>NC_139150.1:66119026-76060178 GCF_964270905.1 Leucopleurus acutus
CCATTTGGATTTACATGAAAGGGAAGCCATCAACACCTCCCTATCTTGGCTGATGAATGTATCTGATATTGCAGACTTCTTTCTTGGTTCTTTCATGACCGCAAGACCAAAACTAATCAGTCCAATTAGACAAACTTCCAGATTATAGCTCTGAAGTCAACTCAACAAGTAACATATCCAACAATATAATTTGCCAAGTTTAATTCAGAGGTTGAGGGAGGGTGTCGGGTGGAGGAGAGACGGTTCCTGATTTATCACAGCAGCTAAAGCCATACTCCAGTCTGAATACAAAACAAAGAAATAAAGCTAGATTCAGGGCACTCTAGCTACTGATCATCATGTTTTCCCAATATTAAAAAAAAGGAAAGAAAGAAAAGAAAAAGAAAAACCTAAGTTAAGGGCATTATCTTGTAAAAGCCCTCAAAATAGTTGCAAAATCTGTAAAACACCTTCAAAGGATTTAGTTAAATGTTAAAAAAATCAAACCCAAAGGGAACTAGAAAAATATATACATAAATATTTACCTGATTGTGATGGTAAGATGGTCTTTCTTAGAATGGAAAAGAAAAAAAATAAGGAAAAAGATTAAGAGATTTTACCACATGAATACTTAATTTTTCTGTACTAAACAAAGACTACCATAAACAAAATCAAGGCCTGAGACAAATAAAAAAATATATTTGCAACATATATAGTACTCAAATGATTTACATCCTTAGCTTTACTTTTAAAAGATACATTGGGATGTAATTCACATTCCATACAGGTTACCCAGTTTAAGTGTACAATTAATGGTATTTTATATATTCACAGGATTGTGCAATCATCACTACAATTAATTTTAGAGTATTTTTATCACCTCAAAAAAGACCCTCTGGGGCTTCCCTGGTGGCAGTGGTTCAGAGTCCGCCTGCCGATGCAGGGGACACGGGTTCGTGCCCCGGTCCAGGAAGATCCCACATGCTGCGGAGCGGCTGGGCCTGTGAGCCATGGCTGCTGAGCCTGTGCATCCGGAGCCTGTGCTCCGCAATGGCAGAGGCCACAGCAGTGAGAGGCCCGTGTACCACAAAACAAACAAACAACAACAAAAAAAGACCCTCTGTACCTATTAAAAATCATTCCCATTTCCTCCCATCCCCTCAGCCCTAGGGTGTTTCCACTTTCTGTATCTACATATTTGCCACTGAGGACATTTCATATAAATGGAATTATGCAAAAAGTGGTCTTTTGTGACTGGTGTCTTTTGCTTAGCCTGAGTTTTACAAGGTTTAACCATGTTGTACCATCCATTAGTACTTGGCTTCTTTTTTTTTTTTCTTCAATTGGTATAGAATTCCCACACCATAAAATTTACCCTTTTAAAGTATACAATTCAGTGGTTGTTTTGTATATTCACAAAGTCATGCAACCATCACCACTATCTAATTCCAGACATTTTTGTCACCTCAAAAAGAATCACCATACCCATTAGCAGTCACTCCTCATTTCCTCCTCTCTTTAGTCTCTGGTAACCACAAACTTGTTTACTCTATGAATTTGTGTGTTCTGGATGTTTCATATCAATGGAGTCATACAATATGTGGCCTTTTGCATCTCTCTTCTTTCACTAAAAATACTGTTTTCAAGGTTCATCCATGTTGTAGCATGAATTGGTACTTCATTCCTTTTTATGGTTGAATAATATTCCATTATATGGATAAGCCATATTTTATTTATTCATTCACCAGCTGATGGACATTTGGGTTTTTTCCACTACTTAGCTATTAAAAATAACACTGATATGGACGTTCATGTACAAGTTTTGTGGGGTTTTTTTGTGGATATCTTTTCATTTCTCTTGAGTATATACCTAAGAGAAGAATTTCTGGGTCATATAGTAAGTCTATCTTTAACCTTTTGAGAAACTGTCAGCCTGCTTTTTAAAGCAGCTGTATCATTTGACATTCCCATCAGCAAGGGCTCCAGTTTCTCTACATCTTCATCAACACTTGTTATGATCTTTTAGTTTATAACTACCTTAGTGGATATAACTATCTCATTGTGGTTTGGATTTGCATTTCCCTAATAGCTAATGATGTTGAGTCTTCATGTGCTTATTGGCCATTTGTATATTTTCTTTGAAGAAATGTCTGTTCAGATCCTTTGTCCATTTCTTAATTGGGTTATTTGTGTTTTTATTACTAAGTTGTAAGAATTCTTTATGTATTCTGGATACAAGTCCCTCATCTGATAGATAATTTGTAAATATTTTCTCCCTTCTGAGGGTTGTCTTTCATTTTCTTTAAAGTACAAAAGTTTTTAGTTTGATGAATTCCAATTTATTTCTTATTTTGCTGTTTCTTTTTTTTGGTGTTATATCTGAGAAATCTCGCCTAATCCAAGGTCATAAAGATGTATCCACATGTTTTCTTCTAAGAGTTTTTTAGTTTATAGATCTTCTAATTGTCTTTGATCCCTTTTGAGTTAATTTTTGTATGTTATAGATTCTCTTGCATTTTTTTAAACATCTTTATTGGAGTATAATTGCTTTACAATGGTGTTAGTTTCTGCTTTATAACAAAGTGAATCAGTTATACATATACATATGTTCCCATATCTCTTCCCTCTTGCATCTCCCTCCCTCCCGCCCTCCCTATCCCACCCCTCTAGGTGGTCACAAACCACTGAGCTGATCTCCCTGTGCTATGCGGCTGCTTCCCACTAGCTATCTGTTTTACGTTTGGTAGTGTATATATGTCCATGCCACTCTCTCACTTTGTCACAGCTTACCCTTCCCCCTCCCCATATCCTCAAGTCCATTCTCTAGTAGGTCTGTGTCTTTATTCCTGTCTTACCCCTAGGTTCTTCATGACCTTTTTTTTTTTCTTAGATTCCATATATATGTGTTAGCATACGGTATTTGTTTTTCTCTTTCTGACTTACTTCACTCTGTATGACAGACTCTAGGTCCATCCACCTCACTACAAATATCTCAATTTCATTTCTTTTTATGGCTGAGTAATATTCCATTGTATATATGTGCCACATCTTCTTTATCCATTCATCTGTTGATGGACACTTAGGTTGCTTCCATGTCTTGGCTATTGTAAATAGAGCTGCAATGAACATTTTGGTACATGACTTTTTTTGAATTATGGTTTTCTCAGGGTACATGCCCAGTAGTGGGATTTAGTTAAAAAACTAAAACTATTTTTAGTTTTTTAAGGAACCTCCATACTGTTCTTCATAGTGGCTGTATCAATTTACATTCCCACCAACAGTGCAAGAGGGTTCCCTTTTCTCCACACCCTCTCCAGCATTTATTATTTGCAGATTTTCTGATGATGGCCATTCTGACTGGTGTGAGGTGATACCTCAATGTAGTTTTGATTTGCATTTCTCTAATGATTAGTGACGTTGAGCAGTCTTTCATGTGTTTGTTGGCAATCTATATATCTTCTTTGGAGAAATGTCTGTTTAGGTCTTCTGCCCATTTTTGGATTGGGTTGTTTGTTTTTTTTGTTATTGAGCTGCATGAGCTTCTTGTAAATCTTGGAGATTAATCCTTTGTCAGTTGCTTCATTTGAAAATATTTTCTTCCATTCTAAGTGTTGTCTTTTCATCTTGTTTATGGTTTCCTTTGCTGTGCAAAAGCTTTTAAGTTTCATTAGGTCCCATTTGTTTATTTTTGTTTTTATTTCCATTTCTCTAAGAGGTGTGTCAAAAAGGATCTTGCTGTGATTTATGTCATAGAGTGTTCTTTCTGCCTGTGTTTTCCTCTAAGAGTTTGATAGTTTCTGGCCTTACATTTAGGTCTTTAATCCATTTTGAGCATTTATTTTTGTGTATGGTGTTAGGGAGTGATCTAATCTCATACTTTTATTTGTATCTGTCCAGTTTTCCCAGCACCACTTATTGAAGAGGCTGTCCTTTCTCCACTGTACATTCCTGCTTCCTTTATCAAAGATAAGTTGACCATATGTGTGTGGGTTTATCTCTGGGCTTTCTATCCTGTTCCATTGATCTATATTTCTGTTTTTGTGCCAGTGCCATACTCTCTTGATTACTATAGCATTGTAGTATAGTCTGAAGTCAGGGAGTCTGATTCCTCCAGCTCCATTTTTCGTTCTCAAGATTGCTTTGGCTATTTGGGGTCTTTTGTGTTTCTATACAAATTGTGAAACTCTTACATTCTTTTGCATGTAGGTCTCCAGTTGTCTCAACATTATTTGTTGAAGTGACTATTCCTTCCCCACTGAATTGTCTTGGCACTTTTGTTAAAAGTCAACTGACCACACATATAAGGATTTATTTCTGGACTCTGATTCTGTTCTATTGATATATTTGTCTAACCTCATGCCAGTACCACATGGTCTTAATTACTGTAGCTTTGTAATAACTTTGAAATCAGGAATATTAAGTCCTCCAGCTTTTTTCTTCTTTTCTCAATATTGTTTTGGCTTTTCTCGGTCCACTGTGTTTCCATACGGATTTTAAGATCAGCTTGTCAATTTCTGGACCTGTGATTTTGGTAGGCACTGTATCGAATTTGTAGATCAATTTTGGGAGTATTGCCATCTAAATAGCATTAACTCTTGCATTCCATGAACATGGGATGTCTTTCACTTACCTAGGTATTCTTTGATTTCTTTTGACAATTTTTTTGTCACTTTCAGAGTACAAGTCTTGTGCATCTTTTTAATTTATTTCTAAATATTAAATTTTAATGCTATTTATAAAGGAATTCTTAACTTCATTTTTGTTTTTTGTTGTTATTGTATATAAATACAATTAATTTTTGAATAATGATCTTGTACATACACCTTGCTGAACTTGCTTGAACTTTTTCAAACAGCTTTTGAGTAGATGCCTTAGGATTTCTATATACAAAATTGTGTCATCTACAAACAAATAGTTTTACTTCTCATCTCCTTAACTTTTAACAAGTTCTTACAAATCAGTAAGAAAAAGACAAACAAGTATCTCAACAAAAACTGGCAGTGAATGTGAATAGGTAGTTCACAGAGAACTGCACATGGTCAATAAAATATGCTTAACCTCACTAGGAATTAAAGGAATACAAATTTAATTAATATGATACTACATTTTGCCTATCAAAATGACAATGCTTTTAAAAAAGGAATAATAGCCATTTTTGACCAGAATCCTACACTGAAGGGAGTGTACTACTCTCCTGTAGGGTAATTTGGGAATGTGTATTAATCATTTTAAAGAGGTTTACAGTATTTATCCAGTAATTCTTATTCCCAAAATTTATTCTAAAGAACTAATCAGAGATGTGCAGAATGATCTATGTACAAAGAGGCTCATAAAGCATTATTTGTAATATAGAAAAATGGAAAAAATCTCAGAAGCTTGACAATAGCAAACAGATAAATTCACATCCATACAATGGAATATTATACTATCATAGAAAATTAATTGCTAGAGATATGCAAGGTCATAGAAACAGGCTCATGATATATTATTTAAGTGAAATAAACATGCATAATGTAATTCCAATTTTGTTCAAAATTACTATATATATGTGTGTAATATGTGTAAATATATATACACACACACACACAGTGGTTTATTGCTGAATGAGGAAATGTGAATTCATGTGATTTATTTTCTCCTTTACACTGTTTTGTATTCTCCAATGTTTTAATTTACATGCATTTATTACTTCTACGATAACAAAAAGCCATAAAATCATTAGAAAAACTTATTGAGTCTGATGTTCTGTTCCATAGAGCCTCTAAAGCTAGGATGATTGAAGTGGTGTTAGAAACCAGATTCTTGCAAGTGAGAAGAAGAGGCAGATGGGCCAGGCCTTGGAGGGCCTTGAACACTAAGACTTTTAGCCTGTGGTTTGATCAGCTTTGTGCTCTAGTCTGGAATTTGTTACCAACTTATTATATGGTCCTTGGACGATTTACCTTCTTTGATCTTTAGTTGTCTCATTTGTAAAATTAGAATATTGGTTTAGGTAACCATTAAAATTATCCCTAGGTCTAAAGGTACTAATCTACTGTCTACCTTATACTAATAGGTGGCTTGCTACCTCATCCAGAGATTACTGGGTCTCAGGATCATGAGACACTACTGAGTGATAATAGGACAGATCCAGAGCATAGCCACCCACCTCAAGTGACCTTTTCTAAAACTTTTCAGGTTCCTGGAGGACATGGTCTCAGTTCAAATTCATGAACACTGAGGGAATCAGGAGATCCTGGTTCACTTCATCTTGGATGAGGTTTTAAATTCAGACCTCATATTCAGTTATAAAATTTATGAGGACTCCCTTGTGCATTAGTATATTTATCTTTAAAACTTGACCATTGTGTGGGACTCAATAGCTACTTGTTAAATAAATGAATGAACCAAAGTACAAATGACAATGTTAACTAGATTTACTGTGGTGATCATTTCACAATGTATATATGTATTGAATCATTATGCTGTACACTTGAAACTAACATAGGGTTATATGTCAATCATACCTCAAAAAAAATAAAGAAAAAGAGTGTAAATTGACAATACATGTGAAAATACTGTGGCAATTGTAAAAATCAGCACAACGTATAGCTATTATAGCTCACTCCGATATGGAGGGCCACTCACAAATTGTTATTTTTGCTAAAATACTAGGCAAACTGATAGTTTCCCAGAACAGATACTGATGGCTGTAAAACAGTCATGAGTTATGATTTCAAGGTGGTTCAGGAACCCACCTTGAAAACATCTTCTAATTTTAAAATTAAAAGAGATATAAAATTTAAATTGAAAAGCTCACATGATACATATCACCGAGGCCTGAACTAGGTCCATCTGATAGTTCTGAAAAAGATAGAAACAAAGGTCATGGGGAAAGAAGAGACATGGGAAGCAGTAGGAAACCCAATTTGTGGAACTTTATTGTTGACTTTTTGTGGGGGAGACTGTCAGCTTTACTAAATTTCTCACTGAATCTTAGGATCATATTATCCAGGCCATTGTCTGAAAACTTAAGATTCCTTATATTAGACTATATTAGACTCTCTTGGTTATTATGGACAGTCAACTCATAATAAACAAATAAAGGAAATTTTTTAAACTGAGAAATTCAGTGGCAGTGGCCGTTTCAGGCATACCTGGATCTGGAGGCTAAAAAAAATGTCGTTAGGAATCAATCTCTCCTTATTTTGTTTTCCCCTGTTTTGGCTTTATTCTCAGGTGGGCTCTTTTCATGTGGTGACTCCTAGTAGCTTAGAAACTGCATAAGAGAAAAGAAAATTTTTTCTTCCCCTAATAATTTCAGCAGAAGTCCCAGGATTTAATATGACTGGACCAACTTGGGTCATGTACTTAACCTGGAACCATTAGTGTGACCAGATGGATGGAATGCCTTAAATAGGCCCACTTGAATTATCTGCTAATTTCTGCAACCAAGGGACAGTCCTACCTCAAATTTGTGGACAAAAAATGGGGAAAGGATGGTCACCCAAAAGAAAATCAAAGTGCTTTTACCAGAAAAGAAAATGAATGCTTTGCAGACAAAAAACAACAACTGTCTATAACTCCCCCAGGCCAGCTTCAATACATAGTCTCCCTACTTGTGTTTGTACATTTCTAGCATCTGGGGCAGTTGGCTCCATTGAGCTCAGCTGGGCTCATTAGAGTTCTTCCTAACATCATCATATCTACCTCCTGCTATAGCCGGTCTTTGCCACTCTCAGCAATTTCTTTCGTCCCTACGAATTTAAAAAGATGAATCAGGTGAATCCTAATTCATAATTTGCCACCTCTTCCTGGAAATTGATATATGGACATTGGGTTTGGTTGCTTTACATCTATCCTCAGGATCTAATAACCACTCCTAATGAATTTACAGATATTCTCTAGTCCCCAAAATGGACTTCTGTTTTGAAATGGCCTGAGACCCTGACCCTGCCCATAATCAGAGGGAAGTGAGAGTGGGAGTCCATGGAAGGATGTAGTGTGGGAATGGGTTTTGCATCGTGGGAAGGTAGGAAATCAGCAGTCTAAGAGAGGGGCAGTGCAGGAGCATGGTTGTCCTGCCAGTCCCTGGAGGAAATGTCATCAACACCTCCACTTGGTGGAGGGGAGTTACAGGAGAAGGAAGCCAGTAGCCTATAGGGCTGTCTCATCTGCTAGTTCATTCTTCCTCCGAGTATCTCAGCCCAAGGGTGATCTCATCATGGACCTCAAACTAATTAAAAAAGCTGTTTCTTAATATTCTTATGTGCAAAAGCACACATTTCCATAAACTTTTAGTTATATTTATCAAATAATGAATACTTATTGGCAAATCCTAATTAAAGATTACTTAAAATATAGTAAGAGAATGAGCTACTAAGGGAAAAAAGAACTGTGTGTGTGTGTATGTGTGTTTTGGTTTATTTGACTTTGTTTTTCTAGTGAAGACAAACCCAAGGAGAATAAAAAAGCATCTGCTTCCCAGACCCTCTGCCCCAGGAAAAACAGACCTCCAATATGATTCTAAAGTATCTAGCATTCTATACACTATCTTAGTCCCACAAGTAAATGAATTTTGCACTTCAGGACCATTAAAGGGATTGATGCCGGTTCCTGAGAGTCAGAAAAGGTGGCATTGATTGGACTAAAGGGAGAAGGCAGAGGCTGACAAAGGACAGCCTTGGGGGCTTGTGAGTCCAGCAGAAGCTCAGGTTGGATTTACTCTCTGGTGAAGTGGCTGCACGGTGCACCAGGTGAGACTAAACAACAGCCTTGGCTGCCTGGAAAGTGCCTGAGATTTGGGGAACTAGGTTTGGCCTGAAAGATTGGAGACAGCTGACTGTTCAAAATGGATTAGGCTGCCCACCATAAAACTTGGTGATGACATCAATGAACCGAAGACCTGAGTGCCATTCCTCAAATGTTCTGGACAGCATCAGTCCAGAGACTCTGACTGGACACAAGGAATGGGGTGAGCCTTCCCCTCCTGTAATGATACTGTGCCTCTCAATAATCTGGCAAATAGTAACTTAGAGCTAGAATTTAAAAGTAATATACCTTTTTCTGCATCTGAGTGTCATGGATTAGATTCATAGCTATTTGGCAGTCATAAACCAAAATTAGCAAATTATTAGTGCTGCTGCAGGCTAGTTCAGCATTTTCCTAACAAGTCTGGCAGAGGTATAGTAATCTGGCTTCTACTCTGTGAGGTATTAGGAATTCCTACCAGTTTCAGAAAGGGGTACAGAGTTATCTGTGTATCATCAGTGTTGATTGAAACTTTCCATGGTTTCAACTGCCAATCTCTTTTCATTATTTCATTAATTTTAATTTTACTACTAGTTTTGCTTCATTCTTATTATTTCAGTTTGCTGTGGTTCGTTCAGTTAACCCAATGATATGTGTGATGATGTGTGTTTGCATCAACAGGATTTTACCCTAAAATTTGCAAATGTATAAATAGATTTTTAGACATCGGTTGATCACTCAGATATCAAACATCCATTCCTTGTTGCTAAAACAGATGTTTATATAATAATTTACCCTCTTCCCCCAATCAGCTTGAATAGTAGTATTTGACTGCAATTGTCAGGTTTTTTTTTTTTTCTGCTAAAATTTGGAATGGATGGAGACTAAGCGTCCTCTACTTACTAAATGAGATTTGATCAGTAAGTTTGGGGACTGCTACTCAGAGATCATAAGTACCCTGCAGTCTCTGAGTCTCCTGGTTTCTTCTCCACTTTCTCTTGCCCTTGCCTCTTATCCCCCAAAGTTATAGGAACAAGAGATGAAATTCTAGTTCATCAGTTTCAGTGTTGGAACCATATATTTTGCATTTGTTATAAAAGCTATGAAGAAGTACTAGATTATATAAACTAAAAAATTTTTTGATGTGTCAGCAGCAAAGATACTGTGAACTAAATTACTTGTGATGATAATTTATAAGACTTACTTTCTACCTTGCAAGTCAGCTATTTCCTGGCACTGATGCTAAGTTTGGAGGGTAATGTTTTAAAATTAGGAAAAAAATTATTTTTACTACTTAAAAATTCAGAAAATAATGTAACAAGCATTTACCTACCACCCACAATGAGTAAATGTTAACAGTTTATAATATTCCCTTCATTATTTTTTTAAACTAAAATATTACTGATACAGCTGAAGCCTTTCTTTTTATAGTTCTGTTTTCCTCTTTCCCTAGAGACAAGCATGCTCATGATTTTCACATGTTATCTAATTTCTAGTACATGTTTCTGTACTATTATTGCATAAGTATGTCCCCCTAAACTAAAGCATTGTTGTATGTTTTTAAATTTACTTAAATAACACTATAGTGTACATATTCTGTAACTGTTTTTCATTCAGTATTATGTTTTTGGAATTTATTTATACATGTAGGTCTAGTTTATTTATTTCATGTAGTTAATTCATTATATATATATATACTTGTATATATAATATACATAGCACTTTTTATTTTTCCACTCTCCTACTGATAGACCAATCAAAACATACAGTATTCTGTAAGTTATCAGCATAGCTATCATCTCCTACAAGAAGTTTTCTCCATCTCTCCCTTCTTCCTACCATTAGGTTGTGTTAAATGCCCTTCCTCTTACTCTGTTGGCCACCCATATCATAGATTCCTTCATATACTGTTGAAAATGCCCGACCCCGTCTTAGATTATAGACTCCTTCAAATCAGGGACCTGTAATCTGATCAAATTGCTCATGGTGCAGCCCCCAGGCCAGCACTGTGCATGGCACATGATTGGCACTTTTGGATAAACGGATGAATAAATGATTCTGTGCCATGGAATAATCTATGTCAGTGATTTGCTGATGAAGCTTAAAATGAAGGTCCCAAACTAAGCCTTCAGGAAGCTACTGTATTCTACCTGCCAGACCTAGTTGTTCTCTCCAGTTGAATAATGGCAGTCTTTTACCATCTGAGGTTACAGCAAATTGAGTTAATGGGTATAATATTTTCAATTTTAAGTTTGTTAAACCTTTGCCACCTGGTACCACTTGTTCATGTTAAAATCTAATGTTAAATGGTATCTGCTTTTATTCTAAATTATACTGTTATTTTAAAATAAATAAATCACAATTTTCTGATATTTCATAAAAAGCTCCTATACTACCAGGTGCCCTGCCACTTGAATAATTATGAGAACCACTGTGTTTTTCTACATAAAAACATAGGCACTCAAGTCACCCACTACTTTCATAAATAATGTTTTTTTGACTACTAATGTATGTACAATCCATATGCTGACTTGGGTTGCCTTGTCCCATAAGACTAGAAGATTGGCTTGAAGCCTTGTTTAAGCACTTTGGAAAGTCCAGTGCCCCAAGTTAGCATACAGATTGCACATACAAGTTAGCATAAGTCCAAGACAACCCAAGTTAGCATACGGATTGTACAAAGTAGTCAGTTTCCAAAAGTTAAAAACTAGTCTTACAAGTTACAAAGAGGCAATACCTTTCCAGTAGCAAAATCTTGTAAAATTTGAAATAATTATTATTGTACATTCTGACTCCCTCAGCCCAGCCAACCTGGTAGTGGCAAGAGTTCCTTCAGAGGCTTAGTGGGAAGGAGGCAGCTACAGGCACAGCCCACCAGTCATCCCCCTGTTGCCATGGAGACCAGCGAAATCAAGGCTTTCCTATGGACTAACACCCTGTCCCTCATTCCTCCCCAGATGCTTGGAAGACCCAAAATTTATTTATTTATTTTTTAAACATCTTTATTGCAGTATAATTGCTTTACAATGGTGTGTTAGTTTCTGCTTTATAACAAAGTGAATCAACTATACGTATACATATATCCCCATATACCCTCCCTCTTGGTGGAAGACCCAAACTTTAAAACTTCCTAGGCAAACAGGGATAGAAGAAAAGAGCTATTCTTTCCCTACCACAAATTTATCCCTAGATATAACACTGAGGAGATGGACTTGTACCCCCTGGTCTGGAGGAGTTCTGTGCTGTTTTGGGGATCAGACAATTGGCAGTGAGACAAGGGAGGGAGGCAAAAGGTGGGGTAAAAAGACCTGAGACTCCAGGCCTATGATCTCTGTTTATCCACCCCCTCCCCTTCCCCATCAGAGAAATGTACATAGTCCTCCCAGTTTTATTCCTTTGGATTCTTTCTCAGGTCCAGACCAGTTTTCTAGTTTTTTTCCTTAACCGTTCCTCTACCATTTTCCCCAACAATAAAAACTATTATTACCACAATTTCTTTGGGTTGCCTAATTTTACTGAGTATGGATATGCCTATGCTTGATTCAGCCAAACTTACACAAAAATTTTCCCTAAGTCATCTCTGAGTGAATGGGGACCCAAGAACGGTGGCTCCTCTATGCTTGTCACCATTCTAAGTGCTGTAAGTCCATTCACTCATTTTATCCTGGTGACATCCCTGTGAGGGAGGCACTGTCATCACCCCACTTTTACTAACAGAAAAACCAGAGCAGAAGAACACAAAACAATGTGTCCAAAGTCACGCTGTTGGTAGTGGCAGAGCAACTGAACCCTGGCAATTTACTATGTGCTTTTAACCACCATGGTATCCTGCACCTGTAGAGAATATTCAGCCAATATCTATACACATGGTATTTAAGCAAAGAAAGTAAATTTTATGTTGGCCCCAAATCAACATCTTCTGACCTGTGCTTTGGTACCAGTGGTTTTAACTATACTAACTTGTTTTTTTTTGTCTGATCTTTCGATCGATGCCTAGAGAGTAAAAGAGAATAAAGATCATAAATAGGTCAATATGTGATTGGCTTGTTCTGATTACTCTGAAATGCTCTGTTTTCTAAGATGACATCTTGGTGTCAACAATTTCCTGGCACAATTTGAGGGCATTTACTTACCCCAGTAATTTGAAAGGGAAGTGGGGAGAGAGAGCGCGAGAGTGAGCGAGAGAGAGAGAGAGAGAGAGAGAGAGAGAGAGAGAGAGAGAGACAGGGAAGTACACAGAGAGATTAAGTGGAGTGAAAGTTGTAGGAGGAGAAAAATGATCAAGCCTCTAGAAGTGTGGAGTAGATAAAGAATTTATACGACTTTTGACATAATTATTTAAAAATTTAGCAACAGTAAAAGAAAAGATCTAAAGAAAAGATTAAAAAGTGGGTGTTACGCAGATTAAAGGAGGTTGTCAATGATGACCACCACTTTATCAATGTTCCTTGGAGTCCCCTGTGCTTTGCTTGACCATTTAACTAATGTCTTCTAATTTCTTTTCCAAATAACCACACTGAACACATTAACACTGATATCGGTCAAGCTCAGCTGATTCGAACACTGTTTATTATAGAGCAGGATGTTTTGTTAAGGTAACCAATAAGAAGGAGATTTTTAAAAATTGTTTTAGTTACCTGCAAGAATAAGTGATTTTAGGTTTCAGGTATCAGAGTTATTCAGCATACACGTTATCTTCTTAAATGGAGTTTTGTCTTGGGGAACTTTTAAAATAAAATCTGTAGATCTGGAATTATCCAATGGCAAGAGAATCCATTAAAGCAAAGAAAGGGAAAAGCAAATCATGTTCTCTCAATATCTAGCTCAGTTAGGTTGCCAGTTATTGATTTAGTCTGGGATACAGTTACATTAAATCTTCCTCATTATACAAGTCCTGTATATCTTTTTAGCTTCTCTATCTATGCTTTAATCTCTGAGTTCAAAATGAAGCACAACATGCACAAACAATTTTAATATGTTCTTGTGTCACTGGGAGCACATTTGTTCAGAAAGTCTCCCCCAGCATTATGATTTGGTTTGGTTTGGCCAGGAGTCATTCTAATAATTAAAACATCCTACCGTTTACCCCGCATGGCCACCTAACCTGAAAGCCATTCAACATCAAAATGCTTTTGCTTGCGATTTCTTCTTTGGAATACTATATTACTTTCCTGAAATTCTGACTGTGAATTATGCATAATAACCTAGATCACAGTGATTACTTCAAGTTTGCCAAGGCCTTGCATTGCAAATGCAGAATTTGGGGCCCTACCTAAGACAGAGCTCCTGAGTTGGAATCTGCCTTTTAACAATCTCTAAGCTACTGGTAGATACATTAAAGTTTGAGAAGCTGTGCTCTAGGAAATGGCTGTAGAGGGTGACATCAGTCATGTAGAGGCAATGCCACTGGACAGAGAATAGCCTTTCTTCAACTTGCTCACGTAAATATAAAAGCATTTTCTTAGGCAATGTATGTAGAAGTACCAAAAAATTGTATTCTTGAGCTGCAATTGTGTTTATTTCTGGACAGAATAACATGAATAAAGGTATTAAAGAGAATGAAATGATAAGGTAGTGGGTTAATTTGACTGGAGGAAGTTCGGCCTGACCAGGTTTGGGGATAACATCCAGTCCTGTCTTTAGCACCTGCAGGCACTGGCTTTGGTCTTCATCTGACACTTTTACTCATCATTTTTTTAACTACCATTGACAACTTGAAGATCACCAGACATGATTAGCTGTTAATTGTTTTGGCAAGATGCTTTATGTTACCACCTTAATTGTTAGTAGCATTGATCTGGGAACATTATTTATTACTTCTTTAAACATTTCTTTGTCATTTTGTACTCTTTCTTTGTCTAGATCATTGTAATATAGAATAAGGTAAGAGAAAGAATACGTGAATACTTCTATTTTGTAAAAACAAGCATATGCTTCATGTGGGCATTGACTTGAAAATATTCCAGAAAAATAGTTTAAGTTGCTAGATTTACAATCACTAATATTCATAATCCTGTCCACTGGGATATAAGAATAATAATTACAGGGCCTGTATTTTCTAGACCCCAAATTAGAACATCCATGACCAAGAGCAAAATATGTAAAATGAGAATTATCCTGGGAAACTTGATCAGTAGGTTAGTTATTGTTCATAAATAGAATGGTGACTTTAGAAAAATTTACAAACAGGCTCATAGTGGAATTAAATGTAACTCATTATTTTGGATAACATCCCTAATCTTTTAGAGGACTCAATATGCACAGTTATGGCTTATATTTTTAAGACTGTTAGTTGAAATGCAATGTACTTAGAGAATGGTACATATTATCCTAAATATGTCACTTGATACATTTTTACAGAAGGAACATACTCAAGAAACAGAATAGAACCAGCACCACAAAGCTCCTCTCGTGCCCTCTTGTACCTCCTTTCAATTACTATCCTGCCTTTTAACAGCATAATTTAGTTTTAACTGTATTTGTACTTCTGTATAAATAGAATTATACAGTGTATCCTCTTTTTTCTTTCAACATTGTTTTTGAGATACACTCAAATTACTGTGTGTAGTTTTAGTTCATTCATTCTAATTGCTGTATAGAATTGCACTGTGAGGATATAAAACACATTTTATCCCTTCTACTGTTGATGGCCATGTAGGCAGTTTCAGTTTTTAGCTATTACAATTAGTGCTGTTCTGAACATTCTAGTATGTATCTTTGGGTGAACATAGATAGGTTATTTGTGAATCTACTTGAGAGTGGAATTGCTGGATATACATTGTTGTGCTTTAGAAGATTCTGCCAACTAAAATTGTTGTACCCATTTATACTCCAGTATATGACACCAAATTTTTCCACATGCTCTCCAGCAGTTGTTGTCATCTAACTTATAAAAATTTTAGCCACTTTGTATGTAGAGTAATATTACATTTAGATTTTGCTTTGTATTTTGCTATGCCTTACATTTTAGCCAAGGTTCAAAGAGAACCTTTTGTTGAGTCTTTGTTGTAAGTGGTCACAGCTCTCCTACAGTTATTCAAGTGCCATAGTTAAGTAGGGTAAAACTAGGCATGATGTGAGAGATCCAATATGTCTATTTACTGAAAAATATCTCCTCCATGAGGTTTTACTTGAAATTTCCTTTTTTTTTTTTTTTTCGGTACGCGGGCGTCTCACTGTTGTGGCCTCTCCCGTTGTGGAGCACAGGCTCCGGACGCGCAGACTCAGCGGCCGTGGCTCACGGGCCCAGCTGCTCCACGTCATGTGGGATCTTCCCAGACCGGGGCACGAACCCATGTCCCCTGCATCGGCAGGTGGACCCTCAACCACTGCGCCACCAGGGAAGCCCTGAAATTTCCATTTTTGACATTTACCCTTTCAGGGTCTTGGGCAGCTGCGGAACTCTTGCCTGGGCTAGAGAATTATGCAGCCTGTAGAAATTACTTAAGTAATAATTGAATATTTAATTTGATTAGCTCATCACCATTATTTATCACCTAATGATGGGAAAGTCCTTGAAAATCAGAATACGTGACTTGATGGGAGTGTATTAGAGAATGGAACAGGGCAAGTGGGTGAATGAATGAGGCAGGGAAGCAAAGAGGTATCAAGTACAAAACATTGCATGAATATGTAGGGCCCATCAGGAGGCCCGGGGAAGCCAGGCGGCCACCCACCAAGGGGAACAAGGAGTGACCCAAGAGGGCATTATTGCTCTAGAAGTCTAGATTATGAACAAATTAGAGTTTTACCCACAGTTGGCCCCGACTGCAATAGACAGGTGCAGATTCTTTTGTGTAAAGAGAAAATAGACTTAGTCCTAAACAGCAAATGTTCATCAACTTTAAATTACACCTCAAATGCTGCTGGTGTCTGGACCATTGATGGATGAGCTAGGTCTTTCCAGGTCTAATGCTGAGTAATGCAAATTAGATTCTCCTGAGTTATGCCTAGTGCAGCTGGAGGGCACAAACTATTTGCCAGGGACATATCTCCATGCCAAATTATTGCCAGTGTTGTTAATAGTATTGTACCCTGTACATGTGCAAGCACTCTTAGTTTTATTAATGACAAAACTATGTTTTTGCCCTTTCTTTCACCTTTTCATTTTTGGATCAGTAATAACTTTGGTTTCATCCTGACTCTTCACAAAGCAAATGCTAACCTGAAAGGCATTCAGTCCATTCTCCCACCATGCAAGCAGTGAGCGGGATCCACTGAGATAAATCTCAGCTGTGCTGCTCCATGTAGATTTGCATGCTATGGGGGATAGACAATGTGAAGAAGGGAGGGAAATGCTTGGGGACATCATGGACAGGAATCGCATTTCTATGTTTTTTTAGGGTTTGTGGCTAGCCATCCATTCAGCCCTCGTCCTCTGATCCAGTAACAAACACCCTGTCACTTTTTTTCTGGGAGTTGTGAGGAGAAGTGATCATACAAGAGCCATGCTAATCACTGGTTATGAGTGAGAATATAGTGGAAAAATGATGGCCCTTCTCCCTTATACACTAAGAACAGAGAGAAAGAAAGTGAAGATGGCTCTAGATTGAGCTGCTCTCACAGTGACAATGTTCATTTGCAAGTTATGTAAGTAAAGGCAGTATTAACATATACAGTAGATTTTGATAGCTCTGGTAGACTTTTTTAAGCCCCCTTACCACGGTGCCTCAAAAACTCCTTTGAAACACATCATTTCAATCCAATTAGAGTCTTTGCATGAAATACAAGATTACTGTCAAAGTGCATATTAAAACATGATACTATTACAAAGATGTAACCAATTTGCTCCTTCAAATCATGTCCTACATACTTTATTTAGGCTTCTGTTCCAATATGAGAAGGATCTTGCCTTGCCAAAAAAATTCTCAGCAGTCTATCAAATACAACTCATAGCAAAGAATGGTCTAATAGGAACCTCAGGTGAAACCAATAGTACCAAGACTCACCTAGGCATGCTAACCACTAGAGGGCAATATTGGCCATACACTTAGGGGTTCTAACTCTCCTGTGGAGAGCAGTGTAGCTATAGAACTATCGCCATAGAGACAAATTTTTGTTGAACACCCCAGGTGTGCTAGAGTGCTGGGTTCTGTGGTGTTCCTGGGCATGAATAAGACCTTATTCTTCATCTTGAGGAGGATAGATTCAAAAATAAGAGCTTATAATCATGTATTGATTATGATTGAACTATAAACTATATTTATTAATTTACTTTTAAATTTATTTTTATTGAAGTATAGTTGATTTACAGTATTATATTCGTTTCAGGTGATATAAACTGTATTAAAAATTTTTTTAGATATCAATTGATAGATGAAGTTGTAAATGAGGAAAAATAATTTTCCCTCTGCCCTTCTAGGTTCTTGGTTGAGACCCTCCCTATAATAGAAGATTAACAGGAGAAAAACAAAGAGAAGGTTAATAACATGTATACCTCCTATATACATGGGAGATACCCAGGAAAAATGAGTAACTCCACCAAATGGCCAAACCACCACCTTAAATACCATCTCCAGCTGAAGAGAAAAGAAAGATGTTGGTCGGGGTGGGGGTGGGTGGGGGCGGGGGTGGGGAGCCGGGTATGGGAGGTTATCAGGCAAAGCACAGTAAACAAGGGTCTGGTTGTTAAGCAGATTTAAATCTCTGCCTTCTCTGTTGATAAGAGTTTCTAGAGATTTAGTCATCCCCCTCTTCTTGGTACAAGGAGGGAAACGCCCTTACAAATGGAGATTTCCCTTATCTACGTGTCTTACGAAGGGGTAACTTCCACTCATTTTTCAGAGCTTCTCCTGTGTCTGATGTTACTTAAAAATAATCAGCCTAAAATAATTCTTATGCCAAAGAGGCATATTCTGCTCCCCTTTAATGTACAAATTTGATGTAGACAACATTAAAAGAGGTACAAGTACTGCCACTTAAAAACTATGCAAAACATAAATGGAATTAATTTGGAAGTCTGTTTGGCATAAATGAGTATTGGAGGACAGACTAAGCTATCTTCATTTTGTCTTGACTATAGAATACTCTAACTTAATAAAGATGCCTTGCTAAATTGTTAATAGGTCAATAATTTTTCTTCTGTTATAGGTAGAGTACCTGTTTTCCTTTAGTAAGTCTCATAATTTTTGCTAAGTTTACTGGTGAAAAGATGAGAATACTGTCTTATTGAATTATTTGTCATTTATCTCTAGGATTAAAAATTATTTTTAATTCAAATGAAATAATTAGCTTAATTAGTTATTTCATAAAATAATTGAGCACTTAAGACATTCAGCATAAATCCAGACTTTATTACTTTATTGACTTTGCCCATTAGCATAAAAAGGTATCTCAGGAATATTAGTTAATATTTATTAAGCACCTCCTAGATAGAGCAGTCCTATCAAGTGGAAGTTCTTAATTTTTAACAAATATCAGACACAATCTTGGTATATTAATGTGATGTCATGAAATCTATTTTAGATTAAGACAACATTTGGTTTGCATGTTTCTTAAACATCAAAGATAAAAAAAGGTAGCACCATTAAAACTGATAGCTTTTCAGTCAATGTTGATTAAATTAAACTGAGTTTGGAGAGTAGGAAATGAAAAAACTAGACCAGAGCAAATAAAAAAAGTCTCAGTTAATGACATTACAGTTGTGACATGTGGACAAAAGCCATATTAAGCAGATGCTATCATCAATTCATATGTTGTCACGTTTGCAATGTGGCAACTGGCTCCAGAGACAGAAGATCTTCTGGAAGTGGTGCATCCTGGGACACTGTTTTTTGTTTACTCCACAAATGATCATCAGTCATAATGATGCAGCAATATTGGTACTTGCATGAGGAACTGTCAAAGCAGAAATCAAGGGAAACCAAAGCATTAGCACATGCTATTCCTTTTTAAAAAATCAAAAATACTACTTAAAGTCCTTTCCTTGAATTTCCTAGCTTTTCCCAAAAGGAAAACAAACTGTCCCTCCCCACCACCCAACAAATCTACAAGCATTTAAAGTATATCAGCAACTTATTTATGACACACATACCTTAAGTAGCTCAAGAGACCAGAATTCCATCAAGTGAAGAGATAGGCATGCATTACATTGCTCCTTTATTTAATTACAAAATACAAAAGCCCATTAGCAGAACGGCCTGTTAGCCTGGAGAGAGGATGCTGGTCTGCCATGTGGCGGACTTGCAGCTTTCTCTCCTGCTCTGGCTTGCCAAGCTGGCGGGGGCTTGAGAGCAGGCATTGTGTGTATGGTCAGTCTCGAGAATGATGCTGAACTATGACCACTTCATTGTTCTCACATTAGGGAAATATACGTATGAAATTCCTGCAAAATACGGCTATAAAAGGCATTTTGTAAATTTTTATTTATGTGAGTTTATATTAAATATCTTTAGGGAAAAAGTATGAAATTATAATATAAACCTGTAATCTAGCTTGGTTCTACTACCAGCTGTGTGATGCAGGGGCGGGGGTGTGAGTGGAAAGGGAGAAATCATTTTAAATCACTTGAAATGCTTGGTTTCCCCATTTGTAATATTGATAACTGGCCTGACCTAACTGTAGGAAGTTTGCATGGATCATATGAGATTATGTACGTGAACAACACTGTGTAAATTGGAAAGCAAAGGTCCTTATTCTGGCATCCATGGCTGGTTTGGGGACCTTCTCTGAAATTACATTCAGAACTGAGTGTGAATGTCCTTATAGACATTTTCCTGGAGCTTATATCTACTTCTCTAAAAGTTTTTGACTCCAAAATAGATTTAAAAGAAAGCTACTGCTATAAAATAGGAAATATACATGTGATCTTATTTTCATTATTATTCCATTAAATGATTCATTTTGATTATTTTTAATCTGTTATTTCAGAGTTGTATGGTGATTTTAATTTCACCAGTGATAATTTCTACCACAGCTTATACATATGCATCCCTTTCATATGCAAGGAGTAGATAAATCAATGCTTTTTTTTTTTTTTTTTTTTGCGGTATGCGGGCCTCTCACTCTTGTGGCCTCTCCCATTGCGGAGCACAGGCTCCGGACGCGCAGGCTCAGCGGCCATGGCTCACGGGTCCAGCCGCTCCGTGGCATGTGGGATCTTCCCGGACCGGGGCACGAACCCGTCTCCCCTGTATCGGCAGGCGGACTCTCAACCACTGCGCCACCAGGGAAGCCCAAATCAATGCTTTTGATGTAAGATTATCATGCTTCTTAGGTTGAGAAATTTTTTAATGTAATTTTAAAAGTCAATAATACCAAACATCCACCGGAAGAAGGAAGAGATGCTTGGGAGGACAGAGCAATGCCTAAGACAATGGGCTAGTCCTTCTCCAAAGAGAACCTTTCACAAGAAGAGAGAGAGAAGTCTGCATTGGCTGGATTTCTATCAAGCTTTCTTTTATTCCCCAGTTCAATCCAGTTTTATTTAAAATAAAAAACTATTATTGTTTTTAAATTATAAAATATTACCTGTTTGTAGGAATTTTTTAGATAATACAAACTTGTAAGGAGTGAAAAATCCTTCTTCATTACCCAACTCCTAACTCCCTAATGGTAACTACCATTAAATGCAAAGGAATTGATAACATTTTCAAATAATAACCTAGAGTCACTTTGGATATTATTTGTTCAGCTAGTATTTATGGAGTGCTGACTCTGTGTCTGACTCTGCTAGACTCAGGGATAGAAAAAGGGAACAAGATGGGTTCAATTCCTGTCATCATGGAGTTGACAATTAAGTAGGGGGCATGGAAAAGCAAACCTGTGTGCTAAGCATGGCATCAGACAATGGGAAAATACAGGGGCGCCATTGGAGAAGGGGAAGTAGGTCTAAGCTGAGATTTAGAGCAGGAGGGAGCTGGCCAGTTGGTGAGGGGGCAGAGTGGTCATGTTTTATTATAGTACATGTATAAAAAAGTCACTTACTCATATAATCAATTTTAGCAAATCTTATTTTGGAGTCTTTCTGTAGATATCTGCTCCATTAAATCATTGGCTGAGCTGATGGTTGTTTTATAAAATTATCTCTACCTACACAGCATCCAAATGCTACTCATCTTCAGTGCCACCAACCATGTTACCAACTCACCTACCAAAGCTCCAAGCCACATCTATCATGTAAAACAGAATTGAGTCAGATATTGTCATAAAATTATTGTTTCATCCGTGCAAGTTTCAAACATATTAGAAGCAAGAAACATGTATTTTTTTGTATCTTCCAGCACTGTATTATTCAATATTTGTTACTCAAACCACAGAAAAAAAATACGTTTTACTTTGGCATCCAATATGTACGTAAATAATGCTCTCTGATGTTTTCTATTTTATTCTATTCTATTTCATTTTCTTTAAAAAGACATGCTAGTTGTGACCCACCAAATGGATTTTTGACTCTAAATTGATTTCCTTATGGGTCTCAACACACAATTTGAAAAATACTTCTCTAGCATTTATAGTACAATGTTAGGCACAAATTTAGGGGTCAATTAAAAAAATAAACCCTCTTCCTAATTGATCCGTTTAATCAGGATGTTACTTTCAGCCACACAGGAGCGAAAGCCTTTGAACTCACAACTTACATTACCTGGTATATAAGGAAGATAGCAAAATTAAATGGGCCAGAGCCATTCTTCCCAGAATTTTGATTTTAGTCGGTTTAAGTTGTAACTCTTCTTATCCCTAGCATGAAGTAGAGGCAAGAAGCACAATGGAGCAGTTCTGTGGTCCTGAGTCAAATCTTCACAGCATCATTTCTTTTGTGTTGCTTGAAGTGTTTTGATGGAGAACAAAATCAAATATAGATGATTTGGGCATTATCTGTCATTCCGAATTCTACACATTTATTCCATTTTATTTTGTGAGTTTACATAACAATATCTGGAGCTTGGGGAACACACAGAGGAAGTGATTACTTCTGCAGGGGTTGGAAATGGGTGCAAAAGCAGCAGAACAAGATAGATGGGTGGTTTGGGAAGGTTTACCAGATTAAGTAAGTAAAGAACCTTGAGGAATTATTCTAACATTGTTGGTGAGGAAAGAGAGGCAGGGAGGGCACTATAGAGAGACCAGCATTAGCAAAGTCCCAATATTGGAGTAACAGCAGGAAGATTAGATGCTGTAACAGATATAACAGGAGCCAAAAAAGAGAACGATCAAAGATAATCTTATACAATTAGCTAACTAGTGATGACAAAAAAAAAAAAAAAAAAAAAAGAAACTCAGAATGAGGAGGGCTCAGAGCTTTGGGGAGGAAAATATTGCATTTGGCTTTAGACATACCAATGTCACCTTTCATTTAAAGTAAACCATTTTAGGTAAAATGACAAAATCAATGGAAAATTGAATACAGTGAAAATTATATAAAATTGTACTACTGTAAATTCCTTTATATACTATCTCATGGAATTACTTATGAAACTAACTCAGGTTGGCTGAAATAAGACTACTAACAGGTATAAAAACTGGCTCCAGGAACGTAAATATCAGCAATGATAAATGACGACGTATTGGATATAGGGAGTTGTCTAAAGGTGTGGTTGATGCAAAGGCTAGTCTTGTTTAACAACATTATTAAGGAGCTAGAAGAGGAATTAGCAGATGATACATTAAAAAGATTAGAAAAATAACACAAATGGATGAGGATAAATTTCAATTATATTAGGAAGATGACTCTATTCATGGGTAATTTCTAAAACACACAAATATTCAATGGCTGGGGGAAACATCTGGAAAGTTACAAGGACCAAAGAGGTATGGAGTATAAATAGGTATTACATTGAACTTAATTTATAGTAAGAAATAACAAAACTGAGATTAATACATTACAAAGAGGTAATTTTTCCAAAACGGTGTAGTAATAGTTTTTTTCCACAAGCCCTTGGGAGTCTGAGAGTCTGTGTAATGCTGTAATGCTGTGTAACAATTGGTTATGGGTATGGGGCAACAGGTGACAAAAAACAAAAACAAAAAACCTGGTCAGCCAGGCTGATTAGTAATTTTTATGGCTTTTAAAATTCATGTAGGGACTTCCCTGGTGGTGCAGTGGTTAAGAATCCACCTGCCAATGCAGGGGCACATGTTCGAGCCCTGGTCCGGGAAGATCCCACATGCTGCAGAGCAACTAAGCCCGTGTGCCACAACTACTGAGCCCGTGCACCACAACTACCGAGCCCGTGCACCACAACTACCAAAGCCTGTGTGCTTAGAGCCCATGCTCTGCAACAAGAGAAGCCACCGCAATGAGAAGCCCACACAAGGCAACGAAGAGTAGTAGCCCCCACTCGCCACAACTAGAGAAAGCCCGAGTGCAACAACAAAAACCCAACAGAGCCAAAACAAAAACAAAACAAAACTCATGTAAAATGTGTGATTTTATATCATAAGTGTGCAGCTCAGAAGTGAAAAATTAAATAAAATTGAAATTTGAGATCTATAGCTCTTATTTTCTTCTCTCATTTTAGATAGCTGTATGCATCCAGTGAAATGTTGCTAAAGCTGTGGGCTGGAAGTAAATTTTTCCCCCTCAACATGTACAAGAAGAATTCTTTAAGGAAATCTTTCATTTAAAATTAGTCTTTGGGTATAAACTAAATGGATAACATCTTTTTCATCTTTGCTCTACTTTTCTTTTTATGAATATCTTTTTCTGATTACAATGTAACATTTATTGCAAACAATGATTTTTATAATTTTTTTTTTTTTTTTTTTTTTTTTTGCAGTACGCGGGCCTCTAACTGTTGTGGCCTCTCCCGTTGCGGAGCACAGGCTCCGGACGTGCAGGCTCTGGACGCGCAGGCTCAGCGGCCATGGCTCACGGGCCTAGCCGCTCCGTGGCATGTGGGATCTTCCCGGACCGGGGCACGAACCCGTGTCCCTTGCATTGGCAGGCAGACTCTCAACCATTGCGCCGCCAGGGAAGCCCGCAAACAATGATTTTTAAAAAGCACAAATAAGTAATTTAAATTACTCATAATAATATTATCATTTATGGCTACCCAGAGTTAACCTTTTAGTCTGTATTCTTCCAGTCTATTTTCTATGCCCATAGAAACAAAATAAACACATTGCAAATATTGCTTTGTAAACTTTTTCATTAAATAATAAATGATGAAAAGTTCCCATGTTTTTAAATTGTTTCTGATAACATGACTTTAATGGCTACATAGAATTCCATCACATGAATGCGCCATATTTTATTTAGTAGTGTTTTGTTTTGCATATAAGTTGCTTATAATTTTTAGCTGTTATAAATAACAGCGATGAACATCATTGCACGTAAACCTTTGTTTATATGATTTATTAGAATCTAAAGGATATAATATAATTCCTAGGAGTGGAACTGCTGGATCAGAGAGTATTAATGCTTTTTCATAGCATGAAAATATATGAACAATATTCCTTCCATAAAAGTTTCACTGGGGCATGAAGTGCCTATTTAACCTCCTCCCTTCTCTGGATGGCCACACAGTGAGGAGATGTTTACACACAACATAATAATATTGTCTTATATGTGTTTAGTGTTCACATTTTTCCAAACTATTTCCTAATTTGGCTCTAACTAAAACTCACACAAAGTATATCGTACATCATAGCTGATCCCCAAAGGCTAGTTAATGTTTTCTCAGGGAAGAACAATGTTTAACTGAAAGAAATTTCTGTATTTGACATATCTAAAACCAATCTGTGTATCTGAGCTAGGGCCATGTAGTCAAAGCGGTGCAAATTTTAGATAGGAATGAGGCCTGGGAATATCATGACTTGGCAGAGAAATCAAGGGTCTGGTCTAGGAAGAGATGGATCAGTCAGACCATCAGCACATACCTGGCAAAGGTCCCGGTGATGCAAGGATACATAACCCAGTGATTAAGCAGAAATCAGAACATACTTGGAGGGAAAACACAATGACCTTGAATTTCTATAAACCTAATTTGACTCATGTATGAAATAGGCATCATGATAGCAGTAATAATATAAGCCCCAAATATTCCTTTGCGGATTAAATGAGATAATGTTTTTGAGAGTACTTTGTACATTTTAAATCACTATAGAAAGGTTAGTTATTATCAGGCTGAAGGGAAATGCAATGAGGTGATTATCAGGTAAACAATCTGGGATGTCACATGTGACAGTTTCTACATTTTAATTTTTTAATTCTTTAATTTTTTTATATAACATCTGTAAAAGTTTTAATTTTCTGATTTAAGTACTACGTGTCTACTATTAGCACAAAGAAGAAAATTAAAATGACCTTCTTTTTCACCACCCAGTGATAACCCTGTTAAATGCTTGGCTCAAATTCCTCTTCTGTTATTTACTAGCAATGTGACCTTGGGTAAATTATCTCATGCATAAAAGGGAAATAAGAGTAATAATAATAATAATAATGGTTCACATTTATCGTATACTTATCATTGTCAGTTCTGCAATCACTGCTTCATACGGATTAATTCGTCTAATACTTCCACAAATGTTATGAAGTAGACCTTATAATTATCCCCATTTTACAGATTAGGAAGCTAGGCTTAGACAGGTTCAGTAACTTGCCCAAAGTTATACAACTAGTAGGATCATTAGTAAATAAAGTGGGAACGTACCTATTTGACGTTAACAATAACGTGCAACCAAGATGCATGAATAGGACCCAAGTATGGAAATACACGATAACCATTTGGTGATCATAGCTAAGAAAAATTTTGGGAAGTACACAGAGATTAAACTTAAGAAAACATGGTCTGTAAATAATGCCATAGCCTTTCCCGATGATCCAAAGTGTGATTAGCAAATTCATAGTATGTGTCAGGGAGTCTCCCTCCTACACACATGGTAAAAATCAGTAATTGAAAGCAAACCAGTTTTCCAGGGATTTACAGTCCCAGAACCTTCCTCAACACAGTAAGCCAGGGAGCCACTTCTCAAATGATCAGAATCAAAGCATGCTATAAAACTTATTTGCCTTTCTGATGAAAATACTATACACTGTAACATTACAACTTATTAGGACAAGGGTTGGCAAATGTTTTCTGTAAGGGGCAAGATCATGGGTCTTAAAAGAGTTGTAAGCAGGTCTCTCTACTTTTTCACATGTTATGAATAGACTCTTCCATCAAGCTGATCTATTCTACTATGTTTCTTAGAGATATGATCTCATGTTATCTGTCTTGTAGATCAGGGGTCTCCAATCCCTGGGCCGCAGACCGCTGTCAGTCTGTGGCCTGTTAGGAACTGGGCCACACAGCAGGAGGTGAGCGGCAGGTGAGCGAGCGAAGCTTCATCTACTGCTCCGCATCGCTTGCATTACCTCCTGAACCATCCCTTCCCCCCTCCCGTGGAAAAATTGTCTTCCATGAAACTGGTCCCTAGTGCCAAAAAGGTTGGGGACTGCTGTTGTAGATGGTGTCCTTCCTTTCTTTCTACAGCTGATATTAATCAGGGAGGGTTTCCTGTTTTTGTATTCCTGCAATGACTTCTGTGTGATTCTGGGGGTGAGGGGGGGATTGAGTGCAGTTTAACACCCGTGCTCAATCGACCATATTTCTCTGGAATCTGAAGAGTGTTTTTAAGTTTGAGGCTGGTACGCTGCTAGCAGAGCCTGCCTGGATATTCCATAGACCTTCTTCTTCAGAGTCTTTTTCCAGCACCTCCTTAAAAGAAACCACCTGATTCCCAGTGGGTGGTTAAATTAGATCCAGGCTACTGCGGAAAAAGCACAGGACTAGGAGTTGAGACATGATTTTTAGGCCCAAGTTTGTCACCAATAATTTGTATGACCTTAGGCTAGTCACAATTTCTCTAGGCCACTTTCCTCATCTGTATATTATGGTGTTTGGTCTGACTGGTGGTTTTCAAACCAAGATCTTTTGGAATATGGATGCTTTACCTATGTGACTAAAGTTTTTGGACGTTGAAATGGGGTAATTGTCTGGCTTTTTCCAATTCTCAAAAAAAAAAAATTACTGAATAGAGATGTTTTCTCAATTTAAAAGTCTTTACCTCTAATTTTTTTCTTAAATCTTTTTTCCCTTTTATGGCTGCTTGGACTAGCAGATGAAAAACACATATGAACAAGAAGTGAATGATCTTCATTTGAAATATTTGGAAACAATGAATTATTTCAGTTTTGAAGACCTGTGCTCATGCTAGTGATTGTACGCAGTACATATATAGTCATACTGTCTTTTTTCTTAGGATTAAAACTTTTTTTTGAAGCATAGGTAGTTTACAGTGTCATGTTAGTTTCAGGTGTACAGCACAGTGATTCAGTTATATATATATGTGTGTGTGTATTTATATTCTTTTTCAGATTCTTTCTCTTATAGGTTATTACAAAATATTGAGTATAGTTCTCTGTGCTATACAGTAGGTCCTAGTCGGTTACCTGTTTTATATATAGTAGTATGTATATATTAATCCCAAACTCCTAATTTATCCCTCCCCCCATTTCCCCTGGTAACCATAAGTTTGTTTTCTATGTCTGTGAGTCTCTTTCTGTCTTTAGGCAAAACTGTTCTCAGTTCACATGGTTTTAAAAATCTATCAATATTTATGCTATTCCAAAAAGAATACCACGACTTACAGGTGCTTTCCACCTGAGCAAGTTTGAGAACCACTGTTCATATAAGTTTGTGGTTGAGACTTCTTATTGCATGCATACAGTATATTTTTCTTCTAGCAAAATTGTTCTCAGTTCATATGAAATTAAATATATCAGCATTTCATAATACATTGCAAAGAATACCATAGATTTTCAGGTGCTTTCCATCTGGGCAAGTCTGAGGATGATGAAATAGTCTATAAGTTTTCTCCTAGTTCCTTTTGAAATTCTTCATTTTTTAAAGTATCTCCTTAAATTGTTCCTTCTGCTCATCCCTATCTTGCCATTTTTTTAAACCCAATATCAGTTTTTTTATCCTGCCATCATCTGTTCTGTACGCAGCCAACCCAGGAGAGTTGTTTTGCTCTGAGTACCTATGGGGAGGACTGGCTATTTTCTAGTACCTCAGTATGGCTAGACTATTTTGCCATTTAGCTCTGGGGTCAGTCCTGGGAATTTGATTGAAGATCTTAAACAATGTCTCAGTCTAGCTTTTAGGCATAAATGTTGAAAGTCAGTTGGTAATAGGATGTGTGTGTGTGTGTGTGTGTGTGTGTGTGTGTGTGTGTGTTTTAAATGAAAGATAAGGCTAGATGTCCTGGAGGCCTTTTCTAGGCTTACCTCTGCTCTATGACCTTTGACAGCAGTTGGATCCTACTTTACTGTAGTGTTTTTTCTACCTTGTCAATTTAGCAAGGTTGGAACTATTTTTCCCAGAATCTCTTTGCCTGCATGGTACCGGGTTAGGGATGCTGCCAAGAGAATTTTGCACAGAATTTGGAAGGCACAAGTGAAGGAGCAGTCACTCTGTTCTGAGGGTTGGTGCAGGGCACCAGGAACACTGCAGCTTGTGCACATTGTTGCTGATCTGCTAGCTCCAATCTGTCCTCCCAGGTTCTAGTTTTCTCCCTTTCTTGAATCACATCCAGTATCTCCTTCCGCCTGCTGACCCTACTGCCCCAAGTGACTTCAGGCAGATGCAGAAGCAGCATCCTTCTAAAGATTCCCAGCTCCTACAGTTGTGTAAGGTCTAGTCCTCACAATAAATTTCTCATTCTGTAGCACTCATGGTGATTCTACTTCCTTGATGGAACTCTACGTGATACACTTTCCAATGGCACAGTTTGCTTTTTGAACTTTGCTTTACCATACAGAAGTGTAGAATGAAGGAAGAAACACATCCATGCCTTTTCTCTCCCCAGAGCAGGTCAGCAGGCGTGTGCAGTTGATCTTGCTTCTCTGAAGAGCACTGCTGTCTGACAATGATTCAGAGCACCCCACTTGGAAGGAGATATGAAGTGGAGGAAATGGATACAAAGATGAAAAGAAAACATCCACTAAAAAGGTAATCTCTGCTCTGGCTTCAAGTTTATGGCTCACATCTGCTCATTTTCAGAATGCTGCTTCAGTCTGGTCTTATGATTTGTGTGGTGCCTTCCATCTCAGGAAGTAAAGATAATGTTCAAGATAAGTCAATGACTGTTGGGACAACTCGCTCCATCCTAAATGAAACTCTACTTATTACTTGTGCTATAAAGAAGGAGCTGAAATTTTGATGCAAGTCTCACAGGGATTGGGGGGTGGAGTGGGGTGGGGTAGGTCATTACTGTTTTTCCAAGCAAACAATCACAGAAAAACAGGAGCCTCTCCTTAAATCCACCACCACTCTGAAAATAGGTAGAGCCTGTGATTCTCTACCCAGGAATGGGAGACTGAATGTCAGAAGTGTCTTTACTTTCAAGGAAGCCTACAGCCTGGACTTGCTTTTCTTTTTTTTTTTTCACATCTTTATTGGAGTATAATTGCTTTACAATGTTGTATTAGTTTCTTCTGTATAACAAAGTGAATCAGCTATATGTATACATATATCCCCATATCCCCTCCCTCTTGAGCCTCCCTCCCACCCTCTCTATCCGACCCCTCTAGGTCGTCACAAAGCACCGAGCTGATCTCCCTGTGCAAAGTGGCTGCTTCCCACTAGCTAGCTATTTTACATTCAGTAGTGTATATATGTCAATGAACTTACATTTTTAAAATTTTAAGGTTAGTGCTCATGTGCTACTCTGACATCTCTAGCAGTCAGAGCCAGAACTCAATCTTCCTTGTGCCAGAAGGTATTTTATAAACTTCACTCATTTACTTACCTACCTTCATAATTTCATACACCTGTGCTTTTTTCCCTTAATTTCTACTTAAACTTAAGTATATTTACCATATTTCGTTGAGACTAATGTAGTTACCATTATAAGATACACCCTTATGTTTTGTACCACCAAGAAAAAAAATTTTTTGAACTGAATTGCACAATGCCTTCTAATAAGTTTTATTTTCCATTTAATGAAAGTGCTCATTTAGATTTCCCCTTTGCCCCGGATGAGTTTCCTAACTATTTCCTACCCAACTTAAAAAAATAGTTTGTTCTGTGTCCATAGCTGATGAATATTAACACTGGGTCATGGCCCAAATAAATCCACTTTTCCTTGCAGTAGGCTTGTCCAGTGTAAGATTTCTGAGTTTTCGATCCAGGGACTCCCAGCTTGGGTTTGGGATAGAGAAGAACAGGACAAAGAGACTGGATGGGCTGGGCCGGAGAGAAGAGTTAGGAAGGGGTTGCTGAGTAGGTATTTTAGAGCTGCTTCGCTCTGCTCCATGGGACAAGAGTGCAGCTTGAGGCGGCAAAAGCCAAAAGATTGTGAGACACATCCTGATTCCAGAGATATCAAAATATGAAAGGAAGTGCATATAGCTTGCCAGAAATATAAACAGAAAGTAATACAATGAAATATATGATGTTTGGGCTTCCCTGGTGGTGCAGCGGTTGAGAGTCCTCCTGCTGATGCAGGGGACACGGGTTCCTGCCCTGGTCTGGGAAGATCCCACGTGCCGCGGAGCGGCTGGTCCTGTGAGCTATGGCCGCTGAGCCTGTGCGTCCGGAGCCTGTGCTCCGCAACGAGAAAGGCCACAGTGGTGAGAGGCCCGTGTACTGCCAAAATATATATATATATATATGATGTTAATCTCTAAAAAGTTACTATAACTGTGGAGAGCTCTCCACCTGAGGCATGCTCTAAAAAGGGAAACTTGTCAGTGTTAGGTGTTAAATCATATTAGGACCAAACAAAGGCTTTCTCCTTTATTGAATCAGAACGATTGGAAGAGTTGAAAAGTGAATAACCTTTCAACTTGAGACTCAGTGTTAATTAATGCTGGGTATGGGAACCATCTAAAACCATGTTAGTAGATACTACCGGTAGTTTGCAGCTTCCACTTTGGAAAACACAATGTAAATACTGTCCTTTATCATTTATGTTATTATCTGCTGCAAGAGCACTAACAAGTGGACCAGGAAAGATTAAAAAAAAAAAGTGCTAATCACATCCAAGGATGAGTAGATAACAGGGATAAGTCACAGGTGGAAAACTGAGTCCTTACATAACCTCAGAATTGACAGAACAGTCTTCTGATCTAACTGTTGAAACACTGTTGTTTTATTTTTTATGGCTTCATAACAAATTACCACAAACTTCGCAGTTTAAAATAACATCTATCTAGTAGCTCTGTCTGTGGGTCAGAAGTCCTACCTACAATGCTCAGTAGAGTTTTCACAAGGTGACAAATACGCTGAGCTCTTATCTGGAGTATCAGGGGAAAACTTTGCTTTCAGTCTCATTCAGATTATTGGCCAAATTCAGTTCCTTGTGATTGTAGGACTGAAGTCTTCAACGTTTTCTTGTTGACTGTCAGCTGGGAGGTCATACCAAGTTCCTCTTTGCTTTGGTCCTTGCCCTATGGCTCTCCATCTTAAAAGCATGTCAGATCCTTAGTCTTGACCTTGATTTTTCCCTTCTGCTACTAGTCAGAGAAAACTTGGCTTTAAAGGGCTCGTGTGATTAGATCAGGATTTTACATTTGCAAAATCCCTTCACGGTACTATCTACATTAACATTTGATTGAATAATCAGCGACAGAAATCTCAGTGGGCCGTCTTTAGAATTCTGCCTACCACAGTTGTCCTTCGAGATCAAGCTTGACTGTATAGAAATAAAAAGGAGACCCTTGAGATGTTTCCATAATGATTCTGGACAGAATTAAAGATGGACCATAAACTAAAGTGTCTTCTTGTAGTTAATACTATAGCTAGTCTCCAAAATAAATCACCAGTCAAAACAAATACAGAGGAGTTAACCTATTTATTTATTTATTTATTTATCTTTTTTGCGGTTCGCGGGCCTCTCACTGTTGTGGCCTCTCCCATTGTGGAGCACAGGCTCCGGACGCGCAGGCTCAGCGGCCATGGCTCACAGGCCTAGCCGCTCCGCGGCATGTGGGATCTTCCCAGACCGGGGCACGAACCCGCGTCCCTTGCATCGGCAGGCGGACTGTCAACCACTGCGCCACCAGGGAAGCCCTAACCTATTTATTTTTATGTGACCACAGATTACTTCACAGTAATCCATTAGTCAATTTCACTTAGAAATAACAATTTGGCAAAAGTATAAAATGTCTAAACCTCCACTTTTCTGTTTTCAGAGATGCTCCTAAACACTAATAGAGATTTTTTTTCTTTGCTGTTAAATCTTAAACTGGGGACAATTTTCATAATCAAATTAATTCTCTCACCCTTAAAAAAGAATTTTTGGGCTGAAAATATTGATATTTAAATATCTGAACTTCACATACACGCATGTACTTTTAGCTATGTCTGCTTAAAAGCTGGAATTAACAGCTGACTCTCACTTTATTACTCAGAACTCAATCACTGTAGGAATACAGAGAAGTTCAAAGATACAACATGATTTTGAAGCCAAAATACACTAACTTCATCCTACTGAAAGGAGACAGTTGTGTCCCACTGAGATGATGGAGTTCAGGCTGCAACAAAAGTTCAGGCAGGCCCGCTGTAGCACCTCCCTGCTCTGCAGTATGCAGCTTCTATCTGGTGCTCCCCAGAGCTGGGAATTAACCACAAACACCGCCTTGGGGAACAGTGTTAGCAGCTGAGAAACTGCAGAAACAAGCTGCTTCTCAGTGACTTCCGGATATTATCAGAATGCAAGAAAATAATTAAAATCCTAATTAAGTAGTTTCTCATCTGGCCCATTTGAAGACACTCCAAAATGGTCAGATTTAAGGCATGGTAAACAACTGAAGTGTTAAGTGTGCTTGTTAGTTGAAACCTTTGTCAAAGGTCTGGTCTACATAAAGAATGTGAAATGGAGAATTGAGGCAATATCTGCGTAATTCAAAGCCAAAGCAATTTTGCTTGTGTTATCTCTATTTTTCAAGTGAAAAACCTGTCTTTCTTTTACTTAATTTTTTGCATAAATACTTATTCATCATTTTTTAGCATAATATTGTATCCAGACTAATTTTCCTATTCATAAATGATATGGAGAATATGGGAGATGGGCTGAAAAGAATCCTAAGAATACAATGAAGTTTTAAATACTAATTAATTTCTCAAAATTTTTCTAATTTTGGCATTTTTACTTATAACATTATAAAGTTATACATTATACTACCTGTATTAATTTTATGCTCAAAGGCTTAAATACAAAATATATGATATCTGTCTTTACAAGTGAAATTTAATCATGGCTCTGTATTTTGGAGCCTGATTTTCTTCTGGCTACCTTCTCTCAGTTTTACTTTATTTCCTCTTTTGTATGGACCCAGGAAGAAACAAACATTACTGTGTTTTCCAGAGATGTAATTTCCTAGGAAACATTTGTTAGAATTATATTATAAAAAGGCATCTAACAAGATTAAGCATACTAATCAACAACATTTGACCTAAGTGTGTGTATGGGGGTGTACTCTGTAGATTTCTCAGCAGTAATTTATGTTATTATTTTGAAATTGCTATTTAGAGGTGAATACACATACACATATTTAAAGTTTTAAGTATGAGTAATGTCATAATCAGTGTTATATCCAAGCAAATTTTTTAAAAGGAACATTTATCTCCTGTGAGTCCTACCATTTTCAGATTCTCCCTGACCTTGTTGGTTTTGCCTCTGGGACTCATCACTTTGTTGCTTCCTCTTCTCTGAGTATTCCTCCCTTTCTTTTTTAAAAAAAAATATTGAATAAATTTGACTCGTACATTGTGTAAGTTTAAACAATCTGATTAAAAAATGGGCAGAAGAACTAAATAGACATTTTTCCAAAGGGGACATCAAAGTGGTCAACAGGCACATGAGAAGATGCTCAACATCAGAAACCCTCAGGGAAATGCATATCCAAACCACAATGAGATATCACCTCATACCTGTTAGAATGGCTGTCATCAAGACAAGAGACAACAGGTGATAGTGAGGGTGTGGTGAAAATGGAACACTTATACATTGTTGGTGGGAGTGTAAATTGGTCTAATCACTATGGAAAAACAATATGGAGTTTCCTCAAAAAATTAAAAATATATCTACCACATGATCCAGCAATTCCACTTCTGTGTATGTACCCAAAATAAATGAAAACAGGATTTCTACCATGTATTTGCACTCCTGTGGTTATTGCAGCATTATTTACAATAGCCAAGATATGGAGACAACAACCCAAATGCCCATCAATGGATGAATGGATAAAAAAGATGCGGTGCATTTACACAATGAAATATTATTCAGTCTTGAGAAAGGAGGATATCTTCCTCCCACTTTTCCTCTCTTTTCCAAATCTTTTCTTTGGAGAAGAGATTTGTGCTTCAAAGTATGAACTTTGGAACTGGACTGCCTGGTTTGAATCGCAGCTGTGCCACTTACAAACCATATGATATTGGGCAAATCACTTAATCTCTCATGCCTGTTTCTTCAAGCTGGAAAATGGGGATAATGTAGCACTAATCTTGGGTTATCGTGAAGAGCAAATGAGTTAAGCATATAGTATGCACTTTATAATTGTTAGCTAATATTATTTCCATTGTATTAATTATTTCTGGAACACCATTCTATAGTAAACAAAACCTCCTACTTCCTTAGCCTTGTCATATATTTTACCTCTTGACCTCAACTGAAACTTAGATCCTCTTTGAGGACACCTCAAGCAATTCAAGTGAAGGTGGCTCTACCTTCCAGGTTTAGCTTATCCCAGTTCTAGAAGGAGGGATCAACATCCCAGTCACTTCCAGCCCAGTACTCCAGCACTATAAGCAAAAACTTCTCCTTGTTTGAAGCTTCTTTCTCCCTCCCTTCTAATTAAGCTTCCAATACATCTCAATAAAAACTTTGACACCTGGGTTATAGTTTTCTTCTCTTCCCCATGTCTTCATACTTGTAAGTTCAGTGTCCATGAAGAAGATTTCACCCAATGCTCTAGCTTCCCAGTAATTGATCTCTTTATTCTGATGACTTTCACTTTCTCCACACTTCAGCCCCACCCTAGACTTTGTCATCACTCAGATCGTCTCTATCTCAGAAATAGTATACCTGAATATCATAGTCTTTGACCATAATGATGTTCATTGGAAAATGCCAAAGGAGCAACTATCTAGACTGTAAATTAAATTCTTGACAATAGGCCTGTGTCATTTGCTTGCTCATTTGCCTTCCCCACAAATCACATAATAGGAGTTTAAGATCTCGTTTGATTGATTTATAGGTAACTATCTTTCCCAAGCATACTGGAGTAAACTGGTCACTATTCTTTTCTTTCTCTTAGTGTAACTGTAAATAGGGCTCATTCATCTTATATGCAGTTAGTTTAGTAACAGAGACTATTATTCCACATGTACATAGGTGTAGGCAATGCTTTCTGAAGAACTGACCTATATTTCATGGAAATATTCTGATCTCCTTTGTTCCCTCTAGCTAAGAGTTTCCAGATCAGCTAGATTACTTTCAGATAATTCTTTTTTTTTTTTTTTTTGGCGGTACGTGGGCCTCTCACTGTTGTGGCCTCTCCCGTTGCGGAGCACAGGCTCCAGACGCGCAGGCTCAGCGGCCATGGCTCATGGGCCTAGCCGCTCCGCGGCATGTGGGATCTTCCCGGGCCGGGGCATGAACCCGTGTCCCCTGCATCGGCAGGCGGACTCTCAACCACTGTGCCACCAGGGAAGCCCTACTTTCAGGTAATTCTGATGGCTAGTCACAATTCTCTGATCAATGTGTTGGAAGGAAAGGGAGCCAAAAAGATCATACTCTTAGAGGCCATTGTAACAGAATAGTCTAGATTAAAGGTAAGAAATCTATATATTGTAAAGTTATTACATAGATGCCATTCTTGTTTTCAGAAATTGAATTCTAGAACCTCCTCCTATCTGTATTTTTTGTTTCTTATAGTACATTTTTGTATTATAAAAACAATACAGCGTTATTATAAAATTATTTGAAAAAAAAAGAAAAACAATAAAGAGAAAATAAATACCGCCTATAATTCCACATTCTATTATAACGATATAAATGCCTTTCATACTTTTTGCTAGGTACGTACTATGTGTGTAATACATGCTGATGTACACTTTCTCTTTTCAAGGAATTTTCAATACTGTACATAATATTTTGTAAACTTTTTCCTACTAAATAAAATATATATTTCATATTTGTCCATGTTAGTAAGTATCCCACTACAGCATTGTTTTTAATGAGTGTGTTGCATTTCACTGAATAGATATAATATATTTTATTTAACCAAAATACTATTGTTGAACATTTAGAGTGTTTCAACAATGCTGTAGTAAAGTCTTTGCATACTTCTTTAACTATTTCCTTGGGTTACATTCTTAAAAGTTAATTCCTAGGTAAAACTACTTTACCTAGGAATATTTTAAAATAGCTTTTTAAAACATTACAAAAAGAATACATGCTAGTTGTAAAAAGAATCCAATTCAGTAAAATACATTCAAATGTATATTTGTCTACTCATATTCCCCATCTTAAGTGTTGCTAGAGTGAAATTTTAAAGATGTTTAATATTTTTCTTAGACTAATTCCTGGATATCACGTTGCTGGATCTCAGGATGTGCATTTTGAAAACTGTAACAGACACAAATCAACTTACTTACAAAATAGAAACAGACTCACAGACATAGGAAACAAACTTATGGTTACTAAAAGGGAAAGGGAGTTGGGGAGGGATAAATTAGTTTGAGATTAACAGATACAAACTACTATACATAAAATATAGATAAGCAACAAGATCCTACTGTATAGCCCAGGGAACTATAGTTAATATCCTGTAATAAACCATAATGGAAAAAAAATATGAAAAATAATATGTATATATACGTATAACTGAATCACTTTGCTGTACACCCGAAACTAACACAACACTGTAAATCAACTATACTTCAATTTAAAAAAACCACAAAACTCTGACATACGCTGCCAAATTGCCCTTACAGAAGATGTATGCTTTTTCCAGCCTGGTATGAGACTATTGTTTTCCCCTGATCTAGTCCAATATCAGATATTATCATTTAAAAAAGATCTTTGCCAATTTGGTAAGTGAAAAATTGTAACTTTTAAAAAAATTTGTACTTTTGATTCATGGTAATGTTAAATGCCTTAAAATTATTGCATTTATTGCATTTTGGGGAAATTATCTATTCATACGCTTGGTTACTTTTTCCATTGAGTCATGCTTTAGAGATACTGGCTAGCTCTTCACCAAACCCACTTTATTTTTCTCCTAAACACACACCTAGACTACATTTCTTAGCCTCCCTTGAAGTTATATAAGAATACCAAACCGAGTTCTAGCCCAGACTGTAATAAACTGCTGAAGGTCACAAGTCTGGTACAAGTCTCACCAGGCTAAAGTCAAAGTGTCAATAGGGCTTGTGTTGCCCTCTGCAGACTCTAGAGGAGAGAGAATCTGGTTCTTTGCTCTTTCAGGTTGTTGGTAGAATTCATTTCCTTGTGGTGATAGGATTGCATTCCTCTTTTAGTTTGCTGGCTCTTAGGTGAGGGCTGTTTCTAAATTCTAGAGACCACCAACCTTCTTTTACCTGTGGCCTTGCCTTGTCCACCTTTGAAATCAGCAATAGGAGTCCCTCTCATGCTACAGATTCTCCGGCTGCATCTCTCTGACTCATGCTTCTGCCTTCTTCTTCCACTTAATGGGCCAATGTGATTGCAATAAGGACACCTGGGTGATACAGGATAATCTCTCTATTTTAAGGTCAGCTGATTAGCAACCTTAATTCCAACCTAGATTTCCTTTTGCCATGTAGGGTAATATATTCATGGGCATAATACAGGTAAGCAGAGATGCTGGGGCCACAGTCCTGCTGACTACAGACTCCCTTTCTCCTTCCAGAATATTATGTGTAGGACAGATACCATGTTTATTTTTGTACCCCTTTGTTTAAACCAGTGGTTGGCACAAATAATATAACTAAGGATTTGCTGATGAATATATGAAGAATATTTTCATCAAATAACTTGTTGAAACTGTACCATTAAGCCTACATTCCAATAGTCTTGTATTTGAGTAACTGTTCCATGTGGCATTAAATATTTCTGAGAATATTTTGGCATAAACACATAGCATATATTTTCCAAAATATACCATTAACATTTGGTATAATACCATTTTCATTTTTTTAATATGTTATTTTCTACACATCTTATTCTTGATAAGCCCTTTCATTTTCCTTCTACAAGCCAGTTTTCTGTGGATATCGAAAATAAAACCACTTCCAAGTAGAAACTGAGATAAATAATATTAAGGTAAAATTCTCAAAGATAAGCCCCTTGTATAAATAGGACTCTAAGGATTGCACAACTAATTCTTCATGGATATCCCTATCACAGAACCAAACAATCTCTGCTTCCTCTTTTTTTTATTGTGGTGAAATACATATAACATAAAATTTACTATTTTACCCATTTTTAAGTGTATAATTCAGTGGTGTTAATTACATTCACACTGTTGTGCATCTATCACCACTGTTTCTAAAACCTTTTTATCACCCTACTCTCAAAGAATTTCTTTTTGAAAACCTTTTAAATTAACTAATTTCAATCTTTAAGAATTTATGAAGTTTAAACGTTCCTATTTTCAAGAAAAATCACTGCCATTTTAATTCAAAATAACTTTATCAACAGTAATGTAAACATTGAGATTATAAAATATATCTTTCTTTTTACAAATTTTTCAGATTCCTCTATAACCCAGGTGATATTTTTATTAATTTTTTTAAACAGAAAAATAATATTCTCCCAGCAAATATGTATAAAATAACTTTTTATTTTGCTAAATAAACAAAATAGGAAACAATATTTATAAGACTTTTAAATTTATTTCTAAAACTAGTGGCTGAGTACTTTTTTTTTTCTCACATCTTTATTGGAGTTTAAATGCTTTACAGTGTTGTTAGTTTCTGCTGTACAACAAAGTGAATCAGCTATATGTATACATATATCCCCATATTCCCTCCCTCTTGAGCCTCCCTTCCACCCTCCGTATCCCATCCCTCTACGTCTTCACAAAGCACAGATCTGATTTCCCTATGCTATGCAGCAGTTTCCCACTAGCCATCCAATTAACATTTGATAGTGTATATATGTCAGTGCTACTCTCTCACTTCATCCCAGCTTCCCCTACACCCCCGTCCCTCAAGTCTGTTCTGTACTTCTCTGATTTTATTCCTGCCCTGCCACTAGACTCATCAGTACTGCTTTTTAAAATTCCATATATATGCGTTAGCATACGTTATTTGTTTTACTCTTTCTGACTTACTTCACTCTGTAAGACAGATTTTAGGTCCGTCCACCTCAATACAAAAAACTCAATTTCGTTTCTTTTTATGACTGAGTAATATTCCATTGTATATATGTGCCACATCTTCTTTATCCATTCATCTGTTGATGGACACATAGGTTGCTTCCATGTCCTGGCTATTGTAAATAGTGCTGCAATGAATATTGTGGTACATGTCTCTTTATGAAATATGGTTTTCTCAGGGTATATGCCCAGTAGTGGGATTGCTGGGTCATATGGTAGATCTATTTTTAGTTTATTAAGGAACTTGCATACTGTTCTCCATAGTGGCTGTATCAATTTACATTCCCACCAACATTGCAGGAGGGTTCCCTTTTCTCCACACCCTCTCCAGCATTTATTGTTTGTAGATTTTTGATGATGGCCATTCTGACCGGTACGAGGTGATACCTCATTGTGGTTTTGATTTGCATTTCTCTAGTGATTAGTAATGATGACGGTCTTTTCATGTATTTGTTGGCCATCTGTATGTCTTCTTTGGAGAAATGTCTTTTTAGGTCTTCTGCCCATTTTTGGATTGGGTTGTTTGTTGTTTTGATGTTGAGCTGCATGAGCTGCTTGTATATTTTGGAGATAAATCCTTTGTCAGTTGCTTCATTTGCAAATATTTTCTTCCATTCTAAGTGTTGTCTTTTCATCTTGTTTATGGTTTCCTTTGCTGTGCAAAAGCTTTGAAGTTTCATTAGGTCCCATTTGTTTATTTTTGTTTTTATTTCCATTACTCTAGGAGGAGGGTCAAAAAGGATCTTGCTGTGATTTATGTCATAGAGTGTTCTGCCTATGTTTTCCTCTAAGAGTATGATAGTTTCTGGCCTTACATTTAGATCTTTAATCCATTTTGAGTTTACTTTTGTGTTTGGTGTTAGGGAGTGTTCTAATTTCATTCTTTTACATGTACCTATCCATTTTCCCCAGCACCACTTACTGAAGAGGCTGTGTTTTCTCCATTGTATATTCTTGCCACCTTTATCAAAGATAAGGTGACCAGATGTGCCTGGGTTTATCTCTGGGCTTGCTATCCTGTTCCATTGATCTATATTTCTGTTTTTGTGCCAGTACCATACTGTCTTGATTAATGTATCTTTGTAGTATAGTCTGAAATCAGAGAGCATGATTTCTCCATCTCCGTTTTATGTTCTCAAGATTGCTATGGCTATTTGGGGTCTTTTGTGTTTCAATACAAATTGTGAAATTTTTTGTTCTTGTTCTGTGAAAAATGCCATTTGTAGTTTGATAGAGATTGCATTGAATCTATAGATTGCTTTGGGTAGTATAGTCATTTTCACAATGTTGATTCTTCCAATCCAAGAACATGGTATATCTCTCCATCTGTTGGTATCATCTTTAATTTCTTTCATCAGTGTCTCATAGTTTCTGCATACAGGTCTTTTGTATCTTAGGTAGTTTTATTCCTAGGTATTTTATTCTTTTTGTTGCATTGGTAAGTGGGAGTGTTCCCTTAATTTCTCTTTCAGATTTTTCATCATTAGTGTATAGGAATGCAAGAGATTTCTGTGCATTAATTTTTATCCTGCAACCTTACCAAATTCATGGATTAGTTCTAGTAGTTTTCTGGTGGCATCTTTAGTATTTTCTATGTATAGTATCATGTCATCTGCAAACAGTGACAGTTTTACTTCTTATTTTCTGGTTTGTATTCCTTTTCTTTTTCTTCTCTGATTGCTGTGGCTAAGACTTACAAAACTATGTTGAATAACAGTGGTGAGAGTGCATATCCTTGTCTTGTTCCTGATCTTAGAGGAAATGCTTTCAATTTTTCACCATTGAGAAGGATGTTTGCTGTGGGTTTGTTATATATGGCTTTTATTATGTTGAGGTAAGTTCCCTCTGTGCCCACTTCCTGGAAGTTTTTATCATAAATGTTGTGTTGAATTTTGTCAAAAGCTTTTTCTGCATCTATTGAGATAATCATATGGTTTTTATTCTTAAATTTGTTAACATGGTGTATCACATTGATTGTTTTGCATATATTGAAGAATCCTTGCATCCCTGGGATAAATCCCACTTGATCCTGGTATATGATCCTTTTAATGTGTTGTTGGATTCTGTTTGCTAGTATTTTGTTAAGGATTTTAGCATCTATGTTCATCAGTGATATTGGTCTATAATTTTCTTTTTTTGTAGTATCTTTGTCTGGTTTTGGTATCACTGTGATGGTGGCCTTGTAGTACAAGTTTGGGAGTGTTCCTCCTGTTCCTCCCTCTGCAATTTTTTGGAAGAGTTTGAGAAAGATAGGTGTTAACTCTTCTCTAAATGTTTAATAGAATTTGACTGTGAAGCCATCTGGTCCTGGACTTTAGATTGTTGGAAGATTTTTAATTACAGTTTCAATTTCATCACCTGTGATTAGTCTGTTTATATTTTCTAATTCTTCCTGGTTCAGTCTTACAAGGTTGTACTTTTCCAGGAATATGTCCATTTCTTCCAGGTTGTCTATTTTATTGGCATATAGTTGCTTGTAATACTCTCTTATGATGTTTTGTATTTCTGCTGTGTCAGTTGTAATCTTTCCTTTTTTTCATTTCTAATTTCTTTGATTTGAGTCCTCTTCCTTTTTTCCTTGATGAGTCTGGCTAAAGGTTTATCAATTTTGTTAATCTTCTCAAAGAACTAGCTTTTAGTTTTATTGATCTCTGCTACTGTTTTCTTTGTTTCTATTTTATTTATTTCTGCTCTGATCTTTATGATTTCTTTCCTTCTATTAACTTTGGGTTTTCTTTGTTCTTTTTCTAGTTGCTTTAGGTGTAAGGTTAGAATGTTTATTTGCGATTTTTCTTGTTTCTTGAGGTGAGCTTGAATTGCTATGAACTTCCCTCTTAGAACTGCTTTTCCTGCGTCCCATAGGTTTTGGATAATCGTGTTTTCATTGTCATTTGTCTCTAGGTATTTTTTGATTTCGTTTTTGATTTCTTCAGTGATCTCTTGGTTATTTAGCAGCACACTGTTTAGCCTCCATGTATTTGTGTTTTTTACTGTTTTTTTTTCCTGAAATTGATTTCTAATCTCATAGCGTTGTAGTTGGAAAGTATGCTTGATACGATTTCAATAATCTTAAATTTTCCAAGGCTTGATTTGTGACCCAAGATGTGATCTGTTCTGGAGAACGTTCCGTGTGCACTTGAGAAGAAAGTATATTCTTCCACTTTTGGGTGGAATGTCTTAAAATATCAGTTAAGTCAATCTGATGTATTGTGTCATTTAAAGCTTGTGTTTCCTTATTTATTTTCTGCCTGGATGATCTGTCCATTGCTGTAAGTGAGGTGTTAAATGCCCCCCCCATTATTGTTTTAATGTTGACTTCTCCTTTTATGTCTGTTAGCATTAGCCTTATGTATTGTGGTGCTCCTATGTTGGGTGCATAAATATTTATACTTGTTATGTTTTCTTCTTGGATTGATTCCCTTGTTCATTATGTAGTATCCTTCCTTATCTCTTGTAACTGTCTTTATTTTAAAGTCTATTTTATCTGTTACAAGTATTGCTACTCCAGCTTTCTTGTGATTTCCATTTGTATGGAATGTCTTTTTCCATCCACTCACTTTCAGTCTGTATGTATTCCTAGGTCTGAAGTGGGTTCTTGTAGACAGCATATATAAGTGTCTTGTTTTTGTATCCCTTCAGCCAGTCTGTGTTTTTTTGTTGGAGCATTTAATCCATTTACGTTCAAGGTGATTATCAATATGTATGTTCCTATTACCATTTTATTAATTGATTTGGGTTTGTTTTTGTGGGACTTTTTCTTCTCTTGTGTTTCCTGCCTAGAGAAGTTCCTTTTTCATTTGTTGCAAAGCTGGTTTGATGGTTCTGAATTCTCATAGCTTTTGCTTGTCTGAAAAGCTTTTGATTTCTCCATCGAATCTGAATGAGATCCATGCTGGATAGAGTAATCTTGGTTGTAGATTTTTCCCTTTCATCACTTTTTATATGTCCTGCCATTCCCTTCTGGTTTCCAGAGTTTCTGCTGAAAGGTCAGCTGTGAACCTTATGGGGATCCCCTTGTATGTTATATGTTGCTTTTCCCTTGCTGCTTTTAACATTTTTTCTTTGTATTTAATTTTTCATAGTTTGGTTAATATGTGTCTCCGTGTGTTTCTCTTTGGGTTTATCCTGCCTGGGACTCTCTGAGCTTCCTGGAGTTCACTGACTATTTCCTGTCCCATGTTAAGGAAGTTTTCGACTATAATCTCTTCAAATATTTTCTCAGACCCTTTTTTATTTTCCTCTTCTTCTGCTCAGACCCCTATGATTCAAATGTTGGTGCATTTAATGTTGTCCCAGTGGTGTCTGAGACTGTCCTCAATTCTTTTCATTCTTTTTTCTTTATTCTGCTCCCTGGCAGTTATTCCCACCATTTTATCTTCCAGGTCACTTATCCATTCTTCTGCCTCAGTTATTGTAGTACTGATTCCTTCTAGAGTATTTTTAATTTCAGTTATTGTGTTGTTAATCACTGTTTGTTTGCTCTTAGTTCTTCTAGAACCTTGTTAAATGTTTCTTGTATTTTCTCCATTCTGTTTCCAAGATTTTGGATCATCTTTACTATCATTACTCTGAATTCTTTTTCATATAGGTTGCCTATTTCATCTTCATTTATTTGGTCTTTAGGTTTTTATCTTGCTCCTTCATCTGTAACATATCTTTTTGTTGTTTCATTTTTTTTTTCTTATGGGTGGGGCTGTATTCCTCTCTTACTGTTTGTTTGGCCTGAGATGTCCAGCACTGGAGTTTGCAGGCAGTTGGGTAGAGCTGGGTCTTGGTGCCGAGATGCGGACCCCCAGGAGGCCTCACTCCAATTAATATTCCTTGGGATCTGAGGTTTTCTATTAGTCCAGCGGTTTGGACTCTGAACTCCCCCCGCAGGAGCTTGGGCCCGTCTTCCAGCCTGGGAACCAAGATCCCATAAGCCATGTGGCGCAGCAAAAAAAAAAAGGAAAGAAAAAAAGGAGCAGTACAATAACAAAGGACAAAAACCAAAATAATATTAGGAATATAAAAAATATATTAGAAGATATAAAAATATAATTGACACAACTGCAACAAGGTAAAGCAAAACCACAACAGAAAAAAGAAAAAAAAAAAGCCTTGACTATGGAGGGTGGAGTTAGGTGGGGGCTGGAACTTAGGCAGGGGTGGGTTTTAGGGTAGGGTGGGACCTGGGGGGGGCTGACGTTCAAGCATGGGGTGGGACCTCTGCTTAGGACCTGTGGGCAGAAGGGGAGAGACAGCGTGCATCCAAAGGGGGCCCTCTGGAGTGTGGAGTTCCGGAGTTTAGAGGTAAGGCCCTGGGTGAGGGTGTGTGGGTGGGGTTTAGGCCCAGTGTGGTTGGAGGGGAGTTTCAGAGGGGTCTCCAAATGTAGAGATAGGGCCCTGGGTGGGGTGTAGGGGCAGGGCTTGGGCTCTCGCTGTTAGGAGGGAGGCTCCAAGGACAGAGGATTAGGCCCAGGAGCCTAACAGGTTCCCCAGTGCCTAAGTGGACAGGGGAAGTGCTGGCCACATTCCCTTCCATTCCTCTGCACCACCCCCTCCCTGCCTGGGTCTCCCCCAGGGTTTCCCCTGTCCCCGCTGGACCCCTAACCAGGCGTGGGTCTGGCTGGGTGTAGGAACTCCTCCCCTTCCCCACAGCATCCCCTCAGGGATGCTGGTCCTGGAGGTCTGGCTTTTACTTTTGCTCCCCCTTCCCACCCTCCCACTCCCTCAGGACCTGCGTGGATGGAGGGGGCCTTGGTGGGTAGAGGATTAGGCCCGAGATCTCAGCAGGCTCCCATGGGCCCAAGTGGGCAGGGGAAACCTGGCCACGCTCCCTTTTGACCCTCTGCCCTCCCAATGGTCCCCCAATTTCCCCCTTCAGGCATGGGATCCCTTCCCCTCCCCCAGCTGCCCCTCAGAGGTGCCAGTCCCATTCCGCCTCCACTTCTCCTTCCCCCTCATCCCCCCATGCCCCATGTCGTACCTGGTCACTGGGGGTTCCTCCCGTCCCCTTAGGTGTCTGTGGTTCCCCACCAGTGCCTGGTAGGTGCCTTAGTTGTACAGAGACGCGAATTCCAATCCTTCTAGTCCACCATCTTGACTCCACCCCTGAGTACTTTTTTAAAAAGTCATTTGGTTGGTAGATTTAGAACACATCTGCCTGGCTATCACCTACAATGAAAGTACAAGTAATGTTAACTTCAGTATAACCTCATTTGTTTAAAAAAATTTCAATAAATGTATGTTCTACTTGGGTGAAATTTAGTGGGGTTAAATTTTAAAATTGCTATAAGAATCCCATTTTAAGCTGGTCTTTCCCATAAGAACGCCTCATAGACCTTCTCAAAAAGGTCACGTGAAATGGTAAGAAATACTAATTACACATTATTACCATAATACAATACTACACTTACTAGTGTAAAACTAACTGGTGGTAGAATGATTGTGTTAGTTACAAACAATTGACACTAGAAAATTATTTCCTACCTAGTAATTTTAGAATTACATAATAAGATCTCCTTTTATTCATTCTTTCCCAGAGAAATTTAACTGTAAATACTTTTCTACACATATGCATGCATGTACACACACACAATCTGATGAATCTGATTGGCAAAGGCATTAATTGCAGCTGGCATGGTTGTGGTGCCTCTTTGTGTTTTTGTCCTTTTAGAGTCATGTGTTATTGTTTTTATATTGCTACTTCTTGAAAGCAGATTGAACTTAGATAGCTTTCCCTTTAAGAAAAGAAGATTTTTCCAAGTAATTTAACAAAAACAATTTTTCCATATTTCTAGAATAGATTTGAGACCTGAAAGTTTTTTTTAACATCTTTATTAGAATATAATTGCTTTACAATGGTGTGTTAGTTTCTGCTTTATAAGAAAGTGAATCAGTTATACATATACATATGTTCCCATATCTCTTCCCTCTTGCGTCTCCTTCCCTCCCAACCTCCCTATCCCACCCCTCTAGGTGGTCACAAAGCACCGAGCTGATCTCCCTGTGCTATGCAGCTACTTCCCACTAGCTATCAATTTCCCATTTGGTAGTGTATATATGTCCATGCCACTCTCTCACTTCATCCCATCTTACCCTTCGCCCTCCCCGTGTTCTCAAGTCTATTCTCTATGTCTACATCTTTATTCCTGTCCTGCCCCTAGGTTCTTCAGAACCATTTTTCTCTTTTTTTAGATTCCATATATATGTGTTAGCATATGGTATTTGTTTTTCTCTTTCTGACTTACTTCACTCTGTATAACAGACTCTAGGTCCATCTACCTCACTACAAATAACTCAATTTCGTTTCTTTTTATGGCTGAGTAATATTCCATTGTATATATGTGCCACATCTTCTTTATCCATTTATCTGTTGATGGACACATAGGTTGCTTCCATGTCCTGGCTATTGTAAATAGAGCTGCAATGAACATTTTGGTACATGATTCTTTTTGAATTATGGTTTTCTCAGGGCATATGCCCAATAGTGGGGTTGCTGGGTCGTATGGTAGTTCTATTTGTAGTTTTTTAAGGAACCTCCATAGTGGCTGTATCAATTTACACTCCCACCAACAGTGCAAGAGGGTTCCCTTTTCTCCACACCCTCTCCAGCATGTATAGTTTCTAGATTTTTTGATGATGGCCATTCTGACCAGTGTGAGATGATATCTCATTGTAGTTTTGATTTGCATTTCTCTAATGATTAATGATGGTGAGCATCCTTTCATGTGTTTGTTGGCAATCTGTATATCTTCTTTGGAGAAATGTCTATTTAGAGACCTGAAAGTTTTTAAATGATATTATTACATCTGTTGAAATGTTCTATTTACAATGTTATCATTAAAAATTTTCATTTTTCAGTTTACTTTTTATGATTTTTGAACATTTTAAATTAAATTATCCAGGTTTACTTTATTTTTTAAGGTAATCTTTGAAAGGCATTATTGTGATTATTAAAATCCAATTCAAATTAGAGGCAATACAAAAAAGTTTTAAGCATTATTTTTACTACAATTCTGGTTAGTTTGAACATTTAAAATATGAATTATGACACATTTTGTAAGGGATTCTATACATTATACATTTCAATATGCTAAATATAAGGGGAGTATAAGTCCCATATAGTAGTATTACTAATATTTCTAAATTATAGAAGCACTATTTTGGGTTTAATAATGTGCCAAATTTACTAAAGTTAACAAAAATCTGAAGGGATTCAAGAAGAGAAAATGGGTTTTTCTTCATAAACAGATTTTGACCCAATATTCTAAATGGGTTATAACGTTTATTTTAGTGAATTAAGTTCTACTATCTGTTACTCTGGAGTAATAGTTGCTTTCAATTTGTTTTATTAAAGTACACTTTAGTTTTAGTTTACTTTCTGATGGCTCTTGAAACAAGATATGAGTTGATTCATTTGAATGAATCGAATTAAGAGGCTATGATTGAGAAATGAAAGTGAGGGAGTCTTTTTTGTAATATGTAGACTTTCTTAAATGTCAGAAATTGCTGTGATGTGCAAGGAACACAACATGGAACCTCGCAGAAGAAAAAATAGTAATTTTATCTGCAACGTAAATGTTCCAATTTATTTGTCTGACTAAAGATATGGCTGACAGCTTCCCATGACAGTTGCCCATTACAGGGTACCATTCAATGATCCACAGTTATTTGGAATTGGTAAGTTTGATAAAGGTTTTTTTTTTTTCATCAAACATGTGCCTACTGAAGCTTGGTTTCTCAATTTTATTTTCATCATCAATTTAAGGATATTTTCCTATGAAAATATTTTAGTCTAAAGGTGTAATAAACTTGGACAACTAAAATTGAATATGCTTGGGCTTCCCTGGTGGCGCAGTGGTTGAGGGTCCGCTTGCCGATGCAGGGGACACGGGTTCGTGCCCCGGTCCGGGAAGATCCCTCATGACGCGGAGCGGCTGGGCCCGTGAGCCATGGCCGCTGAGCCTGCACGTCCGGAGCCTGTGCTCTGCAACGGGAGAGGCCACAACAGTGAGAGGCCCGCGTACAAAAAAAAAAAAAAGAATATGCTTTAAAGCAAATGTAAAAACTTCTTTCTGATAAATATTACTGAAGATATCTTTTAAAAACCACAAAGAGACCGGGAATGGAAATTATTAGAGACTGTACAGTTGCAGTGGGTGAGAGAATTAGAAGAGTCACTTGCAGGATAATATGAAACTGACAGTCCATCAACAGTAGAGAATCAGGGTAGGGTGTTGTAATCTCCCACCTACTTCCCACTGCCGTTCTGTTGCACTGCTGTTAAGATTTGTGCAGATTTTCTAATTCTTCCTTAATCTTTACCTTTAAATGAAAAAAATGTTTGTTGCTCTTAAAACATTATGGAATTGTAAACATGTTGTCTAATTCTGCCTCCATCCCACTCTATGTTTGGGGAGATAATATCAAAGCCCTGAGGAAGAATCACAGAAATCTGTTTTCTTTTAAAATTCAACACTCTTGACAGGGATTAGATTTAAAATGGTTTTCAAGGAGACCTCAACATTGTGGAAAGTGGATTAGTAATAAATCACATTCACTTGCTAGTTCGGGTTGCATGGTGTTAACAATATGAATATTTAGTTGTTATTGATAACAAGGTATATGTATACCTAGAAAAAAATCTTTGGGTATATTGAACAATAAAAAAAAATGAAGAAACTTTTGCTTGTTTTGTAAAACAATGGGCAAGCTTCATTTCAAAATATTTGAGGAGATGGAATCTTGTGGAATTAAAGAAGAAAACTCATCTTACACCCAAACTAACTAATGTTTGAAACATAAAGAGACTCACTCTCTCCTCATATGCTCCTCAGTCTGAGGATGGGATATAAATGGGGAGTTTGGTGGTGTGAGATGATGGATGAGGGTCTCCTCTGGTTGCCAGAGGATCTGTGACCAGCACAAAAACTGCTTGGTCTGGGTTAATTAATTGCAGGAACAGTTTATTCAGATGCAGGGCAAGCACCTTGGCTAAAATCTCAGCATCTGTGTTGATTAAAGATCTGAGGTTGAAGGAAGCACATAGTTGGGGGTCTTAGATATGTTTGTGAGCCATATGGGCTTCTTTTAATGAGGAAGGGCTCTGTGATCCAAGTCTCAAAGCTATGCTATTCTAGTCAGCATTAATGGAGTATCTCTTGTCCAGCACCAAGGTACTTCACAGTCCTATTAGGGCAATCATTTTTCCTGGTTATTTGTTTCAATAATGTATTCAGAATCTCACCAGTATATTTCATTTCTTACAGACCTAGTGATAAGAGAACAGGGTGCAAAATCTTGCTGGCCTTGTTTAAGTTCAGGGTAGATTCTGAACAAAAATCTGTTGTTTTTTAACATCTTTATTGGAGTATAATTGCTTTACATTGTTGTGTTAGTTTCTGCTGTATAACAAAGTGAATCAGTTGTATGTATACATGTATCCCCATATCCCCTCCCTCTTGGGTGTCCCTCCCACCCTCCGTATCCCACCCTTCTAGGTGGTCACAAATCACTGAGCTGGTCTCCCTGTGCGATGCGGCTGCTTCCCATTAGCTGTCTGTTTTACATTTGGTAGTGTATATATGTCCATGCCACTCTCTCACTTCATCCCATCTTACCCTTCCCCCTCCCCATGTCCTCAAGTCCATTCTCTACGTCTGGATCTTTATTCCTGTCCTGCCTCTAGGTTCTTCAGAACATTTTTTTTTTTTTTAGATTCCATATATATGTGTTAGCCTATGGTATTTGTTTTTCTCTTTCTGACTTACTTTATTCTGTATGACAGACTGTAGGTCCATCCACCTCACTACAAGTAACTCAATTTCATTTCTTTTTATGGCTGGGTAATATTCCATTGTATATATGTGCCACATCTTCTTTATCCATTCATCTGTCGATGGACACTTAGGTTGCTTCCATATTCTGGCTATTGTAAATAGAGCTGCAATGAACATTGTGGTACATGACCCCTTTTGAATTATGGTTTTCTCAGGGTATATGCCCAGTAGTGAGATTGCTGGGTCATATGGTAGATCTATTTTTAGTTTTTTAAGGAACCTCCATACTGTTCTCCATAGTGGCTGTATCAATTTACATTCCCACCAACAGTGCAAGAGGGTTCCCTTTTCTCTACACCCTCTCCAGCATCCCTGTGGATGTGTATACTTGTGGTTCATTCATTTTTACTGCTACAGAGTAATCTGTTGAATGAATATACCATAATTTACCAATCCACTCTACTGATGCAGGACTCTGGATGGTTTCAATTTTTACTATTGGGAAAAGAGCTAATATAAGCATGTCTTCTTGCACAAGTGGGCAAGAATTTTTCTAGATATAGACCTAGGAGTGGAATTTCTGGATCGTGAGGTACGTATGTACCAGATTGAAAATTTCTGGGTGTTGTCTAATGGTTTTCTAAAGTGATTTTTACCGTTTTCACATTCACTACCGTGTATGAGAGGTCCTGAGGCTCCAAGTCTCCGCCAACACTATATGGTCATAGTATATGTTCAAATATGTATAGTTGCATAATATATACAAATATATATGTAATCAAGTTGTGATATCCTATATCATTATAATTTTAATTGGTATTTCACTAGTTACTCATGAGATACAGCACATTTTTGTGTGTTTATTTGCCATTTTTCATCTTCTGTGAAATGTCTTTGCTATGTTTCTATTGGACTATTGATAATTTAAAAATTTTTTTATTCATTCTTTATATAGTCTGTATACTAATCCGTTATGAGTTAGGCAGATATCTTCCAGTTTGTGGTTGTCTTTTCACTGCCTTTGTTGTGCCTATTGATGAATAGAGTGCTGAATATTTTTGAATTTTTATTTTGAAATAATTGTAGGTTTACATGTAGTTGTAAGAGATAATACAGAGAGATTCCATATACCCTTTTTGCAGTTTTTCCCAATGATAACACCTTGTTCAACTGTAGTACAGTATTACAACCAGGGAACTGACATTGATACAATCTACTGATCTTATTCAGGTGTCACCAGTTTTACATAAACACGCGTGTGTGTGTGTTCAATTCTATTCAAATTTTATCACTTGTTGTATCTTGGTATAACAACCACCACCTTCAAGATACAGAACTATTCCATCAACACAAGGCTCTCTCATATTATTACTCCTTAATGCTCACATTCATCCCCTTTCCCCCACCGTCCCTAACTGCTGGTAACCGCGTATCTGGCCTCCATTTTATCATTGCAAGAATGTCATATAAATGGAATCATAAAGTATATAACTTTTTGAGATTGGCTTTTTTCACTTAGCAGAATTCCTTTTAGATCCATCCAAGTTGCATGTATCAATAGCTGTTCCTTCTTATTGCTGAGTACTATTCCATGTTATGTAAGATAGACGTATCTCATTTTATTTAGCCATTCACTCATCTGGGTGTTTCCAGTTTTTGGCTATTGTAAAGAAAGTTTTGTGAGACTAAAAAATTGTTGTTTTTTAAAAAAATAATTAATAGACTTCATTTTTAAAGAGCTTTTAGGTTGACAGAAAGAGCAGAAAGTACAGTGAATTCCCATATATACCCCCTTTCCCCCAGTTTCCCATCTTATTCACATTTTACAGTAGTTTTGTGCATTTGTTACAATTGGTGAGCCAATACTGATACACTACTATTAACTAAAGTCCACAGTTAAATATTACGTTTCACTCTTGGTGTTGTACATTCTATGGGTGTGGAAAAATGTATAATGGCATGTAGACACCATTAGAGTTTCATACAGAATAGTTTCCCAGCCCTAAAAATCCTCTGTGCTCTGCCTATTCATCCCTCCCTCCCCCAACCCCTGGCAACCACTCATCTTTTTACTGTCCTCATAGTTTTGCCTTTTCCAAAATATCATATAGTTGGAATCATATAGTATGTAGCCTTTCCAGATTGGCTTTTTAAAGTCAATATGCATTTAAGGTTCTCCATATTTGTTCATGGTTTGATAGGTCATTTGTTTTTAGCACTGAATAATATTGCATAATCTAGATGTACCACAGTTTACTTACCCATTTATGTACTGAAGGACATCTTGGTTGCTTCCACATTTGGGCAATTATGAATTAAAATACTATAAACATACACATACAGGTTGTTGTGTGGACATAAGTTTTCAGCTCATTTGAGTTAGTAACAAGTTGCACAATTGCTGGATGATAGAATAAGAGTATATTTAGTTTTGTAAGAAAATGTCAATCTGTCTTCCGCAGTGGCTGTACCATTTTGCATTCTCATCAGCAATGAATGAGAGTTCTTGTGCTCCACCAAATGACAATATTTGGTGTTGCTATCTTTTTTATTTTGGTCATTTTAATATGTATATTATAGCATCTCATTGTTTTAATTTGCATTCTTTAATGACATGTGATGTTGATTATCTTTTCATATGCTTACTTGCCACCTGTATATCTTCTTTGGTGGGTGTCTTTTGAGGTCTTCTGCCCATTTTTTTTACTGGGTAGTTAGTTTTCTTATTGTTGAATTTTAAGAGTTCTTTGTATATTCTGGATAACAATCCTTTATCATGTGTCTTTTGCAAATATTTTTCTCCCAATCTGTGGCTTGTCATATGCTCTTGACAGTGTCTTTTGCAGAGCAGAAATATTTAGTTTTAATGAAGTCCTGCTTATCAATTGTTTCCTTCATATATGTTGCCTTTGGTGTTGTATCTGAAAAGTCATTGCCATACCCAAGGTCATCTAAGTTTTCTGATATGTTTCTAAGAGTTTTATAGTTTTGTGTTTTACATCTAGGTGTAGATCCACTTTGAGTGAATTTTTGTGAAGGGCATGAGGTCTGTGTCTAGATTCTTTTTTGCACATGGATGTAGAATTTTTCCAGCACAACTGTTATAAAGACTATCTTTTTTCCATTGTATTGCCTTTGCTCCTTTGTCAAAGGACAGTTGATTATATTTATATGAGTCTATTTCTGGGCTCTCTATTCTGTTCCATTCATGTGTCTATTCTTTCACCAATACCACACTATGTTGGTTACTATAGCTTTATAGTAAGCCTTGAAGTTAAGTAGTGTCAGTCCTCTGATTCTGTTCTTTTTCTTCAATATTGGATTGGCTCCTTTGGGTCTTTTGTTTCTCCATATAAATGTTGATCTCCACAAAATAAGTTACTGGATTTTGACTGGGATTCATTGTGCTTTTAATTTGCATTGCAGACTAACAATGTTGAACATCTTTTTATGTGTTTATTGGTATTGGCATTTATCTTTGATAAAATGAGTTCAAATATTTTTCCTATTTTTTAAATTGAGTTATTTGTTTTCTTATTGTTGAGTTTAGAGAATTCCTTTTCTTTTCTGTCTTGAAGTCCTTCGTTGGATATGTGATTTGCAAATTTTTTCACCCAGCCTGTAGCTTGTCTTTTTATTCATTATATTTCTCAGAGCAAAAGTTTTTAATTTTTTTAATTTATTTTTTTTTGCAGTACGCGGGCCTCTCACTGTCGTGGCCTCTCCTGTTGTGGAGCACATGCTCAGGACGCACAGGCTCAGCGGCCATGGCTCATGGGCCCAGCCGCTCCGCAGCATATGGGACCTTCCCAGACTGGGGCACGAACCCGTGTCCCCTGCATCAGCAGGCGGACTCTCAACCACTGCACCACCAGGGAAGCCCAAAAGTTTTTAATTTTGATGAAGTTTAATTTATCAAATATTTCTTAAATGATAGTACTTGTATCATATCTAAAAACTATTTTCCTATTTCCTATTTTCCTAACCCAAGGTCACAATTATTTTCTTCTAAAAGATTTATAATTTTGTATTTTACATTTAAGTCTGATACATTTTGAGTTAATTTACGTATAAGGTGTGAGGTATCAGTTAAAGTTCTTTTTTGACATATGCATGTTCAGTTGTTCAAAACAGAAGCAACATTTATTGAAAAGACTATTCTATTTCTATTGAGTTGACTTTTCACCATTCTCAAAAATCGTTTGATCACATTTATTTAGATCTATTTCTGGACATCTTTTCTGTACCTCTAATCAGTGGTCTATCCTTTCATTGTTACAATATAGTCTGGTCACTCTTGTTTTATATCAAGATTTAAGGTTGTGTCATGTCAGTCTTCCAACTTTGTTCTTATTTTTTGTAATTGTTTTGATTATTCTCATTTCTCAGCCTTTTGCATAAATTTCAGAATCAGCTTGTCTATACCTACAAATTCCTGCTGGGATTTCGATTGGGATTGTGTTAAACATAGATAAGTTTTGGAATTATTGACAAATTAAGTATATCAAGTGTTTAAATCATGAGCATGGTATCTTTATCAGTTCATTTAGGTCTTTGATTTCTTTAATCAGTATTTTATAGTTCTTAGCATACAGATCCTTCACATCTTTCTTGATTCTTAAGTATTTAATATTTTGAGCTATTTTAAATGGTACGCTTTTAAGATTTGGTTTCCAATTGTCTGTTGCTACTATATGGACACATAACTGCTTTTTGTAAGTTGACTTGTATGTTTTTTATATATCTGACCTTGTTTGTATACTGTAACCTTTCTAACTCAGTTTTTTGTAGAATCTTTGGGGTTTTCTGTATAGACAAACAACTTATTATGTTTATCATTTCTTTCCTTCTGCTTGATTAGGTTTTAATTTGCTCTTCCTTTTCTTATTTTCTAAGATGGAAACCTAGATTATTTATTTGATATCTTTATTCATAATATATGCATATAATGGTATAAATTTCTTCTAAGTACTGCTTTAGTGCATCCCACAAACTTTGATATGTTGTGTTTTTGTTTTTTACTTACTTTAATATATTTTCTAATATTTTTGAGACTTCCTCTTTGATCAATGATTGTTTAGAAATTTGTTGTGTAATTTACAAATATTTGGTGAATTTTCTAAATATCTTTCTGTAACTGGTTTCTAGTTCATTTCCACTATGGTCAGAGAATATACTTTCTATGTTTTTAATTTCTTTAAATTTGTTAAAGACAAATTTAAATTTAATGGCACAGGTATGGTCTACTTTTATAATGTTTCATGTACACTTGAAAAGAATGTTTATTTGGCTATTATTTAGTTAAGTGGTCTAAAAATTCCAATTAAGTTAATTCTGTTAATGGTGGTTTTGAGGTATTGTATCTCCTTACTGCATTCTGTCTAATTATTCCATGGATTATTAAGAGAGGAGTGTTGAAATCTCCAACTTTAATAGTGGACTTTTCTATTTATAGTTTCAGTTCCATAATTTTTTGCTTTCTGTTTTTATTTATTTATTTATTTGTGGTACGCGGGCCTCTCACTGTTGTGGCCTCTCCCGTCCCGTTGCGGAGCACAGCCTCCGGACACGCAGGCTCGGCGGCCATGGCTCATGGGCCCAGCCACTCCACGGCATGTGGGATCTTCCCAGACTGGGGCACGAATGAACCCGTGTCCCCTGCATCGGCAGGCGGACTCTCAACCACTGCGCCACCAGGGAAGCCCCTGCTTTATGTATTTTGAACATCTTTTGTTAAGTGCATACATCTACTTAGGCTAGCAATGTATTCTTGGTGGATTTTTATCATTATGTAATGTCCCTTTTTATCCCTCGTAATTTTCTTCTTCAGAATTGTATTTTTTCTGGAGTGACATCAGCAAGTTGGTAGAATAGGAGTTCTCTATTATCATCCCAACAGAGAACACCAGTTTTGAATTATCCGGGGATGCAAGTACCTTTGTGAGAGTCTGGGAGTCGAGTGGAGAAGTTCCAGCACACTTTTGGGGCAAAAAAAAAAAAAAAAAAAAAAATCCAACATTAGACACACTGAGGGTAAGAGAAACAGTTTCGTTTTGCCCACATCACTCTTCCCCCAAAGCAGCAAGACTTATTGCCAGTAGAAACCCCATAGCCCATGACTTCTCCCACAGGGGAAAGTGAGAGCGTGTGAGTGAGAGCCAGGCTTCCCTAGCTGTGTGGGCCACTGGTCAAGAGGCCCAGTTCTTTCTTGCTCCATCCATATTGCTGAGGAAATCTCCAAGATTGAGGGACTGGGAGATGCTGGAAGAGGCTGGGAGCAAAGTAGCCAAGGCTCAGAACTCATCAAAGGGACACTACTAATGACTTTTCAGTTCTTCCTACTAACCAAGACACAGACTCTATTAGGAGGCTTACCCACTAGCCACTGGATATAAACTTCACCTGTGGGCCTCCACAACTGGCCCACAAGTACCTACACCACTCTGTGTGCCTCACCCATACCCCCATCTCACATCCCTCCCCCATCCTAGTACAGACTCCTATGGGTGGCAAGAGTGAGCCTTTTCAGGTAGCTAGTAAGGAGGTGTAGAAAGTCAGACTGACGGTGGGATTGGGAGCAAGCTCACAAACTTGAGCATTTCAGGGTATTGCCTGAGAGAAAACAAACAGGAACCTCAAAGCACTCAGCCTGACTTTGTGGGATTGAGAGAAGGCATACAATTTTAAGAACTCCTCACTAAGAGGGAGCACTTCCCTCGTGGTCCAGTGGTTAAGACTCTGCACTCCCCCTGCAGGAGGCACAGGTTTGATCCCTGGTCGGGGAAGTTCCACACGTTGCACAGTGCGGCCAAAAAGAAAAACAAATGCACTCACTAAGAGGGAACAAGAAGTGTGAATCAGGCACATCCATTGAAAAGGGCTGGGAAAGCCTCAGAATTCTTAAGCAGACTGGCAGGTGAAGGTATATGTCTCCCAAAGCCAGTCAGCAAGACTGGAAAAGTGATTACTGCTTCAAATGCAAAGACATCAATGCAAAATTTCAAGGAACACATAAAATTAAGGAAACATGATTCCACAAAAGGAACACAATAGCTTTCCAGTAAATGACCACAAAGAAATGGAGATCTACAAATTTCCTGACAAATGACTTAAAATAATTATTTTAAGGATGCTCAGGGAGCTACAAGAGAACATAAATAGATTACTCTATGAAATCAGGAAAATAATACATGAACAAAACGAGAGGTTCAGCTGAGACCTATAAATCATAAAAAGAAAAAACAAATTCTGAAGATGAAGAATACAAATAATGAAGTGAAAAATGCAACAGAGTTCTTCAGCAGCAGATGTGGTCAGCAGTAGAAAGAGTCTGCGAGCTTGAAGACAAGTCATTTGCAGTTATTCAATCAGCATACTCTGATACCACAGTAATACATAGTATCAAAGAGACTACTATGAACAATTATATGCCAACAAATTGAATAACTTAGAAGATATGGATAAATTCCTAGAAATACACAATCTACCAAGACTGAATCATGAAGAAATAGAAAATCTGAATAGATCTATAACTGGTAAGGAGATTGAATCAGTAATCAAAAACCTCCCAAGAAAGAAAAGCACAGATGCACATGGTTTCACTGGTGAATTCTACCAAACATTTAAAAAAGCATGAATGCTAATCTTTCTCAAACTCTTCCAAACAACTGAAGAGGAGGGAACACTTCCAAATGCATTTTACAGGGCCAGCATTACCCTGATACCCAAATCAGACAAGGACACTACAAGAAAAGAAAGCTATAGACCAACATCTCTGATGAACATAGATGCAACAATCCTTAACAAAATACTAGCAAACTGGCTTCAACAATACATTAAAAGGATTATACACCATGACGTGGGATTTATCTTGAGGATGTAAAGATAAGTCAACATACACATTAATAAATGTGATATACCACATTAACAGAATGACAGATAAAAATCATATTATTATCTCAACAGATTCAGAAAAAGCACTGGACAACATTGAACATGCTTTCAGGATAAAAACTCTCAACAAACTAAGCATAGAATGAATGTATGTCAACATAATAAAGACCATACATGAGAAGACCACAGCCAACATCATGCATAATGGTGAAAAGTTGAAAACATTTCTTCTAAGATTAGGAACAACACAAGAATGACCACTATTGCCACTTCTATTCAATGCAATATTGGAAGTCCTAGCCAGAGCAATTAGGCAAGAAAAAGAAATAAAAGACATCTAAATAGGAAATGAAGAAGTAAAATTGTTTGTTTGCAGATGACATAATCTTATATATAGAAAATTCTAAATACTCCACTAAAAAAACCTGTTAACACTGGTAAGTTAGTTCAGTAAAATTGCAAAATACAAAATCAACACAAAAATCAGTTGCATTTCTATACACTAACAATGAACTATTTGAAAGAGGAATTAAGAAAACAGTCCCATTTATAATAGTATCCAAAACAATAAAATGCTTGGAAATACATTTAACCAAGGAGATGAAAGACCTGTACATTGAAAAGTTGAGACATTAATGATAGAAATTGAAGAAGACATAAATAAAAGGGAAGATATAGCATGTTCTTGGATTGGAAGAATTATATTGTTAAAATGTCTGCATTACCCAAAGTAATCTACAGATTCAAAGCAATCACTATAAAAATTCAATAGAATTAGAAAAACAATTCTAAAATGTATATGGAACCACAAAATATCCTGAATAGCCAAATCCATCTTAAGCAAGAAGAACAGAGCTGGAGGTGTCACATTTCCTGATCTCAAACTATATTACAAAGCTATAGTAATCAAAATGGTATGTACTTGTTTTCAAGGAAGGCTGTGTATTTTAGTCTTTTAGCTGGCTATATTGCCTGCACACATAAATATACATATTTACACACACATTCACATACATCTGGATTTGTTTCTAAATAAAAAGTGAGAATGGCTAATAGGCAACTAGCTATCTCTACTTTAATGTACTTTTGGTGTTTACCTATACTATGAGGATATATGTAACCATTCTTTCTCTTTTGGAAAAATTAAATAATTTATTTGATCATTTTATGTAACATTTAAAGTATCTTGTTAATGTTATTCTTCTTGTTCAAGTTATTCAACATACTTTGAATATAAAAACACATCACGCCTAGGAAAGTGTAGAGGAACAATTTTGTCTTTGTTTAACAAAATAAACTTATTTTGTCATGGGGGTTTAAGGTTTCAAATTTCTTAGCATTCGTTTGTTTTCAACAACAGTGATTTCTCTTTTAAGAATGCATTCTTCTTCAAAGAAAAAAAAGTCAGTAATTGCAGCATCAGCCATCTTAAGTGCTTCCCCATGAAGTTTAAATCAGTTTCTCAACTTCTAGGGACAAACTCTCATCTCAGGAGAATACAGAGTGTGAGTACCTACAACCTGGAAGAGCAGCCTGTTATGTGACACCACTGTGGGAAGTAATCAGGTCACATGTGGCATTTTATTAGTGGAATTCCTCCTTCTCTGATGAAAACAAACTATTTTAATATATTTTTTAAAACCCAAAGAATATAAATACTCTTTTAACACAGTATGCTGCTATCCAAATGCATGTGTACTACATTTGAATATAGAATGTATATTATTGTCAAACGGAATTCAATGTGGTGAAATAAAAAGCACTAAATCGGGGCTTCCCTGGTGGTGCAGTTGTTAGGAATCCACCTGCCAATGCAGGGGACCCAGGTTCGATCCCTGGTCCGGGAAGATCCCACAGTTGCTCCTGCCCATGGAGCAACTAAGTCTGGGTGCCACAACTACTGAGCCTGCGCTCTAGAACCCACGAGCCACAACTACTGAGCTCATACACCACAACCACTGAAGCCTGTGTGCCTAGAGCCTGTGCTCTGCAACAAGAGAAGCCACTGCAATAAGCCTGCTCATGGCAACAAAGAGTAGCCCCCGCTCGCTGCAACTAGAGAAAGCCCGTGCACAGTAACGAAGGCCCTACGCGGCCAAAAAATAAAATTTATTAATTTAAAAGGAAGCAATAGATCTAAAAATTATGTATCAACATTTATAATATTTATTCCTTTTATTTAGTTATATCCCTGTAGGTTGGAGCACCCAGAACAGAGAACTATATTCAGAGGAAAAGCACTTAGCTGGATAATAGAACATAGCATTATAAAAGTTTTTCCAACACCATTCTCCTTATTTTCATCTTAGCCCCCATTTCTGTTGTCATCCTGCATTGAGCTATACCAGAAAATGGATTTAATTCCCCCCTAAATTTGGCAGTTAATCTAATTTAAAGTCCATTAATGTTTGAAACTATTTATCTATTGTTCATTGTTCTGTTTGTACATTTTAATTTAACATGATATTTAAATGTGATTTCCTAGTTTTGAAAAATATATGTCATACTTTTTCTTGGACATTAACACATATCAAAAAATTACCTCCTGGGCTTCCCCGGTAGCGCAGTGGTTGAGAGTCCGCCTGCCGATGCAGGGGATACAGGTTCGTGCCCCGGTCTGGGAAGATCCCACATGCCGCGGAGCGGCTGGGCCGGTGAGCCATGACCGCTGAGCCTGCGCGTCTGGAGCCTGTGCTCCGCAACGGGAGAGGCCACAACAGTGAGAGGCCCACGTACCGCAAAAAAAAAAAAAAAAAAAAAAAAAAATTACCTCCTAAGATAAATTCATTTATCTTAAACATAAATATTGTTATTAAAAGTAAAGAAAAATATTTGGCTAATAACACATATTTACACATTATCTAAACCTGCTCCAAACAAAGTTATAAATATGAACTAAGCACATGGAGTTAGAGGGAGGAAAATTCACTGTAAGATGGCATGAAATAAATTCAAAACTCATTTCCCATACTTACAGATTATTACCCAAATCAGCATGTATAAACAAATCCTTGTTTCCATTTCGAACTATGCTATTTTAAATATTTCTTCATTCATAGAGAGAAAATTTACAAAATTAAGATACAGCGTTTAAATCTGAATGGAGTATGCTACTCTAAAGGTGTGGAATGATTATTTATAGGTGAGTATGACGCTTACAGTTTTATAATGTGGAACAACAGATAAACAAAAAGATAAGTGGTTGACAGAGGACCACCTAATATTGGCCTCAGCCTACTAATATTATTTTCAGTGAGTAAAACTCAGACAGAAGCAGAAATTTTTAATTTAGGGCATAGGAACAAATCAAATGGCACAAAACAAATGTCATGTAAAACAATTATTGAATGCTGTAAGCAAGCAAACAGGTTTATGGGTCTCAGAATTGACTCTGACTTAATGTAAACTCAGGAGGATATACAAAAGCTAAGTCAAAGAGAAAATGATCAGTGCACATGATCATAAAAGAAAGGCCAGGTTTTATATAACTGCCACATCATGAAGTAATTTCAATCATATTACAAACATTTAATTACTATTTTCCCTAGTATAACAATAAGCCTATAATGACTACCTCTTGCACACTATTTGTTACTCTGTTTAGACTAGCCAATAATTACAGGAGGCAAAATTTCACCCAACATGTTAAAGTTGTCCAGCTGCCCTGCTTCTGGAAAGTACCAAAGCCAGGAATGTCTACACAGCCCTTGTAATATCATATAGTTTTCTGTAATTTTGCACATGTACAGCAGAGGGCACTAATATAATTTTAGTAGTTGGACCTGATGGGAGTAGTTATCTGTGATTCTGGGATTCACCAGAAGTAGTAAACTAGAAAGTCTTTCTCATCTTCATCAGTGAATAGTTTCCTACTATCTAAATAGGGAAATTCTTTGCATGAAATTTACTTAAATTTTATAGCTAAAGGGCCATAATAATAGAAAGTTAACATTGATTATTCCCTAAGAAATCAACAACACAATGAGTGATCTTTGAACATCATAAACCAGCTTCCTCAGAAGACCAATAACACTCCATCAACCTCTCTCCCACTTCCTCTTGCTCTCACATAGCTACACTCACCTAACTACATCTTCTCCCAAAGCACCGTCCCAGAAATCTAAAAGTGAAAAAACTTGTGGCTATGTTAGCAGCTTTTTATGATACAGTTGAAGCATTGTCTGATTGTAATGATCTCCACAAGGTGATGGAAACTTACAGACAAGTGGAAAGACCAACAATTAGCTGTTGTGAAAGAGTGAGAAAGTTAACTGAAATCATACTCAAATATGTTGTTTCACCACAGAGAGGGAGAACAGATGGTCATACAGTTTTATGTTCTTCATTTTCTAGGTAAAGTTAATAGAATAATTGCTATTCTTAGCAAAATATGAAGTATGTAGAGAAAACAGTCACTTGTTTTACAAATTTAAATGCGATAGATGTATGGGCTTTGCTTTCCGGCAGACTGCCATATCCCTCTTTCTCCCCCGCAAATACCCCGGTGCAAGCCACCATCATCTCTTGCTTGAACTGGTTGTCCTGCTTCTATTCCCCTTTTCCTAACCCCACATTCCATTCCCTCCGCAACAGAGTGGTCTTTTTTTTTTTTAATTAAAAAAAATTTTTTTAAACATCTTTATTGTAGTATACAATAATACAATGTTGTGTTAGTTTCTGCTGTATAACAAAGTGAATCAGCTATATATATACATATATCCCAATATCCCCTCCGTCTTGTGTCTCCCTCCCACCCTCCTTATCCCACCCTTCTAGGAGGTCACAAAGCATGGAGCTGATCCCCCTGTGCAATGCAGCTGCTTCCCACTAGCTATCAATTTTACATTTGGTAGTGTATATATGTCAGTGGCACACTCTCATTTCTTCCCAGCTTACCCTTCCCCCTCTCCGTGTCCTTAAGTCCATTGTCCGCGTCTGCGTCTTTATTCCTGTCCTGCTCCTAAGTTCTTCAAAACCATTATTTTTTTTTTAGATTCCATATACATGTGTTAGCATACGGTACTTGTTTTTCTCTTTCTGATTTACTTCACTCTGTATTACAGACTCTAGGTCCATTCACCTCACAACAAATAACTCAATTTCATTTCTTTTTATGGCTGAGCAATATTCCATTGTATATATGTGCCACATCTTCTTTATCCATTCATCTGTCGATGGACACTTAGGTTGCTTCCATGTCCTGGCTCTTGTAAATAGTGCTGCAATGAACATTGTGGTACATGATTCTTTTTGAAATATGCTTTTCTCTGGATATATGCCCAGTAGTGGGATTGCGGGGTTATATGGTAGTTCTATTTTTAGTTTTTTAAGGAACCTCCATACTGTTCTCCATAGTGACTGTATCAATTTACATTCGCACCAACAGTGCAAGAGGGTTCCCTTTCATCCACACCCTCTCCAGCATTTATTGTTTGTAGATTTTTTGATCATGGCCATTCTGAGCAGTGTGAAGTGATACCTCATTATAGTTTTGATTTGCATTTCTCTAATAATTAGTGATGTTGAGCAACCTTTCATGTGTTTGTTGGCAATCTGTATATCTTCTTTGGAGAAAAGTCTACTTAGGTCTTCTGCCCATTTTTGGATTGGGTTGTTTGTTTTTCTGACATTGAGCTGCATGAGCTGCTTGTGTATTTGGGAGATTAATCCTTTGTCAGTTGCTTTGTTTGCAAATATTTTCTCCCATTCTGAGGGCTGTCTTTTCATCTTGTTAATGGTTTCCTTTTCTGTGCAAAAGCTTTTAAGTTTCATTAGGTCCCATTTGTTTAATTTTGTTTTTATTTCCGTTACTCTAGGAGGTGGGTGGGTCAAAAAGGATCTTGCTGTGATTTATGTCAGAGTGTTCTGCTTATGTTTTCCTCTAAGAGTTTTACAGTGTCTGGCCTTACATTTAGGTCTTTAATCCATTTTGAGTTTCTTTTTGTGTATGGTGTTAGGGAGTGTTCTAATTTCATTCTTTCACATGTAGCTGTCCAGTTTTCCCACTTATTGAAGAAGCTGTCTTTTCTCCATTGTATATTCTTGCCTCTTTTATCAAAGATAAGGTGACCATATATGTGTAGGTTTATCTCTGGTTTTTCTACCCTGCTCCATTGATCTGTATTTGTGCCAGTACCATACTGTCTTGGTCTGATATGAGAATTGTTACTCCAGCTTTCTTTTGATTTCCATTTGCATGGAATATCTTTTTCCATACCCTCACTTTCAGTCTGTTTGTATCCCTAGGTCTGAAGTGGGTCTCTTGTAGAGAGCATATATACACGTCTTGTTTTTGTATCTGTTCAGCCAGTGTATGTCTTTTGTTTGGAGCATTTAATCCATTTATAATTAAGGTAATTATCGAAATGTATGTTCCTATTACCATTTTCTTAATTGTACTGGGTTTGTTATTGTAGGTCTTTTTCTTCTCTTGTGTTTCCTGCCTATAGAAGTTCCTTTAGCATTTGTTGTAAAGCTGGTTTGGTGGTGCTGAACTCTCTCAGCTTTTGCTTGTCTGTAAAGGTTTTAATTTCTCTGTCAAATCTGAATGAGATCCTTGCTGGGTAGAGTAATCTTGGTTGTAGGTTTTTCCCTTTCCTTACTTTAAATATGTCCTGCCACTCCCTTCTGGCTTGCAGAGTTTCTGCTGAAAGATCAGCTGTTAACCTTATGGGGATTCCCTTGTATGTTATTTGTTGCTTTTCCCTTACTGCTTTTAATATTTTTTCTTTGTATTTAATTTTTGACAGTTTGATTAATATGTGTCTTGGCGTGTTTCTCCTTGGATTTATCCTGTATGGGACTCTCTGCACCTCCTGGATTTGACTATTTCCTTTCCCATATTCGGGAAGTTTTCAACTATAATCTCTTCAAATATTTTCTCAGTCCCTTTGTTTTTCTCTTCTTCTTCTGGGATCCCTATAATTCGAATGTTGGTGCATTTAATTTTGTCCCAGAGGTCTCTGAGACTGTCTTCAATTCTTTTCATTCTTTTTTCTTTATTCCTCTTTGCGGTAGTTATTTCTACTATTTTATTTTCCAGGTCACTTATCCGTCCTTCTGCCTCAGTTATTCTGCTATTGATTCTTTCTACAGAATTTTTAATTTCATTTATTCTGTTGTTCATCATTTTTTGTTTGCTCTTTAGTTCTTCTAGGTCCTTGTTAAATGTTTCTTGCATTTTCTCCATTCTATTTCCAAGATTTTGGATCATCTTTACTATCATTTTTCTGAATTCTTTTTTAGGTACACTGCCTATTTCCTCTTCATTTGTTTCATCTGGTGGGTTTTTACTTTGCTTCTTTATCTGTGGAGTATTTCTCTGTCTTCTCTTTTGCTTAACTTACTGTGTTCGGGGTCTCCTTTTTGTAGGCTGCATGTTCGTAGTTCCCGTTGTTTTTGGTCTCTGCTCCCAGTGGATAAGGTTGGTTCAGTGGGTTGTGTAGGCTTCCTGGTGGAGGGGAATGGTGCCTATGTTCTGGTGGCTGAGGCTGGATCTTGTCTTTCTGGTGGGCAGGATGACATTTGGTGGTGTGTTTTGGGGTGTCTGTGAACTTAGTATGATTTTAGGCAGCCTCTCTGCTAATGGGTGGGGTTGTGTTCCTGTCTTGCTAGTTGTTTGGCATGGGGTGTCCAGCACTGGAGCTTGCTGGTCGTTGAGTGGAGCTGGGTCTTAGCGTTGAGATGGAGATCTCTGGGAGAGCTCTCGCCCATTGATATTACGTGGGACCAGGAGGTCTCTGGTGGACCAGTGTCCTGAACTCAGCTCTCCCACCTCAGAGGCTCAGGCCTGACATCCGGCCGGAGCACCAAGACCCTGTCAGCCATGTGGATTTAATCTGGAGAAAAGTCATTTCTAAGCCATCAAGTCTAACCAGCAGTTCTCAGTGGAGGGCTCAAAAAAAAAGTTTTTTTGATGTGGACCATTTTTATAGTCTTTATTGAATTTGTTACAATATTGCTTCTGCTTTATGTTTTGGTTTCTTGACCCCGAGGATGTGGGATCTTAGCTCCCTGACCAGTGACCAAACCAACCCCCCTGCACTGGAAGGCAAAATTTTAACCACTGGATGGCCAGGGAAGTCCCCAGAGTGTCTTTTATTAATATAGTGAATTCACATCTGTCCTCCGCTTTAAAATCCTTGAGGTCTTAGAACAAAATTCAAATTCCTTTCTTCATCTTACACCACATATCTTTTCACTCTAACTCCTGTCATAGTTGTGTCGTCTCTGGTTTTAGAACACACCAAGCAACTTTGGTCCTCAGGGCTTTGCATTTGCCATTCACACTCCAAACTTTCTAAATCGTTGTTTTCTTCTCATCTTTCAGGTTTCTGCTTAAATTATACCTCTCAGAGAGGGCTTTCGTAGTCAACCTAAAAAATTAGTCCCTACCCAGATACCCTCTGTCTCATCACACTTTCTTTCCTTTCTAACACTTATTGCACTCTCTATCTTGTTGTTGTTGCTTTTAAAGTTGTTTACGTTTTTGTCATTGCCTTTCCCCATTTTGAGTTCCACAAATGTAGGGATTGGTTTACCTTTTCCCTTCTGTATCTCCCATGCTAAGCCTGTAGTGCATAATAGGTAGTACTCCATACATAATTTGACTCACTAATTAGATCATTGTGAGATATATTTTGCATTCCAGAAGCAATGCCTGGCATGATTTAAAAAAAATTTTTAACAGCTTAACTTATGTTCTTTTTTTCAAACCAGATTGATTCTCAATCAGCTGCATATTAGACTCACTTGGGGAGCTTTAAAAAAAATAACAACACCTGGGCCCCACACCACAGCCATTAAATCAGAATCTCTGGGGATGGGACACAGGTATTATTATTTGAAAAGATCCTTTAGTTGATTCTAACCTAAAGCCAGCATGGGAAAAGCTATTATTAACTATTGTTCCCTTTTCTTTAAACTCCAGATCAGCTCATTTGTTACTCCATTAATATCTTTTAGTATGATGCCTTTTCAAATGATTTCTTTAAGAAATGTTTTTGGGGAGATCAGGGTCCCTTTGTGGCTCTTATCAAATGCTTTATAAAAACCACTTCAAACTTGGAGTTTACTTATGGATCACAAAACTTGTTCCCTAGCCATGTAGATACTTTAATCTACTTGGGAATGGGCTTCTTTGGGATAACAGACATTTCCTGGGAAATAGTTTATATGGATGTGTCAACCTATGAAGCACAGCAGTATTTGGATTTTACTCATAAGCTTTTGCTTTTTATTCCTACTTTCACTTTCCCTGTTGTCCGATAACCTCCCAGATATGTGCTTGGTGTGCTTCCTACTCAATCGAAGGAACTATCATTTGCTTAAACGTTCCTTATTGGAAATGCTTTCCCTGACCACTCTGCCTAAAATGGGGCTCAACCACTGCCTTCACTCACTCTTCCCTTTCCTTGCTTTATTTCTATTTACATAACTTTTCACTAATTAACAAGTATAGTTACTTGTCTATGATGTATTTTCTCCTACTAGAATATAAAGTCCATAAAAGCCAGGATCGTTACTATTCACTGCTATATCCCTAGCAGTGTTCAGTAAGTATTTGTTGAAAAAATGAAGGAATGAATGAACAGTGTCTGGCAAGGGTCCCCCAAATTTAATTTCATTTTCTCTCTTTCTTCCCTTTATTATCCCACGGAATTTTGCTATATCAGGAAGCATGATTTGGGGGAAAAAATGTTGGCAGCACAGGAACCATTTTATTAATTTAACAGTCTCATTTTTCCCCAGTAGTAGTTAGCATGCATGTGATCTATTTATATCTTATTTTAATCTTGATAAGTTACCCATAAAAATATTTCCTGTTCATAGCAAAGCAATGCCCCACTAATGTGAGATATAATTAACAACCATAAGGAATGTCTGGTAATTGCTGAAGACAAGACTTTCTTTGGCTTATAGGGAGCTAGTTGAGAGACATTTCTCAAGTGCTTCCTTTGTAAGGGCGTTGTGATAGGTATCATGAGAGGTACAGAAAAAAGAGAGTTATCTTCTGCCTTCTCAATGTTCTAAATGTGAGAATAATAAAATTATGGATGCAAAATGTAAAATAGATGCAAAATGAAAACTGAAAAATAATGTCTTGGGGGATCCCCCCCCTCATTAGATAAAGTGGCCTAAAACTTCTGGAAACCAAGTTTTAATGCAGAATGTGAAGTCAGTAAAAGAAAGCACATGCATTCACTTTGGTGCTTGTCTGTTCACAAGCCCTGTACTTTTTCTTTTTTTTTCCTTAAGATTTACTTAGTTTTTGGCTGCGTTGGGTCTTCCTTGAGATGCGTGGGCTTATTGTGATGGCTTCTCTTGTTGCGGAGCATGGGCTCTAGGCGCACAGGCTTCAGTAGTTGCAGCACGCGGGCTCAGTAGTTGTGGCTCATGGGCTCTAGAGTGCAGGCTCAGTAGCTGTGGTGCCCAGGCTTAGTTGTTCCATGGCATGTGGGATCTTCCCAGACCAGGGACCGAACCCGGGTCCCCTGCATTGGTAGGCGGATTCTTAACCACTGCTCCACCAGGGATGTCCCAGCCCTGTACTCTTTATCTAACTCTTGCCTAGATTCTGTTCCCTCTTCTTTATGTGATTTCCCTTTTCCTCCTTTATGGACTTGTAAGTTAGAGTAACATCCAACCAGCTGCCATGTGAACAACACAAGGGTTGTTACTTTATCTCATTTATTGGGTATAACAAGATGCTATTTACACTCTGTTCCAGGTGTTGCTTATTAGACTACATTGGCCTCTTGGGCTGGACACCTTCTGTTTGCCTCTGCACCTTGTCTCTTGATGTTTTTTTCGCCCTGCTCTGTGTCCTGCTGGGCTGCCATGTAAAAACTGGTTGAGTTCAGCCAGTGGGGAGCATGGGAGGAGATGGGCCTGAGGGAAGAGAGTGAAGTTTGAGTATTTGTTCCTCCGGCTTCCTGTCTCTTGAGTCTGTGTCTTTCACCAGGCAGCTCTCTGTACACAGCCCTTTCTGTCTCCTCGTTCCAATAGCTGCTCATTCCCCTCACTCTTTCAAGTTTAGGGTGATAAAATCTCCCACCCTTTGATTAGCATTGAGGTACTACACTATCCCTTGTGCTATCTCTAGATCCTACCCTTACCTTTGTAATTAGTCTGTATTTTAACTGGTCCTCAAATTACTCTATGTGAGTTGCCATCAACTTCCTACTGGGACTCTGATCAGCTTGCCAAGCAGGAAGAGAATCAGAGCCTGGAAATTCCAACCCTATATTCACATGATTGGTTGGCTCCCCATGGCAGCCAGCCTCCATCCTTAGGTTCTTTCCAAAAGTCAACTCATTAACGTAAAAAGACACATTTAGGAAATTACAAGGGTTTTACGTGCTCTGTGCCAGAAACGGGGATGGGGACAAAAACCAAATATGTATTTCTTATTATAAATCACAGTAACACAAAAAGCAAAATGCCACTGTGTGTGTGTGAGTGTATGCACGTATGCCTATATGCTATGATAGTGTATGAACACTGTTATAGGGAATAGATAAGCATCATCAAGACAGAGATGTTAAACCAGATCACTGGCAATGGAAGAAGAAGGCCTTCATGTTTGGGGTGAAGGCAGAGAAGAAAAATAGGTGGAAGAGTTGGAGTACTTTTTCAATATTGCCTTGAGGGTAAAGAAAATCCACATAAAATACCAAGGACCATGGTTCTATCATTGCCTCTCTTAGGGAAGAGGAAACTGAAATACAGATGAGAAAGCTGAAAAAAATAGTGTTGTCTCATTCTAGCCATGTGTTAAAACAAAGAGCCTAAACTGTGAAACCTTGTGTATTGAATCAGTGGAACTCCTCAGGGAATTTGGGATTGTATTCCAAACTTCACCTAGCTAAGTAAGCTGATAACAGTTACTCAGAACAAGAGCACATGGCTTATTTTTTTCTCTAGAACAACACCCACACTGAGAGTTAGGACTTAATGGAGATAATTTTAGAAAAGCCTATTAGTAAGGAAAGAAAAGACAGTTATTTAAACAGTTTTGGACTGTTATGTAATCATTGAAGATGAAAATGGAAGATGAAGTTCTGTTGTTGTAGCTCTGTAAGGTCATCCTTTTTGAACTGCAGGAAAATCACGTGGGACAACTGGAACTGATGATGCCATCCTTAGATACCTATGATCTTGACCTAGAACACTCTCAGGACTGATCAATAGTTGCCAGGCATCACTTGAACAAAATTGTATTACAGTTTTCCTTCAGTATCCTTGAGGGATTGGTTCCAGGACCCCCCTGGATACCAAAATCCGCTGGTGCTCAAATTCTTTGTATTAAATAAAGTTGTATTGCATATAACCTATGCACATACTCCCGTATACTTTAAATCATTTCTAGATTACTTGTAATGCCTAATACAATGTAGATGCTATGTAAATCGTTGCTGGCATGTGGCAAATTCAAGTTTTTCTCTTTGGAATTTTCTCAAAATTTTTTTCTGAATAGTTTTGATTCATGTTTGGTTGAATCTGCAGTGTGGAACCCATGGATACAAAGGCCAACAGTAATTACAATTACAAAACAATTTTCTTGGTTTACTCTTAACTCCTGGATTGCAGTTTGTCCACAGTAGACTGACATGATATGTCTACTGCTGATTCAAGTGCCACAATGGCACATTCTAGCTTGTGGGATTATCTTTTTTTTTTTTTGCTGTACGCGGGCCTCTCACTGCTGTGGCCTCTCCTGTTGCGGAGCACAGGCTCTGGACGCGCAGGCTCAGTGGCCATGGCTCACGGGCCCAGCCCCTCCGCGGCATGTGGGATCTTCCCAGACCAGGGCACGAACCCGTGTCACCTGCATCGGCAGGAGGACTCTCAACCACTGAGCCACCAGGGAAGCCCTGGGATTATCTTTTAATGTTGAAGGAGTGGCAATAGGCTATTCTTGATTTAGATCCCTAGAATATGGCAAGAACCTTAAAATTGAGATAAATGTCAAAATGATATGAAAGAAATCTATGATATTTAATGTCTTACCAATACCTAATAGTGGCTTTAGATTTAACAATTAAATCCATTGCCCAAATAAAGAGTATACCAAATTGGTAAAGGAGAAATAAACATGTCTTAAAATTTGGCATTCTTTCTGAAAAACAAGAAACATAAAGGTTGAGAAAGTGCTAACACATTTTTCTCTTTTTAAATAGAAGTTAGATTTAAATTTTTAAAATTAAAGTGAGAGATGCAATTTAAATGCCATATTAATTTGCACATTTCCCTCATTTTCCCCAATATTTCAACTATACAATGGTGATATAGATAGAATCGTGTGTTTCTGTAGTTTAATATACTTCATCCTCAGCAGACTTTATTATGCATTTCTGAAGAACAGAAATCATCACTTTTAAATGTTTGAACAGAAAATTGCACAGGAGAAACACTTGATTGTTTTGGACATTTTTATTTAGGTATTATTTCAGATCTTTAACTTATCTTTCTGAGTTACAGGTGTTAATATACAGTGTTTCACACATTTCTGTCATTTTAGCAAGTGACTAATGCAAGAAAGAACTTCCTATGTATGTTTCTGAAAATGTGCAATTTCAGTTCTTGAAAATTGTCTGCCAGTAAAGAACTGTTAACAACTCAATAACAAAAAGACAAACAGCCCATTTAATAAGTGGACAAAGGACTTGAATTGACATTTCTCCAAAGAAATAAACAAATATCTAACAAGCACATGAAAAGATGATAAATGTCATTAGTCCTTAGGGAAATGCAAATCAAAACCACAATGAGACACTATTTCCCAGTCAATAGTATAACCAATATAAAAAAGGAAAATGACAAGTGTTTGTGAGGATGCAGAGAAATTGAAATTCTCATACATTTCTGGTGGGAATGTAAATGGGGCAGCTACTGTGGAAAACAGGTGGTTCTTCAGTAAGTTAAACATAGAATTACCAAATGACCCAACAATTTCACTCCTAGGTATATACACAAAATATTTGAAAATAGGTGTTCAAATAATAACCTGTATGCGAATGTTCATAGTAGCTCTATTCATAATAGGCAAGATGTGGAAACAACCAAAATGCCATGAATGGATGAATGGATAAACAAATGTGGTATATCCATAAAATGGAATATTATTCAGCTATGAAAAAGAATGAAGTACTGATACATGCTAAAAATTGAATGAAGCTTGAAAACATGCTAAGTGAAAGGAGCCAGACATAAAAGGCCACATGCTGAATGGCTTCATTTAGATGAAATATGCAGAATGGACAAAACTATAGATACAAAGCAGATTGGTAGTTACCTGGGGCAGGCTTGGGAGATAGCAGAAATGGAAAGTAACTGTTTAATAAGTAAGGGTTTTTGGTTTGGGGTGTTGAAAATGTTCTGGAACTAGATAGTGGTGATTGTTGCCTAACATTTTGAATGTACTTAACAACTTTGGATTGTTCTTTATTTGCAGCCACTTAAGTGGCTATAATGGTAAATTTTGTGTTATGTGTATTTTAGCACCAAAAAAAATTTAAAAAAATTGTCTACCTAGTCATAGATTCAGATATATCCTTCTTTTCAAATATGTTTATTTATCCATTGTACATAATAGAAGAGACTCCACTACCTTTCAAAAGAATTTTTCTATTTATTTTTCATTTTAGATGAAATGATGCCCTCTGAGTGAGTACCAAATAGCCATTGAAAATGTACATTCGCATTGATTTCATGCCAAATATGTGAGTCATGTGATTAGAATTCCCATAGTCTTAAACCCAACAAAGTCTCATGTGCTATCAGACCTAATGCTGTATTTCAAGTGACAGGTATGGAGTAAGGGTAGGGATCAAAGGATGGGTTTTAGAGTTAAGTGGATCTGTATTCTAGCTTTAATACCAGATGTGGGACTTCAGACAAGGTAGAGTAATTTTTTAAATCTCAGTTTTCTCACTAGTAAAATGGGGATAATAACATCTATTTTACCCTCATGTTGTGAGAATTGAATGAGTACATATATGAAAAGTAGTTATCACTGGACTCAGCATATAGTAAATGTTCAATATGGTAGCTACTTTTAAGACAGGCTTATATGTACTTTTTCTAGTGTAATCCTTTTATAAATTTTATTAAATATTCACCTTCAGTGGGAAGAAAGCACAATCATCCTGCCTCAGCAGAATTCTGACTGGGAGAGTGTCTTTTGTTTTTTTAAACATCTTTATTGGAGTATAACTGCTTTTCAATGTTGTGTTAGTTTCCGCTGTATAACAAAGTGAATCATCTATATGTATACATATATCCCCATATCCCCTAGGGAGGGTGTCTTTTGATGTGCTGACTAGATTCTGGCACAAAGCGGTAATTTTGATTAAATGAAGAGGTCATCAGTTAAAACGGTCACCTCCCTATTTCCACAGTCCTCCTTAACCCATCTCAGCTCTCCAAGTACTCTGGAACCTTTTCCGCAGAGGACAGCGATCTAGCTTTCGGTAGAACTCGAGTGCTAGCTCAAGCGCATCTCCTTACTAAACTCATCACGAGTAGGACGTGTTTTAATGACAGAAAAAGAGGTTATTCAAAGTTTATAAACAAAGCCGGAAGGAAGGAAGGAAGGAAAAAAGAAGAAAAAGAGAGGATGAACAATAAAGAGAGTTGGTCTTGTTTCTTTAACCACGCTCCAAATTACTGGCTTCAAATTAGTCCAAGGATCCAAACTGTGGGAATGCGGGTCACACTCACTCTGATACGCAGCCAACTGCGTAAAGAAGCTGACATAAAACTCAAAGGAAGTCCTGACTCTTGCAAAAGACAAAGGGTGCACAAAAGATCATAATTCAAATGGGAAACCTGCCCGCTAGTTCCAGCTCAGCCCAAGGCTTTCCACATCTCCTCGACATCAGTCAGTTGGTTGTCAGCTGTACGTCAAGCAGTTTTGCTAAAGGGTTTGAAGAAAACACTTAAGTGTAAAACTTATTCCCTGATCCTCAAGGAGTTTACAACAGCGCTGGAGGGATTAGCCCTATAACTAACACTACAGGGCGGTCAATGAAACGTGACAAACGAGTTGGCAGGGGCCTTGAAGGCAGAGGAATTCACAGTTAGGGATCATTTGGGGGTAGGGGCTTGTCAAGGAAGACTTTAAAAAGTGGGATGTAAGCTAGGCGCAAAGCGGCAGGTAGGATTTTAGGCGTGCGGGAAGCCGTGACGTTGCAGGTTAAAGACTGACCAGGGCACGCGGGGATGGTGCGCGGGGCGGAGCCGTCTGACTCTTCGGGCCACGGCGCGTGCGCCGCTAACGCTCGCGCCGGGCGCGCGGCCCGCGGGAAGCCAGCCAGGACCCGCGAGCGCGAAACGCCGCGCGCCAAGGCGGGAAAAGTCGGGCGCATGCGCAGCTCGGAGCTTCGGGCTTGCTCGGATGGGGAAGGGGAGGAGGAGTTTCCTAGAGGGAACTTGACCCGTTAATAGCCGCGGCCATGGCGGCGCGCTTGCGGCCCTCACAGCTCCCTCCGCCCGCCGCGCGACAGTTGGGGCCCGGGTCCCCACGTGTTGGGCTGGGAGCTGTGGCACACGAAGTGCTAAGCGACACTTCGGGTCTTGCGGGCGCAGCGCGGGAGGGCGTCATGGACAAAAGCGATTTACCCCGGCGGGGCGAAGAAGGGTCAGAGGGCCAGCGAGGGCCAGGGCGGACAGCTGCGGCTCAGGCTCCCCTCCACAGCGCGCCCATGGGGTCCATGCGACTAGAGGGCATCTCGGTAGAGGAGGCGATGGTGACCCGGACGCAGCTGCTGGAGGAAGAGCTGAGCAGCGTAAAGGAGGAGCTGGCCCTGTGTCAGGTATCGAGGTGGCCGCCGGTCTTTCCCCTCCACAGCCGGGCCGGGGCCGGTGGGGAAATGCGCCCGTCTCCTTCTGCCTTCGGCTGCCTAGCTGCGCGGGTTTGGGAGCCACCCACCTCCGCCCGGCGGCGCCCGGTGCCGGCTCCCACACCCAGCCTGGCCCGCAGCTCTGGGCTGAGGGAGGCGGCCTCGTCCGGCTCGCCGACCTCGGGCTCCCGCCCTTCTCCGGACAGTGGGCGGGCAGGGTCGGCCAAGGCGCCCTGGGTTTGGTTGACCTCACTTGGATCCCACCAAAACGCGCAGTCGCACCCCTACCGCCCCCAAGCCCAAGGTCTGTGTCGTGACTGTAGTGGTACTTGGTGCAGCAGGAGTGCAATCCCTGAGTTGAAATGTGGAATGGGAAAGTGGAAACACTCTTATTGAAATAAAACCCATGGATGAAGGAGCCTGTTTTTAATTGTCAAACCCGCACTTGCCCTTGTTCTTAAGTAAAACTTAAGTTGTTAAAACAGACCAATAATTTTTAGGGAGTCTCAGGCTGGGAATTTTCATTCACAGTAGATGATGCTTAATATTTATTAACCAACTATGTTAATTCCATACTTCTGGAGAGAGAAATCTCATTTTCATCTTGCCTGGGAAAAGCATTTACTAAATCAATTGCTTTAACATTACTTTCCTGTTATTTGTAGAGTTCGTATATACCAAAGATGGCTTGACTACTCATGTTCAGAAAGATTTGATTTTCCTTTATAGTTTTGCATCCTTACCACCATCTCTTCTCCGAATTTACCAGAACCTTTAACAGGGTTGGGTGACTAAATGTTCGGAATTCACTCAACAGTAGATCTTTGAGTCACTCTGTCTTCAAGACAGAACCAATTAAGAACTGCTAAACAACAAGGTAACTTTATAAACAATATCATAAGTTTAGATTAATAAAAATTCCTGAATTTCATTCTCATAATTCTATTGGATTCTTTTGCAGGATTTTACTGATTGAGTCAGGGATGTAAAAACACAGTAGTCTTGTTCAAATTGAATATGTCTTTGCTTAAACAAGTTGGGGAGGTATTATGTGACTGCCTCCTTTTGACTTTCCATTCTCTATTCTTCACTGGGTAAGGAGCAAAGGGATAAATAAAAGACACCAAGGAATTAAAGCGTTTTGTCATCTCAGTCTTCACCTTTGGGTAGTTTAAAGATGTGAATCCATGATAAAGGGCTTTGTTACTTTGGCAAGTCCTAATCTAAGATGCTGTTTGCCCATATCTTCTACACCCTTTCTCCGCTACCCCTTACTCTGTATTTACCATAGTTATGCCCTGAGCTGGATAAGGAACTAAGATGTTTAGTTTTGTGACTGACTTGATTAAGAAATCAGTCTGTTGGAAACAGCCCAATGACCCTCTTCCCCCAATCCTTTAACTATTATATTCTTTCAAAATGGGACTACGGAAGATGTAAGAATTGAGATGGTCATAGGTAGCCTAGAACAATGGTTCTTGAGATTTTATAGTACTGACACTGTTAGATGATCATAGGCATTCCAGTAATGTGAGATGAGGTTGGCACTATCCCATACCATAAAACTTCAGTCAAATCATACTCCTGCTTTTGGGGAAATTTGGGAGACATAATAATTGAATTGTTTTATAAAAAGCATTTAAGTAATTAAACATTCACTTTTACATTTTTAAAATTAGTTCTTCCACTTATATATTAAGCTAGAAATCACAGTACCCAAGAACACATAGTATTAACCCCTGTGTTTTCCACAGCTCTCAAAAATTGTACCCAAGATAAGAAATTCATTTTACGTCAACCTAGTAAGTAGACACACATACACATGCATATAATTTCAGAAAGAATATTTACCCTGTGTGTCCTGAACTCTGATGTTTTCTTTTAAAATCTATTATTTAAGAAAGTGCTGCTAATATCTACTAAATTAATTTCACAGCCCAGTAATGGGCAAAATGCACACTTTGGGAAAAAGAACCCCACTAATTAATTAGTCTCTGGTCATAAGTTGCAGCTTCATTTAAATTAGTTGGTTTTCTCCCCACGTTTAACTTACAGGAATTCAATTATATGTGCTTGGTGAAGAAAAAGAAAGTGATTCCATGTACCATTCCAGTCCACTGGAATGACTCAGAATAAGCATGTAATAGAAAACAACCTGTTTCAACTGTTTCTCTTAATATGAGTATCTCATCCTACTCTATGTGATTGTGATATTTAAACTTTTTTTCATATGGCCCCAGGTTAGCAAGCAACATACACATACTTAGATGAAGAAAAAGTGGTTGATTTCAGTGTGGGAAGAAAAGTTGTCCGTATTGGATTTACTGAGAATAGGTTAGCTTCCAAATCTAGCATTTTCTAAGGAACTTTCAAAGGTACTCCAAAGATCAATTTCAGGTTCATGACAGTCACGCTTTATTCACTGATTTAGAACCTAACTTCACCATACTCTTAATTTTGATTTTGTATTTCAAGATTGTGGTCTATTTGTGACCAAGAATGGGGTTGTGGGTATGTGTATGTGCACATTTTTTACCACTTATAGAATATCAGATAAGAAAAAGTTATGTATGTGTAATGTATATATGTATAGACACACATACAGGTGTACACACACACACAAATTTATGTATATCTCAAACCATATTTCTCTTTTTAGTCACAGCCAAAAATATTTACTAAACCTATATACCAATTTCAGGTAAAGATATATTATGGCGTTTAAATGAAATATATGTGCATTACTCCAACTTTCATGATGAAATTAACTTTCATGATGTATGTGATGTTGGAATTAAGAGTATATAACTACAGAAATCAACCAGTTACATTTTTTAGTAGACATTTAGGTGTGTTGAAACCTTGTCCAGTCATTCACAAAGAAAAAACAAAATTGAGGGATTTCCCTGGCGGTCCAGTGGTTAAGACTCCACGCTTCCACTGCAGGGGGTGCAGGTTTGATCCCTGGTGAGAAAACTAAGATCCTGCATGCGGTGCAGCACGGTCAAAAAAAGAAAAAAAAATTGAGAACATGTTGTATAATTAGAATTCTCACTGTTGTTAGGAGCTGTATTCTAATAGATGAATCTTTTTGTACAGTTATTTTTCATAATTATAATTTAGTGAGTGGCTAGTTTGTGCCATACTTTGTAATTAAACTCTTTCCATTGTTTTCTTTGAGTTCTGGTAGGAAATTAATTTGTTTAAATATAGAAAATAGTTTTCATATGTTTGTTGAATTCATTCGTGCAGTAGAGGTCAATCGAGGGCCTATTATGTTGGCATATACTAAACTAGGTGGTGGGAGAGTAGGTACCCAGTGAAAAAGATAATTTTGTGTATCTGTGTCTGTAAAGTTGATATTTATTTCCATGTTGATAAGTGAAAGTCAAAGCCAATCCACTGCTAAGATAACTCAGACCCAAATCTTCGGGCGTTTAGTCAGCTCTCATTGGCTGAGTTTAATAAACTTTGTGAGAAGGAGTAGTATTTTTAAATTTATATTTTAAATTATTTGATTCTGTGTGGAAGTTTTGTAGTAAGAATAAGGCGTTTTATAATGAGTAATATTTAAGGATTTTTACTTTTAATTTTTGAAAAGAACATTTTAAATGCCCAAAGGAAAGGAAAATATAAAGATAATATGGTTGGTAGTAGTTAGTTTCCTTGTTTTAATAATGTGTGGAATAGTTTGGAAACTAGTTTTGTGTTTTTTGGGGGCTTTTTTTTTTGTATATGAAGGAGCGTCTTTTTAATAATTAGAGGTATAACCCACATTGAAGATTATATAGCATTTAAATAACTAAAAAACTTACAAAAACTAATACATATTGTACAATAGTCCCACAATCCATTTGTAGCATTTTGTTGCTCACAAAAGAACTTACTTCTTTTTCTCAAGTCAAGTATCACTTATACATTTGAGTATTTTTAGGTGACAAAATCTGAATACCATTGCTGATCATAAATTAATAACAAAAGAAATTAATAACTGAAGTTTAATAGAGAAATTTGGAAATTAGAAAGGTCTCCCCCTAGTGACTTCTGGGTATAAATTGTAGTTATAAATTAACAATAGACTGTTTCTGGAGGAGTCTTTTCTTCTGGTGGCTTTTTTTTCTGGCCTCTATGATGAAAACAATTTAAGGAGGGTTTGTTGTTACTTTCTCCTTGGTGGGGATTAAAGAGGAGATGTGAAATAACCATTAACCATAACAATAGCAAAAAGAAAGAGAAAAAAATGTATAAATTAATATGTAAAGATTTTTTTCATCAGATATTTATTGATTTCTTACTTTGTCCTTCTAACTGTATTAGAGCTAAGTCCTTTATTAGTAAGTCACACTTACTTAAGCTGGAGTAACTCAGTTATTTTGTAAATGATGAAAACCTACTTTTTTTTAAGTTTTTACTTTTGTTAACCTTTCTTGCTTAGTATTTTAGGTAGAGGAGTTGAGGTGAAAAATACATGTGACTCTTTACTATTTTTTTTTTCTGTTTTTTTTAAACATCTTTATTGGAGTATAATTGCTTTACAATGGTGTGTTACTTTCTGCTGTATAACAAAGTGAATCAGCTATATGTATACATATATCCCCATATCCCCTCCCTCTTGCGTCTCCCTCCCACCCTCCCTATCGTACCCTTCTCGGTGGACACAAAGCACTGAGCTGATCTCCCTGTGCTATGTGGCTCCTTCTCACTAGCTATCTATTTTACATTTGGTAGTGTATATATGTCCATGCCACTGTCTCACTTCGTCCCAGCTTGCCCTTCCCCCTCCCTGTGTCCTCAAGTTTATTCTCTACATCTGCGTCTTTATTCCTATCCTGCCCCTAGGTTCTTCAGAACCTTTTTTTTTTTTTTTTTTTTTTTTTGCGGTACACGGGCCTCTCACTGCTGTGGCCTCTCCCGTTGCGGAGCACAGGCTCTGGACGCACAGGCTCCGCGGCCATGGCTCACGGGTCCAGCCGCTCCGCGGCATGTGGGATCCTCCCGGACCGGGGCACGAGCCCATGTCCCCTGCATCGGCAGGCGGACTCTCAACCACTGCGCCACCAGGGAAGCCCCCCCCTTTTTTTTTTTAGATTTCTTATATATGTGTTAGCATATGGTATTTGTTTTTCTCTTTCTGACTTACTTCACTCTGTATGACAGACTCTGGCTCCATCCACTTCACTACAAATAACTCAGATTTGTTTCTTTTTATGGCTGATATTCCATTGTGTATATGTGCCACATCTTCTTTATCCATTCATCTGTTGATGGACACTTAGATTGCTTCCATGTCCTGGCTATTGTAAGTAGAGCTACAGTGAACATTGTGGTACATGACTCTTTTTGAATTATGGTTTTCTCAGGGTACATGCCCAGTAGTGGGATTGCTGGGTCATATGGTAGTTCTATTTTTAGTTTTTTAAGGAACCTCCATACTGTTCTCCATAGTGGCTGTATCAATTTACATTCCCACCAACAGTGCAAGAGGGTTCCCTTTTCTCCACACTCTCTCTAGCATTTATTGTTTGTAGATTTTTTGATGATGGCCATTCTGACTGGTGTGAGGTGATACCTCATTGTAGTTTTGATTTGCATTCCTCTACTGATTAGTGATGTTCAGCATCCTTTCATGTGGTTGTTGGCAATCTCTATATCTTCTTTGGAGAAAAGTCTATTTAGGTCTTCTGCCCATCTTTGGATTGGGTTGTTTGTTTTTTTGATATTGAGCTGCATGACCTGCCTTTATATTTTGGAGATTAATTGTTTTGTCAGTTGCTTCATTTGCAAATATTTTCTCCCATTCTGAGGGTTGTCTTTTCGTCTTGTTTATGGTTTCCTTTTCTGTGCAAAAGCTTTTAAGTTTCATTAGGTCCCATTTGTTTATTTTTGTTTTTATTTCCATTTCTCTAGGAGGTGGGTCAAAAAAGATCTTGCTGTGATTTATGTCATAGAGTGTTCTGCCTATGTTTTTCTCTAAGAGTTTTATAGTGTGTGGCCTTACATTTAGGTCTTTAATCCATTTTGAGTTTATTTTTGTGTATGGTGTTAGGAAGTATTCTAATTTCATTCTTCTGCATGTATCTAGCCATTTTCCCCAGCACCACTTATTAAAGAGGCTGTCTATTCTCCACTGTATATTCTTGCCTTCTTTATCAAAAATAAGGTGACCATATGTGCATGGGTTTATCTTTGGACTTTCTGTCCTGTTCCATTGATCTATATTTCTCTTTTTGTGCGGGTACCATACTGTCTTGATTAATGTAGCTTTGTAGTATAGTGTGAAGTCAGGGAGCCTGATTTCCCCAGCTCCATTTCTCTTTCTCAAGATTGCTTTGGCTATTTGGGGTCTTTTGTGTTTCCATACAAATTGTGAAATTTTTTGTTCTAGCTCTGTGAAAAATGCCATTTGTAGTTTGGTAGAGATTGCATTGAATCTGTAGATTGCTTTGGGTAGTATAGTCATTTTCACAATGTTGATTCTTCCAGTCCAAGAACATGGTATATCTCTCCATCTGTTTGTATCATCTTTAATTTCTTTCATCAGTGTCTTATAGTTTTCTGCATACAGGTCTTTTGTCTCCTTAGGTTTATTCCTAGGTATTTTATTCTTTTTGTTGCATTGGTAAGTGGGAGTGTTTCATTAATTTTCCCTCAGATTTTTCATCATTAGTGTATAGGAATACAAGACATTTCTGTGCATTAATTTTGTATCCTGCTACTTTCCAAATTCACTGATAAGCTCTAGTAGTTTTCTGGTAGCATCTTTAGGATTCTCTATAGTATCATGTCCTCTGCAAACAGTGACAGTTTTACTTCTTCTTTTCCGATTTGGATTCCTTTTATTTCTTTTTCTTCTCTGATTGCTGGGGCTAAAACTTCCAAAACTATGTTGAATAATAGTGGTGAGAGTGGGCAACCTTGTCTTGTTCCTGATCTTAGTGGCAATGATTTCAGTTTTTCGCCATTGAGAACAGTGTTGGCTGTTGGTTTGTCATATGTGGCCTTTTTATATTGAGGTAAGTTCCCTCTATGCCTATTTTCTGGAGGGTTTTTATCATAAATGGGTGTTGAATTTTGTTGGAAGCTTTTTCTGCATCTATTGAGATGATGGTATTTTTTTTTCCTTCAGTTTGTTAATATGGTTTATCACATTGATTGATTTGCGTATGTTAAAGAATCCTTGCGTTCCTGGGATAAACCCCACTTGATCACGGTGTATGATCCTTTTAATGTGCTGTTGGATTCTGTTTGCTAGTATTTTGTTGAGGATTTTTGTATCTCTGTTCATCAGTGATATTGGTCTGTAGTTTTCTTTTTTTGTTACTCTTTTGTTTTGAAGCAAGCTATAAGATAAATCTCCAGATAACATTCGTTTCAGGGATTTTGTAGTTTCATCAACATACCTTTTAAAAGAGCACATAATGTTACATAGTTTAACTTTTCCTTCACCAGAGGTTTATGACATGTAATTTCTCTATATATTGACATTTCTTGTCCTTAATTGAAATCATTTTAATACCTAAATGCTGAATTCTTGCTTCTAAAAGATAAAGTATGACATATAAGAATAGTTAGGTAAGGTAGTACTTTGCAGTACTCCAGCTGTCAAAAGTCTTTAAAAAACAGTCAAACAAAATGAAAGATTTGAACATTAAAAAATGAAAACATAAAAATTTAAGAAGTAAGTATGGGTAAATATATTTCCAATCTTGGAGTAGAGAAGGCCTTTTTTTAACTTGTAGAAGAAAACCATAAGCCATAATGAAAAAGATAAGTTTGAATATATAAAAATAATAACTACCTTTTCCCAAAAAGTCTCCATCATAAATAAAGTCAAATAAGCAACAACATACTGGGAAAAAATAATTGTAACACATTTGGTAGACTTAAGTCCAATTTTAAGGTTTCCAATGACATTTCTTATATTTAATTGGCAGAACTCAGTCACAGAGCCCATAGGCAAGAGAGGCCAGTGTTAGTTGGCAGCAAAGATCAAAAATTGTTTCTGTTACTAAGAGGAAGGGGAGAATAGATGATGTCACAGAAGTAAAACCAAACAAATAAACTACCAAACAAATATAGTATTATAAAATGAAATGTGATTTGAAAAAAATAATTAAACAGGGTAAGGGGTTTCCAGAGATTTGTGGGTTTTGGTGGCTATAAATATAGTAGTTAGGGAAGACTTCTCTTCTCTTGAAGAGGTAACATTTAAACAAAGACTTGAGCGACGTTAGGTAATAATGTACATGAAAATCTGGTAGATTGTATATTTAAAAGGACCTGGTACAAGTAGAGCCAGAAGGTCCCTGTGAACAAGAGGGTGAGTGATAGATGAGGCTGGAGGACCAGATGTGTAGGGTCATGTGGCCTTGGTAGAGTTTGGATTGTTTTCCTAATCTGATGGAAATCCACTGGACGATTTTGAGCTGTAAGGAACCCAGGGAACCATTATAGGGAGCTAGGCAAGTGGTGGAGTTGACTCGTAGTAAGATGGTGGATAGTACTTGTTCCACTTGTACTAGGTAGAAGTGTTCAGAATTGGGATATATTTTGTAGGTAAGGCTAATAGGATTTACTAATGGTTTGGATATGAAATGTGAAGAAAGAGAGCAACCAAGATTGACTCCTAGATCTTAAGTTTTTAAACAATAAGTAGTTGGTGGTGTCATTTACTGAGATGCAGAGAGGGCAGGTTTGTAAGAGGGTAGGAAGTCAAAAACTTTATTTTGGATAAATTAAATTTGAGATGCCTATTAAGAATTGATAATATAGAGGACCTTGAAAAATGATTTTAGCGTTATGGTGGGGAGGGAAGTCTGACTGGAGGAGGTTACAGAGTGAGTGGGGAGTGAGGAAGAAGAGACCATGATTGTAGGCAGCTGTTTCAAGGAATTTTGCTGAAAAGGGCAGCTGAAAATGGAGCAATAGTTAGAGGACAGTCTCATTTTAGAACAAATTTACCTTGATATTCAGCCCTTCAGCATTTGCACCCTCAAATGTGAGTAGGAGAAATAGTAAAATAAATGTGGGTTACCAGTGTAAGAACTTTTTAAAATAAAGCTTTCCCGTTATACTTTTCAAGAATCTGTTTTATAGTTATAGAACTAGGGATCAAGTAATTACGTTTTTCATTTTTTAATTTAATGCAGTATCTTGCCTTCTCTGCTGTAGCTACAAAGCAATGAATTTAAAATGTCTTTTATTTCTTTAAGGCTGATAAAGAATTCGTATGGTCTTTGTGGAAACGTCTCCAGGTGACAAACCCAGATCTCACGCAAGCAATCAGTTTGGTTGTGGAAAGGTGAGTTTCCAAGTTATTTTTTTCATCAGTATTTAGTTTGTTGAATTTGTTTTTCTTCATTATTAAAATTAACACTTGGCATTAATCCCCTGAAGAGATTCATTTGATTTCCAAAGGAATGTTGAGCATGATATTATAATTACTGGATTTATTTCAAGGTGTGTCAGTTTGCTAAGTACAGCTAGGCCTTATCTTCTACTCATATTCTGACATATTTGGGAAGTTTGCAGGTAAGAGAGACACTTTGTGTGTATGTGTTTGTGTGTGTGTGTATATTTTAAGCTCTTACTACTCAACTTTAAAAATTGGAGAAGTTCCTGTTGTTTGGCTTCAGAGACTGACCCTGTAGGCAACTTCCTAGACATGATCCTTCCTAGACATGGCTCAGTTTTCCCCTAAGATAATTGCAGTGTGTATTTGAGAGCCTGGGTTGACCTTGCCAGAGTAGAGTAAGTGTTCCGGAATAGGTTGAGAGATTTCCGTATTACCCTGGAGGGGATGCCCAGTCATTTAACTATAGATTATTGGGCCTCTCCTTGGTCATTAGAAATAGTGGAGTGATGCTGGGTACTTCTTATCAAACATTTGGTATACAGTAGTCTCATGACACGTAGATAGCAATTAAAACACTTGCTTTCCTATTAAATGGATATCATTATATTTCCTAAATGAGAAGCTAAGCATATGGTTGCCTTTTCTTTTTTTTAATTGGAATTATGATTATATAAACTGAATATCAGTTTTTGATAACTTGAAGTATATTCACCTTTGGAGTCGCTAGCCCTGGGATCATTCTAATATTGTCTGGAATTTGACTTTGAAAAATCTATGATACATACCCATGGCTAATTTTACCATCCTTGGTTATCGTGAAATCTTAAAACAGAATAATTAGTTTCTTCTCATGGTCTTGTATGTCTAATTCATCAATGAGATTTTCCTTTTGATGATCAGAATTAAGTATTTTGTTGAAGTACCCTTATTAGTTCCTCAGTCATTCTAGAGATTAAATGTGATCACTCTCAGTTTTACTGTTTTTTAGCAGAATAGGACTTCAGAAGATATATTCTTGGGATTTCTTTGATTCTTTCATTATCCTCCTCTCCTTTTAGTTGTATACATTTTTCAACTTTCTAATTTATTTTTTACAACTTTCTAAAGCGATTCTTAATTTTCCCTTTACTCTTGGTTGAGACAGAACCAAATAATAAATTATTGTTAGGTCATCTTTCTCATTCTTTAAGATTTTTATTTTTTACATTTTATAATATACATAATATGCGGTCACATAAAAGTATATCAACAATTTATAAATAAATATACACATATATTTTGGGGTGGGTACTCAAAAGCCTTTTGCTCATAAGATATGTAATGGAAAATTTTGGAGATTACTGCTTTACAGCTATAATCTTGAAAATTTAATGTGCATAAGGTATACTTGGAAAATTTCTTTTTTAAAATTTTTTAATTTTTAAAATTTTTATTGGGCTATAGGGGATGGGTTGAGAAATATCTCTGCAAGTTATGCCCTACTAGGGAAATGTCCATTCTAATTTTCCTGGGATAGCTTTTGGAGCTTTTTCTTTTTCTTGGAGCTGCTGCTCTTGCTGGCAGCAGCCTCTTCAGGTCCACTGCTGAGTGGCTCCTCCTTGGAAGAGAATTTCCTCTTTTCCTTGGGGACTGGAAAATTTCTTAAAATGCAGGTCTCTGGAACTTTCCCCTGATCTACTGAATCTTTAGGGATGAGGCCCAGGAGTCTTTAAAATAAGCTTTCCAGGTAATTCTGGTGTCCATAGATCTGATGTCCAGGTAATTCTGATGTCCACAATGAGATACCTTGGAATTTGAATTGACTTTTGAAATTGGAAACTTGTAATTTGCATTTATAATTTTATAATTATGTAAATATTATTTCCTTGAGAACCATGTAGTGTGTTTGGACCTGTTGATAAGGGAAATGGTATGACAAAAAAAGAATATTCCAAATAGCAAAGTCAAATAGAATATCTTTCTTTATAGTCCATTAATTACCCAAATTATGCTACATTTAAGTTATTTTATATTTGTGCCTTGGTCTTCCTGGACAACATTTTTTCCCCCTGGAATTTCTAATTGCTTTTCTTTTCTGCTATTTCTTAGCATAAAGAATGTCAGTGTTCAGACATTTGAATAATGGGCTGAAGACATTCTTCCTTGGGCCCTTTGGTTTATGGTATGAATTTTGGCCAATTGCTTTCTAAACCTACTCATAGCTGCCATCCTCGGATTTCTTCTTATTGTACTCCTGAACTAGTGCCACAGTTTCTAAGATCCTACGTCTTCCTTTTTCTTTTGTTGGATTATATTTTCAAAATTTTTTTCTCAGAAGGGATGCATAAGTGGTCCACTTTCTGACTCCTTACGTGCCTAAAATGTCTTTCTTTTGTCCTTATGTTTGGTTGATACTTTAGCTGAACATAAAATTTTAAGTACATTTAATTTCCCTCAGATTTTTTGAAGTATAGCTTTGTTATCTTCTTTTAGCATACAGTGGTGTTATCAAGTGTATGTGTGATCCCAGTGCAAGTGAGATTCTTATTTCTTTCTAGGTAGCTTGCTTAAAGTTTTTAGGATTTTCTCTTCATATATATGATATTTTGAAATTTCAACATCATCTTTTAATTTGAGTCTTTTAAAAATTCAAACTTCTCAGCCTTTGTGGGTTCTTTCAATATCAAGACTGGAGATTTTATTTCAATTGAAGAAAAATATGATTCTCATATTTTCCCCCTTGTCTGTTCTTTCCTTCTGTACTCTGTTAGAGATTGGACCTTCTGGACTTGGCCTTCTTTTCTGTCATATTTTCCATCTTTTAGTTTTGTCTCCTGAATGGTCTTCTTACATTTTCTTCCATCAGTACATGGATTTTTTTCCATTTACCCTATTTAGTTATTTGATTTTTTTTTAGTTTTAGAAATCAAAATTTTACTTCTAAGAAATTTCTTATTTGATGTTTCCTTTTTCATAGCAGTCTTCTTTAAAAGGATAAGTTTTTAATCTTTGTGATTATAATTTTTAAGTTTTTCTCTGTTTCTTACATTATCTTTGTTTCCTGTTGGGTAACTTCTGTTTGTTCCTACTCTTTTACTTTAATGCTGATAGTTTTCTTCAAGTGTTTGATGATTCTTTACTGACTGTTCATGTTTTTGTATGAAGGTCTATATTGCTTAATGTAGAAATGTTGCTTTTAATGAGTTTACTTTGCATTTTTATATAACTGTTACCAAGAGGCTTCTCGTCTGAATGAAAGGATTGACTATGGGCATTGTGTAAGAGAAGGGAGGGGACTATCAACAAGCTTTCCTGAGGGATGTATGGCAAATGGGCTTCACTGTACAGAATGAGAAGTAGGCTCTTAAGTCAGTCACTTCTCTGATTGTATTGTTTGTCCCAACAACCATAGTAGGGACCTTTTTCAGGAACATGGTTCTTTTGAAAGTAGCCTTGGGCCATTTGTTATAGGCAAATACTGCAGGTAGCTGTTCTGAACATGGATGAATGGGAAGCCCAGATTTTTGATTAATGGTTCCTTAGTCATCTTGATTCCTGTGGACTTCTGCTCTCCATACTTACTAATTGGGTAATTAGAGCCTATCTGAGCCTCTTCCAGAAAAAAATAGCTTCCTTTTCCATTGTAGACACTATTTGGATTTTTCTCCTCTGGGTTTGTCTCAGTGAGTCCATCCTTCTGTCTTTCAGATATTTGTCCGTTTTGGACCCTTTTTCTTATTTCCAGGCTAATAGACTCAAGGCAGTGTGATTTGGGCAAGTCAGTGACATGTTGTCAGTTCATTATTTTCAAGACGAATATAATTATTATTCAAAAGAAAATAATATTTTTAGAGTTACAATATATTCTATTATTTTGATATGCCATATTATTTAATCAGTGTCTTGTTGTTGTACATTAACGTTCCTTTTTTTATGAAAATTGTATGATGATGCTGTGATAAATGGCCTTGTGGATAAAGCTTTGCCAGAATCACTGGTTTTAACCAGTGGTGCCAATGACATAGTAGATGGAGGCTGGGATTGCTAAACATCCTGAAATAAATAGGATAATCCCGCTCAATTAAATAACCCTCAGAGACTTTGAGGGTTCAGTTCCAGACCACTGTAGTAAAGTGAATATTGCAGTAAAGCAAGTCACACAAATTTTTTGTTTTCAAGTGCATATAAAAGTTATGTTTATATTGTAGTCTATTAAGTGTGCAACATTATGTCTAAAAAACGTACGTAATTTAAAAATATTGCTAAAAATGCTGTCATCTGAGTCTTCAGAGAGTTATACCCTTTTTTCAATAGTAACATCAAAGATCACTCACTGATCACAGATTATCATAACAAATATAATAATGAAAAAGTTTGAAATATTGTGAGAATTACCAAAATGTGACCCAAAGACATGAAGTAAATTTTGTTGGAAAAATGGCGCTGGTAGACTGGCTTGATGCAGGGTTTCCACAAACCTTCAATTTGTAAAATGCAGTATTTGTGAAGCGCAGTAAAGCAAAGTGCAATAAAATGAGGTATGCCTGTACTGCTTCAAATGCCCTTGGTACCCATTTGGAAAAATGCTGGTCTTATCAATAATTCTTTACTTTTTTGCCTTTTTGGTACTCTATTATAATGTCCTTGTAAGTTTTTTGGTGGGGTGTCTGTTTACATATTTTTGTTTTTTGTGTGCATGTGTTTTTATTATGGAAAATTTTAATTTGATGCAAGGGTAGAGAGAATACACTAATGAACTCCCATGTTTACTCATCAACCAGCTTGGACAATTATCAGCACATGACCAATCTTGTTTCATCTATAAACTTCTACTTCCTTTCTGCTCCTCTGCTCCCTCTACCACAGTGGATTATTTTGAGGGAAATCCCAGACATCCTGTTATGTTACCCACAATTCCATTGGTGTTTACAGTCAGTTCTTGTTATTCACAGGAGTTATGTTTTATAAAGTCATGTGAACACTGAATTAGCAAACATGGAAATATTGCTCCTAGGGGAGATAAAGGATTAAGTTCCTGTGAGCCTCTGGTCACAACATTTTGTCAACTGATCAACATATAACCTTGCTTTACATGTGTTTCTATTTAAAGACATCTTATTTAATATATATTGTTTATTTATTACTATTGAGCTCATGACCAATGGTACTGTAACTCATGCCTGAACACAGTTTATCTAACACAATTTTTTCTCCATATGCAAGTCACAGTCTTCTTGCACTTAGGAACACTAGACAGCACTACAGCACTATGCTTAGTGGTCATTTGAAACAGTGAAATCATCAACAGAAGGGCAGAAATGTGAAAAATGTGGTACTAGATAGACCATGAGAAGAATACTTGTTTATAGTATGAGAGCTGAAATAAGAAGACAGAGCATCCCCTTGTTTGACCTCAGCTGGGAACATGTGGTTCAGGTGACTTAAATTTTTCACCACTTTCTGCATGTCTGCAAATGACTGAAAAAGTGCAATGGTATTGATTTTAGGCTTAAAATAAGTTTTAGTGAGTAGGAAAGTTCACGAATTCTGAATCTATGAATAAGGATTGACTCCATCTCTAAAAGATAAGGCCTTTTGAAAACATAACCATGATATCTGTATCATACTTAGAATTCTATAGTTATTCCCTAATGTAATAAAATATCCAGTTTTCAGATTTCTCCAATTTTCTCATAACTTTTTTTGAAAGATGGTTTGTTTCTATGAGGACTCAAACATAGTCTACCTACTGAGTATACAGGTTCCTTTTCCTCCTCTCCGTCTTTCTCTCTTTTTATTTGCAACTTATTTTTGCAATCAGTTGGATTATTTATCCTGTAGAGTTTCCCACATTCTGGACTTTTTTGATTATAATCTTTTTTACTCTGTAATTATCATAAATTTTTAATGAGACCTAGAGGTTTATTCAGTTTCAGGTTTGATGTTTTGGCAAAGAAATCTTCTTTGGTGTAATATGATTCTTACCACATCATATTAGGAGACACATAATGTATTATCCAAATCTCTTTTTTTTGTGTTGTTAAGTTTGATCACTGGCTTATATCTCTAATTTAGAATAGCCTATACTCTTCTTTTTCTTCTTTTAATGGATAAGTTTGGGTAATGTTGCCATCTTAACAATGTTAAATCTTCTATATTATGAGCATGGGATGTTTTTCCAGTTACTATTTGTTTGTCCTAAAATTTCTTTCAATACTGTTTTATAGTTTTCAGAGTATGTTTTGCACCTTTTTGGATAAATTTATTAATATTTTATTCTTTCTGATTTTATTATAAATGGAATTGTTTTCTTAAGTTTATTTTCAGATTGTTTAGTTTAAGTGTATAGATTACAATTGATTGTTTTACATTGATCTCTTATCCTGCAACTGTGCAGAACTCATTTTTCAGTTCTAAGTTTTTGGGTAGATTCCTTAGGATTTTCTACTTACAAGATCATGTCATCTGCAAATAGAAATAGTTTTGTTTCTTCTTTTCCAAACTTGATGCCTTTTATTTCTTTCTCTTGGCTACTTGCCCTGCTTAGAATTTCAATACATTGTTGAGTAGAAGTGGCCAGAGCAGACATCTTTGTCTTATTCCTGATCATAGGGAGAAAGCACCCACTCCTTCACCATTAAGTATAAAGTTATCTCTCAGTTTTTCATAGATGTCCTTTAGCAAGTTCAGGAAGTTCCCTTCTATTCCTAGTTTGTTAAGTGTTTTTATTCTGAAAGGCTATTGAATTTTGTCAAGTATATTTTCTGTATCTATTGAGATGATCATGTGCTTTTTGTTTTCTATTTTAGTGATATGATTTATTATAATAATTGATTTTCAGATGTTAAACCAACCTTACATTCCTGGAATAAATTCCACCTGATCATGATACATAATTCTTTTAATATGTTGTTGGGTTTGGTTTGCTAGTATTTTGTTGAGGACTTTTGCATCTGTATTCATAAGAGGTATTAGTCTGTAGTTTCCTTTTCTTATGACGTTTTTGTGTGTTTTTTGTATCAAGGTAATACTGGCTTTATAAAATGGGTTGGGAAGTATTCTCTTCTCTTCTATTTTTTGGAAGGTTTTTTGAAGCACTGGTATTAATTCTTCTTTGAATGGTTGGTAGAATTCAGTGGTGAACCCCTCTAGCCCTATACTTTTGTTTGTGGGTAATTTTTTTTATTACAAATTGAATTTCTTTACCTATTACAGGTCAACTTGGGATTTTATTTTTTCTTGAGTCACTTTTGGTATTTGTGTTTTTCGAGAAATTCACCCATTTCTTCTAAGTATCTAATTTGCTGATGTACAATTTTTCATAGTATTCCGTTATAACTCTTTTTAGTTTTTATTAGGTTATTAGTAATATACCCTTTTTTATTTCTGATTCTGGTAATTTGAGGCTTTTTTTTTTTAATATTGTCAGTATAGCTAAAGGTTTGTCAGTTTTGTTGATCTTTTCAAACAACCAGCTTTTGGTTTTCATTCATTTTCTGTATTGTTTTTCTATTCTCTATTTCATTAATTTCATCTCTAATCTTTATTCCTTCCTTCTATTTGCTTTAGGTTTAGTTTGCTCTTATATTTTTCAGTGTCTTATGGTAGAACATTAAACCTAATGTTGACTTAGGACCTTTCTTCTAGCTTAATATAGGTATTTATAGCTATAAATTTCTTTCTAAGCACTATTTTAGCTGCCTCCCATGCATTTTGATATTTTGTCCCTTCATTTTTACTCATCGTACAGTATTTTCTGATTTGTCTTTTGATTTCCTCTTGACCCATTGCTTTTTTAATAATGTGTTGTTTAATTTCCACACATTTGTGAGTTTTTCTATTTGACTTCCAGTTTTATTCCATTGTGGTCAGAGAACATATTTTGCATTATTTCTAACCTTTTACATTTATTGAGTATTTTAAAAATAGTCTAGCATATGGTTTATCCTGAAAATGTTCCATGTGCACTTGAAAATGATATATATTTAACTGTCAATTTTTAGAAGAGTATTCTAATGATGTCAGGTCTAGTTTGTAGTATTGCTCAGGTCTTCTATTTTCTTGTTGATCTTCTGTCTAGTTGTCTATCCATTATTGAAAGTGGTTATATTGGGATTCTCCAGAGAGCACAGAACAAAAAGGATGTGTGTGAATGTATATATAGAAAGAGACTTATTATAAAGAATTGGCTTATATGATTTTGGAGACTGGCGAGTCCACATCTGCAGTGTGGGCTGTTAGGTTCGAGACTGGGAGAGTTGATGGTGCAGATAAAGGCAGTCTGCTGGAGATTTCTTGTTCAGGGAGGCTGGTCTTTTTGTTCTGTTCAAGCCTTCAACTGATTGGATGAAGCCCACTTACATTATGGAGGGCATTATGCTTACTCACAGTCCACCAATTTAAACATTAATCTCATCCAAAAATACCCTCCAAGTTGACACATAAAATTAACCATCACAGTAGGATATTGAAGTCTCCAACAATTATAATTGAATTGTCCATTTCTTCTTTCATGTCTGTCATTTTTGCTTCATGTATTTTGGTCCTCTGTTATTAGGTATGTATATGTTTATAACTGTTATATCTTCCTGATGGATTGACTCTGTCAGGGACTTGTTATAAAATGTGCCTCTTTTTCTTCAGTGACTTTTTTGTTTAAAGTCAATTTTGTCTGATATTAGTATATTTACTCCAGCTTTCTTGTGGTTATTATTTGCAAATTGTTTTTCTTATCCTTAACTTTCAATGTATTTATGTCTTTGAATCTTTCTTTTGCATTATGTAAATATTTTCTAATGTAGCATTTTAATTTAATGAATTTTTCACTATATTTTTTGAGATTTTTTTTCTTTTAGTTAATGCTCTAGGGTTTGCTATATGTATCTTAACAAAATCAGCTTCAGATTTAGCCAAGCTTAATTCCAGTGATATATAGAAACATTACTGAAATACAGCTATATTCCCTTCAATTCCTTTGGTATTGTTATACATATTATCTATTAATATTACAAAAACAACAATGCATTGTTATAATTATTGCTTTATTATTCAGTAGTCATTTCCTTAGCCCAATAGAACTTTGCTACAGCTGACCTCATTTATGCTGTTATTGGCAATTATATTACACATATGATACATTTTTTATATGTTTTGAGCCTGTCGATACATTGTGTGCATATTATTTTAAGCAGTTGCTTTTCAAATCAGTTAGGAGAAGAAAGTAGAAAGAAAGCGTACTTTTAAACTTTTGTTATGTTTATATAATTACCTTCACCAGTAAATGTTTTCACATGTGGATTCAAATTATGGTCATCCCTCAATATCCACAGGAGATTGGATCCTGGAACCCCACAGATACCAAAATCCTAGGATGCTCAAGTCTCTCATATAAGATGGTGTAGTATTTGCATATAACCCATGCATATCCTCTGTAAACTTGAAATCATCAGCATCTCTAGATTACTTATAATAACTAATATAATGTAAATGCTATGTAAACAGTTGCCAGCACATGGCAAATTTGAGTTTTGTTTTTTGGAACTTTCTGAAAAATTTTTTTTCAAATATTTTTGAGTTGCAGTTGATTGATTCCATGGATGTGGAACCCATGGACATGGAGGGCTGACTGTACTGTCTTGGTTCACTTGGTTTTTTTACAATTTCTTTCTCTTTTTGATTTTCTCTATTTGGTGTAATATTCTTATGATACCTTTCTTTACTTTTTAAACCATAGTTTCCTTTAGTTTTGTGAATATATTTATAATGACTATTTTGAAGTCTTTTTTCTTTTTCCCAAGTGTGGTCACTCTCCCAGATAGTTTCTGTTGCCTGCTTTTCTTTCCTGGTGTCTGGGTCATATTTTTCTGTTTCTTTGCATGACTTATAATTTTTTTGATGGGAAGTGGTTGAGACATTGTATTGTAGCAAATTTGGTTACTGTTCTGCACCCTTCTCCTCCAAACTTGTTTATGTGATTGGCGACCAACTGGATTATTTTAGTAAAGTCTCTTTCCCCTCCCACAATGTTAAGTCACGGATGTTGCTCCTAAGGAGGGTGCAGCTTTGGGTATGCTCACAGTCACCCTAGGCTGACAGTGATTTTGGCTCTCCTCCTTTCTTTTCTTGACCACAACCAGTTGTTAAACTTCACAAATTGGTGGCTGATTGCTCAATTGTTTTCAACAATGCCCTAGAGCATAAAATGCTCTAAAAACCAATTTAATCAAATTGTGGCTCCTTTGATATTTCTGAGTCAGTGTTTGATATTATTTTCCACCCTTGAAGGACTTCTTTCATCTGTCTTATAACTCATTTCTCTCCTGCAAATCAGCAGGCCTACAGTTTAGCCTGGATCTTAACTCTCCTTCCAATTGACTTTCACCATAACCTGACTCTTCTTCAGAGTGCCTTTAGGCTTGAACTTCTCTACACTGTGATGCAAATGAAGTAATTTCCCTTTGGGAAGAGATTAGGATCTGTGTGTTTTATATCCTGCCTCTCTACCCTGTATTCCCAACCAGGCAAAATCTGAGCCAAGCCTCTGGAGCTGGAGGTGGGACCATATGATACTTCTCTGAGTGATACCTCCGTTCTACGTGCTGATTGCAGTAGTCTTATGTTCTCTTGGCTTGCTTCTCCTGGTGTGGGACCACTGCGTCATAAGCTGGGGCAAGGGAGTTTGGGTCTCCAGCATTCTCACTGCTCTGCACCTGAGGTAGAACTTTTATTACACAAACAGAGGCTGGGCAGAAGAATGGGTCCTCACGGCTCAACTGCACTTGCCTAGGACTTGGCCTCAGCCACAGTTACCTCAGGGATGGGGAGGGTTGGGCAGGGGAGGATGAGAAATGGTGATATGTTGCTCTTCCTAGGAAAAAAGGTCTCTGACTGGGAACCTGGGGGAGATGGAATCTTGTTGTCTTGGCTACAGCAATCTGGAGTCAACTCTTCACCTTGATGACCTGGGAGGGTAGAAGGAGGGAATGATCTTGGTTCAGATACCATAAGAGGCTTTAATTTTTTTTTTTTTTAAATAGCAGTTACCAGTTTCACTAGGTGGTAGATTAGTGAGCTCCTCACACTGTCATGTGAGAAGTCAATCTCCCAGTGTTTGTTCTTTTGAGCTGCTAAATTCTGGGGTAATTTGTTATCTAGCAGTAGACAACTTATACACTGGATCAAAAGACCTATACAATTATACTTGTTAAATACTGCCAAATTGTTGTGCCAGTTTGTACTTCCACTAGCAATGTAAGAAGGTGTCTATTTTCTCCACATCCTGGCCATCGCATTGTTTTCAAATTTTTGTATCCTTGTTTATCTGAAAGGTAAAAAATGATATTCTGAAATAGGTTTTACTTGCGGTTTTGTTATTATGTGTGAGTGAAGACTAAGAGCCATTTTATATCTTTTTCTGTGGACTTCTTATTTTATATATCTTTCTGTGTCCCTTACCTGGGCATTTCTAATTCATGTCCTATGGTGCTCTTCAAATTCAGTATATTATCTCTAGAACTTATTGGCTTCTCCTTTGAGTTTTTTTACTACCTAACTTTTTCACTACCACAAACATGCCATTTTCTTCCTTTTCTTTAAATTTCACATCTTAAGGGTAATCTTTGATATCTTTTGGTCTCTTTTGAACAGAAAATCAATTCCCAAGTTCAGTCACTTTCTCTTTTGCAGTGTCACTCAAATACAGTAATTCCTCTGTGTCCTTAACTTCCAAACCCTCCATCTAGGCTCTTAATATCTCAGCTCTGAACATCTTATTGATTTCTTTCTCAAACATCAGTTCTGTTTTACATCTTCACTTTGAGACAAAGCAAGAGATAGGGCACCAAAAAATTTATAAAATTCTAGGACCTTTTAAATAGATACCTAGAGGAAACATTACCTTTTGGCATGGATGCCTAGGGGACACCAAATGTTGCAAGGAAATAGGACTGTGAGATTTAGAAATGCATGGCCATCATTAAAACAGCTATCTCTAATACATTTACTCATTCAAAAAATATCGATTGTGTGTTGTGTGAGTGTCAGACACTATTCTAAAAGTTAGAGAAAGCTCCGTGTTTGGCTGTTAAGGAGTACTGTCTAGTCAGAAAGATATTTGTAGAAAGAGACAATTTGTTATAGAGTTTGCTCAGTAATATGATAAATGTATTCATATTTATGTAATTATTTCTTTCCTTGATCTGGAAAAAGATGTAATAAGAATTATTACTAATTATCTTTAGGTAGAAGTTTATGTTGCTGAAAATAAAACTTTGATTTTCTTAATAGAATGATATAATACAAATAGAAAACATTTGTGTATATTATATTTTCCTTATGAATTTATTTGTAGAAAATATTACTTTCTATGATTTATAGATACTTGAGATTACCTGTATTTTATGAGTTTATTATGAACTGCTGCTGCCAAAAGCACATTTTGGATATATCACTTCTTAATTAGCCCTGCAAATCTGATTTCCTTGCTATTATGTATAAACTCTCACTTAACAGTATCATTAGTGGCATAAGAGTACAACCACTGTATTTTAATTTTGAATGCGTAAGGAAACATTACAACTTGAATAGGTAGGAATGATAAACATTGAAGAATCAGTAATATGGAGTTTCAGAGAATATCAATACATTAGGAACTTGAATTGTTCAACTTTTCTTTGGATAACTAAAAAGGTATTATAGTGATTTTTGTGACTCAGCCAAATTTGTGCTTCAGACAGAAACTTCATCCTGACTTTTAAAATTAATAATACATTACTTTGTCAATAAAGAACACTATTTTGAGTTTTAAGTAGAACAATAGAAACTGCTATTATTTTGCTTACTAACATTATGTAAATAATTTTTTGGACTTATCCAATACTATACAGTCCTGCATTTTGTGTAGCTCTCCCTTAAGGTACTGCACTTGTGATCCACCTAGAATGACAAAGAATCCAGGAAGTGGCTTTCTCTTTTTTGTTGCTACTAATCCATTCAGAGTTGGGCTATAGTTTTCTTAATCTTCTTACAGTCCTCTTAATCTTTCTCTCTCTCTCTCTGTCTCTGTCTCTGTCTCTCCATTTGCTACTGGTTCTAATCTCTTTGTCTTGCATACTTTCTGTTCTTTCTTTTCTGTTATTTGATATATATTTAAATGTCTTAGGGCAATGACCTAACTAAGTATGGTCTGTAGACTTGTGTCAGTAGCAAACACTAAGGAACATGTATCAGAATGTAAATCAAACTTATGCCTTCTTCTATGAGAAAGTCTTGTTATTTGTACTGCCTTATTTCATAGCAGACCAGTAATAACCAATTCACAGCCCTGCATTTTGAGTAGTACTGCCTTACATTGCTGCACTGTGATATGTACCACCTTCACTAGAGATACTCTAAGCTCTGAGTAGAACAGAATAAATTATGACGAGAACCAGAATAGTAGTCTTCAAGGAATCACCAACAATTCTTGAGGCCATAATTAAACATACAGTTGAGGAAAATGCATCATAAAACTGCTGTTAAATTTAAAGTTTTGTGGGGGACCTTCAAGATGGCGGAGGAGTAAGACGTGGAGATCACCTTCCTCCCCACAGATACATCAAAAATACATCTACATGTGGAACACCTCCTACAGAACACGTACTGAAGGCTGGCAGAAGACCTCAGACTTCCAAAGAGGCAAGAAAATACCCATGTACCTAGGGCAAAAGAAAAAACAGAGACAAAAGAATAGGGATGGGTCCTGCACCTCTGGGAACTCTGGGAGGAAAAGTTTCCACACACTAGGAAGCCCCTTCACTGGCAGAGACGGGGGGTGGGTGGGAGGGAAGCTTCGGAGACACAGAGGAAAGCGCAGCAACAAGGATGCAGAGGACGAAGTGGAGAGATTCCCGCACAGGGGATCAGTGCCGAGCAGCACTCACCAGCCTGAGAGGCTTGTCTGCTCACCTGCTGGGTAGGGTGGGGGCTGGGAGCTGAGGCTCAGGCTTTGGAGGTCAGATCCCATAGAGAGGATGGGTTGGCTGCGTGAACACAGCCTGAAGGGGGCTAGTGCACCACAGCTAGCTGGGAGAGAGTCTGGGAAAAAGTCTGGACCTGCATAAGAAGCAGGACACCATTGTTTCGGGGTGTGCGAGGAGAGGGAATTCCTTCTCTGTCTGCCCACAGAAAGCAGAGAACCACCTAAGCGAGCTCCAGAGGTAAGTGCAAGCCTTGGCTATCAGCTCGGACCCCAGAGACGGGCATGAAACGCTAACGCTGCTGCTGCAGCCACCAAGAATCCTGTGTGCAAGCACAGGTCACTGTCCACACCCACCACCCCAGGAGCCTGTGCAGCCTGCCACTGCCAGAGTCCCATGATCCAGGGACAACTTCCTCAGGAGAACACATGGTGTGCCTCAGCTTGGTGCAGTGTCATGCCGGCCTCTGCTGCCACAGGCTCGCCTAGCATTCCAATTATAACTACAATTACCCTCCTTCTCCCCGGCCTGAATGAGCAAGAGCCCCCTAATCAGCCGCTGCTTTAACCCCCTCCTGTCTGGGCGGGAAACAGATGCGTGAGGGCAACCTACACTCACAGTTGGGGCCAAAACCAAAGCTGAACCCCAGGAGCTGAGCTAACAGAAGAGGAAGGGAAATTTCTCCATGCAGCCTCAGGAGGAGCAGATTAAATCCCCCAAATCAACTTGATGTACCCTGTATCTGTGGAATACCTGAAGAGACAATGAATCATCCCAAAATTAAGGAGGTGGACTTTGGAAGCAACTGTAGACTTGAGGTTTGCTGTCTGCAACTGATTTGTTTCTGATTTTTATGTTTATCTCAGTTTAGTTTTTAGCGCTTGTTATCATTGGTGGATTTGTTTATTGGTTTGGTTGCTCTCTTCTTTTTTGTAATTATTATTTTTTTTTAATTTTAATTATTTTTTATTTATTTATTATTTTATTTATTTTCTTTCTTTTTTTTCTCCCTTTTCTTCTGAGCCATGTGGTTGACAGGGGCCTGGTGCTCCGGCCTGGTGTCAGGCCTGAGCCTCTGAGGTGGGAGAGCCGAGATCAGGACATTGGACCACTAGAAACCTTCCAGCCACAGCTAATATCAATCGGCGAGAGCTCTCCCAGAGATCTCCGTCTCAACACTAAGACCCAGCTCCACCCAGCAGCCAGCAAACTCCAGTGCTGGATGCCCCATGCCAAACAACTAGCAAGACAGGAACAAAACCTCACCCATTAGCAGAGAGGCTGCCTAAAATCATACTAAGTTCACAGACACCCCAAAACACACCACCGAACATGGTCCTGCCCACCAGAGAGACAAGATCCAGCCCCACCCACCAGAACACAGGCACCAGTCCCCTCCACCAGGAAGTCTACACAAGCCACTGAAACAACCTTACCCACTGGGGGCAGACACCAAATACAATGGGAAGTACGAACCTGGAGCCTGCAAAAAGGAGACCCCAAACACAGTAAGTTAAAGTAAATGAGAAGACAGAGAAATACGTAGCAGATGAAGGAGCAAGGTAAAAACCCACCACACGAAACAAATGAAGAGGAAATAGGCAGTCTACCTGAAAAAGAATTCACAGTAATGATAATAAAGATGATCCAAAATCTTGGAAATAGAATGGAGAAAATACAAGAAACGTTTGACAAGGACCTAGACGAACTAAAGAGCAAGCAAACTATGATGAACAACACAATAAGTGAAATTAAAAATTCTCTAGAAGGGATCAATAGCAGAATAAGTGAGGCAGAAGAATGGAGAAGTGACCTGGAAGATAAAATAGTGGAAATAACTACCACAGAGCAGAATAAAGGAAAAAGAATGAAAAGAATTGAGGACAGTCTCAGAGACCTCTAGGGCAACATTAAACACAACAACATTCAAATCATAGGGGTCCCAGAAGAAGAAGAGAAAAGGAAAGGAACTGAGAAAATATTTGAAGACATTATAATTGAAAACTTCCCTAATATGGGAAAGGAAGTAGTCAATCAAGTCCAGGAAGTGCAGAGAGTCCCATATAGGATCAATCCAAGGAGAAACACACCAAGACACATATTGATCAAAATATCAAAAATTAAACACAAAGAAAAAATATTAAAAGCAGCAAGGGAAAAGCTACAAATAACATACAAGGGAATCCCCATAAGATTAACAGCTGATCTTTCAGCAGAAACTCTGCAAGCCAGAAGGGAGTGGCAGGACATATTTAAAGTGATGAAAGGGAAAAACCTACAACCAAGATTACTCTACCCAGCAAGGATCTCATTCAGATTCCATGGAGAAATTAAAACCTTTACAGACATGCAAAAGTTAAGAGAATTCAGCACCACCAAACCAGCTTTACAACAAATGCTAAAGGAACTTCTCCAGGCAGGGAACACAGAGAAGGAAAAGACCTACAGTAACCCAAAACAATTAAGAAAATGGTCATAGCAACATACATATTGACAATCACGTTCAATATAGATGGATTAAATGCTCCAACCAAAAGACATAGACTGGCTGAATGTATACAAAAACAAGACCCATATATGTGCTGTCTAAAAGAGACCCACTTCCGACCTAGGGACACATACAGACTGAAACCGAGGGGATGGAAAAAGATATTCCATACAAATGGAAATCAAAAGAAAGCTGGAATAGCAATTCTCATATCAGACAAAATAGACTTTAAAATAAAGACTATTATAAGAGACAAAGAAGGACACTACAGACTGATCAAGAGATCAATCCAAACAGAAGATATAACAATTGTAAATATTTATGCACCCAACATAGGAGCACCTCAATACATAAGGCAAATGCTAACAGCCATAAACGGGGAAATCGACAGTAACACAATCATAGGAGGGGACTTTAACACCCCGCTTTCTTTAATGGACAGATCATCCAAAATGAAAATAAATAAGGAAACACAAGCTTTAAATGACACATTAAACAAGATGGACTTAATTGATATTTATAGGACATTCCATCTAAAACCAACAGAATACACTTTCTTCTCAAGTGCTCATGGAAAATTCTCCAGGATAGATCATACCTTGGGTCACAAATCAAGCTTTGGTAAATTTAAGAAAACTGAAATCTCATCGAGTATCTTTCCAACCACAACACTATGAGACTAGATATCAATTACAGGAAAAAAACTAAGAAATAGACACATGGAGGCTAAAAAATACGCTACTAAATAAGCAAGAGATCACTGAAGAAATCAAAGAGGAAATCAAGAAATACCTAGAAACAAATGGCAATGAAAACACCGTGATGCAATACCTGTGGGATGCAGCAAAAGCAGTTCTAAGAGGGAAGTTTATGGCAATATAATGCTACCTAAAAAAACAAGGAAAATCTCAAAACAACCTAACCTTACACCTAAAGCAATTAGAGAAAGAAGAACAAAAAACCCCCAAAGTTCGCAGAAGGAAGGAATCATAAAGATCACATCAGAAATAAATGAAAAGGAAATGAAGGAAACTGCAGCAATGATCAATAAAACTAAAAGCTGGTTCTTTGAGAAGATAAACAAAATTGATAAGCCATTAGCCAGACTCATCAACATGAAAAGGGAGAACACTCAAGCAACAGAATTAGAGATGAAAAAGGAGAAGTAACAACTGACATTGCAGAAATACAAAGGACCATGGGAGATTACTACAAGCAACTATATACCAAAAAAATGGACAACCTGGAAGAAATGGACAAATTCTTAGAAAAGCACAACCTTCTGAGACTGAACCAGGAAGAAATAGAAAATATAAACAGACCAATCATAAGCACTGAAATTGAAACTGTGATTAAAAATCTTCCAACAAACAAAAGCCCAGGACCAGATGACTTCACAGGCGAATTCTATGAAACATTTAGAGAAGAGCTAACAACCATCCTTCTCAAACTCTTCCAAAATATAGCAAAAGGAGGAACACTCCCAAATTCAATCTATGAGGCCACCATCACCCTGATACCAAAACCGGATAATGATGCCACGAAAAAAGAAAACTACAGGCCAATACCTCTGATGAGCATAGATGCAAAAATCCTCAACAAAATACTAGCAAACAGAATCCAACAGCACATTAAAAGGATCGTGCACCATGATCACGTGGGGTTTATCCCAGGAATGCAGTGATTCTTCAGTATGCAAATCAATCATTGTGATACACCATATGAACAAATTGAAGGATAAAAACCATATGATCATCTCTATAGATACAGAAAAAGCTTTCGACAAAATTCAACACCCATTTATGATAAAAACCCTCCAGAAAGTAGGCATAGAAGGAACCTACTGCAACATAATAAAGGCCATATATGACAGACCCATAGCCAACATCGTTCTCAATGGCGAAAAACTTAACCATTTCCTTTAAGATCAGGAACAAGACAAGGTTGCCCACTCTCACCACTGTTAGTCAACATAGTTTTGGAAGTTTTAGCCCAGCAATCAGAGAAGAAAAAGAAATAAAGGGAATCCAAATTGGAAAAGAAGTAAAACTGTCACTGTTTGCAGGTGACGTGATACTATACATAAAGAATCGTAAAGATGCTACCAGAAAACTACTAGAGGTAATCAGTGAATTTGGTAAAGTAGCAAGATACAAAAATAATGCACAGAAATCTCTTGTATTCCTATACACTAATGATGAAAAATCTGAAAGAGAAATTAAGGAAACAGTCCCATTTACCAATGTAACAAAAAGAATAAAATACCTAGAAATAAACCTACCTAAGGAGACAAAAGACCTGTATGCAGAAAGCTATAAGACACTGATGAAAGAAATTAAAGATGATAGAAATAGTTGGAGAGATATACCATGTTCTTGGACTGGAAGAATCAACATTGTGAAAATGACTATACTACCCAGAGAAATCTACAGATTCACTGCAATCCGTATCAAACTACCAATGGCATTTTTCACAGAAGTAGTACAACAAGTTTTACAATTTGTATGGAAACACAAAAGACCCCAAAGAGCCAAATAAATCTTGAGAAAGAAAAATGTAGCTGGAGGAATCAGGCTTCTGGGCTTCAGACTGTACTACAAAGCTACAGTAAACAAGACAGTATGGTATTGGCACAAAAACAGAAATATAAATCAATGGAACAGGATAGAAAGTCCAGAGATAAACCCACGTACATATGATCACCTTATCTTTGATAATGGAGGCAAGAATATACAGTGGAGAAAAGACAGCCTCTGCAATAAGTGGTGCTTGGACAGCTTGCCAGCTACATGTAAAAGAATGAAATTAGAACACTCCCTAACACCATACACAAAAATAAACTCAAAATGGATTTAAAGACCTAAATGTAAGGCCAGACCGTATAAAACCCTTAGAGGAAAACATAGGCAGAACACTCTATGACATAAATCACAGGAAGATCCTTTTTGGCCCACCTCCTAGAGAAATGGAAATAAAATAAAAATAAACAAATGGGACCTAATGTAACTTAAAAGCTTTTGCACCACAAAGGAAACCATCAACAATACAAAAAGTCAACCCTCAGAATGGAAGGAAATATTTGCAAACTATGCAACCTACAAAGGATTAATCTCCAAAATATACAAGCAGCTCATGCAGCTCAATATCAAAAAAGCAACCCAATCCAAAAATGGGCAGAAAACCTAAATAGATATTTCTCCAAAGAAGATATACAGATTGCCAACAAACACCTGAAAGGATGCTCCACATCACTAATCATTAGAGAAATGCAAATCAAAAGTACAAGGAGGTATCACCTCACACCGGTCAGAAAGGCCATCATTAAAAAATCTGCAAACATTAAATGCTGGAGAGGGTGTGGAGAAAAGGGAACACTCTTGCACTGTTGGTGAGAATGTAAATTGATGCAGCCACTAGGGAGAACTGTATTGAGTTTCCTTAAAAAACTAAAAAAGAACTACCATACAACCCAGGAATCCCACTACTGTGCCTATACCCTGAGAAAACCATAATTCAAAAAGAGTCCTGTACCACAATGTTCACTGCAGCTGTATTTATAATAGCCAGGACATGGAAGCAACCTAAGTGTCCATCGATAGATGAATGGATAAAGAAGATGTGGCACATATATACAATGGACTATTACTCAGCCATAAAAAGAAACAAAATTGAGTTATTTGTAGTAGTTGGATGGACTTAGAGTCTGTCATACAGACATAAGTCAGAAAGAGAAAAAACAAATAATGTATGGTAACATATATGGAATCTAAAAAAAGATGGTCTGAAGAACCTATGGGCAGGACAGGAATAAAGACACAGACATGGAGAATGGACTTAAGGACATAGGGAGGGGGAATGGTAAGCTGCGACGAAGTGAAAGAGTAGCATTGATATACCTACACTACCATATGTAAAATATATAGTTAATGGGAAGCAGCTGCATTGCTCAGAGATTAGCTCGATGCTTTGTGACTTCCTAGAGGGGTGAGATAGGTAGTGTGGGAAGCAGATGCAAGAGGGAGGGGATATGGGGGATATGGGGATATATGTATACATATAGCTGATTAAATTTGTTATATAGCAGAAACTAACCCAACATTGTAAAACAATTATATTCCAATAAAGATGTTAAAAAAATAAAGTATACATGATATTTAAAAAGAAGTTTAAAGTTTTGCAAATAATGTAGCTAAGAATACTAGAAAGAGGCTTTCCCCCTTTCCATACTTTATTGGTAGAGAAAGAATTTATGGGTGGGTTTCATAAAATTATGAGCTTTAGGTCTGATTTTGGTGATTTAACTAATTCCTCTTGTAGTTGGATGTTTCCCTGAGTTGCTGAATTTGACTGACTTTTTACTGCACCTGAGGATGGATCAAGGGAGCTTGTTTGGTGGGAAGGACAGCCTATGGATCACAGGACATAGAGCAATGATTTTAAGTGAGTCTACTAGAAACATTTCTAGTTGCATGGGTTACAGTTGTGTTTTTCACTTTGGTTTCAGTGGATTGAATGACTTTTCACACTTATTGATTTGAAATTGGGTTAGAGAATGTTAACTACATTCTTACATGGATTGCTGGTTTGGGTTATATCTTGAGAATTAGTACTAATGCATTTGTTTGACTATCATGATAATTATACTCTCTTTCTCCCCATTTTCAAAAATTATTCCGGAGATAGGAGCATAATAAATTGTGTTTAAGTTTATGTTAATTGTGTTCTTGTGACTGATTAAATATCATTAAGAAGGTCATATACAGACACGTCTTCTACTCATGTGGATCTATAGCTTATTTTTTTTTTTAAAGATTTAAAATTTTGATATCTACCATTTTTAAAGTCTTTATTGAATTTTTTACAATATTGCTTCTGTTTTATGTTTTGGTGTTTTGGCTACGAGGTGTGTGGGTTCTTAGCTCCCTAGCCAGGGATTGAACCCACACGCCTTGCATTGGAAGAACAAATCTTAACCACTGGGCTGCCAGGGAAGCCCCTGTAGCTTCTTGAATACTGCTTTCACACCATTTATATTTCAGTGTAATTACTTATATGTGTCAGTCTTTTGACTTTTCCTGTTGCAGATTGTGAGGATAGGACCATATTATACATGTTTTTCATAGTGCTTAGCACAGTCCTTGAATTAGTACACAAACACACTGAATAAATGAATGAGTGAGCAAGTGAGTGAATGATATTAAAATACAAGGTGGCCGAAACTAATGTCTTGAACATAAGAATAAATAAGTGTATTTGTACGTTAAGGAGTTAATGTTAGGATATAGTCTAAGAAAGTCCACAAATTTGTTTTGTTCATTGCATCCAGTGAATTAACTGCATGATTCAGTAAATGTATTTCCAAAAGTAATGTTGATTTATTGAAAGGATCCTTAATTTTTTCACATAAAACGTTTGTTAGGTTTAATTTAATAAACACAAGACCAAGTTTTGGATTTGACATTAGTATTTGTGATGGTCCATAATTTTACTTAGATCTTTAACCTCTACTGGACTGAAAGTATAGATTCGTAGAACATTTTTAAAGTTACTTTTTAAAAAAATAATTAACTTGAACATTGAATCACATATTATCAAAGAGAGAACATCACATCATTAGAATATGTAAAAAGGAAATTTGAAACTGTGACAGCAGGAACTTGAGTAAATATGATGCCTTGAGGATAAGTATTTATCTCTGCTTCCTCCCAGAATCTCACTAAAATGACTGTAAAGGATTTTCAAAAATATATAAGTGCCTATGGATAAAGAGAACAGGGGAAAAGATAATGGGCAAGATATGTTAGTAAATTTTTGAATGATAAAAAATAAATTTATAAGTGCTAACTGTCTAAGCAAAATGGAGAAAACTGAAATCTACAATATCTAGAAAGTCTTAGGAATGGGTGACACCTCTGACCTCTGATGGTTGGAGTGAGGGATGGTGATGCTGAAAAATATGAAAATTGAATTAAAGTCTTTATAAAGAATATATATACACTCTCTAGTCCTCGTCTTGTCAAGGTAGGCGGCAAGAGCTTTATTCCAAAATAGAAAGTAGTAGTCTCTGCACTTAAGGACATCAGCATATTAAGGTACAGGGCTTAGGTTTATGTTGAAAACTGAGCAAATAAATGAAAGCCCATTCTTCTGAACAATGAGTACTCAATGAATCGTTGAGCTCCGAGATTGCTGGAAGCTGTTCATTGTCCTATCCAGGCAGAAGCCTTAAAAATTCATGTCTGGAGAAAATGAGTAGACTTAGAGAAAGAACAGAGATATAAGAATATTTAACGGTCTCCTAACAAAATGCAGGTCCCCTATTCAGGTACCTATAGAGATGTGTTGGCAAGCTGCGCCTCCCCCAGGTCAAGAAAACTACCAACAATCTTTTTAGTGCCACATTTTTATATATAAATGGACAACAAAGGATCTTAATACATTTGAGGAAAACCCCCAACGTGGAAGACAAAAAACCAAAAGTAACAAAAATGGAGCTCATAAGAGACAGCGGTAATGGTGAAGAAAACAAAGAAACTCTAATAAATGTCATATAATAAATATCATAATAAATACAAGAAATATCATAAGGCAGTAAGAGATTTTGCCTGTATGAAACATGACCAGGAGTCAAAGAATGAGAAAGAGCACATGGAAGTTAAATATGATTGTCAAAATAAAGAAGTAACTGGGGGCAGGGGGTTGGGTGGGGTGGAGAAATAAAAAATTGAGTAAGTTTTCCAAAAATTAGAACAAAGAGGAGCAAAAAGAAAAGAACATTAGAGAAGCAATCTAGGTACCCTAACAGTGATTATTAGGAATTTCAGAAGTAGAGAACAGAGAAATGGAAATTCGTAAAGAAGTCATTCAAGAACATTTTCAGACTCAAGGGACATGAGTTTCCAGATTGAAATGCTTTTGACCATATAGGTTAAAAAAAAAAAAAGTATAGGTCAATAATATAGAAAGGTATTTTACATTTCTTTTTGAGAATTCTGGAAAGAGTTAAAATGTAAGTTAAAAACCTGAGCAAATAAAAAAATGACACAATTTTTATTTTTTTAAAAGGGAAGAAGAGTTTTAACACTTCTCTCCATTTCATTAGTTAACCACTAAATCATCACCTCCTGGTAGGATTTCAAATGTGATTCCATATTGATTGTGAGAGGAATGTGAGCCTCAGTCCCTTGAGATTTTCTATTCTGGAGAGTCCCTTTAAAAAAAAGTTCCTCAGTGTCCTGTTCATTTTCATTTCTCAGTTATTGCATCTACCTTTTATATTGCAGAGTAGAGACATGGTCTGTACTGATTTTACTTTGTGATCCACACACAATTCAAGGGCCTGAAAGTTCAGCATGAGTTGCTTTTTCTCTTAGTGGGCATGTGTTTAATAATGGAAGGAAAGAAGGAGAATAAGGCTATTAAAGGCCTAATGGAACCTAAAAGTAAAAATGTACAAACTTTTTGCTTGCCTTTAACAGTTGGCAGTAAGTGATGAATTCTACAATGAGATGGCATATATATCTTCACAGTGACATTAATTCAGTCAACCAAATGCTGAGGTCACTGATAGCAGAGTGACACATTTCTTAATTCCAGAAGAAACAGTAATATATGAAAGGAAATATAATCATAGAACACTATATTGCTCAGCTGTGAACAATAATTATTATGTATAGAAGTAATATAAACAATTAGTATTGATGGAACCAAAAAGTGGCATATATAAGGATAAGTCAGAATGCCTCCCTAGAGGTGCTTGAGTAGTCTTCTTTGGGGGAAATTCACAGAGAGGGGATGCCTGGTAAATGTGCAGGTACTGCATTGTTCTCTTCACTCTGGGGCTGTATACAGCAGTCTGGCAAGGCTTCATATGTCTTACTCTGGGAGAATGACCCTCATCACTGCATGATGAGGACAGCACCTCTCCTGTTTGATGAGAGGCTGGGAATCAGTAAAATACATATAATTATTTCTTGCTATCCAAATCTTCACTTCCTGAGTATAGATAATGAAAACTTGGATAGTGAGAATACTAGGTTATTGAAATCTTTTGGTTACTGTATTTTAGATAGCAAGTAGCAAAAGTTCAGATAGTAAGGGATATAAGCTCTGTCACACACACAGAAAATAAAGTATGCTTAAATCTCTTCCTGTGACCATTGGATTCAAGTGAAATCTATATTGGGAGGAGATGGGTAAGAAGTAAAAAGATTGTCTCAAATTAAAAATTCAAAAAATAGTATAAGGGAGAAGTGACATCAGCAAGATGGTGAATAGAAAGTCCCACCCTTCGTTCCCCCACAGAAACGCTGACTCAATGATACACAGATCAGAATACCTTTATGAGAAGTCTAGATTCCAGTTAAGTTGCAGTACCCAGGATGAGCACAAAGCCAAGAACGCCACACTGAAACAGGTAAGGAGAGCAATTTCATTTTACCTGCATCAGTCCCTCCTCCAAGCAGGCACAGCTCAGCACCAAGAGAAGGTTGCCTTAGCCTACTACTTCTTCCTTGTGGTAGATGGAGGTGGGGAAAAGAGAGTGGAATCTCCATCAAATGTTGTTGGCCTTTTGATGCACTGCCTGAGGGGCTAAGATTTTGTCTCATCTCACTCAGAGTGCTGATGGATTCAGTATAGTTCAGGTACCTGGGACAGCTAAGAACAAAGGAAGACAGCAGGCAGCTTGTTGTTGCCTGGCACAGCTTTTTGGGATTAGGAGAAGGCACAGAAACTGAGGCTTCTCCTCCAGAAGGGAGGGAGAGGAGTGGAGCATTCCTGGCCTTTCAGTGTGCTACCTGTTCATCTGAGCAGGGCCGCTAATGAAACTGGCATACCTTTGTGGGGGCAGCTAAAAATAAGAGAAAAGGGATGGGTTCTTGCTGTTTGAGAGGCTCTCTGAATCTCAGCTGGGCTTATTGCCGAAGATCTTTCCTTGTCAAAGCCAGTTCATAATGCCTGGGAGCGAGGTGGCTGTTTCTTCAAATGCACAGATACCAACACAGATCTACAAGGAACGGGAAGAATCAGGGAAACATTAAACAATCAAAGGAATAAAGTAAATCTCTAGTAACTTACCCTAAAGAAATGGACATTTTTGAATTGCTTGACAATTTCAGAGTAATCATCTTTAGGAAGCTTACTGAGTTACCTGAGAACACAGACAACTAAAGGAAATCAAGAAAATGATACATGAGAAAAAAATGAAAATACCAACAAAAAATTACTGTAAAAAACCACTGAACAAATTTTGGAGCTGAAGAATACAATAACAACTGAAAAATTCAGTTAAGGAATTCAGTAGCATATCTGATCAAGCAGATGGAAAAGTCAACAAATTCTAAGACAAGTCATTTGAAATTAGCCAGTCAGAGGAGCAGAAAGAAAAAAAGAATGAAAAAAGAGTAAAGAGAGCCTAAGAGACTTATGGACCAACATTAGTGATTAATAAGCATATGGGAGTCCCAGAAGCAAAAGAAAGAAAGGTGTAGAAAACTTATTAACGAAATAATGGGCTAAAACTTCCCAAATCTGGGTAGGGAAATGGACATCCAGATTGTTGAAGCTCAAAGGATCCCTAAAAGAATGAATCTAAAAAATTCTACGCAAAGAACAGTTGACCGTTCAACAACTGGGTTTGAACTGTGCAGGTCCACTTATACCTGGATTTTTTTCAATAAATAGCTTTTGTAGTTAGTTTTTTGTAGTTGCAGTGTGTTTCCCCACGGATTCAACCTACTACAGATCAAAATTTCCATCCATTGTTAGTTGAATCCACAGACGTGAGACCTGGAGATATGGAGGGTCTACTATACTATGCCATGTTATATGAGGGACTTGAGCATCCATGGATTTTAGTATACATGGGGGCTCCTGAAACCAATCCCCCATGGATACTGAAGTCCAGCTGGTATGATCAGATTCTCAGAAGTCAAAGACAAAGAGAATTTTGAAAGCAACAAGAGAAAAGTGACTGGTCATATAGAAAGGAGTCCCCATAAGACTATAAGTAGATTTCTCAGCAGAAACCTTACAGGCCAAACGGTTGTGGGGTGATATATTCAAAATTTGGAAAGAAAAAAGCCTGCCAACCAAGGACACTGTGCCTGGCAAAACTGTCCTTCACAAGTGACAGAGAGATAAAGACTTTCCCAGATAGAAGCTAAGGCAATTAATACATCACCAGTAGAACTGCCTTACAAAAAATGCTAAAGGTAATTTTTCAAGTTGAATCAAAAGGATACTGAACAGCAACACAAAGCATGTAATAGTATAAAATTCACTGCTAAGGTAAATATATGGACAAATAGAGAATAGTCTAATACCATAATGGTAGTATATAAATCACTTTTAATTCTAGAATATAAGTTAAAAGACAAGTCTTGAGAATAACTATAACTGCAGAAATATGTTTATGGATATACAATATTAAAAAAATAAACAAATTGTGACCTCAGTGACATAGAGTGTTTATGAGGTGAAGTAAATGTAGTTTCTGTATGTGATTGAAGTTTAAGTTATTATTAGCTTTTAATAGAGTGTTATAACAAGTTTTTTTTAAAAAATTAATTATTTATTTATTGGCGGCGTTGAGTCTTCGTTGCTGCGCATGGGCTTTCTCTAGTTGCAGCGAGTGGGAGCTGCTCTTTGTTGCGGTGCGCGGGCTTCTCATTGTGGTGGCTTCTCCTGTTGTGGAGCACAGGCTCTAGGCATGCGGGCTTCAGTACTTGTGGCACACAGGCTCAGTAGTTGTAGCTTGTGGGCTTTAGAGCACAGGCTCAGTAGTTGTGGTGCATGGGCTTAGCTGCTCCATGGCATGTGGGATCTTCCGGGACCAGGGCTTGAACCCATGTCTCCTGCCTTGGCAGGTGGATTCTTAACCACTGTGCCACCAGGGAAGTCCCTTAAGTTGTTTTATGTTAGCCTCCTGATCATCACAAAGCAAATACCTATAGAAGACACACAAAAGAACAAGGGAAAGGAATTAAAGAATATCACGACAAAAAATCAACAATTACAAAGGAAGATATCAAGAGAAGAAAAGGGGGAGAAAAGAGTTGCAAAACAGAAGACAATTTAAAAAAATGGCAATATTAAGTCCTTATGTATCAATAATTACTTTATATGTAAATGCACTAAACTCTTTAATCAAAAGACCTAGAGTGGCTGAATGAATAGAACTTATATAAGACAAAATAGATTTTAAGCCAAAACTGTCGTAAGAGACTAAAAGGTCATTATATAATGGCAAAGGAGTCAATTTATCCAGAAGATGTAATAATTATAATGAGATATGCCCTCAACATCAGAGCACCTAAATATAAAGGAAACATCGACAAATCTGAATAGAGAAATAGGTAACAATACAATAATAGTAGGAGACTTCAATACCTCACTTTTAGTAATGGATAGAGTATCTAGACAGAACATCAGTAAGAACACAGTGGACTTTAACAACACTATTGACCAAATGGAACTAATAGAGATGTACAGAACATCTACCCAATAGCAGAATACGCATTCTTCTCAAGTGCCCATGGAACATTTCCAGGATAAATCACAAGTTAGGTAACAAGACAAGTCTTAACAAATATAAGTAAATTGAAATCATATCTGGTATCTTTTCCAGTGACAGTGGAATGAAGCTAGAAATCAATAACAGAAAGCAAACTAAAATACACAAAGATGTGGAAATTAGACAACACATTCTTGAACAACCAATGGCTTAAGAAGAAATCAGGGGAAATAAAAAATCTTGAGACAAGTGAAATGGGATGCAGCAAAAGCAGTACTAAGAAGGAATTTTATAGTGATAAAGGTCTACATTAAAAAGAAGAAAGATCTCAAAAAACTAATTAACTTTACACCCCATGGAACTTGGAAAAGAAGAGTAAACAGCCCAGGGCTAGCAGAAGGGAAGAAATAAAGATAGAGCAGGAGTAAAAGTAGAGATCAGAAAAACAACAGGGGAAAAAAACCAAAAAAACTAAGTTGGGAAAAAATCAGTGACACTCGGAGCTGTTTTTGTGAAAAGATCAGCAAAATTGACAAACCTTTAGCTAGTGTGACTAAGAAAAAAAAAGAAAAGTCTCAAATAAAATCAGAAATGAAAGAAGTGACATTACAACTGATACCACAGAAATACAAAGAATTGTAAGAGACTATTATGAACAAATTTATGCCAACAAATTGGATAACCAGGAAGAAATGTACACATTCCTAGAAACAGACAACCTACCAAGATTGAATTCTGAAGAAATAGAAAATGTGAAAAACCTATGAGTAAAGAGATTGAATCAGTAATCTAAAACTATCAAACAAAGAAAACTGTAGAAGCAGAGGCTTCATTGGTGATTTTACCTAACATTTAAAGAAGCATTAACGCCCAAACTTCTTAAATGCGTCCGTCTAAACTCATTGTATGAGACCAACATCACCCTGATACCAAAGCTAGAAAAGGACAATATAAGAAAAGAGAACTGCAGAGCAATATCTCTGATGAAAACAGATGTAAAAATCTTCAACAAAAGACTAGCAGCCTGAATTGAACAGTACTTTAAAAGGATCATATACCACAATCAAGTAGAATTTATCCCTGATGTGCAAGGATGGTTTGACTTATGCAGATTGATAAATGTGGTACACTACATAAATGCAATGAAGGATAAAAATTATATGATCATCTCAATTGATACAGAAAAAGCATTAGACAAAATTCAATGTTTCATGATAAAAATCTCTCAACAAACTAGGTATAGATGAAATTTACCTCATCATAATAAGGACCATATATGAAAATCCCACAACTAACAAATAATATTTAATAATGAAAAGTTGACAGCTTTTCCTTTAAGAGCAGGAGCAAGGCAAGGATGCCTACTCTCTGCATTTCTGTTCAACACAATATTGGAATTCCTAGCCAGAAGAATTAGGCAAGCAAAAGAAATAAAGGGCATCAAATTGGAAAGGAAGAAAATTGTCTCTAGAGTTGACATGATCTATATGTAGAAAACCCTAAAGGTTCCACAGAAAAACTGTTAGAATAAACAAACTTAGTAGTTGCAGTATATAAAATCAATATACAAAAATCAGTTGCATTTCTATACACTAACAAAAAACTATCCTAAAAAGAAATCAACTATCCTTTCAATATCCTTACAATATTGTCAAAAAGAGTAACTTAGGAATAAACTTAACAAAAGAGGTAAACGACTTGTACACTGAAACATCAATGAAAAATTTAAAAGACTCAAATAAATGGAAAGACATCTTGTGTTCATAGATTGTTCATAGTTTAGAAAGCTAAATATTGTGAGAATGTCTGTACTATGCATAGCAATCTACAGATTTAATGCAGTCCCTATCAAAATCCCAATGGCATTTTTCACAGTAATAAAACAATCCTAAAATTCATGTGGAACCAAAAAAGACTGGCTATCCAAAGCAATCTTGAGCAGGAAGAACAAAGGTGGAGGCATTATACTTCAACACAAAATGAATTAAAGATTTAAATTTAAGACCTGAAATTGTAAAACGTCTGGAAGAAGACATAAGGGAAAGCTTCATGACATTGGTCTTGGAAATGATTTCTTTGAAAAAATTTCTGAAAAAATTAGAAATAGAACTAACATGTGACCCAGCAGTCCCACTTCTGGGTATATATCCAAAGGAAACAAAAGCATGATCTCCAAGAGATATCTGCACTTTCATGTTCATTGCAGCATTATTCACAATAGCCAGAATCTGGAAACAACATAAATGTTCATTGATGGATGAATAGATAAAATGTGATTTTGTGTGTGTGTGTGTGTGTGTGTGTGTGTGTGTGTGTATTTATATACATGCAATAGAATATGATTAAGCCTTAAAACAGAAGGAAATCCTGCAATAAGAACGTGGATGAATCTGAGGACATTATGCTTAGTAAAATAAGACAGTAACAGAAAGACAAATACTGCACGACTCCACTTACGTGAAGTATCAGGAATAGTCAAACTCATAGAAACAAAGAGTAGAGCTGCTTTTTTTTTTTTCAGGGTCTGTTGGAGAGGCAGAAGTTGGGGGGACTTAGTCAATTGGTATTAAGCTTCAGTTATGCAAGGTGAATAAGTTCTAGAAATCTCCTGTACAATATTGTGCCTGTAGTTAACAATACTGTATTGTGCACTTACAACTTTTTTTTTTTGCGGTACGTGGGCCTCTGACTATTGTGGCCTCTCCCGTTGTGGAGCACAGGCTCTGGACGTGCAGGCTCAGCAGCCATGGCTCACGGGCCCAGCCGCTCCGCGGCATGTGGGATCTTCCCGGACCGGGGCACGAACCCGTGTCCCCCGCATCGGCAGACGGACTCTAAACCACTGCGCCACCAGGGAAGCCCTGTGCACTTACAATTTAAGAAGGTAGATTTCATGTTACATTTTGTTACTACAGTAGAAAAAATACTGATATAAAATACATGAGGAGAAGGAAACCACAAACAAGACGAAAAGACAACCCTCAGAATGGGAGAAACATTTGCAAATGAAGCAACTGACAAGGGATTAATCTCCAAAATATACCAACAGCTCATGCAGCTCAATATCAAAAAAAAACCAAACAGCCTAAATCAAAAAATGGGCAGAAAGGGACTTCCCTGGTGGTCCAGTGGTTAAGGCTCCATGCTCCCAATGCAGGGGCCCAGGTTCGATCCCTGGTCGGGGAACTAGATCCCACATGCTGCAACTAAAAGAGCCTGCATGCTGCAACTAAAGATCCTACATGCTGCAATTAAAGATCCTGCATGCTGCAACTAATGATTCTGCATGCCACAATGAAGATCCTGTGTGCCGCAACTAAAACCTGGCACAGCCAAATAAATAAGAAAAAAAAGGGGTGGAAGAACTAAATAGACATTTCTCCAAAGGAGACATACAGATGGCCAACAAACACCTGGAAAGATGCTCAACATTACTAATTTTTAGAGAAATGCAAATCAAAACTACAATGAGGTATCACCTCACACTGGTCAGACTGGCCATCATCAAAAAATCTACAAACAATAAATGCTGGGCAGGATGTTGAGAAAAGAGAACCCTCTTACACTGTTGGTGGGAATGTAAATTGATACAGGTACTATGGAAAACAGTATGGAGGTTCCTTAGAAAACTAGAAGTAGAACTACCATATGACCCAGCAGTCCCACTCCTGTGCATATACCCGAAGAAAACCATAATTCAAAAAGATAGACTCACCCCAATGTTCATTGCAGCACTATTTACAATAGCCAGGTCATAGAAGCAACCTAAATGTCCATCAACAGAGGAATGGATAAAGAAGATGTGGTACATATGTACAGTGGGATATTACTCAGCCATAAAAAGGAATGAAAGTGTGCCATTTGCAGAGATGTGGGTTGGCCCTAGAGACTGTCATACAGAATGAAGTAAGTTGGAAAGAGAAAAACAAATATTATATAATATCACCTATATGTGGAATCTAGAAAAATGATACAGATGAACTTACTTGTAAAGCAGAAATAGAGACACAGATGTAGAGAACAAATGTGTGGATACCAAGGGAGGAAGGGGGTGGGTGGGATGAACTGGGAGATTGGGATTGACATATATACCCTACTATGTATAAAATAGAAAACTAATGAGAACTTACTGTATAGCACAATAGGTGCACAGGAAACTCTACTCAGTGATCTGTGGTGACCTAAATGGAAAGGAAATCCAGAAAAGAGGGGATATATGTGTACATATAGCAAATGCACTTTGCTGTACAGCAGAAACTAATACAACATTGTAAAGCAACTATACTCCAATAAAAACTAAGTAAAAAGAAAAAGTAGACTACCACCTACTAGCTGTGTGACCTATGGCAAGTTATTTAATCTCTTTGTGTCTCAGTTTTGTCACATCTGTAAAATGGTAATAATAAAAGTATTTTCCTCCTGGGGAAAAAAATAAAATAAAATACACGAGAAATAAACAGTTCCTCATCTTATTAAAGGAATTTTAACAACAAAAAGAAATACTATAAAGATATATGACTTAAGGAGGACATTTATGGGTGGTAATAAGTACTGTTTTTTTGTTATGTCCTATTACCGTGTTTGAAAAAGTAACATTTATAACTTGGATAAAAATATATAAAAATATGTTGCCATTCTGTTTCTGAATGTGCTGATATATTAATTTTAAAACTGTATAAGCATGGCAGATTTTTAGGCCTTTTATTTTTATTTTTTGCAGTACGCGGGCCTCTCACTGTTGTGGCCTCTCCCGTTGCGGAGCACAGGCTCCGGATGTGCAGGCTCAGCGGCCATGGCTCACGGGCCTAGCCGCTCCGCGGCATGTGGGATCTTCCCGGACCGGGGCACAAACCCGCGTCCCCTGCATCGGCAGGCGGACTCTGAACCACTGCGCCACCAGGGAATCCCTTAGGCCTTTTATTATTTTGAAAACTCTTAAGTTACTTGTTGAATAAATATCCTATATTAAGCAGAATTTATTAACCACAATATTTATTTTGTTATACTTTATATACCATTTGTTATAAAGACTTATCTTTTTCCTGTTTTGGCTTCTTTATTTGAAACCTGAGAGGTTTAAAGCCTTATTGAATAAGGATTATGACTGGGGACAGGAGGTGTGGTAGGGCGGGGTAATCAATTCTGAGGTTTTGTGTTGGTTTTAGTGAGGGCAATAGTTTTACCAGAAGACCAGGTCAGTTTCAGCCACAAACTAGGAGGGCAGGAAATTTTGTTCATTGCTCATCGTCTGGCAACTGTTTTTTACATTTACTTTGAATAGATTTGGAATCTTGAGTAATCCTAAAACTGAGTATAATGGCAGTCTTGTAAATATCCAGGATATCTTTTGATTGCTTCAGATAATTCCTGGTACATTCTTTTGAATCACTGAAATTGGCTCTGGCTCTAGGTATATGACTTGAAACTAAAAATTAAACTGTTTAGAAACTCTGATTTATGCTTTTATTAGAAGGAAAAAAGACTAGGCCATTTTTGTATTTCTGGGGGGAGCCTAAAATACCCCTTCGGACTTTAAAGAGTAAAACTTAAAATGCTTTGTCACTCCTTATAGTTCGTTATGCTGAAAGTCAGATCTTATTTTCTTTATATACAAATATAGTGCTTCCACTTCACTGTTAGGTAGAAAGTTGCTAATTAGTGGACACTGAATATTAGAATTTTAACATGGTTTCTTTTTTTGATTGATTGACTGGTTTAACATCACATATTTATTGAATGTTTAGGAGAGGCCCTGCATTGTACCAGGCACTGTGAATACAATGATGAACAAGGCAAATATATCCTGTTGGTGCTTACAATCTTGTAGCCAAACCATACTTATGTCTGCAATATAAGGAATATCAAACTGTGTTAAAAAATATTTCAAATATAATTTTATCATTTCTTCAGACTTCTAATAAAGTTCTGATACTGTTGTGGAAGAGACTGCTAGTGCTAACCAGCATCTGTAATCTTTTTTCTGGGCATCCAGCTAGACTATATTTCCCAGTTCCCCTTGCCTTTAGGTATGATATTGTGACTTGAGTTCTGCTGAATGGATTCTGAGTAGAAATGTATATAGGCATATCTTGTTTTATTGCACTTTGCAGATATTGCTTTTTTTTTTTTTTTTTTGCTGTACGCGGGCCTCTCACTGTTGTGGCCTCTCCCGCTGCGGAGCACAGGCTCCCGACGTGCAGGCTTAGCGGCCATGGCTCACGGGCCCAGCTGCTCCACGGCATGTGGGATCTTACCGGACCGGGGCACGAACTTGTGTCCCCTGCATCGGCAGGTGGACTCTCAACCACTGCGCCACCAGGGAAGCCCAGATATTGCATTTTTTACAAATTGAAAGTTTGTGGCAACCGTGTGTACAGCAAGTCTATTGGCAATATTTTGACAATAGCATTTGCCCGTATTTGTTATGGTGATCTGTGATCAGTGATCTTAGATGTTACTATTATAATTGTTTTGGGATGCCACAGACTGTGCCCATGTAAGATGGTGAATATAATTGATAAGTGTTGTGTGTGTTCTGACTCCTCCTTGGACTGGCAGTTCCTGAACCTCTCTCCCTCTCCTTGGGCTTCCGTATTCTGTGAGACACAGCAATATTGAAATTAGGCCAATTAATAACCCTACAGTGCCCTCTGTTTAAGTGAAAGGAGGAGTTTCAATTCTCTCACTTTAAATCAAAAGCTAGAAATGATAAGCTTAGTGAGGAAGACATGTTGAAAGCCGAAAAAGGCCTAACACTAGGCCTCTTGTGCCTGTTAGCCAACTTGTGAAAGCAGAATTCTTGAAATCAATTAAAAGTGCTACTCCAGTGAACGTATGAATGATAAGAAAGTGAAACAGCCTTATTGCTGATATGCAGAAAGTTTTAGTGGTTTGGATAGAAGATCCAACCAGCCACAACATTCCCTTAGGCCAAAATCTAATCCAGAGCAAGGTCCTAACTCTCTTCTATTCTGTGAATACTGAGAGAGGTGAGGAAGCTGCAGGAGAGAAGTGAGGAAGCTGCAGGAGAAAAGTTTGAAGCTAGCAGTGGTTGGTTCATGAGGTTTAAGTGAAGAAGCCAACCCCAGAACATACAAGTGCAAGGTGAAGCAGCAAGTGCTGATGTAGAAGCTGCAGCAAGTTATAGAAGGTCTAGCTAAGATCTTTAATGAAGCTGGCTACACTAAACAAGAGATTTTCAGTGTGGATGAAATAGCCTTCTACTGGAAGAAGATGCCATCTAGGACTTTCATAGCTGGAGAGGGGAAGTCAACAGCTTGGCATCAAAGCTTCAAAGGACATGCTGACTCTTGTTAGGGGCTAATGTAGCTGGTGACTTTAATTTGAAGCCAGTACTCCTTTACCATTCCAAAAATCCTAGGGCCCTTAAGAACTATGCTAAATCTACTCCACCTGTACTCTATGAATGGAACAACAAAGCCTGGATGATAGCACATCTGCCTATACCATGGTTTACTAAGTATTTTAAGCCCACCGTTGAGACCAGGTGCTCAGACAAAAAGGTTCCTTTCAAAATATTACTGCTCAATGACATTGCACCTAGTCACCCAAGAGCTCTGATGGAGATGTACAATGTTATTGTTGTTTTCATGCCTGCTAACACAACGTTCATTCTGAAGCCCATTAGGAGTAATTTTGACTTTCAAGTCTTATTATTTAAGAAATACATTTTGTAAGGCTATAGCTGCCATGGATAATGTTTCCTGTAATGGATCTGGATAAATTGAAAAACTTATGGAAAGGATTCACCATACTAGATGGCATTAAGAACATTTGAGATTCATGGGAAGACGTCTAAATATCAACATTAACAGGAGTTTGGAAGAAGTTGTTCCATCCCTCATGGGTGACTTTAAGGGCTTCAAGACTTCAGTGGAGGAAATACCTGCAGATGTGGGGGAAATAGCAAGAGAACTAGAAGTAGAGCCTGAAGATGTGCTTGAATTGCTGCAATCTCATGATAAAACTTTAACATGAGAAGTTACTTTTTATGGATAAGCAAAGAAAGTGGTTTCTTGAGGTGAGATCTACTCCTGGTAGAGATGATTTGAAGATTGTTGAAATGACAACAAATAATTTAGAATATTGCATAAATTTAGGTGATAAAGCAGCAGCAGGGTTTGAGAGGATTGACTCCAATTTTGAAAGAAGTTCTCGTGTGGGTAAAATGCTGTCAATTAGCATTGCATGCTGCAGAGAAATCTTTCCTGAAAGGAAGAGTCAATCCATGCGGCAAACTTCATTGTCGTCTTATGTTAAGAAATTGCCACGGCCACCCAGCCTTCAGCCACCACCACCCTGATCAGTCAGCAGCCACCAGCATCGAGGCAAGACCCTCCACCAGCAAAAAGATTACAACTCATCGAAAGCTTTTTTAGCATTTTTAGCAATAAAGTATTGTTAAATTAAGGTATGTACATTTTTTGACATAATGCACACTTAATAGACTACAGTATAGTGTAAACAAAACTTTTATATGCACTGGGAAACCAAAAAAAAAAATCTGTGACTTGCTTTATTGTAGTGTTGGAACCAAACCTGTAATATCTCTGAGGTATGCCTGTACCACCTTTAGGCCTGGCACATGATAAGCACTTTTTAGGTCAGGCACTCTTCTACCAGCTGTCTTGTCTCATCTGCCAGTTGAGTGGAAAGGATTTTAAGGATTCAGCATACCCAAAAGATGCAGGAAGCCTGGGTCTCTGAGTGGCTCAGTAGAGCAGAGCACTCTCCTTCTTGAATTCTTTTCTAAGTTGTATCAGACTGATGTGAGACAGAAGTAACTGTGTGTAGATGTGTGTTAAGCCATTGAGATCTTAGGGTTGCTTTATTTTAAAAACTTGATTCTTTTTCTTTTGAAAATTTTGAAACAGCAGTTATTGTTTTAACATTTTCTAAAATGCATGTTGAACTACTTTTTTCTTGATTTCTTCTCTAATTTGGATTCCTGGTTGGCGATGATTAAGGATAGTTTTCATTGCTATCATTCACTGTGCCAGTTGGTCAAGAAATCTATGGGTGTTTTAAGAATCCCAAGTGAAAAAAATATACTATGGGTGTTAGCTAGAGTGTTACAAAGTACTCAAATATTTGTGTTGTTTACTGACTTTAAATTATATATTTTTCATAATTATAACAGAAATGAAAGCCTAAATTTTTTTATGCACTGTTCTTTTAATTTAATTTAATTTTATTGAAATATAGTTGATTTACAGTTTTGTGTTAGTTTCAGGTGTACAGCAAGTGATTCAGTTATATATATGTATATATATCTATTCTTTATCATATTCTTTTTCCTTATAGGTTATTGTAAAATATTGAGTATAGTTCCTGTGCTATATAGTAGGTCCTGGTTGGTTATCTATTTTATATACAGTAGTGTATTCACTGTTCTTTTTATTTTCTGGGTATCATTCTAAAATTGGCTAAACTTTTAAAACTTAAAAATGAAGAATTTTATTTAGAAAAGTCTGAATGTAATAAAATGCATAGTATGTCATACATAAACCTCTAGTGTACTTATTGCCAAGTCTAGTTATAAATGTACATACTTAGCCTCAATAAAGTATTTGATGTAACAAGTCTTTACATTAAAGCCTCCAACATTATCAATATCTTACTGGTTTTTGCTGATGTTCTGTCTTTGGTGTCATACAGTTTAGGGAATAACCTTTCAAAACGTGTGGGGGAAACTTCTAGAATTTTAAAAAGACTTTAAAAAAAATATTTCCTCTCTCCCTCCCTCCCTCTTTCACTCCCTCTTTCCCTCCCTCTCTCCCTCCCTTCCTTCATTTTTTGGCTGCATTGGGTCTTAGTTGCAGCTTGTGGGCTTCTCTCTAGTTGTGGCCTCTGTGTTTTCTCTCTCTAGTTGTGGTGCGTGAGTTCCAAGGTGCGTGAGCTCTGCAGTTGTGATGTGTGGGTTCCAGAGTGCATGGGCTCTGTAGTTTGTGGCATGTGGACTCTTTCATTGAGGTGCGCGAGCTCGGTAGATGTGGCGCACGGACTTAGTTGCCCTGCAGCATGTGGGTTATTAGCTCCACGACCAGGGATCGAACCCACGTCCTCTGCATTGGAAGGTGCATTCTTTACCACTGGACCAACAGGGAAGTCCCTGAAAAGATTAATAGTTATGGTTTGTTGGAGGATTTCTAGAAATTTTTATGGAGAAAAAGTTAATGTGTTCAGCAGAAGTGAGGACCAGTAGTCTTTATTTCTATTGTACTCTCTTCTGGTTCACTGATTCTTACTCTGTTTTCTACAGAAAGTTATTGAGCCCATCCATTGAGTTGTTTATTTTGGTTCTTGTACTTTTCACTTCTAAAATTTTTATTTGGTTCTTCCTTTTTAAAAAAAAAAGTTAATTTATTTTTGGCTGCGTTGGGTCTTTGTTGCTGCGCACAAGCTTTCTCTAGTTGTGGTGAGCAGGGGCTACTCTTTGTTGTGATGCATGGGTTTCTTATTGTGGTGGCTTCTCTTGTCATGGAGCACAGGCTCTAGGCACACGGGCTTCAGTAGTCGTAACACGTGGGCTCAGTAGTTGTGGCTCGCAGGCTCTAGAGCACAGGTTCAGTTGTTGGGGTGCATGGGCTTAGTTGTTCCGCGGCATGTGGGATCTTCCTGGACCAGGGATCAAACCCATGTCCCTGCATTGGCAGGCGGATTCTTAACCACTGCGCCACCAGGGAAGTCCCTTATTTGGTTCTTCTTTGTATTTTCCATTTCTTTGCTGAGACTTTCTACTTCTTTGCTGAGGCTTCTAGTTTGTTTCTTGTGTCTTTATAACTGCTTGTTAAAGCATTTTTATGATGGCTGCTTTAAAATTGTCATATAATTCTAACATTTCTGTCATTTTGGTTTTAGCTTTTATTGATTGTTTTTATTCAGTTTTATATATTCCTGGTTCTTGGTAGGATGAGTGATTTTTTATTGCAACTAGACATTCGGGTATGATGGGCTGTGCGTCTTATTTAAACCTTCTGTTTAAGCTGGCTTTCTCTGAAACCACCCCATCAGGGGAAGAAGTGGTGCTTCTCTTTTACTGCCAGGAGAGGTTAGAAGTTCAGGTTCCTTTCTTGATTCCTGTTGACACTTGAGGAGTGGGGAAGGGTTCTCATTACTGCTAGGTTGGCTTGGGAGTTACTGCTCTCTACTAGGCCTCCACTGATATACCCTAGCTGGGAGGAGCAGTGGTACCTCTTTACCGTTCCTCATGTGACCTCCACTGAGACATGGGAGGAGGGGAGCCTTGTTACTGCTGGGAGGGGGTGTTACTGACGAGGGTTCTTGGCCTTCCCCAATCGATAGAATTGACTAGAGGCCAGACAAGAAATTCAGGCAAAGCTTTATTGGAGCGCCTGCTGCAGCAGGGGGGAGCGAGAACAAACAACAGGTTCCCTTGTTTGCTCGCTCCCTGGGCCGGGAGCCTGCTTTTGCTCCAGGCTCTTCAACAGTAGCAGTTGGGTTTTTTTTGGTCTCTGTATCTTTTGGGTCCAGAATTTGTCCCAACTGCACATGTACGCAGTGATTTTTAGTCCCATACAGTTTCTTTGTATTTTGTTGCTCGAGGAGAGGTGTGTCCGGGTGCAAGCATTGCAGCATTGCAGCAAAGGGCCCCAGGTCCCAGCAAAGGGTCCCAGGTCCCAGTCTGTCTCATTGGTTCTGACTCTCTACTAGCCACCTCTGACACTACCCCAGTGGGGAAGGGGATGTGGGGAGCCTCATTACAGCTTTGCAAGGATTGAAGTCTAGGTTCCTCACTTGGCCTTTGCTAGTGTGGGTGGTAGTGGGAACAACTTTATTTTTTTTTTCTTGTGGAGATAGGCTGGGGTAGAGTGGTTAATGTGTAAATATTTTCTTTTTTATTAGGCTCTCCCCTTCCTGTTCCCTTTTGCTGGGACTTTTTTCTTACTGCACTTACTGCACCATTTATACTGCACTAGGTTGTTGGCTTTTTTCCCTCCAAGTCTGGGATATATGAGGCAAAAAGAAAAGCAGCATTTTCTCATCATTGTGTTGTTTCTTAGCCAATCTTTCTTTCAGGATTCCTAGCCAGCCTGCCTACCTTCGGAGGCACCCCACCTTCGGAGTTTTCCTATGTTTGTTTTACATATAATGCCCATGGTTTTTGGTTGTGCTTTGAGGGAGACAAGGAGAAGAAATACTTTGTAATTCTTTTTCCCAGTAGTGGAAGATGATCATGTTTTTTAAATCTTATATTTTGACACTGGATTTGAGAGTTAATTGAATTGATGTTGGAACCCAGTGTTCAAGAGCAGGGCTTAAACAGTTTGATAAGTGAAGATTTTACCCTAGGTGAGGGTGTTGTGTCATCATCCTTCCCCTTCCATGTCATAGTAGTCTTTACTGATTGTTCACAACTCTCTTTCCTATTGAGCTCTGAATTAAAACAGCATTCCAGTCAGCCCTCTGCTATGCTTTTGCACAGGTGAGAAAGCCTGTTTGCCATGTCTGCCCTAGAGCTTTATTCAGTTGGACGTAATTATGTGAATTATAATGGGAGGGTCCCAGCTGGAATACATCCAACATCTATAAAATTGATATAGTTACTCATAAAGTCAAGTGAAATAAGTCATTGTTACTTGAGGGTCTTTGTCTTTAAATTATCTTATCTTCATGTATGTGTGGGCTATTTTATCCCAGAATTCTAGCAGTTAAGTGTAGGCCTTTCAAGTCCTGCCACTGGGAATTATCATTTAGGTTTTCTTTTTGTCTTAGGGGGCTTATATATATAATAAATTTATAATTAGTAAAACAAACCAAAAAGTTTTAAAACCATCTGTAAGTCTAAACTATATTATACTCATGAATGGCAGGCATATCATTCTGTCATCTGGAAATACCACTGAGCAATCCTCATTCTTTTAACAAATTTATAGTTTTAAAGGTTACTCAGGAGAATATAAACCGAGTAGAAAGGGGAGATCACAAAAACTCATTGAGTAGGATTGTAGTGCTTTACCATATATTAGACTTTTGAAAACTATCTTGTAGCAATAAATATTACCTTATGAACAAATGTTTCTTCTTTTTAAAAAAATAAGAAAAGGCATGTAAATGTTCAAATAAAACCTCAAGCATTAGAAAATATAAACAATTATGGTAAGTTTAAAATTTTCACATGAGACCACAACAGTAATCTTTGACCATTCAGTAACATTGATAAAGGCTTCCCTATTCTTTTCAATGCCTTTGGTAAAATTTCATGTTATCATCAAAAATAAATGTTTCAAAGGAAAATGAACTAGATATAATTATATATAAACAATGCTGAGATCAATAGCATTTAAAGTAGTTGGGAAGTAAACTGAACATGAAATACACTTCTGCATCTGCTTATTTTAAAATACCTGGAGGCCTTGTTTTATCCCAAAGGCATTTCTAATTTGCATAGCAAAGATAATATTATTTATATTTTCCTTTAATATTCAGATATGTTTATTTTCACCAGAGAAGAAATGCACCTAACATGTGAAAGCTAGTATCTAAATCTGTGGTTAAGAACCAGTCAGGTGTAAAGTAAATAACTTCTGGTTGAAATGGAAAAATAGTGAACTTTTTGAAGTTTCACATTGGGGTCATGAGATAATCTGTTTTATGATAGCATATGAAAGACAACAAATGATCCCAAATGACCGTCTCACACTTTGGATTAAACTGAGTCTCTATAGACATTAATAGTATGACTAATTTGAAAAATAGATTTTTTTGAAATATCTTTAAAGTGTATTGGTGATTTCACCAACAAAATGACTCTTGGAATCTTAAATGAACTTTATTATTTGAAAAATTATCAAGTATATATATGTATAAATAAAATGCTTGCTATTTTGGAATTTGAAGTTTTAAATTATATAAACATGAATAATATTTATTAAAACATACACAGTATCTTTGTAATATTACTTAAACAAATTTGAAACTTTTTAAATAAAGAAGCTGTTAAATATAGTACTTATGATAAATAATGATTTCAAAATTTCTCTTCATGTGTAAGACACGTTGCTTTTCAAGAGTGAGCATTAATGGAGGGAAGAAATATTATGAAAAGATAAAATGAGATAATCTTCCAGCTGTGTATATGGATAGTTGTGAGGTAGGAAGTAGTAGCTTTTGTAATTGTGAATTGTATTGAGGGAGAAGTACAGCGTTATTACTATGACCATGTACACAGTTGCCATTGGAATTATGAATTGGCTTCATTAGGATTCAACACTACCACTTCAGCAGAATTCCCACCATCATAGTTGGTACTGCAAGATTAATTTATTAAAACAACAATAATAACACATATTAATAACTATACTCATAAAATAACTCCCCTCCCCAAATAAACATGTCTTTATTCAGAACGTGGTAGGCTCTAAGAGGATCTCTTAGGTGAATATTTGAAATGGTAGAGGAAAGGATCCATAATTCTTTTTCAGTCTAAGGGTTCTCCAGAACAGTGAAGGGCTTCAGCCATTAAGGAGGTAGAGGAGGATGCAAAACACGTAGAAAGAGCTTTTCTACGCCTTGTAGGTTTCACCATGCTAGAGAGGCTTTTCTTTCATGTCTTTGCTTTTTTGAAGTATTTTTCTTTAGTTCTCAGAATAAGTGAAACTTTTTTATGTTTCCCAACTGAGGGTAATTTCTCTCATCTTGAACCCTGTTTATAATTTTTTTGTAGATTTTCCATATTCTGCTATGTGCATATGCCCACTGAATAGACTATAAACTCCTTGAGAAGGGTCTGCGTCTTTGATTCACTGATAATATATAGCAAATCATTCATAATGCATAGTGTCTGTCAGTGCTTCTCTAGAGAGTTGCTCCAGATCATCTCTTTGGGAATTGGGTAGTTGTTATATGAAGAGAATCTCATAACAAACAAAATAGGTTACATGGTGGTAGGCATTAGGAAGTAGTGAGAACATATGTTAGAGTTAATTTTGGCTTCCTTAACTAAGACATTTGTTAACTCTGTTTCCAATCTGTTGTTCAAGAATATTTATTAAATATTTACCTTTTATTTGATTTTGGGTTAGAAATCTTAGCCAGGCTATCTTGCCCAGTATACGTTAGTAGTGGGTGCTCACTTTCCTTTCTCAGTGTTGTAGGTGTTATCGGTTCTTTTCCTTGTTTTTCTGATTCTTAGTTTATAGCTGCCCATCATGTGGATGTATTTTGGTTTTGTTACCGTTTACAAGGCACATTAAACAAATATTACCTTATCTAATTTAGATACTTATTGTCTAAAATACTGTAAAACATCATTTGATTATCCACATATGGATAGTTGATAGTTTGTTTTTATGCATATTTAATATAAATATTACTATCCTTTCTACAGTATATGTGCTTTCTGTATTCTCCACTCTAACCAGATTGTCTACTTAATATTTTATATGCAAACGCAAGTTTGATGAAGCAGGATTTATAAATAAGATTTTTGAATGGAGTTGCAAGTTGCTTTACATTTAGAGCCGAGTCTTTGACATCTGGATTGTTTGGTTCTTTGCATACTACTTTTACCTTGTCCAGTGACATAATTTCTGACTCCTGATGTTCTAACTGAATTTTCAGAAAGGCCTTGTCAGCAAGTGGAAAGAACTCAGATATGGAGTTAGAACCGTGTGTTTGAATTTTGACTTTGTTGCCTGTTAGCTTTGATTTTTGGTAAGTTATATAGCCTCTCCTAAATTTCCTACTCAGCAAAGGCAATATCTACTTTACGTACTGTGTTTGTTGTTAGTAGGAGTTAATTTGAAAATGTCAGTAATTTGAAAATTATTATACACTATAGGAGTTTAAGTGACTGCTGGTATTGCTTCTACCTAGTTCATTTGATAGCAGTCCTCGCCCATTCCTGTGCTATCTTGTTCTTAAAGAGAAGAAAATGAAAGGGTCAGAGAAGGGTAAAACTTTTTTTTTTTAATATGAGGAAGCAATATAGGTCATTAGAGAAAATTTGAGAAAGGAGAAAATAGCAATCATTCATATACCTACTACCTAGTGAAAACTTTTGTAACGTTTGACCTATTTTTCCCAATATTTTTTCTGTGCAAGTAGGAAATTTAGGGTTTGTTTTTGTTTTGCAAAAATTGGATTGTATTTTTGTATTGTGCTATCAATATCAATAGCATTTTCTTATTTTCCCTCTGCTTTGAAAACTTTATTTTTCAGGACCTGTATAATATTCTACTTTATGAATTTATAGTAATTTATTTAATCCCTTACCTATTGTTTAATATTTATAGATAGTCCATTTTTCACTGTTAGAAATATTGATGTGATAAATATATTTGAAAAAATCTTCCTGAAAATCTTGGATCAAAGATCTGAACTTAAAGAAGCTGTATAATATGTAGCCAGTAGCACTATATAAGAGTACCTATTTCATGGCATCCTCACCAGCTTTGTGTAGTTTATTATCATGAATAGGTGTGTAAAAATGTATAAAGAATAATTTAATAGCACTCTTATAATCTCTACTCTGCTTAAGTATTAAAACATTATATATGTATAATTGTAATTTTTTGGTATTCTTTCCAAATGCTAATTTTACATTCCTTCTATGCTTTTGTACCTAAAGACATTACACTTTTCTTAACAAAGTGTAATATTATTGTTTTACAGTTTTATTGAGATATAATTAATAAATTTTAAAAATTGTATAAATTTAAGATCTACAACATGATGTTTTGATTCGTATATACTTTGTGAAATCATAGTTACCTTTTTTATGTGTTTTGACTACTTAAGATCTAATCTCTTAACAAATTTCAAGTATACAATATAAAATTAATAACTATAGTCACCATGCTATACATTCTATCTTCAGAACTTGTTCATCCTACATAACTGAAACATTGTAGCCCTTGAACAATGTCTCCCCAGTTCTCCCATCCCTGAAAACCTGGCAACCACCATTCTGCTCTCTGCTTTTGTGAGTTTGACTTTTTCAGACTCTACATATAAGTCAGATTATGAAGTATTTGTCTTCCTGTGTCTGACTAATTTTACTTAGCATAATGCCCTCTAGGTTCATTCATGTTGTCACAAATGGAAGTATTTCTTTCTATTTTAAGGCTGAATAACATTCCATTCTGTACATGTGCCAAATTTTATTCCTCTGTTCATCCATTGATGGACAATTAGGTTGTTACCATATCTTGGCTATCGTGAATAATGCTGCAGTGAACATGGATGTGTAGATAGTTAACTCTTCATGATCCAGATTTCATTGCCTTTGGATGTATACACGGAAGTGGGGTTGCTAAATCACATGGTAGTTCTATTTTCATTGTCTGAGGAACGTCCGTACTGTTTTCCATTGTGGCTGTACCAGTTTACATTCCCACCAAGTATGCAGAAAGTTTCCCTTTTTTTCCCACATTCTCACCAACACTTGTTATCACTTGCCTTTTTTTTTTTATCACTTGTCTTTTGATGATAGCTGTTCTAACAGGTGTGAGGTGATAATTCATTTGATTTTGGTTTGCATTTCCCTGATGGTTAGTGATGCTGAGCACCTTTTCATGTACCTATTGGTCATTTGTATATGTTCTTTAGAAAAATGGCTATTCAGGTTTTCTGCCCATTTTAAAAATCAATTTTTTTTGGCTGTTGAGTTGTATGAGTTCTTTATATATTTTAGATATTAACCCCTTATGAGATATATGATTTGTAAATATTTTCTGCCATTCTATAGGTTGCCTTTTCATTCTGTTGATTGGTTCTTTTGCTGTGCAGAAGCTTTTTAGTTTGATTTAGTCCCACTTTTTAATTCTTGCTTCGTTGCTTGGGGTTTTAGTGTAATATCCAAAAAATTGTTGTCAAGAGCATTATTAAGGAGTTTTTCCAAGTTTTCTTCTAGGAGTTTTACAATTTCAATTTTTATGTTTAAGTCTTTAATCCACTTTAATTCTTGTGAGTGGTGTAAGATAAGGGTCCAAATTCATTCTTCTGCTTGTGGTTATGTAGTTTTCCCAAATACATTTATTAATGAGAATTTCCTTTTTCTACTGAGTATTCATGGCTCCCAATTAAAATATTAGTTGACTATATATGTGAGGGTTTATTTCTGGGCTTTTGATTATATTCCATTGATTTGTGTGTCTGTTTTATGCCAGTACCATACTATTTTGATTACTATAGATTTGTAGTATAGTTTGAAATTGGGAAGTGTGATGCTTCCAGCCTTTTTCTTCTTTCTCAGGATTGCATTGGCTATTCAGGGTCTTTTGTGGTTCCACAGAAATTTTAGGATTTTTTGTGTTATTTCTGTGAAAATTGCCATTAGAATTTTAATAGAAATTGCATTGAATCTATAGATGGCTTTATGTACTATGGATATTTTAGTAATATTAATTATTCCAATCCATGAACATGGAATATCTTTCCATTCATTTGTATCTTCTTCAGTTTTTTTCATTGAAGTCTTGTAGTTTTCAATGTACAGGTCTTTTACCTCCATGTTTAAATTTATTCCTATAATTGTTTTTGATTCTATTGTGAATGGGATTTTTTTCTTTATTTCTTTTTAGATGTTTCATTGTTAGTGTATAGAAACACACTGATTTCTCTATGTTGATTTTGTGTACTGCAACTTTATTGAGTTGATTGATTAGTTCTACCAGTGTTTTGGTGGAGTGTTTATGATTTTCTATATATAAAATCATATCATTGAAAAAGAAAGACAATTTTACTTTTTCTTTTCTAATTTGGGTAAATTTTATTTCTTTTTCTTGTGTGATTGTTCTGGCTAGGATCACCAGTACCATGCCAAATAGAAGTAGTAACAGTGGGCATCTTTGTCTTATTCTTGATCTTAGCGGGAAAGCTTTCAAACTTTCACTGTTTAGTATTATGTTAGCTGTGGAGTCATCATATATATCTTTTATTATGTTGAGGTATATTCTATTTATACCCAACTCATTGAGTGTTTTTTAATCATAAAAGGATGTTTTGTTTTATGAAATTCCTTTTCTGCATCTATTGAGATGATCATATATGAGTTTTATCGTTCAATTCTGTCAATGTGGTGTTTCACATTTGTTGATTTGAATATATCGAACCATCCTTGCATCCCAGGGATAAATCTCACTTTATCTTATTGTATGATCCTTTTAATGTGCTGTTAAATGCAGTTTGATAGAATTTGGGGGGGGGATTTTTGCATCTTGTGTTTATCAGGAATATTGGTCTGCCATTTTCTTTTAGTTTTCTCATCTGGTTTTGGCATCAGGGTAACTGTGGTGTGGCAAATGAGTTTAAATGTGTTTTTTTCTTCAATATTTTGGAAGAGTTTAAGAAGGATGGCGTTTATTTTTTAGATGTTTGGTAGAATTCACCAGTGAACCATTGGACCTGGGATTTATTTTGTTGGGATGTTTTTGATTCAATTAATCTCCTTTTCAAATTTTCTGTTTCTTCATGATTGAGTCTTGGTAGGTTGTCTGTTTCCTGAAATTATTCCATTTCTTCTATGTTATACAATTTGTTGGCAAATAACTTTTTATAATGTCTCTTATTATCCTTGGTATTTCTGTTGTATCTTTTGTGATAAGTCATTTCATTTGTAGTTTTATTTGAGTCTTCTCACTTCTTTCTTAATCTTGCTAAAGGTTTGTCAATTTTATCTTTTCAATAAATCAACTCAGTTTCATAGATTTTTTTTTCTAGTCTCTATTTGTTTCATTTATTTCTGCTCTATTCTTTATTAATTCCTTTCTTCTGCTATTTTTGGCCCGAGTTTGTTTTTTTGTTTAAGTTCTTTGAACTGTAAAGTTAGGTTGTTTGCGATCTTTCTTTTTTCTTAATGTGGGCATTTCTTGCTATAGATTTTTCTCTTAGAACTGCTCTTGTTATTCCCCCAAGTTTTAGCCTCTTGAAAGCACTTTTTCATTTGTATCATGTTATTTTATTTCTTTTTTGACTTTTTGCTGTTCAGGAGTGTGTTGTTTAATTTCCAAATATCTATGAGCTTCCCAAAATTCTCCTGTTATTGATTTCTGATTTCATGACATTGTGGTTGTCTGGATACCTGATATGATTTCTGTCTTCTTAAATTTGTTAAAGCTTGTATTATGGACCAGCATATGATCTGTACAATAACACAATAATAGTAGGAGACTTTGGCACCCCACTGGACATATCATCCAGAGAGAAGGATCAATAAGGCAACAGGATCCTAAGTGATATAATAGATCAATTGGACTTAATTGATAATCTACAGGACACTGTATCCAAGAAAAACTATAATACACATTCTTTTCAACCATGCATGGAATGTTTTCAAGGATAGTCCACATACTTGGTCACAAAAGAAGCCTCAACAAATTTAAAAGTATAGAAATTACGTCAAGCATATTTTCTGACCACCAACTGTATGAAATCAGAAATCAACCACATAAAGAAAAATGGAAAAAAGATGAAAACGTGGGGACTAAACATCATGCTATTAAAAAACCAATGGGTCAATGATAAAATCAAAGAAGAAAACAAAATACCTTGAGAAAATCAAAAATGAAAACACAACCTTACAAAATCTAGGGGATGCAACAGAGCAGTTCTAAGAGGGAAGTTCATACTGATACAGGCCTTCCTCAAGGAACAAAAATCTCAGATAAACAACTTAACCTGCCACCTAAAAGAATTAGAAAAAGAAGAACAAAGAGAAGCCGAAGTTAGCAGAGGGGAGGAAATAATGAAGATCAAAGAGGAAATAAAATAGAGGGCAAACAAACAATAGAAAAGATCAATAAAACCAAGAGCTGGTTTTTTGAAAAGATAAACAAAATTGACAAATCTCTAGCCAGGCCTCACCAAGAAGAAAATAGAGAAGGCCTAAATAAACAAAATAAGAAGTGAAAGAAGAGAAGTAACAACTGATAGCACAGAAATACAAAAAAATCCTACAAGAATACTGTGAACAGTTATATGCCAATAAACTGGACAACCTAGAAGAAATGGACATGTTTCTAGAGACATAACTGCCAAAACTGAGTAAAGAAGAAACTGATAATTCAAACAGACTGATCACTATACGTGAAATAGAATCTGTAATTAAAAAGCAAAACAAAACAAAAAAACTCCCTGCAAACAAAAGTCCAAGACCAAATGGCTTCACTGGAAAGTTCTACCAAACATGTAGAAAAGAACTTATACCAATCCTTCTTAAACTATTCCAAAAATTGAAGAGGAGTGAATACTTCCAAATTCATTCTGTGAAGCCACCATCACCCTGATACCAAAATCAGACAAAGCCACTGTAAATAAAATTACAGGCCAAAAACTTTGATGAATATAGATGCAAAAATCCTCCACAAACTATAAGTAAGGTGAATCCAACAGTACATAAAAAGTATCATACACCATGATCAAGTTGGATTCATTCCAGGGTTGCAAGGATGGTTCAACATATGTAAATCAATCAATGTGATACATCGCATTAACAAAAGGAAAGACAGAAACCACATATTCATCTCACCAGATGCAGAAAAAGCATTTGACAGAATTCTTCATCTGTTCATGATAAAGACTGTCACCAAAATGGGTATAGAGGGAACATATCACAACCTAATAAAGCCATTTTCGACAAATCCACAGCCAACATAATACTAAATGGTGAAAAGATGAAAGCCTTCCTGCTAAATTCAGGAACAAGACAAGAATGCCTGCTCTCACCACTTGTATTCAACATAGTATTGCAAGTCCTAGCCACAGCAATCAGACAGGAAAAATAAAGCCATCCAATTTGGAAAGGAAGAGGTTAAAATTTCCATATTTGCAGATGACATGATACTCTATTTAGAGGACCCTAAATTCTCTACAAAAAAAGTATTAGAACTAATAAATGAACTCAGCAGGGTAGCAGGATACAAGATTAATACACAGAAATATGTTGTATTTCTTTACACTAACAATGCAATTTCAAGAAGAGAAAGTAAACAATCCTGTTAAAAAATCGCTTCAAAAAAAATAAAATACATAGGAGTAATCTTAACCAATGAGATGAAAGACCTATTTGCTGAAAACTCTAATACATTGATAAAGGAAATTGAAGCTGTTTCAAAGAAGTGGAAAGATACCCCATTATCTTGTATTGGAAGAATAAATATTGTTAAAGTGCCCGTAATACCCAAAACAGTCTGCAGATTTAATACAATCCCTGTTGAAATACCCTTGACATTTTTCACAGAACTAGAACAAATATTCCAAAAATTTGTATGGAACCACAAAAGACCCAGAATTGTCAAGGCAATCATGAGGAAAAAGAACAATGCAGAGGCATAACCTTTCCAGACTTCAGACAATACTACAAAGCTATAGTGATCAAAACAGTATGACATTGGCACAAAATGAGACATATACATCAGTGGAACAGAATAGAGATCCCAGAAATAAACCACACACCTACCATCAATTAATCTTTGACAAAGGAGGCAAGAATATACAATGGAGAAAAGACAGTCTCTTCAGCGAGTGCTGTTGGGAAAGCTGGACAGCCACATGTAAATCAGTGTAGTTAGACTACTCCCTTATACCATATACAAAAATAAACTCAAAATGTTTTAAAGACTTAAATCTAAGACATGACACCATAAAACTCCTAGAAGAGAGTATAGGCAAAACATTCTTTGACATAAATCATAGCAATATTTTCTTAGATCAATCTCCCAAGGCAAAAGATATAAAAGCAAAAATAAACAAATGGGACCTAATCAAGCTTACAAGCTTTTGCACAGCAAAGGAAACCATCAACAAAATGAAAAGACAACCTATGGAATGGGAGTAAATACTTGCAAATGATGCAACTGACAAGTGGTTAATTTCCAAACTATATAAACAGCTCATAGAACTCAATATATATATAAAAGAAAAAACAAACAAACAATGCAATCAAAAAATGGGCAGATGGCCTAAATAGTTATTGGTCCAAAGAAGACATACAGATGGCCAACAGACACATGAAAAGATGATCAACATTGCTAATTATTAGAGAAATGCAAATCGAAACCACAACGGGGTATCACCTCACACCAGTCAGAATGGCTGTTACCAGAAGTCTGCAAATAATAAAAGCTGGAGAGGGTGTGGAGAAAAGGGAACCCTCCTACACTGTTGGTGGGAATTTAAATTGGTACAGCTACTATGGGAAACAGTACAGAGGTTCCTTAATGAACTGAAAATAGACATACCATATGGTCCAGCAATCCTACTCCTGGGCATATATCTGCAAAAGACGAAAGCTCTGATTTGAAAAGGTATGTGCACCCCCAATGTTCATAGCAGCACTGTTTACAATAGCCAAGACATGGAAGCAACCCAAGTGCCCATCAACAGACGATTGGTTTAAGAAGTTGTGTTATATACATACAATGAAATATATAAAAAACAGTGAAATTTTGCCATTTGCAGCACCATGGTTGGACCTAGAGGACATTATACTTAGTGAAGTCAGACAGAGAAAGATAAATACTATACGATGTCAATTATATGTGGATTCTGAAAATAGTACAAATGAATCAATATACAAAACAGAAACAGACTCACAGGCATAGAAAAGTAACTTATGGTTACCAAAGGGGATAGGGAGGAGGGAGTGACAAATTAGGAGTATGGGTTTAAGCAAGAAGGACTTACTGTATATTAAAGGGTATTATATTCAATATCTTATAATAATGTATAATGGAATATAATCTGAAAAAATCTGAATCACTTTGCTGTACACCTGAAACTAACACAATATTGTAAATCATCTATACTTCAATTAAAAAAAAAAGGTACCATTAGTGGTTGTCAGGGGGGAAAACATATGAAGAAAATTATCACATGTATAGATTTCTTATTTGTGTTTCTAAGAGAAGTTCTGAAGATTAATTCATTTCTAATTTGAAGGCATGTATTATGGAGCATATTTTTCATGTTGAAGTTAAAACAAAGATTATTATTTTTTAAAAATTATTTTGTATTTACGTTGAATGCATTTATAGCTTCTAGAAAAACTCACATTTCTTTTTTTTTTTTTTTTTTTTTTTGCAATACGCGGGCCTCTCACTGTTGTGGCCTCTCCCGTTGCGGAGCACAGGCTCCGGACGCGCAGGCTCAGCAGCCATGGCTCACGGGACCAGCCGCTCCGCGGCATGTGGGATCCTCCTGGACGGGGGCACGAACCCGTGTCCCCTGCATCGGCAGGCGGACTCTCAACCACTGCGCCACCAGGGAAGCCCCACATTTCTTTTTTTAATTTGGCATTCTTTTTAAGTTACTTTTTTTCACTGGTGAAAATTGTTAATTATCCAGATGAACACAATATTGTTTAAAAAATATTGTTTGGAAAATACTGTGGTACTCATAAATAAGACTGAGTAATTCAGCTAAAGGGTCTTAGGCATTGGTAAGAAAATACTTCAGTTTTATTTTATAACTTCTATTCCTATTGTTTGAAGTTTTATGATATTTTCCTATGCAGTATCTAATCTCCTGTTAATCCCTTCTAATGTGTTTTTCATTTCAGTTACTAAATTTTTCACCTCTAGAAGTTCTTACATTTTTTACATATTCCATTTGTTTGTTATAGTCATGTTTTTCTTTAAAATCTTGAGTATATTTTTAATATTTATAATAGGCATTTAAGGTCCTTGAATTTCCTGATTTCATTATATGAGTCATTGATATTTCTCTACATTATGGATCATATATTTCTCATTTGCATGCCTGGTGATTTTTGATTGGATTCTGGATAGTGTGAATTTTATGTGTGTTTGATGATTCTTGTATTCCTTTAAAAATATTGGACTTTTTCTTGAATGCAGTTACTTGTAGTTCAGTTTGATCTTTTTGAGACACTGTTAGCATAGATACAGGGAAGCATTTCTTCCCGTGTAAGGTGAATTTAGTTCCACTATTAAGACATGGCCCTTGTGGGAACTCTGTCTTATCTCCTGTAGATTACAACATCTTTCCTCTCCAACTGATGGTAACATGAACTATTTTTAGTCCTCTGTCACCTGTAGAAATTGTTTATTGCTTTCCAGTAATTCTCTCCCTTGCTTGGAGTACTTTCCTCTCAGTCATGGACAGATCAGTTTTCAAACAAGTGCCCTCTGCCATCCTCTCAGTGTAGCTCTATCCTCCAGTATTTTGCCTCACAAATTCTATGTACCTTGGCTTTCCTGAACTCCAGTCTATGTCTACTCCACTTAATGAGACCCTGAGCTCTGTTTGGGTTTCCCTTCCTTCACTGTAGCTTGGAAACTGCTTTTAGATAGTGACCTGCAGCAATCATAAGCTTACCTCATTAGTTTCCTTCCTTAAGGGATCATTGTCCTTTGCTATCTGTGTCCAGTGTCTGAAAATATTCTGTATGTTTTGTACAGTTTTTAAGTTTTTTAAGGCAGCAGGGTAATTTTGGTGTCTGTATCTCTCTATGGTTGGAAGCAAAATTTAACTCAGCTTTATATGCTGAGGAATGACCCAAAAAATTCAGACAATTTAAAATACATAATGCATTGTGAACAGATAGTAACTTAATATACAATTGAAATTATGCCAAGAAAGGAGGTTTTTAAAAAATCTGATTAGCTTAATTTTATTCACATTGCAAGTTAGATTTTCCACTAAAGTACCAGATATAAAAAAATTCAACAAATTTTATTGTTGTATTTAGAGTTTCAGATAGCCCTCTTACAATAAAGTTGATTGACTGATGTAAATAATGATGTCTGTACCTGGAAATTATTAGTGGTTAAAAATTTGTGCTAAAACAACTATATTTAACCTTGAGGGTATACGACTTACTTCTTATTACTTGAGTTGTTATATTCTTAACACTCCTTCAGTTTTAGACTTGAAGAGGAATGTAAGAGCCTGCTGAAATGCTTAGGATAGTATAGGATAAGGTGAGATTAAAGTTGACTGAGACTGAGTAGAATTGTAATTATAGGAATTAAGAACTACTACCGGAAGTTGAGAGACGTTTTAGTAAAGATTTCTGTTACTGTAAGTGTTGTAATTAATAACTATTCACAGATTGTAATCTTTAGTCATTTAAATAATAAATTTGCTTTCTTTAGATATTAACTCCTAGGTTCCCAAATTGTCTCAGTTCATAGTGCCCTAATTATCTCAGTAATATTTTCATGGCACTTCAATTTAAGGAGAAGTACCTGAGAGTTCTGTCAACCAAGTATGTATGTCCTAACAATTCAATAATCATCAAAAATATACATATAGATTAAAAATAATGTTTTAACTTAATTCTTTAATAGCCATTATTATTTGTTACAGGATGTGTGAGACTGTTGGGTACTAGACAGATTTCTCAAACCTCGGGTTCAGATTGGACACTACCACCCTCATTTCTTGTTTCACTATGCTTTTTGTTCTCACCTTGATTTTTATCACAGCAGTTGTCAAAAACTCAACTTCATAAGGACATGACTCCATGAAAGGAATGTAGTGCAATGTGATATTGAAACTCTGAACTTACTTTAGCTAGTAGTTGGTGCAGTGTCCAACAGATGTTAAGTACTGCTGTGTTTCCCCTGTTTAAAATATCCAAAAGAGCCCCTGTGTGTTTGCTACAGCACCCCTGGGAGCCTTGGCACACATTCTGTGTGCTAGAATTAAATCATTCTCTTCTAATTAAAAAAAAAAATTATTTATTTATTTAGTTTTGGCTGCATTGGGTCTTCGTTGCTGTGCATGGGATTTCTCTACTTACAGTGAGCGGAGGCTACTCTTCGTTGCAGTGCGCAGTCTTCTCATTGTGGTGGCTTCTCTTGTTGCAGAGCACGGGCTCTAAGTGTGAGGGCTTCAGTAGTTGTGGCTCGCAGGCTCTAGAGTGCAGGCTCAGTAGTTGTGGCACACGGGCTTAGTTGCTCTGTGGCATGTGGATTCTTCCTGGACCAGGGATCAAACCCACATCCCCTGAATTGGCAGGCAGATTGTTAACCACTGCGCTACCAGGGGAGTCCCTTGTCTAATGTTTATTTCTGTTTTGTATGGAATTCCAGCATGATTAGTTCCTAACTGATTTTTCTATTTCAAAATTTAGAATCCTTTGTGATCTTTTGTGATTAGCAAAGTTTCTTAAGAAAGTGACTTAATAATGGTGAAATAAAGGAATAGTGTTTTTGGCATTTTTCCTTGGTGGAAAAGTATTTACAGCAGAGACTTCATAGAAAAATGATTGAATACGTTGGTTTTGTTTACAAAAACCTGGAATACAAAGAGAACTCGTGAATAAATAAAATATTAAAACATGAGAATAAATGGGATTAAAATGAGGTACATTATTACTATATAAGCTAGTGTGAATAAATAGAAAAGAAAAATATGAATTTTATTACAGGGAGGTTTAAGAGAAAATAATTAAAACTATTGATGCTGTTATTGGGTTTCATAGTGTCAATTATTGTCTTGTAATAGACAAAGGATATTCCTGGGTAATCCTTAAAGGTAACTTCCCACTGAACTGAACTGTACTATGATTCAAATGATTTTTTTTAAATGATGTATTTATAAGGAAGTATATTTTGAACTATGTGGAAAGTATTATTTTTGTGTACTATTATGATAAGTATATATTTTCAGTTACATGTGTTTGTAGTTTAATACATCATAGAACAAACATAATGTTAATAGTGTATGTTTATCGAGTAGGCCACACACAGTTATTAGTGCTTTCCATGTATTGACTAAATTCCTACAATAGTCCTATGAGATAGACTCTATTATTATTCTCATTATATAGATCAAGGAAATGAACCACAGAGAGGTTAAGTAATTTGCCCAAGCTTATAGAGGTAATGAGTGGTGGAATCAAAGTTTGAAATCAGGCAGTATGGTTCCAGAATTTCCGTTTTTAACTACTCCCCAAAGAGAGAATTAGCTTTCACCTGAGTGTTAACAAAGAAAATGTTGTCGCTTAGGAAAAAAGAAAACAAGTGAATGTGATCTAAATTTATTTTAAGATCCTAGACTTTAAAGTCTTTTATAAGTAGATTAGTTCAGGGAAAAGGAGCCAACCACAATGCCTTTAAACTTTAAGAAATAAAATAAATATATTACTTAGTCATATTTTATTTCATTTAAGATTAAATTAGGAATCTTAAATTCAGGATTAAAATTTGAATATGTTTCATGTTGAATTCAAGGAATTGGATTTTAACGAGTAACTACTAGAAGGTAGATCTGTTGCAGAGGTCATACTAACGATTTGGGGGGAGAGTATAACCATGCCTAATCATAATTTTGAACTATAGTATTGCTAGAAATGAAAGATACTTGGTTTATTGGGCCAGCAGCATGACATTTTCCTTGTATCCTTTGCTTCTTAATGAAGACTATTGTTTCTTCCTTTTAAAATATACTTTCATCTCAGCACAAAATACCAAAGCATTCAATTTATATGTATGTTTTTATTGTCTTTAGTCTTGAAATTTCTGTATTTTTTATGAGTTTTTAAGTTCTAGATTTATATAGATTGTGGTATAGTTTGTGTACCTAATGGTGCTTATAAATACTTTTTATTTAATTCAGAATTATTACCTAAATGCCTAATATGCGCTCAGCATTCTGCTTATTATGTGAGGGGAGAGAGGTCAGGGGAAGAAAAAACAGTGTTTCTCAGGAACCTGGTTGTGGTAAAACATGTAATAATTATTTTAGAGATATCTTCCCTGACCTCCTTTATTAACTAAACAAGCTCTCTTTCCTGCATTTATTCTGTCTCAACATCTTGTTTGTTTTGTCATGCTTGTTAAATTAAAAGATTACTTTTTCTGTGATTAAAGATTTGTTTTTCACCCATGAATTGTGAGTGATTCACCCATGAATAGATTCACCCATGAATCTATTAAAGATTTATATAAAATCAGAACTTCTGGAAATCTGTTTAAATTTTAACGTCAGGAATTTTCAAATCGACAGTCGGTAAAGATGGTCTCTCAGCTCAGGCTGTTTTAATAAAATACCATAAACTGGGTGGCTTACACAACATATATTTATTTCTCACTTTCTGAAGACTGGAAGCACAAGGTCAGGGCACTAACATGGTCAGATTCTGGTGAGAGTCCTTTTCTGGGTTGCAGGGTGCCAACTTCTTATATCCTCATGTGGCAAGGAGAGCTCTGGTCTCTTCATTGCCCTGTGAGGGCACCAATCCCATTCATGAGGACTCTACTCTTATAACTTAATTACTTCCCAGTTCCACACCTCCAGATACCATCATATTGGGGATTACATTTCAACATATGAAGTTTGGGGGCACACAAACTTCCAGTCCCTAAGAGATGGTTGAGAGCACAGACTTAGAAGTCATACAGATTAGAGTTTAAATTGCAAATATTTCCATGCCTTCCGTACTTAAATTCTTTAGGCCTCAGTTTCCACATCTGTTAAAAGGATTTTAAAAAGAGTTTGTTGAGGGATTGGAAAAGCATCTAGTTAAAATCTTGTCCTGTAGTAGGTACTCAAAATTGGCATCGATACTTAAAAAGTTCTCTCAAGTGGTCAAAACTTTGATCAGGGATGTGTAAGGAATGTCATATTTAATTTTAATCATTGAGGAGTTATAATAGATAGAGAAAAGGCATTTATATCAATATTGTCTTTACTGAGTTGTAGATGCATTTGTTTTAAGAGGTTTCTGAGCTGTAATTTACTCATGACCTCTATGAGATTGTGATTTATCAAGGTTTATGATGAGATTGGGGTATCTGCATTTTTAAACAGCTTCACAGGCAATTCTGACATTCCAGAAGACACTCTAAACTAGAAGGTGAATATTTTTATCTTTATGCGTAAAAAAATCTGAGTCAATATTTAACAGGTGTAAAGACTGTTAGAGAAAAATTTACACATCTTTCATTGAAACTTGTTTAATATTGAACTCATATCTGTAAAGAAATTATTTTTCATGATTCTTGGTTAAGAACACAGCTATGGGGCTTCCCTGGTGGCGCAGTGGTTGAGAGTCCGCCTGCTGATGCAGGGGATGCGGGTTCGTGCCCCAGTCCGGGAAGATCCCACATGCCGCGGAGTGCCTAGGCCCGTGAGCCATGGCCGCTGAGCCTGTGTGTCCGGAGCCTGTGCTCTGCAGCGGGAGAGGCCACAACAGTGAGAGGCCCGCGTACCACAAAAAAAAAGAAAAAACAAAAAGAACACATCTATGTAAACAGGGCCATTTGGTTTGGAACCTTGGCTCCACCAATTGCTTGTTGTATGAATTGAGGCAAAATAATTACTTTTATTTGCTTTAGTTTTCTTTTTGTGAAATGAGAATAATGAGTTGTTTTGAGTTAATCAATGTATAGTAATTATAATCATCATATTCATCATCTCATGTTATATGTAAATACGTTTTATGTTTGTTTTTGGAGAGTCTTGAGAAAAGCCAGTTAGCATCTTGTAAATAATAGATTTCCAAAAGTAACTCCTTTTTGATGTTTAATAATTCTTTAATATTAAATCTTTTACTTCTTAAAATAGTGTATATTGTACTTGAATTTGAATACTCAAACTCAAAAATGTATCTAAATCTCAAATTGAAGATGTTTAGATTTTACCAAAATTAATACTTTTTACTTTTTAATTTATATTTTCACATGAAACCTATACAGAAATTGCTTTATTTTCCTAGTTGTTTTTACATCCAAACACCTTATCTTTGTATAAATCTTGAAAACACGTTTTGCTTTCCTTTTAACATTCTATACTTATAATGTGATAGGCTTCTCAATACTTGTTTTCTTTTGCTCTTCTATTTTCAAGGATTCTTTCTCTCTCTCTTTTTCTTTCTTTCTTGAAATGAGAACTCAGTCCTGAAAAATGGTAACCATAAAAGGAATTTAAAAAGTAAGATGATTTTTAGTATTTATTGCATGTTTATTTAGGTATGCATGTTATATCCTTGAAATACTATTGTTTAAGGATTTAACCTCACAGAGGATGAGAGATTATCTCATATTTATGTTTATAGTTAAAGTTTAGGTGCTTAATAAGCAGGCTGTTGTTATAAGGTTATATTATATACTCTCATGACTGGGAAAACCTCCCTCCTGTTCCATTCCACTCCTAAACACATGGGTTGCACAGCTGCTGTATAGTTGTACACTGTCCCATGTGTATTAAGCTAACACAGCCTGCAAAAGGGTTGCATTTTGGAGCATGGTGGTAGCATGGCTGGTTGGAGACCACAGAAGTATAGCTGCCAGAGTTCTTCCATCTGGCAGCAGTGCTGCTAGGCAGCTCCACACAGAGCATAAATATATTTTTGCTGAGCACTTTTCCTGTTGCAACAGCCACGAATGCCTAGGCAGCGATGTGGATGACTGGCAAGATGGTCAAAGGGACTAACAGAAAGGTGTTTAATTGGAGCCACTCTACTGTTTAAGGTGAAAGAACATGCAATAAAGTACGAAGAAACACATTTGAACTCTTACTATACATGCAGGAAGCTTGACAGATGGTCTTTTAACTTTTACGAAGACCTTTAAATTAAAGAATTGTGAAATTGTAGTAAAGCATAATTACTTTAAAAAATTAGCCTTTGTATGCATGGCAGAAGGTGACACAGAAATATAATTTTTGATTTTAAGAGAAAATAATTGTGATTGTCTTCATTTGATGAAAGTTTATGTCTGCTTTCATTAAAAATTCCCAGAACATTGAACCTAAGTCAACATTCCATGGAGAAGGAGGTATTATGCAACTTTCATGTGTGCATATCTGCATATCGGAGCACAAAATATTGACATGATAATTGCAGTCAAGCCTGAGTGAACAGTGGCCTGTGGGAATTCAGCTGGTGTTGTACCAACTGGATGGCTGCTCAGGACACAGTTTGAAATGCAAGGTGCAAGTTAGCACTTTATTCAGCACAGGCAGGCATCATTTAAAAATCCTTGGGGGCAACCCTGGTGATGTGCAGATGTTAAAACAGTCTGTTCTGAAGTGCTGACATTTTTGAACACTGTAAGAGACTTCTCAATTCTGGGTAAAAAATATTTACACAATTACTAAAGACATATAATACACAATCTTTTCCAATTCTTTTATGGATTTTTTAGATAATAAATGTTGAGTATATGCAGAAGTAACTGGACATGCGGTTAAATAAAAAGGAACAGGAAAATCAGGAACTAAATAGAGTCATTTAATTTCTAACTATAAAATAGAAAAGATTTTGAGTTTCAACTTTGTGTACTTAGAAATGATGTTAAATGAATAAGGATATCTGAAACAATGGTATATTATTTAGTCATGTATCAAATCTAAACTGTTATGTTCTATTAAGTTATCACTTCTTTGTTTAAAGGGTTCATCAGTACTCCATAATTTTTCAGATTCAGATGTTGTAGCCTAATTCTCTTCTTTGTTCTAATTTGGAGCTACCTGATTGAACAGGGAAAAAAAGAATAATTTTTCATGTCTCAGGCTGACTCTTCTAGCACAGGTTTTGGCTTTCACCTGTAGTTTAAATATATATTTTATATTGAAAAACAAAATACAGTAGTTAGACATTCTGGATTATGTAATAAATATTAAGTTGTGATCTTAAGACCAAAATAGATGTTTCAAGTATACTTGAACCTTCAAAATATTTTATACCAGAGGTTTTATGTGTATTAGGATCTGTTGACTTAGTAATGTATTTTCATTCAGAATATTAAGAGATTTTTCTATAGCTGTTTTTACTGTGGAATAAATGTTTGAAAAATATTTGTGTTAAGTTTTCAGGTTTTTCTCTTTTTTGAGGTTTCTTATTACATTATTCATCGATACCATTCTAGTAATTTATTATACATACTCAAAATAGGAAAATAGTTATAAAACATTTTGTGGATAAAAGAATAAATAATTTGTAATGGTATAATTCTCATTTCCCTAAACTTCCATTTTTGTAAGTGTTACTGTTCTAGAGTCCTAACGCATAGTAGAAATTGAGAATGTATTTAAATGGAAAGCCGTTAATAAGAATAAAATGTACATTTTAATAGATTCTGTTCTTAAATGAAAGAAAATGTTAGTACAATGTTTATTTTGTGCATTACTGTTAATTAAGAATAATCAACTTCAGGAAGTTTTGCTTTTTTATTTTCTTTGTTTTCTAATTCAGACCAATATCATTGCCTCATTTATGGTTAAATGTTTCTTTTAGACTCTAATATTTCATTTTTGACATCTCATTAAAAATGGGCTCAAACCCAGAAAGTATGATCCTGTCATATTGTATAATATATGGCATGGTCTATAACACAATAAAATTTTGTTTCTTAATGATTTAGAATAATTTCTCAGATTTTTGAGTCTAGAAAAATGGCAGAAAGTTAGCATGGTAATTCATGTGGCTAAGTACAGCAATGTTAAATGCTTAAATGGGTGGTACTCTTGGGAAAAGTGATTGGAGCTTTAAACTTGTACAAATTTGACAGCCTCTCTTCACTTCATTTTTCATCCTAAAGAAGTCTGCAGATATTCTTAGCTCACATCATTATTGCACATCAGTGGTTCTAATTAGCTAAACAGGAGTTTTTCTCAGTCATTGATCATCATCAACTTCTTGACAGTGTCTTTATTTTTAGGAACCTTTTTTTAATGTCTTGTAAATACATAGACTATACATTAATTGAATTGACCAGATAGGTTGGTGATTTTTAAACTCAAAGCAATTTTTTTCATTGTGTTATTCCAAGTAAAAAATAGTGTATTCATATTGTAGCATTGTTTTCTCTTGGGGGCATTTTTCTGTTAAGAAAATATTAGATATTCCATACCACCAGGAGGAGCTGCTGAACAAATCTCTATATAGAGTTTGAATTGTGATTTTTTTTCAACTTCAAAACTATAACACAGTAGTGAATTTTGGAATTTTTTGTTATAAAATATATCATTGAGGTGTATTTTTGAAGTTTATATTTTATATGAAGATTCATATTTCATTTATGACCTATACTTTCAGTATTATATTATTTACCTTAATCTATTGAGAAATGTGTCAGTTATTGTTATTTCAGTGACTCTCAGACTTTAGTATGTATCAGAATTTTTTGAGGCTTTGTGTCTTAGTTCGGGCTGCTATAACAGAATACCATACACTGGGTGGCTTAAACAACAAACATTTATTTCTCATAGTTCTGGAGGCTAGGAAGTCCTATATCCAGTTGCCTGCCAACTCCATTCCTTGTGAGAGCTCTCTTGTAGACAGCTGCCTTCTTGAAGCATCCTCACATGATGGAGAGAGAGATCATCTTTCTCTCTAATCTCTCTGTCACTAATCCTATTCATGAGGGCCTTACCCTCATGACCTTCCAAAGGCCCTACCTCCAGATACCCTCACATTGGGGATTAAGGCTTCAACATATGGGTATGAAACTTTCAGTCCATAGCACCTTATTGTTAAGCACAGATTGCTGGGCTGTACCCTTGGAGTTTCTACCTTCAGGGTGGGAGGAAGATGGTGCATTTCTAACAAGTTCCTAGGTGATGCTGATGCTATTTCTTTCATGACCCACACTGAGTAGCACTGGATTAGAGTATGAGGTGTGTACATACTTGCATCGTAGGAGATAATTGCTCTGGTACCAAGCTAATTTGGAAGCTGTAATAATGCTTTTGTTTGGGGTTTGTGGCCTATAGTCTCATTTTATCCTTATCTCATTTAAAAGGACCACCAGAATTTATTTTGACAAAAGTTGGTATTTTTTAGGCTTGTTACAAAAGAGTGGATTAGGAAGACTTTATCCTCGTAAATTAAACTAATTCCTGGGAAGTTAAAAATAGATTCATGTATATTCAGGAAGGAATTTACAGAGGAAGTTTCTGACTGGAATTAATATCTTGGCTGTCTCAACGTGGGTCTTTGTCCTTGGCTAAACCCAGTCATGCCCTACCCTTTGGGATTTGAAGTTATTTTTCTCCTGATCCATATACAGTTGACCCTTGAGCAACCAGGGGTTAATCCCTGTATAATTTATAGTTGGCCTCCATATTCTTGGTATCTCTGCATCCACAGATTCAACCAACCATGGACCCTATAGTACTGTAGTGGTTACTATTGACAAACATCCGCAGATAAGTAGATATGCAGTTCAAACTTGCCTTGTTCATGGGTCAACTGTACCTTAAATGGATGTAGTATTCTTTTTCAATAGTTATGATTTTATAATGGTAAATTAAAACTTCAAGTGATATTTTGAAATTGTATGTTAGTAACAAGTGATAAAAAATATGTATTTTAATATATAAAATAGTTTTATAGATCAGTAAAAATAGTAAGATATAAAATAGTAGATACATTGACAGGCAATGGCAAATTAGGGGGGAAAAGGCATTTTAATTTCTAAAAGTATGTTTAGTTTCACTGTTAATAAAAGAAACAAATAAAAAGAAAGCCTGGTTGAAGACAGTGGATTGTGATCATGCATTAAATGTGCTGATAATGCTTGGTAAAGAGGAAATAAAATAATAAAGCAGGATAAAGTGCAAACAGTAAAATTAGTAGACATAACATGTTTGTGGAATTTCAAACGTTGTTTATTCCAACTCTCCATCTACTGTGTGCCTACATCCAGAGGGCTGACCATGGCTAGAGAAAAACTTTGAACCATGATGACTGGTCTTATGTAAATTTATGACCATTAACCTCAGTGCTTAGTACTGCCTGGTAGTCGTCCTGTTTTTTTTTTTTTTTTTTTGGTTTTCTGGCTCACTTACTATCCCAGTATCCTAGAAGACTATTTTATGCTTACTCACTTGTCAACTTTTTTTAATCTTTAAAAAAAAATGTTTTCGGCCACACCATATGGCTTATGGGATTTTAGTTCCCCAACTAGGGATTGAACTCACGGCCTCAGCAGTGAGAGTGCCGAGTCCTAACCATCGGACCACCAGGGAATTCCCAACTTCTAACACTTTGTTTCTCATTCTCACTCTCAGCTGGTAGCTGTTATAAATTTGTTAAATTAATACTTGTTAAGTAGAGCACAGGGTTGTGGATGGTGAGCCATGGTTCAACAACAGACCAGAAGAGAAACTGAAATAGAAAAATTTATTACTCAGAGGTCCTGGAGGAAGTACTTGGCATGCTTCAAGGGACAACACGGGGAGATCAAGGCAGAGTGCAGACAGAGAAGGACAGACCTGGGGTACATGCCTTTATTAAAGTTTATGGGTGGAGTACTTTCAGGTAAGCCCCACAGGGTGTCTTATCTAAGGGGCACATAAGGGAAAGGCATTGGAAGGCAGGGGAGACTACTGATCAAGGGCTATTGGGGAAGTCATATCAGGGACTTAAATTTACTTGTGACTCTGCAAGCTGCTATCTCTAGGGCATGCGCTTGCATGAGGGACTAGAGTCAGTTTAAGTTTGCTTTTCTTTGAGTTATGCTCTTGCCTCAGTGCTTTGCACTTGTTACAGGTCCCGTGGCTTGGAAAACTCTTCTGTGAGAGCTCCATGTCTCTCACTTCCTTCCTTTAAGTCTCTACCCAAATACCACCTTTAAGGACAGTTATTTGTTAATTATTCAGTAGCAACATGCAACCTTCCTTTTACTCCCTAGTTTTCTAAAGCTAAGCATCTCTTTCTCTGTTACCCTAGTTCACTGTCCTTATTATACTTATAGCCAATTAACATATTATGTATTCACTTATTTATCATCTATTTTCAATATCCATAAACTAGAATGTTAATTCCATGACGGCAACCACTTGGTTTATTTTGTTCACTGCAGTATCCCTGGTCCCTAAGAGAGTGCCTGTCATATAATGAGTGCTCAGTAAATTCTGATGGAATGTAGATATGGATTTTGGGGTTGGTGTTTATTTTGTTAGGTACTCTTTTAGTCCGAGAACTCTATTTCTGTAACATTCTCAGCAATTATCTCCTAAAAATATTGCTTTATCTTTCATCCCACTATTATCTACTTCTAAAACTCTTTAGGCATATGTTGGAGTATCCCAGTTAAAACCTACATGTCTTAACTGTGGCTTCATATTTTTCATCTCATTGTTTTTCTATGCAGTATTCTGGATAAATCCCTCATTACTATCCTCCTTTTCACTAATTCTCTTCTTGTGTCTATTTTGAGCTTAACCCATTTAATTGTTTTTTGATTCGTTGATCATAATTTTTATTTTCAAAGTTTTTTTTTTTTTTTGTGGTACGCGGGCCTCTCACTGTTGTGGCCTCTCCCGTTGTGGAGCACAGGCTCTGGACGCACAGGCTCAGCGGCCATGGCTCACGGGCCTAGCCGCTCCGCGACATGTGGGATCTTCCCGGACCGGGGCACGAACCCGTGTCCCCTGCATCGGTAGGCAGACTCTCAACCACTGCGCCACCAGGGAAGCCCTCGAAGTTTTTTTTTTTAATGAAGTTCTATTTTTAAAAAATTTATTCATTTTATTTTTGGCTGCGTTGGGTCTTCGTTGTTGAGGGCTTTCTCTAGTTGTGGCGAGCTGGGGCTACTCTTCATTGTGGTACACTGGCTTCTCGTTGCGGTGGCTTCTCTTGTTGCGGAGTACGGGCTCTAGGCACGTGTGCTTCAGTAGTTGTGGCACGCAGGCTCAGTAGTTGTGGCACACAGACTCAGTAGTTGTGGCTTTTGGGCTCTAGAGCACAGGCTCAGTAGTTGTGGTGCACAAGCTTAGTTGCTCTGCGGCATGTGGGATCTTCCTGGACTAGGACTCGAACCCGTGTCCCCTGCATTGGCAGGCAGATTCTTAACCACTGCGCCACCAGGGAAGTCCCGTATTTTCAAGGTTTCTAACAGATTGTTTAGATCTACTTGTTTTTGTTTTATTTCATGTTTTTGTTTATAATTCTAATCATTATTTTATGTCTTTAAAGATACTTATTTAAAAATCTTTTTCAGAGTGTTCTAATGTTTTCATTTTGTCTAGAATGATTGCTTCACATTATTGCATTAGTGTGTGCATGTTTTGTGTTTGTGTGTAGAGCATGTTTTTTCTTAATGTGTTTTGGATTTTTTGTCTGTGGTCCCATCTTGTGTGAGAGGGTTGCTGTTATGGTTCTCATCCTCTTTCCCCACTACTCCTCCTTTTCTAATGCTTTTTTCTCTAGAAATTTTGTTATTGTCACTAAATTGTCACCCTCACTGCAACCCCCCATCCTGAAATAGGTTTTATATTGGTAGTTTGGGGCTCTTAGCCAACAGTACAACAGAGGATTTACTATACTTAGTACATGAGCTGTGGGGTGCTTTGGCTCAGCCTGTGATTGGATGCTGTATCTATAAACTTTTGCCTTTATAGACTTTCATGTAAGCCTTAATTCCAGGCAAGGATGGGCAGAAGTTTTTTCAGCCTTCTTTCAGGTGATGGGAATTCCACCCCAGTCTCTGGTTTAAAACAATGGGCCTGGCTATGCTTCTACTTATTGAGCAGGACATGTTTATTCCCTGTTGTCTCTAGGAGCCAGCCTCCTTTCCACCTTAGCCTGCATCTGGATCTGGACAGCAGACAGCAGCTTCATCCCCATTCATAGCATTGTACTTCTGTTTAGTTTGTGATCCTCAGGTGTGACTGTGTCTCCTTAATTTTTTGTGCTTTATGTTTTTCTATTAATACTGTAATTTAGAGAATATAGAAGAGCCTCAAAGTGTGAACTTACTATGCTAACTTATTGGAAGTCTAATTTAAAAATTTTTAATGTATTATTATGCCATCTGCATCTATCTCCTTTAGTGGTGTGCTTTTTTTGTTTTTTTAATTGAAATATACTTGACAGATAATATTATATTAGTTTCAAGTGGACTACATCATGATTTAACATTTATATACATTATGGGATGATCATGATAAGTCTAGTAATCAACTGTCCCCATGCAAAATTATTACACTCTTATTTACCCTATTCTTTATCCTGTATGTTGCATCCCTGTGGTTTATTTATTTTATAACTGGAGGTTTGTACCTCTTAATCCAATTCACCTATTTGCCTCCCTCTCCTTCTCTGGCAACTACCCATTTATTCCCTGTATCTATGAGTCTTCTTCTGTCTTGTTCTGTTTGTGTTTTTTTTTTCCTTCTGTTTTTCAGATGTCACATATAAGTGAATTCATATGGTATTTGTCTTTCTCTGTCTGACTTATTTCATTTAGCATAAGTCCTCCTAGATCCATTCATGTTGTTGCAAATGGCAAGGTTTCATTTTATTATACCTAAGAAATATGCCATTGTGTATATATACCACATCTTTATCCATTCATCTACTGATGGGCACTTAGGTTGCTTCCATACCTTGGCTATTGTAAATAATGCTACAATGATCATTCATATGCTTATACCTTTTTGAACTAGTGTTTTTGTTTTCTTTGGGTAAATACCCAGAAGTGAAATTGCTGGATCATTATGGCAGTTCTATTTTAAACTTTTTTAATTTTTTGAGGAACCTCCATCCTGTTTTTCATAGTGGCTGCACCAGTTTACATCCCCACCAGCAGTGCACATCCTCACCAATACTTGCTATTTGTTGTCTTTTTGATGATTGCCATTCTGACAGGTGTGAGGTGGTACGTCATTGTGGTTTTAATTTGCATTTACCTTGTGATTAGCAATGTTGAGCATCTTTTCATGTGTCTGTTAGCCACCTACATGTCTTCTTAGAAAAATGTCTATTCAGGTCATCTGCCTATTTTTTATCATTTGTTTTTTGTTGTTTTTTTTCTTTCTGGTGTTCAGTTGTATGAATTCTTTGTATATTTTGGATATTAACCCCTTATCATCAGATATACTGTTTGTAAATATCTTCTTCTATTTAGTATGCTTCCTTTTTGTTTTGTTGATTGTTTCCTTCATTGTGCAAAAGTGTTTGAGTTTGATGTAGTCCCATTTTTAAATTTTGCTTTTGTTTGCCTTGCCTGAGGAGGCAAATCCAAAAAAATATGCTGTGACTGATGTCAGAGAACATAGTGCCTAGGTTTTCTTCTAGCAGTTTTATGGTTTCAGGTCTTTTATTTAAGTCTTTAATCCATTTTGAGATTTTTTTTTTATGGTGTGATAAAGTGGTCCAGTTAGATTTTTTTTTCTTTTTTTTTTTGCATGTAGCTGTCCAGTTTTTCCAATACCATTTATTGAAGAGGTTGACTTTTCCCCATTGCATATTCTTTCCTCATTTGTTATAGATTAATTGACCACATAAACGTGGGTTTACTTTTGGGTTCTATTCTGTTCCATTGGTCTATGTGTCTGTTTTTGTGCCAGTACCATACTGTTTTGATTACTCTAGCTTTGTATTATGGTTTGAAATCAGAGAGTGTGATACCTTCAGCTTTGTTCTTCTTTCTCTAGATTGCTATGGCTATTCAGGGTTGTTTTGTGCTTCCATACAAATTGTAGAATTATTTGTTCTAGTTTTGTGAAAAGTGCCATTGGTATTTTGATAGGTATTACATTGTAGATTGCCTTGGGTAGTATGGTCATTTTAACGACATTGATTCTTCCAATCCAAGAACATGGTGGTATATCTTTTCATCTATTTGGGTCACCTTAAATTTCTTTCATCAGTGTCTTATAGTTTTCCTAGTATGAGTTTTCTACCTCTTTGGTTAGATTTATTCCTAGGTATTTTATTCTTTTTGATGCAATTGTAAATGGGATTTTTTTCTTAATTTCCCTTTCTGATAGTTACTTGTTAGTGTATAGAAATACAACTGATTTCTGTATGTTGATTTTGTATCCTGTAACTTTATTGAATTCATTTATTTGTTCTAAGTTTTTTTTGTAGCTTCTGTAGGATTTTCTATAGTATCATGCCATCTGCAAACAGTGGCAGTTTTACTTTTTCCTTTCCAATTTGGATTTGTTTTATTTATTTATTTTTCTAGTCTGATTGCTGTGGCTAAGACTTCTAATACTATTTTGAATGAAGTGCTGAGAGTAGGCATCCTTGTCTTGTTTCTGGTCTTAGAGGAAATGCTTTCAACTCTTTACCTTTGAGTATTATGTTGGCTGTGGGTTTGTCATATATGGCCTTTACTATGTTGAGGTAAGTTTCCTCTATTTCCGCATTCTGGAGAGTTTTTATTGTAAATAGGTGTTGCATTTTGTCAAAAGCTTTTTCTGCATCTACTGAGATGATCATATGATTTTTATTCTTCAGTTTGTTAAGGTGGTGTATCACATCGATTTTTGGGTATTGAACCATCCTTGCATCCCTGGGATAAATCCCACTTGATCATGGTGTGTGATCCTTTTAATGTATTGTTGAATTTGGTTTGCTAATATTTTGTTGAGGATTTTCAACAAAAAATCCTCTAATTTTCTTTTTTTGTCTTTGTCTGGTTTTGGTATCAGGGTGATCCTGGCCTTGTGGAATGAGTTTGGAAGCATTCCTCCCTCTGCAGTTTTTTGGAATAGTTTGAGAAGCCTATGTGTTAACTCTGCTTTAAATATTTGGTAGAATCCACCTGTAAAGCTGCCTGGGCCTGGACTTTTGTTTGTGGGGAGTCTTTTGATTACTGATTGAATTCCATTACTGTTAATTGGTCTGTTTATGTTTTCTGTTTCTTCCTGATTGTCTTAGGAGTCTGTATATTTCTGGGAATTTGTCTCCTTCTTTTAGGTTGTCCATTTTATTGGCATATAATTGTCCACAGTAACCTTTATGATCCTTTGTATTTTTATGGTGCTGGTCTTAACTTCTCCTTTCCAATTTCTGATTTTATTTATTTGGGCCATTTCTCTTTTTTTCTTAATGAGTCAGTTTTGGATGGAATGTTCTATATATATTGATTAATTACATCTGGTCTAACGTGTCATTTAAGGCCAGTGTTTCTTTATTGATTTCTGTCTATATGATCTGTCCATTGATATTAGTGCTGTGTTAAAATCCCCTACTGTTATTGTGTTACTGTCAGTTTCTCCCTTTATGTTTCTTAATATTTTCTTTATGTATTTAGGTGCTGTTATGCTTTGTGCATGTATATTTACAATTATTATATCTTCTTGTTGGGTTGATCCCTTGATCATTATGTAATTTCCTTCCTTGTCTCTTGTTACAGTCTTTAAAGTCTATTTTGTCTGATATAAGTATTGCTACCCCAGCTTTGTTTTTGTTTTCATTTGAATGGAATTTCTTTCTCCATCCCCTCACTTTTAGTCTGTATCTACATCTGAAGTGAGTCTTGTAGGCAGCATAGATATAGAACTTATTTTGTGTCCATTCAGCCACTATTTGTCTTTTGATTGGAGCATTTAGTCCATTTACATTTAAAGTAATTATTTAATAGCTATGTATTTATTGCCATTTTGTTAATTGTTTGGGGATTGTTTTTGTAGGTCTTTTTTGTTCATTCTCTTCTTGTTCTTTTGTTTGCTCTCTTCCCTTATGATTTGATGACTATCTTTAATGTTATGTTTAGGTTTCTTTCTCTTTTTTGTTTGTGTATTTGGAATATGTTTTTGATTTGTGTTTACCATGAGGTTCATATATAACAACCTATATATATGTGATTAATTTAAGTTGGTGATCTCTTTAAGTTCAATACAGTCTAACAACCCTACATTTTTACTCCACCCATCCCCACATTTAATGTTTTTGATGTCATGTTTTACTTCTTTTTGTATCCTTTACATATTATAATAATTACTTAGTATGGATATAGATGATTTTACTATTTATGTCTTTTAACCTTCCTACTAGCTTTATCAGTGACTGATGTACTACCTTTACTGTATATTTATCTTCACCAGTGAGATTTTTCTTTCATAATTTTCATATTTCTAGTTGTGGCCTTTTTTTCTGCTTATGGAAGTTCCTTTAACTTTTCTTGAAAAGCCATTTTAGTGGTGCTGAACTCTTTTAGCTTTTGCTTGTCTGTAAAACTCTATCTTTCCTTCAAATCTGAATGATAGCCTTGCCAGGTAGAGTATTCTTGGTTGTAGACTTTTTCCTTTCATCACTTTGAATATATTGTGTAACTCTCTTCTGGCCTGCAGAGTTTCTGCTGAAAAGTCAGCTGATAGCCTATGTTAGTTCCCGTGTACTTAACAGGTTGCTTTTCTCTTGCTCCTTGTAAGAGTCTTTTATTTTAATTTTTGCCATTTTAATTATGATGTGTCTTGGTGTGGACCTCTTTGGGTTCATCTTTTTGGGGAGTCTCTATGATTCCTGGCCTTGGATGTCTGTTTCATTCCCCAGGTTAAGGAATTTTTCTGGTATTATTTCTTCAAATAAGTTCCCTGCTACTTTGTCTCTCTCTTCTCCTCTGCCACCCCTATATGCAAATGTCAGTATGCTTGATGTTGTTCTAAAGGTCTCTTAAACTATTTTCCTTTTAAAAAATTCTTTTTTTCTTTTCTGCTTGGGAGAGTTCTACTACTCTGTCTTCCAGGTGCTGATCCTTTCCTCTGTATCATCTGATCTACTGTTGATTTCTTCTACTGTATCTTTTATTTCAGTTATTGTATTTTTCAGCTCTTGTTTGGTTTTTCTTTATATTTTTAAACTCCTGTTGGAATTTCCACTGTGTTCATCCAGTTTTCTCCCTAGTTCATTGAACCTGTTTTTGATCATTACTGAACTCTTTTTCAGGGAGATTGTTTATCTCCACTTTGTTTAGTTCTTTTTTTCTTCATGAGGTTTTGTGTTATTTATTTGTTTGGAACATATTTCTGTTTCCTCATTTTGCCCTATTCTCTATGTTTATTTCTGTATGTTAGGTCAGTCAGTTACATTTCCCAATTTGGAGAAGTAGCCTTATGTAGGAGACACTCCATGGGGTCCAGTAGCACACTCCCCTCTCATCACCAGAGCTTTGTGCTCTAGGGGTTCTCCTTATGTTGACAGCATGTACCCTTCTGTTGTGGTGGGGCCAACTACTGTGGATATGTTGTTAGGCAGAGCTGGCCCCTGGCCCAACTGGCTGTGAGGCTGTGCCTCATGCAGTGGCTGTAGGCCTGCTGGAGAAAAAGGTAGGTTTTCTGTGTCATTGGCTGTATGCCCAAGGGAGCCTGGGGCTGGGTCCTTGCATAGCTGTCTGTGCAGCCTGGGGTGATTTACAGCTGGTGCTAGCCCACAGGTGGGTGCCAAGTCCCCTGGTGCTAGTAGGGTAGAGGGAGGATTCCAAAATGGTACTTGCCAGTGCTGGTGTTATTGCAGTAGAACAAGTCCCCCAGAATGGCTGCCACCAGCATCTCTGTCCCCCAGGGGGTCTCAGTTGCCTCTTGCCTCTCCAGGAGGCTCTCCAAGACCAGCAAGTGGATCTGATCCAGACTCTTTTCATACCGCTGCCTCTGCACTGGAACTTGGATTATGTGAGATTTTGTGCATGCTTTTTAAAGGTGGAATCTCTGTTTCCTGTAGCTTCCAGCTCTCCTGAACATGAGCCCCACTGGTTTTCAAAGCCAGATGTTCTGTGGTATCATCATCTTGGTGTAGGATATCTGGGCTGGAGAGCTTGACATGGCACTCAGATCCCTTGCTCTTTGGAGAAGGCCTCTAAAATTGTGATTATCCTCCCAGTTGGGGTCCACCAATCCTGGAGTGAGGATCCTGACTATATTGTGTCTCCACCCTTCCTAACCATCTTATTGTGGTTTCTTCATGTCTTTATTTGTGGAGTATCTTTTCTGCTAGTCTTCAGTTTACTCTCATAAATAGTTGCTTCATAAGTAGTTGTAATTTTCATGTTGTCCAGGGAGGGAGGTGAGTTCAGGGTCTTCCTACTCTGCCATCTTGGTCACCAGCAGTGGTATGCTTTTATGATTGGTGTCTCTTAATTCTAATATCCCCTGTGCCTTCTAAACTTCTTTGCTTCATCTCACTCTTTCTTAAATAAAGGTTCTTTCTTTCTTCCTACCTGTATACTTTGTGATTCATGAGTGATTTAGGTACAGATTTCATTTATTTTACCTATTTTTAAAGTTTAAAAATATATATAACTGAACACCCAATACAGTTCTCCCCCATTTATTTATTTATTTATTGGCCACACCCCACGGCATGTGGGATGTTAGTTACCCGACCAGGGATTGAACCTGTGTGCACTGCATTGGAAGTGCAGAGTCTTAACCACTGGACCGCCAGGGAAGTCCCCCCCCATTAATTTAATGTTGGTTATTAGTAAGTCTTTAGTTTTCTCTCTTTTGAGGCTTTTACTTTAAAAATGATAACTATTTTATTCTTAACATAATTGCATATATAAAGCGTTTACATTAACAAGAGCATATTGACATATTCAGTAATTATTTTAAATTTATGATATAGTGGCTGTTATAATCAAGATCAAATGTGTTTTAATATGTTTTGTAATACATCTAAATATAGAAACTAAACTTTTTTTTAGTATGAAGTTGTCTTAGTTGTCAGCAGTTGTAAGTTGTTGTCACTTGCCATGTGGTTTCTGATGAATTCTGAAAGGGCTGTCAACTTCTGATAATTTAATTTTCTATATTTTAATGTGATACTCATTATCAGGATGTGAAAATTTAAAGAATTGGCTACAAATTATGACTAATAAAATTTTAATATATATATTTTTTGTTTCTAGAGAAAAACAGAAATCTGAAGCAAAAGACAGAAAAGTTTTAGAAATTCTGCAAGTCAAGGATGCTAAAATAGAAGAATTGGAACAGGTTGGTGTTACAACAGAAAATACTAAATTTATAATATTTGTTCCAGGTAGTAGGTCTTTACAAATATTAAAAAATTTTTTTGCAATAATGTTCATAAAGAATATCAGGGTCTTTATGTCAAGCTATTACTATAGTCAGGTTACTATAGTACTTTAGTCAGTTATTCTTTGTTTTCTGAATTAATAGACTATGTTATATATACAATAAAACTCTTAAGATGATATTGTAATTTTATAGTAGTAACTATCAATCACTTTTTGTTGAAATCTGCTTTTTTTTTTAGCAATTATCATTCACTTCTGAAACTTAGAAATTTTAAAACGGTTTAATTTGTAGAAAAGATTTAACAACTGGGATGATTCTATTTGATCTTTTGAAAACTTGCATTTTCAAATTATGCAATTCTGTAATTGTAATTATACAATTATATATAACTATATATTTTAAATTATATGTAATTATGTACTCAGTATATTATCACTACAAAAATTCATGTGGTCATTGCTTCCAGGAATAATCTTCAAGGTATTAACATCTTAAAAATAAAGGTGAAAGAAATTTAAGAATGGCCTATATCATGATATACTATTTAAATTTATTTTATACCCAGTAGCTCTTTATAGGCTAAATTATCTGTATTTTCTAGATAAATGAAGGTTCTTTCTGGCACCTATGCTCTTCCGACTTCTTACTCTATTTTTCTTCCTAGCCAATTAAACAATCATGAGAACTTTCATCAAAGGTTGGTTATTGTTATTAAGTTGTTTTATTAAAGGACTAAAAATGGAAGTTAATGTAGGTAAAAGATTAAATAATTTGTTCATTCTCTACATCCATATAAACTTGTTCTAAAATTGAATATAGATTCCTATATGACATATAAATTTGAAATTTATACCTTTTCCAGCATTGTATTTTCCTTATGAAAATGTCATAATTAGTGCTATAGTGATAAAATTTTAAAAATAACTTTTTAGTTTATTTTGGGAAAAACAGTTGTATTTGCCACTCGAATATCAAACAATATCCAAATGAATTTTAATATAGATAATTATTGCCATATGCCTCGTATATTAATTAGGCTAGTCTAAGCTGCCTAATAAATACAATGTTAAGACTTGGAAGTGGCAAACATCATTTGTACCAGCATTTCATTGAGAAAAACCAGTCATGGCCACCGCAAAATTCAGGGGATTTGGGAAAATGTAGATCCAGGCTGAGCAATGTCTTCCTCAGTCACAGGTCTGTTCTGTGGAGGGGAATGGATTTTGGCACTCTTTTTGATATCCTTTGGCATTAAGTTTTCAATGCTTTAGGGAATGCTTAGTTTACCAGGTCTAGATAGTAATAGCATAACATTATAAAAAATGTTGACTTTCTTAAATGACAGTATATTTTTCTTTTGTCTTTGCTAAATTCTTTTTCTACTTCCTTTTCCTTGGGTAGATATTATTTCACTATTTACTTTTTGAGTAGAATCATTTAGCTCATAAAATATTAAATGCCCATGAGAGAAATTATTTGTTTTTTAGGCACCTAATTTGTTTTCTAGGGCCTTTAATTTCTTAGCCTAAACCATGTATACTTTTGTACAATAATGGTTGTCACTTTCTACAGGGTATATTTTCAGTTTAATTCAACAAATTGCTGTATTAAATGTAGACATTATCTTGTGATGGTACTGTGGAAAATTCAGAGTTAAATTTCTTGCCTTTAATGATTTCTAAGTCTCTATGAGCAGTAGGGTGGGGATAAAAGTGAGGTGCAAGTAACCATATTCTGCTACATTAGATTAAGGTTCTGTGAGGGTGGGGACCCTTGTATACCCAACATCTAATATTTACCATATTGCCTGATTTATAATAGATGCTCTTTGAATATTTTTAAATGTGTGACTTAAATTGAATAAAACCAATGTATTTTAAGTGCCATGAGAGAATCACAAGCAGAGTGCTATAAAGATTCAAAGGAAGGAGAGATTAAATTCTGTGGAGAGGTCTTAAGGTATTCAAATGGTTTTAATAGGTAGAGATTATAGGAGGATTTGCCCATGGTGAACATCAGGCAAAATTCTTGAAGGTGGGAGTATAGAGTATGTTTGGGTGATACTGAAATTTATAGTTTGTTTCATAGATAATATGTAGCAGTGTAGGCTAAGATGAATATTATATTGGACCTGTATTAAGGAAAGGCCTTTATTGCTAGAATGAAGTAGTTGGACTTACAGGCCAAAGGAATCTATCTAAGCTTTTCATTCACTTAAGTTAATTAATCTGTAATCTCTGAAAATAAAACTGATAATCCTGTATACAATTAGAAAAAGAAAAGCAGAAAGTAGAATGATCTGTAAGATTATTTCATAGTATAAGAGTAATAACATGAACCTGAACTATTAGTTTTGCAAGAATTAAAGATATATAAATTAGAACCATAAGGAACTGACAGTAATTTGAAAGTGACTCTTAGGTTTTCAGCCTGGAGAATCCAGGGGAGCAGTGGCGTTGTTGTCAGAAAGAGGGTTATTATAAAGAGGTACAACAACTTACTGTGAGGATGACTTCTGAGCTTCTTTTAGACAATTTGTGTTTTAGTTATTGGTGGGAATTCCGTTTAGAGATTTTTAAGCAAACCATTGAAGGCATGGATCCAATCCTTGGGAAGGAGTTTTCTCCTTGATATATAGATATCTAATGTTATAGTTAGAGGGAAGACTTTAAACGGAATTCTAAGAACTAGATATTTGCTGATATTATTAATGGGTGAGAGGAAGAACAAGTTTCGGTTAAAGAGATGAAAAGACTGTTCAGAGAAGTAGAAAGAGAGAAGTATAATATCATATGTCATGAATTGAGAGAGGACAGTTTCAAGAAACAAAAGGTGGTTAATGTAAAATGTTACAAAATTCATGAGGTTTGTGAAAAAATATTAAATTAAACAATCATGAAGTTTTTAGTGATTTTAGAAAGCAACACAAGTGGAATGGTATATGACATTTTAAGAGATCACTGAATTCTTAGAAAGTAGTGGAAACAAATGAGGAAATTTAACAGTGCAGAGAAAGAAATTTTTGCATTTAAAAAATGTTAGGCAAAATATTTGAAAGTAGTGGAGAAGGAAATTAAAATACACAATACAAGGAGACTTAATTTAGTTAACAGAATTCTAGTTGAAGGTGGAGACCATGAGATCAAGAAGATAACAAGATTTAATACATTTATTCTAATTTTTTCATCTTTAGTCATTCAGATTATATCTTAATTTTCTTCTTAAACTATTATCTTTCCTCCAGCATTCTTTCAGTTAAATTTGTTATATATTTGTTCATCCTTTAACATTGCATATTTAGATGAATCTCTTGTATATACTATTTGGTTGAACTTTGTGTCTTGACTCAATATTTACGTCTTTACCTTTTTAAAGATAAGTTTATTCCGTCTGCGTAAGATCTGATATACTTATTTGATCTTTGTTCTCTGATTGACCTTATGCTTTCTGCTTTAGTATTTTCTTTGTCTTTTTAAAATTTGCCACATATCTGTCTTCTCTTCATTTGTGTGTGTGTGTATATGTGCATGCACTCTTACGTTGATAATTTGGAAGGTTTAGGGTCTGTATCAGTTCTTCTTGTGGTTAAATTTATTATTTTATATATAATATTTAACACTATACTTTTTAAAATTGAAGTATAGTTGATTTACAATCTTATGTTAGCTTAAGGTATATAGCAAAGTGATTCAGTTATATATATGTGTGTATACATATATGTATATATATTCTTTTTCAGATTATTTTCCACTATCGGTTATTACAAGATATTGAATATAGTTCCCTGTGCTATACAGCAGGTCTTTGTTGTTTATCTTCTTTATATATAGTGGTGTGTAGCTGTTACTCCCAAACTCCTAATTTATCCAGCCCTCCCTTTTCCCTTTGGTAACAATGTTTACTTTCTATGTCTGTGAGTCTGTTTCTGTGTTGCAAATAAGTTCATTTGTGTCATTCTTTTGGATTCCACATATAAGTGATATCATGTGATACTTGTGTTTGAACACTATACATCTTGATGCTAACATATTCTAAAAAATATGAATAGTATCTCTCAACTGCATACTGTAAAAAGAAAATGAGAAAATTAGCAAATTTTTACTTATTCATCCTTTCTCCTCCATTTTGAAGTGAACTTAAAGAGAGTAATTGGAGGACTTAATTTCCTGTTCTTAGCATTGTTGGTTGTATTTTTTTATATTGTCAAGATTTCCAGTGTTTATGTTTCATAACCATTTTCTCTATTATTTTCTCTTATAAATTCGTCAGGAAGATATCTTGGGGTACATTAGTTTTTCTCCTGCTGTATAACAAATTAAAGCCTTAAAAGAATGTACACATTTATTAAATTGCTGTGGGTCAGGAGTCTGGGCATAGTTTAGGTGGGTCCTCTGCTCATTATCTCGATTGTAATTGAGTTTTCAATTGGCTTATGTTTTCATCTGGAGGCTTAATTTGGGAAGAATCTCCTTCTAAGCTTATTCAGGTCGTTGGCAGAATCCAAGTCCTTGCAATTTTAAGCCTGAAGTCCTAAACAGGAACAAAGTCTGTAATAGGATTCTCCAGAGAAACAGAACTAATTGTGTGTGTGTGTGTGTGTGTGTGTGTGTGTGTGTGTGTGTGTGTGTGTAGAGATAGATAGATAAATAAAGATATGAGAGAGAGACTGAGAAGTTGATTTTAAGGCATTGTTTCATGTATTGATAGTTGTGGGCTGGCAAATCTAAATTCTGCATAACAAACTGGAGACCCAGGGAAGAGTTGATATTGCAGCTGAACCCAAAAGCATTCTGGAGGCAAAATTCCTTCCCCCTCAGAGGATTAGTTCTTTTTTTTAAGGTCTTAAATTGGTTGTATGAGACCCATTCACATTATGGAGGCGTTATCTGTTTTACTCAAAGTCTACTGATTTAAATGTTAATCACATCTACAAAACACTTTCACAGCAACATCTAGATTGGTGTTTGATTAAAAACTGGTTATTTGGGCTTCCCTGGTGGCGCAGTGGTTGAGAGTCCGCCTGCCGATTCAGGGGACACAGGTTCGTGCCCTGGTCCGGGAAGATCCCACATGCCGTGGAGCGGCTAGGCCCGTGAGCCATGGCCACTGAGCCTGCGCGTCCAGAGCCTATGCTCCGCAACGGGAGAGGCCACGACAGTGAGAGGCCCGCGTATCGCAAAAAAACCCAAAAAACAAAAAACAACTGGTTATCATGGGTAGAGTGGTTTAACCACGTTGACACATAAAATTAACCAAATGGGTAAAATGTACTGAGAGAAAGGTCTTTAGTGTGAGGTTTTATGTTTATCTGCTAGGGGTTAGGCTGTGTTTACTGTTTGTTTAGCAAAGGCTAACATTTGCTTTGGTGTCCTTTTTATTTGGGTTTCTTTTTTTAACATCTTTATTGGGTATAATTGCTTTAAAATGGTGTGTTAGTTTCTGCTTTATAACAAAGTGAATCAGTTATACATATACATATGTTCCCATATCTCTTCCCTCTTGCGTCTCCCTCCCTCCCACCCTCCCTATCCCACCCCTCCGGGCAGTCACAAAGCACTGAGCTGATCTCCCTGTGCTATGCGGCTGCTTCCCACTAGCTGTCTACCTTACATTTGGTAGTGTATATATGTCCATGCCTCTCTCTCGCTTTGTCACAGCTCACCCTTCCCCCTCCCTGTATCCTCAAGTCTGTTCTCTAGTAGGTCTGTGTCTTCATTCCTGTCTTACCCCTAGGTTCTTCATGACATTTTTTTTCTTAAATTCCATATATATGTGTTAGCATATGGTATTTGTCTTTCTCTTTCTGACTTACTTCACTCTGTATGACAGAATCTAGGTCTATCCACCTCATTACAAATAGCTCAATTTTGTTTCTTTTTATGGCTTAGTAATATTCCATTGTATATATGTGCCACATCTTCTTTATCCATTCATCTGATGATGGGCACTTAGGTTGTTTCCGTCTCCGGGCTATTGTAAATAGAGCTGCAGTGAACATTTTGGTGTGTGACTCTTTTTGAATTATGGTTTTCTCAGGGTATATGCCCAGTAGTGGGAATGCTGGGTCATATGGTAGTTCTATTTTTAGTTTTTTAAGGAACCTCCATACTGTTCTCCATAGTGTCTGTACCAATCACATTCCCACCAGCAGTGCAAGAGTGTTCCCTTTTCTCCACACCCTCTCCAGCATTTATTGTTTCTAGATTTTTTGATGATGGCCATTCTGACTGGTGTGAGATGATATCTCATTGTAGTTTTGATTTGCATTTCTCTAATGATTAATGATGTTGAGCATTCTTTCATGTGTTTGTTGGCAGTCTGTATATCTTCTTTGGAGAAATGTCTATTTACGTCTTCTGCCCATTTTTGGATTGGGTTGTTTGTTTTTTTGTTACTGAGCTTCACGAGCTGCTTGTAAATTTTGGAAATTAATCCTTTGTCAGTTGCTTCATTTGCAAATATTTTCTCCCATTCTGAGGGTTGTCTTTTAGTCTTGTTTATGGTGTCCTTTGCTGTGCAAAAGCTTTGAAGTTTCATTAGGTCCCATTTGTTTATTTTTGTTTTTATTTCCATTTCTCTAGGAGGTGGGTCAAAAAGGATCTTGCTATGATTTATGTCGTAAAGTGTTCTTTCTGCCTGTGTTTTCCTCTAAGAGTTTGATAGTTTCTGGCCTTACATTTAGGTCTTTAATCCATTTTGAGCTTATTTTTGTGTATGGTGTTAGGGAGTGATCTAATCTCATACTTTTACATGTACCTGTCCAGTTTTTCCAGCACCACTTATTGAAGAAGCTGTCCTTTCTCCACTGTACATTCCTGCCTCCTTTATCAAAGATAAGGTGACCATATGTGTGTGGGTTTATCTCTGGGCTTTCTATCCTGTTCCATTGATCTATCTTTTTGTTTTTGTGCAAGTACCATACTGTCTTGATTACTTTAGCTTTGCAGTATAGTCTGAAGTCAGGGAGCCTGATTCCTCCAGCTCCATTTTTCATTCTCAATATTGCTTTGGCTATTCAGGGTCTTTTGTGTTTCCATACAAATTGTGAAATTTTTTGTTCTAGTTCTGTGAAAAATGCCAGTGGTAGTTTGATAGGGATTGCATTGAATCTGTAGATTGCTTTGGGTAGTAGAATCATTTTCACAATGTTGATTCTTCCAATCCAAGAACATGATATATCTCTCCATCTATTTGTATCATCTTTAATTTCTTTCATCAGTGTCTTATAATTTTCTACATACAGGTCTTTTGTCTCCTTAGGTAGGTTTATTCCTAGATATTTTATTCTTTTTGTTGCAGTGGTAAATGGGAGTGTTTTCTTGATTTCACTTTCAGATTTTTCATCATTAGTGTATAGGAATGCCAGAGATTTCTGTGCATTAATTTTGGATCCTGCTACTTTACCAAATGCATTGATTAGCTCTAGTAGTTTTCTGGTAGCATCTTTAGGATTCTCTATGTATAGTATCATGTAATCTGCAAACAGTGACAGCTTTACTTCTTCTTTTCCGATTTGGATTCCTTTAATTTCTTTTTCTTCTCTGATTGCTGTGGCTAAAACTTCCAAAACTACGTTGAATAAGAGTGGTGAGAGTGGGCAACCTTGTCTTGTTCCTGATCTTAGTGGAAATGGTTTCAGTTTTTCACCATTGAGGACGATATTGGCTCTGGGTTTTTCATATATGGCCTTTATTATGTTGAGGAAAGTTCCCTCTATGTCTACTTTCTGCAGGGTTTTTATCATAAATGGGTGTTGAATTTTGTCGAAAGCTTTCTCTGCCTCTATTGAGATGATCATATGGTTTTTCTCCTTCAATTGGTTAATATGGTTTATTACATTGATTGATTTGCGTATATTGAAGAATCCTTGCATTCCTGGAAGAAACCCCACTTGATCATGCTGTATGATCCTTTTAATGTGCTGTTGGATTCTGTTTGCTAGTATTTTGTTGAGGATTTTTGCATCTATGTTCATCAGTGATATTGGCCTGTAGTTTTCTTTCTTTGTGACATCCTTGTCTGGTTTTGGTATCAAGGTGATGGTGGCCTCGTAGAATGAATTTGGGAGGGTTCCTCCCTCTGCTATATTTTGGAAGAGTTTGAGAAGGATAGGTGTTAGCTCTTCTCTAAATGTTTGATAGAATTCGCCTGTGAAGCCATCTGGTCCTGGGCCTTTGTTTTTTGGAAGATTTTTAATCACAGTTTTAATTTCAGTGCTTGTGATTGGTCTGTTCATATTTTCTATTTCTTCCTGATTCATTCTTGGCAGGTTGTGTTTTTCTAAGAATTTGTCCATTTCTTCCAGGTTGTCCATTTTATTGGCATGTAGTTGCTTGTAGTAATCTCTCATGATCTTTTGTATTTCTGCAGTGTCAGTTTTTACTTCTTCTTTTTCATTTTAATTCTATTGATTTGAATCTTCTCCCTTTTTTTCTTGATGAGTCTGGCTGTTTATCTATTTTGTTTTCTTGAGAGACTTCTTAGATATCATCTGAAATACAAAGGTCTTTCAGTTGTATTACCTTTTTATTATACCGAAGCCCTATTGATGAAACCTATTGTGAGGTGTCTGGGGAGGGGAAGTATTCCATAGTCTTATGTTTAGGTCTCAGTCTTTTAGTGCGCTTGTGCCCCTAGGCTCTGACCTTCACAAGTGCTTCTCAGTTTTTTCTCCCTTAGGAAAGATTGGAAGGCTAGAGGGTTTTGGAGTTGGGTTTTTACACCCTGGGGGTTGGTTAGTCTCTGGTAAAATCCCAGCAGGCTTTGGTAAAATAATTTCTCTTGAGGAGAGGCCTTGTTAAGAAATATATACTTAGGGGAAATTTTATTTTATTTTATTTTTAAATTAGTTTTTATTGGAGCATAGTTGCTTTACAATGTTGTGTTAGTTTGTACTGTACAGCAAAATAAATCAGCTGTACTTATATATATATCCCCTCTTTTTTGGATTTCCTTCCCATTTAGGTTACCGCAGTGCATAAAGTAGAGTTCCCTGTTTGATACAGTATGTTCTCATTAGTTATCAATTCTACACATAGTATCAATTGTGTATATATGTCAATCTGAATCTCCCAGTTCCTCCCACCCCCACCCTTTCTTCCTTGGTATCCATACATTTGTTCTCTACGTCTCTGTCTCTCTTTCAGCTTTGCAACTAAGATAGTCTGTGACATTTTTCTAGATTCCACATGTATGTCTTAATGTACGATGTTTGTTTTTCTCTTAATGACTTTCTTCACTCTATATGACGCTCTCTAGGTCCAACCATGTCTCTGCAAATGACCCAGTTTTGTTCCTTTTTATGGCTGAGTAATATTCCATGGTATATATATGTACCACATCTTCTTTATCCACTCCTCTGTTGATAGACATTTAGGTTGCTTCCATGTCCTGGCTTTTGTAAACAGTGCTGTAATGAACATTGGGGTGCATGTTTCTTTTTGAATTATGATTTTCTCAGGGTATATGCCCAGTAGTGGGATTGCTGGGTCGTATGGTAGTTCTAGTTTTACTTTTTTGAGGAACCTCCATACTGTTCTCCATAGTGGCTGTATCAGTTTACATTCCTACTAAGAGTGCATGAAGGTTCCCTTTTCTCCACACCCTCTCCAGCATTTACTGTTTATAGATTTTTTGATGATGGCCATTCTGACTGGTGTGAGGTGATACCTCATTGTAGTTTTGATATGCATTTCTCTAATAATTAGTGATGTTGAGCATCTTTTCATGTGTCTGTTGGCCATATGTATGTCTTCTTTGGAGAAATGTCTATTTGGGTCTTCCATCCATTTTTTTTATTGGTTTTTTTCTTTTTTTGATATTGAGCTCCATGAGCTGCATGTATAGTTTAGAGATTAATCCTTTGTCAGTTGCTTCCTTTGTAAATATTTTCTCCCATTCTGAGGGTTGTCTTTTCGTCTTGTTTATGGTTTCCTTTGCTGTGCAAAAGCTTTTAAGTTTCATTAGGTCCCATTTGTTTATTTTTGTTTTTATTTCCATTACTCTAGGAGGTGGGTCAAAAAAGATCTTGCTATGATTTATGTCACAGAGTGTTCTGCCTTTGTTTTCCTCTGAGAGTTTTATAGTGTCCAGTCTTATATTTAGGTCTTTAATCCATTTTGAATTTTTTTTTCTTTTGTAGGGTGTTAGGAAGTGTTCTAATTTCATTCTTTTCCATGTAGCTGTCCAGTTTTCTTAGCACCACCTATTGAAGAGACTGTCTTTTCTCCATTGTGTATCCTTGCCTCCTTTGTCATAGACTAGTTGACCATAGGTGCATGGATTTAATCTCTGGGCTTTCTATCCTGTTCCATTGATCTATATTTCTGTTTTTGTGCCAGTACCATGTTGTCTTGATTACTGTAGCTTTGTGTATAGTCTGAAGTCAGGGAACCTGATTCCTCCACCTCCATTTTTCTTTCTTAAGATTGATTTGGCTCTTCGGGGTCTTTGTGTTTCCATAAAAATTGTAAAATTTTTTGTTCTAGTTCTGTGAAAAATGCCAGTGGTAGTTTGTTAGGGATTGCATTGAATCTGTAGATTGCTTTGGGTAGTATAGTCATTTTCACAATGTTGATTCTTCCAATCCAAGAACATGGTATATCTCTCCATCTGTTTGTATCATCTTTAATTTCTTTCATCAGTGTCTTATAGTTTTCTGCATACAGGTCTTTTGTCTCCTTAGGTAGGTTTATTCCTAGATATTTTATTCTTTTTGTTGCAATGGTAAATGGGAGTGTTTCCTTAATTTCTCTTTCAGATTTTTCATCATTAGTGTATAGGAATGCCAGAGATTTCTGTGCATTAATTTTGGATCCTGCTACTTTACCAAATGCATTGATTAGCTCTAGTAGTTTTCTGGTGGCATCTTTAGGATTTTCTATATATAGTATCATATCATCTGTAAATGGTGACAGTTTTACTTCTTCTTTTCCACTTTGAATTTCTTTTATTTCTTTTTCTTCTCTCATTTCCATGGCTGAGACTTCCAAAACTATGTTGAATAAATAGTGGTGAGAGTGGGCACCCTTGTCTTGTTCCTGATCTTAGAGGAAATGTTTTCAGTTTTTCACCATTGAGAATAATGTTGGGTGTGGGTTTGTCGTATATGACCTTTATTATGTTGAGGTAGAGTCCCTCTATGCCCACTTTCTGGAGAGTTTTTTTTATCATAAATGTGTGTTGAATTTTGTCAGAAGCCTTTTCAGCATCTGTTGAGATGGTCATATGGTTTTTGTTCTTCAGTTTGTTAATATGGTATATCACATTGATTTGTGTTTATTGAAGAATCCTTGCATCCCTGGGATAAACCCCACTTGATCATGGTGTTTGATCCTTTTTATGTGTTGTTGGATTCATTTTGCTAGTATTTCATTGAGGATTTTTGTGTCTATGTTCATCAGTGATATTGGCCTATGGTTATCTTTTTGTGATATCTTTGTCTGGTTTTGCTATCAGGGTGATGGTGGCCTTGTAGAATGAGTTTGGGAGTGTTCTACCCTCTGCAATTTTTGCAAGAGTTTGGGAAGAATAGGTGTTAGCTCTTCCCTAAATGTTTGATAGAATTCGCCTGTGAAGGCTTCTGGTTCTGGAGTTCTGTTGGTTGGAAGATTTTTAATCACAGTTTCAATTTCATTACTTGTGATTTGTCTGTTTATGTTTTCTATTTCTTCCTGGCTCAGTCCTGGGAGGTTGTCCTTTTCTAAGAATTTGTCCATTTTTTCCATGTTGTCCATTCTATTGGCATATAGTTGCTTGTAGTAGTCTCTTATGATCCTTTGTATTTCTGCGGTGTCAGCTGTAACTTCTCCTTTTTCATTTCTAATTTTATTGATTTGAGTCCTCTCCCTTTTTTCTTGTGGAATCTGGCTAAAGGTTTATCAATTTTGTTTACTTTTCAGAGAACCAGCTTTTAGTTTTATTGATTTTTGCTATTGTTTCCTTCCTTTCTATTTCATTTATTTCTGCTATGGTATTTATGATTTCTTTCATTCTACTAACTTTGGGTTTTGTTTGTTCTTCTTTCTCTAGTTGCTCTAGATGTAAGGTTAGGTTGTTTATTTGAGATTTTTCTTGTTTCTTGAGGTAAGATTGTATTGCTATAAACTTCCATCCTAGAACTGCTTTTGCTCCATCCCATAAGTCTTGGGTTGTCATGTTTTTGTTGTCATTTGTTTCTTATTATTTTCTGATTTTCTCTTTAATTTATTCAGTGATCTCTTGGTTGTTCAGTTGCATATTGTTTAGCCTCCATGTGTTTATGGTTTTTACATTTTTTTCCCTGTAATTGATTTCTGATCTCATAGTGTTATGGTTGGAAAAGATGCTTGATACGATTTCAGTTTTCTTAAATTTACTGAGACTTGATTTATGAGCCAGGATGTGATCTCTCCTGGAGAATGTTTTGTGTGCACTTGAGAAGAAAGTGTATTCTGCTGCTTTCGGATGGGATGTACTATAAATGTCAGTTAAGTCTATCTGGTCTGATGTGTCATTTAAGTCTTGTGTTTCCTTATTAATTTTCTGTCTCGCTGATCTGTCCATTGGTGTAAGTGGAGTGTTAACGTCCCCCACTATTATTGTGTTACTGTCAAATTCCCCTTTTATGGCTGTTAGCATTTACCTTATGTATCGAGGTAGTCCTAAGTTGGGTGCATAAATATTTACAATTCTTATATCTTTTTCTTGGATTGATCCCTTGATCACTATGTAGTGTCCTTCCTTTTCTCTTGTAATAGTCTTTATTTTAAAGTCTCTCTTCGGGCTTCCCTGGTGGTCCAGTGGTAGAGAATCCACCTTCCAATGCAGGGGATGCAGGTTTAATCCCTGGTTGGGGAACTAAGATCCCACATGCCGTGGGGTAACTAAGCCCGCGTGCTTTAACTATTGAGCTTGGACCCCTCAACTGCAGAGCCTGCGTGCCACAAGTACAGAGCCCACGTGCCCTGGAGCCCATGTACCACAGCTAGAGAGAAGTCTGCGTGCCACAACTAGAAAGAAGCCTGCATGCTGCAATGAAGAGCACGTGTGCTGCAACTAAATATACTGCATGCTGCAACGAAGATCTTGCCTGCTGCAAGTTAATACCCGGCCGGCACAGCCAAAAAATAAAATGAAAAAAGATAATAAAGTCTATCTTGTGTGGTATGAGTATTGCTACTCCAGCTTTCTTATGATTCCCATTTGCATGGAATATCTTTTTCCATCCCCTTACTTTCAGTCTGTATGTGTCCCTAGGTCTGAAGTGGGTCTCTTGTAGACAGCATATACACGGGTCTTGTTATTGTGTCCATTCAGCCAGTCTTTGTCTTTTGGTTGGAGCATTTAATCCATTTACATTCAAGGTAATTATCGATATGTATGTACATTCAAGGTAATTATGGACTAAAGTAATAACAAAAACTGAAAAATAAAACAGAAAGGAAGCAAGCAAAAAAGTGAAGAAAACATAAAATATATACATGAAAGCAATAAAAATAAAATAAAACAAAAATCAAAGAACCAAAACCAGAGAAAAACCCCAAAACAACCAAAAAGTAAAATAAAAATAGAAAAATTACAAATATATATATTAAAAAATAAGAATAAAAGATAAAAAATAATTAAAGCAACAATACCAACAACTGAACAGAATGAAACAAACAATAAAAGCATAACAGTAATAAATATATTTTCTTGGGGCATCCTCTCTCAGTGTCCTTGCTCCCACAGTGAGCCATAGCCAATCCCCACCTCCCAGGGAGGCCTTCCAATACCTCTGCATAGGTCTCTACACCTGCTGTGGGCACTGTGGGGTCAGCTCATAGTCTGACCTGGCCTGACTCTCCGGTGTACTTGCCCTCAAAGTCCACTGCTGTGAAGGCTATACTGAACTCAATTGTTGGAACATTCATCTATTCAGGTATCTCACAGATGCAAGATTTACCAACCCGATCTTGGGGATTTAATCTGCAGCTTCTGCAACTGCATGGAAAGATTTCTGTTCCTCTTCCTTAGTTGCACTGTCCCTGGGGCTCAGCTTCGGTTTTGATCCCTTCTCTGCATGTGCGCCACCTTCCTTCCTTGCCCAGGCAAGAGGGAGTGGAAGCAGCAGCTGATTGGGTCACACTTATTCAGGCCAGGGAGGGGTACGGCGGCTACAGTTGGGGGGCGGCCACAATTGGGGTGTGTGCGAGTTACCTGCGGCAGCCGGGACCAGCAGGCGGTTGCAACAGACTGTGGCGCACTGGCTCTGGTGGGAGTCCCCCTCCCAGTACCCGTGGATGCAGGAGCTGGCGTGTGAGGGTGGTGGCTGCCTTGCCCCGCCCCCATGCACCACTCAGCAATGGCACTTCACCTTCCAGGCAGACCACGCTTCCTCTAGGGGCATTCCTGGCTGTGCTTCCCTCATTCCTGTCCCCTCTGCTGTGCCCGGGGAGGCAGAAGCCGGCTGCAAAGGTGTTGTAATGGTGGCCCCACCCTTTGCGTACCACTCAAGAGTGACGCCTTGCTTCTATGGTGTCTGGAACTTTTCCCACAAACTCTCCTGGTTGTAGAGCTCCTTACTCCTGTCCCTTCAGGCTGTCTTTTTGTAGCCAACAGCTGTCCCCTCCCTGGGTCCTCACTCCAAACCCCATTTTCCAGCACCCAGACCTTGTTTGCAATAGGTGACTCATGACTCAGGCTGGAATGCACAGAGCTGTGGTGTAGACCATGTGTGCAGTTCTTACTTTGTCCTGCCTTCTACTGACCAATGGCTGTGTTCTCCTTTGATTCCCCCGAAGGTCCTTTTCTTTCCCAGCTGATTTCCGCACCATGAGAGAGTTAGAATTTCTGAGTTGCAGGGACCTCTCCTCACCTTCAGCTTCCCGCCAGGGGTGCTAGTCCCATTTTTGATTCCTCTTTTCTTTTTTTTTCTTTCTTTCATCTTACCCAGTTGTGAGGGGATTTTTCTTGCCCTTTTAGGTTCCAAAGTCTTCTGCTAATGTTCAGCAGGTGCTCTATGAGAATTGTTCTATTTGTAGATGTATTCTTGATGTACTTGCGAGGAGCAACGAATTCTGCGTCCTCCTATTCTGCCATCTTGACTCCTCCCCGCTAGGGCATATTTTTAAATGTCTGTGTTCCCTCTCCTCCCACAGAAAGCAGGAAGGGACTTTTCTCTGATCTTCACAGTGACAATCTGATTGTGCTCCTCTGTGTAGAATTCACGAAATTATGGGAACTCCTCTAGACCGGGCCCTCCCAGACATTTTAACTCTCAAATATGTCCACACTGATCCTCCAGTAATTTGTTAATTGCAAATTTGATTTTCCTACCCTGTTACTGGTTTCCATGGAGCTTCCTTTCTTCTGGGTTTTTGCTCTGCTAAATTGTCATTCTCTGTATCTGCCTGTCTCTCTAGTTTTGGGAACAGCAATTTGCCCTATGACCTCAGTTCTCTGATGACTCTAGGAAGAGGTGTTGATTTTCAGTTTGCTCAGCTTTTTTCATGTTGTGTGAAAAGGAGAGACAACTTCCAAGTTCCTACATCCTGGATTGGAAGCCAGAAGTCCCTCCATTATGTTTTTGTTTTTCCACTGAGTAATGTTCAATAGCCATTACTTTTCTAAACTTGTAGTCTGTGGAATAGAGGAACAGTTAAGAATGATGATTCCTTTAGTTTATTTAAATCTTAACTATGTTTCTAGTCAAACTAGTAGAAAGTCACACACACATTTTTTTTAACTAGTTGCAGGAAATCTTTCATAGAACAATCTAATAATATAACATATTTTATTGATAATAGTGTAAAAATTGCCATATATCTTCTTCTGGTAAGACTACGCTTTACCTTTGTTGCTGTTAGTTATAAAGTAAATCTTGTAATAAATTTCTCCTTTAAGTATTATATTAGATAACATGACTCTGCTAATAACCGAGTGTATTGTATTCAATTAGATGATTTTTTTAAACATTATATTTCTCTTTTTCCTTACCTTCTAGGAAGCTCATAGATAAGTTTTGGTTCTCATTTACATTTAATTTCTCACCCCTTCCCCTTTCTCCATTTACCATTGTTTTAGTTGTTGTGGTTTCATTACTTTTCTGTTTTTTATTAAAATTTTTATGTGCATTTGAAAGTAGGTCATATAAATAATATATTAACTATGCTCAAGTATTGCCTCCTACAGTTTTAGGTCTTCTGTGCCACTGCTGCCACACCCCACTTTTTTTCGAAAATGCTTCATATTCACGATCATTTTCTTCTTACTCTGTAGACTTCTTTTGACCATGATTTGAATTATTCATTTCATGGCTTATCCTTAATAAATTATTTGTTTCAGACATACTTCCTCTTGTCACTCTTTATGCTTTATGGTTCCTCTGAGTTCTATTTGCTATTTTAATATTAACTCAAGGCAGACCATTAAGAATGTACTCTACTGTATCCAGAAAAGTTTGTTTGAAAAGGTTTCATAAAGCTAAATTTAGGACTTAGAGGGTACTATGCTTAGTGAAGTAAGTCAGAGAAAGACAAATAATATTTGATATCACTTATATGTGGAATCTGAACAATAAAACAAACTAATGAATATAACAAAAAAGAAACAGACTCACGTAGAACAAACTAGTGGTTACCAGTGGGGAGAGGAAAAGGGGAAGGGACAAGATAGGTGTAGGGGATTAAGAGGTACAAACTACTATGTATAATGTAAATAAGCTAAAAGGATATATTGTACAGCACAGGGAATATAGCCATTTTGAATAATAACTATAAATGGAGTATAACTTTTAAAAATTGTGAATCATGTTATACACCTGAAACTTATATAATTTATTATAAACCAACTGTACCTCAGTAAAAAAGAAAACAAAATAAATGAATTGTAACTATATATACCTGTGCTTTCATTATAGAAACTAGTTCATTGAGGGTATATTTTATCAGGAAAATGTTTGGAGTTATACAAAATTTAACAGATCTTTGAGAGCTTATCAGTCCTCTTCCGTTGGGAGTACATCTTTGTCTAACTTATTACTTTAATGATTATAATATATAATACCAATTATTAAACTAATTATCAAAATTTGATAGTTTTGGTTAACTAAGTTCCCACTGTATTTTGTGTTTTTATTTAGAAATTAAGTCTATATTTGTCCTGTGGATTACTAAATTCACTCAAATGCCAACATTTTAATATATTAAGTAATTTTCATGAAAGGGCTTGCTATTGGTGTCATTTATATTGTCAAGTTAAGTTTAGTTCACATTATTGGGCAAACCCTTCTGAACCTTAAATCATTTGATCTAGTGTCGCACCTTCCTGATAGTCTCCAGAATAGGTGAGGATGCTCAATTTTTGTCAGTTCTCCTTTGAAAGGATAGGCCTGTAGGTATTTCAGTCTTAGTGTTCATATGATTGAATTTATCATTCAGTGTCAGTCTCATTCATAAACATTTACTATAATCTAGTTTGGAAGATAGTATGTGTACATAGATAATCAGTAAGACTAGGTAATTTGTTATGTGTCAAATGAATAATGTAGGCAATACAGAAATTTAGAAATAGCAGAAATTACTGTGATAGCTGGGGAAGGCTTCATTGAGGTGGTAGAAATTGAGTATTGAAGGAGGCTGAGACTTAGATGAGAAAGGAAAAATAGGCTGTGAATTGTGGATGGGCCATGTTATGCATCTGTTTTTATGCTGTTTGATTGATGTCAAACACATTTTGATATGCCCTAATAATTAAAATAGGAAATAAAAATTAAAAGTAATATGAGGTACCATTTATATCTCATTTGTAAAAACTTACCAAGCTTGAGCGTCATGTTGGTGCACATGTGGAGCTATGAGAACTCTTGAAGTGCATATAACCTATGAACTAGTAATGCCACCTCTTAATATAAATAATCAAAAGCAATGTTTTATTAATGTGATCCCACACTGAAAAAAATACATTTTACTTCATGACCCAGTATACACAGAGATGAAATAAAAGTTTCATACATACACTACTATATATAAAATAGATAACTGATAAGAATCTACTGTATAGCACAGGGAGCTGTACTTAATACTCTACAATGGCATATATGGAGAAAGAGTACAAAAAAGAGTGGATATATGTATGTGTATAACTGATTCACTTTACTGTGCAGCAGAAACTTATACAACATTATAAATCAACTATACGCCAATAAAAATTTTAAAAAATAATGTAGTTTTACTATATATAATAAAGGTAAAATATAACAAAGCATATATCAAGTATGAATTTAATAATGTTTAAATAAAATAGAAATTCTAAATTAAACACTGCAAAAAAATTTAAGAGCTACTAGTTTCAAATATTGGTTGAAAAAATGAGTGGGTTGACAAAAGTTGAGTAAGTTTAGTAAAGAGTTAATATCAGGACATGGATATCTGTTTTAGCATGTTGGTTCGAGGTGGCAGCAGATAATTCAGATGGAGGTATTTTAGAGAAAACTGGAAATGTGGGATTGGTGATTGGGAAAGAGTCAGGGCTGGATTATGGATTGGGTAGTCTTTCAGACAGAGATGAGATCAGAAGCCAAGAGAGTGGGTAAATTTTCTGAGGGAAAAGCTGTAAAGATTTGAGAAGAGGGAAACTAAGAATTGAGTCATGGATACATCCTCCAATTAGATAGCATTTATTCTGGTAGGTGAGAAGAATATTCAGTTAAAAATTATGGCAATTTTAATATTCTGAATATTCTTTCTACAGAGCAAGATACTTTTTGTATCAAGGCAGACTTTCCATTTTTCATTCTTTAAAATTGCTTATGCTTTCACAAAACTGTATTCATTTCTCTAAAAAATATTTTCTTCCAAATGATAGTAAAATAGAGGATAATTCTTATTTTAGTTACATAAGCATTTTCTTTAATTAGAATGTTTTGTAAAATTTCATTTTTTTCCTATTACACACAGAAATCCAAAAAGTTTGCTTTCTGTATGTGACTTAATATTTGGTATCCAGTTTTTAATGGGTTCTTCATCTTAAACTAGTAAGTCAGTACCAGATTTGTACATTTTACTTGAAAATCTCTGGGCATGTCATAGGAAATGAGTATTATGATAATGGATGTTATTATGAAAGGTAGTTAATTCTAATATTATCAGTCAAAATCTAAAACTTTTTACATAAAATTATTTTTTCTTAGAAATACCAGCTCATCAGTAATTTTGCTTTTTTCCATAGAGAGAATCAGGACTAAAACAGGAAATAAATGACCTTGTAAAACGGAAGGTTGCAGTAGATGAAGAAAATGCTTTCTTAAGGAAAGAATTCAGTGACTTGCAGAAGAAATTTAAAGATAAAAGTCAAGAAGTTAAGGTGTGTTGACTTGTACATAGTTTTACAGTACTTTCTTTGAAGTCCTACTTAAAGCTTTGTCAGCCTTTGTGGCACAGAAAGTGACAAGCTTGGAGGAAAAATTGCCTTAGGCCCTGCTGTACCATACAGTTTTCTTACATGCAGAAACTCTGAGAAAGATGCTTTAAAGCTAAGACTCTAAGCTTTATAACTTTAAGATAAATAGTTAATGATGGAAATGGAGCTAAGAAAGTAGGAGTGTGAATATGTGGCTTCTTGTAATTAGATTCTGATGGGACTGGCATTATTAATTGATAAAACCCAGGTCTGGGAGGATATGTCTGTGTGGGTCTCAAAAATAGCTGGGGACAGCATCAAAGGCAGCTTGATCAATTAATGGGCTCTTTGCAAATGTGTACTCATCAAAGCTGTCATCCAGTGAAAAAATATGACCCATCCACCTGCATGAAAAGAGGCCAATAAAAGTATACAGGTGACCTTGGCCATCAAATATAGAAGCTGCTGTGGGGGTAAAATTGTACAGTTTATATTTGCTGATTAGTTCTCACCTGTTTTTTGGTTTGTTTCATTCTGTTTTGTTTATCGGCCCCTGTGGTACTGTTCTACAGGACACTAAGGAGTGTGTACAGAATAAGGAAGAGCAAAACAGACTGGTTATAAAAAATCTGAAGGAGAAAAATGAGAAATTAAGTACCCACTGCGCTGACCTGCTAAATGACCTGGAGAAACTGAGGAAGCAGGAAGCACATTGGAGAAAAGAAAAGTATAGCATTGATGCAAAAATAAAGGTATGCAATGAGAATGGAATCTGTGCTGTTATTTTGGATCTAACTTCTTATAGGAAGTTTATTACATGTTATTTTCTTTAAATAACAAGTTATATATTCATATCCACCAGTGGGGACTAGCATTAATTTATATTCCTTCAGTTAAGACCCACAGCTTTTTAAAAATTGATGTTGCAAAGCAGGAAACTGACTTCAAATACTTATCTAAAATGTAATCATTAAAAAATAAAGGCTGTTGCATTTTGAAATAAAACATGTTTTGAAAAAACATATTTAGAATTATGAATTTTGGCTTTTTGCAGTTAGGGATTAAATTTATAAATATAGCTAGGATTCATTGCAATACAGTTTTAATACTGTATTTTCCAGGTCCTTTAAAAACTATGTAAAAAAAGCACAAAACAGTTAAAAAATACTCACATGTGTTTTATATGTGTTTCTTTGGCTTGAGAGGGCCTTATTCATCGTAAAATTTTACTTTTATAGAAGATAAAAGGTGCAATCAATCTTTATAATATTCTTATATCCTTTTTGATCAGTTTTTTTTCAAAATAATATTTTCTTGTAGCTTTCTCTTGGTCTTGAGAATGTTTTTGTTCATTTTTTCCCACCGAATTTCAGGTTTCTCTTTTAACATAGATTTTGTTGAAAAGGCCTCAGACAAATTTTAGTGCTAGTAAATATGATAGTTCCTCTATGTATACATGCTTAAGAAGAATATATAACATAAGTATACACACATATATATATATATATATATAGTGCTATTAAAATATAGTAAGAATGGATATGTGTGTCTACGTGTGTGTGAGTGTATGCACGTGTGCCTGATTATTTAAGGATTTGTCTTTCTGAGTGTGTGAATCTATTCATTGCAGATATTTAAAGAAATACATACAGTAATTCTGTTAGTGCACAATCAGGGAATGACTGAGCCATTGAGAGAAGTGAATTCTGGCACATTTGTTTTCTTATTTTTATATCAGTTTCTGCTTCCCTACAGCCTTTAAGCAGTTTGGTAGTGTCATAAGGGTAAGTGGTACTTCCTTGTGTTAATCATAGCTGCATGATTTTTTGATGATGATTTCATTTCCTTATTTGCCATTCAAATAGTCCATTCTATGATTTACTGTGATTTTCAGTTCTGACTTTTTTTTCTATTAGAGTGCTTATCTTTTCTTATTAATTTGTAAGCATTCTTTATTCTAGATAGCAATACTTTTAAAAATATATATATATCACACATACCTTCTGTTCAGTGAGTCTTGAATAAGGTGAATTAAACATTCAAAAATTTGTGAATTTTTATAGTCATTTTTATTATTTCCTTCTCTAATGTTTTTGTTTTAGAAGTCTTATATTCTTAAGTATTCCCTACCCTAACATTTTTAATCTATTTAGAATTCATTTTTGGGTGTCGTCTTCCACACCGTTTATTCAGTAGTTTATTGATTTCTGATTCAGTCTCTCTCACATCTCTAAGTTTCCATGGGTATGTTTGGGTTTGTTTCTGGACTTCCTGTTTCTGGACTTTCTGGAAAACCTGTTATTTTCATGGTTTTAGGTATTGTAGTTTTAGAATTTTACTCATTATTTTGTAGGGTGATCTACTTCTTTATTCTTCTTTTTGTAAGTCATGAGCCCTATATGTGCCTCTTCACTATCTAATAATATTTAAGGATCATTTCATTAGTTTTACTGAAAAATTCTGTTAGAAAGCAGGTTGGAACATCATCTAATTTATGAATTAATTTTGGAAGAATTATAATCCTGCTATTTAAGAATGTGGCGTGTGGTTTTGTAAGTTTCTTAGAACGGTACTGTTCATTTTTATTAGATTTATTCCTAGCTATTAATATTAAAATATTGTTTTATGCTAAATATTTTTTTGCTGAATAATATTTTAAATTATATTTTTAATTAATTATTTCTAGAAGACAGCAATATTATTGAATTATCTTGAGCTTCTTTTCAACAATTTTCCCCAAATGTCTTAGTTCAAAAAATGTGTACATTTTCTAGATTTTTCTAAGTTATATAATTACATTGTCAGTAAGAAAACTCTCTTTCTTTCCTTTTAGTGTATAATTCACATACCATACGTTTAATCCATTTAAAGTGTACAGGCCAATAGTTTTTAGTTTATGCAGAGTTGTGCAACTATTATCAAAATTACTTTTAGAACATTTTCATCATCCCCAAAAGAAGCCCTGTAACCTTTAACAATCACTCCTCATTTATCCTTAGCTCTGCAGCCCGAGATAACCACTTATGGCCTTTCTCTATATATAGATTTATCTGCTCTAAACATTTCACATTAATGAAATTATAGTATATGATCTTTTGTGACTGACTTCTTCCACTTAGAATAATGTTTTCAGGGTTTATCCATGTTGTAACATGTATCAGTACTTCATTCTTTTTATAGTTTAATAATATTCTATTATATAAATATCCTACATTTTATTCATTTATCTCAAGTAGAAGGATATTTGTGTTATGAATAATACTGCTACAAATATCTGTGTACAATATTTTGTGTATACATCACACATTTTTATTTCTCATAGGTACATACCAAAGAGAGATTACTAGTTCATGTGATAATTCTGTTTTTAAGCTTCTGAGGAACTGTCAGACTGTTTTCAAAAGCAGCTGTACTATTTTACATTCCAAACAGGAGTTACTGAGGGTTCTGATTTCTCTTTGTCTTCGTCAGCACTTGTTATTGTCTATCTTTTTGATTGGAGCCATCTTTGTGGATGTGAATGGCATCTCATTGTGGTTTTGATTTGCTTTTCCCTGATAGCTAATAATTCTGGTCATCTTTTTATATGTTATTGGCCATTTGCATGTCTTTGAAGAAATGTGAAATCATTTCTTTTGCATATATTCTGGTTACAAGCCTCTTTTTATTGATATAATTTGAAACTATTTTCTTCAGTTTTCTGAGTTGTTTTTTACATCCTTAATGGTAGTATTTGAACACAAAAGTTTAAAATTTTGATAATTAATTTATCTCCTTTTTGTTTTGTTGCCCATGCTTTTGGGCATTCTCAGATGCATCTCAGATATGCATCTTGAGAAACCATTGCCTAATCAAAGATCATGAAATTGGACACTTATGTTTTCTTCTAAGAGTTTTATTTCTTACCTTTAGGTCTTTATCCATTTTGAGTTAATTTTTGAATATGATGTTTGATAGGAATCCAGCTTCATTCTCTTGCACGTGTATTCAGTTGTCCCAGCTCCATTTGTTAAAAAAGACTGTTCTTCCCCCACTGAATTTATCGTGCCATGTTTATTGAAAATCAGTTGACTGTAAATACAAGGGTTTATTTCTGGACCTCAATTCTGTTCCTTTGATCTATACATTTATCCTCATGCATATGCCACACTACATTGATTATTGTAGACTTATAGTAAGTTTTGCAGTTGGGATTTGTGTGTCCTCCAAATTCTTCCATTTTCAAGGTTGGCTATTCTGTGTGTCTTGCATTTCTATATGAATTTTAGAATCAGCTTTTCCATTTCTTGCAAAAAAAAAGCAAGCTGAGATGATTTTGGTAGAGATTGTATTGAATCCCTGTCACCGTTTTTAGTGTAGGCATTTACAGCTATACGTGTCCCTCTGAGCATTGCCTTTGCTACATCCTGTAAGTTTTGGCATGTTATGTGTTTTTTTAAAAAACATTTATTTAGGGCTTCCCTGGTGGTGCAGTGGTTGAGAGTCCGCCTGCCGATACAGGGGACACGGGTTCGTGTCCTGGTCCAGGAAGATCCCACATGCCGCGGAGCGGCTGGGTCCGTGAGCCATGGCCACTGAGCCTGCACGTCTGGAGCCTGTGCTCCGCAATGGGAGAGGCCACAACAGTGAGAGGCCCACGTACTGCAAAAAAAAAAAAAAAAAAAAAAAATTTATTTTTGGCTGCGTTGGGTCTTCATTACTGCATGCAGGCTTTCTCTAGTTGAGGCAAGTGGGGAATACTCTTCGTTGTGGTGCGCGGTCTTCTCATTGCGGTGGCTTCTCTTGTTGCAGAGCATGTGCTGTAGGCACGTGGGCTTCAGTAGTTGTGGCATGCAGGCGCAGTAGTTGTGGCTCGTGGGCTCTAGAGCGCAGACTCAGTAGTTGTGGTACACAGGCGTAGTTGCTCCATGGCATATGGGATCTTCCTGGACCAGGGCTTGAACCCATGTCCCCTACATTGGCAGGCAGATTCTTAACCACTGTGCCACCACGGAAGTCCTAGCATGTTATGTTTTTGTTTTCATTTGTCTCTGGATATTTTCTGATTCTCTTGTGATTTCTTCTTTGATCTATTGGCTGTTTAAGTGTGTATTGTTTAATTTCCATATATTTTGAATTTTTCAGTTTTCCTTCTGTTACTGAGTTCTAGCTCCATTCCACTGTGGTTGGAAAAGATACTTTGTATTAGTTTAAGTTTTTAAAGTTTATTATGAGCTTTTTTATTGCTTGACATATGGTCTTATATGGCAAATGTTCTGTGTGTACTTAAGAAATATGTATATTCTGCTGTTTTGAGGTAGAGTGTTCCATATACATCTGTTAGGTATACTTGGTTTATAGTGTTTTTCAGGCTCTTTGTATCCTTAGTGACCATCTATATAGATGTTCTATCATTATTTAAAGTGGCCTATATTCTCCAACTATTATTGTAAAACTCTATTTCTTCCTTCAATTCTATACTTTATATATTTTAAGGCTCTGGTTTTTGGTGCATGTATGTTTATAGTGGTTACACCTTGATGAATTGACTCATTGATCAATATATTATGTCCTCTTTTGTCTCTTATAACAGTTTTTGACTTAGTTTATTTTGTCCGACATTCTTATGTCCATCCTAACTCTCTTTTATTTATTATTTTCATGGAATATCTTTTCTCATCCTTTGATTTTCAATCTTTTTGTGTCTTTGGATATGATAGTATCTTTTAAAAACATATAGTTGTATAATTTTGTTTGTTTGTTTGTTTGTTTTTCTGTACGTGGGCCTCTCACTGTTGTGGCCTCTCCCATTGCGGAGCACAGGCTCCGGACGCGCAGGCTCTGGACGCGCAGGCTCAGCGGCCATGGCTCACGGGCCCAGCCGCTCCGCGGCATGTGGGATCTTCCCATACCGGGGCACGAACCAGTGTCCCCTGCATCAGCAGGCGGATTCTCAACCACTGCGCCACCAGGGAAGCCCATTTGGTAGTTTTTGACCATTATTTCTTTGAGTATTTTTTTCTGTCCTTATTCTATTGCCTCTCGTTCTGGTAGTCCCTTTATGCTTATATTGGTGCATTTAGTGGTGTCCAGTATTCCTCTGGGGCTATTAATTTGTATTATTCTTTTTTCTTGATATAGCTTCAAGTGTTCTTATTCCTGTCAGTTCATATTAAATGTTGAGCTCTTCTAGTGAGGTTTTTTTGTTTGTTTTTTTGTTTGTTTTCATTTTAGTCACTGTGCTTTTTAGCACCAGAATTTCCATTTGGATGTTTCAAAACAATTTATATTACTTTATTGGTATTTTCCATCAGATGAGATATTGTCATTTTAACTTTTTAAAAATATGATACTTTTTAAAACATGATTTTCTTTTACTTTTTAAATATACTTATAATGCCTCTTTTGAAGTCTTTGTGAAGGCTGGTATCTGGATCCTCTCATGGGCAGTTGCTATTGCTTGCTTTCTTTGCTTTGCATGAATGACACCTTTTCTTTGCATGTTGTAATTTTTTTGTTGAAAAATGTACATTTCAAGTTATATGCTAGGAGGAGTCAATTCAGCACCGTGGCAGAATGAAAAGCTATCTTTGTCTTTCCCTTTCAATCTACAACTAGTAAAACATCTAAAACACAACAATGAAGCCTCTGTCCAATATATCAGGTTGCTGGAGAATTCCACACATCTGTGCATCTAAAGGTGGGTGGACTGGAACACATGGAGGAGGCTGAACCAAGGGAACAGCAGAGGCATGCTTGAAGTCCTGGTCCATCAGCCATGGCAGCTGAACCCACAACCCCAGAGAACCTGGCAGTGGCAGGGGACGTGGTGCACATGACTCAAGCCTCCTGGCCACATGGTTACGACAGCCACAAGTAACCGGGCAGCAGTGGTAGTGGGGCCTGGTACCCCGTTCCTCCAGCTGCTAAGGCACCCATTACTCCAGCCTCTCACATGCACATCTCATCTGTGGAGCTTATAACACTGGACACCACAGAGGCACTTGCAGGAAACTTACAACACTGGACACCATAGAGGCACCCGTAGGACCCTGGCTCCCCCTTCCCTTTCCCCCATGATAGTGGAACCTTCAACTTTGGATCCCAGATGAGGGAAGAGCCCACCATCCAAGGGCCCCAGGCAGCAGCAACTGTGACACTGGCAGAAGCAAGGTACCAATGACCCCAGAGACACAAGAAACAATAACGAATGCACAGGGCCACACCTCTGACAGAGGCAATGGAACGTGGAAAGTGCAGACTCTCAAATAGAATCAGAGGCAGCTCAGGTAAGAGAAACCCAAAACTTGTGCTATATCACTACCTACTGGAAATCAAAAGAAAGACCTCTAATTTCTAACCTGTTGAATTACTAGTATCAAGCAGAAAGGTGTTCCCTACTTCACATGCACCAGCAGAGGAACAATTTATCAAGCACCATGAAAAACCACAGTAACATTGTACCACAAAAAGAAAATGACAATTTCACATACATTAAACTTAAAGTCATGGAACATTGCAATCTGATTGATAGAGAATTCAAGAGAGTTGTCATGAAGAAACTCAACTAGCTACAAGAAAACTCAGAAAGGGTGTTCATTGAGCTCAGGAATAAAATTAATGAACAGAAGGAATAATTTACCAAAGAGGTTGAAACTAAAAGAAAAGAACCAAGGGGCTTCCCTGGTGGCGCAGTGGTTGAGAGTCCACCTGCCAATGCAGGGGACACGGGTTTGTGCTCCAGTCTGGGAGGATCCCACATGCCACGGAGAGGCTGGGCCCCTGAGCCATGGCCACTGAGCCTGCGCGTCCGGAGCCTGTGCTCCGCAACAGGAGAGGCCACAGCAGTGAGGGGCCCGCGTACCGCAAAAAAAAAAAATAATAATAATAAAAAGAAAAGAAAAGAACCAAACCACAATTCTGGAGCTTAAGAATTCAATAAATGAGATGAAGAATGCATTAGAAAGCATTGGATATAGAGCAGACCATAGTGAAGAGAGAATTAGTGATGGACTTCCCTGGTGGCACAGTGGTTAAGAATCTGCCTGCCAATGCAGGGGATGCAGGTTCGAGCCCTGGTCTGGATAGATCCCACATGCCTTGGAGCAGCTAAGCCTGTGCGCCACAACTACTGAGCCTGTGCTCTAGAGCCCATGAGCCACAACTACTGAGCCTGCATGCTGCAACTACTGAAGGTGGCACGCCTAGAGCCTCTGCTCTTCAACAAGAGAAGCCACTGCAACGAGAATCCTGGGCACCGCAATGAAGAGTAGCCCCCAATCGCAGCAACTAGAGAAAGCATGCATGCAGCAACGAAGACCCCACGCAGCCAAAAATAAATAAATAAAATATAAATAAATTTGTTAAAAAAAAGAGAATTAGTGAGCTCAAAGATAGAAATCTTGGAATGATACAGTAGAAGAAGAAAGAGGATTGAGATATAAAAAAATGAGGAAATTCTACAATAGTTATTCAGCTCTTTTAGGAAGGGCAGCAATAGGGTAATGGGTACCCCAGAGGGAGAAGAGAGAGAAGGGAGCAGAGAATTCATTTATAATAGCTGAGAACTTCCCAAACGTGGGGAAGGAACTAGATACACAAGCCCATGAGGCTAAGAGAACACCCAAACTGCCTCAATGCAAAAACCTTGTCCAAGACACATTATATTAAAGTTGTCAAAAGTCAATGACAAAGGAAGATTTTGAAATTCAGCCAGGGAAAAAAAGATGGTAACCTACAAAGGAACCCCCATTACGCTATCAGCAGATTTCTGAAACCCTACAGGCCTGGAGGGAGTGGAATGACATGCTCAAAATACTGAAAGATTAAAAACTATCACCCAAGAATACTCCGTCCAGCAAAGTTATCATTCAGATATGAAGGAGAAAGAAAGATTTTCCCAGATAAATAAAAGCTCAGAGTTCATTAAAACTAGACCTGCCTTACAAGAAATGTTGAACGGTGCTCTTCTACCAGAAACAAAAAGGCAAAAGTACACAAAAGTTTGAGCAAGGTGATAAATAGAATCAGAAAGCTGTAATTATTAGAATTGGCTTTTAAATGCTTTTTTATAGCATAAAAGTTAAAGGGGAAAAGTGGAAAAAATAACTGTATCTACTTCAATTTGCTAACAAACTCTCAACGTATAAAGGGATAATTCAAGACAACAAAAACAAAAAGGGAAGCGGAAAAGGATGTAATCTATATATGTAAATGAAGATAAGATGCTATCAACAGAAAAGAGTACTTTATCCATGAGACGTTTTAGACAAAACTCACAGCAACCACAAAGCATAAATCTAGAACAGAGACATGAAAAATAAACAAGGAGAAAACTGAGAAAAAAATCATAGAAAACCAAAATGGCAGACATAAACAGAAAGAAAAAGAAATGATGGAGATATAGAGCAACCAGAAAACAAAAGGTAAAATGGCAGTGACTAGTTATCATCTATCAATTATAACTCTTAATGTAATTGATTGAATTCACCAATCAAAAGACACAGAGTGACTGGATGCATTAAAAAACAAGACTCAAGTATACGTTGTTTCCAGGAGACTCATCTCAGCTCTAAAGACAAATGTAAGGTAAATGTGAAGGGACTGAATATGATACTCCAAGCAAATGACAACCAAAATAAGTGGATGTAGCCATACTCATGTCAGACAAAATAGACTTCAAGCCAAAGAAGGTAACAAGAGACAAAATTGAACAGTATATAATGATAAAGGGGACAATTCATCAAGAAGATATAATATTTATATATGCATCTAACATAGAAGCACCAAAATATATAAAACAGTTATTAGTAAATCTAAAGGGAGCAATTGACAGTAACACAGTAATAGTAGAGGACTTTAACACGAGCAGTTGATAGTAACACAGTAATAGTAGGGGAGTTTAACACCCCACCTGCATCAGTGGATAGTTCATCCAGGCCAAAAGTCAACAAGGAAACAGTGATCTTAAATGATACATTAGACCAAATGGATTTGATAGATTTGTACAGGGTATTCAGTCCAAATGCAGCAGAATGCATATTCTTCTCAAGTGCACATGGAACTTTCTCGAAGTTAGACCATATATTGGGACACAAAACAAGTCTCAAGAAATGTAAGAAGATTGAAATCATATCAAGCATCTTTTCAGTGGTATGAAACTAGAAATCAACTACAAGAAGAAAGCTGGAAAAATCACAAATATGTGGAGAATGAACAACATGCTACTAAGCAACTATTGGGTCAACAAAAAATCAAAGGAGAAATCAAAATTTATTTGATGATGAATGGAAAGGAAAATAGGACAAACCAAAATCTGTTGGAGGCAGCAAAAACAGTACTAAGGGAGAAGTTTATAGACATTCAGGCCTACTTTAAGAAACAAGAAAAATCTCAGTTGAACAATCTAACCTTACGTCTAAAGGAACTGGAAAAAGAATGACAAATGAAGCCAGAAGTCAGTAGAAGGAAATAAATAATAAAGATCATAGTGGAAATAAATTAAATGGAGACTAAAAAGACAATAAAAAATCAATGAAATTAAGAGCTGGTTCTTTGAAAAGATAAAATCAACAAACCTTTAGCTAGACTCATTAGGGAAAAAAGACAAGGCTCTGGTAAATAAATTTGGAAATGAAAGAGGAGGAATAACAGTGGATACCAAAAAAAAAAAGGATTATAAGAACATATTATGAACAACTATATGCCAACAAGTGGAACAGCCTAGAAAAAACAGACAAATTTTTAGAATCATACAGCTTCCAAGACTGAATCATGAAGAAATAGAAAATTTGAATAGACCACATAACTAGTATAGAAATTGAAACAGTAATCAAAAAGCTCCCCAGGCCTAGACAACTTCACAAGTGAATTCTACCAAACATTCAAGGAAGATTTAATACCTATTCTTCTCAAACTCTTCCAAAAAACTGAAGAGGAGTCAATGATTCCTAACTCAGTTTATTAGGCCAACATCACTCTCATAGCAAAACCAGACAAAGACAACACACAGAAAAAAGAAAATTACAGGCCAATATCTTTGATGAACCTAGATGCAAAAATTCTGAACAGAATATTAGCAAGCCAAGTAAAACAGTACATTAAAAGAATCATCACTGGGCTTCCCTGGTGGCGCAGTGGTTGAGAGTCCGCCTGCCGATGCAGGGAGACACGGGTTCGTGCCCCGGTCCGGGAGGATCCCACATGCTGCGGAGCGGCTAGGCCCGTGAGCCATGGCCTCTGAGCCTGCGCATCTGGAGCCTGTGCTCCACAACAGGAGAGGCCACAACAGTGAGATGCCCACGTACTGCAATAAAAAAAAAAAGAATCATCACCGTGATCAAGTGGGATTTATCCCAGTGATAGAAGGAGGTTTCAACATCTGCAAATCAATCAACGTGATACGTCACATCAACAAAAGGATGAAGACCATATGATGACCTCAATAGATGCAGAAAAGGCATTTGACAAGATTCAACAACGGCTTTTGATAAAAATTCTCAACTAAATGTTTATAATAGTAACATACCTCATCATAATGAGAGCTGTAAATGACAAGCCCACATCTAGCATCATACTAAGTGGTGAAAAACTAAAAGCTCTCTCTCTAATATCAGGAACAAGACAACAAGACAAAGAGGCCACTTTTGCCACTCTTATTTAACATAGTATTGGAAGTCCTAGTATTGGAAGTCCTAGCCAGAGCAATTAGGCAAAGAAAAAGAAATAAAAGGAATCCAAATTGGAAAGAAAGGGGTAAAACTCTTACTGTTTGTGCATGACATGATTTTATATAGAGAAAACCATAAAAACTCCACAAAAAAGGCTATTAGAAAAAATAAATACAGCAGAGTTGCAGGGTATAAAATCAACATACAAAACTCTGTTATGTTTGTATATGCTAACAATGATCTAGCAGAAAGAGAAATTAAGAAAAGTCATATTTATAATCACAACAAAAAGAATGAAATACATCGGAATAAATTTAACCAAGGAGGTGAAAGACCTGAACACGAAGAACTGTAAGACCTTGTTGCTGGAAATTGGAGAAGACACATAAATTGAAAAATATTTTATGCTTATGAGTTGGAAGAATTAGCATTGTTAAAATACCCATACTACCTAAAACAATATATAGCTTCAGTTCGGTCTGTTTCCAAGTCAAAAGGACATTGTTCACAGAAATAGAACAAAAGTTTCTAAAATTTATAATGGAACCACAAAAGACCCTGAATAGCCAAAGCAATCCTGAGAAAAAAGAACAAAGCTGGAGGTATCACAGTCCATGATTTCCAGCTAGACTACAAAGCCATATTAATCAAAACAGCATGATATTTTCAGAAAAACAGATACATAGATCAATGGAATAGAATTGAGCACCCAGAAATAAACCAACACATAAACAGGTAATTAATATACAACAAAGGAACATATATATATAAAGACATTATAGCCTTTTCAATAAATGGTGTTGGGAAAACTGGACAGCCACATGCAAAAAAATGAAACTAGACCACTGTCCCACACCATACACAAAAATCAACTCAAAATGGATTAAAGACTTAAATGTAAGTCATGAAACCATAAAACTCGGAGGATAACATAGGCTTTATGTGCTTTGACACTGGTCTTAACAGTATCTTTCTGGGTACGTCTTTTCAGGCAAGGGAAACAAAAGCAAAAATAAACAAATGGGACTACATCATCCTAAAAAGCTTCTGCACAGCAAAGAATACCATGTACAAAATGAAAAGGCAATCTACTGAATGGAAAAGACATTTGCAAATGATATATCTGATAAAAGGTAAAATCCAAAATATATAAAGAACTCATACAACTAAAGAAATAAACAATCCAATTAATAAGTGGGCAGAGGACCTGATTAGACGTTTTCCCAAAGAAGACATGCAGATGGCCAACAGGCACATGAAAAGGTGTTCAACATCACTAATTATTAGGGAAATGCAAATCAAAACCACAATGAGATATCAGCTCACTCCTGTTAGAATGGCTATTATCAAAAAGACAAGAAATAACAGGTGCTGTTGAGGATGTCGAGAAAAGGGGAGCCTCAGATAGTCTTGATGGGAATGTAAATTGGTGCATCCACTGTGGAAAACTGTATGAAGAGTCCAAAAAATTAAGAATAGAGCTACCATATGATTCAGCTACCCCATGTCTGGGTATTTATTCAAAGAATATGAAAACACTAATTCAAAAAGATATATGCACCATTATGTTCATTGTGATATTATTTACAATAGCTAAGATATAGAAACAACCTGAGTTCCCATCAACCAATAAATGGATAAAGAAGATACGGTATACACACACACACACACACACACGCACATACACACATTCACACACATATGCACAGAGTAGAATACGACTCAGCCATCAAAAAGATGGAATCTTGCCATTTGTGACAATATGTATGGACCTTGAGGGTATTATACTAAGTAAAAGAGTCAGATGGAGAACTGTGTGATTTCACTAATATGTGGAATACAAAAAGGAAACAGACAAAAACCAAAATAAACTAAAGAGAAACAAACACATAGATACAGAGAGCACAGTAGTGGTTACCAGGGGAAGTTGTGGTGGTGGGGGGTGAAATGGATAAAAGGGGTTAACTGTATGGTGATGGATGGAAACTAAATTTTTGGTGGTGAGCATGCTGTAGGGTAGGGTATACAGAAGTAGAAATATAATGTTGTACACATGAAACATATAATATTATAAACCAGTGTTATCTTAATAAAAATAAATCTAAAATAAAGTAAAAAGAAAAGTAACTTTTTCAAAGCAAAAAAAATTAATAAAAATAAAATTATATACTGTAGCAGTTTGGGGTTTTGTTTTGTCTGTTTGTTTGTGTTTGTTTCTGGCTGCGCTGCATGGCTTGTGGGATCTTAGTTCCCTGACCAGGGATTGGACTCGCACCCTCAGCAGTGAAAGTGTGGTGTCCTAACCACTGGACCGCCAGGGAATTCCCACTGTAGCAGTTTTGGATACTGGTTCCTCACTGCCATAACATCAGGGCTTGTTGACATTTGCTCATTGTTTTTTTAATGTTTTCATTGGGCCATTTTAGGAAATCTGTTTCCCATGCTGTTAACAGTCTCTCGTGGTTGCTTTTCATAAAGCACAGACCTGGACATGTGCACATTCACCCTGTGATTTTAGCAGGGCTCTCCTTCACTGTCTCTTCTCTTGATTTGTCTGTTCATGTGTCTGTCTCTTGATCTGTCTGTTAATATGTTTGTTTGTTAATATGTCTGTTGGTATCACACCCAGCTGTTGGCCTCCAAAAACTGATGACTGATTAGATTCTTCTGTTGTTTCTGTCAATATCCTGGGACACAAATTGCTCCACAGTCTAATCTAATTAAATCTTGGCCTCTCCATAGGGTTTTTTTTAAATTGTGGTTAAGTAATATAACATAAAATTTAGAATCTTTTATCATTTTAAGTATACAGTTCAGCAGTGTTAAGTATATACACATTGGTATGCAACCAAGTTGCAGAAACATTTCATCCTTCAAAAGTGAAACTATATTCAAAAACAACTTCCCATTTCTCCTCCCCCCAGCTCCAGGCATCCACTAGTCTGCTTTGTGTCTCTATGTGATTCTTCATATAAGTGGAGTCATACATTATTTTTTGTAAGTGGCTTATTTGGCTTTCCATAATTATCTCAAGGTCCATCCATGTTCTTTCATATGTCAAAATTTCCTTCCTTGTTTATTGTGGTAAAAAACACATAACATAAAATTAACCATCTTAACCATTTTTAAGTGTACAGTTCAGTAGTGTTAACTATATTTACATTGCTGTGAAAGAGATCTCCAGAACTTTGTTGACTTCAAGACCTGCAGCTCTGTTTTTTAATAACAACTGCTTAGTGCTCCCTTACCCTAGGCCTTGGTAACTACCGTTCTATTCTGTGTATCTATTAATTTGACTACTTTAGATACTTCATATAAGTGGAGTCATCTGGTATTTGTCCTTTTGTGACTGATTTGTTTCATTAGGCATAATGTCCTCAAGGTTCATCCATGTGGTAGCATGTGACAGGCTTTCCTTTGGGGGCTGCATTGTGCTTCATTTTATGTGTATAGCACGTTTTGTTTATTCATTTGACATTTAGGTTGCTGCCACTTGGCTATTGTGAATAGTGCTGCTACAAACATGGGTTTACAGATATCTCTTCAAGAACCTGCTTTTAGTTTTTTTAAATGTATACGCAGATGTGGGATTGCTGGATTATATGGTGGTCCTGTTTTTTATGTTTTGAAACCCCCCCCCATACTGTTTTTGAGAGTATTTTTACAGTCCCAGCAACACACAAAGGTTCCTAATTCTTCACGTCCCAGCGAACACCTGTTATTTTCTGCCTTCCCTTCCCTTCTCTCATTTCCCTTTCCTTCCATGTTTCCTTCTCTCTTTCTCTCTTACATCCACCTACACACCCACCTATATATCTATCATTACTCTTTTTTAATAAATGGGAATTTAAGAAGTAATTCTTCTTAAATTCTTCTTATAAAACAACAGTTTACATATCTTAAAAAAATATTTTATTGCTAAAAACAGCTAACTGTCATCTGAGCCTTTAGCAAGTTGTAGTAGTAACATCAAATATCATTCATCACAGGTCACCATAACAAATATAATAATAATGAAAGAGTTTGAATTACCAAAGTATGGCACTGAGACATGAAGTGAGCAAATGTTGGAAAAATGGCATTGATAGACTTGTTTGATGCAGGGTTACCACAATCCTTCAATTTGTAAAAAAATGCAATATCAGTGAAGTGCAATAACGGGAAACATGATAAAGTGAGATATGCATGTACTCACAGTGCTATCTTGGCTGAAAGCCAATATTTTTATCTTCAAAAGTTCATTCTAGTTACTGCAGGGAGAATATATGAGGTATGGGTGCATTGCTAGAGTAGATTTTTAGTGCTTGACCTAAAGCTTGTTGCTCGCTTTTGTACATAATGAATGTATAGTGTATTTTGGGGTATCCTCTACTTTTAGATAAAATATTTATTTAATATTTTATGAAAATAAATTAATTTTATAATAATTTGAAAAAATTACATCAGTTTTTTGAAAAAATGTACATCAGTTTTGAAAAAATGTACATCAGTTTTTCTGATGAAAAACTGAAAAAATGTACATCAGTTTTGAAAAAATGTACATCAGTTTTTCTTTTTTAACATCTTTATCAGAGTATAATTACTTTACAATGGTGTGTTAGTTTCTGATGTGTAACAAAGTGAATCAGCTATACATATACATATATTTCCATTTCTCCTTCCTCTTGCATCTCCCTCACACCCTCCCTATCCCATCCCTTTAGGTGGACTCAAAGCACCCAGCTGATCTCCCTGTGTCATGCAGCTGCTTCCCACTAGCTATCTATTTTACATTTGGTAGTGTATATATGTCCATGCCACTCTCTCACTTCGTCCCAGCTTACCCTTCCCCCTCCCTGTGTCCTCAAGTCCATTCTCTGCATCTGCATCTTTATTCTTTGTACATCAGTTTTAAAATTGTTTCAAAATGAAAAAAAGATTTAGAGAATTATCAGGAGGAAAAGACCAACTTTGAACTTTAGGTGAAATTTCACCACAATCAAGTGAACTCAGCATGATCTGAACCTGAAACATTGTAAAATTATTTTTATTTTTTTGCTGCACCATTTTTTCTTCTCGAGTGTATCTGCATTTAAAGTTGAGGAAATAATAAAATATCTATTTGTTTTGAGTAATATTTAAGTAAATGAGCTCTTTTTTTGTTCATTGTAATTAACTTTTTTCATTATATAATATTTTACTGTAATTTTAATAAGTAAATTTCTACATAGATTTTCAAGGTTATTAGCTTCAGATTCTTAACTTTCACACCAGGAGACGATGATACTTTTCATTTTCTGAAAAAAGTAACCTGTGACTGGTGTAAAATTTATTGATTGTATTAACATTTTTTAATTTAATGAAAACAAAATTTAAAGCACTACTGATTTTTCACTGTTATTTTGTGGATTAAATATAACAGGCTTTTAATTTTATTTATTTATTTGATATTTATTATATTTGTGATATGAGTGCTCTAATTTTAGGCCTTTGAAGACAATTTAATCGAAGCAAGGAAAGAAATTGAAGTATCACAGAGTAAATATAATGCTCTATCATTACAGTTGAATAATAAACAGACTGAACTTATCCAGAAGGATATGGATATTACCCTGGTCAGGCAAGTATACTCACTGCTTAATTTAACATTTTAGAAATGTCCTTTGTTATGCAGAATGCCAGCATTTTTGTTTATTATTAACACCCTAAAATGACAATATATGTCTTCTGTGAGTACTTATGTTTGTGCATTGAAACTATCTAGAATTAACAGGGACAATCAGGGGTTTCACAGGGCTGAAAAGAATCATGCTCAAAGAGTAGCCTTGGTTCAGTTTTTAACAAGGAGGATGCATTCATTCCTTGTTTCCTTCTAAAATTCCTACCCATGCATTATGTAATATTATTGTTATAATGAATAATAAATGAGTGATCCAGTTTTGACGTTTTATTTTATTATGTTCTAAATAGTTTTAGTTTGTGAAATATTCTTTCTATATCAAAATAGTTAATTTTGTAGCACTACTCATAAAGTGGAAGTACTTGAAAAACTTTTTAAGTGTTTTGAAAGATGTTAAACTACCTATTAATTTATTTTATAATAATCTTTATCAGAAAATATTGTTAGAACAGATCATAAATATATATACACATATACATACATATGTTATACATATATACACATGTATGTATGTGTGTACATTTTAAAATTTGAACTAATTAAAATAAATCATACAAAGTTTATCACATACCTGTATAAGCACAATTTCATTCTCTGAAATATGTCATATATTTTTATATGTAATATACTATATATATAATGTTTATATAGATATATAATTAACATTATATATAATTATGATATACATAAATATTTATATATACTTAATATTTATTTTTATATATACTGTATTACAATATATATATTGGGGCAGGATTTTTTATTGGGTAATAGATTAATACATACTATTATATATTTATATATAATATATAGTAATTTATATTATATATGTTTTATTATATGTAAAAATATATAAGCATTATATATTATAAATGAAAGCAAAAATCCATTGTGTCACATTTTAAAAATCTTTTTACCATAGGGTGAGGAAAATTATTTCTTTACAGATGATAGACTTTATGCACTCATGGTATAATTTTTTTAAGCCAGTAATTTGATGGAAGGCAAAAAAGTAATTCTAAACAGTAATAGAATCTTAAGTTTTAGAAGCAATCTTAAAATTTTTAATTATTCCTATCTTCTTCCCTATAAAAAAGCTTTTAGCCTTTGCTTGATACTTTTAGTTTATAAGTTTCTCAGTACTCTTCAAGACTGTTCTTTTTATTTTGTTCAAATTTCTAGATTGTTTCATATATTTAGTTGACATTTGGCTTTTTACAGTAGGCACCCATTTGTATCCTGATTCCTTATCTAGAGAATCTCAGAAACAGTCTAATCAGTTCTGTAGTTCAGACCTTCAAATAATAAAAGATAACTTTATTAATAAATTTTTTATTAACTTATTAACTGCTTCTGTTTCTCATAATTTTTCATGTATATGTTTTACAGACATTATATTGTTTTGGGTTGCCTTTCTTTCTCTTTTTTTTGTTAGTAAAAATATGTAATATAAAATTCCCAAATAAATGGTTAAGTGGAATATTATGCAGCTGTAAAAAAGAAAAAGGCAGCTCTGTATATATTTACACAAATCCTCCAAATAAAAAAAAGTGAAAAAAGCAAGCTGTAAAAAAGTGTGAATAGTTTGCTACTGTTTCCTTTAATAAAGCACATTTGTATGTGCACAGACTTCTGATAGAATACAGAAGGTAAGGGGGCTTCTGGAGAGGGGCTGGGGTTTGGGGACAGGTAAGACAGGGAGACTTCTTCATTAAATGGTCTCTTGTAACCTCTGCACATGTGGCCTCTTAAATTTTAAAACATTTTTCTCAATTCAAGGACTCCCAAGGGTTGTACTCTGGCTATGAATGTAAATGAAAGCTGCTGGGTTAATTTTTCTACTGAGCTCTTGGATAATCATTAAAATATCAGATAAAAATAATCTCTGTTTTGGAGCTGTAGTCTCAACATCAATTAGTATTATTGCAGGTATTACATAAGGAAGATTTACTACAGTTTGCGTTAACATTATCTTGTGTTCCTTGCAAAAGTTCCAACTGAGTGGAGGTCAGGCAAAACGAAATTAACCTGGGCTTAAAATGTGCTCACTGGTAATCCAGGCAGTTTACTAAGAGTTGACTGTAGTTCAATCTAAATTTACCAGGGAACTGTCATTATCTGCCAACACCACTCTCTCAAGCAGACTGCCCAAACGGCTGCATTTCAGCCCTCTTCATTGTAAGAGTGAAACACAGCTGGGCATACTTTTCATCTCTTGTAAGTGTCTCTACTTTTCTTCCACTCTCAGTTGAAAAGACCTACATCTAACATGTTTGGTTTTTTTTTTTTTTGGCTATGTTGTGTCTTCGTTGCTGTGTGCAGGCTTTCTCTACTTGTGGTGAGCAGGGGCTACTCTTTGTTGCAGCACGTGGGCTTCTCATTGCGGTGGCTTCTCTTGTTGCAGAGCATGGGCTCTAGGTGCACAGGCTTCAGTAGTTGCAGCATGCAGGCTCAGTAGTTGTGGCTCATGGGCTCTAGAGCACAGGCTCAGTAGTTGGGGCGCATGGGCTTAGTTGCTCTGCGGCATGTGGGGTCTTCTCAGACCAGGGATGGAACCCGTGTCCCCTGCATTGGCAGGCGGATTCTTAACCACTGCGCCACCAGGGAAGTCCCTACATCTAACTTTTGATCTAGTTAATATATTTTCAGGTTGGCTATGTTACAAAATTCAAAAAGTAAAATTTATGAAGGAACAACAATTTGAAAGATCACTAAAACAAACTTGTACAATAAGCTATAAACTCACCATGTTTGGTTATCCTGAGCATTAAATCTTTTGACTATTTTTACAAATGGGTGTTATGACAGCATAACATTGTTTTTCCTGTATTTTATGAAATAACATTTAAGAATTAAATTCCCCTGAGATAATAAAAAAGCTTTTTAGAAGAAGTATATGTATTCCACCTTCCAGTGTGATATGGTATCCAGATATCAAGGACGTCTAAATAAAAATAAAATGTTGGAGAAGTTAAATGCTAATATTTTTCAAAAATATTCTAGGCAAGTTGTACAGATTAAGGAATGAAAATCACATTTAAACCAATCCACGTGGTTTAAACTACTGTTGCTATCACTGGGCTATGACAGTTACAATTCCACAACTTTTGTAATGTGACATAATGTGAAGGGGAAGCAAAAACCACCTCAGTTTTCCAGCTCTTTGGAGTGATCTGGGGCAAAGCAATCAGAATTCAGTAACAGGATTTTCTCAACTGAACTAAGGACAGAGAATAGATGGTATGAGTCAACTCCCTGGCTGACTGTTACCTTTGGCCAAATAAGGAAAATGTCTTCTACAGCCAAAGGGAGATGAGAACCTCAGTAGGTGGATGGATTTCAGATTTGCACTAAAATTGACTTCATTTGGGATGCGGAAGCATCTAGGTGAAGGCCGGTTAATTGATAATTGACATCTCCTCCCAGTCTCTGCTCTCAGACACTGAGTTGATTATGCTCCTTAAATACTTCATGAACTCCATCCTGATCTCTTCCGGTCATCCTTAAGATTTGAGTGCACCAGCTTCAGCTTGTTCAAGGATGGCGCCAAAGCTGGGTTTGCTTTGTCACTTCCAGAGCCTGGTTTATGGTGTGCACTCAACAGATATTGAGTATCCTGTAAAAACTGCTGCTGGACGAAGCAGGAATACCACATCTCAGTTTCCTTCAGGTGGCTTGGGATGTCAGCATTGAAGATGATCACCACCCCATACGAGTCCCTCATCAGGGCTGGCCAGCAAGACTCGAACATTGGATCACCACCACAATCCCAGAGCTCAGATTCACACCCTTTTTGTTGTTGCTGGTAACATATGGGTTCTCAAATTCCAGGATCCTCATTCCTTGGGTTGGGTTGTATTTGGTGATGTCAGAAGATTTTGTCAGGAAGTTGGCCCAAAAGGTTTTTCCATTCTCACAGGGCCCCACAAAGAGGATCTTGGCCTTCAGCATTGCGGTCTGCTGCCCAAAGACCTGCCAGAGCACACCCAGGTGCTGCCAGAGCCCTTGCTGCTGTCAGGGCAGAGCCTGGGTTGCCTTTCTGAACGCATTCCATCTTGTCAGAGTTTGTATCATCAATATTCTTCTTAAAATATGGCACCTGTAACTACATAAAATATTCCAACAAGACCTTTCCATTTTAAAGTATGATGATTTTAAACTATTGGATGGAACATGCGGTCCATTCTAGGGTACAGTGCAGTGTTATGTGAATGGGATTTGAAAAATTATGTTTTCTACTAAATTTTGCACCTGCATTTATCTGTATAGTTGAATTTAGTGTACTGCAAGAACTATAAGCTGCAGTAAATAAGGCAATGATATCCATAGATGGACATTTTCTTACAAGATGGTAAAAAGATGAACTCTGTGTAATTTTAAGTGTTTGATTATAAGGACTCAAAGAGGAGGAGGTAATAGCACAGAGCTTGAAGACTTCAGAGGACTTTTACTCAGACCATCATTATAGGGTAGTAGTTGAGATGTCTTCAGTGTTTTTCCTGAATTGTTTGAATAATCATTTTCTGAATACACTACATGTCTCCTTCATTTTTATTTCTTGTGGGTGTGCATGTGTGTGTGGTGGTTATGATATACCAGCATTACTGTACTGAATCTGTATATTGTGCAAAAGACATACCAAGTCATAATTATCTGTAGGAAAAGTGGTCTAGGCACTTTCTTATTTGGATATACTTTTACTTGTTGATAAATGATGGAGTTGACCTAGCTTTATTTCTTTATGGGTTTATTTCTTTGAATTCCTAATTATTTGCATATTTATTGAATAATTAATCTGTGTTACACATTGTGCTATGGAATAGTGCTGTGAACTACCACAAATGATTTTTACCTTGCGTTAGAATATAAATAAAAAAATAAGTAAATAATATACATGTCTGTAACATATACAGAACATCTTAGTATAAACCTAGAACTTGCATAAAAGTCAGTAACCAGTTAAGTTGCCTAACTAAAATTTTTGCCTGACTGGTAATGATTCAACAGTTACGTGGAGAGTGAGCTAAATGAATAGCTTAACTTCCATTGAGAAGGTGGGCTAATGTCAATTGATTTGGGAATTTTTCTTAGAAATTAGTTGTGAATCTCCGAAAAGCAATGAAAAAATAAAGGTCAAGACAGAGCAGTTACAATTTTGGTGAGGAATATCATCAAAGTCAGAATCCTGAAATTGGACTAATGCATCTGGATTGCTGGTGTTCCTAGGCACTTGGCAGAAGCAAGTGTAAATTAACTCTGGAGGATAATAAAGCAATTCTGTCCTCAAATTATGTCTACAGTTTTACAAACTAATGTCTAGCACATAGTCAGAAATATCAAGTATGTGGTAAAGCAATATTAAAAATTAAAAGACGTAAGAACTGGAGGAGATTGGTTCAAGATGGCAGAGTAGAAGGACATGCGCTCACTCCCTCTTGCGAGAGCACCAGAATCACAACTAACTGCTGAACAATCATTGACAGGAAGACACTGGAACTCACCAAAAAAGATACCCAACATCCAAAGACAAAGGAGAAGCCACAATGAGATGGTAGGAGGGGCGAAATCACAATAAAATCAAATCCCATAACTGCTGGGTAGGTGACTCACAAACTGGAGAACAATTATACCACAGAAGTCCACCCACTGGAGTGAAGGTTCTGAGCCCCACGTCAGGCTTCCCAACCTGGGGGTCCGGCAACGGGAGGGGAAATTCCCAGAGAATCAGACTTTGAAGGCTAGCAGGATTTGATTGCAGGACTTTGACAGGAGTGGGGGAGAGATTCCACTTTTGGAGGGCACACACAAAGTAGTGTGTGCATCAGGACCCAGGGGGAAGAGGCAGTGACGCATAGAAGACTGAACCAGACCTACCTGCTAGAGTTGGAGGGTCTCCTGCAGAGGCAGGGGGTGTCTGTGGCTCACTGTGGGGACAAGGGCACTGGCGGCAGAAGTTCTGGGAAGTACTCCTGGGCAGGAACCCTCCCGGAGTCTGCCATTAGCCCTACCAAAGAGCCTGTAGTCTCCAGTGTTGGGTTGCCTCAGGCCAAACAACCAACAGGGAGGGAACAGAGCTCCACCCATCAGCAGGCAAGCTGATTAAAGTTTTACTGAGCTCTGCCCACCAGAGCAACACCCAGCTCTACCCACCACCAGTCCCTCCCATCAGGAAGCTTGCACAAGCCTCTTAGATAGCCTCTTCCAGCAGACAGTAGACAGCAGAAACAAGAAGAACTACAATCCTGCAGCCTGTGGAACGAAAACCACATTCACAGAAAGACAGACAAAATGAAAAGGCAGAGGACTATGTACCAGATGAAGGAACAAGTTAAAACCCCAGAAGAACAACTAAATGAAGTGGAGATAGGCAACCTTCCAGAAAAAGAATTCAGAATAATGATAGTGAAGATGATCCAGGACCTCCGAAAAAGAATGGAGGCAAAGATGGAGAAGATGCAAGAAATGTTTAACAAAGACCTAGAAGAATGAAAGAACAAATACCTAGAAGAATTAAAGAACAAACAAACAGAGGTGAACAATACAATAGCTGAAATGAAAAATGCACTAAAAGGAATCAATAGCAGAATAAGTGAGGCAGAAGAACGGTTAAGTGACCTGGAAAACAGAATGGTGGAAATCACTGCCGTGAACAGAATAAAGAATGAAAGAAATGAAGACAGCATAAGAGACCTCTGGGACAACATTAAATGCAACAACATTCGCATTATAGGGATCCCAGAAGGAGAAGAGAGAGAGAAAAGACCCGAGAAAATATTTGAAAAGATTATAGTTGAAAACTTTCCTAACATGGGAAAGGAAATAGCCACCCAAGTCCAGGAAGTGCAGAGAGTCCCAGACAGGATAAACCCAAGGAAAAACATGCCGAGACACACAGTAATCAAATCGCCAAAAATTAAAGTCAAAGAAAAATTATTATAAGCAATAAGGGAAAAATGACAAATAACATACAAGGGATCTCCCATAAGGATGACGGCTGATTTCTCAGCAGAAACTCTACCAACCAGAAGGGAGTGGCACGATATATCTAAAGTGATGAAAGGGAAGAACCTACAACCAAGATTACTCTACCTGGCTAGGATCTCATTCAGATTTGATGGAGAAATCAAAAGCTTTACAGACAAGCAAAAGCTAAGAGAATGCAACACTACCAAACAACTCTACAACAAATGCTAAAGTAACTTCTCTAAGTGGGAAACACAAGAGAAGAAAAGGACCTACAGAAACAAACCCAACACAATTAAGAAGTTGGTAATAGGAACATACATATCAATAATTACCTTAAATGTGAATGGAATAAATGCTTCAACCAAAAGAGAGAGGCTCACTGAATGGATACAAAAATAAGACCCGTATATATGCTGTCTACAGGAGGCCCACTTCAGACCTAGGGACACATACAGACTGAAAATGAGGGGATGCAAAAAGATATTCCATGCAAATGGAAATCAAAAGAAAGCTGGAGTAGCAATACTCATATCAGATAATACAGACTTTAAAATAAAGAATGTTACAAGAGACAAGGAAGGACACTACATAGTGGTCAAGGGATCAATGCAAGAAGATATAACACTTATAAATATATTCACCCAACATAGGAGCACCTCAATACATAAGGCAACTGCTAACAGCTATAAAAGTGGGCATCGACAGTAACACAGTAATAGTGGGGGACTTTAACACCTCACTTACACCAGTGGACAGATCACCGAGGCAGAAAATTAATAAGGAAACACAAGCTTTAAATGACACAATAGACCAGATAGATTTAATTGATATTTGTAGGACATTCCATCTGAAAACAGCAGATTACACTTTCTTCTCAAGTGCACATGGAACATCGTCTAGGGTAGATCAAATCTTGGGTCACAAATCAAGCCTTGCTAAATGTAAGCAAATCGAAATCATACCAAGGATCTTTTCCAACCACAACACTGAAATTAGAAATAAATTACAGGGAAAAAAACTTAAAAAGCACAAACAGATGGAGGTTAAACAATACATTACTAAATAACCAAAAGATCACTGAAGAAATCAAAGAGGAAATCAAGAAGTATCTAGAGACAAATGGCAATGAAAACATGACGACCCAAAACCTATGGGATGCAGCAAAAGCAGTTCTAAGAGGGAAGTTTATAGCAAAACAATGCTACCTCAAGAAACAAGAAAAATCTCAATCTAACCCTACACCTGAAGGAAGTAGAGAAAGAAGAACAAACAAAATCCAAAATTAGTAGAAGGAAAGAAATTATAAAGATCAGAGCAGAAATAAATGAAATAGAAACAAGAAAACAATAGCAAAGATCAATTAAACTAAAAGCTGGTTCTTTGAGAATATAAACAGAATTGACAGACCTTTAGTGAGACTCATCAAGAAAGAGGGAGAGGACTGAAATCAATAAAATTAGAAATGAAAAAGGAGAAGTTGCAATGGACACTGCAGAAACACAGAGCATTATGAGAGACTACTACAAGCAACTCTATAGCAATAAAATGGACAACCTAGAAGAAATGGACAAATGTTTAGAAAGCAATAACCTTCCAAGATGGAACCAGGAAGAAATAGAAAATATGAACAGACCAATCACAGGTAATGAAATTGAAACTGATTAAAAATCTTCCCACAAGCAAAAGTCCAGGGCCAGATGGCTTCACAGGCGAATTCTATCAAACATTTAGAGAAGTGCTAACACAGATCCTTCTCAAAAGCTTCCAAAAATATTGCAGAGGAAGGAACACTCCCAAACTCATTTTACGAGGCCACTGTTACCCTGATACCAAAACAAGACAAAGATACTACAAAAAAAAATTACCGACCTATATCACTGATGAATATAGATGCAATAATTCTCAACAAAATGATAGCAAACAGAATACAACAACACATTCAAAGGGTCATACACCGTGATCAAATGGGATTTATATCAGGGATGCACGGATTCTTTAATATACGCGAATCAATCAATGAAGAATAAAAAATGATATTAACAAATTGAAGAATAAAAATGATATGATTATCTCAATAGATGCACAAAAAGCTTTTGACATAATTCAACACCCATTTATGATAAAACTCTCCAGAAAGTAGGCATAGTGGGAACCCACCTCAACATAATGAAGGCCATATGTGACAAACCTACAGAAAAGATCATTCTCAGTGTTGAAAAACTGAAAACATTACCTCTAAGATCAGGAACAAGACAAGGATATCCATTCTCGCCAGTATTATTCAACATACTTTTGGAAGTCCTAGCCACAGCAATCAGAGAAGAAAAAGAAATAAAAGGAATACATGTTGGAAAAGAAGTAAAACTGTCACCATTTACAGATGCCATGATACTATACATAGATAATCCTAAAGATGTGACCAGAAAACTACTAGAGCTAATCAATGAATTTGGTAAAGTTGCAGGATACAAAATTAATGCACAGAAATCTGTTGCGTTCCTATTCAATAACAACAAAAGATCAGAAAGAGAAATTAAGGAAACAATCCCATTTACCATTGCAACAAGAGGAATAAATCTACCTAAGGAGGTAAAAGACCTGAACTCAGAAACCTATAAGACACAGATGAAAGAAATCAAAGGTGATACAAACAGATGGAGAGATATACCATGTTTTTGGACTGGAAGGATCAATATTGTGAAAATGACTATACTACCCAAAGCAATCTACAGATTCAGTGATATCCCTAGCAAATTACCAATGACATTGTTTACAGAACTAGAACAAAAAATCTTAAAATTTGTATGGAGACACAAAAGACCCCGAATAGCCAAAGCAATCTTGAGTGAAAAAAACAACTGGAGGAATCCGACTTTCTGACTTCAGACTATACTACAAAGCTACATTAATGAAGACAATATGATACTGGCACAAAAACAGAAATGAAATATAGGTCAATGGAATAGGATAGAAAGCCCAGAGATAAACCCATGCACCTATGGTCAACTAATCTATGACAAAGGAGGCCAGGATATACAATGGAGAAAAGACAGTCTCTTCAACAAGTGGTGCTGGGAAAACTGGACAGCTACGTATAAAAGAATGAAATTAGAACACTCCCTAACACCCTGCACAAAAATAAACTCAAAATGGATTAAAGACCTAAATGTGAGAGCAGACACTATAAAACTCTTAGAGGAAAACATAGGAAGAACACTGTTTGACATAAATCACAGCAAGATCTTTTTTGGTCCACCTCCTAGAGTAATGGAAATAAAAACGAAAATAAAGAAATGGGACCTGATGAAACTTAAAAGCTTTTGCACAGCAAAGGAAACTATAAAGAAGATGAAAAGACAACCCTCAGAATGGGAGAAAATATTTGCAAATGAAGCAACGGACAAAGGATTAATCTCCAAAATACATAAACAGCTCATGCAGCTCAGTATTAAATAAACAAACAACCCAATCAAAAAATGGGCAGAATACCTAAATAGACATTTGTCCCTAAAGGACATACAAATGGGCAAAAGGCATATGAAAAGATGCTCAACATCACTAATTACTAGATAGATGCAAATCAGTACTACAATGAGGTATCACCTCACACTGGTTAGAATAGGCATCATCAGAAAATCTACAAATAACAAATGCTGGAGAGGGTGTGGAGAAACGGGAACCCTCTTGCACTGTTTGTGGGAATGTAAATTGATACAGCCACTATGGAGAACAGTATGGAGGTTCCTTGAAAAACTAAGAATTACCATATGACCCAGCAATCCCACTAGTGGGCATATACTCAGAGAAAACCATAATTCAAAAAGAAACATACACCCCAATGTTCATTGCAGCAATATTTACAATAGCCATATCATGGAAGCTTCCTAAATGCCCATCAACAGACGAATGGATAAAGAAGATGTGGTACATAGATACAGTGGAATATCACTCAGCCATAAAATGGAACAAAATTGGGTCATTTGTAGAGACATGGATGGATCTAGAGTCTGTAATACAGAGTGAAGTAAGTCAGAAAGAGGAAAACAAATATCATATATTAATGCATATATGTGGAATGTAGAAGAATGCTAGAGATGAACTGGTTTGCAAGGCAGAAATAGAGACACAGATGTAGAGAACAAATGTATGGACACCAAAGGTGGGGGAAAGCAAGAGTCGGGGGTGGGGGTGGGATGAATTGGGATTGACATATACACTAATATGTATAAAATAGATAACTAAGAAGAACCTGGTTTATAAAAAAATAAATAAAATTTAAATTAAAAAAACTGGAAATGAAAGATAAAGACCTAGTTATTTGCCTATATATGAGTAATTAACATAGCAAACCCAAAAAAAATTTATAGAAAGATTTCTAAAATTAATAACGTGGATTTAGCACACTTGGTAGATACAAGGTCAGTGTAGAAAATTCAAATGCATTTTTTATGCCAGCATAAAAGTTAGGAAATAGACTTAAAAAGAATATAATTTATAATATAGGTAAAAATATGAACAGCAAATATAATGAAAGATATGTGTTACCTTTATACAGAGATCTGTAAAACATTATTGAGAGAAATAGAAAATCTAGTATGTACAGATAAATACAGAGTTCATGATTTGCAAGACTCAGTATGATAAAGATGTCTATTCTCTCCAAATAGATATTGAGATTCAGAGGAATACAAATTATCAGCAACAGGAAACTATTATTACCCCCAGGCCAGAAGGGGCAAGGAGAGAAGCTTTTACTGGATCTCTGTGAGAAGTCTAGCCCTGGGAGAGAGGCTGACTAATAGGAGAAGTATTCTTAGATACAGGAACAGAGACACTGCCAACTGTGGCTCATTGGAGAGGGAGATAGGGAAAGAAATACCTTGACCTCTTTTTCCTTTACCCTCTAATCATGGACCAGCACTTTCAGCTACTCAAATATAAACCCAGAAGAAAGGGAGCCAATGAAATGTAGTCTGTGGAAGTTGGCCTCTCAGGCTAGATTGTAGGCTAGAGTACAGAGAGTAATAGTGTAGAGATGATGAATATTGGATAAGAGAATATGTGGTGCATTCTCCATTTCTGCTCTTTTTCAGAGCTTTCCTGGACATTTATTGCTTAATTAATTTTTCCATATAAACTTTAGGTTAGACTGGCTTATTTCTTGTTTGCTATTTTATTATGGCATCAAATTTAAAAGCAAACTGAAGGAGAATTGCCCTCTTGATGATGTCAGTTTTTCTGTCCCAGAGAATGGGAGTGCCATTACATTTGTTTCAGTACCTTTCTGTCCTTATGAAATGTTTTGTTCCTTATGCTGGTTTTGACCTTTCTTCTTAAATTTTTATTCCTAGCTCTTTCATGGTTTTTGTTACTGTTTTAAATGGAATCTTTCTTTCCCCTATAGTTTCCTACTGATTTTCCTTTTATTACTTGTTGTTTTTGCTGTGCTACTCTGTTTTGATGTGCTATGATTTGGTAGGTAAAGTGTCCAACAAAGTTATTTTGATTTTACTGTGAATTGTACTTTTTACTTTTTTCTGTATAATATTTTTTGCCTTGAGTTTTAATTCCTCTGAAATTAATATTGCTATTCTTTTTGGGGGGTTATATTTATATGGTAACAAACTAAGTACATAATTGTTTAGGTATAATGATACATGTGAATTATAAGAAAATACATGTAGTACGGAAAAGTACAAAGAAGATAGAGGGAAAAAATTAGAGTTAAAATACAACCCCAGAGGAATAATAGCCATTAAAATTTTATTAGAATCATTCTATATTTTTCTCAACACATATTTATAGATTGAAGAGTAGGTAAACAAGTTCTTAGATAAAAGGGACTGTACTGAACATTTTTGTTTGTTTGTTTTTGGCTGCATCGAGTCTTCGTTGCAGCACATGGGATCTTCATTGTGGCATGCGGACTTCTTAGTTGAAGCATGAAGCTTCTTAGTTGCGACATGCGGACTTCTTAGTTGTGGCATGAGGACTCTTAGCTGCTGCATGCACGCAGGATCTAGTTCCCTGACCAGGGATTGAACCCATGCCCCCTACATTGGGAGCATGGGGTCTTACCTACTGGACCACCAGGGAAGTCCTGAACATGTTTTTCTAATAAGTGATAACTTCAGTTTTTGTGATATAATGGAACAATAGACACTGAAGTGAAATTGAAAGAATTATTAAATCTCAGATAATTTTTTCTTCTCTATAAGAACCACTAACTATTTTTCTAAAACTAAGAAAGAAATGGCATGAAAAAAACTTTGGAGGTTGATGTAATTATGTTTTTTTTTAAAAAAACTACATTTCATCTTGAATTGGATTTGATACCCTGCTACATACACTTAGTAAAATAGGACATACATTCAACCATTTTAACTCCTTCTCATTTTGCATCTCAGGATTTATAACCTTTATCTCCTCATGCATAACCACAGTGCCTAAAGATATTTAGACATAGTTTTCTGTATTGCTTCAGTGCTCTTCACTAAACTTTTTACTCTTGATGTGTTTATTCCTATACTCAATTTTGATTCACCTTAAAGGCCCATTTTTACCAGGGCCTTCTCTGTTGCTGGAGTATGTTTTCTCCTCCATTAACATCAGATTTAGCCATGTGACTTATTTTGGCCTGTGGAATGAGTGTGAAAGTGATGTATATCATGTCCTGGCAAGTGTTTTAAAAGAGTCATTGCTTGAATTGCCTTTACTTTTTGCCCTCTGCCATTAAAGTGGCATATTACTAATGCTGTCTACTGCTCCAGTTTGGGTCTTAGGATAGGGGAAAGCCACATGTAATGTGAGCAAGCAAATCTTTGTTTTTGTAACAGTACGTTTTGTTTTTTTTTTTTTTTTGGTAACTGCAAAATAACCTATAGATGCTGTCTGAAACCCTTTGTCAGTCTTTGCTATCAAATTTGATGTCTGAAGGGATATTCCTAATTTATCCTATGGCTTATTCAATCCCTTAGTAAACATCACTGTAACTGAGCAATACAGTATTTTTAATCAGCTTAACATTCTTCTTCTTTTTTTTAATCTTAAAAAGTATTTATTTATTTTCACACACACACACACAAACACACACACACACACACACTGTATTTTATTTTTACAAGAGAGAAATAAACTAACACCAAGCATTGTAAATGGATGACCACAACAAAAGCAACAATGATTGCAATTACCAGACATGAAACACACTCATACTATGTCATAATATTGACAGAAACATAGATCAATGGAACAAGATAGAAAGCCCAGAGATAAACCCACGCACCTATGGTCAACTAATCTATGACAAAGGAGGCAAAGATATACATGGAGAAAAGACAGTGTCTTCAGTAAGTGGTGCTGGGAAAACTGGACAGCTACATGTAAAAGAATGAGATTAGAACACTCCCTAACCCCATACACAAAAATAAACCCAAAATGGATTCGAGACCTAAATGTAAGACCGGACACAACATTCTTCTTGAGATGGGAAGAAGTGTCGTTGGTTCTCAGCATCGTCTTAGCTCAACCTACCCTTTCACCCTTTCCTGTATTCTTTTTAATCCGTGTTTGGAGGAACTTCTCAAGTTTGAACCTACCAATTAATTTTACTTTCCATAGTTTTGGTTTGCCTCATAACTTCTCTCATTATGGATTTTAATGCTATTATGACATCTTTCTTTCTTAACAACCTTTCTTCTTTATGTTATCCTTATCATTTCATCCATTCAACAACTGTCTTATCCCATATATCCTAGAAAACAGAGGCTGAGTGAAGGTTACTGATTACTTACTTGAGAGATTCAATTCCAAGGCAGAGTGAGTGAGAGAAGAATAATCTGAGGCAGGGAAGGATAAAGAGTAATTCAAGGAAACACATCATTGTGCTGGCCACTGCTTCATGATGAGCCATGAAGAGACATCAGGTGCATTGAATTAGACACTCAGGTTGATTCTGGACAGACTATAGAAAGAAACCATGCCCTATAGCAATCCATCAGATAGAAAAAACAAAAAAGACAAACAAAAAAACTCTTCTTGTGCTTTATCTTCCATTGATCAAAGTTTGCTGCTTATACCATGCCTGTGTTGTAGCATTTTATCCTAATCTGGAAGTGGTACAAGGAGACAAATATGCTAGGCATGCAGCTGGTTGGCCTCAAGTGATGGAGCCACATAGCTGCATAAATGTTATAGGCTTAAGTGGTAGTTAATAGTCTGAGGCAGAGCGAGGGACTAAGAATCTAGGAGGCTGGTGAGCTGAATCTGAAGAGGTGTATAAGATGTGTCTAAGACAACAATCAATATTTAATAGGCTACAGGAACTATGCTAGGTTGTCCATTTATAGCAGTGAGCACAAAAGTCCCTACCTTCACAGACATTTTTGTTAAGATTATCTTCACATCTTGACTTTCTATTGAGATAATTAAGAGAAGTGCAATGGTTTCTTTTTCATACATTTTCTAGACCTTTCTTATAATTCCTTCAGTAACTCCTACTCAGAGGTATAATTTTCCTCTGAGTATGCACAATAAAATTTCTTTTTTCTTAATTCTAAGTACTCCTTTTAAATAATTCCTGTTTGTTTTTCTTTACTCATTTTCAAATGAAGATAGGTCTACACAAGTTCAGTGTTTTCCAGCAGTCCAGATGTATGTTTCCAAAGCCTTATTTGCAGCTTACTTTGATACTGATCAAGTTCCACTTTCATATTTGCAACATTGTTGTACATTCTATCTCATCTACTTTTCAGATGGTGGTGTGAGAAGACACAAAGAAAGAAACATTTATACATAATATAAAATTATGCTTCCATTCCGTTTACTGAGAGTATGCCCAGAAAATAGCACAAGATGAGAGACAAGAATATGCTCTTCTCTTAGTTGATTTTTACTCCCCAACTGTCTCATAGTATGAACATCTCCCAACTCAAGTGTTTCTTCTGATTAAAGATACATATATTTTGTTCCAGATGACCCTCAAATCCAAGCCAGTGACTGATTCTGGCTCTCTCTTTAAGAAAAATTATCTTCTATTATTAGAGGAGAAAGATTTCTGTGTTTTATATTGTATTGAAAGATGATATGTATTATCTTCATCATGTCTCCTTTCTAAACGCAACATTTACTTAGGTCTCTTGGCTAACACATATCTTGACTATCTGTGCTGATGGAATTTTATTCTACAGCTACTGCCTATCTCCTTTGATAATTCTTGCCAGTGTTATTCTTGAAAAATGACAATACTCAGCAAGAATCATTACTATGTGTCTCTTCTCTCCCTCTCTTGTATTATATTTTCTCAAGGCATGTATCATTATTGATTCTCTTCTTTCCCTTCCCCCATTTTTAGACTATTATTTTCTACAGGTTTCAGTTTCTTGAATAGTTACAGAAAAAAAGTGCTATAGTCTAAATGTTTGTGTCCACCCAAAATTCATATGTTGAAATTCTAATGCCTAATGTGATGGCATTAGGAGGTGGGGTCCTTAAGGAGGTGCTTCGGTTATGAGGGTAGAACCCTCTTGTATAAAAGACCTCTCAGAGCCCCCAAGTGCCTTCCACCGTATGAGGATGTAACAATAAGTGTGCGACCTGGAAGAGGGTCCTCACTTGACTATGCTGGCAGTTTGATCTCTAACTTCCAGCCTCCCCAACTGTGAGAAATAACTTTCTGGTTTTTGTAAACTACCTAGTCTGTGCTGTTTTTGTTATATCAAAAGGACGAAGGCAGATGGTGTATGTACATCTATCTGTGTGGGTTCAGGGGTTTCTGTTGTATCTGGAGAATATTAATACTCTAAACCTGTAAAAGAGCAGAGTTCCGGAATTCCCTGGTGGTCCAGTGGTTAGGACTCGGCGCTTTCACTGCTGTGGCCTGGGTTCAATCCCTGGTCAGGGAACTGAGATTCTGCAAGCCATGTGGCAAGGCAAAAAAAAAAAAAAAAAAAAGAAATTAAAAATAAATAAATAAATAAGCAGAGCTCATTTCTCCCATATTAATATTCATCCATGTTCAACAACTGTCTGCATATCTTTTATGTTTCTTCTAAGATTTATCTTATGTGAATGAATCACCAGTTTGAGGTTATAAGTAAAGAACAGTCTCCATTAAAAATAGTCTCCAAAATATATACTATAATGTATACTTTTGTGAAATACATCTCTATAAATATCTTTCTCTTCAAATTTATTTTACAACATATTTTCCAGTTTTATATGACCTATATTACACAGGATTCACCACCACAGGAATCTGGAAACCTCTATCCCAGAGGTGTGGTTTTCCTGGACCCTTAGGGCCATGAAGACTGTCACTCCAGTTCATTTGTCCTACTTACCAAGTTTACCCTGGGTGGGTTGCAAGGAGTGATTTCACCTTGTATTGCTCTCCTTCCTTCTGACAAAAAACCTCATCATTTCCTTCAAGATGGGTTAGAGGAGTCACAGGAATCCCAGCCTAGGCCCCTGAGGTGACAAACTAGTGGTGCTTTAAGGAACTTTTGTTTGAAAACTTAATTTACCTTTTGGGATTCTTTTTAATACATTTAAGTTTCTATATAATATAAAATGAAAGGTTGAGTTACCCTGTATTCAGAACTATCTGATAGTTGGCATCAGTGCTTATTAATTCTTAGAACTGAAGTGTAACTTAATTTCAATAAGAAGGTGGTAGTATGACTATATATCCAGGGTTTTTATTACTATCAAGCTATAAAAGAAAATTGATAAGTATTTGGCTTTGAAAGTCATAGTAGTTCTATCAATACTTTCTAGGTGTATGTGATAAATATTAAATACTTCATATGTTATTTCTCTTGTTAATATGTTTGCCTGCAGTAAAAAATAATAGATGAAAAAACTGGAGGCCGATCTATAACCTTAGATGAACAAAATTATTTAACTAAGATGATCTTTATTCATGCTTCTCTCTATTGTTTGCTTTGCACAGGAAGGAGTTGCAGGAGCTGCAGAATCTGTACAAACAGAACAGTGCACATACAGCACAGCAAGCAGAACTGATCCAACAGCTTCAGCTTCTGAATATGGACACACAGAAGGTATTGAGGAACCAGGAAGATGTTCACACAGCTGAAAGTATATCGTATCAAAAAGTACGCTTTTATTCTGTCATAAAAATGTAAATTTATATGTGTGAACTTATAAAAATATATAGAATTCAAATTTTTGCACATTTCAATATTGCTTTATTACTCCCTTTTATATTGCTTCTTCAAAATTAAAAATGAAATATGATTCAATTTGGTAATATTCAAAATTATGTGAGTATTTTTGTGGCTGTTAAGGCCGAAACATTTAAAATATACATGCAAATTTATTCTGTAGGATATTGTTTTTATAAATTGGAGTTTTGATATCTACTATGAAACATACTAGAACTGTAGTCCTCAAACCAGGAAGGATTTGGAGAATGGGATTATTCAGCCTTCTATGATGAGAAATTATTCAACAAGTATGATTCTAGTTTATGACCTAAAGCAGTCTTTCAGTCATAGAATTTGCAGAGTTTTATTGGCAAATCTGCACAAACACAAATGGGTATGCTGATGAGGTCTTTAGGATCAATATTTTCCAAGGATTTTTCTCTTTATTTCGTGTGTTTCTTTTAAGTAGTCATTTTACTTTACAGTTGTTTAAGGAGCCCCTCAAGAAGGCTTACCCAGATATTTAGGTATGCTGACACAGCAGCAATACTTACAGCTAGTAATTAAAAAACACTTTTATTGAATTCTTTATGTTTTGTGTGGTGTACATATTTATAGAAATAATTTATTTTCTACACAGATAAACCCTATGAGATTGATGTTATTTCCTCTTAATAGTTGAGGCAGCCAAGGCTTAGAGAGGTTAAATGGTGCAGTCTATGTTATTTGGGGATTATTTCTGTCTAAACTTACTCTTCTCCTAAAAAAGCACTGTGGAAATTCAACATCTATAATTAATATGAAATAAATAACTATTAAGTAAACTTTAAACACATACTTTCAAATGATGCTTTGTAACTGTAGTTTTTCGACTAAATTCTGTGTTTCCTTCGAGTTTCTGTCAGGACGAGGATGACACCAAGCATCAGGGTAGTGTCCATCCTCTCCACTTTGAATAGAACAGCTCCACCTTTTTGTTTTATACAGTGGGATTGCCCGTTATGCTTTTGTTTCTAAACCAGACTCCGTTGCTAAATTGACTTGAAAAATTGGACCTTATTAGTAACTTTAACTCTTTTCTCTTTTTCACTGTGTAGGTATTTAACGCAAACCTTTCTTTCTCGTTCTTGATTTTTGCTTGAAAGTCCCTAACCCATGGCAAGTTATATTAAAATATGTCTTTAGGGTTGCTTGTTGTTAAAGTTCATAACTCTTTTCTCTCATGTGCAAATACTTTGCTGTTTCTCCTCTCAGTTAGCAAGAGAGAACTTGGTAAGGTGGAAGAAAAAGGCAGTGTTTCCTTTGCTATTTACTTTTTCAGTCTTTTGTTCTAAGTTTCCTTTTTCAGCTTTGCTTAACTTAAAATTTAAGATAAATTGTTTCAGCCTTAATTCTACTTTTTGGTTGATCCTCCTTAGCAGCCTTTGCAGAGAGCAACCATTTTTTTAATACCCTACCTGAGAACTTTTGTAGATTCTATATCATTTCAAACAACTGAATACTTAAACATTTTTATTTGAAGTGATTATTACCAAAGTAATACATGCTTGTGATAAATTTTCAAAAAATTCAGAAGCGTATAAAAAAATAAAGTTCTCTGCCCTCCTGCCTGAAGCCATTGCCCCAGACTTTACTGGTCTTAATATTTGAGAGTGTATCCTAGAGTCCCTCTAGAAGAACAGAATATTTTAAAATTATTTCATCTTTTTAATTATATAAGAATTACATAAATATATTATTATAAAAATTTGAAATGATATAGAAGTACTGATAATGCTAATATAACAGATTTGAGTTCTCTTCCACTCATCCCAGTTCATTTCATTCCCCTCCCCAGGGGTAATCATCTGAGTAGTCATTCCAGACCTTTTCATGCATTATATACTGTGTCTGTGTACATATACACATATCACCAATCTAGGTATCTTACATTTTTAATATTAATTAATTTATCCTATCCTTACTGTTCGTTAACTTGCTGTTTTCAAATAATATGCCTTGAGTATATTTCCATGACAGTATGTATAGCTCTTGCTCTCCTCCTCCCCATGCTCCAACAGAAACATGTAAAGTACAGCGTGGATTTACCAGAGTATAATTTGATTACTGAGGTCTCCCTCCTCAACTTTTTTTTATAAACTTCAGAAGGAGGCATTCCACATCTCTTCTATGGTGTCAGTTTTCCCTACTGGATCATTTCTAACCACATAAAAACATGCTGTTGTGTCTCTGATCTGCATGGAAGACCAAAACAATTAAGCAACAACAAAAAACCTGTCTTGACCTTACTATATTCCTTTCCTTCCCTTCCTTTCTTTCCTTTTCCAGCAATATTCCTTGCAAGAGTTAACTTGTCTCAAAGTTCTCTTCTTCCATTCTCTTTTGAACCTATTCCAATCAAGTTTTTGCCCCTTTCACTCCACTAAAATTTCTCTTTGCAGAATCATTTGTGACTCCCATATTGCTGAATTCAGTAATCTTGTAGCAGTCTTCATCTTACCTCACTTACCAGCAACATTGTCACAGTCGATGACTGTGAATGTTCCAAGCCAAAATCTTAGGACCTCTTTTTTTTCCCTCTCTTTAAATTCATACCCTAGGTGATTTTATCTACTCACCTAGGCTTTCAAAACCATACTGTCTATATGCTGATCACTCCCAGATTTGATTATCTGCTCTGGATCTCTTCCCTGAACTCTAGGAAAGAGTATCTAATCGCCTACTTAGCATCTTTTAACTTGATGCCTAACGGGCATCTCAGACTTCACATGTTCAGAACTAAGCTATTGTTTGCCCTGCCTTCAGAGGGTGTCTGGAATCCTACTACTTCCCACTACCCCTGCTGTGACCACTAACTTGCATTACCTGAATGTTTGCAGTAGTTTCCTACTTCATTTCTTTGCTCCTGACCTTACCCACTTTGAGTTTATTCTCAACATAGATGCCAGAATGTTCTTGCTAAAACTTAGTAAGTCAAATCAGGTCATTCCTCTCTTAAATTACCCCCACTGGTTTCTTGTCTGATTAAAAGTAAAAGACGAAGTCCTTACTACAACCTGTGAGACGCTACATGATCTGGCTCTGCATTACCCCTCTGATCTCATCTTTGCCTTCGCTTCTTAATCTCTCTGCTTTGGCCACATTTAACTTTGTTTTTTCACTTGAACATACCAGGTATTCTTCACCCTCAAGGTCTTTGCACTGGGTTCCACTGCCTGAAATCTCTTCCCCCAGTTATCTGCATAGATGACCTTTTTACTGCCTTTATTCTTCACCTCTCACAGCTTAAATCCGTTCTTTATCATGAAGATTAATATAGCTAGCTTAAAATGTTTGCACCCCTGTATGACAACTGGCCAATAGAACATCTTGTCTTTTTAACGTCAGTTGGAGTTTTGTATTGGTATGTGATTATATCATTTAGTTTCCCATATGTTTTTATATTGTTTTTCCTCTTAGACTATTAAAATAACTTGAGGGCAATGAGTATGTCATATATAGACCATATGTATAAATATATAGACATAACTATTTTATTGATTATTAATAAATTCGGATATATGTTTTGAAACAGCTTTACAATGAGTTACATATTTGGTTTGAAACCACAAAATCAAGTGAAGCTATGCTCCGACAAAGTGTTGTTAATCTTCAGGATAAGCTATTTCAAAAAGAGCGGGAAAACGCTAAATTAAAAGAAAAGCTTCAGGAGTCACAAGGAGCACTCTATCCTTTACCTCAAGAATGTGATCCAGACCACTCAGAACAGGTGAGACATTTTCTAAAAATGTTACCCGGTATAATATCATATTAAATTTTCTAGTATAATTGACTAAAACACAAAAATTGAATAAATTTGCATATATTAGAATATAAGTGTGGCAGATTTATGTTGTGCTATTTTTTGTACTCTGTAGACATAAATATTATATACAATGTGGATTCATATAGAAATGCATATAGAAACACAGGGTGTATCTGGTATAGTTATTGGGATGAAAGATTTGGCTGATATATGATAATGAAGAGGAAATTAATAGGTCATGTCCATTTCGAGACGTTTTATTGAATGGGGTAATGGAATGAAAAGAGTATTGAATAGAAAGTCGCATAAAGGTACTTGCCATAATTCCTGGTATGTGGTAGTTAATACCATTTAGTCCCAGTTCTATCACTATCTTGATATATGATTTTGGACAGATCAGTTGACATTTCTACCTATTCTTGTCCTATTAAGTGAGGTAGTACAAATGTATAGATAAATATGCAGATTCAGGATTCAAATAAACCTGGGATCAAATTATAGCTTTGCCTGTGACCTTTGTGAACTTGAGCAAATTTCTTAACCCTTTAGCCAAAGTTTCTTCACAAATAAAATGTTGATATTAATAGTATCTTTGTCATAAGAGTTTTGTGAGGATTAATGAGGTATAATGCATGTCAAATGCAGAGCCTGTCACATAGAAAATATCCAGTGATACCTCTTTTAGATAATTTTCAAGGTAACTGTCATCTCTAAATATGTATTATAAAACAATCTTATTCCTATAAAGTTATTTGTTTTTAAGGCACTCAGTACTTCTTTAAGTGTTAGAATTTAAAGAAATGAAATTAACACAAGTACGTAATTGGGAGCTTAAATGTTTATTAATGATCCTTTAACTTTAATGATCCAGTAATTTTTCAACCCAGTATATTTTGTCTTGCTAACAACTCAAACATAAGATTTTTTCATTTGTATTGTATTATATTGATTTTTTTGGACATCAGGTGCACAGAATTGGATTAGTCATAAGATTTGTATCATGACACAGTATTATGTTACATGCATATTTATTTTAATTGTTACTTTTTTGTTATAATAAATACTGTTGGTCCCACCAACTAATTAAAGGGTAGGAAATTACTAATAACTTATATCTACTTGTATCCTTCACCCTTTACTGGTACCCTGATTCTCTCACCAGAGGTAACTACTGAACTATTGATCATTTTGATTATTTTTTAGAAAGTTTTATCTCATAAATTTATGAGGAAATAGAATATTGTTTAGTTTTGCCATTTATAAAAATGTATCAAATTGTATTGTTTCCTGGGATTTGGCAATTTTGACTCATCACTGTGTTAAGAATCATCTATGATGTTTTGTATAAGTTCATTTATTTTGACTGATATAAAATATTCTGTTATATGTGATTATATCATAACTACTTGTCCATTCATTTGTAGATGAGTATTAGGGTTATTTCCAGTTTTTTGCTGTTATGAATAATGCTGCAATTGACATTTTTGTACATGATTCTTAGTACACACCTGCATGCATTTTTGTGGATTAACTATCTCAGAATGGAAATCCTAGGTCTAGGGTGTGAAAATGTAAACTTTCACAAAATACTGGTCACTTATTTTTCAAAGTGGTTTTCATCAATTTTACTCATATCAACAATGCATTTGGCTGTATTTCCTACAATTACTAGTCAAGTGAGTGCCCTCCTCTGCAAAATGTCTATTTATGTCTTTTATCCATTCTTGTACTGGATTTTTTTCTTATTGATTTGTAAAAGTTCTTTAAATGTCCTTGATATTAATCTCTAGTAAGTTGAATGTGTGGCAAGTATCTTCTCTCAGTGTGTACCTTGTCTTTTCATTTTCTTTAACATGTCATATGATAAACAGAAATTCTTAATTTTAATTTAGAAAATTTAATCTTTTATACTTAGTGCTCATTTAAGAAATTCTTCCCTACCCCAAATATGGAAATATTTGCACCTCTGTTTCCTTCAAAAAGTTTTAAAGCTTTGTTTATGTCATTTATGTTCATAATTCATTCGGAATTGTATTTCACATACAGTATAAGGTAAGGATCCATTTTTATTTATTTATTTTTCCCCAAATAGTAGCCAGTTTTTCCATATCAACCCATTGGATGATCCACTTTTTTTCTTGTGTAGTGCTGGGCTACCTCTATCATATATCCTAGTTCAGTATATTGAGTTTCTTTCTAGACTCTTTTCTCTGTATTCCTGGATAATGTTACATCATCTTAATCAGTATAGCTTCATAGTAAGTCTTTATATTTGGTAGATTACTTTCTTACTGTTCTGTAAAGTGTCTTGGCCATGTTGGCACTTAGCACTATAACTTTAAGGATAATTTAGTTTCATGAAAACACTTGAAATTTTTTGTAAACGATTTTATTGAAGTGTAACATACAAATACTAAAGTGTACAAACCTTAAGTGTTTAACTCAATGACGTTTCACAAATTGAACACATCCATATAAATACCACTCAGATCAAGATGTAGAATATTACCAGTATTCAGTAAACCTCCATAATGTTCCTAATTAGTGGCTACCCCTACAATGTAACCAGCTTTGTCTTCTATCATCATTGATTAGTTTTGCTTCTTTTTGAAACTTACAGTATTTTACCTTTAAACACTCTATATGCTATGGGTTTTTTTTGTAAATGTCGTTTATCGTATTAGGAAGTTCCTATCTATTCACAGTTTGAAAGCTTTTTCATGAACAGGTATTGATTGTATACAATGTCTTTTAAGATGACACTAGGGTTTTTCTCATGTATTCTGTTAACATGGTTATTACATTTATTGTTTTTAATTATTAATCCAGTTTTGTATTCTTTGAAATAAACCTAACTTTGTTGTAATGTTTTATTATTTTCATATTGCTGGATTCAATTGGCTAATATTTTTCTTAGGATTTTTACATCTATATTTATGAGGGATATTGGGCTGTACTTTTCCTTTCTTGAATGTTTCTTGTTAGATTTTATCAAGGTGATGCTGGTGTCCTAATATGAATTGCAAAGTATTCTCCTTTTTTACTTCACTAGAAGAGTTTGTATAAAACATATTTCTTTCTTATTAAACACTGAATGCTCTCCTTCTAACATAAGGAACAAGTCAGTTATATTCAACATTGTACTGGAGATTCTAACTAGTACAGTAAGGCAAGAAACAAAATCATGCTGATTAGAAATAAGGAAGTAAAACTCTTTTTATTCACAGAACCTGAGCATCCGTATACAAAGTGTACTGAATCTATGATGAAACAACTAGAAATAGTAAGAAAATTTAGCAGTGTTGCAAGATACCATCAATTTACAAAAGTCAATTATATATCTAAATATTAGAAACAAATAATTAGAAATTGAAATCGAAAAAGACCATTTATAAGAATATCAAAACTTGTGTAATAATTAAGGATAAATTTGATAAAATATGAAAAGTACAAAACATACCAGAGGGAAATTAAAAGACATATGTAAGTGGACAGCTAGGCCAAGTTCATGAATCAGAAGATACAATGTTGTCAAAATGTCAGTTCTCCCCAAATTGATCTATTTATTATGTAATCCCAATCAAAATTCCAGAAAGCTATAGTTTTTAGATAAATACAAGCCAATTCTAAAATTGATAGGGAAATGCAAGGGACCTAAAAGAGCAAAATAAAGTATTGGGTTAGCTAAAAAGTTCATTTGGGTTTTTCTATAAGATGTTATGGAAAACCCTGAACAAACTTTTTGACCAACCAAATAGTAAAAAATAAAGTTGGAGGACTTAACACTACCCAATTTTGAGACCTATTTATCAAGCTAAAAAAGAAAAATGGTGTGGTACTGGCGTAATGATTGACAAAATAATTGGTATAACAGAATAGAGTCCAGAAAAATACCCACTAATACATGTCGCTGTATAGTACCTCTTGAAATGCGGATACTGCAAGTCACTTTGTTCTTTTTCAAGGATGCTCTGTAGACTCTTGCTCTACTGCTTTTTTATAGAACTTTTAGTATTAGCTTGTCAACTTTACAAATAAATATTCAGTTAGAAATGTTTCTAATTTCCCTTGTAATTTTCTTTTTGCCCCTTTGGTTATTAGAAAATGTGTTATCTACTTTTGAAATGTTTGTGTTTTTTCCTTGTATATCTTATTTTTATTCACTTCTAATATACTTCCATTATGGTCAGAGATAGTGTTCTATAAGATTACTGTATTTGGAAATTTATTGAGACTTGTTGTATGGTCCAGCATATAGTTTTGATGAATGTACTATTTATACCTGAAAATAATTTTTAATCTGCATGTATTGACTGGGGTGTTCCTTAAATATCGATATTAATTTTGTCATTGCAGTTGACAGTGTTCAGATCTTCTGTCTTTAGTGATTTTTATCCTTAGTTTTTAAATCAGTTTTGCTTTCAGTTGCTGAGAGAGGTGTTAAAATCTTCCAGTATGATTGTGGATTTTTCTGTTTTCCCTTTAGTTTGTCAAATTTGCTTCATGTATTTTAAAACTGTTTTATTAGGGGCATACATATTTATGATTGTCATTTCTTTCTAATTAAATGAACCCTTTGCTATTGTAAAATGTCACTTTTAACTATAATAATATTCTGTTGACTTGAAATCCAATTTTATGATGTTAATATAGCCAATCAGTCTCTTTAATGGTTACAATTTCCATGGGAGGATTACCTTTTTCTTATTCTTTAAATTTCCATCTATAGGTGTCTTAATATTTAAAGTGTGTATACAGAGTAAGATTCTGTTTTTTATTCATTCTGACAATTTCTTCCATTTCATTGCAGCATTAGTGCACTTAAATTTAATTATTAATATGGTTGGGTTTAGGTGTACCATCTTACCATTTGTTTTCCATTTGTCCTATTTTTTGTTCCTCTGTTCCCATTTCCTTCCTTTTTCTGGATTAATTGACTGTTTATATATTTTTAAAAAGCAATTTAAAAACATCACTTTTCTGTCTTCTGGACTCCACTGTTTCTCACAGTATCACTGGAAATTTGTTTCATTGTTCACTTAAATGTGATCTGTCAGTTTTGGCTGGCTTTTTTCCTGAATATTTAACCTTTGGTTTTAAGCACTTTAACTGTGGTGTTCCCAAGTATGATTTTCATTGTAGTCATCCTTCTTGCAGTTTGATAAGCTTCTTTTTTTTTTTTTTTAAGGTTAGACTTTATTTATTATCCATATTCTATTTCTATTTCCTGGGGATTTAAAAAATTTTTAACATCTTTATTGGAGTATAATTGCTTTACAATATTGTGTTAGTTTCTGATATATAACAAAGTGAATCAGCTATATGTATACATATATCCTCATATCCCCTCCCTCTTGTGTCTCCCTCCCACCCTACCTATCCCACCCCTTTAGGTGGTCACAAAGCACTGAGCTGATCTCTCTGTGCTATGCAGCTGCTTCCCACTAGCTATCTATATTACATTTGGTAGTGTATATATGTCAGTGCTACTCTTTCACTTCATCCCAGCTTACCTTTCCCACTCCCTGTGTCCTCAAGTCCATTTTCTACATCTGCATCTTTATTCCTGTCCTGCCACTAGGTTCATCAGAACCATTTTTTTTTAAGATTCCATATGTATGTGTTAGCATACAGTATTTGTTTTTCTCTTTCTGACTTACTTTGCTCCATATGACAGACTCTAGGTCCATCCACCTCACTACAAATAAGTCAATTTCGTTTCTTTATCTGATGGAGTGATATTCCATTGTATATATGTGCCACATCTTCTTTATCCATTCATCTTCCAGTGGACACATAGGTTGCTTCCATGTCCTGGCTATTGTAAATAGTGCTGCAATGAACATTGTGATACATGATACTTCTTGATACTTTTCTCAGGGTATATGCCCAATAGTGGGATTGCTGGGTCATATGGTAGTTCTATTTTTAGTTTTTAAGGAACCTCCATACTGTTCTCCATAGTGGCTATATCAATTTGCATTCCCACCAACAGTGCAAGAGGGTTCCCTTTTCTCCACACCCTCTCCAGCATTTATTGTTTGAGATTTTTTGATGATGCCATTCTGACTGGTGTGAGGTGATACCTCATTGTAGTTTTGATTTGCATTCCTCTAATGATTAGTGATGTTAGCAGCTTTTCATATGCTTCTTGGCCATCTATATGTCCTCTTTGGAGAAATGTCTATTTAGGTCTTCTGCCCATTTTTGGATTGTGTTGTTTGTTTTTTTAATATTGAGCTGCATGAGCTGTTTATATATTTTGGAGATTAATCCTTTGTCAGTTTCTTCATTTGCAAATATTTTCTCCCATTCTGAGGGTTGTCTTTTCATCTTGTTGATGGTTTCCTTTGCTGTGCAAAAGCTTTTAAGTTTCATTCGGTCCCATTTGTTTATTTTTGGTTTTATTTCTCTTACTCTAGGAGGTGGTCAAAACAGATCTTGCTGTATTTATGTCATAGAGTGTTCTGCCTATGTTTTCCTCTAAGAGTTTTATAGTGTCTGGCCTTACATTTAGATCTTTAATCCATTTTGAGTTTATTTATGTGTATGGTGTTAGGAAGTGTTCTAATTTCATTCTTTTACATATAGCTGTCCCGTTTTCCCAGCACCACTTATTGAAGAGGATTTCTTTTCTCCATTTTATATTCTTGCCTCCTTTGTAAAAAAATATGGTAACCATATGTGCGAGGGTTTGTCTCTGGGCTTTGTATCCTGTTTTATTGATCTATATTTCTGTTTTTGTGACAGTACTATACTGTCTTGATTACTGTAGCTTTGTAGTATACTCTGAAGCCCAGTAACCTGATTCCTCCAGCTCTATTTTTCTTTCTCAAGATTGCTTTGGCTATTCGGGGTTTTTTGTGTTTCCATACAAATTGTGAAATTTTTTGTTCTAGTTCTGTGAAAAATGCCATTGGCAATTTGATAAGGATTGCATTAAATCTGTAGATTGTTGGGGCTAGTATAGCCATTTTCACAATGTTGATTCTTCCAATAAAAGAACATGGTATATCTCTCCATCTGCTTGTATCATCTTTAATTTCTTTCATCAGTGTCATATAGTTTTCTGCATATAGATCTTTTGTCTCCTTAGGTAGGTTTATTCCTAGGTATTTGATTCTTTTTGTTGCCGTGGTAAATGGGATTGTTTCCTTAATTTCTCTTTCAGATTTTTCATCATTAGTATATAGGAATGCAAGAGATCTTTGTTTGTTAATTTTGTATCCTGCTAGTTTACCAGATTCATTGATTATTAGCTCTAGTAATTTTCTGGTAGCATCTTTAGGATTCTCTATGTATAGTATCATGTCATCTGCAAACAGTGACAGTTTTACTTCTTCTTTTCCGATTTGCATTCTTTCTTTTCTTTTTCTTCTCTGATTGCTGTGGCTAAAACTTCCAAAACTATGTTGAATAAAGTGGTGAGAGTGGGGAACCTTGTCTTGTTCCTGATCTTAGGGGAAATGGTTTCAGTTTTTCACATTGAGAACAATGTTGGCTGTGGGTTTGTCATGGCCTTTATTACGTTGAGGTAACTTTCCTCTATGCCTACTTTCTGCAGAGTTTTTATCATAAATGGGTGTTGAATTTCATTGAAAGCTTTTTCTGCATCTATTCAGATGATCATATGGTTTTTATCCTTCAATTTTTTAAAATGGTGTATCACATGGATTGATTTGCGTATTTTTAAGAATCCTTGAATTCCTGGGATAAACCCCACTTGAGCATGGTGTATGATCCTTTTAATGTGCTGTTGGATTCTGTTTGCTAGTATTTTGTTGCAGATATTTGCATCAATGTTCATCAGTGATATTGGCCTGTAGCTTTCTTTTTTGTGACATCTTTGTCTGGTTTTGGTTTCAGGATGATGTTGGCCTTGTATAATGAGTTTGGGAGTGTTCCTCCCTCTGCTATATTTTGGAAGAGTTTGAGAGGATAGGTATTAGCTCTTCTCTAAATGTTTGATAGAACTCGCCTGTGAAGCCATCTGGTCCTGGGCTTTTATTTATTGGAAGATTTTTAATCACAGTTTCAATTTCATTACTTGTGATTGGTCTGTTTATATTTTCTGTTTCTTGCAGGTTCAGTCTCAGAAGGTTGTGCTTTTCTAAGAAGTCCATTTCTTCTAGGTTGTCCATTTTATTGGCATATAGTTGCTTGTAGTAATCTCTCATGATTCTTTGTATTTCTACAGTGTCAGTTGTTACTTCTCCTTTTTCATCTCTAATTTGTTTATTTGAGTCTTCCCCCCTTTTTTCTTGATGAGTCTGGCTAGTGGTTTATCAATTTTTTTTTAAGGTTTTATTTATTTATTTTTTTGGCTGCATTGGGTCTTCATTGCTGTGCACGGGCTTTGTCTAGTTACAGTGAGCAGGGGCTACTCTTTGTTGCGGTGTGCGGCCATCTTATTGCGGTGGCTTCTCTTGTTGTGAAGCATGGGCTGTAGGCGCGCAGGCTTCAGTAGTTGTGGCTCACGGGCTTAGTTGCTCCGCGGCATGTGGGATCTTCCCAGACCAGGGCTCAAACCCGTGTCCCCTGCATTGGCAGGCGGATTCTTAACCATCTGTGCCACTAGAGAAGTCCTAATGGTTTATCAATTTTCTTTATCTTCACAACGAACCAGCTTTTAGTTTTATTGATCTTTGCTATTGTTTTCTTCATTTCTTTTTCATTTATTTCTGACCTGATCTTTATGATTTCTTTCCTTCTGCTAACTTTGGGGATTTTTTTCGTTCTTCTTTCTCTAACTGCTTTAGGTGTAAGGTTAGGTTGTTTATTTGAGATTTTTCTTGTTTCTTGAGGTAGGATTGTATTGCTATAAGCTTTCCTCTTAGAACTGCTTTTGCTGTATCCCATAGGTTTTGGGTTGTCATGTTTTCATTGTCATTTGTTTCTAGGTATTTTTTGATTTCCTCTTTTATTTCTTCAGTTGTCTCTTGGTTATTTAGTAGTATATTGTTTAGCCTCCATGTGTTTGTATTTTTTACAGTGTTTTTCCTGTAATTGATATCTAGTCTCATAGTGTTGTGGTTGGAAAAAGATACTTGATACGGTTTCAATTTTCTTAAATTTACCAAGGTTTGATTTGTGACCCAAGATATGATCTATCCTGGAGAATGTTCCATGAGCAGTAGAGAAGAATGTGTATTCTGTTGTTTATGGATGGACTGTCTTATAAATATCAATTAAGTCCATCTTGTTTAATGTGTCATTTAAAGCTTGTGTTTCCTTATTTATTTTCATTTGGGGTGATTTTTCAATTGGTGAAAGTGGGGTGTTAAAGTCCCCTACTGTTATTTTGTTACTGTTAATTTCTCCTTTTATGGCTGTTAGCATTTGTGTTATGTATTGAGATGCTCCTATGTTGGGCGCATAAATATTTACAATTGTTATATCTTTTTCTTGGATTGATCCCTTGATCATTATGTAGTGTCCACTTTGTCTCTTGTAATAGTCTTTATTTTAAAGTCTATTTTGTCTGATGTGAGAATTGCTACTCCAGCTTTCTTCCGAATTCCATTTGCATGGAATATCATTTTCCATCCACTCATTTTCAGTCTGTATGTATCCCTAGTTGTGAAGTGGGTCTCTTGTAGACAGCATATATACAGGTCTTGATTTTGCATCCATTCAGCCAGTCTCTGTCTTTTGGTTGACGTATTTAATCCATTTACATATAAGGTAATTATCAATATGTTACTTCCTATTACCATTTTCTTAATTGTTTTGGTTTTGTGTTGTAGGTCGTTTCCTGCTCTTGTGTTTTCTGCCTAGAGAAGTTCCTTTAGCAATTCTTGTAAGGCCAGTTTGGTGGTGTTGAATTCTCATAGCTTTTACTTGTCTTTAAAGGTTTTAATTTTTCCGTCAAATCTGAATGAGATCCTTGCTAGGTAGAGTAATCTTGGTTGTAGGTTCTTCCCTTTCATCACTTTAAATATGTCCTGCCACTTCATTCTGGCTTGCAGAGTTTCTGCTGAAAGATCAGCTGTTAACCTTATGGGGGATTCCCTTGTATGTTATTTGTTGCTTTTCCCTTGCGGCTTTCAATATTTTTTATTGTATTTAATTTTTGATTGTTTGATTAACATGTGTCTTGGCATGTTTCTCCTTGGATTTATCCTGTATGGGACTCCCTGTGCTTCCTGGATTTGATTGACTATATTTCCTTCCCATATTAGGGAAGTTTTCAACTATAATCTCTTCAAATATTTTCTCATTCCCTTTCTTTTTCTCTTCTTCTGGGACCCCTATCATTTGAATGTAGGTACATTAAATGTTGTCCCAGTGGTCTCTGAGAATGTCCTCAATTCTTTTCATTCTTTTCTGTGTATTCTGCTCTGTGGCAGTTATTTCCTCTATCTAATCTTCCAGGTCACTTACCTGTTCTTCTGCCTCAGTTATTCTGCTATTGATTCCCTCTAGAGAATTTTTAATTTCATTTATTGTGTTGTTCATCATTGTTTGGTTGCTCTTTGGTTCTTCTGCATCCTTGTTAAACATTTCTTGTATTTTCTCCATTCTGTTTCCAAGATTTTGAATCATCTTTACTATCATTACTCTGAATTGTATTTCAGGTAGACTGCCTATTTCCTCTTTATTTGTTTGGTCCGGTGGGTTTTTACCTTGTTCTTTCATCTGCTGCATATTTCTCTGTCTTCTCATTTTATTTAATTTACTGTGTTTGGTGTCTCCTTTTCACAGGCTGCAGGTTTGTACTTCCCGTTGTTTTTGGTGTCTGACCCCAGTGAGTGAGGTAGTTTCCGTGGCTTCTGTAGGCTTCTTGGTAGAGGGGACTAGTGCCTGTGTTCTGGTGGTTGGGGTTGATCTTGTCTTTCTGGTGGGCAGGGTCATATACGGTAGTGTGTTTTTTGGTGTTTATGGACTTATTATGATTTTAGGCAATCTCTGTGCTAATGGGTGGGGTTGTGTTCCTGACTTGCTAGTTGTCTGGCATAGGGCGTCCAGCACTGGAATTTGCTGGCCGTTGGGTGGAGCTGGGTCTTAGCATTGAGACGGAGATCTGTGGGAGAGCTCTCGCCAATTGATATTACATCGGGCAGGGAAGTCTCTAGTGCTCCAGTGTTCTGGACTCAGCTCTCCCACCTCAGACGCTCAGGCCTGACACCAGGCTGGAGCACCTGTCAGCAACACAGCTGTGAAGAAAAGGGAGGGGGAAAAAATAAATAAAATAAATAAATAAATTTAAAAATTATTAATATAAAAAAATTAAAAATAATAATTAAGAAAAAAGAGAGCAACCAAACCAATAAACGAATACACCAATGATAACAAATGCTAAAAACTAAACTGAGATAAACATAAACATAAGAAACAATTCAGTCACGGACAGCAAACCCCAAGTCTACCGCTACTCCCAAAGTCCACTGCCACAATCTTGGGTGATTCATTGTCTATTTAGGTATTCCACAGATGCAGGGTACATCACGTTGATTGTGGGGATTTAATCCGCTGCTCCTGATGCTGCACGGAGAAATATCCCTTTCTTATCTTTGTTCGCACAGCTCCTGGGGTTCAGCTTTGGTTTTGGCCCCGCCTCTGCATGTAGGTTGCCCTCAGGCATGTTTCCCGCACAGACAGGAGGGGGTTAAATCAGTGGCTTATTAGGGGCTCTTGCTCATTCTGGCTGGGGAGTGGGAGGGGAACAGTAGTTATAATTGGAATGCTAGGCAAGCCTGTGGCAGCAGAGGCCTGTGTGGCATTGCACCATCCTGAGGCGCACCATGTGTTCTCCTTGGGAAATTGTCCCTGGATCACGGGACCCTGGCAGTGGCGGGCTACACAGGCTCCTGGGGTGGGTGGTGTGGATAGTGTTGTGTGCTTGCACACAGGATTCTTGGCTGCAGCAGCAGCATTAGCAGTTGATGCCTGTCTCTGGGGTCTGAGCTGAAAGCCATGGCTTGCACCCATCTCTGGAGTTCGCTTAGGTGGTGCTCTGCCATTTGTGGGCAGATGGGGAAGGAATCCCCTCTCCTCGTGCACCCAAAAACAATGGTCTCTTGCCTCTTATGCAGGTCCAGACTTTTTTGCAGACTCCCTCCCAGCTAGCTGTGGAGCACTAGCCCCCTTCAGCTGTGTTCACACAGCCAGTCCATCCACTCCCTGGGATCTGACCTCCGAAACCTGAGCCTCAGCTCCCAGCCTCCATCCTCCCCAGCGGGTGAGCAGAGAAGCCTCTCAGGCTAGTGAGTACTTGTTGGCCCTGATCCTCTGTGCAGGAATCTCTCCACTTTGCCCTCTGAACCCTTGTTGCTGCGCTTTCCTTTGTGCTCCGAAGCTTCCCCCCTCCACCATCCGCAGTCTCTGCCCGTGAAGGGGCTTCCTAGTGTGTGGAAGCTTTTCCTCCTTTACAGCTCCCTCCCAGAGGTGCAGGTCCTGTCCCTATTCTTTTGTCTCTGTTTTTTCTCTTTTTTTTTGCCCTACCCGGGTACGTGGGGATTTTCTTCTTTTTGGGAAGTCTGAGTTTTCTGTCTGCGTTCAGTAGGTGTTCTGTAGAAGTTGTTCCACATATTTTTGGTGTATTTGTGGGGAGGAAGGTGATGTCCATGTTTTACTCCTCTGCCATCTTGAAGGCCCCTCTCTCCTGGGAATTCTGATGAGCTTCTTGATTTTTGTAAATAATATATTTTTTACTGAATTGGGGAAATTTTTGACATTACTTTCTGAAACATTTTTCTGACTTCTCTCTCTTCTCCTTTTGAGATTCCTATTTCACTTATGTTAGACTCTTCAGTGTTACCCCAAAGCCCGATGAGTCTCTCTTTATTTTTTTCAATCTTTTAATTTACATTCTTTAGATAATTTATGTTAATTTTTATTCAATTTAAGTGACATTTCTGTTATCTCCAGTTTTTCTGTAAGTCTTTTTCTGTGAATTAATCTTCAAATATTGTACACTTCAGTTCTACAATTTTCATTTGATTTATTATTGTATCATGTATATATGTGTTGAGTTTTTCTATGTGTTCATATCTTAAAATCATAGTTGTCTTTAGGTCCCTATTATAATAAAGTAGATTCTTTAAAATTATTATATTTTAATTCTGTCTTTTGGGTATTCTTGGATTTAATTAGTAATGGTTTTCTTTGCTTTGAATATGGGTCATATATTAATGTTTTGTCTGTGTAATGATTTTATATTATTTAGTGTATATAGTAACAGATATTTTTTAGAGACTCTGGTTTCTGTCATATTAGTCATGAGTGCTGAACTAATTTTTTCTTTTTCTCGCCCTCCTCTGTCTCTTGAATTCAAATAAGTTAGATGTAAACTCCAAACCCTGATTTCCTTCAGGTGGGAACAACTAAGTTGCTTTTAAGTTCTTTTAACCTTATCTGGATTGCTTAGAGGTCTGCCCACTGCATGACTACTTCAGGTGTCAGCCATAGTTTCAGCTGTCACTCTTCCAGAATTTCCATTTTTTCTAGCTGTAGCGGTGGACCTGAACTTTGTCCTATAGTTCTTCAAGCCAGTAAAACTGCAAGTTACTATTGGAATTTTAATCTCCCACATCATGTCTGTTATGAGCCTCTCTCAGATAAAAATTCACAAAAATGGGAAACTTAGTTAGGCTCTTTTGTTTTCCCAGTATCAATTCTTGTCCATATTTTTCCTGTGTTTGATCATTCTCTGTTACCTGCAGGTAGTTGTTTTTATATTTTGCTCAGAAATGAAACAGTTATATGCGGGAGACTTAATCTGATAGAAATCTACTCAGCTATTATTGTAAATGGAGCTTCCCAGTCTTTAACTTTTTAGTGTATTTTAACTAACTTACTTAACTTACTTTAGAGTGTATTTAATTTTTCATACAGTGGAAGGAACTTAATTCATTCTAACTGCTTTATCTCACTTATTTTTGCTATTGTTATCTTACATTTTAATCCTACATATATTTTTACTCTGTAAGCCATTATTATTATTAAAAAATCAGTATTCACTGAGAATTTTTATCCCTTTGAAAGCTTTTCATTCTTTTCTGCAATTCTGTGTTTCCCTCTAGGATCTTTTGCCTTCTGCATTAAGCACTTTTTTTTTGGTATTTCTTTTAGTGAGATTCTGCTGACAGTGAATTCTCTCATTTTATATTTATCAGAGAATGCCTTTTTTTGCCTTCATTTCTGAATGGTATTTTCAGGTGGTTAGAATTGCAGAATCTTTTTTTCTTCTTTTTTTTTTAAGATGATATGCATTGTCTTCTGGCTTCCATTCTTTGAGTTGAGACGTCATCTCTCTCTTTCTCCTTTGAAAGTAATATGTCCATTCTCTGACTACTTTTTATGTTTTCTCTATTTTTGGTTTTCAGCAGTTTTTATATGATTTCTCTAAGTGTGGTGGTGTGGTTTTTTTTTTTGTGCTTTCAAGTTTATAAAGTCTTTTTTTCTTTATATGCTATTCCTCATTCTTGGAAAATTCTTGCTAAATATCTCTTCAAATATGGCTTCTGCATATTCTTTCTCTCTTGTCCTTGTGAGATTTCGATTACATATTAGACCTTTCCACCATGTGCCATATAGCTTTGGACTCTTGAATATTTTCAAAGGTTTTTTTCTCTTTGCTTCAACCTTGATGCTTTCTTCAGTTCATTCATTCTCTCTTCTGTTATGGGTGGTCTGATGTTTCATCCATCTACTAAATTCTTTTTCTTTTTTTTTTTTTTGCGGTATGTGGGCCTTTCACTGTTGTGGCCTCTCCCGTTGCGGAGCACAGGCTCTGGACGCGCAGGCTCAATGGCCATGGCTCATGGGCCTAGCCGCTCTGCAGCATGTGGGATCTTCCCAGACCGGGGCACAAACCTGTGTCCCCTGCATCAGCAGGCGGACTCTCAACCACTGTGCCACCAGGGAAGCCCTACTAAATTCTTGAATAGAATGTATATTCTACTTTTATTGGGTGGAGTGTCCTAATTGTCTGTGAGGTCTGTTTGGCTTGCAGTGTTCTTCAAGTCTTGCATTTTTTTGCCTGTCTTCTGTCTTGTTGCTCTACCCTTTATTATTTGTCTATTTCATTCTTCAATTCTGTCCATTTTTGATTCACACATTTTGGGGCTCTGCTGTTAGGTGCATATATATATTTATAATTGGAATATCTTCTTATAGGACTCATTGTTTATCATTTTAAAATGTCATCTTTATCTGTAGTGACAATTTTTGCCTAAAGTCTATTTTGCCTGATTTTGTTTATTTTAATTTCCTCCCGCTTTTATTGAGATGTAATTAACACATAACACTGTATTAGTTTAAGGTATAAATGATTTCATATCTATGTATATATTAAAATGATTTCCACAATAAGTTTAGTTAATGTCTATCACCTCACAGTTACTATTTATTTCTTTTGATGAGAACATTTAAGATCTACTGTTTTAGCAACTTTCAAACCTACACTTGAGTATTGTTAACTACAGTTACCGTGCTGCACATTCTATCCTCATTACTTAGTTATCTTATAATGAAGTTTGAACTTTTTAACCACCTTCACCCATTACCCCCCAGCCCCCACCACCCATCTCTGGCAACCACTTATCTGTTCTCTGTTACCTGTAAGTTTGTTTTTCTTAGATTCCACATATACATGATATCATACAAGTGTTTGTCTTTCTCTGTCTGACTTATTTCACTTAGCATAATGACTTCAAGTTCCATTTGTCACTAATGGCAAGATTTCCTTCCACATAAAGATTTCCTTTATGTGGCTGAATAATATTCCGTTCTTTGTGTGTGTGTGTGTATACACAAATCCTTTCATCTGTTAGTGGACAGTTAGTTTGTTTCTGTGTGTTGATTATTGTAATAAATGCTGCACTGAACATAGGGGTGCAAATGTCTTTTTTGAGATAGTTTCTTTCATTTCTTTCAGATATATGTCCAGAAGTGGAATTGCTAGGTCATATGGTAGTTTTATATTTTGAGGAACCTCCATACTGTTTTCCTTAGTGTCTTTACCAATCTACATTCCCATCAACATTGCACAAGGATTCCCTTTTCTCCAACACTTGTTATTTTTTGTCATATGGTAATAGCCATTCCAACAAGTATGAGGTTTTATCTCCTTCTGGTTTTGACTTGAATTTCCCTGATGATTAATGATGTTGAGCACCTTTTTTTCCGGACCTACTGGCCATCTATATGTCTTTTTTGGAAAAAATGTCTATTCAGATTTTCTGCTTATTTTTAAATTGGATTTTTGTTTTTGTTTTGTCTATTGAGTTATATGAGTTTTTTTAAAATATATTTTGGATATTAACCCTTTATCAAATATATGACTTGCATATATTTTTCCCACTTGGTATGTTGCCTTTTCATTTTATTGGTGATTTCCTTTGTAGTGCAGAAGCTTTTTAGATTGATATAGTCCCACTTTTTCATTTTTGCTTTGTTGCCTTTGCTTTTGGTGTCAAATTCAAAAAATCTTAGCCAAGACTGATGTCTAGCAGCTGAATCATCTGTGCTTTCTTCTAGGAGTTTTATACTTTCATGTCTTACATTCATTTTTAATCCTTTTTGAGTTGATTACTATGTATAGTGTAAGATAGTCTTCCAGTTTCATTGTTTTACACGTGACTGTCCAGTTTTCCCAACGCCATTTTTTGAAGAGACTATAATTTTCCCTTTGTATGTTCTTGACTCCTTTGTCATAAATTAATTGACTGTATATGTGTGTTTTTATTTCTGGGCTCACTATTCTTTTCCATTGATCTATGTTTCAGTTTTTATTGCAACACCTACTGTTTTGATTACTATAGATTTGTAATACAGTTTGAAATAGAGAGTGTGATATTTCCAGCTTTGTTCATCTTTCTCAAGATTGCTTTAGCTATTTGAGGTCATTGTGGTCCCATACAAATTTTAGGGTTCTAGTTCTGTGAAAATGCCATTGAAGTTTTGACGGGGATTGATTTGATCACTTTGTGTACATTTGAGCAATATTAACTCTTCAATCCATGAGTGCAGAGTATCCTTCCATTTATTTGTGTCTATTTCAGCTTCTTTCACCAATGTCTGATAGTTTCCAGTTTACAGGCCTTTCTTCTCCTTAGTTAAATTTATTCCTAGGTATTTTATCCTTTTTGCGGCTATTGTAAATGGAATGGTTTTCTTAATTTCATTTTCAGGTAGTTCATTGTTAGTATATACAAACACTGCTGATTTTTGTATATTGATTTTGTGTCCTCCATCTTTATTGAATTTGTTTTTTAGTTCTAACAGTTTTTTTGGTAGAGTTTTCTATACATGGCATCATGTCATCTGCAGATAGAGACAGATTGACTTCATCCTTTCTGATTTGGATGCCTTTTATTTCTTCTTTTGGTTAATTGCTCTGACTAGGACTTCTTGTACTATGTTGAATAGGAGTAGTGAGAGTGGGCACTCTTATCTTGTCCGTGATCTTAGAGGAGAAGCTTTTAGTACTTTATAGTTGAGTATAATGTTAGCTATGGACTTGTTCTATATAGCTTTTATTGAATTGAATACATTCCTTATATACTCAGTTTGTTGAGAGTTTTTATCACGAATGAATGTTGAATTTTGTCTAGTGCTTTTTCTACATCTATTGAGATGACTTTTTTCCTTCATTTTGTTAATGTGGTGTATCACATTGATCGATTTGTGGATGTTTGAACCATTCTTATATGCCTAGAATAAATTGGTTTTATGATGGTGTATGTATTTTAATACATTGCTAAATTTGGTTAGCTTATATTTTGTTGATGATTTTGCACCTATGTTCATCAATAATATTGGCCTGTAATTGTCTTTTTTGCACTATCCATGTATTGTTTTGATATCAGGGTACTGTTGGCCTTGTAAAATATATCTGGAAGTGTTCCATTCTCTTTGTTTTTGGAAGAGATTAAAGATTGATATTAATTCTTTTTAAAATGTCTAAATCTTTAAGCCATCTAGTTCTGAGCTTTTCTTTGTTGGAGGATATTTAGTTACTGATTCAATCTTTTTACTAGTTATTGGTCTATTCAGATACTCCATTTCTTCATAATTCAGTCTTAGGGAATTGTATGTTTCTAGGAATTTTTCTGTTTCTTCTGGGTTATCCAATTATTATTATTATTTGGTGTATACATTGTTCATAGTAGTCTCTCACGATTCTTTGTATTTCTGTGGTGTCAGTTGTAACATCTTGTCTTTCACTTTGAATTTTCTTTGAGTTGTCTCTCTTTTTCTTGGTAAGTCTAGCAAAGTTTTGTGAATTTTGTAATTTTGTTTATCTTTTTTAAGAAACAGCTCTTTGTTTCATTGATCTTCTCGGTTGTCTTTTTAATCGCTATTTCATTTATTTCTGCTCTAATCTTTATTCCTTCCTTGTACTAACTTTGGGCTTAGGTTGTTCTTTTTTTTCTGTTCTTTGAAATATAAAGTTAGAATGTTCTTTTGAGCTGTTTTCTTTTTCTTAACATAGGTGTTTATCGCTATGAACTTCCTTGTTAAGATTGCTTTAGCTACGTCCCATATATTTCGGTATGTTGTGTTCCTTTTTTGTTTGTCTCAAGATATTTTAAATGTTTTCTTTTGATTTCTTCTTTGAATCCTTGGTTGCTCAGTATCATGTTGTTTAATGTTTTTGAATTTTCTAGTTTTCTTTTTGTAATTGGTTTCTTGTTTCATACCATTATGGTTGAAAAAGATGCTTGATAGGATTTCAGTCTTTTGAAATTTATTAAGACTTGTTTTGTGTCCTAACACATGATCTATCATAGAGAATATTACATGTTCCCTTGAGAAGAATGTGTATTCTGTTGCTTTTTGGATGGAATTCTGTACATATGTGTTAGGTTCCTCTGGTCTAATGTATATTTTAAGTTCAATGTTTCCCTTTGACTTTCTGTCTGGATGATCTATCCATTGTTGAAAGTGGGATATTGAGTCCCTTACTGTTTTATATTGGTGTCTATTTCTCCCTTCAAATCTGTCATTATTTCCCTTGTATATTTAGGTGCTCCTATGTTGGATGTATACATATTAATAAATGTTATTTCTTTGTGTTGGATTGACCCCTTTATCATTATATAATGACCTTTGTTTTCTCTTTTTCCAGGCTTTGGCTTGAAGTCTATTTTGTCTAATATAAGTATAGCTACCCTGCACATTTTTGTTTCCATTTGCTTGGAATTATCTTTTTCTATCCCTTCACATTCAGTCTGTGTGTGTCTTTAAATTTGAAGTGGATTTGGATGTCTGTTTCCTTCCCCAGGTTAGGGAAGTTTTCGGTCATTATGTCTTGAAATAAGCTTTCTTCCCTTTTCTCCCTCTTTTCTCTTTCTGGGATTCCTATAATGTGAATATTGTTCCACTCGATGGTATCCCATAAGTTCCTAAGCTATCTTCACTCTTTTTCATTCTTTTTTTTCCTTTTGCTCCTCTGATTGGACAGACTCTGCTCCCCTGTCTTTGAGTTTGCTGATCCTTTCTTTTGCTTCACCTCGTCTTCTGTTAACCCTCCCGCCCACCCAGTGTATTTTTCAGTTCAGCTGTATTCTTCAGCTCTGTGATTTATTTCATAAGTTCTTGTATTTTTTATTTCTTTGTTGAAATTCTCACTTTGTTTATGTATTGTTCTCCTTGTTAAACGTCTTTACGGCCATTATTTTGAACTCTTATCAGGTAGATCACTTATCTCCATTTCATTAAGGTCTGTTTCTGGGGTTTTATATTGTCCTTTTGTTTGGAAAATATACCTCATTTTTTTCATTTTCCTTGACTATTTATGTTAGTTTTCATGCGTCAGATTAAACAGCCACCTCTCCTAGACAGGAGTGAAATCATGTAGGAGATGAAACTTATCCTTCCACCTGACCTTAGCTCTTGATTGTCTCTCAAACTTTTGTGATTGTCCAGACATCCTTCTTTGTTCTTAGTGGCTCCCAGTAGTTGAGGGTATGCCAAGATCTTTCAGTGTCCCATAGGGGAGGATTTCAGTCAGCACCCAGGTGCAGGCTGATTGGAAGTCAGACTCTCAGGCAGCAGCTTTTACAGTATGCAAATAGACCTCTTTTAGGGAAGGACTGCTCACTGTACTGAGCCCTAGAAGGATAGCCAGTTAAGAACTGTTTCTTCTTCTTACCACACACAAAACACACACACACACACACACACACAAAAGAATACAAGGAAATTTTTGGAAGTGATTAAATCAATTATACTTCAATAAAGCTAAAAATAAAAGATGAAAAGAAAAAGAAAAGAACTGTTTCTTTGTTTGCTACAGTCCTGTTGAACCCGTGGATACAAACCTCACTGGCCACCAGAGTCAAGTGGTAAGGAGGTGCTTTACCTGGGCAGCAGCTGCAAAAGCTGGGGTGCCAGATGGGTCCCCAGATCTTCTTTCAGGGAGATACTGGTGGCGTGGAGTAGGGTAGAAGAGGTGTGAAGATGGCACCCATTGGCCTAGGCTGGCAAATTTTACCCGCGCAGCTGGAAAAGCCCAAGCTGCCTGTGGGTGTGGCTCCAGGTTCTGCTGTGGGCAAAGTGGGATTTATGCAGCTGATGTCTTATACTTGCGTAACTGCAGATACCTTGGATGGCTCCAGTGTGGTTCCTGGCTTCAGCAGGAGTTGGGGGAGGTCATGTAGATGGAGTAGGGAGGAACTCAGCCTGCTGGCATCAACTAGCTCAAAAACCTGTGGGACAAAACCTTGTGAGATCTGCAAGGATCCTTGATGAATTGGTGGCTGTTGGCTTCATCAGTGGTGAACTCTGCTAAGATTGTTTGCAGAGCAGATCTCCGTAAACCAACCGTCGCTCTGCTGCCTATGTGCTAAAAGTAGCCTCTGCTTTTCTTCCTTTTTACTAGCTGGCTCAATGTCTCAGCTTTGCTGGTCTGGGTGGGGTGAAACCGAAGTCAGACTTTTGTGTAGTACCCCTAGAGGCTATAAAAGCTGGTTTGCTTACCTTGCTGTTTCTTTCCTGGCGAGAAGAAAATTTTCTAGTTAGGAAGTTCCTTCTTGGTGCTGAACAGTGCCAACATAGGTTATGGAATGATGCAGACAAAATGAACTTGTCTTCTTTCTTTTCTTGTGCAATTACTCTGGTGTTTTAATTCCACTGTGTGCTAAAACTTGCTAAATATACCCTAGTGACCTCCCAGAGCTGTTTTTGTTCATGGAGAGCTGTTCAATTGTTGATCTTTGTGGGGAGACAGGGAAGCTAGGTTCTCCTATGTCACCTTTTTGTATTTCTTCCACCAGAACTATTACTTCTTTTTAATACATATGTTTTTGTGTACCAGGTTACTAATACTATTAATGAGGTTACTCTGCTGGAGTATTAATTTCAAGGTACATGACAATACTTCAGCCATGAAATGTATTAGATATATAAATTTCAGTTTAGGATTTATATTATATATAGCTCAGCCATATTTCTCCCAAAGTTTGTCTAAACTGTTCAACATGTTTTTCTTTTCTTTTTTTGCGGTGCGCGGGCCTCTCACTGTTGTGGCTTCTCCCATTGCGGAGCGCAGGCTCAGCGGCCATGGCTCACGGGCCCAGCTGCTCCGCAGCATGTGGGATCTTCCCGGACCGTGGCACGAGCCCGTGTCCCCTTCATCGGCAGGTGGACTCTCAACCACTGCGCCACCAGGGAAGCCCCAACATGTTTTTCTGAATGACCATTTTTTTTGTAGCTAACGAGATGACCTTAAAATATATACATTTTATGGACTGTTAACATAATGACTCTTCTGTTATGTGGAAGACTGATGTAGATGTTTAAAAATAGGATTTTTGAAATGAAAGTTGATTGTCCATATATTAAGGACATTTTCTTTAAAATTTTATGTCAAACGCAGTAATCATACTATTAATCAGAACTCTCTATTAGTTGATATACCTAAACTTACTTTACAAATATTTACTGATGTCCTACGATGTGTTAGGCACCGTTCTTGGTGATGAGGAAACTTTAGGGGACAAAATAAGGTCTTGGCACTCATGGAGCATACATTCAGGTCAGAGAGTCATCATCAAAAAAATAAACACACGTTACATGGTAATAAGTATTATGAAGAAAAATAATGCAGTGTGAGACACATCATGATAGAGAGTGGTGGTGCTATTTTATGTATGGTGGTGAGAGAAAGCTACTCTGATAGGTGGCATTTGAGAAGAAAACTGGAAGAAGTGAACTTTTTTAGATATTTGAGGGAAGAGCATTCTAAGTGGAGGGATCAGTAAGTGCCAAGCTCATGAAGCAGGAGTTTGCCTAGCAAGGAGGCCAATGTGGTTAGATCCAAGAGAGCTGTGGGGAAGAGAATGAGAAGTGACCTCAGAGGGACAGATGTGGGATCATGTGTCCTAGAGCCTTGTTCGGCCTATGTAAGCATATAGGTTTTACTCTGAGTGAGATGGAAAGCCATTGGTGTGTTTTAAATAGAAGATCAAATGAAACCTATTGGAGTGTTTTAATCGGACTCTTTATCCATCTCTCCATCCTTCCATCCATTCATTCATTATTCAGTTATATAGTTAATATTTATTAAACTCCTACTGTATTCTAGGTACTGGATTTAGTGTGAAGGGGTACAAAGATGAATAAGGCAGTGTACTCTTATGAATCTCATTAATGGGTATGCAGAGGGGAAAATAATTGTTATAAAATGTGCTATTATGGAAACATGAGCAAAGTATGAGCTCTGTGGAAAGAAGCTTTGCAGGGAACATGTGTATGGAGAGGAGGGGGAATGCCAAACTTTTCACAGAGAAAGTAGAATATGTCAATTTGAAATTTAGGAGTTTCTAGCTTCTTTTTTTTTTTTTTTTTTTCCTAGCTTCTTGTTGGAAGTGAATTAGCATTGTGTTAGAGGTGAGAAAGTTTGTGGTGTGTCTTGGATATTGAGAATAGTCTAGGTAAGTGCTTTTCGGATGTGAATATGCATCTCAGTCACTTGGAGTTGTAGGGGTCAGGGGCATTGTTGTAAAGTAGTTTCTGATGTGATAGTAGGTCTGGACTGGGGTCTGAGATTCTGCATTTCTTTTACATTCTAAGATGTTTCTGTTGTAGCTGGTCCAGGGATCACCCTTTGATCAAGAAGAGACTAAGTGGGCAAGTGGATTATATAGTTGAGAAGAAATAGTAGAAAGATTTTAGTTTTTCCAGTTTTCGTATCCTTAAATAATTTTTTTCAAACGCTTATAGTGGTGCTTTTCAGTGCATGATTTTGGGGGGATATATTTACAGAGTAGTAAATAACAACCTAAATTCTGGAATCTGGGTCCCTTATCTATGTTACTTTGAACAGTTAACTTTTCTAAGTCTCAGTTTTGTCACTTGAAAAATGGTATTATAATAGTACCTACCCCATAAGAGTTTTATTAAGATTACAGGAGGCAATGCATGATGGAGTAATAAATGTTAGGTCTTAAAAAAGCACTTCTTATGTCATTTTAGCAAATTTGAGGGTTTTTTTCTGTATTGGTGGTGATTTATCTTCTCTTTTTCCTGATCTCACTTATAATCTGAATTATTGGTGAGCCAACTGACAATCTTTGCCAGAGAAAAGGACAAAGCTAATTGGTTCATCTGGGATTGAAACCTGTGACCTTTGATTTCGTAGCACCCTGCTCTTAACTAGCTATATTCGGAATGACTGCCTCTTCTTATCTCAGAGTGATTGTTTATCTTTTCCATGCAGAAGTACTGTTTCTTGCCTTGGAGGAATATCTTGTAGTAGAGGACAGGGGAGAAACCTAAGCCTTAAAATTACTCTGTTTATCTGTGAATGAGATATACTTCATGTGGCTAACAGCAGGCGATAAGATTGTGAATTTTAACCACAGGCTTGTTAATTTTTATTTCTTTGCACAGATACTCTATTCCCTCTTTTCCTAAGTGTTACAGAATTGTCCTTTTGTATGTTGTTTTAGCTTATGTTCTCACTTTCTTTTTAAAAAAATTTATTACTAAATATTTGAAATCTACCAAAGAATAAATGTAATGTCTGGGTACCCACCAGTAACTATCACCAATACTCTTGATGCTACCTATGTGCTACTCTCTGATCCCATCTTACTTCTTTTCTTGGACTTCTGTTGATTAATTCCTGCCTTTTAAAGCTACGCTTTGTTAAATAATATAAATGATTATAAATAATATATTGTTCCTTATAGCTTTTATTTAAACCTTAGCCATTTCATACTCTATGTATATCATGCTTTGCAACTAGATTTTTTCTTTGAATTTTATTTTGTAATGTAACTCATTGTTCTTGAGCGTAGCTATAATTCTTTTCCTCTTCTGTGCAACAGTCTATTGTATGAACAAGCTACAATTTATTTATCCACTCCTTTTGTCAATGAACATTTTTTGTTTTAATTTTTTTAGCTATAGGAATATTTACACACTGCTGCGATGAACTTTCTAGTACATGTCTCCTGACACACATATGCAAAACTTTCTCTAGCGTATATTGCTAAGGGTGAAATCACATGTCATGAATATGAAGATATTCAGGCTTATAAGAAAATGCCAAATTATTTGCCAAAGTGTCTCAAATTATAGACTTCTTAGTTGCATTCTTAAAAGAAGTAAAATGATACCTCATTCTGGTTTTATTTTGTATTTCTTTGATTTCTAATGAGCTTGAGCATCTTATGTTTATGTTATATGAAATACTTGTGTCCTCTGCCAGTTTTTCTATTAGAATGTTTATCTCTCTGTTGAAATTCTTTATTTTGCATACTAATCTTTTGTTAGTTATTACATTAGTATTTGATATAATGTCAGCTTCTGTATTACATAAACCCCAAATCTCTGAGGTTTAACATGATTTATTTCTTATGTATATGTAAGAGTTTAATGTGGGTATTACTTGGATTTTCAACTTCCAAACAATGATTTAGAGATCTAGTCTCCTTTTATCTTTTGGATCCACTAGCTTTAAATGTAGCTCCTAAAGTTGTCCTGAAATCATCTCTACTCCAGCCAGCAAGAAGGGAAAAATGTCCTAGAGAATCACATTTAGGAAGTTTTTATGAATAAGACTTAGAAGTGGTACATATCACTTCTGCTGGCATGTCCTTAGCTATAACTCAATTATTTGGCCACATGTTATCTAACTGCAAAGAAGCTTGGGAAATACATGCGCCCAAATATTGGGAGGTATGTACCCATTTCCAAAAAAAGGAAATGAGTTTGGAGATCAACCAGCAGTCTCAGCTATCAGTTATGATTGTTGCAAATATCTTCTTGCTTATAGCTTTTCTTTTCACTTATTCTGTGGTGTCTTTTGAAAAATGAAGTTATTCCTTTTAATGTCTTTGAATTTCTCAATATTTTCTTCTCAACTTTGGTGCTTATAGTATCTTGTTTAATAAATCTTACTTTATCTTAAACTCATAAAGATATTTTCCTAGATTTTCATCTAAAGCCTTATAGTTGTGACTTCCACATATGACTCTTTAATCTATGTGGTATTGATATTTGTTGTGGTGAAGAAGATAATTCAATTTAATTTTTTAAAAATCTGGATATCTGGTTCAGTACTATGCACTGTGCTAATAATCACTCCATTTCTCAGTGATCTACAGTGCCATCTCTGACATTTATTATTGCATGTATATATGGGTTCATATTTAAGTGGGTCCATTTGCATTGGGTGACTTTTTAAAAATCTCTGAAATGACAACACTGTATTTATTATTTTAGCTTTATAATGAGTCTTGATAACTGATATGACAGGTCTCTTTACCATATTATTCTTCAACAGTGTTTTGGATATTATTGATCCTTTGCTCTTTAGTATAGTGTTATAACCAGCTATCAAGTTCCCTGAAAAATCTCGTGAAGATTAATTTGAGGAGAACAGATATTTTTGTCATTTTAAATGTTTCTATTCCTGCGTATGCTGTCTTCTTCAAGTTAGGTCTTCCTTAATGTATTTAAATAAATTTTTGTAGTTTTACAAATTTTTGTAGTTTTTGTAAAGTTTTGTAGTTTGTATAAGACCTCCATAGAGGTCTTATATCTCTTTATTAGATATGTAATATGTAATGTCTTTTATTAGATTCTGAGTAGCTTACATTTTTGTTGCTGTTTTAGATACTTGCATTTTTATTAGGTTTTCTGTTTCTTGTATATAGCAGTGCAAATGATTTTTAAATGTTTATCTTATTTCCATCTACCCTAATAATCTCTTAATAATTCTAAATTTTTTTTAGACCCTCTGGGTTTTCTATGCAAACAGTACGTGATGATGGCAGTTTTGTTTCTTCCTTAAAAATCCTAATTTGTTATACTGATCTTTATACATTTTACCATATAAAAGTTCAATAGAAGTGGTTTGAGTGGGTGTCCTTGCCTTGTTCCTAATTTTAAAGGGACTATTTCGCCATGGACTATGACGTTAGCCATAATTTTCTTATGGATACCCCTTTATCAGATTAAGGAGTCTGATAAACTAATATCATAAATGGTGATAAATTTTATCAAATGTTTTATCTTTTGATACCTGGGACACTTCTAACCTTTTATGTATTGCTTTATTCATCTTACTGATATTTGTTTTTTAAATCTCTATGTATGACTGAAATTGGTCTGTTATATAACTTTTTGTACTGTCTTTATCTGGTTTTGGTAATAATAGGGCCCTCATACAATGCGTTATTGAGCTAAAGAAAGAATTAGAAAATTGGACTATTAAGATGACAAAATTACTCAGAATATAGTACAAAGATACAGCATGATGGGGAATATGAAAGACGTGAGTGGACATGGAGGAGAGAGTGAGAGTCTAATTGTAAAAGGTGAGATAGAGAATAGAGGAGTGGTAGTAGACTCTTCAGCTATATTTTGGGTTTTTTCAAATCTGCCTGGTCAGTTTGACTTTAAGTCTGCAAGCTTCTTATTGCTTCACTTTTTGGTTTTTACTTTTTTCTTTTTTAAAATAATTCATAACTAGCATGAGCATATGACAATTCTAAGAAACTCCCATTGACACAGGAGTTAGGGCTTTTATGGTGACTCACATAAATCAGGATAAAAGGCATAATGAGGTTAGTTTAGTGAATTCAAGGCAAATACTGGTGGCAGGCAGTGTATTTGGGGATAGAGAGGGCTTTGCCTAAGGTTCCTTATTGACATCTGTAGATTGAGGTGAAGAGATCTATGGAAATTAGGTCTTAGCCCCGATGCGTGGCCTTTCCTTCAGCCCCAAATGATAGTGGAAGAAAACCTAAGGGAGGCATGGTCTTAGACCCTGCATGTGGCTCTGTGTTTGTATAAAGGGTATACAGAGTAAATGAAGAAAATATATTTTATGTAATTGGAATCATACAGTATATGAATTTGTATCCTGCTTGTACAATTACCATTATAATATGATTAAACGTTTGAAAACATTTTTAATTCTTTTTTTTTTTTTTTTTTTGCTGTACGTGGGCCTCTCACTGTTGTGGCCTCTCCTGCTGCAGAGCACAGGCTCCGGATGCGCAGGCCCAGCGGCCATGGCTCACGAGCCCAGCCGCTCCGCGGCATGTGGGATCTTCCCGGACCAGGGCACGAACCCGTGTCCCCTGCATCAGCAGGCGGACTGTCAACCACTGCGCCACCAGGGAAGCCCTGAAAGCATTTTTATGACTGCCTAATAGTCTAATGGAGGAAAGTACCATTTTTTTAATCTAAATATTTCCCTACTTTGGGGCATTTAACTTATTTCAATATATATTTTTTCTATTTCCTCTGATTTTATACTGTGATGAACATTTTCATTTGTCTATCTTTATTCTCATCACTTGTTTCTGTAGAATGAATTCTTAAAAGTAAAATCTCTATGTCAAAGATTATGAACCTCAAGCTTTTGAATATATACCATGCACAGTAAACTACATTCCAGAAAGATTATACCAAATTATCTTCTCACAGTGTATGAGAGTGCCCAGTTTTTATAACCTTGCAAGCTTTATTATCATCTAAAAATAGCCTTGTTAATTCATTCTTTTGTTTTTCATCTTTGGAAACTAGTGAGGTTTTTTGTTTTTTGGGGGTTTTTTTGCAGTACGCGGGCCTCTCACTGTTGTGGCCTCTCCCGTTGCGGAGCACAGGCTCCAGACGCGCAGGCTCAGTGGCCATGGCTAACGGGCCCAGCCCCTCCGCGGCATGTGGGATCTTCCCGGACCGGGGCACAAACCCATGTCCCCTGCATCAGCAGGCGGACTGTCAACCACTGCGCCACCAGGGAAGCCCTTAGTGAGGTTTTCCACTTTCACTTTAAACTTGATTTTTTTTTTGCAAGTGTTCTATCAGTTTGCATTTTTTTAAAAAATGTATTTATATACATGACCTCAAATATATACTAAAGGAAATAAACTCTACATATTTATCACACATATTTTCACATTTTATTGTTTGTCTAGTTCATTAATGATTTCTAGACTCAGTTCTAAGATTATTATTGATAACTTTTTCCTGAACCTTTTTTCTTAAGATTGAGATGTACACCTCTTTTGTGCATTAGCAGGTATTAAACTTCATTGTTTTCCTTGTCTGTTTCCCCTCTGAAGTGTGAGCTCCTTGAAAGCAAGAAAAGTTGGTGTCTTATGCTTTTATCCTCACTGTTCTTTGCCAGTGATTGATACTTTGATTTCGATAAATGCTTTTTAAATGAACACATGAAAATGTGTATATCCTGGTTCCATACCCATTTAGCCTATCCCAAAGTGATCCAAGTATTCTTTGACACAGCAATTCCAATAAATAGGAGGGGGAGCATTAAAGCATCAGTTTTGCAAGGGATTATCTTGTTATGATGTGGAATAGTTGTCATTTCTTTAGCAGTGCTGAATTGATTATGTATAATTTTCCAACATAGCAAAGGAGAAAAAATACCAGTATTAGTTAGCTCTGATTTCTTGCCAATCAGAGAGTCTAGTATTGATAGTGGCTACTTGGCATCAACTAAACTATTTTAATTTCTCAGTTGGCAGAAAGGAGATCAGATTGTAGTAACTTAACTTAGACTCAGAATGCTATTAAGCCTTGTCATACTGTAGTTGGGAAATATTATGCCAGAGTTCATAATTGGTTCACTTGTTTGCTTTTTATGATTTTTATTCTCTTATTGTTTCAATTATACTTTTTTCTCATTTTCAACATGGAAGAATATCAGTCTTATACTTTCTCTAGGTATCTTACTGCTACAGCACCAAAATTATTTTTTAATTATTTAGGACAAATGTCGCCTGTAAGTAATTTTAAATTATACTACTTATCATCATCTTATTTCACACTTAACTAATTTTTAATTTGTATATGTAAACTCATTTTGAAAAGTTGATTTACTCTACAGCATTATTTTAAGTAAAAACTGCTTTGTAATTTATTGCTTGATTTAATTATACGCAACTAGTTTATATTTTTCATCTATTTGTATAGGTAGGCATGGCCACAGAAGTATATGGGAAATGATCTCCTGACAGTTTCGTATTTAATCAACCTTCAGGAGAAAACAGTAATAAAATTATACTATGACATCATTTTTAACCTTGATAAATGAAGAATTTTTTTATTTAAAAGAAAAATTTGAAGTCTTTGTCTTTTGTAGGTTAACTATAAACTTTTTTCTTTCCTAAAGCTATTTGTGTATTATATCCACAACATTTAAACTCGTTATAATCATATAACTCCACTTCCCTGCTTGAAAAATAAACTATTTCTTCTAAAAAAAAGGCTTCCAATAGATATTCTGATATTTTAAGCCTGCTTTAAGTTCCAAGCAGTATGAAACAGCCCAAGATATTAAAATCTAGAAATGTATCACGTATAATAGAAACCGCAACTCAGCTTTAACTACTCTATAGTGGCACTTCTCTTGCCGCTATAATAAAACTTAAGAATGTTTTAGTGATTTTTTTCCCTACTATTATTCAAAATTACATTACCCTTACTGAAATCTGAATGGCTTTTAGTGGATTAATTAAACTGTAGCTGGTTTGCCATCTGGGTGCAGCTTGTTTAGCTGCCTTTCCATGGAAAGATTTCTCATGGAAGAAAGACTATTTTTTTTTGTTAGAATACAGCTGCTAGGATTCACTTTCTAAAAAAGAAATAATTATTCTTTCTTACATGAGATTTGTGATGAAATTCAATTTGGAAAATAAAAAACCATATTTTTGCCTTTCTTTTTAAAGATTATTCATAGTACAAGTTTTTAATATTTTTTATAAATTTGTAAAAAATATGTTTTGTGTCTTGATAACTTGTAATATTAAGTAGATCCTAGGTTTAGGCTAGATGTGAAAAAATGGAAAAGAGGGAATTAACTAAATCTGATTTTTATGGCTCAAGTGGTTTCATTAAATTAGAGTGCTCTGTGTTGTTCATTAATGAACTTGTGCCATATGCTTTAACTGTTCTGGTCAATAGCTGATAAAGAAAGGCTTTGGGGTTTGCTTTTTCGTTATTTTTTTATTTTTATTTTTTGTGAAGCTGGATAAAAATATCCATGTGATGGGCTTTTATCAAAGGAGTTAGTTTGAATTCAGTAACTACTACTGAGGCAATATGGCTCGCAATTTGCGACACAAAGGTAGTCATACATTATTGGAATACAGCCTACTGCGCTTCACATTACACAGATGTGAAGGCCTGATTATAGCTGCTTCATAATTAACAGTGATCCGATTTGTTTTGTGGCATAAATGGTGCATGTGTAGAACATTAGCCATGGCACTCTCATTCAAATTCAACTCAAGGGCTCAGCGGCAGGCGGGTCACGAGCTTCAGGGAGTAGAAGCACAAGCTCCTCCATATGTTCTTGCTGCATCTTACTATGGCTATGAGTGCAAGATAAGTTCCCCAAAGAACCTAATCGTGTTCTGTAATTACAGCGCGGCTTTCTGCTGGCTAGAAATGAGGGAGAAGCTAAAACACTCCCTCATCAGATAATTTGTAAATTACTTTACATGGCGGATGCCTAACTCAGTTGGTTTTCAACTGCTGAAATTATAAATAATTGTAACAGATGTGGCAATATGGCTGGCCTCCAATAAATGAGGCCCTTGATAATTTGGCCAACCCTTTGACAGGCCAATTTAATAAAATGTGAACAAAATCTTCTTGCTAATAATTTATCATCCTTTTTCCCAGTAGAATAAATTTAATTACCCTAGCAGTTAACAAGGTCACACCCAGATGCCAAACTCGGCTACAGTTTTGATAATGCAATCAGGAATTGAGAGGTGATGACAGCGTTGTTGTTTTTTTCATTACCTGGCTTCACATAAACACAGGTGGCGTAGCTTTCTTGTCAGTTTTTAATAATTACAGGCTATTATGGAATGCATAGTTAGCAGATTGAAAACCACACTTTAGTGAATTTGTTTGAGTATGATTGAGGTTTTAATGTATAGAGATGATAATGCATAACAAGCATAGTCCCTTGCTTATACCATTAGTGCACAAATTTTGATTTTTTTACTGGTGACGTAAGTGTCAAATGTTTATAAAACTTAGAGTATGCATTATAATAGGTAATGGATTACACATTTCATTCCTTGAATCTAGAAATTCATTTTAGGATACCATTAACAGATATACTTGAAATATTCAGAAATCTGGCAGACTGTGAGGCTTTATAACATACTTTGGAAAAACCTGATTGTGTTTAATTTTGCTTTTTAAGGTAAAAAAACAAATCTATAGAAAAGTCACTTAGTCTTTTAATCCTAAGTTTTAAGTAAGGCCAGGATTAGTTTACTGTTGGTATTAGAATCTGTAGTCAGTGTGTATACTACACAGTTAATACTCTAAACACTGTTCTGTGACATGTAAATATCACTAATTATTGTCAGTGCAACCTAATATTTACATGTCATAGAAGAAATAATTAGCTTTTGGTTTCTCAATTTCATAACAAAGATACTGTTGTCTACTGGTTGTGACTCTAAGCCAGTAAAGCATCCATATGGTGTATGGATAAATTTATGACATTAAAATTTCCCCCTTTATTTTGCTGTGCCCTGATTTGGCTTTACCACACAAGTGTTAGATACTAAAGGAAAGTTTAATTTGACCACTTTATAGTACTGAATTTTTCAGTATTGTGTTATTAGGTTGGTGTTTATGAGAGGAAATGGTGACATTTTAAAGTTTACCTAAATGTGGTAAATAATTTCATTATATTTTGTGATCTCTAAATGTAATCTGAGTATATTTGGGTTAAAAGTGAATGGATGGAAGAAATGTAAATATTTATATTTTTTAAAAGAGAGTGCTAGCTGACTTTGTTCATAAATTTATCACTCAATTTCATAGTCTTTCTAAAAGGGAGGTGTAAGTTTAAGTTGGTACACTTAATTCCATTTGTGAACTTTTGTGACAAGACTATTTTGATTTATGATATCATGTTGATTTAATAGCTTTCTTTTTTCTTTATTATCTTAAGACTATATGATTATTATTGAAGTCATCTGTTCTCAGGTTATGGATGACTCAGCTAACTGTTTTATAAATTGGCAATAGATATATTTCTGCATTTCTAAAATCAATTTTAAATGAAATGTAAGTTTTTGTAGAGATTCAGGATTTCAGTAAATATATATATGCACTTTTTAAATATTCTGTCTTCTTCCAAGAGGAATTGAGTTGCTTTTCAGAGAACTGTCATTCAGGATGTCAGTTTCTCATATATATATATATTCATAGGGGTTGGATATTTTATATACACAAATATTACAGATTTTAAACATACATATATGTTTTAACCTATACTTAATTTCCAGTGAGATATTACTTGGAGGGAAACTATTTCTTTTGCTGAGGTATCATGTCCTTTTTAAGTATTTTTGTTTTGCAATAGGCTATATTATGTGTTGACAGGTTTGGAGTTTGTAAATTTCTTAAATAAGTGAGATAATGTATATGAAATGCTTACCTAAAGCTAGGCACTCAACACTTTTCACTAAATGCTAGTTATTATTTTAATGAAGTAGTAAATAAATTAGTATTTTAAATTAAAACTTATTAACAGGACAAAACAATTTAGCTTATAATTCTTTGTAATTGTGATAGTTGTGGAAAAAATTTCTATTTATTAAGCAGTATTCACTCACCCTCCACTGTAGTAATGCCATACGATGTTGCTTGAATTTAAAGCAACATGACTAGATATTTAATTTATATAGTGTTTTAAAAGTAATTGGCACAAGGCTTCACTTCCCCCCTCCTTCTACTCTAATAGCTTTTACAGGAGTTTTTGATCAAAATTGCCTCTGTGAATCAATGTGAAAAAGAAGTTATGTATTAATAATAGTTAATTTAAAGAGATTAGTTCCAATTGGAGGCATTTGGATGCATACTCCACTGATCATTTCTTATCAGATTATCTATGGTCTAGCACCATACCATTATCTTCCAAGATTATAAACTAAAAAGTGCACAAGGATTTTTGACATTAGAGGAAAAAGTTTATTTATAAAATACTAATAATTCTTAGCAAGAAAAGTTAAATTTTCAAAGATTCTAAGATTTTTAGGGCAATAGATGGAGTGAACTTCCACAGATAGGCGATTGATTGTCTTGATCTTGCTAGGCCTGTAAAGCAGTGCTTAGAAAGGGTAAGAATAAGTAAGGATATATGAAGATATATATTATGCCTATAATAATTATACATGTAATTATTATGTTTAAAAAGCTGGTTAAATGAGTATAGTATGAATGGGGGACAAAAGAGTAACTTGACAGTCAAGTAACCTGACAAACACTACTTTGGTAGTGTGATCAAGTTCAGTGTCAGCAGTCAAATCATGTTGATAGTATGTACCCTTGATATGATATGATGGCTTCTGTGATCTTCCTCCCAAAAATTCATAACCCCAGTCTAATCATGATGAAAACATAGACAAATTCCAGTAGAGGGCCATCCTATCAAAACAATATACCTAAATAGTACTCCACAACACTGCCAATGTCATCAAAAATAAGAAAAGTCTGATAAACTGTCCCAGCCAAGAGTTGCTGACATGACAACTAAATGTAGTGTGGTATCATGGATGGGATCTGGGGACAGAAAAGAACATAAGGTAAAAACTATGGAAAGTTGAATAAACTAGGGACTTCAGTTAAAAATAGTGTATGAAAATTGGTTCATTAATTTTAACAAATGTACCATATTAATTTTAGTTGTTAATAATAGGGGAAACTGGGTGGGTGGGGATGGCAGGTGTAGGAGAAGTCTCTATAGTATCTGCTCAGTTTTTCTGTAAATGTAAAGCTGTTATAAAAAATAAAGCTAGTAATAAAAAAGAAGTTAAACGTCAGAATTAAAATGGTTTTCCTTTTCTCTTTAAAGTATGGGAACTATATCCCAAACTTATCGTTAGTGAATTCTGAGAGATGATATGATAGAGGCTTTCATTTGTATTTCCCCATCTGTACTGAAATTTTTATACTGAACTTTTTATCCCTTTTATTTGCAGAAAAAATTACATTTTAAAAACTATTTAGTGACATGTTCATTGTAAAAAAATTAAGGAAATTCAGATATGTATGAAGAAAATTCACATATAATACCTCCATTCAGAAATAATGCTGTAAATTCAGGGTTTGGTGAAATTTATGTCTATACAGTATGCTGTATTCTTCTGTAACCTGTGCCTTCCTCACTTAACAGTTTATCATGGATATCTTTCTGTATCAACCCTCAGCATGATTAGAACAAAGTCCAAGGCTTGGTACATTATGTTCTTTGATTCATATTTCAAAATTTCCCTAGGAAATTTGTAGCAGTCTATACTCCCACCACCATGTTCTCAAGATACAAGAGTCATAAACTGAGTCTGGCCAATATTGTAAAATTAGATTTCTCTTAGAAATTTGAATTCCTCCATTCTTTTGAAAAATCAGTAGATCTGGCAGTAGTGGGCCACATTCCTCTGTGAAAACAGCTGGCTGGAGCTGAATAGCTACTACCACAAATACCCTCTTTATTCCCTCAAAATGAGGGTAACTGCGATTTGATGTTTCATTTTACTTATACTTTTAAAAGTGGTTATATTAAGAGAAATGTGAAATACTTCATGTGCATGTATCTCTAGCAAAAGTGATAAAAGACGAGAGAGAGAGAGAGAGAGAGAGAGAAAGAAGACTCCATTTTTGAAAAACTGAGAGAGTGCATAGGTTTCCTTGTGGAAGTAAAGTATATATGTATATGTTCAATATATATACAAAGTGTCTCTGTCGAATGAATTTTAAAGCTATAATTTAAACATAACTCATTTTACTTATTTATTTACATTATGGCTCCTATGTGAGCTGGAGTTAATCACTACTTAAATAGTATTTTAATTTTGAAGTTCTGTTATTGTTTACTGACGAATTTTAAAGGAATTCTGCCTAAATAAGAAATCTTTTATTATTATAGTAGCAGTGTCCACTGTTGGAGGCTTTTTAATATCTTCATAAATATTTTAATGATTTAGAATTGCAGCTTCTTGACCAAATATTCATGTTTTTATATTCTTATCTGTTGCATTATAACCCAATGATGACTTGGAAAACTCATTTATTAAAGAGCAGAGGATTGCTTATTGGATATACCAATAAGCTAAAATTATGTTTTTCCGTTTTTTTTCTAAATTTTTGTTTGATTTTGAACAATTTATTTAAAATTTCTTTGGTAAATGATGTGATATTAATATATTCATTGTAATTTTATTTAACAAAACCAGAACAAGAATAGGTAGCCTTTGTAAATTGTTCAGATTGGCAGCCCAAAGGAAAAATTTATAAGCATCATAAATCTGTTTACAAAAAAGGAGGAAAGAATAAATAAAAGCCATACAGTGGTTAAAGGAGGAGAAAAGAATAGGTCAGACTCCTTTAGAGTTTGGAAGAAAAGTGCTTAAGGTATTTTAATTTGATGTTCAATGCAAGCTAATAGAGTATTTAATATTGTAGAGTATTTAATATTGTAAGTTTGGTAACAGTACAATATAAACAACATTCTGAGGAAAATATTTAGTGTTGTGATAGAATAAAGATTGGGAAACAAATCAGGTGACTTATATATGAGGAAAGTGTAATAGTATGATGATAGTATACTGTAATAGTATGATGATAGTATAATGAGATGATCCTTCTCTTTATAGAAATTACAGGTTAGGATTAGTAAAAATTTGCCTATCCCCTAAAAAAAGAAAAAAGTAATCAAAACCAAGAAAAGGTAATATTTCTCATTGTTAGTTCAGAAGAGTTAAACATACATATTTTTCTTATAATCCTTAGGAATATCATTTAGGAAGGATGGGGCTCTCCACATTTTAAATGAAACTATTTTCAGGGCTACTGGATCCATGTTGATAATATTAGAATCATAAGATCTGACTTTTCTTTCCTGGAAATCAACAAAAACTTGGTTTCACTATGATCTAGTGTTTTTGTTTTTTGTAAATGGAGTGGTTAATTTGAAATAGTGTATATGCATGGATTTTAATGGTCTCAAATATATTCAGTTAAGATGGTGGTACAATTTTGTTGAATGCTAGTTTTCATGAATAGGTTTCTTACAAACTTAATTTTCCTGTGATTTCTGTTGTTAAAATGTGGTGCTTACCATTAACAGTTTATCTGGCATGGGAATAAATTTCAAAGGAGAATACTGTGAACTCTGCTGACTTTAAAAAGTATCAGAGTTCTTTGAGTTATTACTAAATTATAATACATTAAAAGCTAATTAGACGTATAGTGCTGTTGGTTTCCTTTTCTCAGGTTTATATTCAGTGGTATTGCATTAAGCATTTACTGAGGAAATACCTATGTGTATAATCATTAATTTGAAATAATTTTATAGATGAGTTGTGTATATCATGCACAACTTTAAATTTTTTCTCCTGAAAATCTGTATGACAGTATTACTTATGAAAATATTTACACAGACTCTTGGTTATTTTATTGAAAATGCCATTCTATAAGGATGATAGAAGCTTAGCTAATTCAGGTTTACGGTTTATTTTTGAAATGAAATGTTCTTTCTTGGAATACTTATGATTTATATAATGTAGTAACATATATAAATATTTGCATGAATGTGTAAATAATGTAAGACACAAACATACTTTTTAAAATAGGTTTCTCAGCAGCCATCTTTATCGAGCTTAGAAACCTTCATGGTCTCACAGAAGTCTGAAATTGAGTATTTACAGGAGAAACTGAAAATAGCAAATGAAAAACTATCAGAGAACAGATCTACCAACAAGGGTTCCTCAGAGAAGAGCATCTTGACAAGTACTGAAAGGAAACATAAGGTAGGGGCATTTGTCATTTTGTGAATTTGTCAGGATGAGGTTGGCAAGGCAAGTGATGAAGTTAAAAAACAAACAGCAGCATTTACTTCTCTGCTTATATTTCTGGAAGCTTTTAAAAAATATTCTGTGTCAAATGTTTTATAAAATCATGGCTGGGAGTAGCAAGTTTTCCCTTTTTGAACTGAATAATATGTTCCTTATTTAATTAATTAAATATATTAGTAATGATATACCTCTTTCACAGTAAATTAACATTCTTATATTAAAAAGTTTTGATAAGTATCCCTCATCTATCTAATCTATAGATAAATTAAGTAGAAATTTAATGTGGTATTAGTCCTTAATTCAATTTTCTAATTTTAATTAGAAGAAAAATATATCTTAATGTTTCTATTTCATTGAGCTGTCATATTTAAAATACTGCCCATGTGGAATATAAACTGTAAAATGGAATTTAACATTAATATGTGCAGTTACATATTTTCAGATTTAAAGGTGTAACAGTGGAGAATAATAAGCAAATTTTTTGTGGCATGATTCTTATTTATTAATGTCTCAGCTTTTCCTTTTTGTGGTATTTATTGCATATTCTTATTATATTGCAAAAGATTCTATGAACATTAATATAAACATTTCAGAATATCACATTGTAAATATATTATTTCTATATAAATTGAATTAAGCTTTTCCTAAAAGTAAGGAGTTTTAGAGGTATGTTTCTCACACTTGTTACTTCAGCAGTAGAAAATATTTTTAAAAGTAGAAAATCATGTTTTCAATTCTCATTCTTTTCATTTTTTTCCTATGAGTAGGACAAATGTCTTAATAAAGGAAGTATTTAAAATGAGACCTATGTTTCTGTGGCATTCTTATTTACTCCCCCTAATATTATTAGTAATTTTCAGAACTAGCTTTATTTATGTATGTATGTATGTATTTAAACATAACTCCGTTATATGTTTCTTGCCATTTTGGAGTAGTTTCACAGCATTGAGCTTTATTTAAATGAAAGAAAATACTCCTAAAATTGAGAGACCTTATAGGGCCTAATTTGGTTGTGTGCTGTATTGTTGAGCTTTAAAAATGTACTGCTTTGTTGTTTCATTGCGTTTAACAAAAGTCAAGCAAATGAGAGTGATATTTTGAAAGAATTTTCTTTCTTTTTCATAAGGACATGCAGTAAGCATGAACAATATGTTGCCCAGCTTAATAGATGCTTTCACATATTCCTTCTCCAGATTGGTATATGAAGCTGTACATAATATAAACACACATTCTTGTCTCTAGTTAGCCACATTATAGTTAATGACCATATGGTCATTATGGTATAAGATCTACTGTCTGTTGTATTTATATTCCTCAAGCATATTGTTCCTTCAACTTCACAGTGTGTTAAACTATTTCAAAGGGAAAAAAATCCTTTCCCTCTTGTTTCTGGTTGTCCTATCAAGTGTAACCTTGGACCCTTATAGAGCAATTAGACCAGCCTCTATCCCCTCCTTTGTAATGAGGTTTCTTGCATTTCTGAGTCTATAACCCTTTAGTCTTCCCTAATGGGACATCATTATTCTGAAAGAAACAATGTAAATGTAAATGAATATTCTCATTAATGAGTCACAGAGAAACCTTTAGCGGTAGCACTGTGGTAATTCTGCTTGTTATTTCTCTGGTATTCCATGCAAGATTTTTTCTTTTTATAATTCATTATTAGTATTCAAAATTACTTGTTCTTTAATTTTGCATGTCTTTCATAATCCAGTGTTCCAACTAGTTCAACCATGTCCTTGTTTTATTCTCGAGGAACCACCTGTGAAACGCTCAAGGTCTTTGTCCCCAAAGAGCCCTTTCTTAGACTCAGAGGAGCTAAAGAAGCTGAGAAATGCTGAAAGAAAGATTGAAAACTTAGAGAAGGTACTACAGCTAAAGGTGAACATTAAATCCTTTCTTTAGTAATAACCTTGCATAGGTAAGGATATACCAAAGTAAACATTCATTTCACAAATTACTGCTTATCATTTATCTTTCCTGAATTTAATTACTTTTTAAAAAATGTGTAAATTGGTTAGTCTAGTTCTTAAGATTTCTGAGGATCATAAAGTAATAAAAAATTTTGCTACTTTAAAAACTAAATGTTTATTCACTACTTTAAAATTATTAGGGAATATTTTGACTCTGTATTGAGAATAAATTTCTTATAGTTTCTCAGAGACCAAAAAATACAACTACAGCAAATGGAAAGGGAAATTTCCTGTGGTTCTTTATATATGATAAACATACACAAAGAAACGTGAGTTAACAACTATGCTAACCTAGTTCAGGCCACTTAAAATTGTCCTTTACAGAAAAATTATACAAAGTGGCAAATAAATATGTATTATTTTTTCCATTTCAACTGAATTTGTCTCAGAATGCATGACATTTGAATCTGTTGTGTTCTTCCAGTCTTTAAGAAGCATATGCATTTATTGTTCTATCTTTAAGAGTTTATACTTTCCAACTCATACTTTGTGAATTATCTTTCTCAGAAGAAGTTGGTTATGTGTATTGAACCAATTTTATGTGACTATATTGAGGGCTTTAATTTTTTCTGTGAATTTAATATGGCTAAACTTGTCATTCTTCATTCACAACTACCAGAAGGCCAACACTATTTGAGATTTAGCCATTTAACTGAATCTCAAATAGCTTTATAATATTCTGTGACAAGCCCAATTTACCGATGATTAGAATCCAAATATTTAAAACTTAGATTCTTTGTCAGATAGATTATTCTTAGGAGGAAAATGTTTTGTACTCTAGAGCAAAATATAGTTTAGAGATATAGTTAACCGTAAGCTACAATTGGAGTTTTTTTCTGCCTTTTCACTAAACATTGTTTTAATTTATATTTATTCAGATTTAAACTATTAGTTCTAAACAAAGGAAAATTATCATCTATTGTTTCTCCCAAAAATAAAATGATCAGATGACCTCAGCTTGCTAACATTTAGCCTACTTGAAATTTATACACCTGTAGTTATTTGCTCATTCATTCGTTTACTCATTTGTAACTTATTGGCTAATGCAATTAGCCAAGCATTGTGCTAGTCACTTGTATAACAGGAGAAAAAAAATGATGCTGAATAAATAGTTAGAATCTAGTGTATTGGTGTGAACGTGGAGGTACAAACAGGATATTATGGGCATGTTTAGGACACCATCATCCTTCTTTTGCATAATCCTTGAAATTTACATACCAAGGCTTCTACTTCTGTCCTCTATTAATCTGGGTTCTCTGGAGAAATAGAAACAATAAGATATAATCCTTTAGTCTTCCCTAATGAGATATCATTATTCTGAAATACGTGTGTGTGTGTGTGTGTGTGTGTGTGTGTGTGTGTGTGTGTATGTGTATATATATATATATAGAGAGAGAGAGAGAGAGAGAGATTGATTGATTGATTTACTCTAAGGAGAATTGGCTTATATGATCACATGATTATGGAGTCTGAGATGTCCAAGATCTGTAGTCGTCAAATTGGAGATCCAGGAGAGCTAATGGTATAGTTCCAGCCTGAGTCCAAAGGCCTGAGAACCAGGAGAGCTAATGATGTAAGTTCCAGTCCCAGTCTGAGTCTGAAAGCAGGAGACCAGTGTCCCAGCTCAAAGACAGTCAGGCAGAAAGAATTCTTTCTTACTCAGCCTTTTATTCTGTTCAGGCCTTCAGTGGATTGGATGAAGCCCATCAGATTGGGGAGGGTAATCTGCTTTATTTAGTGTATTGATTCAAATGTTAATTTCATACAGAAACACCCTCACAGATATACCCAGGAACAGCCATTAACCAAATACCTGGGCAGTCAAATTAACATAAAAAATTAACCATCACATACCCCATTCAGTAGTAGAGCAACTCCACTCATTTGCCCCCAAAAGTCTGTGAGTCTTTTTTAGTTCCTTGTTTTTGGCAGGAAGGAGTAGAGCAATTCAGACATTTTTAGATCTATTCTCTTCCACTTCTTAAATTTCTTGTTTCAGAGAGTCTCAGAAACATTATACTAATTTATTTCCTCATTCCTTTTTTCTAATAACTGCTCTCTTGGATGAGGCCTCAAGTTTATTTTTAGAGTAAAATTATTTTTCACACCATTTCTTTTTCATTTATATTATTTCTGTATTCTTTCAAGTTAATTGATGATAATTGTGAATTTCAAATGATTGTTTTCTTTCACAGATTTGCAAGATAAGGGAAAAATGGGAGCAAATTTTTTTCTTTGCATTTTATCATTTGGTAGGAAAGGATTTCTTATTTTAAAGGAGCAAAATAGCTGAATGAAAAAGGCACTATAATCAGTAGCATTTAACAAAAGGAATGGGTAAACAAAACATGTATATTAAAGCAACTCCAAGGAGAGTAGTTGGGCCCAGGGCATTTTTAAATTTACAACCTGACTTTAGTAAATGTAACTCATATATAGTGAAGACAGAAGACCTGTTTCTATCTTCTTGATTATTAGGCTATAGTATTAATGCTATTGCTATTACTCAAGCACATGTGAGTATAAGGTAAGATAGGAATTAGTGGTGTGTTTGTGTTAGTTTCCTAGGGCTGCTGTGACAAACTACCATAAACTGACTAACTTTAAAAGAACAGAAATGTATTGTCTCAAAGTTCTGGATGCTAGAAAAGTCCAAAATCAAGGTGTCAACAGGGTTAGTTCCTTCTGAAGTCTGTGTGGGAAAATCTGTTCCATTCATCTCTCCTAGCTACTGGTAGTCTCAGGTGTTCCCTGGCTTATAGATGGCCTTCTCCTTGTGTCTTCACATCACCTTCCCTCTATTCAAGCCTCTCTCTGTGTCTAAATTTCTCCTTTTTATGAAGACCAAACATATTGGATTAGGACCCACCCTATCTCATTTTAACTTGTTTATCTCTATAAAGATCCTGTCTCCAAACAAAGTCACATTCTGAGATAATGGGGTTAGCACTCCAACATATCTTTTAGGGAGAGATTCATTTCAACACATAACAGTGTCTTATGGTTTTTAAAATACATTGGGATCATGGAGCTCCTTTTGAAGACCATTCCCCACTAATACACGTTGAATTTTTGTCATGGTCTTTCCCATGTTGGTATTCTTTTGAATACTGCTCTTCAAGAACCTAATGGGAACATGGCAGACAAAATGTTCCTTGCTTAAATATGTGAGCAATGGATTAACGTTTTTCTATTTTTGTGATCCTTTAACATACCAATGTGCATTGTGAATCTATAGGAAGGTAGAGATACATTATTTATCAGATTTACTTGATTATACCTATTAAGATTTCCCAAAAGACTGTTGCTCCATGGAAGATACTGTTGGAAACACTAAACTAAAGACAAAAGGCATGATCATGGCATGGTAGGTAGCTTTAGGGTCCCAAGTTGATCACCAAGGTGGATTGAAGGGAGGGAGGGAGGAACAAAGAAATTTCAGGAGCCTGTGGTACATATGTACATAAATTTTGATACATTGACATGCTCTTCATGCATATTATTCTAATACTATATATTATAATAAAATATAATTATATAAACATTAACATATTGTCTTACTAAGCTCTCTTCTGTGGCTAGTTGTACCTGTTTTCAAGATGGGCAACCAATGTTGTAGAGTCAATAGTAATAGAAGAGATGAAAGTTCTTATTATAAAAATCTCACCCAATTCCAAATCCTGAATTCATGGGTGTAGTGAATTATAAAATTTAATTTGGAAACAGTGCATCAGAGCTTTATGAAATTCTTACTATCCTTGCGATTACTAGTGCCGTGAATCTCTGCTTTACTGACTTTCAATTGACTTTTCAACTGACTTTTTAATTCATGAAGTTTATACATTCTGCTGAAATTAGACATCCATGGAATCCTTGGTATTCTATAAATGTTTTTTTCTTAACTTAAGAAACCTTGCTATCATACTCTGAAGATTGAGCCACTGTTTTATTAATAGTGTACATGTTCTTAGTTTGCTTTATGACTGTCAAGAAACCTTTGAGCAAACGATGATTTGATCAAGAATCATTTCTGTTCTTATCAACTCAGAAGTAGAATTACAAACATCATTGAGAAAAGTCAGTTGATGCAACTTCACTATTTTCTAATATTTTAGTCATTGAGACTTGTTTGTACGCAGAAGTTAGAGCCTCTAGTTTAGCTAGTTTAATTACAAAATACATAGAAGTTACTCTGTAAATATTTTATTGAATGATCTAATAAATCGACCTAGTTCCGTGACTGTCCATGGGGTATTTTTGGCTTGCTGACTCTAGAATGCAGGCTTAGTAGTTGTGGCGCATGGGCTTAGTTGCTCCGCAGCATGTGGGATCTTCCCGGACCAGGGGTCGAACCCATGTCTCCTGCATTGGCAGGCAGATTCGTAACCACTGTGCCACCAGGAAAGTCCATAAATAGCTTCATTTTGAAGATGGAGAAATTGAAACACGTTGAATTTAAGCAGCTATGTCAAGGTAAAATTTAGTAAGTTTGAGCAGCAGGAGTTGAACTTTTATCAGCACTTAACACCCTGCATATACTAGGTTATTAATATATGGTTCTCCAATTGAAACAAACAAAATTGAATTCTGTATCCTGAATTTTTAACCATAGTATTAAACCATGCTACTTTTTATCAAGTAATTATGCAGTGGCTGTGATTTATATCTTCTAAAACTCTTTAGAATAACATTTATTCTAGTTTCCCCGTCAGTGATGCCGTTTTCATGCTTTTTCATCAAGCACTTCCATTTCCATATGGCATACATACCACTCGGTACACACAGGGCTCAAATACGTCCTAATAACTACTTAAGAGAATTATTGAAGTTTTCCTACTAGATATATATTCAAAGTATAATGGCAACATATAAATACTGTTGAGACAGGTAAAATTGCAGTAAAATAATGCAGACTCTATAAGGTATTAACTCACTGTTGGGATGAGAGACAGATAGTCAGTGAAACAGTACATTTGCCTTCTAAATGATAAGGGCATCACTGTTAATACTTGGGAAGAGGACAGAGTAAAAAGCTCACTTTTGCTTTGAGCCTCTATTGGGCAAGCACAGTGCCAGGGGCTTTACCTATATGTTAGTTTATTTAGTTTAATTGTCATAATATAGATTTCTGTGTTCTTTTCCATATTCTATAGTAAAAGAAATTGAATTAATTTAAATAGTGTTCTTAAGATTATGGTCTTACTATGATTAGTGTCCTTACACTAATTATATGTGCACTTATAACTAACAAAATAGTGATGCATTATGTGTGGGCAAATCCTGGAAAACAAAATTTAATATGTAAGATTGGTTCATAAATACATATATATATACTAATTATCAAAAGGGAAAGGAATGAAACGAATTTGATGCCAAAATTTTGAGATTACTTAAGTGATTTTTTAAAATGCCATGAGTGCCTCAAATTTATCAAGCAAACCTGTTCTGTGACTTTAGGAATTCTTCTTTTTCTTCTGCTTAAGTAAGTATTACAAATTAATTCATATTTACATACTATTTTCTTTCAAATTTCATACTTAGATTGGTAGCCTTTTATTTGTAACATTATACTAATACTTTGTTCAGACTTGTATACTTGCTTTTTTGTGTTTTACAGAGCCAAGAAAATGATGAGCTAAGAGATGCCCATGAAAAACACAAGGAAAGGCTACAGATGTTACAGACCAACTACAGAGCAGTAAAAGAGCAATTAAAACAGTGGGAAGAAGGCAGTGGCATGTGAGTTACATAGCTCATAAAGCCATTTCCCTAAATATTAAATGGAACTGAGTAGCATCATATAGGTGATTTAATGGCTTTTGTTTGATTTTAAAGAAATTATTTGGTAGTCAGATCTTTATTGAGGATTTTAAAATAGAGAATATAATAAGTGAAAATAGAAATATCTTAGCAATAACTATAGATTTTCCTATCATTTGCAGAAATAATTAGCATAGGTGATTATGAATGATTGTATATATTTTTAATATATATAGAGTAACTTAAAAGTATATAACAAAACAAAAATAGTTCAAATCCATATGATTGAAAAACTACTTTAAATAAATAAATAAAATACTGGTGTTACAATATATATAACTCAAAAAGTATTTAAGTTTTATTTGAAAGACATGAGAAATAGGAAATTCACATATATAGTTAACTATCTTAAAACTACTTCAACCTGATATGCAATTTGAAAATCTTTTCTATCCATCAGTTTGTTCTGCAGCTTATCTGAATGAATTGGCAGTCTCAGTTCAATTGCTCTGAACAGGTGTTCAGATCTTGGTTAGTCGTAAATGGCTCCCCTGTTAACAGTATCAACAGAGGGCAAAGGACTGAATGAGTACAGAAAATCTACTACCCTCTTATCTTTTGAGATGGATCCTTTAGGGCAATGTTGATGATACACATTGGTCTGTTCTACAGAGAAATAGTTTCTAAATTAGCCAGTACTGCACTTTTACAAAAGAAAAATGAACAGTTTGTTTTAGGTACAGAAAATGAAAACGTAAAGGGCATTTGGCATGTTTTATAGGTAATTGTCACATCTGATGTTTCCTTTGAAGAACAGAAAGTGTTTCATATTGCTTTTCAGTAAAGCAATGATAAATCTATTTGTCCTGGATTTAGCCTCTGCTTACCTCACTTTTTAGTAGTCACTGGAAGTTTGAAGACTACTTGCTAACTATCTGATATTCTGATATTCACTGATAACTGCTTGTTTTAAGGTAGAGCACATAAACCACATTCAGATTGGTTGACAGCAAATTCTAGATGTGTTGATTGCTTATAGTCCTTTTTTGAAACTGTGACATTTCTGCAATGTATGTTTTATTACTAGTAGAATGAATGAGAGAAATAGACCTGAGAATATCATGTGTTTGCTTAAAAGTTTGCTTTCCATAGCAGCAGTTTAGCTTTTTAGGAAATCATGATCTAGGATTTTAATTTCTACATACTTAGGTTTTAGGAAATTCATTGCATAGTGAACTTGATTTAGAAATTTGGTCAATAGATATTTTTAAATTTTATGGAATGTATAAATGAATTTTTATTACACTTTGAACATGTTAAGTAAGAAAGCAATTTCATTTTAAAAATAGGATGGAAATCAGGAAAATAAAGAGAGCAGATCCCCAAAAACTTCGACAAGAAGATTCTGATGCTGTATGGAATGAACTGGCCTATTTCAAAAGGGAGAACCAGGAGCTAATGATTCAAAAGTGAGTTTCTTTTTGTAACAATGTCTACTTAGATAAACATTTGAGAGAAATTCTTTGTGTCTGAAAGGCCATGAGAGAAATTCCTTATAAAACTTGGAAAATGAAATAATCTGGTTTGCCTGTAAAAGTGAGAAAAAAAGATTAGCTTTTAAAATATATATATGTATAATGCAATAACAAGTTGCACATTTGCTAGCTCTAGCTGAAACTGTATAATATGATCTAGGGATTGTGTTAATTAATGTGGCTCTCATCTGTTGGAGGTGTCGCTCTTCATTAGCCTGTATTTTAGACACTGCCGTGCTTCATTTTTGGAATGAGGTGGAGAGGGGATAACCTAGCCAGGCATCCTTGTTTGATCTCCTAGATACATACGCAATGCAGAATGCCTGAGCTCTCTTGGTTCCCTGCCCTGTCCTGCTAATCCCAGCTGAGCTCATTATGGTGTAGCCTTGCTGCTACTCTTGGAGCTAGAGCTGTCCAAGCTAATTACTGGTAGCAGCAGAACTGCCTGTTAAAGGTCTGGTATGGATCTGCTAACATGGTCCTTGGCGGTGACCTGCAAAAGACACGAGGGAATTGCTTTCTTTATTGCTGTGCACTGCCTGTCCTTTGGGCTTAATGCTGATCCCTCCACATAGGTCTTTTAGCTGCCCTAAGTATAAAACTTGATGAAGGATACTCATATTTTAGAAAACATACAGCTTGCTTCCTTGATCTTATAATTCACAAGGTATTATATTCAGCTTGGCAAAGAAAGGACACTTTTTTTTTTTTTAACAGAAAGGAGTTAGACCAGCACAATTAGCCTCTTGCTACTTAACTATTTCTTCATTTAGAGTTAAATTTTTTACACTCAGACCATGGAATTTTTTTGAAGGCTGGATATCTTTTAGATTACTAGAATTTAGTATCATGTGGCATAATGTGATTAAATATTATTGAATTTTCATAGCTGTAAATTAGAATCTTATTTTGCATACTATATAATAACACATGTAGCTTTAGATTACCACCTTTTCCATGCAATGCTAAACTTTTGAAGAAATGATCATATCAGTATACATTTAAATGTATACTTCCAATTACCTCAAAGTATACTACGTTCTATTAGTATTAAATGTTTGATGCTGATAATAAAGTTTCTTATCTTGAAAATTTTTGTAGATTTTATAGATTTGTCCCAAATATATTCCCTGATAATTTTTGATAACTTTGTTGAGATATAATTCACAAGCCATGTAATTCACCATATAAAGTGAACAAGTCAGTGGTTTTTAGAATATTCGAAGAGTTGTGCACCCATCATCACAATAAATTTTAGAACAATTTCATTACCTACTCCCCCAAAAAAGCCCCACACAGTTTACCTGTTACCTCCATTAATTCTTCCACTGCTCTCCACCCCTTAGCTAACCACTAATCTGCTTTCTATGGGTATAGATTTACCTATTCTGGACATTTCATATAAATGGAGTCATATAATATGTGGTTCTTTGTGACTAGCTTCTTTCACTTAACATAATATTTTCATAGGGTTTATCTGTGGTGTAGCATGTATTTGTACTTTCTCTGATAATCTTTAGTGATCTTTTTGTCTCCAAATACAAAAGTTAATTTTGGACAAAATAGGTGCGAAACCTAATTAACCAGTTGCAAGATCTAATCTATTCAAAAAAAATTCAAGCAGAGGTTAGTTGTAAGTGGTGTTTATTTGAGGTTTATTTTGCTCATTAATGAAATAGAACTAAAGAAAAAATAATAAAGCCTTTTTAAGGAAGTTCGGGAACGGTTAGAACCCTGGTCTGTTCACCCAGCAGTATGCGTATGTTACAAGTAGCTCTGTAAATTAGATGCTAAGAGTCATTAAAAGTGTGGATTTTTTTCCCCCTGAAATTCATTTAAATTTATTAATGTGATAGCCATTTGAAAAATATTTATTTTTCATATCAGTTTTAATTTATTAAATAATAGTGAAGGTTGAGGTGATAACCTTGAAGAGTGCTAAATAATTGATATAAACTTTAAGTCATATAATAATGTTTTGGGGGGTGGATTATTTTGTGAAACATTTATTCAGTTAAGAAATGTGTTTGAGTTACTGCTGTGTGACAGGCATTCTGCTAGGTGAATGAAATGAGAACATCAGACAAACTTCCTACTCTCAGGGAGTTTTCTTGGGAACGTTCTAATGAAATATAATGTTAAAAATTAAACTAGAAATATCATGATGAAACAATAAGAAAGGAAACATGTCTTTTTATTCATTGAAGTTTGTTTACTGATGACAGAATTTTTTTTTATTTATATATAGTACATTTTAGCATACAGTTTTTTGAGTTGTAGCACGTATAGTGTTATAGATATATTACATATATCTATAACATGCACAATAGATTCAAGTAACTATTACCACAATCAGGATACAAACTAGTTCCATCATCTCAAAAAATGTCCTTGTCCTACCCACTTGTAGTCACATCCTCCCACCATCCCTAGAACCTGGCAACCACTGATTTGTTCTTCCTCCCTATAGCTTTGCCTTTTTTCAGAATGTTATATGCATGGAATCATATAAGCTGTAACTTTTTGAGACTGGCTTCTTTCACTTGGCATAATGCCTTCGAGATTCATTCATGTCGGTTTGTCCAGTTCGTTCCTTTTTCTGCTAGATGGTATTCCATTGTATAGATGTACCACAGTTTGTCTGTCTGTCTCCTGAAGAATTTTTGGGTCTTTTCTAGTTTTTCACAACTATGTATAGTTTTGGTATACATAGTTTTTTTTTTTTTTTCCCTGCGCCACGTGTCCCAGGAGATCCTAGTTCCCCGACCAGGGATTGAACCCGCGGCCCCTGTGTTGGAAGTAGGGAGTCTTAACCACTGGACTGCCAGGGAAGTGCTATACATAGATTTTTGTGTGAACGTAACTTTTTAATTCTTTAAGGTAGATACCCAGGAGTAGAACTGCTGTGTGTATGGTCAACGTATGTATAACTCTGTAAGAAACTGTCAAACTGTTTTCCAGAGTGGCTATACCATTCTTATTCCTACCAGGAATTCATATGAGCCAGTTGCTCCACATTCTTGTCAACACTTGGTGTTGCCATTTTTTTTAAGACCATTCCCGTAAGTGTGTATTGGTATTCTATTGTAATATTAATTTGCATTTCCCTAATGGCTCATGGTAATGATCTTTTCACGTGCTTATTTGCTGTCTTTATATCTTCTTTTACGAGTGTCTCTTCAACTCTTTAGCTCATTTTTAAAAAATTGATTGGTTATTAAACTAATTAAACAATACTTGTTCTTTATATATTCTGTATGCAAGAACTTAATCAAATATATGATTTGAAAATATTTACTCCCAGTCTGTAGATTGCCTTTTCATTCCCTGAACAATGTCTTTTGCATGACAAAATTTTAATTTTGATAAAGTCCAACTTACCAATTTTTTTCTTTTATGGATTATGGCTTTGATGTCATACCTAATAACTATTTTTCTGACCTGACGTCACAAGTATTTAGCCTATGTTTTCTTCTAAAGAGTTTCATATTTAGCTCTATGATCCATTTTTTAGCTAATTTTTGTATAAGGTGTGGGTTATAGGTTAAAGTTCATTTTTTACAAAGATATATGCCCAATTGTATCAACATCAGTTTTGAGAAGACTATTCCTTCTCCAATAAATTGCCTTTGTAACTGCCAAATATCAGCTGACTATATTTCTGCCGGTCTATTTCAAGACTCTTTATTTTATTCCATTAATATGAATTCCTAAACTTTTGTGAACCCCATACTGTCTTGATTTCTGTAGCTCTCTAATAAGTCTTGAACTCAGTGTGAGTCAAATAGCTTTATTGTTTTTCAAATTGTTTTAGCTTTTCTCATCACTTTGCTTTTCCATAAAAGTTTTACCTATAAAAATAGGTTTAAAAATAGCAATAACTACCAAAATCTTGTGGGAATTTTGACTGGAATTGTGCTAAATCTATAGATTAATTTGGCGAGAATTGACATATTAACCATGTTGAGTCCTCTATTCTATGAATACTTAATTTGTTGAGATTTTCTTTTATCAGTGTTTTGTAGTTTTAGCATGCAGATTCTGTATGTCTAATACTGTTGTTAGATTTGTACAAAAGTATTTAATTTTTGGAGCTATTACAAATGATATTATAAACTTTAGTTTTAGTTTCTACTTGTACATTGCTAGTGTATAGAAATAATTTACATTTTTACATGCTGACATACCTTGCATTATTGATATGTTACAGCTAAGTCTACTATGTTATTATTTATATTTTCTGTTTGTTTCCTCTGTTTCTCTTGTCCTCCCTTCCTATGTGTTACTTGAACATTTTTTTAGAATTGGTTTTTATTTATCTATAAGGTTTTGGATTATATCTCTTTGAATAAGTTTTTGTTTTTTGGGTTTTTTTTTAGTGTTTGCTCTCAGTATTTTACACACATAACTTATTATACTTTATTGGTGTCAACATTTTACCACTTCAGGAATGTAGCAATCTTACTTCTATCTGTGTGCTTTTACCTTCCTCCCTTTATAATATGTTGTCTTAACTTTTGTCTCTAAATACATAGAGAAACCTATTAGTTGATGTTACAATTTTTGCTTCAGCTGTCAAATATTATTTTAAAACTTCAAAGGAAGGGTAGCCTATTATATATTTTTCTTTACCCAAGTTTTCTTCTTTTATCATTTTCTTTCTGTTTGAAGAGCTTCTCTTTAGACCTTCTTTTAAGGTAGGCAACAAATCTCTAACTTTTCCTTTATCTAAAATGTTTTCACTTCACCTTCATTCGTAAAGGATATTTTCACTGGATAGAGAATTTTAGGTTGGCAGTTTTTTTCTTTGGCACTTGAAGGATGTACCACTTCTTTCTGGCCTCCGTGGTTTCTGATGACAAATACACTGTTATTTGAATCATTGCTCCCTTAAAAGTAATACATCATTCTCTCTAACTGCTTTCAAGAATTTTTCCTGTGTCTTTACTTTTTAAAAGTTTCATTTTGACATGTCTTGGCATGAATTTCTTTGGGTTTACTCTTCTGTGAATTCTCTAAGTTCCTTGAATCTCTAGGTATGTGCCTTTTGTCAAATTTGGGAAATTTTGGTCATTATTTTTTCAACTACTTCTTTCAGCCCCACATTCTATTTCTTCTACTCTGGGACTCAATTGACATAAATGTTAGATCTTTTAGTATTGTCCTGCAGGTCCCTGCGGCTTTGTTCATTTTATTTTTCAGACTATTTTATCTCTGTTGTTCAAATTGGGTAATTTTTATTATTCTATCTTCAAGTTCGCTGATTCTTTTGTCTATCACCTCTGCTATTTAGCCCATGCAGTGAAGTTATTTTGTTTTGTTTTGTTTTGTTTTTTGGTTATTGTGATTCTTAATTCTAAAATTCCCACTTGATACTTCTTTATTTCTCTTATTTATTTGCTGAGACTTTCTGTTTTTTTCAAGATCATTCATAACCGTTCATTGGAGCATTTTAATCATGGCTACTCTAAAATCCTTATCAAGTAATTCTGACTTGTGTGTTATCTTGGTGGTATCATTTCTTAGTTATGGTTTCTCAATCAAGTTGAGATTTTCTTTGTTCTTGGTATGATAAGTGATTTTCAGTAGTCTCTTGGACATTGGAGTATTATGCTTTGAGACTCTGGATCTTATTTAAATCTTTTACTTAGCAGATCTCTGATGACATCATGCCTGACGGAGAGGGTCACGTTATTGTTGCCTGGAAGAGGTGGGAGTCTTAGCTCCTAACTTGACCTCTGCTGACATTACATTGAAGCGGGTGTGAAGGAGTGTCTCATTACCACTTGATGGGCATGGGAGTCCAGGCTTCTCACTTGGCCTTCATTGTTAGAGAGAGCAAGGCTGTTTTTTTTTTTTTCGGTACGCGGGCCTCTCACTGTTGTGGCCTCTCCCATTGTGGAGCACAGGCTCCGGACGCACAGGCCCAGCCGCCATGGCTCACGGGCCCAGCCGCTCCACGGCATGCGGGATCCTCCCGGACAGGGGCACAAACCCGTGTCCCCTGCATTGGCAGGCGGACTCTCAACCACTGCGCCACCAGGGAAGCCCAAGGCTGTTTTTTTGTTTTTCTTCCTCTAGTGGTATATGGCTAGAGTAGGGGTGGTTATTGTCAATAAAATTTCTGTCCTGTTAGTCTGTCCCTTTCCTGGTTCTTTGGCTTGAGAGAGCAGACTTTCCCTGAGACATTTTGTTTGTGTCTGTTGGCGTTTCTGGGTCATGAGTTTCTCCAGTACTTAGTTTCAGATATTTATGAGCAAAGAAGAAAGCCAGGGAACTTATCACTGTGAGTTGTTTTTCTTGTGCTGTTCCTCTACTCCTAAGGTCCCTATCCTATTCTTCTTCTTTTCTTTGCCTTTCAGAGTCTTCTTGCATTTGTTTTATGTACAGATCTTCCTCAGCTATTGCTGATGTTCTGTCCCAATAAACCCATAATAAGTTTAAAATATCATAAGTTAAAAATACATTTAATATACCTAACCTACCTGACATCATATCTTAGCCTAGCTTACCTTGAATGTGTCAGAACACTTACATCTGCCTACAGTTGAGCAAAATCATCTCACACAGAGCCTATTTTATAATAAAGGGTTAAATATCTCATATACTTTACTGACTAGTGTACTGCAAGTGGAAAACAAAATGGTTGTATGGGTGCAGAATGGTTGTAAGTTGTAAATGGCTGTTTACTTTCATGATTTCATGGCTAGCTGGGAGCTGCGGCTCTCTGCAGGTGCTGAGCATCATGCAGGAGTATTGCACAGCATATCACTAGCCCAGGAAAAGATCAAAATTCTAAGTACAGTTTTTACTGCATGCATATTGTTTTTGCACCATTGTGAAGTTGAAAAGTCATTGTCAAACCATTGTAAGTCAGGGACCTCCTGTATTGTGTTCAGGGTTTTTATATTTAATTAATGGAAAGAATAGGGATAAATACGTCTACCCCCTGTCAGCAACAAGAAGTTTCAGCTGTTTTTTCTATAGACCAGGCACTCTTATTTTTGTGGCATACAGCAGGATCTAGTTTAATAATACTCAGTCCTGATGTTTAAGGAGTAAGATTTATCCCTATTTATACAGTAATAGCTATCTTTAAAATATAAGGCTAGAAAACATTAAAAGAAGATGTCTACTAAAACTACTTTTAAAACAAATTTGAATAGTACTTCTAAGACCAATCTTAAAAATTGAGTTAATTTTTCAAGACCCTGATAAAAAATTCTGTGGCAACTGTAAATCCAATCCATTCGTAAAAGTTGAGTTAACTTTTCAAAATCCTAATAAAAAAAATTGTGTGGCAACTCCAAATCAGGTTTTAAAATATAATTTAAAATGACACTACCACTGACCTATATTACAGGTGTTTTTACCACTGAGTATGGTCAGAGTTATTTGTTGGGGCTGTAGTTTGGAAATCTGAGGGCTTGAGAAATTTGCATGGAATATAGTTCCTATAATAATTCATTTAGATTTATAAAATACATCTACTTATTATATCATAATGATATCTTAAAAGACTAAGAACTTATTAACGTATGAACTAATAAATTGGCTGGTTCCTTCGATATTTATCTAACAAATACTCATATCTTCATTTATTTATGCATTCAATATTTAAACAATATAATTTAGAACTAGGCACTAAGCTAGGAACTGAATACGCAATGTTGTACTGAAGAGTACTAATTTCAAACTCTAACGAGGTTTATTCTAGGGGCAGCTGCCGTGTGCTGATGAGGTGAAACCACTCTTTGGTATGCTAGATAGAAAGAGGCAAGGAAAGCTTTCAGAAATGCCGGTAGGCTCATAGCTTTTTCACTTAGTTGAGGATGTTGCCTTACTGACACCAAGTTAGATTTATTAACCAACAAAGTCATATTAACATGCTGCTAAATAAAAACATTAGTATATAAATATTTGTGTACATTATTTCTGAGTAGTGATATAAAACTATAAAAGGGGCTCAGGTGCCACAGGGTATTAAGCTTTTATTATACAGCAAATCCAGCTTGTCTATGATAGGAACCCTAGAAGTCAAGGGAAGGTGTGCAGACATTCACTGTATGTTTTCTGTATCCTTGGCTAAATAAATCAGGAGCTTGCTGTAGGTGGGGTAGTTTTGGTCTTTTGATACTAATCTGTAGTCTGTATAAAATGCTGCAGCTAGGCACTCTGCTAGACACCGGTACACAAAGAGAAATAATATGCCACCCTTTTTGTCAGGATCTCACAGCTTAGCAGGGAAAACAAGCAAATTATGATAAGAACTTTTAATAAGGGAATAGTATTGGCATAAAACAGGGAAAATGGCATTATGATTTGTCCATTTGCTCAAACCAGAAACCTAGGGGATTATAATTGATTTACTCTTCTATCTGACCTCCTTATAACAGTCCATACCAAATCTTAATGATTCCACATCACAAATATTTCTAACTTCTGTATGGAAATGCAAAATATTTGCAAAGAATTACTGATATTTTTCCTAGTTGATGCTGAGTAGTGAACTTGTCGATGAAGGTAGTTAGAGTTGGGGGTCAATTATAAAGGAGTTTAGAATTTGTGATTAAAAACTTGTTTTATAGATATAGGGAATTTTACCCTCTAAATAATAACTAAAGTCTTTATTTCAGTGATCTTTTGATCATTGTTTTTAATGATGAAAACTAAACAAGCTGTAGATCAATGGCATAACGCAGGATGGAGTACTTTTGTCTCTCTTAGGTTTAATATTAAATATATGTAGGTTGTAATTTCACAGAATATTTTATAAAATTCAATAATAATTTCTTGAGGAGTTAAAATCAAAGTATCATGGTAGGAAATTTTGGCTATTTTTTTCTTCTGCAAAGCAACTCCCTGTCTTCCTAAGCAAGAATATTTTTTTTTTCTGTATGTAGAAATGAAGATTTTAGGAACTGCATTTCTCTAACATGATTTGGAAATAAAATTCCTAGCCAAAAAATGTCTGCTAATCATAACATATTTTGAAAACAAATGTATTTTTGGATAACCATTAACAATGTACAAATTACATATTAGTTTTATTTTAAAGCATACAATTCAGTGGCATTTATTAGTACATTTAACATGCTGTACAGTGGGTTCTTTCCATTTTTTCCTCTTCTTTCTCTTTCCTTCCCTTCCATCTGGCTAAAATATAGAAATGGTTTGTACTTTTGTTTTCTGTATAATCAACCTAAATCATGGAAGATATAATATATTTTTATTGCAGTAAAATATACAAAACGTAAAAATTTACCATTGTAACCATTTTTAGGTATAAAGTTCAGTGCCATTAAATACACTCACATTGTTGTACTGCCATCACTGCCATCCATCTTCAGAACTTTTTTTATCTTCTCAAATTGTAACTCTGTACCAATTAAATAATAACTCCCCATTCCCCCTTCCCTCAGCACCTCTTTCTTTTTTCTGTCTCTATGAATTTGCCTATTCTAAGTATCTCAGATTAGTGGAGTCATTTTTCTTTTTGTGTCTGGTTTATTTCATTTGTGATAATATCTTTAAGGTTTTCCATGTTGTAGCTTGTGTCAGAATTTCTTTTCTTTTTAAGGCTGAGTAATATTACTCTGTATGTATATACCATGTTTTGTTTATCGATTCATCTGTTGATAGATATTTGGGTTGTTTCTACCTTTTGGTAGACTATAGTAATATTTTTGTTGTATTTTCATTGTATTTTGCTGAACAGTTAACAAGATTGTTAGTTAAGAAAAAATATCATTTTGTATTTATTGATAGACATTTCACTGAAGTAAATGGCAAGTATATTTTTGAGTTTTATTTTCTAACTCCAGAGATTAATTTTTGATGTTGATACCTTAAATGTTTTTCATACATATGAGATCATATACATATGGTATTTATTTTTTGAGGTCATATGTCTTAGTCCATTTGGTCTACTATAACAAAATAACACAGACTGAGTAGCTTATAAACAACAGAAATTAATTTCTCACAGTTCTGGAGGCTGGAAGTCTGAGACCAGGATGCCAGCATGGGCTGGTGAGGGTCTTCCTCCAGGTTGCAGACTTCTTGTCTTATCCTCACACTATAGAGGGGTGAGGGAACTCTCTGGGCTTTCAGTACTAATCCCATTCATGAGGGCCCCACTCTCATGACCTAAGCACCTCCCGAAAGCCCCACATCCTAGTACCATCATCTTTGGCATATCCTTTACCAGAGCCTTTTTTATCCCTATTCATTAGAATGATCCTTTTGGGTTCTTTGTTGAGTAGCCCTGGTGGTCAACAAGATTCTTCTTTCTAGCTGGTGAGAGTTCAAATGTCTCCCAGTCCATAAGAGCTCTGGGAATAGTTCTGTTTATAGCTCTGGTTGTTCTCTGCTTGCCTTAGTGAGTTTCAACAAAATATTCAGCCACAGACTCAAATGAGTTCTTATGCAGATTTCTGCAGTTCCTTCTTTTTGTAGCTTCCTTCTCTCTGAGTACGGTGCTTTACAAATTCCAAACATTTCAGCTTTCCCAAACTCCAGTCTCTTTTTCTTCAACTCAGTGAAGACCCCCTCTCCCTACATCATGATCTGGCAAGTGCCTCCTGGCCGAAATCTGAACTATCCTTAGGGCTCTTTGTTGGTTTCCTTTCTCTCAGGGATCACGGCTCTTTGTAGCCTATTGACCAGCTTCTGAATACAGTCATCTCATATAATTTGTCCAGTAAGAAGTAGATTTTGAATTGTGGTTCCCATACCAAACAGAGTATCAGAAACACCATAATAAATGGGTAATGAATGAGAGTCAGTAAGCAGCCAGTGTCCACCCTGTATGGGGGTGCTTGAGCACTGACTCTTTGGAAGTCAGCCACTTTCCCAACACCCATCAAGATGTGGTTTGTTGGTGCCTGGGTTGACTCAAGAACAAGGTGGTCCCTAATGTTTACAAATGCATCATAGTAAATGTAGGGACTGTGTGAATTCTTCCTAAAAAAAGCCAAACTGTAAGCATGGAATACCTCTAAAGAAGCATGAAGTAACGTTTCTAACAACTGTAGCCCTGTGTTCCACTGGATTAGTGATCTGAGAGCCAAGGAAAACTAAGTTGAGATGAGCTACATCTGCTTTTTCTTCGTGGGGCCATCTTGCTACATTATGTTCTATGTTCTTAGCAAAACAAAGCAAAACCCTAATTTAGACTTAATCACTTTGTAGATGGGTATGTATGTGTGCATGTATGTGTACCCTTCCCATCAATCTGTAACCTAAGTTGCAAATGTATAATATCCCAATTTATAAACTCTTTATATGTGTGTATTTATGTTTATTTGAACAAGAATATAACTATATGTATCAAACTGTAAACATCAATTTTTTCAAGAAGTAAACTACTTGTTTTGTTTTTTTACTTTATGTACCTTTTTATTTGAATTATTATAAGGATTGTATTTATTATTTTGTTGAGTACATAAAAGTTTAGAACTGTTATATCTTCCTGGTAAATCATTTGTTTGACTATTATGTAATGACCATATTTATCCTTAATATTTTTTTTTCTTAGTGTATATTTTATTTTTCATTGTGATTACATTTTTAATTTCTTTTTTTGTCCTCTTCTGGTTTGTAAATTTTTGATGTGTTTTCCATTCTTTAAATGTTTTTTCTTGAAATTTTAACATGGATCATTTATTGACCGTCTGAAGTTTGTCAGTCTACCTCTGTTCTCCTTTAACAATACAAAGATCTTAAAATGCTTTAACTCTGATCCTTTCCTTCACCTAACATCATTTTGTTGTTCAGAATTTTAGTTCTACCTTCACTTAGGTATTATGATTGCTTTGCTTAATAAATATTTGCTTACTTCCATGTACACATTTACACGTCTTTTATCATCATTCCCTATTTTGTTTCATACATTGCTTTTGAGTTTGTTTTCTTCCTAAAAATCTATTCTTTAATAGTTCTTTCATCTAGGATCTATGAATAGTAAACCATGGAATGTGTAAAACATTACTTATTTTCCATCTGACTTTTCTTGTGATATCAGAAGTCTACTGCCATTCCTGAGTTCTTTGTTAGTTGATTTTTTTCTCAATCTTTTGATTTTAGAGTTGTCTCCTTTTCTTTGGTGTCCTTCAGTATGGTGTCCTTCAGAAGTTTCAGTATGTTTCTAGTGTGAATATAGTTTTATTAATTCTGTTTTCAATTTTTGATACTCTCTTAATCTGTTAATTAATCTTTTTCATCGGTTCTCAACTTTCAGTCATTGTATGTTTTCTCCCCATTTTCTTAATTCTCCCCATTTTCTTAATATTGTTTTCTCCCCATTTTCTTAATATTGTTTTCTCCCCATTTTCTTAATTCTCTCTTTGAATTATTTCTACTAGATGCTTTCTGGCCTTCTCATTCCAACACACTTTATATATAGTTACTATTTCTTTCTGTTTGTTTCTTTGTGTTGTTTTTAATTTTACAAATTTTCATTAGCTTTGTCTGTGTGCTATTTAACCCATCCACTGAGTTTTAAATTTCAATTATTATGTTGCTATTACTACCTTTAGTTGTTTTATTTACTAGCATTTCTAGATATAGTATTTGGTTCTTTTTCTTATTTGTCTTCTCTTGTATCATAAACCCCTGTTCTTTTTAATATATGTTTATCACCTCCTTTTCCTTTTTATCACCATTTTAAAAACTCTAATTTTGTAAGAACTCATTTTGAATTATTCTATTTTTTTTTCCTTGCTGTACATTCTCCCACTTTGAATGGGGTGATATTTAGACTGTCATTCATGGCTTTGAGCGTATTCATATTTATTCTTCTCTGCAAACCTGACTTCCTTGAGAATTATTTTCTGTGGTGGTTTTCCTCCTGTCCATTCTCTCAGTTGTAGACACCTCTCTTCAGTGGATGATTGTGTCTGCCTGAACTCTCCAGTGTACATGGGCATAAACCAGTTTTTACATTGCTGTCATTTCTTCAGTTCTCTGCAAATGTATAATGGCTCAATTTTGAAACCAGTAATATAGACTTAGGATCCTAATCTCACATGGTTGACTCTGTCTTGCTCTCAGACTAGGGCAAGAAGCCTCTTTTTAATGGAACTTCAACCAGATGAGCCCAGATATTCAGGTATTCATTCAGCAAAATTTTGTCTCCCAGCTTTCTGCAGTTAGTCCAGTTTTGTCTCTCAGCCCTGAAGGGCCTTGCATATAAACTTTCATCTCCACTCGGGTCTCAAGGTCTGAAGTCTCCATGGGCAGTATTTGATCCAGGTCTCTTGTCATGGTAGCTCAATTCCATTTTACTAGTAAGGGTTTTTTGTCTTTACTTGGCATCTAGAGATTTACTCTCTTGGCTTGCAGTGATATGTATTAACAATTTTATTATTTTACATAGCATATCTGTTAGAAAATGATCTGGTAACTCGATAGATGATTTTTTTAATTATACAGTTTATGTTTTACCTATTTAGCATGTTTATTTAGACAAAGTTAAAAATTAGTCGAAACATTTTACCTTCCAGATGCTCATTAAAATTCAATTTTAATTGTTAGGATTTGTTAATATTAATATACTCTAGCTTTTATTTTACTACTGTCTAATTCATGTATTTTTAAAATATTTTTGCCGCTTTTATATGTTTGCTATATTATTCCTTAACTTACACAATTAAAATAATTGTTTATTGTGTTAATTTTCATAGGATGAATCTTCAAGAAGAATTGGATAAACTTAAGGTACATATGGCTGTTGATAAAGCAACAATACAAGAATTGAATACATTTATGGCAGAGAGAAGAGAAGGTAATTTTTTGTGAGGATAAATGTTTAATGTAAGCAGTTTAAAATTATCCAGTTCTTTATGTTTTACTTTCATTTTCTTCTAAGACTCTCACCCTGTTCCCCCTCTTTCCACTGCTTTACTCATTCATATCTCATTAACATTTTCACCTTTCATGAGAAAATCAAATAGAACACTTAAAAGTCAGCTTTATAATTTATTAAAAATTTTAAAGAAATATTTGATAAGGAGAAAATATTCATTTTTACTATTCATTGACAAAGTTTTACTAGGTGTGTTTGTCCAAAGTTTTATAGGTAATATAGAGTTATTGATAATATAGAGGTAGTTAACTATCAATAATTCATTTATATTTTTATATGACATTACACTTTTCTGGAAGTCATTTAGTTCTCACCTGGAATCACAATCTTAGAGGTAGAAGGAAACTTGGAGATCTGCAAATCTGAAACCTGCCTGCCCCCTAGCCTGAGAGTGTTGAGTAAAAGGGGATGTATCTATTTCAATTACAAGATTATTCCTTTGTTAAAATCAAGATTACTATAGTTACAATATGACTTCAGTCCATCCTCAGATACCTCATTAAAAAAAGTAAATAAGGTTGATATGATAGACTTTCTTCTTATTTGACCTTGCTACAGCTTAATTGTTACCACTGTGCTTTTTAGGTGTTGACAATTTATACTTAATAATTCAATTAATAATTTATACTTAATAATTTGTATGTAATATTTAAATTTTTATATATCACTCATCTGGAAGTTGTCCCAATTACTTCGTTGTTCCAGTTGCTCTTATTTAGTTTACTAGTGAACTTGTCAAGGCCAGTATTTGAATCCTTCTATTTTACACTATTGATTTATATCATATTTTATGCTACTCCTTCATTGAGTTCTTTTTTTTTCCATAGATCAAGGCAATGATCATTAATGACTACTAAGACCATTGGGTGAAAAGCTGATGGGGCCTTTTTTTTTTATTATTCTTTTTTCTTTTTACCTTTTGACTCCCTTCACCCATTTCTTTTATCACCTCTGGCCACTACCAATCTGTTCTCTGTGTTTCTGAGCTTTTTTCTTTGTTTCTTTGTTTGTTTAGATTCCACATATGAAAGGCATCATATGGTATTTGTTTTTCTCTCTCTGACTTATTTCATTTATCATAATGTCTGTGAGGCCCATCCATGTTGTCACAAATGGCAAGATGTCATTATTTTTTATGGCTGAATAATATCCATTGTGTATATGTATATATGTATCACAATTTCTTTATCCTATCATCCATCAATGGACACCTAGGTTATTTCCATATCTTGGCTACTGTAAATAATGCTGCAGTGAACATTGGGGTGCATATATCTTTTCACGTTAGTGTTTTCATTTTCTTTGGATAAATACCCAGAAATTGCTGGATCATATGGTAGTTCTATTTTTATCTTTTTGAGGAACCTCCATGTTGTTTTACAAAGTGGATGCACCCATTTACATTCCCACCGATAGTGCACAAGGGTTCTCTTTTCTCTGCATTCTCACCAAGATTTGTTACTTCTTGTCTTTTTGACAACAGCCATTCTAAAAGGTATGAGATGATATCTCAGTGTGGTTTTGATTTGTAGTTCCCTCATGATTAATGATGTTGAGCATCTTTTCACATATCTGTTAGCCATCTGTACAGGCATATCTAGGAGATTCTGCGGAGTTTTTTTCCAGACCACCACAATAAAGCGAATATTGCTATAAAGTGAGTCACGTGATTTTATTGGTTTCCCAGGGCACATAAAAATTATATTTACACTATATCGTAGTTTGTTAAGTGTGCAATAGCATTATGTCTAAAAAATGAATGTACCTACCTTAATTAAAAAATACTTCATTGCTAAAAAATGCTAACCATCATCTGAGTTTTCAGTGGGTCATAGTCTTTTTTGCTGGAGGAGGGTTTGAAATATTAGGAGAATTACCAAAATGTGACACAGAGACACAAAATGACCAAATGCTGTTGGAAATGGCACCAATAGACTTGGTTGACAGAGGGTTGCCACAAACACTCAATTAGTAGAAAAACACAATATCTGCAAAGAACAGTAAAGCAAAGTACAATAAAACAAGTTAGACCTGTATGTCTTCTTTGGAAAAATGTCCATTTAGATCTTCTGCCCACTTTTAAATTGAATTGTTTGTTTTTTTGTTATTGCATTATATGAGTTTTTAAAATACATTTGGATATTGGCCCATTATCATATTGCTTTTTTGTTCATTGTTTACTGGCTGTTTTTGTAGTTCCACCCGCTTCCTTTATTCTTCTCCTACTCTCCTCCTTTCTGTTTTGCAAATAGTTTCTCCCATTCAGTAGGTTGCTTTTTTATTTTGTTTATGGTCTCCTTTGCTGTGCAGAAGATGTTTAGTATGATGTAGTCCAACTTATTCATTTTTACTATTGTTGCTTTTGCTTTTGATGTCAGATTCAAAAAATCATCCCCAAGATCTAGATCAAGGAGCTTACTGCCTCTGTTTTCTTCTGGGAATTTTAGGGTTTCAGACCTTATGTTCAAGCCTTTAATATATTTTGAGTGAATTTTTGTATATGGTATAAGATAGTAGTCCAGTTTCATTCTTTTGCTTGTGGCTGTCCAGTTTTCCCAACACCATTTAATGAAGAGACTGTCCTTTCCCTATTGTATATTCTTGCCTCCTTTGTTGTAAATTAATTGACCATATAAGCTTGTTTTTATATCTGGGCTCTATTCTGTTCCATTGATGTATGCACCTATTTTATGCCCGTACTATACTGTTTTAAATATTAGCTTTGTAATATAGTTTGAAATCAGGGCGTACGTGATGCCTCCAACTTTTCTTCTTTCTCACATTGCTTTGACTATTTGGGGTACTTTGTGGTTCCATCAGATTTTAGGGTTATTTGAATTTGTGTTTTCTTTTGAAAAATGCCATTGGAATTTTAATAAGGATTGCATTGAATCTGTAGTTTGCTTTGGGTTGTATAGACATTTTAACAATATTGGTTCTTTCAATCAATGAGCATGAAATATCTTTCCATTTATTTTTGTCTTCTTCAGTTTCTTTCATTAATGTCTTTTAGTTTTCAATACACAGGTCTTTCACCTCCTTGGTTAAATTTATTCCTAGGGATTGTTTTCTTAATTTTTCTCTGATAGTTCATTGTGAGCATAAAGAAATAGAACAGCTTTTTGTATATTGATTTTGTATCCTGCAAATTTACTGAATTTGTTAGTTCTTACAGTTATTAGCAGTTCTGACAGTTTTTGATGGACTCATTAGGGTTTTCTATATCATGTCATCTGCAAATAGTGACAGTTTTAGTTCTTCCTTTCCAGTTGGATGCCTTTTATTTATTTTTCTTGCTTAAGTGGCTGGCTAGGACTTCCAATACTATGTTGAATAAAAGTGGTGAGAATGGGCATTTTATCTTGTTCCTGATCTTAGAGGAAAAGCTTCCAGCTTTTCACCACTGAGTATGATATTAGCTGTGGGCTTGTCATATATGGCCCTCATTATGTAGAGATAGATTCCCTCTGTACCCAGTTTGTTGAGGGTTTTAACCATGAAAGGATGTTGAATATAGTCAAAAGATATTCCTACATCTGTTGAGATGATCATATGATTTTTATCCTTCTTTTTGTAATGTGGTGTATCACATTGACTGATTTACAGATGTTAACCCATCCTTGCATTGCTGGAATAAATCCCACTTGATCTTAGCGTATGGTCCTTGTAGTGTATTGTTGAATTTTGTTTACTGATATTTTTTTGAGGACATTATATCTATATTCATCAGGGATATTGGCCTATAATTTTCTTTTCTTGTGGTGTACTTTTCTGGTGTTGGTATCAGGATAATACTGGCCTTGTGAATTGAGCTTGGAAAAGCTCCCTCCTCTTATATATTTTGGAAGAGTTTGAGAAGAATTGGTATTAATTCTTCCTTAAATATTTGGCAGAATTCATTAATGAAGCCGTCTGGATCTGATTTTTGTTTGCTGGGAGGTTTTTGATTACTGATTCAATCTCCTTATCAGTTATAAATCTATTCAGAGCTGGTTCTTTAAAAAGATAAATAATGTTGACAAGCCTTTAGCTATACTTACCAAGAAAAAAAGAGAGAGAACTCAAATAAAATTAAAAAAATGAAACAGGAGATGTTACACCTGATACCACAGAAATACAAAGAATCATAGGAAAATACTTTTAACAAATATATTCCAACAAATTCCACAACCTAGAAGAAATGGATAAATTCCTAGAAACATACCACCTACCAAGACTGAATCATGATGGAATAGAAAATCTGAACAGAACAATTACTGTATGTCTGTCTGTTTCTCCCATTAGGTCTCTTAATACTTGCTTTCTATATTTAGGTGCTCCTATGTTGGGTGTGTGAATATTTACAAATGTTACATCCTCTTGTTGGACTGACCTCTTCATCGTTATATAATACCCATCTTTGTCTCTTCTGACAGTCTTGTCTTAAAGCCTATTTTGCCTGATGTAAGTGTAGCTACTCCAGCTTTCTTCCGGTCTCCATTTGCATGGAATATCTTTTTCAATCCTTTTGTGTTCAGTCTGTGTGTGTCTTTAAATCTAAAGTGCGTCTTTTGTAGGCAGTATATAGATGGGTCTTGGTTTTTTATTCATCCAGCTACTCTGTGTCTTTTGTTTGGAGAATTTAGTGCATTTACAGGTAAAATAATTGTTGACAGGTATATACATATTGCTTTTTTGTTCATTGTTTACTGGCTGTTTTTGTAGTTCCACCCGCTTCCTTTATTCTTCTCCTACTCTCCTCCTTTCTGTTTTGATGACATTCTTTAGTGGTATAAATATACTTATATTCCTGTCTATCTTTTTTTTTTTTTTTTTTTGCGGTACGCTGGCCTCTCACTGTTGTGGCCTCTCCCATTGCGGAGCACAGGCTCCGGATACGCAGGCTCAGCGGCCATAGCTCACGGGCCTAGCTGCTCCGCAGCATGTGGGATCCTCCCGGACCGGGGCATGAACCCGTGTCCCCTGCATCGGCAGGCAGACTCTCAACCACTGCGCCACCAGGGAAGCCCCCTGTCTGTTTATCTTTTATGTGTTTTTTGTAGGTTTTTGCTTTGTGGTTACTAGGAGACTTACATATAACATCTTATAACTGTGACGTAAATTGACAGAAACTTAAGTTTTTAAAAAAATTTTATTTTATATTGGAATATAGTTGATTTACAATGTTGTGTTAGTTTCAGGTGTACAGCAAAGTGATTCAGTTATACATATGCATATATCCATTTTTTTTCAGATTCTTTTCCCATATAGGTTATTACATAATATTGAGTAGAGTTCCTTGTGCTATAACACTAGGTCCTTGTTGATTATCTGTTTTATATATAGTACTGTGTAAATGTTAATCTCGAACTCCTAATTTATCACCCCCCACCTTTTCCCTTTGGTAACCATAAGTTTGTTTTTGAAGTCTGTGACTCTGTTTCTGTTATGTAAATAAGTTCATTAGTATGATTTTTTTACATTCCACATATAAGTAATATGATATTTGTCTTTCTCTGTCTGACTTACTTTACTTAATATGATAATCTCTAGGTCCATCCATGTTGCTGCAAATGGCATTACTTCATTCTTTTTTATGGCCGAGTAATATTCCACTGTATTTATGTACCACATCTTCTTTGTCCATTCCTCTGTTGATGGACATTTAGGTTGCTTCCATGTCTTGGCTATTGTACATAGGCTGCAGTGAACATTGGGGTGCATGTTCTTTTTTTTTTCTGGTTTATCCCACTTTAAATAATATTAAGATTAATTAGGAACTTCAGGTGGTTTCAGCCTAATCCCTCTATTATTAAATTCCCAATCAATGTTTCATTTACTGGTTTTAGCATCCATTGGTTATTGTTATCAAAATTCATTATTTCATTTGGGGTTGCAACACAGCAATTTTCTGATTTTAGCATTTTTTGTGCACTTTTTATCTGGAATTCTATGAAGAAGAATATGGATAACTATTTGGTTATCCTGAAATACAGTTTGTACAGGAAAGGCAAGAAAAATCTTGATTACACCTCTTTACCAATTTTCATTTGGTGACCTAGCATCCTTCAAAGGTGATCAATGAGTTGGTGGCTTTTGTTAGTGTTAGAAACTCAGAACTTCTGTTGATATATTTAAAGATTTTTTAATCCATTGAAGGCATTATTCTTTTTGATATTCAGATTGTTTCATCTTAGGTCAGTGGGAGCCTTCATAGTATATTTTGTTTTGTGTATTTTTATTTATTCTGGATTATTCTTTTTGTAAAGTTTTTATTGGAGTATAGTTGATTTACAATGTTGTGTTTCAAGTGTACAGCAAAGTGAATCATTTATACATATACATATATCCACTCTTTTTTAGATTCTTTTCCCATATAGGCCATTACAGCGTATTGAGTAGAGTTCCCTGTGCTATACAGTAGGTCCTTACTAGTTATCTATTTCATATATAGTAGCGTGTATATGTCAATTCCAATCTCCCAATTTATCCTTCCCCCACCTTTCCCCCCAGAACCATAAGATTGTTTTCTACATATGTGACTCTATTTCTGTTTTGTAAATAAGTCCATTTGTGTCTTTTTTTTAGATTCCACATATAAGTGATATCATATATTATTTGTCTTTCTCTGTCTGACTTACTTCATAAAGTATGACAGTCTCTGGGTCCACCAATGTTGCTGCAAATGGCGTTATTTCGTTCCTTTTATGGCTGAGTAATATTCCACTGTATATATGTACCACATCTTCTTTATTCACTCATCTGTTGATGGACATTTAGGTTGCTTCTGTGTTCTGGCTATTGTTAATAGTGCTGCAGTGAACATTGGGGTGCATGTATCTTTTCGAATTATGGTTTTCTCTGGATATATGCTCAGGAGTGGGATTGCTGGATCATATAGCAGTTCTACTTTTGGTTTTTTAAGGAAACTCCATACTGTTCTCCATAGTGGTTGTACCAATTTGCATTTCCACCAACAGTGTAGGAGGCTTCCCTTTTCTCCACACCCTCTCCAGCATTTATTGTTCGTAGACTTTTTGATGATGGCCATTCTGACCAGTGTGAGGTGATACCTCATTGTAGTTTTGATTTACACTTCTCTAATAATTAGTGATGTTGAGCATCTTTTCATGTGCTTTTTTGGCCATGTGTATGTTTTCTTTGGAGAAGTGTCTATTTAGGTCTTCTGCCCATTTTTGGATTGGGTTGTTTTTTTGATATTGAGTTGCATGATCTGTTTTTATATTTTAGAGATTAATCCCTTGTTGGTCGCTTCATTTGCAAATATTTTCTCCCATTCTGTGGGTTGTCTTTTCATTTTGTTTATGGTTTCCTTTGCTGTGAAAAAGCTTTTAGGTTTAATTATGTCCCATTTGTTTATTTCTGGTTTTATTTTCATTACTCTAGGAGGTAGATCTGAAAAGATATTGCTGTGATTTATGTAACAGTGTGTTCTGCCTATGTTTTCCTCAAAGAGTTTTAAGTATTCAGTCTTAAATTTAAGTCTTTTATCCATTTTGAGTTTATTTTTGTGTATTATGATGTTAGAGAATGTCCTAACTTCATTCTTTTACATGTAGCTCTACAGTTTTCCCAGCACCACTTAGTGAAGAGACTGTTTTTTCTCCATTGTATATTCTTGCCTCCTTTGTTGTAGATTACTTGACCATAGGTGCATGGGTTTATTTCTGGGCTTTCTATCTGGTTCCATTGATCTATGTTTCTGTTTTTGTGCCAGTACCATACTGTTTAGATGGCTGTAGCTTTGTAGTATAGTCTGAGGTCAGGGAGCTTGATTCTTCTAGCTCTCTTTTTCTTTCTCAGGATGGCTTTGGCTATCTGGGGTCTTTTGTGTTTCCATACAAATTTAAAATATTTTGTTCTAGTTCTGTGAAAAGTGTCATTGATAATTTGATAGGGATGGCATTGAATCTATAGATTGCCTTGGGTAGTATAGTCATTTTGATGATGTTGATTCTTCCAATCCAAGAACATGGTATATCTTTACATCTGTTTGTGTCATCTTTGATTTATTTCATCAGTGTTTTATAGTTTTCTGAGTACAAGTCTTTTGCCTTCTTAGGTAATTTTATACCTAGGTACTTTATTCTTTTTGATGTGATGGTAAAAGGGATTGTTTCCTTAATTCTCCTCTCTGATCTTTCATTATTAGTGTATAGAAATGCAAGAGATTTCTGTGTATTAATTTTGCACCCTGCAACTTTTGTTGGTGTCTCCAACAACATTTTTATATCCAGCTTGTGTTAAGTAGAAGTGAAATATAAAGGAAAATAGATTTATGGGGAACCTTGTGCAAAGAGGCTTGTTATGAATAACAGAAGATAATCCTCTCACCTCTATCACTTATGAAATTCCAAGGACTTTAGAAGCTTTGTGTGGGGAGCCAGGGAAAAAGACCAAATATATATTTCTTACTGTATGTTATGGCAAGTACCCTCTAAAGTAATATATTCACTTTTCCTAAAAGTGAAGAAAAAATAGTAATATTGATGCCAAAAACTCGGCCTCTGTGCCCTGGTGCCCAATTGAATCTCAGAGACAGAGTTTTGGGTGAAGTAGGAAAGAATAGCTCTATTGCTTTGCCAGGCAAAGGGGGACACAGTGGGCTCCTGCCTTTGAAAACTGTGTGTCCCAACCTGGGAGGATTTGGTGAGGAGTTTTACAGCAATAGTTCAGGGGTGAGTTTGCCGATAAGATTAGGGTGTGTGCAGGGCCTGCACTCTTTTAATCTGGTCTCAGGCCATCTCTTGATGAGCTTCTATGGTTCCTTTAATCTGGCCTCAGCTGGTCTTCTCTGGAAGGAAGAATGCTAACATCTTCCGTTTGTTGGGGGTTTTAGTTCTGTAAAGAGCTCAAAGGTACTGTTGTGTGTATCCCTTGAGGTGAAACCAGGACCTGCCTCAAGGCTGCACTATTGTTTCTTGGCTGCTCCTGCCTTGTCTCTGCAGCCCCTCCCTTCCATGATTAGCAACTGTTTGAATCTGCCCTTTGGGACTCAGGGAAGGTCATGGAGGCTGGAGTCTGTTCTCTACAAACAAGGAACGGGGGGGACACAGAAAGGCTTTCATACCCAGGAGCCTCCACAGGGTCCTGCTCGGTTTCAGTATTTTTTAGGAAATTGCCAATACACAAGATACCTATTCTCCTTTCTTTATATCCCAAGTTGATACAATCACAAACAGACCTTAAAGATAGTGTAGGAAGCATCATATTAAGATGAGTAAAAATATAATTGTAGGGGAGGAATAAGAATTTTCCTTCTACCCTTCTTAGCTGAAACCCCTATAATAAAAGACAGATTAGCAAGAGGAAACCAGAAATTTATTAATGTTTATACCTTATGGTATACACATGGAAGAAACCCAGGGAAGAGTGAGTACTCAAAGAGGTGGCTTTAGAATTCAGGATTACATACTGTCTTAATAGGGAGAGAGGAGGAGGGATGTAGGCCTCTTAGGGGAGAGTAAATGATTTTAGAAAAGATGAATGGGCCCATAGAAGACTAGCTGAGAGGAATGATAGTTTGTAGTAAAGCTTGTCTGGGTATAGTGTGGACTTCTAGTTTCCTCTCCTGTGATAAGAGTTAATCTTCTCTGGTTGATGAAACTTTAGGGGAGTGGGTAATAACACTCAAGTTCCTTCTGGAGGGTCTTCTGGCAGATAAGGGGAGTTCAGAGAAAGCCTCTACCTGCATTTGCAGCTTTTGAAGTTCCTACTGCTGAAAATAATCAATATACCAAAGTGGCATATATTAGGCTGGCATATTCTGCAATCCCTTATAATGATAACAGATTTTTAATATTAATTTGTTAAAATAGCTAAAAGAGAATCTAAAAGAAGGAGAAAAAGTTGCAGAAGAACTTACATTAATTTATAATGTAATCCAGGAGAATTAAGGGGACCAAAAAAACATAGGCGATAGAGAAAAATGTTTAAACAACTATGAGTAAGCAAAGTTAAAAGTTAAAAAGAAAAAGTGGGGAGAGAAGAAACTCCTGAGAAAGAATATAAATCAGAACGAATTTGTATAGTGGTAAAAATAAAAGTAAAGCATTTAAATCCACAATTTTTAAAATAAATTTCCAGTAAGGAGAAGCATATTCTCACACATCCACCAAAGGACAAAAATAGAACTGTATATTTCTAACTAGGTCCTCTTGGTTCACTTCCCAAATCCTGAGATCCTTGAAGGGGAAGGGAATCAAGGGGCAGAGAGTTGGGTCTTTGTTCCTCTCCATGGCCTGGGCCTAGCTGCCATGTATTCTTTGTAAAACCTGTGAAGGTGAGAAACAAAGTTTTCAACAGAAAACCACAAGTGAACATGGTCTTCCAGTCCACCAGGGAATCTTGCACACACCTAGGAGCACAAAAGCAGCAATCAAATTCATTTTTAAATCAGTATTCAACATTTATATTGTTGGAGTTATTTAGCTACTTTTAGCACTCTACAGTCTTTGAATATAGAACTATTTTCTTATTTTTAAGTGTAAATATTTTACTTAGAACTATAGCAGATACTTAAATGACTAGAACAGATGAATTGTATTTGCATATTATTTCTATATTGCTGAAAGAGTTTTGTAAATGAATTCAGCACCATGGTGTTAAGGGACTAGAGAAAGAAACTCGGGAACCAACAGATTATCATCAAGATAAAGGTACATATTCCCCGGGTGGCAAATTCTACCTATTCTAGCTTTTATTATCCTTAGGATAGTGTTCTATTTATTTCAGGAGTACAGAAGTTTTAATTGGATATGTCATGTTTCAAAGACAAAAGAAATGCCTAATTCACTCTAACAAACTTGTTAGTCACTGTTTATACCAAGAGGATTTCTACTCTACAGAGAGTAATATTGTTTTCTTTTTTCTTTGTTGATAAATCAAAGTTTCATACTGACCTACAGCAGCCAAGCATACTTTAAAGCAAAATCATCTCAGACTAACACAGATATGTATCCTTTTAGCTTTATGCATTCTTTTTGCCCCCTTTTTGATTCTTTGAGAAATGTGTATTTCAAAAATAATTCAGTAAGAAAATGTTAAATTTGTCACCATAATTTATCTTCTAAGAAAAAAATATTTATAGGTTTTAATGTATTTCAATTCTAATAATATTAACTGAAGTTTTATGATTTTTTTTCCTTTAATGTTGTTATGTTGCTTATACAGTTTTGCTTGTTCGAAGGGGTTTTATTAGTCAAATGCCTGGGTAGTGTAGGAATGATTTGTAGGAACAACTTTACCCATTACCTGGGTTTCTATTTGTTATAAAGTCACTTTTTCTGGAAATGTGATTTTTATGCTTTACTCTGCCCAGTGCATGATCTTTTACTTTAAAGAAAGGTGGTGGTAGGGGGTGTTACAGTTTCAGTCTACCCTAATTCTGTTACTGTTTGCTTTGTTCAGCAATCACTCTGATCCTCCTGGCAGGGAACAAGATCCAGAGAACAAAACTAGTAGTGACTGTGTAGATAAAAAGGCAGTGAATTCTGCTTTTAAGGCAAAGGGGAATGGTCTACAAAAGAATGAAGATGGGAATAAAAATACAGCATTGTTAACCTGCAGATCTGTTATACCTTTGAAAATCTTACGCTGCAAAAAAGAAAGGGACACTATAAAGATACATAATTGTGAGACTGAAAATCTTGAAAAAGGTCACCATTCAGTTACTGGCCAAATACTTGACAATAAAATAGACTACGTTATTCATAGTTGAGAAACCATACACCCCTTTTTCTTAAAATGACAGAACAGTGTTTCAGGAGCATATGAGGTACCATAATATATTATTTATTCTCTGCCAGAAGAACTCTTTAGATACGGTGAAGATGATGGGGTCAAGAAGAGTACTCCAGAGAAGAATCGGAAAGAAATGTCGGAGCAGACATTGCAGAAGGTAGTCTAATCTTTACGATATTGAACTGAGCAAGTTAAATCTGAATTTTAACATAAAGGATTATATTTTAAAACGAGGTCTCATGAACTTAAACCTTGGGTGAATCCTTAATTTAAATTCAAAATCATTGGCTTACAAAAATGGGGTTAAAAAAATCAATGTTAGTGAAGTAAATGTGGAAACACTCATGCTTGTGTTGACATAGGTTTAAAATATTTTCAAAGATAAAAAGAATGATAACAATAGAAAGTATAAAAATTTACCCTCTATGTGTTTATTAGGTATAACTTAACTATTTTACTTTCTCTGTTACATTTCAAAACGCATACAGATGTACAATATTTGAACTAAAAAAAAAGCATAGTTTTAGCTTTATGCAGTAAAATGGTAATATGTTTATAATTTTAATTTTAAACTTGAAAATTATACATGTCTCATCTCATTTTAGATAAAAATTTATGCCCATATGATTTGGTATAGCTCTCCCTGTTTTAATAGAACCACTCTGTATAAACCCTATACTCACTTTACAACATGGCTATCTTTAATAGTAAAATGTTGTTTAAAAATCTTAACATTTATCTTTACAACTTTGTACTTAATTTACATTTTTGTATATAAATAACATTGTCATCAGTTTCAGTTAAGTGGGCTTGGTTTTATTTTAATACTTTTTGTTATTGTTATAAAGGAAATATTCTTAGAAAAAGCTGGAAGTTTACAGATATATAGACAAAAATATTAATGTAGCTACTTACATTTTGTATGTCTGTGAATTGATTCGTAGGAAATCTAGTGATATACAGCAGATGATATGATTCCTTATACTCCTAACACTTGCCATATGCTCAGGTAACACAGGCCGTCATCTCATTATTACTGAATGACACATATCAGTTTCATATTATAACATAAAGAACAAGAAATGCTCATGTTCATTATCTTAAGATAAAATAAGTAATTGAAATAATGTATGTACTGCCAGCTAGAACGTGATACAGTTTATAACAATTTATCTTTTTTGTTTCAGAACACTATTCTTTTTTGCCAGGTTTTGTATAATTTTTATTTCTGTGGGTATATTGTACTACACTACTACTTACTACGTTAGGGTAGAAACCTAGAGAAGTTTATTATTTCATTCCAACTGCCATAAATGATGTGGAGGAGGAAAGGAATTTTTCCTCTATACTTTTAGGTTCTCAGATGAGATATCCCCGGTAATAAAAAGACAGATTAACAAGAAAAAACAAACAGAAGTTTAACAACAGGCATACCTCCTGTATACATAGGAGATGCCCAGGAAAACTGAAGTAACACCCTGAAATGGTCCAAGCCGTCACCTTATACACCTTCCTCAGCTGAAGACAAGAAAAGATGTCAGGGCTGGGCAGTCAGTTACTACTCAGTTTTCAGAGCCTCTCCTTGTGTCTGCCGTTTCTTAAAAACAACCAGCTCAAGATAAGACATATGTCAAAGAGACATTTTGGGGTGGCAAAATTCTGCTCCCCTTCATTGACTACTACCATAGTAGATCCAGAAAGCCATTTTAAGTCTTAAAAGCCAACAGAAATTGTTTTCATTGGACCATGTGTCAAATTAGTGTACTAATTTGTCACTGTTTTTTTAAATATTAACCTAATGCAATTGTATGAGTCATGATTTAACCCCTTTAGTTGAGTTCCCTTATTTTAGAAGGATATATATGAAATTCATTCAAAATGGGTTTAAAAGACAGTAAAAACATGAAAACAATATTTGTATAATACATAGTAGAAATGAAACATATAAGTAGATCCTTTTTAAAATAATGTCTTAACATTTCACTCTGTTAAGGGATAAGTTGTGTCCCCCACCCAAATTCTTACGTCAAAGTCCTAATCCCCTGTATCTCAGAATGTGACTATATTTGAAGATGGAGGTCTTTAAAATTTTAATTAAGTTAAAATGAGGTTATTAGGGTTGAAGCCACCCAGTCTGTGTACTTTGTTATGGCAGCTCTAACAAAGTAATACACAAACTTTAAAAAGTCAGGTGTTTTATTTCAGTTTTGAAAGGAGCCATCTGTTTGGTAAATTAAATGCTCAGTACTGGACTTCAGATGATCTAATACCACACAAACCAAATGCCTTTAACACTTCCTCAGACTTTTATTTTCAAATATATATTGAAATTTTCCTTTCTGTTTTTGGAGAGGTGAAATCAGTTTGACAATTTTTTGAGAGTATACCTTGAATAACACTTTAATATGTGCTATGGACTTTCCCTTATCAAATTCTTTAGAAGTAGTATCTCTCTTGTCCTCCATTTTAAACTTAAATGCAAATAATTTTGACCAGTTCTTATGTTTAAACATAGATTCACATTAGGCAGTTAACAGACTTTAAATATTTTAAACATAACAGACCTTAAAAAGGTACTCTTCCACTGGTATCTAAAATTTTCATGAGTTGTACCCAATCTTAAAATTAAAAAATGCCAATTTCCAAAACTGAAATCTCAAATTTAAGATGTTTGTTACATTTCTTCATTATGTTATATTTTAATCAAAAGTATAAAGTTGAGGGGCTTCCCTCGTGGTGCAGTGGTTGGGAGTCCGCCTGCCGATGCAGGGGACGCGGGTTCGTGCCCCGGTCCGGGAGGATCCCACATGCCGCGAAGTGGCTGGGCCCGTGAGCCATGACCGCTGAGCCTGCGCGCCCGGAGCCTGTGCTCCGCAACGGAAGAGGCCACAACAATGAGAGGCCCGCGTACCGCAAAAAAAAAAAAAAAAAAAAGTGTAAAGTTGATTTAATAGATAATTCAGCAATATTTAGTGCAAGTAATTATATTTTAGCTCAAGTAATATTATTAACTAGCTGTTATGATTAACAGTAATAGAGACAATAATGATGATGATGATGATGAACCGTCTAGAACTTACCGTCTACTGAGAATTGTGGTATATGATCATATTTAATGCTCGTAACCTGCAAAATAGCTGTTACTATTCCCATTTCACAGATGAGGAAACTAAAGGTAAAATAGGTTAAATATTTTACCAGGTAAAGCAATCAGAGCTAGAAGTGAGATCCAGACCAGGCTCAAAATTCAATTTCCCCTAGATTGCACTGCTTCTTACTAATATTTTTATATCACCACTGTCAAAATCATTTTTTAAAGGTATAATTGTTTATTTTCATAAAATAATTTTTAAAAATACAGTCTCTTCTATTCACTCCACCCTGGAATCTAACATGCTAAAATATTTTAAAGTATATTTATGAAAACTATACTGTTTGGGGCAGTGATTCAAAACCACTGAGAGAAACCAAAGAGAAAAAGGTGGTATTCTTTTTCTGCTTGTAGTATTTTTTAGTAAATGGAGACTATAATTTCGTGATAGAGTGATTTGGAAAAAGTAAAAATGTTCATGTATTCCTGAACACTGTATTTTCTGTCACATTATCCAGCTCTCCAATAAAGTATTTGCATTGAGAAACAACAACAGAATTTGTTTCACAGAAATATACAGAGGTCTACAATATTCTGGTAGAAACTCATATACCTCTATTTCAGGTTAAGAGTAAGCCCTACAAAGACATAAGTCCAACAGTAGGGAGTATATCATACTATGGAAAAAACTGATTAAAATTAGCTGAGATTCTTCATATTGTGTTGGGAAATATCCATGTCCCAGGGCAGCATAACCAATGGGTAAATGACTGTTGAATTAAATGAAGGGGATTGAACTCACAAGAAGACTAAGGGTGCAGAAGGATCAGAGAGGACTGAAACTCACATTAGGAAACAACTTAGATCTTCACCATCATGAGTCAAGTCCAGTAAACTGGAAAGTGTTAAGAGTATGCATAAGTTTTTTGTGTATTTCTCGAATATTATTTTAAATCATTGGTTGTCAATGTATCAATAATGTTTTCTCCTTTGAAGAATTTGTTTTAAGGTAAGTATGAGTCCATATAGTTTTTCAATTGTTGTATTTTTTTGTCACATTATCCAGCTCTCCAATAAAGTATTTGCATTGAGAGGGATCAATAGAATTTGTTTCCCAGAAATATACAGAGGTCTACAAGTAGTCTGGTGCAAACTCATATACATCTACTCCAGGTCAAGAGTAAGCCCTGTTAAGACCTATAAAAGTTTCTTGCTTGACTCTTTCTTTCTTGACCCTAGTTCTTTGTTCATTTTCCACATATATCTGGGAAAGTCTTCTTCCCCATACGGCTTGTGGAATAGTGGGATAGGCACAAAATCCTGAACTTGAATCCCAGTTTAACCAGGAAATGTTTACGTCTGTGTGTTAAGTTTTCAGAGCTTCCATTTCCTCTTCTGGGAAGATAATTATCAATTCTGCTTACCTCACCTGTTTTTGAGATTATCAGAAGAGATTGTGTTTATTAAAAATTTTTATAAATGGTAAAATGTACTATAAAGGAACAAAATTTGCCACTCCAAAAGTCTCTTTGGCATATGGATTATTTTGAGTCAAAAATAATCAGGGCCCAAAAGACTCAGGAAGAAACTTTGACCTTCCACCTGACTGCCTAAGAGAATGAAGATAGAGGACCTATTCCAGGAAGGGAATTATCACTATAGATAACTGTAGTATAAACTAGGTGTGTGTTGTCAGGGAAGAATCTAGCAAATTGTCTGTTAAAATTTCTCTCTGTGTCCTGTTGTCTCTGCATGGTTCAGCAAACATTTGTTTACCACGAATTTGCTTTTCCATCTCCTTGTTAATTGCCTTCCTCCTAAACCACTAGCACCAACATCCTCTTTTCTCTTTAGCTGAAAATGGTATTTAAGGCGAGGAGGGTTTTGGCCATTTCATTGAGTTACTGTGTTTTCCTGGGTCTCTCCCATGTACACATGTTATAACACCTTTGATTTTCTCCTGTTAATGTGTCTCATGTCAATTTAATTCTTAGACCAGCCATAAGAACACAGAAGGGTAGAGAGAAATGTCTTCCTCCGCAACAGTGCTTTACAAACAGTGTTGAATATTTTTCAAGATTTAAGTTGAAATCAACTCCTCCTTGAAATTTTTGTACTCATGGCTTAGAATCAGTTGCTCTTTCCTTTATGTCCAGACTTATGGCACTTAGATTCTATCCTTTATTAGCTTTATTTGTGCAATTGTCTTTGTTTCTGAATAGTTTTTGAAATTAAGTTCAAGAATTATATATTATTTCTGTGTCCTACAACATGAACACTGTTTAATGAAATAAATGTAAAAAAATTAATTCATATGAAACCTTGAAATAATTATTTTAACATTGTTAGATTCCTTTTTTTTTTTTTTTGGTAAAAAGTTCCTGTATTTTATAAACTAAGGACCTCACAACTATTAAAATTACATTTTTATAATTTAGGAAAAAGCAGCCTCAATAGATCATTTTGTATTTAGGTCATCAGTTTTTCATATGATAGTTAAATATTGAAGGCTAATTTTATTTTATTAATAAAGTTTCCCTATGTACTGTTTTCAGACTTTTTGTATAAATTGTTTTTCTCTGAAAGTATTCTTTTTCACGAGTAGTAAAATGAGGGGGAGCAAAATATATCACCCCAAAATATGTCTCTTTGGCATATTGATTATTTTAGGCTGATTATTTTTAAGAAACTACAGACATAGGAAAAGCTCTGAAAACTGAGTAGAAGTTATCCCTTTGTAAGAAACATTTACATTTATAAGGGAAATCTCCATTTGTAAGAGGGTATACCTTGCTGTACCAGGAAGATGAAGATGACCAAATCTCTAAAAGTGTAATCAGTGGAGAAGGCAAGGACCTAAATCTGCTTAACAGCCAGACCCTTGTTTACTGTGCTTTTCCTGGGAACCTCCTATAACTGACTCCCACCCACCAAAATCTTACATAGTCTTTAGATGAAAATGGTATTTAAGGTGATGGCTTTAGGCCATTTCGGGGAGTTACTCAGTTTTCCTGGGTATCTCCCAAGTATACAGGAGGTATACGTGATATTAAATTTTTGTTTTTCTCTTGTTAATCTGTCTTATATTATATATTTATATAATATATATTTATATATCTTATATTATATTTTTATATTCTTATATTTTTCTCTTGTTAATCTGTCTTATATCAATTTCATTCTGAGACCAGAAAGAACCTAGAAGGGTAGAAGGAAATTTTTTTCCTTCCCAACAGTAGACTATAAAGCCAAAGCACTTACAGTCTCAGAGAACTCTGCAGAGCTTATTAGCATACTTAGTTCTGTGTCACATTGTGTAGAATTTTAACTTCTTTTACCATCTGTCCTTTATTCAACAGATGTATTATTGCATTTTAGAATGTATTTATGTACACCACCTTAGAATTATTTAGAAATTAAGTACTTTAGATTTATTTTGTCCTTGTGCTAAATGAAATTTTATTTTCATAAGTTAGAAATGACAATAAAAATACAGTACATTCTGGTTTTGGACTTTTAAAAGAATAAATTAAACTTTTCTATTTAGGTCATTGAATTGGAAAATCGGCTAAAATCTTTTGAGAAAAGGTCAAGAAAATTAAAAGAAGGGAATAAAAAATTAATAAAAGAAAATGATTTCCTGAAATCCCTTGTGAAACAGCAGCAAGAAGACGCAAAGACCAGAGAAAAAGAGGTGGAACAACTGCAAAAGGGAAGTAAAGATGTAGAAAAAGACAAAGCTGAACTTCAAGTAAAACTCAGTGAGCTGGAGATAGAAGTCACTTCCCTAAGGAGACAAGTGGCAGAAGCTAATGAGTTGAGAAATGAAAATGAAGAGCTGATGAATTCAGTAGAGAAATTACAGCGTTCAGCAGACAAAGCTAAATCTGAGATGGCCACCACGGAAGTGAGATCTGGATCTAGACAATCTGATTGTAAGGCAACCACTACCAAGGTTAAATTTAAAGCGGCCAAGAAAAAGCGCGCCGTGGGTCGTTACCACACTGTTCTCAATCACTCCATCAAGGTCATGAGCAATGTGTTTGAGAACCTCAGCAAGGACGACTGGGAGGATGTGTGCGAAAGCAGGTAAGGCTCTCATTAACTTAGCTCAGTGGTGGGGACACTGTGCATATGTAAAGCACCAGCAAGTGGAGATTGAATTTCAACTACTGTCGATTTGGTATTCAGAAAAAATACTGTCAGATCCTTTGAAATATCTTGGGAGGTCTTGTTCTGAGCTTATTGACTGAAATTTGCATGCAAAATTAGCCACAACTGCATGAGTGTTTGAATAGGTGCCAGGAAACCCAAAAGAAGGCAATGCTTGATTTCTTCCAGTGATGCTATTTTCATGCAGTCATGAGGCTTGAAATTGACAGTTTGGCAGGTTGATTTAATTTGCTGGCCCTTTGCATATTCACCACTGACAGCTAAGGATTCCCAGGCAAGCCTACTAAGTCGGTTTAGTTATCTTGTGACATGGCAACCTGGGAGGAGAAACATTTTTTCCCCTTAATTTAGTTAGATAAATTTTGAATGACCCATTTCAGCTTGTTACCAGATGTCTACAAGCTGTTTAACATCCTTTAAATTAAGAACCATCTTCACTAATTATTTCATGTATGTATTATGCAAGTCATTGTGCTAACTTTAATTGAAGGAGGTTAAAAATTAGTTCTTTAAAGTTAAAGCTCTACAGATTCCTAGTTTTAAGTTATCTAACCCCTAGTGAATAACAACAGGGGAATACTAAAAATCTATAATATTTCTTACCCTTACCCCTGGCTATACATTCATACATTGAAGCACATCAGTAAAACCACAAAGGCAAGTGGATAATAGAACACCTCTTTTTATACCTAGATAATACGGAAGTTTAATGTGGCCAGAATTGTTAACAGACACATGGAACAATTTTCCATAATTCTGTCTTGGTTTATGATGGCGCATATTTCCTTTTATTTTCCCAAGTTTTTTTTTTTTTTTTTTTTAAATCTGCAGTCATGATCTGTTTTAGATTTGGGATGTTTCTGGATAGTTTTCTTAGACATAGATCTGAAACATTTTAAAATGCAATTCTCAAACTTGTTTGCATATTAGAATCACCTGGGGATCTCATAAAAATTCCAAAGCTCAGGCCACATCCCAGAACAATTAAATCATAACTTCTGGAGTGAGATACAAGCTTCAGTATGTTTTGAGGCTCTCCAGCTGATTCCAATATGCAGACAAGTTTGCGAACCACTGTTTTAAATGATCAGTGGTCATGCCTCTGGTCTTTAGACAGGTGAAAAACTCAAAAACAAATTTACGAAAGTAAGGAAGAAAGACCAAATCTGCTCTCCTGTTTCTTTGTTACCTCTTCTAAGGTTTTCTTCCCTGTTCTCAAAAGCAGTTAGAGATAAAATCCTACTTAGCTTAAAACCCACTAAGGGCTTCCCTGGTGGTGCAGTGGTTGAGAGTCCGCCTGCCGATGCAGGGGACACGGGTTCGTGTCCCGGTCCGGGAAGGTCCCACATGCCGGGGAGCGGCTAGGCCCGTGAGCCATGGCCGCTGAGCCTGCGTGTCTGGAGGCTGTGCTCTGCAACAGGAGAGGCCACAACAGTGAGAGGCCCGCGTACTGCAAAAAAAAAAAAACAAAACCAAAACCCACTAAGTGTTTATCTTTGTCTTCCAGGAAATTCTGGTTTCATCTACTAATTGTATCTCAGCCAGTTGGTACTACCACACTCTTCTTCATAATATAGTGGTACATATTTACTGGTGTATGTATGTCTGAATAAATATGTGAAAGTTAAGGAATACACTCAGTTCAATTTCATCTTCTTGGTGCATGTGCAGAAGGTCACGTATTTTGGGGGATGTATCACACTATATCTCTTAAAACATAGGATTGTCATTTAAGTTATTAGCAGTGAAACTCAGTTTTACACTGTGAGGATTAATTGTTACATTTCCTGCCTGACAGAACGGTCTCAGGAATCACTCAGCTGCAAAGAATTCTCAAGCAATTAGAAATCCCACAATGGAGCCTCAGGACTTCAGGACATTCTATTTCTTTTAACTTTTCATAGTCTGAAATATAAGAAATTTACTTGGATACTGAGGAAAATAGAACTTGGCCCTTTATTTATTTGTATATAGAATATTATATAATTATTACCTTATGAATATTTATTTCCCATAGTTGAATAATATTACAAGAGCATGATGTCAAAGAACAAAAATAATATGATTTAGTAACGAGCATGAAGACCTCTATTCATGGGAAAACATGCATGGATAAGGGGAGTCCAGTGCCTAACAAGCTGTGGAGCACTCTTTCAAGGGTTTTGGGGCAGGAGGGAGTTTTATAGAGTATTATAAGAGGCAAAGCAGAAACAGGGCATGATTGGCTAGGAGGTCAGGGATTTTCTTGTAAAGCTAGCGGGTCCTATTTTCTAGGGTAAGGTAGCTAGCTAAAGTTCGCAAACTAGCTAAAGCTGAATTGGAGGATTCTGATTGGTATATGTTAGCTTTCCTTGACAGTGATGCATTTCCCGTTAGTGCAGCTGACTTAGGTTCCAGTTTCTGACACAGGCCGGGCTGCTGGGGCAGCCTGCATTTTGTGGGTCCCGATATATGAATTATCTTTATCAATGCCCATTCACTGATAGGTAATAATCAGGAGGAGTTGTTAATACCTAGAAGAAGAAAGACAGACTTTCAGCAAAACATGTTTATCAAATCTGTGGATAACGTGACACTGAAAGGGCTGGAAAATAGTTTACAAGATAGAATCAAAATCCCCAAAGATCTCAATAGACTGGGAAGATATAGTTATCCAGAAGACTACAGGGTCCTTTACTTGGCTATAAAATGTCAATTGTTCAACTATGCAATGGGAAGATATGGCACTTTGTAATAGTGAATGTAAAAGTATATTTTGTTAAATCCTGTAAGAGTCTCAGTACAATATGCATGCTGGAAAAGCTTATACAAATTTAGTCTACATCTACCAGGAGTACTACTAAATACTTCTCATTGTACACTCGAAGTATGAAATTGAATTCTGGACATAATGCTCCATCAAAATAAGCTGGTGTACTTTTCAAGAGGGACCAGGAAGGGAAAGCATCTCAAAAGCATTCATGTTAGGAGTACTTGAACAAGCTAGGGATGTTTTCCTTAGAGATGTTGCAAGCATCATATAACTATATCCAAATAGTTAGATCGTCCATGTGGAAAAGGGATTGAACTTAAATTTCTGCTCAGCATCAACACCAGCACTTCTAATCTTCTTCCCTTTATTTTTTTTCTTTAACACAAACTATTAACATACTGTGTTTTATATATACATATATAAAATTTAGTCCTCTTCTTTGTCACCTGTCTCCCCACCCCACTGGGCTGAAAGCTACCTGAGGGCAAGGAGTTTAATCTATTTTTTTTTTCACTCACCACTTTACCCTTGTGCCCAGAAAAGTGCCTGGTACATAGTTGGTGCTTAACAAGTATTATATTGAATGATGAATACCCATAAGAGACGGAACTAGATCAATTCATGAAAGGCTCAGAGATTCAGATTTTGTTCCAGACTAGGAGAAAACTTTCTTTTAGAAATATTAAAGCTTTCTGCCCTGGGTCAGAAAGTAGTGAGTGTTCCAACCCTGCAAGCGTTGAAACATGTGCTTCCTGAGTTAACACTTGGAGAAATACTATAGAAGTGATGCTGCAAGCATGTGATATTAGATAATCTAACTTCTTGATGAAATTTTATAATTTTGTAAAATATATTTAAACAATTTTCTCTCAATATATTTAGAGTAATTTTCTGTCTTAACAATGAGGATCAGTAAATGCCCAAATTAAACTTGTAGCTACCTATATAAACTGTGCTGTAATATTATTTGGTCTTGAACTTAAAGAGGTACGTTTAACAACTCTTCTTCTTGGGCTTTATATCCCCCCTTTTTCCCAAAATCAGTGATTCTGAAGCACAGACCGTACAAAATTTAGGGAAAATTATTGTAGAAACATCCCAGAAAATAAGTCCTACAGAGGATAGAGGAGACCAGAAAGAAAGCCAAACAGAAGACAGCCAAATGCAAGGCAAAGAAATAGTACAAATACATCCAAATGTAGATGGAAAGACTCCAAAGGTATATCACAATTTTGCTTAATTATAAGCTATGTTTTTAATGTTATCTCATGCTTCATAACTTAAATCAATTTTTGTTGCCAGTGATTTAATTTAAATCCTTAAAAAATTGTTTTCTTTGGGATATACAGTGAAAATACTTACTTTTTAATAATTTTCAAGTACTAATTTAGTATAATCTTTTGCATAGATGAACATGTAAATAGATATAATTTTCCTGAATATAAATCTTAAGGTATTTATCTTTCAGCCAAAAATAAATGAATGTGATAATAAGCTCATTGCTGTTTGCAGGTATATAAAATATATGAAAAGAAGAAATTTCTGTTTTTATATTAGCCTTCATGATAATAAATTATTTAGTCTGACTAAATTTTTAAATTTCTGATTTCTACGTAATGTATTTTATTCCCCAGCGTATTTTTTTTATTTTGCTGTTCTGATTTTTTTTAAATTTCAACCTAATGTATTTTATTCCCCAATATATTTTATTTTTTTATTTTCTTTATTTTTATTTTTTCTAAAGTTTTATTTACATGTTTGCAATTGAGATGCTTATTCTGCTTATGTTTTTTTTAACATATTAATTGGTGTATAATTCCTTTACAGTGTTGTGTTAGTTTCTGCTGTATAATGAAGTTAATCAGCTACACGTATATATACATTCCCATATGCTATCCCTCTTGCGTCTCCCTCCCACGCTCCCTATCCCACACCTCTATGTGGTCACAAAGCACAGAGCTGATCTCCCTGTGCTACGCGACTGCTTCCCACTAGCTATCTGTTTTACATATGGTAGTGTATATATGTCAATGCAACTCTCTCACTTCATCCCATCTTACAGTTCCCCCTCCCCGTGTGCTCAAGTCCATTCTCTACGTCTGCATCTTTATTCCTGTCCTGCCCCTATGTTCATCAGAACCTTTTTTTTTTTTTTTTTTTGGAGACTCCATATATATGTGTTACCATACGGTATTTGATTTTCTCTTTCTGACTTACTTCACTCTGTATGACAGACGCTGGGTCCATCCACCTCACTACAAATAACTCAATTTCATTTCATTTCTTTGGCTGAGTAATATTGCACTGTATATATATATGCCACATCTTCTTTATCCATTCATCTGTCGATGGACACTTAGGTTGCTTCCATGTCCTCGCTATTGTAAATAGTGCTGCACTGAACATTGGGGTACATGTCTCTTTTTGAATTATGGTTTTCTCAGGGTATATGCCCAGTAGTGGGATTGCGGGGTCGTATGGTAGTTCTATTTTTAGTTTTTTAAGGAACCTCCAATACTGTTTCTCCATAGTGGCTTTATCAATTTACATTCCCAGCAACAGTGCAGAAGGGTTCCCTTTTCTCCACACCGTCTCCAGCATTTATTGTTTCTAGACTTTTTGATGATGGCCATTCTGACCGGTGTGAGGTGATACCTCATTGTAGTTTGAATTTGCATTTCTCTAATGATTAGTGATATTGACCATCCTTTTATGTGTTTGTTGGCAATCTGTATATATTCTTTGGAGAAAAGTCTATTTAGGTCTTCTGCCCATTTTTGGATAGGGTTGTTTGTTTTCTTGATATTGAGCTGCATGAGCTGCTTGTATATTTTGGAGATTAATCCTTTGTTAGTTGCTTCGTTTGCAAATATTTTCTCCCATTCTGAGGGTTGTCTTTTCGTCTTGTTCAAGGTTTCCTTTGCTGTGCAAAAGCTTTTAAGCTTCATTAGGTCCCATTTGTTTGTTTTCATTTCCATTTCTCTAGGAGGTGGGTCAAAAAGAATCTTGCTGTGATTTATGTCATAGAGTGTTCTGCCTATGTTTTCCTCCAAGAGTTTGATAGTTTCTGGCCTTACATTTAGTTCTTTAATCCATTTTCAGTTTATTTTTGTGTATGGTGTTAGGGTGTGTTTTAATTTCATTCTTTTACATGTATCTCTCCATTTTTCCCAGCACCACTTATTGAAGAGGCTGTCTTTTCTCCATTGTATATTCTAGCCTCCGTTATTAAACATAAGGTGACCATATGTGCATGGGTTTATCTCTAGGCTTTCTATCCTGTTCCATTGACCTATATTTCTGTTTTTATGCCAGTAACGTATTGTCTTGATTACTGTAGCTTTGTAGTATAGTCTGAAGTCAGGGAGCCTGATTCATCCAGCTTTGTTTTTCTTTCTCAAGATTGCTTTGGCTATTCGGGGTCTTCTGTGTTTCCATACAAATTGTAAATTTTTTTGTTCTTTTTCTGTGAAAAATGCTATGAGTAGTTTGATGGGGATTGCGTTGAAGCTGTAGCTTGCTTTGGGTCTTATAGTCATTTTCACAATGTTGATTCTTTCAATGCAAGAACATGGTATATCTCTCCATCTGTATCGTCTTTAATTTCTTTGATCAGTGTCTTAAAGTTTTCCGCATACCAGTCTTTTGTCTCCTTAGGTAGGTTTATTCCTAGATATTTTATTCTTTTTGTTGCAGTGGTAAATGGGAGTGTGTTCTTAATTTCACTTTCAGATTTTTCTTCATTAGTGTATAGGAATGCAAAAGATTTCTGTGCATTAATTTTGTATCCTGCTACTTTCCCAAATTCATTGATTAGCTCTAGTAGTTTTCTGGTGGCATCGTTAGGATTCTCTATGTATAGTATCATGTCATCAGCAAACAGTGACAGTTTTACTTCTTCTTTTCTGATTTGGATTCCTTTTATTTCTTTTTCTTCTCTGGTTGCTGTGGCTGAAAGTTCCAAAACTATGTTGAATAATAGTGGAAAGAGTGGGCAACCTTGTCTTTTTCCTGATCGTAGAGGAAATGGTTTCAGTTTTTCACCATTGAGAACGATGTTTGCTGTGGGTTTTTCATATATAGCCTTTGTTATCTTGAAGTAAGTTCACTCTATGCCTACTTTCTGTAGAGTTTTTATCATAATTGGATGTAGAATTTTGTCAAAGGCTTTTTCTACTTCTAATGAGATTATCATGTTTTTTTTTTAAACATCTATTTTGGAGTATAATTGCTTTATGCTCCTTTATGCTTTATAATTGCTTTATACTATTTTATAATGCTTTATGTTGTCTTAGTTTCTGCTTTATAACAAAGTGAATCAGTTATACATATACATATGATCCCATATCTCTTCCCTCTTGCGTCTCCCTCCCTCCCACCCTCCCTATCCCACCCCTCTAGGTCATCACAAACCACAGAGCTGATCTCCCTGTGCTATGCGGCTGCTTCTTACTAGCTATCTATTTTACATTTGGTAGTGTATATATGTCCATGCCACTCTCTCACTTTGTCACAGCTTACCGTTCCCCGTCCCCATATCCTCAAGTCCGTTCTCTAGTAGGTCTGTGCCTTTATTCCCGTCTTCCCCTAGGTTCCTCATGACTTTTTTTTTTCCTTAGATTCCATATATATGTGTTAGCATACGGTATTTGTTTTTCTCTTTCTGACTTACTTCACTCTGTATGACAGAATCTAGGTCCATCCACGTCACTACAAATAACTCAATTTCATTTCTTTTTACGGCTGAGTAATATTCCATTGTGTATATGTGCCACATCTTCTTTATCCATTCATCTGTTAATGGATACTTAGGTTGCTTCCATGTCCTGGGTATTGTAAATAGAGCTGCAATGAACATATTGGTACATGACTCTTTTTGAATTACAGTTTTCTCAGGGTATATGCCCAGTAGTAGGATTTCTGGGTCATATGGTAGTTCTATTTTTAGTTTTTTAAGGAACCTCCATACTGTTCTCCACAGTGGCTGTATCAATTTACATTCCCATCAACAGTGCAAGAGGGTTCCCTTTTCTCCACACCCTCTCCAGCATGTATTGTATCTAGATTTTTTGATGATGGCCATTCTGACCGGTGTGAGATGATATCTCATTGTAGTTTTGATTTTCATTTGTCTAATGATTAATGATGTTGAGCATTCTTTCATGTGTTTGTTGGCAATATGTATATCGTCTTTGGAGAAGTGTCTATTTAGGTCTTCTGCCCATTTTTGGATAGGGTTGTTTGCTTTTTGTTACTTAGCTGCATGAGCAGGTTGTAAATTTTGGAGATTAATCCTTTGTCAGTTGCTTCATTTGCAAATATTTTCTCCCATTGTGAGTGTTGTCTTTTGGTCTTGTTTATGGTTTCCTTTGCTGTGCAAAAGCTTTTAAGTTTCATTAGGTCCCATTTGTTTATTTTTGTTTTTATTTCCATTTCTCTAGAAGGTGGGTCAAAAAGGATCTTGCTGTGATTGATGTCATAGAGTGTTCTGCCTATGTTTTCCTCTAAGAGTTTGATAGTTTCTGGCCTTACATTTAGGTCTTTAATCCATTTTGAGCTTATTTTTGTGTATGGTGTTAGGGAGTGTTCTAATCTCATACTTTTATTTGTATCTGTCCAGTTTTCCCAGCACCACTTATTGAAGAGGCTGTCTTTTCTCCATTTTATATTCTTACCTCCTTTATAAAAGATAAGGTGACCATATGTGCGTGGTTTTATCTCTGGGCTTTCTGTCCTGTTCCATTGATCTATATTTCTGTTTTTGTGCCAGTACCATACTGTCTTGATTACTTTAGCTTTGCAGTATAGTCTGAAGTCAGGGAGCCTGATTCCTCCAGCTCCGTTTTTCGTTCTCAGGATTGCTTTGGCTATTTGGGGTCTTTTGTGTTTCCATACAAATTGTGAAATTTTTTGTTCTAGTTCTGTGAAAAATGCCATTGGTAGTTTGATAGGGATTGCATTGAATCTGTAGATTACTTTGGGTAGTAGTCATTTTCACAATGTTGATTCTTCCAATTCAAGGACATGATATGTCTCTCCATCTATTTGTATCATCTTTAATTTCTTTCATCAGTGTCTTATAATTTTCTGCATACAGGTCTTTTGTCTCCTTAGGTAGGTTTATTCCTAGATATTTGATTCTTTTTGTTGCAATGGTAAATGGGAGTGTTTTCTTGATTTCACTTTCAGATTTTTCATCATTAGTGTGTAGGAATGCCAGAGATTTCTGTGCATTAATTTTGGATCCTGCTACTTTACCAAATGCATTGATTAGCTCTAGTAGTTTTCTGGTGGCATCGTTAGGATTCTCTATGTATAGTATCATGTCATCTGCAAACAGTGACAGCTTTACTTCTTCTTTTCCGATTTGGATTCCTTTTATTTCTTTTTCTTCTCTGATTGCTGTGGCTAGAACTTCCAAAACTACGTTGAATAATAGTGGAAAGAGTGGGCAACCTTGTCTTGTTCCTGATCTTAGTGGAAATGGTTTCAGTTTTTCACCATTGAGGACGATATTGGCTCTGGGTTTGTCATATATGGCCTTTATTATGTTGAGGAAAGTTCCCTCTATGCCTACTTTCTGCAGGGTTTTTATCATAAATGTGTGTTGAATTTTGTCGAAAGCTTTCTCTGCATCTATTGAGATGGTTTCTCCTTCAATTGGTTAATATGGTTTATTACATTGATTGATTTGCGTATACTGAAGAATCCTTGCATTCCAGGAAGAAACCCCACTTGATCATGGTGTATGATCCTTTTAATGTGCTGTTGGATTTTGTTTGCCAGTATTTTGTTGAGGATTTTTGCATCTATGTTCATCAGTGATATTGCCCCGTAGTTTTCTTTTTTTCTACTCTTTGTCTGGTTTGGTTTCAGGGTGATGGTGGCCTCGTAGAATGAGTTTGGGAGTGTTCCTCCCTCTGCTATATTTTGGAAGAGTTTGAGAAGGATAGGTGTTAGCTCTTCTCTAAATGTTTGATAGAATTCGCCTCTGAAGCCATCTATTCCTGGGCTTTTGTTTGTTGGAAGATTTCTAATCCCAGTTTCAATTTCACTGCTTGTGATTGGTCTGTTTATATTTTCTATTTCTTCCTGGTTCAGTCTTGGAAGGCTGTGCTTTTCTATGAATTTGTCCATTTCTTCCAGGTTGTCCATTTTATTGGCATAGAGTTGCTTGTAGTAATCTCTCATGATCCTTTGTATTTCTGCAGTGTCAGCTGTAACTTCTTTTTCATTTCTAATTCTATTGATTTGATTCTTCTCCCTTTTTTTCTTGATGAGTCTTGCTAATGGTATATCAATTTTGCTTATGTTCTCAAAGAACCAGCTTTTAGTTTTATTGATCTTAGCTATCATTTCCTTCATTTCTTTTTCATTTATTTCTGATCTGATCTTTATGATTTTTTTCCTTCTGCTAACTTTGGGTTTTTTTGTTCTTCTTTCTCTAATTGCTTTATGTGCAAGCTTAGGTTGTTTATTTGAGATTTTTCCTGCTTCATAAGGTAGGATTGTATTGCTAAACTTCCCTCTTAAAACTGCTTTTCCTGCATCCCATAGGTTTTGGGTCGTCGTGTCTCCATTGTCATTTGTTTCTAGGTATTTTTTGATTTCCTCTTTGATTTTTTTAGTGATCACTTCGTTATTAAGTAGTGTATTGTTTAGCCTCCATGTGTTTGTAATTTTTACAGATCTTTTCCTGTAATTGATATGTAGTCTCATAGCGTTGTGGTCAGAAAAAATACTTGATACGATTTCAGTTTTCTTAAATTTACCAAGGCTTGATTTGTGACCAAAGATATGATCTATCCTGGAGAATGTTCCATGAGCACTTGAGAAAAATGTGTATTCTGTTGTTTTTGGATGGAATGTCCTATAAATATCAATTAAGTCCATCTTGTTTATTGTATCATTTAAAGCTTGTGTTTCCTTATTTATTTTCATTTTGGATGATCTGTCCATTGGTGAAGGTGGGGTGTTAAAGTCCCCTACTATGAGTGTGTTCCTGTCGATTTCCCCTTTTATGGCTCTTAGTATTTGCCTTATGTATTCAGGTGCTCCTATGTTGGGTGCATTAATATTTATAATTGTTATATCTTCTTCTTGGATCGATCCCTTGATCATTATGTAGTGTCCTTCTTTATCTCTTATAATAGTCTTTATTTTAAAGTCTATGTTGTCTGATATGGGAATTGCTACTCCAGCTTTCTTTTGATTTCCATTTGCATGGAATACCTTTTCCCATGCCCTCACTTTTAGTCTGTATGTGTCCCTGGGTCTGAATTGGATCTCTTATAGAGAGCATATATATGGGTCTTGTTTTTGTATCCATTAGGCCAGTGTGTGTCTTTTGGTGGAAGCATTTAATCCATTTGCATTTAAGGTAATTATCGATATGTATGTTCCTATTCCCATTTTCTTAATTGTTTTGGGTTTGTTATTGTAGGTCTTTTCCTTCTCTTGTGTTTCTTGCCTAGAGAAGTTCCTTTAGCATTTGTTGTAAAGCTGGTTTGGTGGTGCTGAACTCTCTCAGCTTTTGCTTTTCTGTAAAGGTTTTAATTTCTCCATCAAATATGAATGAGATCCATGCTGGGTAGAGTAATCTTGGTTTTAGGTTTTTCTCCTTCATCACTTTAAATATGTCCTGCTAGTCCCTTCTGGCTTGCAGAGTTTCTGCTGAAAGATCAGCTGTTAACCTTATGGGGATTCCCTTCTGTGTTATTTGTTGTTTTTCCCTTGCTGCTTTTAATGTTTTCTTTGTATTTAATTTTTGATAGTTTGATTAATATGTGTCTTGGTGTGTTTCTGCTTGGATTTATCCTCTATGGGACTCTCTGTGCTTCCTGGACTTGATTAACTATTTCCTTTCCCATATTAGGGAAGTTTTCCACTATAATCTCTTCAAATATTTTCTCAGTCCCTTTCTTTTTCTCTTCTTCTTCTGGGACCCCTGTAATTCGAATGTTGGTGCGTTTAATGTTGTCCTAGAGGTCTCTGAGACTGTCCTCAGTTCTTTTCATTCTTTTTTCTTTATTCTGCTCTGTAGTAGTTATTTCCACTATTTTATCTTCCAGGTCACTTATCCGTTCTTCTGCCTGAGTTATTCTGCTATTGATCCCTTCTAGAGTATTTTAAATTTCATTTATTGGGTTGTTCATTGTTGCTTGTTTCCTCTTTAGTTCTTCTAGGTCCTTGTTAAATGTTTCTTGCATTTTCTCTATTCTATTTCCAAGATTTGGGATCATCTTTACTATCATTATTCTGAATTCTTTTTCAGGTAGACTGCCTATTTCTTCTTCATTTGTTAGGTCTGGTGGGTTTTTACCTTGCTCCTTCATATGGTATGTGTTTTTCTGTCTGCTCATTTTGCTTATCTTACTGTGTTTGGGGGTCTCCTTTTTGCAGGCTGCAGGTTCGTAGTTCTCATTGTTTTTGGTGTCTGTCCCCAGTGGCTAAAGTTGGTTCAGTGGGTTGTGTAGACTTCCTGGTGGAGGGGACTAGTGCCTGTGTCTGGTGGATGAAGCTGAATCTTGTCTTTGTGGTGGGCTGGTCCATGTCTGGTGGTGTGTTCTGGGGTGTCTGTGAACATAGTATGATTTTAGGCAGCCTCTCTGCTAATGGATGGTGGTGTGTTCCTGTCTTGCTAGTTGTTTGTCATGGGGTGTCCAGCTCTGGAGCTTGCTGGTCGTTGAGAGGAGGTGGGTCTTAACGTTGAGATGGAGATCTCCAGGAGAGGTCTCACCGATTGATATTACACAGGGCCGGGACGTCTCTGGTGGACCAGTGTGCTGAACTTGGCACTCCCACATCAGAGGCTCAGGCCTGACACCCGGCCGGAGCACCAAGACCCTGTCAGTCTCACGGCCAGGTACGTGGGGAGTTTCTTGCCTATTTGGAAGCCTGAGGTCTTCTGCCAGTTTTCAGTAGGTGTTCTGTAGGAGTTGTTCCACATGTAGATGTATTTCTGATGTATTTGTGGGGAGGAAGGTGATCTCCTCCACATCTTACTCCACCATCTTGAAGCACCCCTCATCCCCAATATATTTTAAATCTTAAAATATTGACGTTCCAAAACAACTTATTCAATAATTCTTATCATTGATACATCATGTCATCAAAAGTTTTATCTATTCAACGTAAATCAGTGAAAAAATGAAAAAAGGTAATTTTATTTTGTTTAAAAAAAAAAGATTACCATTGAAGTAACATATAAGGTTCTTTAAAAACCTAATTCAAAGTGTTTATTATTTGAGATCTGGCCAGAACTTTAGAGGAAAAAGTTCCAGGATGACAAAAGTTTATTTTAGTTACTACCATGATGAAGAATTATATTCTAATTACCTGCTGATTGAGTGGTTGGTTGATAAATAGATTTTACAGAAAACTATTTTGTTATACATTATATTATTGTGAATTTTGTTTATTTGCAGTCGATTTTGTGCTGCTTAATGAGTTTATAAATAAAAGGAACTCATAATTCTATTCATAAAATAAGAGAGTGTTAGTGTAAACTACTTTAAGTAGATCTGTGTACATTGTTGGCAGTCAGAAAGTAACAGTTGATCAAATTGTACCAGTTGGGTTTGGGAAATAGTAGAACTTCTCCCTCACTCCAAAGGTAACCATTATCTTACCTTTAATCACTCCCCTTCTTTTCTTTATAATTTTATTTCTTCTAATATTATGGTTAATTTTGCCTGCTTTTGAACTTTATGGAATCTATAAGGTATGTCTTCTTTTGTTTCTTGCCTTATTTTATTCAGTGTTATGTGGAGTTCATTCATTTTTTTTGTTGTATATAGTATTTCATTGTCCGAATATATCACAATTTATTTATCCATTCTATTGCTGAATTTTGAGTTGCTTCAGTTTGGATTTCTTGCAAATAATGTTGCAATGAATATTCTTGTAAATGTCTTCCACTGTACTGGTATGGACGTGTCTGTAATGAAATCCCTAGGGGATAGAATTACTGCACCATAGACTATGTGTTTCTACGATTTTCGGTGATACTGCTATTTTCCAAAGTGTTGTACCCACCAACAGGCTGTAAACGTTTTTACTGCTTCTCATCAACATTTGTTATGTTAGTCCTTCTTATCTCAGCCACTTTTGTTTGTATGTTGAGGTATATCATTGTGGGTTTAGTTTACATTGTGTGATTACTAATAAAGTGTTGAATAATACTTTCTTACAATTATTGACCATTTGGAATTCTTCAGTGAATTGCTTCCTCAACTCTGTGCCATTTACAAATGAGTTGTCTGTCTTTTTCTTATTCATCTGTAGAAGTTCTTACATATGCTACATATGAGCCTTATGTTGATTATATACACTGTAGATATCTTGCCCTACTCCATGCTATTCCTTTTCACCTTTTTTATTGGAATCTTTTGGGGAATAGAACATCATAATTCTATTGTGGTCAAATTTAACAATTTTTTTCCTGTATGAATAACACTTTTTATGTTCTCTGTAATTATTTTTTACCTACTTCAACTTAGATAGTTTTTATACTACCTTACTTGTTATCTTTTTCTATTTTAACTGATCTACTGTTTTGATTTTTATGTCTGTCTGGCATTGATTTTTGCATGTGATGAATGATAGGGATTAAGTTTTACACTTTGCCCCACTGTTCAACAGCACCAACTTTGCTGTAAATCACACGTGCATATACATGCAGGTATGTCTCTAGACTTTTTCTTCTGTTCCATCAGTATATTTATCTATACCATACTGTCTCATTAAGATTATTGTATAGTACTCCTGATTTATAATAGAGCAAGTCTCCCACCTTGTTTTCTTTCAAGAGTCTCTTCAGTATTCTTGGTCCTTGGCTCTTCAGAATCAGCTTCTCACAAACAATCCTTTGGGATTTTGATAGGGACTGTATAAATATAAATTTAATAATAAAACTATGAGAAGACTCTGAAAGGTGGAGAGGAGACACACTGGGTAGGGATCTCAGCACTGAAAGAAGAACATGATTGGTGAGTTCTCTGGGTTTTCATTTTGCCTGACATATCCTGGCCTGGGTGCTGAAGAAACCTGCAACTTGGAAAGGCCAATTGGTTAGATGATAAAAGCCCCCTGTAAAACCCTGTTCTCTCTAGTCAAAGGACTAGGAAATGGACAGCCCAGTAAGACAGAAAACTTTTACACAATAACTGTACTACTCTAGCCGAACACCACAGAAAAAATTACAACCCTACAGCTACCCCCACCAGTAAAGACCTAGTGGGGAACCTACACTTTCACTCTCACCTGGCTATAAGAAGGCATCCCTCCTCCTTCTAACAGGGCCCAGTGAGGGACCAATGGTAATGACTCCCTCAATTTATGTCATTAGAGACCACATGGGGAGCTGGACATCTACCTCTATCCAGCAATAAAGAGATGCCCCTTTTGTTTCCTAGCAGGGTTCCTCTAGATTTCAGAGGTGAAGTGCAGAAATTCGGACTTTCATTACCTCGCATATCTATAAAACCTCCCACACCCTCCGCACTGTGTCAAGAGAGGCCAAGTTAGGAGCAGAAACAAAGTCCTGCTCCATTTCCCAACCAGGGTGGTATTAGCAGAGGTCTGTGGGGAGCCTAAACTTTCACCCACACCAAGAGTAATGAGGTGCCCCTCCTCAACCAGGGTGTCAGCAGAGACTGCACTTCTATCCCCAACTGGTGGTAATGAGGTGGTCCTCCTTGCCCCATGAGTGTGGCATCAGAGGAAGCCTGCTAAAACAAAAGATTTAAATAAGATATGGAGTCTTGAAACATAATACCCAAAATGTCCAGGATATAACTGAAAATCACTCATTATACCTAGCAACCAGGAACACCTCAACTTGCATGAAAAAAAGGAAACAACAGAAGGTAACAGCAAGATGACATAGACAATCAGATTATATGACAGCACTTTAAAGTAGCTGTCATTAAAAATGCTTCAACAAGCATTTACAAACAGGTTTGAAACAAATGAAAAAATAGAACATCTCAAGAATGAAATAGAAATTCTCATCAATGAAATAGAATATATAGAAAAGAACCAAATGGGAAATTAACCAAAATATAAGATAACTATTTTGTGTCTGCCCCACAGAGGATGTCATCATTCCCCACCACTCAATTTGATGTCAGGACTGGTGACACCAAACACCCACCAAGAGGGGAAGAAAGGTTGAATACTTACATGATGGATATAGAACTTAGAAGTGGCTCCACATGTATGAAAAACAACTGATTTTTGAAAAGTGTGCAAAAGCAGTTCAATAGAGGAAGGATAGTCTTTTCAACAAATAGTGCTGGAACAACTGGAGATCCCTAGGCAAAAAACAATAAACCTATACCTAAACCTCACATCTTATGCAGAAATTAACTTGAAATAGATCACAGATATAAGTGTAAAACAAATTATAAAACTTTCAGAAGGAACCATAAGGAAAATCTCTGGGAGTTAAGACTTGCTGAAGAATTTTTAGACATGTTATCAAAAGCATGATCCCTAAAAGAAAACATCAAATTTTGACTTCATGAAATATTAAGAACTTTTGCTTTGTGAAAGACCCTATTAAGAGGATTAAAAAGATATACTACAGACTGGGAGGAAGTATTTATAAATCATATATTTGACAAAGGACTGATATCTTGAATATATAAGGATTTTGTTAAAGCTCAACAGTAGAAAATCAAACAATCTAAGGAGAAAACAGGCAAAAGACATGAACAGACGTTTCACTGAAAAGAATAAATGTATGGCAAGTACGCACACATAAAGACATTCAACATCATTAACCATTAGGGAAATGCAGATTAAGACCCTGATGAGATACACATCTGTTAGAACACCTAAAATAAAAAATAGTGACAATACCAAGTGCTAACAAGGATGCAGAGAAACTGGATCTCTTATGCAGTGCTTGTGTGAATATAAAGTGGTATAGCACTCTGGGAAACAGTAGGCAGTTTCTTTAAAAAAAAAAAATTAATCATATGCTCACCATACAACCCAGCTTTCTCACTCTTGGACACTTATAGAAATGAAAATTTATGTTTACCTAAAAAGCTTGTACATGAATGGTCATAACAGCTTTATTTTTAATAGCTAAAAACTGCAACGACCAAAATTTTCTTTAATAGCTGAATGGTTAATCAAACTATGATACATCGATACCATAGAATACTACTCAGCAATAAAAAAGGTACAGGCTATTGCTATATACAGTGCCCTAGCTTTGTGACTTCCAATTTCTCATCTGGAGCTGGGGCCTAGGCTTTCTTTCCTTTCCTCCTATATTCTGCTTTGGTATTTAAATTGAATTTCAAGGTCACAAGGGATTATGAGTTGTCCTATATTTTGCTAGCCACTTTGCTTGTCACTTGTCTCTCTGGATTCTTTTTTTTTTTCACTGCACCACACGGCTTGTGGGATCTTAGTCCCTGAGATTGAACCTGGGCCCCCAGCAGTGAAAGCCTGGAATCATAACCACTGGACCGCCAGGGAAATCCTTCTGAATTCTTGCTTTACTTTATTTTTGGCCTCAGAATTTCCCTTAACACTTTGTCATGTTTAAAACATGCTTTAAGTGTGCTTCCTTCAAAAGTATAAGAATATTTCTGGATTTCTGATCAATAATAATACTGGAAATGGAAGCCTCTTTTTTATTTTAGGTCCAGTTAATTTGATATCAAGTCTGGTAACTAATATTGGTAATTTGATAGTTCTATTTTGGATCTTTTTATAGTGGTAGATACATGACCACTGCATAATGTTAACTGAATCTTAATAAGGGAATGAAACATTTAAAAATATATCTTATATACTGGTTCTGAAGACAAGTTCAAATGAGATATTTAATGAAACATAGTTCGTTTAAAGGAAAGTAATTCGTTTAAAGGAAAACCCTATCTTAGTTAGAAGTTTCTGGTATTTGTGTTAATAAATCAGTTCTATTACTTTAGGGCCATGCCTTATGTATAATATAGTATAGTTTATATATCTGTTGATATAAAATATATGGCTCGTTGTCAAAGTAACATTTGGTCAAATTTATTTTTTCCTTCCATTTTTATTATAATTATTTATATGTTCCTGAATTGGGTTGTTTGAAAAAAATTCCTTTTTTTAAAGAAATAGTTTTCTAGGTTGATATTTTTCCTGTTTCCCGGGCAATAAATTCTTAAACAAAACAACATATTTTATTATTAGGATTTATAATATTTTGAAACATATTCCTATTGAAGTTTTTGTTTTGGGAAAGCTTTTATAGATCGGTGAAACAGTTTGGAACAAAAGTCAACATGGCTTCATTTTATTTAGTCTCAGTGTGTTGGAATGTCATGAGGAAAAGATACAGATTCAAGGAAAGTTACTTTATTTTCATCAACATTATTTTAGCTTCATTTATAAGAAGGGATTTGTCATTCTACAATGGAGAACAGTATTTGAGAAAAGGAACTAGATTCCCAGAGAATACATTATTAAATATAGTTATTTATTTTTGTCACTTTTACTATTTTTGCTCCTAGCTTTGTAAACTGTTCATAGGTTAAGTTTCTACTACTTTTGGGTTCATTTTTGTATTCTTATCTTCTACTTGCTAGGTCAACATTAGTGCACATATTATGTTCATTTATGAGTTCTTGGCATCAATTATAGAATTTTATTGTCCAGACTTATTTTTTAACTCTGCACAAATATGTTTTTAAGTAAAGAAATATTGTATACTATGTTGGTTCACTTGAAATTGTTATTGAGTAATAATCTAATTTTTATGAAACTTTCAAATTTAGAATTATTTTCACAAGAATGCCAAAAAACCAACTTTTCAAAAGAAGAATAGTAATATTCAAAAGAGTTCACATACGACAGGTCCTACCAGAGGTAAGAATACATATGAAATTAACAATGTCTTTTTAATTTAATGAGATTTTAAAAAAAATTATTAACATTCTTTTTGTATAGTTAACAGAGAAAACTGGAAAAATATAATGGCCCACAGGTCAAATAGCAGTATTATTTTATTACGAGAACGTATAGTATCCTTGCAACAACAGAACAGTGTACTTTTGAATGCCAAAAAAGCAGCAGAACTGTCTATTAAAGAATATAAAGAAGTCAATGAAAAGCTCCTTCACCAGCAGCAAGTGTCTGATCAGCGGTTTCAAACAAGCAGACAGACAATAAAGGTAAAGGGAACTTTACAAATAAATTCCAGTAGACTATATTATAAAAATGGATATTTTGTTTTACATGTGTTGTTTGGTTCATATTTGTGTTAGACATGTCTATGAGTTTAAAAATTTCCCAGACACTGCTAACTGATGAAATGTTTAATATCTAGATTTCTTAAATAAGGTCTTATTAAGGAGAACTCCAAATCTTTTGACAAGTATTTTACTAGAATTCCTTTTCCACTTAGTTTTTTTCTTTACCTTAAAATTTTTATGTCATATTTATTCTGTTATATCTTAGATTTTAAAAGCAGGCTCCATAAATTCATTTAGCTCGCCCATTTGCCCATGTCTAAAACTTTCCATTTATCATTATAAATCACATTATTAACTAGTAATTGCCCCAGCTCTTCTTCGCAAATACTAGTATAAAATGTGAAGATTTTAATTTAAATATCTATATTAATGTGTTCCTATAGCACATATATTTTTACTCAGGTGAGCTGAGTTTTCTGTAACAATTTTTAGACACAGTATACCTTACTGCTGGTTATCATAATTTAATCTTAAAGCAAATAAAAAAGAACAGATTATTCCTTAAGTCTCTATTCTTTTTAAAAATTTTTTATTGAAGTATAGTCGATTTACAATGTTGTGTTAATTTCTGCTGACAGCAAAGTGACTCAATTATACATATATATTCTTTTTCATATGCCTTTCTGTTATGGTTTTATCACAAGGAATTGAATGTAATCCCTGTGCTATACAGCAGGACCTTGTTTATCCATCCTGTATATAATAGTTTGCGTCTACTAATCCCAAACTCCCAATCCTTCCTTTCCCTACCCCTCCTCCCCCTTGGCAACCACAAGTTCTCTGTGTCTCTGAGTCTCTTCTGTTTCATAGATATGTTCATTTGTGTTGTATTTTAGATTTCATATATAAGTGATATCATATGGTATTTGACTTTCTCTTTCTGACCTACTTCTCTTAGTATGAAAATCCCTAGGTCCAACTGTGTTGCTGCAAATGGCATTATTTCATTCTTTTTAATGGCTGAGTAATATTCCATTGTGTGTGAGTGTGTGTGTGTGTGTGTGTGTGTGTGTGTGTACCACATCTTTATCCATTCATCTGTCAATGGACATTTAGGTTGTTTCCATGTCTTGACTATTGTAAATAGTGCTGCTCTGAACATAGGGGTGCATGTATCTTTTTGAATTATAGTTTTGTCTGGGTATATCCTCAGGAGTGGGATTGCTGGATCACATGGCAACTCCATTTTTAGTTTTTAGAGGAACCTCCATACTATTTTCCATAGTGGTTACAACAATGTACATTCCCACCATCAGTGTAAGAAGATTCCCTTTTCTCCACACCCTCTCCAGCATTTGTTATTTGTAAATTTTTGATGGTGGCCATTCTGACTGGTGTGAGTTGGTACCTCATTGCAGTTTTGATTTTCATTTCTCTAATAATTAACAATGATGAGCATCTTTTCATGTGCCTATGAGCCATCTGTATGTCTTCTTTGGAGAAATGTCTACTTAGGTCTTCTGCCCTTCTTTGATTGAATTTTTCTTTGCCTTTGTTGTTATTGAATTGTATGATCTGTTTGTATATTTTGGAAATTAAGCTTCTGTTGGTCACACCACTTGCAAATATTTTCTCCCAGTTGGTAGGTTGTCTTTTTGTTTTGTTTATGGTTTCCTTTGCTGTGCAAAAGCTTGTAAGTTTGATTAGTTCCCAATATTATTGTTTATTTTTGCTTTTATTTCTATTGCCTTGGGAGACTGCTCAAGTATCCATTCTTAAAGGTATTTGTGTGTATAAGGAATGATTTATTGTTTACACAGAAGTAATATTTTCATCATTCTAGAAAATACTTTTTAAACCACTATCACACATAATTTTGAATTATAAATTCCCTACTTCCAATATCTAGTGGTTTGATTCAAGCAATGCTTAGAAATGTTTTACTTATAAAAGATTAGTGGTATACTAGTTGTACTAACAGGAACTGTGTTTGGCCTTTATTCCAAGAGTGGACTTATACCCAATCTTGACCCATGTTCCACACTTACACTGGAAGTTACTTTCTATGATCTGGTTTTTATAAATGTATTAAGACTTGTTTTGTGACCTAACATATAGTAGATCTTGGAGAATGTTCCATTTGCACTTGATAAGAATTTGTATTTTGCTGTTGTTGGGTTGGGTGTTCTATATATATCTCTTACATGTAGTTGGTTAATACTGATGTTCAACTCTTCTGTTGTTGCTGGTTTTCTGTTCAGTTTTGTCAATTATTGAGAGTGAGGTAAATGAAGTATCAATTATTGAGAGTGGGTAAAATCACCCACTATTATTATTTTTGGCAGTAACTTTAATGAAACGTAATTCACATACCAGACAATTCTATCATTTAATTCAGTGGTTGTTACAATATGGACAAAGTTGTGCAACCATCACCAAAATCAATTTTAGAACATTTTCATAACGTCAAAAAGAGACCCTGAACCCTTTGCTTACCATCCTTCCATTTCTCCATCTCTCTGAGCCCTAGGCAATCACTAATCTACATTCTGTTTATTTGGATTTGCTTATTCTAGACATTTAATATAGATGGAATCAACAATACCTGGCCTTTTGTGTCTGGCTTCTTTCACTTAGCATAATGTTTTCAAAGTTCATCCATGTTGTAGCATATATCACTATTAGTGTAAGGACTTTGAAAATTTACTCTTCCATAAAAACAATGGAAAAAAGGGCAAAAATTGTTGAGAATCAACATTTTCATAACACTGGGTACAGAACCAAGTCTTCTAAGCGTTAATGTAATATTCCTAAGGGAATTAATAGATGGTTCAAGGAAGTTACAGGTTTTCTAAGCTGAAAAGATGAATTCCTTATCTTTAAAAAGATTGAAGATCAAGCAGAGGTATTTTACGTGAAAACTATAAAGCATTTTATAGAGACTCTGTGTGCATATTAGGGATCACTTACAATTCTTCAGTGAAACTCTGGAAATTAACCATACTTGCAAGGATCTAAGGAGTGTTAATTCAAGAAAAACAAATGTGTCTAGATAAGAACAGGAAACTTTGATGGAACAGGCATTTTAATTTGTCCCAGGTCAGCAATAGTCTTGGAAAAATAATAGTGAATGTTCCCCATGCATCCTGGCAGCTACCAGAAGAAGCAGAATGGAACTGGAGCTCCTTGAAAACCTCATTCCCAATTAATTGTCATTATTTGCTCTATCCATTGGTTCTCTGGAAGACCTCAGCCACTCTGATCTCATTCAGTGTGGACAGCTCTCTTCTTGGCAGGGAGGGGTTGGTGGATGGGGTTGTCAGCTACAGTACAGGCAAGTGTCTTAACTTCAGGTTGCCTGAGGGTGATGGATTCCAGTTTTCGTCAAACAATATATTAACCAAATAGCTTGAATGGGGAATGAGATGCCCATAAGAGTTTTGAAAGGCTCTGACATATTCTTGTGAATCTAGAGGACACATGCATTCATAGAGCTATGTGCATGCTCAGAAAAGAAATGAGAAAACCCAATCTCTTGCCTCTATCTTACCTTAAGACACCATATAAGAAGACAGTCAATGTTAAGGCAGTATTATTCATAGCAGCATTATTAATAATAGTCAAAAGGTAGAAACAACAGAAATGTCCGTTTGTTAGTGAGCGGATAAACAGATTGTGATATATTCATACAAGGAATATTATTAAATCACCAATATTAGTGAAATATTGACACACAATATAACATGAAAGAATCTTAATTTTTTCTTCTTTTTGGGTGCGTTGGGTCTTCGTTGCTGCACGCAGGCTTTCTCTAGTTGTGGCTAGCAGAGGCTACTCTTCATTGTGGTGCACGGGCTTCTCATTACGGCGGCTTCTCGTTGCGGAGCACAGGCTCTAGGTGTGCAGGCTTCAGTAGTTGTGGGTCGTAGGCTCAGTAGTTGTGGGTCGCGGGCTCAGTAGTTGTGGCTCACGAGCTCTAGAGCGCAGGCTCAGTAGTTGCGGCACGCAGGATTAGTAGCTCTGCAAGATGTGGGATCTTCCTGGACCAGGGCTCAAACCCATGTCCCCTGCATTGGCAGGCAGACTCTTTTATTTTTTTTTTCATATCTTCATTGGACTATAAATGCTTTACAATGTTGTGTTAGTTTCTGCTATACAACAAAGTGAATCAGTTATATGTATACATATATCCCCATATCCCCTCTTTCTTGAGCCTCCCTATCGCACCCCTCTAGGTCATCACAAAGCACCAAGTTGATCTCCTTGTGCTATGCAGCAGCTTCGCACTAGCCATCCATTTTACAATTTGGTAATGTATATATGTCAGTGCTACTCTCTCACTTCATCCCAGCTTCCCCTTCCCACCCTGTACCCTCAAGTCCATTCTCTACATCTGTGTCTTTATTCCTGCCCTGCCACTAGGTTCATCAGTACCGCTTTTTTCAATTCCATATATATGGGTTAGCATACGATATTTGTTTTTCTCTTTCTGACTTACTTCACTCTGTATGACAGATTCTAGGTCCATCCACCTCACTACCAAAAACTCAATTTCATTCTTTTCTATGGCCAAGTAATATTCCATTGTATATATGCTCCACATCTTCTTTATCCATTCATCTATTGATGGACATTTAGTTTTCTTCCACGTACTGGCTACTGTAAATAGTGCTGCAGTGAATATTGTGGTACGTGTATCTTTTTGAATTATGGTTTTCTCGGTGTATATGCCCAGTAGCGGGATTGCTGGGTCATACGGTAGTTCTATTTTTAGCTTTTAAGGAAACTCCATACTGTTCTCCATACTGGCTGTATCAATTTAAATTCCCACCAACAGTGCAGGAGAGTACCCTTTTCTCCACACCCTCTCCAGCATTTATTGTTTGTAGATTTTTTGATGATGGCCATTCTGACCAGTGTGAGGTGATACTTCATTGTAGTTTTGATTTGCATTCCTCTAATGATTAGTGATACTGAGCATTCTTTCATGTGTTTATCGGTAATCTGTATATCTTCTTTGGAGAAATGTCTTTTTAGGTCTTCTGCCCATTTTTGGATTGGGTTGTTTGTTTTCTTGAGCTGCATGAGCTGCTTGTATGTGTGTGTGTATATATATATATATATATATATATATATTTTTTTTTTTTTTTTTTTTTTTTTTGCGATACGGGGGCCTCTCACTGTTGTGGCCTCTCCTGTTGTGGAGCACAGGCTCCGGATGCGCAGGCTCAGTGGCCATGGCTCACGGGTGCAGCCGCTCCATGGCATGTGGGATCTTCCCGGACCAGGGCACGAACCCATGTCCCCTGCATCGGCAGGCGGACTCTCAACCACTGCACCACCAGGGAAGCCCACTGCTTGTATATTTCGGGGATGAATCCTTTGTCAGTTGCTTCGCTTGCAAATATTTTCTCCCATTCTGAGGGTTGTCTTTTCGTCTTGTTCAAGGTTTCCTTTACTGTGCAAAAGCTTAAGTTTCATTAGGTCCCATTTGTTTATTTTTGTTTTCATTTCCATTTCTCCAGGAGGTGGGTCAAAAAGGATCTACCTGTGACTTATGTCATAGAGTGTTCCACCTATGTTTTCCTCTAAGAGTTTTATAGTGTCTGGCCTTACATTTAGGTCTTTAATCCATTTTGAGTTTATTTTTGTGTATGGTGTTAGGGTGTGTTTTAATTTCATTCTTTTTGATTTGTCTATCCATTTTTCCCAGAACCACTTATTAAAGAGGCTGTCTTTTCTCCACTGTGTATATTCCTGACTCCTTTATCATAGATAAGGTGACCATATGTGCATGGGTTTACCTCTGGACTTTCTATCCTGTTCCATTGATCTATATTTCTGTTTTTGTGCCAGTACCATACTGTCTTGATTAGTGTAGCTTTGTAGTATAGTCTGAAGTCAGGGAGCTGGATTCCTCCAGCTCCGTTTTTCTTACTCAAGATTGCTTTCGCTATGCAGGGTCTTTTGTGTTTCCATACAAATTGTAAAATTTCTAGTTCTAGTTCTGTGAAAATTGCCATTGGTAATTTGATAGGGATTGCATTGAACCTGTAGATTGCTTTGGGTAGTATAGTCATTTTCACAGTATTGATTCTTCCAATCCAGGAGCGTGGTATATCTTTCCATCTCTTTATGTTATCTTTGATTTCTTTCATCAGTGTTTTATAGTGTTCTGATTACCGGTCTTTTGCCTCATTAGGTAGGTTTATTCCTAGGTATTTTATTTTTTTGTTGCGACGGTAAATGGAATTGTTTCCTTAAATTCTCTTTCTGATCTTTCTTTGTTAGTGTATAATGTTAGTGTATAGTGTAATGCAAGAAATTTCTGTGCATTAATTTTGTATCCTGCTACTTTACCAAATTCATTGATTAGCTCTAGTAGTTTTCTGGTCACATCTTTGGGATTTTCTATGTATAGTATCATATCATCAGCAAACAGTGACAGTTTTACTTCTTCTTTTCCGATTTGGTTTCCTTTTATTTCTTTTTCTTCTCTGATTGTAGTGGCTAAAGCGTCCAAAACTATGTTGAATAATAGTGACAAGAGTGGACATCCTTGTCTTGTTCCTGATCTTAGAAGAAATGCTTTCAGTTTTTTACCATTGACAATGATATTTGCTGTGGGTTTGTCATATATACCTTTTATTATGTCAAGGGAGGTTCCTTCTGTGCCCAGTTTCTGGAGTGTTTTTATCATAATTGGGTGTTGAATTTTGTCAGAAACTTTTTCTACATCTATTGAGATGTTCATATGGTTTTTATTCTTTAATTTGTTAATATGGTGTATCACATTGATTGTTTTACGTTTATTGAAGAATCCTTGCATCCCTGGGATAATCCCACTTGATCATCGTGTATGATCCTTTTCATGTGTTGTCGGATTCTATTTGCTAGTATTTTATTGAATATTTTTGCATCTATGTTCATCATTGATATTGGTCTATAATTTTCTTTTTTTGTAGTATCTTTGTCTAGTTTTGGTATCAGGGTGATGATGGCATCATAAAACGAGTTTGAGATTGTTCCTCCCTCTGCAATTTTTTGGAAGAGTTTGAGGAGGGTAGGTGTTAACTCTTCTCTAAATGTTTGATAGAATTCACCTGTGAAGCCATCTGGTCCTGGACTTCTATTTGCTGGAAGATTTTTTTTTTATGTTTTTTTATTTTTCTTAACATCTTTATTGGAGTATAATTGCTTTACAACATTGTGTTAATTTCTGCTTTATAACAAAGTGAATCAGCTATACATATACATATATCCCCATATCTTGTGTCTCCCTCCCACTCTCCCTATCCCACCCCTCTAGGTGGTCACAAAGTACCAAGTTGATCTTGCTGTGCTATGCAGCTGCTTCCCACTAGCTATCTATTTTACATTTGGTAGTGTATATGTATCAGTGCTACTCTCTCACTTCGTCCCAGCTTACCCTTCCCTCTCCCTGTGTCCTCAAGTCCAGTCTCTATGTCTTTATTCCTGTCCTGCCCCTAGGTTCTTCAGAACCTTTTTTTTTTTTAGATTCCATATATATGTGTTAGCATATGATATTTGTTTTTCTATATCTGACTTACTTCACTCTGTATGACAGACTCTAGGTCCATCCACCTCACTACAAATAACTGAATTTCTTTTTATGGCTGAGTAATATTACTTTGTATATATGTGCCACATCTTCTTTATCCGTTCATCTGTTGATGGACACTTAGGTTGCTTCCATGTCCTGGCTACTGTAAATAGTGCTACAATGAACATTGTGGTACATGACTCTATTTGCATTATGGTTTTCTCAGGGTATATGCCCAGTAGTGGGATTGCTGGGTCGTATGGTAGTTCTATTTTTAGTTTTTTAAGGAACCTCCATACTGTTCTCCATAGTAGCTGTATCAATTTACATTCCCATCAACAGTGCAAGAGGGTTCCATTTTCTCCACACCCTCTCTGCTGGAAGATTTTGTTTTCTATAAATGTATTTATTTTATTTATTGATTATTATTTTTGGCCTTGTTGTGTCTTCGTTGATGCATGCGGGCTTTGTCCAGTTGCGGCGAAGAGGGGCTACTCTTTTTGCAGTGCACAGGCTTCTCATTTTGGTGGCTTCTCTTGCTGTGCAGCACAGGCTCTTAGGCGCGCAGGTTTCAGTAGTTGTGGCGCACAGACTCTAGAGCACAGGCTCAGTAGTTGTGGCGCATAGGCTTAGTTGCTCTGCAGCACTTGGGATCTTCCCGTACCAGGGATCGTACCCATGTCCCCTGCATTGGCAGGCATTTTCTTAAACACTGTGCCACCAGGGAAGCCCTGGAAGATTTTTAATCAGTTTCAATTTCATTACCTGTGATTGGTCTGTTTATATTTTCTAATTTTTCCTTGTTCAGTCTTGGAAAGTTGTACTTTTCCAAGAATTTGTCCCTTTCTTCCAGGTTGTCCATTTTATTGGCATATAGTTGCTTATAATAGTCTCTTATGATCTTTTATATTTCTGCAGTGTCAGTTGTAATATCTCCTTTTTCATTTCTAATTTCATTGATTTGAGTCCTCTCCCTTTTTTTCTTGATGTGTCTGGCTAAAGCTTTATCAATTTTGTCTATCTTCTCAAAGAACCAAATTTTAGTTTTATTGATCTTTGCTATCATTTTCTTCTTTTGTATTTCATTTCTTTCTATTCTGATCTTTATGATTTCTTTCCTTCTCCTAACTTTGGGTTTTCTTTGTTTTTCTTTTTCTAGTTGCTTTAGGTGTAAGGTTACATTGTTTATTTTGAGATTTTTCTTGTTTCTTGAGGTGAACTTGAAATCCTATGTACTTCCCTCTAAGAACTCCTTTTGCCGCTTCCCATAGGTTTTGGATTGTCGTGTTTTCATTGTCATTTGTTTCTCGGGTTTTTTTTATTTCTTCTTTGATTTCTTCAGTGATCTCTTGCTTATTTAGCAGTGCACTGTTTAGCCTCCATGGATTTGTGTTTTTTACTGGTTTTTTTCCTGTAATTGATTTCTAGTCTCATAGCGTTGTGGTCAGAAAAGATGCTTGATACTATTTAGTTTTCTTAAATTTTCCAAGGCTTGATTTGTGACCCAATATGTGGTCTATTCTGGAGAACATTCCATGTACACTTGAGAAGAAAGTATATTCTTCTACTTTCAGGTGGAATGTCCTAAAAATATCAATTAAGTCTGTCTGGTCTGTTGTGTCATTTAAAGCTTGTGTTTCCTTATATTTTTTCATTTTGGATGATCTGTCCATGTTGAAAATGGGGTGTTAAAATTCCCCTACTGTGATTGTGTTACTGTCAATTCCCCCTTTTATGGCTGTTAGCATTTGCCTTGTGTATTGTGGTGCTCCAGTGTTGGGTGCATAAATATTTAAAATTGTTATATCTTCTTCTTGGATTGATCCCTTGATCATTCTGTAGTGTCCTTCTTTGTCTCTTGTAATAGTCTTTATTTTAAAGTCTAATTTGTCTGATATAAGAAATGCTACTCCAGCTTTCTTTTGATTTCCATTTGTAGGGAACATCTTTTTCCATGCCCTCACTTTCAGTATGTACATGTCCCTAGGTCTGAAGTGGGTCTCTTGTAGGCAGCATATATATAGGCCTTGATTTTCTATCCATTCAGCCAGTCTGTGTCTTTTGGTTGGAGCATTTAATCCATTTACATTTAAGGTAATTATCAACATGTATGTTCCTACTACCATTTTCTTAATTGTTTTGGGTAGTTGTATGTCTTTTTCTTCTCTGGTGTTTCATGCCTGCAGAAGTACCTTTAGCATTTGTTGTAAAGCTGGTTTTGTGGTACTGAATTCTCTTAACTTTTGCTTGTCTGTAAAGGTTTTAATTTCTCCATTGAATCTGAATGAGATTCCTGCTGGGTAGAGTAATCTTGGTTGTAGGTTTTTCCCTTTCATCACTTTAAATATGTCCTGCCACTCCCTTCTGGCTTGCAGAGTTTCTGCTGAAAGATCAGCTGTTAACCTTATGGGAATTCCTTTTTATGTTATTTGTTGCTTTTCCCTTGCTGCTTTCAATATTTTTTCTTTGTATTTAATTTTTGATTTTTTGATTAATATGTGTCTTGGCGTGTTTCTCCTTGGATTTATCCTGTATGGGACTCTGTGCTTCCTGGAGTTGATTGACAATTTCCTTTCCCATATGAGGGAAGTTTTCAATATAATCTCTTGAAATATTTTCTCAGTCCCTTTCTTTTTCTCTTCTTCTGAGCCCCCTATAATTGAAATGTTGGTGCACATGATATTGTCCCAGAGGTCTCTGAGACTGTTCTCAATTCTTTTCATTCTTTTCTCTGTATTCTGCTCTGTGGTAGTTATTTCCACTATTTTATCTTCCAGGTCCCTTATCCTTTCTTCTGCCTCAGTTATTCTGCTACTGATTCCTTCTAGAGAATTTTTAATTTCATTTACTGTGTTGTTCATCCTTGTTTGTTTGCTCTTTAGTTCTTCTAGGTCCTTGTTAAATGTTTCTTTTATTTTCTCCATTCTATTTCCAAGATTTTGGATAATCTTTACTATCATTACTCTGAATTCTTTTTCAGGTAGACTGCCTATTTCCTCTTCATTTGTTTGGTTTGGTGGGTTTTACCTTGCTCCATCAGCTGCTTTGTATTTCTCTGTCTTTTCATTTTGCTTACCTTACGTGTTTGGGGTCTCCTTTTCACAGGCTGCAAGTTCATAGTTCCTGTTGTTTTTGGTGTCTCCTCCCACTGGGTAAGTTTGGTTCAGTGGGTTGTGTAGGCTTCCTTTTGGAGGGAACTGGTGCCTGTGTTCTGATGAATGAGGCTGGATCTTATCTTTCTGGTGTGCAGGACTGCGTCTGGTGGTGTGTTTTGGGGTGTCTTTGAACTTATTATGATTTTAGGCAGCCTCTCTGCTAATGGGTGGGGTTGTGTTCCTTTCTTGCTAGTTGTTTGGCATAGGGTGTCCAGCACTGTAGCTTGCTGGTCGGTGAGTGGAGCTGGGTCTTAGCATTGAGATGGAGATCTATGGGAGAACTCTCACCTATTGATATTATGAGGGGCCGGGAAGTCTCTGGTGGACAGATGTCATGAACTCAGCTCTCCCACCTCAGAGGCTCAGGCCTGACATCTGGCCGGAGCACCAAGACCCTGTCAGCGACATGGCCAGGTACATGGGGAGTTCTTGCCTTTTGGAAATTCTGAGGTCTTCTGCCTGTGTTCCGTAGGTGTTCTGTAGGAGTTGTTCCACATGTAGATGTATTTTTGATGTATTTATGGGGAGGAAGGTGATCTCCACGTCTTACTCCTGTGCCATCTTGAAGATCCTTCAGATGGATGAACTTCATTCAGAGATTCAATGCTTACAACTTTATATCCTCCAAATTCAGCAAAAATCACTTTCAGTGGAAACCCACTGTACAATTGCTTAGGATTATTTTCTGTTGTCTGAACCTCTTCTTGTGCAAGTCTTCTGGGACTGCTGCACAGAGCCTACTTCCATCTAAGCCGGAAGCCCATTCTAGACTCTTTTGTGACTCACATTGCAGGCCTCTGACGTCTCAACCATCCTTCCTCACAAACTATCCATCCACCCTTTAAAACTCTTCCATCCACAAGCCCCAGGAGAAGAGGATTCGTACAGGTAGGAAGTGTACCTTCTAAAGTAATTTTACCCGTCTGCCCTCCAAGTCCATTTCTACAGCCCTCATGTCTTCCAGGCACTCCCCAGAGCTAAATAAGGGACAAGGCACCGCTTGAGGGCCAACGGCCTAGTCGACCAGCTGCCTGGACCGTGGGGAGGAGAGTCTTGATGAATTCTTGATTCCCCTGCCCCCTGAATCAGATACAGCTAAATTCTGCAACAGCAGATTTTTCTTCTCAGAAACTTTTTTGGTAACATCCATCTGAAACAAAGCAGGTTCATTTTAGGATTTGAGTTTTCAAGTTTGCTTCGTCTCTTGTCCAATTACATAAACGAATTAATCTTAAATAAGTTTAATATATCCCCAAATAAAGGACTTTTGCCAAGTGTCAGAATCTGGCATTAAAAACCACAGAGCATAACCTAGTCAACAAATACTTTGGGTCTTTAGGTTAATTTAGCAAATAAACATTGAACATGATAACTACTAAGTCTGAAGTAAACTGTATAATTTTGTATTTTGTGGATCTCCAAAACACCATTTTCATCTACAGAGATTTATATGGTTACTATTGTATCCTAAACTTATATTTGTCCTTGCTTTATATTTATTTACATAACAGCCTTTATTAAAAAGATTGAAGGTGTTTATTGTTCAGGACCCATTTTTTTTTCTGTCAGGAATTGTAGAATTTTAAATAGCCTCATTTCCATTTTTATGATCTGTTTTCATGCCTCTCGTAATAATGAAGTAGAAAACTAGTACTCTCTTATTGTACTTCATTGTTAATCTCCAGAGTTTTCTTTTATCTTACCCCAATAGCTTGTGTAGTACACATTCCTTGTAGGGTATTCAGTTTATATATGTCAGATTCTCTAGGGCCATGGCTTTTGCCAGATGAAGCACTTTTGATTTTGAGGCTGATGAAACACAGTGCTATTATTGATCTGTGCATGACATAGCCTGTCTCTCTCCTAGCAGAGTGTAGCAACATTTATCCAGGAATTTGTGAAATGTCACTCGGATCATCTTCGAAAGGTAAACTGTGCAAAAACCAGGATCCGAGCTGACAATCCATGTGGAATTGGACGTGACCGTCTTATTCCTACGTCCTATCTTCTAGATGAACCAAGTGATATTTGTAACAGAATGTCTGTGCCTTTTATTAGACTTTGTTAGGAACTATTATTATCACTCAGAACACAATGTACTGTAAAATCATACTCCCTATACTGTTTTCAGATTCACTTGTGATCTTACCACAGAAAATATTAAGAAAATGTGACCTGAAAACATCACTTAGAAATTTAGTCTCTGTTTATAATGAACCAGTGTTATAATATACTGCAGAGTCTTATATTCCTAGTAGTGTTTTCACTTTATATCAATATACTTTTAGGAAAGTATCTCTCATTAAAATATCAACATAACTGGAAATGACAAATTATAACATTTTTCTCACTATGGGATTATTATGATTTTTAAATATGCATATATTTTAGTGTTTGATTTTAAATGACTAAAATATTGGTTTGCACATGGATAGTTATGTATGTTTATATTGGTTATAATTCAATTTAGTTTAATGCACCAAATACATGTAAGACTCTCTAATAATGGGATATTCAATAATGAATTAAACGTGATCCTTGTCCCCTGTATAAGATACATTAGGGAAGTTGGACATGTGTACCATTGTACAAGGAAGCTCTTATATATATAGAATGTATGTAGTATATACCATGGACATGTAGTGGACAAAGACAGACTGTTATTCATTGATGTCATTATTTAGTAAGGCTTTTGAAGGTGATGGCATTTGGGCTTAGGCTTAAAATTTGATTTGATTTTGAAAGGTTTGTGTGTAGAACAAAATCATTAGAAGAAAGAAAGCTTGGAAAAGCATCAAGGTGAGAAAGTAGATTGTTGAGACTAATGAGTAATCCAATATATCTGTGGTTTTCAACCCTAGCTGCATGCTGTCCTCACCTGGGGAGTTTTAAAAATACCTATGCCCAGGTCTTATGCTAGACCAATTAAATTAAAATAACTGGGGTGGTCCCTGCACCTTGCTAGTTTTTGAAAGCTCCCAGATGATTCTGATATACAGTGAGGACTGATACTAAAGTTCAAGAGAATAGAAATTCAATGCAAGTAGCTAGATAAGAGATAGTTTAAATATCAAGGCAAAAGATGATAAGTATTTAGACAATACTAATAGAAGCAGAAAAAGTTAGAAAAAAAGCAGGAGATTTTGCATTGGTTTAACACGCAGAGTTTGATGACCAATCATATAGGGAAAAGTTTAAAAAGTTAAGTCTTTAAGGTACCAGTGAGGATTCTAATTAAAGTGAGCAGAAAGTTGATGATAGAATATATTTGACAATATAATGTACTAATTATTGTGGGGTAGTGGGAACCTTATCTGAAAACATACCAACAAAGTTGGATTAAAATATAACAATTATTCTTATAAATGCACACCAGAATTTGCCAAAAAATAAATGTAAAACCCTAGGGGCTAAAAATCATATTGACAGCTTACCATTGTAGCCAAGTGCAATTTGTCACTGAAATGAAGATATCAAGTGAGCAGTAGGATAACTGAGTATAAAATTTAGAGGAGAGGGCTGGGCTGGAGGTATGAATTTTGGAGTTAGGAGGATTTAGATTATATTTAAAAACATGAGACTGGATGGGATCACCTAGGGAATGAAGGCAAATAGGAAAAAAAAGAGGTACCAGGTCTGAGCCCTGGGGCCTCCAACCCTTAGAGTTTGGGCAGATGAGGAAGGTCCAGAAAAGGAGAGGCCAGTTAACTAGAAAGAAAACCAAGAGAAAAGAGTATTGAAGAAGCCAAATGATGAAAATATTTTGAGACGTGAACAACCATCTGTCAAATGCTGCTGGTTAGGATAGGATGACTCCATGAGAAGAACTGAGAAATGAGAAGAGAAGGAGAATAATTGAAGAATGTAATTAAATGTGCATGTATTTTAGTTATTTCAATGAGTTTTGCTATTAAGGGAATCAGAAAGCTTCTAAAATATAAACATTTAATAACTTAGGCTCAAAATAAGTAATGTAAAAATTGATAACTTCAGTACTTTTAAGATAAAGCTGAAAAAAAGTCATTAAGGATATACATTATTTGAAGAAAGTAATAAAAAAGTCTTACTCTAAATATTTACCAAAAATGGTCACATTACTAGGCCAAAACACAGCTCTCTACAAATTTCAAAAATTTTATATCATATTAAAAATATTGCCTAACACAAGTGAAATTAGAAATCAGTTTAAAAAGTTAAGTTTAAAAATTCTGATGCAAACTTATAGAGACATTTCTGAATAACGAATGGGTCAAAGAAGAAGGTAAAATGAAAATTGAGAAAATACTTCATACTAAATGATAATGAAACAATACATATCAAAACTTATAGAATGCAGGCAAATTGGTACCTATATGGAAATGTATACCTTTAAATACTTATACTAAAACTACAGAAAAGCTAAACTTTGATCAGCTAACCATTCAATTTAAGAATGAGGAATTGAATAAACCCAAGGAAAATAGAAAGAAGGAAATATTAACATAAGGGTAAAAGTTAATATTGTAGAAAGCAAAGATGCAGTAGACGTGATCAAGAAAAACCAAAGTTGGATCACTGAAACTAATAAATTGATGAACAATAACCCGTGTTGATGAGGATGTAAATGAATTGGAACTTTTATACATTGCTGATGGGAATGTAAAATGGAACAGCTATTTTGGAAAACAGTTTGGCAGTTCCTCAAAAGGTAAAATGTAGAATTACCGTATTACCCAGCAATTTCATTCCTAGATATATACCCAAGAGAAGTGAAAACATAAGTTCACACAAAAATGTGTACATGAATGTTTATAGTAGCATTATTCATAATAGCCCAAAAGTGGAAACAACCCAAATGCACATCAACTGATGAATAGAGAAACAAAATATCCGTACAGTGGATTATTGCTCTGCAATACAAAGGATTGAAGTAGTGACACATGCTGCAACATGAATGATGAACTTTGAAAACATGCTAAATGGAAGAAATAGTCACAGAAGACCACATATAGTAATATTTCATTTATGAAATGTCCAGAAAAGGCAAAATCTATAGAGACAGAATTTAGGTTAGTGATTGTGTAGGCCCCGGGATGGGAGAGGAGTGTCTGTTAATGGGCATGAGGTTTCTTTCTGGTATGGATGATGGAAACGTTCTAAAATTAGTCTGTGGTGACAGTTGCACAAGTGCATAAGCATACTAAAAGTCATTCAGTCATACACTTAAAAAATGGGTGAATTTTATGGTATGTAAACTATACCTTAATAAAGTTCTTAATAAAAGAAGTAATACTATATTATGAACACTTAGGTGAAATTGAAATTTGAGTTTCACATTTAAGTTCTACCAGGCGTACACAGTTTTCCAAAGAGTAGAAAAAGTAGAAACAAATTCCTTCTAATTTTATGAGGGTAATGTAACTTTGACAATACAAGATAAAAAAATGTTAGAAATGGAAATTAATGTGAACATAGTTGTAACACTGATTTCCAAACCCTTGGTAAATCTAATCAGACAATGTATTTTAAAAAGTCATGAATAAGCCAGGAAATCCCAGAAATAAAAAGTTTGATTAGAAAACTTATCCATGTGATTTACCACCATAACAAAGAAAGGAAGAAAATATGTTAAACATGCAGAAAATCTGGGGTAACATCAACAAGATGGAAGAATAGGAAGCACCAGACCTTCCTTTTCCCACAGAGACACCATTTCAACAACAATACTCAGACCAGTTCCTTTTGTGAGAAATCCAGAAACCAGCCAAGAGGCACCTGCACCCCTGGCAAGTACACAACCAGCTGCACTGCAGTTGCTTGGGAAATTTGTGGCACTGTCTTGGCAGAGTCCTACCCTCTGGCACACCACCTTGTGATCTGGGGGAAACTCCCAGTTCCCAGCTTCTCCCCATGGAGGGAAAAAGTATACTGGACCTTAAGCCTGCCTGGAGGACGGGCTTCTTTCTCACCTCTCTCTGCTGATGGGACCTGCCATACTCTAGATACCTGGGGGCCACTGAGAACCAAAAAAAGCTGTATGGCATGCTGCTGTTCCAGAGGACCCGTGGCACAGCAGACAGAAGGTGATATAGCTTGGTGGCCTCTCCCTCAGAGAGAAGAAGAATGGAGTGTGTGTCCAGAATTCTGGCTTTTCAGGAGCTGCCTGAGGAATGAGTATCTATTTAGCCCAGCTTGGGGCACTGAAGGAACTGGACATACTCTAGGTAGATGTCTGGGTGCTGCTGAGAGCAAAAAAGAGCTATGTGGCATGCTAATATTTATGAGGACCCCAGTACAGAAGACAGCAGAGGGAGCAAGAGTTTATCAGCTCCTGAAGAAAAAAAAAAAGGAAATACCTCTAATTAGAAATCTACACACAGAAGTTTAGGAGAAGTCATATCCACAGAAAAGATTTGAGTGTTCCCGGAATCTCTAGCTGGACTGACTGATGAAGCTCTTTCCTTATGCAAAGCCAATCCATAAAGACCAGAAGAGGTAGATATTTCTTCAAGTTCATGGATAACAACAGAAAGTTACAAGGAACACAAGGAGACAGTAAAATGGCCCAATCAGAGGAACAAAATAAATCTTTAGAAATCTACCCTAAAGAAACAGGCATATTAGTTATCTGAAAAAGAATTTAAAATAACCATCATAAAGATGTTCAGTGAGCTCAAAAAATGATTCATGGACAAAATGAGAATTTCAACAAGAGATAGAAAATGTAAAAAAGAAACAAATTTTGGAACTGAAGAATATAATAATTGATCTGAAAATTCACTAGAAGGTTCAACATCAGACTTTATCAAGCAGAAAATAGAATCAGTGGAATAAAAGACAGGTCATTTGAAATTATCCAGGCAGAGGAGTAAAAAGAAAAAAGAATGAAAAAGAGTAAAGAAAGCCTAAGGAGCTTATGGGATATATCAAGTGGACTAATACTGTGGGAGTCTCAGAAGGAGAAGAGAGAGGGAATGGGGCAGAAAGCTTATCTAAAGAAATAATGGCCAGAAGAAAAATCTGCCAACCAACAATATTATATCTGGCAAAATAGCCCTTCAAAAATGAAGGAAAGGGCTTCCCTGGTGGCGCAGTGGTTGAGAGTCCACCTGCCGATGCAGGGGACATGGGTTCATGCCCCGGTCTGGGAAGATCCCACATGCCACAGAGTGGCTGGGCCCGTGAGCCATGGCCACTGAGCCTGTGCGTCCGGAGCCTGTGCTCCGCAATGGGAGAGGCCACAACAGTGAGAGGCCCATGTACCACAAAGAAAAAAAAAAAAGGAAGGAAAAATATTGGGAGATTGGGATTGACATATATACACTAATATGTATAAAATAGATAACTAATAAGAACCTGCTGTATAAAATAAATAAATAAAATAAAATGAAGGAAAAATAAAGACTTTCCCAGATAAACAAAGGCTGAGGGAGTTTATCACCACTAGATCTGTCCTACAAGAAATGCTTAAAGGAGCCCTTCAAGTTGAAACAAAAAGATGCTAAACAGAAACATGAAAACATATGAAATTATGAAGCTCACTTGGTAAAGGAAAATATATAGACTATATAGATGAATACAGAATATTGTGATACTATAATGATAGTGTGTAATCATTTTTAGTGTTGGCATAGAGGTTAAAAGGCAAATGTATGTAAAAAACTATAACTGTAAAATTATGTTAATGGGCAGACAATATAAAAAGATGTAATTCGTGGGCTTCCCTGGTGGCGCAGTGGTTGAGAGTCTGCCTGCCGATGCAGGGGATACGGGTTCGTGCCCCAGTCCGGGAAGATCCCACATGCCGCAGAGCGGCTGGGCCCATGAGCCATGGCCGCTGAGCCTGCGCATCTGGAGCCTGTGCTCTGCAACGGGAGAGGCCACAACAGTGAGAGGCCCGCGTACCACACAAAAACAAAACAAAACAAACAAAAAAACCAAAAAGATGTAATTTGTAACATCAATAACATAAAATGTTTGGGAAGGAGAAGTAAAAGTGTAGAATGTTGTATTTAATTGAAGTCAAGTTGTTATCAGCTTAAAATAGTTTGTTATAACTATATGATGTTTTATGTAAGCCCCATGGTAACCACAAAGACTATACCTATAGAAGATACACAAAAAGAAATGAGACAGAATCAAAGCATGCCGCTACAAAAATAACAAAATACAAAAGAAGATAGGAAGAGAGGAAAATAAGAACAAAAGAGCTATAAGATAGAAGACAACAGAATGGCAATAGTAAGTCCTTTCTTATCAATTATGACTTTAACTGAATTTACATTTACTCCCCAATCAAAAGACAAAGAGTGGCTAAATGGATTTTAAAAAGCAAGATCCAACTGTACTAAACTCATAAATTTGTTAGGGTAGATCTCATGTTATATGATTTTTACCACAATGAAAAAAAATTACAGATAATTTTTTGATACAATTAAATACCTGTTCATGATAAAATTCTCTTAGTAAACTAGAAATAGCTGAGAACTTTCTTACTGTGTTAAGTATATACCAAAACCTTGAAACAATCATCATACTTAATGGTGGGAGTTAGAAGCATTCTTTTTAAAACCAGGAAGAAGACATTTATACCTCCCATGACTGCTTGTCTTAGACATTGTGCTGGAGGGCACATGACTGCTTGTCTTAGACATTGTGCTGGAGGGCACAGGCAACACACTAAGATAAGAAAAAGAAATGAAAGTTAAAACTATTAGAAATGAAGAAACAAAACTATCATTAGTTCTAAGCACTATGCTTGTCTGTACAGAATCTCAAGACAAATTACTAATAGATTTCAGCAAGATTGCTAGATATAAAATCAATATATGCTACGATGAGATTTCTATTCACCAGCCTTCAACAAATGTGCTATTTTTAAAAAGAAATATTATTTAAGTTATAGCAGGAATTATATGGTATCCAGTTATGGAAGATGGAACCCAAATTCAGAGATGTTAAAATGTGAAGAAGGAATGTCTTAAAAGCACTATATGTCTTTTGGAAATACACACATATGTATTAAAAGTATAAGGAAATAGCAGGGAATGATAAACACCAAAATGTTCAGGATAGTGATTATATCTGGTCAGTCAGAGGGGATAGGATCATGGCCTTCAATTCTATTAGTAATACATTGTCTTTGTTGAGTGATTGATAAAGGGACATTTGTTATATATATATTTTTATTTATGTATTACATATTTGAAATATTTCATAAAAAATAAAAAAAGAAACCTATTGATGCCATTATCCCAGAGAAAGATGCTGGGAGTGGAACAAATCTTTGCAGCAAGACAAAAGGTTTGTGGGAGTATAAGCAGACGTGGAGTCAGAGAAGGAGAAGGTGGGAGAGTGTTGTAACAGAAACAAGGGAGGGAATGTTTCCAGTAAGAAAAAGAAGAGTTGGTCAATGGTGTCAGATGCCATAGAGGAATAGAAAATAGGACAACTGAGAAGAGGTTTTTGGACATGTTTTTAGACGGCTTTATTAGCAGGACTCTTGATAGCAAGTGACAGAAACTGAACTCTAAATAAGGAGAAAAAAAAGCTCACAAAATCAAAGGATAAACTGAAGAGAATAGACTTGGGAAGAATAGCATTAACTAGAACCAGACACTAATGTCTTTAAAGGTTTCTCTTTATCTCATGTGTCTTCCTCTCAGACCAGCTTTCTCCATATGGCTCTGGCCTTGGGTACCAGCCATGTGGTAACATCCTTAGAGCTTAGACACCAGAGAAGAAAGCGATTTTTCTTTCTCATCTTTCAGTCTTCCTTTGATTTACATAGTTTATAAATTTCTGGGACCACAGGAAAAAATGCTCTGTTTATATGTAATTTTTTAGTTAGGATTTAGATTCATTTCATTATATGCATATTTTTCATCTACATGAATAATTGGCAGGAAATTTGAAAGTCATGCAGGAAACAAGGTAGTTTCTGTTGGGCAGGACTGATACAGACTTTGCAGTACATCTAGTGTTCCTGGCTCTCACCCATTTCAGTGCTGGCACTGAAAAGTGCCCTCACTAATTTCCAAAATATATGTCTAGGTAGTATGCACTCTTTGAGAACCACTGATACAGGAGAAAAGCAGAGAAACCAGCTTGATTAGTAAAAATGGAAAGAACTGCAGACTACCCTCTTCCTAAAGAGCTGTATAAATCATAGTATTTCCCTTAGCACAACTGAGTAAGAGATAATTTACTTAGTGACTACTCTATTAGGTCAAGCTTTACTAATGGAAAGAATATGATAAACAGAAGATAATTTTAAGTAGAACAATTAAATGAAGGATGGTAGAAGTTCCTATATGAAATTTTTGTGTTAACAAAAAGTTTTTCAAGTGAAACCAATAAGAAATATCTTGTATAATTTAGTCTAAGTCCAAGATTTGTAAATCTCTTTTTTCTCCTTTAAAAGAAATTTCTACTCTATGTCATGAAAGTCATTTTTTTACCTTTTTAATATATATTTTCACATATATTCATTTTTAATGGAAAAATCCCATTTTATATCAGATCCAATTATAGCAAAAACTATTCTTTTAAAGAAATGTCCTCTTTTTTTACTCTCTTGAATCTTGTGAAACTTGCATAGGAAATAGAGAAAAACATTATTAACTTGCTTCCCTTGAGAATTTTAGTAGGGTGTACTTATAAGTGTAATCAAAATCATATGAATACTTAGTGCTGCTGCTGTTAAATTTGTAATGAGTTGTAGCGTTTCTTTAAAAACACCCCAACTGGCTCTCATCCAAGTAACTTGTTTGCAGAGCTTAGCTGTAGTACAAATCAGGAAAGCTGTGGTTAACTGTTGACCCGATCAGTAAAAAAATTCAATTTCTAAGTATTAAGACACTATTCATATTTAGTATGTATTTAAGAAATGTATATCATTTTACTCATTTGAACATATGAAGTCAGAGCTAGAGATGATGATCTTTAGCCTTTGGGTTTATTACCCAGAAAGTTGGTAATATTTCATTTAGATTAGCTTGATAATGCACTATTCATATGAATTGATTTCAGTATAATTTAAATAAACAATAATCATTTACACGCATTTTACAGGCTTACTGAAAATCCTTTACCTTATAAAAATGTGAATTCTAGAAATAGATCATGATCTATTATAAATTTTTAGAAGTCATAAATTATTTGAAGAAATATCGATGCCTTTCTTCTGAAATCTATGTAAGAATTAAGTATTATGAGCAGTTTTTAATTGTCTAGACTCTGGCTTCTATTTAGTAACAATACTATATATGTGGGCATTAGTTTCCTCAGGCCAGTCCACTAAGGCCTTTTTGTGCAATAAAATACAGTGCACTAAGAAGCAATTATCACCCCCACTAGGATGGAAAAAAACAAAGTATTGAAATCTATTGCTTAGGAAAAACAAATTTAGTTGGGGAGAATGAGGCAGACTTCATGAGACTTCTACGGATATTCTAGAGTTTGACAGCCTCTGTTCCTGATAACTCAATCACTGCCTGTAACTTCACTTGAAATTTTATGGCTGTTCTTTATGTAGATACAGATACAGTATTAATATCACCCTGAAACACCAACTGTTGTTTTTGGTGATTTGGCATGTTTATTTCTTTTTCTCTTTTTTCTTAAGTAACCGAAAAAAAAAGTATTGATAAAAGTGGTAGAGGAAAAATAAAGAGAATATGTGTATACAGTACCTGTGAGGAATAGATATTTCTGTTTCGAATTAGCTGAGTTTAAGCAATAGAAAGCAGGAGAAAGAGAGTGAAAAAGAGGGATTTAGAAAGACATTGCTCAGTTTCTCTTCAGGACATCAGATGGCCCTGCCATCTTCTTGCATTTCTATTGGGGAAGGGAATCAGAATGGGAATGCATTGCAACTTGATGGTCATCGGTAAGCATGCCATGTGTAGATCAAATATCTGGAGGGCTGAAACTGAACTTATAATATTACCATATGAACATTGAGAAATTCTTATAATAGTGACAATGCTGAATTATTCTGGATATACTTTTGGTTACATGTATCTGTCTCTGTATTTAATATGTGGTATGTACGTTTTAAGGGGAATTTTATCTTAGTAACTACAGTAGAGGATTTGAAATAATAACAAACCTACAGTTGAGCAGTTCTTGCTATGTATAAACCAAACATTGATTGTTTTTCCATGAATACTTGAAAGTCAGTTGTATTAGTTAGTTTTCCAAGTTTCACATATAATACATTTTTGCTGATTCTTTTTCTGTAGTTGTGGAAACAGAAGTTTAAACAATGTGGTTTAACTTCAGTCCAGTTAAAATTCATCAGTTTTGTTTTTCAGATTATTTTGAAACAAACTGTATTGCTAGTATCACATAGATTAATAGTTACTATAAATGCCTATTATGTCAAAACTATGAATACAAATAAAAAGATACATGTTAAATGTATTTAGTATTGGGGGCTGTTTTAAAAATTAAAAGTATTAGTAAGCTCTTTTAAGCAATTTGACATTTGAAATAATAATGTTGATTTTCATTTTGAGAAATAATATTCAGACATATTTACAGAATAATTATTGGGCATTATGTGGAACTTACATTACAAAGGATAAGGGCATTGAATTAATTTTACTCCTTGTAAATGTTATGAGAGTAGCATATCTCTTATCCATATGCAGATATCCATATTTCTTTGATAGAATCTAATTTGAGCACATCAGGACAGATTGGCATTTTCAGTACCATAAAAACTGCTTTGTTAATTGCAAACCATATTTAGTATGACCTTATAACAAAGTAGCTCCTTAAGTGTCACGCTTTGTCTTTAATCTGCACACTAGAGCTGGGTTTATCTGTACTAGACAACTGTACTTCATGAAAAGGGTTTTTTTCTTGGTAGGCAATTAGCAGTAATTAGGAAGATTCACCTCAGTAAGATGTCAACATGAGATTGTTTAAAAAAGTTGAATGTCAGTGACTTAAAAAGAAAAGTTCTTCTGACACATAGGTATGGCATGTGAAACATGAAATGTTATTTTAACTTTTCTGCTTATTATTCATGCACAGTATTATTTTGTCATTCAGACGCTACACTGACAGAGTGTAAAGGGTGTTAAAATAGTGCTGCTAGAATAAAGAGAGGATTAATCTACCATTGGCCAATTAGCCAAAGGGTACTTAATGGTCTCTAAAGGCTACTGAAGTCTAACTACTAGCAAAAGCATTGGTAAAAAGTCCTCTATATTACCTTCATTTGCTTGACATTTTGTGAAACATAGTATAGGCTTTTAATAACTGAATTTGTCAGAAAATAGTTTATAAATGAGTGTTGTTATAACTAAGTATATTTTTCATAAGAAAATTTTGTTACATAAATAATTCCACCTCTGCCTAAGATCTTTGTTCTTTTTTTTTTGATTGGTGGTTTTTAATTTTTAATTCTTTTTCTTGAATATCTCAGGTATCATAATGATGGAAAATGCATGTTTTAAATTTAAAACACTTGTTACTAACTTGGAAGAGTTATTAACCTGAACTATTTATCTTTCTAGATAAGTACTTTTATGGAAAATATTTTGCTAGTGACCTAGAAATTTATGTACTTTTCTTTGTAACTCATATGTTTTAATTAAGTGACTGTGCTTTTAGTCATACATGGATGACATGCAGAATTTTATTTCTTTCAGTTTTATTCCTTGTAAAAGAAAAATTTTCCCAATGAAAGAATATTAATACTATCCACAGAAGGGAGGAATATCATTAAGATCATGGTGACTTTCTAGGAGAGTCTTGCCTATAGAATTTACATGGATATTGTTCAACTAGAATTTTCTCTTCAATCTCTTTTGCTTTAGTTCTGGTAACGAAATCCTTATGTTATAATTTTTTAAGATCATAATATAGGATTTTTAAAATTGCTGCCTCTGCTTAAATGTGAACCAGAAAAAAACTGATTGTGAGATATAAATGAACTTATGTATTCAATATGAAATGATTTCATTCACTATTCTCAGTTCTATGCAGAATTCAAGATTAAAGATTTTGGTGAAGTAATTGGAAACAGACCATTCCCAATAAATGATTGCTTTTCCCTACTTGGACTGTCAAGGCCTTTGGGTTTCAAAAGGAGAAAGAAAAATAAGAGACTCTACTATCATTATAGATGGAAACTAGCCCTCACTTTCTCTGGTTACTTATTGACCTTTGCTAACATTTGACATCTCACCTTTGCCCCAGTGTGGACTGGAAAGAATCCTTCTGCCACCAACTATTTCCTCCATAGGCTTCCCAGAAATCCTGCTCCTGTGACCCTGACATTCACCCTTATGTTAAGCTGGGTTTTCTAGCATTTCCATGTGTCTACTTTTCAGATCCCACTATCCCAACTAAGAACATTTTCAAATTTTTTAAATGATTCATTATTTTAAGTTTCTAATCCAGTGGTGAAAAATATATGAGGAGAACTGAATAGTGTTTTTCAATGCTATAAAGTCGTTACTGTCCAGGAAAAAAAAAAAAGTTAGGTCAGAATCAACCTTTTATTAGAAATGAAAAGTTATACCGCATCCTATTCCTTTACTGCTCCTAAACTAATTGAACACTCAAAACCATTTTCTTTACACAACTAGTATCATGTCCATTGAATAGGCAGATGTTGAATATTTTATTCTTCGGAGACAGCAAAATCAGAGAGTCTCTAAAAATATATTGTTTGGGGGGCGATTAGGGAAAAGATTCTTTCCGGTTTTATTTTTTTCTAAACCCTTTTCTTCTTTTCATTTGGGCTATAAGAATGTTTTCCATGGGCCCTGTTTTATTTTTTCTGATAATTCATTCTTGAACATTAAAATGTTTACCGAGGCTCCCTGCTGGAGAAGAGACCCTCCATCTCATCAGGACTGCCCTGAATTTACTCAGCAGTTTCTGATAGATGCCTTCTCTAGAGTAAAAGTTGGAAAGCAGGATGATTGTATATCTAGCCATGGCCTTTAATGTTATATCGAGCTTCCAGGAAACTTTTGACAAAACAAATCAGGAGGAGTACACGGAAGGAAACTGGCTGTAACTTGCATTTACCAGACAGGATTTGAAGGCAGCAGCAGTTCCCTTAGCTCCCCAATTTGTTTCTCCATAGCACTTACTGTAGTTTATCATGATATATTTCTAGGTTATAGACTGGTAACTACCTAAAGGCAAGGATTATAACTTTTTTATCATCGAAAATATAGAGCTAATACAGTGCCTACCACATAGTATGTAAAAAGGAATGAATCACAGGTATTGAGTCAGGTCCTGAATGTAGATCTTACCTAGCAAAATCTTGCAGAAAATATCAAGTTGGGGCCCAGAATAAACAAAAGGCATGAATGAACTCCCATGTAAGAGACTAAAGGAGAGTACAACCAGGGAGCCTTATCTACCCTGTTCATGGGATTACTGTTGAGAGCAACAAAAGGAAACTTCTGGCCAGAGGCTTTTTGCTTGGCAATTAAACTACAAAATGCAGATCTGGAAGAGGCAACTTATATTTCTAGCATAGAAACTGGAACAGTTTTTTTAGAGCTATTGAAAAAATAAACACAAAATTATGGATGAGGAAAAGAAAGACCAGAGTGAGAATGTTATACAAACTATGTACTGTGGATTCAGGACACTTGCTTAAGGGAAGGTAGGGAGGCAATAAGGGAGAAAGGAATAGGTTCAAAAAAGGGGCTGCTTTTTAAAATTTGGGATTCATACTAGTTTTCCATGTTATGTAACAAATTACCACAAATTTAGCAGCTTAGAAACGGTATACACATTACCTCACAGTTTCCATAGTCAGGAGTCTGGCACAGGTTAGTGGGATCCTTTGCTCAGAGTATCACAAGCAGCCAAACTGCCTTTCTTTCTGGAGTTCAGGCTTTTCTTCCAAGCTTCTGTGTTTGTTGGGAAAATTTAGTTCCTTGTGGTTGTAGGACTGAAGTACCTGTTTTCTTGCTCAAGGACCATTCTCAGCTCCTGAGGTCTTCCTTAGGGCCTTAACGTTATAGCCCCCTCTGTAGTCCTCTCATAACATGGCAGCTTACTTCCTCAAGGCCAGCAGGAGAATCTTACCTCTGGCTAAAAGAGCCCCTGGCTTTTTTTTAAAGGGCTCACCTGATTATTCACCAGCCAGGGTAATCTCACTTTTGATTAACTCAAAGTCATGTGACTAGGGACCATAATTTACATCTACAGAATCCCTTTGCATATAACATAATGCAAATAGTGTAATCATGGGAGTGATAGCCTATCATATTCACAGTTCCAACACACATACAAGGGCATAGGCCATTGGGGGTCATCTAAGAATTCTGCCTACCACAGTGCTCATTACTGAATAATGAATTCTCTAATATTTCCATGTTTCTTCTTACAGTTGCTTAGAGGGTTCTTTCCTCTTTAGAGACTTAACGCTTCTTCAATGTTATATTTAAATAAATAATTAATAACTGGTGTCACATTTTAAACTTTTATAGTGTTAACTTCTATTTTATAACCTTTGGTTAAATCAATACAAATCTCAGTATTATTCTCATTGACATCAACTTTTAAGTTGAAATCGATTTTTAGAAGATTGTAGAGGGGGCTTCCCTGGTGGCACAGTGGTTGAGAGTCCACCTGCCGATGCTGGGGACACGGGTTCGTGCCACGGTCCGGGAAGATCCCACATGCTGCGGAGCGGCTGGGCCCGTGAGCCATGGCCGCTGGGCCTACGCGTCCGGTGCCTGTCCTCCACAACGGGAGAGGCCACAACAGTGAGAGACCCGCATACCGAAAAAAAAAAAAAAAAAGATTGTAGAGGAACTGCACTTGTATCCTAGTAGGGAATCCTAAGTTAAGATCAAACAAATAACTGTCACTTAAGACAAAGTAAAGTTTCTGTCATGAGAGAAATTACAGAATTATTTGGTATTTGTATGTGTGTGTATGTATATAGCACAGCTTTTTATTAATTCAGGTCCTCAGCCTTTAGGACACTTCTTAGACTCTGTATGGTAGCATTTTCCACAAGCTAATAATGCTAACAATAATACTGTAAATTTAAAGTTTACCAAGTGCTATCACAGATTTAAAAAAAAATTCTGCCCTCAAGATTACCTTTGCTAGGTAAGCAAGCATCATCTCTGGGGTTTTTTTGTTTGTTTTCTTTTTTTGTTTGTTTGTTGTTTTTTTTTTTTTGCGGTACGCAGGCCTCTCACTGTTGTGGCCTCTCGCGTTGCGGAGCACAGGCTCCCTACACGCAGACTCAGCGGCCATGGCTCACAGGCCTAGCCGCTCCGCGGCATGTGGGATCTTCCCGGACCGAGGCACAAACCCGTGTCCCCTGCATCGGCAGGCGGACTCTCAACCCCTGCGCCACCAGGGAAGCCCTATCTCTGTTTTTCAACAGAGAAACAGTCAAGTGCTTGCTCAGTGTCACTCAGCTGGTAAGCAGTAGACCCCAAATTAGAATCAAGAAATTATGACTCTTCTATGTGTTTTAATATTATTTATGATTTTAATGTAATATGACTTAAATATTTTTAAATCTTTGATTGGACATGGAAAGGTAATAATATAGAAACAGGAATCATGCTTCTGATAAAAAAGAAAAATAATTTTAAGAGTAATTTTAATTTATTGATAGATTTTACAATGCAATCACTGTTTTTTTTTGTTTTTTGCGGTACGCGGGCCTCTCACTGTTGGGGCCTCTCCTGCTGCGGAGCACAGGCTCCGGACGCACAGGCTCAGCGGCCATGGCTCACAGGCCCAGCTGCTCCGCGGCATGTGGGATTTTCCCGGACCAGGGCACGAACCCACGTCGCCTGCATCGGCAGGCGGACTCCCAACCACTGCGCCACCAGGGAAGCCCAATCACTGTTTTTTAAATAAATTTATTTTTGGCTGTGCTGGATTTTCGTTGCTACACGCGGGCTTTCTCTAGCTGCAGTGAGCGGGGGCTACTCTTCGTTGTGGTATGCGGGCTTCTCATTGCGGTGGCTTCTCTTGTTGCAGAGCAGGGGCCCCAGGCGTGCGGGATTCATTAGTTGTGGCACGCTGGCTCAGTAGTTATGGCTCACAGACTCTAGGGTGCAGGCTCAGTAGTTGTGGTGCATGGGCTTAATTGCTCCGCTGCATGTGGGATCTTCCTGGACCAGGGCTCGAACCCGTGTCCCCTGCATTGGCAGGTGGATTCTTAACCACTGCGTCACTAGGGTAGTCCCAACAGCACAATCACTTTCTAACAAGATCACCACAAAAGTCTCACATTCCAAACCAAGTATAAACAAAAGAAAGTTATTATTTATCATTCTTGTCTCATCTATAAAACTTCTCAATTAAGGAATAGAATGCTTAAACTGAGAGAAGTTAGTAATAGAGCCATAATTACTTGTCCAAAAGGATTCAAAACTGATAGAATGTATGATTTGTCTATTTCTTCTATTTTGACAGGTGCTCTGTAGCATTTCTAGACATATATAATTAACATCAGAAATATGTTTTAAAGATTATAGAGTTAAAACAGTTTAATCAAAGCATGATTTATATTTTAATAAATTGCAAGTCATTTGGTTTACTGTCTCCATAATTTCAATATTTCTTTGTTTACTAAATTTTTATACCATTAAATTGAATGGTATAATTGCATATCTTTTAAAGAGATATATTTATTGTCTTGGTCTTTGCTCAATGAAGGATATATTTATAATGTCAGGATTTGCCACTGTGGAAAGAATAGATCTAATGGCATACAAGTTTAACAAATGAGAGAAGCCACCAGGAAGAAAAGATCCTCATCAAAATTTACTCTTCTGTATGCAGATGTAGAGAATGGACTTGAGGACACAAGGAGGGGAAAGGGTAAGCTGGGATGAAGTGAGGCAGTGGCATGGACATATATACATATATACCAAATGTAAAATAGATAGCTAGTGGGAAGCAGCCGAATAGCACAGGGAGATCAGCTCGGTGCTTTGTGTATACCTAGAGGGGTGGGATAGGGAGGGTGGGAGGGAGACTCAAGAGGGAGGAGAAATGGGATATACATATATGTATAGCTGATTCGCTTTGTTATACAGCAGAAACTAACACACCATTGTAAAGCAATTATACTCCAATAAAGATGTTAAAAGATTTTTAAAAATTTAGTCTTCTGTGTTGCCTGAGATTCCACCTAGAATTGTAGCCATGAGTTATGTCTTAACAAATGAAAATCTCAAAAAGTCTAATTTAGATGCAGAACATTAACTTTAGGATTGATAAATGTTCTGCTGCGTACTATTTAAGTAAAAGCTTAATAATACTACATTGCTAATAAAAGTGTATTTTAAAAAGTGTATTTTAATTTTTAATTTAAAAAGTGTATTTTAAAAAGTGTATTTTAATTTATATGGTAATAATAGAAAGATTATATATAAAAGCTGAAATCAATATGTGTGTTTATAGCACCATCTGTGCGACAAACAGGTAGACTTGAATTTTTGAAACCTTTCTTCTGTTTCTTAGTATACAAAAAGCATTGCTTTTAGATACCATGGTAGGGGGGTGGGGGTGGATACATAGGTTAACAAAGGCACAGTCCTCTCTCAAGCCTTTGCTCGGGCCGTGGTTGAGGAACAGCCATAATGCTATGGGAGCTAAGAGAATGGAGAAGCTACTTGGTTGGAAAAAAGGAGACAACTGCAGAGAATATTTCATAAAGGAGGAAATACTAAGCTACTCTTTATGCATGAGAGAGATTTCAGCAGAAGGAAACACCATGTGTAGAGTCATCAATGTAGAAATGGCTGAAAGTTTTGGGGAAGGGCAGACAAGTTTGACTGCAGATGATGTGTGACTGAAACACAAATTGAAGTTAAATCTTACAGAGCTTTATTATAACCACAAACATCGGAGCTTTATTCTATTGGGCTGAGGAACCCCTGAAGAGTTTTGAATAAGAGAATAACAGGTCAGTGTTGTCTTGGGAAGTTGTATAAAAGATGATTTGAACGTAGAGAAAGGTTGCCCATAGGGGAAAGGTTATTGCAGTGGTCTTAGTGGGATGATGAGTCTGCATTAAGAAAGTGGCAGGGGCTTCCCTGGTGGCACAGTGGTTGAGAGTCCACCTGCCGATGCAGGGGACACGGGTTCGTGACCCGGTCCGGGAAGATTCCACATGCCGCGGAGAGGCTGGGCCCGTGAGCCATGGCCACTGAGCCTGCGCGTCCAGAGCCTGTGCTCCGCAACGGGAGAGGCCACGACAGTGAGAGGCCCGCGTATCGCAAAAAAAAAAGAAAGTGGCAGAAGGAAACGAATATGAGAAATATTACATAATATATAGAACCTGACGATTGGGCACAGAGAATTAATAGAACAGGGAGGGAGATGTATTCAACCTTGAATGATAACCAGGAAGATTTTCAGACTTAGGGAAATTATGAGTTTGCTTTTGATTTTTCATGTTATTTGTTACCTTTGGGACAATCCAGGGATGAATATTTTCTGAAAAATACAAAAAAAACACGCTTTTAGATCATAGGTTAAAATATAGCCAAAGAAATTTTTTTTTCACCGAAACACACTTGTTATTTCACCAAAACGTAGTTTAATCTCAAATATATCAAGCCCTAGTTTTGAATTCATGATCTAAAATATTCATATTTAACAGTATACACATGTATACACAAATATATATGTAATTACAGATTTATTGATATACTTTTTAGAAATTGTGTTTAAACATAGTGTTAATACTTAAGTAACTTATGTCCCGTATATATATGACTATACATTTTAGCCACATCTTCTACTGTTTTAACTAGAATTCTTACCAAAGAAAGCATTTTTTCCACCTCTGAGAGACTTCATTACCATTTTGTATAATTGTTCCTTATGTTAAGCTACCATTATTATAAGCTTCTTTGGAATAATAAAGTAATAGTGCAGTTATCCTCTTAAGGATCTCTGAGTTGTTATGCCATTATAGCTTGGTGGCGTTCTGCTGACTACAGATGGGTGAGTGAAAGGGGCTAACATTAAGGCGGTTTCTTTTATAGTTTCATAAAAGCATTACCAGTATGCCATTTAGTAAAATGTTCATGTTATTAAAATTTTTAATGTAAGGAGTTTAGTGCAATCTACCTCAACATTACAAAGAGGACTTGTCAACTATCAATCAAGTGCATAAAACTGAGTGAATGTGTTTGTATGCTATTTATTTGAACTAAATGTCTAATAAGCCTCTTCTGCTAATTGGACTTAACGTTTCTGTTGCTAAATGAGAAGCATTTTGGCTGCTGTATAAGGTAGTAAGAACTACCCAGTGGAATAAACAACTAACATCTGTTATCCTGTCCTGCTCCAGCTTGACTTTTACCAGTTAAGTACATCAGCCCTGAAGTCAAGGTTATCAAATATGTGAATCTCTGGCACACCCATGTTTATGTGAAGGCAAAGAAATAGCACATCATGAGTAAAGACCAGCCAACCAAAAGATATTGAGTACAGCTGGTCTATTTTGTTTTAACCTTTACAAGCCCACAACCTTAAGCAAAAACTAGTGGAAGTTAGAAATTTTGTAGTTTTTATAATAACTATTTTTGTAATCAGTGTCACTTTTTTCTTTAGCATTTTCCTACCTGTACAATTTGATGCTGATAATTGTTAGGTTAAATGTAATTACTTTTATAATAAATTTATATTTATTTTCTTTAAAAAGAAGCTAAATTCGGATTTGGCTGAGCTTCGGAAAGAAAAAGAAGATTTACTAAAGAAATTGGAGCCTTCATCCGAAATCACAAGTTTGGCTGAAGAAGTTGCCCAGGTAACAGTTCCACGGATACAAGTTACATCACTTGGCCCTTCAAGGAGCATGGATTTGGAAATGAAGCAATTGCAGTGTAAACTAAAGGTGATTATAAATTTTATTAAAGATGAAAACATTTATTAAGTTACTGAATCCTTAAAGACATGTTTCTATCAATTCTAATTTAATTCTACTAATAAAGGTAAATTATGGTATAAATAATCTCTAAATTATTAATACTACATTCAATCTCATCTTTCTATTTTAGCCTGGTAGATTCTTATCTGGTAACTTATAATACTATTCTCTGAAAAAATAGCAAGACACCATGAAATCCTAACTTAGGAGACGAGGGAAACTGGCCATTATCATTCTATTCCACTATTCAACTCCTCTCTGCCTGGCACTAAACAGAATTCTTTTTGAACATAATAATGTATCACCATAACTAGAATTGCTTTCCTGTACACATTTTGCTGCTGTTTTAACTTGGTGGTTCTTTGTTGGAGATGGGGAAGGAGGAGGGAATTAGGGGAAAGGAGAAGCAGCACAGAGCAAAGGTGAGTTGGTTTAATCAAGTTAAACCTGAAAGTGAGAATAAAGACCAGTGTTCCTTTTGCTTATAAAGAATTGTGTCTAAGTCCAGGTGAGACTGTCAACAACTTAAAAGTAAGGCTGGCCTTAGTTTTTACCCATATATAAATCTCTCTCACTTGGAAGGAATGTGTGAGTTACAAAGGTGAGACTAATGAGAATGCCTAAAGCAATTTAGATCATGCTTGATGTAAGTTTGAAGTGACATTGTCCATATCTAACCTGGAGTCCTGGAACACTGACCAGGCTGCATAGGGACAAAAAGGGTAAATCTTTACTTTTGTCTTATTTCATGCTTTAATATGGAAATATTCTGGAAGACTAGGTACTTTGAAATAAATAATACTCTTGATACTACAAATTTCTGTTTCGACATTGTATGAGGTTGCTAGGGCTGCCATAACAAAATACCACCGAGGGCTTCCCTGGTGGCGCAGTGGTTGAGAGTCCGCCTGCCGATGCAGGGGACAGGGGTTTGTGCCCCGGTCCGGGAAGATCCCACATGCCGTGGAGCGGCTGGGCCCGTGAGCCATGGCCACTGAGCCTGCGGGTCTGGAGCCTGTGCTCTGCAACAGGAGAGGCCACAACAGTGAGAGGCCTGCGTACCGCAAAAAAAAAAAAAAAATACCACCGAGTGGCTGGCTTGAATAATAGAAATTTATTTTCCCATAGTTCTGGGGTTTAGAAGTCCAAGATCAAAGTATTGACATGCTTGATTTCTTCCAAGCCCTCTTTCCTTGGCCTGTGGATGGCCGCCTTCTTGCTGTGTCTTCACATGGTCACCCCTCAGTCTATGAGGTCTGTGTCCTAATTGCTCCTCTTATAAGGACACCAGTCATGTTAGATTAAGGCCCACCCATGTGACCTCATTTTACTTTAATTACCTCCTTAAAAGCCCTATCCAAATACATTTTGAAGTACTGGAAGGGGAGGTTAGGACTTAAACATATGAATTTTGCCAGGACACAATTCAGCCTATAACAGATATCAGATTGCTAACATAATAAATTTCTGAGAAATAGCTTATTTTCTACTTGATATTTTCTATGCCTAGTAAAACAAAAATGGTTACATTTGAATCTCTTAAAGGTCTACATCCATCTTTTTTATTTTATCCAATTAATATTAGACTTTTCTATGTAAATTCTTAGGTGTACTTCTGAGATGTACATGGTTCATTCAGAAATTAGAGTGCTCATGTGCATTTCTGTGTCTTCATTTTTACCCATATTAGACATGTTTCCTCAAGGAACCCAACTTTATATAGATAATAAAATATTTAGTGACATATAAATTCCAGTGAATGATATATACATCAGTTATTTATATTTAGTTTAATTTGTAGTTCTTTATACAATCTGGATTGAGTAGTACTCCAACTTATATTTGTGATTTTTTTGACCTCCTGATTGTTGAAAGGATACCTTTTGGTGTACACCATGTTCTCTCCCAGTTTTCCAGTAAGTTAATAATGAAGAATAATAGTTTTTAAACTACTGTTAATTTATATATAATCTATTGCCAATCTAGTTCTAAGTCCTTTAAAAATGTTAACTCATTAAATACTCGTTTCAACCCTATGAGATAAATTCTGTTATTATATCTATTTTACAGTTAAGCAAACTGAGTACGTTAATTGTCCAAGGTCACACAGCTACTAAGAGATAGAGCTGAGATTAGAACTCAATCCATAGGGCTCCAGCATCCATGCTTTTACTCATTTTGCTCTGAAAAATTTTTAAAGCGTTTAATAAACTTAAACAGGAAAGCTCTAACCAAGATAGATTATTACCATTATGACATCTTTGAAATAATGTGTTTTACTCCAGATTTTGTCATGCTGCAGATAAGTATTATGTTGTAGGAAATGGAAAAGGGTCAGAGGACCTGGGTTTTGATCATTTTTTGTCCAGTAACTTCTTGTGTGTGGGACCTGACTGAGGAAATTACTTAGCTTCTCCAGAGGTCTAGAGCAGGAATACCTTTCTACCCTCTTCAAAAGGATTTTTGAGGATTAAACAAAATAACTGTGAGACTTAGAGGGTCTGGCAAAAGTATTTATCAAGCTGGCATTGTTTTATTTATTATAATTCTGTAATCCCTCAATTATCCAGAAGTCAGAATTACAGCATTTTTCAGCCACCTAAAATAACAGGCTTAAGTCTAAAAACATAAAAGAATCAAACAGCTATCTTAAAATCCACTTAATTTATTCTGTTGAAGATATTGTCAGGGTTCATTTACTGCCTTTTGTCTTTTTTTAAAAATACAGCTGTAATGAGTTTATTTGTTTAACTTTTCAGCAGAAAACACCTCAAAAGCAGCAAATTAGAAGTATGTATATTAGGGGCCAGGATGCTTGTTTTTAGGCAGGAATATTGAGAGAATCAAACTATGATCAACAGATTGACAGAAAAAAAATAGAAAAATGTTAAGGTAAAAATACAAAATTAGAAAAACAGCAGCCTGGGACCATTCAGAGTAGGGCTGAGTAGCCATTTATATCATAATAGTTCTTAAAGGCATCATTATATAATGATACAGTGATAATAAATTAGATGCAGTAATATAGCATAATTAATATAGTGATAATATTTATAATATATCATTATATTAAAGTATCACTATTGCTTAATGTAATTGTGGACTGTCATTTCTAAATGAATGAACAATCATTCCGGAAAGAATTTAAGTTTAATGATTAAAGCAAAAGCTTCAATTTTTTGGTAAATTTACTAGTATGGAGCATCTTACTCTGGCAGTGCTAGAAATAAGACACCATATGTCACTGTAAACATGTAAAATATGATGGAAATTTAGATTGTGTAACACAAAATTTAATCAAAACTTTTAGCATTCAATACAGTTGCCAAGTTGAGGTAACCTTGGGTTTTTAAGAAAATTAATATAATATTTAATGGAAATTTAAAATTTACATATGCCATACCAATGAGATACTTAAAGTCTGTCTGATGAATTTGACTCACATTTACATTGTGTGGTTAATGGTTTTATCTTTTCAGATTTATATTTTTTAGAATAAGTTAGTCAAACCTGGAAATAGTTCTCATAGAAACAATTAACTATAGTTATTAGAAAAATTAGTGAAATAACTACTACAAATACTTTTAAAGTTATATTTTATTCTATTTATATTATTTAATACTTTTTAAATTTAACAAATGAATTAATGTATGTCAATGCTGTCTTACAGGTAGAAAAACCAAAATATCAAATCACTAAATAATATCTCAGAGTACATGTTTTCTTGGAACTTGAGTCAAAATTGAAAGTTAGGTGTCCCTAACACTCTGGCTCCTAGGCCACGCAGACAACAAATACCACAAAGGTGTTCTGCTTTGAAAAACTAATAATTATGTATAAATACTTTAATAATTAATATTGTTTATAAGTTCAAGTAAGGAAGTATTCAGTATTCATAAGTTTCTTTATCAGTTATCTTTTACTATCTAACATTATCCTAAAATGTAGCAGCTTAAAACACCAGCAATTTATTATTTCTTATGATCCAGTGGGTTCACTAGGTAGGTCTTTTGCTGCTGTCTGCTGGGTCCCCTCATATGACTGCATTCTTCTAAACCAAGGATTTACCTGAGCTGGAAGTTCCAAGAGAGCCTCACTCAAAGGCTGGCAGTTGGTCTGCTGGCTGTCATCTGGGGTACCTCAGTACTCTCCCAAATGGCCTTTCCTCTATATTTGTTGGAAGGTGATCCCAGAGCAGCATTCCAAGAGGGCAAAGATGCAAGCTAGAAGGATTTAGGGCCTAGATCTGATATTTGCACAGTGTCATATGCCACATACTTTTGGTCAAAGCAAATCGCAGGCCAGGCCAGATTCAAAGGGTTGGGAGACGTATTACACCTCTTGATGGGAGGTGCAGCAAAGCTTTGTGACTATATTTAGTCTGTTACAGGTAATTAGTAAATCCAGAATTAGTTTTAAGTGATCTTACTAAACCATAAAAATAATTAATCACATACACATTTACATTTTACAAAATCCATATTTCCCGTAAATGTATTTTGGGTATATACTCTTTGCAGTTATTATGTGAGTGTGTTCCTCTATGATTTTGGCATGTTATATAAAAATTTTAGTGTGCCAATTTATTTCTGTTAGAAATACAAAATGAAGCATATTAAAATGTTTAGATGTTCATTTTAATTATAACCATAATTTTTGCAATTTTATTATCTTCATGAAAATGGCATTTATACTTATGCTGCTTTAGAACAAGATTGAAAGACATATTTGAATTTATGTGTATTTTTAATCTAGAATGCAACTAATGAACTCACTAAACAATCATCAAACTTGAAGTCTCTGAAATCTGAACTCCTAGCAAAAGAAGAACACATAAAGGAAATGCATGAAAAGTATGTGCTTTATATTTTTATCCATTGTATTTGGTGCCACCTAGTGGCGGCTAACTCTATTAAACATTGCACACCAAGAAACAATACCAACTTGTTTGCCTTTCTTAGTTCGTTTTTAAGCCTACACAAGATGAAAGTTTAAAGAATATTACAAATATCATGGTTTATGGCAAGATAGTTACTATTTTTTAATTAGAGTAAGAATGTTTAAAGTTAGATTTTCCATCTTAAACATATTTAATTCTGAATAAATATCAACTAATGGCTGAAAGACTATGAACAGAAAACTTTAGAATGTAGTAATTATTTGACTAAAAATATATGTATAGGTTGATCTTTATATTGGATTTAATGCCTAAGCTTATAAAGCGAAGGTTGAAAAAAAGTGGAAGTTTTGTTTGTGTTTAAAATAACTGGAGGGTTATGAAATATTATAATACTTTGTGTATTTATACTAAAAAGGAGTTTAAAATGTTCTATCTCACAGAATCAAAATTATTTCCTTTCTATATCTTTTATAGATATACTAGAGCTTAGAAGTTGTAACATGTTTAGAAAGAATTCTAATCATTCATAATTTGAGATACATGTACCTCATGTACATACATGTATACCACGTTATAAGTGAAGATCACTTAAAATCTTAACAGATAAAACTATTAGGCAAAAAGATTGGTTAATTTTTTTAAAAGACTATCTTGAAGCTTATTTATGGACTGAGTTAGTCTTGCTTACTGTTTACCAGTGAGGACTTTAGAGAAATATTCTTTGAATCCTGGCTTCTTTACCTGCTAGCTCTGGGACTCAATTTAATAGAATTAACTCATAAAGTTCTTAGAATTAAATGAGTTAGTACTTATAAGTGCTTTACTTATGTAAAGCACTTATAACAGTGACTGGCACATAGTAAACACTCAATAAATGTTAGCTGTTGTTCTTTTTATAGTAGTAATTGTAGTAGTTGTTACTGCATCTATCATTTTATACTTAGCGTTATCAATTTAAGCTAAACTGATATGTCAGTTCAATCTCATATGATATTAAATTAGAACTGATATGTCAGTTCAGTCTCATATGATATTAAATTTACATAGCTTTAAAGTGAAAAAGAAAAACTATTTTCTTCGGCTATTCTTTGAAATGTATAATAAATGTATAATATTATCAAATTTTATGTTTGTTTATTAGAGTATAGAATTCTTGCTTATCGGTGTTGTGATTTTTGATAATCTCTAAATATTGCTTTGTATTTTTCTTAGAATGCAAAAGTGGAACATAAATATAATAATTTTAAGTTTTCATAAATTTTATTAATTTGTCTCAGTTCTTTTTTAATGTATATATATATATAATACTGTAATTACCAAGTCACAACTGGATTATAGATTTTAATATTTTACTCAAATTATTAATAAAGCAATACTTTATGCCATGCAATTATTTTATTAACTTGCAGCTTCACTAATATCAGATAGCATTTAAAAGTTAACAGTAGGTATAACATTGGATAATATGTAAGATGTCATCACTGTTGAAGTATTTTCTATCACTCTTGATAAAGTGTCTTTTTTTCCCTTTCAAGGATGTCTCGAATGGAGAGAGATATAACCATGAAAAGACATTTGATAGAGGACTTGAAATTTCGACAGAAAGTAAATTTGGAAAGTAATGAGAGTATTAATGGAATGCTAGAAAATCTTGAAAAAAAGGTATCAATTTTTATGTTCACTGACACTGAAAAAATCACTTCCCCTTGTATTAACTTTAACTCAAATATTCAATCTTAATAAAAGGTATAGCAAATATTCATAAAATGTATGTGTATTGTTACATAATTACATCATTTGCTCTGAAGGTACATTATTTGTTTTAAAATTCAAGACTCCAAACAGTCACACATAATATAGTCATTCATTCTTTTTATATTTGTAAACATACCATGAGAAGATAATCAAGTTTAATTTTTTTAATCTTTAATATTTCTGGGACACATAATTCCATTTTATTCAGATTTTATTTTATTTAAAGCTATTATTTATAATGATAGAATTAAGCATATATTTTAAATGAAAAATATTATTGTCAATGACTATCAGTTCTTTAAAAAGTGTACTCACCACGGTTTTTTTTAAAGTGTACTTTTTCCTTATATACATTTAATTCAGTGTACTTAGGAAAAGAGTCATATTTAAAATAGTTGTATAATATCTGATCCCAAACTAGAAATCAATGATTTGCTGACTAAGAGATATTTTTTTGCTTAAAAATTTTTAAAGCTGCTATTTACACAAATCATAAAACAAATCATAAAGCAGCTTGTGCTTTGGCATTCACTAAATGTCATCCACTCCAGAGAGAGCGTTTCCCTTACTTTCCTTGTTGGAGATAAAAATGTAAGTAATGCTCAGATGGATTTAAGAGGGAAAATTTTACATGAGCAAGACACATGCATACAGATTTTCTTTTCTCTTTCTCCTCCACAGACCCACATGAATTATAATTACTTCGTAGAGGTTTCTTCAATGCTATTCTTAAAATTTTGCTCATTTTTTTTAACTTCAATAATCATTTAAGGTAGTCTTACAATGTTTGTGTAAGTAATCATTTATCTTTAATAGCTTTAAAGTGAAAAAGAAAAACTATTTTCTTTGGTTATTCTTTGAAATGTATAATAAATATGTTGTATTATTTAATTTTATCCTAAAAAGTACATGTTATACTTTTACTGGAGAATACAAATGAAAATTATCCATGACTTGGCTTATTTAAGAATCAAAACCAACCATCTGAGCTTCCCTGGTGGCGCAGTGGTTGAGAGTCCGCCTGCCGATGCAGGGGACACGGGTTCGTGTCCCGGTCCGGGAAGATCCCACATGCCGCGGAGCGGCTGGGCCCGTGAGCCATGGCCACTGAGCCTGTGCGTCCGGAGCCTGTGCTCCGCAACGGGAGAGGCCACAACAGTGAGAGGCCCGCGTACCGGAAAAAAAAAAAACAAAAAAACAACCATCTCCTACTTAAGGAAGTTTAGGTTAGTAATTAAAAGAAATATAGTTAAAATTAATTGTATATTATTAGATAGAAGGCTACACATACCAATATTCATGCTTTTTTGTGCAATTTTGGGGGTTTGCTATTGATTTCAGGATTGTTAGTCTCATTCACAGTATGAGTTCTACAGATCTTATACTTGAATTTGATATCATTTATGAGAAAATAAACTAGACTTATTCATGTATTCATTTGGTTTCCATTTGAAACAAACACAGTATGGAACTAGAATGCCTTTACCAATAATAATTACCTTCATGCTTTTATTGTAGGTGAAGACATTAACTGAAGAGTGTTCCAACAAGAAGGTATCAATCGATTCACTAAAGCAAAGACTTAGTGTCGCTGTAAAAGAGAAGTCACAGTATGAACAGATGTATCAGAGAACTAAAGAGGAGTTAGAAAAAAAGGTATGGTTTTAGGACATTTTAGCCTGGAGGTGGACTGTAACAATGTCTTTTTCATTTTTAAAGTTGTCCTTTTTTTCTCCCCAAAACTACTATGAGCTATTTAAATGTTTCAGATAACTGCAAAGAACATTTATATCTCTACATAAAACACTAAGAATTTGTTTACTATTAAAGGTAATGCTGTATTAGAGAGACAGATTTACTTATCTTGATAATTTCTAATAAATGAAAACTATTGTTAACTGGCATTTATATAAGTGGATATAAATTTTTAGGTCCACCTAAACTTATAAGCTAATTAAATACTTCCATTTGACATATGAAATCTTTCGGTCTAAAATGGCTTCCATGTTTTTAGTGATTTATAATTTTTAAAAAGCATAAACTCATTTTGATGATAAATATATGATAATGTGTGTGCAAGATATTCATTGAAAATAAACAAAAACAACCATCAATTCTACTCAAATAAAAATGAATACAAGATACAGAGAGAGTAATGAAACCCTTTCCTTATATGACATCTCTAACTAACATCCAAATCTGTTTAAGAAATATTTTTTTATTCTATGATTACTGGTCATTTGCAGGATCTCAAGCTTACTTTCCTCATATCAAAAATAAATGAGACTGAATCTGCTATGGCAGAAATTGAAACAGCAGCATCTAAGCATCTTCAAGGATTAGCAATGCAAAGTGAGCAGGCCCTAGAAGGTGCACAGAAGAAATTGCTGCTAGCCAATGAGAAAGTGGAAGAGTTCACCATATTTGTGAAGGTTTGAATTCTTTCTGCTTTACTAACTTGTACTTTACTTCAGGCAGAGTGGGCAGTGGCCTACTTCAGATGATTTGGGAAGTACGTTTAAGTTCCTTTCTGCTTTCCTAAACCACAAAGCATCTTCCCCTACTTGCCACACTGTTCAAATTTTCTCTATAACAGATTTGTTTTTATAGCTTGATTTTAAAAATGTCCACTCTATTATTATATTCTTTCCTTAATGTCAGTTTAGTTATGAAATTGTGGTAATCACATAATCAAGACGGGTGGGGTTTTTTTTTGTTTTTTTGATTATTTTTATTTTTGGCTGTGTTGGGTCTTCGTTGCTGTATGTGGGCTTTCTCTAGTTGCAGTGAGCGGGGGCTACTCTTCATTGCGTGTGCAGGCTTCTCATTGTGGTGTCTTCTCTTGTTGCGGAGCATGGTCTCCAGACGCTAGGGCTTCAGTAATTACGGCATGCGGGCTCAGTAGTTGTGGCACTCAGGCTCAGTAGTTGTGGCTCATGGGCTCTAGAGAGCAGGCTCAGTAGTTGTGGCGCACAGGCTTAGTTGCTCCGTGGCATGTGGGATCTTCCTGGACCAGGGCGCGAACCCATGTCCCTTGCATTGGCAGGCAGATTCTTAACCACTGCGCCGCCAGGGAAGTCCCAAGACAGATTTTAAGACAAAAGAATTGAGTCATTTTCATTCCACTCTCCTTTTAAAAATCATCAAAGCAAGAACAACCAGAAACTTGCTCCATGATAATTGAACTTAAGAGACATTGCACCCCAGCCCATGACCTATCAGACATGGAATGGATAGAGGAATGGTAAATGATCTAGCAGGACAAAAGGAAGACAAGCTGAAGTGTCTACAAAGGGTGTACCATCTGGAAATTATCTGACCACTGAAGACTCCCAGAACGGTTCTGGCCTTGGCTGCACAAGGAACCACCAAAGCCAAGGGTGGTGGGGGAGAGGAGAATACCAGGCTAAAATGGGTGTTTTGTTTGAAAGTCTTTATAAGGAATTTTTAGACCTCTGGCCTGTACTTCTGCCCCACATGGTCAGCCAGTATTCCTCCCTTAACTATTCTGGAAAAACTCAGGAGGAGCAGTTCTAGTTTCAGAGATATGAGGCACTGAGCGGGGGAACCTGGTGATCGCTCCACTCATTTCAATCCCACTGTGAGTTGTTTGCACCCCTGTTTAGTGCCTTTTATTCTGCCTCGTATTATAGTCAGCAAACGGATCTGTTTCCATTATATAAATTATGATGAGTTCCTTAAAGTCAAGAACCACGTTTTATTAATCTCTACCTCCACAGCATGTACCATAGTGACTTGCAAAGAGATGGCATGCAATAATGATCACTAACTAATCAAACTGAATTTCTCTTAGGAATATGAAATTTTAATAAAAGCCCTTTTGGCCTTTAAAAATAAGAATTAAGATAATTGGACTACTGTGGGAGGGTAAATCTTTACTTTCCCCCTTTTATCTCCTGAAGTTGCAATGTTCTCTTTTTTTCTAAACCAATCTTCGATGAGATTGAGTTCTTCCCGCTACTTGTTCCTTTGGCTGGCATATATTGTTAAAAACTTGCCTATCATAACAGTAGAAACTTATTTAAATATATAAATATTTTTAATTGATGGAATCTTTATAAAATTAAAGTTTAAATGTCCTTCTATGGAATAAAATAACATCAACACTTACTGTCTTCTTTCTCAAATAACCCTACTATTATTTGAACTACTCAACTAGACTTGCTGCATATATAATTATTATATATATAAATATGTTAGTGTTCTAAAAGCATTTACCCCCTTAGGTATTGATCTTATTTATAAGAATTAACATTCCTGGACTTATAAGTTGAATATAAGATGGCAAATAACTGGATCTTATGTGTAGTACCATTTTTTTTATTCCTCTAAAAATAACAGCTTACAACATTTTATGCCAGTGTTAATAGTACCCCATTTAGAACAAATCCCTTACTTCGTTTCTTTGGAAATCATAGATACCTTGGGAGTTTTCTCATTTAAAAAATATCTACAAAATGAATGGAATAAAACATTTTATCTCTTTCAATGAAGGTTTCAAATGGTATAAAGTCAGACCAATAATGCTTGCCTCAGAGGACTCTAAATGATTGCAGAGTATTAATTTAAATTTATTAATTTAATCATATTTCCTTTTCCAGATTTAAAATGTCATTCCTTCCAAATGCTTGTTGAATAGTCTCACTGTTTAACTTATGATAAGCACTCTCATTGAATATTGTCATTATTTTACTCATGATATAGAGCTATTTTTATTATGACTTTTAGCTTCATAAACCTTTGTTTTCTATGTTTTATATTCAGCTTAGAGTTGCATTTTTTGTACTGTTAGCCAATATATAAAATATGAAATGCATATTTATAAGATTTACTCAAATGCTAGTTATGGTTTTTCCTAAAGTATTCCTTGAACGTGTCCTGTTTAAAAAAGAATTGATAACCAGAAGTTTTTAAAATAGAAAAATGAATTTTATGATTAGATATCTGATTATTATAGACTTGTTGAAGTTTCATGACCTTTATGATAATGTAATGGGTGTACTTCTTCACATAGTTTGGCAAAAATTATCTTTTAAAAAACAAACTTCTTACTATTCATGTCCAAGGATATGAATAGTATTTAATGATATAGTGAATGTCTCATCTCTAGTTGTTCGAGAGTAACATACTAATCCTTCATGTATTTCACCAACAATGATATAGAGTATAGATGTCCTAGTAGATAAATTCAGGATTGCCATGGTTTCATGACTTTTTAATTTGAGTAACATATTAAAGGTCCTATAGTAGAGAATGATAGCAGATATGGATACAATATTTTTAGTACTCTTTCAGAAATTTTCCATGTTGTTTCAGTTTGGTATTTAGATTGCTTGCATTAGAATCAACAGATTCTATTACATTTAAATAAAATTCATAATTCCGGGCATTATTGAATCAAAATCTTGGTTGGGGTGAGACCCAATAATCTGCATATAACATCTAGGTGATATTATGCATTAATACTGTTTTGAAAACATTTTTTTTTAAAGCCCAACATTGCTTTTATGGATTGAATCTATATAACAAAATATTTATCAGTTTGGTATTTAATAGCACCTTTTACCACTCATGACTTCTAATGGTAATTTGACATTTGTTTTACTTAACTTTGTTTTAGGGTCCATATGTATTTGATAATGGTACCACTTCTACTGCTTAATCCATTTCTCTAATAAAGGGCCACAAGCAAACTAATGCCCAAACCAGAAACATTGGCAAAGACTGGATATTTGGGTCTGAAGAAGGAGATTACTGTCATCCTTCTCTTCCTCACACGTATAGCCCACCCTAGGACTGGGCAGAAATGCTCAGGAGCTGCCATCTTCAGTGACATACCATCAGTGACATCCTAAACACTACTGCATTACAGCTCAGCTTTCACCTTTTTAAAAATTTAAGACCTTCCATAATTTGACCCTATTCTGTTTAGAATCTAATTTTTTTTCCCACTACTCTCCAAATTTCACCCAGATTGTGTTCAGTCTTGCCTTTCCTCAAGTTTTCCTTCTTCCTTCACATATCTTTCTCTCTTTGCTCTTCGCTCTAAACCCTTCCGATTTAGCTCAGGGCCTTCCTCTTTCCTGAATCATTTCTTTAACTCTGTGGTTAAGGGGAAAGGGCCCTACTCTGCCAGCTTCTGGTTCTGTTATCTCAGGCAAGTAACTTAATCCTCTGTGTCTCTGTTTCCCCATCTATAGAATTAGTGTAAAGATGGGACATACCTAAAGTGAGGATTTAAATAAGTTAACATAGATAAAGCTCAAACATTGCCCAATATGCTCAGTGTTATCTGAGTGTCAGCTAGTAGTATGCCTATCATTTATCTCCTGAATAATTATTGTATATACCATATAAATTAACACATAACTGCAAACTGTCATAGTTTTCTTTTTGTTTCAAGTAGATTATTATAGTCAACTTGAAGTTAGGGTATTGTCATTTTTACCCGAAGTACTGGCACATAATAGGGCTCACTAAATTCTTGAAGAATTGATTTTACATCTGCTTTAAGAATGGTACAGGACACATAATCACTGCTCAGATTGAAACCTCTGTGAAGGCAAGAGCTATGCACATTGCTTAACAAGCATAGTTAAAGAATGTGCATAGTTCCTACATGGAACATTATGATCACCAGGACTCATTCTGTGCAGAGCTTATTAGGGTATCAAGTTCACAAAAGTATTTAATAAATATTATTAGTAGTATTAATAGTAATAATGTTTGTTTTGACCATGTTATGGAATCTGTGTTCCCTTTACTCTTTTCATTTATGCATAGGGCACAACCAGATTATAGAAGAGGAGTGGCCATCTGTTCTAGATCTAGTCTTGAATATGGAATTTTGCCCTGGAGTAAAATCAAGTGCTTTGAGCATCTGGGCTGGATATATGTGGCAGAGCTCAGGCTTTAAATTCTCCTAATAACTGAATAAAACACACAAGGGAAATTTCTAGAAGTATTTGCTCAGTTTGATTGAACCCTGATATAGCCTTGTTAATGTGCTTGTATGTGAGAGTCATATGCTCAATTCCATCTTCTCGATAGCTTTTGTTAGCTGATAAATAAATACAAGCCAAAGAACAACATTCAGCCGGAAGCTTAAATCATTTAATTATCAATATGTACTTGCTTAGTAAGATTTAGTATGATGATTTGGGCATGTAAATTTCTTGCTTCTTTAGTGAGAACATTTGTAGAGCATTATAATTTTATTTTTAATAGGTACAGTTGTTAATGCTTTGGTACTGATCTACTCTATTATGATTTTTTTCAATTTTTTCCAACTTTATTGAGATATGACATATAACAATGTATAAGATTAAGCTATACAATATGGTGACTTGATACATGTATATATTATGAAATGTTTACTACAATAAGGGTAGTTAACACATCTTTAACCTCACATAATTACCATTTTATTGTTATTGTTATGGTGAGGACATTTAAAATCTACTCTCATAGCAAATTCCAAGTATACAACACAGTATTGTTAACTATAGTTACTATGCTGTACTTTAGATCCCTGGAACTTGTTCTTATAACTGGAAGTTTGTACCATTTGACCAACATCCCATTTCCCCCACCCCTCAGCCCCTATCTTTTTCTGTCTGACTTATTTCTCTTAGTATAATACTCTCAGGGTCCATCCATGTTGTCACAGATGGCAGGATTTCCTTCTTTTTCATGGCTGAGTAATATTCCTCTGTGTGTGTGTGTGTGTGTGTGTGTGTGTGTGTATCCACAGATACACACACACACACACACGCCACGTTTTCCTTATCCATTAATCCATTGATGGACACTTAAGTTGCTTCCATGTCTTGACTAGTGCAACTAATGCTGCACTGACCATGGGAATGCATGTCTCTTTGAGATCCTGTTTCATTTCCTTTGGATATGTACTCAGAAGTGGGATTGCTGGTAGTTCTATTTTTAATTTTTTTGAGGGACCTCTATACTGTTTTCCATAGTGGTTGTACCAATTTACATTCCCACCAATGGTACATAATGGTTCCCTTTTCTCCACATCCTCGTTAGCATTTGTTGTCTCTTGTCTGTTGGATAATAGCCATTCCAACAGGTGTGAGGTGATATCTTGTGGTTTTGATTTGCGTTTCTCTGATGATTAGTGAGGTTGAGCACCTTTTCGTTAACTTGTTGGCCATTTGTATGTGTTCTTTGGAAAAATGTCTGTTGAGGTCCTTTGTCCATTTTTAAATTGGATTATTTGGGTCTTTGTTATTAAGTTATATGAGTTGTATATAATTTGAAGTCAGGAAATGTGATACCTCCAGCTTTGTTCTTTCTCAAGATTGCTTTGGCTATTCAGTCTTTTGTAGTTTCATACAAATTTGGGTTTTTTTTCTTATTTCTGTGAAAAATGCCATTGGAACTTTGATAGAGGTTGCAGTGAATCTCTAGGTGGCTTTGGGTAGAATGGACATTTGAACAATATTCACTCTTTTAATCAGGATATCATTCCATTTATTTGTGTCTTCTTTAGTTTCTTTCATCAGTGTCTTGTAGTTTTTGGTGTATAGATCTTTCACTTCCTTGGTTAAATTTATTCCTAAAATTTTATTGTGTTGGGTGCCACTATAAGTGGGATTGTTTTATTTCTTTTTTACATGTTTAATTCTTAGTGTATAGAAGCACAACTAATTAATTTTTGTCTGTTGATTTTGTATCCTGCAACTTTACTGAATTTGTTGATTAATTCTAACAGCTTTTTGATGGAGTCCTTAGGACTTTCTTTATAAAAGATCATGTCATGAGCAAACAGAGACAATTTTATTTCTTTCTTTCTGATTTGGATGCCTTCTATTTCTTTTTACTGCCTAATTGCTCTAGCTAGGACTTCCAGTACTGTGTTGAATAGGAGTGGTGAGAGTGGGCACTTTTCTCTTGTTCCTGATCTTAGAGGGAAAGGTTTCAGCCTTTCACTGTTGAGTGTGAGGATAGCTTGGGCTTGTATTATATGGCCTTTGTTATGTTCCAGTATGTTCCTTCTATACCCAGTTTGTAGAGAGTTTTATCATGAAAGGATGTTAAATTTTGTCCAATGCCCTTTCTGCATTTATTGAGATGATCATATGATTTTTATCCTTCATTCTTTTAATGTAGTGTATCACATTTATTGATTTGTGTATGTTGACTCATTCTTGCATTCCAGGAATAAATCCCACTTCTCACCATGGTGTATGATCCTTTTAATGTGTTGTTGAATTCAGTTTGCTAGTATTTTGTTCAGAGGTTTTGCATCTATATTCATCAGGGGCATTGGCCTATAGTTTTCTTTTCTTGTAGTGTCCTTATCCGGCTTTGGTATCAGGTTAATGCTCACCTCATAAAATGAGTTTGAAAGTGTTCTCTCCTTTTACATTTTTTGGAAGAGTTTGAGAAGGATTGACTTTAATTTTTCTTTGTTTGGTAGAATTCACCAGTGAAGCCATCAAGTCATAGGCTTTTCTTTGTTGGAAGGTGTTTGATTGCTGATTCAGTCTTCTTACTCATTATTAATCTGTTGAGATTTTCTGTTACTTCATGATTCAGTCTTGGTAGGTTGTATGTTTTAGGAATTTATCCGTTTCTTCTAGGTTGTCCAATTTGTTGACATATAATAGTTCATACTCTCCTCTTACGATCCTTTGTATTTCTGTAGTATCAGATGTAATATCTTCTCTTTCATTTCTAATTTTATTGAGGCCTCTCTTCTTTTTCTTGGTAAATCTAGATAAAAGTTTATCCATTTTGTTTATCTCTTTAAAAAACTAGCTCTTAGTTTCACTAATCTTTTGCATTGTCTTTTATGTCTCAATTTATTTATTTCCACTCTTCTCTTTGTTATTTCCTCCCTTCTACTACCTTTGAGTTTAGTTTGTTCTTTTTGTAGTTCCTTGAGGTGTAAAGTTAGATTATTTTTTTGAGATTTTTTTTTTTTTTTTTTTGCTTAATGTAGGGTTCCACAGGGCAAGAAGAGACCAGTGACAGGAGTTGGGTGTTGGCGTGCAGGTGCTCAGGTGGCGGGGCTAGCTGCAGGTGAGCCCAGTGGTGCAGGCCAGTGAGAGGAGACAGAACCAGATCTGGGCCCACAAACAGCTGTGGGGGCCTTAGCTGTCAACATGTAGTTCTATGGCTACAGGGCCTCACCACAGGCACTTGCATGTCGTTGGAGGCCAGTGACAGGAGTCAGACCAGTGGCGAACTGGTCCACAGCTGAAGGGGTTAGCCCCAAATGCATGCATGGCAGTGGATCAGCTGCAGGGGTCTAGGCTGGCATCTTGCACTTCTGCAGCTGCAAAGGCCAAGCTGACTTCCAGTGCAGATTGGAGGGTCCAGTTGGGGACAGGGAGGGAGTCAGTCAGGTGGCATCCATCAAGGTGAACCTGTGGGGGGAAATCACAGTGGTGAAATCTGCAGGGGGTTCATGGCAGCTGTCCTGGGCTTTGGTTTCTTCAGTGGCGAAAGCTGTTGGGATCCTGCACAGAGCTGTAAACCACAGCTGCTCTTGCTGCATAGCTGATATTGGGAGCCCCAGGCATTCTTCCTTGCTCCAACCTGTCTTTATTTGTCTTAGCTTTGTCAGTCTCTGGGTAGTGTGAAACTGAAGTGGGTCCTTCATGCAGTGATATGAAAAACTGGGGAAGTTGGTTCCTCACCTCATTCTCCCTTTCCCAGCGAGGGAACTCTTTTGAACTGGGCAGTTCCCCCTTGGCACTGAGCAGTGCCACCCTGGGGTATGCGATGATGCAGGCAAAACGAAACTGTCCTTTTTCTTTGTGTGGAGTTATTCTCAGGTTTTTTGCTCCACTGTTTGTTGCTGAAATTTCTTAAGTGGACTCCTGAGCTCTTCCAGAGCTATTTTTGTTTGTGGATATCTGTCTAATTGTTGATATTTGTGGGGGGATAGAGGCTGGATCTCCCATCCTATATTTTGGTGACATCACTTCTTAATTATGATTTTTAAACAGTGTTATAATAAAATCCTATTTGAGTTAACTCTTTCTGTCCTATCATTATATAAGAAAGGTAAATGACAGCTGTTTTTAAAGACACGTTTTTAATAAAAATACATTACTTTAAGTGGGTGAACTTTAAAATATGTAAATTGTATCTTGATAAAGCTGTTTAGGAAGCTGTTAAAAAAAAAGACTTTACTTCTCCAAGAAACTATGATGGTAGGAGTGACTCCACAATATTGGAGCAGCCAGTTATAACCTTCATCATAATAATCAAATCTTACTGAAAAATCTAATCAGTCCATTATGATTCAGTGAAATTCAAAACTTTTTGTAGTTTGCTAACACAGATCAAGACTCATTATAAAGACTGGAAAACTAGATCTTAATAAGACTGGGATGAAATAGCTTACTGTCTTTCACTCTAACACTATTGCTCACTGCTTACAATAAATTATATTATAATATTGAAAAACATAGTGACTTTAAGTTGAGATGTAAATCTAAGAAAGTACTTTTACTTTGAAAATACAATCAAATATTGGGACAATTCCTAGCCCATGATATTCCAAGAAGTTTAAGAAGGCTGACATAAATTTTTAGAAATTCAGTTAACATTCATTGAATGCTTATTTTGTGCCATACAGTGTTTTTACTTACCTTGACAATAAGTGATAGCCATTATTCAACTGATGCAAGCAGAGTGAAACTTTTTAAAGCTTCTATTGTTTTTAACATTGGAGTATTTTAAAAGTTTTGCACAATTTGGGAGTTTTAAAGTTGCTTAAGGGGGGACCTTCAAGATGGCGGAGGAGTAAGACATGGAGATGACCTTCCTCCCCACAAATACATCAGAAATATATCTACATGTGCAAAAACTCCTACAGAACACCTACTGAACGCTGGCAGAAGACCTCAGCCTGCCCAAAAGGTAAGAAACTCCCCATGTACCTGGGTAGGGCAAAAGAAAAAACAGAGACAAAAGAGTAGGGATGGGACCTGCACCTCTGGGAGGGAGCTATGAAGGAGGAAAAGCCCCTTCACTGGTGGAGACGGGGGTGGGTGGGTGGGGGGAGCTTTGGAGCCACGGAGGAGAGTGCAGCAACAGGGGTGCAGAGGGCAAAGCAGAGAGATTCCCACACAGAGGATCGGTGCCGGCCAGCACTCACCAGCCCGAGAGGCTTGTCTGCTCACCCGCCAGGGTGGGTGGGGGCTGGAAGCTGAGGGTTGAGCTTCGGAGGGCAGACCCCAGGGAGAGGACTGGGGTTGGCCGCATGAACACAGCCTGAAGGGGGCTAGTGCACCACAGCTAGCCAGGAGGGAATCTGGGAAAAAGTCTGGACCTGCCAAAGAGGCAAGAGACCATTGTTTTGGGGTGCGCAAGAAGAGAGGATTCAGAGCACTGCCTAAATAAGCTCCAGAGACGGGTGCAAGCTGTGGCCATCAGCTTGGAACCCAGAGATGAGCATGAAATGCTAGTGCTGCTGCTGCAGCCACCAAGAAGCCTGTGTGCAAGCACAGGTCACTATCCACACCTCCCCTCCCGGGAACCAGTGCAGCCCACTACTGCCAGGGTCCTGTGATCCAGGGACAACTTCCCTTGGAGAACAAATGGCGTGCCCCAGGCTGTTGCAGCATCATGCCTCTGCTACCACAAGCTCACCCCTCATTCCAGTTATAACTAGCGTACCCCTCCCTCCCAGCAGCCTGAATGAACAAGAGCCCCCTAAAAAGCCACTGATTTAACCCCCTCCTGTCTGGGCGGGGAACAGATGTGTGAGGGCAACCTACATGCAGAGGTGGGGCCAAAACCAAAGCTGAACCCCAGGAGCTGTGAAAACAGAGAAGAGAAAGGGAAATCTCTCCATGCAGCCTCAGGAGCAGCGGATTAAATCTCCACTATCAACTTGATGTACCCTGCATCTCTGGAATACCTAAACAGACAACAAATCATCCCAAATTGAGGCAGTGGACTTTGGAAGCAACAATAGACTTGGGATTTGCTGTCTGCAGCTGATTTGTTTCTAATTTTTATGTTTATCTTAGTTTAGTGTTTAGTGCATGTGATCATTGGTGGATTTGTTTACTGGTTTAGTTGCTCTTTTTAAATTATTATTACTTTCTTATTTTTTTATTTTAATAATGTTTTTCTTTTTATTTATTTATTATGATTTTAAAAATTTTATTTATTTATTTTTCTTTCTTTTTTTCACCCTTTTCTTCAGAGCCGTGTGGCTGACAGGGTCTTGGTGCTCCGGGCTGGTGTCAGGCCTGAGCCTCTGAGGTGGGAGAGCTGAGATCAGGACATTGGACCACTAGAGACCTCCTGGCCCCAGCTAATATCAGTCGGCGAGAGCTCTCCCAGAAATCTCCTTCTCGACGCTAAGACCCAGCTGCACCCAGCAGCCAGCAAACTCCAGTGCTGGATGCCCCATGCCAAACAACTAGCAAGACAGGAACACAACCCCACCCATTAGTAGAGAGGCTGCCTAAAACCATACTAAGTTCACAGACACCCCAAAACACACCACTGGACATGGCCCTGCCCATCAGAAAGACAAGATCCAGCCCCACCCAGAAGAACACAGGCACCACACCCCTCCACCAGGAAGCCTACACAAGCCACTGAACCACCCTCACCCACTGGGGGCAGACACCAAAAACAACAGGAACTACGAACCTGCAGCCTGCAAAAAGGAGACCCCAAACACAGTAAGTTAAAGTAAATGAGAAGACAGAGAAATATGCAGCAGATGAAGGAGCAAGGTAAAAACCCACCAGACGAAACAAATGAAGAGGAAATAGGCAGTGTACCTGAAAAAGAAATCAGAGTAATCATAGTAAAGATGATCCAAAATCTTGGAAATAGAATGGAGAAAATACAAGAAACGTTTAACAAGGACCTAGAAGAACTAAAGAGCAAACGAACAATGATGAACAACACAATAAGTGAAATTAAAAATTCTCTAGAAGGAATCAATAGCAGAATAACTGAGGCAGAAAAACGGATAATTGACTTGGAAGATAAAATAGTGGAAATGACTACTGCAGAGCAGAATAAAGAAAAAAGAATGAAAAGAATTGAGGACGGTCTCAGAGACCTCTGGGACATTAAACGCACCAACATTTGAATTATAGGGGTTCCAGAAGAAGAGGAAAAAAAGGGTCTGAGAAAATATTTGAAGAGATTGTATTTGAAAACTTCCCTAACGTGGGAAAGGAAATAGTCAGTCAAGTTCAGGAAGCGCAGAGGTTCCAAACAGAATAAATCCAAGGAGAAACATGCCCAGACACATATTAATCAAACAATCAAAAATTAAATACAAAGAAAAAATATTAAAAGCAGTAAGGGAAAAGCAACAAATAATATACAAGGGTATCCCCATAATGTTAACAGCTGATCTTTCAGCAGAAATTCTGCAAGCCAGAAGGGAGTGGCAGGACATATTTGAAGTGATGAAAGGGAAAAACCTACAACCAAGATTACCCTACCCAGCAAGGATCTCATTCAGATTCAACAGAGATATTAAAACCTTTACAGACAAGCAAAAGTTAAGAGGATTCAGCACCACCAAACCAGCTTTACAACAAATGCTAAAGGAACTTCTGTAGGCAGAAAACACAAGAGAAGGAAAAGACCTACAAAAACAAACCCAAAACAATTAAGAAAATGGTAATAGGAACATACATATCGATAATTACCTTAAATGTAAATGGATTAAATGCTCCAACCAAAAGACATAGACTGGCTGAATGGATACAGAAACAGGACCCATATATATGTTGTCTACAAGAGACCCACTTCAGACCTAGGGAGACATACAGACTGAAAGTGAGGGGATTGAAAAAATATTCCATACAAATGGAACTCAAAATAAACCTGGAGTAGCAATTCTAATATCAGACAAAATAGACTTTATTTATTTATTTATTTAGTTTTGGCTGTGTTGGGTCTTCATTACTGCGTGAGGGCTTTCTGTAGTTGTGGTGAGTGGGGACTGCTCTTCGTTGCAGTGAGCGGGCTTCTCATTGCAGTGGCTTCTCTTGTTGCCAAGCATGGGCTCTAGGTATGTGGGCTCAGTACTTGTGGCTTGTGGGCTCTAGAGCGCAGGCTCAGTAGTTGTAGCATATGGGCTTAGTTGCTCTGCGACATGTGGGATCTTCCTGGACCAGGGCTCGAACCTGTGTTCCCTGCATTGACAGCCAGATTTTAAACCACTATGCCACCAGGGAAGTCCCAAAAATAGACTGTAAAATAAACACTATTACAAGAGACAAAGCAGGGCACTACATAATAATCAAGGGATCAATCCAAGAAGAAGATATAACAATTATAAATATTTATGCACCCAACACAGGACCACCTCAATACATAAGGCAAATGCTAACAGTCATAAAAGGGGAAATCGACAGTAACACAATAATAGTAGAGGAATTCAACATCCCACTTTCACCAATGGACAGGTCATCCAAAATGAAAATGAATAAGGAAACACAAGCTTTAAATGACACATTAAACAAGATGGACTTAATTGATATTTATAGGACATTCCATCCAAAAATAGCAGAATACACTTTCTTCTCAAGTGCTGATGGAACATTCTCCTGGATAGACCATATCTTCAGTCACAAATCTAGCCATGGTTAATTTAAGAAAATTGAAATCGTATCAAGTATCTTTTCTGACCACAATGCTATGAGACTAGAAATCAATTACAGGAAAAAAATCTGTAAAAAAATACAAACACATGGAGGCTAAACAATACACTACTAAATAACCAAGAGATCACTGAAGAAATCAAAGAGGAAATCAAAAAATACCTAGAAACAAATGACAATGAAAACATGACGACCCAAAACCTGTGGGACGCAACAAAAGCAGTTCTAAGAGGGAAGTTTATAGCAATAAAATCCTACCCCAAGAAACAAGAAATATCTCAAATAAACAACCTAACCTTACACCTAAAGCAATTAGAGAAAGAAGAACAAAAAAACCCCAAAGTTAGCAGAAGGAAAGAAATCATAAAGATCAGAGCATAAGTAAATGGAAAAGAAATGAAGGAAACAGTAGCAAAGATCAATAAAACTAAAGGCTAGCTCTTTGAAAAGATAAACAAAATTGATAAGCTATTAGCCAGACTCATCAAAAAAAAAAAGGGAGAAGACTCAAATTAACAAAATTAGAAATGAAAAAGGAGAAGTAACAGCTGACACTGCAGAAATACAAAGGATCATGAGAGATTACTACAAGCAGCTGTATGGCAATTAAATGGACAACGTGGAAGAAATGGACAAATTCTTAGAAAAGTACAACCTTCCAAGACTGAACCAGGAAGAAATAGAAAATATAAACAGACTAATCACAAGCACTAAAATTGACATTGTGATTAAAAATCTTACAACAAGCAAAAGCCCAGGACCAGATGGCTTCACAGGTGAATTCTATCAAACATTTAGAGAAGAGCTAACACCTATCCTTCTCAAACACTTCCAAAATATAGCAGAGGGAGGAACACTCCCAGACTCATTCTACGAGGCCACCATCACCCTGATACCAAAACCAAACAAAGATGTCACAAAAAAAAGAAAACTGCAGGCCAATATCACCAATTAACATGTATGCAAAAATCCTCAACAAAATACTAGCAAACAGAATCCAACAGCACATTAAAAGGATCATACACGATGATCAAGTGGGGTATATCCCAGGAATGCAAGGATTCTTCAATGTACGCAAATCAATCAATGTGATACACCATTTTAACAAATTGAAGAATAAAAACCATATGGCCATCTCAATAGATGCAGAAAAAGCTTCTGACAAACTTCAACACCCATTTATGATAAAAACTCTCCAGAAAGTAGGCATAGAGGGAACCTACCTCAACATAATAAAGGTCATATATGACAAACCCACAGCCAATATCATTTTCAATGGTGAACAACTGAAACCATTTCCACTAAGATCAGGAAAAAGACAAGGTTGCCCACTCTCACCACTATTATTCAACATAGTTTGGAAGTTTTAGCCACAGCAATCAGAGAAGAAAAAGAAATAAAAGAAAAAGAAGAAGTAACACTGTCACTGTTTGCAGATGACATGATACTATACATAGAGACTCCTAAAAATGCTACCAGAAAACTACTAGAGCTAATTAATGCATTTGGTAGAGTAGCAGGGTACAAAATTAACGCACAGAAATCTCTTTCATTCCTATACATTAATGATGGAAAATCTGAAAGAGAAATTAAGGAAACACTCCCATTGACCATTGCAACAAAAAGAATAAAATACCTAGGAATAAACCTACTGAAGGAGACAAAAGACCTGTATGCAGAAAACTATAAGACAGTGATGAAAAAGAAATTAAAGATGATACTAACAGATGGAGAGATACACCATGTTCTTGGATTGGAAGAATCAACATTGTGAAGATGACTGTATTACCCAAAGCAATCTACAGATTCAATTCAATCCCCATCATACTAGCAATGACATTTTTCACAGAAGTAGACAAAAAATTTCACAATTTGTATGGAAACACAAAAGACCCCGAATAGCCAAAGCAATCTTGAGAAAGAAAACCAGAGCTGGAGGAATCAGGCTCCCTGACTTCAGACTATACTATAAAGCTACAGTAATCAAGACAGTATGGTACTGGCACAAAAACAGAAATATAGATCAATGGAACAGGATAGAAAGCCCAGAGATAAACCCACACACATATGGTCACCTTATCTTTGATAAAGGAGGCAAGAATATACAATGGACAAAAGATAGCCTCTTCAATAAGTGGTGCTGGGAAAACTGTACAGCTACTAGTAAAAGAATGAAATTAGAAGACTTCCTAACACTGTATACAAAAATAAACTCAAAATGGATTAAAGACCTAAATGTAAGACCAGGCAGTATAAACTCTTAGAGGAAAACAGGCAGAACATTCTATGTCATAAATCACAGCAAGATCCTTTTTGACCCACCTCCTAGAGAAATGGAAATAAAAACAAAAAGAAACAAATGGGACCTAATGAAACTTCAAAGCTTTTGCACAGCAAAGGAAATCATAAACAAAGCAAGAAGTCAACCCTCAGAATGGGAGAAAATATTTGCAAACGAAGCAACTGACAAAGGATTAATCTCCAAAATATACAAGCAGCTCATGCAGCTCAATATCAAAAAAACAAACAACCCAATCCAAAAATGGACAGAAGACCTAAATAGACATTCCTCCAAATAAGAAACACAGATTGCCAACAAACACATAAAAGGATGTTCAACATCACTAATCATTAGAGGAATGCCAATCAAAACTACAATGAGGTATAACCTCACACCGGCCAGAATGGCCATCATCAAAAAATCTACAAACAATAAATGGTTGAGAGGGTGTGGAGAAAAGGGAACCCTCTTGCACTGTTGGTTGGAATGTAAATTGATACAGCCACTATGGAGAACAGTACGGAGGTTCCTTAAAAAACTAAAAATAGAACTACCATAAGACCCAGCAATCCCACTACTGGGCATATACCCTGAGAAAACCATAATTCAAAAAGAGTAATGTGCCACAGTGTTCATTGCAACATTATTTACGATAACCAGGACATGGAAGCAAGCTAAGTGTCCATCGACAGATGAATGGATAAAAAAGATGTTGCTCACATATACAATGGAATACTACTCAGCCATAAAAAGAAATGAAATTGAGTTATTTGTAGTGAGGTGGATGGACCTAGAGTCTGTCATACAGAGTGAAGTAAGTCAGAAAGAGAAAAACAAATACCGTATGCTAACACATATATATGGAATCAAAAAAAAATGGTTCTGATGCACCTAGGGGCAGGACAGTAATAAAGATGCAGATGTGGAGAATGGACTTGTGGACATGGGGAAGGGGAAGGGGAAGCTGGGACAAAGTGAGAGAGTAGCATTGACATATATACACTACCAAATGTAAAATAGATGGCTAGTGGGAAGCAGTTGCACAGCACAGAGAGATAAGCTTTGTGCTTTGTGACCACCTAGAGGGGTGGGATAGGGAGGATGGGAGGGAGACACAAGAGGGAGGGTTTATGGGGATTTATGTATACATATAGCTGATTCAGTTTGTTATACAGCATAAACAATCACAACATTGTAAAGCAATTATACTCCAATAAAGATGTTTAAAAAAAGTTGCTTAGAGAAGAACTGAGCGTATCTTGAACTAATAAGAGAAGGCAATTTTGCAGTAGATGGAAGGGAAATAAAAATAAAATCCAGATCGAAGTGGCACCCAGAGTTGAAAACAAGCAGAGACCCAGCATATATACAAAAGGCAAGTGTGATAATATGAAAACAAAAACTTAACTTGGATATATGGGTGGAAGGTAAAACATTTCAATGAACTTAATGCAATGAGACTGTACTATGTATCTGAAAGGTATAATTGGGAAGGGAAGAGGAATATTCAAGCATCATGAAGTATATTTCAACCAAATAATGTAACATTTTGTAATACTGGAGACTTTTTTTCCCCCAAATACACCTATGTTGCTTTTAGCCAGCTGATGGCAACATTGCTAAAAACTAATATGTATCCTATTCGTAGAATGGCAGTTCAAAGTATTTTGAATTAGTTTGCCTATAGTTGACAAGTAAAGAATGGAAGCAATATTGATGATATGCATATTTATACAGGATTACTGCTTTTAAATGAGTAAATGTCTATAGCTATCCTAATATTGTCCCCTTTTTTCCTAACAAATACTGTAATTTAAAATTGTAACAGTTTTAAAAATTGAGATATAGTTGATATATAACATTGTATTAGTTTCAGGTATGCAACATAATGATTCAATATATGTATTGCAAAATGATCACCATAATAAGACTAGTTAACATCCATCATCATACATAGGTACAAAAATTTTTTCTTGTGAAAAGAACTATTAATAAGGCATTTGAAGTGAAAGTATATAGTGGACATTATTTAGTAACAGCACTGCTTCGTATGTGTGCTATGTAACGTTTGAGTCTACCTCATTTTGGTACCTCTTTTTTTAACTTATGGGTTTTTTAAATTTTTGTTGAAATATAGTTGATTTACAATGTAGAGTTTGTTTCAGATGTACTGCAAAGTGACTCAATCATAAATATATATTAAAAATATATATACTTTTTTTACACTCTCTTCCATTATAGATTATTACAAGATATCAAGTATCTTGATACTTGATATCAAGTATCAAGTAGGTGCTATACAGTAGGTGCTTGTTGGTTATATATTTTATATATAGTAGTGTGTATATTTTAATCCCAAACTCCTAATTTATCCCTCACCCTTTTCCCCTTTGGTAACCATAAGTTTATTTTCTGTGTCTGTGAGTCTGTTTCTGTTTTGTACATAAGTTCCTTTGTATCATTGTTTAAGATTCCACATATAAGCGATATCGTATGATATTTGTCTTTGGCTTACTTCACTTAGTATGATGATCTCTAGGTCCATCCATGTTGCTACAAATGGCATTATTTCATTCCTTTATATGGCTGAGTAATATTCTATTGTATATATGTACCACATCTTTTTGTTGTTTTTGTTCATAAGGATCATTTCAGGTGTTATTTATTTATTTGAAATATTTTTTAAAATTTATTTATTTTTGGCTGCGTTGGGTCTTTGTTGCTACGCATGGGCTTTCCCTAGTTGAAGCAAGTGGGGGCCACTCCTCGTTGCAGTGCATGGGCCTCTCATTGAGGGGGCTTCTCCTATGGCAGAGCATGGGCTCCAGGCACATGAGGCAAGTAGTTGTGGCATGCGGGCTCAGCAGTTGTGGCAGACGAGCTCTAGAGCGCAGGCTCCACGGCATGTGGGGTCTTCCTGGACCAGGGCTCGAACCCGTGTCCGCCACATTGGCAGGCGGATTCTCAAGCACTGCACCACCAGGGAAGCCCCAGTACCACATCTTCTTTACACATTCATTTGTCGTACCTCTTTACACACATATATATATATACACACACACACACACACACACACACATATATATATATGAAGTGTATTTATTTATTTATTTATTCATTTTTGTCTGCGTTGGGTCTTCGTTGCTGCGTGTGGGCTTTCTCTAGTTGTAGCAAGCAGGGGCTGCTCTTCTTTGTGGTGTGTGGGCTTCTCATTGCAGTGGCTTCTCGTTGCAGAACACGGGCTCAAGCTGCATGGGCTTCAGTAGTTGCGGCTCGCGGTCTTCAGTAGTTGCAGCATGCAGGCTTCAGTAGTTGTGCCTCATGGGCTCTAGAGAGCAGGCTCAGTAGTTGTGGCACACGGGCTTAGTTGCTTGGCAACCTATCGGATCTTCCTGGACCAGGGCTTGAACCCATGTCCCCTGCATTCGCAGGCAGATTTTTAACCACTACGCCACCAGGGAAGTCCCTGTTGTACCTCTTTATAATGACACTCTAGTGGTACGTGAGGGTGGATCCTGGAATCCCTATATTATTCAACCCTATTTAGATATTCTCTTGGGATGCATAAGATTAAGAAATTATTGAAATAGATCTCAGAAGTCCATTGGAACATATAATCACCACCAAATCTGTTTGTACCTCATTGTAGAAGGTTAGTCACACAGCTTTTCACCTGGTTCACAGTCTTTCTCTCCGACACGATTCTGTTATGATTTTGGATGACCTCCTATCCATGTAGGTCATCCAGCACCCTAGCCTCTCAGTTCTTCACCATATTCAGTTCCAGTGATTAGTCTCATGATCATATCCCTGACCCTTCGTTCTGAATTAAGGAAGGATCACCCACCTTATGGAGCATTTGGAAATGTGTGGGTGCTTTGGGTTGTCACACTGACTAGGAGGTGCTACTGATATGCAGTGCCCATTGGCCAGAGATGCTAAACATCCTGCATTGTGAAGGTTAGTCCCACACAGTAAAAAAATTGTCATCTCCACAATACCAAAAGTGTTTCCATTAAGAAATATTACTCTTGACCTTGTCATTACCAATAACTGCATCAACTCCAGAATCTCTGTTTCTAGCATCTTATTCTTTGACCCCCATGTCTTTTTGTACTTACACTCCAGCAATTCTCTGACATGATTACAAACTGAAATTCATTGACCTTACCACTTTTCCCTAATTATTACCACCTTCTTTTCCATTGTGCTTTCACTTCCCTTCTCATGAAGCAAATACTCCATGTTCTGTCATTGTCACTTTTTAACATATGTCCTCAAGTCTGCTCATCTGTCCCTCTGTCATATTCACATGGAAAAAATCCATGCCTATTTTGTTTTGAATCTCTACCCACTTTTCTTCTGGACCCAAGCAGCTGAATGTCTCTAAAGAAAAACACAACCATGCTGATTGGTCTTAATTTAAGTTCATAACCAAGAACTTCAGGTGGGACTTCAACACTCTGTGTAAGACTGTTATACTTTCCCAGTACATTTAGCCCCCAAGTTTCCCCAACATTCCTTTCTCCTATCTTCTTAGACCTCTAGCATCTACCCCCTCCTTAGTGCCTTAATCTCTGCCTCTTATTTCACTGAGAAAGCAGAAGTAACCTGAAGAAATTTTTCTCTTTTTTTTTTTCATTACTAAGCCTACAACCCACTGGAATCTGTACTCCTCCCAGTCTTACTTCCGTTATAGTGTTCTTTGTCTCAGGATTTGCTTTTTCACCAGTTATCCGGGTGGTGGGGCCCCAAACCTCGAATCATCCTTGTCTTTTCTCTTTCTCTCACATTGCATGTCTAATTCCTCATCAAATCCTGTGGGCTGTTATTTGAAAATCGATCCAGAATTCTGCTGCCTTCCAACACTGCTACTGTCCAGGTTATCACTACCTCTTGCTTGTGCCTCTGCATACTCTCCTAGCTCATCTCCCTCTTAAGCTCTTGCTCCAGACAATCTTTTTCTCCATTTTTTGGTTAGAATGGTTCTTTTAAAACTGAAAACATATCGTGTCACTTCCTTACTCAAACTTGTCTCATGACTCCTCATTACACGATAGAATGAAACATCTTCACTGCCCTGCAAGGCTTCCATGATTAGTCTTGTTGTTACTTCTGTGACTTCACTTTCTACTACATGTCACCTCACTGATTCCTCTTTCACCATACTGACTTTCTTGGTGTTCCTTGAATACTGCAAGCCCTATTCTTTCTCAAAGTCTGCTCTTTTCCTGTTTATATTAAAATAGTTTATCTTTTCACTTCTTCAAGTCTTTCTGCCAAAATGGGACTCTGTCAATCTTTAGAACATATGAAACAATGGAAAACAAAGACACAAGTAAAACCTACATAACTGTTGATGTTAAAGTTTACAGTAACAGAAGTTAGGAGGAGGGGGTGATTGGTGATTTTTGCTTTGGTGGAACATGTGGAGGATAAGAAACTCTAGATATTGATTCAAAATATAATATTAGTTTATTAAATTAATCAAATTAAATGCTTGAATAATATTAAATATATGTTCAGAAGTTTTAAAGGTGACCACAAGAATAGGAATTGAGTATTTAATTTTTAAAGAATTAGAAGAAATTAAAAAAAAAATAAAGCTCCATCAATTCAACACAAGCCAGGAAGAAGAATGGAAGGAAGGGAAGAAGACAGAACAAAGGAGAGGAACAGTATATAAGAGACATGGTAAATAAAAAAGTATATAAGAGACATGGTAAATAAAAGTATATAAGAGACATGGTAAATAAAAAAGATAGGATGATCCAAACATACCAATAATCACAATATACGTAATAAAGTTGAAATGTATTTTAAAAAAAGAAAAAAAGAGAAACTATGAGATTGTGAAAAAGATGCACCTAAAACATAACGATCCCTAAAGCTAAAACAATAAAAGAATAAAATTATGATATCCTGCAACTAGCTTGTACCAGCTTGTGAGAATCGATTTTGCGTATCTCTTTCCAGCATCTCCTTCATGTTTGTTGCTTGAAATCAATCATGGTACAAGTACTTAATGCCATAGAAATTGACAAGCATTACAAGTCATACCTGTACCCTGAAAAAAGAGCTTGTTTGCCAGCACACAATTGAATATGTTCCAGGTAAAGGCTAACAAAAAGAAGATATAACAATATTACTTTGAGACAAAATTAAAGAAAAAACCATTGATAAGGATAAAGAGGGTAATTTCATGTTGATAAAAATGGATAGTTTGCAAAGAAAATATAAAATTCATGAATTTTTGTGTACCTGACAACATTAAGCAAAATTTGGTGAAATTACAAAAAGAAATCAATGAATCCACAAGTGTATTTACTATCTTCTAGTATATTTAATCTATATTATATTCAGAAATCAACAATTCAAATAGAGAAAATGTGAGCAAGGCTACTTTCTTTGCAAACCCCTGTGGAACATTCACCCCTGTGGAACATACATCTTATGCCACAAAGTTCAACAAGTTCAAAAAAAGCAAAAATCATTTAGGCTATGTACCCTGAGTAGGGTATAATATAATTATGATTTTACAAAATAAGTGGCCAAATGTTTCTATCCACTTAGAAATTCCAAACTCATCTGTATGATTTTGGGTTAAGGAGGAAATAAAAAGTCAGTTTATGAACTACAGTGAAATATCAAAACCTTTGAAATTCAACCAAAATTTAATTTTCAACTCAAGATACTAGAAAAATAAATAAATAAACTCAAAGAAATTTTTTAAATGGGCTTAATAAAGATAAAAGAAAAAAATCCATAAACTATAAAACAACTCTTCTCCTTCCCCAAAATGAATTGAATGTATACAGCTAAACTTTGATTGTTAATGACATGTTTGTGGATCTAGGAAATTCAAGAGAATCAAGTCATAAACTATTAGAACTAACCAGATAATTCAGCAACAAGTTCAGAACAAGGTCAACATACAAAATAAAGTAGACTTTACAAGTAAGAATATATTTTAAAATACTATTTTTAAATTTCTATTTACAATGATAAATCTGTTTCTGTGGATGTCGTCACACTTTAGATACCTCATATATGTGGAATCATGCAGTGTTTGACTTTTTGTGACTGGCTTATTTTACTTAGCATAATGTCTTCAAGGTTCATCCATTTGGGAGCATGTGACAGGATTTCCTTCCTTTTTAAAGCTGAATAATATACTATTGTACATATATACCACATTTTGTTTGTCCATTCATCCATCAGTGGACATTTGGCTTGCTTTTAACTCTTGGCTATTGTGAACAGTGCTGTTGTGAACCTAAGTGTGCAAAGACCTTGCTGTCAGTTCTTTTGCATATATCCAGAAATGGGATTCCTGGATATGTAGTAGTTCTCTCTCTTTTTTTTTTTTTTAATTTTTGAAATATCTCCTACAGTTTTTCATTAAAGTTGCACCACTTTACAATGCCACCAACAGTGTGCAAGGGTTTCCGTTTTTCCACATCCTTGCCAACATGTTTTTTGTTTTTTCAATAATAGCCTTCCTAATGGGGGTGAGGTGATACCTTATTGTGAATTTGATGTACGTTTCTCTGATGAGACATGATTCTTTACATAGAAAATTCTAAAGATTTATAAAACAGCTACTAGCATTAACAAGAGTTTAGCCATTTCATAGGATACAAGGTCAAAATACAAAAATCAAAAGTTTTTAAAAATTAACACTAAACGATTGGAAAATGAAATAAAAAACTTTCAACTTACTATAGCATCAAAAATACAATTCTTAGAAATAAATTCAAGAAAAAATAGGTAAGCCACTAGATGTTGGAAAGAATGTGGAGAATGGAGAATTTTCATCCATTGGTGGCGCAAGTTCTAAGGGAAAGCTATAGAAGTTTCTAATAAATGAAACAGTCACTACCATATGACTCAGCAGTTCTACTTCTAGGTATTTACTCAAGAGAAATGAAAACATGTGTATACACACAAAATGCACAGGAATATTCATAACAGTTTTATTCGTAATAGTCAAGAACTGGAAACAGCCCAGGTGTCCATCTATAGGAAAATGTATAGCAACGTTATAATTATGTAATGGAATAAAAGTCAGCAATACAAAGAAATGAACTACTTATACATGTAACAATGTGGATGCATTGCAAAAACATTGTAAGTGAAAGAATCCAAACACAAAATAATGCATACTGTATGATTCCATTTGTAAGAATTTATAGAACAGGCAAAACTAATCTATAGAGATTTAAAAAAAAAAAAAAAAGACAGTTGTTGCCTGCCTCTTGGAGCTAAGGATGGGGATTGACTAGGAAAAGACAAAGCCAACTTTCTGGAGTGATGGAAATGTCCTTTACTTTGATCTGGGTGTGAGTTACCCAGTGTTTTCATTGTCAAAATTCATAAAGTCGTACAGTTAAGACTTACACATTTCACTGTATATAAATTTTACCTCAAAAAATAGTAATGAGAACTATAAATAAATATTGATCTTTAGTTAAGAAGTGAATGCTGAAGTGTTTAGGGGGGAACTGTACAGATGTCTGCAACTTCCTTTGAAATGCATCAACAAAATAAGATGGAAGATAGCTATGTGATAAAGCAAGTATAGCAAAATTAATTGTAGCCTATAGGTAGTGGGTACATGGTTGTGCACTGTGAGTTTCTTTAAACTTGTCTGCATGTTTGAAATTTTTTATAATAGAATAGTAGGGGAAAATGCACTTTGGAGAATTCTGCCTTGATTATAAAGGGATAAAATCATCATTTCCCCTTCTCTCCCTTGGAATCACATGACAGACAAGGAGAATAAGAAACAAAAATTCAGTTCCTTTTTACAGCAAACCTAGGTCACAGTTAAAACCCTGTATTTCAGAAGACATGGAAGAGTAGCCAAAACCAGGTAAGATTGGTGAAGACATCCAAAAGGAAGCAAAAATAAGATAACAGGGAGAGAAGACTTAGGTGCTGTAGACTTCTGAAAGATCAAGCAAAAATACAGTCTTCGATGACAGTCACATGAGGTACACATCCTAATCACCTGTCTGCAATAGTGGAATGAGTCTGCATCTGTTTGTGTAGGAGCTTCCTAGAACTAGTTTGCTTCCAGAGAAGAGGAGGAGGCAGGACTTAATGAAGAATAACACAGACAAGGTGTATCTGCAGGAGGCAGCTTTCCTCATAGCAGCCAAGAAAAAAAATTCCTTATATTATAAAAAACCAAACAAACCATAACCAAAATAACCTGGCTAATGGAATTCATCGGAAAAAATATTAGATTCATATATAAAACTTCACCAGCCTGCAGCACAGCACAGGCCCTTCTGCCACATAACTTTCTACAAATAGGAAATCTTGGAAAAACTCTTCTCTTTCAAAAACGAGTCCTGAAAAATGAACCAACGTAGTATCAACAAAAATAGATTAGGATAAGAATGGAGGAAGGAAACAGGAAAAGTAAATGGCAGGAAAAGAAGTTTCACCACAGATAGTTGCTGCAGAGAAGATGAAAATATTTTACTGTGAATAAAAATATTAATGAAATAATTTCCTCCAAAAAGCACATGTTTAAGGTAGAAATAAATGTAAGAACTTAGAGAAAAGGTGGTGAGACATGGGAACAAATGAAAGCAAGTTGGCAGACAAAGCAAAGAAGTAAAAGAAAATAAATAAAATTATCTCAGGAAAAAATATATATTTCTGGGTTTTATATGAATGTATGTGTGTATAAATATTGTTGAACTTATTGCATTTAATATAAAAGGAAAAGAACAAGTTACGGATACACAAAACAATATGGATGAATCCCTAATTTAAAACACTACGTTAGGACTTCCCTCGTGGTGCAGTGGTTAAGAATCTGCCTGCCAATGCAGGGGAAACAGGTTCGAGCCCTGGTCCGGAAAGATCCCACATGCCGCGGAGCAACAAAGCCCATGCTCCACAACTACTGAGCTTGTGCTCTAGAGCCCATGCTTTGCAACAAGAGAAGCCACCACAATGAGAGGCCCGCGCACCGCAACGAAGAGTAGCCCTTGCTTGCTGCAACTAGAGAAAGCCCGCTTGTAGCAACGAAGACCCAACACAGACAAAATAAATGTTTAAAAAAACAAAAACAAAAAAACCCCACCATGTTGAGAAAAAGAAGTCAGACATGAAAGAGTACATAGTGTATTATTATTCCATTTAGATGACATTCTAGAATAGGAAATATTAATCTAAGATGATATAAATCAGAGCAGTGCTGTCTGGATGTGGGAGGAATTGACCTAGAAAGGAGTATCAGGGAAATGTCTTGAGTATGGAGATGTTCTATATCTTGAACAGGGTGTTGGCTACACAGAAGCATACAATTATCAAAGCTCATTAAACTAATCACTTAAAATGTGTGCACTGTTTCATTCTAATTATGCTTCAGTTAAACAAAACATACTGTGGAAGAAAGGATTTCTGAAGCAAATGACAGAGATTCAACACATGTATAATTGGAGTCTTCAAAGAAGAAAAGGAGTGATGGAACAGGACAATTATTGAAGCTATAATCCAAAAACAATTTTCAGAAATAAAAAACTTCTAAGAACGTAACATGAACCAGGGGAAATTGATCTAATATGTCATCCCCTGTTTATGTTTCAGTAAAGTTTCTGGACTCAAACAAATAAAGAATAGTGATGTAAAAAAAGTTCATGTCATGTATAAGGGGGAAAAAACAAAGATGAGACAACTCTGAAAGGCTATCTCGGCTCCAGAGCTCCTTACACGATGGCGTGAAGCCTCTGTTGGAACCGCAGTGCAGATCAACATTTCCCTCTGCCTGCTCCTGCTTCTAAGTTTCCAATAGGTGTTGCTTCTAAGCACCCTCTCCCACACAAATCTCCACCCCACATTTTCAGGCATTCCAACCCAAGACATACCACAAAGAAACCTCAATTAGTTCTGAAAAGTAGAAATAGTATAGATGACGATCTCTGAGAATAATGCAATAAAACTGCAATCAATAACAAAACTAGAAAACCAGTCACTAGCACTTAAATATTAAAAAAAAAAGTTATTGGGTTAAGAAGGAAATGTGAACAAATTGCAGAATATTTTTAAAAGAATAACATTCTAGAATTATCAGAACCCATAAGACAGAGCTAAAACAGTGCTCAAAAAATGTATGGCCTTATATATTTACATTAGCAAACAAGAATAAATGAAAGTAAATATTCAACTGAAGAATTAAATAGAATCTGAAGATTGAAATAGAAATTAATGAATTAGTGTGGAATTAATAAATGAATACAAGAGTATTTTTTTGGAAAAGAAAAGTAAGAAGCAATAAAATAGATTGAATCTTTAGCTTACCTAATTAAGAAAGTAGAAAGCACAACTATACAAAATAACAAGTAAGTGACAATAAACATAGACACAGGGGGAAAAAATCGTGGCAGAATACTTAGTTCAACTCTGCAAATAAATTTGAAAGCCTGGATGAAATAGATCATTTTCTAGGAAAATTATGATATACCAAAACGCCCTCCAGAACAAATAGAAAATTAAAATGATTTGCCAAAAAGGTATCTTTCTTTGCAATAAATACTAGGCCAAATTCAGATGAGTGCTACCACATCAGGAAAGAGCAGATAGATTCAATCTCTTTAAAACTACTGTAAAACATGGAAAGAGAAGATTTTTTTCCAAATATTTTTGGAAGAAATGAATCAATCTCTTACTAATATAGAAATTCCAGATAAAATATTAGCAAATAGAATTCAGCAGCACATCAAAAAATAATATATCACACCAAGTGGAGTTTATTCCAGTGATGCAAGGATAATTCAATACTAAGAAAATTATTTAAAATTGTATTAATAGATTTATGATGAAAAATCATATGATAGTTTATATGGATGCTAAAATGGATTTAAGACAATTTGGTTTCCATTCTTATAAGAAATAAAAATAAGATGAGTAGATAGTTACCTATATAAAACTATATTATATATTAAGGTGTACTTTTTAGTATATTAAAATACAGCTCTCAACTCAAAATCTGGCGTAGTATTTCCTATGAAGTAGAGAGATTCCCACTAAAATCAGGAACAAGTTGAGTATGTCCATCAATATTACTATTCAATATTGTTCAGGAGGAACTTAATAATCAATTCAATAAGAAAAGAAAGAAATTAGAGGTATAAAAGTTGGAAAATAGGGAATTCCCTGGTGGTCCAGTGGTTAGGACTCTGTGCTCTCACTACTGAGGGCCTGGGTTCAATCCCTGGTCAGGGAACTAAGATCGCACATTCCATAAGCTGTGCAGCATGGCAAAAAAATAGAAAATAGGAGTAAAATTATCAATATTTGCAGACCTTCAATTCCTGGAAGCTAAGGAGGAATCGGCTGAAAAACTCATAACAAATAAGAAATTTCAGTAAGCTTAATATATATTAACAATCTTTATGTATACAAGCAACAATCAGTACTAGAATCAGTGCCCCCCAAAAAGTAAGAGGCCCAGGAAAAAAAAGATCTACAAAGAGAAAATTTTTAAATGATCCTCGGAAACACAAATAAAGACTTAACCAGCTGGAAGGGAATACCATGGTCTTTGATTAGGAAGACTCAACATTCTAAAATGTTAACATGATTCAAATAAAATTTAACTTGATTTAAATAAAATTACAAGTAAAATGTTTAGGGGAAGGGGATCTAGACAAGCTCAATGTGAAGTTTATGTGAAAACCCAAACAAACAAAAATTACCAAGAAAAATCTGAAAAGAAAGGTAATAGAAGGGAGATACCCCTACCGGATTATAACATTTATTATAAAGCCTCACTAATTAAAATATACTATAAAGCTTCACTAATAAGAAGACAGATGGAACAGAATAGAAAGTTCAGAACCTGACCTAAACATATGAAATCAATGGGGAAAATATGGACTATTTAACAGGTGGTGGTGAGACAACTATGATTGTATGTAATAATTTTCTAGATGATTACAAATGGATAAAACATTTAAAACTGAAAAATAAAATCTTAAAAGTGGCAGAAAAAATCATGGTTTGAAAATGAGTATATATATATATATATAATATACATATATGTATATAAAATTGTAGAGAATGCTTTTTAAAGTATCACAGTAAATTTTAAAGTATCACACTAAATTCAAAATTAAGGGCTTCCCTGGTGGTGCAGTGGTTGAGAGTCTGCCTGCCGCTGCAGCAGACACGGGTTCATGCCCTGGTCCGGGAAGATCCCACATGCCGCGGAGCGGCTGGGCCCGTGAGCCATGGCCGCTGAGCCTGCGCGTCCGGAGCCTGTGCTCCGCAACGGGAGAGGCCACAACGGTGAGAGGCCCGCGTACCGCAAAAAGAAAACAAAAACAAACAAAAAAAAAAGTGAGAAAGGAAAAGATTCATTTAGTACATTAAAGTTTTTACATTTTTTTCCTAGGTATAAAATACTATAATTACTGTCAGAAGAAAAATACAAAATATGAAAAAGATTAGAAATACCCAACAGACAATTATAATTTCCCTAAAGTATAAATAACTCCTATAAATCACTAAGAAAAATAGAAAAAAAAAAGACAAAAGAAATATAATTATCTGTTAAGGCTAACGCTCAACTTCATTTTTAATAAGAGAAATGAAACTTTATAATATAGTGAAAAAAACAAACTACACTGAAAAAACCAGATTGGTGTTTTGCCAGTGGTATGGAGAAACAAGTATTTTCCTATGTTCTTTGTGTAGGTGTAAATTGATATGATCTTGGAGAGAGGGAGAATTAAACAGCTTTCAAAATTACAGTTATACACACCCTTTGGTCCAGCAATTTCACTTCTAGGGATATATCCTAGTGATGCAAAAATGTATATATGAGCACCATTATTTATTGCCACATTGCTTAAGCTGGCAAAAGATTGAGAACAACCCAAACATCTAGCCAGCCTGTTCTCAGCCCACAAAGCCAGGCATCAGGCTCCAGAGCTCTGTCCACCCAGGGTAAGAGCTACCTTCTCCTTATGCACACATAGGCATGTATTCTCAAAGGGAGAAATTAGAGACTCTTGTAGAAGCAAGCCTAGACTTTTATGATTTTTGTCAATCCTTTATTGTTGTCTTGTCTACACATAATTTAATTGCACTTTTACCCACCTGGCTTTATCAAATCCTTCCAAAGATTTCTAATCCAGTTTTAATAAAATAGGAGCAACCCTCTTTATGCAGTTATATTTCATTATTTATGTAATAATTAATTATGTAACTAACCTGTTACAGCAAATATAACACTTAGGAATAAATAGATCTGACAATTGGCATCAGCTCAACTGGTGGGAGTAGTTGTGCTCTGGCATGATGCTAAGTAGCCTGCCTGCTACAAGTATTCACCATCCAAGATAACAGTTGCAAATCTGAAAGACGGATTGGAGAGATTTGGTTAATCCAGCAAGTTGGTTAAGTGGTCATTTGCGAGAGCTTTTATTGCATTCTGACAATAAGTAAAGAGCAATCCATTATGTTCCAATATAAATAAAATCAGAGTAATCCTAATAAAAAATTATTTGCTAGTATCTTCACATTTTTATGTTATGACTGCTTTTTCTTCATTTCTGACTTCCATATGAGCCCACATTCTTTCCAATATGTTGCAGGCTTTGGTCAGAGAGTTACAAAATGATGTCCATTCAATAAGGCGACAAATCAGAGAACTTAAAAAGGTGCAGAAAAACAGGGATGCTTGTAAAACCTCAACCCATAAAGCCCAGACCTTGGCAGCATCTATCCTGAACATTTCACGGTCAGATCTAGAGGAAATATTGGACACAGAAGATGAAGTAAGATCACTTAAATATTTATTAATAATGGGCTTGTTACACATTGAATGTAAGTACATATTTTTGTTTTATAATTCTTAGAATTTCATCTTTAAGATAATATTAATGAAGGCAAGAATATTAGTGTACCAATGAAAGATATATCAAAAGTATTAACCAACTCAAAAAACCTTTAGAGAAATTTAACTATGTAATACAGAAGTAAGCCAGTACACATAACCTTTAGAACTGCTTGCTTGTTATTCAAGTCAGTTATCCTTTTCTGTCTCTTCCATTTTCTATAGTTCATCATGTACCTTTTAAGCTAGTATTTTTAATTAAGCCTGTTTGAATGGATTTAGTTAGCTGGGTCAGGATTGATTTGAGGATTTTTCGTCCTACATGAGATTTTTTAATGTAGTGGATATATTGGCTTTTCTAGCTAAATTCAAAGTTATTGTTGATCAAGTTATAGAAAAAGATATTTATTGCTTTAAGGTGGGGAAAATACTCCCATCTGAGTGAATTTATGTGCATATACATAAAGGTCTTCAGTAGCATTTCTGTACCTCCTGAGGAGGGCACTGCATTTTTGATAGTTATTGCCTCATAAACAGCAGAATCTCATACACAGTCTTCCGTGAAACCTGTGGAGGATACTCAATCCTGTTCTATTGTGAAGTCTCTGAACTTTAATACATAAATATTAGATTTTTTATTGTTTAGAAAGATTAAAGAGATGATGGTACTCTTAGCTTCCCCATAAATATTTGCTCAATGACTAAATAAAATGATAGACTTAAATGTTTGTATGAGAACATCCTTCAGCACCCCTCCCCCATCAGTTTCTCAAAAAATTTCTGGAATAGAGCAGATCTACAACTTGTAAAAGTTTTTAAACTGCTAAGAATTCTTAGAAAAGAGGTCAAAGGAGTCCTGCAGAGGTTATTTTCATCCTATGGGTGAATAGGATAGTGAATTATCAGTTTCCTATTTTCAGCACCTATGCCACAGTGTCTGTGAATTCTGAACTTTGAAGTACAAAAGCATTATGAAATACAGTATCAAATATAAGACACACAGGAAATAATAGTATCTGAGGCAAGGGTGTTAACTGTATCTTATTATGGACACTTAATTAAAATTTGATTGATACAAAGAAACCTAACAAAAAATTAAGGTAGAGTCCTCCTCTGTTTCCTAAAAGTTTTAAAACAAACAGACTTAGCAAAATCCCTCATATGTATATGTGTGTATACGTGTGTGTGTTCCAGATACATATTCTGGAAGACAGCATCACTGCCTTTGAGTGGTCTTAAAAGATGCCCTTGCTGGGCTTACAGATTAGAAAAAAGAACCCCCTTTGAGTAGACAAATTGGAAAAAGTTGTCCCCTTTGAGTATATTAATTAGAAAAGGATCTCTCTTGTTAGTCCCAAAGAGTAGCTAGCACATTTCTGTGAAGAAATGGCACCCTGGCCTCTGGGCAGATGCAGTTTGGAGCCAGGGATGCCAAGCACCAAAATATGCATACCACACAACCTTAAATGGAAGTCGTCCTGGAAGAAAACACACTGTTCTGTGAAGACTCAGTGCACACACCTGGATATATTTACTAGATTTAATTATAGATCGAGCTTATTTGGACTGATCCCCGCCTGCATCTTTCAGAGGTCTAAAGAGTTGAGTGACTTACCCAAGTAGAGCCCAAACCACCTGAATTTTATGCTTTAAGCTACATCGAACTCTTGTAAATTCACGTAAAACACTATGACAACCTATGCGAAGTACCTAGCCTGATACTTGGCATACAGTAAATTTCAACAAATGTTAGTTTTTCAAATCCTCCCCTTTTTGAAAAGCCCAGTTTTTGCAAGCCGAATCATGATTTTAACTGAATAATCAGTTGCACATGTGAATACATTATACTTTCAGAATATTTTACCTTGATAATTGATGCATTGAAAATATTTAGTGACTTAACAATACTTTAAGTTGGAGCGTCTCTTACCTATCAGCTAGTTATTGGATATTTTAAATGAGTAAGCATTTAAGTACACCAGAACCATGCATGTCCTATTTTGTCTGTGATTATAACAATTACTCCTTAATTATCTACTGATAAGTCAGAGTTTTGAGTATAAGGTTTTATGTCATCTTATGAGGGTTACTTATAAATGATTCTTCTATACAGCTCCATTTTCTTTTTCATTTTATTTTAATCACTTCCACCTCCACCTCAGTCCAGTGTGAGCTCCACTGTGAAGGCAGAAATAAAACATTCCTGAATTATATTATGAAATATAGAAATATAGCTTTATCTTCCACATGTAGGTAGATATTTATACATTAAAGAGCATCGATTTGAATATTCCCTACTTTGAAAGGACAGGCTGCTCTTTGTTGAATCTAATTCCACCAATATTTCTCTAGATTTATTCAGTATCTAACAGTATGATCAAGTTCATATAAATGAAATTAACAACAGTGTTTTTATTTTTTTCCTTCAGGAAATCGAAAGGACAAAGATCGATGCTGAAAATGACAAGGAATGGCTGTTGTACATTCAGAAACTTCTTGAAGGACAGGTATTTTGTTTTTCTACTTCATATATTAAAACTTGCAGATAAAAATTCCAAGCCGTACTTTTTTGTTACTAGATGCCTAATTTTTTGTAAACAGACACATTACTTCTGTTAGGTAAATAAGTATTCTAGTAGGTAGACAGGAAAGTTAACTCTCCATTTGTACTTTTGGACTTAACAAATGAAGCAAATGCCTTGGGAAGGAGCCAACATGGGTTTTAGCAAAGGCATTAATTAAATTATTGAGTCAACCTCTATGCTTGCTAGACTGAAAAGGATCCCTTCTCTCAGCCCTCTTAGGAAAAGAGATTGTTTATTATGTGTCTTTAAAGTTAGTAGTTGATATGGACACCTGAGGAGTTCATGGGTTTCAGTGACCTTTTACTATGGACCTGTTTCCAGTCAATTCATGTTTTCCTCACAGCCAGACAGCTGTTTATTACTGTGTCTTCCTGCATTCTCTACAATATTTTCTACTGAGACCTCGAGCAGCTTGTTAGTGGGAAGTAAATATTGATTTGGCATCCTGTCAATGCAGAAAGAATGAAAAAATTTCCACCAGAGGCCCCTCAAACATTTTCCTATCGACATTTTCTGGGCCGAGTGGAAAGCTGCATAGAGGATGACAAGGCCAAGACGAGCTGAAATCCCTGAGGGGTCTATTGAGACTGCTGCTGTGACCTGTGTGATACTTTTTCTTCCCTTTCAAGTATTTTTTTAATACACATATAGTCTGTTGGGATGTGCCCCTCTTGTAAGTGATCAGGGCAGTTTATTGGCAGGTGAGAGCCCTGCTTTTCTAGTCATAGCCAACTTTTGTTTTGATATCACTGACAGCATGTAATATATTCCAAAACTTTTTCATTATATTTCTTTTTGCTCAACTTAATTGTTGTCTGTTTTTAAAATGAACTGGATTAAAAACAGCTTAAATATATTTCTCAAAATAGCAAAAAAAAATTTTGTTCTGTGAGTGCAGTATCTATGTTTTTGGAAAAGTCAAGAATAAGTAAATAATATATGAACTATTATTCATATTCTTAGTACCCATTTTATATATTTTTGAAACATTATCTGGAAACACTATTACTATCAATAGTAATAGAAGGTGATGGGCACTCTTTTGCCTCAAGTTGTTGAAGTGCAGATGTGCAGGTGCTGGGCAAAGCCTTCTTGCTTTTGAGAAGAAAGGCCATTTCTCAATCATGTTGCATTCCCAGCACCCAGCCCAGTGCCTGGCACATCAAAGGAGTTCAGTAATGATTGTTACAGGTTATTTTTTTAAACGTGAAAGTTATAAAAATAAACTTTGTAGTGGATTTTTTAACATTCAACTTGTAAGTATGACCTTTTAATATGGAAGTTTTATCGTCAATTATGAACATAAAAATAACAAATCGATATGTATAAATCTTTATTAAATTTTACTAAAGCTCTATTGACACCAGATCTGAGTTTTTGACTAACACATGTAGATATACATATATACATTCTATATTATCTGGATGTATGCTTATTCTGTCCAGTTATTGTAAAAAAAAATCCTGTTGAAAATGGCATTAGACTGCTTAATACTGCAGTTTGATATAGTGCCTTTTTGTGCCACTGAACCTGGACTCTAGAATATAATTGCCTGGCAGTATTGATTTAATTGCCCAGGTTTATTTGTGGACTCCTAATTATTGACTGGAGGTAAATTTAATGGAGCAGCCTCTATGAACACTGGGAAACCGCTGCTGTTGCTGTTATACATAATGAACTGCACCATGTGCCTTTAGAGTATTTGTCAAGTTAATTTTATTCCACTGTGACAGTATGATAACATTTAAAAAGTCAAAGACTTTTTATTTTTATTACTGACAGAGGTGGTTTTGCTGATGCCTTTGAATTCTGTGAGAAAAAAAAATAGGGACTTCATTGGTTGCACTTGAATGTCACTTTATAATTACACCCAAGAGAAAAATCTATAAAATAGAAAACATCTTTTTTTATCCTACTTTTCTTCTTTCTCAATTCTAGCAATTATATTTGTCCTGAATTTTAGAAAAGGTTTTCTTTGTCCACCAGCTTTTGGGAGTCTAAATTATGCTCACAGGATTGTGAGGGCAAAAGTATAAATATGTTCATTCATTTGTTTTGTTTAGTTTATGGCATGCAGCTCCGTGTACCTGAGGTTACACGATCTTGAAGCTGTGGAATAATTGAGCACATTCCCTGAAAAGAACCCTAATTAATTCAGTATTTATATTTGATGATTAAAATATTTTGAAAATAAAATTATAAGAAAACTTCCCTTTTATGTCCTCCCTCTGTGTTGGGTGGTATATATAATGGAATTCTGACATCATAGGAGTGAATCTGGCCTTGTGGTTTTATCTTTTGTTTAAGGATTCGGCCACAGAACTATTTTCTCTTAAAGAAAATTTTCTCTACATTCATTGGATTAAAATTTATATAAATAAGATATTTACCAGAAAATAAAAAGCTGTCCTGCCATGTGGCAATATGGGCCCGCACAATAGTATACCTACTGGTACTGTTAGCCAGAAGTGCATGAGAATTAAAAGGTCTAAAACCTTAACTTATCTATATTTAACACAGAATGTAATATTTGTCCTCCTTTCAAGTGGTCCTGATACAATTGGTAATTTTAAGTGTTTGATCTTTATCTGCATCTAACCTTTGTCCCCACAGATTTTTAATAATAAGAATCACACTTAAAAAAAGTTGTTCTAATACCTACTTTCATTTTTTATGGCATAGCTGCCTTTTAATTTCTTTGAAGATTTTTACTTGTATTAATTCCTCTTTTTGCATTATTACATTTTTTAAAACTTACAGTTTATGGCAGAGACAAGCAAGCAAATTAATGATTATAATAGGGTGGGAGAACCACCCAAAATTAGTTTTTCTGTGTTTTAGGACATGGGAGAAAAAAAAACAGAAATAGGAAAAGTAGACTGGGACTAAACAATAAACACCTTTGAGCAGGAAAGGGATGTAATCAGAGTTGTGCTTTAGAAAGATACATGAGATCAGCATGTAGGATGGTTTGAAAGGATAAGAGACTGGGAGCAAGAAGGTAGTCAAGGCAAAAGGAAGTGGGGGCCTGCATGTACCCTCACTATAAAAATAGGAAGGACGAGATAGATGTGACCCACTTTATAGAAACTGAATTCATAGCAGTACTGAGATTAGATGAAGGGGTCAGAAAGCAGAAACCAAAGAGAGGTGAGTTTAATACCTTATATGATGAGAAAGATGATGATACCTTTAAAAGTTTTAGGGATCAAAAGAGGTAGATCAGATTTGGTAGAGAGAGATGTCAGTGATTGAAGCCATAAAAAATTTAGTTGATACATGTCAATAACAGTATTCAGGGACTCACAGTTTTTCATTAGTTCATTCCAACCTGCTGTGCGGCTTTTCTCAGTGAAATCTAACCATTTAAGAACACATTTCAAACTCTTACAACTCAACACCAAAAGAAAAGAAACTGATCTGAATAGTCATTTCTACAAGAAGATATACAAATAGCCAATAAGCACATGTACGTATGCTCAACATCAGTAGCCATTAGGGAAATGCAAACCAAAAACCAAAATGAGATACCACTTCATACCCAGTAGGATGGCTATAATCAAAAGGACAGACAATAGCAAGTGTTGGTGAGGATGTGGAGAAATTAGAACGCTTATACATTGCTTGTGAGAAGGTAAAATGGTGCTACCCTTGTGGAAAACAGTCTGGCAGTTCCTCAAAAAGTTAAAAGTAGAGATTATATGACCCAGCAGTTACACACTTAGGTATATACCCAAGATAAGTAAAAACATATGTCCATATAAAAACTGCTACATAAATGTTCATAGCAGCTCAATGATAGTTCATAATAGCTCAAAAGTGGAAGGAATCCAAAGGTCCATCAACTGATGGATGGATAAACAAAACATGGTATTTGCATACATGAAATATTATTCAGCCATGAAATGGAATGAAGTACTGATAGTGCTACAACCTGGAAGAACCTTGTACACCTTATGCTACGTGAAAAAAGCCATACACAAAAGGTAACTTGCCGTATGATTGCATTCTATGAAATGTACAGAATAGGCAAATCTATCAAGACAGAAAGTAGATTAGTAGTTGCCAGGGGATAGGGGAAGAGGCAGCATGACTGCTAATGGGTATAGGGTTTCTTTTGGGGTGATGAAAATGTTCTGGAATTAGATGAAGGTGATGTTCTGGAATTAGATGAAGGTGATGGTTGTACAACCTTGTACAACCAATGAATTATACATTTTAAAATGGTGAACTTTACGTTTTGTGAATTATATCTCCATTTAAAAAATGAATTCCTTAATATGAGGCACAGTGAAGAAGAATAAAAAGAATACCTTTTTATTTTTAAGTAAATCCAATTAAGTTCTTTTTTTAGCAGCCAGAGACTATTTATTTTTTAATTTTTTTAATTAAAAATTAATGTTCAAAATTTATTTTTGGCTGCGTTGGGTCTTCATTGCTGTACATGGGCTTTCTCTTGTTATGGCAAGTGGGGGCTACTCTTCACTGCGGTGCATGGGCTTCTCATTGCGGTGGCTTCTCTTGTTGCGGAGCACGGGCCCTAGAGCACGGGCTTCAGTAGTTGCGGTGCATGGGCTCAGTAGTAGTGGCGCATGGGCTTAGTTGCTCAGCAGTATGCGGGATCTTCCCAGACCAGGGGTCGAACCCGTGTCCCTTGCACTGGCAGGCGGATTCTTAACCACTGCACCACCAGGGAAGTCCCCAATTAAGTTCTTATATCTCATGTGCTATGTCCCCCACCATTAGCAGGGACTGCATTAAATGCATTTGAGTTTGAATTTCTGTCTACTGGCCATAACTATGAATAAATGAGGTAAATTATTTTATTTCATACTTAATATGTTTCTTTTCAATTGACAAAGAAGGAGCTGTCCCTCTATCATACACTAGCTGATATTACTTTCTCATATATGCAAGCAAAAAGGAGTCAGTTATTTATACTCTGCCCTCTAAGAGGTATTGTTTATTTGTTCTGTCCATTCTGATCCTCAAAATTAAAATTATAGTAAGAATTACTTAGTTTTGGTTTCAGGCCTTAATAATACCTGAAACAGTCTTTTGTACTTGTGATTTTATAAAGGAAGTGGAAGGAATTAGTGGAGATAAAATTGAGCCCAAGCTGTGAAATCCATTTTTAAAACGTGTATTGAGTGTCTACTGCATGTAAGGTAATGTTTCAGGTTTGGTGGTATTGCAGTGAACAAGAGACAAAAATCACTACCCTCATGGAGCTTACATCTCTGGTGATGGAGGGCAATGAACAAATAGTTAAAATATATAAACTATGAAAGTTTTTAAACAATTAACTTGAACAGAATTATGGGTGTGTATATTAAAATATGTATACTTGTATAAAACAAATAATATACAGTTATAACCACAATATGGTTCTTTACTAGGATTTATATAAAAAACACTTAGCCAGAAATGGCTACAAAATGTGTCTTGATCTTGTTTTGTTGTTGCCTTATTCTATGTTGTTTGTTAATCCTTTTCTAGATTTCATTCAGTCCATTTTCATCCACTTTGTGTAGATCATTTTCTTGTATTGGGACCATATCAAAAATTCTTTCTGCCTTCAGTTGTTGATAATTGAAAGTACAGACTTTGATCGATGTTTTTTCTTTAGCTTTAGATATCCCTGTTCCTATTAGTTGCTTCAGATCTTGCAAACGGTGAAATTTTAAATGGCTCTTTCCCCAGTGCCCTTTCTGCAAAATATGCTTACCTTCTATAGATGCTTTGCAATATGGCAGTGAGAAGGTTTTATAAATCTCCCTGGCTTTTGTAAATAGAATAACTTCCAGTCTGAAGGTTAACAGAAAGTTTCTTTACAGCCCTGAAGACATTTACTCTTTTGCTTTCAGTGTTGCACTTACAACACAGCGATAACACGCACATACTGCAAACTCCCACACTCACTCTCTCCACACACGTAAACCCACACAGTCACCCACATACACTTACTCCTCACATCCAACTGAAGTAGCAAAAGTTAAAAATTCTCCATTCAGAGCCTTACTGGGATTTCTTTTATAATTTAACAAATTAAAGCCTACTTTCATGATACCAGAAAAAAGACATGTCATTAAAGTTAAAAGGTAAATTTTATGTGTATTTTATCACTATAAAAAATTGCAGGGGGCGGGCTTCCCTGGTGGTGCAGTGGTTGAGAGTCCACCTGCCGATGCAGGGGACACGGGTTCGTGCCCCGGTCCGGGAAGATCCCACATGCCGCGAAGCCACTGGGCCCGTGAGCCATGGCCGCTGAGCCTGCGCATCCAGAGCCTGTGCTCCGCAACGGGAGAGGCCACAACAGTGAGAGGCCCGCGTACCGCAAAAAAAAAAAAAAATTGGGGGGAAATGAAAGGAAAACAAATTATAGCCTTCACCAAAGTTTAAGAATAGCAGATATAGACTTCAATATTCAGCTGAACACCAAGACAGATAGATAGGTAGAAGGATAGATAGATAGATAGATAATGTGCCAGAAATATAAACAACATTTAGGAAACTTAGCTCACAATTCAATGCCAGTTTTAAATTATAAATAAATTGTTCTTTCTGATACCTTGCTTGGTTATTTTAACAAGTTCAATCTTTTAATTACAAGATAGTAGAGTGGGTGTATAAATATTTATTTATTACAAATTTTCCATCTTTAATTTTATAATAATCAGACTACATTAGTTTCTTACTAAACTCAAAATCTCACTGAATCATATCCTTTGTTAAAGCAGGTATAATACATAAAATTTAATATCTTTACTTTGAGTACAGCTCTGCTAAAGTCAATTTTTATTTTTATATTTTATTTTATTTATTTTATTTTTTTAACATCTTTATTGGAGTATAATTGCTTTACAATGGTGTATTAGTTTCTGCTGTATAACAAAGTGAATCAGCCATACAAAATATACAAGCAGCTCAATAACAAAAAAACAAACAACCCAATTCAAAAATGGACAGAAGACCTAAATAGACATTTCTCCAAAGAAGATATACAGATTGCCAACAAACACATGAAAGGATGCTCAACATCACTAATCATTAGAGAAATGCAAATCAAAACTACAATGAGAGGCCACAACAGTGAGAGGCCTGCGTACCGCAAAAAAAAACAAACAAAAAACACTACAATGAGGTATCACCTCACACCGGTCAGAATAGCCATTATCAATTTTTATTTTAAAAGCAGTATCTTTTGGTAATAGTTTTCAAACCAAAAATAAGAATGAAAATGGTTAAAATGTTAATCTTGTCCTTTAGATTTAAAGAGGTACTCTTATTTCAATTTTTTTCTTTCAATACAAAACTTTTCAGTTTTATACTATTAAGAGCACATTCCAGTTAGTGCTGATGCTATAAATTATCTGTATGTTTCACACTTATGGACTTGAGGCTTTGTTATTCTTCCAACATAGCTCTCCAACATCTGCAACTATCATTCATATCTTACCTTTATACAGAAACACCTCTAAATGAAGCCATAATTATTGTGAGTGATATGTTTGAGGTTGTGTCACTGGCACACCACTTTCTAAAGGCAAACATCTGTAGGCATTTACATATAAGAGAAGCCTAAAATCTGAAGTCAGGGGAAGTCCTTCCAGTAAGAGAAGTCACCTTTGGCAGGGACAGCCAGCATGACCAGGAAGACCCACTTTAAGATTACAGTATAGACCAAGCAAAACTCACAGTTATTCCGATGCCCTAATTAAATTCCCATTCCAAGAAATCTCATGCAGTATCAGCTCTTCCCCTGTCCATTTTTCCCCTTGTGCTGAAGAGTTCAAGCTTGTGTAACTGCAATGACATAACTAAGAGTATCACTTCTTTTTTATGCAAGAGAATAAAATTATGCAGAAAGTCCAGCAGACTTTCTGGACTTCATAGGCCCCGGCACATGCCATCCGAGATGAAACCCAAGGCAGTGTAATTGTTGGGTGTGTTGTTTCACGTATATTTGATGGGGCAAGTGAGAAAAGATCTCTGCTGTTGGCTAGTCAGGTTGCCACTTCAATCCAAATCCAAAATCCTGTCAGTAAAAGAACGGTTGTGCTTTCTTCTGTATCTGAGGGAGTTCCCTCCAGAATGCAGAGAGAGAGAAAGGAACAGACTCTATGCTGCCTGTACGAAATAAACCTGCACTTAATCTAGACTCTAAACAGTTCAGATTTCCTCATCTTCTTAGTGTTTTTAAAACATTTTGCAGTTCTAAAAAATATGGCAAACAAATAAGCAAACAATGCAAATTTTTAAAGCACTTCCTGAGGCATTTTATGTATTAAATATAGTTTCAGTGGCAACTCTATCTACTCTATATCTGTATGCTGAGAATCGCTATTCATATGGTACCATAGGATTTCGAAGAGCTTTCTTGAGTCACTGTAGATTAAATTATATTCCACTTAGTCTTCAGATTAACTATAATTTATGAGATTTAAGTTATTGATAATCTATGATATACGTGATTACTCTCAATTAACTAAAAATAACCAATTAACTAAAAATCCCATTTTTTAACCTTTCTCAAAAAACAAAACTTTTTGTTAATTCATCCTTCACTAATCAGAAATTTTTATCTGTACTATGAAAAAAGTTTGTGAAAAATGAATAGTGTAAAATTGGTAAGAGAGGCTATTTTCAAAACCAAGGCTGTTAGTATATTTATTATTTGAATATGTATTGAGTCTGCTCCATAACTAAGGAACTATTTGTAAAATAGAAAGGAGATCTACTAAAAAATTTGGTTAACAGTTACTTTGTTATTTTATTCATTTGAAAACAATAAGTATATTTTATGAAATAAGTATGTTTTGTGAAATGTTTAGTTTTTTAATTTATTTTTTTCAAGTATAGTTGACTTACAGTGTTGTGCTAATTTCTGCTATACAGCAAAGTGATTCACTTATACACACATATATATACATTCTCTTTCATATTCTTTTCCATTATGATTTATCACAGGATATTGAGTATAGTTCCCTGTGCTATACAGTAGGACCTTGTTGTTTATCTTACGAAATGTTTTATAATTCTGACTTTTCCTTAGTCTTCTTCTAACTTTGTTTTAATTATTAACTGTTCCATCATAAATTATATTAATTTTATATTATTACAGAATTACAATTGATCCTTATATATTAAAAAAAAATTTTTTAAGACCAGTTTGAAAGCTGGTTGCCAATGAACTACAATTCATAAACAGAAAGTAGAACACTGGATTTAGAGGGGGAAAAAGTAGGAATCTTTGTATTTAAAAGGAAAATAGAAAAGTTGGATTAAAATAGATAAAGAACCATCTCCAACTACCTTGTAAGATATATGAACTTTTGTCTAATGTTATATAAAGGCAGATACTAATCTTTTTCTGACCTATTTGTAGAGAAAAATAGAAGAACCTACAAGGGCAGATGGATGTGCACAAATCATGCATCTTGATTAAAGGATGGGTTGCTTTTTGAAATGCATGAAGTGTTAGGCTCTGTATGAAGCTTAAAAGAAGCTTACAATCCAATATAACAGGTTTGACAAACAGTTGTGTTTAACTGTGGGGCTTTTCGTTTTTATTGGGAGCCTGAGGAAAAGAATAAAAGGGGTTGTCAGCAATAAATTAGTAAATGGACCTCATGTTCCACTTTGGAGGCTTCCTGGAAGAGAGATTCTTCGAGATAAGAAGAAGCCAAATGTCCAAGTACATGACATGCTGAAATTGTTCTGATCACAAGATAATAAGAGTAGGTTTAGTTTTTAACTTGAAAATGAACTGTGCAAATAAGATGATTAATGTCAGTACATTGTGGCCTGGTAAAAGTGCTGTGACATTATTATACAGGAAATCATAGAGCCAGCATGTTTCCCAAAGTGTATTCCATGGACCACTAGTTCCACATGATAAATAGACTATGAGAAAAGTGCGGACAAATGAATTTAGAAACAGGGTATTACATTGCCCTCTTGGAGAAACACAGTACCATTAGCACCTTAAAGTCTCTAAGAGATCCTGAAATAAAATAACATTTTAAAGTTTGGTTTCTTTCCCAAACTTATTTGATCAGAGAACCCTTTTTTCTTAGAACAACTTTTTTAAACACTCATTTCTGCTTTTGCTTCTACCAGGAAGAGATGGGAGGTTATTCTCATCTTGTTTCTTTGCTCTTTTGTTGGAATGCATATGGTACTGAGTGCCATAGTCAAAATAAAAGAAAGTTACCTGGTAGTTGTGCCTTGGTGTGTGTGAGTATTCCTTTAACATCTAATGTTAATGCCCTGAGAATTTAAATTGTCTCATTTGTAAAACTGGCAGTTTCACCAAATATAACTGTTTTCTGCATCCCAGAGGGCAATTTTCTCAAAGTAAGGATTTGCAGTGAGTATCATTATCTTCCAGAAGGGAATCTAATATATTTTTTCCTTGATTCTATGATGCATTTCCTCATGTTTTCACGTTTCTGAAATTGAAATGCCTATGCAATTTGTGTATATTTAATGTGATAGGTTTCTTTTTTCCAGAAAAACCTGTTTTTAAGTCAATTTGGGTATCTTATATTCACCTGTATCTTAAGAAGTAAAGAAATGTGATATTTTTGTATCTTATGCTTTATTTAGTGGTAAGTTTCAAGTAAGACAAATGTCTAAAACTCTTGACATAGACTATAGATAGAGTCTATCCTGACATAGACTCAGAGTATCTTAAGGAGAAGTCAATTTATTATAAATATAAGAAGGAAGTTAAACTAGAAAGCTACTTAAGATATGAGGCAATTCTATGGACCAACACCGGTCTCTATATTTTCTCCATGGCCTGCATAATCTGTTTGTGCCTTTTGGGCCTGTTTCACTGCCCAATCTGTTTCACTGCCACTGGCCAGTCTTTTCTCTTTTTCCCAGTTTGCATTCAGAAAAGAACCATTATGCTGGGTTTAGCTAAATATAATAACAGCTGAGCATAGCTGATCTGAGCACAGCTGAACAACTCACACAGCGGACATCAGGCTGATTTTGTTCAGATGCTGACCAGTGTTGCTGTCTGTCGGTGGTTGTCCTAGCACAAAGAAGGGCCTGACTCTACATCCCTGTAGGGAAGGGGACTGGGCTTGATAAGGATTCTCGTTAATATATTCAGGGAGACAAAAGTAGTCTTTACTGGTTAATCAAAAAGACAATTCCAAAAATAACTTAATGAACTTCTTGGTTGTTATAAACCTTTTATATGAAAATAGATAGCTAGGAAGGAGGATAAAAGGAAGTCGGTAGGCTTTGGGAGGTAACTGGGCAACATTTAGGATTTTCTTTCACTTATAACCCATAAGTGTATTGTGTGAGTTCTACGGGCACCTCAGTGAAGCACAGGGAACGATAAAACTTTACCAGAAAAGTTACATAAATTATGAAATTTAAAAATGTAATCTATATTTCATAAACTTAGCAGTTTGCAACATGTGTATTACACTTTGATATGCCAAACTTTTCTATAACAACTTAATCAATGGATATACTTTTGCCATTTTTTTTCCTCTGAAATTTCACCCTACAATTCTTGAGATGTTCAGCTCTAACACAGACAAGTGTATTGATAGTTCTTTCTCACTCTTTTATGAGTGATGAACATACAGTACTACTGTGGGCCTCTGGGCCCTAGAGAGGACTGTAACCTGCTATTGATCAGCTGACTGAAGATAAATGGCTTAACTGCTTGTATTGCAGATTACAACATTAACATGGTCAGTAAACCATGAATTGTTCAATAAGGCGTTTATCTTTTTTCATTTTACTTCTGCTCCTTTATCATTTTTATTATAAAAGACAAAATTACCCACACTAACCAACAAGATCAGTTGAAAAGAGACCCAGTAGGGTACCATTATGGGTGCAAAGTTGCAGATAGCTGAGTTCTAATGGTTTAATGATATTTAGTATATATTTCTGAACTGAAGAAAATATAGAGTTTTCATCTTTTTTTCTGTGTTTCTTTTACAGCTTCCTTTGGCCACATATTTACTAGAAGCAGTACTGGAGAAAATAAATGAAAAAAAGAAACTAGTTGAAGAATATTTTGCAATTTTGAAAGATATTAGATGATATTATGATTAAGAACATTTTTCAAACGTGAAAACTTTATGTGGTGTGATCGGAAAACATGCATCGCAGTCCTGATAACAGTATCTGCTCCAACTATCAATAGTCAGGGTCAATACCAAAATAGAAGTCTGTGAAACCAATTAATTGCTGCACAAGTGAAACTAATTAAGTGCACAGCCATTTAGAAGGAAATAGTGTAGCATTTGATTGTTGAATACAAATATTGCCACAAATCAACGCAAACTTGAAAATGATATTCTTTCCAGTACATTAGAAGGAATTAGAACAAGCTTGGCATACACAAATTGGTCTGAATATCAAAAGAAAAAAATGTGAACTGAGGATTTAATGTTCTGAGTTTTATAAAGAAACTACACTTTTTATGTAAACCTGCTATAAATGGCCTTAAATCACCTGATAAGCAACACATTTGTATTGTAAGCAAATATAAAGTAAAGCATTATCATATTATATTAAGGATGAGCATTTAATGAAATAAATGGTGTGGTCCAATTGTATCTATTATCAGTCTACTGGATTATATAGGAGATATTGTATTTTCCTAGAACAGTTCAGCAAAAATAAAAACATTTTCTCCTTTGCTCCCTCTTTTTTTTTTTTTTAACTCACAGTATTTTGTGTGGTCATATAAATTAGCAAGGGCCACAAACCCAGTGTATTAGTTAGGCTAGTCCTCACAGTGTGCTAATTAAATTAAATTCTTAACAATGGGCATCCATCCTTATTTAGATTCCCGAACATTCCCAAGCCATTTCTCGTCTTTCTGTGTTGCTGCCACACCTGACTTTTTGGTTCTTCCAATTCACCAGACTTGTGCCTGCCTCCAGCCTTTGCCCTTGCTGTTCTCTTTGTAGAATACTCTGTACTCTTTTCTTATGACTGGCTCCTGCCTATCATTCAGGTTTGCATTACATATTTCCTCAAAGAAGCATTCCCTGGCCATCTTGCTATTAATTTCCTTTATAACACAAAACATCTTTTACCTCTTCACTTACTTATTTTCTTGTTTTCCCCCCTCCCCTGCTTTAAAATATAGATCCCGGGCTTCCCTGGTGACGCAGTGGTTGAGAGTCCACCTGCCGATGCAGGGGACACGGGTTCGTGCCCTGGTCTGGGAAGATCCCACATGCTGCGGAGCGGCTGGGCCCGTGAGCCATGGCCGCTGAGCCTGTGCGTCTGGAGCCTGTGCTTCGCAACGGGAGAGGCCACAACAGTGAGAGCCCCGCGTACCGCAAAACAAAACAAAATAAAATATAGATCCCATGAGGTTAAGGCAGGGGTTGGCAAATCATGACCCACAGGCCAAATCTGGCCTGCCACCTGTCTTTGTGTGGCCTACAGTAAGCTAAGAATGATATTTACATTGTTAAATGCTTTAAAAACAAAAAAAATTATATTTTGCAGCATGTGAAAGTTATATAAATTCAAGTTTTAGTGTCTTTCAGTAAAGCTTTATCGGAACACAGCTATGCTCATTCATTTTAGTACTGTTTATGGCTGCCTTCACACTACAGTAGTTCAGGTTAGTACTCTCACAGAGACCATATGTAGTGTGCTCACCATTTTGCAGGACTGTAAGTCACAGTGACACAGTTACAAGTTGACAACATTTTGTGTCACAAACACTACAATACTGCAATTTTTTTAGTACCAGTGCATACGCATCATGTAAAAATAAAAAGAGAAAAATGGCTGTCAAATGTCACACTTTTTTTTTTTTTTTTTTTTGTGGTACGCAGGCCTCTCACTGTTGTGGCCTCTCCCGTTGCGGATCACAGGCTCTGGACGTGCAGGCTCAGTGGCCATGGCTCATGGGCCGAGCCACTCTGCGGCATGTGGGATCTTCCTGGACCGGGGCACAAACCCATGTCCCCTGCATCGGCAGGTGGACTCTCAACCACTGCGCCACCAGGGAAGCCCCAAATGTCACACTTTTAATCACAGTGAAGTGTGGATTATTTTTTTATTGAATTCAGTGGCAAAGCATTATGTTTATTAAATGACACTCTACCTATGCTAAAAGAATGCAATATATACGTTATCAGACTAAGTACTCATCACAATATTCCCAACTCATGGGAAAGCAACAGTAAGAAAAAATTACAAAATTTAATGTCTTAAATGTAATGTAATGTCTCAGGCTTCCCTGGTGGCACAGTGGTTGAGAATCTGCCTGCTAATGCAGGGGACACGGGTTCGAGCCCTGGTCTGGGAGGATCCCACATGCCATGCCGCGGAGCAACTAGGCCCGTGAGCCACAACTACTGAGCCTGCGCGTCTGGAGCCTGTGCTCTGCAATAAGAGAGGCTGCGATAGTGAGAGGCCCGCGTACCACGATGTAGAGTGGCCCCCGCTTGCCACAACTAGAGAAAGCCCTCGCACAGAAACGAAGACCCAACACAGCAAAAATAAATAAATTAATTAATAAACTCCTACCCCCAACATCTTAAAAAAAAAGTCTCATCACAGCAGAATTTTGTTACAAAAAATAAAACTGAGATGACATAGTATTACCCAGATACCAAAACCAAAGACAGTACACAGAAATAGAGTGTGGTAGGCTAAATTTGTTACCTTATATGGCAAAAGGGACCTTGCAGTGTAATTAAATTAAGGATCTCAAGTGGAGAAATAATCCTGGATTATTTTTTTGGGCCCAGTGCCTTCTAAGAAGGAGTCAGGAGGAGACATACAGAAAGCAGTGTTACTGCAGAAGCAGAGGGATGGAGAAATTTGAAGATGCTACCCCCATAGGTGTATGTATGGATGAAGAGGACCATGAACCAAAGAATGTAGGCAGCTCCTGGAGACTGGAAGAGGCAAGGAAATGGATTGTATCCTAGGGCCTCCAGAAAGAAACAGATTTGTTGACACCTTGACTTTAGCCTAGTGAAACCAATTTTGCATACCCAGAACTGTAAGAGATTAAATTTTTGCTGTTTTAAGCCACTAAGTTTGTGGTAATTTGTGGTTGCAGCAACAGAAAACTAATGCAAATTTGCTTTGATTCCATTTAGAATTTTTCTATGTTCATGAAGGATATTGGTCAGAAGATGCAAGATCTAGGCTGGTTCAGTATTCAAAAATCAGTCAGTGCATGCCACCATTCTAACAGACTAAAGAAGAAATATGCGATCATAAAACTTTAGAAAAAACATTTGAAAAATTCAACACTGGGCTTCCCTGGTGACGCAGTGGTTGAGAGTCCGCCTGCCGATGCAAGGGACACGGGTTCGTGCCCCGGTCCGGGAAGATCCCACATGCTGCAGAGTGGCTAGGCCCGTGAGCCATGGCTGCTGAGCCTGCGCGTCCGGAGCCTGTGCTCTGCAACGGGAGAGGCCACAACAGTGAGAGGCTCACGTACCGCAAAAAAAAAAAAAAAAAAAAAACCAACACCCATGCATGAAAAAGAAAACCCAGAAAACTAGGAAGTTCCTTAATTTGATAGGAACATCTACAAAAAGCCTACATCTAACATTATGCTTAATGATGGAAGATTGAACACTTCCCCTTAAGATCAGAAAGAAGAGAAGGATGTCCACTCTCATCACCCTAATTCACCATAATATTGAAAATTCTAGCCGGCACAGTAAGGCAAGAAAAGGAAATAAAAGGCATACAGTTGGGAAAGGAAAAAGTAAAGCTATCTAAAAAAATAAGCCAGCTCTCTCAGAATTAACAAGTGACCTCAACAAGGTCTCAAAATATTTAAGAGCAACATATAAAAATAGTTTATCTATACACTATAAGCTAGTAATAAATATGTGGAAACCAAAATTTAAAATACAATGCAACTTACAATTGCTCAAAAAAAAAAAGTATACCTAGGTGTAAATCTAGCAAAGTATGTACAAGATTGTATATGGAAAACTACAAACACTGATGAGAGAAATCAAAGAAGATTAAATGGGGAGGCATACTGGGAATATAAATTGGAAATTCAACATAGCAAAGATGACAAAATTGTCTCCAAATCCATATACAGATTTAAGACAATTCCTATCAACATCACAGCAAGATATTTTGAAGATGGAGACAAGACTCTTCCAAAATTTATACGGAAAGGCAAAATTTTTTAAATGGGAGATATCACTCTATCCAATTTCAAGATGTATTATATAGCTACACTAATCAAGAGTATGTGGTGTTGGTAGTGGGATAGACACACAGATCAATGAAACAGAGTAGAGAACCAGAAACTATACCTATGCAAATATGCTCAACAGGTTTTAAACAAAGGTTCAAAAACAATTCAATGGAGTCAGAATAGCCTTTCAACAAATGATGCTGAAACAATTAGAAATCCCTAGGTTAAAAAAAAAAAAACTTGACCTAAACTTCACACTTGAGACACAAATGATCTCAAAATGAATCATATATTGAAATGTAAAATATAAAAGATAATGTGAGACAAAATCTTCGGGATCCAAGACAAGGTGAAAAGTTTCTATACATGACACCAAAAGCATAATGCACAAAAGAAAAATTGGCGAATATGACTTCAACAAAATTAAAAATTCTTTCTCTGGGAATAGACAAGCTACAGACTGGGAGAAAATATTTGCAAACTACAAATATCTGACAAAGGACTTAAATCTAGAGTAAAAAATTCTCAAAACTCAACAATAGGGAGACCTTCAAGACGGCAGAAGAGTAAGATGTGGAGATCACCTTCCTCCCCACAAATACATCAAAAATACGTCTACATGTGCACCAACTCCTACAGAACACCTACTGAATGCTGGCAGAAGACCTCAGACTTCCCAAAAGGCAAGAAACACCCCCACGTACCTGGGTAGGGCAAAAGAAAAACCAGAGACAAAAGAATAGGGACCTGACCTGCACCACTGGGAGGGAGCTGTGAAGGAGGAAGAATTTCCACACAATAGGAAGCCACTTCAATGGCGGAGACGGGGTGGGGTTGGCGGGGGGGAGGGGACCTTCGGAGCCACAGAGGACAGCACAGCAATAGGGGTGCAGAGGGCAAAGTGGAGAGATTCCCGCACAGAGGATCAGTGCCGACCAGCACTCACCAGCCTGAGAGGCTTGTCTGCTCACCTGCCGGGAAGGGTAGGAGCTGGGAGCTGAGGCTTGGGCTTCGGAGTTCAGACCCCAGGGAGAGGACTGGGGTTAGCTGTGTGAACACAGCCCGAAGGGGGCTAGTGCACCACAGCTAGCCAGGAGGGAGTCCGGGAAAAAGTCTAGAACTGCCTAAGAGGCAAGAGATCATTGTTTCGGGGTGCACGAGGACAGGGGATTCAGAATACGGCCTAAACGAGCTTCAGAGACAGGTGCAAGCCACAGCTATCAGCGCGGACACCAGAGACGGGCATGAGATGCTAAGGCTGCTGCTGCAGCCACCAAGACACCTATGTGCAAGTACCGGTCACTATCCACACTGCCCCTCCCAGGAGCCTTTGCAGCCCACCACTGCCAGGGTCCCGCTATCCAGGGAGAACTTCCCCAGGAGAACTTCCTCAGGAGAACACACGGCGCGCCTCAGGCTGTTGCACTGTCATGCCGACCCTTGCCACCGCAGGCTCGCCCTGCATTCTGTACCCCACCTCCCCCCGACCTGAGTGAGCCAGAGCCCCAGAATCAGCTGCACCTTTAACCCCCTCCTGTCTGAGCAGGGAACAGATGCCCTCAGGTGACCTACATGCAGAGATGGGGCCAAATCCAAAGCTGAACCCCAGGAGCTGTGCGAACAAAGAAGAGAAAGAGAAGTCTCTCCCAGCAGCCTCAGGAGCAGTGGATTAAATCTCCACAATCAACTTAATGTACCCTGCATCTCTGGATTACCTGAATAGGCAATGAATCATCCCAAAATTGAGGTGGTGGACTTTGGGAGCAACAATATATATATATATATATTTTTTTTTTTCCTTTTCTCTTTCTGTGACTGTGTATGTGTATGCTACTCTGTGTGATTTTGTCTGCATAGCTTTGCTTTTACCATTTGACCTAGGGTTCTGTCTGTCCATTTTTTGTTTTATTTTTTTAATTACTTCAATTTTAAAAAAAATTAATAATTAATTTTTATTTTAATAAATTTATTTTATTTTTTTCAGAGTAATGATAGTAAAGATGATCCAAAATCTTGGAAATAGAATGGTGAAAATAAAAGAAACGTTTAACCAGGACCTAGAAGAACTAAACAGCAAACAAACAATGATGAACAACACAATAAGTGAAATTAAAAATTCTCTAGAAGGAATCAATAGCAGAATAACTGAGGCAGAAGAACCGATAAGTGACCTGGAAGATAAAATAGTAGAAATAACTTCTGCAGGGCAGAATAAAGAAAAAAATGAAAAGAATTGAGGACAGTCTCAGAGACCTCTGGGACAACATTAAACACACCAACATTCAAATTATAGGGGTCCCAGAAAAAGAAGAGAAAAAGAAATGGACTGAGAAAATATTTGAAGAGATTATAGTTGAAAACTTCCCTTATATGGGAAAGGAAATAGTCAATCAAGTCCAGGAAGTGCAGAGAGTCCCATATATATCTCCTTGGATAAATCCAAGGAGAAACATGCCAAGACACAAACTATCAAAAATTAAATACAAAGAAAAAGTATTGAAAGCAGCAAGGGAAAAGCAACAAATAACATACAAGGGAATCCCCATAATGTTAACAGCTGATCTTTCAGCAGAAACTCTGCAAGCCAGAAGGGAGTGGCAGGACATATTGAAAGTGTTGAAGGAGAAAAACCTGCAACCAAGATTACTCTACCCAGCAAGGATCTCATTCAGATTTGACGGAGAAATTAAAAGCTTTACAGACAAGCAAAAGCTAAGAGAATTCGGTACCACCAAACCAGCTTTACAAGAAATGCTAAAGGAACTTCTCTAGGCAGGAAACACAAGAGAAGGAAAAGGCCTACAATAACCCAAAACAATTAAGAAAATGGTAATAGGAACATACATATCGATAATTACCTTAAATGTAAATGGATTAAATGCTCCAACCAAAAGACACAGACTGGCTGAGTGGATACAAAAACAAGAACTGTATATATGCTGTCTGCAAAAGACCCACTTCAGACCTAGGGAGACATACAGACTGAAAGTGAGGGGATGGAAAACGATATTCCATGCAAATGGAAATCAAAAGAAAGCTGGAGTAGCATCTCTCATATCAGAAAACATAGACTTTAAAATAAAGACTATTACAAGAGACAAAGAAGAACACTACAGAATGATCAAGGGATCAATCCAAACAGACTATATAACAATTGTAAATATGTATGCACCCAACATAGGAGCACCTCAATACATAAGGCAAATGCTAACAGCCATAAAAGAGGAAATCGACACTAACACAAACATAGTAGGGAACTTTAACACCCCACTTTCACCAATGGACAGATCATCCAAAATGAAAATAAATAAGGAAACACAAGCTTTAAATGATACATTGAACAAGATGGACTCAATTGATATTTATAGGACATTCCATCGAAAAACAACATAATACACTTTCTTTTCAAGTGCTCATGGAACATTCTCCAGGATAGATCATATCTTGGGTCAAAAATCAAGCCTTGGGAAATTTACAAAAATTGAAACTGTATCAAGTATCTTTTCCGACCACAGCGCTATGAGACTAGATTTCAATTAGAGGAAAAAAATCTGTAAAAAATACAAACACATGAAGGGTAAACAATACACTACTCAATACCCAAGAGATGACTGAAGAAATCAAAGAGGAAATCGAAAAATACCTAGAAACAAATGACAGTGAAAACACAATGACCCAAAACTTATGGGATGCAGCAAAAGCAGTTATAAGAGAGAAGCGTATAGCAATACGATCCTACATCAAGAAACAAGAAACATCTCAAATAAACAACCTTACCTTACTTCTAAAGCAATTAGAGAAAGATAAAAAAAAACCCAAGTTCACAGAAGGAAAGAAATCATATAGATCACATAAGAAATAAATGAAAAAGAAGGAAACAATAGCAAAGATCAATAAAACTAAAAGCTGGGGTTCTTTTAAAAGATAAACAAAATTGATAAACCATTAGCCAGACTCATCAGGAAAAAAAGGGAGAAGACTCAAATCAACAGGATTAGAGATGAAAAAGGAGAAGTAACAACTGACCCTGCAGAAATACAAGGAATCATGGGGGATTACTACAAGCAACTATATGCCATTAAAATGGACAACCTGGAAGAAATGGTCACATTCTTAGAAAAGTGCAACCTTCCAAGACTGAACCAGGAAGAAATAGAAAATATAAACAGACCAATCACAAGTGCTGAAATTGAGACTGTGATTAAAAATCTTCCAACAAACAAAAGTCCAGGACCATATGGCTTCACAGGCAAATTCTAACAAACATTTAGAGAAGAGCTAACACCTATCCTTCTCAAACTCTTCCAAAATATAGCAGAGAGAGGAACACTCCCAAACTCATTCTACGAGGCCACCATCACCCTGATACCAAAACCAGACAAAGATGTCACAAAGAAAGAAATCTACAGGCCAGTATCATTGATGAACATAGGTGGAAGAATCCTCAACAAAATACTAGCACACAGAATCCAAAAGCACATTAAAAGGATCATACATTATGATCAAGTGGGGTTTATCCCAGGAGTGCAAGGATTCTTAAATATATGCAAATCAATCAGTGTGATACACAATATTAACAAATTGAAGGAGAAAAACCATATGATCATCTCAATAGATGCAGAAAAAGCATTCAACAAAATACAACAACCATTTATGATAAAAACTCTCCAGAAAGTAGTCATAGAGGGAACTTACCTAACATAATAAAGGCCATATATGACAAACCCACAGCCAACATCATTCTCAATGGTGAAAAACTGAAACCATTTCCACTAAGATCAGGAACAAGACAAGGTTGCCCACTCTCACCACTATTATTCAATGTAGTTTGGAAGTTTTAGCCACAGCAATCAGAGAAGAAAAAGTAATGGATCTAAATTGGAAAAGAAAAAGTAAAGCTGTCACTGTTTGCAGATGTCATGATACTATACATAGAGAATCCTAAAGATGCTACCAGAAAACTACTAAAGCTAATCAATGAATTTGGTAAAGTAGCAGGATACAAAAATAATGCACAGAAATCTCTTTTATTCCTATACAATAATGATGAAAAATCTGAAAGAGAAATTAAGGAAACACTCCCATTTACCACTGCAACAGAAAGAATGAAATACCTAGGAATAAACCTACCTAAGGAGACAAAAGACCTGTATGCAGAAAACTATAAGACATTAATGAAAGAAATTAAAGATGATACAAACAAATGGAGAGATATGCCATGATTTTGGATTGAAAGAATCAACATTGTTAAAAATGACTATACTAACCAAAGCAATATACAGATTCAATGCAATCCCTATCAAACTACCAATGGCATTTTTCACAGAACTAGAACAAAAAAATTCACAATTTGTGTGGGAAGACAAAAGACCCCGAAGAGCCAAAGCAATCTTGAGAAAGAAAAATGGAACTGGAGGAATCAGGCTCCCTGACTTCAGACTATACTACAAAGCTACAGTGATCAAGACAATACGGTACTGGCACAAAAACAGAAATATAGATCAATGGAACAGGATAGAAAGCCCAGAGATAAACCCACACACATATGGTCATCTTATTTTTGATAAAGGAGGCAAGAATATACAATGGACAAAAGACAGCCTCTTCAATAAGTGGTGCTGGGAAAACTGGACAGCTACATGTAAGAGAATGAAATTTGAATACTTCCTAACCACCATACACACATAAACTCAAAATGGATTAAAGACCTAAATGTAATGCCAGGCAGTATAAAACTTAGAGGAAAACATAGGCAGAACACTCTATGACATAAATCACAGCAAGATCCTTTTTGATCCACCTCCTAGAGAAATGGAAATAAAAACAAAAATTAAAAAATGGCACCTAATGAAACTTAAAAGCTTTTGCATAGCAAAGGAAATCATAAACAAGATGAAAAGACAACCCTCAGAATGGGAAAAAAATATTTGCAAATGAAGCAACTGACAAAGGATTCATTTCCAAAAGTTACAAGCAGCTCATGCAGCTCAATATCAAAAAACAAACAACCCAATCCCAAAATGGGCAGAAGACCTAAATAGACATCTGTCCAAAGAAGATATACAGATTGCCAACAAACACATGAAAGAATGCTCAACATCACTAATCATTAGAGAAATGCAATTCAAAACTACAATGAGGTATCACCTCACACCAGTCAGAATGGCCATCATCAAAAAATCTATAAACAATAAATGGTGGAGAGGGTGTGGAGAAAAGGGAACCCTCTTGCACTGTTGGTGGGAATGTAAACTGATACAGCCACTATGGAGAACAGTATGGAGGTTCCTTAAGAAACTAATAATAGAACTACCATACGACCCAGCAATCCCACTACTGGGCATATACCCTAAGAAAACCATAATTCAAAAAGAGTCATGTACCAAAATGTTCATTGCAGCTCTATTTACAATAAACAGGACATGGAAGCAACCTATGTGTACATCGACAGATGAATGGATAAAGAAGATGTAGCACATATATACAATGGAATATTACTCAGCCATAAAAAGAAACGAAAATGAGTTATTTGCAGTGAGTGGATGGACCTAGAGTCTGTCATACAGAGTGAAGTAAGTCAGAAAGAGAAAAACAAATACCGTATGCTAACCCATATATATGGAATCTAAAAAAAAGTTATGTAGAACCTAGGGGTAGGACAGGAATAAAGACGCAGATGTAGAGAATGGACTTGAGGACAGGGGGAGTGGGAAGGGTATAGGCTGCGATGGAGTGGCATGGACATATATAAATGTAAAATAGATAGCTAGTGGGAAGCAGCTGCATAGCACAGGGAGATCATCTCAGTGCTTTGTGACTGCCTAGAGGGGTGGGATAGGGAGGGTGGGAGGGAGATGCAAGAGGGAGGATATATGGGGATATATGTATATGTATAGCTGGTTCACTTTGTTATAAAGCAGAAACTAACACACCATTGTAAAGCAATTATACTGCAATAAAGATTTTAAAAAATCAACAATAACACAACAACAACAAAGCAATCGTCTGTAAGTGACATTCATATCCTGGGAAATTACAAAATAAGCCTAGCAGCCATGGCTGCTATAAGCAAAAGTTGTCATGATTATGTGTGTTTCAGAATATGGGACAGAGGAAGGGGTAAGTTTTATTCTTTAACACTGGCCCTTAATTTCCTGTTAAAAGTTTTGCCTAAAGTAATTGCTTCTCAAAGTTATGCAGGATTCTACCAGGTAGAACAACTTCATTTAGATGGTCCAAAGTAAAAACAGCTTTAAGAAATCAACAGCCACATGAGAAAGCCTCTGAGTATCCTCATAACTTAAAACCAAGCAGAAGGGAGGAGTACTAGAAAATGTTTTGAAAGAGCCCTTTTCTATCTATGTTCAGAAGGGTTCATGAAATAAAAATAAATGGGCACAGGAGTTGCTATTTTTAATTCCCACATTCCTGTGCAGATAAATGCATTTGGTATTAACACAAAATTTATGAATGACTTAATGTAACATAACAATAAAAATGAGTTTTTTCTTGCCTATCTGACAAGGTTTCATCAAATAGATGATTGTTTAAAAAAAACCTCTTGGCTTACCTTTTAATTTTTAAAAATACAAATTTGATTTTTTTCCTACTCACTATGGAATGGTGAGCACTGCACAGATTTCCTCTCCACTGCAAAGATTTCCTCTCCACAGTCCAGTCCTCAATTTCCTTCTTTTCTCTTAAACACACATGGTCCACAAAACCGCAGTCTTGACATCAACCCCTTCCAACACTTTCTGCCATTCTGTTTTCCTTCCTCCTAGGATATCATCATTGAGAATAAGTGAAAAGAAGGTGGTGCCCTCCTGCCTCCTTGTACTCATGGTTTACAAGAGAGAGAATGTCACTCTCTGTTAATGCTAACCCTGGCACGAGGAACCCAGAGCCGTTAGTAGAGGGGTATTGGAGACTTCCCTTGGCTTGTGCCCCACTCCTCTCCAGAAGCTGGAAAAATATACCATTTACCTACCTGAACCTACTTAAAGCAATCTGCGTATTTGGGGATGAGATTTAATAAAAGAGAATAAATGTAAAAAATATAAATGAAGTTTGCATTTTCCTACAATGTCTTCTCAGGTCACTACTGTTCAAACTGAGGGTGCAAAACATCTTCCTGTTGTCTTGACATGTTTCTTTGGCTTAGGACCTAGTTTTTTTTCTGGAAATTAATCTCCACTGTACGCTCCCTATTTTAGACACTGGTCCACTATATGATGCAATTTCACCCATAACCAGGATTCACAGGACCAGGAATCAAGGGGTGGAAATGGGAGTGGTACCACTCATCATTACTCCTACTGACTCACTAGCAAAATTTTTGCTTCCTATTTCTGTGACCCTATACTTTGCTGTCCTGGAGTTCTTAGCATCAAAGGAAGTAATGCTTCCACCAGGAGACACAACAATAATTCTATTGAACTGGAAATTAAGACTCCCACCTAGCCACTTTGGGCTCTGCGTGCCTTTGAATCAATAAGCCAGGAAAGCAGTTACTGTACTCATTTGGGTAATCGATTCTGACTACCAAGGGGAAATCGGACTATGACTTCACAATGGGTTTATGGAAGAGTATCCCTTCCTAGGGATACGCCCCAGGAGATCCCTTAGGGCATCCCTTATTTACTAAGCTCTGTGATTAAAATTGATGGAAAGTCAATGGAAAATCCAACCCAGGCAGCACTACTAATGGCCCAGACCCTTCTGGAATGGAGGTTTGGGTCATCTTACCAGGTACGGAAGTATAACCATCTGAGATATTTGCTGAGGGCAAAAGGAATACAGAAAGGGTAGTGGAAGAAGGTAATTATGAATACCAGCTATGACCACGTGACTATTTACAGAAGCAAGAACTATAATTATCATGAGTACTTCCTCCTTACTTTGTTATGAATGTATATGTGTGTGTATATAAAGTTGACAAGGAGTGGACTTATGGTAGTTAATTTTATATGTCAAGTTGCCTGGTCCGCAGTGCCAGATATGTGGTCAAATATTCTGGATTTTTCCATGAAGGTGGTTTTGGATGAAATTAACATTTAAATCAGTGGACTCTGCGCAAAGCATATTGCCCTCCATGATGTGGGTGGGCTTCATTAATAAGTTAAAGACTTAAATATAACAAAAGACTGACTTTCCCCAAGCAAAGGAGAATTTTGCCAGCAGACAGCCTTTGGACTTGAATTGCAATACTGGCTTTTCCTGGTTCCAGCCTGCCATCCCACCTTGCAGATTTTAAACTTGCCATTCGCCATAATTGCACGAGTCAACGTCTCAAAACAAATTTTATATATATATAGATATAGATATAGATATCTATATCTATATATATATATCTCCTATGTCCTATTGGTTCTGCTGTCTGGAGAATGCTGGCTAATATACCAGGTCAGGTTTGGGCTATTTCATATAAGGTTACTATAAACATCCATGTATAGGTTTTTGTATGAACAAAGCTTTCATTTCTATAGAATAAATACCCATAAATGTGGTGGCTGGGCAATGCAGTTGTAACAGGGAAGAGCTAAATCAGACTCCATGTTCGATCTGTTTCTTTGACTTTAACCTTTGCTTTTCATTGCTTTTGGGAACCCTGCCCCTCTGCCTGAATGTTAAACTAAAGTGCCTTTGTTCAGCTCACAGGGAGACAATCTGACCCTGCCCACCTGTGGATCTCGCAGAAAAGAAGAAATTAACACATTCCCTGCCTGAGGCTGGCCATTCCAGATGTTTTTCAAGACAGATGGCCCTTTTTACTTTACTTCCTCACCGCCTCTGCCTCTCTGATTCTATGAAAGAAACTGGCATCCAGACCCCCATAAAATGGTTCTTCAGAGACACTAGTCTGCCATCTTCTCGGTCTGCCGGCTTTCCGAATAAAGTCGTATTCCTTGCTTCAGCACCTCATCTCCGATTCATTGGCCTGTTGTATGGCCAGCAGAGCGAGCTTGGACTCAGTAACACAGTAAGTGTGTTTAACTTGGTTAAAAAAAACCCTGCAAAAATGGTTTCTAAAGTGGCTAATACCGTTTTACAGTCTCACCAACAAAGAGATCAAGTTGGTCTGTATCTTCTTCAGGACTTGGTATTGTTGGTATTTTTTTATCTTAGCCATTCTAATAGGCATGTAGTGGTAATATTTTTTTAAGTTCTATTCTCTCCCTGATCACATTTAAATTATCGGGTTTTTTTTTTTTGTTTTTTCTATCTCCAAAATCTGCACCTGTGGTTTTTTCAGAAAGCATGGGCTGATGGGAACAGGGTGCTTGGGGTTTGATGGGACACATAACTCTTTTCCAGACCAATTATCTGAAAAAGCAAATCCCAGTAATCACCATTTTATAAGGAATTTCTGAAACACAGGTCTATTTATTGCTTCATAAAAAATTACCCTAAAACTTAGTGGCTAAAAGCAACAGTATTTATTGGTGCCAGTTTCTGTGTGTCAGGAGTTTGAGCACAGCTTAACTGGGTTCTCTTGACACTGGGTCTCTGAGAAGGCTGCAGTCACATGAAGGCTTGACTCAGAAGGATGAGAAGCTCACTCGGGTAGCTGGCAGGATGCAGTTCTTTGCAGGATGTTGAACAGAGGGCTTCAGTTTCTTGCCCGCTATTGGCTAGAGGCTGCCCTTAGTTCCTTGCCATGTGGGTCTCTGCAGTATGGCAACCTCCTTCAGCTCACACACACACAGAGGGGATTACACAAGAACATAACAGGCCATGGAGCTCATTAGGAACCATTTCAGGACTTGCCTACCACAGCAGGTGCTGAGGTTTGACAATCTGGATGAAGCAGAGGCTGCTGGAGAATTTGCCTTTGGAGCCTTCTTTCAAGGTAAGCATAGATTTTACTTAGAATAATTATTTATTTGTGGTGGTTTTGGGAAGAAGACAGATGGAGCTTATGGGCTACAACATTGCACATACCTCTTGGCATTACCACCGCAAGATATAAGCCAGAGGAGCCAAGAGCGGGGGCCATCACTTAGATGCTTAACAGATGAATTTAAGGAAATCGTTAATTCTCACCAGTACACGTGAGATCAAGAGGCTGGGACAGCATAATTCGTCTTCCACAGCAAAGAAAATAAAACCATTATCAGAAATTCACAAATTTAGAAGGCCAAGTGAGTCCAGTCTATGGCCCTTTCTCAGATTTGAACTGTAGAAATATTGTTGGCAGGTGGAAGCAGGCAGTAAAGGATTAGAGACAAGGCTTGTGCTCTTCAAATCTATCATACAAATGGCCTTGAGAAGCCTCCTAATGAATTAAACTAGAAGTTAAGGAATAGTTTTCAAAACATGTATTTGTACAGTATATTCACATTACTAAAAGGAAACACCAGAATCTGATAATATTAGTTATGGCCAGAGAGGAGTAGGGGGTCTGTGCTGGGAGATAGACTTGCTTGTTTCAGTGTAGCCCTTTATACTGTTTGAGTATGATCCCATAGACATGTATTTCTCTTTCAGTTTAAAAAGAGTCTTTAAAAACTCTTTTAAACCATCCTGCAAGCAAAGATAAAGAAAATGGAAATGGAAAATTATCTATAAAGTAGTAAAAATGAGAATACTCTTTATCAAAAAAATTATGAGAGATAGTAAATCTGTATTCAAACGAAAATAACTCAAAGTGTTTTATTTCAAATGGACTGAAAATAAACTAAACATGCTACTGAACAAATAGAAAACAAAAGCAATAAACCTAAAGAGAATAGGAGGAAAGAATTCATGAAATTAATGAAAGAAAAACAACTAAAAAAGAGATAAAAACAAAGTTGATGCTTAAATTTAATTAATTAACCCTGGGAAACCTAATTAAGGGCAAAACCCTAGTTAAGGGCAAAACCTAATGAAAACATACAACATTAGGAATTGGAAAAGAGGGAAAGACATTTTAAAAATTGTAAAAGAATATGTAAACTATACAGCAATCTTAAGGAAAAGTATGATTTTCTAGCAAAATGTAAATAACCCAGGTTCACTTAAGAAGTAATAGAAAGTTGAATAAACAGTTACATATAAGAGAAATTACAAACATAGCTCAAGATCTGCCATTTAGAAAGGCACCAGGACCAGAGATTTTTATCACTGACAACTATCTAGCCTCAAAGAACAGATGGTTCCTGTTATTTTAACTATTCACAGAAAAAGATGAGGAGATCCCACAGGTCATATTTATGAAGCCAGGGCAGGCTAAATAATGAAACCAGATAAATATAACTAAAAAGAGAACTCTAGATCAATATTATTTACAAGTAGGAATATAAATATTGTAAGTGAAAATAGAAATTCTAATTATTCAAATCACAGCATATATGGCCAAAGAGATTTTATTCCAAATATAATGATTAGGAAATAATTGATATAATTCATTACACCGACAGAATAAAGCAGAAAAATATCTGATGTGGCACATGATAACATTTAACAGCTTTTATATAGTAATATGTACTGACAAATGATAGGAAAAGTAGGAACTGAGAAAGGCCAATAGACATTTAAAAATACTGAATCTCAAGTGGAAATAAAAAATAATTGTTACCGCTCAAAGTGGAAAAAAGAAATTTGGTGAGAGTGTATGGAAGTGAGCACTCTTATATATTGCTGGTAGGAATGTGAATTTTTAAATTTTTGCAAGGTAATTTAATGCATCTGCTAAAAACTGGCCAGAAATGGCCCTATCTGGAATCTTCTCTATACAATAAAAGCACAAATAAACAGGAATAAATATAGACAAATATGTTGTAGAGACAAAAAAGCCATAAATAACCTCACTGTCCATCAGTAGATAAATGGTTGAATTAACTGTGGAACATCCCTATCTATGGTTAACTATTAAACAGAATGTATTAAACCTACATCCATTTTATCTGGAGTGACAAATTGTATATATCAATACTATATGAGGTATAATTCACCTATAATAAAAATTAAAGTATATAATTTAGTGTTTTTTAGTATATTCTCAAGTTTGGACAACCATCACCACTATCCACTTCCAGAATATTTTCATCACTCCAGAAGGAAACCCTGCACCCATTAGCAGTCAAAAGGGCTAGAAAACTAACACTCTCACAATGACTGCTGGAAGTTGGTATATAAACAGTCCCTTCCGTGGCAAACTCTAAGGCACACATTTACACAATTTTCCGGAGTTCCCCTTCAGGATTAAGCTCTAGTTATTCACAGTTATACCTCTTGTGATAATGTACCCATTATTGGCCACATTCTTCCCTCTTCTCCTACTACTGAGTCCTGGTATCATCTCCTGAGTAAACTCATTGCATTCAAATCTTTGTCGTGAGGTCTGCTTCTGCAAGAACCCAGCTAAGAGCATCAGAAATGGTCTTAGGAAGCAGGTTCTGAGAATAGGGTTTTGGAATTGTATCGTTCATTGTCCAGATGACAGCAGAGACCGTATTATTAATGGTAATTTGGGGTGATAATCCCCACATGCTGTAGTATCAATTACTAAGTCTCTTACCTGTGGTCAACTGGGAGGGGATACAAGTGGGAAAAAATGCACTTGTATAGGATGGCTGGTATTTGAAAGATATGGGGACGGTAATAATTGTAAAGACTCTGAAATTGGGTGGCTACTGTTAGGTGCTACTGACAAATTGAAGGAAGAAAATTCTAGCCTCAGGTCAGTCAGTTATCAACTTGAGGCATGGTGTAGAAATAAGAGAACTTATTTGGCAATGTTTAAAGAGATTTCATCTCCTGCAAACGTTGGGACTGAAAATTAGCTCCAGGATCTGTTTCTAACAATTGTAAATTTACCAAAATAAATAAGTAAAGTGTGTGTGTGTGTGTGTGTGTGTGTGAATGCACAGCTCTAGCAAGTCTAATTGTGTTTACTCTGATGTCCTCAGCAATTCTACTCATGGTCATGGTCCTGAAAGAGAAGGAGTGGGATGCTGAGAACAAGGCTGGGGACATACATCAGAGTAAATGCAACTGAAAAGAATTTTTAATTTATTTTTATGAAGATATAATCGACACATAACTTTGTGTAAGTTTAAAGTGTACAATGTGTTGATTAGATACATTTATATATTGCAGTGTGATTATGAACATAGCATCAGCTAACACGTCTATTACATCACATAATTATCATTCCTTTTTTAGGGGGGTGAGAATAATTAAGATCTGGTCTCTTAGCAACTTTGAAGTTTGCAATACAGTCTTGTTATCTATAATCACTAAGGTGTGCATTAGATCTCCAGGACTTATTTATCTACTAGTTCCAAGTTTGTACCCTTAAACAACATCTCCTCAGTTCCACCAAAACTGCCCTCCAGTCGCTGGGGCCCATTCTACTCTCTGTTTTTATGAGTTCAACTTCTTTTAGATTCCACACGTGAGTGATACCATCCAGTACTTGTTTTTCCCTGTCTGACTTATCTCACTTAGCTTCATATCCTCAAGTCCCATCCATGTTTTCACAAATGGCAAGATTTCCTTCTTTCTCATGGCTGAATAATATTCCTGTGTGTGTGTTTGTATTCTTTATCTATTCATTCCTTAATGGGCATTTGGGTTGTTTCCATATCCTGGCTATTGTGAATAATGCTGGCATAAACATGGGAGTGCAGATATCTCTTAGAGTTCCTCTTTTCATTTCGCTTGGACATATACCCAGAAATGGGACTGCTAGATCATATGGATGTTCTAAATTGAAGTATAGTTAATTTACAATGTTCTGTTAGTTTCAGCTGTACAGCAAAGTGATTCAGTTATACATATAAATATTTCTTTTCTGGATTCTTTTCCATTATAGGTTATTACAAGATACTGAGTATAGTTCTCTGTGCTGTACAGTAGCTCCTTGTTGTTTATCTATTTTATATATAGGAATGTGTATATGTTAATCCCAAACTCGTAGTTTATCTCTCCCCCACCCCCAACTTGCTATTCCTTTGGTAACCATGAGTTTGTTTTCTATGTCTTGTGAGTCTATTTCTATTTTGTAAATATGTTCATTTGTATCATTGTTTTAGATTCCACATGTAAGTGATATCATAGGATATTTGTCTTTCTGTCTGACTTATTTCACTTAATATGATAATCTCTAGGTAATCTCTAGGTCCATCCATGTTGCTGCAAATGGCATTATTTCATTCTTTTTTATGGCTGAGTAATATTCCATTGTATATATGTGCCACATCTTCTCTATCCATTCATCTGTCGATGGACACTTAGGTTGCTTCCATGTCCTGGCTATTATAAATAGAGCTGCAATGAACATTGTGGTACATGACTCTTTTTGAATTATGGTTTTCTCAGGATATATGCCCAATAGTGGGATTGCTGAGTCGTATGGTAGTTCTATTTTTAGTTTTTTTTTTGTTTTTTTTTTGTGGTACGCGGGCCTCTCACTGTTGTGACCTCTCCCGTTGTGGAGCACAGGCTCCGGACGCGCAGGCTCAGCGGCCACAGCTCACGGGCCCAGCCGCTCCGCGGCATGTGGGATCCTCCCGGACCGGGGCACGAACCCGCGTCCCCTGCACCGGCAGGCAGACTCTCAACCACTGCGCCACCAGGGAAGCCCTATTTTTAGTTTTTTAAGGAACCTCCATACTGTTCTCCATAGTGGCTGTATCAATTTACATTCCCACCAACAGTGCAAGAGGGTTCCCTTTTCTCCACATCCTCTCCAGCATTTATTGTTTGTAGATTTTTTGATGGTGTCCATTCTGACTGGTGTGAGATGATATCTCATTGTAGTTTTGATTTGCATTTCTCTAAAAATTAGTGACATTGAGCATCTTTTCATGTGCCTGTTGGCCATCTGTATGTCTTCTTTGGAGAAATGTCTGTTTAGGTCTTCTGTCCATTTTTTGTTTGGGTTGTTTGTTTTTTTGATACTGAGCTGTATGAGCTGTTTGTATATTTTGGAAATTAATCCCTTGTTGGTAGCATCTTTTGCAAATATTTTCTCCCAGTCCATAGGTTGGCTTTTCATTTTGTTTATCGTTTCCTTTGCTGTGCAAAAGATTTTAAGTTTAATTAGTTACCATTTGTTTATTTTTGTTTTTATTTCCTTTACTCTAGGGGACAAATCCAAAAAAATAATTCTGCAATGTATGTCAAAGAGTGTTCTGGCTACATTTTCCTCTAGGAGTCTTATAGTATATGGTCTTACATTTAGGTCTTTAATCCATTTTGAGTTTATTTTTGTGTATAGTGTTAGAGAATGTTCTAATTTCATTCTTTTACATGTAGCTGTCTAGTTTTCCCAGCACCACTTTTTGAAGAGACTGTCTTGTCTCTATTGTATATTCTTGCCTCCTTTGTTGTAGATTAATTGACCCTTCATGCATGGGTTTATTTCTTTGCTTTCTGTTCTGTTCCATTGGTCCATATGTCTGTTCTTGTGCCAGTACCATACTGTTTTGATAACTGTAGCTTTGTATTATAGTCTGAAGTTAGGGAGCCTGATTCCTCCAGGTCAGTTTTCCTTTCTTAAGATTGTTTTGGCTATTTGGGATCTTTTGTGTTTCCATACAAATTTTAAAATTTTTTGTTCTAGTTCTGTGAAAAATGCCATTGGTAATTTGATAGGGATTGAATTGAATTTGTAGATTGCCTTGGGTAGTATAGTCATTTTAACAATATTGATTCTTCCAATCCAAGAACATGATATATCTTTCCAGCTGTTTGTGTCATCTTCAGTTTCTTTCATCAATGATATAGTTTTTGGAGAACAGATCTTTTGCCTCCTTAGGTAGGTTTATTTCTAGGTATTTTATTCTTTTTGATGTGATGGCAAATAGAATTGTTTCCTGGAAGTTCTGTTTTTAATTTTTGAGGAATCACCGTACTGTTTTCTATACTGGCTGAACCAATTTACATTTCTACCAACAGTGTGCAAGTGTTCCCCTTATCTCTGCATCTGTTCTCTCTTGTCTTCTTGATAGCTATTCTTACAGGTGTGAGGTGATATCTCACTGAAGTTTTGGTTTTCATTTCCCTGATGATTAGTAATGCTGAGTATATTTTCATGTATCTCTTGGCCATCTCTATGTCTTCTTTGGAAAAACGTTTATTCAGGTCCTTTGTCCATTTTTTAATTTGATTGTTCTTTTTTGTTATTGTGTTGTATGAGTTCTTTATATATGTTGGATATTTGGAGTATCAACTTGTCATTATTTGCAGATGATGTGATCTTATATATAGAAAATTCTAAAAACTCAACCAAAAATTGTTGGAACTAATAAAGAAATTCAGTAAAGTTGTAGGATATAAAATAAACATACAGAAATCAGTTGCATTTCTAAACATTAACAATAAAATATCTGAAAAAGAAATGAAGAAGACAATCCCAGTCACAAGAGCATGAAAAACAATAAAATACTTAGGAGTAAATTTAAACTAGGAAGTGAAGGACCTATCCCGTTATCTTGTATGTGGTTTGCAAATATTTTTCTCATATTTTATAGGTTGCCTTTTCATTTTGTTGATTGTTTCTTTTGCCATGCAGAAGCTTTTGAGCTTAATGTAGTCCCACTTGTTGATTTTTTTCTTTTGTTGCCTGTGCTTTTGGTCGTATATCAAAAAAAATTAGTGCCCAGACCAATGTAAAAGAGCTTATTCTCTGTGTCTTCTTCTAGGAGATTTATGTTATCATGTCTTATGTTTAAGTCTTTGATCCATTTCAAGTGCATTTTTGATAATGGGGTAAGGTAGGGATCAAATTTCATTGTTCTGCATGTGGTTATCCAGTTTTGCCAAGGCTATTTGTTGAAGAGACTATCTTTTCTCCACTAAATATTCTTGGCTCCCATGTCAAATGTTAGTTAACCATATAAGTGGAGGTTTAATTTTTGAACTCTCTATTCTGTTCCATTGCTCTGTGTCTTATCTTTATGCCAGTACCATAGTGTTTTAATTATTATAGTTTTGTAGAATAGTTTGAAATCAGGAAGTGTGATGCCTCTGGCTTTGTTCTTTCTCAGGACTGCTTTGGCTATTCAGGGTCTTTTGTAGTTACACACAAGTTTTAGAATTGTTTTTTCTATTTCTGTGTAAAATGCCCTTGGAATTTTTATAGGGATTGCAATGAATCTATAGCTGACTTCAGGTAGTATGGACATTTTAATAATATCAATTATTTTTATCCATGAACAGAAGATATTTGTCTGTTTCTTCTTCAGTTTTTTCATCAAGTAGTTTTCACTTTCACTTCCTATATTAAACTTATTCCTAAGTATTTTATTGTTTTTGATGCTCTTGTGACTGGGGTTGTTTATTTCTTTTTCAGATATTTCATTGTTAGTGTATAGAAATGCATTTGATTGCTGTATGTTTATTTTATATCCTACAACTTTACTGAATTTGTTGATTTTTCCAACAGTTTTTAGTTGAGTCTTTGGAATTTTCTGTATATAAGATCACATCAACTAAAAATAATGACAATTTTACTTCTTCCTTTCTGATTTGGATGCCTTTTATTTCTTTGTCTTGCCTATTTGCTCTAGCTAGGACTTCCAGTACTATGTTGAATAAGAGTGGTGAGAGTGGGCATCTTTGTCTTGTTCCTGATCTTAGAGGAAAAGCTTTTAAGTTTTTGCCATTGAATATAATGTTAAGGTGGGTTTGTCATATATGGCCTTTACTATACTGAGGTATGTTTCTTCTATACCCAATTTGTTGAGGGTTTTAATCATTAAAGAATGTTGTGTTTTGTCAAATGCATTTTCTGCAAAATTGAGATGATAATATAATTTTTCTTTGAATGATAAAATTAATATTAATCACATTTATTGATTTGTGTACATTGAACCATTCTTACATCCCACTTGGTCATGGCGTATAATCCTTTTAATGTGTTGTTGAATTCAATTCGCTACTATTTTGTTGAAAATATTTGCATCTATATTCATCGGGGATGTTGGTCTGTAATTTTCTTTTATTGTAGTGTCCTTTTCTGGCTTTGGTATCAGGGTAATGCTGACCATATTTGAGAATTTTGAAACTTCCGAATCCTCAGAACTGTCTGTGTTGGCAAAAGAGACCCACTCCTTCATGCAGGAGTGTAGCAGCCCTCCTTTGGCTAGAGACTAGGCAAAGACTTTACCTAAGACAAATGCCTCTTAAAATGTTGCTTGCCTTCCTCAAGTTTTTATCCTTCAGCCACCACTACTTTTAGATCAATAATTATAGTCAAGTTGCCACATGGCTCAGCCATGGAAGCACTGCCTAGCCTTCAGAAGTAAAGAGGTATTTCACAGAAGAGCTACAGAATAGCTAAAATAGTATCAGCAAGAACTGGGAGAACACTCCTGGAAATGGAGCTTGACAGTGCTGAACAGAGTATAGGGCTGGGTATGGAGTTCGTTGATATGGGACACTCTCCTATGACACATAACTTAACATCCTGCCAAGGACACCTGAGATTGGTCTTAACATGTTGCTGGAATAACTCCATGAAACTTGGGGGGAAAATGGTAGCCTATTACAAAATAGGTGCACGTGCCATAATTACCCTAGCAAAGTACTGAGGAAGAGGTCAAGTGGTTCAAAGTGTGGGCATGCTAGACTAGATTTATTATACAAGACCATGGAACTCAACAGCTGACTATGTTGCCCAAGAGGGTCTAGAGGACACTCCCTTCACTAAAACAATAATAATTCTAGTGAAGGGGTCACTAGAAGCATTAAGAAGCTCAGCGGTGACTGTCTCCTATGGGCTGGGGTTGCTACTATAGAAATGGACTCCCTAATGACAATCAAGATGAAAGGATCCTGAAATATCAGAAGCCAAGTGACAGCATGCAAGACAATGATAGGCAAGGTGGACATAATTGCCATACTGCAAAGCCAGTGTTCCTAGGGGTGAAATAGATGGATAGGTAACCAACTAGGGTATTTCTTGATCTATATAATCAAAAATGTTATGGTTGGATAAGGAAAAGATTGATATCAGCTGCTGCAATTAAAAGAATCATAATCCCTTACACTGTTTCCAGACTTGAACCTGTTTTCAGACCTAGAGTCCATTGATGGAGGATTGCCTTGAGGAAGAGCCCTGCAACACCTTAGAGATACAGTAGTGGTTTTCCCACTTCTTCACCCAAAGTGTCCTACAGTTGCAGAGTAATTTCACACTGTGGAAAAGGGAATACAGTACTCTTTCTTCAGATATAGCATCTGAACTGACACTGGTACCAGGGACCCCAAACATTATCATGACACCCGATTAAAGTGGATTATACAGAGGTCAGATAATAAGTTGAGTTCTGGTCCAAGACTGCACCACAGTGGGTTCACTAGGTCCAGGCATCTACTATGTGGTCATTTTCCTAGTCCCACTGAGGGCATCATCAAAATGGATGTAATTTTCAGCTTGACAGAATCATTAGATTAGTTTCTTGACCTGTTGGGAGAGTCATAATTGTAGGAATGGCCAAACGGAAATCTCTGAAGCTGCCTCCTGCCTGAGCCAAGATGGTAAATCAGAAACAATGCTGCATCTTAAATCTAATGGCAGAAATTAGACCAATATCAAAAAGTTAAATGTGCCAATATGGCAGTCATCCATTATTCCATTCAATTCACCAGTCTGGACCTTGCAAAAATCATGACTGTTGATGGTGGACTGCACAACTCAACTAAGAGGAAGCTCCAATTATAGTTTCTGTACTGGGTTGGTCTCTTTACCAGACTGATCAGCAGTGCCCCAGGGCGATGATATGTAGCTCTTGTTATGGCAAACTCATTCTTTTCAATCCCATCAGGAAAGAAGATCAAAGCAGTATGCAAATGAACATTTACTTGGAACAGACAGAAAAACACATTCATGGTTTTGCACCAGGGTTGTATTAACTCTCCCACTATTTGTCGTAATACAGTCCAAAGGGATCTTGATTGCCCACTTGTGCAGAATATAACCTGTTCCACTATATTCATAAAGCCATGTTAATTGGACCAGGTGAACAGGAAGTGGCAAGTACTCTGAATACCAGACACATATACTCCAGAGAACAGATAACAACCCTACAAAGACTCAAGGGCCTATCCCATAAGTGAAAATTTTAGAAATCTAATGGTTTGAAGCATTCCAGAACATCCCCTCAAAGATGTGTAAGATAAATCCTTGCACTTCTTCTCATGGAGACAAAGAGCACAGCACTAGGTAGGCTGCTTCAGACTTTGGAGACAGTCTATGTTTCACTTAAGAATACTTTCTGACACATTTATTGGGTGCCACAGAAGACCTGGTACAAGAGAGAGCTCTGCAACAAATTCAAAATTATATAAACAACACTCCCACTTGAACCCAGCATATCCCACAGTTTACTCAGGATACCACAGGGTATCCTGAGTAAACAAGAATTCCGTGAGGGCTTTCTGGCAAGCCCCAGTGGGACACAGTGCAAACCTCTAGGTTTCTGGAGAAAGACCACACTGTCTGCAAAAAGCAGCTCCAGGCAGACTACTGAGTGCCTGACCATAGCACATCAAGGGACTACGTGACCAGAACAGAGCTGTTCACTGCAACCTGGGTGTTGTCAGACCCACAGAGTCATATGTTAGGGTAGAATCCTGTTTTACAATAGAGTCACCTATCTATGAAGGCAAATTCATCAGTTTACCTGGGCAATTTGATTGTTTTCTAGGTGTCACAAAAAAGTGACTGCCAAGGAAATTTTACAAACTGTGGTCTTTTCACATTTATTTTTATAAAGACAATTGTTTGATATATAATTTGTATGCAAATGATTCCTTAAAAAGAGTTTGTTGTGCTTCCCTGGTGGCGCAGTGGTTGAGAGTCTGCCTGCCAATGCAGAGGACACGAGTTCGAGCCCCGGTCTGGGAAGATCCCACATGCCGTGGAGCGGCTGGGCCCGTGAGCCATGGCCACTGAGCCTGCGCGTCCGGAGCCTGTGCTCTGCAACGGGAGAGGCCACAACAGTGAGGGGCCTGCGTACCGCAAAAAAAATAAAATAAAATAAAAAATAATTTGTCCATTTTCTTTTAATTCTGTCTTTCTCTGAAACTACTTCCCTCCCTTAAAATTATATATTTTACAAAATCCTTCTATATTCAATCTAATACTGGTTGTATAGTTTTGTTCTTTCGTGTTGATTTTAGTACATCCTGAATTTATTTTATGTGTAGTGTGACACAGGGATCTATTATTTTTCTAAATTAATGGCAAATTTTTCTATTACTTAGCCTTTCCTTTCCCCAGTGCTATGAAGTATTGCCTGCATAATATACTTATTTCTCAAATATACGTGGTTCTGTTTATGAATTCTCTATTAGGTGCAATTGACTTCTTGTACTAATAGCACTCTTTAATTATTGTGGCTTTATATTACCTCTTGATATCTAGTAAGATATATCCCCTTTAGTTTTCTTTTGTGTGTGTGTGTGTGTTGTATTTTTAGAAGCCTGTTATTATGCATTCTCTTCCAGATAAAAATTTAATTGAAATGTTTATTGAGATAATTGTAGATTGACATGCAATTGTAAGAAACAATACAGAGAACTCATGTGTATTTTACACAGTTTCTCCCAAATAGCAGCATTTGTAAAAGTATAATATGTATATCAAAACCATTATATTGATATTGATACAATCCACCAATCTTCTCAGATTTCCCCAATTTTACTTGTATTCATTTGTGTGTTTACGTGTGTTTAGTGCTATACAGTTTTATCACATGCGTAGGTTCATGTACTCACCACCACATTCAAGATAGTGGATAGTTCCATTATTAAAATAACTCCTAATGTGTTGCCCTTTTATAGCCATACTACGTCCCTCCAACCTGCATGCCTTACCCCTGGCCGCTATTAACTGTCCTCTGTTTCTAAAATGTTGTCATTTCAAAAGTGTTATATCAATGGAATCGTGCAAATGTAACCTTTGGAATTGGAATTTGTAACGTTTTTCACTCAGTATAATTCCCTGTAAATTCATTCAATTTGTATATATCAGTACATACAATACAAAGCATTTTATTGCTGAGTGGCATTTCATGGAATGGATGTACCACAGTTTGTTAAACTATTCATCTGTTGAAGGACATCTGGGCTTGATTCCAGTTTTGGGGTATTACAAGTAAACCTACTATGAACACTTGTGTACAGATATTTGTGTAAACATAAATTTCCATTCCTCAGAATAAACGCCTAAGACTGCAATTGCTGGCTTGTATGGTAATTAGGTGTTTAGCTTTTTCAGAACTGACAAACTATTTTCCAGAGTGGCTGTACCAATTTACATTCTCACCAGCAATGTATGCGTGATCTAGTTTCTCCACATTCCTGACAACATTTTGTTTTGTTACCATTTTATTTTAGCAATTCTGATGGGTGTGTAGTGATATCTCATTGTGGTTATAATCTGCGTTTTCCTGATGACTGATGATGTGAAACAACTTTTATGTCCTTATTTGCCATCTGCACATTCTCTCCAGTGAAATACCTCTTCATGTATTTTGCCCATTTTCTGATTGGATTGTTTGGGTGTTTTGTTTGTTTGCTTGCTAGAGTTCCTTGTATTATAGATCTAGTCCTTTTTTGGGTATATGTTTGTAAATATTTTCTTCGAGTCTGTACGTTATCTTTTCATCCTCTCCACATGGGCTTTGTCAGAGCAAAAGTTAAGTTTCAAAAAGTCCAATCTATCAAACTTTTTTGTTTATGGATCATTCTTTTGATGGCAATTCTAAGAACTCTGCATAACCCTAGGTCCCAAGGATTTTCTCTTATTTGAAAAAAACTTTTATGGTTTTGTGTTTTATTTTTTAAATTGGTGGCCTTTTTTGAGTTAATTCTTTCATAAGGTGTGACAGTTACATCAAGGCTCTTTTTTTTTTTTTTTTTTGCCTGGGGATATCCATTTGTTGAAAACACAATTGTTTATTGGGTTGTTTCTGCATTTCTGTCGAAATTTACTTGAGCATATTTGTGTGGGTCTACTTCTGAATTCTCTGTTCTGTTTCATTGATCTATCTGTCTTTTCCTCTGCGAATGCCACACCATATTGATTACTGTAGTTATATATTGAGCTTCAATATCAAGTAAAGTGATTTATTCAACCTTATTCTTCTTAATCAAGATTGCTTTATCTATTTTATGGCTGAGACTTTCCATATAATTTTAGAATAACTTTGCTATATCTACAGAAAATCTTAATGAGATTTTCATAGGAATTACATTGTCTATAGATCAATTTTGGGAGAAATGATATATTTATTGTTTTTAGTTTTCCAGCCCATGACAAGGTATGCCTCTCCAATTAATTAGATACACTTTGATTTCTTTCATCAGAATTTTGTAATAATCAGATCCTGTATATTTTTTGTGAAATGTACACCTAGGTATTTCATTTTCTTCAGAGCAATTGAAATGGAACAGTATTTTAAATTTTGGTTTCCATGTGTTCATTGCTAGTATATAGGAACAGGATCAATTTTTGTATATTGGTCATGTGTCCTGCAACTTTGATGAATTTACTTATTCATTCTGGGAAGGTTTGGGATGGTTTTTTTTTTTTTTTTCCTGGTAGGTTCCCTGGATTCTCTACATAGGTAAGCATGTCATGGGCAAATAGAGACAGTTTTATTTCTTCCGTTCTAATCCTTTATTTCCTTTTCTTGACTTATTGCAGCAGCTAGAATTTCCAGTACTGTGTTGAGTAATGGTTGTTAGAGCGGATGGACAGTCTTGCTTTGTTCCTGATCTTAATGGGAGAGTCTTTTACCATTAAGTATGATGATAGTTGTTAAGATTTTTGGTAGACATTCTTTATCAAGTTAGGGTTAATTCACCTCTAGTCCTTACTTGGTGAGAATTTTTATACTGAATAAGTATTGGATTTTGTTAAATGCTTTTTTGGAAGAAGGGGCATCATCTGATATGATCCTATAAATTTTCTCCTTAATTTGTTAATATGGTGAATTACACTGATTAATTTTCAGTTGTTCAAATAGCCTTGCATACCTGGAATAAATCCCACTTGGGCATGGTGTATAATAGTTTTTATACATTATGGGATTTGGTTTGCTAATATTTTGTTGAAGATTTTTGTGCTAAATTCATGAGAGATACTGGTCTGTAACTTTCTTATTTTACTTCTATCTTTACCTGGTTTTACTGTCAGAGTAATATTGGCTTCATAAAACAAGTTTGGAAGTGTTCCCTCCTCTTCTATTTTCTGGAAAAAAATTTGTAAAATTGGTGTTAATTGTCTAAATGTTTGGTAGCATTCTCTAGTGAAACCCCCTAGGCCTGAAGATTTATTTTCTGGTAGCTTTTAAAATTATGAATTCAATTTCTTCAATGGTTAGAGTGCTGTTCAGATTATATCCTCCTGGTTGAATTTTGGGAGTTTGTGGTTTTTGAGAAATTGATCCATTTCTTCTAAGCTGTTGATTAATGAATATAAAGTTGTTTGGATTATTCTTTTATTATCTTTTCAAGGGCTGTAGGAACTGTGGTGATATTCCCTACTTCATTTTTTTTTACTTTATTTCTGTCATTGGTGATTTGTGTCTTTTGATTTTTCCTGTCTTGCTAGAGGTGTATCAATTCTACTGAATTTTTTGAAGAATCAGTTTTTTATTTTTTTCTATTATTTCCTTATTTTCAATTTAATTGATTTCTGCTCTTCTTAAAATTCCATTTCTTCTATTTGTTTTGAATTTATTTTGCTCTTCTGCCTTTTAGTTTCTTGAGGTAGACACTAAGTGCTATAAATGTTTCTCCTAGCACTGCTTTCTTTATCTGCACTCCACGTATTTTGATATGCTGTATTTTCTTTTCATTCAGTTCTACATATTTTTGAATTTCCTTTAAGACTTTCTATTTGACCCAGGGATTATTTAGAAATACACTGTATAATTTTCACATATTTAGAGATTTTCCTCTTGTCTTTCTGTTATTGATTGCTAGCTTAATTCCTTTACAATAACAGAACATACTCTATATGATTTCAATTCTTTTAAATTTGTTAAGGTTTGTTTTACGGCCAAAAATATGGACTATTTTGTGAATGTTCCATGTGCACTTGAGAAAAAAATGTGTATTGTACTATTGTTTGGTGGAGTGTTCTATAAATGTCAATTAGAACCTGTGGGTTGATTATCTTGTTTAGACTCTCATATCCTTGCTTATTTTTTTCTCTAGTTATTCTATTAACTGCTGAGAAGGGGGTGTTGAAGTTCCAAATTATAGCTGTAGATTTGTCTATTTCTCCTTTCAGCTCTCTCAGTTTTTACTTCATGTGTTTTGCAGCTCTGTTGTTTGCTCCATACACATTTAGGATCATTATGTCTTCCTGGTGGAGTGATCATTTTGTCTTTATGTAATATCACTCTTTGCCTCTAGTTACTTTTTGTTTTGCTCTGAAGTCTACTTTATCAAAGGTCAATGTAGCTACTTGTGATCTTTTTTGATTAACATTAGTTGTATATTTTTCCATCTTTTTCAACCTATGTCATTGACTTTGAAGTATGTCTCTTGTAATCAGCATATAGTTGGGGTATGTGTGTGTGTGTGTGTATGTGAGTGTTATCCACTCTGCCAGTCTCTGTCTTTTTATAGTGTATTTAGCCTATTTACTTTTAAGGTAGTTATTGATATGTTAGTGCTTAAGTGGACCATTTTACACTTTGCTTTCTGTTTGTTTTCTCTATTTCTCATTCCTTTGTTTCTCATTCCTTCTATTGCCTCCCCATGAATTACTTGTACACTTTTTAGTATCCAATCTTGGTTTATTTATACCTTTTGAAATTATCTCTTTATACAGTTTTTTTTAGTGGTTTCTTTGAGTAATACTCTGTGTGTGTGTGTGACTTGTAGCAGCATACTTATATCAACATCTTAGACTTCGAAGTGTAGAAACCTCACATCCATCCAGGTCCCTTTTCCTTCCTCATTTTTAAATATCATTGTGTTGAGCATCAGACTGTGTTACAATTTCTGCTCTAGTGTTTCAGTCATCAGATATGTTGTAAAAACCTCATGAGAAAAGGGAAAGTGCAGTGTGAACCCATATTTTTGCCCTTTCTGTTGTTTCTTCTTCCTCATGCTCCTTTCTTTTATCACTTCCTTTCTGTTTGAAGAACTGTTAAAGGTAATCTTTAAGAACAAGTAGAAAGAGGGGCATTACATAATGATAAAGGGGTAAATTCTCCAAGAAGACATAATTTTTAACATGTGTGCACCTAACCCCTTTTTCCCATCTCTGGTAACCACTCTCCTACTCTAAGTTTTTATGAGTTCTGTTTTTTTAGCTTCCCCATGTAAGTGATATCATACAGTATTTTCTTTGTCTGACTTATTCACTGAGCATAATGCCCTCAAGGTCCAACCATGTTGTTGCAAATGGCAGCACTTCCTTCTTTCTCATGGCTGAGTAATATTCCATTGTATGTATATACCACATCCTCATTATCCATTCATCGACTGATGGACACTTAGGTTGTTTCCATATCTTGCCTATTGTGAATAATGCTGCAGGGCTTCCCTGGTGGCGCAGTGGTTGAGAGTCCGCCTGCCGATGCAAGGGACGCGGGTTCGTGCCCTGGTCTGGGAAGATCCCACATGCCGCGGAGCGACTGGGCCCGTGAGCTATGGCCGCTGGGCCTACGTATCTGGAGCCTGTGCTCCGCAATGGGAGAGGCCACAACAGTGAGAGGTTCGCGTACCACAAAAAAAAAACAACAAAAAAGAATGCTGCAGTGAAGATGGGAGTGGAAATATTTCTTTGAGCTAGACCTTTTTTTAATGTTTAAGCCATCATTATTTTGGGTGCTGTAGGACATGAAGTCAAAGCTAATCCTTTCTGATACATCAGTGATCTGTACATTGGCAAATCCTATGGCCGATTTACAGCCCTCATCTTCTTCACTTATCAGCATTTGGCATTGCTGGTCATTCTCTTTTTATTGAAATCCTTTCTTCACTTGGTTCCTCGGGCTCTACTCTTTTGTAAGTCTTATCTTTGCTCATTGGCTGCTCTTTCTCAGTCTCAATTGCTAGATAACACTCATTTTCCTTATTTCTAAATGTTGGGGTGGGGACTCACAGTTAAGTATCTTCTTTATCAACATTCAGTCTGTAGTTGATTTCATCGAATCCCATGGCTTTAAATACCATTGATAAGCTATTGACTTCCAAACTTATTTTCTAGCCCTGACATCTTCCCTAATCTATAGACTCATCTTATTGCCTGTTCAACATCTCACTTGGTTATCTATCTGGCATCTCAAGTTTCACATGTCAAAAACCAAGCACTGCATTTCCCCCCTCTTTTCCATCTCAGTGAGTGGCAACTCTAGCTTCTATTTGCTTGGGCCAAAAAATCTTGGAGTCATCCTTGTCTCCTCTTTTTACTCACACCCCATCAATCCATCAGCAAATTTTATTGACTACCTCAGAACATGTCCAGAATCCAACAAGTTATCACCACTTCTCCATTTTCATTCTAGTCAGATCATCAACCTGAACTGCTGCAGGAGCTTCAGTCCATCTTCTTGCCTCATCTGTTGCTCTAACACAGAATATTTGCCACCTAGCATTTATTTAAATCACATGAGATCATGCCACTCCTCTGCTCACATGCCCCCAGTTGCTTTCCATCTTATTCAAAATAACAGCCAAAGTACATCCTACAACTTTCAAGGGCTTTGTGGTCTGGTCCCCAATTACCTCTCAGACTTCATCTCCTTCCTCTATTTTCCATTCCTTCCACTCTGCCACAGCGTCGTCATCAAACACATCATGGTATGTTTCTTCTCTGAGAAGGCTGGCTGCACTGCCCTTTATGGTCCTGCATGCTCAGGACCTTTACACTTGCTGTTCTCTGTCTGGAACTCTCTTTCCTCAGTAGTCACATGATTTTTCCCTCCCTTCATTCAGAGCCTTTACTCAAACTCCCCTCAATAAAGAGGCTTCCCCCACTACCTTACCCACAATCACATACTCCACTCTGTCACTCTCTATCATCTTACTCTGCCTTATTTTTCTTCTTAGTGTCACAGTATATGTCTATCATCCATTTCTACCGTAGATTGTAAGCCCTAGAAAATTGGTAGAAATTGGTTGAGAATTTTGGTGGTTTTACTGTTATGACTGTAATCCTAGTGTCTATAACAGTGCCTGGCATATAGTAGGGACTAAATACATATGCACCGAGTAAAGGAATCTTTCTGTCTCGATCACAGAGCCTGGAATGCAGTGGGCACTGCAAAAAATGTCACATACATAGTTATGTAATCAAAGGGTATAGATTCTAGTTCTGTTGATTTCCCCCAAAAGATATGTTGAAGTCCTAACCCCCAGTACCTGTGAATATGACCTTATTTGGAAGTAGGGCTTTTGCAGATGTAATTAAGTTAAGATGAGATCATTCTCTATTAGGATGGACCAAATTCCAGTGAATATTCTTTTTATAAGGAGAGAGAGATTTGGAGACATGCAGACACACATAGAGAAGACAATTTGAAGACAGTGGCAGAGATTAGAGTTATGCTGTCACAACCCAAGGAACACCAAGGATTGCTGGCTTCCCCCAGAAGCTAAGACAGACACATGGGACAGTTTCTCCCTCAGGGAGTTCAGAGAGAGAAGGTTCTACTGGTACCTTGATACCTTGATATTTTAGACTTCTAGCCTCTAGAGTTGTGAGAGAATAAATTTCCATTATTTTACATCACCCATTTTATGGTCATTTGTTTCAGGAGCCCTAGGAAACTAATACAAAGGATGAGAAGAACTAAGCTTTTCAAGCTAACTGAGTGATCAATTAACTGATCTCACTCAATGCCAGAATTCGAATGCCTCCTTCCTGATTCTTGAATTCAGTATACTTTCTGCTAGACCAGTACTTCTCAACATTATTTTCATTATTAACCCCCCTAGGAGCCTGTTTATACTTTTTCCCCAATCACCCCAGAAATGAAATTTTAATATCATAGTATACCTGTTTATATAATATGGCCCTTTGGAGGGCTATAGATCATTGTAATATTTAAATTTTTGCCCCCCAACCCATAATGAACCAGTGTTCATCCCCTAGGGAGACTGTTGTCCCCACTGATAATGCATGCACTCACTAGACTGTAATATAAGCTGACAATGGCAATAAATGAAACCGTTTTCTGTAAGCTGAAAAAGAACTTTAGCTATGGTTCAGGCATGCATATTCCAGTTCTCCTTCTGGCCTATGATAGGATTTTAATTCTCCACCACTCTGAAGTTAAGTGAAGCCAAATGACTTCTTTAGGCGCTGGAATGTGAATGCAAGTGGCATGTGTCACCTCCAAGTAGAAGCTTAAAGAGTGAGTGCGTGAGTCTCCACCTCTCTTCCTCCTGCTCATGTGATTCTGGAAACACAGGGTGCACTAGAGTCTCCAGTAACCAGGATGCCTGGGTGAGGGTGATGGGCACGGCTTCCCTCATGGCTAATAGTGTACCGTGTATGTGAGTGAGAAACAAACCTGCTGTGAAATCCACTGGGGTGTGGGGGCTGTTTGTTACTATGGAAAAACCTACCCCATCCTGACAAATACAGTCTTGCATGGGAAAAAGTCAGATGCAGAAAATTAACTCTTCTTCTCATTTTAGTTTTAATTTAACGTAGTCCTCACAAGGAAAAACTAATAAAATTTTAAAACATAATTATAACTTTTCTGAGTTTGTTTGTTTTTGCGGTACGTGGGCCTCTCACTGTTGTGGCCTCTCCCGTTGTGCAGCACAGGCTCTGGACGCGCAGGCTCAGCGGCCATGGCTCATGGGCGCAGCCGCTCTGCGGCATATGGGATCTTCCCGGACCGGGACATGAATCCATGTCCCCTGCATCGGCAAGCGGACTCTTAACCACTGCGCCACCAGGGAAGCCCTCTGAGTTTGTTTTTTAATATTTAAGTAAGAATTGGTCTTATTACGTAATAAATGTTAAAGCATATATAAAAAAACCGTTCACTCCTCTAGAATGCTAAATTAGAAATTTAATGCAAACATAGATGGACATGTGGGTAAATATGCAGGATGAAGGAGACCCCACCACCACCACCACACGCCACACCAGCACTCTGAAAGCTCAATGCTTTTTCTCTACTTTCTTTGCAAGGTATATGGTACTAGACCATGAACCCCATCACCAGTGAAAAATAAAATTCTGTGTTTATTGGAGTTGTGTGACCTTTTCCTCCAACAATCTCAGGGCCCAAACGTTTAGCACATCCATTGGTTAAGTAATTTTAAAATGCAGTAAGGATGAGAAGGTCAGACAATTACAAGAAGTCTGCTAGCCAATATTGGTGGGATGCATCAGGTGTCAGTAGAGCTTCTATTTCAGATATTAACAAACAGGACATAAAGCTACAGTGTAGCTGGGGTGAGGCAAGAGGCATGCCCGGGAATATGCTAAATTACCCCTGGGAATTGGAAAGTGCATCCAGCCTTTTCAGAGAAGATAGGAGAGAAAGCAGTATAAAACAGTTTTCAAGTAAAAAATACCTAGAAGTTTTACCAGTAAAGATGCCTAATACAAAATCCTCACTTGCATTCAAATATTTCTTTTTCTTGTGTGAGTTCAGCCATTTGTAAAAGTAGAAAACTCTTTTTGTTTTTTTTTCACTTGCTCCATTAATTACTATTGTTTGCCTCCTTTCACTGGACAAACTTTGGTAGGACTTTGTGAAGTTTTTCCTTGTCTGATCTTCTATAACAAACATTAGTACAATTTTTAGTAATGGAAATGGGTTCAGTCCAGAAAACAGAGTCACTTCAAGCATTACAGGAGGAAAGGGATTTAATAAAGGAATCCGGGCTTACACATATGTGGGAGAGCTGATGGAGAGAGGCTCTGGCTGCTACAGGGAGAGGATCAGAGAGAGTCCATCAATGATGTCAGCGTTAAGAACTGGAGAGGAGAAGGAAGCTGAAATTATCAAAAAGCCCAAGATGCCATCACCCCTGGCCACACAGACATCCTGAGAAGGATGGTTTAACTTTCTAAATCCCATGCAAGTACCTCTGATGGCAAAAAATCAAACCCTGAACCATACAGAAAAGGCATTCTGGGAAACATGGCACCCAACCTTGGAAGTGAGAGGTGGTCCTGCTGAGATGACCGGAGAACCCAGCACAGTCAATGGCACGGTGCAAGGAGAACTCTGTTTATCAAAAACAGGGTTTATTTATTTTAACTGATAATTGGAGTACAGGCTAGTGGTAGAATAAAATCAGGAATTGAGTTTAGTACCTTTTGCTTTTGTTAAGAACAAAATATCAGCTGATGCATTTTTAATTTTTCCTGAAATTATTTCCATTAGATTTTAGATGTGTGCTTGCAACAAAGGAAAGCCTTAAGTTTCATGGTCAAGGTTGAGGCCAGACAGTGGCAATATTTTGAGTGATCTGTTGTGTAATAAAGAAATTAATTAAAGCTGCCCTCTTCTTCTGGTTATAAAACATAATTCAGGGCTTCCCTGGTGGCACAGTGGTTGAGGGTTCGCCTGCCGATGCAGGGGACACGGGTTTGTGCCGTGGTCCAGGAGGATCCCGCATGCCGCGGAGCGGCTGGGCCCGTGAGCCATGGCCGCTGAGCCTGCGCGTCCGGAGCCTGTGCTCCGCAATGGGAGAGGCCACAACGGTGAGAGGCCCGCGTACCGGAAAAAACAAAACAAAACAAAACAAAAAAACATAATTCAGGTCAGAAGCATGAAAAATTCTATTGACTGTTATTTGAAGTAGAATTGAAAACTGGATTGTAATACAAGTTTATAAAATGAATACATGAGCCTTCAAATTGTTTATCTGCAAATAATACAGCCAGAGAGGGCACAAGGTAACTGTCAAAATGGAGCTTTAACAAAAGAAAGACTGCAAGTTTTGGTTAAAGCTTCTGCAGTTATTTAGGGATTTGAAGTTTCCTGGAAGCCAGGAAAAGGTCCCTTGTGGTTTAGAAAAAGCCTTAGAGAAGAGAGAGAGGGAGGGAAAGTGGGAGGAATGGAACACAAGGAATAGTAGGGAGAACTGTGGTGATCTGTGATGGAAGAGGAGGCTGCAAAGGCGCTGCTAGAGCAATCTAAGCTGTAAGTAAGCCAGAACAACCTTGTGACCGGGTTCTGTAACAGAGCAGAAGAGGAATGTGATTTAGCTGGTTCTAGTAATGAGAACCAGCAAGAGACTTGCTCAATTGCGTAATTCCTTTTTCCCCCTAATTCACTCTTGAGTATATCTGTGTGGATAATACTTGTTTAATTTAATAACCTAGTGTCTAGCCATTTTTCTTCTAGAGAAACCTCCTCCTTAAGCAAAAACCAATTGGCATTTTTGTGGCTTATTTCATATTTAGGAGTGCCCATTCCTCTCAGATGGCGTGGATGGAACTCTGCTATCACCAGGTGGCAACTCACAACTTTGCAGGTGAGGGAAGAAACTGTTCCTTTCAAGCATCAAATAGCACTGAAATTATGACTGTCTTGACATTATAAGCCATTACTTGAAGGAAAAACTGTATTTCAGATTTTGGATCGCTTAGACAAGTTCTGAAAAAATAGTTACAGTTGTTTTCCGAGCGTTGCTCTGAAAAATTGCAAATGTTGATTCATTATAATACAGTGTTTGAAAGGTTGTATTTTCCCCTTTAAAATTCCTGTCAATATTGAGAAACCTGACTATAACTCTATCCAAATTCTCTTTATCATATTGGGTCATAGAATTAGGACCTGGTGGCTGAAGGAAGCATTAGCAATCATCTGTTTACAATGAGACACCCCCTACCCCCTCAGCGTATTTTCTACTATACTTTGCTGTGATACAGTCTCAGTGCCAGACTCCTGTGACATAGAAGAGGAATATCCTATCTCTTGGGGACTTTGTAAGGATTAAAGGAGGTCATACCTGGAAACGACTAGTACAGTGCCTGCCGCATAGTAGATGTCATTTTAACATCAGTTGGCTTCTCTCCATATGTTCGGCTTAGGTGATAGGAGTAGGGATGCCTGCTATTTGTTGAGCTATGGACTGGGCATTATGCTAACTGGTTTCATCCCTAAAACAGCCTTGTAAGGAAAATGAGGCTCAGATACTAATTTGCCCAAGATCCCACAGCTAATATGTGGGTAAGCTGGATATTAAATCTCTGGACTGTCAAACCTTTTACCAATATGCCATCCTGGGCTTCCCTGGTGGCGCAGTGGTTGAGAGTCCGCCTGCCGATGCCGGGGATACGGGTTCGTGCCCCGGTCCGGGAAGATCCCACATGCCGCGGAGCGGCTGGGCCCGTGAGCCATGGCCGCTGAGCCTGCGTGTCCGGAGCCTGTGCTCCGCAACGGGAGAGGCCACAACAGTGAGAGGCCCGCGTACCGCAAAAAAAAAAAAAAAAAAAAAAAAAAAAGTGCCATCCTGACCTTGATTCTTCAGACCAAATATGAAATCCCATCATACTTAGTGCAGCCTTGGAATCACTTAGGGAGTTGGACTCCTATGGAAGAAGAATTTTTGTGGTTCCACCACATTCAGTTTTTGAAACTACAATATAGTTCTGCCAAGCCCTAAAGCTTAAGACTGACTCAGAAAGGCAGCCTTTGTGGGCACGTGACTGACAGTGGGCCTGCCTTTCTTCTAAGGCACAGGGATCTTAAGCCCATCTAGCTTTTTGTATGAGACACATGAAAATAAACAAACAAAAAGAAATCTTTTAAATTACTCTTATTCTAAGACTTGATGCACAAACTCAGATCCAACTCGTGCTTGTCCACTTTGATTTTCCTTTCATCAGCATGGTACCTGCTGACAAAATCCTTTTGATTCCTGTCCATTCACTCATTCGAGTCTTCTTAAATTCTGGTCCCCTCTTCCAGGGTCTTATCTCTTTTTCAACAGGTGCTTTCTTCTAAATTGCTGCCCCATTTTTGGTGACTCAGTTTCCAAAATCACTGAGTAAAAGGGACTAATGCACCCCTGGATGTGTAGGTGAGTTGGAAACCTTTAGAATGCAGATGCCTAGAATCTCTTAAGGAGGCCCCAACTTCATCACCCCTTTATGACCAATCCAGAAACTCCAATATCTAGAGATTGCTTCATCTAAAAAACTTTTTAACTTTATAGTCATAAGATTGTTCCTAGAAGTACACATGTATTTCTTTAAAGAATGCTAGTAAATGAAAATCAACTTGCATATAATTCTACCTTGACTTTTCACAGTGGAAAAATGAATTTGAAGATAATTTTATGGATAGTTTTGTGTTTTGTTGTTATTGTTTAGCAGTAGAGTGTGCTGTGTGAAAGTTTGGCTTATACAATCTTTTTTTTTTTTTTTTTTTTGTCATTTGCTTAATATCTCTGAGACTTCTAAACCTTTTACACTTATATCTCAGGAACTGGAATATCTGGTGTCTTTTAAAATTTTTATCTCTTAAGAGGGACCCCGTAAAGAAGCTTGGGCCTATGACGGAGGATCAATTAAAGCTTGTATTCAGGAGCACTCATTAATTGAACATATTCCTCCATCACAGAGCCCTGTGGATCTGTAGAAACTTCTTTGGTCAAAGAACATTAAGAACACTTTTCACTAGTAAGTTCTTTGCTTTTCCTCTTGAAAAGATTCCTTTACTCTTATAGCAAGTCTGTGAAAGGTTTCCTAAAATTGGAAAGTTTCAAGAAGTGGTTATTTGTAAACTGACTTTCTGTGTATGACTCATACCAGTTCATTGTACCTTGATATTTGGATTAGTCAGCATTCTCCAGAGAAAGAGAACCAATAAGATACGTGTGTATGTTTGCTATATAGTCATTTACAGAATGAGTCATATGATTTATTATAAGAGATAAAGAAATTGATTTTAAGTAACTAGCTCACAAGACTATGGAGGCTGAGAAGTTGCATGATCTCTAGTCGACAAGCTGGAGACTTAGGCAACGTGATGGTGTAGTTTCAGTCCAAGTCTGAAAGCTTGAGAACAGGGAGAGCTGATGGTGTGGTGCCAGTGGAAAGCCCAGAGATCCGAGTAGGGCTGATGTTTCCATCCTAATTGGAAGGCAGGACATTGATGTTCCAGCTCAAGGCAATCAGGCAGGGGGAGTTCATCTCACTCAGCCTTTTTATTCTATTCAGGTCTTCCATTCATTGGATGAGGCCCACTCATACTAGGGGGAAAATCTGCTTTACTCAGTCTACTGATTCAAATGTTAATCTCACCCAGAAACACCCTCACAGACACACCCAGAATAATGTTTGAGCAAGTGTCTTGGCACCCAGTGGCCCAGTCCAGTTGGCAAATCAAATTAACCATCACAATATTCCTGATTAACCATCACAATATACTGATAACATTTAATCAGATTAAACTTTCATTCTCAGCTTGTATTAAGGCTCTTAAGAACATAGATATTTGTTATAAATTTAACCTTTTCTTTGTGGGTTATGATTCCGTAGCCCTGTCAAAACACACTTGGCTGTGAGCTTTAGGCATAGTTATCTTGAGGTTTGCATCCTACACATTTAAAAGAAAGAGAAAAGCCACGCTTGACAGCCGGGAACTGGCTTGATACTGTCTGCTGGCCTTGTTGTTGCTAATTGCTAGACTTTGTATTTTCCTATTAAACGGAAATAATTTCACAGAATATCAAACTCAGACGAGACCACTCTATAATCATCACGGATCATGACAAAAACAATATCACTCTCTAATCATGCTTGAACATAGACAAAAACATGAATGTTGTCTAAACCATATAAAGCAGTGGTCCCCAACCTTTTGGCACCAGGGACCTGTTTCATGGAAGATAATTTTTCCATGGATGGAGGTGGGGGGGCTGGGAGTGGGGGGGTGTGGTTCAGGCAGTAATGCGAGCCATGGGGAGCAATGGGGAGTGGCAGGCGAGCAAGGGAAGCCATGGCCTGGAAGTTGGGGACCCCTGATATAAAGGACCAAAATATTCTCCTATCCTGGCTAATATGAGTGATGCTGCTTTTTTTTTTTTTTTTAAACCAATTATAGACTGAGCTTCACTCTAGTCTTCCTTCTCTCTAGGTAAAACTTATTGAGATACTTATAGATAGAATTACCCCCATTTCCTGATAGCACTCAATCCAGAGTAAAACCCCAATTCTTTAAACTTCCCTTAAACTCCGTAAGTCCTTTCTGACACTTCTTACTAAGTTACCCCACGGTCCCCCATGTTTGCGTTTTCCCTCGCTGTGATGAGTCACAATCCAACTTACTCAACTACAGATGTGCTCCCAGTGGTCACTGACTGAATGACATTAACAAAAATGAATCTTTGCTGAGATTCAGCTGAAGCGCTCCCTGCCTTGCACTCAAATCAGCAATCGTGTGTACATTTGAGACCCCTCTTCTGTACCTATTTTCTGCCAGCCCTGGACTGAGAAAGAAATTCACACTGAATTGAGCTCTCATATTTCATTAAAGACTTTCAGTGCTGGGCTTCCTAGGAATAAAGTTCCTTGGAATTTTTTGTGGTTGTCTGATTGGAGTTATAGTGTTTCTTGACACGATTTATTTCTAACTTTGTAACATTGTAACATAGAGTCCTGGCCTATGGCCTGTCTGCATGTCTTGAGAATCTGTCCAGTTGTCTTGGGCAACTTTAGTGCTGTTTACTAACAAGAGGAAAAGTTTATAAGTACAAGATAGACTAGGTCTGATGACTCTTTGTTTGAGCCAACCCTGGGGGCTGAAGAGTGCAGAAGGTCTCCCAGGACCTGTGTTTCTTGGACGAACTTTGCCTCCAGTCACCAATAAAGATGTTAAGAAAAAAAAAAAAAAAAGATGATCTTTGAAAGTTTTCCAAGATAGATCAACTACTTGTCTGAGGGCTAAGGAGTATTTCTTTCTTTTTTCTTTTAATAAATTTATTTATTTAAAATAACAACAACAAAAAATAAACCTTATAAGGATTTCTTCCTCAGTCTTTGTGTTCTTGAGCTTGGCTTTGTTTAGTTTAATCTGCCCATTATCAGGAGGCTTTTCCCAGTCCCTGAGTAGTGGTTCTTGGCCTTTGACCGGGTTCCAGAGACACAGTTATACAGCATTATCCTTATACACCGGATCACTCAGTTCTCATGGAACTGTCTCAATCTACAGTGACACTTCTTCCAGGCTAACATCTGACTCCTTCATCATGTTTCCTCACCATACACTACCTTGTACATTGATCTCATCACTGGCAACATTTCACCAAGGAGAAACTGGAATTGCAATGGTCATTTTGGGGCGCTTTTGACATGAAAAGATTGTTTATTTGAAAAAAAAAAAAAGGAGACTTCATGAGGAAATTGCCTTGCTTATCTAAAAGAGATCATTTTATTCAACATAGGCATTAAGAGTTATCCTCTTCTTTGCTTCTGTACTTTTAGGATTAATCACCGATGGCTTTTCTCAAACTGTATGACTTAATAATATTGTCAAGGGCCCAAGTTTTGAAAAAAAAACAGCTGTATGCCACTTTCCTTTTGTTCTTTTATCCTTTCTTCTAAAGTCTAAAGATCAACTGATCCCCAAAAAAGTTATTTTTCAAAAATTTTCCAAAGAACTGATCAAAAAAGTCATTTCTCGTACACTGTGGGGATATATAGTACAGTAAATATTTTCTAAAAGAAAGAAAAAGTTATTAAATTGTGTTTCTTTTAATGGGTACTGAAAAGTATCTTTACATATTAGCCTTTGTTTTTATAGCTATGAGGTAGTAAAAAAAAGTTTTAATTTCGAAATAAAAGAGGAATTTTGGAACATGATCAGAGTTTTTAAAATTAGCGTATCATATAGAAATAATGTTAGCAAAATATTTTGATTTGTTCAAGACCAGGGTTAAAGTTCACATAATTCAAAATTTCCTACAATGGTTTTATAAGTTAAATAAACTAATAGTTTCCAAGGCTTGTTTAAAATGAAAAATTATACATATATAATTATACTTAACTAAACAGAATGATAATAATTAATATCTTTTTTAAAGGTTTAATATCATGAAAGCTTACAATGCTCCAAATCAAAAATATAATACTAGTTAAATTGTAGATTCCAGATCCTTTATTAACATTAAGATCGTAGAGAAATGATTAAGTTCACTGAAGATCCGAACAGTTCCTAAACAAAATTTTTAAACAATACAAAACACTGGTTGCTAACACAAATATCTCTCAAATTATTGAATACATTCAGGTTAAAAGAAGCATACTTGTGCTTAAGCACAAAGGCTGATACAATAATTGTGTGCCAAAAGACTTTTCCATAATTTTAGATTCACGAGCATTTTCCCCCTTTGTTCATAAAAGGTTTGGACATACTCTAGGAATACTGAATCATGGGAATCATTAGAGACCTAATGAAAGGTCTTTCATTAGCTCCAATAGCCAAGTCATACGCACCTTCTCTAAGAGTTATAATAGTAATGGCAAAAGGTGCAAAAACCTCAATTTATTTCTATAATCTCCACTAACTTTAATGATTCCCATGCTTTACGTACTATTCTACTGACACAAATGCTCACCACTTTTCAGCTAGTCACCTAACCTCTTATGAAATGATGTTGCTTTTCCATTCATACATCACCGTCCATTGCTGTGATACCCCAAATTCAGCCACCCTCCTTCACTTGCCTGTAGGAGAAAAATATCCCATGGTTGCTTGCCTCTGTTGGCCAGCCGTCTATACCCTGCACTACTTTCTAGAGACTCCTCTTAGTCTTTGACTTAATTATGTTTGTTAGCAGTTCATATATTTAAGGAAAAACTAAAAATTTCTTAGCAGACTATGCTATCCAAGGCTTAAGTTTATCTTTGAAATATAAGCTCTCATTGTATTCTAGCAGATAAGGTTGTTTCACATGGGTGTACACATTAACAATTCTGATACCACTATACATGTACACTGGAACTGAAGATTTTAGTAAATGGATGGAAGATGGTGGGAGCCAGGTTTCTTCCTGTTGGAGTGGGAATTTACAGGTAAGCAAGAGGAGGTTAAAATGATCCATGTGGTCATGAATTAGATTTGGAAACGTGAATAGGAACTCATGTTTAGCTTAATACGGATACAGATGGTTACATATAGAAATACTTATGAATGTGTGTATAAGCATGGTTAGTATACATATATGTATTTCCTTGCTCTGTAAGCTGAGAAAGGCTAGAAGGAAGACACCCCAGTAGCAACAAGCACACCTCTCACTGGAATTTTGATTTCCAATAAAAGGAACTTGGGCTACTTGGAGAAATGGATGATTCTAGAACTGGAGCACGAAATACACAAGATGAGCCTGGTGCATCTTGTTAATGCCAGAAAGTAAGGAAGTGCTCAAGGAAAAACAAAACAAAAAAGCCTACATGGATGGGGTTTTTCAGAGGGACTCAGGAGCCAACTGGAAGAATTCCCAAGGCCTGGAACAATTTGATCAACAAAATAAATAGAGTAGTATTGGATTATCACCAAAAGTATAAACTAAATATCCATGAGTCCATATTGGCACAAATATGTAATTGAATTTTTAAAAATGGACAAATTTTTAAAAATTCAATTTAGACAGATCTGCTGGGCAGAACTCCAAATAATTTATGTAGATACCCTTCACTCAGGGAGGGGAGCACAAATCCCTGCTTTTTATATGTGCGTTGCTCGTAGGGAGTTCTTTCCAAAGGACAGTGTGGAAGTGCAGGGGAACAGTCACTTCACAGTGGCAAAGTCTGATAAGCACCACCTCAGGGATCAAGGTCAGTATGAACAGTGATAAGTCTCAACAGTACGTAGCGAGTACGTACCCTTGACACCTTGACATGAAGTGATGAAATGGCAATTTACCTCTGTGGTTTTTCTCCCCTAAACTCATCATCCCAGTCTAATCATGAGTTAAGCGTTAGACAGATTCCAATGGCATCATATAAAACGCTTGACCAGTATTCCTCAAAACTGTCAAGGTCATCAAAAACTAGGAAAGTCTAAGAAATTGTCACACCCAAGAGTAGCCTCAGGAGACATGGCAACTAAATGTAATGAGATGTCTGGATGGGATCCTGGAAACAGAAAAAGGACATTAGGTTAACACTAAGGAAATATGAATAAACTATGGACTTTAGTTAATAAAAATACATCAATACTGGTTTATTAACAAATGCACCATACAAATGTAAGCATCCAATCCAGGGCAAAGCCCTGCTTCCTTAAACATTAAATCCTATAATAAGTCTTTTATGAGGCCCTGAGCACCCCATCGTGAGTGTCCCCACCTCACTGAAACTTGTAATAACCCAGCTTTGTCAACTCCACGTGTGTTTCTGTTGGTCTTTGCCTGGAAGGCATTGGCAAAACCGTGATTCAATCAGTGATGACTGTTAACACGTTGATGGTGGCAAGCTTTGGATTCATGTTTTCTGAGAGTAATTCATGATTTTTTTTAAACCTATTATTGCAGTTAAAATATTATCATTCCAAATGGGAATGCTTATGCTCTTTTTTAATGTTATAGACTTTATATGGTATAGATTCCCCCCAAAGACTAAGTATTTCTCTAACTGACCTCAAGATGGCAGGCTTGAATAAAAGTTCCATTTTTGAAATTCTGGGCTTCTCAAGTCTTCTCTGTAATTAAAAATAAAATTACTACAAAAAGTTTTCTTTGAAGCAAAATTACAATTTATTTTAGTTTTTTTCTCATTCCATATAGGCTTTTACAATATTCTACCTGTGTTTCTTCTATCTTAATTTTCTTCTTTTTTTTTTTTTGCGGTACGCGGGCCTCTCACTGTTGTGGCCTCTCCCGTTGTGGAGCACAGGGGCCCAGCCGCTCCACGGCACGTGGGATCCTCCCGAACTGGGGCACGAACCCGTGTCCTCTGCATCGGCAGGCGGACTCTCAACCACTGTGCCACTAGGGAAGCTCGCTTCATTGTTCTTTTAAGGGCCATGACACTTTATGTGAGAATCTGGAAACCTCTTAAAATGAAGATAAATGGAAAAAGAGGTACATTTAGGCAAATGTAGTAGGATTGGATGAGGGATATGCATCCCTACACTGTGCTATGACAGTGCTAAATTATTATTGGTAATACTTTAATTGCAATAAACCTTAGAATATTTGTTCTAAGTTACTATCATGTATCTACAATTTTACACTTGAAATTTGGAGATGAATTTATCCACTGTACAAGTTTGTCTTTGAAAAAGTAAAGACTAACATAGGAGCTCCAACCAGTGGGATCATAGTGTCCAAAATTCACCCCAAAGAAGTGAAACACTGTTATGATTTAATTTAGTCTTTAAAAAGCTGTACTATTTCCTTCCTCCTCATAATTTTACTAGAAAAGGCAATAGCATTGTAGTTAATTAAGTAAATAGGTTTTAGAGCTAGACAAACTCAATTTCAGATCTAATTCTGCCTCTTACTGTCTGTGTTACCATGGGCCTATTACTTAATCTCTCCGCACTTCACCTATAAAATGGGGATAATATCACTCACAGGGTTGATGTAAGGGTCAAATCAGATCATGAATGAGAAGCACAGTTTAGTAAATGACACACCTTATATTATTTTGAGGGAATGAGGAAAGGGTGAGTGAGGAGTGTCAATGTATTATGAATTATGAGTTACAACTCCAAAAAGTTGAAAAAAAATACTGATTTTTTAAAAAGTATGTGAGCTACCACAAGTGGTCAGAAGACCCAACTTTTAGCAATGATTCTACTAAAGATTTGCTGTGAATTTTTTTTTTTTTTTTTTTTTTTTGCGTTACACGGGCCTCTCTCTGTTGTGGCCTCTCCCGTTGCGGAGCACAGGCTCTGGACGTGCAGGCTCAGCGGCCATGGCTCACGGGCCCAGCTGCTCCGCGGTATGTGGGATCTTCCCGGACCGGGGCACGAACCCGTGTCCCCTGCATCGGCAGGCGGACTCTCAACCACTGTGCCACCAGGGAAGCCCTGCTGTGAATTTTTTTAAAAAAATTTTATTGAAGTATAGTTGATTTACAATGTTGTGTTAGGTTCTGATGAACAGCAAAGTGATTAAGTTATACATATATATACGTACTCTTTTTCATATTCTTTTCCATTATGGTTTATTACATGATATTAATATCCCTGTGCTGTATAGTAGAACCTTGTTGTTTATCTATTTTATATATAGTAGTTTGTATCTGCTAATCCCAAACTCCCAATTTATCTCTCCCCCACCTCCTTTTCCCCTTTGGTAACCATAAGTTTGTTTTCTATGTTTGTGAGTCTGTTTCTATTTTGTAAATAAGTTCACTTGTGTCATATTTTAGATTCTGTGTATAAGTGATATCACATGGTATTTGTCTTTCTCTTTCTGACTTCACTTAGTATAATAATCTCTAGGTCCATCCATTTTGCTGCAAATGGCATTATTTCATTCTTTTTATGGCTGAGTAATATTCCAGTGTGTGTGTGTGTGTGTGTGTGTGTGTGTGTGTGTGTGTGTATGTATACCACATCTTCTTTATCCATTCCTCTGTTGATGGACATTTAGTTTACTTCCATGTCTTGGCTATTGTAAACAGTGCTGTTGTGAACATCGGGCTTCATGTATCTTTTCTAATTAGAGTTTTCATCTTTTCCGGATATATGCCCAGGAGTGGGATTGCTAAATCATATGGTAGCTCTATTTTTAGTTTTTAAAGGAACCTCCGTACTGTTCTCCATAGTGCTGCACCAATTTACATTCCCACCGACAGTGTAGGAGAATTCCCTTTTCTCCACACCCCCTCCAGCCTTTGTTAGTTGTAGACTTTTTGATGATGGCCATTCTGACCCATGTGAGGTGGTACCTCATTGTAGTTTTGATTTGCATTTCTCTAATAATTGATTTGCTGTGAAATGTGAAGCAAATTTTCTAATAACTTCATGACTCAGTTTTTTTATCCGTCCTCACAGCCTATCTGTGACCACAAATGTGGATCAGAGGTCAGTAGGCACTTCTCAAATGTTCTGTTCTGCGTAAGTCTACCTCAGAAAATTCTGAGCCGAGGATGGGAGTGGGGTGATAGGAAACCCCAATAATAAGCCTGATTGAAATCCCCTCCAGCCTAACAGAATAGGGGCTCAGAAAAGATTAAATTTAAATTAGAACAAATATAGTATTTATACACCTAATGATTGCAAACTCCCACTGATCCATACATACACATAGATATAGACTTCTTTTATATTAATTCTACAGCCTTGTGAGCTTTCAAAGAGTAAAGAATGATGTTGGCTTGTTCAGTGTATTTGGTGACTCAACATAGTTGATGGGGCATGAGGAGAAAAGTGAGATACTTCTAAACCTAGCCTGGACCCTAGGAGTGCAAGTGGTGACAAAAAGTTGACGTAGGATTCATAGGAATCTAAGGAAACACCCAGATCTCATTTAGCTCCATCTGTTATTTTTATTTGAAGTAGATGCTGTTGGTGAATGAAATCCTCACTCTCAGACCTACCAGAGGTGCTAACTGGTGACCAATCGATGGGCTGGCAGTTAACTACCTCTGTCAACTCCCAGGGAAGAAATGTTAATAAATAGCCAAGAGAGGACTTCCCTAGTGGTCCAGTGGGTAAGACTCCACGCTCCCAGTGCAAGGCACTGGAGTTCATCCCTGGTCGGGGAGCTAGACCCTCCATGCCGCAACTAAGAGTCCACATGCTGCAACTAAGAAGCCCATACACCTCAACTAAGAGTCTGTATGCCACAACTAAAGATCCCGCATGCTGCAACTAAGACGCGGCGCAGCCTAAATAAATAAATTAATTAAATATTAAAAAAAAAAAAAGAAATAGCCAAGAGCCACGGGGCTGGGGGAGGAGGACAATTTGTTATAGAAAGTTGCCTGAGTAGTTTCCACTGGGAATTACGGGTACTTCCTCTTTTTCAAATATCATTAATTTTGGAGTACTGTAATGAGGCTTAATATTCAAAGCAACCCCTTAGGTCACCCAATTCTCACTCCCAGTCTTGTTTTGTTTTGTTTTGTCTTCCCTTGATTTGTAGGCTGTCTATTCTGAATTCTAAATTTTCAACCCGTGAAGAGAGAATTCATTGAAAATCGAACAAACCAAACTATCTTCATCAAAATTAAAGAAAAGTCAGGAAGGCACCACCAGGGAGCTGTTCTTTCCAAATAAAAGACACGTGTCAATAATGGCAGTGGACGCTGGGGGGCAGTAACACACAGCATATGCAACCTTTATTCCCATCAAGTTTCTATTAATCAAACAATGGTTTTCTATATCTCCACTTCGAAAATGAATTTCCCCAATAGCTTCCGTTGTTCAAGAGATATTGCACAGGGATATGTGGTCCAAAATGTTGTTCCTTTGGACCTTAAGTCAATCAGAAGATTTGATCCAGTTTGTTAATTCAGTTATCTTGACAATTGATGGGACTTTGCAAATTAAATTGTTTGCCTATTTTCTTAGACTCAACACTAGAACAGACGTTTTTTAAAAAATTGACTTTTACCATTTTGTCTCATTTTCATGGTAGGATCACCAAAAACTATCTTTAATTGCTTATCTCCGTTTTCCTAAGTCAGACCGTCCTAGCTTGAGAGGTCTGAGGGATGTGTTCGGGCTGCCCCCTGACAGTGGTGATGGGCATGACTGCAGAGTGCTTCCGAGGGGCCGAAGAGCAGGGGCAAGGGGATGGGGCTTCTGTCTGACAACAGTTTCAACCTTGAGGTCACCTTGAGACAGGTGCACAAAGGCACCATGGAGAGGAGAGATGAGGAGACCTGGAGCCACCTGTGGTTTGGGAACAGATGGAGAGCCGACCAAGCCCAGAGCTCGCCTTCCTCGGAGCCTGGATCAGGCGCAAGGTCCTCCTCAGCCCCTGTGCAGAGCTGGCTCTGGCAGGACGGTGGCATCCCCCCTCTGGCTTTCCTGTCACTGGGAAGTCCTGGGTTGGTTTGTTTTTTTTCATATTTTCTCAAGTGCCTCAGCAACCGTCAGCACTCAGCCAACAGCTCCTGGCTTAGCCCTTCTGACTCTAGGGACCTAGGGCAGGGAAAATAATTCAACCAGAAATAGGGGAATACCAAGTCCTCAAACCTTTGGAAAGCTACTTCCATATTTTTATAGAGTTCAGGAGAGAATGAAACCCTCAAGTATCTGAGATATGTTTGGAAATAAGGATATAAACTGCAGTTTTATCCTGGAATATAGCTATTATTTAATGGGCCTATATATAGTGCTTACTGGGAATCAGGTACTATTCAAAATTCATTTAATCTTTATCATGATCCTATGGGGTAAGGTAGCATAATTATCCCCATTCTACAGGGGGAGCCTGGGGTCCTGAAATGGTTAAATGACTCAGCCAAGGACATATTACCTACTAAGAATTAGAGCTGGGATTTCAACCCAGGCAGTCTGATACCAGAGCCTACACTCTAACTATTATGGTATACTACTCTCAAAATGATAAATGGAGTTTCCTTCTGTGAATGAAAGAAATCTTTACTTTGAATTTCAGTAACTGGATTTGGAGGTAAATACTTTGAATGCATATAACTTGTCGGTATGAAAAATGCTATTTTTTTACAGTGAAATAAGTAACTCTTATTTGAAACTTATAATGGGTTTTTTTTCCCCTTAAATTGTTTTAATTCCACTCCCTAGTTACAGAATCTTTTCTTTAAACTTTTATAACCTCTACTAGAAGCCAAACATCTCAAGAGAAGAATCACATCTTTGTCATTATTTTTTAGCATTTGGAATATTTAGCATGGTATCTAAACCAATAGAAAGTATTCAAGAAATGCTTATTAGCTGCTTCAGTATTATTCAATATTATCTTGCTTGAATGAAATTATCAAAATAACAAATTCAGGATTCTTAAGGGAAGGGAACTAATACTATGTGTCAAGCAGTATACTAGGAACCTTTATAATTACCTTACTTTAGCTTTCACGTTTCACAGATGAGAAAACTGAGGCTTAGGAAGTCAGGTTAATCACTTTCCAACTAGTCAGGATTTGAATATGTCTGTTTCCAAACATCACACACTGTATCAATCAAGAATGCCTTCTACAGTAATAGAATTTGTCTGTGGTGGTTTAAAACAGCAGGGGGTTATTTTCTCAATAAAAGGCAGTGTGGAGGCATTTGTCTGCTGGCATTGGTCCAGTGGTTCAGTGCTATCAGGGCGGGCAGTGGTGCTGTCATTGTCCTGGCCTTTCCTTCATGGTTGCAAGATTCAAAGGAGAAAGAGGGAAGAGGAAAGTAGGCAGAACTTGCACCCCAAACCCGAAAGCTTTTCTAGGATTCCCCATAGCTGACTTCCATTTACATCCCATTGGCCAGAACAGGGTCAGGGAGGAGGATGGTGAGAGATTAGACAAGCCAGTGAACAGTGTCTATACCATCGTGTTGGGTTGTTTGATAGTAGATTCCTGTCTAGCTAGCTCTGTAGAGTCGTGGGACTTAAATATCAAGGAGCTGTTCCAAGCTCACCTCCAGGGGTACACACTGGGTCAGAGCAACTGAGTTGTCAAGTGCATCCGGGCGACCTGGTTGCCCTTGCTCCTGCCAAGATAGCCTTGTCCAGGTGTCACAGAGACGACATGCTGGTAAACGCTGCCGCCACCTTTCGTGTGCTTCCTAACAAGTTACCTGTCTGTAGTGCAATGCTGCAGGGCTGTGGGCACTGGGATTTTCCCTTTTTCTGACTGTTGGTTTTCAAGTGGCCATAGAATGATATCAGACAATGGTAACCCAAATTGTCCATGTTTCCTATTAACAGAATGGGTTTCTGTTTCAATGTCATTCTTTTAAGGAAGATGGAACTTCGAGTTTATTAGCATGCTTAGCACACTTTCTGCTGCTATTTTATTAAGTCACTACATAAAGATAGAAATTAGGGAGAACCTGCTCTGTATGACCTACTTTATTCTCTGAGATGACTGTGGCACTAAAATATACACATGTGAAAGAGCTAGTGTCTCTGTGTCATGGAGTGCTGCAAACAAAGTCTTAGCTGATTGTACCTTCTGCACTCAGTTTCCTACAAGTGTTTTAGCAATGGTAAGAGTAAGGAGATGCTAGTATTTAAAACTGCGTTGATATTCTTGTTCACTGTAGGGATTATTAGATCAATTTCTCAAAATATGCTTGTAAAATCGGGCAGGAGCTGGATGCCAAGTGGATTTGCTTTTTGCTGTTCAGCCTATGATAATAAGGCTATCTTACCATATTTCTCTTTGCTGAAAATAAACATAAGTGTTTTTCTTAATGAGTAATTAATTGGTGGGCCAGACTAATAGTTTCAAAATGACGGTCCAATCCCACCTGCTTAGAATCCCTGACATCTATTGAAATAAATGTATGTGAAACCAAGGGGAAAAACCCCACTAAATTATTAAATCCAGTAAGTGGGTAAAGGTACTATCAATTGGCTAGAAATATTAATGGATATCTAAAAATACGTTGCAGATTGACTTATATTGTGAGACAAACAAAACTGGTTGATATCAAAAATCGGTAGGGTCAGGAAACTTTTGAGACATGTGAATGGAACACAGTACCACAATAGTTCCACAAATTTAAGGCAGTAGAGACTTATAACTATCTTATAGTATGGAGCAGTGTGTGGCGCCCGAACCAAAGGAACACTACAGTGGCAGAATTGAGTAGTTGTGACAGATCATGTTGTGCACGAAGGCTTTAAGTTATTTACTGTCTTGTCCTTAAAGAAAATTTGCCAACCACATAGAGGATTCAATTCATTTTTATACATTGACCTTGTACCCAAGAATTTTGCTAAACTTATTAATCAATACTCATGCTTTTTTTCTAGAGCATTTTAGATTTTCTATGTGTGCAATGATGCCATCTTGTAATAATGACAGCTTTACTGTTTGGGTCCAAATCTTTGTACTTTTAATTCTTTTTCTCATTGTACTGTGTAGTTCCTCCAGTTGAATAGAAGTAGTGATTGTGAATATGCGGGGGAGGATAATTCAGTATTTGGCATATACGGTTAGATTTAGTTCTTTTTTTAAAGGTACCTTTTCTCAGAGTAAGAATTTTCTTCTCTTGTTGGTACTTAGCTATAATCATATATATATATATATGATGTGTCTCAAACACTTGTTTGTAAAAATACAAATGATCTTTCATTTAAAATTACTGCTTAAATATGATACATGCATTCATGCACACACATGTATACATGCATATGAATATATATGTAAGGTATGTAAGGGATATGTGTGGAAGGATATACAAGAAAATAGACTAGTGTTTATATCTTTTAAGTGGGCTAAAAAATTTTAGAGTAAAACTGATTTTTTTATTCTCTACCCTTTCATATGTGTACATGTTATACATAGCCTTTTAAATTTTTTTCATAAAAGTGATTATAACAAGATAACGTTTTTTAAAAGTGTATGCCACAACATTATAGGTACCTCATGATTATAAATATAAATAAATTTCATTTTTACTGAAAAATAAAATAAAAAAGAATGATATCAGACAAGGAGTCAGAAGATCTGGATTCTAGTCCGGCTCTGCCACCCACTGAGAGACCTGGAATAAGTCCCTTAAGCCTTTATTTTTTCATTTGTAAGGAATGGGGATAATTTTCTTGCTTATTTGTTGCCTCAAATACAAGGATGCTGTGACCCTCTTGGACTATGAGGCTGTAAGATCCCAGAAGACAGAGCTGTGTTGTCCTTATCTCTGTCTCCCCAGAACTAGCACAATATTGAGCTTAGGACTCAATAAATATTCATTCGATGAGGGACTGAGTAGGTGAATGGCTGGACAAATAAATAAGTGACTGGAGGCTTATCCTCAACAACTGAATTCTGGCCTTTAGCTCTGGCTTCACTCTTGCATGTCTAACTGCCTGCTAGAGGCCACTGCCTGGCTGTCCTGAAGCACCCCAAAATCAGTCTTACCCCTCACTATGGTAGCTCTCAGCTTCTGCACAGAACTGTGGTCACTTTGTATTCCTGCTAATAGCAACTCTCCTCTCTAGCCCCTGGGTGTGCAATTCCAGATTTATATTTGTCTCTTTATTTCCCCTCATTCTCAATATCCTATCACTTGAAAATTCTCTGTAGTCTCCCTCTGTGATATTCAGGCACAATACACGTCTCAGCCACCACACAATTTTGCAAAGAGAGGCTCCTGACTATAAGATTTGATCTTTTTCATAACGTATTTTTGATCTTCTTTCATAACGTATTGATATGGGGCTGGGGAGCCTTATTTCTGTTCCTGGGTTTAGTCAGGATCTTGTGCTGAGGCAGAGATTAGGCTGGATGTTTTCAGATGATTCCATACCATCTTAGATGCCCCTGACTGCATTTCTGGTAGCACACATGCAAGTTTATAAAGACCTAGTGCATTAGTCAATGATAGTGCTTGTTCAAATGAACAATTAGGCACTCAGGTTGGATCGGAGATTCCTTCTCGCTTCCACTATCGGTTTGCTTCTGTAGAGTCACTTTACAAATAACATCTTAAGATATAATTCCCATACCATTCAATTCACCCATTTAATATGTACAATTCAGTGGCTGTTAGTATATTCACAGAGCTATGCAACCACAATCAATTTTAGAACATTTTAATCAGCCCCCCAAAAACCCTTACCCGTTGGCAGTCATTCCCCTTCTCTCTCCCTTATCCCCCTCCCCCAGCCCTAGGAAACCACTAATCTACTTTCTGTTTCTATAGATTTGTCTATCCTGGACACTTAATATAAATAGAATCATATAGTGTGTGGTCTTTTGTGATGGGCTTCGTTTACTTGGCAAAATGTTTTCAAGGTTCATTCATGTTATAGCATGTATTAGTAATCCATCCCTTTTTATTGCTAAATAATACTCCGTTGTATAGACACACCACATTTTATTTACCTAGTCATCAGTTGATGAATGTCTGGGTTGTTTCTATTTTTTGGCCATTATAATAGTAGCCAAAATAATAATGCTGCTGGAACATCTGTGTACAAGTTTTATGTGGACATATGTTTTCCTTTCTCTTGGGTAGACACCTAAGAGTAGAATTGCTGCATCATAGGGTGATTCTATGTTTAACCTTTTGATGAGCGCCCAGACTGCTTTCCAAAGCAGATGTGCCAATTTGGAGTCATTTTTAACTTGGTGGCATTATTAGCATCATAATAGAGAGGGGCATTTAAAGTGAGAGTGCTTAGAGGCTTAAGATTTAGACGTATCAAAAGAAACAATTTTATTTTTTAAGTACTGTGCATCTGTGCGTTTATAACTTGTGTCAAGTCACCATCAGCAAATCTTCCAGGAAACAGGATTGCATTGTGCTATCCAGTTTGTCCATGGTGAAAGGCGAGATACCTGGTTAAATATCCTTGCTTTTAAAGTCACCTTCCCTGGAATGTGGTCTTGAGCCAGCATCTTTCTCGGCTCCCACTTGTACTTCCTGTTAGGAGATCCGAGGACAGCCAGCCTCAGTCCTTCCGAATCATCCCAGCCCTGGCGCCAAGGCTCAGCACAGTCTTGTGCTCGTGGATTTTTTCAATATTGGGTGACTGTGGAAGAACATTATGTCAGAGACAACATTGTGACCTCTCTGTAGAACGAGAGAGAGAGAGAAACCATGCTGGGAACATGCATGCCACTACCCCAAAGTGGGTAAAGAGGAAGGAGGAAACGAAAAATCCATTTTCATGACTGTAAGATTTTAAAGGGTAGCTTCCATAACTCTGAATACATAAACTATAAATGCCATACTCTGTGTTTAATTAGGTTGGCTTCCACAATTTTAAAAAAAATGGAAAGAAAGAAAGAAAGAGATACCACTGTCAGTTTGACCTTAACCTTTATTTAGATTCTATATATCTCACCTCTGGGGATACTGAAATTAGATGAATTTCTTATTTTAGCAAAGTGGAGACAAAGCGTTTCACTAACAGATCTGAATACCTCCTTAAAATAGGACCGGCAGTCACTTTCTCACTGTTTCTTCTTGTAAAGACTTGGGATTCAATGGGCATAGTTTTAGGAAGCTAATAATAAGTTTTAAAAAATACAGATTGTTAGACATAGAGGTGAGGCAGCTGGGGAAATGGAAGCCCAGAGAAATTAAACATGCTTTTCAGTCTCCTGGTCTGTGGTGGCCCTGGGAGCATGCCCAGAGCCTTTGACTCTTGGACCAGTGTTCCCGACAAGGACCACACTGCCTCAGGCTGCTCCTTGACCTTGACTGTGACTGGGGCGGGGTGGAGGGCAAAGAAGAGCCTGCTAGCCAGGGTGCACACAAGCTCCTGTCCTTCAGGGCTGAGCACCATGAGGCATCCAAGGGGTGGGGCTCGATGGCAGACATCATAGTAGAGGGTGATGGGGAAAGAATTTCAGGCTCTTGTGTTCTGTCCTTCAACTTTTGGGGGCTGCTACCGGCACAGACAATGCCTTTGTGTGAATTAGAAAAACCCAACATTGCTCCGGGCAGGTAGAGCTCTGTGCAGGCACTTGAGAGCAGTGCACAGGCTCCATCTCAGCCCCACTGTGCCTTTGCCTGGGAGCACTAGTGCAGGGCCCAACCAATGCAACTGTGCAGGGTGATCTCATTAGTCCTCAGAGAGGCTCACTCTTCTCATCTGTAAAATGGGGACATCAATAATAAGACTTCTCCACTAAGGATCCCTGATGACTGGGTGAGACCCTGTTGATGAATGTGCTTCATAAACCAGAAAAGATCACCACAGGATAATTATTGTAAATATATGCGTACACATACACATATGCACACACACTTGGCTTTTACCATTTTAAAATGCCTAGAATGTTATGTTCTTGGAGTCCTTATAGCCTAGTAAATGGGCCTTTTTTAACCAGTGAAATGCCCCTCGTTCTCAGTGTCAGAGAACTTGTGAGTAGATAGCTCAACAAAAGATAAAGAACAATATGAAATATATCCCCTAACCCCATGTTTCTCAGACCTGGCTGAACATAGAATAATCTGGAGAATCAAAAAAATACAGATACCTAGGCCTCACCCCTAGAGAGTGATTCAATTTATTTGGTAGGTATGGGGGTGGGTAGAGGCTCCAATCACGTTTTACGTGATTTCCGAATCACAAGGGAAATGCCATTTAAAAAAAAATTATGCCCCAGGCCTCTGGCTCTGTCTTTGGTTTGTCTTTAAATAACCTTGGAGCAAAACTTCTATTGTGGAATAAAAGATAAGGAAACATAATAGGTTATTGAAACTAAAACCCTCAAAAGGAGCTGTTCCATCCAGACTTTCCTTTCCTGTAAAGCTCTGAGGCTGCTGAAAAGGCATCCCTACCAGCCCTCTGTTTTCTGCATCCCTTTCATTCCCACAATTCTCTGTACTTCCTCTTCATCCTCTGCCCTATTGCCCCCCTGCTACCCAAGGCTGCCCTTTCTCCAATATGGAATGTGTGATGCAGCTGGAAGAGTCAGCAAACAGATTCTAATTTAATCTCCCACCTTAAAAAACAAAACCAAATAATCATGGCAACAAGCTCTCCTTGACCACCTGTATTTTTTCTTTTAAAAAATATTTATTTATTTTTTAAATTTATATGACTGCGTCGGGTCTTATTGCTGCACAAAGGGATCTTCGTTGCCGCGTGCGGGATTTTAGTTGCGGCATGTGGGCTCTTTTAGTTGCGTCACGTGGGCTCTTTTAATTGCGGCGTGTGGGATCTAGTTCCCTGATCAGAAATCGAACCCAGACCCCCTGCATTGGGAGCACGGAGTCTTAGCCACTGGACCACCAGAAAAGTCCCGACCATTGGTATTTCTGCCTTATTTTTCTATTATCATCCATTATAAAAATTCTTGAGAGTTATCTACATACCCTCTCTCCAGTTTTGCACTCTTCATTCACTCTGTAACCTACTTCAGTCTGGCTTCTCTCCCCTTGTCTCCACCCACTGCATTTGCTAAAGCCATCAATTACCTCTAGGGAGTCAAATGAGGTCACTTTCAAAGAAGTGGTATTTTTCTTTTTAATAAAGTTTAATGATGTTATAGATTGAACATTTGTGTCCCTCCCGCTCTCCCCACCGTCGTTCATTGATTGAGACCTAATTCTCAATGTGATTGTGTTAGGAGGTGGGGGCCTTCAGAGTTGATTAGGTCATGAGGATGGAGCCCGCATGAATGGGATTAGTGCCTTTATAAAAGAGACCCCAGAGAGCATTCTGGATTCTTCTACCACGTGAGGATATAGTGAGAAGATGCCCTTAATGAACTAGGAAGTGAGCTCTCATCAGACACCAATCTCCAAAGCCTTGATCTTGGATTTCCCAGCCTCTAGAATTGTGAGAAGTAAATGTGTGTTGTTTAAGTCACCCAGTCTATGGAGCCCAAACTAAAACAAATTAACGTGTAAAAAAGCATAAGCATACAGCTTGATGCAGTTTGTGAAAGTGATCACATCCATTTAACCATCATTCAGGCCAAGAAACAGAATACTTTCAATACAAAATCCTCTGTATGCTCCTCCCCCAGGTCACCACTGTTCTGATCTATCAACATATTAGTATTGCCTCTGAAACTTTATGTAAATGAGAATACATAGTATGTGCTTTTTTTTTTTTTTTTTTTTTTTAATGTTTGGCCTCCTAGTCTCAAAATTATGTTTGTGAGATTCAGGTATTTGAGATTGAGGTATGAATAGATCTCAACTTATTAATTTATGCTATTCTTGATAAATTGAGCTGTTTTCCAGTTTGGGGTATTATAAATGATATTGCTAAGAATATCCTTGTACAGGTTTTTCATGTACATATGTGTGCATTTCTGTCTGCTGTATACTGAGGAGTAGAATTGGTGGGTCATAGGGTATGCATATGGAGATTGCCAGTTTTCAAAAGTGGTAGTACCAGTTTACCAGCAGTCTGTATGAGTTCAAACTGCTATGGAATCTCACCAACATGTTTATTTTTACTCTTTTAAATGTTTGCCATTCTGTGAATTTTAGTGCTATCTAATCATATTTTCATTTATTTAACAAATACCAAGGTTGAGCACCTTTTCAAAAGCTTATGTGCCATTTGGACATTTTCATAGGTGATATGTTCATTCAAGTCTTTTGCTCATGTTTTGAAGTTGTGTTTCACAACCTTTTTGTATTTATTCACAAAATAACTTTACATTTTCTGACTATGTCCTTTCTTGAATATCTGAACTTCAAAACTTCTTCCACTTCTGTGGCTTGGCTTTTCTCTCTCTTAATGGCTTCTTTTGGTAAATATGTTATATCTCTTCATTTATTTAAGTCTTCTTTAATTTCTCTCAACAATGTTTATAGCTTTCTTTGGAGGTTTGTCTACAACTTTCATTAGATTTATTCTTATACATTTGATGGTCTTTGGTATTAGTGAACATGGTATCTGTTTTCATTTTAGAATTTCACTGTTGCTGGCATATAAAACTACAGTTGATTAGCTTTACACCACCCATATTTCTAAATTCACTTATTAATTCCAATAAATGTTAATTTATCTGAAAATTCTTTTTTGTTTTCTAGATATATGATAATGTCATATGTAAATAAAATTTTATTTCTTACTTTCCAATCTTTATTACCTTTTATTTTTTATTGTTGTCTTTTGTACTGGCCAGTAGTACCTCGAATAAAATGTTGAATAAGTGTAGTTAGTGACAGCTGAAATTATTGTCTCATTCTTGATCTCCAGGAAAACACTTTTAATATATCCCCATTAAGTATGATATTTGCTCCATATTTGTAGATATAGTTTATCAGATCAGAAAGTTGTCTCCTATTCATAGTTTGCTAATAATTTCTTATTACTAACAATTTATTACCATAAAGGAAGGTTAAACTTTTTCTGTATTCATTTAAGTGATCATATGATTTTTCTTTTTTTTGGTCTGTTAAAATGGTTAATTGATTGATTTTTTTTAAGTGTTAAACCAACCTTGCATTCCTGGAGTAAACTCAACTTAGTTGTCTTGTATTATCCTTTTTATTTGTAGCTAGATTTGGTTTGCTAATTTGTAAAGAATTTTTTTCATCTATGTTCATGAGAAAGATGGACCTGTGATTTTCCTTTGTTGAAAAGATCTTGTCAGGTATCTATATCTAGCATCATAATACTGGTTGGGAAATGTTCCCCCCTTTAAATGAATTTTCTGGAGAATTTATGTAACTTTGGACTAATTCACTAATAATGCCATAAGAACCTAAAGTTTTCTCAGAAAGAAGGATTTAATCAATTTGTTTAAGAGATATAGTACAATACTTTTCAAACCAGTAGGCAAGGGGGAAATATGGAATATAACAACTTGGTCAGGTCAGAGTTTCAGAAGTTCACTCTGGTGTTATTGGAGCGGGTAGATTGAAGGCAGACTATACTGGACAGAGAACACCAGTCAGGAAACTGTGACAATAGTCACTTGACATCAGTCTAGGCAGTGGCAAAGAGCTGCAGAAAAGATGGCAAGTAAAAATAAATATTTGGGGTTTTTTTTGGGGGGGGTATAGTTGTTTTACAATGTTGTGTTAGTTTCTACTGTACAGCGAAGTGGAGTTCCCTGTACTATACAGCAGGTTCTTATTAGTTATCTATTTTATACATATTAGTGTATATATGTCAATCCCAATAGGTTTTTTTTTTTAATGAATTTTTTTGGAAAAGATAATAGTAAGCCAAGGATGGTCTATTTAAAAAGTCTGAGTTGCCTGTGTATTTTCTTTACTTCTGTAATGAGAACCAGAGAGCTGGCACCATTTCAGTAGCTTCTTGGCCAGTTTGAAAACTATGACCATGGAGCATCACTTATTCAAAATGCTAATCAAAACACAGGATATCAAAACCAGTCATTTTTTACCATATGGGAAATGATACCCAAATGGAATATGGTATTCTTATTATTTCTTGACTGAGATATAAATGTGGTTACGGTGGACCTTAAACTATGATATATCCTTCTCTTCTCCCTGTTCCCTTCCCAGTTTCCTTTAAATACTTCCTACCCATCCATCTGGGCCCTGCTCATGACTTGACAGGGTACAGGAGTGATGGCCATTGGGAGCAAGTTGAGCTAGGAGGTATTACCTGCAAGTTCCTCCTAATTATCCAGGGGAGGTGGAAAACAGGAGTGCAGAAGTAAAGCTAAGAACAGAGATACCCATTAACCAAAAAGGGCTAATAGATGAGTCCAGAGAAAAGATAACACAGATGGTGAGGAGAACACAGCGAGCTATGGTAAGGGTAGGAAAAAAAATTTAAGATTGAAGTCTGCCAATACTGGACGGCTATGCAGATTACCTTTGTATGTGGGCTCTGTCTTTTCTCAGGCTCAGATTATGTAGAGCCCAAATAAACCAGACAGTCTCCTCCCCTGTGTCTGCCTTTGTCAGGTTGTAATCTGGCCTTTCAGGTCCCCAGTATCTCACATTATCTTCCCTTCTTAACAGACCTTAATCACACCTTCCTTTTTTTCCCAATTGGTTGATATTGACTTGTTAAATAAAATGTGTTCCCTACTCTTAAGGAGTTAAAATTATGATAGAGAAAAAAAAACAGTATAGATACAGATGATGTCAAGCTATTCATGTTAAGGAGAGAAGTGCAGACCAATGGGCTCTAAGTTCAGGCACACACGGCAGCACAGTTGAGATATTATGAGAAGGTGGTTTCCTCAGTTTGTTTGCGACATGGATGTGCACACTCTTACAGCAGCACAGATACACCTGGGGACTTTTCTTTCACACAAGACTTACAAAGTTAGTCTAATCAAGAATGTGTTAATAAGAAGGCCCTGGGATTGACACTGTCTTGGTAAGCATTTTGCAATTTATATATAGCAGACCTTGGGTGTTCAGGACACTTCACCTGCTAAGTGTCAACACAATACAGCTGAGGTTGTGACGAAGTGTCAACACAATACAGCTGAGGGTTTTTTAATTAATTTATTTTATTTTATTTATTTATTTTTGGCTGCGTTGAGTCTTCCTTGCTGCGTGCGTGCTTTCTCCAGTTGCAGTGAGCAGGGGCTACTCTTCGTAGCGGTGCGTGGGCTTCTCATTGCGGTGGCTTCTCTTGTTGCGGAGCACGGGCTCTAGGCGCGCGGGCTTCAGTATTTGGGGCACGAGGACTCAGTAGTTGTGGCTTTTGGGCTCTAGAACGCAGGCTCAGTAGTTGTGGCACATGGGCTTCATTGCTCCGCGGCGTGTGGGAACTTCCTGGACCAGGGCTGAACCCGTGTCCCCTGCACTGGCAGGCGGATTCTTAACCACTGCGCCACCAGGGAAGCTGAGGTTGTGATGTGTCAGCAAGGATGTCAGGGAGGCAGTCAGAGGGCCAGATCTTCAGGGACATGGCTTGTTTAGCTTACGTGGATTTCTGAAAGTGTCAGTGGCTCATTCTGTTTGGCAGCTTGGAGAGCTATCCAGGTTCAGAACTAGAAGTATTCAGGCCACAAAGAAGGCGATAAAAGATTGGGAACTGACTTACTGATACTTTCCAGAAGTATCAAGTCTGGTAACTGGAAGTCTGGAAGCTTCCCATGCATCCATCGCCATAGGCAGCACTTGTCTAGATTTAAAAAAAAAAAAGCATCTCTCCAGTTTCTCAAATGTCATTTTGCCCCAAAATCACCTGGTACTGGTTAAAGGGAACATTCTTGAGGCCCACTTGCAGAGACTTGCACACGACTCTCTGGGGTTGGGCTCAGGTAACTACCTTCTTCCAAGCATACCAGCTAGTCTAGATCAGGTGGTCTATGGACCACATTTTCTGAAAGGCTGCCCTAAAGTCTTCCATGTACCCCCAGCGATCAAATCACTGTGTGAGGTGCCATAATTTAATTTATTTCCAAAGAAAGAGGCCTGGAAGTAGTTTTTCTTTCTCCTCCCACCTTCAAGCTGTCATCTCCTTCTGCCACAATGTTCCAACATTTTCTTTATGTTTGCACCCTCTCCTCAAGCTCCTCACCCCCAATCATCATCTAAGATCAAGGCATTTGAGTCAGCTTCCACCACAGGCGAACAGCTGAGAGGTGCACAGAGTCATTTGGGCAACCACCTTCCTAGACCTCGATGACTGCATATTGGCTCAACTTGCCAGATGTGCCAAAGGGATGACCAAAAGCCGAGTCTTACGAAGAGTTTTTTTTTTTTTATTTGAATTTCTTGTCAATATTTTCAAATGGGGGAAATTTCCCATACACATCCGTATTTCTGGCTATTCTTAAAATACCAGAGGATCTGACCACTCTGGCCAGTTTTCCTAAGGATAATAGTCAGCTGGGGTTGAGGAGAGGCTGTCCCCTTGAGACACAGAAAAGAGGTGCATATATTGCAAAGATAAGGAAGCTCAAGGTCAGGGCCCTGCTGCTCCAAGGCCCTTGACCTAACATTGCATTCATAGTTTTGTGTTTTTTTCTTAAAGAGGCCACCACAATTGTGTAAGTTTTAGATTTTGCTAAATTTGGATCCACTCCTGCCGTTCTGTTCTATGTACTACCCTGCTACCAAGGATTGGTTAGCGTTTATCATCAGATTTGCCAGTAGATTTTGTTAAAGTAGAGAAATATTTCTCTGAACTCTTGGGTCTATAAAAACAAGACACAAACGGAGAGGGCCTCATACTTTAGGCAGAAAGGGAGAGAGCCTATCTTTACATGGATGTGATCTGGCCTGCGTCCCTAACATTTGATTTCATGATCCCTGGCTGCATCTAGTTCTTCTACAGTTCATGATTCCTTAAATTCCCTATAGTGGGAACATTTTTGTACATAGTCATCACGCTTGGTTCCTTCTCCATTTCTGCAAAGACACACTTAAATCCCATCAATTTAATCCTCACTTGGGGTGTGGATGCTAAGAATCCCTGTTCTGGAGAAAGAAAAATAAAAGTGATATCTGCCTATAGAAAGGCATATTTTTGAATGAAATGTCCTAGGGGGAAAGGACTGCATCTTCTCTGATTTTTACTGCACGTGTTTTCAGACATGGCTAAATGCTTTCTGGGATCTCACTAAATATTCACTGACATTGATGATAAGGCATGGATAGAATAGATTAAGGCATCTGTTCTCCAGTTACCTTCTAAGATATTATTTTTCTCTGTTGGTCACTGCTTGGAGCAGATTCTTTCATCCCACAGCATTAAGCTCTATGGAAATTCAAATATTTTTATTGTAACAACATGCTGTAATATTGGGAATTCAGCCATTGCATTTCCCCCTTCCAAGATATTATTTGCTTTACTTCAGTATTTCTTGTGTTGTTCATAATGTTGTTTTAAAGCCTCATTTTTCACTCTTGAGATTGTTAAGGATTTGGTGATGTTATCTGTGAATATATTTATTACTCCGCATTAGCCTCCCTTTGCTCCTCTGCGGGAATGGAGGAGAAGTGGCATGCATTATAGACCATCGGGGAGGGAGTCTTCCCGAGCCATTTATCTGAAGCTTATTTTAACACTTCCCATTTGCACAGACTGTTAGCTCCTCTTTTTAGATAACGTCTTAGGAAAAGGAAACACCTGTTTGAAGATGTGAAAATAAAACTAAATACAAACAAAAGGGCAAGTTGTTGAACATGGGCATTTGTCATATTTATTTTCTAATCTTTCCTGTCCGGGGGTGTAGTGGTGGATGTGACTTACTACTCTGAGTCTGAGCCATTAACTATTTTTTCTACAAAATAAAGGGTTGACAGCCAGTGCCCACTAGGCCGATGTGGACATTTGAGTCATGACTGTGGAACTAGTTAAGGGGTTGATTATTTTAATGATATTTTTAACGGCACTAAATTAATTGTTCAATAGTTCCCCATCTTAGTTGTATTTTTCCTACATAAGTGTCAATCTAATGTTTTTCTCTATTTTTAAAAAAATTCTAAAATTTTCAGTAGTGTCGCTAGGCACTATGAACACACTTCCTGATTCCTCTCCAGAGATAAAGAACCTGGTTTCTCTGTTAAGAGAACTGTTTTATCCTGAATAACATCATTCAACAGATAACTTAAATTCTTATTCAGCCATATCATCAATGGCACGTTGTATTTTTTTTCGAACTTTGCTTTGAATCTACTACCCTTTGCATTATGCAGGAGACAAGCAGCTCTTTCTTTGTGAAGTGAACGTTTTGGTAACCACCCGTGAATCTCAGACCTTATTTTATGCAATCACTGCATTACTTAAAAGCAGCCAGGAACATCTGAATTCAGTGATGGTGTGCAAAGAAATTGGGTCAACCTTTTGCTAAGGCCAAATAGGAGCGCTGAACAAAATATTTTTATCAATCTGCTTCAAGGCATTGGGGACTCAAGGCAGTGAAAAATCACCAGGCCATAATCCCATGAAAAGAGGGGAATCTAGAGACGTTAACATGATTTTTTTGGAGCTGCTTTTCCTTAGGGAGCTTTGCAAATTCTGGAAAAGGCAGCTAAAAGGCTGAGAGCTAAAGAACACTTTTTAAAGCTTCCAGAGTTGAGGAAAACAAAATTTGAAGTCTTAAGTCCTGCCAAAGTAAGGGTGGTGGGTAAATCCATGTTTTGGGTTGACATTCAGAGGGGAATAAGGGCAAACAGGGAGTAAATAGTCTGGTGCCCTCAGGAACTGCAGCCAGTTTGGAATTATCTCTAGTCCTGTAATTGTATTAAGGTGATTTGAGAATGCTTGTGCCCTCAGATGTCTGAAAGAATCAAACAAAAATCCTGAAAAGAATGATGCAAGAAAGGAAAATGATAAGCCAACTTCTCTTATGAACATAGATGTGAAAATCCTAAGTAAAATATTATCAAATTGAATCTATCAACACACAAAAAGCATATTGTACTTGTATATGACCAAATTGTTTATTTCCCAGGAATGTAAATTTATTTAGATATTTGAAAATCAATGTAATTCAGTACAGAATAAAGGGGGAAATATCTGATTATTTCAATAGATGCAGCCAAAATATTTGATGAAATTCAACCACGTTCCAAAGTAGTAATAGATGGGAATCTCTTAAGTGGAATAAAAGCTACCTACAAAAAAGAAAAAGCATATGTAGCACTTAATGAGGAAATATTGAAAACTCTCCCCTGAGATCAGGAAATAAAATAATGCTTCCTATTACCACTGCTATCCAACATTTTACTAAGTTCCTAGTCAGTCCTAGTCGTAAAAAAGAAATAAAACATTAGGAAGGGAGGAACAAATTCACAGACCATTCACAGACCACATGTTTGCATTCATAGAAAAATCCCAAAGAATCTTTAGACAAACTATTACAATTAATAAATGAATTTACCAAGGTCGTTGAATAAATGCTCAATATACAAAAAATAAATTGTATTTTTAAATACTATCTCAAAAAACTAAATAATGAAAATTTGAACATACTTAGGAATATAGCTAACAAAAGATAAGCAAGAATGAAGCATAGAGGGATAAAAGGGCAAAAAATACAAAGGAGAAGGTAAAATACATAGAGGATATAGTGAAAAGGCCTAGGATATGAGTAGTTGTAGTCCCAGAGAGGGTGTGGGATGTGGCAGAATTAATAACTAAAGACACAATGGCTAAGAAATTTACCACACTGATGAAAAACATCAAGGCACAGATCAAGAAGCCCTACAAACTACCAAGAGGTTGAATAAAAGAAAACCACACCTATGCACATCACAGTTAAACCGCTGAAAACAAATGACAAGTAGAAAAATCTTCAAAGCAGCCAGGGGTGGGGAGGAGGGAAGACATATTACCCTCAAATTACAATTAGACCGTAGGCTGACTTTGTATGAGAAATAATGCGATCCCGAAGAAAATGGAGAAATATACATGAAGTACTGAAAGAAAATAACTGCCAACCTCAAACTCTATTTTCATCCTTAAAGAATGCAAGTGAAATGAAGACATTTTCAGATGAACAAAAACTTAGAGGATTCATCATCAGCATACCTTTTCTTAAGAAAATACCAAGGGATATTTTTTAGGCAGAATGAAAATGTTCCCAGATGGAAGGTGGGAGAAGCAGGAAGAAAGGAAGAGCAATAGAAAGGAATGTTTATGAATAAATCTGAATGAATATTGGCTGTGTAAAACAATAATAAAAATGTCTTATAGACGTATGTCAGGAGGCAGGTAAATGGAGTTAAAGTATTCTAGAGTCCTTGCATTGTCCAAGAGAAGGAGAAGAGTACTGATAAACATTGTATTCTAATAAGTCAAGAATGCATGTTGTAATCTCACAGGTAGCCATTAAAAAGAATAGTAAAAGGGCTTATAATTTTGAGGCTAATAGTAGGAAAAAATGGAATAACATACACTGGGTCAATCCAAACAAGTTAAGAAAATCAAGAATGAGGAAGATAAAGCAGGTGCAGTAAATAGAGAACACAGTGTAAGATGACAGTTTTCAACCAAATACATCAGAAATTATATTAAATGTAAATGTAAATTAAATGTAAATGATCAAATTTTTTAAAATTAATAAAATTTTATATGACTAGATTAAAAATATTATATAAGGTTCATAAAAGATACACCTAAATCATGAGGATGCAGAAAAGTTGAAATACAAAGACTAACCAAAAGAAAGCTAAGGTGTAATACCCATCTTTCATCTAGATTAATGTCAGATAAAATATTTTTAATTAAAAAAGCTTTTGCAATAAAGGTCATGATTAATAAAATAAAGCGTTTTACTCACCAGAAATATATAATAAAGCTAAATTGTATGCAGCTAAGAATACAGCCTCGAAGTAAATAAAGCAAAATTTGACAGAAATGTAAGAAGAAATAGACACATTCACATTGATGGTGGGAAATTTTCACACAACATTTTTAGTTATTGATAAATATATAGACAAAAATCAAGAAGGACATAAAGGATTTAACAACATAATTAGCAAACCACCTATAGACATACATAGTGTATTGTACTCAGCAATGGCAGAATGTACATTATTTCAAAAAATGCACAGCATATTTACAAAATTTGACTATATGCTGAGATCTGAAGCAAATCTCAACAATTTTCAAAAGATTCAAATTAAGCAGCGTATCTTCTAAGTCTACCATGGAATTAAGTTAGAAATCAATTATAAAGAGATTTTTATAAGATTGCCATATATTTGGAAATTAATCAATATACTTCTGAAAAACTCATGGGTCATGGAAGAAATCATAGTAGAAATTAGAAAATATTTTGAACAGAATAATTAAACTATTACATAATTAGAATCTGTGGTATACAGCTAAAACTATGCTTAAAAGGAAATTTGTAGCTTTAAATGCAATGGGGATGTCTGAAAACCAATGAGCTAACCATTCTTCTCAAGAAGCTAGAAAAGAATATCAAATTAAAGTAAAAGGAAGGAAAGAATAAAAATAAGAACAGAAATTAATGAAATAGAAAGCAAATGTAAAATACAGAAAATCAATAAGCCCAAAATTGCTTCTTTGTAGAAACTAATACAACTGATAACTGCCTGCTGACACAGATTAAGAAAGTGACGTCAAAAATAATCAATTTCAGGAGTGAAAAAGGAAACATCATTAAAATCATAACTTCCAGACATTAAATATATGAGAATATAATGAACAACTTTATGCAAATATATTTTAAAATTCAGGTAAAATTTACAAATTCCATGGAAAAGAGAATAAATTTGATATAAGAAATAGAATAGTTCTGCAGATATTGAAAATGTTAAATTTGTTATTTAAAACCTCCCATAAGGAAAACTTTGGGCCTTGATGGCCTTAGTCGTGAATTCTACCGATCATTTAAGAAGGGAATACCATCAATATCACATACACTCTTAGAGAATAGGACAAAAGAGAACACACCCAACATGATTTAAGAGACCAGCATAACCTTGATACCCAAACCTGACAAGGACACTATGAGAAAGAAAAATTACAGGCCAGTCTCCTTCTTGAACAAAGTCAAATGAACTAATGGAATGTAGAAACATTACCTGTGACATACATAGCTGATAAAGGGATTGATTGTAGAATATATTGAGGTTGCTTACAAATCAATAAGAAAAAGACAACCATTATGGGCAATAGATTTAAATGGGTATTTATTTCACAAAAGAGAGTATTCAAATGACCAGTAAAAATATGAGAAGATGCTTGCAACTTCAGTAATAATCAGGGAAATGCAAACTAAAATCATGAGATACCATTACGTATCTACCAGAATGGCTAGTCAAAACGACTGATGTTACCAAGTTGTAGCGAGAATGTGGAACAAAGGAAGCTGTCAAACACTGCTAGGGAAAGTGTAAATTGGTGCAACCATTTCCTTTGGCATTATGTAATAAAATTGAGCGTACACTATCCTGTGCCTGAGCAGTTCTATTCCTGCGTAAATCCCCAACAGGTATGCTTGCATACGTGTGGCAAGAGTATCACATACAAGAATGTTCTCAGCAGCATTATTCCTAATAGTCCAAAACTGAAAGCATCCCAACTGTTCAATAGGAGAAAAGAAAAATTAATTCCTGCAGGAGAATCCTCTGTAACAGGGGCCAGGGAACTTGGGCTGGTGAAAGAACAAGTCTGAAAGTGGTTCATCCTCTGGTGTAGGCAAGTTTGGGTGGGAGCAACTACATCAATATGGAAAGGATAGATTAATTTACATCAGCAACTGTCTGCTCTTAAAGCCTATCTTTAAGAAGTGCCATCTGGACTTCCCTGGTGGCACAGTGGTTAAGAATCCACCTGCCAATGCAGGGGACACGGGTTAGAGCCCTGGTCCGGGAAGATCCCACATGCCACGGAGCAACCAATCCCGTGCGCCACATCTACTGAGCCCACGTGTCACAACTGCTGAAGTCTGCCTGCCTAGAGCCCGTGCTCTGCAACAAGTGAAGCCACCGCAATGAGAAGCCCACGCACCACAGTGAAGAGTAGCCCCCGCTCACCGCAACTAGAGAAATCCCGCACACGGCAACGAAGACCCAACACAGCCAAAAATAAATAAATAAATTAAGAAAGAAAAATGATAAAAGAAGTTCCATCTACTGAAAAATTCCCTAAAGGCGTGTTATCCTCTCCATTTGACCTACCTCAAATTCTAGTCTTCATCGTGCGGGACCACCAGAAATCTTTATTCTCATACGCAGTCAGTTTAGCTCCTGAAAGAATTTCCTTTTCCAAGTTGCACTTAGTGCCCTTCTCTCTTCAGGTCAGACCTATGACCTGGACGTAGGAGAAGCAGACATTGTCCTGGTGCAGGAAAAACAGAGCTGGTGGGAGAAGAGTCCTTAAAGACACACAGGGCTAGGTTAGAATTCCTGCTCCACCTCTTACCAAATTGTAAGCATGAGCCAATCCTCACTCATAAAATGGGGAAAAGAATCCATACAACATACAGTTAAATGAGAATGAGGTAATGTCTATAAAATGTCACGCACAGAAAGATGCTCAAATGGTAGCTATTAGTATTTTTTGTTGACAGAGCTCTGCTAGCTTTCCTTTTAAAATATGTGGTTTGACCTTGACCCAGACCTTGTCCTCCATCCCCACTGGTTACATTAAGAAGCCCAAGAATGAGTTAAGTTGTTGAAACCAAGTGCTACTGGACCAGAGAAGATGGGCTTATCCCCACCTGAGCTGGTCAGGGAAGGCATTTGTGTGTCATCTGAATGCAGGCTGATTTCCATGGACAGCAGCCGAGGGGGAAGGGATGAAAGAGGCAAAGGGAATGAGGTAAGCCTTGGGACTCTCTTCTGAAAGCTGCAATGTGAATGTTCATAGCTGTACCTTGCTAGCTGGAGGGGAAGTTCTGCTTTTTTTCCCCATCCTCTTTCAAAGGACTTCTGTCTGTGCCAGCTAGTTTCTAGATGTCTGTGTTGTAGAATCAGGCAATGTGCACAGTAACACAAACTGGACTCTGGGAAAGACAAAAGAATAGGGGCAGACAGAAAATAACAGTGAAAGGAGACAGCAGGCTGGGTGCTGAGGAAAGTTTTATTTGGAGTTGAGAATTGGAGAAAGGAAGGAATTTGGGGGAAGCAACTGATGGTGATTTCAGAGAACATTGTAAGTGGCAGAGGTAATCAGATAACCACACATGGCAAATCCAAGATTTGGAACCAGTTGTGCATCTTTCACCACCATGCATTTTAGAACTAAATTTCATCATCCCCAAATGAAACCCTACTCTTTCTAGCCAGCAGCCCCAATCCCTCTATCCTCCCCAGCCCAAGGTAACCACTAATCTACTGTCTCTATAGATTTGCCTATTTTAGATATTTTATATAAGTGGAGTTATACAATATGTAGTCCTTTGTGACTGGCATATTTCAGTGAGCATAGTACTTTCAAGGCTTATCCATATTGTGGCATCTATCAGCACTACATATCTTTGTTGCCAAATAATATTACACTGTTTGTCTATATCACATTTTATTTATTCATTCATCAGTTGGTAGACATTTGTTTTCACCTTGTATTGTTGTCACTTCAGCTATTTTAAATACTGGTGTGAACATTCATGTACAAGTTAGTGTGGGCATATGTTTCCATTTCTCTTGGGTATGTAAATAGGAATGGGAATGCTAGGTCGTATGGTAACTGTATGTTTAACCATTTTAGGAACTGCCAGACTTTTCCAAAGTGGCTGCATGATTTTATATTCCTACCAGCAATGTATAAGGCTTTCAATTTCTCCACATCCTCACTAACACTCATTATTATCTATTTTTTTAAAATTATAGCCATCCTACTGGGAGGGAAGTGTTATTTCATTAAGGTTTTCTCTGATGGCTAATTGCCTGAATCTCTACTCAGTTAAGGTACTTTTTTGATATAAAGTTACTGAATTTGGAGTACAATTTTTAAGTTGATATGTAGTGCCAAACTGCTTTTCATTAATTGTATCAATTTTACTCTGCCTGGAAGTATATAGGACACTTATTTCATAATATCTTCATCAAACTAAATATTATATTTAAAATCTTTGCCAATTTAGTAAGGTTGGAATGATTTATTTTAACCCTATTCCTAGTGATATTGGGTTTTTCCATACACATAATAATTATATATGTAAATTCAGTCAGCTCATATTCTTTGTACATTTTCCTCTAGAGTCTTAGTTTTTATTGAATATTGTTCTTAAAATCGCTAAAATTCATCTTGAATAGGTTATGCTAGATAAGAAACGTTTGAGTAAATTATAAATATAAAATATTTTGAGAAATATTAATATTTTAGGGTCCTGGCAATAATTAACCAGAATAACCATTCTGAAGTTTTAAAAGGGATTTAGAAAATTTAAAAAGTCTATATTTGGTTATTTACATAATGCAAAAATTCGACAAATGGAAACTAAATGAGAGAGAATGCTTTGATTAAATGAGACATTAAAAACCAAATGGAAACCTCAATTAAATAGAGTCAGAAGACCAGAAGAGGGCGCTCTCACACCCTGCAACAATAGCAGAGCCCAATAGGAAGAAGGCTCTTCTTCCTTCCTGACAACTCAGCCAATGAAAAGCCATGGACCCTTTGTTTATTGTAGTCCTTCCAACTTCTTTTTCCCCTTTAGAAAAGAGTTCTCTCCATTTCCGCTGGAGACTTGAATGTCTCTACCATGGTTGCAGACTCCAGATTGCAATTCTCTGCTGATCCCAAATAAACCCATTTTTTTTTTGCTGGAGAAATAACTGGCAGTCTATTTGTTTTAGGTCAACAGACATATCAATGCTTCTCCTTGCATCCAATTGAAAATTTGATGATAGTGTATATTCAGTGAAATGAAGGAAGTTAGAAGAGGTAATTATTTGGAGGTTGATCCATTCATTTAGCTTCTTAGGCACTTTAATTGCATTCATAGAAATAGTTGAAACATTTTTTTAATATTTTCCAGTGTAAATCTCTCAGTGTGTACTTGTGTTTAAAAGAATCACATAATAAAATTGAGGTCTGAGTGCTCTATCATTTTTTGACTAGCAAAATTCTTAAACAGAAGTTGCTGAAGTGTAAGGTGCACCCTTACTAACAGGATTTCCAGGAGGCAGAGTGTGAGGGGTGAGCTGGTGAATACTGAATCACCAGCTCCATCTCTCCCCCTGATTGTTTAATGCTTAAAGGTCAGAATTGCTCATAAGATAAATGGGTTACAAACATCTCCAGTTTTTCTTTAGGAAGATCTGTGAGCCCCAAAGGGCTCTCCAAAACTACAGAGTAGTTCTGAATTTACAGTCTTCTGAATTTAAGTTCTGATTTTCGAGACCAGATGTGTATCCCCTACTACTCAGAGTTGGTTTTTTTACATGGCTGGAGCCAGAGACACATACTAATGTGGGGTGGATGATGAACCCTATGTTCTTTTCATTAAACTATGTCTTTAAATAGTTGGATATCAATCCAAGAAATATGAGGAAACTATTTATTATGTTTAAATGTACCAGATATGGAATGGGGAAGAAGCGTCCCAGAAGATATCCCAAGTTAGCATATCTAAACATCATTGGTTGGGGGATACACACTGTGTGAAGGGAGTAATTCATCCCTCTGTGACTTTTGCTCTGCCAGTGGCATTAAATAAGGAAATCTGCCATGTTCCTGTGTTCCTGGTGTCAGGGAGGTGACTTAATGCTGAGGAATGTGTAGTGTTCTCAACAGGAGTCCTGAGGAATGTGAAGTGTTCTCAACAGGAGTCCTGAATCGGGGCCCTGTTATGGGTTCAGCTGTGTCCCCCAAAGATCTGTGGAAGTCCTCACCCCCCCCCCCCCCGTACCTCAGAATGTGACTTTATTTGGAAATAGGTTCATTGCAGATACAATTGGCTAAACTAAGATGAGGTCATACTGGAATAGAATGGGCCCTTCGTCCAATATGACAGGTGTCTTTATAAGAGTAAAATTGAGACACAGGTACACACAGACTGTAGACCACCATGGGAAGACAGAGGTGAGGATTGGAGTGACTCACCTAGAAACCGAGGAACCCCAGAGATTCCTGGCCATTAGGAGAAACTGGGCAAGGTGCATGGGACAGAGTCTTCGCCACAGCCCTCAGAAGGAACCAGCCCTGGTGACACCTTGAATTTAGATTTCTACCTTACAGAACTGAGAGAATGAATTTCAGTTGTTTCAAGTCACCCAGTTTATGGTAGTTTGTTACAGCAGCCCTACCAAACTTATACAGGCTCCAAATTGCTAGTTCAACTGCTTAATAAGTTTGTACCAATTTCTTGTAGAATAGAAATAAGAATACCTGCCCATCGTGAAGACCCAATGGGCTTCTATAAGGGGAAGGTTTTATGTTTGGCTGCCTGAGCCTCTGGCCTTAGGCAACTTCCTAAGACTTCTACCCTCTTCTCTCAGCACTATCAATGCAGTTTGGAGACCAGTAGCTCTTAAACTTGAGTTTGCATCAGAATCACCTGGAGGGCTTGTTAAATCACAGATTGCATGGCTCCACCCCAGAGTTGTTCATCCAGCAGGTCAGCGGGGCTTGATAATTTGTTAATCTAACAAGGTCCCAGGTGATGCTAATGCTGCCGGTCTGGGGAGCACATTTCAAGTACTATGGGATTAGATGCTTGGGGAAGATGTATGGGGGAAAAGTAACAAAGTCAGCCTTAGAGGGAGTCCTGACAGGGTGGGGGCTTGGCATCATGTGCAGATAAACCTTAAATCCTATTATCCTGAATGGGCTCTCAACAATCCTGTCCTTCCCCCATGCTGTAGCAAATGAGTCTTGTAGTATTTTATTGGTTACAGGTTCTTGTCCCATCTTCATTCTGAATTTGGAATTTTTTTTTTCTTGTACATCTGGATTTGGGCTTGAATGTCTACCTATTGTTCCATCTTGAGCTTCCCTGAGCCATGAGATTTGAGATCTGATGGAAAGTTAACTTCAGGATCTATGTCTCACCTGCCCCAGGAAGCCTTTTCACCATGACTCTGCCCTTCCTTGGGCTCATGACACATTTTTCATATGACCTGTTAGGTGCTTAATCTTACATTCACCAGTGGATCAGTTTTCATATGGTGGTCACCCAGTGAGCTTCTTGTTCATTGGTGGGGCCCCATATCACGTTTAGCTAGGCTTAGGAAACTAGGCCATCCTTGTTCCTTAGAAACACTTTAAATTTCTTCTGTCTTACTAAATTTCCCAAAACTTCTCTACCCATTCACTCATGCATTCATTCATGAAATGCCCTACGGAGCACCTCCTTTATTCCTTATGGAAATGTGTAGAATAATGGGGGAAAGGAGGAGACAGATATAAAAAAATCACATGAATACATGCAAAGTTACAGCTGTGCCAGGTACATCAAAGGACAACAGTACTTAATTCTAGTACTGGTGAGATTTGGCCCTGCTGGGGAGGTCAGGGAAGCCTTTGAATTGATATCTGAAGGACACGCTGGGAATTAGCCAGTTGTAAAGCAGAAAACAACTATTCCAGGCAGGGAGAAGGGTGCCTGCAAAGGCCTGGTCAGAGGAGGGAGTGCACAGGGACTGATCTCTGAGCGTGGAGAGGAAGGGCTCAAGCGACATGAGCCATGGTGGATGCCCAAAGCTGGAGAAGTGGGGGACAGCCCAGTTGGTGTAAGGCCCCTGATGCCATGTGTTCACAGCCTGAGCAGGTATGGGCCATTGGGCATCTCCCTTGACTCCATCGATTATTCTCCTGCCTCACAGTTCCTGGCTTCATTCCTCCACATGTCTTAGCACTATTCTGTCTCAGGAAAGAGGCAGTCCTTGACCTTTGCCAGCTGACCTCTCCATTTGGCCTTTCTTCCCTTTCCTCCTGCATCCTCCAGTGACTGGGCTCAGGGAGCCTTTATTTCTCCACTGTGACTCTCATCTGCATTTAAACTGGCTCCTTTCCTTTATTAGTTAACTTGTCCGGATCACCCCAGCGTAAGGGAAAAAAAGGCTTCCCTCTCTGTTATATGTGTCATTGGTCTTATGCTTGCAGGCTGAAATGGGCTTTCCTTCCTCCCATCCTACACCTTCAAAATTAAGGACATCTTGGGGCTTCCCTGGTGGCGCAGTGGTTGAGAGTCCGCCTGCCGATGCAGGGGACACAGGTTCGTGCCCCGGTCCGGGAAGATCCCACATGCCGCGGAGTGGCTGGGCCCGTGAGCCATGGCCGCTGAGCCTGCACATCCGGAGCCTGTGCTCCACAATGGGAGAGGCCAAAACAGTGAGAGGCCCGCGTACCGCAAAAAAAAAAAAAAAAATTAAGGACATCTTAAGAATTTCTGTCAAAAGTTCTCCCCATTCAATTCAACTCTATTCACAGGAAGCTAAAAACTTTTCACTAACTTTGTTCTAAGGAACTCCCTACTCAGCAAATTTCCTGAGACTGGACCTTGAGAGAAAACTGGTATTCTTGAGAGGGTGATGTATTCATGTTAACTTAAATGTTTGAAAGGCTGTTTTAAAATATTGCTTTCTATTTGATTCTTTGTCACTGAAGAAAGCTTTATATGTGTGGGCCAGAGAAAATACAAGCTGTGCACATTAAATAAAATCATCAATAACTTTTTAAAGGACAAAAAATTAGTCCCCCCAAATCAAAGATAAATCACTTATGTATAAATTATCTATTAAAAACATAAAGTAGGGACTTCCCTGGTGGCGCAGTGGTTAAAAATCTGCCTGCCAATGTAGGGGGCACAATTTCGAGCCCTGGTCCGGGAAGATCCCATATGCCACAGAGCAACTAAGCCCGTGAGCCACAACTACTGAGCCCACGTGTCACAACTACTGAAGCCCGCTCTAGGCCCATGCTCCGCAACAAGAGAAGCCACGGCAGTGAGAAGCCCGTGCACCCCAACAGAGTAGCCCCCGCTCGCCGCAACTAGAGAAAGCCCACGAGCAGCAACGAAGACCCAATGCAACCAAAAATAAATAAATAAATTTATTTTAAAAATTTAAAAATAAAAACATAAAGTAGAATATATTATTTTTTTAGTATATAAACCTGATGTTGATAGAAAGAATACTGGTAGGTTGTACTCTGGGTTCTTAGTATTGTGGACAGGTTTTTGCTGAACTAAAGTATCTCTTTTTTCTCACCTGGACTTTTCTGTAATCAAGAGAATGCAGCCTTGAGATGACAGGGTGGAATGCATACCGTACTAAGGAATAACTTTTCTCTGCATGGCTAACTGACTACTAAAATAGCAATAGAACTTGGCCTCTTTAACACCATACTTTATCAGGCTGACTAGGCAGAGCTTATGTTCAGGGTTAACAACATGCCTTCAGAATCTCTAATGATAATATCCATCCAGGAATAGAATAAATAAGCCAATGGTAATAATGCCCTAACCATTTACACTTAATTAAGGTTCCTCTCATTCCAGGAGTGGGCACTGCTGTCTCTGAGTCCAGTTGCTTAGCATTTAGTTACCAGCATTCAGCTGCCAATTCCAGGGGCTTGAGAGATTCAGACCCTGGCAGCCTGACACATACTAATCAAATAAACAAAAAATCTGATTTGTAAATCAGAATGTCAGTGTCTTAGAGGGAGAATTGCCACTTGCTAAAGGACTATATTCCTTGTTACTCAATCTGTCCACCCTTGTCTGAGAAGGAAGCTAATGCAGTGCTTAGCAGGGGACCATAGTTGTGTAAATTGCTGTATTTGCGTTGCTAGATCTGAACTAGAAAAGGAACTGATATTGCAGGGGTTGGATGGGAGAGGGGATATATCATTTGGAATTTGTTGATTGCAAATAACAGAAAGCAATATTGGTTGACTGAATAAAGGGGAATTTATGGGAGGGTCATTGAGGATTCTCAAAATTACAGGAACCTGGAGATTCAGGCTTGGATACAGCAAGGGAGCAGCAATTAAGACCACTGAACAGTCTGTCTGCTCAGCTGGAGAGAAGCAAGCTAGTTCCCGTCTTTCTGGACCTCTGCTGGATTTAGCTTTAAAAATTTCATCAAGCTTTTAAAATTGCAATTAGACCATATCTAGTGTTTATGTTATCTACTAAGAGTTGTAAAAGTAAAGACCCTTCTCTCAAAGAGTTAAGAATCCAATACTACATATCAATACGTAAAACACATTAGACCAAGTTCATGGCAGAGGTGCCAAACCAGGGCTTTGTGGTTTGACAAATGAAGCAAGAATATGGGGTTAGAAGGATGGGGAAAGACTTCAAAAGAAAGACACTGGAGATGGGCACTGGAGATGGCATGATTTTGCTAGGGAAGTTGGGAGCATTTCAATCTGAGATGTAAGTAACAAATACAGACCCAGATGTAAGAGCCTAATGTGAATCACATACTTGGTTAAGTTCCCTCCTCCTCCTCCTGTGATTGGGTTTACAGGGTTTACTAAATGAAGAGAAAGGTTTTGCAGGGAGAGGCCCCTGTGCTTTGGAGGGAGGAGGGCTGTGTGGGAGAGAAGGAAAGTTTGGAGGGGAGAGCAAGACCCACACATTTCCTCTAGCAGATCAAAGTGTGCTTCTCTCAGTGTATCTGATGGAGGGTGGGTGGTAGGTGACAAACCTGGAAGCAAGGAAATGAAGGTGGTCTTTCCTTGATTTCCCCTCTCTAGGAAAGGGCTCATTAGCCCTGTTGATACTGGGTGGGCGTCCAATGCTAGTGGCAGCATCCGCAGGTACAAATTCTTATGTTAAGTGCCATCTACCCCAGAACAACCATCTGGGTCCTGCACAATCCATGCTTTAATACAAGGCTATCGGGTGAAGGCTGTTGAACATAAGACCCAATGTGGTAAGAATACAGCATCAGTGACAGTGATAAACAGTTCACTCATTCATTCATTCATTCCAGTCTATACTTATTAACACTGTCTGGAGTCTCTGCCCAAACTTGAGGCTAGAGGCTGAAGTAGAAAAAGTAATGATAAGTCACTTCCTTTTCCTACTTCTGTGTTCTCTTCTGTCAAACAAGAAACTGGAGTTTAAGGCCTTTGCTTTGCTGTGTCTCCTGTGCTTCATGAGCTCACACATAAAGGCGGGAGCAGTTTGCCCTGGCGTGGGCCAGAGGAAAGCTGTCAGGGGCTGAAGGGCAAAGGATAAGAGGCGCTGCTTGTCTTCTGCCTCCTTGGAATGAGGTACCCTCTGAAAGGTGCTAGGGATGTACCAGCTCTGTGCAAACTAGAGGTCTGGTATTTGCCAGAAGCTTTGGCATAATGCAAGGAGAAATAGTGCATGAATGATGTGATGGAATTATTGCTGACCATGAATTTCCTGCTCAATTAGTGAGATGAGGTTGTGCGGGGTTTCGTTTAATTGGAACTTTCCTGAGCAGATCTAGGTTTATTTACCATTTTACATGATCTCAGGAGATGAGAGGGCAGCATGTTGAATTACAATAACCTTTCATTAAACAAAGTTCTTCCTCATGGACCTTTGATTCCCCTTTCCTGCATTGTGTTTCTCCATAGAACCTCTGTCACAGCTTCTTTGCAATCATAGAGGGTACTTGGGTTTGAATTATTTTGTGTCTGGTGCATTTGTCCCTCTATATTCAAGTCACAATAAATGTCTATAAGAAGAATTTTCTGAATTGCTAGACTGGAAACTCCTTGGGGTTCAATGTCTAGTCTATGTGCATCTTGGTATTTCACCTTACCATGCATCCCCAAACCTCCTACCAATGCCTGCTAGTAGGAACTCAACAAATCTCTTTCAAAACATCTTAATTTATAGGTATAAATTGTGGCTTCCATAGAAATACTGGGTTTACATGAAATCCAGAGGATATCTGGGAGAGTTAACCATGGTTTCAAAAAGATTTAAAGTCCTTTCTCCCAAGGTAGTTAGTTCCTTTGAAGAATGAGCATTCTAAGTTGGTGGATGAAGAATGAGGGAAAGAGAGAGACTTGTTTTTGTTACATTTAGGGTTCAGTTAAGTATTCAAAGTTCTGAGGAGACTTTTCAGGGCCCCCTTTCACATTATTCACATGTAGAGGCCAGAGCTCATGCATCCCCATGCCCTTCCACTTTGTAGAGTAGTTGCTCTATCTCTTAGCAGCTTCAACCAAGGCTCATCCTTCTCTGAACATGTTCCATTGTTTAGATCAGGAACCAGGTAGGAAAAAGTAACTATGTAATACGTGTATTATACAAATAATAGGAAAACATTATAAAAATTGGGAGACTAGAGAAAAAACTTCATTCCTAATATCTTTACTCCAGTCCAGGGGTTTTCAAAGTCTGGTCCCGAGACCAGAACATTAGTATCACCTGGGAACTTGCTAGAAATGCACATTCTCAGGCCCCACCCAGTCCTAGTGAATCAGAAACTGGCATGTGGTCCAGCAATTTGTGCTTTAACAAGTCCTTCGGGGGATTCTGATGCACACTAAAGTTTGAGAATGGCTGTTCAGGCAAAACTATTATTAGCGTTTTATGGCAGTCTTCATGAGTGCGTGAGAGAGAGAGAGAGTATGTGTGTGTGTGTGTGTGTGTGTGTGTGTGTGTGTGTATGCAGGCTTTACTAAACTGTTAGAGTACAAAAGCAGCCATTGTAACACTAACCCAAAATCTAATCTCTCCAGCCTAGAGCCCCACCTAGCCCTGCAGTGAGTCCAAACTCCTTCAGAGTTTGCTAATATCAAGAATCTGGGAATCATCACGGTGGACCTTATAGATGTGAATATATGTGCCCTAGGCAAACCACTCCATGGGACCTCAGTAACTTCACTTTACTGGTTTGTTCCTGGGCTCGGATGGATAAGTAGCCCTACTTATCTATCGGCAGGACTTTCATCTTTCCCTGTCTGATGTCCCTGTGAAGCGCAGATTGTCCCTTGCCCTGACATTCCTTTGGAATTTCCTATGGAGCCCCAGAGCTAATTGTTCACTGTCTGTAGCTGGTAAGGAAAACACAGGGTAAGAGTTCACGGTGTGGTCACTGCATGGCGTCACCCTTCCCTCTGACCCTCAGGCCTGGGGGCTTTGTCTGCGCACTGCTTCAGCGAGGCTGCAAAAAGGAGAACACACCTCCCCAAACCTCAGTGAGGCTTTTGTAAGAAAAAAAACAGGCCACTTCATGGACATCTAATGACAAAAAATAAAATACACGTGGGCCATGGCAGGAGATGGAAAATCTCCCCTCATCTTCTGAGAAATGGGACAGCATTTTCTCTCTTGTGCATTAGTCAGGAGAGACTAGTTTGGCTACAGTAACAACCCCAGACTCAGTGAATTAAAATGACTCAGGTTTATTTCTCACAAATGCTAAATGTCTTTCAACATTAACTGGGGACTTTACCCTGCTTCATCCTCACTCTGGATTCTGTTTGACAGACAACAGCGACCTAAAATACTGCTGGAGAGGAGAAAGGGCTTTGTAGCATCTCATTCCAACAGTTAAATTATCTGCCAAGAGGTGACAGTCACTTAGTTTCCTAACCCACTGGTTAAAACTTGTCACAGTGCTCCACTTAACCACGAGGGGTTTGGCAGGTGCAACTCTACCATGTATGTGGAAGGTACCTGAACATCAGTAACGACTAGCACGCTGGAGATTTGCCCCTTTTGTCTGCTTCCCTTTGCAGCCTCAGTCAGGAGTCCACGTGCTCTTGTTGCTCTGTGATCGACCACTATCTGCTTGATTCTGCCGTTATGAGTTTCAACTCACATTATCAAGAACTATGATTGGTAGATCAGCGGGTGGACAGGATTCCCTTGTATCCGCTGTTCACCCCGTGCCCAAGCAGCCTGGCTGGCAGGGTGGGAGTGGGGCCTGTGGTTCCTCCCAGGCAGCAGGGTTTGTAGAGGTGATGCAAGGCATTCCTAGTACTCCCACTCTGCCATGCTGTCTCCTTCCTCATTCTTGGCAATGTCTCTCATCTTGGCTTCTGTCACTCTGGCTTCTTCTCCTTATAACTTTTGGTCCCCACATGGGGACCAAAAGTTTTTCTCTATGTGCTTCTCAGTCCTAGAAAGACAAGAGGAAGTGACTAATCACCAGAATACAGAAGCCGTCTAGTGCTGCTCTATTAACAATTCATCTAGTTACAGCGGAGTTTCGCTCTAGCCCAGCCATATATACTTCGTTGCATATGTAGTCTTTGTACAATTTTGCGTCATGCATTTTTACATTACATAATGCTTATTTTAGGTTGAAAATCCTAAATCCACTGTCATAAGTGAATGCCAAGTTCATTTTTGGGCTTTTTCATAACTGTACACAGAGGATTAAATGCTATTTACCGGACCAGCTTTATAGTTTAATTTTTTTTCATCTTCTTTTTAAGTCATTAAATTGTATCACATCGAAAAAAAAAAAACCCCAAACCCTGCATTGGCGGTTTTCCCTAACGTTATGTAGGCTTAAGGGATAGTGAAACCAGGACAGAGAACTGTTTCTGTGCCCAAGCGAGTAAGGAGCAATAACTTATTCATTACCCGAGAGAGAATGCCACTCCTCCTTTCCAGGCTGCAAAGAGGCCAGGCTCAAAGGGCAGGCGGGCTGGCTTAGGCAGCGCCTCTGAGGCTACCTGGAAGCCGAGCAAGTCACCTGAGTCGTGCCGGTGCCTGGGCTGCCAACCTGCAGCCACCGGGCCGCAGTCTGCGGGGGCAGGAGGACACTCCCGGGGCGGGAGGACCCCCTTGGTCCTCTTAAGCAGGCAGCCGACCCACGGGTGCGGCGGCGCCAGGTGCCGGTACCCAGGTAGCGCGTGCCCCGGCACCTGCCGCACCAACCCCGCGCCCGGGGCGGGGCTTCTCGCGTCCCCTTTAAGAGTGCGTATCGCTCGCCCCTGACGTCAGGGTGTCTCTCCGCACGAGCCCGCGTCCCGCGCCTCTCCGCGCCTCTCCGCGCCCCCGCGCCCACTGCCCCGGCGGCTGCACGACGAGCTGCGGCTCGGCCAGCGCGCCGCACAGCTCGGTCCTCCCTCCTGGCTCCGCCGGCCGCCCGCTCCCCGCACCAAAGCAGTCTCGCGGGTCCTCGTGCGCCATGTCGGTGGCCGGGCTCAAGAAGCAGTTCCACAAAGCCACTCAGGTAAGGCGCGTGACAGGTGCGCCGCGGGGCGGTCCCGGGAGCGGAGGGCGCGCTGGACGCCCGCAGCGGGCAGGGAGCGTGGGGATTACGGCCAGCAGCGAGCCGGGCCCGGCCGCTCCCCGCATTGCTCGCCCAGACCGCCGCGGCGGCGGCCCGGGCATCCCGGGGCTGGGAGCCCGCCTTGCGTCCCGCACCCCCGGCTCAGGGCGACGCTGCGGGCATCCACGGGTCCCAGGCGTCCAGCCTAGTCGCTCCGAGTGTCGCCCCCGTATCGCCCCGCGCGGGCGCGACAGGGAGGGGGCCCCGGGGCAGCCTCGCCTCGGCGCGCAGGTGCCCGGGCGGCACGGTGGGAGATTATGTAAAGTCGCCTTTTCCCTGGTGACCTTGCGGTGTCGGTGCGCCCGGCTGTCCCGGGATGTGCTGGCTGGGGAGGTGGCGCGCCCTGGGGGTGGCTGCGGAGATGCCCGCGGTCTGCGCTCTTCCCCTGTGGTCTCCGAATTCCGCCTTCCAAGGCATCCGCAGGCTCCCTAGGAATGGGAGGATGGGGCTTCCTTCTGGGAAGCTCATGCGTTAACTTTTCCTTGGAGAACTCGGTCGTGAAACTCCTTTGAGGCCAAGGCTCGACCAGCAGTTTGCATGCCTATAAAAATTTCCCATGGGTTTTGCAGCCTTAACATTACCAACTCATCATGTATTTCAAAGTATTATTTTTAGTGAACCTTTTACATTGGATGTGCCCATCTTTATGGGGTTAATAAGCTGTGATTATAATAAAACTTCTTTAATTCAGATTTTAATAATTTAAATCTTGCTGGGCAGGGTTGAAGAATTTTACATAGGGAAAAATAAGTGAATACTTATAATGTGACCTATTTCTTATATAATGAGTATGGTTCCTTTTTTTTTTTTTTTTACCCTTCTGAAACAGTTCTAGTTTAAAATAAGAGGTCTTAAGCCAAGGACTTTGTTGACTTCTTTAAATATTTCACCTAATTTAGCCTTAAATATTTTTTTCATAGATTTGCCCATAATTAATGCTGAGCTTTCTCATAATTTCTCAGAGGTAGTGAGGTTTTTCCCAGGCTACCACAATAAGTCCTATTATAAACCACCTCCAGAGAAGGTGAGGTTTATGTTTTACAGAATTTTGGTTAAGTTAGGGTTAGAGATGCAGCATGAAGTTCATCCCGTGTGCCCACATGCCATCTCTATCACCACAGACCTGCCTTTATAGAATCAGTTATATTTGTCAACTTGGGAAATGGAGAAAAACTAAGACTATTTCGGTAAAAATACCCATTAATGTATTTTTGCTTTTCACCTTGGATCTTTCTGAGACTTCTCTGCCAGAAGAAATATTTGTAAGTATAAGTGCATTGTTGGTGTAATTTGGAAGGCCTCTAATAACTTTATACTTCACATTCCTTCAGGTTTACAGAAGCAGCATATGTGCTATCCAGAAATTGTCAGGCAGGATTTCTTTGATGTCACTAACCTTTTTTATTTCTGGTACTTGTCACTTCTATAAAGCATCACCCCACCCCCAGCACCAAATTGACTAACACCACATCCTTTTCCCACTTTGATTCTGAAGACTTCCTTTGCAAACCCTGGTGTCCTACAAGGCAGTTGGGAACCTTGGCTTTGGAGTGGGAAAGGCTAAGGATTGACCCATCTCTGCTGTCTATGACCTTGAGCAAGTTATTTAACTTTTGAATCTCTCCTTGCTAGAATGAGCATAATAACCATTTCTTAAAATTGATGTAAAGATAAATGAGTTTTTAGAACACACATTTTAAAATGTTCAATAAGTGGTATTAACATTAAAATAATTTTTTTAGTATAAAATACTGTCCTTTATATTAGTAATAATGAGACATGAGGAAATTATAGAAGCTGGAATTTCTAGCTTTGCTACCTTAAAAAATTAATCAAACCACTCCATTTTAGCTAAATTGTGAAGCTACATGCAACTTTGAAGTTCAGAATAAAAACTTGAATTGTGGTATGAAAGAACTTCTCAGAGCCTTGGAGGAGGTCTGCTTGTGATGAGATGAGATTAGTATTTATCACACTAAATCCAGATGCAGAATCACTGTGTCATTTTCATTTTTTTACTGAAAAGCCTTTCATTTTAAAGGGGAAGTGACGCGCAATCCCTTATCCATAACTTAACGTAGCACGATCTTAGAAAGCCCAAGGCAAATGTTATTCTCCCTGTGCATGTGTGGGCATTTTCAAGGATGTGTAAAGCCAGCGCTAATGTTTGCATGTGACAAAGGTATTAGGGGAAATAGCCATGTCCTACTTTTTAAGCCATTTTCCCCCATACAGTTCCATGAACTTGATCTTATCTACAGAGGAAACTTTAGACCTAGAATTACTCCGTTTTGAGAATGGATATGCTAGATTAGGTACACTGTGTTTATAAGTGGAAGGCTCTGCTTCAGGAACATTTCTCTGGTCTCTGTGAAATTCAGTGTTTTGCTTATGTTTGTGAGGGGTGATATTTGTATTAATAAAGCAGTTTATTTTCAGTGTTTACCCACTGATTGGAAATCTCTGAATTAGATGTGTCACCACTGTTCTCTTGGTTTGGAAGTGATTATTTCTGCCTTGTTGCTGACAATTATTTTCAACATCTCTGCTCTTTGGAGGTTAAAAAATGCCTTTGCCAAATAAATTTTATTAAAGGGGAACATCCTTCAAGCTTGAGAACATGTTAAAATAGCAAAAATTGATCATCTTTTTTACTTGAATATAATTTATTACTTAATTGCTCATAAAGATGTAATTTATCATGCAATTAGAATAAATAAGATACAGTTTTTTAAACTATAAAATAGGGCAAATGAGCATGCATTATTCTACTTTAGTGAATTTCATGTATATTGAGATTTCATTTTAGCAAGAGTAATGCCATTTTTTTTCATTTGTTGGTTTAAACCAGCAGCAGATTAGGTAAAAATAGCTCTCTGGTTCCAGTTAACAAGCTGTTCTTACAAAATCTATACTTTTCAAAAAACTTTATCAAGCATTTAATATGGACACACCTTGCTGTAGAGTGAAAGGTTCTTCAGAGTATAATTTGTTAGGTCCCTGTATTAGTTTGGTAGAGTTGCAACAAAGTATCACAAACTGAGTGCCTTAAACAGCATGAATTTATTGTCTCACACTTCTGGAGACAAGGTGTTGGTAGGGCTATGCTTCCGCTGAAGGTACTAGGCAAGGATCTGTTCCAGGCCTCTTTCGTAGCTTCTCGTGCTTTGTTGGCAATCTTTGGCCTTTCTTGGTTTGTGGACACATCACCCCGATATCTGCCTTCATGTTCACATGGTGTTTTCCCTGTCTATGTCCAAATTTCCCCCTTTTGTACAGACACCAGGACAAGGGCAGATTGGGGGCCCAACATACCTGATGAGTATGGCCTCATCTTAAGTAACTATATCTGCGTGACCCCATTTCTAAATAAGGTCACATTCTGAGGTACTGGAGGATAGGACTTTGGCATACGAATTTGGAGGGGGGACTAATCAGCCTATAACAATCCTTATTTTCCTAAAATCATTCACCACAGTGTTCTTCTAAACATTGTGTTCGATTCTATGTAAAGGGACGACTCAGTCTGTAAATGGTAACTTTTTATTGCATAAAATGAGAAATGCTTTCGTCTTTTCAATGAGTTTGGTTAGACTATATACCTATTATAGACTATACCTTCTGATTTTTTTAAAGGATAAAACATATTTGGTTAGCCTGTGTTAATTATGATATAGTCTGGTATGTAATTATTGTCACACTCAGATTCTTCAACTGGAAACATTTAATTACATTGGTATTTTATGCTTTTCTGTTTTAACTAATTTCTTCATGCTTTCCTCACATTTAAAATGCTGTGTTTTATATAGATGTTTTGCTCTGGAGAATGTTACATGAATCTGTTTATGCATTTGTTGATTCAGTGAGACTTAAAACTGGTTGAGGTATTTAATTAAATATATAATTAGTTATGACTCTGAGTGAGGTTCTCAGTTCCTTAATTGCCTGCTCTAAGCAGTAAAATCTCTGCTGCCTTCACAGTCTTGAGTATGACTTACCTCTATCCCTGCAGGTTCTTAGCCTGGGGTCCATAATAGACTGCAGAGGGCCTATTTATTTGTTAAAATTATGCCACATTTTATATGTGCAGTTTTCTGTGGGAGAGTGTCCTTAGCCTATCACCAGATTTTTAAAGGAATTCCTAATCCCTACCTCTCTTCTCAACAAAGTAAAAATACATTATAAGAAGTTGATCATGTCATCAGGAGAGAATGAGGTGGTCCTTATAATAGTGATCACTCCCTCCATTCTTTTTATTTATTTATTTATTTATTTATTTTTTTTTTTCGGTACGCGGGCCTCTCACTGTTGTGGCCTCTCCCGTTGCAGAGCACAGGCTCTGGACGCGCAGGCTCAGCGGCCACAGTTCACGGGCCCAGCCGCTCCGCGGTATGTGGGATCTTCCCGGACCGGGGCATGAACCTGTGTCCCTGCATTGGCAGGGGGACTCTCAACCACTGCGCCACCAGGAAAGCCCGACTCCCTCCATTCTTTACTGGGCTTTACAATGTCTGCTCAGAATGCAGCCTTCTCTGAATGAATTTTAGGGGCAATCAAATATAAAAAAAAAAAAAAGTTTCCAAAGGTGTCAGAATTGAATGGGGTGTTTGTGATAATTTATATAATAACCTTCTGATACACTTGGCAAATGGACCTGTGGGGTGTTTAAACTGAAAGTGGTGACTGAGAGTCATTTCCCTTGCGACTGAGATTCTTCGTGATTGAAGTTTTTTTCGTGGACACGGTTATATTTTTGCAAGGGCTCTCCCCTCACAGTGATTCTTTAATGCTTTAAATTGAGTTTATATGAATTTTGGTGCCAGTCTACTTGGAACATTTAAAGTACCTCCCAGATTAATTGGAAATACCCTTGAAAATGGCAAGGCTTGCTTGGGGAAAATGGTGACTGTTTTGGGAAGAAATGTCATTGTGGAAGGAGGGCTTAACTTTGGGATGCTTAAGCTGGCAGAGCAGATTCCACTCTGCTGAGCCTGGCTGCATAAGGGCGTCAGGAGCCCTGGGCCTTCTTTACAGTGGGTGGTTTGAGGAGGTGAGCAAGAAGGGTAAGGCCACAGGTAAGTAAATAATGAGAATTGTGTGAGTTGAAGAACAGCTCCAGGGTTTAAAGTGGTGGGGCTTTCCTAGGGATGAGCGGTCCTTCACAAGTTAAGGCCGGATGGGCAAGATTCTGGGGGTTAGGAAATTAAAGGATTTCCTTGGCTTTCCTTTTTCCCCCTTTCTGTTCTTTTAATCCTTTGTACCCTTGTTTGTGTTCTTCTTTGTGATGACCAGTCGGGTGTGGCCACAAGTGGGGAACACAGAGGTTTAGGAAAACAAAGTTTATTATACTCACAGGTCCTAGAGAGACAGAGTCACTGCACACTGAGAGAGGTCACAGGGGAGGAGGGCCAGGAAAGTGGGCTCAACCAAGCAGGTGGGAGCCAAGAGAGAGGACGAAGACCCGTGGACAAGCCACCTTTATGGAAGGTCAGGGTGGAGTATGCAAGAAAAGGGATGAGGGAATTTCCTTTGTGCATGAGAATGTTACTAGTTCATGGTCAGGGGCAGGCAGAAAAACAAACCTTGTGGTGTGGCCCACCTTATCACACAGGTGCTCTTAGTCACCTGGGTGGGGTGCTCACAGCTTGAGTGTGTGGGGATGCTGAGGGAGCAGGAAACAAAATATGAAGTTTTAAAAACTTTAAAGTACAGCCTTTCTCTCTCTCGCACTCTTTTTCTTGGTTTAGATTTTCTTTATTTCCCTGACCAGTTTGGAGCCAAAATGTTTGAGTGATTTATATGGTCTATAATGGATAATAAAGACTAAGAAGAGAGCTGTGTATAGCTGTACCTATTAAAATGTCATGTTGTGAGACCCTGTCAAGTATTCTTGCAGACTATCGACGAAATATTTTCAAATGATATTGAAACTTCAGCTGAGTCTGGTGCTTTGGGAAATCACTATTTATGAAGATTTTACATTTAGTACAACTTCTAAATTCAGAATCTGCTGTTCTTCTTGCTTTGCTCTCACCTTTCTCCTCTAGCCCTGGGTCAGATCATATATGGTGTATGACTGTGAAGAAGCTATCTGTCATTCTCTAGAGCCACTCAGCTCCTAGGAGGTTTGCTCAGATTACTTTCTAGCCTCTTCTGACTTGTGATATCTGAAAGAAACAGAAGTATCTTTCTTACAATTCAAACTGAATTTACAAATAGATCCTAATTGGAGCAGCTTAAGCAGTATCTCAGTATCAAGGTACAGTTCTTGTCAGGCACGTACGGGTAGTTTGCCTTTGCTTTTCAGTGTACAGGAAAGCTCACCCACAGTGAACACTCCCGCTTGGGAAAAGAAAGAATGGGAATCATGGCAGTATGGTCCATAACAGTGATGCCATCTGCTGAGTAAGGTGAAGTCCCCCGCCCCTACAGTAGAGGAAGTTCCTTGGTTTTACCCTGTTTCTGCAATCCGGGAAGAACTCTTTTGTTCTTTCTTTTATTTGGCCAAGTCTAAAGAGAGTGACAAGGAGGGTGGCCTCTGGGAGCTGCAGAGCTTCTTTAGGTGGCTTCCTGTTTATGTAAATTTGGGGGTCACTTTACAGTCACAGGCTTTTAACTACTCATGGCCCATGGCTGATTTGACCAATAGCATTTCTTCAGAAACTTAGAAGACTTCTGATATGTTTTATTCTTGTCGTTCCACTTGCCACTTACCACAGTGGAATCTTTTTGTTCCCCACTGGATCCGTTTGACCTTTTTTAGATCTCGTTTTCAACCAGGACATTTGGTTTTGTTAATCTGAACTTTGCACGAAGTCCTAATGCTTTGGTTTAACCAAGGGGTCTTAAGGGATCTTTGTTGCTCAAACTTCTTTCCATTCTTATTTCCTGTTATTTGCTTCAGGGATCCAGGATGACTAGGGTTCCGCCATCTTTAACACATGGTTTTCAAGATCGCCAAAGGGAAAGAGTGTGTCGGATCAAGCATGGGAGATTTTCACGGGCCAGACCTGGAAGAGGAATGTGGTCGGCAGGACATTAAGACCTTCAGTGACCTTCCCTCTTGTATGGTCCCCTTGCCTTTGAGTGTGGGTCAGCCTGTCACTATGAAAAGATGTCCCTCCTGAGATTATTACTTTATATGGCAAAAGGGAGATTATATGGTTGGGCTTAATCTAATCACATGAGCCCTTTAAAAGAAGAGCATTTTTTTCTGGCTGGTAGCAGAAAGGGAGGTCAGAGAGGACTGGACATGCTGTTGCTGTTCAAAGATGAAGGGGCCATGTGACAAGGAGTGTACTTAACCTCTAGGAGCAGAGAGCAGCTCTTGGATGGCAACCTGCAAGGAAACAGGGACCTTCTAAGGTCCACAGCTTTTAAGAACTGGATTTTGCCAACCATGTGAATAGAAGAGATTTCTTCCCCGGAGTCAGCAGATAGGAGCCCAGTCTAGGTGACACCCTGTGGCCTCGTGAGACTGAGCAGAGACCCAGGCGAGCTGGCTCAGGCTTATGACCTGTAGAAGTCTGAGCAAAATAAATGGCTGTTGTTTTAAGCTGCTAAGTTTGTGGTAATGCGACAACAGAAAACTAATAGAAGGAACAATCAGTTATGTTTAGGTTCAGTTTGCTGGAACTTGTATGGCCAAGCCATGGAATACCTAAATGCAAGGGAAGAAGGGAGGAGGCTGGGAACTGTGGTCTATCGAGTGTACCCAGAATGTAGAAGTGGGTGTTGGTAAAAATCTAGAAGCCTTTGCGATGCCTGTGTCTATAACACATTCATTTGTATGGGTGCTTGTGTGTGTATATGTATACACACACATATACATACAACATAAACACGCACACATAAAATTTAAGTCTCATTTGCTGTCAGTCTTATTACATAAGGTTCAATATTACATATGCCTCTTTTAATACATGTTATATTTTACAGTTTTTTCCCCATGGTTAGTTTGTTTGGTATTTTTCTCTGGTGAAACACAAGTTTCTTTTTGTAGTCCCTGATCAGTTTTAAACAGTGAAGCTGTTAATTACTTTCTGAGCATCCTCTTAGCTTGGTAGGCTGCTAGTGCAGTGACAGCTTCATTAACCTTGGAATGGGGAGAATGTGGAACATTGAACAGTTTTTTGAATTGTTAGTTTCCAACAAGGCTTCAGGGATCTTCACCAGTGAGAGCAGAGTGGTTGACTGTTCATCCCACATCTGTTTCTGTGCTTGTGGAAGGCTGATGCCACCACAGGTACAGTGAAATGCCCTTATCTTGTATGGGCACATTAGACAGCTACATGGTAATTTGAAGTTGTTCATTAAGTAGTTGTCGAGGGTTCCAGATGACTGTGGCACACGTTGTGTTGTTTGTGAGTGATGTGTTAGCTTCACGTTCTTTGACATGATTCCTGGGTCCAAAGCCCTGAGTGGTTTTCTAGGTGTAGCTGGTGGGCAGTGCCAGACCTCTTTTGGAAAGGATGAGGTCTTGCACCCTGAGATGTCCTGTGCGGGCTTGGTGTCATTTGACAGCTTGACCAGGGAGAGACTAGTCAGACAATGTTCTGTTTCTGAGTGAAGTAACCTAAAGGTGATGTATCCCGTAAGAATTGATTACAGAATGAGTACAGCTTTCACCCTTGTCATTCCCTGCATTTACTGCTCACTGAAGTGACCCTGGAGTGCTTCTTTATGTTGCATGAATGTTGGCCATGTTTATAGTATTCATTAAACTGCTTAAGTGGCTACTTCTGGGCACCAGGGACCTGCAAACCCAAACCCTTGGCCGTGGCTGCCCTCCTTCACGTTTGTAGACTGACTGAGTGAAGTGCTTTCTGGAGATGTTCTCTTCATTACTGTTCCCAAGATTTTACTCATGCAAGTTAATATCTTGTTACCCAGAGATTCTATTCTGCTTCTTAACACTCAGCTTTTCACTTGAGTGCTGTCTCCTATTCCGCTTTCTAATTAAGTTTAACAACATTGTTTTTCATTAAGCTCTTTTCTGTCCATCTCATCCACTACTCTCTGTGTGACTTTGGTCCCTTTGAAGCTCACAGATCCAGAATCTTTAGAATTTTCTACTTTTTTTGCCCATTACCTTTACCTTAAACCCAATCCAGAATTTCCAAAGAGATACTTAAAATGCTCATCATCCACCTCTTTTCTAAATTTTTTGATACAGACGTGGAAAACTCCTTTTTCTTAGCTCCAACAGAAGCTTGGAAAGCTTATCATTGTTTACAAAATTTAAATTGTTCAGCAAGTATTTTGTGATCATTAAGATGCATCTAATTCATTTTTATAAGCTCTTTCAGCTACTTTCTATGTCTCAAGATATGCACACTTAAATCATCTTGATCCATTTTCACCATAAACCACCTTATGTGAAAGGATGTGTCCTAAACAGAAAGTTTATCATAAAATCTCTATAGCAATGCATTTGTCGAAATTTGATTACTGTTACTCTGCTTTTATGAGGCAATGAGTTATGCTGATATCATGTGATACGTATTGGCTTGCCTTTTATAACATTTAAATTATTGCTGTCTTCCGTCACTGTGTCTGCTGGTTGCTGCCGTGAGTGATTCAAGTGAATTTCTATAGGCTCTTTTGATTTCTGTAGGCTCTTTCCATATGATTATGGTGGAGTAATTTGACTGTTTCCCATATTTGGCATTCAGCTTTATCTTCATGACTTTTGGACATCTGCATTCATCTTTAATTTACTGACTTAAACAAGGAATCGTTATCCTTTGATAAATGGAAAAACCACTATCACTTATCATAAATAGAGGTATAGGAAATTATCATACAAAAAAAGAGAGTCAAGTCCTACATACTCTTGCTTGAGGAAATCTGTGAGCTTGAAGTTTATTCTGCTTTTGTTAAAACAGGAGATTAACAAATGTTAGACAAGCAGTAAATACCCTAACAATACACTGAAGCCTTTTTCCCTCACTAAATCAGAACGATTGTAAGAAGACTAAAGCAAATGATATCTTCATTGAGGGAATCAGTGTAATTGAGGGCACAAGTCTGCACCAACTGTGTTGTTCAAGACTTGCCCCCTCCCACAGTTGCACTGTGTAAATGGTCGGCTCTTCTCTGACTGTCAGGGAATTTTCTGCCCATGATGTAATTTGATCATGTATCATAAAAGCCAAGGTCATTTGTTTAGAGCAGCACTGAGTCATCTGTTCTGTGCTTAATGTTCAGAAGGGTGCCCCAGGCGTGCTTCAGGAGAAGCTCTTGACATCCTGTAAAATATGGTAAAAGCCTGTCCCTCATTAGGATAGTGTAAAACATGAGCGGTAGGAACCCAGGATTAGAAACTCAGAGACCTCCGGCATCCTCCTAGTGTTCCCATTCTGAGGGCCCGTGAGACCTCGGACAAGTCACCAGTCACTTGATTTCATCTCCACCCCCACAACCCCCAGTCCCTAAGTTCCACAGCCGAGGCAAGATGGACTTGGACGTGCGTGTAGGTTCTGACGTTCACGCTTCTGCTCTTGTTCGCCTCTGATTCATATCTGAGTGGAGCTATCATCATCTTTCTAAAGAGCAAATCTAACGTTGCTCCTCTGCTTAAAACTCATCAGTGGTCCTTATGGCTCCCAATATAAAGCCCTTGTCAGTCCCATGAGAGAGTTTGGAGTGTGGTCGGACGCTTTTTACCTACTTAGTCTCATCTCTCACAGCTGTGTAAGTGTGAGATTATCTTTTACCCCATACTGTACACACTTACCTGCTTTTGGGCCTTTGCACCATACTGGCCTCTTTGTGGAAATTCCCCTTCCCTCTCTTCCACTTTATACTTGACTAATCACTGCTTCTCTTTCAGGTCTCAGCTTGATAATTTCTTAGGTACCCTTCCCTCATTTGGTATGGGTTAAATGCCGTTCCATGTGCAATGAAAACTGCCCATAGTGCTTCTCTTAAGTATGGGGCTTGGCCCACTGCACTGCTTGTTGGTTTATTTCCCTGTTGGTATCCGCCAGTGTGGGTATAAAGAAAGGGACTCTGTTTTGCTCTTCATTGTTTCCCTAATGCCTGTTCCTTAGTGGGTATTCAATAGACATTTGTTGAATGAATACATCCTTCCTGTTTCTCTTCTACTTATCCATATTTATGTATGTTTAAAAGGGGTTCTCTTGTGTATGTATTTTTTTTGTTTGGTGTTTTTGCGGTACGCGGGCCTCTCACTGTTGTGGCCTTTCCCGTTGCGGAGCACAGGCTCCGGACGCGCAGGCTCAGCAGCCATGGCTCACGGGCCCAGCCGCTCCGCGGCATGTGGGATCTTCCCAGACCGGGGCACGAACCCGTGGCCCCTGCATCGGCAGGCGGGCTCTCAACCACTGAGCCACCAGGGAAGCCCTGTGTATGTATTTTTTACTTTATTTCTGCTTAAAGATACATCACATATTTTGAGTTAATTTAGAAGTTGAACTAAAACATGCTCTTATAGAATTGTAAATTTGTAAATTTAAAATAAACTTCCTTAATTATAAAAATGGCCAACATGGTTATTAACTCATTAATTACCCAAACCAACCCCATAAGGGCATTATTATCCCCATTTCACAGATGAGAAAACTGAAGCACAGAGTGGTTAAGTAAGTTGCCCAAGATTACGCAGGTTTGGTGGCAGAGTTAGGATTTTCGTCCAGACTGGCTAGTTTCAGAGCTGATAACTGCCAATAATTCTCAACTACGTGTCCTATTCCAGCCTTAAGTGTCAAACTAAGAAATATCTGAAAGGGTTTAGTAATCAGTAAGATAAAGATGAACATCTTAATAGAAAAATTAGAAAAGAATATGGAAAGACAATTCAGCTTTCCCTTGTTATCCACAGGGGATTGGTTCCAGGACCTCCACGGATACCAGAATCCGTGGTTGCTCAAGTCCCTTATATAAAATGGTGTAGTACAGTTGGCCCTCTGTGTCTTCAGGTTCCGCATCTGGGGTTACAGAGGGCTGACGTTATAGGAAAGGACTACAAGTGGCCAGGATACAAATATAAAAATCATGGAAATCAAACAGCAATATATGACATTTCTCATTATTTACATCGGCGTGGATTAAAGGGATGATAACATTCTGAGTCAGCAAAGGTAAGTATGTGGGCTCTCGTTTGATGGTGGGAGTATAGATGTCAGCAGTTTTCTTCCTTGTAATTCTTTTTTTAGGACTCTATTTACAGAAAATAAATGTATGAGCTTGCAAAACTTGTGTACACAGTTGTTCATTTTAGTAGTTATTGTAATGAAAAGTTGTAAAGAACCTAAATGTCAAATGATAGGGGATAGGGAGGTAAATCGTGGTATGTCTGTATCGTGGAATATCTATAGCTATTTTGTCCATAGGGAAGGATTTATCAGTGCAGAGAAGTATTCACGATGATTGCAGTGAAAAGAACAGGTCATAAAACAGATATGCAGTAGGCCTAATAAAGGGTAAAGAGCTACAGTAGTAGGTAAAAGACACTGAGAATTTATATGTCAGGCACTTTGCTATAAGATCGTTTTTAAAATTAACATTTAAACAGTGGTTTTTCCTGGTCAGTTGGGCTTATGGATGAGCAGTCGGTGTTTCTGCATTTCTTCATCTTTTGTAATTAAATTTTATCTATCACTACATTTTCTTTCCACCCCATCATCCTCACTTCTTATTCCCATCCCCACTTCCTCAGGTTAAATTGAAAACAAGGAATAGAAGAATCTTGCAAGCCATCTCTGGGATTGGAAGCAAACCCCATTTCCAGCGAAGTTCTAGAACTGTCAATCAGTGTAGGTCTGTTCCTTTAGGCGTTTGGCTTCACAGCATTAGAACACCTACCTCGCCCTCCATAGAGCCCTGGATTAAATTGTGCTGCTTGGGTTCTTTCTGAATGCGTGGCTGCTTCTCCTGTTTCTTCAAGAACTGTAGAGGCCTCATGAATAAGAACGCTGCTAATGACTTTGGCTGCCATTTCTCTTGAATGATGTTTTCTTCTTCCAGATCCCTAGTCTTATCCTTAGGAAAGACAGTGTCATGGCTTTGACTCTGTTTTGCATAAAGGGAAAGAGGGTAGCTAGGACATGTATGGTGTAAAAGAGTGTTTCTGCAAGATGCTCTCTGTCATTTGGTGCATACTGTCCAGCCTCATTCTTCAGCTCCTGTAGCAGGAGTCTCCTGGGCATCTGTCACTTCTTAGCTTCTCAGCAAAAGGCCCGTAGGCAGTGCATCCCAGCAAAGAAGAATGAAGCCTGGTGGAGACTCTCTAACAAGATAGGAGACATCCCAAGTGATTGCCTTTGAACATGAATGCAGAATTCTGTTAACAGCCTCTCGTGGGCTTCCTTCTATTGAGGATAGAAAATGCAGAGTTTAGGACATAAATAGAAAAATTATACCTTCTTTGCACCCCAAGCAAAATAGAACAGACTGGAAGAACCATGACCAGGAAACACAGCCTCAGTCATGAGATGGGCCGGCGGGATCAACCCGAGCACTGAGGGTGGCTTTGGGTTGGGTACCAGTGTGCCTTTATGGATAGTTCGGCTTTCTCTGGGGCCTGGCACTCTTTAATGGCTTCAGTGAAAAGTGCTTCAAGCTCTTAAGATGAATAGGCTGTGAAGTCATTTCTGGATTAAAGCTTGTTTTTCCAGCCTTTGCAGAATCGCTTTAAATTTCTGGAGCCAATATTTGTAAGTTGAGAAATAGGAGTTGAAGACTCTGCCTCAAGAAATTTGTTTCCAGCATAGTAATCCTGCATATACTAAACGGATGCTTTTACTTGCTGCAGAACTTCAGGTTTTGGTCCTCTTAAGTGTTTTGAGACTTGAATATTTAAATAGATCCCTGAGAAAGAGTGATTTTTGAATTGAGGTATATGTAGCGTGATAGAACTTTGTTACCTATGCATTCTGGTCTGTGCTCTTCTTAGGTGGTTCTCTGAAGAGTGGAAGAGTTTTGCAGGACATTTTTCTCATAATTGGGCATTACTGGTGGAAGGTGAGGTGTGAGTCTATTTGATTTGTAAGATTTTTAGAGCAGGTTATTAAAATATGCTTTTAAAGCTATTCAGTGAATTATCTTGATTTAAAAACTGTCTCCATGCAAGATAGATTATTATTTGTATCAGTATTTTAGTCTCTTTTTGTTCCTGAATGGACCGTTGGAATCCTGAAGTCTTGGTTATGGAGTACCCATGGACTGGGAAAAGGTGTGCAATTCTGTTCCTGTAGATTAAATTACTACACTTTTTGGTTATACTTCTGAAGATGCTTTCCCTTTGCCTCATGCTTCATTTAGTAGTGATTCTCACCCCAACCTACCATCTCTGCAGGTAGTTTAAGGCCACTTACACTTATGTAGTGGTTCCCAAACCTGGGTGTGCATCAGTCACACGTGGTTCCTACTGCATGGGAGTCTGAAATAGATGTGAGGAGGGGCACAGACATCGCCATTAGAAAACTCAAAACCCCTAAAACAGCTCCTCAGCTTTAGGGACTGCTGTCCAAAGAATCTTCTATTAATACAACAAGGGGGAGAGATACCTACCAAGACCAAATAAGTCTGAGAAATATTGGAAACCAGGTTAAGCATGTGTCTGTACCGCAGGGCTTTGCTGAGCCTAACCATCACAAAACGTTCAGAGTCCTTAAAGCAGGGTTTGACTACGTACAGTTGATTTACTAATCCTCCTGCCTGTTTCCTCCCCGCTCCCCTTCTATTCTTCTTTTCCTTTTTTCCCTCTTTCGTTTCTCTTTTTTAAAAAAATTAATTAATTTATTCGTTTTGGGCTGGTTGGGTCTTCGTTGCTGTGCGCGGGCTCTCTCTGCTTGTGGCGAGCAGGGGCTACTATTCGTTGTGGTGCGTGGGCTTCTCACTGCAGTGGCTTCTCTTGTTGCAGAGCACGGGCTCTAGGTGCGTGGGCTTCAGTAGTTGTGGCTCACGGGCTCTAGAGCGCAGGCTCAGTAGTTGTGGCGCACGGGCTTAGTTGCTCTGCGGCATGTGGGATCTTCCCAGACCAGGGCTCGAACCCTTGTCCCCTGCATTGGCAGGTGGATTCTTAACCACTGCACTGCTAGCAAAGTCCCCATTTCTCTTTTTTTAAAAAAAAAAAAGTTTAAAGGAAGATTTGTTGTAGACTACCCATATATAAAATAATGGTTCTCCTTCAGAAGTTCTTAAAGTTTGGTTTTGATATGTGTTTCTTTAAGTGAAAGCATCATCTGTATTTTGAAATAAATGTTAGGGTCTTTTGAATAACCCCTTCTGCCAGATGAAAGTTCTTTATTCAGTATGTCAGTTAATTAGATCATCATGATTTGTCTCTTCAGTAACTACTCAGATTCTTGATTTTCTAACATCCGTCTCAGGAAACTCACATTAACTTTTCCCTTTTTGTTGATGAACGTGGAGTGACAGCTTAACATTTTGTAGTGTGTACGTACTGATTTTACTATTCTAATACCTCTCTAAGGAGAAGGCATGTTGATACTTAACCATTTAACATATGAGAAAATGGAGTCTGAGTACCTTGCCTATAGTTTCTGCAGAAGCGATGGTATTATGAGAGTCTGGGCCAAACTTGGTTTGCATCCTTCTTGCCAATCAGCAGGCTGTTTGTGCCTAAACCACTGCCCGCACTGCCAGATGTGTTCATGGCAGCTGTGAGGGATTGGAAGGGAGAGAAGCAACGCAGGAGTGTGATGTTCTTAAGATACTGCAAGAGGCAAGGGCTGTAGATGGCTTGCCCTTGCCGAAAAAGCCATTTGCAAATACAGAAACTCATTCCCTTCTCAGATTAGAAAGAACTTAAAAATATGCAGTCGTAGGTTTTTCAGGAAGGTTATGAGGATTGAGGAGTAAGCATTCAAAGATTTTTTGGTAACATTGTGTATTATTTACTTATTTATTTTCCTAAGAGTAATAAACCATGGTGCTGTTGAGTTGCAAATATGGCAGGACAAAGGCCTTTAGCCTCTAAGCTTTGTGATCTTGATTTGATATTGTTTGTATATTCAATATATTTAATACACGGGAGCTGTCTTTTCATGGTTAATAATTCATGTCCTTTGGATGAGTGAAATTGCTTCGAACTGGGACTCCTCTGTGGGAAATAGACTTTATCTAGTTCCTACTCCCATTTGGCTTTATAGGTCCTTGATTACAATGACTTATTTCTACATTGTACAGTCTCACACTTGTATCAAGGTTACTAATCATGTAGAATTTTCTTTTTTTAAAAATAAATTTATTTATTTATTTTCGGCTCCGTTGGATCTTCGTTGCTGCATGCAGGCTTTCTCTAGTTGCTGAGAGCGGGGGCTACTCTTCGTTGCGGTGTGCGGGCTTCTCATTGCAGTGGCTTCTTTTGTTGCGGAGCACGGGCTCTAGGCACGCGGGCTTCAGTAGTTGTGGCGCACGGGCTGAGTTGCTCCGCAGCAGGTGGTATCTTCCCGGACCAGGGCTTGAACCTGTGTCCCCTGCATTGGCAGACGGATTCCCAACCACTGCGCCACCAGGGAAGTCCTAGAATTTTCTTTTCTGATGCCAAACCTCTCCCGTCAAACGTTGGCAGTTGTTGTAATGTCGGGTTTTTTTCTTTTTTTTTGTTTTGACCGCACCCTGTGGCATGTGGGATCTTAATTCCCTGGCCAGGGATCAAACCTGCGCCCCCTGCAGTGGAAGCGTGGAGTCTTAACCACTGGACCGCCAGGGAAGTCCCTGTAATGTCCATTTTGAAATGCTGTGGAAGTCCCTCAGTCCACTGCTCACCCTCCCTCACCCCCCACCATCGTGGTTCAAGCTGTGACCCAGCATCTCTCCTGCCTCCAGTCAGGTCACATTTTAGCCAGAGGGATCCAAAGCTGAATATATCTTTGACTCGTACGTGCTTAAAACCTTTCAGTGGCTTCTGGTTGCACAGACTAAAATCCTAAATCACGAGCTGCAAGGGCCTGCCTGATCTGACCCTTGCCTCTCCACCCTGATTTAGTGCCAGGTTTCCACTCGCACTGTGCTCTGGTCATCCATCTGTCTTACAAATAGTAGGCGTTAAATTGATTACCTGCCAGGTTCTGTGCTAAGTTCTGAGTGTAGGGAGGTGAATAAAATACTCATTCCCTGCCTTCATGGAACTGGCAGCATAGTGTGGGAGACAGACCAATAATCCTGCAAATGTATGGTTAGACATTGTCACAAATGCAACAAAGAAATGCTAGGGTGCTATGACGTGAGGTCATACCTGACGTTGTGCTGTGGAGAGAGACCACACTCCCTTCACGCCTAGGAAGAAGGTTCAGGGTGCTTATCAGGCGCAGCAGGGGAAGCTCTTACCAGCAGAGACAATTCCAAATGTGAGAAAGGGACCATTATTTGCACGTAAAGAGCAGATGATGGTTTCAGAGATACCTGCATATGTTAATTCAGAAAGGATAGCCTTGAGGATAGATACTACTTCTTGTATTTTACTGCAGCTAGGATCTTGGAACATATCTAGCTGGAGTAGCTTCTGTTGAATAAGTAAGATTGTATGATCTGATTTACAGCAATAGCTTTCTTATCAAAGACCGTATCTCTGGCTTTTCAGAGTAGATGATCATAGAGTGTCTCTCTGAGGTTGGGAATTTAAACTGAGAAGAAACCAGCCCTTTGTGAAGTTGCCAGTAGAACAGGCAGATGTGGGGCTCTGCTGCCAGGCCTTTGTGGCTGGATTGTGTGTGCCTGTCCTCCCCTCACCCTAGGGACACTTCAGTCCTACTCATCCTTTACCCTTAATGCAAATGTTACTTCTTGGAAGCCCCTTCTTGGATCTGATAGATTAGATGAGGTTCCCCTTTAATCCGTTTACTGTGGTTTGTTACTGTGCATTAATATTGTGGCCATTTGATTAAATGTTTATCTCCTTCACTGGTCTCTAAATTCCTGAAGGTAAGGATCATGTTTCTCTTTGCTTACTTTTGGGGATGATGATAAGTAACATAAAAATAGTGGTTACCGTTTAGCTTAACCCCATAAAAAACCTATGGGGTAGGTACTATTACACCCATTTTACTGATGAGGAAACTGAGGCGCAGAGAGGTTAAGTGTCTTTCCCGAAGTAAGGCAGCTATTAAGTGAAATAAGTCAGACAGAAAAAGACAAATACTGTATAATATCACTTATATACGGAATCTAAAAAATAAAACAAACTAGTGAATATAACAAAAAAGAAACAGACTCACAGATATAGAGAACAGACTAGTGGTTACCAGTGGGGAGAGGGAAGGAGTGAGAGGCAAGATAAGGGTAGAAGATTAAGAGGTACAAACTACTATGTATGAAATAAATAAGAGCTCCATCAAAAACAAACAACCCAATCCAAAAATGGGCAGAAGACCTAAATAGACATTTCATCAAAGAAGACATACAGATGGCCAAGAGGCACATGAAAAGATGCTCAGCATCACTAATCATTAGAGAAATGCAGATCAAAACTACAGTGAGGTTATCACTTCACACTGGTCAGAATGGCCATTGTCAAAAATCTACAAACAATAAATGCTGGAGAGGGTGTGGTGAAAAGGGACCCCTCCTGCGCTGTTGGTGGGAATGTAAATTGATACAGTCACTATGGAGAACAGTATGGAGGTTCCTTGAAAAACTAAAACCAGAACTACCATATGTCCAAGCAATCCCACTACTGGGCATATACCCTGAGAAAACCATAATGCAAAAAGAGTCATGTACCACAGTGTTCATTGCAGCACTATTTACAATAGCCAGGGCATGGAAGCAACCTAAGAGTCCATCTACAGATGACTGGATAAAGAAGATGTGGCACATATATGCAATGGAATATTACTCAACCATAAAAAGAAATGAAATTGAGTTATTTGTAATGAGGTGGATGGACCTAGAGTCTGTCATACAGAATGAAGTAAGTCAGAAAGAGAAAAACAAATACCATATGCTAATGCATATATATATATGTGTGTGTGTATATATATATATATATATATATATATAGAATCTAAAAAAAAAAAATGGTACTGATGAACCTAGTGGCAGGGCAGGAGTAAAGACGTAGACATAGAGAATGGACTTGAGAACACGGGGAGGGGGAAGGGTAAGCTGGGGCGAAGTGAGAGTGGCATGGACATATATACACTACCGAATGTAAAATAGATAGCTAGTGGGCAGCAGCAGCATAGCACAGAGAGATCAGCTTGGTGCTTTACGACCTAGAGGGGTGGGATAAGGAGGGTGGGAGGGAGACGTGTGTATATGTGTACATATAGCTGATTCATTTTGTTGCACAAGAATCAATTATACTCCAATAAAGATCTAGTAAAAAAATTTTAAAAAATAAATAAGATACAAAGATATATAGTACAACATAGGGAATGCAGCCAGTATTTTATAATAACTATACATAAAATGTAACCTTTCAAAATTGTGAATCCCTGGGACTTCCTTGGTGGTCCCATGGTTAAGAATCTGTCTTGCAATGCAGGGGACGCCGATTCGATCCCTGGTCGGGGAACTAAGATCCCACTAAGCCTGCATGCCACAACTAGAGAGCCTGAGTGCCGGAACTACAGAGCCCCCGTGCTCTGGAGCCTGCGCACCACAACGAAAAGCCTGTGCACCACAGTGAAAGATCCCACGTGCCACAGTTAAGACCCAATGCAGGCAAAAAAAAAAAAAAAAAAAAAATTGTGAATCACTGGGCTATACACGTGAAACTTATATAATATTGTACATCAACAATGCCTCAGTAAAATAAATAAAAACAAAACAAAACAAAAGCAAACAAAAAACACAGTAACGCAGCTGTTGATGGTGGAGGCAGAATTTGACCCTGGCAGTCCATCCTTTGGAAACTGGAGTAGACTTTAAATCAATCACTTAGTGTTTCATTTATTCAGTCAGTGGAGCAGAATAGAAGGTCCGGTGATAAGTAGTGCAGGTGTATTGTGGTAATTTGGTATACAATAAAGGCAGCATTTCAGATCAGTAGAGAAAAGAATGGGTTGTTCAGTAAATGATGTTTGGATAGTCATCTGTCCCTTTGGAAAACTGGATCCTCTTATCACACTTTATACTGAAATGGATTTTAAGTGGTTGGAATGTATAAAGGTAAAAGAATATAAAGTAGTAAAAGGAAAATATGGGTTCTCTTGAACTGGAGAAAAACTTTCTGAACGTGATTGATAAGGTGCAGAGACTGTACAGTAAAGGTGGGCGATTTTTTGCTACATAAAAATGAAGAGCTTCTGAGTAGCAAAAGCATCCTAAATATGGCTGTAATGACTAGTGGGATTAAGATATGCAGCATACAACTAAAGAATAAAATGGACAAAACCCAGCTTTGGCAGGTGTGTGGGGTCAGGGGTTACTCTCATGTCCTGCAGGTTCCTCCTTTTTGGGAGCCAGTTAGGCAATGTGTTGATATGTAAGTTCCCTTTGATTAAGGCATTTCTTAGAATTTATCACAGATAGGAAAGTAGGAGGTGTGGTCAAAGAGAGATGTTCAGAATTCATCACTGTGTTAATGGTAGTGAAATATTGATGTGGTCGTCCAGTGGATTTCTGTGTGGCTAATGAAAATGACGTAATCTAGATTAATTCACGAGAACACCTTTCCTTGATATCATTGGGGCCAGGGGGTGGATTTTAGCAATATGTGTATAGTGTGAACCTATATGTAAAATTGTAGGCAGGGCCTGTATCCGAACATGTGGCTGGGTGCATGTCCGGAATAAGGTTTACAATGTTAATAATTATCTCTAGATATGTCTTTTAAAAGTTTTCTGTTTCTTAAATTTTTTTGGATGTTATTTCTTTCAAAGGTATATGCTCATTGTTTGTATTTTGTTTTTAATAATAACAAAACTATCCAGAAATGAGAATAATTATCTAAGGTGTATTTTTTTCCAATCTGAACAATTTTCCAGCTTATGAAATAAAAAAAAATTAAGACTTTTTTTATCCTTTTGTAAATATTTAAATTTTTAAAAATTTTTTATTAAAGAATTTTTATGGAAGTATAGTTGATTTACAGTGTTGTGTTAGTTTCAGGTGTACAGCAAAGTGATTCAGTTTTATATATATACATATATATACACATATATATGTGTATATATATATATATATATATATATATATTCTTTTTCAGATTCTTTTCCCTTATAGGTTATTGCAAAATATTGAGTATAGTTCTCTGTGCTGTACAGTAGGTCCTTGTTGGTTATGTATTTTATATACAGTAGTGTGTATATGTTAATCCCAAACTCCTAATTTATCCCTCCCCTCCTTTCCCCTTTGGTAACCATAGTATTTAAATTCTTATATCACTTATTTTTGGCTCCTATAAATGCTATTCCCACTTTTGTTCTTCCTAGCCGCTGTATTAGGGATGTTTGAAGTATTCAGGGTACTGAACAGAAGGTCAAACCCAAGGAAGGAAATGGGGTTCAGAAGCATTTTCATTAAAATTGCATGAATACTGAAGTTTATTCCACAGCACAAAGCCTTACTGCATGAGCTGGATCAGTGTTTAATGGAAACAGCCTTTTAAGCATTCTTAAACTCTCTGTTCTTAAACTCTCTGTTTTTAATTAAACATACTATGTTCTTTAGCCTTAAAAGATGGAGTAACTAACACAAAGGAAGGGAAAAAAAGCATCAGCGTCAAAGATAGGAGTATAATGTCGAAGGGAGAATTTCAAATAAAGCACCCACACACACAGCTCCCTCAGAGATAATATCAAACAGCACAGCTCGTTCAGATTCTGATCTTTTTTCAGTTAGATCTTCAGAGAACAGTTTAATAAAGCATTAATTATGTAGCAGCCCTACACACACTGTAGACAGGGATAATCTCGCTGCATAATTTTGCTAATGATACATCTATAGGATACTATTTCTATCCTAATATATCTGTTCTTTAGTGACTAGGGGTAGGCTTATTTTAGAACCACAAGCAGCATTTGATATTCAACACTCTATCTGCTTCAATGGCTACATGTACCACTATTTTGGATTTTGTGGGGAATGGACTTCTAAGAATGGTTTTAAGATAATCTGCAATGTGTGGACAAATTGGGGATTTTTAAAATAATTTTTACTCATTGTCCTAGGTGAGGAAGGTTGGAAGGCAGAGCATAGGGAAGGATGGGATAAATTGTCTACATAGGTGAAAAATGCCACGTGAATTTAGGGTTTAGGGTTTAGGATATGGAGATTGTAATACGTTGATGGAGCTGCAGTAGGTAACAGATCTCTCCAAATTTTTTCTTTTTCGTTAGCTCTATGATAAAACACTGTGATTTTTTTCCCCTTTAATCAGTGTGTTCCTCAGACTTTTAAACCATTGAATGCACGCATCACCCAAGCTTTTCTTTTTCTTGGATGCCTTCTGCGTGTTGTCGTATCTTCATCTTTATCACACCACTTGGCATCTTCATCCCATTTAGGTCCTGTTCGGTGGTTTTTGTTGTTGTTGTTTGGTTGGTGAAGCTCCTGTTGTCTTAAGTGAGATCATACGCTTTACTCTGAACCAGTCTGTTACCAAAGGACATATAGTAAAATGGGTGAAAGGTGGAAAAAATAAACACAGGGTTTAATATTCAGAGGATTTTTTTTTTTTTTTTTTTTTGCAGTACGCGGGCCTCTCACTGCTGCGGCCTCTCCCGTTGCGGAGCACAGGCTCCGGATGCGCAGGCTCAGCGGCCATGGCTCACAGGCCTAGCCGCTCCGCGGCATGTGGGATCCTCCCGGACCGGGGCACGAACCCGTGTCGCCTGCATCGGCAGGCGGACTCCCAACCACTGCACCACCAGGGAAGACCCGAAATGCTGATTTTTAACTGCATGTGTGCGCTTGTGTGTATGTCTGTGTGTGTGTCTGTGTGTGTATTTGGTTCTCCAGGTTGATGGAAAGGAGTGTGGTTATTTTGTCTAATGGCTATGTGGATAGTATTTCCTTTTATCTCTTGTAAAGTATCCTTTTTAGTTGTTACAGAAATCAAGTCTTTTTCCTACATTAGCTTCAGAAAAGGTGAAGTGGTATATAAAAATAAACCATGACAGTGAGTAAATTTAAAAAAAAATTAGGTATAGAGGAGAAACCCAGTGAGTGGTTAAATGACATTGTTAATTTTCAGGTTCTCTAGAATGCTTAGGTACAGCCAGAAGTAATTTTTTTAGATCATTTGAGTTTATTTGGTGACTGTTGAATCCTCAGAATTTGGATGTGGTCATTGCAGGAGAGAGTCTCATTGTGGGAATCCAGAGTAGGTTTGATTCTGTCAAATAGTTACAAGTAATTCTAGTTCTAGTAGTTACAAAAGAGAAATGGTCAAGCTTGGGAATCATGAATTGTATTTTTAAGCTGGGGATTTTACAGATCATTTGACATAAGTGAAACTGAAACCTCACCATTTTAAGGGCATTTGAGAAAGCCTTCTGGCTTAACTTGATGAAACCTAACTCTTTCTTCCCAGATTCTCTTCCTCCTTTGAAAACCAAACTGACATTCTTCATATAAAGTGCTAAAACATGCAGAACTCTGTTTATTGGTGGTAAGACTTAAAAGAGGAAAAGACTGAAGAATGACAATCAGATATCCTTGAATTCTCCTCTGGACATGAGGCAGAATGCTCTTGGTGTCCCAGCACCCTTTATCAGGATCAGGTTAGCTAGGGACAGAAATGATCTTAAATCATGGGACCATGACTTGAAGTGGGGCTGCTGGGCTCCTGGTTTTTTTTTAAAAAAACGCTTGCAATAACCTTTGAGTTCGCTCTCAGTGCATTGTCTAACAAGCCAGGTCTGTCCTGCCTCTCTTTTGCCCTGAGGCTTGGCTTCTTACACACTGCAGTAGTCCCTTGGTATCCCAGGGGGATTAGTTCCAGGACCCCGCCCAGATACCAAAATCCACGGATGCACAAGTCCCTTATATAAAATGGCCCAGTACAGTTGGTTCTCCATATTCACAGGTTCTGCATCCGTGGATACGGAGGGCAGACTGCACCTCAGCCCACTTGTCTCCCCCAAGATGCATCGTCACATGTAAGGACATTACTTTAGCTTATTTACCTCAAAAACCTACTCAGTGGTGTCGGTTTGATTGCTGTCATCTGAACTCTTTTAGTTTTACTTAGGTCGTTTGTGGTAGGTCACAGTTGAAGTCAATTAATTTTATGGCTGGGTTATGATGAAGCATACAGAACTATCTCTGATTCAGTACATTTCATCCAAAACATTTTTGTGCGACTTTGTCTTCTCTCTTTCCAAGTGTTTTGTAGTGGCTTCTGCTGTAGAGGCCACCAGCTGCTTATCTCTTTCACCCTTGCCTCCAGGAGATTGACAGTTCTGATTACTGTCAAAAGGGTGGATCTCGCCCTCCAGGTGAGACTTGACCTCTTGTATAGGGAGGAGTAGCCTGGTTTCCTAGGGCCATAGCAGTGTAAAAATAACAAATATTACTGATTTGAGAAAGAAGGATTACCAACGATGGTAGCAAGACAGTTGATTATGATATCTTCCTCTTTATTCATCCATTTTTTGGGAAAATGGAATGGGCACAGATAGGAAACACCTGTACCAGAATGGAAAATTTTCTTGTAAGAATAACAAAGGACTTCTATTATTGAATTTTTTTTTTTTTAATGTTTGAACTAACTGCAGGGTGTTCAACATAAAAAGAAATCCTACAGTTATTCTAGAAATTGATGTGCTGTCAGGAAAACTGCCTTAAATCCCCTTTGGAGTGCATTCAGATGCTCCTATTGTGGTATTTTTTTGGGAGATTATTTCCCTTGGGTAGCAAGTGTTTGTTTTATTTTTCAGTTATAGGCAAAGAGCCATATTAATGATGGGGGCCTGGACCCCGTGATGGAGCAGTAGTGTGGGTGATTCTGATTCTTGAGATATGCTACACATGCTTGGGCCTGTGTTGAGAGCTTGGCTCAGTTCAGGAAGATTTGTTTATGAGAGATCTCCTGATTTGTTAAAATTTTTCTGAATGTTATTTGAATCCATCCTGTTCATTAACACCCCAGAGTTACCTGCATAACCATGTTCATAGGAACATGAGTCACAAGAGCCAAAAGGTGGAAGCAGCCAAGTGTCCGTTGACAAAGGAAGGGATACACAAAATGTGGTCTATCCATACAGTGGAATATCGTTCTGCCTTAAAAAGGAAGGAGTTCCTGTCATATGTTATACGATGATCCTTGGGGACATTATGCTAAGTGAAATAGGCCAGTCACAAAAAGACAAATACCGTATGATCCCACTTACACCTAGAGTAGTCAGATTCACTGAGACAGAAAGTAGAATGGTGGTTACCAGGGACTGGGGGGAGGGGGAATGGGGAGTTAGTGTTCAGTGGGTAGAGTTGCAGTTGGCGAAGATGAAAGTTCTGGGGATGGATGGTGGTGATGGTTGTACAACAGCGTAAATATACTTAATGCCGCTGAACTGTGCACTTGAAAATGGTTAGTGTGGTAAATTTTATGCCTATTTAATCACAACTTTAAAAAATCCAGAGTGGATCGTTCTGCTTTGTTTTGGCTTCGGGGCACAGTGGGGTGTGGCTCTCCCCATCCTATGATTGTTGATGGAAACTGTCGTCTGGAAAGGACCTTAGACTTCCTCAGCTCCGACACTCATTTTGCAGGTGAGAAAGCCGGCTCTCAAGTGAGGAGATTTCCCCGCTTCATTGGTGGGCATAGTCCTCCAAGCTATGGCTCACCCAGTTTTCTGTGGAGGCAGTATAGAGAATATTAAGAGGCTGGCTGTGGGGTCCTAGTACTGGGCTTCACTCTGCCTCTGCTACTTAACTCAAATTCACACAGATGGTTCAATTCTCCTATCCTGTTTCTGAATCTATCAAGTGGAAAACATAGTAGAATCCCATGAGGTTGTTATGAGCTGATCCATATTAGCACTTAACACTTAGCATCGTGTTTTTCCATACAGTAAGTGACAAATGAATGGTAGCTGTTTAAAACCTGGTGGTCCATGGGTTAGGACTTGGTGCTTTCACTGCTGGGGCCCGGGTTCGATCCCTGGTCAGGGAACTACAATCCCACAAGCCGCACAGTGCGGCCAAAAAAAAAAAAATATTGTTCTTGTCTTGTTGCTGTTAATAGCTTCTGCAAGGAGGATTTGGAGACCAAGGTGTTGGGATCGAGGCTCAGCGGCAATTACGTTTTAGTTCTCTGTCCTGAGCTGAACTGCTTAGCGTGTCCTTGTCAACCGGTGTGTGAGCGGGGCAGAGGAAGTGCCTGTCGTGGTGTGGCTGTGAAGGAAGCAGTGCGGAGCCTGACAGAGCTTGGTTCATGGTTATGAGCTGGGTCAGTCGTAGCGGTTAAGCGGAGGTCACCGCGGGCAGCAGGCCTCGCAGCTGCAGCTCTGCAGCCCTGCAGCCATGGCCGTCAAGAGCAGTGCTGAGAGTAGACGTGCTCGGCTCTCGTCAAGGCCCGAGGCTGCAGGTGTGTTCTCGTGGGCCTGTTTTCCGGGGCCTCCTGAGGGAGGGCTCCTGGACTCCTCTGGGTCGGGTGTCCCTAGCAGTTGGCCCGAGGTAGGCCTGCAGGTAGGACTCGGCTTAGTTCGGGGCAGGGCAGAGGTGTTAAGTGTTTTCTCACAAGTACTTCTGTTTCTGATCCAGATGCTAAGCACCCCTCACTACCGACTCATTGTCTTGTCAGCTCTTTTTTAGCTCTTCCCCCAGTTTAGGGTGGAAGACTTCATCCAAAATTAAGCTTACCAGGGAGGTCATTTGTGCTCAAGGCAAATTCATGTAACACATAGGTATGGAGTGCCTGTGTGCCTAGCCGGGGATAAGAGGCTGGAGCTACAAAGAGAAATGAAATGATCTTGCCCTGGAGAGGCTCAGCACTCTACAGTCAGTGTACAGTCCTCGCCCCTGAGACCTGAGAAGAACTGGGTAGAGATGTTCATCTTAGCCCAGATAGCATCTCGGTGAGGAGGACTGGGGCCACCATTGCAGTCTTACCATGTATTACAAGTGTGTGTGTGAGTTTGTGTTCAGTGTATATATAAACGTTCATGTGTAGGTGAAATATATATGGTAAACTTCCTATCAAAAAATTCATGGTGTGGGGCTTCCCTGGTGGTGCAGTGGTTGAGGATCTGCCTGCTAATGCAGGGGACACGGGTTCGAGCCCTGGTCTGGGAGGATCCCACATGCCGTGGAGCAACTAGGCCCATGAGCCACAACTACTGAGCCTGCGCGTCTGGAGCCTGTGCTCCACAACGAGAGGCCGCGATAGGGAGAGGCCCGCGCACAGCGATGATGAGTGGCCCCTGCTTGCCACAACTAGAGAAAGCCCTCACACAGAAACGAAGACCCAACACAGCAAAAAAATCAATTAAAAAAAAAATTCATGGTATGAGATTTGTCATAGTCTCTGACATTCCTGGTTAAAGAATCTCCTAATATTGTTGACCTCCAAACCAGATGAATCCTGAATGACTTTAAAACTCCGGTGCCAGAGTGGACAGAGGACGTGGCTTCCTGTCCGGGTGCGTGCACACTCACCCAGATCAGGGTCAGGCAATAAGTCAACTAATTATTTTATCTGCTCTAAAATTTCTGCACTTGTCCACAAGATCACTGTCACTAATGGCTTATTCTTTTTTTCAGTAGTCTAATCCAGTGGTTCTCAACCCTCACTGCTGGGTTAGGATCACTTGGGTTAGCAAAAAAAAAATGCTCAGACCCCAACCTTCCCCAGACCAATTAAACTCACGTGATATCACCGTGCAGCCAGAGTTGAGAACTGTTAGCCTACCCTTTACTTGAATAACATCTCCTTTCCCTTTTGATGTGAGCTATGCTAGTCTTCTTGCTTTAATGGCATGGCTATGCCAGTTGGGTTTTTTCTTGTTAGCCATCCTAGAGGTGTTTTTTTCTTTTAATAAATTTATTTATTTATTTATTTATTTTTGGCTGCGTTGCGTCTTTATTGCCGCGCACGGGCTTTTCTCTAGTTGTGGCGAGCGGAGGCTACTCTTTGTTGCGGTGCGCAGGCTTCTCATTGCAGTGGCTTCTCTTGTTGCGGAGCACGGGTTTCTAGGCACCTGGGCTTCAGTAGTTGTGGCACGTGGGCTCAGTAGTTATGGCTCGGGCTCTGGAGTGCAGGCTCAGCAGTTGTGGCGCATGGGCTTAGTTGCTCCGCGGCATGTGGGATTTTCCCGGACCAGGGCTCGAACCCACGTCCCCTGCATTGGCAGGTGGATTCTTAACCACTGCACCAACAGGGAAGTCCCATCCTAGAGGTTTGATATAGGAAACAAAAAGCTAAAATTAGTTTAAGAAGTTTATGTCAGATTTAATTGATGCTCTCTAGTGAAGGGGAAGCTTGATATTTTCCTGAAGTCTGAGCTGCCTAACATTTTCTGTTTGACGTTTTACTTTCTCTCCTTTAGGTGAGTAAAGAAGGAATTTAGTGTTCCCTGTTCTCTGTCCATCAATGCTGAAAGCTACCACAACGGATAAGTAAAAGTATGGAATTCAAGATATATTTTGACCAGCTTCACTTCTTGTCTAGGCAGCTTCTTCTCTGGTTGTGAAATGGCAAATTAGAGTGTCAGCAGTTTAAAACGGGGCCTTGCTGTGATTTCCCATGAGTTCATGTGAAAGATGGGAGCACCCCACAAGCACACTGAGCTTCAGAGGAGCACGTTCATTAGCTGTTGCCCTTTCTTCCTTCTCTTCTTGTAGATATAGAGGAAGAGAGTTTGTGTGCCAGGGAAAGGACTACTTTACTATGGCTCTTTGAAACGGTGACACGTTTAGCTGAAGGATTAAGTGAAATAAACCATATAAGGCCTTTTCCAAAGTATTTTTTACAGGCTTACTATTCATAGTCCGTATATATTTACATCATATTCTGGGATGTGCATAATATGACCTGCTTCTTCAAAATTTGAATGGATAATACTTCTAGCAGCTTCCAAGAGTAGTCTGTTGTTTGTTTCAGCCCATAGCAGAATTGCCTGTATTGAAATTCCATGAAAATAATTCTGTGAAACATGATACCATCACAAACTGATTATTCAGACTCATGGATTAAATGAGTTTATTATTATTAACAATTTTATTATTAACAGTTTATTTTGTTTTATTATTTATTGAATACTTTTCTGTCCCAAATATCTGTGTTCAGTGCTGGACGTATTGATGATGTGAAATTTTTTTACCCTGAAGAAATTCAGGATTTTTCTTTCCCCTCAGCTCACCTGTTGAAATTAAAACAGAATCCTGGTGTTTGGGGGGCTGAGTTGCACTTGTATATCAACAACTCAGGAAATTATATATTTAGAAATAACACCTTTTTTGAATTTGGAAGCAGCCTTCTTTATGGTCAGCCCTTATCAGAGAAACCTGTTAAAGGAAACGTTGGTAAACACATTAGGTTCTCTCTCACCCAGTTCTCACCCACCCAGATTGGAAGCAACAGTTATTTTTCTTTGACTCATCATTTATCAAGTGACATGACAATTTGCTGATGGATGAAGCACAGAGATATTTCAGCTGCTTTGACATTCCCTAGGAAAGCATTGTTTCCTGCAGTTTGAGATTTGCTCATGTTTTCATGATTCTTCACTGTCTCTCCTTACATAAGACATTTTGAGACAGAAAATAAAATGACTCAAGGCTCAAAGCACAGGAGTTGTCATCTGGATTTGAGGTTAAAATTTAGTAACATAAATGTGGAAATACAGTTTAACCAATCCTTTTTACTTCTAGTGAATATAAGACACTTATAATCCCATAATTCATAATAATTTCAAAAATAACAACTTTTTAGTAAATTAGCTCTGTTTTGGTGGATGGAGATCTAGGTGACCCACTGACACATAAAGGTGATCTGTTCTTTCACTATCCTTATCAATAATGGCGAACTGATGCGAGCGTCTTCTGCTTCTGCATCACACTGTTGGTGTCATGGGGGATGCAGAGCTGATGAAGACGTGGTCTTGCCCTCAGTGGGCTTTAGTCCAGCAGGTGACAGTGCTAGTAATCAACATTATCCAGCCCTTAATGAAAAATAATTCAGATAGTCTAGTGGCACCTCCTTTTATAGGTATAGCAGTGACATGCAGAGAGATAATAGCTTGCTCAGGATCACAGTTTATATGAGAGAGAATTAGAGTTTCCACCCAGGTAGTCGGGGATGTACAGCCCAAGAACCAAATAAGTAGTTTAGGTGAAATTTTTCTGGGATTTTGCAAAGGAGGATTGAGACTGAAGAGAAGAAGCAAAGATGCCCAACCTTGTGTTCAGGCAGATCCATTGAGCACTTTTTGGGTCATGGCCTTTGTACCTATGAAACTCTTAACGGGTAGCGGGGGTTACAACTCGAATGCCTGCAGGAGCCCGGTGGGTAGAGTGAAGCCTGCCAGGTGGGGCTGTGGCGAGCTGGAGAGCCTCTCTATGGGGCAGCCTCGAGGTGCAGCTGTAGCCGTGGGAAGGTGAGCTCTGTATGACTGCTCTTTAGAAGGGCAGCTAATTAAAGGTCTGAAAAACACCTGTGGGCCATGACAAGTTTGTGAGTCTCTAGTGTGCAACGCTGGACATGTACTTGAAAGGCGGTTGGGGAGAATTTTTGAGAATGTGGGGAAAACACTTCGTTCTCTAAAAGAAATTTATACAGATCACATTACAGAGCTACGGCTGAGCTCTGTGAGGCTGCCCGAGAAGGGCCTGGGCTCTCATTGGTGGGTGGGAGGCTCTTGGAAGTTACAACAAGATGCACCACACTTGGGCTTCTCAAAGCGTCATTATGCTGCCCTGAGATCTCCAGGCCACTAACAAGAGTACCTTCTGATGCAAGTGTACGGCTCAAGTACTTCTTTGCTAAGTTAGGTGGAGCCCTTGGTACCATTCAATCCGATTTTTCCTAATTTGGTCAGTGTGTTATGCATTGTTAACTCTCTGGGCCTGGATTTGGTTTGAGACCCCACCTTACTGGAACTTGGCAACCGTGGACCAGTTCTGCCTTCTCAAGATTCCGCTTCCTCAGGGTACTGGAAGGATTAAATACCAAAATACACATAGGGCTCTGACATATGGCAAATGGTAGTTTCCTTTCTTTTCATCCTTTTCATTGATCACTTGATTTATGGAAGTGATATCAAATGAGCTTTTCTGATCAGTGCTGTGTGTGAGCCAAGGGCTCTGATGTTTTAAAATATTATTTTATTTTTTATTGAAGTATAGTTGATTGACAGTGTTGTGTTAATTTCTGCTGTACAGCAAAGTGATTCAGTTATACATACATACATATATATACATTTAAAAAAATATTTGTTTTCATTATGGTTTATCACAGCATACTGAATATAGTTGTCTGTGCTATACAGTAGGACCTTGTTGTTTATCCATTCTGTTTATAAACGCTTACAGCTGCTCACCCCAGCCTCTGGCTCCATCCCCCCACCCCCACTCTCTTGGCAACCACCAGTCTTTTGAGGGCTCTGATTCTGTTTGCAGTCTGTTCTGGCTGACAGGCTGGCTTGGGCATTAGGAGACAAAGATGGGAGTGAAAGGCCTGTTTCTATTCTCAGGTTTTTGATTTAGGGTGAGAGACACGTAAAATCGGAAGTTTGATGGTGGGATTGGTTTCAGTGTTTGGATACCTTTGGAATGGCTACAATGACTTTAATGGGGTGAGTACACCCTGCAGTGGGAACTGAGAATTTAGGGAGACCCTCGCAACTGTTAAAACATATACTTAAGGGGCTTCCCTGGTGGCGCAGTGGTTGAGAGTCCGCCTGCCGGTGCAGGGGACACGGGTTCGTGCACCGGTCCGGGAAGATCCCACATGCCGCGGAGCGGCTGAGCCTGCGCGTCCGGAGCCTGTGCTCCGCAACGGGAGAGGCCACAACAGTGAGAGGCCACAACAGTGAGAGGCCCGCGTACAGCAAAAAAAAAGAAAAAAAGCCCTTAGATTGTCTTCTGTAAGCTTGTTAGCTGATCCTCTGGAGAACTGTAATAAAAATAGGGCAATGACCCCTTAAAATAAAGCCTTTTATTATGTTATAGGAACACTTTTTTAAATGAATAATTTATATTTACTGATCCCTTTCTTTAGGTCGTAGGCTCCTTACACTAAAGTTAATACAGTTAAAACATTACTGTCTGGATAAAGAAAAGTTGTTAATAATGCCAGGGTGTTAAATAAAACTCTCATTTCTCTTCAGTGAAGCATCTTGTTTTGAGTCGGCAATTAATGTTTTCCCCCGTTTCTCTAAGACTGTACTGAATCATTATGACAAATTTCATTTTATGAAAGATGTGAATAACTTCTTTAATTAGTTTTTGTTGTTTATGGTATAGACATTATATATGAATATAACTTGCAAATAGGAAGATATGCTTTATTAGTCTTTTATTTCATAAAGTTTAACAATTATTTTGCTATAAAGAAAGAAATACACAGGTATAGTAATTCCATCTGATTTTAAGACAGTCTTGTAATAAGTAAGTGGATGACTCGCTTTTTACAAGTCTTCTAAACTTGTTTTTGAAGCCGTTTTTAGAGAAATACATCATAAATATTTATTGAGTATTTTCATGATTATGAAAGCAAGATTAATTTTTATGGGATAAGTATGCATCCACAATAGACATATAGTACATTTTGGGTTCTTTTTTTCATTTTTTCATTTTTGCTTTTGGTTGAAATTTATCATGAAAACTAAAATATATTCTACAGTGAAACAAGTTTTCTCTTATCCTCAGGGCACAGCAATTTCATACAAAGGAAAGCTCATTTAGAACTTTATTGGCTTCAGTTCCATCTAGCTACAGCAAAATCAGAGACGTTGAATTTTCATGGCACTGCAGTGGTATGTTCGAGAGGCGCATGAATTGAGTATGGGACATTATACCTGAGACTCCATGACTGGTAACCATTATTAAGTTTGTGATCTCACACTGATATTCTCATAGGAAGCTGGTGGATCCCAAAGACATGGACTAAGGCTTTTAGTGCCTCTCAGAACATGTCTTGTCTCACTTTGGTCGTTGAAGCCTTTCTTCTCTGGGAATCGGCGCTGCCCTCGCTAAACCCCTTCGGAGGGATCAGAGAGGGCAGTGCCTTGGCCTCTGTCTGCAGAGCTCCCAGGAGGGGGCAGCAGGAATTTCCCATCCCCCCAGAGTCTAACCAGCTTCTCTTGTCTTTCGGGTCCATCAGGGGAATTGTAATGAGAACTTGCCTATCTGAACACTTTTCCCCATCATACAATAATATGATACTTTACGGTTCTTTAGGCTCTTTTTGCAAGCATTTTTTAATTTCACCCTGGAAACAGCCCTGTGAAGTCCTCGGCTAGTGGTATTGGGTCCAGTTGTACATATGAGAAAGTTGTCTCGGAGATGAGGGTGCTGGAGGAAGGTCTTGCAGCAGTAGAGCTGGCAGAGAAGGCAAGCCCATGCCCCGTCTATGTGTAAAGAAGTCCAAGGGTTCAGCGGTGGAGTTGCCTCTCGTCCTGTCTGTACTACAATACTACAGTACTGTGCCTGGGAAGGTCAGGGAGGAAGCACCCTTCCTGGGATACTCCTTGGTGTGGCTTGTGGCCGGACTTGGGACAGTAACTTTTTTTTTGTTTGTTTGTTTTTGTGGTACGCGGGCCTCTCACTGTTGTGGCCTCTCCCATTGTGGAGCACAGGCTCCGGACGCGCAGGCTCAGCGGCCATGGCTCACGGGCCCAGCCACTCCGCGGCATGTGGGATCTTCGCAGACTGGGGCACGAACCCGTGTCCCCTGCATCGGCAGGCGGACTCTCAACCACTGCGCCGCCAGGGAAGCCCTGGGACAGTAACTCTTGTCAGTGCTCAGTGCTTTAGGATATGATGAGTCCATATATGTGATACAACCTCTGTGGTGTGAGAAGCACATGACCCTCTTAACATTGCCGTACCTGAGAGCTTGCTAGAAATGCAGAATCTCAGGCTCCACCCCAGACGTGAGGAATCATAATCTGCTCTTTCACAAGGTCTGCAGTGATTCTCATGTACCTTAAGTTTGCAAAGCACCAGCTCTAGAATACAGAGGACAAGAGATCCTCCAGTTGAGAATAAAGTGAGGAGGGGGGAGTGTGAGTGTGTGTGATTGAGATGATACTTCATTTTGCATATGTGTGTTTATCTCATGTAACTTTTTAAAAAAATAACAAGTTTAATGAGATATAATTCATGGACCATGTAATTTGCTTATTTAAAGGATACAATTGAGTGGTTAGTATATCTACAGACTTGTGCAATCATAAACACAACCAATTTAAAAATTGTTCACCACCCTAAAAGAAACTCTGTACCCATTAATGTGCACTGGCCATTTCCCCTCGAAGCCCACCTGCCTTCCTAGAAGCCCCTGACAATCACTAATGTACTTCTGCCTTTTTGGATTTGCCTATTCTGTACATTTCATATATGAAAGAACTCATATAACATGTGGTCCTTTGTGTCTGAATTTTCTCACCTAGCATGGTGTTTTCAAGCTTCATCCATGTTGTAGCATGTCTCAGTACTTCATTGCTTTCTTTTACTGTCATTGTACTTGTCGTGAGTTATTTTGAACAGGAGTCAGGAGATGCTGCCTTTTTTCTTAGCCTTGATGAAGTTGAGACAGTCTTTTCACAGTACAGTAGGAGTCAACAAGAGTAATTTAATTTCTTAGTGCAGTTGTTGCTTTCTAATGCCACAAACTCTAGGATCTGAGAGCTGTGTGACAGTGAAATGGAGCATTGTTACATGCTTTCAATTGAAAAGAATAAAGTATTATTTTCCATTTTCTTTCCAAGTGAAGTTTTGATTCCTTAATTTTCATCCACTTTTTCTATGAAAGCAGTGGTATGCCATCCATGTTCTGCTGAAAACTCTGCCTATCTTTACAAAATATCCAGCTGATGTTGGTGAAAATTAAAATGACAAAATACTGTTTTCAGATAAATAACAACAATAGCTATATTTTTGGCAAGAAACCACGATTGTCCCTCCTCCAAGCAGTCTGTTCCCTGTGGTTCTGAATGTTAGTAATTTTAAGCTTCCCAAAGGAAGACTGCATTCTTTCCTTTGCTGTCTGTGCTAAGCTCTGAAATTTTTATTTGTCAAATAAAGGACAAATTTTCCTCTAGATGTTTAAAGACCTTTAAGAAATCTGTCATGCAGAATACCTTACTGATGGAGGAAGATGTTTGCTTGGCCCTTGGGCTTTCTTTTTTTTATAGGTTTATTTAATTTATTTATTTATTTTTGGCTGTGTTGGGTCTTCGTTGCTGCGCGCGGGCTTTTCTCTAGTTGCAGCGAGTGGGGGGCTACTCTTCATTGTGGTGCGCGGGCTTCTCATTGCGGTGGCCTCTCGTTGTGGAGCACGGGCTCTAGGCGCACGGGCTTCAGTAGTTGTGGCTCGCAGGCTCTAGAGCACAGGCTCAGTAGTTGTGGCTCACGGGCTGTGTTGCTCCGGACCAGGGCTCGAAGCCGTGTCCCCTGCATCGGCAGGCGGATTCTCGACCACTGTGCCACCAGGGAAGCCCCGGCCCTTGGGCTTTCTGAAGATCATTTCATAATGCATTGTAATGTGTGATGAAAAGGAAAAGAATGGTAGCAAGATATGTTTATACCTGCACAGAAGTCATTTTAGCATTTCATTGCTCTGATGGTGTTACACAGTCATTTGGAGATGCTTACTCTGGTTTTAGCAGTGTGAGGTTTCCCTTTCCCTCGGCTCTCCTCCCTGACTAAGCTCATCTTAATGCCACTAAGTTACCAGCGCCTTATTTGGCTGGCTGCCTGGTAAATCAAATGACTGGCCGCACTGGAGATCTTGTGTGGCCACTTTCTAAAGGGTTTGTACTTCTTTTGGACTCTGTCTCCCTCTCCTCCTTTGGTGGGTAGAGTCAATTATTTGGCTCTGTTTGAGAAGGCTCTGGGCAAAATGCCATCTATCTATCTTTTCAACTTTTGGGGACATGCTTTCTTAACCGATCTCTTTGGGAAGTAAGTTTCTTTCTTTAACCTAACTACTATTTTTTCAGTGCTGATCGTTCTCAGCAAATCACCAGCGTTCTGTTCTTCCTCAGCATCCCAGCAAAGTCGCTGTCTTGTGGATGTGCATTTGTGTGTGTGTAATGCTGAAAACGCTTGGTTTCCAAGAAGAGAAAAAAAGATAAAGATCCTTGCCTCTTTTTGTCTTGGAAAATGAACGCGACTGGGTTAACCAGATTCCTCTGTTGGACGAAATAGGAAGGATTGGATGGAACCCTTATGTCAAGGCAGTTGACTGGGCTGGATTTCAGGGAGCAAGCTGGGCTGCGCCACTCAAGATTCGTGTCAGGATCTTTAGTAGCCTTGGAATTGGCCCAGGATAGCTATTGTTTTATAGTAGGTCAGACTCTGGGGAAAGGGGCTGGCCACCAACATTGTAGCAACCTTGCGAGCTTTTGTATTACTATTGTTGTTGTTACCACTGTTGCTTTATAAGTGGAAAAACTGAGGCCCAGAAAGGTTAAGATTCAAATTTCCCTGCTTCCACAAAACTATAAGCAGCATTTCCAAGACAGGGGAAAGCTTCGGCCTCCAGGGACCCACAGAGGGGCCCAGCAGCCCGTGACACCCCCTCATTAGTGTAAGCGCCCCCTTAGCTCCATCTGAGAATGCCCTATCCTCCCTCCTCTCTCCTTGTGGCCCCTCCCAACTATATTGGATATTTTGGCTGTGTGCTTCTTGCTCACAGGTGCTAAGAGACTAGTAGCAACTCATTGTTGAGTGTTTCTTTTATTTATTTATTTATTTATTTATTTTGCGGCACGCGGGCCTCTCATCGCCGTGGCCTCTCCCGTTGCGGAGCGCAGGCTCCGGACGCGCAGGCTCAGCGGCCATGGCTCACGGGCCCAGCCGCTCCGCGGCATGTGGGATCTTCCCGGACCGGGGCACGAATGCGTGTCCCTTGCATCGGCAGGCGGACTCTCAACCACTGCGCCACCAGGGAAGCCCTGTTGAGTGTTTCTTACACAATTTGGTGAATCAAAGGTTGACCTCCCGGTGAGTACCCTCTGATGGGCTGAGGCTACGGACCCGCCCAAAGTCTGTTTTGTAGGAAGTGTTTTCTGGGACCTTTCAGCAGTTCTCAAATAAAGCCATGTAATTGACCACCTGTATTTTCTATTAATAAATTTGGACTTTTGAAAAATGTATAATCTTTCCATCTTCAAAATTTCCCCATAACACCTTATTTTTTTATTTCCCTCTATTAATACATGCTCATTGTAAAAAACTTAGAACAAAAGTTAAATTAAAAAAACCCGACCCCATTATGAAGAAATCCTTATTAAAGAATTCTATATTTCTTTCCTATAGAAAAATGTTAACACTAGCCTTGTAGAACTCAGTTAAATGGCAGCGCAATCATTTTAATCAGTTACTAATTTGCTCTAGTAGTTTAAAAAATAGTTTCACACCATTGAATAAGAAAGTTAAAATTTGTGCTCGTTGGTAGGATCCAGAAAGGTGTTTATGGGAATGGAGGTTCTGAGACAGTCGGCATTCTGCCTTCTCCAGGGCTCCCTAATTAATGGTGTGATGACTTTCTAGGATATACAGTGAATCAGTGATCCATTTTTCAGGAAGGTAGCGGCTGCATTTTGTTCCATTGTGGGGAAAACATAATATATGGGTACAACTTCAACTGTAGTTAGTTGGTTGTAGTGATACTTTTTAAAAATTGGAATCAACAAGGAGAAATCTGCCAAAATGAATTCCATATGCACTAAGCTAATAAAAGAAGCTGCTGTATTTTTTTGTGTGTGGAGGTGGTGGGTTTTTTTTCTTTTTGTGAAGGGTGTGCAAGAGGGAGGGAGAAGGGCCTGGGAGTTGGAAGAGGCTGCAAATGATAGAGCAGAGTGAATAACTAGATGATGAATCTTGAGGAAATCATGAGGGGGAATAAAATATTGTTACTGTTCTATCAAAAAGTATTTTCTCCTTTATTATTTTAAAAACAAGAAGGTATCAGCCTTTAGAATCATATCAATGATAGGTTGTTTCTTGTTTTGCCTCTTTACTAATAGAGCCTGCAGTTTTAGTAACTTCTTTAATTTCTGTTTGAAAGAGACTGGTAAAATTAGTTTAAGTAGTTATTTTTAACTTTATTATATTTTTTTCTGAGTATATAATGCAGTCAGTATAGTACAAAAGATTAGACAGGGTAGTGTTCTGTTGTACTAGTATTGTGCCATCACTTACTTAACCTTTGTGCTTTTGGTGAATGTTTTCAATTTGATCTTTTGAATAATGCTGCAATTTATGAAATTGTAAACATAGGTACGTTTGTGAGGAAGGAAGTGGAAATCAACGACTGAATGATGGTTTTAGGATTGTCTCTGGAAGTTGGGGCTCTGTCATTGTTTCCCAGACTGGTGCTCCTTGGAACCCTCATCAGGGAAGTAGACGTTTTTGGAGTATAAGGAAAGTATTTAATGGCCAAGTAGGCTTGGGGGATGTAGTGTTCTCTATTTTCTCTCGGAGCTTCCTAAGCAAATTAGCATATTAAAGAATTAAAGTGATCACATGGTGCTAACAACAACCAAAAAAAAAAAGGCCAAGATAATTTTTCAAACTTATTTGAGCACCACAAATATCAAGATGCATATTAACATCTGTCAAGATGGTTTCTGGGAAAAACCAGTTCGGGAAATGTTGACCTGTGTGATTCTTCCCTGCCTCCCCACTTCCGTAGACAGTGAAAACGAGCTAAACAATAGATTTTTCAGCTGAGAAATTGCTTGCCTTTGGAGTCATGTTTCCTGACACCTGTAGCTTGCTTACCTCTCTGGTCATAATGCTTAATGTGAGAAATGCCTTCTTGGGAAAGCTGTATGTCAGGACCATCTTCTGTTGGTGGGCATGAAGACAGGCGGATCCGGTATTCTGGGTGGAGCCCAGTGTGAACTAAAGCCTTGAGTTGTGAAATCATGTACTACTTGGAGACAAAAGCAAGGAGTTCATTTTGACTGGGATTCAGGGTGTTGCAGGGGGTGAAGGAGAGTGGGGAGACTTTGTGAAATAAGCAGCACTCCAGCAGAAGTTGCCGTTTGGAGTTTCTGCTGTGGAATATGGAGAGGAAAGGGCTAGTTTTTTTTTTTTCTGTCCTGCCCTGGTTCTCAAGGAGGGATGATTTACGCCCCCGCAACCAGGGGACATTTGGCAACGTCTAGAGACATTTTTGGTTATCATGACTAGAAAGGTGCTTTTGCCATCTAGTAGTGACCAGGGTTGCTGCTAAACAGCCTACAGTTATACAGGACAAAACACCACAGCAACAAATGATTCAGTCCAAAAGGTCAGTAGCACTCCATTGATAAGCCTGCTCTAGTGGGATCCTGCCGGGGTTGGGGACTTAGTAAATTTATTTTATTTTTTTCTAAGCATCTGAAGTAGCATAGATCAGCCATGTGCCTTTTTGGAATGTTGCTGCTGCTGTGATGCTAGCATTTGATAATACAGGTTCAGGACTTTTATTCACAGTTCTACATTTAAAAAACTCTGAAAATGTAAAGTTTCTGCATAATTTATTTAGCAGTAAAATCTCACCTGTACTGAGCTGTCTTGGTTTATTTGATTCTGTGTGAATGTTAGTTAGTGTTTTGATAGTAGGGTGCTGGCCCACACCTGGCTTGGGGTTTTATATCGAATGGTCAGTGCACACTGTATCATCTTTCTAAAATACGAAAAATTCTGTATTTGAAAACACTTCGAGCCCCAAAGGTTTCTGATAAAGGATTGTAGATTTATATATTGAGCTGAATTTTTGCCTAATTTGGTTTCTTTTAAGAAATTAAGAATTATTAGTGGATATTTACTGATTTTTTTTTTTTTTTTTACTTCAAAAATGACATAGGATCCTTGAAAAGAATTTGATAAGTACATAAAGGAAATAATATGATTAACCACCTGTGCAGTGCTTACTGTGTGTCAGGGGCTGTTCTCAGTTTACATGAATTAACTAATTCAGTCTTGAGAATTCTGTTGTTGATGTTTACAAGTGAAGAAACTGTGGCATAGTAACTTGCCCGAGATCCCATGCCTAATAAATGGCAGAGCTGAGCCTTTCTGAACTCAGCAACAAAGAAGGAAATCATCCATAGTCTGAACAGCTAGAGAGGTTAAAGGGTAGCTGAATGAACCATAATTTATTTAAACAGTCTTCTATTGCTGGGCATTTAGACTGTTTTCACTTTTTCACAATAGAACATTGACATGGGCATGTTTGTCTTTAAATGTTTGTTCACATCTCTGATTATTTCTTTAGGGAATATTTTGAAGGGAACCCTTAGAGTGCATAACTTTTTACAAACACTTCATATATGCTGTGAAACTCCCACGAGCACTTCACCCTCATCAGCACTGAGTGTTCAAGTTTTTTTTTTCTGATCCTGGGATGTATAGTATCTTGGTATTTTCTGAGAAGATGGGACAGATGGCTGGACATTTAGCATGATTTTTTAATTGTTCAGGATACCAGAGTTAAAAATAAAAATTTCCCAAGAAAAAAGTTGGAACAACTGAATTTTAAAACTTTATATTTCAAAACATTAAAATGTATAGCCACTTTCTTTTCAGGTTGATTCCTGAAGTTAAATTGAGGCTCCATTTCAAATTATTATGCAGAGTTGGCAGAAATAAGGATATCCAGCATTAAGGAATATTTTGGTCAGAATCTAATTGGTATGTGATCAGTGTATGACTAAAATAACCCTTCACTAAATATTCATGGAGCATTTTCTATGTGCCAAACACTGCACTTTGTGTTGGAGATGCAGTGAAGAAAAAGGAATAACAAAAGCAAATGCTTGTAGTGCTTCTTAGGTATCAGGCACTGTCCTAACTGCTTACGTATATTAACTCATTTAACTGTCACAGTAATGTTATGAGGTAGGTACTATTATTATCTCCAGTTAATTGATGAGGTTGAATCACAGGGAAGGTAAGTAACATGATCACAGACATACAGTGGCTAAGGGGCAGAGTCAACGTCTGAACCCAGGCAAAGCCTGATTCTATGAGTTTGAGGAGTAGGCATAAGCGTGTTAGCGCAGTAATCTGGGCATGAGAAAATGGCGGTCTTAGCTGATGATCCAGCAGTGGGGTTGAAGAGAAATGGAAAGATCAGAAAGTTTTTTCAAGGCACAATTCATCAGACTTGGTAAATTCATCAGATTGGCTGTGAAGGAAGAGGGCCACGCCTAGATTTTCTGGCCTGAGAGACTTGCTGGATGGTGGTACCATCAGTGGATTGGGGAAGACCAGGGTAGGAAGAGGAGCATGTTTTGGGGAGGTAGAGATGACTAGTTTTTGGATTGGTTATACTGAAGGGGTCTAAAAGATGGAGATGCCCGGAAGGCCATTATCTCTAAAATATTTGAGAGTTATTAGGTTTGATGCCCAGGTAGTTTATTTATCAGAAAGTTATTTTCTTTAACTATTTACAGTGTGTGGTTTATGAGAAGGTTCTGCAGCTTTTACAGATGTCAGCAGTTTCAGTTGATGGCTTTGGTTTTCATGTATCAAACATGTACAAATTTAATTGTGTCATTTTAATGCCCTTTAAAAACCTCATTTTAATGCTTATAGACAGTTTTATAATGTGGTTGTACCATTATTTCTATAACCAACAATCTGTGAAGGGATAGGTTATTGGCATTTTTTCTTTAGATAGATTGTAGATATAATTTTATACTTAGTGTCTTTGTTCATAAAACACTTCCATCATTCGGGATTATTTCTTTGGAGGTCGATCGGAATGAGAGCTACTAGATATTAGTACATATTGCAAAATTACTTTCTTGTGCTAATTTACATCCACCAAATATGTGCAGGACTTACCTCTTGATCAGCCAGTGGGTTGAATGTTGTCTTGATTTTTGTGACGCCATCATTCACTTCCTACTTTTTATAACATATCCTATAATCACAATCATATGATGACTTGTATATTCTGTCTTTATTTCATTTTGATCAATAGCTGATTCACATATTCACAAGAATGTTTACAAATCTCATCTGATAAGGATGTGGAGATTATCATCATTGTTCTTTAACTCTGTCTAAAGTATTACCAGCATGATATTTAAAGTCATTTGAGATTGTCTGCCAAAGTCTGGCTGATGATGGCATAAACACCTGGAATTCAGCAAAAGATGCCTGTTCTTCAGTGTGTGGTTTGCCTGTCTCTATGTGATAAGTGGAGAATTAAAGCCATTTTATGGATAATTCAGGACAAAACCAAATTTTACTATAAGTTATCTGGTTATCTGGGGCAAATTAAGATAACGTGTTGACTGGAATTATGCCAGTAATGGCCTCAGTTTTGTACTTTGTTTTCCACTTTGCTCAGTAAAACTTTGCTCTCCAAACTTTAATTTCTATAATTTTTCCACCACCAGTATCCCTATTTTGTGTAATTTTCTTGAAGTTACTAATGCCTGCCTCCAGAGCCATGGTATTTGGCTTCTTTTGATTATTCTCAAGTGAAATTTTGAGAAAACTAGAATCAGGCTATTTGTCATGTTAGAATTTTCTGCATTTATAAACTGACCTTCTTATAACCTTTTAATGAACTTGCATGAGTTGTGATGAAGGTTTATTATTCAGGGATTACTTATTAGCCTGGTTACTTGTCAGAGTGACACATTAAAAAAAAGAAGTTTGTCTACCCATCTGCCTCTTCCCATATCCCCCCAAACAGTCATCAACTGGGAGAATAATAATATGCAAATAAGCCATCTGCAATGTCCAAATGGGAGGATAGCTTCCAGTTCTCAGTCAGAGATGTGTCAGAAGCTGGGTAGTAATTTCAGTAGTTTTCTTAAGAGGGCGGGGATCTCTTAGGAAGTAGCTTGATTAAAAATGTTCCCATAGTATTGATAATAAGGACATTTGGATGTGAGTGCCCAGGCCACTTGTGAGTTAAAAATCTCCTATTTCCAGATTCAGCCTATAACTGTGGGATGCCTATGTTTCATCATAGGTGTTCTCAACTTAATTTTTTTATCCCTCTACAAAGACTCCTCCCACCCCACCCCCCCCAAAAAAAGTGATACCAGCTAAAAAATATGAAAGAATACTGGTTCAGGTTAAATAATACCTTTGGTTTTCTGGTGCAGTCCTGGGCCTGTGTTGTTCTCTGAGAAAGTGTGTACCCTTGATGCCCTGATGTTCAAAATGAGGAAGGTGAGAGGCAGCCATGGCAGGTCAAGAAAAATGGATCCTGAACCTGACCTGCAGGTTCTTCTTTTGGAAATGTATGTGTTCGGGACATGAGAACAAAGACTTAAAATTGTGACAACTGGTGCTGTAGTTTTAGAGAATGAGGACTATACTTGGTGTCATATCGCAGAGTAAAATTATACCTGCTCTTTTCTCAGTTCCTCCCTTTCTCTTGAGCTTTTGGGTCGTCATTCTCCTCAGCTTGCTGTTGTTGGAAGGCGTGAAATAGATCATGGCTCTCTTCCATCTGAGTGGCCCCATTAGTGGTGATCAGGAGTGAGGGGTGAGAGGCTGGTGTCCGGTGCTGTTGCTTTATCAGGCCCCAGGCTGTGTCTGAATGTTTTCCAGATCTGGAAGCTGTGCCCTGTCAGTGCTGAGTGGCGTGTACGGAGCTCGTGGGAATCTAGATGGAGAGGTCCAGTAAGTAGAGTGTTTGGGAATATGGACTTAGGTGGTGGTGTGTCCATGTGTAGTTCAAACTTTGGGTGGGAGTTTATATATGACACTGTGTAGACTGAGAGCTAGGGACCTACCAATTTTAGGGAATGAATTGAAGGAAAGTTGCCTATGAATAAGAAGTCAGAGAGGAAGTGGGAAACCCAGAAGAGAACAATGTCAGGGAAGCTAAGACATGACAATGATTCAAGAAGAATATAATCAGAGGATGAGAGCACGTGTGGTTTTTTTGTTTGTTTGTTATTTATTTTTTTAAGATGTTGGGGGTAGGAGTTTATTAATTTATTTATTTTTACTGTGTTGGGTCTTTGTTTCTGTGCGAGGGCTTTCTCTAGTTGTGGCGAGCGGGGGCCACTCTTCATCGCAATGTGCGGACTTCTCACTATCGCGGCCTCTCATTGTGGAGCACAGGCCCCAGACGCGCAGGCTCAGTAGTTGTGGTTCACGGGCCTAGTTGCTCCGCGGCATGTGGGACCTTCCCAGACCAGGGCTCAAACCCGTGTCCCCTGCATTACCAGGCAGATTCTCAACCACTGCGCCACCAGGGAAGCCCGCTTGTTATGTTTTTACTTGGAAATAATTTCAACTTACAGGAAAACAAGTACAAATAATAACTGTCTACTCTTTCTGCAGATTCAGCTGCTATTAAAATTTAACACTATTTGCCTTGTTTTCTATATACACGCATGCACCACTATACACCTCTACACACCCACACAATACATTTTTCATTTTGAAGATATGTTACATACATCATGGCCTTCTACCTCAAAATTCCTAAATATTTCATAAGAATTGGGATAGTCTCTCATATAACCACAGTACAGATTATCAACTTCAGGAAATTGAACATTGATACAGTTTTAAAGTCATATCTAACATTCATATTCTAACTTGGTCAGTTAACTCAAGATGTCTTTTTAAATATTTTCCCCTCCAATACAGGATCTAGTCTACGCTCAGGTACTTACTTTTATTTCATTCATTAGCTTTCTTTCATCTGAAACACTTCCATAGCCTTGTTTTATCTTTTATGACATTGACAGTTTTTAAGACTGTATCCCTCCCCTCTGAAAAAAAAATAGAATGGCCTTAAGTTTGGGGTTGTTTGATGTTTCCTCATGGATGGATTCTGGTTATATAATCTCAATTGGAATATTGCAGAGGTGATGTTGTATCCTTCTCAGGATATCACATGTGGAGGCGAATAAGGCCTATTGGTGGTGATAACTTTGATCACTCTGCCAAGATGTGGTCAGTTTCTTGACTGTATGATTACTGTTTGCTTACTAGTTGCAGGAGAGGGAAAATAAATCAATGAGGAGACACTTTAAGATTATGAAAGTATCCTGCTTTTCATAAAAATCCAAGTAATGTTTAGCATCCATTGGTGATTCTTACTAGATCTAATCTTTCCTGGGATAGGTACAAAATCACAGAATTCCAACTCAGTACTCCTTCCATATTTACCAATCAGCTTTCAGCATTCTACTATAAGCAAGAGCCTGCCATTCATTCTTGTCTTTCTGTCTATCTCTCTATCAATCAATCAATCAATAGGTTATTGGTATAGACTCATGAATTCTGTTTTCCAGTGCTTTATAAGTCACAGTTGAACTCAATTATTTGGTGCTCAAATTCTCCCAGACTTGGCCAGTGGGAGCCCCTTCAAGGTGGCTCTTGTGTCCATGTGGTATTTCCCCATCATTTTTTTGAGACCTTTTCTTACTTTCTGGCATAAAGAGATGTTTTGGGATCACCTTGTCCCTACTCCACCCCACCCCTGAAGCCAGCCATTTCTTTGAGGAGCCCAGGTTTCTTTTAGTAGAGAAAGGATACAGTACCTGAAGGTCCATGTTTTCGGTGATCCTCTCTGCTGTATAAGGATTGGGAAAACTGCCAATTTCTTGGTTGATGAATTTTGGATCAGGTAGAAACCTTGTGGTAATGAGGAAGGGCAGCTGATTTTCAGTTGTTAAAGAAAGAATATATATTCAGAGTACGTCTGAGATGAGGATTGTTCTTGCATTTAATTTATTTGTAAGCCTTGGCTGGAGTTAGCCCGGCAGATGGTATCCCTTTGCCTCTGGCCATACCTTTTTGGAAAGGGTCTGGCCTGCATTTTAATGAACGTGCCGTGCGTATTCTGGTCCTCTCCCATACCTGCATTTTTAGGTGTCCCTTTGTCACCAAGCTCTATAGACTATCCTTTAACACTGGATCATTGTGTATGAATGGACGGGCAGAGGAGGGGAGGGGAGGGGAGGGTGTCTGGCTCCTCGGCGAGAGCAGTCTGCAGGTGCCATTGAGTCCACGTCTGTCTCTTGTTGCCTGGGTCCTGTCTGGGAGCCCCACCTTGTACTGCTGTGTAGAAGGAGCAGAATCATAATTGCAGGGCTGTGCGGACACATGGTTCCTTTTATAGTCTACCCCTCCTAATTTCCCCCATACAACCCACGGCTTCTGACCACTGGAGCTATTTAAAACGTATTCCTACCTGTCCCATCATGGGATCCTCTCGACAGTAGCCTTGTGTAGTGATCAGGGAAAGATTAATTCTGTCTTATAGGGAGGAAGCTAGGCAAAGAGAGATGAACTTTCCAAAGGTGAAACGGCTAGTAAGTGGCAGAACCAGGACTTCAGTCCAGCTTTTCTGTCTCTCCATTCCACACTCTTTCACCTTGGTTTTGGAGATTTGAAGACGAAGGAAGGTGAGCCCTCTAGAAATGACCTAGGCATGGAAATTGGTGGGGGCAGGACGTGGGTTAGATGACCTCCTTCTCAATCAGCTTCCTGTATGGGACTTCACATATCGAGGGTATAATTTTTCAAAGTGAAAGAGAGGCCAAGGTCACTCTATGTCCTCATGGAGAACCAGACCCAGGAAGTATGTCCAAACCCCAGGGCTACCCCAAGGTAATTAGGGGAAACAGTATAAAGCAGCCTCACTGCTTTGCGGTTGATGAAGCAGAGCAGAAAAGCTGTTCTTTTCTCCTTGGCTTTAGTTTGCGCTTCCTCCCCTGATCCTCCTTGTCTGACCTGATGGGCTGGCTGTCTTGCTGGGCTGGGAGAGGTATCCGCTTGTCTCCCTGGCCGTAGCACACAGCAGATGGAGCCAGTGGGAGCCTGTATTTGTATGCCTCAACAGGTGCAGTCTGGGATGGGTTCTGACCTCTGCCTGGTACTGTATGTCAGGAGGATCTCACCCCATATGAGGATTTCCAGATTTCCTCTGGCCTGGGGCCAGGTTTGGGAACACCAGCAGTGATGCTGAGGGGGGCCTTTGTGAGGGGCCCTTGAGATAGCCTGAGGTTAGAAAACCACCGAGCTGTCCCTTCCGAGCTGAGCTGTCTCCACGGAGCTGAAGCTTCCCCAGGGAGCTGAGCCTGAGGCATAGCTTCAGAATGGCTGTAGTTAGGCTGTGTTCTCATCTCTCGTATTTCCCGCTCCAGTTGTGTTTTCATTGTTTTGTTACAGGCTCGTGAGCTTGGCTTTTTCAAGTGGCAGTGATGATACTTTTCTTGTTTTTTAAAAAAGAGTAAAACAATGGCGATCTAGTGCAGTTACTTCAAGACACACACCAGCTACCCTTCACCAGTAAATTGAAGGCCATCAAATTAGTAGTTCTTAGGGAGTCTGTGGACCCCCTGAGATGAAATGCAGAATGTTACATGTGTGCATGAATATGTTTTTCTGCAGTTGCACAGGTATTTGGCAGCCCTTCTCCAATGCCTGGCCTCCAATATCTTTGCCACCTTCCCTTGGCTTTGCCTGTTGTGTCCCTCAGAGGTTTCTGAGCCCTTTACTTAAAAAACAATTTTTAAAAAAATTTTAAATTAATTATTTATCTGTCTGCATTGGGTCTTCATTGCTGCATGTTGGCTTTCTCTAGTTGTGGTGAGAGGGGGCTACTCTTTGTTGCGGTGCGCGGGCTTCTCATTGTGGTGGTTTCTCTTGTTGCGGAGCATGGGCTCTAGGCGCACAGGCTTCAGTAGTTGTGGCACGCAGGCTCAGTAGCTGTGGCTCACGGGCTCTAGAGCGCAGGCTCAGTAGTTGTGGCGCACGGGCTTAGTTGCTCCGCGGCACGTGGGATCTTCCCTGACCAGGGCTTGAACCTGTGACCCCTGCATTGGCAGACGGATTCTTAACCACTGCACCACCAGGGAAGTCCCTGAGCCCTTTAATTTGTGGAAGAGTCCAGGGAGAGGAGGCCTTGAACATGGTCTCTCCTTACTACAACATTGCGAGTCTTGCCCTCCCCTGCCTCCTCCCGGTGCCTTGAGCACCATTCTGAGCCGGGATGACTTTCTTTCTTCTGGACTTAGTGTCAGGCCCTGGACTACATGCTGTGTGCACCTCCCCTCGTTTAATATCAAGATTCCCCTCTAAGGGAGGTGGTAAACATTCAGTAACACTTTCAAGCTATTAAATAGAGGAACTGGGACTACCAGTCACATTTGCCAGATTCCAAAGCCAGTGTTCTTCCAATACACTCCACAAAAATGCCAGCTGTCATTGTCTGAGCACCCACCGAGACACCCTCTAGCGTGCTCCCTCACAGCCATCCTGCAGTGCTGCAAGGCACCCCACTGCACAGAGAGTCCTGGGGGCCGCCTTGCAGCCCTGCTTCCTGTGAGAGGCAGAGGACTAGCCTGCTCTTTGGGGAACAGTGGCAGAGCTCTCAGAAGCTTCTCCATCCTCAGCCACTTGGCTGGATTCTTCATTCCTGGCCCAGATGAAGGCTCTTCTCAAAACGAAGACCGGAAACTGTGGCCTTCTTGCCTACAGTGATTCTGCTGGAAAAAGACAAGTAACACAAATGAACCATTAGCAAGCAGACACCATCCGTTATCTGACTTTTAAAATTAGAAATAATTAAAGTAATCATAATTACAAGGTGTTTTTTTAATGTAGTCACATTGGCATGAAAAATATAAACCCGAAGCTCAGGGATTTTAACTCTGGGAGTGTAATTTGTGTGTAATGCTATGAACATTGTCAATTAAAAAAACACATTGCTGTGGCTGTGCTCTGATGGCACTCTGAGAAGGTAAAGGTATTTATTATCTTGCCATGCCCCTTCGTCTGTCGTGCTGACCATGTAAACAAAGGATAAACCCAGGTAAAGCTCCTGAGATAGGGGCTCCAGATGGCCTTAGCTGAAAAGACACCTGGCATCCAGCGTGGCCATGTGGCTCTTCATACATGAACCATGGGGAATTTTTTTTTTTTTTTTTTCACCGCTCTAGTGACTCAGGCACACAGTGGTGATCTGCGAAGTTTGGCTTTTAGCCTCTCTGCTGTATTTAACCTCTCCATACCTCACATTTCTTCCTTTTTTCCAGCCATCACACAGGCTGATTGTGAAGATAAGTGTACAAGAGATACAAGCGCCCTAAGCTCTCTTGGGTCAAAGGAGTGCTGTCCCTCTGAGGAGTGTTTTGCAGTACAAAGCAGAAGTCAGTGCACATCGGAGACTGATGCTGTGGCCGTGGGAAAGTTACTTAAGCTCCCCGAGCCTCAGTTTCCTCTTTTGAATATGATTCCATCATTCAAAATCATGGGTGATCGTTGTGCAAATGAGCCCAAATAGATCAAGCACTTAGCATTGTCACTGGTACGTGGGCACTGGGGGAGAAGGTGACTCTTCTCCCTGCCCCCTCACCTCCCTGTGTGTCCCCAACCCAAGGAGAACCTAGAGTAGGAGCATTAATGTATTTCTCAGACACAGTGCCAAGCTTAAAAATACATCTCCAGGGCTTCCCTGTTGGCCCAGTGGTTAAGAATCTGCCTGCCAATGCAGGGGACAAGGGTTCGAGCCCTGGTCCGGGAAGATCACACATGCCACGGAACAACTAAGCCCATGCGCCACAACTACTGAGCCTGCGCTCTAGAGCCCGTGAGCCACAACAACTGAAGCCCACGCGCCTAGGGCCCGTGCTCCGCCACAAGAGAAGCCACTGCAATGAGAAACCCACGTGCTGCAACTAGAGAAAGCCCGCGTGCAGCAACGAAGACCCAATACAGCCAAAAAAACAAAATCTCTAGCTCTGGAGATGGCCAGGGAACTTTATTATGGGGTGTGTGTGTATTAATCTATGTGAGTAAGGATGCATAAGTCAGGATCTCACCTAACGAGAGGAAGCTTGCCTTGGTGACTTTAGTTCTTTTTACTCAGATTTGAAGATCTTATGGTGAGGAAAGATAGAGTAACAACATATATTTGAAGCTAGAAGACTCAGTGACTTGTTTGGAGGATTTTTTTTTTAATGGTTAGCTTAAATTTCCAGCAAAAAGTTCTGGGCAGGTTTTGTCTAGCTAACGGGAGAATTGCATATCGGACACTAACTATTAATGGATGAAATCCTGACAGCTACCCTTTTATAGATCTTCATTGTGAAACAGGGCTTCATATAGGTTGCCAACTAAGAATCGATCTTGGATCCAATTCCATCAGAGCAGTTTTAATATTTTTAGAAGTAATGCTCACCCAAGCACAGCAGACGGTGATATGGAATACCAGCTGTTTATAAAAATCTATGTTTTAATTAATTTCTAGAAAATTAAATTTCCTTTTTTTTCTCTCCGATGCCTTCTGTCCAAACTGTATGAAACTGCATCAGGGTTCAGGAAATGGCCTTTGCAGAGAATTTAGAGGTGAATTTGGATGTTGACTTGTAGGACATGTGGATAGTATGATATTGGGATAGCTGGGGCCAGGAGACCTGGGCTGTAGCCCCAGTTCTGCCTTTCATGAAATGTGTGATCTGGGCTTGATCACAAGGGCCATTGTGGCCCTCAGATTGTGCAGTTATTAAATAAGGGGATTTTATGATCTCAGGGATTTTATGATCTCTAAACTTCGATCATGTTTTCATTTCAATAAATTACTATTATAGCTGCATGATAGAAATGAAATACAGTATTTGTAAGTCTCTGTCCTAAAATTGTGATATTATATCCTTTAGAACCATGTAGCTTGGATGGTTCCGAAGAATAGTTTGGGGAAAATGAGATTTAAAGAACCAAGACATTGGTTTTTGGCAGTCTGGCACTACATCCTCGCCATATTAAGTGGATTCTCTTGTTCTGTATTTGAAGAGCATGTTCAGCTTACCTTAGACCTATTACTTTCCCATTTACCCAGGTTTCACGTTTTGTGATCGGCCACTGTAAGGCCCACCTTCTGCGTACACCTGTGATCAGGTTTCTCAGTTCAGTGAAGTCCTGTAGTGTTGTTCATTGATACTGACTTGGACTCTCAGATGATTCCTTGAATATTTCTTTCTGTATATATTCTGACCTCTCTTAGGCCACTGATTGAAGTCTAGTTCCCAGGCCACCTGCAATAGAATTACTTGGAGGTTCTTGATAAAAGTGTGGTTCCCTGTTCACATCCCATTCTTACCGGAGCCAAGTCTCTTGGGATAAGACATAAAAATCCTAATTTTTTTTTAGCAAGCTTCCCAAGTGACTCTTAAATTTAAATCGGCCTCAGAATCACTGTCTTTGGGAACTGAGGCTATACCTTTGTTCATGTTCTCAGGATCTAACATAACTGGAGTTCAATGATTATTTTTTGAGTAAATGAATCAGTGCATGAATGGGTGAATATGTAGTAGTTTATTGGAAAGCTATAAAATACCTTTACCTGCCCATTTGTATTGAAGGCTCTGAGATATTTATTGAATGAATGAATGGTGCTGATAACAAGGTGATGGAAGTAGTATTTTCATCGATAAATTTCTAACCTACCACCTTTCATTTCATAAGTGTTCCTCAAACATTCATTTCATAAGTCTTCCTCAAACAATGTATCTGTGTTAGAATATTATTGAGTGTGTACTGAATGTTACTGGAGGCGGCTCTGCTTGTGCACAGGTGTCTTTGACCTTGTGTTCAGAAGCACACTACTCCCTTGGTGAGAAGCTTGTAGGAGAACATAGGCACCGGGTTTCAGTGTAGGAAGGCCATCAAGTGGACTGACTAAAGGGCGGGATGTGGAGGGTGGGTAAACAGGCTCTGGCTCCTTGCTTTTGCTTGTTGTTTTAGAGCTTTGTGGTTGTTACATAACACCCCTAAAACTAGAGACTAGGCAAGGCCAAAATGCACTGATTAAAGAAACTACTGCTGATTAGCAGTTAATCTGGAAATGGCCTATTTCCTTACTTCATGTTATGTTGATGATGTAGCCTGAGGGGCTTCCAAAGCCCATTTGGCTGCTAGGGGGTGGGAAGTGGATTTTGGTTCTGAGGCCCAATCTCTGCCTGCTCTTTATGGTCAGGGCAAGGCTTGATCAGTGGTAATTTCTTCAGTCATGGCCCATTTCTCCCATAATGACAGTAGATGGTTAGGACCCTTTAATTGTTGAGGAACTCGGTTATTCAGCAGATAGATGCAATCAGAATGATGGGAAGGAAAGGTAGGTAGCAATTGATTTAATATGTGGTCTTTGATAAAGATAGAAAAGTATCCAGAGGCTGTGAACACTGCGATTGCTTGATAGTATAGTTTTAGTTTGAGTAACGGCATAGAGATGGTGATTCTCTAGAGGCGTGGTTGAGAGGAAGAATTGAACTGATCTCTAGGCTTCTTAATTCTTAGAAACTTTTCTGTTAATAAAACCAGCCTAAAAAGGTGAAACGTACAGTTAATAGCTAATAATGTAAGCATAGCAGACTCTCCACTGTTGTCACATTTCTTCTAAGTGATTCTGTTTTGGCAGTACATTTTGTTCTTAGAAAATACAAAAGTGTAGTAATTCATTTTTCAGAGAGCGAGGTGGATACTATCCATCTTTATTCCCTCTAGAATTCACAAGAGCCTCCTTCACACAATCCCTGTTGGTGTGAAATATTTTTCTAGTCTTCTGAGATGAAATTTTTCTTCCTAGTCTCCTGAGTCTGTTTTCTCACGTCTAAAATGAGAGTTTTGTATCACAAATGATCTTGGACGCCTCTTTCAGCTCTAATAGTTAGATTCTGGGTAAGAGACGGTTTTTTTCTAAATGGATAATAAGTTTAACTAAGATCACACTTTACTTGCAACATTTTAGATCTCTTAATATTTGTAATCTAGTCCTAATATCTTTCCTTAAATTTTTTTTTCTTCCTCCATCCTCCCTTTCCTAGATTTATTGAGAATGTATTCTATAGTTTGATTAATTTGCAATAGAAAGGTTGAACTTAGATTTTAAATAAACCGTTTGTATTCCAAGGATGAACTGCAGTTTCCTCAGTTCAGTGAAAACTGCCGCTGGTGGGTTTCTCTGCCGTGCCTTCCCCGGGACTCTGTTGGCCAAATTCCCTCTCAGGTTTCAGTGCAGTGATGATGACTGTGACAAGAGGCCCTGCTTGTGTGGACAAGAAGCAAAGAGAACCAGGAGTGTGTGCACACGAGGTTTCTGGGAACCCTGGCCATAGCGTAGTCCTGGTTGTGCCGTGCATGGCCTGCGTGACATGGGTGGGGAGGGGCCACTGGCCGTGTCTTTGCCTTTGCTAAGCGGTAAAGTGAGAGGGTTATAGTAGACAGGCGTTGAAGTAGATGACCTAATACTGACGGAATGCTTCAGATTACCAAAGTGTCTTTTAAGTCGTCAGAGAAATTACGCTAGTTATAGTTTGAGTGTAACACGCACTTACATTCTAATTCACCAAATATTAGTCATGTAAATATGGAATAGAATAGAATGCGTGGTTTCACACTGGGTGTGTAAGATGGTATGTGGAGATGTAGGAAAAAATAGTAGAACTTAATATTTCTACAGTTTTCTCCAACTTAAAAGTTGTTTTTATATTTTGAACTAATGTAGGATGCATATTGTTTCTAAATAAAAATATCAGGGCCCTGCATGCTGAATTTTTACTGATTGGGGTTTGTATTTGGGGTTAGAAGACCACGAGAACAGATTATAGGTCTCTTTCGCCCAAAAGAATGTATTTCATTAGGACACTCCAGTGTCTGATTGTTAAGCAATTAGGATCTTCTGCCTTTCCTTGGGAAAGATTATGATAAAGAATTATTGTTTGAGTGTGTCCAATTCAGCAAACCTTTACTGACTACTATGTAACTTGGGGTGTGTTGAGAGGGGAGTACGTTTAAGCAGGCAATTCTTGCCTTCATAGCGTATAATTAAAATAACAACAACAGCTTATGTGTTCTAATACCCTCTTGTTCAATTCTTATGTTCACCTGGGTATGAGATGTATTTGGTGAACCTTGGCCCTTCTAACTATTCCTGCTGCCATCTCTCTTGCTACTCTTTTCTGGGTTTATTGTAATGTAAACCAACCAAACAAGACTTCTGGAAGCCCTTTAGATGGAAAATATGAAGACTTAATTTGATATCCTGGAGAAAATGAAGCCCCACCATACTGGATGTTCACATCAGCTGGGCTGGGTTACAGTGCTGGTGAGTGGGTGCTTTGAAGGCACTAGGGTTAAATGTTTTGAATACCACCCTAAGCAATAAGATCTTGGGTTCTGTGGGGCTTTAAAACATCCTTTATTCTATCCCACTTTTCACTGACCTCTGCAAACATTTTATAATTCTCTATACTCTTTCTGAAAATGAGCTTTTTTTATATCCCAATCATGTACCTGGAGGAGACATACTTTGAGAAGTAGAGAGGTTGACTTATTGATGGGTTTAAGGCTTCTCCCTAGGTGTTCATGTTTACATTTTTTTTTGAAATTGACCTAAAACATCAATGCTTTGCTTTAGTTTTGAAATTTATATGATAATTCCTTTCTGGGCATGTGAAAATATTGTTTCTTGGCAAAAGCATTTTCTTTATAGGGTTGAGCATCTTCTTTTTAATGGATATTTTTGGGAAGATTTTAATAGAGCTTAAGGACTTTCTTAACCACATACAACATTATTTTTTCTATAAATTTATGGGAAAGAGGATCAATGAAAAGGTTAGCATAACACTAATTAGTGAATGTCATTTTCTCTAAAGCTGGCCTAAAATTGTCTTTGCATGCAGAAAGAGTTTGAAAAATTGATCAAAACTTAGCACGAGAAATAAAAAAATATTACAAACAAATAGGTCTTTCACTATAAAAACAAACTATCTGTAACAGCAAGGAAAAATAATATAAAAAATTCACTGTCCCTAGCTCAACTATTTTTATTGATAGTTATGCATGTTGTTTTTACTTTTGTCCATATAGTTATAAATCACTTATTTGATCTGGAGCAATTAGTTTGTATATATTTTTTAACATCTTTATTGGGGTATAATTGCTTTACAATGGTGTGTTAGTTTCTGCTTTATAACAAAGTGAATCAGTTATACATATACATATGTCCCCATATCTCTTCCCTCTTGTGTCTCCCTCCCTCAGTTTGTATTTTTGATTTTTATCTGTAATTTATATATGATCACTCTTTTAGTTTTTCCATTTACTGTACAAATATTACTGAAATAGCTACAAAATGGGTTATCCAGTTGATTTACTATAATCAGTCTCATATTGTTAAAAATTACATTGTGTCCAGTTTTTTGACACTGTAGACAATATTGTTGGAAAAGTATTTTTGCCTGTAGTGTTTTCCTTTTTGGGGATTACTTCTTTAAATTAAATTTGGACTTTACATTTGGAGTTTCTGGGTCAATGTTACTTTCATGGTCCTGAAATAAAAGTTTGTTTTATAGTTTTTAGAAGAAATTTTTTGACAGTAATGCAAAATGGAGAAGAGAGAATGACAGAGCTAGCCTAACCTTAGTTTTTAGCTTTAAAAAAACACCTAGAAACATTTAAGACATTTGCCCAGGTAACAAAAGTTAGTAGCAGAATCAAGACATGAAGCTAAATCTCTACTGAGTGCCAATGAGCTCATTGGGGCCTGGCTTCTCTCATTCCCGGGTTCTCAGACTTTAATGGACGTCAGAATCACTGGGGTTTCTCAGAGCTGCATTGCTGGGCTCCACCTCCAGAGTTCCTGATTCAAGGAGGCCTGAGAATTTTCATTTTTACCAAGTTCCAAGGTGAGGTCAGTGCTCACACTTGGAGAGTGTGAGCTAATACCTCTTTGTCCTCAGACAAGTCAGTTTGTGTGTCTCATCCCTTTGATCTATCTATAAAGCAAATACAAATGTGGGAGAACATATGCTTACATAGTGCTTACTACATGCTGGGCACCGAACTGAGTGCTTTGAACATGTTATGTCATTAATATCTCTAGTGATCCTTTGAGGTAGGTGTTACTATTTTTCTCTGTATTACACATGAGGAAATGAAGGTACAGAGAGGTTGGATGGCATTAAGTTCCCTTAACCAGGAAATGTTGGAGCTGGTATTTGAACACAGGCAGTCTGGCTACAGAGTCCATGTTCTTAACCACTAGGTGAAAACAAAGGTAGTGACAGTATCTACCTCCTAGGGTTTTCTGTGATGATTATATGAGATAACCTTTGCAGTGGGCTGGCACATGTGTGTGTTTAAAGTCTCCTTCCCTTATTCTTATTCCACATGTAAAAATAAAGTCTAATTTTCCAGCTGTTAAGCCCTGTGGTATGTTAAAACACTGACCAGAAAGTGACTTTTGGCAGGAGAGGCAACTAGCCAAGTGTAGTTTGTGTCGCAGTTGCTCTATAAAGGTATGTTGAATGAATATGTGAATTCTGAATTGTCCGAATTAATGTGAAACCATTGCCGTTTTCTCTTGTGACACTGGATTAGATTTCTAATCTAAGATTTCTTAAACAGGACACAAAGAGCACAAAGTACAAAAGAAAAAACTGGTAAAATGGACTCCGTCAAAATTCAAAACTTTTGTATCTTTCAAAGAACACTTGGGGATAGAAAGGCAAGCCGTAGACTGGGAGAAAATATTTGTAAAACATAAATCTGGTAAAGGGCTTCTGTTCAGAACGTATAAAGAACTCTCACAATAATAATAATAAAAGAGGCAGCCCAATTAAAATTTGGGCGAAAGATGTGAATAAACAGTTCATTAAAAAGGTACATAAATAACCAATAAACACAGGAAAGGATGCTCACTATCACTAGTTGTCAGGGAAATGCATATTAAAACCTCCGTGAGATACTATTACATACCCACAAAAATGACTAAAGTTTAAAAGACTAACAATGCCAAATGTTGGTTAGGATGTGGAGCAACTGGAACCTTTATATGCTGCTGGTGGGGATCCAAATTAGAAACCAGTATGGCAGGATCTTATATAGTTAAACATAAATTTGCCGTATAACTCAGCACTCCAGCTTTTTGGTATTTGACAAGGAGAAATGAAAACATATGTCCGTATAGACTTTTATGTGGATGTTCATAGCAGTGTTATTCATAACCGTCCCCAACTGGACACAACCGCAGGGTGGCATACCTGTACTCTGGAATACTACTCACAAAGGAACAAAATATTAATACATGCAGGTACATGTTGACTTTTAATGAATCTTAAAAAATTATGCTACGTGAAAGAGGTCAAACTCAAAAGAATAAATATTATCTAATTCTATTTGTATGAAGTTTTATAACTGGAGAAACTAGTGATAGAAAGCAGGTCAGTGATTGCCCGCGCTGGAAGTTGCCTGTGCATATAGACTGCACAGGAGCACCAGGAAGCATTTCAGGGCAATGGGATTGTGAGAACTTGAATGGAGGTAGTGGAGGTTACAAGGTTGTGTATAATTACAAAATTTATCACACTGTACAATTAAAATGGGTGGCTCTTATTGTAATTTATTATTTTAATTATAATTAATCAGTGAAATGATAAATTATACCTCATAAAGTGAAAACGTTTAAAATATATATAGCCTCTGCCAGTTTATCTTACTGGCTTCTACCAGTGAAGCATTCTGCAGTGTTTCTTAATTAAATGTGGTAGTAAAGAGTTATTCTTCTAAGCATTTTATACTCTTAGTCTTTTACTAGTCATTATGTGAGTGGAGAATTTGGAAGGAGGTTACTTTTTCCCTTTCTTATTCTATGTTTTTTTAAACCATATTAATCCAGTTTGCTGGTCCTTTATTATTTTTTTCCCAAGAGCATTTTTTCCACTTACTGTTAAAAAGACTGGACAGGTTGATGGGACACATATTCTGTTTTGTACTAGACAGCTTGTACTTCATAATAGTAAAGAAAACCAATAACATTTGTATTTTAAAAGGGCCTCTCTCAACCTGTTTTCTTACTGGGAAAGAGCCGAATACTGCCCCTTGCAGGGCTGGTGTGAAGGTGAACTGAGACCACCTGTTTGCGGTGGCTGTACTATATGCCCAGGGCATGGCCCTCGCAGGGCCAGTGGCTTTCCTGTGCTTTTCCATGACACTTGGTTCAGTTTTCTCAGAGCCAAGGCCTGGGAATGTTTTAAAAGGTTTACTTGAAATGTTTATTTTCTGTGACTGTGTTTTATTTATTCGTTTACTTACTATTCCTGTGTCCTTAAAATGAAGGCTGTATTATACAAATATTCTGATCAGATTTAACATATCATTCAGGCCTAAGAGAATATTCTTTTCTTTCAACATGTTACCTAATGTAGCATAATAGCATAGGATTTCAAGTTTCTAAATTAATTCCAAGGAAGAATGTAAATATAGAAAAGCTTGCCTTTAGAGATTACCTAAATTTATGTATAAATTCTAAGTAAAATACTGGCAGTGCATGTGGATACAGAATTACATAATCCTTGTGATTATAATGAAATTGAAAAGTTTTGTTTGGTTTTTACCTGGATGAGTTCCTTCGTAAAAATTATTTTCAGGCTTTTAAAAGGAGCCTTTTTGGCTGGGTAGGTGCTGACTCTTCTATCAGTTTTCTAATATTCTAGACGCTGTGCTTAAGTTGAAGTTTATATTTTCACCTCCGGCACTCAGTAGTGTTTCCAAGCAAGTAGCTTTTCCAGTTGTCTGACATTAGGCCCAGTCGCTGTCTCCCTACTGCTCCTAGAGTACGCACTGCTTCTGGTAACAGATGAGAGCAAAGGTGCACCAATGAGATCAATCCATAAATATTTTGAACTCAGATTCTTCTCAGATTTCTATGGATATGAAATTGACAAGACGCAAACTGCTTCTCTAAACTGACTTACTTGTAAAAGAAATTTATTTTAAGAAAAGGTGGAATATTCTCTAATCACACATATATTGTTTGTTTCTCCAGTGTATAAAAACACTATGCTATATATTGTGGGAAAAGACTAAAATGAATAATAGCTGACACTCAGCAAGAGCTCATTGTGTGCCAGATGCTATACTAAATGCTTCATGTGGGTGATTTCATTTAATGCCTACAACAGCTCTGTGAAAGAGCTCTTGTTAGTTACACACACACACACACACACACACACACACACACACACACACACACACACACACACACACACATTTGAGGAAACTGCTGCTTTAGGAAAATGCAAATGATAGAACTGGGATGCTAATTCAGACCACAGAGCCAGTGTTCTTAACTCCCATGATTAACATCCAAAGCCTCACCTTCCTCATCTGTAGAATGGGGATAACAAACAAGCTTGTCATGAGGGTTAAATATAGTCAGGCTAAAAAACACTTGGTAGTATACTTAATGGTAGTAGCTATTATGGCAGTCATTGGAAAGGGATTGTAACGATTAAAATAAATAAAATGTATGTAAAGCACTTAGCAGAGCGTGACACCTAGGTACTCAGTGGCACGAAGAGACATCCTTTGAATTGGACGTTAAAAACTGACAGGGTTTTTACATATGTAGATCAGTGCTTGGGGGAAAAACCATGACCAATATTAGGGAAATGCATGTACAAAGGCACTGAGATGAGATTGAGGACTGTTAAGTAGTCAGCCTAGCTACATTAAGGTACCTAGGAAGAGTAGGAAGCTGGGTAGCAAAGGTGATTTGGGGCCAAATCATTATAGGTGAATGTCAGGCAACCAAGTTTGGCTTTATCCTTCGTTTGGAAAGCCAGTATGCCGATTTAACTTGTTCAAAAATGTGCTGTATTTTTCCTTAGCATTAGTAAATTAATGATTTAGACACTTGAGAAGGAGAGTTCCCTTGGATTATTTTCTTATTATCATATCATTTAATACATTAATTTTCCAAAATGTCCTGAGATGGTGCCCTGATAGAATCAAAGCTGCTCAGAAAATGAACCATTGGCTTCTTTCAGGTAGCTTCTTGGGATTCTAAATTATTGTGTTGTCAGGTCCCAGATACTGTCTCAAGTCTGTCTTTTGTTATATCTGATGTATTCAAAAGAGTTTTCTGTGATAGTTTGGTTCATTCAGGTTGAAATAATGAAGATAGCTCCTAGAGAAAGCTGACAATGTAGGTTACAATTGAAAACCTGGAAGCAAAGTACTGTGGGCTGTTCATCACATCAATAATTGATTTTCTTTTCAAATTATTACAATGAAATCCAGGTAGAAAAAGCACTGCTTCATCAAGTATATTATTTTATTCTGAGTATAAATGTGTTTCCTGTGTGACATTCATTGTGAGTGTGTGTGTATAAATCTGTTAGTGTGGGCTTTTATGCCTTTTTCTCTTAACTCACATATTCATTATAAGGTTCTACAGTATATATTTTTAAAACATTTACTTTTTTATTAAAGTATAGTTGATTTACAATATTGTGTTAGTTTCAGGTATACAGCAAAGCAAATATATATATATATATATATATATATATACACACACACACACACACACACACATATATTCTTTTTCAAATTCTTTTCCCATATAGATTATTACAAAATACTGAGTAGAGTTCCCTGTGCTGTACAGTAGGACCTTGTTGTTTATCTATTTTATATACAGTAGTGTGTAGCTGTTACTCCCAAATTCCTAACCTATCCCCCCCAACCTTTCCCCTTTGGTAATCATGAGTTTGTTTCCTAAATCTGTGAGTCTGTTTCTGTTTTGTAAATAAGTTCCTTTGTATAATTTTCAGATTCCACATATAAGTGATATCGTATGATATTTGTCTTTCTCTGTCTGACTTACTTCACTTGCTATGTTAATCTCTGGGTCAATCTATGTTGCTGTAAATGGCATTATTTCATTCTTTTTTATGGCTGAGTAGTATTCCATTGTGTATATATATATATATATATATATATATATATATATATATATATATATATATATATATATATACCACATCTTCTTTATCCACTCATCTGTCTATGGACATTTAGGTTGCTTCCATGTCTTAGCTATTGTAAATAGTGCTGAAATGAACATTGGGGTGTACAGTATACATTTTTAAAGAGAGAAAACAACTATATTTTGTATTTAACAACTCACTTTACCTCACAAATACTGCATTCTGATTTGGCCAAAAGGTCTATGTTTTCAGTATGATTTAAATGAAAAAATAATTAATAATGGTATGATAAAGATAAATCTATGTTACCAAATGGTATGATATTTAAAAGGGCAGGGGGGATGCCATAAAACTTTATTTTTTTCTATTTCAAATGAAAAATAAATTAGTTTTCTCTATGCCTATTAATTAATACAAGTGAGTTTGCTTTATTAGACTTAGCTCAATGAGGCAGCACAGTTTTCTTTTAATAAAAACCTATGCAAGGCATCATTTCAGCCATGAGGAAAATAATGAATGTTTTTAGTTATTTTGAATAAAAAATGTGTAACACTGTTTTACTTAGAGCAATGTAGGTGCTTTTTCTGCTATGCCTAAGTTTTGAACAGATAAATGTTTCAAACCAATTTGTCATACATCTGTTATCACAGAGAAATGAGGAAGAAAAATCACAGTTAACAGTTTTGACAGGTTTGTACCAAAATGGTATTTAATAAATCCAGATGTTCTACCCGGAAAAAAATGTAGAATGACTCATAGTTTAACTTAATCTAAAAGAAAAGCCTTCATATTCACCAGTTTTTATTTAGAGTCCCACACATTTCGAATATACTGACAATAACATCTTCTCTGTAGAGAGTAAAGTTGACTTCATACGAGCTCTGATTAGAATTTTAACTAAAAACAACAGTTCAGATGATGTAATTTTCATTCAGATTCTCAACTCAGTTATGGAATAAAATATTGCACATGTGTATCGATATAAAATAAGTAAGATGTGGTTACTGCCAGGATTTTACTTAAACTAGAAATAAGTGACATTCTTGTAATCATTTGAAGTACACAAAAGAACATGAACTCTGGTTTGTGTGTTCCCCAAGGCTTAATAATCATGTTGCAGTCATCCCTTGGTGTCCGTGGGAACGATCCAGGACCCCTCTGGATACCAAAAGCCACCAAAGCTCAAGTCCCTTATAGTCAACCCTCCACTGCCTCTGGGTTGCACATCCATGGAAATCTGTGGTTGAAATGTGTTTGAGGTGATATCCACATGATGTTTTCAGTTAACTAACTGAAGCATATTTTTGTAAAACTGTCTGTAAATGGTAATATTAAGGATAAAGCAGATCTTAGTACATTATAGAATCTTGTCATATTTGGAATATATAAATACATGAGATTGCTCATGGTAATTCTTTGTTTTAGAGCATCTAGAGCCTTTCCTCTACTGCATAGGTGTGTTTCTTATTCTATGGAATACATGGTTTCCTTCCCTTCACTGGTCACCCTCATATCCTAATTATAGAGCCATAGAATTTCCCCAAATCTGAATTATGACACCCTATCACTGACCCCAGACCTTTTCTCTGATTCCCTTCTTTCCCCCATTTGTGTGTGTGTGTGTGTGTGTGTGTGCGCGCGCGCACGCGCGTGTATGATAGCTAGAAAGAAAGAAAACATATTCTGTTTCATGACTTTTCTTCTTGATTCTTTTTCAATAGTTTTTACCATTCTCAATTACTATTACATGATTAATTTTAATATCTGGCAGGATAAGCCCTTTCAGCTTTTGCTTTAGTTTCTTCCAAAAAATGTCTTAGCTGTTATTTTTCTTTTTTTCTTCCATATATGTTTTTAGAATTAATTTGTCAAGCTCCCTCCAATTCCTGATGGGATTTTATATGCAATGCAGTGATGTTATAAGTTAATTTTAGAGAAACTTGATATCTTTAAAAATGTTAACTCATCCTGCCCATGAGCATCTCCTCTCTCTATATATACAGATTTTTTTTTAACATCTTTATTGGAGTATAATTGCTTTATAATGTTGTGTTAGTTTCTGCTGTATAACAGAGTGAATCAGCTATACGTATACATATATCCCCATATCCCCTCCCTCTTGCACCTCCCTCCCACTGTCCCTATCCCACCCCTCTAGGTGGTCACAAAACACTGAGCTGATCTCCCCGGGCTGTGCGGCTGCTTCCCACTAGCTACTGGTTTTACATTTGGTAGTGTATATATATCAATGCCACTGTCTCACTTCGTCCCAGCTTACCCTTCCCCCCCTCATGTCCTCAAGTCCATTCTCTGTGTCTGCGTCTTTATTCCTATACAGAGATTTTTAAATGTGCTTTAAGGTTTTAACGTTTTCTCCTTGAGAATCTCGTGCAGCCTTTGTTAGGTTAATTCCTAGATATAATGCTTTTGTTGTTGTATATTGTTTGTTGTCCTTATTACAGTGGAGAGGAATATTATTGATTTTATGTATATTGGTTTTGTACTTGACAGTTTTGTAAAACTCTCCCATGAGTTCTCCATTCCCTTATCATACACCTCTTTGTTTTATTTTTAGTGGTCTGTGGGTGGGGTGATTAATTCTTTTGGCTTTTGTCTTTCTTAAAAAGTATTTCACATGATAGTTTTGCTGGGTAAAGATGGTTGATGGTTTTTGCTGTCAACATGTTCATCATATCATTTTCATATTTCCAGGATTTTCTTATCGTTAATATTGATGTTACTTAACTGTTTTAAATTCTTATTCTCTTTGTTCCCTCACTCTTTATTTCAGTAGTTATTTCCTCTCTATTCTGCCCTTAAACTCCTTGGATTTTGGTTTTTCTTATGGTGTGAGGGAGGGATCTTTGCCATTTCTTTGCCTTCTCTCTTGTCAGTCTTGCCTAAGGCTATTGTAAATCATTAGCCTTTAAAAAACACCACTTGGTTGTTTTTTAATCTCTCTCTTTCTTTATTTTTTGGTCTTCTTCTAGTTCATTGATTTCTGCCCATATCTTTATTCGCTGCCTTCTCATTTCTGACTTTATTCTCTTGGCTTTGTCTTCCTTAATGAATTAACTTATTGGCTCAGAGTCTCCTGCTATTACTGTTTCAGGCACAGTCCACAGATTCCGGCATGAGCTCTTCCCTTGTCATTACGCCGTAAGGATTGTGAGTTCTCCTTGCTGTTTCTTCTTGAAATCACATATTATTTTTCATTATTACTTTTACATATATTTCAGATAGGATATCTTCTAGTTATCCTTTTATTATTTGTTTCTGCCTATTATTATATTGAGGTAAGAACATAATCTGATGAACTTTTTGGTAACTTTTTGAGGATTCCATTGTCGTTTATGAAGTGGTCAGTTTCTGTGAATATTCCATGAGTGCTTAAGAAGAACACATAGTCTGTGTTTCTAAAGTTCTATGTGTTACTATTAATTAGTATATTTACATTTTCTCTTATCATTTCTGAGAGGAGTATCTTAATATTATATGTAATATATATAATATTATTAATCATTTATTTAAATATCCTGTCAGTTTCTATGGGGAGCATATTAAAGTAACTGATGAAAATAGTTGATTTGTCTATTTATCCCAGTAGATCTGTCACTTGTTTACTTATATATTTTGTGGTCCAATTTTTAGGTACATAATACTTCTGTGATTATTGTAGTCTTGTTCTGTTTCATTCCTTTTCTTAGTAGGCAGATTCTCTCTTTGTCCTTGATGATGTTTTGGCTTTAAAGTCTATTCTATCTGATAGTAAAATTGCTATATTGGCTTTCTTCCATTTTATGCTCCTCTGACGTATATTTTCCATACCTTTAATGTTGATTCTTTGAGTCACGATTTTTAAAAAATTCAATCTGAGAGTCTTTTGGGTATTAAGTTTCGTCCATTTACTTTATTGCTGTTCTGTCTGCCTTATTTATGCCACCTTATTTTGTGTTTTGTCTTCATATGCTTGTTTTTTGCCTGCCTACTTGCTTGCTTTCCCACCTTCCACTGGAAACTCTTTCAACTGGACGTTTTAGCCCCACCCCCCCACCTCAGTTCTTGGAAATTCTTGACTGTTAGCTTTTCAGCTGTTTTTTTCCCATCTGTTTACATTTCTGTATCCTCATGAGACTCATATGGAGAGTTTCTTGACCTGGTTTCCTCAGAGGATATAGATTGTTGTCTTTCATTCCTAGTGCTTGTGTTCCTCAGCTGCCTTAATATCTTCTCTGGACTCCTTTTAATTCCCCTGGAATTATCACCTGTCTTGGTAATGATGTCTGCCTGAGACTAGAAAACTTTGATAGGAAAAAAAGGGAGGAAGAACCTTTCTCTAAGTGAGAGTTTAAGACTCTCTCTGAAGCAAGAGTTGTGTGACCTTATGGGATAACTTGTTTGGACTTAGGTTTTCCCAGTAGGAGAAGAAAGGAATAAAAAGAATTCTCAATAATTGAGTTCTTTCATGTATTAACCTCTATGCCAGGCACTGTCCCACAGTATTCTCATTTAATTCCAACAGAAATCCTCAGAGGGGTAAGTAGCTACCATCCCCATTTTACAAACAGACCTAGAGGGAGTAGCTGACAGAAGGAGGTAAAGAGCAAAGGTGGAGCAGAGTCTTTAGGAGAGTCACCAGCTTTAGATACCCCGGCAAGCCACAGTCATGAAAAGAGGAGCATGGAAAAAGTCATAGTGTTTGAGATTATGCATTCACTGTGTGATGATGTGTGGGAAGGGGTAGGGAAAGACCAATGTGTTGAAATGATTTGTTGCCTAGAGGAAGTTAACTTTTTCACGGAAGCTGGAAGGGTGAAAGCAGTTCATTCGGTGGGCAGCTGAATTGGGCTGGTCCTACGAAAGAAGAGGAGAGACGTTTCCTTGATGAACGTTCACTGAGGCCTTCATAAGATGCCAACATGGAGGGTACGGGATAGCTTAGCTTCAAGTAGGTAGAAAACATCAAGTTCATAACAAAAGGAATGACGAGAAAGGTTTTTTTTTAACCCTGGGAAAAGCAGTTGTACAGTATATTTACACAGCCAGGCTTCTGTCATTATTCAGTCTACATTTTAAGCTTTGACTTTTCCTTGACTCTAATTAGTGACGAGCTGCTAGAAGGTGTCAAGCCAAGGAGAGAGCTGGCAGGTGGTGGGAGGACAAGAAATCAAGAGAATCCTTTTCCCAGTCAAAGGAAAACCAGGCTGCGAAAGTTAATACGTCTCTGGCTGCCCCCTTCTCTTCCCTTCTCTGTGTCTTTGTTCATAAATCATTCACGAGCTTTCCTTTCTCTGGTGAATGTGACTTATTTCTCTGATGGGTTTCTGTGCTGTTTCCCCTGAATAACTGCAGTCCAGGAGAGAAGGGGGACTGTTGTGTTTTTTCGTATTTGTTCACTGAAGTTTTGTTATACAAATGAGTGGATAAGCAGTCATGGAAAATGTAGCAGTAGATATGAATCTTGCCTTTCTGCTAAGAAATGAGGGTTTTGATTTGTTTCTAGGAGAGCTCTGTCTCTGAGTCAGTATGCCTGTCTGAAAGGCTAGCCCAGAAGAGTAGATTAGGGCCCAGAATCAACGGAATTTAATGATGAAAGTGATATATTCCATGTCCAGGAATGTCCAGGAATCTCATAAGAGAAAATAACAAAATGTTTAAAGAGAACATTTATGAAAATGAAGTTGTGGGTAAAAATGAATTTAATCACCACTGACTGTATTAATCAGTAATTACTGTGGATAGGAAATAGTATGCTGAAAGATAAGAGAACACATTGTTTTGTGACAGAAGTGTAACACTCTGTTGCAACTTTAAGAGTATAATAAGTAGAGAAAATGAGGTAATGGTAAAAAGTGAAAAATAACTGGGTGTGGTAACATGTGGACATTTTCCATCTAATTGTTCCTTTTAATGACAGAGACATGCTGCTCCAGGAGGATGTGATTGGAGGTCTGCAGTGAGATTAAATAGGTCCCGGAAGAAACCATGGTTCAGTGTTCTGCAGATGTTCAGACATCAAACAGTTCTTTGCCTTTCTGTGAAATATCCCTCAGCAGAGGGCGGTGATGAAGAGAGGAACTGGATCAGCGTGCATTTTTCTTTTTCTCTGGAAATGCTCTTGGACCCCTAAGAGGCTTTGAGCCAGGGTCCATGAATGGGAAGCTGTAAAGGGGAAAAGAAAATCACAATCCAGCAGGTCAGAAGGCCGTAATTTATGATAAAATAAGTACCTAGATGGACATTTCGTTGTTTCATCTTTCTGAATTCGCATAGCACTTGCTTTTTCATGTAACTGTGGGAATATGACAACAAGGAACACACTGCAGTCTCTTTTCCATCCCTCTCCCCAGGTTCAACTCTGTAATAGGGAAATTGGGTGTTTTCCTACACGCTCTGGCTCTGCCTCCCTGATCATACAGCTTGGGAAGCTGGTGACATGGACTGAGTCCATTCTGATAATGCACATGGCAGCATGACTTAATATTGCACAATATGTTTTGTGTGATGGATCGAGTTATGCGCCTTGTAAGTTGAGTCTGAATAGTCCATTTTCAAAAATCATTTACAGAGAAATTTGTTTTACATTACACCTTGATTACCTAAAACCTTAAAAAAAACCCAAAATAGTGTTTATTTAAACATACCACTTAAAACCTAAATGTTTTGAAATGCTGATTGAAGCACTTTTCCTTTATTTTTCACATCAGCTGACCTAGTTGCTGTCACATCTTCTGGGTCTGCCTCCTCTGGACTTCTAGCCCCAGTAATGTTCTTTAGCACACTGAACAGATCCAGTCCATGTGGTCTAAACTGGATCATCTCTAGGGTCACCATACCCTTCCTGCCTGCTTGCCTTCAGCCAGAGCCTCCTGAGTCAACCCCACCTGCTGTGTCCCAGGAAGAGGGGAGAAGGGGGTCCAGGTGGCTCTGCACAGAGACCTGTGCTTCTTGAAGCTGAAGGAAAGTACTGTTAAGGCCTAATGTGTTACATTTTAAGTTAGGATGAGATCTGAGGTTGGTTCACCCCTTCTGTTCTGTCTCAGTGCCCTGAATCGTACTTGGAATGAACTGTGGATACGTATAAATAAGGTCTTTCCTCTACCATGTTCATGTGCTGCTATTGAGTCATATGCCGACACAGTTTTGGTTTAGATGCCATATATAAAATATATTCATGCTCGGACCAGAACTAGAAGTGTTGTATTCACCATATAGAACTTTGAATTGGTTTGGAGTATCTGCAGATACTCTATTAGTTACACGCTCAGCTTAATTTCAAAAGCAGTAAAAATACCAGAGCAATACTTTAAATTTCAGCAGTGGCTTTGAGGTAACATTAGCCTTAACTTCATGGGCAAATGGACTGCTTAGTACAAAGGAAACTAATTCTGTTTTTAAATAAATAAATTTATTTATTTATTTTTGGTTGCGTTGGGTCTTCGTTGCTGTGCGCGGGCTTTCTCTAGGCGAGCAGGGGCTACTCTTTGTTGCGGTGTGTGGGCTTCTAATTGCGGTGGCTTCTCTTGTTGAGGAGCGCGGTCTCTAGGCACGGGGGCTTCAGTAGTCGTGGCGCGTGGGCTCAGTAGTTGTGGCTCGAGGGCTCTAGAGTGCAGCCTCAGTAGTTGTGGTGCACGGGCTTAGTTGCCCCGCGGCATGTGGGATCTTCCCTGACCAGGGCTCGAACCCGTGTCCCCTGCATGGGCAGGTGGATTCTTAACCACTGTGCCACCAGGGAAGTCCCTTCATTGTAGTTTTGATTTGCATTTCTCTGATAATTAGTGATGTTGAGCATCTTTTCATGTGCTTTTTGGACATCTGTATGTCTTCTTTGGAGAAATGTCTATTTAGATTTTCTGCTCATTTTTTGATTGGGTTGTTTGTTTTTTTGACATAGAGCTGCATGAGTTGTTTGTATATTTTGGAGATTAATCTTTTGTTGGTCAAAAACATTTTAAATTATTAACAAAATGTGACTGTTCCTAGGGAATGGTCTCGAAATAGAGTTTAGTCATCGACCTCAAAGAGGAATATAATCTAATAAACTTAAGCACGTTGAACTAGTATTTCATTTCTGCTTTTTTTTAGTCCCTACTAGTTGCCAGCCACTTTATATTAAGAATTAGTATATTATGTGATGAATACCTCATCATCTTGCCTTCCAGGAGCTTGTCTAAGAGGAGAAAAAAATGCATGAACAGGCCATTTTAATATACTGCAGTAAACACTGTGATAAAGGTATGTACACGTGACCACTTGGAGAATTTGGGGCAGGAAAGCAGAGAGATTTAAGGGGCAGATGGTCCTCGAGGTCTCCCTGTGTCATCCTACGTAGAGGTGAGACCTGTGGCAGTAGGTCCTTACACGCCCTACGTGGGTCGGCTCTTATGGTTGACTTGGTTTCTGATGTCATCGCCTCTAACTACTTGTGCCTTTAGGCAAGTTTCTTACCTCTCTAGTTGGTTTCTTCATCTATGAATTAGGGACAGAAGTAAAAATACGTGCCTCACAAGGCAGTTATGAGGACCAGAGAGATAATGTGCCTTACTGTGCTTTGTAAACAGGGAAACGGCATATGCGTGCTATTAGTTGACATTCTTGGCACTCACCTTGTCACTTGAGCTAATTACTTAATCTGTCTATACTTTGTACTTAGGTGTAAAATGGAATAATAGTAGTTTCTTTGTAGGGTTAATTGTAAGGATTAATGAATTAAAATATGTAAAGCCCTGAAGACGGTGTCTAGCACACAGTAGAAACTGGTTATTTTAATTATTATTGCAACAGAAGAGGTTGACCCTACCTCTCAGTGATTCTAATGGAAGATTTTCAGCATACTCAGTTTACAGTGCTCTCAGCATAAGGATTCCATGTAGTTTTAATGGCTTAATAAAACTTGCGTGTTGTTGGACTGCTGTTATAGATGAGCATCAGAATTGGATTAACTGATTAACTGCAGGTAGGATCGTAGGAGGTGCTCCATATTAGATCACTCTTGAGGCTGAATTGTTCGGAAATGCTTCTTTCTGGTATTCGTATCATATCCTCTACTCTGGCTGCAGAAAGTTGGTTTAATGAACAGTGAATAAGATGCTGCTCTTTTTAACAGTCTTTAATAAATTGTTAATTAAAAACTTCAGTCTGGGGCTTCCCTGGTGGTGCAGTGGTTGCGAGTCCGCCTGCCGATGCAGGGGACACCGGTTCGTGTCCCGGTCCGGGAAGATCCCACGTGCCGCAGAGTGGCTGGGCCCGTGAGCCATGGCCACTGAGCCTACGCATCTGGAGCCTGTGGTCCGCAGCAGGAGAGGCCATAGCAGTGAGAGGCCCGCGTACCACAAACAAAACAAAAAAACTTCAGTCTGGAGTGTCTGATGCTGTACCTTCAGTAGGCCACTTATAAGGAAAAACCCTTTTCCTTTTCTTGTGAGGGCTATGTAGTGTTGGTGGTTGGTGTCTTTTTCCTCCTGATACTTTTTTCTTTCCTAGCAAAAAACAAAATCTATAATCTATTTTGTTTATACAACTACAGCAAGGTGAGTAGCCATTTCTGATAACTTTTCTTTTTTTAGTAGTAAATCATGATGCTTCCCTTTTGTTTGATTTCTTCTTAAGGCATATTTTAATTCCCCTCCCCTTGGGATGTCTAAAAAGGCTTTATTTCATCTGAATTTCACTAGATGTGTGAAAGAAAATGGGTTTATAATAACAGTTAATAAAAAACAGTACCAAACAACATTGCTTATTAAATGTTTACTATCTATACCATCCACAGTACTAGGCATTTTAATACATAACCTCATTTAAAAATCATTTAAGAACATTGGGAGATATCCCCCGCAGTAATTTTTTTTAAAAAACTGGATGTTTATTTGAAGGTGGCTTGAAGCTGCATTTACATAGCAGGAACTCTGTAGTGTACTTACTGGGAGGGGAACTGTTAGAAATTGCGGGGAGGAGTGTGACTGAAGTCCTCCAAGCTGTACCTTGAGGTCAACACCTCTCGCCCTACCAAGGGACCAGAAAATCTACTGTGAGAAATGAGTCCTTTAGATTAAGTCTTCCCATCTTTGGGAGCCCCCGCTTAAAATGCAAATGTCCCTCAGAGGTAACTGATTAAATAGGAAATCAGTCATGAAATTATCCTCCTCTGAGCAAAAATGGAGCTGAACAAAGGCTCAAGTGACTTTTAATGGGACATGGAGAAACGGCGATGGAAATTTTCTTGCTAGCGGTAGTTCCTAGGGAATTAACTGACGGGAGAACGGGGGACCTAGGGAGGAAATACAGAGTGGGGAGGAAGAACGGGAAAGGGGAGAGAGCGTGAGGCACCTCCCTGTACTTACATGGGGATCCCAAGTTATGAAGGAAGTCTCTGTTTGGCTCTGATCCCTCCCTCAGACAATGCTTTGGTTCTCTTTGGTCCGCTATTGTGTGTTCCTGGCATGACTCTCAGCCCCATGCGCAGGCTCAGCAGTAGATAATACAGCTGTAGGATAGGAGCCAGCAAATCCAGTTTTGAGATGCCTGGTAGGTGTGGGGACAGAGACATAGAAGTTGTCCCTGGAATGTCAGCCCTTGAAGTAAGTGTGGTGTGTGTATGTTTTCACACCAGCATATTCTGTATGTCCCTGGGCTAGAGAGAGGTTTATGAATGAGTAGAGGTTAAGAAAATAGAATAGTTAATCTTTGGGTGCCAGTATTTAGATTCAGGGAGAGAACACTTAATCCTATTTACACAGAATATTGTACTTACATGTCCTCTTGAATTCAAGTTAGGAACTGGTGCTAAAACACAGAAATGAGTGTACTCACAGGGTTTACTGATTATTTCATCAGATAACAGTTCATAGTCAGTGTTATTTATTTGTTCCATTAAAGTTGAAATTGGCTTACTTTAGAGGCACAAGAATCTGGACAGTGACCTCCAAGCTAAATAAAAAGTGCAAGTCAAGAAGTATCTTCTAGTTTTAAGACTCACTGCTTCAGAGTCTTTCGTCCCTATTAAAACTGGAAGACATAAAACTGGGTTTTTGGTGTGTCAGGGGAGAATTTACTAATCTTTGTGACTTACTTCCCCCAATCTGTAAACGTGGATAATCGTAACTGCCTCTGAGGGTGGCTATAAGGATTAAATGAGGCAGTATAGTGCAGGTGTTTAATTAAACAGGCTTGAATTATGACTCTGCTACTTCTTAGCTATGTGGGCAACCTTACTTAATCTCTCTGAGCTACAAGTGCCTCATCCATTAAAACCCTGGTTGTGGAAAGAAAGAAAGTATGCAAGATGCCTGGCATATATTGAGTGGTTTGCCAGTTGGATGTGATTTCTTTGATGGGGACTGTGTCAAATTTGAAATCGTTGCTGACATTTAAGCCTCAGAAGAAATCAGAAGATCTGGCCGCCTTGCACCGGTGTCTCTGGCTGCCTGCTTGAGCTGTGTGCCTGTGGGGTCCTCTTTGGGTGGGACCACTGCTCCCAGCTGGCTATACCTTGCCTGCTCATTCACTCATGCTGTCTGGCTGATCCTGTAGGCATTTATTATTTTGCCAATAAATGGAGGTTTTGGTTAGGAAGTATGCAGCACTGGCTGTGACACTTGGCATCCATCACCATGCTCAGTCAGTGTTTCCCTTTTTCTCTATGAGGCCACTGATGATGTAGTGAGAACGCAGGTTTAATCCAGATGATTTCAGCCCTGAACTAGATTCTGTCTCAGTTGATTGGGTGACCTGAGAGAACCACTTAACTTCTCTGAATCGCAGTGGGTTTTTTTTTCAGGTAAACTGGAGCATTTGGACTGGTTGGTTCTCAGGGCTTCTTCAAGTAGTGAACTTGTCTGAAAAGTGGTATATACCACACTTAAACTTCCACAGGGTGTTTGCAGAAATCTTGTATGATATCCTAAAAAGAAAATGGTGAAGTATGGATTGTGAGACCAATTAAGTGAATTAAAAAGTGGCTGAGGGCTTCTCTGGTGGCCCTGGTGGTTGAGAGTCCGCCTGCCGATGCAGGGGACACGGGTTCGTGCCCCAGTCCGGGAGGATCCCACATGCTGCGGAGCGGCTGGGCCCGTGAGCCATGGCCGCTGGGCCTGCGCGTCCGGAGCCTGTGCTCCGCAGAGGGAGAGGCCACAACAGTGAGAGGCCCGGGTACCGCAAAAAAAAAAGAAAAAAAAAGTGGCTGAAAAAATGTGTTCAAAGTTGTTGGTAATCCCAGTCTGACAAGCTGAAGAATTAAACCTGTGCTGTTGAAATTTTCATTCTTGATTGAATAAAGCTGTTGAGGGCAGGTCCATCAATGTCGCAGCTCATGTGAAGCTGGGAGTGACAGTCAATGATGGATGACAGGCCTCGGATAGAATGGAGCAGTGGACCGTAATTGAGCAAGGATAAATGGGCAGTGCTATAATTTGGGTGTGAAAAATGAACTGTATAAGTAAAGATGGGGAAGAAAATATCTTAAGAGCAGGTGAAAAAGAATGCTCAACCTTGAGGGATATCCGTGACCATCACTGTGTTACATAAAGAAAACATTAGGACCTCTGTTCATGTTTATTTAGACGAGCATCTTTTCAAAATACCTACTTTTTGTATGTTGACGTACGTAGTAGGATGGTAGTACATGAATAAAAACGTTTGGAACACAGGCTTTCAAAAAAAATAATATGGGAGGGTGTGATCAAGTTTGGCAATTACTGGATTGGAACCTCTGCTTGTTGAGAGGTAACATCGTACTGTGGAAACTGTAGACTTTGGAGTCAGATATTCTTGAATAAAATTTTTAGCTTTAACACTTAATGCTTATGACCTTACATAGGTAGCATAGCTTCTTTGAGTCTCACTCTTTCATCAAGTGTACAACGGGTGTTACAGTACCTTTCTCAAAAGTATGTTGGGATGGTTACAATGAGATAATTTTCTTACCATCTTTCAGCTATTGGTTTCTAGTTTGATACCATTACGGTTGGAGAATATACTGTGGATAATTTTAGTTCTTTTCAACCTGTTGAGGTTTGTTTTATGACCCAGGATGTGATTTGTCTTGGTGAATATTCCTTGGGCACTTGATAAGGATGTGTATTCTGCTGTTAGGTGCTGTGTTCTATAAATGTCAGTTAGATCTCATTGGTTGAGGTGTTTGTTGTTCAGTTCTCTGTCTCTGCTAATCTTCTATCTAATAGTTGTATCAGTTGCTGAGAGTGGGATGTTGTAGTCTCATAGTGAGTTGATTTTTTGTAAAGTGCCTGCCCGGTATGCCCGGAGTAGTGAGCATGGTATACCTCAGAGAAGAGAAGACTTAGTACCTGCATAATATTAGGTCTTCAGATATTCACAGGACTGCTTAATGGAAAACAGAGGCTGCCCCTCTGAACAAATGCAAAAAAACCACAGGCGTAGAGTTTTCAGTACCATGCAAGGGAAGTGTTCTCATCTTATGGCTTCCCATGAATTCAATATCTGATTCTGTCACTATTAGCTCTCTAGGTTTATAGAAATACTGTCCTGCCTTTGTACCCTTCATGGTTGTTGAGCAACCTTGAACACCAGAACCTCCAATTTCCTCTCTATAAAATGAGTTGGATAAGTTATTCTTTTAGTTTTTAATGACTCTTAGGTACAGTTTCAAATATTTGGCCCTTTCTTTTGACATGTAGCACATAGAATTAACCTGTTTCCACATTTCACAGTAACATATGTAAAATTATATGCTTTCTGTTCTTTGGCCAAATCCTTTCTTAATAAACCTCTTGGGGAGGACATATTCTAATGCAGGAGAAAGGAGTTACATGTTAAGTGACAAAAAATAGCCACAGGCTTTATATCTTAACAAAGCAGTCATTCATCACAGTAACATTTTGTTTCTTTGTGCCTCATTTTCTGGAGAAAGCTGTCCACTTCTTTGGGGGCATTTTTCCCCTTGGAATTAAGAGAAACTAAAGCAGCATCTATTGGTGTCAAAAAAAGACACATAAATGTGACTGCTGAAGCATCAAGTATTCAGTAATAACCGTAGCAGAGCAGTGCCACTATATTTCAGATGTGTCTCTTAAATAGCATATTGCTGGAATTAAAAAAAAGTCCAACTGAGAATTGATCTGTTAGCTGGTGATTTTTATGTAGAACAGATATATCAACTGTGATGGCTGTTATATTGAGATTTATTTATTTCCTCAGTTTTTTCCTCCATTTTCTATTTACTTTTGCTTTTTCTTTTTTTTACTATGCACTAATGCTTTTGCTTTTTTAAAAAAATTAATTAATTTATTTTTGGCTGCATTGGGTGTTTGTTGCTGCACGCGGGCTTTCTTTAGTTGTGGTGAGCAGGGGCTACTCTTCGTTGCGGTGCGGAGGCTTCTCATTGCGGTGGCTTCTCTTGTTGCCGAGCACAGGCTCTAGGCACGCAGGCTTCAGTAGTTGTGGCACCTGGGCTCAGCAGTTGTGGCTCAGAGGCTATAGAGCACAGGCTTCAGTAGTTGTGGCACGTGGGCTCAGTAGTTGTGGCTCACAGGCTGTCGAGCACAGGCTCAATAGTTGTGGCTCATGGGCTTAGTTGCTTCACGGCACGTGGGATCTTCCCAGACCAGGGCTCAAACCCATGTCCCCTGCATTGGCAGGCAGATTCTTAACCACTGCACCACCAGGAAAGTCCCTGTAATGCTTTTTCTTTTTTATTGCTTTACCCTTATTTATTATATGGATTAAACGTTTTCATGATTTCCCTTCCACTTGTTTGGAATGTTATGCATTTTATTTCTGTTAGGCTTAAATTTTAACCTGTATGCTCTGGTTCATTTTACAAAAGATAAATCTGGCTTTTAGCAAAGTTGTGAATCAAGTAAGTAGGAATTTATTATGGTATCAAAAAACATGAGCACTAAGTTCTGAAATATGGATTTGTTGTTGTTCTGTGACTGCAGTCTGACATTTAGTAGTTACTTGTTAATTATATTCTTATTAATGATTCTGGGGAATGATCCATCATAGAGATGTGAAGGCTGATGTAAATCTACCGTGAGATGATTTAATCTGTGCCTCGGCACTGCAGACTTACTGTTAATGCATCTGTAATTAAAGTGAAGTTGCTGCCAGTGGCTGAACCTGAGTTAGGAAATGAAATAACAGTTAAAAAGCAAAAATAAACCTCTCTTATGAAACTAAAAAATATCTATTGGAATAGCATGAATTAAAGACTCACCATTTCATTAGTGAAACGAACTTTTTTTTTCAGGTATGGAAAGAGGTGCTCTACCAGCCATCTTGGTTATAGTCACCACCTGTGGCAGTTTTAAATGCAAGAATGCCAAGGGAGAAAAATTCTGAAACAGAAATATTGCTATCATTAAAAAAAAAGTCCTTTGGAAATGGTCTTTAGTTTTAGCTTTCCTGTATTCATACACTAAAGCTTTCATTTACGTCTAAATGAAGTTGGTAGCAGCTGAGGAGCAGCTGTTGGGAATGCTATTAGGCTTAAATCTCTGGTTAAAACATTGATACTGGTTTTTTCATCTCTTTGAAGCAAAAATGAATTCCCATGAATATGTTAGAAAATGGGCTTCCCATTACTATTTCTCTTACCATATGTAGTATCCGGAAATGTGTGCTCCAAAACAAATCAAATCAAGGCGCTTGTGATGTGGAAATTGGGTCAGACTTGGAGTTTTCCGTTCCTGGCTTGCCTTGCATTATTGATCCTGAGAGGCATGCACAACACTGTATGTCTTTGCTTTAGTATTTTACTCTTTAAAAATGAAAATTATAATGAGTTTGAACTCACATGATCGTGAGGCAGTTGAGGCTCTGAAAGAGGCAAAATTTTGCATTTAAATACATTGTAATGGAAATATATTAATGTCAAATTTATGAGAAACAAACTTATTTGACAAAGACAGGGAAAATGACTGACTCTATGATTGTATAGAAAATTCAAACGTACCTTTGGAAAGAGTCAAGAAATATTTTCCAACTACTTGCATGCATAACCTTTCTTTCCTAGACCTTCTTTTCCCTTTAATTCTCTCAACTCTCTGGAGAACAGTGACATTTCACGGGGAGATTCATTCAAAACACAGAGGGAGGTTTAAGAAGGTTTTCTTTGCTTGAAAAAACTGTTTCTATTTCTTTGCTTTGATTATATTTTAAAGAAACTGATGGCTTTTGAGTAACTTTTTATTTTACAATGATGTCAAGTTTACAGAGAATTCCGTGATTTGCTTAAAAAACTACCAAACATAAACGTTACCCAAATTCGCCAAGGTTTGACCATGTGCTTCACTGGCTTTTTCATTAGCTCTTTCCCTCTTGCATACATACTGTTTTTTTTCTGAACTGTTTGAGTTAGTTGTAGACTAACCCTTACGTATTTCAATACATATATCCTAAGAAAAAGACATTTTCTTACATAACCTTATTACATTGATAAGAATGAATACTTTGAAAATTTTATCTATTGTCCTAATAACGACTTTTTTAGCATTTTCCCTTTATACTGGGTCCAGGATCCATTTGTATGGATAGTATTTAATTGTCATGTCTCTTTAGTTTCTTTTAATTTGGAACCGTTCTTTATCCTTACTTGTCCTTTCATGACCTTCGTATTTTTGAAGAGTACAGGCAGAGTATTTTTTAGAATGTACCTAAACTTAGATTTGTCTTATATTTCTTCATATTGTATTCAGATATTTGTTTGCTTGTTTATTTCTTCTTTTACTTATTTATTTATATTTTTATGAACTCATGGATTATTAGTCAGTGGTTTATAAACTGTTACTACCAGTACTTAGTTTGATGCTCAAATTCTCCCAAATTCGGCCAATGGGAGCTCCTTCAAGCTGGCTCCTTAGCCTTTAGAACATGCCCTCATCATAATTTGAGTTATTTACTTACTTTCCAGCACAGTATGATGTTCCAAGCTCATTTTGTATTGTATACTTTCTCTGCTTCAGTCCTGGAATCAGCCAATTCACCAAGGAACCCTAGTTCCTTTTAGGGGAGAATGGTATTTAGATCTTGGTGCTAGGTGTGTGCATTGCTACCAGGGTGTCGTAACTGTTAGGCCCTCTTGGAATTCCAAGCTAGAAAGAAAGAAAAAAAAGATCTATAGACAGACACATTACATATAATGTGTGTATACGTATATACATACATATATACATAATGTGTATGTATACAGCTATCCATCCATCCATCCATCCATCCATTAAAAACCATGAATTCTTACTGGTACCACCACTTTCAGTCTAGTACCACAGAGCTCTTTCTGGCATTCGTTCCTTTCCATATTTGTAACTCATTCACCATCTGTGAAACACCTGACTTCCAGTGTTCTCAATATACCTACTTACTTGCTCAATCCTAAAAATGCTTTTAGAATTTTTTTACCTGTACTACTGTGAAAAAGAAACCTAATCACTAGAGTTCAATATTTATTTATGGTTCTTTTTGTCCTTAGATTGAGGGTATGTAGTGAAAGTACTGCATTCACAAGTTGCTTGAGCTAATTCCCTTTTTCCTTTCTTCAATGGGATTATGTTCTTTATTCGAAATACGGTTGGGTCCCGTGTTTCTGTTGTGTTCCATTTTAGGATCCCTTTACTCATGCTTGTTGTTTTTATTTATTTGAATATGTAAAACATTAATATGTACCCAGAAAGTGAAAGTGAAAGTTGTACCCAGAAATGTCCACGGCCCCCCCGCCCCACCCCAGTTCACATCCTAGTTCCTAGTACCTATAAGTAACTACAAGTGTCAGTTTCTGGTTTATCTTTCTTTTATTTTCTTTTGCAAAAATATGCAGCTACAGTTGGTATATTTTCTTTTCCCATTCTTTCATACACACGAGGTGACGTATGGTATATGTTTATGGGCTTTGCTGTTTTCACTTAACAGTATATTCTGGGTTCTTTTACAGCAGCATAGTGTCCTTTGTCTCGATATCACGTGGTTTATTTAGCCAGTTTTCTAAATGTTCCCATGTAGGTTGTTTCTGGTACTTTGCAATCAGAAACAGTGCTGCAGTGGATAACTTTATGTATGTATAATTTCATAATGTTAGAGGTGTATATTTAGGGTAGACTCCTGGAAGTGAGATTGCTAAGTCAAAAGGTAAACACATAAGTTAATTTTGTTAGATATTGCCAAATTCCCCTTGGCTGTGCCAGTTTTCATTCCTAACAGTAAGCTATGAGAGGGCTTTTCTTCACAGTCTTGGCTAATACCCCTTGGTAACTTTTCCTTCTCAGTGGTTTTCGAGCGTGAATGGGGAGAAACAGTTGTTTTTTGTCAGTGACATGATTTTGTCTCATTTAACCTGCTTATTGGATTGTAAATGGGCCACCAAGTAGCATGCCCTCTGTTTTCCCAACTTCAGTGCTATTTTTGGTCCAATTTAGCTTGGAAAATAAAGTGGCAGAATCAGGTTTTATCCCTCTTTTATCTATTCAAAGCAGTAGGATTTTATGTAGGATACTTCAGTGGTTCTCAAACTTGAGTGGGCATCACAATCACCTGGAACACAGAGTGGTGGCTCCACCCCCAGAGGTTGATTCAGTAGGTCTGGGGTGAGGCCAGATTATTTGCATTTCTATAATCTCAGGTGATACTGATGCTGCTGGTCCGGGGACTGCACTTTAAGTCTAGGACTTCCCTGGTGGCTCAGTGCTTAAGAATCCACCTGCTAATGCAGGGGACACGGGTTCAAGCCCTGGTCCAGGAAGATCCACATGCCGTGGAGCAAGTAAGCCCGTGCGCCACAACTACTGAGCCTGTGCTCTAGAGCCTGCGAGCCACAACTACTGAAGCCCGCGCGCCACGACTACTGAAGCCCGCGCACCTAGAGCCCGTGCTCCGCAACAAGAGAAGCCACCGCAATGAGAAGCCCGTGGAAGGACTGCAACGAAGAGTAGCCCCCGCTCACTGCAACTAGAGAAAGTCCGCACACAGCAATGAAGACCCAGTGCAGCCAAAAATAAATTAAAAAAAAAAAAAAGAACCAGTAGTCTATATTAATACAATGGTTTATGGAGTATCTCAAGGAAGCTGTTAGATCTTATGATTGATACTGTATTTGAGTGATTGTATAGGACAGATGTCATCATGTCTGTACTGCTGAAAAGGCAAGCTATCTAACAGACCTTTAAATCTTAGTACTGAAAGGCGATAGAATAGTCAAGCTTTAGGTCATCCATTTATTGAATCATATATTTATCAATCACATTTATTGGCTTTGAACTGTATTTGCTAGAAAGTGCAAGTGCTTCTGTTTTACATGTTGAAGGCTTTTATTTAAGGAAAGCTACATGTATTTTCTAAGATCCTACATTTAAAAAAACAAAGCCCTTGACCTCAGGACCTTCTGAATAACCTCAGCAGTTCTGTGCGTCTTTGTGCACATAATTGATTTTATTGCAGTGGAGCTGAAAGTTAAAGCTGGAGTCTAATTCCACAAACTTAATAATGGCCTTCAGAACTGATAATGACACCTTGATTACCTTGAGATGATGTGGCTGTTGGTTGAAACACTATGACTTTAGGTGTTTATCTTGACACATAACAACTGTGTTACCTCATCAAAGATTGTACCCATACCCTGACTCAAATGAAACTATACCAGCCAGTTAATCCCATTTAAATCAGTGTAGAATTGACTGGGAGGTACCCACGGAGTAGTTTCAGAGCCTAGTATGTCACAGGACACCTAATAGGAAACTGACCTCTGCAACCTGATGTTTTATTTTGCCCTGAATCTACTCTGCCATGTGAAATACAGTTATTTAAAGATATGTAAAAATGCAGATATTGAATTTTCTTATTTTGTTGTGAAGGTGATACACAGACATTTCTGGTTTGGCAATAGTTAAAATTGGGAGTAGAGAAGGAAAATTTGAGAAATCTTTGTTTCCAAGCAACTGAACACATAATATCAGATCCGTGTACCACTTGCTTAATGTTAAGATTCCTGAAGTGTAAATAATTGATTGAACAGAGATGAAAACAACCATTATAGTCAGCTGAATTCTAAACTCCTTGACCTGAGTCAAGGCATATACATGGATTTTGAAGAGTTGATGGACTTAAATAAGCATTTAGTTTCCAATCTTTGGTTTTGTGAACGCGGGAATCCTGAGCTATAACCCATCAGGAGGTGAATGAGCTGCAACAGAGCCTTGGGCTCTCCCTTCACATCCCTCAATACAGAGGGCCTAAGGAGTGATTATTGCTATAAACGATGCAAAGTGTAATATGCCTTACATTCATCAAATCCTATAATAACTTTCACTTCTAATTCTCCCTCTGATATCTCTCTTTTCACTCTAGAAGCTTTCCCTGGTTGATTTCATCTATACTCATGGTTTTAATTCTTGTACTTACATAGATGTCTTCCATATGTACCTCTAGCTGTATTTTGTTGATAATTCAGACTTGTATATTCCAGTACATGCTGTGCATCTTAACTGTTCCATTTGTAAGTCAAACTCAAAAGGTCCGAGAAGGAATTTATCTCGAATCTACCTTCTCCAGAGGAGACTACTGTGCCTGCTCTGCTCTGTCCTATTTGGAGGTGATACCTGGGAATAGTATTGGGCTCTTTGATTTCTCCCTTATTACCCTTTACATCCAGTCATTTGCCATGGCCTGCCAATTCTTTATCAGTAGTTCTCCCCAATTAGTATACGCTCTCTTCTCCTATGGTCTCTCACCTTGACCTTGACTGTTCTACCTGTCACTGGGTGTGGCCCTCTCAATCTTCTACATCTTATTTACTGCAACCATAATCTTTCAGAAACATAATTCTAACCATAGTACTCCCCTTCGAACACTTGGATGATGCTTGATCACCAGCAGGATAAAGCCCAGACTCCTTATAGCCCACTGTGATCTCACTCTGCTTCTCCAGCTAGACGTCTTGCCGTTCTCCACACATCCCTCAGAATGCAGCAATTCAGAACTGCTTTTAGTTCCCTGAAAATACCGTGGTGTTTCACACATCCTCACTTGTGATTGTGCTAGTCTCTCTTTACTAACCTTTCTGCCCCTTGTAATTCTTTTGCTTTTAAGACTTTGCTCTGTCTGCTCTAGGATGCCTTCCTTAATTTCTCTTGCTCACTCACCTACTACCATCTCAGATTGTCTGTTGATTTTTCTCTACGGTCTCCATGGGGTACTCTATGCATATTTCTATGGTAGAATCTTGTCTACTTTATTGAATTCATTTTTAAGTTCCTTGAGTGGAGGGTCTCTGTTTTGCTTCTCCTTGTATTCCTCTTGCCTAATAAGGCTCCTGAAATCATTGTAAATTGATCTACACATTGGCTTATGAGGACGTGCAGAATTAACTGCATAGTGGTAGCAAGGAGTATCTTTGCCTTTTCAGTGACAATTTGAGGTAGTGACATTTTGGGGGTATTTATTTAGGGTGTCTATTGCTGCATACCAAAACACTCTAAAACTTTAGTGTTTAAAACAACAAACGGTTTATTTATTCATGATTTTCTTAGAAAACTTTGGACACCTAATTGGGCTGGGCTTGGTTGGATGTTTCTTCTTTTGGTCCTGTCTGGGCTCACTCAGGTGTCTTCATTCATCTGATGGCTTAACTGAGGCTGGATGGTTTAGAATAATCTCACTCACATGTCTGACAGTTTGGTGTTAGCTCTCAGCTCTGCCTCTCTCTCATCCTCAAAAGAGCTGGCCTGGGCTTCTTTACATGGTGGTCTCAGGGCTACAACAAAGTGAGGGTGGAGGATGCAGGTCTAGAAGTCACATGGTGGCACCTCTGTCACATTTTTAGGTTAGAGCAAGTCAACAGGCTGGCCCAGATTCAAGGCATGGAGAAGAGCAGTCATGTCGCATTGCAAAGGAGTGCATAAAGGGATGGGAGGAGTTTTGTGACTTTTTTTTAAACCTTCAGTATTCCTTGTTAATACTGGATTGACTTCTCTACTTTTTGAGTTCTTTTTGCACATTGTATTACTTCCATGGTAGTCATCTTACATGCTTTACAGCTTGTATGTTTTACTTCCTTCTTTAATTAAGTGATCTTTTTCTTGCATTTAGGAAGAGTATAATAAAAACAGATTTCATAGTGCATACCAGATTTTTTCATTTGGCAGGCTTTCAGTAAATACTTAGGGAGTGAATTATTTTTTTCAGTTAAGAAACATTTCAAGTATACAGAGAAGTAAGAGAATAATATAATATATAGCTGTCTACCTACACTCTGAACATCTTTCCTGAGATAGAAATAGTGCTGTGAACCGATAGCTAAAATAGCATTGCCTGTGCAGTTACATGTGACTTATAATAAGCTGTTGTTGGCTGACTTGAGCTTTTAACAACCATTTATGACCTTGTTTCAAAGGGAGAATGAATTCAAGCACTCTGCCTTGCAAATTTAGTTGAGTCGTAATTTGGGGACCGCTTTCAAAGCCAAGGAGCTACCCCTGCATGTGAATATTACAAGCATTTGGATAATGTCAGTATCTATCTGAAAAGAATGAGCTAATTACCGAATTCTTTTAAGTTGTACAGAGGTAATTGTTTTCCTTGGAACTTCAAAATTCTTTGCTACAAGACACTGAGGAGTAGATAGAGGTGCTTTAAGGGTGTAGACATGCTGTGTCTAGTACTGTTATTTGTTGTCAGGAATACCCTGCTAAAAATCTCAAGCTCTAATTGCATATTGGATTTGCTTCACAGATGACCAGCAGAACCCAGTAAAAATCCTAAGGCTTTCACTTGCATGTTGGATTCATTTCATGGATGGCTTTTCCCAGAGTGCTTGGAAGCTGTGTGTACACCATAGTGAGCTGGAGAGTGAGAGAATACAGCAGGTTAGAAAAAGGGAGAGAAATACTTTCTAGTTTAGGGACGGTGCATACTGTTCAGTTCACTGTGCCCTGTGTTATGTCTGGAAAACATAAATCCCTGCAGTTAATCTTAATTCCTCATCTTAGTCTCTGATGTCTCCCCCTTTTTTTCTACCTCCCCCAACTTTACTATAAAAATAATTAAGTATTTAGAATTATTTTTGCCAAAAGTTTGAAAAGTATATCACAGACCTCATTACATTTTCTTCCTTGATAAATAATTGTGTGTCTCTAAAAATGACATTTTCCTACATAGTCTCAGTATAGTTTTCACAACTCAGATGTGTCCTCTTAAAATGAGAACGATGATTCCACCTTCATTGAGTCAATGGGGTTGTGGCTAAGTAGGTCTGAGACATAACAGGTGTTTCCCCAGCTTGCTTTTCCATCTGTTCCTGGTTTCCTTTATGTCTTTTTTCTCTATTTCTTTTTTTTTTTCCCCATATTTCTGCCTCCCTGTTTCTGCCCTGAGTTCTCTTATTGGCATTTCCACCTTGTGTGCCAAATATCTTAACTCCTCTGTCTTGGTTTCTTCCTGAAGTGACTGATGGAAGCCATTGCAGCACCAGGGCTGCTCAGAGGGGTCACCGGCCAGTACCCAAGGAAAAGCATCCAGAGAGGCCTCCCCCTTCCTCATTTGCCTTCAGTCATCCCTGTGGGCTTAGGGATTTCTGCAGGGGTGAGCATGAGCTTCTGGCTTCAAAGTACCCACAATTATATTCTGACTTGTTCTCTGTGAAGATTTCAAAAACATTTTTTTTTTTCCTGAAAATCTACATCTGTGCCCATTTGTGCAAACACTGGAGTCTCTTCATTGTTTCCTTTTTTTGCCTCTCCACATGTTCTCATTCACTAAATAATCTTGGTTTCGGCTTATGTTTGGCCTTTATGCATATAACATGGTTTGGATAATTTTCCCGTGATGCAGTGCTCTGACATTGTACAGGTGATATTTCAATATTGATTTTTCTAGTGAATGCTTTGAAATATTATCAATTAGAAGCATTTAGCAGTTTCTGACCTTTCACCAAGCTCTTATTTTGGGATCTACAATGGTTCCCTTAATATGTTAAATGAACAAGTTATTATTTCACACAACTCACACCAAATCTTTTAGCCACCTCTGCTTCTACAAGCTCTGAGGAGTCTGGAAGTAACTACATTAAAATGAGCAAAAAAAAAAAAAAAAAAAAAAAGGTAGAAACTTATGATGAAAAGTACCACAAATCATTTTTAGGAATGCTGTATTATTCTTAAACATAAGGGGGAAGAGAGAAGTGGCAAAAAATGTCTTAGTGTAATCAGTACAGGATTGGAAGCCTGTGCTGTAGGAACAGCGAGTGACACCCTGGTAATATTATCAGTTCATGCTTTTGTTCTCTTTTTCTTTTGCTCCCCTTGTGTTGTCCTCTCACAACTTACCTGAAAAAATGAAAGCATATTTCTACACCTGCTGTAGGCTTTCCTGTGATACATGTCTGTGTCACCGGAAAGCCTCCTGGCTCTTGAATTAAGGAAACTTGGTATCAAATTGGAAATGAAATGTTCGTCCTTTGCAAAACCCATCTGGGTTGGATCAGTTCTACGAGATAGCATTTTAATTTGAGTGTCAAGCACTTGGTGATATAATTCTCCTTAGCAAGTTGACATGATGTATGTGCATTTGTGTATTTCAAACACCAGAATCTTTCATGTTAATAAAAACAAACACACAGACAAAAACTCACAAGAACAAGCTACTGCTAGGATGTGGGAAGCTGGAAAGAGTATTGCCCCAATGCTTACAACAGTAAAAAGCCAGATGATCTACAAAAGTCACAACTTTTCTTGAATCCATCAGAGATTGGACCATAACACAAATTAATTCACGAGTCCATACTCATATAAGTAAGTAACTGAATAAATTTATTATTTATATTATATAAATAATATAAGTAAATAACTGAATAAATTAATAAATGGGGGAGTAGAGACAAATATCTCATGCAGAAGAATTCCAAATAATTTATGTACTCTGCTGTAAAGGAGGGCATGTAACTCCTCACTCCTTCAGTGTGGGCTGCTCATAGAGCCTTTCTTCCGAAGGCTACAGTATGACAAAGGGTTTTGGGGAAAAGAGTAACTTTACAGTGGGGAAACCTGACAGTGGGGAAACCTCACTGTCTGAGCCAGGTGATCTAGGTTCCTATTAACAGTAACAAGTCATATTGATAGTATGTACCCTGGATGTGTTATGATGAAAATGGCACCTTACCTTTGTGGTAAACCCACACATGCAGTCTAATTATGAAAACCATCAGACAAACCCTAGTAGAGGGGCATTCTGTCATATGCCTGACCAGCAATCCTTATGACTGTCAAGGTCATCGAAACCAAAGAAAAGTCTGAGAAACTGTCACAGCCAAGGGGAGCCTAAGGGGACGTGAAAACTGATGCGATTATGTGGTGTCCTGGATGCATGCTAGAACAGAAAAACATGTTACTAGGTTAAAAGAAGGAAGGAAATCTGAATAAACTATGCACTTTGGTTAATAATAATGTATCAATATTGGTTCATTAATTGTAACAAACGTAGCATGCTAAGGTAAGGTGTCAATAAGAGGAGACAAACAGGAGGCCCCTGGACCCTCCTTTAGACTATCCTGACCACAGACTGTGAGGCCCCACGTGGTCTGGCCTTCTCTTTTCAGCTCCAAGTGTTAGCACTGCCCACTTCAGCACTGCTCCAGCTTCATTGGCTTTGTTGGTCTTCCTTGAGCACGTCAAGGTTCTTCCTGGTTTTCATTGGCCATTTCCTCTACCGGAAGTGTTTTCCCCCGGATGTTCACATATACTATTCACTGCATTCTGGTCTTTTGGCAAATATTACATCATTCGAAAGCCCTTTACTGACCATCCTACTTAAAGGTGTATCTCTTGGAGTCTGTAACCACAAAACCTGTGTTCTTTTTCTTCATGGTACTCAGTATTTCCTGAATTTATTTATTTTTAAAGTTTTCTACCCACCCCACTAGAACTTAGGTCACATTTGGTCAGGAACTTGGCTGGTCATATTTACTCCTGCATCTGTAGCTACTGGACCAGTCCTTGGTACATGGTAGGTAGGCACCTAGTATTGATAAATATCAGGTGAATGAAAGAATTCCCGAATTCTGCTCTTTTCTATTAATGCTTACACCATATTTCCTGTGCCTCTCATAACAACTGTGCTCTGCTGTGCATTATGGTTTTGTATGTATGAGACACTGTTTCCCTTCTAGATTGCTACACAGCAGCAGTTGTGTATCTCTCATTTATCTCCTGTCCCCATGGTGTCTAGCTTGTTGCCTGGCAGGGCATTACTGCTCAAAAGCTATTTATGGGATAAATATTTGTGTCTGCATTGCATCTGTCTTATAACTGCTCTCAGCATAGCCCAGTGGGATGCCACAGGCACTGCATCAAAAGTTAGATACGTCTGCTTTTCTTGGGGACATTACATCTTACATCCCTACTATTATTCTGAACTTCTCCATGCTTTAGCTCCCTGGATTTTGACCTCTTTGACTTTGGTCTTGGTTTCTCCTGCATCATATGTGCTCTTTAGAATTGGAGACATCACTTTAATTTTTTACCAAGGCCATGACATAGAAATCCTGTAGGATGACATCTCATCTTGCCCAATAATTGTGGTTGTGAGGCATCTGGCTCCTGTGGCCAGCTAAAGACCAAGACAGATGTGAGGGCATCTGGGGAGGAAAGTCAACACTGTGAATGTATCCTGTGGCTTGCAGGAGGCAGGCAGTCTGCTTAATGGGAGATCGACTCGCTCCCCACTCCTTTCCTAGCTCCTCACTTTTATTAAGAATGACAGGCAAAGTGCCAAGTACTGGGTACACCTAGACGAGTAAAAGACTTTGGAGAACTTATAATACAGAAAAATGGTCTTCATATAGTTGAATCATGACACCTATGGAAAGCCAGGTCATTTGTTCATGATGCTTAAGCCAGGGTCCCCTGTTCACTTGGTACAGCTTCCATGAATGAATTGTAGGCATAAGGATTAGCTAGAAGCAAAAAGACTTCTGCGATGTAGCCTCCCAACATTTGCTCCCAAAGCAGTGGCAAATATACTTTTTTTTTTGGTTTTTTTTTGTTTTTTTTTTAACATCTTTATTGGAGTATAATTGCTTTACAATGGTATGTTAGTTTCAGCTTCACAACAAAATGAATCAGTTATATATATACATATGTTCCCATATCTCTTCCCGCTTGCGTCTCCCTCCCTCCCACCCTCCCTATCCCACCCCTCCAGGCGGTCACAAAGCACCGAGCTGATCTCCCTGTGCTATGCGGCTGCTTCCCACTAGCTATCTACCTTACGTTTGGTAGTGTATATATGTCCATGCCTCTTTATCGCTTTGTCACCGTTTACCCTTCCCCCTCCCCATAGCCTCAAGTCCATTCTCTAGTAAGTCTGTGTCTTTATTCCTGTTTCACCCCTAGGTTTTTCATGACATTTTTTTTTTCTTAAATTCCATATATATGTGTTAGCATACGGTATTTGTCTCTCTCTTTCTGACTTACTTCACTCTGGGCAAATATACTTTTAAATAAGCTCACCCTATGAAGAAAAGGGCATGTTTTGCAGAGTGGAGACTTCTGCAGTACTTCATAACCAATCAGAGTCTTATCATACTACTTAAGTCAGTGATGGATTTGTCCCTTGTAGGTGCAACACGCTAGGTTTCTGCTGTTTACGTGTGTAACATGTATATTTCTGTTTTCACCTTACTCTGCCAAGAATTAACTCCTTTTTTTTTTTTTTTTTTTTTAGGTTTTCAAGGGAGTAGTAGTGACCAGATGACTAAGGTTTCTATGCATTTATCTTCTTTACTTTGGGAAGAATTTCCTTTAGGAGTCTCATTCCAGAGTCTGAGTAACCTTAAGCACTGTGTTTTTCATAACCTCAGGACCCAGGAGTTTTAGAGAACAGTTTATTAAGTGATCCTTTGAACTAAGAGAGTCTCTGTAGTTAAAGCCATGCCTGTGTTTTAAGACTGTTTTTATGACTTAGGTGTCAAGGTTGGTTCAGAATAATTTTTGCAGTTGTGAAAAGCTGGTTCAGTTGAACATAACTGCATTTTGTTTAAAGCAGGGAATTATGCTTGTGGCAATGCCCTTGATTCTGTTCAGCTAATTTCTTTTCTAGATGATTTCTTTGTTGGAGTACTTATTCCCAATTTATGGTCTCAGTTCTTAATTTCTCATGGACTAAATTCTTTATACAAAGTATAAATTTGACCTTGAAAAGAAAGCAGTTTCCCCTCTCCTCATACCTTCAGCAAAGAAACAAAACTCCTTTTCCTTTTGTCACATTTCTCATTTCTTCTATTCTCATTTAATTAATGATGAAACTATTTTCCTCTGGTAACTTATGGCAAAACAGATCTAGAGCTTAAAGAATCTATTTATAGTCCATCTTCTTTAAGACAAAATTGAAGACTCTTTGGGTAGGTAAGTCAAAATAGGCATTTTTGGTCACTAGGCCCCTACAGTTTCCTCCCAGTACTTGAATTATCAGCTTTTGAATTTTATTTTCTAGGATTGACGAATCTCCTTATTTGAGTATATAGGGACAAGACTTTAAACTGCTGGTAGTCATTTGCAGTTCTGCATGAATTGTTCAGATTTATCGTTTGCATTGACTGGGCATTGATATGGTAAAGTTCTAATGAGGGAGAACACAAAAGTATAATTTGGGGCTGTAAAATAATGCTTATGGAGAAAGATCTGTGAGGTTGCTGTCGTGGGCAGCCTGAATGGTCTAAGAAGACTCAGTTATTCATTCAGCAGTTATGCCTTGAGCACCTGCTGTGTGCCAGGTACTGTTCCACATGCTGAGCATATGCCATGAAGAAAACAAAACTTAGACCTCATGGGACTTGAGCACTAGAGGAGGCGATTTGGAGAAGAGGCTAGTTCCAGGAGAATGCCTTAAAGTTCTTAATAATGTGGCCCAAGATTCATGCTGCCCCCCTTTCTTCCCCAGTAGTTTTGCACCTTGATATTAATTGTTCTGCTGTACACGCTCCATTGAATAGAGCTGTGGATTGTTAAGCGCTTTGCCAGTAGAATCACGTCCAGGTATTTCTTCAGTTGTCTTTATTCGTTGTTCTAGTTGTTGCTTTATAGGTTTTTACCAGTTTTGAAACTTTCTTTTGAGACCTAAATTGCCCTTTTACTTCCTTTCTAACCCTAAGTCCACTAGCGTTTTACCTTGTTAGTCAGAAAAATTACCATCATTATCAATAAAAACATTAAAGACGTTTTATTTACTTCTTGGACAGATCATATACAATTGATTAATAATACATTGCTTAGAAAAATATGAGTACTTAGTGCATTTCTTAGTAACTTTGATTTTTCAGGGTAATCTACGAATGAGTCCCTTGTATAATTGGTTTTCGTCAGTTTATTACATCTTAAGCCTGTTTTTCCATTTGTTTTCATGTGATTCCTATGTGTAAAAGTGAAAGTACTTTGTTTATGAACATATGAAGCATGACTGGATTTGTTTAAATCTACACATAAACTGAATTGCTTTCTTCTTAATTTGCTGTTTTTGTTTTCAGACAAAAATCGATGGGATTTGTAATTACAGAAGATTTTTACACCAACATAGTTGTTATTTGATTAAAAAAACAAATGTGCTGTTCTAGTAACTATAAGGATTATAGACTTTTTTCATTCTTGAACATTATTTAGATTTTTTTCTGATCATCATTTGTCATTTTGTCAGTATTTTATTTTGACTTTAAAATGAATGATTTTAAATGCTTTTGGCAGTTATTGTAAAGTACTACATACTCCATATAAATTGCCTGATATTCTTTGAGGGTATGTGCTAAAGAGGGTATGTATTTTAGTCATTAGAAGAAATGGCTCAATTAGGAAATACCTATCAAAATTACAAATGCAATCAATTTCTGAGCATTTATTCTGAGGTATACTTATGTGAAGTAACATGTGCAAAGGTACATTTTTGAAATGGCAGAGTATTGGAGAGAGACCATGTAATTGTATATTAACGGTATAGATGATGACGGTACATCAGTAGTGGAATACTATGCGAGTGTTGAAAACACAGAGGGAGCTTGCTATGTATTCATATGGAGGAAAGCAAGGTGCAGAACACTCATCATGACAGGCTTTCTGTAGGAAGAGGGGTGGTGGTTCTGTTGCAACAGTAAGGCTGGGTAAGAATCACGGGATTGGAGATTGATGAAAGGTAGCCAATATTCAGTTCGAGAATCACGTGGTTTATTTCACACCATTACCACACAAGTTAGTCAAGTAGTGAAAGTAGAAAAGAGGGTCACGGCCCCTCCAAGAAGTCCGGGAAGGAGGCCTCTTAGCAGGAGCAGTGACCCCTGGTCCAGCAATGGGCCTCTTGACAAGTGTGAGCGGGAAGTTGCCTTCTGCTCCAACCGAGCTGCTAGTGCAGTGTCCCTGGAAGAGCTCTCAGCAGTGTGGAGTCATGTCTTCCAGCGAAGAGCCAAGTCCCTTGGCCCAGTTGTCTCATTTTAAGCAGTCCATCAGTAGGGTGTTAACAGTTGCACTCCAAGCTGTCTTGTCTCTATGTTTGCTCCTTCTGTCCCGGTGAAGTCTCCCTGCAGACATTACCAAACAAATTCCTTATCTAAGGTAACGCTCTTAATTTATCACACTAAGACACTCACAGTCCTGGATCAGATGTCTCAAAACAACTAATATGAAAAAGTCATTGCTGTACTCAAGGTTTTCTAGAATTTCTGTGTTTTCATCAAGGAGCTGTATAGTTTTTGCATTTTGTATTCAGACCTGTGGTTCGTTTGAGGTGGTTTTTGTAAAGGGTTTAAGATCTGTGTTTAGATTCATTTTTTTGCACGTGAATGTCTGGTTGTTCCCTCCCATTTGTTGAAAAAACTGTCTTTACTCCATTTGATTTTTTTTTTTGTTTGCTCCTTTGTCAAAGATTAGGTGACTGTATTTACGTGGGTATGTTTCTGGGCCCTCTGCTCTCCTTGTTTATTCTTTTACCAGTACCGCATCGTGTTGTTTACTTAACTTTATGGTAAGTCGCCATTGAGTAGTGTCCGTCCTCTTTGTTTTCTCCTTCAGTATTGTCTTAGCTATTCTGGGTCTTTTGCCTCTTCATTTAAACTTTAGAACCAATTTGTTGACATCACAAAAATAACATCCTGGGATTTTGATTGGATTGAATCTGTTGATCAAGTTGGGGAGAACTGATGTTTTGACAGTATTGAGTCTACATTATTTAGGACTATCTCTTCATTTATTTAGTTCTTCTTGGTTTCTTTTATCAGAGTTTTGCAGTTTTCCTCATAAAAATCTTCTACGTATTTTGTTATAATTAATACATAAGTATTTCTTTTTTGGGGTGGGCTAATGTAAGTGACGTTGTGTTTTTAATTTCAAAATCCACTTGATTATTGCTGGTAAATAAGGAAGCAATTGATTTTGTTTAATAACCTTGTATCCTGCAACCTTGGTATAATTGCTTATTAGTTCCAGGAGTTTCTTTGTTGATTCTTTTCAATTTTCTGCAGAGACAATCATGTCATCTGCAAAAACAAAGACAGTTTTATTTTTTTCCTTGCTGATTTATATACCTTTTATTTCCTTTTTATTATTTTTTTTGTCTTATTGTATTAGCTAGGACTATCCATACATTGTTGAAAAGGAGTGGTGAGTGGGCACATCCTTGCTTTGTACTTAATTTTAGTGGAAACACCTCTAGTTTCTCACCTTAAGTATGATGTTAGCTGTAGGGATTTTTGTGGATATGCTTTATCCAGTTGAGGTAGTCCCTCTCCATTCCTAGTCTGCTAAGAGTTTTCAGTTGGTGTTGCATTTTGTCAGATGCTTTTTCTGCATTTATTGATATGATCATGTGATTTTTTCTTTAGCTTATTGTTGTGATGTATTATATTAGTTTATTTTTGAGCGTTGAACCAGCCTTGCATTCCTAAGATAAATCACACTTGGCTGTGGTGTATATATATATAGTCTATACATTGGTGGATTCAATTTGCTGATACATTGTTGAGGAGTTTTGTGTTGATGTTCGTGAGGACTGTATACTTTTTAATACTGTTGGTGTTTTTCAACCATGTCACTGTATTGCCCACTAAAATTAAAAAGTTTTTAAAAAAAGTCTTGGCCACTTGGGACCTTACATGTATACCACTATTGATAACGAGTTTTGTAAATTTGCTGGGTATCTCTGTGAGCAAAGAAAAAGTGATGTTTGTACACTGGATTGGGGTCCTCTTTTGAGATTTTTGATTGCTGGTGATCTTTTGTCCTTTGGCAAGCACCTGAGCTCTGGTTCCTGGAACAGAAATCCCTGCAGTAAGAAACCTAGTGGATACTCTTTTGGTTGCATTAGATGCATGAAAAAAACAAAGAGATGAACTAACTACACAATTTTCATTTTTTAGGAGTTGTCATTGCTTCTTTGTAAAATGGGGATAGAGGTAATATTTTTGTTTCTATTTTGTTTGGTACAATTTAAGTGGTATAAAGGCTCTTTAAAGAAATAAAAAAAGAAAGTTTGCTTTTTATTCTACTGTTTTGTACAAGAGCCTTTCCATACACATGAAAGAGGACAGCAGAATTGCTGCGTGAACATTTATAATTTTCTCTCTAATATTGTTTTGTAAGAATTGAGTTGAAATTGCTAAGAACTTGATTCATTCCCTACTGGTTTAAATAAGCAGGCAGTGAGCCAAATGCATGGAAAAGCCATTGATGGGAGAGGGATCTCATCTGGCTCTCAGGATAGGCACTGAACTTCAGTATATTTGCAATAATATTAACTACTTATTTCTTGGTTGGAAATTTATGATAATTTAATTCCTGTTGATAGAAGAGTTTATTATTGAATGTATAATGGAAATTTAGGATAATTATTAATGATCTGAACTTATATGAAGTATATGTTAACTTTCATTTTACTACTTTCTTCCATGCCTACTATTTCTCAAGATATTCATTGGCAATGGTTCTCTCTTTTAGCTAGTTGGAAACTTTCATATTATTCAGAAGGGAAAAATCCTGGTAAGGAAGTTGGAGACAAGAGCAGATCTTGGAATGTACCAAGAGTCTGGTGTTGACCGCCCATTTTTTATGCTAATAAGAAAACATTAGTTCTTTTTTTCAGGGGAGTTTCTCAAGTGTTTTATTCTAAAAGGAACTATTGCTTTTTTATACCATAATCCTGGATTTGCTGTATGCTAGGCATGTCCCTACCAGCTTAACAGTACTGACTATCATTTAGCCTTCAGAATTCAATTTATAAAATGTCATTTTTTTTTTCTTTCTGTCAGCTGAGACAGTAGAGCTGAAGCCAAGAGAGGAAAAAGCAAATATTTGAGAGTGTGAATATTATAAGTGTGTGACGGGTAGAAATGAAAATATCCATCTCTAGGTAAAGTGAGCATATTCTTTTTAGATTTCTATGTGCCAGTAAAATGGGGATGAGTAATTCCCTAAAGAGTTGCTCTGAGGTATTAAAATAATTGGGTTAAACGCCAAACTTCATATTCATAGATCCCACTAAAATTTTTGCAAATAGGGGTTACGGGCTGGACTAATCTTTTTTTTTTTTGGTAGGGGATGGAGTAAGAGAGAAAGCACTTCAGTGATATCTTTCACAGCAATCATGATGTTGAGTTTTGAGAAAATCCAATAAAAATTATAGATAGAGTGCTATAGAATAAATAAATAAGAAAAAAATAGAAAATAGCCAGAGATTGCTACAGGGGAAAGAGGCAAAAACTACTAGAGGGAATACAGAGGAAGAAGATAATTAGAAAACAGGTCATAAGAAAGATCATCTTATTCTCTCCCCTGGCTGTTTTTTATGGCTTTATTCATTGGGTGAAAATTCTGGAATGTTCAGTGATATCTCTTAGCTCAGCATTTTATCAAGATCTTTTCATTTTCTCGTAATGAAATGCAATCCCTCTCCCTTCTTATGGTGACGGGCACATGATGAATGATGGGAAAGGAATTCAAGGACCCCAGGATCTTGTTTCTGCTTGATACACAGCAGATGAGATGCCTGAGGTGTCAGTAAATGTCGGAGATTTTATTTCCAAGTGGTTAGAAACTTTACGTACCGCCTCTCCTTTGCACACATACGGAGTAATTGGATTATTTTCACGGAGTCAGTCAGGATTTTGGTGTCACGTAACATCAGTGAAAGAAATGTGATTGCTTGAGTCTCACTCAATGTACTCCTGCAGATCGAAACTTTCTCTAACCAGGAGGTATGTGAACTCCTTGTGTGCTCGCCTGGAGCCTTCTGACCTCCTCTGTCAAAAGCCGTTTCTGTCCTGACGTTCCCGGTGACGGTCGTGGGTCCGATGGCAGTTACATAACCACAGTCCCTTTTGCAGTCAGGCTGGCCTTTATTCAGAGAGCTAGTACAGGATTTCTTCTTGGCAGAAATAAGCAAAGAAAAAGCTATTCAGATTATTTTTGTTAATGGAAACATTATGAAAAACAAAGTATCTGAATGGCTCTGAAATTTGAGGATGGTATTTTATCTGAAGGAATTGGTGGGGAATATCAGGGTCATTTCTTAGATCTGATCTTTGTAAGTAATAGGGGCCTTTTTGTATTGACGTTGCATTTTTAAAAGGCATCTTGACATTCTGGGGGTTGGGGTCCGGTGTGGGGGGACCCTAGATCAGGAGGAGACAAGGCCACTAGTTCTAGTCCAGGCTGTGTTGTGGTCTCACTTGTTTAGCCGTCTGATTCATGGAGGCCCTGTGTAATCCCAAGGTCCTCGCAGTTCTGAAGCTTGGTGTTTTAATTAGGGGCAGCTTGAGGACTCAGGAGGCCCACGTTATTGACATTAAGAAGACACCTTGTTTTGGGGTGGGGGGGCTTCCCTGGTGGCGCAGTGGTTGAGAGTCCGCCTGCCGATGCAGGGGACACGGGTTCGTGCCCCGGTCCGGGAAGATCCCACATGCCACGGAGCGGCTGGGCCCGTGAGCCTTGGCCGTTGAGCGTGCGCGTCCGGAGCCTGTGCTCCGCAACGGGAGAGGCCACAACAGTGAGAGGCCTGCGTACCGCAAAAAAGAAAAAAAAAAAAAAAGACACCTTTTTTTTTTCTTTTAAAGAGGATATCTTTGAAAGGTAGTGTTGGAACTCAGGGAAGGATATTTTAGCCACAAATTGCTGTTACATTTGTATTTTATGATGATGATTTCAGATTTATGCTTGTGCCCTGAAGCTAACTGATTGTGAAGAAAACAAAAGAAAAAAGGAAGAATGCTTGCACGTATCACAGCAGAAAAGCGATCACTTGACTCTCAGGGATGTGGCTCCTCACCTGCTTTTTTTGGGTTCTTCTAACCGCCCACATCTTTCGTGTAGGTACTAAAACTTAAATTGACCTCCATGCATACCTTTGCAGTGTATCTCTGTGACCCTCTGACATTCCTTTACTTTCTTGGACTTTTGCTCATTTTACGGTGGTTTTGAGAGACAGAACATATAGAAACCTCAGTGTCTTTTACAGATACAGTACAGTAGTTGATTAAAAAAAAAAGTGTGTGTGTGTGTGTGTGTGTGTGTGTGTGTGTGTGGAAAGAACGGACGCACCACTGGGGAGTGGACTAAAAGTCTAGTTGGAACTTTGTTGCTGTCACAGGCTGACAGCTCCTCATCAGGGGTCACTGACCCCACACAGGTACTAGAGTCCACATGGGATGTGAAAACTGGGAGATGAACACTTAGGCGTGGGCAGATATATTGCTCACAGATGCAGAGACAGTCCGCTCTCTTCCATGTTCATAGCTGGCTTTCCATTTTCAGCTTGGGCTCATCCTCAAATGTATTCCTGTATAAACTCCAATCAGAGTAGTAGCCAGTCCCAGCTTTTGTGTTCATAATATAACCTGAGGAATTCAAAGCAACATTTTTAGTCATCTGGCATAAACAGTTCTTGTATTAGCAACTTCATTAGAAATCCCCTGGTGCATAATTTCTGTTAATGACTTCATCGAGGAATCCCCATCATTGCTTCCCAAACAGCCTTTTTGACTACTGAGCTTGAAGTGAATCAAGGAAGGTTTAAATATCCCACAGTTTTGCAGTTACAGAAACTGCTAGGAGTTGTAAGCCATGTCTCCTCACTATGTGGCCTGGGTTGCTTCTCCTGCATTCTTCTTGTCTTCTCATCTGCTCTATCATCATGATGTTGCTTGAAAGGAAAAACAAATACCAGATTGGCATTGAATCTCCAGAATCTGGAAGTGGGCTATTAGAATTTGAAAAGCATATTCATTTTCTGCTTTCTGTCTCTCTGTACTTACTCCTGTTCACCCCTAATCTTGTCCTGTAGCTGGTGTGTAGGATTCTATCATCAGCCTTAAATATATTTGACCAGGTACTACCCTAGAAAAACTTAAGGATGAATATTATGTACTTTAATAGACTCCTGGGTAGGAAGACTTGGAGACCTGGACTCAACTCCAGACACAGCTATTCACTTATGGCTTTGGTCAACACCTTAACCTCCCCAGGGTTCCATTGTCTGGTCTAATAAAGCATGGTGCCTTCTGACTCTGAATTTCTGCCTCATGAAATAATCCAAGCCATATTGTCAATGATTACTGCTCTTCATATCAGCCTTGGAGATAGAGCTTTCCAGACCTGCTCTAAGTTCTGGACTCTACAAATACATGAGCTTTTCTGTATCCAGTGGCCCCAGGAAAGTAAAGTATAGCTGGTGGCATTTTTGAACTTTGTTTGAACTGGCTTCTATTTTTGGTCCACATAGAAATGGAATCGGATTGAAAAGCAACCTCATCTCTGTGCTGTGTACTCCTTTACCCTTTATGTTGGACAGAGAAGCAAAGGCCTTGAGGTCATTGAGCCTTAAGGTAGAACATTTGACAATAGTTATGGGGAGAGGTGGGGAAATCTCTGTGGGGAATGCAGTGTGGTTGTTGAAGAACCTTAATGGTGTACTCTTCTAGGGGATTAATGAGAGAGAAGCCTTGTGCTCACAGGTGTGTGTGTGTATGAGAGAGAGAGAGGGAGGGAGAGAGGGAGACGGAGAGCAGAAGAGGTAGATCGATATCTGGAAAGTCTTCATGAATGGGAGAGAACCAGCAGAAAGTCCTTGGGAAGTTTTTATTTTTTCATCTGTGTGAATATGTTTGTATTGGAATGGTTCTGAATCCCAGGCTTTAGATAACCTAAGGTAGTAGGACATAGTATCAAGAGGTAAAATTTTATCAGCCAGAGCTGAGAAGTATTAAATAACTGAGAAAGAAGAAAAAGAAATAAAAGGTGAAACTAGATGGAGAAAATGATGCTGGGCAGGTCACTTAGCAAACTCTCTGGCATTGTTTCTGCATATGTAGAGGAGTTGGACCAAATTAGACTTTTTTTTTTTTTTCATTTATTGTGTTGTTCATCATTGTGTATTTGCTCTTTAGTTATTCTAGGTCTTTTTTTTTTTTTTTAACATCTTTATTGGAGTATAATTGCTTTACAATGGTATGTTAGTTTCAGCTTCACAACAAAATGAATCAGTTATATATATACATATATTCCCATATCTCTTCCCGCTTGCGTCTCCCTCCCTCCCACCCTCCCTATCCCACCCCTCCAGGCGGTCACAAAGCACCGAGCTGATCTCCCTGTGCTATGCGGCTGCTTCCCACTAGCTATCTACCTTACGTTTGGTAGTGTATATATGTCCATGCCTCTTTATCGCTTTGTCACCGTTTACCCTTCCCCCTCCCCATAGCCTCAAGTCCATTCTCTAGTAAGTCTGTGTCTTTATTCCTGTTTCACCCCTAGGTTTTTCATGACATTTTTTTTTTTTAATTCCATATATATGTGTTAGCATACGGTATTTGTCTCTCTCTTTCTGACTTACTTCACTCTGTATGACAGACTCTAGGTCTATCCACCTCATTACAAATAGCTCAATTTCGTCTCTTTTTATGGCTGAGTAATATTCCATTGTATATATGTGCCACATCTTCTTTATCCATTCATCCGATGATGGACACTTAGGTTGTTTCCATCTCTGGGCTATTGTAAATAGAGCTGCAATGAACATTTTGGTACATGACTCTTTTTGAATTATGGTTTTCTCAGGGTATATGCCCAGTAGTGGGATTGCTGGGTCATATGGTAGTTCTATTTGTAGCTTTTTAAGGAACCTCCATACTGTTCTCCACAGTGGCTGTATCAATTTACATTCCCACCAACAGTGTAAGAGGGTTCCCTTTTCTCCACACCCTCTCCAGCATTTATTGTTTCTAGATTTTTTGATGATGGCCATTCTGACTGGTGTGAGATGATATCTCATTGTAGTTTTGATTTGCATTTCTCTCATGATTAGTGATGTTGAGCATTCTTTCATGTGTTTGTTGGCACTCTGTATATCTTCTTTGGAGAAATGTCTATTTAGGTCTTCTGCCCATTTTTGGATTGGGTTGTTTGTTTTTTTGTTATTAAGCTGCATGAGCTGCTTATAAATTTTGGAGATCAATCCTTTGTCAGTTGCTTCATTTGCAAATATTTTCTCCCATTCTGAGGGTTTTCTTTCGGTCTTCTTTATGGTTTCCTTTGCTGCGCAAAAGCTTTTAAGTTTCATTAGGTCCCATTTGTTTACTCTTGTTTTTATTTCCGTTTCTCTAGGAGGTGGGTCAAAAAGGACCTTGCTGTGATTTATGTCATAGAGTGTTCTGCCTATGTTTTCCTCTAAGAGTTTGATAGTTTCTGGCCTTACATTTAGGTCTTTAATCCATTTTGAGCTTATTTTTGTGTATGGTGTTAGGGAGTGATCTAATTTCATACTTTTACATGTAGCTGTCCAGTTTTCCCAGCACCACTTATTGAATAGGCTGTCCTTTCTCCACTGTACATTTCTGCCTCCTTTGTCAAAGATAAGGTGACCATATGTGCGTGGGTTTATCTCTGGGCTTTCTATCCTGTTCCATTGATCTATCTTTCTGTTTTTGTGCCAGTACCATACCGTCTTGATAACTGTAGCTTTGTAGTATAGTCTGAAGTCTGGGAGCCTGATTCCTCCAGTTCCTTCTTTCGTTCTCAAGATTGCTTTGGCTATTCGGGGTCTTTTGTGTTTCCATACAAATTGCAAAATTTTTTGTTCTAGTTCTGTGAAAAATGCCAGTGGTAGTTTGATAGGGATTGCATTGAATCTATAGATTGCTTTCGGTAGTAGAGTCATTTTCACAATGTTGATTCTTCCAATCCAAGAACATGGTATATCTCTCCATCTATTTGTATCATCTTTAATTTCTTTCATCAGTGTCTTATAATTTTCTGCATACAGATCTTTTGTCTCCTTAGGTAGGTTTATTCCTAGATATTTTATTCTTTTTGTTGCAATGGTAAATGGGAGTGTTTTCTTGATTTCACTTTCAGATTTTTCATCATTAGTATATAGGAATGCCAGAGATTTCTGTGCATTAATTTTGTATCCTGCCACTTTACCAAATTCATTGATTAGCTCTAGTAGTTTTCTGGTAGCATCTTTAGGGTTCTCTATGTATAGGATCATGTCATCTGCAAACAGTGACAGCTTTACTTCTTCTTTTCCGATTTGGATTCCTTTTATTTCCTTTTCTTCTCTGATTGCTGTGGCTAAAACTTCCAAAACTATGTTGAATAAGAGTGGTGAGAGTGGGCAACCTTGTCTTGTTCCTGATCTTAGTGGAAATGCTTTCAGTTTTTCACCATTGAGGATGATGTTTGCTGTGGGCTTGTCATATATGGCCTTTATTATGTTGAGGAAAGTTCCCTCTATGCCTACTTTCTGCAGGGTTTTTATCATAAATGGGTGTTGAATTTTGTCAAAAGCTTTCTCTGCATCTATTGAGATGATCATATGGTTTTTCTCCTTCAGTTTGTTAATATGGTTTATCACATTGATAGATTTGCGTATATTGAAGAATCCTTGCATTCCTGGAATAAACCCCACTTGATCATGGTGTATGATCTTTTTAATGTGCTGTTGGATTCTGTTTGCTAGTATTTTGTTGAGGATTTTTGCATCTATGTTCATCAGTGATATTGGCCTGTAGTTTTCTTTCTTTGTGACATCCTTGTCTGGTTTTGGTATCAAGGTGATGGTGGCCTCGTAGAAGGAGTTTGGGAGTGTTCCTCCCTCTGCTATATTTTGGAAGAGTTTGAGAAGGATAGGTGTTAGCTCTTCTCTAAATGTTTGATAGAATTCACCTGTGAAGCCATCTGGTCCTGGGCTTTTCTTTGTTGGAAGATTTTTAATCACAGTTTCAATTTCAGTGCTTGTGATTGGTCTGTTCATATTTTCTATTTCTTCCTGATTCAGTCTTGGCAGGTTGTGCCTTTCTAAGAATTTGTCCATTTCTTCCAGATTGTCCATTTTATTGGCATAGAGTTGCTTGTAGTAATCTCTCATGATCTCTTTTATTTCTGCAGTGTCAGTTGTTACCTCTCCTTTTTCATTTCTAATTCTATTGATTTGAGTCTTCTCCCTTTTTTTCTTGATGAGTCTGGCTAGTGGTTTATCTATTTTGTTTATCTTCTCAAAGAACCAGCTTTTAGTTTTATTGATCTTTGCTATTGTTTCCTTCATTTCTTTTTCATTTATTTCTGATCTGATTTTTATGATTTCTTTCCTTCTGCTAGCTTTGGGGTTTTTTGGTTCTTCTTTCTCTAATTGCTTGAGGTGCAAGGTTAGGTTGTTTATTCGAGATGTTTCCTGCTTCTTAAGGTGGGCTTGTATTGCTATAAACTTCCCCCTTAGAACTGCTTTTGCTGCATCCCACAGGTTTTGGGTCGTTGTGTCTCCATTGTCATTTGTTTCTAGGTATTTTTTGATTTCCTCTTTGATTTCTTCAGTGATATCTTCATTATTAAGTAGTGTATTGTTTAGCCTCCATGTGTTTGTATTTTTTACAGATCTTTTCCTGTAATTGATATCTAGTCTCATGGCGTTGTGGTCAGAAAAGATACTTGATACAATTTCAGTTTTCTTAAATTTACCAAGGCTTGATTTGTGACCCAAGATATGATCTATCCTGGAGAATGTTCCATGAGCACTTGAGAAAAATGTGTATTCTGTTGTTTTTGGATGGAATGTCCTATAAATATCAATTAACTCCATCTCGTTTAATGTATCATTTAAAGCTTGTGTTTCCTTATTTATTTTCATTTTGGATGATCTGTCCATTGGTGAAAGTGGGGTGTTAAAGTCCCCTACTATGAATGTGTTACTGTCGATTTCCCCTTTTATGGTTGTCAGTATTTGCCTTATGTATTGAGGTGCACCTATGTTGGGTGCATAAATATTTACAATTGTTATATCTTCCTCTTGGATTGATCCCTTGATCATTATGTAGTGTCCTTCTTTGTCTCTTCTAATAGTCTTTGTTTTAAAGTCTATTTTGTCTGATATGAGAATTGCTACTCCAGCTTTCTTTTGGTTTCCACTTGCATGAAATACCTTTTTCCATCCCCTTACTTTCAGTCTGTATGTGTCTCTAGGTCTGAAGTGGGTCTCTTGTAGACAGCAAATATATGGGTCTTGTTTTTGTATCCATTCAGCCAATCTGTGTCTTTTGGTGGGAGCATTTAGTCCATTTACATTTAAGGTAATTATCGATATGTGTGTTCCTATTCCCATTTTCTTCATTGTTTTGGGTTTGTTATTGTAGGTCCTTTCCTTCTTTTGTGTTTCTTGCCTAGAGAAGTTCCTTTAGCAGTTGTTGTAGAGCTGGTTTGGTGGTGCTGAACTCTCTCAGCTTTTGCTTGTCTGTAAAGGTTTTAATTTCTCCATCAAATCTGAATGAGATCCTTGCTGGGTAGAGTAATCTTGGTTGCAGGTTTTTCTCCTTCAACACTTTCAATATGTCCTGCCACTGCCTTCTGGCTTGCAGAGTTTCTGCTGAAAGATCAGCTGTTAACCTTATGGGGATTCCCTTGTGTGTTATTTGTTGTTTTTCCCTTGCTGCTTTTAATATGTTTTCTTTGTATTTAATTTTTGACAGTTTGATTAATATGTGTCTTGGCGTATTTCTCCTTGGATTTATCCTGTATGGGACTCTCTGTGCTTCCTGGACTTGATTAACTATTTCCTTTCCCATATTAGGGAAGTTTTCAACTATAATCTCTTCAAATATTTTCTCAGTCCCTTTCTTTTTCTCTTCTTCTTCTGGAACCCCTATAATTCGAATGTTGGTGCGTTTAATGTTGTCCCAGAGGTCTCTGAGACTGTCCTCAGTTCTTTTCATTCTTTTTTCTTTATTCTGCTCTGCAGTAGTTATTTCCACTATTTTATCTTCCAGGTCACTTATCCGTTCTTCTGCCTCAGTTATTCTGCTATTGATCCCATCTAGAGTACTTTTAATTTCATTTATTGTGTTGTTCATCGTTGCTTGTTTCATCTTTAGTTCTTCTAGGTCCTTGTTAACTGATTCTTGCAATTTGTCCATTCTATTGTCCATTCTATCTCCAAGATTTCGGATCAACCTTACTATCATTATTCTGAATTCTTTTTCAGGTAGACTGCCTATTTCCTCTTCATTTGTTAGGTCTGGTGGGTTTTTATCTTGCTCCTTCATCTGCTGTGTGTTTTTCTGTCTTTTCATTTTGCTTATCTTACTGTGTTTGGGGTCTCCTTTTTTTTTTTTTGCAGGCTGAAGGTTCGTAGTTCCTGTTGTTTTTTGTGTCTGTCCCAGTGGCTAAGGTTGGTTCAGTGGGTTGTGTAGGCTTCCTGGTGGAGGGTACTAGTGCCTGTGTTCTGGTGTATGAGGCTGGATCTTGTCTTTCTGGTGGGCAGGTCCACGTCTGGTGGTGTGTTTTGGGGTGTCTGTAGACTTATTATGATTTTGGGCAGCCTCTCTGCTAATGGGTGGGGTTGTGTTCCTGTCTTGCTAGTTGTTTGGCATAGGATGTCCAGCACTGTAGCTTGCTGGTCGTTGAGTGAAGCTGGGTGCTGGCGTTGAGATGGAGATCTCTCGGAGATTTTTGCTGTTTGATATTATGTGCAGCTGGGAGGCCTCTTGTGGACCAGTGTCCTGAAGTTGGCTCTCCCACCTCAGAGGCACAGCACTGAGTCCTGGCTGCAGCACCAAGAGCCTTTCATCCACAGGGCTCCTTAATTTGGGATGATTCGTTGTCTATTCAGGTATTCCACAGATGCAGGTACATCAAGTTGATTGTGGAGCTTTAATCCGCTGCTTCTGAGGCTGCTGGGAGAGATTTCCCTTTCTCTTCTTTGTTCTCACAGTTCCCAGGGGCTCAGCTTTGAATTTGGCCCCGCCTGTGCGTGTAGGTCGCCGGAGGGCGTCTGTTCTTTGCTCAGACAGGACGGGGTTAAAGGAGCCGCTGATTCGGAGGCTCTGGCTCACCCAGGCCGGGGGGGTAGGGAGGGTCACGGAGTGCAGGGCGGGCCTGCAGCGGCAGAGGCCGGCGTGACGTTGCAGCCTGAGGCGCGCCGTGCGCTCTCCCGGGGGAGCCGTCCCCGGATCCCGGGACCCCGGCAGCGGCGGGCTGCACAGGCTCCCCGGAAGGGCGTGTGGCTAGTGACCTGCGCTCGCACACAGGCCTCCTGGCGGCGGCAGCAGCGGCCTTAGCGTCCCATGTCCGTCTCTGGGCTCCGCACTCTTAGCCGCGGCTCGCGCCCGTCCCCGGAGCTCTCCCAAGCAGCGTTCCCAATCCCCCCTCCTCGTGCACCAGGAAACAAAGAGGGACGTAAAAGTCTCTTGCCTCTTCGGCAGGTCCAGACCCCTCCCCAGACTCTCTCCCGGCCAGCCGCGGCGCACCAACGCCCTGCAGGCTGTGTTCACGCCGCCAACCTCAGTCCTCTCCCGGCGCTCCGACAAAAGCCGGAGCCTCAGCTCCCAGTCCCGCCCGCCCCGGCGGGCGAGCAGACAAGCCTCTCGGCTGGTGAGTGCCGGTCGGCCCGATCCTCTGCGCTGGAATCTGTCCGCTTTGCCCTCCGCACCCCTGTTGCTGTGCTCTCCTCCGCGGCTCCCAAGCTCCCCCACTCCAAATTAGACTTTAAGCTCCTGTTCTGTGTAGGTTACAAGTACAGTGGAAGATGTTTCTGACCTTGAAGAGAAGTTAGATGTTTCATCAATTTTTTTCATTCAGTTTTTATTCTTTTCCTGAAGGTATAGTATATGCAAACTGTAAAAAATAAAATGACAGAATAGCATGTGGGAAAGAAGCCAAAATTCCCTGAAATATCTCCATCTATATAATCCTAATGGGTTTACCGTCAATCATTTGGTGAAGATATTATTAGACTTCTGTGCAACCGGCATAAACTCTTTCATATCATTCAAGGTGAAGGAAACAAATGGTCACATCTTATATTTCTCCAAACTAAGCTAAAACCCACTGAAATATATACTTGCCAGATTGACAGGAGTTTCAGTATTACCCTCCAGGGATGTCCTCTCCTGTCTCTCCCACCCCAAGTTTACACAGTCCAAAGAGGAAATTCACTGAGATTGGCATTCAAGCAAGAAGAGCCTTAGTCTGTCTCCTGCGGCTCTCCCTGCCCCTTAGCCCTCCTGCCATGCTGAACACTGGCCCCACGTGGCTGACCAGCAGTGCTTGGCTGTTTCACTGTGTTATGTCCTGAGCTTAAACTCCCAGGAAAGACCACGTAGCTCTTCGAATAAGCCCAGCTCCACTGGTTTAGTGCCCCATCCATTTTACGTGTTACATAGAATTTCATTGATGACATGTATCATCATTTGTTTAGCCAGTCATCTAATGGTGAATGTTTAGGTCATTGTCAGTATTTGTCATAATTATGTCATGGTGAAAACCCTATTCAATCATGTCTTTAGACTTAATACCCAGGGGTCATGTTGATGGATCAAAAAATATACCTGTTAAATTTCTACCCCTATTGCAAATTTGCATCCCAGGATAGATGCATCAATTTACTCTCCCAGTGAGAGTGCATGAGAGTGCCCTGCATTGTCACGCTTGCTGGTGATCTCTCTGAAAAAAGAAAATAGTTCTGGCTACCACAATCTCCAAAGGAGAACATATGGTCCCACACGTGGGCAAAATTATATTTAGAGAACTTGAGCTCCTCTGTGTGTTCAGGATCCATCTGTTAGGGACTTATTGTTTTTCCTTTTTTTTTTTTTTTTATTAGTTTGTTTTGAATTGATTGTGTCTACCCATTTGGAATCAGAGGATGGGCTATTTACCTCATATTCTTTCAATCATATATGAAGATGTGGCCAGATTTCTCTCAACCTGCTGGGCATTTATGACTTTTTTATTATGTTTTTCCATATACATATGATTTACCCAGTAGAATAAATTTAAGTCCAGGAAGTCCAATTAAAATTTCCTTAAGTGGTATCCTAAAAGCCAGCTGTGAGCTTGAAAACTCAGCAGAACTGTGAAGTTGTTAGAGATCTCTCCCTTAGCCCTCTTTTTCTGTGGTTTCCTGATGGCTAGGTTACGTTAGGTTAGCCAGTATTCATTTCTGAGTCTGTCTCTGTTGTTTTTCTGAAGATTACCCGTTATTGTCTGTCTTTTGTTCTTTAGCCAGATTCACTTGCCATTCAAAATTTTTCATCTTTTCCCTTTATTTTACCCTTCTTCTTTGGAAAATGTCCTATATTCTATGCTTTTGATTTGAATGGTCTCCTAAATATTACAAAGGCCTATGTTAAAATTTTGTCAGCAATGAGGCCATATGGTTTCCTAGATGTTCCACAGACTAAAGAAAACACTTATTCCAATATTTTGAATCCAACTCTGAGGACTTAAACATATGGTATAAAGATGCTAGGCAAATGGCTTTTAATATTAGAACCATATCCAGCAGAGTGGCAGATGAACTCATCTCTAAGACTTGCTTAAAGAGAGGGATGAAGCTTGCAGCTGTGTCTCGTTGTGCTCTTGTGCAGTGTGCCTGCCCTTGGGGCAAGTCCTTTCCTGTTGGGCCTTCGTTCCTCACGGGTAAAATGAGCTGTAACGTTCCACCATTTCATAACCCCTCCCCTTGAAGTGGGCCCACAGAAGCGGAGAGGGAGGCAGTGAAAATGGAGTGTCTAATACATCAAGGAAGACCCCCTCTGAGGTCTGAATGAGCACAATCTGTACACAGGAGAAGTCTGTGCACGGAGGAATAAGACCAGAAAACTTGAAAAAAAAAATGTCTTGCTACAAAACTTAGGAATGCTGGATAAAATATAACAATTATATGTTTTAATGAATATCAGGGATAACCAGAAAATAAAGGAAATATCAGGGACCAAACATGAGGAGGTAACTGAAGACCTGATCTGTCCTGGGAGAAGTCGGAGTAGGGGCCGGGTAAGGGGGGGTGAGACCACAGGAGATGGGGAATGAGGGTGGGGCTTGAGTTTTATCTTTTTGAGAAGTTGGAAGTGAGTCATCCCCTCAGAAACTCAGGACACTCAAATAATTTTTTAAATTCACATATACATGTCCTAACAATACAAAGGAAAATATCCAAATGTTGAAAAACATGTAAATGCTTAAAGACAAAATATTACCTAAAATATGACAGAATTAAGACCAAAGCAGTGTGTATCCCAGGGCTGCTGTAACAACCACAAACTAAGTGGCTTCGAACAATAGAAATTTTTTCTCTCACAGTTCTGGAGACTAGAAGTCCAAAGTCAAGGTGTTGGCAGGGCCATGATCTGTCTGAAGGCTCTAGAGGAGAGTCTGTTCCATGTTTCTCCTCGCTTCTGGTACTCCTGGCAATCGTTGGTGTTCCTTGTCTTATAGACACATCACTCCATCTGTGCCTCTGTCATCACAAGGTGTTTTCCCTATGTTTCTGTTTCCTTGTTTCTTCTCTTTTTATAAGACCATCAGTCATATTGGATTAAGGGTCCACCCTAATGCAGTATGACCTCATTTTAATATGATTACGTCTGTGATGGTATACCAAGTAGAGGCAGACCACCATTTTTAAAAAGCAGGATTATGTCTGAACCTACGATCAGACATAATTAAATTAAGGGTAGAAAGGAAAGAATTAAATGAAGCAAAAAATAGCTTGCTTTTTACAGAAGAATGACACCCAGTAAATGTGTAAGGAATGATAGAGTTAGAAAATCACAATTCTCTAACCCCCAATTGAAAAATGATTTTGATAAATGATGTTAGAGTCATTAATATGTTTGTATGGTACTAGGTTGTCACACCACAAGATTATTCCTAATTGAAAAGGTGGAAATCTAACTTTATCAAGGGGAAACCTGGAGGTGACCACTTAAACCAAGTGATCAAACTGAGCATTGATAATAGTGGGACAACCTGACATGTGTGCCTCCTGATGTGATGTAACCTGAAGCACATATCCTCACCTTAGGAAGCAGTCTTCAGCCAACTAATTAACCTGAACCTAATTAAGCCTTGTGCACCTATCTTTGAGATTTCAAAAAAATACATAGAGGACCAAGTTAAGTGACGCCATCAGAAAACAATTGGATGAATCTGAAGTTTGTAACATTCTCCAAAACAGTTGAGCTGGTCTGTTGAAATACCAGTGTCATGGAAGAAAAAGAAGGGGTAGGGGAAACATTTCAGAACTGAAAGACTAGAAGGATATAAAAACTAAATGTCATTCATGAACCATGATTGATGTTCTGGAAAAGTGAGTTTAAAAGATGTTCTGAAGATCTAAGCAAATCACACATGGATAAGATACAGATATTAGGAAATTATTGTTTTAAAGTGTGGTATTGGCATGTGGTTATTTGAGACAATGTGCTTATTCTTAGGAGTTGCTTAATAAAATATTTGTGGATGAAGTGTCATAAAGTTGGAATTTGCTTTCACGTGGTTAAGCAAAAAAATATATATATAAATCTGTATGTAATATGTATATACACGTCAAAAACAAATATACAAAATTGTTAATTTAAAAAATTGAGATAGTACATATATAGATTATTCTTGCACTGTTGTTTTCAAGTTTTTTAAATAACAAAATGTTGGGGGAGAAATCCAGTTGGTCTTATTCAGGCTCGATGATGGCTTACTATGAGGGAGGCTGCTAACACATTTTGCCATGTTAGGTGCAAGGAGACGTATATAATTATTTCCAGAAGTGATAAAGGCATTTGATACAATTGAGTATTCATTCCAGTAATTCCTTATAGGAATAGATTAATGCTTCCTTAATCTGCCTCAGTCTCACCAACCAGCATCATGCCAAAATTTTAAAATACTCCCATTAGAGTCAGGAATAAGACTGTTGCTTAACTTTATTCTGGAGGTACTTTGTCATCAACACAGTTCAACAAGGAAAGAAGAGTGGGAGTATAGAAACTGGAAGAGGCGTAAAATCATCGCTATTATCAGATGATATGACTGTGTACCTAGAAAGCTTTATGGGATCAAATAGAGAATAACATGACAAACAATAAGCACACTCTTTTTTTTTTTTTTTTCCCCCGGTACGCGCGCCTCTCACTGTTGTGGCCTCTCCCGTTGCGGAGCACAGGCTCCGGACGCGCAGCCTCAGCGGCCATGGCTCACGGGCCCAGCCGCTCTGCGGCATGTGGGATCTTCCCGGACCAGGGCACAAACCCGTGTCCCCTGCATCGGCAGGCACACGCTCAACCACTGCGCCACCAGGGAAGCCCAGCACACTCATTTTAACATACAGAAATATTAACATACAGAAATAGCTTACATAGATAAAAACAACCACCAGTTAGAAGATAGAGTGGAAGAAAAGACCTCATTTGCAATAGCATTAAAGAAAATGGCTAGGAATAAATTTTTTTTTTATCTTAAATTAAAAAAAATAAAGTAAAATTCTTCCTTAGAAGGAGGCATAAGAAATAGAAAGGCATACCATGTTCCTTTTTAGATAAGGAGACTCAGCATCATAAAGGTATCAGTTTTACCTGAATTAAACTATAAATGTAACGTGATACTTGTAAAAAATGCTACTGTAAAATTATCATGAATTTTTTATGGAGAAATAATCAAGTATAGCTTGAAAAAATATAAAGAAGGATCATAAGGTAGTTAGCCCTGACAGATATTAAACACATTTTAAAATCTTTAGTATTTAAAACAGTGTGTTACTGGTTCTGTGACTTTGAAAATATTAGAAAAAAATAAATTAGAAAGACAGGGAATATGCTGCAGAAAATCCTATTAAACTAAATTTAGACACTTGCCCCTTGCAGTGTTCCAAATGCTCTTGAATCTGTTAATGCCTTGCAGTCAGCTGGTTATGTCACTTGATTATCCTTTTGTTAATCCTGGCTCTTGCTCTGACCTGAACGAAGCCAGTTACTTTATCCTGCCCTTAGAAATCGCTTAGGACTGAGACAGAAGACAACCCAGCCGTCTTTACTAAATCCTTCAAGGTGTGTATACATTAGACATTGGCAGGAACCTCAAGCTCTTCAAAGAAGACTCAACCCAGATGAAATGTGGAGCTAGCCTGGGTGTGTCCAGAATTTCTGATCCTTTGCCAGATGAAAATCAGCTACATTCTATGCGTAGGGAAATTTTTTAAGGATTTTGTGGCTCAGAAAAAAAACATTTTTTTTTAACAACTAGACTAAGTGAACCTCTTTTCATGAAGATATTTAAGATGCTGTGAGACCAACTAATTATGAGATTGATCAAGGTTGAATCTTGATACTCATAATGATAAATGTGACTTTTAAAATGAGTGTGACTGTTTAGAATAACATGTGCTGGTTTCATCCAATTTGTAAATTTCAGATTTTAAGTAAAGCTTAGAATTGTATTATTTGGGAATTTACACCTTTTTATTTTGGAGTTAAGGGACTCTGGGCCACTCAGTAGGGCCTGGATTCCACATCTCCCAGTCCCCATGCTTGTGCCCTTTCTATAGGATCATACTTCTTTTCACACCTTTAAATTAGTTATCTTCATTTCCTTAGAATGTGTGCTGAAGTTTTCAGAAGGGCATGATAGACATGAATGTAGTTTTATGGTGTCTTAATGTAAATGTTTTCTCCACATTGCCTGTGATGCTAGCACTTTTTCATGAACTATCCTATGCTCTAAGTTGCTGCCAGATGCAGCAGGAACAATTGCTATTCCTAAGGAAACCCATAGCTCACTTTATTTTCCTCTTACCTTTTCTTACCCTGGTAAACTTTCATGGTCATTTAGCTCTGTCATAAGAATGAAAGAATGCAGTGAGTTTAATCTTTCCTGTGTTCAGTTATATGGTCCACACTGTTTGTGTCTTCATTCCAGTTTTTTTGTGTGTGTGTGTGTGAATGGAAAGTTTTATTTATGAGGGAAGATCTGCATCTTTTTTTTTCCCCCCTCCCAGCTTCAGATGTCTCATAGATGGGCAGCTCAAGTCACTTGGATCTTCCTCATTTGTCCCTCTCTTCCTGATGTCTAAGGCTAATCTTATACTGTTAAAATGAATAATGACATAAAAAATAGAATCCCGCTTCCTATATAGGAGAGACTTAATTAAGAGCCAGAGAAGGCTAGAGAAAGCTGCTGTAGGGTTTTGCCTCAACAAAGTAGTAAGTGTTGAAAGGAAATGCAAGCAGTGTGCTTTGGTAAGAGAATTGTAGCATGTCAGGGTAACAAGGGACTTTTAGGCAACATCTGTGTATAACGATGTGACGTATAAAGCCCCCCCAACTGCTGACCAGTGGTCAGGCAACCGTTTGACCCACGCTGAAGACCAGAAACTTGTGAGTACAGCTAGAATGACAGAAAGAACCTTGGCTTTTGGTAGGTCTCTGCCTCCTGACTGCAACACATGTGCTCTGTTACCTTGGGCAAAACCGTCTCTCATCCTCAGTTTCTTTATTGTAATCTTATTAGGCTGTTATGAGAATTCAGTGAGATCACAATAGCTGTTATTCTCAGCTAGTCCGTACTCAGAAGCAGAGCTGAAGATATCTTCTCGTTCTCATCTCTTGGTTCTGAGTGTACCTCTTGGGGCTATGCAGAACGTGTTTGTAATCTCAGTACCTAACCTCTCTGGTTTAGTTTAATAATTTCAGATCTCACCTCTCTCTAGGGCTGTTTGTTGTCCTTTGTGTATTGGAAAGCTGTGTAATTGAAGGACAAATGCACACAAAGCATTGGTAAGCTGGTAAAGCATTCTCTGTGATCTTCCTATATCCTACTGCCTTATGCTGAGCTTATGCTACACAGACAGTCTCATTTGTGAACTTGGTGTGTTTATGAACAGAAGCTTAAATTAAACTTAACTGTTTCATTTCAGTCATCTACTGATGTGGAAAATTGTTCACTTTCTGGAGAATATACTGTATACATATGTTTCACTCAGAGGAGAGTGAGAGCTATCATTGGCATCAAACATTTACTTTACAGCTGTTAGAACTTAACCCTAAATCCTTACCCCTAAGATATAAAGCACAGCCTATACATAAGTCTTTTCCACTTGCTATTGATAATCGAAATCCTGTCCCAACACAACAGGTGATAAAGTAACCCCATAGACATATATGATCTCACACATACCCATCACATGTATTTACTCTTCACATTCCAAATACAGGGTGAGACCTGGAGAGACACATTTTCACATTTGTCCTCTTAGAAGCATGTGGCTTTTATGCATGCTGTCCCCATCGTGTTAAATAGAGTGTACAAAGATAATTCAGCAGAACTTTATCTCTGGGCATCTCAATTCTGAATGGTCTGTGATTCAGGGGTGCCCTCAGGGCCTCTGAGATGGCTCAAAAAGGGTCTGTCCCTGGATTCTGGACTATTCTTATTGTCTTGTCCTCTTTCTTCCCCTCATGGTCATCTTTGCTCTTTGCAGTTGCTGTGCCTTCTTCTTGACATTCTTATCACCACCTCTACCCCTTTGTTCTTTTTTTTTTCCTCCTACAATTTCCCTTACACTTCAGTTTGTTTTTCATATTCAGCGATGCTGAATTTTGCTTCAGCTTAATTGATTGCCGTATGTCATACATTTGATTATTTGAGCTTCACCCTTCTTGGTCCTGTTTCATGTCAAATATTTGTTTCTAGAGAAACTCTACCTTGAGTAATTTAGGAACCCTGGAGTAGAACATATTCTCACTTGGGCTTTTAAACATGTAAAATTTGAGGATGGACCCTGTTAGATCTTGACTTCCTTAGAACCTCATCGTGTATATAGTTAGCAAATATATATGATTGTATTACATTGCACTCATAAATTAAATGTTCCCTAACCACAAGCACAGTGGTCAGGTCTCTCTGGTGGCTTAAACAGACCACTTTACTTACCCTCATGTAACTCAGATAATGAATGCCCTTTGTTGTGCTTCCAATTTGCTATGTGAAGGAGGTCCACTTCTGAGATCGGTTTTAAAAGTGTTGTTTCAAGGCTGTCTGCATGGCCCCACTTAAGAAATTAGGCTATGCAAATCCAACCTGATTACATGATTCAGGTCTAAGGAACTTCGAAGTTCATTTGAGGTTCCTGGTTACCATAGCTTTTAGATTTTACTGGAATTGAAAAACTGAACTTTAGGCCTTTTAAGTTTGATGCAAGAATTCCACTTCTGGCACCAGTATGTTTTCTTTAATTCTGAGACCTAACTGACCAGGCTATAATTTTTCTCTATATTCAGAAATTGATTCTGTGGCCTTGATATACTTTTGTTTATCAGTTTATTTCCTGCTGCCATGATTCTTACTCCTATCAAAACACTTGTTTCTAATGTAGGTAAAGTGCTAAGCCCAGAGATTCTGCTGATCTGTAATGTTCCTAATTGTGCAGGCTGAAGTGTCCCAAGGCTTGCTCATTTAGGGTCCACGGAGAATGCATCTGGCCTGGAAGAAGCTTGTTTTGTTTACTTATATCTTGTGAGAGAGGTCACTCCTTTATAGTGACCTGGCATGGGCCGAGGGCACGACTCCCCTTTTAGGCCCAGCTCATCAGTAGAAAGCCCAGCAATGTGGTTTGTGACTATTATTTTTCCTGTGGCAGTGCAGTGTGGAAAGCCAGAATCTTTTTGGAAAATCTGATGTTTTTTCTTTACCAGAAAGATTCACAGAATTTAAAGGGAAAAAAATCCCTCAGTCGTCTAGTGTGCACAGTTCGAAACTGTCATTTATTTTAGATTGAATTGTTGCTTCAGGAAAACGGTTATCCATAATCTTTTATCAGGTTTAGCTGCATGCTGAAGTACTCTTCTAATATCTTATTATTAGACAGTGAAACCATTTTTGCTCTGTGTATGAGTATAAAGCAGAAGCTTGTTAAACCTTTAATCAAGAAGTCATCCCAGCTTCCTAGTCCCACATGGAAGAACATATTTCTTGTGTGGTGTGTCCATAAAATCAAAGGCCCAGTCCATGCACAGATGCATGTTACTCCTCAGCAGAGAGACACCCTGGATATTAGCCTGTATCTAGTACTGTGCCTGTCATTCAAGGGAGCTGTGTATCATTGGCCTCTTTTCCCCCGCTGTGCTTAGCAGGGCCCCCAGACTGCATCAGAAAGAACTTAAGAATGAAAATGGAAACTAACATGTGAATGCCTACATGTTACATTAAAAAAGAGGTTTTCTCATTACACGTGTATGTATGTGTGTGTCTAACCTATGTGCATTATACATACACACGCACACATATGTTTAACCTATATTCTGTCTCCTCTGTTACAGTGCTTACTTTACAAAACGGCAATATTTTTATTCTTTGGATAGCTGAACTGGCATTCATTCATATATGTAGTAAGTTTCTACTAATGCTCTAAGCACTATGGAAGAATAAAAATATGAATCTTGTTGTCAAGTAGCTTACAGCCTCCTGGGAGAGGTAGAACCATTAATATAGAGTTGAGGGATGTGCTAATAGAGATACTATATGTAAAAGGTGCTTTGGAACCTTAGAGGAAGGAGTGAAGTCCTTGGGTAGGGATCTCAGGGTAAGATGGAATTTTCTGGGAAAGACCCGCTGTGTTGAGGAATCTGAATTTCACCCTAAAGTCAGTTAGGGAACCGTTAGTGAATTTTATCCCTCAGAATGACATGGTCAGATTTGCCTTCTAGGAAGTTCACTCTGTGAACTACAATTTAAGAATGAGAGGGTAAGGTTATTCCTCAAAAAATTAAACATAAAATTACCATGTGATCCAGCAAGTCCTCTTCTGAGAAAATTCCCAAAAGAACTGAAAGTCAGGTACACCCATATTCACAGCAGTACAATTCACAATAGCCAAGAGGTGGAAGCAACCCAAAGGTCCATGGAAAGATGGACAGATAAACAAAATGTGGTATATAGATACCACAGAATATTATTCAGCCTTAAAAAGGAAGGGCATTCTGACACATGCCGCAACATGATGAACCCCGAAGATATAACGCTAAGTGAAATAAGCCAGTCTTCATCTGTGAAGTGTGATAATAGCACCTGCTTCATAAGACAACAGGGCAGTCCTGAGTGATAAATGAGTCAACTCATATAAAGTGCTTCAAAGGGTGCCTGATACACGGTAACTCCTCAGATATTAGCTGCTACTGGTGCTGCTTTTGCTGCTACTATTACTACTCCTACTTTATTTGAAGCAGTAAGAGGATAGATACAGCATATTAATCTTGGTTCTTTGACTTTGATGGGATGTCCTATTTTTAACAGTTTTATTGAGGTACAGTTGACATACAATGAGTGCACCTACTTAAAGTGCACAGTTTGCAAATGTTTGACATATGTATACATCCATGAAACCATTCATGAAATAGCGAAAGTGAGAGTATCCATTGCCCCTCAGATTTTTCTCAGGCCCCTTGGTAATCACTCCCTTTCACGTCTGGCTTTATCTTTCCAGGCAACCACTGCTGTTCTTTCTCTTGCTATGATTAATTTGCATTTTCTAGAGTTTTATATAAATATGGTCATACAGTATGTACTCTTTTGTCATCTGACTTATTTTAATCAGCATAATTATTGGGATCCATCCATATTTACCTATGAATAGTTCATTCCTTTATACTGCCAAATAGTATTCCGTTGTATGGATATAGCACAGTTTGTTTACACATATGCGCCTGTTGATGGATATTTGGAGTGCTTCCAGTTTGGGGGTATTACAGATAAAGCTTCTGTGAATATTCATCTGTAAGATTTTCTATGGACAGAGATATGCTTTCTTTTCTCTGGGGTAAGTCAAGGAGTGGAATGGCTGAATCATATAGCAGTTTTATACTTAGGTTTTCAGGAAACTCCCAAACCAATTTACAAAGGGTTTGTCCCATTTTACATCCTAGTGGCAGTATAGGAGAGCTTCTGTTGCTCCACATTCTCACCAGCACTTGGTATGGCAGGCTTTTTAATTTTAGCTACTCTAATAGGTATACCGTGTACAGTGGTATTTAATTGTGTGGGGTTTTTTTTTATTTGTTTGTTTGTTTTGCGGTACGCGCGCCTCTCACCGCTGCGGCCTCTCCCGTTGCGGAGCACAGGCTCCGGACGCGCAGGCTCAGCGGCCATGGCTCACGGGCCCAGCCGCTCCGCGGCATGTGGGATCCTCCCAGACCAGGGCACGAACCCGCGTCCCCTGCATCGGCAGGCGGACTCTCAACCACTGCGCCACCAGGGAAGCCCTTAATTGTGGTTTTAATTTGTATTTCCCTAATGACTAATGATGCTAAGTATCTTTTAATGTGTTTATTTGCCATTCTTGTATTTTCCTTGATGATGTGTATTTTCACATCTTTTACCCATTTATTGGGTTGTTCGTTTTCTTGTTCAGTTCTGTTTTATATATGGATACAAGTCCTTTGTCAGATATATGCTTTGTAAATATTTTGTCTCTGTCTATGGCTTGACTTTTCATTTTCTTCGCACTGTCTTTGGAGCAGCAGCAGATGTTAATTTTGAAGATCTAATTCATCATTCTTTTCTTTTAAAATTTGTGCTTTTGATGTCATAGCTAAAAAAATCATTACCTAATCCAGTATTACAAAGATTTTGTCTTATGTTTAGTTTTAGAAGTTTTATTGTTGTAGGTATTAGGGTTAGATCTCTGAACAGTTCGAGTTAATTTTTGTATATGGTGGAAGATATGGATTGAAGTTTTTTTGTTTGTTTTTGTGCATGGATATACAATTGTGATAGCACCATTGGTTGAAAACTATTCTTTCTTCACTGAATTGTCTCTCCACCTCTGTTTAAAACAATGTGTTGTCCTGTATATCTTTATTAATTTCTGGACTCTCTATTCTGTTACACTAATCTCTTTGTCTATTTGATGCCAGTACCATACTGCCTTGATTACTGTAGCTTTATAATAAATCTTGAAATCAGATAGTATAAGCCTTTCAACTCTGTTCTTCTTTTTCTAAGTTGTTTTGGCTATCTGTGTTATTCGTATTTCCATTTGGATTTTAGAATCTGCTTGTCAATTTCTACACATACACAAAAGATTGTTAGAATTTTGATTGAGATTGAGTTGAGTCTGTAGGTCAATTTGGAGTGATAGAGATCTTAACAGTATTGAGTCTTCTAACCTATGAACAAGGTTTTTATTTAGGTCTCCATTTATTTAGGTCTTTTAAAAATTCTCAGCAATGACATAGTTTCCACTGTACAGGTATTTTTTTTTTTGTCAGATTCATCCCCAAGTGTTCTACGTTTTTGATGCCATCTTAAATGGTATTTTCATTCATGGTTAGTATATAGAAATACAGTTGATTTTTGTAGGTTGACCTTAGATCCTACAACCTTGCTAAACTCACTTATTAGTTCTAGTAGCCTTTTTGGTAGATTACATTGCAGTCTCTACACAGAAAATTTTGTTACCTGTTTTCTTCTTAATTTGAATTCTTTTTCTTCTCTTTCTCATTTTATTATATAATAATAAGTATCTCAGTGACTAAAACCTTCATTACAGTGTTGAATAGAAATGTTAAGCCTGAACATCCTTGGGAATATTCTTGCTTTGTTCCTGACCATGGGAAGAATGACTTCGTTTTATTGATCATTAAGTATGATCTTACCTGTACATGAAGTGTTAAATTTGAGGGTGTTCCTTTCCACTCCTAGTTGGCTGAGGGTTTGTAGATGTTGGGTTTTGTCAAATGCATTTTCTGTATCTTATTGAGATGATTATATTATCTTCCCTTTTTAGCTTCTTATATGGTGATTGATGTTTGGAATGTTAATCTAGCCTTGTATTCCTGGGATAAACTTCACTTATTAGTCCTTTAAAATTTGTAGAATATGTAGTGATATCACCTCTCTCATTCCTAATATTGGTAATTCGTGTTCTCTTTCTTTTTTCCTGATTAACCTGCCTAGAGGGTTATCAGTTTTATTGATCTTCTCAAAGAACCTGTTTTTTGTTTTATTGATTTTTCTCTATTGTTTTTCTGCTTTTTATTTCATTGATACTTGCTTTGAACTTTATATATAAAAATATGTTATTTAACCATGTGTACATACATTTATATATGTGTGTGTATACACATATATAATATGTTTAACCATGTAGCATTTTCTGTGCTCTTCATTTTCTGTGTACATCTAGATTTCCATCTGATATCATTTATCTTTTCCCTGAAGAGCTTCCTTTAACATTTCTTCTAGTGTGGTTCTTGTGGTGATGGATTATTTTAGTTTTTGTATTTCTGAATATGTCTTTATGATGCCTTTGCATTTGAAAGGTGTTTTCACTGAATATAGAATTTTTGGTTGACACTTTTTTCTTTTAGTACTTTTAAAGATGTTGCTCCACATTTTTTTTGTTTGTTTGTTTTATATTGTTTATGCTGTCAACCAGAATCTTTATTCCTTTAATCCTCTGTATGTAGCATGTCTTTTTTCCTCTGGCCCACTCTTAAGATTTTTTCTTTCTTTTTTTAAACAGAAACAGACTCACAGATTTATTTATTTATTTTTAATAAATTTATTTATTTATCTTTGGTTGTGTTGGGTCTTTGTTGCTGTGCTCGGGCTTTCTCTAGTTGCGGCGAGCAGGGACTACTCTTCGTTGTGGTGCACGGGCTTCTCTTTGTAGTGGCTTCTCTTTTTGCAGAGCATGGGCTCTAGATGCACAGGCTTCAGTAGCTTTGGCACACGGGCTCAGTTGCTGTGGCTTATGGGCTCTAGAGCACAGCCTCAGTAGTTGTGGCGCACAGGCTTAGTTGCTCCGCGGCACGTGAGATCTTCCCGGACCAGGGCTTGAACCCATGTCCCCTGCATTGGCAGGCGGATTCTTAACCACTGCGCCACCAGGGAAGTCTCAAGATTTTTTTTCTTGATCATTGATTTTGAGCAACTTGATTGTGATTTGCTTTGGTGTGGTTTTCTTCATATTTCTTATGTTTAGGGCTTTTTGCTTCTCAGATTTGTGGCTTCCTCAAGTTTGGAAAAATCTCAACCATTCTTCAAATCTTTTTTTTGCCCCCCACCACTCTCCTCCCCTCCACAAACTCGTTATCCTTATATTAGCTCACTTGAAGTTGTCACCCAGCTCATTGGTGCTCATTTATTTACTTTTTTAGATTCATTTTTCTCTGTTTCATTTTTGAGTAGTCTCTATTGCTATATTTTAAATTCAGCAATTTCCTGCAATATTTTCTGTTAATGTCATCCAGTATGTTTTTCATTTCAGACATTGTAGATTTCATCTCTGGGAGTTTGATTAGCATTATATCTATATCTCTATATATGAAACTAATGTTTATTATTGAACATACGGAATACAATTACAATTGTTTCAATGCTCTTGTCAATTAATTATATCATGCATCAATTCTGAGTTAGATTTAACTCGTTGTTTTTTTGTATTATAGATTTTTTTGTTTGTTTCCATTTTTGATAACTTTTGGTTGTGAGATGTTGTGAATTTTATCTTATTGGTTGTTTTTATATTCTGTAAGACTTCTGGACCTGAGTTCTGGGACACAGCTAAATGACTTGGAAACAGTTTTCATCTTTTGAGTCTTTCATTTAAGATTTGCTGGGGAGGACCAGAGCAGGTGTTACAGCACCTTATTTCGCACTCCTGAGGCAAGAACTCTCTAAGTTCTCTACTCAGTGCTGAGTCAGTTATGGTTTTCCAATATTTCTGATGGGAATATACTCTGTTCCTCTCTCCATGTGAGTCTTGAATGCTGTTCCCTTTAATCTTCTTGGATGATTCTTTCAGCAGTCTTGGTTAGTTTCCTTACATGCTTGCGTTGATCAGTTCTCTGCTGAATAGTCAAGGGGACCCTCTACAGATCTCCATGGTTCTCTCTCTGTGCAACTGTGCAGCTCTCTCCACTCCAGTACTCTGCCCTACAAATTCTAGCCTCCTTGTGTTCTCCTCAGACTCTAATCTCTGAGAGTTCACTTGTGTTTTTCCTCCTTGCATTGTGGCCTGTAAAATCCCTCAAAACAGTAAGTTGGGGCAGTTGTAGGGCCCATCTCATTTGTATCCTGCCAGTCAGGGATCAGTGTCTCATTTCCTGATACCCAGTCTTGAAAACTGTTGTTTCTTATACACATGTACACACATATGCACACACATGTGCACAGGCATACATACATATCATATGGTTTGTTCGTTAATTTCAGGCAGGGGGATAAATCAGTCTGTCTTACTCCATCTTGCTCTGGAACTAACTCTGTTATATTAGTTTCTGCTGTACAGTGAAGTGAATCAGCTATATGTATGCCTATATCCCCTCCCTTTTGGATCTCCCTTCCCCCCTTCACCCCCCCCATCTAGGTCATCACAGAGCACCGAGCTGAACTCCCTGTGCTATAAAGCAGGTTCCCACTAGCTATCTGTTTTACACATAGTAGTATATTTATGTCAAACCTAATCTCCCAATTTGTCCCACCCTCCCCTTACCCCCCGTGTCCACATGTCTGTTCTCTACGTCCACGTCTGTATTCCTACCCTACAAATAGGTTCATCTGTACCATTTTTCTAGATTCCACATATATATGTTAATATATGATATTTGTTTTTCTCTTTTCTAGATTACTTCACTCTGTATGACAGACTCTAGGTCCGTCCACATCTCTACATATGACCCAATTTCATTCCTTTTTATGGCTGAGTAATATTCCATTGTATATATGTATGCCATCTTCTTTTTTTTTTTTTTTTTTTTTTTTTTTGCGGTACGCGGGCCTCTCACTGTTGTGGCCTCTCCCATTGCAGAGCACAGGCTCTGGAAGCACAGGCTCAACGGCCACGGCCCACGGGCCCAGCCGCTCCGCGGCATGTGGGATCCTCCTGGACCGGGGCATGAACCTGTGTCCCCTGCATTGGCAGGCGGACTCTCAACCACTGTGCCACCAGGGAAGCCCTGCCCCATCTTCTTTATCCATTCATCTATCATTGGACATTTAGGTGGTTTCCATGTCCTGGCTATTGTAAATAGTGCTGCAGTGAACATTGAGGTACATGTGTCTTTTTGAATTATGGTTTTCTCAGGGTATACGGCCAGTAGTGGGATTGCTGGATCATACGGTAGTTCTATTTTTAGTTTTTTAAGGAAACCCCATACTGTTCTCCTTAGTGGCTGTATCAATTTACGTTCCCACCAACGGTGCAAAAGGGTTTCCCTTTTCTCCACACCCTCTCTAGCATTTATTGTTTGTAGATTTTTGATGATGGCCATTCTGACTGGTGTGAGGTGATACCTCATTGTAGTTTTGACTTGCAGTTCTCTCATAATTAGTGATGTTGAGTATCTTTTCATGTGCCTCTTGGCCATCTGTATGTCTTCTTTGGTGAAATGTCTATTTAGGTCTTCTGCCCATTTTAAAATTTTTAATTGTTTTTTTTGATATTGAGCTGTATGAGCTGTCTGTATATTTTGGAGATTAATCCTTTGTCCGTTGGTTCATTTGCAAATATTTTCTCCCATTCTGAGGGTTGTGTTTTCATCTTGTTTCCTTTGCTGTGCAAAAGCTTTTATGTTTAATTAGGTCCCAATTTTTTATTTTTGTTTGTATTTTCATTACTCTAGGAGGTGGGTCAAAAAAGACCTTACTGTGGTTTATGTCAGAGTGTTCTTCCTATGTTTTCCTCTAAGAGTTTTATAGTGTCTGGTCTTACATTTAGGTCTTAAATCCATTTGGAGTTTATTTCTGTGTATGGTATTAGGTAGTGTTCTAATTTCATTCTTTTACATGTAGCTGTCCAGTTTTCCTAGCACCATTTATTGAAGAGGCTGTCTTTTCTCCATTGTATGTTCTTGCCTCCTTTGTCATAAATTAGGTGACCATATGTGCGCAGGTTTACTTCTGGGCTTTCTGTCCTGTACCATTGATCTATATTTCTGTTTTTGTGCCAATACCAGACTGTCTTGATTACTGTAGCTTTGTAGTATAGTGTGAAGTCAGGGAGCCTGATTCCTCCATCTCCGTTTTTCTTTCTCAAGATTGCTTTGGCTATTCCGGGTCTTTTGTGTTTCCATACAAATAGTAATTTTTTTTTCTAATTCTGTGAAGAATGCCACTGGTAGTTTGATAGGGATTGCATTGAATCTATAGATTGCTTTGGGTAGTAAAGTCATTTTCACAATATTGACTCTTCCAATCCAAGAACATGTTATATTTCTCCATCTGTTTATGTCATTTTTAATTTCTTTCATCTGTGTTTTATAGTTTTCTAGGTACAAGTCTTTTGCCTACTTAAGTTTATTCCTAGGTATTTTATTCTTTTTGTTGCAGTGGTAAATGGGATTGTTTCCTTGATTTCTCTTTCTGATTTTTCTTTGTTGGTGTATAGGAATGCCAGAGATTTCTGTGCATTAATTTGGTATCCTGCAACCTTACCAAATTCATTGATGAGCTCTAGTAGTTTTCTGATGGCATCTTTAGGATTTTCTATGTATATTATCATGTCATCTGCAAACAGTGACAGTTTTACTTCTTTTCCGATTTGGATTCCTTTTATTCCTTTTTCTTCTCTGATTGCCGTGGCTAGGACTTCCAAAACTGTGTTGAATAAGAGTGGCGAGAGTGGACGTCCTTGTCTTGTTCCTGCTCTTAGTGGAAATGCTTTCAGTTTTTCACCATTGAATATGATGTTTGCTGTGGATTTGTCATATATGGCCTTTATTATGTTGAGGTAGGTTCCCTCTATGCCCATTTTCTGGAGAGTTTTTATCTGATTATCTCAGTAGATTCAGGAAAAGCTTTTGACAAAATTCAACTCCCATTTCTGATAGGATGCTTTTTGAATTGTTAGAACCTGTTAGATGAATGTTTTTCAAAGGCATCCATTGTGGTGCAATGGGAACAGTGATATAAGGCTGTGAGAGCCTCATCCTTTCTACCAATGACCATCTGTATAAGTTTTATCAAGGGATAGACTCATGGAGTCTCCTGGTTGGATGAGACTCTACAGGTTATGTGGCTGATCCTCCAGCTGATGCATAAAACCCTTTCTGTACAGTCTCTCCTATACTCTCCCATGTTGGGCAACTTGCCTGTTTAAAGGACACGTTTCCTATTTAGATGTTTCTCATGGTTAGAAACTTCTTAACTTACATGAGCTAAAGTCTTTCTCCCACTAACTCCCGTCTAGATTTGTCTAGTGAAGTCATGTGAAATTACTCTAATCCCTTTTCCACACAATAGCCCCCCTTACATTTGAGGGCCAAGTGCCTGCTTTCTTCCCAGGGCATCTCCAGGATAAATATCTTGATCTCTCTGAACCTCAGTTGTCTTATCTCTAGAATGTAGTTACAGAAAGGATTCCTGCATCTGTGAGTGCCTTCGTGAGTGAGATACCATGCTAGATGCTAAGGATACAGAAGAGAATATACTGTCTCTGCCTCCCAGAAACTCACCAGGGAAGAGAAGTCAAATGATGCAGCAGAGAGATGAAAAGCCCTCTTAATAGAAGTGTGCAAAGTGTGCTGGACCCTTCACAAGATTTTAGAGAAGATTAAATTAATTAAGATATTGGAAGTATAGTCTGTACACTATAAAAGACTGTAAGTGTGTTTGGTATTCCTATTAGCGGTAGTCAGAGATGTACCAATAGCTGATCTGTCCCCATTATTTTTTCTGAAGCCTGTTGTGTCTCTGACCTTTTCAGTTTGAAGCTTCTGTTTGAAACCTCTGAGTTCCACATAATTAGTGAGTTTGGATAGGTGATGGTGCCCACAGGGGGCTAGAAACATGCCAATAAGTTTATCTTTCCTCCTGCTCTTGCAGGTTGTTTGGGTTCAGGGCTTGTAAAAGACAATTGTACTCAGTGATTTTTTAAGTGAATTCAGATCTTATAAGCTAGGGACACCGTAAATCTCTAATGATGCTTTATTGTTTAAAACTCCAGATGGTGATGGTAATACTTCAGCTTTTCTCCATATGGAGAAACAGAAGACAGCTTTCAGAAGAAAGCAGTGGCAAAATTCAGATATCGTCATTTTGTAACAGTAGGTCACTCTGTGTCTCCCTCACAGGGTGTTTGAGCTTCTCATGGTGATTTTTCAAGCATCTGTTTACTTTGCCAAGCATATCATAAATGTAAATAAGAGGAAGAACTATATATTGATGTGACATGATGCTGAGGTTAGGGTTTGCCACAATATGGCAGCATTTCTTACACTTGGTGAACTTAAAAATGCAGATTCCCAGAGCCTACCTCCAAATACTCGGATTTAGCTGTCTGGTGGGTGTTGGGAGAGGGGGAGAGCTGCTGCAGTGTACTTGAAATTCGTTTCTGGATAATTCTAGTACAGGTGGGCGCTGCATTGAGAAACACTGGGGGCGGAGTGCGCCTGTGATATGAGGGCAGTAAATCTTGTCCCGCCTCTGACTATGTATTTGTTCTTGCCTCCACTAACTTTGGAGGGTCTCCTTTTTATCAGGAGTTTATATCGTGAGGAGTCAACAAGATGAGTCAGATAGTTCCATTCTCAAAGAATCTTCAGTATAGCCTTAAGATGTCTGTAGATCCTGGTTTAGTAACTACATGACTTGGAGTGGGTTACTTTTAAGCTTAGTGATATAACCTGGATAATACAATCTACCTTTTCTTCAGGATTTTTAGGAAAACTGATTAAAGGTTAATAGGAAGACTATTATCTTCCCTAAGCTGGACAAGAACTGATTGAGTATAGCTGATATCCATTATTCAAGAGAAAACATTTCTCCATGCCATCTTGAGCATTCATTTCCTTTTGGACGTACTTTTGTTTTGTTTCGTTTTATAGTTGTAATTTAACTATTTGGCCTTTGAGTGTGCTGTAAAATGTTGGGTTACAAAAGTTCCTTCTGTTACCAAATGGCTCATCAGGATTTAGACTTCTCTGGGCCACTTCCCTTCAGAGTCTGCTAGGGCTGCTACCACCACCACTTATTGTCTTTGTAAATTAGCTGTTTTCTTCTGTCAGTAATTTCTGTTCAAATCTGATTATACCAACTAGGCTTCCACTAGGAAGTGGTAGGTGTAGGTGTATCCAGGGCACTCTAAATATAATTACTGGGTTCTTTGAGCTAGCTCATTATTTCGGCTTCATGGTGCCCCATACCCCTTTCTTTCACAGATGTCTTTAGCTAAATCACCAGTACCTGATTAGTAAATTTGCTTCAATTGTAAAAGATAAACAGTACTCTATAGTAAAAGCACATTTAAAATACACAGAAAGCAGAAAAAAAAAAAAAAAAAAAACCACCGCAACGTTTTCTGAGAGACGAAGCAAGCTTACTGCTGTGGTATAAATAAATGGTCTTTGTGGATTTCATTTGCATTATTTCTGTACCAGAGTTTTCATAATGTACCCTCAAAATCTCACATTATATATTTCTTACTTCTTTTTTTTTAACATAAAGAAAACTACCAACAACGATATATTTTTGAAAAGTAAAACATCATATGCTTTTTGTACATGCTTATAAGCCTTGCGAGAGCAAGGCCTCAAAAAATTGGGGAAAGACTCAGAATTGTTCCTCTCCAGGGAAATCTTTAGTAAAAGGTGAAAGATTTATATGATCTGAAGAGAAACCAGAGTATATTTCTTACTTTTTTGTAGCATCAATAATCAGTGTTTGAGGCATCTTCTAGCGTTTCTCCTGACTGCCCACTTTTATTTTTTACAAACATTGAAGTCTTAAATTTTTAATTAAAAAATATGAATGAGTAAATTCTCTGATTGTGTGGTGTAATTAATCTCACCTGACTTTTGCCTTTATTATCACCCACATGGTACATGCTTATAAGTAGTTAATAATTTAGTCACTTCTTTCTGAATATTAACAAATGAGTCTATATGAATTTCATACACCAACTTAAATACAAAATGCCTTGATGACAGGTCTGGTTGAGAAATGTATCTCAACAATCTGTGAGATGAAAGAGTTGTTAACTTCTCATAAACTTTCAAATCACGTGGATGAGAGTTTTTTAAAAAATTGACTGTAATGAAAAGGTAGGTTTTAGGTAATATCTTTTAACACCTGAGATCAGTATTCTCTTCATATTTTCTCTCAGCACTACCTTCCTGAGGCAATTCTGCGTTCTTCCTCTCTTTGCCGGAGGATTTCTGCTACCTACGAAGACCCTTTCCAAATGTATTTTCTGGGATTTTCTCTCTCCCACAGTCAAAACTTATATGTCTTTTCCTGATTTTTCTTTAAGCGCTCTGGCCTCCATTGTTTTTGATGAGAAGTCAGCTGTTAATTTTATGTTCCACAGTGGAACAAGTTGTTTTCCTCTGGTTGATTTCAACAATATATCTTTGGCTTTCAACAATTTGATGAGTTTGGGTGTGGTTCTCTTTGAATTCATCCTACTTGGAGTTCATAGAGCTTCTTAGAAATATAGATTAGTATGTTTTTTAAAAATCAAATTTGGAACATTCTCAGCCTTTATTTCTTTGAATATATTTCTGTTCCATTCTCTCTCCTTTCCTTCTGATACTTTCAGTGTGCGTATGTTCTACAGTTAATGGTGTCCAACCTTTCTGAAGCTCTTTTTATTTTTTTCTTCTTTTTTCTTTCTTTTCTTTGGATTATATAGTCTCTATTCATCTGTTAATAAGTTTCCAGTTCAAATCTGCAGAGCCACTGTACTGAATTCTTCATTGCAGTTACTGTACTTTTTAACTCCAGAGTTTCCATGTGGTTCTTTGTTGTATTTTCTATCATTTTGTTGATATTCTCTGTTTGATAAGACATTGTCATCATACCTTCCTTCACTTCTGTAAGCTTGGCTTCCTTTTGTTCTCTGAATATACTTAAAATGGCTGCTTTCAAGTCTTGTTAACTTCTGGGCACCTGTAAGTTTCTATTGCCTGTTTTTTTGCCTGTGTATGGGTCAAACTTTTCTGGGTTTTGTTGTTTTTTGGGTGTTTCATAATTTTTTTGTTGAAAACTGCACATTTTAGGTAAAATGTTGTAGCACCTCTGAATACTGACGCTCCTTTCCCCTTCCTTTTTGGAGGAAGTTTGTTGAAGTTGGTGTTAGGTCATTTATTTATCTGTTTAGTGACTTGGCTGGACTAATTCTGTAAAGTCTGTTTTTCCCCACGTTACGTCCTCTATGACGTTCTTGCGTAGGATTTTTTTTTTCTTGTTTTTATTTTTGGCCTGAATTCTTAAGGGTTTTCTGTGGGTCTTTATGAACCATTTATTGATCACAGTTTGTGCTTAAGCCGCCCTAGCTACTTAGATGTGTGTGTGTGGTTTGTAGACTGCTTTCACACTTCAGGGAGTTTACAGTTTCTACCCATTTTTAGCCAGGGTCCAGTAGTTCAGAGGTCTTCTCTCCAGTCTCTCCAGGGAGGGTTCAGCACTAGCTAGGCACAAAGTCTTCCAGACCACAAGGGATAGATATGATTTTATTTTTAAGCCCAACTTCCTGACTTCCTTCTAGGTTAGAGTGGCTTATTGTTTAGCCAGTGTTTTGGTCAAAGGTTTTGCTTAAACCTTTTAAGTCAGTAAGGCTTCCACATTTTGCTGATGGATCTGTGTATGACTTGGGGAGTTTTCATGACTGCCCCAAGTCCCACTCTGGTTACTCCTGAGTGGGTACAGCCTAGGATATGTTCTCCCTCTTTAGGACCCTCAGGGATGAGTGTGATCCCAGGAGCACTCTTCCTGGATGTCTCTTAGGCTTTGTTAAATTTATGGCTGGTCCATCATTTTGTAATACGTATGATACATCATGATACTTACATCATGAAGCTACTAGGTGCATGTAATTATTTGCTTGCCACCGGAATCTCCATTGTTTTTGACAGTGTCCTTAGGCATGAACTTCTCCCTGCTATGTCCCCCCAAAAAACAGTCGATTCAGGCAGCATCCTAGAGCTCTCTGTCATTAGGGCTTCCCTCTTCTCCTGGGCAGAACCTCTGTGCCATTACCTCAGATCTTTGGACGGCAACAGTAGCCCGCTTCTCCCTGAGTGACAGCCCCTCTCTACAAGCAGGCACTGCATGGTATTTTAGCTTGCTTCTCTCAGTGTGGAATCTTTGCCTGATGAGTGAGCTAGGGTTGCTCACTTGGTGATTGGAGCCCTAATGTTCTCAGCCTGTTGCTCCTGGGGCCAAGCCCTGCCCTGCACGTAGAAAAGGAGTCGGGGAAGAGGATGTAGTCCTCTCAGCAGCACCTGCCCAGATTTGTGCTTCTGCATTGGAGGGTTAGGAGTGGAGGAATGGGAGACCCTGGCAGCCTAGCCTGCCTCTCTCAGATGAAACCATAGCCCTAGACTAGGAGCTGGGGAGAGATAGAACCCTGTTCTTGGCTGCCTTGTCTGTTCTTGGCTAACCTACCCAGATTAGAGCTTCCATCACCTCCTCTTTTCCTGAGTTTTTTCAAGGCTTTGCTGTAGGCTAAGAGATATTTAGCTCATCTGGCGATTAATCCCTTGTAGTTGAATGTGCTTCTTAGGTTGTGGTTTCTTATAGCTTTATGTCTCTGTTGCTAGTACCATTAACGTCATAGGAAGTACTCAGTAAACGTCCCTGGATGAATGAGTGGATGAATACCATATTTTTCAAGTGATGTATTTATTTTTACTCAGAGTGGGTGATGTATACAATGGGGCTTTTGAGTACTTGGGAGCTCTGCTGGGTGTGGAAGTAGGTCTACACTCTGCTGACCTAGGCCAGTCATAGCCAGTCAGAACTTTCAAAATAAAAGGAGGATAAAGAACTACCACATGGCACGTGAGTAAGAAAAGACAACCCAATAGCAGAGCAAACATCAGTAGCAACCAAAAAAAACAAAAAAATAGGCACATATATGCACAGGCAGCCCATAGAATAGGTATCCCAGAAGATCAGTTAGTGTGAAAGGATGTTCACCTTCCCTAGTAATCAGGAATATGGAAATTGAAAGCAATATTGTAATATACATCCATAACTATCAGATTTGCAAAAATTAAGAAGTCTGACAAAACTAAATATTGAGGAAGATGTGGAGAAATGGGAATTTTGGTACACTGAAGGGGGGCTATAAATTGGTACAACTTCTTGGGAGAGTAATGTGGCAGTAATGAAATAAACTGAAGATTCATGTATCACGTGTACCTTATGACACAGTAATTTCACTTCAGGGCACATATCCTAGAGAAAACTCCTACTCATGCAGCAGGAGACACTCACAGAGGGATGCTTATTGCTGTACTGTTTGTAATAGTGAAAAGCAGAAAACGACCCAAGTATACGTCACTAAAAAAATAAATTTTTATGTAGTCTTACAGAGGAACACTGTACAGCAGTTCAAGTGAATCGTCTGCCTCTACCTACAGCAACATCTGTAGGTTTGATGTGTGACAAGTTATGGAAGGATGGGTGCAGTATGATACCATTTATATATGCTAAAAACAGAAAATAAACCTTTACACTGTTTACAGATTTTATAGCACAGGTTTCAGCATACCATGATCTGTGGGCCAAATCTGACCCATGGCCTATGTTAGAACAACTCACTAGCTAAGAATGATGTTTATATTTTCAAATGATTGTAAAAACAAACAAAAAGCAAGCAAGCTATGGCTTTTCTCCAAGCAGGTCAGATAGACACTCCAAGGGAAGCTTGGAGCTCTGAAAGAAAGTTTACTGTATAAAAGGGAGAGTGTGCTTTAATTTAAAAAAAAAGTATGAGGCATAGAATGTATCTGATTGTCTTATAAGCCTGCTGTAACAAAATACCATAGACTGAGTAATTTATAAACAACAGAAATTTATTTATCATAGTTCTGGAGGCTGGCAGTCTAAGATTTGGTGTCTGTTGAGGATCCTCTTCCTAGTTCATAGATTATCATCTTCTCACTGTTTCCCCACATGGCAGAAGGTGCTGTCTGGGGGTCTCTTTTATAAGGGCACTAATCTTATTCATGAGGACTCCACCCTTATGATCTATTCACCTACCAAGGGCCCCACCTCCTAATACTATAACACTGGAAGTTAAAATTTCAACATATGAATTTTGGGAGGATGAAAACACTGTCTATAGCACTGACCGTCAAGTCCTAACCTAGTTCTACTTGCCACTTTACTAAAACTTTGCTATCCCCTGGTAAACATATGCTCTGTGTGTCTAGAGTCATATTCCCTCAGCATAGCCTGGTGGATAGTTCCAGCATCCTTCCTCCAGCCTTTCTGCCCCAGGAGTTTCTTCTGTGTCTTGGAATTTTAGCTTTTTCTGGGTTTTGCCTGACCTATCTGGAGGCAGCCTTCAACCAGTGGAAACATGAATCAGATGACTGCCCCAGCTTCATCCAAGGAACAGTACTGAGGTGTGTTCCACATGGTTCCTCACAGGGACCACTGCAGGAGCAAGCCACATTACCCAATTCTGGAGTGTGGTAACCAGCTCCAGAACACACTTTTCTGGGCCTTGCCTTTCTCTGCCCCACTCTTCCTGCTCCCTCATTCTGCTTGCTGGGACCACCATGCAAATAAACTGCTGCCACTTCATGCATGACCCAGACTCTGTTTGGGGAAGCTCCAAGCTAAGACAGACACATAGACAGTAAAAGAACAAAACTGCCGTTGGGAAGGAGAGTGGTACTGTGGGGGTGGCGGAAGCAGAGGGGGGCACAGGGAGCATGAAAGGAGCTTTAATTATATTTTTACATTTTACTTATTCATAAGTATCCACAACAACTAGGGCAGAAGGTGAGCTTTTTAAAAGCTGAGTTGTGTACAGATGGGTATTTACATTTTAGAGTTTGAAATCATGTGCCAGATTTCTATGTGAAAATAGTCTTCCTCTTAAGTTTTCTTCGGGAACCTGTTTCTTATGGTGCTTAAAATCCAGCTTCTGCCTTGACATGTTGATCATACCTTTTTGAGTGACAGTAATTCATTATGAGAATAAAAGAAAGGCACCCATATTTAAATAGTAGAGAAAATGCACCAGAGTAATTCAATTGAAAGAGACTTCCCCTTCATTTTTTAAAAAGATACTTCACAGGATAACTTTCTCCTCTAGTAGTAGTGATATCGAAAACCTTCTGCTGTGTTCAAGATATGCTCCTGAGCTCTAAATGACAGGGTGAGCATGCTCTACGTTAGGAAGTATTATGTAAGAGCAGAAGGTAATTCACTCCAGAGAAACACAGTTTACAGGAAACTATAAAATAACTCATTGGGAACATTTCTTTTAGATTCCAGAAAATTAAGTCCCACTGTGGGTTTTCATGCAGAGTGTAGAAAAGGGAAACAAAACCAAAACAAAAGGACAACAACAACAACAAAATTGTGTTCTCTAAGCCCCCTTAGAGAGCAGGATGTTTTTATTAGCATATTTGGGATTTGATGCAGGCAAGACTTCTTTCAGAAAGAAGCCATATGTTCTCTTGTGCATGCCAGATTTGTGACAATCACGATTCTGTGGTCTTGCAAATGAAAGCAAAATGTTGTGTAGCCCTCCCAGCAGGGATGAAACCTTTTCCTAAAGCAGCATCCTTTTGTGATACCCAGCTCTCATTTGACTGAGCTGCTTTGCGCTCAGTATATCTAGCAAAAGGTGTTAAAATTATAAATCCTCTCCTTTTACCCTCATTGCTCATAGGATGAAGGCCTTCATTTGGCCCAAAAAGGCCTGCAGTGTCTGACTCCTGCCAGCATCTCCAACATCATCTTGGGTGCCTTTTCCTTCCCTCTCTAATCTTCATTCATGCTGGGCTCTTGGAGGAGCCATGCTTACCCCGGGACCTTTGCACATCCTCCTCCTGGTCTCTTCCTTGCCTGACAAATAAAAAGCGTTCAGGGCTTCCCTGGTGGCGCAGTGGTTGAGAGTCCGCCTGCCGATGCGGGGGACGTGGGTTCGTGCCCCGGTCTGGGAGGATCCCATTTGCCGCGGAGCGGCTGGGCCCGTGAGCCATGGCTGCTGAGCCTGTGCGTCTGGAGCCTGTGCTCCGCAACGGGAGAGGCCGCAGCAGTGAGAGGCCCGCGTACCGCAAAAAAAACAAAAAACAAAAAACATCCAGTAAATACTTTCCAAATGAATGATAGAGGTTAGAAAGTAGCAGAATCTTACATGGTGGTGGTGGTGGAGATGCTGTGGCAGGCAACAAGCATATAAAAAAGGCACCACTTCTGTCTAATCACCAGTGTTTTAAATGGGTATGGAATAGGCCAACTCTTCCTTTTACTCTCCTTTCCTATTTTCATCGTAGTCTTATCAGCAGTCATGCCAGCATATTATCTTAATAATAATTTTTTGAAAACTGTTTAAGGTACTGTTGGAGAATGTGTCCAGAGCTGCTGCTGATTATCCTGTATCCATATCCACTTTTTGCCATCAGACTTTGCCACCAGTAGAGGGGTATTTTGAGGGACGGAAGAAGAGATAAGTACCATGATTGTTCAGGGGAATGATACCAAATAGAACTGAAACAGGAAAAGAATAAGCAGACCAAATTAGTGCATAGGTTGGTGTACTGACATACACTGCAGGCCAACCCTGTGCCAGGGCAGTGCTGAGCACTAGGAAACAGAGATGAACAAGACCAAGATCGCTGCCTTCTAGGAACTCTAAAACGTTGGAGAGGCATTCAAGTAGATGATGATAGTACAAAATACAACCTAACAAGTGCTGAATAGAGTTTGACCCAGTGTTACCGAACCAAACTTGGGTCCACTCGCCTGCTGTGCAGCAAAGCCGAGCTGCTGACACCAGGTTGTGGTGAAGGACATACAGTGTTTATTGCCGGGCCAGCTGAGGAGACTGGGCAGCTTATGCTCAAAAGACCTGAACTCCCCAGTGGATTTTAGGGAAGGGTTTCTAAGGACAGAGTGAGGGAGTGGATCCTGGGGCACCTGATCAGCTCGTGCACAGTTCTCTGATTGGTGGGTGGTGAGGTAATCCTGTGTGATCAGCTCATGCACAGTTCTCTGATTGGTGGGTGGTGAGGTAATCCTGTGTGATCAGCTCGTGCACAGTTCTCTGATTGGTGGGTGGTGAGGTAATCCTGTGAGGTCACAGGGATCAGCATTAATCAGTCCTCAGGCTCCAGCTGGTCTGGGGGCTACGTGCTCATGGTCATCATGTAGTTAGCTTCTTCCACCTGGTGGAGGTTTTAGTATCTGCAGAACAATTCAAGGACATGGCTAAGGATATTATCTGTAGCCCCTGAGGAAGAACTAAAGGTTCTTGACTAACGTATTCTTATTTTGTCTTGCTTGACTGTTTTCCTTTGTTTCTGCATTTTCTCACTTTTCTGATTAAATGTGTTCTTTGGAACTCGGGAAAAGCCTAGGAGACTAAAGCTTTTCTACAGACAAGAGGCAGGTGGGGGATATGAGGGGTGGGGAGTCTGTCCTTGGGAAGGCCCTACAGTGTCTTGCTCAGTGTCACCAGGGCTGTGGGAGCACAGAGGAATTTGGACATCTTTACAGGGGAAGGTACAGGTGACCTAGTGACGATTTGATCACAGTAGGTACATAGGCACAGGAAGAAAGTTACAGATTTATTATTGAAGGACAGTAAAACTTAACTGATATTAATCAAGTCTTGTTAGTTACCAAGAAAATGCTTAGCAATGATTTTTAGCAATATAGACAGTTACGGAAAGCAAGTTAAATTTTTTAAAGAACTTTCGTACATTAAACTATCCTCTGATGTTGCAGATTGGTATCTATTGATTACCACTAACCCAAGTAGACTCTCTCCTGGAAAACAGGATTTTTCTTTTTTTTTTTTTTTTTTTTGTGGTATGCGGGCCTCTCACTGTCATGGCCTCTCCCGTTGGGGAGCACAGGCTCCTGACGCGCAGGCTCAGCGGCCATGGCTCACGGGCCCAGCCGCTCCGCGGCATGTGGGATCTTCCCGGACTGGGGCACGAACCCATGTCCCCTACATCGGCATGTGGACTCTCAACAACTGCGCCACCAGGGAAGCCTGGAAAACAGGATTTTTATTGTGTATGGGAATCAAGGGACCTGAGTTTCAGTCCTGTCTCTGGTATGACCTGGCTGTCTGACCATAATGTATCTGTTTATCTCAACCCCACGTCCTCAGTGCTCCCCACCCCTGCTCCTCTCCCTACCCTCCAGCACACACAGGTACCCGTGGGATGATGTAGTCCCAACAAAAACACAATTTTACTCCTGCAGTGCTTCTATTCTGAGGGGTGACCAGACTCCCTCCTTCCTGCAACGTCACCTCAAATTAGAATTGGAATCCCTTATTTTGCCAGAAGGACCCCAACCCCCGCAAAGAAAAAAACATACTGCATGCCCTCATGAATGTATTCACTTTCCTCTCACATTCTCCTACTTAACCTCTACTTGCTAACTCCATGAATTGCTATAACACAGAACTCTGGCTACGTGAGTTGATTTGATAAGAAAACTTAAGAGGTCACTTCTGAAAAATGGGTTCTCAGTATAGCATTGCATTCTGAAATGTAAATCTCCAGTTCCTCTTTAACTGGTAACGAGTGCCCGCAGGAACACCATTTTGCTCTTTAAAGTTCCTCATCTGGGTCGATGCCGTATGTATTAATGGCCTTCAAGCCTTTATTTGGCCTGGATTTTGGGAAGTGTCTGTGTCTTCCTTCTACCACAAGTTAGTCCTGGGTAGACATATTTTGGAAGTCTCAACCTTACAGTCGCCATGTCTGTGATGTCACTGTGTTACTTTTAGGTAACAGAGTCACGTGGTGGTTCTTATAGGGTAACGACACTAATCCTTTGCATTGGTGAAGTGCTTTACAGTCAACAAAGCACCTACTCAGTCACCTTATATAATCTTCATAACTGTCCTGTGAGGTGGCTTTGAATTATCCACATGTCAGAAAACTTGAGAGGTAAAATGATTTGCCCAAGGTTATCAACCTAGAAAATAACACAGAATGTCCATCACCTTATGGATGGACAAAGAAAATAGGGTATATTCATCCAATGAAATATTATGCAACCATAAAAGGAAGGAGGTACTAATACCTGCCACACATGGATGAACCTTGAAAACGTGATGCTAACTGAAAGAAGCCAGAAACAAAAGACCACGTCATTATATAATTCCATTTATATGAACTATCCAAAACAGATATTTCCATAGAGACAGAAAGTAGATTAGTGGCTGCCAGGGGGTGGGGCCTTGAATGGAGTTGAGGCTGACTGCTAATGTGTACCAGATTTCTTTTTGGTGTGATGAAACTGTTCAAAAATTAGATTATGGTGATGATCACACAGCTCTGTAAATATACTAACAGTCATTGAATTGTATATTTTAAATGAGTGAATTTTGTGGCATGCAAATTATATCACACTAAAGTTGTTAAAATTTTTAATTCATTTTTCTTTTCCCTACACCCCAGAGCTTTAGGGAAGTGACTTTAGGAAGTGTCTTCTTGATACATATTTGGCTTCACATTTCCCTGTCATGAAAAGAGATGCCCAGCCTCTTCTTAAGTCAGTCCCTTCCAAATATTCCTCCATCTCTTCTCTCATGTCCCAATTGAACAAATAAGAGGACAGCCTTCTCAGGGTCCCTGTGTCCACCACTCCCTAGCTGACACTAGCACATCAGTAAGCCTGAGAAGAATTAAAAAGACAGTATTCTTTCTTGTGTCCTTTCCATAGTTTATTTTTTGGCATATTTTTATCAGAGCTTTGCAATCAGTCAACTCATTCAAGAGCAAGTCTCCCACATGGTTGGTTGAAAAGCACTGGGCAGAAACTTGAAAGGAAAGGAAGCCAGTAGTGCCAGTTTGGAGTGCTGGAATTGTATTTAGACCCTGTCCCCAATTTAATGTATAACTTTGAGCAACTCTAAGCCTGGAGGAATGCCAAATACTTCCCACATATATGTTTGTGTTTATGTAAGTGTTTGTGTGTGTGTGAGAAATATAACTATTGGTACAGAATTGACTGAGGCAATAGGAAATGGGACAGTGAAGTGAGTAGTTTCTTTCCACACCTTAAAAGCATATTGGGAAAGAAGGGGTCAAATTAACTCTTAGATGATGTGGGATGCAGTGACATTACTCTGAATACATGCTCTAGCTGTTGCAGCAGGCTTGCCTGTGAAATATACCCTGCAGGGGCAGAGGACACTCAAAGTTCTAATAGTAGAAATAACGGGTAAAAAGCAAACCAGGAATTTGTATGATTGTCGGGGCGGGGAGCTTCCTCCACGTCTCCTTCTCCAACTTCAGCATGAGCCTACCAGGTGTGAATCTCCACAGTCGGCTGCAGTGCGGGCAGCAGACCTTGAAGCTGAGGTAGAAGCAGAGTGGTGCACCTGTCAGGGCTTAGTCTTCTTAGGTGTTGACGAGATGCTTAGCATTCAGGAAATTCTGCCCAGATTATAAATGAAATCTGTATCTGTATCTGCCTTGTCACTAAGGTGCTTTTAACATTTTTGGTTCAGATGATGGAATTTCTGTAGGCATGAGTTATCAAACTTGATATCTCAGACAGGGATCCATCTTTCTGAGTTTTGTGTTGTTATTCTGTGTTCCCAATTGAATCCCTCTATTAGCACGTCAGTGATTTTTCTGTATAAGGTGGTGGATCTGGTGTCTCTTTATTGAATGCCAAGTGGTTGTCCATCCACTTTCATGACTATCTCTGAGGTCTCTTCATATCTTCTCTTTATTGTTATTTAAGGTAAAGCTCACTACAGCTAAGAGCATGGTGCTAGCTTTCTTTGGCTTAGGAAGAAAGGAGGATTTTTCTCAGGATAGAGCTTGGCTGCCACATTTGGTGATGTAAAATGCTATATAGAGAGCTGAGTGTGGATGCGTGAAATACTTGCAGGAAGTCTCTCAAGTGTCTTCAAATACCCATTGGCTTGCAGTTTGTCCTTGATGTTTGCTTTCTGCAAAGGTGGGGTATCTACCTTGAATGGATGGATGGAGGCTGTCCAAGCGTTAGTGATAGAAATGGAGCATATTCTGAGCTGCCTGCCCTGCAGCTGAGACCCAGCAACTGTCAGTTACTCTACTTTTTATGGGCATCTCCTACTAAAGATGATTTATTGTCTTTTTTTTTTTTTAATTTTAGAAGGAGATTTGCATCAAAATAACTCTAATCTGAGAATCTGGGGGTGGGAAGGGGGAGAGTTCCATAGCATTTTCTCTTCAAACACTTTGCATGGCATTTTCTCTTCTCCTTCCTTTCCTAATTGTTATCTACCTTTGATGTACTATAAACAGCACTCCAGCAGGTAGAAATTGCATCAGTTAGGGTTCTTCAGAGAAACAGAAACAGTAGGATATGGGGGCAGAATTTCTTCTTCCTCCAGGGAACCTCACTTTTGTTCTTAAGGCCTTTCAGTTGGTTGGATGCAACCCACCCACATTTTCAAGGATAATCTTATTTAGTTAAACTCAACTGATTGTGGAATTAACACATCTACAGAATATCTTCATAGCAACAGCTAGATCAGTGTTTGATTGAATAACCGGGTACTATAGCCTAGCTAAATTGACTCATCAAATTAACCATAATACAAATAGACATCAAATTTTAAATTGGAAGACATCTTAGAACTCTCCTGGTTATCTAACCACACCCTACCCCTGCCCCATTTAGTGGATGAGGAAACAGAGGTCCAGGGAAGTTTGTGATTTCAGTTCACACACACACAAAAGGGCTTCCCAGCAGTTTCTCTTAACAATTGAAGGTCTGGTACTACTTCCCCTTGCCTTATCAGCTGAGTCATCAGGCATTAGGTTCTAGACTATTCATTAACCAGGACTGAAATCCCAAATGAACTACTGGTACTTTTTTTTCTCTTTTTGAGTTCTCCTTTTTTCTCAAGGGATTTTATGACTGAGCTTTAAATAGAATTTAAAAAAAAAAATACTGTGTGACATAATTCTAGCCCCAAGTCTTAGTGTCTATTTTTAGCAGACACTGTCTTTTTATGTTTTGTTCAGTTTGGGTGGCTTATTGCAGTAGACTATGAAAATGTGTATTTTTTTCCCCTATTGCCAGGGATGGGAAACTTTATGGAAATACTCTCCCGCTCTGTGAATCCCCCTTGCTAAATTACCCCTTATCTGATGAGGAACTAGATTATTTGGGGGAGTTGAAAAATACAGAAGTGGTTATTGGTTTTTTATTCTGCACATTTTATATACTTAAAACTTTTTTTTTTCTTTTCTGAAGGCCAGAAATAGGATCACTTGTGAATGAAACTGTAGGTGATAGTATAAACTATGTTTCCAGGGAGGGACTGAAACTTGCATGATACCTCTCCTACCAACTCCCTTTGAGGGGTGTGTGTAAGTAATTAGCCACATAGTCCATGGGAGGTTCTCACTTTAGGGAAACAGGGCTTAGAAAGTTACTGCTTTTAACTCCAGTGAACCACACCAGAAGCTCAGAGAACATCATGTAAATTAATTTCTGCATTTTCTATATAGTATTTGACAAGAAGCAAGATAGGCTGAAAGCTAGGGAAAAGGCCAAAAGCTTAGCTCACCTAAACTCACTTTAAAGTTTGTGGCTCCAGACATTCAAAGAAAATCATTCGCCATTCTATTGAATTCTTGGGGTGTGGGGGGGGAATCACTAGTTTTTAGATTTTTAGGAACCTTTCTATTTTGCTTCAATATAGTGAGAAATAGCACAGTTAGCTCAATTAACTCAATTTAGATAGATGAAAATGCCTTCACTCATTTTCTAAGAAAGAATACAACATTTCTTGACGGGAAAAATAAATATATATTTTTTGAAATTCACTTTCAAAATATCATGGCATTTAAGCATTCCAATTTAATGACAGCTAAGAAAAACTAGTGTGAAACCTATATCCCATAAAGTGTTATCCACCCTGCCTTTCATACATGGAAATACCACCATCTGGAAAAACAAGATCTACTTGTATTTAGCCAGATACCAAGAAAATACTGCTGTAATTTTGACTTTTCTGTTTCCTTCTGAATATTGGGTATGTCATCAAGTATTACCATTTAATTTTTAGGACCTAACCAATGAATAATAATTAAAGAACTTTCATTAAGATTCAGAGTATGGGCTTCTTTTATTTATTATCATAGGTGATGCCTTTCTACAAATATTGGGAAAACAGTATTTTGAATTTTCTATTTTTTTGCCTGTTGACAGTGAAGAAGATATGACACTTTACAGGGGAGGTAAGAGTCTCAGAAAGAAGACTGAGAACCAGTGCTCACTCATAGTTAAGGGTCCTCCTTCAATTTATTTTTGTCTTAGAATAATTCATTGAGATACATTTTTTTTTTCAACTGATAATTGTCTGCTCTGCAAACACTGTGTTAGGTGCTGCAGTCTCAGATGTTTTCAGACAAAGAAGCATGTGACATGATTCCCACCTTTTGCATCCTATAATAAGACGAGCAGAAGTTCTCAGCAATTTTACTCATCAAGTAGCTAGTTCCAGGGAGTCCAGCAGATGATGTGTTTCATTAAGAGTTCACAGGAAATCTAGTAACTTCCATCTAGGGCAATCAAGATGAAGATGGAGAAGGTGAAATCTGGGTGAACAACTTAGAGAATTGGTAGGATTTGAAAATAAGAAATGAGAAATAGGTCCAGATACAAGGCAGAAGGAATTAACACAGCATATTTGGTGGATGCTAAGGAAATCTGGCTTTGTATAATGAATGATGAGACAAAGCTAAACAAAAACAGGGACATTAGGCAGTAAATAACATTGCAGTAAATAACTTTGCAGGGACATTAGGCAGTGACGTATGAATCAATTTGGTCTTAAGTCTATTGAATTTCACTGATGTGATTTTCAAGGAGGCCTTTATAAAAAGTAGCTGGAGATATGGTAGTTGGATCTTCAGTGTTTGATTGAAATGCAATGCAGGGAAGAATCAGAGCTGCCACTAGAGAATGGAGTGTCTTTTGCCTAGAGTTGACAGTTAATGTGGGAGAGGATGAGTCATTGTTGGAAAGCGGGAGGCATCCTTTGGGCTGGGAACAGTGGTCATTTATTTAAGCTGTCTCCTGCTGCTGGTTCCCTTGACATTTTTCTTATTTGGCATATAGAAAAAAATAGCATGAGACAACACTACTGCAGACTCAGAATTAAGACTTAATTTAAAACGTGAGTTGATTATATTATTTATTTTCATTTTTTGAAGAGAAAAACTATCCCTGAGTGAGGTAATCAGTCTCATTTGCCTTACTTTATGCCTCCTTTCAGTCATCTTAACATTAACATTTACAAAACTACACTGTAGTTCAGTCCACAAATCTTTCCTGAGTATGTGTTGTGAGGAATACAATGAAGAATAAGAAGAAGGTGAGATTTTTGGTTTGATTGGAATACAGAATATATGGAGAGTGTAATAGAAAATAAGATTAAAAGTATAAGCTCTCAGGCCTTCCCTGGTGGCGCAGTGGTTGAGAGTCCACCTGCCGATGCAGGGGACACGGGTTCGTGCCCCGGTCCAGGAAGATCCCACATGCCGTGGAGCGGCTGGGCCCCGTGAGCCATGGCCGCTGAGCCTGCGCGTCCAGAGCCTGTGCTCCGCAACGGGAGAGGCCACAACAGTGAGAGGCGTACTGCAAAAAAAAAAAAAGAGTATAAGCTCTCAGTGTTGTGCTGCATGGGTACAATTGAAGATTTTGAACAGAAGAGTTGTTTTTAGACAGTACAGGTGGGCATATCGACTCATTTATACTGTTTTGTTTGATTCACATAACTTTTGCTGGTATTTATTTAAATAGGGGATCAATTTCTCAAAAAGCAAGCATATTAGCTAAAGTATACTAAACAGCATCGGAAATCATTCAGTTCTACGAAATCTTGGTTTTAGGAACCACCTCACTGGAAAATAGTAGGGCAAAACCATTCTTAAATACATGGTGCTAGGTGAGGAAAACAAAACTGATCGTTGGCCAAATGAGCTCAGAGAGCCTGTCTTCCTCACCGCGACTCTTCTACACAAAGGCAATAGAAGTTTTAGTAACGTTATGTAAAGAACAGGAGGAGAAAATGTTTGGCATACTCCTTAGGAGCGAGAAGATTGTTATTTAACACATTGTTTAATTCAATGCCTTGATATGTTTAGATCCTTTGTGACTTGGGGAAAAGAATAGCCCAGAGAACAATGTGGATGTCGTTTTGAATACTCTTCTTTTTCCGTGAATCTAATTAGATGAGAAAATTTATATCAACCAAATAATCAGACCAGGACCAGTATCTACCTGTTAGCTTCATTCAGTATATTTGGTGAACTGTTTCTCTCAGAGCAGCTCAAATGTCAGCTTTTGTGGAGAATAGAAAGATTCATATTTTCTCTTTCTCCCTTCCTCTCTGTCTTCCTGCCTTCCCCTGCCTCCCCCTCAGTACTTAAGCCAAATAGTTAAAGCCAGTGGACTGATGAGTTGTCCTCCATGTGAGTTACCAGGACTAGTTCTAAATTACTAATGGCCAGTGTGATCCCATTTGATATAGAGCCAGCAATTGTGGTGCTAACCTGTTGATGGATGCAAAATGGGAGGAAGTTAAAATTACTCTCAGTTGAGCAATATGGGATTGAAAGTATTATATAAGCCCTTGTGCTTTTGATGAAGGTCATATTTTATGGCTTAGAGATGGCCAAAATGTGATTAACCCAAGGTTACCAGGATTCTCTAATGTTACTGTAAATGGAGACATTTCTCAGCTGCTTGGTTTTTGTGACAGTTTTGCAAATGAAAATTAAATATCTCATTCACGGGTCATGGGAGGGGTATATCTATAATGATCCTCTTCAGCTAAAATGGGGCCTTGTGATATAGTGAGTTCCGTGACATCGAAAACAGACAGGTAGAACTGAGACAGTTGAGTCGGGGTTGTGTAGCTTATATTTCTTTATTGTGCAGGAGTTCACCAAGATTAGAGTTTCCCAGCCCAAATTTAACAGAAAACCACATACTTCAAGAATAAGACACAAGAGGGGCTTAAGTATGAGCTAAAACTGCCATCACTGAGCAAAGTGAAAGGGAGGGAATCAGTGTAAAACTCATAATAAAATTAGTTTGGTGATAGGGAAAATTCGATATTAATAACCTTTAAGTCCCCTTCTATCCCTTTTTCTATAACTTAAACCTCAACATGCAGGTTAAGTTACTGGCACTTGGAATTCCACTAGGAGGTTCTAAACTGAATCCTAAGGCCTTCCCATCCCCATTTCTGGGTTGGTAAACATCTTTAAGAGAGTAGGTAAAGAAGCTGACTTCTGGGCCAGATCACAGTTGATACAGGCTTTTTAGATTTGGTGATAGTGATGCTACACAAAACCTGGATCTGTGCAGACTGTTGAAATAGTTGATAGCCATCATCACCTAGGATACAGGTTAAGTGAGAGTGCTGATGTCAAGGACCGAAGGTTAAAGCAGTGAATCTAACTCTGGCCATCTGGCCCTTTGAATCTAAAGGAACTTCAGGCAGAAGTGGCCAGCACCACGGACAGCTCTTCAGTGCTGTGGTGCAAATGCAAAGCCACCTAGGGTTTACTTGGGAAAATTGCCTTCCAGGTCCTGGTTCCGCCTCTTCCTAGCTAAAGATCCCTACCATGGACAGGCAGTTTAATTTACTCAAGCCTCAGTTTTCTCATCTGCAACATAGGAATAATGTCTGCTCTACATAGTTCTTACGGTATGCATACTGGATGATAAATTACAAGTGAAAGTACCAGTTATACAAATTAAAGATGTGAATATTGTTTTTACTAACATTTCATTTTTAATCATTGACCTTTATCTGCCTAACATTGTATTATGTTAATGAAAATTGCTAGATTCTTCTCAAAGTATGAAACAACAGTTAAATAAACGGATGGGAAAGACCAGGGTATTTAATCAGATATACAGTTTACTGGTAAGAGAACAGAACTAGGATATATTGCATGTCTTGTAGGTTCACGCACCGGTTTTTATATTTACTATGCCATTTATTTTCATAACAACTCTGTGTACCATGGCAGTCCATTCCATGCCCTTCCATCATAGCATATCCCTCCTGTTAGTGCTGCTGAGGGGAAATCTGGGCCAGAGTGGTGATAGAATTCAGACTCTTGGTTTTCCCAAGAGTGATCTCTTCTAAAGGTTTTCCTGATGGCAGAATGCAGGAGTTAAAGAAAGAGCGTGTAAGGACTATACCTCAGCCCCCTATAAGGGGATATCAGAGCTTCCACGGCCAGAAAGATGGAGCCACGTATCCCAGGACCCTTTTAGAAGGAGGTAACCCAAGCTCACTTGGATGACCCAAGTTGTTACTGAGGTTGCTGCAGGTCTGGCCATGGTGGGGATCCTCAGCAAAGACCCTCAACACAGTGGCTATTAAAGGAAATGGAAAATTATACTTCAGTATCTGTGTATGATAACTTCATGTAGCACAGTGACATCTTAGTAAAAAGCATCTAACTACCTTTACAGTTATTTTAAGAGGAATGAAATTCTGGTGTCATTAGCATTTAATATTTCCTGTCTTTGATGAAATTAAAGTATCTTCCTTGTGATCCCTTCATAATTTTTATTAGACTTAATTTGAGTCTTTATTTCAAAACAGAATAGAATATCTAATCTTTTAATGAACATGAATTCTACATGTGGAAAATGACCATTGGCATATGTAAATTGATGAGAATAAAATGTATGATAATGGGAATTGATTGGGTAGCAAAGAAGTACCCTCAGCATCTTTCCACATAGTTTATCTTATGTATATAAGGATGTAGGCAGCTACAGGGAGATTTATAAGATCTGAAGATCAGCTAGGCTGATATTTTTCATACCAGTTTGATAGATGCTTGTGATTATCTGTTCAACAGCCCATTGAGGAATAGGTTGAAGATGTAGCAATTTTCCACCTAGGTAGCATTTTAGATCCATTATCAGAGGGAAATGATTATTGTATGATGCTGTTTTCCCTAGGAACTTTCAAAACGAACACGTTAGTGATTTGATAGTTGTGTGATGATTTATATAATAGAAAGAGCACTAGGGTTGAAATCAGAAGATACAAGTTTGAATTCTTGCTTCAGTACCTACCAGATGCATGGATTTTGGTAAGTTGTTCATATCCGCTGAGCCAAAGCTGTCTCCTATGAAAATGGGACGGCCCACCTACATCAGAGAATAGTTATGAGATTGTATTAGATGATGTTTGTCAAAGTGCTTAAAACTTGTGACACATGTTTAAAAGAAATTTTATTTATAATTCCTTTTTTGGGTTATTTTCTACAGAAAGTGAGTGAGAAAGTTGGAGGAGCTGAAGGAACCAAGCTAGATGATGACTTCAAAGAGATGGAAAGGGTGAGTCTTCATCACTCAGAGTTCCCTTGACATAAAATTGCCCAGCATACTAAGTGGAGAAGAGAGAAAGGAAAGGGGAAACCGTTCTCCACTGGTACCTGAGAATACATTTTGTTATTCTTAAAAGTACTCTCCTTTTAGTGTATATTTTAAAACAGAAAATGTAAAGTATCTGGTTTTTTTTTACTATCCTAAGAACAAAGCCTCCATGAAGGTGAAATGTCATAATGGATTTTATCATTACTTTTCCAAATAGGGGCAACACGGAGCTGGTGTTTGAATTGTGCTGGGGTGGGACGAAAAGAGGATAAGGTGGGGAATGATGTATCAAATGTTTTGGGGAGAGTTTGAGTCACTTCCCAGCTTTCGAGAACTTTCCTGAGGGGACTGTGCCAGCCAGAGGCAGCATGTGTAGTGAACACAGTGGTGAGCCGGTCTGACCTTGGCCTGAGCTCCACTTCTACTGCCTGTTGCACAAGTCAGCATATTGCTCTGAGCTTCTCTATTTTCATAAATAGGAGAATACAATTTATGTAAAAGGAGAATACAAATGCGTTCTTCAGAGACTTTTATTAAGGATTAAAAATAATATAAATCATTTAACATTCTTCCTTAAAAGATAGCAGGTTCTCAACAAGTGAGAGCGGAGGTGGTGAACAAAATAAGCCTTTTTATTTTTCTTGTGACAGATGCCGTATTTTCTCTTTTACTTCTCTTTCACTTTGAGACTGTCCATAGAAAGAGATACATAGGCTTATGATGGAGGGTGGGTATTGCATTGTGCAATTAATTATTTTAGATTTTAAATTGTGGATGAGTAAAGGATCTGGGAATACAAACCCTGCACTTGAACAGAGAGGATGGCGAAAGCCTGTGATACCCAGAAACCACGTTTTTACTTTCTGCCCTTTTTCAGTTTTTCTTCTGAAGAGTTCATTGATGAATACAACACATTTTTGTTCTGTACCTCCTCTGAGACAGGCATGTAGGATTTAGTAGTGAACAGGAGAGATAAGCTTTCTGACTGCATTAAATTCATAATCTAGTGGGGAAGACAGACATTGGACAAATACTGACCAGTGTGGCAAGGGTAACGAAACATGGCACTAGAGAAGCTTGGAACAGAGGAAACTCACCCACATAGGGTGGTCAGGGAAGACTTTCCTGATATTTAAGTGAGGATATAAAGGATGAGTAAGAGTTAGCAGAGCCTAGTGCGTTTCTAGTAAAGGAAACAGCAAGCAAGAGACAACCGGACAGGGACTTCTGTGGTGGTCCAGTGGCTAAGACTCCGTGCTCCCAATGCAGGGGGCCCAGGTTCAATCCGTGGTCAGGGAACTAGATCCCATGTGCCGCAGCTAAAGATCCCGATGCCGCAACTAAAAGATGCTGCAAGCTACAACTAAAGATCCCACATGCTGCAACGAAGACCCAGCGCAGCCAAATAAATAAATAAATATTTAAAAAAAAAGAGAGAGAGAGAGCGAGAACTGGACACATTTGAGGTCCTGAATAAAAGATGAGTTGCTGAGAGACAGGAGTCTTGTGAAATGAGACTGTTTAGTGTTTACCTAGCTGGTATTTCTGGCTGAGTTCTTGAGATGGACCTCACCGATAGAATAGGGAGCCTCACTGATAGGAGATTTAATGAGGCTCCAGAACCCGACACACCTGCTCAGAATGACTTGGCTTTGACTCCTCTGCTCGCCATAGTGTCCTCATAATACCACTCCCCTCTTTATGAGCAGCCCTGTGGGTCTGTTCATTTGCACCAATCTCTGTCTACACCCAGTCTTCCTTCGTCCCCCTTATCCTTTGACGTCTCCCTCCCATCCCCACCCTGGCGGGAGTGTATAATATTCCACGTGGCCAGTGCCCTGTCACTAATGACAGATTAGGCAGGTGTTTAGGAATTTAGGACTAAGGAATCAGAATTTGAGTCCTGCTTTCAGCCTCTGCCAGGACACGAGGTAATAAGCTCGGTAGCCGACTGCCTAAACTGAGACAAACTAACTTTCTATTTCTTAAATGAGATTAAAAAGAATAAGAAATTTGGAGAACAGTGTTTATAACTGAACAACTAATTGAGCCTTTGAATCCATGCCAGTCTTGCAAAGTAATTGAAATAAAAGAGGACCTTACAAACATTTTACTTCAGGCAGAGACCCACAGACATCCCTCTGAGTCTGTTGGTAAGGTTTATTTCTCCTGTTTCCTAGAAAATAATGAGTTTCTGAAGCTTTTATTTCAAAATCTAGATATTACCGTAATAAGGTTTTGCTGGTTGAAGAACACACTTGTGGTTTTGTATTTGGGTTTATAACTAAGTAAACTGAGAGATTTAGGTTTTAGTGAGGTGTGGAAATTGTTTATTCCGCTTCATCCCACACATCTTTTGCCTTATCTCTACTCATGTTAAATTCACATTAAAGGTAGAGGTTTCTGTGGTAATTGGAAAGCACATGCTTTAGATTTAGACTCCAAATCTGTTCTGTTTATATGTTTATTACACACAAAAACATTTTAGCTCAGTGTTCCCAAACCTGCAGAAGAATCACCTTTCCATGGTCAATTTCCTGTTCATCAAGCCTTTAGAGCAGAGAGACCTTTGTTCACTGTGTTCTCAGAGGTGCAGTGAGACAACAAAATGAGATAAATTAGAGGTTTGCATCACACAGCACTACTGGGAGAGAGAAGTGGGTATTCCTAGAGGTTGCTTCCGTAATCAGCCACCGCATCCACTCTCCTGCTGAGATACAGTAAAGTCACCACGTGCATCTCTTAGCCCTTGTAGCCTTCCCGTCCTGGAGCTGACTGGGTAGACTCCTTCGGCTGTGTTGTGGCTGCAGGAACCCTGCCTGTAACCATTTCTGTCCTCCTCCTAAGTGCCTGCATGGAATTGTTTCTTTGTTCATTTTAAGTGGTATTTGTTGCTTACAAGCTTCCTCACAGACTAAATTTCTTACCGTGGTACAGACATTGTGTGGATTTTTTTTCTTTGAAAAGATGCAGATTTTTTTATCAAGAGGAAGCACTAGAATTTGAGGGACCTGGTTTCTTCGAAATTTACATCAGTTGCTGCAGTGATTGTGTGTGTGTGTGTGTGTGTGTGTGTGTGTGTGTGTGTGGTGTGTGGGTATGTTCATTAATTCACATGGAATATCTGTAAATGCGTCCATGTGGCAGGCATCCTGCTAGGCACCAGGAATATAAAGATGATTAAGGTACAGTTCCTGCCTACAGGAGCTTCCAGTTTTGATGGAAGAAATAGACACATAGATTAGTGTCTTATGGGACAATGGGTGCTTGATGCCTTGGGGAGTATTTTCATGGAAGACCTAACTCAGGTTGGGTAGACGAGTGGAGGCTTCCTAGAAGAAAGGGCACCTGAGCTAAATCCTGAAATTTTCTCTTGTTTCTGTGTATATGAGTGATGTAGAAAGAAGTCCAAGCCAAGGGGTACAGTGTCTCTTTTAGGAGCCTGAAAAGTATCATGGGAAATCCCTGCTGTTGAAACCGGAGTCCTCAAGTTGAAAGCATGGCTGTAGACCATTTTAATGAGAATGGAATTTTTCTGAAGGGGCAGCCTCAAGTTTTAAGGCAAGCAGATGTTGAGAAAGAATGGAAAGATTGTCATTCCTTATACGAGTGAGGGAATGTATTGTTTGCAGAGCAGCCTGTGGGGGAAGCGCTATAGGAGAATGTCCATGGTCATTATCTCCATATACTTAACTAGTCATTGGGTGGAGAGGAGCTAGATCCTTCTGTTAAGCCCAAGTGGTAGGCTAGAATCAACGAGTAGAAGCTACGGGGAGATAGATTCAGACTCAACATAAGAAAGAAGTTTCTGTTGTCGGAGCTTTTTAAATAATAAAGAGCCTTGGGGATTACTGAATTCCCCATCACTGCCCACGTTTAAAGAGAGAGTAAAAAAAAATAAATAAATAAATAAAAAAAATAAAAATAAAAAAAATAAATAAAAAAAAAAAAAAAAGAGAGAGTAAACCCACGGTTCCCACATTCTGTGTGAAGCACAATAGTTGTCGTCTCCTTCGAGTTTTGTGGCAAGTAATTTGTTACTAAAGTCATTTTTCATAATGTCAGTCTCACTTGGATTCTGGTGATCTATCCCAAATGGGAGAGAAAGGAGTAAAGTCCCAGCCAGCATGCTCAGAGTTTCACATATCCCCGAGTGCACCGTGAGCACCTGTCATATACGTGAATGTCTTCTTCATGGGTGTGGTGGTAAAAGAGAAGCTGTGGATTACGGTACTGAGACACTCACTTGCTGGTGTGGAACTGTAGGATGGGTGGGAGCCCCAAACAAGATGAGCTTTAAAGACATTTTTCTGCTTATCCTGAAATGTAGTGAAGACTAGCTTCTTCTCAGTTACGTGTTTGCAACATGTGTCCAAGCCAAAGTTCATTGAAGGTAAATGCCTAAGAAGATTAACCAAAAAAATACATTGGGGCAGTCTCAGCCTAATGTGTTGTTTATTTTTGTTTTCAACACACAGTTCATTAATCAGGCTTTCCAAATACATAAGGTAACTGCTGTAAAGCAGAGCAGTCTGGGGACAGGTACATTAATTCTTCCATATCAGTAGGGGACTATTAAAACATCCCCTTATTGGACCAGCCTGTATCTCACTGCCAGACAGACTTTCCCAGGGTACTGTTTTCATCGTGTCTCTGTGGTTTGTTTAGTTAGGTGTTCTCCTTTAGCTCCTGTCCTTTAAGTGGGTGTGCATTCATTCTTAATAGGTACATTTTCTTAATTTCAGTGACAGAAAAATTAAGAATTTGAAAGATTTTCGTGTTTCATGTGACATTTTAACATCTCTTTTGCGTAACCACTGTAAGTTAGCCTGTATTTAAGTGGGTGCTTAATTCATCTATTTAGTATTGATCACTAAACCCACAAACTGTGCTCCATTTTAAGATGTCCATTTTATTTTTCTTAAACTCTGCTACTGTGTACCTGTGACAGCATCAGGTATAATGCAGTGTCTGATGTTGTGAAGTCGTATCTTTCAGTCCTTTTGTTAGTCCACAAAGAATGCTGTGTTTTTCACCTGTGCTGCCTCCTGTGTTCAGGAAACAGTGACTGCTCCTTTTGCAATGGGGAAGGGTACCGTTCAGATGCCTCAAAACAATAGCCCCATTCTAGTCAGTCTGGTGCCTTTCAGTTCTCTTGTATCTTGTCTCTAAAGACCGAGACAGCTGGTGAAATGATGGGCATCCGTAGATTCAGCGTGGCATGCCTTTATGAAAGTAGAACCTTAGCACAGGGAGCAGCAAACTTTTTCTGTAAATACATTAGGCTTTGTGGGCCAGAGGGCGTCTGTGGTCTGTGTTGCAGCTCCTCACCTCTGCTATTGAAGAGCAAAAGCAAGCAAGCATCAGTGGTATTTGAATGAAGGAGCATGGCTGTGTTCCAATAAAATTTACCCAAGGACACTGAAATTTGCATTTTGTATAGTTATTATGTGCAACAAAATAGTTTTCTTCTTTTGAATTGTTCCAGCTATTTAAAAATCTAACAACGGGGGCTTCCCTGGCAGCACAGTGGTTAAGAATCCGCCTGCCAATGCAGGGGACACGGGTTCGAGCCCTGGTCCAGGAGATCCCACATGTGGCGGAGCAACTAAGCCCGTGCGCCACAACTACTGAGCCTGTGCTCTAGAGCCCGTGAGCCACAACTATTGAGCCCAGGTGCTGCAACTACTGAAGCCTTGCACCTAGAACCCGTACTGCACAACAAGAGAAGCCACTGCAACAAAGAGTAGCCCCGCTCGCCGCAACTAGAGAAAGCCCGCGCAGCAACGAAGACCCAGCACAGCCAAAAATAAATAAATATTTTTTTTTAAAAAGGAAAAAATCTAACAACAGGCAGTGGCCCAGATTTGGCCCACCGGCCATGGTTTGCCAACCCTTGACTTAGCATGAAGAAGGGAAATGTTATAGTGAGTAAAGCGGGTTGAGAGAGCTGTTTCTCTCCCTACTCATAGTCGTAAATTACAAGACTGGATAGTGGAAGAAGAACCTGCTAATGTATTGAGTTGCTAAAATCTTGCTAATGAGAAAATTGAAGTAAAAAGACCAGAGGAATATGTGCCTATGCTTTTACTTTGAGGAAAAAAAACCCAGAACTTATTGCGTACAGATAAGTTTTTATTTCCTGCAAACATGCCTGTATCTTATATAGTAAGCTTCACCTCCACTAAACAGCCTTCCCTAATGACTCCGTGCCCCAATCCAGACAAGGGTGGTTGAAGAAACAGAGGCTCAGGTGCTCACAAAAATGGAAGTTGCCGTTTGGGACATATCAAAACTTGTTTTCAAGCAGTAGGAAAATTTGGGCATTAAGGAAATCATTAGGTACAATGTCATAAGTTCAGAATTAAGCTGTGCTGTTCTCAAACGGGAGTAAGCTCTTGCCAGTTATAATAAATTATTTAAGTGGAAATCTTCTTAGTTCATGGTAGTTATACTAGGCCTGTTAATAAGAGGGTATATGGTTGGACATTGACAGTTGCGGTGTATAAATAGTGTTCCTAGTAAGAGCCTGACAAGGAGTGTTTAAGGTTCTCACCGGGTGATGGCCTCACCTTGTCCATGGCTGACACAGTATAGTTTTGTTTAGCAAAAAGAGTTCTGGACAAAAAGAGGACAGAGATGGAGAGAAGTTGGACGTTGGTCAGCCTCCTACTGGCTGATGTCATCAGGCGATCCAGTTCCTCCAGCATTCTTCCTTGGAAACCGTGTCTGATCCATGACCTTTGGAACTATATTTCTTCCCATGATAGCCGCTTGGGTTGTGTGACCTCAGAGAATTCATTTCCCTTCTCCAGGTTCAGACTGGCATATTTAAAAAATCAAGGCTTTGGACTGGATGCTCTACTGGCCTTGTTCTCTTACGTTTATTAAGTCTGTCAAGTGTAAAATCAGGAGTAAGATCCTAGTAAATGAATTTGCTAGTAGCTCTCGCCTGTTTGGTGTATGTCCTGAAAATGCATTCCGCAAATTATTATATTGGATAAAGTTGTTTTCAGAGGTGGATTGCAAGTGAAGGTTATTTTATGCTCTGATCAAAAGGGTTTAGCTAGAAATTTCTCTAGATTGATATCTAGATCAGGTACCTGAAAGTGTTGAAGGAATCTGCCTCAGTGGGCACAAGATCTGGGGTTGTATGGGCTCTTCCCTGGGAGACTTTGGCCAAACCATGGGGGACACTGAGTAGTTTTTATTCTCATTCTTCTTCTAAGGTTGAATCCCACTTTGGGGACCAAACGCAATGCTCTGATATTGTTGTCTCCAGCGTCTCTGTGCCTCCCCCAAGACCACTGGCTTTTGCCAAGCTGATAGATTCTATTTATAGAGCCTGAGTACTTGGGCGGTCTATTTACAGAACCCAGAAGGGAAAGGGGGTTTCATTTCGCAAATGAGAACCACTTTTCATGCTTTCCTTGCTGACTTGCCCATGGACCACTCCAGATATACACTGCTAGCACCCAGCCTCTGTAGAGAAGCCAGTGTAACTGAGGGCATGTGGTCAAACAACGTAGCCTGGGACAGCCTCCCTTTTGCAGAGGCCCAGGGTAGAATGGTTCTTGTGAATGAGTTTCTGTAGACTTTCAGGACTTTCAGAACAAAACCAGAAGGTGAGCTGGAAGGTGCTTTCCTCCTGGTCCTGTGTGGTTGGCCTCTGCCAGGTCTCCAGCTCCATCTAGGAGATGGTACAGAGAGCTTTGCAGCTCTGACTTGGTGTCTCTCTTCAGGTCAGGAGATGTCCCTGTATTGGGTGGTAGTTAACAACACATATGCTGGAGCCGGAATTGGGCAAGTTTCTTAACCTCTGTGTATCTGTTTCATAAGGCTTCTGAGGATTTAGTATGTAAAGATATTTAAAGCCCTTGGAACAATTTCTGACAAATATAAAGCAGTTTATGATGATGGTGATCATGATTATTACTGAGGGTAGAGATGGGGGAAAGTTAGAAATTGGTTCGCTTCCTCACATCAGATGAGTTCAGAATACCAAGTGGTCACTGGCCAATGCAGTCCCTCTGGCACTCTCCCTTAGAAACTTTGACCTTTGGAACTACTTTGCTTCCAGTCATAGCCACATAGGACATTTGGATACATTTGACATTGAATGCTTTAAGCCCTGTCATATAGTCAGCAGAAGATCTGTGTTTTTGTCCTATCACACATGTAACCTGGACTTTCAGCCTGTTTTTTTCTGCACACACCCTTTGACTTCATTTCCATTACATTGAGTGCATAGTGGTTGGTTGGCATGTTGGTAATGCTTCCAGGACCTCCGTGTATGGCCACACAAGTTCTGCACTGTAAAACTCTGGGGGACCACTATTTATTGCAGAACTAAATACTACTTAACCACATACTCAAATCTAAGATGTATTGAAAACTGAAGTTAACCAAAAGAATGTGGTACAGGGTTCACATGTGGGCAGGCATCTCTTCTAAATAGGAATGCTTTTTAAGGTAATTTTATACCATGATGACCTCATAAGAAAAAATGTTTCCTCTATTAATCACAGGAGTAGCAAGCTCCTTACACACACAGTAATCTGACTGCCATGGAAGGGGAACTGATTAAGTATTGAAAAACAAAGCTGAAAGATAAAATCTGGTTATGGTTTGGTTTCTGATTATGAAAGAGAAGAAGGCTTACACAGACGTAGAAAACAAATATATGGATACCAAGGGGGAAAGGGGTGGGGTGGGAGGAACTGGGAACTGGGATTGACACATATATAGTACTCATACTATGTATAAAATAGACAACTGATGGGCACGTACTGAATAGCACAGGGAACTCTACCTAATGCACTGTGGTAACCTAAGTGGGAGGCAAGTCCAAAAGGGAGAGGATACCTATATGTGTATGGCTGATTCTTTTGTTGTGCAGTGGAGGCTAACACAACATTGTAAAGCAACCGTATTCCAATAAAAATTAATAAAAAAGAGAAAGAGAAGGAGGCTTGCCCCATCCATAAAAGGTTGATTTTGTATGTAGGTGCAGTAGGTTACAGAAAAATTGGAATTGAGGGAGGAGCCCTTGAACTCTTAAGAAAACAACGAAGTCTCCTTGAACTTAATTGAGATCTGATATTCTGCCATCAAAAATTAATTCCCTTCATTCATACTTATGTATTCCATGTACATATCTTGGATAGGAGGATGCACTAATTTTCAGTAGTCATTTACCCTGCAGAGTGAATGAATGGACCACACGTGTTGATAAGAAAAGGATTTCATGGGGGAATGTAGAGAGGACCTCATTGCACGGCCTCTTCATGTGGTAAAAAGGGTGCAACAGAGAGAGGACATGGTGACCTGCTGAGTGCAAATACTGACCATTCAGAATTTTGCAAGGATAGACTCTAGGACCATGATTTTAATTTAGAGTGAACCAAAAGTTCAAGAACTGATGAGAAGTGTTTGCTCAAGATTTTTATGTACTTGGGGTGTTCTCAGAAGTTAAATAAAACCTTTCCCTCTCATACTTGAACAAACAGAGTCGATGTGGCATGTTTCTTTCTTTAGAACAGTGAAACATGCCACCATGCCTGGCCCTCTGTAGACATCCAGTAAATGCCTCTGGGGCAAAATATGTTTCATAGCTCCACATTTTTTTTTAATTTATGTTTATTTTATGCTGAATTTATTCCTGGGTCATGTATTTTTGTTTCTTCAGTTTCTTTTGGGACATCTTCTTCTGTGCAACCTCCTCTTCAGGTTTAGGTACAATTTGCTCTTTTTCAATAGGGATCATCTTAGTGTGGCAGAGAGGGCTCAGGTAGGGGTTAACCTGTCCATGAGCTCTGTAAGTCCAGGGCCCATCTCGGATTCTGTTCCCCTGGATGTGCTCGATGCCAGAGATGCTACATCAAAACCCTTAAGTGTAACTTTACTCTCCGCATTTTTAAGCATGTGCGGCAAAAAATTCACTCTTTTTTGGGTCATGGACCCTCTGTCCAGCCCCACTCTTTGACCTGGATGGATACGCCAGCCAACTCCAACACTGTAATGATGGAATAGCATGCGTTGCTTCTGTAAAGTGACATCTTTCAGAGACTTGGTGGCTTTTTGGATATGCATACCCTCTGTGGCCTGGCCAGCTTCATGGGTGTTCTTAAAGTGAACGTGAAGATTTGAACCTCTTGATTTGCAAGATTTTGTGGGGTTTTCTGTGTCAAGTGAAGAGTGAACCATTCTCAGAGACCACATCAGGCAACTTCCAGTGAGAGGAAGCTATATCCACATTATTTTACCAGGAGATAAGGAAGTATATTTTGAAACACATTTTAGGAAATTAGTAGGTTCCTTTCTGGGTAAATGGGCTTTCCAAGTCTTGGTGGAACACAGCTGAATGCAAAGCCAGTGGTAATTCTGGCAGCTCTGTGAGCCCCTCACCTTCCACCGCAGGATTTCGTGCTCGGTTGTACCACCAGTGGTTGTATATATACTCAAGCAAAAACTACGTTTCTAAAGCTAATAATTTGCATCATTTAGAATATTTATTTTCTCATTTCAGAAAGTGGACGTCACCAGCAGGGCTGTGATGGAAATAATGACTAAAACAATTGAGTACCTTCAACCCAATCCAGGTAAGGGCTCGTTTTATACTTGCAGGGGTATCCCTCCAGGTAACTTTTCGTTTCTCCTTGGTAGACAGGCTAGGTTTGGTGTGCTTCTGCTTGCTCTGTCCTCCCTTCTGGAAGTTCAATGGCTTCAGGTGGAGCATTTCGACCGGGAAGGGAGGACTTTTTAGGTTCACACTGAAGTAACTGGAGGCTCCTGTGATATTTTATCTGACTGTAGTGTAGTTAACAAACAGCACTGTGTGGACAGCGTGGGTGGCACATGATGTCAGGGTAGCTGCAAGCTGTTATGAACTGAACACTCATTTGAAAGGGATTGTAAGAAAGTAAATTGGGAGAATTTTCAGATAAAACATAGTAATTCACCAAAGGTGTGAAAAAGTAGGAAGTTGAATGGTTTTTGTGAAATACAGAGGGTTTCTGTCCATACGCATCACTGAAGTCTTTGGAAGGTTGTTCTTTGTTCTGATTTTTCTCCAAGCACATCACAGATCAGCACTTTTCTTGCTAACCTGTTACACTCTTAAGAGAAGGGAGTTATAATAGAGATAATGGAGCTGTACCTTGAAAAGAGAATCCGGCAGAAGTGGGGTGATCTCAAAGAGCACAAGGTGTAACAGCAAAGCAGCTGATACTCTAGACCTCCTCAGCACTCTTCCTGAGTAGCAGTTCCTAACTGCAGAGTATAGAAACTTGAAGCAAGTTTGAATATATTTAAGTAAAACGTATGAATATTGGGAAAACTGCGTCTCTTGAGACCAGTTTCTCTGGGAGTTTCAGGTTGAGATTCCTGTGTCTTTGGTGGTCCTAGGGGAGATGGTTCAGGCACTGTGTCAGCCCCACTGTGTTTGGATTCTGAGCGTTAATGGGTGAGAGATAAGAAAAGGAAATACGTGGGATAAGAGGAGGCAGACAAGCACAGTCAGTGCTGACCAGCTCCCTACTGCCTTCTGCTGCTGCTGGCTGCAGCTTTCGCTCAGGCTAAACTGTGGGAATAACATTCTCAGTTTTTTTAAAAACTGCATCAGAGATGGGATTATGTGAGGAAGGAAAATATTGAAGTAAGTGATAAGCCATAGGAACCAGGCATTTAACTGATAGTAGACCAAATTGTTGGCAAATTAGGCAACGAATAGCAAAAATGAAGTTTCCAATTTTTGCTTGCAGCCTTCTTCATGACCTCTGTATTCCACAGAGATTCAAGGATCTCTTATCTAAGAGATCTTCACCTGTTCCTAAGTATTTAAACAACTGTGATAGGTCAGTTTTGAAAAGAGAACTGCTCACCCCAAGTCTCACGGTAAGAAGTCATTGTTTAGGGAAGGATGTTTTTGTCTTTGTCTTTGAGTAGAATCTTGGAGTGCTCCCTCATTTCCTGGGATTTACGCATGGATGGTGCTAGGATTACTTAGCCCTGCTGTTGTAGGGCTAATATATATTTTTTAACATCTTTATTGGAGTATAATTTCTTTACAATGTTGTGTTAGTTTCTGCTGTATAACAAAGTGAATCAGCTATACAAATACATATATCCCTATATCCCTTCCCTCTTGCGTCTCCCTCCCACCCTCCCTATCCCACCCCTCTAGGTGGTCACAAACTCCCTGTGCTATGCAGCTGCTTCCCACTAGCTGTCTGTTTTACATTTGGTAGTGTATATATGTCCGTGCCACTCTCTCACTTTGGCACAGTTTACCCTTCCCCCGCCCTGTGTCCTCAAGTCCATTCTCTATGTCTGTGTCTTTATTCCTGTCCTGCCCTTAGGTTCATCAGAACCATTTTTTTTTTTTAGATTCCATATATATATGTGTTATCATGCAGTATTTGTTTTTCTCTTTCTGACTTACTTCACTCTGTATGAAAGACTCTAGGTCCATCCACCTCACTACAAATAACTCAATTTCGTTTCTTTTTATGGCTGATTAATATTCCATTGTACATATGTGCCACATCTTTTTTATCCATTCACCTGTCGATGGACACTTAGATTGCTTCCATGCTGTAGGACTAATATTAAGTGTATGGAAGGAGAGGGAAAATATAGTATTTACTGAGCACTAATGCATTTTCATTATGTCGCTAGTTATGTACACTGTCTTCTCTCTAAAAGTAGCTGTTTTTTTCCTGATTATACAAAGAAAACACAGTTGAAAAATTCATAGTATAGCAAAGAAACTAAAAATCCATGAACACAGATCTTTGGTGGGGACCCATCTGTGTTCCTGAGTATAATGGAATTCAGGTGTATGGAGGTATGCTGTGTTGAATAGGATGTCCCTCAAAATCCAGGGCTACCCAGAACCTCCAAATGTAACTTTATTTGGAAATAACATCTTTTGAGATGTAATCCGTTAATGATCTTGAGACGAACTCATTCTGGAGTTAGAGTGGGCCCTAAATCCAACAACTGGTGTCCTTATAAGAAGAAGAGAAAACACAGAGAGACACAGGGCAGAAGGCCACCTGAAGACAGAGGCCAAGATTAGAGTGATGCTGCCACAAACCAAGGAATGCCGGGAGCCACCAGAGCTGGAAGAGGCAAGGAAGGATTCTCCCAGAGAGCCTCAGAAAGAACCAACCCTACTGACACCTTGATTTCAAGTGTCTTGAACTGTGAGAGAGTAAATTTCTGTTGTTCTAAGCCATACAATCTGTGGCAATTTGTTATGGCAGACCTAGAAAACTGATACAGTAGGCTAGCCTCATTTTCCTCGGGGAAAAAACAAGGGCCAGAGAATTTAAGAAACTTTCCCAAAGTTACACACCTAGGAAGGGACGAAACCAGGATTGGAACCCAGGTCTGATGCCCCTGAGCCCAGGAACTTTCCATTGCACAGTCCTGCTTCTGAGAAGAATGGGTTCTTCATTTAGGTGCAAAGGGTACTTTACTTTCAGAGTGGATATGACAGAAATCCAGAAAGGGAACAAATTGTGGGGTTGAGCCTTGTTTTTATTTTAATAAAAAAGATAGCAGGAGGAGATAATTGGGGGAGATTTGAAGTTTTAGAAATGACGTATTTTTAACAGAATCCTGAATGTGCTTATTAGCTACCAACATATTGGTTTTCTGGCTATTTAAAAATTGAATGAACATCTGCCACCACAGAGAACCATTAAGGCCGTCACCAGGCGATCACAAGTTGGTTTCAGAAAAGCAGTTATGTGTGGGCAGGGCACATATTTATACAAATAAGTGTCATCTACAAGGGTCCAGAGTAAAACAAAATTTCATATGCTCATTCTTCAGAATTTAGATAATTTGTGTTTAATTGGCTTATAATAGATACGACTTAGTTCCTCCATGAATTTCTTGCCCTGAGAGCAGACACTGGCTAGAGCTCCTGAAAGGTGGCTGATCCAGTACCCTTGTTCAGAATGCAAGTGTCCTTGAGAAGGGGACACAAGATTCTAGCCAACACCCACAGGCTCCCAGTCCATGGGCACAGAAGAGCAGAATATTCCCAAACTCATGCTGTTTGATAAATGCTTTGACCACTCAGCCTCTCTGTGACCCCAGAAACTGGGTCAACCAATATGGATCACTGGTTTCTGGTCCTGAATAAGCAAGATCTGGCCAGGGTCAGGATAGGGGCTTATGCAAAGTAACAAATTTACCTGGACAGGCCAGTAGGATCTGTGGAAATGAATGCTTTGAGGGTACTTGGAGAGTATCTTGTATTTGATTCATACTCTAGGATGCATTCTGGCTTTCACATCTTGTGGTTATGGAGCATACACATCTGTATAGTCTTGAAACTCAATTCCTGTTGAAATGATGACCAAAGAGAGTTGGATTACTTTTCTTGAATCTGTAGCTGTGCTCTGTGTAGGCACCCCCATCTGCTCTTGCCCACCTCCGGAGTGATATTTTAAAAGGCAGACCTGATCATGTCATCATCTTGCACAAAACCCTTGCAATGGATTTTCACTGCTTTTAGGATTAAGTTTTACCATTTTTAACAAGGCTCAAAGGGCCCTCCCTACATGGTCAGCCTGCCCTTTCCCCTCTACCTTGCCAGACAAACAGTCTCCTCAGGTCCAGCATCAAGGTCATTTAGAAAGAAGCCTTCCTGAAGCCCTGACTGCATTAGGTTCCACCGTCAATGACCCTCTCATGGGCTTCCCTGGTGGCGCAGTGGTTGAGAGTCCGCCTGCCGATGCAGAGGACACGGGTTTGTGCCCCGGTCAAGGAAGATCCCACATGCCGCGGAGCGGCTGGGCCTGTGAGCCATGGCCGCTGAGCCTGCGTGTCTGGAGCCTGTGCTCCACAATGGGAGAGGCCACAGCAGTGAGAGGCCCACGTACCACAAAAAAAAAAAAAAAAAAAAAAAATTACCCTCTCATGATCCCAGCTGCTTTTCCCTGGTGGCACATGCCACACTTACTGAAATTGCGTGGTGTGTGTGCTTTGGTTTGTCCTCCCCTGTAAGGACAGGGCTCTGCCTGTCTTATTCCCCACCATCCCCCCATATGCCCCCAGGCCCCAGCTCAGTTCCAGGCAGCCCGTGACATTTGGATATTTGAAAAAGTGGATTATGAAGCACAGTTGATACCCAGTGGCTAATGTGATAAAACTGCTATAATGTAAAGGAGAGAAGGAGAAACTCTTCCTTTCCCCTAACCCATCAGCTCTACCCATGTAACCAACATTTATCAGATGCATTTACTTTTATACAAGGACCTATGCAATTCTATATATAGTGGGGATAGATACAGAACCAAGATTGGGCCCCTGCCCCTTGGGACCTCACAGTCTAACAGCATAAAGTATGTATACTCTGAGGAGAGCTGTACAGAGGCCTTCATGGCTAATTCCTTCTGGAAATTCCAGCTAACTGATGAAGTGAGGAGGGGTGAGTGGGGTCACAGGCCTGCAGGTGTGGCCTGCAAAGGCAGGGCTTTCGAGGACATAGAACAGAGAGCTGTATAAAGTCTTTCAGCTTGGACTGTGAAATGATTCTGACAGGAACAACATAAACCAGTACAGATTTCCAAGCTGCTTAGATAAGAAACAGTTTGAATGTGAGAAGTCCTGTGTACTTCTACTGATTGTGAGCCCCTATTCTCATGGTATCTAAGAGCAAAGATCATCAGAGAAGATATAAATCAGTTTTCTTTTTTTTTAATGAATTTTAAAATTTTATTTATTTATTTTTGGCTGCATTGGGTCTTCCTTGCTGTGTGCAGGCTTTCCCTGGTTGCAACGAGCAGGGACTACTCTTCACATTGTGGTGCGCGGGCTTCTCATTGCAGTGGCTTCTCTTGTTGTGGAGCATGGGCTCATGGCACACGGGCTTCAGTAGTTGTGGCACATGGGCTCAGTAGTTGTGGCTCGCTGGCTCTAGGGCGTGGGCTCAGTAGTTGTGGTGCACGGGCTTAGTTGCTCTGTGGCATACGGGATCTTCCCGGACCAGGGCTCAAACCAGTGTCCCCTGCATTGGCAGGCAGATTCTTAACCACTGTGCCACCAGGGAAACCCCGAATCAGTCTTCTTATATGAGTATTCTGATGCTTGTGGGGGGAAAATAAATCAGCAAATAAATCAGCAATGGGCTTCCCTGGTGGCGCAGTGGTTGAGAGTCCGCCTGCCGATGCAGGGGACACAGGTTCGTGCCCCGGTCCGGGAAGATCCCACATGCCACGGAGCGGCTGGGCCCGCGAGCCACGGCCGCTGAGCCTGTGCGTCCGGGGCCTGTGCTCCGCAACGGGAGAGGCCACAGCAGTGAGAGGCCCACGTACCGCCAAAAAAAAAAAAAAAAAAAAAAATTTAAGAAATAAATCAGCAATGTCCAATAGAAATAAGTAGCAAGGCACATGTGTAATTTTGAATTTTCTAGTAGCTATATTAACGAAAGTAAAAAAGAAAGGTAGAGAAGAAGCAAGATGAACTACAATCCTGCAGGCTGTGGAACAAAAACCACATTCACAGAAAGATAGACAAGATGAAAAGGCAGAGGACTATGTACCACATGAAGGAACAAGATAAAACCCCAGAAAAACAACTAAATGAAGTGGAGATGGGCAACCTTCCAGAAAGAGAATTCAGAATAATGATAGTGAAGATGATCCACAACCTCGGAAAAAGAATGGAGGCAAAGATCGAGAAGATGCAAGAAATGTTTAACAAAGACCTAGAAGAATTAAAGAAAAAACAAACAGAGATGAACAATATAATAACTGAAATGAAAACTACACTAGAAGGAACCAATAGCAGAATAATTGAGGCAGAAGAACGGATAAGTGACCTGGAAGAGGGAATGGGGGAATTCACTGCTGCAGAACAGAATAACGAAAAAAGAATGAAAAGAAATGAAGACAGCCTAAGAGACCTCTGGGACATTTTAAACACACCAACATTCGAATTATAGGGGTCCCAGAAGAAGAAGAGAATAGGGAAGGGACTGAGAAAATATTTGAAGAGATTATAGTTGAAAACTTCCCTAATATGGGAAAGGAAATAGATAATCATGTCCACGAAGCACAGAGAGTCCCATACAGGATAAATCCAAGGACAAACACGTAAGACACATATTAATCAAACTATCAAAAATCAAATACAAAGAACAAATATTAAAAGCAGCAAGGGAAAAACAGCAAGTAACACATAAGGAAATCCCCATAAGGTTAACAGCTGATCTTTCAGCACAAACTCTGCAAGCCAGAAGGGAGTGGCAGGACATATTTAGAGTGATGAAGGAGAAAAACCTACAACCAAGATTACTCTACCCAGCAAGGATCTCATTCAGATTTGACGGAGACATTAAAAGCTTTACAGACAAGCAAAAGCTAGGAGAATTCAGAACCACCAAACCAGCTTTATGACAAATGCTAAAGGAACTTATCTAGGCAGGAAACACAAGAGAAGGAAAAGACCTACAATAATAATCCCAAAACAATTAAGAAAATGGTGATAGGAACATACATATCGATAATTACCTTAAATGTAAATGGATTAAATGCTCCAACCAAAAGACATAGACTGGCTGAATGGATACAAAAACAAGACCTGTATAAATGCTGTCTATAAGAGACCCACTTCAGACCTAGGGACACATACAGACTGAAAGGGAGGGGATGGAAAAAGATATTCCATGCAAATGGAAATCAAACGAAAGCTGGAGTAGCAATTCTAATATCAGACAAAACAGACTTTAAAACAAAGACTATTACTAGAGACAAAGAAGGACACTACATAATGATCAAGGGATCAATCCAAGAGGAAGATATAACAATTGTGAATATTTATGCACCCAGCATAGGAGCACCTTAATACATAAGGCAAATACTAACAGCCATAAAAGGGGAAATCGACAGTAACACAATCATAGCAGGGGACTTTAATACACCACTTTCACCAATGGAGAGATCATCCAAAATAAAAATTAATAAGGAAACACAAGCTTTAAATGATACATTAAACAAGATGGACTTAATTGATATATATAGGACATTCCATCCAAAAACAACAGAATACACTTTCTTCTCAAGTGCTGATGGGACATTCTCCAGGAAAGATCATATCTTGGGTCACAAATCAAGCATTGGTAAACTTAAGGAAATTGAAGTCGTATCAAGTATCTTTTCTGACAACAACGCTATGAGACCAGCTATCAATTACAGGAAAATATATGTAAGAAATACAAACACATGGAGGCTAAACAACACACTACTTAATAACCAAGAGATCACTGAAGAAATCAAAGAGGAAATAAAAAAATACCAAGAAATAAATGACAATGAAAACACAACGACCCAAAACCTATAGGATGCAGCAAAAGCAGTTCTAAGAGGGAAGTTTATAGCTATACAACCCCACCTTAAGAAACAAGAAACATCTCAAACAACCTAACCTTATACCTAAAGCAATTAGAGAAAGAAGAACAAGAAAACCCTAAAGATAGCAGAAGGAAAGAAATCATAAAGATCAGATGAGAAATAAATGAAAAAGAAATGAAGGAAACGATAGCAACTGTTTGCAGGTGACATGATACTATACATACAGATTCCTAAAGATGCTACCAGAAAACTACTAGAGCTAATCAATGCATTCAGTAAAGTAGCAGGATACAAAATTAAGGTACAGAAATCTCTTGCATTCCTATACACTAATGATGAAAAATCTGAAAGTGAAATTAAGAAAACTCTGCGATTTACCACTGCAAAAAAAAGAATAAAATATCTAGGAATAAACCTACCTAAGGAGACAAAAGACCTGTACACAGAAAACTGTAAGACACTGATGAAAGAAAGTAAAGGTGATACAAATAGATGGAGAGATATACCATGTTCTTGGATTGGAAGAATCAACATTGTGAAAATGACTTTACTACCCAAATCAATCTACAGATTCAATGCAATCCCTATCAAACTACCACTGGCATTTTTCACGGAACTAGAACAAAAAATTTCACAATTTGTATGGAGACACAAAAGACCCCGAATAGCCAAGGCATTCTTGAGAAAGAAAAACGGAGCTGGAGGAATCAGGCTCCCTGACTTCAGACTCTACTACAAAGCTACAGTAATCAAGACAGTATTGTACTGGTACAAAAATACAGAAATATAGATTAATGGAACAGGATAGAAAGCCCAGAGATAAACCCACGCACATATGGTCACCTTATCTTTGATAAAGGAGGCAAGAATATACAGTGGAGAAAAGACAGCCCCTTCAGTAAGTGGTGCTGGGAAAACTGGACAGCTACATGTAAAATAATGAAATTAGAACATTTCCTAACACCATACACAAAAATAAACTCAAAATGGATTAAAGACCTAAATGCAAGGCGCAACACCATCAAACTCTTAGAGGAAAACAGGCAGAACATTCTATGATATAAATCACAGCAAGATCCTTTTTGACCCACCTCCTAGAGAAATGGAAATAAAAACAAAATTAAAGAAATAGGACCTAATGAAACTTAAAAGCTTTTGCACAGCAAAGGACACCATAAACAAGACAAAAAGACAACCCTCAGAATGAGAGAAAATATTTGCAAATGAAGCAACTGACAAAGGATTAATCTCCAAAATTTACAATCAACTCATGCAGCTCAATATCAAGAAAACAAACAACCCAATCCAAAAATGCGCAGAAGACCTAAATAGACATTTCTCCAAAGAAGATATACAGATTGCCAATAAACACATGAAAGAATGCTCAACATCATTAATCATTAGAGAAATGCAAATCAAAACTACCGTGAGATATCATCTCACACCAGTTAGAATGGCCATCATCAAAAAATCAACAAACAGTAAATACTGGAGAGGGTGTGGAGAAAAGGGAACCCACTTGCACTGTTGATGGGAATGTAAATTGATACAGCCCCTATGGAGAACAGTATGGAGGTTCCTTAAAAAACTTAAAATAGAACTACTATACGTCCCAGCAATCCCACTACTGGGCATATACCCTGAGAAAACCATAATTCAAAAAGAGTCATGTACCAAAATGTTCGTTGCCGCTCTATTTACAATAGCCCAGAGATGGAAACAACCTAAGTGTCCATCATCGGATGAATGGATAAAGAAGATGTGGCACATATATACAATGGAATATTACTCAGCCATAAAAAGGAACAAAAGTGAGTTATTTGTAGTGAGCTGGATGGACCTAGAGTCTTTCATAGAGTGAAGTAAGTCAGAAAGAGAAAAATAAATACTGTATGCTAACACATATATATGGAATCTAAAAAAAAAAAATGGTCAGAAGAACCTAGGGGCAAGACGGGAATAAAGACGCAGACCTACTAGAGAATGTACTTGAGGATACAGGGAGGGGGAAGGGTAAGCTGGGACAAAGTGAGAGAGTGGCATATACACTACCAAATGTAAAATAGATAGCTAGTGGGAAGCAGCTGCATAATGCAGGCAGATCAGCTAGGTGCTTTGTGACCACCTGGAGGTTGGCATAGGGAGGGTGGGAGGGAGGGAGATGCAAGAAGGAAGAGATATGGGGATGTATGTATATGTATAACTGATTCACTTTGTTATAAAGCAGAACCTGACACACCATTGTAAAGCAATTATACTCTAATAAAGATGTTAAAAAAATTAAAAGAAAAGAAGAAAGCAGCAAGGGAAAACAACAAATAACATACAGGGGAACTCCCATAAGGTTAACAGCTGATTTCTCAGCAGAAACTTTACAAGCCAGAGGGGAGTGGCATGATATACTTAAAGTGATGAAAGGGAAGAACCTACAACCAAGACTACTCTACCCAGAAAGGATCTCATTCAGATTCAGTGGAGAAGTCAAAAGCTTTACAGACAAGCAAGAGCTAAGAGAATTCAGCACCACCAAACCAGCTCTACCACAAATGCTAAAGGAACTCCTCTAAGTGGGAAACACAAGAGAAGAAAAGGACCTACAAAAACAAACCCAAAACAAATAATAAAATGGTCATAGGAACATACATATCGATAATTACCTTAAATGTGAATGGATTAAATGCTCCAACCAAAAGACACAGGCTTGCTGAATGGATAGAAAAACAAGACCCATATATATGCTGTCTACAAGAGACCCACTTCAGACCTAGGGACGCATACAGACTGAAAGTGAGGGGATGGAAAAAGATATTCCATGCAAATGGAAATCAAAAGAAGGCTGGAGTAGCAATTCTCATATCAGAGAAAATAGACTTTCAAATAAAGAATGTTACCAGAGACAAGGAAGGACACTACATAATGATCAAGAGATCAATCCAAGAAGAAGATATGATAATTATAAGTATATATACACCCAACATCGGAGCACCTCAATATATAAGGCAACTGCTAACAGCTATAAAAGAGGAAATCGACAGTAACAAAATGATAGTGGGAGAGTTCAACATCTCACTTACACCAATGGACAAGTCATTGAAAATGAAAATAAATAAGGAAACAGAAGCTTTAAGTGACACAGTAGACCAGATAGATTTAATTGATATTTATAGGAATTTCATCCAAAAACAGCAGACTACACTTTCTTCTCAAGTGCGCACGGAACATTCTCCAGGATAGATCATATCTTGGGTCACAAATGAAGCCTCAGTAAATTTAAGAAAATTGAAATCATAGCAATCATCGTTTCTGACCACAACGTTATGAGATTAGAAATGAATTACAGGGAAAAAAGCATAACAAACACAAACACATGGAGGCTAAACAGCACGTTACTAAATAACCAAGAGATCACTGAAGAAATCAAAGAGGAAATCAAAAAATACCTAGAGACAAATGACAATGAAAACATGACGATTCAAAACCTATGGGATGCAGCAAAAGCAGTTGTAAGAGAGAAGTTTATAGCTGCACAAGCCTACCTCAAGAAACAAGAAAAATCTCAAATAAACAATCTAACCTTACACCTAAAGGAACTAGAGAAAGAAGAACAAACAAAACCCAAAGTTAGTAGAAGGAAAGAAATCATAAAGATAAGAGCAAATATAAATGAAATAGAAACAAAGAAAACAATAGCAAAGATCAGTAAAACTAAAAGCTGGTTCTTTGGGAAGATAAACAAAATTGATAAACCATTAGCCAGACTCATCAAGAAAAAGAGGGAGAAGACTCAAATCAATAGAATTGGGCGATTGGGATTGACATGTATACACTGATGTGTATAAAATTGATGACTAATAAGAACCTGCTGTATATAAAATAAATGAAATTAAATTTAAAAATTTTAGAAAAAGGTAAAATTGATTTTAATAATATTTAATCCTGTATATTCAAAATTTTAACTGATGTTAAAAATCATTGATAAATTTTACATTTTTTTTCTTATACTAAGTTTTGAAGTTTGGTGTACGTTTTATACATACAGTACTTATCTGTTTGGACTAGCCACATTTCAAATGCTCAGTAGCCCCATGTGACCATTGATTCCCATAATGGACAGCACAGGACTAGATAGTTTGCCATTCTAGCTCTGTATTATATTTTGCTTTGTGTTTGATGTTTAGCTTCTTGGTTTATTTATATTGATGGTTGATTTTTTCAGTAGAAAAATGGACTCTTGATTTTTGGTTCAGGATATCTTTAAGTTGTTTTTTGGTCCATTTCTTTCAGCATTCTGCAAATCCATTTCATGGCACTGTAGTGGAGACCTTCCCCTGACATAGAACTGTAGGCATGGTGGGATTGGCTGGCTGTTGCCTTCCCAGCCTTATCAGAGTGGTGATGACAGAGACCTTTTTAGTTGGCACTGAAAAGTTATTCTGATCATGATGTCATCATTCTATATAAACTTCCACAATGTGTGGATAAAAAGCAGTTTAAACATGAAAAACATCGTGCGTCAAGGTTTGGTTTTCTAAAGAAATGCTTTTCACTTGAATGCCTGCACAGTCTGAGGTTCTCCACATGCCTGAGATTGGGACATTAAGTCAGGATCATTAAATGTCTATTCAGAACTTCTTAATAATAATTTAAAATCCCATTTGTGGAATGTTGCCTGTAGAAATAAAAGTTAGCTCTATTAATTTTAAAATATCTCATTAATCCCTGAAAAGCTATTACATCAAAATTATTATATTTCTTTCTCATGGGCTGCCCTCTTAATCAGCCCCTTCCAAAGACGCATAAATAAGATATTTGGTGGCAACAGAGCTGAAGATCAATGCATATATCGTTCGGCATTCATGTCTCAAATACTTGCCTCCAAAGCACTGTCTTTGCTGTATTTCGTGGAGGACAGGACCTGGGTCGTGTTCATCTTCTTGTCTTTCAGGGCTCTTAGCATTGTGCCTGGTGCATTGTTTGCCCTCAGTATGTCTGTTGAATAAGTGCACGAATGAATATATCCATCCTTTACTTAAAGAATAAGGGATTTGTACTGCGTCTAATAGCAAGGGCTTTTGCTTTTCTAAATCCTGACACTGAAAAGTAATGAAAATGCATAAGGACGGATTACAGAAGATTACTTGGCACTGGCTCTTTCCTCTCCCTGAAGTGCCCCAACTGCCCTGGCAGGTCACCCCCTGCCTTCTTAGTCATCCTTCCTACCTCAGCTTAAATACTCTGGCCCCCTGTCTCATCAGGTCCACTCCACTGACCTCATGACACCTTGACTTGAGTCCCCTCCATAAATCTCTCCAGTGGTTCCCCATTTAGAATAACATTGAAAGCGCTCAAGGTCCGATGACCTGACTTCATTTCCTGAAATCCTACAAGTCTCCCTCCGTCTGTACCAGTGTCCCTGGCCTTCCCATTGCTCCTCTCACCCACACAGCACCCTCATTCCTGGGACTGTGCCAGGCCGTCTGCCTGAACCACTTGGCTCCAGGTATCCCCCAGGTCTTCACTCAGGTCTCTGCTCTAATGTCACCTTATTTGTGTGGCTTTTCCAACCATCTTGTTTAAAACACCACCCTCTAAGCCATTTCCCTGTTTTGTTTTCCTTCGTGGCACTTGTTACTGCTTAAACTTTTATTCTGTATTTACTTGGTAAGGTGTGGCTTGTCTCTGCCCCTAAAATGCAGGTGGCCTGAGTGTAGGATTGCTGTTTGTACATTGTAGTCAAAGAGCCTGTTCTCACCTTTTATTGTACTTATCACAATATTTCCTTTTATAAGGTGTTTTTATTTGTTGCTGATCCTCAGCCGTGCTCAGCTTGTTTCTGCCTCAGGGTCTTTGCACAGGAAGTTCCTCTGCCTGGAATACTCTTCTCCTAGCTCCCATTATGGCTGTGCTTTCTTGTCACTCCACCTCCCCATGGAGTCCTTCCCTGGCCACTCTTTCTGAAATAGCCTCTCCCTACCACTCTCATATCCCCTTCTAATATCCTGTCACCATGTTAAATTGTCCTCTATTTTATATATTTTTTAAAAAAAAAATCGACCCATCATCGACATCTCCCATCTAGAATATAAAGTCCACAGGAGTAAGGACTTTGTCCTGTTTATTATCCCTAATGTACAAATAGTGCCCTCGTTATTTATGGAATGAATGCTGTTTATCTCTCCCACTGTATCATAAAATCATCAAAGACAAGGAATATGGCTGTTTTCGTGTGTGTGTGTGTGTGTGTGTGTGTGTGTGTGTGTGTGTGTGTATAACCTAGCACAGTAGTGCTTATTAGGTGCTTAATTTGCTGAATGAGAGAATCAAATCATGTTAATCGTATTTGAGCTCCATGTATAGGAGTTGCTAAAGTTTCAGATAGAGTTATTGTCTGCAGACCTGAACAGGCCAGAATCAGAGCTGTTACTCTGTATAATACCTACTTGGTGTCATGCGCAATTAATACATTTCACAATTGCTTTGGAAAAAGTGTAGAAGTGCATAATCTCATGTTTAAGATCATTGGGTTGAAGCTATTGACAGCACGTTCATATTTACATAGATAATAGTTGTTCCTATTTTCAGACTAGAGAGCTGAAGCTTCAAGAGAGATTAAATAATTTGCCCAAAGTCTTGCAACAAAAGAACCAGAATTCATATTCACATATGGCTGTCTCCCTGGTCCATTTTGTCTTCATTGCCATATGCTACAAAATATGAAGACACATTCAGTCTTGGTGTGTTTGCAGAATACACTCGAGTGGCCCCTAATGATTCTCGTCCTTTGTAATCCCTTCCCTTTGAGTGTAGGTGGGATCTGTGACTGACTTTTAACCAGTAAAATATGGCAAAGGTAATGGGATCACCGCTTACCACTCCCTTGGTTAGGTTACGTTACATGGCAAAATTGTGGGCTGTTACTCCCATGACCACATTACATTATATACAACTTTCTTAGCAGACTAGAGTGAGAGGGATTCTCCTGCTGGCCTACGAGAAGCAGACAGCCATGTTGTGACTGTCTTAGAAGAGGGATGAGTGCCAGAGAGCTGGGGATGGCCTCTAGCCAACAACCAGTAAGAAGCCAGCGCTGTCAGTCAAAACCACCACAGGGAAGTGAAATTTTGTCAGTAACCCAAGGGAGCTGGGAAGCAGATTCGTTGCCACTGAAGCTTCCTGATAACAAGGCAGCCTGGCTGACACCTTGAATTGAATATAGCCTTGTGAGACCCCGAACAGAGGACTCAGTTAAGTTGTGCCTGGACTTCTAACCTACAGAAACTGTAGGGTAATAAATCTGTGGCTTGAAGCCACTGAGTTTGTGGAACTTTGTTACACAGCATGGAAAACTAATACAGTATGGCTGTTTGTTCCCCAACCAGAGCTCCTATTTCAAGCATATCATTGTCTGCGGGGGCCAACAGGTCATTTGCCCTTATCACATTGGGCTCCTTAATATGGAAGCAGGAAGTCGATGGGGAAAACCTGTCATATCTTTTCAGCTTTGGATGAAGTCTCCTGAACCCCTGAGGGAGTGGTAGGACAAGTCCATTCTATGCTAAGCCTGAAGATCTCTTTAAAACATGTGACAGTGAAAAGCATTTGGTACAGTGCAGGGCACTTTATAAGGGCTCGAGAAATGTCACTCACCTTCTCTTCTCAGTGGTCTGCAGCCCTACCTCAGGGTATCTCAGGGGCTTACCCAGCAATTCCTCCACAGGTAGGGCCTCCAGGGAAAAGTCCCACTGTAGGACCCCTCCCACAAGAATATCATAGTTCTATCTGCTGCAAAAACCTGACGAAGCAGAAGCTCATGATGTTAGTGCACAGAGGATTGTGTACTTTTCAAGTGGCAGGAACCATTCTCTGCTCCTGTGATGTAATTGCCTGCTTTCCCAGGGCATACTGTGAGACCTGTGTTGGCGTCTTATAACACCCCATGCGGAGGCGGGAGATGTTTACTGTCCCATCTCACGGGTTCTTAAGGGCTGCTGACTGTGTATCACGGCTGAGTGCCTTAAAATACCTCCGCACTATTTCCCACTCAGCAGGGGCATACAAGAACTTTGCTACCTTGGAGAGAAGTGTTTTATAAATAGCATTATTTGGGTTGAGAGTAGTATGATTCCCTGCTACAACTACATATTTGTATAAGTCAGCAGGCAAAACTTCCTCTTCCCTTTCCTCAGTCCCTTCTAATATTTAACTTCGAAAGCAACTGCAAAGGTTTGAGGTTATTTACCTAAGTCCTAATTACCATATAAATCTTTTGTACCCTTTAGTAATTGTTAGTGTGCAAGGCTAGGAAACATGTTGCTCACAGTACAAGGCATCAGAGAGATCATTTTAGACTTGCAAATATTCTGACATTTCATCTGGAAAAATTAGGCCATTATACACAATCATCACAGGTTGCCAGTGTGAAATATATGCTAAAATGTTACTTATTACATATATTTTGTTGCAAGTATTAAGCCCCAAATCTAACTTAGTGTGATTTGGGGATTTGTATTCATATCCCGATTATAATCTCTGTAAAAGACTTTACAAATTTAGTTGATGTAATTCAGACTTAACTTTTTGCTCCAACTAAAGATATCATTGAGCTTTGATAGATAATAAAGAGGTAAGTAGATTTTTAGCTCTTGGTGACTATTTCAATGAAATGGGCATGAACTACAGTTTGTTTTTTCCAGTCAAAAGGGGGAAAGGGAAGAAAAGAACTAACATTTATCTACTGCCTGCTTCGATTACATGTATCACTTCATTTCACCATCACAACAATTCTGTAACTAAGTATTAGTATCACTTGCTTATAATCAGGAACAGTGAGATTGGGGTAAACGTTCTCTTCTCAGCAGAGCTACAGTGAACCCCGTCCTTTTATCCTTTTGACAACACATGCCCTTGCATTAATTAGTAGGGAATGATAATAGATTCCATCACAGAAGAACGCAGTTCTAATTTTTTTATCTTCAAAAAGAGGCTATATTTTCACATCTAAATATCACTTTTGTCCTCTCAATTTTAGCAATGCTTGTTCACAATATTTGTTGTGTTTAGTAATTAACTTCCCTATTGAAATTTAGTAACTTTCTACAAGAAGAGAGAGTAAATTACCTTCTTGTTTTCCTTGAAATATCTATTTGATCTTTAAAAAAAATTCTTGTTTTTGTAAAGATCCATACACAGAAAGCAGATCATTAGGAAATAGTCTGGCTGTAGTATTCATTCTTGTAGGAAAAAAACTGAATAAAGGAGGAATTAAAAAAAGAATAAAGGTAAAATCTTTACATTGGAGGTTTAAAGTAAGACCTATTGGGTTTTTTTTGTTTTTTGTTTTTTGTTTTTTTGCGGTACGCGGGCCTCTCACTGTTGTGGCCTCTCCCGTTGCGGAGCACAGGCTCCGGATGCACAGGCTCAGCGGCCATGGCTCACGGGCCCAGCCACTCCACGGCATGTGGGATCCTCCCGGACCGGGACACGAACCCGTGTCCCCTGCATCGGCAGGTGGACTCTCAACCACTGCGCCACCAGGGAGGCCCCGACCTATTGGTTTTGATCTCCAAGAGGGTTTTGCAAAGGACGAGTTTCTTTGGTTCTGAAAATTTACATTAAGGTTCTGTGTACACTGGGATAGATACCATGTACTCATTTGTAGGTGACTTAGTTCACTTATCCTAGTGGATTGTAGTGCATGTATGAGAGGTTGTTAGATTTGAAAAGCATTACAGACATCAGGTAAGCTGGTCTTCTTAGGTTTGAGGCGAGGAAGCAGAGGGTTAGGTGGCTCGCCCAAGGTCGCGCAGATGGAGAGACCTCCAGTCTCCTGACTCTGGTGTAGCACTCATCCTGCTTCCTGAGTCACAGCATGTATCACACTTCTTCACCTCTGCATTTTCAAACACCTAACAAGTGTAAGTATAGCTAGAGCTCTACATCTTGCTGCTGACATGTCTTAATTTGACCCGTTTTAATGAAGAAGTAATAAAGCAGCCAGAGTCAGAGTGGCATCCTGGGAGGAAATTGGGTTTTTGAGACACAGCTAAGATTCAGTTTTTGCTCAGCTTCTTGTTGCTGTGTGTCCTTGAGCAAGTACATCATTTCTTTCTGCTTCATTTTCCTTATCTGTAAAATGGAGAAGCTGAAGCTGTCTCTTGTATTTTGGGGAGGATTAAAGAGATGATGTATGTGAATTACACATAGTAGATATTTCTGAAATGATAGCTATAAGATGAAATGTCATCGTGATCTTCAGTTATTCAAAGGTATTTCAGGGCTCTTTCTAAAATTTCAGACCAGATGGTAGCATTTATGAAGACTAGTACAAATCATTAAGCATTTGTCTGCTAAAGCTCTCTGCTCTTTGAGGCAGTTAGGTTTGTTTTCTGCAAGGTAGGTAGAGATGAGAAAGGAATTAAGTCCCTAAAAGAAGTGAAAGGTTTCTGAAAAATGTATTCCCCGTCTTTGGCCTTCCCTGATGGATGCTAAGTCCATTAGGTTTCCCCTCTCAGTCAGAACATGAAGATGTGACTTGGAATGCTGTGGCCACGTCTTCTGCCTGAGTGTGTCAACTGCCTTCATCAACACTGGCCAGGGTCGGGGTGGCTTTTATTCTTCCCTGTTGTGACAGACAGATGCCCTGTCACTATGTTTTTTTATTTGAAATTTCCCAGTTGAAGAGAGAAGGAAGCTACTCTTGAGAGCATTATACAGCAGTTTAAAGCAGTTGTACTTTTTTTGAATTTACAGAAGGTCTTTTGCCAAACACTCCTGTCCTGATCATTTAGCGTGGAAGAGAGAGATGAGGTGCAGACTCATCACTCATCCCTTCCCCCTTGCAGTGAACACTCATTTTCACCACCCTGTTCCCCTTCACCCCCCCAACCTGCGCTCAGATTTGTGCTGGACCTCTTCATTCCAGCTTTCTGTTCCCGCAAAGACTGCTATAAACCTTGATTTTGAATTATAGTTAATGAAACTAAAAAACTAAAATAAAATGACATCAGAACTGTCTCTCCTTTTTTTTTTCTTCCACTTAGGAAAAAGAGCACTCCATCTTTTGCCATCACTGTCTTTGGGATCAACCCCTCTTTAGAAAACACCACTTTTGCCATGTCCTCAGAGGCTTGGGATCCACTTGTCCTGACATTTCATGGAACCTTTCTAGAAAAGCAGTCTCAAGGGTTTTCCTACAGATGTCTGTCAGGACCTCAGCTCCCACTCATATGAGTGTGCTGCAGCCTGTTTTAGAGATGTAAAAGGAAAACTACTGTTTTTTCCCTACAGTCTACCCACAGAACACGTCTGACACTAGATGAGTACGTTTTTCTCCCTACACCAACCAGTTCTCTGACTCTACCAGGGAGTCATACAATTCAACTCAGTTCTGACACTATACTTGGAGTTGGCATCAGATAAGGGCTCAGTCCCACAAGACTGCTCCAATGTCAGATGCCTCTGCTGCTTCTGACCCCCTCCTTGGGTTTGCTAATTTGCTAGAATGGCTGACAGAACACAGAGAAATGCTTATTTCATGTTTACTGGTTTGTTATAAAGGAAGCAACTGAGGAACAGCCAGATGGAAGGCAAAGGCAAGGTATAGGGAAGAGGCTTTCATAAATGTGAGAGAATTCATTTCTATTGTTTCAAGTCACCCAGTTTATAACTTTGTTACAGCAGCCCTGGGAAAAGAATACAGACAGTAATAAAATACTTATTTAAAATTGCTCCAAAGTCCCTGCAACACTCGTTTTCAGGGGGTCTTCATTGGCCCAGCCAGCCAATTTGTCCCACACGGCTCCATAAGGCGTCCCCTGACATAGCATTCGCTTAGGAGAATATTAAGGTAGGAAGCACCACATGCCAGCAGGGCAATGTCATGCATTTTCTTCAGTGGGGGTTCTCTCGACAGCAGTCAGGGGTTATTTCTGGCTCCCCAAGGGAGTCTAACTTCAGTTTTTCCCTCATAGTAACTTTTGAGAACTTGGGCAGGTTTTCCAGTCTCCCTGAGCCTCTGCATCTTCACCGTGTGGATGCAGCCCTCTCTCCACAGTGGGAATGACACAGTGAGACCCACAGGCTGGTGGCGGTGTTGGTGAAGATTAAGTTTAAATGTTCATGTGCATCACAAAACTACTGTGGGCTGCAGATGACAGGCCCCAAAGAGAAGAGGGGTCCGGGGCTCCCTGGAGGGTCTACCTCCAGCTAACATTAGGAACTTAATGCACATTTGCTATTTTCTGTCATCCCTTTAAGCTTCTAACTCAAATTAGTGATTTCTAAATATATAAGGTTTCAAAACATGAAGATTTTTAAATCTTTATAATCTTTAGGTCGCATGCTTTCCAACTTCTTAATAATTATCCGCCAGACCTTGATTAGCCTCTTCTTCCCTCAGAATATCCCATCTAATCTGCTTCCCTCATAATTAATTCCTCATTATGCCAAATCTGAGCTAGTATCTTCCTCAAGGTTTTTACAAGCCCTGTCACACACAAACCCTTCTAGAAAACTAAAATGTGCGGCTAAAAAGCCATTAATAAACTCTCCTTCTGTGTGTCATCTTTGGAGAAATGTCTGTTTAGGTCTTCTGCCCATTTTCTGATTTGGTTGTTTGTATTCCTTCTGTGTGTCATCTTTGGAGAAATGTCTATTTAGGTCTTCTGCCCATTTTCTGATTGGGTTGTTTGTATTTTTGTTGATGAGTTGTATGAACTGTTTGTATATTTTGGAAATTAAGCCCTTGTCAGTAGCTTCGTTTGCAGATATTTTCTCCCATAGGTTATCTTTTCATTTTGTTTATGGGTTTCCTTTGCTGTGCAAAAGCTTGTGAGTTTGATTAGGTCCCATTTGTTTATTTTTGTTTTTATTTCTATTGCCTTGGGAGACTGACCTAAGAAAACATTTGTATGATTTATGTCAGAGAATGTTTTGCCTATGATTTCTTCCAGGAGTTTTATGGTGTCATATCTTTGTTTAATTCTTTAAGCCATTTTGAGTTTATTTTTGTGTATGGTGTGAGGGTGTGTTTTAACTTCATTGATTTACATGTGGCTGTCCAACTTTCCCAGCATCACTTGCTGAAGAGACTTTTTCCCACTTCATGTTCTTGCCGCCTATGTTGAAGATTAATTAATCATAGGTATGTGTGTTTTTTTTTTTCGGGGCTCTCTGTTCTGTTCCATTAATGTCTGTTTTTGTGCCAGCACCACACTGTTTTGATTACTGTAGCTTTGTAGTATTGTCTGAAGTCTGGGAGGGTTATGCCTCCTGCTTTGTTCTTTTTCCTCAGGATTCCTTTGGCAATTCTGGGTCTTTTATGGTTCCATATAAATTTTAGGATTATTTGTTCTAGTTCTGTAGGAACTGTCATAGGTAATTTGATAGGGATCACATGAAAAGATGCTCAACATCTCTACTTATTAGAGAAATACAGATCAGAACTACAATGAGGTATCACCTCACACCAGTCAGAATGGCCATCATTAAAAAGTCTACAAATAACAAATGCTGGAGAGGGTGTGGAGAAAAGGGAATCCTCTTACACTGTTGGTGGAAATGTAAATTGGTGCAGCCACTATGGCAGACAGTATGGAGGTTCCTCAAAAAACTAAAAATAGGGTTGCCATATGATCCAGCAATCCCACTCCTAGGCATATATCCAGATGAAACTATAATTCAGAAAGATACATGCACCCGCTGTGTTCATAACAGCACTATTTAAAATAGCCAAGACATGGAAACAACCTAAATGTCCATCAACAGATGAATGGATAAAGAAGGTGTGGTATATGTTTATATACAGCGGAATACTACTCAGCCATCAAAAAGAATGAAATAATGCCATTTGTAGCAACATGGATGGACGTAGAGATTATCATACTAAGTGAAGTCAGAAAGAGAAAGACAAATACCATATGATATCACTTAAATGTGGAATCTAAAATGTGATACAAATCAGCATATCTACAAAATGAAAACAGACTCACAGATATACAGAATAGACTGTGGTTACCAAGGGGGAGTGGTGGAGGAGGGAAGGAATGGGAGTTTAGGATTAACAGAGGCATACTATTATATATAGAATGGATAAACAACAAGGTCCTACTGTATACCACAGGGAACTATTGATATATTCAATATTCTGTGATAAACCATAATGGAAAAGAATATGAAAAAGAATATATATATATATAACTGAATATATATATATATAATGGAATCACTTTACAGAAATTTACAAGTATAACATTGTAAATCAACTATACTTCAATAAAATTTTTTTTAAAAAACTGTTTATGTATGGGCTTCCCTGGTGGCGCAGTGGTTGAGAGTCCGCCTGCCGTTGCAGGGGACACAGGTTCATGCCCCGGTCCGGGAAGATCCCACATGCCGCGGAGCGGCTGGGCCCGTGAGCCATGGCCGCTGAGGCTGCGCGTCCGGAACCTGTGCTCCCCAACGGGAGAGGCCACAACAGTGAGAGGCCCGCATACCACAAAAAAAAAAAAAAAAAAAAGTTTATGTAAAGCTCCTGGCTGATGATAACACTAATTACAGCTAATTCCCACCTACCAAATATAAAACCAGAAGAAAAAGAAAACTTGTGGAATTTTGTTTTATCTTGATTTGGGGGGAATTTTCTTCCCCTTTTTCCTTTTATCTAATGGCCTAGACGTCAAGATTCCAGGTGTTTCCTTCTTTATTATGGCTGAATAATATTCCATTTTATAAATGTATGTATACACACCAAAAAATTGTATGATCTCACTTACATGGAATGTAAAAAAACCAAACTCATAGCAACAGAGCCCACATGGGTGGTTGTCAGAGCTGGGGGGTAGGGGGAGTGCATGAAATGGGTGAAAGTGGTCAAAAGGTACAAACTTCCAGCTATAAGATAAGTAAGTTCTGAGGATGTAATGTATAGCTTGATGACTATAGTTAACAGTACCATATTGTTTAACTTCTATATTTCAATACCATATTGAAAGTTGGTAAGAGAGTAGATCTTCAAAGTTCTTATCAGAAGAAAAAAAAAATTGTAACTGTGTGAGGATGCATGTTAACTAAACTTCCCATAGTGATCATTTCATGATATATGCATATATCAAATCATTATGTTGTCCACCTTAAACTTATTCAGTGTTATAGGCCAATTATATCTTAGTAAAACTGGGAAAGAAAAAAAAAGATTCCAGGTGTTATCAGATAATCTACCCTCTTTTGGGCTCAAGACCCATGTATTTAGTTATATGTTTAGTCCAACCTTGTGGATATTCTGTTAGACTTTGTATTTGCTGAATTTGAAACACCTCTATATTTCCTCCCCAAAGTCTCTTCCTCCTGTGTTCTTCATCTCAGATTTTTATCATCACCTACCCAGGTATCCAGTCTAGAGATTGGAATGCATTGTTCTCAAACTTGGTGTATGTTAGAATCACCTAAGGGACTTTAAAGACTGTAGCTGGCCAGACCACAAGGCAGACTGGTTACTCGGAAATCTGGAAGTGGCACACAGGCATCAGGTTTTGTTTTTTTTCCTGAGCTTTCTATTGATCTATAATATACAAAAAGTATAGTGCTCAAATCATAAATGTATGGCTCAATGAATTATTACAAACTGATACTGTCATGTAAAGGTACCTAGTTTAAGAAACTGCCCATTGCTGCCCTTCCAGATGCAAGCTGTCCTTATTTCTAAGGCCATATAGTTCTGTCTAATTTAGACTTTTGCTTAAATGAAATCATAGAGCATGTACTCTTTAGATCTGCCTCCTTTTGCTCAACTTTATATTTCTTTTGCTGTGTGTACGTATAGTCCTTTCATTCTCATTGTTGTCTAGCGTTCCATTGTGGGAATAGAGCACAATTTATTTGTCTGTTTTCTCACTGATACACATTTGGGTGTTTCTATTTTCTGGCTATTTTGAACAGCCCATTTTTGTATATGAGTCTTACGCACATTTCTGATGGATACACGCCTACAAGTGGAATTGCTGGGGCACAGGGTGTAAGTCTTTTCAGCTTTTGTAGATAGATACTGCTAAGTTGTTTTCCAAAATGTTCTACCAGTTCTTGCTCCCACCAGCAGAATTGGACGTGTAGATGTATTTCTGGTGTATCTGTGGGGAGGAAGGTGATCTCCGCGTTTTACTCTTCCATCATCTTCCCCGATGGTCCCCACCAGCAGAATTTGAGAGTTCAGGTTGTTCTACACCCTCTGAACACTTGATGTTTTCTGAGTCTTTTTTCTTTTCTTTTTTTTCCACTTTAACCATTCCTGTGGGTATGTTTCAATGTGGTTTCATTTGCATTGGCAAAATAATGAAATTGAGCCCCTTTCAGATTAGATATTTGAATATCTTCTTTGGCGAACTGTCTGTTCAACCCTCTTGCACATTTAAAAAATTGGGTCATCTTTTTCTTAATGGTTTATAGGAGTTTTTTCTTTTTAATATTTTGGATACAAGTCCTATTTTGGATATGTGTATTGTGAGTATCTTAACATTTTTTTGGTTGCCTTTTTTTTTATTATTTGTTTGTTTTATTTTTGGCTGTGTTGGGTCTTCGTTGCTGTGTGCGGGCTTTCTCTAGTTGCGGCAGGGGCTGCCCTTCACTGAGGTGCATGGCCTTCTCATTGTTGTGGTTTCTTTTGTTGCAGAGCACGGCCTCTAGGTGCATGGGCTTCAGTAGTTGTGGCATGCAGGCTCAGTAGCTGTGGCTTGTAGGCTGTAGAGTGCAGGCTCAGTAGTTGTGGTGCATGGACTTAGTTGCTCCGTGGCATGTGGGATCTCCCGGGCCAGGGCTCGAACCCGTGTTCCCTGCATTGGCAGGCGGATTCTTAACCACTGTGCCACCAGGGAAGCCCCATTTTTTTGGTTGCCTTTTAATTCTTTCTAATGATTTCTTTTGAAAGATAGAAGTTCTTAATTTTAACACAGTCCAATTTAGAAATGCTTTTTTTATGAATAAGTGTTTGTGTGCCCTATTTTAAGAAATATTTGCGTAGTCTACAGGTCATGAGTGTGTTCTCCGATATTATTTTTTAAAAGTTGTACTGTGTTTCCTTCCATAGTTAGATCTGCAATCCACTTAGAATCAATTTTAGGTATAGTGTGAGGTAGAGTTGAGCCGATGTTTTTTCTTATAGGATCTCGTTGACCCAGTACCACCTTTGAAGGAATCATTAGTTTTAAAACCTCCCCAGGTGATGAATGGGCAGCCAGCCACTGCCCTGACACCATCCTAGATGCCCCTCTCCTTTCTCCTCACGTTTAATCAGTCACCTGATTAATGCTACCCACCACAGGAGTCTAAAATTTCTCTCTTTTCCTATTTCCTCAGGACTCATCTATTACAGTGTTTTCATAACTGGTTTCTCTGTCTCCAGTGGCTTTCCATTTTAGGAAGACCCGCTTCTCAGTTTCCCTAAGTTGATGATAGGAATCTTTTTTCCAAAATCTAAACCTGATATAATTTGAATTAAAGCCCTTTTGAAGGTCTAGATGTTAAATAACTCTCTGTCAGAAACCTTTGATGGGAGACTCTAAGCTCCTCAGCATGCAATTCAGGGCCCTTCACAGCCTGGTACCAACTCTGTGGCCTCCTCACATTGTTCCGTTTGGCCTTGCACCTAAGCCACAGACACTTTGAAGTTTCCAAATGCACCAGGCATTGTTATGTGCCTTTGCTCATAGTCGCCAGATGCCTGGAATGGCCCTTCCTACTCCTCTGCCTTTACAGCTCACTCTTCCAGAAACCCAGCTCAAGTGTCACCTGTTTCATGACCCTTCCTGGCCTTACTCTCCTAGCAGAATTCATTGCTCAATTCTGTGGTGTGAATACATTATAACCTTATTCACAGTATGGCCTGAGTCTGCCTCAGATCACAGTGAGTGGAGGCGCTCTCTGACTCTCCAACTAGACAATAAGCTCATTGAGGACAGAGACTGGGCCTTGCTTCTCTCAGAGTCTCTCTGGCATAGTCCCCCTCAGGCAATGAATGTTTTATTCATTTAATTATTCATTTAATCAGTTAATCATTCATTTTATTCATTTAATCATTTAATTCATTTCTAAAAAAATCTTTAGAAAGCTGATTTTTTGGTAAATACCACTTCACTCAGGGAGTGCAAATTCATAATTTTTCTGTATTGGGGGATACATAATTGTTTCCAGTGTCACCTATGTATTGATTTTTATTGATCTTTTTTTATCCCCTTAGGGCTTATAATTTAGCATAGGAGCCCTCTTTTGTTGGGAGAAATGAGAGCCTCTATCCTGATTCCAGGAGATTGTGTGATCAGCTTCTTGTCATTTTCCCATAAAGCACTTTTTCATGGCATAATTGAGAGATGTCGTGCTTCCAAAGAGCCAGCATTAATAATGAGTGAATGGAAAATGGGGTCTCACCCTTCTGCACTTTAAAGAAGTGGAGTCAGGAGAAATGAAAAGGCCCAGCATCCTCGGAAATCTTAAAATCTCGTGTATGTAAGGGAAACACCAGCCAGATTGCCATCAGCATGACCTGCTCTCCCAAATCATCCTATCAGATCGCAGAGTTAGTGTGTAATTAGATCTTATCAGCAGCCTCTTGCTCCATTTTAGAGCACAATAAGAGATTGTTGTGCTTTTGAGCAGGGAAGTCTTTTCTAAGGATTAGAAAAAAATGATATATACAGAAAATTGTATAAAAAACCAAAACCTTTAAATGAAATCATTCAGTCCACAGTTAATAAGTAAGCACCTGCTGTATGCTTGGCCCTTTGCTAGAATTCAGTAAGATGTAGTTTCCTAACTTGTATCAGGAAACAGACATGCAGAAAAGAGAGAAAGTATCATGTGAGATATGATCAGTGTATGTACAGGGCATGGCGGAGACATAAAATGAGGGAAGGGTCACGTATACTTGGAGGCAGTAGAGGTAAAGGGTAATTGGGAAGAACTGTAGAAAAGATGTGCCTCGTGTTGTGTTGGGCAGGTAGACAGAGAATGGGGTCATTCCAAGAAGAGGGACAGTTCTAGCAACTTCAGGAAACTGCTGAAGTTTTCTACGGCTGAAGGCCAAGGCATGCTTTCCTGGAGAAGTCTTCTATCTAAGAAGAACCACCTTAAGTAGGGGAACTTGGAAGAGTTTTAGGAATTTTCCAACTGTCTCCTTTTTTTTCAACTTTTTATCAGTGAAGAACCTGAGACTCAGAGAGGTAAAGTAACGCATACAAAATCACACAGGGAACTTGCTGGCATGTCTGATACTCATAGAAATAGCCAGCACTTATTGAATGTTTATCATGTACCAACATTGTGACATACATTATATCATCTAATCCTTGCATCATCCTAACCTTACAATGAGGGGGACGTACCATTTTACAAATGAGGAAACTGAGGCCAGAATCATCCAGCAAGAAATCTAGCCAGGATTTGGTCTCAGACAGTCTGACTCCAAAGTCTGTGTCTTAATCCCACCTTGTTAAACTGGCTGTCCTTTCTGGTTTTCCTTCCACAGTTAGCAGCTAACTCCTACCTACAGAGCTGCAGAAATTTATGTCCATCCTGAAAACAGAGTTGCACAATTGAAATACTTACAATCATTTTTATTGGCTTACTTTCAGGGCTCTATCAAGGATAAATCATAATTTTTTTTTTACATCTTTATTGGAGTATAATTGCTTTACAATGGTGTGTTAGTTTCTGCTTTATAACAAAGTGAATCAGTAATACATACACATATGATCCCATATCTCTTCCCTCTTGCGTCTCCCTCCCTCCCACCCTCCCTATCCCACCCCTCTAGGTGGTCAGAAAGCACTGAGCTGATCTCCCTGTGCTATGCGGCTGCTTCCCACTAGCTATCTATTTTACGTTTGGTACTGTATATATGTCCATGCCACTCTCACTTTGTCAAAGCTTACCTTTCCCCCTCCCCATATCCTCAAGTCCGTTGTCTAGTAGGTCTGTGTCTTTATTCCTGTCTTACACCTAGGTTCTTCATGACATTTTTTTTTTCTTAAACTCCATATATATGTGTTAGCATACGGTATTTGTCGTTTTCTTTCTGACATACTTCACTCTGTATGACAGACTCTAGGTCTATCCACCTCATTATAAATAGCTCAATTTCGTTTCTTTTATGGCTGAGTAATATTCCATTGTATATATGTGCCACATCTTCTTTATCCGTTCATCGGATGATGGACACTTAGGTTGTTTCCATCTCCTGGCTATTGTAAATAGAGTTGCAGTGAACATTTTGGTACGTGACTCTTTTTGAATTATGGTTTTTTCAGGATATATGCCCAGTAGTGGGATTGCTGGGTCATATGGTAGTTCTATTTGTAGTTTTTTAAGGAACCTCCATACTGTTCTCCATAGTGGCTGAACCAATTCACATTCCCACCAGCAGTGCAAGAGTGTCCCCTTTTCTCCACACCTCCTCCACCATTTATTGTTTCTAGATTTTTTGATGATGGCCATTCTGACCAGTGTGAGATGATATCTCATTGTAGTTTTGATTTGCATTTCTCTAATGATTAGTGATGTTGAGCATTCTTTCATGTAATTGTTGGCAGTCTGTATATCTTCTTTGGAGAAATGTCTGTTTAGGTCTTCTGCCCATTTTGGATTGGGTTGTTTGTTTTTCTGTTATTGAGCTGCATGAGCTGCTTGTAAATTTTGGAGATTAATCCTTTGTCAGTTGCTTCATTTGCAAATATTTTCTCCTGTTCTAGGGTTGTCTTTTGGTCTTGTTTATGGTTTCCTTGGCTGTGCAAAAGCTTTGAACTTTCCTTAGGTCCCATTTGTGTATTTTTGTTTTTATTTCCATTTCTCTAGGAGGTGGGTCAAAAAAGATCTTGCTGTGATTTATGTCATAGAGTGTTCAGCCTATGTTTTCCTCTAAGAGTTTGATAGTGTCTGGCCTTACATTTAGGTCTTTAATCCATTTTGAGCTTATTTTTGTGTATGGTGTTAGGGAGTGATCTAATCTCATACTTCTACATGTACCTGTCCAGTTTTCCCAGCACCACTTACTGAAGAGGCTGTCCTTTCTCCACTGTACATTCCTGCCTCCTTTATCAAAGATAAGGTGACCATATGTGCATGGGTTTATCTCTGGGCTTTCTATCCTGTTCCATTAATCTATATTTCTGTTTCTGTGCCAGTACCATACTGTCTTGATTACTGTAGCTTTGTAGTAGAGTCTGAAGTCAGGGAGCCTGATTCCTCCAGCTCCGTTTTACATTCTCAAGGTTGCTTTGGCTATTTGGGGTCTTTTGTGTTTCCATACAAATTGTGAAATTTTTTGTTCTAGTTCTGTGAAAAATGCCAGTGGTAGTTTGATAGGGATTGCGTTGAATCTGTAGATTGCTTTGGGTAGTAGAGTCATTTTCACAATGTTGATTCTTCCAATCCAAGAACATGGTATATCTCTCCATCTATTTGTATCATATTTAATTTCTTTCATCAGTCTTATAATTTTCTGTATACAGGTCTTTTGTCTCCTTAGGTAGGTTTATTCCTAGATATTTTATTCTTTTTGTTGCAATGGTAAATGGGAGTGTTTTCTTGATTTCACTTTCAGATTTTTCATCATTAGTGTATAGGATTGCCAGAGATTTCTGTGCATTAATTTTGTATCCTGCCACTTTACCAGATTCATTGATTAGCTCTAGTAGTTTTCTGGTAGCATCTTTAGGATTCTCTATGTATAATATCTTGTCATCTACAAACAGTGACAGCTTTACTTCTACTTTTCCTATTTGGATTCCTTTTATTTCCTTTTCTTCTCTGATTGCTGTGGCTAAAACTTCCAAAACTATGTTGAATAAGAGTGGTGAGAGTGGGCAACCTTGTCTTGTTCCTGATCTTAGTGGAAGTGTTTTCAGTTTTTCATCATTGAGGACGATGTTGGCTGTGGGTTTGTCATATATGGCCTTTATTATGTTGAGGAAAGTCCCCTCTATGCCTACTTTCTGCAGGGTTTTTATCATAAATGGGTGTTGAATTTTGTCAAAAGCTTTCTCTGCATCTATTGAGATGACCATATGGTTTTTCTCCTTCAATTTGTTAATATGGTGTATCACATTGATTGATTTGTGTATATTGAAGAATCCTTGCATTCCTGGAGTAAACCCCACTTGATCATGGTGTATGATCCTTTTAATGTGCTGTTAGATTCTGTTTGCTAGTATTTTGTTGAGGATTTTTGCCTCTATGTTCATCAGTGATATTGGCCTGTAGTTTTCTTTCTTTGTGACATCGTTGTCTGGTTTTGGTATCAGAGTGATGGTGGCCTCATAGAATGAGTTTGGGAGTGTTCCTCCCTCTGCTATATTTTGGAAGAGTTTGAGAAGGATAGGTGTTAGCTCTTCTCTAAATTTGATAGAATTCGCCTGTGAAGCCATCTGGTCCTGGGCTTTTGTTTGTTGGAAGATTTTTAATCACAGTTTCAATTTCAGTGCTTGTGATTGGTCTGTTCATATTTTCTATTTCTTCCTGATTCAGTCTTGGCAGGCAGGTTGTGCATTTCTAAGAATTTGTCCATTTCTTCCAGGTTTTCCATTTTATTGGCATAGCATTGCTTGTAGTAATCTCATGATCTTTTGTATTTCTGCAGTGTCAGTTATTACTTCTCCTTTTTCATTTCTAATTCTATTGATTTGAGTCTTCTCCCTTTTTTTCTTGATGAGTCTGACTAATGGTTTATCAATTTTGTTTATCTTCTCTAAGAACCAGCTTTTAGTTTTATTGATCTTTGCTATCGTTTCCTTCATTTCTTTTTCATTTATTCCTGATCTGATTTTTATGATTTCTCTCCTTCTGCTAACTTTGGGGGGTTTTTGTTCTTCTTTCTCTAATTGCTTTAGGTGCAAGGTTAGGTTGTTTATTCGAGATGTTTCCTGTTTCTTAAGGTAGGATTGTATTGCTATAAACTTCCCTCTTAGAACTGCTTTTGCTGCATCCCATAGATTTTGGGTCGTCGTGTCTCCATTGTCATTTGTTTCTAGTTATTTTTTGATTTCCTCTGTGGTTTCTTCAGTGTTCACTTCGTTATTAAGTAGTGTATTGTTTAGCTTCCATGTGTTTGTATTTTTTACAGATCTTTTCCTGTAATTGATATCTAGTCTCATAGCGTTGTGGTCAGAAAAGATACTTGATACAATTTCAATTTTCTTAAATTTACCAAGGCTTGATTTGTAACCCAAGATATGATCTATCCTGGAGAATGTTCCATGAGCACTTGAGAAAAATGTGTATTCTGTTGTTTTTGGATGGAATGTCCTATAACTATCAATTAAGTCCATCTTGTTTAATGTATCATTTAAAGCTTGTGTTTCCTTATTTATTTTCATTTTGGATGATCTGTCCATTGGTGAAAGTGGGGTGTTGAAGTCCCCTACTATGAAAGTGTTACTGTCAATTTCCCCTTTTATGGCTGTTAGTATTTGCCTTATGTATTGAGGTGCTCCTATGCTGGGTGCATAAATATTTACAATTGTTATATCTTCTTCTTGGATCGAACCCTTGATCATTATGTAGTGCCCTCTTTGTCTCTTCTAATAGTCTTTATTTTAAAGTCCATTTTGTCTGATATAAGAATTGCTACTCCAGCTTTCTTTTGGTTTCCATTTGCATGGAATATCTTTTTCCATCCCCTCACTTTCAGTCTGTATGTGTCTCTAGGTCTGAAGTGGGTCTCTTGTAGACAGCATATATATGAGTCTTGTTTTGTATCCATTCAGCCAGTCTGTGTCTTTTGGTGGGAGCATTTAATCCATTTACATTTAAGGTAATTATCGATATGTATATTCCTATTCCCATTTTCTTAATTGTTTTGGGTTTGTTATTATACGTCTTTTCCTTCTCTTGTGTTTCTTGCCTAGAGAAGATCCTTTAGCATTTGTTGTAAACTGGTTTGGTGGTGCTGAACTCTCTCAGCTTTTGCTTGTCTGTAAAGCTTTTAATTTCTCCATCAAATCTGAATGAGATCCTTGCTGGGTAGAGTAATCTTGGTTGCAGGTTTTTCTCCTTCATCACTTTCAATATGTCCTGCCACTCCCTTCTGGCTTGCAGAGTTTCTGCTGAAAGATCAGCTGTTAACTTTATGGGGATTCCCTTCTGTGTTAATTGTTGTTTTTCCCTTGCCGCTTTTAATATGTTTTCTTTGTATTTAATTTTTGACAGTTTGATTAATATGTTTCTTGGAGTGTTTCTCCTTGGATTTATCCTGTATGGGACTCTCTGTGCTTTCTGGACTTGATTAACTATTTCCTTTCCCATATTAGGGAAGTTTTCAACTATAATCTCTTCAAATATTTTCTCAGTCCCTTTCTTTTTCTCTTCTTCTTCTGGAACCCCTATAATTCGAATGTTGGTGCGTTTAATGTTTTCCCAGAGGTCTCTGAGACTGTCCTCAGTTCTTTTCTTTCTTTTTTCTTTATTTTGCTCTGCAGTAGTTATTTCCACTATTTTATCTTCCAGGTCACTTATCCGTTCTTCTGCCTCAGTTATTCTGCTATTGATCCCATCTAGAGTATTTTTCATTTCATTTATTGTGTTGTTCATCGTTGCTTGTTTCATCTTTAGTTCTTCTAGGTCCTTGTTAAATGTTTCTTGCATTTTCTCTCTTCTATTTCCAAGATTCTGGATCATCTTTACTATCATTATTCTGGATTCTTTTTCATGTAGACTGCCTGTTTCCTCTTCATTTGTTAGGTCTGGTGGGTTTTTATCTTGCTCCTTCATCTGCTGTGTGTTTCTCTGTCTTCTCATTTTGCTTATCTTAATGTGTTTGGGGTCTCCTTTTTGTAGGCTGCAGGTTCGTAGTTCCTGTTGTTTTTGGTGTCTGTCCCCAGTGGCTAAAGTTGGTTCGGTGGGTTGTGTAGGCTTCCTGGTGGAGGGGACTAGTGCCTGTGTTCTGGTGGCTGAGGCTGGATCTTGTCTTTCTGGTGGGCAGGTCCACATCTGGTGGTGTGTTTTGGGGTGTCTGTGGACTTATGATTTTAGGCAGCCTCTCTCCTAATTGGTGGGGCTGTGTTCCTGTCTTGCTAATTATTTGGCATAGGGTGTCCAGCACTGTAGCTTGCTGGTCGTTGAGTGAAGCTGGGTGTTGGTGTTGAGATGGAGATCATTGGGAGATTTTTGCCATTTGATATTCCATGGAGCTGGGAGGTCTCTTGTGGACCAGTGTCCTGAAGTTGGCTCTCCCACCTCAGAGGCACAGCACTGAGTCCTGGCTGCAGCACCAAGAGCCTTTCAGCCACATGGCTCAGAATAAAAGGGAGAAATAGTAGAAAGGAAGGAAGGGAGGGAGGGAGGGAGGGAGGAAAAGAAATAAAGAAAGAAAGAAGGAAAGAAAGAAAAGAAAGAAAGAAGATAAAATAAAATAAAATAAAGTTATTAAAATAAAAAAATTATTATTAAGAAAAAAAAATTTTTAATAGAAAAACAAACAAGAAAATGGATGGATAAGAACCCTAGGACAAATGGTGAAAGCAAAGCTATACAGACAAAATCTCACACAGAAGCATACACATACACACTCACAAAAAGAGGAAAAGGGGAAAAAATAATAAATCTTGCTCTCAAAGTCCACCTCCTCAATTTGGGATGACTCGTTGTCTATTCATGTATTCCACAGATGCCGAGTATATCAAGTTGATTGTGGAGCTTTAATCCGCTGCTCCTGAGGCTGCTGGGAGAGATTTCCCTTTCTCTTCTTTGTTCTCACAGCTCCCAGGGGCTCAGCTTTGGATTTGGCCCCGCCTCTGCATGTAGGTCGCCGGAGGGCGTCTGTTCTTCTTTCAGACAGGACGGGGTTAAAGGAGCAGCTGATTCGGGGGCTCTGGCTCACTCAGGTCGGGGGGGAGGGAGGGGCACAGAGTGCGAGGCGAACCTGTGGCGGCAGAGGCCGGCGTGACGTTGCACCAGCCTGAGGCGCGCCGTGCGTTCTCCCGGGGAACTTGACCCTGGATCCCAGGACCCTGGCAGTGGCGGGCTGCGCAGCTCCCCAGACGGGAGGTGTGGATAGTGAGCTGTGCTCGCACACAGGCTTCTTGGCGGCGGCAGCAGCAGCCTTAGCGTCTCATGTCCGTCTCTGGGGTCCGCGCTGTTAGCCGCTGCTCACGCCCGTCTCTGGAGCTCCTTTAAGCAGCGCTCTTAATCTCCTCTCCTTGTGCACCAGGAAACATAGAGGGAAGAAAAAGTCTCTTGACTCTCCCACCCGTCCACACTTTTTCCCGGACTCCCTCCCGGCTAGCTGTGGCGCACTAACCCCTTCAGGCTGTGTTCACGCTGCCAGTCCTCTCCCTGCACTCCTACCGAAGCCTGAGCCTCGTCTCCCAGCCCCGCCCGCCCCGGCGGATGAGCAGACAAGCCTCTTGGGCTGGTGAGTGCTGGTCGGCACCTATCCTCTGTGCGGGAATCTCTCCATTTTGCCCTCCACACCCCTGTGGCTGCGCTCTCCTCCGTGGCTTCGAAGCTCTCCCCTCCGCCGCCCGCAGTCTCCGCCTGTGAAGGGGCTTCCTAGTGTGTGGAACCCTTTCCTCCTTCACAGCTCCCTCCCACTGGTGCAGGTCCTGTCCCTATTATTTGTCTGTTTATTCTTTTTTCTTTTGCCCTACCCAGGTACGTGGGGAGTTTCTTGCCTTTTGGGAGGTCTGAGGTCTTCTGCCAGTGTTAGGTATTCTGTAGGAGTTGTTGCACGTGTAGATGTATTTCTGATGTATCTGTGGGGAGGAAGGTGATCTCCGCATCTTACTCTTCCGCCATCTTCCCCCTCTCCCATCATAAATTTTTATCAGTTTAGATATTGGACCATCAGCCACTGTGTCAGTCAGAGTTCAATAAGGGAAGCAAAGACATGATGGATACTATGGACTAAGAGATTTATTAAAGGAACTAGAGCTTGTACAGTTGTAGGAAGATCTGGGTAAATAAAGGCCAAAAAAGTAGAGTTAAGGATCAGAGAAAGTTCACTGACCAGCCCTGACCCAGGTAAACAAACTTACAGGAATCTGGCAGGTAGGCAGGCCCAGCTGCTGGAGCAGCACTGCACAGGGCAGCTGACGTGGAAGGCTGCGGAAGACTGTTGTCTCTTTAAGGTTACCACCTCTGTGTGCAGCGGAAGCTCTGTGGTGGGCCTGGGGGCACTCGTGGTCAGCAGAATCAGCATTCAAGAAGAGCTGGGCACAGAGTATGAAATCGAGGACAAACTGGGACCTGTGTTCACCTCAGCCTTCCGAGTGTGTGGCTGCTGCTTCACCTTCGCCCCTCAAATGTGCACAGCCTCACTTTGGACCAATTCTAGCTTGGAAACATGCAGGGGAGCGTTCTGGGAAATGTAGTTTCCCATACAACCAAGTTGACAGTGGAACACTTCACACACATTTCTAGAAAGGGAACACGGAGGGTAGAAAGGAGTGCTTGCCCCTGTCTCCTGTGCCTATGGTGTGTGTCTGTGCTAGTTGCTCTTTTAGCTGTTTATCACTGAATCCTGATAATAACTTTCAGAATTAAATGACTTTTCAGGGATACACAGCTAGCAAGATTTGGAGCCTGGATTTTTACCTGTGTTTGTATGAACCAAAGCTAATGTTTATTGTAATGCTCTATGCTGTTTTCCATGACAGACAAGACCTAATGGTCTGTTTTCCTGTTTGATCATTTGGATTAAGAAATATATATATATATATATATATATATATATATATTTTTTTTTTTTTTAACACTAAGATTTAGCAGAAATACTGGGTTTTCAACATTCCCAGTTAGTTACCATGCTAGTTGCTTAGGAGAGACTGAGCAGTGACTCACAGGGACACCACTTTTAGGTCAGAGGAAAATAACACCATTTGGCAGTGCGAGGAGAGCTTCTGTTTCACTCTCCGCAGAGCTTTGACTTCCCTTTGGCTGTGCCCAGAATTAGAAAGCTCTTCAAGGGATGGTACAGATTATGCTTCAGAGTCCAGAGCTGATACGGATTGAGCTTTGACTGCCCCTGTTTCTCTCCCTGAATAGATAGTATAAATTTTTGAGGACAAAAAAGAAACTGCTCCCCCTCCCCTTTTTAACAGAAGACAAAACAATGGAAGCCCTTTGGGGGAATAAATTAGCTTTCTTGGTCATCCTAATTTTACTTCCTGCTGTTTCAGTTCACCAGATACCTTTGCTTCCAGAAATCACCTAGATGTGGACTCATCGAGACCTTGCCTCTGATGGTTTTTTCCTTGATGGCATTTCACCTGTTAATCCTTATGAACTTTTCTCTTCCTAGCCAATTCTCTGTATACCACTGAACATACTTTTCAGCAGAACTTTTTGGTGGAAACACCCTTGAGGTTAGAGCAGTGCCCAGACTGTGAAGATACTGTGAGTAGTTTATGCAGTTCAGCCACTAAATTAGGTCTACTGATGGAAAAAGAAGTGGGAAATATGTTACATTTACTACTTCCTAATGGAAGTAATATATGCTCATATTATAAAAAAATAAAATATTTTTTAAAGCTTTTTACAAAAAACAGCAGTCCTCCTGGAGTTACTTCCCCCATTTCCATTTCCCAGAAGCAACACATCTTTCCCCTCTCTCATTTTTCCAGTATGTTTATAGCATAATTTATGTTGGATCAGTATTCAGTATTTACATTTTACACCCTTGTAAAACTTGTACAGATCTGAGACATACAGAATAATATGGTTATATTTCTTTTCTTATACAACCTTTTTGTTTTTCCTGGAGTTAATAATTGTTTTAATTTTCAGTTTCTTAACTTTTTGTGTACCTTTCACTGATTCTTTCCCTAACCCTCTGCCACAGATATGAATTTCCTGTCAATACATTGAAACATGCCAGGTGTCAATCATCTTTCAGATATGTATCTGATGCTGCATTCTAGATTGGTTACTGTCTTAGTTTGGGTCCCCCCAGAAGTAAACCATGTGCATGGGTGTAAGCACAAGTGGTTGATTTAGAAGATGATTCCAGGAAATCCTGTTAGGAGATTAGGAAAGGGGAGGAGGCCAATGAAGGGTGCATTATAAAGCAAGGTACAGTAGTGGACAACTATAACCTGATTCCAGTGGGGATCACGGGGAGCCTATAGTTCCCTGTAGCTCATGGCTCCCTGAGCTGCATGCACCTGGTTATGTATAGTGTCAGCTGCAGTTGGTGCTCAATGCCTGATGCACAAGGACCATCTTGGGATCTCCCTTTATCATCATTTTTACCTCTTTTCTTACACTGGATCCCTTTTTCTGGATCTCTTAACCTGTCCCTTTTCTCAACTGACACCTTTGTTTTGGTAGAATGCCTCTTCCATTGACCTTGGGAAGACAAATTAAAATCTTCCTTGTGTATTTGAAAATGTCATATGTTACTTTTATACTTCATTGATAATTTGAATTTAGGATTATAGATTATTTCCTCCAAAAATGTTGGAGTCATTGCTTCATTGTTTTCTGAGGAAATTTCTCATGTTGTTCATGGTTTTCTCATGTTCAGTGACCTTCTAATACTTGATACTTTGTGTGTAGCCTATTTTTTCCTCTCTGAAAGGTTTTAGGACTGTCTTTTTGTCTCCAGTGTTATGAAATTTCATGTTAATAGTCCTTGGTAGGATCCTTTTATCCATTGTCCTGGGCATTCGATCGACCCTTTCAATCTGGGAACACGTTTGTTAGTTCAGAGATTTCTTGAACTTTTACAAAGAATTTCTTCCCCTTCCAGTTCTGTGTTCTTTCTTTTTGGAGCTTCTATTATTCAGCTGCTAGACCTCCTGGACTGATCCTGATTTTATGTTTTCTTTCTGATTTTTTTAATCTCTGGTTTTTTGTTCTACTTTTGGGGGGATTTGCCTCAACCTCATCATCTGTGCTTCTGTTGATTTTTTTAAATTTTATGTTTTATTGAAATTCATATTTAAAGTTAAATTATATTTTAATTTCTAAGAGTTCTCTGTTTCTTTTTTATTTCATTGATAAAGTATCTTAGACACCTAAGAATGTTAATGATAGTTATTTTTCTTTCCCTGAGTTGTTTGGTTTTTACAATTTCCTTGTTTGTTTTGCCTCTTTCATGTTAGAAACTTTCTTCAAAGTCTGATGTTAGTGGCTAACCTTTTCCTCTTAGGTGTAGGACAGTAAAGCTGGTCAAGGGAGGGTGCTTATTTACTATTATAGCTTCATTCTAGGGTAATCAGCCTGAAGTTGTTGCATTGGGTGCTTCCAGCTGTGAATATCTGTAGGTCTCTTCTCTTGAGTCGGTTGTATTCCCCAGAGAAGAATCTTCCAGTCTTCTGCCCAGAGGATTCAAACCTGACTGCCAGTTCTCTAGGGCAGGGCTCGCCAACCCCCGGGCCACGGACCGGTACAGGTCCTCGGCCTGTTAGGAATCAGCAGGAGGTGAGCAGTGGGCGAGCCGTGGAAAAATTGTCTTCCACAAAACCAGTCCCTGGTTCCAAAAAGGTTGGGGACCGCTGCTGTAGGGGACCAGTAGGGGAAGTGTGCTGGCAAGTCTCACAGTTCACAGTCTGGACTGGCCCTAAAGCCCTGTTTTCAATATAGGTCAGGTAGCTTCTCTCTGCAAAAGAACTCTATTAGATTGCTACACTTTTTATTCTTCATAAAAAAAACAAGTTTTCTAGTTCCCATTCTCTTTTATGATTCAAAAGGCTGTCAGTCACGTGAGCCATAGGATGTGGACAGAGTCTGCTTATGAAAACCACTTCCATGACCATCTACTAGTTTCTAAGATAGTCTATTTATTCGTTTATTCTTTCCTTCAGCAGTCCAGGTTAAACATCTAATGCGTGTACAGCTTTATGCTAATCCTGTCTGGGAGATACGCAGAGCAGCATACCAGTATCCTGCTCTCATGGGCCAGAGGAGAGATTGCTATTAGGAAACTGTTTCTGCAGTAAACCCAGTGGGGGCAGGTTGAACTAGAATAGCAAAGGTGGGAAAGTAAAGATGGGGGCTTAGAGAGATTGTAACAATTTGAAAGAAAGGCTAAAGCTATGGCAAATATAAAGATAATGTGAAGGAGAGGAGTTAGGTCCCTTTAGAAGAGAAGAGAAGGGTCCCTAAGGGCACATCTAACTTGGTGAAGCTATCTAGCCCGAGATCATATTATAGGAATTCTAGTGTCTTAAATGTGTATTTTTCTAGGCTTCCTCTGTTTCTTCAAGTACTGCTTTTTAAAAATATATATTTATATATTTATTTATTTATTTATTTATTTATTTGGCTGTGCCGGGTCTTAGTTGTGGCATGTAGGGTCTTTTAGTTATGGCATGCGGACTCTTAGTTGCAGCACGCACACAGGATCTAGTTCCCTGGCCAGGGATCGAACCCAGGCCCCCTGCATTGGGAGCGTGGAGTCTTAACCACTGGACCACCAGGCAAGTTCCTTCAAGTACTGCTTTTAAAAATCATTTAAAAATAATTATGTTAACACTTAAAAATGGTTAATTCAGACATCTGATGATGTTTCTCAAGAAAACAGAAATTTTACTAATCCAAGAGTCTTAAAAATAGTTAATAGCTGTGAATAAATTTAAAAGCTGGTCTCTTCAAATATATGAATCAATAAGTATTTTAGATGATTTGAAGAAATAAGCTAATAGAATATGGTTTTCTCCCCCCTTCTCGTGAAAATGTAGAACATATTCAAGATGTTCCTAAGTAATTAATGGAAGAATTGAACAACATAATCGAACAACAGTGAAAATGATAAATTTGAAAATCAGCCACAGTATATTAAACTGTTACAGTTATTTCAGGTAATTGTTTACCGGAAGACAGCTCTTAGCGGAACCAAGATCTAAGCACAAATCAGTAACCAAATTCGTAAAAGGAATAAATCTTTAGAGTGTAAAAACAGGACTTGAAGGGATTAACCACCGTGTGTGTTTTCATTCCTCGGTTTCTTTGATCTCCATTTATCTTCTTTCCTTCTGTTCATTTGGTACCTCTTATTGTCTGGTGTCTGCTTATTTCAGTTGTATTTGTGCTAATGTTACTCCTTCTTTGTGTTTCCCTGGTACCTTGTGTGTATTAGCTGTTATTGCATTTATCGCGTTTGTTGCCACTGTTACCGTATCTGACACCTCACTCTACTGTGAGCACCTTGGCAGGGACTGTGTCTTTCCTGGATTTCAGATATGGCCTATTGTAGAAAAGTCTTTGAATATATACTCTAATTATATCATTCCCCCCAAAAATGTGTCATCATGTGACATTTTCAATTTTTTAAATTTAACATGTATGATACACTTTTCTATGAGAAGCAAAGTAAAGAAAATGTGAATTTTACATTTTTTCCAGGTACCGCCAGGCTTTACATCTGTTAGCATGACTAATTGCTACTCATTATGTGATTCTAAGCTTAAAGATATTTCTCACCCGAAACCTTCTTTGCGATGCCCACTCCTACAGACTAGGGTGATGCTGTGTACTTTCGTGACTTGCTGTAATCTCCCCACATGACACTTAGTATATACACTTCACTCTAATTGCTTTTAAAATAGACGCTACCCTCAGTTCACTATAAACTTCATAAAGGCAGAGGCCATAGCTGTCTTGTTCATTATAATATCCCTGGGCAAACTTGGGAGGGTGACCTCTCATAATAATTCTCTTTGTCTGCAGATTCGACCTTTGAAGCCCAAAGTTTAAATAAAAACCTATTCAAAAGAAATGTTCAAGATGAAATGGCAGCCACTAAATGCTGGAAGTGTGTGCTTTAGCTGTGATTCTATCAGGGGTTTCTAAACAGATGGAATCCTGGGCATAATTCTCGGTTAATGTACATTCCCAACTCTGATAATGGACCTGAGAAGCCGTAGTATCGTAGCATCAAGTAAATCATTGTCTTTAACAGTGTGCTAATAAAGCTGTTTCTTCCATGAAAACTGGATTTGCCTTCTAGGCATCTTCTTTTATAAAAGTAAAAGCAAAAAAGAAATTGAAATGCTGTCTTTGTGGCACAAAACTAATTTTCAGCAGCAGTTATGTGCGAGAAAAATAATTAAGTCTTTTTAATGAACACAATATTTCTGTTCTTCATGGGACTGTTTACTGTTAGAATCTTAGTTGAGAGGTGATTTTGAAAATAGTTCTATTTTATACATGGTGTGAGTGAAACATGGCATAAGGCCCACACTGCAGGAGTTATCAGTTAATTTTCTACTTCAGTCCATAGGCTCCTAGAATTGAAATAAAAGGTAGAATCTTAAAACTTCAAGATCACATAATCCAGTAGTTTTTGAAGTGCTTTCTGTGGGCCACCCAGATCCACAGAGGGACTGAAGGGCCACAGCAATGAAGAGAGTATCAGAAAAGGCACAGGAGTAGAGAATGGACTTGAGGACACGGGGAGGGGGAAGGGTAAGCTGGGACGAAGTGAGAGAGTGGCATGGACATATATACACTACCAAATGTCAAATAGATAGCTAGTGGGAAGCAGCAGCATAGCACAGGGAGATCAGCTCGGTGCTTTGTGACCACCTAGAGGGGTGGGATAGGGAGGGCGGGAGGGAGATGCAAGAGGGAGGGGATAAGGGGATGTATGTATATATATAGCTGATTCACTTTGTTATACAACAAAAACTAATACACCATTGTAAAGCAATTATACTCCCATAAAAATGTTTAAAAAATAAAATAAAAAAAGAAAAGGCACAGGAAGACGGGCAAGATGGGATCTTCACCTGGACGAGCTTGCCTTTTCTATTAAATTCCTCTTGAGATTTTGAGAGAAAGGGAGAGTTTAGCGATTAAAAGAGCAGGTGTGTTTTTATCTGTGGACCAAGCTGCACATATTGCAGATGAAGACATTGGTGGAGGGGCAATTTTCGGTAGCTGAGCTGGTTTAGAGACCGGTGAAGGCCTGACTCCCCACCCAGCCCTGTCCCTCCTACATCACTGTTGCCTGCTTTGAAAGTCTCTTATCTCTTTGTCTTCAGCTTCCAGAGCTAAACTCAGCATGATCAACACCATGTCAAAAATCCGTGGCCAGGAGAAAGGGCCAGGCTACCCTCAGGCAGAAGCACTGCTGGCAGAGGCCATGCTCAAGTTTGGAAGAGAGCTTGGAGATGATTGCAACTTCGGTAATGTATGCTTCCTCACATTTTCATTTTTCATTCGTCCATGGGATTTTAGTGCCACTAAGAAAACTCTGTAGGAAATCATCCAAACCATTTTATATTTTGATTCTCAATTTTAGGTCTTGTCCACATGGGCCCCAAATTTCTTTTCAGACCGTTTCATCATTTGTCTTAGGAATTTTATGTATTTTCTTTTTTCCTAATGAGATCCCATCATTACAATAGCTGGGTGACACATCCGGATGCCTGGACATTTACCATTGCACGTGTCTGGCGGTAACTAGTGTTGGGACGGAGGGAACTGTCAACATGACTCATGCTGACTCAGCATGAGTCAGCACCCCACCCCATGAGCTTTCTCTTTGCTCCCTGCTCTTCTATCCAGGGTACCTAATTTGACTGCCCCAGGTGAATTCCTTCACCCCTCCCTCCTTTGACCCTCAGCCGCCATAGTAACCACCTTCTGTTTTCACTCCTTCACAATGTGAGGTCGCAGCAAATGACTGTCCTTCCTGATTGAGCCCTGTGCTCTGTTCCTGGTATTTGCTTCTGCTCAATGTGCTGGCCTTAAAGAGGTCTCCTCTAAAGGAAAGCAAGTACTTACAAAGGAGGGTAGGGAGCTTCCAAATTGCTTTTTAAAGGAAAAGCACAATTTTATGTTCTTTATAATAAGGGGTCCCTCTACCACCCATTGGGTGCATTGAGTCTATTGTACTCAGTGAACTTTCATGTACTGTCTCAGGTGGAAAATACACTGATCTCCAGAGGGCATTATATGCTGTCTGCTGTCTTGGTTGTCTTCAGAAGACAGACAGTAATCCCAGGTTTTTCGTCTGTGATGGGTGCTGTTATTGCAAGTGCATTTCACCTTCACCTTTGTTCTTTAACGAGTACAAGTGCTTAGTTATCCCCTTGCAGGCCCAGCGCTTGGTGAGGTCGGGGAGGCCATGCGGGAACTCTCGGAGGTGAAGGACTCTTTGGACATGGAAGTGAAGCAGAACTTCATTGACCCCCTTCAGAATCTTCATGACAAAGATCTGAGGGAAATTCAGGTATCTGCAGCTAGTTATTTGGGAAGTGGGCAGTTGGAATTGTACAGATGCAGGTGGCCTTCTCCTTTAGGAAACATTTTTTAAAGCTTACCGTGCATGTTGTCAGCACTGAGCATGTGAATTGCAAAACAATCCAGCACGATAAATCGAGAGAAACCAGAAATGCAGTACTTTTAGCCCCAATGTTATGATGACTGTGCCACTCCTGAGTATTACATTTGACTTCTCCACGTTCAATTTTCAAGTTTTTTCAAGCTTTTTTCTCCATGAGGGTAATATCCTTTCCCTGTGTGAAATCGCCCCCAGAAAACCACAGAATAATAAAGAAAATTTGTTAGCTTAAATACATAATTATTCTGTTACTCTGTAAACACGTGTTTTCATATTCTCATAATGTTTGTTAGGATTGAGGGAGAACCCAACTGTCCTCTTTCTAAAACATGTGGAAGAGTTTAGCTCTTCCAAATAATAAACTTCAACTGGCTTTACCTAGAACTAGGTGTGTGATGTTCGCTCACTCATTCTTTTAACAAATATTTGTTGCACTTGTCTGAAATTTGATTTCCTTGACTGTAAAATGAAGTACCACAATGTGTAGTCTCCCTGATCTTATTCTAGCTTAAATCTCCTTCAGCCCTACCACCGGCTCAAGGTCACACAGTTAGTATGTGGCAGACTCACTCCAAATCTAACATGTAACCCTGCCTCCAGGACTCTACCCTGCAGCTGACTGCCAGTTCAGATGTTCTAAAAGAATATTCCTTCCAAAGATACACACATTTAGTCTGGATCAGGGCATGGATTGGAGGCAGGGTGTAACGTGGATGGGAAGGTCGAGGATATCCTTCCTCCTTCCTTCTCATTTCTTCACCACTCCCAACTCTGTTTCCGTTTCCTTCCCTTTTACTCCTTGCACACCCAGGATCAAGGAAAGTCTAGCATTTTCTCCCACCCATTAGTAGTGAAACACTGCTGCTCATAGGACAAAAATACTTTGTAGCTTTCGGAAACTACTTTCCTACTTGGTCAGTGGAGGTGTCGGACAAGGCTAGGCAGCCACACACCAGGAATGTGTGCATCTGGGGTGATGCAAAGAGGGATTGATGCGCAGTGTATGGTGTTAGGTCCTTTCCAAGTTAGGTCTAGATGATGACTAAGTGTCATCATCTGTTAGATGGGAGGCTTAAATTAACCATGATTCTCCTAAAGATACATCAGTCAACTAGGGTAAGTGCTGAGACATAGATTCCTAGGTCTCAGCCCTGGATATTCTAATTCAGGTGATCAAGAATCCATATTTTTAATAAGCATCTAAGGTGATTCTAACAGACTGGATTACCTCAAAGATAAATCCTTTCCAGCACTAATGTTCTATGGTATGAAAAGGAAGAATACCATGCTATCTCACTCATTTCAAGGAAAGCATTTTTCCTCTGCCTTCCCATGAGATACCACTTCCCTTGAAGATGGGGACTTGTGAGCCCCATATACCTGTGCTTTCCAAATGTGTAGGGTGTGTACACACATTCCTGGCTTCTGCCGTGGGATGGAGAGGGATATATTCCACTTTAGCTTTGACCCAGCAGGGGTAGAAGTAAAGGGTATTGGTATTTCCCACAATTTCTTTCTTGCTATTAATTATTTTTAAAGATGTTTCCCAACATAAATGTTTTAGCATTTGGAAGCGTTTGCCCCAGTGCTGCAGGTTTCTTTATTTTTCTGGTGACATGATGTTTTAGAACTTAGCCTGTCTTATTTTGGAAGCTAATAGGCATGATGGGGAAGTGAGCTGTAAATAGGCCTTTTCCGTACATCCTTTCAAAGTATATTCCCACCCTTGACTTTTTCAGCATCATTTAAAGAAGTTGGAGGGTCGACGCCTGGACTTTGATTACAAGAAGAAACGACAAGGCAAGATTCCAGATGAAGAGCTACGTCAGGCTCTGGAGAAATTTGATGAGTCTAAAGAAATTGCTGAGTCAAGCATGTTCAATCTCTTAGAGATGGATGTGAGTGACTCTCCTGTGGTTTTTAATTTAGCTTTGGCTTTGAGGCACGAGATTCATGTGTTAAAGGGTTATGTAATTAAAAATGTTAATGACTGTACTATGTGGTGAGAACTTCAGTAGTTGGTTATTCTTTCAAATTATTTAAAATTGTAAAGTAGACTGAGAAATGGTGAAGCTTTTTCTCTATTCCTATAGTTTGATTTAACTAGATTTTTGTCTGCTAATGATCTTAAAGTATTATAAATAGTGGGGAGATAAAGAATGTTTCTGATGATCTATAGAAGTCCAGTAGCTTAAGCAAATACTCTGTTGAAATGTGAAATGTAAGGCAGATTGACTTCAGATTAAATAAGATTATCAGTCAAGTAAAATGTATTCAGAAGTGAGTGTCCAACATAGGTTAAGATGGTCTGTATTTTGAAGTAAAGTCGACAGTTTCTTTCCAAAGATGATTTCAATTGAGATTGACGATTGTAGCATAGATACTACATTTGGGACATAGAGGAGATAGTTTAAAAGTTGCCTTCACATTTCCAGAGTGCTGAATTACTATTCACGGCTTTAGAACTTACATTCCGACCGCTCATGTCATAAAACCTGTTAACCAGCTTTCCTGTCCTTGCTCATCCCCACCTCCGGCCCCATCAGTTACTGACCAACTTCTGCCAAGATATTTACAGAGCCTTTATGTACTTATCACACCCCAGACTGGTGACAGGGGAGGCAAGTTGAACATATCCAGACTTTCACACTATCCAGAGACAGGGTCAGAGTGTGTGTTTATGTAAAACAACGTGTCCACCTAACTACTGAAGAGGAACACCGTGGGGATGAGGGTGACCCGAATCACAGTGTTCCTTCCCTTCACCCAGAACCCTACCCCACCCCAAAACCCATGGGGCAGCATTGCCTCTGTTAACTCAGAGGCCATTATTCAGCTGGATCACAACACAAGACTCAACATGAAGAGTAACCAAAGATGCTTAGAATATTAGAGCTGGAATGAACCCAAGATGTCACTTGACTCAACCCTTCTACATTGCAGATGAGGGTCAGAGAGAACAAAAGATTTTCCATCATACCATGCTGTCTCCCATAGTGCTTCATGTGAGAAATCAATACCCACGTTTTTATTAACAGCACTAATACTGACTTGGCATGAAGTTATAGAGAGCAAAGAATGTTCTAGTCAGTGCATCTTTTGTCCTATAGGAAATCAATAAAATAAGCCAAATCCTAATCAGAAGGTTGTAACTAAGCATGAGACTGTTTGATGAGAGTTATGTCATCTTCAGGAGGATTCTGACTAAAGTTTCTTCTCATAGCACTAGAGTTTCCAAACACAGGGATGCTTTCTTATCCTTAATCAGTTTGTAACTTGCAAAACTATCTATCGGTCAGCCTGGCTCACCACACAGTCATGGGCATCACTGAGCACTGGTCCGTGTGTCCGGGGTAGCTGTGTCGTGTGGACTGGGCACTAGCAGCTGGTTAAGGACAGTAACCTGGTAACTAAGGTGTGATTCCCCTGTTGATCTGCAGATCGAACAGGTGAGCCAGCTGTCTGCGCTCATCCAGGCGCAGCTGGAGTACCATAAGCAGGCAGTCCAGATCCTGCAGCAAGTCACAGTCAGACTGGAAGAAAGGTATTTTACAGCTCCCTGCATTTTCCATTTCCATTTTCTTGCTATGAAATGGTGTATAAAGACGTGGAGATATTAGAATGCATTCGAAGAAAAACTTCCACCAAAATTCCTGCTGATCCTACAAAGACACCTTATGGACCATTTGTTTTGATTTTATGTTGTCTTGGGCTTTGTTTTACCTTGTTCGGTTGAATCTAGTCTTGTGTTTATGAGAGCTAAATACTTAAGGAGTATTTCGGATGCCACAGATGGGACGCCAGGACTCTACTGATGATAATGGATGTGATTTGCTGAGCAGCTATTCTGTGTGGGTACTGAACGTGTATCATCATCAATCATAGAAGAGCCCTGTAAACCAAGTATTGTTAGCCTCACCTAACAGACGAGCAGACTGGGGCTCAGGGTCACACAGTGGTGCAACAGGGCTTCACGTTTAAGCATAACCTGTTGGAAAGCCTGTGTCGTTCCATACCTTGTATTTCTCTGAATGGTGACGAGGTCCGTGAGAGGGAGCTGTTTTCTTATGTCTGTTCCACCTCCTCAGATGGGCCTCATAGCCAGGCTGGGTGGTTTAATTCATGAATGAGTCTCCCTGGAGCTGCAGGACACAGCCTGCACAGCTGTACACGGTAGCCCTGTGCTATATCATATGTGTTATTTTAGTTAAACTAAATGCACGTACCTCAAAGGATGGCCTCAGCAGCTTTTATTCTCAGCTCATGGCCAGAGTCGACTCTCATAGCTGATGATATGGCTATAAGTGCACAAGGCAGCCTCCAGTTACGGTGCTGTATTACGGGAAACGACCTCACCCGTTTCCATCTGGCCAGCCTCTTCCTCTCCTCAGTATCTTCCTTGACTAGTGCTTGGATTGTTCATCTTTCCTCAGTGCACCCTTGTGGAATTATGTGTAACACTCTGAAGCCTCTAGAATGGTTTAAAACCATGCGCTTCCACGTACTAAAGAAATATTATATGTCTTTGTGACATCTGTTGAGCATGAAGGCCACTTTTCTTTTTTGCCTCTGAAATACGTCCAAAGCCACTGTCATTCTACAATCGCCATACCCTAAACTGCCCCCACCCTTGCAAATGTGCTGTTCACTTTGCTTCGTGAACACCTGAAGCTGTGGAAAATACTTCCGGGTGTGCAGAATACATTTACTGCCTGTACCTTTCCACCTCTCTCGTGTCTCCCTTGGATTCTCTCCCCCTTCCTCTGTGCTGTTCCCAGAGCACACAGTACTTCCCCCTTTCCTCCCTCCATACCATCTGAAGCTCTACAAGAAATAACTTGCTTCTGGAAACAGCTGTCCATCTAGAAATGACTCCTACCTATCTTTTACCTTTTCTCCTTAAACCTTCTCCAACTTCCCCGTGGACAGGTAGACTCCTCACCACCCCCAGCTCCACCCCTGGGTTCCTGTGGCATTTGGTCCTATCTCCGTAGCAGCACTTACTACAGTTGACAGTAATCAGTTGTTTATGTTCTGTCTCCCCTCCAGGCCATAAGCTGCTTGAGGGTAGGAACTGTGACTTATTCATCTTTGAGTTCCTGGCACCTAGCACCCTGCATACTTGCAAAGTGAGCTCTGAGTAAATGAGGGAGAAAGTGAGAGGAAGGATGAAGGCAGTGAGGGTATAACCACAGCGGGTGTGACCACAGCACTAAAGTGGAGACAGACACAGATAAGAAAACTAAGGGTCCTTTTCAGATTTCCCATACTCCACAATGGTAGGTTGGTGGGTGACCTAAGCATTTTCAGGATTGTATTGCTTTTCTTTTTCTTCTTAATTGGCTGCATACTCTACCCCCCTTTTTCTTTTTAATGCAGAATAAGACAAGCTTCATCTCAGCCTAGAAGGGAATATCAGCCTAAACCTCGAATGAGCCTGGAGTTTACAACTGGGGACAGCACTCAGCCCAATGGGGGCCTCTCCCACACGAGCACTCCCAAACCTGCAGGTAAGGAGCGGAGGCCTGCAGAACCCATTCCCCGGGCCTGGGCACACTGCACTGACACTCTTCCAGAAATGCTAGGAGCAGTCCAATCTGTGTGCATAAGGAATCCACTGTAATATATTTCTTACAGGATGGTTTTGTCAGGTAGAAACTCTTAAAGGAGTTCCTTCTTGTCTCATTGATTATCTCTTCCCCTCCTTTACTCTCTCTCCTCTATAAAACTTTCTTTGTTAAGTCCCTTTTTTCTCTCACTGTCCATCATCAGCACATACTTAACTGTTCTAACAAACACATTTGATTTTGACCCTCCTTTGTGGTCTTACAATTACCTTAATATGTGAGTTTAGTTGTAGGGATGGCATCTTTTCTTCCTGTTATTCTGCCTCCGTGATTCCTGCCTGCATGAGGAATCATGCTCCTGGGCAGTGCGTGCCCACGTACACTCACGTATAACCCACAGACAGCAGGCACTCCAGGAACTTGCTGAGTTGGATTTCCTGAGTCACAGCAGCATGTGGGTGAATATATTTGTAGATGAATATATTCTGAGTCTCAGCATCTGCTAGACTTCCCTCCTTTCCCCACCCTCCAGCCGGTTCATCGTGCTGTGGTAAGAGGTTGATACAATGGGAGCTAAAACTTATTTTCCATCAGGCATGTTGATGTATACCCAGTAATGTATTCTTTTAGGTGGTACCACCGCTCTCCACCCCCTACACGCAGATCAGATAAAAACCTGTGCTTGAAATAGATTCAACCTTGGTAATCCTCTTGGTTGAAGAACAGGAACTATCTCATACTGGATGTGGATTTTAAGGATATACAGCTTTCTCCTGTTTTCCCTGCATCCCCAGTGCCTGATGTTCTACAGTAGGAAACATAGATGCTCTCAGGAGACCATGAAGGAACAAAGTGAGGTGTGTGGCGACAGTTGGAGTTCTCTGCCCCTTGTGCTTAGCTCTGCTGCTCAGAGCCCTCAGTGTGCGGATAAACAGCAGTGGTTTTTAGAAGTTATCTGGTTACAAGGACTAGTCATATAAGTTATAGGTAACCTGCTTCCCCCTGCTCAAAAACCAATCCCATATTTCACTTTTCTTTTGGAGACTCATTAATTTGCTTTCTCTAAGTAAAAAAAAAAAAAAAAAAAAAAAAAATTCATTGTTCCCCTTCAAAGCCATCTAGATGGCATGGAGCTGTATGCACTTGTCTGCGTCGATATACATATGTGTGTGCCTGCTGTGTTAATATATTTGCTCATTTAACATAGATCCCTTTTAAGCTGTGATCCCATCCTTCGATATTTAACTCAAGGAAGAATATATTATTTTTTCTATGCCGTAGCTCTGATGCACACCTCATGTTTATATATGCAATATATAACGCAAAGGTGTAAATTATATCATTTTTATATAATCTCATTTAATAGCCAGAGTAGTACTGTGAAAAGTAAGTTCTACTGTTAGTTCCAATTTTAGACAAAGAACCTGAGAGCAAAGTGCCTTAGGCAAGGTCACAGAAAGTAAGAACTTGAACCCAGTGTTTTATATTGTCTTATTTTTACTACATTACAGCGATTTCCAGAGGCTGGGCGGGGAGGGGTCTTTATTTTTAAAAAGTGAGAACTGCATTGTTATTCTGAAGTTGTAAAGTTTTGTCCGTGTAATAAACTCTATTATTTCACATGTGCAGAGATCTTAAAGTGCTAGCATGGAAAGAATTCTGGCCACGCTTCATTTTGAACCTAAATCTCGTTAATACTCCTTAAGTCATTGGGTCTCCCATCTCTGGGCATCGTTAGCAAGGCCAACCTTGATGAATTGTGTTGTACGTATCACAAGGATAGATGTGGCCAATTTTTCATACTGGAAATAGAAACAGCAATTCAACAACTTCAAGAAACATGAGAAAGCTTCTGAAGACTGCTAGAGGGCAAGGTGCCGTGCAGCAGACACTGGGGACCAGTAGCAAGAGGAAGCGTCAGCGGGAAGAGGAGTGAGGGAGGAACCAAGGGGGACAGCAAGCTGGGCAGGTGCAGCAGGAGGTAGATACGTGCATTAAATTCCCCTTGTCTTTCTGTGTTCTTCTCTCCTGCTCTTACTCCCAGGTGCCCCAATGGATCAGCCCTGCTGCCGAGCTCTGTACGACTTTGAACCTGAAAATGAAGGGGAGTTGGGTTTTAAAGAGGGTGATATCATCACACTCACTAACCAGATTGATGAGAACTGGTATGAGGGGATGCTCCATGGCCAGTCAGGCTTCTTCCCCATCAATTACGTGGAGATTCTGGTTGCTCTGCCCCATTAGGATGTCATGCTGGCTGGCTCACCTCTTCCTGACCCAGATAGTTAAGTTTAACCACTGCTTTGGTAATGCTGCTTACAACACATCCCAAGTGCAGGCTGCAGTGGTCCAAGTCATCAAGCCCCACTGAGTACGTTTCGTTGACTTGTGTGATCCCACGAGAGTCATGGTGATGGATGGTATCTTCTTAGCCTGGTGGGCATGGCATGTGCTTTGTAAATACCATCTGAGACCAGCCAGAATTCACAGAACTGCTGTTGACACAGTTCTCAGGAGGATGTGGCTTCTTAGAATATGACCATCAGCCACATCACAGATAAACCATCCTGCCGAAGATGTTATCTACCACCCGGGGCCATCTCAAGGTCTCAGGTTCTCCATTTAAATAGAGGAGAAAGTTCTCGTTTTCACAGTGACCCCTCCCAAACATGTGGGTCACAGAATTGTCAAAGGGAGCCTCCCTCACCAGCAAATTGTCTTCTGGTCTGAACCAGCGAGTCCCTTGATGCTGTCAATATAAAAGTGTTGAGTGTGGGTTCAAAGCCTTCTCTGAGAACAGTCACCTTTGTTCCACAGCTTATGCCTATTTCTGAGTTACAGCCGGTTTTCTTCCCTCCCTGCTATTAAAGCCAGAGGGGGATTCCCATTTTATTTCTAAGTAAGACAGTTAGCAGTCAGCATATTGAGGGAGGAGCTGAAGAGGAGATTCTCCATTATGAGGAAATGGGAAGAGATCTGGTTTCCAAGCTTAAATTTCTTGCTGTACAGAAACCATGTATACATACAGGGCATTTCTGAAGGTACCTGGACAGAGGAACAAATATCTTCACTTCAGTCTTATTTATGAATTACGTGTTTCATGAATACATTTGGTATAGAGACACAAGAAGAAAAACACTAGAAACCATTTTCCCACTAGTTCATAGACCGAGAAACAGTAACCATCTTCCCACTCCACTTTCACCTTGTGTTCTTTGAACATCATTTGTGCATATTCTGCCCTCAATGAGGACCAAATAAAGATGATTTTTGTGCTTAGCAGTTTAAGATGTGTGGCTGCATATGCAAAGCTCTTTCCCAGTTCAGTCATGACTTTTATTTCTGTCCCTTCTATCTCCTCTTCATTTTGTGTGTACAGTGCTGTGTGTAAACTTATGAGTGGTTTTCTTCATTGATTTGTTTCTTGCGGGTTTTTTCGTATCAGTCATTACAGTCCTGTTAGGCATCCAGAGTTCTATTTATCTAGCTGTACAGATTCTTTCAGAGGTTTAATGTGCTGCTTTGGATGTGCCACCTGCGGTAGTGGATCATGTGGAGCGACAGGCAAATCTTACTGCTTAATGTATAAACTCTTAACCGCGGGAAGCGTCGCTGTTTCCAATAAATATTGCTGAAGACAGAACCAAAGGCTCTGGTCCTTTATTTTGTGTCAGTTCTCTGGGTCCGACAGTGAGTGGACTAGTCTTCATTGCCTTCTGATACAACCAAAGCAGACCTGGTTCCAACCGCAGACCTACTTCTCTGTAAGCAAGGGAAGTTCCATTATCAAGAAGCGACTTAGCGTGGACACTGGTAACTTACTGGTAACCCAGGGAAGGAGGAGATTTGAAAAAGAAGATAAGAAAGTGGAGAGAAGAGGTCTTCTAGAAGTTAAATGAGATAGCATCATGGTGATATAATCAAAAGAGTGTAATATTCAGAGGAGCAAATAAAATGTATCATTTCAATCAGTCTTTTGTTTTCTTTCATGCTTAAAGAGAAAGGAATAGATGTGGAAATACAGACCGGCCAAAAGGTGGCCGCTTTTTCTCTTGGTGTATATATGGGGGGAGGGGGAGGTAGGTGGGGGGAGGGGAGCAGTGCATACAGAATATGTATTTCCTGAGCTCCTGAGAAAACAAACATGTTCTTTATGTACTGGGTGCCCTTTGTATTCCTCCATGCCGAGGCCAATAGTCCAAATGTTCTAATCTAAAACAAATTGTTTTAATCAAATATATTAGGTTCACATATATACTGTATGTGAACTGCTGTAACATGAAAATAATATTTTTGCTAGCTATGAGTTAGAGTATTATAGATCAATTCTTCAAACCAATTTAAAGAAGAAATTACCAATGTCATTATTGTGAATGGAGAAAATCCAGAAAAGTCACAGATAAACTATTAGACTCAATAAGTAAATTTAATAGGATTACTGAGTATATAATCAATATCCAAAAAATTTTTATATACCAGTAACAGTCAATTAGAAAAAAGTAATTAAAATGTATATCATTTACAAAGGCATCAAAAATTCAAGTCTACAGACATAAATCTAATAAGAATTATATAAGATCTCTACATAGAAAATTATGAAACGTGTTTGAGAAAAAATAAAGAAGACCCTAATGAGTGAAGAGATATTTACATTTATGGGTTGGAAAACTCAGCATTGTAAATATGTCATTTCTACCCAAATTGACCTATAGGTTTAGTGCAGTTTCAGCCAAAATCTCAGGAAGTTTTTTGTGTGTGTTTGAATATTGACAAGCACATTATGAAAGTTATGTGAAATGCAAACGGATATTTCTTCTTAAAGAAGAACAGCTTAGTTGGAGGACTTTCTCTAGATGTAAAACATAAAGCTATAGTAATTCAGAAAGTGTGATGTTGATTCAGTGATAGGACAAAAGATGATCCGTACAGAAGAGCAAGTCCAGAAAGAGGCGTATATGTATCCAACCATATTTGAACCAGTAAAGCTTTCTGTTGTCTTTAATGTTACACAGTCAGGTGTGATATAGATATAATATATATATTATAAACTGAGTAATTGCTGTAAACCAGAAACTAACACAACATTGTAAATCAACTATACTTCAGTTAAAGACAATCATGCCTCAGTAGTAAAAGCTGGTTTATAGTTATAAAGTTAAAAAAACAACAACTGCTTTTGCAGACTGCCTTTCATCCCATGGGGGTGGTGATGGTGACAGGAAGGACTTAATGCTAAAGAAAGCAACATCTTGAAGCTACCATTTGGAACTCTGTGTGGTGGTTGGTGAAGACTTACTGGGCTCCATGGAGACGTGGCTACACCAGCAATTTCTAGGCCCAGCTGTTGGGGCCCGAGGAGATGTCAAGGAAAAGAACAAACCTATTTTTGAAAGGACCCGATGAAGGCTAGCCGCTTAAAGGTCAGGGTGTTGAATGTCACTCACTTCTCGTGTGTGTCTAAGTGATGGTGGCCTCCCATCTGGGTCAGAGAAGCTGTGATTCTTGACAGGAGTGAGGCAGGCTGTCAGCTTTGGAGGTAAAGGAGTGGAGAGCAGCATCTCAATACCATTTTCTCAAAAAGGAACCCTGGACTTCTTTTGTACTACCTTCTGTGGTTATTCACCCATATGTACCAAGGCCAAGATTTTGGGAAGTCCCTTCAGATAAGAAATAACAAAGCTTCACAGTAGAGGGGTGGAGAATAAAGTTTGAATATCAGGAAAATTCGAAGATGTTTGGAGACCTTCGTGTCATCTGGGTTCTTGAATTTTTTTCTGCATGACGAGTGTGGTCTCAGAAACAAGGGTTTCATATCTGTTTTCGGATGTCATCTGAAAAATGTTTGCAGCATTCCCGAAATTAGCAATTTTCCTTTCTTTATATTCCAGGCTTGCAAAATGTAGATTTCTTCACCTGGCAGAGTCTTTCCTGATTCTAGGCTTTTAGGGGCCTTTAAGCAATAAAAATAGGTGTGTATTTACAGCTGTGTTTGAATTTCCTGTATCATTGTTTTCACACCAGGGAATCAAACACATTCAACGCTTTTATCAGATGATGCTTGTAATTGTTGCTTGTAATTGTATTACGGCGTATCGAGCACTTCATTAAGCTCAATATATGTGATTTTGATTGAAGACTAAGGTGTTAAACACTTGGCTCTTTGCGGTCAAACACTGGAAGAAAGAGAGCTTTGTAAAAGGGTTGATTGTTGACCCAATGTAGTCTCAGGCTTACTGGTATTCAGAGCTTAGAAAAGATAAAAGAACCTGTCAACATTATGAAATATCTTAGTAGCAAGACAAAAGGTGAGCTCCTTGATGGTGAAATAAAGAGACTATAAGGTCTTATAAAAGGCTGGTTTTATAGAATGTCAGACATAGGAGATGAAGAAAGTAAAGAGAAGTTTCATAAGAAACATTTTTCACACTTTACCTCCCTGCTAGTGTTCCGGCTTCCTCTAAATCTTTCTGTGTGTGACTGGTAAAAGAAACATCACATTTCTTTATTTTTCTAAACCCAATTAAGTATGGCTTTCTTCCCGCTCCCACCAGAATTGGCAGGCAGTGCTCTCTCGATTCTGTCTGTGGGGAAGGGCCTCTGGTCCTCAGCGTAGGTGATGCTACTGCTGCCGGGTTTTCTCGCCCAGGCCTTTGTGGTCTGCTAGAAAGTACAGCTCCAGCCCTGTCTGCCCGAGCTTGCTGCTGGGTCTTTGCTGGAAGTCCCAAGCTGGAGCATCAGCACCCAGCATCCCTAAGCACAGGGCCACCCCCACCCCTGAAAATTTACCCCTTCTTCATTTAAGTCCCTTACTCCAGTAAAACAAAATACACCATGTACTGCTTTACCACCTATCCTAGATACAGTGATTGACTGGATTTGGGGAAAAGGCCAGAGAATCTGTATTTTTCAAAAGCTCCACAGTGTCTTACCTGCATCTCTTACCAAAACGTCTGCCTCCATCAGGGCTCGTGAAGATGAAGAAATCAGGAAGGCACCTACAGAGCCTCCTAAACTTACCTAATGGTTAAGAGTCAGGTGGGGCAACTTGCACAAATTTCCAGGTTCTCCTTCCAGCTGCTCTTCATCAGAACGGCCCATTGAAGGGCCTGGAAAGGTATATTTCCCCTCAGAAAGGTTTAGGAAACAATCATCTACAGTGCTTCTAAAACTGAAACATGCATGAGAATCCCCTGGAGCTTGTTAAAACAGATGCTTGGGCCCCACCCCCCAGAGACTGATTCGGTAGGTCTGGGGTGGGGTGAGAATGTGCGCTTCTAATAGATTCCAAAATGATGTGTTTCCTGATCCCTGGACCACACTTGGAGTAGTACTGCTCTATGAGGTACACTTCTTAGGAAGAGCCAGCTGTGTCACCACTCCTGTCAGGAGTTAACCTGTGCATTCTGCGGTACTTTTAACTCTTTTCACGGGAATCTGCCTTGTAGCACGCACCTCTTCCTGCTTCTGATGGGAATGGAGGGTGTGACCCATTGATCTAAATAAAAGCCAGGGCAGATTCCCGGGTCCTGATGCCTGAGATTCTGATTCCGTTTCCTAGAGTGGAACCCAGTATCTGCAGGTGTGTCAGGCATCCTGTCCCACCTCATAGCTTATGCAGGCAGTCTTCAGGCCACATGGAGAAACCCTGGTTCAGACTTAGGTTTGTGAGTACCGTGGAAGAGGATCCCTTAGCAGACATGGGTTGGCAACTAAGAAGGGGAAAGGAGGGAGGAACCAGCTTCCTTTCACATGCAGTGCCAGTTCTTCCCATAAAAAAGAGAGAGAAGTATTGCATAATGCACAGGTTAACCCCTGACAGGAGTAGTGACACAGCCTTTTCCTTGCCTTGATTTTTCTTTTTATCAATAGGAACATCAAAGCATCTAAATGTATTATGTAGGAAATACAGATGGGAGGAGAAGGGCGGAGAACGGGAAGGAAGAAAGTGGTTCATGAGTCTGAGGAAACCAGACTGACTGCCTTAGCAAACCTAATCACCGAAATGCTGATGCCATCTGATTATTATATATTGTCTTTTATGTTCTTTTTCCCCCTTTTTGTTTTCTCTTTTTATTTTTTTTTTGCGGTACGCGGGCCCCTCACTGTTGTGGCCTCTCCCGTTGCAGAGCACAGGCTGTGGACGCGCAGGCTCAGCGGCCATGGCTCACGGGCCTAGCCGCTCCGTGGCATGTGGGATTTGTTTTCTCTTTATTCCCTCGGTTTTATGGGACCTAGATTGCCCTCTGCTGGCCAAAACAAAAAAATTTTTTTTAATCAGATAAAAAGCTGACAAAATTTCCTGATTGTTTTATAATCGTCGTGTGTAAACAAACCTTAAGATCTGGCTCTTTCCCGGGGCGTGATGCTTAAGGTACTGCTCTTTTAATCAGTTAGTCATTTTTAGCATATCTGGGTATCCAATGGATACATAGTGAAATAACGTGTGATGTTCAGAGAGAGACCTGAGTTCCTGCTCTTGTCGTAAAAAGTACGGCATAATAATCCAGTTAAGACACATGTGATTAGCAACTTACAATGACTGCATGTGTGCAGTATGGGAATTAAACTGTGGTCTGCTCCCAGCTTTCTGAAGCTAAGCTGAAAAGAAGTTGTAGGTCATAGTATCTCACCTTGAACAACAGCCTTCAAGAAATGCCATCTCCAGAAACAATAACAAAAGTTACAAAGTCTAAACAATGTACTTGGAGTAATTTTTAAAGCCGATTTACTGAGGTATAATTTTACATACCGTAAAATTTACCTATTTGAGATATACAGTTTAATTATTTTTAGTACATTTATAGAATTGTGTACCACCATTGAAATCTAGTTTTAGAACATTTCCATCACCCCAAAGGGATTGTGTCCATTTGCAGTCAATTCCGCTTCTACCCCCGCCTCTAGGCAACCTCTAATCTGTGAGTAGGGTTGTTTTAAGGCATAAAAATTGAGACATCTTAGTTAAGTGGAAAAGATAATGATTTAACTGATAAGTGGTACTGGCATAGCCGGCTATCCATCTGGAAGAATATCCCGTCTCACTTGCTCACCGCCATGAATCTTGTCACCTCTTCCTTAACACTCTGCAGAGCAGCTCCGGCCTCTCACCTCACTTACTGTGGACTATCATCCTATCTAAGCTGGTAGGAGCCGTCGCAGTGACCTGTTAGGATGGCTCGAGGTGTTGAATGCGGGGTCACAAGAGAGTCCTCCCAAGCCAGTAACCGCTCCACCTGCCAGCCTTACATTCTGCCCACCCATCCCCACTTCGGCACGCTCACCAGAGATCCACTCCCACATGTCTTCCCCCAGTTCCTGCCAGTTCACACCAGCCGCCTCTTCTTTCACTGTGGAGACTCTTTCTCCCAGACCAGGGACTGGATTTCTGGGTTCTGGGTGTGCTGAGCTCTGATGCTGTTTATTAGCCTGGAAGCAGTGAGAAGCAGCAGGCTCTGCAGGTGGAGTCTTTGTAGGGGCTCCAAGGAGGGGAGGCTGCTCTCCTCTGACAAAGTGGACGGAGGATGGGCCTCTCTCAGATGGGATGATTTAGAGCGCTCGGGAGTTTAGGGTTCTGAGCCTTGTCTACCTGAACGGCTCCATCCTAGTCCTCTGGGTCGCACTCTCCTGACTTTGACAGAAGGGAACTGTCAAGGCTGTATAATCAGTTTTCTTTGTAGCTTTGCCTCCTGGGCGGATTTTGAGTTGATTTCCAGTGAAGTCCGCCCTACAGTTGCAGGAGATAAGGGTTTCCTAAGCGCCTCCCTGGAGGCCCTCTGTTTTTTACAGTTTATGGCTGGTTGACCTGTAGCTATCTTTTTTTTTTTTTTCCCCAAGATATTCAAACAGTTACCAAAGCAACGAACACCATAGCCACAGCCGTCATAATTACCATTTCACTGTGCTGTTCAAGTGTTCTTCACCTTCCACCAGTGCCTAATCCTATTACCCCAAGGTAAGAGTTCATTATGATGCTTTGTCCCTCAAATGGCCACCGTAAATGGGGCCCTTGCCGTCTGACCAGTGGGTAGGCAATCAGCTGCTGAATCCTCCTCCGAGAGTTTGCTTTCCAGGCCATTTCTGGTACTAACTTTCTTAGCCTGGTACCCCAATATCCAGAGACTGAAACGAAGGCTTGCATGCGGGTGGGTTTGGAGGGAACTGTAATTCCAGGAAGCCGGAAATCAGGATGGGGAATCCACAAAAGACAAAGATACATTTCTGAGGTATTTTACTGCTTTGCAATTAGTGTTTGATCCCACTGGATTCTACCAAGGAGAAATATTCTCTTGGGGAATGAAAGGGCTAAGCACTGATCTATTGGCCCCTATGCCCTACACTTTTGGGTTTCTCATGGCCAAGTGTAAGAGTGGGTTCCCAAGGGGTGAGAGGTAAGCAGCCTTAACCCGAAGCAAGGCTCTATCTATCTCCCTGCATCTGTGCAAAGCTAGTCAAAGCTTGCATGGAAGTCGATGCTGCAGCTTTTTGGCTGCAGTAAGGAGTAGGGGAAGAGGATTTTGAAGTGCACACCGTACCTACCCCGCACCTCATGCAGCTTCTACTCCATCCATTTTTGCCCTTCTCTCCTCAGATCTTGCAGCTCTTGTTATAAGCAAGGGATTATCTACCACGTTGGGATAAGCCCCTAACCTGGAGGAAGTATATTCTTGCTGGCATCTTTTGAACCCCTGAACCAGCTTATTAAGCATATCCCCCGGCACAGCTTCTTCCTAAATGTCTCCTCACCCGATTTCTTTACTTTGGATGACCCTTGGATGTTTCCTGAGACTGAGGATTAGATACCCCTCCTAATTTTGCTCAAAATGTCATTATCCATACTGCTGTTGTTTCCATTAATCTTGTTTTGTGTGACATGATGGAGGAGAACTGGAAATTTCTGTCTCATGCTGCCATGTTTATACTGGAATTCCTACTCTGATTCTTTTACTCACACAGAAATGGAAATGTCAGGTCCCTGAGTGAGAGGCAAGGTAGAAGGTTTCACGCTCTCCTGTGTTACCATCCATGCAGGGCCAAACACTACTTAGATACTAACCTTGTTGATTTTAGCCCCTGCTGAAGGCAAGATGTTTCAATTGTCTTCACAATCCTGGCTCCAGAGCTGGTGTGAGTCCCTTGGTGATGATCGGTGGGGCTTTGTCTGCACGCCAGCCAAGCCTCCGTGGTAGCCACCAGGTGAGTGTTCCCTAGGAGTGGGGGGAGTACACGTTCTGACATATTTTATTATTTTTCCTCAGGGTAGAAAATACAGGCCCGCGGTGATGTCTAATTGCAACTCTCTGACCTCATTTGTGGCAGATATCTCCCTGTGCTTTTATAGAAACATAAAAATCAAGCAAGCATGATTTCTAGCCAAAGAGAGACTTTTAAACATTTTTTTCTTTCATTGCTGTGTATCAGTGGCCTGTTTCCTAAGAAAGCTCTCAAATGTTTCAAGTATCTTGTTCAACAATCCACAGGCAATAGTCTGTCAATCCCTTCTGCTTCACAGGAGGGATTTTTCCAAGGGTTTCCCATAGCTCCTGACATATATTATCCCATTTAATCCACACAACAAACCCAAGAGAAAGGTGTTGTCAGCCAGTTCTATATATGAAGGAACTGAGACTCAGAATTCTAACTCAAGTTTTTCTGACTCCAAAGCCCATACTCTTCTGGTACCATAGGACACAGCATTTCACATAACTTGTATTTTGTGGATGAGGAACACAAGTCCCCAGATTCAAAACACACGACCCCCTCCATTTACTAGTTCTGTTACGTTGGGTAAACTACTTAAACTCTCTGTGCCTCATTTCTTTGTTTATAAAATGGGGATAAAATAATACCTACTTCATTGTTGTGGTAGGTTGTTGAGGATTAAATGAGTTAACACGAGAAGTGTTTAAAATAGAGTGACACAGGGAACTCCCTGGCAGTCCAGCGGTTAGGACTCTGCGCTTTCACTGCTGAGGGCATGGGTTCGATCCCTGGTTGGGGAACTAAGATCCCATAAGCTGCCTGGTGCAGACAAATTAAAAAGTAAAATAAAATAACGACACAGAGTGGGCATGCCACGTGGTTTAATAAAACCAAACCAAGGTTCTGGGACTAAAATCAATTCTTCTGACTCCTGCCCCAAAGTCTTCCTCTGTGAAGCGTCTCTGAAATGGTAACTAAAGTCAATGGGAAAATGCATTATACTTTCCAAATGCTTTATGCACCTTTTTTCAGCAAACATTTACAACATTAAACAGTGACAATTTATGTCTTTGGTTATTTGGACACTGCAGTCAGTGTAGAATAATTCAGATCCATTCACTAGAAGACCATTTATTGTTCATGCCAGGGAGAGAGCAGGAGATCGTAAGGTTGGAGCTAATGGATCTTTAAAGAATGGAGGTAGCAAACTGGGGAGACCAGGTAAATGGAGGCTGAACAGGCCAGACAAGCCATATTTGTCCTACACATTGTAGTGGTGAAAGTCTTCACTGCAAGTGACAGTAACCTAAGGTACACCAAAACAAAAACAGAGAAAGGAAGGAATTGGTACATGTGATTGGTAAGTTCAAGGATAGCACTCACTTCAGGCAAGACTACATCTAGGGACTTGAGCAATGTCATTGGAACTTACCCCATCTTTCTTTCCCCCTCATCTCTTCTTGTTTCTTGTTTCCTAATAATTTATTGGCTTCATTCTGTACTGCCAGAGACAACTCTTTGTACATCATGGGGAAAATGATTACTGACACATCCGTGTCTTCATCCTTACAGGAAGGAGAGCACTTTCTCTTCAATATCCAAATAGAAAAATCTCATGGAAGAACATCAGTTGGCCCCGCTTGGATCTGTGTCCATCCTTGGACCAGTCACTATGGTCCGGTCACTATTGTTAGTTGGATAGGGTCCCATGAGAGTCCCAGCCTTGGTCGTTGCCCTCCCTAATGGAGTAGGAGAGTCAAGGCTTTGGGCTAGAGAAGAAATAGCTCTCCAATTAAAAGGGGAATACTAGACAAACAAAAATCAATCAATGTTTCTTGCCCTCTGTATACAGTCTCAGGTTTTCTCAACTGTTTTCTTCTCCTTTCCCCTCAAGTCTATTTCCAAACTGGTTTCTGGCTGTTGGTTTAATTTACCTTCCATAATCTCACCCTTAGACTTAATGTTTACATGTGAACCCCAGACTCCTGACTCCTGTCTGCACCTCAAGGATTATGGCTCAGATGTGTTCTTCCACTCTTTCTGCTTTAGACAATAACCTTAAGTAAGATTTCCTTCCTTGGCAAATCCTATGGAGCCCAGATTCTAGCACCAGTTTCATCTTCCCAATTCCGTTGAGCTTCCCAGAATTAGAGATTTTGTGTGACATGAGAGTATGTTTAGAGTACATTAGGACTTCCCTGGTGGCACAGTGGTTAAGAATCCGCCTGCCAATGCAGGGGACACAGGTTCAATCCCTGGTCCGGGACGATCCCACATGCTGTGGAGCAGCTAAGCCCGTGCACCACAACTACAGAGCCTGTGCTCTAGAGCCCGCGAGCCACAACTACTGAGCCTGCATGCCACACCTACTGAAGCCCACGTGCCTAGAGCCCATGCTCCTCAATGAGGGAAGCCACCGCAATGATGAGTAGCCCACGCACGCAACAACAGAGACCCAATGCAGCCAAAAATAGATAAATAAATAAATAAATAAATAAATAAATAATCATAGAGTACATGTGTCTGATAGTAAGTAGTAAGCCTTCAGTTTATATAACCCACTGAGGGCTGGGATCTCAGGAACACTGGAGTAGGACGCATCTGAGGATTAACAGTGGATCAGAGTAAGAGCATTTCTGTAGCTCAGGACCATTTCTATAGGTCCTGGGAAAACTGTGGGACTTTGAGATTAAAAGGGAACAGATTGACTCCAGGGTTGATAAGAAACATGGGGACATCAGTACAGCTTCCTTTTACTGGGGGGAGGGGTGGGTATGTCTCTTAAGACTCACTTAAACTGAAGGTTTCTTCTCTGTTTCTTTCTTTTATTGCAATTTGTTGAAGACACAGGATGATACATTTTATAGAGTGTTCTCAGTAATTTGGTATTTGGATCTAGACAAGTGACTTGATCAAATTCAAGCTTGAGTTTTTAGCAAGACTACCTCGTAGGTAGTGTGTTCTTTCTTTAGGAGGCATTTAATCTTTGATCATATATATCTTTCTGTGATTTTGGCAGTCATTGAAAATCATTCTTTAGATACATGAATAGAAGTTGCAAAGTACTGATATTCTAATTCTGTTATTCCTTCTACACTTATTTTCTAGAATACTTTTATAAAAAGAAACTTCCTTTTATCAACTATTTTTTTTTCCTAGTGGTACACTGTATACAGGAAAGGCAGGATAAATTCTTGATTCCTTTTTCTGTTTTCCTGTTTTCAAGATAGTTAATTCATTAGCATTTCCAATAGTGACCAATAGATTTTGTAAGTATCGTTATGAACTCATGGATCTAAACATATTTAATATGTTTCAGTTCATTGAAGTTATCCTTATTGATACTCAGATTGCCCCTCTTTTGGCCAGTGTGAATCCCTTTAAGTTGGCATCTGAGTCCTTTTAATACAACCTTAGGAGTCTCTGCTAACTTCCGCGCTTTCTAGTGAAATGAGATATATGGGCTCATCTGGCAGGTTTCTTGCCCCAAAACTGGAATCGGCCATTTCTTCAAGGAGCCCTGGTTCCTTTGAGTAGTAGATCTCAAGACCACAGCCGAAGTGCTAGGGACTTATTTTATCTTCTGAATTAACAAGAAGGCAAAGTTATTCAATTACAATCTACTTAAGTAATATGAAGGCTCTGAAGGTTACTAGTTCTACGAAAAGGCCCTATAGATTTTCAGAAATTTTGGACAGTATATTAGTCAGGGTTCTCCAGAAAAATAGAAAATAGAACCAATAATCTGTCTATCCATCCATCCATCCATCTATCCATCTACACATATATATAAAGAAGATTTTTTAATGAGGAATTGGCTCATATGATTATGGAGGCTAAGTCCCACAGTCTGCAGTCCACTAGCTAAAAACCCAGGAAAACCAGTGACGTAATTCCAGTCCCAGTCTGAAGGCCTGAGAACCAGGGAAGCTGATGGTGTAAATCCCAGTCCAAGGGAAGGAGAAAACTGAAGTCCAGTTTAAGTGGATAGGCAGGAAGGAAATGAATCCTCCTTCCTCTGCTATTTGTTCTATTCAGGTGCTCAGTGGATTAGATGATGACCACCCACACTGGGGAAGGCTAGCTATTGTAATGAATCCACACATTCAAATGCTCATCTCATCCGGAAGGGAAGCGCCCTTACAGACACACCCAGAAATAATGTGTCATCTGGCCCTGAGGCCCAGTCAAGTTGACACAAAAAATTAACATCACAGAGAGTATGTTTGACCATATGGGTATGTTTAAATACTTTTGTGAAATGCCCCCTAATTATCTCAAGAAGGTCTTCAGGGGCTTTTTAAAGATTCAGGCTCTTATCCTCCAGAAGGGTTGAAGCTGAGGTATGATGAGAGGCCCCTGGGACTGCTGACTGGGTGAGATGTACTAAATGAACAGAGAAATCAAACTGGGGTTCAAGTATAAGCCTAAAATTGAAGTCACTAGATGGGCTAGATGCTTCAAATTGCAGGCATTGATTTGCAAGAGCAAGCTGTTTTTCACGTGCGTAGCCCTATGTAATTGGTCTCAGGAGGACTGGCAGCTTGGATTGATTTCTTTAACAATGGTTAAACATTCACCCAAGCAATGCTGGATGCCGCTAGTGGGAAAGCTATCACACAGGCTGAATAGGCCATATCAGTCCCTCTGCGTGTTTGTTTGTTTGTTTGTTTGTTTGTTTGTTTTACATGGGTGAACTGTGCAGAAAGCTAAATTTTAATCTCAGTGTACTTCATCTGAGTTCAGCTAGTTGTTGGTGGTAGTGTTCAGCCTACCGTGCTCTGACAGCCTGTTGCAATTATTTCCACCATGGGGCTGGCCGGCCATTCCTGCAGGAGGTCTGGAATGTACCTTTCACTGGTCAAGTTCCTTCCCTGGACATGGCTGGAGGCTGTTCAAGTTGTGTAAAGAGCCATACTCCCCTTTATGAGTGAGTTCATACCACCACCTCCCCTTTATCTTAAAAATATGGCATTTTATATGCGTTTTCTGATGCAGGTCAACTAGAGAGTTTTGGAATCTTTAGCTGGGGGAATTCTAGGCCTTGCACTAAGCATGTTAAGTGCATGAAGACTTTGAGTGACACTTGTCTGTACATCTGAAGGAGGTCATTGACTTTGCTTTCCAAAAATGATTCACTTCATTCTTCGGACCTGAAGATGGACAGTGGACTTTTCAGAAGGCATATCTAAGTTGCAGAGCTGATTGGCTTCTGGGTGAGAATGTCAAATTACAGTTGTATGTTTGGGGCTATCACCAATGTCAGACTAAGGATTTGGAGTGACTAAAATCAACTGGTGGTCAGACCCTGAGATAGTGTGACATCATATTGTCCAGCTAACATTAATAATGTAACTCTTTTTTCTTTAAATTTATTTATTTTTATTTTTGGCTGCGTTGGGTCTTCTTTGCTGCGTGTGGGCTTTTCTCTAGTTGTGGTGCGCAGGTTTCTCATTGTGGTGGCTTCTCTTGTTGTGGAGCATGGACTCTAGGCACCTGGGCTTCAGTAGTTGTGGCACACGGGCTTAGTTGCTCTGCAGCGTGTGGGATCTTCCCGGACCAGGGCTTGAACCCGTGTCCCTTGCATTGGCAGGCGGATTCTTAACCACTGCGCCACCAGGGAAGCCCAATAATGCAACTCTTAAGTGGTACCTATGCCATGTTTTAAAGCCTCCCTAGCTAGTGCAATACTGAGAAAGCATATTCCTGTGGTATTTTTATTGAGGAGGTTGCCTACAGTGCTTTTACTTCTGAGTAAGCACAGAACTTTCACCTTCGCCTTACATCGATTTATGAAGGAGAGGGAGCTTATTTGGGTCAAAAAAATGACACAGACAAGCATATGTAAGAGTAGAATTTCTGGTGGGCAGATAAATGAATTATAAACAACATTGATTGAGAGCGTATCATGTGACAGGAGCAGCTCTAATATTTTACATGGATGGTTTCTCACACTTCCTTATAACAACCCAGTGAGGTAAGAGCTGTTGTTGATCCTTGTCTTTGTCCATTCAGGCTGCTATAACAAAAATGCCACATACTGGGTGGCTTAAATAAAAACATTTATTTCTCACAGCTCTGGAGGCTGGGAAGTCCAGGACCAAGGCACCAGCAGATGAGGTGTCTGGTAAGAGGCTGCTTCCTGGTTCATAGAGATGGATATCTTCTCACTGCGTCCTCACAGGGCAAAAGGGGCGAGAAAGCTCTCTGGAATTTCCTTTATAAAGGCATTAATTCCATTTATGAGGACTCTACCCTCGTGACCTAATCACCTCCCAAAAGCCTCACCGCCCAATGCTATCACTCTGAAAGTTAGGATTTCAACATATGAATTTTGGGAGGAAGCAGACATTCAATCCATAACAACCCCCGTCTTGCAGCTGAGAAAACTGAGGCCCAGAGGAATTAAGTTATGCTGAGTGCATGTTGTTTGCCAGAAACTGCTAAATATATTTTCTAATAGATCTTTATTGGAGTATAATTGCTTCACATTACTGTGTTAGGTTCTGTTTTACAACAAAGTGAATCAACTATATGCATACATATATCCCTATATCCCCTCCCTCTTGAGCTTCCCTCCCACCCTCCCTATCCCACCCCTCTAGGTCATTGCAAAACACCCAGCTGACCTCCCTGTGCTATGCTGCTGCTTCCTGCCAGCTAACTGTTTTTCATTTGGTAGTGTATATATGTCGTTGCTACTCTCACTTCGCCCCAGCAACCCCCCTCTCCCCCGGCATGTCCTCAAGCCCATTCTCTATGTATACGTCTTTATTCCTGCCCTGCCACTAGGTTCATCAGTACCTTTTTTTTTTTTTTTTTTAAGATTCCATATATATGTGTTAGCATACGTATTTGTTATTCTCTTTCTGACTTACTTCACTCTGTATAACAGACTCTAGGTCCATCCACCTCACTACATATGACTCAATTTTGTTTCTTTTTATGGCTGAGTAATATTCCATCGTATATATGTTCCACATCTTCTTTATTCATCTGTTGACAGACATTTAGGTTGCTTCCAAGTCCTGGCTATTGTAAATAGTGCTGCAATGACCATTGTGGTACATGACTCTTTTTGAATTATGGTTTTCTCAAGGTATATGCCCAGTAGTGGGATTGCTGGGTCATATGATAGTTCTGTTTTTGTATCAATTTACATTTCCACCAACAGTGCAAGAGGGTTCCCTTTTCACCACACCCTTTCCAACATTTATTGTTTCTAGAGTTTTTGATAATGGCCATTCTGACTAGTGTGAGATGATACCTCATTATAGTTTTGATTTGCATTTCTCTAAGAATTAGTGATGTTGAGCATCTTTTCATGTGCCTCTTGCCCATCTGTATGTCTTCTTTGGTGAAATGTCTATTTAGGTCTGCTGCCCGTTTTTTAATTGGATTGTTTGTTTTTTTTGATATTGAGCTCCATGAGCTATTTGTATATTTTGGAGATTAATCCTTTGTCCATTGTTTCATTTGCAAATATTTTCTCCCATTCTGAGGGTTGTATTTTCGTCTTGTTTATGGTTTCCTTTGCTGTGCAAAAGCTTTTAAGTTTTATTAGGTCTCATTTTTTTCTTTTTGTTTTAATTTTCATTACTCTAGGAGGTGGGTCAAAAGAGATTTTGCTGTGGTTTATGTCAGAGTGTTCTTCCTATGTTTTCCTCTAAGAGTTTTATAGTGTCTGGCCTTACATTTAGGTCTTTAATCCATTTTGAGTTTATTTTTGTGTATGGTATTAGGTAGTGTTCTAATTTCATTCTTTTACATGTAGCTGTCCGGTTTTTCCAGCACTGCTTATTGAAGAGGCTGTCTTTTCTCCATTGTATGTTTTTGCCTCCTTTGTCATAAATTAGGTGACCATATGTGCGTGGGTTTATCTCTGGGCTTTCTATCCTTTACCATTGATCTATATTTCTGTTTTTGTGCCAGTACCGTACTCTCTTGATTACTGTAGCTTTGTAGTATAGTTTGAAGTCAGGGAACTTGATTCCTCCAGCTCCATTTTTCTTTCTCAAGATTACTTTGGCTATTCGGGGTCTTTTAGGTTTCCATACAAATTGTAAAATTGTTTTTCGAATTCTGTGAAGAATGCCATTGGTAGTTTGATAGGGATTGCATTGAATCTGTAGATTGCTTTGGGTAGTATAGTCATTTTCACAATATTGATTCTTCCAATCCAAGAACAGGGTATATTTCTCCATATGTTTATGTTGTCTTTGATTTCTTTCATCAGTGTTTTATAGTTTTCTAAGTACAAGTCTTTTGCCTCCTTGAGCAAGTTTATTCCTAGGTATTTAATTCTTTTTGTTGCAATGGTAAATGGGATTGTTTCCTTGATTTCTTTCTGATTTTTCGTTGTTAGTGTATAAGAATGCCAGAGATCTTTGTGCATTAATTTTGTATACTGCAACCTTACCAAATTCATTGATTACTTCTACTAGTTTTCTAGTGGCATCTTTAGGATTTTCCATGTATAATGTCATGTCATCTGCAAACAGTGGCAGTTTTACTTCTTCTTTTCCAATTTGTATTCCTTTTATTTCTTTTTCTTCTCTGATTGCCATGGCTAGGACTTCCAAAACTATGTTGAATAAGAGTGGTGAGAGTGGACATCCTTGTCTTGTTTCTGCTCTTAGTGGAAATGCTTTGAATATGAGGTTTGCTGTGGGTTTGTCATATATGGCTTTTATTATGTTGAGGTAGGTTCCCTCTATGCCCATTTGCTGGAGGCTTTTTATCATAATTGGGTGTTGAATTTTGTCAAAAGCTTTTTCTGCATCTACTGAGGTGATCATATGGTTTTTATTCCTTAATTTGTTAATATGGTGTATCACATTGATTGATTTGCGTATATTGAAGAATCCTTGCATCCCTGGGATAAGTCCCACGTGATCAAGGTGTATGATCCTTTTAATATGTTGTTGGATTCTGTTTGCTAGTATTTTGTTCAGGATTTTTGCATCTATGTTCATCAGTGATATTGGTCTGTAGTTTTCTTTTTTTGTGATATCTTTGTCTGGTTTTGGTATCAGGGTGATGGTGGCTTCGTAGAATGAATTTGGGAGTGTTCCTCCCTCTGCAGTTTTTTTGGAAGAGTTTGAGACGAATCAGTGTTAGCTCTTCTCTAAATGTTTGATAGAATGTGCCTGTGAGGCCATCTGGTCCTGGACTTTTGTTTGTTGGAAGATTTTTAATTGCAGTTTCAATTTAATTACTTGTGATAGGTCTGTTTATATTTTCTAATTCTTCCTGGTTCAGTCTTGGAAAATTGTACCTTTCCAAGAATTTGTCCATTTCTTCGTGGTTGTCCATTTTATTGGCATATAGTTCTTTGTAGTAGTCTCTTAAAATCCTTTGTATTTCTGTGGTGTCAGTTGTGATTTCTCCTTTTTCCTTTCTAATTTTATTGATTTGCATCCTCTCCCTTTTTTTCTTGATGAGTCTGGCAAAGGGTTTATCAATTTTGTTTATCTTCTCAAAGAACCAGCTTTTAGTTTTATTGAACTTTGCTATTGTTTTCTTCATTTCTATTTCATTTATTTATGCTCTGATCTTTATGTTTTCTTTCCTTCTACTTTCTTTGTTCTTCTTTCTCTAGTTGCTTTAGGTGTAGGGTTAGAGTGTTAATTTGAGATTTTTCTTGTTTCTTGAGGTGAGCTTGAATTGCTATAAACTTCCCTCTTAGAACTGCTTTTGCTGCCTCCCATAGGTTTGGGTCATCGTGTTTCGTTGTCGTTTGTTTCTATGTTGATTTTTTATTTCTTCTTTGATTTCTTTAGTGATCTCCTGGTTATTTTGTAGCACACTGTTTAGGCTCCATGTATTTGTGTTTTTTACAGTTTTTTTTTTCCCGTAATTGATTTCCAGTCTCATAGCGTTGTGGTCAGAAAAGATGCTTGATATGATTTCAATTTTCTTACGTTTTCTGTGGCTTGATTTGTGACCCAAGATGTGATCTATCCTGGAGAATGTTCCGTGTGCACTTGAGAAGAAAGTGTATTCTGCCACTTTTGGGTGGAATCTTCTATAAATATCAATTAAATTTATCTGGTCTGTTGTGTCATTTAAAGCTTGTGTTTCCTTATTTATTTTCTGTTTGGATGATCTGCCCATTGGTGTAAGTGGGGTGTTAAAGTCCCCTACTATGATTGTGTTACTGTTGATTTCCCCTTTCATGGTTGTTAGCATTTGCCTTATGTATTGAGGTGCTCCCATGTTGGGTGCATAAACATTTATAATTGTTATATCTTCTTCTTGGATTGATCCCTTGATCATTATGTAGTGTCCTTCCTTATCTCTTGTAACAGTCTTTATTTTAAAGTCTATTTTATCTGATATGAGTATTGCTACTCCAGCTTTCTTTTGATTTCCATTTGCATGGAATATCTTTTTCCATCCCTTCACCTTCACTCTGTGTGTGTCCCTAGGTCTGAAGTGGGTCTCTTGTAGACAGCATATACATGGGTCTTGTTTTTATATCCATTCAGCCAGTCTGTGTCTTTTGGTTGGGGCATTTAATCCATTTACATTCAAGGTTATTATCGATATGCATGTTTCTATTACCATTTTCTTAATTGCTTTGGGTTTGTTTTTGTGGGTATTTTTCTTCTCTCATGTTTCCCACCTGGAGAATTTTCATTAGCATTTGTTGTAAAGCTGGTTTGGTGCTGCTGAATTCTCTTAGCTTTTGCTTGTCTGAAAAGCTTTTGATTTCTTTGTCAAATCTGAATGATATCCTTGCTGGGTAGAGTAATCTTGGTTGTAGGTTTTTCTCTTTGATCACCTTAAGTATATCCTGCCACTCCCTTCTGGCCTGCAGAGCTTCTGCTGAAAGATCAGCTGATAACCTTATGTGGATTCCTTTGTACATTATTTTTTGTTTTTCCCTTGCTGCTTTTAATATATTTTTTAATTTAATTTTTGTTAGTTTGATTAATACGTGTCTTGGTGTGTTTCTCCTAGCGTTTATCCTGTATGGGACTCTCTGTGATTCCTGGACTTGGGTGAATATTTCCTTTCCCATGTTAGGGAAATTTTCCACTATAATCTCTTCAAATATTTTCTCAGACCCTTTCTTTTTCTCTTCTTCTTCTGGGACCCCTATAATTACAATGGTGGTGCATTTAGTGTTGTCCCAGAGGTCTCTGAGATTGTGTTCAATTCTTTCCATTCTTTATTTTGCTCCTTGGCAATTATTTCCACCATTTTGTCTTCCATATCACTTATTTGTCCTTCTCCCTCAGTTATTGATTCCTTCTAGTGTATTTTTCATTTCCGTTATTGTGTTGTTCATCTCTGTTTGTTTGTTCTTTAGTTCTTCTAGATCTTTGTTAAACATTTCTTGTATTTTCTCAATCCGTGCCTACATTCTATTTCCGAGATACGGATCATCTTTACTGTCATGACTGAATCTTTTTCAGGTAGATTGCCTATTTCCTCTTCATTTATTTGGTCTTGTAGGATTTTACCTTGCTCCTTCATCTGTGACATATTTTTTACTCTTTTTTTTTTTTTTTTTTTTTTTTGATGAGTGGGATTGCATTCCTCTCTTACTGGTTGTTTGGCCTTAGGCTTCCAACACTGGAGTTTGTAGGCTGCCAGGTAGAGCTGGGTCTTGGTGCCGAGATGAGGACCTCCAGGAGACCTCATGCGATGAATATTCCCTGGGGTCTGAGGTTCTCTGTTAGTCCAGTGGTTTGGAGTTGGAGATCCCACCACAGGAGCTTCGGCTGGACCCCCATCTTGTGAACCAAAATCCTGCGAGCCACTTGGGGTGGCAAAAAGAAAAAAAACGGAGAACAATAGCAAAGTAAAAAATAAAATTAGGAAACTAACAGTTATGTTAGAAAGAATATAAAAATAAAAATATGGGTAAAACAACAACCAGAAGGTAAAACAAAACCACAATAGTAAAAAGGAGGAGGAGAAAAAAAAAAGGTGGAAAAGGCCTTGGCTGTGGAGGGCAGGGCCTAAGCAGAGATGAGGTTTGGGGTGGTGGGTGGTGCCTATGCTTAGGACTCACAGGGCTGGAAAAGGCCCTGGGGGCTGTGGGTGGGAGGACTTAGGCTCAACAGAACAGATGGGGCCCAGGCATGCCTCCTGCCTCTGGTCTCAGAGGGCAGGGGACCCCACCTGGGAGCCCAGCAGGTTTCCCAGTCTCGAGTGGGTGGAGCAAACGTCCTTCACTCCTCTCCCTCACTTCCTGTCCGGAGGGGCCCCTCCTGCCTGCCTTTCCTCTTCTCCCCCAGCCTCCCTCCTATGCCCCCAGGACCAGCATGGCCCAGAGGGGCCCTCTGAGAGCATAGAACCTGGCCCAAGAACTGGGCAGACTTCCCCGGCCGATCGGGCAGGGAGAATGCTGGGCATACTCCCCCCTGATCTGAGACCCTGAGGGTCCCTCCAGGCATGGGAACCCCTCCCCCTTCTCAGCCAACCCTCAGGGGTGCTGATCCTGTCCAGCCTCCACTTCTCCTCCCCCCTCAGTCCAGCCACATCCTACCGATTCTCCTGGGGCTTCCTTCCGTTTCCTTGGGCGTCGAGGTCCCTCACCAGTGTCTGCCAGGTGCACTAGTTGTGGGGAGATGGGAACTCCACGTCTTCTGTGCTAAATAGTTTACTTGGATTATTTCACATAATTCCTTACAATTACCTGATAAAGTAGAACTATTAGTAATCCCCATTTTATGTATGAGGAAACCAAGGCACAGAGATTTAATTGTTTCCCTAAGATCACACAAGGGTGAGTAGCAGAGCTAGAATTTGAGCTGCAGAGAGTCCAGCCCTCTTAAAGGGCCCGTTTGTTCTTGGGATTGTTTTAGCCTCTTAGGATTTATTTCTCATGTAGCAGCTGTGTTTGAGAGGAGGGGACATCAACTTTAAAAAGTCCTATAAAACAAGGGTGGGTTTCAGGGCAAAAGAAGCAGGAATTGGCATCTGTCCTGGCTCTGTAGTGTCCACATGGCCCCACTGTGGCTGGAAGCGCACCCTCTGGGTGCCAAGAGGGCCACATGGAGAATCCCAGCTCTGGGTTCAGGCCTCACTGACAATTTCCATGCAACAAGCCCTTTGAAAACCATGTCACCCAGAAAGCCTGCAGTGCTTTCTGATGGGCTATTATTATTGCTAATAATACTTTGTAACTGAGTAACTTTCTAAAGTGGGTTGGTCCTCTTCTCCTCCTCCTCCCCCTCTTCCCCCCTCTTCTTGTTACTTCCCCCCCACCTCCTGTTATGCCCCCTCCTCCTGTTAAGGCAACTCTAAAACAAGAGAGCCCAAACAGAGCATCAGGGGGGCATAATGGAAAGGCCACCAGGTGGGGTCTGAATGATGAGGGCTTGCATGTCACTTCCTTCCTCCTGGATCTTGATTCCTCATCTAAAATGATGTGTTAGGCTAGGCCAAGAGTCCCAGTCAGAATCTCTGGTGTGTGATCCTGAAATCATTTGTAGACACTCCATGGGTGAGAGGCAATTTTGAGAACCACTTCCTGAGAGGAGTAAGGTCAGTGTCCTCCAAGTTTTCTGTTGCTGCTTCCAAACCACAGCTCTCCTGTGTTCTTGTAAGGAGAGGCTGAGAGACTCATGTATCTGTCTCTCCCTGTCTTTATCGTTCCTTTCTGTCAGTCACCACCCACCACCTTCACTGATGATTTTGACAAGTGGCTCAGAGACTTCTTTCCACTGTCTCCTGATCATCCTGGTTACTTTCATGCTAGCCAGTTCAACTTTCTAGCCTAGTTGCTTGGTGTTTTCACTTCCCCTCCATGACCACCACCTAGAACTGCATTGCCTCAGAGATCTTGAACAGCAGTAGTCTACTCTTGACCTACATTCCATGGTCCCCGTTGTAACTGGTCTCTAGCTAGTACCCTTGTCTGCTTTATCCCTTTATCTTTCTGCCATGTCTCTGGCAGCATCCCATTCCATCCCATGATGCAGCTGTGTGCTTTCTTCCCTGCCCTAGGGCCGCCAGGCTTACTGGAAAAAATAACACAGATGCATGCCATAACATTCTGTGAGTGTTTTCTAACTCTAGCCAAGGACTTAACATTGCTAGCAGTACTTCTCTGTTCCCTCTCCCCTTCCTCACAACAGCTGTTTTGGACTTGTACCACAATCCTCAGGGTACCTGTCCCTCCCTTATGCCATCTATATCATTTTTAGTAGACTTTCTTTCTGTTCAGCTGGAGAAATCCTTAAATTCCTGCCCTGCCTCAAAGAGATTTTCTTCTCTTGTGAAGGTTGATGCATTTTTCAACCTGAATTTTGGATTCTACCTCCATGACAGAATAATTTATTGTGATGTTAATTTGTGCTTGCCCTATGTTCCTCACCCATCCCCAGGCCCACGACCCCCCATCTCAGGGATGGTTTGTGGCAAATGGAGTAACAGAGGTTGCTGGAATCCCTGTTCTCTGTAAATACTCAAGTTTATGGAAAAGGGGGCAGGTAGAGAAGGGCTGGTCTGTAAAGGCAAGAAGAGAGGAGAATGATTTCTCACAGATCAGGAGGATCCTAAAGGTCGAAAGGAGAGGAGAATTCCCCTGAATGATGGGGACTCAGTGGTAGGGCCCTGGGGAATAGTGGGTTGTCTATGTGATAAATCTAGGGATGCCCACCCCCAGGCCTATGGGCTCACAGTCTCCCTCAAAGCAGATTGGGCCCTGCAGGCTTGAAGAGTGAGCATCTCTGCACTCTGTGCTAACCAGTGTGGTCAACAACCAGAATGGCTTCTAGATGTTTTGATGCTAGGAACCTTGCATGATTTGGGGAGGGAGGAGGACCCCATTATTGACTGGGATTGAATTTTCCACCAAAGAGTTAATTTGCTTTAGAAGGAACTGTGATCTGAAATGGTTTGTAAAGTTTACGCTTCCAACTCCCCCCACCAGAAACTTCAGGGTCTCACCTCTTCAATTATCACCTCAACCCCCTCTCTCATACCTCTGCCCACATCCTCTGCTGGTTCCTTCCCCTCAGTATGTAAGCACATTGAAACCTCCCACATCTTGAAAAGATACCCTTCTCTGGGACCCATGCCTTCCCTAATTATCCTTCCATCTCTCTCTTCCTTTTCACAGGCTTCTTCCTGAAAGGACATCTACTTGGGTCATATCCGTTTCATCTTTTCAATGTCACCAACACTTGCTTCTTACCCAGTGCTCACCAAGGGTTAAGGTCACCAAGGGTGTCATTTCACTTATCTCCTCTGAAGTAGGATGTTTCCTTCTGGAACCTTTGTTTCTTTGCCATTGGGGAAACACTTCATTCTCTTTACTCTCTCCCTTTGGCATTCTTAGAATCAATGGAGCTTTCATTCTTATCTGTCTCTGAATGTTGACCATCACAGTGTTTCTTGCCTGACCCTCTCCTCTTGTCTCCCTCACTCTAAATATGCTCCAAGGAAAGTGACCAGATCTGCTTCCATGGCTTCAATAACCGTGTCCTTATAGATATGTTGAAAATCTTTATCTTAAATCCAGATCTTCTGAGCTCCAGATATAAAATTCAACTGCCCTCTGGGCTCCACTTGGCTCCTGAAACTCAGCGTGTCCCAAGCAGAATTCATCATTTCGCTCCCATCCGTGACCTGCTCCTTCTCCAAAATTCTGCATATCCAGGAGCGACCTACCTACTTGGAATTCACTCTTGACTTCTCCCTTCATCTCATCTTCCAGCTCCCTAAATAACCAAATACTGTCCATTTTACTATCTAAACATTTTTTTTTTCTCCCTTCTCTTCCATTCTTAGCAGTTCAGAGGCAAGGTCCTAATCTCTGCCTCCCTCCCCATCCACACTTGCACTTTTTTTCTTATTTTTTTTTAAATTTATTTTTGGCTGCATTGGGTCTTCGTTGTGGTGCATGGGCTTCTCATTGTGGTGGCTTCTCTTGTTGTGGAGCACGAGCTCTAGGTGCGTGGACTTCAGTAGTTGTGGCTCACGGGTGTAGTTGCTCCATGGCATGTGGGATCTTCCCAGACCTGGGCTTGAACCCATGTCCCCTGCATTGGCAGGCACATTCTTAACCAGTGCACCACCAGGGAAGTCCCCACACTTGAACTTTTACAAGTATCCTCACTGCCCTCAGGCTTCTTATCTTGTCCTCTTCCATTCGTTCTCTGATAGTTATCAGCCTTCTTAAAACCTTCCATTATTCCTCATGTCATAGAATATGAGCGTTATCAGTGAGCATACTTTGGTTAGAAAAAACAATATGTAACCAGGAGTGGCTTAAGCCCTAAGGGCATAAGAGGGCTGCCCCTAGGTTCATCAGAACCACTTTTTTTTTTAGATTCCATATATATATGTGTTAGCATACAGCATTTGTTTTTCTCTTTCTGACTTCACTCTGTATGACAGACTCTAGGTCTATCCACCTCACTACAGATAACTCAATTTCGTTTCTTTTTATGACTGAGTAATATTCCACTGTATATATGTGCCACATCTTCTTTATCCATTCATCTGTCAACGGACACTTAAGTTGCTTCCATGTCTGCTATTGTAAATAGAGCTGCAATGAACATTGTGGTACATGACTCTTTTTGAATTATAGTTTTCTCAGGGTATATGCCCAGTAGTGGGATTGCTGGGTCCTATGGTAATTCTATTTTTAGTTTTTTAAGGAACCTCCATACTGTTATGCATAGTGACTGTATCAATTTACATTCCCACCAACAGCGCAAGAGGGTTGCCTTTTCTCCACACCCTCTCCAGCATTTATTGTTTGTAGATTTTTTGATGACGGCCATTCTGACTGGTGTGAGGTGATACCTCATTGTAGTTTTGATTTGCATTTCTCTAATGATTAGTGATGTTGAGCATCCTTTCATGTGCTTGTTGGCAATCTGTATATCTTCTTTGGAGAAATGTCTATTTAGGTCTTCTGCCCATTTTTGGATTAGATTGTTTGTTTTTTTGGTATTGAGCTGCATGAGCTGCTTGTAAATTTTGGACATTAATCCTTTATCAGTTGCTTCATTTACAAATATCTTCTCCCATTCTGAGGGTTGTCTTTTCCATCTTGTTTATGTTTCCCTTTGCTGTGCAAAAGCTTTGAAGTTTCATTAGGTCTCATTTGTTTATGTTTGTTTTTATTTCCATTTCTCTAGGATGTGGGTCAAAAAGGATCTTGCTGTGATTTATGTCATAGGGTGTTCTGCCTGTCTTCCTCTATGAGTTTTATAGTGTCTGGCCTTACATTTAGGTCTTCAATCCATTTTGAGTTTATTTTTATGTATGGTGTTAGGGAGTGTTCTAAATTCATTCTTTTACATGTGGCTGCCCAGTTTTCCCAGCACCACTTATTGAAGACGCTGTCTTTTCTCCATTGTATATTCTTGCCTCCTTTATCAAAAATAAGGTGACCATATGTGTGTGGGTTTATCTCTGAGCTTTCTATCCTGTTCCATTGATCTATATTTCTGTTTTTGTGCCAGTACCATATGGTCTTGATTACTGTAGCTTTGTATAATAGTCTGAAATCAGGGAGTCTGATTCCTCCAGCTCCATTTTTCTTTCTCAAGATTGCTTTGGCTATTCAGGGTCTTCTGTGTTTCCATACAAATTGTGAATTTTTTTGTTCTAGTTCCATAAAAAATGCCATTGGTAATTTGATAGGGATTGCATTGAATCTGTAGATTGCTTTGGGTAGTATAGTCATTTACACAATGTCGATTCTTCCAATCCAAGAACATGGTATATCTCTCCATCTATTTGTATCATCTTTATTTCTTTCCTCAGTGTCTTATAGTTTTCTGCATACAGGTCTTTTGTCTCCTTAGGTAGGTTTATTCCTAGGTATTTTATTCCTTTTGTTGCAGTGGTCAGTGGGCGTGTTTCCTTAATTTCTCTTTCAGATTTTTCATCATTAGTGTATAGGAATGCCAGAGATTTCTGTGCATTAATTTTGTATCCTGCAACTTTACCAAATTCATTGATTAGCTCTAGTAGTTTTCTGGTAGCATCTTTAGGATTCTCTATGTATAATATCATGTCATGTGCAAACAGTGACAGCTTTACTCCTTTTCTGATTTGGATTCCTTTTATTTCTTTTTCTTCTCTGATTGCTGTTGCTAAAAATTCCAAAACTATGTTGAATAAGAGTGGTGAGAGTGGACAACCTTGTCTTGTTCCTGATCTTAGAGGAAATGGTTTCAGTTTTTCACCATTGAGAAAGATGTTGGCTGTGGGTTTGTCATATATGGCCTTTATTGTGTTGAGGTAAGTTCCCTCTATGCCTACTTTCTGCAGGGTTTTTATCATAAATGGGTGTTGAATTTTGTCAAAAGCTTTCTCTGCTTCTATTGAGATGATCATATGGTTTTTCTCCTTCAATTTGTTAATATGGTTTATCACATTGATTGATTTGCGTATATTGAAGAATCCTTGCATTCCTGGGATAAACCCCACTTGATCATGGTGTATGATCCGTTTAATGTGCTGTTGGATTCTGTTTGCTAGTATTTTGTTGAGGATTTTTGCATGTATGTTCATCAGTGATATTGGCCTATAGTTTTCTTTCTTTGTGACACCTTTGTCTGGTTTTAGTATCAGGGTGATGGTCGTCTCGTAGAATGAGTTTGGGAGTGTTCCTCTGCTATATTTTGGAAGAGTATGCGAAGGATGGGTGTTAGCTCTTCTCTAAATGTTTGATAGAATTCGCCTGTAAAGCCATCTGGTCCTGGACTTTTGTTTGTTTGAAGATTTTTAATCACAGTCTCAATTTCAGTGCTTGTGATTGGTCTGTTTATATTTTCTACTTCTTCCTGGTTCAGTCTCAGAAGGTTGTGCTTTTCTAGGAGTTTGTCCATTTTTTTTGTGGTTGTCCATTTTATTGGCATATAGTTGCTTGTAATACTCTCTCGTGATCCTTGGTATTTCTGCACTGTCGGTTGTTACTTCTCCTTTTTCATTTCTAATTCTATTGATTTGAATCTTCTCCCTTTTTTTCTTGATGAGGCTTGCTAATGGTTTATCAATTTTGTTTATCTTCTCAAAGAACCAGCTTTTAGTTTTATTGATCTTTGCTATTGTTTCCTTCATTTGTATTTCATTTGTTTCTGACCTGATCTTTATGATTTCTTTCCTTCTGTTAACTTTGGGGTTTTTTTGTTCTTCTTTCTTTAATTGCTCTAGGTGTAAGGTTAGGTTGTTTATTTGAGATGTTTCTTGTTTCTTGAGGTAGGATTGTATGGCTATAAACTTCTCTCTAAGAAGTGCTTTTGCTGCATCCCAAAGGTTTTGTGTTGTCGTGTTTCCATTGGCGTTTGTTTGTAGGTATTTTTTGATTTCCTCTGATTTATTCAGTGATCTCTTGGTTATTTAGTAATGTGTTGTTTAGCCTCCATGTGTTTGTATTTTTTACAGAATTTTTCCTGTAATTGATATCTAGTCTCATAGCGTTGTGGTCGGAAAAGATACTTGATATGATTTCAGCTTTCTTAAATTTACCAAGGCTTGATCTGTGACCCAAGATATGATCTATCCTGAAGAATGTTGCATGAGCACTTGAGAAGAAAGTGCATTCTGTTGTTTTTGTGTGGAATGTCCTATAAATATCAGTTAAGTCCATCTTGTTTAATGTATCATTTAAAGCTTGTGTTTCCTTATTTATTTTCATTTTGGTTGATATGTCCATTGGTGAAAGTGGGGTGTTAAAATCCCCTACTATGATTGTGTTACTGTCGATTTCCTCTTTTATTGCTGTTAGCATTTGCCTTATGTATTGAGATGCTCCTATGTTGGGTGCATAAATATTTACAATTGTTATAGCTTCTTCTTAGATTGATCCCTTGATCATTATGTAGTGTGCTTCTTTGTCTCTTCTAATAGTCTTTATTTTAAAGTCTATTTTGTCTGATATGAGAATTGCTACTCCAGCTTTCTTTTGGTTTCCATTTGCATGGAATATCTTTTTCCATTCCCTCACTTTCAGTCTGGATGTGTCCCTAGGTCTGAAGTGGGTCTCTTGTAGAGCGCATATATGGGTCTTGTTTTTGTATCCATTCAGCCAGTCTGTGTCTTTTGGTTGGGGCATTTACTCCATTTACATTCAAGGTTATTATCAATATGCATATTCCTATTACCATTTTCCTAATTGTTTTGGGTTTGTTTCTGTGGGTCTTTTTCTTCTCTCGTGTTTCTCACCTAGAGAATTTTCTTTAGCATTTGTTGGAAAGCTGGTTTGGTGGTGCTGAATTCTCTTAGCGTTTGCTTGTCTGAAAAGCTTTTGATTTCTCCATCAAATCTGAATGGTATCCTTGATGGGTAGAGTAATCTTGATTGTAGGTTTTTCCCTTTCATCACTTTAAGTGTGTCCTGCCTCTCCCTTCTAACTTGCAGACTTTCTGCTGAAATATCAGCTGTTAACCTTATGGGGATTCCCTTGTATGTTATTTGTTATTTTTCCCTTGCTGCTTCTAATATTTTTTCTTTATATTTAATTTTTGATAGTTTGATTAATATGTGTCTTGGCATGTTTCTTATTGGATTTATCCTGTATGGGACTCTCTGCGCTTCCTGGACTTGACTATTTCCTTTCCCATATTAGGGAAGTTTTCAACTATAATCTCTTCAAATATTTTTTCAGTCCTTTTCTTTTTCTCTTCTCCTTCTTGGACCCCTATAATTCAAATGTTGGTGTGTTTAATGTTGTCCCAGAGGTCTCTCAGACTGTCCTCAATTCTTTTCATTCTTTTTTCTTTATACTGCTCTGCAGTAGTTATTTCCACTATTTTATCTTCCAGGTCACTTATCCGTTCTTCTGCCTCAGTTATTCTGCTATTGATTCCTTCTAGAGAATTTTTAATTTCATTGATTGTGTTGTTCATCATTGTTTGTTTGTTCTTTAGTTCTTCTAGGTCCTTGTTAAACATTTCTTGTATTTTCTCTCTTCTTTTTCCAAGATTTTGGATAATCTTTACTATTATTACTCTGATATCTTTTTCACATAGACTGCCTATTTCCTCTTCATTTGTTTGGTCTGGTGGGTTTTTACCTTGCTCCTTCATCAGTTGTGTGTTCCTCTGTCTTCTCATTTTGCTTAAGTTACTGTGTTTGGGGTCTCCTTTTCTCAGGCTGCAGGTTTGTAGTTCCTGTTGTTTTTGGTGTCTGCCCTCAGTGGTTAAGGTTGGTTCAGTGGGTTGTGCAGGCTTCCTCGTCTAGGGGACTGGTGCCTGTGTTCTGGTGGATGAGGCTGGATCTTGTCTTTCTGGTGGGCAGGACTGTGTCCGGTGGTGTGTTTTGGGGTGTCTGTGGCCTTATTATGATTTTAGGCAGCCTCTCTGCTATTGGGTGGGGTTGTGTTCCTGTGTTGCTAGTTGTTTGGCATAGGGTGTCCAGCACTGTAGCTTGCTGGTCACTGATCGGAGATGGGTCTTAATGTTAAGATGGAGGTCCCTGGGAGAGCTTTTGCCATTTGATATTACGTGGAGCTGAGAGGTCTCTGGTGGACCAGTGTCCTGAACTCGGCTCTCCCACCTCAGAGGCACAGGCCTGACACCTGGACAGAGCACCAAGACCCTGTCAGCCACACAGCTCAGAAGGAAAAGGAGAAAAAAAGAAAGAAAGAAAAAGTAAAATAAAATAAAGTTATTAAAATAAAAAATTTAAAAAATTATTAAAAATAAAAAAATTAAAAAGTAATTTTAAAAAAGGAAGAAAGAGAGAAGAGAGCAACCGAACCAAAAAACAAATCCACCAGTGATAACAAGTGCTAAAAACTATACTAGAAAAACCCTAGAAACAAAAACCAAAACTGACAGACAGAACCCTAGGACCAATGGTAAAAGCAAAGTTATACAGACAAAAGCACACAAAGAAGCATGCACATAAACACTCACAAAAAGAGAAAAAATAATCTATATATATAAAAAAAAGGAAGAGAGCAACCAAATCAATAAACAAATCTACCAATGATAATAAACTCTAAATACTGAACTCCAGTAGGCATAAAACCCGAAATAAATTAATGCAGAAAGCAAACCCCATGTCTACAGTTGCTCCCAAAGTCCACCACCTCCATTTTGAGATGATTCGTTGTCTATTCAGGTATTCCAGAGATGCAGGGTCCATCAGGTTGATTGTGGAGATTTAATCCGCTGCTTCTGAGGCTGCTGGGAGAGATTTTCCTTTCTCTTCTTTGTTCTCACAGCTCCCGGGGTTCAGCTTTGGATTTGGCCCCGCCTCTGCGTGTAGGTCGCCAGAGGGCAGCTGTTCTTTGCTCAGACAGGACGGGGTTAAAGGAGCCGCTGAAGCGGGGGCTCTGGCTCACTCACGCCGGGGGGAGGGAGGGGTGTGGAATGCGCTGCGAGCCTGCAGTGGCAGAGGCCGGCATGACGTCGCACCAGCCTGAGGCGCGCTGTGCGTTCTCCCGGGGAAGTTGTCCCTGGATCCTGGGACCCCAGCAGTGGTGGGCTGCACAGGCTCCCGGGAGGGGAGGTGTGGATAGTGACCTGTGCTTGCACACAGGATTCTTGGTGGCTGCAGCAGCAGCAGCCTTAGCGTTTCATGCCCATCTCTGAGGTCCGTGTTGATAGACGCAGCTCGCGCCCGTCTCTGGAGCTCGTTTAGGTGGTACTCTGAATCCCCTCTCCTCGCGCACCCGGAAACAATGGTCTCTTGCCTCTTAGGCAGTTCTGGACTTTTTCCTGGACTGCCTCCCGGCTAGCTGTGCCTCACTAGCCCCCGTCAGGCTGTGTTCACGCAGCGGACCCCAGTCCTCTCCCTGGGATCTGACCTCTGAAACCTGAGCCTCGGCTCCCAGCCCCGCCCGCCCCGGCGGGTGAGCAGACAAGCCTCTCGGGCTGGTGAGTGCTGGTCGGCACTGATCCTCTGTGCGGGGATCTCTCTGCTTTGCCGTCTGCACCCCTGTTGCTGTGCTCTCCTCCGTGGCTCCGAAGCTTCCCCCCTCGGCCACCCACAGTCTCTACCCGTGAAGGGGCTTTCTAGTGTGTGGAAACTTTTCCTCCTTCACAGCTCCCTCCCACTGGTGCAGGTCCCGTCCCTATTCTTTTGTCTCTGTTTTTTCTTTTTTCTTTTGCCCTACCCAGTTACATGGGGAGTTTCTTGCCTTTTGGGAGGTCTGAGGTCTTATGCCAGCATTCAGTAGGTGTTCTATACGGGTTGTTCCACAGGTAGATGTGTTTCTGATGTATTTGTGGGGAGGAAGCTGATCTCCACGTCTTACTCCTCCACCGTCTTGAAGATCTCCCCAAGAGATCTTTTGTTTTGATGTGATTTTAAACAGGATTGTTTTTTTACTTTCTCTTTCTGATATTTCATTATTAGTGTGTATAAATGCATGGATTAACAGACACAAGCCACTATGTATATATAATAGATAAGCAACAAGGATATACTGTAGAGCCTGGAGAATTATACCCATTTTCTTGTAAAAACCTGTAACAGAGTATAATCTGCAAACATACTGAATCCCTGTGCTATGTACTTGAAACTAACACAGTCTTGTAAATCAACTGTCCTTCAATTAAAAGAAAGAGCAGTTGTCACAGCTTTCAACTCCTGGAGCCCTTGAACATGTTCTCTGTCACCTCCCTGCCTCTGCCTTCATAGACCCATCACCTGGAATCTAACTCCCCGTATGTACACATCACTGCCTTAACTGGCTGCCTCCTAGCCCCTTACAAACCTCGGCTCGGATATCACTCCTCCCCCCTGCCCACTGGATTATATGTCCAGCGTGTGTTCTGAATTACATCATTTATCCTACTCTAATTCCAAATTTCCATTCCTCATAGCAATCTTCAACCCCCTTGAAAGCTGGGGCTGAGGCTTTTCCCCCTATTATAGCCACAGTCCATTTTCTTTGAAGGGGCTGAAGTATTTTTAATAATCCCATTTGTGGATTTGAATATAAAGCCGCTTCCTCTTTGTGGTTTTTCCCCATGGTTTGGTTAGCTGCCCATAGCCAGTAGAGGGCACTCTGGCCTTTGACTAGAGTGCCCTTTGGTGGTAGTTTGATTCCTTCAGCATTCAGCTTGCTTTTATTTTCATTTTCCCCCAAAGAGGTGCTGATTTGAAGTTTCTTAATCAAGAGACTGAAATCATACATTAGATATTTAAAGTTATATCTTGTTTGTATAATGCATCCAAAGAATATATTGGGGTTGTGGAGAGTGATGACACACCTTCACTTAATCGTCTGAGGTTTACTGCTGAATCCATGCAGGCTCGAAAATTCCCCTCCTTAGGCAGAGTGGGTGCAGCTGTTGAGTTCTTGACAGTAGCTGAATGGGTCTGAAGAGCATAATATGGTGTCTTGCAAACGTACTAACCTTTCAGGGCTCCAAAGCCTGCTCCACCCCTCACTGAGGCTGGATTGGCCTAGGGTAGTTTTGATGAGTTGTGATAGTAAAAGTGAATATTATTTGAGGAATGGAGGGGGAATGAGTCTGGTTTAGGAAGTGAGGGTAATGGGTCGTTCATTCATCCAGTCAGTCTTTCACGTGTTTAATAAATATTCGAGAACCTACCATGTACCCAATGCTATTCTCATCACTGGACTACAGCAATAAATAAAACCTATTAAGTCCCTGACCTCATGGAGCTTATGTTCCAGGGAGGGATATAAAATTAAATTTAAAAAATATATAATAAAATATAAGGAAAAATCCCACGGTGGGGGCGGGAAATACAGCATACTGAAGGGTTAGGGAAACAGAGGGTGCCGTTTTAGGTGTATGCCATAGAGGGGAGAACATTCCAGACAGAGAGTTCAGCAAGTGCAGAGACCCCAAAGCAGAGAGTGCCTGGTGAGCTGAAGGGATGGAAAGAGGCCAGAGGAGCTGGAGCAGGGCTGTGTGGTGAAGGTGGTGGGAGATGAGGTCGGGGAGGTAGCAGGGGTGGGGCAGGGAGAGCTGGGGGGCATGGTTAGGACTGGGATGTTCTTCGCAGTGTGATGAGAAACCACGGGACGGATGGTCAATAGTGGAAGCAGGAAGAACAGCCTGGGGGTTAATGCAGAGTCCAGGCAAGAGGTGCTGGTGGCCGGACCACAGTGGCAGCGGCAGAGGTGGTATTTAGTGGTCAAATTAGGCTGTATTTGAAAGACTTTAAAGACAGAGTTCCTGAGATTTGTGATAGATTGATTATATGAAATGTATATAAGAGAGAGAGTGGCCAAATCCAGGGTCTCGTTTTCCCCTTTCTTTTCTTTTTTTTTTTTTTTGCGGTACGCGGGCCTCTCACTGTTGCGGCCTCTCCCGTTGCGGAGCACAGGCTCCGGACGCGCAGGCTCAGCAGCCATGGCTCACGGGCCCAGCCGCTCCGCGGCATGTGGGATCTTCCCGGACCGGGGCACGAACCCGTGTCCCCTGCATCGGCAGGCGGACTCTCAACCACTGCGCCACCAGGGAAGCCCTCCCCTTTCTTTTCTTTCTTTTTTTGAAAAAATAAATTTATTTATTTTTGGCTGCGTTGGGTCTTTGTTGCTGCATGCGGGCTTTCTCTAGTTGCGGCGAGGGGGGGCTACTCTTCCTTGCGGAACACAGGCTCTAGGTGCACGAGCTTCAGTAGTTGTGGCACACGGGCTCAGTAGTTGTGGCACACGGGCTCTAGAGAGTAGGCTCAGTCGTTGTGGTGCACAGGCTTAGTTGCTCCGCAGCATGTGGGATCTTCCCAGATCAGGGCTCAAACCTGTGTCACAGGCAGATTCTTAACCACTGTGCCACCAGGGAAGCCCCTCCCCTTTCTTTTCTGAGGATGCATTTAAACTGAAGCCAAACTAGTCATCATCCATCTTAAGCTCTTGTTTCCCTAACACCAAGCCTAGCACTGAACAGCTGTTGTTTATGCTGCCGTTGACAGTGAGGATTTCTTTTGTCTGCACTGGGTCTTGAATGCAGCATGTGGGATCTTTAGTTGTAGCATGTGGACTCTTAGTTGCGACATGCATGCGGGATATAGTTCCCTGACCAGGGGATCGAACCTGGGCCCCCTGCACTGGGAGCTCAGAGTCTTACCCACTGGACCACCAGGGAAGTCCCAACAGTGAGGATTTCTGATTTCAAATAACAGGACTTCAGCATAGGGGCTTCCTTCGTTGTTCTATGATTGACAGCAGTCTGTTCATCAGGTTTGGATGATCTGCGAGGTGTAACATGAGCACCAAGGGTTTTTCCCTTTGTGGCCTCTGTTTCCCCCAATCCTCTTTCTGCTCTTTTATCTAGAATGAAGCATTTCATTTTGTTAGCTGAAGAAAGCCACCTTTAAAAGTTTCATCCCTATACCCCAAGAAAGAACATTTTATATCCCTTCTGAAAAAGTGCAGTGAAACCTCAGTGTGGCATTTGTCATTATTTCGAGTCAGGTTGGCGAGAATCTCTGTGATCAGGGCAGATTTTAATTCTTCTGGGCTCTGTGCCTGTAATTCAGAGAGCTGCCACCAAGTGGCGCAAAGTCTAATGGGCTAGGCCTCTCTGGGTACAGGTAGGAATGGAGAGCAAACTCCAGGCTTTTTTTTTCCTCAAGAACTTGCAATTTATAGAGATGAACCTCATTTAAAATTATACCCGATAACTTGGAAAGAATAATAGCACAATAATTCATAATGAAAAAGCCTGTCTTTTAAATGTTACCCATCTCTCACCTTCTCTGCAGCTCACTGCCTGTTTTAGGTCCCCTCCTCATCATGTCATGTCTCCCCCAATTCCCACATCACCAACCTCCTAATTGCATTCCCTGCCCCTCACCAGCCCTACCCAGTCTTTTATTTTTTACCCCCAAAATGATCTCTCTAAATCACAAGTTTGATCTCATCACTCTCCCCCTCAACACTTTGCCTCCCATTGTCTACAGAATAAATCCCGAACTTCAAGCTCTTCATAATCTGGCCCAATTGACCTTCACATCTGCATCTTCTCCCACCTCATCTTTTCAACCCTATGTTCTCTTGGTACTGGCCACACTCGTGTTCCTTTAGTAAGGTGTACATTCAAGCCTTTGCTTTTCTCCATGCTGTTCCTTCTGCCTGGAATGCTCTTTCCTTTTTCCCTGGAAATTTCATACTGATTCTCCAAGCCTCTGCTCAAAGCACCTTCTCTGTAAGATCTTACACAGCGTACTCATGATAAGCTCTCCTGTTGCTGCCGTAGCAGTTTTTACAACCCCCTGTGCCTCTATTCTAGTGCAGAGGCTAATCACCAAAGCTGCTTTTTGTTGGTGGCTTTCTATGTGCCAGGGACTCCTTAAGGTCCTTTGTCTTAACAATAACGTGGATATATGTCTCACATGCAAGGTGGCTTGAAGATCAAGGTTTGCTTACATTCTGTAACTTTTCAGAGTTTACTAATATACCAGAGGCACAGCAAATGCTTATAAATTTCCCATCGATTAAAGACCCAAAGATTTTGGTTTTGATCTTGTGGGTTCTGAAGCACCACCTGGTGATTGTAAGAATTCCTGTAAGATTTTTTAAGAGTTCCCATAAGAATTCTGAGAAGACTAAAATATGCACCTTTTCACTGGGATGAGGTTTGGGGAATGCCTCACTTTATAAACCATGGGCTATAAACCACAGAGGGAAAACCCGGTCACCCCTCTCTCTTATTAAGAGCATTTCCAACTTTCTGACAATCATTGTAGATTTAACATGTTTTGGATGATAAGATGAAATGTAATCAAGTTACCCAAAGTGTTGTGAGGTTCTAGTCACATGTGCGCTAAACGAATAACTCAGTTATTGTCTTCCCTTCCCCTCCTCCCTTGTGTAATTTTAAATGTTTTAGGAGTTCTAGTACAAAAATAGAGAGCAAGTGAAAATGTTTCCCTTCACTCTGAAAAGTTTCAAGGGTTACTAGGAGTTTCCCTACAGTTTGTTGGAATGTAAGAACATCACAGATACAGGGAATTGTATGGATTCACTTTCTTCTCATGCTGTTTTGGACCGAGAAGGGTAGAACATCTGCAGACACCTGTTTGTTCTTGTAACTGCAGGGCGAAGAGGCCGATCTAAATGTCTCATGGGAACTGGGGTGGGAAGGATTATTCTTTCTGTGAGAGAAAGAGTAGGTGAAAAATATGGAGATAGTTAGATGATAGACTGATCGATAGATGTATATTCAGGCCCTTCCATGTCTGGATTAAGACTCTTAAACAAGGTATGGAGACCAAAATTAATGCCTGTCTCTGGGATGAGTGCCCTGAATTTGCAGAGATAACCTACTGAAAACCAAAGTGGTATGATCTAGTTTGGGGTCAGAAGGGAAAAGTAATTTTTAGTGTAAACCTGGGTGGTGGCATTCAGCTGTCTTTCAAACCAACCCCAAGAATCTTGGACCTAAATTCCTCAAGACTGGAGACTAAAATACCAGGGCATGTTCCCATCCTGGAGCCTAATAAGGAGCTACAAATACTAGTGTAAAGTGAAGCCTTCCTCATCAACTCCAGAAAAGGAAATAGTCCTGGAAGGGAGTCGACAGTAGTTACAAAGGAAGCCCCCAGGGGGCAGAAAAGAGCACCATCAATGGCAGTGGTAAAACCTCAGTGGATACTTTAGGGGAATGAAATATGTGACTAAGCTGGGAAAAGGGTAACCTCAGGGGTCTTGGATTTCCACTCATTTTACTGGGTGTCCAACAGAAAAACATATCCATCAGGTATGCTGCCCAGTCATTTTGCCCAGACACAGTTCATACTGACTAATCTGGTGTGTGAATGCACTGGGGGAAAGTGTAGCTTGTAAGCATTTCCCTACAGCTCTTGCTATGTTGTACTATGATGTGTTATTTGTGTGTCTGTCTCTCTTGCAAGATTGTAAACTATTAGGGAGAAAGAAGTAAGCATTATTCATTCTTGTACCACTAGTTCCTAACTTAGAAACGACACTGCCAGTTGATCAACAAATCCTGGTGAATGAATGAATTTCTGAATGAATCACTGAGTGAATGGATGAGGACATGGTTTGGCCCTCTCTCTGCTCCTGAAGCCTGACTCCACATACTGCTTCCTAAAAAGTATTTCATGATTGCTGAGAAAGTTTACCGCTAGCACCGTCCTTTGCATTTTAAAGGTGCAGGATTGAGAACAATTGCTTATCTATGCAGACAGGGCTGGAAAGACCTGATTCATGGTTTGCAGGTCCCTTCAGTAGGCACAAACAAGACTTTTCTTTGACTTGTGTCTCCAGATGCTCTCTACAGACTCAGCCCAGCTTCCCACAGCTCAGATATTGGACCAAAACACCATCCACCTTTAATTCAATTCTTTCATCAATAGTTGATATGATTTTCAGGCTCTGGGAATGAGTGGACCAAAGGGTGCTGTGAAGGAATGTGTGGGGACCCTGTGACAACTTCCCGTGTGGAACCATGTGCGTCTATATGAAATTCAGTACAGATTAAGCAAGTTACCAGGGTATTGTTTGTTTTGTTTTTGTTTGCTTGCTTTGCTTTGTTTTATTGTAAGCTTGTTATCATCATCATCAAACACCTGTGAGGGCAATTTAGGTTTCAAATAAGCAAACCACAAATACAGGCAAGCACATAAGTGTATTGAAGAACAGGAAGTTGGTGGAAATAGTTACCCTCTCAGACCCAATCTGTGTGAATGAACACTAAATGAAGAGAACTCAGAGATGAGTCTTTTCATGATGAACATCTTTGTATTTTATGAAGAACTTGGAAATAACTTACCTCTATGGATGGACTATAAAGAGTCGCTGAACCTCTGGTAGCAAAAAACCAAAAAACAAAAACAAACAAAACAAAACAGAAACCAAAAAACTCACTCTTGTTTCTAGGATAATCATAAATTAGTTGACAAGTTTTTGTGATTCCAGAGGGCTGAGAACATTTTATCATGGTGCATTTATTTTAGAATGTACTGGGGTGGAATTGTTTTGGTCCACAGCTGTGTTTTTGCACTTTACAATTACCCCACTATGCTAAATTAATTTAAAAGTAATTAGATTTGAATGATTTAAGTTATGGTGATTAAGATTTCTATAAGGTTTGCAAGTCTCTGACATTTAAGCTTCTACAAGATACTGTGGCACTTGCATCGTGTGGAAAGTGATTTATAGATGGTTAGGTGACCCAAGAAGTTCAGGACCTATCTCGCCCCAACCTCCAGTCCCCCTGGAATCTGAGGGAGAAGATGAGGATGACAAGCAAAGGGCTGGTTGGGGCCTGACCTGGTGTGGAGCTTGGCCAGCTCATGGACTGAGTGTCTCTCTCGCCTGAAGTGTGCTGGCTGAATGTCCAGCTCCACAGCAGAAGAGGAGGCTTCCTCAGCTCCCTTTAACCCTGTCCACACTGAAATCTCAGGTCTCTGAAGGTTACCCTTAAGGGGGACGAAGGGCAAGCCCAAGGAAAAGTATGCCAAGAAAGAGGAGGAGCCAAATGCTGCAGGAAGCTTTCTAAGCACGAGCTCCCCATTCACCTGAAGAAGGCTGTTGAGTCAGTCCACCATCTAGGAATTCCACAGGGCTGCCAAGGTGGAGGGAGCTAATGGCGACAAAAAATGGAGCAAGAGCTGCCACCAGAAAACAAACCAAAAAAATTTTTTTGTCTGTCTTCGTATAAGACTTTTTCATAAACATGGTGTTGTCCCTGGGCTTACTTTGCTGTAAATGGAGAAATGACTCATACCATCTAATCATTTCTGTCCAAATTTAGTGTTGTATTCATGATGGACTTTGTAGTCTTTGGACTAAATCTGCTTTATAGGGATCAAATAATTATATGGAAACAGCCAAGTGTTGTTTCACAGTTATTAATCCATTGAACACGTGTTAAACTTGTTTTTACTGTAGCTACCCACACCTGTAGCTCATCATTGGAGACACCGTGGGAGCTTTCTGGTTGGCCCTTAAAAATCTGTAGAGTTCAGAGTTACCAGGTCTTTCTGATGGTCAGCCAAGATTGAGAACTGTCAATCTAGCTTCCTAGTTCTAGCCTCCTAGAACTGTCAATCTAGCCTCCATGCCTAGTGGTCTTCCCAAATAGGTGTTTTGTTTATGCTCATAATTTAAGTGCTTTTCTCTATGTTCTTTTTCTAAACCCTAACTCTTCTCTTGTCTCTTATCTTTGATGAGACCTTCTCTGAATATGTGATTAAACAAAATACTCTCTAATATCTGAATACTTACAGAATATATTTCTCCCCTTACATACTTAGTCATCTTTTGAGGTCTGTAAATCTGACTTCCCAGACCTGGGGGCAATCAAGTGTATAGCTCTTTAAGACTTCTAAGAGATTAATGGCTACACAAACAGATGCTCAATGTACATTTGCCAATTAAAAAAAATAGAATTCTAAACCTAAACTGATGAATGCTAAATACTTCAATTTTGAACCTACTTAGAAATTTTTTGCTAAAGAGAACATGAAATTACAGTGAAATTGGTGGTGTAAGTGTCAATGATGGGATTCTCTTACAGTAGAAACCTTCCAATCCTAAGTCTTGTTAACACTGAAAGGCATTGTAGGCTCTCTGTTCAGAACTCAAAGGCAAGCCAATCTCTGGGATAGTAAGTGAATTAAGGGGTTGAATGACAAGGTCCATATTAAGGTTCTTGCATGAAGTAGTACAGTCCTCCCTGTGCATGGCTGCACTGTGCATGAATTTCAGTTAGTTAAATAACACTAGTCCCACAAAAATATGATTCAAATTTCATTACCATGTTATACTTACTGTGAGTAATTGCATAACATACAATTTGTTCCTAGCTCTTCAGGCAACAAATATCTATGTAAATAACATGCAAATCATGATCAGTAACCAGTCATGCCCTTTATTTCAAAGTCTGCGAGTGATTGGTCTACACACATCCTTTTTTAATTTGCACAGTCAGCAAAGCATGTAGTTGTATTACCTCCTTGTCTCCCAGGGATAAACCAACATGACATTTTATAAAAATGGATAATCATAAAGGAAATTGGCCAACAAAGATAAAAGTGCAAAAATGAAATGAAAAGTGATAACCCTGGAAGTGAAATTTGAATCAGACATAAATGGAGTTATGGAAGTACTGCTCACTATGGAAATGTTGACAGGGCTGCTATTTGAAAGATTCGGCATATACAGCTGGAGGAACTTAGGGAGGGTGAAATTATGTATCTAAATCAGGGAAAGTGGTTGTGACAAAAAGGATACCGTAGAGGAAGTGGGGCTATCTAGTAAAGAATTCCCCAATAAGTGAACTTTCAGAGCTGTTTCATGACATTGAAATTGCAAAAGATACAGTATTGGAAGTAGATCCTAACACAGAAAGGAGTATGACAATTCACCAACATATAAACAATGCTCATTCTATATCATAAATTATATGATGAAAAGGAGAAGGCAAACACTGTTCAAACTACTCTTGACAGGTTTTTAATGAACAAGTAAAACATTTTAATGTTCAATGTTCCTAATGTGCTAAATTACAATGTACTAACTAAACATTAGTTTTACTATTTCTTTCCATTTCCCTATCCATTTATGACCAACAGTAGGAGAGTTTTTAATATTTTGACAAAAATTTTTAAAGGTCACAGAGCAACTGTAATTTTCCCCATTGATTATTAACATTACTTTGCACAGTTTCAGCTTCCAGGGTCATTTTTACAGTCTTGCACTGCCATGCAAAGTGAGGACTGCCTTTATTATTTCCAAGTAGACTGTTATAAATTAAGAATGCTTATCATAATGTGTAGAGTAAACACTTAAACATACATAAATAAAAGGTACATGGAAAAGGTATAGCTAAAAGGTTTATAGAAGAATTCAAAGAGATTACTTAAAATTATTTGATTAACTCAAAAGAAGGTAGGAAATTAAAACTAGTGAAACAAAAACATCTTTTTAGATGGCAGCAAGGTAATAAAGTCAACTATATCAGTGATTACATTAAGTGTACATGTGCTAAACACTTTAATTAAAATTCAGAGATTGTCAGATTGGACAGAAATCAAGTTTCAACTATATGTTGATTACAAAAGACACAATTTCACATAAAGACGCCCATAGATAAAGGTAAAAGCAAAGAAGAAGACATTCCCTACAAATAGAACTGTAAGAAAGGTGGTAAACTTTTTAATATGGAATAAAGTAGATACCAAGCAAAGAGATTATCAGAGATAATGAGGGACACTTGATAATGATAAAAAGATTGATTCATCAATAATACAAAATAATCATAAATGTGTACATATTCAATAATTTCAAAATACATGAAATAGGAGAAATAGAAATATCAGTAATTATCATTAGAGATTTTAATATCCTTTTCTCAGTAATTGATAGAATAATTAGTTAAATTCAGGACAGGTAAAGATGTGAACAACACCTTGACCTAACATTGCCAGAACACTACCCACAACATCTGCAGAATACATGTTCATTCCCAGTGCATATGGGACTTCCACCAAAATAGACTATTTGCTAGGATATTACATTTCAAAAGATTGAAATATTATGCACTATGTTCTGTGACCATAATTAGAGATAAATAACAGTAACTTAATACATTAATAATGCATAATAAGACAAAAGATGAAAATTTTGCATTTTTATAAGCATATTTTGTATTTGGGTCCAGTGTGATTTTTCTCTTCATATATATTCTTTAGAGCTGTCATAAATATGCCCTACCCCAATGGTTAATTTTGAACATTGTAAAATGGCAGCATTAGTCTCATAGGAGCTGTGATATTTGAATTAATTCAAAGAGCATCTGACATGGTTTAGGTGACAGATTGTGAAAAGACTTAGCTATTAGAGGACCAATTGGACCAAGTGCTTTGGTTCTGTTTATCCAGATGACATATTAAAATTTCCCCATTTTGAAAAATCCACTCTACCAATCGGTATTATTATTATTATTATTTTTTTGCGGTACGCAGGCCTCTCCCTGTTGTGGCCTCTCTCGTTGCGGAGCACAGGCTCCGGACGCGCAGGCTCAGCGGCCATGGCTCACGGGCCCAGCCGCTCTGCAGCATGTGGGATCTTCCCGGACTGGGACACAAACCCGTGTCCCCTGCATCGGCAGGCGGACTCTCAACCACTGCGCCACCAGGGAAGCCCCCAATCGGTCTTTTAATTGATGTATTTAGACAATTTAGTTAGCTAATGTTAGGCCTTAAGTCTACCATTTGTTTTGGTTTGTTTTTGTCTGTTCTTTCTGATTTTAGTTTCTCTGTTTTCTTTTTTCTGCCTTCCTATGTTACTTTAAAAATTTTTAGAAGTCCATTTTCATTTATCATTTTTACTTATTAACTATAGTGGTTTTGAGTATACCACTTTGTATAGCTTTTTAATCAATTTCTTCAGGTATTATATTACATATACTATATATATATCCACACACACACACACACATATATATATATATGTTATATATATCATATGTATGATGCATAGTCTACTGGTATCAACATTTTACCAGTTAGAATGAAGTGTGGAAACTTATATCATTTTATATCCGTTTGCCCTCTTCCATTTATAATATAATTGGCTTAAATAAATATTAAATTTAAGAATTTCCTCTGTGTATATTGAGAACCAAATTAGAGACTGTTATAATTCGTGCTTCAAATGTCAAACGTAATTTTAAAAACTCAAGAGGAAAAGTAAAATCTTCTTTACTCATATTGCTCCTCTTTCCATTGTTCTTTCTTCCTTCTTGATATTCCAAGATCCCTTCTTTTTTTCTTTCTTTCTGTTTAGAGTAGGAAGCCATGGCTTATTACTGACAGGTGGGGTTGGAAGTCCAGGGTCCCCAATTGGCATCCAATGACACTCGATGGGGGGGATGGCCCCTTATTACTGCTGATATCACCCCTTGTACCCTGTCATTACTCTAGTCACAAGGTCCCTAGCCTGTTTGCCTTTTGCTTTCCACCTTTCAGAGTCTTCTTGTGTTTCTTTAATGAGAAAATGTCCAATATTTTTAGCTGTACTGAATAAAAAGAATAGGGAAAAGTATGTCTACTTCATATTTGCAGATGTGGAAATCTTGGGAAATATTTCTAATGCAATGATAATGAAAACTCAATCTATCAGAATTTGTGAGATGCAGCTAAAGTAAGATGCAGCTAAAGTATTTAGCAAGAAATACATAAATCTAAAAAGTTATATTAGAAAATAAAAATAATCTATAATTGGTGATCTAAACCTCCACCTTAGAAAGCTAGAAAAAGGAGACCAAATTAAACTCAAAGTAACTAGAAGATGGAAATGATAAAGATAAAAGCATACTAAATATATCAGAGAACAGAAGAATAAAATATTCATTGAAATCAGCAGCCCTTTCTTTGACAAGATCAACAAAACTGAGGAATCTTTAGCAAGACTGATCAAGGATAAAAAAGAGAGAAGATGTAAATTGCCAATACATTCATTTTTGATATAACACTTGTTTTGAGACGTGAATTCTTTCCAGTACAATTGGTAAACTAGGGAACACCTTGAGTGTAGCACACTTTCACATTCACTTGTGCATGATTCTTCTGTGCACAAGAAACATAGGTGAATGCTGAACCCAGATGAACCAAGTCACCTAGGAATACACAATATGCACATCTGTGCACAGCTCAGACATCTACCAGCTACCTCATTTCACCACGTGTGTGATGGGCCACACCCATCCACATCTGGTGTTGGATCTTCCTGTTCAGTTTTAGAAAACTATTTCCATCACTTCATAACTCATAAACTGCAACCCTTCTGATGCCTGCTTCCACAAGCAAGCTTCAGGTCTTTTTTTAAGGTGAAGTGCCACGTTTGTTGTAGTGCTTATGCATTTCTTAAGCATTCCACATGTGTAAAACTGCTACTGTTTTTTAACAGATTTCTATCTTTTTCTGTTATGTGTCACCAACAAAAGTTTTTGAATGTTGTACCCTTATTCCTATTTTCCCCGTAAGCCTTGTGGTTTTTACTGTGTAATTTTGCATAACACCATGATTTTTAAGGATATATATGTAGCATTATAGCAAAACTGACTGTTACTTTACCAGGTGCTGAAATTTACTGTCCCTGATAGTACAACCAGACATTATATGCCTCCTGATATGTTGCATTATGCACTATATAGCATCTCCTGTGAAGACTTCTTACCAAAAGTCTTGAGCCTGAAGCTAATCAAGATTTAGATCTAACCTCCAGTGTTAAAAAAAAAAGAAAAAGAAAAAGAAAAACTCCACAAGGGAGGGCAAAAGAAATAATTTAAATGACACCATGAGGAAACCACTAGATAAATGCAAAATGTTACAACCAAGCAGATAGTTGGCCTGGTCTGATTGTATCCTATTTTGGAGAAACCAACTATAAAATACATTGTTGGTACCACTGGGGCCACTTACGAGAGACAAGGTATTACATGAGATTATGGAGTCATTGTTACTTTCAAGAGTAGTAATGTTATTGCTGTGAAATTGCAAAATGTCCTTATTTGGGGACTATAAAAACTTACATATTTAGAAGTGAAATGTCCTGATGTGCGTAATTCCTCTAAAATGTTTCAGCCTTTTACATATGCGTGTATACACACACACACACACACACATACACACACGCATATATATACATATATGTATATGCAAATAGAAATGCGAATATAAGTATATAAAAGCATTTATATACTTATTTATACACTTATTTATAAATATGTAAAAGCAAATACAACAAAATATTATGGATGTTCATCGTACTAATCTTTTCACTTTTTGTATGTTTGACATTTTTTTCTATTTTATTTTTATAATTTTACAAAATTGGCATTTAAGAGGAATTAAAATATTATTCACCTGCTTTTTTTCACAGAAACTCCTTGACTTTAGGGACCACCCCTCCCCCTCCCCCCACCAGGTCTCAGGGCCAATGTATCCTTGCCTGCTCCAAGTGGACACGGTCCGATCTCATTGCTCTCGTGTCTCCTGTTATAAAAGCTCTCCGCTCAGGAGGCCTGTGCCCATCTTCAGGATTCCTTGCATTCCTTCAGGATATAAGGCTCCCATTGTATTCCCTTGACTGGCCCCACAAGGGAAATTTAGCATAACTTTCTCTCTTACTTGGATTTTTTTTTTTTTCTTTTGAGAAAAGGAACAATCAGATCAGAGCAAAATCTGAAAAAGTGGAGTCATGCTTAATGTTCACCAGGAGGAGAGACAGTGTTCTAGACATTTGGGGGAAAATTTTTTTATGCCTTTAGCGAAGGCTTTAGCACAGATGGTCAGCCCAAGGGGGAAGGCAGAGCCAGGAGAATGAGTGTACAATGTGTGTGCCTGAGTCCTGCTTTCGTGAAGAACTTGGCACAGCGAATCTGTCTCTCCCAACTCCTTGTTGACTCAGAGCTGCTGAATCCGAGCCAGGCCTGAAGGAAATAGATATCTGAGTACAACACACACTGGGACAGCTCGTGTGCGCGCTGTTGCAGTGATTACATGGAAACCTCGGAGATGAAGGGCATGGGGGTCGGGCATCCAGGAGATGAGTTAGGGTATTTAGGAGTGATTATAGGACTTTCTTCTGGCTTTTTTTTTTTTCCCCTTTAGTTTTTCACTCGAAGAGGTGATTAACTGTTGTGCATCCAGAAGTGGTTTAAGCTAAACACAGCATAGCTGGCAGAGGTTGTTATAAAATAGAACTTGGTTGTGGGAATGCTGCCTCTTAGCTGTAATCCTTCCCCTGGGTAAAGAAATGTCAATGCTATGCCCTCAGGCCAAGGTCAACCTTGAGAATCAGGTGTAAGATCTCAAGTCTTTAATTTGGGGGGGAAAGGTCATTCTCATGGGTATGCAAACTATCTGAAGTCAGAGGGACCTTTTCTTGAATAACCATCATCTATTTTAGAAGTGGAAGAGACCACCATTAAGAAGATTTAGTTCAGATTCCCAATTTTATAGATGAGGACTATAGAAGTAATTTACCCAAGCTCGCATATAGGTAATTGGTGATAGAGGTAAGACTCCAAGTTCAGTGCATTTCTCACTATAGCATGTGGTTTCTATGAATTTAGGATTCTTTCCCTCATTGATTTATGATTAAATGTGAACTCAGTAGAATACGATTAAAACTCAGAGGAGATTGTGCGTTGGCCTTATTGACCTTGCAAAACTTTGATTAGGTTCTCAAAGGTGGGGAGGAGACTGTAGTTGGAAGATTGTATGGACACAATCAGCAAAATAATCAGAGCCTCTAGTTAGAGGCAGGTATTGCCCTTTAGGTGGTCTAATCTCAGGGCATGCTCAGAGATGATTCCAGCTGTGCCATCTGAAGAGCTACATCGGCATTGTACGTGTAGGTACCTGTGTGAGGTGGAGAACTAAGCATTATGGAGTTAGGAAACATTAGAAAGTAAGAAAGGTGGCTCTAGGACCCAAGCTAGGTGTGCACAGAAATATCTCCCTGCCTCCAGCTTTAGCTGAGTCCCCCCTGCATGGGATGCTCTGCAACAATTTTTTTCTTCTGTAGAAACTCCCTGGAAAATTCTATTCTTTTTATTCATTCATTCTTTTATTTTTTAAAATTTTTATTGGGGTACAGTTGATTTACAATGTTGTGTTGGTTTCAGGTGTACAGCAAAGTGAATCTCTTATACATATACCCACTCTTTTTTAGGTTCTTTTCCCATACAGGCCATTACAAAGTATTGAGTAGAGTTCTCTGTGCTATACAGTAGGTCTTTATTAATTATCTATTTAACATATAGTAGTGTGTATATGTCAATCCCAACCTTCCAGTTTACCATCCCCCCCTTATCCCCTGGTAACCATAAGTTTATTTTCTACACCTGTAATTCTATTTCTGTTTTGTAGATAAGTTCATTTGTACTCATTTTTTAGATTCCACATAGAAGTGATATCATATGATATTTGTCTTTCTCTTACTTCGCTCGTATGACAATCTCTAGGTCCATCCATGTTGCTGCAAATGACATTATTTCATTCTTTTTTATGGCTGAGTAATATTCCATTGTATATATGTACCACATCTTCTTTATCCATTCCTCTGTTTATGGACATTTAGGTTGCTTCCATGTCCTGGCTGTTGTAAATAGTGCTGCAGTGAACATTGGGGTGCATGTATCTTTTTGAATTATGGTTTTCTCCAGGTATATGCCCAGGGGTGTGATTGCTGGATCATATGGTAGCTCTATTTTTAGTATTTTAAGGAACCTGCATATTGTTCTCCATAGTGGCTGTACCAGTTTACATCCCTACCAACAGTGTAAGAAGGTTCTCTTTCATTCATTCTTTTAAAAAAACTTTTTTTGAGGAAATAGTTTCAGACATGTAGAAAGGTTGCCAAAATATTGTTAAGAATTCCTATATACCCTTCACCCAGATTCTCAACATGTTAATGTTTTACCAGTTTGACTTATCATTCTTTCAGAATCATTTGAAAGTATACTGCAGATATAATGCCTCTTTATGCCTAAATTCTTCAAGGTGTATTTTTTTAAACAATGATATTCTTTTATAAAACTATAGTACAGTTATCAAAACCAGGAAATTAACATTCATACAGCTATTATCTAATCTACATTCACACTTCATCAATTGTCACACTAATGTGTGAATGTATTTTTGTGATCTAGGATCCAGTCTAGGCTTACATGATACATTTAGGTGTCACGTCTCTGTAGTCTCCTTAAAGTTCCTCAGTCTTTTTTATGACCTAAACGTTTTTGAAGATTACTGCCTGGTTACTTTGTAGAATGTTTTAATTTTTGCTTTATCTCATGTTGGCGCAGTGGTTGAGAGTCCGCCTGCCGATGCAGGGGACATGGGTTCGTGCCCCAGTCTGGGAAGATCCCACATGCCGCGGAGCGGCTAGCCCGTGAGCCATGGCCGCTGAGTCTGCGCGTCCAGAGCCTGTGCTCTGCAACGGGAGAGGCCACAACAGTGAGAGGCCCGCGTACCACCAAAAAAAAAAAAAAAAAAAATTGTTTCCCACAATTAGATTTAGTTTATACCTTTTTGGAAGTAACATCACAGAAATAATGATGTGTTTTTCTCAGTACATTATCTCAAAAGGCAAATGATACCTATTGCCCATTATGGGTTATAACTGAGCAACTGGGGAAAGTGGTGTCTGTGACATTAGTACACTGTAAAGTAACTTTTTTCCCCATTTGTAATTAAGAAGAGTCTTGTGGGAGATACTTCCAGACTATGTAAAAATTATGTTTCTTATCCAAGTTTCACTCGTTGGTTTTAGCATCATGGTGATTCTTGGTTGCTGCCCAATGCTAATTATTTTCTAATTCCACCACTCCTTCCATATTTGTTTCCATCATGTCTTCTATATCTGTACCTATATCTGTTAGGTACCATTCTAAGGCAAGGAAGAGATTTTTTTCTTGTTTCTCATTATTTGTTTATATGCGTACATAAGTACAGGCACATGGAGTCTTCTTGCATTCGGTGGGCTATAATCTGTACTGTCAACATTTATTTTGAGGCTCAAATTGTCCTAGGTTGAGTCCCTGTAAACTGACTCCTTATCCTTTTGACACGTCCCCATATTCTTTTAACACATCTCTACTTTCTGGTGCAGCAAGATGTTCCAGGTTCATCTAGTAATTTCCCAATCCCACCCCTAAAAGCAGCCATTTTTTCAAAGAACACTGATTCCTTTCAGTGGAGCATGGTATTTAGAATCCCAGATCTGGGTGCTAAGTTTGCTTATTTGTACCGGGATGTCCCAAATGACGCTTTTGCAAGCACTATTTTCATCATTTCACTTCTATGAAAGTTGCTGGGCCTTTGTGCTAGAAGACCCAGGGTCCAACTTTCCACTTCCAGGCCTGTCCTGGTGCTGCCTTCTGTCTTCCAAGAAGAAGCTTTCACCTGCTTGTTCTCATATTCTTAGTAACATCTGTTCTCCCAGTGGCTGTGAATTTGGATGCAAGCTTCCCAGAGCCCATCTGTCCAACCAATTCCTATAGCAACCATGTATTCTGAACCCCAAACTAGGAAATTTCAACACACAACCTCCCAAGCTTAAATATACTTATGGATAGAATGGAACAAGGCCTTTGAAATCTGAAAAGTCCTGGAAATTCTATCCATCAACAAGTACAAAGACCTCCCTCTTCTTCTTCAAATAGGGGCACAGATGTGAAGAAACAAAATTGGTAAGTGTGGGTAGAGCTCAACCTTTCCAAACGTCATTTGTGAACCTGTAGCCTGTTCCCTGGTCTATATTTCCCAACTATTCTTCTGAGAAGTTTCAGGGAGGGTCTTTGTCAGTCATGCCTCTTTAATTCTTGGAACTAAAGCTCATAAATCCTTCTCTGTCTCTAATCTTGGGTATCTCAGGACTGAATTAGAACCCTGTCAAAGCATTTGCTCTCCATATGAATTCCCAAATGCTCTAAATATCAACTCTCCAAAAGAAGACCAAATACAGTGAGTGATGGTGGACAGGAAAAGTAACTAACATAACATATATGTTTTATTTTCCCAGTCCTGAAAGTTTTCCCTGGTCAAGTCTGTCATTTTTATTATGTCTTAAAGTTGTGCTTTGTTATCATTTCATTTGAAAACACATGTCTTTGTTTAAAAATGTGTGTTAGTTGATGCTAGTTGTATATTCTGAAACATCTTCCTGGAGTCATAGTAGTTTTCATTAATCTCAGAAACCGTGGCCTTTTCTAATGCTGGGGAAGCAGAAGCACAAAGGAGGACTTGTCAGAGCTGACTTCCAGCTCAGGGCTGGATTTCAGTGTAATCTTAGCAAGTCACGCATCTTGTGTACTGTGTCTACTGTTGCCTCTAGCCCATGTGGTAACTTTGCATGGATTAGACAAAGGTGCCTAAAAGGTCTCAAACTCACAAGTAATTAGTTGGTCACTTCCACTCACAACTGATTAGCCAGAATTAGTCACATGACTTCATCCAATGACAAGGCTGTCAGGAAGTGTCCCCTCATGCACCCAGAATGGGGGGAAACAGGAACTATTTGGCAACAAGATTAATGACAACAAAATGCCTTACAATTGGTTGTATCTTATAATTGATATTTATAATATTTTACCGTATTAGTGGTAGGTAAAATAGTGGTGCTTCTTACAATATGTGGCCTCTCAAATTTTGTGAAATATGGCTGTTTTTATGGATAGTATGAGACTTTTAACAGGATTTCTTCCTAGCCCCACTAACACATGGGGTAAAAATCAAAGACTATGGTCATAAAAACACTCACAGCCAATACACTAATGCAGAAACTCACAGGATGTCTTTGTGGGCACTGTTGGGCCAAGTTTATGCCATTTGCATGTGTATAGGGGGAGCTGTGTCCATCCTTGGCCATCACTTTTGACCCTCTCTCTTTGTCCTGTATTCCTCCCCCATCTTATGGCCATTGTAACTGCTGCTGCAATGCCTGGGGCCAAAGTCTCTTTGCTTGTCTGAGTCCTGGTGGTCCCGTGGCTCTTGCCATGACTACTGCTTCCCCTGGGACCCTGGTCGCCGTGCCATGTCCACTAGAGTTAATTACCCCTATTCCAGGCAGGAACCGCACTTAGGCCAAAGCTTGGGATCTGGGTCCGATGGCCTCATCTCAGCCTGAGCCCTGGTACAGCTCTGATGCAGGTCGTCTGGCTGTTTGGAGCCCCAGCTGATGCTGGTATCTGGGCCCAATTCTGGTTGCCACCTGGCCAGACTCTCCCAGTAATGCGCCACCTTGACCGCATAGCCTGTTCTGCTCTAGCCACCAATACCCTGGCTAGCCAGCAAAGCGTCCTCCTCCAGCACCCCATGATCATGCTGAGGAGGCTGTGTTTCTCCCACTCTAGACTGTTAATGATCTTCTAGAGGATAGTCCTGATGAGAGAAAGCCTGTCCCTACTGTTCTGTGAAGCTTTAAACACCATGCAGGGCTTAGCACTTGCTCCACAAATCACTTACTCTCCTTCCAGACCCACTGCAAACTTTCCCATCCTTGCCCATTCCCCTCCAGCCACACTGAGCTGTCTGCAACCACCTGCTCTCCAATACACCAGGCTCTCTCACGCCCGGCTCTCTCATACCTCGGGTCCTTACACAGGCCTTTTGTTTAGAATACATCTTGCTGTTTCCAGCCTATTCTTACACATTCTTCAATGTCAGGCCAAAGACTATCATCCCTTGGACACCTTCCCTGATTTCTGCAGTCTGACTCATTCTCCCTTCCTTCAAGCCCTCCTGAATTTCAGCCATACTCATGTCAATCTAATCACTATATCACATTATAGTTGAATATATCTGTCTCTTCAAAGCAAGCTCCTTGAAGGCTGAAGCCATGCCCTTGCATTTCCGTGTATCTCATGTCTAGCACAAAGCCTGGCACGTTGCAAAGCCCAGTAAATGTTGAATGGATACAGGTCTGTGCTCTTGATGAAGAAAATGGGAAGTCTGTCACCAGGCATACAAACTTGAAGGCTCCATTAGGGCCCTCTCACTGGAAGTGGGGTGACACCAAACCTCGAGACAGAACAAATGGGAGCAGGAGAGGGAGATGCCATCCATGTCAGCTTTCCTCAAGTGTAGTGAGGGGCAGGGAGGGACCAGCAATGATGCCAGGGAGGAAAGATGGGGCATTTCTCAGACACCAATGTGTGCTAAGGAACAGCTGCAACACAGAGACCAATAAGGCAGGAGCCTCAGCCTAGAGAGGGCACCCGAGGGGTCAACTCGGTAGCCAGGATTTTACTGCTGAGCGCCAGAACTGTTTTCCCGGCTGCTCACTGGAAATATCCTGGACACCTCAGGTTCGGGATGCCCAAAGCTGGGAATCATTGTCATCCTCTCTATCTCCTGGGCTTCTTCCTTGGTGAGGGTTCTACCACATATTGAGCCAGGAATCTGGGTATCATTCCTGGTGCCTCTCATGCCCTCACTTCCCACATCTGATACACTATCAAGATCTGTCAGTATTTTCACCTGAACATCTTTGGATTCTCCTTGCTGAGTGCCTCTTAATTCCATCTCCTTATCTCCCCTCCATTCTCACTCTCTTGATTCAGACCACCATCCTCTTCCAGACTTAAAACTGATGGCCCTGCCTTTAGTCCCTGCACAACACCGTTAGGTACTTCTCTCCCTTTTCTGAAAGACTTTAGGACCTACTCGTTGTCAGGATAAAGTCTTATTTCCTTAGCATGATAGAATCACCTTCACAATCTGGCCCCTTCTTCAATGTCAAGCTTTATCAGTTAAGATTCTTTCAGCTTTAAGTGGCAGAAAATCCTGATGCAAAGGACTTAAACCAGTGATTTCCTAAGTGGCAGACACATGTCTAGAGTGTGTGCAGGATGACCCATTGGACTACAAGGAAAAAATATTAGAACTTCTTAAAAGTAAGACATCAAACCTTCCATAGGTTTAAGAGTCTGAAGGAGGAGATAGAATTCCGAATTGGGGAAGAGTTGACCAAGTGCGATCCAGGTGTGCCTGGCTCAGTGAATTTAGAGATCGTACTACCTGGATTTTTTGGATGGTGAAGATAATGAAATGATTTTCCTTTTAATTTGTTATTGAAACATAATTTATAAAACTGAAATATACCATAGATTAGTTTTTCCTTTTATAGAACTTCTAGAAGTAATAGAAACAACAGAATGTACTCTTTTGTGCTTGCCTTTTTTGCTTACCATAATGCTTTTGGGACTGGGATTCACGTGTGATGATGTGACCTGGTATATGCTTGACTTCCTAAGAAGCTGCCAATTTGTTTTCTAAAGTGTTTGTATGATTTTGTACTCACACCAGTGGTCTATGAGAATTTAGGTTACTCCATATCCTTGCCAACATTTGATGTTGTCAGACTTTCATTTTAGTCATTGTAGTGAGATGGTATTTCATTTGGGTTACGTTTGCATTTCCCTGATGACTAATGGTGTTTTTTACCTTTCTATGTGCTTGTTATCCACTTGTATATCTGCTTTTGTGAAGGATCTGTTTAAGTCATTTGTCCATTTAAAAAAATTGATTGACTTTTGTTTAATTTGTAGGAGTTCTTTATATATTCTACATTTAAGTACTATGTCAGATATATTTGTTGCAAATATTTTTTCTAGTCTATGAGTTCCCTTTTCATTCCTCTAGTAGTGTTTCTAATTTTAGTAAAGCTTTAAAATTCTGGTAATTAGACTTTATATATTTTTTCTTGTGGTGTTAGTACTTTCTGTATCCCATCTAAGAAACTTTGTCTGATTATGAAGATAACCTCTTGTGCTTTATTCTAGTATAGAGTAAGAGTAAAAGGCACATAACCTCTTAGTATCATAAAATCAGTTTTGAGTTCACAGACTTCCTGAAAGGGTCTCAGGAGCCCCCAGTGATAACCAGAACACACTTTGAGATCCTATACTTTATATCTTTACTGATTTTTTTGTCTATCTTTTCTATCAGGAGTATGAAATTTCTAAGTCTGATTACAGGGTTTTTTCCTTTGGTGCTGTCAGATTTTGCATCATATGTTTTAGAGCTCTGTTATTTCATGCATACACATTTAGGATATTTATGTTTCTCAATGATTTGATCCTTTTATATGTCCCTCTTTATCTCTGTCAATGCACTTTGTCTTGAAGTCCAATTTGATATTCATATAGCCACTCTATCTTTTAAAAAATATAAATAATGATTTCACAATATATATTTTTTGATCCTTTTACCTTTAACCTTTATATTTAAAGTGCATTTCTTGTGGACAGCATATAGTTGTTTTTGTTTTTTGGGTTGTTTTGGGTTTTTTTGAATGCCAATATGACAATCACTTTCAAAAATTAGAGTTTTTAGTCCACTTAAATTTAATATAATTATTGACATGGTTTGGTTGAAGTCCACTGTCTTGCTGTTTGTTTTATTTGTCCTATCTATTTTTGGTTTACTTTTCTTTCTTTCCTGGTTTCTTTTGGATTAATTGAATATTGTTTAGTGTTTCTTTCTGTATACTCAGTTGGATTTTAGTTATACCTCTTTGCTTTATTTTTTAGGGGTTGCTTTAGGAATTAAAACATCCATTCTCAACTAATCACAGTCTACCATGAATTAATATGTTTAACACTTCATATACAACCTAAGATCCTTAACAGCATACTTCCCTGTACATCCTCTTTCCTTTGTGCTGTTGTTGTATAACATTTTACTTTTATGTATGTATAAACCACACAATGCATTGCATTAATTTGTATTTTATACATATAATTATGTGAACCCTTTTACTGTGCAGACACATATTCATTTTTTAGCTCAGAAATGTGTTCTTCTATGACTTAATTATGTTTAGTGATGGCCTCACCTCTTATTTTTTCTTATTTTGGGACTGATTTGTTTTTCAGATTGCTTCAATATATTCTCCAAGCCTTTTATCTTTTACCTCATGGCTTTTATCTGTTGTATTTTTGCTCAGTTCTTTGAAATATTTCTTCCATTTGTCTGGCTTATGATTTGAATCTCATAGTGATTCTTTTGTCAATTCATTTTTTGACTTTTTCAATTCTAAATAGTGTTTTTTTTTTAGTACTAACAGCCATCTCTGTATTATCCTTGACTACCTTTAATACTGTCTTTCCTGTTCAATTTGTTGTTAGTCTCCATCAGCAGCTCTGTTTCACTAGGGCCTGTTCAGAATGGTTCTTTTTGTTCTTCCCCTCTCTGCCTGCCAGACACCATTACATATAATTGGTAATTGAGTTGATGGTCTGCTCACTTAGGCTCAAATTCAGCTGCTGACGCACCTGAAGTAGGGCTGTCCTATGAGTGATGAAAAACTTGGTGGTCTCTGCTCCTTTGAGCCAGTAGTGGAACAACAGGCACTTCATTATCCTCTACTGAAGTGTCAGTGTCAGGAAGAAGCTGTTCTGTTTCTCAGCCTCTCTGGGTTCTCCTGTCTTAGGAGCAAAGAGAAGAAAATCCCTGTTCTCAGCTCCTCCTCAGCATTTCAGAGTCAAGGAGCCCAGGCCTAATGGCTGTTCCCTTGGTAGTGTCGTTGGGGTGAGAGGTGGGGTTCCATGGATCTCAGTGGACTGAGTTCCCTTCATGGATCCACAGTATTCTAATCCTTGACCTTAAGGTCTCCATTGCTGTTTCCAGGTTCTCACCTTGCTCAGGTGGAAAAAGTCCTGCGCACATAGTCATCTCTACTTTTATCAATATCATTGTCAACTGCAGTCATGGCAGTGCTTGACTCAGTAGAAGTAGCTGGACTGGAGTGAAGGGGGTCAGAACATAGTCAAGCTGCCATTCTTCAGGAATTTTCTATTCTAGGGACTATTGTCAGACAAAGGAAAACTGACCACAGAGATTACCGAGGTAACCATCATGTTCCCCATCGAGTGGTGTGTGAAGCAGTGTGGTGTAAGGGGAAAGCTTTGGGGTAATCCAGACTTGGGTTGGAACCCCAGCTCTTCCACATACCCGTAGTTGGCAAGTTATTTAGAGTCTGTGAGCCTCACTTTCCCCCTCTATAGAATAAGGAAGATGAGAGCTCCTTTACAGAATTGCAAAATCTAAACCAGGTATTACATGCAAAGCCCCTACACAGGCAGGTGGTACCTTGTAGGTTCCCTTCTCCCTTTTCTTTAAACCTCGTTCTGCTAACATTGATCTATTTTCATGTCTCATTGGCCAGCTCACAGACATGTCTCATAGCCCAAAGCAAGGGTACCTACAAGATCTCAGCTCCAACACACGTTTTCCAAGTTGTGTGGCTATATAATGCTACGATATGTTCTTGTACTGTAAACAGCGAGGCACCACACCCTGGATGTCCTGAAACAGGAAGAATTGATGTTTTGTGTAAATAAGCAGGGTTTGAGGTAGAGAAAGAATATTTCCTAAAGCCCTGGAGTTAGCCTGGGTAATGCAGTGTGTGAGAGAGAAGCTGGGTCTGGACAGAGGGAGAGGAACTAAAAGGGTGGAGTTTAAAGGAAGATGACTTGGGAGTGGTAAAAGGACTAGGACAAGGATAGGGGTTGAGAGAGGGAGAGGCACTGGGACTGGCCCTTTAGACCATGCATGTGCCCCACAGGTAGACAGAGCATAAGAGCACACAGGCAGAACTGACTGCTAACCGATGGCAGCTTTCCTGTAACCTATGAGCCTGCCAGTCCATCCACACACCCTCCACGCCTGGAGAACCAGAATGGCAACCTGCAAACTAACCGGAAGTATCCTCTACTCAGGGCCCTCTTTATTTTGTCCCAGATATTCACATTCTTTCCTGTTCCTCACCTTTATCCACTTTCCTGTTGTCAGCTCTGCTCTGACCTTGGTGCTCATTGACTAAGTTTAGTTTCCATGGCTTGGCTCTGATGCTTGCTAAGGAGGCTTAAAGTCATCTCTCCCTTTAGCTCCTGGCAGTAACTCCATCCCAGCTTTAGCACCTGCTCTTGGAATGGAGGTTGACCGTCAGTCTGGCCACTAAACTAAGTTTTCCTTTCTAATGTGCCTGATGCTGTCTCCTCTGTCCTTTCATGATTTGAAAATGTCCTTGTTTCAAAGTCTAATTGTCCCAAAAGGTACTTCCTTCATTGCCTGCATCTCCACCACTATGATAGTGATTACTTTAGCAATCACTGTTTATTAATCACTTGCATGTCCCATTCATTATATATAGCACTTAGAAAAGATAATATCCTTTTACATAATCAGCAGCAGTTGTTCAATCAGGTTAGCTAATCAGCATAAGTGAATGAAAAGAGATCAGGATGTAGATGGGAGGTGAAAAAGAAGTTTCAAGAAAAAACTGACAATTCATGTCATTTAGGGAAGCCAGCATTATTAGGTAAGAGAGCTGGTTAGAAATGCACTATATCGAAGTTCATTTTACTTTATATTTTGCTTAGGGAAGGCAAGATTTAGGGCTGGGGAAAAGCTTTTCCTTACCATTTTCTGTTTATTAATATACAAACAGTTCTTCAAGCTAAGAGGCTAGATTTATTAAAATCCAAATTGTCTGAAATATAATTTGTCTTAAAATCACTTTGTGTACCCCCAACTAATAACCTAGTTTCTAATTTAAGAAACTAGAAAAAAAGAGTGAATTAAACCCAAAGCAGGTAGAAAGTAGGAAATTAAAGATTAGAGCAGACACTAATGAAATGAAAAACCAGCCAAAAAATAAAGACAAAATCAATGAAAACAAAAGTTGATTATTTGACAAGATCAACAAAATTAAAACTTTATCTAGACCAGTGGTTCTAAACCGAGGATAATTCTGCACCACAGGGTACACTTTCCAACTTCTGGAGACATCTTTAATTGTCATACCTTGGTGTGTGTGTATGTGTGCGTGCCCATGCCAGAGATGCTGCTAAACATCCTATGATGCACGACAGCCCACTCCATAATAAAAGTTATTGGACCCAAATATCAATAGTATTGATACCGAGAAACCTGATTTAGTCTGACAAAAAACAAAAAAACCCCAAACCAAAAACAAACAAAGAAACCAGAGAAGACACAAATTATCAAAGCCAGGAAGGGAAAAGGAGACATCACTGCCACCCTTATAGAAATTAAAAGGATTATAAGGGCATACTATGAAAAAACTTTATGCTAACAAATAAGACAATTTAGATGAAATACGAAGGTTCATACAAAGACACGAATGAAACTGACTGGAGAAGAAGTTGAAAATCTGAATAGACCCATAACAAAGAGTTTGATTAGTAATTGAAAATATTCTCTCAAAGAAAAGTCTAGACCCAGATGTCTTCACTGGCAAATTGTATAAAATATTCAATGGAAAAATAATACCAATTTTCCAAAAAGTCTTCCACAGACTCTTCCACTTCCCAACTAATTCCATAAAGCTAGTATTACCCTAATACCAAAACCAGACAAAGACATCACCAAAAAAACGACAGACCAATATCTTTTACGAGTCTCGATGTAAAAATTCTCAACAAAATCTTAGCAAAATGAATTTGTCTACATATAAAAATATTATACACCTTGACCAAGTAGGTTTTCTCCCAGGAATACAAGGTTGGCTTAATATCTCAAAATTGATGTAATACCATATTAATAGGATGATATGAATAAAGGACAAAACCTATATGATCATCTCCATAGATGCACAAAAAGCATCTGATAAAATCTAATACCCACTCATGATGAAAACTTCCAATAAACTAGAAATGGAAAATATTTTTCTCCACTTGATAAAGGGATTCTCTGAAAAATCTACAGCTAGAATCATACTTACTGGTGAAAGACTGACTGCTTTTCCCTCTAAAATTGGGAAAAGGGCCATGCATTGTATGACCCCATATGTATAAAATGTCCAGAGAAGTAAATCTATAGAGACACAAGATGGATCAGTGTTTGCCTGTGATGGGAATGGGGAATGACTGCAAATAAGCACAAGAAATCTTTATGGGGTGATAAAAATATTCCAAATTTGAATTGTGGTGATGGTTTCACAGCTCTGTAAATTTACTCAAAAATTATTGAATTGTACAATTAATATGGGTGAATTTTATGGTATCTAAGTTATATTCAACGAATATCACTCTTAAAATATCACCGTGTGGTGTATGGTGTATGTGTATACACATGTGTGGGAATGATTATCTGAATTTCTAAGGACTTAGGCCCTAGTCCTGGCCTGATGTCTAATTAGCTGTCTATCTTTGGTAAAATTTCTTTATCATTCCAAGTCTCAGTTTCTTCACCTATAAAGTGAAGGGGCAAGGCTATTTGATTTCCAAGGTTTCTTCCAGTTCTAACATCATAAGTATCTGGGTGCTTTCATGTGAATTGTGGTTCATGGGCCAGGTAACTACGGATTAGACGCTAGACTTCAGAGAAAGCTGTTACTCTCTGCTTTAGAGAGTAAGAGACCATTAGGATGGGAGAACCTCTTGAAGATCAGTCAGGGCTAGGTTACCCCCTTTGCCATGTAAATGAGAACACTGACACATTAAGTGACTTCTTCAAGTCAAACCAGCCCAGTGGGACTAGAATCCACTCACCTGGTCCTCAAATCAAAGTCCTTGCTCAAGGGAAAGCCAATGTCCTTTCCCAGAGCAAAGCTGTCCTTTTACATTTATTTTACTAAGAGCTGGGGAGCAGAGCTTGGAGGAAGAGTAGGCGAGAAAGGACTGTTTGGTGCCTGTATGTATGGGTTATACCTTCATGCAAATAGATGCGAGGCTGGGTCTGAGGATGGTGTGAAGGGCGTTGCTTATGTGTTTAGTATCTTCCTTGCACAACTGTAAACACATTCTTCCCTTTTCTAACCGCCTTTTCCCCAGTAGTCTCCCTGTCACTGAGTAAAATCACCACAAGCATCAGCTTTCAGGAAAACCCCTATTTGTTATTCAACAGATATTTTATTCCTACAAAAGCCAGACAAAAAAGTAATCACATAAAAGTCAAAGTATAGTGAACTCCCTGTAAATTCATGGCCTGATTTCATGGGTCCCACCCTGCTTTGTTTCTGGCTGTGAGCATGTGGGTCCAGGTTCATTTCTTTCTCCTCTTCCATCATTTACTGCTTTCTTACTGCTTCTCACCTCCAAGCTAGATCCCAGAGGGTGAATTAGGGTATCAATTGTCTGCTGCCTTGTGGCTGGAAACGTAATGTTGTAGGTTAAGTTCCTTGAATCTAGAGAATTTGGAAAGTTGACTATCAGGGTAGTAAAACGCCTAATACTCATGACTAATTGTAAGAATAGCTGCCATTTGTTAAACACTGTGTTCCAAGCAGCGTGTCAAGCTCTCTATATGCATTAATGTGTTTACATCTCAAAACAGCCTTATGAGACAGGCACTCTTCATTTCCTTATGAAGCAACTGAAGCTCAGAGAAGATAGGTAGAGTGGTCAGGGGCATGTGAAATAAGTGATGAGGCTCCCAAGTCTGTCTGTTTCTAGAGCTGAGCTCTTAATGTAACAACTGCACCACGCTGTCTCTGGATCCCATCTCATCTGAATCCAGTTTCATCCACTGCTCAAATCCCTCCACCATACCACTGTCAATGGACCATCCATTCTCACCATGGCAAGGAACTCACAGCCGCTGGGGCACCCCATTCTGTACTTGAGGGACTTTTTGCAGCTTATGTTCAGTATTTGTCCTGGAACTTCTACACAAACAAGTTAAAACCACATGACTGACTTTCAAATTAAAAAAAAATAAAACAAGAAGAAGCATCATGTCCCTTTGCCCCTTGAGCACCGCCCCCCCCCCCCCCGCCCCGCAAATAGTCCCATTCTTGAACAATCTCTATGTGACAGGGTTTTGCACCTCCCTACCATCCTGGCTTCTCTCCTTTGCACATGCCCCAGGTTATCACTCCTCCCTCTTAAAATGTGGTGTGGAGCCCACAGCACAGGAAGGAGCAATGACATCACCTTCCCCTTTCTGGTTTCTATACTTCTTTTAATGCTGCCTAAGCCTTGCTTAATTTTTGATGGTCACATTATTTTGGTGGTTAATTACCCTGGGAAATCCATTTCCATCTCTACATGGTTCAAATAAAATAGATTTAGAAATCACAGATGAGTACATACTTCAGGCTTCAAGAAATACTTGTTAAATTAGATTAACTGATTGCCTTAATGTCTAGTTCCACTTAATCTTGCTGATGATTTTATTCCTTGATCTCATAATCCAAATTTGGCCAAGGATTTTTGCCAGTCTTTTTAAAAAAATGCCCTTTCCCTTAGAAGAAGAAAAAAACAAACAGCTCCTTCTCGTGAAGAGCCTGGCTGAGCCATGTGGCTGAGCTGACAGGGATGCATCCTCTGTGCTCATTCCTCTCCCAACTGATGGCCAAGTTGCATATTTGACCACGGAAGATGCTGAGGAACTCTGCCCACTCTAAGTTTAGCCTTGATCTTGTTGAGCAGCAAAAATATCTATGTGTCAATGGCTAAAATTACCCACTCAGGCTCTCTCCACCCCTGGCCTGCATTATCCATCATCTGTTTATTTGTAGTGGGAAGAGATCATCTTCCAAAGTGGGCCAAAAGCAGATAGATTCAATTCTACCCCCTGTTGAGGCATAATAATTTTCTAAATCTGCCTGGGGACTCAAATTAGTTCTGGATGCTTTCCTGTCACTTGGGTGGAGGGCTTGTCCCCAGCATTAATATTGATGGAGATATAAATTGTTGCTGCCTATCTAGTTATTAACTGGTACTTGAAGTGGAGTTTTAAAGCCCTACAAAGATTAAAAAAAAAAAAAAGGCAAAATGCTTGCCAATTTCTATAGTTCTTGAAACACTCAAGCAGTAGGGTCCTCCCTGATGTCCTTAAATCATAGGAACATTTCCCCAGCCCAGCCCCTGTCCTGTAATTCTACCTGAAAGCAACTTAATGTGTATTTGAGGTTGTTGCCTTCTTCCTACAGCCCAATGCAGAAGGTGATTCAGTGAGATGAAATCCGAGCTGGGCCTGGCATGCCTGATGTTTAAAACATGTCTAAAGCATGTATTTAGCTGTCACAGAGAGATCTGACAGTTTATGGGAAAGGTGCTGTGTACAAAGGACCAGCAGTGGGCATTCCCAGCACACACCCACTTAGAGTATGCTGTGATCTGAGGGTCCCCTCTCCCCAGAGCCAAACACAACCTCTTATTTAATAATAATAGTAATAATAATAATAATTTAAGAATTAAATAATTTTAATTTATAATTATATTTAATTTATATATTTATAAATTTAAATATATTTATAAATTTATATATTTAATATAGTAATAAAATATAAATATATATAATATAAATATAATATAAATAAATAATATAAATATAAATTATAAATATATTTATAAATTTAATTTATAAATTAAATAATTTATTATTTAAATAATTAAATAATTTAATAATAATAATAATTTAAGAATAATAATAATAGTAATAACAATAAACCCTCATTTATAAAGCACCAGAATAGCCCCAACCATGGTTTTCTTTTGGGGACACCCTATAAGGACATGAATGCAGGTAGAAACAAGTAACCATAACCAAGTTAGCTCATCAAAAGTGTGGTTTTCCTTCTTGGATTAAAGTAGTACAGGGAATATTTGATTTTAGTCATTGCCAGAGATCCTGGAACCGGCTGAATTTCTTAGCACTGGGATTTCTTGGGCTGCATCTCCACTTTTGGCTCCTGAAATACTTCCTCCTGCCATCATCGAACACTTACTAAGCATCCTCTAAACATGCGGCATTATTGTACTTCACTGTCTTATTCAGTCTGCAAGGCAACGTAGGCATCGTCAGCCTCTTTTAGAGATGGGAAAAATGGAGCTCAAAGAGGAGAAGGATCTGCTCCAAGGCCTTTTACATGTACACGCAGCTCATCAGCAGGAGAGCTGACAAAGTGGCCAAGCAGCCAACAGAGCCTAAGGTCTCCATCTCTAAAGCCCTTGCTCTTAACCGCTGTGCCCCACTGCCTCCACGGGACCTTCTCACGCCTGTGCCCTATCCCTGCCCACCCGCCTCCCATCCAAATTAAGTGTTGGGATTATCCCCTATCACCTAATGCTGGCTCCAGTGAAATGAATTGTCAAGCTTAAGAAGAAAGTCCTACCATTTTCTCTGAGAAAGGAGAGGCCCTACCAGTGGAGAGATGCTCACCCAATCCCCAGCGTCCCCACCCAGGCATCTGTCCAGCCTTCAGAGGACCCCAGCCCCGCTATCTGACCACAACTGCATGGAGAGACCCCAAGTGAGCCCATCCGAGCCCATCAACCCCAGAACCATGAGAAAGAAAACTAAATTTTTCTTTTAAGCCACAAAGTGTTGGGAAATTTGTTATGGCAGAAAAAGACAACCAGAATACTGCAGTTAGTGAATCAGTCCGTCTTCTCTCTAATTCACTCAAGGTCCATAGTACCTACGGTCTAATGCAGAAATATCTTGCAGAGATATCTCCAACCTCCCACATAAAAAAAAAAAAAAAAAAAGGAGAAAGAAAGAAAGAAAAAATCCCCAAATGTTCCAAACCCACAGAGGACCACTCAATTAAATTTTGTTGTCATTGGGTTGAAGGGCAGTGATTGGAGCTTTAAGAAATTCCGTAACAGCCTTTTACTCCTATGTTGTCACATAATGCAACAGAACAGGTCTTGCCTGGGAGGAAGAGAGGAGAGAGGATTGTCAAAGCTCAATTACTGTTTCGGTAGTTCATCACTTGACATTTATACGTCTAACGTGTCCAATGTGCCTGTGAATTTGACATTCCAAATGATTGACCATGACTGCTAAAGGGTACTTCACATCATGAAGGAAGGCAGGGTGTAAATTCTCTGAATGACCAAGTAGATCACTAGTAGACAAAAATGGGAGTGGGAAATCATATTCTACAAATGCTTCCTATGTGTGCAAATACTTCCTATGGTCAGGGACTGTCCATGAGTTATCTCCTTTGATCCTCATTCAAACACCTAAGGGAGTTACACTTCTCCCCATTTTACAGACGGGAAAACTGACTCAGAGAGGTTGTAATTCGGGGGTCGCTGGAAGAGCTAGGACTTGAACATTCAGTCTGATTCCAGTGTCTGTTCTCTTTTTACTCATTAGCATCAGCTACACAGAGCCAACCGATGTGACTTCAGTGCAGATGTCAAAGCAATATGAATGGATCTTTGCCGCCTCCCTCTGCCCCTCCCTGAGGCAGGAGCCATTCTTTGACTTGTCTCCAGGAGTGCATGGCTGTCATTGAACCAAACGTGTGCTGCACGGGTAAGAGCTTGTGCTACACTCTAGTCTCCCCTGTATCCAAACCCAGGATGCTGTGTTCCTGCCCTGGCGGGAACATGGGTATCTACTAGTGTTGCTGGTCCCTGAGCTGGACAGCACTTTGAGTTACTGGCTCTTGGGCCACGATCGTGTTTCCAAGGGTTTGGTTACTTGGAGCAGAGTCCTAGATGACCATGCCTCTTCATTCACGGAGAAAATAGAGGCCTATCTACATGAACGTCCTGATCTTTATAGCGCCACTAATCTCTATCCCCCTCACTCCCACCACACACTTACTCGTCGTAGCAGAAAGGTTCCAGTCACAGCTTAGATGTACAGCCGTATAGCTCTCGTTATATATTACTCCGTAACTGGGCTGGAATTTCTCACAGCCTCCCCTTTTCCTCTGATGGTGACATACACTTCTTTTGTTACTTCAGGATAACTCAGTCACTTATAGTTTTACATATGGTCAATTCTGAATTTAGTTCTTTCAATGCAATCTGAATTCCTGGTGGCTCTTTTTTGCCTGGGGGAGTTGCTCTTGTCCACGTGTTGTCCTTTGTTCTTGACTCACCGTGGCTCTGCTGCCCCATGCCTCCAAGCCATGGCCATGGCCTCCATGCTTTCCGTACCCTCTGCTGAAGCATCTGTGGCTGGTGTGGTGTGTGGATCTCCTCCTGGCCTTCACGTACCCCTGCAGCTCAGTTCCACCTCAGTTTAGCAATGCTGCTGCCCCGAGACTCACCTCTGCCCTCCTGAGGCTTCTCTGGATTGTCACCTCTCCCCAGTCTTCCCAGGGCTCTGGCTGGCACAGTGACTCCCTTTTACCACGGAAAATGTGGTAATCCTTAGTGTTGCTCGCCAATAATCTCTGAATTATACTCACTGGGCCCCTGATAGGTGGCTGGGGCCATGTAATTCATTTGAACAATAAGCACAAATGAGGTGAGTCAAGACGAACCTCTAATTGTCTGGACAAGACCCTCCTGAATCGTCTTCCTCTTCCAGAGTGATCGTCTGTATTCACGATGGCCGTTGCGTCATTACTCTGCGTCCCCGACTGTTGAAATAGACTGACTTCCCTGCCAACTAGTGATGGTCGTATATTATGTACAAAAAAAAATAAGTCTGTTAAGTTTCTTAGATTTCAGGGCTGTTTGTTATAGGAATTTTTTTCACATTTTCCCCGTGCCCCACTGGAGGACAGGAATACTTCTAGGGTTGGGGGAGGGGAGCTATTCAGGCCCTCCCCACCCCTGCCCAGCCTAATGTGCCATTATTGCTACCATACTTTCTCTGTTCTCAGGTGACTGAGGCACTTCAGTTCCCTAAGCCTATCTGGTTTTTCCATCCTGTCTCCATGCCCCTGCTGGTTTTGACCTTGAGGAGTGAGGCAAAGAGCAGGCCCTCTGGCCCACCTTCAGGCTCTCTTCTCTTAATCCTCAGGTTTCCTCTCAGCCAAAGAGGACATTTACCTCCTTCCTGTGTGATGGGAAAACTTACTTTGACGTCATATCCTGTCTCCTTCCTATGGCCTCCTCCTGCCCTCCTGCCATGCTATGGCTAGTTTTATAGGCCTGTGCTCTCCCCTTTCAGGCCTGCCTCACATTGTCCAGCCCAATCTTTTCTCTTTCTTTTTTTTTCCATTTTATTGAAGTATAGTTCATTTACAATGTTCTGTTAGTTTCTGCTGTACAGGAAAGCGATTCAGTTATACATATATATACATTCTTTTTCATATTCTTTTCCATTATGGTTTATCACAGGATATTGAATATAGTTCCCTGTGCTATACAGTAGGACCTTGTTGTTTATCCATTCCATATATAAAAGTTTACATCTGCTAATCCCAACCTCCCACTCCATCCCTCCCCCTTGGCAACCACCAGTCTGTTCTCTATGTCTGTGAGTCTATTTCTAGTTTGTAAATAATTTCATTTGCATCATTTTTTAGATTCCACATGTAAGTGATATCATGTGAAATTTGTCTTTCTCTGTCTGACTTACTTCACTTAGGATGATAATCTCTAGGTCCGACCATGTTGCTGCAAATGACATTATTTAATTCTTTTTTATGGCTGAGTAATATTCCATTGTATAAATAGACTGCATCTTCTTTATCCATTCATGTGTTTATGGACATTTAGGTTGTTTCCATGTCTTGGCTATTGTAAACAGTTCAAACTTTTCTCTTTCAACCAGCCCAGCTCTTACAAATCAAAAATACTCAGCCTTCAGACTAGCCCAGGACTTGAGGAGCTATATTTTGAAACTGAAAGCTGAGTTTTTCCACTGAGGACAGTGAGTAAGAAAGCCGCCTCTCCTGCCTGGCAGGTAGAGGAAGAGAAATAGAAAAAACATTAAAAAAATAAAGCATTGTTCAGCATTGCAACCTCCCGCCCCTACATCTGCGCACCCATACCCAGCCCTGCCTCATCTGCCATCAGAGCTCTGGTCCCAGCCTGGCCTTGCCTCTCATTCCCTTCCCATTTCTGCAATATCTCCCTCTTTACTGCTTCCTATGTCTTCATCATTACATCATCTTTACATTTTCCCTGTGAAATTAATTAAACAGGGAGGCCGTAAGACTGAGGGGCTTCTCATGCCTTAGCAGCCTATGTAAGCAAATCAAAACCTAAGCCTGAAATGCCTCAAGGTTAAGAAAATGAAACCTAAGGACAGCCCGTCATGCACAGTCAACGAGCCTTTCCCAAATAAGGTGGCTGCTTAAGCTAGAGCCAATCAAATGACTTCCTTGTTTGGCTTCGGTCATCTTCTCTATAAAAGTCTTGACCCAGCTGTTGCCAGTGGAGCACTCCTAACCACTTCCAGTCTGGGGCTTCCCAGTTCAAATAGATTTCTGCTCACATAAACTCTTCAAATTTTCTATACGCCCCAGTTGATCTTTCAACATCCCCTGCAAAAACCTATAAACAAAAAGTCCCCTCCAACAAACCTACAGACAAAAAGTCCACAAAATTCCCTGCCTACTGTATGTCCCTGTCTGTCTGTCTCCTCCACAGGTTTTCTGAAAGGGGAGCACGCTCACCATCCATTCCTCACTCCCATCCTCTTCCATTTTTGCTCCCGAGTCCAGTGGGCACATGTCAGCCTCATCTCCCTTGACCTCTCTGCAGGATTTGCTCGCATTGACCGCTGGCCTCTCAAAGCTCTCTCCTCCCCTGGCCCAGGCTCTCCTGGGGTTCCTCCCACGTCTCTGGCCATTTCTCTGCCTCTCTAGTGTGTCCCTCCACCTCTGCACATGCTTTTGAGGTTGCTGTTGCCTGGGTTCTGCCCAAGGCTCTTTTTTCTGTTTACATCCTCACTCAAGGACTTAGAGACCACCAGATACACCCTTCACATCTGTCTTCCAGCCCTTTGAGTTTCTTCTTTGCTCCTAAACACATGTCTCAAGCTTAACCTTCTGATGGAAGGCAGGTTGTGTATGTGGTGGCGTGCCCCTCTTCTGGGCAGTCAGTGCCCAGCTCGTCAGCGCTGCGGGGGTCTGCTGGCAGGGGGGTTCTTTGTGCTCTGGGAGGCCTCTCTTTGTCTTCAACCCACCTTGGATCCTGCTGTTTCCATCCCACTGTTTCTCGCAAGAGTAAACGTGGTCTCATTCATTATCCACTCCCTGATGGTAACAACTCAGCCGTTTCCGACAGCTTGAGCGTTCTCCTGTCCAGCCAGCTGAAGATGTTTTGTTCTCTGAGGTCTCAGCATCCCTTTCAGAGAGAATTGCACGATTTGCCTGGGGGGCCAGGGGTGGAGGCAGAAGACTGCCTCATTTAGGCCTTGTCACGGGAACACAGTACTGGACCACATTTGGGTGATGGCAGCCTCTGTGTGGGGTAACTCTTCCTGACAGCATCAGCTCTATCTAGCCTCAAAACCTTTGTACTAGCAGTTCCCTTTGCCAGGAACATTCTTTCCTTTCCTCTTCCAACTTTCTGCAGGCCTCTGCTCAAGGATCGCCTGTGTTAACTAGCACCCTTCAGTCCTCTCCCTCCCCTTATCTGGTGTCCCGCCTTTTGTTTCTTAGCAATTATCACCATCTGACACATTTTAATCTGTCTATTGTCCTCCTCTCTCTACCGGAATATAACCTCCATCAATACAGGGATTTTTACAGCTTTGTTCAATGCTGTATCCTGTCTCAGACAGGGCCTGGCATGCTCAGATAAATGGATGAATGGATGAATGAATGAATCATGATATTTCTTCTCATGAGAATAAGTAGTTTAGAGCAGTAGATTTTAAACTGCTCCGGATAAACCAAGTCAGAAACCTGGGGTTCACACTCGGCTCTTTCTTCTCCCCAACATTCAGTATCACTCAGTCAGTTCTACCTATTGGATGTCCCTGAACTTAGTCCCATCTCTCTGCCCTCATTCCCAGTCCAGAGCCACATCATCTCTCACCAAGTTACAGCCAAGCTTTCACGCCTGTTTTCTCTGACTTTAGTGCTCCCGCCTCCAAATAATCCTTCCCACCTAGCCAGAGGGTGTTGCCGACACCCAAAGCAGCTAATGGCACTCCCTGGATTGAAAGACTTCAAAGTCTTCTCATTTCCTCCAGGGGAAACCCAACCTCTTCTGCACATACAACGCCTGAGATCTGGCTTCCACGGCACTGAGCAGCCCTGCCTCTCACAGCTTTTCCCCTGGACTCAGTGTTCCACAGCCACCCAAGCCCCTCCACCTGCTTCAGCAACCAGCACATTCCAGACAGAGAGGGGAGTGTGGACTGGGAGAGGCTATTCTGACCTGAGAGTCTTCACAGACTCCAAGCCCACAAACAAAACCTGAAGCTTCTGCTTCTTCAGCCTACCCCCTTCTATATTCAAAAAGGGCTCGGTGCTTCCCTCTGCCACGTATGCAAGTATAACACTGCATTTTAGTTGTTTGCTTGTTCATCTTTCTCGCCCATCAGATGGTGAGTTCCAGTGCACTTTTTTTTTTTTTTTTTTTTTTTTTTTTTTTGCGGTACACGGGCCTCTCACTGTTGTGGCCTCTCCCGTTGCGGAGCGCAGGCTCCGGACGCGCAGGCTCAGCGGCCATGGCTCACGGGCCCAGCTGCTCTGCGGCATGCCGGTCCCGGACCGGGGCACGAACCTGTGTCCCCTGCATCGGCAGGCGGACTCTCAACCACTGCGCCACCAGGGAAGCCCTCAGTGCACTTTTTTATGTATGGCTTATATGCTCAGTCTCATAAGGAGGCTTGCACATGGGGACCACAGAGGAAATGTTGGTTGAAAAGGTGATGAATGAATACAGCTTTAACATACACATTAATTTCATTCATATAAACTGGAAGGAAAATACAATAATCTTTTACCATATAGGAAAAAAACTAAGTTAGATAAAAATAACTTCCTTCCTAATTAACAATTTCATATTTTACATGCTACTGCTCCAGGGTATGTGCTGTTCTTGCCGGTGTTATTCTCTATATGTGTCCATACCTGCCCTTAAGAGTGAATGTTTCTAGTACATAATGCAGGAAAATATAACTCGCCATCCTGAAAGAAATCATCAACATGATGAAGAGGCATTTAATTCGGGGGCTTTGAAGACTGAAGTGTGTTTAGTGTATGCCTGGGGCAGGTGTGAGGCCAGTGGGACAGCATCCCTCCTTCCTGCCCTGGGGTTGACAGCACATAGAAACGGAAGTGGTTGTACAATCTCCAAGGTCTATTTAATCTTTGGCCTAGTTATTGAATTTGCCAAAAAGGAGGCCAGTTAGTTCCAGGTGTGATGCTGTGGTCTCTGATGTGGAACTTCCCCAAGGGGGAGTTGGCTCACACCTGCCTTCCAATGGCCCCAGCATTATTAACAAGCCTCTCTCTTGCCTATGGGCTGGGAAGGGAATTCTGTTCACTTATTTTATGTCAGTGTCCTGTATCTTCTGGAGACTCAACTATGCATTTGGTAATGTTCCTTTCTAACGTGAGAATTCGTTGCTATTTGGGTCATACAATTTACACATAAGAAATGACCCTCTGAAAGATTAGATCTCAAAGTGCACTTTATTGAAAAAAAGCATTTCCCTTTCTCTAGTTAAAAAAAAAGACGTCGTGTTGATGAAGCCTTTCTTGCCCCTCACTCATGCTGTGACTCTTTTTGCCCAAATGGGTGATTTGTCCCCAGAGAAAATGATGTAACAGTGTTTTCCTCCATGAAGGAACATAAACTAAAAACTGGGCTCACTTTCACATGCTCTAAAACGCCTTTCTTAATGCTTTCCAGTGTAGCATGCTGGTCTTGTATACCCCTGCAATTTCCCAATTTCAGTGTTCCCTTTACCAGCCCCTGGGAAAACCAATTTTACTATTAGTCTTGCACACTTATAGATCCATGTTTTCATTCTCAACCAGGAATCATGGCGAATTCTCAGCGGCGCATATATATACGGGGAGCTAACATTGTTCATTCTTTAAAAAGCTCTCTGTAGTATCAAATGTATCATGAAATTCATGGGAGCAAGAAAGCAGCCACAACTCCCTAAATGCCTGTGGCTTACTCTGTTTCCCCAACTCCTGCCAGGCCCTCGGTCCCTGTGGTTTAAACAGAGGCCTGTGACCTCAGACTTGAACTTTGGGGAGATTGTCCCCACCCACATATAAAGAGTATCTATGAGCAGAACATGAGGATTTGATTAGGAAATGTGTTCAGGAGGTTGGACAGCTATGTACCAAGAAATATACTCTCATTCTTACGTAGTGTATAAAAGCAGTGAACAACTTAGGGTTGGTTAAGAAATATTGCAGTTCTATAGCATAGGATGTGAACTCCTCAAAAGAGAAACTAGTGCTATTTATAGCACTAGAGTCTAACTTAAAATTCAAATACATTTAAGAGCAGAATCAGGTAAATATGCATTTTATGCTCCGTAAAGATCACAATTATAAACCAGGTACCAATCTTTTATAAATGTCAAGATGAACTCCAAAGACTGTATCCTTTTTGGAGCTCTAGAAAAACTGGAAGATTTTCATAACTCCAACAAGGAACAATGTAACTATGAAAACACATTCTTATATTCTGTCCAGGGTATTTACTCTGAGCATTCAATTTTCTAAAATTCCCTAAGATCATTGTATGATGCATACTTCTTAATCAAGTAACTCCTAAGCTTTAGAATGGGGATAACATAAAACATAAAACGGTATGGCAATGATTGTGAAAGAAAAGAGCCCCCTTTAGACATAGATTTAAAAAACACGTCAAAAACCCTTAAAGGTAGCTGATAACGTTGGTGACAATTTTCTAAATACAGTCCACGAGCTCCTGCTTCAAGATGAAATATATTCAGGAATGTTGGTATTTGGTCCTTTGTAAACTTTAGATGACGCTAGCCCCAAGTGATAAGTAAAATTCTTTTGCCTAGAGGTTCCTGAGGGATTAGGGCCTATAACATAGATTATCAGTGTAGTTCTGAACCCACAAGAAGCGTGGGGAAGAAAAGCGTTAGGAATAATGGGGATACAGCAGTAGCTCTTTCAAAGGTGTTGGAAAGTTTAACTATAACTCATTTTACTCTTCATACATAGTTTAGCCACTAACCGTTTGATAATTGATGTTCTTAAAATCAATGGTAAGATACATTTCAACAGTTTTTCCTCTGACAAGAAGGAAAGTCCTCCTTCATTTCAATTAGTAGGTGTTAGTGATTTTGGAAACTTGATCCTCTGGATATGAATATCAAGGAAAAGAGTGAGACCTATATTATGGAAGGTTGCCAGTGTTTATGTCACAACTCCTTACATTGCGCATATCACATGTCTCACATTCTTTTGGAATGAGGTGGAGCATAGACACAGTTTAATAAAATACTTAGGAGTAATTGAGCAAAGTCTTGTTTCACACACATAAAATTAGTTTGCAGAAAATATTCCTCTCTGACAGTATTTCTAGATTTCTACTTATTTATAAACTTTGTTTACTTGTGAGTTTTTTTTTTTTTTTTTTTTTTTTTTTTACAACCTTTCCTATTTTAGCTGCATTAAACACAACATTACTTGTTTGGGAAATGTGATATGCTCCACCGAGTCCCTGTAGGAATACAGAAAAATGTCCTCAGTAGTTAGGAGGGAAGATGCATCATCTGGGGCATATATGCTCTCCGTGGACAATTTTGGATACTCATGTTTTTAAGCAGATGTTCTCTTCATTTTAAATGGCCCTATCATTAATATACCAGTAGAAAGTAAAGGTGTTTTCAAAATTTTATGCACATTAGATGAGTCATCCTGCATGCGCTGTACACATGTACCTTTAATTCTCAGGAAAGACCTGGAAATTATTTGATTTCACCTGCAGTATGTACACTTGCTAGTCCCGGAGGATTTTCTCAAGTTCAGTTCAGACCTTTAATTGCCTTTTTTTCTTCCTTCCTCTTTATTAACGCATTTCCTTTCTTCCTTTCGCCGTGTTGTTTTTGCTTTTCTTTTCTTCCTTTTCCCTTCCCTCTAAATGAGAGTCTTGCTGGCTGTGGTATCCCACGAGCCATAAATCCTCTTGTTGGCCTGCTCAAATATCCTGCTCACTCCCCTCTTCAATATTTCAGACCCTTCCCCAGCATTCTCTTGGTCTGCGGAGCACTTGGCTTGTTGGAGAAGAAGACAAAATGTGTTTCTCTTTGTTTTGGAGGTAAACTGAGAACGGTCTTCCAGCAAATCACTCTTACTCTCAACCTCTTCATCATCATCTGTGAGCATCTCCTTTCCAAAAGCAAAAATAATAGCCCCTAACCTGGCAGGTACACTGCCTTCTAAGTTGAGATTCCAACGCTTTTGAATCCAATGTTAAAATGGCAAAGCAATCCTTTCTTTTCCTTCCAGTTTTATCGAGATGTAATTGATAGACAACACTGTATAAGTATAAGGTGCCCAGTGTAATGACTTGACTTACATACATCATGAAATGATGACCACCACAGTAAGTTTGGTGAACATCCACCATCTCATATCGATACTAAATTACAGTAATAGGAAATATTATTTCCTTGCAGTGAGAACTCTTAGGGTTTACTCTCTCAACAGCATTCATATATAACACACAGCAGTGTTAACTGTATTTCTCATGCTGTACATTACATCCCTGGGACATCCCTGGCTATGAATTCCAAACACCTGGGCACATTAACAAGATTACTTTAGGTGCCTCTGAGAGAGAGTGAAGGAACATGGTTCAGGAGTGTCAGATGGTAACTTTACTGATATCTGCTTTAAGAAACAGAGAGCAGTTTCCGTCTTCCCAGTGTCCCTAGGCAAGAAAATATTCCCATGCATTAGGGCGGGGCTGGAGTCAGAGGCATGCTATTACCAGAGCTCTGGAGTTTCCTGATCTGTGCTCGGGGCCTGGCGCAAGAGGGGACTCAGGCCTCACATTATCGTTTACCTATGTTTAGCTGCGTCTCTGTCAGAACAAGCTGGGGGTTCTCTGTAGGCTGACTTCCCTGTTTTTGGAGTAGACTCCCAGGAGGCTGTCAAGACACCAGGGAGGGAACTGTTCCTTGAGGCACTTAGGCAGATGATGCTGTGGTCAGCCTCACTGACGTCTGTGTGCCTCGAATGCAGGGTGGAAGAAGGGGAGAAAGCCTCCAGACTGCGTGGGCCATGTGGACCTGGGTGACAACCAGCACAGAGAGATGAGTCAAGGGTCAAATGTTCCCACCCTCCCCCAGTACAAAGACCTCCCTTATTGTATTGGCACATGGTGCTGGAATTATGGGAGCCTGAGAATGAAATTAAATTTTGCTGGATAAAAAAGGTTAAAATATTTTTTAAAAATATCTTAGAAGTAGATAAGACGTATACTTACTACATTCATATGTTTGGCATTTTGTTGCAATTTAACAACAGTGACTTTAATTTATAAAAGTGATAAATCCTTAACATAAAATAATAATGATGATAAATAGCAATAAATGTTTAATATAAAATAAATAAAAAGAGCAAAAAATCTTACCAAATACCTTCCCTTAGAGATAACCTATATTGACAGTTGGTAAACCTCAGCCTAGATACATTTCTATGGGTAATCAGATGTAAAAGGATGGATAGAGAGAGAAAAAGAGAGAGAGAAATAATTTTATTAAAATGGGATCATACTATATATGATCTATATATATATTTAAATAAGAAGGATTCTACTTTACTTGAATTTAACACAGGAAAAATGGTATTGAAGCAAAACTAAAGGAGTTGCTATTCTTCACATAATTGTTTCTTTACCATAAGAGATACTAGTTTGCATAAGATTCCTTAAAAGTTAAGGGAGGAAAATGAGGCTTAAATAACTACGTTTTGTTTATAACAGCACCTTTTGATTTAATAAAATATTAATTGATTCCCTGATAGAAAAATTGAGATTAGTGTTTTTGTACTTCTTCCCACTCTACTGCCCCCAAATTTAGTTTAAAGTCTGACCTCAATGACTCTGGGCTTGGCCATGTGACCTACTTTGGCCTATGAGTTGCGATGGAGTGTGACATTTGCCTCTTCGGAGCAAAAAGTTTTAATTCAAATGTGTGTTTTGGCTTGAGACATCTGGCTTTAGCCCTCCACGATGCAAACAGCATGTTCTGAAGAGGCGCTACTCTTTCAGTCTGGTTTTAGCGAGGAGAAAACATGTGGAGATGGACCCAACAGAGCCACAGCTGATCCACAGCCCTTATCTAATGTGAGCAAGATACAAATGTTTGCCAGTAGGATACTGAGTTTGTTAGTTATAGCATCAAAAATAGTAACTACATTTTTTAAAGTTTATGTATTTATATTCTGCCCTGTAAACACAATTTTTTCTGGTTGTTTAGTCTTAGCTTTGTATTTAAATGGATTTAGTATTTAGCACCAGTTCTTGTACTTAAAGCATCTCCATTTCTGAATGATTTATTTTGATTCATATCTTGATGAGTAGATTTTATCATAACATACATTTTTCTAAAACAGTTCAAGATTGCCATATTCTGTGGGTTTTTTCAAGTTTGTGAATACCTTCTTGTGGCCCTTGTCTACTTGAATACCAACTTAGCTAGGTATAATATTCTCACCCATTTACTTTCCCAACAGCGCATAAGGTTTCTTTTCTCCGTATCCTTGCCAACACTTATTTGTTGTCTTTTTGATAATAACCATTATGACAGGTGTGAGCTGATATCTCATTGTGGTTTTGATTTGCATTTCCCTGGTGGTTAGGGATGTTGAGCATCTTTTCATGTGTCTGTTGGCCATCTACATGTTTTCTTTGGGATTTTTAAAAATAGTGGTAAAAGATACATAACAAAATCTACCATTTTATCCATTTTTGAGTGTATGGTTTCAGTGGCATTAAGTATATTCACATTGTTGTACGACCGTAACCACCATCCAACTCCAGAACAGTTTTCATCTTGCAGAACGGAAACTCTCTACCCATTAAACAATAGCTCCTCATTCCCTGCTTCACCTACGCCTCGCAACCACCATTCTACTTTCTATCTCTAGGAATTTCACTACTCTAGGTATCTCATACAAGTGGAATCATACAATATTCATCCTTTTGTGACTGGCTTATTTCACTTAGCATAATGTTTTCAAGGTTCATCCATGTTGTAGCATGTGTCAGAATTACCTTCCTTTTTAAGGCTGAATGATATTCATTTGTATGGGTGTACCACATTTTGTTTATCCATTCATTTGCTGATGAACACTTTGATCACATCCACCTTTTGGCTATTGTGAATAATGCTACTATGAACATAGGTACACAAATATCTGTTCAAGTCCCTACTTTCAACTCTTTTGGGTATATACTCAGAAGTAGAATTATTGGATCATATGGTAATTCTACTTTTAAGTTTTTGAGAAACGGCCATACATTTTCCATACTGCCTGCACCATTTTACGTTCCCACCATCAATTCACAAAGTTTCCAATTTCTCCCTCTCCTCATTAGCACTCGTTTTCTGGTTGGTTTGTTTTATAATAGCCATCCTAATGCGTATGAGGATCACTTCTTGATCTATTCTCTATATAATCACCTCTTCTCTATTTGCTGTCATCTTTTTGTTATTCCTACCTATATTCTTTGTGATTAATTCAGATTTTTCAAATTAAAGAATTTAGCTAGATTGATACTTATTAGATATATTGTTACATACTTATTAGATATATTATGCTCTTGTTCTGATGATTTGTTAGTTTCCTTAGCTTTGTATCATGCATTTTCAACTCATTCTGTAGTTTTCTGATACTCCTTTATTGAATTCAGATATTTTTAAAATGTTGTATCTCAAAACATTTCCAAGGAGTATCATTCTGTCCCTTGAGACAGATTTTCTTTGAGACCAGGTTCCTTTTGCCTGCTATTTTCCTTTCCTTTTCTTTTTTTCTTTTTAGCATGTTTATATAGTTGCCATGCCACTTCTCCTCTTGTTTATATTTAATGTATAATACAGGCATCTCTAACCAGTCTTCTCTTTGCTCTGCGAGATTATGATACATACGCCCTGTCATGCGTCCTTCTTTTTCTATGCCTACTGTTTTTCTTTTCTCAGCTGCATTTTGAGGGATAAATGTAGATTTCTGTCCATTTATTTGTAGCCTGAAGGAATTGCAGCAGGGAGGCAGGGAGAAATTAGTTGGGGGCTGGATGCAATCTTTGTCAAAGGACTTGAATTCTCTGTTTTAAGAGTCCATTAAATGCCATGTATTATGACCCATTTCTTCAGGAATACACCCCACTCCCATTGCTTTGGGTTGTTTCCCCCAATCAGCATCTTTTCCCTTGACTTGGATCCTTCAGGTTTGTAGGAGTTTCTACCCTTTAATACTTTTTCCTGAGTTGCCTACTCTCTCCCATAACCTGCCTCCATTCAAATTGGAAAGTATTTTATAAATTCTTTCTGTAGTATAATTTTTAGAAGGGTGGGGTTAGAAGGAAAGCCACAAAGGAACATTTAGTTGTCTTCCCTTGACATTTTCTTAACATTCATATCATGAAGCTTAACCTCCTTCCGTTTTTTTTTGTTTGTTTTGTTTAATTTTTTAAAAAATTGAGGTATAATTAACATATAACATTATATTAGTTTCAGGTGTACAAGTTAATTATTTGATATTTGTATACGTTGCAAAACAATCACCACAGCAAGTCTAGTTAACATCCATCCCCATACATACGTTTAAAAATATTTTTTTTTCTTGTGATGAAGACGTTTAAGATCTACTCTTCTGGCAGCTTTCAAATATGCAATATGGTATTATTAACTTTAGTCACCATGCTATCCTTTACATCCCCACGATTTTTCTTTTAATAAATAAATAAATAAATTTGTTAAAAAAAAAAAAGAAAGGGCAGTTGATATAAAGACTAAATTTTCTATCAGCTAAGAGTCCACATTTATCAACTGTTAAAACATACAACTTTCTGGACAATCTTAAAGATATTACTGTCATTTTTGAAAAAGCAATTTGTATAGGGTATAACTTTCATGTAGAATTACTGCTAGTATAGGCGGATTGGGGCATTGCTAGGAGCGTCCCCATGATTTTTTTTTTTTTTTTTTTTTTGCGGTACGCGGGCCTCTCACTCTTGTGGCCTCTCCCGTTGCGGAGCACAGGCTCCGGACGCGCAGGCTCAGTGTCCATGGCTCACGGGCCCAGCCGCTCCGCAGCATGTGGGACCTACCTGGACCAGGGCACGAACCCGTGTCCCCTGCATCGGCAGGCGGACTCTCAACCACTGCGCCACCAGGGAAGCCCCCCATGATTTTTAATGCATTTTTTTAGGTACCAGAAGAAGAAGATTCTCTAATCAGGATTTGTCTTGCTGTCTTTTCCTGAAATTCAGTATGTCTTTTGAATTTCTGCTCCAGGGCTATGAAGAGCCTTACCTGCCTTCTAAAAAGAAACAAAGCTTGTGGTTCTTTGGCATCAAGGGGATGTTTGTTAGAACTGGTGTCAGCTACACTGACCTTGTATTTTTCACTTAGTGTATTTCAGATACTCTTAGAACCTTTCTACCAATGGATCAAGAGAGGGCCCTGTCTTTTTTATTTCAAATGCTAACTTCTCAGGCTTGATGTGGAGTTTGAGAGGGCCTTTTTCCTTTGCCAGTATCTGAAACCCCATTTTTTTCTTCTATTGATGGGGAGAATTGAAGAGAAGGTGAGGTCAGGAGGAAATTCAGCCTGAGGAGCTGGAGTAGGTGAGTGATGATTTCTCTGGCTGAGGAGTGGGGCAGCCGCCCCCAGGGGGCTGGTCAGCAGGAGAGGGGCTGCAGGAGGGCGTGTTGTGGGCTCTGGCTCCTGAGGGAGTGGGGCAAGCTAGATTCTCTGCAGCCCGTGTTCTGTTTTACTCCCCTACCTGCCTGCTCCTCTCACATCCACCTCTGCTGCTTTTGCCCTCCGTTCCTGTACTCTTCCATCCTGCTCAGTCCGGGCCCAACTCCACAAGAAGTTTTGTCACAGTAGTGTACACTGCAGAAATAGAATAGATCTCTTTTGAACATCACGGCATCGTCACGTTTGTATGTGATTCGATACCCATTTTTATCAATTATTTTAACCACTCGACAGGGCTTGTCTTTCTATCTGAAATGATTCATGATATCTGGATCTGTATGTCTCGTGAACAAGAAAATAAGGAAGTGCTTTTGATTCACAGACGAGCCCACGCACTTACAACTAAAATATCACAAACACCAAAGAGCACCAAAATATTCACACTGATCCAGACAGAAATGTTAAAATAACTTTTCTGATATTTGAGGAAAATTATACTCTACCTGAGTGATCTACCATATCTGAATTATCTTTACCTTTTGGGGTCATAAATTACTGAATTTTGAACATGCTGGAAAAGATTCAGAGTCCTCAAAATTCAGATAGAGCTCTGACAAAGGGAAAAATTTCTGGTCCCCCATGGCTTGCTCTGCTGGCTCTGGCTGGGGCTTGCCAGAGGGGTGCCCATGAGATCTGGTCCCCTGGGACTGCCTTTCAGAGTTCCCTTCATCACTTCACTTGACTGCACTTGGAGACTTTCCCCTGGATGACCTGGGTGACTGAACAGGCAATATTGTGTTTGTTCTTCTCCCCAAAGACTGAGTCTGCCAAGAACTTGAACTTCAGTAGCATTCTTGCCTCTTTGTGATAGGGGGCTTGAAGCCCCTGATTGGTGCTTGCGGTCAGTAAGAAGAAGGGCCTTGGGCATCTAGCCACTCACCTGTCCTCTGAGAATTCACCTGCTTTCTGAGAATCCTTTCAGGCAGATCTAGTGGCCTGGTCAGGTTTTCACGGACTACCAGTCACGCATTTCATATCTGAGACTCCTTTCTCTTAAAAGATCGTTTTGTGTCTTGCCAGACACCATCAACAAGATTATGAGTCTGAGTAAACAGTTCCTGAAAAAAATTCCATATTCTCTTAGTACATACCACCAGTTAAGTAGCTCATCCCACCATGGGTGATATTTCTAAGCAGATGTAATTTATTTGACAGGATGGAGGTAGACTAGGTCAAGCCTGAAGTCTGGATCCATTCTCCCTAGGATTCGAATAATTTTATTATTTCAGTAAAATATCCCGATGAGTAAGGTTGTGTGAGGATTAATTTAAAATAATTTATACAAAGCACATAGCACACTCCCTGACACATAGTAAGTGTTCAATAATAAAGATAAACAAAGATTCTTGGAACTTCACTGTAATAGATACATGTGTCTGTAAGCCCACATACATTTGAACAAGTTAGCCAACATCAAACATGGGTGGAAGATTTCCTAAACTCACTATGTAGGCTTCTATTTATTTAAAAAAATTTGTTTTTTTTGCGGTTCGCGGGCCTCTCACTGTTGTGGCCTCTCCCGTTGCGGAGCGCAGGCTCCGGACGCGCAGGCTCAGCGGCCACGGCTCATGGGCCCGGCCGCTCTGCGGCATGCGGGATCTTCCCGCACCGGGGCACGAACCCGTGTCCCCTGCATCGGCAGGCGGACTCTCAACCACTGCGCCATCAGGGAAGCCCGTAGGCTTCTATTTTTAAGCAAATCATAGGAAATAAATATAATATTATATACAGGATAAAATATATATTATTATTATATTCATGTGTAGAATAAAATTAATAATATATTAGTATATGTAAATGAAAACAAGCTGTGTTTACTAATCATTTTAAATATTATAGCTGTTTTGTGGAGCTCTGTCTATGTACCAGGTGTTACACAAAGCACTTCACAAAGATGATCTCGTTTAATCCTACAACAACAGTAGGTGCTACAGTTATTCCTGCTTTATAGATAGGGCAATAGACTCTGTGTGTGTGTGTGTGTGTGTGTGTGTGTGTATGTGTGTGTTGCCTTAAGTATCTTCCCTGTGCTCACAGATCTACTAATTGAACAAGCCAGGATTTGAACCCAAGTGTGTCAGAGTTCGAAGCCAGTGACCAGATTCTCTAAAAACCACTGTTTCTCTCACTAGTTATTTATTTGCTGGGCTAGTCCCCAGGCTGCCACTCACAAGCTTTACACTCCTCCAAGGAGCTTTGATGTTGACTATAACTTTAAATGTTTGTTTGTTTGTTTCATGATAAAAGACCATTTGAATTGAATGCTTGTTAAGTACCAGATATTTTGCTAATCACTTTATGTAGATTATCTTAATTGTTCCTCAAGGCTTTCCCGGATCCAGCCTCCATCTCCTGCTTACTTCTTCAGCTTCAATTCTCTTTAAAAAAAATCTTATTTGTTTTTTAAAATCTTATTTGTTCCTCTTAGCAACTCTGCAAGGTAACTACTAATATTCTCCTTTTACAGAAGCTCAGGGAGATGAAATCACACAACTCTTAAGTTGCAGGCTAGAATTGACCAAAGGTCTACAGTTCTTTCATCTTTCCACTTCACCACACACATGCCCACACAACCAACACCCATGACGTGGAAACCTTTCCCCTGTGCAGGCAGCCTGTCAGCTCCCTGGTGGAGGCCTCCCCAGCCTCCTGGTCATGGATGTGCTGGAGTCTGATAGAAGGGGAAGAGGACCAACCTATGAGTCAGTGGGTTGGCAGTCTTGGGAAACCTGCCTTTGACCCGCTGCTCCAGCCCAGCCCTACGGAGATGATGAGGCCTGCCAGCCTCACAGCTAGAGGTGTGGTTGGCCTGCAGTGCTTTGATGGATATTTGTCACGGTTCTAAAGCTGGGTGTTATTGTTTTAGCAATTCATCTATCTCGGTTTAGATGGCTGGTGGTGAAGATTTTCATGGTTGTCTTTTGGTTAACCTCAAAGAAAGAGGAAGTTAACAAGCACCCAACGTGTTTGGAAGGATTTCAACCCCAATTAAGTGCGCACTGTAGCATGACTTGATTTGTGGGAGAGGCATAATGAGGAATTCAGAATAAATCATATCTAACATGACACCAGGAACTAAATTTAGATGCTTCACATCATGGAATGTGCAGTTGCCCACCCAAGAACACAGCTATCCCTGCAAATTCCTGCAGGCTGCTTGTGCTGGCTGACTCTCCAGATGTTCATCGACATCCCATAAGTTTTTTCCTGTTGAACCATGAAAGTGGGAATCACTATTTGGGTCCCCCCCCCCCCCATATTTGCTACGAGAGTTATAAGGAGATCTGCTGTCAACTCCTTGATAGAATTGTGCTGCCTCAGTGCGAAATAGACTCCCATTGCAGCATACCCTTATTTCCACCTGGGCCTGGAAAGTACACATAGACCGGTCTCGGGGCACCTAATACCCACTAGTTAGAGAGGTGTGTGTCCATTCTAGTCGTCCTGTTTACAGACCCAGTGCTTTCTTGACTTTCTCCCTCCCCACACTGTGAGCCTTTTACTTAACTTTCCCAAAGGAAAATGGCGAACTCAGCAGCTTTGGAAGAGCTCATTTTTTTCCCTCCATTTAGTTCCACTGAACAAACTAGTGTTTTTGGAGAGGTCATAGCTCTGTCAGCATTCTTTTAGACCTCTTCATTTCATAGTTAACCATCATCCACTGAACCCGTATTACATGACACTGTCTTAAACTGTTTTAATTTTTGGTAGGTGTCGAAGTTTTCTTTATTTTTATTACTGATTGAAATTCTGCTGTTCAGTGTTTACTTTCTTGGCAGTCTCTGTTTTACCTACTCTCATTCATTTTCCTCTCATGGTTTATCACTTTAGCCAGTTTTCAAGGCGGATTTTTGCTCCCCTCTATCTGCTTACTAAGGATGATAAGATGGTTTTCTAAAATTTTCTACTAGTTACTGTAATAAATCATTTTCAAATTTTGGTTCATCCTGTAAGTCTTCAGAGTCAGGATTCTTTGTTTTGTTTTTTTTTTTTTTTGGTTTGGCATTTTAAATAGGCCTGATGTTAGTATTTTTTCCATTTTTCTTATTTTTAAAGAAGGGAAGATACAATATTTTCCATAGACAGAGTTTGTGGTTTGATCTCATTCTTCAGATAAGCAGCTGAAGAGGATGTTCACATGCACAGCTACTAGACCCTCCTCAGACTCTAGGCTGAGAAGTCTCAAGGGCTCCTGGACATCTCATTCTACCTCACTCCCGCCTCCTGACACTGACCCTGATGAAAATCCTAAAAAACTATCATCCCTCCTTATGTGCCCTTCCTGGGAGTGCTTGCAGAAAGCAGTGCTGCCTGTTGTGATTTACTCTGGAGAATTGTACCTTCCATGCATTTGCTGGGAATTCCCATCTCTGACTAAATATAAAAAAGAGAGTTGGGCCAGGATGAGAGGTAGATGAGGATGGCATGAGTCCCCAGAGAGCATCACCACATAGAGAGATGGCCTCTGTCATCCCATTAGCATATCTCTTGCATGTCCGGGCCAGGGATCGGACGCCAAGAAGGGGCAGGGAGCATTTCCCTCCTCCCATCTATTTTCAGGGTGGGAGGGGGAAGCTAGCTCTATTTCTCGTGGTTACAGCACAGGGAGTCATGGATTGTGGTTTTAATCCCACTTTGCCTATCTTGCGGTTAATGGAAATTGATCCTAGACTCTGAAAATAGGTTATTTTGTTCCAGTTTTGGTGGTGGCATAAGTTTGTATTTTTTTCTGTGACTTTATAGGTATTTTGTTGAACTGTTGGGACTGGCCGAAAAAGGGCCTCTGAGCCAGATGCCATTTTAAACCCAACTTTCTCCCAGGCTTCATTTCTTAAAAGTCAAAAGCCCTTTAGTCCAAAATATGGTTATGTTGATATCCTTGTAGATAAAGCATCATGTACCTGACAGGACAGAAAGGTCTATTCAGCTGAGACAAGTTCTCTAAGGCAGGGAGACTTCTAATTGAGGAATAGGTTTCCTGTAACAAAGTTTCTCATTGTCTGGGGAGACTGCATTGACAGAAAGCCTACATTGATAAAACCATCTGATCTTTTAACCCATTCGCCTTATGTGGAGAGATCCTGTAAATTCAAATGGTCTAATAGCAGAGCTTAGAAACACCTGAATGAAAATCCACAGAGCCCTGAAAGCAGATTGTGAGACTGTGCTTTCCATGCTCAGGGGTCTGTTACTGATGGCTGTGGACCAATTTCCCTGTCTCCCTGAGGACTGGCCCTGAAGCTCACTTCAAGATGTGCGCCCAGCCTCACTGACTTCACTGCCACAGGACACGTCCCACTGCGGGATGGGGAGAGGGGTGCCTTCCTCCAGTCACAGGGATGTTGACAGAGCAGAGTCTTTGCTGCACGGGAACAGCGTGTGGACAAATGTTTGGCACTGGAACTGGGCTTCGGCTCCAACATTTGAGCTGCTAAAGCCCGGCACAGTTCTGCGGCCAAAACTGCAGAGTCCTAGCAGCTCCCTTTACAAAACCCGAATTGAACAAGTGCCAGGCTAGACTCCGTTGGATGGACTGTCCTACACACTTGTGATTTCTTGTGAGGGCCTCAGGATGCATTCGGTTGGGTGGAACAAAAAGGCATGTGTGAGTGGCTTTCCTCTCATTGCCCTACTTCTCTTTCACCAGAACTCAAGGGCTCTGAGCCAGGTCCTTTGTAGTTTTAGTAGAACAGCTGAGAGGCAGGATCAAATAAAAAGTATAAAATGTATGTTTTTTTTTCTTCATATACTTTGTTGTTGTTGAAGTATAGTTGATTTACAATGTTCTATTTCTGGTGTACAGCAAAGTGATTCAGTTTCATACACACACACCCACACCCACACACACACACACACACACACACACATCTATTTCAGATTCTTTTCCATTATAGGTTATTACAAGATATTGAATATAATTCCCCGTGCTATACAGTAGGACCCTGTTGTTTATCTATTTTATATATAGTGTGTATCTGTTAATCCCAAGCTCCTAATTTGTCCACCCCCTCTTTCCCCTTTGGTAATCATAAGTTTGTTTTCTATGTCTGTGAGTCTGTTTCTGTTTTGTAAATAAGTTCATTTGTATATTTTAGATTCCACATACAAGTGATATCATATGATATTTGTCTCTGTCTGACTTACTTCACTTAGTATGTTAATTTCTTGGTCCATCCATGTTGCTACAAATGGCATTATTTCATTCTTTTTTATTGCTGAGTAGTATCCCATTGTATAAATATACCACATCTTCTTTATCCATTTATTTGTCATAGACATTTAGGTTGCTTCCATGTCTTGGCTATTGTAAATAGTGCTGCTATGAACATTGGGGTGCATGTATCTTTTGAATTAGAGTTTTCTCCAGATATATGCCCAGGAGTGGGATTGCTGGATCATATAGTAACTCTAAGTTTTTTAAGGAACGCCCATACTATTCTCCATAGTGGCTGAACCAGTTTACATTCCCACCAACAGTGTAGGAGGGTTCCCTTTTCCCCCACCCTCTCCAGCATTTATTATTTGTAGACTTTTTGATGATGGCCATTCTGACTGGTGTGAGGTGATACCTCATTGTAGTTTTAATTTGCATTTCTCTAATAATTAGCAATGTTGAGCATCTTTTCATGTGCCTATTGGCCATCTGTGTGTCTACTTTGTAAAAAAGTCTATTTAGGTCTTCTGCCCAGTTTTTGATTGGTTTATTTGTTTTTTTGATATTGAGCTGTATGAGCTGTTTGTATATTTTGGAAATTAAGCCCTGTTGGTCACATCATTTGCAAATATTTTCTCCCATTCCATAGGTTGTCTTTTCCTTCTGTTTATGGTTTCCTTTGCTCTACAAAAGCTTATAAGTTTGATTAGGTCACATTTGTTTATTTTTGCTTTAATTTCTTTTGCCTTGGGAGACTGACCTAAGAAAATGTTGCTATGACTTATGTCAGAGAATATTTTGCCTATGTTTTCTTCTAGGAGTTTTATGGTGTCCTGTCTTATATTTAAGTCTTTAAGCCATTGTGAGTTTATTTTTGTGTATGGTGTGAGAGAGTGTTCTAACTTCATTGATTTACATGTGGCTGTCCAGATTTCCCAACACTATTTGCTGAAGAGACTGTCTTTTTTCCATTGTATATTCTTGCTTCCTTTGTTGAAGATTAATTGATGTAGGTGTGTGGGTTTATTTCTGGGCTCTCTGTTCTGTTCCATTGATCCATATGTCTGTTTTTGTGTCAATATCATGCTGTTTTGATTACTGTAACTTTATAGTATTGTCTAAAGTCTGAGAGGGTTATGCTTCCAGCTTTGTTCTTTATCCTCAGGATTGCTTTGGCAATTCTGGGTCTTTTGTGGCTCCATATAAATGTTGGGATTATTTGTTCTAGTTTTGTGAAAAATGTCATGGACAATTTGTTAGGGATCACATTAAATCTGTAGATTGCTTTGGGTAGTATGGCCATTTAAACAAAATTAATTCTTCCAATCCAAGAGCATGGGATATCTTTCCATTTCTTTGAATCATCTTCAATTTCACTTATCACTCTTTTATTGTTCTTAATGTATAAGTCTTTCACCTCTTTGGCCAGGTTTATTCCTAAGTATTTTACTTTATTTTATGTGATTTTAAAAGGGATTTTTTTTTACTTTCTCTTTCTTACATTTCACTGTTATTGTAAAGAAATGCAACATATTTCTGTATGTTAATCTTGTATCCTACTAGCTTGCTGAATTTTTTTATCAGTTCTAGTAGTTTTTGTGTGGAGTGTTTAGGATTTTCTATACATAGTATCATGTCATCTACATATAATGACAATTTTACCTCTTCCTTTCCAATTTGGATATCTTTAATTTCTTTTTCTTCTCTGATTGCTGTGTCTAGGACTTCCAATACTAGGTTAATTAGAAGTGGTGAGAGGAGGCATCCTTGTCTTGTTCCAGATTTTAGCAGGAAGGCTTTCAGCTTTCACCATTGAGTATTATATAGACGGTGGGTTTGTCATAAGTAACTTTTTTATGCTGAGATATATTCCCTCTATACCCACTTTGGTAAGAGTTTTTATCAAGAGTGGATGTTGAATTTTATCAAATGCTTTTTCTGCATCTATTGAGATAATCATGTGGTTTTTGTCTTTTCTTTCGTTGATGTTGTGTATCACATTGATTGATTTGCATACATTGAAACATCCTTGTTACCCTGGGATAAATCCAGCTTGATTGTGGTGTATCATTCTTTTCATGTACTGCTGGATTTGGTTTGCTAATAATTTGTTGAGGATTTTTACATCTATATTCATCAAAGATATTGGCCTGTAATTTTCTTTATTGGTAGTGTCTTTGTCTGGTTTTGGTATCAGGGTGATGGTGCTTCATAGAATGACTTTGGGAGTGTTCCCTCCTCTTTAGTCTTTTGGAAGAGTTTTAGAAGGATCAGTATAAGTTCTTTGTTGTATGTTAGGTAGAATTCCCCAGTGAAGCTATCCGATCCTGGACTTTTGTTGTGGGGAGGTTTTGGTTTTTTTTTTTTACAAATTCTATTTCACTTCTGATGATCAGTCTGTTCAAATTATCTCTTTCTTCTTGATTCAATTTTGGTGGGCTGTATGTTTCTAGAAACTTGTCCATTTCTTCTAGGTTGTCAAATTTGTTGGAATATAATTATGCATAGTATTCTCTTACAGTTTTTTGTATTTCTGTGGTGTTGGTTGTTATTTCTCTTTGTCATTTCTTATTTTGTTTATTTGGGTCCTCTCTCTTTCTTTCTTGGTGAGCCTGGCCAGAGGTTTGTTGATTTTGTTTATTCTCAGTTTTATTGATTTTTTTCTATATATTTTTTACATCTCTTTTATTTCTTTCCTTCCTGATAATTATTATTTCCTTCCTTCTACTCACTTTAGGTTTTGTTTGTTCTCCTTTTTCTAATTCTTTTAGGTAGTAGGTTAGGCTGTTTATTTGAGATTTTTCTTGTTTTTTGAGGAGGCTTGTATCACTGTGAACTTCCCTCCTAGGACTGCTTTTGCTATATCCCATTGATTTTGCATGGTTGTTAAAATGTCTTTAAAAGTCTTTTTGCTGAGGCTGCAGGCTGACTTTTAACTGCATTAAAGTAATTAGGTCTTGGGGTTGTGCTAATGAGAAGTTGGTAGTCATCTATCTGTTCACTAGCACTTCATCATTTACACAACTCTTAGTAGAGAATTACACATGAGAGAATGCTAATTAGACCAGGGTTGGCATCAAGATTGTGTGGCCAGTTACTAAAACAGTGTGCTCACAGGAATCATTTGTAGCAGTTAGAACGTGTATGCTTGTTTCCGTATGTGTGTGCAGATTCTAAAAGTACAGTAAGCTCCCTATGCATGAACATTCAAGTTGTGAACTTTCAAAGATGTGAACTTGAGTTCACATATCCAGTCATGTAAGTTAGTTCACGTGTCTGGCATACATCGTCATGTGCATGCATCCTCTACAAGTGACCGTGCTTTTGTGTACTTTACTGTACAGTACTGTATAGAGTACAGTACCTTTATTTCAAGCCCACGATGTCTGGAAGTAAGCATAAAAGCAGTGGTGATGTGGCTGGTACTGCTAAGAAGCATCAAGCGATAACGATGGAAACAAAAGTGAAAATAACTGAGAGAGTGGAGGGAGGTGAAAAGATGGTAGACGTCGCTCATTCTTGTAACATGAATCATTCAACCATCGGCATGATTCTAAAGAACAAGGTCAAGATCATAGAACATGTGAAGTCTGCTGTGCCAACGATGTCAACAATAATATTGAAGAAATGTGGAAAAGCGATGGAGGAGATGAGAACCTTCTCAGTGTGTGGATGCAGGATCAGCATCAGCGTCGAGTCCTGCTCAGCTTAATGTTGATTCAAGAGAAAGCTAAAAGGCTTTATGAAGACTTGAAGAAGAAACACAGCAAAGAATCAGAGGATGCATCTTTTAATGCCAGCCATGGCTGGTTTCATCTGTTCAAAGCTAGAGCCAACCTTCACAACATAAAAGTAAGTGGAGAGGCAGCAAGTGCCGATAGGGTAGCTGCTCGGGAATTTCCTGAAACACTTTGAGAAATTATTGATGAAGGTGTGTATTTACCTGAGCAGGTTTTTAGTGTGGATAAGACAGGACTGTACTGGAAGAGGATGCCAGACTGAAGTTACATCAGTAAGGAGGAAAACTTGATGGCAGGATATAAAGCAACAAAGGGTAGGCTAACTCTGTTGTTTTGTGGCAATGCTTCCAGCGAGATGAAGCTGAAGCCTCCCTTAGTTTATCAGTCAGAGAACCCAAGAGCCCTTAAAAGCATAGCCAAGGGCTCTCTTCCTGTTATGTAGAAGAGTAACCCCAAAGCCTGGGTTACACAGGCCATTTTCCAGGACTGTTTTTTCCACCACTTTATCCCAGAGGTAGAGGAATATTGCTTGGAGAAGGATGTCCCATTCAACGTTCTTTTGCTGCTCAACAGTGCTCCAAACCACTCCCCATTCACGAACGAGTTTCATCCCAACATCAGCATGGTGCATCTGCCACCGAATACTATGTCACTCATCCAACCTATGGACCAGGGAGTTATAGCGACTTTCAAGAAATATTATTTATGTCACACTTTTCATCAGGCAGTAAAGGTGAGTGACAAATCAGGAACAACCTTGCAACAATTTTGGCAGGACTATAACATCTACAAGGCCATAAAAAACATTGACTTCGCTTGGTGTGAGGTTACGGCTGTCACCATGAATGGAGTTTGGGAGAAGCTGTGCCCGCAGTCTGTTCACAATCTTCGTGTATTTAAGAAGGTGGATGAGGAGTCCAAAGAGGTCTTCAGCAACTTGGTGACCTTCAGCAAGAAGGTGGAACTAGATCTGCAAGAGAACGACTTCATTGAACTCCTTGCTGTGCAACACAAGGCACTTACTAATGAAGACCTGATGGAATCGGAGGCCCAGAGAAAGGACAAAGAGAGACAAGAGGAAGAAGAAGTAACTGAAGAACCAAAGAGATTCACAATGCAGGAAATGGCAAGGGGATTTTCTTTATTTGAGGAGGCATTGTTAGTTTTTGAGGCCGGGACCCAATGAGAATAAAAGAGCTACTACCCAGACATCACTGGATCGTTTTTTCAAGAGGGTAGATAGAATTGAACCCAGCAAGGAACCAGAACCTCTGCCATCAACGTCAGGCGTGAGTGAAACTGCAGCTTGCCCTCCGTCTCCTATTGCTGATGATCCTTCAGCTCTACCATCTGCCACCTCCTCTCCCTCCTCCAGTCAGTGACTCTTCTTGCCTGTTCACTCAATACCAGTCCCTGTATGCCAGCTGTTGTGCTGTACACTGTACTTTTCAAGGTACTGTACTATAAGATTAAGAATGTTTTCTTTATTTTTTGTGTTTGTTTTTTATGTATTATTTGTGTGAAAAGTATTATAAACCTATTATAGTACAGTACTTTATAGCCAATTATGTTAGTTGGGTACCTAGGCTAACTTTGTTGGACTTGTGAACAAATTGGACTTATGAAAGTGCTCTCAGAGCAGAACTCGTTCGTATGTAGGGGACTCACTGTACAGTACATGCTCAGTTATTCACTCTGGTTGCCAACTTTGTGAATTGCCTAAGAACTTCTTAGTTCCCTATATTTTTCTGTCTTATATGCATCTTATGCTTCCTCTGCATTGAGAATGAGGAAGAAAAGAGAAAACCTACAATCAAATCATATTCTTGAGTTTAATTTAGCTATGATTGTCTCACCAAGATCACCTTCCTCAAATAGCATTTAGCCTCCCATCAACTCCCTGGAGGCTGAGCCCTGTGCTGACAGGATGGAAAAGAAGAGATCAAGAATCCTATCTTGTCCACGTTATCCCTGACTTAAGGCAACCTAGTTATTTATTTCAGGTTAGTTCTGGAATTTTCCCTGATGTTATATTTGAGTTCCTCTGGTGACACTTAGGCTCCTGGTTGGTCTCAAAATGAGGCCATGCTTGACCAACTATCAAACGTCAAGGTTTTCTGTGGTGACAAAGAGCCTCAAAATTCAATCACTTACCACAACAAACATTTCTTTCTCACAGTTCTGCAAGTCAGTTGTAGCTCTGATGGCTTAACTGAACTCAGCTGGAGTTGCCGCTGGGCTACAGGCTGGGTTCCTATCTGCTCCTTGTACCTTCTCATCCCACTAACTATGGCATATCATTCTTATGGAGGAGGGTAGAGGGTCAGGAGGGGCGAGAAACACCCCTCCTTGAAGCCTCTGCTCTGAACTGGCACAATGACATTTTCATTCACATTCCCTTGGGCAAAGCTATGAATTCACAAGGCCCAGTCCAAGGTTGATGGTGTGGAGCTGTATGCTCTGCCTACCAGGAAGGATGGACAAGTCACATGAAAAATGGGTACTGTCTTATTCCAGGGACAGAGCAGAAAGTTGAAAACAATAATTGTGTTTTATCACACTAACCATATAATGGCCCGAAAAAGAGATTCACCATCATTCACTCCTAGTTTTACTAGATGGCCTCAGTTCATAGGTAATTAAATAACAGTAGAGTATGTATCTGATTAATACCTCCTTTAACTTAAATGTCCTAGAGAGCTAGAAAAGAGTTCTTCCACTGCTCCTCACCTCCAACCTCTCCATGTGTGCACACTAGAGGACATGTTTCTTAGGTTACAGAAGATTTATTGCCTCTCCTTTTCAGTGGGGTGTGTAGTGGAAAGAGCTTGGGATCTGTTTTCACACAGACATGAGTTCCAATTTGCCTCAGGAATTAAATAGCCAAGAGTCATCTTGGGCAATTTATGAAGCTTCCCCAGTGTCCATTTCTTCTAGCATGGGGGACAAAGTACCTTCTTCACTGATTTCCTCTGTAGATTAAATGAGATGACTTATCTAAACTACTTACTATATCTCTCATGAAGATTCGTTTCCTTTCCCTTCTCCTAAATCTCATCTACCATCCAAGGTAAACTTTAAACCCCAATGCCTTCCCTAAACCATCTTTAACTTCCTTGTGAATTCATTGAGCTTCTCCTCTGAACTTCTATTGTTCTTAGGGGAGGGATCCATGACCTGCTCCTGCATTCATGAATGGATTTCAGGAATTTCATGGACCATCCCACTCTTCTTTGGAATCAATGTGAAATTTTGTGTGTATAAACCATATGCTTATTTCTGGGGAGAGACTACATAGCCTTTTTCTGAACTTCAAAGTACCTCTAGACCCAGAAGAGGTTCTGAACCATTGAGGTTAGATGAACTAGATAACTCGACCTTCATGATATACCACCGTGTATGCTGGGTGTTGCTTCATGCTATTAGCCCCCTTCCCCCATCTTAATTATGAGCTTCTTGAGGGGAACAAACCTATCTTTCAGTGGCTTATATGTCTTCTACAGGCTGAACACTTGGTGAAAATTCAAGAAATATTGTTGAATTATTACCCAGAGAAAGGTTTAAAAAGTATCACCACCACACCCACCAGGGTGAACCTGAAAGGTCAAACATTTAACCACAGTGCTGAAAGCATGTAGAGAAAAAAAATCACTAAAAGCAAAACAAACCAAAAACTCTGGTAGTAGCTGAGTTTGTCTGTCATGTGAAACATTGCATCAGATATAATTGAAACACATCTCATTACTGATCGAAACTCATCTCCTTACTTCATTTCCTAAAAGAAATGTGGCATATTTTAGTAATTATGAGTATGGTTTTAGGTTAGAACTAGGAGAGGGAGGCTGTCGAAGAGTGACATTTTGACAGTGTGTTGGAATGTAACACAGTCCTATTAGAGAACTCTTAGCTCTTTTTGTAAAAGCGGCCTCTCCTAATCCATAGGTTGATGTTTGGGTCCAAATATAATCTGAAAAAAAAAAAGGGAAGAAAGAAGAAATAAAGATAAATGAACTTTTTTGTGCCTTTTTTTCTTGCCTGGGAAGCAAAATAAATGTATGGTGAGATCATTAACCAGAACCGTAAACACCACCCAAAGATATCTTCAGAAAGTATATTTCTAATCATTTAAGAACCTTTAACCCATTGGAAGTGCCAGGTAGGCTTGAGGGAGAAAGAATGGTCAGGAAATGCTTCAGGGAAGATGGAAGCATGTTGTCAAAAGTCAAGGATTTCTTGCTGGTCCTATGGTTCCTTTATTGGTTATGACTTCCAGGATTGAAGTCTTTGATTCCCCAAGATTTGCAAAATGGTTTTTGGAGACACCATGGTCAAGTGCATGATGGGCATTGAATTCACAAGACACGTTCTCTACATAAAAATTCACAAGCACACATTTTTTGCAAGTCAATCCTCTAACACTTTCAGATGGCCAGATTCCATATGCCTAGCAAAAATTCTATTTTTTGTGTGTGTTTTATCCTCCTTCTCAGCTTCCTTGCTAGGCTTCGGGGAATTAGCAGAACTTACCACCAATCGGATTGCAGAGGTTTTTGGCCCACAGTGAGGCTTGCTATCATCAGGTATGTAAAATCTTGCCCAGTGTAGTCAGAAGTTAAGACCAAACCATCATAGACCTGCAGGACTTATGACCCTGAAAGCCCTGGGGGAGTTTTCTGGACCAGACCTCAGTGGAACTTTGCCCAAAGCCCCAAGTGGGAAATATATATGAACTGATTCCATGCAGTGTGAAGGCTGAGGCAGCAGCAGAACACTTTTATAGACTGATACAGTGATAGATTAGGACACAGTTAATCTTAGGCTGGGGGTTTAGGAGAATCAGTCTTCCTCAGGCCCTCCTCCCTCTCTGTTAATGTTAATGGTCCAGAGTGCAGATTTAATGGTCACAGGCATTTTTCTTTTGTGACGCAATTATTTTATATTTAAGCCAATTAGAAAGTCATTCCATAAGGAAAAGAAGTGCAAACGGGACACCAGTGTATCATGTGGCTGAGATGTGCTATAGGATTGCAGACTTCTAGTTTAACTGGGGTTGGGGGAAAAAAGAGATCATAGGTAGTTTTATAGTAATTTGGTGACAAAAATAAATAGCATCACATTTTAAAGTATATAGATATCACTGACTTAAAGAAAGTCTGCTTACGTACAAACTTATAGAACCAATAAATTAGGGGCTGTTGTTTACATTACAAAATTTCTTTACTTTTTGCTAGAGTCTCCACAAAGGGTAGGTTTTCTGGTTACCTTTAATATATATTTGATTTGCAAACATCCAGTGGGTATAGTGCTTTTCAGGAGCTAACTTATTGGGAAAAGTAAGAAACTTTGCAGAAGTATTAGAGTTAAAAGATGCCATGTTGGAAAATACTTAGGATATAAACACAAAGGTTTTGGCCACAGTTTATAAGAGAGACAGGAATTATATGCTGTCCTGAGAAAAGCTGAAGAAACAGACCCATGTGGGTCTGTCAATCTGATGTCTGGTGTGTACAGGTAATGATGTATTTTGATCATGGAAATGATTTAGCCACATACCCTGAACAGAAAATCCAGTTGACACTAAAGCTGTCAGGTTTAACCCTGTTTGTTAGATTCCATATCACATCCTACATTCTATCAGAGCCTATGTAAAAAACAAAAGCAAAAAAAAAAAAAAAAAATTAAAAATTACAAGTCCCTGAAGAAGTATCAGAAGGCTCCTTTAGATAAAGTATTTGTTTCTAGCAGTGTTAGAGTTCCTTGGGGTTAGATAGCTCTAGAACATCCAACACACCCTCACCTTGGCTTCTAGATTTTTTAAGTTATCTGACTTCTCAGCTCTATATATCGGCAGTTGTAGAGGAAGATTTCTACGTCCTATTCTCATGCGAATGGAAGATGGGAAGTAAATATATTTACATATACAGTGATTCTGCCAGACGAACTAGGAGCAATGAACACTTCTCCCCAAGGCATTGGGAAATCGCCCAGAGATCTCTCTAATAGATCTAGATCTAGTTTGCTGTCTCAGGGCCTGCAATCTACCTAATTTTTTCTTCTGGGACAGAATAAAAACATAACAAAACTAGGATTTGGTCGTATGCCATTGTGAATGATAGAGTTCGGGGTGAATTGCTTAGAGTGTAGACCCAGATTTCAGCCGCTCCGGCTGTGTTCAAGATGTCTGCTTGTTCTGGCTGCCTTGTCCTTTAATATTTAGATATTATACAATTGGTTTGAACCCCATGAAATATACAGTGACATATCTGGTGTTTTATTACATATCAGGAGCTCTTGGTGGTAGTAGTGGTGGTGAGTAGGTATGTGTCGGGGGGTGGTGGTGACGATTGTTGTAATGAGGCTTTCTCTTAGTAAGCACCGACTGTGAATTCTTACGTGCAGTGAGTTCTCTGGGCCATACTGGATTTGTCCTCATGTTCCTTTCTAGCACCGTATCATCCCCGGGTACAATCCTAATCCCTTCTCATCCAAAGTATACTGACTCAGGACTGTGTATGGCCGTCTTCACCCAAGGTTTAGGACTGAGATTGCACAATATAAAATTCTCAGTGGAAACTTGATATCCTTCTTACAGTGTCGTCGCAATTCCTGAAACCAGGAATGTCCTCCACAATGTTGCTGTCTCCAACTCATTCATCATTCCTCCCTCCAGCTCACTGACCCCTCATCCCTTTCCCCTCAAATTCCTATTCATTTGTATACAGAGATCAGTTTAGCTTATGCTGTATCTCAATTCAAACCCACCTTAGTTTTTCCTTAACTGCGTTCCCAGATAAACCCATTAAACAAAGATGATTCTTTCCCTCAAAGGAATTCTATTACTTAGTGAGAGTTAACAATTATGTTCAATGAAAGTCACATCATCTCAATGCTTCAATGCATACCTATCACTAACTCAATAAAGTACCTTTTGAGCACTTTAAACATTTATTCACTTCCTCTGTGGGTGTATAAGAAGAGTGGCCCTTTTTCATTGAACCCTACTGGCCTTGGAGGTGGAATCAAGGAGGCTGTGGAATTTCTCCTCTGCCGACTCACTTCCCTTTTGCGCTAAAGGGTAGACTTGGGAAGAACACATAGGCCCTTCTTTTAAACTCGTTTCCTAAAGTTTCCTTCTGGTTCGGAGAGATGCCTCCTCTGCTGCCCTTATAACTCCCTGTTCCCTCTGCCTTTCCACTTCCAAACTGGGGGCCAAATACTCTGCTGAGAACTGCCACTGTTCCCAGCCCAACTGGGAATGATGTCTGTCTGCAGTGGACCGGCCCCAGTGACGATACCGCTATCAGAGCACCACAGGGAGCTTTAATCCATCCCAGACCTCTGATTGCACAAAGGTTGGCTTTAAAAGGCTGTTTGTATGTCCTGTTGTTCCTAAGTCCTTCATGATTAAGGGGTTAAGCTTTAAAACTAGGCATGTTATTTTATTTTGCACCAGTTTGTACTCTATTGGGCATCTTTTTGGAAGTGTAAACCAGTGTTACCCATATCCAAATTCCATTGCGGCGGAACTACCTGCATTTATACCCACCTCACCTTACCCCCTGGCCTCTGCAAGTGATGTCAGCAATATCTCAGCAGTGACAGCATTCACACTGACAGCCTAATCAATGCTCATTCTCATATGCAGACTTGAGAATGTCTGTCTCCATAACTCTAAACAATGAAACCATAGGAAACATTGAGACAAAAAGGTTTCTGCAGCCAACTTTCATAGTTAAGTTCTCTAGTACCCTCCTGGCCTTCTTCTGAATTAACAATAGGCTAACAGGCTTTTGATATTAAGGCTAAGTATTCCATTTCATGAATCACTTTTCCTTGACCCTTGCTGATCCCTGTCCTTTGCTTAGACCCAGAGGTTTTCACTTGACATGATTTGCTCTTTGTCCTTCAGAATTGTTCCTACTGATGAGTGACTCATCTCACAAATCTGTGGACTTCTGTCATGTTCTTGCCACTTTCCATTTTTTAAAAAGGTTTGAATATTTTTTCCATTTTCCTCATAACCTTTTATTAATGGCACTTTCTCAGTGAGTTTGTACTCATCAAAAATTAAGCACATACCAGAAATAATGAAAGTAGCAATCGGAGTGTGGACTAACAAACCAAAGGATAGTTGAACCTAAAATGACCAACATGACCAATGAAAGCATCTGTGGTGGCAGGTAGAGTTCACAGTCTTTTGCTTCGGGGTATCAATTTGTTTATGATTTTAAAAGCACATAAGATAAAAGTTTGTAAGTAGGTGATGTCTGTACATCCTCTTGCTATTGAGGAACTCACACTAGGCTCCCCAGGGTCCGGATCATAGTGCAACGTCAGCCTGTGTTACACACCATTCCTCATTGAATCTCTGTTCTGAGATGGATTCAATAATCCTATGCCCCAGTGCAACTAGTCTATTTCCCAGGGACCTCCCTCTCAGGGGCTAGCAAAGATTTACTCTGCCTTTCTTTGTTGAAGAGTCTTCATTTCCCTGGGGAAGTGTCTTCCCCACTCTTTATTCAAGAGTGGAGAGTGGGGTGAGAGGGTGGAATGAGCATGGTCAATATTTCTGCTGAAATTTCCTTCACTTTTCTTCCAGGAAATCTAGATGCTCTCATGCACACAATTTTTCTGGTGGCCAAACCCCTTATCCCAGAGTTCTTAAGAAAGATGTCCAAATTAAGGTCTTCATCATGATCCTTGCTAAAGTGATATGAATTAATATAAGAACAAGCAAACAAAGTTTTCCCTTTCTTTCTCCCTATACTGTCCTGTCCCCAGTGGTGAAATAGTTCTGAAGATTTGGTGAAACCTTTGCTGTCCCATTGCCTCTCCACCCCAGAACACAGAGGGTGAGAGTAGAGGAGCTAGCTGTGGTCCCTGAGCCAAACCTTGGCTTGAGCCGCTTGATACACTCAAGGACCTCAAAAGAGCTCTGCTCCACTGAGTTTATAGGCTTTTGCCCTATAACTTAACCCAAAAGATGCCAAGACTTTACAATAAATGGTTACCCTGGAAACTCAGGGAAACCCAGGATAAACCCGAAGTATGAAATCATTATTTAGAATGTCCCTGGCCTACTTTTTCTAATTCTTGGTTAACACTTTTTGGACAGGCTCTCTGTTGCTGAGGAGGAGACCTTAAACAGCACATGCTTCATAAATAGAAGAGAAGTTTAACTGTTTCAGAGGAAATCCCACCTAACAAGCAGTGGGCCCTGCTTTGCCCTTCACCAAAATGTTCATTTAGCTTGAGTTCCACTCCAAGTGAAATGCAGAAAGCCTCTCCCTGTCTCTCATGTGTACTCTCTGTCTGATACCTGCTAACATTCTTTGTTCCTCATTTTAAAGGTGTCACGTGCACATTTGATAGACCCTTTTTGTTCTAGGAATTATTTCACAGCATCATCTCATATAAAAAACAAGAAAGTACAATAAGCTGTTTGCTGTCATGATCATGATTAGTGTTTCAGTGGCATATTTTTTCCCATCCTTTACATTATGATTTATCTCTTTCTTGTAGATGACATGTGGTTTCTCTTGCTTTTTTATTCATTACAAAAATGTCTGCTTTTGTTGTAGTTTACATCCTTCACAATTAAGGTGATTATCGATCTGTTTGGGTTTAAGTCAACCATCTTGCTATTTGTTTTTAATTTATCACATCTGTTCTTTGTTCCTTGTTTGTCCCTTTTTTCCTTCCTTCTTCTGGATTGAGAATTTTTCATGATTTCATTTTATGGCCAAAGCTTGTTAGTTAGACCTCATTGATTTAGTTTTTGATGGTTGCTATAGGTTCACAGTATGCCTCTTTAACTTTTCTTGTTCTTTTAAAAAATATCATACTCTTTCGTGGATAATGAAAGAAACAACAATCTATTTTCATTTCTATCATCCTGTCCTTTCGATATTGTGTTCATACCATGTTATAAACCCACAATATATTGTTATTATTTTCCTTTAAACATATATATGTTATAAACTCTACAATATATTGTTACTAGTTTTGCTTTATCTCTTAAGCAAAACAAAAATAGAAAAGTTTGAAATATTTATCTATCTACTTCCCATTGCTGGTGTCCATCATCCCTCTCTGAAGATCCAAGTTTCTATCTGGTATCATTTTCATGCTCAAGGAACTTCCTTTAACAAACTGCATAATGCAGATCATCTGGAAATGAATTCTCTGAATTTTTGTTTCTCTGAAAAAGTCTTGATTTTTTTCCTTCCTGTTTGAAAGATACTTTTGCTGGATTTAGAATTTTAGGTTGATAGGGGTCCCCTCCAACACCAGCTCCTTTCAGTGCTTTAAAAGATTTGTTCCACTGTCTTCTGGCTCACGTAGTTAATGACAGGAAATCTATTTTATTTCTTACCCTAGTTCCACTTAAGTAATGTGTCTTCAGAAATTTTATTATCATGTGCCTTGATGAGGTTTTATGTTTTTTCTTTCTTTTTAAAAACCCTTTTCTGGGTTAATTGAACTTTGTATATCATCAAATTCAGAAAATTTTCAGCTGTTATTTCTTCTAACACTTTTATTCTGTTTTTCCTCTCTTCTTCTGGAACTCCAAATATGCATACGTAAAACTACTTGCTACTGTCTCCCAGATCACTGAGATACATTGTCTTTTTTTTTTTTCTCCTTCTGCTTCATTTGGATAATTTTTATTAGTGTGTCTTTACTAATCCTTCCCTTTGGAATATCTAATCCTTTTCATAAAGATCTTGTAGTTTTTTTTAATTCTAGAAGTTCCATTTGGTTCATTTTTATGTCTTTCACTTACATCCTCACTATGTTCATGTGTTTTGTTAAATACTTGAATGTAGTTAAAATAGCTTTTTAAATGTCTTTGACTGCAATTTCATCATCTCTATTATTTGTTGATCTATTTCTATTGAAAAATTTTATGTTGGTTATGGGTCACATTTTCCTGATTCTTGATGTGTCTAATAATTTTTTGTTACATGCTTGACTTTGTGAATATTATATCATCAAGGGTCTGGATTTTATTGTTATCCTTTGAAGAGTGTTAGCCTTTCTTCTGGTGTTCAGTTCAGTTTGCTGTTCATTTTGATCCTCTTGAGACTTTTAAAAACTTTTCTTAGGGTGGTTCTAGATTATCCTATACTTGAGGAATATGTTAACCCCCTTTTAAGATGTAGCGTTTCTGGGGTTTCTACTGAATGCCTGAAGTGATCAACAGGACTCTGTGTTTTCTGGTGAGAAACAGAACACCTCCTGGCCCTGGGTGAGCTCTGTGAACTGTTCAGTCCATAACTCTGGAGGCACTGCTTGCCTAGACTCCTGACTATGCGCCAGATCTTAGTATTTAGCCTGTACTCAGTGGTGATCCCCAACATTTTGGCACCAGGGACCGGTTTCATGGAAGACAATTTTTCCACAGATGGGGAGAGGGGCACGGCTGGGGGGGATGGTTCAGGCGGTAATGCCAGCGATGGGGAGTGATAGGGAGCGGCAGATGAAGCTTCGCTCACTCGCCTGCCACTCACTTCCTGCTGTGCGGCCCGGTTCCTAACAGGCCGAGGACAGGTACTGGTCCGCGGCCTGGGGGTTGGGGACCCTTGCTCAAGGGGACTCATATGAAGATTTCTGAAGCTATTTTTCTGCATAGGTATCTGCTCCTAGGACTTTGCCTTGCAACTGCCAGTCACTTCAGTCTTCCAAAAGTCAGCTGTCTGTCTCCATAACTTAGCAAGCTTCTATCCTCTGCTTGGGACTCCTAACCATCCTGTGGTCTGCAATGTGTCTTCAGGCAGGAAACAAGCAAGACTGCAGGAGTCATCTCTTGTTTCTCATCTCTCATCAGAATCCTGATAGGCACATTGGCCAATGACAGCTCTTTCATTCCCCCCCGCCTTTTGTTTTCTAGTTTTCTGTTTGGAGAAGGTAAATCAAATATTTGCTACTTCTTCACAGGTGGATGTAGACCTTCTCAAATAAGTCTTTTTACAGTTAGTTTGTTTCAATGTAAAGGTCACATGTTACATTCAAGGTTTTGTCTCCAAAAATCTCTTTTGTTCTGTAACTCATTTTTCTTTCTTTTTGTTTTTTAAATGCCATTGATTTCTTAGGTACAATGGATAGTTGTACTTTGAAATTCTGGATTTGGCTAATTTCTTCTTTGTGTTGCCATTTAACCTGTCTCTCTGTTCCTGGAGAACTGTGGTTAGATATGGAGTTGCAATATTTCAGGTAAAATTGTTTAGACAATAATTTTCATAGGTGCTGTGTACACTCCTGATAAATTACATCATAAGGCAAATAATGTCTGGCTTTCCAGCTTACAGAAATACTAAGATTGGTCATTTTGTTCAGGTATGACCATTGCAATCCCCATTACAAATTTCACCAATCAAAAAAATCTTTTATCCAATAGTTTTGGTATTTATTCACAATATTTGAAATTTCTTCATTGGGATTTATAAATCATAATTTTCTAATTCTATCATTGTTCTGCATTTAATTAGCTAGAACTCTCCTTTAGAGTAGGTGTTTTTCGATAAAATTTCTAAACTGTTATTCTGCCATTTTTAAGAGCATCAAGTTGGAATTTGGGAAGGGGGGTTTGTAGAAAAAGACATATATGGTATATATAAACCAAGCCATTCTTTTTCTTTTATTATTTTAATTAATTAATTAAAATTTTTAAATTTAATTTTAGTTATTTTTTTCTACAGCAGGTTCTTATTAGTCATCCATTTTATACACATCAGTTTATACATGTCAATCCCAATCTCCCAATTCATCACACCACCCACCACCCACCCTCCTGCGGCTTTTCCCCCTTGGTGTCCATACGTTTGTTCTCTACATCTGTGTCTCAATTTCTGCCTGCAAACCGGTTCATCTGTACCATTTTTCTAGGTTCCACATATATGCGTTAATATACGATATTTGTTTTTCTCTTTCTGACTTACTTCACTCTGTATGACAGTCTCTAGATCCATCCATATCTCAACAAATGACCCAATTTCAGACCTTTGTATGGCTGAGTAATATTCCATTGTATACATGTACCACATCTTCTTTATCCATTCATCTGTCGATGGGCATTTAGGTTGCTTCCATGTCCTGGCTATTGTAAATAGTGCTGCAGTGAATATTGGGGTGCATGTGTCTCTTTGAATTATGGTTTTCTCAGGGTATATGCCCAGTAGTGGGATTGCTGGATCATATGGTAATTCTATTTTTACTTTTTTTTTTTTTAATTTTATTTATTTATTTATTTATGGCTGTGTTGCCTCTTCATTTCTGTGCCAGGGCTTTCTCTAGTTGCGACAGGCGGGGGCCACTCTTCATCGCGGTGCGCCGACCTCTCACTATCGCGGCCTCTCTTGTTGCAGAGTACAGGCTCCAGACGCGCAGGCTCAGTAATTGTGGCTCACGGGGCTAGTTGCTCCGTGGCATGTGGGATCCTCCCAGACCAGGGCTCGAACCTGTGTCCCCTGCATTGGCAGGCAGATTCTCAACTACTGCGCCACCAGGGAAGCCCTATTTTTACTTTTTTAAGGAACCTCCATACTGTTCTCCATAGTGGCTGTATCAATTTACATTCCTACCACCAACAGTGCAAGAGAGTTTCTTTTTCTCAACACCCTCTCCAGCATTTGTTGTTTGTAGATTTTCTGATGATGGCCATGCTAACTGGTGTGAGGTGATACCTCATTGTAGTTTTGATTTGCATTTCTCTAATAATTAGTGATGTCGAGCAGCTTTTCTTGTGCCTCTTGGCCATCTGTATGTCTTCTTTGGAGAAATGTCTGTTTAGGTTTTCTGCCCATTTTTGTATTTGGGTTGTTTGTTTTTTTAATATTGACATTTCTTTGGAGAAATGTCTATGTAGGTTTTCTGCCCATTTTTGTATTGGGTTGTTTGTTTTTTTAACATTGGGTTGTTTGCATGAGCTGTTTATATATTTTGGAGATTAATCCTCTGTCCCTTGATTCATATGCAAATATTTTCTCCCATTCTGAGGGTTGTCTTTTCATCTTGTTTATGGTTTGCTTTGCTGTGCAAAAGCTTTGAAGTTTCATTAGGTCCCATTTGTTTATTTTTGTTTTTATTTCCATTTCTCTAAGAGGTGGATCAAAAAAGATCTTGCTGTGATTTATGTCAAAGAGTGTTCTTCCTATGTTTTCCTCTAAGAGTTTTATAGTGTTTGGTCTTACATTTAGGTCTCTAATCCATTTTGAGTTTATTTTTATGTATGGTGTTAGGGAGTGTTCTAATTCCATTCTTTCACATGTAGCTGTCCAGTTTTCCCAGCACCACTTATTGAAGAGAATGTCTTTTCTCCATTGTATATCTTGGCCTCCTTTGTCATAGATTAGTTGACCATAGGTGTGTGGGTTTATCTCTGGGCTTTCTATCTTGTTCCATTGTTCTATGTTTCTGTTTTTGTGCCAGTATCATATTTTCTTGATTACTGTAGCATTGTAGTATAGTCTGAAGTCAGGGAGTCTGATACCTCCAGCTCTGTTTATTCTCCTCAAGACTGCTTTGGCTATTCGGGGTCTTTTGTGTCTCCATACAAATTTTAAGATTTTTTGTTCTAGTTCTGTAAAAAATACCATTGGTTATTTGATAGGGATTGCATTGAATCTGTAGGTTGCTTTAGGTAGTATAGTCATTTTCACAATATTGATACTTCCAATCCAAGAACATGGTATATCTCTCCATCTGTTGGTGTCATCTTGAATTTCTTTCATCAGTGTCTTATAGTTTTCTGCATACAGGTCTTTTGTCTCCCTAGGTAGATTTATTCCTAGATATTGTATTCTTTTTGTTGCAATGGTAAATGGGAGTGTTTCCTTAATTTCTCTTCCAGATTTTTCATCATTAGTGTATAGGAATGCCAGAGATTTCTGTGCATTAATTTTGTATCCTGCAACTTCACCAAATTCATTGATTAGCTCTAGTGGTTTTCTGGTGGCATCTTTAGGATTCTCTATGTATAGTATCATGTCATCTGCAAACAGTGACAGTTTTACTTCTTCTTTTCCAATTTGTATTTCTTTTTCTTCTCTGATTGCCGTGGCTAGGACTTCCAAAACTATGTTGAATAATAATGGTGAGAGTGGACATCCTTGTCTTGTTCCTGATCTTAGAGGAAATGCTTTCAATTTTTCACCATTGAGAATGATGTTTGCTGTGGGTTTGTCGTATATGGCCTTTATTATGTTGAGGTAGGTTCCCTCTGTGCCCACTTTCTGGAGAGCTTTTATCATAAATCGGTGTTGAATTTTGTCAAAAGCTTTTTCTGCATCTATTGAGATGATCATATGGTTTTTATTCTCCAGTTTGTTAATATGGTGTATCACATTGATTGATTTGCGTATATTGAAGAATCCTTGCATCCCTGGGATAAATCCCACTTGATCATGGTGTATGATCCTTTTAATGCGTTGTTGGATTCTGTTTGCTAGTATTTTGTTGAGGATTTTTGCATCTATATTCATCAGTGCTATTGGTCTGTAATTTTCTTTTTTTGTAGTATCTTTGTCTGGTTTTGGTGTTAGGGTGATGGTGGCCTCATAGAATGAGTTTGGGAGTGTTCCTTCCTCTGCAATTTTTTGGAAGAGTTTGAGAAGGATGGGTGTTAGCTCTTCTCTAAATGTTTGATAGAATTCACCTGTGAAGCCATCTGGTCCTGGACTTCTGTTTGTTGGAATATTTTTAATCACAGTTTCAATTTACTTACTTGTGATTCATTTGTTCATATTTTCTGTTTCTTCCTGGCTCAGTCTTGGAAAGTTATACCTTTCTAAGAATTTGTCCATTTCTTCCAGGTTGTCCATTTTATTGGCATAGAGTTGCTAGTAGTAGTCTCTTAGGATGCTTTGTATTTCTGCGGTGTCTGTTGTAACTTTTCCTTTTTCATTTCTAATTTTATTGATTTGAGTCCTCTCCCTCTTTTTTTTTTTTTTTTTTTTTGCGGTACGCGGGCTTCTCACTGTTGTGACCTCTCCCGTGGCGGAGCAACAGGCTCTGGACGTGCAGGCTCAGCAGCCATGGCTTATGGGCACAGCTGCTCCGCGGCATGTGGGATCCTCCCAGACCGGGGCACGAACCCATGTCCCCTGCATTGGCAGGCGGACTCTCAACCACTGCGCCACCAGGGAAGCCCAGTCCTCTCCCTCATTTTCTTGATGAGTCTGGCTAATGGTTTATCAATTTTGTTTATCTTCTCAAAGAACCAGCTTTTAGTTTTGTTGATCTTTGCTATTGTTTTCTTTGTTTCTGTTTCATTTATTTCTACTCTGATCTTTATGATTTCTTTCCTTCTGCTAACTTTGGGTTTTGTTTGTTCTTCTTTCTCTGGTTCCTTTAGGTGTAAGGTTAGATTGTTTATTTGAGATTTTTCTTGTTTCTTGAGGTAGGCTTGTATAGCTATAAACTTCCCTCTTAGAACTGCTTTTGCTGCATCCCATAGGTTTTGGATCATCATGTTTTCATTGTCATTTGTCTCTAGGTATTTTTTGATTTCCTCTTTGATTTCTTCAGTGACCTCTTTGTTATTTAGTAACGTATTGTTTAGCCTCCACATGTTTGTGTTTTTTACGTTTTTTTCCCAGTAATTCATTTCTAGTCTCATAGCATTGTGGTCAGAAAAGATGCTTGATATGACTTCAATTTTCTTAAATTTACTGAAGCTTGATTTGTGACCCAAGATGTGATCTATCCTGGAGAATGTTTCGTGTGCACTTGAGAAGAAAGTGTAATCTGCTGTTTTTGGGTGGAATGTCCTGTAAATATCAATTAAATCTATCTGGTCTATTGTGTCATTTAAAGCTTCTGCTTCCTTATTTATTTTCATTTTGGATGATCTGTCCATTGGTGTAAGTCAGGTGTTAAAGTCCCCCATTATTATTGTGTTACTGTCAATTTCCTCTTTTAGAGCTGTTAGCAGTTGCCTTATGTGTTGAGGTGCTCCTATGTTGGGTGCATATATATTTATAATTGTTATATCTTCTTGGATTGATCACTTGATCATTATGTAGTGTCTTTCCTTGTCTCTTGTGACATTCTTTATTTTAAAGTCTATTTTATCTGATATGAGTATTGCTGCTCCATCTTTCTTTGGATTTCCATTTGCATGGAATATCTTTTTCCATCCCCTCACTTTCAGTCTGTTTGTGTCCCTAGGTCTGAAGTGGGTCTCTTGTAGACAGCGAATATATGGGTCTTGTTTTTGTATCCATTCAGCGAACCTGTGTCTTTTGGTTGGAGCATTTAATCTATTCACGTTTAAGGTAATTATCGATATGTATGTTCCTATGACCATTTTCTTAATTGTTTTGGGTTTGTTTTTGTAGGTCCTTTTCTTCTCTTGTGGTTCCCACTTAGAGAAGTTCCTTTAGCATTTGTTGTAGAGCTGGTTTGGTGGTGCTGAATTCTCTTATCTTTCGCTTGTCTGTAAAGCTTTTGATTTCTCCATCGGATCTGAATGAGATCCTTGCTGGGTAGAGTAATCTTGGTTGTAGGTTCTTCCCTTTCATCACTTTAAGTATATCATGTCACTCCCTTCTGGCTTGTAGGGTTTCTGCTGAGAAATCAGCTCTTAACCTTATGGGAGTTCCCTTGAATGTTATTTGTCTTTTTTCCCTTGCTGATTTCACTAATTTTTCCTTGTCTTTAATCTTTGCCAATTGATTACTGTGTGTCTTGGTGTGTTTCTCCTTGGGTTTATCCTGTATGGGACTCTCTGTGCTTTCTGGACTTGGGTAGCTATTTCCATTCCCATGGTAGGGAAGTTTTTGACTATTATCTCTTCAAATATTTTCTCTGGTCCTTTCTCTCTCTCTTCTCCTTCTGGGACCCCTATAATGAGAATGTTGTTGCATTTAATGTTGTCCCAGAGGTCTCTTAGGCTGTCTTCATTTCTTTTCATTCTTTTTTCTTTATTCTGTTCCACAGCAGTGAATTCCACCATTCTGTCTTCCAGGTCACTTATCTGTTCTTCTGCCTCAGTTATTCTGTTCTTGATTCCTTCTAGTGTAGTTTTCATTTCAGTTATTGTATTTTTCATCTCTGTTTGTTTGTTCTTTAATTCTTTCAGGTCTTTGTTAAATATTTCTTGCATCTTCTCGATCTTTGCCTCCATTCTTTTTCTGAGGTCCTGGATCATCTTCACTATCATTATTCTGAATTCTTTATCTGGAAGGTTGCCTATCTCCACTTCATTTAGTTGTTTTTCTGGGGTTTTATCTTGTTCCTTCATCTGGTACATAGCCCTCTGCCTTTTCATCTTGTCTATCTTTCTGTGAATGTGGTTTTTGTTTCACAGGCTTCAGGATTGCAGTTCTTCTTGCTTCTGCTCTCTGCCCTCTGGTGGATGAGGCTATCTAAGATGCTTGTGCAAGTTTCCTGATGGGAGGGACTGGTGGTGGGTAGAGCTGACTGTTGCTCTGGTGGGCAGAGCTCAGTAAAACTTTAATCCGCTTGACTGCTGATGGGTGGGGCTGGGTTCCCTCCCTGTTGGTTGTTTGGCCTGAGGCAACCCAACACTGGAGCCTACCTGGGCTCTTTGGTGGGGCTAATGGCAGACTCTGGGAGGGCTCACGCCAAGGAGTACTTCCCAGAACTTCTGCTGCCAGTGTCCTTGTCCCAACAGTGAGCCACAGCCATCTCCTGCCTCTGCAGGAGACCCTCCAACTCTAGCAGGCAGGTCTGGTTCAGTCTCCCCTGGGGTCACTGCTCCTTCCCCTGGGTCCCAATGTGCACACTACTTTGTGTGTGCCCTCCAAGAGTGGAGTCTCTGTTCCCCCCAGTCTTGTTGAAGTCGTGCAATCAAATCCCACTAGTCTTCAAAGTCTTATTCTCTAGGAATTACTCCTCCCGTTGCCAGAACCCCAGGTTGGGAAGCTCAGAACCTTCACCCCAGTGGGTGGACTTCTGTGGTATAAGTGTTCTCCAGTTTGTGAGTTACCCACCCAGCAGTTATGGGATTTGATTTTACTGTGATAGCACCCCTCCTACTGTCTCATTGTGGCTTCTCCTTTGTCTTTGGATGTGGGGTATCTTTTTTGGTGAGTTCCAGTGTCTTCCTGTCGATGATTGTCCAGCAGCTAGTTGTGATTCTGGTGTTCTCACAAGAGGGAGTGAGAGCACGTCCTTCTACTCCGCCATCTTGGTTCAGGGCCCAAGCCATCCTTTTTCAATTTTAATTTCATTTTAGTAGTTAGAAAGGACTTCGAACAGGTCCTATTCAAAGGAGATCACATAATTGTTTCATGTCTGCTTGCCACTAAAAGTGATAACTTAGCAACTCAGAGTGTGACCTTGGAGGTAATATTGACCCACAGTTTCATATTTTAAAAACCTATTTAAAAGGTAGAAAAAATAATAGTTCATTGAACCAGTAGGAGTCTCAGAGATAACCTACTGTATTCCTCTCTTTTTACTGATGAGGAGAATTAAGCTCAGAGAAGTTAAGTGAAGTAGAATAAAATAGTGGCCAAAGCAAAGGCTCTGAGATCATTACACACCTGGGTTTCTTTCTTGATTCCACAATCGACTGCTTGTGAGTCTTTGTCAACTTATTTAACCTCTCAAGTCTTTAGCATCCTCATTTGGGTTAGATGACAGCTAAATGGAGTAAGGCATGAAATGCATCTAATGCAGTCTTGAAATAGCTTAGACACCTATAACAACAAAATTCTTATTTAAAATGTATTTCACAGACACTTACTGAGTGTGCTGTGTCAGGCATGTGCTACACTGTAGAGATATAATTTTGTGGAAGGCAGAATAATGGCCCCCCAAAGTTATGCACAGAAACCTGTGAATGTGTTACCTTGCATGGCAAAAGAGACTTTGCAGCTGTGATTGAGTCTGGCTCTTGAGATGGGGAGTGTCTCCTGGATTATCCAGGTGGGCCTAGTGTAAGCACAGGTGTCCTTTAAAAGTGAAAGAAGGAGGAGGGAGAGCCAGAGTCAGAGAGGGACATGTGATGATGGAAGCAGAGGTTGGAGTGATGTGGCTGTGAGCAATGGGATGCAGACATTCTCTAGAAGCTGGAAAAGGCAAGGAACAAGTTCTCCCCTGGAACCTCCAGAGGGAACACAGCTTTACTGACACTGTGGTTTTAGCCCTGTAAGACCCATTCCTGACTTCTGATTTTTACAACTGTAAGATACTAGATTTGTGTTGCTTTAAGCCGCTAAGTTTCTGGTTATTTGGTACAGCAGCAATAGCAAACGAATATAATTTTAAAGAAGACACAGTCCCTAACTTCAAGGACACGATTATTACAGCTTAACCATTCTCATTTGGCCTATGTTACCTATTCTCAATTCAGTGCTCTTTGTGCTGCAATAATATATCCCAGTTACCAGGCATTGACACATCAACATCATGACTTTTTACTATAACTTCATATCACCTGACACCGTACCTGTAATTTTGGGGGTTAGCCTCAGGTGAACCATGTTACTACTGGCTTCAACCTCTCCCTATGCAAATATGTTTATAAAAGTCACAAGTTTGATATGTATTAACTATATTCTTTTTGAATATGCGTGAAGATATGCCCATACCCACTAAAATGATCGTTTCACATGGCCCCTCCCCTTAAATTACTTAGGACCCATCAGTGATGCCCATCAGTATTTTGGGACACCTAGCTGTACTCTTTGAGCATTTAGCAGGGTTTTCCTATCTTGGAGCTTTATGTTGGGGAGTGTAGTTTGCTTTGATGAAGCATGGTTTAACCAGCATGACTACTAACCAGCATAACAGCAACAGTGGAAAGATGCCAGGAACTCGGTTCCTTGCTGATCTATGTATGATGTTATTAGGCATCCGTCTCTAGTCAGCTCTCCTGAGAGCTTGTAGATCTGTGTAACTTGGAAAAGGAGCACAGTGCCTCAGCGTGTTTTGCACCCTCTCTCACAGAGGCAGCTCCACTCTTTCACTGCTTGCTAACACGGTTCTTCAATGCAAAACAACTCTCCAAAATTTTTTTTTTTTAAAAGAGATTTTATGTCAACATTCAAACTCCCAGATTTTGGTGTTGATTTAGGTAAACTAGCCAAATTCTTGCATGTCCCAAATAAAATGATGTGCTAGTGACTGGGGAAGACACAACACCACTGAACACATGATACAAATCCTCTCCAACTCTTCTGCAGTTACAGGAGTGAGTTGGAACAGCACACAGGAGGCTATAGATGGCAGCTTTGACAATGACACAGCTGATCAGACCAGGCCTAACTGAATTTTGTGTGGCTTTGAGGACTGAGGTTTTCTTATTTCTTTCCCTTCCATCAGGGGTAAAACATTCTCGAATCATCTCTCCGCTGCATATGCCATGCTTATTTTTTCACCTCAGGGACACAGGCCTCTCTTTCCCCTCAGCCCTAATGTCTTCCATCGAGACCACAGTGAGGAAGGCGTCATGTGTCCCCATCCTGTCCCTCTTGGTCTAGTTTAGCAGAAAGAAGACAAGAGTCATAAGACCTGGATTGCCTACCTCGCTTGGTCACATAGCCACTGTGTCACCTTCAGCCGGATTCCAAACTTTCGTGAGTCTCTTTTCCCTTATTTATAAAATGGCAGGGGCTTCCCTGGTGGCGCAGTGGTTGGGAGTCTGCCCGCCAATGCGGGAGACACGGGTTCGTGCCCCGGTCCGGGAGGATCCCACATGCCGCTGGGCGGCTGGGCCCGTGAGCCATGGCCGCTGAGCCTGCGCGTCCGGAGCCTGTGCTGCGCGACGGGAGAGGCCACGACGGTGAGAGGCCCGCGTACCGCAAAAAAAAAAAAAAAAAAAAAAAAGCAATAATCATACCTTGAAATGTTGGTAGTTCAAATAAAATTATACTGTGAACAAAGGACAAAGTCCCGTAAAAGCTTTTTGCCAAATGTAAAGTGTCTCTCTTTGCCTTGACCCATGTTGTTGCCTAGCATCTCTTTAGACAAATATCCTGATTAGTCATTCGTTTATTCCCACAAATATAGAGAAACGTCACCAGATCCTGTGGGTCTTACCTTAAAACACTTACAGAGTTTAAGTAGTTTCACATTTTCACTTTGATGCAGTGTCATCTGGCCACTGCTTACCTCTGTAAATTTATGTCTCTTTGGCTTATACGTCTTTAGCCACACTGGCTTCTGATATGACCCTAACCATACCAAGGTCATTTCCATCCCACAGGCTTTACAGTATACACTTGCTTTGACTAGAGCTCTCTTCCTCCTGCACAACTGGATCCTTGTACCTTCACAGGACTAAGCTTATATGTCACCTTCTCAGAGACCCTTTCCTCAACTGCTTTATCAAAAAGAAATCTTTTTGTTCCATAATTCCTTATCACAGTAGCCTCTATATTTCCTTCATACAGCTGATAATTAATCTTCTTGTCAACTGATAGCCAGTTTATTGTCTGCTGCCAGTAAAAAGTGAGCTCCGTGAGGGTGGGGACCATTTCCTCTCTAGATTTAAGAATAAAGCTCAGTAAAGTAGGCGTTCATTCTGGCAAAACCATGCTGGTGCTTGGACCGTAAGGCCGTGATGGGGGTCAGTTGAGCAAGAGATTTAAATCCTCTTGTGGGCTTCTATTTAGGAGGATACTGTCCTCTGGGAAATGTTGTTAATATTTCTTCTTCAACCCTCTCAGCATCTATCATAGGGCCTGACACACAGCTAGGCCTTGCTATGTTTTGGTTTGAATAGAATGAAATCTGCCTCTGTTTTCTGAAATGGACTGGCAGATGGACACGTAGCTGCTCCCTTGATCCCAGAGAGCTGGCATCTCATGACCTCTCCCCCCACCTCAGCAATTCAACCTTTGGTGATGTGACACTCCTGGAAAGGCCTTCCTCTCCCCCTCACCCACTGCCTTGCACCGAATCCCTCTGAGTCTGTTGAAACACAGTAAGGGCTTTCCAACTTCTATACTACTTGTCGAAGGGAGTACTTATAAGAACTTCTTAAAAATAAAAATAATTGATGGTAATACTCATAATGTGTTAAAACATATAGTATAACATGTACCAGCCACTATTCCAAGAGTTTTGCACTTTAGTTTTTGAATATTAACTCATTTGATCCTAACAATAACTCCATGAGGTAGGTTATAATTATTTCCTCCATTTTGTAGCTAAGGAAACTGAGGCACTGAGGGGTTGAGGAACTTGTCAGTGACAAGGCTGGGACATGAGCCTGGTCAGCCTGTCTCGAGGGACCCTGTGCTTAGCAATTCAGCTGTCAATATTGCAGTTCCTAAAGACAGATCTTTTGGACCTGTCATTAGCCTTCCCTAAGCCAGACGGCATATTTATTCTCTAATTAAATGTTTAATTTTTTTACATAAGTAATGCATGACATAAATTCTTCTGTAAAGCAATTAACACCTTCAGATAAAGTAAAAGTTCCCCTTTGACCTCCTTTTATAGCCCTGAACTGCTTCTTCCTTCTCCATGGGTAGCCATTATACCCAGTTTTTTGTCTGTCCTTCCTAGCCTTTCCCTATGCATCTGCATGCACCTGTGTATTAACAGAAAATGCAAACTATTGCTGTGGGTTTTTTTTTCCCAATTATACATAGAGAGCAACATGTATAAATAATTAAATCATTTGATTGCACATATTAAGCCCTTTCTCTGACAATACACATTTAGGTGGTCTTTTGCTAGCTGCAGGGCTGATGCTCAGCTGGGACACTGCAGTAGGGCTATACCTGTGGCTGACATTCTGAAACGCTTCTGTATCATTTGGTAAATAGTCTCTGCTGTTCTCCTAGGACCAGGACCAAAAATACATTCATGGGTCCACGAAAAAGTTTTGATTTTAATTTCTTTGAAAATCAGAAGAAAGAAATGAATATAATAATAATGACTTAATTCTGGGTACTGAGATTGTCGGTGATTTTTATATTCTTCTCAGGGCTTACCTATTTTTTCCAAACATCTACAATAAACATGTGTTATGTGTGTTACAAGGGAGATGTTTTCAATTACGTTTACAACAACATATTGATGAGAATGGAAAATGCACATCCTATAATGTTAAAGAGCAAAAAGCAGAAATTAAACAATATATAAACACAATTTGACCCACTTAGGTATAGATGCATTATATACAAGAAAAACAATGGAAGAAAATATACTGTGCAAAGCCTTGAGTAGACATCTCTTAGTTGTGGGATTATAGGTGATTTTTATTTTCTTTTATTTTTTCTGAATTTCCCAAGTTATTTTATAATGAAAACATATTATTGTTATAATCATAAAAAGTAAGAGTTAAAAAAATAATAATGACTTGAAAAATGAATCTAGCCAAGATGGATTTTTTTTTCTCTTTATACCAACATAGCCATAAAAAATACTTCTGGTGTTTTATGTAGGACGGGGCCAACAAAGGCAAAAGTATCTTGAATAAATACCTAGGGCCCTGCCTGGTTCCTCTCCAGGATGCAGTAAGTACAGGGTCAATGCCTGGCAAAGCAGGGCCTTCCCAGGACCCATCCCATGTTTGGACTGGTGTCAGTTAGGACTGGTCAAGGCCATTCGCTATCTATGGGTGAACGTTTTTGAATATGACTAACATCCATGTTATTCTGAAGTGAAAAATGTGCTGCCTCATGCAAAGATATTTCTGATGCAAGCAGCAGAAATCGACACAAATGAGCCTAAGCAAAACCAAGCATGTGGGTGGGGGATCTAAAGCAGAGAGTGGTTAGGACAAGGAGGCCTGGAGGAGTTTCAGAAAACTTGCCAAGGAGCCAAGTGTCCATCCTTCTCGTCTCCAAGCCACGGGCCTCTCTGCTGCTTCCCTCTGCTTATCTGCTTCCACCCTCTCTCTCTTTGAACCATTTTCTCACTCCTCCTTTAGAGCTCTGCCATTAATGAGACTCACCTCTCACCCAGCAGTTTTGTTTCTCATTTCAAATTCCTACGTGAGACAGAATCGATTTCGCCTTGCTTATTAGGTCAGATGCTTATCGCTCATCCAGTAAGCTAGGGCCAGAGGCCAAGGAAATGGCAGCAGAGGGGGTGTGGGTGGTATTTGCACACACACTCCAAGATGTCAATGTCATCTCATCCCTTGATTATCCAGTCAACACACCCTTCTGCCCCCACATACAAAGCCATTGATGCCCCTGCTTAATGAGCCAACAGGCTTCTCGTACACAACTATAAATATAATCTCCCCATTCCCAGGGGAAGCAACACATAATTCCTTCCAGCTAATGAATGCAGAGGTCTTGTCACAGGGCCAAGGCTCTTGGAATCCACTATCTCCTGATGATATTTGTTTCTGGGTCCAAAATAACTATTCGACAAATGATTAGCTAAATGATAAATTTAACCACCATATATAAAACAAATGTGGTAGAAATATTAAGTGTCATCAATTTTTGTATACTTTAGCAGCAAACAGAGAAGTACAGGCGGAGGTTATACACTAAAAGGACACTTTTACGCTGAATCATACAGAAGCAGTCTTTAGAAACGTTTCAGGTTTGTCTCAAAAATATTAAAGAATCAATTGCTCTCTCATAAAAGTTGGCTTTTTTTTTCAAAGTAACTTTCATACCTTCCTTGAACTTGCTTTAGCTTAGCCTCTTGGGAAATACTGTAATTTAGATTCTAAAGCCATCATGTTGTCTGTGATAATAGCTTGAAAAGTCACTAATTTCTTCACTATCTTATGACCGAATCAACAAAACCTCAATGATTGCTGTAGGGAATCTGTGCTTTATTCTAGACATCCACTCAGGAAAGAGGACTGACCTGACGTCGGAGGCTTTACTTCCCCTGACGGGTAGGTAGATTAAGAACTTGAGCTTCATGTTTACAGCGCTAACAAAACAAAGGCGGGAATGGGATGAGCATTTAATAATGACAGAACATAAATTTGGAGAATTTTTTTTTCTTCACTTCTTTATTGGAGTATAATTGCTTTACAATGTTGTGTTAGTTTCTGCTGTAAAACAAAGTGAATCAGCTATATTCATACATATATCCCTATATCCCCTCCCTTTTGCGTCTCCCTCCCACCTTCCCTATCCCACCCCCCTAGGTGGTCACAAAGAGAACTTTGCTTTTGACTCTAAATTAAAACCTAGGAGAATGACTCAAGTTGGCTGTAATATTCAGCACAGTGGAATTGTTTTGTTAATTATCCATAGATATTTGAATATGATGCCCAATCTTTCATAAGGAAGCAGTGTTTAATTTAAAACTTTGTTCTTAAAAATGTTTATATCCCAATAGTATATGGAATCTGCAACCTCACCAAAAAGATGAAGGTAGTACTTGAATATAATTTTTAAATATTTACTCAGATCATTTTCCATCCTGATCACAAACTGTTTATATACGCAAAATGTAACAATGACCAAAAAAAAAAAAATATTCCAGAGTGTCCTCACAACAGATAGTGCCACATAACTTCGTAATGAAGGGTAATGTTGTAAGGTTAAGTCTTGGGGGAAGTATTCCTGTGTGTTTTCCCAGGAGGCTGGAATAAATATGGGGATGTATATAACATTACTGTTAGGCCACGTGTGCTACAGTGACCTGGCACAAGACAGCTGGCTTACACGTGCTCTGGCAAGTTGCGCCGGGAAGGCTTTTCTTTTTGTATTTCTAATATTGTGTGCATGCAATGATTGTAATGTGGTTTTTTTGTGTGTGCTGGGGTACACACTGCAGGCATTCCCTTTGGGCTGTGCAGTTTGACTTTGAATGGGGTTTCTGGAAACAGGTGACAGTCCTGTTTTCTTCCTTAAGAGGTCCTTTGTTGTGAGTTGTGCCAGGGACTGTCAGCTGGAGCAGCTCTCTTTACCTTTCCATCAAAATTGAGGAGAGGAAACTTAAAGATAAAATGGACCCAAAAATTACCTTAGCAAAGCTTCAGCAGTGCTGCTCTGGTAAGATCCAGGCCAAGGCAAGTGGGTCACAAAGGATTAGCAAGACTTTTATAAACGAAGAGACAATTATGCATATTCTTAATAGCCTTTAATGCAGAAGTGTGCCAGTGTTTATTTCTGAATCCGATGTACACTGCTTTTGCTGGTGGAATGGAATAAGCCTGCAGTGGAGGAGACAGTCCTGTAAGGATACAGCCCAACGTGAACCACTGGGAATGTAGGAGAGGGCGTTTGCCTCACCTAGATGCCTGGCTGCTCTGTTGGGAATGAATCTGCTTGGAACTTGGCCATCTAAGGGCTGCTCTTCTAACACATGAAATGAAGAGAGGAGGGAGAAAAAAATAGCCGCCGGTACAACTGTGCTGAAATAACACTGTTGTTCGTTAGATTCTGACCATTCCCCGTAGTGCATTCTCGTTCGATGATGTAAAGTCGATCGGGTGTGGGAAGTCATACCATGAAGCACAGGAAATAGTTTAAATCTTTGGAAATGTTTTTAAGGTTAAATAAATGGGGAAATAACTCTAGTTAAAGTTGCCAACCACTTCAGAGTAATTTTTACTGGCAGATATTTGTTAATTGTTAGTGTTCCTCTGAAAACAGACACAACCAAGATATATTGGGGATAGCCTGCTCTCTGCGTGCAGAGTGTGCTTTTTTAAAGAGGCCGTGGTCACTTCATTGATTTCTCTCAGACTCAGTTCAGACTTCGGCAGCCTTCTGTGAATCAATCAGTGAATTAGGTATGTCTGACAGATCAGATAGTGTTACTGGGATTTCTAGTTGGATGATGATAAGCAGGTGAGATTTTAGGGGTTTTTGCTAAACATCAACTGTTGCCTTCTATAAAACCAATAGACACATGTCCAAACTGCTTTGATGGAAATGTTGCACCTATTTTGTCAACTGTTCTCATAAGATGAATGCAAGGAAATCATGGGATGTTGGTTTTGATGACAAAATAGGAATTCAAATCAAGATAGAAAGTGAAGCTTACTGGCTAAAAATGCTTGTAAAGCTGTACTATTCTGTAAGGCAGAAGTAGCCAACATGCTTATTTTACATAAAACCTGCAGTTTGTATATGACCCTCATGATCACCAACTATTGATGGTATAGATCTAGGAAAACCAGGCTTCTTGGCTTCTTTTTTCTCTTCTGTCTCTTCAGTTTCTAGACATTTGTCTCCTTGATCTCAAGAGAGTAAAGCAGGGAAGGCAAAAGAATTAATTTCCAGATACCCTTTTGATATAGGTCAGAATCTGAGCCGGTACTCTGTACATATCATTACTATGGTTCATGGCACATGTCATATCTACTCTAACTATATGTTAATGTTTCTATTAGCCCTACTAGTCTATTAGTTCCTTAATGGTACCAGATCATGTTCAACACTCTCTTCCTTGTATCTAGAAGATGGTCTATTAATAGCACACTCTTAATTAGTGATTATTGAATGATTAAATGAACAATGAAAGGTCAGTATAATGTTTAAAATATGGCTGAGTCAACCCATTGCCGCTTACTATGTCTAAGTATGCTTAAAAAACAGTTTTATTGAGATATAATTCATGTATCATAAAATTTACTTTTTCAAAATGTACAATTCAGTGGTTTTCAGTATATTCATAATGTTTTCCAAGTATCACCACTCTTTAACTCTTTAATTTTAGAACATTTTCATCATCTCAAAAAAGAAACCTGGTGCCCATTAGCATTTGTTTTCCATACCGTCCTCTTCCCAGGCCCTAGCAACCAATAGTTTACTTTCTGTCCCTATCAATGTGCCTATTCTGGATATTTCATATAATTAGAATCCTAAGATATGTGGTCTTCTGTGGCTGGTTCTTTTCAGTTAGTATAATGTTTTCAAGGTTTATCCATTTTGTACCATGAATCAATACTTCATTTCTTTTTATGGCTGAATACTATACCATTGCATGTATTGATATATACCATGGTGTGTATCCATCCATCAGTTTATGGACATTTCAGTGACCACTAAGAATAATGCTGCTATAAACATTCATGTACAAGTGTTTGTGTGGTTTTCAGTTCTCTTGGGTATATACCAAGGAGTAAAATTACTGGGTCAAATTATAACTCTATTTTTAACTTTTTGAGGAACTGACAAACTGCTTTCCAAAGCAGCTGCATCATTTTACAGTCCCACAGTGCATGAAGGTTCACATTTTTCCACATCTTCACCAGTACTTGTTAACTGTCTGTTGTTTTGAGTTTAGCCATCCTAGTGTATGTGAAGTGGTATCTCATTGTGGTTTTGACTTGCATTGGTTTTAACTTCCTGTGACTAATACTGTTGTGTATCTTTCCATGTACTTATTGGCCATTTGATTATCTTCTTTGGAGAAATGTCTATTTGTATCTTTTGCCCATTTAAAAAATTGAGTTATTTGTTCTTTTATTGTTTAGTTGTAAGAGTTCTTTATATCTTCTGGATACAAGTTCCTTATCAGATATATGATTTTAAAATGTTTTCTCCCAATCTGTGGGCTACCTTTTTGCTTTCTTGACGGCATCCTTCGAAGCACAGAAGTTTTTCATTGATGAAGTCCAAATGCATCTAGTTTTTCCTTTGGTTTCTATGCTTTAGTTGTCATATCTAAGGAACTATTCACTAAATCAACATCACAAAGGTTTACACCTAAGTTTTCTTGTAACACTTGTGTAGTTTTATCTCTTAGATTTAGGTCTTTAATTCGCTTGGAGTTAATTTTTGTATTTGGTGTGAGGTAGGAGTCTAAGTTCATTCTTTTTCATGCAGTTATCCAGTTGTCCAAGTATGCTTTTAACATGTAGTGAATGTGTCAGCAGAAGTTGAGTGGTGTTTGAAAACATAATAATAAAACCTCAATACTTCGTACTATACCACACTCAAAACTAATGATAATTTGGTAATTGACTTTTTGTGTTAGTTATAAAGAAAAGCTTTACCCAGAAAATTATCAATAAACAGAATATCACAGAGGAATGCTAGTATACTTAGGAAATTCTTCTGAAAATCATTAATTGTATCCATTCACTCTCAAATGTTATTTATAATATTTATATTCTTTTATTTTAAAACTTGTTGAACATTTTTGGATTAGTTGAGCTTTTTGAATTGTAAAGAACAAAGATGTTCATCATTATCTTTAATAAAAAAGGAGTTTACTGAAACGAATCTGCAAAACTCTCAGAATCCGAGTCTGGTGCCCACATCCTTAAGAGGGCTCTTTGTTTCTCAGTTCAGGTTTGAGAAGGAAGGAAGGCTTTTTGGTGCAATAAGATATAAAGCTATGTAGGAAGGAGATTAGCTCCCCATGGAGGAATGTCCTATTTTTTTTTTTCTTTAGATATCTCATCCTGAGACCAGAGTACCTTAATGGCTGTCCTCTTCTCTTGGATCCAACCTCAGGGATAAAAGCATTCCCATTCTAGCAATGGAAATGGAGCTCAGAGGGTAAGCAGGACTCATAACTTAGAAGGTGTGCTTCATGGGAAGGACAAGTCATGAAAAAGACCAAGAGCTGTGGAGAGACTACAAGGGAGGTGTTCTCTACCCTTAGGAAGTGGCCATGTGTGACACCCTGAAAGGCTGCAACTAGCGTCCCAGGATGTAGAAAGAATGGGAACACTAGACCTGACTTATTCCCTTTCCCAACTCTGTATGGGTTCAATCTTATTATTTGATGCTAGAGTAAGAAATCACTGGTCAGATTTGGGGGGGTTGTATGTGTCTGCCTGACTTGTTTTTTTATGTATACAGAGACATGGGAGGGGCCGATAGTGTGAGAGGTGATGTACCTTCCCTTTCTGATCAGCCTGGATGCTTAAACTCCATCAGTGAGCTGTGCAAAGGGAGGCATTAGCCAACCAAATAGTCACGCTCCTCCCCCACCCCACTGACTGTTCTTCCGGCCTTCCATACCCCTTGTCTCTGAGTTAAGGGGCACTATGCCTGGGTTACATCAAGACATCTGGGAAATTGACTACTTTCTTTGTGACTTACATGTCTATTTCTTACTAAACGGCTTCATTTTCTTCTTCCTTCTGACTTTGCCTCCTCACCCTCTCCTTGATGTAACTTCTCTAATTCAGATTCTGCATGCTTTGGTTTCCTCAGAATAGCTTGGCATATCACCTGTCACCCCTGACTCTTCTTCATAGTCCCTAGACCCTTTCTTTCAGCTTCAGTTCTCATGGCTCATTTCCAATTCCTGCAAGAGAGAATCAGGTTGGTCCAGCTCAGCCTTTCACCAGACAACCTCATGTATGTCTCATCAGCTGTTAGATTGGTGGTCTTTGGCTCTCTACCTTACACTGTTACGGCTGGCTCTTAGGCTCATGTGCCTTACAGTTGGCCATCTAAAGGCCAAAGTCGAGGATTGACCATCTAGAAGAACCTGTGAATATGGAAAGCGCTATGATTTTCAAATTTAGAAGTTGCCTACTATGGGATAGAAAACGAATATGTTTAACTTCTGAGGGAGTATATATAAACGAATGTAGACACATTCTGTTCTTTCATAAAAATAACACTCAGTAACTTGCTCATTCAGATTCACTAATTGAAACATTTCACACATTCTCCAATGAGTACCAATTAGTGATATTCTTATATCTTTAGGAGCTTAGTTGTTTTAACCACTCATATTCTTTAATATTATAGAATTGGGACTCTGTGTTTTTTGCTTTTTCCCTAATGTTCCTACGCAAAGGCTCACTTTTTTCTTTTCTTTCCTACATTAAGAAGTTCTTTTAGTGGTCAAAGAATGTTATGGGCTGGGCTTCCCTGGTGGCACAGTGGTTGGGATTCCGCCTGCTGATGCAGGGGACACGGGTTTGTGCCCCAGTCCAGAAGGATCCCATGTGCCGCGGAGCGGCTGGGCCCGTGAGCCATGGCTGCTGGGCCTGCGCGTCCAGAGCCTGTGCTCCGCAGCAGGAGGGGCCACAGCGGTGAGAGGCCCACGAACCGCAAAAAAAAAAAAAAAAAAAAGAATGTTATGGGCTGAATTGTGTACCCCCTACCAGACTCATATGTTGATGCCCTAACCCCCAAACTGTCTGTATTTGGAGATGGGGCCTTTAGGGAGGTAATTAGATTAAATGAGGTCATAAGTATGGAGCCCTAATGTGATAGATTGGTGTCCTTATTAGAATAGGAAGAAACACCAGTGCCCTCTTTCTTTCTTCGTGCACACACAGAGGAGAGACCAAGTAAGGACAGATCAAGAAGATAGTCATCTACAAGCAAGAAAGAGAGGTCTCACCAGAAACTGACCCTGACAGCACCTTGGTCATGGACTTCTAGTCTCCAGAACTGTGAGAAAACAAATATATGTTGTTTAAGCCACCCAGTATGTGGTATTTAGTTGGGATAGGCCTAGCCGACTAATACACAGAGTGAAGCAAATGTTGATGAGTTCAATTCTACTTACCTCTAACGCTGAACTCAGTTTTATTTTTGCCCTAGCGCTATGAACTGAGCTTATTTAACCATTTATTTACATGCTTATTGGCAACCCTCTTCCCCCTTTACCATATAAACTCCACGAGAGAGGACTTACCTATCTTGGTCACTGCTCTACTCCTAGGCACACAGTAAACAGATATGTATTTACTAAGTGAATGCATTAATGATGAGATCGTTTTGGTACACCATTATGAATGAGAACGTGGGAGATGTTTTTCCCCAAATATTAATATTTGGCCCAACTGATCATTCTCTTTTTCTCATGATGCTTTCTACATTTGGCTTCTAGGAAGCCATGTGCTCCTAATTTTCTCTTTTGCCTGAAGGCCTGTTCCATCTCCTTTTCCTTTACTAGCTCCTCTTATTTCTGGATGTAAAGATTGGAGTTTCATGTCTCAGTCCTGTTCTCCATCTCTTCTGATGGAAGATGCCATATTGAATAGTGATTAAAGCACAGATTCTTGAACTTGATTGCCTGGGTTCAAATTCTGGCTCCACTCCTGAAACAGCATGAGTTTAGGCAAGTGAAGTCATTTCTCTGGGCCTCACCATCCTTATTCGTGAAATGGGGATTGTAGGTATCTCAAAGTATTGTTGCAAGTGTTAAATGTGTAGAACACATGGTGCCTGGCATATAGAATGCATTTAACAAATTTTAAATATAATTATTTTTTATATTAATATCATCTTTTGTCATCTACAGTCTCTAGATGATTTTATCTAATCCCATGGCTTTAATAGCCCTGAACTGTCTCTGAGCTCCAGGCTCATATAACCATCATATATCCAACTGTGGTAGGTGGAATTCTAAGGTAGCCCCAGGATTCCTGTCCCCTGGTGTACACACCCTGTATAATCTCCTCCTCTTGAGTGTGGGTGGATCTTGTGAATATGATGTGGTATCACTCCTGTTATTAGGGTACTAATCAGTTGACTTTGAGATAATCAAAAGGGAGATTATTTTAAGTGGGCCTGACCTAATCAGGGGAGCCTTTAAAAGAAGGTGAAACATTAGAGGTGCACTCCTCCTGGCCTGGAAGAAAGCAGACAGCGATGGTGTGGACCGCCCATGGGAGCCACGTGGTGAGGACTGAGGGCAGCCGCAGGGAGCTAAGAGCCAGCAAGAAAACGGGGGCCTCGGTCCTACAGCTGCAAGGAAATGGATTCTGCCAACATCCAGTGAGCTTGGAAGAGGCTCCCAAGCCTCAGATGAGAATCACAGCCCTGGCCACCACCTTGATTTCATCCTGGTGAGCCCCTGATCAAGTGACCCAGCTTACCCGGCTCTGGAATTCTGATGTACAGAAACTGAGAGATAATAAATGGGTGTCGTTTTAAGCTGCTGAATATGTGGTACTCTGTTACACAGCAACAGGAAATGCATATCCCAATTGCCAAGTTTACTTCTCTGCGTCAGTGTGGAGGAAGAATCTCACACTTTACACATCCAAAAGGGACTCTGGGTTTCTTTCCACCCTGCTACGTTTTCCTCTTTGCAGTAAGTTGCTCAGGCCTAAAAACTAGGATGATCCTTTATGCCTCTGCTTCCCTCAGAACCCACCTACAATTCATTAGCAAATCCTATAGGATCTCTCATCAAAATGTATCCTGTATCCGACGGCTTCTCATCACCTCCCCTATAGCCATCTCGGCCCAAGCCACCTCCACCTTTTGCCTGGACCCCTGCAATAGCATCTGACTGTTTTCCCCGTTCGTGCAGTAACTCTATCACTGCAGTCACAGCAAGTGTTGGAATGTACCTCAGGCCATGTCACTCTGTGCAGGATACACCTATGACTTTTCATGGCACTCAGAATGAAATCCAGACTCCTTACCATGACCTCAAGGCTGTGCATGATTTGGTCCCTGGCTACTTCTCTGATCTCACTTCCTACCACTATTTCCCTCATTGTGCTTCAGCTACATTGGTCTTTCTGCTTTTCCTGTATGATGCCAAGTAAGGTTGTATTCCAGAACCTTTATAATTGTTTTTCCCTTTCCCTGGAACATTCTGCCCCATGTCTTGCAAGACTCCTTCCCTTGCTTCATGAGCCCAAATGGTACCTCCTCCAGTAGCCTTCCCTGATTGCCTTATCTAAAATAGCTGGCCCCTCCTGCCTCCCATCACTGCCTATTTGTCTTTATCTCACTTCACTCTCCTGGCATGGTTTCATGTGCCATGTTCTCTATTTGTTAGCTTGTTTATTGCCTGTCTACACTCTTAGAGTATAAGGTCCACAAGGGCAAGGACTTTGACTTATCACTCAGTCCTCAGGACTTACAACAGTGTCTGGCACTTAAATAACCTTTATTGAATTAAGAATATAGAAAAATATTTGATAAGTTTACATTAAAAGCAGAATTGAAAATTCTGTCTTTTCCAAGAAAATGCTGATCGTGACACCTGTTAAAAACAGGAATTGAGAAAACATACATTTTTGAACTGAGAAATACTTGTGCTATCACATTTCATGGTGTTTTAGAGAAGTTTAATGCTATTAAAAAATGCTAATGATATTGCTGGTGCCATTTTTGCTGATGTAAGGTTATGGGGCTTGAACTTCAAGACAAAATGTTATTCTCATGATGTTCTCTTTGCCTTTTCTTTTCTTTGTTTCTCTCTCTCTGTGTCTGTTTTTTGGCAGGGAATAGGTGATTTCGGTAATCCAAATGCTGAAATCTAAATTCTAGCCCTGATCCAGACAGACATGAAAATGGGGCTGTGATGAGACCATGTCCTAGGTCAAATACAAACTGCCTTCGTAATAAATGGCAAACAGAGCTAGAAAATATCCAAAATGTATGTGACACGGAAAATAGGGTTGTTTAGAGCTCATCTCATATTTCAGATATCTAGAGGGATCACAAGTTCAAAGTTTCAGCACAACAAATAGATGCCATTACAATGAAGTTTGAGATGTTGGAAAGTTTTTCCCAGTATAAAAAGAGCTTAAGTGATCCAAGATGTATCAGTGTTTAAGGCCAAATTTCCAGGTTTACAATTATCAGTTCACATGTAGGGGTGTATTCATCCCTTTTCTTCCTTCTCAAAATGAAGCTTATTTTAAAGACATTGGTAAATAATCTCCACCAAGCTAAGAATGAGTTAGCTTCCCTGCAATGTAGAAAATGGCATATTGATTATGAAGAAAGCCAAGGCAATATGGGTGCTCTTTTCCATCTGACATCTTAGGTTTCTACTGTTTCAAAACACTCATATCTGCTCAAATAATGCACTCATTTCTTTTTGCCTAGCAGGTCATCTCCTCGTCAACTTGAGGCTTTTTAAACAACATAAATATCTTTTAATTTATAAAAAAAAATGTTTGTTGTAATTTAGCATGGTTTAATCAAGCAAGTCAAATTCAAATGCCTTCTAAATTATCTTGAAAGAGAATAAAATACAATGTAATTTTTTTTAAGCTTTAAGATAGATATGAAAATATATACTGTTTACTAAAAAGGGTCTTTTTTGAACTCTAGTCAAGTATGGAAGTATGCTGTGAATTAAAAATCTGATCTGATAAAATGACACATAAATATTTTAGCAGGAATTTTGGTCCTAATGCCCAGGAGATGGTTGTAAATCTGCCTGTAATACAAAGCTCTCTCTCTCTTTTGACAAGTTCAGAGAGCCAACTATTTGGGTATTAAAAACTCCTGCCCAGATTACTGTTAATGCTAATCCTGTTGGAATTACTGAATAAGTATGATTTTATCCCTTTTATAATATCATAGCTGTATGACTGTTATATTGCATGTCTGCACCCTGACTAGATTCTGGCTTCTTCCATTGTACACATGGATAGAAATTATGGTCTGTTTCTCATGAAGTTGGGTTTAGTTCAGTTGAATGAACATTATAAAAGAATTATTTCTTTTTAGTGAATGTCAGTGTCATGCCCATGGCCTAAAACAAAACAAACAAACAAAAAAGAAACAAATCTTTAATTTTAGTTAGACACGGAGGCAGGCTGATATGTTTTTTTAAAAAAATTTGTTTATTTACTTTTGGCTGTGTTGGGTCTTTGTTGCTGCGTGCGGCTTTCCCTAGTTGTGGCGAGCAGGGACTACTCTTCGTTGCGGTGCGCGGGCTTCTCATTGTGGTGGCTTCTCTTGTTGCGGAGCACAGGCTCTAGGCATGTGGGCTTTATTAGTTGTGGCACACAGGCTCAGTAGTTGTGGCTCGCGGGCTTAGTTGCTCCACTAAGCATGTGGGATCTTCCCGGACCAGGACCCGAACCCATGTACCCTGCATTGGTAGGCAGATTCTTAAACACTGCACAACCAGGGAAGACCATGATATATATATATATATATATATATATATATATATATATATATATATATATATATATATATAAATCTTGATTGCAGTATAATTGCTTTACAATGGTGTGTTACTTTCTGCTTTATAACAAAGTGAATCAGTTATACATATACATATGTCCCCATATCTCTTCCCTCTTGCATCTCCCTCTCTCCCATCCTGCCTATCCCACCCCTCTATGTGGGCTCAAAGCACCAAGCTGTACTCCCTGTGCTATGCGGCTGCATCCCACTAGCTATCTAGTTTACGTTTGGTAGTGTATATATATGTCCATGCCACTCTCTCACTTTGTCCCAGCTTACCCTTCTCCCTCCCTGTATCCTCAAGTACATTCTCTAGTAGGTCTGCGTCTTTATTCCCATCTTGCCCCTAGGTTCTTCAAGCCCATTTTTTTTTTTTTTTTTAGATTCCGTATATACGTGTTAGCATACGGTATTTGTATGACTCTTTCTGACTTACTTCACTCTGTATGATAGTCTGTAGGTCCATCCACATCACTTCAAATAACTCAGTTTCGTTTCTTTTTATGGCTGAGTGATATTCCATTGTATATATGTGCTACATCTTCTTTATCCATTCATCTGTTGATGGACACTTAGGTTGTTTCCATGTCCTGGCTATTGTAAATAGAGCTGCAATGAACATTGTGGTACATGACTCTTTTTGAATTATGGTTTTCTCAGGGTATATGCCCAGTAGTGGGATTGCTGGGACGTATGGTAGTTCTATTTGTAGTTTTTTAAGGAGCCCTCATACTGTTCTCCATAGTGGCTGTATCAATTTACATTCCCACTAATAGTGCAAGAGGGTTCCCTTTTCTCCACACCCTCTCCACCATTTATTGTTTGTAGATTTTATGATGATGGCCATTCTGACCAGTGTGAGATGATATCTCATTGTAGTTTTGATTTGCATTTCTCTAATGATTAATGACGTTGAGCATTCTTTCATGTGTTTGTTGGTAATCTGTATATCTTCTTTGGAGAAATATCTATTTAGGTCTTCTGCCCATTTTTGGATTGAGTTGTTTGTTTTTTTGATATTGAGCTGCATGAGCTGCTTGTATGTTTTGGAGATTAATGCTTTGTCAGTTGCTTCATTTGCAAATATTTTCTCCCATTCTGAGGGTTGTCTTCTCGTCTAGTTTATGGTTTCCTTTGCTGTGCAAAAGCTTTGAAGTTTCATTAGGTCCCATTTGTTTATTTTTGTTTTTATTTCCATTTCTCTAGGAGTTGCGTCAAAAAGGATCTTGCTGTGATTTATGTCATAGAGTGTTCTGCCTATGTTTTCCTCTAAGAGTTTGATAGTGTCTGGCCTTACATTTAGGTCTTTAATCCATTTTGAGTTTATTTTTGTGTTTGGTGTTAGAGAGTGTTCTAACTTCATTCTGTTACATGTAGCTGCCCAGTTTGCTCAGCACCACTTATTGAAGAGGCTGTCTTTTCTCCATTATATATTCTTACCTCCTTTATCAAGGATAAGGTGACCATATGTGCATGGGTTTATCTCTGGGCTTTCTATCCTGTTCCATTGATCTATACTTCTGTTTTTGTGCCAGTACCATACTGTCTTGATTAGTGTAGCTTTGTAGTACAGTCTGAAGTCAGGGAGCCTGATTCCTCCAGCTCTGTTTTTCTCTCTCAAGATTACTTTGGCTACTCGGGGTCTTTTGTGTTTCCATACAAACTGTGAAATTTTTTGTTCTAGTTCTGTGAAAAATGCCAGTGGTAGTTTGATAGGGATTGCATTGAATCTGTAGATTGCTTTGGGTAGTACAGTCATTTTCACAATGTTGATTCTTCCAATTCAAGAACATGGTATATCTATCCATCTGTCAGTATCATCTTTAATTTCTTCATCAGTGTCTTATAATTTTCTGCATACAGGTCTTTTGTCTCCTTAGGTAGGTTTATTCCTAGATATTTTATTCTTTTTGTTGCAACGGTAAATGGGAGTGTTTTCTTAATTTCACTTTCAGAGTTTTCATCATTAGTGTATAGGAATGCCAGAGATTTCTGTGCATTAATTTTGTATCCTGCTACAATCAATTCATTGATTAGCTCTAGTAGTTTTATGGTAGCATCTTTAGGATTCTCTATAGTGTCATGTCATCTGCAAACAGTGATAGCTTTACATCTTCTTTTCCGATTTGGATTCCTTTTGTTTCTTTTTCTTCTCTGATTGCTGTGGCTAAAACTTCCAAAACTATGTTGAATAATAGTGGTGAGAGAGGGCAACCTTTTCTTTTTCCTGATCTTAGTGGAGATTATTTCAGTTTTTCACCATTGAGGACAATGTTGGCAGTGGGTTTGTCATATATGGCCTTTATTATGTTGAGGAAAGTTCCCTCTATGCCTACTTTCTGGAGGGTTTTTATCATAAATGGGTGTTGAATTTTGTCAAAAGATTTCTCTGCATCTATTGAGATGATCATATGGCTTTTCTCCTTCAGTTTGTTAATATGGTGTATCACACTGATTGATTTGCATATATTGAAGAATCCTTGCATTCCTGTGATAAACCCCACTTGATCATGGTGTATGATCCTTTTAATGTGCTGTTGGATTCTGTTTGCTGGTACTTTGTTGAGGATTTTTGCATCTGTGTTCATCAGTGATATTGGCCTCTTCTTTCTTTGTGAAATCTTTGTCTGGTTTTGGTGTCAAGGTGATGGTGGCCTCGTAGAATGAGTTTGGGAGTGTTCCTCCCTCTGCTATATTTTGGAAGCGTTTGAGAAGGATAGGTGTTAGCTCTTCTCTAAATGTTTGATAACATTCCCCTGTGAAGCCATCTGGTCGTAGGCTTTTGTTTGTTGGAAGATTTTTAGTCACAGTTTTAATTTCAGTGCCTGTGATTGGTCTGTTCATATTTTCTATTTCTGCCTGGTTCAGTCTCAGAAGGTTGTGCATGTCTAAGAATTTGTCAGTTTCTCCCAGGTTGTCCATTTTATTGGCATAGAGTTGCTTGTAGTATAATCTCTCATGAGCCTTTGTATTTCTGCAGTGTCAGTTGTTACTTCTCCTTTTTCATTTCTAATTCTATTGATTTGAGTCTTCTCCCTTTTTTTCTTGATTAGTCTGGCTAATGGTTTATCAATTTTGTTTATCTTCTCAAAGAACCAGCTTTTAGTTTTATTGATCTTTGCTATCGTTTCCTTCATTTCTTTTACATTTATTTCTCATCTGATCTTTATGATTCTTTCCTTCTGCTAACTTTGGGGATTTCTTGTTCTTCTTTCTCTAATTGCTTTAGGTGTAAGGTTAGGTTGTTTATTTGAGAAGTTTCTTATTTCTTAAGGTAGGATTGTATTGCTATAAACTTCCCTCTTAGACCTGCTTTTGCTGCATCCCATAGGTTTTGGGTCGTCGTGTTTTCATTGTCCTTTGTTTCTAGGTATTTTTTGATTTCCTCTTTGATTTCTTCAGTGATCTCTTGGTTATTAAGTAGTGTATTGTATAACCTCCATGTGTTTGTACTTTTTACAGATTTTTCCCTCTAATTGAGATCTAGTCTCAGAGCGTTTTGGTCGGAAAAGATACTTGATACGATTTCAATTTTCTTAAATTTACCAAGGTTTGATTTGTGACCCAAGATATGATCTATCCTGGAGAATGTCCCATGAGCACTTGAGAAAAATATGTATTTTGTTTTTGGATGGAATGTCCTATAAATATCAATTAAGTCCATCTTGTTTAATGTATCATTTAAAGCTTGTATTTCCTTATTTATTTTCATTTTTGATGATCTATCCATTGGTGAAAGTGGGGTCTTTACGTCCCCTACTATGATTGTGTTACTGTCGATTTCCCCTTTTATGGCTGTTGGTATTTGCCTTATGTATTGAGGTGCTCCTACGTTGGGTGCATAAATATTTACAATTGTTATATCTTCTTCTTGGGTTGATCCCTTGATCATTATGTAGTGTCCTTCTTTGTCTCTTGTAATAGTCTTTGTTTTAAAGTCTATTTTGTCTGATATGAGAATCACTACTCCAGCTTTCTTTTGATTTCCATTTGCATGGAATATATTTTTCCACCCCCTCACTTTCAGTCTGTATATGTCCCTAGGTCTGAAGTGGGTCTCTTGTAGACAGCATATATGTGGGTCTTGTTTTTGTATCCATTCAGCCAGTCTGTGACTTTTGGTTGGAGCATTTAATCCATTTACATTTAAGGTAGTTACTGATATGTATGTTCCTATTCCCATTGTCTTAATTGTTTTGGGTTTGTTATTGTAGGTCTTTCCCTTCTCTTGTGTTTCTTGCCTATAGAAGTTCCTTTAGCATTTGTTGTAAAGCTGGTTTGGTGGTGCTGAATTCTCTTAGCTTTTGCTTGTCCATAAAGGTTTTAATTTCTCCCTTAAATCTGAATGAGATCCTCGCTGACTAGAGTAATCTTGGTTGTAGGTTTTTCTCCTTCATCACTTTAAATATGTCCTGCCACTCCCTTCTGGCTTGCAGAGTTTCTGCTGAAAGATCAGCTGTTAACCTTATGGGGATTCCCTTGTGTGTTACTTGTTGTTTTTCCCTTCCTGCTTTTAATATTTTTTCTTTGTATTTAATTTTTGATAGTTTGATTAATATGTGTCTTGGCGTGGTTCTCCTTGGATTTATCCTGTATGGGACTCTCTGCGCTTCCTGGACTTGATTGACTCTTTCCTTCCCCATGTTAGGGAAGTTTTCAACTATAGTCTCTTCAAATATTTTCTCAGTTCCTTTCTTTTTCTCTTCTTCTTCTGGGACTACTAAAATTCAAATGTTGGTGCGTTTAATATTGTCCCAGAGGCTTCTGAGACTGTCCTCAATTCTTGTCATTTTTTTTCTTTATTCTGCTGTGCTCTAGTTAATTCCACTATTTTATCTTCCAGGTCATTTATCCATTCTTCTGCCTCAGTTATTCTGCTATTGATCCCTTCTAGAGAATTTTTAATTTCATTTATTGTGTTGTTCATCATTGTTTGCTCTTTAGTTCTTCTAGATCCTTGTTAAACGTTTCTTGTGTTTTGTCCATTCTATTTCCAAGATTTTGGATCATCTTTTCTATCATTATTCTGAATTCTTTTTCAGGTAGCCTGCCTATTTCCTCTTCATCTATTAGGTCTGGTGGGGTTTTGCCTTGCTCCTTCATCTGCTGTGTGTTTGTCTGTCTTCTCTTTTTGCTTAACATACTGCGTTTGGGGTCTCCTTTTCGCAGGCTGCAGGTTCGTAGTTCCTGTTGTTTTTGGTGTCTGTCCCCAGTGGCTGAGGTTGGTTCAGTGGGTTGTGTAGGCTTCCTGGTGGAGGGTACTAGTGTCTGTGTTCTGGTGGATGAGGCTGGATCTTGTCTTCCTGTTGGGCAGGTCCACCTCTGGTGGTGTGTTTTGGCGTGCCTGTGGCCTTGTTATTATTTTAGGCAGCCTCTCTGCTAATGGGTGGGGTTGTGTTCCTGTCTTGCTAGTTGTTTGGCATAGGATTTCTAGAACTGTAGCTTGCTGATCATTGAGTGGAGCTGGGTCTTGGCCTTGAGATGGAGATCTCTGGGAGATTTTCGCCATTTGATATTACTGGAGCTGGGAGGTCTCTTATAGACCAGTGTCCTGAACTTGGCTCTCACACCTCAGTGGCACAGCCCTGATGCCTGGCTGGAGCACCAAGAGCCTGTCATCCACACGGCTCAGAGTACAAGGGAGAAAAGAAAGAAAGAAAGAAAGAAAGAAGAAGATAAAATAACATAAAATAAAATAAAGTAAAATAAAATAAAGTTATTAAAATAAAAAATAATTATTAAGAAAAAAGCTTTTGTAAGTAAGAAAAAAACAGACAGAAAGTACCCTAGGATAAATGGTAAAAGCAAAGCAATACAGACAAAATCACACACAGAAGCAGACACATACACACTCACAAAAAGAAAAAAAGGGGGAAAAAAATATATATCGTCGCTCCCAAAGTCTGCCTCCTGAATTTGGTATTCGTTGTCTGTTCAGGTATTCCACCAATGCAGGGTACATCAAGTTGATTGTGGAGCTTTAATCCGCTGCTCCTCAGGCTGCTGGGAGAGATTTCCCTTTCTCTTCTTTGTTCTCACAGCTCCCAGGGGCTCAGCTTTGGATTTGGCCCCGCCTCTGCGTGTAGGTCACCAGAGGGCGTCTGTTCTTCGCTCAGACAGGACGCGGTTAAAGGAGCAGCTGATTTGGGGGCTCTGGCTCACTCAGGCCGGGGGTAGGGTGGGGTACGGAGTGTGGGGCGAGCCTGCGGTGGCAGAGGCTGGCGTGACGTTGCACCAGCCTGAGGTGCGCCGTGCGTTCTCCCGGGGAAGTTGTCCCTGGATCACGGGACCCTGGCAGTGGTGGGCTGCACAGGTTCCCAGGAGGGGAGGTGTGGATAGTGACCTGTGCTCGCACACAGGCTTCTTGGTGGCTGCAGCAGCCGCCTTAGCATCTCATGCCCCCTCTGTGGTCCGTGCTGATAGCCGCGGCTTGCGCCCGTCTCTGGAGCTTATTTAGGCAGTGCTCTTAATCCACTCTCCTCCCGCACCAGGAAACAGAGGCAAGAAAAAGTCTCTTGCCTGTTCGGCAGGTCCACACTTTTTCCAGGACTCCCCGGCTAGCTGTGGTGCACTACCCCCTTCATGCTGTGTTCACGCCGCCAACCCCAGTCCTCTCCCTGGGATCCGACCTCCAAAGCCCGAGCCTCAGCTCCCAGCCCCCGCCTGCCCCGGCGGGTGAGCAGACAAGCCTCTCGGGCTGGTGAGTGCTGGTCGGCACCGATCCTCTGTGCGGGAATCTCTCCGCTTTGACCACTGCACCCCTGTTGCTGCGCTCTCCTCTGTGGCTCCACAGCTTCTCCTCGCGGCTCCGAAGCTCCCCCTCTCCACCACCCGCAGTCTTCACCCGCGAAGGGGCTTCCTAGTGTGTGGAAACCTTTCCTGCTTCACAGCTTCCTCCTGCTGGTGTAGGTCCCGTCCCTATTCTTTTGTCTCTTTTTTCTTTTCTCTTTTGCCCTACCCAGGTATGTGGGGGAGTTTCTTGCCTTTTGGGAGGTCTGAGGTCTTCTGCCAGCGTTCAGTGGGTTTTCTATAGGAGCAGTTCCACGTGTAGATGTATTTCTGATGTATTTGTGGGGAGTAAGGTGATCTCTGTGTCTTACTCTTCCGCCATATTGAAGCTCCTCTCCCATTGTTTTAACCTCCCCCTTTCCCCTAATATTTTTAAGATAACAGAAATCCGTATTGACCAGAAACAGACCTGGTTCAAATAATCAAAGCTTCAGTCAACAGAGTGGCTAAAGGACTAGGGATGTCTAAGAACTTTCTAAATTGCACTCGTCTCGTACCATAACAGTTGTTCTAGAGGAGATGAAAGTGATATGGACCTCCAGGAACTAACAGGCGGGGATGAAATGTTCACAAATAGACCAACAGAAGATTACCAGCAATTTACCCCTCATCACCTTCCCATCCCACACATTTCATGGATGAATAAAGAGCTATTCCTTACTGTATCTTGCTATTTGTAACAAAATCTGCCCAAATTAGTTTATAGTTTACCCTGCAGGTTTATAACCACAATAAAATATGTTCCGATATGATGAGATACAGCAATAGTAATCCATAGTGTTCAAATGGAATCATTGGCTTAAAATGCTTCAGAACTCCGTGCTTCCCTATTATTTTCTCATTCATCTTCATACCACTCCTGTGAGCGGGTGGAAGCTATGATATCTTTTTGACAAATATAGTCACTGATGCAAGGAGAGAGCCAAAGATTTTCGAAACGTCACCAAAGAAATCCAAATAGGGAAATGGCAGCAGAATTCAGATTTCACGACTCCCTTAATATTGCTATGCCCACGATGGTGCAGTCCATTGAACTTCACAGTTGAAAGAAAATACCTTTTGGAGTACAAACTCGTGGTTAGCAGTGGGGAGAGGAAAAACGGGAAGGGAAAGATAGGGGTAGGGGATTAAGAGGTACCCACTATTATGTATAAAATAAATAAGCAACAGGATATACTGGGCAGCACAAGGAATATAGCTAATATTGTATAATAACTATAAATGGGGTATAACTTTAAAAAATTGTGAATCACTATGTTGTATACCTGAAACTTAAGTAATACTGTATATCAATTTTGCCTCAATTAAAAAAACTACCATAGATGACTCCTCAAGACCTACTTCTCTCAACTAAGCTTTCAGTGAGTTCAACATTAGAAAAATAAAAAAAAAAAAGAAAGAAAGTAAATATCTTTATTTACCAGAATAGAAACAGAACAGGCACCCTGAGCTTATGTTGGCCTGTTATATGAGAAGGAACTTTTTTTTCTATTTCTCACAGGGGACCTTGAAAGTCTTCCTTACGGAATTTGCTTTTTAATGATGTAAAATGTTCTTTTTTAGAATTAAAATTTGCACAGTTGGGCGATTTAGGAAACTTAGATCGTTAAAGTGTCACTGTATGCACTTGTGGTTATCCAGGCCCTCACCCTCACATCTGGTGACCAACTCCACTGAACTCAGCACATAGCATACTCACAGCTTCCCCAATAATTCCTCTTAAATCATTTCTGAGTTCAAGACCTTTCATTGATGTTTTATTGCAAAATGCCACATCTTAACTAATAAAGTTGGTCATCAGGACTCTCCCTCCACTGACTCTCCTTCTCCACCCATATCTCTCATTCATTCATTCATTCAATGAATATTCATTGGTTATCTATGTATATGAGGCACTGTTTTAGCCCCCTGTTATCCAAAGTCATGTAAACCAAGTCTTTCATCCCTAGAGGAACTCACACTTTTGAAAAGGGAAACTAAACAACGATTTAACAATGAAACAAGTGAAATAATGCCTAGGGAGTATGACAGGGTTGTGTCTATATAAAAAAGAGTAGATAATTATCTTGAACGAAATTTATAATATTGAAGGTAAAAAGGATTTGGTAAAAAGATTTAGGCTTGTTTGTCATAGAGAAGAATCAAAAAAGTATTGTAAGCAACTCTACTAGAATGAGAAATGGGTTAAATAATTACAGTACATTCATAGATTAGAATATTAGGCAGTTTGAAGTATTCTGCTCCTAACCTCTTCACAGCCTTTCTAGGAGTGAGATGGAATCTTCTTCGACCCCTACCACCAGTTTCTCTACCAGGTGCAGCGCATGGAGTGTCTGATGATGGATTTCTATAGGACCTCTTCCTGGCATGGTGAAGCCTTTCACAATGCCCCTACTTTCTATTTCTTGCCCATGAGCTTTCTGGGAGTTGTAGTCTTTGGTGTGCTTAAGGGGAATCAGACATGCACTATTCTCCCTCCCACAAAAAATAACAATCACTTGGCATAAGGATGGTTCCTCAATTTTGTGTTTGGATTGACTGAAAAAACAGAAAAAGTGTTCTCTTATGGACTCCTAGGTAAGCATGATCATTCTTCCATTCAGCTCCATGAGTTTTCTTTAAAGTGGAAATTCGTCTCAAATTCTGACAATAACTTGACTGATAGTACTGTTTTTCACCACAGTTGTTGGTTTTCATCTTTCTTTTCCCTTTCTTCTGAATCGCCATAGGTATTTTAGAGGGAAGTTTAGAAAAGCTTTTTCAGGGACCCATGCCAGCAGTATTTAAAACCTGTTGTTTGATTTGGCTTGTACAATTTAAAAAAATTCCTTCAGGCCAGACATCAATTCTCCACTTTGCTATAGTTTTGACCACTTCCTACTATCTAAAAGTGACTTATTCACTTATTTAAATTACCTTCCTGGCCATTGAAGCTGTCAGTGTTTGCCATCCCTACTTTATAGGCATAACAACAATGGGGGAAAAAAATCACCTGGACAGGTATTACACTGGTAGAGGGGATTGCTAACGTTTCCAACTTAGAAATCAGTAGGAACCAACAATAAATTCATACAGGGGAACTCTTAATGGATCCTAGTATTTTCCATTCATTCCTCGGTACAGGGAGAGAACTTCTTTAGTACCTGTAAAGAGTGTCTTTAGTTCTTCAATGGGAGAAAGGAATGTGAGGCCTAACAAAATCGATGTATGAAAGGACTAGGAAATACAAGCTATAAGGAATGACATGTAGTGGGAATCTTGCCAAGTAATAAAACATTTGCCTTTCAAGCCAGGCACTGCGCCCAAATCAACTAGCTGAATCCTTCATGGTTCAGATCCTCTTCATTTTCTCTCTAACTCTCCATCTTGCTAGTCAACTCTGATGTTTTCCAAACATTTAGATACTGGAATGTAATCCCAGAAAGTAAAGGATTTCCTTTGGGCAGCCACCCTAATCTTGGAAAGAAACAAGATTTCAGATTCCACACCCTCTTCCTGGAAAGCCCATTTCAGATTCCTTTCTGATAGCCTAGGGGAATGCAAATGACATCAGGGAAGAGCTCAACCTTCCCATCATTCAGTGAAATCCCAAACAGTGAACCCTGCTGGTCTTATTTGGGAGAACTCATATTAGATTGAAATATTTGGGGGGATATCGAAAAATCTGTGATCTATGTTTATCAGATAATCCATTTTTATCCAAATCATGAATCCCCTTTGTTTCACAAATATTAAAATAGAGAAGGGAGGTTCTGAGACATTGGTAAAAAACACAAAGATTGGGACTTGTAGTTGTTAGGTAGGACCTGGGAATATGCACTTTTAACAAGCACCTCAGGTGATTCGGATGCAGAAGGTACACAGACCACACCTTGAGAAGCACTAAGACTTTATTCACACCTGAAATCTATCTGCAAATTTCCACTGTGAACTATGTATGTGTGTGTGTGTATATATATATATATATACACATATATATATTCTTTTTCAGATACTTTTCCCCTATAGTTTATTGCAAAATACTGAGTATAGTTCCCTGTGCTATACAGTAGGTCCTTGTTGGTTATCTATTTTATATATAGTAGTGTGTATATATGTTAATCCCAAACTCCTAATTTATCCCTCCCCCCTCTTTCCCCTTTGGTAGCCATAAGTTTGTATTCTATTGTCTGTAAATCTATTTCTGTTTTGTAAATAAATTCATTTGTATCATTTTTTTAGATTCCACATGTAAGTGACATCATTTGATATTTGTCTTTCTCTGTCTGACTTCACTTAGTATGATGATCTCTAGGTCCATCCATGTTGCTGCAAATGGCATTATTTCATTCTTTTTTTAATGGCTGAGTAGTATTCCATTGTATAAATACACCACATCTTCTTTACCCATTCGTCTGTCGATGGACATTTACGACTGTGAACGTTCAATTATTCTTGATTATGATGACACTGGGTAACATAAATCTTCTAATAATTCAGAACTCTCATTTTAGCCATTGCTTCCAACATGTTTCCAAATCTCCACACCCTGACAGAATTCTTCACTTGAACAAAGAAGAGAAGCAAATGTCATCAGTCATCCGTTCACCAACTGGATAGTCAATCCAAGTTCACTATCAAGATCAAGTTAGAGTTCTTTGGGTGTTAAAGTTTCAAGGGCACACAAAATCACAGAGGGGAAAAATCAGTTTATCGAAATGTGACTTAATTTAGGATTTCATCAATGGAAAAAGAACACAAAGTAATTGTGAGCTTATTTGTTACAAAATTAGAAAGATAGCAGCAAGAAATATATTACGTCTAATGAAATTTAAGGGATACAGTGGATTATGTAAAATCACGTACAGAAATGTAAACATACAGTTGCCAAATTGGCCAGAGTACTTCAGGATCATGTATTTACGCTTTCGCGAAACTTGTGTACTAGTCCATGCTAAATAAAACTGCACCCTAAATGTATTATTAAAATAATATAAACATTACCCTTATCAAGGTCAATAAGGGCTGGAGTTTCGAATATATGTGATATTAATATGGTATGGGTTATAATTAATAGGAATTTCTTTGGAGGTTTTGCTCAGTTTGTGTGTTAATTTTGCTTTAGGTCTTAAGGACTGAGTTCAAGAAGAAAATGGACTCCTGTTAAAATATAGGTGGACATATTTAGGAAAGTGCAAATGTTACATAAATGAACAAATTCCTGAAATAATTCACAACTTTTACCCTTTTGTAAGTATCCCTATAAGCCTCATTTTGTCAAATAAATCTAGAATTCACTTAAGATGACTTGTTAGTAAGGAGCTTTATAATCTCTGATAAGACTGTTTGGGACTTTGAAAAGATTCCAAATATGGCTCCATCAATGACTAAAGTAAAGTGTCCTTGTTTGCACAGCCAACACCATAATTTGCACATGTAGCTTGATGAATACTTTCAGGTACTCTAAGGAGTAGTATCCAAGTCACAAGAATTTCAGAAGGTGCTGTTTGCTCTGTATATTTGCCCACAAATTTCTTTTTTTACACTTTTGAAAGGATGGAATCAGGTACAAATAGCACTTACTCCCAAAGTAAAGTTTTTATGTATTATAGTTAAATAAATTATGATTGTCAATTTAATTCTAATGTGTTCCTTCCCTAGATTTTGAAGTTATTTTCACCTAATGGCACATAATAGAAAAGCTTAAAAGCAAAAATGAAATCTAGTCTGTCCTTCCACCCCCTCCCCCCAGCCATAAAGGCACTTAAAAAAATTTAGGTTCATCACATTTCTGTGATTTACTTTCTAATTAATTTACTTTCTTATACGACTAAAGGATTTATACCTGGTCTTTATCCTCTAAGGTTTAGAAACTTTCTGAGTTCATGTGCTTCTCCTCTCTCCATTTCTCCTTCTCTCCATCCATCCATCCCTTCCTTCAGTGAATACGAATTAGCACCTACTGCGTGCCAGGCACTCTTCTGAGCCCTGGCTGAGGTTGTGAGAGGAGAAGATACAGTTCTTGCTCTCTTGGGGGCTCACAGCCTCATTAGGGGGCAAAGAAGTAAACAGCCAATTACAATACTGTGTGTGATGTGCACGTCACAGGGGCAGCAGAGGAGCAGGATTGTGCGTTGAGTGGAAGCACCTGGCGAGATGCCTCACCTACTCTTGGGGGAAGGAAGGTCAAATGAGGTTTCCTGGAGAATCTCTCCTAGGCTGTTGTCAATTTAGGACCACTAAAGACTGTTAACTCCAAATGGGCTCAGTATTCCTTACTCTTTATAACTATATATATATATATTTGAAAGCTCCCTTGACCTTCTGAAGGGATTTTTCACATATTCCAGCCACCATTCTATTGGCCAAATTTAACCTATTCATCTTAAACAGCTGTAGTGTTGTACCATTGAGATTTGAGGCTTTATCTGTTAGAGCAATTACTATCACCCATCCCTTGATCCTGATTCAGGCCAGCTGTAGGATCCCCATGTACACCTTTGATGCTGAACTCTGTGGAAACCCCAGGTGAAGCCTGGGAACAGGCCTTTACCTTCCTTTCATTACCTGCCCCCTGATCAAGGTAACAATTTGCATTTCTTATTTAACTTACCTTCTCCGAACTTCAATTCTAAATTTCCTCCTGTGTCGCTTCTTCATGTCTTGTCTTATCTTTGAAAAGTTTAAATGTACAATTTAAAGAGGAAAATACATGGTCAAGAAATTTTGCTACAAGAAGTAGACACTACGAATCCCAATGATAGTTTCCTCTATCAATTATGTTACTGTGTCATGTTTTGCTAATAACCATGTGCTAAAAAACCCAAGGGCATATATGATAAAATTAGATGAGGCAGGATAAAAAAGAACTTTGTAACTTTTCTGAATTTTGTCAAGGCCTGTAGTACTTTGTCTATGCAACTAGTCTGATTTCCTTTTTTTGTTTTCCCCATAAGGGCACTGTAATTTATCAGGTTTCATGACTGCTTGAAAGTTGAGAGCCAAATCTGTGGCTGTAGCTCTTTATGGAATGTGCATTTATATTAACTTCATCCTTGGTTCCATTTTAAGGCCATATCCTTGTTTTGCTTTCTCATCTAATTTTTTTCCAAGTGGAAATATCTTTATTATTTTACTTAATTATGAAGTTAATTCATGCTCCAAGTAACAATACTCAAACAATATTGAAAAGCAGAGTAGAACCTGAAATATTCCAGTAATCCCACCCTGACCCTTATCCCCTGAGAATGTGAATGTTCTCACCTACCTTTAATTAGATATCTTGACATATTTTTTAAACATGTATCTTTACAAGCTGGCTTAAATTCTTCTAGAACATAGCAGTGTACCACTAAATGATGATTTAAAGTGTTTTTAATAGGGCTTCACAATTTACAGAGTGCTTTCACAACCTTTAACTCATTTAATCTTATAAGCAAAGATCAGTATCTTCTAAAACATGTTCATTTTATTGTTGCCAAAAATCTCGTTGATTTGGTGAAATTTCATTTTCCTGCCAGCTTTTTTTTTTTTTCTGCCAGTGTATCCAGTTCAGAAAAAAACTGTAAGTCATGCACCAAATTTTATGATCACATTCTTCCCAGTGGATAGTGAGGTCCTTGTTAGTTGTATCTTAGAAGTAGGAAGGACGACAGATAAGACTTCATGGAGCAGTTAGAACAGGTCAAAAGGAATGGTTGCTTTCAAATTATGCTTCATATCGACATTTGTTTTACTGTATTCTGATTCTAAGAGAAATTATTTTATTAAGTTGTTAGTAAGAAGCAAACGAAATTCTGTGTTCCTGTGTGTTTATTCTCATTGTGTGATTTTTTTTTTTTCAGACCTATCCAGAGACTAGGTGTTGATTTTTCTGATTTTTCTAGCAAAACTCAAGGGGATTGTGTCCACATATACACTGGTACTTCTTTCAGAATGAACCAAATGGAGGTATAGCTTAACACTGCCTTCTATAGACGCCTCTAGTTAAACTGAGGATAACTGAGTTCAAAAGAAAGGGGTCCATTTTCCTTTAGTTTAGACACTGATTTCAAATAAGAAAGAAAAGGTGATTATAATAAGCAGAAACTCTTGATATCCAGTCACAGGCAACAACGGAAAAGTAGAATGTTGCTTAGTACATCGATGATATTACTTTGCTTTTGTTGTGTTTGCTAAGGTGCTTTTGTAAGACATGGAAACCCAGCTCCAGGGTCCTTTTTTGGAGGTCTTGTGACACCATCAAGGAACTTCAGAGGCTGAGTTTGGAATAAGTACTGTATTTCATCCACCAGCTTTCTAGTATGCCCAGTGTGTGTGGGAACAGAGAGAATGTGGATGGATACTGGGCTGGACAATGTTGCGATGAAGCGAAACATACCAAAACACACAAACTGCTTGGATTTTAAAAATGGCATTCTTCTATATGAGAACAAACCCCAGTAATAAAGTGTTGTGTTAGTTGACTGAGAACTACCTACTAAACCACTGGTACTTTCTGTGTAATGCTGGAAGTTGTATCTCAAAGCCTGTCGTATCAGCACTTCAGAGAAATAAGGATTCTTCTCACTGACGTATTCTGACAGGGACTTTGGGAAGCTAGTTATAAACACAGAATCGGTGTTTGTCCTCACCGTTCCCACTGATGGGGTTTCCATTAGAATAAATGCTCAGTGCAGTTCATCAGACATTTACTGAGTGCCTACTGTGTGATAGGGGTTGAGGATACAAAAATGCAGGATACAATGCTTTCAAAAGGCTTAAGAAACAATGGAGATCAGATATTTGGGGATGGAAAATTCTTTCATAAATGTATTTTGCAAAACTTAATTGTGCATTTTGACAGAACAAGGATCTCGTATTTTACTCTTTTACATATTTTCATAATGGCTAGTACAAAATAGAAACTGAATATTATTGTTGACAGACTAGATGAGTTATGGAAAAATTGTTGCCAAGTTCAGGTAAACAGTTTCTGAGGTCTCCAGAGAAGATGAATGGAATGAAAATGTCTGTTTCTAAATGTAATTTCTTGATTTCTTTATAATCTCTGTTGTCCTTTGCTGTATTATTTGGACAAATCCTTCAACACGTGGAGAAAGAATGACAATTTTTTGAAAAGGCTATTATTATATAAGATTTTCTGTGTGATAAAACCACACCCAATGGGTCTCACCCAGAGGAGCTTATATATGTTATTAGACTCAGGAATGTTAAGTGTGTTAGATTCGGTCTCTGTTGGGCAGTCATATGACGCGAACGGTGACTCTGAAATGAAGCCGTAATGTATGGTTTAACCTCTTAACAGTTTGTGATGTCATTTTTTTATGTGGTAAGAAAAACAAATGCTGTCACATTTTATATTTGAGACTCCTGCAAGCCAACATCAAGAGATTAAATATGAGCATTACCAACACACTATCGTGAATGCAGTTAAATGGACGCCAGGAAATCACTGGGACCTCAGACACTCCTCAGTAACTCAGTGTTATAGGATGGAAAGATAAGTCCGCTGTTAAGTCACAACCCTCATGAGACACTGTGTTTTCACCTTAGAAGGAAGCAGAGGTAATCTTAAATATTTTGATTTGATTGTTAATTCCTATATTTGTCTAGTTCCAGCTAATCTTTATGCCTATAACTTAAAAGTCCAGAAATACAGTAGCTAAAATTAAAGAAAAATCTGTATAGTCAGATAAAAGACAAAATTAGAACAGGGATGAATTGGGGCAGAGAGTAAGTAAAACCGCTGGTTTGCAGTGTTTACTTTCTTGAAATATGGTTTTGAGTCATTTCTGGGAGATATAAACATACTACTTTATGTTTCCTATCATTTTTTTATTATGCACATAATTTAACAGTTTGTAATAGTTGAAGCCACATGTCTCTATGGACTGGAATATTGTTGAAACAGCTTCACTCAAGTGAGGAGACTTTTAACTGTATAATTCAGGTATGTATATTTTCCTTGAACCAAGTGTGTGACATTCAACTTGTCAAAAATGAACATTTTGCTTGACTGAACAGCTTTGCTCTGTGTTTTGCTTGTCTACTGAGGCAAATAAAGCCTGACAAGAAGGGCATTTCCAGCTAGTTAAAGACCAAGAGGGGAATGAAGCAGGATTTGAGCCAGTTATCAGAAAATTCCTTTCTTGCTGAACATTTTATAATGTACATGATATACTAACTAGAAATAATTTAGATAAATCTTAACTCTGGGTAACGAAATGTGTGCCTCCTGCTCCCTCCTGCTTCTATGTATTTAGTGAATTACTTTTTATTATATACTTTGAAAAGTATAAAAGTATTATATACTATTTATTATAGGAATGTATAATTTGTATTGTGGTGGACATTCTGTATATATTATTTACATTATTTATTTCTTTGTTTCCTTCTTATTGGGGAAACTTCAAGGTGATGATGAGGAACATAATTGGCTCTGTACCAAACTTCATTTTATTTTTTAAAAGCAGGGAGTGTTGTTTGAATGTTTTATTATCTCTTCAAGAATTATATGGCCTGTAGATTTTTATTTGGAGTTTGCCTATGAATTTACATGATGAGGCAGTCCATTTCATTAGTGGATTCTGTCCATTCACTTAGTCAGTCAGCCAGTCTTTTTTTTTTTTGAGTACCTACTATGTTCTTAGGACTTACATTGGTACTGGGATAAAGGTGAACAGATATAATGGTTGTCCTCAAGGACTCTCGGTTTGTGTCTTACTTGATGGCTAAGTTTCCTGGTCAGCTCACTGAAAGGGCTTATTAATTTATTAATTATTTATTAAGCCAACAAATTTCAAGTTTTGTCAGACATGATGTGCTAGGCATTTGGACTGGAGTCACATTGCATTGGAATCACAGTGATGAACTGCTTCTGTAGAATTTACCACCTGGTGGGAGAGGGGAAGACACATTTTGGCCATTTGATCACATTAGTAAAAGTATAATTACAAATTAGAATAAATTCTCTGAGGAAAAATAATGCAGATACATGAATGCCTATAGATAAGGAAGGAATCTAACCCCGATAGGGGAGGGGCTCGTAATGAGTTATACTAGAGAAGGGGATTGGGAGGGAAGGGGAGAGGACAAACAAAATATGTGTTCCTAGGAGTAGCATGCCAGTGTCTGAGGAACAGCCAAGAAGGAAGGAATGATCAACCATGCCCTTTGGTTTTACAAGGACAAGTACGATAGAGGACCAAGCAGTGTTCATTGGATATGACAGTATGGAGGTAACTGGTGACTAACGCAGGTTCTATTTCTCTAGGGTAATGGTGGCTGAATTCTGACTTGAATGGATTGAGGATTAAATAGGGAGGAAAGCCATAAAGAGTGTGAATAAAACCTTCAAGAAGTATGGTTATGAAGGAAAGACGTGGAGGTAGTTGAAGGAGAGTTATTAGTTTCTTTGTTTACTTATACATGGTAGAGGCTGGACCATGTTTGAATATTGAAAGGTAGGATAGAGTTTACAGGCGGTTGCTGAATCTACAGTAGAAAGAAGGGGAAATGTGTAGTAAGTTTCCTTCCTAGTTGAAGGTAAGGGGAGATTAGACCCAGGGCCCTCTGGAGGGACTGCCCTAAGAGAGAAAACAGAAGAGGATGGTTGTGAATATATGTAGATTTGGTGGAAAAAGGTAAAAGTAGATGTCCTCCCAGTCTACTGATTTGGTTTTCTCTTTAAAGTTGGGGCTATGCATTATCTGTGGAAAGGGAGGAGGTGAAGGAGGAGCTGGAGGTTTGGAGAAAGTTTGAAATAGTCATTGTAGGGGGTGAACTGGAACGAGAGTGAATGGACCAGGAGGATTGATGGGCAGTGTTGAGAGCCCATCTGAGGTGGGTGAAGATGGTGCTACAGTAACACTTCTCTGTTCTAGTCTGTGGCTTTCCCCTGCAGTGTTCGGCTCCTGGAAGGCTGGCACTGAGAAAGCAGATAACTGAGTTTGTTTGGAGTTGAGGGGCGAAGAAAAGACCAAGAAGCAAGGGTGTGTAGGGTATTGAAAGAGTGTTATTGAAATGATGGGCCCGGTGGAAAAAAGTATGCTGGATAAAAAGGGACAGAAGAAAAGAGAAGGCTGAAGAAAGGATTGGGACAGAGTGAGGAGTCAGTGGAGTAGAAGTGCCCTGAGATCAACAGGTAGACTCAGAGTCAGCCTCAGAATCAAGTATTCTAATGTTCCAGTGGAACAATTCTTTAAGAGGTCTGACTTGTGATGCCAAAACACATCTGATGCAAGCCTCCGATAAAAGGGCTTGTGGTCCAGAGCAGAGGCTTTGCAAAGAGTGGGACTGGGGTGAGATAAAGAACTATTGGTGGTGGCTGGGGTCTTCTCATACTCCATGTGTATTCTAGTACCTGAAGAATGTGACATTTTTAGTCCTTGTGTTACGGTGAGGTCATTAAGTTGTTAAGGAAAAACATCTGTTTTAAAGCATCCTCCCTATATTTTATGCAGTATCAAGGAAACTTGATCTTCAGTGGATAGTGAGAATACTTTCTTCCATGTCATTCAGTTATTTCTTAAACTATCAGTGATGTATATTGATTGGAAGGTAATTTAAGAACGTATGGATTTTTAAACAGACAGTGAACAATCAAGAAAATCAGACTATCTGTTAACATTTGAATCTGGTGTCAAGGATCTGGACTTGGACCTCTGGTATGGAGATGCTCTTGGGGGGTGCCATCTTCTCATATTTATATAGAACAAGTAATGCTTTCCTTCTCCTGTCTGGCTTTCTGAACACTTTGTTCTCCAGGACCTGGAGTGCATCTCCAGTAACAGAAGCCTTCATCACCTCATGGCTGGTTTATGGCAGCATCTTCTTAGCTGGTCTCCCTCCTTTTGGACTTTCTACTGCCTTTTTACCCTATACTTTACTGACCCATTATTAAACTTTAAATCCCTGTTCCTTCTGTTACCTCCTTGTTCAAGGATTAGAAACTCACTCCTCCCTCACCACACTGAGGTAGGAATAATTTATCTGTCTCTTAAGTGACTTGTCCAAAGCCTCATTGTCTCTAACAGTGGAGAAGGGCAATAAACAAGTAAGCTAACAAATAGAGAACATGCCACGTGTAACTTCTTTAGTTTCTTCACCCATTTCAAAATAAAAATGTGGCTATTGAGCTAGATGGCCAAGCTCTTTGGGGTTTGGGGTATGTACTTGGGCTAGAATTCCCTTCTAATGCTGAAGTTCTGTTGCTGCATTTCCCTCCAGGGCCTGCTTCCAATATTGGTAGCATAGCCATTGAGCTTCAGACTCTCATATGGCAAGTTGGGTTAATCTGCACCTATCTTGGTGGCTGTTTGAAAATTTAATTCAGTTACTGGTGCCTAGAGCTGCCGCCTGGCACACCAGTGTGGGTTCCCTTCTTTTTCCAGCCTGGTACCTTAGGTCCCCTACCCCTACATTTTAGGACCACCACCCTACCAAGCAAAGCCTTGACTTTTGCTGCTCAACCTTGAGACTCAAACATCTTAGCAAGGCCAGCCATTTGCAATCCCCCATGGGAACACTTTCCTATTTCCAGCCTCTGTGGTCTTTGTTCTTATATTTTTGTTTTTGGTTTTGTGGTTTTTTTTTTTTTTTTTTAACTATCTTACCCTTCCCTGTTTATCAATTCAAGTTGAAAACCTGGCCCCCAACCCCTTTTAGAAAAGATCTCTCCAGATTTTGGCCTTCCAGCTTTGACTTTCTGGGAATCAAAACTCAAAGGGAGATATTTTTTTCTACTTCTGATTTTTTTTTTTCTTTTGCACCTTGGGAACTCAAATACACACATAATGAGTAAGTAGATGAATTCTGAGCAGCAGCTCCTTTACCATATACAAGAACAAAATTCCCCTATTCTGGGCACAAACGCTCATGCTGTTACATATGACAATCATTTCCTATAGGCATTTCTGCCTGGGCTGTGCCTCTCATTATCTGCAGTTTGTGTCTGGTCTGTTTACGCAATTAAAATGGGCGAGATCTGAATCTGTCTAGATCACTGATGAGCTACAATGTTTAAGCATAGCGCTTGGCTTTTGGAATATGTGGACTGAATGAACAGTTGCTAGGGAGTATGGCCGCGTCGTCGTTTTATGCTGGGTTCATCCCAATGGGCGCACGTGGGAACTTCACAAAAGTTATTTCACCAGCACTTGGCTGAATCCTCTTATCGGATGGAGTTTACTGAAGTGGGGCCAGCTCCCCGCCTCTGCTAGCTTCACTGCCAAGGTTCTTGAGGGGTGGAGTGGCCTGGAAGATGGTTGGAATAAGGGTGGGGGACTTGCTTTCTTATAAAGATGCTTAGGGAGACTGGCCCTGGAGAGTCAGGTTTTCAGGAAGAGAAGAGCCTGGGTCCCAATAGCAAAGAACTTCAAAACGGCACGACGTTTGTTTGCTGTTACAAGAAAGTCTGGAGCCTCAAGTCTAATTAAGAGCGCTGCCCACACTGGAGAAGGGGACGCCCTGGCTTGCTCCCATAAATCCATTGACACAATAAGATAACAAGCGAAGTCATTCTCACTTCACCCATTTCTTGGGCTCCCTATGCGTAATGCCGCCTCCTGGTTCTCTGCGTCCCTACCTAGCTGTCATGGATCCCCAGACCCAGGTTGCAAAACAAACTCCATGGGAGAATCTCTCTGCGCGCTGAGTTTGGTTCCCCACGGACAAACATACCAAACCACTGTGTGGGGTCTTGAGATTAAGAAACTCGCCCCTCTGCACACGCACAAAGTCTTCCCCACTCCCCGGAGGGTCTCGGGTGGTTCCCAGAGCGGTTGCAGCGCGCTGAGCTCAAGGGAAAGCGCGCAGGGAACGGCCCTGGGGACTCGTCCCGGGGAAAGCGCTAGCGTCCGGGGAGAGCCTTCCCTTCTCACCCCGCACTCTCCTAGGGCAGGCAGGGTGGCATTCCAAACGTGAGCAGCAAGGTATGCCACGCAAGACCCCCCCCTTAAAAAGAATAAATAAATAGAAGCTAGCGCCTAGCCCCGCTCGGGTTTCTCGAAATGCGCACCGCGGTCGCTGCCCGGGCGGCTGGGTGTCTGCGCTCCCCGCCTTCGCTGGGCTGACACAGGAGGGGAGGAGCAGGAGCCGGAGGGGGTGCTGGAGCGGCGGGGGGGGGGGTGGGGGAGCGCGAACCATCCCGAGCCAAGACAAGCAGCACATTCACAAATAACGCCCCCACCCCCAGCGCACGCGCTCCCATTCAAAGCCGCCGGCTCCGCTGCCGCAGGGCGGCTCAGAGCACGCGCGGCGGCCCCAGCGCAGCCTTGCCCCGCAGGCGCACGTCCGGAGTCTGCCAGCCGCCGCAGAGCCCCGCAGCCTGCGCGGGACGCGGCTACCACTTGCAGGGTGGGGTCTCGTCCGGGACTCCCCTTCCTCCCCGCTGCGGGGCCATGGCCGGGCTGGCTGCGCCCTGGAGTTTGGGGCTCCTGGCCCGCATCCTCGGGGGCACCTGGTGCCTGCTCTGTGTCGCCGGACAGGTAGGGCAGCTTGCTCGTCTTGCGTCCCTCCCCCTCCTGGGACCTTTCTTCTAGGCTGTGCTACAGCGGGGAGTGCTGTAGCTTGGGGCGCGCTCTCTCCGGCCAGGGACTGTCCTAGGGTTACGCTGCCACCCGAGCTGGGACAGGTGGCGCGGGGTTGGGACTAAGGCGGCCCCTCGCGGCGAGCCCCGACCTGGCGGGACCAGACCCTGCGCTGAGCCTCTGCCCAGCCTCCTGGGGCCGCGTCCCGGCTTCCCGCCCACGCCCTCGTCCTGCCTCTCAGGCGAGGAGGTGGCGCCTGAGCTGGGGCGCGGCCTTCTCCCAGGGAGCCCGCGACCCCGCACCTCTTCCGGACAGCCCTTCGGGGAACCCCTTCTCTCCTTCCCGGAGGAGGCAGGGGCGTCTCCGGGAAGGCTTGGGCGCTGGAACACTTTTCCTCATTCCTGCCTTTCCCCGGTCCCAGTGAGCTTCTGACACCGTCACCTCAGGGGCACCGCGTCCGGGAGAGTCGGGCGGCGGAGCGTTGTAAGGTGCGCAGATGCCAGACGAGGTGGGCTCCCTGATGCTCTGCAATGGAGAAAAGGTGGTATGGCCGGTGCACGAGGACTCGCCCTCACCACGCCCCCACCGGATGCTCCTAGGGTTTTCTCCCGAGCCACATGGGGTGTAGGAACTGGGGAGTCCTCCTGAGTCGGTGGGCTCAGGCCCCGAGGCAGAGCAGGAGGGTCCCGGAAGGGTGTAGTCGGCTTGGCTGTGGTTTATTACAGAAAGACCCTGGAGGGAGCTGCTTAGGGGAGGAGGCGGGGGTCAGTCAAACCCGTGATGCATGTGGTGTCTTTGGCTTTCACGATTTCCAGAGTCAGGTAACTTTTGATTAAAACTCATGATTTAGGCGGTTTGTACATAATTTAGCCTACATAGATTTGCTTTTCACAGGATTACTTGGGTAATTCTGGGAAAATGCCCAAATACTCTTGGCCGGAATTATCGCCAGATAGCCTCCCTTTCCTCTGTTTTGCTTATGGAGACTTGTCCAAATCGGGGGATTTCCTTCCCTCGCTTTTACTTGACGTTTTTGAAACTTATTTTCAGTTCTCTATTTTAATGGTCATTTTGATTGTAGTGGTGCACTTGTAGAGGCTGAGGGAGGACCAAGAATGAAGGCTAAGAAGGACCCGGAGCCGACTGGAAGCTGACAGGCGGAGACTAATCTAAGAAGTGATAGATATTTTCAACAGGGAACACCTGCTTAGATTGGAGCATGAAAAACCCTTGCAAGAGCTTGTTTTAATTACGAGCCACTTTTATTCCCAGCATACCTTGTTCCATCGGCAGGGCTTCTCAGAGGTGGCTGCATGTTAGGATTGCCTATAGGAGCTCTTGACATTTCCTGGGCTAGGCACCCACCTCAGCTGGATTGCATCAGCATCCTTGGGGGTATGATGATGAGGCCGGGGCGTTGGAACTCATTAAGCTCCCAGGTGATTACATTGTGCAGCTGGGTTGAAAACCACTGTGTCAAAATGACCTGCCTTACAGTGACCTGTTCTAATAGAATCCTGAGCCCAAAAGAAAACTCAAGGGAGAAGAGTAAAGAGGACCTAAAAGACAGGCTAGGGAGAGAGTCTTAACATGCAGCTTCCATTCCTGGCTCTGTCGCTAACTAGCTATGTCATTTTGGTCAAGGCCCTTAACCTTCCATTTCCTCATCTGTAAAGTGAGGGTGTTGGCCCATGTTCCTGAAGGTACTGCCAGCTCTAACAACACCAGGCAGGTTGGCTTCTAACCCAAATCAAGACAGAACACCTTGTGTCTTATTTTAAAAAAATCATAGGGATAGAAATTCTACCTTATCCTTGAGACTTCGGTAAACTATCAGGTAATATTTGAATGCAGCAAAGATGCTAAAGAAGACGCAAAGATGCATAATGTAGTTTCTTAGACTTGTGTGGTTTTTTTTTTTTTTAATATACTTTAACACGCTGCCTGTTTTTTAATATTTTAAACACTCTGCTTGTTTAGACCTATTTCAAGTCATTCGTGCCCGACTGACATTCAGGACAAACTGATTTTCCCAATGTTACACACCTGTTCTTCCTTGCTTCTCTCAGTGTTACACACCTGTTCTTCCTTGCTTCTCTTCTCAACCAGCTTTCTTCTGGGTGAAGACGATGAAAGCAGATTTGAGCCTTGTGTGTGTGTGTTGGAAGTGGTTTATTGTTTAGTTCCAAATGACTTTTTCTTGTTCTACTTGGCAGGGCTGCTCTCCACATGTGAGAAGCCTGACTAAACTTGTCGGGGAAAGGATATCAGAGAGTTTGAAATGGTAGATGGGTTCTGTATTCTGGTTGAATGCAATACACTTTAGAGATAGCTTAGTCAGGTGTTGGTCAGAAGGAGCTGATCTTGCAACGCAATTTAACAACTTTTTAAAAAACCACTTGGGTGTTATACCTGTGAATTAAACAGACCAGAAACTTGAGGATACTTAATATCAAATCAAGAAGAAATAAAACCAATAGCCAGTGCCAAAGGACTGGAACACTGTTTGGAATTTATACGTTCTTTAAACTGTTTTTTCATTAGAGCACTCTGTATATGAAGGCATGACTACCAGAGTTATCAGACCTCTTGTATATATTGTATCCGTAGTTAAAAGAGGATCTTTGTTTAAGAGCTTCTGGCTCCCCAAGTTGAATTACACCTGAGCTATATTCTCCAGAAGTCCAAACAACACTTTTAATACAAATTAAAATTATTTGGAAATCTCAGCATTTCTCCTGTCTTCTCACTGAATTTCTGCTTTCAAGGTTTTTTTCCCTTCCCTTTTGTCCTGGCTGAATTACCCTCCTAACTTGAGAGGTTCTTTTCTTTCCCTGTGCAACTTGAAGGTAGCTCACTCTTTAGGTTCTTATGAAACACTATTTTACTGATATCAATTTCATTTCATCAGCTGAACTCAAATTCATCCCATTGCCCAAATTGCTCCCAGGTAAGGAAGTACATAATTAACTGTTTTAACCACTAGAGGTTACCAACTACTTAATGATTTCTACAACCCATCTGTAGCAATACACTGTAAAAATAAACAACGTTCCTGGAGAGGATTGTGGCTAGATCAGCACAAATCCATTACTACTGCTTAAAAATATCACTTAGTGGCAATTCGTGTTCTTATGGTGGCATACCAGTGATAGCTTATTCAAATACTAAGATTGAATATTTTTATTTACTATGGTATTCTAAATCCTACCCTTGTTAGGAATTTGGTAATGAGGTAAAAAACAGGATGGCTGGAAAGAATTTGTGCCTTCGTGGGCACCTGATTTTCAACTAAAGACCTTGAAGGAAAGATTTTTCTTGTCTCTTTTGTTATTCTCTTGTATGTTCTTGCTTTTATCTTATTTTTTATTTTTATTTTTACTGCGATAATAATTCTGCATGGTTAAAAAAATACTCCTAAGGGCTTATAAAGAAATATAGCAACTTCTTGCCCTAGTCTTTCTTCTAACCTTTGTCAGATCCCGTGACCCAAAGGCAACCTTTTTCTTGTTTGTTTGTTTTATATTATTTTGGGGTATATTTGACATACAGTAAATTGCACGTATTTAAACTATATAGTTTGATAAGTTTTGACATATGTATATACCTGTGACACCATCACCCCAAAGTTTCCTCATTACCCTTGGTAATCCCTTCTTGCCACCCTTCCTCACACCCTAAATCACGGTGCAAATAGTGATCTACTTTCTGTCACTGTAGAGTAGTTTGCATTTTCTCAAATTTTATGTAAATGGAATCATAGAGTATGTACCCCCCTTTTTTGAATTTTATTTTATTTTAAACAGCAGGTTCTTATTAGTTATCTGTTTTATACATATTGGTGTATATATTGTCAATCCCAATCTCCCAGTTCATCCACCCCCCCCACACACACTTTTTTCTTTGATCTGGCTTTTTTTTCCCCCTCAGCATAATTATTTTGAGATTATCCATGCTGTAGCATGTTCCCAGTAATTTCTTTTTGTTCCCAAGTAGTGTTACATTGTACCGATATATCACACTTTGTTGTCCATTAACATTCACCTGTTGATGGACAGCGTGTTTCTCGTTTTTGGCTATTACAAAGAAAGTTGCTATAACGATTTGTTTATAAGTCTTTGTATGGACATGTAGTCTTATTTGTTTCAGGAGTGGGATGGCTGAATCATTGGTAGATGTATGTTTAACTTTTTAAGAAATGACAGTTTTTCAGAAGGTTGTACCATTTTACATTCTTACTAGCAGTATACAAGAGTTCCAGTTCCTCTCCATCCTTGCCAACACCTGCTGAGGTCAGTCTTTTATTTTAGCCATGCAAATAGGTATACTAGGAACTTGTTCTGGGTTCTGATGTGCAGTTCCCTAATGATCGATAATGTAGAACATTTTTTTCCTGGATTTATTTAGAATGTATATATCTTTTTTTTGGCAAAATATCTATTCAAATATTTTGCTCATTTCTCATTGGGTTGTTTTCCTATTGTGTGAATTATTTATGTATTCTGGCTGTAAGTCCTTTATCAGATGTATCATTTGCAAATACTTTCTCCCAGTCTGTGGCTTGTCTTTTCATTTTCTTTACATTGTATATTGATGGGCAGAAGTTTTTAATTTTGATGAAGTTGAATTTACTATTTTTTGGTAAATTGTGATTTCGCTCTTGTTCTTAAGAAATATTTGCCTAACTCGAGATCACACGGGTTTTTCCCCTAGAAATTTTATGCCTTACATTTAGTCTGTGTGCCATTTTGAGTTAATTTTGTATGTGGTGCAAGATAAGGGTCAAAGTTCATTTTTCACCCATGGATTTTCAATTGTTTTAAGCAAGATTTTTTTTTGAAAAGACTATCCTTTCTCCACTGAATTGCCTTTGCACCTTTGTCAAAATTCAGTTGTCCATACGTGTGGGTCAGTTTTGGATTCTCTGGTCTATTTCACTGAACTTGTCCGTTGCTGTGCCAGTACTACACATTCTTGATCATTGTAGATTCACAATAAATTTTGAACTTAGGAAGTGTGATTCCTCCAGCTTTGTCATTCATTTTCAAGGATGTTGATTTGGCAACTTTATATAAATTTTACTTTTTTGTTGTTGTTTTTTTTTTGGCGGTACGCGGGCCTCTCACTGCTGTGGCCCCTCCCGTTGCGGAGAAAGGCTCCGTACGCGCAGGCCCAGTGGCCATGGCTCACGGGCCCAGCCGCTCCGCGGCATGTGGGATCCTCCCGGACCGGGGCACGAACCCGTGTCCCCTGCATTGGCAGGTGGACTCTCAACCACTGCGCCACCAGGGAAGCCCTTATATAAATTTTAGAATGAGTTTGCCAACCTTTTTTTAAACAAAAGGTATGCGAGAATGTGACTAGGGTTGTTTTAATCTATAGATCTATTTTGAGAGAAGTAGCCTCTTAACAATATGGAGTTTCATGATCCCTGAACATGATATATACCTATCCACTTAGGTCTTCTTTAGTTTCTCTAGGCAATATTTGGTCATATTTAGTGTACAGGTTTTACATATTTCTGTCAGATTTATATTAAGTATTTCATAGTTTTAATGCTGTTTTAAATGGCACTGTTTTTAAAAAAAATTGTTTCTGATTTTCCTTGTTAGTGTATAAAAACACAATTGGTTTTTGTATATTGTTCTTATTTTCTGCAACCTCACTTAGTAGTTGTAGTAGCTTTTTGGTATATTCAATCAGATTTTCTACACATATGATCATGTCATGTACAAATAAAGACAGTTCTTCTCTCCCTATTTGGATGCCTTTTATTTCTTTTTCTTATTTAATAACATTGACTAGAACCCCTATAACACAGTTGAAAAGAAGTGGAATGAACAGATATCCTTGCTTGTTCCCAATCTTAGGGAACAATGATTCAATATTTCATCATTAAGTATGATGTTAGGTGTAGGGTTTTTGTAAATGCCCTTTATCAGCTTAAGGAAGTTCTTTTTATTCTTTGTTTATTGAGAGTTTTTATCGGAAATGTATGTTGGATTTTTGTCAAATGCTTTTCTGCATCTAATTATTATATGTTTTTTCCTTTTTAGTTTGTTAATATAGTGAATTACACTGATTTTTGAATGTTAAACCAATCTTGCACTCCTGGGATAAACTTGATTTGGTGATAATTTATTATCATTTTTCTATATTGTTGGATTTGATTTACTAAATTTTGATTAGAATTTTTGCACTTATGTCCATGAAGAATATTGGTGTGTAGTTTTATTTTCTTGCAGTGTCATTGTCTGGTTTTGGTATCAGGGTAAAGCTGGCTTTATAGAATAAGTTTGGAAATACTCCTTTCTTTTCAATTTCCTGGAAATAGTGGTGTATGATTTCTTCCTTAACTGGTAGAATTCACCAGAGAAACCATCTGGACCCGAAGTTGGCTTAGTGGGAAGGATTTTAACTACAAATTTAAATTCTTGAATAGATGTAGGGCTATTCAGGTTATCTATTTCATCTTGAGTTAGCTTTGGTAGTTTGTGTCTTTCATGAATTTGTTTCAATTTAGTTGTTGAGTTTATTGGCGTAAAGTAGTTCATGATGCTCCCTTATTATCTTTTTAATATTAGAACATGTGGTTATGTCACCTTTTTTATTCCAGATATTGGTTATTTACTTTTTCTTTATCAGGCTGCTTTAGTTGCTTAATTTTATAGGTCTTCTCGAAGAACCAGCTTTTGATTTCATGGATTTTCTCTATTGTTTTGTTTTCTATTTCAATTATTTCTTTTCTCATCTTTATTATTTTCCTTCTTCTACTATTTTGTGTTTCATTAGTTCTTATTTTTCTAGTTTCTTAAGGTGGATGCTGAGGTCATTGATATGAGACCCTTTTATGTTTTCAGACATAGGTGTTTAGTGATAAAAAATTTTTCTTCAGTGCTGTTTTAGTGGCATATCATAAATGTGTTTTCATTTCAAAATACTTTATTTCCCTTTGATTTCCTCTTTGACCCATGGGTATTTTGAAATGAGTTGTTTAGTTTTTAAATATTTGGAGATTTTCCAGATATCTTTGGGTTATTTACTTTTAATTCCAGTGTGTTCAGAGAACACACTTTATATAACTAGAATCTTTTTAAGTTGACATTTGTTTTATGGCCCAGAATATGGTCTATCTTGGCAAATGTTCTATGAGTATTTGAAAAAAATTAAACTTCCTACAAATCTCTGTCTTTTAAATTTTCCTGATTAATCTAGCTGTTGTTGGGTAGAATACTCTTTAAACATCAATTAGGTCAGGTTCGTTGAGAGTATTAAAATATTCTATGTCTTTACTGATATACTTACTGTATCAATTATTGAGAGATGTATATTACAGTCTCCATCTACCATTGTGGAATTGTCTGTTTCTCCTTGAAATTCTATCAGTTTTTTCTTTATTTTGAAGCTCTGTTATTGGGTGTATAAGCATTTAGAATTGTTATGTCTGTGGTTAACTGACTCCTTTGTCATTATTAAGTGACCTTATCTATCCTTGGTAATAGTCTGTGGTCTAAAATCAACTTTGCCTTTGACTATATTAATATTAGATAATCATTTTTAATCCTTTGTGATTTCTATATGGTAGTACTTCCATAGTTATTACAGTATACCTTTAATATGATTTATTGTATTCTATTAGATTGTCATTATGGTATGATTTCCTAATTCTCTTTCTCATCCTCCTTTCCTCATTCTTTCATGATGTTTTATCACATTTTAGAGACCCAATGGTCAGTATTAATCTATTGTAATGGGTACACTGTGCCAAGCAGTATATTTTATTCTGTTTTTTTCTAGTGTATTTCCCTTTTAAAAGAGCTTTATTGGAATATAATGCACACATCATACAATTCACCAAGTTAAAGTGTATAATTCAGTGGTTTTTATTGTAGTCACAGATATGTGTACCATCACCACAGTCAATTTTAGTAATTTTTGTCACCTCAAAAAGGAACTTTGTACCCTTTAGCTTACCCTTACTCTTCACTACCCCCCAGCCCCAGACAATCATAATTTACTTCCTTTCTCTATAGATTTCCCTACTCTGGATTTTCATGTGAATGAAGTTATATAGCAGGGTCATATAATATGTGAATTTGTGGGACTGGCTTCTTTCACTTAGCGTATTTTCAAGGTTCATCCAAGTTGCAGCATGTATCAGTACTTCATTCCCTTTATGACTGAATAATATTTAATTGTATTGATAGACAACATTTAGGTTATCCATTTGTCTGTGGATGGACGTGTAGGTTGTTTTCACCTTTTGGCTATTATGAGTAATGCTGCTGTAAGCATTCGTGTGCAAGTTTTTGTGTGGACGTAGGTTTCATTTCTCTTAGGAAATATTTTAGGCTTTGTAGGCTCTACTATCTCTGACACGAAATTCTGCTGCTATAGCAGGAAAGCAGTGCTAGACAATATAGAAACGAATGAACGTGGTTGCGTTCCAATAAACTATTTAAAAAAATGGGCGGTGGTCCAGATTGGGACCACAAGCCATAATTTGCCAACCTCTGAACCACAGTTTCATGATGCTGTGCCTCGATGTGGATTATTTAAATTCACAGTGCTGGGTTTTTCATGGACCGTCAATAGATCTATATTCTTCAGTTTGGGGAATATTTATTTTCATGTCTTTGATAATTTCCTTGCCAGCATTGTATGTGTTTGCTTTTTGTGAAACTCCTTTTAGTCAGTTATTAAGTCTCCTGGATCTACCAATATAGCTCTTAAAATCTTTTGTCTTGTTCTTTTAGTTATACTTTCTGAAAGATTGTCTCAATTTTACTTTTCAACAGAGTCTTCTTTCCATAACTTTTCGACCACTGTTCTGGTTGTAGCCAAGCCTTCACTCCCATCTTTTGCAGCACCAGGTGCCTCTGTGTCTGAAGCCTTTCTGAGCTTTCACAGGCCAAATTGTCTTGCTTCCCATCATTATATCCTGTTGCAGGCGCAATCCTGTTAAATCAGTTACAATTCCTCCACCAGCTTTCCATATTCCAAAAATTTATTGGCATCTTTTGTCTGCTGTTGTCTCCTTTCCAGTTCTCTTGTCATTTTAATTTATTTACTGTTATTTTAGCAGACGTTTGGGAGAGAATGGAAAAAATTGGTGGTCAACCTGCCATGTTTAACTGGAAGTTAGCACTATTTATTCTCTTTCATTATTTCTATTTTCCTGTCTTGATCCATTTCCAAATCCCATTAAAGCTCATTCTGGTTATTATGCACACTTTTCAGAGATTCATACGTTTTGTTTCCCAGTGTAAGCAAAACTTTGGTCCGTATGAGAAAAAAGACACTAGATTTGAGGTCCTAAGACCTAGGTTCTAGGTCTGGATTTACCGACTGTCTCTGCAACTAGAGAGTTGGACTTTTTTTCAGGGAAGGGAATCCATGCTAACTGACTGCCTGCTAGTTGCCAAACACAATAATAGGTACCCTGTCCATCCTCGTTTTCGTATTTTAGCTTTCAGTCTTTCAGTAACTGTGTATTTCCCATTCCTTGCTTAAATAGAGTCTAACCTATTTGCTCAGAGATGCAGTACAGAAATATTTTATTGTTTTACAAATTTTGATGTTCGTATTTGGAAACGGTTTTATGAGAGAACATGGAGTTAACATGATGTAAATATCTGGCTTTAAAATATCGTATGTGGTATTAAAATTTATTCTCTAAGGTGTGATTGAGGTTCAGGCTTTTTTGTGGCGAAGAAGGGAGATGAGGTAAAATGAATGGGGAGGTTGTTTTGAACGGTTAGTACATAATACTATATCAGCTTTAATATTTTATTTTGCACCAGGGTGATCTCTATGTAAAGAATTAAGCCTTTTTTTGGAGGGGATGGAGCGGGTGGTGTGGGAGCTACATATTTCTTTTCAGTTGTGCTCATGTCTGTAGAATGATAAAGCTGGAAGGGGCCTTAGTGATTCTTCAGTCTTTTGGTTCAGAAACTTTGTTGTGCATAAGTAGTTTGGTCTTCTGCATAGTTCCAAAGGTCACCAAAGACTAAAGTTGTGCAACTAGAAGCTGAGAAACTTTTTTTAAAAAATTGAAGTATAATTGATTTACAAGTTTTAGCGTGTACAGCAAAGTGCTTCAGTTATACACACACATGCATATATATATACGTATATATGTACATATATACATATATATACTCCTAATCTTTTCCAGATTCTTTTCCATTAAAAGTTATTACAAGATATTGAATTAGGAGTTTGGGATTAGAAGCTGAGAAACTTTGAAATGCCAATTCCTGGGCCTCACTCTTGGAGATTCTGATTCAGTAGGGAAAGGATGCGTCCTAGGAATGTGCCTTTGGTACATTCCCCTCACCACATACCCATAGAGGATTCAGACACAGTTGAACCAAAGACCACATTTCGGGAAACACTGGTCTGACCTGTCTTATTTAAGGAGGAGAGAAGTAAGGTCTTAGGAAGTCGAGCGACACGTCCCAGTTTGTTAGTGGGAGAGGTGGGAGTGGACCACACGTCTCAGAACTCTGTTCAGTGACTTTTTCCACCAGAGCATACACTATTATTTTAGTGTCTAGTTACATCATGAACTAAAGATATGAACCACCAGCTTAAAGTGTCTTTATTTGTAGTAACCTCCGTTTTTTATAAATGGTTTTCAGATGTTTGGGAATAGCTTCAGCTCCCAGTCACTCTGCCTGCAGCGGAGGAATGATCTGGGGGAAGAAGGGAAGGGAAAACCCTCTGCCCTTCCCCCTCTCACATAACCTGCTGGAAACTGGCTTCTGTGTATTTTTTCCTCCAGTCATCATGCCCCTGGAAGATTAACAGATACTTATTTAGAAAACTGTCCAAAACATCCAGGAACTTGACACTTGTTGAAAGGGAGAGGACGTGCCTCTGAACACCTTCTCTACCCAAGTGTGATGTAGCAACTGTTGCTACGTTCTTGGATGGGAGGAAGAAACTGTTTCATGTGCTTATTATTTAGGATGTTCTCCGCACCCCTCACAAACCAGCCAAACGACACAGGCACATGCTCTCCGCTGAGTCATACATGATCTATGATGTAGTCCTACACGTGCAGGAAAAACGTTTTCTTTACTATTAATATCTTGTACATTTTATGAAGAATGATCATTGTGAATTTCCTTTCGGAAATCAGTTGCAGTGAAATAAAGGATTTTTACTGTTAAAGGGTATCTGTCTATTGATTAAGCTGGAATTCAAATTCCCGTATTCCATTTTTTTTTTAAACTCTATGTTAGTCAGGTTGGGCTAGATGATGCTGTGGTAACAAACAACCCCCAAATCATAGTGGCTTCACACAACCAAGGTGTATTTCTCCATCAGGCCACGTATCTGGTGTGGGTTGCTAGCAGGGCGTGGCCCACTGTGTGTGTTGAGGAATACATGCTGATGGTAGCTCCATCTCAGCCCTCGTGCTTCCATAGCCGCCAGGGTAGGGAAGGGAGAATGCTGGTCTGTCTTGCCCTGGCAATTAAATGCTTCCACTCAGTGACAATTATTGCTTCTGCTCACATTTTATTGGCTGAATCAAATTCAAGAGAGTTGAAACTGTAAGCTAACGTTATCCCGAATCCAGAATATTCTTCTTCTTGCCTTTGTTTCAACCTCATTAGCTTTTCTAAACTTGCGGACTTCCGAGATGTGACCTAGATCTTTAAGTTTTCTGGTTGTGTGTATATATGTGAACAGAGGTTCTTGGACATTACTGCGAAGCCACTTAGAATTAACTTTGACTTCTCAAATTAAAAAAATTATAATTGTAAAATATACATAATAAAATTTACCATCTTAATTTTTTTAAGTGTACAGTCTGGTCGTGTTAAATACGTTTACATCGTTATGTAACCACTCTCCAAAACTCTTTCATCTTGTAAAACTGTAACTCTGTACTTATTCAATAATAACTCTCCATTCCCCCCATCCCAGCAATAACCATTCTACTTTCTGTCTCTATGAATTTAAGTTATCTCATATAAGTGGGATCACATGGCATTTGTCTTTTTGTGATTGTTTTATTTCTCTTAGCATAATGTTCACAGGGTTCATCCGTGTTGTACCTTGTGTCAGACTTGCCTTCCTTTAAAAGGCTGCATAATATTCCACTGTATGTATTTACCATATTTTATCTCTACAACTGTCGATGGACACTTGGGTTGCTTCCACTGTTTGGCCATTGTGAATAACGCTACTGTGAACACTGGTATTCCATTTTGTTTTATGTGTGCTGCTTTTTCTGCACAAAAGAGAGACAACACCTTCCTCTTCAGACCTCTATTTTACTCTTTGGCAGGGATTGGAAACAGTTATTTAAACGTTGGACTAATAGGCTTACCTTGGGAATCTTCTGCCATTGGTTACAACAAAAACTGAGCAGTGGTCCACCTGCCTCTTGCACATTCAACTGAATCAGTAGAGCCAGTGGATTGCTGTATTTTGTCTTGCGTGTAACCGGCAAATCTTGACATTTTCTGAGATAGATGATAATATACGGCTAGCACATTATTTTTCCTCTAAAGATCTAGGAGCCTGGCAAGAAGATCTGTTTACATGTGCTGTGGCTCTTTGAGGAGCCTCAAACCATTGTATAACCTAAGTCCTTTCCTCTCCCACTCCTAAGAACCAATTTTTCATCCCCTCAGGGCCATTATCGCTCCCTTGAGAATGTATGCTTTAGACTAAGATTGCAAATCCTTACTGGTCTTCAAGGCCTAGCATGATTCATCTTTTCCTAAGCTCCCCTTCTTTCCTCTCCCCTCCCCCACCCCACTCCATCTCCCCTTGTTCACTCCTGTCCAGCTCCACTGGCTTCCTTTCAGTTCCTCGAGGGCATCAAGCTTGTTCCTGCGTTAGGGTCTTTGCACAAGTTGTTCTCTTGGTTGGAGAGCTATTTGTTTATTTTTAACTAATTAGTTTCTGCTCACACATTTGTTCTCCAGCTTAGATATCACTGCTCTAGAAAAACCTGTCCTGCAACTCCCCCTTCCCCACTCTATATTAGATCTCTGCTGTTATTCTCTCACAATTCCCATTTTCTTTCAGGCACTTGTAATTTGTAATAATACACTTATTTACATTTTTATTATATGTCTGCCATCCCCAATATATTGTAAGCTTGAGGCCAGAGACTGCCTTGCTTTCCTCTGTATATATCACATTTAGCTTGCTGCTAGAATTGTTGAAAAAAGGGTTAATTAAGCGTTTTGTAAAAATACACAGTGAAAAAAACTGCTCTGAACTTGGTATTGCTTTGTAAATGTATGTATACACTCATGTTAAGTGTTCTTATCAAAATAAAAAATACAATGAAATAAAATGAATGTATACATTGTTCATCACAACAGTAGTATACATGTATACATGTAGGAGGTATAGGAAACCTTAGCTGCTATAACATGTATTAGGTAAGGAAGCCCTAGCTGCTGTAACAATGAAATCCTGAAATATCAGTGTTTTGATAAAATAGTTTGTTTCTTGTTCACAGAAAAGTCCAATTGGCAGGGTTGAAGTGGGGGCAGGGGATCTGCTCCAAGCAGCCATTCAGGGACTGGGTTGATGGAGCCTTGCTGTCCTTAGCGCATGGCTTCCAAGGTCACCCTGGTGCCTGTGTCTGGGTGGCAAGGGAGGGGTGGGGGGAGAATGTTGAGAATTGCATGGGAGGTTTTCTTGGGGTAATCTTGGGAATGGAATGCATCACTTCTGCCCACATCCATTTTTTGCATTCCTGACCAGGCTCAAATCTCCAGTAGGGTTCCAATGCCTATTATTCTACCGTAAGAACCCAGTCACATGGCTATACCTCCTAGCCAGGGAGGCTGGGAAGACAGCTGTGAATTCAGGAAGTATGCTGGTCTCTTCCATAATACACTTGGAAAGTTGCACATATATGTGCTAGTGTGTAGTTGATATCTGGGTATATGTGGATTTACAAATCTCTTTCAGGAACTTAGGGGCCCTTGCCAAGTCCAAGATGCAGAGAATGGGAATCACTAAAAATAGGAGTATGTGAGTTTTATTTTAGGAGACGGTTTTGTCTGCTTCATTTTCAAAATTATTAGCAGAGAGAAGAAGGTGGACTAAAGTTAGGGGGAAATGGGCTCAGGGTTAGAGAGGCGCTATATACACCTTACTGAACAAACAGTTTATCGCCACTCAAGAACTAATCTTCCCAGGCTCTTGTAGTGTAGCTGTGTTCATGAGAGCGCAGACTGGCGTCTTGTCAGCTGAATGTAAGCCCAGTGAGGTTCTGGTTAGGCTGCTGGCAGCATCGTCATTAATAAAATGGAGCCTTTTTAAACGAAAGAAGTGTTTTCAGTTTCCCGATCACCTGATAAGTCCTATTCTTTTGATGCACTACAAATAAAAACTAGTTCTCCATCCCATGGGGCTATTAATCAAATAGAGTCTGTTTGTTAAAAGGAAAAAAAAAAAGACCTATAGCATGTCTGGTTCATAATACCACAAGGCAATTGTAATTGATCTACGAAATCATGATACTGTGCTTTTATCTGGGCCAGGACTTGCCATCCTTCTGGTTTGCTATTCTTCCCTATGCCAGGGGATGGGAGCAGAAATCCGAGCCTGGGTGTTTCTTTTATGCCGTTTGCGAGCATCTCTCAACTCCTGTCCTTAGCAGAAAGAAAGAGAGAATTCAGAACTTGGTGGGTTAGGTGGGTGGCTGTGTTACTTCTGTTTCATTGTTATTGACCAGCTTTTGAGACTTGCCCTTTTCTTTCCCTTCTACCATCCATCTAACTCTGTAACCTAGTGGTCCTTTTAGAAAGCTGGGGAAAAAACCAGCATTTGGAGACCACCTCTAACCTCCAAACAGGAAAAGGTTGTACATTTTAAATTCTGAAATTTCAAACAAGTTGATTGGCCAATTGAAAGTTTTTCAACAAATGTCAGCATTTTCCACCTCCTGCCTCTTTCAGCTCTTTGGTTTTTCCTTTTGCATAAGATGCAGTTTCAGGTCAGCAATGTCCTGCTTTCTATGCTTCTGATGAAGCTGAAAAGGGTTTGATTGATATTATCAGCAACTTGTGACAGCTGTGAGCTTAACCCCCAAAGCAGGTTGTTGAGGTCACGCTGGCATCCTTCTCAGTGCCTTGGTAGGATTAGGAAAGAGGTTTATGCTTAAGTTCTGGCTGTGGCCAGCGCTGGACAGGGGACCTCCCAAACGCCAGGATCTGCAGCTTGGCAGAACTGCACAGTGGTGCTGATTTGCACAAGTTGGGGGGTAATCATCATCTCCTGCTATCATGAAAAAACGTATTACCAAAAAAAAAAAAAAAAAGGTCTTCTCTGGAGCAAGGCAGCCATGTAGGAGCTGGGTGGAAATGGTTCTGCAGGACCCCTGCAGCAGTAGGAATACTTGACTTACCTTTAATTGGAACCCGCCTATCAAGAGCTTTCGGTGTCCCTCTATTTGGCAACGTACCACGTTTGGCTGGATTTTGTTCTAGGTCTTTCCCAAGTAGGAAAGGGCTGTTCAGAGCGATGCTTACTGAGTGGGAATTCAGGAGCCAGTCAGCCAACCATGAGCTCAAGCCGTTCTTCCTGGCAGCTGTGCTTGATTACGTGTTTAGCTGCCACTGGTAATGAGTCAAAGAAGCAGCATCTGCTGAGAGCCGGGGTTGGCACTTCCAGGGCGGCCTGCCACCTCTCCATCAATTGCTCCAAAGACGGTCCAAGGGTGTGGAACAGATAAAGCTGAGTGTTGGATGTGTGGTTCTTTGAGGCTGTTTTTGAAGGAACGTGGGAAATGATTGAATTTGACATTGAGCGACTTGCCAATTAGTTTCAACCTCTTACACTCTTTGTGTCCTGGTTGCTTTTGTTTCAAATAGAAGGCTGCTGGAGGGGTGAACACAGTTTGGGTTGAAGGTACCGTAGAGAGTTCCCTGAATTGTACAGGCTTCTCCTGTAAAGTCATTAGTTTCTTGGGTGATTTCTGAAGCTGAGACATTGGAACAGATGCCGGGAAGCCCTTCCACTAAACTTATTTCATTCGTTTTGTAAGTCTTTTCTCTGTGTTGGGTGGGGATAAATATATTCCCTTTTGTATGGGCTATCCCAGAAAATGTTTTCATTTTGAGTACAGTGACCTAAGGAATCAGGTTATTACAACAGTTTATTCTCCATGTTACATTTTTTGTTGAAACAAATATGGGTAAAGGGCAAGCTCTTTGGAATTTATTCAGGAATCCACTATCTGGATAACTCCTCCTGTAGTGTGATATGATCTTTTCCCCACATTTCTTCAAGTGGTTTGATTTCTTGTTTTCTGGATTTGATCGATCCCTTCTTTCAGAGCAATTAAATTAGATAGTTAAAACTTTTAAGGAAAAGGACTAAGCCCTGTACGTCTTGGGTCCTCCCAAAGTGCCTGCCTAGCACCGTGCCTAGTAGACACTCCTTAGATCAAATCGTATGCATTTCCTTTGACTGCTGTAATAACCTGCCACAAACTAGGGGGCTTAAAGTGAGAGAAATGTATTCTGTTGTAGTTAATAGAGACCAGAAATCCAAAATGAAGGTGGCGGCAAGGCCATGCTCCCTCCAGAGACTCTGGGGGAGAATCTGTTCCTTGTCTCTTCTAGCCGCTGGGGGCTGCCAGCAATCCCTTTGTCTTCCTTAGCTGTAGCTTTCATCCATCCAGTCTCTGCTTCTGTCTTGCTGTCACCTTCTCTGTGTATGTCAAACCTCTCTCTGCCTGTCTTTTGTGATGGCTTTCAAGACTCAGCTGGATTGTCCAGGATAATCGCCTCATCTCAAAGTCCTTAGTTTAATCACATCTGCAAAGGCCCCTTCTCCAGTCATTGGGCATGACAGTGACTTCTCTTTGGGAGCCACTTTCAAGTCTACCACACCTGTGTACGGTTTCCACCTATTCTTGTGCCCAGTCATTGGATCTTCACCAGAAACACTTAGCTTCAAGGATATTTGCTTCTGTTTCATTTTCGGGGGCTGTTTGTTTCAAGTCATTTCTGTTTTAATATCCTCTTGTTCTTTATTCTTTCGTTGTTAGGCTATCAAATTACTTGCAGTGAAAATGGCTTTCACTGCAGTGGGATTGGCTTTGGTCTTGGCAGTCTGTGCCATTGATAGCGAGTTTCACCTTCTATTTGTGGCTGCGGACAAGGAATTATTGCTATCACCACTGAAATTAATGACAAGGTACGTGTGGTGTTCGGGGCAGGTTTATTGAGCCTGTATAGGTTAGAGGGCATCAAAGTCTTGTGTTTACGATAAATGTAATTCCCCCATAATTCAGTTTTGAGCATTTTACTCTCTAAGCTTCATTCGTATTTTTCACAATTTACTTCCCCTGGAATCCCCAACTCCATATTTCTTCAAGTCTACTGGAACCTACAAGCCCTGATTTCCGCCTCCTTTTTCCTGTATCTCACTCACCTTACTTCCCTCCTTGGCCAGCTGAAATGCCTTGGCCAGTCATGATAACCACTCCCTCAATTTCTTTCTTCCTGTCTCTTTAGTTCACTCACTTGGCTAAACCTTAACCAAGTTAAACCCACCTGTGCAGGTGAATGTGATTGCTTTAAAGTCAAGCTTACTGTCCTCTGATGGGCCCTTGGGCCGCTCAGCAGTCATGCTGCATTTCCTGAGTCCATCTACTCTCTCACTCCCTCAGATGAATATTTTCTTTCTTTTCTCTGATGAAACCCCCACAAGTTTTCCCACGTTTCCACTCGCAGATTCCTATTAAATTAAGACAATGGAAGCTATCAGAAGAAAATCTCCACATTTTCCCACCTACCTGCATCTGGTTTACGTACTCTACTCTGACTTCTGTCTAGTTATGATGGGTAAATCATCCTTCCATTCCCCTAACAAAGGCCAGTCTTTCCACTTGGGGTCCCAGATCCCATCCCCATTTGCCTATTCAAAGAGATTGCTCTGATAATTCTTCCCCTCTTTTCTGCATCCTCGTCTTTCCTTCTTTCCTCCCTTCCTTCTTCCCTTCCATACTGGACTTTTCCCATCAGCCCACAAACATGCTATTATTTCTGCCATCATGAAAGCTTTCTCTTGATTCTGTTTGCCCCTTCATTCACCACTCCATTTTCCCGCTCTCTTGTACATTCAAACTCTTTAAAAGAGTTGCCTGTATTTGCTCTAGTTATCTCTTGAGACCATTTTTTGTCAAGCTTTCGTACCATTACTCCTCTCAAACATTTATTATCAAGGCCATCAATAACCTTCATGATACCAAATGCAATGGACCGTTCTCAGTCCTCATTTTTCTTGACTTATCACCTTAACACTTACCACAAATGATCATTCCCTCTTCCTGTAACATCTCTCATCACTTGGCCTCTAGAACACCACACGCTCCTTTCCTCCTGCCTCTGCTCCAGCCTCATTGACCTTCATGCTATTCCTCAAACCTGCCATGCATGCCCCTACCTCTAGGCTTTCTATTAAGTATTTAGTGCTTTATAAAAACAAAACAAAATAAAAACACTATATTTATTCTCATTTATCCTCCCCCAGTCTGGGGACAATCGTGTGTGTGTGTGTGTGTGTGTGTGTGTGTGTGTGTTTCTAAGCATAGTTTCCTTGCTATTTGCTAAATAAAAACTATTTCTACATGAAATGAATTTATACCTAAGACCCTTGCGCCTTAGGTCATTTTACAGACTTGTTATCTCTCCTTTTTGCAGCTTCGCAAAATAGTTGACATCCTCATTGTCTCATGCATTTTTTTAACCACTGGGACTCATTTTAAAATTATGGTTCTTTTATCTCTAACTCTTGGGGTATACTCAGAACTCATTGGCACCATAGAAATAGAAGAAGATTGAAGGTATCTCTAACATAAGTAGAAGTTCACAGATGACAGAGGCCAGGGTCATGACCACATCTTCTCTCCTCCAGGGCCTGTGAGGGAAAGAACCCAGGCTGGGTGCTGGCTCAGCCACATAATTGGCAGTGTGACCTCAGGCAAGCCCCATAACCTCCGTGAGCCTTCCTTTCCCATGTGTAAAGGGAAAGGGCTTGAACCAGTTAATCTCTGAGGCCCTTTTTAGCCCTAACAATGTGTGAGTGTGGGCAGGGACACCGCTCTCAGGCCATAAATACCTGCTAGATTATATTGAGGTCTCTCCCTTTTCTTACCTGCTCCTTGCCAGCTTTCATGTTAAAATGTTCCACCAAACAGGAACAGCAGAGGCAAAGGACTTACAGCAGGTACCACCCCTGCTGGCTGCCAAATCTCTCTCCAACCTAGCCACTGCCTGCATGGATGGGCTTTTGTGTGAAACTGGCCAGCTTTAGTCCCCTTCCACAAATAAACTTTCAAGTACTCCCTTGAAAAGAGAGACGCTGCCAGTGGTACTGGCAGTGAGTTTTATAATGATTTTTTGATGACTTCCATGTGACTTTGGGTCTGAGGGCGGTATGTTTGGTTTGGTTGTATTGACAGGTTTCCCACGGACATGGTTTACACCTGCCGGCCACGCAGGCGACAGCGTGGTGAAGAGCTTCTTGGTCCTCTGGCCCTCTGCTAGTCTCTGTGCACTGTGATGGCTACCTCTGCAGCTGTGACCTTTGCCAGCCTGTCTGCCATTGTGCCTCATGCGTGGCTGCCAGTGACGAGAGCCTTGGACTCCTCAGCTTAGACGTGCCGAGTCAGCTCTCAGAAAGCGTTTTCCCTAAAATGATGTTGCAGGCAGTGATGAGGGATAACCATAAAAGCACGTTGCTGAGGGCCATGCTGTGGGTTAACCTTATCTTTAATCCTCACGATAGCTCTTACGGGGGAGGCTTCGTCTCCATGGTAGGAATGACGGAATGATGAAAGTGATCTAGATGTTAATTAACAACCAGTAAAGAGCTGAGCTGAATTGGAACCCAGAATTTTCTGATTGCACAGTGCATGTTCTCTGCATGGCTCTATGCTCCTGTGAGTGAGATAGAGCCAGCAGTACACTTAGATCCCTTATGGCTAATTAGGTTTTCATTGGTTGATGCCAAACTCAGCTCCTAATTCTGTAACATTGTTATACAGAAAAAAAAAAATTCTGATTTTGAAAAAAAAAACTTTGGTAATATTAACCCTTTGTAGGTTGTAGGGGGTGCTTGATTTACTTCTTGATTTCAGTTCCATTTTTGATCATTACTCAGGCACCTCTTCTCAAAAATGTAGACAATTGAGGTTAGTTGAGGCTTAGCCTATGGTTGGCCATGTTACGTTTCTTCATGTCTCTCTTGCTTAAAAAAATAATCACCTCCACGAACAAAATCACACACCTAGAAGCCAGGAAAAGGGGACGACTCTAAGGCTTTCTTTTAAAACACATAGATCTTGAGGTTTGAATCAAAATGATGGTGTTTTACCGTTCATATCTGTTTAATTGTGACACAGTACACCTGCTTACTTTAAAGAAGAGAAGCAATAGAATTTTAAGGAGGGGGGAAGTGACGTGGACACCCCATAACTCTTCTCCAGTGATAGCCTGATGAGTTAAGCATAAATGAATCAGAAACAGATGGATTTTCTTTTCCCCTTGAAATACACATGGGTTTAAAAACTAAGGGAAAGTATACTTGGGGAAAAAAAACATTCTTTGTTAAAGTCCAAATGTTTGAATTAGGATTTAAGATTCTGTAGGTTCCAGCAAGTAGTTGTGTGCACTCATCTCTAATTTAGATGGGGTGTGTGCTTAAGTAGAGCATTTAAACTATTCTGTGGGGCTGCTGTCAGGGAGGCGTAACAGTTCTGTAAAATGACATAAGGCACAAGGGCCTTATGTGCAAACTCGTTTCACATGGGTTCTTGGGTATTGAGTAACATGAATTTCATGTAATTTGATTCTTGAAAATTTCATAAGGTTTACCTCAATCTGTGTGTGTGAAAGTGGAAACAGTTTCAAAGGGATCCCTCCAGGTGCTGTGCTGGGCATCTTAACTCTCCCTCCTTCTGCCAAGGGTGGAGTGTCATCTCCATGACCTTGTGCTTAACTGATTCTTCTTCAGTTTCTTTGGTCATTGTTTCGGGTTCGATTGAAGCCAGTATTCCCCATAATTTGTTCCACTAGCTGCAGGTGTTCCTGTGAACTTTGACTTAACTTTGACTTGACTGTAAACTGGAAAACTGCAGAAAGGTGTTAGTTAGATATCAGGAAATCCTCCTGACCAAACAAAAGCTGAGTGCTAGAAGAGATCACCCAGTCACTGTCCTCTGATAAGGTCCTTCGTTACTGACTGGGTTACTTTGCTGTGGGATCTTTGAGGAACTGTGGAAATGATGATATTTTAAGAGCACTTTTTTTCCCCCCGAAATTATGAAGCTAGTAACTCCAAGCAGGTCCACTGCTTTCCCCTGATGTTTCTGGCTGGGTATCTTGCTATCATCTTAACCTAGACATGAAGAAGACCCTTTTTTTTTTTTTGGCAAATCATGAGACACTTCTCTGCCTAATGCCTCCGTGCCTGTTAGGAGGGAAAACATTCCTCCTTGTGCTTATGGTGTCTCCACGCTGAACTCCTATCAAGTCTTTCTTTTCCATCAGTTCCCACCTTCACTCTCCATTTGTAGAGCCTGGTAACTTTTGTATGTAGTCTGGTCATCTGGTTTCACTAGGACTGCCCTATTTTCATTCAGTTTCTAGAAAATTCTATATTCTTCAAACCATTTTTTATTTTGTTTATTACTTGGTCACTTTGCTTTGGCTAGTGAACTATTTCTTTTAGCATAAATGTGATATTACTTAACCTTGCAAAGCCTTCCTTCATAAGACTTTTTATTCCTGTAGTTTCCAGTTGGTTTCAAGCTGGTTTCAAGTTGGTTCTTTTGGTTTTAATCAAACTCATCTCCTCTTGGGTCCCCTTCGTCTCTTTTCTTACTTGTGAATTATGTTATGTGCCATCTCCAATGTCTAAAATACTGACTTTTTCGCCTCATCAGTATCTTTTTATCTCATTCAGAAATCTTCAAGATTCTCTTAAAATAATGTATACTTGGTTGGTAAGAATGATGTATGACTGTTGATATATAAAATTCTGCCTCAAGGGAGGCTTTAGCTCATTTAATGAAAGAATGATTATAATAATCGTAATGAATCTTTTTGGGATTTCTGTTTTTTCAGCTGGTGTTTGATGTTCTGCATCATTCATTCATTTACTTACATATATTGAACTTGTACCATATTCTTATACTGTAGTAAGCACTGAGGATAAAAATATGAACAATAAGTTACCCCACCCTAGAAAAGTAATAATCAGAGGTAGACAGACATACATGTATAAGTTATATTAGAGTAGACTGTATCTACTATGATGAATATTTTAACAGAGTCCTGTGGGCACATGGAGGAGGGAGCAACAAAATCAGATCAAGAAAGGGAGGGTGTCACCAAGAAAGTGATACTGGACGTGAATCTTCTCCGCTGAGTGGAGGCATGGGAGAACAACGGAATTGGTAGAGGGTAGCATTGCAGAGGCGTGGAAGCATGAAGAAGAAGGGTGTGTTGGGGATGGGAGGAAGAATAAAACAATAAGTGTAGTTAAAATGTACAGTGTGATAGGATCGTAATAGGACATGAGACAGGGTGGTAGGTTAGACCAGATTTGTGAAAACTCTGCAAACCTTGTTAAAAAGTTTGATGTTAGCCCAGAATTATTAAAGTTGTTTCATGCTTGTCTGTTTAGCATAATGAAATGATCTCATTTGTTTTGTTTTTTTTTTAACATCTTTATTGGAGTATAATTGCTTTACAATGGTGTGTTAGTTTCTGCTCTATAACAAAGTGAATCAGCTATACATATACATATATCCCCATATCTCCTCTCTCTTGCGTCTCCCTCCCACCCTGTCTATTCTACCCCTGTAGGTGGTCACAAAGCACCGAGCTGATCTCCCTGTGCTATGCAGCTGCTTCCCACTAGCTATCTATTTTACATTTGGTAGTGTATATATGTCCGTGCCACTCTCTCACTTCGTCTCAGCTTACCCCTCCCCCTCCCCATGTCCTCAAGTCCATTCTCTACATCTGCGTCTTTATTCCTGTCCTGCCCCTAGGTTCTTCATAACCTTTTTTTTCCTTTAGATTCCATATATATGTGTTAGCATACGGTATTTGTTTTTCTGACTTACTTCACTCTGTATGACAGACTCTAGGTCCATCCCTCTCATTGCAAATAACTCAATTTCATTTCTTTTTATGGCTGAGTAATATTTCATTGTATATATGTGCCACATCTTCTTTATCCATTCATCTGTTGATGGACACTTAGGTTGCTTCCATGTCCTGGCTACTGTAAATAGAGCTGCATCTCATTTATTTTTAAGGTTGTAACCCTTACATCATTGTGTAGAATGGATTTAAGGAGAGAAAAGGCTCCAAATGGGGAGATGAGTATTGGTGCTAAGTATTTCAAGGATCTGGATGAGAGATAATGAGGGCTTGAACAGTAAGCTGTAAAGAGGACAGACTTTGTGCAGTAGAATTTGGTAGCAGATGAATTCGGGGGCCAAGTAGAGAGGGAGAAGGAACTGATGACTCTAAGAAATACATAGCTTGTGTAGATGGCAATGCAGTTTACTGAGATAGGGATACAGGAAGAAAAGTTAATTTGGGCTGGGTAGATAAAGAATTTAGTTGTTTTCTTGTTGAGTTGGAATTGGCTGGCAGGCACCCAAGTAAAGCTGCCTGGTAGGCATTTGGAAGTGCAAGATGGATATATAAAAGAGGGAGTTTGCATTAGAAATAGCAACCTGTCATGTCCTTAGATGTCCATGGCCTGAACAGTGCTACTTTTGATATACAGTTAAAGTTCTTAAGGACAGTCCTGTTTATGCCTATATTACTTTTTATTTTCTCTTAGTTCTTTTCACATTTTCTTGACAGATTGTTCCATTAATATCTCTTCCATTGCTCCAGATTTTGATGTTGACTCTTTTTTTGTTTTTTAATAAGAGTTGTTATTTTGGGCTTCAACTTCAGACCTTTTGGAGAGAGAACAACTTCATTTCTTTATGCCATTTTGAAGTTGCAGTTTTGGGCCAACCTTGTTTTTGTCTGTATCATAAAAGGGAGAAGCCAAGCACGTTTTTCCTGGTCTAGACGTTTCGGACAGGTGATTTCCCAGCTGTTGTCTCTTGGAAATCTTCCCATTCTTCTCTTTATGTCATTGGGCAAAGTGGAAACTCTGAAGGTCTATAATTTCAATTTGTAGTTATAGAAATTCATGGTTTGGTTGCCAACGAAAGCAGCTGATGTCGTTGTCAGCATTGTTAAAAAGCCTTCAAGTATTAATCTAGTTTTTGAATACTTGTGACTTATTCCCAATTTGAAGACACCACTTTTTATATGATTTCAGTATAGAATCTATAAATTTTCTTAGTTGATACAATCTCGAAAATGTGTCCCATCAGTGGGGAGAATATTTTGTATGCTACAATCCAACATGTCAGACCACATTTTTCAAAGATCCTGAGCTTTAAGTATAGTGTCAGGGGTGTGATATTAAATACTTAATAACTAGCATATTAATATGTAAATGTTTATTTTAAAATATTGTACGGCTCCACCCATTTATATGAGGTATATAATAGGCAAATTCATAGAGACAGAAAGTAGAACAGAGGTCAGTAAGGCGCCAGGGGAAGGGAGAGTTAGCGTTTAATGGGTACTGAGTTTCTGTTTGAAATGATGAAAAAGTTCTGGAAATGAGTAGTGATGATGGTTGCACAAAATGGGGAATGTACTTAATGGCACGCAGTTGTACACTTAAGAATGTTGCCTGTATTCTCTAGATAAAGTATAAATATACATCATAAAACTGCCTACCAAGTAGTGTAGCTCAAATTACTCATCAAGTTATTGTAATTGTTTCTGAGTTATTGGTTGATGCTTAGAAATTGTTGGTGTGATCTTTTTGATAAATGATATCTTAGTCTGACTTCTGATATGATGCAGGGAACTGGGTCAGCCTCTTCCACGTTCTCCATTAAATCGATGGTCAGTTAGGCTTTTGGCACTGGTGCTTTGTTACAAGTGGGTGATGCTCACCTGGAAGCCAGTCCTTCCCACGTGGCCTGGGAAGAGTCCATACTTGGACCTTCACTGAAAAATCACTATCGACCTGCCCATTGCAGCCCCTCACATGCCCTTGTGCTGCCACCACCTAGGTCGTTTCAGCAGCCACTGGAAGCGACTCACATCTGTGCTGGTACCACTCAGAGGTCCACTCCCTGCTCCCAGGCTGCCATTAGGTGACATAATTAGGTAGCTTGTAGTCTCAATAAGTAGAGGTTTTCTTTTTATCAACTGCTGTGGAAGTATTTCAGTATTTTTACCACCAGAACCTACAGTCTGAATGTCAACCCTGGTTACTTACTACAATGTGCTTTACTTACATGAGAGTCTACAAGAACGATGTTCACAGTAGATTATAATGGGTTATTCCTTAGAGTTTAACATTATTATCCTGGACTTGACCTAGATTGCCATGTTGAAGTCTTGGATTTTGTGTCATTCAGAGGTATTGCCATTGATTTTGAGATGGGGTAAAAAACCATTCTTACCTCATCACAGTTAATGAATATATATATATATACACACATGCACATATGTATTATATTTTTAAGTATGGTATTATATATATAAACAGTTGCCTGCAAACTTCTTTCAATTTGTATTTTATGATTAATACATTTGAAACTACTTTCTCCTTCAAATGTCTCTTCTCTGTAGATGGTAATATTTTTGGTAGAAAAATATATCTTGTCGGTTGGTACTCAGATACCTGGTAAGTCAGAGAACATTTTGATAAATAGAAAATATCCTCATATCCATATTTTCTCATAATTAAATATATAATTATTTTTAGCCTCAAGGAGTTTGCCATCTTCGGGTCTCCACTTAGAAGATATATATATATATATATATATATATATTTTTTTTTACATCTTTATTGGAGTACAATTGCTTTTCAATAGTGTGTCAGCTTCTGCCCTACAACAAAGCGAATCAGCTATACGTATACACGTGTTCCCATATCTCCTCCCTCCCGCGTCTCCCTCCCTCCCACCCTCCCCATCCCACCCCTCCAGTTGGTCACAAAGCACCTAGTCGATCTCCCTGTGCTCTGCGGCCGCCTCCCACCAGCTATCCATCCTACACTCGGCAGTGTATATATGTCCATGCCACTCTCTCGCTTTGTCACAGCTTACCCTTCCCCGTCCCCATATCCTCAAGTCCATTCTCTAGTAGGTCTGTGTCTTTATTCCTGTGTTACCCCTAGGTTCTAGAAGATACTTTTTGACAAATATTTTTACAAGATAAAATTCATCAAGTAACTTGCCTCTATTTATGATCCTATTTAATATTTTGCTGAATTTTGATGCTGTGAAATTTGAGGCCTTTGGAACTTTTTCTATTCTATTAAATATAAGTTTTCTAATTTGCAAAGATAGGAATTCTGGAATTCCATCAAAAGATTCTTCCTACCAGTGGATCTAATGCAAAGTGCAGTTAGAGAATTTCAGGTTAAATTTTGTGTGCTATTTGAGGTGCTCTAATTATTTAACTATTTCAGTAGCTCCCTTTTGTAGGGGTTAATTTTAATGTCTTCCTGTTTGAGAGGTTTGATTTTATAATTGAAATATGCTAAAAGCTTCAAAACCTTAAGTGTTTTGGCATTTCATTGATTGGCACTTTGATTATTTCATGTTAAAGATTTCTAATGGATTTTGAATAGAATTCAATAAAGTCTTAAGGATTTGTTTACAAAAGTAGATCAACACCAATGGAGGATACTGGGGTTATTTATGAAATATTTCTACAAGCTTTCTAAAATACTACTGATGATTGAGAGCAAAGAGAGAAAACACATACTACATGTGTAAGTAGCATCAGCTTTGCTACCAAAACTTTGTTTCTGTTTGCTGTTCTGTGTGTGTATAAAATATAATGCTATATATTTATAGTTACTATTTAACTATGCATATATAGTTATATATATATAATTTATATTCAGTTACATAAAATAACTATAAGCCAAAATCTATAAAACTATATACATATGTATATGTGATTATATATATGTAGCCATACACACACACACACACACACACAAAGTAAGTAAAATAACTAAAAATTATAAGGCATTGATCATAATACACACACACACACACACACACACACACACACACGGTCATTTTGTAAACTATACTTATTGTGATTGGCTGACTATCATGGTATGGGTGCATTTTCAAATTATTTCAAGTATATTTCTGCCTTATGCAGTTCTTAATTTTGTAAAAACATTGTTTTTACCAGGATGCTGTATTCTACCAAATTAGTGTTTGTACTTACATCACAAAAACAAATACTTCTATCTTCAATGATGAACTTTTTAACTGAATTTGCAGTAGCAATCACTATTGTCAGCTGTTTCACTTAAGACAGAATAAACTTCCCAAAGCTTTACTTTTATCCAGGAAGTGTATGAGGAATCAGATGATAATTGACATTCACTCAACTAACTTCTCTTTGAAGCATCTGATGACCTAGACCATTTAACTGTTTGCAAATCTATGCTAATTAGCCAAGATTTCACTTAATGGTATTGACTCATTCTTCTTGCACAAGAAAACTAGGAATTGAAATAAGTGGAATTAGTTTAGAGGAAAAACCAGTTTACTTAAATGAAAAGTCATGCATCACAGAGTATCCATAAACACACCTTCTGCAGCTGCACATGCTACACCATCATCCTCGGGCACCATCTTCTGAAAACATCAATTTTTGAAATAGATGTTGATGCTTCTCAGGCAGATGGATGTCTTCTGATATTCATGTGGTCAGTGAGTCACCATGTCTCCCTTGATGGGTGATAAATGTTGACAAACATTCTGTTCAAGTTACATGTTCATCCTCAATTTTCTTTTGAAATGGATACTTGGTACTTAGTTTTTCACTAAATATGTATTTTCATTTTTTGAGCTTGTTGCTATCGCAAGGGTTCATTGCAATATTACAAAGTATTACCAAAAAATAAAAACAATAGTTGCAGCCTTCCACCACAATAAATGATGAAACCACTGTAACAAGAGTGTTCAGACTATACTCTGAATGCTCTCCAGCAGGACTCTTCTGCCTTTATTTCCTACACACATTTCACAAATACCTGATTTTCTCCCATTTTCCATTTCCCCAGCTGACTTGTTAATTAGCAGCCTTGTGCCTCTCACAAGCAAAGGCATGGGCCCCAGTCATTGACTGGTGTATCAAGTGGTTGTCTGGAATAGAAGCTTAGAATACTCCCATCGCCATCTGACACCAGGAGTAGCTATCTCAAGCCCCTGGTATTAGATTGCCCTTTAGTTTTTTATGGAGTGCAGTGTATATTGTCCTTATAAGTGAAGTGCCAGTTGTTTCAAGACAGGAAGGTATCTGGAAAACAGCATCAGTTGAATTCTGTTTGTTTCTAGATTTGACCCCACGTTATAGTGAGAACTCTTGACCTCACAAGAGTCTCACATTCTAATAGAGAAGACCATGTTAGAAACTCAAAGTACAAAGTGGTTTATTACAATATTAGAAGAAACTAGAAACTAGTTAAACCATTCCTGATTTAGTTGAATGCAGATGTTAATATAAGTATTTTAAAAACTAAAACAGGGAAGGGGCTCTCCAAGAAGTCAGGTGGGACTCTGCGTGGGCAGAGACCAGGGCATGCAGATCCAATAGTGCCTGGCTCAGGTTCTTGTCCCTAAGAATGGCAGCTTCCACAGCGTCCTGGGTTTTACCCCACTCATCTTGAGAAGGCTTCCACGCATCCTGAAGAGGGCATGGCTGCATCACTGGTTTTGAATTTTCAAGAGACGCTGGGCACCCTCACACTTCTCCTCAGCCAATTGGTGAAAAAAGTGGCCCACACTGTCCAGAGTCATATTGTTGCTGTAGAAACAGAAGCCAAGAGAGAGCTACAGGGTGAAAGTGAAAGGGAGATCAATCAATAAAAAATGGACAAAGAAGACAGGAGATAAACAGAAAACAGGAGGAAGAAACTCATGAGAAAAAAGCAGAAAAAAGAGAGGAATAACAGATGGAGCTAAGACATTGATATCATTCAAACATGAAGCCGTGTGGCTGACAGGGTCTTGGTGCTCCAGCTGGGTGTCAGGCCTGTGCCTCTGAGGTGGGAGAGCTAAGTTCAGGACATTGGTCCACCAGAGATCTCCCAGCTAGCTCCACGTAATATCAAATGGCAAAAGGTCTCCCAGAGATCTCCATCTCAACACTAAGACCCGGCTCTACTCAACGACCAGCAAGCTACAGTGCTGGACATCCTATGCCAAACAACTAGCAAGACAGGAACACAACCCCACCCATTAGCAGAGAGCTGCCTAAAATCATAATAAGGTCACAGATACCCCAAAACACACCACCAGATGTGGTCCTGCCCACCAGAAAGACAAGATCCAGCCTCCAACACCAGAACACAGGCACTAGTCTGCTCTATCAGGAAGCCTACACAACCCACTGAAACAACCTTAGCCACTGGGGGCAGACACCAAAAACAACGGGAACTACGAACATGCAGCCTGTGAAAAGGAGACCCCAAACACAGTAAGTTAAGCAAAATGAGAAGACAGAGAAACACAGAGCAGATGAAGGAGCAAGGTAAAAACCCACCAGACCAAACAAATGAAGAGGAAATAGGCAGTCTATGTGAAAAAGAATTCAGAGTAATGATAGTAAAGATGATCCAAAATCTTGGAAATAGAATGGAGAAAATACAAGAAACGTTTAAAAAGGACCTAGAAGAATTAAAGAGGAAACAAACAATGATGAACAACACAATAAATGAAATTAAAAATTCTCTAGAAGGAATCAATAGCAGAATAACTGGGGCAGAAGAACGGATAAGTGACCTGGAAGATAAAATAGTGGAAGTAACTAACACAGAACGGAATAAAGAAAAAAGAATGAAAAGAATTGAGGACAGTCTCAGAGACCTCTGGAACAACATTAAATGCACCAACATTCAAATTACAGGGATCCCAGAAGAAAAAGAGAAAAAGAAAGGGACTGAAAAAATATTTGAAGAGATTATAGTTGAAAACTTCACTAATATGGGAAAGGAAATAGTCAATCAAATCCAGGAAGCACAGAGTCCCATACAGGATAAATCCAAGGAGAAATACAACAAGATACATATTAATTAAACTATCAAAAATTAAATACAAAGAAAAAATATTAAAAGCAGCAAGGCAGAAACAACAAGTAACATACAAGGGAATCCCCATAAAGTTAACAGCTGATCTTTCAGCAGAAACTCTACAAGCCAGAAGGGAGTGGCAGGACATATTTAAAGTGATGAAAGGGAAAAACCTACAACCAAGATTACTCTGCCCAGCAAGGATCTCATTCAGATTTGACGGAGAAATTAAAACCTTTACAAACAAGCAAAAGCTAAGAGAATTCAGTACCACCAAACCAGCTTTACAACAAATGCTAAGGGAACTTCTCTAGGCAGGAAACACAAGAGAAGGAAAAGACCTACAATAACAAACCCAAAACAATTAAAATGGTAATAGGAACATACATATTGATAACTACCTAAATGTAAATGGATTAAATGCTCCAACCAAAAGACATAGACAGGCTGAATGGATACAAAAACAAGACCCCCTGTATATATTCTGTCTACAAGAGACCCACTTCAGATCTAGGAACACATACAGACTGAAAGTGAGGGGATGGAAAAAGATATTCCATGCAAATGGAAATCAAAAGAAAGCTGGAGTAGCAATTCTCATATCACACAAAATAGACTTTAAAGACTATTAAAAGAGACAAAGAAGGGCACTACATAATGAAAAAAGGATCAATCCAAGAAGAAGATATAACAATTGTAAATATTTATGCATCCAACATAGGAGCACCTTAATACATAAGACAAATGCTAACAGGCATAAAAGGGGAAATCGACAGTAGCACAATCATATTAGGGGACTTTTAACATCCCACTTTCACCAATGGACAGATCAACCAAAATGAAAATAAATAAGGAAACTCAAGCTTTAAATGATACATTAAACAAGATGGACTTAAATGATATTTGTAGGACATTCCTTTCCAAAAACAGAACACACTTTCTTATCAAGTGCTCATGGAACATTCTCCAGAATAGACCATACGTTGGGTCACAAATCAAGCCTTGGTAAATAAGAAAATTGAAATTGTATCAAGTATCTTTTCCAACACAATGCTATGAGACTAGATATCAAGTACTGGAAAAAATCTGTAAAAAATACAAACACATGGAGGCTAAACAATGCACTACTTAACAACCAAGAGATCACTGAAGAAATCAAAGAGGAAATCAAAAAATACCAGGAAACAAATGACAATGAAAACACGAAGACCCAAAACCTATGGGACGCAGCAAAAGCAGTTCTAAGAGGGAAGTTTATAGCAATACAGTCCTACCTCAAGAAACAAGAAATATCTCAAATAAACAACCTAACCTTACACCTAAAGCAGTTAGAGAAAGAAGAACAAAAAAAAGTCCAAAATTAGTAGAAGGAAAGAAATCATAAATATCAGATCAGAAATAAATGAAAAAGAAATGAAGGAAATAATAACAAAGATCAATAAAACTAAAAGCTGGTTCTTTGAGAAGATAAACAAAATAGATAAACCATTAGCCAGACTAATCAAGAAAAAAAGGGAGAAGACTCAAATCAGTAGAATTAGAAATGAAAAAGGAGAAGTTACAGCTGACACTGCAGAAATACAAAGGATCATGAGAGATTGCTACAAGCAACTATATGCCAATAAAATGGACAACCTGGAAGAAATGGACAAATTCTTAGAAAAGCGCAACCTTCCATTACTGAGCCAGGAAGAAATAGAAAATATAAACAGACCAATCATAAGCACTGAAATTGAAACTGTGATTAAAAATCTTCCAACAAACAAAAGCCCAGGACCAGATGGCTTTACAGGCGAATTCCATCAAACATTTACAGAAGAGCTAACACCTTTGCTTCTCAAGCTCTTTCAAAATATAGCAGAGGGAGGAACACTCCACAATTCATTGTACAAGACCACCATCACCCTGACACCAAAACCAGACTAAGATGTCACAAAGAAAGGAAACTACAGGCTGGTATCACTGATGAACATAGAGGCAAAAATCCTCAACAAAATACTAGCAACCAGAATCCAACAGCACATTAAAAGGATCATGCACCATGATCAAGTGGGGTTTATCCCAGGAATGCAAGGATTCTTCAGTATACGCAAATCAATCAATGTGATACACCATATTAACAAACTGAAGGAGAAAAACCATATGATCATCTCAATAGATGCAGAAAAAGCTTTCAATAAAATTCAACACCGATTTATGATAAAAACCCTCCAGAAAGTAGGCATAGAGGGACTTACCTCAACATAATAAAGGCCGTATATGACAAACCCACAGCCAACATCATTCTCAATGGGGAACAAATGAAGCCATTTCCTCTAAGATCAGGAACAAGACAAGGTTGCCCACTCTCCCCACTATTATTCAACATAGTTTTGGAAGTTTTTGCCACAGCAATCAGAAAAGCAGAGAAGAAAAAGAAACAAAGGGAATCCAATCGGAAAAGAAGAAGTAAAGCTGTCACTGTTTGCAGATGACATGATACTATACATAGAGAATCCTAAAGATGCTACCAGAAAACTGCTAGAGCTAATCAATGAATTTGTTAAGGCAGCAAGATACAAAATTAATGCACAGAAATCTCTTGCATTCCTATACACCAATGATGAAAAATCTGAAAGAGAAATTAAGGAAACACTCCCATTGACCTTTGCAACAAAAAGAGTAAAATCCCTAGGAATAAACCTACCTAAGGAGACAAAAGACCTGTATGCAGAAGACTGTAAGACACTGAGGAAAGAAATTAATGGTGAACGAAACAGATGGAGAGATATACCCTGTTCTTGGATTGGAAGAATCAACATTGTGAAAATGACTATACTACCCAAAGCAATCTACAGATTCAGTGCAATCCCTATCAAACTACCAATGGCATTTTTCACAGAACTAGAACAAAAATTTCACAATTTGTGTGGAAACACAGAAGACCCCGAATAGCCAAAGCAATCTTGAGAACGAAAAACGGAGCTGGAGGAATCAGGCTCCTGGACTTCAGACTATACCAGAAAGCTACAGTAACCCAGACAGTATGGTACTGGCACAAAAACAGAAGTATAGATCACTGGAACAGGATAGAAAGCCCAGAGATAAACCCACGCACATATGGTCACTTTATTTTTGATAAAGGAGGCAAGAATATTCAATGGAGAAAAGACAGCCTCTTCAATAAGTGGTGCTGGGAAAACTGGGCATCTACATGTAAAAGAATGAAATTAGAACATTCCCTAACACCGTACACAAAAATAAACTCAAAATGTATTAAAGACCTAAATGTACGGCCAGACACTATAAAACTCTTAGAGGAAAACAGGCAGAACACTCTATGACATAAATCACAGCAAGATCCTTTCTGACCCACCTCCTAGAGAAATGGAAATAAAAACAAGAATAACGAAATGGGATCTATGAAACTTAAAAGCTTTTGCACAGCAAAGGAAACCATAAGCAAGACAAAAAGACAACCCTCAGAATGGGAGAAAATATTTGCAAATGAAGCAACTGACAAAGGATTAATCTCCAAAATTTACAAGCAGCTCATGCAGCTCAATATCAAAAAAACAAACCACCTAATCCAAAAATGGGCAGAGGACCTAAATAGACATTTCTCCAAAGAAGATATACAGATAGCCGACAAACACATGAAAGAATGCTCAACATCACTAAACATTAGAGAAATGCAAATCAAAACTTCAATGAGGTATCACCTCACACCAGTCAGAATGGCCATCATCAAAAAAATCTACAAATAATAAATGCTGGAGAGGGTGTGGAGAAAAGGGAACCCTCTAACACTGTTGGTGGGAATGTAAATTGATACAGCCACTATGGATAACAGGATGGAGGTTCCTTAAAACACTAAAAATAGAATTACCGTATGACCCAGCAATCCCACTACTGGGCATAAATACCCTGAGAAAACTATAATTCAGAAAGAGTCATGTACCACAATGTTCATTGCAGCACTATTTACAATAACCAGGACATGGAAGAAACCTAAGAGTCCACTGAAGATGAATGGATCAAGAAGATGTGGCACATATATACAATGGAATATTACTCAGCCATAAAAAGAAAGGAAATTGAGTTATTTGTTGTGAGGTGGATGGACTCTGTCATATAGAGTGAAGTAAGTCAGAAAGAGAAAAACAGATACTGTATGCTAACACATATATATGGAATCTAAAAAAAAAAGTTGGTTATGAAGAACCTAGCGGAGGATAGGAATAAAGACACAGGTGTCGAGAATGGACTTGAGAACACGGGGACGGGGAAGGGTAAGCTGGGACGAAGTGAGGGAGTGGCATGGAGTTATATATACTACCAAAATAGATAGCTAGTGGGAAGCAGCCACATAGCACAGGGAGATCCGCTCAGTGCTTTGTGACCACCTAGAGGGGTGGGATAGGGAGGGTGGAAGGGAGACGCAAGAGGCAGGAGATATGAGGATATGTGTATATGTAATGCTGATTCACTTTGTTATAAAGCAGAAGGTAACACACCATTAAGACACCATAGTAAAGCAATTATACTCCAATAAAGATGTTAAAAAAAAAACAGTAACATCAAATGCTGGATCAAATGCTAAACTTGGCAGGATGACAGGATAGTTGGTGTAAACCATGATTGTAATGTAATCCTCTCCACAAGGTTGTTATTATTACCCCCATTTTACCCGGGAGGATACTGAGGCTCAGACAGTTGAAGCATCTTATCCAGGATCATATAGGTAGCTAAAAACATCTGTATGATTCCAAACTCTTATCTCACTGTAAATCACTGCCATTTTAGTGTCTGACCACCTTAGACCTACAATAAAGGTACAGTGTTAACTAATTATGGGTCCTCAATACAAACTTGTATTTAAAAATACATTTACATGTTTTTACTTATGGAACCTTAACATTGTGTACAAGAGGGTTGAATGAGAGGTTAAATTATGACCACTTTCCCAGCAGGGATTCTTGGAGCTTAGAGGGATGGTATAGAAGTGAGGAAGGTGGTCTACCAGGGAAAGAGTCAGCAGGTTGGAACCAAGCTTGAGTGCAAAAGAGCTGAGCGAGTGGATGCAGAGTTTTTGCCGTAACAGTTTGCCCAGCAGGTACTTAAAATTCAGTTGGTCAAGGAAAAACAAATTAGGTTATTCTACTATTAAGCAGAGCTTTGAAAGAGAAGTGCAGGTTCTTGTGTTTATAGTTCAATGAGGAAACATCCCAGGGCCCTAAGGAGAGAGTTGGCTGGCTGAGGTTTTTGTTTCTTCCTTTCATTAATCTACACATTCTAACTGTGTAAGACCTTTATTCATTTATTTGGAATCCTGGTCACTCCAAGTCATAACAGCCTAGTTTCTCGACAATATGGACAAAATGGTATTTTTCTGACTTATTCCTCTTTGGCAGAATAGTGTAAATCAGAGTTCCTTGCTTCTCTCTCTTCTCTAGGACTGATGTGCTCGGTGCCTACAATGTGTCTCGTGTGTTTTCCCACAATAACACTCCCAGCCAATATGTAGCATCATTCTCTTTGCAAAGATGGCCACGTGCCTGTCGGGTCTCTGATGTGAGTTTCTGAAATGCTCCTGACATGTAATGCTCCTCCCCCAGTGTTGTTACATGCTGTTACCATGATACTTCACATTCTTGGATTTCTTTTAGAGATGCTGTAGAAATTATTTAGGAAAAACAATACAGATAATGTTTTAAAAACACTCATGAACCTACCACCTAGAAATAATGTGCATTATATTGCCATGTTCCTTCTTACTTTATTAAAAAATTAAATATCATAGATAGCAGGGAGGTCCTCTTTGCACCTTTTTCCTAATCCTCTCCCCAGAAGCAACTGCTCCCATGAGTTTCATGGGTTTCCTTCCATCTCTCTTTTTATATTGATATTTTTAACTACATAGATGTATGTATTTTAAATTATAAACATTTATATAAATCATAGATATTATATATTGCATGAAACAATCTGTAACAGTCTGTAACTATTTTATGCCATATTCTGCTTTTATGATAGTCATATTGATACATGGAGATCTAGTCATGAATTTGAATGGCTGTTTAATACTTCCATTATGTGAATATATCAGAGTTTATGCATTTCTCTATTGATAAACATATAGGTTGATATTCATTGGAGTTCCAACAGAAAACAGATGGCACACTCATGCTGGGTTATCGAGGAGGATTTAATAAAGGGATTGTTAATGACTATGTGGGCCAGGTTTCAGAATAAAACAAGGAAGGGTACAGTATCCCACAGAAAAAACGGCACACTTATTGCCACCCCTAGGCCTGACACAGGGCTGTTGTTCCCAGAGAGAGAGCTGTCTTGAGAGGCCTGACGTGAGCTGTGTCCTCTGTAGAGATGCAGCTACCTCCCCATGATCCCTCAAAAAGAGAGGAGAGGAAACACTTTGACTGCATTCTCTTCCCTCCCTCTGGCCTCCTGTTGGGCTCCCCATTGGATGACAGGGGTTCATTGCTGTAGTCCTCAAAGATGAGCTTCCCAGGTCGCGGCATCACGGAGGAGGGTGGGCTCTGGATATGGAAGGGTAAAAGGAGATATGCAGCACACCTTTGTTCATAGGTTTTGCTACTCCAGATACTGCTTCAGGGCTCATCTTTGTCATGCCTCCATATCATCTGTCCAGAGTTTCTCAGGGTGTGTATGTATGTATAGCAGTGGAGTTGCATACTCTTAAGGATATAGATTTTCCACTTCTCTGCATATTGTCATCTTGTTCTCCAAAGTGGTTGTATTTTTACCAACTCTGCACTCGAGTTCCTTTTCCTGTGTCCTCACCAGCACTTGACAATTTATTATTGCCAAAATGGTGAGTTTGAAATGATATCGTGACATGGATTTTAACATACTTTTCCTTGATTATCTGTGAATTGAATGGCTTTTCCTATGTTGATCAGATATTCTAGTTTATTTTCCTCTGTTTTATGATTTGTAGCTGTTGCTCATTTTTCTATTGCGTTGTTTGTCCTTATTGATCTGTAGGAATTCTTTTTTTTTTTTTTTTTTAAGAATCTTGGATGATATTTATTTATTTTTTTGTGGTACGCGGGCCTCTCACTGCTGTGGCCTCTCCCGTTGCGGAGCACGGGCTCCGGACGCGCAGGCTCAGCGGCCATGGCTCACGGGCCCAGCCGCTCCGCGGCATGTGGGATTTTCCCGGACCGGGTCACGAACCCGTGTCCCCTGCATCGACAGGCGGGCTCTCAACCACTGCGCCACCAGGGAAGCCCTGGATGATATTTATTTATGATTTCTTAGATTTATAGTTGTAAATCTTGGTATCTTTAGAAATTTCTTATTTCAAGTATTTATTTAATGAAGGAAATTCAGTCTCTGTGAAATTCAAAAACAGATGTTATCCTAGGGTGGAACGTTTAATTTTGAGGTCCTGTTTGATGCTGAGTACGATTGCTAAGTTGGCTTTTTTTTCTTTTAATTTTTATTGGAGTATAGTTGCTTTACAATGTTGTGTTAGTTTCTGCTGTACAGAAAAGTGAATCATATATATATCCCCTCTTCTTTTAGATTAGCTTCTCATTTAGGTCACCAGAGAGCATTGAGTAGAGTTCCCTGTGCTATACAGTAGGTTCTCATTAGTTATCTGTTTTATACATAGTAGTGTATATATGTCAATCCCAGTCTGCCAGTTCATCCCACCCCCTCTTCCCCCCTTGGTATCCATAAGTTTGCTCTCTACATCTGTGTCTCTGTTTCTGCTTTGCAAATAAGTTCATCTGTACCATTTTTCTAGATTCCACATATAAGCGATATTGTACTATATTTGTTTTTCTCTTTCTGACTTACTTCACTCTGTATGACAGTCTCTGGGTCTGTCCACATCTCTGCAAATGGCACTGTTTCATTCCTTTTTGTGGCTGAGTAATGTTCCATTGTATATATGTACCACATCTTCTTTATCCATTCTTCTGTTGATGGACATTTAGGTTGCTTCCATGTCCTGGCTAGTGTAAACAGTGCTGCAATGAACACTGGGGTGCGTGTATCTTTTTGAATTATGGTTTTCTCTGGGTATGTCCAGGAGTGGAATTTCTGGGTCATATGGTAGTTCTATTTTTAGTTTTTTGAGGCACCTCCATACTGTTCTCCATAGTGGCTGTACCAGTTTATATTCCCACCAACAAACAGTGTTAGAGGGTTCCCTTTTCTCCACATTCTCTCCAGCATTTATTGTTTGTAGATTTTTTGATGATGGCCATTCTGACTGGCGTGAGGTGATACCTCATTGTAGTTTTGATTTGCACTTTTCTAATAATTAGTGATGTTGATCATCTTTTTATGTGTTTGTTGGCAATCTGTATGTCTTCTTTGGAGAGATGTCTGTTTAGGTCTTCTGCCCATTTTTTCATTGAGTTGTTTGTTTTTTTCACATAGAGCTGCATGAGCTGTTTATATATTTTGGAGATTTGTCCCTTGTTGGTTGCTTCATTTGCAAATATTTTCTCCCATTCTGAGGGTTGTCTTTTCATTTCATTTATGGTTTCCTTTGCTGTGCAAAAGCTTTTCTGTTTAATAGGTCCCATTTGTTTATTTTTGTTTTTATTTTCATTACTCTAGGAGGTGGATCAAAAAAGATCTTGCTGTGATTTATGTCATAGAGTGTTCTGCCTATGTTTTCCTCCAAGGGAGGAGTTCTTTTTTTTAATTGAAGTATAGTTGATTTACAGTATTGCATTTGTTTCAGGTGTACAGCAAGTGATTTGGTTACATGTGTGTATATATATATGTGTGTGTGTATATATGTAAATGTCTATATTGTTTCTTTTCTTTTCCATTATAGTTTATTACAAGATAGTGAATACAGTTCCATGTGCTATAGAGTAAATCCTTGTCGTTTATGGGAATTCTTTTTGTAACCTGAATTCTAGTCCTCTCCTTATTATGTACGTTGAAAATATCTTCTCCTAGTATGTGGATTATCTTTGAACTCTGTTTCTCATGTTCTTTGTTCTAATACTTTAAAATTTTATAAAATCATTTTTTCCTTTATGAAACATGTTTAGGTCCTGTTTGTGAACAACTTCCTGACCTGGAGATCGTACAAGTATTCTTACGAAGTAGTTCTCTAATTTTTTTAGTCTAAAAGTTTTATTTTTGACTTGTATAGGGCTTTATTGCATTTGGACTTTTGTTTGTTTAATGTGATATAGACATCTAATTTATGTTTCCTATGGAAAATTCAGTTATTTGAATACAGTTTACTGACTCATTTCTCTTGTGTTTACGACGCCGTCTCTCTGATACTCAAGTTCTCATTCAAGCATAGGGTTGCATCTGGGCCTTCCATTCTGCTGCATGGATCATTCTGAATGTTCCTGCACAGATACAACCATGTTCTTTTTACTGCAATTTAATAAGCTACAATGTTATGAGTGTTGTTATCTGGAAACAATTTCCCTCCTCTCTACTCTACTTCCTTCTCCTCCTGCCTTCTTTAGGATGTCTTAGCTGTATTCAAACCTTCACTCTTTCACATGAATTTTATTAATTTTCATACAATTTTTTGATTGGACTTGCATGGATTGCTTATGTTAATTTGAGTAGAAATGACACCTCTATGATATTACGCCTTTCCATTCTTGAGCTTGATATCTCTCACCACTTATCAGGTCTTCTTCCATGCCCTTCAATCAAATTTCATAATTTTCTCAGGAAGGTCTTGTATATCTTTGGTTGGATTTCTTCCTAACTGCCTCATTATTATTTTTTGTTTTTGTTGAGACGAGAATCTTTTTCCTCCATTGTGTTTTCTCATTGGTCATGATCAGTGTGAAGAAACGGTATGTAATTAGTATGAAGGAGTGTTATGTGTTTTATCACTTCTGTATCAGCTTATATAATTCTTTGCTCAGAGTCTTTCATAGGCTTTTCATCTCACTTAGTGTAACATCCAAAGTCATTATGGTGGCTTGTACAGCCCTGCTGTGGTCTGGTCCCTTGACCCCCTTCTGGGTTTATCTCCTACCCTTATCTTACTTTTTAAGTTCTCTTCCTGCCTCCCCACGATGATGGAGACTTTGTTTTAGTTACCTTTGTATCTTCAGTACCTAGAGCAGTGCCAGGCACATAGTATGCTCTTGGTAAATACTTGTTTGAGTGAGTGAATAAATGAATCCAGCAGCTTTGCTGAATTCTCTGTTAGACAATCAAAGACAAAAGAGTAGAACTCTGTTGACAGTGTGCACATCATGACAGTATTGAAAGAAATGCCCCCTTTATTATGACACCTTGTCCCCAGGACTCTGGTGTATGCACACATTATTGGCTAACGAGACACCTAAGTGGACACATCATGTTCCTCCTGCATGCATCTCCACTGAAGTCTTGGAAACTTCTTGTGTACTCAGGCCTTCTCTCCCCATAGGGTGAGCTGTCTCTCCAGGCTCTTTAACACAACACGGAGGGACATCCCTGATGAACTTCAGTCATTCTCTGAAATGTATATGGAGACCTCAGCATCTGCTTTTTTTTTTTTTTTTTTTTTTGCGGTACGCGGACCTTTCTGTTGTGGCCTCTACTGTTGCAGAGCACAGGCTCCAGATGTGCAGGCTCAGCAGCCATGGCTCACGGGCCTAGCCGCTCCGCGGCATGTGGGATCTTCCTGGACCGGGGCACGAACCCATGTCCCCTGCATCAGCAGGCGGACTCTCAACCACCGTGCCACCAGGGAAGCCCCTCAGCATCTGCTTTGATTGCACCCTTTATAAGCATTGACCCACATGGCAGTTTGGCCAACAAAAGAGCTAACCTTGGGAGAACACTTTGTCACGTGAGTCACTGCATTGCTAGAAGTTCAAGTTGTTCTTACTGCTACTGATGTTCCACAGCACATTTGTCACTGTGTGCACAAGTGCATTTGCCCATTCACTCATTTATTCATTCTACAATCTTTGATAGAACAAGAGCATGGTTCAGGCACTCTACCTGGTGGGGTAGGTTGTGTAATAACTGTGGCAGACACTGTACCCTTGGCGGGGTTCATAGTTTATTAGTGGAAATTGTTAAAGTGTTGTGCTCAGGGACACCAGAGAAGAAGAATAATTCATCCTACCTGGCAGAATCTTGGGAGATTTCACAGAGAAGGCACCAATTGAGTTTGGCTTTGTTTGTCAAAAGATAAAGTTTCTAAGGGGAGAATGGAAAACCAGCTTTATAGAAGCAAAGTGTTTTCAATCTAGAAATTTCACTTACAGTAATTTGTTGTATGTGCACAAAGAGTTATTTATGAAGATGTTCATTCAGTCATTCAGTATTGTTCATAAAAACCAAAAAAATTAAAAGTATTTAAATGTCCATTATTAGGGGATTGGTTTTATAGTCTGCAAACTTTAATCATATTCAGTAAGTCTGCATGCACCCGTTTAGAAAGATCTAACATTAAATTTGAAAAAAAAAAAAAAGCCCCAAGGCTCAGAATAAGACATGTAGAAAGGAAAAGGTTATGCTTATATATGCATAGAAAAATTTTGGAAGGATGCTCTTTTAGTATCTACTGTTGCAAGACAAACCACTCCATAGCTTTGTGGTTCCAGGCAAGCAAGTTTTTATGCTCTTGATTTTGTGCATGAGGAATCTGGGCAGGATAAGCTGGGAAGACTTACCTCTACTCCAGAATAACTGGTGTCTCAGGTGAGGTCTCTTGAATGGCTGGATTGACTGAAAGAGCCATATGTCTGGCTGTTGGTTGGGTTCCTTGGTGTATTTAATATGGCTTCTTCAGTCACAAGTCTCGTGGCTAGGCTGAGATAGTTGGAGGATCTAGGTCTAGCTGGGGAAATCTCTCACTCCTCTCCCACCTCTCCCCATGTGGCATCTTCATGCGGCAAGCTTGGGCTTCCCCACAATATGGCAGTCTCAGGGTAGTAAGACTTCTTATAAGGCATCTGGCTCCTCCCACACTGAGCCGTCCAAAAGGTCCAGGTGGAAGCTGCAAGGCTTCTTATAACCTGGCCTTGGATGTTCCAGAATTTTACCTCTACCGTCTTCCATTAATCATGCAAGTCCACTAAGACCAGCCCAAATTCAAGGAATTGGATGCCACCTCTTAGAGATGAAAGAGCAAAGAATTTGCAAATGTCCTGATTGTAAACCTAACTTTAGATTGTCTTTAATCTCTCTTCATTTATATGTCTAAACTCAGATACATAAAAAGTTTGTGAATAGTAACTGCCTCTGGAGAGGGACTCAGAGGGTTTGAGATATTAGGGAGACTTACATTTCATTGCATATTTTTCAGAATGGCTTAATTTGAAAAAAAAAATATCCTCATTCTACCTGCGTGATGTTTTCAACTGGAAAAACAGCCCTCAAATCTAGTTATTCATAAAGCTCAGGGGGCACAGGATTGCTTGACTTGTTGGGCATGGCAAGGAGCTCAGTGGTTCAAGTTGTCCTTCAGTGTGCCTGTGAAGCATTGGTTCTATTCCACAGATAAGGGGGTTAGATCCTGAGAACAGGGGAAGTAGAGGGCTAGGGTTTTAGTCTAAGTTAACAGCCTGAAGTTCTAAAAGGGAAAAAAAAAAAGGCAGTTGGGTCTGTTTAGGGTTTTCACTTAAATGGAAATCACTCTGTACAGGAAAGGTTCATGTTTCCCCTAAACGTCCTGAATTCCCACCCCTTCCAGCTCAGCCATTTGATGGTGCTGGACCTGGAGTCTGTCAAACCAAAGGTGAAAAGGTACTGGCTGCTCCGGAAGTCCTTAGATCCCTTATGCAGTGTCACAGTAGCATCCAGGTTGTAAGACAGAGGGTAGGTGCAAATGGATGTGGCCTTAGCTAAAAATAATGAAGAATAAGGTAAATGTACATATATACGTGTATCTGTGTGTATATTTTATGTCATCTATATGTATGTGATACCATGTGGCCAGAAAGTTATAGAAAGATTTAATCTGCCACCTTGCATATATATGTTGCATATATATGCCATGGCTTTCTCTTAATGATGCAGGGTAGCCTGCCTCTCCTGTGACTGCCAAGTCTGTTCCCTGTGGCTCTCCAGTTCTTGGCAACCTTTCAGGCTGTTGAGTCGCCAAAGTGGCTCATCCCTTCCTGGAACCTGGAATAGGAGACTCTGTTGGCTATACTGTCAGCAAAAGGAAAGGGGAGGGCTTTTGCGATCTTAATTTGCTTGGTTTGCTGAGGCATGAGTCTTGAAAAATTCCAAATTTAGGATTGTGGTTATAATGTCTTTTGGGCTTCTAATTTTATGTTTCTTTATTCAATTTTTATTTTAGGAAACTTTTTAATTTGAAAAATTGCAAGGGAGAAAACAATTTTTAAAATATTTGCTGAAGTTTTAAAATAAATGGCAACAAAATACCATGGAAAAATCTGAATATTTCAATTTTTTAAATTCAAGTATGCACAGTTATCCATGAGACTAATATTATGTAAATCAAATAATATATTTAACAGAAATTTGCATTTTTTGTGAATACATTTTACCTTGTAATGCTTTTTGAAGTGGTTATAAGGCTTTTTTTTGGAAACACATACCCTCAGTGTTTTGCAGAGAGATGATCTAAGTCTCATAATCAGTTACCCTAAATTTAAAAAACAGTTTGGATGCTGAATTCTGATCTTGTTTTTTTGTTCGGCTATACTACTTGGTACAAATAGTATTGATAATGATGTTGATTATTGATAGTATTGATGGTGATACTGATTATTGGTAATATTGATGGAATTGATAATATTGTTGGCTGTGTTCTTTTGATGTAAAACAGAAATTCTAATCAGATTTTTTGTGGTTTAAGCAAATAAGAGCCTTGAAGATAGCATAGAAAGTTCCAGAGTAAAGCACCTTATGATTGGGAAACCTAGGTGACTGTAACAGTTTCAGTAGGTTAGGTACTGGCAGGCCTGAGTGTCTGTAGGAGGACTCAGTTTTCCTGCTCTCTTTCTTTGTTTGGACTGTTGAAAGCATTCTCTGTATTGCCACAGTGGAGCTGTTGTCCTTCCCTTGGCTTAAAAATGAAAGCTAACTGTTGAGTGCACGGCTTTTCTTTTCCTCATTAGTTTGCAACAATTAAAATCATCCTACTTTGGTGCCACTAACGTGCATGTTAAAATTACAAGTTGTCAGATGATCCAGAATGTATATTTTATTTTCCTAGATTTTCATGAAAATGAAAACAAAGAATTAAAAAATGCTTCAGTGCTGACAAGAAAACTATTAGAAAGATTGATTGGAATTCAAAGATGGATCAAATATATATGTGTGTGCGTGTGTAATGTTTTTAAACACATGAGAAAAAATGAAATGTTCCAGAGATACTCACAGATCTATAAAGCCTCAGTATGAGGAACACTGCTGAGAATCAGAACATAGAGGAGCCCATTGGAAACTCCTTAGAATTCTGTCCTCCACCCCCTTTCTGCCTTTCAGATAACTCCTGCTGCTACTTCTGTTTAATCTCATACTTGCTAGTATTGCTGATTGGCATGCCTTAGACCCTAACGGATGCTGAAAGACACTACCACCAGGGGAAGGCTGCCATCATTGGCCTTACAGCTCTTTGCGATTCTGACACCCTCCATTCTCAAGCTTTCTCATCATCTCTGCTGCTCCAGCTGCTGCTCTCTTGCCAAGCTACTTTTTCTTTTTTTTTTTTGCCTCTCTATAGGTCAATTTCCAATGTTAAGGGAAGCAATAACTCAGATTTGACCTTTGCTCCCCATTGTAATGGGCTAATATTGTCCCTCCAAAGTTACACCCACCTAGAACCTCAGAATGTGACCTTATTTGGAAGTAATTAAGATGAGTTCCTACTGAATTAGGGTGGGTCCTAAATCCAGTGACTGGTGTCCTTATAAGAAGAGACGCCACAAGAAGCACGGAGCAGATGACCGTGTGAAGGAGGAAGTAGGGATTGGGGTGATGCAGCTATAAGCCAAGGAACATCAGGCATTACTGGGAGCCTCTAGAAGCTAGGAAGAGGCAAGGAAAGATGCTTCAGAGGGAGTGTGGCCCTGACAATACCTGGATTTCCAGCTTCTAGCTTCCAAGACTAGAAGAGAATAAATTGCTCTTCTTTTAAGACTCCCAGATTGCGGCAATTATGGCAACCCTAGGAGACTAATACACCCACCTGTCAAAATATATTGATCATACCCTCCTTTGTCTCACTTTTCTCTAGCTAGAAAGAGAAAGAAGTCCTTCTTCCAAATGTCTCTTCTTTCATTCTTCCTTCTTGTGTCTTAAGTTATTTCACCTCTTTCTAGTCAAATGCCACTATTTAATAAGGGATGAGTAAGTTTTAGCTGTACAGTGCAAGCCATCCCTTCACACAAGCCCCCCTTCCTATTTCCTGTTAAGAGCAGTGTAGACAATAGAGCCACAACAAATGGCGTTAAGATTTGTTTTCCCACTAGACACTCAGATGAGATCATGGGGAGAGGAAGCAACGTGTAGAAACATTCTCTCCATGTTGGGAAGTACTTAGCAGTCTTGCTTATTAAAGGCTCAAGTTTTGTGAGCAAGTTTATTGCATTAATTTTTGTTAACGGAAGATTATTTTAGCTGACAGTTTTCTCTTCCAAGTAAAATTCATGGAGTGCTAACAATGTCTTAGGCTGGATCCTGAGCCAGAATAATTTGGTTATCCCTAGATGAATAATGGCTTCATTAACTGGGCATTGGACAAAATGTTCTTTTCCTCTCCTTGTCCTTAATTACATTAATTAGCTGCGATTTCTGTGGCACTGTATGTTTTGTGCATAACACGTTCCAGGGCAGTTCAAGTAAGGTGATTTAAAAATTGGATTTGTGTATCAAAACCCCAAATCCAAACCAAACCAAACCAAAACCCACATTTCTTCCAAGCCAATGAAAAGGAAAATAAGTCTTAAAAATTACATTTAAGAACATGTGAGATCTTGCCTGATATAAACAATATGTACTGTTACAGAAAGATAACCCTATTAAATTCCATGAGAAATTTTGGCTTGTCATAATTCCGGCAGTAGTAGAGAAAACCCGTATCAGTTTGGTATTAATACTGTCATATTTCAAATTAGGGCGAAACCAAATTCTGACTAGGCAGAAATTTAAACTTTTTATTTTATCAGGACCCTAAAAGTAGTCAGTTGAGTACTTCACTAATATTTCCAGATTTTAGAGACTTTGAGAATTGATATCCTTTCTTAAATTATTCTAAAGTTTTCTGTCTGTGGGAATAGTAACTTAAAATAATTACCGCTATAGTGCATTAATAGGTTATTTTCAAGAGCCAACAAAAATTCTATACATAGTTTAAAATGTGAAAAGGAACCCTGAACGGATTTCTGAGTATCTTGAGTATGTTTAAGTTCCCAAAGAAGGTAAAGGAAAAGTTAAATTTGTGCCTAGGATTTTACCGAATGGCATTTAGACTTTTAGCTATATGATGAAGGTCATTTTAATGTCATACTTTTTTTCCCTCATCTCCTATTGCCTTCAAGGTCTGCTGCTTTTAGCTTTCCTGTATGATTATTTAATTGATATTGTATAGATGATAATGACAACCCCTCTTTCCCCACCTACAACTTTACTGAGTATTTGAAATATGTCACAGCCATGGTTAAATTTTTTAAACTGAGCTGTTTTTTTTTTGTATTTTCTTCTTTTTTTCACCCTGACCCCTGCATCCTGTCCTAGAGTATGACTTTCTCAGTTTGAATTTCCAAGTCTGATCTGACTTATCCATAAAATGGGTCTTTATGACCTTTTGCTAACAGTGGTTTGGGCACTGCTTACCTTTCAGGTCTATCACTGGAGTCACTGAGAGACAGAGTAGTGTATTTGTTAAGGTTAATTTCAGCTGTGATAGAGAACCCAAAGTTTTACAGTGCCTTACACAAGATATAAAAGTGCATTTCTCTTTTTCATCAAACACTGATGGTCCAGGCTGGTTTCTGGCTTCATATCCCCACCCCGGATCCCTTTCTTGGGTCTCCATTGTTTGTTCTTCAACACACAGTTTTTTTTAATGATTAATATGCTTGATTTTATTTCTTTCATTTAACCTATTTTTATTATTTATATTACATTGTTTTTTTTCTTTTTTCCCCAGTTTTATTGAGATATAATTGGTATTTAACACTGTGTGTTAAGGTGTACAGCATCATGATTTGACTTAACATATATCATGAAATGATCACCACAATAAGTTTAGTGAACAACCATCATCTCATATCAATATAAAATTAAAGAAATAGAAAAAAACCCACTTTTTTCCTTGTGATGAGCACTCTTAATATTTCCTCTCTTAACGGCTTTCATACATAACATACAGCAGTGTTAATCATATTTATCATGTTGTACATTACATCCTCAGTACTTATTTATCTTATAACTGAAAGTTTGCTCAGTAACTCACTTTTTTTTTTTTTTTTTTTTGCGGTACGCGGGCCTCTCACTGTTGTGGCCTCTCCCGTTGCGGAGCACAGGCTCCGGACTCGCAGGCCCAGCGGCCATGGCTCACGGGCCCAGCCGCTCCGCGGCACGAACCGAACCCGTGTCCCCTGCATCGGCAGGCGGACTCCCAACCACTGCGCCACCAGGGAAGCCCGTAACTCACTTTTATACAGAGCTTTATCATGTAAGGATTATGTTCCCTCGCAGCAGGGAGACTGCTTACCTTTACTATATATAGGTGACAAAGACTGAGTTTTGTAGAGGTTAAATGAGCTAGCCGGAGGTCACAAAAAAACTAAGGGGCAGAGCTGGGAATTGGATCCAGGCATTTTAATTCCCAGTTTCACCCAGACCAGGGTGGAAGCCAGAACCCAGGCAAGGTCTTATCACCTTTAACTGGTACTTGAAAGGCTATCATGAGACCACACTCTAGCACTGGGAGGGCAAGGAAAGCTTGACCCAGAATTTTATTCTTCTCTCTGTGTGTTCACAGTCTTCACTGTGCGTATCACCAGATTCCTTCTGAATGCTTTTTCAGTCTTTTAATATTTTTCATCCTCTTGGTCTTTTGCTCAGCATCAAGTGTTATGATCTTTGTCTATGGAAATAATCCCTGGTTAGAGTCAAATTTCTGACACCTCGCATCTCTCAATACTATTCTTTACCTTATACATTCCATGTTAGAGCAAAAATCCAGGGTCAGCTTTGTATGTGAAACGAAATCTCTTTTTTTTTTTAAGTTAAAAAATTTTTTTAATTTTATATTGGAGCATAGTTAATTAACAATGTTGTGTTAGTTTCAGGTGTATAGCAAAGTGATTCAGTTATACATATACATCTATTCTTTTTCCAATTCTTTTCCCATTTAGGTTATTACAGAATATTGAGCCCAGTTCCCTGTGCTATACAGTAGGTCCTTGTTGGTTATCTGTTTTAAACATAGTAATGTGTACATGTCAATCCCAATCTCCCAAGAAAGGAAATCTCTTATGGAGCATGTCATCTAAATCATTAATGGCTATAATTATAGCACAGCAGAAAACTATGAGATCATGGCATAAACAATGCTTAAAGTCCAGAAATTTCAAGTTCTAGATCTGCCTTATGATCCTGTTTGTGAAGGTTCCTTGAACCAATTATACAATCCCCTCCTCCCATATATTTAAAAAAACATGATTCCTGATATATTTGTATTTTTCAAATTTCAAATGTTTTCATCTATTTTTCTTAAGAAATATGTTCAATTTTTTTCCTTTGAATACAACATTGCACAGCATGTAGTTATTTCATTGGCTCAACAGTGACGTCATACTGAAAGTACACAGCCTTGTTGCCAAAGTTCCTGGTGAAGTAATTGTCTGTTGGTATTTAAGAACCCACATCAATTGAAACTATTTCTCATGATGTCACCGGTGCCAGGGCAGGGGTCCAGAAGATTAGGATTCCCTCTGACCTTCAGGGCACAGAAACATGCTATTAGCTACCATTTGGCAAAATGCCCTTGAGATAAGTAAATGAGCTTAAGAGGTCCATTTGAACAATTCCATTAAAGTACTTTGAAATTTTTAATTTATGATGATTTTCCCAATTTTATCTAGCTCCCTTTCTCAAGCTGAAGTTTTTTTTTTTCCCCTCTTATTTTGAAACATTTCAAACATACATAAGAGTCAAACATACAGGAGAGTACTATGAAAACCCATATACCTCTGCATAGATTCTACAAATAACATTTTGCTATGTTTGCCTTATCACATGTTTATTCATCTATCTCTTTAAAATGATGGAGTTTTTAAGCATCTTTAGACACTAAAGAAGGCCAGCTAATTAGACTGTAGACATTTGGGAATTTTAAGGGGAAAATTAGAGCATGGCTACTAGTCCTTCAAGAACATTCTTCATGACAGAAAGAGTGATTTTAAGAGAATTATTGTTCAAGTAATACAGTGTGGCAGCAATATTGGTGAAATTGAATTTGAAGGTGAAAAAAATTCCATATAAAAAAATAGAGAATCAAAAGAAATGAGTGCAGTTTTTAGAAAGTCCTTATACTCTGATGTTTGCATGTTGTTGACTGTAAAGGGATAGACTTTCAATTCAGGAAGCATGAATTCTAGAGTCTTCCTGCTTTTAACATGAGTCACTTGATTATGTTATACCAAGTAGTCCAGACTGAGATCCAAATTGAAGGACACTAAAAGTATGATGGGCCTTTATCTCTCCAGCCTAGCAGAAATCTCTGTTAGTAGATCCCTTCAATTTTATTGTTGAAAGATTCCCAGGAATAACAGAATTCTATACCCTGTCTCCTCATTTTCCTACAGAAGAGCCAAATTTTTAAAAAGGAATTCTCAGTGATAATGGGAAGAGTCATGCTGGCTCTCACTTTACAATCCCCTTTGTGATGGTTAGCTGTGCCTTTGACAAACTAATAGATGTATGTCCCGCAAATTATTATTTTTTAGTTTAGTGGGACATACAACATAAAAATTAGACAAACTTTTGCAAAGCAAAATTGGAAAGAAAACAGAAAATAGCGTGTCTCCTGGACCGCCCTGGTCTTTGAGAATTGATCACGAAGTTTTCAAGGTTAGTTATTAGTGACACACTATGCATGGAAAAATAGCTCTTCCTGGGTAGTGAAAATATTTTGTTGTTTTCTCGATGAAACACCATATGCTCTGGAGTCTTGTTCATAAGATAGGTCATCCCTGTGTCCTCCTTTCCCAGATTTTTTTTCCTTATGACTTTAAAGCCCATTATTTACTGGAACCATATATTCTCCAAACTCTAAAAACAATATTCCATATTGTATGATTCCATTTATATGACATTCTTGAAATAACAAAATTATAGAAATGAAGGACAGATGAGTGGTTGCCAGAGGTTAGGGAGAAGGAGAGAGGCAGGAGCTGGGTATGGTTATTAAAGGGCAACACAAGTGATCATTGTATGGTGATGAAGCTCTTCCGTGCCTTGAATGTAGTGGTAGAAACGTGACCATACACAAAGGACAAGATTGCATAAAGTTAAATGCACACATATACACCAATGAGTGTAAGTAAAACTGTGGAAATCTAAGAAGATAGGTGGCTTGTACCAATGTCAGTATCCTGGTTATGATATTATCCTGATGTTGTGTAAGATGTTACCATCAAAATAAACTGGGTGAAGGGTACATGGGCTATCGCTGCATTAATTTTTTTACAACTTCATGTGAATCTACAATAATCGAAAAATGAAATGTTAAAATTTATTCAGTGACTTTCTTTGGGGGGGGGAATAATTTTCTTGTTTAAAAACAGCCTTCACTTCATCTAGCTTTTTTTTTCTACTAGCATTTTTACAATTACAGTGACATATATTGAACAACTTGGAAATTAATTGGAATCACTATAAAGTAAAACTTAATTTTTTTAAACCTCGTGATAATTTTCATTTCTTTTCTACCTATTTTTGATGTAGTTTTCAGTAGAACAGTCCCTGTTTTTCCCTATGAACATTTAAAGAGGAGAGAATATTTTATACTAGAATAAAAGTGAACAATTTATTTTAAAAAAGAAATATGATACAACCAAAATTTAGCATATTTTGTACTTTGTATCTCTAGAGAATATACTTACATTAAATAACGATGAATTATTATAGACCATAAAGGCATGCATATTGATTTCTCATTGATTAAATGCTGAATTTCTGGTATTGTGGAATAAAAAATATTCCATCAATGTTAATTACTAACTGATGTGCTGTGTATAGCCTGTTTTGTTTTTTTTTTTTTAATTAAAGCCATCATACCACTTATTAAGTTTATCTAATCAATAGAGACAAACCAAACCAAGGGGGTCTGGGTAGAGATTGCTATGGTATCCTTAAAGAAAATTCCATTATACATGATAAATTGGGGTATTCAGGGTTTTGACAATTTCTATGACTAAAAGGAAATTATTTTCAAAATTTCAATTCAATGGGGCTTGGATAATTGGTTCTGTAAGAGTTGGAGGCCCCAAGGGCATGCAAGTACCAATCCAAGTACATGTGGTTACTGCGTCTCCAGGCTCTGAGAATGCTAGATAGCTTTGGTCTGCTCCGGATGCTCAGATATCCCAGTTCTCCGGGTGAGCTGCTCCTACATCCCAGAAGTAAAGCCAAGCAGCTTTTTTTTTTTTTTTTTTTTTTCCTGGTGACTGCACATCTTCTATCCTGGGACTGCTGCCTGTCCAATCACTGTGTTTTCTCTGGTTTGTTTGTCTCCTGCCAAATTTTGAACCAGTGATGCAAATTAATCTCCTATTACTGAGTATCAATTCAGTGGAATAAAAGCTACATTTGCTACATTATTGCAAATGTAGTGCAAAATATACACATTTTAGGAGTGCAGAGGCCCATCAAGAGCTTGTGGGATAGATTCAGGTTAAGATGGGTCCAGGAAGCCTACTGAACATGTGAAATGAACACCTCAAGGCACAGTTGTTGCTTTAAGGAGTCAAGTCTAGGGGAGAGAGAAGGCATAAGCCATTATAATCAGAGTGCTGTGATGGAGGAAGTTTGCTTATTTACTGATTTACTAATTTTTTGTTTTCGTTTTAACTTTTTCCTGTAAAATGAAACACAGATACCGAAAACCACAGGAATCAAACATACGGCTTAATGAATATAAGGTGAACACTACCCCAGTCAAGAAATAGAATTTTGCCATCTACTCAGAAGTCTCTTCCATGTGCCACATTCCAGTCACAAACCCTTCCCTTCTGTAATAAGTAACCATTATTCTGCCTTTATAGTATTTTTTTCTTCCTTGTGCTTTTGTTTTTATAGTTTTATCACCACAATGTAATTGTGCAAGATGTACATCCACAGATCATATAGTTTAGTCTTGCCCTTTAAAATATAAATGCCTTTTAGTTTTCTTTTTGTCTGTATGTCCCCCTATCCCTTTCTTTTCCTTAAAATTTTCCATTATAGAACAAGGGCCATTTGACCAGTAGAGTTTTTCCCACATCTGGGTTTTGTTGACTGCCCATTCATGATGCAGTTCAACGTGGTCTGCTCTCCTTGATAACTCTCGAAATCGACCACTAGACCCAGAGACCAGATCAGATTCTGCTTCCATCTTTCTGGCAAGACTTTATCACTTGTAGCTTAACATGGCTTGTTGTCTTTCTTTTCTGTGATTTTAGCAAACGTTGATACTTAATGCTTATGTCTCTTCATCCATTAAAGCTCGTACATGGTGATATTCTAATTCTAGCCTTACTTTTTCATTAATAGGTGGATTACATTTAAAGAGAGATTTCCCCTCATCCTGTTGTTTGATTACGTAGTGGTACAGTTTATGTAAGAAAAAAAAAGTGCCTAATAGTTCCTTTTATTTAGCAGTTACTAAGATAATTACTTAGTTTTCTATCATCTTTTGATAGTGACCAATATTTTAAAATATCATTATGAACTCATGGATTTAAAGGTATTTGGGGTTCAATCCATTGAAGTTTTTATTATTTTTGAAATTCAGATTGACTGAGTTCAAACATTTCTCCAAAAGCCATGATTACTTTTAGTGAGAATGACATTTCAGGACCATAGTTTGGACACTAAGGGAAGCTTATCACTACTAGGTTGATAATTGTCTTTAGGGCTTTCAGTAGACATAGATAGGAAACAAATGAAAACACATGTACACATTCATTCCTGTATTTGAAATTTCTGGAAATCCCTGGTATATTCAAACTTAAGGGTCTTAATATTTTTTGCCTGATTTCTTTCCAGACAACTTATACCAATTTATATTCCTACTGCCACATTATTTATAATTTTATGGTTAATTAGTTTCAGTCTTTTTCCCAGTCCAATTTGTCATGATTTGCTATTCTTATGTTCTTAATTTAGATTCACCTCTAAGTTGTTGAGTATATTTGTAATTCTTTAGAGGTAGGCAATAATAGTAATCATAACAGCAATAAGTAACATTTCTTGAGCAACTATTATGAGTCAGGCACTCCCCATAGCACTTTATACGTAGTCCTCAAAACAACCCAATTAAGTAAACCTATCATTATTTTGATTTTCTAGATGACGAAATGAGATTTAGGGAGATTGTCTTTCAGTGTAGATTATAAATCTATAATAGGATTTTTAGTTTCCTTGTCATCCTACTTTATCTGATTTAGTTTACTTTTTTATCTCAGCTTTTTCTTCCTTTGTAAATTTCTGTTCCGGATTCATAGAGGCCTTTTTGTGTCCCATTGGGGATGTCAACTGGTTTTCTGAAATGTTCTTTTAGTTCCTGTAGTAAAAAAAATTTAATGTATACATTTTCTTCATTTTCTCCCAGTGTTGTCTAATTTTCCTTGTTTTGTCCAAGGTTTTTTTCTGTCTATTCACCCTGGGACAATGAAAAGTCTATCCAGACTTGGTATCTGCCAACAGACTGGGTGTGTAGCTTGCACTTGTCTTTGCTCACTGACCACTTGTGAGCTGTCAGATCTCATTTTCTGTTATTCAACTGGAGGGCAAGTTGCTATGCACTGCTCTTACTGAAATCTTTGTTAACAGACATTTGTCTAATGTGGCTTTATTTGTTTGAAGAGGAATCGTCTCTTCCTTTCTTCCTAGTTCTCTGAAACTGAACTGATTGGTTACAGCAAAGACTACAAATCTTAGCATGAACTAGGTTCATCACATCTTTGTCCTCTACCTCATGCTCATGGTACAATACGTGTTGATTCTACAACGCCCAGGATGCATGTGCCACTAACAGTTCCCATCCTTTTTCTGGGTGTGTGTGTGTGTGTGTGTGTGTGTGTGTGTGTGTGTGTGTGTGTGTTGTCTGTATACGTGTTTTCTTCCTGAATACTGCAGTTTCTATATACACGTTGGAAGAGAAGAACTGAGTGGATGGTATCACAACAACACATTCAGATTGCTTACAGCATGAGCTGTAGAGGTACGGCTGCCCAACATTAGCTGGTTAGTTCAAATGCTAGGTCTCCCAGCCAAAGGCTAGGCAAAACAGGGCAGATGAAATTCTATCTCTATTCATTCAGGTTGGTGAGTGTGCTTTGTTTCAGCTGGTGAAGCAGGCATTGACTACTGATGTTTGATTCTTAGTTTACCTCCATTGTAGTGTAATTAGTAGAATTTTCTCCCAGATTCTGCCAATGTGTTATTCTCATTTATTGGAGCTGACTTGACTGCATCCATTTCTGAATCTTAGAGATTGCCATGTAACGTTAGGCTGTGCTACACACTAGCTAGAGCCATGACATTTTTAAACTAACATCCATAAGTGAATTTTGACCATCAGTTGTTTTGAAAGAGCTTTGGGAGACTTTTTAACATATTGACAGTCCTTCGTTGGGGTTTTAAACAGTTTCTTTCCATGCAGAATGGTTTATAACTACGTCAGTGACATTTCATATAGGATGTTTTTTCTATTCTGAGAACTGCCAGTATTGGCTTTTAATTGCATTGACCCATAAGATAGGTCTGATGTTCTTCACTTGTTCTTTCTTTTGAGGCCTCTCTCTGAATCTTGCTACAGGAGTTCTGTATGATCAAACTTTGTTCCTCCCACAGCTGCAGGAGCTTACCTCCTGATTGAATTGTATTATTCACTGTCTAGGATTTTTTTCTTTAGGTGTATATATTGAGCCTTATTTTGATAATTTGCATAAACACCAACTCTGCCTAAAGCGTCACAGAACAAAGAGAACAGAAGTGGAGTGTTTACTAGATTGCCAGTTGAAATCAAATTTCTCTCTTTTGTTGGGAGAAATAAGCTTTATGGGAAATAGGCAGGAGATGTGATGTTAGAGAATGATGTGTCCTGGCCAGTTTTGAGCCTTCCTCAGCAGGGAAGACAATGTGACAGTGCTTTCTGGAACAGTGAATGAGAGTGAGTTATGAGGAAGGAAGCTCTGAAATGGCGGAGGCTGACTTTGCCTTCACGAGGTATCTGGTTTCAGACAGTGTTCAGCCATATTCTGATAAACAAAAAGAAATCATAGTCAGTAAATCAACACCCTTTGGAAGGATTTAAGGTCTTATGCAGCCATTCTCTTTCCTTTACACATCTTACCTTTCCTTCCAGAGCTGAGGAAATGTACATGAAATTCTGTCGAGTATTAGATGCTGTTTATTATCTAAAAAGGAGATCTGAAAAAATAGGTAGAACACCTACTTGTAGATTGAAAACATATGTCTTACCCACACATTATTAAGTTTTTCTTAGAGAGTGTTTTTAACAAGCTGAATATAGATAATTTTTGAAGTCTAATATTTGTAATAGTAACAAAGTAGAAAATAATTTTATGAAAAAGTTATTTTATCCATATGCAAATTTTAGTTGGTGTTGAGTCCATATTACATCCTATATTAAAATCTAAAATGAAATTCTTTGTAAAGGTAAAATCATGAAAATAATTCACAGAGCACAACACTAAGATGAAAAGTCATGTTGCTGTATATTGGTGTATGAAATAATATATATGCTTCACTCCATGAATGATTTCCATAATTTCAGTAAAGCCCAATCAGGGCCCAGTTTTGTTTGTTGAGGTAAAGGCACAATCCCATAAATTCTTGTGTACACACTTTGGAAAAGATAAAACAATATAATAGAATATTGTTATGTTACATTATTATATTATAAAGTACCTGGGATGGACACACATCTAGTTAAAATAGAAAATTGTTAGATTTCTATTTCCTCCAATGCCCTTTTTAATGCCTCCTCGTGAGGAATGTTGTGTGAATTCAAGGACCTGCTTGGGGTCTCCACAGCATAGCTATACATGATAAAAGAACATGGAGCTCTCTTGCTTATTTAATGAAATAAAGGCTTAGGGAAAGGTGAATAAAAGGACACAACTTGTATTTTCATGTAGACAATGTGTGTGAAAATGTATGTCTAGAGTATAAGTGGTTTCATGCATGAAAATTGAGTGACTTGGGGTTACCCTTTATGACACTCTTCAAGTCCAGTAAATGTTAGGTACTTTATTTTCTTGGGGAAAAGGAGGGATATGTTAAAGGAAGACGTTTTTGCCATATTCCTTTCATATGTTCTGGAAATCTTTACATGCAGAGTCAGTGACATGCAGCATATTTCTCTCAAGCAATCAGGCCAGACTGTGTTTTAGTTACTGATTTTTACCATTGGATTTTACTGGGGTTTAAGCTGGTTTCAGTGTCAAGTGCCCTTGTATCTGGCGCTGGTGCCTCTTTCTTTGAAAGTTTAGATTTAAGTCCTTCCTTATTTTTTACCTACTTACCTAGAGAAAAAATTGGGACAATCTTAGATCACTGTAGTAACCTTAGCCTACACCTTTGGGCTGACCTCTTTCGTCAGCCTTGGGCTTTTAGTTAATTTTCAAGTAGTATGTTTAGGTGCTTGATGTACATTTCCATTTGGGTTTTAAGACTGATTTTTCTTACAAATGTGGCCTCATCACCTTTCTCCAGCTCCTACCTTACACCATGAGTATTTCCTGCTTCAATTAATTTTCCAACCATTTGTCCAACACCAACAAAAACCATGGGAGCGCTCTTAGGTTCTTCCTACATGGACCTATTTTATCTTAACAAATCCTGAAAACCATCCTCTCCATTCTACCCTGACTGCCCTGGTAGCTGTTACTCAGAACATGGCAGTATCCTTCTTACCTGCTCAAATTATTCACATGAGCATCTATGCCATTTTCCTGTTTAAAACTTTCCTGTGACTTACCACTGTCCTCAGGATGAAGTCAAAACAGTTAGGCATGGGATACAGGCCTCGCGGTGACCTCCCTGAGCCTCCTGGACAGCCTGTCCCCTTTCCCTTTCACGTTTCATTTTGTGCTTTGTGCTTCAGTGGTTGTGAGCTGTATAGATGTTCAGGCTTCCATGCTGACCTCCCTTCTGGGCCCTGGCTGTTTCCTATGTACAGAACAGTATTTCCCTTCTCTGCTGACATGCTCCTTCTCACTCTTCAAGTCTCAGCATATGAATCATAGTCTCCAGGCTGTTGTCCCTGGTTCTATCTCCTCCATACCCGCACCCCCTCTCAGTCCCTACAAATACACATCCACTCTAGAGATTGGATTAGGTGTTTCTACGCTCCACTGACACCGTGTGTTTACTCCTGTGTTTGCAGTTGTCTGGGTGCATGTCTGGCATGACACTTATCAAAAATTATCTGATCTTTTGTCTTCCTCATGAAATTCCATGTTTTTTGAGGGTTGAAATCAAGTCTAATGTCTAGTACAGTTCCTGAAGTATAGAAAATGATTGATAAATTACATATACAGTTATATGTCATGCCTTAATAAATGTTTCTCTAAACATTTGCATATATATTTGATGTTTAGTAAATTTGGTTATTGGTGCATGCAGATCTGTTTGCACATGTACACATAAATAATTCTGTTTATATACCAAGACTTTGATTTTTGAAATATGACCTTTCTGCTCTTTGTTTTGTAAAGGGCAAACAGGTATAGGAAAATAAAATTTACCATCAGAACACTATTTTCTTCAATTGATTTTTTGGGGTTAGGATAAAGGTGCAAAAAATGTAGTCAAACAAACTGCCAAGTATCCTTTGAACATTGAAACAATCTTCTTCTCTGGAGCCAGCTTTTGGCTTTGAAGAATAGCTCCTTCTCATCTGAAAAGAGCAAAGTCCTTAGGATCTCTAAACTAATGAATAATCTTGTGACTTAAATTCGTTTTGGCCATTTAGCCTCCAAATGCGTGATAACTATCAATGCTCGTTTGATTTTAAGGGGGCTCTTAAATCTAGGATACACATGGTCAGAGCCAATTAGAAGTCTTCAGAGTTGTAGAATTGGTCCATAATTAAATTAACCTATGAGTATAAAATTTAAAAAAAAAAGAAAAATCCTTAATCCACGAAATACTTGTGTTGTTTCTGGAAAGGTAAACATGTACAGATCTTCCTTGATTTAGAATGGGATTATATCTGACAAACCATAAGTTGAAAATATCTCATGTCCAAAATGCATTTAATACACCTAACCTACTGAACATCATAGCTTAGTTTCGCCTACCTTAAACGTGCTCAAACACTTTCATTAGCCTACAGTTGGTCAAAATCATCTAACACAAAGCCTGTTTTATAATAAAGTGTTTATTGAATGAATGCTATACTAAAAGTGAAAATCAGAATGGTTGTATGGGTTCAGAATGCTTGTAAGTGTAGTGGTTGTTTAAGCTTGTGATTGTGTGGCTGACTGGGAGCTCAGCTGCTGCCACAGCCCAGCATCTTCTGCCTGTATACTTGAATATCCCTGTCCAAAAGATACATTTTACCTTCTTAAATGTGACCATTGATCGGGAGGAAATCATTTAATACACCTAACCCACTGAACATCATAGCTTAGTTTCGCCTTTTTGTTGCTTAATTTATGGGGGAAGAAAACCAATGTAAAGCACATTATCTGTGCATTTTCCTTCTGGGAAATTCTAATGAGAACCAGGTTAGACTTTCTCCCTATATCCTCAATATCTTTTTTTCTTCTGTATTTTCATCTTTTTGCCTCTCTGTGCCACATTCTGGATAGTTTTTTTTCTGTTTCTTTTTACTTTTTTTCCATTTTCCAATTCACTCATTTTCTCTTCTGTTATCACACATGGCTATCAGATTTTAATTTTCATCATTTATATTTTTCGTTTCTAGCACTTATTTTTTTAAAATTATCTGTGTCACTTTTTGTGACTCCCTGAAGATATTTTCAAGCTTGTCATTTATTTCATTAAGCACTCACAGTTATTTTGATAATTGTAATATCTAAAGTCTCTCTAGAGCTCTTTCTGCTTATTATTTGTGCTGGTTCTTACTTATGTTGCCTTGTTTCCTGTGGGCCTCATTAATTTTCACTGCTGCTTATCATTGACCCTGGACATGGTGAGAGCCAACTTTATGATCTAGGATGAATATGCCCTTCTTCAAAGACGCTTTGTATTTTCTTCTGCCAGGCACCTGAGGACACTGTCTTTACAAAGCACCTTCCACAGATTTATGGTTGAGTTTCCCTGGCGCCCTCAAGCTGCTAGTACCTAAGGTCCAGATCTTCTCAAGGTCCAGATCTTCTCAATGTCCAATCTGCGATCACACACGCTTAGATACAGGCTCTTTTTGTCCTTTTCCTTCTCCTGCTCTGTTCTGTACTACAGCATCTTTTTCTTTAGTTCTTGGAAGCTGATGGGGGTGGGGCAGGATTTAGTTCTGTGTTACCCTGACTATAGGGTTTAGCCATTGGGGCACCCCTTTAGTGTGTAAGACTTCCCACAATGACCTTGATTAATGCTGGTTGAGGAAACAAAGGCTCAAGGGTAAGGTGTTAGCATATGTCCTTACGGCAAAAGTGGCCAGATGCTCCTAAAAAAGACAAAAGGTGGGCTTCCCTGGTGGCGCAGTGGTTGAGAGTCCGCCTGCCGGTGCAGGGGACACGGCTTCGTGCCGCGGTCCAGTAGAATCCCTCATGCCGCGGAGCGGCTGGGCCCGTGAGCCATGGCCACTGAGCCTGCGCGTCCGGAGCCTGTGCTCCGCAACGCGAGAGGCCACAACAGTTAGAGTCCCGTATACCGCAAAAAAAAAAAAAAAAAAAAGAAAAAAGACAAAAGGCACAATTCATGTACAAGCCACACACTTACTGCTTAAATATTTTCTATACCATGATTTTATACTTTTAAATACTACTTAACTTCTGATTATACACATTCACTACTGACATGGCATGACATTAGGTTAGTGATAAAGCCATGAAAATTATACAGGATTCAATCAAATAATTTATAGAATTGTGGCCCTGCCAGAGAGGAAGACTATGAATACAATTAAGAATAAAATCAAGCAGGAAGTAGACTAGCAAATCAAGTGTATGGAATTGCAAACTCAATTCAAATAGCAAAATCAGTTAATGAATAACCTGACCATTTATTCGAGACTATTCCATTTGTAGGGAATGAAATATTTAAATGGGCTCACCTGTCTTAAATTTCAGGAGCATTCAACCTCATTGCCAGCCCCCAGAACTCCATCAGAATAAGCAGGTCAGCTTATTGCCACTTACCACTGAGATGGTAAAGCCAGTTCTTGCTTGGGTTGGTATAATTATTTCCTTAGAACAGGGGTTCTCAAGCCTGGCTGCATATTACCATCACCGGACTTCTTTGAAAAACAGATTATCCCCAGAGATTCTGAGTTAAATGGGTTGGATTGGCTTTAGTCATTTTTTTTTTTTTAAAGAACACTAAGTGATTTTTAATGTGTAGTCAGGATTGAGAACCTCTTCCTTATTGGGTAAGCATATCTTATAACCCTTAAATGCTTAGCATTATATATTTTAAAAATGCATTCTATTAAAATTTTGCATTGCATGTGAGAATAAGCTCTGTATATGGTTAGTATTTAAAGATTTCATTAATGTTTAAGAGAATTTGATATTTAATTGACTAGCCTTGTGATTCTTAATTAAAATGTGTAATTAGTTTTAGGATTTGGGATTTTAAAATTGAAATGTAATAAGTTAATTTGGCTAAATTTATAGATAGAATTGGACTATTAAATGTACTTGAAAGAGACCATATTTATGGGTAATTGACTAGATTTATTAGGATTAATAACCGAGGAATGCTTTTTTTGTTAGGCTTTTGAAGTTTTTAAAAAGAAAATCCCACATATTAAAATTTAAATTGCAGTTTGAAATGTTTAGGGGGTTTAATTATCTAATTTCATAAATGAGACCATATGTTAATCAAATCGTCCCTTGAAGCTGATTAAAAAATATATCTTTGACTGTAAATAGATAATGAGATTTGTAAGTTCAATTTAAGTACATAAGAAATACTAGAATTTTTAATTTATAACTTTAGTTAGTTGAATATTATTTTCAAAGTAGTCACAGATGGTCTTTTAAGACCATCTTTTAATGGTGTGTTTAAGAACCATTCTCATGAATACCAAAAACCTACTTTGACACTTGCCAGGTTCTTGTGATTTTTCCTTTTCCCTTCCAAAACTAAAATAGTTTTTTTTTTTCCCTCTCTTTTTGAAAGTGACACACAATTCAGAATGCAAAAAGTTGTAAGGAATGAAGTGAAACTCACATTCACCGCACCCTGATTGCAGTTGTTAGCATTTTGAAGTATCCTGCCCAGTAACTGGTTGGCTCACTGACCTATGTCTCTCTAGCTCTGTCATCTATCTATTTAATATTTCATTGAGTAAATGGGATATTACATGTGCTGTTTTATAATATTCTTTTTCCTTCGGTCTCTTTTGGACATAATGTCCTTATAGATGCAATCTATAAGGATTGCATCGTATTCCACTATGATTTACCATCATTTATATGAGCAATATACCCAATTTATAATTTATTTCCAAACTTTTCTATTATAAGCATGACTGTGAGGAACATACTTGATTTTTTTTTTTTTTTTTTTTTTTTTTTTACATTTAGGCACTTGTGCGATTATTTCCAAGGCTTCATTTCTAGAAGTGGAAATGGCTCTGTTTATGAGTTATGAATTTTTAGAATTTAGAGAAATAAACCTCTTCTTTTGATGGCAGTTAGGCATTTCAGATCATTGAAACCTTTTCCTCCTGTTGAGATGAGTTGGTGGCTGTACTGTAGTTCTCATTGAGACTGCCTTAATAGTAAGAGTTTGGAGGCCTGGGTCGAAATCCTAACCTTAACGTTGTCTATCTTTGCTATTTTAATTGTCACTTAAATTTTCAATTTTCTCCTTTCATAAGGAGAAGATAATAAAATTTACCTTAAACCAATTTTGGAAGAGGACAGTTTTGTAAAAGGAGCTAGAATGGAGCCTAATACACAGTAAAGCTCAGTGTATATTTATTTTCTCACTACTTGAACCTGAGAAGATGGAATTCAGTTAATTCCTCCTAGTTCCACGACTGTTTCCATTGCAGAAGAGATTGGGATGTACTTAACTTTTCTGTTCTTGCTTGAGACTTCATTCTCATATCTCTCTTTCTGGGTAGCTGATATTTAATAAGATTTTGAATAAAATGAAATACCCTATTTACAAAAGAAGCTTCTTAACGTGTTTTTTCAGGACTGAAATATATTTTTGCAATGTTAATAAAACTTCCTTTGCAAAGATAACTAGTATGACCATTTCAAATAGTTACAATAGTGTCTCCTTTCCTACACGTATCATAAAACTTAAATGGGCGGATGTAACCACAGGGAAAATAAAATCTTGGGAAACACTTTAGAGTTCTGAATATTACACAAAGAAGCGCTTGGGCTAAGATATAAAGTTGAGTATTAGCTTGTAGTATATGAGACGAGGAGGAAATGGATTGATTACAGGCAGAAACATTGTGCTTTGTTGAGTTTGAGTTGGTGCAACTTAGTGAAAAGAGTTTTTCCTCTGAATGAATAACTTTGTATAAATTGCATAGTTGTACATGGGATCCTACAATCTCTAAATATCACCTGGGAAGCAAGTTTAGAGACCATATAACCCAACCCCTTTATTTTATAAACGAGCAAAATGAGACTCGGGGAGGTTCTGATGTATTTGAAGGTTGATGGAGAAACTCGTGTTTTTGTTAGAATGAATTGCAGACACCAACTTCATTTTACACAAAGGGAAGCATGGCTGGAGAATCTGGTCATTAGAAGACACACATTTCTTTAACTGCTAAGTTGCAGTGACTGTTGTCCCTAGGAACTCAGCTGCTGGCCCTCTCTGGTTGTCCATATAAAAGCTGACCCATTCATTCAGCTCAGTTATCCACAAGGCGCAAGCCCAGGAATTTTGGAAGAGCTACCCCCTCCCCTGCAAATAGTTCTGAGTGCACACCTTAGTAAAAAGCAGCAAACCTAAGAGAAAAACTCAATGTGAACAGATATCAGAGAGCAAGAATGATCTGTAATTCACTAGCTGTGTATAAATAAATGTTCGTAAGTCTTCTCCTTTTTCTCTCCCCTGCACTTTTCAAAGAAAAGATGCACATCCAAGTTAAGACGTTGTGGAATTTACAGAGGATAGACGAAGACATCCATTTAAAATTCTGCTCTTTTTCTCTACGGAGGTTGGAGGTTTCTGGTGAGCCCTCCCGATTGCCCAGGCTAGCAGACCCTAACGGGGCGTGTGGCATCACAGAACAGTAACTTATTTCAAACTCCAGGTGTGTATGCAGTACCAGTGTTGGACCTTAAGAAAATTTATTACAGATGTCTGGAATTGAAGACTGTTGACTAGGTGCAAACATTACCTCATCCTCCACTTGACACTAGCACAGTTGCGGGGGAGATTATAAAGGTAAATACAAATGTGCTAAAATGTAAACGTGGGCTATTTCTTTAGCAAATTGGGTTTTCTTGTTATAGCCATCTCAGTGTTTTATGAGTCAGATAATAGAAATCCTGAAATTAGGGACAGATTTACAGCTTGTTAGGGAAGTTTCCATTAATCCCTTGAATATTTTATGCTCATGGTCTCTTTCATGGACTTAGAATAGCTTCTTTTAATGTCATGTCTTAGTTTTCAGAGCCTCTGTAAATTTTGATGACAGACAAGACTGTCTATAGGGAGATCTAAAGCAATGGCAGTAGTGGGTGCACCAGCGCAGTTAACACAGACTGGTGTTTCTATCATTGTGTTCATGTCATGTTTTCCCATCCTAATAGTGGGTCCCCACATGGTAAGCATCATATTGTAATTATTTTAGAGGGCCAGGGACACTGAGGACAATGGATACCGTTTGATGATTATGAGCAACAGAAAGTGGCCGAAGGTAACTAAGCAATCTGACCTCATTGTCATACTACATAGGTTGGAAAATGACATGCAGATCTGATCTGTACAGCTAAAGCAAAGAGGATTTAAAAAGAAATATTTATGGACGAGGGAGCTCCTTGGAATATTTGGATCATTTTGGACTCGTAGACTTAACATGTTTGGAATAGGTTACTAAGCAGCCTTTTTAAAGGGCTGGGCAGGGAGAGCCTATTTTGGCCAATGAAACTCCCTGAAATGTGCCTGTAGAAGCATCTGGTGATAAAAGAATTGATTAACCATCAAATCCTTATAGAAGACAGCCAGCAACATGCTCGTGATGGTCTCTAATGCCCAGCTTTTGCTTTGAAGCCATTGAAACCTTCTCCTGTCTCTCTTTCAAGATCAGTGGAATCAAGTTCCCTAAATGTGTTGCTTGACTATTGGGGTCAAGTGCAGATTCAGTCATCAGGAGTTAAGTGGCTCTTGAAAGGGCTCCCATATTCTTGCTAATCTCTCTGTGATAACCCAGGATGTGCATGCTTGTTTTTGTCGAGACCCCAGCCCAGAAACCCAAGCACATTTTTGTAGCTTTCTGTCAATTACACGGCTTAGGACGAATAGGTTTTGGTCCACTAGAATAGTAATTGCAGAAGTGCACTCTAAATTCAGTTCTGCGATGTTGGGATTTGCGTTGCCTGGTGTTGATCGTCGCTTCCACTGTTCTGACATTTATGGCTGTGTTTCATCTTGGAAACAATGTGCGGTTGTAACTGGGAGTTGGCAGGTGCAAGAAGAGAGTAAGTGAAGCTTTATTGGCATTGTTTTATTCCTCAAGATTCCTTTCAGAAGGTGAAGTAAGAAATATGGACGAAATTGGGAGAACTGGCCTGTTAAAGCCTGTTAAATGTGTGACCTGATTCTGAGTTCATATGTTACTTGCTGTTGCCATTGCTGTGGCATTAACATTTAACATTAGGTTTCAAATATTTACCTCAATAATTATTCTTTCCCGCAATGAACAGTAACCAGAATAAGAGATCAGATGGCCCCTAAGCGAATATACTGTAAGTTTCCCTAGGGATTATTACACTGATGTGAAAAATCATGTGTTCACACCAACCCATGTGTTATGAGTTATGTAATTCTTTTATACAAAGTCCGTAATCAGTCTTTTAAAAATCAGTTTATTGGAGGAGATGGCCAAGAGTACCATCATTTTAAAGTGAAATCTCTGACTTCACCTGCCAAGAAGAGCCAATGTGATATTAAGGTCTGTTAACGATTTAAGTTTTCTTTGGCTGAAGTGAGCTTGAGTGTGATACTGCTTTCAATTATCAGTGAGACCTTTGCCTTTTTTCAGAGGAAGAGAATATACATAGAAAATATATGTTGGAATAATGATTTTAGTTTTTATTATAAATTATTTCTATACTGTATGTGCATATTGTAAAAAAGTTTCATCTTGGTCTATTTCAGTGTTTCTCAACTTTTAAAAAATTATTGCCCCGAACAAGCTTATTTTTAGATACTTTTTTGTTCCAAATTGTTCTCCCTTACCCTCTGCATGAAATTAATACTAAGAATAAGAAGATTTTATTGGGTAGGGTTTTTCACACACTCCCAAGACCCAGTTTTCACCCTCTTGGGAGTGATATGGCCCTCACTGAAAATGCATGGCTTATTTTAAATGAACATATATATATATATATATATATATATATATAGTGAACTAATTTTTAAAAATTTCTTTTTAAATGAAACAATTTATGTTTAGTGCAGAAAAATCAGAATACAAAGCAAAGAGAACATAAAACACACTCATAATCCCACCTACTGAGACACAGTCAATGATTACTCTTTGATATACATATTTGCAAATCCTTGTCTTGATATGTTGTGTTTAGTATTTTAGACAAATGAAAAAATAGATTATATGATATGTACTGTTTTGTAACTTGCTTTGTTAATTTAATAATATTTGATGAACATTTTTTTTAGGACAAAAGTAGACTTGTACAACATCATTTTTACTGACTGAATGTTTCATTGCTTTGTCAAAAAATTTTTAACCCTATTATTTGATATCTTGGTTGTTTTAGAAATCATTTCATTGATTCAGAATCATTTAGGGAGCCCAGAAATAAACCCACCCACCTACGGTCAATTAATCTTCAGCAGAGGCAAGAATATACAGTGGAGAAAAGACAGTCTCTTCAGCAGGTGGTGTTGGGAAAGCTGGACGGCCGAATGTAAATCAATGAAGTTAGAACACTGTCTTACACAATACACAAAAATAAACTCAAAATGGCTTAAAGACTTAAATATAAGACATGACACCATAAAACTCCTAGAAGAGAACATAGGCAAAACATTCTCTGACATAAATCATAGCAACATGGTCTTAGGTCACTCTCCCAAGGCAAAAGAAATAAAAGCAAAAATAAACAAATGTGACCTAATCAAACTTATAAGCTTTTGCAGAGCAAAGGAAACCGTAAACAAAATGAAAAGACAACTTACCAACTTGGGGAAAGTATTTGCAAATGAGACGACCAATCAGGGCTTAATTTCCAAAATATACAAACAGCACATACAACTCAATAACACACAAAAAACAACCCAATAAGAAATAGGCAGAAGACTTAAACAGACATTTCTACAAAGAAGACATACAAATGGCCAGTAGGCACATGAAAAGATGTTCAGCTTTACTAATTATTAGAGAAATGCAAATCACAACTACAATGAACTATCACCTCACACCAGTCAGAATGGCTGTCATTAAAATATCTACAAATAATAAATGCTGGAGAGGATATGAAGGAAAGAAAACTCTCCTACATTGTTGGTGGGAATATAAATTGGTGCAGCCACTGTGGAAACAGTATAGAGGTTCCTTCAAAAACTAAAAATAGAGTTGCCATATGATCCAGCAATCCCACTCCTGGGCATATATCTGGAGAAAACTCTAATTTGAAAAGATGTTCCCCAGTGTTCATAGCAGTACTGTTTACAGTAGCCAAGACATGGAAGCAATCTAAATGTCCATTGACAGAGGAATGGATAAAGAAGATGTGGTGTGTGTATACATACATATATATGTATATGTATGTAGGTACACATACACACAATGGAATATTACTCAGCCATAAAAAAGAATGAAATAATGCCATTTGCAGCAACATGGATGGACCTAGAGATTATCATACTAAGTGAAGTAAGTCAGATAGAGAAAGATAAATATCCTATGATATCACTTACATATGGAATCTAAAAATATGCTACAAATGAACTTATTTACAAAACAGAAACAGACTCAGAGACATAGAAAACAAAGTTATGGTTACCAAAGGGAAAGGGGGGAGGGATAAATTAGCAGTTTGGGATTAGCAGATACAAACTACTATATATAAAATAGATAACAAGGTCCCTACTGTATAGCACAGGGAACTATATTCAATATCCTGTAATAAACCATAATGGGAAAGAATATGAAAAAGAATATATACATCATATATATAATATATATATAGCTGAACCATTTTGCTGTACACCAGAAACCAACACAACATTGTAAGTCGACAATACTTAAATTTAAAAAAAAGTCACTGTACTTTCCTTGTAACTAAAACTTTTTGCACATTAATTCCTTAAAATTTTTGAGAAGCAGGATTAAAATCCATGCACACTTTAAAGCCTTTATCAACAATCTTGCACCACTTTACCTTCCCATTCCCAGGCATTAATTGAGGGCGTCCACTTTCCTGCAGCTTAACTAACAATAAGTTATTATCACTTTAAAAAATATTTGCCCCTCTGATAAGTAAAACGCTTGAGTTAGTAGGTATTCGTTTATTTCTAGAAAGAGTAGTCTTTTTTTTTTCCGTCTGTTTCTTGGCCATTTGCATTTTGTTTAGCCTTTTTCTAACTTAAAAAATGAGCATCTGACTTTTTCTGTAGCATGCAAATGTACAAGGTCAGTGTAAAAAAACTTCTTATTGTGAGAACAAGCAGATCCTGAATATAAGTTCACATTAAGACAAAGCAGTTATTTGTATTTAAGACACAGATATATCAAATGAGAAGTAAGATTATTTAAACAGAACCTTCTTTGGGATGGCAGAGGATTAGGGAGACCAAGCAAGAATTATTTTCAGATTTAGGGCTTATTAAAATAAGTAATCTTTCTCAAAGGAGAAAGCATCTTATAAGTTGCTAACATGGCACAGAGAAATTATGTTCTGTCATATGTCTGTAAGTTTACTTTTTATGTGACAAGCTTGACTTTTTGAATAGTTAGAAGAATAGCTCTTTTATCGGGGTGATTTTGTAGATTACCACTTACTTATATGGTTTAATCCACATCATTGATCCTCAAAAGTTTACACACTTTATCATTGAGATGTTTGGACTCCTCTCATTCTGTTTTTATTCAATTTGTTGACTCAATGAATTTCATCAATTTACTGCGGCAAAATAGTAACTATATTATGACTCTCAGTGGCCATGAACTATTACTTCGCAAGAGGAGCCTCAAGATCCTTGATTTTTTTCATATTCTTCAAGGTAGATTTATGTACCATTGCACACATTTTATTGGCCTCATCTTGAGTTGAGCTCATAACTTCCTGGGTGTCACAACAAATCATTAAGTCCTGTTTTCAACAACAAAACCCAGAAAGCCAGATTTTTTTTTAACATCTTTATTGGAATATAATTGCTTTACAATGGTGTGTTAGTTTCTGCTGTATAACAAAGTGAATCAGCTATACATATACACATATCCCCATATCCCCTCCCTCTTGTGTCTCCTTCCTACCCTCTAGGTGGGTCACAAAGCACCGAGCTGATCTCCCTGTGCTCTGCGGCTGCTTCCCACTAGCTGTCTATTTTACGTTTGGTAGTGTATATATGTCCATGCCACTCTCTTACTTCGTCCCAGCTTACCCTTCCCCCTCCCCGTGTCCTCAAGTCCATTCTCTATGTCTTTATTCCTGTCCTGCCTCTAGGTTCTTCAGAACCATTTTTTTTAGATTCCATATATATGTGTTAGCATACGGTATTTGTTTTTCTCTGTCTGACTTCATTCTGTATGACAGACTGTAAGTTCATCCACCTCACTACAAATAACTCAATTTCATTAAGCCAGATGATTTTTAATGAAATGTTGAGAAATGATTATAACCATTGTTTATTTCTAAGCTGAGCCATGTCTCTGGATAATATTGTTTCACTTTTGAAATGACATTTTTTCAAAGGACTGATGATTGTATTATTTCTATCCAAAACTATGACAGCTGTTCTCTGCTCTTTGGCATATGAGAACTTAACTGCTACACTATCTTTGACTGGTAAAAAGCCCGTAGGTAGAAAGATGCATGCCCTTTATGTATGGTTAGAATCCTTTTATCAAAAATCTCAGTAACAAAGTGGATGATAAGACATTAAAAGCAAGGAAACATTAACTTTTAATAGAAAATTCTAAATATTTACTTAGTTTCATTAAACATTTTGCCAAGACTTGGTTCTAGATTATATAGCAGCAATAACAACAAATATATATATATATACACACACATATATATATATATATACATATACACACACACACACACACACACACACACACACAAAGGGTATGTGAAATTCACACATAGACATGTGTTGCTCTGTCCTAGATACTGTGCTAGGAGTTAGTTGAGTACATTTTATCCTCACAAAAATATTGTGACCCTTATTTAAAATGGGGAAACCAAAGTTCAGAGAGGGTTTATACCTTTTCAGCTCAACCTACATACTATGTGACTGGTCTGGAAGCCGTGTTGCTGTTATTGCAACCCTCTGCCTTTTCCATGACCATCTATGTAAACATATAGACATACAACGTTCTTATAAAAGCAATGGTAAACATTAGATGGTTATATATACAGGCAGGTGGGTCTGAGAATTGCCTGGTAAAGAGTTTCTAAGCCTCTGGTGGGTTCAGGGACACTGGCGTGGCCACTGCAGAAGTCAGCTCAACTACTATTGAGATCTCCGTCCCAAATACCTTAACCTTTTCTCAGACGTGGACAAGCCATGTCTTCTAAGGGGTGAATGGTTATGGTATAGCTCACATCTCCCAGATTCCCTCCCTCAATGGCCCCTGTTTGAGTCACTCAGATTTCCTACTGCATTGCCCATGACCCATAAGGGAGAAGAAAGATAGCAACCTGAAAGTATTTGATTTCACGAGTAAAATTTCAGTCTTGTATGAGAGCTGGGAAAGTGTTCCATCACCTCCTTCTGAGTTTTGCAGTTGTCTTTTTGTTTTTTTCCCCATACACATGCATACTTGTGTGACTTCTGCTAGCTAGCTTCACATTCTACAGCAGTTTGAACCTGGGTTTTATTGGAAGGGAAGAAAACTTTATACTCATTAAGTACTTCTCCTTTGTCAGAGGCTTGCATATTCAGGTGCTCGGATTTCATGGTGAGACTCTTTCACAGGCTTTGTTTGCCTTTCATGTAACTTTTTTTTACTAAATAAAATGCAGTCTAATGAATGATTCAGCCAACTCATGAGGTTTTCTTGCTAACCTTGGAGGAGCGTCCTTGGGAACATGGACAGCCCTCTTCATCCCCGATACCCTGTGTCACCTCCCTGCTCTCCTCCCCCTGCCATTTCTATCCTTTGGAATGGAGACCCCCAAACACCAAGGGCTCTAGGATTGACCTCTCTTCCCAGGAGAGGCCCAGGATGTGTGTTGCCTCTCCCCGCCCACCTTCCATCCCACCTAACATGTTTATTCTCGCCCCTTCTTTGATATGAGACCCTGCTTGCTCACAGGACATACAGAGTGGTCACAGAAAGCAGTGACAAAGCCTCCTTTCCTGCACCCTTGTTCCAGGTTATTCTTCCCTGGTTATATACCAGACCCCTGTTGAGGATAGGTTGATGAGAGAGCAGAGGTAAAGGCAGGAGTGGGTACCTTTCTAGGGGCCAGCATCCTGGGAAGGTTTATCCCTTCCTGCTGTGTTACCTGCACATGTCATTCATTTTAGAAGTGGGTGCCTTCTAATGTTTTGTTGCTTGTAAAATATATTTAGTGCCATTCATAGTGTTTAATCCCAGCTGTCCTTTTTTTTAATTGATCTAAAAATTTTGATGAATGATTTTTCAGTATTTCCGAAAAATACTTGTGTACTTGGTCTCTTTAACTTGTAGGAAGTAAATATTACTCTCCAACCTCTTACAGTTGGAGAACTGGCAGGTCATACAACTAGGGAGTGAAGGCAAGACGAAAACCCAGGTTTGTGAAATTCCAAAAATCATACTTGGTATGTTATCCACGCTGCCCTCCCACATGATACGTGGCCCATTACTGAGTTTGAAAATCAAACTGAATGGAAAATAGCAAATGTGGAGAGAGGAATATTCATCCATTTAAATTGATATGTGATGTTAAGTTTACTAAAGTGAATAGCCAACTTATGGCTTATAAATAACATGATATATCCTAATACTGTATTCAAAAGATGGCAGAGGCAAGCAATACATTCTTACCAGCATGGGATTTATTTCTCTAGGGCTTTACACAGCAGCTCTTCATGGAAAGGAAGAAACATCATAAAAATGCTGGTAGGTTATCTCGTTGGGTGGAGTTGTAAGAATGATGAAATCATGCAGAAGGGTGTGGCATGTGTCTGGCCTTTTATGAAGTTAGGGGAAAGTGTGACATTCATTTCCATTCAGTATGTTAAGTTACATATTTTGTCATGAATTTTTCTCTCTTTCACTTTAAAGATTTTTACTCCACCTGTGTTTTCTAAGAATAAATGGGTACCCCCAAATATGCTGATGGGAGTAATGACTGAAGTTCCTGCCTTTCAGATTGTCCATAAAAAATATAATAGGAGCCTGTCACAGCTCACAGAGTTCTATTCAAACATAAATTCTTTGGCTGTTGGAAACGTGTTTACATTCATGTCTGTTGGTCATAAATTTCCATTTTGGGGCAACCTGTTCCAATATAATAAAAGTGACAAGATTCCATCAATGTCAGCAATCTCAACTTGCTCACCATTAGCCTTTCTCTCAGTCACTTTGCTTGCAGGAATCACATAGTTATGCTTATTAATGGTGGGAAGTTAGGGAGTGGTTGATCCCTGAAGTTTCTCTAAATCAGTGTGCTGTTTGGGCCATCGCTTCTACGAATGAAATTGACTATCACATTCTGCAAATTTCTGTTTGTTTTCTGTAGCATTTTCAAATTTCTTACTGTCCTAAACTTCATGACTGAAACTGTGCACCCACATCTTGTGGGATTTGGATATGCTTCTGTTGAAGAATAGTTGAGTCTAAGATATTCCTTAAAGTCTGGACCTTTGTATTAGTAGGAATATACTTCCTTGTCTTACTTCCATTTGTCTATTTTATTGAGAGATCAGAGAGGTCTTTAGAAACCAACGTATGTTTGGATGAGCTGTATTTTGGTTTCCATTTTTAGACCTACAGTGATACTTTGCTGTATTTTCTGTCATTACAGATTATTTCTCCACCTTGGCAGAAATGCCTTAATTTTTTTGGTCATTCTATATGATTGGCAGGAGTGATACTCAAAATATTTAGCAACTGGTTCGTCAAAGGCACTGACCAATCCGAACAGCTACTCTGGCCAGATACAAGGGACACTGGCTATAAACAGCTGTGGTAGCTGGGTCCATGCACAAGGTTTGAGTGTTTCTGGCTGGGGAAGTTTTTGGAGCATCTGTCTCAAATAACTCTTTTTGTTTTTTACTTATTGTGCAGTCAGTATCATAGATCACAGAAAATGTTGACAGAGAACCCATTGCAATTATTCTTTAAGATGACACTGATGAAAAAGTAATTAGGAATTCGCTTTTATGTCATATTCATGTGGACCTGTAATAATTAGATGGCTCAGTGCAATTCAAAAACGCATTTACTAGGTTTTTGGTGTATCCAGTTCTACTTTGTTTCACCTTTCTTCTGTGAGTGCAACAAACTTCACAAATACTAATTCCCAGCAGGTGTACATAATGTATGAGTGTTAACTACCCCATATTTAAGATAAAATTAACAGAACAGGGAGATTAAATCTGAATGCTATCAGATTAGTGGTGAATTTAGGGTCAGGGTTCAAAAGAGATAGTTCATTTACAGTTGTGATTTTTCATGTTCCTCTGATGTCCGGGCATGAGCTCTTCTAGGTAGGCAGAAATGTTTGTTTAAACCCTTTACAGTGATACATTAAAATGGCTACATCAGTACTGTCTGTATGCATGCGAAATCCTTGAGAGATTACGCAATTAAAAAGGAAATAGATGAGACCTCGCCCTTCACAGGACCAAAATTCCCTTTAGCTGAATTCACAGCTTGGAGAAAGAGATTAACCATTTTTAAAGAGGAATGTCATCTGTTTATGTTTATTTCTTTTTCTCTCCTGGAGATCCTTTCTCACAGTGAGAATGGGTTCTGTAGCACTGCCTAGGGAATCTCAAGCTTTTTCTCCCTCCATTTTCTTTCTTAACAGAGAAGGGGAGACAGAAATTAAGGCCCAGCAGTATCTATTCTTTTAGCTACACTTTGCACTGGTACTTACATCTACCCTTTCTTGCTTAAGCTACAGGACTCATCTTTCCTTTTTTTTTTTTTTTTTTTTTCCCTGAAGGGTAAAAAGAGGAGATGAGAAACACCATGATCGCTTCATTCCCTTTTAAGTCTGATCAAGGCATGGGGAATCATATTTCTGATGGGAAATAGGAAGATATTCTTTGAATATCTGCTTTGGCCTGATAGATGCTACTAAACAAGAGTGCTTCGTTATCTCTGCTGGCAAAACAAGGGCAGGCAGTAAAATGCAAAACAGGGAGGTTGGAGAGAAGAGTTATAATGAGCCCAAAGACTCAATAGGGAGGAATTTGTATTTTTTGGAGAAAAGAGAGCTAAGTGCTTAACTATTACAGTGTGGCAGAGTCACAAAGCCCTTTTATTTCAGATTAGTTGGGAAGAGTTTGGTCTGCAGTTTTGAAAAGACTCAAGAGTAAAAGTTTAAGTAACTTTAGTTTTATTAATGTAAAGATGAATTTGTTTTAATTCTAACTTTTTATTCTGCTAATTCCTTATTAAATTGTTTCTTTGCAGAGGGCATTAAAAAAAAAGTCTTGCCAAGATTGCTTTACTTAGTAGAAGAGATACATTTATAGTTAGTGGTATCTGTATAATAGGAGTTAGAGGGCTAAATACTTAAACTCTGTTATCTGTGGCACAGTAGATAAAAGCACTGGTTCTGCAATCAGATGATCCAGGTTTAAACCCTAGTTTTCCATCTGCTGGACTTGGGCACTGACTTAACCAAGCATTAATTAATACTTCAGTGTTCTCATGTCTAAAATGACACAGAATGTGTAGCTAAGCCAATGGGCTGGGATGAGGACGAAAGTAATGTAAGTGCCTCAGAATAGCGTCCAGCCCAAAGTAAGTACTCTGTAAATGTGAATTGTTACCACCAAGTAAACATCAGTCTTTTTATACTGCTAATATGTGTATCACTCCCTTTCTCATGGGTAAACTTGAGGCTCATCTCTAGTAAGTGATCATGTTGTAAATTACCAGGGTCCAAAGCGTGTTTTTCATTTTTTTTTTTTTTAAACAAACTCTTTTGCAATCTTCCCATTGTGCCCAGTCCCACCTCCACGCCCCCCGCCCCCCGCCCCCCGCAGTGCGCCTTCAGGACTGGACCCAGCACCAGCACTGGCACCGTGTTCACTGGGAGGATGAGTACAGGAATTCTTTGCTTGATTGCTTTTACCTTTCCTGGCACACGAGCCAAGATGTCAGACAAGATGGGTTTGGGGATAGCGGAGACCCTTTTAGTATCAGGCGAAGATGATGCTGATTACGCCACGATGTTATTTTCAGTGAAAGTAACTCCCTCTTTTGTTACTGGTTCAGAAGGAGCAGGGAGGTAAAGATTAAATGCACGAATCATTGGGCAAGGCCGAGTTAATTCTTGGAGAAAGCTACAACACGCTGCCCCATAGTTCTGAAAGGTCATCACAGTGCTACTTAATATTCTTCATGTACTGGGTATTGTTTTCCATATGGAATCCCCAAGTGCTTTCAGCAGCTCGCTTGTTAGCTGCTGACAGCTTTTCACCCAGCGTTTTCTATTCCTTCCCCCCGCCCCATCTCCTCTGCTTTATCCAGATTCTAGATCTTTGCGCTCCACATCTCTTTCCCTGTACTCCCTTCTCACCACCACCACCCCCCTGTTGCATTTTTTATGGTAAATAAAATAATTGTGCAGTGTAAGCCCACTGGGGTAACAAGGCATTTGTTTTTGCATAGCTTTTTGGTAACATAAGCCAGAGGAGGATGGTGAATATTCTTTTATTTACTAACAGTCTACACATAATTCCATTTAACTGGAGATAACAGCCTAAGCTGCTTTCTGATTTAACCCCCTTGCTATTTCAGATAAAGAACCTACACAAGCTTTCATTTGAGCAGGCATTTTGCCTAAAAATTGACCCTTTGATAGTGAGTGTGTCAGGGCAATTCTGCATTCCACTGGTGCCATTAGCCTTTAGTATGCGTGTTGCAAAGTAGCATACAGAGTTGGATTTAACCCAATCAGTTTAGCGTCAAGCTGAAACTTGCACCCAGTCTAAGAAGACAATTAAATCAAGCCAATGGGTCTAAAAATAGGTTCCCCAATTAGAATGTGAGGTCTGCGCTTAAGGGCACCTTCTTGCATTTTGATATTAACTGTAACAAATTAGGGTGTTGGTTACAATTTTATAGGGCCCAAATATCTTGTTGAATAAAGAATGGACTGAGATTGGTTGTGATAAAGAGTTATTGTGTCATAGATGGGAGAGGGAATACATATGTATCATATTAGAATTGAACATTTGTCCCTCTTCAATACTCTAGCCAGGAAATTAATTCATTGGGAATCTTATTTACACATCTGTTGGTAATGTTTATTACTTGTTAATTCTATGTAAATGGCTCTACTTTTTTTTAAGACAAGTATCTATTTGAAAAGAAAAATGTTTCTCAGCAGAGTCCTCAGCACCGGGATGCCGGTGTGTCACCGAGCTTTGTAAACAAGTGCTGGCTCTTGTGTTAACACATGACTGTTCTACACCAGAAAAAAAAAGTACTAGTACTGATTATAAGAATTCACCGCATTTTCTGTTCTGTGCCTTTTACTGTATTTTTATTTGCCTGCTATTCTCCAAAGATGGCCATTTTGAATTGCTTAGTATATTTCATCATCTGAAAATGTCAATGTACTTATGTAATGAAAATGCCAGTATGTATATGGAATTAGCACAGAGATGATGAAAGCAGTTCAGCGTTGATCAATAATCATATTCGATTTGGGCTTTCTACTTTGCTTTCCTCAAACATCCTGCACTCTGATATTTATTGCCACTCACTGAGATTCTGGTCCTGACTAAATAGAAATTGTTTGAGGCAATTTTTTTAAAAAGTGCTAATACTTACCTTCCAGGGGTCTTTTGAAGATCATCCGTGTAATACATGGTATAATATATGCTAGCATTTCACAAATGGTAGTTAGTATTATTTTAAGAAAACAGACTTTTCATAAAGATGGACACCCGTGGAAAAATCCATCTTTCATTCCGGATCTCTCGTCTTTGAGATCCTGACGCTCCACATTGGCTGCTGCCACCAAATACTGCCCCTCACTGAAAATGCCATACTGACAGCTCTGTCTTCATGTGAGCTGGAATGACTGGCACTACTGTATTTTCTGTTCACAAAAATAAAAATACTATTCACCATTAATACAAATTGTGCCATCCTCCATTAATAAAAATTGGACCACTTGGGCATCTCACGTAGTTCTAGCCTTTCTGTTCTTAACAAGCTAAAAAAGGTCAATTTAACCCAATAAGTGGAAGCAGACATATATTTGAAGAATATGTATTTAATATATACACATATGCTTACAAACATATGTCCGTACATACCTATACTTGTGCAAATTCGAGTACCGTGCCATTTTTTAATGGCAACCAATGTCTCCACAGAAGGCAGGGAATAGTACTGAAAAATAAAATAGCAAAAGTGACAAAAGATAAAAATAATATGGTTAGCATTCGTGTATACAGAAATGATAAGGTTGGGAGCAGAGCTAGGCACACAGGGGGAAGACTGAAGAAACACGAGTGGCTTGTTAGCAAAATAACCCCAGGCTTCTGGTTCGTGATACCAAAGAAAATGTAGGAATGTTAATACTCACAGATAAAGCTATATTAATTGAGAGGCTTTTCTGGAGAGAAGAGAAGGAAGTATCTTCTACGTGCTGTGAAGATTTACATGTGATTTCCGTAACATCAGGGTATGTTTAGCTAAACATCTTTTTTCTTTTAATAATCATCTGATATCACCAGGTCATCTGGGGAAGGAAATGCTTTGGAAAAGGAAGTGGTAATGAGGAAGAAAGTCTTAGGAAGTCCGACTGTGGTGTGGGTTGGTGGGTTCCTTATAAGTATTTAATTTCCTGTCTGGGAGGTGGGTTTTTGACTTTGTGTCTTACAAGTGAAGTGACCTATCAAGCTATTTGCCGTGACGTCCGCTGCTTTCTTGCCTGTTTTATCTCCTGGATGCCTAGAATAATATGTGAGGAGACAACAGAAAGCAAGCATATGTTCAATACAAAGGCTCTGTGAAATCTGTGAGCCTGCTGTGCATCAAGCCGATGTAGTTCATTTATTTTTTTAAAGCAGTGATGATACACTCTTTCCTCTGGATGACAAATTACAGAGCACATCTGAAAAGCCCTCTCTTTCGGGAAAACATTCTGCCTCTTTTTTGTTCCTTGCATAGCATCTTTATTCTGTATAATGGAAGAAAAAAAAGAAAGCAACATTGACTGAATACCCCTAGAAAGAAAAAGAAAATGATAAAAGAACTAGATTTGAATATGTGACTGTAATAGCACAAAGACAATACACATACTGCATACATCACATTAAGCTAGGAGAAGCAATCCTTTCATAGTTCTCCTGCAGCTATCTAAAATATAAATGGTGGCTAAGTCTTGTTGTCTTTTCACTATGTTGGGACCAGAGACTAGAACTGGTTAAGTCTCTTGTAGCAGAGGTGACAGGCAAAGTTTATTTCTGTAGGATGTAATAGGTTAGCCGCAAATAATGATACCTCTCTAAAAAATACACTAAGAGAATAGTTTTATTTTCCTCAAAGAATACTTCTACTAGTTATTACTAGGATTTTTGTTAGGCATTGTAGATCTTTGTTATACTTGCAATAGGAAAGATTTACCACTGATGCTTTCATATTAGGATATATTGATACTTGTCTTCAAGCTGCCCAGCGATCTTCATCATCTTTGATTGCGCGGTGTCTTCCCCAGACAGCCGTTTCAGATATTTTTCCTGTCTCCTAAAAACCCCTTCCCTCACATGACTATCTCATTCTCAAATAAAAATCAAGGTCTTCCAGACTGACCAGCCTCCTCTGCTCTTTTTCGTTAGCTTAACCTTTCTCTCCTGGGACCAGAACCAGAGGAAGGGGAAGGGTGCCTCTCCTCTGAGCCAAGTTCCTTTGGCATCCACAACTTAGATCTTCTTTCTTGCTGCCCCAGGGGTCTTCCTGTGTTCATCATCTTTCTTTGTAGCGTACTTGCTTCCAAACCTTCATACTTCTAGGAATTTATATGTCTTTTTTTAACTTGGGGAAAAACATCCCTTTGATTCACGTATTCATTCATTATTCATTCAGGCAACATTTGTTGACTACCTATGCATCACTTAGTGTTGGTTGTTTGTAAGCAACAGAAACAGACTTTGGTTACTTTGAACTGAGAAGGAATGTATGGGAAAGATACAAGGTGACCCATAAAATGGGTAGAAAAGTTTAAGGATCTGGTTTTGGAGATGACATAGATAGGCCAGAGCAGTTCGGGAGAATCCAGGTGACTAAGGCTAAAGAAAAATCGCTTCTGGGATGAATCAGGTTTAACCATCCTCAGGCTCTGTATCACTTTTCTCAAAATTTAAATTCCAGGGAGTGACTGTGTGATTGGCTTGGGATACAGCCCCCATCCCTAGACCTGAGAAGGGTGGGAAATCTGGATTGACAGACTCACTAGGACAGCATCCAGTGGGGGAGGGTTAGTCTCAAGATGCTACTGCTAGGAGAAAGAAAAATGGGTACCAGTGAGGCAAAAACAATGGCTAGCCATTATAGCCTACAATATACCAGGCAGCCAGCATGCTGGTCTTTAGAATAGAAGGACAAATAAAGGAAAATTAACATTTATTAAAAGGAAAATCATATGATAAAAATGATAGAATTGAATTTGTAATAATGGGTTTAAAGATAGATGTTGTGCACACATCATGACACATACAGGAGAAATAGTCCCTACTGAAAGATGAAGGGATACAACTGCCAAAGCATATGAATTGTGGCCCAATCACACTATCTTGTCCCAATGTGTAAATAAGAGACTGGAACTGGTCCAAGATAAGACAGTAGTTGTCCTTGAGGAGCTTATAGTCAGTGGCATCTAGGGCAGGAAGAGGTAATGCTAAGAAAATACAGAAAGCTACTAGCATGGAGACACTGAGAAGGTACACCTCATCTAAGGATGGGCTGATTCTGAGGAAGTTTCCAGGGAAAAAGAAAAACAAACCACCTCGTCTGGAATTTAAGAAGAAATTGCTGTGGTAGATGGAGTGGTACAATGGTGGGAAGGGTATTCCTGAAAGAGGGAATAGCAGGAGGAGAGGCAGGGTGACGTGTGTAAAAAGAGCTGCGGAGATTGTGTGGAGAAAGGATTTGAAGGAGTGGTGACTGGAGGTATTGGGCCTGGGCACCATCAACATCTACACAGTAGAGAGACCAGTAGCATGGGGAGTGGAAAACGCCCGCTGGTTTGGGTAGGTAGGGAGCCAGGGGCGAGCAGTCTGAGTGGAGCAGGGCAGGCCGAAACCAGATGGTAGCGATGGAGGAGAGAATCGGGCCTGAGGATGTTGACAGGAAGTGGAGGCTGCTGTGCGGAGGGTTGTAGCTGAGAGAGTTCTACACTAAAAGGATGAAATCAAGAAAGGAAGAAAGGAAGTCAGAGAGGAGAAGATTGAGGGGGAGAGTGATACTTAAAGATCAGAGAAACGGGAAGGAATGTTGGCCTTCAATAGATGGCTTATCCTCTGATACTGGAGATCAGGACATGAGAATAGGTGTCAGTATATGGGAATCTGTGGGTAGGAGGATGAGGGTGCTGAGGGGAGGAGATTACAGAGAGTCTTGACAGGAAACTAGACATACTTTGGAATTAAAAGAAAACCTGGGTTCAAATTCTGGTTCCGCAATATCAAGCTGATGACCTTTGGAAGGTTACTTGACTCCTCTGAGCCTCACTTTCCCCATTTGTAGCATGAAAAGATTAAAGAACTTACCTCAAGCGGTTGTGGCAAACTTGAAACACTGACTATTGTCCCTGACACCTAGTGAGTACTTAGCAGTGGTATCCATTATTATTATTAGCATAAGTGTAATGAACACAGTATGAGTGAGTGACTTCATAATATACGTCATCGCATGTTTAAGACTGGAGTGTGTAGACTCTAGAGCCATGAGACCCAGCTCTGCCCACACACTGTATCAGCTTTGTGACCTTGGGGCTGAAAATAGTATCTACCTTATAGGGTTACTGTGGAGGTTAAATTAATTCATATGAAACCTTCAGAGAAAATCACATAAGTGGTAACTATTATTAGTGTTTTAATTTTTATTCAAGAGCCAAAACAGCACCCTTCAGTATATATTGTTATCTCTGTTTTATAAGGGAGGGCCTCAAAGTGCAGAAGGGTTAAACGATTTATCCCGAGCAAGATAACTAGCAAGTGGCAGGGTTGGACTACAACCCAGATTCCTTGTGTCTCCACGTTCTATCCACTCGGCATTACACTGTGACATCTGACTGACCGCCTAGCTTTGACCTTTAGTACCTGTTTATCCACACTCTGAATGGCTTTACATCCCATACTCCGTGAGATCATCTGGACCATTAGCTCCCAGGCTCATCCTTGGGTCTAGCCAGCCAGCTTTTTGTCCCGCCTTTGTGACCCACTGCTCCAGCCCCAGCTCCTGACAGTCTGGATGTATGTGAAGAAGCGTGGAAGTAAATGGAAGTTTGATTCACCAAGGGCTGTTCTACAAGTACATGATGGAGGTCACAGATACTTGAGAGAGAGAGGATTCCATCATGAGTGCGTACTGCATTCATTTCTGTGAATGTAGTGAAAGAAATTTGGACTGGCCAGGTCCAAAGATGCTGCACATCGGTGCGCGCTCTACCTACACGTCTGCATTGCTTTCCCATCAGCTTGGCGAATTGTTTTATTGCTGTACGATTCGGTACTTTGGAAACAACCAAAGACTTACCATTTGGATCGTTGTATGGATGCTTGATGATAAAAGTCTGACTCTGTTTCTGCTCTTGTAGCAGATCCGAGGGGAATCTCAGTTCCAAATATTGTATAACATCATGACCTTTCTTTGATGTATCGTGGTGTGGCAGACAGATGTACATAAGCACCAACATCCCGAATATTTAAAACTACCCTTGTTCTTCATAACAGGATTAGGAGACAGAATGGGCCTTCTGTGCAATCCAGCTTTACTATATGAAAGAAAACATATAAAAAGCAGATTTTCCGTATTTAGAAATGAGGTTCTTTGGGGTCAGCTTTTATTTAATTTAAAGACACTTAGGTTTTACATTCAAAATGTGTTCCCACTTCATGGCCTTAAAGAGTCAAACATTAAAGATTGAAAGAAGAATTCCAATAGTATTTTTAAAACAATTAAGCTGCAGAATGTCAATATTTGGACATCTAAAAAGAAAATATTTCTTATAATGAGTGGTAATGTAATCACTAAACACCAAAGGAAGGGTTCATAAGGGAACCTTGAATTCACTGATATTTGAAAGAAGGATAGTTTTAGTTCAACTGCTGAGGAAATGTTTTATTTCAACTAGAAATTAAAGCGTTTTATATTACAAATGAAATGATTTTACAATATGGGAAGGATTTGGAGGGAGGGGAAAAATCCCTAAGGATCAGAAATGTTAAACAGGGAATGTGAAGGGAAGGATGAGAATGAGAGGTGTGAAAGGAAGAGGGGAGGGAAGGGGCTTGCGTTTCAGACTTTTGGTTGCTTCCATGGGGTGCAAACTGGAAGCTTCTTCTCTAAGTAGTAACGGGACTCACACAGATAGCCTATGGCCAGTCTGACACATGGGTGTGGACCCGCCAAAACACAGAGTAGATGCAGGCACAAAATGAAGAGGAGGGCAGAGCATGTGAACTGCCACACGCCAAAGAGAGAAGAAACATGCATGGAGGTAAACTGTACCTATGCCCCACAAAAGGTTTCTATTATACTCAGTTATCTCAAACCCATAGAATAGATGCCAATATAAAGCCAAATTTACTAACGTGGAAGCCTAGGATTCTTTGACATCCCCTCTATCTAGGGAATTAATGTCCATGCATCTCATAGGGGCTGTAGAATGGTGCCTCTGATGGGTTACATGGTATAACTAAGGATAAGAACTTAGTACCTGTATTTTCCTGGAAAATGTGGGAAACTATTATCGTTTGGTAGAAGAAGAATCATTGAGACAAAAAAAGCATTGACTGAAGGAGGAAAATTAAATAGAAACGTGGGTGCTAAATAAGTGAAGAGAGGTACCAGATGTAACCAACTGTCTAAAAAGATCTAATAAAATAATTCATTTACCCTAGCAAAAAAATTTAAATTACCTACTGTGTGCTAAGCCCTGGGCTGGGCCCTTCATATATGAGGGCAAGTAAGATAGGCGTAGTTTTTGACCTCATGGTGCATACGGACAAATGAGTAAGGGATGACACATGTTTAACCTGTGTTCTGATGGAAGGTTACACTATAACAAGGCCAAGTGCTAGAGCACCTAATCACGTTTATCGTGTATCATGGATAGCTTCTCAGGGGACGAGATGCTTAACTGATGCCTGAAGGGGAAGAGATATCCAGGCAAAGACAAGCACACCCGGAAGAGTGACCAGCTAGACCTGGAGAACACCCCAAAGGCCCATGCAGCTCACTAGAGAAGTTGGCGGGAAAGGTAGACCATTGCTGCAGAAGGGACTGGAGGATGAGAAACAGCATCCGTTGAGTACCCATGGGGAGCCAGTGCTTTATGTACATTCTCATATTTCATATTCAGTACAGCAGGTGTTGCTTTCATTTCATAGATGAAGAACAAAGAAGTGCAGGCAGAGTAAGTGACTTGGCCAAGGACACACAGCTTAGTGCCAACCCCATCTAGAACCCAGCTTCAACCATTCTGGTCCCTTAGCCTCTATGCTTCCCACTGTACTACCGTATTTCCCTTGGTTTCAAGGAAAAAATAACCTATTACATACAGATGGCTATTTAAATTATAAACCACATAGGTCTTCGCCTTTAGATAATACCAAATCTTTTTGGTGAAAGGGTTTCATGGTCACTCAACAAGTGAGTGGTAGGTATTTGGAGTGTAAGTATAAGAAGCATCATGACAGAAATATAATGGAAGCCAAATGGTATTTAGTTTCCTTGGATCTTCAGTGTATCACGTCATCCTTAGAAATCCAGATCAAACCCCCTCTTGTACTGTCTCAGCTGCCATGCAGAATTCATTGCTTCCTGCTCTGTCCATCTTGTGACCTTAGGACTTTTTTGTATTATAGTTAGTTTTGCATAGTGCTGTCTTTTATGAGTCATAAAATCTGTCTCACAGACTTATTTGGAAGAGTGTATGAGATCATGCATATGTAAATTCCTAGTCCTTCTGTAAAGTACACACTACGGTAAAGCGCACCCCATATGTACATTAGCTGAATGCAGCGGTGAGGTGGTAAATGTTGACTAGCCATCTCTGAGGGAAAAATGGCGCTAATTTGCAGCATCTGCCAATTTCCATTGTGTAAACGCTCCCCTGATTTCAGACTACCCATGTGATATCATTGAGTGTATACTTGGGAAGAGATGTGCCAGAGGGCTCCATTATCTAGATTTTCCACTGTACACATACGCTAGATGTAAATAACATTATGAGCATAGAAATGCAGTAAGGTAATTAGAAAGTGCGGTGTTTTGAGTACTTGTTACCTTTAATTTCCAAATAATTTATTTAATTGTCAGTTTATGTAATTTAATTTTTAATCATGGCTATGTTTAATAATTGGCTCACAAAATTCTTGAGAATTTAACAGTTGGCCCTTCTGGGCTGGTAGCAGCTGGTTCCAACACAGCACTGAATCATGAGCCTCTGAGGCAGGACCTTTTCGTGTTCGTCTTTGTGTTTTCATTGCTTAACTGAACTCAGTTAAGCCTGGAACTCAGAAGATGTTTGGAATATCAATAAATGATGAATAAAAAATTGGACAAATGCAAATGTAAAACCAAGTTACTGCTGCATATAAAAAGGACCTTGGATATATCCCATAGCCTCTGTTGGCCTCAGTTCCTTCATCTATAAGGCAAGGGGCTTGGGCTGACCTAAGGCTCCCCCCATCTCTCACATTCTACCGGTTTTAATGGCCAGAAACAAAGTCTGTGATTATGTTAACTCTTTTCTTAGCTGTGTGTTTGTATTGCGAGGACAACATTGTAACTACTTCATTTAGGACTTAAGCACTAGGTGAATGGTAGATTCAGAACTTACTTTATCTTGAACGGAGATAAAGACTATGTAATTTGCTTTGGTTTACTCTTTGAATCATTAGAACATTTGTCTAGATTTTCTATAAATAGGACACTGTCATGTGCTCCTATACACTTGGATTTAATGGAAAAAAACCCCTATTTCTTTAAGTGATAGAAAAAAGAAATTAAAATCAGAGAAATTCCTAATTTTCAACTCTTTAATGAAACTTTAAATGCTAACTTTTTGGAGCTGTGAGCTTAAGATTAACCTTGCCAAGCATTTCCTTTGAGGGGGAGATCAGAATCAACACTAAAGATGAAATCTTTAACATTAAGTCTTGTTCCTGAGACTCATCTGATCCTAGAACCCCTTTTCCCTGCAAATGGCAGTAAAACCTCAGGGGACATTGGTGTTCCATGGAACCCAGTTTGGAAAATATATGTTGGATAATTTACAATTTTGAAGTTTCGTGTTTTTAATTATTAATTTAGAATTCTACCTTTTCAGGTGTCATACTACCAAATCCATTAACCTGATCTGTAGTGAAAAGCAAAACCAGGTGGTAGATTAGTATAATCTCAGAGTAAATGTAGAGGGACTAAGACATTTTCCTCTTCCAGATTTCCTGAAGGGATCTCCAGTATAATTTGCCACCTTGGTCACTGTATATTTGTAAAATGAAGCTGGTGGATTCGATAGGCCTAAGAGACTATGATTGATACCATTAGCCATTGCAACCACTGCATAGGGAGCTCTGGCATTGGGGAGGATTATGGTACTAAAGCCTTAAACACATTCACAGAAGTGAAGGGGGAACCAGAGAGGAGTTTGTTTAAGCTAAATGTTCTGATGTTTGAATGTTGACACACTCAACTGTACTTAGGTCCAGGAGAATTTAAAAAAGTGTGTCCCCTGGGAGGATAGACTTGATTTACATGGCAGTTCTTTCATTAAATTCAGTGAAGCCTGCAAAAATTGCTAATGAAGGAAAATTATGAAGTATGCTGGCTCAGTTTATTTGCTCTTTCCATAATAATTTGGCCTCCAACCATCTTACACAGAATCTAAAGTAATCAGATTTCAAAGAAATTAACCCCTCATTCTTTAGCTTAAAATTCAAAGGATATTTTGCTTTTATCAAAAAGATGAAGAAGATAACGGTAAAACTGGATTGGTAATTTCACTTCATTGTGAGATATTGAGGTTACATTAGACATGAGATTTTAACGTATTTTTAGAATATTTTTAGGTGTCTCCATAGAGCTTTTCAACTTTTCTGAGGCAAGTTCCTGCTGTCTCAACACTTTGAAAATAGGACTAGAAGAAATGTTTAACTAGTGGATGAAATGGGTAAATAAGTCTTTGCTGTTCTGGAATTTGAGATTTTCCTGTTGTCCCCTCTAGTCCATTCTGTACTTTGCAGTCAGAGTGATCAATATCAACATGCAAATCTGATCAAAACCCTCCTTATATCCCTTTAAAGGACTCCCAGTGCTCTCAGCATGAGACACAAACTCCTCAGCAAGGCTGGGGGTCCCTGCATGATACAACTCTTATCTGTTACTCTCATCCTGAATAAGGTAGGACACACTTCATTTTATTTACGCCTATTCCATGGTGTCAGCAACCCCAGCTCTCAGATGCCCGAGGCACCGAGAACAACTCAGGTCAGCCGTGGGTATTCGCTCACAGTTGTCTCCTCAGGGACTCCAGCTACCTGGGCATCTTGAATGTTGCTGGTGGTTTTGCCAGAGGGAAAAAGAGCTCTGGCAGGTCCCACCTCAACAGTTCGGTGCTCTAGCCTGCAAGTGACAACTCATGGCCACAACTAGCTGCATGGCCTCATCCAACTTCAAGAGAGCCAGGAAGACAAGACAACCCTCTGGTGTGTCCAGAGGGCGAGGGGGACTGGATATGGGTGAGCTGCACTAATGACTGTCACGAGCTTCCTGCCTCTTGCTGTTTACTCTCCCCTAGAGATCTCCAGTCCAGATGCCACGAAAGCATCATTCATTTAGTTGCTCATGCCCTTAATCGTGTCACCGGGTTCATTGCCTCAGCCAGTTCACCCTTGCAATCCCCTCATTCATTCCTCCCTCCATTCTTCCTCCTCCACTTGGCACTGATGCTCAGAATATTCTTCCTCTTCTTCCCTTCATCTTCCTCTTCCCTCTTCCTTTACAATTCAGTGTTTCTACCACCACCTTCAGGAGGCTCTTTATCTGCACTCCACAAAGCTGGTTTATCAGTCCTTTGTCTGGTCTCCCTAATGTAAATCTTAACACACTGCATTGTGATCGCTTATTTACTCATCTCTGTCTTGGAGACTGTCGTACTCCGAGTACTTTGCATGATGCCTGGCAAAGAGTCAGTTGGTAAAAACTTTATTACCGTTTTCTGTTTGAGTGAATTAGTTACAAGAGATTCTTTATAGCAAAGAACTTAGTGTCATGGTGTATACGAGAAATTCCTTCACTCTGGTTTTCGGACTATTGCTTTATTTAAACAAAATTATCCAACTCTAGGTCTGTTGATTTTATTTGATGAGAACAGTTCAAAAATGAATTTTAGATTTCCAAGTGGCTGAGAATATAACTAGCCACTAAAGCTAGTGGCATCAGAAATGGGGTTGAGCAGCAGTGTAAGATCAAGTTAAAGTTCAAAGCAAAATATTCTAACTTAATGGCCCTTATGAACATAAAGCAAATGGTCACCAAACAAATCTGCTTGTTCTTAGAATCCAGCCTTGCAGATACAGGTACTCAGTACAAACATGTCAATTTTCTTGCAATACATTATTTTCCTTCATGGAACATTTAGAAAATAAATCAAGGAAGAGAAAATATAAACATTCCATGTTCTTGACTTGAAAATCTTCAAAAGAAACTTCTAACCTATGCATCAGTTATATGGGAAATTTAAACTCAAAGTAAGAATAATTCTATTTCTCATTCCACAATTGATCCTGTGTGTAGTTGAATTACCCTAGGGGGCAGTTTTGACCACCAGTCACTGTACACTAGCCTGTTTTTCAAATTCTGCCCCACAATTTGCCAAGTTTCTCAGATGAAGCTCAGGCAGCTCTGAGAATTAACACAATCGTTAAGGCAGATACTTAAAGTATACATTAAGGATTAGCTCTGAGCCTTTGTAGAAAAATTGCCAGAAAGCTAGAGGGATAACAGCATAGAAGCAGAAAGAAAGTTTTCTGACTACACACACACACACGCACACACACACATGCACGCACGTATATAATTATTTATATATACATTATATGATATGCTTTAAAGTCTGGAGAGATTGTTACTAGAACATGAAATACCAGGGAAAATCATTATATGGAAAAGGAACACATGCAAATAAAGGATTAAACAACCAGTAGTCTAATCCTATAAAATACTTTCGTCAGATTGTAAGGACCTGTACTGGTTTCCTCCAGAGCCAAAAGTGGGAGAGATTAACAGTGAACTCAGGGAATAAGTTCTGAAGCCAAAGCTTAACATCTGCTGAGGGATAGCTGTCAATTCCATGAGATGCTGGGGAAGAGGAAACCTATGAGTACCTGCAGTGCTGCTTCTTTGCTTTCTCAACCCAGGAAACATGCACAGCCCCAACAGAGTGGGTGGAGGGCTAGTTTAGCCAAACGGGACTCCCAGACCTAGGTCTGTTCCATTTGGTCAGCATAATCCTAGACCTGAGGGTATTCTTTACATAATTATGAAATCCAAACACTGCTTTGCAATGTACCCAAATCCTTTCAAGTTTATATGTCATACGTATAATGCGCGGTTAATTTTGCTTGTGAATTTTATGTGATAATTATATCTTCATATATAGTTACTTTGGTGTACCACATTTGTTTAGATTATTTTATAACTTCTAAAGGTAGTCAGATTCTCAAAGACATGAAGCACATGTGGAATGAAAACTATAAAAAAATTTTAAGACAGTGTCAGGTATCTTATGAATGGTAAAAACGTGGATAAGAAGAATAATGAGAACAAATTATTCACAACATGACATGAAAGTGCTAAAAAGTTCTCATGACTTTAGAGATAGCCGAGAACTAATGTGTGGTTTGGGGACAAAACAGATATAAGTCAGAAAAGAGCTTTTGTAACTGTGAGATTAAGTTGAAGGTAATTTGAGAGCTACTATTTATGAAAAATAATAGCTCAATTCTGTTTGAATTATTGTCATGATATGATCATCATCTCAGTCAAATATTATCTATGCATTTTAACAGAAAAATGTTCAACAACTTAAATAAACTCTTACTGAGCCAGGGAGTGGGATAGGCACACAATGTTTACACCCGGTGGTCGGAATATTGACCGCCTGAAAGGGGTGGAGGAGGTCACTGTTGTGCCCATAAGAGAAGGACGATACATGGCAGGCAGCTGCCCCCCTCCCCCTTGTTGGAACTTAGATTCTCATAATTAGAGAAGGCAGGTCTTTATGAGGTCACTGGCTCTGGAAATCTGCCTTCTCCCCTTCTTGACGCTTCTGCGAGATGCGTCTTGAGCCTGCCAGACTGAGTCCAGGACCTAACTGAAGCTATCAAATAGGGAACAGAGATCTAAAATTCAGGTTTTAGAGCTCAAAGGAGTGGTAAGATCACTGAGCCTACCTCTTTCATTTTATAGAGGGGAAACCTGAGGCCAAAAGGGATTCTGTGACTTGTCCAAGCTCACACAAGTGAGTAACGCAAAAGCCAGCCTCTTGACTTTTAGCCCAGTGTATTTTCCATGACACAACACAACACATGAGTCATCTGGAGAATGGAGCCTAGAATTATGAGGGTGGGGCCAGCAGTTGAAGAGAGGGTTAGGTATGTAGCTTTGGCAGAGTGTTCCCTCTAAAACAAAGGGGCCGTTCTTAAGAAGACGTCCCCAGTGCGAGCACTGAGAAATCCAAAATACCCATTGAGGTCTTTAGCCGTCAGGGTAAGGAGGTTCCTTTCTAGAGAAAGAAACAAGTTTGCCCTGGCGAGGGTCCAAACATTGCAGGTGTTCTCTGTGGGACCACAGTCACAAAATCTTTCCTTGGCTTGTTGGACAGAACCCACCATGGAAGGGTCTCCCCAAGAACTCTGAGCTACAGGCCCTCGTGGCTGGTAAGGAGGGTGGTGCCTTCTAACAGATGGCTCCCATCTGACCACCAAGTCAGAACAGCTTTTATGAAGACTCTGCTGCTTTCCAGGGTTTCTGGCATGTGCATTCCAAACACGATCAAGAACATCTGGAGAACTTGGAACCAGCAACACGCTTAGGGCATGGCCTCTAGGCAGATGATCAGCAAACTGAGCCACTGAAACTTCTCTTTTATGAAGCGTTAGATGTAGGTCTGGAAGCAGCACTGAGGCCAGCCCATGTCAGTGGAGTCTACTTTCCTTTGCCCATTTCCCTGGGTTGGGCTTGTCCTGGAGCCCAAGTCTCGTATATGAATGTTGCTTTCCAACAGAGGAATTTAAAAGCATGAGGAAAGAGAATAGCCATGGTTTCCTGAGGGATGCTGAGACAGGTGGCCAAAGACCCAAACCTAGAGCCTTTGCAGATGTCATTGGTGGGTATTAGGAGGGAAACTGTGGGGTGAGGGCTTCTCCCATGATATTGAGAGATGTCTGGAATATTTTGATCCTCTGTAGCATCTTCCACCGTTGATTGAATAAACATGAGGCAGGCGCTTCATTTTTCTTGCTCCACCTTGTGTTTTCTTTGCCTGGAAAGAAAGGAAGAAAGAATGACAGGACAGTTAGTGTGCGTAACATAAATTTTACTCTGAAATGGCATTTGTAGATAGGTACCTTTACAGTTAGAACTTGGATTCCAAGATAATTATCTTAGTCCAAGATAGCGCCTTCCTCTCCCTACCATTTCCTCACACAGCAGTGATCATTTTAGCACATATTACTTTGTGATGTTCTGTTTTCTCGTTTGTCTCACCCTTAGATTCTAAGTACCTTAAGGACTTTATTTCATGATCCATTCATCCCATCCCCTTAGCACCTGCTGTTGTGCATATTGAATGACCAGAAGTAATGATATTAACAAAGTAATAATTGCTAATGTGCAACATTTTATATGTAGCTTGCACAGCACTTTCACATATATTGTACCATTTCAAAGTTTCACTAAACCTGTAAAGTAAAGAAGGGTGATTTCCTTTCAGGAAATTGAACCTCAGAAGGAAGTACCTTCCCTTGGGCTTGCAACTAATGACTGATAGAACTTTGATTCCAGCCCAGGTCTTCTGACTCCAAATCAGATGCTTTTTTCAACAGTCTGAAGGATATCTAGATTTCAAAACTGTGTGTTCATCAGCGCATAGGCTGACTAAGGTTGATAGTTTTATATGTATACATCATGAGAGATGGAGGTATGTACAGTCTTGAGTGTTTAAGTAAAATTTCAGAGCAACATAATTTTGTAGACTTTTAAATGAAGGAGCTTTATAAGAGTGAAGAGCCAATTCAAAAATCAACCAACCAACCAAACAAAATCAAAGGGACTCTAAAACCTTAAATGAGAACATTCTTGAGTAAAAAAAATGGTTTTTTGGTTCCTGCTTTTGGTGTCACAAGCAATTATGTCTTTAGTTATATGACTTAACTTTTATTTTCCCATCTGAAAAGTGATGGAGCTGAACCAAATGGTGTCTCTTTCATTTCCTGTCTTAGTCCATTTAGGCTGCTATAACAAAAATACCATAGACTGGGTATTTATTTCACAGAGTTTTCACATTTTTGGAGTCTGTGAAGTCCAAAATCAAGGCCCCAGCAGATTTGGTGTCTGGTGAGGGCCCTGGTTCATACATGGCCACCTTCTCACTGAGTCATCACAGGGCAAAAGGGCTGAGAGAGCTCTCTGGGGTGTCTTTTGGAAGGGCACTAATCACATTCATGAGGGCTGCACCTTTATGGCCTAATCATCTCCTAAAGGCCTCACCTCCTAATACCATTACATTGGGGGTTTGGATTTCAACATATGAATTTTGGGGGTCATCAACGTTCAGTCCATAACACTTCCCCTGGCAAAATTCTCTACTTCTGTTATTCTAATTAAAAGAGTTGGAAGCATTTAATTATAGCTGTACAAAGCATAGTACTCATTTCTCGTGGAAGAACTTCTTTTATCTGCCACTTGAGCAGAGTTCCTGAGATGCTGCTAGTTAGGACTCAACAGATGAAGTTCTCCATACACAAAATGGTTAAAAATTAGAAGCCAAGATTTGAAAGGTCACTTTTCATCAGTCTGTAACTATGGGAAAATAGAGAAACTGGGGGTGGGGGTGTATGTGTTCCTCAAGCATTTGAAACTCATACCCCTAGAAAGTTTTCTCATGCCACTGACCATTACCTTCGGTCAAGGACATGGTCAAGCACAGTTGGTAAAACTGCACTGAAGATCGTATTCTGAAAATAAAGGGGTCCATTAAATACACTTTTGCGCATCCTATTTATGCTGTTGCCTCTCTGCAACCCCAAGACCTGTGGCTGCAGGGCTTTGTGCCACCACTTGACAGTGAGTTTAAGGATGCAACTTGCAAGCAGGACCAGTGCTCCGTTGGCAAGGTGCGGTGCTAACACAGCACAGGTAGAACCTGAAATCCAAAGCCACGTGAAAATTTAGTACCGTTTCAATAACCTCATGGAATGGATTTATAGTCACATCAAAGCATGATTTGGGAATGGACGCCTTGGTTCTTTAGGAAATATAAGCGTAACAGTGGTTCTTATTCACTCACAGAATGTCCTAAAGGGGATCTATTTAAATCCTCTGGTGAGAGAATTCAGAACCTAGAATTATTCCAGCAATAAAATATTGAAACAGCCTAGTGAAAATGAATTCACTAAGGGCTTGTACCTTCAAAACTCAACAATTTTTATGCAAGCTGGGTATGTGTGAAAAGCCCAGAAAATGCAGGCTGAGATCTTCACACAGCCATCTCTGCGTGTAAAACCCTTTTCACTGCTGTTTCAAAGCAAACTTGTTAATGCTGGAGGATCATGTTGGATCAGTGGGAATTGCTTGCAGAGGAATAGCGGGGAGGCCAAGGCAGTGGAGGCTGCTGACAGCTTGGGTCTGAATCATGCAGAATGATGTTGGCTGATACACCCCAATACATCAGAACCATTTTCTCTGTTTCAGAGTCACTTCTAAGAGTGTATGGAGCTTACGGTAAAACAGTCATTCTGTAGGGCCTTCCCTTCTCTATTAATATTTTTAAAGAATAAAACTTAAGTATGGTGAGCATCAAGAAAAACATGATAAAATTAGACTAGAGTGTAGACATCAGGAACAGCCTGTAAGTGGTAATGGAAATCATATCAATAACAGAAGTCATATTCACTGAATCTTTACTGTGCTGCAGAGAGTATGCTGAAGTATTAATTTTTTAAAAACATATTTATTTATTTGCCTGTGCCAGGTCTTAGTTGCAGAATGCAGGATCTTTAGTTGCAGCATGCAGGCTCTAGTCCCCTGACCAGGGATCGAACTGCTGGACCACCAGGGAAGTCCCTGAAATGTTAATATAATCCTCACCACATCCCCATGGGGCAGGTATGAATGTTCCCATTTTACAGAATTAAGGAGCTGAGATGGGGAGAAAAGAAGAAGCATGCTCTAGGACACATGCCCATGAGCTGAGTAGTTAGGGTTGGAACCCAGATGTGTCTGTGTTCATATTCTCAATCTCTCTTTCTCTCTCTCCCCCCCTCCCTCTCTCTCCCTCTCTCTAACTTTGCCAGGAGGGATCTAACCAAAGGATGATAAACAGCCTATGAAAGTTCCTAGAGGGAAGTGGGGAACTTAGATGATGATGATCTCATTTCATGTGCTGATAGAAATTGATTTAAATTTTCGCTTCCATTAATAGCCTTCTTTGCCTCCTATTCCTGCCACTGCCTTGGGGTCACCCAAACCTTGGAGATTAACCATAGGGACATTTCGATGCTACAGCATATTTTGTTTAACACCATTTATTCCAAACTGCCTGTGGCTCGGCGGACTGTGTCACTCCCTTGACATGCATCATCACTGCGAGCCTCACCGTGACTTAACTAGATGGGTAGCATTCCTCTTTTACAGTGGATGAAATGGTCTCAGAAAGTGTAATATTCCTAACATCCTGTACTAATTAAGTTGTGGAGCAGGATAAGAACTGAGGGCTGCCTGACTCTGAGAACCTTCCCACAGGAGAGGACCAGCGCTTCTCATCCCAGGCTACTCAGTAGAAACACCTAGGACTTCAAAACACAGAAACGCCTGGGTCCCTCCCCAGATCAGTCAAATCAGAATCTCGGGATGAGAGAGGACCTGGGCCTCAGTATTTTCCAAAAGTTCCTCAAGAAATTCTAATGATGGGCACGACTGAGAACTACCGCCTCATGAACCACTGATTAAGGTATTTTGTGGAACATCATAATCTCACAGTCTCTTAAAGTATGGTGGCTGAGTGATTAGCTTTTTTTTTTTTTTTTTAAGCTCCTATGACAGATCCAGTCCCCTGTGCATAGCCTTATATGCCAGGTAAACAGGTGATCTACTAGATTCTTCAAGGATTTGAACAGGCAGGAATTTTCCTGGTGTGAGGTAACATAAGAGGGAGTCAGAGGAGGTACAGTGAATGTCTGTCTATTCATTCTGATGGCTGCTTCATCTTTCTAGTAGAAATAGAAATGGAATTAGGAACCACTGAATTCAGGACTGTTATTCCTGTGACTACCACTGTACCCAGCTTCCAGCTAGGCTAACAGAGCCTTAGGTGGACTGGGAAGAAAGTTCTGGTCATTGTTCTGACCTTTTGCATCAATGAGCCCCTACTATTGATGTCAGTAGTCACAGGTAATTCTTATCATAGTTTCCTGTATGAGTCTTCCGTCTGCAAGATGATGGTCTACATGGTATGGTTTGGCATGTCATAAACTCTGTTATAGTCATGAAACTTATAGAATCACGGAACAAAGGGCCCTGTGAGTAAATAATTTTCCCCGAAAAACATTTGCAAGATACAGGACTGAAGAGAATCCGATGTGTACAGTATTTTTTCTATTTCTTCCTTCCCACCCTTGACCCCTTTCCCAACTCTAAGCACATAGTAAATAATTAAGGAATGGAATAAAAATTCTGGGATAAAATTATTCTAGAAGTCAGAGACTCGGTTGTATTTTTAAAGCTTCCCTAAGATGGTTACCCCACATCCCATAAAGCTACCATGTAAAAAAAGGACCTAATGATTTGTGTTGGTAATTATGGTATTAAATTTAATTTCACATTGGTGGATGGCCAGCAGAACGTGGTCTCTGAGTTTAAATTATCCGTATTCTATGTCAGGTTTAAAATCAGTATACTCAAACTGTGGAAGCTGGCTTTGTAGTAGAATCTGTGACTGAAATGATATTTTTTCTAGGAATCACATATGAATACATTGGAGGAGATAATCACCCTGCATATTTGCATACTAGTTGGATGGCAGATACCTAGCATGTATACTCTTATTCTACCCTCTCATGCCCTGTTCCTGGAAGACATTACTAATGGATCATGGTACTTTATCTCCTCTTTTTCCGGTTAAGCACAGGCATGGACTCAGAAACCCTTCCAACACTGTGACGTATGTAGTGACTACCAATAGAGCAGATTTGGCCCAAAAGATAAAACCTATTTTCTATCTCTATTATAGCAAGTTACAGTTTACAAATGATATTCCAGCCCAATACCTTGTTAATGTTGCTCTTTGCAAAGGTAGAAGCTCTACAAGATATAAGGTGGTAGTGATTGTTTAAAAGATGGCAGAGCTCCTCATATCATTTTGAATGAGTCCACCTATCATTCTACCTATTTGAATGATAGGTAGAAACAGCAAGTATTGTTTTTTGAACATACCTCTGTGTTCCTACATCCAGCAGAGGGAGTATCCCGCTTTCCTAGACCCTGCTTTTAATAGCTGCTCAATTTCAGTGCTGAGAGTTTATTTTATCATCCCCCCACATTGGAGGAGCCAGTGGGAAAAATCACATTTAGGCCTTACAGGACTGACCATCAAGGAAATTAGAGCTCAATTCTCCCACAACTCATGGAGTCCTACCTGTGGTACCTCTTGTTCTTCTCTTGGGTATGACACCAAAGCCACATACAAACCTAATGATGTGGGCTGCAAGCATTTTTTGTTGGAAGCCCTGTCTTTATAATTGACCATGAAATCATGATCGAGTTTTGTCTTGAGTCTAATAGGTTGCGTAACCCCACCCCCATCCCGTGTACTGGCTAGGTTTCAACTTAGGTAATTATATCCAGCTTCCCAAGTTCCAACTTAGTTTATATTGTTCTGTTTCTTTACTTGCCCCCATTAAAGCTGTATTGGCAAGGAACAATTGTGGTATTCCACAGGAACAGGCTGCCTTTTCCTGGCATGTAAAGTAATGTCCCTTTGATAAATGGCATCACACGTATCAGATCAGTGCACAAGTCATGGCACTCTTTGTGATAAAAGGAATATCAATCTCTTTGCTGCCCTCAAAAATATGTCTTAGTATCAGGAATCAGCAAAATATGGCCCATGGGCTAAATACAGCCTGTGACCTTCTTTTTGTATAGCTCTTGAGCTAAGAATAGGTTTAGTATTTTTTAAAGCATTGTGAAAAAAACCTACACATGCAAAGAAGAATATGCAGCAGAGACTGTATGTAGCCTGCAAAGCCTAAAATGTTTACTAACTGGCCCTTTACAGAATAAGTTTGCTGAGTCCTGCTCAAGGTGATCATAATAATAATGGTAACAGTATGAATAAAAGCCCACTTACATAGCACTTGTTATATAATGTATTAAGCATCCTTCATGTTTTAACTCAGTTAATCTTCATAAAGAGTCTGTGGGATAGTGTGATAGGCAGCCTTTAAGAATGTCCCCAATAATTTGGACTTGAGGACACGTGGGGCCGGGGAGGGGAAGCTGGGACGAAGTGAGACAGTGGCATGGACATATATACACTACCAAATGTAAAATAGACAGCTAGTGGGAAGCAGCCACATAGCACAGGGAGATCAGCTCGGTGCTCTGTGACCACCTAGAGGGGTGGGATAGGGAGGGTGGGAGGGAGACACGAGAGGGAGGGGATATGGGGATATATGTATACATATAGCTGATTGACTTTGTTATACAGCAGAAACTAACACAACATTGTAAAGCAATTATACTCCAATAAAGATGTTAAAAAATAATGTCCCCAATAATTCCTACATCTGGCCTTCATGCCCTTGTGTAATCCTTCCTCCTTAAGTATAGGCTGTATTTAGGGACTCCCTTCTAGTGAATAGTGATTTCCTTCTAATGGAATATGGCATGGTTATAGACTATATAGAATATGATGATAGGATATTTCTGAGATTAGATTATAAAAGACTGTGATTTCTTCTTGGATTTTCTCTCAGGCTCTTGTGCCCTCCCTCCCTCCCTCCCAATCCTTTTCCTCATTCTCCTTCCTCCCTCCATTTGCTTCCCCCTCTCTCTCTTCTCTTTATTTTCTCCCTCTCTCTTCCCCCTCCTCCCACCTCTCCTTCTCCCTCTGATTGATCCCTAGGGGAGAAGCCAGATGTCATGTAGAGATGCCCATGTAATAAGAAACTGAAGCCTGCCAGTTAACTCTCTGTGGACCAGAAAGCAGATCCCTCCCTCCCTCACCCCACTTGAGCCTTCACATGAGACCAAGCCCCAGCCAACAACTTGACTGAGACCTTTTGAGACACCTTGAGCCAGAGGAAGCTAGCTAAGTTGCATTCAGATTCCTGACCCTCAGAAACTGAGATAACAAAGTTTTTTGTTTGAAGTCACTAAGTTTTGGAGTAAATTGTTAGGTATCAATTGTTAGGTATCAATTAAATGCAGATTGTGTTACCTGGAAGTGGGAGAATTGTCATAACAAATACATAAAATATGGGAGTGGTTCTGGATCCAGGGAGTGGGCAGAAGCTAGGAAGGATGTAAGATTTTTAGGAGAATGTTAATGAAAGCTTAAAATACCTTGAGTACATTGTTCATAGAATTTGGGGCTTTGCAGACACTGTAGGTGAGAAATTGCAGGAAAGTGAAGAATACTGGAGTAAGTGGGATCTTTGTTATTTAGTGGCAGAAAGTTTAGCGACACTGTGGCCTGTGGTTAGGTGGAAAGTAGAAAATGAGGCTAAGGAACTGGCTGATTTACAAGCAAAATGTTGAAGATGCTGCCTCATTTCTTCTTGATAACAGTAAAGTAAGAGGAGAGAGATAAATTGAGGAATAAACTAAAAGGAGCCAGGACTTGATGGTACGGGGAATTCTTATTCTCTGTAAATGACACATGATGCTAAAATTAAGAAATGTTTTCTAAGCAACGATCAAAAACAGGGCAGTCTCCGAAAAACCTAAAGACAAAGCTGAGGAAGTGACTGTAAACCTTTTGTTAAGACCTCAGAAAGATAAAAAGTAGTGCCTCAGAATACTATTGAGCCACACAAAAGGCTCTCTGAAGAAATTAAGGGTATACCTCACACATCCTCTCAATTAAACCACAGGGCCTCTGGGAAGTTTAGGCTGTTATCTCTCAGCCATCTCCTTAACAGCCCAAGGTGGAAAGGGACTAATTTGGAAGAGATTTGTCGGTGTGATTTTTGCCTAATGGGGGGAACTCAAGTAGCTTCACAGGAGACTTACTGGGGTCTCGTAACAGTGACATATGCAGAAACATGAAAGCTTGAACTGAGGTAAACAGAGGACAGAATGAAGAAACGCCTTTGGACCCTCAGAATTCTACTGGCAGGAAGCAGCCTGGGAGAGCTGTTCAGCTGCAAACATGTGCTACCTTGCATTAATGAAAGGAAAGATGACTTAGAGTGTAGAGCCCGAAGCCCAGAGCACAGAGCTGAGAGCCACGGAGAATTACTCTCAGGCCTCGAGACCTAATCAGAGAGCTCTCGACATTTTTCTGGCTTGATTTCAGAATTCCTGTGGACCAGTGACTCCTCTGTACCTCCCGTTTATCCCCCTTTGAACGGGAACGTGTATGGTTATCCTACCCGTATCTCACCCACTGCATTTCGGGTGTATGTGGGGAAGAGAACTTTTCTCTTTAGTTTTGCAAGTCTAGGAGCTACATTTGAAGAGATGCGCTCAGGAACTAACACTGAGGAGAGTCATCTGCACCTGGATTTGATTTACATAAAAAGATTCTGGGCTTGAGTTGATACTGTCATTGGATGAAACTTTTGGGGGCCGTGGAAGGGGGTGAGCGGATTTTCCATGCGCTAGGGGGTGTGAATCATTGGCGATCAGAGGGAGGACTGTGCTAGGCAGCTTCTAAGACAGTCCCCGTCTACTGGCCTTTCTGCCCTTGAGTGTGAACAGGATTTAGTGACTCATTTTTAACAAATAGGATATTGCAGAAGTGATGGGGTGTCACTTCCAAGTTATAAAAAAAATTGTGGCTTTTATCCTGGGTGTTCTCTTATTCTCTTTTGCATCTCTTGCTCTGGGCAAAGCCAGCTATTGTGAAGAAGCTTTGTGTAGAAGGATTGAGACCTGCCAACAGCCCAGGTGAGTGAGTCAGGAAGCAGATTTTCCTCTCCCCGCAGGCAAGCCTTTGGGTGTCCCCGGCCAACTGCTTGGTCTCTGCTGGGAGGTTAAGTTAATTGCAACTGGGTAACAGAAAGAAATTGTGAGGTAATAAATGTCTGTTGCTTTTAACTACAAAATTTTGGAATAATTTGTCACATATCAATAAATCACTAATACAGATAGGTACCATTCTTCCCTACATTTTATAGAAGAAATTGAGGTCTAGAAACCTATCCGTTGCCATAGCATTCAGATTTGAACTCAGGCAATCTGGCTGCAGAGCCTGCACTTTGAATCACAAAGATCATAAGAGAGTGAAGTAAAGCAGATGAGAATGTACATTTGTTGAGTGAGTGACTAGGACACATCAGCATTAAGAGTGCCTTTGCTGGTGTGTGTGTGGGTATGTGGTCAAACGACAGGTACGGCTGTATTCACTGTGAACATCTTGGAAAGCAAGGATGTTGCCTTCTGAGACCTTACTTTATTGCCAGGTGGTGCTGGGTACAAGCATATATTTTTAAAATGGCCCCTTTCTTTCAAGCAGTACTTTCTGGAAGTCCAGGCTAGCATTCTGCAACCGGGGAATTCCTGAAACAGTCTTTGGCCTCAAGCTCTCAAAATTTAGGGAGAATGTGGGAGTAAATAAGCTTAAAACAATGGGGTAAGTGCTATAGCTGAGTTCCCCCCTTTTCTCAACGTTTCTAACATTGTACACATTATGAGTAAGATGTGGATGTCAGACTCCTAATTTAAGTAACTTTTTGGCCCATGCAAAGGAGGGTTGTTTCAAAGTCATGATTTGCCGGGAAAAAGAAGTCACTTACATTAGTCACTTTTGTATTTAGACTGATACCTTTAAAAGTTTTTACTAATAGACTTTATTTCCTCGAGCAGTTCTAGATTCACAGCAAAACTGAGAGGAAGGTACAGACAGTTCCCTCAGATCCTCTGCCATGACACCCTCCTCAGACTCATAGCCTCCAACTAATACCTTTTAAAAGTGAGGTTGAATTACCAAGTTCTCACTAAGAAATCGCCAATGGTACCATCACGTATAAGTAATTTAGTCAGTTCATCAGGTATTAACAGGCCAGGGACACGTATTTTCTTTGGTTCCAGGGCTACAATAACAAACTGCTAGGTGATAACTTCAATTTGAAGAATTTAACAAACTTCACTATTTTTGCACATTCCGTGTCCTTTCTTTCTCTCTTTCTTTCTTTCCTTCCTCCTTCCCTTTCTCCCTCCTTTTCTCCCTCCCTCCCTCTCTCTCTCTTTCTTTCTTTCTCTCTCTCCCTTTCTCCCTTCCTTCCATACAAAATGCCACCACCAGGAGACCAAGATTTTCTAGACACAGCTCAATAAATAGTTACACAGCTTAACTTCTCTTCTTCTAAAGGAGATGAGATGCAGGTGGCAGGTTCTTGGTATGTGCAGTAAGGGGATATATGACTTTCAGCTCTGGGAGGCTGGTCCTGTCAGACTTATGTGTTTTATTAAAGACATCTGTCGGTTGTCAGAGTGTTTTCCTGGGTTCCTTAGAGGAAGTGTTGATTGACATTGAACGGACCTCTTGAAATGTATATCCACCCCACTGTTGCTTCTGAGCCATCATTTTGGTTTGCTTGTTGATCAGCTACTGGTGAAAGAGTAAAGCATCAGAGACTTTGAAACTTATTGGCACTGTCACTTTTACAATTTCAAAGCTATGCTTATATCAAGGAGAAAGATCAGATGCTCTTGGCAATATAATTTGAACTCTGCTTTTCTTCTCTGAATGCCTAGTGATCGGGTGATAGGCGCACTCAGAACGGGGCCTGAACACTGGTAGGTGATGGTCCACATCACCTGCGAGCTTATTAAAAAATACAAATGCTCGGGCTCCATCCAGGTGTAATGAGTCAGGATCTCTGGGGCTGGGCCCAGCAAGCTGTGCTTTGACCGGTGATTCCTACACACACCAAAGTTTGAGAAGCAAACTTGTAAACCTGGCCTATAGGTTTGAATAGCATCGTCACAGCTTTCTGAAAGCTGAAATATAGTTTTAGCTCTTATGGCAAGAGTCACTTTGTTTACAGTAAATTTTTATCTTAACACCTCATTTTAAAATTCTGTGTAGTATTGATGTTTGACATGTGATTTGCAAGAAATCATTTAAACAGGGGAAAACACCTTAACAGAACAAGCGGATGCTCATATAACTCTCTTTTTCCCTGTGGGCCCTCCTGTAACTTTTGTCTGTCTCGAGATTAATTTTTCTTTTCATTTGAAACATGCCATTAGCTTTACTAATTGTAATAGCTTCAGAGTTTAAATTTCTGGTTAGAACTGAAATATCTCTCCTTAAATCGCTTCTTTACAAAACAAGTGATTGTTGTCATGGTTCCGTGGTGCAAGCATACACTTCCAGAGCCGTTACAAAACAATTATTAGCAAGCTCTAATAACCGTTTATTATAGATAAAAAGTGACTTAGTTATATAACTTCTCAGATGACACTATTTAAAAGAAGATGGGTATCTCTTAATCTGTCTGGGGGTCTTCTTGTTAATTGTCAGTTGAACCGTGCCAGGAAATTATTCTGCCATTTATATACTATTTTAAGCTTATTACAGATGTGGAGCCTCATGTTAAGGCTGGAACATTCTTAATCTTCCCTGTCTCTTCAGAACGAGAAGATAATAAACATTTCTGACAAACTGTAATCAGGAACTAGCCTGGTAGTTAATGAACAGGTCAGAGGTGGCCACCAGGGATGTTTCTGAAGAATGTTCATAATGAATGATCATTGGCTTAGACCTACAGCTCCATAAAAGTGGTGATAAAGGGCATGGAGGGCGTGGATTAAAGAGAGGAGGATTCTGCATGGCCGCTAAGAGTCATAGTACTCAGTCTTCTCTCATTTTGTTAACATTAAGTCTCCCTTAATATTTCAGGGAGTCTGGGTCTAAACCACCCATCCTGCACTGATCACCACCTTGGAGAGCTGGGTTTGGTTTAGCACCTTCTCTGTGGCCCTACAGGAAAGACCACCAGAAACTAGGAGGAAAGAATCTGAGGTTGAATTTGGATTTGGGCACTACCTCTGTCTCAGAGTGTCCTTAGGAAAGTCATAGCTATCTGAGCAGCTGGCCAGGAGGGAGGCAGCACTTAGGCCCAGGAAGAGGCAAGAGCTTTTGTCCTGTGTTTTCCTTCCTTAGGCAGTACTATTACTGAATACTGATGCTTTAACAGAGGAGGGTGCTGCACACTATCTTTACCCCTGCTGCCACAATATCCTCCCTCCTAGCCACCTAAAGGGGGCAGGGATCATAAATCCTGCAACAATTCTAGACTCTTCTACCACTTCCTCCAGATTGTAGCATACATGAAATGCAATGCTTTTTTTTTTTTTTTTTTTTTTTGCGGTACACGGGCCTCTCACTGTTGTGGCCTCTCCCGTTGCGGAACACAGGCTCCGGACATGCAGGCTCAGCAGCCATGGCTCACGGGCCCAGAAGCTCCGCAGCATGTGGGATCTTCCCAGACCGGTGCACAAACCCGTGTCCCCTGCATTGGCAGGCGGACTCTCAACCACTGCGCCACCAGGGAAGCCCTGTTTTTTTTTTTTTAGTTGAAGAAGAGTGTGTGATGAAGTTTGAATATTGTGCTAAATCTGATTTTTATGCGTGTCATACAAGGCTTGTGAATTTCAAATATATTACATAGAAACAATCTCCCTTTTACTAAGGGATACCATAAAGCAAAAGCAATTTTTAAAAAGCTAACAAGCTTTATAACTCAAATATACACAGAAGCATGATTTATATATCTATGCTAAATTATTTCCATTGTGAACATGAACTCGGAATGTCTCCTCTATAAATATTTACCCTGAAAATGTTTTTTGAGCACCTACAATTTGACCATTTTGGTTCTGGACTGTGATACATGATTTGGTGCCTGTCTTCTTAGGTAGGGGGAAATTGATCCCCCAGCTCATGGCCTCCCTCCCCAGCCTCTTCTCCCTGCCTCCCTGTTCCCCTTCTTTGGTCCTCTTTCTTTCCTGCTCCCTATCCCTGCATCCTTAACATTTTTTCATGTGACTTAGTCATGCAGTGGTATGACTGGTTTGGAAGTCATTCTAAAGTGACTGCTTCCTGTAAGTACTTCTTATATTTATGGATTTCTAGATCTCTGTGTCAGGATAATTTATGACGTGTATCTAAGTTAGCAATTTACCTAGGACAATGGCTCTCAAATTCTGGGATGCATTAGAGTCACCTGCAGGGCTTGTTAAACCACAGATTTCTGGGTCCCACTTCCAGAATACCTGATTTAGTAGGTCTGGGGAGGGGCGCAAGGATTTACATTTCTAATAACTTTCCAGTTGATGCTGTTCTTCCTGGGACCACATTTTCTGAAACACTGACTTAGGACATTGTTTTAGGGGCAGTTTGTTTGTGAATGTGTCCTTTCTTGTGGAATAATTAGAGAAGAAGAACTTGTGGTAGGATATTTTTGAGGGATGAATGACCATCTGGGGTTAAGAACCTCATGATCGTCCACTTTCTCCAGACTGCCCTTAATCTCCAGGAAATGCCCTGTGTCTGGCTCATTAACACTTAAATTTACACTCCTGTTGATGGAGACAGGGTGGCTGTTGGCTTTGGGATTTTATTTTCATTGGGTGGGAATGGAGTAGTATTATGGCATATCATCTCCCCAGATTTCTCCTGCTGGGTGGATTGTGGCCATCTGTGCATAATATTCCAATTTAGGACACTTGTGTGTTTTTTTCTGTATCTTTGTATAAAAATTCCAAATAACTGCTCCTATGTATCTTCAAAGACTCGTTTAATGATTTGCAATGAAAGCAAACAGGAAATTTGCTAAATGATCTGGACATTCAAATATGTCATAATGTACAGACTTCACAGGAAAGTAGTTTGGTAAAATTGAATTGTGAAAGAACCTGAACTTATTAAACTGTCATGTTCAGAAAGAAAAGTGAAATTATTTATTTTTTTAAATAATGAGATATTCAATTAAAATACTTTTTCTTTTGTAAGTATTTATTTAAAGGTCTCCCCTCCCTCCCTTTCTTCTTTTCTGTCTGCTTTAAATTATTATTTTGTGTCTGGTTAGATCTTAAATTGATCAAATACTTTAATATAGTTTATTGCTTAATTTTGTATTAGTAAAAATGGATTGATAGTGTTCTTTGTCTCAATAATTATAAATGTTTTATAATTTCAGTGGTCATTACAGTAATTTTGTTAAAATGACAACAAAGGAAGAACAGCATTTTAAATTTGTATGGCTATCATTGTTTCCTTTTTCCTAACTGTACTAGCCTGTGGCACACAGATGCCTCCATTCTCTACTTGATGCCGCCATCAGTGACAATTACTATTACTTTTCAAAATTAGTGAATAATATTTTTCAAATTGAGTTAGCCTATTCTTCTTATGAGCTAGGCCAGGGCTTGGTAGCAAGGTAGATCCATTCTTATGGTACTAGTTTAATGAAAAGAAATCACTTGCTAAAGTTTACTAAGTGCTGTAAATGTAATTTTGGCATATCGTTTCCCCTTCTTTCCAAAGCTCTTTCAGTTGTCCAAAGTCTGCTTCAAATAGAAATACTTATCTGTGAAAAAAAAAAAGGGAAGTTTAAGGAAGGCCCCTCTATTTTGCCTGTTTCCTGGACACAGGGCTAGAAGTATGAGTCTCACTGTAGCCATTTCCTGAAACAGAAATGGAAACAGCCTCTCAACATGGTGTCCAGTTTTGAACTTTGGGACAGCCAAGTTTCATATTTAGTCCACAGTTAACTCTTACTCTCGCCATCTATTGACCTTAGTGCCAACTTTGCCCTTCGTACTGTAATAAGCATCTCCCATTTGCACCTCTTGAGTATACCCATTAGCCTAAGCCCCTTTAAGAAGAGAGTAACTTGGGCTTCCCTGGTGGCGCAGTGGTTGAGAGTCCGCCTGCCGATGTAGGGGACGCGGGTTCGTGCCCCGGTCCGGGAAGATCCCACATGCCGCGGAGCGGCTGGGCCCGTGAGTCATGGCCGCTGAGCCTGCGCGTCCAGAGCCTGTGCTCCGCAGCGAGAGAGGCGACAACAGTGAGAGGCCCGCGTACCGCCAAAAAAAAAAAAAAAAAAAAAAAAAAGAAAAGAGTAACTTTTACATATGTCTGTCCCCCATGTAATACAACATTGTAGGTATTCAACACAATTTTATTGTTTTTGTCTTTTCACTTTAACATAGATTATCCTAAAGCCCTTTTCTCTAACTCATGTTTTGCCTATGTTCTCACACCCTGTGTTTTCCTTCCCTCTTTTCCTCTCTCAGTGTAAGAGGACAGAAATCAAAGCTAACAGTTCTTGCTCAGAGAATCTGTTTCTCTCTAGTACTTCTATCCCTCTTGCTTCTTCAGTTGCTTCCTTATTTGTCTCATTTTTTTTTCGATGAACATACTTTTCTCTTTCCCACCTTGAACCAACCATAGAAAGTTTTCTTTGAATCCCTAATCCTTTGAGTTAACACTCTTGCTTTCTACACCTTTCACTATCAACCTTCTGGAGAAAATAACCTCCACTTTCTAATCACCTGTCCATTCATTTTCTGGTCCTCTTGTTCCTCAGCGCCACTAAAACGACTCTCTTTAAAAAACAAACAAACAAAAAACCCAAAAAAACCCAGTAATCTTTTTAAACGTTACTCTTGACTTTCTAATTCCCACAGCAGACCCTCTTCATCTCCCCTCTTTCTTTCTTTAAACTCTCCTCTCCTGGCCACTTTGGCACCATGCCATCTTGAGTCTACTCTCCCCATTGATCATTCCCTCTCTGATTTCAATATCACCTCTTCTTTCTATTACTTAAATGTGGATATGCTCCAGCCTTCTGTCTCCCATCCACTTCTGCTGTTTCTTTTTACTCTCTTTCTTTTGTTATTTCCTCTAGTTCCGTGATTCAGCTTTCACTTTACGCAAGTAACTCCTACATCTTTATCTCAATCCCATAATTTTCTGACATGTCCCTGTTCCATGTTTCTATCTGGCTCCTAGAAGTATTCATTTGGGTTTCTCCCCAGGATTTAAACTTAAACACATATAAATGTAAACTCATAATTTTCTTTCCCTTCTGTCAAACTATTTTTCCTTTGACTTCTGTACATCTGTGAAGAAAACCATCATTCTTTGTGTGACCTTAGCTCAAAACTTCATACCACTTTTGGCCATTTTCTCTTCTTCTCCATCCAAATCATCAAGTCCTGGTAGTCTTTCTCTGTCACTCACACCTTCATTTTCAGATATACTCCCTTCACCCTGGCTTAGTCCCTCCCTAACTTACACTTGAACTATTGCTACCAAGATTATATAGGTGGTTTGGTTTCTGTTTTTCTCTATTTTCTACCCCTTTGAGCCATCCTGAAGACTTTTTGCCTTATCTTTATAATACCACACAAAAGTTGTATCCTTTGCGGCTCTGCAAATCTCAGTCTCTCCTTATGTTCTAACAAGTAAATTTTAAACTCCTTGGTCAGGTAGTCAGCATGTTCTAGTCTAAACTTGCCTGTTTTATGATAACTAGAACATATCCAGTATTCGAACTGTGTACCCTGTTCACCCAGACTATAGAGAATGTTTCTTATAGAAAATGACAATAATTAAAATTATTTTAATAATTAAAGCCATCAACATTTTTTCAAAGACTATATTGTGCTTACATTAGTGTGTTACTGAACAAAGGACTGTACAAAAAAGAGGACTTTAAGATTCCCATAGCTGTTCCTCTGCTTCCAAGATTCTCAGCGTAGACAAGGAGAGGAAAAATGATATGCTTCAGTTGAGCTGGGCCTGTGCTCTCCTCTTGGCAGTCAAGTGGAGTAGAAGAAAGGCCAGATTGTGTCCCTGTCCTGTAGGGATTGCAATAGCGGGGAGGGAGTGCAGTTGCAATAAGTTATTCCAGAGAAAGCAGTCCAGTTACTTTGTCTGGAATATGCGGTGAGGTGTATGGTTTACTCCCTCACCACCCCGTCAGGTCTGATCACACGGCTGCTTTCTCAAGGAGGCCTGCCTGGGTCATCTTATTTAAGGTTGCAACCTCTTTCCCTTGGACACTCCTACTCCCCTTTACCCTGCTCTGTTTTTTCCCCATAGTATTCCCCACCTTCTAATATTCCTTATAGTTTTACCTGTTTTCTATGTTCATTGTCTGCTGTTCCCACTAGCATTTAAGCTTTATGGGACAGGTGTCATTGACTGTTTTATTATAATGATGCTCCTAGAATGATGTCTGCCACCTAGTAGGTGCTTAGTTAATATATGTTGAATCAAGAAAAAAATTAACTTATTCAACAAATAATTTTTGTCACGCCAACTACATGTTAAAAACTATGCTGATGATGGGGACCTGTAGTAGAAAACAATACAGACTTGGTCCTTGCCCTTGTCTACCGTACGTCTAGTCAAGAAAACCTAACACCAACATCACAATGAAATGAGTGTTTTGCTCTGAGAACACTGAGCTATAAAGGGACCTTGTAGAGGATGTCGGTAAAGGCTTCCCTGAAATGATGACCAAGCTGAGACCTGAGGAGGATTAGGAGTTGGCCAAGTAAAGAATGACATTAGAAGAAGAAAGTGGCCTCTTCCAGGCATAGTTTAAATATTACTAGTTGAAGGAGTTGCAAGAAGTCAAATGGCTGTACTATAGAGAGCAGAAGGAAGCCTAGTGCTGGAAACAGAAGCAGCTAAGAGGTTAGAGAGGTCTTTTTAATCCTTCTAAGGAGTTTGTGCTTTTCCCAAAGGCCAGGGGTCTCTCAGTACACACTCCATTACCCCCAGAATAGAGTGCATTTCAGAGTGTGAGTGTCTTATAGTTGACTTTGCCCTTCAATGGATTGGAAAAATACTTGGTAAAGAAGCACACGCTTGGTCACAGTCATTTTAGGTATAATGTCACATTTTTATTCGCTGCATTTGTAGTGGTGGAACAGTCACAGTTCTGACCATGGTACGTTTGGTTTGGCATTAGCCAATAGCTTGTTGAAATAATATTCATATCTTACTTAAAATAGCATAGCACAGTTTCACATTATTCTCCACAGTAATCAGATCAGTGACACATATTGGCAAAGCAAAGAAGATAGTTTTAGGAGGTATCAGAGATCTTTCTTGGTAGAGTCCTACTGTGATACAGGTCTCCTCTAATTAATTATGTGTGAAAATCCTGCTTTTAGTATACGTATAGGCCAAAGCCCAGACCATATTATTGACGTGAATAGAGGTTTGTTTTAAACTGTCTTTTAATGCTCTCCCTTTAGTCCCTCCCTATTCTTTTAGAGTTCCCTTATGGAGTTTCCTTCTGTGACGAATGGTTGCCTAGAGGGACACTCTACCCCTGTTATTACCCAGGATTGTCGGTTGTTCATCTGACCAGTCTGTATTCTCTACCACTAGCAACCTCACAACTTAACCCTCCTCTGTCCCATCCCTTTTGGGTCTTCCTAGGTGATTTGTTAACTAATCTCTGCTAATTTTAATTTCTTCTGTTGCCTCTATGACTACTCCAGCTCTTGGAAGTATTTGTACCGTAAATGATGAAAGATGCATTAGGTCAATTTGTACTCCTGAAACTTCAAGCTTCAGGGCTACTGAGTTGGCAAAATCTTGTTTTTCAGGAAAAAAATAAGAGCACAAGGTGGGACTTGTAGCCACTTGAATCCTTATGTGTCTGATACTTGGTCAGTTTCTAAGACCTGTCGATTTCCAGGGAATCTATCTCGATGATAAAAGTTCACAAGAGTTTTACTGTCTCCTGAGCGTTTGTGGCAGGCCACCCTATTTTAGGTGAAACTGCTTAGCAGTGTAGAGCAAAGACATCCATGTTAAAAGGTAGAGGAGCACTGCTTCACAATAGTCACAAATAGTGATTTGCTGCCTAACTTCTTGGAAGCTACTTTCTTCCGCCTTCTCTAAAATGTACTTCTTTCCACTTATTCCCAAAAAATGAGTATGAAATGATTATCAAAGTATTTCGAGACTACGCAGTATATAGAAATAGGAGCCAGTATTTAAGTGCTCTCTTTTAGAGTTCTGCAGATTTAATTTGTCTAACATTTAGGGTAGCTGCTCAAATGCAGAATTCGAGCCTATTGCAACTCATACTGATGTATATAATAAAATTTAAAAGGTTTATATTTTTATTTATTTAACTAGAACTCCAAGTTATAACTTCGTCTTTGACTGAAGTAAAATTGTTCCATACAAGAGAAATATATCCTCTCCAAGTAGAATGTTCAGAAATAGCATCTAAAGATTTATTACAGAGACAAATGGTGCACAATTAAAATAGCCATGTTCTCCAGGAGAAATGTCCCTAGCAGGCCTCAAAACACCGACTCTACTTCTGGATTTGTCTGGTCTGGCATATATACCAAGAATCAAAGGTATTTTTAGGGCGATGCAACCTTTTATTTTAGTGATCATGATACATGAAATCAAAGGGTGCTCGGGAAAGTGTGATTCAAAATGTGGCCCCACAAGAGGTGGTATCCATGGGTGTCAGTGACCTGGCTTGACCCAACTCCTGGGCTGCCGCCATCATGGCCGTTAATTCTGCCCGTCCATCCCTGGAAGTGTCGGCCGCTCCTCTGTCATCAGGTAGATCATCTGTTCATGCTACTTGCCCATGTGAGCTTTGGTTGTTCATCCCAGGATGGCTAATAATGGGACAGCAGCTTGGGGACATTTCCAAGTGGCATTTTTGGCTGTTGCCCTCTCTGGGCCTCTGGGGATCTTAGAATAGTCCATTCTCCGTATACTCCAAAGCCAAAACCAAAATCAAAACCCAAACCGTTCCTGCCAGCATTTCAATTAATTAGGAAATCAAGAAGGCCCTAATCTCCTTGAAAGATCAACTTGGAAAGACCTTTTTCACTTTAAATAAGTCTGATTTCAAAAGTATTAAATATACTGGTCATCAAAATATCTTTCAACCTGTTGGAAATTTAATATTTTTTCTTAACCTAGAACTTTCCTATCTGATATCTTACCTATAGGATTTCAAAGGGCGATAGAGAGAGACAGAATAGAGAAATCAGCTGGGTGGAGTGGCGCGACCTAGGGGAGAAGAACTGGCTTGGGGTCTGCCTGACATGGTATGAATCCCAGCACTGCCAGTTCCAGTCTGTCTTTAAAAAGTTACCGCAGACTTTTCACATGGAGTTTTGGATTAGATAATGAACGTAAAACACCTAACAATGAGGAGCAGAATACATGCTAGTTCTACTTCTCCACAGGAATAAAAATGTTATGGAGAGACCATTGTCCAAAATTTACTGATACCATAACTTCCCACATAGCTCAAGTTCAGATTTTGGACAGTAATTAGCAATGACACAGCTGTGAACACATAAGGGAAGTTGGAGAATGGATGGGTCACCTGCTGTAAAAACCATGCAGTTCTTTTCACAGGAAAACAAAGTGTTAACCCTAGAGCGTAACCAGATATTTGTGAAATAAAAATGGAATCCCAGGACCTCGGGGATAACAGCGATAAGGAAAAGCTAGCCCCAACGGAGAAATGACTTTACAGGAAAAAAATGACACCAAATTTCCTGGGTCATTATTTTAGGAACAAACTGTATAGCTAAACTCAACAGAATGATTATCTTGTACCATTAAGAGAGGAATTGAATTATATTTGGTGTACTTATTTTATAATACAATGAACTGATTGACACATAAATAGTTTATACTGACACATAAATAGACACATAAATAGTTATCTTTGTTCATCTGGAAAGTGTCATGTGGACATCACATTGACAGATTAATGGGATATTACTCTATTTTATTCTTAATGACAAACAATGTCTTCCTACAGATTATTTTAAGAAATAATTCTCCCCTCAAAGAATCACAGTAAATCAAGAGAGTCTTCCAGTACTTTGGGTGCCTTCAAGAACTAACATGAGTATATTATTATTTTATGAACTTTTCGTGTTATGGGATGGGGTTTCTTTCTGTAAAACAAACATTTCTCACAAGGAGCTTTCCTCTCACAATACATTGAGTGAACTAACTGCGTTAGTTTCTAAGGCTATTACTGATGGGAATTTAAAAAAATTTAGATTGGGAAAACTGTCAGGTTAACCCTGTGGAGACATGCACACATAAACACCCAGAAAAAAAAAACTTGATTATTTCATCCCATTTCTCTTAATGACTACCATAGATCCAAATAGTATTAAACTTAAGATTTTAGGATGCCCATTAAAAAAATTAACTTTATTCCTCAGTCAGGGTAAAGATTAGGGAAGGAAGGAAGGTTGATTCTGAGGATGTTTGTATATTTAACTAGCTAATCAGATGTTGAATCTGTGTCTCTGCTTGGCATGAGGAAATTGGCAATTTTTCTTTGTAGCATGTGCTGCTATGTAGTGCTGTGACACAATGTATATGTAAAGGGTAGGGTAACCATATATTCATGTTTCCTCGGGGCAGTCCTAATTTATGCCTTATGTCTTAGCATTTTGTCTGGTTTAACATTTATTCAGTATTTATTTTATTTTTTAACAAAGCGTTATCATTAATGGTATATTAAAAATAAACCAGCGTTTATTTTTAATTTAATTTAATTTAATTTTTTTTGCGGTACACGGGCCTCTCACCGTTGCGGAGCACAGGCTCTGGACGCGCAGGCTCAGCGGCCATGGCTCACGGGCCTAGCCGCTCCACGGCATGTGGGATCTTCCCGGACCGGGGCACGAACCCGTGTGCCCTGCATCGGCAGGCGGACTCTCAACCACTGCGCCACCAGGGAAGCCCCCAGGGTTTATTTTTAATAAAAAATAATAAATTAATAAACCAGGGTTTATTTTGGGGGGGTTCTATCACAGTCTCATTCAGTAGCACATAAGATGCATTTGCAGTGAACGGAGTTTTCTCTTTAAATTGTGATTAAATCTGAAAAACCACTAGTGGTGACCTGCTGCTTTTTCCCAACCATTTTCAGGACACCTCCCTTTCAATGGCAGCATGCTCTCTGATAAAGACGTGGCCTCCTGGACCTGAGTAGATAAGGAGAGCTAACTGCTTCTGGTCTTAAGTCGTGGTAGAAGAAGTTCTTGACACTGCTGTCCCTGCTGGCTACTTGGCTTTCCAGCTAGTTGAGCTGTGGCCCAACCATGCAAAATGAACAAACCCTTCAGGCCACCAGGATGCAGGGCCAGTGGGAAACAGTAAATTATGCATTAGGAGAACCTGAACTATGTGTGGGAAATAGAGGTTGAGCAGTCCAGTGCATACAGAGAGAAATCTGAGTAATTCTGCGATTTCTAAAAAATAAGCGATTTTTGTCATTTACAGTATGGTACAAATCTATACCAAAGTATTTATTTTATCCACGTAGTCAGAATTATTTCAGAGTTATTAGAGAGAGTTCTTACAACCCAAATGGTTCACTGTTTCAACTCTTATTTGGTTTACATTTCTTTCTGGAAGCCAAGTGAAATGGAAAATTAATATTGGGGAGATTAGATTCTTGAAAACCTGGAGATGTAATTTCTGTCTAGTTGCCAAAAGAGTGCCCAATAAGATACCCCGAAAGTCTGAGGCTCAGTTTAAATGATCATTTGTGCTTTTGTTTTTAACCCTTTTATTAAAAATATTTCAATAAACCTATCTGGCCCCAATGAGTTTTAAGTGTAGTATAATGAAAATATCAATTTCTCAGGTAATTGATAATGAATGGGAAAAATGTAGAGAATGCTTATTGACATTTACTTTCCACTAGGGGGGCTGTGGTGATATCAGTAACCACGTGAAAACCGAGACACAAATCAGCTGAAGGAGCATTAGAAGCTATTTCAGAGACTACTAGTTATGTTAAGAAGATTGTATGTGAAGAAGATGATTTAGCACATACAGCTGCAGAAAGTGCTTTTATCATCACTCCGTGAAGCAGGCCCTTTCATTTAGAATAAATGGCTGTTTCCTGAGTTAATTTAGCTCATTTATTTCAAATTTTCTTGTGCAAAAAGTGAAGCAAGAAGAGTTGCTAATGTGTTAATTTCATTAGCTGGAGAAGAATTTTGCACATGTTAGGTGGTGCAAATTTTATATCAATGTCATTAGCTGCTTCAAATAGAAAAGCAATTAAGCTAATTCCAGTAATGGTTTGATTATTTCATTCAATTTACGGAATAAAGGTAAATATTTGGAAGTTAATTCTGTTGAAGGCAAAACCCTTGACACTATTGTAAATGCTATTGTATGTTCAGTTAAAAATCCAAACATAATTGTGAGATTTTTTTTTTGGGCCGGCCATAATAATACAATTACACATGGTGGAAGACTGAATCATCCTCAGAATGGCCTTGTTAAAAGTAAGAAGCCCAGGGGCTTCCCTGGTGGCGCAGTGGTTGAGAGTCTGCCTGCCGATGCAGGGGACACGGGTTCGCGCCCCGGTCCGGGAGGATCCCACATGCCGCGGAGCGGCTGGGCCCGTGAGCCATGGCCGCTGAGCCTGCGCTTCCGGAGCCTGTGCTCCTCAACTGGCGAGGCCACAACAGTGAGAGGCCCGCATAGCGCAAAAAAAAAAAAAAAAAAAAAAAAAAAAAAAATTAAGAAGCCCGTAGCAAAAAATTACTTGGAATTGGTTTGGTGTGCATATAATTCAAAATTAATGTCCAACCAAGCTGATATTCTACTAAGTATGGTATTCTACCAATTGATATAGAAATTATAAATTTCCAAATGTATACATATTTTCTACATACAGAGGTAGTTTGAATAACTGATATCCACTGATGTTGAATATAAAAACAGATAAGATTCTACAACATGGTAGTACATGGTTTCTCTCTTTGCTGTCCATAAATCAGATTTTAGGAATGTTTGAAACTTTGAAGACCCTCTTTGCATATCAACTTCAGTGTCCTGTAATCACATTGAAATATTTAGTATTCTAAATTTGGTTACATTTTGTTCAAAATCAGTTGGGTGAAGTCTTTGATCAAATTATTCGGTACACTAAATGCCAATTTTTTTGTTTTACCTTTAAAACTTTTAGTGAATTGCAATCACTGAAGACAAAAAAAAGCTTGCAAACAGTATGAAATTGTATTTGATTTCTCCATAAATATGGGAGGTGCTGAACAAATTAAACCATGAGAGCTTAAATGATGTACAAATTATAAGTCAGAAATCGTTACATTTCATATGCAAAAGTCTACCTAGCTTGATATAGGGAAGATTACATAATATAGCAAACACTAAAAACACTGGGATTCTAATTCTGACTGAACTTAGCAAAATCAATGAATTTCTACCAGAGGAAACTAAAACTAACATTTATTGACTGTTAATTATATGCCAGCAACTTTTCATGGACTACCCAGTAAGTCCTGATGACAGCTCTCTGAGATGGGTTAAATAAAACCTCTTCTGTAGATGAAGACATGAGGGGTTGAGATGTCAAGTCACTTGTTCAAGATCATCACTAATATATGAGATCTGAAACCAGATCTGCTTGATAAGAAAGCATTCTTTATTACTACACTCTATAGCTTCTGAGTAGTTAGGATTATATCAGAATTATCAGAGAAAGCTCTTAAAACCCCAGTGGTTCACTGCTAAAGCTTTTATTTAGTTGGTGTTTCTTTCTGGAACCCAGTTGAAATGGAAAGTTACATTTTGGGGAGATTAGACTCAGGAAAGCCTGGAGAGAAAACTTTTACTCAGTTGTCAGTGGAGTGCCCAATAGGATATCCTTAAAAGTTTTGCATTTCAGTCTAAGTCATAGCATATATGTAATACAGAAGGATGAGATTGTCAGGTGACCTTTTTCCAAGTTTGCAGTGGTCAAGACCTCCTTAATCGTTGAGATTTACCAGCTGGGAAAAAACCCACAAGGGACCAGTGGAAATGTTTTGTGGTAAGCAGTGATGGAAGCCAACATTCATAGCTGGATAATTAAATGAGGATTCCTTCTGCAAGGCAAAAACTAGGTGGAAAAATCATTGAAAAGAACATTTAAAGTCTAGAAAACCTGAGAGGCTGAAACTGTGATATAGGCCAGTTTTCTTCAAGCATGCCATATATCAGAATTATCTGGGACACATAAAATAGTACCTACATGACCCACTGAGAAGGGTTGTGTCTGAATTTCAGGCAGTGGGATCCATGTATGTTTTAAGAACTTCTAAGGTGATTCTTTTTTTTTCTTTTTTTAACATCTTACTAGAGTATAATTGCTTTGCAATGGTGTGTTAGTTTCTGCTTTATAACAACGTGAATCAGGTATACATATATATATATATATCCCCATATCCCCTCCCTCTTGTGTCTCCCTCCCATCCTCCCTATCCCACCCCTCTAGGTGGTCACAAAGCGCCAGCTGATGTCCCTGTGCTATGCGGCTGCTTCCCCCTAGCTGTCTATTTCACATTTGGTAGTGTATATATGTCCATGCCACTCTCTCACTTCGTCCCAGCTTACCCATCCCCCTCCCCGTGTCCTCAAGTCCATTGTCTATGTCTGCATCTCTATTCCTGTCCTGCCCCTAGGTTCTTCAGAACCATTTTTCTCTTTTTAATTTTTTTTAGATTCCATATATATGTGTTAGCATACGGTATTTGTTTTTCTCTTTCTGACCTACTTCAGTCTGCATGACAGACACTAGGTCCATCCACCTCACTACAAATAACTCAATTTCGTTTCTTTTTATGGCTGAGTAATAGTCCATTGTATATATATGTGCCACATCTTCTTTATCCATTCATCTGTCAATGGACCTTAGGTTGCTTCCATGTCCTGGCTGTTTGTAAATAGAACTGCAATGAACATTGTGGTACATGACTCTTTTTGAATTATGATTTTATCAAGATATATGCCTACTAGTGGGATTGCTAGGTCATGTTGTAGTTCTATTTTTGGTATTTTAAGGAACCTCCATACTGTTCTCCATGGTGGCTGTATCAATTTCCATTTGCCCCAACACGCAAGAGGGTTCCCTCATCTCCACACCCTCTCCAGCATTTATTGTTTGTAGATTTTTTGATGATGGTCACTCTGACTGGTACGAGGTGATACCTCATTGTCGTTTTGATTTGCATTTCTCTAATGATAAGTGATGTTGAGCATCCTTTCATATGTTTGTTGGCAATCTGTATATCTTCTTTGGAGAAATGTCTATTTAGGTCTTCTGCCCATTTTTGGATTGGGTTGTTTGTTTTTGTGGTATTGAGCTGCATGAGCTGCTTGTAAATTTTGGAGATTAATCCTTTGTCAGATGCTTCATTTGCAAATATTTTCTCCCATTCTTAGGGTTGTCTTTTCATATTGTTTATTTTTTCCTTTGTTGTGCAAAAGCTTTTAAGTTGTTTGTTTTTTTGGTATTGAGCTGCATGAGCTGCTTGTAAATTTTGGGCATTAATCCTTTGTCAGATGCTTCATTTGCAAATATTTTCTCCCATTCTTAGGGTTGTCTTTTCATATTGTTTATTTTTTCCTTTGTTGTGCAAAAGCTTTTAAGTTTTATTAGGTCCCATTTGTTTATTTTTGTTTTTATTTCCATTTCTCTAGGAGGTGGGTCAAAAAGGATCTTGCTGTGATTTATGTCACAGAGTGTTCTGCATATGTTTTCCTCTAAGAGATTTTTAGTGTCAGGCCTTACATTTAGGTCTTTAATACATTTTGAGTTTATTTTTGGGTATGGTGTAAGGGAGTGTTCTAATTTCATTCTTTTACATGTAGCTGCCCAGTTTTCCCAGCACCACTTATTGAAGAGGCTGTCTTTTCTCCATTGTACATCCTTGCCTCCTTTGTCATAGATTAGTTGACCATAGGTGCGTGGGTTTATCTCTGGGCTTTCTATCCTGTTCCACTGATCTATATTTCTCTTTTTGTGCCAGTACCATGCTGTCTAGATTACCGTAGCTTTCTACTATAGTCTGAAGTCCAGGAACCTGGATCCTCCAGCTCCATTTTTCTTTCTCAAGATGGCATTGGCTATTCGGGGTCTTTTGTGTTTCCATACAAATTGTGAAACTGTTTTGTTCTAGTTCTGTGAAAAATGCCACTGGTAGTTTGATAGGGATTCCACTGAATCTGTAGATTGCTTTCGGTAGTATAATCATTTTCATGATGTTGATTCTTCCAATCCAGAACACGGTATATTTCTCCATCTGTTTCTATCATCTTTAATTTCTTTCCTCAGTGTCTTATAGTATACTGCGTACAGGTCGTTTGTCTCCTTAGGAAGGTTTATTCCTAGGTGTTTTATTCTTTTTGTTGCGTTGGTAATTGGGAGTGTTTCCTTAATTTCTCTTGCAGATTTTTCATCATTAGTGTATAGGAATGCAAGAGGTTTCTGTGCATTAATTTTGTATCATGCCACTTTACGTAATTCATTGATTAGCTCTAGCAGTTTTTTGGTAGCATCTTTAGGATTCTCTTTGTATAGTATCATGTCATCTGCAAACAGTGACAGCTTTACTTCTTCTTTTCCGATTTGGATTTCTTTTTCTTCTCTGGTTGCTGTGCCTAAAACTTCCAAAACTCTGTTGAATAATAGTGGTGAGAGTGGACAACCTTGTCTTGTTCCTGATCTTAGTGGAAATTATTTCAGTTTTTCACTATTGAGAATGATGTTGGTTGTGGGTTTGTCATATATGGCCTTTATTATGTTGAGGTACGTTCCATCTATGCCTGCTTTCTGTAGGGTTTTTATAATAAATGGGTGTTGAATTTTGTCGAAAGCTTTTTCTGCATCTGTTGAGATGATCATATGGTTTTTCTCCTTCAATTTGTTGATATGGTTTATCACATTGATTGATTTGCATATATTGAAGAATCCTTACATTCCTGGGATAAACTCCACTTGAACACGGTGTATAATCCTTTTAATGTGCTGTTGGATTCTGGTTGCTAGGATTTTGTTGAATAGTTTTGTATCTATGTTCATCAGTAATATTGCCCTGTATTTTTCTTCCTATGTGACATATTTGTCTGGTTTTGGTGTCAGGGTGATGGTGGCCTCATAGAATGTGTTTGGGAGTGTTCCTCCTTCTGCTATATTTTGGAAGAGTTTGAGAAGGAGAGGTGTTAGCTCTTCTGTAAATGTTTGATAGAATTCGCCTGTGAAGCCATCTGGTCCTGGGCTTTTGTTTGTTGGAAGATTTTTAATCACAGTCTCAATTTCAGTGCTTGTGATTGGTCCGTTTATATTTTCTATTTCTCCCTGGTTCAGTCTTGTAAGATTGTGCTTTTCTAAGAATTTGTCCATTCTTCCAGGTTGTCCATTTTATTGGCATATAGATGCTTGTACTAATCTCCAATGGTTCTTTGTATTTCTGCAGTGTTACTTCTATTTTTTCATTTCTAATTCTATTGATTTGAGTCTTGTCCCTTTTTTTCTTGATGAGTCTGGCTAATGGATTACCAATTTTCTTAAATTTTCCAAGGCTTGATTTGTGACCCTAGATATGATCTCTCCTGGAGAACGTTCCATGAACACTTGAGAAGAAAGTGTATTCTGTTGTTTTTGGATGGAATGTCCTATAAATATTAAGTCCATTTCGTTTAATGTATCATTTAAAGCTTGTGTTTCCTTATTTATTTTCATTTTGGATGATCTTTCCATTGGTGGAAGTGGGGTGTTAAATTCTCCTACTATGATGTGTTACTGTAGATTTCCCCTTTTACGGCTCTTAGCATTTGCCTTATGTGTTGAAGTGCTCCTATGTTAGGTGCATAAATATTTACAATTCTTATATCTTTTTCGTGGATTGATGCCTTCATCCTTATGTAGTGTCCTCCTTTGTCTCTTGTAATAGTCTTTTAAAGTCTATTTTGTCTGATATGAGAATTGCGACTCAGCTTTCTTTTGATTTCCATTTACATGGAATATCTTTTTCCATCCCCTCACATTCAGTCTGTATGTGTCGCTAGGTCTGAAGTGGGTCTCTTGTAGACAGCATAATATATGCTTCTTGTTTTTGTATCCATTGAGCCAGTCTGTGTCTTTTGGTAGGAGCATTTAATTCATTTACATTTAAGGTAATTATCAATATGTATGTTCCTATTACCATTTTCTTAATTGTTTTAAGTTTGTTATTGAAGGTCTTTTCCTCCTCTTGTATTTCCTGCAGAGAGAAGTTCCTTTAGCATTTGTTGTAAAGCTGGTTTGGTGGTGCTGAGTTTTCTTAGCTTTTGCTTGTCTGTAAAATATTTAATTTCTCTGTCAAATCTGAATGAGATCCTTGCTGGTTAGAGTAATCTTAGCTGTAGGCTTTTCCCTTTCATCACTATAAGTATGTCCTGTCACTCCCTTCTGGCTTGCAGTTTCTGCTGAAAGCTCAGCTGTTCACCTTATGGGGATTCCCTTGTATGTTATTTGTTGTTTTTCCCTTTGCTGCTTTTAATATGTTTTCTTTGTATTTAATTTTTGATAGTTTGATTAGTATGTGTCTTGGTGTGTTTCTCCTTGGATTTATCCTGTATGGGACTCTCTGCGCTTCCTGGACTTGACTATTTCCTTTCCGATATTAGGGAAGTTTCAACTATAATCTCTTCAAATATTTTCTCAGTCCCTTTCTTTTTCTCTTCTTCTTCTGGGACCCTTATAATTTGAATGTTGGTGCGTTTAATGTTTTCCGAGAGGTCTCTGAGACTGTCCTCAATTCTTTTCCTTCTTTTTTCTTTATTTTGCTCTGCAGTAGTTATTTCCACTATTTTGTCTGCCAGGTCACTTATCCGTTCTTCTGCCTCAGTTATTCTGCTATTAATTCCTTCTAGAGAATTTTTAATTTCATTTATTTTGTTGTTCATCATTGCTTGTTTTCTCTTTAGTTCTTCTAGGTCCTTGTTAAACGTTTCTTTATTTTCTCCATTCTATTTGGAAAAGTTTGGATCATGTTTACGATCATGACCCTGAATTGTGTTTCAGGTAGACTGCCTATTTCCTCTTCATTTATTTAGTTTGGTGGGTTTTTACCTTGCTCCTTCATCTGTTGTGTGTTTCTCTGTGTTCTCATTTTGCTTAACTTACTGTTTTTGAGGTCTCCTTTTAGCAGGCTGCAGGTTCGTAGTTCCCGTTGTTTTTAGTGTCTCCCCCCAAGGCTAAGGTTGGTTCAGTGGGTTGTGTACGCTTCTTGGTGGAGGGGACGGGTGCCTGTGCAGGGGACGGGTGCCTCTGTTCTGGTGGATGAGGCTGGGTCTTGTCTTTCTGGTGGGCAGGACCACATCCAGAGGTGTGTTTTGGGGTGCCTGTGACCTTATTATGATTTTAGGCAGCTCTCTCCTAATGGGTGGGGGTGTGTTCCTGTCTTGCTAGTTGTTTGTCATAGGATGTCCAGCACTGTAGCTTGCTGGTGGTTGAGTGGAGCTGGGTCTTAGCATTGAGATGGTGATTCTGGGAGAGCTTTTGCCATTTGATATTATGTGGAGTCGGGAGGTCTCCGGTAGGGCAATGTCATGAACTTGGCTCTCACACCTCAGAGGCACAGTCCTGACACCTGGCCAAAGCACAAAGACCCTGTCAGCCACATGTTTCAGAAGAAAAGGGAGAAAAAAAGAAAGAAAAATAAGTGAAATAAAGTTATTTAAATAAATTATTAAAACTAAAAAAGTAAAAAGAAAAAAGAAAGAGAGAAGAGAGCAACCAAACCAAAAAACAAATCCACCAATGATAACAAGTGTAAAAACTATGCCCCCCCCAAGAAAAAGAAAAGAAATGGACAGACAGTTCCGTAGGACAGATGGTCAAAGCAAAGATATACAGACAGAATCACACAAAGAAGCATACACATACATACTCACAAAAAGAGAAAAAGGAAAAAAGAAATCTATATATAAAAGAGAGCCACCAAATCAGTAAATCTACCAATGCTAATAAACTTTGAATACTAAATAAGATAAACCTAAAACCAGGAACCAGTCAGTTGTGTACAGCACGCCGCAAGTCTACAGTTGCTCCCAAAGTCCACCGCCTCAATTTTGAGATGATTTGATGATGTCTGTTCAGGTATTCCACAGATGCAGGTACATCAAGTTGATTGTGGAGCTTTAATCCACTGCTCCTGAGGCTGCTGGGAGAGATTTCCCTTTCTCTTCTGTGTTCGCAGAGCTCCCGGGGTTCAGCTTTGGATTTGGCCCCACCTCTGCGTGTAGGTCGCCTGAGGGCGTCTGTTCTTTGCTCAGACAGGATGGGGTTAATGTAGCAGCTGTGTCAGGGGCTCTGGCTCAGTCAGGCCAGGGGGAAGGAGGGGTATGGAATGTGGGGCGAGCCTGTGACAGCAGGGGCCAGCATGACGTTACAGTAGCCTGAGGGGTGCCGTGTGTTCTCCCGGGGAAGTTGTCCCTGGATCCCGGGACCCTGGCAGTGGCGGGCTGCACAGGCTCCCGGGAGGGGAGGTGTGTATAGTGACCTGTGCTCGGACACAGGCTTCTTGGTGGCCGCAGCAGCAGCCTTAGCGTCTCATGCCCATCTCTGGGGTCCGCGCTGATAGCTGTGGCTTGCTCCCGTCTCTGGAGCTCGTTTAGGTGGTACTCTGAATCCCCTCTCCTGGCACATCCTGAAACAATGGTCTCTTGCCTCTTAGGTAGGTCCAGACGTTTTCCTGGACTCCCTCCCGGCTAGCTATGGTGCACTAGCTCACTTCAGGCTGTGTTCACACAGCCAACCCCAGTCCTCTCCCTGGGATCTGACCTCCGAAGCCCAAGCCTCAGCTCCCAGCCCCTGCCCACCCTGGCGGGTGAGTAGACAAGCCTCTCGGGCTGGCGAGTGCTGGTCGGCACCAATCCTCTGTGCAGGAATCTCCCCGCTTTGCCCTCCGCACCCCTGTTGCTGCACTCTCCTCTGTGGCTCAGAGCTTCTCCCCTGCCACCCCCCATCTCTACCAGTGAAGGAGCTTCCTAGTGTGTGGAAACCTTTCCTCCTTCACAGCTCCCTCCCACTGGTGCAGGTCCTGTCCCTATTCTTTTGTCTCTGTTTTTTCTTTTTTCTTTTGCCCTACCCAGGTACGTGGGGAGTTTCTTGCCTTTTGGGAGATCTGAGGTCTTCTGCCAGCGTTCAGTAGGTGTTCTGTAGGAGTTGTTCCACATGTAGATGTATTTCTGATGTATTTGTGGGGAGGAAGGTGATCTCCATGTCTTATTCCTCCACCATCTTGAAGGTCTCCTCTCAAGGTGATTCTTTGTTCAGCCAGAATTAGGAACTACTAGGCCAGGATACTTTCCAGTAATAGAAGGTTGCCGCACTTTAGTTAGCTGGAAAGAATTTACCCTGGGAAGGTAGTTGAGTTCCTTTAAAAACTGTGTAGAGAGTTTTGGGTTATTTAGAAGCAGAGAGACTAGACAATTCAGGTTCTTTCACCACTTGTGCTAGAGCAAGCAAAAGATAATTGGGATATATAAGAATAAATCCAGATTTTAGTGAATTCTCCTGAATTATACACTAGGATGATAGAAAAGGAAAGAATATTAATTTAGTGATAATGAACGATTTTACTGGCACCAGTACTAAATAACCTGCTGGTCATCCTCTTCTTCATTCCCCTTCATCCAGTTTCTAGTGAGTTTTTACAACTGCCTGTCCTCATGTATGCTCCCCCTCCCGCCCAGTAACTCACTTTCTATCATTTCCTCCTTTTGTCATCCTTGGGAACCATTGTTATCATCATGATCAACACTAAATATTTATTAGGCACCTGGTATGTGTAGGCTGTTGCACTGGGTACAAAAATAGGTCTATGTCATTTCCTGTAGAGAGTGGACTTTGATGTAGTTTGGGACAGAGGGCATTCATCAAGACCAAGTGCCAAGTGGCTAAGGGTCAAACAGATGGTCAGAAAAAAAGATACTGCAAAGGAGTAGGCAGATGCTGTATGGAGTAGCTGCGGCTCAAGCTGGACCTTGATGGAACTATCAGGACGTGAGCTGATAGAAATAAAGAGAGTATTCAGCAAAGACCCAGAGGCAGGGAAGTTTATGGCTCTCTCTGAAACAACAAATAGGCCAGGGGGTAGGATAGTTTGCTTGTTTTTCTTAAGTGGGAGGGTCTGAGCTAGAAGGTTAGAACTAGACTTTATGGCTTTTGGTACAGGGAATTTAAGGTGGAGGACAATATTAATAATTTATTCAGGTGATTGTATTGGCTGTTTACTTCACCGTCAATTTCTTTAGCATTTTATTCCCAATTTATGAGAAGATTAGAAGATAAGGAAGATGGATAAATTTGAATTCAGCTCCCAAGATAAGTGTTTAGTGATCTTTCTCCCCGTTTTAGGATCATAGAACCAGAGCATGTAAGGAGCTTTTGAGAATATTATTCAATCCCTTCATTTTACATTAGCAGAATTTATCTTAGTCAACTCAGAAAGTTATTTGCTGAGTCATACCTGAAATAGAGATCCACTGGCTCCCCTTTCAAAGCTCTTTCCTCTGCAAAGCGCAACTTTCTTCAACTGCAATATTAGAAAGTTTGGTTCTTTTTTCGTTTCCTGAATTGTGACTAATTTGAAAGATTCCAACTCATTTTTACTCATTAGATTTCATTCTTGATCTTCATCGTAAAGCAGTGGAAAGTTGAGGTCAGAGCACTGTTGTGACATGGGATTCTGGGTTCTACAGCAGGGTCTGCCTTCTGGTAGCTTACAGTATCTTAGGTAGGTTCCTAGACTTCTGTCGGCCCTGGGTTCCTCATCGGCAAAAAAAAGAGGTTATATTAGAAGGGCACTACAGTACTGGAGTCTTTATTTGCCCTGAATTGAGTACTTTTTCATGTTGGAAGTGTCACTTGCCAGAAAGTTAGACTGTGTCACAACCGAGTATATGTAGTTGGAGAATTGCAAGATTTATTCTCTTGCTAATTGTATACTGATGTGGTGGGTTATTCTGTTACATGTCAAGTATTTCTTAAATCAGCAGTTAGACTTGGCATTAGTGAATGGGGCACCAATGAGTGCAGCTCTGAAGTCTCAGCACAAAGAAAGTGATTTTGCCTTCTTTTGCTGACTCTAGGCAAATTCAGCAAGAAAGAAAAAATCTGCAGAGATGGTTTTGACTAAAACTTGGCATTTTGCTTTAAGTCTGTCCACAAAGATACCCATTCATGATCAATGAATGCTTATTAAATTAGATGAATGGCTAGGTCCCAGAGGGAATTTCATTGCCCAAATACAAAAGCATTGCCCTTCCATAGAAATTCTCACATATAGTGATAGGTCATAGCTTTCCACAGTGAGTTTAACTCTATTTTACCCTCATACATTGTAGTCATCATTTTCCATGGATCAGGCTATTTGGCTCTTTAAAAAATTTTTTTGGATTATTTTATTGAAGTTGCATGTCCCTTTCCTACTCTAGGCCCTGCCACTTGGACGGTACATTTATTTTCTAGACACTTACCTGGCATCTTTGTTTTCTATGTGATATTGTCATAGATGAATTCAAATACGTTAACATTTCTATCATAATCAACAGTTTTGGAGCCAAAACTTCCCTGTTCTCAAGAGAAGAGTAAAAGAAAAGGGGAGATAGGTTTCAGAGACATCATCTGTAATTAAAATATCTCAGGGGAAAAATATCTGTTGATAGCCATGGTGGAGAGAATCATCTTATTCCTGGAATTTTTTTCCTTGGTATTCAAATCCATCAAAACCAAACCACAAGGGCTTTTTAAGGAAATGGCACATTGAGGCTAAGTTATGCAAGACATATCATAAAGGAAATGTACTAGTTAAAATACAGCCTTGGCTACTGTAATGAGGACACACTCAAACAATAGTGGCTTAAATAAGATAGCAATTTGTGTCTTACCTAAGAGTCCGGCTAGTTGGTCCCAGGCTTCTGTGATGGCTCCACAACCTTGAGGGGCACTAGCTACTTCTGTCTTGTTGGTCTGCCATCCTCATTACATGGCTTTCATCTAGTGGTTCAAGACTGTTACTCCTGCTCTGATCATCACGTGTACATTTCAGTCAGCAGAAAGAAGAAAAAGAGGCAGGCAAGCTCTTTCCTGTTAAGGACATGATGCAAAATTTACACTATCACTTCTCTTCTCATCCATTTGGCCAAAACCTAGTGACTTGGGTCACATCTTGTTGCAAAGGAGGTTAGAATAGTCTTGAGCTTGGTGACTATGTGCACAGCCAACTTGTTAATATGTTAGAAATGAAGAACTGCAGTCTCTGTCACAGGGAATAAAATTTATTGAATTCCTATTTTGTGCACTTAGTTATCTATATAAATAATGACAACTGTAATAATAATAATACCAATAGAATCTACCATTGATTGAACTGCACCTGCCTCATTACTTACATTACATCTAATCTTCCAACAGTCTTACAAGTGAAGCAGTAATCTTACAGAGAAGAAAACTGAGGCTGAGAAAAGATAGTCAACTTGTCCGAAAATGCAGAGCTAGAATAACATCTTTGGAGTTGTAGATAAATTCTGATTCCTGGAGATCTCTGAAGACCAACATAAAGAATTTGGATTTTCTTCTGTAGGATGTCAGCAATTGAAGAAAATGATAAAAATTAGATGAGCTATGTGTTTTAGGGTCAGGATGGATTGCAGAGTGGAGAAATGGAAGGCATGGAAACAGCTTAGGGACTGACTACCTATATCATGGAGCCTTAGATCCACTGACAAGGGTGAAAATAAAAATACAGGGACAAACGCAGGAGATGTAATTAGAGAATACTGTAAGGGTCCAGCCAGGAGATGGAAACTACACCAGTTACTTGAACGAGAGACTTTCATATGAGAAGTGTTAACTAGTTGTAAAATTATTAACTAGTTAACCAAAAGGGTTAAAAGTAAAGTCTAAGATAATGATCCTCAACCCAGTGTGATTTTGCCCCCCGATGCAACCCCCAAAACATTTGGCAATGTCTGGAGACATTCTTGGTTGTGGGGAACCTGTGGGGAAAGTTATTGGTGTTTAGTGAGCAGAGGACAGGAATGCTGTTACACATCTTAAAATACACAGGATAAGCCTCAGTAACAAAGAAGTATCCAGCCCGAAATGTCAGTATTGCTGAGGTTGAGAAGCCCTGCTTTAAGGTATTGAGAGGTAGTGACTGCAAGAAGCAGCTACCACCTCTGAGCTTGCAAAGTAAAGGGAGGAGATTGGAATGATTAAAATTGACAGGATTAGAGTGGGGGCTTGTAGTGCTAGAACTCAGACATCTGAGGAGGGGGCATGGGTTAGATGGTGCTCACATCTTGAAGGTGTGGGTGGGCTGGTGAGGCTAGTTTGCTAAGGGTTTGAGAAATTACAAACTGGATTCAGCTGATTGGAGAGGCTTCAAATTGGCATATGGGTATATAATCAGATGTAGGATGCAGGCAACGAGGAATAAAAAATGACTCTGAAGTAGAATGCTTACTACTACTAGTACTGAGAGAAGCACTTCCCCGATTACTTGATTTGGGAAAAAGATGTGTTCAGTGTTTAGATTGTTGACCTCCAAGTGGAATCATCCAGTAGGCAGTAGGACGACAGTAGAGGTCAGGGAATGAAAATAAAGAAATGAGTCCTCCACCAGAGGTCAAACATGAAGCTCCAAGAGGAGGTGAAATCAGCAAGGGAGAGACTGAATGGTGAGAGGGACAGAGCATGGAGCATGGAATTGTCAGAACCACCGCCTTTAGGAATAGGGAGTAAACACATCGTGTTCCTAGCATTGTTATCTTGGAAGGGTTGTTATATTTTTTTATTTGGAAATGTTGCAGCTCTGTTAATAGTTATTCTGTGGTATCATAGTATTTACCAGGTCACTGTGGTTCTTATCTTTAGGCTATTCTTGAACAGAAGTTTATTTTTTCATCAACCCACTTTTCATTTATTTGTACTCTATAGAGTCTCTTTGTGATCCCATTCTGCCCATTTTCCTTCATATGGAAAAGTGTGTGCATATACAAATTTCATGATGATTTTTATAATTATACTTCCTTTTGAAAAGAGATTTTGAAAAAGGCAGATTTTTGTTTGTTTTTATGTACATTTTGTAACTATTGTATACTGGAACAGAAAAAAAAGGCATTAGGTAAAAATTAAGGAAATAATTAGCTAATAATAATGTATGGATATTGGTCCATTAATTGTAATAAATAGACCTAATGTAAGATTTTAATACTAGGAAAAATTCGGTGTGGAATTCTTTGTACAATCCTCACAATATTTCTACAAATCAAAAACTATTCTAAAATGTTTATTTTAGTTTTTTAACATCTTTATTGGAGTATAATTGCTTTACAATGGTGTGTTAGTTTCTGCTTTATAACAAAGTAAATCAGCTGTACATGTACATTATCCCCATATCTCCTTCTGTTGCGTCTCCCTCCCACCCTCCCTATCACACCCCTCTAGATGGTCACAAAGCACTGAGCTGATCTCCCTGTGCTATGCGGCTGCTTCCCACTAGCGATCTATTTTACATTTGGTAGTATATATAAGTCCATGCCACTCTCTCACTTCGTCCCAACGTACCCTTTCCACTCCCCGTGTCCTCAAGTCCATTCTCTACATATGTGTCTTTATTCCTGTCCTGCCACTAGGTTCTTCAGAACCTTTTTTCTTTTTAGATTCCGTATATGTGTTAGCATACAGTATTTGTTTTTCTCTTCCTGGCTTACTTCACTCTGTATGACAGACTCTAGGTCCATCCACCTCACTACAAATAACTCAATTTCGTTTCTTTTTATGGCGAGTAATATTTCATTGTATATATGGACCACATCTCCTTTATCCATTCATGTGTCGATGAACACGTAGGTTGCTTCCACGTCCTAACTATTGTAAATAGAGCTGCAGTGAACATGGTGGTACATGACTCTTTGAATTATGGTTTTCTCATGGTATATGCCCAGTAGTGGGATTGCTGGGTCATATGGCAGTTCTATTTGTAGTTTTTTAAGGAAGCTCCATACTGTTTTCCGTAGTGGCTGTATCAATTTACATTCCCACCAACAGTGCAAGAGGGTTCCCTTTTCTCTACACCCTCTCCAGCATTCATTGTTTGTAGATTTTTTGATGATGGCCATTCTGACTGGTATGAGGTGATACCTCACTGTTGTTTTGATTTACATTTCTCTAATGATTAGTGATGTTGAGCATTCTTTCATGTGTTTGTTGGCAATCTGTATATCTTCTTTGGAGAAATGTCTGTTTAGATCTTCTGCCCATTTTTGGATTGGGTTGTTTGTTTTTGTGGTATTGAGCTGCATGAGCTGCTTGTATATTTTGGACATTAATCCTTTATCAGTTCCTTCATTTGCAAATATTTTATCCGATTCTTAGGGTTGTCTTTTCATATTGTTTAGGTTTTCCTTTGCTGTGCAAAAGCTTTTAAGTTTCATTAGGTCCCATTTGTTTATTTATTTTTTTTAATTTCCATTTCTCTAGGAGGTGGGTCAAAAAGAATCTTACTGTGATTTATGTCATACAGTGTTCTGCCTGTTTTGCTCTAAGAGTTTTATAGTGCCTGGCCTTACATTTAGGTCTTCAATCCATTTTGAGTTTATTTTTGTGTATGGTGTTAGGGAGTGTTCTAAATTCATTCTTTTACATGTGGCTGCCCAGTTTTCCCAGCACCACTTATTGAAGAGGCTGTCTTTTCTCCATTGAATATTCTTGCCTCCTTTATCAAAAATAAGGTGACTATATTTGAGGGGATTTATCTCTGGGCTTTCTATCCTGTTCCATTGGTCTATATTTCTGTTTTTGTGCCAGTACCATGCTGTCTAGATTACTGTAGCTTTGTGGTATAGTCTGAAGTCAGCCTGATTCTTCCAGCTCCATTTTTCTTTCTCAAGATTGCTTTGGCCATTCAGGGTCTTTTGTGTTTCCATACAAATTGTGAAATTTTTTTTGTAGTTGTGTGAAAAATGCCACTGGTAATTTGATAGGGATTGCATTGAATCTGTAGATTGCTTTGGGTAGTAGAGTCATTTTCACAATGTTGATTCTTCCAATCCAAGAACATGGTATATCTCTTCATCTGTTTCTATCATCTTTAATTTCTTTCCTCAGTGTCTTATAGTTTTCTGCATACAGGTCTTTTGTCTCCTTAGGCAGGTTTATTCCTAGGTATTTTATTCTTTTTGTTGCAATGTTCAATGGGAGTGTTTCCTTAACTTCTCTTGCAGATTTTTCATCATTAGTGTGTAGGCCTGCAAGAGATTTCTCTCTGCATTAATTTTGTATCCTGCTGCTTTACCAAATTCATTGATTACCTCTAGTAGTTTTCTGGTAGAGTCTTTAGGATTCTCCATGTATAGTACCATGTCATCTGCAAACAGTGACAGCTTTACTTCTTCTTTTCCGATTTGGATTTCTTTTTCTTCGCTTACTGCTGTGGCTAAAACTTCCAAAACTATATTGAATAATAGTGGTGAGAGTGGACAACCTTGTCTCGTTGCTGATCTTAGAGGAAATGGTTTCAGTTTTTCACCATTGAGAATGATGTTGGCTGTGTGTTTGTCATATACGGCCTTTATTATGTTGAGGTAAGTTCCCTCTGTGCCTACTTTCTGGAGGGTTTTTATCATAAATGGGTGTTGAATTTTGTTGGAAGCTTTTTCTGCATCTATTGAGATGATCATGTGGTTTTTCTCCTTCAGTTTGTTAATATGGTGTATCACATTGATTTGCATATATTGAAGAATCCTTACATTCCTGGGATAAACCCCACTTGATCATGGTGTATGTTCCTTTTAATGTGCTGTTGGACTCTGTTTGCTCGTATTTTGTTGAGGATTTTTGCATCTATGTTCATCAGTGATATTGGCCTGTAGTTTCTTTCTTTGTGACATCTTTCTGTGGTTTTGGTATCAGGGTGATGGTGGCCTCGTAGAATGAGTTTGGGAGTGTTGTTCCCTCTGCTGTATTTTGGAAGAGTTTGAGAAGGATAGGTGTTAGCTCTTCTCTAAATGTTTGATAGAATTTGCCTGTGAAGCCATCTGGTCCTGGGCTTTTGTTTGTTGGAAGATTTTTAATCACAGTCTCAATTTCAGTGCTTGTGATTGGTCTGTTTGTATTTTCTATTTCTTCCTGGTTCAGTCTTGGAAGGTAGTGCTTGTTTAGGAATTTGTCCATTTCTTCCAGGTTGTCCATTTTATTGGCATATAGTTGCTTGTAGTAATCTCTCATGATCCTTTGTATTTCTGCAGTGTCAGTTGTTACTTCTCCTTTTTCATTTGTAATTCTATTGATTTGAGTCTTCTCCCTTTTTTTCTTGATGAGTCTGGCTAATGGTTTATCAATTCTGTTTATCTTCTCAACGAACCAGCTTTTAGTTTTATTGATCTTTGCTATTGTTTCCTTCATTTCTTTTTCATTTATTTCTGATTTGATCTTTATGATTTCTTTCCTTCTGCTAACTTTGGGGTTCATTTGCTCTTCTTTCTCTGATTGCTTTAGGTGTAAGGTTAGGTTGTTTATTTGAGATGTTTCTTGTTCCTTGAGGTAGGATTGTATTGCTATAAACTTCACTCTTAGAACTGCTTTTGCTGCATCCCATAGGTTTTGGGTCATTGTGTTTTCATTGTCATTTGGTTCTAGGTATTTTTTGATTTCCTCTTTGATTTCTTCAGTGATCTGTTGGTTATTAAGTAGTGTATTGTTTAGCCTCCATGTATTTGTATTTTTTACAGATTTTTTTCCTGTAATTGATATCTAGTCTCATAACGTTGTGGTTGGAAAAGGTACTTGGTACGATTTCAATTTTCTTAAATTCACTAAGGCTTGATTTATGACCCAAGATATGATGTGTCCTTGATAATGTTGCATGAGCACTTGAGAAGAAAGTGCATTCTGTTGTTTTTGGATGGAATGTCCTATAAATATCAATTAAGTCTGTTTTGTTTAATGTATCATTTATATCTTGTGTTTCCTTATTTATTTTCATTTTGGATGATCTGTCCATTGGTGAATGTGGGGTGTTAAAGTCCCCTACTATGATTGTGTTACTGTCGATTTCCCCTTCTATGGCTGTTAGCATTTGCCTTATGTATGGAGGTTTGCCTATATTGGGTGCATAAATATTTACAATTGTTACATCTTTTTCTTGGACTGATCCCTTGATCATTATGTAGTGTCCTTCTTTGTATCTTGTAAAAGTCTATTTTGTCTGATATGAGAATTGCTACCCCAGCTTTCTTTTGATTTACATTTGCATGGAATATCTTTTTCCATCCCCTCACTTTCAGTCTGTATGTGTTCCTAGATCTGAAGTGGGTCTCTTGTAGACAGAATATATATGCGTCTTGTTTTTGTATCCATTCACGCAGTCAACGTCTTTTGGTGGGAGCATTTAATCTATTTATATTTAAGGTAGTTATTGATATATATGTTCCTATTACCATTTTCTTAACTTTTGGGGGTTTGTAATTGTAGGTCTTTTCCTTGTCTTGTGTTTCCTGCCTAGAGACATTCCCTTAGCATTTGTTGTAAAGCTGGTTTGGTGGTGCTGAATTTTCTTAGCTTTTGCTTGTCTGTAAAGGTTTTAATTTCTCTGTCAAATCTGAATGAGAGCCTTGCTGGGTAGAGTAATCTTGGTTTTAGGTGTTTCCCTTTCATCACTTTAAGTATATCCTGCCACTCCCTTCTGGCTTGCAGAGTTTCTGCTGAAAGATCAGCTGTTAACCTTATGGGGATTCCCTTGTATGCTATTTGTTGTTTTTCCCCTTGCAGCTTTGAAAAATTTTTTTTGTATTTAATTTTTGATAGTTTGATTAATATATGTCTTGGTGTTTTTCTCTTTGGATTTATCCTGTATGGGACTCTCAACTCTTCCTGGATTTGATTCACTGTCTCCTTTCCCATATTAGGGAAGTTTTCAACTATAATCTCTTCAAATATTTTCTCAGTCCCTTTCTTTTCTTCTTCTTCTTCTCTTAGGACCCCTGTAATTCAAATGTTGGTGTGTTTAATGTTGTTCCAGAGGTCTCTGAGACTGTCCTCAATTCTTTTCATTCTTTTTTCTTTATTCTGTTCTGTGTTAGTTATTTCCAGTATTTTATGTTCCAGGTCACTTATCCGTTCATCTGCCTCGGTTATTCTGCTATTGATTCCTTCTAAAGAATTGTTGATTTCTTTTATTGTGTTTTTCATCATTGTTTGTTTGCTCTTTAGTTCTTCCAGGTCTTTGTTAAACGTTTCTTGTATTTTCTCCATTCTATTTCCAAGATTTTGGATCATCTTTACTATCATTATTCTGAATTCTTTTTCAGGTAGACTGCCTGTTTCCTCTTCATTTGTTTGGTCTGGTGGGGTTTTGCCTTGCTCCTTCATCTGCTGTGTGTTTCTCTGTCTTCTCATTTTGCTTAACTTACTGTGTTTGGGGTCTTCTTTTTGCAGGCTGCAGGTTATAGTTCCCATTGATTTTGGTTTCTGCCCCCAGTGGCTAAGGATGGTTCAATGGGTTGTGTAGGCTTATTGGTGGAGGGAACTGGTGCCTGTGTTGTGGTTGGTGAGGCTGGACCTTTTGTTTCTGGTGGGCAGGTCCGTGTCCGGTGGTGTGTTTTGTGGTGTCTCTGACATTATGATGATTTTAGGCAGCCTCTCTGCTAATGGGTGTGGTTGTGTTCCTGTCTTGCTAGTTGTTTGTCATAGGGTGTCCAGCACTGTAGCTTGCTGGTTGTTGAGTGGAGGTGGGTCTTAGCGTTGAGATGGAGATCTCTGGGAGAGATTTCACCGTTTGATATTACTTGGAGTTGGGAGGTCTCTTGTGTACCAGTGTCCTGAACTTGGCTCTCCCACCTTGGAGGCACAGGCCTGACACCCGGCCGGAGCACCAAGACCTTATCAGCCACATGGCTCAGAAGAAAAGTGGGAAAAAAAGAAAGAAAGAAAAATATAATAAAATAAAGTTATTAAAATAAAAAATTATTAAAAATATAAGAATTAATAAGTAATAAAAAAAAGGAAAAGAAAGAACGGAAGAAAGAATAGAGCAACCAATCCAAAAAACAAATCCACCAATGATAACAAGCACTAAAAACTATACTAAAAAAAAAAAAGAGAAAAAACTGACAGACAGAACCCTAGGACAAATGGTAAAAGCCAAGATGTACAGACAAAATCACACCAAGAAGCGTACACACACATACTCTCAAAAGGGGAAGAAGGAAAAAGATACGTATATCATTGCTCCCGTAGTGCAGTGCCTCAATTTTGGGATGATTCTTTGTCTATTCAGGTGTTCCAGAGATGCAGGGTACATCAACTTGATTGTGGAGATTTTATCTGCTGCTCCTGAGGCTGCTGGGAGGAATTTCCCTTTCTCTTCTTTGTTTGCACAACTCCTGGGGTTCAGTTTTGGATTTGGTCCTGGCTCTGTGTGTGGGTCGCCTGATGGCATCTGTTCTTCGCTCAGACAGGACAGGGTTAAAGGAACAGCTGATCTGGGGGCTCTGGCTCACTCAGGCGGGGGTGAGGGAGGGGTACGGAGTGCGGGGCGAGCCTGTGGCAGCAGAGGCCGGCGTGACGTTGCACCAGCCTGAGGAGCGCCATGTGTTCTTCCCGGGAAGTTGTCCCTGGATCACGGGACCCTGGCAGTGGTGGGCTACACAGGCTTCCTGGAGGGGAGGTGTGTATAGTGACCTGTGCTTGCACACAGGCTTCTTGGTGGCTGCAGCAGCAGCCTTAGCGTCTCATGCCCGTCTCTGGGGTCCACGCTGATAGTGGCTCACTCCCGTCTCTGGAGCTCATTTAGGTGGTGCTCTGGATCCCCTCTCCTTGCGCACCCTGCAGCAATGCTGTCTTGCCTCTTAGGCAGGTGTGGACTTTTTCCCGGACTCCCTCCCGGCTAGCTGTGGTGCACTAGCCCCTTCAGGCTGTGGTCACGCAGCCAACCCCAGTCCTCTCCCTGGGATCTGACCTCCGAAGCCTGAGCCTCAGCTCCCAGCCCCCACCCACCCTGGCAGGTGAGCAGACAAGCCTCTCGGGCTAGTGAGTGCTGGTCGGCACCAATCCTCTGTGCGGGAATCTCTCCACTTTGCCCTCTGCACCCCTGTTGCTGTGCTCTCCTCCGTGACTCCGAAGCTTCTCCCCCACCCACCCCCCGTCTCTGGCCGTGAAGGGGCTTCCTAGTGTGTGGAAACTTTTCCTCTTTCACAGCTCCCTCCCAGAAGTGCAGGTCCCATCCCTATTTTTTTGTCTCTGTTTATTCTTTTTTCTTTTGCCCTACCCAGGTACATGGGGAGTTTCTTGCCTTTTGGGAGGTCTGAGGTCTTCTGCCAGCATTCAGTAGGTGTTCTGTAGGAGTTGTTCCACGTGTAGATGTATTTCTGATGTATTTGTGGGGAGGAGGGTGTTCTCCACGTCTTACTCTTCCAGCCTCTTGAAGGTCTCCCTAAAATGTTTATTTTAAGAATGAGATTGTTCCTGAACAAAGTTTGTGTTCCTGATGCACAGTGAGGCCAAACAATACTGAAATGTCAGAGTTTGGAGCAGAGGAAGATTTATTGCAGGACCATGCAAGCAGACAGTTGTCTCATATCTCCCAAATCCCAACCTCCTCAAAGAGTTTCAGCAAAGCACTTTAAAAGGCAAAGTGAGGGGAGGGGCAAGGTAGATGGTTGCAATCTTCTTGGTGTCAGAATCCTTTTTCCTTGCAGCTGTCCACATAGGTTAGGTCATGATCTTCCTGTAACCGCCAACAAAACAAATGTTATTCTCTGTTCTGCAACTTTTAATCTCTATATGAATAGACTCTTAAAGGTCAAAGCCCTGAAGTAGGCTATCCTTTATATTTCAGGCTATAGGCAACATGTTTTTACAGAAGGTGCAGAGCCAGCGTAACTAAGCACAGGCCACAAAGCACAAAGGTTAAAGCAAAAGGAACAGATCTAATATGGAGCCAGATTTGTTCTTCCCTGTTACAAGACTTTCTGAATGGCTGAAGTTTAAGAAACAAGAACGTATCTATAGCAGACATCCTTAGTTGCCCACCTCCCACCTAACCAGCTTTGTTCATACATTCCTCTCTTCCATGTCATCCTTTGCTTCGGAAAGGATAATCCAGCCCCAGCGAACGGACCCCATGTAACGGTTACCTAGGACTGCTGTAACAAAGTAGCACACACTGGGTGGCTTAAAATAATAGGAATTTATTCCCTGAGAGTTCAGGAGGCCAGAAGTTCAAGATCAAAGTGTCAGAAGGATTGATTCCTTTTTCAAGGAGACTCCAGTCTGCATCTCTCTCCTGGCTTCTGGTGGTTACTGGCAGTCCTTTGTGTTACTAGGCTTATAGCTGCATCACTCCAGTCTCTGCCTCCATCTTTACGTCACCTTCTTCTCTGGGTCCGCTGCCCCTCTCCTTTCTCTTGAAAGGGCACAGTCTTTAGATTCAGGGCCCACCCTAAATCCTGGATGATCTCATCTCAAGATCCCTAACTTAATTACATCTAAATGAGGCCTCATTCACAGTTACCAGGGGTTAGGATTTGGACATACCTTTTTCAGGGACACAGTTCAACCTACTACATCCTGAATGGTTAAAGTTAATAGTAGTGGCCAGTGAACGTTGGTATGTCTATATATTATGACTGGAGTTACAAGGGCATTTTATGAGCATGTGGGGGATCTTGTCCAGTGATAGACACTGCATGGAGACACTGTAAGAGCAGAGCCAAGAAGCAGAAACTTACTTAGAGCCCTGATAGGACTATACCTGAAGCCTCCTATTTTCAGACAGCTTACTGTCTAAGACAAAAATCTCTCTTTTTGTAAGGCATTTGATTTGGGAGTTTCCATCTCTTGCAGCCAAAGGAAGTGCAACAGATATGCTATCTATGTTTACATATTTCTTGCAAGCAAATTTAATGGTCTCAGTCATCCAGTGGAAAATTTTAGATACTGTTGGAGTTTTCTCACAACCTAAAATGACATTGAATAAAAAGCAAATTGTATGGAGTTAAAAATCTCATTATATAGAAGACATAAGATATCCTGCTTAAACTATTAAAATTAAAGTAAAAATATGGTCTAAGCATTAACGAGTAGATTCTGATACACCAAATACCTTCTTTAAGTTTACTTTAAAATTTTCTGATAAGTGGGTAATCCCTTCTAAAAACAAATATAGAGACTAGTAAACTGTTTTAGTCAAGTTTTCATATATCTATAACAAATTATTAAATACTTGGGTTTGAAGTCAGTAATCTGCTACCTTCCAGAAGTGACTTTTTAATAAGAATTCCCCCTGTAAAAAGAATAAAAAGTAATTTCATTATTATGTAAAGGATTCTAGCCTCAAATCATATGCCAAGTCTCTAAACTGGTACAGCTGCTGCACATTGGAAGAATCTCTTTATTTTATCAAACTAAGTCCTCTGTGAAATAATATTGGAGCTTGAAATATATTTTCTCTAAGTCAGATTGTTGTGAAAAAAAATGCTGTGGGAAATCTGGACTTTTGTAAGTCTATATAAATGCTGATTTTCAGGCTGATTTTACTTATTTTTAAAATTTATTTTCACTTATTTTTAGGCTGGTTTCAGGCTGATTGTTTTTTATTTCTGATTTTATTGATATTATTATTTCCTGATTTTATTACATGACTTTACTGGTGTGAACATTTTCTGCTGAGTCGCTCCTATCAAGGCCCATAGGAACATCTAAAGTGACATTGCAGCAGGTGACACAGGTTGGGAGCCCAACTTACTTTGGTATAAGAGGGAGGGGGAGAGGTGTAGGCTGTGTCATCAACTGGGGTACCATGTTTCCATGTCAAAGCGATTGTTTTTTAGTAGAACAAGGAAATCCTTTTGGAATCCTGTTGCTGGTAAGATGACCATTGCACACCAATTGTGATGTGACGTGTTTTCCTATACACTGGAACTTTACATTAGTGCTTTTAGAATTCATTCTAATCAGTAAATCACCTTACTTAATCCTTAAAATATCCAGGATATAAAGACAGGGCATCATTTACTGTGTTACTCTAGGTTGGAAGCTGGACCACATTGGAGAAAGTCATCAATGAAGGGAAAGGTAGGGATATTTGGAACATCAGGCCATGGGTAGATCCCAAGGGACCGTTTCAGTAGCTTGTATCCTCTTGGGATACGTGGCTTCAGCCCCAGAATTGGGTTCTCCCTAGAGAGTGAGAAAGATGGAAAGATGCAGACAACTATTTAGAATTTTATTTTTTTATGTACAGGGAACTCCTGGATCAAGTGGGCATTCTTCAAATACAGTTAGGCTATATGTTTTCTATATTCTAGTTAAGTGGCACATGCCTATCAAATCACTGTCTATATAATACGGCATAAATAAAATGAGAAGAGGTTCTCATTTTGAAGCTTTTGGAAAGAAGAGTGACTTTGTCAAATTTTTGATTCACATCTATATTCTAAGATAGTTCGTCTATTTCTCTCTGTTGGTTTATTTTACCTTGCCTGCATAAACAGAAGCTGGGTAGACCTAAGCAGATTTTCTTGTACTTCATTGATTGTCTGTGTCTATTGACGTAGGGAAAGAGTAGAGTCATTTCCAAAATTTTCTTTTGACAGCACTTTGTCTAAACATCTTTCGAGTTAGTTCATGACATGAGCAGACGAACATGGAGCTCCCGTGTTTAGAACGGGCAGAATACAAGTACCAGGAGCTCTTCATTTCCATCTTTTGAAAATCATTGTTACACTTATTTCAGTCAGTGAGTCAATCAACAAATATTTATTTAACTATTACATTTGGAGACATGGCTCTTGCCTGTCTGGAACTTACAGTCTGGATCAGAAAGCAGGCACCATATGCATAACCACACAAATGAATACATACTTCACACTGAGGTAAATGCCCTGAAGGAAAAGAACAAGATGCAGAGCAAGAGAATAACAGAGTACTTACTTGAGGTTGCGTAGACTGGTAAGGCTTTTCTGAAGCAGTGGCATTTAAGCTGAATTTTGAAGGTTGAGTAAGAGTTGTCCCAATGGGGGAGAATCTTCATTCAGAGGACCCAGTATGTGCAAAGCCCCTGAGGATGGACAAACTTGCTGGTAGTAAGAGACTGGGCTCCGAGAGGCCTAGACTTCTGGTTCTGTTTCTGTGCTGGGAAGCTCTGCGCCTCCTACCTGCCCACTTATCTATGCTCAGGCTCCCTGCCTTCTCTGTGCCTCAGTTGCTTCAGCTGAAACGTGGGGCAGTAATACATCCTTGCAGTGTTGTCCTGGGGATTAAAGAAAATGACATAAAGCAGTTGCGTGTAGCAGACACTGTATTAACATCGTCGTCGTCGTCAGTTTTATTAATTTACCTTTTGAAGAATCTTTTTCATGTTTTTTTTTTTTTTAACTCACTTATGTTTTGTACTGTGTGGTGGTGGGGGAATGTCACATTTTTGAAAGTCAGAGCAGGAAATTCTCTGAACAAATTTTGAAAGCTATTACAATTAGCGCAAACCAGAGTGAAATCATCTTTATCGCGCTATCGGCTACCATCTTTTCAGGAGCTAGTAGGTTTGAACATGGGAATCTAATTAAGAAATGGATTGTATTTCTTTAAGTTTTGCCCCTTCTGTTTCCTCAACCTTTCAAGTAAACTTTAGGGAAACGTCTTGTTTTTTTCATCTTGTTTTTTTCATCCTTGTCATACTGGGTCAAAATCAAAACCCATAAAGCTAAGAGAACACCAAGTGTGTGATTCTGTTCCTCCGCTTTTGTGTGGAAATGGGATCTCAGAGCTCAGGACTTTTTTTTTTTTCTTTCTATGTATTCTGTTCAGGCAAGATTTTCTTCTTTTTAAATTTTATTGGAGCACAGTTGATTTACAATGTTGTGTTAGTTTCAGGTGTACAGCACAGTGATTCAGCTATATATATATATATACATATTACATATTCATTCTTTGTCATATTCTTTTTCATAGATGTTTTTATAGAATATTGAGTAGAGTTCCGTGTGCTATACAGTAAGTAGGTCCTTGTTGGTTGTCTATTTTATATATAGTGGTGTGTTCGAGGACTTTTTGCCTGAGTGTTCAGGCTTGCCTTCATGGAGAAGGTCTTCAGGTGGGGCAGTTGTACTGGGGGTAAGTGCTACTCTGATGCATACCGTCCCTGCCCTGGATTTTGTCCTAAATTTAATAATGAGATGGAGAGGGCAGGAAAGGGAGGAGGTATCTACTTCATTGCTCCTTATATTGCACTTTTATTTTCTAAAAAAAAAAATGTCCTCTTTGGAATTTAAATTTTTCATGCTCCCTCACAGTGAAGAGATGAATTTGTTTCCAGAAATTATAAGGCACTTGGTTCAGTATATTTCAGACATGACACTATCTTAATTTTTAAAAACATGGGATATTTTCTGATTTAATGAACAGCTGTATATTGTAGTGATCATATAATGTACTCCACCTTCTTAATTGTCAACCATTCTTGTCTCGTTCTGAGTGTATTTCTTTGAACATTGCTTGTCCAAGTCTTTTTGTTAACAAGAAAAAAACTGAAACAAAATAGAAACCATGAAAACCATTATGATTATCCATTACTCCCATGCTATATTCATTTATTTCTTCAAACAAATATTTACTGAGCATGTACAATGTACCAGGCTCTGAGCAGCCTTCAAGAATAAAACATGGGCAAGACTCTGGTTACTCTGGTCTGTATTTTGCAAACCATTACAGTTATCAGACCGTGTTTTTTGAAGTGAAGGTATCTTTTATTTTAAAACTGTTGGTGTTCAGCTTTCACTATTTATGACATTTTGGTCAACGTTCTGATAGTGTAAAATTGTAGAATGTGGCATAACACTTTATTCACAGTGTTTTAGTAGCCTGTACAGCTCCAGACATAAAAGGACACAGATACTTCCTTATTTATAAGAGAAATTATTTGTCCACATCTTTTATCTGGCATATTTTTCTGATTACACAAGATATCTAGACATAGACATAGAAATATCTTATATATGTATGTGTATATACAGTATATGTGTACATGCACACACACATACACACACAAACACACTGTAGAAAATTGAGACTATGAAAAAGCCCAAGGAATAAATTACATGCAATCCTACCTCCAAGAGATAACCTCAATTAATACATTGGATTACAGTCTTCCATGTTTTATGCTATACCTATGTAGTCTAAGTATGTTGGGAGTGGAACTAGTGTTTATTGAATCTTTCTTATTAGGTGCTATTATGCTAGCACATGCTTTCTCATTGAGTTATTCCAACCACCCTTGCAGTGTTATGTCCAATTTACAGATAAGGGACTTTGACTCACCAGTGTATGTCTCTCAGCTATTAGGTGAAAGATTTGGGGCTGCACGCACACGGATAATATTTAAGAAAACCGCTTTTCTATCAAAGTTGTCTTTTCATTGTCTAGATAGTTCCATATATATTCAGATGCTTGGCGGGATGAGGTTAAAATTAGAAATTGACATTGTCCTGGTGGTAGTGGGGGTGGAGGAGGGATGCTTTGTAATGCATGACATTTTTTCGTTGCTTCCTTTTACTTAAAGAAGCATTTTTAAAAATCCAAATCCTTCTGAGGAAGAAGTAACTGAATTGGTCCAACTGCTTACTTGGAACTTCGTACAAAATTCGGAAGGACATTGATTCTGACATGAGGGCATGTGCCTGGTCCCACCTGGCATCGCTGGTGAGAAGGGAGTGGGTTTCTGGTGTGCAAGGCACCGCAGCCAGGGAAGAAGCGTCAGCACGGGGTGGCCTGTCTCTCTGTCCCAGGGCTTGGACGCAGCATCCTGCATCCTGTGAATGGACCGCGGCTGTCTCTGCTGAGCCATTTTCCTAAAAACCTGGGTCAAATGACGGCACTTGATATCTCAACCAAAAGATTCAAGTAGTAACAAAGTTCTTTTCAGCACCTATTCCTAGTGTCATAAAAGCAGTTATGTAACTATTCTTACAAACCAAGTTGCAAAATGTAAGACTTTGGGCCTCGCAATCACAGGCTGGTTTTATTGGTTCTGTTTTCAAAACATTTGTTTATAATCATCGTACTTGCAGTACCTTTCCTCCATGTGGTAAGTGCTGCCACACCCCAGTCAAAGGAAGTGAGTAAAAGTGGGGTGAGGCTCGTTGTGCTCTTGAGGATTAAAGTTTTCTCATGGAAACTGTGACGACTCACCTAAAAACCCTTCTGTGAGCTCTAAATGAGCCCCTAAGACCTACTTGAATATCTATACGTGAAATGCTTAATGTATGTATAAAGACCAAAGTGGTTTTGCTTTCCTAGAGTTCCCTTCTAAAATTCCACAGTCTTTCTAAGTTACAGCCACAAGGAATCCTGGATGCAGGCTTCATCTGTATGTCACCTGACCGCCGGTGTGTTGTGTCTTGGAGAGTGCCGTGTGTAACATCAAGGGATCCACACATGCCTCTGTCAGTTTAGAATATTTACAGTAGAGAAGTATGATGAGGTAAATTAGGATGGAGCTCTGGCTTTGGTTTTATTTATTTATTTTTGTAAACTTTTTTTTTTTTTAACATCTTTATTGGAGTATAATTTGGCTTTGGTTTTAAATTTCCTAGATTTTACAAGTCCAAGTCATACTTTTGCCATGCTGACAAGGTCTAATATTCAAAATATAGGCTGGAAGTCTTTGTGAGAGTAATCGAATATTATCTATACTTTAATGTTTCGTTCTTAAAGAGTTTTAAAATATACTCATTAATTTGAAATGCTACTACTGCAACAAACATTTTCTGGAAAAGTTTCTTGCCTGAGCTGTTGACCAGATCATCATGGGATCATCACCTGGGATCAGCTCCGTTTCACCTTCTAAGGGGGGGGAAAGGGGTCTTGGGAACAGATGGGTATCCAGGAGGGGTGACATTTTTTTTTTTTTCCTTTCAGCAAAAGCAAAAACCTTTTCTCCTCCTTGGCCCTTCTCCTAAGATATTAATACCATAAAGCAGTCTCTTATACTTAAAAGGAAAAAAAAACCCAAAACCCAGAACAGTTTTTCCAAGTTGTAAAATGCTGCTCTGGAGGTGGGGAGATTTTCAATGAGGGGATCTGGATGTCTGCTGTCACAAATATGGAAGCAGGCTTGCATTCCTTTAGTGTGTGACAGCCTGGACCAGGGCTTGCTTCACATCCTTGCTCTTGAGTGTGGGCTCCATTAGGGCTGCCCACAGCAGCAGCTTAGAGGTTAATGTTCCCTGTAGCTCCACTGGGGAGGGCAGATGAGTCATTCTACCTTCAGAGGGGGACCTGTTGGTGCTTCCTCACATGGTCTCAGTATAAACAACACACAGGGAGCGGGTTCGTTGTTGGCAAGATCTCTTTTTGTGGGAGGTGGGAGCAAAAGGAGAGGCAATAAAAAGAGACTTAGATAGTTGAAAACTACAAATCTCAACATGGCAAGCAGTTCAGAGCGTGGTAGCTGGCCAAGAGGAGGAATTTGAAGTGCACAAACACCCGTCTAATCTCAAAGACCCTCCAGGTAGCTCCTCAGCAGGGAAGTGTCTGCTCTCTGGACCCCACAAAGGAGCCCCTCTGGGTTTCTGCTCAGCCTGGTTGCCCTCACTGTCACCATCTGCCCTTTCTTCAGTTCCTTTTCTCCACTTTTCATTTGTCTCCCTATAGAGGCTTCTTTGAAGACTGGAGCCTAACCTAGACACTCACTCCATCACTTTTTGCTGTGTCTGAGTCTCCCTTTCATCAACCAGGAATCTCTCACTATGGAACACCTTTAAGGGGCATCGGGAAACATCCAGGTGGGCTTCACATTGTCTGTGTGGAGGAGAACTTCCACATTTGTTCAAACAGAGGCCTCCCCTATCCCCCGACCCAGAACCCCCAGTAGGTGGTTAGTAGCCTCTCTGGAAATGCCGTCTTTCTGAGGGCTATACTCTGCACTTAGAGTAAAGAATTACTCTGCACTTAGACTTCCTGTGCATGGAGTCGATGTGCAGTATTGTATCAGATGATTTTTCCCTCCATGATGGGAAATCTTTTAGAAATACCATAATGGTAACTGTTTCTTTACTAACTCATTTTTGGGAAATTGGTTATGGGGTGCTAGTTTCAGTAATGGTTTTACAAACATCATGTGTAAGGAAATGAATACGTTTTCTAAAAAGGGCAAAGATTTTTCTGTTCTCCCAATATATTCCTAAAATGCCCATGAAGACCCAGGGAAAGTTGGCTACAGGTGGATTTGCAAAGTTTCTTATCCCAAGTGTGGGGTGTTTGTGACTCAAATATTGAAAACAAGGGAGAACTCGTATCAGCAAATTCAGAGTCTTAATTCCCTGGAAGAACAGTTTGAGAGATCTTTTTAAACTGAAAATTGGATTGTGTCCTGACTATGGGCTATAACTCCTACGTCATCTAGGCCTTGTCCAAAAATCATGTCTTGCCACTTCCAGCTGTGTACTTTGGGCTCCAGCCCCACCTGCTGAAAGCACGAAGCCCCTCTCTGCCTCAGAGCCTTTACACATGTTGCTCTCTCTGCCCCTGATGGTCTTCCAAGCCACTCTTATCTGCTGAATTCTTCCTCACTCTTGAGGATTGCATTTTTTTTAAATTGAAGTATAGTGGATTTACAATATTGTGTTATCAGGTGTATCAGGTGTACAGCAAAGTAACTCGGTTTTACATATACATATGTATCTATCTCTCATCTTCTTTTTTCCATTCGTTTCCATCCTAGTTTATTACAAGATATTGAGTATAGTTCCCTGTGCTGTACAGTAAATCCGTGTTGTTTTATCTGTTTTATATATGGTAGTATGCATCTGTTAATCCCCGACTCCCAATTTATCCCCTTTTCGCTTTGGTAATCATAGTTTGTTTTCTAGGTGATCCTGTTTTATAAATCAGTTCATTTATAATATCATATAATATTTGTCTTTCTCTGTCTGACTTATTCACTTAGTATGATAATCTCTAGGTCCAGAGGATTGGGTTTTCATGTCACTCTTTCAAAGTTCAAAGGCCATCTTCTTTGAACCCCTAGGCTTGTTTAGATTCCCCCATATTATCCATCTTAATTGCCTATGTGTTTCTTCTTGAGAGCACTTATCTCTACTGTGAATGCATGGACATCTAGATGGTTGTTTTTCATCGTCTCCCTGGTTAGGACATAAGTTACAAGGGCAGGGAAACCTGCTTCCGTGTTCATCATTGTGTCTTCAGTACCCAACAAAGAGTATGGTACATAGAAGTATCTAAATAGATATTTGCCAGATGGATAGGTAAGAGAATGGCTAGCTTGGAAGAGTAGATGAATGAAAGAACAGATGAAAGAACGCAAGTAATCTATAATAATAATATAAATTAATAATCTTTTTTTTTCTACTTAATTAGGGTCTGAATACAATCACCTTAATTAAGAGCAGGAGATAAACCCTCCTATCCCGATAAACCCTCCTATCCCTTGATGAGACGACAGATGAGTCTATCTTGTGGGTACCTGAAAATAATATTTATACAAAGAGAAGAGACTAAATGGGCACAGTAGCTTCCTGGGAATCTTTGGCTAATATATAATGGCCCTATTTAGTTACGCCATTGTCAATCATAAGATTAATCATTGGAAAGAAAATATTACATCTCGTTGGTATGCGTGCCATTTGTTACATTTCAGAATGTAATGCACCAACATTGTGAATATTATGAACATGCTCCTTTTTCAATGGATATAACTATAAATGAGGAATTGGGGATGAATGGACTTTCACTGAAACAGTATAAATCCTGGCCTCGCTCACATAAGGAAAACAATGTAAAATCCCACACCTTTGACCCATGAAATGGGTCTCATTAATTCTTTCCAAAACAGAGAACTTGCTTTGTCCTTATGTTGTGAATGCACAGGGAGACCATATTAAAACATCTTTGTCTGTGTATCTATTGTATTCCTACACCATTTTATTTTATGAATAAGCCAAGGAGGAAGGTTTTCCTCCCATAAATCTTTTACAAGAACAATTCCAGCAAAAGAAACCGCAGACGTAACTGCCAGTTTTAAATTTCTAACAAATTACTCCTCCAGCCCCACATGAGCTTCCAAGTTGAAAGTTTGCAATACTTTCAAATTTTATGGAGATTCCTGCATTTTAGCTTTGGGATGAACTTTGCCAGTGATAAAAGCATGTTCTTATTTAAGCCTAAGGAATACCGGTGTTTAATGTTTACTTAAGATTAACCTCTGCTACTTGGTCCCTGTCCACTATTTTGCTCACCTTTTCTTCCTTCTTTCTCACATGTCCCCAGTTTTCCATTAAATTCTGTGCTTCATTGCCTCGGAGGGTGTCACCCAAACAAACTCTTGCTATCATAGGTAACACTTATCACATAGTGTCCCCTGAGTAAATTAATTTTCTCACTGGACCATTAGTTCCTTGCAAAGATAGGGTGCAGGCCACCTTTGCACCTCTCAATGCTGAGACAGCAACTGGGGTCTGGAGGCTCAGGAAGTGGGGGTAGAATCAACTAAACTGAATATCTTTTATTTTGTTGCATCACTTATGGTACTAATTTTCTGTCATATATTTTGTAAAATTTTGAAATGTGTATAAAACTGCCATCTCTTAATATCGTGGAGAAAATGATGTTATGGAAGCAAAAGCATATTCAAGCCTAGTAATATTTCGATACACGTCACATATATTATAATACAGTTTATGGTATAATTTTGATAGGCTTTAGTGAAACGTGGAATTTTTTCTCAGACACTGATAAAGAAGTAGATACTCTTTTACACACACACACACGACAGTAGTTCAAGGACTGTGTATAAAAGCAAGTACAACAAGGTTTAGTCTTAAATGACTGCTCTTGACCTTGTAAAATCTTACCCAGGGATGTTTGTGTATCCCATATTTTTATACTTTCTAAGCTATAAAAGTGAATTTCTACCTCACCTCATTAAATTTTGAAACATTACGGTTTGAAATTAAATAAAAATACAGAATCTGGCTTGATTTCTCAGCCTGTATTATAAATCTTACTTTGGTACCATTTTAAGTTCTCTGTATGTGCATTTTTTTTTCTCCTAACTCGAAAGTCCTCAACAAACCCTTCTTTGGAACAACCTTCAATTTTATTTTTCTGAATAGGTAATACAGTCACATAGCACAAAATTTAAGAGGTGCAAAGTAGAATATAACGATAAGTCTCCTTTCCTTTGTTGATCACCGGCCACTCAGTTTAGCTCCTTGGAGTTCACCACTATTGACTGTCTCACAGGTATCTTTTCAGAGTTGGTTTATGCTTCTACACACACACACACACACACACACACACACACACACACACACACGTGTATTTTTGAAAATGCAAGTGGTAGCGTACCATATATTCTTTGCACTTGCTTTCACTTTTAGAGTATACGCTTAATCCTTTCTTCAGCATGGGTCAAATGTTTGTGTTTCCAAAGACTTTCCATTTGTGGGCTCACGTCAATGTGTGTTGCAAGTCTGTTCGTTTACTGTCGTAAGTAACTCAGATAATCTGTAAAATGACCCTATGGGCTGAGCCACCTGCAATATTTTGTTTTCTTCCTTTCAAATGGATGAGTCTGGCTTCTGTCCATGGAGGGTCAAAGTCTCTGTGATTATCTTTATTACCGGTTTCAGCTTCTGACATGTTGGGCAAGACTGAACACAAAGCTCCTTTAGTAAGCTGCCTATAGAAATTTGGCAAAGAAACAAATGCCTATCATTTATAGCTTCTTGTATTTGTCTCCTTTAAAAAACGCCTCCTTTTATTTTCGCTCTGATATGTCTACCCTACTGATTTGAGTCAGGTTAACTCACTAATTCTTCTCACCACTCTCACCCCAACGTGTAGAAATTCTCAGGTCCTAGAATCCCATTGCCAGCCTTTTCCCACACTTCGCAGATAGGAACATTACCTTACTTATTAACTTTGGGGCTTGTCCTTGCTGGACCAGAAAAAGGTTTTTTTCCCTCTTTTTTATTTATTTATTTATTTTACCACAGATGTTAAACAGGTACAGGGTCACCTAACTAAGAAAGTGACTCAAACTGAACTAGAGAAGTATTCTGCCTGTTAGTAATGATAGTGATTCTAACTGTGACTCAGACTCTTTTGCAATGAGGGTTTTAGTGTCATGTATCCTAAGAGTACTTTTCTTCCATTTTGGGGGTGTTTCAGAAAATCCAAATTCTGTACCTTCCAACCCAGGAAGTGAGAGTAATACAAGAAAGAACACGACTTATCATCAGACAGTCTTGATCAAATCTAAATAGTTGCACTTATAAACTAGTTTTGTGACCCTCGACCTGCCACTTAGCATCTCTGATGGTAGCATTAGCAACTGCTGTGAGCAAAAGAGGGGCTATGAAAGCATTTATGAAATGCTTGGGTGGTTAAAATTGAGTAGATTTTTCTTTCATGTAGCCTTCCTTTGTTTCCCATTGATTTCTCATTTTTTTTTGATGTTTTGTAATATTTATTTGCTTCCACCACAAATCCTGGTAACTTCAGTTTTTATTCCCATGGAAATTGGTACTCCTAACCCTTTCCTTGACTGTTTCACAGAAGTGCTGTGGAGATCAAACAAGGATAATAGATGTGAGATTTCCCCATAAACGACAAACATATAAAATATTAGCCTGCTGCTTCATTACATGTGGAGTGGAACTGGGCCCAGACTGCTTCATGTGACCCAATCTTGTTTTTCCTCAGTGAGGGTCAGGTTAGGCATTTCCATAGAAGCTGGAATTGTGCTGTATGTGCTGTGCTCATTGCGTTCAATACTCTTTGAAATGAGTGTGTTGGAGGCTGGTATCGTATCATCTGAAAACAAGCTTCAGTTCCCTGTCTCTTATAAGTCATTCTTTCTTGTATTTCAAAGAGTTCAGTTTGTGGTCAGTCTAGTTGAGTCTACACAATAGGCAAAATGCATTAAGAGTTTCAGAGTCTCTGATAATAGAAATACTTTCAATTATGAAGTGGCGTCTGCAGTTTTCAGTAGAAGAATGACCAGTCATTTGTGTACGGAATCTGAAGCCCAGTAAAATCTTGAAGTGGTTGCTTTTCGTTTACCAGGATATAGGACCTACAAGTCCAAGTTATAGTGAGGTGAGGTGGGCCCAGCTGCAAGCTACACACAGCCCTACCAGTCACCACTTTAGGGGCACCGTCAATGCTCAATGGTGGATTTATAAAAACAGGAAGAACAGATATTTTATGAACCACATAGGATCCTGAAAGAGACACAGCTAAGGTTGGCCTAGAGAGAAGCTGGTAATTTAGAAGAACATAAAACAGGTTATCTTTATTTTCTGGATATTTCAACCTAAGGACTTAATTTCTGGAGCATTTTAGGTTTATAACATTTTCTTCCTAATGAAAAGTGTCATGGTTGACTTATGTGTGAATGTCAGAAAATATGTTCATTTTATGTGAGTCTTTTCAGATAAAGGCAAATCAGAGTTTAACACTGAGTTAAAATTATCGAGTTACTGAACCTGAAAATAGCTTGCAGAATACCGCAGCATGTATTTGAATGCTGCTGTAATGTTATTTAATAAATAGCATAACATAATAGATATAATACATAATAAATAGGATAGAATACAATAAATATATGAGGGACATTGTACAGTAATCAATTATCCTTTTATTCAGTAAATACTAATTAAACATTTACCATGCATAAGCTATCTAATGTGTCATAAGCCATCTACCCTTAATTGTAAACGAGTTAAAGACAAAAATCAGAAATTTATAAGGAGAAGAAGATGATTTTGAATAGTCTGTAAGAAGTGTCACAACATAGACATTTGGAATTAAGGAATTACACAAGATTCTAGAAATTTATAGTACCCCATTGAATAACTGTATTTTATTCATTCAGTCTGTTGGGCTGTAGTGATGGCACTGAAAAAACAATTCTAATGCTTTTTAAAATTCCATTTAAAAAGTTATTTTTCAATATTTTCCTGTGATTTGTGACCAGAGACTTTGATGACACCTTCCATTAACAGATACCTAATAACATTATTTCCTCCTTGGTTTTGTTAATTTCCTCAAATTTAGTTTCATTTTGTTCCTTAGGTTGTTGAAAAGAAACTCTTTTGCATAGCACGATATGCCAAGAAAAAATCTCTTTATTAAATAAATTCAAATAATATACTCTATTCCTATTATGTAAGATTGCATATTTAAAAAAATAAATTGGTGTGTCCACCCTTTTATCTTAGAATAGTTAACTAACGGCAGCCTTTAGTTAAGGAGGAAAATATTATATTCTGAACCGAATAGCTTAGGTTTATTTTCCCTTTTATCTAAACATGTTTGTGAAATATTCATTTTCAGTCCTGGAGGAGGCTGCAGGGACATGAAGTGTTCAAAACGGGCATAATTCAGTGCTCTTTTGTGGTAGAGAAGCCAGTACCAGGGAAGAGCCAGGTTGAGTGGGACACGTCAGAGGTGAGGCCATCACCCAGGACAGGACAGTACTCCTCAGTCATTGTGCTGCAGAGAAGGGCTTGTGGATACCGCACACAGATCGTATGCTTTGGTTTCTTCCATTTAGTTGAAAAAATGGGAAAAGTAAACCAGAATCATCTTTCGAGTATCTGCCGTTGCGTAAAGTTTTGGGGCTGAGTGATTTGGCTGTCACGAAACACCTTCTTCTCGCAGCTTCCGCCTCTGGCCCTTGCAGAGACGTTTGGCTCTGCACCTCCTTTACGAGTGGGGGTGTCCTACACCAGAGCCAGGGCTCCAGTTTCCATCCTGGTTCTGAATCAGTGATGGCAGGACTCCTATTTTATCCCCCCACTGCCTCCTTCGCTCTCTTCAGTTATGTATATTTGTATCAATCCCCTTCCTTTTACGAAGTTAAAAAAAAAAATTGGTAAACACAGATGCTTCTGCTGTAACTCCATATGGAAACCCACTTTCTGAAATGAGCAAGCTGTAGATCTAGAAAGTGCACTGGGCTGTCTCGAGCTTCCCCTCGTGGGAACGTGCAGCTGGATGGGATTCTTAATTCAAAAGAGCCAAGGAGAAGGGGATGTGTGCTTGGGACTTGGTGCATACAACGGAATGATCAATGTAACCTGTAGGGACGTGCAGCGGGGAGGCTGCAAAATGTTAATCTGCTCCATCCCAGATGATTCTCAGTCTCTCCAGTTGTCAGTTTCCAGTAGCATTCTAGAGACACTTGGAATTTGAGAAGTCAGGCTTAGATGAACTTTCTGGCTGTTTCTTTGACCGTTCACAAGTTAGGATTCCCATTTCATCAGAATTAATTCCAAAGGCCTCTCTGTAAGAACATGAAGTCAAAGTCCTCCTACCACCTCTTTAATCGATTCATCATTTCTATATTCACTTTTAAGAATCCAATATATTAGTACAGATATATTAATATGTATTAATACTTTGACAGCAGGGATTCTCTTCCCTTTTTATATGCCCTATAGTATAAACCTAATACTGTAAACATTCATGAATGAATATATGGGTCAATAAAAGAATAATTACATGTAGCTTAAAATTGATGATCAATGACTAGATTTCTGTGAAATCTCATTGGCTTATTTGCTTCTTTTTTTAAAAAATTTTTAAATTTAATTTTATTTATTTTTTTATACAGCAGGTTCTTATGAATTATCCATTTTTTGCATATTAGTGTATATTTGTCAATCCCAATCTCCTAATTATTTGCTTCTTTTTAACTTATAGATTCATACCTGTTTTTGAGGTTTGTAAATGCTTAATTTCAAATTACATATATGTTTTTGAAAAATTTTATAGACAGGTAGGCTAATATTTTCTGTAGATACCTTTGGGTCATGAAGTTGGAACAAAATACCGAATAGGATTGTAGCTCATTCCCAGCTGAAACACACTGGTATTCAGAGATTGATTTATAAAACAATATTTGCTATAGATTTTGTTTTGTGGGTTCAGAATAAATCTGGGAACAAGGAGAGGGTTGATAAAGATGCAGATTTTTAGTAAATATGTTTGAAGCGATTCAGTACCTTGGGGAAAAACAATTTCAAATTCCAAGAGCTTCTCTGCAGCTGGGAAAGTAAATTTCTGTAAAACCTTGTTCACAGTTAACTCCAGAACATGAAGACTGGCTCTGTACACTGCATTGACTCATGTGTGTTACCCAGAGGGACAGATTCCCATCTCTGTTAAGATGTGCCTGCAAGAATTTCCTGTACACAGAGATGGAATAGCTATTGTCTTTGCCGGCCATTTCTGATCACAGAGTAAGGAGACTGTCTTTAAGGATTTAGGTTTTCATCTTAATTACAGAGGGCTAAGCCATGATGTTTCATTGTTCCCTTCTCCAAGTTCAGTCATTTGTATGCCTGCTTTATAATTATTGCCATTTTTTCATGTACTATTATAATTTATTTCATTAAATCAGCTGACTTTATAATTCAATTCATTTAAACGTACCCTTTATATCACTAACAGAAATGGAAAGTCAGTACTACAGGCCCTAGATCAAAGGTAACTGTAAAAATGCACACAAAGAAAATAAAACAATGTCATTAAATGCTGTTATGTACTATTGTCTGTCCAAGTCTCTGTGCTTGTGGTCTATTCACTTTTCATTAAATGGGAGATTATCAAGTGCTCAAGAAGTTAAATAAATAGGACCACCACAATGACCCTTTCTCCTTCACTGGAGCAGAATGATTCAAAGAGATGAGGAAAGAAATAAGCTTGTGACTGTGTTATATCATTTAATTTAGGGACACTGTATTCCTTCAAGTCATCTCACATGCTCTGCAAAGCAAATTGAACTAAAATTCTGTGTATAGTCAGTGGCAAGGGACCCCACATCTTGGGAAATCCTGTTTTCTGAGGAAGAAAGGACTTCAGCATGGAAACAAACAGCGATAATCAAGTTACTGGGTGTATATTTCTCATATTGCTGGGATGCTAGCACCATCAGATAACTCGTTCTGAGTTAAGGGAAAGACAGTTACAAATGTTCATGACCTTAAGATTCAGAAGGGAGAATTATTTAAATCTGGTGAATTTTAAGGTGGCTTTAAGATACCTAAAGTAATGATTTTATCTATTATTTTATGTATCCATACTCCAAACTTTTGAAAATAAATAGTTGATATCTTTACATAATAGGTGCCTGTATGTCTAGGATGCATATGATTATTAGAAGACCAGCGCTTTACTGAAATATTGTTCCTCTATTTTGGGGTAGTTAGTGACTATTCTCTGGAGGTGTTTTGTTGAAATATTTTGCTGGTGCTTATTCCTTTAATTACAGAAGCAGCTCCTGGAGAGATTAGAAAAATATGGCTGTGAGGTCAAAATAAGGATAGTAGCAGAGGGTTCAGTAAACACACTGTTAGATTAGAAACCAAAGTGGCTAAGAGTAAGGCAGACTCTTTGTATTATGATCTCAGCTCTAACATTTACTATCCATGTAACTTCGTTCAAGTTATTCAATCTTCTTGTGCCTATTTTCTCATTGGTAAGGTGGCAGTAATAATAATAGCGTCTACTTCATTTGTTTTATTTAAAAAGTTAATGCATAGAATTATAGTGTTAATACCTGGCGTGCAGTAAACATTCAAAAGCATTAGCTGATGTGATGACTGCTGTTGTTCATCCCAGATGGCCCTTGGCCGTAATGTGAGATGAGAAATATGAAATATGAAATGCCACACAACTGCATTGAAACCATAATCATTGTCATCCCATTGTCATATTTTAAAAATAAAAGCAGAAGGCAGTTTAAGTTAAACATAACAAATTCCTGACTTCGAGAATTACCATCATGCTGATTCAAGTTTTCTTGAGGCCGTTACACAGTACGAAGGGGATATTATTACTAGTAAGGCTGAAGTAACACTCAGAGCTGTCTGTAGCACTAGGGTTTACAACAGCAATAGGATGTAGGAACTTGGAGAGCCTAGTCTGGAGACGTGCCACAGCGGTGATTAAAAGCTTGTAAAAGAAGATCTATGGAGGAAGGCTAAAGAAATTTGGATTGTTTACCCTGGAAAAGAGAAGCCTTAAGGGTGATTTAGTGCTGTTATTGAAGCATAAGAGGGTTCTTTTTTAGAGTCTCATGGTAAGCTGTTCTGTTGCTCTCCTGAGATCCAAACAGGAGGAGGTGGGCTGACAGTGTGCAGCATGAAGGATTTAGGGTAGGTAAGAAAAGCTTTGCAACAGAGGGATTTTTTAATAATTTGAATGGAGGACTATACGGGGGTTTTTTTTTTTTTCTAGAAGTTTTAATAATAATCATCCGAAGTGGTTTGGTCTGGCCCTGCCTTGAGGCGTGGTGGGTGGAGTATGTTGCCAGAGGCAGCATCTTCTGCGAATTGGTAAAGGGCTGACACACAGACTCTCAGAAGTAGCTGCTTTATGAAGGTCACAACTCTTCTCATTAGTAAGAATGTAAGTTGCCCCAGATAGTAAAGCCCACGATGCAGGTTTATTATGTAGAAACGCAAACATCTCAGTCCTGGGGACCGAGGCTCTCAGCTCAAGCCATGACTCACTGTGTGTCCCCCTGGATCCTTCTATGTTTTCCATGTTGTGAATCTAGACATTTTAATACACTCAACAAGTTTTCACTGAGCACCCTCTGTGTGGTAGTAACTGTGCTAAGTTCTAAGAACCTTTTTTGCCTGCAGGAAGCTCACACTCTAACTAGGAAGGGCAGCATGTATTGAATCAAAGAACGATTCCAGTGCAGTGTAGTATTGCCTTAGGAGCATTTTGCTCTAGGATCCTAGAGGAGAGTGTCTAGCTTGGCCTGTGGATCAGTGAAGTTTCCAGTGGATGTGGCCCTTGATGTAAATCTAAAAAGATGAGTAGGAATTACCAGGTGATTTAAAAACAAAAGAACAAAATTGAAGGGGATCCTAAGCATAGGGAGCAGTATGTGAGAAGACATGAAGGTGTAAGGAAGAATGAATTGTTTAGGTAGTTGACTACACGTCTATAACTATCATATGTTGAGTGGTTAGAGTATTCACTAACCATAGGTGACTATTGAGCAGTTGAAATGTGGTATCTGAATTAAGATATGCATTAAGGGACTTCCCTGGTGGCGCAGAATGGTGGTTAAGAATCTGCCTGCCAGTGCAAGGTACATGGGTTCGAGCCCTGGTCCGGGAAGATCCTACATGCCATGGAGCAACTAAGCCCGTGCACTACAACTACTGAGCCTGCGCTCTAGAGCCCGTGCGCCACAACTACTGAGCCCACGTGCCTAGAGCCCGTGCTCCGCAACAAGAGAAGCCACCACAATGAGAAGCCCGCGCAGCGCAATGAAGAGTAGCCCCTGCTCACCACAACTAGAGAAAGCCCGTGCACAGCAACGAAGACCCAGTGCAGCCAAAAATTAAATAATTAACTAAATTAATTTAAAAAAAAATTGTAAAAAAAGATATGCATTAGATGTAACATACACATAAGATTTCAAGGACAATACAAAACAGAATGTATCTCAGTATAGTTTTTTTATTTATCGGATGTTGAAATGATAATATTTTAAGTGTGTTGAGTTAAAGAAAATGTACCATTTAAACTAATTTCAGCTATTTTGTTTTACTTTTATTAAGGTGATTACCAGAAAAATTTAAATACATACATGGCTTACGTTGGTGGTTTGCATTGTATTTCTGTTGGAATGCCCTGGTCTAGGATATAAAGTTCTTGAAGAAGTGAGGCAAGTGATGGGAGATGAAGCTGGAGAAGTATTGATGGATCAGACTACCATAGAGCAGGAGATTTAGAAATCTTTTCTGCAACCTCCCAGTATAAAATACATATTACACTGTCCTATCTATCTATCTCAGGTCTATCTATATATACACAGAAACTTGCAAAAACTGAAACAGAAGGTTCACAAGTTTACCCTTCTACTTGGTAATACACTCTGGTATTGTCTGTCCTATTCTATTTCATATTCTTTTAATACTGGTTGAAATTCACTAAATCGATTTTAAAATCCACTAATGGGTCACAATTTACAGTTTTAAAAACACTGAAATACAATCTTATCCACTAATCTGGGCTTTAGCCTTTGGTTGATGAAGTATTTTTAAAATCAGTACTCTGATATTATTGGTTTTATCTTTAGCAACTGTTCATATGTGTAGGGTGGACTGGGTAGAAATGAGGCAATGACCAGAATGCAGACATGGAGTTGAAATCACCATAATAGTCCATGAGAAAGATCAGGAGGCTCTAGACCGTAGCTATGGCATTAGTGGGGAAGAGAAGGAGATCCATACAAAGGTGGTGAAGAGAAAGGGAAAGGGAAAGGGAAAATCTCTTAAGATGGTATATTAATGGGATTTGGTGAGTGATTGTGGGACGTGGGAAGGGAGAGGGTAGGAATCTAGAGTTGAGTCTTTAGTGTCTGATTTGAGTGATGAGAACAGGCAGTGCCCTTCACAGTGATAAGGAATACAGACAGAGCCAGTTTGGGGAAGGTAGGGAGAGAAAGGACAGCTCTGGGAAAAGCTGGTCGGACTTGGTCTAGGAAACTATTCAGAGAAGATGCTTACATAGAAGCATAGCGGGGTTGAAAAATTACAAGAAAAAGAATAGAGACGATAGACTCTTACACAGTTTTTCAAGAATTTTGTTTGGAGAGGGAATATGAGATTAAGGAAAGGAGAGAGGGAGATAGGAGTAGGAATGCATGAATGAATGGATGAATGGTAGAAAGTGGAGGATGTAACTTTGAGCAAGTGTTGTGGACATCACATTTGTCTTTTTTTTTAATTTTAAGAAGGGGAAGAATTTGGTACCCTTCTAAGCGAAGCTAAATGAGCCAATGGAGTGGGAGAATTTGAAGATAAAATCATGAGAGAGGATAATGAAGCAAAGCCCCTCAGGAGATAGAGGGGTCTTAGAGCTAAACAGGAAGCCATGGAATGGCGAGTGAAGGGGTGGGACTAGATGGGGAGGATGGTTGTGGGGATGGGTGATGAGGTGCTGAGCAGAAGAGAAGAAGGACTCCATCCCCACCTCCAACCCCACTGCGGGGATCAGGTACTCTGTACAGCTGCTGGCCTCAGATACACGGGAGAGGCCTTTCTTCTGCATCAGCCTAGGTCCAGGGGCAAGAGAGGAACGTGATGGGTTGATTCAGGATCAGAGTCAGGCCAGAGCTGGAGAGCCTGAGCTAGACAGGACACGAAGAACAGCACAGCAACGGGAGAGAGGAGGGGCTGAGGGACTAAGGATCTGAATGAGGCCCAAGATTACATGTATTTTTTGTTTGTTTGTTTTGTTTTGTTTTGTTTTTTGCGGTACGCGGGCCTCTCACTGTTGTGGCCTCTCCCGTTGCGGAGCACAGGCTCCGGACACGCAGGCTCAGCGGCCATGGCTCACGGGCCCAGCCGCTCCGCGGCATGTGGGATCTTCCCGGACCGGGGCACGAACCCGCGTCCCCTGCATCAGCAGGCGGACTCTCAACCACTGCGCCACCAGGGAAGCCCTACGTGTATTTTTAATAAAAGAGGAAGAGAACAGAACGGAGAAAAGACTGTACTGAGGGTTTATGGTTTTAAGACCAGTTTCCTGAGACAGAGTTTTTGTGGAGAATGACATGTACTCAAGTGGATGATAATCCCATGAACACAAGTGAGCAGGATGTAGAGCTGCAATTTGTTGTTTGTTACTAGATGTTTTCTGGTCTAAAATATTCGAAGATTTGGTCACTCCAGAGAGTATGCATGTGAGCCCTTTAGAATTTGTTTGGATAAGAAGGAGAAGAGAGAGAATGTGTGTGTGTGTGTGCGCGTGCGTGCGCACGTGTGCACACCTGTGCGTGTGTGTGTTTCTTATTCTGTCCAGATATTTGGAATGACAAGGATTCCTGCCTTAACCAAAATGATCTCTGTTGTGAAGAAATAAATAGTTAAGTGAACTGTAGTTCAGGATTCAGTTAAAAGCTGAGGAAGTGGTTATATTATTTTTACAGATTCTCAAATATGAAAAATACTTTGTAAATTATTAGAACATGAGAAACATGCAAGGAATGCTCATATCCTCAGCGGGCGTTGAGGATAAAGCTAGTGGCAGGTCCAAGTGAAATGGCATTTGTCAATGACATTCTGCCCTTATCCATACACCTAGCAGAGCGCAAGTGAAAAATTTCTATTGAGAACTTTCCCTGTATCCGCGTATTTCCTCAAAGGAAGGAGGTAAATGTCGTAAGCATGTGCCCATTCCTCAGAGCGCAGCCAGTGAATTATTTGATGTACTATGTGTTCCAGGATGACTCGATTTGGGGAGGTTGGACATCAGTGCTGGAGAGATCTGGGGAAGGGTGCTAAGTGATGAAATCTATCAGCCTCACTTCCTGTGTGTCCCTTGCTAGAACGCGATCCTCAACTTAATCCACATTTGAGAAAAAGGACTCTGAGTTCTGTTTTAATATAGAACAAGCTTAACAGTTCCAAGCCATTGACAGTGCCAGAAACTTCCTAAGCCTCTTTGCTGTTCTGGCAACTGTGCGAACAAGAACATTGCCCTTCATGTGGCCAAGCTTGTGTTTTCCGGGTGGTCCCAAAACCATGGGCCTTGGGGATCCCACTTTTGGACTGAATGTGTCATTTTTTCTCATTTTTCATGGAAATGATAGTTGCAAAGGCAAAAAATGGGACTGATGGAAGGCCTCTCTGAGTATTTTTCATTTCTTTCAGTGGCAACTGGTGGTTTTTCTATTTCTCACTACTGTTATGCAAAGTGTGATTTCATGTCAGAATCACATTGCTGGAGGGGCAAAAACAGGAATCAAATAAGTGTGACCCTCCAATGTGAGTCACAGTAGAACAACCCAAGCCTGAAGCGTGTTCCAGTGTTAGGTCATTTGTCCACATTTTGTACAGGTTCCTGGATTTATATTTGAGGAGTTAAGTCCTGAAGGTCTTGACCCGTTCTTCAAAACTCACACAGTTTGCTAGTATTCTTTGTGACCTGTGTGTAGGAACTCAGCTATAGTGTGTTTTGTTTTGGTTCTTAAAGTAGAGAACATTATTTTCTTCCTTATAAGTAATGTGCCTTTAACATTGCTATTGCCAAAGATTGGTCATCAGCAGGTATCTGAGAGTCAGCATTGCTCAAACAGGAAGAAAAAAATTCTTAGACCACCTGTATTTTTAATCAGGACATTTGTGGAAGGTCCACATCTCTTTGGAGGGTTGATAGATATTAGGCTGACAATTTTCAGTGCCTACTGAAGACTGAGAAAGGTGATGAATAGTGTTATCCCCCACTTCACTCTAACAGGGACGGACATACAAAACCATCCTCTGGCTCATATAATATCCCTTCTCTTTTCCAAAGACAAAGTGATCTTTTTCCTTACTAGTAAAGATTGTATCTGTTATCCGTTTGCGGCTTAGGGGCAGCGTTAAGGATATTTTGTGTGCTGTTCAGTTCAATGTTTGTTTCTTGTTCAGGAAGTGACATAATGAAGGTGATATGGATGGAGATCATTTCCCTTTGGGTAGATTAACAGAATTCTCATCACAGTCATGGTTAACTTCATCAGCGAAGTGCACCGAAGTTCATGTCATCTTAAGAGGCACAGAACAGGCACCTCATGCCTGTCTCCACGTGTTTTCCGTTCTTCCAAATGCCAGGACGCCTTGGAATTTATGGATTGAATATACCTACTGTCAACTCTTCAAAGTAACCCCCAAAGTCTTTGATATACAGCAGTTCATAACCTGCATTGTGTGCACTGTGTGGAGAGGGCTGGTATGAAGATGAGTGATTCAGTCCCGGCAGGCACCCGGCCTGTTGAGCATCTACAACTCCACTGATTTTGCTGCCTTCCACTTGGTCACATGTACTCTTGTGAAGCGCTTCTCTATAAATCAATCTGCATATATTTATAGAACCGTTAGGATCTAAAGGGGTCACATGTTTTTTTCATTTGTATCTTACACATTTGCAGAGGATATTAGATGCCACAGCGGTATTTGCAATTGAGGGATTGGTGAAGGCCTATTGGACAGGGCCATCATGCATATCCAGAAGAGTGCAGTTCTGAAGAATCAGAATGCTCTCTTTCCAGAGTGAAAATAGGAATACTTTTACCCATGATTTCACTAAACCATGCCGCTACATTGTAGAAACATACATGCAATTTTGATACCCATGGAACTGTACTGGGATGAGAGACCACATGTGATATACTTGAAGGAACCCTGGCAAGGAATTAAAAACAATGGGTCTGGTTCCCACTAAGTGAGTGACCACAAGGAAGTCACCTAGCTTCTGGGGCCTGGGTGTCATCCTTTGATGAATAAGGTAGTCTTAGATATAACTTCAGGATATACTTGAGGACTGAGAATTCTACATCAGAATCCTCTGGTCCTAATTTAGGTTAATTCTCTAAGACCTGGATTTGCACAAACGATTGCCAGTATGCCTGGCTCATAAAATTTGGAATTTCTTGTATTAAAGAGGGTGAGGTACAGGAGGAAGCAGATTTCTGTATTTTTCAGTGCCTGGTGTAAGTTTTTAGGATCATTTCTCATTTCTTGAAGCATTTCAGAATTCCTTATACTTGGAGCACTGGGGACAAGAGATTGAAAATCCAAGTCCCTTGGCTCTGGTGCAGGTCCGAGGTGCCTCCACTGATCCACGGCACATTGGCTCTAATGGCAGGTGACTCGGGCTTTCTTTTGGCTTAACGAATGTCATTTGGAGCTTCTGGGATTATTTCCTTTTACAGAACTATAAACACAATGCAGGAAGCACCATTCAGGATGTCCTCGTGCTGCCAAAGGATGCAATGATTGGGATGGAGATGCGTGCAAAAAAGTAGATGTGACTTGAACAGAGAAACAAAGAGAACGTAGTCTGCTCTCAGGTGGAGAGGGCTCTGCAGTTGTAAGGGTGGGGGAGGGGAGCTGTTGGCTTTCTGTCTCCTGCACTGCACTTGACCCTGGTGAGCTGGGTGCTCTGGCGTTCATCCCTGGAGTGGTGCCGGGAGGCGAGCTCAGGAAGTCCCCGCTCTGCAGCTTACATGAATCTCAGAGATCCCTCAGGTTCTTTGTGGGTCTGCTGTGTTTACACAGGACACATGCAAGTGTGGCAATAGCTTCCTTCTTCTGTAAGCTCTCTTGTGCCTCTCACTTTGGCCATATTTTTATTTGGCAAATTTATCCATTTCTCCACTTTGTGTTTTCCATCTTCAGTGAGGGATGCTATTCAGCCAGGCAGAACAAATTTATTTAAAATGAATGTACATTCCTCAATTCCCTCCCTCCTCTCCCCTCCCTCTCCCCCCCTTTCCTCCCTTCTTCCATCCCTCCAGCTCTCCCTCCATCTCTCCCTCCATCTCTCCCTCCCTCCCTCCCTCCCTCCTTCTTTCCTTCCTTTCTTCCTTCCTTCCTTTATAAAAGTTTTGTGAGGGAAAAATGAACTATTTTCTCTGAGCCTTAATACAAATTTCTTTCTATAATGGTAATTGACATTTGTATCATTTCTTACTTATTCTAACGCAAATATTGCAATAGCTGCTATTGAAGTTATTAAGACTCCTAGAAGTATGTATGGTAACACTTATATGCATTTTTAAAAATCAAGCACCTAATCTGAGGTTACAGTCAATGTCCAAAAGCTTTATTTGAAGCAAGAAAAGCCATGGCAGTTTAACCCATGTGGGAGCCGCTCAGAATTCTGAGGACTCATTCCCCCCGCCCCTCCCTTCTGAAACTGCAGTTTGATTACTGTGTCATAAAACAAGTTTAACATGTATAGTTTGAAGAAGTCAGTTTCAACATAAAAGCTTTATAAAAGTCAACTACATTATTTTACAACACACCAAAATCATTTACTTTTGGCATATACCCTAGCTGACTGCATTGATTTATCCAAGAAGGAATACAGTTTGATTTCTAAAGGAAGAAGAGGTAAAACCATAGCCAACATCAGAAAATGAATTAGGGAAAAAGAGTAACAATGTTGGCCCTGAGCCTGCTCTGAAAGGTCCACGTGACCACAGCTCCTTAGAGCTGACCCAGCCTTTGGGGTATTTCCAAGCTGAGGGCTGAGCAATACAGGGAGGTTCCTGCTGAGGGCAGCCTGTGCATATAAAAGATGCTGGCTAAATATTTATTGATAAGCTATTAATGAAATCCTATGTACCCCCAACTGTCATCCAATCCATCTGAACTCCAAAGGAAATAGTGTTGTGTCTACACAAACAAATTGACCTAACTAAAGAACAACTTAAAAAATTGCACAATTTAGGGACTTCCCTGGTGGCACAGTGGTTGAGAGTCCGCCTGCCGATGCAGGGGACACGGGTTCGTGCCCCGGTCCGGGAAGATCCCACATGCCGCGGAGCGGCTGGGCCCGTGAGCCATGGCCGCTGAGCCTGCGCGTCCGGAGGCTGTGCTCTGCAACCGGAGAGGCCACAACAGTGAGAGGCCCGTGTACTGCAAAAAAAAAAAGTTGAAAAAATTGCACAATTTAAAGATCACTTCAGGTTGAATATCCGATTCAAGAACAAGGGTATTAAGTTTTCTTTTCTTAGGTTCCTGTTTCATTTCCCAACACAACTTGGCTTTAATAATTGTGACTTCCTCAGATCCTTCAAAACAAAGGTCTGTTCCTATGGTTTGGCTTTTTTTTTGTTCCCTTTCTTTGTGTGGATAGCTGAACCCTAATAAAATCATTGCTCAACATAGGGAGTAACTGAAATGTTTTATGAAATTTCAGTCATGGCCGTGTTGATGCGTTACTGGGTGAATACATTACTCTGCACATATCATAGAGATCCTCCTGTAGGCCAGGTATGGTCCCCCTTGTTAGGTAGACACAGGTTAACAACACTGACATGGCTCATAGCTTTAAGGAGCCTAAAGTATGTAGAAAAAGATAAGTTGTCAAATGCACGCATGGTTACAAGTGGTTGTGAGTGCACTGACAGCGGTGGTGAGGACACTGAGAAAAAATAGCACCAGATGGGGTGATCAGGAAAGGCCTCTCTAAGGAGCTGAGCATCAGGCTGAGTCTTGAAAAAGAATCACAAGCAGCCTGTGTTTAGATATGTGTGTGTTGAAGTGTGTTCCCGTCAGAGGGCACAGAACATTTCAAGGCCTCTTAGTGGCGTGTACAGGCAACTAACGTTGGCCAGTATGGCTGCATCACGTGAGCAAAGATTTGGAGTTAATGCCTTGGTGGGGACAGAATTTTGTTGAGTGAATTGAGAACCTTTATGTGTGTGGAGAGGTGCTGGGGATAATATATACATTGTTGGAACATCACTTTTGATGACCTGGGGAATGTGGTTTGGTGGAGGATAGGAGGAAAACTGAGTAAAGAAGAGGCTTTTGTGCTAGTCCAGGTGCACCATTTGCTGGTGGCAGCAGTGGAGGTGAGTAGCCAAGATTTGCTTGGAATTACCAGTTGGTAGATTGGCTGTGGGAGATGGGGAAAAGGGAGGAACACAGAATGACTCCTAGGTTCCTGGTATATTTAAATATCTTGACATTACTAAGAGGGAAAGTATGAAAGAGAAACAGTCTGAAAGGTGGAGGAGGGTGGAGATTTAGTGGTCTATTTTGGACAAGCGGAATTTCACATGCCTCTGAAATATCCAAATGGAGGTATAAAGTGAGAAGTTGGATATAAAACTCTGAATTTCCAAGGAGAAATTTGGGCTGGAAATATAAATATGGTATTTGTCAATACACAGATTGCGTTTAAAGCCATGGAGAGAAAGAGAGGGCAGAGAACAGAGGCAAGAAGCCTCAGAGGCAGGTCCTGAACCCTCCCACATTAATAGGCCAAGAAGAAGAGGAGGAGGTTGCAAAGGAGATGGAGAAGCAGCAGCCAGGGAGTGAGGAAAACTGGAAGAGAGTGACATCATAGAGGTCAAGAGTAAGATAGGGAATGGTGATATGGAAATAATGAGTCCTATGGCCGAAAATAAAGCCCCTTGGGTTTAACAGTGTGAAGTCACCAGTGACCTTGTTGAGCAGTTTCAAGGATGGCAGTGGTGGTCAGAAGCCACAGTGGAGTGGCTGAGGAGTGAATGGGAGGCGGAGAAGTGTAGCTATCAATCAAATGCTACTTACATGAAAAGATGACTTGTGAAGAAAAGCCAAGAAGTGGAAAAATACCTGAGAATGAGTGTGGAACCCAAGGAAGATTTTTAAATGTGTATTGACTTTAAGGAGGTAAATGGATAGATAAACTGTGGTACATCCAGACAATGGAATATTATTCAGCAATAAAAAGAAATGAGCTATCAAGCCATGGAAAGACTTGGAGGGACCTTAAGTGCATATTGCTAGGTGAAAGAAACCTATCTGAAGAGGCTACATACTGTATTACTCCAACTATATGACATTCTAGAAAAGGCAAAACTATGGAGACAGTAAATTTCAGTGGTTGTGGGGTAGAGCGGGTGAGATGAGTAGGCAGAGCACAAAGGATTTTTAGGGTAGTGAAATTGTTCCATACGATATTGTAATGATGGATATATGTCATTATACATTAGGCCGAACGCATAGAATGTACAACACCAAGAGAGAACCCTAAGGTGAACGATGGACTTTGGGTGATCATGATGTTTCAATGTAGGTTCATCCTTGGTAAAAATGTACCATTCTGGTGAGTCATGTCAATAACGGGAGAGGCTATATGTGAGTAGGGGCAGTGGGTATATACCTTTCTCTACACCTTCTTCTCAATTTTATTGTAAACCCAAAACTGCTCTTTAAAAAAGCCTTAAAACGTGTGTATGCTGATAGAGTGAGTAGGAGGGAGAGTCTGCTGAGGGGAGTAGAGGATAAACCCAGGAGGAGAAAAGAGACGGAGAGGAATTAGCCTTCTACAGAGGAGTGTCTTGGGGATGTAACGGGAGAAAATGAGGCTGATTTAGGCAATTTTGTGGATGAGAAGTTTGGGCATCACCATTTTGGAGTTTCTGGCATCTCACTGAAGTATGGGATATACTCATCATCTAAAGGTGAGGCAGTAGGAAGGGAGAAAGGTAGGAGGTTTGAACCAAGAATGAAGATATAAAACAGTCAAATAGGAGAATAGTGGGAAAGCAAGCCTACTAGAGAAATAAAAATAGTAGCATTGCTGGGCTAGGCTGAGAGCTCATTCAGGGCTTTGTGAAAACGGAATTAACATGAAACCAGTATAATCAATATATTTAACACCATGACTCATGACATAGAATAAGAATACAATTTTTAATTCTTTCTATTTTTCACTTTTCTCTCCCATTATCCCTTTTACAGTTATGCAGTAGGAAAAGTCTTTTCTCTGTCACAGATTGAAAACCCTGGATAATCCCTATGTTTCCTAGGGAACAGAAGGTCCTACAGGTGTAGTAGGTTGAAAAACACTCTAGATTCAGAAATGAGAATGTTCAGTTCTACTTATTCATCAGTATTTCAGCCTTCAGTCTTCATCCAAAGGGAAGATTTCTTTTCTCCCCACACCTCCTTTGTCCTCACAACCAGAGTTGTGTTGACCTTGACTTTCTGGCTCATCCAGGGCTGGTGCTCAACGAAAGAGAGAAAAGAATGTACCGAGGATTTCTGCTCTGCTTGACAGATGCAGTTGTCTAAAATGGATAGATCATTTTTGGGCTTGGCATATGTTTAAATCTGTATCATTTTCTGAGTACTTCTGTGGGTTTTCCTAGATTCCCCATTCTAAGCCCCCCCAGTGGCAACTCCTGTGATGTAGGCATATTCCATTCCTCTGGCCAGCTTCTCCTCTCTCAGCTTCTAGTTTTCCAGAAGTCCAGTCCACACATATTCTCTTTGGGAATCCCATTACCTTCCCAGTTGGTCCTCATACCCACAAGCCAAAAAGGCTTCAAGTCTGGCACTTTCCTTTGTGGCTCATCTTGGACCTCAAGGAACAGCAATGCTTCCTTTGCTCTGATAAATTGCAGGGTAGTGGATTCCATTCAGCCACCTTTCTGTGGCTCCCACATCGAAGCAGTTTATCAGCTCATGTCTTTTGTCCTCAATCTTTCCAAGACAGGGATGAGAACTTTGGCCACTGAGCTTCCATCCATAGGTGTGGATTATTGCATTCTGAGTGGTCCCATAGAAGCAGCCCTCACTAGTCTTGACTTGAGGGGGTGGATATCCCTAGACACCCCTTCCTTTGTGATGGGTACTAGGTTCAGCGTTCTGGTAGTTCCCACCAAACAAATCCTCCTCTTCTGAAAATCCATCTTGAGTCTTTTACTACCATCCTCAGAGAGGAGGAGTTTTTAAATGTTCTGGAATCATTTATACTCTTGTATTTGTTTGTTTTTTTGGCCACACTGCACGTGGCTTGCGGGGTCTTAGTTCCCCAACCAGGGATCGAACCTGGGCCCCTGAAGTGAAAACACCAAATCCTAACCATTGGACCACCAGAGAATTCCCTACTCCTGTATTTGAAGATGTGCATTCTGGTTAACATTGGAATTTCATTTCTATCATTTCCTGGTACTTCAAAGTTCCAGTGTAATAGCCTTTCAACTTGTTTGCATAATATCTTAAGTGAATCTTGGTACATATCTGAGGAACACCATGATAGAGAGTATCCAGATTTAGTTTTTTTCAGACAAACAGTATAGGCACACAAGGGTTGGATGTGTTCCTGAAGGGATGATTTTATCAAAGGATCTTAGAATCCTAGCTGGCCCATAAGAATAATTGAAAACAGGAGAGGACTGATGGATAGTGAGGAAGTGGATGGATTGAAGGTCACAATGAAGTTGAAGAATTTTGTAGTGGAAGTACTAGACCAGATGAGCTGGACAGAGGGGAAATGGTGGTTAGAGTAGATTGTTTACTGATGACAGCAAGAATCAAAGGATGACCACAGGAGGGCATGGCAGAGATAGAATGGAGGAAAAGATGATTGGTAGTCAAGTGATGAGAAACCAGAGTGATGGATGGTTCACGTTCAGGATGTTCTAGTTCTGTGATTTCTGACTGGGTTGAGCACAGGTGAGAAGAATAAACCGGAAGTTAAAGCCCTGAGTAGCGTGGGAGTAGTGACCATATGTTGGTAGAAACATCAAAGAGATATGGGGTGGAGGGTAAAGTATTTGGATGGTGAGAGGCTTAAAGGAGCAGTGTTTTTTTTTTGTTTGTTTTTTGTTGTTGTTTTTTTAAGACAGAAGGGGGGGCATGATGCAGAAGTAAAAAGGGCAAGCTAGAAGGATACATACAAAATGCCTCTGAAACAAAATTTTAAGATGCCATTATGCACTATGAATTATGATTAATCCTTTTTCCTGAGAATAGGTATATAATACAAGGGACAAAGGTACACTGTAGTAAAAAGGGTGCAGACAAGAGCCAGGAAACCAGATTTCTACAAGTAACTGGCTGTGTGATCTGGGGCAAATCACATAACCCTGAATGCCGGAACGCTACTTTGAAAGAGCAGCTTACAAAGCACTTTCGTAATCAAGTCAAGTGATCATTTTATAGGGATAACCATTCTGTGTGTTACGCTTTATATTATCCTTTTTACAATTTGGGTACCGAGGCCCAGAAACATTAATTTGCCCCAATGGTAGGATTGGACCTGAATGTAGATCTTCTGGTCCCAAGTTGTGTATCATCCATATCCACTCTAGAATCACCCTGTTATCTTTCCCTTTGGACATGGCAATGCCCATGTAGATTAGTACAGTTTGTATTTTGAGTTTAAAAAAACTATTACAATGTCAGCCCTAAAATATTTGAACTGGAATTTAAAAATATTTATTAATATTTTATATATTTGTGAGTCAGTATTTTAATGTTAATGATTTATCTGGTGATATGATATTAAAACTAAAAAATTAAAAACTAAAAATATTTCTAGTTGTGTCTTCAACACAAAGACTACTGGGTATCTTGAACTTGTCATTCTTCTGGAAAAAAGGGAACATTGTACAGCTTGTTAATATTTCTTCAGCTTGCAACTTTGAGTTGTGGAGGACTTTGGGAAGTCTAGTCTATCAGAATTAGTAGGCAGAGAGTTAATGTGGTCTCAGAGTGGAAAACTGCTGTTTTAATTCTGAAGACAACCGAGATGCCAGCCAATCTAGACCTTACAGATGTATGCCCCCTGATATATTTATTACTATTTTTTCCACATTTAGTTATGCTTTATTGTGAAAAAGAATTCTTTTAAGCTTGTAACACAAATAATTCTTTCCCATTGTTTTTCTGTCTTGTATTACTCTCACTTTATAAAACATTCCCAATCTTTAAGAATAGTTCACCATCCCACAACTGACCTTGCACACAGAATACTCAGGAGTCCTAGTAAACATTTAATAAGGCTTCATGAAAATTGTATGCAGGTGGATCAGAGCAAAACTTTTTAAAATCAATCTATCTGAATGACACATTTTTGTATATTTTCATAGATCCAGTGCTTTTGTCATTTGGTAAAGCTCATATTCTCGAAGAATTTAAAATCAGGAAATAGAACCTTAAAAATGAGAAAATGACTTTCTCATCATGTTCTTACCTCTCCCAAACTGAAGAGCTAAAGTAGAATCCCCGATTTTTGTTTATTTGCATTTTTGATGTAATTTTAAGAGTTCACTTTTTTAAACATTATGATGCAAGCATATATAAGTGCTATCTGTATTATTTCAACCAATTGTTTTCATACAATGGAGAAAAACTATGTATCTGTGAAAATACAAGGGTATGCTTTGTCACGGGTACACTCTAGATAAACTCTCTAGACGTGCTTACAGCATAAGTGCAAGGTTGAGATTATTGAAAAGTCTTTATTATATGATACAGGTTATAAATTGGTGGCTTAATATGTATTAAACTGCTTTTGCTTTTTTATGATAGGAATCATTCTTTTGGTGAACATCTGTTGAAGTAATTTTTTTAACAAAACAAAATGTTAGTAAGCTTATTTTCAACTGTGATGATTTTTAATGTTGAAAATTGAATCACATTCTTTAGGGCAGCAGTCTTATATAAGGGCATAGCAATACCTTTATGTTGTCAGATAGCGTAAAGAGGATAAAGAGGGTGAAACTAAGTATGTGCCCATGTTAAGTTTTGAAGGAGTAGAAAATGTAAATTAATGGGGAGATTTGCATTTTGCTTACTTCTGTTTAACCTAGATTAATCCCTTCTTTAAGGACACCTAAGGCAAATACTATTCTTCACTTGCCCTCTCTTTAAGCCTCCCCAAGCCAGATGACCGCCAAAGCTGTCCACAAGTCCCTGCATCTCTAGCCTGCCTGGCTCTAGATGACCTCCTACTGTAGACTCAAACGGAGGCTGGACTTGTTCCGCTGACAGCCCTCTGCTAGCTGATGTGAAGGAGCTGATAGAGGAAGGAGAAGCTGAGAAAAGGAGGAAGTAGAGAAGGAAGAAGTAGAAGAACTTAAGGGACCAAGGAAGAGTGTCTGGCCTCCATTATCTAAAAATCCTTAAATGACTAAGGACGTGAGAAGGTTGTGATAAGGAGGGTAGGAAAGTCCATAATTAGAAGTGAAAACTAGAGTGACCAACTGTACGTGGTAATGATATGTCACAGCTTATATTGCCCTAGGCTGGGAGAACCACACTGCTGTCATTCTTGAAATTTCCTGGTTTAAGTTCAATCTGTCTTTCCAGTTTAAACTGGATCAATTACTGGTCCTCCAAATGAACATCATAATTTTAAAAATTATAATTCTCACTGATCATTAACATTAAGATGATGATGATGATGGGGAAAAGGAAGAAGAGGAGGTGATGGAGAAGGAGAAGAAGAGCCTATTAACTTACAGGCAATATCATAATTTAGGTGTATACACTCTTTACACCCATGATTTCATTTAATTGTGGAAATTCTAATAGGTAAATATTATTGTGATGCCCATTTCATAGATGGTATATCTGAGAATCCAAGAAGTTAAAGTTACTTGTCCGCAATCACACAGTTAGAAAGTGGCAAACAGAGAATCTAAGCCAGGAGTATCTGACAATAAATCTGTCTTCCTAACTACTATCCAGCTTCCCGTATTAATAATAAACGTGCATTAATAATAAAAAAAACTTATATTGCCACGAGCTTGAACTCTGATACAATTAATTACTAAGCAAAATAGTATTAGATAAGGGTTGAAAAATGGAGAAATTAAAATCATGTCTTTACTGCAGTAATGTTACAGACCCATGGAGTATAGGACTTGAGACCAATAAAAAAAACCTCTTTTTTTTTTTTTTTTTTTAAGGACTGGGGGCCAAACATGAAGTTTTGTATCTTTAAATTTGACTACTACTCAAGTCCGTATGTGAGGTCTTTAGGACCACTGAAATGCTGATAGTCTAAGGAACTTACGAGAATTAGGAAAGCACTGGTAAGTGTAGGTTCAGGCACTTTAAAAGCAGATTTTTCTTGTGTAAGTTCAGGCCTCAAGGTTAGAACTCTAAGACTGAAATAACGCCTCACGGTACTCATCTACAATTGGCTAAAGTCACTGAAGAAGAAAGTTATTGTGTTAGGAAATCTTTCAGTGCCAGTGAGACTAGGCTTTTCTGGATAAAAATGCCCATAAGCTTGACTATGGCATACATCACCCAAGAAAAATCTTTGTCTGGTTTTAATGTTCGTATTTAGCCTTTGGCTAGGTTCAAATGCTGTAGGTAATTTCAGGCTTAAACCCTCACTCGTGTAAAGCTCTGAAAATCTCAGAGCACTTACGAGTTATATGAAAGACAGACCTGCAGTCATCTGGAATTCTAATCCTAAACCTGGTGCAACTAGGGCTCTTTATGAGGGACAGTTTGCTGTTTTGTACCTGCTCTTCAGAATTGTGTGAATAACCTTGTCCATAAGGCATTCATTTTAAACAATGTTTCTGGATATTCTGCATAACTTGTAAATATGATTCCTGATACTAATGTTAGCTTATGCCTGCTCCCAGCATGACATTCTCGCTCTAGCCCTAAACATTGGGTTATTTCTTCTTTTTTTAGGGTTTACTACTTTAGAAAACTCTTTGCCCCAATTCTCACTTCTAGAGAACTAGACCAAGACGGTAGTCCTGCATCCTCTGCACTCAGTGAATTCTGGGTAGGATTCAGTCAAGATGAAATAAAGCATTCTGAAAATTGAGGGAGGCCGATGAATGTATTCACAATGGAAAAATGCTCGCTTCTGATTAGTAAGAAGGAGAGGACTTCTCTCTTCTCCTTTCCCATTGTAAACAAGGTTCCCTACTTCCCATGTGACTTCCTAGAGTGAGCTCCAGTTCTCTGCCTTAGCTAAACCCAAGACTCTTATCTTGGGATTACAGATTAGGTGAGTGGGGTCCACTCTTGGGAGTCAGATCAGGAGGTAGTAATGGAATTCTCTTAGCTTCTCATTAGTGTTTATTCATAGACTCATTGGAAAAAGTACTGATCAATTACAACATACAGCTCAAGCTCTCTTTCTCCCTGACTTCTCCCTCCTTTCTCTCTCTCTTCCTCCCTCCGTCCCTCTCTTTCCTTCCTTCCTTTTCTTTCTTTCTTTCTCTTTCTTTCTTTCTTTCTCTCTCTCTTTCTTTCTTTCTCTCTCTCTCTCTTTCTCTCTTTCTCTCTTTCCCTCTCTCCCTCTCTCCGTCTCTCCCTCTCTCTCTCTTTCCTTCCTTCCTTCCTTCTTCCTCTCTCTCTCTCTCTCTCTCCCTCCCTCCCTCCCTCCCCTGCCTCTCACTCTCTCTCCCTCAAGTGCCAAACACTATTCTAGATGCTGGAGACAAGTGAACAAAACAGACAAAACTCCTTACCTTCGTGTAACTTACATTGCAGTGGGGTGAGGCAGAAATATACAACTTAAAATGTATATCTTGTCAGGTGATGCTAAGTGTTGGGGATAAAAATAAAGCAGGCAAGGGGGGATAGGGAGTGAAGGGAGAAGAGGACCATGATTTTATTTTATTTTAAATCTTTTTAAAAAAATTAATTAATTTATTTATTTTTGGCTGTGTTGGGTCTTTGCTGCTGGGCGTGGGCTTTCTCTAATTGCGGCGAGCAGGGGCTACTCTTCAATGCAGTGTTCAGGCTTCTCATTGCGGTGTTTTGTCTTGTTGTGGAGCACTGGCTCTAGGCGCATGGGCTTCAGTAGTTGTGGTGCACAGGCTCAGTTGTTTTGTCTCCCAGGCTCTAGAGCACAGGCTCAGTATTTGTGACGCACGGGTTTAGTTGCTCAGAGGCATGTGGGATCTTCCCTGACCAGGGCTTGAACCCGAGTCCCCTGCACTGGCAGGTGGATTCTTAACCGCTGCGCCACCAGGGAAGCTCCAAGGAGGACCATGATTTTAAATAGGGCTGTTAGGTGAGTCTCTACTAATCATCTGACATGTGAGCAGACCACGTGGGTATCTGGAGGAAGTGTGTTCAAAGCTGGGGAAACAGCGAGTGTCCATATGCTGAGCCGGGAGCCTGCTGGTGTGTTTGAGAAAGAGCAAGGGGGTAGTGAGACCAGAGAGGAGTGAGAGAGGAAATTAATAGGAGGCATGTTGAGAGAGGGCCAGATTGTACAGGACCTTGTAGACTTTGTTTTTACTCTGAATAATATGAGAGTCCCCTGGAGACAATAAAGGTACTAATGTGCAGACTGCCTGGCTTTGAATCCCAGCTTTGCCACTTACCAGCTGTGTGACCCCAGGCACAATACTTAACCTTTCTGGATCTCTATCGTCTCCTTTGTAAATAGGGATGATCATAGTTCCTTCTTCACAGAGTTGTGATGATGAAATGACCTAGTGTAAGTAAAGCATGTTGTACAGTGCCTGATACCCAAGAAACATTATGTATGTGTTGACTGACTCGTTGGCCATTAGAAGGCTCACTCTGGCTGCTGTTTGGAGAATGATGAGAACAAGATCAAGGAAGGAAGCAGAGGTGGCACATTGTAGATTGTTTGTATAATGCAGGCAAGAGGGGACAGTGGCTCAGATCAGGGCAGTGGCAGTGGTGGTGGTAAGAAATGGTCAGATTATAGAGATATTTTGAAAGTAGAATCAGTGAAACCAGCTGTCAGTTTGGGTGTGAGCTGTGAGAGGAAGAAGAGAGTCATGTGGGCTCCAGGACTATTGCTCTCAGCAAATGGTCATTTACCAAGATGGAGGAAGAATATGTGAGAAGCAATTTTTTTGCGGGGGGTGGAATTCAGAAATTTTATTTTTTTGGCATAAGTTTGACGTGCTTGTTGGTCATCTATGGGGAGTGACTGGGCAGAAGTTGTCTTTGTTATGGAACAAAGCGGGCATCAGATGGAGCCTGACTGAAGGAAGAGCAGACCTCCCCAGAGATAGGGACCACCAGATAGGGGAGTGAAGCCTTCAAGCATTTGAGAGTTGCAGTTGTAGTTTGAAGGGATAGAGCCTAACCTTAAATAAAACAGAATGACCAATGACTTGAATTCTCTTGCCTGTGCTTGGTACAAGAGAATTTATAATGAAAAAAAAAAAAAGCAAAATAAACAGCCCAAATCAACTTCTTAAGAGACATCACATAATCCTAAATCTCTTTAAAAGTTAGATGAGAATCTCTCTAATGCTGCCTTCCTGAATTCCATGACTATGGTAACTACATTCTTCCACATTCTGATTTATTGCTGTAAAACTAAAACATATTATTAAGCAGTAAGATACGAATGTGTGCTGCACACTCTGATACACAGCATATTAAATACAATCTTAAGTGATTGGTTAACTGTGGTGCTTTGGTTAATTGTACTTTAGAAAGCTTTTAAGTGATCTTATATGACAAGGATGGTTATAGTTGATTAAAATGCTGCTTATGACAATTTCTATAAAAAGCTGAGCCTTGGCCCTTAATGACTGTCTTTTAATTTTTCATGTATTAGCTTTATCTTTTTTATTTGAGTTCAAGGACTTTGAAAACAGTGAATATTTATGCTTTTTATGTTTTCTATATTCAAGACCTAAAATTTTGATGACCTGAAATTGCTGATTGCTTCTAATTTTAAGAAAGCGCAAACATTGGCCAATTACATAGCTCCACAATCAACTCTTTTTTTGTAAAGCCATTTCCCAATCAAAATTCTCGTGAGGTTGAGTTAATTTTGCTATTAGACATTTAATCCTGGCTTTGTTTGACTTGGGTTAGATAGCTACTTTGTTTTATTGATATAAACTTTATTTTTTTGCTTTTGTTTTTCTCATTTATCACAACTATAGTTAATTTCAGTTATAACCTTCTTTTCACGCCTTCCCTGAATACTTTAAGATTAAAAAAGGGCTCTCAGCCAGAAATTTTTCATGCTTAATTTCATCTCAAAGCACAATCTCTTGGAAGTTTGAGCAAAATATACTTAACATAGGGTATATTTTATAGAAGAAAATTAACTTTCCATATTTAAAGTAATTAAGTTTTATGCATGGATAGTTTTTGAATTGACAAACTATAGATTGGAACTATCCATGTGTTTAGCTAGTTTTTAATGAGAAATCCTGGGTCAATTAAATTGGAACAATAAGAAAGTTGTCAGTTCTACAAATCAGCCTGAAGTCTCATAAATTAAAAAAAATTTACATATGTTTCCATAAAATATACTTTCTTACCAAGAGATCTAGATCCATGTTGCTCTGTAGTTTTAGACTTGCATTTTATGATAGAAAATTTAAGGTAATGTAAAATGGTACGGCTCCTTTGGAAAATGATGTGGTGGTTCATCAAAAAATTAGACATAAGGTTACCATATGACCTAGCAATCCACTTCTGGGAATATACCCCCAAAGAGTTGAGAGCAGGCTCAAATATTTATACACCCATCTTCATAGCAGCATTATTCACAATAGCCAAAAGGTGGAATCAACTCAAGTGTCCACTGATGGATGAATGGATAAACAAAATATGGTGTATACATATGATGGAACCTTATTCAGCCTTAAGAAGGAAAGAAATTCTGGCTCAGGCTATAACATAAATATACCTTGAAGACATTATGCTAAGTGAAATAAACCAGTCACAAAAGGCCAAATCTCATATGATTCCAAATATATGAGGTACCTGGAACAGTCAAATTCATTGAGCCAGAGAGTAGAATGGTGGTTTCCAAGGGCTGGGAGTAGGAAGAATAGGGAGTTAATGTTTAATGGGTACAGAGTTTCAGCTGGGAAAGATGAAGAGGATTCTGGAGATGAATGGTGGTGATGGTTGCCCAACAGTGTGAATGTACTTAATGCCACAGAACTATACACTAAAAAAAAATGGTTAAAATGGTAAATTTTACATTACATATATTTAACCATGATGAAAAGATTCCTTATAAAATAAAGCTTACTCCACTCCACTTTAGCTTGAAATTTAAAACCCTTTCCAACTTTATCTCTACCTTCTTTTCTTCATGTCTCTGGGATGTGAAGATGTTTTTCCTGCTGTTCTTCATAACGACCCCACCCTTCTCTTTCTCTGCTTATATATACCTGGAATGCTCTTCATGTCACATCCCTCTCTTCCCTACCCTTTCTGATTCTGCTCACAGCTGCCTTCTCCATGAAGCTTTTCTTTCCAGTTGGAGAGAATCTCTTGTTAAGTTGGTAGCACTCTGTGTGTGTATGTACCTAACATCAGAATGGCCAGTCACTTGTTGAATATCATTGATTGCCAACCATTCACTCCACTGCACCATTTTTATTTTTAATTTCTTTGGTATCAGACATAATTTTTCACTTTAAGAATGGTTGCTTCTACGGAATTCCCTGGTGGCACAGTGGTTAAGAATCCCCCTGCCAATGCAGTGGACATGGGTTCGAGCCCTGGTCCGGGAAGATCCCACATGCCACGGAGCAACTAAGCCTGTGCGCCACAACTGCTGAGCCTGCGCTCTAGAGCCCGCGAGCCACAACTACCGAAGTCTGCACACCTAGAGCCTGTGCTCCGCAACGAAGAGCAGCCCCCGCTCACTGCAACTAGAGAAAGCCCGCACAGAGCGATGAAGACCCCATGCAGCCAAAAATTTTAAAAAGTAATAAAAAAGAAAGGTTGCTCCTGTAACATCGAAATGGTGTCTTACCTATCTTGTTGTTGTATCTGTGTTTTGCAGAGTCATGCTGAAGTGTGATAATAGTAAATTATCATCCGTATTTTTAAAAAAGAACATCAAGGGGATGAGTCTTTGAATTAATAAACCTGTGTAGGGACTTGCCTTCTACCCCTGTCTCTGATTGTGCTTCTCTAAGGTCTTTGAATGCACCATTTAACTTCTCTCATCCTGAGGTTGAGATCTTCCTTGTACTGCAAGAATAAGCTAGAGCGTCATCAGACAGTGTTTAGGACACTCTTGTTTGAGACATTAGAGAGTCAAAGATATTTGGGTCCTGATCCCAGCTTTGTCATTTATTAGATGTGCAAACTTAGTCCAAGTCACTTAATTTTCTCGATTCTCAGTTTTCTCATTTGCAAATGAGGATCGCTGCCCCAGTAAGCTTGTAGAACAGTGTGACTAACAGTAATTTGTAAACACAACGTGCTATGAAAAAAAGTCAAGGAGCCTTATGATTATTAAGGCACGGCCTCATCCATTAGTACAGAGGTAGTACTTGTATCTAAAACGATAAATGAAAAACAAAGCTCACAGAACACTGTGAGGTGTGCGAATAGTGAATGCTGGAGAGGTCAAAAAGAAAAATCATAAAGGTCCAATAAAAACTTTATTTTAAGAAATCTCATGAAGTTCTCTCCTGATTGAGTTCTTTGGGAATAGTCCGTGTCAGTTTCAAATCCCAATTTGATATTTCACCTGATATTTTTGTGCATCAGTAGATATTTCTTTGATACCTATTCCCCTATCAAGCTGGGATTACCTAGGAGAATAGTCATCCAAAAGTGTTTCTGGGCATTGTGTATGCTCGAGGTTTGCCTCTTAGGGACCATTAGATGAATAAAACATTGGCCTTACCCCTATGGATCTCATAGGACAGTTGGGGAAGAGCAACACATAAAGGAACAATTACAGTTCAACAGAACATATGCCATGTAGGCATAATACATGTAGGCGCCCAAGGCTGTGAAAGCACAGGAGAGAGAGAGAGAGAGAGAGAGAGAGAGAGATTGATTATCTCCCTGGGGAAGGCAGGGAAGGCTTCATAGAGGAAGTGACATTTGTATCTGGTCATAAAGGATGACTGGACCTTGTCAGGCAAACTACAGTGGCAAGTCTTCCCAGGCAGAGAAAACCGCTTAAACAGAGTTGAGTAAGAGAAATGTGCGTGTGTGTGTGTGTATGTGTACACGTGTATGTTCCAAAGTCAAACACAAATAATCTGGGGATTATCTGCCACCTTTGCTCCGTACCACTACTTCTTTTTTCTTAATGTGGATAATTGAGAAATAGATCTACTGACACTGGAGCTTTTAGAATAAGCTTGTATGCCTGGCATTTGCACTTTGGATTTTCTCAGTCTTTCCTCAGTGCTTAGCCAAGGGGCTCCTAGTAAGGAATTTTTCATTTGCTCTAGAATCCCCCCAGTTCCACCTCCCACAAAGATAGTCTGGTCAGGATACTTTGGGGCCACCAACAGAACAGCAAGTTGCCAAAATAAATGTTTTCCATCAAGATTTCACACTTGTACTTAATGAAATAGACGTTTTCCAAACTGTTTCTTTAGAGCTAAGTTTTTCTTTAAGATTTGTAATGAAAATATTTCATGACCTGTTGACATATTCATATGGTGGTTTTCAAAAGGCAGATTTCGTTTACAAAATGGACTTGGCAACAAGTAGGAATATCTGGGAAGTTGAACAAGGCTGTTGACAGGGGAAATTAGGGCTGAATCATAACTGACGTTGTTTTGCAGCTGTGCCATTTTTTAAGACTGACCAATGGGACAGGGTTTATAGAGGCTTCGTGGCAATAATGCTGAGATTGGCAGCTAATGACCACTCATAATGGAACTGCATAGCTGTAGTAGCTGACAAGCACAGAAGAATTAGGTTCTGTAACTGATTTTTTTTTTCTTTTTTTTTTTGGTAAACGCCAAAGGAGAAATTATGCCATTTAGAAGAAAGATACTAAAGAATAAATTCTGTAGTATTTTTCTAAGGAGCAGATTAAAAATCAGAAAATTTTCTTTGTAAAATCTGTTCTATATTTTCTTTATCTTGTGTTATCTCATTCAATTAGCTCTTTCGTTGCTTGAACTAATTGACTAACAGATATCTAATTTAAAATTGTAGTTGCAGTGCAGTTCTGAGCAGAATATATTTTGTTCCCTTCAGTAGCTGAAGATTAAGAAGGGATGTTCAAATTCAGACGTCACAAAGCAGCACTGGAAATAGTTCTAAAAATTAATCAGTTTCAACTGTTCCTTTAAGTTTATAAAATTTGTATTAGATCTATTCTCATTTTTCTAAGTCTCTGCTCCTTATTTCAGTAGACTAAGAGGAAATAAGAAAAATGTAAATATTGTTACTTAGAGTTATCTAGTGACAAATATAATTATAAAAATCTAATCAAATTTGTTAGGAACTGAGAAACAGGCATGTCTAAAGCTTTCAGCCATCCCTGGAAATGGTATCATAAGACTTTGCAAAGAGTATAGTATGTGAGCTTTGGTCTTGGAAGAGAAATCACTTTTCAGTGATTAAGAGGTCACAGAGGGCTTCTTGGAGAAGGTGGAATTAGAACCAGGTTTAAAATAGGGAGGGTGAGGCTAATTAATGATGGGATTCACTAGGGAGAGAAATGTGGGAAGGTCATTGTGCAGTGGGTCAACTCCAAGAGGAAGGGAAAAAGGTAGGTAATTACAAGTCATGGAGGGTACTGGAAAAGTAAGAAGGTCTGAGGTAGAATTGTAAGTTTGGAAGTTGATAGAGTATATCATTTTGTCAGATACTGGGAAATCATTGAGACAGTAGTTTTCTTGGATAATTTACCCAGAGTAAAATTTGGAAGTTAGAAACAGGAGGCCAGGAAAACGTATTGAGTAATAATAGCGGCCATTTTTGATTTGTCTATTAAATACCACTCACTGTGATACAAAAATTGGAAGCATTTTAAAAAGTGCTTTTAAAAAACATATTTCAATTTTACAGGTGAAGAAATTAAAACCCAGAGAGATTAGATCTCTATTCTATGATCACTCAGCCAGTAGGTGACAGGCTGAGACAAGACAGCTTTATCTGACTCCATCACCATGTCCCTGACCACCAAATACACTACCATGTGTGAGCTGATTAGTTATGATCTTGGTATTACAGTTCTCTACCTACTTCCTTCCTTCTTCCCCATACAACTATCACCTGTATATTTTATTTGATTTTTTTTGTCCACCTGCCTGATTTTTTTCCATCTTTATTGAGATATAACTGACATGACATTATGAACATTGCATAAATTTAAGGTGCACAACGTGATGATTTGATATATGTGTATATTATGAAATGATTACCACAATAATGTTAGTTAACATCTCTGTCACCCCACATAATTACCTTTTTCTTTGTGTGTGTGTGGTGAGAACATTTAAGTTCTACTCTTTAAGCAAATTTCAAGTATATAATACAGTATTGTTAACTGTAATTACCCTGCTATACATTATATCCCTAGAACTATTCATCTTATAACTGGCAGCTTGTACCCTTTGACCAATATCTCTTCGTTTCCTCCACTCCGTAGCCCCTGGCAATCCAATTCTACTGTCTGTTTCTATGAGTATGGCTTTTTTAGATTACATGTATAAGTGTGATCATACAGTATTTGTCTTTCTCTGACTTATTGCACTTAAGGTAATGCCCTCAGATCCATCCATATTGTCACAAATGGCAGTAGTTCCTTCTTTTTGTGGCTGAATAATATTCTGTTATATACATACTACATTTTTTTTCTTTTCGTCTCTGATGGGCATTTAGGTTGTTTCATACCTTGGCTATTTTAAATAATGCAGCAATGAACATGAGGGTGCAAATACCTCTTTAAGATAGTGTGAGTGAATTTCTTTTACATATATACCCGCAAGAGGGATTGCTGAATCATATGATAGTTCTATTTTGAATTATTTGAGGAACCTTCATACTCAGTTCCATAGTGGCTGCACCAATTTACATTCCCACCAACTGTGCACAAGTGTTACCTTTTCTCTACATCCTCGCCAACACTTCTTATTGCTTGGCTTGTTGAAAATAGCTATTCTAATGGGTATGAGGTGACATCTCATTGTGGTCTTGATTTACATTTCCCATATGATTAGTGATGTTGACTGTGACCTGTTGGCCATTTGTATATCTTCTTAGGAAAAAAATGTCTATTCAAGTCCTTTGCCCATTTTTTGGTTGTTATTTTTTTGCTGTTGAGTTGCATGAGTTCCTTGTATACTTTGGATATTAACCTCTTATCAGATATGTGATTTGCAAATATTCTCTCCCATTCCACAGGTTGCCTTTTCATTTTGTTGATTGTTTCTTTTGATATGCAGAAGTGTTTTAGTTTGATATAATCCCACTTGTTTATTTTCACTTGTGTTTCTTGTTTTGCTTGTGCTTTTGGTGCCATATCCAAAAAATTGTTCTCAAGACCAATGTCAAGGAGCTTTTCCGCTATGTTTTCTTCTAGGAGTTTTGTAGTTCCAGGTATTACATTTAAGTCTTTAATCCATTTGGGATTAACTTCTCTGAGTGGTGTAAGACAGAGGTCCAATTTCATTCTTTCACATGTGAATATTCAGTTTTCTCACTGAATATTCTTGGTTCCTTTATCAAATATTTGTTGACCATATATATGGGCTTTTATTTCTGAACTCTTGATTCTGTTCCTAGTCTATGTGTCCTTTTTTTTTAATGCCAGTGGAATACTGTTTTGATCACTATAGCCTAGTAATATAGTTAGCTTTGTTCTTTCTCGAGATTGCTTTGGCTATTTGGGGTCTTCTGTGGTTCTGTATGAATTTTAGGATTGTTTTCTCTGTTAATTTGAAAAATGTCATTGGAATTTTGATAGGCATTACATTGAATATACAGATAGCCTTGAGTAGTATAGAAATTTTAACAATATTCTTCAGTTCATGAGTACAAAGTTTCTATTTATTTGTGTCTTCCTCAATTTCTTTCATTAATATCTTACAGTTTTCAGTATGCATTTCTTTCACCTCTTTGGTTACATTTATTCCTAGGTATTTTATATTTTTGGTGCTATTATGAATGAGATTATTTTCTTAATTTCTTTTTCAGATAGTTTGTTGTTATTGTTATAGAAAGGCAACTGATTTTTGTATGTTGATCTTGTATCCTGCAACTTTATGGATTTGTTTATGAAACAATTTTTTGGTTGAGTCTTAATGTTTTCTATATATAATATATCATCTGCAAACAGTGTTATTTCTTCCTTTATGATTCAGATGTCTTTTATTTCTTTTTCTTGCCTAATTGCTCTGGCTAGGACTTCCAGTACTATGTTGAATAAAAGTGGCAAGAGTTGGTCTTCTTGTCTAGTTTCTGATCTTAAAGGAAAAGTTTTCAACCTTTTACTGTTGAGTGTAATGTTACCTGTAGGTTTGTCATATATGGCCTTAATATGTTGAGGTACATTCCTTCTATACACAATTTGTTGAGAATTTTTAATTGTGAAAGGATGGTAAATTTTGTCCAATGCATTTTCTTCATCTATTGAGATGATCATTTGATTTTTATCTTTCATTCCATTACTGTGGTGTATCACATATTGATTTGTGTATATTGAATCACCATTGCATCCTAGGGATAAATCTCACTTGATCATGCTGCATGATCCTTTTAATGTGCTGTTAAATTGGGTTTGCTAGCATTTTGTTGAGAATTTCTGTATCTGTATTAATCAGAGATATTGGCTTATAGTTTTCTTTTCTTGCAGTATCCTTATGTGCCTTTGGTATTGGAGTAATGCTGGCCTTGTAAAATGAGTTTGGGAATCTTCCATCTTTTTCAATTTGGGGGAAGAGTTTGAGAACGATTGGCATTAATTCTTCTTTGGAAGTTTGGTAGAATTCACCATCTGGTCCTGGGCTTTTCTTTCATGGAATTTTTCGATTACTGATTCAGTCTTACTCATTACTGGTCTCTTCAGATTTTCTGTTTCTTCATGATTCAGTCCTATTATATTGTATGTTTCTAGGAATTAATTTATTTCTTCTAGGTTATCCAATATGTTGGTGCACAATTGTTCATAGTAGTCTATTATGATTGTTTGTATTTCTGTGATTTCAGTTGTAATATTTTCTTATTCCTTTTAAAATTTTATTTATTTGAGTCCTCTCTTGCTCAAGGGAGCAGTAGTTCTAAGATTTTTTAAAATCATCTTTTACTGAAGTATGATTTATATAAAATGCACCCATTAAGACTTCACTTTAATGAGTTTTGACAAATGTATATATTGTAAATTCACCACCCAGATGAAGGTTAGAACATTTTTGTTACTCCAGAAACTCTCCAAATTCTACTTTCCAATTAATTCCTTCTTATCCCTGCTCCAACTAATGACTGATCTGATTTCTATCACTAGAGATTAATTTGACCAGTTCTAGAAGTTTATATAAATAAAATAATATGGTATGTCCTCCTTTTGTGTCAGCTTATTTTACTCAGCATGTTTTTCAACCCATTTTGTTGGGATATAGTGTACATATAATAAATGGCATCCATTCAAGTATACATTTTGATGAGTTTTGACAAGTGTAAATACCTTTGTATCAGATACACTGTCAAGATATACAGCATTTCCATTATCAAAAAGTATTCCCTGTTTACCCTCTGAGTCAGTTACCTATCTCTACTGCAAGCAAACAGTGATCTCTGTCACTCTAGATTAGATTTGTCTTTTCTAGAGCTTCATGTAAATGGAACTGTGTGATCTGTACTCTTTTGGGTCTGGCTTCCTTGGCACAGCATGACATTTTTGAACATTGTGTGTATCAGTATTACTATATAGCATTATATTGTAGGCATGTATCAAATTTTGTTAGTCCATTCACCGGTTGATATATGTCTGTGTTTTTTTCTAGTTTTTGGCTATTATGATTAACACTGCTATGAATTTTAGTGTACAGTATCTTGGTAGTTGTATATTTTCCTTTCTCTTGGGTAAATATTTAGGAATGGTATTGCTGGGTCACATAGTAACTGTGTATTTAACTTTATAAGAAACTTCCAGACTAGTTTTCAAAGTAATTGTACCCTTGTATACTCCTAGAAATGTATAAAAGTTGCTAACATTTCAAATGGTCAGTCTTTCAAATTTTAGTCAATCTAATGAGTATGTTGTGGTACCTCATTGTGGCATTTTCCTGGTTAATGATGTTGAGCATCTTTGCACATGAGTATTTACCATTTATATATCTTCTCTTGTGAGTCTTTACAGATTTTTAAAATTAGTTTTTGTCTTCCTATTACTTAATTGTAGGAGTTCTTTACATATTCTGGATACAAGTCCTTCATCAAATAATTTTTTAAAGTTTATCATTTTTTTCTATTATGATTAGTGCTTTCTTTGTGTACTGAGAAATCTTTCCCTCCTCCAAAATGGTGAAGAATTTCTCCTATACTTTTTCCAGAAAATTTATAGTTTCAGCTTTTAACTTTAGGTCTTTGATCCATTTTGAATTAATTTTTATATATGATATAAAGTAAAGGTCAAGGTTTATTTTTTCTCCAGAATTGGTAACCAGTTTTTACTGAATTTATTGTGAAAATAACCCAGCCTCCTACTGAATTATATTTTTGCCTTTCTCAAAAATTGTGTGGTCGTTTCTGGAATATATCTTGTCCTATTTATTTATATGTTTATTTTTATTCTAATACCACACTGACTTGATTAATATAATCTTATAGTAAGTCTTGAAACCAAATAGTGTAAGTCTTCCAACTTTGTTCTTCCCTTTTCAAGATTATTTTGACTGTTCTAAGGCATTTGAATTTTCATATGAGGTTTAGAATCAGCTTATCAGTTTATGCAAAAAATGTGATGAAATTATAATTTGGATTGTGCTGACTCTGTTGATCAATTTAGAGGAAAAGGAAGTCTTAACACTTGGGCGTTTTCCAGTTAATGAACATGATATGTCTGTTCTTTGACTTAGATCTTCTTTAATTTCTCTTGGCATTATTTTGTAGTTCTCAGTGTAGAACTTGGGTATCTTTTGATAAAGTTATTCCTGATTTTTTAATCTTTTTTGACGCTATCGTAAATGGTATTGTGTTTTAAATAGAATTTTCCAGATGTTGTTGCTAGTCTAGAGACATGCAGTTGATTTGTGTATATTGACCTTGTATCAGGCAGCCTTGCTGAATTAACTTACTAAATTTAAGAGTTTATTTTTACAGATTCCTTAGTGTTATTTATACAGACAATGATGTTATCTGCGAACAGTGACAGTTTAACAACTTCTTTTCCTATCTATGAGCCTTCTATTTCTGTACCTTGCTCTATTGCATTGGTTATAACCTCCAGAGTACAGTATTGAATATTAATGGGGAGAGTAGATATTCTTGCTTTGTTCTTTATTTTAGGGGAAAGCAGTGTTTCATCAAGTAGGATATGAGTTGTTTTCTCTGTCAATTTATCAAGCTAGAGGAAGTTTCTATCTATTCCTAGTGTGCTGAGATATTTTTCATAAAGAGACATTGAATTTTGTTACATTTGTTCCTCTGGAACTGTTGAGGCTACTGTTTTGTATTCTGATAATATGGTGAATTATCTTAATTAATTTTAATTACTTTAATTTGTGCATTCCTGAGACAAATCTCATTTGGTCATGATGTTTTATCCTTTTTATATGTAGATGAATACTATTTGCTAATTTTTTGGAGATTTTTTGCAATGATGTTCATGAGAGATACTGGTCTATAAATTTCATGTTTTAAATATCCTTTTCTGGTTTTGGTATGAGGGTTTTCCTACACTCATAAAGTTTGTTGGGATGCATCCCCTTCTCTGTTTTCTGGAAGAGTTTATATGAGACTTAAGTATTTGATCAAATTCACAGTGAAATAATCTGGACCTGGAGGTTTTTTTGGGGGAGAGTTCTTTAAAGATGAATTCAATTTCTTTAGTAGATAGGGCTCTTGATATTTTCTAAGTATTTTGTGTTTTCTCTCTTTTTTGATTAATCTTGCTAGGGTTCATTAATTTTGTTAATATTTTCAAATATTCCACTTTTGTTTTTTTAAGTTCTCCATTGTTTTCCATTTCATTCACTCAATTCAGCTCTTTATTATTTCTTTTCTTCTTATTTTGGTCATACTCTTCTCTTTAAGTTTGCTTGCCAGCTTTTTAAGGTAGAATCTTAAAAATGAACACGGAAATCACTTACTTTAAACTTTCTTTCCTAATACAAGTATAATATTTGAAGCAGCATTTTTTCTATACACTTTTATAGCTATGTCTCATAAGTCTTGATATTTTCCATTTCCATTAAATTTGAAATATTTTCAAGTGTTCCTTGTGAATTCTTCTTTGATCCATGGTAGAAGTTTGTTATTTAATTTCCAGTCATTTGAACATTTTCTAGTTGCCTTATTTTTATTGATTTCTAATTTAATTCTGTTGTGATCAAAGAATGCATTAAGCCTTATTTTAGGATTCAGCGTAGGGTCTACCCTGGTGTACTTTCCTGGGCAAGCCTCATATAGTTTCTCTCTCATGCACAGTCTAGCCCTTGGCTAAGAATTCAAGAGGGAAACTTCCCCTGCCCCCTCCCCCAACATTCGCAGAATTCTGGGCACTTTCTTTGTGCCTCTCTCTTCTCTGGTGTTCTGCTCTGCAGATTCCAGCCAATTCACATACTTTGAACTGTGATCCATGCCTTCTAATCTCTGCAGGACCACAGTGCTCAGCTGGGACTACAGATCACTGAACTGTAACAGGGAATTGACAAATGTCCCTATACAGAGTCTGGTCAATTCTGGGGCTTACGTTGTGAGCCTTTTCTTTCAGGGATTACAGTTTTATGCTGTCTGTATATTAATGTCTGAAAATAGTTTCCTTATATATTTTGTTCCGTTTTATCATTTATGGTGGGAGGATTAATTCATTTATTCCATTATATATGGAAGTAGAAGTCCATTCCATGAGTTCTTGCATGTTGACAATAATTTTTCTGTGTGTGCTCTTTATATTTGGGAAGTCAGTTTTGCTGGATATGAAATCTTTGCCTCACATTTTCTGCCCTTGAATATTTAACTGTGTTACTCCATTTCTGGCATAGTGTGTTGCCCTTGAAAAAGTCTTATGACAATCTAATTTCCTTTCCCATTTAAGTCACTGATTGTTTTTGCTTTGATGCCAAATGGATTTTTTTTTAACTTAAAGTCTGGTAACTTTATTAGGATATGTCTTGGTTTTGGTCATTCTGGAGGTTGATATTCTCCAATATGGGGTATGTTTTATCAATAGGAAGCTTACATATTTTCCTTTAGTGTCAGGAACTTCTTTAAACAGTATAGTTTTAGTATTTTTTCCATTCTCTTGTGGTTTTCTTCATGGACTCATTTTATCTGCATTTTAGATTTTCTTTGCCTAACTTTTAATCTTTGTCACTTGCTCTTGAAACCTGTTAATTTCTTCCTTCTTCAATTTTAAAGTTTCCTCTTTTTCACCTTCCATTTGTATCAAGGCATTGTCTTCTATGATCATATGTTTGTGTTCCTCCTAATTTAGTTTCTTTTCTGATATAATTTTTCTTATATTTTTAATTATTTTCTGATGCAGTCATTTCATTTATGAGCTTTTCTAATTCTGATTTATGTTATCCTTTGTGTATTGTATCATCTTCTTAATGTGCTTTAGCCTAGTTAAACAGATAACCTAGTTAGTTAAATAGAATTTTACAGTTTTAAACTGTTCTCTTGTGGATATGTTTTTCAGGCATGTTTTCTTTGTCTGCAGGAGTGTCATTCAGTTCTTTCATCCTTTTTTGTTCCAGTAATTTGCATGGGAGTTGACCTCAGTATTTCTATGTTACTTATTTTTATGTGAAATTTCTTTCCCTGAGCTTTTAGAAGGAGCGTCATGGTCGTTTTTCTGACTTCACAGAGCTCCATCTTGTGTAGTTTTTTATGTGCTATTAAAAATATGGCAAAAGTACAAGTGAAAGACTGGAATTTAAATGAGACATCAAGACTAGTGAAACTGATTTGGGAGTTGTTTACACATAGAGATAACAGCTGAAATGTTTGGGATGGATGAGATCTCCAAAGGAAAACGTGAAGGAAAAGAACAAAGGTCCAAAACCGGGAAATGCTGAAAATCCACACTTTCAGTAAAAGAAGAAAAAATAAGCTTGAGAAAGAAAGAAGGTAGTCTTACAGTCAATAAGAGAAATGGGATGATGCTTTGGGAGTTGAGACGACTGTGACTAAAAATAGATGGCAGTGGGATTTAAGAGGACATAAAACAAGTGAGTAAAACTAGGGCTGAATATCCTTGATTAGAGGAGGTGACAGTAGCGGATGTGAAACACTCATTTGGCAAGTTTAGAGTTGGAGAGAACAAGGGAGGTGTTGACATGAATGGTAGAGTTGCATAAAGTCTTTTATTCCAAGATAATTATAATTTGATTATGTTTGAAAGCCAGGAAGAAAAAAAATTGCAAAGACAGGAAAATTGAAGATGCTCACAAGAGAAGATAAATGAGAAGCAAAGGAAGCATGAGGAAATTAAGGGAAATTTCTTTCTCTGAAGTGGGAAGAAAAGAAGAAAAAAGTACATAAGGGATAGACTTGCAGTTAAGAAGCCCAGGAAACATATTGAAAGATGCTTAATCTAAAACAATAAAAGATGACAGCTTGCTTTCTGAAATTTCCTGACTCTACTTCTCTCCTCCACTTTTTTTCTTTACCTTTTCTTCCCTTCATCTTTGTTTTCCTTTCCTTGCTCAATTTTGAGTCCATTCCATTTTAATTTCTTTTCCGTGTGGGGCTCTTTCTTGGAAAGGAGTCCTGGCTGCTTAGTATTGAATGCTTACAGGGGCCAGCCTCTCCTACCTTCTCATGGACCCCTTGTACTGGCCTATTATTAGATTGGTCAAACCCTTCGCAGTTCAGCTTCTGTTCTGAAATGGGCCTGCCATCTTTTACAGTAAATACCTGTTGGATGTTTGGGGATTCTGGGGATTCTTCCCTTCTCTGGTGTTTCATATATCCCGTTTTTTCTCTCTGCTATCTTTCACACAAACGCTAATGCCATGCCAGTGTTTTTTGTTTTGTTTTGTTTTGTTTTGTTTTTTATACTGTTGGTGGCTTGTACTCACCTGCTTGTAGTTGGGGACTCATGGGGATACCTTGTCATGTACTTCTGTTGTATATGATGTCCATGTGGTTTCTTTTCTCCTCCCTCCTTCCATCCATCCATTCATCTAGATGCATTGTCTTTTTAAGTCTACCATGGTTTCTGCCATCTTTCTAGAATTCCTGTAGAGTCCTTTTATTTAAAAATGAACCCTAACTGAAATCAAATACAGAGAAATGCATTAAATGTGGACTGTGTTTCTTGGAAAGCTTGTTAAACCGCTTGCCCTAGGTAGCACAATCCCATCAAAATATGTGCTGCTTGAGCTACTTCTAAGGGCTCCTAGTCTGGTTCAGTATAGGTCCTGGGAAGAAGGATCACTCTGAACTTGGATGTAAGGGCAGAGGATGGGGGTCTAAGAGATGACAGAGATAAGGCAAGGCAGATAGTTATTATAGGTAGGAGCAAATGCATGCACTATGTTCAAGTAAGAAGGTATAGGTGAAAATCCACCTAATCAATAAAAGAATGGAAGAACTATAGCCCTTAGCTCTTGTGCTGCTATGAAGAGCTCTACGTCGTAACTCTAGGTCAGAGGATGAGGTGCCTTGTCTCACAATGATGTTGATTCTATATAGAAGTTAGAAAGTGGTGATGAGAGGGCAGAAGCACATAAGCAAAACTTACTGTATTTAGTGCAGGGACAGAAATTTCGATTTAACCTCAAAAGATGTGGTAGAATATTTTTATGTTTCTTTTGGAGTTTTCATTGAGTGCCTTTTGGGAAAGATGTTACTTAAACTTACTGTTTTTTAAATATATACTAGAGAAACTTCTCAAATTTATGCCATTCTAAATCCTGAAGAATGTAATTTGCTACCTTCCAACTTAAGTTGACCTTTTCACACATAGATTTTTTTTTAACATCTTTATTGCAGTATAATTGCTTTACAATGGTGTGTTAGTTTCTCCTTTATTACAAAGTGAATCAGGTATACATATACATATATCCCCATATCTCCTCCCTCTTACGTCTGCCTCCCACCCTCCCTATCCCACCCCTCTAGGTGGTCACAGAGCACCAAGCTGATCTCCCTGTGCTATGCGGCTGCTACCCACTAGCTATCTATTTTACCTTGGTAGTGTATATAAGTCCATGCCACTCTCTCACTTCGTCCCAGCTTACCCTTCCCCCTCCCCGTGTCCTCAAGTCCATTCTCTGCGTCTGCGTCTTTATTCCTGTCCTGCCCCCAGGTTCTTCAGATCCTTCTTTTTTCTTTTCTTTTTTTTTTTTTTTTTAAGATTCCATATATATGTGTTAGCATACGGTATTTGTTTTTCTCTTTCTGACTTACTTCACTCTGTATGACAGACTCTAGGTCCATCCACCTCACTACAAATAACTCAATTTTGTTTCTTTTCATGGTTGAGTAATATTCCATTGTATATATGTGCCACATCTTCATTATCCATTCGTCCGATGATGGACATTTAGGTTGTTTCCATCTCCAGGCTATTGTAAATAGAGCTGCAATGAACATTTTGGTACATGACTCTTTTTGAATTATGGTTTTCTCAGGGTATATGCCCAGTAGTGGGATTGCCGGGTCATATGGTAGTTCTATTTGTAGTTTTTTAAGGAACCTCCATACTGTTCTCTATAGTGGCTGTATCAATTTACATTCCCACCAACAGTGCAAGAGGGTTCCCTTTTCTCCACACCCTCTCCAGCATTTATTATTTGTAGATTTTTTGATGATGGCTATTCTGACTGCTGTGAGGTGATACCTCATTGTAGCTTTTTTTTTTTTTTTTTTGTGATATATGGGCCTCTCACTGTTGTGGCCTCTCCCGTTGTGGAGCACAGGCTCCAGACGTGCAGGCTCAGCGACCATGGCTCAAGCGCCTAGCCGCTCCGTGGGCTGTGGGATCTTCCTGGACTGGGGCACAAACCCATGTCCCCTGCATCGGCAGGCGGACTCTCAACCACTGCGCCACCAGGGAAGCCCCGCATTGTAGCTTTGATTTGCATTTCTCTAATGATTAGTGACGTTGAGCATCCTTTCATGTGTTTGTTGGCAATCTGTATATATTCTTTGGAGAAATGTCTATTTACATCTTCTGCCCAGTTTTGGATTGAGTTTTTGTTTTTTTTGATATTGAGCTGTTTGAGCTGCTTGTAAATTTGGAGATTAATCCTTTGTTAGTTACTTACCAAGTTCATTGATTAGTCCTAGTAGTTTTCTGGTAGCATCCTTAGGATTCTCTATGTATACTATCATGTCATCTGCAAACACTGACAGCTTTAGTTCATCTTTTACGATTTGGATTCCTTTTATTTCTTTTTCCTCTGATTCCTGTGGCTAAAACTTCCAAAACTATGTTGAATTATAGTGGTAAGAGTGGACAACCTTGTCTCGTTCCTGATCTTAGAGGAAATGGTTTGAGTTTTTCACCATTGAGAATGATGTTGGCTCTGGGTTTGTCATATATGGCCTTTATTATGTTGAGGTAAGTTCCCTCTATGCCTACTTTCTGGGGGGTTTTTATCATAAATGGGTGTTGAATTTTGTTGAAAGCTTTTTCTGCATCTACTGAGATGATCATATGGTTTTTATCCTTCAGTTTGTTAATATGGTGTATCACATTGATTGACTTGCGTATATTGAAGAATCCTTGCATTCCTGGGTTAAACCCCACTTGATCATGGTGTATGATCCTTTTAATGTGCTGTTAGATTCTGTTTGTTAGTATTTTGTTGAGGATTTTTGCATCTATGTTCATCCGTGATATTGGCCTGTAGTTTGCTTTCTTTGTGACATCTTTGTCTGGTTTTAGTATCAGGGTGACGGTGGCCTTGTAGAATGAGTTTGGGAGTGCTCCTCCCTCTGCTATATTTCGGAAGAGTTTGAGAAGTATAGGTGTTAGGTCTTCTCTAAATGTTTGATAGAATTCGCCTTTGAAGCCATCTGGTCCTGGGCTTTTGTTTGTTGGGAGATATTTAATCACAGTTTCAATTTCAGTGCTTGGTCTGTTTATATTTTCTGTTTCTTCCTGTTTCAGTCTCAGAAGGTTGTGTTTTTCTAAGAATTTGTCCATTTCTTCCAGGTTGTCCATTTTGTTGGCATAGAGCTGCTTGTAGTAATCTCTCATGATCATTTGTATTTCTGCAGTGTCAGTTGTTACTTCTCCTTTTTCATTTGTAATTCTATTGATTTGAGTCTTCTCCCTTTTTTTCTTGATGAGTCTGGGTAATGGTTTATCAATTTTGTTTATCTTCTCAAAGAACCAGCTTTTAGTTTTATTGATCTTTGCTATTGTTTACTCTATTTCTTTTTCATTTATTTCTGATCTGATCTCTATGGTTTCTTTCCTTCTGCTAATTTTGGTTTTTTTGTTGTTGTTCTTCTTCTTCTTTCTGTAATTGCTTTAGGTGTAAAGTTCGGTTGTTTATTTGAGGTGTTTCTTATTTCTTGAGGTAGGATTGTATTGCTATGAACTTCCCTCTTAGACTGCTTTTGCTGCATCCCACAGATTTTTTTTCATCGTGTTTTCATTGTCATTTGTTTCTAGGTATTTTTTGATTTCCTCTGATTTCTTCAGTGATTTCTTGGTTATTTAATAGTGTATTGGTTAGCCTCCATGTGTTTGTATTTTTTACAGATTTTTTACTGTAACTGAAATCTAGTCTCATAGCGTTGTGGTCAGAAAAGATAGTTGATACGATTTCAATTTTCTTAAATTTACCAAGACTTAATTTGTGACCCAGGATATGATGTGTCCTGGAGAATGTTGCATGAGCACTTGAGAAGAAAGTGTATTCTGTTGTTTTGGTTGGAATGTCCTATAAATATCAATTAAGTCCATCTTGTTTAATGTATCATTTAAAGCTTGAGTTTCCTTATTTATTTTCATTTTGGTTGATCTGTCAATCGGTGAAAGTGGGGTGTTAAAGTCCCCTACTATGCTTGTGCTACTGTCAATTTCCCCTTTTATAGCTGTTAGCATTTGCCTTATGTATTGAGGTGCTCCTATGTTGGGTGCATAAATATTTACAATTGTGATATCTTCTTCTTGGATTGATCCCTTGATCGTTATGTAGTGCCCTTCTTTGTCTCTTTAATAGTCTTTAGTTTAAGGTCTATTTTGTCTGATATGAGAATTGCTATGCCAGTTTTCTTTTGCTTTCTATTTGCATGGAATATCTTTTTCCATCACCTCACTTTCAGTCTGTATGTGTCCCTAGGTCTGAAGTGGGCCTCTTGTAGACAGCATATATACAGGTCTTGTTTTTGTAGCCATTCAGAGAGTCTGTGTCTTTCGGTTGGAGGATTTAATCCATTTACATTTAAGGTAGTTATCGATACGTATGTTTCTATTACCATTTTCTTAATTGTTTTGTGTTTGTTATTGTAGGTCTTTTCCTTCTCTTGTGTTTCTTGCGTAGAGAAGTTCCTTTAGCATTTGTTGTAAAGCTGGTTTGGTGGTGCTGAATTCTCTTAGCTTTTGCTTGTCTGTAAACGTATTAATTTCTCCGTCAAATCTGAATGAGATCCTGGGTAGAGTAATCTTGGTTGTCGGTTTTTCCCTTTCATCGCTTTAAATATGTCCTGCCTCTCCCTTCTGGCTTGTAGAGTTTCTGCTGAAAGATCAGCTATTAACCTTATGGGATTCCCTTGTGTGTTATTTGTTGTTTTTCCCTTGCTGCTTTTAATATTTTTTCTTTGTATTTAATTTTTGATAGTTTGATTAATATGTGTCTTGTTGTGTTTCTCCTTGGGTTTATCCTGTATGGGACTCTCTGTGCTTCCTGGACTTGATTGACTATTTCCTTTCTGATATTAGGGAAGTTTTCAACTATAATCTCTTCAAATATTTTCTCAGTCCCTTTCGTTTTCTCTTCTTCTTCTGGGACCCCTATAATTAGAATGTTGATGCGTTTAATGTTTTCCCAGAGGTCTCTGAAACTGTCCTCAATTCTTTTAATTCTTTTTTCTTTATTCTGCTCTGTGGTAGTTATTTCCAATATTTTACCTTCCAGGTCACTTATCTGTTCTTCTGCCTCAGTTATTCTGCTATTGATTCCTTCTAGAGAATTTTTAATTTCATTTATTGTGTTGTTCATTATTGTTTGTTTGCTCTATAGTTCTCCTAGGTCCTTATTAAACGTTATTAAATGTTTCTTGTATTTTCTCCATTCTATTTCCAAGATTGTGGATCATTACTCTGAATTCTTTTTCAGGTAGACTGCCTTTTTCTTCTTCATTTGTTTGGTCTGATGGGTTTTTACCTTTCTCCTTCATCTGCTGTGTGTTTCTCTCTCTTCTCATTTTGCTTAACTTACTGTTTTTGGCGTCTCCTTTTCGCAGACTGCTGGTTCGTCGTTCCCATTGTTTCTGGTGTCTGCCCCCAGTGGCTAAGGTTGGTTCAGTCGGTTGTGTAGTCTTCCTGGTGGAGGGGACTGGTACCTGTGTTTTGGTGGATGAGGTTGAATGTTGTCTTTCTGGTGGGCAAGACCGCATCCGGAGGTGTGTTTTCGGGTGGCTTTGACCTTATTATGATTTTAGGCAGCCTCTCTGCTAATGGGTGGGGTTGTTTTCCTGTCTCGCTAGTTGTTTGTCATAGGCTGTCCAGCACTGTAGCTTGCTGGTCATTGAACGGGGCTGGGGCTTAGTGTTGAGATGGAGATCTGGGAGAGCTTTCACCATTTGGTATTATGTGGAGACGGGAGGTCTCTGGTGGACCAATATCCTGAACTCTGCTCTCCCACCTCAGAGGCACAGGCCTGATACCCGGCTGGAGCACCAAGACCCTGTCAGGCACACAGTTCAGTATAAAAGGGAGAAAAAGGAAAGAAACGGAGAAAGGGAGGAAGGGAGGAAGGGAGGAAGGGTAGAAGGAAGAAGTATTTACTGTAAAGTAATAAAATAAAATAAAAAGTTAATAAAATAAAAAATTAAAAAAATTATTAAAAATAAAAAACAATTAAAAAGTAATAAGGAAAGAAAAAAAAAGGGAAGAAAGAAGAGAGAAGCCAAAGCAAAAAACAAATCCAACGATTATAACAAGCAGTAAAAACTATACTAGAAAACAAAAACGGATGGACAGAACCGTAGGACAAATGGTAAAAGCAAAGCTATACAGACAAAATCACACAAAGAAAAATACACATACAGACTGACAAAAAGATAGAAAGGAAAAAAAAATATGTATATCTATATATTAAAGAAAAAAAGGAAGACAGCAACCAAATCAATAAACAAATCTACCAAAGATAATAAACTCTAAATACTAAACTAAGATAAACATAAAACCAGAAACAAATCAATCGCAGACAGCAAACCCAAGTCTACAGTTGCTCCCAAATTCCACTGCCTCAATTTTGGGATGATTTGTTGTCTGTTCAGGTATTCCAGAGATGCTGGGTACATCAGGTTGATTGTGGAGATATAATCCACCGCTCCTGAGGGTGCTGAGAGAGATTTCCCTTTCTCTTCTTTGTTCACACAGCTCCTGGCGTTCAGCTTTGGGTTTGGACCTGCCTTTGCATGTAGGTCAACTGAGGGGTTCTGTTCTTCCCTCAGACAGGACGGGGTTAAAGGAGCAGCTGATTAGGGGGCTCTCACTCACTGAGGCCAGGGAGTGGGAGGGGTATGGAATGTGGGGCGAGTCTGTGGCAGCAGAGGCCAGCATGACGTTGCAACAGCCTGAGGGGTGCCGTGTGTTCTCCCGGGGAAGTTGTCCCTGGATCCCGGGACCCTGGCAGTGGAGGGCTGCACAGGCTCCTGGGAGGGGATGTGTGGACAGTGACCTGTGCTTGCACACAGGGCTTTGGTGGCTGCAGCATCACCCTTAGTGTCTCACACCCATCTCTGTTGTCTGCACTGATAGCTGCGGCTTGCGCCCATCTCTGGAGCTCGTTTAGGCAGTGCTCTGAATCCCCCGTCCTTGCGCACCCCAAAACCATGGTCTCTTGCCGCTTAGGCAGGTCCAGACTTTTTCCTGGACTTCCTCCTGGCTAGCTGTGGTGCACTAGCACCCTTCAGGCTGTGTTCACATAGTCAACCCCAGTCCTCTCCCTGGGGTCTGACCTCCAAATCCTGAGCCTCAGCTCCAGCCCCCACCTGCCCCAGCGGGTGAGTAGACAAGCCTCTCGGGCTGGTGAGTGCTGGTCGGCACTGATCTTCTTTGTGGGAATCTCTCTGCTTTGCCCTCTGCACCCCTGTTGCTGTGCTCTCCTCCGTGGCTCCAAAGCTTCCCCCCTGCCACCCACCGTCTCTGCCAGTGCAGGGGCTTCCTACTGTGTGGAAACTTTTCCTCCTTCACGGCTCCCTCCCACTGGTGCAGGTCCCGTCCCTATCCTTTTGTCTCTGTTTATTCTTTTTTCTTTTGCCCTACCCAGGTGCGTGGGAAATTTCTTGCCTTTTGGGAGGTCTGAGGCCTTCTGCCAGCGTTCAGTAGGTGTTCTGTAGGAGTTTTTCCACATGTAGATGTATTTGTGGTTTGGAAGTTGATCTCCACATGTTATTCCTCTACCATCTTGAAGGTCTCTACACACATTGTTTTTTTAAAAGTGTTTGTGCAATCACCTGTCAATGGACATTTAGGTTGGTTCCATGTCCTGGCTATTGTAAATAGTGCTGCAGTGAACATTGTGGTACATGTATCTTTTTGCCCGTCTCTTTTTTTTTTTTTTTTTATGAGTGGGATTGTGTTCCTGTCTTACTGGTTGTTTGGCCTGAGGCTTCCAACACTGGGGTTTGTAGATTACTGGGTAGAGCTGGGTCTTGGTGCTGAGATGAGGAGCTCCATGAGACAGGGAGGATGGGAGGGAGGCTCAAGAGGCAGGGGATATGGGGACATGTGTATGCACATGGGTGATTCGCTTTGTTGTGCAACAGAAACTAACACAGTATTGTGAAGTAATTATACTCCAGTAAAGATCTATTAAAAAAAAGTATGTATGTACTCTATTTGATACAAAAAAATCTTAAAGTTCATTTATTTCTGAAAGTATTATTTACCAAGTATCTGCGATAAAGACATGGTATATATCATGGTCTTTTTCCTACATGTCATATACAATCATGGCAGATAGTAAATACTTCAAAAAAGTGTTCAAGATGGGAAGAGGTTATTGGTTCAGTTAGCTGTCACATTTACATGAAAGAAACAGAATGGTTAATGCAAGACTTAGAAGTGAGCAATGTCTTGGGTGATGAATACTATTTTGACCAACATGGTATGGAAGTGGGGAATGAAGAAATAACAGAGTGGACCATTGAGCCAGAAGGCTTTCTTGAACAAAGGTACAAAGGCAAAATCATAGGCTGTACTCGGGCAACACCAAATAGACCAAGTTGGCTGGAATATATGACATGTATAAAGAAGTTGTGAGAATTAGCCTGAAAAGCTTATACATATTATGAAGGGATGAATGGCAGGTAGAGGAATCTTCACTTAATCTTATAGACAAAGGGATCCTTCAGAAGTTTCCAAATAATAGATTTATGTGATCAGAGCTAGAAGATGACTCTCTGGGGAGGATGGGCAGAGAGGAGAGAGTACAGAGGTAAGGGGCCCCCAGTTATGATGATACCTTTGACTTGATTATAACAAAGCTGGTTGTTTTTGTTTAAATTTGAACTGATGCCCTTGAGTCTTAGTATTCTCTTCTCCTTATACATATATACACATGCTACATTGACGTCTGTTGTCTGAAAAGTAGAGTGTCGAGTGGGAAATGGTTTCTCTATATTCGTGGGCCATTTCATAATAAGCAGAGTTGCCAAAACTTTCCAGGATAAAGAGATCTTTAATGATATGTAACAAATTAGATTGTGAAAGGTCAGGAAAACACATTTTTTTTCATTGAAAATTAAAGACACCTGGGCTTTTTTCATTGTAAATATTTTATACGCTTAGTACTAGGCTAACTGATAATTTTAGGGACAATTTGCAGTAACATGTAAGATGTTTAAGCTCATATGCTACATATATTTTGAAAATCAGAGTTGGAAATTTATAACTATGTTCTCTCAAGATATGATAGTCTTTTCTGAGGATTTTTAGGATGTCAAGAACAGGAATGTATTTTAAGAAATAATCTCCTCAGGCTGGCACTATGACATTCTGAAAAATAGATGCAGGACCATCTTAGATTCCTATGCCAAGTAGGCATTACAGGATTATATTCTCTGCTTGATCGACAGTTTTTAAGTGTGAGAATGTATATTTTAGGCTTACCGGCTGTAAAGTATCTATCACTACACATTTCTAGTAGCATCTGTGTGCCTGTTATAAAAAGAGCAACGTTGTATGTGATATGGGCATTTTTTTTTTGGAAATAAAATTTAGACCCTTCAACCTACATTCCATGGAATTGTATATGAGAATTTAAGAGCTGGAAGGGGCATTAGATATCTTCTTGGTCAGTGTTCTGAATATATGCTCTGTAGAGCACGAGTCCCATAGATAGCCTGTAAATAAGAATTTCTGAGGGCATTGCTGTGTACTGCACTTCTCACCTTACAGATACACATGACTATTAGTCTATTGAAGGCTCTGGGATTTTCCTAGTGATAAGCCAGTTTGACTTTTTATAACCCAGAGTTTCTCAGATTTATTTGATCATGTATATGTGGTTATGAATGTGTGTATGCGCATGTGTGTGAATGTTCATTCAGTAAATTAACATCTTGTGGCACTCATGTTATTTAGAATATGCTTTGGGAAACTATTCCTTCTCTTCATTTTGTGGGAAACTGAAGCCCAGGAAGGTATATTTCTCTCTGCAGGTCACACAGCTCTTGATAGAACTGTGAACCCTATTTCTCAGTTCCCATATTGCCACTTCCCTTTTCAATGATCTCATGGGTCCATGTGTGATATAGCACTGGTAGTGCTGTAATTATCCTCCTTTTTCCTTAGCTACTAGAAACTTTCCTGCCACTGATAAACTTTGCACTCAAATGGGAGAATGAACTCAGGGCCGAGCAACTCCATCCTAAAGACCAAGCCTTTGGCTTGATTCTATAGTACCTAGTGCTGGAAACTGGAGTCTCCGTCATCTCCACTTTGAATTTTGCCCTGATCTGCCCTCTTCCAACCACCACATGTGCTTCCTATACCTGCACGTGACCACAGTCGGTGTATTGGACCACCTCTTTAATTGGACCGCCAAAAGTAATGATTCATCCCTTGCAAGTTCCACTTGTGAATCACTAGTGCTGTATGCTTGCTTTATCCTCCTGTGCCTGTTTGTCATTTTATCACTTCCATGATGCCCCAAACTAAGGAAGAACAGGAACAAAGTAAGCTAAATCAGACTTAAAAGAGTGAGTTAGGGTTTACTCAGCACCTGTGCCCGGAAGAACTTTAGTTTGGGGGAAAGAGGTCAGGGTTGTATCTTAAAAAACATAAATAAATAAAAATAAAGCCTGTAAAAAGAATTCATGGGAGACAGTAGAAAGGGAGACATAAAGGGTAAGTCAGAAACTCAGTTCTGTTCTAGGCTCTACCCCTTATTAGGTGTGTGAATTTGTTCAAGACACCTAACCTCTCTGACCTCGGTCGTCTCACCTGTAAACCAAATAAATTGGACTAAATGCTCTCTGACTTCCCTTCTAGCTCTTTCTGTGAGCCTCTGATCTTGGAGTGTTATTTGTCCATGACCTGATCTCTATGGATAATCAAGATTTGGCTACATCTATTCACACTGACAGCATCTTGGTGGAATGGCCTGGAAAGAGAAGGAAAAGCAGAATCTCTGTTATGTTTTGACAGCCTTCCAAGCTACACATTTTATTTCATTTAATATTGTGAAATTAAACTCACCTTACTGTTTGCGTTAGAGTATTTTTAAGCCCTTCTTTTTATAAGACACCATCTTCTTAATTTTTGGAGGGTTCTGGATGAGAGAGAAGAATATGGTATCTGAAAGAATGTCAGTGTACTGGAGAAATCACATAGCAACAAGAAAGCAGAAAGTAAACTGGCCTCCCAGAGAGTTCTTAGCAGACTTCACCCGTAATGCCAAATGCAATAAAGGACATGGGCTGTTTCCATGGAAAAGGTGTTGCAGAAAGATACAACCCGTTAGAATGTATACATAGGCATAGTTCTATTTAAGTTAGTGACACCTTATACGGCATAGTCATTTTTCCTTTTGGGAAAACCATACTGACATATTAGTCAACTAATCCTCCCTGGAGAGTAGAACAAAAAAAACACGGGCCCTCTGGACCATGACAGGTTTCTAAAAATTAGGGAAGATCATCAAACAAATTGGCTGCAGGACAGTTTTAGTTAGAGCAGTTGGATGCTCCCTTCTGTAACTGAACATATGCTCAATTCTGCAACATTAGTCAGGAGGTTCTTGATTTATTCTCTGTACAAATATTTCTTTTTTTAAAATTGAAGTATAGGGCTTCCCTGGTGGCGCAGTGTTTGAGAGTCCGCCTGCTGATGCAGGGGACGCGGGTTCATGCCCCGGTCCAGGAGGATCCTACATGCCGCGGAGCAGCTGGGCCCGTGAGCCGTGGCCGCTGGGCCTGCGCGTCCGGAGCCTGTGCTCCGCAACGGGAGGGGCCGCAGCGGTGAGAGGCCCGCGTACTACAAAAAAAAAAAAGTAAAAAAAATTGAAATATAGTTGATTTACAGTGTTTCGGGTATACAGCAAAGTGATTCAGTTATACATACATACATACGTATATATGTTCTTTTTCAGATTCTTTTCCGTTATAGGTCATTACAAGATATGAATATAGTTGCCTATGCTATAGAGTAGGTCCTTGTTTGTTTATTTTATATACAGTCGTGGGTATCCATTAATCCCAAATTCCCAATTTACCCCTCCCCACCCCCTTTCCCCTTTGGTAACCATAACTTTTCTTAGTACAGTACTAGAAACTTCTCATCTTTGAACTCCTAGGGTGACTCTCAGCACATCATTTCTACCCTGGGAGCTTCGTGCAGTGCTCATTCTAAGTTCTCCAGTCTGTTGCTAGATGGGCCAGTGATGAGAGGCATGTGCTTGAAGGCTGGCATCTCACTTTAGCCCCCCTTACTTTCCATCCTGTTCTCCCAGCTTCTCAATGAAAGCAGCTGCCTCGGAGAGAGAGTGAGGCTCCCATGAATAGACATTTGTTTTCACATGCTATGCTAAACTGGGATGGCTGGCCCATGCTGTTTTGCATCAGCCGATGCTTTAAGAATGCAGTGAAAACATAAAGTGAAAACCTATCATTTGTAAAGCTGTAAAGAGAGAGCTTTGTTTGCCCACACAGCATTTCTCAATGGAACCCCTGAGGGTATGAGTTTTTCAGGACAAGTTTCAACTATGCTTAGCGTACACTTATTGTGCTAAGGAGAAAAGGTCCAAATAAGCAGGGCATACTATTGTGACTCTTGTAAAGACTGCATGAGTTTAAGATCCCTGTCCTTCTGGCTTTGAACTAGAGCCAATTCACAATTACCTGTGATCAAAAAGACAGAGTGTAGACAAATTAAAATAGAATCCACATAATCTCTTCCTGACATTGAAAATGCCACCCTCACCTTTGCGTGTTTAGTTATTTGCGACAGCAGCTTGCAAGTAGCAACAATTGTATATTTGATCTTTGGGATGAGATTCTAGCCAACAAGAAAAATGGTCTAAGTTTAGATAATAAGAATGGGTCTGATGTCCAATCTAGACATAATCAAATAGACTGTATTTTGTCAGGGCCATTTTTTAAAGGGAGGAAATTTCAAAAAGATACAGTAATACCCACATCAAAACTTTCTTGACAAATTAACAAGAATAGGCTATAGACTACATAGGTTTGGGATTTTTTAATGCAACTTCTTCCAGTCGCTTGGGAATAGAATTTGACTTTTTTCTCAATTCTTCTGCTATTCCTTATTCTTCTAATCTCCTATTCTGTCTTTTATTAACCCCACATCTAATCTTTCTTGTATACCTGCAGTGCCACGCGTGTCCTAGGGTACAGAGAGGCTGGATTAGATACTTAAGATAGATATGTAAATTGCTTTTGTGAGTTGGAGGTAGAATTAATCCACATATAAGGCTATAATAGTTCTCATCCTCCTTCATGATCTGTGAGCTGGATGGCTCCCAGCCTAGCAGTTTTACATTGACTGGGTCCAGGAAGTATATAAATTTTGCAATTTCAAGGATCTTAACACAGATTTTTAATTGTATTAGTGCTAGAATTTACCTCTAACTCCTGTAGTAGAAGTATTTCCTCGCATGCGTGAAGCTGAAACAAAACTTCCTGTGTGGAAATCCACAGTGAGAGAAACTGTTAAACGAGAACGATGTTTTGAAATTGTGCTGAGCATGGCAGTACTTTGGGCTAAAGGCACTGAAGTTCTAGACGATTATGGAAGTAACATGATTTTTACAGCTAAACTCTGGGTCTTAAGAAGAATATAGACTCAAAAAGAAAAAAAAAAAAAAGAAATAACACTTCGGAGATTTGAAAATAATTTAAGCAAGAAAAATAAATGAACAAAACAGAAAACAAAGATTCATTTCCTTGAGCTTTGGACCAGAAAAATACCTGAGGTTTAGACTGTGTTTCATATGCTGCCTTTTTCCCTAAACATTAAATCATCATTGTGAACATGATGTCAACTGCATACCGGAAGACTTTAACTGTGGAAGGCAGGTACATAACCAGGATGGATTAGAACATTACACCACCAGGTGTTAAATGCTGAGTGTGGAGTAAGTCTTGGATAGACCAGCTGTTCTCACCCACAGTGCCGAGCCTCTAGTGCAGTTTCCTGCCACTGCACCATTGCTGATTTCTGGTGGGCAAATAGAACAAAATGATGCCTGAAAAGAACCCTGTCTCTAAAGCATATAGCAAGTGGCTTTACATCTCGTGGTTTTAGAAGGGAGGTTGTTATAGACTAGAGCAAAGAATTTCCAGAGCTAAAGCCTCTTTTGAAGAAAGGATCTGTGGTGTTTACATTCCTCCAAGGCCCAAGAATCTTAAATTTGAGAGAAGTGGGCAAAAAAAAGTATTCATGTTAACTCTTAAAGACAAGAGTTGTGAGAATGGTGATTTTAAAGATTTTGGGAGGCCAGATCATGGAGAATGTTACAATGAAAAGTAGCGGTTCGTCATTAGTAAATAGAAGGTTACAGAGCACCTGGAGTTCTGTTCTAGTTTCTTGCATTTATTTAAAGAAAACACAACACTGCACCCTCAATATCAAAGACGGTATTTAGAGCTGTTTTTAATTTTACGTTTATAATCTACTTGAACATAGGTAAGTGAAACTCAGTCACTGGGATGAACCATTTAATATCCCCTGTTATGAACATTGGAGGAGAGGGTTATCTAAATTTTTTTCTTTTTAATTGTATAATTCTTTATATATTGAGGTGAAACTCTTTTCAGTGCTAAAATGAATATTATAGGGGTGCATTTGCAGTTTAAATTCACCAGAAGTTCTCCGTGAAAGCGCCGGTGTGTACAAGGGGGAGAGGGGATACATTTTATTGCTTTCCCTGACAGTGGTATACAATTATAAAAAGTTTGGAGCCATAATGAATTGATAGGCCTTAGTCAATCCTACAGTCTTTTCACAACCCACCATCAATTTCATAAAATGACCTAAGAGAATGTTTCATGAAAGACTTTTCAACTGCATGTGTAGATACTAGAAGTTTAGGGCTTATTTAATACACATTTTGGGGGACAAATTTCCATCCCTCACCTAATTTGCAGTTTGTTGGAAGAAATAAATTCTCCTGATAATATTCCTCCTTTACATTTGTATGTTTGTTCCTATTCTTGTACCCTCTTTGTGTCCCCACTTCCGCTAGAGGGGCCCTGATGTTCTATAACGCACTGCCAGGGATCACTCAGGAACATTCACATGTTTTCTCCTATACAGCAGGTCATTCAGGAAGAGTTTGATGCTGTGCACATTAGCCTGGGGCACAGTTGACCGCAGGCCTTCCTTGGATCATATCCTTGGCCACTTTGGGGACATTCTGAAGAAGGTAGGTGCCCAGGCAATGAATCACCCTTCAGCTACATATAATCCAATTTCAGCTTAGGACTCATGTGTTCTCTCTTTCCTGAGCATAAATTTAAGGCAGAGCCCTGTGATCTCTTGACCATGTCTTAAAAATTCAAAGGGTATGAATAAAAGGACATCTTTGTCTTAGAACTTGGAGTCCCTGAAACAAACAGATTCATGATGTAACAATAAAACGTAGCCTCTTTAGGAGGTTGGGATTAATATATACGCATTACTCTTTATAAAATAGATAACCAGCAAGGACCTACTGTATAGCACAGGGAACTCTACTCAATACTCTGTAATAACCTAAATGGGAAAAGAATCTGAAAAAGAATCTATCTATCTATCTATCTATCTATCTATCTATCTATCTATCTTTGTGTATAAATGAATCACTGTGCTAACAGTGATTAGCTAATGAAACTAACACAATACTGTAAATCAACTATACTTCAATAAAAAAAAAATATATATATATATATATAAATTTTTTAAAAAGTGACACAAACTATTAGGTGTAAAATAAATAAGCAACAAGGACATATTGCACAGCACAGGGAAATACAGCCATTATCTTGTAATAACTTGAAATGGAGTATAATCTATAAAATTTTGAATTATTGTACTTTCCACCTGAAACTAATGTATTGGCTGGCCAAAAAGTTCGTTCAGGTCTTTCTGGAAGAGGTCATGGAAAAACCCGAATGAACTTTTTGACCAACCCAATAATATTGTATATCAACTATGCTTCAATAAAACAATAGAGAGTAGTGGAAGAAAAAAAAAGAAAAGAAAAAAAATAGCTTAATTCTTCAGCACTGTGAACCCCAGGTCCCTCAGAATTCTTAACTGTTGGCAGCATGGTAATGCTCTTACAATTGTGCGGTGCCCACAGCCCTTGGAATGTACGTGGGAGTGACTTATCGTTACCCTGCTGCTGCCTCTTGCCCCTGCCCATAAAACCAAAGCAGAGAGAATGACAGACTGATACCATATTTCCTTTCATTAGCAGTGTCACCTTTTGCTTCTCTGTGTAAATTAATTTATTTCATGAAAGAAAGAGAGGGTGACCTAGATGACAGAAGGAGGGACTTCTCTCCATGCCCAGCCACTCAAGGCAGATGATGTGCTAATATTTGACCTCTTTCCATGAATCTGAATGCTCTTTATGGCGTCTAGAATGGTGAATCTTTTCTGGAAGTTTTCAGTTTACTTCCAGATGCCTTTTCTTTATTCATCAATGTTTTAACTTTTTTCTTTCCCCAAAGACTACTTTCAGTTACTCAGTTATCCTTGAATTGTGTTCTCTTCACTGGTGCCCAAGGGCTCCATTTCTCTGAATATTTTCCACAGGCATATATTGTTTGTTTCTGACCTGGATCTGAGAGCTGTTGGCTATAGAGTATCTTGTTCTCAGCTCTCAGGCATCGTATAGCTGATCAAGGCTTATCCCTGATCATTCCTTTTTCTCCAGTTGACAGTGATTCCAGGTCGGTCAGTGTATCATTAAGAAGGACATGGTTCTGAGAGCTGTGGCTTAGAGAATGCTATGAGTAAGGAGGGTATAGGACTAGGGAGATTTAGAGAATCTCTGAGAATTCAGGCCACCAGGGTCTAGGACTAAAATCAAGATCCTCAGTTCAAGGGATGTAGCCTGAAGATAGATGATTTCCTGGGACTTCCTTCCTTTGCATTGTCCTTTGAAACAGCTACAGCTCCCAACCGGGACATCCTAAGCCAGAAGCTTTAATGGGTCCAGAGTTGAGCCTGTCATCCATTGTGCGTCTTCTGCAGGAGAAATACTAGTGGGATGCAATTGTCAGTGGCCATGTTTTTAATGGTGAGCACAGAACTTTAGCTCAGGCGTGAGGACTCTCCAGGCTAAATGGAAGTAGGCCCTTTGTACCTACTAGGAAAAGCTACCAGTTTACACAACAGTCACTTAGCTAGGACCCAGAGCACAATTCTCTTTTGATCTTACTTTGCTATGTCCACTTGTAGGTGACAGTTAAGGGGCAAACTGAATCTGGCCGCACATGAACAGTATAAGTTAACCCAAACCTTCCGTCACATCATATGCATCAGTTGATATGGGGGGAAATTAAAACTTAGTTTTTGATCAACTTTGTTTGACAAATTTAAGTGAAGCAAATACGCCTCTCATCTACCTCTGAACTATAATCTGGTTTTGGTTGATGTAAAAAAAAAGTAGCAACAATTTCATTCTCTACATTGATGCTCTTTCCATGTGTTTATTCTTCAGCGTCAAGTACAGAAATATGTTGCTGTAAGCTTCCCTTGCTAAAAATAACAGCAAGAAAATTGACCTTTTTGCTGCTAAATGAGTGAAGAATTTTCTCCATCTTAGGTCAGGGCTGAGTTCTCATAAATGTTTATCTATACTATCTTCCCAATCATTATATGACAAGCATTATTTTATAAATCAAGAGCTTATACTCAAGCTAGACACATTGAATTGTAATTTGTCTTAATATCCAAAACTGAAAATAATTTTTGCAGTGGGCAAAACCCCAGATGTGTTTTGTCAGTCCCTTTTTTCACTTAATGTCTAAAGCTTTATGTATTTAAGGAAAATTTTATCCATGTGTTTCTCATTTATTTACACTTAACTCATCAGTGTGTTTTGTATGAGTTATTTGATGTCCAAGAAGTCTTTTTAACCATTTTATGTGCTTGCTTTATGTGCCTATGAAATGGGAAGTGATTTTATGCCACAAAAGCAAACTGCGCAGACCTATCATTGTCGACAAATGTTTATCTCTGAAAGTTCATGATTGATTTAAAAATCTGAGCAAGAAATTTCTGAATAGTTCTAGACTGATCAACATAAAACTTATGTCTCTTTCCTACAGACAATCTTGTGTGTTCAGGGGCTTTTGTAGTTAAATACAGCCTTGTTTAAAGAAAGAATTTGGGGTCAGGGACTTCACCGGGGCATGTATATCAAGTCACTGGCTATTTCCATGCAACTCTTTCCTGATATCATTGGTGAACCCACCTCACCATTACCATTCATGTTTTCCAATGTGGTTGTCTTAGTCTGCTCAGGCTGCCATAACAAAATACCATAGATTGGGTGGCTTCAACAATAGAAATTTATTCCTCATAGTTCTGGAGACTGGAAAGTCCCAAGATCAAGGTATGGCAAGGTTGGTTTCTGGTGAGGACTTTTCTGGCTTGCAGACAGCTGCCTTTTTACTATGTCCTCACGTGGTGGAGAGAGAGAACAAGGGAGCCATAGAGCACTCTCTGGTGTCTCTTCTTTTAAGGACACTAATCCTTTTACATCAGAGCCCCTCATGTTTATGACCTCATTTAACTTTAATTACCTCCATAAAGGCCCTATCTCCAAATACAGTCACATTGGGGGTTGAGGCTTCGACATATCAATCTGGGGCAGTGGGGGACCCAAACAGTCAGTCCATAACAGTGGTCACTGGTTAGAAAGAAAGAAAGAAAGAAATCTTTTTAGGCATCTTATCAATGAACTTCATATCTGGTATTTTACCAGGAAAACTGTGCCCCAATAGGTGCCTCTTCCCCTGGGCCCTTTTAGCCTTCAGTGTTGCAGAGCAACAAGAATCTTTGAGAGTATTTATTTTATCATGTTGTGGATGTTCGTCCATTCGTTTGGCACACAGACTGAGCGGGAACTCTGTGAGTCCTATGAATAGGAGGTTGGGTACTGTACACTTCTTGCAGTGCTCAGGCTGGTAAGGGAACTGGATAGTGTAGGAGATGTTATTGAGGTCCTGCCATTCTTGCCTTGGTTCACCTGAATTGACCCACATGCAAGTACAAGCTGGAAGTACAGTGGAGTTAATGTCCCCAAGGAGTCACGTTTTGTTAGAGATGAGGTGCTCCGGCTCCCATACCATCTGGTGTGATGGTTCTGAGATATATAATTTCTCAGCCAGATTTCAGAGGCATTGAGACCCAGTTGCCCTATGGTCATTAAAACGCCCCTTACTGGGCTTCTTCCCTTGTCTCCCTTTTTCTCATCTGTGCTTCCTGAGATCATTCCCCAGATAAACTACCTGCACCCAGGTTCTTGTCTCATCATTTCTTCTGGGAGAAACCTAAGCTAAAGCACAGAGAAAACCAGGAGTTGCAGGATAGCGATATGAGCTGTAATAGGAGTAGGTGCAGTAAGAGGAGACAGTGGCAGAACACAGACTAGTTATTTCTTTTGGTAGAGATTTGCGGACAATTTACAAGCACAAAGTCAATATCCCTCCCTACACTGTAAACCTAATGAAAGCAGAGGTATCATCTATTCAGTGCTATATTTCTGGAGTCTACCACAGGACTGGCATATAAGATCTTAACACATATTTGTCGAATGGATAATGCTTCTTTGACAGAGGAAACACTGAGGTTTAGAAGGGTACAATCACTTGTAAGGTCCGTCGATCAGTAATGATGCTGAATTGCTCATGTTCTAATTCAGAGCTTTCCCTCCAACCAACTCTAAAAGGATAAAGGGTTAGCTAGAAAGTTATGAGGATTAGGAAGTGGGGTAGTATGTACTTAGCCTGAGTTTTCTGAGCAATGATGGTATACTTTGGAAAACAAGTCATTTAGATATGACTGGATTATAGAAGGTGACTGTTGGCTGGAAAAACAGAGATGAGAGGCAATAGAAAGTTCAGGCGGGAAGATGTGATATGCTATGCTAAGCGTTTGGACTCTCTCTGAGTAATGACGGTGGTAGTAGCATTGGTAGGGCATCGTAGAAGGATTTTGGTGGGGAGCTCTATCTGATTACCTTGTAGAAAGAAAATTCTAAGTCTTCTAAGTTTTCTCCTCTGCAGTGAGGCGGATAGATGAGATTGGGCAAGGCTGGAGATAGAAGGATGGATTCCAATTAGGTCTAGAAAAGTGGATTAACCAGATGGATGGTGAGATGTGTAGGTTGAGGTGGAAAAGAGAGTCAAGGTCAGTGTCCTGGCATGAGCTGAGCGGTGCCAGTTCTTTAGACAGAGCAGGTAAGCAAATTGTATTTGAGAGTTAAAAGACCTCATGGTACCCATGGGGCCTCCAGGTGAGGATATCTGGGTTCAAGAGAGAGAGAGAGATCCTGGTTGGAAATGCAGGTCTGGAGAGTCATTACTACCGGTCATCACACTTGGTGATTTGAAGCTATGGGAGTTAATGAAAGAAAAAATAAATAGTTAAATAGTTCTTACTCTATGCCAATCACTGTTCTGCATGTTTTTAAATATTAATTCTATTTAATTATTAAGTATACTTATTATTAAGAATTTTAGGTATTAATTAGCTCTATTTAATGATTAATCACTATACTTATCAATTAAGATACTAAATATTAACTCAGTATCTAACACAACAACCTTGGGCTATAGATACTGTTATTCCACTTTGTCTATGAGGAAACTTAGGTGCAAAGAAGTTAAATAAATTTCTCAAAGTCACACAGCCAGTGAGTGATGGAGCTAGGATCAATCAGTTGAGTGAACAGAGAAACAAAAGACAAGTGTCATAACTACAGGGAATGGAATGGGAGCTTGCAATCCTTTAAGACCAATAATGACCATCAAGAGAAGTGAGAGAGATGTCAGGAAAAATGTGGAAACTTAGGAGATCAAAAAAAAAAAGGCTTTTCTTGGGTCATATGCCACTGAGAGATCAAGCAACATAAAGACTAAAAGATATTCATTGGGTTGCTTTTATATTGGAAATTGTCGGTTTTAATGAAATGATGCAGGTTGGCCATTCAACTCAAATATTATCCCAGTGTCAGAAGAAACAGCTATGGGCAAACTATAAAAACCAAACAGGTTAACCAAACTAGATGAATCGATTCTAGAGAATTTGTTTGACCTGACAGATTTGTGCTGCATATATTATATGAGGAAATTTTGAATGAGCCATGCTTTCTGGAGGCTGCAGCTACCTATCCTGATACCAAAATGGGCAAGGCTTAAGAAGCAATCATGCTAAAAAAAGAAAGGAAGGAGGGTGGAATGGACACCTGAGTGAAAACCACAGTAAAATTTGAAAATTCAAGAAGTTACCACCATAAAGAATGCTCTCAAAAGTATTTTTGAGACCTAAATTCTTTGCTTTTGATACTGCTCATGTATGAAGAAATAAGTGTTACAAGAGCGTCCGGAGCTCAAAATATCAAGAATAAAAAGAAGATTCATGTTAAATCCCTTGCTGATGGATATTGGCAGCCTACAAGAAACACGTGGGAGAAAGTTCTCAAGCTTGGAGTACAAGGGGAATGACTTTTGCACATGCAGGAAAAAGCATGTCCAAAGACAGCGGTGAAGGCTGGAGGGAATGTGGGAGTTGGAAATCAGTGTAGGCAGGCCTAATGAGGTGGAGACAATTCTTTCCTTGGTCATGTTTTAAGGTAAGTCAAGAGTGTTTGGACATAAGCTGCTGTGGTCAACTTTCTCCATAAGGGACTTTCGCTGATACCTGCAGTGAATTCAATAGATGTCAATGATAATTGAATCAATTTGGGGTGTTTGCCTGGAAAAGACTACTCTCCTTCTGACAAGCCAGGTTTTAAAAAGCGAAGCTTTAAATCGGTCAGCTGAAATTGGTTTATGAATTGCTGGAAATCCCTAGACGGATTTCCATCAATTCAAAACATCACAGACAATCTCGTATTTGCAGTGGGCTTTGAGTTATTCATGAAATCCTATTGAACATCTTTTTTGCATTAATTTAGTGATATTTCTCACTGACGTCAAGGTGATGAAAAATCACGCTAAACCTTACTTGGCTGACTGGAGAGAACTTGGAAACCCACCAGGCATGTTGCAGGCAATTTCTGGAAGGCAGGCAGAGAGACCCGGCATGCCTCAGAAACTATCTCAGAGATGAGCTTTTGAGAAGAACGAGTCTACAATTATGGGAATAAAACTCAAATATATTTAACTGCTGCCATCAGTTCCTGAAAAGTTAGAAAAATATGAAAAACATGCCCCAGTGGCAGAATTAAAGCAGAAGGAGGTATGCTTTAAGAGAAAATCAGGATTTCCTTTACTTACCAAACACTTCTGTAGGTTTTACTATGTTTCTAGCACTTTTCTAATGGCTTTATAAATAGTAACTCATGTAATGTTCTTGACACCCCTTAGGAGGTGGGTACTGTGATTATTCTCATTTTATACACAGTGGTGGTGTGACACAGAGAGGTTACGTAGCATGCTCATGCCCACACAGCTGGGATTGAGCTGGGATTTCGAATTAGGGATCCTGGCTCCAGCATCTATGCTTTTAGCCACATGTATGCTCTGTCTCATAAAAGAAAGCAAAGGAAACAACATTTCCTATCAAGAGTCTGTACCTATTATCTCTAATAATACTCAGAATGACTTTCCCACGTGGTAGCTTCTTCTTGATTCTAGTTTTACCACATTGTGCCTTGTAAAACTGTCCTCTGGTATTGTGGAGCGAAGCAGACACGACATTGGTAACCTTACAGTGTGGTGTGGTGTTGGTTTTCTTTTTTGTTCTGAGGTCTTCAGCATATGTTGAAAGATTATAAATAGGAATGATTCCCATTGTATAAACTGTGAACGCAAACATTAATGAACAATTTATGGACTACGTGGTTCTCACAGACTGTCCTCAGACAATCAGTAGTTTCAAGAAATTGTGAGAAGCCGACAATGAGAGAGGAAATATGTGTAAATACCTTCTACAAAGGACTTTTCTCTTGAGACATACATTTTTTAAAACAAAATCACTATATTTGCACCAGTTATGTTGGACTATTTTGAACAAGATTTTTGTTTTGCAGTGACTTGAAAAGATATCTGCACCCAGCAGCATTATTTCTAATAGCTAAGACCTGGAAATAACCTAAGTGTCCTTCCTATTGAATTGATAAAGAAGTTTGTGGTGTATGTATATACAATAGAATATTATTCAGCCATTAAAAAACAAGGAAATTCTAGAATCCTTATTGTTTGTAACAACATGGATAAACCTTGAGGACATTATGCTGTGTGAAATAAGTCAAACAATGAAAGACGAATACAGTATGATCTCACATGTGGAACCTAAAACAACAACAACTCATAGAAAAAGAGATCAGACTTGTGGTTATACCAGAAGTGGGGCGTGGGGAAGGTAGCACTGGAGGATGGTTGTCAAAAGCTACAAACTTCCAGCTATGAGATATGTAAGTCCTAGCACCATAATGAGCACCAGAGTGATTACAGTTAACACTGCTGGGTGATGCATAAACTAAGGGTTCTCATCATAGGAGAATTTATTTTTCCTTTTTTCTTCTTTCTTTTCGTTTTATTGTATTTATTTGAGAAGATGCCTGTTAGCTGAAGCTTTTGTGGTAATCATTTCACAATGCATGTAAGTCAAACCATCGTGCTGTATACCTTACACTTCTATAGTGGTACATGTCAGTTATTTCTGAAAAGTGGAAACAAACTGTGTTTGTGACATAAAGACTCTTGGTTGCTGGTTTTTAATTTGTTGGTTTTTAATCTTTTGCTGGTTTTTAATCTTGTTGGTTTTTAATTTTTTAAAATAACATTTAATTTGTTGGTTTTTAATCTTTTGCTGGTTTTTAATCTTGTTGGTTTTTAATTTTTTAAAATCACATTCCTGTCTGTTTGGTTGACAAATTACTTGGAAATAGGGTTCTTCATCTGTTATCGTGGAGATTCCCTATTGATTCTTTATAGCCAATAGTAGTTCTCCCAAAAGTCTTTCGGCTCATTAGGGATGGGTCTTGTGCTTTACATTGTAAATGTCTCCTATAGTAGCCAAAACAATAGGCCATTTTTATTAAAATATCCTATCTCCAGTTCAGACTTCTCTCCTTAGACTCTGGTACTCCACTGTCTATTCAGTATCTCCACTTGGATTTCTAATTGATAATCTCAAGTTTAAGATGTCTAAAACAACCATCCTTTTAACCTGCAGCCTTCCCCATCTTAATTGAAGGGAATTCTGTTCTTCAAATTGCTGAAGCCTAAAACTTCAGAGGCATCTTGACTTCTCTCTTTTTCTCCCACCCCTCATCCAGTCTAGCAACAAATCCTGGCTCTACTTTCAGAATATGTCCAACATCCATTCAGTCCTTACTTTACCTCATGCTCCCACCTGTTTTGAACCACCATCTTTACTCAGATTACACTAGTCTACTAATGGTCTCTCTGTTTCTCCTCTTATCCCTCTATGGCAACCAAAGTTATCGAGTAAAAATATGCTGACAAATGTCACTTCTCTGCTAAAAACCCTGTAGTAGGTTCCCTTTCAGAGTGAACAGCACCCATTATCTCTTCTCCAACTACTTCCATTTTGGCTTCTCCACGCCAGTCACCCTGGCTCCCCCATCAGACCCACTCCTGCCTTGGACCCTTAACTTCGCCTGTTTCCACTGCTAGAAAGCTCTTCTCCCGGATATTCCTTCCGCCTTTTTAAAATCTTACCTGAAATGTCACTTCCTTAATGAGGTTCATCCTGACCATCTTGTTTAAAATAGGTCTTTCCTTACTTCCAACTCCCTTTCCCCTTTTCTCTTCCCACAGCACTTGTCAACTGACAAATGGTAGAATTTACTTATTACAATTGATCATTTAGTATCTGTGTCTCCCAAGTAGAAAGTATATTCTTCAGGAGCATGAATCTTTGTCTGCTTCATTCACTGAAAAATCCCAAGTGTCTAGAATAACATCTAACACAGAGTAGATACATAACACTTGCTGAATAAACAAACAAAAGGATTAATTTAAAAATGTGTATTGCATTGGACCTCTCTAACGGAACTATCCCAGGCTGCCTTGCTTCTCCACTCCTCCATGGTTAGCCACAAGAGGGTTACAAATGTATACTATACGTTTTGCTTTAACGCTGGACTAGTTAAAGCTTCGCATTCTTTAAACTTCCATTGAACATACCTATTTGAAATACAGTCCTAAAAACAGCATCCACCATTTTAATTAAATCCATCGTGAATGCATCATTATCTAAAACACAAAAATAAACTCCTAGAGAAACATCTGGCAGGTAGGGCTGGATTGGCCATCATGAGTGTCCTCAATTGTCTTTCTATTCTGAGAGGCAAAAAAAGATCACTTGCCTCTTGATTAAAATGAAAAAGAACTATTGCTGCTATTTGAAAATGGAGCTAATGAGCAGGAAGTCTGGTTCACTCAATGATTCTTATTAAAGAACAGATTTGCTCCTTGCCTAAGGAGATGTACCCGGGAAACAGTGTGAAATCTTCTATTTTGATTTAAGATGCTGAACAATAAACAGTCCTTGAAGCTTCCGGTATCCAAGGACACAGATCTAGTGTTTTCCACCTTGTTTGAATGTTCAGTTTAGGCAATACATGGCAGCTGGACTCAATCCTGTTGTTAGAAACATCCCTGAATGAAAGTGCCCGGTCATTACTCATGATCCCATTGGTATGCTTAGAGCAGTGGACCGGCCAGCTTGCAGTCTGAGATGGCCTTTAATGGAGGAGAGGGAGAAAACTTTGGAACAAAGAGGCAGAAAACAAAGATAAACATAGAAACGGCATGGCCAAGTGTTAAAATCGCAAAATGTAGACGGGACAATTTTGTCTCTCCGTACTCAGCAGTTAGGATTAGGTGGGACTTAAAAAGCTGCAGTGTCACCTGGCCTATCGGTTTGACACAGAGTGGAGGCGATTGTTCACAAGCCCGTCTAAGCTAATGAGTCTTCATTGGAAACTGTAGTTTATTTAAAGGTACTACTGTTCCCAAGCTGTCTAGAATCAGTGGATTTCCTTTTTTTTTATTTAGCATCTTTATTAGAGTATAATTGCTTTACAATGGTGTGTTAGTTTCTGCTTTGTAACAAAGTGAATCAGCTATACATATACATATATCCCTATATCTCCTCCCACTTGAGTCTCTCTCCTACCCTCCCTATCCCACCCCTCTAGGTGGTCAGAAAGCACCGAGCTGATCTCCCTGTGCTATGCAGCTACTTCCCACTAGCTATCTATTTGACATTTGGTAGTGTACATATGTCCATGCCACTCTCTCACTTCCTCCCAGCTTACCCTTCCCCCTCCCCGTGTCCTCAAGTCCATTCTCTACGTCTGTGTCTTTATTCCTGTCCTGCCCCTAGGTTCTTCAGAACAAATTTTTTTTTTAAGATTCCATATACATGTGTTAGCGTACAGTATTTGTTTTTCTCTTTCTGACTTACTTCACTCTGTATGACAGACTCTGGGTCCATCCACCTCACTACAAATAACTCAATTTCATTTCTTTTTATGGCTGAGTAATATTACATTGTATATATGTGCCACATCTTCTTTATCCAATCATCTGTCGATGGACACTTAGGTTGCTTCCATGTCTTGGCTATTGTAAATAGAATTGCAATGAACATTGGGGTACATGACTCTTTTTGAATTATGGTTTTTCTCAGGGTATATGCCCAGTAGTGGGATTGCTGGGTCGTAGGGTAATCCTATTTTTAGTTTTTTAAGGAACCTCCATACTGTTCTCCGTGGTGGCTATACCAATTTACATTCCCACCGACAGTGCAAAAGGGTTCCCTTTTCTCGACACCCTCTCCAGCATTTATTGTTTATAGATTTTTTGATGATGACCACTCTGACTGGTGTGAGGTGATACCTCATTGTAGTGTTGATTTGCATTTCTCTAATGATTAGTGATGTTGAGCATCCTTTCATGTATTTGTTGGCAATCTGTATATCTTCTTTGGAGAAATGTCTATTTATGTCTTCTGCCCATTTTTGGATTGGGTTGTTTGTTTTTTTGATATTGAGCTGCATGAAATGCTTGTAAATTGTGGAGATTAATCCTTTGTCAGTTGCTTCATTTGCAAATATTTTCTCCCATTCAGAGGGTTGTCTTTTCGTCTTGTTTATGGTTTCCTTTGCTATGCAAAAGCTTTTTTTCATTAGGTCCCATTTGTTTATTTTTGTTTTTATTTCCATTTCTCTAGGAGGTGGGTCAAAAAGGATCTTGCTGTGATTTATGTCATAGAGTGTTCTGCCTATGTTTTCCTCTAAGTTTGATAGTGTCTGGCCTTAAATTTAGGTCTTTAATACATTTTGAGTTTATGGTGTTAGGGAGTATTCTAATTACATTCTTTTACATGTAACTGTCCAGTTTTCCCAGCACCACTTATTTAAGAGGTTATCTTTTTTCCATTGTATATACTTGCCTCCTTTATCAAAAATAAGGTGACCATATGTGTGTGGGTTTATCTCTGGGCTTCCTATACTGTTCCAGTGATCTATATTTCTGTTTTTGTGCCAGTACCATACTCTCTTGATTACTGTAGCTTTGCAGTATAGTCTGAAGTCTGGGAGCCTGATTCCTCCATCTCCATTTTTCTTTCTCAAGGTTGATTTGGCTCTTCAGGGTCTTTTGTATTTCCATACAATTGTGAAATTTTTTGTTCTAGTTCTGTGAAAAATGCCATTGGAAGTTTGATAGGGATTTCATTGAATCTGTAGATTGCTTTGGGTAGTATAGTCATTTTCACAATGTTAATTCTTCCAATCGAGGAACATGGTATATCTCTCCATCTGTTTGTATCATCATTAATTTCTTTCCTCAGTGTCTTATAGATTTCTGCATATAGGCCATTTGTCTCCTTAGGTAGGTTTATTCCTAGGTATTTTATTCTTTTTGTTGCAATGGTAAATGGGAGTGTTTCCTTAATTTCTCTTTCATATTTTTCATCATTAGTGCACTGGAATGCAAGAGATTTCTATGCATTAATTTTGTATCCTGCTACTTTACCAAATTCATTAATTAGCTCTAGTAGTTTTCCGATGGGTTCTTTAGGATTCTCTATGCATACTATCATGTTATCTGCAAACAGTGACAGTTTTGCTTCTTCTTTTCTGATTTGGATTCCTTTTATTTCTTTTTCTTCTCTGCCTGCTGCAGCTAAAACTTCCAAAACTATGTTGAATAATAGTGGTGAGAGTGGAAAATCTTGTCTTGTTCCTGATCTTAGAGGAAATGGTTTGAGTTTTTCACCATTGAGAATGATGTTGGCTGTGGGTTTGCCATACATGGCGTTTATTATGTTGAGTTAAGTTCCCTCTATGCCTACTTTCTGGAAGGTTTTTATCATAAATGAGTGTTGAACTTTGTTGAAATCTTTTTCTGCATCTATTGAGATGATCATATGGTTTTTATCCCTCAGTTTCTTAATATGGTTTATCACATTGATTTGCATGTATTGAAGAATCCTTGCATTCCTGGGATAAACTCCACTTGATCATGGTGTATGATCCTCTTAATGTGCTGTTGGATTCTGTTTGCTAGTATTTTGTTGAGGATTTTTGCCTCTATCTTCATCAGTGATATTGGCCTGTAGTTTTCTTTCTTTGTGACATCTTTGTCTGGTTTTGGTATCAGGGTGATGGTGGCCTCGTAGAATGAGTTTGGGAGGGTTCCTCCCTCTGCTATATTTCGGAAGAGTTTGAGAAGTATAGGTGTTAGCTCTTCTCTAAATGTTTGATAGAATTCGCCTTTGAAGCCATCTGGTTCTTGGCTTTTGTTTGTTGGAAAGTTTTTAATCACAGTCCCAATTTCAGTGCTTGTGATTGGTCTGTTTATATTTTCTATTTCTTCCTGGTTCAGTCTTCAGAAAGGTTATACCTTTCTAAGAATTTGTCCCTTTCTTCCAGGTTGTCCATTTTATTGGCATATAGTTGATTGTAGTAATCTCTTGATCCTTTGTATTTCTGCAATGTCAGTTGTTACTTCTCCTTTTTCATTTCTAATTCTGTTGATTTGAGTCTTGTCTCTTTTTTTCTTGATGAGTCTGGGTAATGGTTTATCAATTTTATTTATCTTCTCAAAGAACCACCTTTTAGTTTTATTGATCTTTGCTATTGTTTCCTTCATTTCTTTTTCATTTATTTCCGATCTGATTTTTATTTCTTTCCTTCTGCTAACTTTGGGGTTTTTTTGTTCTTGTTTCTCTATTTGCTTTAGGTGTAGGATTAGGTTGTTTATTTGAGATATTTCTTGTTTCTTGAGGTAGGATTGTATTGCTGTAGACTTCCCTCTTAGAACTGCTTTTGCTGCATCCCATAGGTTTTGGGTCATCGTGTTTTCATTGTCATTTGTTTCTAGGTATTTTTTGATTTCACCTTTGATTTGTTCAGTGATCTCTTGGTTATTTAGTAGTGTATGGTTTATTCTCCATGTGTTCGTAGTTTTTACAAAATTTTTCCCTGTAATTGATATCTAGTCTCATAGCATTGTGGTCAGAAAAGACTCTTGATACAATTTCAGTTTTCTTAAATTTACCAAGGCTTCATTTGTGACCCAAGATATGATCTATCCTGGAGAAGGTTCCGTGAGCACTTGCGAATAAAGTGTATTCCGTTGTTTTTGGATGGAATGTCTTATAAATATCAATTAAGTCCATCTTGTTTAATGTATCATTTAAAGCTTGAGTTTCCTTATTTATTTTCATTTTGGTTGATCTGTCAATTGGTGAAAGTGGGGTGTTAAAGTCCCCTACTATGATTGTGCTACCGTCAATTTCCCCTTTTATAGCTGTTAGCATTTGCCTTATGTATTGAGGTGCTTATATGTCAGGTGGATAAATATTTACAATTGTTATATCTTCTTCTTGGATTGATCCCTTGATCATTATGTAGTGTCCTTCTTTGTCTCTTGTAATAGTCTTTATTTTAAAGTATATTTTGTCTGAAATGAGAATTGCTATTCCAGTTCTCTTTTGATTTCCATTTGCATGGAATACCTTTTTCCATCTCCTCACTTTCAGTCTGTGTCCCTAGGTCTGAAATGGGTCTCTTATAGACAGCATATATACGGGCCTTATTTTTGTATCCATTCAGCCAGTCTATGTCTTTTGGTTGCAGCATTTAATCCATTTACATTTAAGGTAGTTATCAATATGTATGTTCCTATTACCATTTTCTTAATAGTTTTGGGTTTATTATTGTAGGTCTTTTCCTTCTCTTGTGTTTCCTGCCTAGAGAAGTTGTTTTACCGTTTGTTGTAAAGCTGGTTTGGTGGTGGTGAATTCTCTTAAACTTTTGCTTGTCTGTAAACGTTTTAATTTCTCCATCAAATCTGAATGAGATCCTTGCTGGGTAGAGTAATCTTGATAGTAGGTTTTTCCCTTTCATTACTTTAAATATGTCCTGCCACTCCCTTCTGGCTTGCAGAGTTTCTGCTGAAGGGTCAGCTGTTAACCTTATGGGGATTCCCTTGTATGTTATTTGTTGTTTTTCCCTTGCTGCTTTTAATATTTTTTCTTTGTATTTAATTTTTGATAGTTTGATTAATATGTGTCTTGTTGTGTTTCTCCTTGGGTTTATCCTGTATGGGACTCTCTGTGCTTCCTGGACTTGATTGACTATTTCCTTTTCCATATTAGGGAAGATGTCAACTACAGTCTCTTCAAATATTTTTTCAGTCCCTTTCTTTTTCTCTTCTTCTTCTGGGACCCCTATACTTTGAATGTTGGTGAATTAATGTTGTCCCAGAGGTCTCTGAGACTGTCCTCAATTCTTTTCATTCTTTTTTCTTTATTCTGCTGTGCTGTAGTTAATTCCACTATTTTATCTTCCAGTTCACTTATCCGTTCTTCTCCCTCAGTTATTCTGCTATTGATTCCTTCTAGAGAAGTTTTAATTTCATTTATTGTGTTGTTCATCATTGTTTGTTTGCTCTTTAGTTCTTCTAGGTCCTTGTTAAACGTTTCTTGTATTTTCTCCATTCTTTTCCAAGATTTTGGATGATCTTTACTATCATTACTCTGAATTCTTTTTTCAGGTAGACTGATTATTTCTTCTTCATTTGTTTGGTCTGGTGATTTTTTACCTTGCTCCTTCATCTGTTGTGTGTTTCTCTGTCTTCTCATTTTGCTTTACTTACTGTGTTTGGGGTCTCCTTTTCGCAGGCTGCAGGTTCATAGTTCCCACTGTTTTTGGTGTCTGCCCCCAGTGCCTAAGGTTGGTTCAGTGGGTTGTGTAGGCTTCCTGGTTCAGTGGACTGGTGCCTGTGTTGCAGTGGGTAGGGCTGGATCTTGTCTTTCTGGTGGGCCGGCCACGTCCAATGGTGTGTTTTCGGGTGTTTTTGATTGTATTATGATTTTAGGCAGCCTCTCTGCTAATGGGTGGGGTTGTCTTCCTGTCTTGCTAGTTGTTTGGCATAGGGTTTCCAGCACTGTAGTTTGCTGGTTATTGCGTGGAGGCGGGTCTTAGCATTGAGATGGAGATCTCTGGGAAAGCATTCGCCATTTGATATTACGTGGAGCCGGGAGGTCTCTGGTGGATGACTGTCCTGAACTCGGCTCTCCCACTTCAGAGGCACAGGCCTAACACCCCGCTGTAGCATGAAGAGTCTGTCAGCCACCCAGCTCAGAAGAAAAAGGAGAAAAAAAGAAAATAGAAATAAATAAAATAAAATAGTTAATAAAATAATTTTAAAAATTATTAAAAATAAAACAAAAAGTAATAAAAAAGGGAATAAAAGAAAGAAAGAAAGAAGAGACCAACCAAACCAAGTAACAAATCCACCAATGATAGCAAGTGCTGAAAACTATACTAAAAAATAAAAAACGGACAGACAGAACCCTAGGACAAGTGGTAAAAGCAAAGCTATACAGACAAAATCACACAAAGAAGCATACACATACACACTCACAAAAAGAGAAAAAGGAAAAAATATATATATATAAAAAAGAAGAGGGCAACCAAATTAATAAACAAATCTAATATTGATGATAAACTCTAACAACTAAACTAAGATAATCATAAAACCAGAAATAAATTAGATGCAGAAAGCAAACCACAGTGTACAGTTGCTCCCAAAGTCCACCGCCTCAATTTTGGGATGATTCGTTGTCTATTCAGGTATTCCACAAATGCAGGGTACATCAAGTTGATTGTGGAGATGTAATCTGCTGCTCCTGAGTCGGCTGGGAGGGGTTTCCCTTTCTCTTCTTTGTTCGCACAGCTCCTGATGTTTAGCTTTGGATTTGGCTCCGCCTCTGTGTGGGTCACCTGAGGGTGTCTGGTCCCACCCAGGCAAGATGGGGTTAAAGTAGCAGCTGATTCGGGGACTCTGGCTCACTCAGGCTGGGGGGAGGGAGGGGTGCGGAGTGTGGGGCGAGCCTGCGGCAGCAGAGGCTGGTATAATGTTGCACTAGCCCAAGGCACACCGTGTGTTCTCCTTGGGAAGTTGTCCCTGGACCATGGAACCCTGGCAGTGGTGAGTTGCACAGGCTCCCAGAAGGGGAGGTGTGGAGAGTGACCTGTGCTTGCACACAAGCTTCTTGGTGGCTGCAGCAGCAGCCTTAGCGTCTCATGCCCGTCTCTGGTGTCCACGCTGATAGCTGCAGCTCACGCCCGTTTCTGCAGCTCGTTTAGGTGGTGCTCTGAATCTCCTCTCCTCGTGCACCCCAAAGCAATGGTCTCTTGCCTCTTAGGCAGGTCCAGACTTTTTCCTGGACTCCCTCCTGGGTAGCTGTGGCGCACTAGCCCCCTTCAGGCTGTGTTCACACCGCCAACCCCAGTCCTCTCCCTGGGATTTGAACTCTGAAGCCCGAGCCTCAGCTCCCAGCCCCTGCCCGCCCAGGCGGGTGAGCAGACAAACCTCTCAGGCTGGTGAGTTCTGGTGGGCACTGATCCTCTGTGGGGGAATCTCCCCGCTTTCCCCTCCACACCCCTGTTTCTGCACTGTCCTCTGTGTCTCAGAAGCTTCCCCCCGCCCACCCCCTGTCTCCGCCAGTGAAGGGGCTTCCTACTGTGTGGAAACTTTTCCTCCTTCACAGCTCCCTCCCAGAGGTGCAGGTCCCATCCCTATTCTTTTGTCTCTGTTTTTCCTTTTGCCCTACCCAGATACGTGGGGGGTTTCTTGCCTTTTGGGAGGTCTGAGGTCTTCTGCCAGCGTTCAGTAGGTGTTCTATACGGGTTGTTCCACAGGTAGATGTGTTTCTGATGTATTTGTGGGGAGGAAGGTGAGCGCCACGTCTTATTCCTCTGCTGTCTTGAAGGTCTCTGAGTCCATGTAATTCTTAAAACGAAAAGTATAAATAGTACAAAGCATGCCACTTTCACTTTGCCAGTTCCTTGGTTTTTGAATTAATAGTATTTTACTATAGTAAACAGATTTGTTATTTATGAGGATCAGTGTAGAGCATGGGCTCTGGAGCCAGACTGGCCCCATCCCATAACTGGCTGGGTGACCTTGAGCAAGTTACATAGCCTTCAACTTCTTCATTTGTAAGATAAGAATATTTGCTGCACCTCCTTCTTGGATTTGTGAGAATGACATGAGTTAATCTATAAAAACGGGTCAGCACAGTAATGGTAAACATTACGTATACATTTACTATTATTTCAGTGAACAATTTTTGTAATCATGATATTCTTACTTTCGATATAGGCTAGACGTTATTATTTATACGTAAGAATGAGTTCTTGCCTCTCCAAGTATCTTTAACAAGATTGTAATGTAGCATGCCAAGGGAGGGACACAGATAAGGCAGCGTGCTACTTTCTGCTACTGTAAGTCACTGGTTTTTGGAGGAGTCCATGCTAGGCTGCTGAATTGGGGGAATGTAAGATGATAACACCGCTGGGTTTGGAGTTCAGGGCATGCGTGCATGAGGGTGGCTGGCTTCAGTCTCCCCCTCTTCCATCACTGATCTGTGAACAGAGACAGAAAGAGATTGATAAGACATCCTAGACCATTATACTGTGTGTTCTTTTAACTGTGGGAGGTCAAAAAATCCTATTAGAAAAAGTTCATGGGTTCTGTTGAGAAACAGACCAACTTTCTGTGGATTCATTACTACATATATCATTTTTGCCCACGTGTTTGTTATCTATTGCTATGTATATACTCCTAAACTTGGCAGCTTCAAACAACACACTTTTTTGAAGTCAGTGTTTCTGAGGGTCAAGAACCCAGGACTAGCTTAGCTGGGTGATTCTGGATCCGATTCTCTCTGAGGTTGTAGCCAAGATACATACTGGGGCTGTAGCCATCTGAAAAGTTGACTGGGCTGAAGGATCACCTTCCAAGTTCACTCACATGGCTGTTGGCAGGGGTTCTCAGTTCCTCACCATGTGAGCCTTTCCTAGGACAGCTTATATACCATGGCAGCTGCTTCCCCCAGAGTCAGTGATCCAGAGAGCATGGAGGAAAGCCCAAGAGGGAAGCCACCGTGTTTGCTATAACCTAATCTCAGAAGGGACATAGCATCAGTTTGGCTCAATTCTACTGATCACACACCAACTCTGGTGTAATATGGGAGGCGACACAGGAGATGCAAGTACCAGAGGTAGGGATCATTGGTAGGCCATCTTGAAGGCCGGCAACCACAGCTGTATTTAACTTTTTAAGAAGAACTTATATTTCCTTTTTATAAATAAGGAATAAGGCTATAGCCTTAGAATAGTCTGAATTGAAAATAAAATGACAGAAGTTATATCTAAAAGCATGTTTTCGTCATTGAACATCATAATTTTATCTGTGTATGCATACTATTACTGTTTGTGCACACACACACACACAAACACACATATTAGAAATGCAGACCATTAGCCCTTCTCAGATTTACTCAATCAGAATTTACATTTTAACCAAACCCTCAGATAATTCTTATGCACATTAAGTTTGAGAAACACCAGTATAGGATATATTTTAAACTTTTTCAATCATAAAACCTAGTATGTCTTGAAAATTAATAATGGAATGGAACTAACAAAATTACCTATTAAATTAGTATTTGGTACTAAAGCTCTCTATTCTCTCTGCCCCTCCCCCCAACCCTGACTCCTTTCCTACACACACTCTACACAGAAATACAGTCTGTCTTTCAAGAATATGGAAGTCAACCAAAGCTTTTTTTTATCCCCCCTTACAAGAAAATAGGTGGAGTACTGCAATGACATTTCAAAAAACCATGTTTTGAGATAAGGTTGTTTTTATTGATGGCAGATGGGAATAGACTTGCAATGGATACAGTTGGCTCAAGGAAAAAGAAATAGTTTTGAAAATCATCAACTGGTATTTGCAAAATGTCATCAGGGACTTTCTTTTTCCCTTGCCGAAAACAAATACAGACAATTCTACATAAAGAAAAAGCCTGTGTGTAAAATTCAGCCATGTGTTTGAAACGATTCCATTTTTTATAAGACAGCTTGAAGTACCGTGACAGTTGTGCATACAAAAAGCTCAAACTAATTTGTTTTTGTGGTATTAATGAATTGGTATTAGTCTTGTTGGCACAGGGATTAATACCTACCCACTATTTCCGTACAGGGTCAGTCCCTAGAGGGGAGACCTTGAAGTAAAAGCAATTATGCAGCCTGTAGCTTATTAAACAAACCATTAAAATGTATTTTTCTCTGATTACAAAAGTAATACAAATTCACTGCAGAACATTTGAGAAATAACAAAAAAACGATAAGGAAATATAAAAGTTATTTAAAATCCCACTGAAAGATAGCTACTTTAAAAAGAGATAACTTCTATTAATATTTTGACCTGTGCCTTGCAGTGCTTTTCTGTGGTATGCCTCATACATATGTACAGTATACGGATGACATATACACACACATCACCCAAGAGGGAAATGCGCAAGACTTCTGCTATGAGGAAGAAAATTAAAATGATAGCATAACTTTACCATGTAGACACAACTTCCAAAACTGTGGCGAGTTTCTGGGTGACCATTTCCTGCCATCTGTACACTGCCAAACTGACTTTGCACCCAGTGTTTACAACCGTCACCCCCTTAGAAGTTTCTAGAACATTTTAGTCACCTCCGAAAGAAACCCCGTACCAATTAACAGTTATTCCCCATTCCTTCCTCCCCCAGCCCTAAGTAACCACTAACTACTAACTACTTTTTACCTCAGTGGATTTGCCTATTCTGAACATTTCATATTAGTAGAATCTTATGACATGTAATCTTTTGTGTCAGCTTCCTTTCACTTAGCATAATGTTTTCAAGGTTCATCCATATCATACCATGAATCAATACTTCTTTTTCTTAATGGCTGAATAGCGTACCATTGTGTGGATATTTTGTGTATCCATTCATGAGTTGTTACCATTTTCCGCTACTATGAATCATAATTCTATGAACAGTCATGTGCAAATTTTGGTATGGACATAGGTTTTTATTTCTTTTATGTATATATCTAGAAGTGTAATGACTGTCATATTATCGCCTGCTTTTTAAAAATTGTAGCCATTCTACTGAGTATGAAGTTGTATCTCGTGGTTTTGATTTGCATTTGCATTTCCCTAACGATAAATGTTGTTGAGCATCTTTTCATGTGCTTATGCGCCATTTGTATTTTTCATTGGAAAAAATGTCTACTCAAATCTTTTGCCCAATTTTATTTGCCTTTTTATTATGAAGTTGTAATAATTTTTTATATAAATTATATGGATCAGAGGGATACTAGGCCCTTATCAGATATATGATTTGCAAATATTTTCTTTTATTCTGTGGGTTGTGCTTTCACTTTGTTGATAATATCCTCTATACAAACATTTCTAACTTTGATGACGTCCAATTGAATATGCCTGATGTATGTGATACAGTATATGGATGGCATAGATACACACACATAAACGTACATAAAATTAGGGTCATACTTGAACAGGCGTTTAAAAATGGTAATAATTTAAAGAGAATTTCTGAGTGCTTAAGATATGTTATTTCAGAGGAAAAAAAAAGAAAGCATTTTAAGGCAAGACATACTTGACTCCTTTGCAATACAAAGGGCAATTCAGTAAGTATAAACATTTCCTAGTGGCTTCAGAAAATAGTTTTCTGGTCCTAAATTCTCTCTCTAAATATTCTCTCCTTTGAATATATTAAGGAGAATTCCTAGTGACTAATGCCAGAAGCACTGTTGAACTCAAGGTACAAAACAGAACTTTCTTCTTATGAATAAAACTTTCTTCTTTCTCATGAATCTGTTGGAGGGACTCATTCACCACGTTTGGTATTGGAAAGAAAAATGTTTCACATTCTTAGAGCAGGTTCCTTCTTTTGTTGTTAAAAAAAAATATTAATGGAAGTGCAACTTCGTTATTTCTTTGGTTGCTTGTGCTTTTGTTATCATATCTAAGTCATTGCCTGATCCAAGGTCATGAAAATTTACACCTATGTTTTCTTCCAAGAGTTTTATAGTTTAGGTCTTTGATCCATTTTGAGCTAAATTTTCTATATGATAAGGCAGGAGTCCAAGTTCATTCTTTTGAATGTGGATATCCAGTTGCCCCACCACCATTTGTTGAAAAGCCTGTTCTTATCCCATTTAATTGTCATGGTTCCTTTGTTGAAAAGCAATTGTCCACCAACGTAAGGGGCTTTTCTCTATTGAATCTCTTCTCCATACCGTTGCTAGTGGTTATTCTAAACTGTGTATTTGATCATGTTTTTCTGCTACTGAAGTATCTTCAGTGGCTCCTAAGGATTATAAGAAAAATGTTAAATCTGGCCGTGTGCTAGGAAGGGCAGGGGCTGTGAATGAGGCACAGTTAGTTTTGAATCTGGCTCTGCCTTTTAAGTGTGACCTGGGACAAATTATTCAGTTACAACTAGGTTGTGAACCTCACTCCCGCAGCGACCTTGCCTGATTTGCTCACCACCAAAGCCCAATATATCACCCACATTCAGAAAGTATTTGTTGAATGGTGAATGAATCTGTTTCCTCATCTACAAAATGGAGATTATTATCAATATAACTATTTCATAAGGTTCTGATCATTGTTAAATTACATAAGATACCCCACTGATCTTTTAAAAATGTTCTTCTTAAATTACTTTCAGTAAAGGGCACAAATCGTAACTGTAAGTGTGATGAATTAAAGCAAAGTGGACACGCTCCACTCACATAACCACCACCACCCAGATCAAGCAACCCAGAATCTCCCCACAAACCCCTTTTTATCACTGCTTCTATCACTCTTCCCTCCATATAGCCAGGTCCCTTTTAGATTTAGTTTTAACATTACCTTCTTCCTGGAAATCCCCTTGGAGCTTTCCATATGGGGCTTAATACCCGTCTATATGCTTCCAAAGCTCCTTTGACACCTTCTTTATCACACTGTACTGTAGCATCTTTTTACTTGCCTGTCTCCCCTGTTTATTGCCGTATCTACCACACACAGCCGAGTACCCACCATTTGTAGCAGCCATTCAGTAAACACTTGGGGAATGAAATCAGCTGATGTTACTTGAGCCTATTTAATTTCAACCTATCATTATAATATTTTAGAAAACTTAAAGTGACAGCAGTTTGGCAGAATAACACAGAAATGGAAGAAGATTGGGTGAACTCATGATTTGGGTAAATCTAATAGTAAGCAGCTATCCAAACAACTCTCCATGGGTCTTAATGAGTTATCTGTGAATCTTTGAAAAATGTGTCTATAGTTAGGCCTCTGGATGTAAACACAGCGTGTTGAAAACCCAGATTGCAACAAATAGTTGCAGTGTGGGAAGAGAGAGGGAGCTTCCTATATGAGTTATTTCAGTTTGAGTTCTTTCAGTTTGTTGACAGCAGCCTGCATGATCGCAACCAGAGTGCCTTTGCCAACCTGGGTGGGGAAGGAGGAGTGACGAGGCTGACCTTCTAAGCTGTGTGTCCACCAGAATGTGGGGCAGCCGGCAGGGTGGTAGATACGGGTTGTATAGACAACATTTCAGTGGGTAACTAGAACACACTGTTAATAATGTGTGACACATGGCATAGCGGTGAGGGTTTTGTGCCAAGCAGGGTGACCTAGTCGGAAGGCATGTGGAGACAGCCAGACTATTTAGACCTGAAGAGAAGCCTATGCTGCTAATAGGAATGATACCGACCAGGGTTCCTGGCCTTCCCCAATCAACAGAAATTGATAAGAGGCCAGAAACTCAGGCATGGGTTTATTGGGGCCCCTGCTGCTGCAGGAGGGAGTGAAAACGAGTAACAGGTGCCCTTGCTCGCTCCCTTAGCGGAGGGGAGCTGGTTCCTTATATGGGGTGAGGATAGGGGTGTATCCAGGGGTCAGGCCGGAGGTGTGCCTCAAGTGTTTTGCCTACCCCTTTGATGGTGTTGAGGTTCAGGGGGTGTGCGCAGCACCCTGCTTTTGCTCCTGACACCGTGTTTTTTGCTCCCGGCTCTTCAGAAGTGGAAGCTGGGTTTTTTGGTCTTTTTGTGTCTTGTTGTCCATAATTTGCCCCAACTGTGCATGCACACAGTTTTTAGTCCCTTATAGTTTCTTTGTATTCTGTTGCTCGAGGAGAGGTGTGTCCAGTTGCAAGCATTGCAGCACTGCAACAAAGGGTCCCAGGTCCCAGGTCCCAGCCTGTCTCAGGAAGAGCAGGTGATAAAACTGTTTTCCTTCATAGCATAAGGAAATCCCTTTGTGATTCACTATCTAGGCCACCGGATGCATTGTACTGTACTACAGACAGCATTTTCTGATGTAATAGCAGTGTAAAATGGGTGTGGGCGTGTGTGAATGGAGTGAGAGAGGGTTGGGAAAAAAATGAAAGGGGTTTTTTAACTAATGGAGTGTGTGAGTGTGTGTGGGGTACGTGCACAAGCGCATGTGCATGCACACATACACCCACACACCCCCCCACACACACACCCACACACACACCCACACACACACACCCACCCACCCCCACACACACGCTGTAATAGAAGGAGAATACATTTTCACCAGAGCCAAAATGTTCCTCTAGCTTGGTGGGCTTGAAAAGTAATACTTTCAGTTTAGGCGTTTGGCATGCTGCACGTGGAAAGTTTTCACATTTTGTCATCCTTCTTTTAAAGAGTCCTTGCTGTCAACGCTGAAAAGGTTAGCGACCTTGGGGCTGGGTGGGGAGAGAGGAGAGGTGCATGTGAGTTTTGCTCAATACAGAGAGTGGAAATGGTCACCAGAAACTCACCACCATCCCGGAAGGGCTGTCTACAGCAACGCCTCCAAGCCCACAGCATCTGATTTTCCTTTTTTCACTCACACAGCAGGAGTCTTACATCTGTTTCCCTCATGTTTCTATGGCAATAGTGTGGCAATGCAGTATATGAAGATTGGACCTTTATTTTTGTTTAGAAGAGGCATGTGCAAATAGCTTAGGGCTTCAGTAGATGACCAATTTTAGATGTTTTTCACGTAGAGATGACAAGTTGCCCAATTGTTGCTGAGTTTTACGTACATTTTCGGTCTATCAGATGACTAGTCACATAAAGTTGTCAAGTAGTTTGTATCGTGGGAGAGTTTGAGTTAGGTAGAAAGACATAAGCATATAAAGTCTCAAATACAAGTTAAATTTGGGGAGCATTCTATTAGACTGTGATTCTCGTGGGATGTGATCATGGAAAATCAGAATATTGCTTTCTATTTCTTCTTAAGCTGTCAATGTCCTCCGAGGGTAATGAGATTTGCATTTATTAACATAGCACCAATGATAGTATTTCTGGATGTCTTCTGTGTTAGTGGAAACAGCCTCCAGTTGTACAATTTGAACTAAAATATTGAATGTGGTACATGAATCACCGTCTTTAATGAAATAGGGCATCACTAAGATTCCACAAATTTAGCACTTCAACTGTAAACATAAATTAAAGATCTCTCTCTCACTGTCTTCCCCTCTCCTCCCCCCTCCCCACCCCAATTCCTATTCTCCCTTTTCTATACTGGTCCAGCAAATAAATAAGAAAGTAGTTATTTAGGCTATAGAATAACCCTACCATACAGATAACCATAACAACTAACAGCAGAAGGTAAGCATAGGAGGCTGTTGTGGGTCTTATTAAAAGAACACCAAAGTACAACATTATTTCCTTTTAAAAGGAAGAAGCAATATTTTGCATTCATTATTCATAAAAACATGGAGACAATCTATGAAGTCTTTTATAAGACTGACCACAAATACATTAAGATTATGTCTCCTCTTTGTTCTATCCAAATAATGTGCAGAAATTTCTCATTTTAATAACACATTATTTTACCAATGGTATAATCTGTTTTATATCTATGTCCAGGGAAGAATAAACTCTGGTCAGCCTAGCGTAATGTTATGATGAAAGGAGACAAAAGACCCACCTGCTAAATATATCTTTCCCTCTGAATGCAGTTCTTACTGGTGTTAAATCCTAAAAGCCTCTTGCAAGCAAATGCGTTTCCAGGAAGTTCATATCATCTTATTATCACAGAGGTGAGGTGCAGAATCAGAGACCGATAGAGCTGGAGGAGAATCTGGAAGCATCTTTGGACTGCATCCTTTTTAAAGATGAGAACATTGCAGTCCAGAGGGGAACAAGGGCTCATCCTAGGTCACATAGTTTGGTGGGGCAGAGTTGGGACTGGACACAGCGTTCCCGGAAGAAAACAAGACACTCAGAAGAGACTTTCTCTTTTTGCCTCATTTATTTCCTCATTATCTTTTCAGTCTCATTCCTTTTCTGCAGGTGCATATCTTTCTTCTGTATCAATATGTAGATGAGGGATGGGTCCATAATGAATAAGACATAGGATGGATAAGTTTCTTAAACTTTTATGTTTTTATTTAGTTAATCATGTTTATAATAAAATAACAAAATATTAAGCACATCATAAACAGAAAAGCATCCATTCTTTTGGATGAACATATAACACCAGCTTTTTATGAAAAAGATGGATGACTATTGAATTCCTTTCAACCCTGAGATTCTGTAATTCTGAGTCAGAACTGCAAAATGGCTAAAGTAGGGGATGTTAGCTGGTGTGTGCTTCCCAGGCCACAGGTAGTAGTTTGAGGCCAGGAGAGGAAGGGAATTTTGATCTAGGGAGATGTGTCCAGTAACTGGTTCTTGTCCACATTTCTTACTCTGAATTGCCCATTGTCAGTCCATTTTGGCCTTTTTAGGTCCTGCCCACTGGGGTCTTTGGCAACAAGGTGTGTCCTTGCAGGCACCCCCATCCCACCACAGGGCACTGGATCAGAAAGAGAGGAGTGTAGGGCCCTGCCTCCTGTGGAACTGCCAGCCTCCTGCTAAATTCTCACCATCACAACAACCTCTACAGTTTTTCTCTCTCCTTGTCCCACAGGCCTCCCTCAGCCTACTCAGCGGTATCTTTACCTGGTGTCACCTTTTCTGGGAGGGTAGCAAGCACCATGGCCATCAAGCAGCTTTTGCTTGCTGGGTATCTTCTTGAAATGGAGAAAGAAAATATTTCAACCCATTATGAGTTTATTTTTGTGTATGGTGTTAGAGAATGTTCTAATTTCATTCTTTTACATGTAGGTGTCCAGTTTTCCCAGCACCACTCATTGAAGGGAATGTCTTTTCTCTATTGTATATTCTTGCCTCCTTTGTCATAAATTAATTGACCATAGGGGGATAGGTCTACTTCTGGGATTTGTATCCTGTGCTATATTTGTTTTTGTGCCAGTATCATACTGTTTTGATGATTGTAGCTTTGTAGTATAGTCTGAAGCCAGGGAGCCTGATTCCTCCAGCTCCGTTTTTCTTTCTCAAGGTTTGCTTTGGCTATTCAGGATCTTTTGTGTTTCCATACAGATTGAAAAACTTTTTGTTCTAGTTCTGTGAAAAATGCCATTGGTAATTTGATAGGGATTGCATTGAATCTGTAGATTGCCTTGGGTAGTATTGTCATTTTCACAATATTGATTCTTCCAATCCAAGAACATGGTATATCTTTCTGTCTGTTTGTATCATCTTCAATTTCTTTCATCAGTGTCCTACAGTTTTTGGAGTACAGGTCTTTTGCCTCCTTAGGTAGGTTTATACCTAGGTATTTTGAAATTAATATAGTATTTTAAGTCAATTATATTTCAATAAAAATGAATATTAAAATATTAAAATAAATAAAAATAAAATATTTCACGAATAAACATAAATTATTTCACTAGTGCTACTACTACATTCTCTTATTGTCCAGCTTTCATTTCCTTAATCCTTATAACCAGTCGTCATGATAACATTTCTTATGAAACCCTGACCAGTTGTATATACGTATTCATCATGCCCTCCTGGGTGGAATCAGGCTGGAATAGAATGTTCATTCCATTGTCAGATGAGGGTCAAGACTTTAATCAGCCTGATGGCAAGATTTCCTCTGTTGCACAATTATTGTTACAGAGAGAAGCTAGCAAGTTTTTTAGGGACACTGATGAAGTCTTTTAGATGGACAGGAAAATATGTTATTAAGGCGTTTAGTGAAAATTAGGAATACAGACTACTAAGTAGGATATAAAACCCAGCATTATCACTGGACACATAAGGAACACTTTTTTTTTTTTTTCCCAACAGACAGTATTCTGTTCCAGTGCCCTTAGGATCCAACGAATAATCAGTTTTTCTACCACAACCTTAGAACATGAGCAGAAGCAGTGCAAGCAAGGGCAGCCCCCCTGTGGTTTGGCAGTATATGCCTCTATCATCCACTTTTCTGGACTTTCTTGAAAAGTGGTTTCCACTCCTGGCTCCTGATTTTAATCAGTTCCATCAGAAACTAACACCTGGGTGGCCTGAAAGCCTCGAAAGCATGTTAAGGACTGAAAGAAACCAGTGTCCCCAAGATAGTAACCAATCACAGAAATAGAAAATGTCTTAGAAAGGGAGTTTGGCCTGGAGCCTTGCTATCCCTGAGAAAGGGTTTATTTGGCTCCAGATCCTGTGTTCTTTCTGTAACATCACTGCACCTTAAGTCTTGGTGTCACTGGTTATCTTGGGGTCTTAATTATTTTGACTAAGTTATTTAAGGAAATTTTGATAAGTTATTTTAACTGCTCTCCCCACGTTTTATGGTGTAGTAAGTCATTTGGGGATTCTCTGGGAATAACACCCAAAGTTATACAAATATTTCTATGGGAAATTTGTTTCTGAATAATACTGTTTTAAGTAAAGCTGGAATCTCCAAAGTCACGGCCACAGCATTATTGTAGTAAAGATTATGTGAGTGCTGAGGGATCCTGTGGCAGAGATGTGGTTACTGTTTATGAAGGATTTTTGGAGAAGGACAATGGTGTGCAATACAGACATCAAGTGCTTCAGAGGGTTAATGGAAATGAGGCAGGAGGTTCTTTTCTGAGCTTTCGTTTTGAGCTTCCAGGTTCACGTTCTTCTTGCAGTTCTCTCTCCTGTGTCCTAATGATAGACCCTCTAGGGCCTCTCATTTCTTCTTTCTCCCTGGACCTGTTGGTGATGGCCGTTCTTTAGAGTAACCATCACCTCGCTCATCCTTTCCCTCAATGATCTTTCTCAGGGAGTTTATGTTTTTACCAAATTTGGGGTGACCACCGCTGGATAAATAAAATGAAGGGGAAAGGGTTGAGGTTCAAAAAGCCTCATTCACCCCTGGGTGACCTTGTCTGAGCCACCCCCCTTCCATAAGGCTTGGTGTTGCCATCTGTAAAAAAGAACAGGTGAGATCAGATGATCACAGTAAGTTCTTCATAAGGAAGAACCCTAGGCCTCCATTTGGTAACATTGGCGATCATTTCTGAATCTATAGCGTCACTGCTGATTGTCACTCAAGTTCTGGGCTGCATTTCCATCTGTTAAAGAACAGTCATTTTTCCTTATGTGGACTTCCAGCCCTAAACTGCAAATTGTCCACCATTGCAATCATGATCTTACCCACCTAACAAGATATGCTACTTCACTCCCCATTTTCCAGAAGTGCTGTCCCCGGGCACCGAGGCCTAAGTCTCCATGGTCTGTTTTTTAAAAATTTTATTTATTTATTTATTTATTTTTGCCTACATTGGGTCTTCGTTGCTGCGCACGGGCTTTCTCTAGTTGCGGCGAGTTGGGGCCACTCCTCGTTGCGGTGCGCAGGCTTCTCATTGCGGTGGCTTCTCTTGTTGCGGAGCACGGGCTCCAGGCGCGCAGGCTTCAGTAGTTGTGGCTCGCGGGCTCTAGAGCACAGGCTCAGTAGTTGTGGTGCACGGGCTTAGTTGCACCGCGGCATGTGGGATCTTCCCAGACCAGGGATCGAACCCGTGTTCCCTGCATTGGAAGGCGGATTCTTAACCACTGCGCCACCAGGGAAGCCCCTCCATGGTCTGTTTTGATCTATTGTTTTTTCACCTACATCCTTTCAGTCATCCATTCTTCCATATTTTTCTTTTAAAAGACCTTGTGTGTTTGTGTTTATTTCCTCCTGTCTGTTCTGTGTGTGTGTTAAAATATACATGACACAAATTTATTATTTTAACCCTTTTACAGTATATGATTCATTGGCATTAAGTACATCACATTATCTGGAACCATCACCGCTATTCATCTCCACAACTTTTCCATCATCCCCCACTGAAACTGTTTCCATTAAACTCTTTCTTCATGTCTACTCTAAATGGCGTGTCAGAGCATCTTAGGATATCAGAGCTAAATAAATTCTTCGAGATCATCTACCACAACCCTTTGACAGCTCATATAAGGCAAGTAGAGCCCAGATGGGTTAGACCATGTACTCAGCAGGCCTTCATTGCACTACTCCTGGATTACATTATACTTTCCTAGATGGTTTCTTTGCCTCTGGCAACTCCAACTTCTCATCCATCACATACATTACTTCGGACTGAATCTACTTATTATACTTTTTTTCCTTTCACTCTCTGCTCAGAAACTGTAAGGCTCACAGTCCCATTCCCCACCAAACACCAATTTCCCACCGTTTTTGTTGCATATCATATATGTCAGGTTGGTGGCCTGCCTGCCGCCACGCCCAACAGACACACAAATATACATTCTTTTCTATGGTGGTTGTAACCTGTTTATTTTATGTCCCTCGGAGATTCAGACCGGTTCAGGAACTTGCACAGGAGTACAGAGCTGGGGTTCAGATTCTCTCCCAGGGGGCCCTGGGTAGCCTGTATCTCCTCTGATGCAGTGAGGTGGTCACTGAGATCAGTGGTAAAGGGCCACCTCAGTCCGCTTTGCTCCAGCTCCAGATAGCCAGGCCAGCTCTCATCACTGCTCTTTCTCTGTCTTCTGCCTTAACAACAGTACCCACCAGCATTGTTGAGCTGTGTCGGCATGGGACTGGGCCAACCCTTTTCATAAAGTATTTCATACTTACCTGTATTTTACAGATCCAACAACAAAGTATTATACTAGTGATTTTCAATCCTGGTTACACATTAAAATCACTTGGGGTGCTATTAAAAATGACCCATGTTTAGGCTTTATCCCTTGAGCTTTTAATTCCTTTGGTCTGGGATGAGAGCCAGAAGCAGTATAACTTGTTCAAAGTCGTGCAGCCAAGAAATGGTGGAACCCGCGTTCAAACCCAGCTAGGGTTCTCAATCCTAGCTGTGGATCAGAACTACCTGTGAATCTGTAAACATTGTACATAAGGGAGGTTATGACGGAGCTAGGGTAAGAGATACCTATGATATTAAAAACCATAAGCAAATAAACAAATAAGTGATTTCAGTAGTCAACTAGAATTGAGAACATGGCCATGGCCGCGATGCAATATTACGTCTCTTTGAATCTGATTCAACAAATGCATAATTTCCTCATTTATTCATAAAAAGGCTTTCGTGGGCAAGGTGGCACATTGGGAAGTGTTGGGAGAAGATGGAGTAACAGTAACAATATTGTATTGTTGAATGAAATGGGAATGAAATGAAAATGGGACATGTAATTCTTTAAGTAACCTACATTTGCAAGCCATTATTTGAAATAAACTCCCATTAAACCAGATCTTTGCAATCCTGATTTGGCACAGTGCAATTCTGATCATCTAATAGGAACTCCACATGTGGAAGTAAGTATCCATTGGGAAAGGAAATAGGACTCTGACCTGAAAGGTTTTAGTGTGAAGATTTGTGAGTGCTCTGAATGCAAGAACTGACAGGGACGTCCAGTGTGATGCTACTTATTTGAACTTCTACAGGGGCTCGTGAGTTGTTGCTGCATGGCGTGGGTACCATTTGATTATTAATATCATTAAGCTGATGTCTTGGGAGCACACCCATTATCCTATTTTGGCTTCAGATTCAATTCTGGTTATTGACAAATGGTGGGATGGAGCTGAAATGAACTTTGCTGTTAGAAAGAGGCCCTCAGAGTATAATGTCTCTCAGGGCCCTGTAAAAAGTGCAGTTATATAATTTGTTGAGATGAGTTAAGTGCTAATCATCCTAATGTTTGACATTTACAGATTCTTCCCATAGTACTAAACATTTCACTTAACCACACATTTGACACTGAGGAAGTACCGTTCTATGTAATATACTCAAAACTTGCCAGTGGGTGAGGTGGTTTTTTCCTTAAAGTAAACAAACGGCCTGAGATTTACCAAAGTCATTATAGAATACCGGGAAATGAACTCACTGGAGAAGTGAAGCCCAAGCGCCTGAGATGATACTTTGATCTTCAAAATAGGAAACAGAACGGCAGGGTTTGCTGGGGAGACAGACAGCTCTTTTAGCAGTGACAGCAAGGCCATCAGCCAACATAGGGAGATTTACTGGAGATAGCTAGGATGACTAAACATCCACAGACACACCTTCAAAAACTGTAGGAAAGGCATTGTCAATACAGAATCGCAGTGATGTTCCATCTGGTTAATGACGCTGGTCTCTTCACTTAGAGAAAAGTCATGGCTGGACAAAGGAAGCAATGCTCTTCTTGCTTTGCCTTCTCTCATCATTAGTAACAACTGGTTTTCACCTGGGGGCACATTCGACCTCTGTTTATTTCCTGGTTAAGTGAGATATTTCACTACTGCTGTTTATAAATATTTGACTTAAAGCTGACCTGAATGTGCAACTCCATATATGGAGTTTGCTTTGGTTCAGTGAGGAGAGTAAAACAGTACAGGAGACAAATAGGTCAGAATTGACTTGTAACAGAGCACATCATACCAATTATACATTCAGATCACATTTTCAAGGATAAACTTCAACACAGTGTTTAATAAGATTCATGAGATTATCAGGAAAGCAAGTGTTGCAGAATATACGACCAGAGACTCAAATTTTAAATGTCTTTGAAAGAAATTACTTACTAGGAAATATATTGTATAAAAAGAAGGTGGGCAGTGCTCACCGGTGAGAATCTCATTAAAACAATAAGAGCAATCAGATATTTGAAATTTGCTACCAGTGAGATGGCTGAAATAACCTTAATTTGAAAACAGAATAGCGAATATTTAAATAATGAACTACAGTTTAAAGAATGCATTGCTTATTACAGCATCTTAATTGTTTTTTTTTTCCACTGAGGGGCAAAGAAAGCACTTAATCATTGCTTACAAAAGTTTCGGATGTATTTCAGTTTTATCTAGGCTGTTAAGTTTCAACTTCTCATGTGGATCCTCTGCAGGTTATTCATGTGTGTTTACTTGAGCCTTGAGTTTTCTGCAATCTAACAGTATATGAAAGCAGGGGACTCTTGCTGCTGGGACATGGTGATAATACAGTTCTCCTACTTTCTCTTCTTTGGGCCTCTTCTCTGCCTCCTTGCCTCTGCATCCTCCTCTCCTCTCCCACCACTATCATCACTGCCCTTGTCACTTCTAGCTCCTGTATTGTGTAGCCCTTTGTTAGATTTTACAGAAAATGTTACATCATGAGACTATCAGGAGAGCCAACTATTGTGGAATATAAGACCAGACACACACACACACATTATATATATATATCACAGGAGCAGGCTCAGACATTCAGTTGGAAAAGGAGCCCTGGTGATACTCACCAAAGGAGAGCAGGCAAGCCTTGTGCAAATTAGCACATTTTTAAAAGGTTACCTGCAAAGTGTGATGATATAATACATTTGCAAAGGGTCACCATGTTTATCCTTAAAATTTTAAGGATATACTGTTTTGTTAGGACTTCCACTCTCCGTCTCTAACTCTGGACACGCAGTGCTGTCTTCCTAATGAGGGCCAATGTCATCATCACAGCTCATATTGAGCCCTTTGTTCACGAGATGCTGTATACTAAGGGCTTTTATAGGATGCCTTTCACAAATAGCCCCCGAGAGGCATAGCATTTCTCTCATTTAAAATGAGAGATAAAAAATAAATAATAAACAAAATAAAATTAGGAGTTTGGGATTAATATATACACGCTACTGTATATGAAACAGGTAAGTAACAAGGACTACTGTATAGCACAGGGAACTACACTCAATATCTTGTAATATATAACAGAAAAGACTCTGAAAAGGAATATATATATATATATATATATATATATAATTGAGTCACTTTTTTGTACATTTGAAACACAACATTGTAAATTAACTCTATTTCAATCAAATAAATTTTAAAAATCAGAAATCCAAGGCACAGATTACTTCATCTCTTTGCTCACATAGTCTCGTAGTTAGAATGCACAGGACCAAGATTCAGACTGTCTTGCTCCGCACCCTGTGCCCTACACTGCCTCCCTTTCGGCCGTATAATACTGATGGGGAAGAAGGTAGGGAGAGCGTTTACAAGACGCAGTAAGTCAGGTAAGTGGCACAGCGTTTCCCAAATCTGGCTGCACGTCAGAATCACCCAGGAGCGATTCTGAAAATGACTGCCAAGGCAGACCTCTGACCTCCTTAATCAGACTCTCCAAGGGTATTCCTTGGAAATCTTTATTTTTAATACGTTTCCCAAGTGATTCTGATGTAGGCAGTCAACACAGCATTCCAGAACCGCTGGGTTAGATAATGCACGTCAACCAGGGGCATTTAGGCAAGAGGAAGTGGCATTCTCTAAAAACACTATATTCAAGAGGTATGTTGGTGTATGTCAATCCCAATCTCCCTATTTATCCCTCCCCCCATTCCCCCCGGTAACCATAAGTTTGTTTTTTACATCTGTAACTCTATTTCTGTTCTGTAAATACGTTCATTTGTACCATTTTTTAAGATTCCACATGCAAGCGGTATCATATGATCTTTGTCTTTCTGACTTACTTCACTCAGTATCATGGTCTCTGGGTCCATCTGTGTTGCTGCAAACGGCATTATTTCATTCCTTTTTGTGGCTGAGTAATATGACATATGTACACTACTATATATAAAATATTGATAGATAACTAATAAGGACCTACTATATAGCATAGGGAACTCAGTGCTCTGTAATGACCTACATGGGAAAAGAATCTAAAACAGAGTGGAGATATATATATATATATATATATAACTGATTCACTTTGCTGTACAGCAGAAACTAGCACCACATTGTAAATCTATACTCCAATAAAAAATTTAAAAAAAAAACCCAAAAGGTATGTTGGTAATAGGGATATAACATGAATTCTGGAAACAGCTCCTGACATGGTAGTATGTTAGGAGAGATAGCTTGGTCAACCAGAGCGCACAGGTGAAGTGCTTTATTCGAGGTGGACGAGAGAATTGTGCCAACATGGCACAGGGGAGAGAGGGACTACCTCTGTTTGAGGAAGTCAGCAAAGGCTTTGCAGAAGGGCTATCAGTTAAGTGAAACTTTAGATTGTCTCTACAAAAGAAAAAAGGGGGGCTTCCCTGGTGGCGCAGTGGTTGAGAGTCCGCCTGCCGATGCAGGGGACACGGGTTCGTGCCCTGGTCTGGGAAGATCCCACATGCCGCGGAGCGGCTGGGCCCATGAGCCATGGCCGCTGAGCCTGCGCCTCCGGAGCCTGTGCTCCACAACGGGAGAGGCCACGCGTACTGCAAAAAAAAAAAAAGAAAGAAAAAAGGGAAGGGATGGCATTCCAAGCAGGAGGGTCTGAGATCAAAGGCTGTGAAGCCAGAGAGCAGATATTTGGGCAGCAGCCCCAAGTTGTAGTGTGGTTGGCCTCATACACTGTGGCAAGAAGTGAGAACTGTAGTAACTGGCAGCCATTGGCATATTTAAACAGGGTAGTGAAAGAAAAGGGCTGCATTCGAAAAAGGTCCAGGGGGCTGAAGTGTGGGGGCGTGGCTTAAAGGAGGTGAGGTTGGAGGGAGGGAGATGGAGATGGGTGGGGAAGCTGAGTCATACTGAAGGTGAAATAGGAAGAAGCTCTAATTGAGGCAGAGCGAGTGTGGAGGAAAGGGAAGGGGTTAATGCAACATGTCTGTGAGAACCTCCGAAGAAAAAGAGAACTGATTGGATGGGGTGGGGAGGGGGAGGCCAGTGAGGGATGAGTCAGGGATGAGGCTACAATTTCTACAGACAATGATGGTATCCCAGGCTTCTGGAAGAATATCTGTTGTCGCTGGAGAAGCTCAGTCTAATCCTAGGTCGTCCTTCTATTTTCTTGGCAGAGTCCATCATTTTAAATAGAAAATAAATTAAGTTTGAAGACAAGTGAAAAAGGAATTTTATTATTGAAATAATTATAATATTTACAGAAAGAGAAGTGTGGGTCTTTATGCTTTTATTCATGCTAAATTGGGACTGGTCAAAGTCTTGGGCCTTCAACAGTCATCTCTGAAAAAGACATGGGGATCTTTTAAGGTATTTTTGTTTGTTTGTTTGTTTGTTTTTACAGTTTTCTGATAGACTAATATTGAAAGCCCAAGCTCCATTAGTCCCAGTGGTCAATCTTAAATTTCTTGACGTGTAAGTCTTTCTGTAGTTGCATTCTAGTAATAAAGTGCGTGATGGAATTTTTAAGAAAACACTTTATGGCTCTGCAATAGATGAATTTTTCCACCGGGATATATATAATGATGTTGGAGAAAGCTAAAACAATGTACAAAATAAAACCCTGTGGAAGAAAAATAATTGTAAAGAATTCCCACCTGAAATGTTGGAATTTCTATAAGGGTAGAGTTCTGTATTGTGTTTCACTATCTATTTTATAATTCAGGGGCCCTTTTAGTAACCAGAAGTTGCGTTTTCAAGCACATTATTCTAGGGCTCTAAGAATTCCATTGGTGGAGAGCAATAACTTTTTCCAAATGTGGGGAGTGAAACATTCAAAAGAGAGGTGCCCTTGGCCTAAGATTCCAACAAGTGAATGCAGACAGGGAGGATTGTTCTGGTTGGGAGGAGGACTTCTCAAGGTAGGGATCACCTACTGGACAGCTGGACCAAGAATTGAGAAGTCCTGACATACACAACCTTTGGCTCTGGGTTTTGAAATCCTGTAGAGTTGAGTGTGGGACCCTGTTGTGCCACATGCTGGCTGCGTGTTCTCAGGCAACCAGTTTACATGCTTGAACCTCCTTTTCCTTGTCTATAAGATGAGTTGATAAAACTTGCCTAATGGGAATATTGTCAAAACTGTTCGATTAAATGAGGTAATATGTATTCACATTGCTTTGTAAATTGGAAAGACTTGTGTAGTTGTAATTATTATAGTTTTAGAACTTTCTTAAGTTAAAACCAAGTTGTGTTTATGTATATATCTTGCACATGTTTTTTCTGGATAGATATCTCCCTGATCATGTCTTCTTTACCCACATCGCCAGCAGCTAACACTTTTAAGGCTGGGTATGCTAAGTTTAGGGAATAATGAACATGAGAAGGCTCTAGGTTTGTGTTATTTGCATTTCAAGATGAGTTACTTGCAATTTTTAACACAATTAGGAGCCTCCAGTGCTAAAGCTGGTGTGCTACCATGGGGTCTGGCTACTAAGATGAACCATAGCTTCTGCTGTGCTGTTCTACCTATGGGAAACCAACTTTGAAAACAAGTGTTCTTGTATTATAAGTGTTCTCAAAATACCTGGATGAGAGGGGCTTCCCTGATGGCGCAGTGGTTGAGAGTCCGCCTGCAGATGCAGGGGACGCGGGTTCGTGCCCCAGTCCGGGAAGATCCCACATGCCGCGGAGCAGCTGGGCCCGTGAGCCATGGCCGCTGAGCCTGCGCGTCTGGAGCCTGTGCTCCGCAATGGGAGAGGCCACAACAGTGAGAGGCCCGCGTACCACAAAAAAAAAAAAAAAAAAAAAAAAACACCTGGATGAGAAAGGAAGCACTGTAGAGACACAGCAAGCCAGTTCTAGGAGTCCTGGAGAAAAAAGGAGGGTGGAGTTGTGCTTTTTGCAGCATATTTATTAACTCATGCTGGAGCACTAGCATTCCAATGAGATTATTTAGTTTAAAGTAGATCTTATCTGGAGTGGTTAAATTGTCAAGACCTAAATAACATTGCCTTGAATGGATTGTACCATAGCCATGAGCCTCTTATATGTCCCCATTGACTATGGGTGTGTGAGTAGCTGAGAGTACATGTGTGTATATGTGCATATCTAGGAAGACTAAGAAGACATTGATGAGAAAACGTCTGGATACATGGATACTATTCTGATGTCTGTCACTAAAGAGCTATGAGACCTTGGGGGAAATCATCTCACGTGTCTGAATCTCATTTCTTTCCCTTGGAATAAAAAGGGCAGAATACGATGCTCTAACATTTTATGGTCTTGTGACCAACCGACTCACTGATTGATTCAGCAAACCTTGGACTTTATAATATTTTCATTCAAAATGCAACGTTGAAGGGCAAACTTTCATCAGCCTGGTTTACGTGTTCAGTATTGAGGCAGCATATTCTATTCCATAAGTCAGTATTAGATTCTCTCCTTCCCCTCCCAAGGCAGCAGAGGGAGCACTGGGGTGGTGTATACACCTGATTCTACAAGGTCCCCAATACCTTAAAACAGAACAAATGACATCGCTTGTCAGAAGATTTTTTAAAAAAATCAAGAGTGTTTTCCATTGTGGTGCAGGAAAGCTTCCCAAGTAAGTGATAGAGAGCAGAGTTGAAGAAAAAGGAAGCCAACTTTCTTCTGTTATAGTCCATCCTCTTCTAATTTTCCTATTCTGAAAAATCCCTTGCAAATCCACAGAAGAGTTTTCAAATCACTCTAGATGAGAATCCTCCCAGAACAAGTTCCTTCCAACTTTAAGGTGGCCAGGAAGTGATGAATTAAGATACTAAATGTATGCTATGTTACATAACCCTTGTACAAAACGGTAAAAATGGCCATCCTATGTGATTGCCGTGTGTGTAATACTTTAATCTTATAAACTTCATGAGTCAGTACAAGCTATACACATGAAATCACAGTTTTTCCCACTGATACTGGGCTAGTGAAGTTTGAAATTTGAATTCTTCATTAAGAAATTTCAAAAATATATCCTACATTTCTTCCCCTAAACTGAAATCTGATTCCTCCTTATTGGTTTCTTATGGTAATCGGCCAATCACAAAAGGTCATATCTTTGTCTTCAGAGACTTATGGAAATATTAGAAGCTCTGGAAGTCAGGGGATGCTAATGATCTCACTTCCAAACAGGTCAAATAAAAGTATACAATATTTTGAGCCAAGGATTGTAATTGAGAGAAATAGCTGAGTGACATTCACCCAGTCAAGTACAAACTATTTACTAGGTATATTCTTTGTATAAGGCACTGGACCGGATGATACAGAGCTGAATCAAACCCTGTCCCTCCCTACTTGGCCACTTCAAGTAGCCAGCTACAGGCAACACAGTGGCACGCGGCAACCCAGCTACACAGGTGTGGCTGAACCGTCCTCCAGGTAGCTCTCCATCTCCAGGTTGGTGGCCTTCTCCTGGTGGAGGTACCTCTCACTGGATTGGAGAAGTACTTCTTGACCGTGCGTTGTTGGCAAATTCTTCACGACAGCTGCCTAGCTGCATCTTCACCCGTCAGACATCCCCGTTGACCTCCGTCACTGTCACTTTCTCCAGCAGGTGTTCATGAGCAAGGAGCCACTACTACTTCAAACTTAGGAGATTGGCCAGACGCTACATCCCCACAAATGGCTGTGCAGCTGTAGGCAAGGGTTTTAACCTTTCTGAGTAGCCGTCTTCTACTTAGAAAAGAGGATAATTGTATTTCTCAGGGCTTTGGCCAGGTTTAAATGAAACAATGCATTGATGTCACCCAGCATGACTCCTGAAGAGTAAGCAAACTCAATAAATAGCTCACTTTGTTGTGCAGAGGACACAGAGGACAATTCCTATAGCTATAGGACCAAGGGCTCCAGGCTTTTTCTCCTGCCTGTAATGTCTTCCACAGTTGAGTTATAGAATGAATCTGGAGAGGACTGTTGCTTTTATTCCCTGCTCCACACACACAACTTGCTGGATACATGAGGACATCGGATGCCAAGCATCGCCTATGTTTCCGTCCCCCACTGTGATTTCTTCAAGTTTCTTGCTGTCATTGTCTTTGCTGCCAAAGGACAAAGAAAAAGTGAGTGGTCAGGAAACAGTGAAATTGAGCTAGGCTCTTTTACCCTAATGACATGCTCTGTTTTCTTTAAAACTTAACAAAAAACAAAACCTCTCTTGCCCATAGCTCCCATTACCCATCTTTGATCTTCATGGACGGTGCATGTTCGAAGTCCCCACTGTAGAAGCTGAAGGGTAGGCTTAAGTGAGGGTTTTGGACCTCTGGTGTCTAAGCTGAAGTGTGTCTGGAAGGATGAGTGTGGTCCTTAGAATAGACCTCTTGTGTTATGTTCTCTCTGGACTGGAACTGCAGTGATCTCCATGGCAAGGGCAAACCCATGGTGAAATGTTGGGATGGCCGCATTATAGAAAGTAACGCTTCTCCCTCTTCTAGACTGAAACTAGAGTTAGGGTGTTGTTTTATGACAGAGTCCAGCCCTCACGCTAGCAGATGGCTAGAGTTGTTTTCTGCCTCACTTGCTGCTGACACAACCATAATCCGGGGTGTAAACAAATGACCCAACCCTAGTTAAACTTCCCTTGCAATGGTTCTTTATATAACCTTGAGAAGCAGGTTGGGTCCTCAAGCGTGGTTCTGAGCAACCGTATTCATCACAGTTTTTGTTTGGTGGGGAGCTGAGCGGGGACGGGGGGAGGAAGTACTAAGTTAGAAGCCAAGCTGGTAATGTTTGTGAGGTTGCATGCACATTTATCTTGGCTATGTTAAAAAAAAAAATAACAAACTGGTGTGACTTGCTTTTGGTTCATCTTGACTCAACAGGTATATTTTTATGTGAAAGGTTTATTTTTTCCCCCCATGATTTGAAGAGTGAATGACTTCCCAAACATAGCCAGGAATGCAGTCAAAAGAAAGGCATGACTCGAGAGGAAGAGGAGAGGATTGAGGATTGGGAATTATGGGTTGTGTTTAGTCTCACTATTGATTTAACCTCTGAGCAAGTTACTTAACCTCTTGTTCTCAAGAACTCTTCTCCACCTCTTGTATAATAGTTCTTGACTAACAGATGTTTTAACAACATTAAAAAAAAAAATTGGCAAGGCGATCGGCTGACTTCAAATCGATTGGCCCTGTCCACAAGCACAGCTCAGAGCCATCAGACCTTAAAAGTAATGACATGACAGGACTCAGAGCTGATGCTGGTGTTTTCCAACTTTCTCTGTAAAATCTTTGCTGATTTGTAGTACATTATGGTTCCCTCTCAGCAAATCATGAGCATCAGGAGTGTGTTTCTATGTTTTGCTAGGTGTCCCATCTTCCTCAGACTCCTGTGAGGCAAACGGTAATAGAGAAGATTTCACGAGTGGCCTTCTACGTGCCAAGTGCCCCTCTAATAGTGTTACATTTAGTGATCCATCCCAGCCTCATAAACAACTTACAAAGTAGGTGTGGCTGAGGAAACTGAGACACAGAGAAGAGAAATGACTTGCCAAAGTTCCTCAGCTAGCGAGAGATAGAGCTAGGGTTTGAAACAAGAAAGTGTGGGATCTCTATACTCATCTACAACACTGTACTGCCTCTCTAAAAAGAGAGTGGCCTTCAACAGGAAACCACAGCAGGGTCACATCACAAAGCCAGCCTCCTAACAAGTGACCAAGGGCACGTGCATGTGTTATAGCTAGTATATAAAAGTGTGAAAACCTACAGACTTCAGAATGAGGTAGGCATGAGTTCAAATCCTACCCCAGCCGGTTTTTATCCTAATCTTTCTGAGCATCAGTCTTCTGATCTATAAAATGGGGTGAGTAATGTTACCTTTTTGGTATGATTTTGAAGATTAAATGAGCTAGGGTACATGAAGCATTAGTTTGGGTTCTGGAGTCCAGGAGAACTCAGTAAATACTAGATGGGGTGGGAATGATGGTGGTCTGTAGGGGGCAGTCTCACTTCAACCTTGGCTGGACAGCACTGAGCCTGGATAAAGCAGGGCTGATTGGAGTTGGGATCAGAAGTTTTAACCACCACCCCGTCTCCGCTGCCATCGAGGAGAATGGAGCTAGAGCCACAAGGATGCACTCATCATTGTAATACTCACATTTGGCGTGTTCCCTGTAAGGGGTGTGCTCAGAGGGACCCCCTGGGGGCCCCTGAAGCAAGTTTCCTTCTCCTTCACTTAGCAATTACATATGAGCTTGGGTCAGCTGGCTCTAATGGAAGGATTTTAAAGAGCAGGTTTGCAGCTTCTCTCCAACCTGAGTCCATCTTCCTTTCCCACAGTCAGTAACTTTCACTTTATTTTTTATGGCGGTGGGAGGGGGTAAGGGCTGGGGAAGGGGGAGGCAATGTTGCTTAGCAGCGAAACTCAGAGCTGCCGTGCGCCTTTGTGTTTTTCCAAGCCCGGGTTTTTGTCGCTCGGTCCGATGGAATCATACTGGCGTTCTCCCTTGTCCAAAGCCCATGGGTCAAGTGGAGGCGTGTGCATGCTTCATAAAAGAGTCCCTGTTCCCGCCTGGAGGATGCTTGCCGCTGGGTTTGTTTAACGGACACTTCATGCTGCAAATTCTCCAGTGCAAATCACCTTTTGTTTCTTTTATCCCTGGCAATAACGAAGGGCTGAACTGGAGCTTCAATAATTCTTTCAATGAATCCATGAAGCAGGCTCTTTCATTATGGATGTTAGAGGAATGAAAATAATCCGCACAAAGCCACATTTCATTCACAAAGTTTTAAAAGAAGTGAGGGAACTGCCAATGAGGGAACAGTTAATTTTGTTTCTGTAGGAAAATGGGGAAGGGCAGATGAAATATGTTTCAGGACTTTCAAAAAGATTTCTGGTGGGAACATTCAACAACGGAGAAAAACATTCCCTGGGGAAAGACTGTTATTTGGGTGTGTGTTCTTCCTGCCTTTGAGAGCTAGAACTTACGACAGAGACAAATTTTGAGAATGGCATTTCTGTAAAGGCTGTGGAAGCCACTTAGCATGTCATAATATTGTCTGTTTCTTTATGGCTGAACCTATGCAAAGTTGGCTATTTAAACCATCTTTCACCTATTTCAATGCCCCTTTCATCCTTCCTACGGTTTTCTTACTCCCAGTGTGCTTTCTCATTATTTACTTTTGTTTTTAGTTGAATTAAAAACGAATTTTTGTTGGTTATCTATTTTATATGTAGTAGTGTGTACAAAATAGGTAACCAACAAGGACCTACTGTAGAGCACAGGGAACTATACTCCATATTTTGTAATAACCTATAAGGGAAAAGAATGTGAAAAAAATAGATACATATGTATGTATAACTGAATCATACCTAAGACTAACACAGCATTGTAAATCAACTATGCTTCTAGTTTTAAAACTCTAAAAACAAAAACAAAACAACAACAGAAACTAATCCTTGCCAACTTATGAGGTTTTTTTAGAAGCAAGGAATTTGAAAACTTTCTCTTAAATGAACGACTTAAGACTTACGAGAATGAAGTGCCTGGCCTGGATTGGTACCTCAGCATCTTTCATTTAGTCAGTGCTCCTTTCATGATACTAGGCTGAGGATGTTCTGTTTGATTAAAAACGATGGGACTTTGGTGGTGTTACAGGGAAATGAACTCTGACTCAGTAGCATGATGAAGATATCCCTCCCTGCTAATATCTGGAGCTGTCAGCAGGCTGCCTCAGGAAGTAGCAAACCCATAGGTAGGTAATAGAGTCCCCACAAAGGCTGTGAGAGCTGCTGTTTGAGTTGGGGAGGAGAGGAGCCTCATTCCAGCTGAGGGTCTACAATGCTATGCATGCTATTTAGGTGTAACCTGGGAATTCTAACTAAAGAAGTGAAATGACTCTCAGTGGTATATGTGTGTGTTAAAAGTGGACTGCTGAAGACAGAAAAGACTTCAGAAGCCAAAAGAAAGAAACCATAAGGGTATAGTAACAACAGGAACTGAACCTTCTTGAATAATACTCCATAGGTACTAAACACCTGTGACCACCATTTGTTCTTAGTTCTCCAAGGACCATGTAGTGGTTGACTTCAGTCAATTACTACATCTACTGAGCCTCAGTTTCTTTGTAAAAGGCTCATGTTGACAGCTCCTAATACTTTACAAACTCAAAGGCGTTTTTATCATCATGTTAGTTTTATTTATTAATCCATCACTAAGCACATATAACCTAAAGATTCCATTCATTCTTCTGACATTAAATTGCACTATTAGGGTGCTAGAACAATTGGATGTCCATATGTAAAAAAAAAAAAAAAAAACGACCCCGGACACAGACCATACACCTTTCGCAAAAATTAACTCAAAAATGAATCATGGGCCTAAATGTAAAATACAGAACTATACAACTTCTAGATTAAAACATACAAGAAAATCTATGTGACCTTGTATTTGGTAATGAGTTTTTAGATAAAACACAAAAAGCATAATCCATGAAAGAGAAAGTTGATAAGCTGACCTTTATTAAAGTTAAAAGCTTCAGCTCTGCAAAAGAAACTCCTAAGAAGAAGCAACCTAAATGTCCATCGACAGAGGAATGGGTATAAAGAAGATGTGGTGTGCATATATATATATATATATATATATATATACACACACACACACATATACATAATAGAACATTAGCCATAAAAGAGAATGAAATAGTGCCATTTGCAGCAACATGGATGGGCCTAGAGATTATCATACTAAGTGAAGTACGTCAGACAAAGAGACAAATATCGTATGATATCACTTATATGTGGAATCTAAAAATAAAGATACAAATGAACTTATTTACAAAACAGTCCCACAGTCATAGAAAACAAACTGATGGTTACCAAAGGGGAAAGGGGTAGGGAGGGATAAATTAGGAGGTTGAGATTAACATATACACACTACTATATAGATAACCAACACAGGGATATAATTCCCTGTGCTATATAGTAATGTGTGCGTGTGTGTGTGTGTGTGTGTATATATATATATGTATATATATATATATATATATATATATATATATATATATCTGAATCACTGTGCTGTACACCTGAAACTAACACAATATTGTAAATCAGCTATACTTCAATTAAAAAAATGGCCGCAAACAAATGGGCAAAACATTTGCAAAACACATATCTGATAAACGACTTATGGGCAAGAGCTCTGAATAGACAACTCACCAAAGAAGATATGCAGAAGGAAATAAGCATATGAAAAGGTATTCAACATTATCTGTCATTGGAAAAAGATGCGTTAAAACCAGTGCTACCGCTACACACCTGTTAGAATGACTGAAATCCCCAAACCTGACAGTACCAATTGCTGAGGAGGAAGCAAAGCAACAGGAACTCATTCATTCAAGCGGGAATGAGAACTATTACAGCAATTTGAAAGATCGACTCTGTGGCAGTTTCTTTCAAAGCTAAATAGAGCCTTACTGTATGACCCAGCAGTCATGCTCCTAGGTATTTACCCAATCTATTTGAAAATGTACATCCACATTTGAAAACCCTGCAGGTGAGTGTTTAAAGCAGCTTGATCCATGATCATCAGAAGTTGGAAGCCACTAATCTGGTGTACGGAATTAGGTGAATGGAGAACTATACAGCAATAAGAAGAAATGAGCTTTCGAGTCATGCAAAAACATTGATGAATCTCAAATGCATGTTGCCAAGAGAAAGAAGCCAATGTGAAAAGACTACATATTGTATGATTCCAATTTCATGACATTCTCCAAAAGGCAAGACTATAAAGACAGTAGACAGATTAGTGGTTGCCAGGGGTTTAGGAGGACAGAGGAGGGTTTAATGGTGAAGCACAGGGATATTTTAAGGTGGTGTGTTCTATACGATACTTTAACGATAGGTACATTATATGAAGAACAAATATTTTTTAAGCACATGCCATCTGCAAAGCGTCTGCTCAAAAACTATCTGTTGAATGTTTTGGTCTTCAGTGAGCTTGGTAGTGTGCCCTTATAAAGAAGATATGGGATTCAAGGGTTTAGTAGATTTTCATTTTATAGTCTCCATATGCTTCTATATTATTGAAAACAATTTTTAAGAATGTATTTATATGTTATATATATTAAACACAAAATTTATTATGTAGCTTTTTACGGTGATAAAGCGCATTCATTCTATTCCACGTTTCTAAGTGATTAACACCTCCCTATTCCCCTTTCTCCTTTTAGATTCTCTTTGAGGGTGAGGATCTTATCTTTGAATTATTTACAGCTTTTAGCACAGTGTTCTTCATGTACTTAGGTGCTCAGGAATATTTATTTAAGTAAATATTATGCCTTAATTTCTAAGAAAACATAGTCCTGGTTTCAAATCTCAGCTCTACTATTGGGCAATGTATGTAACCTCTCTGAAACAGTTTCATCAACTATTGAATAAACATAATAGTGCTTAATTTGACTTATGAGAATTTGAAAAGATTCTTAGAATGTTTAGACCAATTCCTAATATAAGTTAGGAATCCAATAAATGGTCTTGAAGAAAGTAATGACTACAGATTGGTAAAAAGAGATTGTATTTTAGTTAATCAGGAAAAAAAAAGGCTGAGTAACCAGAACAAGAAAGATGGTAGGTGGTATGGTGAGGAGGTGGGATGGCTCATCATTCAGCACCTATTGGCCATGATCTTGCTTTCTAGCATCCCATTGGTTGCTTAGGACCAAGTTTCAGCCGGTCTATCTGCATTATTGTAGAATGGCTGTAATTATTGGGAAATACCTCTTCTTAGGTGTTGTTGACACTGGCGATAATACCCAAGGAGTAGATGTGCTTGACCTTCTATTCATCTTATTTTCACAGCCACCCAGCAAGTGGAGTAGGACTTTTTATAGACTCTTGCACACAGAGTGGAGGCTCAGTGCTATTTGTTGATTGATCCATTCCTGAGATTGTTCCAAAAGACCAAGACAACCTAAGAAATTGTTATTTAGACACTCTTCCATTCATCAGTTGAACTTCAGGGATTCACATTAGCAAGCTTGGAAGTGAACATGAATGGTTTGTAGTTCTCAGAGCACATGTCATTATACTTTGAGAGAACATTCTATTCCACTATTTTCTACAGATCCAAGGCATGGAGCTTGTATCTTCATGTAGCAGATATCACTGTGTTTTGGGCATTTTGACATTTTGTTACTACTACAACTTAAGGAAATAGAAATCAAAACCAATGAAGTACACCTACCTACTATGGTATGTACCTATCATTCTCTTTCTCCTACTAGACTGTAAGATCGTGAAGGCCAGGGACCATATTTATTTTTGTGTCCACCCCCTCCAGCACCTAGCGCAGAACTTACAACATAGCAGAAGCTAGATCAATATTTGTTGAAATAAAATAAGGTAATAAAGGTCTAAAAGCTCCTTCACAAATGTAAAGGAGGCTTAAAAACCTTAGAAACGTAACAATGTTTTAACAATGGAAAACATGACAAACTTTTAGAGTTTAAAAAATACAGTTTTGGAAGTGAACAGAGTGGGCTGTTTGAAACCAAAGGAAAAACTCACATTTTTTTTTTTTCATGTTTACATAGTATAAACAAATGGAACATCCTATTTTCGGTGTGAATTTGAAAAAGAATGTTTATTTAACATTCCGTCACCTACACTTCACTGACAGAAAAAGAAAAGATTAATAGGGTACAGGAATTTATTTGGTATCTATAAAACAGAAATGTCTCTTAAAGTCAAGATCACATACTAAAGTTGAGTCAAATGGGAATCTGCAAAAATATAATTAAAATATGCAACATTTATAAAGAGTAAGCAAAATATGAAAGCATCCGTGAGTTGTGTCTAGGAAAGACAAGAAGGACAAATCATAACACTTTAAGGAATCTTACCTTTAATAATAAATAAATGTTGATTTTATTTTATTTAGTTTTTGCTTTTCCCAGGGTATTGATAACAGTTGATGATTAGGTTCCAGGCAATGAGGCTGTAAAAATTAATGAGCAGGACCCTCAAATGACTCAGTGGCTAATCCTTCATTATTATCCATTTTGTAATGGGAGATACATTTAACACATTTAGTAATAGGCTCGGGAGGCACATTTAAATGCAAGAGTTTGGTGAAGCAATTTGAAAAACGTGAAAATATTTTTATTAGTGATAAATTTGCTTAAATTCCAGTTGATCAAGTGGAAGGCAGGGTCTAACTCTACATGCAATATGTGTTTACATTATAGGGTTTTTTTCTCATCTACTCCCACTTTAGTATTTGTTTTGACTTTTAGCACTCCACGAGGAAGTTTTTAAAGAGCAGTGGGAAATTTTAAGTGTCTTGTGCTGTAGACAGATGGATTGTGGACTGATGCAACCAAAGTTTGGAGACTAGCTTCTCTGGGCCAGGATACTCTCCTAGGTGAGGACCTTGAAATGAACCAGACTCTTCTCTCAGGAATCTCATTGTCTGGTGTGGAGACAAACTTGTAAAGATAGAATTGAGTTCAGTAAGAGTGAACCAGTAGACTTCTATAGATGGGCATGCAAAGCAGATGGAACTGAAAGTGTGTAGGCATAGAGGAGAGCAGCTGATGATCATAGTGTATCTGGACAGCCACAAGCCATTCAGTGTTGCTGGAACATTAAAAGCAAAGAAAGAAAGGGTTGGAGAAGAGGGTGCAGGGGCAAGTAGAGGACCAAAAAAAAAAAAAAAGGTTTTGGGGGCCTTTAAAAGGAGATTGGGTTATAATCTGTAGAATCTTGCTACTGGAAATGTGGTTGCCGGACGCCAGCATCAGCATCACCAGGGTAAATGTTTCCACCAACACTTCCAAATGTTCTATGTCTCCTATTATAAAGGAGGTGGGGAATGACAGTGGAAATAATGGAAATAATTTTAGCTAATTAACCCACAGACTCTCAGAGTTAGAAAGACTCTCAGAATTCATCTAAATGCTTTCTTCAGATCCTGAGTGAAAGCTTATAGGGTCAGAGTCTTTATTACCTACTAAGTAGCCAATTTCATTATCAAGACACCATATTTAATTGTTTGAAAACTCTATTTTATCGGGATAAGTTATGGCTAAATTCCACTTTCTTGAAAGCAGATGTGCCAAATTTATTTTCATTCAATTCAACAAATATTGTGCATTTACTAAGTTTAAGGTGTTGTTCGTGGCCTTCCAGGATGATCAGTAAGGTCAGGGTCTCTGACCTTGATATCTTCACAGAGGTAAGACAAGTTCCCAAATGATCACAAGAGAGATGAAAATATGTGCCATTAGAGAAGTAATAATGTGCTGTGCTCTTTTTTGTTTAAAAATGAGGTGCCAGGACTCATATCTCAATAAATTATGACATGTGTCTCCTACACCCCCTCCCCAATGCTGTTTACATTGGAATGTCCACATGTTTTCCCAGCCAAGTGAGTCAGTGAAGATGGAAATACTAATTTATTTGACTGGACACACTCTGCTAGCTTATACTGTCAAAAAACTCCCTGGTTGTTGTAATGATACTACCAAACTCTGTATAGCACTTGAGTTTACAAATCGCTTTTCATATGTTAGCTCATGTAATCATTGCAATGACTATGTAAGGTAAGTAGTAACGTTCTCTTCCATTTACATACGAGGGACCTAAGACTCAGTTTAAGCAATTTACCCAAATTATACAGCAGGGAAGTGGTGAGCTAAGACATCCAGGTCCTAAGACTCCAGATCTCAATTAGAAGAGCAGAACCTCTGTGGATGCAGTGGGGGAGAAAATTATACATGCTTAGAGAGTATGGGGAAGATGCAGAGAAGAAACAGTCTTTAAGGATTGATGCAATTTCAGTACAAGGAGATGGAAGGAAGGCATCCTAGGTAGAGGACATGGCAAAGTTCAAATTGTGGATACAGGAAATGCAGGATGTGCTCATGTAAGAGCCATGGTTCCATGTATGGGTTTGGGAATCACCTGTCCAGAAGAGGTGGCTGACTCTCTAAGCACTAATAAAAATCCCAGGGCAAGAAAAAAAAGAGAGAAGAAAAGATGCCCATGAACATAGCCCTGGGACCGCCTGTGGTTAGTAGGTGGCAGGTGTAGAAGGAGCTACCAAATGAGAAACCAAAGGAATGGCCAAAGAGTTAAGATCATTTGAAAGGATTATAGAAACCAAGGGAGGAAAGACTTTCAAGAGAGAGCATATGGTCATTACGGATGGTGACTGAGGACAGATGGGTGAAAGCCCAACCTTGATGAGCTTGGGGAGAGGAAAGCAGTGACTATAGAATTCAGAATTTAAGGAGCAGGTGGGTGAGAAGGAAATGAAGGTCAGGAATGGGGTGAGGAAGACCAAGGCAAGTAAGTTTCCTCTCTCTTGGAAGGGGCCCTTCAAGACTTAATGACAGTTCTCAAATCTTCTCCTTCCCTTTGTCAGGCAAAATGCCCTTAATTAATTCAACTGATTGTCATAAGCTTTCCAGACAGTCACGATTGTATTTTCCTTCTTTAGGAATTGTTGGTTTATCAGTTGTCCTTCTTAATGTTTGGGATCTAATAACTAACTCTGTACCCCATGTAAATGGTTAGTTGGACATGGAGTAGAAGGCAGCTATCCTATGTTTTGTTTCCTAAACTGTATTTTTAACCACAGCCCCAATTTAAATTAACCACATTTCACTGTTGATTGATTGAGCTTGCAGTCAGTTACGATTCCATGTCATCCACATCCTGTACTTGCCAGCTGTTGCGGGAGACAACCCCAACGGGAGAGGGACACTGGAGCCGTGGGGTGGAGAGGACACGGGACTGGCGTCCAGAAATCTACATTTTAGTCTGGACTTTGACACATGAAATCTATGTTCTTGGGAAAGTCAGTCAATTTCTCTCTGGGCTCCAGAGGGAGCTAGACTGGATGATTTCTAAGCCTCTTTCAAGCTCTAAAAATTCTGAAATTAGTAACCAAGAACAAAAAAAGATGTTCATTAATTTGCTACTCAGATATTTATAGAACTCAACTCTCTGCCCGACACTGCTGGATTTTAGAATGTAGTGGCGCACAGGACAGAGGTGGTTCTCATCCGCGGAGATTATAGTCTCACGGTGACATTTTGAGACTAAAAAGTACTTGGTCAAATGCAGGGAAGAATGAAAGGATTCACATGAATATCAGTAGCTTCCATGACATACATGGCTTACTTTTGCCCTACCTTTCACTGTAGGCCTTTCAGGTCTTTGCAAGCCCTTCTTCTTCTCCTTTTGGGATGTTTTCATGAGGTGGACCTACAAATAAGTCCTGTTAGCTACCTCTCCTGTTTCAGCCCTCATGGTGATGTCCACTGCCAAGGCCTCTGTGCCTGGGATGCTTGGTGGAAGCACCGCATGGCTGCCTGCAGTGTTCACCGCTGATCCATTGCCTGCCACTACCGCCCTTTCCTCCTGGCTATCCCTGCCCCCTCTGCAGGTGCTTTTGTCTCCCCTGGTATAGCCATTGTCCTTGCTGGCACTCTTGCTGGTCCATATAACTGATACTCCAAGACCTGAGGGAGCCAGAGCTTCCACCTGGTGAAATGGGAAAGCAGACTTCTATGCTGTATTAGAGGAGTTTTTAGCACCACGCCTTTTTTTTGTTTTTTACTTAAAGACTCCCTCCACTGAGTGAAACCTGAGTCAGTACTCACTATGCTGAGTATAGAATTGTTCTTTATTTCTTTGATATCCAAGGCTCTGGGACTAGACCAAGCCGAGATGAACTCTCTCTCAAAAGGCTTCTCCATCCCTCACTGAGATAGACCCATCGTCTATCAGACATGCCTAGGTCTCACAATTTAGTGTCACACTGGGATCTCTGCTACTCACACACACACACTTACACACACATATACATTCATGCGTAAATATGCATACATGTGCCTATCAAGTACTTTCATTTCCTTACAAAGAGCATACTTCTTTAAAAGGAACCAAATATTTTTAATATAAAAGAATGATAAAGTCATAATAGACAACTATATTCAGAATTCCACTTCTCTTTCCCCAAGAAATACATGGACTGAATTTCAGAAATAACTTGGGAGTTGAGAGACAAAAACGTTTTGAGGAACCAGCTGCCATCGGTGTGGAGTACATTGAGAAAGACAAAAATGGGTGAGGAAGAAAGAGTGGACATTTAAGAATGCTTGCTATGCGTTAAGTGTAAACCTCCCCATTTCTTGTGTATTTTCTTGAGATACAGAGTAAATATTTGAAATTCTTTCAGTTACGTATACAATATAAATACTGATATAAATTCTCCCGATTTTTTGAGTTTACATTTTTCAGAGACCGGGCCATGGGGTATGTGTTTGCTGTGGTGAGAGGGTATGGTGCACTCAAATATATCTGAGTTACACTAAGGATACCATTAAAGCACTGTGTTGAATATTTTTTTTTAATGGGGAATCAATTTGCATGGGTCCAAGCTATCCTATTTTTTCTTCTCTGTAATATAGCACATGTTGGTGAGACTTCTAGCCAGGGAAAAGAGAAACTTCTCAAGTTTATGAAACAATAAAAGCTTACTTGCCCACAAAATAATTTAGTTTATTACCTTGATCTTTTTTGTCTGTAATTAAAGTCATGGAACCAACTGTGGGTATCTGCTGTATATCTGCATTTCAGGGTTAGGGTGAAGAATGCTAGAAAAGGAGTGAACTTGGAGCCAGGTAAAGACATTCTGGGTAAGGATCATGGATCAAAATCAGAGCTGTTTCTCATCCACCAGTTCTGATCATTATTTCTCAGTTTTGTAGAGAATTAACCGAGACTTCAGTGTAAAGAGAGCAGAGAGAAGTGTTCCCAGCATTTCTTTAGCATCATGGAGACTGGATGGCCTTTTTTTATACAGATAGGAGTGGTGAATTGGAAATATTACGTCCAGTCCAGTAGTACTTGGGTAAAAAGAAGAAAAGCCGTTTTGTTTTTTTGTTTTTGCGGTACGCGGGCTCTCACTGTTGCGGCCTCTCCCGTTGCGGAGCACAGGCTCTGGATGCGCAGGCTCAGCGGCCATGGCTCACGGGCCCAGCCGCTCCGCGGCACGTGGGATCTTCCCGGACCGGGGCACGAACCCGCGTCCCCTGCATTGGCAGGCGGACTCTCAACCACTGCGCCACCAGGGAAGCCCAGAAAAGCTGTTTTAGTTTAGGTCCAGAGCAGGTACCAACACAGGATGAGGAAGCAAGAGATTTATTGGTGAAAAAGGTGAAGAAGGCAGAGGAGCTCAGAAAAGCCATCAGGCTGTAACTTGGACTCTCCCTAGTGAAGGAGAAACAAGACCCATAGTTTCGATAGGAAGAGTCTCAGACCATAGTGCAACGCTAAGAAAGGTTTGGCCAGACAGTGGGGTGTCTTTGAGCAGAAGTCACCTGTCAGACGGGCTCTGCATCTCTCAGGAGTGGACTTGCTTTGGTGTCTCTGCTGTGCTCAGTCACTGGCTGGGAGCACCAGTGGGCAACAAGGATGTGAATTCAGAGGACAGCATCTGGGGTCGTCTGTCCATTAAGCTCTGCAGCAAGGGATCTGAGTGGCACATCTTTATGGCCTCAAAAGAGCTAATGTAAATAGTAAGCAAGGGGGAAGAAAGACACTCCTGCCCTAATTACTATCTTCATCTTGGTTCAGAATACGAATGGTACCCTGACTTCATATTCCTCTTAGCTAAGCAACTCTCTTTAGAAAATCCTGGGTAATAAGGTTGATCTATATAAACATTTGCTAAATAAACAATGAAAACAGTTGATTTCTACCACTGCATGTGTACACAGTCATCTTCTTCCCTTTTTTTCTTAAAATTCTCCTCTAGCTGCTCAACTCTCTCCCTGAATTCTTGGCATGAGTGAGGGTTTCATTTTACATGTCAAATTTAATGCATACACACACACAGGTGCACAACTTGAAGACTATGCGTTTCTCTGTGTCATTAGGAGGTGTGGTAGTAAAGTGTCCATTCACCTAGGAGCAGAGCACAGCACAGAGGATTCCACCTCTTCTGTTTCACGTGTTCTTTCATTATTTAAGTGTAGATCTGAGTCACAGCTCTTATCAGTGTTCTGAAGCCTAGTGTCTTTTGAATTCTGGAAATTGTACTCTGTTCCCCTTTTGATAGGAATGGAGTAGGATGGTCTTAAAGTGTTTGAGAAAAATCAGGGAGAAGAGAGTTGGCTTTATATTTCGGGGAAGTTATTTAAGTTTCTTGAGTTACTTGGCTGTTTTTCCATCTTACATATGCCAAAGGAGATGTCTCAAAACCCACATATTTTCTCTTCCCTATACTTATGAACGCGATTTATTTCCTCATCTGAAAAGATAAGAGCTTGGTGAAGATGGTCTTTAAGTTCTTCTTAGCACCTTCATTTCAGCAACCATGTTTCTGACAAGTGATGGAAATGCCGCAGCTTAGCTATAGATCAAGCCCATATTACACACAGTACATACCCTCTGATGGAATTCCTGGTGTTACCTTTTCTTTACTTTTTCTTTACCCACTAGTACTGTGAGGGTAAACTTCTCTACTTGTTCGTTTGTTTTACTCATTTTTTTGTAAAGGAATCCTTGTCTCGTCAAGGTAGATATCCATCTACCTTAAAGATAAAGTAGATTATTTTTTAAGCATAACTTTTTTCCCCCCTCCTGTAAAGGTTTGCTAGGGTAATAGAATTTCTTTTCATTGACATTCTGGGACAGATCTTTAAATTCAACTACATCTGGTCACCTTGTCTCAAACCGTATTATAGCTCTTTCTCTAAATCAGACCTGAACTAAGTAGGAACATCTGTACCAAGAATTATGAGGCCCAGCTGAACATTTTGGACCAGCATGTCCCATCTCACTTCTTTCTGCTTTAACCTTTTAGCGATTATCTTTACAATCCTTAGAAATAATAATTAAAGTTGGTAGAAGAACAAACAGAATCCTAAAATGGATTTCAGCTCCAAACACCAGGTATATATAAATGTCAGTGGCTTAAATATGGTTATAAGAATGTTTTTATTAACTCCCCCCACACCGGTCTTCTTGAGATCATGTTTAGCCTTTGCTTCAGGGAGTCTAACGCTGCTAATCAGCTTGCATAGTTGGCAGCCTTTAACTGGGACACCTGAAGGTACTTTAAGACTTGATTTTCCCAGACAAACTGGCTGTAGATGTAGGTACGAATATAGGTCTAGGGGCATTGTGAAGTCTCTGTCTACAAAGACTTAGTCACTCCCCAACACAACCACTGAAAATACTTTCAAAGTTAAGCAGATGGTTTTCTAAGTGGACCCTTTCAACAATGAAAGTGGATTCTTCAGTGACACTGCCTCCCCGCTCTCTGTACAAATCTGTGAATGTGTGCAGACAGAATTGCTGATTCTCAAGCATTGTAAGCTGGTTGAGCCTCGTCTGGTGGGTGACTATGAGCTTGGGGACATTTATAAATATTTTGGTGCCTATTCTCATATACCTCTGAAATACTTCTCCTTCTGCATTTTAATGAGGAAATGTCTTTCGTGAGATTATATGCTGATAATGTTTTCCTATCTTTTACAATTGAATTACTCTTCACTTATTTCCCCATCTTACTATATTTGAATATTCCAATCAGGAATGAGGTTATTGGGATTAATGGAAAGGGACCACTGAGAGTAGATTGGATTTTTTTTCCATAGCGTTTGAGTCCATTAGAATAGCCAGAGACAGGTTGTCAAGTGATTGATTTCCTTCCAGAAATCAGGGACCCTTGTTCCTTGCCAAATAGAATTTACTCATATCAGGCAAACTCAAGTTTGTTACCAAATGTCAGGATCTTTAATCAAGTTGAAAAGATCTATACTTTTATTTCAGATCTACTTCTTAGTTGATTTAATCCCGAAATTTCATCTGGGGCTATTTGCATTTTTGGCCTAAGCTAAATATATCAATATTTTAAGGGCTAGTGATAGGATATTCATCCTTTGGCTCAGTTTCCTTCAAACCAGAAGTTACTTATACTTTCACATTGGGAACAGATTTTCTCTTTCTTCCCTTGGCCACTAAGTAGCTTTGATTTTGGGGATCAGATGGTAATGATATTGGGTGGCAGGGCTACATTGGGGACCTTTGATTGAGTCCATGTAAGATCTCATTATTTCTCCCTGTTACTTAGCAGCAACTCTCAGAACTGGAGCTGGAAAATTTTTTGGCTCCAAGAAAACTTTCTCTTCAGTATTCAGTAAACACTGAGTGACCCCCTTGTGCCAAGAACTCATGACCCTGACCCAATCATTTCACTACCCACTGGTATTTAAATATAGGTGCGTATTCAGATAACACAGCGGCCAGTTACTTAAGTTGTTTAAATTATTCTTCTAATCTGATCAGAATTTACAGCTTCACGATCTTAATTCTTAGTAAAGTATGAACCAGAATATGGGCATAAATATACTTTGCAAAATCCTTTCGGTAGGAAAAAAAAATTTAACAGTGTGGTTTTCAGTGCTGTACTTTATAAGTAATACTGTAACCTAAATCCTACCCATGGGACAAAAGCTTGGCTACATTTACGTTTTCACAGAAAAACTAAATGAAGAAAGAAGAACAATAAAATGATAATGTGAGGGCATGTTTGTATGTTTGAACTTCTGTTATTTCTACATCCCTTTCTCTCAGCCTGGAAGGAAATGGCTGCCTCTCCTGGAGTTATAAGAACATTATAGCCGCTTAAAAGCTCTGGTCTTAATCCACTACCATCATCAGCATTACAGTTTCTTTAGAGATGATGACTCTTCCTTAATGATGTAGAAGTCCAAAATGTGAACCAGTTGCTCTGAATTGTAACTTTCCAAATTCTAGTCACAACTCACAGAGCAAACTTGTAAGAAGTAGGAAATTCTAAGGCGGGGGTGGGGTTATCTTTTCTTACAACAAAATGTGCACGAGTGAACAGGCAAGTCAGAGTACTAACCGGTATTCTCTGGATCCACTGAAAGGCAGGTCAAGCCAAGGAGGACGTCTGATGCCAGGTTGTGATGGGTGCAAGCTTGAAGTAGAAGACGAAAGTTATCATAGACATAGTTTCTGACTGTGTCCAAAAGCCAAATGCAAGAACTTTTCTTATTATTCAGTGACTTTTGTTTTAAGCTACCTTTATCTTCTTTTTCCCTCTAATGGGGTAGAGAAGACACAGTTATTTGAAAACTCCCTTGTTTCCTGTATTTACCTGTGTCCCTCCCTAAAAGCTCTGTAAGGTATATAGAGACAACATATACCACAATAATAAGTTGCTTCCATGCTTTCCTGGATCTAATGAGATTCTCTTTTGGGAGCTGGTATTTCTACATTCCTGGATTCTCCAAGGAGTACTTTGGTGTGCCAACGGGCAGAAAGAGAGTCACTGTTTGAAGCAGGAAATCAGACTGCAATTGGAGAAGCAGTCTTCATCATATGGTACAAATTTGAGCACATGGCAATCTTCATGCTTCCTGAGGAGCAGTCCTTACGAGTCTAGAAATCCTATAGAAACAGATAGGTATCTTAGTAATGATGATTTGTTTCTTGCCCTATTCCTCTGGACGAATAACCGGGTTCGAATCTAGCAGAGATTTGAGTTTTTAAGAGACACTGTCTCTGGTCCTTAATCCTAACATAGCCCCTGGCCACGTACGAAATTCTTCAACTTCTCACATTTCTGTTTTCCCATCTGTGAAACTAACACTGTTGAACCATAAAATGCCATGGGGTGCCAGTTTCGGTGCAGTTTTATGATATGCTAACTACCTTATAACCGCAAGGGGAGTTTTGACATATCAAATGTAAAGTAACCATATTTTCCAAACCCCAGATCAGGAAAGCTGGTCTGACCATCAGAAATAGAATTTTTAAAGTCTTAGTTCTCCTGGAACTTTTCAAATTTCATTCAACGTTTAGTTGAATTCAGGGGCTGGGATTGATAGATCAATGAGCCATGTTCTCTGTTCTCAAGGGACTAAATATTTGTAATAAGTTGGATGTAGTGCTGTCATCAGTGTATTTTCATAGAAAACCAATAAAAGGAAGTCTAAAAATGATGAAAATCTGTTAAAGTTTGAGTTCTCCTTGTTGATATTTTCTGTTGGCATAAATGGACCATTGGAGATGGAACCATGTTCCATGTTAAATATCAGTGCTCCCAGGGTTCTTAGCTCTCATATCTTCTCATTCTCCATACTTTCTCTTGGCACGCTCATCCATGCCAACCATCATCTACTCCCCACATGATGCCAACAGTTCCATATCATCTCCAGACAAGTTTCTTTCCTAGGCACAGAACTCTGCTTTCTTTCCCCAAGGCACCTCGTTCTCCGCTTCTCTGGAATCAGATTCCTAATCTAACCCATATACTTGCTTCTTCTCCTCTGTTTTCTATTTTCTTGAAGGTGCTACTCTCCACTCTGCTCTTCTGCTCAAATCCAGACTGAAAATATAGGCAGAACCTGAGACTTATCCCCTGCATTCAGTTGGCCAAATCTCATGATCATTTCCTTCCCCACCAGCTCCTTGGCTCTTCATAAATTCTCATCTGAATAACTGCAACGATCTGATACTGGTCACCTCATCTCTAGTCTTACCTCCTCAGGGTCACCTGCACACACTTCCAAACTCATAAGTCCAAGCAAGACACTGGCTGCTTAAGTCTGTCAGTGACCATGATTCATGATCTGGCCCCTGCCCACTGTACACGTTCTGTTCCCATCACTTGCTCTCACGTACCTCATGCTCCTGTCATGCTAGATGACTTGAAACATACCAAACAGAATTAGGTATCTCAAGCCTCCATGCCTTTTCCCAGACTGTTCCTTCTTCCTGGAACAAGAATCTTCCCTTCCCCACTCCCATTCCCCTTGTTCAGCTAGTAAATTCCCACTCTTCCTCACTTTAAAATCTTTCAAATTCCGTCCCGGGAGAGGTAATTGCCCTTGCTCTATATTCTCATGGCATCCTTTGCTCACCTAGATTTTTCATTTTATTAATTAAGGTAGCTTAACTGCAGTAAGAAATAGTCTCTAAAATGGATAGTGGTTCAAACACGGAAAATTGTTAATTTCTTTTTCTTTTTTTTACACTTTCCATTTTTTATTGAATTATAGTTTATTTACAATACTATATTAGTTTTGGGTGTACTACATGGCAATTCAATACTTCCGTAGACTATACTCCATTTAAAGTTACTATAAAATAATGGCTATATTTCTCTGAGCTGTACAAGACGTCCTTATTGTTTGTTTATTCTACATGTAGTGGTTTGTATCTCTTAGTCTCCTATCCCTGCTTTTCCCCCTCCTCTTCCCTCTCGTGTTACAGTATTAGGTAAGTGAACAGGCCATGGGGTGGGCTTCTTGCATGCAGTCATTCAGGGAACCAGCTAATGGAGCCTCTGTGACCTTTAACAATGGACTCCAAGGTTTTCCTGAGGCTCTCTGCATTCCAAACAGACTTGAGGCAAAGGAGCCTGGAGGAGGGAAAGGGGGAGATTTTTATGGGCCAGACCTGGTGGTATCACCCATCACTTCCACCAGCTAAAACTCAGTCTCAACCACCTTATCTGCAAAGGAAGCTTGGAAATGTACTCTAGGTATGTGCCAGAGATGATGAGAAGATGGTGGCTTTTGGGAACATCTAGTCATCTCTGCCACATCCACGTACTCATTCGAATGGCTATGCCCTGAAAGGAAGAAATGTGTGCTATAGTCAAATACGTGCTATAGTCATGGAGCTCCTGACACATGATAATACTTGAGTAAGTGTGTGTACACATGAATGAATGAAAGAATCAGTAAGATAAAGGACTACTCTGGATTTAAATAATAATTCTAAAATCAGCTTGAAATAGAAGTATAAGATTTATATGTTTATATACCTTTATATATTTATGTATCTCCTTCATTGTAATAGTGTTTGTAAAACACACAAAATATACTTATTATTGTCCATGGTTGATAGATACAGATATTCAAAACTAACTTAAAATTGACCAAATTAATTTGGGTAGTTTAATTTGTCTAACTAGTAATAGCAGTCATGGATAGAAATTAAATTAAAAACAGATATGCACACGATATCTATAGGGGTAAAGTGGTTGTAATTACATTCATCTAACTTATATATTATTATCTATTTCCAGGATTAAATTGAATTTTAGTTTAATGAAGACCTTCTGCCATGGTACATAAATAAAATCAAATACATAAAAGTATTTGATAAGTTGAGCATCTTGGTGAGAATTGTGTGACTTATAAAATGTCAACATTCTTGGGAAAAATAAACAGGCAGAAACTTTCTAAAACAAATACACATTTACGATTGAGAATTAAAATATAAATCGAATGCACAAGGTGTTTGCTGATTGCCCTTCATTTTTGTAGTGTTAGTGAATATTCTGTCTTTTTATCTGACAGCTCACTGTCTCTTTTAGAGGATACTTGAGTCATTTTTGTCTATTTCTTTAATCAGTTTAACAAAAAGAAACGTGTTTTCCACAGGCACAGAAGTTCTCACAAAGAAAGTGCACTGAAGTTTATTAGTCTTCTCTTCTGATTGTAGCTTTTAAAAACTATGGCATTGCATAAAGATGACCACCATTTTGAGTAATAGAGTTAGATTAAAAATAGCCTACAATTTTTGGAGAAATAATTTGTAAAATATGAGTTCAGTAGTGATCAGCATACATTAGTCTTTTTGAAAACAAGAAAGTAAAAACACATCAATTCTAGGTTACTTTAAGTTTGGGTCTTGATCTTTTCCAGAAGGAGAGTTGCACGAGTGCAGCTAGTCCATATCTAGAACTTGAAGAGCTGTGAGTGGTCCTGAATACCAAGTTCATGAATTTGGAATGTACCCAGCAGGAGGTGGGGAATCCTGCAAGCTTCTGAGCAGGGAAGTTACATAGACAAGATGGGTTGTGATGTATATGTAACTGTAGACTCAAGGAATGGTTGACCCTGATGAGAAAAGAACTAAGAGAAATTAATTTTAAATGTAACAGGCATTAGGTTAGCTGGAAGGTTACATTTCCAAGAATTAATCTTGCAATTCTACCTCTACTTGTATCATACTGGTTAATTCTTACAAAGCGGTGTGGGAGAGGAAATAAGATAACCTTTCATTGCACCCTGCCTCTTGATGATTCTATCGATTTTTCTTACTGCCATAATGAATTACCACAGATTTGATGATTGAGAAGTATTACCTCACAATTTCTGTAGGTCAGAAGTCTGGGAAGGCATGGCTGGATTCTCTGCTCGTAGTCTCACTGGGCTAAAATCAAGGTGTTGGCCAAAGATGTATTTCTCTAGGGCAAGGGTCATCTTCCAAGCTCCTTCATGGTTGTAGAACTCATTTTCTTCTCGTGCTTCCCACATGGCCCCCTCCATCTTCTAGCCAGTAATGGCGGGTCAGGTCCTTATCACCCTTTGAATCTCCCTGACTTCCTCTTCTGTCCTCAGTCCAGACAAAGTTCTGTTTTTAAGGCTTCCTATGATTACATTGGACCTGTCTGGAAAATCCAGGATACTAACCCTTTTTTGAAGTTAACAAATAAACTTAATTATATCTGCGAAGTCCCTTTGCCATGTTAAGCAATATATTCACAGAGATGACAGTAGGGAGTGAAGGGCCCAAGATTCTGTCCCCCACAATGATACTGACTGTACTGTATAACAACAGAGGCAGGAATAAAGACACAGACCTACTAGGGCATGGACTTGAGGATATGGGGAGGGGGAAGGGTAAGCTGTGTCAAAGCGAGAAAGAGGCATGGACATATATACACTACCAAACGTAAGGTAGATAGCTAGTGGGAAGCAGCCGCATAGCACAGGGAGATCAGCTCGGTGCTTTGTGACCGCCTGGAGGGGTGGGATAGGGAGGGTGGGAGGGAGATGCAAGAGGGAGGAGATATGGGGATATATGTATACATATAGCTGATTCACTTTGTTATACAGCAGAAACTAACACACCATTGTAAAGCAATTATACTCCAATAAAGATGTAAAAAAAAAACAAAAAACAGAGGCCATTTATATATAAATTATAGAAAATTATACTATCCAAAAGACTATGGGTTTAAAATTATTTTAATTTATTATGAACTATCGCAGACATTCAGGAAAGATATGATGAAATTAATATGATGAACACCCATATATTCCTTACCAATATTACCAATACCATAAAAAGGTATAAAATTCAAAATGTATAAAAGTTGAAAAGTTAAACTAATATGAAGATAATATAGAGATAATATAATACCTATTGTAGTATTCATTATAGATATTATAAATATGGTCAGAGAACTTCATGTGTGTTAAAAGCTTAGGTTTTTATTTGTTCCTTGAGCAGACTGTGCTTATGATGATAGTAATGGCTGTTATTTTTTAAATTTACATTGCTGTGCTTAATTTCTGCTGTACAGCACAGTGACACAGTTGCACATATATTCTTTTTTATATTCTTTACCATTATGGTTTATCTCAGGATATTGAATCCAGTTCCCTGTGCTATACAGTAGGACCTTGTTGTTTATCCGTCCTATATATAATAGTTTGCATCTGCTAATCCCAAACTCCCAGTCCTTCCCTCCGCGACCCCCCCTCCCCCTTGGCAACCACGTGTCTATTCTCTTTATCTGTGAGTCTGTTTCTGTTTTGTAGATATGTTCATTTGTGTCACATTTAGATTCTACATATAAGTGATATCATATGATATTTGTCTTTCTCTGTCTGACTTACTTCCCTTAGTATGATAATCTCTGGTCCATCCATGCTGCTGCAAATGGCAATAATGGATGTTATTTATTGAATACTTATTATATGCAAGTCACTATATGAAGTACTTAAGATGTATTATCTCCTGTCTTCTCAGCGATCCAGTAGTACTGTTATCTTTCCTGTTTTATGGTGAGTAAACTGAGGCTCAGAGAGGGAGGTGGTAGGAGGCCTGGGTGAAGAGATTATTCTTTGCATTTCTACGATTTACTTAACAATTTGTTCTTCACCAGAGGAGGTTTGAGTAGCTCAGTGGCAAAATGAGACAGTGAACAGAAAAGGGTTTTAGATTCAGACCTGTATTTGAGTGCTGATTTCAACACTTACTAATTCCTGAAACCCTTTCACCTCCAGTTCCTCATTTGTAAAGCGTGGCTAATAACAGACACCTCCTGGGGCTGGTGCAAGATAACACGTGTAAAGAACCTGGTACGTGATAAGCTCTAGATAAAAATTCTCCAGTGCCTCCCTCTAGTCTAGAGTAGCTCAAGTGCATCTGGTTCTAAAGCCCTGGAATAACTCAGGAAGTCAGATGCGGGTGCAGGCCAGCTCCTCCTTATCTGGTAGATGTGTAACAGGATGACAGGATCCCCCTAGAGGCTCAGAACCATAGGACCAGAGGCGGATCCCTGTGGGTCCAAGACCCCTATGTGATGCATACACATGGATATTCCAATGGAATACGTCTAGGAGCCTGACTACGCTGGACGTGGCCTCGAAGACAACTTATAATCACTGAATTTTGACATTGTACACCAGTCAATTAAGATGTGCCAACTTAGCAGGAGACTTTCCTGGCATCCATCCAATGAGCCACATGCCAGAATGTTCTAGTGGCTCTCACATTAATATGTATTTCTGTGTGTCATTTTTGATTGCTCTAATCAGACTTGAAATGAATCCAAGAGGTTTCTACAACTCTGAGCCATTAATTCCTCAGTGCCCCCTCCCTCCAGGCTCAGTCTGAAGGCCTAATTTCGCTCTCTTATCTCTCTAGGTATGTGGAGACCAAAGCCAAGGGGCTGTTTTCCTGCGGGAATTTACACTGATTCGAAGAGAGAGCCTTCATGAAGATTTCCTGTCTGACCTCTTGAATAGTCACAAAACTGAAGACCCGGTACAGTGCCTCTTCTATTTATTCTTAGAAACACAGAAGTTCAGTTGCTAATTCTGCCTGTGGTGGTGGTTGGTTTTAGCAAATCTGAAGAGGTTTGGATGGTGTTTTCTCATATCTATTAGCAGGGCAGGGAAGCAGAGTGATAGGGCAGTGGACAGACTGTATGGGGCAACTTTCTAACTTTTCCTGTGTCTGGAGACCTGCAGACATTCTACTCGAGGGGTAAAGTTTGTTTGGGGCAGCATGTGGAGAATTCACATTAAAATAACTGATGTTTTGCCAGCGAGTCTGAATGTGAAATGGTAATGATTTAAATGAGTGAAGAAAAAAGGAGATTTATATGTAAAGCCCAAATTGTTGTATGGGTCAGTGGAAATGCCACCATCTTCCAATCCTGGCTTCTTTGTGGATATTTTTACTTCAAAGTATTAGTCGTATTTATTTCATGAAAGTTTGTTTCTCTGGTTGTGGTTTTAGAAGAAAAGTGAAAGTCTAGAAAATGAGCTCTCAAATGAAAACAAGTGAGTTGGAGATGTCAAGATACAGATCCCGCTCTACTTGCAAATCAAGCTGTGATTTGTAATTTGTACTTGGTGTGAGAATTGGATGGATAATTTCTAAAAGTTCTAAATGTGGCTCTTTGTGGTGATGACCTTATACTCAGAAGTACATTGAAATTAGAGGATGCTGTATGCACAAACCAGTGGATTCCTTGTCCAATCGTAAAATGGTAGGATCCCAGAAAATAATGCCTTAGAATACCTCCAAAGCAAATACACTTCCTCTACCCTGCCTTCTTACAGCCCTCTCTCAAGAAGGTGTTTTGGCATCTTTATCTCATAAACTTCTCTTCCAGACACTGAGTAACTTAGCTCTCTCAGTAGCCACTCACAGGCTACTTCTTACTGTTTTTGTCATTTCCACCTTCTCTATGATGGACATTCACATCCTTTTCAGAGCTTGTGCTCCAGCTGTTACCAGCCAGGGTTCTTGGCCTCCTTAATCAATAGAAATTGATCAGAGGTCAGATAAGAAATTTAGGCAAGGCTATACTGGGGCCCCTGCTGCAGCAGAGGGAAGTGAGAACAAGCAGCAGGTTCCCTTGCTAGCTTGCTCGCTGAGGGTGGGGCGAGCTGGTTCCTTATATGGCATAGGGGGTAGGGGTGGGAGTGTGGCCAGGGGGTTGGGCCAGAGGCGTGGCTTAGGTGGTTTCCCCACCCCTTAGGTGGTGTTGAGTGCAGGGGGCGTGTGCAGTACCTTGCTTTTGTTCCCAACCCCCTGCTTTTGCTCCAGGCTCTTCAGAAGTGGCAGCTGAGATTTTTGGTCTCTTTGTATCTCATAGTCCAGAATTTGCCCCAACTGCACAAGTACGCAGTTATTTTCAGTCCCTTATAGTTTCTTTGTATTTTGTTGCTTGAGGAGGCTTTTGTCCAGGTGCAAGCACTGCAGCAAAGGGTCTCAGGTCGCAGCCTGTCTGACAGCGTCCGTGGGTAGGAGTGGTACTGAAGTTTCCCAAGGGTACTATAATTAATTTTCAAATGCTTCTTATATATTATATATATATATTTTAATATATGTAATATATAATATACGTATTATATATATATTATATATATTATATATTTTTTAAGCTCTGAAAATGCAGAGACTGCCTTTTAAACTTTCATTGTTTGCTCAAGGCAGTTTTGGTGATCTACTGTGGGACACATGCATTGCCACTGAAGTTTTATTACTTCTTAAATGAACGGTATCTTGTAATTATATTTTAATTTTCTCCCATTTGATGTTATTCAGTATCTGAAGTAGGTTAGCTCATTTTGGATTTGGTTTATGCAAAGTCCTGGAAAGTGCTGCTATGAGATACTGTATGCAAACTTCATGAGCAAGTCTAATTATTACATAATTTGTACCATAAAGGAAATTGAATAATATGAACTAATTATGAACATAATAGAATTATCAAAGTGGTGCCACTAAAAATAATTTTTGTCACTTGGCAAAAGCATTGAAGGGTGTTCCGAACATTATTATTACAAAGTATTACATTGATTTACATCACAATAAAAATTGCATGCTGGGCTTCCCTGGTAGTGCAGTGGTTAAGCATCCGCCTGCCAATGCAGGGGACATGGGTTCAAGCCCTGGTCTGGGGAGATCCCACATGTTGCGGAGCAACTAAGCCCATGCACCACAACTACTGAGCCTGTGCTCTAGAGCCCGCGAGCCGCAACTACTGAGCCTGCGTGCTGCAACTACTGAAGCCCACACACCTAGAGCCCATGCTCCGCAACAAGAGAAGCCACCACAGTGAGGAGTCTGCGCAACGAAGGGTAGCCCCTGCTCGCCGCAACTGGAGAAAGCCTGTGCGCAGCAACAAAGACCCAATGCAGCCAAAAATAATAAATAAATAAACTTATTTAAAAAGAAAACAAAAATCTTTCATGCTGCAGAATTTTCTCAAACCTACTGAGGTCGCAAGTAATTGAGTGGGTGGAAGCCTTTAAGCCGAAAGAGAAATTACCGACCAACACAGAGAGTCAGACCTGGAGCTGTACAAGAAAATGTGAGGGAAAAGGAAAGAGCAAAGCTTCCTGAATACCAGAGGTAGTTCAGCCTTCTAATAAGTTTATGACATTCTAACAGTTTCTTTGGAGGGTGTGTCTCTCTATCTGAGAACTTCATTTGGCCCACAGGCTATAAAACTTTTAAAGTGTCACTTTATTTTCCAAATAGACATGAAAAGATGAATCACCATAATCTCTGTGTTTGTCTAAAGGGAAGAGTTCAAACATGAGTTGTTACTTGTATTCATAGCCAGAAAAGTGAAATTCCTTTTGTGCCTCTTTTGTATGTTTCTGCTACATTGGGAGGAAGCAGAATGGTAGAGTCATGAACAAGAAAATTTCCTGGTATGGGTCACAAAAAACACTTCTCAAAGGCAGGTGGGTGAGAGAGTTAAAATGGTTGTGCAACATTATCTGTACGCTTGTACCTGCTTTCACGTAGATCCTCCCTAGTAGCCCAATGACATTTATGCACATATTTTACCTCCCTTACCAGATTAGTAGCTCTGTTCCTTGAGGCCAGGATCCATGTAGATTCTCACCTCCTTAGCATCTTCCCCTGCTCTTGCATATGGTAAATGCTTAGTTGTGTTAAGTGTCTGTTGATGGAAAAAGCCCACCATGACTCTTCTCTATTGCCCTATGGTTAACATTTTTATATTGAAAACATTTACAGGATTCTATCACAGACTATGCATGAAAAGAGTCTTATAAATGAAAATCCTTCTAAATACAAAGTGATTATTGCTAAAATGGTATGAAAGACTTCAGTTTTTAATGAGGTGTTAAACTGTTTGGGACTATTTTACATATGGTCTTTTCAAGCCAGGGTATGTGAATTTGGGGATGTTTGCCTACTAGAAATTTATAGCTGTGGAAGTAACAAATTTATCCCCAATATGTCTAACATTTTGGACAGAGGTAGCATTAACTGTGGGAAACACCTTGTCATACTTCTGGGTAAAATTATTGCCTTCCTCTTTTTAGATGTTTAATTTTTCTTTGCTTATATTCTTTCTTTATCCTTTCAAATAACTTTTGAAAACCAGAACAGCCTTACTTACAACTTGTTTGTGGAACTGTTTCACCTAAAAGCTTAATTTTGGGGGGGTCATTTCTGAACTTTAAATGTCACTTCCTCAACTCCTCCTCAGCTAGGGTTTTCTGGCATGACTTGACTTTGACATTGCATTTGAAAAACTTTTTAGTTTTCAGCTTTTCTGCAGGGCAGAAATAGAGACACAGATTTAGAGAACAAAAGTATGGACCCCAAGGGGGGAAAATGGTGGGTGTGTGTGTGATGAATTGGGAGATTAGGATTGACGTATATACACTAATATGCATAAAATGGATAACCAATAAGAATCTGTTCTATAAAAAAATAAATAAAATAAAATTCAAAAATTAAAAAGAAAAGAGAAAAATTTCTTTATGACCTCACAGTTGGGAAGATTCTCTTAAGATGTAAAGAGCCCAACCTGTAAAGGAAAATATTGATGCTTTAAATTACATTAAAATTTAATATATCATTAAACATTTAATGTCTAAAAACTTCAAAAAGTAAAAAGATAAGATACAAGCTGGAAGACATTTTTTGCAATGTATATAACTGGCAAAAAATAATATCTGTAATATATAAAGAACTCCTAGAAATTATGTTTAAAAAGACAAACAGTCCAGTGGGGGGAAAAGAAAAGTCATCAGAAAGAGACATGATAGCTAATACTCATTAAAGATATGTTCAATCTTACTAATCTTCAGGGATTTACAATGTAAAATAACAAGGACATGGTATTTGATGCCCATCAGATTGGCAAAAAATTAAAAGAACTGACAAAGGCAGTGTCAGTGAGGAATAAGTAATTAGAAATACTCCTATTTTGCTGTTGGGGTGTAAATTGGTCTTACTACTTTAAAGAATAACTTTCCAATGTCTCTAAAGTTGAATATGAGCATGTGCTCCATCTCACCAATTTCCCTTTAGGAATCTACTCTGGAGAAACACTTACATATATGTTTAATGCAGTATTGAATGTTATAGCCTAAAGTTGATAGAAAATCTTAAATATCCATCTGAAGGTAAATGGATAAATAACTTGTGATTTATTCTTATAATAAAATGCTATCAAAGCAATTCAAATGGATAACTAGATTGACATGCATTAGTATAAATATCAAAAATATAATGTTGATGGGGAAGATGATACAATTGTGTAATGTGATACCATTCATATCAATTTCAATATCACATAACTACTTATTAGATATTATTTAGAGAAAATGTTTATATATAAAAGCAGAGGTGGGAAAAATATGCTGCAACCTTGTAATGTTGGTTGCCCTCTGGACAGAGAGAAAAGAAGGGGAATTGGATTGGGACGGTGTGCATTGTTCACTAAAAGTTTATAATGTCTATAATATTTTATTTAAAAATATATGGTAAATGGTAATATATGTTTAAATGGCTATTGGTTTACAGAACAGTTTACTTTATTATTCATTGCAGTTTTTATGGTTCGAGTGTCTTTAAATACATGCATAATAAAACTTTCAGGATAATATTTGGCAAGTAATCAGCACAAAATAAATGCTGTTTTTATTAGCAGTGGTTGAACTGACAAATCTTTGAGGCATAAAATGACAAACCTCAGTGCCCAAGATTTAATATATACACTATTCACATTTTTGCCTCACAATATAATTAAGGAGTAGTCAAATGTAGGACAACAGACCATAAGATCATGGGACCTCCTATCAGTTCATGAACTGCAACTCTGGTAAATAATGTCAAGATGATGAATCTCAGTATTTAAGGAGAGGGACTACTTTTTCACACTTGACCTTTGGAATTAACTGAAAAAACCATTATCACTTAAGAAAAAAAACTTTTTTTCTATATCCAGTTCTAATTTACGTACAGCTTATACAGTTCCTAGCTGCTGAGATGTCCTCCATTTGCTAGGATTCTGTCGTTAACTCCAAACAACAAATAGATAACAAGATTAATTATCTAAAAGGCACCGAAAGTAATAAAATGTGAAACACTAAAAATCCTAACTCCCATGCCAGCAGATTTTTAAGATCAAACAACCTCTCAAATAAAAAACATAATTCTCTTTAAAAATTTTAACATCAGTTAGAAATACATAAATAACACATGTGAATTTTAGGACTCTTTTTGAGCACATTTTCAGGTTTCATACTGTAAGGCCCTTCTCCAAAAAACTTTGCCAGAATGGTGAAATTTCAATATTTAATAAACTATTCTAGGCATGAATTCAACTTTATTCCTCTAAGCTAGTATTCAAATTCCTGAGGTAGTCGCCACTTATAGTTATCCTAAAGTAAACTAGCACACTTTGAAATAAATATCTCTAGTAAAAGTTATAAATGTGAGGAGCTGACTATTTGCTGCTCAACTTTGGAACTTTCCTAATAAGCTTAAACTAACTCTATGGGCTGTGATTTAAATTACACCTCAGAATATCACTTGGGGCACCAAAGAATAATTTATTGCTTCCTTAATATAAAGAGCTAATTTATCTCATGGAAAGACAAATCACTTTCGAAGGAGTTCCTTAGTTGTTTATAAGGTAGTGCTCAAACTATCAGCCCATGTGGTGAGTTTAAATGCCTATCTTTAATATGCCATTTATGACCTAGTTCTGCATGGAGGTCCATCAGTAGTTGAAGGCAACTAGAGAGGAATGGTTACTGACTCCTCTGGCAGCTGGACAAGGTCATTTGGCCAGATAGCTGCATGGAGAGGTGCTGAGAACTTTCTGAGAGGTTAGAGGACAGCCTAATGGAATCATATGACTAAGAGTCCAAATTTTTTCACCTGAATTTAAGAAAATATGAGAGGATACTGTGGGTTGTGGGTAGGGGCAAGATGTCCCTTTGATGTAGCACATCCTCTTAGAGGTTATTTTTAAATTTTTCTAATATGGAGAGATGTGGGATTTTTTTAGAGTAGATTCTATTTCAGGGTAGTTAGAAATGTAGGCTTTTAAACAGATTTTGATTAGGTTGGACAATTGAAGCAAAACATTAAAACAACATTATTTACTAGCATGATATTATTGATTAGATGTAATCTCTAAATGTTGATTTTAAAATTCCACATACCAGTTTGCCTTTGTTAATAGTAATTTTTAGGTAAGAAGAATAATGTCATATTTTTGTTTAAAAAGCTAAACAGAGAACTATATAGAACTACTATATGACCCAGCAATTCCACTCCTGGGTATATATTCGAAAAAACAAAACCACTAATTTGAAAAGATACATGCACCCCAATGTTCACTGCAGCACTATTTACAATAGCCAGGACATGGAAGCAACCTAAATGTCCATCAACAGATGAATGGATAAAGAAGATGTGGTATATATATACAATGGCATAATACTCAGCCATAAAAAAGAATGAAATTTTGCCATTGGCAGCAATGTGGACAGACTTGAAGGGCATTATGCTAAGTGAAGTAAGTCAGACAGAGAAAGACAAATACTGTGTGATATCACTAATATGTGGAATCTAAAAAATACAACAAACTACTGAACATAAAAAAGAAGCAGACTCACAGATATAAAGAACAAAGTAGTGGTTACCAATGGGGAGAGGGAAGGAGGGGGGGCAATATAGGGGTAGGGAATTAAGAGGTACAAACTATTAGGTATAAAATAAGCTATAAGGATATATTGTACAACATGTGGGATATAGCCAATATTTTACAATAACTATAAATGGAGTAAAACTTTTAAAAATTGTGAATCCCTATATTGTACACCTATGGCTTATATAATATTGTACAGCAACTATACTTCAATTAAAAAGCAGCATAATTACTCAGTGAAAAGTTTTGAAAAGGAGCACATTTTAGTTTTCCTTTGTGCTGTCTTATTTGATTTTAACTTTATGTTTACAAACAGGAGAATGACTACTAAAAGAAAGAATAAAGGTCTGTATTACTTAAGTATATATATGTAACTTTTGCTAAAAGAAAATATCATTATCTACAATTAAATTGTTTTACCAAAACTAAAAATGTGGAATTTGATGTATAAGTGTCGCTTATAGAGACAAAACTTGAGGAGTGGTTGTTTTGTTGGGTTGAGGTTTTATTTCCAACTGGCTGTGAGACTTCAGGCAAGTCATGTACTTTCTGAACCTTGTTTTCCTGACATTTATTTTATTTACTTATTTTTTACTGAAGTATAGTTGATTACAATGTTGTGTTAATTACTGCTGTATGGCAAACTGATTCAGCTATTATACATATTCGTTTTTATATTCTTTTCCCTTATGGTTTATCAGAGGATACTGAATATAGTTCTCTGTGCCATACAGTAGAACCTTGTTGTTTATCCATTCTGTATATAGAAGCTTACATCTGCTAACCCCAACCTCCCACTCCATCCCTCCCTTAATTCCCTCCCCCTTGGCAACCACCAGTCTGTTCTCTATGTCCATGATTATGTTTCCGTTTCATAGATAGATTCATTTGTGTCATATTTTAGATTCCACATATAAGTGATATCATATGGTATTTGTCTTTCTCTTTCTGACTTACTTCACTCAGTATGATAATCTCTGGTTGTATTCATGTTGCTGCAAATGGCATTATTTAGTTCTTCGTGACCTTTAAAATAAACATGTTCTGAATGATTCTGCAGCCTTGGATACTGTGTTTCAAATTAGATATTTAATGGAAACTTCAAATTCCTTACAGTTGCTGTTTGATGAACCTCTTTTGATCTCTACTCAAGTCATTTTTTATGCCAAAACCAATTATGTGTTTCTGGAGTCTGGTCTTCCCACCTACAGTAGACTCGCTTTCCTTCCAATTCTTTACAAACAACTGGCTGCCATTCATTCTCCATGTACCTTTAACAACATAATATTCCTAAAGCTCCACTTTGCCCTTCACACAATGTGTACTTGTATGTCAAAGCTAATTATCTCTTTGGGGAAAGTCAAGGTCCTCAAACACAGTTTAATGTCAAAACCCCTCCGTGTGGCCCCTGCTTAACTCTAACCTTGTTTCTGATGACATCCACTTAGATTTTCTTCACTCCAGCTTGTTCAGACCACACTTTGTTCCTGTATCAAATGATCAGTTCAGTGTTTTGCTCACAGGACATCTTTTGCCTAGAATGTCCTCCTCCCCTTTTCACTAGACCTTCCTTTATTAACCCAACCCTACTCTCCCCTTCTCCAGGAAGCATTCCCTCTGAACTCTCCTATAGCAGTCACTGTCCTAGCTCATGGAACCAGCCAGTGCCCTGCCTTCTCAGCCTGCCCAAAGGAATCTATACAGACGTGGAGAGTCCTTGGCTCAAGCTTCAGGGCAGTCCATCACTAGACTCTTAATCTGCAGGGATGATCTGCCAAGAGGGGAGTCTGAGTGCAAGTCTGGGAAAAGAAGCAGGAAATCGTGAAATCTCAGAGATTAGCTTATGGTGGAGGAACTAAGAAGGGACGAGGGGAAAAAGGGAAGTGAGGGTTTGGCCAGAAGTGCAGTGGGGCACAAGGGAGTCAAAAAATCAGACTAGGAATGAATTCTGGGATCCTGTTCCAGGAACGTTGTCCATTTGTTGTAGCATCTCTCCTACTTTGCGTCCTCATTTATCTTTTCATACATACAGACCATCTGCCCTGGAAATCTTTCAAGCAAGGACTATGTTTTACATTACTTTGTCCAGCACACAGAATAGAATTTTAAGCAGAGTAATAATGATATAATAACAATGAAAATATCAATAACTGCAGTAATGGGAATACCAGCTATCATTTATTGTCTACCTCTTCTGCACCAGGTGCTGCCTAAGGCACTTAGCATACATATCTCATTAATCCTAGGAAGAGGGTGATCCCTACCCACCCCCAACAGATGAAGAAATGAAAAAGAAAAGGAATTTAGCCAAGGTCTCAAAACTGATCTGTTACTTAAATGATCATAAAACAATGTACACATGAAGAATACTGATTCATCTCAGCACCTACTATATTCAACACACTAGTCTAGGTGCTACCAGGGAATATAAAGATAAGTTGAACTGTCCTGGCTCTCTAGGAGTTTGGAATAGTGACATTTTAATTCTGTTGAAATGTTTTGTTTTTAGGTAAGCTCACCAGAGTAATGGCAGCATGCTTAGATTATAGGTATCACTTTAGGATACCTCATCCTTTTAATAAGTCTTCAGAAAGAGCACTTGATTTATTTTTTTAAACGTTGAACCTGATTATACATATATGAAGCAGATTCAAAGGAGCTGCTGAAAATACAGCATTTCAGGTGGACCTTATTTTATTGTAGTTTTCAGTTAGATTCCCACATAGAGTGGTGGCTTTGCATTCTCCATTGCCCTTCAGTGGGTTCAAGTGTGGATTATGTATGTTCAAATGTCGGCTTGCCTCCAGTTTGAAAGTACAGTTTAGTAGACCACTTAACCATTGTTGGTTAGTATTCCAAGTGTCTGTGGGGACTGTTGATCTTCACGTATTACACAGGCCCCAAAGTATGAATTAGTGAGTGTATGGAGAATATATACAGGAGGCTAAGCTAAATAAGTTGCTGAAAACTGTGGTGTCCTGTGCTGATCTCCAATTTGGTATAATTCTTATGAAGAGCAAAAACGCTTGGCTTTAGCTTTTTAAGTACTCCACCTTCTTGGCACCTCAAAATGTATGACCCTGAAGGGAATATGGCTAAAAGGTTGTGTCATTTAGTAGCAAATTTACTGTATGTGACTGAAAGCTCCCCAAATAGAGATATTTGCTTCTCTCTTATATAAGAGAAGTTTTCTAGAGAGAGAAATTTCAGATCCATTATGATCAAAGGTACTAGGGACCCAGGCTCATTCTGTTTTTCTCCTAAATCCTTCTAGCCTCTGACTCCCCTTGTGTTGGGTACGTTGTGATGCTAAATGGCTACCAGAGCTCTTGCCATTACGCTCATTCTAGGCAATGAGAGGGAGGAAGGGACAAACAATAAGGTGCTAATGAGGAAAAAGGCATAAACCAGCGGGCTCACGAGGGCTTTCCCAGAAGCTGCCGCTTAGTATTTCCTTTAATAGCTCACTGGTAAGGGCTTAGTTACCGAGCCATGCCTAGGTGCGGGGGAACCTGAGCCATGCAGTCTTTACACGGTGCAGCCATGTTTTAAGGAAGTTTAAGGAAGAAGGGACAATAAATTCTGAAGTGAGCAGCTAAGATTTTCACCCACAGTGAGATACTAGGTGAAACAATAATTGTAATAAATTACCACAGTTTGCATACTGAATGCGAAATTCATTTCCCAGTGGCTTTTGTATTTTGGAGGGTGATTAAATTGTTTTGGCATTAGTAGTGATGGTTGCACAAAATACTAAGAACCACTGAACTGTATACTTTAAAATGGTGAATTTTATAGTACATGCGTTACAACTCAGTTACAAAAATCTGTAGTCTATAAGTTTCAATCTAAGAGGAGAGGACACAGATGTAAAAATCTGTATTTCCCAGAATGTAAGGAGGGTAGCTCAAAAGAGACAGCAAAGGCTATCACAGCATGTCTCAGTGGTTCTCTTTTCTGTAAGGACAGCTGCCCCCCACACCAGGAGTCTCTGCCTGGTGCTGTAGTGGAAGGAAAATGCAGGATAACTGGCTGAGCTGTGGAGCGTTTGGTGCTGATGGTGATGGCTATGAGCATAGCGACAGCAAACATTTATCATCTCTCAGATACTGGCTCTATTTGTTATGTATATGAGAATCATAATAGCAAACATTTTAGGTAATACCAAGATAATCTTATGAGAAAACTGAGGCCCCTGTTGGTTAACTAACTTGCCAAGGTCACACCCTTTGTATGGAGTAGAGCCTTGTTTCAGATCCAGTCGTCTGGGTCCATGCTCCATCCTCTTAACTGCTACACTACGTTGAAAGGCTCTCTCTTGCTGTCAAAAGTGAGCTCTCTGGTTTGGAGGAAGGAGTCGTCATCTTTTACGGATTTTGTGATTTTTATAATATAAAAATTATATGTGATGATAGTTATTCAAGTGATTTTATGAAGCAGGACTGGACGGCATCTGTCTCAGGATTGCCTTATTCATTTTCATACTAAAATGCTCTCCTGGAGTAATTAGGAACATGAGATCAATTATCAAGCCACATGCACATGCGCGCACACACACACACACACACACACATACACACACACACACAGCTGAGGAAGGTGACCTGCTATGCCAGCCTTGCTTTTAATTAGATATTTAAAGCACATACTTCCTTTATCAAACCTCACCTGATACAATAAGACAAATTTCTTTCCCTTTTTTCTTCCAGATGAACCGTTATGGTCCTGGTAAGTGCATGGTTCGCTTTTGACAGGCATAGCATCTTCTTTTAAAATTGAAATTGTTTGCAGTTTTCTGACCATTTAGGGTACAGATGTTTATTGCACTCTTATTGCTATAATTAAACAATACATGTGAATCTGAAGATTTATTTTTTCACATTTATTTTTTAAGGCAGTTTAAAGCTTGGGCAGTCCTACCTTGGAGCAGAAATATTCTCTTTCAAAATGTGTGTACATGGAGCTCTTTCGTATGTAATCAGGGTACATGGATGGGCTGAACACATCAAAACTTGGGGAAATTTACATATTCATAGAACTATAACTTTGACTGAGTGTTTTCTTTAGATGGGTGCTACCTTATACTATGAAAAGTGGATGTTTTTGTATTTATGGCATATCTGATTCTATACCATCATTTGACTTATTCTGTGACTATCTTAGGGCAAACATTAGGACAAAAATTGTTCAGATAGCTTAATTTCATATAGGGACACATGATCTCAACAGAGATATGATAAAAGGATGGTTTTAATGGAAAGACAGTAAGACTCTTTACCCGGCTTCTTTAAGGAATATCCATTATCTCCAAAGAAATAGAATGGTTCTGGCAAATTTTTAAAAGTATTTCAGAATTTATAATTGTGCCAACTCAAATACAGATGTGGTGGATATAAATGCGAGTCCCACACTCAGGTGTGCAAAAGAGTAACTTCGGTTCTTTTTGTAATCAAATTTAGTTTTTCTCACACCACTCTGTTTGGTCTGATGCAGGAAGTTAATTCAGTCCCTTGCAGGTAAATTTAGTCTGAGTTAGTAATTTGGGTGCACAATTGTTTGTCTGTTGTATGCGCACCCATCCCCATTATCTGAGAAGCATGTATAAATAACACCACAGAGAAGAGGCGAAAGGTGCATGGGATATGATTCTAACCTGGCCTCTCACTCAAGATGTTACTCATCCCACTGGTTCTTGGCATAGATGAGGTTTATGGCCGCTCAAAAGAAAACTTGTGGTGGAGGGAAAGGCAGCCTGGACCTCCTGCCAGTGCTGACTGAGCTCTGGATCCTTGCTATTACCTCCCTGCCCAGGAGCAGCCTCACCCATCACATTCCTGGTGGGAACTGTCCAGGTCTTGTCCATCTGACTAAGCATTATCAACGATAAACATTCTGGCACACAGGCCACCATTTTCTTTCTCTGATAATCCCTGAGTCCCTCTGGAATCCGTAGGATATTTTAGATGCTACTCTAGAGCCAAATGAAACCAGAGTTGAGGGTGTGGACATGTGAGTTGCCCCTTTCATTCCTCGATTTGTACGTCATACCACCATTTCTACTCTGGCCACCGGGGTGACATGAGGACTTTTCTCGGATGCCTGACATCCCCTTCCTCTGAGACAAAGTTGGCAACGTCTTTTCTTCTGTAAGATCCCCACACTTAAAGTAGGGGTACTTGCTGCCCTTTTTCCCAAGCAAGACTCTTTCTGGTGGGTGAGAAGGGCATCCAATTGCCAGACTTGTCTCACTGTCTTGAATTCTCTCCATACTCTACCTCCTCAGCTTCCATAGAAGGGTCTCATCATGTGGAGGTAGTTAGGAGAAGGATGCATGGGGAAAACATGGTATACTAGATCACATCTACTATCAAGTATTGGATTTTTAACCTGAACTTCAGCATTTGAATTTAGAACTCAGGAATTCAACATCTTTGTTCTGTCGTGGTCTGATACTCTTTTACATGGGTTTAATGGCGACCCCCATATCTTGTGGAGCAAATGAAAAAAATCAGTTAATATCTCAAACGATTATTCCACTGCACTAACTTATGTGCAAAATTCCGTAAATTATATAGAAATGAATTAGCCAGGTTTTATTTGCAGTTTGGGTGGCTTTGGACATAATTTCGTTGTTCCAGTTGAGTTTTGAAGATTCTTGTACTGCTAAAGTCTCTACTATTTTGAATTTGCACTGTGGAATTAAATTTTATAGTTCTAATGAGCACAAAGTAATTAAATACCACGACTAGGGAAAAAAACATTTTAACTGTGATTTAAAATAAGAGATATTGTTTTACAGATAGGATTTGGAATTAGAATAAACTTGCCCTGTTGCCTTGTTCCCCAGTGTTGTCTAAAAGAGGGAGAGATTATTTCATCATCCAACAAATAATTCCTGAATGTAAAAAATGCTGACAGAAGTGACAAGCATTTGATTTTCTTTGAATGAAATCCAAAGTTCATTCCACTGCATACATGTCTTGTTCTCCAAATAACTGCTCAGAAAAAAAAAAAATTAAAGTCTGATAGCAACTTTGGTCTAAAAGAGTTATGCACATTAAATTTGATGCCTGTGAGCTCTACCCATGGTACCAAAGAAGGCATAGGGATCTGACCTTTTAATTCCTGGAAGAAGAAACTAATTTAAACAAGTTACAGACTTGAAGGAGATGTCAATTTTGTTCATTTATGTAGGATTTTGCAAGGATTTCCTACACAGAACCTTTACAAGGACTTTTTAATCCTTACCTACCAATATCAAAATATTTCATTGGTAGTCAAACAGCACAGAGCCTAAGAGCATAATCTTCCTATTTTTCAGGAGTCAGAGAAGGAAGATTCCTACTTTTACTTTGCCTAGTATCTTGGGAATTTCATAACAGCAAACGCCTGGTCCTGACCAAGTATGGTGCTCGGTCTTTAGTAACTGAGCAGTCACCAGAGAGAGACTCAGCCTACTTAATAACAAGCTGTTTTAATATAGGAATGCCAGTGAATTGGCCAGCATTTCCACAACCTATCTAGAGAAGAAAGAAAATAGGAGGCAACACTGTTATTCTTTGAAAGTTATTCCTTGAAAAAGTGTCCATATATGTGAAAATCACATACTGAATAGCCTGGACTATCCAGAACATGGTCAAAAATCAGAAAATAAGTAAAATGATGTCCTAAAAATAGTTATAGTTGACTCACAAAGGCCCCTTGGTCTCTTGTTTTGAGTGCATTATTCTAACTTTGTGCTTGATCTTAAGTGGATTAATTGGTGTGGTTGTCAGATTTTAAAGTAACCTCCATGTTCCCTAACTCCTGGTGTTTATGGCCTTGTATAATTCCTTTCCCTTGAATTTGGGCAGGACCAGTGACTTGCTTCTAGCTAGTAGAACATGGCAAAAGCGATAGGATGTTATTCCTGTGATTATGTTACATAAGATTCCATCTTGCTAGAAGACTTACTTGAGAGTCTTGCTCTCCTTCTTGCTGGCTTTGAAGAAACAAGCCATCATGAGTCCTATAGACAGAGGAAATGAGTTCTGCTAACAACCTATAAGCCCAGAAGTGGACCCTTCCCCAGATGAGCCACCAGATGAGAAGCCAACCCTGACTGGTACTTTGCAGCCTTGCAGAGGACCCAGCTAAGCCATACCCAGACCTCTGACCCACAGAAACTGTGAGATAATGAATGTGTATTGTTTTCAGCCTTTAAGTTTGTGGTAGTTGTTACACAGCATAGCAAGCTAACACAATTTGTTTCTTAAGCTATAAAAGAGAGGTATTGCTACATGAAACAGGTTTTGATTGCAACAAGAGAAGAGACAACTGACAGGTAAGAAAACAAAAGATATGAAAACATAAAAGATACGAGATACAAGAACAAAAGATATGAGCTCAAAAATACCACATAACTGTCTGAACCAAGTTATCTCAGAAACCAGTAGCCTTATACACAGAATATCTCTGAAGGCATAACTGAACAGTAAATGGTATTCATAGTTATCACTCTGAATCCACAAGAAGAGGGTATATCATGTAAAATATATTCTGTGCAAGAAGATAGCGGTCTATGTAATAACAGTCATGAAAAAAATTTCATAATCATTGATGTAGCGTTGGATATGTTTGACCACAGATCTTGGAATTATTTGAGAATTTGATATTTATTCTAGGATTGATTCAAAGAGATCATAAAATGTTTATTATCAGAGTTACATATGCCTTTCTCACAATGTGATATGTCAGAATGCTTATAGAATCTGAAGTGAGAATTTTAAGTTATGAATAAATACTTGAGCTAAAAATTCAAGTATCACTTGTCCCTGTAACCTGGGGACAGTTTGGCCTCTGTTTCTGGGCAGGAAAAGTACCTGGAATTGGAAGCAATGAAGAATGGCTGATATGGTGGTGGACTGTAGGTTGCTTTTTCCTTTGGCTTCCAGGGTACAGGAGGGAGAGAGTTGTCTTGGTCTATGGAAGAGCTAGTAAGAGAAACAACAACCACCATCTGTTTCTTATTAAAAAGACCCAAAGTTCAAGCATATTTTTATAACCATGCCATAAATCTGCTTGAGGTGATTTTTTCATAGTCTTCTCTGCATCCCATGAGATTTGGAGTAGGAAGGGGTCATGTGAGTAAATATTGGAAGTGCTCAGGATTCTGTAGATACTGAAGCCCTGTAATCTAGTTCCAGCTCAAACACCTACTAGTCATGTCACTTGAGATTTAGTTTTAGCAGTTGTAAAATGGGGATAATATTCTCTACCATAGAAGTAGACTATACACCATCAACCCCTTTGACAGACTGTAGGACAATTTTGTTGCAATATTTTTTGTGAATGGTGCTGTTAAAAAAAAAAACAGCTGCAAACATGTTTATAAAGTCCGTAAGATGAGGATTTTGAGAAGCATCCCTTTATATAGTTTGGATGTGGGATCCCATTTCAGTTTACAAAGCACTTTTCATTGCAGCCAGTCCTTTGGTCTTCTTGGTCATCCTGGGAAATAGGTATTATCCTCACATCATGTCAGCAGTGTCTCCTATTGCTATATAGTACACACATACAAAGACACCACACACACACGCGCACACACACACACACACACACACACACACAATTATTGATTATTGAAGGATGGAGTTGCCCAGTGTCCCATAACTGATGAATGGTGAAATCAGGACTGAGAGCAAAGACTTTTGACTAGATCCCACATCTAACTCTGGAATATTTCGATGGAAATCACTTAATTATAAGCAGCAGTAGTCATCTCTTGAGAGCAAAGATGCTTCTGAGCCACCATGCTGCCTTTTCATCAGCAACTGTTATGTCATGTTCCGAGTTACTGACTCACGTTGGAGTGATGAGCAACTCAACCTCAGGCCTAACTGCTTTCTGTGCGTGCAGAGTTCTAGGTAAACAGGAAGCCCTTGTCATCAGCCTGTTTCTAGTAACTCCTCTTAGTGGAGTCCATTCCTCACAGAAGATGGTAAAAACATGGCTTTTCTCCTCATCCCTGGAACCCTGAAGTTAATTAAAGTATTTATACTTTAAAAAGATTTAAAATATTGATACTCTGTGAAAAACTATATTAGATCTAATCAAAGAACTAAAGTTTAACTGCAACCTGCCCATGCATTCATGTTGGGGATTATTTATTCTTTAACTTATTTATTTAGTGATGTAAAGGGTTTAAATATCTAAATATAATAATAATAAATAAAAGAATAAGCTTGCCCAAAAATGTATATAACATGGTCTCTGTTTTGGATCAAAAGTAAAGGAAAAGAAAAAGAAATTTAAATATATGTATTCATTTATAGGAGCATAGAGAAACATGAAAGGAGCAGCTAGTTTGGTTTCTCAAGTGTATGAGAAAAGTTAGAATTTATTAACTTTACAAAATATATCTGGGGTTTTTTCACTTGTAGCAAGGATCAAATAATAATTTTGTAATTTACAATTATCCAGTAAGTATAGCAATAGGAAAGAAGGAAGGAAGGAAAATGAACAGTCATGCTCACAGCTGAGAGGGACCTCATTTGCTAACTCATAGATATAATTTATCTTGTTTGTCATTATGAAAGAAATAAGAATATATTGTGTATAATTAGGCGGTGTATTTATCCTATGCTTCAATAAATATTTTAAAATGTCATTTATACATTTTCTGTGATATCTATTGCTTATGTTACAGAAATTTAAGAATTTGAGATTATGGTGGATACTGTAGAGTGTATAAAATATATGATAAAAAAAATCATTCATCGTGGCAGCTAGGCGCAGGGGAGCACGGGATGAACAAACTGTGATCCCGAACTTGAAAAATAAAAAAGACCTAGGAGAGCTCACAGCCTGTTTAATAGTGATGATAAATAGTTGGCATTCCTACTACCTTCTCTGGCTCCCCTACCCCCATCCCATGTAAAGTCTCTAATATGTTAACTTGGCTACTGAAGTCAGAGCATCCTTCAGGTGTCCTCTTAACCGTAGGTGCCAGCATCATTAGGAATTGGTTGGCATTGGTACTTAACACTTCTTAGGAAATTGAAGCCTATGGAGTCTTTCCATTTGGCTTGCCAGTTTTGTTTTCTCATTGGTCCATGAAAATATGAACTACACTAGTGACCTCAGATGAGAAGTTGTTGTCTGGGAACATGGTAACTATCTTCCAAATAGCTGTCATGTAGAAGATGAATTTGACTTTTACTGGATAAGAAAGGGGACCAATGGGTAAAAATCAATGGAGGACAACTTTTAGAGATTTTGTTTTTGCTTTTATTTATTAATTTTAAATTGAAGTATAGTTGGTTTACAGTGCTGTGTGCTTTTATTTTATTTTTTATCATAGAGACTTTTTTTTTTTTCCTGCGGTACGCGGGCCTCTCACCGTTGTGGCGTCTTCCGTTGCAGAGCAGTCTCCAGACGCGCAGGCTCAGTAGTTGTGGTTCACGGGCCTAGCCGCTCCGCGGCATGCGGGATCTTCCCGGACCGGGGCACGAACCCACGTCCCCTGCATCGGCAGGCGGACTCTCAACCACTGCGCCACCAGGGAAGCCCTATCATAGAGACTTTTAAGCCTTATTTTTAAGGGAAAATAGTGCAGGAATTAGAGCTGTCCCATGAGGTAGTGAATACTTTGTTGCCAAAGCTATTCTGACGGATTCAGGGATATTGTAGAGGTGATTCATGGGTTAACCCTCCTTGGTGCTTTCACTGTGTCTTATACATGCCTTTTATGATTTCTTTATTTCATTGTTTTGTAGTTATTTGTTTATATGTTTACTCACCTGTTTACATGACGATGATTAATTCATTGGACACTGTTATGAGCCAGGCAGCCCTAAATCTTGTTAGCATGTTTTTTTCATTCAATATTCACGCTAAGAATTTGAAGCAGAAATGAACATTGTTTGACAGGTGAGGAAACTGAGGTGTAGGAAGATTAAGTAACTTGCTTAGCTCACTATGTTAGCAAGTTTGGGCTCTTTACCACTGCACAGTACAGCTTCCCAAGGCAATTAGTGGCTGAGTGATGCTTGGATGAGAATGATAATAGGCTTGAGTAAGTGGGAAAAGCCGTATCTTAAGTAAATCATTTCTATTTCTCACCAGCTAATTGGAGACAGGCGTTAAGAGGAAGGAATTAGTTCTCCTCCGGACTTGCCAGTCTCAACTGTGTATCACCTCCACCAGAGGTGGGAGAGTGGGAGGCAGAAGAGCATTGTTCTGAGGGATATCATAGAGGAAATTGCTCTTCAAATGGCTGTGAATAGCTATATTGAAATTTCATGTGCTATAATTTCATTAGCTTTCAAAGCATATTTAGTAGGTAAATTTTGCCATTGTAATTTGCAAAGCAGCAAAGTTCCCAGTTGATCTAAGCTTGCTCTATAGGAGGCTAGGAGATGTCTATATAAGATTTTTCTCAAGATAACCGCCAACAAAATATAAATCTTTATATCGAGCCAGATCCTGTGAACCTAAGGAGTCTTTATACTACTCCAGAGGGCAAGATTGAATGCCTTTTTCCCCCCGTTTTATTTTAAAAAATTAATTTAAAAGTTAGGGGGGATATGATATAGTTTGAAATATGTATGCCCTTCTCATTCTCTGTGCCCATAGGTTCCTCAACTGTACAGAGTAAAAGCCTCATAGGAAATATTTTCTCTTAGGAATTAACTCTTTAAGTTCCCAGAATTATACATGGCTTCTACTCTATTACAGAACTGTTTGGAAGGTACGGAATTTTTTTTATACTTCTCAAATTCCTTCTTTTATGCAGCCCAGTTTTGTGGACTTTTCAACTCTGGGAGAACTGCCCTTTGAAAAGTTTTGTACTCTCTATCAACTATTATTCAATAAATCATTTTCAACAAGTAAGTCAAATAAGCATATTAGTCTATGTGTTGCATTTAAACAGCCCTGTTAAACTGGCTGCATTTTGGCAGGGTGCCCAATTAAAGGTTGTCATAATGAATCTGTCTAGAACAGGAATGCGCTGGGTCAGGTTTCGAATGAAGTGTATGTTTTTGTAGAAGTAACCTCTGAGGGGATCCAGCCCTGCAAATTGCATAGTGTGATACAATAGTCACAGAAGCTCAGAAATTTACGGGAATGAATAGACTTCGAACTATGTCATATATTAATCAAAGGTTTAGTGTCTGCTCTTGCTTTTAAATTCCAGTGAATAAGAAGACAGCTTATTTTCGTAAGGATATCATGATGTGTGTGTGTATTTTAAGTGCGATGTTATGTGAATGAGTTACGCTTGTCTAACCAACTCCTTTTAATCCTTGACCATTTAAATGGAAAATCCATCTAAGCTGACTTTATTCCATGGAAGTCACTTTTCAGTGGGGGAGATTAGGAGCTGTCATTGTGACCAGCACACTCTAGTACTTTAAACAGAGGGCTGTTATTATGCTTGTCTGAATTTTATCCTTTATTTTGTTAATTAGAGTGACTATTTCAGCCAGATTTCAAGCCAGGCTTTTATTGATTGTCCTTGAACAAGGAGAGAATTCAGCTATTTGCATAAGAATTAATTTCTGGCCCTGAGTCTGAGCGACAGCCTTCTCCGGATTTGAACCCATTAAATAATTCATGGGGGTCCTGCTGAAGAATCACAATTGTTCTTTGAAATTTGACCAAAGGAATTTTTATTGCGTATTAATTTTTTAAAATAAATTTATTGTATTCGGTTTAAAACCCATCTCTTTGGTTGAACACACTGTGCCTTCTCATCAGTGTTCATGGCAAGACCGCAAAGAACAGTTCTGACCACCCACCACCAGGTGGCGCTATGTCTTTGCCATTCCGGAGTACTGGTGGGTTTTGCTCTGACACACCCCTAGGGCACATGAACCTACTCATTTTTCTTATTAACCTGCCTGCAGGTGTCAAAACAATCCAAATTTCCACGTGAAATCTGGGATGATGTTACAAATAAGCAGATGAAAATTATCCTCTTATAATCGTTTTTACAGTGGTAAAGGGAACAGGAGAGGACTCCAAAAGAAATATTTGGGTCATATATTTCTGCTGGAAGATGCCAGTTGGGGAGTGGGTTCCGTGAGGAATGCTTATGAACAGGCCTTGATATTTCGCCGCGGTGGCTGCCTGCCAGACAGTCATCTGGCCTGACAGATGGGGGTGAGGGGAAAAAGAAGTTAGCTTGTGTGCTTGTCCCTCCCTCCCATGCACTCTCAGAAAATGACTCTTAGGAGCTTCCGTTGAGTATGCCTCAGGTCTCCAGAGGCCCTGCTCTTATCAGGCCTCCCCGCCCAAGGGGCTGAGGAGGACAGGCCTGCTTTTGCCAGGAGGCCCAGACACCATGACTTGGAGATTGGTGGTCTCTCTGGCAACAGAGAACACACCCATACTAGGCCTTGGTTTTCCTCAATCCCTGGAGGCACCAACCTCAGTCAGGGAGCCTAGCAGATTGAGCCCACAGTCTGGAGAAAGTGGCCTGTTACCTGGGACCAGAGAGAGGCCTCTTAGCTGAGCATCAGAACCCTGAATTCAAAAAAATACTTAAGGGCTCCAGCCTTGGCAGGAAGCCTTCTTCCCTGAATCTAATTATCAGCTTAAAATGCAGTTCCCAGCACTGAGACCCAGCTTCTATGAATCTACAGGCCTGCTTATTAAGATGTCACTTAAGGACTGCAAATAATTGTGGCAACTGGCATCAATTCTTAGAGGGCCTTGGGAAGCTTAGTATTCCAGAGACTTGTCTTTATTTCTTGAAATATTTTATTCAGCTCATAGTGCCTCTCTACATTTCTTGAAGTTATAATACAACATTCGAAAGAAGAGAGTTATCAAAGGAAATCGTAGGATCTTGCAATGGAAACTTTATTGTTATTTTAGTCATAATTGTATAACTGGCCCCATGGTAAATGCAGTTAATATCTGTTTGTGGTGAAGGAAACTGTACTGGAATCCTGATATTTGATATTGATGGTTTAGTCTTTCCTGAAAGTGGTATATTTTTAATGGTCATTTTATTTTCTCATCTTACTGTCTTTGTGCTTAAAAGTAATTGTTTAACTTTTCTAACAGGAATACATGGATTCTTGGTTGCTGCCCTCTCTATTCTTACAATGACTTATTCTGCTTCTTTCTTCTATATTTTAATAAATCAATAATGGTGTTCCTGAAAGACCTGTTTCCTCAAACTTTGTTATTGAAAATGCTGTTAATTGGAACATCTCAAGAAGGCACAATTTTAAATTAAGCTGTTCTCTGATCTGGGCAAAAACTTCATATTTCAGTTTCTTCAAATGTACTAAAGAAATGTTATCAAGTTAACTGTGGGAATTGTGATTATGAACAGATCAAATGTAATATAAAGTAAACATTTCATGGGAGGTGGTGCCCAGAAATTCATCCTGCCATGTGTGTCCAGTGTTGAGGAGAACATTAAACTTGCAGAACCCTCTTGTGATTTAATTTTCACAATGATTTTCGGAGAAAAGAAGTAAGATTTTGGAAGCTATAATATTCTCCAGTGGTAAATGAGAGTGACCTTTGGTTCTTGGAGAAGACGCTTCTAGATTCCTCTCACTATAATTTATGAACCCCTTCACAGATGTTCAGTGCTACATTTTTACCAGACTGAGGAAATATTTAGAGTATGTTCTGAAGAAGAATTGATACAGAAGAAAATGTAAAAACATAGAAACACTCAATGCATGGCTTCAAAGAAAGGAGGAAATGCTTGACCAACTTAGAACATTTATATAACCCTATTCCTAGAAGGTTTTATTATTCAATATGTATTTATTGCGTACCTCTTACCTCGAGTACTGCACTAAACACAAACTTTAAAAGTAGACTATTCCTGCTTTATATACTTCCTATTTTAATTTTATGTGTAATATACACAAGAATTATCTAACCACAGACATGAAGGGTATAATGAATATTTAGATAAAAAGTGCTGAAGAAATTAAAGGGAACAGGGACCACTGAGTCATTGTACCATATCTGTATCGCCTTCTCCAAGGTTTCTTTTTTAATGATTTTTAAAATAAATTTTATTTATTTATTTATTTATTTATTTATTTTTCATTGCATTGGGTCTTTGCTGAGGTGTGCGGGCTTCTCATTGTAGTGGCTTCTCTTGTTGCAGAGTATGGGCTCTAGGTGCTCGGGCTTCACTAGTTGTGGCACGCAGGCTCAGTAGTTGTGGCTCGCAGGCTTCAGTAGTTGTGGCACGTGGGCTCAGTAGTTGTGGCCTGCAGGCTTCAGTAGTTGTGGCACGTGGGCTCAGTAGTTGTATCTCGCAGGCTCTAGAGCGCAGGCTCAGTAGTTGTGGCACACGGGCTTAGTTGCTCCACGGCATGGGAGATCTTCCCAGACCAGGGCTCGAACCTGTGTCCCCTGCATTGGCAGGCAGATTCTTAACCACTGCACCACCAGGGAAGTCCTCCAAGGTTTTTTTGTTGGGCAAAATCAATAAAGCTACTATTGTTCAGATTTTCTATTCCTTTCAGAACATATTCCCAACAGATTCAAACTATTTTCCAGGTCGTATTTGAACCTCAAGAGTCACTGTATATTTGTTAAGTCACTGTAAGATGAGAATGATTTTAAATGGTTTTAAAAGGATGGCTTTTAAAGGATGATCTGATCAGTTGTGAGATTAAGAAAGATAACTAGGAATTTGTAGCAACCTAATCTCAAGTGGTTTAGGAAACTGGGAAAGAATCATATAGAAACAATGTTATGGCAGACAAAGCAAGGGGACCCAGTGACACAGAATATGCAGGATGAAAGGAGTATTATGAAGGGTTCCAGTTTGCTGAGAAACAAGGGAGTTGATGGTGCCTTCACCAGTGATGTCACTGCAAGGAAAGCCGCCTTTGCCTTGGATAAAGGCCTTCTCGCCTCTCCTATGCCCACTCCTTTTCCTTTTTTTTTTCACCTGTTAGGTTTCAGGTATTGCTATAATGCCCAAGTGTAAATGTGAGGAACTAAAAGGAAGAGGGGCCAACAAAATAGAAGAGTTAATGGAGAAATGGAAGGAGAAAGAAAATCACAGTTTGCCACGCACATCAAGAGAGAAGGAACAGGCCTGTCTCTTTGGCCAGCCCTCCTGCGTGGCAACTCACACAATCTTCCTACAGTTGACTGAGCCCCCCATTATGGGATTTCTTGGCGGAGGACTAAATGTACCTTTCCTTTTCCTCCCAGCCCAGTACTGTTTCAATCCCTGTATTAAAATTGTTTGCACTCACTTAACTTTTATCACATTTTTTCCATGAGGATGAAGTATCTGCTTAATAATTCCTCATGTTGTCCTTCTCACTCGGTACACTGCATTTAATTGTATTCAGTGGCGACTCATTACTGTGGACCCTAACGGCTGCCAGAATGACAGCAGAGAAGAGCTATTGGATTTGGCTAGAAATTTTTCATCGATAAACCTAGGAAAGAGGACAATTGGAGCAAGAGTTTAATTGTAGTTGGCAAAAAAATAAGGTGCTAAGAGGTGAGGGATGTGGGAAGAAAAAAGACCATTCTTTTGAACTTAGGTACTGAAGTAGTGACCTTAGATTTCTCCTTAGTCCGGGGAAAAAAGCAGAATAAACCGTGATAGAAAAGGAGTGGCAGAGTCAGATGATTTTTCATTAAATAAGAAATATGAACATATTTAAAGGTAGAAAAGAAGTTCCACTGGAGAAGAGATTCCCAATGTTGGCTGGGGAACAAGTGGTTATCATAGAAGGAGGTGAACAGAATAGAAAATTAACAGAAGTCACAAGTGCCGCCTCAAAGGCACTTTTCTCTCCCTCTGACCCCACGCATCTTATGGTCCCTTCCACCGGTCCCCCTACTTGGCCTGATAATAATGTTGAGATGTCTTGCTTTCTCACCCCACCTATCCCCGTACTATGAGTGGATGGCGCCTGACGAAGGAATGGACAGCATCAGTTCAAGGGGATCAGAGAGTCCTGAGGAGGAATAATCTCACTTCTCCTGCTGCAGAGGCCACTGTCCCCATCTTCTTTCTTCTCCGTGCTTTTCCATCAGCCCTGGCAGTGTACATAACTCATAGCCCAAGTGTCAAGGATTGTACAAAAGTGATGTTGGCAGAACCCCAGCACCTGAGCCAAAAGGGCCAAGGAAGGGCAGCACCTCCCGTGTGCTGCTTCTTCCCTCTCCCCTCCTCTCCCCCCCATTCCATGCTGCCCACTCACACTTCCCTTACCCCCAAGTTCTCCAGTTTGGACTCCATTTACTTCCTGCCAAGTCCTCATTTCTTATGATTCACTTAATAGGGGAATCAGATGATTCAAGTACTTAATACTAAGGAATGAGGGAACCATGAGCTTACTCTTCTCAGGAATTATTGGCTTAGCAAAAAATGACATTGGTACCTCTTCATAATGTCCAAGTTAAGAATGCACAGAAGACTAGTAACCAGTTAGTCCTTTTAAAATAATAGTACCTATAAATTATGAGGGTTAAATTAAATAATACATACAAATACTTAATACTGTGCGTGCCATATGTTATGTGCCTGTTATTATTTATATTATTTTATGTTATTTATTTCTGGAGGTATGGGAGATTTAGCCACCAATGTCCAGCAGGAGTAAAATATATAGCCAGCACACTTGAATTTACCAGTTCTTAACCAGTGAAGTGGTTCTACCCTCCAGTAGGCTGTGTCTAGTCCTTTCTGTTAGAACAGACAGCGTTCTGTCTGTTCCAGCATTCGAGTGTCCACGGGGTGACGTCTCCAGCTCTGTCCTTCTGTATAGCCTTGTCTTTGGTGGTAAGGATCAAAACTGCCTTTGGGAAGACCTTCTGTGTGCCATGCTGTGTGCTGGGTGCTTTCATGATTTCATTTCATCCTCCTGGCAACCTTAAAATCGGGTCTGCATAGCCTCTTTTTATGAATGAGGAACTAGGGCCAAGGGGCTGAGTGACATGCTAGTGAGTGACATGCTAGTAGGTGGCAGGACTGGAAACAAACATAAGTTATCTGATTCCAAGTCTCATGCTACTTGTAAGGACATGGCTGAAAGTTTAATAAATGGTTCTGAAGAAGTAATGATGAATTCGCATGGAGACATTGCTCTTATTGGTATTTTCTTTGGCCTTATAATATCAAAAGAACTGGTACTTGTTAATCTTTGTTTGATAGTTGAATCCATCACTGTAAGAATTTATGTACAAGCAAATGCCATGAGCCATAAGCCGTATTTGTAATGGGCATCAGGCATTAGCTTCACACTTGAAAACTTGTTTATTTCAATGCCATTTTAAGTTATTTCTATTTCCTTTGCTAAAATGGAAGTCATGTGTTCATTTGGTAAGATGTTTAATAAATTGTTAACTAGATGTCCAGATAAAGTGATTTTCTCCATACCTTTCTCTTTTTATTCTTGGAAACTATTTTAGCTGATTGACATTGCCTCATGAAAAGTTAAAACCATGTTTTTAAACCTTAGAAGAAAAGACAATTCATATATCACTTTCCATTTTCTGTTTAGGACCAGTTAAATACATTTGTGTATTTGAGGACATTGAAAGTAACATGCTCTGGGCGGAAGTTTTGTGATAAAACTCAAATCCCAGGGACTTTTTCACTCATCTACGGCATAGAGCTTTAGTTCAGGCACATCGTGCATGAGGTTAGAGTTCTCTAGATTTACATTCCTTTTCCACACACCCCCTCTCAAGCCAGTTTCTCTAAACTAAATCCAGTTGGCTGGGAAGTAGATGAGCTACTGATGTGAATAATTGAAGAAATAACGTGAGTTTACTTGCATTTGAAGGTGTGTATATGTATGTGCATGTGTGTTATTTTACTCTTTGCCTCGTCGTAGAAGAAGAGTTCCTTTAAATTGGAGTCTGGGGAACTAAGCTCAGAGATGTCAATGGAATAGATGAATTTAAGCTCAGTTTTAGAAACCTGGCCACTGAAGCCAGCCAAGCTGAGTAGATGGGCCTCCTTGGAGATTCCTTGATAAAATTGTAGGAAAAGCAACCTAGCAGGACAGGGACGCAGAAATCTGAGAGTATGGAAAATAATCTGCATGAGTGATTCAGAGACGGTTTTACTAAATCTAACTGCAAAAACATTAGTGTATGCTTAGCCTCAGTTTCTTCAATGGTCAAAATCGCTTTAATTCCTCCCCCTAAAGAGTCTATAGATGTCCTTGAAATATTGGTTAGTATTTACATATGTTATAATAACTATTAATTTTATCCTGGGAAAGTATCCTGAGCAATAGTGATCAGAAACCCCTAAAAGTTATACCAAGGATAATAAGCCCATATATAATACCTTTCTTGCTCTGTACTCTCATTGAAGTTAGCAGCAGCAAACATGGGTTTTGCACACATCACCTGACTGGCTGCTATGCTACAGTAATTGTTCACTCAGATAGCATACCTCTCATGATTTTGATTTTCAGGGAAACAATGCAACAACTACATGAATGTAAATTAATAGAGTACTGCTTCAGGGCATACTTTCTAAATGAATTATCTTTATGTTGAAAACTTAGTCTAATGCATATAAAAAAGTTCATATCTCTTTTTCCTCTTATCTATGTGATCCTAGCAATTGAATAAGAAGGTGAATAAAATAGAATACTAATAAGGATCAACAGTTATGATGTCTTCTTTAAATGTACTTTCCTTATTCTCCAGAGATAAACACAGTGGCCCTCAGACCCACATAATTTACATGAATTAAAAACACAATTATGCTACCTCTGAGGCTGGAGCTCTAGTCTTCATCTCTGCTGATCTTTTTCAACACTGAGAAATGTTATCAAGCTATGAAATATTCAATCTGGAAAAATTCCTGATTGTATCCCTCTGAAAATTAATTTATGTCGCTTGATGTCCTATAACTTAAGATGATGTTTTTTAAAAAAAAAAACTGAAAGCATAGACAGTTTATCAAACAGTGTTTCAGAGTTTGAGGAAAGAAGTTGGTTTCCCACAGAGAGTGAAATTTGGTCCAGAAATGAATTCAGCACATTGGCTTTATTAAGGAAATGCTTGGCTGTATCTATTTGGGAATCTCCTTGAGCAATAAATTTGATGACTTAGGCATGAACCTTCCAATATGTCTACTGTGTCAGATGATGTTATCTCTGATTTGGGGAGCATGGTTCGTTATGCTAAGTTGCTTTCATCAGTTATTCATTTTTTAGCCATTTTCATGTATTCTCTTGATATTTTCTCATTAATATTCAAAGTCAACTTGGATTTTGCCAAACATTTTGAAAGGTTCCTAAGAATATTCTTCTTTCACTTTTTCTCTGCCCCCATCATCCCTACTATAGACTATACAGTATCCTGTCCTTAGAAGGAGCAGTGGACTCAAAAACTTTTCATCTTGTTTTGTTGAGATCAGAGCAGGAATTTAAGGGAACAGGTCAGGAATTTGAATATGTAAAAACTAATTAAATAGTAGAAAAAGTTCCGTTACCTCTAGTCTTGTTCTTATAATATATAAGAGCATGGGGTTTGAAATCTTAATGACCTAACTTTGGATCCTGGATTTGTAACTTATTGCCTTTATGCCTTTGGATATATTATCGAACTTATTAACCTTTAGTTTTTCTATCTGCAAAATAAGAATAATAATATCCATATCTTTCTTTTGCTTTGAGAATTTATTGTAAAAAATATAGATGAGGTACTCAGTAATACATGACATGTATACATTTAACAAAAGGGGATTTTTGCCTTTTGTAAAAATCTTATATATTAAATTAGTATACTTCCTAAACAGAGTATTTTGTAAGAAAATCACTCATGATTTGCTGTTACCATTTTACTCAGGATTGTGATTGTGGTCGTTGGGTAATTTACAGTGATTGTTATGATAGATGAAATAAAGTGGGTTATAAATAAATAGATAAAATCCATGTGTTTCCTAGACAAACATGAAGTTATAGAGGGAAAACATGAATGTAGATTCATATAGAGTTAGGTTTTTTTTAATAAATTTATTTATTTAGTTTTGGCTGCATTGGGTCTTCGTTGCTGCACACGGGCTTTCTGTAGTCGCAGCATGCGGGCTCAGTAGTTGTGGCTCACAGGCTCTAGAGCGCAGGTTCAGCAGTTGTGGTGCACAGGCTTAGCTGCTCTGTGGCACGTGGGATCTTCCTGAACCATGGCTCGAACCCATGTCCCCTGCATTGGCAGGCAGATTCCTAACCACTGCGCTACCAGGGAAGCCCAGATAGAGTTAGTTTAAGATTCTGTTTCTAACATAAGCTGTGTGACCAAGAGAAATTTAATTAAACAGGTTTATTTGGTCTTTAATTTGAAAGAACAAAAGAGATAAAGCTATATAAAGAATTGTTTTGAAGATAATATATGTTAATACTTAAATTAGTGTTTGGGACTTAATATAAAACTCAGCTAATGTCCTTTCAATGAATCCACTCAGTCTTGAGCTGAGCTGGTATACAGTCCTGCAAATGGTGATCCCTGATATATCCTAATTATCTTTCAAGTTGGTCCCATCGTTGGACTTCATCTTTTGCTCTAAGCCCATCTGCCCACTGGAATGTTATTCTGTCTCCCAAACCTCCCTTCATGCCCAACCTGCAGGTACACCCTCATCTGTCAAGAGCCAGACGAAGGCTTTCCTGACTCCTGGTAGAATGGATGACTCTTCTTCTATGCCTCCACCACACCCTGAACACACCCCTACCTTTGCACTGGGAACACTTTTGTCCCCTTATTCATTTGTGTATACACTTCCCTCTTTAAGACTCAATCCACTCCTTGGAGGCCAGGATCATGTCTTGTCTGTTTTTTGTCTCCAATGCTGTCACAGAGTAGATATTCAGTCTTTTGCTGAGTGGGTTGGTGGATGGATGGATGAGAGAAATAAGCAGATTGGCAGAAAAATGATCCCAAGAGCTCTTTCTGGAATGCCTAGAAATTAGCCAAATGGAACTAGGGATGCTTCCTCCCAACAGGAGTGGTTATATGCAAACTCAGTTATTATGGGACACAAGGTTCTGGGGCTGCCAGGGTCTGTAGGTGTCAGGTGGCCACCTTTCCCAGCTCTCCCCTGATCAGGTTATATCCAAGCTTAGACTTTGGTTCCAAAGCCGTCCATGAATCCCACAAGGCCATACCATGCTCGCTTTATAAAAAGAGGACGGTGAACACTTCTGGAGGCCCCCTGCTGAAATCCAGCACCACAGTGCATACAGCTGCATCTCAGCCCTAGGATACCTCCAGTGGGATGCTGAGAGAATGGGGGAGGGGCTGCATGCACACCCACTGACACTTCTGTGTAGACATGGGTTCCAGGTTGCACAAAGAGATGCTGTTGGTGCTTTCACCAAGTTCCTTTAAGGATAGACAAGGTGACTTCACAAAGGCATACATATTAAATCTATTAAATGATAATGAAAGAATGCAGGGTCTATGTAATGAAGGAGTTTGGGTGATAGAGAAAGGCAAGTCGGTAACTGTACCAAAAAGCCTAGGCTCAGGATGGATACTGGATTGGAAGTGAAATTTGATCACCAAAATTCCCAAAACGTAAGAGCTAAGCCCTCAAGAGAATAAAACATATTTGCTCACTTATCTGTGCATATACCTATTTACTCAAAAAGGATTTGAGGTAGATTACAAGTTCACATAGAGTAAGATAGAAAAATATAAAATAATAGAAAATCAAAGACAGGGGAAAATACAGACTGTCTGGAAAGGTAAGTTTGGAGGAAATGAGAATGAAGTTATGTAGGCCACAGGATCCAAAGTGGTTAATGCAAGTGTGTCTCAGATTCAGTCCAAACTTCACAAACAAACACTGTCAGTGAAAGAATCTGGTCAAAAGGAGTCTTTGCCCTATATTTATGTGTTAGAAACAGAGTTGAAGAGGAAATAACACCTCCTCCATGTCCTCCGTGATTGGCACATTAACAAAAGAAACACTGAGGAAAAGTTAGGGGGTGCCTTCAAGATGGCGGAGGGGTAAGACGCGGAGATCACCGTCCTCCCCACAGATACATCAGAAATACATCTACACGGGAACAGCTCCTACGGAACACCTACTGAACGCTGGCAGAAGACCTCAGACTTCCCAAAAGGCAATAAACTCCCCACGTACCTGGGTAGGGCAAAAGAAAAAAGGAAAAACAGAGACAAAAGAATAGGGACGGGACCTGCACCTCTGGGAGGGAGCTGTGAAGGAGGAAAGGTTTCCACACACTAGGAAGCTCCTTCACTGGCAGAGATGGGGGATGGGTGGGGGGAAGCTTCGGAGCCACGGAGGAGAGCACAGCAACAGGGGTGTGGAGGGAAAAGGGGAGAGATTCCCGCACAGAGGATCGGTGCCGACCGGCGCTTACCAGCCTGAGAGGCTTGTCTGCTCACCCGCCGGGGCGGGCGGGGCTGGGAGCTGAGGCTCGGGCTTCGGTCGGAGCGCCGGGAGAGGACTGGGGTTGGCTGCGTGAACACAGCCTGAAGGGGGCGACAGCTAGCTGGGAGGGAGTCCAGGAAAAACTCAGGACCTGCCTAAAAGGCAAGAGACCATTGTTTCGGGCTGTGCGAGGAGAGGGGATCCAGAACACTGCCTAAATGAGCTCCATGGATGGGCGTGAGCCACGGCTATCAGTGCAGACACCACAGACGGGCATGAGACACTAAGGCTTCTGCTGCCGCCACCAAGAAGCCTGTGTGTGAGCACAGGTCACTATCCACACCCCCCTTCCGGGGAGCCTGTGCAACCCGCCACTGCCAGGGTCCCGTGATCCAGGGATAACTTCCCCGGGAGAACACACAGTGTGCCTCAGGCTGTTGCAACGTCATGCTGGCCTCTGCCGCCGCAGGCTCACCCCGTACTCTGTACCCCTCCCTCGCCTTTGGCCTGAGTGAGCCAGAGCCCCCTAATCAGCTGCTCCTTTTACTCTGTCCTGTCTGGGTGGGGAACAGACGCCTCAGGCGACCTACATGCAGAGGCGGGTCCAAATCCAAAGCTGAACCCCAGGATCTGTGCAAACAAAGAAGAGAAAGGGAAATCTCTCCCAGCAGCCTCAGGAGCAGTGGATTAAATATCCACAATCAACTTGATGTATGCTGTATCTCTGGAATACCTGAATAGACAACAAATCATCCCAAAATTGAGCTGGTGGACTTTGGGAGGAACTGTGTACTTGGGGTTTGCTTTCTGCATCTAATTTGTTTCTGGTTTTATGTTTATCTTAGTTTAGTATTTAGAGCTTATTATCATTGGTAGAGTTGTTTGTTGATTTAGGTGCTCTCTTAATTTTTAAATTTTATATATATATATATATATATATATATATATATATATATATATATTCCTATTTCTCTTTTTGTGAGTGTGTATGTATATGCTTCTTTGTGTGACTTTGTCTGTATAGCTTTGCTTTTGCCATTTGTCCTAGGGTTCTGTTTTGTTGTTTTTGTTTGTTTGCATTTTAGTATAGTTTTTAGCGCTTGTTATCATTGGAGGATATGATTTTTGGTTTGGTTGTTCTCTTCTTCCTTTCTTTTTTTTTTTCTTTTTTAAATTTTTTTCTTTTTAATATTTTTAAAAATTTAATAGCTTTGTTTTATTTATTTATTTTTCCTTTCTTTCTTTTTTATCTCACTTTTCTTCTGAGCCATGTGGTTGACAGGGTCTTGGTGCTCTGGCTGGGTGTCACGCCTGAGCCTCTGAGGTGGGAGAGCTGAGTTCAGGACATTGGTCCACCAGAGACCTCCCGGCCCCATGTAATATCAAACGGCGAAAGCTCTCCCAGAGATCTCCTTCTCAAGGCTAAGACCCAGCTCCACTCAAGGACCAGCAAGCTACAGTGCTGGACACCCTATGACAAACAACTAGCAGGACAGGAACACAACCCCACCCATTAGCAGAGAGGCTGCCTAAAATCATAATGAGTTCACAGACACCGCAAAACACACCACTGATTGTGGTCCTGCCCACCAGAAAGACAAGATCCAGCCTTATCCACCAGAACACAGGCACCAGTCCCCTCCAACAGGAAGCCTACACAACCCACTAAACTAACCTTACCCACTGGGAGCAGACACTAAAAACAACAGGAACTACGAACCAGCAGCCTGTGAAACGGAGACCCCAAACACAGTAAGTTAAGCCAAGTGAGAAGACAGAGAAACACACAGCAGATGAAGGAGCAAGGCAAAACCCAACCAGACTAAACAAATGAAGAGGAAATAGTCAGTCTACCTGAAAAAGAATTCAGAGTAATGATAGTAAAGATGATCCAAAATCTTAGAAATAGAATGGAGAAGATACAAGAAACGTTTAACAAGGACCTAGAAGAACTGAAGAGCAAACAAACAATGATGAACAACGCAATAAATGAAATTTAAAATTCTCTAGAAGGAATCAATAGCAGAATAACTGAGGCAGAAGAACACATAAGTGACCTGGAGGATAAAATAGTGGAAATAAATACCACAGAGCAGAATAAAGGAAAAAGAATGAAAAGAATTGAGAACTATCTCAGAGACCTCTGGAACAACATTGAATGCACCAACATTTGAATTATAGGGGTCCCAGAAGTAGAAGAGAAAAAGAAAGGGACTGAGAAAATATTTGAAGAGATTATAGTTGAAAACTGCCCTAATATCAGAAAGGAAATAGTTAATCAAGTCCAGGAAGCACAGAGAGTCCCATAGAGGATAAATCCAAGGAGAAACATGCCAAGCCACATGTTAATCACTATCAAAAATTAAATACAAAGATAAACTATTAATAGCAGCAACAGAAAAGCAACAATTAACATACAAGGGAATCCCGTAAGGTTAACAGCTGATCTTTCTGCAGAAACTCTGCAAGCCAGAAGGGACTGGCAGGACATACTTAAAGTAATGAAAGGGAAAAACCTACAATCAGGAATTCTCTACCCAGCAAGGATCTCATTCAGATTCGACGGAGAAATTAAAACCTTCACAGAGAAGCAAAAGCTAAGAGAATTCAGCACCACCAAACCAGCTTTATGACAAATGCTAAAGGAAATTCTCTAGGCAGGAAACACAAGAGAAGGAGAAGACCTGCAATAACAAACCCAAAACAATTAAGAAAATGGTAATAGGAAAATACATATCGATAACTACCTTAAATGTAAATGGATTAAATGCTCCAACCAAAAGACATAGACTCTCTGAATGGATACACAAACAAGACCTATACATATGCTGTCTACAAGAGACCCACTTCAGACCTAGGGATACATCCAGACTGAAAGTGAAGGGATGGAAACAGATATTCCATGCAAATGGAAATCAAAAGAAAGCTGGCATAGCAATTCTCATATCTGACAAAGTAGCTTTTAAAATAAAGGCTATTACAAGAGATAAAGAAAGACACTACATAATGATCAAGGGATCACTCCAAGAAGAAGATATAACAATTGTAAATATGTATGCACCCAACATAAGAGCATCTCAATACATAAGGCAAATGCTAACAGCCATAAAATGGGAAATCGACAGTAACACAGTCATAGTAGGGAACTTTGACACCACACTTTCACCAATGGACAGATCAACCAAAATGAAAATAAATAAGGAAACACAAGCTTTAAATGATACATTAAACAAGATGGACTTAATTAATCTTTATAGGACACTCCATCCAAAAACAACAGAATACAGTTACTTCTCAAGTGCTAATGGAACATTTTCCAGGATAGATCATATCTTGGTTCACAAAACAAACCTTGGTAAATTTGAGAAAATTGAAGTCGTATCAAGTATCTTTTCCAACCACAACACCATGAGATTAGATTTCAATTACAGGAAAAAATCCGCAAAAAATACAAACACATGGAGGCTAAACAATATAGTAGTAAATAACCAAGAGATCACAGAAGAAATCAAAGAGGAAATCAAAAAATACCTAGAAACAAAGGACAATGGAAACACGATGACCTAATACCTATGGGCTGCAGCAAAAGCAGTTCTAAGATGGAAGTTTATAGCAATACAGTCCTACCTCAAGGAACAAGAAACATCTCAAATAAACAACCTAACCTTACACCTAAAGCAATTAGAGAAAGAAGAACAAAAAAACCCCAAAGTTAGCAGAAGGAAAGAAATCATAAAGCTCAGATCAGAAATAAATGAAAAAGAAATGAAATAATAGCAAAGATCAATAAAACTAAAAGCTGGTTCTTTGAGAAGATATAGAACATTGATAAACCATTAGCCAGACTCATCAAGAAAAAAAGGGAAAAGACTCAATTCAACAGAATTAGAAATGAAAAAGGGGAAGTAACAACTGACACTGCAGAAACACAAAGGATCATGAGAGATTACTACAAGCAACTATATGCCAATAAATTGGACAACCTGGAAGAAATGGACAATTTCTTAGAAAAGCACAATCTTCTGAGACTGAACCAGGAAGAAATAGGAAATATATAGACCAATCACAAGCACTGAAATTAAAACTGTGATTAAAAATCTTCCAAAAAACGAAAGCCCAGAAGAGATGGCCTCACAGGCGAATTCTATCAAACATTTAGAGAAGAGCTAACACCTGTCCTTCTCAAACTCTTCCAAACTATAGCAGAGGGGGAACACTCCCAAACTCATTCTATGAGGCCACCATCACCCTGATACCAAAACCAGACAAAGATGCCCCAAAAAAGAAAACTACCGGCCAATATTACTGATGAACATAGAGGCAAAAATCCTCAACAAAATGCTAGCAAACAGAATCCAACAGCACATTAAAAGGATCATACACCATGATCAAGTGGGGTTTAATCACAGAAATGCAAGGATTCCTCAATACTCAAATCAATCAATGTGATACACCATATTATCAAATTGCAGGAGATAAACCATATGATCATCTCAATAGATGCAGAGAAAGCTTTTGACAAAATTCAACACCATTTATGATAAAAAAAAACCCTCTAGAAAGTAGGCATAGAGGGAACTTACCTCAACATAATAAAGGCCATATATGACAAACCCACAGCCAACATCGTTCTCAATGGTGAAAAACTGAAACCATTTCCACTAAGATCAGGAACGAGACAAGGTTGCCCACTCTCACCACTATTATTCAACATAGTTTTGAAAGTTTTAGGCGCAGCAATCAGAGAAGAAAATGAAATAAAAGGAATCCAAATTGTAAAAGTGGAAGTAAAACTGTCACTGTTTGCAGATGACATGATGCTATATGTAGGGAATCCTAAAGATGCTACCAGAAAACTACTAGAGCTAATCAATGAATTTGGTAGAGTAGCAGGCTGCAAAATTAATGCACAGAAATCTCTTGCATTCCTAAACACTAATGATGAAGAATCTGAAAGAGAAATTAAGGAAACACTCCCATTTACCAACGCAACAAAAAGAATAATATACCTCGGAATAAACCTACCTAAGGAGACAAAAGACCTGTATGCAGAAAACTATAAGACACTGAGGAAAGAAATTAAAGATGATACAAACAGATGGAGAGATATACCACGTTCTTGGATTAGGAGAATCAACATTGTGAAAATGACTCTACTACCCAAAGCAATCTACAGATTCAGTGCAATCCCTATCAAACTACCAAAGGCATTTTTCACAGAACTAGAACAAAAAATTTTACAATTATATGGAAACACAACAGACCCTGAATAGCCAAAGCAATCTTGAGAAAGAAAAGTGGAGTTGGGGGAATCAGCCTCCTTGACTTCAGACTATACTACAAAGCTACAGTAATCATGACAATATTGTACTAGCACAAAAAGAGATATATAAATCAATGGAACAGGATAGAAAGCCCAGAGATAAACCCACGCACATATGGTCACCTTATCTTTGATAAAGGAGGTAAGAATATATAATGGAGAAAAGACAGTCTCTTCAATAAGTGGTGCCAGGAAAACTGGACAGCTCCATGTAAAAGAATGAAATTAGAACCCTCCCTAACAGCATACATAAAAATAATGCATACATAAAAATAATCTCAAAGTGTATTAAAGACCTAAATGTAAGGCCAGAAACTATCAAACTCTTAGAGGAAAACATAGGCAGAACACTCTATGACATAAATCACAGCAAGATCCTTTTTGACCCACCTCCTAGAGAAATGGAAATAGAAACAAAAATAAACAAATGGGACCTAATGAAACTTAAAAGCTTTTGCACAGGAAAGGAAACCATAAACAAGACCAAAAGACAACCCTCAGAATGGGAGAACCTATTTGTAATTGAAGCAACTGACAGAGGATTAATCTCCAAAATTTACAAGCAGCTCATGCAGCTCAATATCAGAAAAACAACCCAATCCAAAAATGGGCAGAAGACCTAAATAGACATTTCTGCAAGAAGATATACAGATTGCCAACAAACACATGAAAGGATGCTCAACATCACTAGTCATTAGAGAAATGCAAATCAAAACTACAATGAGATATCATCTCACACCAGTCAGAATGGCCATCATCAAGAAATCTACAAACAATAAATACTGGAGAGGGTGTGGAGAAAAGGGAACCCTCTTGCACTGTTGGTGGGAATGTGAACTGATACAGCCACTATGGAGAACAGTATGCAGGTTTCTCAAAAAACTAAGAATAGAACTACCATATGACCTAGCAATCCCACTACTGGGCATATACCCTCAGAAAACCATAATTCAAAAAGAGTCATGTACCACAGTGTTCATTGCAGCTCTATTTACAATAGCCAGGACATGGAAACAACCTAAGTGTCCATCGACAGGTGAGTTGATAGAGAAGATGTGGCACATATATACAATGGAATATTACTCAGCCCTAAAAAGAAACGAAATTGAGTTATTTGTAGTGAGGTGGATGGACCTAGAGACTGTCATACAGAGTGAAATAAGTCAGAAAGAGAGAAACAAATACCGTATGCTAACACATATATATGGAATCTAAAAAAAAAGAAAAACCAATAATGGTTCTGTAGAACCTAGGGGCAGGACAGGAATAAAGATGCAGACATAGAGAATTGAATTGAGGACACGGGGAGGGGGAAGGGTAGGCTGGGATGAAGTGAAAGAGTGGCATGGACATATATACACTACGAAATGTAAAATTGTTAGCTAGTGGGAAGCAGCTGCATAGCACAGGGAGATCAGGTCAGTGCTTTGTGACCACCTAGAGGGGTGGGATAGGGAGGGTGGGAGGGAGATGCAAGAGGGAGGATATATGGGGATGTATGTATATGTATAGCTGATTCACTTTGTTATACCGCAGAAACTAACATACCATTGTGAAGCAATAATACTCCAATAAAGGTGTGAAAAAAACAACAACAACAGTGAGAACTGATTTTTTTGAGGGGGGTCAGGGAGGAGCGGAGGCCAGAGAGAGAGAGAGGAAGCAGCAGTGTAACTTACTGAATTATTTCATAGATGTTAGCAGGAGCATCTGAGATTCTGTCATCTTGAGCTGGGCACTAAGTATTATCTCTGATTCTTTTCATAAGAACCTGTAACAATATTAATAACACTCTTTAGTGTCCACTGTAGGTTAACTTCTCTTTGGAATTTTCTCGGGCATTCGTTAAATAACCCTGTGCCACAGATACGATATGCACTTGAGAAAACTGAGAAATCTAGTGACTTCCATGCTGAACAAGTAGATGTACACAGACTCCTAACCCACCATCATACCGTAATGCTTCCAGATAGAGCCCTCTGAACCTCTGAAGATTGATTTGCCAGAAACCTTGTATTGTTCAGCATGATGTATTTGGGTTCAACCAGAAATTTACAAGGGAGGAAACTCTACTGGCTGTGGTACAGCAAATCATTTCCAAAGCCAGCAATCCGATTGCCCTGGATGATAACTTCAATGTAAGATTTGAGAGGCTCTCTCTGTTCAGTCTTGTTTGTTTGTTCTAGAATAAGCTTGCAAGAGCATCTGTGTTCATTTTAATGCACTGTCTATTGTGGCCCTGGTGAGGAGGAATGAGTATGATTGGGTTGATGTTAGAATTGGGCATTCCAACAGGCAAAGTGCCACAAGGCACAGTTTTACCAAACTCATCTTTTGTAAGGTTCCCACAGACTGCAGAGGGTGGAACGCAATCCACAGTGGAGCCACCGACATGAGTTAGGAGTTGTGGCCACACCTTGCATCTTGTTGCAGGGTTCGCTTCCAAGGAGGGATCAAGCTCAGCCCTGTTTTAAGGGGACCTGACAGAATTATTGCTTGGGGTGGCATGTAAACACTGACTTTACCCTTTTAAAACAATTAAAAAGCCATCAAAAGATTTTAAGCATCTGTAATAATTATATGTATATATAGTATAATGCTCTTAGAAATACGACTTACCAGTTTAATTGATCTCCGAACCAAGAAAGGTAAAAATGAAAGTGCACAGTAACTTCTTAGGATATGATTTTACAGTTCTCAGAAGTTGTATTTCCAAAACAAACATCTTTTATTTTTATTATTTTCAATAATGGAGTTATGATCTCCCTTTCTGTTTGAGTTAGCTACAAAAAAATGTTCTAGTGTCTCTTATATTTCATCTCTTTTAGATGACTTACAGTTACTGGGCTTAATTCTCATGTCAACCTTGAGAAATCTGAGGCCCAAAGAGGCCAGGAGCCACGGTCACGGTCCCACAGGGGAAAAGCAGACCCAGGTCTCTCTGGTTCCAAAGCCGGTACTTCCCCCATAATCCATGCTCTTCATCCCTGTGAATCCATTCACATACTCTGGAGCAAATAAATCCTAGAATTCTCTTCTGAAATCTTAGTCTTGGGACATTTGGAATCAAGAGGGTTCTTCACAAAAGCCAACTTCTCAAATTTTTACATGGAAACTTCCCAGCATTCGTTGTGATATCTTGTTCAGTAAGGATCATCTTTTCGTTGCAGAAGCCAAAAGTTGGAACCTCTGGCCAGGAAAGGGTCCATTAGAAGCTGATATACTTTTACTCCTTGACCCCTGCCATCTTCTTTGATGTGAGGCATTTGCCAGTGTAAAGTGTATAGCATGTATTTGATTTACTTTCTCAGTGCACTGTAGGTGCTTGGTAGGGAGTCCAGGGAGTTGGGGGTCCTGGAGTGTGTTTGCTGCACACGATCCTGGATTGCCCTTTCCTCCTACCTCTTTCCTCCTATCTTCCCTTCTTTCTCCAGCTACTTCTCTTTAATGAAGCTCTCAGTAAAAACAAACAAACAAAAACCCCTTTTTGTTCTAAGTGTGTTATTATAATTTTTTATTATTGTATATGGTCCCTCTCATCTACATGCTCCTGAAATATCCTCTGCAGATTTCTAGCCCTTCCTTCACCGTATCATGTCCCAAATGATCTATTTACCAGTGCCTATTTCCTTAAGCTTCTTTATCCAGTCTCATATCCTCAGCTGGTAGGCAGTAAAATATATATATTTGTCCATTCTTTGTGAAGAATATGAATTCCTTATACCAGAAGCCATATTTACTTATTTCACATCCTCGCTTTTCCTTAGCTAGTACTTGGCTATCTTAGATAGTGCTTTAGAGCTGATCCCCAAAGTACTTAGAAATCTCTAGACCTGGATGGAATTGAAATAAATTCTCTAGGTGACCAGCCAGAAAAGGAAGGGAAGTAAAAGGAAGGGGAAGGAAGAAGGTGGGAGGGAGAGAGAGAAAAAAGGAGAAGAGGAGAAGAGGAGGAAAAGATTACAAGAATGTTGTCCTAATAGCTACCTATCAATTATTGAGTTCTTATTATATTATTTGTCAGACAGTATCCCTTACAGTGCAGTCACTCATTCAGTGCTCTGAATCACCTTGTGAGATAAATACTATTTTACAGGTGAAAAACTAGCTTAAAATCACCCAGATAGTTAATGGTCAAATTGAAATTAGAAGTCAGGTTTGCTTGGCTAATTAATGATGGTTTTCGAATGGTTCAACACCGCTTTATTCAACAGTGCCTAATGTGTGCTTAGACATACCCTCCGCTGGGGCCCTACATAATCTTAATGTTTCATGCTCCTCCCTCAGTAGAGGGAAAGGAGTTAACGCTTCAGTGCTGATGGCAAGTTGAATCACGGTCCAGTGCTAGCCATTTTCACCCACCTTTATCTCATGAGTTTCATAGGCTAACTTTTTATCTGGTTTCCACTCTGTTTTCTCTTTTCTGTTTTTCATCCTCTCAGAAAATTGTTATTTAGTTCATATGTTTATGTAAGGAATTTCAGGTCCTTGTGAAACAATGCAGAGCATAAAACAATATAGGATCAATTTGGTTTTATTCTAATATAAAACAAGATAGGACACATGAATATTGCTTGATTTGGCCCTTGGAGGAAACACTGTATGATGTCAAGGGCAGAGCTTTTGGAGTCAGACAGCACCTGTGAGCCAGCTAAATGTGGGTTTTACAACTTGCTGGGTCTTTGGGTAAACTAACTCCTTAGAGTCTCACTTTTTATTTATTTATATTTATTTTAAAATTTTATTTTATTTATCTTTTGGCTGTGTTGGATCTTCTTTGCTGCGCACGGGCTTTCTCTAGTTGTGGCGAGCAGGGCTACTCTTTGTTTGTGGTGCACAGGCTTCTTATTGCAGTGGCTTCTCTTGTTGTGGAGCACGGGCTCTAGGCGCACAGGCTTCAGTAGTTGTGGTACGTGGGCTCAGTAGTTGTGGCTCGCGGGCTCTGGAGTGCAGGCTCAGTGGTTGTGGCGCACGGGCTTAGTTGCTCTGTGGCATGTGGGATCTTCCCGGACCAGGGCTCGAACCCATGTCCCCTGCATTGGCAGGTGGATTCTTAACCACTGTGCCACCAGGGAAGCCCGAGTCTCACTTTTTAAATGGAGGTAATGGTGCATACTTTGTAAGGAGTACAGAATGGCTGAAAGCACCTAACACAGTGTTTTACATCTAGTAGTTGCTCAATAAGAGGCAGTGGTTATTGTCTGCAACGAATTAAAATAGAAAAGAGCATAACTGCTCGAAATATACTGTATAATTATTACCCAAGGCTAGAAAGAGGCTCTGAGTCCCAAGTGGCAGAGTTCCTCCATGTCTTTGGATAGGACACTATGAAATTGCTCAGTAAACGTGGAGAAGGGAGCTCCCCAACCCCTCAGGGAAGGATTCCTGGGGAGAATGTGGGCATCAATGCTGGAAGCTCCACCTTACTGCACCTTCAGCCCATGGATCATCAGATACATGACAGTCAGCAGGTGTCCAGGCAGTGAACCAGGCACTCAGGGTCCATGTGTTAACTTTGATCTGCTGAAAGTTGAAGAACTGTATTTTATTTTCTAGGTGCCAGACACTGTTTTAAGTGCTTCACAAATATTTTAATTCTTGTTACAGTGCTTAAGACAGGTGATACTGTTATCCCAAGTTTAGAGCTGGTGAAATAGGCACAGAGAGGTTAAGTAACTTGGCTAGAAACACATAGCTAATAAGTGGTGGAGCTGGGACTTTAATCCAGGCAGTATGAATTGTTTTCATTGCAGCAGTGAACAGCATGTCATAATGCTTTTGTTTTACCCGGATGAGTTATGTTTAGAGGATGAGACATGAAAATTGGAAACAGAAGACCTTGATTAGTACCTGACCTTGCCTCTTTTCAGTTGTGTGGCCACAAACCAGACTTCTAACCTTGATTTCTTCATCTATAAAATGGAGATGATAACAGTGAATGACCTTACAAAAGTGTGAGGAAGGTGATGTACTCAGAGATGTTTTGTGAATAGTGAAACGCTGTCTAAAGGAAAGCATTGCTTGTAATTTAGGTTTATATTATGCCAGGATGTATGCACGTGTGTCTGTGCCTGTTGCAGATTCAAGTCTGTGTTGTATGAACTTGTAGGAACATTGTACAAGTTGCTTTTTTTTTTGCCTTTGGAAACGTTGTTATGTTTGCTTACAGTTGAAAAGAACCTTTGCAATGAAAATGCATATAAAATTCGTGCCAGACAGTCTTGATTGTGATGACTGCAAGAAACCACTTGGGTTTATTATGATGCGTTATATCATGGGTAGGACCTTCACAGTTGTTCTGCTGAATATGGCACATGTATGCATTTTATGTTACTGCTGGAATGTGTAGCATAATGCCTTTTTGTTGTAGAATCAGTACCTATTACTCAGAGTTATGTGAACACTCATTTGAGACCTATTATAAATATTTAGACCATGGAACCCAAACCAAATTCTGCTCAGACTCTGTGTCCAGATTTAGTAAATGGAATTTAATTTTATAAAGCTATAGGGAAGCTCTGATTAACTTAATTTTTGAATTGAAATAACCCACCTGAATTCAATTTAAGGATCTTAGCCATTCTAATTAATAGGTTGGTGATGTTGAAGATAAGCAAGTTTTAGCTTTACTGATGCCATTTTTTTCTTAGTGAAAGATACCCTTGCTCATTTAAATACGTTTCCAATTGCTTTTTGCTAGGTAATACTGACTTTTCGCTGTAGGACTTCCTCTGTGCTCTATTTAAGTGACATATCATAATGGTTAATTAGTTCATTTTGTTAGTAGGTGACTTTGATGAGAACTACATAGGACGTATGCCAGCTTGCAGGTGAACAATGGGAAAAAAAATAGAACTTTCTTCTGAATCGTCTCTGAAGCTGTGTCAGGTCCTCTAGGCTGTAGATTCTAAAAATGGAAAGCCTCGCCGGTATAGAATATATGGAAGGAACAGGTATTGGCTTTCACGTGTTATATTTAGGTTTATGTCTCTGTTTAAATAAAATAAACTCTCCTTTCTAAGAGCGCTACATTGCTGTCTCTGGTTAAGCTTATCAAATGAGCCTTCTTTCTGATGCCTTCCTTCTCTTTGTTTCATCAGACTCTTTCTCTTAATATAACCACAACTGGGTCACACCAGTCCTCAGCCATGGCCACATGTTCTTTCCTGCTAGCCAAGGCTCCATTTTCTTTCTTTCTTCCTTTTCCCCCTCCTATGAGGATATAATTTTTTAAAGATAAAATCATGGCTCTCATACAAATAAAATGAACACATATCAAAGATTTTATATAACTTATTAGTTAATGAGAGGAATGTGAACATTTTACAACTGGTTTGAAAGGAAAACTCAAAGAGTACACTAATGCAAAACTAGTCAGTATCCATGGGTATTAATCAATTGCATATTCACCCAAACCCCCTGCGTTTCCATGGATGAGAATTATTTGCATTATTATCAGTTTTCTACAAAATACAGAATAAAAAATACAGGCAGTGAACTTCTCAGAAAACACAGAAGGGTGAGCTAGACAGGACACCCCATAGTCTTTTTGCCCATCTAAAATCTTTCACAATTTCTCCTGCCCCTCTGGTCCTTAAATGAGAATTGAATGCCTTGCAGGCATTATGTAGCAATCAACACCAGAAGTAAAACCTGACCTCTGAGTTTAAAGTTCATTTAGAAACCAAGAGAGAAACATTAGATAAACACAAATGAGTATATAATTGTGATAAGTGCTATAAAGGAAAGGTGAGAAGCAGAATGAGAGATTGTAACAAGAGGAGCAGCGAGGAAGATCTGAGGGAGCGATGTTTAAGCCATTTGTAGGATGTGCCAGAGTTAGCTGGGCAGACAGAGGAAGACATCCCAGTTTCACAAATGGATGCTAGTTGAATCAATACTATAGGCTGAAACCCTGGAATACTAGTTGATGGTCCCAGATCTTTAAATCCTTTTTAGTTCATCTTCTATCTCTTTTTCTCCAAAGCACTGAAATTTTCATGTCACCGGTACCTCTGCATTCGTAAAATGTCTTCAGCTTTCTAATTCAGTAGCTTTTTTGGTTAACTTCTATTCTATGTCAGCATTTTTTTCAAAAATTTTGTGACCATGACCACCCAAATAGTAAGAAATAACGTTGCTCCCCTGCTTCCCACATACACAAAATGAAATAGATATTTCACGAAATAACATTCTCAATATGTGGGATATTCTCAGATATTTTCTTTCTGTTTTGGTTTTTTCCTATTACATTTTATTCTAAAAATGCTAGTCTCAAGACCCACAAAATGCATTTCGTAAGCCAAATGGGTAGCCATTTCAAATGTGAAAACCACTGTTCTCAAACAGATGTTTTATTTACTTAGCTTCATTATCTCTGTCATAGGATGTCTTATTAAAAACACAGCAAACAAAACAAAAAAAACCCCTCTGGTTTCGGGACTGAGAATCTCCTGATCATTTTTTTGTGAATGTCCAGCCTGGATTTCCAAACTGAACATTCAGGTACATAACAACAAGTCTGTACTTGAGACCCAAAATCTAACCTTGATGCTGAAAAGACCTTCCTTTAACGTTTTTGCAGGGGGAATCATTAACATCTTTATTTATATCAAGTATTCAAATCTATAAAGTACATGGTTTTTCCTTTCATTTATTTATATCTTCTTTTATGTTTTTTAGCCATTTAAAAAATTGAAGTATAGTTAATTTACAATGCTGTGTTAGTTTCAGGTGTACAGCAAAAGTTATACATATACACGTGTGTGTGTGTGTATGTATATATATAGATATACTTTCCTTTTTCAGGACCCTCCTTTAACTTTAACTTCAGTTCCCAAGTATTCCATGTTTATTCAAATGCCTGTGCGTTTGGGAATGCCCTTGCAGCCTCCTGGACCCTCTCTACGTGTCATTATCATTCCACTGGATAACTCATATCCCATCCTTCAAGTTTCAGTTCAGAAGACTCTCCCAGCAAGACTGGGCTCCCTCTCTGATGCTTGTTCTGCCCTATTGTAATAATTATGGCCCTCAGAGCGGCCTCAGTCCTGTACCCTAAATGCCTTTGGGAAAGTTGTCTCCCTGCTAAGAATTCAAGATTTGTGAGGACAAGAATCAAAGCTATTTCCCACTATCGTGGGAGAGTGGGGTGGGATGAAGGCCCCTTGGTCCAGCCCTCACATGCTCAAAAGGCTTCAAATAATATCATCATCAACTATGAACTTCTATACACAGAGATACACTAAGAGAACTGAAAGATATTCATTATATAACTGTAGATCTGTGTCCTTTTACTACATCATATAGCCGGCAGGGTACTATAAACTAACTGTTTCATATACTATTCTGTAATTATCCTACAAATAGCATAGTTGTACTGTGACTTTATGGTTTTAATTTATGAGATGTAAAGACTTAAAGTGTACCACAGTTTTGGCATTATTCTTTTTCCATTTTTTCATTTTTGAAAATAGGTGTGGGAGCTTAAAAATATAGACGTGAACTGAGCCACTGTCCACCTCTTAACAGGGTAACTGCAAATATTGTTGGTGAATGAATGGATGATTCAAAAATCATATCAGTCTGATGTTGGGCAGGAAGTAAGGTTCAGGGCAAGAATAAGGAAACATTATTAGTAATAATTTTCACCCTTTACCTTTAGGACAGCATTTCTGTGTATATTGAGACCATGATTTCTTTTGAGCTCCTGAACCAGTGTTCCTTATGTGATGTGACTAAATTCCAAGTGTGCCCAAGATTTTAAACTTTGTATAGGTCATGTCTGGCAAAGGTATTTGTAACTAGCTTGTGTTGACTGACCAAACAAAAAAAACTTCATAGAAATATTTTACCCATCAGTTTGGTCAAACACCAGGTTCAATCTCCTGGTCTTGAAGGAGACTGGATTGATCAGGCTCAAGTATAATTTAAAAAGTTGTTATTGTAATCACCCGGTACAAGCTTCCCTTTGTAGTTTTATATGCAATTGCAAATAACTATGTAAATTAACGTTAGTCCTTTTAAAAAACGTGTACATATCAAAAGTATAAGAAGCTACTAAATTATACATTTCCTCTAATATGTAGTTTGTCTTCCATCCAAAGGCAAGACAACTTCTGGCTCTAAAGCAAGTCTTACCTTTGTGGTGTGAACAATGGCCCTTAGGCAGTCAGGCAATGAATGACACCAGGTGAGACATTTTTCAACTTAAAAAAAAGGTTTTTACATCAGTCATAACACTAAAAAGATTTGGGACAGAATATCTGAAAGTCATATTTCCATTTTGCCTTTTTTTTTTTAAATAAAATCTGCAGCTCATGGTCCTAAATGCAGATTACTTGCCCTTAGGGATGTTATTATAATGGAATCTTCTATATTTATGTTAACAGTATTATGGAAGTTCAACTCAGTCTGGGTTAAAATAATGCAGTACATGACCATTTGTACATGTTTTTAAAGGTTAATGTTTGATATTTTGGCAGAAATTCTCATACACACTCATACACACTTTTACACGCACCAAAAATTTACTAATCTGCACGACTTGACCGAAAGAAACTGTAAGTTACTAGCTCTGCTCTTGCCCCTTTGCTCTCTTTGGAATCTGTTTAATATCTTTTTCACCTGCTTGTATGATAGACTGTAGACTATCTGCTAGAGCCAACGAGATTCTTGTTCTCTCTTCGAGTTCAAGCAAAACACACTTATAGGTTCGTAATCTTGTTTCGTTGGAGCCCTGATGGTTAAGGGTCTTTTTCAGGGGCTGAATTACAATTGATGTCTGTCAGGTACAACGCTGGGTGTTGCTGGCGGAGCAGCCTTTAAGTTGCAAACTCCTACCGCCCTCTAGTGTTACTTTCCCTCAGAGTTCCGCAAGAGCTGAAGCTTTTACTCTAGTGAAAAGACGCTGAAAAGGAGATTGAGGTTGGAACTCTTGGATCCAGTGATTTGACAATAAAGCATAAGGGTCTTTTTTATTTTCTGCTACTCCGTAGCTGTAACTAGGAAATTAGGGTATTCTCTGCCCACTTTAAAAAAATTCTAAGGAGTAAAACAGTCTTATGTCTCTGCAGGAACTTAAAGGTTTTCAGGGTAGTATTTACATATGGGGACACCAAGGTTAGAGGATGTTGTACCTGGGATACCTAAAAAATAGAATCTGTTTCCCAAGAATTTTGTAATTTAAAATTTTACATTTATTTACTGTTTGTAGGTAATATTACAAGATACATGGTTAGCTCTTAATGTGACTGTAAGCTAGTTTTTCATGGTCAAATTATCACCTCACATTTCCTTCTCTTTCTAACAACCATATTTCTCTGTTGTGTACATCATTCTACCCAGAATCATATTCACAGAGTAGATTTTCATTTTTCTTTTTTATATGAAAAATAACGAGGAGTGTAATTATACTATGAGTTATCATAAAAGATGCTCCAAAGTCAAATACGATTTATTTCCAAGTAGCTTGTATGAAATTATTTAGGGTATTTGTTATTAGAAAGTGTAGCTTCTAATGTACTCATAGCAATGACACCCTTTGGAACAATACACCATGCTTTTTGGATCTGTTCAAATATGAAATATCTTGATGAAACAAATACCAAAACTGACCTTCTAACCACTGTCCCGGATGGCTGATAATGCCGACTCAATGTTATTAAAATACTTAGATTAAATTTTTAAAAGATACACCGAACAGTTATGGGACATCACAAAAGATGCATAAACGAAGAGTTAATCATGGCCTTTTGCAGAAACGAATTTTGAATTTTTGGTACCCATAATTATTTAGTGTGAACTCTTGCTTGCTATTCATAACACTTGCAGAAGTTTTATTTTGTAAAAACCCAGAAATATAAACGTTTGTTTGCTCCATTTGTAAAGGACTTAAAAATATTTTATTTAGGAAATGATTTTACTGAATAAAAATAAACTGGGAAGCAGCTTAACAAAAGTGGCACTCCAATAAATGTGATGAACACTGTAAAGGGAAGGATTTATGTATGAGTAGTCCTGAAACTAATTTGTATCACAGTTATTTTCTGGCTACCATGGATCAAAAAGGATAGTCTTAACTGCAAGAAGATTTTAACAAATTGATAAACCTACTGCTGGCTTTGGTTTTCTTTATAATAGCATTGAAAAATTTGAAAGAAGAGAACCTAAATGCTTTATGGATCTAGATATTGCTCTAAGAGATAATGGAGGTTGAAAATGCGATGGTTTGAATGATGAGATTAAAATATTGTTATATTTTCCACAAAAATTAAAAATTATCATATGTGATTTTATTACAGTGTTTGAACATTAAAGCAATGTATAAAACTAATGGGGCATTTAAAATTTGATTTACGTTAAGAATTTTATTGACAATTCCAAGTTATCGTCTCAGCAGAAATAAATTTATCTAAATTAAAATTAACAAAACAAATATAAGAGCTACCATGACTCAAGAAAGATGATCTAATTTAACGTTACTGTCAATATAAGAAAATCTATGTGAAAATCTTAACTATGATAACATATTTATTTTACAAAAATGGAAGCCAGGAAAATGAAATTTTATGGAATAAAAAATATCTCTGAGTTATGTATGTGTTTATGACTCATCTAAACATTGTTGGCCCATCAACAGAAACCTAAGACATACACAATACTAATGAACATTAGTCATCTTTGATGTCTCACTGACTAGCGTTCATTAAAAAAAAAAACACACGTAGTTTTACACTTGTTCAATTATGTTGTCATGGAGGTTTATTTATCATGGTGGGGAGGTAGAATATTTTACTGGTTTATTAGCTTGACTTAGAACCTTTGAACCAGTTAGGTTCATGGTGTGAGAGCCCCCATGTGTTCCCTTGGTCCTGCTGTTGTAAATGCTAGAGCTGACCTGCAGAGAGAGCTTCTGAGCATGACCCCAAGGCAGGGCCACCCATGCCTGCTGTCCCCACAGAGCATTCTGATTCACAGATAAAACAGTGGCCACAAGAGCAAGACAGACACCACAGGCAAGTTTTGTCAGCTCACCGGAAGTTCAGGGTTGTGAATTCCCTTCTTCCTGATTAAGAGAGAGACTCCATCATGAGAACCGTGGTAAAGTCCTGTGATAGTGTCTCTTAGGACACCACAGTTCCTGGTAAAACATCTTAATTTATACTTGTTCCGTTGATGACTTGAATCAACGTGTGTCTCTAATAAAAGGATCCTCAATGCAGCTACATCAAAAAAAAAAAAAAAACTAGGCTTGTGCTAAGTGAGAAAATGAGATCCAACCTCTGTTGTTCCTTTTTAGGACTCATTACACACCCTCAGGCATGTCCTGTTTTGGAGGAAAAGGTTGGCTTTAATCTGAGATTGGAACACAGCATGAAGTGTAGTCATATAGTATTTCATTTTAAGTAATTTGCAGATAGGGCTGGAAGTAAAAACTCTGCCACGTTGTTAAAGCTGTTGATTGGGTGGCTTTCATCACAACTAATTCTTTTACACTTGCACGAAGGTCTCCAAAAGAAAAACATATAACAGTATTAGCAGGAGAAGAATTTAGCCTAAGCACGAGGGAAGCAAACACCAGGGCATTTGGAAGGTTGGCGGCGACATCATACTCATTTTGACAGGTGAGTCCCTGAGCCAAAACAGGGAAGCCAGGACAAGCCAGCACTTCCCCAGGCTGATTTGGGCACGCAGCAACAACACTTACTTACTTACACCCTCAGATGATAATCCTGCATGCCCTCCTTTAAAAATTTTTTTTGGTTTTATTCCAAGAAGACAACCATTTCATAATTCCTTTCCTTTTTCCTTTAGTCTTTTTCTACTCCCTTCTTGGGTTTTAAACTCCCCTCTTGTTTAAAACCCATCCTCTTGGTGAATGATGAAGCCAGATAATAATATTTTTCTTTTGTTTTGTCAATTTCCATTTTTTATTCAAATTCTAGATCAGGGAATATAGCATGGGAGTTGAAAGCAAGGACACTGGGGCCACACTGGCTGGGTTCAAATCCTGGCTTTATTCCGTACTTGCTGTGTGGCCTAAACTTTTCTTGGACTCAGCTTTCTCATCTGTAAAAGGGGAGTATTGATGGCACCACCTCATTAGATTGTTGAGCACTGAGGTAGGGCTATGAGGAAAACAATTACTAAAAGTCCAGGTAGAGAATAACAAGACACTTACTCTAGGTAGGTGATCAGAGAAGACTCTCCAGGGAAATGTCGCTTAATCTCAGCCTTAAAGGAAGAGAGAAGGGGCCAGTTATTACCATCCTGAGAAGGATTTTTGTCACGTTGTCTGTTCTTTCAATTAGGAAAATTAGTGCTTTCACATGTATCTTTATACCATTTACTTTTCATAACAACCCTGTGAAGTTTTGATGAGGAAACTGAGGCTCAGAGAAGTTCATTGTTTTGCTCATGTGTTGTTCCTAAGATCACTGTGGTTCCTCATCCTGTGCGCTCTCATGCAAATGCTTCCTGAAGCTCTAGGGAAGTGGCAGTACCCTCACTCTCCTCCCTGCCCGCCTCACACTTCACAAATCTTGGGATCTTGTATTTTCTTTCCTGCTTTCTGGAACCGGTGGAGGATCCTATGGCTTTCTTCTTTCCAAAGACCTAGTCAGTTGATCTCATCTCCTTATTTCTTAACATCACATATCTCTGAGGAGTTGGGTGGATCATCGTGGACATGACTCATGACATCTAAAATGTACTTTGGGTTCATATGCATTCAACTCTTTCTCTTTTGACAAATCATCTCTTGTGTTATTTCCAAGGGCCATGTGTACCTGACCCTTTGGTCATTGTGCCTCTTGATCTTAGCCAGGCTGGCTGCCAGCTTCACCAGAAAAGTGAGGTTTTCCAGAAAATGGCTGATGGCTGAATTCTTCACCACAAAAGATTTCCTTTTGATTTAGACTCAGGGAAGTTTTTTTCCCCTGTACCCTAAGCACATGCAATGTTGAGAAGCATGTGGAGACCTTCAACTTCAGGGGGGCATAATTGCTAATGGCTCGAATTTGAAGTTCTTTTTAGCAACCAACAAGTTAAATCATAATGAACTGTTAATATCAAAGTGGGAGAAGGAATCTACTTTAAAGAGAGATGAAAAATTAAAAAGTTTAACTTGACTCTTTCCTAACATTTTCAAAATGCTTGCTTAGTATCAGTGGAAAACAAATGCTTTTTAAAAATCCCCCCAGCTACAGCTGTCTTACAATTAGTCATGATCATAAACTGACTCATAGGCTGAAGATACAAATCTTATACTAGATACTTGCTCTCATTTCTTCTGACATGTCCAACTCTACAGAAAATACAAGTCCTACCAAATATCAGTACCCTTTTATGATCACATACATGATTTTTTCTGGTGTCACCACTGAAAAAGGCACTTCATTTAAGTTAATTTTGGATATTAAATCCATACTGTTTGGCTGCTAATTTAACGTAAAGCTTTTTCTGTCACAAATATGTTGACTATTTGTTAATCTTTATGATAAAATTAATCATTCCTTCAATTTTTAAAAAAGATTCAAATGTTACAGAATGACATGAAATAAAAAGTACAGCTATAAAGACTCTCTCTGACTAAAAATGATGTTGGGAATCGTTATATATGTTTATTGACCATTTCTGGGGTTTTTTGTTGTTGACTGCACATTGACTCTTTCGCTTGTTTTTTTTATTAGGTTGATTATCTTACTGATTTGCATGCACTCTCTATATTCTGGACACTAATCATTTGTCCGTATATGAAGGTATCTTCTTGTAAGCTGTGGCTTATTTTCTATTTTTGTCTTTGTAGAATTTGGCTATACAAATGTTTTTAATGTTAATGGATTCAGTTTGTCAATCTTTTCCATTATGATTTGTGCTTTTCTGTCTTGTTTAAAACCTTTCTCTATTTTGGTTCATAAAGATATGCTCCTTTATTTTCTTCCAAAACTTTAAAGTAGTGATTTTTACATTTAGAAGTTCAATTAATCTAGTATTTATTTAATGAATAATTTGATATAGAGATTTAATTTTATCTTTTCTAATGTGAATTATCAACTTTCCCATCTTCTTATCCATGTAAATTTGTAACGCTACACCTGTCAAAAATCAGAGTATATTTCTCTATTTAGTTCCATTACTCTGTTGGTTTATATTTGTGCCAGTATTTTACATTGTTGTAATTGCTACAGGTTTATTGAGTCCTGCTATATTACCCTTCTCAAACTTGTCTTATCTCTAACTGTTCAATGTGTATTACACTTGGCTTTTCAAGTTCCGTTAAAACCAAACCAAACCAAACCAAACCAAACCAAAGAAAAACCCTTTTGGAATTAGTATAGCATGAGATTTATAGATTAATATATGGATAATTGATACTTCATGATATTTTATCCTCCTATCAACCTACCATATATGTGCAGCTAAAGTAATTTTACATCTTTGATTAAAGTTTCCTATAATGACTTTGAATACTTTGTTAAATTTATGCCAATGTTAGTTATACTTTGTAATGTCATTATACAAAATTTTTTTTAATTAAATATTTTGTTTGCTGGTGAATAAGAACACAATTGATATCGGTTATACTGATCTTGTATCTAGCAATCTTGTTAAACTCTATTAGTTTTTCTTCTATACAGTTGCCTGGATTTTCTATGTATATAAGCATGATGTCCGAAAGTCTGGACGGTTTTGTATCATCCTTTTTGATCTTTCTTTTTGTAATTTAATTCATCCATTTTTATTTCATCGATTAGGGCCACCAGTCATATTGGTCTTATTTTAATGGAAATCCTTTTAATATTTTACCATTAAATGACTATTTTATGAGCCTTTGTTAGGTTAAAACGTTTCATATCACTCTTAATTTGTCAAGATCAAATCTTCTATATCTTTACTAATTTTTCACCTGCTTGGTCAATCCATTTTTGGTGAAATATAAGATTTTCCTTTATGACAATGGATTTATTGATTTCTTTTCATGAGACTCTTTTGTTCTTTATATTTAGGATCTATTTTTAAGTGTAGAGAGGCTCAGAAGTTTTTAGCTTCATGGTGAATTGTTCTTTTCCACCACTGTGTAGTGACCTTCATTATCCTGATAAATCTTTTCCTTAAATTCTATATTTTGTGATATTAATATATCTAGAATAGCTTTTTAATTAGTAAGATTCATCTCTTAGGTAATTTTCAATACTTTACTTTCATAATTTAATGTCCTTATGTGTATTTTTTCTAGACATCATGTTGGATTTGTTTTTTTAACTGTTTTTAAATCAGGTATGGAGAATCTCTTATTCTTTAGCTGGTGAAATTAGTTGGATCATGTCTGTTAATACTAACATATTTTGATTTATTTCTTTCCATCTTACTTTGTACTATTTTTTATGCATTTTCTCCTCTCTTATCTGCTATTGCATGGATGAGATTTTCCTTATCCTCTTTTCTGTTAATTGTTTTCTATCTATACATTCTACTTCAATCTTAAATTTTAAACATGCATACTCCTTTAAAGAAAATCTAAGTGAATATGATGCTTTCCTCTTAATTTCAATTGTCTCACTATTTAGTCATTCAGTTTTGCATTGTTTTTGAATGTCCCTAGTTGGACAAAATTATTTCTGTTGCCAAATACAACAACTTGACCAGGTATAAATTCATTTTTATTTAATCTGTTTGGGATTCATTGTGTGTGAATGAGGATTCCATAATTTTCTTCAAATCTGGGGAAATCTCAGCCATTATGTGTTCAAATATTGTCTTCCCCATTCTTTTCATTCTCTTATTCTAGGACTCTATTAGATGGGTGTTGATATGTCTTATTTATCTTTCACATATCTTAACCTACTTTTTCCATTTTCTTTTTGAAAAATATCTCACTATACCACAGTAGGTTGAGTGCTTAGTGCGTTTGTTTTTAGGTTTATCTTTTTTTTAATATAAGAGTTAAGTGTATACATATATATGGAATTTAAGAAAAAAAAAATGTCATGAAGAACCTAGGGGTAAGACAGGAATAAAGACACAGGCCTACTAGAGAATGGACTTGAGGATATGGGGAAGGGGGAAGGGTAAGGTGTGACAAAGCGAGAGAGTGGCATGGACATATATACACTACCAAACGTAAGGTAGATAGCTAGTGGGAAGCAGCCGCATAGCACAGGGATATCAGCTCGGTGCTTTGTGATCGCCTAGAGGGGTGGGATAGGGAGGGTGGGAGGGAGGGAGACGCAAGAGGGAAGAGATATGGGAACATATGTATATGTATAACTGATTCACTTTGTTATAAAGCAGAAACTAACACCATTGTAAAGCAATTATACTCCAATAAAGATGTAAAAAAAAAAAAAAGAGTTAAGTGTATAGATTTCCCTTTAATACTTTTATGCTACATTCCACACGCTTATTATCATTTAATTCTAAGTATTCTCTAATTTCCATCACAACTTCTCATTTAGAAGTGTGTTTATAAATTTCCAAACATATGTAAGTTATCTTTTTGTCTTTGGCCTAGCACATGGTCAGTTATGTTCTATATATGTCCTTCAGATTGTTATTTTATTGTTGGTACTGTTTTCATATCTATATCCTTGTTGTTTCATTTTTGTCTACTTTATCAGTTTTTCAGGTGTGTTAGAATCTCACCATGATGAAAATTTTATAATTTCCTTCATGATTTGTTCAATGTTTGCCTTTTATATTTCGGGCTATAGTATTAAATGCATGGAAGTTTAGAATTGTATCTTAAAACTTATATAAATATCCTCTACTCTCTTTACTTCCAGTAATGATGTTGCCTTGAAGTCTGTTTTAGTTGCCTTTAAAATAGCTACCTATGATTTATTTTAGCAGTATTTTCCTGTTAAATTATGCTATCCTTTAACTTGCAGCATTTTGTTTCCTGTATTTTAGATGTGTCTCATATATAGCATATAGTTAATTTTAGTTTTGCTTTTTCTTTTATTCAGTCTGATCAACCTTTTTTTAAGTTTAATTAGTCTACTTATATTATTGTTATTGTCATTTTGATTCATTTATAATTTCTATTTTTTCTGTTGCTTTATGTTATCTTTTTTCATACCTTCTTATCTTCTCATGTGCCTAATTCTGTGTCTTCCTTCAATAGTTTGGAACTTAAAGTCTCTATTCAGTTTTTAGATATCTTGGAAATTATGCAAAATTAAGTTCACAAGGTCTAAAGTTAATATCTTTAATCATCTCAGAAACAGGGCTATTTGGAATGCTTTCCCTCCAGTCACCGTCTCCCACTTTGTTTGCTGCTTTTGTCTGGTATCTTAGTTCTATTTTGATTTTCTTTTTACTCCATGAATTAGTTATTAGTAGTAGTATGTAATACAGTCAGTGTTTCAGTTTACTCATGTACCAATTTTTTTCTTGCTATTCCTTCTTTCCTCTTGACTCTTAATTCTGGGATCATGTTCCTTTTTCATGAAATAGTTCAGGATTTCATGTATTGAAAATATGTAGGAAATAAATACTTTCCTTATTTATTTGCCTGCAAAGATTCTTGTTTCACCCTGACTCTTAAAAAGTAGTTTTCCTTGGTGGAGAATGTACGTTGCCAGTTTATTTTCTCTCTGTCCTCTCCAGAGTTTACTACAGTGTGCTTTGTCTCCCATAGTGGTTATTGAGAATACAGCTGCTGGTTTAATTGTAGTTCCCTTAAAAATAATCTTCCTTTTCCCTCTGTTTTTAAGTCTTTTCTTTATTGTGGTTGCTTTGTAATCTCTGTGCTATATCTCAGTATAGATTTCATTTTTATTCATTCTTTGTGGGATTTTTTTGAACTTCCAAAATTTGAAGATTGGTGTTTTTTTTTAATCAATTTTGGAAAATTTTCAGTCAATATAGTTTCAAAATCTGCCTATTCCCCAATATCTCTATAGTTTCCTTTAAGAACTGTGAGTTTATAGGTCAGAACTTTTCATTTTATTTTCCAAGGTTTTTTTACTGTATTTTTGTTTCTTTTTGAGCCTTTGACTTAATATCTCTATTTCAGTTCATTAATTCTGTCCTCAACAGTGTATGATTTGCTCTTTAATCTGTAATCTGAGTTTTAAATTTAAATAGTTACACTTTTGACACTTTTCTCGGTAGAAGTTCTATTTGGTTATTTTTCGAATATGCTTGCTCAATTCTGAAAGTATCTTTTGCTACTTAATACTTTCAAGAATTTTATCAATATTTCATCCCTTTGAATATATTAAACATGCCTGTTTTATACTTTGTACCTGAAAATTCTAATATATGCAGTGTATCTAATTGTATACATGTTGCTTCTGCTGACTCTTACTCATGGTGGCTTGTTTCCTCATAAATTCAGTGATTTGTTTTTCCATTGTGAGTTCATTTTCTTTTGAATTTATCTGTGGGAATGTTTTGAAACCTAGGTTTAAAGTGCATTCCTCCACAGAGGTTTTATGTTTGCTTCTACTAGGCATCTGGGAGCATTGCCAGCCCAGGACTCTTTTGTATTCATTTTTTTGTTACCACAGAGGTGTTATTAATCCAGGTTCTAAACCAATATGACTAAAAACTGTGTCCTTTCTTTTTTTCTTTTCCCACTCTTCCAGAGACAAGGCTGAGACTGAAACATACCCCACCCACTCCTCCAAGAAGTCAGGGTTTTTTCCTGGTTCATCTGCTGAGCAAACTCTAGAGAACCAGTGATATGTGAGGTTCTCCAGTTCTTCAGTTTATTTCCCTTGGGCCTCTGGCTTGGCCTTCTGTTACCAGAATGAATAGCTCAAAAAACAAACAATAACAACAACAACACACACACAAGCTCAAGGCTGTTAGCAGCTACCTGCATAGTAAATACCAGCTTCAGAACTCACTTACTCCCCTTAATTTGTGCTTTCAGAAGTTTCTGGTTATGTTTACTGTACTAGGAGGATATCTCTGAACATCTAGGATATCTCTGAACATCATGTCCACCAAATTGTTGGGGAGGGAAATCCCTACCCTCTTAAATAGAATTACTAAATATTGTTCGATCTTCTTTTGTTAATACTTGGTTATCAATGTAAATAACAGTTATTGTATTGCATCAAATACAGTGAGGCACGTAGCATATAGTAGTAGCACAATAAATGACAGTTGGATAAAGGGTATTCCCAAGGTTGATTGATTTATGTAAACTACATTATATTGTCCCAGATTTCTATGAGTTTTGACCTAAATAAAATGCTCTTGGTGCTTGTGGGTGTACCTACCTATAGGAATTCCCCACTTACTCTCTGACTCTAAAATTTACCAAATTTTCCCCATGTATATGTTAAAGATAGATTTGTATTCTATTTATAACACATTTTGAAAAGAAGAAAAGAGGTAGCCCTTGAAATTCCATCACCATTTATACTCGGATGATTTCCTGTACCCTTTTTGTCTATGTGTGCCCCATGTACCTATGATTGACCTCTTGGGCCATCAAAAGGGAAAGGAGGGTACTTTACCCAGCAGGCTGAAGAGATTACTCAGAGCTCCCATCAACTGACAAAGGGCACCAGCAGATGGAGCTTCTTCCCTTCCTGAAACCATGGTTCTTCCCAGAAAGTAATACTGATAAAAAAACAGGTAGAACGACTCAGTTAAACAACTGCATTATTTATTATTGTCATAGAATTTATCAGTCAGTGGGGAAAAAAAAAATTAAATCAAGAGTAGACCCTCATGCTGGCAGACTTGAAAGTATTTTTACGTTTAATTCAAATTCTCCAGCTTTATTAAATCATTCTTTGCAGTGTATGTGAACTCCTCAGATCTTGCCCTAAATAGGCTACCTAGGACACAGGGGCCATTTCTCCAAGTATTGCCTCATTTGCGTATGTTTTTTCTTATTATAATACTATTACCATAGGTGAGAGTAAAGTACATGCATAGTTAACATTCCTACTGTTAGACACTGGATATAGTTGATGTTTTACCATACTGACAGTCTTATAACCTACTGTTTTCATTTAACAACATGTGATGTAAGACTGCTACAATATAATTATTTTAACAAATGTATAGCATTCTGTCATATTGGTGTTCTGCAATTTATTTTCCTTTTTGGGAAGGTGTTGATTTTTTTCCCCAATTTTTTACTGTTGCAAATACCTTGTTATGAACATCTTCATACATAAAGTTTTTTCTAAGTTTATGATCTTTTTAAAGTACATAAAACTGTTGCTATAAACCATTCATTTGCTGCTTCTAACTGCTCTGGGATAGGAAACCTGTTAAGTAAGATCGTTAGAAGTAAACCTAAGTTAAAAGTTAGTAGGATCTGAGGGAAGTTTAAATCCATGGACTTTGTGACATTCTGATGTCACAAAAGCCTTTCGTGGTTTTTTTTCCCCCTGCTTTCAGGCAGGTCCAGATGGTGAGTGTGGCCTAATAAATGCCTTCCCCAAAAACGAGGCACTGAATTTCTGTAGACCTGGTTGAAAAGCAAAGGACACTTTGTTGTACAGGTTGTTAATTTAGTTTAGAAGCAGAGACATAAAATAAAACCTCATTTGTGGAGATCCCATTAGGTCATTATATGTGTGTGTGTGTGTATATTTATATATATAAAATTATTCTAGGCAAAAATTTACCTTGTCCTGACAATTATCTCCATAATGGAAATAATCTAAGCATTTTAAAAACTTCGTGTTTGCAAAAAGTATATATTTATCCATTAGATGTAGCTTTACTAAAAATCATCTACTGGGCAATTCCTTATTAGCACAGCTTGAATTATTCTTCGTATTTGAAAGCAATAAAAACATTTTTAAAATATTAAAAAATGCTGAACTATGACCCATTCATATGATCCTCAATTATTCTAATTACTGAATTTTTACAATGTTAGCTTGGTAGAAATATTGCTTCAGTTGGAAACACTTTTAATAATGCTGAGGATAATTAATGCAGAAAAGAAAAAATGAGTTTGGCTCCTAGGCAGTTTAAATTAAATATGATCATTTATAGAATAATTATTATTTTGCATAGTTTAATGAAAATCTCTAGATACTTATCTTGCTTTATTCTTGCCTGAAGAATACATTAAAGTAACAAAAATCTTTTTGAACTGGAGGCATCTATTTTGGTTCTGTTCATGTCTGATTAATCTTCTTTCTCTCTTTTTCTAATTATTTACTACACCAGATATGTGGGTGCTGACTTTATAGTAAAATTTACGTTTTTGAGAGTAAATGTTTGTGGGAGGCACATAGCTGTTTTCTTTAGTTGCACCTGCCTTTTATAAAAGAGTGGTGGAGAGGTCAAAGTAGTAGTAGAGAGCTAAAGAGAGTATCATTTTTAAGGCAACCTTATGTTTAATAGTTTTTCTGATCGTGGAAATATATTTGTACCGTTCATCCTAGCAGACCATTTCCATCACATACATTCATCCTCTTGCCTTCCCTGTCCTGGGCTTGCCATTCTTCTGGTCACCCTGGTTTGAAACGACAATTATTTCCAGAGCTTCCACCCTTCCTCTTCCCACTCAATCTGGCTTCAATTCTTGCAGGTTCTATTTCCTTTATAACTCTTCTGTTCATCCTCTTCATACTCTCTCCCAGCTAAGGGTCTTTTACATTTTTCCTAGATGATTGCAATCATATCCTAGTTAGTCCTTTTGTTTCCAGAACTTTCCATGTCATTCTAGATATTTTCATCTCTATCCTTTCTTCCCATGGCTCTAATCATGTCACTCACCTACTTATGTCTTTACTTGCCTTCTTTTGACCTTAGCATGGCATTTGAGGCTCTCGTCATTCAGCTTTTTTTTTTTTTTTTTTTTTTCCGGTACGCGGGCCTCTCACTGTTGTGGCCTCTCCCGTTGCGGAGCGCAGGCTCAGCGGCCATGGCTCACGGGCCCAGCCGCTCCGGGGCATGTGGGATCTTCCCGGACCAGGGCACGAACCCGTATCCCCTGCATCGGCAGGCGGACTCTCAACCACTGCGCCACCAGGAAAGCCCCTCATTCAGCTTTGACCTGTCTTTCTAGATTTATCTCCTCCTTCTCCATTTATCCATAAGGCCAACTTACACTGCTTACTGCCTGAGCTACTTTTAGGGGTTCATGAAAATGTTTTAATTTTAATGTATTTTAAAATCAAAAGAGAAAAATGAATATGATGATAGTAATGAATAATAATCATGATTCTAGCCTGAGTATATTTAGCTTTATACTGACACAGTTATAAAATATAATTTTTAATGTGTTTTAGTGGAGAAAGGGGTTCACAAATGCAATGCCTAGGGCCCATGAAAGTTACAGTGCATCCTTGTTTGCGTACATTAAATTCCAACCTGATTAGATTTGTCACTGTCCCTTACATACCTTTCCTGCTTCTTTGATTTCATCACTGTTGTTCTCTTTATCTACAAGATGTATCCAGACTTAACCACTCCAGTTTTTTGTAATAAAACCGTACCCATACTTCAAAGCACAAATGGCTGTTTATCCCTCATCTTTTCTAATCTCTCATCTGTTTTACATTCTTCCTAAATCAATTATGTTCTGCATTGTTACCCTTTTTTTTTTTTTTTTTTTTTTTCTTTTTTGCGGTACGCGGGCCTCTCACTGCTGTGGCCTCTCCCGTTGCGGAGCACAGGCTCCGGAAGCGCAGGCTCGGCAGCCATGGCTCACGGGCACAGCCGCTCCGCGGCATGTGGGATCTTCCCGGACCGGGGCACGAACCCGTGTCCCCCGCATCGGCAGGCGGACTCTCACCCACTGCGCCACCAGGGAAGCCCTGCATTGTTACCCATTTTTAACTCAGTAATTATTTATTGAGTAGCACTGTGTGTCAGGCTCTATACAAGACTGTGGAGTGCAAGAAAAATCAGACACCCAACCCTCAATGGATTCTCATCTTAATGGGAGCAGAAAGATAGGAAAACAGATAATTCTTAGACTATCATGTGATAATGCTGTAGTAGAGGTACATTCAGGCTGTTCCTCTTATGTTGTCTGCAGATTGTAGACTCACTGGAGGCAAGCCCATCATATATATTAGTGTGCAGACAGTTATTACCCTAGAAATAAGTCGTGTTCCAAAGTATTTTTAAGCACACGCCTCACTTGCATACTAGGCCCAACCCTATGTAAGGTGGCCATCTGTTCCCTGATTGGACAGCAAAAAAATGTCCAGACCTCAAACCTCTGTCTTTTTCATGCAGGAATGTGTGAACACTCTTAGGTCCTTTGCTGCCTATTGAAGATTTAGCTTGAAAATCTCCTTGAAATCTTCCCTAACACCCCAGGTAACACTGATCATTTCATCTCCTTGTTTCCTGTAGTGTTCTATATGGATGTATTATAATGCAATATATCATAATTGTTTCAGAATGGAGAAGAAAAATGTGTGGTTGGTACTCTGTGGATATTCTTCCTTTCTCCCTTCCCTCCTCCCTTTTTTCCTCCCTCCCTCCCTCCCTCCCTTTCCTCCCTTCCTTTCCTCCCTCCCTCCCTCCTTTCCTCCCTCCCTCCCTCCTTTCCTTCCTCCCTCCCTCCCTCCCTCCCTTCCTCCCTTCCTTCTTTCCTTCCTTTCTCCATAGAGTCTGGTCTGTACAAGGTATTCAAGCCATATTTCTTAAGTAAGTTCCTCAAAGCATAATAAGGTCAGTTGTTTGGAATTCAGAATATATTTTTCCATTTTAACATAGAAATGTATTACGTAAGGAGTTAGCTCCTCCAGCCCAGGTTACAAGTAACTCTGTAACCAATAACACAACTGAAAATCCAATAGTCAAACTCCACCTAAATACTGTGGATTGAGTAACAGTGTTTCTAGGCAGAAGTTACTCAAAATGTCAGTGGAGGACACCATAACTTTTCTTCCTTAGAGAGAGGATATTGGCTTTAGCACTTGTTGGCCGGTTGAAGTAAGAGGAAAGTCTTCCAGATCTTAAAGTTTGATGATGATTCCTGTGTATCCTGGACCCCAAACTTTATAATGGTTGGCTGTGGACACATCGGTATAGAAGGATCAGAACTCTAGACTGTTGAGAAGGTGGAAATGGTGGGACTGAAGACCCCCATTATTTACCAAAAATCTCATCCCACCCACCCACATCACCACCTCTGACCAAGGCAAAACCCAAGTTTTCTTGTCCTGTTGAAAATGTGTTCTCATACAAAGCTTAATCCTACTTCTTCCATTCTTATACCTCTCTCAGGAAACAGCTCTATGATTGGCATTTAGTAGTTCCACTTTTTTTTTTCCTCTGCTTCCCTTAAGATTAAATCATCTGCTTAAAACAGCAACCTTTTGCCCCTTCACTGAGTTACTTTTTAATCTCAGCATAAGAAGTAAAAACTTTTGAGTGTTCTTAGCACATTTGTGCAAGTCTTAACAATTCTTATGTGTTTATAGATTGATGTCTGTTTTATATATTCATCCTTGATTACGTATCCCTCCTTACATCTTTGTAATGTGCCTTTTGTGTTTAAATTCACCACTGCCGGGCTTCCCTGGTGGCGCAGTGGTTGAGAGTCCGCCTGCCAATGCAGGGGAGGCGGGTACGTGTCCCGGTCCGGGAGGATCCCACGTGCCGCGGAGCGGCTGGGCCCGTGAGCCATGGCCGCTGAGCCTGCGCATCCGGAGCCTGTGCTCCGCAGCGGGAGAGGCCACAGCAGTGAGAGGCCTGCGTACCGCATAAAAAAAAAAAGATGATCAGTGATCCCCCAGTGAACAGATGTGATTGTCATTTTACCACCTCCACTTATTCTGACCTTTAAAACAAAGAATCTCCTTAAAATTCTCTTTCCTTCCTCATTCTCTAGGGAACTCCATTAGTTTTGTACTCTCTGGGCCCCTCTGATCACATGGGCACTATACGCATCCCTTCATCCTGCACGCAAACGTAGGCACGCTCTGAAATTCTCTTCTCACACCTTCCCAGGTAAGCCCGTGTTTTCATCTCTGACTTCTGGGTAGAAGACTCTCCAATCAAGACCTTCTGACCCATCCTCTGTCCATAGCCCCAGGCCTGCACATCCCAAAACTTCCTGGGCTTCTCTTTCTAAATGATCTAACACTGCTTCACATGCAACATGCCGACAATGAAACTCATCATCTTTGATGGGAAGACCACAGCCTTTAGGGGCGTCTCTGTTTCTATCTGTGGCACAAATATTATCTTAGTTAAGAAGGCGAGAATGCTCAGTGCCATCATATTCCCTCCCTCCAATGAGATGCCAGAGGTATATATTCAACATCTGAGATGATTCTGTATTTTTCCTCTTCTGCCAACATTGCTACCACCCTAATTAAGGGTCCTAACACGTTTGTTAAATAAAGCATAGGGAATCAGTTTTCTTCCATATGTCAGTGTATAGCTTCCCACAGCATTGTGGAGAAGAATCCAGAAGTTGCATCTGGGAAAGAACGCCATGATCAGCTGGCAGTATGTACCAGGAGTATGGAAGGAAGAATGACAGATCCCTGGCATAGATTATTTCAAGCCTTTTGTAATTGGTCTCTTCACTTCTAGCCTCTCCCTCATTTCACTTCAGCCGTACAACATTGTGATAGTTCTCCCTAAAGCATAGCTGTGGTGGCTCCCATTGTCCACCAGGGTAAGAATCCAGCCCAGAATCCAGTGTTTCCACATTCTCAGTCCCAACCTTCGCTACCTCTCCAGCCTTTTGGCGCCTCTGCTGCAGCCAAACTCAACGACTCATTCTTCCCCAAACATTCTCTACACCTCCCTGCCCTCTTCCTCCTTACCGAAAATACTTGATCCTTCACTCTTCCACCCCAGCCCTCAAGCATGAGCTCATTTGTTATTCCTGTCATGAGACTTTTCCTGATTTCCCCACCTATCTGGGTTTTCTCTCATTTCTAAATCCCTGTGGTGCATTGTAACTTTCTGATGCAAACAAGCAGTGGTGATGAATGGGATGGTGTGTAAGAACCGCATCAGCCTGGGAACTCATCTCCCTATTGAATCATGCCCTTCCCCTTCCGCTTGCCTGGAAGCTCATTGCCGATGGGAACTGCACCTAAGCCCTACCTGGCTTCTTTGTAGTCTACGCAGTGCCTCGCATAGTTTCTAGCATGATGGCATTGGACTGAACTGTCACAAACAATTATTACAAAATAATGCTGCATATTACTTTTCATTTGCATTTCATTTAGAAGTTCTGAAATGGAGTCCTTGTGTCTGGCAAAGAGCCTGACCATCAGGGTGGGGGTGAAAAGTGGAGATCAGGTGAATTCCTGCTGCCTGCAAGGGAGGCAGACAGCCTCAAATGATATGGAAAGCTGAAATCCAAAACATCATTAAAGGAGACTAGCATAGTACTGTCCAATGGAAATATAATACAAGCCACATATGTAATTTAAAATTTTCTAGTTGATATGTTTTTAAAAAGAAACAAATGAAATGAATTTGAATAGATTTTCATTTAACCTAGTATATTAAAAATATTATTTTGACATTTAATCAATATTTTAAAAGTATTAATGAGATATTTTATAATCTTTTTGTCAAAGTCTTAGACTTCCAGTGTATATTTTGTATTTATAACACATCTGCATTTAGACTAGTCACATTTCCAGTGCTCTGTAGCCACATGTGGCTTATGGCTGCCTTACTGGGCAGTGCAGGTCTAGAGCAGCACTAAAGGCACTGTAGGTTAATATAGAATCTGGAGTTCACAACTAGGAAGCCAGGAATTATGGGGATGAGAAAAAATGTGTCAGGATATAACTGCTGCCCCAGTTGGGAAGTCCAGGTGGGAGAAGTGAGTAAGGTCCCACAGGCTCAGCCTTAAGTTATCTGTGTAACAGTTTGTTCCAGAATTGGTAGAGTGCCCACATAAGCAGCTCATTCAAACTTTGAGAGCCAAGAAACAAAATTGACCCCAAGCACTGATTGCAAAGTTTCAGGCTCATGAGGTCTGCAGTATCTACCTTTTGCTAGAAGGTTAAAGAAATTCAGTAAGTGATCAGTTCAGTAAGTGATCATTTAAATGGTTTGGAGGAACTTATACAACCGAGGAACTTGGTCCAGTGTTTGCTTGGTTGGTTGAATTTTAAAGGAAGAATTTATCTGCTTATTTAAATCACTTATTTTGTTGCAGTTGTATATATATGCATGACTGCAAGTCAGATTAAAGGGAAAGAAATCTCATTAAAGGAAATGAAAAGCAAAACCTTCATTTTTCCTTACTAATCCCTTTCTCCCTCGCACCCCCTCCTCTGCAGGGGAATGAACACTGTAATCCCATGAGGGCAGCCCATGTCTATTTTGTTCTCCATTGAGTCCCCAGGACCTAGAACAGTACCTGGCACAAGTAAGAGCACAACCTTCTTTAAACAAGTATTATTTACTTTAATTTTTAACTTTTTTCACGGAAGGAGTAAAATAAAAGGCCTGAAGTTTTTACTCAGACGGTATTTTGAGTAGCAGCACAATATAGCACTCTGAGTTTTTAAATTGGGCATCTGCAAGCAAAATCTCATTTCTTTCTTGTCCTTTGACATCAACTAGCCCTCACCTTAGAAACCCGAGTGTCACCCTTTTTTTTGTCTACTTTGAAATCTTCAAATCTTTTTAGACAAATTAGCAGAGACTGTAGTTCTGAAAAGAATGCTGAATTGTTGCTATTACCATCAATTAAAATACATTTCACTCTTGTATCCCTCTGTTGGTTGCTGTGGGTAAGCTCCAGACACAGATTAGACACAGATTTTGCCCTTGGGGAATCTATAAACAATGAAGACTCTTACTCTTTTAATAACCGTGTCACCCTAGAGCCATCTGGTGTATATTTAGAGTAATGTAATTTCTACTCTTGCTTGGTGATACTGATGGTATGCAGCAAATATATTGCCATTTTGAAGAATAATTGGGTTAATGTCTCCTTATAATCCAAGAGTGATTTAATCTTTCGTTCTGGGTGAACTGCAATAAATTCTGAACTAGTTCTATTTTTAGAAAAGTCGTCAAAAGGCCAATGTGTATTACTGTGTGGAAAATCAAAATGATTTTTAAAATATGTTCATCTAGTGCATTGGTCTAAGGGTACCCAAGTAAGAGGGAGATGAGAACATCAGACAAAAAATGGTATCTGAGCAGGATTCTAACAGTTATTTGTCGTGTGCTTACCTATGTCAGGTACACGGTACCAAAGAGACTTCACCTATGTCTTCTTACTGAGTTTTTATAACAGTGCTCTAAGGTATATCCTATTTCCCTCCTTTTAAAGATAAGGAAAATGAATCCGAGAAATTAAATTACATGCCTGCAGTCAAACAGCTGCAGAGCGACATAACTGATACGCAAACCAAGTTCTCCCTACTACTTTTTAATATGAGTCCTACGGAAACACACACACACATACACACACACTCACATACACACATATATACACACGAACCACTACCAACACCACTGTTGCCGCCATCAACCCACATTAAAATTAAATAAGTATCTCCAGAAAATGAATCGAGTCATTCAGTAGGACCAGTTTAATGAATACACTGTTGTGGAGAAAAGACACTCTAATTGGTAACTCTGTAAGACATTGCATACCTAGCTTTTTCTAAAGCTCAATAACAGAAACATTTTACCTTTGCTTTGGTTACACTTAGGAGGGTTCATGAACCCGTCAATTTTCTAGAGAATTTAGGCTTGTATGCATTTTTCTGGGTATAGGATCCAGTAGATTTAATCGGATTGGATCAGATTCCCAAAGAGATACAAGACAACAGAAAGGTTAAGAACGGCTGTATTAACAAATGTAAAGAATGCTGGAGGCACGAGATGAATTGTAGAGCGTTTTATTCACAAGTAATGAAATATAATATGGATAATCATCCCGAGTTCTAATATTAATAGTAACTAGTAATAGCAACAGTAGTAGTTTTTTTTAATTTAGTTTTTTTTTTTTTTTGGCTACGTCAGGTCTTAGTTGCGGCACATGGGAGTCGTTGAGGCATGCGGGATCTTTCATTGAGGCGCACGGGCTCTTCATGGCGGCGCGTGGGCTTCTCTCTAGTTGTGATGTGCATCTCTAGTTGTGGCACGCAGGCTCCAGAGTGCATGGGCTCTGTAGTTTGCAGCACGCGGGCTCTAGTTGAGGCGCACGAGCTCAGTAGTTACGGCCCGCAGGCTTAGTTGCCCCGCGGTATGTGGGATCTTAGTTTCCTGACCAGGGATCAAACCTGTGTCCCCTGCACTGTAAGGCGGATTCTTTACCACTGGACCACCAGGGAAGTCCCGCAACAGTAGTATTGACAGCTAGTTACTAAATGTGACATTATTACATCCCGCTTCTCAGTATGACTGCTGAGAAGCGGGATGTAATCATAATTTTGTTTGCTTTAGTTTTGAAGAAGCAGGAAGAAAGTGTCATTTATTCATTTCTTTCAACAATATTTCATTCATGTCTTGAACAAATGCATGTCGAGTGCGGATGTTCTAGGTGTTGGGGATACAGCAGAACTCTCTGAATCCTCTCTCCTGTAGAGTTTACATTGACAGAAAGCACAGGTAAGAGAAGGAAAGCCCCGAAGCTCTTTTGGTGGGAAGTGCTCAACTGGAAACTGAGCAAGTGAAGTTCAGAGCGTGATGGCAGAGGACGGTCTTGATTCGGTGGTCTGGGAAGGTCTCCCTGGTAAGGTGATGACTGAGCAGAGGCCTGAAGAAGGAGGGAAGGAACCATGAGGATGGACAGCACAGGCGCTGAGGAAACCTAGGACATGGTAGGGAGGATAGGAGGGGCCGGGCAGCATAAAAGATGAAACAGGCAAGTGTGAGAAGGGTGACCCTATAGGGCCTTGCTGACCTGGTAAGAAATTCAGATTTTATGCTAAAAAAAGGAAGGGGATGGCGAATTTTGTCCAGAGGGTAACTTGACCTGTCAGACCAGGTAGTAATTTTATGTTCCTTCTCCATGGACTGGGAATGATATTCCAAAGCTGATTGTCTTGTAATTTGAGGGCTGCAACTTTGAAAATCTCTAGGTACTCTAATTTCAATATTTTCAAAAGTAGTGAATCTGCGCACTCACACTGCCCACTATGGATGGTAGTGTAATACGGAAGCTATAATTCTAACAGCTGGGAGGGCAGAGGCTAGCATGTACCCCATCCCTTCTTTCTGAAAGCAGTGTCAGGCAGAATCAACGATGCTGGACCGTGGATTGTGTAGTATGTAAAAAGCTTGGCTTCCCACACTGGTGTTCCAGCCTGCTGCGTAGGAACCAGTAAGCCAAGGTGTATCCGACCAGTCCAGGGGCCTCAGGGCAGTTTCCAAAACACTATTCTGTCATATATTCAGAAACGCTAAATCTGAACATTATGTAATGCCTGGAGTCCCTGACAATGATGACCTTTAGTATAAAAAAAAAGGAATTAGTGGCAATTAAACTCATCACTCAAATAAAAGGAAAGGAAAGAAAATGAAGTGGTAGTATGTAAATAGTACGTATGTAATAGTATGTAAATATCACAGTCAGAAGATTTCAGAGCTACTACAGGGCTTGGATTCTTTTAAAATTCTGTTAGATTCCTGAGCTGCAGCAAAAACATCCTCCATTAGGGGGTCTCATAACCCTGCTTTGGTCAATGTGCCTTGTCAGTAAAGAGATTCATACTCACTCTCGCTCTCTCCCCTGCAGTTTCTCTCTCTCTCTTTTTGAATATCTCCCTGTCTCTCATTGAAAAATAGGCTAACAATGTGTTATGTGTCTGTATTTGTTCCTAAATTGTTGTATAGGTCTCAACATTTGAACAAAGAAAATACAGTACAGTGTGACACAGCAAGGAAAAGTCATGAATGTGTCACCTTGATGTACATAGTCTGGGCATTGACATCATCAGGTTTTGCATAGTTTCAATAGGGATTGAGAGATAATGGACTATTAAAAAGCAGCTTGGCTATTGTAAGGAACGGAGAGGTCTGTTGTGGTAAAGGGCCTTACATTACCTCCTTCACCCTCAGCCAGGGAACAAGGAGCCCAGCTACGTGGTTGTTTCCTTAATCCTGAGGTCAGAATAGCAAGTCCTCAGCAAAAAATAAAAATGATGGAGTATAGGTAGGACACTGTAAAAAACACTCCTATTTGCTCACATCACAAACTCACATTCTAGAATCACCAAGTGGAAATTAACAGCTGATCAATGCATTTTTCACTGTTTAATTCTCAGCTTGTTACCTGAATCTCCCGGATATTGTCACTTCTGTCAATAAGAGTCGTTTGAATTTAATACAGAAGACTTCAAACCTACAGAATAGTATAGAGAGAGACATCACAAACACCAGTGTGACAACCCTAAATTTAACCAATCTCATCATTTTGCTATATTTGCTTTATATTCTTTTTTAACACAACAAGGTTAAAAAAAAATTAGGCTACTCTGGCCTTCTGCTAATGTTTCATGCCTGGTTAGAAGATTTCATATTTAATGGAAATTCTTATGTGGTATTGCTAAGGCACTGTGAATCAAGAATAATCAAACATGATATTTTTGAAAACCCTAAGGATACGTAGGTCTCCAGGCTCCTCATGTTACCTTCACCAAAAGCCAAAACCAAAAGGCATGACTCAGAAACTATTAGACTGAAATATTCTCTGGAAGGAATACTTCAGGCCAGAGAGGTTGGCCTGGACTCGGTGATTGACAAAGATGTGAGTCACGGTCAGAAAGGGTTTCTCTCAGAGGAAGTTGCTGAGCTGTTTGGAATCCCTGATATATTCCCTGATGGAATCATATACCGTGAGGCTTCTCAGAGATATATACTTCCTACCAGTAATAATGGCATACCCATATTTATCTGTGCTAAATACTTACTATCCAATCTCCCGTGCCTCTGTTCAGAAGTGTGAAATAGTGACGCAGTAGAAAAATGTCCCCAACTTAGCCCATATAAAATAGCCTGATTCTCTGTGATTGGAAGATAACTGTCTGACAGTAGCACAGATGTCCGCTGTTGGCTCTCTCCAGATCTAATCATGGATCATGGGAGGAAACGATGGAACACCTCTTCCTGCTTCCCTTTTCAGGAGGGGCTGGAGGGCATCTATGAGGCTGTGGTTCTCTTGGGATCCCCAGAGACTAAGCAGGAAGAGAATGATTGTTTCCGGTGGCCAGTGAGAGCCCCTGAGGAAGAAGAAAAGATTGTCTTTTTCCAAGGCAAAGACCCACCCTTAGAAACTACCTTCTGAACCCTAGGGATCCCCTCCCCTCAAGCAGGAGTCTCACCTACCCAGTTGCTCCACGTGACCTGGTTGTTAATACCAGTGGTGACTTCCCCCTGGAAAGCAGAAGTGTTCCCAGGCCTTGCGAATGGAAAAGGGGGTGCCTGCCCTGGGGAGAGGAGTGGCAATTCTACACGTGCCCCCCGCCCCAGACCCCCAGAATACTAACAGTTTGTGAACTGATTTACTGGTAGATAGTAGGGGGGAGAAGCTCTCGTCTGCCACTCCTGGCTGGTTTGTCACTTCTCAAAAGACTTTAAAAACCTGAGCTCTGTGAGTCCTAAAGAAGCACGAAATCCTGGTCAGGAGAGAATCATGACAACTCATTAAAGAGAAATGTGATCTTGAGAGCATGTGACGATCTTAGGAGAGCAGGTCTCGAGGACGTTCAACTAATGGGAGAAACAGGAGAGAGCCTTAATCAAAATGGCAGGGAAGCAGCAGGAAGATGTAATTCGGGCACCAAATTAAATTCTAGAACTAAAAAAATTAATAAATAAGCCGATTAGGAGAATGATTAGTGCTGAGAACTGAATTTGTGATGTAGAGGATCAAAAAGCAGAAATACCCCAACATGGAGTGAAGGCCCAGAGAAATTAAGTCGTGAGAACACAGGAGACTTGGAGAACATATTTAGAGACATAACATGCAATCATAGAAAAAATTCTGTATCAAGAAACGAGGATAGAAGTTGGAGAAATAATTAAGAATAGAAAAAAAAGTTCTCCTGAGCTAAAGAACGTTTTGAATCTCTAGAGAGGGTTATTGAGTCCTGAAAGCGGATGTGTATTTCAACCTAACTCCAAAGAGTGTGAGAAAAACAGTCTTCCAGACAGAAAGCACAGTTACTAACAATGGACATTCCTATATGGCAGGACATTTTTATAAGTGCTTTTACCCTTTTAAAATTATTGCGTAAGTTGAATTCATTTTCTAGTAGACCATCAGTGGGCTTTTGTTTTGTTTGACTGTGCAAAGGGACTGCATAAAATAATTTCAAGGCTCACATATAAGAAGAAGGGTGTGAGAAGAGCCAAGAAATTGATGGGAGAAGAACAGTGTGAGGAAACTTATCTTACTGGACGTCAAATATTTCTATAAAACGACTGAAAACCAAGCAGAATAGAACTGGCAAAGGCATACACAGAGACGTTAGTGCTGCACAGTAAATGTCCAGAAATAGATGCAAAGATACCTGAGAAATTACATTTGACAAAGATGGCATTTCAGTCCGGTGAGAAAAGTTTGGTTCAGCTAAACGGAAAATTGGATAGCATTGCTGACATACTTGAACATCCAACATAGGAAAAAACAAACACTAAATACCAATCCATTTTACACAATGAATTCCAGATCAATTAAAGGTATAAATATAAAATATGAAATAATGAAAATGTTAGAAACACTTTCCTAGGGAGACAGGAAACCATGAAGCCCAAAGAAAAAAAATACATTAAACTGTGTAACTTTTTAAATTGGATGGTAAAAGATATTGTAGAAAGAAAAATGAGAGACTGGGAGAAAAGTTTCAGTGCATATGAAAAGCAAAGGGCGAATATCCCTAATATTAAAAGAATGTTCAGCATTTTTTAAAAAGACATATAACCCAATAGAAAAACAGGCAAAGAATATGGATGTGGAATTCAAATAGCCTATAGACAAGAATATGCTCAATCTCATTTACCTGTCATAGAAGAAGTGCAAATTAAATACAAAATGAGATATTTTAAAATTCACCACATTCGGAAAACTTAAAGAGTGAAAGTATGCATTCCTGGTAAGAATATTAGGAATCGGGCAGTCTTACACATTACCAGTTGGATAGTCAGTTGTTATCATTTTTGAAAGATCTTGCAATATCAAATAAAATGTAAACTACACATATGCATATGTTTTGACTAAGCTGTCCAACTTTGGAGAGTCTCTTGAAAGCAAGCACCAGGGGGTAAAGATGTATGTTACAGGTCAGTTGCCTCAGTGTCTCCCAGCACTCTAAACTGGAAAGAAAATCAATTTTCACCAACACGGAAATATTAGAATTAATTATGGCATATCCATGCTAGGAAATATTGTGCAGCTATCTTAAAAGAATCTTTTGTTGATATCGGTCAGCTTGGAGAGGTGTCCATGATATAACGATGAGTGAGAAAACCAAGTTGCAGAACAATATGTATAGGACATTTTATTTATAAAACATGAGATCTTGCGTATGTCTGTATATGAGTGTGTCTGTCTGGGTATAGAGAAAGTAGTGGAAGGATGGACATCGAATGTTAACATGGGTTACCTCAGGGAATTAAGGGAATAAATAATAGATGGACATAACTCACTTTTCCTGTGTACATCTTTTGATGATTTTACTGGTAACAGTGACCATGTATTACTTTAGTAATAAATAACAAGAAAGTAAAAGAAAATAAATAAAACTAGTCGTCTAGTTTTATCAAAGATAATATTAAAAGCTAAGCTTTTATTTCTTGTCTAAAGTTAGAGCTAAAACTCTCACTTTCTCCATTATGCTAGGAACTGTCATTAATTACTATCTAAATCCCAAGCACAGAAGAGGCTTACTAAGAAAAGTCAAGTGTATTCCCAGTGATCTGGGCCATCATCTCTGGTTGCTCTGCAGGAAATTGAGAGAAAACGCCTATTTTCAGAGGCTGTCGAGCCTCTCTGGAGTCAGGGCTCCAGTATTCTCAGCATGGATTTAGCTGGCCCCTTGTTTCTAGCCAGAACTACTGTTCAAGATTTTCATTTTACCCTGATTTTATGCTTTAAGAAATGCTAAGTGGTAGGAGCAGCCCCTAAATTTCCACAGAGATCTCCCCTTAAATAACTTCACCTTAAATCTCACATTAAGTAACCTCAGGAGAGAATCTCATCTCAAAAGAGCATTGTAGGGGGTCACAGCTGTAGTTCAGAGGTGGCAGAATGAGGCAAACACCAGTAGTGCATAATGATACCCGATTTTCAAGGTCACTGTGTGTACACAAATTCTCAAACATGTCACCATTCCCACCTTGGGTCCTTGGCGACAAAATTACATGCCGATTCATGTGCCCACCCCTCTGTATCACCTTCCCCTGTAGACTCTATGTTCTGCATGTGGGGGACAGAATATTCCAGAGTGATTCAGAGCTTGAGCGATGGAGTCAGATTTTCTGGGTTTGAATCTTTCCTCAACCACCCCCTTGAGCTGTGTGGCCTTAGACTTGGTTTCCTTCCTCCGCTATAAAACATGGGAGCGTATGCCCACCTCACTGGTTTGTTACGAGATCATTTCTAAAACTCTTAATAACTAGTATGTTAGTTATCATCATCATTATTATTATTGGGACATGAACATTCTTTAAGAGATAGTCAGCTTTTCTTTCACTAATATCTTAAACAGCCATAACTATGGACCTACATTTGACACTCTGATTAATAGACTTATGATAAGGAGAAAGTATAAGAAGAAGGGAAATGTGAGAGGAGCATTTTAAAATCTGCCAAGATGCCTCATTATTTAAAATAAAAAAGACACTTGGAAGATATAATGTTAGCTAGCTATGTGACAAGAAGGGGAAAGCTTGATCTTCTCTACTGATTTACTCTTTTTTTAAAAAAAAAATAACTTTAAATCTGATATAAAGGAGCTAAATGTATCACATTACCTAGAGCAAAAATCAGACTAGTCAGGTCCCCTTATCCTGGCACCAGGGACCCAGTTTTTGAAAGCCAGCTCACCTTCACCTGATAACCCATAGGTGTATTCCAGGTGTTGCTTACTGGATGTGCAAGTAACATTGCGTTCATCTGCATTGCAATTGTAAAAATTGCTAATTAAAATGTTTGACTGAAAGTTCCTATTTCTGATTTGTATTAATTTTTCCTTTGAACATAACTTCATATGGCTTGAAGTTGGGTTAGGAATTATAATGTTAACAAATCCAAGCTTTTGGGTTTGGGTGTTCTGTCTGTCTAGGGATAAGAATCGAAGGGTCCCATACTTTATACATTCCTGGACTGCAACTGGACTCAGCGAGCAGTAGGGGGCGGTGCTACATTCTCTACCCTGTGCTGGGCATGTCAGCGTTCGTGAGCATCTTTAAGCATGATGTGTGCACGCACATACTTAGACAAAAAGAATGAGGCTTTCAGAGTAAAAACAGATGAAACTCTCAGCAGGTTTCACATGTCGGTACTTAATTTCTGCAGAGTCAGAAAGAAGGCTTTGTTTTTTAGGCTGTACTCCTGTGACCAACTACTTATGTGAACTTCTCCTAGAAAAGCTTTGAGCTTTTCTGTGACTCCCCAGTGCATTTAGCATTTCCTATGTAATAAGAAATAGACCTTTTACATTACAGGATATGTATGAATACAGGTGTGAAATATGAACCAATCATAAATACTGTGGTTTCCTCTCTAAAGGAAATATCTAGTGTGCAAATCCAGGGACAGGTGAAAATGAGGACTTTGTCTTTTCATACCCTGTTATTAAATCTTATTTATTTGGATGCAATTCATCGTCCTGTCAAAATGCTACCGTCTCCCTGCCCACTTGCTCCCACCTCCCTGCCTCTTTCCTGATCTCCAGCAGGCCCTTCATGAGCTTTACCATTTACTCTATTTGCCAGAAGACCTGTGGAGTCTTTTTGACAACAAAACTGAGGAGAGATTGTAATCTGTTTCTAAATCCGCTTGCGGTCTTGTTTGTCAGATGCCACTGACTTGGACTTCATTAAAGGGCCCTGTGTTTGATTTTTCATGTCTGGATGACTAACATTTTCTTTGCCAGTCTTTCTTGTTCTCTATCCTAAAATACTCTTCCAACCCCAAAGTATGATTTCTCACGCTCTTATCATGTGATTATGTTTCTTAAAACTTCCCTGGCGACCCTATATTTCTCTGAGCATTGTCTGCATTCTGTACCTCTGTACTGAAGGTGCTGCCCCTTCCAGCCTTCCTCAGCTTCCGTGGTACCTCAAACTTGGCCTTGAGCCGGGACAAGGTTTTTGTTGAGTTGGGACAAAGCCAAAGGGCATCACGCAGGCAGAGAGGTTTAGCTGAACGTGAGGAACCTGATGAAGATGGAAGATGCTAGGCAGGTGATAGATTGGTCATAACACGGAGGAACAACTTGGACCCTTGAGATCTTGACAGGATTTCCAAGAGTTCCTCAGAGGTGGGATGTGAATACAGGAAAAGAAGCCAAGTGCAAGGTCTGATGGGCCCTAAAGTTAGAGTATGTTGGTGCTTGAAGGGTTTCCAAAAGTTCAGTGTGGCCCCTCTCTGTCTAAAACACTATTCTAGGTGGTGGGTGGTGTAATAAAAAAAGAGATGGATATAGAAATGGATAGAACATGGTCCCTGACTTTCAAGGGGTTAACAAGCCAGTGGGGAAGACCAGAAAGTCATTTCAGTGGGAGTAGAGGGAGGCTTAGAGCTAATTCTGGAAGCTGCTAGCCTCAGGCACTTTTATTTCTAGCCCCAGGATTCATTGCTTACACATGCACCAGATGAGCCAGCAGTGTTTCCCAGCAACCATAGTAATATACAGCCCGGGTGCTATGATGGTGACATCCCCCTGTCAGCACTGCCTATTCCCTGGGAATATTTTCTTTGATTCATTTTCCCAAGAAATCTCATTAAGGCATGTTCAAAGTAAAGGAGCTAACCCCCCACTGACTTTTAACCCTCTTCTGTTCTTATACTTTATCTGCCAGAGAAGTCCCAGAGACAGCTGTATCCCTGCCTCAACCTTGCTTATACATTTTATGAGACTGCATTTTTTATTCATTAAAAAATTATTTCTTGATATCTATAACTTATTTTTGAAATGTACCCACAGAATAAGCTTGACTGACAGACAGGTAGAAGGTTGGATAGATGATAGATAGGTATGAGGTAAGTCAAATATAATAAAATGTTAAGTGGGAAGAATTACACCTCATTAGGTATAGGGATGTTCACAGTGTAATTCTTTCCATTTTTCTGAATATTTGAAAGGTTTCATATCATCTCGGAAAAAGAGCATTTTTTAATTCATTCGTTTATCAAGAGTACCTTACTGTGGACCAAAGGGAATCTGAAAAGATGATACAAAAGGCAAAGAGTTCCACAAATAAAACCAAAACACTCAGTTCAAAAATGAGCAATGGACTTTAATAGACCGTCGTCCAAAGAAGATATACCAATGGCCAAGAAGCATGTGAAAAGATGCTCAACATCTTTAGTCATTAGGGAAATGCACATCAAAACCACAACGAAATACACCTTCACATTTATTATAGTGGCTATTATCCAAAATAATAATAAAAAATAATAACGGAAAATAAGTTTTGGTGAGGATATGGAGAAATTGGAACCTTCAGTCATTGCTGGTAGGAATATAAAGTGGTACAGCTACTATGGAAAATAATTTAGTAGTTTCTCAAAAAGTTAAACATAAAATTAGCATAGGATCTAGCTGTTCCTCCCCTAGATATATACCCAAAAGAACTGGAAGCAGGCATTCAAACAGATAGCTGTACATCCATGCTATGGCAGCATCATTTACAATAACCAAAAGGTGGAAACAAGCCAGTGTCCATCAACAGGTATATAAATATACAAAATGTGGTATATCCGTACAATGAACTATTATTTGGCCATAAAAAGAAATGAAATTGTGATACATGCTACAATATGGATAAATTTTGAAAACCTGCTAAATAAAATAAACCGTGTAAGAAAGGACAAATATTGTATGATTGCACTTATATGAGCTACCTACATTAGCCAAATTCAGAGAGACAGAAAGTAGATGCTGGTTACCAGGGCTGGTGGGGCGGGGGAGGGCAAGTTACTGTTTAATGGGTACAGTTTCTGTCTGGGGTGATGAAAATTTCTGAAAATAAATAGTGGGGATGGTTACACAGCACTGTGAATGAGTGTGCTTAATGTCATTGAATTGTACGCTTGAAAATGGCTAAAATTGCAAATTTTATATTATGTATATTTTACCACTATATTTTAAAATGCAAGAAGAAGTTCCTTTCCCAAATTGTATACCTAAGAAAAAAATACGGTATGCTGTTATGCCAAGTGAGGTAAATGAGTATTTATCTGAAAGAACTGAGAGAAAATAAGCTGCAGGCAACAAAAGAACCAAAGAACACCATGGGGGATGTGGCTTCTGTTCCAGGTATGCAAGCGAAGGAACAGGGCTGGGAAATGCAGGGAGAGATTTGCCAAAAGAGCTTTTCATCTGCAGCTCTGGTAGGGTTCTCTGTTCTTCCCTTCATCTGCCCATCCTCACCTCTCGCCATCCGAAGCAGAGGTCCCACCTGGCAAAGGCAAAAACGCTTGTGTGGAGCCTGGACCTCCACACCTTCTTTAGGACCTGGACCCCGAGTGATCCTCTCCCAACATCAGTCCCTTCCTGGCTTTTGGATTCTTCCAACAGCACTTAAGTCTGCTCAGATCGCTCTCCAAATAAACAGACCAGCAAAGCCTGGAAATCTTTCCTGTGGCTCCACCCACTTGCTTGTCTCCCATCTTTTCCGCCCCCCCTTCACGACCAGGCTTCTTCACTTGCCATCTGTATACTTCCTTCATTTTTATGGAGCCTTTAACTCTTCTAATCTGGTTTCTCTCCTGATCTGGAGTTACTATGGCCCAGGTCAGCAATGACCTTCATCTCACTCAATCCAGTGACCACGGCTCAGTCCTTGTCTCATCAAAACTGCCAAGAAGGGTCAACACAAGGGGTGATTCCCTTCTTGAAATATTCTCCGTCCTTGGCTTCCAGTAAAGTTGCCTGTTTTTCACTCTGTCTTCCTTGCTAGCTTCTGTTTCTGCACATTTCTCCTGGTTCAATGTTATGCAGTCTTCTCTTTACATTTACTTCAGGGGCAATTTCATCCCCTCACCATGGCTTAAAATACCATCCGTATGCTTACTGAAGTCATAGTCTCAGCCCAAACTTCGAGAAGAAAATGAGTCCCAGTAGCCAAACTACCTACTCCCCATCTCTATTTAAGTTGCTCAACTAGCATCACAGACTCAGCGTGCTCCTGTAATGCAGGTTGCAAAGCTGAGTGAGCACAGCACTACCTCTTTTCCCTACTCCTTCTCCATCACTGGGTTTCTGCCACCATGTCCTTTCTGATTCCCAAATGTGGCAAAGTCTGGTTTTCTCTGTGAATGGGGGTCTAATAATACCTAACCTGTATGGTTTTATAAGGTGAAAAAAATATCTGAGGAGCTTAGAGTAGGAAGCGTTACAAGTGTTATTATCATTTGTTTATCCATGCTGGTCTACTCAGGTTAAAAAAAAAAAAGAAAAGCAGAACAGTTAGCAAAACAGGTTCATAATTATGATCGCTTTCTAGTCACTGAGAGAACGGGTATCTTTGGTAACTGCTTGGCATTTTTAACTCATTAAAAGAGTTGGGAATCATTTGTTGATTCTCCCTCCCCCCCTAGAAATCTTGGAAATTCGTTTTTATCCATATCTTAAAATTGAGAAGTTAGGCCATCAAAGGAATCAACCAGTTCTGGGCAAATAGTCACACTATTATGTATGATTTAGCCTAGGGAAAAGCTTTAATTCCATTTCAGTTTTCCAGCTAGCAATGCTGGTATTGTGTAGACATCAGCATAGATGCTAAAAATGGTGACTGGCCAATTAAAGCCCCCTGCTGAGTCTTCCACCCACTGAACTAGATTCCTTTACTCTTTCATGCAGCTCAAAGCAAGAATGTTTCAAGTACCAAATCATTTGGCAGTCTTCAATGGCATGAAAAACAACTGTTTGTATCGCAAAATATTTTCCAGAACTAGAAGCCCATAAAGATTATTGCCTTCTTTTTAGTACACAGAAATATTTCACAAACACGACTCTCTCAGCTTTTTGCAATATGGTACGCAGAAGGGGGAAGATCCTCTTCTCCTCCTCTGTGGCATTCTCTGCTTTGTCATCAGCTCTGGGGCTACCTGGGTCCAGGACCTTCCATGGTACCTGATCAGTCGCCGCCCATCCTCCCACCAATTGGGCTGATTGTCCTCCATCCCAGCCTAATGAGAGAGAAAATCCAACTTGGCGAGGTCGGCCCCTCCCTGCTGACGTCGGGGCCTTGGCATTGCTTTTGCTGCCAGTCGGCTTGCTTCCTTGTTGCCTTTGGAAGCCTGCACTTTCTCTGTGGCTTTTGTGGTCGTTTCCATCCGCCAGTGTGGTCCCTCTTAGAGGCGCTAGCGTGCCAGACCAGCCTATTTGAATTGGTGCCAGGCCACTTACTGGGGAGGTGAAGCCAAATCCCATATATTTAAAACTGTAATGCTTTGCTTGTCCACCTAGCTCCTGTCTCCTGAAGTCATTAGTTGTGGTTTTACTTTACTGTTAAAACACTCTTCTTTTTTTCCCCTTTCTCTCAGCTCTGGCTGTTTTCTGCTCTATATATTTAGCAAGTTGTATGTAGGTAGAGATTCTGCTGTTCTACTTAAATGTATTTTTTTCTTTCTTTCTTTCTTTTGAGGGGGAGGGTGTGTGTCCTAAGGAAAGAGAATGTGTTTCTTATTAAATGGGGGCGGCTGGGGGGAGAAGATAGAAAGACCCGATATTTGACTAGAATAGAAAGTGAGAGAACAGTGGCAGCCTGTCCAGCAACACAGGAGTAGGAAGAAGCCCATTTACATGGCCACGGGACAGATGTCATCCCTGATCTTGAATTTCTCCAGGAAAATAGACCTTTGGTTTCTGGAGAGAACCTTCTCGTGCTCCATTTTGCTTGGCATATTTGAAAATCCTTAGACTGTCATGGGATTCCCTTTGCACGATGCCACATCCAAGGCTCTGCAAAGATCGAGCATGACTGTACAGTGTACGGCGGATAAATAATAACATTTCCACTCTACACCTGAATTTAGGGAAGTTAAGTGATTTTCCTGAAATCCCACAGGAAGCTAGAGACACATCTCAGGACACAACATGTGCGTTCTGCGTTTCAGACCTTTCACCTGTGGCCACATCACCCTCTCTCTATTTATTCTAGAATTCGGCACATATGTTTTTCAAGTAAATATTTGGTTCTGGGGAGATTTACGGTGGAACAGTCTTCTAACCTTTGCCAGTTCAAGGTGCTGGATTCACCGTGCTGTAGACCAAAGTCTGCCATTTATCAATAGGTAGCTACAGTCTGAATAGCAGCTGTCTCAGCCCTCCGAGAGGGCTACACTGCAGTAAAAAACAGAACACGCATTTACCAAAAGCAAAAAGAAAACTGCTTTCACTGGCATTCATATATTATGTATTTTTTGGAAGCAGCCTAAATAACATCACGAATGGAACTCAGAGCATGGAAAAAGTAGCCTTCAGCAGGTGATAATAAAAGTTTGCTGATGATCGGTAAATGAGAGTGGTCCATGAGAGAAGCAGGGGTTAGTGAGTCTCCAACATAAAACCTCTAAAACTCATCCTCAGCAAAAGATGTGAATTTCTCACCTGGCTTGAAAGATACAATTATAATATAGATGATCATTTTAGACATGCCAGAATTTATAAAAAGTGAGAATTCATCTAAAGAGTTGCATGATAGGTATAGTTGAGCGAACCCTACAGGTTCCTTGTAGATGTGTCCTTCCAGAGGGAGGGTCATAAATCCAAATATTTGAAGAGCCAATAGGAAATGAAATGAGAGCAGTGACCTGTGGAGTACAAAGGAGCTGGGGGTTGCGTGTTAGGAGCGGTGGAGACTGTGGCACACCAGAACACCTGTGATCCTGATAAAGGCTGCAGGGCCCACGGCGCTGACCAGTGCTTGGCAGGCAGGGTTGTGGTCAGATTGTCTGACTTTTCAAGAGAACATCGAAATCCAGATTTTTTTTTAATGTAAAAAAATCCTGATTTTTATTTTATTTTGCGGTACGCGGGCGTCTCACTGTTGTGGCCTCTCCTGTTGCGGAGCACAGGCTCCGGATGCGCAGCCTCAGCAGCCATGGCTCACGGGCCCAGCCGCTCCGCGGCCTGTGGGATCTTCCCGGACCGGGGCACGAACCCGTGTCCCCTGCATCGGCAGGCAGACTCTCAACCACTGCGCCACCAGGGAAGCCCCTAATTTTTAAATGTGAGAAACTAGTTGTTTTAAATTTACAACACTGTGTTGGCCAAAGAAAGCATATTCTACAAGACCCGTTCAATGGATAGACTGCCAGTGAGTTTCTCTTACTCTTGAAGGTGACGATTTATGTGATGAAATACGGAAGCTTCTGGGCGAGTGAGGAGAGAATCTGAGAACCGGGGGAGGACTGGGATGATTTGGTACAAGCCAGAGATTCTCATATGACACCAACAAGGGCTGGATACTGACGTACAAATATCAAGTCCACCAGGAATATTTCAAACAGGATAAAGGAAACCCAAGAGGGATCATTGGGGTAGGTGGGCTCAAAAGATAAACTGGTTCTGGTCAAGTTCTGCAAGTAGGGGAGCAAGAGACCATATGGATTATTCATGTGACTATAGAGAGAGTGCTTTCAACCCGGGTACACCTGGGATCCACACTGAAAGGATATCTGAGCAGGTTAAGAGCAAAATTTGGGACTAGGAAGTGAAAATATACATAACAGCCTGTTACACATTTGATTAATGAATTAGGCTGGGCCAGAATAGTTAGACCAAGGACACTGGGTACAAGCACTGTACCTGTGTGCCCAGGACTTGTAGCTCAGAGCTTTCTGACAGCAGTAAAGTAAGTGTTTCACTATTTAGACCCTGGAAGGCATATGTTATTTATCTTTTTCATCACTGCCCCTGGCATGGTGGTTGGCACATGAGGAGCTCAGTAAATGATTGCTCAATAAAGAAACTATAGCCGTGTGATAGCACATGTTGTGTTGAAGGGATGCAGGTTACTAATAACACATTTGGTACTAGATTTAATGTGTATTTCTCACTGCACATACTACTCAGAGAAGGGGTTTTAACACTATTCAGTCTCCAGTCATCCTCTCCTTGAATGTCTTAGTATTCCTCCTGCCTGATCGTACCTTTACCTTTCTGTTTGTTTGTTTCCTTAATTTCCGGGCTCCAGCTGTTTCCTGCATGTGCTTCCTCAATGTTGGCATCACCTGGAGTTGTAGAACCCCTCAGTGCTACTCTTTCTGCAGTGTTCTTCAGTAATCTCATCAACAGTGATTGGTTCAGTTCTCATTTATAGGTTGACATTCTCACATTCCAGCCTGAACTCAAGTTCCAAAACCAAAATCCCAGATACTGTTATGGACTTGAATGGTTATGCCCCCAAACCCCATCCCCTCATATGGTGAAGCCCTAACCCCTGTGTGGTTGTATTTGGAGATGGGGTCTCTAAGAAATTTATTAAGGTTAAATGAGGTCATAAGGGTAAGTCCCTGCTCTGATAGGATTAGTGTCCTTATAGGAAGAGACATCAGAGAGAGTGCTTTCTCCCCACCCTTCTTTCCCATCCCCCACCCCAGGCACACATGGAAGAAAGGCCATGTGAGCACACAGTGAGATGGTGGCCACCTGAAAGGCAGGAAGAGAGCTCCCACCAAAAACCAAATTTGCTGGGCTTCCCTGGTGGCGCAGTGGTTGAGAGTCCGCCTGCCGATGCGGGGGACACGGGTTCGTGCCCCTGTGCGGGAGGATCCCACATGCCGTGGAGCGGCTGGGCCCGTGAGCCATGGCCGCTGAGCCTGCGCATCCGGAGCCTGTGCTCCGCAGCGGGAGAGGCCGCAACAGTGAGAGGCCCACGTACCACAAAATAAAAAAAAAAAACTAAATTTGCTGGCACCTTGATCATGGACTTCTGGCCTCTAGAACTGCGAGGAAATAAATGTCTGTTGTTTAAGCCACCCAGTCTGTGGTATTTTGTTATGGCAGCCCAAGCCTCCCCCCATCTGTATTTCAGGATCTCATCATTTCTTGCCTGAGATTTCTCTAAATTTATCTCTAAGCTCCATTCTCTCCGGACTTGAATTCATCTTCCACCTTGCCTCCAGGGTTACTATTCTAAAACATCTGATCATCTATCAGTCCTCATTAAAACACTGTCGTTCCTACCAAGTCTAAATTCCCTGGTGCAGTATAGGAGAGCTCTCAGCTGAAGAGGGGTGTCATCCAAAACAAGAGCCTGTAGGGCTGGGAAGTGATGTCCACAGACAAGAGGTGGAGGCATTCGGAAGCCAGGAGCATGGTCTAAGAAACCCCCTCCCAAGGCCCCAGAGGGAGCCGAATGACTCCTCATTTCCTTAGCCAACAGGAGTGAAGTGAAGGACATTAGAAAGTATGGTGCCTGAGTGACATGGTGAATTTCTACTTAAAATTTAAGGACAATGTGTTTGAGGATATTGTTAATGTTAGTAATTTTTAAAATTTTCAAATAAATAAAATTATTTATTAACATTTAAAAAATGTGTTTTATTGTGGTAAGAACACTTAACATGACATCTTCTCTCTTAAATTTTTAAGTGTATAACACAGTATCGTTGACCATAGGCACAAGGTTGTGGAGCAGATCTCTGCAGTTTATTCATCTTATTTAACTGAAACTTTATGCCCATTGATTAGTAATTCCCCATTTCCCTTCCCCATAGGCCTTGGCAACCAGCAATCCACTCTTTGATTCTATGAATTTGACTGTTTTAGTTACTTCAACGTAAGTGGAGTCATGGAGTATTTGTCCTTCTGTGACTTGCTTATTTCACTTAACATAATGCCCTCAAAGTTCATCCATGTTGTCGCATACTGCAAAATTTCCTGAGTGAATAATATTCCATTGTATGTATAGTCCACATTTTTTTATATCTATTCACCCATTGATGGGCATTTGACTTAACGTTTATTACATGTTATTTCCTGATGATTAGTGAACAGACATATCAAAGTTAGTTTTGGCATACAAATGGTAGAGAAGTAGGTAAATTTTTGAAATCTCTCTCTTTCACACACACACACACACACACACACACACACACACACACACACACACACACTCTGAAGTACAGGATATTGATTTGTATTGGAGGCACTAGATTGAGATTCAAACCGCCGAGATTTAAATTCTGACTGTATCACCCATGGTGTAGCCTTGGACAAATGACTTTATTTTGCCAAGCCTTTCCTCTCTCTGTTAAATGGTTATAATAACAGTATAGTTTAATAATAGTAACTTGCTTTACAAAGTTGCTGTAAGGGTTAAGTCAGGCAAAGTGCTTAGCACACTGCCTGGCTTGTAAGTACTCAGTCCCTGTTTAGCTGGTATCAGAGGTAGCCACTATTGTAGTATTTTTCTCCTAATCGTTGAGTAAAAATGCTAACGAAAGACACTTTAGAATTCTAGGGATCAAGGAACCCAGTTTGAGAAACACTGACCTAGGCTCTAGATACACTGGCCTCCTCCTATTTCTTGACTTTGCCAGGCATGTCCTACCTTGGGGCCTTTCTACAGATGCTCTTCTTTTTTGTTTTGAGTTTCACATTTGAATTTATTTTTTTATTGGAGTACAGTTGCTTTACAATATTGTGTTAGTTTCTGCTGTACAGCAAAGTGAATCAGGTATATGTATATATATATATCCTCTCTTTTTTGGATTTCCTTCTCATTTAGGTCACCACAGAGCATTGAGTAGAGTTCCCTGTGCTATAAAGTAGGTTCTCATTAGTTATCTATTTTATACACAGTATCAATAATGTATATATCTTAATCTCCCAATTCATCCCACCCCCCCTTCCCCCTTGGTATCCATACGTTTGTTCTCTACGTCTGTGTCTCTATTTCTCCTTTTTAAATAAGGTCATCTGTACCATTTTTCTCTAGATTACACGTATAAGTGATATTATATGATACTTATTTTTCTCTTTCTGACTTACTTCACTCTGTATCACAGTCTCTAGGTCTATCCATGTCTGCAAAGGTTGCTTCCATGTCCTGGCTATTGCAGATAGTGCTGCAATGAACATTGGGGTGCATGTGTCTTTTTTTTTTGCGGTACGTGGGCCTCTCCCTGTTGTGGCCTCTCCCATTGTGGAGCACAGGCTCCGGACGCGCAGGCTCAGCGGCCATGGCTCACGGGCGCAGCCGCTCCTCCGCGGCATGTGGGATCTTCCCGGACCGGGGCACGAACCCGCATCCCCTGCATCGGCAGGAGGACTCTCAACCACTGCGCCACCAGGGAAGCCCCATGTGTCTTTTTAAATTATGGTTTTCTCTGGGTATATGCCCAGGAGTGGGATTGCTGGGTCATATGGTAGTTCTGTTTTTAGTTATTTAAGGAATCTCCATACTGTTCTCCATAGTAGCTGTATCAATTTACATTCCCACCAACAGTGCCAGAGGGTTCCCTTTTCTCCACATCCCGTCCAGCATTTATTGTTTGTAGATTTTTTGATGATGGCCATTCTGACTGGTATGACGTGATACCTCACTGTAGTTTTGATTTGCATTTCTCTAATAATTAGTGATGTTGAGCATCTTTTCATGTGTTTGTTAGCCATCTGTATGTCTTTTTGGAGAAATACGTATTTAGGTCTTCCGCCCAGTTTTGGATTGGGTTTCCAGATGCTCTTCTGCCAGGTATCTGCACAATTCATCTTAATCCTCAACTTATTCAGGTCTTTACTCAAGACTTAGCTTCCTGATGAGGCCTGCCCTGATCAGCTCATCTGAATGTCAATACTGCCCCCACCCCAGCACCAAAGCTTTATATCCCTCTTCCTGCTTCATTTCTTCCCTTGAGTACTTATTCCTAGCATACTTTTTATTTTACTTACTCATCCTTTATTTTCTCTTTCTCCCACTACACAAAGTCGGGAATTTTTTGCCTGTTTTGTTCCCTCTCACTAATAGGTTCTTGGAAAATATCTATTGAATGACTGAATAAATAAGCTACAGTAAAATATTCAGCATGTTGTCCACCCTGTGAACACACTACGTTCATTTGACAGTCTGAAAAGATAAGAATTTTTTTACTATTCATTTTTAAAACAGACTATGATAGCTATTGTCTTTACATGAGCATTGAGAAATTTTTGCAAAACTGCCTTTTAAAATCATCTAAAGTAGAATATTTTCACACACATGGTATACAATTCTAAAAGGAAGGAGGATGCTTAAATGTTTAAGAAAATGAAATTATGGGAAAACTGGGCGAAACTGCAACTTATTATAAAGTTGTAGATGTGGCATAGGACAGATGATGTTACCTGAACCATACCCATCATCCAGAATGAAAACCCAGACTGTGAAGGTTAGACCTGCCAATAAGGACACTAGAGAGCTCACTGTTTTTTTTTTTTCTTCCAGTTTTGTTGAGATATAATTGACATATAGCACTGTATAAACTTAAGGTGAGTGATATTTTTGACATTAAAATGAAATATTTTAAATTTAAAATAACTAAAATTTAAAGCAAAAATATACAAATTAAAATTTTTTTTTTTCCCCGTACGCGGGCCTCTCACTGTTGTGGCCTCTCCCATTGTAGAGCACAGGCTCCGGACGCGCAGGCTCAGTGGCCATGGCTCACGGGCCCAGCCCCTCTGCGGCATGTGGGATCTTCCCGGACCGGGGCACGAACCCGTGTCCCCTGCATCGGCAGGCGGACTCTCAACCACTGTGCCACCAGGGAAGCCCTTAATAATTTTTAAAATGTTAAAATTTTAAAATGTTAAAATTTTAAAAAGTACATCCTGGTTTGTAGCATTATTTTTATTACGTATTGATATCCCTTATAATATTAATATTCCTAATATTTAGCAGGACAGCAGGAACCACTGCTTTCTCTGATTGTGTGCTTCTAATTGCCTTGCCTTTGCCTAGAAAACATTGATCATTTTCTCATTTGTGTTTCTTTTCTAGCATAACTTTTCTACCTGGGTGAATTGTGGTTTGCTAGGAAGGATGTTGTAGCGAAGGGGATGGGTCTCATCTAGGAGGCCGTTACCTGAGCGAAGTCACTGTGGACCAGGGTCTAGTCCTCAGTTTAAAAATAACTGTGTTGGGTAATCCAGAGTCAATCATCCAAGAGAACTGAATGAGACTAACTAATCAAACTGATTTAAGTAGACAGAGATGAATATGGATATCCATTCATAATGAAAGATGACACTTCATGATTTCCTGGTGTCATATAAACTGTCAAGTAAGGGTCAGGCACTCTCTCCCTGTGGCTGAGCTCTGGGAAAGCTGAAACTAGAATAAGAAGTTTTATGTGTTTATTGAGCTTTTATAGATATAAAGCCAGAACAGAGGAATCCAGGTGTCTCTAAGGGGTCACCCTAAGGGAGGATGACTTGCATCCATCTTCTTCACTAAGATGATTGTTTCACTTCAGGGGCTGTAATGATTAACCTTGTTGGCCGTGATTGAGTAAACATGACCAACCTCTGACTCTTCGGAATTTTTCCATTTCTGTGCCTTGCATCATTGGTTCATTTTTTTCCTTAAACCTTTCTCTGGACAAGTGAAATACAGTTGATGAGGCTTGGGCTTGCCAAATTGCGATCACGCTCCAGGCCCAGTGTCCTTGAGATGAATACTCCTGTGTCCTCGCCTTTGGAATTGGAATTGCCTCTAACCTCTTCAGTTCCTCCCCTGCAGATACTGTGCACAGCAAGGAGGAGCTTGCTCAGGTACAGGATGGATTACAGGTCGCAGTATCTTGCTACTGCTTCATTTGATCTGACTTCTGTGTGCTTTGCCTGAAGAATTGCAGTGACATCTAACAGGCCTACCGTGCAGGACTTTACAGACATCACTTTATAATACTCTTCTCCCAGGTGCACTGGAGCTATTTTGAATCATGTCTGCGTTCCCAAGGCCAAGTTAGGTGCAGTGTCATTTGGGGACTATTTTTGGAGGCAGTATAGTCAGTCATGCGGTGATTTCTTACCTCATAGTATGGGTATCGGCCAAGCTCAGTTCCAGATGTTATTTAAAGGGTAACGTTTTGAGCTTTTATCTTTTATAGTTCTCACAGGTGAGAGAGCTGGTAAACACAAGATCTGAGTCTTGCAAATGACCAAATTGAATTCAGATTTGTTCATACTCAGACATTTATCAGAAACACGTTTTTCCTGCCACCAGAAGAGAGGACAAATGGCAGGAAATGTAAAATTTGTGCATTACCCATGCTTCAGTGCATGGCTTACAGAAATGAACCTGTCATTGTATTCAACCCACAGAAGTTCTTAGTTAAGGGGTAAGCACTCCATGAAAAGTAAAGAAAGAATAGACAAAATTCAATCTATTCAATCTGTAAATGTTCTAGATATAAAGAACCAGATTCCTAAACTATCTTTATAAGTATACTTTAAAATTTTAATTTCAGAAAAGTAGTAGGAAATTAATTTATGCATTATAAGCACTTAAGCTTTTCTCCGCTTAATCAAGGGCTATCTGTCTACCCCTTAAAAAAAAAATTCTTAATCTTAGAAAAGTAGGACACTGATTCCAGAAGCCAAGCTATGTTCTTGCGGAGTCTTTGAGGCATACGTTCCTTTTTGAATGAAAGTTTCCTTAGAAGTCTTCTTACCCTGGGTTCTAGTTTTTCATAATCTCACACATCTCTTTTGAAGTAAGCTCTGGAATCAGTTTTAAACATTTTGATCTAGCAATTTCTAAGTTGTATTTTACAGAATAAATGGTCAGATTTTAAAAATGCAAGTATTGTACTGAGAACTAAAATTCATTTAAATAGGAAATATGTATTGTTCTATTAAATTTTTAAAAAGCCAGGAAGGTGTGAACCTTCTGTTGGTTTAATTTGCCACGTTAAATTATGTGCCTTTTATCAGAAGCTTTGGAAGTTGAATCATACTCAACATTTGGAATGCTTTGTACTAGATGCTTTTGGTCATTGTATTTATTTTGATATCTCTTTTCCTGTCAGCTATATTCAAGAGTCTGGGTTTGGGGGTCACTGGTACCTGTATTTATTGTAACAGCATATAACTCATGAACACAATAACCTCCTTTTGGTATTAGTCCCAAGATCAGTGACTTATTTTCCCTTCTTGCTAGTTTCTTTCTACTTTGATTTAATTACTCAGTTTTAAATTACAAATCACAGTAGCTCCACAAAAATACGCTTGATAAGATTTCAGAATCGTTCTTTTATGTCATTTGGTCAGATGTTAGTCATTTAAAAATATCTGCGGGAAGAGAGAGGAGTGGACATTGACGAGAAGATGATGATCAATGTGTGAAGCATTCCTGTCCTCTCTGGGCTGACAATGCCTCCATTCATTTCTCTAGGCCCTGAGGAGTGTGTTTTTCCTTTCCTCCAGGAGTGTGGGTTGGCCAGAGAGAAAGCGGAAGAGAGAAGGGCAGTGGAGTCCTCTCTAAATCACCAGATACCTTTTCAGCTGACAGACTGGCTCATTGTCAGTGTGTACTTTCAAAAGAAGGAAAGCTGCAAAGGTTCTTTCTATACAGCACATGGTGATTCCCTTGCTAGTAAGATCTTTTGTCTATTCATAACATTGGAAAATAAGGCTATTTGGTGATACCTCATTGGGTTTTTTATGTTCTTTTTCTCCTATGGCATATAAAATTGAATATCAAACTCCTTCAGAAATGAACATATATCCCTCAATACGCTAAACTTTCAGTAACGTTAAAACTTCAAAGGATCCTATAGAAAGAAGATTGTTGCCTACAGAATAGTATTTCTTAGAGTTCTGAGAGTCTATATAAAGTGTTGGGTATATCCTAGTCAATATATACCGTTACATAGCTATACAAGAAGAAAATTAGATATGTGTTAAAATGTTTTTGGTAAACATTTGTAGAACACAGAATAATAATCCTTCTTGGATTCATATTGGAAAGTAGTCTGTGGAACTAGGCGATGCGATATGATATCATGCCCAATAAAATGTGTAGACTCTTGCTTTATAGTTATATAAATATCACCTCTCTCCAGCTATATTGTAAACGCCTTGGGGGGTCAATTTACTTTTATATCCTTTAAAGAATTTAGCCTGGTGTTTCTATGTCGTAAGTGCTCAATGAACATGTACCAAATGAAGGAATAACACTGTAGGATCCCTATGCGTGGATTTCTTGAGACCTTCTCTATAGGTCTTTCTAATAAACTTGAAACTTGGAGATCTATGAAAGTACATAAAACATCAAGTAAAAATACCTGATAATTGATTTCCAGTCAAAAACACCCAAAGGGGAATATATAATAGTTTTCTAAGAACGGATCAGTGTTGTTGTCTCATTATTGATAAATTTGGCAATGGATTTCCTTTAAAATATAGAAACAATTAGAGCATAATCATCTTGGCCACTAATTGGTTTTGCAAAATGTCTCTTTTCATTTTATAACTGACCTACTTGAAAAACATGGTGAACCCTAAAGGGTCATTGCCTTGGAAAAGAGTATGGACAAGCCCCTTGTAGTTTTGTTTGGGTGCCGTTCAAAGCCATACTGTAAACTTTCGCCAGAACTAGAAACAAATGTGTTACCACAAACCAATGTGGGAAACTCCATGGAGAGATTGTTTCCTCTCCATCTTTTATTATTTTGTTTGCGTGTCCTAACCGCTTATTTAGATTTATTCTGCTTTCTTATGGATGAGGAACTAGCTCTGTACGGTGACATCTCAGGGACCAGGATTTAGGAAAAGCAGCTTTGGGGAGATTTATTATTAGGTGCTGTCTGTACAAGACTACTTTCCGTAAGAGGCCAGAGGGACTTCTAATGAGACAATTCAACTAGAATACCAAAGTCTACAAAGACAGAATTATCTTACTATCCTTCCCTAGAGCGAGAAAGACTTTGCTGAGGAGCTGAATTTCTGATAAGTTCTTTTTAGGGTGATAATTGAATGGAATGAATACCAGCTGAGAAGTATGAGTAGTAATCTAAGAATGATTCCTAGGTGAGCCTTATTAATATTTCTATCATAATCCAGTTGACCTATTGCTTTACTGGAAATTTTTCCAAAAATACAAGATCGTTTAGACATAATGACCTAATATATATATATATTTACACGTTTCTAGAGGTGTGGCAGGAACAGGTAGCTGACTATCAGAGTTTCATGTTTCCCTTCCACAATGTTGAGTTGTCATGGGGTAGTAGTCCCTGTGCAGCTAGGGACTACATTTTCCAGCCTCCTTGCATCTAATTAGGACACTGTGACTGGTTGTAGCCAAAGGACATAGGACATATGAGTGGAAGTGACGCATGTCATGCTGGGAAGTGCTGAAGAGGCAGATATATCTTCTCCATGGTCTCTTTCTGAATGAAGAGGCGTCTAAGACCCTAGAAGGGGGTGGGACTGCAAGATGGAAGGAGTCCTGAGTTTCAGAATGATCAGGTGGTTGGTGGGTAGAAGGCCACCCAACTTGTAGCATCTACATTGGTCTGTATTGTGAGCAAGAGAGAAATGTTTATTGTGTTAAGTTAATGAAATTTTGATGGTTTATCTGTTCCACGATCTCACCTCACTTTAACAAATACAGGAGGTAAATAAAAATGTCCCATACAAAGGTCATTGTAAAATGGCAGATTTGTTCCCATTTTCTATTAATGCTAAAAGTTTGGGATCTGTGCAGTTGAAGGTATCCTTTAAGAGTCGTTTTAAAACTGTAGGACTTACACATGGAGGAGGCACACATGTTCCCTGAGTGTTGAGCCCCCCATCCACTCCTCCCCAGAAAATGGTTTTCCTAGACATTACTAACATCATCCTAGACCCTTATCTCTCATTGATCTACCTGCCCCTTTTCTATCCGTTTCGCACTCAAGTCCCATCTCCTACATTATGCTTTCTCTTACCACTAAAGATATCATTCCTTTCTTTGAGCTCATAGCATTTAAAATCTGTACCAATCTTTGTACTGTCTCATATGCTGCCTAGTGAGAGAAGTCACATTGTTACATTAGTTTTGTTTTGTTTCATTTTTGGCTGCATTGGGTCTTCGTTGCTGTGCGCGGGCTTTCTCTAGTTGCGGTGAGCAGGAGATACTCTTCCTTGTGGTGCGCAGGCTTCTCACTGCAGCGGCATCTCTTGTTGCAGAGCACAGGCTCAAGGCATGCGGGCTCAGTAGTTGTGGCACACGGGCTTAGTTGCTTCGCGGCCTGTGGGATCTTCCTGGACCAGGGCTTGAACCCGTATCCCCTGCATTGGCAGGTGGATTCTTAACCTCTGCACCACCAAGGAAGCCCCTGTTACATTATTTTTAATGAGTGAAGGCATCATTTGTCTAAATTATAATGTAAAGGAGGGAGAGAAGAATAAAATTTTAAAAATAATAAGTAGAATTAGGATACCAGAAATAGACACACTTATCCTTTTGCCTATAGGAAGATGATTACAGGGAGAAGAAGGGTTCAGGACATATACTTCACTGTAACATCGACCTTCATAGTAGAACACTTTTAATGTTATATCCCAGAAGTGATATAGTAGTCACTGAGCCTTTTACTTTCCTACAAAAATTAAGACATTTATTTATGAGCAAAGAAGTAGAAAATTAGTCAAGAGCAGTGCAGGCATCTCTAGTAATTTTGGCTATACAGGCCCCCTGACTACAGTCATCTTCCAAATTTGAGAGAAAAATTTTCAGCTAATTTCGTTCTTGGCATCATTCTTATTCTACCAGTGAGAATGTCAATTGTGTACCATTAAGAGGGCAAGTTTTATGTGTTGATCCCACCTGAAAGTTGAAACCAGATTCCTTCCACCCACAGTGCCAGCCATGTGGTAAACCCCATCCAGTTCCTTGGATGGGACCTACATTTCAATGGACAAAATGTCATCTGAAGGCTCCACATCCTGTTACCCAATTGTGAGTGATCAGTCCTCCACGGTTGAGTATCAAATGTCTACATTTATCGTACCAGATCTTAATCATTGTCAACTGTGCAGAAAGACCCTTAGAGATTTTTATATGCTCTAAATTCAGGAAATTCTCACGTATGCTTCTCACAACAATGTAAGTCATGCCCCTTGTGTGCACACATGCAAATCATAATTTGAAAGACCTATTTAACATTTAGGCTTAAATAATTCGGAGGATGAATCCCAGATGAAGCCATGGAAAAGAAACTTTAAATGAAAGGTTTAAATATCTCACACATGCATTGCTAAAGTAAGAACTGTGAATTTTCTTCCATGCAGTTTAGTCCAATTATTTCAAGTATGTTATGGAAAGGCTTGAAGCATTAACAATCTCTCTAGACGTGGTTTATTTGAGGCATTTTTAAAAATATACTTGCTATCTAGTGCTCTTTCCTTCTACGCATTAAGTTTCAGATTAACATATGGTAATAATGCAGCATTGTTTAGCTGTGTGATTCTTCATATAGCAGGAAATATAGAGTACAAAAGCACACATGTGAAAACTGAGCTAATATTTCTTTCACCCAAATAAGTAACAATTATTAATCTAGATTCTTTTCAGTTACAGAAATTGATGATATCTTCATGGAAGGAACTAGTAGTTTAAACAGAATCCCACAGTGTTTGAGTTATTTAATAAGACAACAGGAATGGGTGAAATGGAAAGAAAGTTTGTACTTGACGCAAACAAAATACATAAAAGATCTTATTATGCCAATGTAGGGAGAAAAAAGTCTGAAGATCTTCCGCACCAAGGTTAATTTTTATATAATGAGTGCAGAGAAACTGTGGAAAAGACGTGATCTTCAGTCGCTTTTCTCACATAATTCTACAGTAACAACAGAAGCTAAAATGAGTTGAATTGTTGCAAAGGAAGGAGACTATCATAAAAGATAGTAAGTAGATTTAACCACCATTTATTATATCATCCTGTTCGCAGCGCTACATTTGAGATTGTGTCAGCACTTCCATTATAAGCCTGTACTTTGAGGAATTTGGAATGTAGCCAATGAAAGATCATTCTGAACTAAAAGTTGGCACAGCAAATTTCCTCCCATGAGCAAAAGTTGTTTTCATTATTTCTTCTTCATCGTTGTCTTCTTTTTCCCCCTCTCTTTACAAAATTCCATAAAACTTCATCTGGTTGCTTTTAAACTTGGATATCTGAAGTAAAAGTTAAGTATAAGAGAGCCAGCCGAGTGGTTTGAAGACAATACATCTTTTGTCCATCTGGGCAGAATTTGTATTTGGTATTTTAGATGAAGGAACCACTACTATTCAGTTGGGAGTATTTAGAGAAAGAGTAAAAACTAATTTCAAAAGCCCTCTTAGTCGTTGCCTCTAGTAATGAAGTTTAAAAGCGATGAAATGAGGGTGAGAGAGAGCTTGTTCACTTATTCCCATTATTGTACATACTGCTTTATAGCTGTTTACAAAAACTGTTGTTCACAGCACTCCTGCATAGTTTCATACCCTTTACTTAACAGTTTTATGGATGCATAATTTACATACAATAAAATTAATTCAATTTAAGTGTAAGTTCTATTCATTTGGGTAAATACATGCAGTTATCCAACTACCACCAACCACAATCAAGTTTCACAATGATTCCATCACCATAAAAAGTTATCTTGTTTTATTGGCAATTGTTTCCCACCCCCGCCTCAGGCAACTACTGATCTTTCTGTCACTATAGATTTGCCTTTTGTAGAATTTTAAATAAAATCAGATGCTGTATAATTTCTGTTATTTCATTATTTCTATATCTGACTTCTTTCACATAGCATGGTATTTTTGAAGGTCATCCATATTCTTTCATATATCAATACTCCGTTCTTTTTGTTTTCTTTTTTATTATTATTATTCCTGAGTAGTATTCCATTGCATGGTTGTACCAGTATTTGTTAATCCATTCATGAGTCACGGACGTTTGCTGCTGTTTCCAGTTTGGGACTATTATTAATAGAACTGTTGTATATATTTGTGTACAGGTCTTTATGTAGGCATGTTTTGATTTCTCTTGGATAAATACCTCAGAGTACGATTACTAGGTTTTATGATAAGTTTATGTTTAACTTTATGTTGAGCTGCTAAACTGCTTTCCAGGGGGCATGCCTATTTTTCATTTCCATCTACAATGTATGAGAGTTCCAACTTGATCACATGCTCAGTAAGTCTTTTTCTTTGAGCTTTTCTGGTGAGTATGTACTGATATCTCACTGTGCTTATTGGCCATTTGTGTTTTTTCTTTGGTGAGTTGTTTTTTCAGATCTATCCTCTGACTCCTTTCTTATTGGGTATTTGTGTTTTTATTATTGAGTTATAAAACTTCTGTATATTTTAGAAAATAATTCTTTGTCAGACAGATATTTAGCAGATGTTTTTTCCAATATATGGTTTGCCTTTTCATTTGATTAATGATAGTTTTTGATGAGCAAAATTTTCTGTTTGAAGTCCAATATATAAATATTTTTTCTTTCATGATTCATTTATTTTTGTGTCCTAAGAAATCTTTGCCTAACTCACAGTCTCTAAGATTTTTTCTGTCTTTTCTTTTAGAAGTTTTGTGATTTTTAGCAGTTGGGTTTGGGCCTCCTATCCATTTCAAGTTAATGTTTATGGTATGTGGTAAAGATAGAAGTTTACTTTTTTTCCCATATAAAAATACAGTTATGCTGGCAGCATTAATTAAAAAGACTATCCTGTCAACATTAAATTACTTGGTACCTTTCTCAATAAATATTTCATATATCAAATCAAATATGAGTCTATTTCTTGACCTTAATTTTTGTTCCCTTGATCTATGTGTAAGTTCTTATTCTAAAACCACACTGACTTGATTATAGTAGCTTTTTAGTAAATCTTTTTTTTTTTTTTTTTTTTTTACGGTATGCGGGTCTCTCACTGCTGTGGCCTCTCCCACTGCAGAGCACAGGCTCCGGACGCGCAGGCTCCGGACGCGCAGGCTCAGCGGCCATGGCTCACGGGCCCAGCCGCTCCGCGGCATGTGGGATCTTCCCGGACCGGGGCACGAACCCGTGTCCCCTGCATCGGCAGGCGGACTCTCAACCACTGCGCCACCAGGGAAGACCTATAGTAAATCTTTAAATCAGGTAGTGTAAGTCCCCTGACTCAGTTCTTCTTTTTTGTAATCATTTTGACTATTCCAGTCTTCTGAATTTCCATATTAATTTTATAGCCAGCTTGTCCGTTTCTACACACACACACAAAAACCTATTGGATTCATACTGGGATTGCATTATATCTGTAGAACAGTGTGGCAAAAATTGCTGTCTGAACAATATTGTCTTCCCATCTATGAACCTAGTATATCTTTGTATTTGTTTAAGTCTTCTTTAATTTATCTCATCAATGATTAGTAGATTTTAGTGCTTGGGTCTTGTATATCATTTATTAAATTTATTTCTAAGTCTTTTGTTTGATGGTATTATTAATGTATTTTTAAATGTTATTATCAGATTGATCTTTGCTACTGACTAGAAATATGATGACCTTGCTAAATTCATTGTGTAATTCTAGTAGGTTTTTGTTGGATTCCTTGAGATTTTGTAATATAAGCATTTAAAGCAATAAATTTCCCCATAGGCATGGCTTTAGCTGAATCCCACAAATTTTGATTTGATATTTTGTTTTCTGTCAATTTAATATATTTTCTTATTTCTTCTTTGACCCGTGGGTTACTTTGAATTGTGGGAATATGTGGAAAGTTTCCAGATTTATTTCTGTCATTTATTTCTAATTAAATTCTGTTGTTGTTGGAGAACATAATTCCAGATCTTTGAAATGTATTCAGGCTTATTTTATGACCTAACATATGGTCTATGCTAGTCATAAAATGAATAGAATTTTCTATATGCACTTACAAAATATATCTATTTGTTATTATCTGGAGCTTTCTATAGATGTCAGTCAGGTCAGGTGATTTATAGAATTTTTAAATCTTCTGTAGTTTCATTTACTTTCTATTTGTCCTAAAAATTGCTTATAGAGATTACAATTCACATCCTTCACTTATCACAATCTGCTTGAAATTAACTGACTTACCTCAAAATATAGGAACTGTGTATCAATATAGCTCTTTCTCTTATTTTGTGTCTTTTTAATTACATCTATATAAGTCATAAATCCAAAAGTACAATGTTATAATTATTAGCTTAAACAGCAATATATCTTTTAAAGTAATTAAAAGAGGAAAATAATATACACATACATATACATATGTACACACCTACACACCCCATTTCTGTGGTTTTTCATTCTTACTTGTGAATCTAAGTTATAATCTGTTGTCATTTTCTTCCATTTAGAGAAATCCCTTCAGCATTGCTTATAACATAGGTCTGCTAGTGACAAATTCTCTTATCTCAAAATGTCTATATTTCACCTTCCTCTTTCTAGGATACATTCAATGGATATAGAATTCCTGGTTAACACTTGTTTTATTCTTAAGCACTTTAATTATGTAATACAATATCTTGTGGCCTCTTGTGTCTGATAAAGAGTAAGCTGTTAGTCATGTCATTATTCCTTGTGTATGATATGTTGTTCTTCCCTTGATACTTTCAAGAGTTTTTTTGTAATTTTTGCTTTCAGCATTTTAACTGAGATGTCAAACTAAGTGTGTCTTTCTTTAATTTATCCTACTTGGGGGTCTTTTGGGCATCTTAGTTAACATGAATTAAATTAATGAGTTAATTAATATTGGTTAATTTAATTAGTTAATTTCGTTAACAGTAGTTAATATAATACATTTAATAAGTTTTAGATATTATTTCTTTAAATATTTTTCTGCCCCCTTTTATATCTCTTCTCTTTTTGAGATTCCAATGACATACATGTAGAAATACCTCAGTTCCATGTTCATTTTCTTTAACATTTTTTTCCCTGCATTCTTCAACTTGAATACTTTCTATTGCTCTATCTTCCAGTTTACTGATTCTTATTTCTTCTCAAATCTGTCAAGCTGATTTAGGTTCATGTTTATGGTTTCTTTTAGATTATTTCTATAGTTTCTGTTTTTTTGTTGGCATTCTCTGTGTTTACTTAGTAATAGTATATGTTTTCTTTAATTATTTGGGCATAATTTTCTTTAAGTTTTTAAACATATTTATAATAGCTGCTTTAAAGTTTTTGCTAAATTCAACATATGGGCCAGCTTGAAGTCAGTTTCTATTGAGTATATTATTCAATGACTATGAATCATTCTTTATGTTTCCTTTGAATATCTAGTTAGTTTTGGTTGAAATGTGGACATTGTAGGTAATATGCTTTATCAGTTCTGAATTTCATTTTGTATTAGGAGGGAGCTAGTCGTTTTGTTTTACTTTGTAGGTAATTAAATTTCCTGTACTGAAATATGTCTGAATGAAATCTGTCACCTTCATGATATGCAGCTGCTGGTATCTCTGCTCAGGTTCTTTCTTTCCTGCTTCTTGTTTTTAGTATGACTTCCTAAGCATCTTCCTTGCACTTATGTAATTTAGTGGCTAACCGGACAATAATTGGACATAGGCTATATTAAGATAGTCAAGCCAGTAAAGTTTCCATTGTTGCTATTAAGCTGTGTGGGGCTCAAGGACATAATGACACAGGATATTCGTATGTGTTCTTTTGTCAGGCATGTATGGGTTAGCCGTCATACAGGGGTGTATGGAGAATTTATCATCACAACACTTCTGTAGTTCTTTCACTTCTAAAATCCTTTCTCCCTTAAATTTCTAGCTACTCTGTCCCCTGCTCCAACTCAAGTCCATCATCTTCAACTGGTAAAGCTGTAGATTTTTGCCACCCAAGCTTGAAGGGGATGGAAACACTCCCAAGCAAGAAGGCTATAAATTCACAGTTTTTAATCAAATACAGTAGCCGTTTTTCATGAATAAACACTTTTCAAACTGTTGCCAACTTTTGTCTATTTCCACTCCCTAAAATAGCTGTATTGAATAATCTTATCCAGTTTTATACTTGTTTTTCCCCGAGAGAAATTGCCCAGGTTCATTGCACTGACCATTCCCAGAGGCTGGACTTACACCTACTTTATAAAGCGAAGTAAAATAAGCTTATCCTTTCCTTGATACTCTTAGATACTCACTAGACAAAAAAGAAAAAGAAAAAAATACCTACTCTTGGATGAGAATGTAGGTAAGAGGAACTGCTGTACAAAATTTTGACACGCTTTCTGAAGGGTGTTTTGGCTATAGCCTTACAAAGATGGATACCCTTTGATCAAACTTTAAATTGTAAATATCCTTTGACCTAGCTATTATATTTCCAAGAATTATCCTAAAGAATAATTAGAAATGGGACCAAAATTACAAGTACAGACATACTTACTAAAGCAATATTTGTAACAGTGGAAAGTTGGACAGAACCCAAATGTCCTACAATAAGGTTTTCAGTGTATCTATAAAATGAAATGCCATGTTGCCAGCATAAGTAATGGTATAGAGTAATAGATGTGTTTTTATTACTATATGAGCAAAGCAGGGCACAAAGCAATATAGCAATATAGTTCCACCATTCTCCTACTTTTTAAATTTCATATAGATACATTGTAAAAACAATCTGGAAGTCCATATATCAAAGGTTATTCTAGATACTGAGTTTATAGGTGATTTTTGCTGCTGTTCTTTACCTATATTTCTTTTTTTTTTTTTAATTTATTTTTGGCTGCGTGGGGTCTTCGTTGCTGCTCGCGGGCTTTCTCTAGTTGCAACGAGCAGGGGCTACTCTTCGTTGCGGTGCGCGGGCTTCTCATTGCAGCGGCTTCTCTTGTTGTAGAGCGCGGGCTCTAGGCACGCGGGCTTCAGTAATTGTAGCATGCAAGCTCAGCAGTTGTGGCTCGCGGCCTCTAGAGCGCAGGCTCAGTAGTTGTGGCGCACAGGCTTAGTTGCTCCGCGGCATGTGGCGTCTTCCCGGACCAGGGCTCGAACCCGTGTCCCCTGCATTGGCAGGCAGATGCTTAACCACTGCGCCACCAGGGAAGCCCTATATTTCATTTTATTTTCTATAATGAACATGACTTTAAGTATAAAGGAAAATGGTGGCATCCCTAGTTCCATGATGAGCCCTGTGGTGGTTAGATCTCATTAAGTCATACACTTAAATAGAATCACTGCTTGATGTGCCTATTGTGTCAGGGAGTAGAGTCGATCTCTTTCTCAGAAGTTGCTCTGCCAGAGAACTGGGTTTGCCTGGTGCTGCAGCAGGGAGGAGAAAGTTGCAAGAGCAAGATGGCAAAACTGTGGCAAATGACAGCCAAGAGGAGTCCTGCATTCACACAGCTTGATGCGTTGAGGCTGAGTTCACCATAGATCATATGGACACCAAAGAAGATGGCTAGGCTTGAGCCCCATCTTGTAAGAATCTCTTTCCCATGCCATCCCCCTTCCCAAGCTACTAGCCGTGGTAGAGGCTTGAGATAGGGTAAGGAAGAGCTCAAGCCTAAGATGGATCTCTCATAAAGGGACTGTGGAGCAAAAGGCCACAATAGGATCTTCTCCCTAAACCAAGGCATGTACCCCACAAAAAGAATTAGGATTCAGAAGTCAGCCACATACGTAGATCCTGTGCCATTCAGCGTTAGACCCAGAAATGACAACAACAAAGTCATCACAGGCAGTGTTTTCCCTTCATCCTACTCCATCATAGGGTAATAAGAGCATGGGGTCAAAAGTTGATTGGTGAATTGGATGAGAGATCGGATTTTACCCCAAGTCATCTAGCCAGGGCTGTAGGGGAAGTGAGCAAGAGGAGAGGAACAGAGCTTGGAATTAAATATGAGACTCAAGTTCTAAAATGAAACAGATTAAACTCTAGGAACTGGAATGAAGCTCTGTACCCATTGGGAGTAATTAATGGAGAATGAAAACCGATTTCATATTTATACCTGAACAAGTCAAGACCCTTCCATATCAAGACCCTTCTGCTATCTGTTCCTCTGGTAGCAGAAGCCAGCTTAAAAACTAGAGGCTGTTATGCTATCATTCATTCATTTGCTCAACAAATATTTACTAAGCACCCATAATATGCCAGACCCTGCTCTAGGGGAAGGTATAGCAGCGAGTATGGATCCTAGGGACTCTCTTTTCCAGCCCGCTATCTTGAAATATCTACTCCAGCCCCAAGGAGCTTGAACCGTCTTATAAGCACCTTATGTGGACTCTTTGTTTCCTGTCTTTATACCCACAACTGAGGAGCTGTCTACTGGATTCTTGCCACTAGTAGGCTCAAAGCCAAAAGACAACCCCCCCATCCTCTGACGTACACAGACACACAGACACTTCCATCTCCAAGGGAATCTCTTTAAATTCTCTTCCATAATCCAAAACACATACCTGTAGATAGGAAGAATGACTTTATGTTTTAGGTGAGATTCTGCCCCTTCATACAAGGATGTGCCTTTACTCTTTACAGCCAATAAATGTTGATCATACAAGATCTCACATCCATATTTCAAGAATCATATACATAAGATAATAAGAATTGTGTGGGGTGGGTTGTGGGCCCGGGGAAACTGGAACAAATGGAAGAGAACAGTAGGACTGAGACTCAGAAGCAGGGCTTGGAACAGGCTGGTTCAAGCTAGTAGTGGGCACTGGAACATTACCCAAGTCAGGAACTAGTCATTTGATAAATGGGATATTAATCCCAAGAAAGATCTGGATTTGGATGATCAGTCCCTAAAGGAAGCTTCAGATAACTCCCCAAGAACCATTAATTAGAAAGTTCAGACGAAGTTCATATCCCGGGCAGGGCTAGAGCACATGAACAGCAGGTAATGAGCAGAGGTCTGGCCCCGCTTGCCATCTTGGAGGCTAGAATTCCCTGAAATAAATAGATTGCAGAGCAGTATGATCAAATGGTAAGCAAAGCAGTTAATAGGAAACCAGGGTAGCAGGCAAGTTCTCAGTCTTCGGGATTCAAGGCCAGTCGTAGTTACTGAGGAATTGGAGGTGTCAGGATTAGAGTATAACCAGCTGGGAAAAGAAGAAAAAGAGTATTTATTGAGGGAGTACTAAATGCCAGACATTTCCTCCTAACAACTCATTTTTATCTCTCAGAAACTTTGTAAAAAGTTGACACCTTCCTTTTTCACATCCTTCCTCAAACATGGCACAATTATATACTGAGCACTTTCTTTAGGGATGAGCAGACTGTGCCCCAGAGAGGTTAATAACTAGCCAAAAGTCACACAGCCAGAAAGTTACTGAGCCTGGAATACAATTCAGGTCTTTCTGACCCCAGAGTCAACGTCTCCCACTTCATCATTCTGCAAAAAATGGAAACAGGAAATAGCTATCCCATGGATTCTTAGTCTATGTGAATGCAAATGACATTCAGAAACTGGGGCCAGATCACACTCACAGTGGAGAGGTTCACAAGTGTGCCAAGCCAGCAGGCAGCAGGTTATCATGTTATCACGCCAGCCTTAGAAGTTGCCTATAGTTTCTACCACTGGAATCACTCCTTTGAGTTGGGATATGGCAGGCAGTACCCAGATATATTCATAAGGAGGATATACCGGTGAGGATGGAATCAATTGGAAGTAACAAAATGCCAGATGGCTTGGGTTCTGTACATCAAAAAGGAAGAAAGGAATAGCTGTTATATTGATCAGGGTTGGTTGGCAAATTTTTTCTGTAAAAGGCAAGAAAGTAGATATTTCAGGCTTTATAGGCCATGTGATACGGTCTCTGACACCACTACCCATCCTGCTCATCACACTGTGGTATATAAGCAGCGTAAATAAACAGGTGTCCCAACAAAACTTTATTAAAAAACAAAAAACAAGCTGTAAGCTGGACTTGGTCCACAGGCTGTAGTTTACAGTCTCCTAGTCTAGAAAACCTGTAGTATCTACCACAGTGGAGGCAGATGTATTTAACTAGAGACTAGTTAACTTGTAAAAGCACGTTAACTGATTAGACAGGCAGCCATGATCTTAAAAAGGAAGTTGCCTGGGCCAGCCCAGTGCAATGGGGCTTCTGTTAACAAGGGGACCCCAGGTTCCTGGCTCAGAGAAAAATACTGAAAGTCACACATAAAGAGCTCGGTGGCTAAGAAGATGAACTCTGCTGTCCTCACGGTTTGTCTCAGGCTGTGCCAGAGTGAGCAAATGAAGAATCATGGGGAAAATCAGATTCTGAGAACCTCATGTGGTCTTTGGTCATTCTTCCCCTCTGCAGGATTGTAGTACGGGCCCTGGCCCCATACAGGAGGGAAAATAATTTCTGCTTAACTAGTTACTGTCAGGATGCATTACCTTCTGCCCAAAGAGTGGGTCTTAGTTCTAGACACTGCAAGAGTTACATGTATAGACCCTACAATGGAAAGGTTTGCAGGTACTAAATAAGGAATACGGTGCTTCTAATCGGCCAAAAATGGGTTGGGGGTAGAGTGGAGGAGGGGCTGATATACTGTAATAGCCACATCAAACTGTGCTAAACTTGAAATAACGGGGAAAATATTTCCTAAAGCTAATAGGAAAAATCAGTTCCCAGACTCAGAACCATGAATCTAAGTTGTTACCCAGCTGCATGGGCAAACAGAAAGAGTTCCTGTGCTGAGGTTTTCATTATAAAACACAGAGGCATTATTGGGGATAAATGAACCAATATAAATGAAATACCTGTAATGGCCAACCTGAAATTTCACGCCCCAAATCATCTGAATCCCAGTGTTTTTTCTTAAAGTCAAAAAGACTCCACTTTATTAGTGGAGTGGGATACTTAGCAGGAGTATGTTTATAAGCCTGGATTCTTCAGGTTTCCTCTAATGTTGGAAACAGAGGAAAGAGAAGTTCTTCCTTGAATTGTTTTCCCTGAATCTACTTATTGGGGTCTTTTGCTTGGTAGGCTAAAGTAACAGCAATGGTGTAATGGTGCCCAGTCACCAGGGTGAGGAGAGCCAAGATCCTGCCAGGCTCTGGTGGCCAAACTGAGAACCGGTGGGACTGTCTGCCCAGAGTGGTTTCCTTCGTCCAATTCATCTGCCCTGATAGGTCGCCTTTCTCCACATTTGCATACAGGAGACGCATAGTCTGGTGGTGGCTCTCCTGGTGGTACCTACTGGAAGGCTGGGCCCATCTTGGACTTACTGGGGAGGGAGAAGCCGGTGGGAATGTTTGAGGCCTTTCCAGTGAACCGGCCCAGGAACATTCAGTGGGATCCAGAGGGGGATCTGAACTGAGCCCTGCACCCCCTTCTCCCACACCCCAAGAGCAGAACTTTGCACAGTAAAGTCACATGGTAATAAATAAGACCCAAATGGAAGACTAATGATAAGAGGAGGGTGACTAAGCAAGTGTTTTATGGGAATCCACATGGGTTGTAAGAGGAGCAGGCCTGCCGTGCTGCTTCTCACTTGCTTGTATTTGATAGATTTCTGTGCCCTTCTCTTCCCTCCTCCCCTTTTCCCCTTCCTTCTTCTGCCTTCTCTACATCTCCCTTCCTTTTATCACTACTGAGATCAGCTTAGATCACAGTATTTGGCTGCCTCTCCCTCTCCCGTCTCCCCTCCTCTCATGGACTCCCTCCTCCTATTTCCCCTTGCTACACCTGCGTGCCGTGTTGCTGTTTCAATAAAGCTTTTAAAATGTCTTTGTAAAGTATCAACCTATATGTTTTAGTATATATCACGGTCATAATAGGAATGGGTCGTACAGCTTTATGGTCCCAAAGTGATGAGTTCATTAATTGTGACAGTGAGCCCACATGTCAGTAAATCATTAGCTTTATTGAGAGGTTCCAGTCAGTGTAGGGAGCACCAACTTGCCAGAGTAAGGAGACGGCAAAATGGGTGGCATTACAACATAATTCAAGGATGAAGACACTGACCTGCAACCATTGTTCTTAGTCACTTTTGTGTCTTTATCCCCTTTGAAAATTGCATGAATTTCATATTCCCTAGGCATAAGTATATACATAACACTTTGCAAGCAATTTTAAAGATTTCATGTACATCCTCCAAGCTTATCCATGGATGTGAGGTTAAAAATTCTCGAGCAAGATAAATTGGTAGTGATTTTTTCTTTTTTGTGGTACGCGGGCCTCTCACTGTTGTGGCCTCTCCCGTTGCGGAGCACAGGCTCCGGACGCGCAGGCTCAGCAGCCATGGCTCACAGGCCCGGGCGCTCTGCGGCATGTGGGATCTTCCCGGACCAGGGCACGAACCCGTGTCCCCTGCATTAGCAGGCGGACTCTCAACCACTGCGCCACCAGGGAAGCCCTTGGTAATGATTTATACACAATATATTAAGAATTTAAATAATTAATTTAATAATTAATAATCAAAATAGATACAGATTTTTAAATGTAGTAACAAAAAGGGGAAATGTACTCACCATGGGGAGATCAGTCCATTATACCTTAATTAAATGATTGTACTCAATGTCACTAATGTCACTGTCTTGAGAAAGTCAAGATCTTTAAAAACCAAACAAATTAACAAAACATCTGTGAGGACTGTTCTAAATTAAAAGAAACTATAGGAACATAACAACCAAAAGCAAATGTGAACTTTGATTGGATTCTGGTTCAAATAAACCAGCTATGTAAAAACAAACCAACAAATATTTGGATAACAACTAAGAAAAATTTATTATGAGCTAGATAGTAGATGAAATTAGGGAATTATTGTCATTTGCGTTAGATGTGATGATGGTGTTTAATACATATTTACATGTTTGATACATATCAATACATGGATGCAGATACATTTAAATAAGTGCATATGGAAAAATCTTAATGTAATGATACAGGATTCTTTCAACTTTTCTATATGTTTGAAATCTTCAAAATAAAAATAGAAAAAAGAATTAAATTTATTTTTAAAGTAATAGCACAAGGAATTATGGTTCTTAGTCATGTATTTTATCAACTTAAAACCTTTTGCTGAAATAGCTGGTTCTGAATAGCTTGGCTTCACAGAGGCAAGACTGAGCATTTTACGAAAGGTGATCACATACCAAGATATCACAGTGAAGCTCTGTCTTTGTTTCTTCCATTCATACTAGAGGTAAATGTGATTAAAAATCTGTGCTTTTAACACTAAAAATGCAGCATTGCTTTGGGGGACTTTGTATCTCTGAGGTTTAAACAATGCTTTCTGGCAAACGCTAAAGTTGAGTACTTTTTAAAAGAAAACATACCAGAACTGCCACTGGCCACCACCTCCAGCACCACCACGATCCTCTGATGTAATAAAAGGAGATACGTAAAAGTTAAGGAAATGTTATCACCTAAGATCATATTTTCCAACTGGAAGTCATTGAGAAATAACGAAGTTGGGCTTACAGAGTCACGATATGCCGGCATCCCCAAGTCTAATTAAGTCATTCCGTATTATCTCATGTCCCGTCCGGTGCAGTACTATGTAATGCTGCAGATTACTGGGGATTGCCATGGACTTACTGCACAGTATTAAATTGTACAGATAATGGCTTTTGGCATTTTTGTTAGAAGGGACTGGTTTCAATACGCAGTAAGGCAACATCGTTGTACTCTCAACGGTTAGTTCATCACCAACTTCTTTCTTTTTCCTCTTTTTTTAAGTCCTGAAAATAGCTTACCAAAGATTTGTCATTTCCTGCCTGGAGAAAGGTCTGGAGTATTTGTGTTTTTATAAATATCAGATGTGTAATCTCGGACATGAACTTATTATAACTCGCCCCAAGGCATCATGAGCTGCAAGTTGCCACACGAAAATGAAAGGGGTCAAATTCAAAAGGGATGTGTGTCAGAAGACTCTGGAAGAGGGAACGGGCTTAATAAGCACCCCTCAGATGAACCTGTGATTGCCGCAGAGCCTGCCATCTGTCTTCTGCTGTTGGTTAGACTCCCAAATACCTTTTATAGCCCCACAGTAGTGAATGGGGTCCCCTGGGCTCAATTGGAAGAAAAATATATTAAGTTGGCTTCTCTTAACTGAAGGGGAAGGGAGAGAAGTGTTTAAAAGACTTACTATCTCTTGGGCTCTATTTACTCTGTTAAAAAATATTGTACCTAGTATTTCAGAAGTGGGAACTCTTTGAACCTCAGTAAAAGTCTTTTGGGGGTCATTTGGTGTCCTTTTGGAGCAGGGGACATGATGCTATTGTTTTATTGGCTGCATTTATCATTCAGTTCCACTTCCTCTTTTACCTTTTTCTTTCACGTGGGATGATAAAGTAGCATCATAAAAAGAGACCTGCAGGTTTGAATTAGTCTCCATTCAGCTAACCCATCATTTCTCAATTGGAGTCTGCTACAACCAGGCGCAGGTTCTTGGTGCTGGGATATGCTCCCAGGGGAGGGAAGAAAGTGGCTTAAACAAGTGGGATGAAGGCAGTGATTAGAACGAAGAGGAAACTCTAGGGAGGCTAGAATTAAAGTAAGGGCATGGAGAAGAGCAGGTACTTACATGCAGGAAAGGAGAGACCAAATACCAACAGAGCCAAAGCCTGGTGCAGTGGAAAAATAAAGAAATACAGCCCATGAGTCATCGAGAGGACAGATTCTTCTTTTTTAATTGAAAGGGATGCCAGGAAAAAAAATCAGGTGACAGAAGGGCTCATGTCCAAAATAAAAGGTGGGTGGAGCTACTCTGAATCTGGTAGCAGTAACCATGGGGCACAAGGCACTGAATTTTGACTCAGAGGTACTGTCTCTGGCCTGGGTAGGTCAGCTCAAAGTATTTGATAAAGAGTAGCATGTGTGTGTGTAGCTAACTAACTTTTCTTAAGTACTTAGTGTGCAGGCACTGAGCAGTACTTTAATATCATTTAACCATTTGTTCTTCAAAATCACCCTATGAGGCCAGCATTCTAAGTATCCTCATTTTCCAAATGAAGAACAAGACTTGGGGTAAGCACTTTGCTCAGTCACAGAATTAGTGCCAGGCGAGGACAGTAGTATCATAGCTGCCATTTCTGCTGGGCAACATGTATACTTACCTCATTTAGTCCTTACCGTAACTGCATGACACAAGCACTGTTATTACCACCATGTGGCAGGTGAGGAAACTGAGGCTGAAAGGAGTTAGGTGAATTTCATAATATCCCGCAGCTAGTAAACGTGAGAAACAGAGCTCAAACCGAGGAAATCTGAAGACAGTGCCTGGCCTCTGAGCCACCCCACTATTCTGCCTCTTCATGTAGTTTTTACCGTATACATTTGCGCTTTTTCCTCCTCGGTGTGTCAGTCTGTATCTTCTGCATTGGTTGAGAAAAGGACTTGGTAAAAATCATCTGGTGTGTCTCAGATTAGTTAGGTTTTCAACAAATGCCATAAAACAACTACTACTATCATCAGTTGAAATGTTGCTGAGTAGATAAAGGTATTAATAGTCTCTGCTGTTGCTTAGAATTGAACTTAGGAGTTCTGACTGCCACAGATGAGAACACGAATCTCAGAGACAGAACTGAAGACACTGGCTTAGTTCTGAGTCCTGCCGTGCTGTGTCTGGGGAAGACAATCATGGGACTGGGGTACACACTCACTATTTTCAAACATGCGGTTCTTAGCTTGCATCAAAATTGGCTGAAAGCTGAGGCTGACAAACCTGAGTGATGAAGCAGAGCGTTTGGTGTGAGAATCTTCAAGGGTCACAGGTGACTGACTGGAAGCTGCAAAACTAGGGATGAAGGGCCAGGCCGATAAGAGCCAGAGAGTAACACAAATCTAGAGCCTGTAAAGTGAAAAAAAAAGAAGATCCACACCAAAGCATACTAACTGGTGAAATTTCAAAATCTCAGGGAAATTGGGGCAATCTTACAATATTCCAGAGAACTAGGAATCAGAATTGTATCCGTCTTCTCATCAGCAGTATTAGAAAGTAGAAAACAGTGGAACAATGCTTTCAAAAGTCTAAGTGAAGGGGCTTCCCTGGTGGCGCAGTGGTTGAGAGTCTGCCTGCCGATGCAGGGGACTCGGGTTTGGACCCTGGTCCGGGAAGATCCCACATGCCATGGAGCAGCTGGGCCCATGAGCCATGGCCACTGAGCCTGCGTGTCCGGAGCCTGTGCTCCACAGCGGGAGAGGTCACAACAGTGAGAGGCCCGCGTACCGCAAAAAAAAAAAAAAAAAAAAAAAAAAGTCTAAGTGAAAATGATTTCTAAGGGAGCTATTAGTGGGTGTGGACCACAAAACAAGACATGAGATCCTGTGAGCAGATGACTCAATACAGGAGAAAGGCAAAGGAAACTTTTAAGATGAAAGCGAGAAAAGTCCCAGGATGACAGCTGAACCCAAACCTAGAGCGCCCAGCCCAGATGACAGCAAGGTGTACAGGGTTCCAGAGGGAAATTTACAAAAATATTAAACTAAGGATTACTTGATAGTTTGGGGCCATGTAGGAAATTATATTGATAGGCATTTTATAGATGTTCAGGATAAATTAGGTATAGGTTAAAAACAATTGGACAATTATTTCAGTGTAGGTGAAAAATTATAGAAGAAAAAATGTAATCAAGTCACTACCTAGCTCCACAGTACACACTAATTTTGTAGTCATAATAATGAAGTATGGAATATGGATATAATACAAAATTATTTTATCAATCCAAGTTACCTTTAGTTGTAAGATGAGCCGTTAATCATAGGTACCTGTAAGGAAGAAAAAAGAATGTATGATAGATACATTCATTACAAAGTGCCTATCAATTTCAGAGATATTAAAATATATGAAAACAGTTCAACTTAGAATTGATGAAATTTAGTTTATTAGAAGTTATGAGAAGTGTAAAAAACTAAAACCCTCAACTAACATGTTCAGAAGCGAATATATATTACTTTGATTTGATGAATCAAGATATTGCAAAACTGCAAAACATACTTATAATTTAGAAAAATAGAGCAAATAGCAGAAGAGGTTACTAAGATAAACCGATTGCCTTATTTAGGGGGATTGGAGGATGAAGGGAAACTGCGCTATGGTTTGCTAGTTTGGTTACAAATCTTTGAGCCTTTTTTGTCTTTTTAAATGGTGTGCGTGCATTATTTTGATAAATATAAAAATTATTTAAATTTAACTGTTTCATATTCCACATATGTGGGAAAAGACTCTTGTTCTCTGCTATTGGTAAATCCTCTAAACTTCAGACACATGATCGTAGAGGCCTCAGATTATATTCCAAAGGAAAAGTATGAAGCATTGTATTCATTTTCAAAGAGTTGAGGCTGTACCATCTTTAAAAGTTCAGTGGAAGTTCTGTTCCATTAAAGCTTGTCATAAGTTCTGATATTATGTGACCTCTACCTTTTCTGAGTTCCTGTTGTCCTTGAGCCGTTCCAGGAACTCTCCATGGGGAGGGCAGGGTTTGGGCAAAGGCGGAGAGCGCTCACCCTGCTGGTGGGGACTGTTATAACACCACACAAATGAGTCATTGATACTTTTCCAAGATAATACTCTCCATCCCACCCCATCAAGGCCCTGTTGTCTTGAGTCATTGCCATGGGGACTGATGAATGTATTTTATATATATATTTTATCATGTTTGGGCACAAAAATTTTGAGAGCCGTATCACTTAGCCCTTCATTATATGGGTTTCTATTTAGCTATCTGAATAGTGACTTATTTCTCCTTTTTTTCCATATGTTTAGGTCTTGCCTCCGTAATAAAACTGTAAAGTATTTGAGGGTCCAGACTCCTAATGTTCTCGTGCTAAACAGAAAACATATAAATGTATAAACAGATTATCTAAACAGATAAATAGCCGGTATGGTATCAAATTTACTGGTTGATTTTTTTTTTTTTTTTTTTTTTTTTTGCGGTACACGGGCCTCTCACTGTTGTGGCCTCTTCCGTTGCGGAGCACAGGCTCCGGACGCGCAGGCTCAGCGGCCATGGCTCACGGGCCCAGCCGTTCCGCGGCATGTGGGATCTTCCCGGACCGGGGCACGAACCCGCGTCCCCTGCATCAGCAGGTGGACTCTCAACCACTGTGCCACCAGGGAAGCCCTACTGGTTGATTTTAATATGATTTAAACCTTTTCTTGGTTGAGGCTGATAAGAGTTAATGCATATATAACAGTCTAATAACCAGTTACTCATATTGTCTTTTAATGCCTTGTATCAAGTTTCTTACTAATAATTAGTGATGGCTTAGATTTTTAGGCATCTTTTAAATCCTATACTTGCAGTGTTTATAATGAAAGAATAGTCTTTGAAAAAAGGCCATTTAATTTTTAATGTTAACAGCCCACCAAAGAGTTTTGTATTTTGGTTCCCACTTTTGGAATGAGTGTGTGTAATGTACATTAAGAAAATAGATCTAAGTTAATGAGATATCCTGGGCGTGAAATTATCTGAATATCACTCCCATGATAGAAAGTTCAATTATTAACAAGGGTGATTTAATACATAAGGAAGGATTCATAGAAAGTCACGCTTTTTGTCTTTTCCATTCATCAAATATATTCAAACAATTAAAAAGGATAGAGTATGGAAAGTGTCTGGCATTGTCCAGGGAGTCAGTAGGCACTTACTTAAAGAAAATAATGAAGTAGATGCTGAATAACAGCTTTGACATGTAAAGGAATCAAGAAAAGATCATGGAGTGTTCCTGTACAAAGTAAAAAACTGAAGATAAAGAAACTATGTTTCTTTCTTCTTTTGGGAGAGTTGCCCAGTTGCCCGGATGGAATTCCTTACCTTAGAGATCTGTCTCCAAGCTGTCTCTCCTTTCAGGAGGCAGAGCTTCTCTGACCCTGCAGCCTCCACCAGGGAATGATGCAGGGCTTCTTTCCCTAACACCTGCCTCCCCTACCCCCCACCCCAGCCTCCTCTACTTGGGCTGCTCCACAGGGAATGGGGAGCATTGCTCGTTCCTTTTTTTTTTTTTTTTTTTTTTGCGGTACGCGGGCCTCTCACCGCTGCGGCCCCTCCCGCCGCGGAGCACAGGCTCCGGACGCGCAGGCTCAGCGGCCATGGCTCACGGGCCCAGCCGCTCCGTGGCACGTGGGATCCTCCCGGACCGGGGCACGAACACGCATCCCCTGCATCGGCAGGCGGACTCCCAACCACTGCGCCACCAGGGAAGCCCTGGTCGTTCCTTTTTGCAGCACATGCAGGTGTGGTTTATTCCACTCAGCTCAGCCCTGATGCCTTCACCTTCCACGGGCTTCTGTAGCTACCATGAAGGTCAGCAGAGTCACCCTGAGTAGGTTTCTCTCCATATTTGCTGAAATATCCAGCTGAGGGCTCAAGGGAGCCCAAAGAGAAAGGGAACAACAAGGAGAAGGAAGGTCAGGAGAGGAATAGAGAGCTCAAGAAAGGCAGTAATAAAATGAAATCAGAACATTCTCTAACACCATATACAAAAATAAACTTAAAATGGCTTAAAGACCTAAATGGAAGACTAGAAACCATAAAGCTCCTAGAGGAAAAACATAGGCAGAATACTTCTTGACACCAATCACAATAAATTGTAGCAATATTTTTTGGATCTGTCCCCCAAAGCAAGGGAAATAAAAGCAAAAATAAGCAAATCAGACCTAATTAAACTTAAAAGCTTTTGCACGGCAGAGGAGACCATCAACAAAATGAAAAGACACCCTGCTGAATGGGAGAAAATATTTGCAAGTCATATGACCCATAAGGGGTTAATATCCAACATATATAAACAGCTCATACAACTCAATATCAAAAAACAACCTGATTAAAAAAAGGGCAGAAGAACTGAATAGACATTTTTCCAAAGAGAAAATGCAGATGACCAACAGGCACATAGAAAGATTCTCAGCATCACTAATCATCAGGGAAATGCAAATCACAACCATAATGAGGTATCATCTCACACCTGTCAGAATGGCTACCATCAAAAAGAACACAAATAACAAATGTCAACAAGGATGTGGAGAAAAGGGAACCCTCGTACACTGTTGGTGGGAATATAAATCGGTGCAGCCACTGTGGAAAATAGTATGGAGGTTTCCCAAAGAGCTAAAAACAGACTACCATATGACCCAGCAATCTCACTCCTGGGTGTGTATCCAAATAAAACAAAAGCACTAATCTGAAAAGATACATGCACTCCAATGTTCATAGCAGCATTATTTACAATAGCCAAGATGAGGAAGCAACCCAAGTGTTCATCAACAGATGAATAGATAAAGAAGATGTGGTATATATATATATATATATATATATATACACACACACACACACACACACACATACACAATGGCATACTATTCACCTATAAAAAAAGAATGAAATTTTGCCATTTTCAGCAACATGGATGGATTTGGAGGGCATTATGTTAAGTGAAATAAGTCAGATAGAAAAAGACAAATACTGTATGATATCAGATATATGTGGAATCTAAATAATACAACAAAAAGTAGTGAATATAACAAAAAAGAAGCAGACTCACAGATATAGCAAATGTGGGGAGATGGAAGGGAGGAAGACTAATATAGGGGTAGGGGAGTAGAGGTACAAACTATTAGGTATAAAATAAACTACAGTGATATAGTGTCTAACACAGGGAATATAGCCAATATTTTATGATAACCATAAAGGGAATATAACCTTTACAAATTGTGAATCACTGTATTTTACATCTGTAACATATAGTATTGTACAGCAACTATACTTCAATAAAAAAATAATATAAATAAATAAAAATATTTTCCGGGGCGGGGGGAGGCATTAATAAGACTGTGAAGTAACTGACATTTGAAACCAAAGAGAATAAAGAACAATCCTGTCTAATGAGAAGAAGGGTGACATTTTTATGACCATAAATGGATTTAGCAGCAAGATTTCACTTTTTCATCATCGTGGAGTCCATTTGCAAGTTTCTCTTGGGCTTGGAATATCCAGCCATCCTCTTCCGCCCCCTACTAAGCTCGCTTCCTTTCCTCCTGCAGCCTTTGGTCTTTCTTCCTCTGCGGAGCCTTCTGGGGTAGATCCGTGGGGAGGTGACAGCTCCCTTCCCACAGCTGTCTACCCATTTAGACAGCTACATTGCTCCACACCAATAAAATGCATTTAACCTTGGCCAGCAGGTGATGTAAATCTTTCAGGGTCTATTTAAGTATCAGTTTAGTATTTTTATTTTCCTGTCTAGATGTCCTCTACTTGTCTGTCACTGTTGTAACAGTGGCTTTCAAACTTTTTTTTTCTGTTATGGTATACTTGGTTCAAACTTGTTCTCACACGGAACCCAATTTGTCTGTGAAGCAACATGAACCTGGACTTCTTTGATGGGAAGGTGGGAAGGAAGGGGTCAGGAACTTGGCCTACTTCTCCCATTCCCACCCCTACCCCCAGCAAGCCCTGAGGGGCCACAAGAAGCAGAATTTTGTAAAGGCTACTTTAAAAAAAAAAAAAGCCTTATGAGCCCCTGAACAAAATGTCTATTTTATTTCCTCTGTACTATGTCCAGGGTTGGTTTTTGTGTGATATTAAGATAGCAAAACCTCAATTGATATTTGGAATCAATAATCCCTCCCAAAGGATACAGGCTCAAATTTATCTTTTACTATCAGTGAAGCAAAGGATTTTCTCAAAAAACCCACAATTATAAAAAATGCAAGAAGATTATTTACCTACATTGAGAAAATAAACTATTTCCAAACACATTTGGTACTATTAATGTAGGTAAGCTTTGTAACACAAGGGCCTAAGCTTTTCTTGGGAGGACTATTTAGTAGGCTAATTATAAATCTTTTTTCTAATGAATAGTATGATTTCCAAAACGTCTTATCTCTTTTACTTGTACGGATTTCAGGACTATTCTATAATTCATATTTGCATTAATCCAAAGTTGCTTTCTCATGAGTCTTAATTAGTGAAGTTTTACTGTAAATTACTTTTTTTTTTTTTTTTTTTTTTTGCGGGAGGCGGGCCTCTCACTGTTGTGGCCTCTCCCGTTGCAGAGCACAGGCTCCGGACGCGCAGGCTCAGCGGCCATGGCTCACAGGCCCAGCCGCTCCGCGCGCGGCATGTGGGATCCTCCCGGACAGGGGCACGAACCCGTGTCCCCTGCATCGGCAGGCGGACTCTCAACCACTGCGCCACCAGGGAAGCCCTGTAAATTACTTTTATAAGAAAGATTCAGGAAAATGTTTCTTTTGTACATAAGGAAATATACACTTAAGAAGCATAAACCTCCAGAATGGTATGGTTTTATTATTCTCTTCTTCCAGAGCCAGTGGAACCAACTATCCTGTTGGTGTATTTATTGAGCCAGAGTATCAAACGACACGAGGTAACAAGTATGGTAGCTATCGCTGTGCCTGGAAATAGTAGAAGATTTCACAGTGGTAGCTCCTGGTCTTCCCCTTACTTCAGACCCAGCCCAGCTCTCCTCCTTGCTTGTTCAGTGTGGATCTGTACCTTCAGTGTTGCCCCAGATCTGAACTGATAAACATCATAGCCAGTTAAGAATTGGTCCGGAAAGCCCACAGGCCATAGAATCCTATTGAAATCACACTCTGGAATCATTCACCGAAAGTACCCTATTAACAAAGAGTTGGTGCCTGCCCTCAGGTCTTCACAATCTAGGGAGGGAGGTTGAAATGCAAATATTTATAACACAGCTGCAATAAAGAGCGCCCTCTGGGGGGCTTCCCTGGTGGCGCAGTGGTTGGGAGTCCGCCTGCCGATGCAGGGGCGGCGGGTTCGTGCCCCGGTCCGGGAGGATCCCACGTGCCGCAGAGTGGCTGGCCCCGTGAGCCATGGCCGCTGAGCCTGCGCGTCTGGAGCCTGTGCTCCGCAATGGGAGAGGCCACAGCAGTGAAAGGCCCGCGTACAGCAAAAAAAAAAAAAAAAAAAAAGAGCGCCCTCTGCCTACAGGGGGGCTGGGAATGCGACCTAATGGCCAAGAAGGCATTTGCCAAGTAGGGGAGTGAGCAGAGTACATTCCAGGGACAGAATAGAACAGGGAAGGGCACAGGGAATTACATATTTATTGAATGCACTGATTCAAAACAGCAATTAAAACCAAGTCCCAACTCCCATGAAACTCACATCCTAGTAGCATGAGAGGACATGAAGTGTTCAGGTAATGGCCAATCATTTAGTGTCAATAAGAGGAAGTGACGAAGATCAGGCTGGTGATACGGGTTAGCTCCCATGTGAAGGGTCTTGAAGGACAAACTAAGGAGTCTGAACTTTGTGGTTCCAAGGGGTTCTGACCAGTTTGGCCTCTGGAGAGCAGGATGGATGATGACTTTCTGTGGATGAAATTAAAACCACATGGTGTGTCTAAAAGTGTTCATCTTGGCATTTGTTGGAGCAAAAGTCCTTGAGCTGATTTCATAGCCTCTGTTGGGTGGAAATTAAAATGCCACACCATCGCGTGTAAGAGGATTTAAAGGGAAGAAAAATTGAAGTGAGAGCGGGAGTCACAGGAAATGGCTGCAAAGCGATGGCCTTGCACACTGGCCTTGGGCTAGAACCTGAATTCCTGTTGCCTGCCAGTGGCTTGGAGTGTGTACACGGCTTCACCTGAGGTGGCCAGATGAATCACAGTAAATGCTATGCCAAGATGTTCCCACTGGGCACTTTAAACGTTCCTGGAGCAACACAAGGCTTCTCTGCAAAGCCTGGAAATGTGTATTCTGGGAACCCATTTTTCATCCTCAGTTTGAAAACACGAATCAAATCTGTTGACAGTTGTCTACCCACTATCCCCAGCCACAGCCTCTCCCACTGTGTTGAAGTTCCTTGAAAGTGCTCCCCATACAACTTTCTGCAAAGATGATTGCTCTTTTTCTTTTTTTCCCTAATGGTGGTCACATTAATAGCTTAGCCTATAGTAGAAAGGGTGTTTTTAAAGATATTTATATGAGCGATATGCTGCTTCTGGCCATTACCCACCGAAGCGTGCACTTCTGTTCTTTAGAGTCGTAATAAGGGACACCGATTCACTCAACACTGCCTTTGACCAAAGGCCTGGATTAGAAGTAGAATGTGCAGCAGCAGACCTCATCACATGACTTTGACCCGACACAACTCGTTAACCAGTGGTTCTCAAATTTGGGGTGTGCATCAAGATCACAAGGGACTTTTAAAACACAGATTGCTGGGCTGCACTCCAGAATTTCTGATTCAGTGGGTCTGGGGTAGGGCCCAAGAATTTGCATTTTAAACACGTTCTCAGGCAATGCTAATGCAACCTGGACAACACCTTGAGAACCATTTATCTCGTATCCCAAATTTACCTGACCTACTGGAAAAGAATTTGCAGGGGAGGGGTCCTCAGATGTTGATTTTTCATTCTCCAAAGGGCCCAGGTGTTTTCAGCCATCAGGGAAATTTTGAAAATACTGTTAACAGCCCCCAGGTGAATTATGTGATTATTATATCTAATAACCTATTTTAATAATCATTTAGGGCAGTGGTTCTCAACCTTAAATGCATAGTAGAATCACTTGGAGAGGTTTTTAAAAAAACTGATCTCGGGCTTCCCTGGTGGCGCAGTGGTTGAGAGTCCGCCTGCCGATGCAGGGGACACGGGTTCATGCCCCGGTCCGGGAGGATCCCACATGCCGTGGAGCGGCTGGGCCCGTGAGCCAGGGCCACTGAGCCTGCGCGTCCGGAGCCTGTGCTCCGCAACGGGAGAGGCCACAACAGTGAGAGGCCCGCGTATCGCAAAAAAAAAAAAAAAAATACTGATCCCTAGGTCATACTCCCAGAGATTCGGATTCAGCTGGTCAAGGTAAGCGCAGACAACTGTATTTCTTAAAAGCCTCCCCAAGTATTTCTCATGTGTAGCCAGGGTTTGGCTGAAAGCCTGTTATAAGGCCTTTAGCCCCCTGCTTTCCCAGACTAATTACTTCAGCACCCAGACTGATCCCTCCTCAGGAAGGAAGAATCCCTTACACCTCCACCCCCAGGCAGGGTGAAGCACTCTTCCACCTCCTCAGAATCAGCCATTTCATCCGAACAGTGCACACAACATTTGCAATCATTGTGGACTTAATTAGTTGCTCCTGTGAGGAGGTGAATTTTCTTGAGGCCAGACAGCAGGTCTGAATTTTCTCTGAATCCCAGTGCCTGGAGAACAGGATGCAGTTGGCTTTGGGCTTTGGAAGGAGTGAGTAGAACTCTTTTTGTTTTCTGTGTTGCCTCCTGCAGTAGAGCAGAGGGCAGACCCAGCTCAGTCGTTCGCAAGCCCTGGGAATTGGACGTGTAATTTAGTCTCTTTGAGCCTCTGTTTCCTTCTGTGTAGAATGGGCACCTCATGGAGTTGTTGTGAGGTTTAGATGAGATGATCGATGTAAAAAGCACATCTCACAAAGCAAAGCGTGTAGTCAGTGATATGTCAAGGCCAATGTCAATTTTGATGTTATGCTCATTTGCGCTGGTGAGTTCACTTCCTGTTCTTCAACATCACTGCCTCTAGACTAGGTGGTGATAGTTCATCCATACCCAGCAGTGCTTTTAGACAGTGGCCCCCAAATGTGCTTTATGAATAGACACACCTGCTTTCTTTTCTCATTCTCAAATAATTTCTAGAGCAATAGTTCTCAAAGTGTGGTCCTTACATGGATCAGCAACATCAGGACCACTTGGGGACATGTTAGAAATGCACATCCTTGGGCCCCACAGCACACTTACTGAATCAGAAACTCAGAACTATTCCCAGCCATCTCTGGCTCAGTAAACCCTTCAGGTCATTCATATACACTGAAGTTTGAGAAACATTTATTTAGAGGAGTAACTGCTTTAAGAACACTTTTAGCTGCCTGCTACACATTTCCTAAATTGATCTGAACCACTGGTTCCTGACCGGGGGAGAGGGTTGTGTCTCTCCCTGCAGTGTTGTGTCAGACCTCCAAGGGGCATCTGTGATTTGAAAAAGCGATCAAAGGTTCTGATTCTCCAGAGATTCTTAGAGGCCATGTTCCCTGTAGTTGAAAATTGTTTTGAAAAATTCTGTTTTTAGGCCATAATTTTAGGAGTGATTCAGATTCAGCCAACTCTTATTTAAAGGATACTATATGCCACGCTCTATGCTGAGTGCTTTCACTGAGTATAATCTTATTTAATGCATATATCCATAGCTTTATTATCAACACTTTACAGATAAAGGAACAGGATCAAGGAATATAAGTTTTGTGCCTTTGGTCACAGTTAATAATGGTAGGGCTGGGATTTAAGCTTATTCTATTCTTAATCATAGATAATTTTCTTTCAATATTATATTCTAATTATACGACCGTGTAAATAGTCCATCTACTGATCTTTGGAGTGGATTTCTTTAAATATAAAATAATGTTAATCACCCTATTATCATTAATTTCACTACTATGAATTATAGCAATTTAGTATTTCTCTCACTTTAAAACCAAGGCAAGGGAAGAAGGAATTTCCAGTTCTGGTAGTAGTTGAGTCTCCCAAAGCTAACTATATAAATCTCAACAAATATTTTTTAAAAATCCAATTTTGAACACAGTGGAAAGAGAGAAGAAGCTGGCAGAAGCTGGAGAGGATTTGACCCTTAAAAAAAAGAGAAGTGTATTTGTTGAGACCTACCCCTCTATATTGAGAACAACTATTGAAAGCTCGGTTTCCACCAGAGTGGAAGCTGTTGTTGGCAGAATAAGAAACCTTGCCCCATGATGCTCACATGCTGATCACCAGAACCTTTGAATACGTTACCTTACATGGCAAATGGGACTTTGCGGACATTGATTTAGGGTGTGGGCCTTGAGAAGGATAGAATAGCCTGGATTATCCAGGTGAGCCCAATCTAATTACATGAACCCTTAAAATCAAAGTTTTTCCAGGTGGAGTCAGAGAAATAAAGGAGAAGAGGCAAAGGAGATGATGTGTGGGAGGACTTAAAACCCCACTGTTGCTGGCTTTGAAGGGAGAGTAAGGGGGCTACCAACCAAGGAATGCAGAGACTTCTAGGAGCTGAGAACTGCCCTCAACTGACAGCCAGCAAGGAAAAAAAAAGGACCCTGGTCCTACAACTACAGGGAATTGAATAGTGCCAATGATCTGAATGAACAAGGAAACAGATTCTCCCCAAAAGCCTCCAGAGGGAGTGAAGCTGTGTCAATGCCTTGCTTTCAGTCTTGTGAGTCGGTAAGCAGAGGAACCGCTAATCCATGCTGTACTTGAACTTCTGACCTAAGGAACTGTGAAATAAACGTGTGTTGTTTTAAGCCACTGTTTGTAATAACTTCTCTAGTAGCATTAAAAACTGATACTGAAGGAAATGTGTAAATATCTTTAAAGTCCTTTATAGGACTTGAAACTTTTCAAGTTTCCTTTAAAGGAAAACAAGTCCACGTATAGTTCTGTATCCAACAAAAATATCTTTTATAAGTGAAAGTGAAATAACCATATTTTCAGATAAATGAAAGCTGAGAGAATTTGATGCCAACAGACCAATACAATAAGAAATGCTGAAAGAAGTTCTTCAAGATGAAGGGAAATGACACCAGATGAAATTCCAGACCTAGAGGAAGAAATGAAGAACACTAGAAATGGTAAAAAACTGCATAAATACAAAGATTATTTTCTTTAAAAAATAACTGATTTTGATGCAAAATTCTAAAATTGCATTAGAGAGTTTATAAGTCAGTGGAAAAAAAAATAAGTCAGCAGAAAATATATAAAAGATTATCACAGAATATGGGAGAGCTTAATGTAATTATATGTAGTATTTGCAAAATACTTATAGTCTTTCATGTAAAATAATACAACATTAACATATCTAAGTAGACTGATGATTTAAGGGAGTGTATGTAGAACAGATAAAAAGCCTTTAGAGAAATTTTAATGGCATACTAAAAAAAACAAAAATAGTATCTGAAAGAAGACAAGAAGATGGGACAGAAATATAAAAAAAGAGGTAGAACAAAGAGAAAATAAATAACAAAATAGTGGATATAAATAAACTGTAGCAATAATTACTTTAAATGTTAGTTGAATAAATCCAGATTGACAGAATGAATAAAAAGTAACACTAATGTAGCTTTAAGAACTGTAACACATGTACCACTCTGAGGGGGGCTGCTGATAATGAGGTAAGCTATGCATGTGTTGGGGGAGGGAGTGTGTGAGATATCTCTGTAACTTCAGCTCAATTTTGCTGTGAACCTAAAACTTCTCTAAAAAAATAGTTATGCTAAATTTTATGCTGTCTACAAGAGACACACTTTAAATATAAACCCACAGGTAATTTTTAAGTAAAAGGATAAAAAAAGATATGCTATGCAAGCAGTAAGCGTAAGAAGATTGGTGTGGCTCTATTAATGTCATACAAGGTAGACTTTAAGAAAAAAGATTACCGGAGATAAAGATATTATATAATAATTTAAAAATTAATGACAAGAGATCATAAATGTAGATGAACCTAGCAAACAAGCTTAACAATACATGAAGCAAAAACTGATACACTAAAGGGAGAAATAGATAGAACTACAAACATGGTTGAAGTTTTAAAAAGCTTTCTCTTAATATTTCATAGAATAACTAGACAAAAAAGTCAGCAAGGGCTTCCCTGGTGGCGCAGTGGTTGAGAGTCCGCCTGCCGATGCAGGGGACACGGGTTCGTGCCCCGGTCTGGGAGGATCCCACATGCCACGTGGCCGCTGGGCCCGTGGGCCATGGCCGCTGGGTCTGCGCGTCCGGAGCCTGTGCTCTGCGACGGGAGAGGCCACAGCAGTGAGAGGCCCGCGTACCGCAAAAAAAAAAAAAAAAATGTCAGCAAGAATATGCAAGATTTGATCAACACTATCAACCACCTTGACCTGATTAACATTTATAGAGCATACATCCAACAACCTCAGGATATACATTCTTTCCAGGTACAGATGGAATAGTTACGAAGATAAACCATATGCCATCTCATTAAATAATTCTCAGTCAATTTCAAAAGATTACAATGTTACCATGTATGTTTTCTGGTGATGATGGAACTAAACTAGAAATGAACAATAATAAGATATGTAAAAAATACCCAAATACTTGAAAATTCAACACATTTTTAAATAATCCATAAGTCAAAGAAGACATCACAAGAGAAATTAGAAATTATTTCAAACTAAACGATAATAAAAAGAAAACATTGACAGAATTTGTGGAATGAAGCTAAAACAGTACTTAGAGGTAAATTTATAGATTTAAATTATATTAAAAAGGAGGAAATGTTTAAAATCAATCAGCTAAGTTTCCACCTTAAGATTCTAGAAGAGAAAGCATAAATTTACCCAAAATAAGTAGAGGAAAATAATGAAAATAAGAGTAGAAATCAGTGATATAGAAAAATTGTTAACAAAGTAAAATCTGGTTTTATAAAAAGATTGTTAATATTGATAAATCCTTAGCCATGCTGATTAAGAAAAAAAAAGCAAGAGAGAGTGAAAACACAAATTACCAATGCTAGGAATAAAAGAGGTATAGTATCAAAAAATGGGTGGAAGACCTAATAGACATTTCTCCAAAGAAGACATACAGATGGCCAACAAACACATGAAAAAATGCTCAACATCACTAATTATCTGAGAAATGCAAATCAAAACTACAATGAGATACCACCTCACACTGATCAGAATGGCCATCATCAAAAAATCTACAAACAGGGCTTCCCTGGTGGCGCAGTGGTTGAGAGTCTGCCTGCCGATGCAGGGGACACGGGTTCGTGCCCCGCTCCGGGAAGATCCCACATGCCGCGGAGCGGCTGGGCCCGTGAGCCATGGCCGCTGAGCCTGCCCGTCCGGAGCCTGTGCTCCGCGACGGGAGAGGCCACAACAGTGAGAGGCCCGCGTACCATAAAAAAACAAACAAACAAAAAATCTACAAACAATAAATGCTGGAGAGGGTGTGGAAAAAAGGGAACCCTCTTGCACTGTTGGTGGGAATGTAAATTGATACAGCCACTATGGAGAACAGTATGGAGGTGTGTCAAAAAACTAAAAATAGAACTACTGTTTGACCCAGCAGTCCCACTACTGGGCATATACCCAGAGAAATCTGTAATTCAAAAAGACACATGCACCCCAATGTTCATTGCAGCACTGTTTACAATAGCCAGGACATAAAAACAACCTAAATGTCCAACAACAGAGGAATGGATAAAGAAGATGTGGTACATATGTACAATGGAACATTACTCAGCCATAAAAAGGAACGAAACAGTGCCATTTACAGAGACGTGGACAGACCTAGGGTCTGTCATACAGAGTGAAGTAAGTCAGAAAGAGAAAAACAAATATCATATAATATTGCTTATATGTGGAATCTAGAAAAATGGTATAGATGAACGTATTTGCAAAGCAGAAATAAAGACACAGATGTAGAGAGCAAACTTGTGGATACCAAGGGGGGAAGAGGGGGTGGGATGAACTGGCAGACTGGGATTGACATATATACACTACTATGTATAAAATAGATAACTAATGAGAACCTACTGTATAGCACGGGGAACTCAATGCTCTGTGGTGACCTAAATGGGAAGGAAATCCAAAAAAGGGGATATATGTATACATATAGCTGATTCACTTTGCTGTACAGTAGAAACCAACACAACATCATAAAGCAACTATTCTCCAATAAAAATTTTAAAAGAAGATCAATAAGACAAACATAAAAAAGAGGTATATTAGAGATCCTAAAGACATTAAAAGAGTAAAAGAGAATATTATCAAAAACGATATGCCAGTAAATTCAACAACTTTGATGAAATGCATAAATTAATACAGCTCTCAAATATGTCACAAGAAGAAATAGAAAGTCTGAATAGCTTTACTTTTAGTTATTCCCACAAAACAACCTTCCAGGCCCGTTTCTTTTCACTGGGAAATTGTATTAAATGTTTAAGGAAAAAATAATATCAATCTTCCATAAAAATCTTTCAGAAAATAGAAGAGAGGGTATGTGGTAATTTGTTTTAAGGCCAGCATTAACTCTGTCACCAATACCTGAAAAAAAGACATTATAAGAAAAGGAAAATATGTAAAAATATATCTCACACATATTGGTGTAAAATCTCTAATGATGTATTAGCATATCAAATCCAGTAATATACAAAAAGATTAATGCAATATCAGCATATAGTTTATCTCCAATAATACATGTTTGGATATTTAAAATCAATTGCTGTAATAAACCACAATAACAGAATAAAAGAGAAAAATTGTATAATTAGTTCAATAGATCCGTAAAAACCATTTGACAAAATACAATACGCATTCATGATAAAAACTTTCAGCACATTAAAAGGAGAAGGGAACATCCTTAATATGATAAAGGACACCTGTAAGAAACCTAAAATTAGTGTCATTATTAATGATGAAATATTAAATACTTTTTCCCTTAGATCAGGGATCTGCACCTAAATCAAGATGTCTGCACCTCTATATACAGTATTTTACTATGTGACCTACTGAGTACAATAAGCCAAAAAAAAAAAAAAAAAAAAGATAAAAGAATTAGAAAGGAAAAAGTAAAACTCTATTCATGGACAACATAGTTGTTTATCCTGAAGAATATACAAAACACTTATTATAACTAATAAGTGAATTTAGGAAGGTCACGGGATATAAATTCAATAGACAAAGATCAATTGTATTTCTATATAATAAGAACAAACAATTGGAAATTGAACTTAAAAAAGACTTTTTATGATAGCATTAAACATACGAAATACATAAGGAATACATTTAAGAAAATATGTGCAAAACCACATGCATAGCTCAGAGAAATCAAATAAGGCTTAAATAAATGAAAAGATATGCCATGTGCCTGGACTGGAAGATTCAGTATTGCTAAAGATGCCAGTTCTCCCCAATTTGACTTATAGATTCAGTGCAATGCCATTTAAAATTGCAGCAGGCTTCTTTGTAGATATTGTCATGCTGATTCTTAAATTTATGTAAAAGTGCAAAGGGCGCAGAAGAGCCAAAAGAATTTTGAAAAAGAAGAACAAGATTAAACAGGTCTCACACTACCTGATTTCAAGACTTACAATAAGGCCACAATAATAAAGACAGTGTGGTGTTTGTACAAGGATAAACAACTAGATGAATGAAACAGAATTGAAACCAGAAATAGACCCACATATGTATGGACCTTTGACAGAATTGCCAAGGCAGTGCAGTGGGGAAAGGAAAGTCTTTCTAACAGGTATACTGGAACACCTGGATGAATATGAGGGGAAAAAAAAATGAACGTTGATTACTGCCTCACACTACACACAAAATGTAATTCAAAATGAATAATAGATCTAACCTTAAAAGGTAAAAATATAAAGCTTCTAGTAACAGCATAGAAGAAAATCTTGAGGGTCCTTATAGCCTGAAGTAGGCAAAAATTTCTTAGAGTAGACACAAATGGTATTAAATGTAAAAAGAAATAACAAACTATATCAAAATTTAGAATTCATCCTCATCGAAAGGTACTATTAAGAAAATGTGAAAGCAAGCCACATACTGGGGACCTCCTGCAAGTCAATAAGGGGCAACTCAATATTTGTAATGGACAAGGAGACTTGAACAGACACTTCACAGAGGAATATCTGTGGCCAATAAACAAAGTTCTCAGCATCATTATTCTTGAAGAAAATGCAAATTACAACCATATAAAATTTACTGTACATTCAGTAGAATGGATAAAATTAAAGATTTTGACAACACAAAGAGTTGGCAAGAACGTAGGGCAACCAGAATCATCATCTTTTGATAATGATTGTGTGAACTGGTACAACCATTTTGGAAAAGGTTTGACAGTGTCTTATAAAATCAAACATACACATAACCTATGGCCCAGTAATCCTACTTCTATGTATTCACCCAAGAGGAATGAAAACGTAATATCCACAAAAAGGTATATACAGGAATGTTCACACCAGCTTTATTCAAGCTTGACTAATTTTGGAATCACCCCAAACGTCCATCAGTAGTAGAATGGAGAACCTAATGGTGATATATTCATGCAAGGCAATACTACTTAGCAATTTAAAGAAGAACTACTATTACAACAATATGGATAAATCTCGAGTATTATGTTGAGTGAAGGAAGTCAGATACCAGCTATGATTGCAAAAATAGGCAAATCTTATGTATAATGACAGAAATCAACAGTGGTTACCTCTGAGGGGAGGCTTAACCGGAAGGAGGCACAGGGGAATTTTCTGGGGTGATAGAAATTTGTATCAACTGGGGTGATGATTATATGGATGAATTCTTTCATCAGAACTTATCCAGTTATGCACTAAAGATGTGTGTGCTTTTCCTGCATGTAATTTTTTAACCTCAAAAAAAAGGGAGCAGTAATTTGAGGTTGGTTGTTAGATAAAAATGGTCATAGCGTGCTTTAGATTTTCCTTACTCTAATAGAATACATCTTATATATTGGATATTTAAGTAAATCAGGCATCTTCTATGTTAATTAAAAATTGATTTAGAAGCATTTAAGTGTTAGCATATTTCTCCTGAGGAATGTGTTGGCCTTGCACATTGGCCCTGCATGGCCCCAGTCATCCCCTCCACCTTGGTGAATGAATGAAGGCTATTGAAATGTTTTGCAAATCAGAGCTCCACTTTCCACATACTTGACCTCTTTGTGGTAGTTCATTATTTCTCAGAATGCATTTTTCCTTCTGTGGAACTTTTATGTAACAATGTCTCTAATATAGAGCTACCTGCCATTATTTAAGTGAAATATGACCGGTTGCTTACAACTGATTTAAATGCAAAGTCAACCATGAACAAAACATTCAAGCCAGTTAAATATTTTTTGAAAAGCCCTATTTTTGCCAATAAAAAGGAATAAAAAAGAGCCAACAAGTATATTCAAGAACCTTTTAGCAAACAAGGAAATGGTTTTTTGGTTTGAAGTAGAGAGAACTTAGCAAAAGCTGATAAAAACCTCAAATTAAATCTTTTTTTTTTATCTTCCACTTTTATTGAGTTTCACAGTAGGTCATTTTTAATTATATGAAGCTTCTTTCTAAACGGCAGTGACACTCCTGTTTCTGTAATAAGTGACTGGGCAAAACCCTATGCTCTTCTGGTATGGCATTTTACAAAATTAACTGAAACATAAATGGAATTAGACTTATGGGTGTTTGGCATGATGTCAGCGTGATTGTGTTTTTCTTGACTGAAATGACGTGCTCCAAAGTGTGAACTGAAGAGACCTGTTCATGACCCCATGTGGAGTCAGACCCTGTGGACATACTTCTCTTTTTATTTTGGGGATTTAGAAATTGACCCTCCAACTCAAAGCAAGGGAATTTGGGTTCTTTCCTCTGTAGAGCTGAAAGGCAATCAGCCCATGTACGTGTTGTTTCCCCCTTATCTGTGGAAAGTAGCAATACGTTAGAAATTGTCTTCCTATTTCACAGATGCACATACTAAGGAACAGAAGGGCAGTCAGGGGTTTCCAAAGCCACAGAATGAGGCAGAGAGAGGCAACAGTTACACCTCAAGTTCCCAATTCTTGCTTCAACATATTAATGTTTCTTTTTGTTAGGCAAATGGATTATAGTCTGTTGATATGAGTGCCTTTGGGCTAATGATTATGCAATCAAAAAACTGTAAGCTTTTGTATAGTTAAATAGAGACTATTATAATAGAATGCTAATGTAGTATTAGCTTCAATAGGTATGGAGAACAACATTTTAAAATATGAAACTCCATAAAGCAGGGTTAGTAGTTCCATAGGCACTATAGTCCCTGCTCTCTAACTTTAGATTTAAAAAAGTAGTGACCCTGATTATCTGAGATGGTGAAAGCCAGTTTTTGAACTTGTCTTGTGGTGGAGCCCCACACTGTCCTAACAACATCTTCAATTTACTCTGATTAAACAACTCTAAAATAAATGCACTCCAAGAAATATCAGTAAATCTTTACCTAATTTAAAAAAAAAATAATAATCACTACAAAAGGTCCTGACCCAGAGATTAATAGGTAAGGGAAAAGAGGTATGTTTTGAGTTCAAAGCAATCCGACTCGGAAAATACCTGTGAGGAAGAAATATAACTTGCTTATCAATCTAATGAACTTGGTTGGCTTCTTATTCATTTATTCAACAAGTATTTTTAGCATGGTTTTAGATTGTGGGAGTTCCAAGTTATTTAAGATGATTTTCCTATTTTAAAGTCACTTAGGATCTAGTTGTAAGGATAAAATATACACGCTAGGAAACTTGAATTAAGTAACAGTATGAGACTCAAAGAACACGTCTGTGAAAGAGGTGTAACAAGTCAATAAATGTGCAAAAGATCATCATTGATTAAGATGATCCTGCAAAATTTGAGGAGCAAACTGAATACCTAGGAAAAATCAAATCTTATTTTTAACAAGGGCTTTCCTGGGTGTCAGGTTAAACTAGTTAACCAGTTTGTTAGTTCTCACTCCCTTGGAGAGCACACATGTGTCTCATCTCAGCAGTCTGTAGTGAACCCTCTTACTGTAAATGTATATGTTTAACCATCAGAGCTATCTGTTATAACTCTGATCACAATGTGTTATAATCAGTTATTTTCCTATTTGTCTCTCTTTCTCTACTCTGTGATCCCGAGAACGTGGATGGTGACTTAATAACCAACATTTATTAAGCTCTTACTGTATACTGAGTGTGATTTTTAATTTCAAGTCCTTTTTATATATTAACTCACTTAGTACCCCTACTAACCTGATAACATAGGTATTACTCTGTGCTTCAGATGAGGAAATTGAGGCATGAAGAATTTAAGAAACATACCCAGAAGGAAATATGTGGCAGATCTGGGATAGGAAAACAGGCAGTCTGGCTCGAAAACTCATGTGTTAATTCCTCCACTGTATTGCATCTTATCTTAGTATCATTTGTACCTAAAATAATGGTTGACATTGGCTAGTATCACTGGCTAGCTGAACACATAGATGATGAATAATTTTTACAACTGTAAATTTTCTGGAAGGGTATGTCAGGATTCATGCAAACATTAATAGAGCAACTCCAGAAAGTCATTTGACGCCGAAGGATGCAGGACACAGATATCCCCCTAGAAATGGCAATGTGTCCCCAGTCTGTGGATGCCTTTAGGCTTTCAATCGTCTCTCTGTTCTGTCCTATAGTTACAGCCTATATTTTAGCATGGATGATTGTCCAGTCAAAGCTCCTTGCAAGCAATAGAAACCCCTCAAACTTGTTCAAGTATTAAGTTTACTGAGAAATGTCATGGGTACAAAGGGAGGAAAAGAGACCATTTCCCAGAGAATGGATTGTGGCCCAAGCAGTCCCCTAAAATGTGTCTGCTACAAGTATGTAGAACATACTTTTAAGTGTTATAAAGTAACTCATTTATGTACTTATTTTTCTCAGAGGGCATTAAAGCACTCAAAATGAAGGCAGTGCTTAAAATCCCTCACTGAAATAGGCAGTAGCCTGTCTTTATCGGAAATACTCATCTAATCCTACACCCGAGGGTCTGGCTCAATCCAAAGCTTTGTGCCTTTCCCTTGAATGTGTTCTTCATTCATTCATTTATTCATTTCCTTGTTTATGTATACATTCATTCATTTGGAAGCCTTACTGTTCTTTGCTTCCTTTTTGCCTAGACTGGCTGTGGGCAGGGGGTACAGTGGTGAACAGACAGGCTCAGACCGTGACCTCTTGGAGTTTACAGTTTAGTGGTGTCAATATATAAACATGTGTCTTAGTGAGTAGACTTTTATGTCACATGTAATTCTTAGGCACTTAGTTACTGAGTCTTGCTTTCTTATTTGTATAACAGGGTTAAATAGTGACCTGGCCTTTCTCACATGTTGAAATGAGACTTAATGTACACGAAATCCCCTTTTTAATGTAAAAACTTAACTCAGAAATAGAACGCTGTATTTGGTCAGTTAACAGAAGGAGATCATGGTGGCGGCTGGGGCAGCTGGCTGTTTGATTGGTTTTAGGAGGCAGTCTGGCATGGTGCAAGGAACGTGGCTTTTCAGAGAATAACATCTGAGTTTGAATTCAGATAACATCCCATACTAACATGTGTCCTTGGGCAAGTTACATAACCTTCCTGGGCTTCATTTTCTTCACCTCTAAGCAGAGGCAAATCATGCCTGCTTTGGAGAGGACCAGAGAGAGTTTATAAATCACTTGACAGAGTTTAGTCTTCAATAAATGCTGGCTGGTATTTTTAGAATCCTGAGCTATCCAGGAATCAGCTATTAGGACTCTTAGCTTTCCTAGGTTACCCTCCTTCTACTCCTCCCTTTCCTGCCTGTGGCCACACCACTCCCTGCATCTCGTTAACCTTCCCTGGCCCTTCAGTCACCCTTGCAGCCCCACAGTCCAGGTGTACCTTCCCAGTTAGTGTTCCACACTCCATCAGTAGCTTCTTGGTTTCCCAGTGAAAACCAGTGTCCCTCATTCTATCCCCTTGGGGGTCCTGCTTTCTGTGTGGGTGCTAGAGACCTAATGTTGTCATCCCAGGGATGAATCCTACTGGTTCCTTTGTTGAGTACCAAGTGTGTGCGAGGTATTTTATCCCTATAATATTTCTGCAAGGCAAATATTTTTTCCATTTTATAGACAGGTGGAATATTATCCCAAATTCACAGAGTTGAAAGTGGTGAATCTGGGATCTGAACTCTTTCTGCGGAATCCAATATCTAGTGACTCCCTACAGACAAGGTAAATCCCAGCTGTAAAGAAATTCAACCCTTAGGTGTAGCCCTAAGCAAGCAAATCGTTAGGGACTGTATTTTGAGAAACACATGGACTTCCTGGAAACAGATTAGTAAAATCACCGATTAACCAATATTTGTGGAGCACTAGTTGCCTGGCGGTGACTTCCTAGATGCTCAGTATAGGGGATGGACAGGCGTGATCTTGTCCAAAGGCACTCATGTAAATGAGGAAGGGGAAGTGGGGGCAGTAGGAGGTGATTATGAACCCGAGTTCAGTCTGAATTGGGGATGGCACAATCAGGGCACGTTTTTCAAGCAGGTTTTACAGGCAGAGAGAGCAGGAAAGGTGCGTAAAAGATAAAAGTAAACAGCATGACAAGGTGACAAAGGTATGAGAATGCAGGAGTCATTTGAAGGGACTGTGAGAAAGCATGTGGCTAGATAGAACAAAATAATCATGGAGAGGAATGAGAGATAAGGCTAAGGAAGAATGTTGGAGTGGGGCAAGATGGTAGAAATGTCTTTAATGCTATACAAAAGCATCTGGACTTGGGCCTATAGCTGGTGAGCAGCCATAAAAAGTCTGAATTTTAAAATAATGACTCTGATAATGGTTATGTTAACTAACCTTATTGTGGTTGTCTTTTTGCAAAATAGACATATCCTCTGCAAACCGTTATGCTGTACACCTTAAACTTACATAACGTTACATGTCAATTTTATCTCAATAAGGCTGGAGAACATAAAAATGAAATAACGACTCTAAGTATCATTTAACCTCATTGTGTTAGCTTATGGTCTCTAAGATACCACGGATCAAATCATGCCTTCCTCCTGGGTCTGCCATGGGTAAAAGCTGGGCATATTTAATCTGAATGAACAATAGAACTGAGCCCTAAACCATGGCTTGGTGTTTTAATGTGCTACACGTGGTAATAAAGAATATGCCCCCCAGGACCCGTAAACAATAGGAATGAATTATTGGGGTCCCTCTGCTAATTTTATCTCTGATGTAGAAGCTGAACTATTCATTAAAGCAGTCCTAGGAAGAAAATCACGAAAGCCCCATTGGCTACAAGACCCCAGAGTTTCTCCCCTACTGCCATCTTTTCTTTCTATCATGAGTTCCATTTTAAGATATAACTTTCCTAAATTAAATGTTAGAGTTTTAGGAGCTAAGCATCAGTAGCTCTGGCGTGGCTTGGAGTCTTCCTCAATCCAGTCATGGAACTAAAATGAAAATAGAATTATGGAAAGGGCAGATGCAGTATCTTATATCACTTTTATTACATTATATTTTAGCAGCTGAGACAGGAGGGGAGAATATTATAGAATCAGCTTGCTGCAGTCTCGCCTATAATTATATTTTTCCTTGATAAGACATTGGCATGGAGCCCACCAAAATATTGATGCGAAATTTGATCTCCCAGTGCTGTGGAATTTCTCCAGGCCTGGGATTGAGACTGAGAGGTTTTGGAAGTGCTTGGCAGCTGTAGTAAATTCAGGAGCTAGAGGCAAGGAACAATCCCTCTCGCATAAGCCCAAATTCAATATATTACATAACTACAAAAGGCACACTCCTCACTGTATCTTTAGACTCATGACTGGATCCTATCCAGCTCATGTATCCTGCCTAGGTGTAAACACACACTTTACAAAATATCTAGGGAAAAGGGTGGGAGCCCTATAAAATTTTCATGGTTTTATATTTTAAGTGGGTGTATTACGTATAAATAGATATGCTGGTTCTGAAGTTCTTCAAAAACAAGTAGCAGGAAAAACTGCATGCCCCATGCTGTCACATATGATGAGTTTTACTCTCTCTTGCTATCTTTTTTGATAAGTACCAGTCCAGTTTTTCTTTTTCAAAATAAATAAATAAATAAATAAATTGCTGCAATATGGACATTCAGCATGAGCAGAGTTTGCTGAGGACTACCTATTTGTAAGTAAAGTTACTTTAAATTAGAGCCTATACTGTTATTTCCATAAGCAAAGCTGAAAGGCATTATATGCTCTGGCCCATTGGAATACCTGAGTTCAGCATGACTCTATCAGGAGGCTGCTGGCAGAGTGAAAAGAGCATAAGCTTAGGAACCAGACAGACCTGAATTTAAAATCCCAACTCTGGCACTGACGAGTTGCACGGGCTTAGCTAATACCAGAGTCTCTTTCATCATCTGTGAAGGTGTGAGGAATACAATGGGATTGTGTGCATAAGCAGCCCACTGTAGTTGGCACCTAGCAGAAGCTCAATGATGCATTATTTTCCCATACCTTCCTTTCTCTTTTCCATCTCAGAATATAATTATTTGTGGACAGAATGCCAGGAAATTTATATCAAACATTGTCTAGCAAGGAAGGGATCTGTTTACTAAGGATTTTTAATGGCTTCAGGTGTGATTTATTTTTTTACTGTTGCCATCTATTTATAACATGCTGTTCTTACAAAGATGACTTGAGACAGCTTTCCAAATAAGACAATTGCTGTAAGCTTGTAAAAATGATAGTAGAGAGAAAAGATAAGGAACCAGGGACAAAATATTCTAACCTAGTTACTGTAACGGAGTATAATTTTTGGCCAAGGAAAATTCCTTGGAAATTTCCATTCTACATAGCTTTCATTATAAGAAAAAACAAAGACAACAATTCATCAGAGGAGACGGTTTTGCCTGGTATTCAAAAAAAGTTCTTATTGGGGTAATTTTATTGGGACTATTTAGAGGCACTGTTGCTTTTAATATGACGGGTGATATTCTTAACTCATACCCTTAGGACTCCAACTCCAGGTTAGTCCTGACCAAGCCAGCAGGATATACACAGGATCTGGGCAGATCCTAGATTGGAGGTCTTCACTCTAAGAATCAACTAACTTCATAACCAACCCAGGGAAGACACTGGTAGGGTGGAGATTTCCTAGGCTTTGAAGTGAAACCAACCTAGGTTCAAACCCAGATCTGTAACCTACTCTCCCTTGAAGCCTTAGGCAAGCTGACTTAAGCTCTCAAATCTTTCTAAACAAAGAAAAAGGAGGGGGGATAAAGATACCCACTTTATGTAGATAGGAGGCCCCTTTCCCATTTGAATTGGAGCCCTATGGATAAGATGAATATTTCTTTTTTCCATAGGTCTGTTATGGCAATCAGCCCTTTGATTGTCATTACATGGGCATTTCATGAAATAAAATATAAGGAAAGGGAGGGGAATGTGCCTAAACAGTCTGTCTCTGGTCCCAGGAGTGCCGTGGCGTTCATTTTCTAAGCTCAGTACAAATTTGTATTGTAAAGCCCTGACTTAGGCTCCATGCAGTCTTTTGCTGGAGATCCCTCAGGAAAGATGCTTGTGAGCTCTCACCTCCTTCACAAATGCTTGTACACGTGTACACACACACACACGTACACACACAAGCACGCACAGATTTAGTCCTTGTGTATTACTTTGTGAATCATAAAAAAAATTATACAGAAAATTATTTCTCTCCTGCCTGTTTAAAGTGCTGCTATTTCTACTTTAATTCTGAAATTACCTCGTGAGCTAGTTTGTAAATTTGAAGTTCTTAGTCCTAATAGTGGTATTATCCAGACAGTATTTTTTTTTTTTAACATTTAACATACTTACGAATCATTTTCTAAATAAGCCAATTCATCTAGCTGATTTTTGCCTTTCTTCCAAATTTATATGGTAGACAGAATAATCTTTAACAAATTAGAGTCTGTTATCAATTTAGGTCACAAGACTGAGGCTTGGAAAAAACAGAAATCCAATAGAATTAAATTACTTCCCTCTGATTTAGTTTTAATTTATTCTCCTTTTTTCTTATTTAAAGCTACCACTGCTAAGTGTTCTCTTCTCCAGTTCTCTATTCAGAATATTTTCTATTGTTCCATTACCCAAGACAAATCCGCATGCACATAACCATCTATAGTTCTCAAAGAATTATTTATATATAATATATAATAAAAGCTCTTGATAATTTAGATCCCTTAAGCTGACTGTTGAATAATACATTGTGAAATATGTCAGCATCTCAATGTAATGACAATCAAAGGGCCGATTGCCATAACAGACCTATGGAAAAAAGAAATATTCATCTTATCCATAGGGCTCCAATTCAAATGGGAAAGGGGCCTCATATCTACATGTTTGTCTTTTGTATTGAAAATGTTCCTGAAGTTGTTGGCTTAAGACAAGCTACTACAGCACAGTGAAAATATCCTAAGCAGGTATTAAACTCTTTTTTCTCTGGTTCTATATTTACTAATAATGTACTACTGACCATTGATTAGTTCCAAACTGGGAAGGCAGTGTTTTCCAGTCTTCATAATGGAGTTGCCACATTTTATAGTCTATACAGAGGTCTTCTGTGGTTTTGGTGAATGTAACCAAATTTTCTGAGTATAGATGACCCCATAATAAGGAGAGCAGATTCTGGTCCCCCTTCTAGGTACTTCATACATTGTAAGGCCCAATTCAAGACAATCTTACTATTCACTATCACCATTATATAACCTCATAGCTTTCCCATTTTAGAATCATGTATTCCAAAAACAAACCTTCAAAAATGAAAATCTGAACTATTGATGCCACATCTATATGAATTGATATTAAAAGTATATCAATACTGTTAGACTTTCAAAGTATTTGGAGTTACTACCGTATTTTAAAAGTTTATTTTTAGTACCTTCAGACTTTCATAAAGTAATAGGACAGTTTAAGATTTGAAGGCTTGCTGAATTGAACTTGGGAAGTTATTGAAATTTTTCCACAAAGAGAAAAGAAAATTCAGGTGCCCTGATTTTAGCATCTGTAGGAATGACTTAATTGACTATAGATGTGTAGTCTATAGGGGAGAGTAGTCAACCTGGCATTAGTGGGAGGGACTCTGAAGCAAGTCTCTAAGGCATAGTCTCATATGAGTAAACAAGTTCAGGTTTTATTACACTGCGTATAGCACAGTTACCTGGAATTTAACAATTTTCCTAAACTTTATACCAAAACGTATGCCGTAGAGTTTAAATAAATTCTAGCGATATGCCTAAAGAGTTTGTGTTCCAGGTTGCTGGACCTAGCAAAAAACTTAGAGTTGCCTTGGGAAAGGTATTTTTGTCTGTAAGACAGGCTATAGGAAACTTTAAGCTGCTTGGAAGGATTAATGATGACCTTGAAAGATTTTGCTTTTAGGAGGAAGTCGTAATTTCACGTTCACATTTTTTTTTTTTTTACCATAGGCACCAATTTTTCTACCCAAAGACCTAGCAGCCCTGTGCACTGATGAAAAGATCTAAGAGGAAATTTTTTTTAATGGTCTGGATATTTGAAGTTACTCAATAAAGATACTTACATATTTCAATTTTTTTTAAGTAATAAAATTGCTCTAGAGTTGCCAGTGTAAGAGTGTATAATATTCAAGAAGTTATCTGCATGGCTGACTATTTAAAAGCAGAACCATGTGGGTGATATCAAATTCTGCACACGATGCAGTCTTATATTTTTTATTTATTTATTTTACTGACGTATAGTTGATTTCCAATATTGTGTTGGTTTCAGGTGTACAGCAGAGTGATTCAGTTATATCTGTATATATGTATGTATCTATAGTCTTTTTAAAAATGTTATTCCAATTATCGTTTATTACAAGATACTGAATATAGTTCCCTGTGCTATACAGTGATTCAGTTTTTTATGTGGTAGAATTTTTAATTTTTAATGTAGCCTGAGATCTATCTTCATAGATAGGTGAAGTCACTTGACCGTACTTGCAAGTTGATGTAAATATTGGACCAGATTTGCCTACTTCAAACCGTAAAGACACTCAAGATTTCTTTCTATGGTGTCACTAGAAGCTTTATATTTTTACCTTTTGAGGTTAGATGAGGCTTTTCCAACACCACTAATTTTTTGGCTTTATTCTGGTTTTCTGGTTGCTTTTTTCTCATCTTATTGACAGATACCTTTTTCTTTGCTCATTTCTGACATTTCTCACATTCTGTTATATGCTACCTTCTCTTCTCACTGTGTACACCTGGGTCAGTTTTATCAAGGCTTTAAATATTATCTATGTGCTTATTATTCTTGAATCTATATATTTAACCCAGATATTGATCCTGAATTACAAATCCAAACTCAAATCCAACTTTGAGGCATGTTCACATCCCAAGCTGGACTCACAGTCTTCTCTTACCTTTTTAGACCCTCTTCCTCTTCCTTGTGTTTCCTATAACCCAAGTGTTCACCAAGTTCTGTCAAATCTACTTACTTGTCTCTCAAATCTGTCTACTTTTTTCTCCATATCCACTGCCTCTGCTGTCATTAACCCAGACCAGACTCCCACCATCTCTCAAATGACTAACCACTAGTCTCCTAACCTGTCTGCTGTGCTTATGGTCTATTCCAACACTGCAGTCAGGATAATCTGTCTGAAATACAAAATTGACCATTTCAGTTCCTATCATACTTTCCCCCTTGCTCCCAAGCCCAATCCTGTTCCCATTCCCTCCATTCCTATGGAAGTCTTTTTACCCCAGTATAGATACGTAGGTCTAGTCTCCAATGTAAAGGAGAGAGAAGGTAAGGCACAGGCCCGGTGAAATTACAAGTTAATTACAACCTGGGAAAATTAGAATTTTTTTCTTTGATCTTCCTTTGCACAGTTTTTATAACTATTCAGGCAGTTCATAGATCATTTCCTTTAATTCTTATTTCATGACTTCTATGTTGGTTTAGTGAGTTTCAGACACTATTCACATGTATCACCTCAAATGGTAGTAACCATTTGGGCTATAGAAATGGCAAAGAAGAATCAGATTAGTATGGTACAAGGGACCATGAGGAGGATCCATTAGTTTTTGTAGCTCATCTCATTTTAGCTGCATCTCTCTACTTTAGATATTCATATTAGAAAACACCATCCCTTTTTCCTTAAATTATATGTATATACTTTTTTTTTTTTTGCGGTACGCGGGCCTCTCACTGTTGTGGCCTCTCCCGTTGCGGAGCACAGGCTCCGGACGCGCAGGCTCAGTGGCCATGGCTCACGGGCCCAGCCGCTCCGCGGCATGTGGGATCTTCCCGTACCGGGGTATGAACCCGCGTCCCGAACCCACGTCCCCTGAATCAGCAGGTGGACCCTCAACCACTGCGCCACCAGGGAAGCCCAAAATTATATGTCTATACTTTAAACTTTTAGACTTTACCTTTTAACCTTTAAGCCTGATTATGGTTTAGTAAGATATTTTGTGGGGTAAGGAGGTGGCAAACAGGGCCACTCCTGCCTAACTGTTCTCTTTCCCAAGTGATTGTACATGTTTGGAGAAGTTGAGACCTTTGAAAATGTGTGTCCTGAATGTTTTTTTCCAGAGCCTTCATTTTCATTAAGTTAAAATACTTAAAATTGGCTCAAGCCTTGACATACAGAAAGTCCAGGACTGAGAAAGGCAGAGCTCAGGATTTTCTACTCCCAGTACTGTATCTAATATCGACTGAGGACCATATCTCTTCCTGTCCTGAGCTGAAAAGGAACTGGATTCAAGGAAGATTCCATCCCAAGCTCCTTATCTCTTAACTTTCCACTACCATCAAGCCCTAGCTTATCAATACTTCCCTTAATAAGGCCCCTGGAGTACAGGTAAGAAGCTACACTTTCAATTTAATGGGAGTGAACATAATTCTCACTAGACTGAATGTTTTTTATTTTTCTTTTTTTAAAGTTTCTTCTTTAGTATGTATATCAGCTAAGTGGATGGTTTTGTAGGTCTCATGGATTTTAGTTCTCTTTTAGGAAAGCTTCCCCCCTCTTAAATCTTTAAAGAATGTTTCTGCCCCCTTTCATTTTTCAAAGCTGATCTTAAACCTTACTTCTTTGCTTTCCTGCTCCCTCTCTTCTTTGCATGTTAATATCTATAAATGAAGTTCCCGCTCCTCCATGTGAGCCTAGCAGAGATCAATGAAGTGAGTAGCAATTAGAAGCACTCATCCAGCAGGAGCCAGCCTGGCTTAAAATCAACCTTTCTTGGTAAACCAAGAGAATATATAATAATCCTGATTGATTACTCCCAAAGAGTCGTTGGTATTCGGTGCAGTGAAACTAAAATAGTCCTTAATTCGAAATCCTCCCTTGGATTTTTATCTTCTTACATGTCTCTGCCACAGGTAAACCGTTGGGCTAAAGAAGGAGGAGATGAAAGTTTATTTTTAAGCTTTTTACAGTAGTAAATAGGTAACACCATCTGAGATCCTTAAGCTTCTTAGAATTTGTCTTAGAAGATGTAAAAAACTGATACAGGGCTTCCCTGGTGGTGCAGTGGTTGAGAGTCCGCCTGCCGATGCAGGGGACATGGGTTCGTGCCCCGGTCTGGGAAGATCCCACATGCTGTGGAGAACCTAGACCCATGAGCCATGGCTGGGCCTGCGCGTCCGGAGCCTGTGCTCCGCAACGGGAGAGCCCGCGTACCGCAAAACACAAACAAACAAACAAACAAAAAAACTCGCAATTCTCAAACAACAAACAAACAAACAAACAAACAACAAACAAACAAACAAAAAAACTCGCAATTCTCACATTGTGTTTCTTTTTTGACAAAGCGACAGAGAGGCATGGACATATATACACTACGAAGCGTAAGGTAGATAGCTAGTGGGAAGCAGCCGCATAGCACAGGGAGATCAGCTAGGTGGTTTGTGACCGCCTGGAGGGGTGGGATAGGGAGGGTGGGAGGGAGGGAGGGAGACGCAAGAGGGAAGAGATATGGGAACATATGTATGTGTATAACTGATTCACTTTGTTATAAAGCAGAAACTAACACACCATTGTAAAGCAATTATACTCCAATAAAGATGTTAAAAAAAAAAATTTAAACATTTTAGTTCTGTTAACTGAAAGCCATAAAAGCAAAAAAAAAAAAAAAAAAAACCTCTGATACATTTGATCTAGCCCAGGATTCCTGGGCATTTATGTTTGAAAAAAATCCATTTATTGAGCCCTTGGCTCTAGTGCAGGTACTCCAAACTCAGTGTGTTACTAAAACCTCATTACCTCTGAAGATTGTGATAGGCATACTTGCTCTCTTGGGAAACAAGGTTCATAATTCCTTGTAAGAAAGTCTCTCTTGAAGTCCAGTAGAATGTCTCTTGCTGGAATCCAACTTTATGTCTTCATCTTTAGTACAGAGTACTAAACCGTCCGTTTTTTCCCCAGAATTACTTCATCTATTTCAAGGAAACATTGAATAGTCTCAAAGAATGTCTATGCAATCTAGAACCTACTCTCCTTGTCGTGAGTGTGGAAAATGTCTTAATCACTGAAATTTCGGATTCCCCCCCAAGTGCTGAAATTCTTTTAACCAAAACACCTTAAGCTCCAGTTGAGTTATTTTTCATTTATTCCCTGCTTCCTTCTCATAATAACTCTTTAGATCCTCAAAGGGATAATCTAACTTTTCCTGACTTCTGCTCTTTGTAACATTTTAATTATTTCTATTGACATCTTCGGAACCAAGTCTACATGTGTCTTTTAAACTTGGAACCTTTTAAGTGCATAATATACACGTGAGATTCACAAATAGGTTTTGTTGGTAATAATGATAGAAGAAACTTTGTCATTCCACACAAAAGGAACCCATCCTGAGTACTTGGGGTGATGGGGAATGGGGAGTTGAAGCCCAGAGTTCCCTTTGGCCATTAACACTGATACAGAAATAACAAGTTACAATCCTAGAGAAGGGGTAAGTGGATCCACAAGGCCGGGTAAATGAACAACAGTGATGTAGGGGTGGGAACGACACGAATAGCAGCAGGTGCCACGTCTGACCACATCACATACTTGAAAACTAACGTCTAAGACTTGATCTGAGTTCAGAGCCCAGGGGGTTCGGGAGGAAGCTCAGCAGGAGAGTTTGGAAACTCTCTAGTCATTCTGATGGAGCCATTTAAGCAGAGTTCTCTGGAAGGCCTCTTCTGAGGCCCGGTGGACATGTCTCTACTAGACTCAAAGGCATGGTCCTGGCTTCTGACAGATATGATGAAAGTAGTCAGGTGACTCAGGCCTTCCTCTCCCATCCTTTGGAGTCGAGTCTGATCACCCACAGACAGTGCAGTACTTTCCTCATGAATGACTTCACTCTGACCTAGTTATCCCTGTGGATTCAGGTCCCTGTCAAGAGTATTCACAGGTCAGACAGCATATTGACTGCTGCCTAAATCAGGAAGACACACACGTTAATGAACGTGCATCTCAGAGGTGAGAGGAGCTGCTTCCGTGGCAGCTACCGTTGGGTTCCACTTTGCAGGTTCCATTGTCACTACACAGAACCCTGAGCTGCAGAATTGGCCCCTGACCATCCTTAAACCCAAGTGGCAGGTGAGACCCCAAGTCAGTGATGAGGAAAAGAGTAAGGAGACCCATCCAAGTACAATATGTCCAGCAAAAATACCCAGAATACAAAATAAAAAAAGAAACCCACAATAAAAAACAACAACAACAAAAAAAACAACACAAACAAGCCAGGGACTTCAGACTACTAGATGGCAGTCGGCCTGGCCCTTCCACTTTACTCCTATTGTAGCTGTTTTCTCCTGCCCCATTCCCAGATTCCAATCCCTTCCAATCTGTTGCTCCCCTCTGGCCCTTTAAGACTGAACATCCATTCGTCTTCTACTTCTTGGAGGTTCTTATTTATGTGAACTAATATAACAAACACATCTGTAGTTGTTATGTTACCGTGTGCCACATACGGATCTAAGCACTTAACAAATCTTAAGTCCTGCATTTAAGAAGCAGTCCTATTGTTACTTCACTTTATAGATGAGCTTGTCCCCATTTGTGGTTCTCCATGTTCCTGGACATTGTATACGGATAGCCTGTTGAGGACCTGGAGTGTCAACGTTACCAGTACTCAAGCAATGGCTCCCTCAGAGCAAGGTTGGACAGTGACCATTGTGTGGCAGCAAAAGAACTTGAGCTTTTGGAGCAGGATCCTCTGGGTTCCATCCCAGGCCTGCCACTTACTAGCTGAGTGTCTTTAAGCAATTTAGAGTTTTCTCATCTGTAAAATGGGAATCGTATTGACCTGAGAAGGCTTTGGGAGGTTAGAGATCACACGGGGAAAGCTCTAGCACAGTGCCTGGAACAGACAGCATTTAGGAAATGGTAGCTACTGTTATTCGCTCAGATTCAGCTAGGTGTGTAGAAAAAGTCCCGCTTGATTAAACGCACCCAGCAGAAAGTTTAGAAATGAAAGTGACCTTAGATGTTGGCGAGAGGGATTCCCTCCTTTTTGAAAGAGGAAACCGAAGCCTGGAAAACTTTAGATTTTCTTGAAGTCATCTAGCTAATTAAAAAGAGGACAGGGAAAGAACTGAGGCTACTGGTTCCTACCTGAGTCTTTCTCCACCGTCACACCTTGCTACTGCTGATGTACTGAGCGACTCAAGCCGACAGTGACAGAGCTCGAGACTGGAGATGATCTGTCAGGGCCTGTGGGCCCAGGCACATTCTTCTACCTCCATTCATTTTCCGGTAGGTCTCATCTCAGACCTCTCCCTCTCCCTTCAGGATCCTAGAATAAGAATGCCATTGTTCAGAGGCAAACAGGCCGAGCCCTTTCTGCAGCAGCCTGCTTTTCAGCTGCAGTGGTTTTTTGACTCAATTCTTCCCAGCTTTGTAGAGGGTCATCTTGTGTGAAACAGAAACACACTCCAGTGTCTTCTGCCTTTTCTGTCATATATATAAGTGGTTACCCCTCTCTTCTAAAGAGACAATAGGGTACATTCAATAGAACATATTACTTGAGTTTATATCGTACTTATTCTATTCTGATGATTTAGAGATTGAAATTTCCTTCTTAGAGACATGAAAATATTCCTGGGTGTGGGGCTGAAGTTGAACTATTTGATGTCTCTGGTAGCAGGAATTTGGTTGCGGTAATATTGTTACCATATGGATGGATGCGTAACTATTGAAAACTGGGATGAGAATTCCAGGGCAGTTTTACTGGGACCACCAAGATGATGAATGACATATTTGATTCTAAAGAACTAAAGCGAAGTAGAATTTCACATTTGAAATTGGAGTTATCATGTCAAAATGAAAACCTTATTATAAATAAAAGTACATATATGCATAGGAACAAAGCCTCTTTAACTCTGGGAAGGATCTATGTGACAACATTGTTAGGATGTTTCCGAATTATTTTAAAAAACAACGAATCAGCATGGCTGTCACTGTCATTTTTTCCTTTCTTCCTCTGTAATGTGGCAGTGCTCTTTTTCCTCCACTAAATGAAAGTCGGTTGGCCCTGCCTTGAAATGTTGAACTATCTGGGGGTTTTCAGGCCTCTTTTGCTCATGATATCTATCACGGAGGCCACTGATTGGTGAGCTGGATCCACCATTCTCTGAGTAGCTTTTTGTTTCAAGCCCTGCTTTGTTTTAACTTAGGTGTTGAATGCAGCCTCAAAGGTAGGCAAGCAGACATCCAGAGGCAGATGTGGGCACATTCCCAGAAGCTCAGTGCCAAGGGCCTTGTGTTTCTTAACAGAGGTGATTTGGAAAGACTCCAAAAACAAGATGAAAAATACAAAGTTGAATTTAGTTAAAGGGAAGGAGAAAGGAAAGCATTGAAAGCTTGAGTCCCGTTAACATGAAAAGTTGAGTTCTGGCTTTTAAAAGCTCCCTTCCAAAACAGACCTGTGTTAGTTTAATCTCTGGCCAGTTGTAGATTTAAATTGAGCTTCTCACACTTATTAATCTTTTTAGGAGTGAAAATGGCCATTGTGGCTAATAGGGAACTGATTTTCTGTTTATAATGGACTTTGACTTACTCGGATGGTTAGAACAGAGACCATTGTTATTTTATTAACGGGTCCCTAGCTGAACCGATTGGGAGCAGAGCACAGTGATTAGGACCTGCACACGGAGTCAGTCAGACCTGAACACACTCCCAGCACTGCCACTTGGGAACTTAGGATGGCGGGCACATTGCTTCATACCTCTAAGGCAACCTCACTGACATCATCTGTAAAATGGGAATGTTTTTGTAACATTTAAGTGAGCAGATGCATGTAAAGTATAATGCTTGCTACATAGCAAACAAATTCTCTGTGTCATGGACACATTAAGTTGCATATCCTTAGAAAGATCTGGAAATCGTATCAAGAGATGATTTCATTTTACACTTGAAAAACTGAGATAAAAGAGGATGCCTCTCCTGGTATCATGTGACCCAAAAGCTGCAGAGCCAAGCAAGAACCCAGGTCCTTGTCTTCTCTCCATCCAAGCCACTCTGTATAAAGCTATAAGACTATTTTTAATGTAATTATTATAAAATAATTATTTTACAGCTGTGATTATTATCACAGCTCTGTAAAAGAATAACCATCTTATTAAGCAAGTATTGTTTGCCAGTCATTCTACTAAATCCTTACATCTATTATCTCATTTAATCCTTGTAATGTCCTTGTTTGGTAAGTACTACTATTGTACCTGTTTTCCACTGTTGAGGATAGCTAAGCACAGAGAGTTTAAATAATTTGCTAAAGTCCTACATTTACCAGTGGCAGAGGCAGGGTTTAAATGCAGGAAGTATGTCTCTGGAATCAGCCCTCTTAACCAGCATGCTGACTGTGTTTGACAGTCGTCCTAAGTAAATGAGACACACATGATTAATGGCTCTTATCTCCATAGGCAACTTGAAAAACAATGAGAGCACGTCACAAAAGAACTTTAAACTTGGACAGCCACATCCTGTTCATCACAGTTTATGGATTTATTTAAACGAGTGCCCAGAGGATACAGGTAGCTATAGCTGACAAAGAACATCATAAGTTCAGTTGTCAGAAGCTCTGTATTCAGATCCCACCTCTCTGTCTTTCTAGAAGGCTGAACTTGTGTCCTTAACCCTGGCTGAGCCTTGGTTACCTATTTTGTTAAGTGAGAAGGGTGACCCTCCAGTATTTTTGCCTGGATTTAGTAAGGTGTAAATGCAACTCCCTGGTGCATAAGAGGTTCCCAAAGGAGGCCTCTGTCTTAGAGGAAAGTGGAGAGTGATGATTGGGTACACTTTTCTAGTTTCTTCTACCAGCTTCAGAAAAATCAAACCCAGCAACACATTTACCCGTTTCCTTCAGGTTGGAATATATTTGTGGTAAAATTCAGTTATTCCTGGGTCGGCCTGCCCTGGGGCACAGATCCTGCAGAGAACTGCAGACCATGAGCCACTCACGGGGCTGACTTAAAGGGGAGAGCGGCTGCCCACAGCCTCCTCAGTGCATTTAGCTTTCACAAGGACACTGGGCCCAAATTTAATCTGAGGGAAGCTTTCTAACTTCCTTTGAGCCTAGACCTCTGAAGACAAAAAAAGCCCACTGCACGTGCACCTGGGCCCCAGCACAACCCAAATGGAAAAGACCTCCGAGGAGTTGGAAGAGAGGAGCAGATTTGAAGAGAGTTTTAACTAGTGTGGTAAATGGTCCATCACACACTCCTAGTTTATTTTGATACATCCCCACCTGGTCCCCAGGTGTGTAAGAACCACAGAACACTGTTCATGCTGCTGCTGTGGACCAGACCTGCGCAGTGGGAGCCAGGCTGCCCACCTTGGAACAATATGGCTTTATTCTTTCAGGTGCCTGAAGAGAGGTCTGCTACTGTGAAAGACAAGGGAAGGGAGGGGAGAGAAGAGGTTGGGAGAGGAGAGGATGGGAGGGGGGAGGGGAGGGAGGGAGGGAAGGGGGAAGGAAGAGAAGGGGAGGGAAGGGGGAAGGAAGAGAAGGGAAGGGAAGAAATTGTATACTTTGAGGAATTTGGTCCCAGTGAAAAACATCAGAAAGTAGGAAGAAATCCCATTAAGAAAATGCAAAGCCATCTCTTCCCCCCTGCCTCCCCACCAGTCTGCACCCCAGCCTGAAATAAATATCAAGGTAAATTGGTTGCCTATTGAGAAAGGAGAGGAACAGGGAGAAAACTTATTTCTTCAGAAACCCAGGAGTTTAAGTCTAGAAATACAAGACAGTTGCCAGAACGGAAAGTTGGGAGTGTTCTTGATTCCACGTATGGATTTGTAGAAATAAAGAAAGCTCTGGAGAGTTTGTTTTGGCGTGAATTATCTCACACTGGAAATCATCATAACAAAATGGTAAATTCTGCAATTTCCACTTTTCCTTCACCTGAAGAGGATATATGTTTTATTTTGGCCAGACAGAGATGTCATAGTATTAGAGACATGAGTGAATTGGAGGGAACAGTTTTCCACCTCACTCTTTTGTGGAATTGGCAGGAAAACTTTTTGCGTCTCAAGGCAAAATGCAGTCTGTGACAGTCTCAACATTTTCTATAAGGAGAAAAGGTGGTGAGCACTTCGTAGAATTTTGTCTGAGGAGCCTTGGAAGAGCACCATACTGTATGTGTGTATATATGAAATTAAATTTCTTGTATGTGCCTTTTAGCAATAGAGAAACAAGTTGTATCTCGCGTGGGATGGGACTTCTTAGTCCATTTGTATCCTTGAAATAACTAAATTGAAAAAAGACATTAAATAATAAGCAGCCTGCCTCAACACAGATTGAAACAAATGCCTTGCATCTGGATTAATAAGGTGATGCAAGACACTACATCACCTGGCAGAGGAAGATTTAAAGCAGGTCAGGCTCCTCGGGAGGACAAAAAGGTAACTTTCAAGCTGAAAGACCAAAAAAAAAAAAAAAAAAAAAAAAATCTATGTGTGGTCCAAGCCTCTTCTTTTTTTTAAAAAAAAAAAAAGTTTGCCAAAGGTGCTTAAGCTGCATGGTAATGGTTTTCATAACGTTTTAATGATTTGCTTTCAGGGCTTGCTGAGTCATATCTTTGACTAGAGGAGGAACACATAAATAAGAACGCGTTTTTATCATTAGTGTTTGAGTCTAAGAGTATCGGGAAATGTGATGAGAGAAGGTCCACTTAATACCTGTTCTCAAGCAGGGGCAAGGGAGTGTTGGCATGTAATAGCACATTATACTTTTTAAATATAATTACAAATACGTAGTAAGTTTAGACCGAAAGGGGAAAGAAGTCTGGCTGAAACGGAGGTCAGGCCTCCCGGAAAGCTTAAACTTGACCTTCCTCCTTATCAGCTCCTTCTAGTTCTAGACTTGCCATGGATATACTGGATCAGACTTATTTCATCTGTGGCTCAGTTAAATCCTCTGAAGAAGAACAGTTTCTGTATTAATTGTGCATTAAAAATGTGTGTGCTGATCTTCCTGACACCACATTCTTTAAAGCGACCAATGTAGTGTAGGGTAACGTTGTCACAAGAAAATTAGAGCAATTTTTTAGAGAAAAAAATTTATGTAAATATTCTTTTATATTTCACTTGGCAGTTAGGGGCCAGAGATAATGTTTTCAAATATCAAGGATGACCTAGTTGTTTAATTATAATCACTCTGTATTTTGTAGCTCCTTTGAGAGCTATGAAAAGTAATAGATGGGATTTCTTGTCCTAGCACCTGTGTACTTGGTAAGATTTAACAACTTTTTTTCTTATTATTATGGTAAGAACACTTAACATGAGATCTATTCTTATAACAACTTTTGAACAATAATGTATAAAACGTTACTGTTGTCTATAGGTACACTGTCGAACGGCAGATCTTTAAAACGTATTCATCTTGCCTAACTGAAACTTGCTGCTGGTTGATTAGTAACTCCTCACTCCCCCCTCCCGCAGCCCCTGGCAACCACCATTCCACTCTTTGAGTCTACGAGTTTGGCTTAGTTATCGCATGTAAGTGGCATCATGCCGTCTTTCTGTGACTGACTTATTTTACTTAGCATTGTGTCCTTAAGGTTTACCCGTGTTGTTGGTTATTGCAGAATTTTCTTCTTTTTTTTTTTTTTTTTTTTTTTTTTTTTTTTTTTTGCGGTACGCGGGCCTCTCACTGTTGTGGCCTCTCCCCCCCCGTTGCGGAGCACAGGCTCCGGACGCGCAGGCTCAGCGGCCATGGCTCACGGGCCCAGCTGCTCTGCGGCAGGTGGGATCTTCCCGGACCGGGGCACGAACCCGCGTCCCCTGCATCGGCAGGCAGACTCTCAACCACTGCGCCACCAGGGAAGCCCGAATTTTCTTCATTTTTAAGGCTGAATAGTAAATATTCCATTTTGTGTGTGTGTATGTATATGTATATAGATATACATGTAACATTTTCTTTATCCATTCATATGTCTGTGGACCTTTAAGTTGTTTCTACATCTTGGCTATTGTGAATAGAACTGCAATGAACATGGGAGTGCTAGTATCTCTTCAATATCTTGATTTCAGTTCTTTTAGATAAATACCCAGGAGTGGCATTGCTGGATCACATGGCAGTTTATTCTTAATTTTTTTGGGGAAGCGCCATACAGTTTTCCACAGCAGTTGCACCATTTTGCATTCCCACCAACAGTGTGCAAGGGTTCCAGTTTCTCCACATCCTCGCCAACACTTGTGTTGTGCTTTTTGATAATAGACATCTGACAGGTGTGAGATGATATTGTGGTTTTGATTTGCACTTCTGATGATTAGTGACATTGAGCATCTTTTCATATACCCATTGGCCATTTGTATGTCTTCTTTGGAAAAATGTCTATTCAAGTTCTTTGTCCATTTTTAAGCAGTTTATTAGTTTTTTGTTGTTGAGTTATAGGAGTTCCTTATATGTTTTAGAGATTTAAATATATTTTATAAAATATTATAAAATAAAGTAAATTTTGGAAATTACAACCCTCATAAGATATATGGTTTGCAAATACTTTCTCCCATTCTATAGGTTAACTCTATACTCTGTTGATTGTTGCCCATGCTGTGCAGAAGTTTTTTAGTTTGCTGTAATCCCACTTATTTTTTCTTGCTGTATTGCTTGTACTTTTGGTGACAGACCCGTGAAACCATTGCCAAGACCAGTGTCAGGAAACTTTCCCCCTGTTTTTTCTTCTAGGAGTTTTATAGTTTCAGGTCTCATGTTTAAGTCTTTAATCCATTTGGAGTTGATTTTTGTGTGTGGTGTAAGAAAAGGGTCCAGTTTCTTCTTTTTGCATGTGAATATCCAGTTTTCCCAAAACCATTTGGTAAAGAAACTAACCTTTTCAATAATTACTTTAAACGTAAATAGATTAAACTCTTCAATCAAATGATATAGAGTGGCTGAATGGATAAGAAAACAAGACCAAAATACTTTCTTTCTTTCATCTCAAGTTTTAAACCTATAAAATATATTTATTCTTTCTTTTAAATTCTTATTTAAAAATACAGTTATATTTTCTATGTTATTATCTTCAGTGCATCTTTGAGTAGAGAGACAAATAGCCTACTATAGAGACTGATGTTAACAGCAATTTCTTTTAATATTATAAGAAGTGTTTGGAAGAGGACATGCACAGTGAAATTTACAAGATTGCAGATTTTACGATGTAGGAGAAATGGTTCAGAGGTAGATACTGTAAGATTTTGAAATGCTTTATAAATACTCTATGGGGACATTGTTCTAGTTCTTCCTTCTACCCATCTCCCAAATCAATATCCAGAGAGCACATGCCAAGTCAGGTGATTTCCTCATCTGCTCTGCCCTGTTATGGACCTCATCACATGGTATATAACTGGTACAGTGTCTGCCTTCCTTTTGGACTGTCAACTTTTTCAGGTTAGGGATTATGTTTAAATTTTTTCTGTATCCCAGTACTTAGGATAACTTCCTAAGTGTTTGTGTCCCTCTGCCTTTGTACTCTGGTAATATATTATTCTATTTGCCAACCACATCTAAAAATGTACTCCATATCAAGGAGTTTCAATGTATTCCCTATAGGAAGGCATCAAAAGTTTTAATTTTCTTTTTGATTAGTAATATATGCACAGGGTACAAAATATAAAAGTAACAAAGGGTAAATAGGAAAAAATGTCAGCTTCCACCCTATTCCCCAGTCACCTAATTTCCCTAGCAGGATACAACCTCCGTTGGATATCTTATTTCTTATGACTATCTCCCAGAGATATTCTATATATACCAAAGCAAATATATACATTTGCTAGGCTATGACCAAGCCCACCATTGGCCCTTAATGCAGTGAGAAATAAAATATGGCAAGCTGAAAATTCTGTACATGGTAGTAGTATAGACCCTTGAGTGTTAGCATGATGTGTCCACCAGGCACTCCCAGAAAAGTAAGTCCTCCATTCTGGGTTCCTCTGATTCAGTCATATCTCACTCCATGTAGCCATCCTTGACCACATAATATCAGGCATGCCTGTAATAAGGGAACAGGGAGACACCATGGAACGCAATTCATTTTTACTCTTATCTCATGGATATCCTTTGCAGTGCTTCTTTATCTCAGATGTAAAAATAGTAGTAGCAGTACAGTGGTTAATAGTATCTAGCTCTTGGATTGTACCAGACATGGCTCCAAGTATGTACTTTTTCTTCACTCATTTAAACTAAAGTAAAATCAACCTTAATCCTGAACTTGTCTTCTTTCTCTTCAGTGACCAAACCTGGTGCAGATCTGAAGGCTTAACATACCTTGGTGTGAGGAATTTACCTCCAAGTGAACAGGATTGATAGCTTTATATAAGTTTTAGGTAAATTCACGGACATCCCCAACTGTTTATTGAGGATAAGGAGATGTTTCTTAGCTTAATCCACCAAATTAGGTTAGGATGAAATGGGCAAACATTCCCTTGGTCATAAAGCTATCACTGATCTGACTTTGGATTCGAATATTTCATGGGTTAAATTTAGCTACTAAGGACAGCCTTAAAATTCTTATATTGCTTCATTGGGGGCAACTGAAAGTATAGCCCTGGCTTCTGTTTTCACAGGTTATAAGGCATAAACCAGTGGTTGCCATCTTTGTGTGTGTGTGTGTGTGTGTGTGTGTGTGTGTGTGTACATGTGTGTGTACGTATAAAATTCAATCGCCTTTTCCTCCGAAATCAGAATAGCCTTATTATTTCTCCTGATTATAAAAGTAATATATGCCTATTGCAGAAAAACTTAGAAGGTGCGGTCAAATATAAAGAAATATTGAAAAAGAGTCATAATGTAACCTCACAAAGATAGAATTCACTGCTAATAGTTCAGTGTATATCCTTCCAGACTTTTTTCTATACCTGTATATAACTATAAATATTAATTTCTCTTTTTTGCTAGAATAGGATCATATTCTACACAGTTTTCCTTCCACAATAAATAAATCATGCACATCTGTTCCTGTGATAAATAAATATCTACATCATCCTTTAAAATAGTTGTATAGGGTTCCCTTGTATGGATATACCATAGTTTAACTAACAAATCCTCTACTGATATACTTTTAGATATAGAGGTTTTGATAATACAAATAAGTAATTAGTATACATACATCTTTATCCATATCTCTGGTTATTTTATATACACTTGCTTGTTAGGTTCTTCAACAACTACTAACCACAGATTCCATAAGTAAATTTATGTCTTCTTATGGAGAAATATTTCAGACACTTTGCCGCTATGATCAATAGACCCTTCTTTTTCATTTTAAATGAGAATTCATTTCTCCTGACACAGTCATCGGTGTATTGTAGATTCAATGTTTCATTATTCCTCTCTCCATTTTTAAAGAGGAATAGGAAGGATAAAAAGTGATATTAGTGCTAAGAGGAGGCAATAAAGATGTAGGAGGTGGGAAGTGGCGTGTGTCTAACGTGGTTATGGGTTTTAAGTAGATATTTAGACTATGGAAAGAGACAAAGTACCTTGATATTGCCCCACTATCCCTGCTGGGTTCCATGGAGCTCCAGGAGGACTGAGTTTGGAAATCCCTGATTTAGAGGTCAGGCCTGGGAGACCCTCACTGATGAGGCCTCTGGATCCTCTGTTTCACCTCTTTGGGATTGCTTCTTTCTTTGTAATGTCGTAGCACTTTGCCATCTTTCTCAGGTAGTGTCATAAAAATGAACCAAACACCAGTCATTTGAAAATCCTTAAACGTCTAGAAGCAATTTTTAATGGTAGAAAGGTGTAATGTAAAGTACATTCTTTAATTTTTATGAACAATCTAAAACAGGTTAATCAAATGACTAAGGATTTCCCAATATGTATATTTTAGGAGTGCCAGTAGAACATTAAGCTGGCTTGAAAACTGGAGGTGGTGTTTTCATCCATCTCATTTGTCATTCCATAGCAAGAAAAATTCCTAGTATCATAAAATCTCTTTTCAAATATAAACGAGAGTATGTTTCTAAAGCTATGTTGATATATTTTTGTAGTATAATATCCAAAACTCCATTTTACTTTAGACCAGTCTATGAACATTCTGAAAAAGGGGACGTGTCCCTGAGCTTATTCAGTAAATGTTAGAGTTTCCACTGTCAGCTCACCTTGTAGCACCAGACTTTAAAAGGGTTGCTTGGATCAGGCTTAATTTCTTTGATTTTCCCTGACTATGCTAAGTAATGAGTCTTACTAAAAAAAATTGTATTATCTCTACCCTAAAATTTTCATGCATCTACTCAGTATCTATTTCCCTTGAAAAAAATCTTCCATATTCTGCTTTGCACTCCTTTTAGAAAGTGTTAAAATGAATCAGTAAAGTTGACATGTATCAGGAGGTAAGGAATAAGCTCTATCTTCAGAGAGATAAGGTAGCAGGAGTGGATCTGAGAGGGTGAAGAATTTACTACAAGCTACTAATTGGCCTCATAGAAAAGGAAAAGATCTGTATCCCATTAATTTATGTTCCAAAAATCATAAAAGTTTTCACATACTAGACACATTGCAGACATCTGTGCTGAGTTCTACTTTGACTTTAAAAATCCGCCACCCCCAGCACAGCTTGCCCTGGTGATTCTTGCAACAGTTTCTTCATAACGTTTACATGGAGCTCTTTGAACAGGTATTAAACAATGTTATCAAAGCTGAGGGACTTTAAATTTGTCATTGTCCCCATCTCCCCAGCCTATATATGTGTCAGCCACACCAGGGCATTTTTCTCTCCAAATTTACAATAAGGTATTGAGTGTATGAAATGTATAAGGGGATACGTTTTAATAGAAAGGGCCCCAGAGTATATGTCCTAATCAGAAATCTCACCTTTGGATGCTCTTGACTGAAAATATAAGCAGGACCACCAGAGCGATGTTTTTTTTCTTGTTTTTTTTTTCCCAGTTAATTCAGAAGAATCCTGTTGGAAAAAACTGAAAGTTTTGATTAAGACTTTAATTAAAAATATGTTAAGATCCACCATTGGTAACTTCTTTGGTAGAGCTAATATTAACAAACTCCAGTTTACTTGAACAGAAAATTGAAAAAGGATAAGGAGTGAGTTCCCATGCCCATATCCATGGATTCCCAGAGAGCAAGTAGTTCTAGATCAGGGTTTTTCTAATCCAAGAATATCTAAAATGCTTCCTAGAGTTCTTTGGGGTATTTTGTAACCAGAGATTAGCTTTAAGTGTTCCTGTGACATTCCTCATTTTTTCACTATTTCAAGTTTCCATAAGGATAACATTTCAGAATCTGAATCTAATTCTCTTTCTTCATCTGAATTTTATCCTTCAGTTATGTATTTTTTCCTAAGTAGAGTCAAATATAATGCCAAAAGCACAATTGTATAAGTATTGCCAGCTCCAAGGTAGAATATGTATTTCATTTGTTTTTCCATAACCTCGAATAGGAAAACATGAAAATGAAGAAGAGTTCTCATTCATTGCGATCTTGAAATCTTCATCTCTAAGTTTGTTATTTGACTAGAATGATCGTGCTATCCTACTCCCTACCCCCCCCCCCGCCGCCCCCCCCCCCCGCCATAATGGATTAGACTCCAAAGAAGAATATATTTTACTTCATTGTTGCTCAGTCTAAACCTCCTTCTCACACTGTTTTCCAAGGGATAGAATAGTGGATGCGAGTATTAGGCTTTGGACTAAATAGACCCAAAGAGATCAAATCTTCCCTCTTCCATTTACTAGACATACAACCTTAGTCATATCAGTTAGGCAGTTTTCTCATCTGTACAGTAAAGTTACCAGTAGCCCATTTTGGGTTGTTGTGAGAATTAAATGAGAAATATATGAGGCACGTTACAGTGCTTGGCGTACGGAAGAGCTTAATGAATGCTAGTTAACCTCAGAACTGTTTTTCCTACGTGTTGAAGAATAGAATATGGAGGAAATGATAGTTGGCTTCAATGGGTTTCCCGTTCCTTGTTCCCTCCATGGGAAAGTCAGGACCACTTCTTGGTAGTTTTTTAATAGAGATAAAATTCACATAAAACTCACCATGATAAGTGTAAAATTCAGTAGTTCTTAGTATATTCAAAATGTTGCATAACCATCACCACTACTTCCAAAGCATTTTCATCACCCCAAAAGAAACCCTATAACCGTTAAGCAGTCCCTCTCAATTCCTCCCCTCCCCCTATCCCCTGGCTACTACTAATCTACTTTCTGTCTCTGTGGGTTTGCCTAGTCTGAACATTTCATATACGTGGAATCACATAATACACGGCTTTTAGTGTCTAGCTTCTTTCACGTAGCATAATGATTTCAAGGTTATCCCTGTTATATGATATATCATATACTTCATTCCATTTTATGCCTGAATAATACTCCCTTGTATGCATATACTACATTTGTTTCTCCATCATTTGATGGACATTTGAGTTGTTTCCTTGTCTGACTATTATGACTAATGCTGCCGTGAACATCCGTGTGTAAGTTTTGTGTGAACATGTTTTCAATTAGAATCATTAATAATTTGATTCCCCATAGCATGTGTTAAGTAGTAGAGATTGTTGTCACTGTCTAAAGCAGACTTTTAGAGTCACAGCGGGGGGGGGGGGGTGTAGTTATTAAATTTCTGTGACTTAAGGAAATTTGATCCCTCTCCCTGTTTTTAGAGTACATGTCACAATCAGTTATACTGCCATGCTCTTAACCAATAAACTTTGGTAAATTTCAACTCAATTGTTATTTCATTTTTATAATACTATATACAATTATATGGTACACATACGAACACATACATGCACCCACTGACTTTTCTAGTACAAATTAAGGCTCGTCCTGGACTCAGATATTAAGGAGTTTTGTATGTGAAAATATCTCCTTCCCTTCACGTGGGACCTTCCTGATTCCTCGTCCCCCATCTCTTCCATTCTTCTGCACCCAGAATCCGATGCTGTTCTGAGGATGTTTGGCCTACCGTAATCTTTGATGAACAGTTATGTGATTAAATCATTCACTGGTGATTTATTTTTCAACAATGTGCTTTTTCCCCCCCCTAGAGATAGTTCCACATTAAAGAACAAAGAGTAAGGACAGTGTTTACTAGTAATGGTATTTTACTCACCAGAGAGATAGTTGAATCAGGATCCTTGCCAACGTTCACAGCTTTTCATCAGGGAGGTGACTACACACTTTGCTTTCTTATGCACCAGAATTGTGTTTTCATGTCTTTTTCTATCTTCTCTGTGCATTCAGCCATTTAGATCATGTACGATATGGATTAAGCGGAATTCATACTATTTTTAATCTAACGGTGTTTCCCATTAAAGTATTGGCATTATACCAAAAGTCTCCACCCAGCAGTGTTAATATCCACCCCCTACCACACACGCGTGTGCGCACACACACATGCGCACACACACCCTACTTTGATATTAGATACGACTGGGCTCAAGTCTTGCTATATAACCTTGAAAAAGTTACTTAACCTCTCTAGGCCTCAGTTTCCTTAGCTCTAAAGCAATCATCATAATAATATAAATCCTCCAAAATTATTGTGAGGATTAAGATGAAAGCATCTAGCAAAGTGTCTAGCGCTTAATTAGTGCTCAGTAAATAGTAACTTTTATTATTGCTGTGATTCCCTGTGAGGAGAAGCCAGAATGTGGTTTCCCAGGCCCTGCTCATCCATGGAGGGCTCAGTGTCTGGTGTAGCTTTCCTAGGAGATGCTCTGACCTCCCCGATCCCTGAGCAGCTTCCCTGTCATGGTTTCTACGTACTGGGTTGTAGGAAGTCAGAAACCTGGGTTCCAGTTTTGGTTCTGTCATTTCCTAAGTATATAGAAGTCTGAGCAAGATTTTTAAACTCATTCATCTTCATTTCTTCTGAGAGATGGAACTAATGGCATTTGCACTAATGACTGCGTGTTCTAGTGTAAATAAGTAAGATACTCTATATTAATGATGGGCAAAGGGAGGCAACTGTAAGTTGGTGGGAAGAGTTTGATTATCCCAATGACTGGGAGAGGGCATCCCTGCTAACTCAGGGTGCAGAAACAGGGACACTCAACACTCTGAAGTGTGGGACACACGTACCAAAGGACTAGCTCGTTCCAAATGCCAGTAGCACTACTATTCGGAAACATTGTACCTTATGAATATATTTTGAAAAATCTAACATCTGACATGAAAAAGTTAGACAATACACACTAATACCCGCTGATTAATACGTGGATTTGAATGGTAGGAAGTGGGTCTCCCTTCCTGTGTTCTGTTACTAGCAAGTCTTGGGCACAATTCTAATCTTTTTATTTTTCCTTGGAAAAACGGCTAAAACAATTGTCTAATTTTAAATTTCCCATATTTTGTTTTCTGTGCCGCCAAATAAATAAATCTGCATCTGAGTAAATGTCAGGAGTTAATAATTGGTAAAAAATGTATCTCGGAAAAAAAGTGATTGGAATCATGAAAGGAGGCTTCTTAAACATGTGTTCGTCCCTTTGGAGTGCAGGAGTTACATAAAATACAAGATGGTATTACTTTCTCTGAATTTGGGGGCCTATACAAGTCATACTGTCGACAGGTTTACATTTATAGCAGTATGTGAATGGCACGAGAAGAAACAAAACCATCTGTAAAGTATCTAGGGTTCTTTTCCAATAAAGGTATTTTTCTATTATAAAGAATATTAAAGTTGCATTATAGAAAACTTGGAAAATAGAGAAAAGAACAGAGAAATCATCTATAATCATTCTACTCCCAAAATAACCACTATTAAAATGTTGGTGTATTTCCTTTTAGTATTTTTTCACTTGATATAGTATCAATTTTTCACCAAGAGTTTTTCACTGAACATTCCATTTAATATTTATATGATTCCTTTTGAAATTGGAAATTATTTTTCAATAAATGTCTTTGTGGCTGCAGGCTTTAGTGGGAAACATTTAAGTTCCTCCCTTGAAATGATTTGAACTTAATGATGTGTTGCTCCTTGAAACAAATAAAAAGGAAAATTCATTTTTTTAGTATCTAGAGTGGTCTGTGTTCTACTCCAAAGCCACTTCTGTTTTCCAATTTTTAATCCCCTAGAGTACTTCAAGGAGCATAACTGAGAAGCAACATCAAACTGATTTAGTTTTCGTGCAGACAAAGATTCTAGTACTGGATTCAGATATTTTTGTGAGCAAATAAAAGCTCTAGAGACTTTGTAGCTTAGCGAATAAAGGATTGGCCTCCAACCAAACCCAATTCAATGATTTTGGTGGTTTCAGCTGAGTTTCCAGCAAGTTTTAGCCTGCATTACAAATTCATCATGCACAATTATGTACAATTTGGCACAATTTCCAATCCCTGCCTAGGAGAAGCCCTCTGTTTGGGGCTGAAGTGGAGAATAAAATACTTCTTGTGCCTAGAGGGAGCAGTTCTCTCAGGTCAAGGTTGTGTTACCTACGGAAAGGGATGGGGTAGAAATATTGTCAATTACAAAAACTCTAGTGAAAAATGGATACTGGACATCAACGGTGCTTACCATTTGAAATTCCTCACTCTTAGAATCTTCATTCAGACAAAGTGTGTTGATAATTCCAACACTAATGGGCATATAGATTTTCTCCCAGCTACACTTGGCACAAGTGAGTTAAGATCCATGAAAATTTTCTACTCTCCTAACCCTGGAATATAGGGAAGGATGCAAAATCAGTTCAGAAGGTAGTTAGGGAAAAAATTCACAGACTTGATGAGGTGTCTAATAAGTTGGAACAAAAACATTGTGAATCTCTAGAAATCTCAAATATTTCTAGTATTGCAGTAATGCACAATAATTGTTTGATTGAACATAGGCCAACTCAGGAAATGAAAATTCTAGCAATTAACTTTTTCTTTCCATAGTCCATCCCTCTCACATTCCATATATTCAACTTGGATTTGTTTTAATTATTTGGAGAGAAGTATGCTGAACAGCAAAATGTTCCTTGCTTTGTGTTCTAATTCTTAAGGAGTTGGCATTTTACTGGCAAGATCACTGTGTATAAGACTAAATAATTTGATTCCTGCAGAAATAATCGTAATCCACAATCAGGGGCTGGGCTGTAAGAGTCCATCCCGTGTCATTCATTAGTTAAGTCTGGGTGGCAAGGTGAATCCACCCTGGAAGTTCTGCTGTTGATAAATTGGTATTTCTTTTTCTGAATGAGTCCCATATTAGTGGCTAAATTTACAAAAATACCGGGACTAGAGTTTGTTGATAGTAGGACATAACCTAAAATAGCCCGCGGTTATTGCATTGTCACTAATTAAAACTGACTGAAAACCAACAAACTGTTGATTAATGTGAGCAAAGAAATCCAACAAGTAGCCGAAGGACAATAACCCAAATAAGCACAACGTTGCCATTTCAGCTCTTACTCCAAGAAACTCTGGCATGGCGATTAAACAGATTGTCTTTCTAATTAAGAACAAAAGGACAGGAGCTAGCCAGGGGTGCATAGATTGATAAGAGAACTTCCTCTCCAGTCTCATACTTGAAAGTGATATTGGAGACAGAGCAGCTGGTGATGGGAATAGCCCATCAAGAATATCGCCAGGCAGTTTGTTGAGTGGGAGCTCTAGCCATCTTCCCCGGGAAAATCAGCTCCCTTCCCATCTAGGTGAAGAATTAACTGAGGGGCTCACACCACTCCCACCAACTCACCGCTCAGGCACCCCCCAACAAACTGGTGGCGATAGCTAATGGGATTCTTCTGAGGTCTGTCCTAAAGAAACAGTCATAAACTCAGCTGGGTAGGCAACCTAATTTCTTATTGGCTTGTTATAAACTGACCAACATATACAGGAATTAATTAATTCTTTGGGAGGCAACATAGAAAGACCCTAAGCTTAGAAGTCAGATTAACATTCAGTTTTGATTTGCCTCTTCCAAGCTGTGTGACCTTAAATTAAATTACTTAAGTGTTTGTGGTTTGGTTTATTCATTCATAAAATAGGAATAGATAATTCTTCATGTTTTTAGGAAGCAGTGCTGGTGAACCGCTTAACATAGATAGGCACATAGCTGCAAGTACTACAGAAGATCTTTAAAATATTGCTACGGTACTTGTGGTGAGCCTGTATTATAGGTAAGGTAATGCATAACCAAGTTCTTCTGATTAATGCTTGAGGAAGGAGAAAATCAGAGCTGACAATTCCTCCTTTCTAACATGTTACAGCTCTAAGGAATACCTAGCTGCATTGGTTCAAGGGCAAACGAGAAAGGAAAATTAAAGAAGACGGTGGTGAAGAAATTTAAAAAGCAAGATAAAGAGAATGCAGAGGTGTCCTCTGGAATCCATAGTTGGAGAAGTAGCAGGATTAAAACCACCAGAAATAGAAAAAGAACCATAGTTGCTAGCAACACGGTGGTCTAAACATCCTAGATACAGAACACCTGAAGAACCTGACTAAAATATTAAAATCACATTATTAAAGCATATCTGAGCTATAAATTAAAAGAAATTCTTAAAATGAAGAAAAAAGTATGAATCCAGAGAGGAAAACATGGGCTGGAGCCGTCTGTCAAGTCCTGATGGTGATATACTTACTCGAATAAGAGACAAAGCCCAAGGGCCAGAAAGGAGCAGGAGATGGAATAGAGACTCCTTCTTAAATCTGGGACCACCACCCCCCGCTTACCCAAATAACAGTAGCCTCCATGGGAAGAACCACTTGGTAAAGGGACACCTTAATTCTCCTTGTCTTTGCCTTGACTCTGAATAGAATTGGGAGGAAAAAAACCAAACCAAAACAAAACAATGGTAGTGATGAACCTAGTGGCAGGGCAGGAATAAAGAAGTAGACATAGAGAATGGACTTGAGGGCATGAGGTGGGAGGGGGAAGCTGGGGCGAAGTGAGAGTAACATCGACATATATAAATAAAATGTACAGAATGTAAAATAGCTAGTGGGAAGCAGCCGCATAGCACAGGGAGATCAGCTCGGGGCTTTGCAATGACCTAGAGGGGTGGGATAGGGAGGTGGGAGGGAGGCTCAAGAGGGAGGGGATATGGGAACACATGTATGCATATGGCTGATTCACTTTGTTGTACAGCAGAAAGTAACACAGTATTGTGAAGCAATTATACTCCAATAGAGACCTATTTTGAAAAAAGAAAGAAGAATGGGGAGAATCTAAGATGTCTACTCACAAACACAAGTGTAGGGCCCCAAATAAAAACTCAGGTGACAATTTGAATGAGAGTGGTCCATGCTGATAATGACTCCGAGTAAAAGCAAGCCCAAATTCTCTCTCAAACAATAAAATTTAGTCTCTGACCTTACAGAATTCCTAGAGAGAAAACTCCAAGAAATAGTTCACCATCAAAGCTTCTTAAACCCATGTATGTCTCTGTGAAGTATAATAAGCAAAAACAGAAAACTATACAAACAGACCCTCAAAAACCTACAGATATTGAAATTGTCAGGTACAGAATAGCATGCCCTTATTATATGACCCATATATATACTCTAGAAAGGCACTGGCATATGCCCCCAGGAAATATGTACAAAATATCAAGAGCAGCAGCTTTTTTAATAGCTCCAAACTGGAATCAACCTAAAGTTACCATCAACAGTAGACCAGATAAGTAAAGTGTAGTGTATTTATTGAATGGAGGCCCTAAAATTTAATGAATTATAGTTATGCCTATGAACATGGTTATATATCAAAAACATTGAGGACAAAAAGCAAGTCATAGAAAACTATATTGAGTATGTTTCTATTAATATAAATTTCAAAAGCAGCACATTATTTAGAGATGCATGCAACAAAAACAATGGATTTATTAATACAAAATTCAGTAGAGTGGAGGAAAATCTTGGAGAAGCCTCTAAGCCCGAGTGGAGGTACAGAGGTGTTTATTTTTCAAACTTTATTCGTCATACGTGTACATTGTATACATTCTTCGGATGCATGGTAGTTTCACAATAATAAGCAAAAGCAAATAGGAATTAGAAGAAAGGCAAAAGAAACAGGATTTAGGCTGAGGTAGAGGAAGAATTTGGAGGTCTTGAAATGGAACAGATAAGAGTCAGAGAGAAAATGCGGGTCGATCTAGAGTTTTGCTGCATATTTTGAGTATAATTTCCCTTTGGCATTTTCTTGAGAGATACTAATAATGATGTAATCTACTTTTTATTTATTTTTGGATGCCAGAGTGAAGTTTCTTTGAATGCAACCAAGCAGGAAGCAAGGCAGATCGGAGTTATACAGGTTACAGCCTTTCTTTTTGTGTTTGCAGCATAAGTTTTTCATGGTAGGAAAAAAATCAAACTTCTATCAGCTGCTTATGTATACATAACTGAAGTCATCACCATGCTCCATGTCATCATCTTCCATTATATTCATTCTGTTTCTGTTTCCTTTCCTCATTAGTCCCATATATCTTAATCCTCCTTTACACGTACATTTCTGAGTATCAGTATGTACTTTCCTTATTTCCTTATTTCTGAGACACACAGGTTTTTCATATTCTAGCTCTTCAGAAGATTGAAAGCACATACTTTTATGGTGGCATAGTAGTTTCTCCTCCAAAAAAAAAACAAACCAAGTTTTGTTTTTAAAAAGATGGTGTCTCTTAAATCAACAAGCATTTAGAGTGGAAAAAAATATGAAAATCAATAATTAACTCCTATTCCTTTGTCTGATTCAGGTGTAGGCAAATACGTTTTCCCTCCCTGAATTCAGTGAATATTAAAATGGTAACATTTCCTCATATAAGCAGCCCTTGCTTTTTGACACTTCCCTCTTTAACCCTCTGTTCATTCTACTCTACTTGGAAAAACTCTCTCTTCACTGACCAGCGTAACCTGCTTATTTAAAGGTTTCTACCAATGTCCAAACTGACAGAGGTGACAGCCAAAAAACGGAGCTATAATTGATTTATAACACATATAAACATAGAATTTTGTTTAAAAGAGACAGAGTCCCCAGGAATGCATGAAGTTCAAGTTTGTCCATTTATAATGAACCATAATTATTTAGCTCTTGGAATTCTAGTATTTTGGATAGGTTTATCTTTCAGATAACAGAAGATAAGAATTTTTTTCAGAGCGATGGCAAAGCATAATGGGGAGAAATGGACTTTGGCATGAAAAAAATACCTACCTGGGTTCCCAGCTCTAGGTTGCCATTTAGTAGCTGTGAAACTTTGCCAAAGCCTTAACATCTGAGTCTGTTTCTTGATCTCTAACAATCGTACTTTAAAACAATAATTTAATGAACCACTACCCTGCTGTCTGCTGTGGCACAAAGAGTGTGTCCTTGTAGAGGTGCCCACGGTCCATGACTAGGAGAAAGAGCAATGGAACTTGTACTTGTGGCATGAGCACAACATATGGCAGTGTGACCATTTTACTACATATTTTATTTAGATTTTATTATCACCATTTTATACAAAAGGAAATTGAGTCTCAGAGAAGCTAAGAGATTTGCCCAGTGTCTCACACCTCTTAGGTGGCAGAGGCAGGATTGAAGTGCAGAATCCATCCGCTGCCTCTGAAGTTTGTCTTTATGTACATGAGCTGCCTTCTGTGGTGAGACCAGGTCTGTGGATGGAAGGAGAAATTCTGGATGATCAATGTGTTTGATTCTGTTAAAGATCAGTACATGAGCCATGCTATGATCATTTCAGCAGCATTCACAGAGTACAGATACAATAAAATTGCAGTAAAGATCAGTATATAAGCCGTGCTATGATCATTTCAGTAACATTCATTGAGTACAGATATAATAAAATTGTAGACTTCAAGTAGGATAAAAAAAAAATTACTACTGAGACCTTAAGGTGCTACTATTTGGTCCAAATTTTTGTAGGAAAAGCGCAAAACAATATTTCACTAATCATTCAAACTAATATGTATTCTTTGTCCTTTGATTCTTGGTAAACTTTGTTTATACCCAAGACAAGGATTCCATTCTGGAGTTACCATTCTTCAGTTAGAAAAAGAAAAAAATGTCTAAATATGATAATATGATGAGAGGAGCTAGAACTGTGTAATATTATAGGATAATTTAGAAACTGATTAGTTTATATAGAAAAAGGAGTTGCTAAATTTAGTTTTTTTTAAAGGAGGGTTCACATTTGGGGTAAAGTTCATACTCTATTCACTAGGTAGGAGCTTGGGCTCTTGAGCCAGACTGCCATGGTAATCTCACCTCTATCACTTACTATTCATGAGATCTTGAGCAAGGTAATTAGCCTCACTAAACCTTACTTTTCTCATCTGTAAAATGGGTATAATAACTACGTTGTGGGGTTGTTGTATTAAATGGTGCAATCCATGCAAAGCACTTAGCATGGTACCTCATACTTGCTAAAGGCTCAAGAAATGACAGCAGCTGATATTCACATTGATAAGGTTAATGAGAAAAATTGCTCTAGCTTTTATTTTATTTATTATTACTGCATATCTAAGCAGTATTTCCTCTTTGGGGATGTGTGTGTGTGTGTGTGTGTGTGTGTGTGTGTGTGTGTGTGTGTGTATTTCAAATGTAAATCAGTTGTGTTTATATGTGTTTACAGAACATCTTTATTTAAAAGAGAGCACAGCACTTTTACATTGAATTCAGCCACTATGAGCCAGGCACAGTTTTCTAACTAATTGGATGTAGATGGAGACGAAGGATACTGCTCTTGGGGTTTTTGTTTTGTTTTGTTTTGTTTTGTCTTTTAGATGGATAAATTGAGGTCCTGTAATCTCAAGTGATTACGTCACCTCATAAAATTAGAATGTGAGTTCAGGGAGATATTCAGATGTAAATATTCTAGATAGAGCCATTTTCAAACATTGGCATGTATTCTGATTGATATAAGATGCTACATTGAAAACCATTGCTTAAGAAAGTAAATGCCTCTTATAGGAATTCTTGGTTGACCTTTACGTCTGATTCTATTTTATTTGCTATACTTGGATAACAACCTTTCTAAATTTAGCAAGTGATTTCTTGCTTTAAGCAATGCACGTCTCAGATAGAATAAGGTCCTGGATTTTGCAGTGCTCATAGAAATTTTATTCATGTTCTGATGCTTTGTATTTTGAGTCATGGATGTGTATGTGCATTATCCACACTGACCTTGTTAAAAGATCTCAACTTAGGTTTGTTTTTTGATATAAAACTCAGCATAGCTATCATGCATTCCATCATTAGAATAATACTTTATGACTATACACCAAATGTCTTTCTCCTGCAATTGGTATTTTAATAAGGGTGGGGTACATCAGAAACTTATATCACATTGCAAACTGCGTATATTGCCAAACCTTAAAAATACACTAGGCGCAAGAGGGAAGTTTTTCTTTTTAGTGGAATCTGATATTATCTGAGTTGTTACTCTCAGGTTTACTGGGTATTTATATTTGCTTTATAAATATATGTTTGCTAAAGCATAATAGTTTTATTATTGTGATAGTTTTATATAGTTCTTTAAACATACATTGTTAAACACAAAAGGATAGTGAAATTATATTAAACAGACTTTTAGAACCGCAAAATACATGGCACTATAAAATGTATCAGTGTTTTTTGTATGATGTCCTGAATTTTGAAAGTGTTTTTCACAATCACAAATGTAGGCAGTAGGATGTAGGAAGGCAAATCTTATTCAGTTTAGACTCTCTCTCTGGAGCCAGATGCAGTTCTGATGAAACTTAGAACTTGAAAGGTAGATATGTTATGTAAATAAAGCCCTTTCCCCTCAAGGGCTCTGGGCTGGGCTCTGGTATTAGATCTCTGAATATGCATGATCTGTTCTCACCAATGGGCACCACAATGGGATTGATGTTCCAGGTAATTCCAAGACAGGGCAAATATCTATACATTATAGACAATGGGAATTTTTAATCAGTGCAATAATAGGCCTGGATGACAAAGCAACTTAAAAGTCAATAGGGAATCCTCTAACTGCACTTCCCCACTTGATTTAGAGACCAAAAGCTAGGAGCTTAGAAATAGCAAAATAAGATGTGTCTGCCACACAGCATCTAAAACAAGAGGGAATGTATAATAAAATAATCTGGAAACTAACTTCGAAATGGCAGCTCTCAGGACTAAATAACGCCAGCAAGAAAATCACTAAATGGGCTTCCCTGGTGGCGCAGTGATTAAGAATCCGCTTGCCAATGCAGGGGACAGGGGTTCGAGCCCTGGTCCTGGAGGATCCCACATGCCGCTGAGCAACTAAGCCTGTGTGCCACAGCTGCTGACCCTGCGCTCTAGAGGCCGCGAGCCACAGCCACTGAAGCCCACGCACCTAGAGCCCGTGCTCCGCAACAAGAGAAGCCACCACAGTGAGAAGGCCGTGCACCGCAACGAAGAGTGGCCCCTGCTCGCCACAACTAGAGAGAGCCTGCGCGCAGCAAGAAAGACCCAACACAGCCCCAAAAAAGAAAAGAAAATCACTAAATGTCATCACCAAGGTTTAAAACAGGAGAAAAGAGGCCTAGGGAAGGACACTAGTGGATGATTAGAAGGGTGAATATCATGCCATGACTAGACTCTTCTGGAATACTAGCATTGCATGTTTGATTAGCTGTTACAGTTTACAAAACCCTTTAAAGTAAGTACCTAGTTTGATTGCCACGATCACCTTAGGAGAAGTAGAGCAGGAATCATCTACATTTTATAGCTGAGAAAAAACTGAGGGAGAAAGAGAGGATGCAGGCTGGCCCAAGGTCTTAGTAGTGGACTTGAACAGAAGTCTTCAGACCCCTAGTCCAGGACCCTTTCCATGACCACGCACCCTGATTCCAAATTTCACAAGTCTCATTTTCCTCAATTTAATGTATGTCCACCAGCACTATGAAAACACATAATCACTAAGCTGTATCATCAAGGTCTTTTGGCGTGGCTCTCAGTTGAAGGCTTGTTTCCATCTATTATAGATATAATACAGTATTGAAGGGTTTGGTTACATGTGGGGCTCTCTAAAATATAGGCTTTCTGTACACACAACCACTTCCTGATTCCAGATTGAAATACGGGACAAATCATAATAAAATCATAACCATAGAAAAAGTAGCAAAAATGGGACAAAGCAGCCAGCTGCGGATGGTTCCACTCCCTCACAATGCTTGGGCGACGTGGAGGGTGGCGAGGGCGGGGAAGCGTAGGATAAATCACATCTGCCCTGGGCACGCTGTGGTTACTAAGTGCGAGTGGGCCAGGCTGTCAGCAAGGGCCTGACGGAAGCTATCTGCGTGATCCTCAGGGAATCCTTTCTCTTCTGAAACTTGCTGCTGAGATTTTTAAATTATAGAATTAACCTGGATTATTTTTAGAGTCCCTTTCCATTCAACTCTAGGATGCAATGACCTTTAATGGAGCCTCCCCGTTCTAAAAACTTTGATCATTAATCATTATGACACAAAATGACTTCTGAATTAACTGTCTCAGCTGCCATTTATTAAGAAGTTACTCTAGGGACTTCCCTGGTGGCGCAGTGGTTAAGAATCCACCTGCCAGTGCAGGTCCCACATGCCGCAGAGCAACTAAAGCCGTGAGCCACAACTACTGAGTCCGCGTGCCGCAACTACTGAGGCCTGCGCACCTAGAGCCCGTGCTCCGCAGCAAGAGAAGCCACCACAATGAGAAGCCCGTGCACCCGCACCACAACGAAGAGTAGCCCCTGCTGGCCGCAACTAGAGAAAGCCCGCACACAGCAACGAAGACCCAATGCAGCCTGCAGCCAAAAAAAAAAAAAAAAAAAAAAATTTGGACTAAGCATTAGCTAAAGAGCTTTCCATTTTTCCTGTGGAGTCTGGAATTTAGCCTAATACATACATGCAAAGAAAATGTAGCATCATTTTATGAAATTAATTTTGATCATAAGTCCCCTACTCTGCTGGATGGATGATGGGGAAACTTAATGCTTGCCTGATAATCTTCTAGCCATCTCCTTTTAGATATTCTCTAATCCTTTTCTTCCCCAAATAGTATCTGAGTGGTTTAGCGTTGGTGGTTTAGCTTTGCCTTGGGAGTCAGCAGAGGCATCAGAAATCTACCAGCTGATTCTCAGGCCTTCACTGTCCTCTGTGATAGTGTTCTGTTAGCCTCCTTGGCGTTGCCAACAGGGGATCTTCTAGAACCAAGGGAGCATTTGGAGATCAAAACTTCCGATCTATTCCATACCAAGGTATGCATGGCCAGCACAGCTGTGAATTCCATTCCTGTGCTCATGAGATGAGGTGGACAAGATATTTCTTAGCACCCTGGAGGCTGCTGTGGGTACTCTCACCAGCACATTGGTCCTCAATCTACAGTGACTCCCTGAGTGATGAGAGCATGACGTCATTTCCCTGGGAGAAAGCACCTTATTTCTTCCCTTTCTTTTTCTTCTGAGTAAAAAAGTGGAGGGGGGAGGCAATAAAGATGGCTTTTGTTTGTTCCTATCTGCTGGCTCGGCAATATCTGTAAGGCCACTACACGAAAGGAGAAGGACCTGCTTTTAGTTCTGCCTTTGGCCTAGTTAATAAGTCTTTAACCACATTCAAATGCAAGGATTGTTATTTGAGGACTAAAGGAAATAATGTATGTGAAGCTCAGGTGTCTGGCACATAGTAAACAAATGATAAATGGTAACTCTTATGAGCTATTTTTTCAAAAGTATAATGAGGGCTTCCCTGGTGGCGCAGTGGTTGAGAGTCCGCCTGCCGATGCAGGGGACACGGGTTCGTGCCCCGGTCCGGTAAGATCCCACATGATGCGGAGCGGCTGGGCCCGTGAGCCATAGCCGCTGAGCCTGCGCGTCCGGAGCCTGTGCTCTGCAACGGGAGAAGCCACAACAGTGAGAGGCCCCCGTACCGCAAAAACAAACAAAAAAAAGTATAATGAGAGTGAGTAAGAAAAGATCCACATCAGATCCCCTGGCACAATCCCATTTCTCACTCCTAATCCTCTTCAGAACAAACCTCTTTCCTCCTTTACCTCCCCATTTAAGACTTTGCCTCCCTCTTCCTTCTCTCCCCTTTACCTGACCCTACTTCTTTATTAGGTACATTACCTTCATCTATTCATTAAGTTCTTTCCTTCCTCTTCCTCTCTGGTCATATCATTGTTGAAAGGTAAACTAAAACCTACTAAAATTTTTATAAAGAGTTTATTGGGGCAAAACTCTATTCAAATCAGGCAAAGCCAAACCAAAGGGGTCAAGCATGCTCCACTAACAGGAGCCAGGGGAAAGAGTTAGAGAAAGTGTGGAAGCAAAGAAAGGGAATTCGATTGGCTGTAGCCTAAAGTCTGGTTGGCTGTGATTGGTTGTCCTTGGGTTTCAATTTCTTAACCTTTAGGCAATTACAGGCTTAGGTTTTGGTTTGCTTGTGTAGGTGGCCAAAGCATTAGAGCCACCTCAGTCTAATGGCCTCCTTGTTTAATTAATTTAACATCATTTTTTGACCTATCCCATATATATATGTGTGTGTGTGTGTGTGTGTGTGTGTATGTATATATGCATATTTAGCATTACAAAGGCAAGTGGTATCAAGATAGGATTGGGGGTGAAAATAATTGATGAAGCAGGGTCCTTGGAAAGGATGGGATTGAGAGTCCAGGTGAAAGAATTAGCAATGGGCTACAGAACACTTGATCACAGAAGTCAGTGAGGTAGCAGATGCTCATGTGAGTGTCAGGAACTTGAGGGAGCTCCTGACCAACACCGATAGTTTTTTTCTATGAAGAAAGAGGCAGGGTCATCTTCTGAGAGTAAGGATGGTGGTTGCTGAGGTGAGATGCTTGGTGAGGAAGGGCTGGAATGACAGGACAGTCGTGGCTAGCATGGGAGAGACAGCTGATACGGCTGCCAGAGAATTTACAGGCTGCCTTAAAAGTTCAGGAACAGGGAAAGGGAAAAATAGATTTCTAAGAGGTGAGAAGATAAGAACATGATGAATATGGGATTAAAGTAATAAAAGACAAACTGTGTCATGGAACGAAAAATAAAAGGCATGACTACTACAAAGAGGTGTAAATGTGAATAAGGAAATTAGGACATGGGCAGCACTTCCCATATTTGCATCCTTGGGCCATTTCCTTTACTCCATCATCCCATTGGGGATTAAGTGCTTTCATTCAAGTCCCCTTTCCTGTTTTCCCATTCCATGGGCATAAAGAAATAAAGCACATACTGAATGGGGTAGCTGAGTTTGGAGAGTACCTGGGGGCTGTTAAAATAGAAATGTTGACCCTTTTCCTACTTTCTCTTTTTTCTCATGCTCTGTCTATCTTTGCTGTTTCCTTTTCCTCCTGTGTTCTTATTCTTCATCCATTGTATCTATTTTAAGATTTCTCACTATTTATTTTTGTAACAGCCTTTCCTCCATTTTATTAATTCCCTAAGCTTCTCTCTTCACTTGACTTTGTTAGTATAAGAACTTAGAAAGAACATGAGGGAAGAAGGACTACAGAAGACAGAGAACTGTAAGAAACTGACTAAATGAGAAACTGAAAGGTTTAGAATGAATACACCATTTATTAACCAGAAAGAGAATATACAATAAATGAGAGAGAAACAAAATGAATAGAAGAAGATCTGATATAAAGGTGTAAATAAAAAATAAGGGAATGAGAAAATAAAGGAATGTGTATAGTACTTTAAATGGATACTATAAAGCAAATTTGGATTTTCTGTTTCCTCCATACCACACCAATAGCCCTAGCAGTTGTTTTCAGTTATGAATATTTTTTTACTTGTTGACTTTACTCTTCTGGTCATGCCTTCTGGGAAGAGAACATAAAACGTTGCTACTTTTTAACTGAAGCAAAGAGCCGTTTAATAAAAAACTTGGGGAAGGAAGAAAGTGCACATTTTTATGAATAAACTTCCAAATGACTCAGTCAATCTGGAGAGTTCACATTTTATGTATTAGCGCTTAATTTTTTAAAAGATGAATTTTCATGTTTTTCTCATTATAGCTGAATTTACCTCCATTTCTATCCATCTTATTTTTCTCACTTATTCCAGTGCTTCAGGCAAATCCACGCCACAGGAACATGCACATGAGCCATTACAAAATGCAGTGAGAGGAGTGGGTCGTCTCCACCAAGGAGAACCCTTTATTCTGAAACAGCTATAAAACCCTCCCATCAGACTTGATGGAAAACCCATGTGGATAGCAGGTGGTTCCTGCTAGTCCAGCTCCTTTGTCCCACAAGGCGTGCTGACATATTTCAGTATTTATTTAGTTTTCTCTTATTTTCTCTAGATCTTTCAGTTCTCTTCCTGGCTGAAATCATGCAAGTGGAATGCATCTGAGTGGGTGAAAATAACTGAAATGAACTGTAATATTCATACATTGGACTAAAATAATGAAAGCTTACACTGATCTTCAAGTGGTTAAACTCTTTCTAGTGCTTGGCCTTCATGCCAACCCCCGACCCAAGGCAAATTAGACCTTTAAAGAAGTGGTTTTAATATGTGAAAGAGATAGAAAAGGTGTGTAGGCTAATCAGTAAATTGTTATGTTGGTTTATCCATTCATTCACTCATCTTTTCCCTCAAGTTTAAAGACTTACTTTGTTTCCGCTGTGAAAAATTCGTAGCTTTTTGTATCTGTTTTCATAAGGTATTATTAGTAGTGTTAACCATAGCTACCAATTATTGAGCACCTACATTGTGCCAGGTACTTTTTTGGATATTTTATGTTTGGGTTTTGAGAAACTCTTTGAGGCAGATATTATTAGTTCTGTTTTACAAATTGTGAGGCTTGGAAAAGTTAAGCTTCCTACCCCAGGGTCACATGCCTGTTTGGAGTAGAGCCATATTGAATCCTGGACCGTCCACTGCACGCTGTCTCTCAGTGGTGTAATCCCATGTTGCTGGGTGATAGTGGGTGGAGAGGGCAAAAGGCTTCACCTGGAGAAGAAAGAATGTTCTTCTCTCTCATGCAGAATGAAAATTTTCTTTTAATGAAATGTCTGCAGAAATCTGGAATTCACACTTGATGAAGGGCCATTGTGTCACTGACTCTGTAAAGAAGAAAAAGAAAACTGACCCCATTTTAAAAACTATATATCACTGAGAGCTTATTTAGAGCAGTAGAGGAGAGAATCAGACTTTGACCCTCTTCATATTCTCCCGGTGAAGTATTTCACCATAATCAGTGAGAATCATTTTAAAGACAGCTGAAGGATGAAAGAAAAAAACACTAGCGTTTGCACCTCTTATTTGAAGTGTAGTGATTTTAGATGTTTCCTTTTCCCCTTCCATAGCCAATAAAATACTCTTTCTAGACAGCTCAAGGAAATATTTTTTCCTGTGCTCTATCTCGGCTCCTTCCTGAGGATTTCTGCTTTTCCAATGACTGCTGGCATACAAAGGCGATCAACCAGATTCCTTTAGTGATGGCTTAGATGCTCAGCCTGCCGCTGGAGACATTTGACAGGTGGTAGGTAGTTTTCTCTTCCTTGCAAAGTGGCTTGGAAAAGGACTGGCTTTTAAAACTAAGAACATTTCATGATCATGAATGTGTTTTCTAGGCTGGCAAATAGAAAAGAACAGCTCAAGTTCAGAGACGGTTAAGTGTTTAAGAAGCTGGTGAAGAAGCTATCTTCCTGCCCCGACTCCAGGGAGGCTTATATTGCCAGTTGTCAAGCCTCCTGCCACATATCCCAGTTGTACCACATGAGACTTTCTTTTTTAAATTTTTTTTCCAATTTTTATTATTTAATACATTGTTTTATTTGTTTTTTTTTAAAAATTGAAGTATAGTTGATTTACAATGGTGTGTTAGTTTCAGGTGTACAACACAGTGATTCCAGTTATACATACATATTTATCTATTCTTTTTCAGATTCTTTTATAGGTTATTACAAAATATTGAGTAGAGTTCCCTGTGCTATACATTAGGTCCTTGTTGGTTATGTATGTGACCTTCTAGTGCAGAACTGTTTGGAAATTTTAATTTTGCTGAAATCCTGGCAGGAACGATGACTCCAAAACTTACGTCTAAATTTAGCCACTTTCCCTTTCAACGGTGCTAAGAGAAAAGACATTCTTTTTTTTCCCCTTTTTAATAGTGAAAACTGCTTTAGATTGGGAAGAGTGGGAGGAATGTTTGTTTTGGAGAACCTCTCCAGGCACATGGAATCTTATAGTACAGAAAGGAAAGAAATACCAGCATCTCCAAAGAAACAAAGGTGCCATAAAGCCCAGAGCCTGTTTAGGGATATGTTAATAGCAGGAAGGAGACCAGCGCTTCAAGGATACATCCTGAATATGTGTGAGACTGGATTAGGAACAACATCACAGTGTACTTCTTGAGGTTTCCTTGAAATTACCACCCAGCCCTGCTGAACACCTACTGGGAAGAGATTCCCACTAACAGAGGTCTAAGTAGTGACGGACAGTGCTCGTTGTAACACAGCTCTCTAGGCTGGACCTCTTTATGGGATGGATTTCCAAAGAACAGTCAGATGCCAAATAGAAGGATGGCCCGTACACGGAGGGAGCGTGTGAAAATGGCCATAGGCGTACACTGAAATAGAACATCAAACTTTAGAACATAGCTGAGGGTGAATACAGAATAGTAACACTGTGTTCTGTCCTTAGACATTTCCTTACCTGAGGTAGAAAGGGACAGCTAGACTAGGTTCCATTCCTGGCCCCGCCATATATATAGTGTCCCTGTGGGAAGTTCCTTAAATACACTGAGATGAACTTCCCTCATCTGTTAATATCTATAGTACAGGGTGGTAGAGTTTTGGGGGGGTGTGTATTAAATAAGATGTCTTAAATTATAAATACAATGGATATTTTTAAACATTAAAAAATGTCGCTCTTCTCCCAGACTTTCTTCTATCCCTCGTCTTTCCCTCACTCTTCTGGCAGCTTTCTGTACGAGCTGCTTTTGGCTGTAGAGGGAGTGGTGGGTAGGGCTGATAAGAGGTCATGATCCCCCTAGAACAAAGACTTTTCTACGTTAAGTACGTGTTTAAGGCCTTGAAATTCTGACTTCCATTGGCAGAGGTGGGGCCCAGGAGAGACCTTGCAGCCATCAGCTGACCGCAGAGATCAGTCAAGCCAGCCTAGACCAGACACTGTCCAGCTGATCCAGAGAATCATCAGAAATTTTTCACAAGTGATAGTTATTTTTAAGCCACTGTGTTTCAGGGTCGTTTGTCACTGAGCAATAAATAATAGATGTGAGATTTCTGAGATGGTGGAACTGCCCTGATGGTCCCATTTGACAGAAGTTGAATCTTGAAGGAATGACATATTTGCCCCAGAACGACTTTTAAACTGAAAGACGCTGCCCCAAGTGGAAGTGACACATGTAAAGTAGTTATTGTTCCCACCAGGTGGGAACTTGAAGATTTGTGATGAGGCCAAGTTCTGGTACGGAGGGATGAAGAATATCATACTCCCATGCTTCTGAATATCTTTTAATGTAAATTTCAAACAGTGCTCCTCAAACTTGAGTGTGCATGTGAATCGCCTGAGGTCTAGTTAGATGCAGAGTCTGTTTCAGTAGGTCAGGCTGTAGATTCTGCGTTTCTACTGAGTTGCCAGGGAACACTGATGCCGCCGCCCTGTGGACCACACTCTGAGTAGTGAGACTTTGCCTTACCAAATGCTGATCGTGGTAGATGACGCTCAGCGCATGTCACCTCCTTTCCTCCTTTGACGTCCTCATCTCTCTCATCCCAAGAAATCTCACATGGAGAGATCTGACTCCACAAACGCCCTCATATTCATCGAGAATGAGGACACCCTCATTTTGCCCTCACCACTGGGACATCTTTCCTTTCTCATGACTGCAGCTGCCACCCACTGAACTGCCTTGATCTCTGTAGTCCTTCAGGTCAAACCCAATAGGATTATTTTTTCCACTTCTCCCTCTCTTTGACATTCCTGCTCCATCTGTCACTCTTGACCATTTCTTTAGTCTTGAAATGTTCTGCTTACTGAGTTCTCCTGATGCTGCTTACACATCTCTTGGGTCACATTATTCTTTCCTTATCTCCTCTACCATCTCCCATTCCCTTCCTACACTCCTTGTAAACATTTTGCAAAGAACCACCTTTAGGTACATCTTCTAAATCTATGCTTTGGGACTTTATCTCCCAGTATTTTTGTCTACTCAGTGATACACTTTCATTGATCTCCTCCTATCGTGCCAGACTCACCAGGAATACAGACATAAGTCCTGCCCCCTAGTAGCACACAGTCAAATGGGGACAGCCTGCTGGCAGAACTTGGAGGGGAAAGGGATTGAAATGATGCTGTTATGGAGATTCTGGGCAATTTTTCTCTTTTACCCACCATAGAAAATATGACCCAACAGCTTTTCCACCTAAATTCTTCCGAAGAATTGACCTCTTGCCCGCATTTCTTGGACCATTCTCTGGGCCTCTGGCTTTATCATCTATCCAGATTCCCACATTAGCTTCCAAGATGTAGTGTTTTCAGACATCAGTTGAGGGCAGGAATGGTATGACTCATTCTATGGTGAAATGATTAAGTGTCTCCTCTGTAAGCAATGAGGAATTTATTTTCTACAGGCTTGAAATACTTTGCCTTACTTTTATGTTAGTTCTTGAATTTACTTTGAATAACACCTTTGTTATAATGATTTTATAAATATTTTATGTTGATTTACGTTGACTTTGAAGAATATGTAATAATAAAGACTAAAGCTTCTTTCTAGCTCTTCCTTTTCCAATACTGTGTCCATACAGGAGTCCCAAAAGTTTTTAGTAATGTTAGCTGTAAAACGAATGTTAAGTTTTATCTTCAACAATGAAGAGAATAATTATCCACCTTTAAAAGTTCAGCCATCTTTTTAAAAGGCACAAAATTAAATTTTAAGTCCTTGATACATGATGAATTGTGGTTTTCCCTCCTCCAATAGTATCTGGCTGACATTTCACTTAATACTTGTCACATTTATAGTCCCAAACTAGCAACACATGGTGTAGGGAGTTATAGGCAACTGGTGGCAGGATTTGTTTTAAACGATGTGAGAATGTCGGTTACTCCCTCCTGTTTCTCAAGTAGATTTCCCCCCACCTGCATCCTTTCTATTCCCCACTAAAATGATAATAATAATTTTATGGCAGTACATAAATAGCAGGGAAGTCAAAGAATGTATAATAAAATAAATATCCAAACACCATTAATTCATGATATCTGTGCTTAGCTATTATTTTTTAAAAAATCAGCAAAATATTATTATTTTAGTTCTAACTGCTTCCCTCTTTGTTGTAGGAAGAGTCTCTTAGGATTCACTGTCTAAAATAGCTGTTTGATAAAGAGTGCTGAAAAATATTCTTTTAAACAAAGTTGAAAATACAGTGTTGGTTCGTGGAAAATGATCACCAGTTCTACCACTGCAAAATAGTGGCAACAAAATGACAAACTGCTGAGTGTTGAACCTTCCCTTCCACATGGTTCAGCTTTTCAGCCCTCCATGAGTCATGACTTCTCCACCATACCAGTTAGTGGTGAGGTAATTACTGGAGCCAGGCATAACTGGGAACTACATCACATTAAAGACGTTGAGATACTAGGGTTCAGAATTATTCCTCCATTCCAAGCTAGCAGTGTGCCGCCCCACAAATTTGCTATCAGACTTCCTCATGCAAAATTTTAAAATACTTCTCTCCCTTCAGAGAATCTTTAGATTTTCCTTGTTTAATAAGGCGCCTCTCTTTTCCTTTTATTTTTTTCTTGATAGTTGCTCCCTTGAGCTCTTTCAGTAGTTTTGCCTAACTCTATCTGAAATTGCCTTTCCTTCTTAGATGCTTGGCTCATAATAGGATCCAATTCAATACTTCTTCTTCACATTGTGGCATTTTATTTTGAATTGTAGTGTATTCTGCACTTTTTCTGTATTTTCACTATTCTCCTTTCTCCCCCCTCTACCGATTTGGAAGTTAAATATTTTATTTCAATTTTTTGTTGAGTAACATTAAATTTTAACACATATTTGAATTCAGTAAGTTTAAAAATTAATATTTCTACACTTTGCCCAAGCAATACCAATACCTTAGATTTATTTTTTACCCCAATCACTTGTACTTCTACTTCTCCTTTTTCTTTTTTTAAGAAAATGAACAGAGTTTTAAATTATTTGCTTAATTATTGAAGTATAAAGACATCTTCAGGGCTCTATACTGGCCATGTCAATAAATTTTTTTAAGAATTGCTTTCTATGTATCTTCTAGGAGATGTAAACTGGTTAATGTCTATAACCCAATTTCAATCCAGTCACCAAATTAAAAACTTGAATTGAGCATCAAGTATATTTCCAGAGGTGTCCAGTATGTATTGAGGAATGTAAGGAAGATGCTCATCTAGTTAACTGTCCTATCAAGATAGTTATCCTACATTCTAATTACTGAAATCATTTCACTGAGACTTGGTTCAGCCACGTCTGAATTGCACTGTAGGGCTTGTTAGGAATCTTGAGCTTCATAATTCTCATGTCTCCAACAGTGTCCTGGATCCTAAGTCTTGGAGGTTAATACGCAATGTGTAGGAATAAAATTTGGCAAGTCCACTCGTGGAAGATTTGTTGGACTATCCTTCAGCCAACCTAAACTTACTTTTTCTCGGACGGCCTTTGCTCGGGTACCACCAGGCAGTCAGCATGAGACTGTTTACCCAATGGCCAGCATCTGGAGCACAGGCTGTTCTGACTGTTAGTGACAGTGTGGAACCACAGGCTGTAACAATCAGCTGCGAGGGGTCTGGCCAACATCCTCTCACAATTGTTGACAAACTCCCAACCGGAATACCTAAGGAGGAGTCTTACTCTCTTCCCCATGGAGGAAAACCAAGATATCTGTGTTCAGGACGAATGTTTTCTAAGGAATCAACCTGGGGTTCACTTCAGCACACAGATAAACATAGAAAAAAACCTTTAAAGATTCACAGTGAAGCACGCACAGAACTTTAACCTTTACTAATGTAAGTAAGCCTGTCTAAGGGAGCTCTCCAAGATAAACAGGGTTTCATCATGTATGTTGAGATAACTGGGGGTGTTAATTTGTTCATAGTTGTTAACTATAGGCTAGATGTTGGTGTCATCTAGTGAAAACGATTGCTTTGGCTGTAAGACGAATAATCTACACAAGCCCTTCTTCCTGGCAGGCATGAGAAAGCTGGGTCTCCTGTGGACCCACACCATTTCTAATTAATCACAGTAAAACCCTGCCCTGTTGGTGAGGATCTCATTTATTTTGTTGGATCTCAAACATCGTGGGCACTTTTGATATTTAGGCTTACTTTTTCACACCTTTTCCCTGTCAAAACTCTGATATTTTAAAATCTACTTTCTTTGCCCTTTCAGATTTAAAAAATCTTTTCAATATAGTTCTTCAAAATTACTAGAGACAAATTATTTTACTGGGAATTAAAATCTTGTTGCCATAGTTTGCTAAATGTTGTAGATTGTATTGTATTAATTTACTCTACAATCTCTGGTTAAAATTGTTAGTACTAAGCAAGATGTTACAGAGTGTAGTTGGTCTTTTTGCTTCCTTGTTTGTTTTTTCAGCGGAGATCCTGAGTGTGGTTTTCTTGACTCCCTATGAGAAATTATTCTTGCTCATTATTTTTGCATGATTCAATGTCAACATTTCGTTTACACTTGAGTGTAAACTCGGGGCACCTGTAACAGGATATTTCTTTCTTTCACACATCACTGTTAGGTTCATGAAACCTTAATCAAGGTACCCTCACAAGACAAATAGAAAGAGCTTCATCATGGCTGTGCTAGAACTGGCCATTGAAATCTTTCATCTTACCAGTTTTACCAGAAACTTTAACTTGATGGACGTTAAGAAAGAAGTTTAAAACTCCAGCTCTAGGGTGGCAGTGGCGGAGGGAGGCGGAGACTCGGTGGAGACACAGGGGGGAGGCGGCGGCGGTGCGGGGCTACTGGAGGCAGATAAAGAGAGGCGCAGAGGAGCGCTGGTGGCGATGTGGAGGAGCGCGGGGCCGCCGCCACCAGCGCCCAGAGAATTTCCTGTGAAGAACTGATGAGTGGTCATAGAAGTTGGAACCAGGCTGTGAAAGCAACTCATAAGCTTTGCATTAGAAATTACATACAACAGTGAAACCCCAAACGAAACCAAAACTGCTGCCATCTCCACTACCAACAGAAATACCACCCTGTGACTGACAGAGTCTTGGTGCTCCAGCCATTCAGGCCTGTGCCTCTGAGGTGGTAGAGCCAAGTTCAGGACATTGGTCTACCAGAGACCTCCTGGCTCCTCATAGTATCTAATGGTGAAAGCTCTCCCAGAGATCTCCATCTCAACGCTAAGACCCAGCTCCACTCAACGACCAGCAAGCTCCAGTGCTGGACACCCTATGCCAAACAACTAGCAAGACAGGAACACAACCCTACCCATTAGCAGAGAGGCTGCCTAAAATCATAATAACGTCACAGGCACACCAAAACACACCACTGGACGTGGTCCTGCCCACCAGAAAGACAACATCCAGCCTTATCCACTAGAACACAGGCACTAGTCCCCTCCACCAGGAAGTTTACACAACCCACTGAACCAGCCTCACCCACTGGGGGCAGACACCAAAAAAAATGGGAACTATGAACATACAGCCTGCAAAAAGGAGACCCCCAAACACAGTAAGTTAAGCAAAATGAGAAGACAGAAACAAACAGCAGATGAAAGAGCAAGGTAAAAACCCACCAAACAAACGGAGAGGAATTAGGCAGTCTACCTGAAAAAGAATTCAGAGCAATGATAGTAAAGATGATCCAAAATCTTGGAAATACAATGGAGAAAATACAAGAAATGTTTAACAAGAACCTAGGAGAACTAAAGAGCAACCAAACAATGCAAAAAATGAAATTAAAAATTCTCTAGAAGGAATCAATAGCAGAGTAACTGAGACAGAAGAATGGATGAGTGACATGGAAGATAAAATAGTGGAAATAATTACCACAGACCACAATAAAGAAAAAAGAATGAAAAGAATTGAGGACAGTCTCAGAGACCTCTGGAACAACATTAAATGCACCAACTTATGAATTATAGGGGTCCCAGAAGAAGAGGAAAAAAAAGGGTCTGAGAAAATATTTGAAGAGATTATTAGAAAACTTCCCTAACATGGGAAAGGAAATAGTCAATCAAGTCCAGGAAGCGCAGAGAGTCCCATACAAGATAAATCCAAGGAGAAACACGATAAGACACATATTAATCAAACTATCAAAAATTATATACAAAGAAAAAAATACTAAAAGCAGCAAGGGAAAAGCAACAATTAACATACAAGTGATTCCCCATATGGTTAACAGCTGATCTTTCAGCAGAAACTCTGCAAGCCAGAGGGAGTGGCAGGGCATATTTAAAGTGATGAAAGAGAAAAACCTACAACCAAGATTACTCTACCTAGCAAGGATCTCATTCAAATTTGACAGAGAAATTAAAATCTTTACAGATAAGCAAAAGTTAAGAGAATTCAACACCACCAAATCAGCTTTACAACAAATGCTAAAGGAACTTCTCTAGGCATGAAAAACGAGAAAGAAACAACCTACAAAAACAAACGCAAAACAGTTAAGAAAATGGTAATAGGAACATACATATCGATAATTACCTTACATGTAAATGGATTAAATGCTCCAACCAAAAGACATAGACTGGCTGAATGGATACGAAAACAAGACCCATATATATGCTGTCTACAAGAGACCCACTTCAGACCTAGAGACACATCCAGACTGAAAGTGAGGGGATGGAAAAAGATATTCCATGCAAATGGAAATCAAAAGAAAGCTGGAGTAGCAATACTCATAGCAGACAAAATAGACCTTAAAATAAAGACTACTACAAGAGACAAAGAAGGACACTACATAATGATGAAGGGATCAATCCAAGAAGAAGTTATAACAATTGTAAATATATATGCTCCCAACATAGGAGCACCTCAATACATACGGCAAATACTAACAGCCATAAAAGGGGAAATTAACAGTAACACAATCATAGTAGGGGACTTTAACAGCCTACTTTCACCAATAGACAGGTCATCCAAAATGAAAATAAATAAGGAAAATAAAGCTTTAAATGATACATTAAACAAGATTGACTTAATTGATATTTATAGGACATTCCATCCAAAAGCAACAGAATACACTATCTTCTCAGGTGCTCATGGAACCTTCTCCAGGATAGAGCATATCTTGGGTCACAAACCAAGCCTTGGTAAATTAAAGAAAATTGAAATCATATCAAGTATCTTTTCTGATGACAAGGCTGTGAGACGAGATATCAATTACAGGAAAATATCTGTACAAAATACAAACACATGGAGGCTAAACAATACACTACTAAATAACCAAGAGAACACTGAAGAAATCAAAGAGGAAATCAAAAAATACCTAGAAACAAATGACAATGAAAACACAATGACCCAAAACCTATGGGAGTTCTAAGAGGGGAGTTTATAGCAATAAAATCCTACCTCAAGAAACAAGAAACATCTCAAATAAACAACCTAACCTTACACCTAAAGCAATTAGAGAAAGAAGAACAAAAATACTCCAAAGCTAGCAGAAGGGAAGAAATCATAAAGGTCAGATCAGAAATAAATGAAAAAGAAATGAAGGAAACAATAGCAAAGATCAATAAAACTAAAAGCTGGTTCTTTGAGAAGATAAACAGAATTGATAAACCATTAGCCAGACTCATCAAGAAAAAAAGGGAGAAGACTCAAATTAAGAGAATCAGAAATGAAAAAGGGAAAGTAACAACTGACACTGCAAAAATAAAAGGATCATGAGAGATTACTACAAGCAACTCTATGCCGATAAAATGGACAACCTGGAAGAAATGGACAAATTCTTAGAAAAGCACAACCTTCCGAGGCTGAACCAGGAAGAAATAGAAAATATAAACAGACCAATCACAAGCACAGAAATTGAAACTGTGATTAAAAATCTCCCAACAAACAAAAACCCAGGAGCAGATGGCTTAACAGGCAAATTCTATCAAACATTTAGAGAAGAGCTAACCAGCTATCCTTCTCAAACTCTTCTAAAATATAGCAGAGGGAGGAACACTCCCAAACTCATTCTACGAGGCCACCATCACCCTGATACCAAAACCAGACAAAGATGTCACAAAAAAAGAAAACAACAGGCCAATATCACTGATGAACATAGATGCAGAAATCCTCAACAAAATACTAGCAAACAGAATCCAACAGCACATTAAAAGGATCATACACCATGATCAAGTGAGGTTTATCCCAGGAATGCAAGGATTCTTCAACATACGCAAATCAATCAGTGTGATAAACCATGTTAAAAAATTGAAGGAGAAAAACCATATGATCATCTCAATAGATGCAGAAAAAGCTTTTGACAAAATTCAACACCCATTTATGATAAAAACCCTCCAGAAAGTAGGCAAGGAGGGAACTTATCTCAATATAATAAAGGCCAAATATGACAAACCCACAGCCAGCATCGTTCTCAATGATGAAAAACTGAAACCATTTCCACTAAGATCAAAAACAAGACAAGGTTGCGCACTCTCACCTCTATTATTCAACATAGCTTTGGAAATTTTAGGCACAGCAATCAGAGAAGAAAAACAAATAAAATGAATCCAAATTGGAAAAGAAGAAGCAAAAGTGTCACTATTTGCAGATGACATGATATTATACATAGAGCATCCTAAAGATGCTACCAGAAAACTACTAGAGCTAATCAATGAATCTAGTAAAGTAGCAGGATACAAAATTAATGCACAGAAATCTCTCACATTCCTATACACTAATGATGAAAGTTCTGAAAGAGAAGTTAAGGAGACACTCCCATTTACTCCTGCAACAAAAAGAATAAAAAACCTAGGAATAAACCTACCTAAGGAGACAAAAGACCTGTATGCAGAAAACCATAAGACACTGAGGAAAGAAATTAAAGATGATACAATCAGATGGAGAGATATACCATGTTCTTGGATTGGAAGAAAAAGCAATCTGCAGATTCATTGCAATCCCTGTCAAACTATCAATGTCATTTTTCACAGAACTAGAACAAAAAATTTCATAATTTGTATGGAAACACAAAAGACCCCGAATAGCCAAAGCAATCTTGAGAAAGAAAAACAGAGCTGGAGGAATCAGGCTCCTGGACTTCAGACTATACTACAAAGCTACAGTAATCAAGACAGTATGGTATTGGCAGAAAAACAGAAATATAGATCAGTGGAACAGAATAGAAATCCCAGAGATAAACCCACACACATATGGTCACCTTATCTTTGATAAAGGAGGCAGGAGTATACCTTGGAGAAAAGACAACCTCTTCAATATGTGCTGCTGGGAAAACTGGACAGCTACATTTAAAAGAATGAAATTAGAACACTCCCTAACATCATACACAAAAACTCAAAATGGATTAAAGACCTAATGTAAGGCAAGACACTATAAATCTCTTAGAGGAAACCATAGGCAGAGCACTCTGTGACATACATCACAGCAAGATCCTTTTTGACCCACCTCCTAGAGAAATGGAAATACAAACAAATATAAACAAATAGGACCTAATGAAACTTAAAAGTTTTTGCACAGGAAAGGAAACCATAAACAAGATGAAAAGACAACCCTCAGAATGGGAGAAAATATTTGCAAGCAAAGCAACTGACAAAGGATTTATTTCCAAAATACACAAGCAGCTCATGCAGCTCAATATCAGAAAAACAATCAACCCAGTCCAAAAATGGGCAGAAGACCTAAGTAGACATTTCTCCAAAGAAAATATACAGATTGCCAACAAACACTTGTAAGGATGCTCGACATCACTAATTATTAGAGAAATGCAAATCAAAACTACAACGAGGTATTACCTCACACCAGTCAGAATGGCCATCATCAAAAAATCTACAAACAGGGCTTCCCTGCGTGGTGCAGAGGTTGAGAATCCGCCTGCCGATGCAGGGGACACGGGTTCGTGCCCTGGTCTGGGAAGATCCCACATGCTGCGGAGCGGCTAGGCCCGTGAGCCATGGCCGCTGAGCCTGCATGTCCAGAGCCTGTGCTCTGCAACGAGAGAGGCCACAACAATGAGAGGCCCACATACCGCAAAAAAAAGAAAAAAAAATCTACAAACAGTAAATGCTGGAGAGGGTGTAGAGAAAAGGGAACCTTCTTGCACTGTTGGTGGGAATGTAAATTGATACAGCCGCTATGGAGAACAGTATGGAGGTTCCTTAAAATTCTAAAAATAGAACTACCATATGACTCAGCAATCCTACTACTGGGCATATACCCTGAGAAAACCTTAATTCAAAAAGAGTCATGTACCACAATGTTCACTGCAGCTCTATTTACAAGAGCTAGGACATGGAAGTAGCCTAAGTGTCCATTGACAGATGAATGGATAAAGAAGATGTGGCACATATGTACAATGGAATATTACTCAGCCATAAAAAGGAACGAAATTGAGTTATTTGTAGTGAGATTGATGGAACTAGAGTCTGTCATACAGAGTGAAATAAGTCAGAAAGGGAAAAACAAATACTGTTTGCAAACACATATATATGGAACCAAAAACAAACAAACAAAACAATTCTGAAGAACCTAGGGGCAGGACAGGAATAAAGATGCAGATGTATAGAATGGACTTGAGGACACAGGGAGGGGGATGGGTTAGCTGGGATGAAGTGAGAGAGTGGCATGGACATATATGCACTACCAAATGTAAAATAGCTAGCTAGGGGGAAGCAGCTGCATAGCACAGGGAGGTCAGCTCGGTGCTTTGTGTCCACCTAGAGGGGTGAGATAGGGAGAGTGGGAGGGAGATGCAAGAGGGAGGGGATATGGGGATATATATATACGTATAGCTGATTCACTTTGTTATACAGCAGAAACTAACACACCATTGTAAAGCAATTATACTCCTATAAAGTTGTTAAAAATTAAAGAATAAATAAAATCCAGTTGTCAAAAAAAAACCAAAAAACAACTCCAGGTCTATTTTCCTTTAATAAAACCAGTACTGTTTTCTTAGAAATATTTTAAGTCCTTCCCAAACTTAAATAGTAACAGGATTTTACTCAAATTTCCAGAAAGAAAAGAAAAGTTATCCTTCGATGGCTTGGATAAGAAAGTTGGGACATTTTCTGTAAGACAGTCATATTAAAAAGACAACCATATTTTTAAATTAAAAAAACCAATTAAAAAAACCATATAAATAATTGAAATATGGGCTTCTCTGGCCATAATATTGATTGGCACAGGAATTACTCACATGCTTAATACTTAATGCCTCTTCCAAAATCAATGTTTGGGAGTACATTTCTGTTTTAAAAACCAATGTTCTTTAGTTCTTAAAAAGAACCTTTGATTAGAAATGGAGTATGGTTCAGCAGAAAAGACACTGACTAAAGACTCAAATGATTTTTGGTTCAAGTCCTGGATCAACTATTCCTAGCGTACTTTGGCAAGTCACCTAAATTATCTGAGTCTCAGTTTATCAATAACAAATATAATTAGTAATACCAGTCCCACTACCTTACAGTGTTGTTGTGAGGACCAAAATGATGTAATGTATGTGTGAAAACATTTAATGCTGCCAACATGTTGCTATTAGCAGCATGTAGTTTGTAAGGTGGCACTAACCCAGATTTGCAGTACTGGTAAAAAGAACAGAGTAGTAGGTTATTTTAAAAAGCTTTTCTGCAAATATCTTCTCCCATTCCTTAGGTTGCCTTTTTATTCTGTTGATGGTTTTCTTTGCTGTGCAGTAAGTTTTTAGTTTAATGTAGTCTCATTTGTTTGTTTTTGCTTTTGTTGTCCTTGTCTCTAGTGTCAGATCAAAAAAAAAAATTACTGAGAGTTATGTCAAGGAGAATACTGCCTATGTTTTCTTCCAGCAGTTTTATGGTTTCAGGTTTTACATTCGAGTCTTTAATCCATTTTGAGTTTACTTTTGTATATGATGTAAGATAGTGTTGTACTTTCATTCCTTTGGAAGTAACTATCCAGTTTTCCCAAGATCATTTATTGAAGAGACTATCTTTTCCCCATTGTATATTCTTACTTCCTTGGTCATAGATTAATTGGCAATATATGTAGGGGTTTATTTCTGGGCTCTCGATTCTGTTCCATTGATCTATGTGTCTGTTTTTGTGCCAGTACCATACTGTTTTGATTACTATAGCTTTGTAGTGTAGTTTGAAATTAGGGAGCATGATACCTCCAGCTTTGTTCTTCTTTCTCAAAATTGCTTTGGCTATTCAGGGTCTTTCATGGTACCATACAAATTTTAGGATTATTTATTCTAATTCTGTGGGAAATGCCATTGGTAGGTTGGTAGAGATTGCATTGAATCTGTGGATTGCTTTGGGTAGTATGGACAGTTTAACAATGTTAGTTCTTCCAATCCATGAACACAGTTTTTCTTTTCATTTATTTGTGTCTTCTTCAATTTCTTTCATCAGTGTCTTAGAGTTTTCAGAGTACAGGTCTTTCACCTCCTTGGTTAAATTTATTCCCAAGTTTTTTTATTTTTAATGCAGTTGTAAATGGAATTATTTTCTTAATTTCTCTTTCTGAAAATCTATCATTAGTGTATAGAGATGTGACAGGTTTCGTATGTTAATTGTTACCTGCAACTTTGCTGAGTTCATTTATTAGTTCTAACAGATGCTTTTTTCAGCTTTAAAAGTACAACTGGGACAAAATAATTTTTTAAAAGGGGAGGAAGGTGGAATAATTGGATGGACAGTTGAACAATCAGAATCATCTGGGGTTGCATTATTTTAATTCCTCACATTGACTGGTAAAAAGAGTAAAAACTTTCAAAGTCCATGTGCCTGGACTCTTCCTGACTCCAATAGCAGAATCTATTCATAGCATCATTCCTTTTTGGTCCCACACCTCAGTAAGTCCCTTTTTGCTTTTCACATGTTATTTGTTGAATGGATATAATATCCCTGACATTATAGATGTCAGATCAGATCAACAAAGATAGAAATATAAACGAAGGGGATCATTCTGTGAGAGAGAGAAATTTGTGATAAACTATTCTGCTTTAAACTTACCACAGAAAGTCCATTTTATATTCTCAAGCTGCAAAGACAGCAGGCTAAAATAATGGCCTTGAGGGTAGGTAAGAGAAAGTGATTAGAAATTCAACATGAATTTAATTATTCATTCCGTGTCTCCAGATTACACTCATCACAAAGGCACACCAACACAGAAAATAGTTACTAAATCTCCATTTTCGACAGCATGAGACAATATGAGAACAGCAAGTCTGAAGCAAAAGAAAGCATTGTTTCCATTACAGTGTTAAATGGAACACTTAATCAGCTCTTTTGCCAAAAGAGAACTTCCTATTACATTAAGTTATAAATAGAGCTGTGGGAAAAGTATCTGCAAGCTGAAAGGACCGTAGACCTGTGTCTGTTGACTTTGGTTGTTTTATAAAGTGTTATAGAGGCAGCATTTGTTGCAAAGAGTAACTCACAAAGACTTTGGGAAACCTTGGTTTTATGAAATTCTGTCTCTCACTTAGTCTAAGGTTTGATGTACCAACTTGGTAAATAGTGCATTTTTCAGGGCAGGTCTGTCAGGGAGTTTTCTCTTGCCCCCCTTTCACTCCTGCTTTATCCTTAAGCCATTTCCAGGTGTGTGAGTATTATTTCAGTTTTCCTATATTATGTCATGGAAAAGTAAGATTTGTAAACTGCATTTCCAAACAGTACTCACAGAGAGCCAGACTGAATTTACTTAGGTTTTAAAAAGTGAGGTATATGTTCAACCAGTGGCGGCTTTAAATCTTGCTATTTCCACTCGAGATAAAAAAATGAAATCCATGAGTACTGGTTGTTGCTAGGCCAGATCTTGACCTGAAGGGTGTAGCAATGCAGGATAGAATTAAATTTCCATGCTTTTGAAAGGATGCTCAACATCACTAATCATTAGAGAAACGCAAATCAAAGCTACAACAAGGTATCACCTCACACCGGTCAGAATGGCCATCATCAAAAAATCTACAAACAATAAATGCTGGAGAGGGTATAGGGCAAAGGGAACCCTCTTGCACTGTTGGTGGAAATGTAAATTGATACAGCCACTATGGAGAACAGTATGGAGGTTCCTTAAAATACTAAAAATAGAACTACCATACGACCCAGGAATCCCACTACTGGGCATATACCCTGAGAAAACCATTAATTCGAAAAGAGTCATGTACCACAATGTTCACTGCAGCTCTGTTTACAATAGCCAGGACATGGAAGCAACCTAAGTGTCCATCATCGGATGAATGGATAAAGAAGATGTGGCACATACGTACAATGGAATATTACTCAGCCATAAAAAGAAACGAAATTGAGTTATTTGTAGTGAGGTGGATGCACGTAGTCTGTCATACAGAGTGAAGTCAGAAAGAGAAAAACGAATACCATATGCTAACACATATATATGGAATCTAAAAAAAAAAAATAATAATAGTTCTGAAGAACCTAGGGGCAGGACAGGAATAAAGACACAGATGTAGAGAATGGACTTGAGGACACAGGGAAGGGGATTGGTAAGCTGGGACGAAGTGAGAGAGTGGCATGGACATATATACACTACCAAATGTAAAATAGATAGCCAGTGGGAAGCAGCTGCATAGTACAGGGAGATCAGCTCAGTGCTTTGTGACCACCTAGAGGGGTGGGATAGGGAGGGAGGGCGGGAGATGCAAGAGGGAGGGGATATGGGGATATAGGTATATGTATATCTGATTCACTTTGTTATACAGCAGAAACTAACACAATATTGTTAAGCAATTATACTGCAGTAAAGATGTTAAGTAAATAAATAAATAATAAATGGACTTCTAAAATTCCTGTTTAAAAAAATATATATTTCCCATGCTTCTTTTGGAAATCTCACCCATTGAGGAATGAGATCATTTAGCAACATGACTAGTGGATTATACCTATTTTTTCTCAAAAGGAAGACTTTGAAATTTGTACTTTAAGTGACATGATGGAAACTGACCCATTTTCTAACAGGGTACTTTATTTGAATTTGGCAATATTAAATATTAACTAAATGGGAGAGTCAATGCAGAAGACATTCTGTAGTTTCTGGAGCAATCCTAGACCAAATTACATCCTGGATTGGATTCATCCGGACCTGTACGGCTCAACTGTGAGTGAGCAAAGGGCTCTGAGCCTGTGAATTTGGAACTGAGCGATGGTGGGAAGGGTAGTTTAACTGATCTTGATTCAGCCTGGATTAAGTGGGACACATTTTAGTTTCTTCGGGTCTGTGATGCAGATGCCTGTTGGATGCGTGGTATGCTAAAAGCTAAACTAAAATTTACTAATGTGCCATTTCTCTGCGGAGGTGATGTGTACATCAAAGAGGAAATGCAAGATCCCAATATGCTGTTCTGCTCTCCAGATGTTCCTGAAGTGACTCCCTTTCATACTGGCCTTTCTCGAGAAGGAAACCTTTGATGCTAATCGACATTTGAGTTAGATGATTGAGGCTGAGGATTCATAAGGCTGGATCTTGTCTCTGAGAAAATCTTTCATGGGTCTTCTCATGCAACCCATGAGGCAGGCAGGATTGTACTTTGCTCAGTCTTGAAAGCACTCCTGTCCTTCTCATTAAGCTGGTGGCCTGCTTCTCAGGTGTTTCTGCCTTTGCACAGTCCCAGGTGATGCTAAGACGGTTGGTGCCCGTGGCTGAGAAAATGTAGCTCAATATGGAAGTAGTCAGGAGGTTGACGGAATCCTTGAATGTCAGGGTGAGTCCTGGGACAAACCTTACCCAAAATTAGATTCTGGCTTAGACAGAGGAAGTTTGCTGTTACTCCTTAAAAACTAAGTCTCTGATGCTGCAGTTTTTGGTTTTATGTTAACATTGTTCAGTGAAAATAGAGTATAAGCCTTTATCTACTTAAAAATTGTTCCCCCTACACAAGACTGTACCTTTGTTTTGCCATGATGGTATTACTTGGCAAGGTTTAATCACTTCCTGGCAATTTTCAAACCCTCTTTTGTTCATTTTGTCATTTTTAAGCTTCTAAGCATCAGAACTCAGCACATTCCTGAAGAGGGCTCCTAAGAAATGCATGTATTGATTCTATTTGCACTATGCCTCTTTGCATCTTAATATTGATCTGACTCTTAACAGAGTCCCTGATAATTATTTTTATTCTCCACCCCATGCCATTTACTGTGATCTTGGGATCTCTTATTTTTCAACTCATTTGCATAGATTAGACATTATCACTGGGTTTGGATTTATTTCCGATATTTATTTCTTCTCTCTCCCCACTCTTTTATCTGTAAGTGGTATTCTTGAATGATTTCCCAATAGTCTATGAAGTTAAGTTATGAACTTAGCCTGAGTAGAGAGTACTCTGCTTCCTTTTCAATATGATAGTATCACCCCAAAAGGGAATCCTGCCTTTTTGTATTACTCTTTCCAGGAGGAGAAAGGGGCAAGTTCTCTGAGCTTTATAACTATTATATTTCTTGAATCCATAATGCCTTGATGAAAAAAAGCACCAGTGTTTTATGTGCATCCACAAAAGAAAAAGGCTCAAGACAAGGAATCTAATATAGTCTATAATCTAGGAGAATCTAATAGTATAAAAAAGCTTATTGCACATGAGGGCTACATCCTTACTATATGAGGAAATGAAAAAACAAACAAATAAACAAAACCATCATGTAGAAAAAGCCAGAAAATGCATTTCTCAATATTAGCACTGGCTGGAGGAAGGAAAAAACAAAAGCCTCCCCTGATTATTTGAGCCAAAATCCAGTGCAAACACAGCTTTGCAGTCTGAATTCACAAAAGTGACTGTAAATCGCTATTGGATTATAAGACACATCTCAATTTCAGAGACGTTGAAATGTGTAAGAAAAAGAAGTTTGTTTTAGAATCAATGAGAGGAATTAATTTAAACTGAGGTTGGTGTTTGTAGGTTTGCCTGTCTTTTCTTAACTTCTAAAAGGTTTAGATAAGCATATATATACCTCATTGTTCTATTCCAAACTAGATTTCCAGATGTCTTAAGGTCATTTATCACTGGATAAGCCTCTCTGGTTCAAATTGATGTTTGCTCCCAGCCTCCACCAAGATGGAACATTTTAGAGGCTAATGTCCAAATGAGGTGTGTACATTTTAAAGGCCTCTGGAGCAATGCAGTATTGTCTTATGTTAAGGCAATGTACGTCACAATGCAATTGTCAGATGTAAAATGACAGTAAAAATATATTCAGTCTAAAAGCTGGCTTTGTGGTATTGGTTTTCAACACTCTCTTTCCATCAGATGCACAAAAGGCCATCATCTCACTAAATTTCTCAAATTAAGTGGGATCAAACTTCTCATTTACATTGAATGGTTGACCCTCAAGAAATACCCTGATGTTTCGTGTGACTTATGTGTGGTTGAATTATTTTGTTACTGACCCATATATCCTCCCATGGTGTCAGACAAAATAATGTCATTATTATGAAATAGAAGTAAGAGATCATATTCAGTTAAAATAAGATATTCCTCCTTACACTAAGAATGACTTGGAAACTTTCGTATTTATCAAATACTAGATATATGCAGATTTTTCTCTACTTTGATCTGGATCAGGGTTTTTTACTCTGGAACGTTAGTCCAATGATTAACATGAATTAAATCTGGAAAATTCTGCACACTCTATTCCCCCTTTAAAAAGTCACGATACACAATTGAATATTAAATGTTCCGAGAAGCCCTGTTGTAAAGAAACCTAGTCAAAATTTCACAGCCATTTTACCGTGAAGCCATGTCTTTCACATAAAATCTATTCTTCTTCATGTTACACAGTTTAAGGTGCTGATCTAGATTGTTATTATTCATTTTGACTCTATGAGCAGTGATTACAGACATAAGGAGGAGGCAGATCAGACGAGTTTTAACGGGAATCCGCTGAAGGGTTTTAGGTAAGGGAGTGATCTAATTCGATATGCCATGGGGATAAAGAAATCAAACCCCCTCAATCAATAAAGTGTTCATTCCTTCATTTGCTCATTCTTTCAACAAATACTCAGTGAGTATCTATTATATGTCAGGCACCGTGTTAGATGCTAAAGAATGAGACTGAAGTGGTAGAGCAGATGGGAAATGTCAAATGATGGCATGATGGTCATCACCGGGGCCAGAACCTTAAGATAATATGTCAGAGAGGTGTCATGGTGGGAAAATTCAATTCAACAAACATTCACTACGTAGCACTTACGTGCTAGACCGTTGTTCCCTCCGGGAGTTGCAGAGATGGATCTAGTACGTTCCAGGCTGCTGGGGAGCCTATAAGCTTGTGGTTGGAATCACATCTGTTTGGTGCCAAGTGTCACACACATTTGTAGAGCAAGAACTAACAAAAGCACAGCAGTCTTTTCTTTGCCCTGAGACAATTCATGAACTTAAAGATTGAAGGAGACCGTACATTTCTGTAGTTCCATTATCCACTTTAGCAGTTGACCTAATGTGTGTATGTTCTCATTTTAGAATACACTGTGCCATAGCTTTACTAAATAATGTATTTCATCATGAAAGATTGTAGAAAAGCATAAAAAAGAAAATTTAAATAAGCTATAGTCATGGAGCTGGCTTGCTCTGTGACTGAGAAACCCAGGTTTTCTGGGGTTGTCTTGGTTCCTGACAGATTTCTAGTTTCAGTTCCAGTCCACACAGGTTCTTAAAATAAACTCCCTGATTATAGAAAGTAACTTGGGGAAAGGTCTCTGTTCACAATAACAACAACCAGAAAACCTGATTAGATGCACTGTAGCACTGTAAGTTAGTGGCGATCAATAACAGTGCTTTACTCGGAATGTGTGTTTTAGCTGTTGCTGCTTAAGATGGTGTTTTTCACTATGTTCTTGTACTCACATCTAACCCTAGCAACTCCCTCTTTTTCAAAGCCTTTATGTTATGGCATTTTTTTCTGTGACAAAGAAATAATATTCTAAATTATTGACATACCTCTAGAAAACTTTTTCCTGAATGTGTGAGCTGTATATTCTTTGATCATCCTATTGTAAATATTTCAACGAATTGGTACTAATAATTTTTTATAGCAAGCATAGCAACATAATTCAGTCTTTCCTCCAGTGTGGTTGGTTAATCAGAACAATTTTATTGATATTTTTAAAAGCTTCTTTTGACTTCAGTTCTCAACATTGGTAATACCATTCAAGCTTTTAGGATTGTTGTCCAATTTGGAAAACCTTTATCAAGTTTCTTTCATAATATGCTCTTATAGAATACTTGCTGTTTGTAGAACTACGGTAAGTCTGTGCCTTCCAGACACAGGAATTCAAATAAGTTCTATTTTTTACTCCCCGTAAAAATGTATGATTGTTTATAATTATATATAGAATATGTTTCTTACAGGAGTCAATTTCCATTTTGACTTGGTGTCAAATCCAAATCCTCAGCTTAAAATTTTTTATGTCCAATGAATGGAAAATGTTTGCACAGACCAGATTCTAGTTCCATACATTTCAAAACTTGTTTCTACTCATTATCCACATACTTCTGGTGTTAAGTGCCCCTTACATCAGGGTAACTTTCAATAGGACCTCTGGCCCTATACTTTTGTGTCATGACACTGGGCGAGTCAACACAGTGGGTAGTTGCAGTATTCCTGGAAGCCATTCACATACCAGAACAACTAGCGATAAGCAAACTGTAAACAACATAAATACCCCTCCCTAAGTACAAACTAATCTACCCCAACTTCAACTTCCCCTTAGCTGGATCTCAAAAATGCTCTTGATCACTCCAGGGAAACTTGACCAGAGATAAAGTATAATGAAGGCAAAATTGAAGTGAAGAGAGACAGCAGGCTTAACCAGTTGTGGTTGAAATAGTTTATTTCTCCAATCTTATTGTACCAATTGTGCTCATACAACACATTGGTAGGGCCCCTCCCAGGGTCTTGGAAGGTAGTCATGCAGTCGAGGAGTCTGAAGCTTAAACTTCATTAGCTCTTTACCTCTTAGTTCCATTTTTCTCTTCTTTCCAACGGACTTGGGCTTTTTCTATCCACACTATACCTTTGCCTATTCTGTTCCTTCCTCTTACTCATAGTTTCTCTTGACTCCCATGGAGCCCAGTTCTACCTTCTGACTTCTTTTACTGTGGCCTTTCAGCTTAATCTCTCACTGCTTACTTGTTGTTTTCCCTCCAGGAGTGGTTGCTTTTGGTTTAAGTACCAATGCCTAGAATGGGTGCCTATAACCACAGGGGTAGGGGAGAGTAGGGGACGGTATTACATGCTCTGAAGAGGACTGCCCTGAGGCAACACCAGGTTCTAACATTAAGACAGCAGGAAAGTGAGTCAAGGAACTAGGCCAGCTGGATGATGAGATCACCACTCTTGCTTAATGATCGGGAGATTACATTTAAAGGAACACCACCTCTTGATTACAAGGTTTCTCACCGTCTTTCCATCACAGTGAATCCTTTTCATCAGAATTTTGATAAGAGTACCTTTAAAATGCTTATGAATACACCACTTTGGGAGAATGTGTTCAGGCAGAGGAACCTGCTCCCCTGATCGCAGATGTGCTTCTGGGGGGTTTCCCTTTAATGCAAAGGATGAGAAGATCATTGTCACATAAAAGGGTTTGGGGAGAAGTAGGACCCATGACTGGCATTTCTGGGACAAATTAATATTTAAATATGAAATGTACATTTATAATGTAGGATTTGTCATTTTGCAGAGTTGGTTATCTCTGAATGAAAACGGTATTATTGTGAGCTATCTGGCGATACGTGAAAGTTTATTTTCTTCTCAGTCTTCTCATTTCCTGTAGATCATCTCCCAAATTTCTGCATCCCCCCCCAGATCATCCTCCTCTGAGCTTCCTATGAAACTATCCAGAAGATCCATTTGTCTAAAACCAGACTTATTCCAGATCTGCCTTTGTTCCATTATTTATTTTCACAGTGAATACCACCACTTTTCGTCCATACCAGCTGCCCATGACAATAAAGAACCCCTTTAAACTTAACTTATATCTCGCCTGTCACACTTAATTGGTTAATAAAATTTATCAATTCTGAGTCTGAAGATTTCTCAAATCCACCCACTTCTCTCCATTTCACTGCCACTGTCATTGACGTGGCCCTCAACATTTCATGATGAATTAAGGCGTCAACACTCTGCCAACCCATTTCGCCTCCCTCCTTTCTGGTCTAAATTTTAAAAAATGACTACTTAAATCATCTCTCTAAATCACTGATCTCTTCTTGCCCTTCCTCTGTTTAGGATCTCAGGATAAAGTTCAGATTTCTTGGTATCCCTGTGATACCTTTCAGCCCTCGCTTTCAAACTTTCTCCAGCCATTCTTCATATCTTTCAGTCCATTAAACGTGCCATGCACTTCCTTGGCCCTAGGTCTTTGCATCTTTTGGTTACTTCCTCCTGAAACACCTTACTGTACCTTCATTATTCAGCTCAGGTAACACTCCTTCCAGAAAGCCCATCCGGACCTCAGACTCTACCCAGCAGTCTGAATTAGAGATTCTGAATCTGCTATTGGGCTGTAATCACCAACAGGATTGTTATTGCTAATGCCAATAAGAATTAGACAGTTACTGGATGCTAGTTTCTGTACTTGATATGTGTTCTTTCATTTAAATCCTCACAAAATGTTATGAGATTAGCTTCATTAATTAACCCATTTTACAGGTGAGGAGGCTGGGGCTTTGTGAGGTCAATGAACTGGCCCAAGATGACACTGGTAGTAAGCAGTAAGGAGCAGAGCTGTGATTTTAGCCTGAGTTGATCTAATGGATTCCAAAGCTAATGCTATTAAGTTCAGCCTAATAGCTGCTCATTCATCACACTCGCTTGCCATAATCTTTAAAAAGATTTTTATAGTAGACTTTATTTTTTTAGAGCAGTTTTAGATTCACAGCCAAATTGAGGAGAAAGTATAAAAATCTCCCATGTGCCCTCTGCCCCAACACATGCTTAGCCACCCCCATTACCAACATCCACCACCAGAGTGGTACATTTGTCACAACTGATAAACCTGCATTTATACATCATTATCATCCAGAGTCCATAGTTTATATTTAGGTTCACTCTTGGTGTTGTACAGTCTCCGGGTTTGGACAAATGTCTGATGACATATATTCACCATTATACTATCATACAGAATAGTTTCATTGCCCTAAAAAACCTCTTTGCTCTGCCTACTCATTCCTCTCACTCCCTATCCTCTGGCAACACTGATTGTTTTACTGTCTTCATCTCTTTGCCTTTTTCGGAATGTTATATAGTTGTAATCATACAGTAGGTAGCCTTTTAAGATCAAGTTATTTCACTTAGTAATATGCATTTACATTTCACCACATCTTTTCAAGCTCATTTGTTTTCGGTACTGAATAATATTCCATTGTTTGGATATATCACAGTTTATCTGCTCACCTGCTGAAGGACATCTTAGTTGCTTCCAAGTTTTGACAGTATGAATACATCTGGTATAAAAATCCATGTGCAGGTTTTTGTGTGGAAGTAAGTTTAGCTCCTTTGAGTAAATACCAAGGAGCATGATTGCTAGATTGTATGGTAAGAATATGTTTAGTTTTGTAAGACGCTGCCAAACTGACTTCTAAAGTGGCTGTACCATTTTGCATTCCCACCAGCAGTAAATGATAGTTTATGTTACTCCACATTCTCATCAGCATTTAGTGTTTTCAGTGTTTGGGATTGGGACCATTCTAGTAGGTATGTAGTGGTATTATATTGTTGTTTTAATTTGCATTTCCCTAATGACATAATATATGAAGCATCTTTTCATATACTTATTTTCCATCTGTATAACTTCTTTGGTGAGGTATCTGATAAGGTCTTTGGGTGGTTTCTTAATTGATTATTCATATTCTTATTGTTGAGTTTTAAGAGTTCTTTGTATATTTTAGATAACAGTCCTTTATGAGCTATGTCTTTTGCAAATATTTCCTTCCATTCCGTGGCTTGTCTTTTCATTCTCCTCACTATGTCTTTCACAGACCAGAAGTTTTAAATTTTCATGGAGTCCAGTCTATCAGTTCTTTCTTTCATAGATCATGAATTTGGTGTCATATCTAAAAAGCCATCCCTACACCCAAGGTTATCTAAATTTTCCCCTATGTTATCTTCTACTAGTTTAATAGTTTAGCGTTTCACGTTCAGGTCTGCAATTCATTTTGAGTTAATTTTTGTGAAGGGTATAAGATCTATACTTAGATTCATATTTTTGCATGTGGATGTCCCGTTGTTCCAGCACCATTTGTTGAAGAGACTGTCTTTGCTCCATTTTACTGCCTTTGCTCCTTTGTCAAAGATGAGTTGACTGTATTTACGTGAGTCTATTTCTGAGTTCTCTCTTCTTTTCCATTGAACTATTTGTTTATTTTTTTTTACCAGTACCTGTATCTTTCTGACCTGTATCAGGTACTTTACCAGTACCTGTATCTTTCTGATCTGTATCTGTACCAGAAACAGGTACTTTACCAGTACCTGTATCTTTCTGACCTGTATCTTTTCCTTCTCTCTGAAGAACTTCAAAAATTGCCTCAATTTTTGTTTGAGAAAGTCTTTATTTCTCCTTCACTTTTGAAGGGTAACTTCTCAGGGTACGATATTCTAGTGAGTGCTTTTTTCTCTCAACACTTTAAATATTTCACTCCATCAACTGATGAAGGGATAAAGAAGATGTGGTATATATATATATATATACACAGTGGAATACGACTCAGTCGTAAAAAAGAATGAAATAATGCCATTTACAGCAACATGGATGAACCTAGAGATTATTATACTAAGTGAAGTCAGAGAAAGAGACAAATATCATGATATCACTTATATGTGGAACCTAAAAAAAAATGATACAAATGAACCTATTTACAAAACAGAAACAGACTCAGAGACATAGAAAGCAAACTTGTGGTTACCAAAGGGGAAAGGTGGGGGGGAGGGATAGATTAGGAATTTGGGAGTAACATGTACACACTACTATATATAAAATAGGCAAACAACAAAGACCTACTGTATAACAGAGGAAACTATACTCAATATTTTGTAATAATCTATATTGAAAAATAATCTATTATATATATATATGTAACTGAATCACTTTGCTGTACACCTGAAATTAACACGTTTTAAATCAACTATACTTCAATAAAAAATAAATTAATACTAAATAGTTAACTCTCTCCTTGCTTGCACTGACTGAGGAGAAGTCTGATCTAATTCTTATCCTTGCTGCTTTATAGATAAGGTGCTTTTATTCCCTCTGGCTTTTGTCAGGATTTTTCCTTTATATTTGTTTCTCTACGATGTAAATATGATATGCCTAGGTATAGAGGTATAGTTCTTATGTTTGTCTTGTGTTGTTTTTGTTTTTTTCACATTTATCTTGCCTGATGTTCTCTGAGCTTCTTCCTGGCTCTGTGGTTTGGTGTCTGATACTAATTTGGGGAAATTCTCAGTCATTATTTTGCTCAGTCATATTGCTTCTCTTCCTTTTCCTCCTTTTCCTTCTGGTATTTCCATAATGCACACGTTACATCTTTTATAGTTGGTCCACAGTTAACAGATATTTTATTCCTTTTTTTTCATTCTTATTTCCCTTTGCTTTTCAGTTTTGGCAATTTCTACTGTGATGTCCTCAAGCTCAAAGATTCTTTTCTGAGCTATGTCCAGTCTAGTAATAAGCCCATTCAAGGTATCCTTTATTTCTGTTTGAGTGTCTTGGATCTCCAGCATTTATCTTTTATTCTTTCTTAGAGTTTCCTTCTCTCTGCTTACATTTCCCATCTTTTCTTGCATGCTATATACTTTTTTCAATTATAGATCTTAGCACATCAGCCATAGTTGTTTTAAATTCATGGTCTGACAATTCCAGTATCCCTGCCATATCTGGTCCCGTGCTGAAACTTGCTCTATCTCTTCAAACTGTGTTTTTTTGCCTTTTAGTATACCTTGTAATTTTTTGTTAGAAGGTAGATATGCTGCACTGGATAAAAGGAACTGCTCTGCATAGGCCTTTAGTAATGTGGTAGTAAGATGTAGGGGAGAGGAAGCATTCATACTCCTGATATGAGGTCTGTCTTTTAGTAGGCTTGTGCATCTGGACTGTGAACTTCACGTGTGCTTCTCAGACCTCCCCCACCTCGTGGGACAGGATGGCTAGAGTGGGCTGGAGCTGGGTATTTCCCTTCCTCCAGGTCAGTTAAGTTTTGCTAAAACCCTGGCAGATTAGGCTCTGGTTAAATAATTTCTCCTAAGGGCAGACATTGTTAAGAAGAACAGAATGTTCAGGTGTATTTCAAAATGGTTCCTTTTCCTCTCCCCCTGCCAAAGCGTGAGGAGATTTTTCTCTGCTGTTTACTGTGAGAACCTGATTAAGCTCCAAGAGGTAAAACTCACAAAAGTATGGAGAATGCCCTAGGTCCTCTTGGAGTTTTTTTTACTCTCAGAGTTGTTCACACAGGGCCTCTAGCAATTCATCAATTACAGTTTATTTACAGGGTAGGTTCTCCTACCCTGACATTGGTTCCCATGAATGTTTCTGCTTGTGGATGTCTGTCCCACTAAGCTGTGATACTCTGTATCCACCTGTCTGTCTCTCCAATTTGGGGGATAGCGGTTTGCCCTGTGACTGTTCTATTATGGATCTGAGAAGAGTTGTTGACTTGTTTACCTTTTCACTCCTTAGGATGGAGTGAAACTCAAACTTAATTTGAGCTAAATCCTCGAGGGAAGAGACCTTGCCCAATGTCTGTATCTCAGCAGCACCTAGCACAGAGCCTAATACACTGAAAGCTATCACTAAAAATGGGCTTAATGCCTGACTGGTGAATAAATAAATTGATGAGCTCATGACTTTAGCATTCTAATGACATTGATTTAATGGACATAGAGATCTGTATTAGGTACAGTTCCTTTCTCCTTACTATACCGTCCCCTCTACCTCAGATTTCTGTTTTCTAGTCAGTTGACACAACCTCGCCCTTGAGCTGCTTCGGACATTTTACTTTCTTTATCTGAAGTTTAAGAACATTTATTATGTCACTCAAAAAGATTTTAAATTAATATTTTATTATGTCTTTTTACATGTATTAACTTTAAGTGTGTCTTTGTTCTTTAGGGAGGGAGGGAGGGAGGGACGGAGGGAAGAACTGTTGTAATATATGAATGAGTCTTTCATGTAAAAATAAACTTCCAAGGAATTTCTCAAATGTAGCTCCACATGGGAAGATCAATAGAAAGAAATAATGATGAGGTTATGGCCTCCAGTTCCATCATTTTATGGCTTATAATAAAATAATGCTGTATAATTTTCATAAGGGGAAGATTATTTATTCTGTCTTTTCTCAGAGAACTTTTTTCAAGAATATGTTCTACTCTACCACGATCTAGCTTCTCTAAATCTAAATCAACTAACTTTTATATCGAGTATCTGAGATGAGCTTATGCATTTTTGAAGTCAGCATTTTATAGAAACATTTTATCTTTTTGCCTCACCCTTCACTTTTTAATTAGTATGATGAACTCTTGAATACTTCAAAGCCTTTTTCCTTTTGTACCACCAAACAATGCAGTATAATCATGGCAGTTAACAGTTGTAAAGGATTTTATGAATATTTGAATCTAAAAAGCCTCATTCTCCCGTAGCTCAAAGAATGCAGATTTAATGGGTTTCTAGTTGCTTTGAACCCACAGGAACGCAGATCTAAATCATATCTGGGGTTTTGTTCACCAGGCTCATGTCAGCCTCTGAGGAGGTGCCCTGTTAATCTTGATCTCTTTCAGAATGGCCAGATGATGAATTCACCCAGGCTTTCATTTTCAGCTACATTTCTCTCAATCCACCTAAGCGTCTTTCAACAAATAGTCAGAGTATCTTAATCACTTTTTCTCCTCTCTCATCACCTCTCCTGTCAGGACCCTAGCATTGGGCCTAGTGGAGGACAAAACAGTAAATTTCCATTTAAGCTCATCTGTGGGATTTCTGTTAGATTCCTAGGTGCCCCCATTGAGAGTTGCCAAGTCTCCCATTACAGAAGCTCAACAAACTAGGTGTTTTCAGCATTCCTGACTCCCTGGAAAGGAAAACCATTACTCATGTCTTGATTCCATTTTCCCTTTTTCCTGATTATCTCCCATTACTCCATGTACCCTCCTCCCCATCTTTGATTCGTCTTTCAGCCTCCCTCCCTTTGGTCCCTGGATTTAGTCTGCCTTAACTCTGGCCAGCAACTTTCTTTTCTCCCTCTTCGTCTCTTTCCAGAGCTCAGCTTCCACGCCAGCCCCTAAGTACCTCTAGTGTTTGCCTCTGTCCAGCCTCACGAGATAGGGTTTAAGGTTCAACTTGAGTAGCTGCATCTTTTCCTTATGGTACCAGTTCCAACTAGAGGCAGGCCTCCGAGATATTGCAGGTTCTGTTCAGACTGCTGCCATAAAGCAAATATTGCAATAAAGGCGAGTTGCACAAATTTTTTGATTTCCCCGGTGCACATAAAATGTATGTTTGCACTGTGCCATAGCCTAGTAAGTGTACAAAAGCATTATGTCTGAAAAAAATCTCCTCCCTTAATTAAAAAATACTTATGGCTGAAAAATGCTATCATCTGAGCCTTCAGTGAGTCATAGAAGTGACATCAAAGATGACTGATCACAGATCACCATAGCAAATATAATAATGAAAAAATTTGAACTATTTGTAGAATTACTAAAATGTGACACAGAGACATGAAGTGAGCCAATGCTGTTGGAAAAATGGTGCTGATAGACTTGCGCGATGCAGGGTTGTACAGACCTTCAGTTTTTAAAAAGTGCAGTATCAGCAAAGCACAGTACAGCAAAGCAGATCATTTTTTTTTTTTTTTCTGAAGGGAAAGAATCCCTTGACTTTCCAGTCATGTCAGCTACAGCAAACACCTTCTATTCACTGCCCTTAAGCATCTGTTCCTCACCCTCAACACATCTGTTTTTTCTCCACTTGCTTGATAGGCAGCCCCTAAGATGCTTCCAAACTCTGAATCTCTTGAGAGGCTGGAAATGGAAAATGATAATGATGACACAGGACGGTCAGGCAGCAGATGACAGGGGCACTTTTCCAAACCTCTATGAACATGTTTAAATTCCAGAATTAACTTTACAGATTTGGCCTTGGGCCACCCTGTGTGCTGGGATTGCCAATTCCAGTCAGGCCAAACAAGAGATGAGATGAGAGGGGAGGATCCTTCTCAGATGAGGGGAAGAGGTCATGCCACCCTCATGGTCCTCCAAGTGTTCTCTTTGGAGAGAAGAAAGGGGAAAACTTGGAAAAATAGAAGGGTGGAAAAAAGAGTTACATATGGCTCAATTTTATTTAACACTAACACAGTGACTCTTAGAGGAAAACATAGGCAGAACACTCTATGATATAAATCACAGCAAGATCCTTTTTGACCCCCCTCCTAGAGAAATGGAAATAAAACCAAAAATAAACAAATGGGACCTAGTGAAACTTAAAAGCTTTTGCACAGCAAAGGAAACCATAAACAGGATGAAAAGACAGCCCTCAGAATGGGAGAAAATATTTGCAAATGAAGCAGCTGACAAAGGATTCATCTCCAAAATTTATAAGCAGCGCATGCAGCTCAATATCAAAAAAACAAACAACCCAATCCAAAAATGGGCAGAAGACCTAAATAGACATTTCTCCAAAGAAGATATACAGATTGCCAACGAACACATGAAAGGATGCTCAACATCATTAATCATTAGAGAAATGCAAATCAAAACTACAATGAGATATCATCTCACACCAGTCAGAATGGCCATCATCAAGAAATCTACAAACAATAAATGCTGGAGAGGGTGTGGAGAAAAGGGAAGCCTCTTGCATTGTTGGTGGGAATGTAAATTGATACAGCCACTATGGAGAACAGTATGGAGGTTCCTTAAAAAACTAAATATAGAACTACCATATGACCCAGCAATCCCACTACTGGGCATACACCCTGAGAAAACCATAATTCAAAAAGAGTCATGTACCACAATGTTCATTGCAGCTCTATTTACAATAGCCAGGACATGGAAGCAACCTAAGTGTCCATCGACAGATGAATGGATAAAGAAGATGTCGCACATATATATACAATGGAGTATTACTCAACCATAAAAGGGAACAAAATTGAGTTATTTGTAGTGAGGTGGATGGACCTAGAGTCTGTCATACAGAGTGAAGTAAGTCAGAAAGAGAGAAACAAATACCGTATGCTAACACATATATATGGAATCTGAAAAAAAAAAAAAAAAGGTTCTGATGAACCTAGGGGCGGGACAGGAATAAAGACGCAGACATAGAGAATGGACTTGAGGACCCAGGGAGGGGGAAGGGTAAGCTGGGACAAAGTGAGAGAGTGGCATGGACATATGTACACTACCAAATGTAAAATAGATAGCTCGTGGGAAGCAGCTGCATAGCACAGGGAAATCAGCTCGGTGCTTTGTGACCACCTAGAGGGGTGGGATAGGGAGGGTGGGAGAGAGACGCAAGAGGTAGGGGATATGGGGATATATGTGTACGTATAGCTGATTCACTTTGTTATAGAGCAGAAACTAACACACCATTGTAAAGCAATTATACTCCAATAAAGATATTAAAGAAAAAAAACCTAACATAGTCCTACCAGTTAATTTGCAAATCATTTCTAGTAGTGGCTAAAATTTTACAAAACCGTGTATTATGCTTAGATAAAAGAGACTAAAAAGAGAGAAAAAACGAGGCAAAATAACACTTGTGTCAGTTAATCTAATCTCATGGGTATTCCTCCTTGCCTGACAATCTCATGGCCCTGAATAGCTTGGTTTGGCTCTATTTCTTTTTGAAAAACAGCTGCTTTTGCAAAATGTTTCTGCTTCCTCTAAAGGATTATGAGCAGAGAACGTTACAGAAAAGTTACCCAACTAATTTATCATAAATATCTTTAAACCTGGTTGTTTAGCTCTTGTTGGGAATGTTAAGTCTTGAACAAATTATATATCCATTATCAAATTGGCAAGACATGCAGATTGAAAACAATCTGCTCATGTTTTAGATATTCTCCCCAACACATCTTGTCTTCGCCAACTCAAGAAGGTTTAGGTCTAAAGAGCAGTCCCATTTTCCATTTCTGAAAGCATGATCAGGGAGAGAAATCATGTAGCCTTTGGTGAAGAATACCCTGTTCAAAGAACTTGCTATGAAAGTAGAAGTAAAATGACAGGGCTCATTGCTGTAAGGAACTTTTCCTTCTTCAATGAAAAACTACTCATCTGTTTCTATTAATCAGTAGCTTTTAACTGATTCAGAGAAGCAAAAGCTGTTAACATCAGTATCTGTTGTATTCTGCTCAAGCTGCCCAATTGTGTTTTTGCCCCAGTCCAGTGACTAGAACCCTGGAGACAGAGTGAAGATTTGGGTTCATGTCCTTTGTCTGCCATTTAATAAATATGTACTCATGGGAAAGTGCTGTTTTTCCTCATTTGTAAAATAGGGGTCTTAATAATCGTATCTACCTCTTGGGGAGGCTGTGAGAATTCACTTTGAGAATGAGTGTGAGAAGCAGTTTTAAAACAACTACAAGAGATTTATTTATTCCCCCAACAAACATGTTTATTGAGGTCCTAATAGGTATCAAGCATTGTCCTAAGTACTGGAACTATAAAAGTAGAAATTGAAACCCATCTCTACCCCACTTTGCCATCCAGTAGAGGTCAGATACAAACATGTAAACAATGAGATAATTGCTTTAATTAAAGTGGATTCAAAGCGCAGGAAATGCAAAGAACTCAGACCTGATGGGGAAGTTGTAAAGTGATACAGTGGAAATAAGCACTGGGGCTAATGGAAGGATATGTGACATTTTGCCCAATGAACAGGCGGTGGGAATTGATCCAGGCAGAAGGAAGAGAATGTGTGCAGACACAAAGGCATGAGGAAACATGGCACATTTGTAATCTGGAGCTGAGGAAAAAAGATCTGAACTGGCAAGATATATTTAGGAGGTATCATCATATAGGAAGTGATGGAATCCAGGATGGAATGAGAGATGAGAGCTAAGGATGGTTTCAGAGGGATAAAGATGATAATGAGACACAGCATGAGAAGAAGCAGCCAGAGAACTAGATGGAAAACCAGACGAGAGTCATGTTCATGTTTTAGAAATTAATGGGGGAGAGAATTTTAAGAAGGGAATGGCAACAGTGAGATCAAGCACAACTGAGAGATCAAGCAAGAGAAAGTCTTAGATGTATCCAACGGATTAAAAGAACCCAGAGATCCTTAATAACCTGAGTGAGGATCAAGGAAGAGATCCACAAGCATTATCTTGATGTTTTGAGGTGTGAATAGCAAGTCTGAAAGGAACAGTAATAAGTACTTGCTCCCTGTTAGCTGAGAATAGAAAGAGCAAGATGGGGTCAGAGAAGAAGGATCAAGGTTCCAAGCGTACGAGGGAATGTTGATGCTTATTTCCAGCAGCTAGACCATGAAAAGAGAGAACTGTATAGGGCTGTAACCAGAGAAGACAAAACTATTGCTGGGGATGTTTCAGACCAAATAGAAAAACTGGAACATGTTTTTATGTTTATATATAGCATATGTATCTACATAATTTAGAATTTTCGTATTGAATTCCTACAAAATATCTTTGGATGGTTTAATCAGTAAAATGTGAGTGTGTTTATCACAGGATATGGCTTTAAAATAAATTCAGGGGGCTTCCCTGGTGGCGCAGTGGTTGAGAGTCTGCCTGCCGATGCAGGGCACACGGGTTCGTGCCCCGGTCCGGGAAGATCCCACATGCTGCGGAGCGGCTGGGCCCGTGAGCCATGGCTGCTGAGCCTGTGCGTCCGGAGCCTGTGCTCCGCAACGGGAGAGGCCACAACAGTGAGAGCCCCGCGTACCGCAAAAAAAAAAAAAAAATTGCAAGTCTAATCCAGTGCTCCCATTTGCATATTACTCAGTCATTGAAACAGGAAAATGTTTATGATATAGGGGTAAAGTTTTTTTATTACCAATTCCCTGCAGTATTTCTAGTCTGAACATGTTCCATTCCAGTACTCTCAGTAGCCAATTCTGGGGTTTTCTAAATAGACATAGATAACATACACACATAAATAATGAGAAATTCTTTCTTTCTTTCCAATTTCTGTATCGTGCTTCTTTTACTCTTTTCAAATTGTACTGGCTAGGACATGCATTGTAATAGAATACTGAAAACAGATATCCTTGTCTTCTTCCTGAGTTTAAATGCAATTTTTAAAATATTTCAGTAATGAGTTTCATAGTTATATGCATTGTTTAGCTGCCCTTCATTACATTAAACACCCTTTCTTCTATCCCTAGAGTGTGTTAGTATGGATGGTTGTTGACTTTACTAAATGATATTTCTTGGATCTAATGGGATCCCTAAATCTTTTCATCTACTCATGCATTAAATTACATTGGTAGACTTTCTGATGTGAAACAGACCTTAAACATTTTAAATCAATTCACCTTGATTATAATATACTATCTTTTTGTACTTTCTGGATTTTTTATCGGAATGTTCAAATATACACTGAAAGAGACAGAATAGTAATATACATCTTAATGCTATCATCACCTAGCTTCAAAAATTATCACCTTTTTCCTCTTCTTGCTTTATCCATCCCTCTCTCAACCCCAATTTTTTTTAGGGTGGATTCTTTAAAAACAAATCTTAGACATCATATCATTTCACCCATAAGTAGTTCAGTATGCATCGTTAACTGATAAAGGTATTATTAAAATACGCAGCAACCATTCCAGTATTGCATCCAGCAGAATTAATGGGAATTCCTTAGTATAATCTAATACCTATCTTATATCGGTATTGCCAGGAGACTCTCAAAGGTATCCTTATACATTATTTTGTTCCCTTCCAACTCATTACCTAAATGAGATCCATACATTGCAAACTGCACATCATGATTATGTCTAAGTCTCCTTTATTCTGTAACAGTTCCCCTCACAAACACAAACACACACACACACACGTGGTCCCTCTTTTTCAAGACGTTGAGTTGTTGAGAAATTTAGGTTATTTGTTCCAGAACATTCTACACTTTGGGTTTGGCCGATTGACACATTCTTCATGGTGTCATTTCACTTACTCTTCTAGACTACACTTTTCCTATTAACTGAAATTCAGATTTAGAAGCATTATTGAATTTAGGTAGTTTTTTAGGCAGGAATAATTCATAGTGGTGCCGTGTCCTTCCTATTGCATCACATTGTGAGGAACAAAATACCCAACTGTCCCACACTTAGTGATGTTCAGATTGATCAGTGGACTCATGTGGGGTCAGCCTAATTCATCCGTTGCAGATGTTCTCATCATCATTTACCTAATGATTGTAGCATCTGCGATTATTGCCTGCATGTATTATTTCATTTGATGTTGTAAAATAATGATGATCTAATTGTATCATTAATTTTGCATTTATTAACTGAAGTCTTTTTCATAGAACTGTCTCATCAACTTTTTAGGTACAATAAAATAAGAGTCCATACAGAAAAATAGGGATAAATGCTTTATTCTTTCCTTTTATTTTTCAATTTTCAGACTACAAGTTTTTGTCCTAGCAACCACCATTGATGACCAATAAGGTGGTTCTGTTTTTGTTTTGGTGTTTTTAGTGTCATTATGGTTTTCTGATTTTATTTTATTTTTTTGAATTTTATTTTATTTATTTTTTATACAGCAGGTCCTTATTACTCATCAGTTTTATACACATCAGTGTATACATGTCAATCCCAATCTCCCAATTCATCACACCACCACCACCACCACCCACCGCTTTCCCCCCTTGGTGTCCATATGTTTGTTCTCTACATCTGTGTCTCAATTTCTGCCCTGAAAAGTGGTTCATCTGTACCATTTTTCTAAGATCCACATAAATGCGTTAATATATGATATTTGTTTTTCTCTTTATGACTTACTTCACTCTGTATGACAGTCTCTAGATCCATCCACATCTCTACAAATGACCCAATTTCGTTCTTTTTATGGCTGAGTAATATTCCATTGTATATATGTACCATATCTTCTTTATCCAGTCATCTGTTGATGGGCATTTAGGTTGCTTCCATGACCTGGCTATTGTAAATAGTGCTGCAATGATCACTGGGGTGCATGTGTCTTTTTGAATTATGGTTTTCTTGGGGTATATGCCCAGTAGTGCGATTGCTGGGTCATATGGTAATTTTAATTTTAGTTTTTTTAAGGAACCTCCATACTGTTCTCCACAGTGGCTGTATCAATTTACATTCCCACCAACAGTGCAAGAGGGTTCCCTTTTCTCCACACCCTCTCCAGCATTTGTTGTTTGTAGATTTTCTGATGATGCCCATGTAACTGGTGTGAAGTGATATCTCATTGTAGTTTTGATTTGCATTTCACTAATAATTAGTGATGTTGAACACCTTTTCATGTACCTCTTGGCCAACTGTATGTCTTCTTTGGAGAAATGTCTATTTAGATCTTCCTCCCATTTTTTGATTGGGCTGTTTCTTTTTTTAATATTGAGCTGCATGAGCTGTTTATATACTTTGGAGAATAAACCTTTGTCCGTTGATTCATTTGCAAATATTTTCTCCCATTCTGACGGTTCTCTTTTCGTCTTGTTTATAGTTTCCTTTGCTGTGCAAAAGCTTTTAAATTTCATTAGGTCCCATTTGTTTATTTTTGTTTTTATTTCCATTATTCTAAGAGCTGTGTCAAAAAAGATCTTGCTGTGATTTATATCAAAGAGTGTTCTTCCTATGTTTTCCTCTAAGAGTTTTATAATATCCAATCTTACATTTAGGTCTCTAATCCGTTTTGAGTTTATTTTTGTGTATGGTGTTAGGGAGTGTTCTAATTTCATTCTTTTACATGTAGCTGTCCAGCTTTCCCGGCACCACTTATGGAAGAGGCTGTCTTTTCTCCATTGTATATCCTTGCCTCCTTTGTCATAGATTAGTTGACCATAGGTGTGTGCGTTTATCTCTGGGCTTTCTATCCTGTTCCATTGATCTATATTTCTATTTTTGTGCCAGTACCATATTGTCTTGATTACTATAGCTTTGTAGTATAGTCTGAAGTCAGGGAGTCTGATTCCTCAAGCTCTGTTTTTTCCCCCTCAAGATTGCTTTAGCTATTTGGGGTCTTTGGTGTCTCCATGCAAATTATAAGATTTTTTTGTTCTAGTTCTGTAAAAAATGCCATTGGTAATTTGATAGGGATTGCACTGAATCTGTAGATAGCTTTAGGTAGTATAGTCATTTTCACAATATTGATTCTTCCAATCCAAGAACATGGTAAAGCTTTCCATCTGTTTGTATCATCTTCAATTTCTTTAATCAGTGTCTTACAGTTTTCTGCATACAGGTCTTTTGTCTCCTTAGGTAGGTTTATTCCTAGGTATTTTATTCTTTTTGTTGCAATGGTAAATGGGAGTGTTTCCTTAATTTCTGTTTCAGATTTTTCATCATTAGTGTATAGGAATGCAAGAGATTTCTGTGCATTAATTTTGTATCCTGCAACTTTACCAAATTCACTGATTAGCTCTAGTAGTTTTCTTGTAGCATCTTTAGTATTCTGTATGTATGGTATCATGTCACCTGCAAACAATGACAGTTTTACTTCTTCTTTTCCAATTTGTATTCCTTTTATTTCTTTTCTTCTCTGATTGCTGTGGCTGGGAGTTCCAAAACTCTATGTTGAATAATAGTGGCAAGAGTGGGCATCCTTGTCTTGTTCCTGATCTTAGAGGAAATGCTTTCAGTTTTTCATCATTGAGAATGATGTTTGCTGTGGGTTTGTCATATATGGCCTTTATTATGTTGAGGTAGGTTCCCTCTCTGCCCACTTTCTGGAGGATTTGTATCATAAATCGGTGTTGAATTTTGTCAAAAGCTTTTTCTGCATCTATTGAGATGATCATATGGTTTTTATTCTTCAATTTGTCAGTATGGTATATCACATTGATTGATTTGCATATATTGAAGAATCCTTGCATCCCTGGGAAAAATCCCACTTGATCATAGTGTATGAACCTTTTAATGTATTGTTGGATTCTGTTTGATAGTATTTTGTTGAGGATTTTTGCATCTATATTCATCAGTGATATTGGTCTATAATTTTCTTTTTTGTGTGACATCTGGTCACAATGTCTGGTTTTGGTATCAGAGTGATAGTGGCCTCATAGAATGATCTTGGGAGTGTTCCTTCCTCTGCAATTTTTTTTGGAAGAGTTTAAGAAGGATGGGTGTTAGCTCTTCTCTAAATGTTTGATAGAATTCACCTGTGAAGCCATCTGGCACTGGACTTTTGTTTGTTGGAAGATTTTTAATCACCGTTTCAATTTTATTACTTGTGTTTGGTCTGTTCATATTTTCTATTTCTTCCTGGCTCAGTCTTGGAAGGTTATACCTTTCTAGGAATTTATCCATTTCTTCCAGGTTGTCCATTTTATTGGCATAGAGTTGCTTGTAGTAATTGCTTATGATGCTTTGTATTTCTGTGGTGTACATTGTTACTTCTCCTTTTTCATTTCTAATTTAATTGATTTCAGTCCTCTCCCTCTTTTTCTTGATGAGTCTGGCTAATGATTTATCAATTTTGTTTATCTTCTCAAAGAACAACTTTTAGTTTTATTGATCTTTGGTATTGTTTTTGTGGTTTCTATTTCATTTATTTCTGCTCTGATCTTTATGATTTCTTTCCTTCCACTAACTTTGGGTTTTGTTTGTTATTGTTTCTCTAGTTCCTTTAGGTGTAAGGTTAGATTGTTTATTTGAGATTTTTCTTGTTTCTTGAGGTAGGATTGTATTGCTATAAACTTCCCTCTTAGAACTGCTTTTACTGTATCCCATAGGTTTTGGATCATCATGTTTTCATTGTCATTTGTCTCTAGGTATTCTTTTATTTCCTCTTTGATTTCTTCAGTGATCTCTTGGCTTTTTGGTAACATATTGTTTCATCTCCATATATTTATGTTTTTTACCTTTTTTTCCCTGTAATTTATTTCTGATCTCATACTGTTGTGGCCAGAAAAGATGCTTGATATGAATTCAATTTTGTTGAATTTACTGAGGCTTGATTTGTGACCCAAGATGTGATCTGTCCTGGAGAATGTTCCGTGTGCACTTGAGAAGAACTGCCACTTTCAGGTGGAATGTCCTACAAATATCAATTAAATCTATCTGGCCTATTGTGTCATTTAAAACTTCTGTTTCCTTATTACTTTTCTGTCTGGATGATCTTTCCATTGGTGTAAGTGAGATGTTAAAGTCCCCCACTATTATTGTGTTACTGTCAATTTCCTCTTTTATAGCTGTTAGCACTTGCCTTATGTATTGAGGTGCTCCTATGTTGGGTACATATATATTTATAATTGTTATATCTTCTTCTTGGATTGATCCCTTGATCATTATGTAGTGTCCTTCCTTGTCTCTTGTAACATTTTTTATTTTAAAGTCCATTTTATCTGATATGAGCTTTCTTTTGATTTCCATTTGCATGGAATATCTTTTTCCATCCCCTCACTTTCAGTCTGTATGTGTCCCTAGGTCTGAATTGGCTCTCTTGTAGCCAGCATATATATGGGTCTTGTTTTTGTATCCATTCAGCAAGCCTGTGTCTTTTGGTTGGAGCATTTAATCCATTCACATTGAAGGTAATTATCAATATGTATGTTCCTTTGACCATTTTCTTAATTGTTTTTGGTTTGGTTTTGTAGGTCCTTTTCTTCTCTTGCCTTTCCCACTTAGAGAAGTTCCTTTAGCATTTGTTGTAGAGCTGGTTTGCTGGTGCTGAATTCTCTTAGCTTTTGCTTGTCTGTGAAGCTTTTGATTTCTCCGTCGAATCTGAATGAGATCCTTGCTGGGTAGAGTAATCTTGGTTGTAGTTTCTCCCCTTTCATCAATTTAACTATATTGTGCCACCTCCTTCTGGCTTGTAGAGTTTCTGCTGAGAAATCAGCTGTTAACCTTATGGGAGTTCCCTTGTATGTTATTTGTTGTTTTTTCCCTTGTCGCTTTTAATAATTTTTCTTTGTCTTTAATTTTTGTCAATTTGATTACTATGTGTCTCTGTGTGTTTCTGCTTGGGTTTATCCTGCCTGGGACTCTCTGCACTTCCTGGACTTGGGTGGCTATTTCCTTTCCCATGTTAGGAAAATTTTCGACTATAATCTCTTCAAATATTTTCTCGGGTCCTTTCTGTCTTCTCCTTTTGGGACCCCTATAATGTGAATGTTTGTGTGTTTAATGTCCCAGAGGTCTCTGGGGCTGTCTTCATTTCTTTTCATGTTTTTTTCTTTATTCTGTTCTGTCGCAGTGAATTCCACCATTCTGTCCCCAGCTCACTTATCCATTCTTCTGCCTCAGTTATTCTGCTATTGATTCCTTCTAGTGTATTTTTCATTTCAGTTATTGTATTGTGCATCTGTGTTTTCTTTAATTCCTCTAGTTCTTTAATTCTTCTAGGTCTTTGTTCGATATTTCTTGCATCTTCTCGTTCTTTGCCTCCATTCTTTTTCCGAGGTCCTGGATCATCTTCACTATTATTATTCTGAGTTCTTTTTCTGGGAGGTTGCCTATTTCCACTTCATTTGGTTGTTTTCCTGGGGTTTTATCTTTTTCCTTCATCTGGTACATAGTCCTCTGCCTTTTCATTTTGTCTATCTTTCTGTGAATGTCGTTTTCGTTCCACAGGCTGCAGGATTGTAGTTCTTCTTGCTTCTGCTTTCTGCCCTCTGGTGGATGAGGCTATCCAAGAGGCTTGTGCAAGCTTCCTGATGGGAGGTACTGGTGATGGGTAGAGCTGGGTGTTGCTCTGGTGGCAGAGCTCAGTAAAACTTTAGTCTGCTTGTCTGCTGATGGGTGTGGTTGGGTTCCCTCCCTCTTGGTTATTTGGCCTGAGGTGACCCAACACTGAAGCCTACCCAGCTCTTTGGTGGGACTAATGGAAGACTCTGGGAGGGCTCACCCCAAGGAGTACTTCCCAGAACTTCTGATGCCCGTGTCCTTGTCCTCACAGTGAGCCACAGCCACCCCCTGCCTCTGCAGGAGACTCTCCAACACTAGCAGGTAGGTCTGTTTCATTCTCCCTTGGGGTCCCCGCTCCTTCCCCCTGGGTCCTGATGCACACACTACACTGTGCATGCCCTCCAAGAGTGGAGTCTCTGTTTCCCCCAGTCCCGTTGAAGTCCTGCAATCAAATCCTGCCATCCTTCAAAGTCTGACTCTCTGGGAATTCCTCCTCCTGTTTCCAGACCCCCAGGTTGGGAAGCCCAACATGGGGCCCAGAACCCTCACTCCAGTGGGTGGACTTCTGTGGTATAATTGCTCTCCAGTTTGTGAGTCACACACCCTTCGGTTATGGGACTCAATTTTATTGTGACTGCACCCCTCCTACCATCCCACTGTGGCCTCTCCTCTGGCTTTGGATGTGGGGCCTCCTCTTTGGTGAGCTCCAGTGTCTTCCTGTCAATGATTGCTCAGCAGTTAGTTGTGATTCCAGTGCAAGAGGGAGTGAGTGCACATCCTTCTACTCCACCATCTTGAACCAATCTCCTGAATTTTATATTTTTGATGTATTTTAGTACAATAGAGTGAGTGTTTCTCTTCTCAAATTGTCTCATATTATACCCGTGGGAGCCCCTTCATATTTTATCCTATGCCCTTTTGACATGATTCTATTCATCTTTAAAGGCCTCCTTCCGTTCTGACACAAGATTTCCTGGACTAACCTTTTTTATTTCCTTCATGAGATGTGTACTTAGCCATTTCTTCAAGAAGCTTTGGTTCTTTTTATTGGGTAAGGTTTGTTAATATTTTGTATAGGATTTTTGCATCTGTGTTCAAGAATGAGATTGATCTTTTACACATACACACACTGTCTTGTTTTGTCATGATTTAGTAACCACACAGAAAATTTAAGGAGTGATTTCTCTTTTTTTTTTTTCTATACTTGGAAAGAATTTGTGTAAGGGTGGAGTTGTTTGTTCCTTAAATGCTGAGCGTATTTATCTTGTAATCCTTTTCAGGATGGTGGTTTCTCTGTGAAAACATATCTATCTACTGATTCTATCTCTTTAATAATTAGTTTACCACCAGCTCAACTGTGATTTAAAGTAAATAAGTAATTTTTAACATTTTCCATAACATTTTTAGATGTTTTCTATAGGGAGAGTTATCTCAGCACATCTGGTACAATATATTGACTTATGATTTTATTTTAAGTGAGGGAAAGATGGAAGAAAAAGTTTCAATTACCCCAGAGCCTAACTCTTCATTCCCTTTTACTGTTGAATTGTTGTACCTTCAAAGTATTGGTTGTAAACTCTCTTTCCTCACACAACTTCCTGTCCCATTTTTCTTGCTTTCCATCATGGTAGAATTATTCAAGACACGTTTATGGGATTTCCAACAGAGCTTTAAAATGGAAGATTGGCCACAGTATGCTATCCTGGCTAAATTTTCAGTTTCTCAAGTACTGGTTAACAAAATGGCATAATTCTGTCTAAAGTACTAAATATTTTGTAAAATTATAGAATCTGAATTGCTGGAGTATTATAGTGAGTGGCAGTAAAACAAAAGGAGTTGCCAGTTGATCAAGGGCAGTGAGGTGCTGGATACAGCTGGCATTTTTAATTGGTTCTACAAAAGATATTTTCTCAGTAGTCAGCTATTTAAGTGTGAGTGCAATAAAGTCTCTAAAGCTTGTATCATAAAACTCTATCACTTCATCAATTCTAAATTCTAATTCTTCAAGAGAGGTTTATGCTTCAAAGAAACTAAATCTGAGATGTCACATAAAATATGCTGATTAATGCATTTATCAACATCTGGAATATATAGAATATTCTCCCTATTGATTGGTTCTAAAGTGTTAACTGTAGTGGAAACATAATCTTTCAGTAAATGAGAATTTTTTTCATTATATGCAGATAATAGATTAATTTACTTCTGTATTTTTTTCAACATCAACAGCGTCTATTAAGCATTCGAATGAAATTCAAAAAATAGAAAAAGAATAACACAATACAATCAAGTTCAGCTTAACCTGGAAATGCAAAGCTGATACATTATTCTTTTCTAAAAATTGCTCAGAATAATCCAACACCTTAATAGTTTAAAGAACTATTTATAGACTATCGATTGATACAGAAAAAAAATTCAACAAAACGCAACATCATTCATGATAGAATCTCTTAACAAACTAGAAATAAAAGGGAATTTCTACATAATAAGGGGCATCTTCAAAAACCCCACAGGTAATATTATACTTAATGTGAAAGGCTGACTCTTTTCTCCCTAACATTGGGAATAAGACAAGGCTATATATTATCACCCCTTTTATTCCTCATTGTACTGGCAGGCCTAGCCAGTGAAATAAAGTGAGAAGAAATTTTGAAACATACAATACATACTGTAAAGGAAGCAGTAAAGCTATTTCTATTTGCAGAAGGCATGGTTAATAATCATCTATGAAGACAACCCCAAAGAATCTATTTTAAAAACTCTTAAAAGTTTAAGTGAGCTTAGCAAGGTTGTGGGATACAAGATGATCACACAAAAATTAATAGTATTTTTATATACCAGTCATGTAAAATTGGAAATTGAAATTAAAAACCAGTAATATTTTTAATAATAAAGATAAAGAGTGAAAACGAAATGCAGTTGAATCTGATAGAACATGTACAGCATCTGTTTGCAAAAATACTAAAAAATGCTGATGAATAAAATCAAATAAAACTTAAGTAGATGGAGAAGCATACCTTGTTCATGGACGGGAATACTTAACATAGTAAAGATGTTATTTCTCCCCAAATTGATTTATAGTTTTTATGCATTTCCAGTAATAATCCAAGGAGAATTATTTGGATATATGGGCAAGCTGATTCTAAAATGTATGTATAAAGGCAAGGGAATCAGAACAACTGAAAATGAAAAAATTTGGAAAAAAATAATTGGAAAAATTACATCAGTTGGTTTGAATGCTTACTATAAGTCTGCAGCAATCAAGACACTGTGGGTTGACAAAGAGAGAGATATGTAGATCAGTGGAACAGAATGCAAAGTACAGAAATAGACCCATACTAATATGGCCAATTGATTTTTGAGTTACAAAGCAATTCAACGGAGAAAGAATACTCTTTTCAGCATATTCTGTTGAAAAAAGGTTTGACATTTTTATGCAAAAAAGCCACCTCGACCTCAATCTTATACCTTATATAAAAATTGACTCAAAATAGATGATATATCTAACTATAAATTGTAAAACTATAAAATATTAAAAGAAAACAAAGGAGAAAATCCCTGTGACCTAGGACTAGGCAGAGTTTTTAGACATGACACTGAAAGCACAATCTGTTTTTAAAAGGGTTCATAAATGGACTTAATCAAAATGAAAATACTGTGTTGCTCTTATAAATATCCTTATCCTATAACCTAGCAATTCCACTCCTGGGTATTTACGTTAATGAAATAAAAACTTACATTTGCACAAAAACCTGAACTGGAATATTTATAGCAGCTCTATTCATAATTGCCCCAAATTACCCAAGATACATTTAACAGAGGGGTGGATTAACAAACTGTGTACATGTGTACCATGGAACACTCCTCAGCAATAAAAAGAGACAAACTACTGATTCATGCAACAACTTTGATTGACGTCGAAGGCATTGTGCTGCCTTAAAGAGCCAGTCTCAAAAAGTTACAATCTGTGATCCCATTCATTTGATATTCTTTAAAAAAAACCACAAAATTATTGTGTTGGAGAACAGATCGGTGGTTACCAGAGGTTAGGAGTAAGGGGTGGAATTTGACCATAAATGGATAGAATGAAGGACTTTCGGGGGATGAAGAAATTGTTTTGTATCTTTAATGTGATGCTGGCTATACAAATCTATACATATATTAAAATTCATAGAACTATATATCAAAAAGTCATTTTTGCTGTATGATAATTCAAAGCATCAGGTTTTTTAAAAAATTAAAGAGTAACTAAAATCCACCACTTAGAGGTAACCACTATTAATAGATTTCCCGCTATATACAGTATACACATTCTTTACAAAATAAACGGGATCATAAAATGTAGGTTATTTTATAATCTTATAATGCAACAATTTATTGCAAACATCTTTGGGTAGCAGCAAAAAAATTACAGAATTGATTTAAAATGTATAATATGTCAATATACCTCTATAAAGCTGTTATAAAAAATAAATGACTAATATCACAGCTATGCCTACTGTAAGAAATATGCATGATTCAAAGAATGAGGCAATAGCATTTTTATTTCTCTCTCAAAATGGGTGGGTCAGATGCAGCACACAGGTGGCACAGGTAGACCTTCCCAAGGGGTGAGAGATGGTCTTTACAGTTCAAGGCAAGATGCATCATGTGTGGGTAGAGGTGCAGAGAGCAGGAAGGGGAGGTAGGGAGGAGACTAAAGAAACTGTGCTCATTGGAACTGAGAACTAAGGAGGAACAGAAGAAGGAATATCATGAGTAAGTTGGATCAAGATTGTTAAGACTTAAATTCCAAGTGATAAAATCTGAACTACTTGCTGGAAAACCATTAATTTGGGGGCAAGGAACAGAAGTAGTGTTTCAACACTAATCATTTGACTACACGTCCATGTGTTTCATTCATTATTAATAAATATCGAATGCTTAACCTATGACAATTACAGGATGACCTGGAAAATTACAGTTATCCATATGTGAGATGATAAGCACTTGAACTAGAGTGGCATATTGGCTATGACCAGACCACTGTGACTCAAGATTAGCATTAGAAGTATGTGGGTCAGGCATGGAATCACTTGTACATGAGTGGTAGGATAGACTCCTGGGCACTAACTTGTCTTCCCCTCCTTTCCAGGTAAGAAAGGCAACAAGCCCACAGCTTTGAGTTTCTCTGACTTGGTGGGTTTCTTCTTCTTTTTTGGCTGTCAGGACCTCCCAACTTTGGGCATGCCTCTGTGAGGAAGTAAGGGAGCTGCATCCACTCACCTAGGTTATTTGGTATATATTCTTTCCATACTCTGCTGGTATCATCGAAAGCAGTGGACTTGTTGAATGGGTGAGGATTTGAGAGAAAGGATGAGGCATTCACAACCAACACACAGAAAGTTCTTTACAGTTTGCTGAATGGAGGGAGCAATGAAACTCTTTTGGGTTACTTGTAATGGAGCATTCCTTAAGGTGCTTCAGAAGAAAGAACTAACTGCAGACAGACAACTCTCATCTCGAATGCCAACTCCAGTTGAGTGGTAATGGCTGCTTGGAGCTGTGGGTTGAGTAGTAATTTGAGGTTGTGTCTGGGTTCTATAAGAAAATGTACTGGGCATAATCATCAGTGTCTACCTAGATCAAGGGAGAAAGAATGGCAGCAGTAGGTGAGAACAGGAGGGTAAGCAGAAGCTGAGGAAGAGGTCAGGCTGGCGACTGGGACCTTATCAGCAAAGGTGAAAGTGGAAGCCTTACCAAAAGATGAACACCTAGAAGAGGACATGCAGAGAGAGAGGTCACATATCACCAGAATTCCTTCCCTGGCCTTCTCTCCAATTTCTATCCACCTTTGGGCTGGGCTGGGTGGGAAATGTGGCTATAGCTATTTTATGTAGACACATTTATTTTATTATTTTTAAAATTGTTTTATTTTTAATTTTTTAAATTGAAGTAGAGTTGATTTACAGTGTTGTGCCAATCTCTGCTCTACAGCAAAGTGACTCAGTTATACACATAGAGACATTCTTTTTTTAATATTCTTTTCCATCACTGTTTATCACAGGATATTGAATATAGTTCCCTGTGCTATACAGGACTGATAAACTTGTTGTTTATCCATCCTCTATATAATAGTTTACATCTGATAATCCCAAACTCCCAGTACTTCCCTCCCCCAGCCTCCTCCCCCTCGGCAACCACAAGTCTGTTCTCTATGTCTGTTTCTATTTTGTAGATAGGTTCACTTGCGCCATGTTTTAATTCCACATATAAGTGATATCATATGGTATTTGTCTTTCTCTTTCTGACTTACCTCACTTAGTATGATAATCTCTAGTTTCATCATGTTACTACAAATGGCATTATTTCATTCTTTTTTTATGGCTGAGTTGTATTCCATTGTCTATATGCACCACGTCTTCTTGATCCATTCATCTGTCAATGGGCATTTAGGTCGTTTCCATGTTTTGGCTATTGTGAATAGTGCTGCAATGAACATAGGGGTGCATGTATCTTTTGAATTATAATTTTGTCCGGGAATGTGCCCAGGAGTGAGATTGCTGAATCATATGGTAATTCTATTTTTAGTTTTCTGAGGAACCTCCACACTGTTTTCCACACCAACTTACATAGACTCATTTAATGTTGTACGTATAGATTGCCATTGATAGCAGAAAAAGCATGAACTTTGCAGTCCTAGTTTTGCATCTTGGCTCTACCACTTACTAGCTGTGTGATATTGGATAACTTTCTTAACCTCTCAGAGCTGATTCTCTCACTTTTAAGAATAGAATCGTAATAACTTGCAAGAATTCTGCAATAATACAGATGAAGTGTGTAATAAAATGCGTGTAATACTCTATTTACCAATGGGCTATTACTTTATTATGGAAGTAGACTATTACAAATGGTCAAGGATTTAAGACTGTAATATTTGCAAGATGTTTCTTTCATCAGAATTTGCTATACAATGCTAGCAGTAGTTTTAGTGTTAATTATCTGAAGGCGGGAACTGGTGATAGCTTTGTGATACAGAACTCAGTAAAATAATGGCAGCCATTTAAATGTTATACGGCTTATATCTGTTAAACAGTGTCATAAAATTGACAACTTACAACTGCATCCGGCTCATCTCCATTTCATTTCTCCCTCGTCTCCTATAAACTCTCCCTGGTGGTTTTCTTGAGTTAAAAGTGCAGTACATTCTGGCTATTGAATGAAATCTTATACACACACAAGCAGCCTTAACCACTGGAAAGTGCATTTAGGATACCTGCCATTTTCTGAGTTTTTGGTGAGGTCCCTAAAATTTTCAGTCACGTCACAACAGTCTCTCTCTGTCTCTCTGATCTTATTATCTGGCATCCCTTGTGAGTTCTTCACATACATCACTGAATTCCCTTCTTCTAGATCAGGAAATGTACGTTGACTTCTCTCTGAATAATGTTAAGCCATGTTCCTATGGTATTCAGACACATCCTCCTTGTTGTATTTATGTGGTTTCTCTATCACCCCTCTTTTTTTTTTAATAGGTTTTAAAATTTTATTTATTTATTTATGGCTGTGTTGGGTCTTTGTTTCTGTGTGAGGGCTTTCTCCAGTTGTGGCAAGCGGGGACCACTCTCCATCGCGGTGCGCGGGCCTCTCACTATCGTGGCCTCTCTTGTTGAGGAGCACAGGCTCCAGATGCGCAGGCTCAGTAGTTGTGGCTCACGGGCCCAGTTGCTCCGCGGCATGTGGGATCTTCCCAGACCAGGGTGCGAACCCGCGTCCCCCGCATTGGCAGGCAGACTCCCAACCACTGCACCACCAGGGAAGCCCTATCATCCCTCTTTTTAATAGTATAAGCCATGATCTTGTCACTGCTTCCCTGAACCTCATTTCTCATCCACATGTACACTGTGCTCCAGCTACTCTGACTCCTTGTTCCTCACATGCAGTGTGCCCCTCGTTCCTGTGTCATTTCCCATCTTGCCCTACTACAAAGAATATCTTTCCGTGTCTGATCTTTGTGAAAGATACAGCCGAGGCATGTCCTGGGAAGCCTGCCCATGGGTTCATCAAAGGATGCGGAGCTTTCTTCCTCTCTGTTCCTATAGTGTCTGGTATGGCCTCTATCACAAGCCCTTATCATATTGTTCAGTAACTCTTTGCTTTCCTGTTTATCTGTCCTAAAGATAACCTCCATGTGGATAAAGACTGTATTTTGCTTATTTTTGCATCCCTAACACTATGACAGTGTCTTGAACAGAGCAAAGAATACTTAAATGTCATTGAGTGACCAAATAGAATACCTTGCCCCCTAATGTTCTTTCTCAGGGTTGCCAGTAGCACTAAATTATTAAATAGTGTTCATTGTAGAATCTTCTGGAAGATCCCCCTTTGTGTTTTCCAGATGTTGGTGTGTCCTGTGTTGTAAGACCTTTTGTGTAGGATATAAAAACTCCTTCATGTTGTGGTGTGGCCAATTGCTTTAATTTCTTTCCCCTTCCTGGAAATCTCTTTAATTAAATTTTCCAAGTCCTTTTGCTAGTGACCTAAAGACCCCCAGGGATTACATGTGTAGGAACTAACCTGGCTTTGAGCCTAAAAATGTTTTATTGCTTCAGAGAGAGAAATTACTTTCTGGACAATTTAAACTGGATTTGATTTCTATATATGTTTTAGATAATAATGGAAAAAAGCATAAATTAACCAGAAACTAAGAAAGAGGGCTTTAAACTTGTTGTATGGCATAGGTCACTTGTGTAGGAAATGTGCATTTTAAGAGATGCCAACAAAGAATTGATTACCCTATAGTCTCTGGTCCGATTGATACCCCCTTAGATCCTTACCCCCAGCCCCATTAATTATTAAACATGTAAACACACACACTCAATCTTGCTCGCTCTTTGACATTTCTTGAGAGGGAAGTAGCTTACATGAATACATTATTTATTCATTCAACAAAACTGAATGGAGAATCTGTTAGAGGTACTTAATGGAGAATCTGTACTAGGCACTGTACTAGGCACTTAGAGGGATGCAGTTCCTTGAGAACAATATAGTCCCAATTGACAAGATGATAAACACTTATGAAACAAAATTAAAATGGCATTAATGCTTGATGAGAGGTACAAGGATGTGCTTTTGGAGAACAGAGGAAAGGGAAGACACATTTTCCTGAGCTTCATTATGGAAGATTGGCTGTTGAAACCAAGTCTTCTTGCAAAAAGAGTAAGGGATCCACATCTTATTTACAATATGGGATGGTTTCCATGACCTGTTAAAAGAATTTAAAGCTTTAAAATGTATTCATATCTTCAGTCGTAAATTTCATGTCTTCAGTTTTCCAGGATAAGGTTAAGATAAACATATCCCTTAATAGCATTTATCCTCCACGTCATTACCCCACTGGCTAATGGGTGCGGTTTTGGAATGTAGATAATGTTTCTGAGTAAAGGGCACAAAGGTAGCTCAACATGACAACATTTGAGCTAGTTCTGCAAAGATATGCTAAATTTAAACCTCAAAGAAGTTCTTACTTCATTGGTATCTCTGAATGTCTTCTAAAATAAGATCAATTCTCCACCCCCTTACCCCCCCCCCCCCCCCCCCCCGCCCACCCCCGTCTGGGATGTTTTAGATCCGGCCTTGCTTAGTGGTGAGGAAGGGAACAAGGAGCTGAGCTATTAATGACTTTCAGTTTCCAAGACTCTCTAATGACCCTTCCAGCCAATCAAAGCACAAGCAAGTGAGGCCGAAGGCAACTGCCCTGTTGAACTCGTGCTATGAGAAGACTCATGCCACGCCTAGCAACTCATTCCGTGAGTACTCGACACTAAGTGCTGTGCTAAGCTGAGGGACTGGAAAGATGGGTCTTGGACAGTCCCCATGACAGCGCTCATGGCCTAGCGAGGCAACAAGGAGTGAACACTGCCTTAAGTCAAGATTTAATTTAAGGGCTTCCCTGGTGGTGCAGTGGTTGAGAGTCCGCCTGCCGATGCACGGGATGCGGGTTCGTGCCCCGGTCCGGGAGGATCCCACATGCTGCGTGCGGAGCGGCTGGGCCCGTGAGCCATGGCTGCTGAGCCTGTGCGTCCGGAGCCTGTGCTCAGTAGCGGGGGAGGCCACAACAGTGAGAGGCCCGCGTACCGAAAAAAAAAAAAAAAAAGACTTAATTTAATAAGCTCACGAGAGAAGTGAAACAATTACTGTGAGGGATTTCTCCAGAAAAGGTAATTCCCCAGAAAAGTTTGCACAGAAATGATGACATTTGATAACATTGAATAATGAATATTAAAGTTAGAAAAATAGAAGAACCAAAATACTAAGCATATATGAAGGGAGGAAAGCCCTACCCACATTTTCCTGTTTATTTCGAAGAACTAAGATGATTAACTCACTTCTGATCCAGAAAGAGGTGCTTTAGATTGTCTTTCTGGTGGTGGTCTTGGTTGAGCCACTCAGATGCACCTACCTTGTCTCATGTATTGCCTAGTGGGCTTTACTTTCAAGCAGAATCTTAAGTTTTTGTGGGGTGCTCTGGAGCCAGCCTCTTCTGACCCACCATACTCTAGTGCACTGTCGTGATATCTGAAGCTCCACCATCCTCCATCATTCAAGACACATTAGTCTTCAGATAAACTTTTATGCAAATATCCCCTCAGAAAGCGGTTGACCACCTATAATTTGGATATTAGTTGGCAACTGCCTGAAAACAAGGCTGAACTACTGAAGGATTTTTTTTTTAAATTCAACTGTAGTTGCTTTACAATATTAGTTTCGGGTGTACAGCATAGCGATTCAGTATTTTTACAGATTATACTCCATTAAAAGTTATTATAAGACTATAATTCCCTGTGCTATACAGTCAATCCTTGTTGCTTGTCTATTTTATACATAGTAGTTTGTATCTCTTAATCCCATACACCTGTCTCCCCGCTCCCCAGTCCACCCCACTGGAGACCACTAGTTTGTTCTCTACATCTGTGAGTCTGTTTCTGTTTTGCTGTATATTATACATTTGTTTGTTTTATTTTTTAGATTCCACAAGTGATATAGTACAGTATTTGTCTTACTCTGATTTCCTTAAGCATAACATTCTCTAGGTCCATCCACTTTGCTCGAATGGCAGATTTTCATTCTTTCTTACGGCTGAGTAATAGTCCATTGTGTTAAAGGCCTTAATTACACTTTTCAAACACTACTGAAAGCACCAAGAGGAGGGATGGGGGCTGAAATTGAGAACTGATAATATCTGCATTACAGTGTTGTTCTAGGGGTTCACGTGGGCATTTACTAACTCTCTCGCTTTCTCTCACCTAAAAAAGGGAATTGTAAAATGATTGGCGTTACAGGAGTTCCCATAGTAGAGTGGAACAACCTGGGTAAGATGTGTACTAAACGTGCACCTTCAGTCTTGTCACAGCCATCCCTTAACCAGATTTGCTACCCTCTCTAAGAATTCTCTTTTCCAACATGCCGCCCAAAAATATACCCTTAGCCAAACATCAAAAATTTAGTAATCCCCAAACGTTGCTAAAGTATCCAAGAGAGTTTCCAATGCCTGTGAGAATTTGGAAGGAAAAAGAAAGCCAACTGCTTACCTCACTATGGCCCTGACGCTGGTTGAGTATAGTTCTTAGTTTCACAGCAATACTTATGTGTCGATTAAAAAAGAAAACTTTAGAGATTCTGAATAATAAAGGAGTTGGGGGGAAAGTGTTATTGCTGGAAGAGGAGACCATCAATGAAAAATTTCCCAGAAAAATTCTTACGCATCTGAGAGAGCTCAACATTGAGCGTGGGGGGGGGTATGTCTGTTTTTTTCCCCTAATATACTCAGTTTATTCCATCAAAGATGTAGCCATAGAAATTCTAATTAGAATTCTTTGGTGGAGGGGCACTGACCACTAAATTTCTCAGAATCATAAATAGATCAGATGAGGTAGCCTGATTCATGGCACTACTTGGTCAAGAACAAAAACCCAGTGATGGGAGGAAGAATCCTTGCCAGGGGGTCAGTCCACTGGCCAGCGATGCTACACCCAGGAAATCTCCATGACCTAGACAGCGGAGGACTGGGGTAGAAGAAAGCATGTTAATAGCACCTTTTTCTGTTGCATTCAAGTTACTTCCCCTGCCTAAAGGGACACCTGCATTTTCAACTTCTCTTAAATTAGATTGGCAAATAATTCACTAGATATAAGAGAAGACCACGGTCAAAGGAGTAAGGAGTTCAGTATTTCTTTTGCATTTTGAGACTCAGCTGCTTGGCTTCCTGGTGGCAATCATAATTATGAAATTAGTTACTAATAATAGCTATTGTTTATCGATTGCTTACCATGGTTAGGAGTTTCCACGCATTTTAAACACATTTTCTGCTTCTGAGCTGATAACATCTCAAATGATGAGAATTTAGGTAATCTGCCAGTGGTCATAGAGTTAGTGCAGGTACCAAGCTCTGATCCCAGGGAGGTCCCACACTCAAACACAGGTCATGCTGTCTCCTGTGAGGAAACGGAGACCCAGAGATATTTCTACTTGCCCAAGGTAACACAAGCTGGACTCACACTTGGGCCAGAATCCAGAACTTGCACACTTTCTAAATTGCTATGCTGTTAGTCTGAAATGGGCATCTATAGCCCTTAACCAAATGAAGAATAGGGAACAATGGACCTCTTTATTTTTTCCAGAGAGGCTATTCCTTAATGAATCAGGTCAATATTATAAAAGGTTTGATTACCGGGCTTGGAGAATTGTTGTATCTTGGAAACATTTTTATCAGTTGGTGTATATATCTCATATAAAGCCTTACTTTGAAATTACAGCTCTCTTGAAACATTTGAAGCAGAATAGCTACATTGAAGCTTCGGTGATTATTGTCCCCAAATGGCTTTTTTCCACCTGATGGTCTAGTCATCTAAGACATATTGTAAAGCAAACTGGGAAAACTTGGAATTAAATAAATCTAACTAAAACCCAGTACACACAACTCTTCATTAATTAAGAACAGATTTAGTAATTATCAGCTTTGGTTAGTAAGTTTTCAGTTTCTATTTGTATTAATTGACTCACTAAACTGCTGAATAGGGATATACTCAGTTAAATACACTTTCAGTGGATTTTTCCGTGAATCATTTTGTATTTGGGAGATGAAAGCAATTTGATAGGCAGCAAAAACAGGTAATCTGCCTATTTTATAGGTGTATGTTGCTAAAATATTAGTGAGATTACTTTTATATCAAAGCAAATAAGAAACGTTACCACGAGTGAATATTCAATGATAGAGGTAATAAGACAGTATATGGTAAAGAGAAGTAGAAAGTTTAAAAACTCTTAACAGTTTTATGCCTATTGCCTTACAGCCCTTCTTTTAGTGCACTTTAACTTGAACTAGAGAAGCTGACTAGCTTTGTCCTCATTCTTCTCTTGCTCTCTTAACATCTTTAGAGTTGTTCATGCTCAGGCAGGAGCCCAGGACCTGCCTTGAGGCTTGAAGCTTCAAAAGGCAAGCACAAAGCCCTACATTTTCAAAACCTTTCAATTAGCTCAAAAGTTTTGCTTAAGCTTGCGGCTAAGTGTTGGGTCTTTATTCTAAAGCAGGGGCAGGGCCTGCCGTGCCATTCAAAGTGAATTCAGAGATGATGAGACCCACTCGATCCCCACTTATTTCCCCGTGACTGCGTTCAAGTAGATATGGTTTGCACTTAGTATGTGGCAGAGAACAGAGTCCCCATCCTTCTTTTGTGCCTGGTCCAGGTCTTTGATGTCTAATGTTGCAAAATATTGCAATGCTGGAGCTGTCAGGCAGTTTGCCACCCTCCTTCTCCACCTCCCCTGCCCCCTCCCGAAACAGTGTTATTTCTTGAGGGTTTACCTCTTATATTAAGATCTTAGTCATCCAAGCATGGTAAAGCAATCTTAGGTCATTATATAATTTTTCCACAAAATTCAGTCGGCTTTTATAAAATCTGTTATGTACCTGGCATTGTACTTGGCACTAAAGAGAACAGAAAAGATTGCAAGGATCTCTCTTGTTGGCAGGAAAAAAAATCATACATATACAACAATTGCAAGACATCATAAGTCAGAACATGATCAAACAGTAGCATGTAAACAGGAGAAGGCAAATTATGTTGTATATAAAACTGAGGCAATGTACATGATTTTTGACCATTTCAACTGTATTTTTCTTTAATGTGTGTAAATAAAAAGCCTCAGTTCTTCTGAATGTCTTCTTTCTTACTCATTCTGATCTTTAGCATGTAATCCATAAAAAGCCATTGCTCCCTCCATAAATCTTCTTTAATTCAAAGCATAACTCTTAGCGTTCAAAAACTGAGCAGATTAGCTATTGCCGCCGCTCCTCACTGAAACTGTCGGCATATAAACATCTCCCTGGAGTCACAACTACAGTCGGCGCAAGAATAAATCAAAAGTCAGCTATGAGTTCCAATGATTTATCAATGAGTTTTTTAATGGTGTGTGTCTGAATTATAGCATTTTTGCAAACCCCACCAGCAATTGCTATTTTCATTAGTTCATAACATTTTTAGAGTTTATATTCTCACATAAATACACATACACACTTACGTGTATTTGCATCTGTAAATTTTGCATTTCATAATGGCATATTCTTTGCCACTAGGTCAGCCACACTATTTTTGGAAACATTACTCTCTTTGCTTGGAATTCATAACCCTTTAATCAATCTAAAAATGACTTCATGACTTTTATAGCTTTCACTCCATGTTTTTGCAAAACCTTATTGTGATTGCAAAAGAGCTCTGTGCGGTTAAGGGGAAAAAAAAAAAGTGACTTGTCACGATATCCCCAAAAAAATGCTTTAGGTTTCTGATTGGTGTTGGGATCTGGATGTGACTCATGAGTCGGTGTGCTAGGGTGAGCAGAAAATCGGAGAGGTGAAATAAAGGAGTGTTTTTAAGTTAAACTGAAAATTTTTACTCCATTGCTTCTCCAGTCACTAATTAAATTATAGTTGAATCACCCAGAACAATGCTTTCAGAAGTCCCTTTACCCTGGAAAAACAGATTAACATTAATTTCAAATGCAGAACGTCATTAATTTTATTCATTAGGCTTAAATAGTTCTCTTACTAATTCATCATTCCCCTTTAGGCGGAGGGGGTCTAAAAGTTTTTTGTTTCCGCTTTTGAAACACAAAGGTTTTTGTTTTTGTTTTCCATTAAGTGAAATTTCATTTCACTTTAACTCTCTATTGATCTGATCTTAGTAAGTTTTAAAGCAGGACTTCTTAACATTTTGTACACGTAGGCCTCATGGGAGGGTCTTGAACAGACTGATTCAGAAGGTCTGGAGTGGGGCCTGATATGCTGCCTTCTTAACGATCACCAGGTGATATGTCCTTGCTGCTGGGCTGAAGATAATGCTTTGAAAGCACGATGCTAAAGTATCGGTAAGCAGGTGTTATTGCAGGCCTTCATCAATACTGTTATTTTTCTGTGAACCCACAATGGCTTCCTAGGGTATATTTGCCTGAGGTCTCCTTCTCATGCCAAGTTCAGCCTTTCTTCCTCTCTGCAATGCTTATGTTAGAAGTCGCCAATCCAGAGGAATGTTCCAATAAACCTTAGGGACTTGGAATTGAGCTGGTTCTAACCTTTCTCCAGGTGTGTGTTTGTACAGAATTTGAAAATGTTCTAGCTGTGGGTAGAAAACTAAAATATGCTTTAGATGGACACATGCAAATGAGTTTAATGTGACACCTGCAGTCCCATCCCACTGACCTCTACTCTTTCCCCAACTGCCAAGCGTCACAGATCTAGAAGCAGCTCTGTGAGCTCCTCTCTACCAGGGATACTGAGGCAAAGCCAATCCATCCTCTGTCAGCTGCCCTAGTCCCCAGAAAACCCCTTGTACCAGGGGTTTTCAACTGGAATGAAAATTGTGTTTCTCAAAAGAGGAAATATAAGTTTGCTGAATGAACTTGAGTAAGAGGAGAAAGAAGTTGAGGCCACTTGTACTACTAACCAATACTACTTATAAGTACTTTTAGTTGGGGCAAGGGGTGGGTTAAAATGATGAGCCCTTTAGTGATTCAGCCATAAATTATCTATAGAGACATATAATAGGAGACCAAATGAGTCACGTGACATTTGCATATTTTAGGTCCCCACAGAGACGGTGGGGAAATGGTGCCAAGCTCTCCAGGTGGATGCACTAATCACTGAATGCCACACAGACTGTGTGTCCAGGTATGCAGAACAGTTGTAACCTGCACCCTACTGGGTGTACACATGTGCCACACCTCTGCCACCAGCCCCTACTGGACAATAGCGAAAAAGGAAATTTCAGTCAAGATAGATGTAGCTCAGTTTCAGAAATGTCCCAGAGGTGTTTTTATTTGTTGAGGTGTCGAATTTATAAGTCCAGAATACGAACGCATGTGAGTGCTCCTTAGATACTTCCAAGAGCCTGGCGCTGTCAGGAACAAATCACATAAAATACCCCATTTGTGGAAGAAGCTAAAAGAGTATCGATGTGGCTCATTATGCCATTAAAAGATAAAATAATGAAAATAAAATAAAAGGAGGTCACTAAAAAGGACATGATGGAACATGAAACATTAATAACAGAAGTTTAAGGAGCTTTTATTGTGAAAAATGGAAGTACAGAAAAGAAATTTAAATACATTTAAAATGTATGTAGGTTCACAGTTATAGTTGTATTTGAGTGTATCTTAGAGAGAGCAATGGTGCTCCCTTTCTCAAAGTCAGTCACTAAGGATTCAGAGTCTAATGTAAGTTCTTTATGATATAAAAAGAAAAAAACCTTTCTGTAAGTCTCTTCATGTTTCCTTGGAAATAGAACAGACGAGGGATGCTGGTATTTCTTATCAATATATGTAACCTATATAACTGTTCGTACATATCTGAACTAATACATTTACACGTTCCACCACGTGCCCAGTCCTTGTATTTCACCAAATTATCTAAGTCTGATTCTGTGCCAAATAACAAAATTCTATCCACGTCGTGTTCTCCACCATCAAATAGCAAGACAAGACAAAACAAAAATCACCATTTTCAAGAAACTTCTACTCATCATGAATCACAGAACTATTTCTTTTTGGGGGCTGGGAGGCTCTTGCTTCTTCCTTTGCTTCCAACTTCTAGTATTGAGTGATAAATTTGGTAAAAATGGCCTTACAGAACGAGCTGTTGTATCTAAATTAGCTAAAGAATTGATAGTTAAACCTCTTGAAGACTGTCATGAGTGATTAACTGCCTCTTTTATATTCGCCATAGCTTAATAAACTTTTAGTTTTGACAGGTGGGCAGGGTCACTGTGCTCAACAAAGGATTTGCAAACTGATACATTATCATTTTCTAGTATAGTATGCCATCGGGTCTTACATTCTCTTATTTCTTACTTCCAGTAAATTTTCTTATCACCGTACTCTCTATCAAGTCACTATATGTAGTTTTCATCATCCACTATTTTAAGACCGCCACATCTACTGGTCACTGTATGGACCATTATGAGGCCTAAGATTTATATAATATAAAACCTGTTTGAAACTGTCAGCCCAACCTGTCAACCAGTTATTTTATCTTTTATGACAAAATTGCCTTACAGCCAATTAGTTGTGTGGGAAACTGCTTCCTGCAACGATGTTTACAGAAAATACCGGGCCCCGTGCATGTTTATTCAAAGACAATTATGAACATCCTTTGAGATGTTTAAAGGCCCAGATTCCGGAGATTTAGAACAAATTTCACAGGGCAAAAGGATTTGTGCACAGGACACTATACTAGAAACTCCAAATCTTAGAGTTGGAAGCAACATTAGAGGTCATTAGTCCAAACTCCCACTCAAAGCTGGAATCCTCTCTGCCGCATTCCTTAGCAGATGGTCATTCAGCCTCTGTCTGAAATTTTCCAGGGATGGGAAACACACCACTTTTCGAGATAACCCATCCCCTAATGACAGCTCCAAATGTTGAAACATTCTCCCTGACATGGAGTTCAAATATGCCTTTCTTAAGTTTCCACCCATGGGTCCTATTTCCGCCATACGGAGCCATAAAGGATGTCTCCACCTTCTTCCACCTTGAAGAAAATCTCTCAGCTGCTCCAGTGTCTTCCCTGCTTCAATTTAATAGCCCCAGTTCCTCCACCTTTTCTTCCCATGACCAACCCTTACCCACCCAAATGGGCAGATGATCTACCCCCCAAAAATGTTATCCCCAGAACTGAGCACAATACTAACATGATCAAATTGATGCCGATAAGCAGAATTATTGTCTTTATAGGCTGGGGTTTTAGTTTTATTTATGTGGCATAAAATTGCACACTTTTCCCACCAGCCACATGACCCTGCTGACTTTTACTGAGTTTATAGAAAAACTAATAAGCCACCCACTTCCTCATGAACAATGAATGGCAAAACATGGTCTCTTCCCCATTCCATACTGGATAATAGATTTTCCCTTTTAATCTAAATTCACAATCTAACATATAGATCCCTGTAAGAAGGTCAGCTCATTAACTTTGGTCTGTTATTTTAGTTCCTCAAAATTCTTTTAAACTACTCATCTGAGCTAGGTGCTAAGCACAGATTACATAAAAAATATCTTCCATGTCTTTAATCAAATCACTGATGAAAATGCCAAAGATAACCACATCTTTCACCTCACTCTTTATACTGGAATTAATTTCCTAGTTTCACTAGACATAGCAGGGAGCCCAGTACATAGTAATTGCTCAATAAATGTGCGTTGAACTGAATGTACAGGTTTTCCGCCATCTGTTCAGTTAGAATCTTATGTGGTTCATATTGTTGTCTCTTGCCCATTGTATGTCCCCGAAGATTATCAAATGCTTTGCTAAAATCAAGCACTGCCGTATAATAGAAATGAGCACACTAGACTAAGTAGACCCAGATGCTAGTACTTGCTTGCTGTGAGTCTCAAGTAATCATTTTTAGTCTTTGTTTCCACTTTCTTTCCACTTATAAGGTATTATTTATAATAATAATGAGAATTATTATTATCTGGCCTGTTACACGTACAGTGATTGTAAAGAGCAACTATAATAATATACATGAAGATAGTCTATAAATTACCGTGTCCTAACTACACAAACATTAGTGCTCATGATTCTGTTATGCCATTCCTTTGATCTCCTAATCAGTGTAGTATTACTTAGATTAAAAAGAAATAGGATGCATTTAATGCCACTTGTCCTTAATGAAGCCATGCTAGATGCTAGTGATCACTGCTTGATTTTTCTGTATGCTCACAAAGGACTAGGAGTCCCTACCTTCTTTGCTTCCTATTTTGACTTAGCTTTTAAAACCTTAACTGTGCTGGAAAATTTAGTTTCTGTTTGCGTTTGCTTAAACTATGCAACACTGTTTAGTAGACAGCAGGATTAGAAGAAAACACTCTCATCTTTCTCATCTACTGTGGACGCATACACTATTTTAAATCTTTAAAATAATTCTGGATAGATTTTTTAAAGCAACAAAACCTCCTGTCAGTTTTGTTTTAAAAAGGAATGGAAAGCAAAGCACGAATCACGCAGAATGGGAATAGTTGCGTAGGCCCTTATAAACCCTTACCGTGCAGACGACAACTGAAAAGCAAAAACAAAAACTTCATTTGTATGACTTCGTCACATGAAGGTTGTGAACAATTTTAACAACCATGAATTAATTCTTTATATAGACTCTGTTGAAGGCCCATAATAAGCAAAATGATACCAATGTTTGTATTTAGTTCCCCTAAAAAGACAAATACCTTTATGAAATAAAATATAACAAATTATTCCTTATTCCCTCTGGCCTGAACTGGAGAATTTTATCCGTGGAATATAATAGAAATTATTGGAATTTCTCAGAAACTGTAATGAATTGATTTCATTTAATGCTGCCGTTTTACAAAACATTCAAACTTCCCCGATGATGCTGAAATTGGGGAAACCAAATCACTTTTAATAGACTTGATCTGGCTGTGTGTAAAGATGGTGATACACCTCAGAGAAAACTAGGCAGCTACCCATACAGGTCAAATTAAAGGCACGATTTGAAAAGGAAGCCATGATTTTATAACCAGTTTTATATTAATCCCAGAGATCTGAGCAGAAAACTCAATTTATTCACACAAAACTAATTAAGCCTAAATACTGGCTAGAATCTAAACTACACATGTAACAGTAGACTAGGAGAACTTTCAAATACTTCCACAAGTCTCAACAGAATAACTCATAAAATGCTAACCAACCTGGTCCATAATTTGTGGATGTCCTGACATAGAGAATGTGGAATTTCCACTGGATTCAATACAAAATGTGTCCACATAATGCTTTGCTGTTTGGGGGTGGGGTGGGGTGGTGTTAATTGCAATTCTCATATCATTCCACCACCCAAGGAAATGTTAGAAACTATAAATTTTAGTGTTTCACACATGTCGGTTATGATAACAAGTTGTCTGGCAAGGAAACGCTGAACCTTTATATAACATTTCCAACTCAGGAAAAGTAGTTGGTAGATCATACCTTTAGTAGCTTAGAAAAGAATAATCACGGACAGGGGTGCACATTTACATTTAGCCCCACTGTTGGTCCCATAAAGACAGAGCTATTAAGAAGTCTTCAGGGGCTTCCCTGGTGGCGCAGTGGTTGAGAGTCCGCCTGCCGATGCAGGGGACACGGGTTCGTGCCCCGGTCCGGGAAGATCCCACATGCCGAGGAGCGGCTGGGCCCGTGAGCCACGGCCGCTGAGCCTGCACGTCCGGAGCCTGTGCTCCGCAACGGGAGAGGCCACAACGGTGAGAGGCCCGCGTACCGCAAAAAAAAAAAAAAAAAAAAAAGGAGTCTTCAACATCCCCTTCTTTAAAAAGAGTTCAATATCATAAAACCTTTGGGCAAGTCCTGTAAGCCCATTTTCATGGAAGAACTAGGAGACTCTGCTAAATTGGTAAAGAAGAAATATTATTCCCAGAAGCCCAGCAACATGTCCCATCCTGCAACCTTCCAACGACAGAAATTAAAATTCAATGTTGGCAAAATGTTATGAACACCTCTTACATGCCAGGAGCAATTCTACACATTCTACAGTAAAGAACAAGGGAGAACAAAATTCCTGGCCTTCATGAAGCCTCCATTCTACAGCAGGAGGAGGCTGGGACAGAGGAGAACAGAAAATTAGAAAAAGGAAAGAAAATGTTCATTACTGATAAAGGTTTTAATGAAAAGAAGACAGGGTGATCTGATGGCGTTCCTGGACAGTTCCTGTAGATTGGGGGAGTAGCCACATATTCTGTGAGGGATGTCTACTTTGGAAATGCAGTTGGTTAAGGCTTCTCCCACCCTGCCTCAAATGGCTCCCCTTTGCTCGGAGGACCAAGTCTACATCCTCAGCATGACCCACTGGCCCTGCAAGGTCTGGCTCTACCTGCCTCTCTGTACCCTGCCATGTGTGCTACCATCACTCCATTAGGTATTCAGCTTTTATGTCTTCATAATCAGTTGGACTTTATCATCTATTTGCATGACTTTTGACTGGTGTCTGAGTCCACTAGTAGACTGGAAACCTCATGAGGACAGGGGCCACACCTGGTTTTGCTCACCACTGTATCCCCAGCACCTGGCACAACTTCTGGTACATGATAGATGCTAATGCCTGAGAGGGCCATGCAGGGATCTCAGATACCAGTGCACAGCAATTCCCCTTACCAGTCAGCTCCATCATCACAGGGTCTAGTGATTTTTTTTCAAGTGTAGTTTAAAAACTGTTGATTCTCACTCAGCTAAGGTATTTTGAGTAACTATCAGGTACAGGGATCTGTACTAGACATTTAGGAAATAAAAAGATGAGAATGCCTGGCTTCTGTCCTTAAGGAATTTGTATCTTGTTTAGGCTTTTCATAAGTGAAATAACTCTAAGGGAGATTATAGCAAGTATTCATTTATTTATCCAACCAAAACACGTGCCAGGAGCTACTCCATGATGAGTCCGTGACTTTACAAAGTTATGGCCTAATGGGGAAACCAGGCTTAGTCAAATATTCACCCAAATACATAAGTGCCACTGTGATATGTGTTATGGAAGAAAGCACTGCTCTTTGACTGTATAATGGGGCTTGGGAGTGGGCACCTGATCCATCCATCCACAGTCCAGGGAAGGGCTCTGAGGGAGAGTGTGCTAGGCAGAAGCGGAAGTGAGCTTCACTTCTCAGGTCCACTGCATAGACCTGAGCAATGGTCACTGAGGCCAGGACAGAGACAAAAGAGGAACGTGTTAGATAGTATTTCACCTTCTACTTTAAAGAACAGGCAGAAGTTTAAAAACACATAACCCTGGGTAGATCCAGAAGGGCAGGCTAAGGAAATGGGAAGGAGAGGTCCAGTGGCAATAGACTTGGGAGGACCTTGGGGGGGTTTGCAGTGGTCTGGCTTGGTTTGACGGTTGCAAGCCTGAAGGAGATTAGTGGGACACAAGGACAGAAACAGAAGTTGAAGAAGACTGTGCAAGACTATAAGTGCTCAGAGAAGGATTGATGCAGAGATAGTGGACAGCCATGCTCGCCTCCCTCCTCCACACCTCCTTGCTGCCGGTGTGGCAGAAAGACATAGCCCGGATGGCATCCTACCCTCCTTCTCAAGTACAGCACTGCCTTCGTGCTCTGCTCTTTCCCCAGCAGTATCATCCGCTTTCTTTCCATTGGCTATTTTGCCTCAGTCGGTTCTTTTCACAGCGGCCTTGATCTTGTATCCTTCCCTATCATCCACCACCTGGTCTCTCTCTCTCTCTACAGACAAGCTTCTTCAGACATCAGTCTACACTGACCCTCTCCACTTGCCCATGTTGCTCATTGAGGCTTCAGCCCTCTGCCACGTGTCTTCTACACTATTGCTCCTTTACACTGCCCTTGCCAAGGGTATCCATGGCCCACCTCCTGGCTGTTCGCCCTTATTTTACTCTACATCACTCTGTGGTGTTCAATACTACTGACTCCTGTCTGCTCCCAGAAACTTCCTCTTCCGTTAGTTTTCAGAACCGTATCTCTTCTATTTTCTGGGCCATCCTCATGGAATCCCTTTTCTCTAACCACACTCTTGTACAGTGTCCCTGGAAACAGACTGGGGGGTGGAGAGTTACCTGCAGAAGGTTTGTTGGGGAGGACCCTTGGGAAATACACCTGTAAGGAAGAGAGAAGACAGGCGTGGGTAGAGGGAAAAGCTGACCCACAAGGAGGCTGTAGCCAAGCCTAAGGGGAGCTCTAGAGCAGGAATAACCCTTCAGAATTGTCCCAAATTGAAGCCAGGGGGCTGGGCCTTTGTATCCAGGCATCAGGCAGTCACTGGCGACAGGCCACCATCTGGGAGGGTTGTGATGTTTGGCAAGGTGATTCCCTGTGGCTGAGAGGGATTCCCATTGAGGGCCATTCGCTGCTATGCAGACCTCACACTCTGCACATCAAAACTGAACTCGCTACCTCTGCTCCAACACTCTTGCAAACCTACTTCTTGATTCCCCATCTTTTTTAATGGTACCGGCACCCATGCAGCTGGATTTCTAGAGCCAGACATGTTCTCTTTCCCCTCACGTCCCACTTCCAAATCGTCACCATGGCCTATAAATGTTACGTCCTTAATATCTCTTTCATCCTTCCCTTCCCTCCATTTCTGCTGCTAACACTTAGTAGGTTCAGACCCTCATTCCTCACTCCCATTTCTCTCAGTGGGGTGTCTTTTTCCAGTCATGGCATCCTGCAGTCTACAGCTCTGTTTTGTACAAAGTTTAAAATCCTTTAACTGCCTTCTCACTGCTGCGAGGTCAAGTCTAAACTCCTTAGGTTGTCACAAAAGCCCTTTCCTGATCTGCCTTTCCTGTTGTCTCCCTCCCTTTCTGAATTCCCCGTGAATACTTATTCCTAGCCAACTGACCCTCAAGAGTCATGTACAGAGGCAACTCTTGAGAGTTTAGGAAGGCAACCCGCACACTAGATCATGTTATATTTGGAAGTGATTTCTTCTCAGTCAGAAACAAAGCCTTTGGCCCAGAACAGTGATAAGCAAGGCATTTCATTAAATGGCAGTATTAATCCCGGGGGGTCACGTGACCTTTGGAGCTGCCCAGCCTTGGCAGGAAGACAGCCCCCGCCTGCTATCTGCGCTAATCTGAGACCACATGTTGCCTCTAAATCCTTATTGAGCATGACGTATGCACCCAGCTGTTAACACTGATACACTCTCAATGCCAAGATCAGGCACAATTCCCTGGGCACTTATACAGCCCTGCTTGCTAATCCAGGCTGCCCGCTGGGATAGGCAAGAGGGAGGCAAGGTCACCCCCAAGTTGATGAGGGGCAGTGGGGACTCTTGCCACCATGTGCCTGGTGGCGATATGCTGTGTCTTGTTTATTTCTCCACATCAAGCAGAATATAAGTTCTCTTCACTGGTCTTATGTGACAGGAAGGCGTTCATTGCACATTTCTGGTCTTAATCGTGGCCGGAGAAGGAAAGAAGGGGGCAAGAGAGAGAACTTCTGGTGAAAACAGAGCCCCTCACTGAAAAGTGCATATGCCAAGTTCTGCTTCAAGTGTAGCAAGCTCGCCTTTTGATCTCTGGCAGGGACCCCAACACCACCAGGGCAGCACCCCCCAGCAGTTGAACTCAGCCTCCAGCCCCTTGGGTGGTGAGGGATGTTTTTGCTTTGGTGTCAGCAGGACCTGACTGCAGTATTTTGGAACCACGACTGGCTCCCTCCTCGTCTCCCCCGGCCCGTCCCCTCGCTCAGGTTTCAAGCCTGTCCCTTCCGAGCTGCCCTCTCGTTGGCTCTCTTCTTGCACTCCTGAATGTTACCCTAGAGGGGGCTGCAGCACCGCAGGCTTCCTCCCCGCCGCCACCATTTGCTGTTGTTGGCTGCAAGTCCCTTGCCCGGCGCCAGCTCCTCAGCTCCTCGGCAGCCAGCAAGGACCCTGCGCTCGGCTTACGCAAACAGACAAGCCGGAGCAGAGAGAGTCTGGACATGCCGGGCAGCCCCTCTCTCCGAGCCCCGCCCCCGCCTCTGCATTCTGAAGCCAATCTGTGCATTTCATCAAATGTACATTTCACCAAATGTGCATGGTCCCCAGCTCCCCGGCGGACACAGCCGCCAGGGCTCCCTTCCAGAGCCATTGTAGTCCTTCCCCCATCTATACACACTGCCCTGCTGTACGTGATGAGGGGGTGGCAGGTCTTTTTCTTCCTTACTCTTTTTAAATAATTCCATATTGGTATTCTGCAAAGTTCCTTCTGGAAGCTCCCTGTGCATTTCATTCTAGAAGCATATTAAGAAACATTAGAGTCTTCTTGCCTAGGTCATGACCGACCGCCCTGCCGGGGACTTGTATATCCAGCATTGGCAAGTCCCACGTCCCTTAGACAACAGGGTCACCCTTGGCGCCTTTGGCTTCATTTTCCTTTACTGATGTGTTCCAGCAATGCAGTAAAGAATACATAACTTCCTAACAACTGGATTTGCTCATTGTTATTTCTTACTGAAGAGATTCAGTTTTTAGAAATACATGGCAGATATAAGGAAATGAGAAACACCATCATAGTAACCATTTTTTTAAAAAATTGAATACTCACATTGTACTTTGTTTGCAACTGTATCCTGAGTCCCCTGGCTCCCAGGCGCTTCACCAGGTCTCACTGAATGAATGCCAGGCAGTGTGCTAAGCACATCACATTACCATCGCATTTCATCTTCATGCAGTCCTGTCATTTGATAGACAATTAAATGGAGACGTAGAGGATGATCTGTGTCCCCTAGGTCGTATAATAAGAAAGTCCCTTTGACCCCCGGTGTGGTTTGAGCCTAGGCTCTTATTTCACTACACGGCTTCATACAATTCAGTGACTTGCTGTCTGTATTCAATTTTTAATTTTCCCCCAAATCCTCAGATATCTCCTCTGTAGCATTGGCTAGCCAACCACTGCAGATCCTGCTTAGAGTTTTCTTATTATATTCTCGTGTAGCCCATTATACTTGGCGTTATGCTTTTACATATCCAAGCAGTTCTACTACTGTGTGGTAGGCATCTCTGAAAAGCCTTGCATCCTGGGAAATATGCACTAAAACTAGCAGGATTTATAAGGAAATTAGATCAGGGCAGGCCATTAAACACTCGTGGAACGTTGGGAGCAGAACGCCCACAAAAACAATAACCTGTAAAAGCACTAGCACCGGTGAAAGGGTGTATTAGGTTCCTAGCAAATACCGCTAGAAGAATAGGACTTCACCACTCAAACAAAAGGTAAAAGCCACTTAGTAGAAGGGGAAAACTGCTGAGTAAATGGAGGAAAGAACAAAACGCACCAAGATGAGAGAACCAGCCACAAACACTGGCCAGCAGAGCACGTGCCTGATAGCTGAGAAGAAGAGGGAGTGCGAGGCACAGGGCACAGCACCACAGTCCTCCCCAGCTGGCCCAGGGCAGTGTGCACCCGTGTCCTGCAAGGGGTGGAGGAATCGTGTATCAGCCAGCAAACCTCCTTATGATTCTGACATCGTTCCTTCACCAGCTGCATATAAACCATCCTGCAGTGGTGGAACAGCGGACTCTTCCTCCCCCTAGGAGGGTAAATTATTAGAGGGGCAAAGAACATATCTTATTCTTTCCATCTTCCCACTGCTGCCCTACACTTTCCACATTCCCAGCGCCTGGCACTGACTACATTTGCAAAACATGAGTTTGCATTTCCCTCTCTCATCAAAGAACGTACAGCTGTACGTTACTCTTCTTCTAATTATTATAAAGCAGTATATACATAGTTGACTATATATCATTTATATAACTGTCTCTGATAAATAATCGAGTCCTTGCTTCAGAAGGTCTACAAGTGTTAGCAGTAGTATGTTTTTCCTAAATTCACCTTAGCTTTGTATTTTGCATATAGCATTACTTAACAAAAATGTGCCAACCATGACAGAACGTATCCTATATCATCTCTAAAGATTACTTAGGGTTAGAAAAGGAGATAGTTTGATTTCTGAATCAGTAGCCATCCATCCACTCATGCTTCTGTCCATTCACTCAACAAGCACCTCTTCTGGGCCAAACACCATGCTGAGAATTAGGATACAGTGATCGGTCTAACAGAGTTGATTCATGAAAAATACTTTAGGTTAAAATTTTGGATGAATAAAAATGACACTTTAGTCAATAGACTGTTTCAAATGTATATCTCTTCAACTCAAAGTCAAATATTTCTCAGTTTATAAGTAGGCTTTCTTGAAAATTGTCACACATTTAATATTTTGGAAGAGATGATCATATTTTGAAGATTTTTCCAGTGAAAAGTTCTTTTCCCAACAATCATTATTGAGAAGTGAAAGCAGGAGAGGGGAAAACCAAAAGAAATTTTGTTTCCCTTTAATTTACCAGATACCAGGAACTTCTTGACTTCAAAATCTATTTCATTGAGCTCTTAATATTTTTGCATGTAGCATAAGTTCTCCTCAAAGGCTATTCAAAGACCCAAATTAGCAACTTACCCAAGATGAGCAATAATTTATCATGGGCAATCGGAAGAGGAAATGTCGGAATGTTATTCAGCCATAAAAAGGGATGTAACATACTGATTGTGCTACAACGTGGATGAACCCTGAGAACATTATGCTAAGTGAAAGAAGCCAGATATAAAAGGCATATTTAATGTCTAGAATAAGCAAGTCCAAGGAGACGAAAAGTAGATTTATCAGTGTCAGGGGCTGGGGGGAGGGAGGAATGGGGACCGACTGCTCATGGATATGGGGTTTCTTCTGGGGTGATGGAAATGTTCTGGAATTAGGTGGTGGTGATGGTTGCACAACTTTGTGAACGTAGTCAAAACTGCTGAATTGCATACTTTAAAAGAGTGGATTTTGTAGTATGTGAATTATGTCTCGATTTTTAAAGAGAAAAGAAAATGCTGACTCCATTCATTCTTCTAATAGCTGATGTGTTCTGTGGGGAAACCCAGACTAGAGAGAGATTCGTGTGGGCTGGCAAATATTAGTTCTTAGTCACAAGGCTACTCTACAGGATTTCAGAGACAGCGTTTTCCTTCTGCTGGGGATAGAAGATCTGGGGAATTCACCATGGACTTGCAGGGAAAGCAAAGAATTGACTACAGAAAATTACAAGCAAGCTAAAGCCTCATGTGTAATGTCAGGAGATGAAGAATGCCATGATGCCTCTTCAAAGACCTGCTAAGTTTGTGAAAGGAATCCATTTTTTTCTATAATAGGAGATGTTAAGAAGACCAAAAAAACCTTTAGATATGTGTGTCCCAAGAGGCTTAGAAAGTAATGATCTCAGCCTGGGAGGGATAACATTTGAAGTGCAGTTTCTCCAAATGGTTGAACATAAAGTTTTGAGCTATGTTGCCTGGAACAAAAGGTCCTCAGTTCAATTTTTAACTAAGTTTTTGGTGCTGCACAAGTATACAGATATTTAAAAGGCAAAAAATATAATAAATTTTGATGCCAAATAAACCAGACCCAGTAAATGGCTACTTTGGAATGGCTGGACAATAATGACTATTATGCTGATATACACACACCGATTGTAAATACAGTTTTGGCTATAGGAAAATAGCTGTTGGATTTTCATCGTGGCCTTGCATATTAAAAGTCGCCACTTCTTTAACACCCTTCATACCCAAGACTCAAAGTATCCTCTGAAGACGTAAGCTAGAGCCTTATTCTAAAAGGACCATTATATCCAAGAGCTTGGTTTAAATTTTAAATGGAATGTTATACCTCAAAGTAGCCTAGGATGTATAATAAATGTGTATTTTTATCTACGTAGCAGACCTTCAGCTTCAATCTTCCTGTAGTAATATGTCCCGAGTTTGAGGAAAATATGAGAGAGAGAAAACAAATAAAATATGCTATTCTCTGAAATTTTGCCAAGTGTTTATTAAAGGTTTAATTCATGTCTTCTATGCAGATTTTCAGAGGAAGTTATTGAAATTCAAAGTTGGGAGACACTGCCTTTGCAAATGGCTCCAGACATTAGCAGCTCAGTTGGATGTATGTTTTGTGCTCTCCCAAAAAGGAAAAAATCAAACAAATAAACCTGGGTCCTCAGTTTAGTTTTTTTCTTTAAAATGTATTAAATCCCCCAAATGTGCTAGATATTTGTTTCTACAGTGCCAGAGGAGAAGCTTAACCACAGGAGTCCAAAACGGATTTAATAATTTACCTCCAGCTGCTGTGATGAGGAGGAGAACCTGACACTTTGTTCTTTGCCGTTTAAACTTTTTAATGAGATAGAGCTCCTGACAGGTGGCTTTGCCATCACCTATTAACTTGGGTGTACAAGAGGGCGCCATCTAGTGGCCTTCCAGTCATTTGCTCTGTGCTGTACTCCAGGAGAGAGACCAGTTAGGGAAAAGCAAATAGGAAATGAGTTTCTACTCAGCCTTCTGCTACCTGCCACAAGTCAGCACAGTACCTGGTTTTACAGAACTGAACGGCGGTTCCGGCTCTCTCCGTACCAGCCGCTCCCTAGTCAATGCTGGTGTTAAGCAGTGTCTTTACAAGCCTGAGCTTGCACTTTCAAACCTTGCAGTTGCCCCTTCCATCTGCTTAAAATGAAGGCTCTGGGGGCCTGGATATACCTCTTTCCAAATGGCCAGCCGTGCGGGGCTTTGAAAATCTGGCCTTTGATGTATTTTATAGGGATAAGGAAACATATATTAAATTCAGCTCTGATGTACACACTCAGCCATGTAACCGAGTCAATCCTAAAATTGTAATTTCATCTTCATTTTTTTGGAGCTTAACTGTTCTAGCTTTCTTGTTGCTGATGACATCATAGGAAGTCACTGATGAGCTGACAACCTTTTATGATCTAGCTGAGGATCATTACTTTTGTCTTTCTCCTTCAGTGTATAATGAATACCAGTGCTGTGTAAACGTTAAAGAATTATCTGCAAAAGAAAACTGAACCTTCTTAGAAGTAGATTGAAAGGCAAAGCCAGTGAGATGTTCTTCCTAGGGTTTTATCTTTTGCTCCTTCATCAGCCATGGAGGTTATAAGTATAGAACTCGTTCAAAGTTGGAAGGTGGAGGGGAGGGAGTGTTTGTAAGCCGATGAAGGCTGGAGATTATGGGAGAGAAAATGACTTCACAAACCAGCTTGGGGGTGAATCAAAGATCTGGTGAATTTGCAGTTCTTTTTCAGCATAGATGTATACTGATTTTTAGTTTCTCAATAAGGGTATGGAGAGCTCTGCTGTATGCTTGCGGCCCAAATCATGAATTCAGTGTGGATGCCTCACAGTTCCATATCATCAGAGGGGGGGGGGGGGGTAAGTTGGTATCCTAAAGGAAAAAAGCTAGCACTTTCTCTTTCTGTTGATTTTTTAATATTGCCAGTAGCCATTTGAATAGATCGTTTATATATGCCACAAGCAGAAGTGGATCTAAAGTGTCAAGACCTCTTTTTCATTAATCGATTGTTGAGTAGACACAAGTGGTTGTGAAAAGGAGGGAGGTCATTTTGTGTTTTAATGGCAGCCTGTGCTCCGCTACGGGAGAGGCCACGGCAGCGAGAGGCCCGCGTACCGCAAAAAAAAAAAAAAAAAAAAAAAAATGATGTCCTTGTGGTGCCCCTTTAATCACAGTATATATATGTAAAATAGTTCTTCAACATCCCATTATTTACGAAATAGGCAGTCAATAGTAATCTTTGGTATTTGTTTTATTCTGAGGTTTCAAAGTTCTGTCATTCCGTTTTATTGAAGGGGAAACTGAAGACTTAGGAGAGTCTTTCTAAACAAAGAGTTTGCCAAATGGATACCAAAGCAGAAAATACTAACCAAGACTCGTATACAAAATACTGACAGTATGTGACAAACTACTTGTTTGGAGACATCTTGAAAATTGTTTGCATTTTTTATATAACGTCTTTGATTGTCCTTTTCTGCATCTACATAGGAAGTCCGATATGTTTTAAAACTACATTTAAAAAATTACTCTTATCAGAATAATCAGAACAATGTACTAAGAATAACGAGGAGCCAGTGTGAACTATATACACTATACTGTGTTGGGTGCTTTTTACATATTATTACATTTAATACTTTTAGTAACCTTATGATATTTTCCTTATGGTATTATTTTGCTTATTATAAAAGAAAGTGTGGTTTGGGAGGATTAGTAAGTTGCTCAAGATCATACATCCAGGAAATAGTAGAGCCAGGGTTTGATTCCAGATCTGATCCCAGAAACCAAGATTTTTCCTTATAGTACAGCACTGACGTTAGCGCAACTGTGTGGGCGCCATTAGCAGGAAGGCAGAAGTTTTATAAATGTCCTATAGAGGAAGGAAAAAGCCAACTCTGAAGTGTTCTGTTAGGATCGAAGTTCCAGAAACTCTAGATGTGGGCTTAAGTCTCAGACAGAAACTAAATCTTACTCCCAAATTCTCAGTGGGAAGGTATGTCCAGGGGGAGAAATGTTGATATAAATATTAGTCTGGATTCGTGCTGGCATACGTGATTTTCTGAAAGCCTTTAACGATAGGAACTAAAAATATTCTTCTACTCTGGGTTTATTTTTCTGGTAAAATAAACTGGTACAGGGTTTATAGGTGGGATTTAAAATCAGTCAAAAGTCTACCAAATTTCAAAAAGTATTAATCACAGAACGTCCAAGAGCAGGGATTCAGATGCAGGCAGTCTGGACGGACATGTTTATTGTAATGTGCATATGCAGAAACTAAACCATAAAGTTAGCCAAATGGGTCCATTTCAAGTCTGGACAATCTTTTAAAGCCAATTAAGGTACACAAGGCAGGTTGGTTCTAGAGCTAAATGGAATCAGCAAAGCCAGTACAGTATATCTAAATATAGATAAAATGCATCTGAGTACACTCATATATTTCTAACAACTTACGTTCTTACCTAGGTATTACCTAAAATATTAGCACTTGATGTTTGGGGCAATAGTGTTTGTCTTAGAGCAGAATTAGGCCTCCCTTGGACTTGGTCCAAAGAGGTTTAGTTCCAAAAGTACCTTGAAAAGACTTCATTGTGAGGTGACTTCCCATAAAAGGCAACCACCAGAATGGACTAAAAGGCAGTCCTGAGGGGCAAAAGTTGCTTGAAAATTTAAAATTGACCTGAACTTCTTTTTTTTCAACAAAATTTTCCTTTTCCTGGAAAGGGAGGTGAGGCCGTCACAAGATCTGGGCCACACAATCACTCTGCTGATTGTTTACATAGTTTGTGACTAGTTTGGAACAATGGTAGTAGAGAGTATTTTGAACTTTGTTTACCACAAGGAACAAAAATCAAAAGTTGGCTTCATAATGAAGCAAATATTTTCTGTATTATGTAGTAATAAAAGTCAGTGTGTGCTGTAAATAAAGTTTGTTCAAGGGCTCTGTGAAAAAAAGCCAAATGTCAAATGACAGCCAGATTCTACTACAGAGCACAGAGAGCTTAGAAATTAGTCACGATCCCTGCAGCTGAAAGTTGCAGCATGTTGTGTTTGCTTTGGGTCTCTTTTATTTTGTAGAAAGAAGAAAGTGTAAAAAGCGGGTAGGATTGGCTCCATGCCCTTGGTGTCATTACTCATTGGAATAACGGGGAAAACGAGTGCCAAACCTAGGGGGAGGAGGGGAGGGGGGGACGCCACACAGACCTCAGTTTGGTATTTAAAAGAAAGGGGAAAAAATAGAGCCCATGAAAGAAAGAGAAGCAATGGCATTGTCCTAAGGGTCATTAATAGGGGAATCAGGCTGTTGTTTCACCTGACGCAAAACAAAATGTCCTACAGTTTTAACTGTGTGTTTTGGGAGTTAAGCAGGACACGGGGGTAGATGTGTTCTCGTGGGACACTCTGCTAGACCCTCCCTGGACATCTTTCTGTTCATTCTTTCTTGAAGTAGAGTACCTTCCTCCTAAGAGTCTGCCAAATGAGTTTGCTTCCCTTCTCCACAGGCATGGCCCTCAGAGGCCTGATGGCGGGAGCTCTTTGAATGCAGAAGAGCCCAAATTTTGACGTATAATAAAATCGCAGGTGTCAAGTACACAGGGCTGTGCATTTGTGGGATGTGAGCAGTTCAGCTTGGCTTATAAGTTTCTGTCCCAAGCTTTGAAAATTTTGGAAAACACTTTTCAGGACTCCAACAAAACAGGAAATTTTCCAGGCGCACACTCACTCACTCACACTCTCTCTCTGCCCCCTCCCCCTTTCCCTCTCCCTCTCTTTCTCCTGCACAAAGTATTTGTTTGACCAGAAAACAAGAGAGAACAAAAACCAATTAATAAACAAAACCTCAAGCCTCAATAATAAATCCTTTTATAAAGTTCTGAATACCCAGTTAAGAATCACTCTGGGTGTTTTGTTCTTTTATGATGCTTTTGTTGAGTTGAACGGAAGAATGTTAAGGCTGAGCCCTGGAGAAAGGAGCTTGGCACTGATGTCTAGGGGTCTGCTGCCAGCCAACGTGGGAAGGACGCGGGTACTGGATGAGCTTGTCATCCACTCGGTGTGCAGGGAACATTATTGCTATTGTAATGGCAAACTAAGAAGCTTAAAAACTAGAACAATGAGATCAGGGCCAATGTCACAACTGCCAGGGAGAAAAGGGAAAGAATTATAAAGGCCATGACCTACCTTTCAAAATTTTTATTTCAAACTCCCTAAAAGAATTTAGAAAAATTGTCTACCAGAGGCATATTTTTAAGTTAATATTTAAAATTTGTCATTATAAGTTAAAATAGTTGCAAAGGATATAAAACCTAGAGAATTATAAAACTGACAATTCTAGCTGTTTCTACTGGAAGCTTAACACTGTACCAATCAGACGCTCATAATTAGCCGTTACAAATATGTACTGGACATTTATTTTTTCTCTTTTCTCTTTGAACTCATATTATCTTAATGTATTTTATGATTGAAAGTTTTCCCCCTTTAATATTTCAAAATAAAAAAGAACCAAAATTATGATCACCAACAAAAGAAAAAATATGCAAAAAAGAAATATGTGTATAAAATGAAATTTAATTTTTGTTAAATTTTCTATGGTCACATGTCTCTAGGTTTGAAAAAAGTTTTTCTGGGTGATGATATTGTTTCAGTTATTATCAGCACTCAAGTACTAACATATATAATACAGATTTTGATAAGTAATATGCTTCATTAAAACTACTTCTCTAAATAAAATATACGAAGCTTTCTTTTTTCATAAGTAGCCCATCTGTCAGTGGATAAGCATTATTATTGCCAAAATGAGACAGGGTTACTCATAAATCCTATTTCTAATGTTCATGTTTATTCATATAAATGCTAAAGAACATCAATTACATAAAAAGAATGAATTTGGAGGTTGAAGGAAGGAATTTTGTTATAATATAACTCAGCTCTTTCAACTCTTTCTGAGTTATATGCCAAAAATCACTTAGTGATTACCCATCAAAATTTATTTTTAAGAGTTTATCAACTAACAGCTTAATTATATCACTTGAAAGCAAAGAAATATAAATGGCTTGACCAGCAAGATGATTTGTACAGAATCATTAGAGCCACTTACCTTCTCTGTTTCTGCTTTACCGAGACTTATCACATGATCATTAATCATACTTATTGCTCTTTCTCTTAGAGACACCTTGTTTAATTTAATATATTCAGGAAGAATTAGGAAAACTGAAATATAGTCAACTTACTATATACCTTTACCCATACAATCTTTTGATAAAATGGTATTATCACATCCCATGTTTTAAATGAACTTTTTATCAAAACCTCAGAATTGCAAAACACACATCTGATATAGAACCTATGTCCAGAGTATATAAGAACCTCTCACAACGTGGTAATAAGAACACAAACAACCCCCCAAAATTGGACAAACGATCTGAACAGACATTTCACCAGAGAATAGAGAAAAGTGGCAAATTGTCACATGAAAAATTGTTCAGTATCATTTGTCATTGGGGAAATGCATATTAAAGCTATAGTACTCATAAAGAAAAAAAGGTAGAAGACTCAAATCAATAGAATTAGAAATTAAAAAGCAGAAGTAACAACTGACACTGCAGAAATACAAAGGATCATGAGAGATTACTACAAGCAACTCTATGCCAATAAAATGGACAACCTGGAAGAAATGGGCAAATTCTTAGAAAAGCCCAACCTCCAGAGACTGAACCAGGAAGAAATAGAAAATATAAATACACCAATCACAAGCACTGAAATTGAAACTGTGATTAAAAATCTTCCAACAAACAAAAGCCCAGAACCAGATGGATTCACAGGCAAATTCTATCAAACATTTAGAGAAGAGCTAACACCTATCCTTCTCAAACTCTTCCAAAATATAGCAGAGAGAGGAACACTCCCAAACTCATTCTATGAGGCCACCATCACCCTGATACCAAAACCAGACAAAGATGTCACAAAGAAAGAAAACTACAGGCCAATATCACTGATGAACATAGATGCAAAAATCCTCAATAAAATACTAGCAAACAGAATCCAACAGCACATTAAAAGGATCATACAGCATGATCAAGTGGGGTTTATCCCAGGAATGCAAGGATTCTTCAACATATGCAAATCAATCAATGTGATAAACCATACTAAAAAATTGAAGGAGAAAAACCATATGATCATCTCAATAGATGCAGAAAAAGCTTTCGACAAAATTCAACACCATTTATGATAAAAACTCTCCAAAGCATAGAGGGAGCCTACCTCAACGTAATAAAGGCCATATATGACAAACCCACAGCCAACATCGTTATCAGTGGTGAACAACTGAAACCATTTCCAGTAAAATCAGGAACAAGACAAGGATGTCCACTCTCACCACTGTTATTCAACATAGTTTTGGAAGTTTTAGCCACAGCAATCAGAGAAGAAAAAGAAATAAAAGGAATCCAAATCAGAAAAGAAGAAGTAAAGCTGTCACTGTTTGCAGATGACATGATACTATATATAGAGAATCCTAAAGATGCTGCCAGAAAACTACTAGAGCTAATCAATGAATTTGGTAAACAAACAGGATATAAAATGAATGTACAGAAATCTCTTGCGTTCCTATACACTAATGATGAAAAATCTGAAAGAGAAATTAAGGAAACACTCCCATTTGCCATTGCAACAAAAAGAATAAAATACCTATGAATAAACCTACCTAGGGAGGCAAAAGACCTGTATGCAGAAAACTATAAGACACTGATGAAAGAAATTAAAGATGATACCAACAGATGGAGAGATATACCATGTTCTTGGATTGGAAGAATCAATATTGTGAAAATGACTCTACTACCCAAAGCAATCTACAGATTCAATGCAATCCCTATCAAATTACCAATGGCATTTTTTACGGAACTAGAACAAAAAAATCTTAAAATTTGTATGGAGACACAAAAGATCCCGAATAGCCAAAGCAATCTTGAGGGAAAAAAACAGAGCTGGAGGAAGCAGACTCCCTGACTTCAGACTATATTACAAAGCTACAGTAATCAAGACAATATGGTACTGGCACATAAACAGAAACATAGATCAATGGAACAAGATAGAAAGCCCAGAGATAAACCCTTGCACCTATGGTCAACTAATCTATGACAAAGGAGGCAAGGATATACAATGGAGAAAAGACAGCCTCTTCAATAAGTGGTGCCAGGAAAACTGGACAGCTACATGTAAAAGAATGAAATTAGAACCCTCCCTAACACCATACACAAAAATAAACTCAAAATAGATTCGAGACCTAAATGTAAGACCGGACACTGTAAAACTCTTAGAGGAAAACATAGGAAGAACACTCTTTGACATAAATTACAGGAAGATCTTTTTTGATCCACCTGCTAGATTAATGGAAATAAAAATAAAAATAAATAAATGGGACCTAGTGAAACTTCAAAGCTTTTGCACAGCAAAGGAAACCATAAACAAGATGAAAAGACAACCCTCAGAATGGGAGGAAATATTTGCAAATGAATCAATGGACAAAGGTTTAATCTCCAAAATATATAAACAGCTCATGCAGCTCAATATTAAAAAAACAAACAACCCAATCCAAAAATGGGCAGAAGACCTAAATAGACATTTCTCCAAAGAAGACATACAGGTGGCCAAGAAGCACATGAAAAGCTGCTCAACATCACTAATCATTAGAGAAATACAAATCAAAACTACAATGAGGTATCACCTCACACCAATTAGAATGGGCATCATCAGAAAATCTACAAACAACAAATCCTAGAGAGGGTATGGAGAAAAGGGAACCCTCTTGCACTGTTGGTGGGAATGTAAATTGATACAGTCACTATGGAAAACAGTATGGAGGTTCCTTAGAAAACTAAATATAGAATTACCATATGATCCAGCAATCCCAGTACTGGGCATATACCCAGAGAAAACCATAATTCAAAAAGACACATGCACCCCAATGTTCATTGCAACAGTATTTACAATAGCCAGGTCATGGAAGCACCCTAAATGCCCATCGAAAGACGAATGGATAAAGAAGATGTGGTATATATATATATATATATATACAATGGAGTATTACTCAGCCATAAAAAGGAATGAAATTGGCTCATTTATAGAGATGTGGGTGGACCTACAGACTGTCATACAGAGTAAAGTAAGTCAGAAAGAGAAAAACAAGTATCGTATATTAATGCATATATGTGGAACCTGGAAAAATGGTATGGATGAACCGGTTTGCAGGGCAGAAGTTGAGACACAGAAGTAGAGAACAAACGTACAGACACCAAGTGGGGAAAGCCGGGGGTTGGGGGGTGGGGGTGGTGGGTGATGAATTGGGCGATTGGGAATGACATGTATACACTGATGTGTATAAAATTGATGACTAAAAAGAACCTGCTGTATAAAAAATAAATTAAATTAAATTTAAAAATTAAAATAAATAGAAAAAATAAAGCAGAGACTAACACACTATTGTAAAGCAATTATGCTCCAATAAAGATGTTAAAAATAAATAAATAGAATAAGAAATAAAGGGAAAAAAAACTATAGTGATCTATTAGTTAATACCCAGCAGAGTAACTAACATTTTAAAATTTGACCATATCAAACGCTACAAGGATGCAGAGAAACTGAAACTCTTTTATATTGTGGGAATGCAAAGTGGGACCGCCATTTCAGAAAGCATTTTGGCAGTCGCTTATATTAAGTTAAACACACACTTACCATAAAACCCACCATCCCACTCTTAGGCATTTACAAGAGAAATGAAAATATATATACAGGCAATTATATGTACAGGAATATTTGTAGCAGCTTTATTCATAATCACTAAAAACTGGAAACAACCCACATGGTCATCAAACAGTGAATGGATAAACAAATTATCATACATTCATACAACGAATGTATTTTCAGTGATAAAAAGTAGGGTGAGGATTAACTACAAAGGGAACTACGTGGGGTGATGGAAATCTATACCTTGATTATCTTGGTGATTAGACAACTGTATATATTTGTCAAAACTCATAGAATTGTATACCTAAAACGGGTGGATGTTACTGTATACAAATTATACCTCAATAAACCTGATGTTTAATAAAACACAAAACAAAACATTTTGTAGCTGCAGATTTAACTCAATGGGAAAAAATATTTGCCATGTAACTTAATCAGCGAAGTCAGAAAATATCTAACTTCATTTTCAGTGAAAATGGATATGTTAATACTTAGCTGCATGAAAATGATATGACTTTTTAATTCTGAGAAGACAGATTCATACATATATTCTTTCGTTCATACATAGATACATGTATATATGCATACGGCAAAGAGCTTCCTGGATAAAATAAGTTGATGCCCCATTAATATTCCTTACCAGACTGGAAGAGGCAATAATGGTTGAATGAAAGCTGTCGTCACTCCCATTGCCCACTCTGCAGTACCTCTGTATTCAGAATAGCTTTAAATAGACCCAGATATTCTGTTCCTAAACCATGCTTTGTCTTTACCAAAAACTGCATAAAGCAGGGAAAGACAGGAACTCTACTGTGTGATGATGATGCCTTAATTAAATAAGACTTCACTGACTCCAGTATTTTGAATCATTCTTTTGTTCAGTGCCCCTAGTTTTATGCCCCGGGGTAATACAGCAACGTAAGTTTCAGGTACTTTTGAAAAGCTGGAGCACTTTAAAAATGGAAACAGGGATAGGAAACCATCAGAACACCGCAACTGCATGTGCATTGTCCCGCAGTTCAGTTTTAGGAAAAAAGTGTATATAGAAGTTAAGGATATGGAAATTCTTCCCCTTAAAACAATCATGTTTGTATTCCTTGCAAAGGCTTTAGGTGCCTCAGTATGAAGATCACAGTAGTGCATCAATTTTTATAGTATGAGAACCACATGATAATTTACTGTCGTTTTATATATATGTATGTATCTTTTTTGCATATTTTATTTTTTAAATTTTTAGTTTATTTTTTAAATTAATTTTTATTGGAGTATAGCTGATTTACAATGTTGTGTTAGTTTCAGGTGTACAGCAAAATGAACCAGTTATACATATACATATATCCACTCTTTTATAGATTCTTATCCCATATAGGTCACCACAGAGTACTGAGTTTTCACCGTGCTGTACAGCAGGTTCTTATTAGTTATCTATTTTATATATAGTAGCACGTATATGTCAATCCCAATCTTCCAATTTACCCCCCCAATATGTATATATCTTTTTAACCTAGCTCATCAGTTTAGAGATGGTTTTATATCTGTAATTGCCATTTGATTTTATGCCTGTAAAATGAAGTACTGTCTAAATGAGTTTCTTTATGTGTACCTGCGTTATGGTGATGTGAATGGGTAGGAAAAAGGAGTTATGTTACTAAAACCATTATTCGAGCAGCTTTCAGAAAAGCTTATTGCCACTTCCATAAGTACTAGCTTAAAATTTGTATGACTCAAACAGCTCTTGCGTAAATATATCTGTTTATCTAGCTAGCCCAGAAATGAAACCTTACAATTTTCAGCTCCATGTGTTATTAATTTACTGTATCTGAACTTGTTGTTTTATTGCATGCAACTCTCCTTTAAGTCTGAAAAGGATGGAGGCCAAAGGTTTGCTGCAAATGTGTCAAATATGCCCTAGGAGTATATGTACCTATCATTCTCTGCTGTTACTCTGTCAACTCAGGCTCACACTTTGTGCTCCCAGACCAAGAATCCAGAGAAGAGAGTTCCAATCCCATCTTCTCTCTCATTATTTCTGATTCTCCGTTTTTCTACTAGTCTGTATACTATTCTCCATTTTTTAAATAATGGAGCCAGAACGAATGAGAATTTAAGATTTCATTGTGTTTCATGAAATAATTATTTTATACAAGAAAACGATTACTGATGATCAAATAAAAAATGATGGCAAATTTATGCAAAATCAACCACATGTACTTCAAAGACACACATGAGTTTTTTTAGGCCTCATAAACTTTCTACCTTTTATTATTGCTTCAAACATGGAGGTAAGAACAAAATAGAATTTTGCGTTTCACCTGTTTCAGTGATGCTGCCATTTTTCCTGTTTGCATAATTCATAGGGATGGGTGTGTGTGGATATTATCTCCATCCCTGATTGATTAGGATTTTTGTTAATCACTTCTTGTGGATCTCTGAAATTTATGCTATATCGAAAACTGTTTAATCCATCAAGTTAGAATGACTGTTCTTTGCAAAGTAAGCTTTAGGTGTGAGAAATTTAATACGGAGCCTGATAGCCTTCTACTTATTAACATTATGATTTCTTTCAGTGTTTTACTGCTTGCTTATAAATACATTTTTTGTTAAAACAAAATAGTGCATTCATAGTCACGATTGTATACAGGTACAAGTTTTTCACTTTTCTCAAACATTTGGAAGAAATACAAACAAAAACCATATGTTTTAAATATTCCACAGAATACCTTTCTCCCATTTGTTCCTATGTTGCAAACCTTTTTTAAGTTGGTACTATTCCTGAGAAGTACCACTTATTCTCTAGTTTTATGACAAGTATCCCTATATTTATTCCTAAGTGCATTTTTCACTTAAAGGTAATTTTTAAAACCAAACATTAAACTACTAATTAAAAAAAAAATTTTAGAGCAGCCATGCATGCAGGTCTCCAAGTCTCCTAAGCAGCTTATAAGATGCTAGGCAAAGCTGAAAGGGCATCTAGCCTACTCTCCTTCTTCAGACAAAGTGTTCTTCAACTGATCCAAGCAGATGAGAATATAATCGATTTTTTTAAAGCATTTTTAGGCATGGATCCAATCTAATAAAAGTTACCAATCCTCTTCCCAGAAAAAAAAAATGTTCATGTGTATACATATACCCACAGCATTTTACATTGAACTTGGCAAGGATCACCAAACCCATCCATGTGGAAGGGGTTGAAATAGCCCCTATTGTAAAGAAAGAGACCCAAAATCCTTGCTAGGTAACTCACTCTGTTTTGGATAGTTTAGAACCTAAAAATTCTTGTCTCTAACTAAAAGCCCTCCCATTTCAAATTGTTCTCTTCATAAAGGTCATAAAGAACGGTTAGTCACAATTACCTTTCATATTCTTGAAGGCCATATTAAGCCACACCTTGGATGTGTCTTCACCAAGATAAATAATCTCAGCTAAGTAATTCCAGTTTGGCTATACCTTTTCTCAGAGGCCCTATTATTCAATCCTTAATCATCTTTGTTGACTTCCTCTGAATAGTCTTCAAGTTTTCCATACTCCTCTGAGATTACTGAGCCTATAACTATTCCTCGGACAGTAGCAAAGTTTTACCTAAGAGGCCTTCCTGCTTAACAAACCCACTATCCTGAGCTTGGTGGGTGCACACTTTTCCTGCCATGTTGGAAATCCTGCGCTAACAAGTTGCTGCAAATTTCACCCGTGGTACTCTTCTTGATTGCTTGGTCAACTAGATTTTCCTTTTGGGATACATGATATCTCTTTAGCAGCCCACCAAGGTTGCAAGCTGCACTCTTCAGGCGTGTCATTTCCAGAACTCCAGGGGCCATCATTTACAGCTTGTACGATGGTAAGTGGAGGCCCTTCCCTTAGTACCTAATGCATCCATTTAAAATAAACATCTCTGAGCAACTTTTACTACCTAGATTTCTTTTCTTCAGTTAATACATGTCTATTTCATTTTCTTTTCAAGTCAAAAGACTTTTAAAATAATGGCTAACTAAATATCAGTGCTCACACCTACTTGCTTTAATGTCCCTGGAAACTCTGGCTACCTTCTTGTTCATTGAGATATTGGTTCAAAGGTCCCTTCAGTGACCAGTGAAATTTCAGTTCTGTGCCCCAACTCCACCATGAGGTAGGTCACTTCTGCTTTCTCTTTATCATAACAGTTACCACTATCTGAAATTACCCCGTTCATTTTTTTTGTTTAATTTTTTTTTCATACCTTTCCTCCTGATTAGAGTAAGCACTGCAAAATCAGGGATCTTATCTGCTGGCCTCATTCATCCTGTAGCATCTAAAACAGTCCCTGACATACACTAGCCCTTCAGTAAACATGTGTTTTGTATGTATGGTTTTTAAAAGAAACTGTCCCATCCCCTATTTACCACACTTCGCAATCTTTAAACTCCATATCCTTATGAAAAACTTTTATTTTTCCATATACTTTATGTACATAATTACTTATTATGTTAGGGTGCTGTGGACTGTCCAGTTATTGAGCTAACTTCGAGGTTTTACTTTAAAGAAAAAAAAAGTTTTGATAAATAAAAGGAAATGGAAATACTGACTCATCACTTAAAGTAAAATTGAATTACAAGAAAAAAAGTTGTATAGACATATAAACATACACCTAGGAGAAAAGAGAAATTTCCAGAGGAGGTGTTTCCACTGCTAGAATACCCCTCCCTGTCCTCCAGAAGCCACTGTGGCTTCTGAGAAATCCTTTAGACGGAAATACAGGATGCCGAAGGAGAAAGAGGAGTGGGAGAAAGCTGCAGGGCTTCTCCGTTCCCCTCAGGATGGAAAACAATTTCCTATTTGCACTTTTCTGTATGAATATTATGCTTCCACCAAATGGTTTTTAAAAAATCCTTTGGCTGGCCTGTACTCTAACTCAGGCTTAATTACACTCAGGCGTAGCCAACATCCATCGTCCAACAGGGACAAAACAGGGGATGCGCTTGTGTCTCCAGTCAGATCCATTAGATGGAAGAGGTTGGTCATAGACCTAGGCTTCTGGTGTTCAAAATCAGTGGGTTAGTTTGGTACTTCTTTCCTCTGAGGAAAGAAACCTTTCTATTCAAACTCTACCTCTTTTCTGTGATTGCGAAGGATGCCCATGAGATCTTCAGGATTTCATAGAAGTAATTATAGCATTTGAAGAGACTTTAAAAGGCTGTTTCCATTTAAACCAATAGTTTTCAAGCTTTTTTGAATGCGTCCTACAGGAAGAAATACATTGTACCTGGTGACCTAGTATTCATACACCTACACTGAAACACACACACACACACACACACACACACACACACACCCCTCTGAAATAAAAGTTTCACCAAATAATATTTACCCTTACTATAGGAGATACACTCAATATTTTCTATTCTACTCTGAACAACTGCTTTTTTTTCCCTTTATATTTAATGCTGGTTGTTACACACTAAATTGATTTCATGACTTATTAGTGAATCACTACCCCCAGTTGAAAAATAATGCTTTAACCATTCTGCAGAGGGCCGAACATGGGATCTGATCGCCTTACATAGTTTGGCCTTAACCTTTCATGACATTTGGTGTCTTCTTTTATTGGGGCATCAATTCTCAAACTCAGTTATGGTTCGTGATAGGCTCTCCTCAGCTTATTTCACAAGATTTCCAGAGCATCCTTAAAAGATAAAGACTTTATCGTGGCTTAACATACTATGAACAAGACTTGAGCCAGAATAGGCTGAATCAGTGAGTAGTATCTGTCCAATGACAATGAAAATTCTAAGTGAGTTACCAAGACACTACTTCCCCATGGGTGATTTTTTTTTTTTTAATCCAGAGTCATAAAATTTTAGAGCTGGAAGAGACTTTAGCAAATCTAGTCCAGCCCTTTGATTTTATGACAAAAATATTCCCATGCCCATTCTGAGGAGTTCAGAGCATGAGTCTCGTTCCCTTATCAACAATATTATAAAAAACAGTTATTTGCTGCCATGAGCAGATATATTTTAAACAGACAGAAATTTTATGTTTTAAGAAGTAACACAGGACTAAGTTTTTTTAGTATTATAGAAATACTAGAAATAATAACTGAATTGTAGAAGCCTTACACACTTCTGCCTGAGACAATAGTCTTGCGGGCATGGATTTTCCATGATTTAGACATTCATCAAATATTATTTGAGAATGTAGTATCTGCTTTCAAGCAGCTTATGTTATCGTGAAATATAAAATGCTTGTTTTTTATAATACAAATTATGTTATCCAGGAAATCAGACCTCATAAACAATGCGTCCTTTGTATTTCATTGGATAGACTTTATTAGTGTTTTATTGGACATATTTGCTGTAGTTTCTTGGCATGGACCTAGACCTTTTGACTTCAAGTCCTCTGTTGTACTTTGAACCCTACCTCACTAGTTATTTTATTCATTAATTCAATAAATATTTACTGACTCCCTTAGCTCTGTCAAGCACTATTCTAGACCCTGAAGTTACAGAAGTGAATGGGAAAAACCAAGTCTCTGCACTCAGGGAACTTACATACCAGGAGGGCCTATGATGAGTAGAGAACCCCGCCCCCCAATCTGGCTTAGTTCATCAGACTCCTTGGGAAAGTATTGAACTATGTCAAATTAAAAAAGAAAAAATTTGATTCCCAAATCCCCAACAGAACTAAGGAGATGAATGTTTAAGAAGTTGGATTCATTGGGTTATCTAAAAAGTTGTGAGCGCATTAGCCCACATTGCTGGGTGTTTTGAAGAGCAATCCCTAAGTATGATTCTCCCCATTTGATTTTAACCCCTGCAAGAATGATACTATTAACCAGCAATAATTGACAAAGAAACAAGGATGGAAGAGAGGAATAGAAGGAATGTGGGAGGATATCAGGCTGCAGGGAGAGAAGATATCCTTATAATGCACAAGCAAGCAAGTACCATATTCCAGCTTTGCTGAGAATATTTTTGGAGTCATGACTAGACATAGTAACGAGAAAACCTTCTAATGCTCCCAACTCGAATAGAGTTGAATCTAGCAGAAGTGGGAAGACTGTTGGCACTCTCCTTCCAGAGTTGCATTGTTTTGATGTTCTGACTCAAGTCTTAAGCATGACATTTCATGATCGGCTAAGCCACGGAGCAACCACACCCTATTCTTGGCAAAAATATACATCATATTACATTACCAAGGAGAGCACAATGGAAAGTTTTTAAAGTAATAAATAAACACCGTGTCTTATTTGTAAATCTTGTCAAGATTTTCAAGGACTTGCCTAGCTCCACGGTGAAACTCCTGTTTGTTTGTTGTATAAGATGTGGCACGCAGAGTAACTGCTTCAACAACAAGCTCCTTTTCAGTTTCAACTTCTTCGGGCCTAACCGAGGGGGAACTATCCTCTTTAGTGGTAAAAGTAGATCAATGTTTTATGGCTGGAGAGAGTCCAGGGCACTCAAAGTGAAGCAGACGGTTGTGAAGAATTATTTATGGCAGATTTTGTGATGCCTGTGTCATACTTTGATTTAATAGGGGGTAAAATGAAATCTGAAGCAGAATGAATTCAGTTTCCAAATTTTACTAGGTATACATGCAGGTTTTACACCGAGGTACCATCGCTACCCCCAGCTTCTTTTCATGGCTTTCATTCTTTGCAAAAGTAAGCTCTTCCTTGAACAGACCTGTGAAAATACTACTTCGGATCATCCTCAGAAGTCTCCAGGATAACCCTTTGAAGTCTAAACAGCAGACCTATTCGGCTATAACACACATGGTAGATGACATCCTTGTCTACGATGAGCAGACTCACGTTTCAATGGAAATCACCCTCCAAAAGAAGGAGGAATACAGAATCCTGAAGCAAATGGCACCACGGATTGCTTTGGCCAACTTTTCCTAAAAACATTATGTTGGCCTATGAGTGGTAATATTGGCCATTTAAAGGTATCATACATTGTCATTCTGCAAGGAAAATTAAATACTTGTTTCCAATCTAATTTTTAGTAAGTATAACTTTTAAAACAAGTCTTCCTATACCTCATCCTCAAAGGGAATACTGTGTTTCAAAAAAGAGTGGCGTAATGAATAAGCAAAATAAATGTTAGTTCTAAGAAACATAATACACAAATGTGCAGATTTTAGTAAATATCAGAATCAGATTTTGTTAAATGTCAGATTTTAACCTATATCGAAAAATATTATTATGATAAAAATATTTAATGTGCATCATCTTTTTCTCTTTGATTTGGAGAGCAAACTGTATCGTTTTGGTTCTTATATCATTACTAATGGACATGTTCAGTACATCATTTTTGTCCGTATATAAGGTAGAAGTAGATGAATTTTCCTTGCCTTTTTATTAATCTACCCAACCAGTATCATTATTAAACTGGTATCCCAGAATGAAAGAAGAAATGAAATTGCATTCATCTGCAAAGCAATGAGCTACTTGTCTTAACCTGTCAAACACAGACCTCAGGACTGAGAGAAGGGAGAACTAGAACAAGATGCTGAACCACAATAATGGTCTTTGAGATAGCAGGCAGGGAAGGGAGTAGACACAAGGAAATAACATTCAACTTCCTGGGCCCATTGATTAACAGTTGGGAAATAAATGTAAAGATAAATAAATAAAATAAAAGTAAATTTATAAATGCACACATATATAAAAAGTCTGTGTGTGTTTAAGTATACATAATATAGGTATAAATTAATACATGTGTATGTGTATAAAGTATTTAAAAAGTGCCTATTATCCATTACTCAGCTTAAGAAATTGAGTGGTACCAAAGTCTTTGAAGACTTTTGTTTAGCAATAAATTGATTCATTCAACAAGGACTTATTGAACCCTTACTTATGTGCTCAACCCTGTACTAGATACTAGGACGTGGTGGTTAACAAGACTGGCATGGTTCCTGCCCTTATGAAGCTTACAATCTAATGAGGGAGAGAGAGACGTTAAAATTGTAATCACACAAATAAATTTAAATACAAATGAATAATAACTGTGAACTGTGATAGGTCCTGTGCCAGAAGCATTGAAAACAAACAACAGGAAAAGCCAATTTAGACCGACAGATCTAAGAAGGCCTCTCTGAGGAACTTTTAAGATGAAAGTGAGGAACCTTTGGAGTTGAATCAGTAGAAGAATGAGAGGGAGAACGTTCGAGAGACAACAGGAAGAGTGCAAAGGCCCTAGGAGTGCACAGGCCCTGGGAGTCCAGCCTCGTTTACATTTAAACTGAGAGAACCAAATCTAATCTACATATGTGAAAACTTAGTCCAGAGAAATACTTCCCTAATATTTGCTTTCCTTTGGAGTGAGGGTGGCATTTTTTGATGTAGCTTTGGTAAAGCTTGTGCTCGCTTTATTTTCTTAACTTATAGGAAATTTAGTCATCAGGCAGGGTTCAACATATCCGTGGTCACACTGACTCCCAGTTATAAGGATTAGGAGTTCATATCAGGGCTTTCATTGGGATTGCTTTTACACAGGTAAATTAATATTTCTTTCATATTCTTTTTTCTCTTCCTTAAAAATTTTTGTTGTAGTAAATATGCATCACCTAAAATTCACCATTTTAGCCATGTTTTAAGAACACAGCCCTGTGGCATTAAGTACATCCAAATTATTGTGTGACCATCACCACCATCCATCTCCAGAATTTTTCTAACCTTCCCCAACTGAAACTCTATACCCATTAAACATTAATTTTCCACTTCCTCCCTACTGCCAGCTCCCAGCAACCACCATTCTACTTGTCTCTGTGAATTTGACCACTCTAGGTACCTCATATAAGTGGAATCAGTCATGTCTTCAAGGTTCATCCAATATCCCATTGTATGTAAATTCTATGTATATATGTAAATGTGGTGACAAGCACATTTCGGTTATCCATTCATCTGCCAACAGACACTTGGGCGGCTTCTACATTTTACCTGTCGTGAATAACACTGCTGTGAACATGGGTATACATATATCTGTTTGAGTCTCTGTTTTCATTTGTTTTGGGTGTATATCCAGAAGTAGAATTGCTGGATCATATGGTAATTCTATGTTTAATTTTTTGAGGAATCAAACTTGTGCTTTTTTAATTCATATATTCAGCAAATGTTTATTGGACTCCTACTGTGTGCCAGATAGCTGTGCCAAAGGTTGGGAATGAACAAACACGACACAGACATTGCTTTCAAGGCTTACAGTCTAGTTTGAGTAGTTTGTTGCTGTTGTTCTTTCTTTTAATTGTAGTGATGATTTGGAATTGATTCATTAACTTTCTCCTAGCCTGCTTGAGACCAGTAATATGTTTGTACAGTGTATGGCAAGAGTGCCCTCATGACCCCAAGCTTCACTAACTTGAGGCTCTGAGCAACTGAGTCACCTAGAACCAGATGGAAATAGTACATTGTCCAGTAAATCAGGTGACTTGGGACATGGCCAACCTCTCCCCCATATGCATCGTCTGTAATAGTAGAAAATCATTTCAGCTAAGTCTAAAATTTGATTAATAGAACCTCTACAAATGAAATTGTAGTATTGTTCTATGAATTCTACTAAGATATTAAATTTGATTTGGGGGAAACTAATTTTTCCATTTGAATGGCATTATACCAATGGAAGTAACATATAAGAAAGAATAATACAGTTCAAATAAGTTTTCTTAAATAACTATAAAGTTCCTCCAAATAACTAAAGATAGCAAAATGTAAACCTTAGCAAGGGTAGAATAGGCTTGGAAAGCTTAATAAATCATGATGGTAACAAAAATGAGTTTAGTCCCCATAAGGATAAGGAAAAACAGTGTTTTCATCATCACAAAATCATTCTCTTATTCCACCATCTCCTTCAGAGTGGTGCATAGCCAGCTCCCAAAGACATTGAAAAGTTGTTTAGAATAAAATTGCAGTGTAAAACAAAACAAAACAAAACCCAAGCCACTTACATGAGATTTTTTAAAATGTGAAAATCAAGGAAAAAAGATAAAACCATAGGCTGAGGAAAGATTTAGCCCCTAAGGCCAAATTTTTATTCTGAGCTTCCTAGTAGCTAAAGCAAAGATGGAAACTCAGGGAGTTACATTACTCTCATTAACAAAAAGATAAAACCTACCAGCTGTCAAAGACATGCTTTTTGTACTTGACCAATGTGTGCTGAGAATTTGCCATGGGAATTCTTATATAATTGATCTATGTAGGCAAAACTGTCCTAGATAATTTCACAAGATCTCAAGAGTATTTCACATATACACACTTCTGTGTTAGCCATTAGTCAAATCCAGGGGCATAATGTTTATTCAGAGAACTGTTAAGGCAGTTCTGAAAGAGACCAGTATGAAATGGGCCAGGCTTGTAGCTTTCTGATGGTCTAAGCTGACAGAAGACTATACTGTATAGCTTGGCCTCTGTTTGTTTGATAGTTTTGCAAAGTCCTGCCCTCCATAAGTTATGTTAAAACGTACCTGTTGTATTAAACACATTCTCTCATAGAAGTCTGGAGGTAGGCAATCCAGGAGCACTGTGATATTCCAGAGTGTCGGGCTGTCAGGACCCTGTCTCTGGGGCATCACATCCACTTAAGGTTATCTCAGTCCAAGATGGCTGCTCCAGCCTTCTCATCATCATTCCAGCCACAAAAAGGAGGAGAGAGTGAAGGAGGAAATGCTCTTTGCTTTAAGGACATTACTTGGAATTGTACCCAAGACCTCCATTTCCATCTCCTTAATGAGAATGTTGTCACATAGTCACACATGGCTGCAAGAGAGGCTCAGAAATGTCTCTTTTCTGGGTGGTACTGTGTATTCATTACCAAAGCAGAAAAAGAATGACAGATATTATTTAATATTTCTGCCACAAATAGGTTATTTAAAATATTCTTTCCTTTAAAATACAGGCTAGAGTTTAAAAACCAAGATGATGAGGGTGGAAGTAAATGTATATGATTGCAGTAAACATTCTGCTTCAAAGCCATTCTATTTACAATGCTACTGACAAGAGCGTTTCTTTTTTTTTTTAATTTATATTTTATTTATTTATTTATTTTTGCCTGTGTTGGGTCTTTTTTTTTCTTTAACATCTTTATTGGAGTATAATTGCTTTACAGTGGTGTGTTAGTTTCTGCTTTATAACAAAGTGAATCAGTTATACATATACATATGTTCCCATATCTCTTCCCTCTTGCGTCTCCCTCCCTCCCACCCCCAGGTGGTCACAAACCACCTAGCTGATCTCCCTGTGCTATGCGACTACTTCCCACTAGCTATCTATTTTATGTTTGGTAGTGTATATATGTCCATGCCACTCTCTCACTTTGTCACAGCTTACCCTTCCCCCTCCCCATATCCTCAAGTCCATGCTCTAGTAGGTCTGTGTCTTTATTCCCGTCCTACCCCTAGGCTCTTCATGACATTTTTTTTTCTTAGATTCCATATATATGTGTTAGCATACGGTATTTGTCTTTCTCTTTCTGACTTACTTCACTCTGTATGACAGACTCTAGGTCCATCCACCTCACTACAAATATCTCAATTTCGTTTCTTTTTAAGGCTGAGTAATATTCCATTGTATATAAGTGCCACATCTTCTTTATCCATTCCTTGCTGTGCACGGGCTTTCTCTAGTTGCGGCGAGCAGGGGCTACTCTTTGTTGTGGTGTGCGGGCTTCCCATTGCGGTGGCTTCTCTTGTTGCAGAGCACAGACTCTAGGTACTCGGGCTTCAGTAGTTGTGGCTTGCGGGCTCTAGAGCGCAGGCTCAGTAGTTGTGGCGCACGGGCTTAGTTGCTCCGCGACATGTGGGATCTTCCCGGACCAGGGCTCGAACCCGTGTCCCCTGCATTGGCAGGCAGATTCTTAACTGCTGCACCACCAGGGAAGTCCCCGGCAAGAGTGTTTCTATCCCAGTCCAACTGATAGAAAGTGAGGGGGCCACAGAAGGAGAGCTGGGGCGGGGGGCAAAGGAAAGACATGTAACCAAACACCAAAACCCCAAACTAGGACTGTGTGACCATTTTGATTAGAATGTACCTCTCTAGAGCAGACCATGACAAAACCTGCATAGTCGTGTGCCTTGGACCTTGCTGCCTCTTTATTTTGTACATCCTAGATGTGCCCCCACTGGCATTACTCCTCAGAGTATTGTCAAGTGATATGTAGCAAATTTCCCTCCTCCGCTCTCTGGCCTTAAATGCAAACATACCTCCAGGCTAGGACTTGTGTGCCTTCCAGCGGCTCCCAAAGGCTTCTGTGATTGGCTTCCACTCTACAATCATGTCTAAGGAGGGGGGGTTTTCCCCTTTAGCCTTGGAACCCTATACTTTCCATAACTACTAGTTTCTGTGCTGGGAAACCACTATTGGATTTTAACTTCTAGGAAATGCACATGTGAAAAAGATAAATCTCTGGATTCTTTTACCTGCTTCTGCCAATCACACCTCGGATTTTCCCCTCAGGACGCCTGCATTTTAGTCCTGTTTTTGTTGTTGTTGGCTTGTATTCATTTCTCTGTGTTGTTATCCTTTTTTTTCTCCTTTGGCTATGCTTACCAAGTTCCATATTCCTCATGAAAGTCTTCCAAAGAAAGGCCTACCACATTTTCAAGTAGGAAAGAGAAAACATCCAGTTTTACCCACAAACCTCATGTCCTTTTCAGAAACTGAAAAAATAAACTGTATTATAAACTATTTTCAGCTAGAGGCTCTTTTTTTGTATTTCACTATATGATAGTTTTGGATATTTCTTTGACAGTATTTGTCATTGTGATAGGAGATAATCTTTGTAACTTAACAGAGAAACTATGCATCTAGCTGGTGTCAGCAAGCTATATAATAGGAATAAAATTGAAGGCTGCACAATGATCTATTTTATTTTAGAGGAAGAGTTCTATGATTTTCCATAGTTTAATTGCTGTTCTGAAATTCAAGTTTTATTTCAAATGTCATCTACATTTTCCCTTAGATTTTAGAGACTATATTTTCTTTTCTTTTGTAATTCTGCTTGCTTTTCTTCCTCTTGTTTTTCTGTTTTCCTGCTACCGTATCTGTAGACATAGCATATGTTAATTAATGCCTGTATTAATTTAACAAATATTTATCTAATGCCCATTATGTACAAGGCTTTGTGGAGGAGCTGACATTGTCTACACCTTAAAGAATAAGAAGGATTTTTAGAGAAGCAGAGGTGGGAGGAAGGATCGTCCAGGCAGAAGGGACAGGATGAACAAATATACAGAAGTGGGAGGATTTGGAGTATTGGAGTAAATCAGGTATTTCAATTGGTCTGGAGCATGACTTTCTATTATCCTGGGACAGGAAGCAGGTCAGGGAGGTCCTTGAATGCCAGGCTGAGGAATTTGGCTTTTGCATTTTAATCCTGCTGTCTCTATATTGTCTATAAATCTGTTCACACCCCTTCACCTCTTGTCTGGCTCTGGGATAATTATTTTATCTGTAGAGGATGATGTCATGGAAATAGTACTGAACTAAGAATCAAGGGCCTTGGATTTATATATTACACTTGGGTTTAATATGTGACTATTAAAACCATAATTCAAACCTTGAAGATTAAACTGATGTCTCTCTATGTCAAGAAGGCGATGAAAGACAGTTTGTCTGTTGCCAGAATTCTCTATTTATCATGCCTTGCCCACAGTAGGTGCTTAATAAGTGTTTTGTTGACTCTAATTCAATAACAAGTCTCTGAGATCCATGATGTAACCCCAGCAATGTAGAAAAAGGAAGAACAAGAACCACCAGTTTGAAGGTGATGATAATTCCATCCTCCCAATGCAGTTCAGTGCTCTGTTAATCAGTTTGCTTGCTTGTTTGTTTATTTGTTTTTTCCAGGGAGGAGGGTGTCCTAGAATTAGAATCTAAATTATGATAATGAGTTTATCCCAGAATTTTATTAGAATTTTCAAGCACACAGAATAGTTGAAAGGCATGTACAATGGATACTCATATAGCCACCACCTAACTTGGTAAAGATTTATCGATTTCTTATTTAGTACCAAGCTCTGAGCCAGACTCTGCAAACCCCTCGCTCCACTGCCCACAACAGCCCTGCAGTCCTGAACAGTAGTCTCATCATTTAACAGCTTAAAACAAAAACCAAACAAACAAAAAAGTGGGTTCAGGGACTTTCAACAATTTATGTCCTTAGAGCCCTGCTGGTAGTAACTAGAACAGCTGGGACCGTCTGGCTCCAAATTCTGGGTTCTTTCCCCTCCACAAAGCAGCCACTAGAGTTCTTCTCTGCTGCTGGCCAGGGTCACAGATTCTAACCAAGTCCCTACAGTGTGAGAAGCCCTGAGTTAAGCCTTGTAGACAATAGGAAGAGATGTAAGCAGAGGCTCCTAGTGCTTCAGGAAGCGAGAGGTGAGTCAAATCAAATTTTAAATTTCGTCGCGCGCCTTCCATATGTAACATGCAGTGCTAGACACTTTGTAGGGGGAGATCACTGAGTATGGGATCTGAGACAATGGGACAAAGAATTTAAAAAACGTATCTTTACCCTATAAGCAGCCTGAAATAGCGGGTCAGCGTGAGTCAAGCATGGGTCTCCTGTGTCCCTGCTTTCTCTCTGTTTACTGTGTTCTCTTCACTTGCACAGCCTTTCCCTTTTTCTTTGCATCCCTAAAAGTCTCCTTAGATCTCAAGGTCTTTTTCAATTTCTGTTTTTTCCATTTGGATTCTTATTCCTCACTGAGTCCTCAGGCCAGCAATGACCTCTCCCTTCTCTGAACTCCTGTGGCCCTTTGCTCTACAAAGAGGCAGTGCTGTCTAGTGGTTATGAACACAGATGACCTGGGTTCAGATCTTGGGCCTTCCCCTCTCTGGGTATGTGATCTTGACAAGTAATTTAATTCTCCATGCCTCAGTTTTCTCCTCTGTTAAAGAATCGGTCTAGGTTTCTGTAAAGACAACAGAATTTACTCTTGCTAATTTAAGCAGGAAGTGTTATAAGGTATTAGTTAACTCACAGAAAATTGGAATTGTCAGTGAAAAAGACTAGTTTGAGCTTTCTGAAGATTCCCGTGCTACTGTGCAGTTGAAGTTTACCAAGGGAGCTGCTGCCTCTTCCATAGCCAGGAAGTCACCTGCTCGGTGGAAACGCAAGGGCTGCATAGCCACACACCCCCTTCTCTGATCCAGCTAAAAAACTGCATGTCCCAGGCCTGCCTCTTGACACCCACAAAAGTAATGACTGATTAGCGTGGTTGCAGGCAAGCCACATTGCTCTGTAGCCATTTTTACAAGTACAGAGAGCAAAGCATGGTCTCTGCCTCACTTCCGCCTTCCAAATCTTAATGGGAGTGCTTCCGAGTGGCCAAATCTAAATTGCATCCATATACTCTGGTTTCTCCTCAAATTGTATAGATGTTTTGCCCTTTCAAAACAAAACTGCATCCGGTATGCTAACTGCAAGGGAGTCTGGGGAATGTAGTTTCTAGGTTTCAGGCCTCTGCGTTTCAAGAAGGCACTGGGTGATGAATGTTGACAGCTAATCTACCTGAAATAACATCCATATGAGGATAATGCGTACCTATTCATAGGGGTTTTGTGAGGATTACATGAAATAATAAATAGAAAGTACTTAGAACAGTGCCTGGCATGTGGGAGACTCTCAATACATGTAGCTGTTTTCGTCAACTTCTCGGAGAGTTGCCCAGAGGAAAGTCAAACAACCTTAGATAGAGCTCCAATTTCCCACCTGCTAATAAGTAACTATGATGAACCCACTTATCACCAGTTTCCCCATCTATAAATTGAGGATAGTAATCACTCTCTACCTGATAGAGTTTCTGTTCATATCACGTTAGGTCACGTGTGAAAGATGATTTGAAAATGGTAACGAATGCTCCAGTTGCTTGGGTGTTAAATGGCTATTAGGTGAATCGTACAGACCCCTGCTCAGGTTCCAGCTCTGCCCCTGAGACTAGCAGTCGGCTTCCAGTAGCTTGATCTCATTCATCCTCACTCTGTTTCTTCTCTCTTTAATTTTCAGAGTTAGCCAGGGGAATCAAACCACTTCCACACATGCCCGTGAGGATAGTAAGACTTGGGTGCTGCCGTAGCCACCTCCTTCAAGAGGGGAGATGAGGCCCTACCCAGCTCGCCATCCCTTCCCACCCCTGAGTTCTTTCCAGAAGACCCTCTGCCCTGTCTTGACCACAGTCCCTGCAACTAGAGGGCCAAGCGAGAAGGCCCAGCCTCAGGAAGAGACAGGTGGCTCCGGAGTGAACACTGTAAGGCACTCTCCCCGGGGAGAGAAATTCCGAGAGTTGAGCTCACTCTTTCCTGCCATAAAGCACACTGAATGTTAACAGCTTGCTCCTGTCCAAGCTGGTGTTTTTTAAATTAAGTATTGTTAAATCCATACCGTTTGGAATGATGCTTCAGACAGCTCTAATACTCCCTCTCTTGCTTCTGCTTTCATTTCACCTAATATATTGTGCAGGGGGCCCGTCACCAGTATTACAGCAGCTGGGGCCGCCACCACTGCTGCTGCGGCGGCAGCTGCCGGTGCTCAGACACTGGCAGACGGCTCTCATTTAGATACCTGGAGAGGAAAAAAGGAACGTGGCCAACGCCCTGCTCGGATGCCCTAAGAGGCCCTTCCCAGGCTGCTGTAGTAGGGATCTCGATTACCTAGGCTTTTGTGTTATTTTTCCTTGGCACTGAAAACGGTTTTAGTAACGACAAAGATGGGAGACAAAGGAGTTGTAGACTAAAATAAGATACTTTCCATTGTCAGGTAACATATACCCACCATGAAACCTGGGTAGCCTGCCTTCTGTTCTTTTGCCTTTACTGTAAACGTCCCCCTCCAACCAGTAGGACACCACTGTCAACATCTGCATACACACACACGTATACACATACACACCTACACATACATACATATATACATATATATTTACATATATGTATATGAGATGAAAGTGATTTAGAGTCAGAAGACCCTGTTCAAAGGCCATGTCTAACCAGCGAGGCCCAAGGTGAGTCACTTAACTTTTCTGAGCCTCAGTTTCCAAATATAGAAAATTGGGTGAGTACTTAGCCAACTTTGCAAGTAGTCAAAAAAGTCGAATGAGGGCTTCCCTGGTGGCGCAGTGGTTGAGAGTCCGCCTGCCGATGCAGGGGACACGGGTTCTTGCCCCGGTCTGGGAAGATCCCACATGCCGCGGAGCGGCTGGGCCTGTGAGCCATGGCCGCTGTGCCTGCGCGTCTGGAGCCTGTGCTCTGCAACGGGAGAGGCCACAACAATGAGAGGCCCGCGTACCGCAAAAAAAAAAAAAAAAAAAAGTCAAATGAGATTGTGGGTATAAAATCATTTTGTAAACTTTAAGGAGAGTGCATAAACTTTGGAAATTTATCAGAATTAACTCATCCCCCAAACTTACCCCAATCACCATAACGCAACTTGATTTTGTTCTTCTTTTTCTGAAATTACAGTCAGCAGGGAATTTGCACTGCAGGGTGTAGTGCTTGACTGTACAGTTGCTTTTCCTCATTTCTCTGGAAGGGAAATGCTACTCACAAAGGGCCAGAAGCTTGACACATTGTGGCGGGCATCCTCTGAGCATTCAACATATGGCTGAGGGCTTGAATTAAAAATATGCTATTCAGTGACTTCCTTAAGGTGACTATCTTGCTGGATATTGACATGTTCATCAAACCTCCAAGGCAGAAACCTCTGACTCAAAATATCTAGCCAGTGCTTATTTCCAAAGCAGGAAGGAATCTAGACTAGCATAGAAGAGGCTACTGATTATTCTCTGACCGTGGTAACTTGTTATCTATTCTGCTACAAATGGCACTGTATCATAATCATTCTTGCTACCCTTCCTTCTCCCACCACCTGTTCTTCCCTTCGGATCCTCCTGATGAATGATGTTTTTGTGTGAAGAGGGAGGAAGTGGTATTAGATAAAATATTCCATGTTTTAGAACGAGTTGAAACTCTTTAGCCACTGACACTGATAGAAGAAGAAAACCCGTAGCAGAAAGTTCCAGTGTGTAAAAGAGAGATCTATAACACAGCTTATGTGTGAAAGTTTATTTGAATCAAGCCATTTTTAATATGATGAGGATTTCAGATAATGCCGGTCAAGCATTTTTACATCTCCTCCTGAATAGTCTTTAGCTTGTGAGCATTAGCTAGTTTTTGAGAGATTTGTAAAACTAATCTTTCTGAATGGGAAAAGCATACTTCAAGAGTAGGACCTCTTTGTTGTGGATTTGTACTATCCATCTTTCTAGGTGGGGGAAAAGGTGGGTCCTTATATGCCCTGACTTTCCTAATAGGTTGAAAATGGGATTTTTAAAGCTCTTCTGTCTTTCATTGATATTCCATATGAAGTATGTAACCTGAAGTTGAACAACCTGCTTTTCTCCACCTTTTTGAAAAGCAGCACTGCAGGTATGTATAGAAGCAGAGCTGCCTGTGTTCACATGCCTGTTATGGCTTGATGAGGTTTTCCATATTTGAGCGTTTCATGCCTCTTGTCAGTATTTTTTTTTTAAACCAATGAAAGGAAAGAACCTTAATTCTAAATGTCTTCTACCTTCACCCTGTATATTTCTGGGCTATCAGGAGATCTACAAAGGAAGAATTTCCTGGTGACACCCTTATGGAAATGTAAGGCCAAGTTTGCTCTTTCATTCTTTCAAAAATTCAATGATTTCCTTAACAGATAAGGTGAAAGCCATCCTTGTTTGACACTTGACGCTTTTCTAAAACTATAATAAAATCCCCCTCTATTAGAATTCAATCTTGCTTGCTGGTGGTTTAACCAGACTCAGAAGCTTCCTGACCTTCTCTTTGCTGTCACTGGCCTGGCCCCGTTATCATTTCACTGATCATCAGTACTTCCTCCAGGGCTGGACTGGATGGGGACGGTCATCTCCTCATCCAACCTCTTGCAACAGTAGAAGGAAAAGGAGGTAAAACTGCCTCCAGCCTTTTCTGCTATATTATAGCAGCTCTGATAAAGGACGTGGATAAGGAGAAGGCTGAAACTGTTGGTTAGAAGGTTTAGGGATTAACTGAGGATTTAATTCACCCTTTCTTTCCCTCCTCCTGCTAAAGCCGATAGTTGAGAGTTGGCACTGTGTCAAGACCAGGCTGTTCCTTAACCCCAAATTTCAGCCCCACACATCTCAAGAGTCTTTGCTAAGGGCTTCTTTTTAAACAGGGGATCTAAATTTCTAATTGTGCCTTGAGCTTTCGTAAACCTGGGCTATTTTAAATTGTCACTTTACAAAGAAGTAACCTGCTTTTTTTCTTCTCCTTCAGGTCAAGTCATTACTACACAAAGTAACTTATGCCTCTATTTAGGCTTAGTGAGGAACTTGCAAAATTTTATACAGTCTCCCTTTTCTAAGTCAAGGGGGAAAATAAAGAGGAACTTCATGGAAGAGGCCTAAAGCAGTTGTACAGAACACGTTTAAAGGGCACATTAAGTCAGTTTTTGTCTCTGGTTCTTTCCCTTTATGGCATATGTTATATATTGACAGGGATTAAGTTTCTCTCCTGAATGGAACAATACAGAGTCGCAGGGAGCTACTGTACTTTGCAAAGCAACAGGCACCAGCACAAGCAAACGGCACAAATAGAAATGTATCTCACAGAGAACTAACCAGGTTATTTAACAGCACAGGGCTCTGCTTCATCTTTTGCAATTCTGCATCGTTTGCATTTCTCTTCTGGTTCTGCTGCGCGCTCCTCCGCTCTCGTTTCTTTTTCGTCCTTTCCTCCCTTTCTCGCTCGCACTGTTACACTTTCTCTGTCCCCCTGGCTTTGTTATTCAGCATGTCTGATTAGCAGGAGCCTGATTGGCTGGCTGCCGGCTCCGAGAGAGATTCCATTCAGCTTACCCCCCACCCATCCACCCACCCACCCACCCCTCAGTCAGGAAATGTGAGCGGGGCTGATGGAAGCGGATAGGCAGGACTGGAGTGTTAGCACCAGTACTGGATGTGACAGCAGGCAGAGGAGCACTTAGCAGCTTATTCAGTGTCCGATTCGGATTCCGGCAAGGATCCAAGCATGGAATGCTGCCGTCGGGCAACTCCTGGCACACCGCTCCTCTTTCTGGCTTTCCTGCTCCTGGTAAATGCCTTTTCATTTCAATACATCGCTATGGCCATTTAGTCTGGGTGCTGTTGTGGTGGTGTGTACGTGTGTGTATGTGAGTGTGTGTGCCTGTGTATATCTTTCTCTTCAAACGCCAGGTAAAATAATTTACATGATTTAAAGAAAAAAAAAAAAACTTCTTGCAGAATTTTAACCCCAACTTCCCAAGCAAAATAAAGTCTGCAAGACTTTGTGGGATTAGTTAGAGGTAACTAGGAATACTGAGACATACTGAGACATGAACTTTGGGACATACTGCATGGAGTTTGTGAGCTGAGGGCTGTATAAATGGTGGTGTGCATGCTTGGAATTTAGGTAACAGATGTCCTGAAATCAAACTCACTCACTGAAGTGTTCCTGGAATATTTTTGAAGGATGGGCTGTGAGGGGCTTTCCCCCACTACCTTTTATGGGTCCTCCTTCCTCTGCGCACATGCGCTAGGGAAACAGGTAAAAGAGGGAATGAAAGCCTCTCTGTGGCCAACCCAGATTATAGCTCATAATTACGGCAAGTCATCTGCGGATACAAGTTAATGCTAGTATTTATGAATTGAGGATTATGGTCTTTGATGTCAGATCTGCTTTTGAAGAAGAAGAAAGTGCTGACTTTTTGTGCAGCTTCTTTCCACAGTCACAGTGATAAGATGCTCTGCTCTGGAACGTCAGCACACACTGCATTTTTGACTCGAAGTAAATGTTCCGTTGTGACTCATACTTGGTTTTATGGGCAGAAAATGAACCTTTACTGTCCAAAAAAAATCTACACTCAAAATATTAATAGCAATGCACATTTTTTTAAAACCAGAGTGTTCTGGGCAGGCAGCTTCGTAAACCTCATCTGAAGGTTTGATTCCAAAATTTGCACACACTGAGTCCAAACAAACGTGCTTGTAGCTCTCCCTGTCGCATGTATGGAGAGCCAGCCCTTCCTCAGAAGGTAACCAGGCAAGGAGGGAAAAAGGGAAAAATGCAACGCATGTATAGGTTGCATTGATTCATCGAAGATGAAGGGATGTTTGTTCTGATTAGACTCTGACAAATTTGATCTGCACTATAATTTTGAAGAAGGGGAGCAAGCTATTTAAGCACAGATTTTAAAACTCCAGGAAGGCTCATCATCAGAGAGTGATTAAATATGTTAACAATTCCACTTCTGATTTGCATCATTGTAGCCAAGAAGTCGTAATGCTGCATTGCAAAAGCTGTAAATATAGAAGTATATTTTCAAGTTCTCATAGAAATTTAAATGCAAACTGAACTTTAAGTATGAATGGACTGTACGTTTTTAGCTGTTCTGAGGAATATAAAAAGCAGAATGTTTAGGTGTGCTTTATGACGAGTGGGGCAAGCAATTTATGAAAGGTGTCTCATTTTTTCCATATGGGACGTGTTTCTTATATACACGCCATTGGTTTGCCTCGTCTTTCCCTCTTTGTATTTTTTTAAAAGCAGGGGTTATTTTCGCATTTGATTACGTCATGAAGCAAATTACCGGTACACAGTACTTTTTTGGTATCTTCATAAAGAAGTATGATCTCATTATACTTTGGAAAAACTTTCCCATTCAGGAATAGATTGTTTTGCTGCCCACTGGGTAAATTGCATTATATTTCTCTTTGATATCTTGAATATTCGTATATGTGTTTGACTATATAATGACGCTTATATGGATAAGAAGGAGTGTTTGCTTATTTCAGATTTGAAACATAAAACATTTCATTTAAATTACAATAATTGTATTATGAGGATAAAAGGAAATAAGACCCAGGTTTGCTTTATACCTGTATTTAAATGAATTTGGATTCTGAGAGTTAGGCTAGAAAAGAAAGAACTGCCTGGTGAGCGCCAAGATACATCCCTGTGCAGGGTAATAACAGCTTTAGTAGTACCTGCCATGTACTGTGTGTCAAACACGAGGCCAGTTGTTTGAAAAGCATTACAGTGAATCTTCACGATAACCTTGCAAATAAAGCATCTTTAAACCCATTCTACAGATAAGGAAAACAGCTTATATTTGAACTCAAAGGTGAAATAATGGAGAGAAAATAACTTGTTTGCTTTGTACTGTGGTTGTAAAATGTTTAGCAGTGATGGAAGAAATGACACAGGTTGGTCTGTAGTCTTTGTCGGAGGTATTTAGGCATTTTGCCTCATCTTGGCCAATAAAGATGGACACAGCATTAAGGGCACTTGTCACACTTGCTCATTCACTGTCCCATTTAGCTTTTGGGCCAAAAGTAAATTATTGGCCCAAGAGAAAGTGACGTCTAGCCTGATCAGTAGTTGACTTAGAACCGGAAGTGTGACATTTTCAGCTCAACCTTTTGTCTGGATCAGGAAATTGAACTGGGTGGCTTGTTTTTCCTATAATTGTTTTATACATTATAAGAGTCTGTCTACTCTTAGAATTAATTTAAGCAATTTTTAAAGATTCCTTTTTACTTACTTGGAAAACAGCCTGTTTGTTTAGTGGCAAAGCCCAGTTTCTACTTCAAAACAGCCTTCATATCACTGATAGCAGAATCGTCTGTATCATGACTTTGTTCCTGAGTGTATACAAATATTGCATGCTGTTCACCCTCAGCTTTACCAAAACCCTTTCCCACTGGAGCATTACTCCTGAGACAATGAAGTGCCTGTGTCTTTTATATCTATTTTTGGTCACCACCCACATTTTCATGCAAAGCTCAAACATCGTAGACTTCTTTTTCTCACTCCGGACACAGTAGGACAGTAGTGCTGAGCAAGAGATTTTATTCTGATATTCAGGTCAAAGTAAGCCACATAACCCAACCTTCCCCATCTCCCCACCCTGCTCCCCTTTTCCCTTCTCCCTCCTTTGTCCCAATTGTTTAGCTCAAAAGGAATGTGGCAAAAACCATGACCGGCCATTGACATATGTGTCCATCCAAACTTGAAGTCAAATCACTTCTTGTCAGAAAAGCATTTAATCAAATTTGCATTTGCTTTTTGTTTCTTTTAAGTGGTTTTAAGCTGCTTCGCCTGCTATTGTGGCGGTTGCAAGGGTAGCACTCAGAATTATAATAAAGTACATGTGTTTTTCTGTTGAATTTCTTTTTCTTCTCTGCACTAATTTATACGTGGAAACTAGTCAGACACAATAGCCCATTCCTTTGGTCGCTCTGGCACTCTCCTCCACTATTATCCAAGCGGATCTATCTTGGATGGCGAGAAGCACCATTAGCTTGTGGAATGAATGTTAAATCCCTTATTTACAGCAGACTGTGGCCTGCTCCAATAAGTGTGTGTGTGTGTGTGTGTGTGTGTGTGTGTGTGTCCGTCCATGTGCATGCACAAACACCTTTCTATAACTGCTTACATCGATTTCTTACTCTTATGCCTACATTGTCTTTAAGTCAAGCTTAAGGATATTTCATGTACATCTGGAGAACGTAGTGAGGCATTTCTTTAAACATTATTTATTATTTACTTCATGTTTTTGTGACTTTTTTGTCTAGACATGATCCGCTACATTTTTATTTTCTCCTGTTTTTAGCATTTCAGTCCGTTTCAGGACGACTTTCTGGGCCCCGTTATTATTGTCATGTGAACCAGTTCTATGGCTTCATATAAGTTGAGGGAAGTATGTCCAATAGTGGTCACTAGTGAACTACAAAAGAATCCTGTTACACCAGGAAAGTTTTTCCTTGAAAGACTCTGTGGATATATTAAAGACTTTTGAAAGAAAGAATGAATAAATAAATGTATTTGTGCATTTATAGGAGTGTTAATACATGTTGGCCCCCCTTTACCAATATGTATGAATAAAATGGAAAGCAGATCTCTAGCAGACCACATGGTAGGCTATTATTCAAACTTAGGAGTGCACAGAGTTCATTCTTATACTTTATAACATTGTGCAATTTTATGTGCAATTTTAATCAGTGAAGTGTGGTTAACCCTCGTCCTTGCTACTCCTTTTTTAACCCAGTTTGTTGGTCCATTTTGCACAGGATTTATGTTTGCATGAAACATGGTTTGGTATTTTGGTTCTCCCCTTTATTATGGCTTAATCAAAATATAATCTTAAACTCATTCAGGAAAAAACACAGAGTCCTGTGAATTTCTGCATTTCCCCCAGAACCCAGTAGAATGTGTTGTATATACAGGCATCGTAACCATTTGTGAACTAAATTCAGAGAGCAAAGGATGTAAAGAGACTCACATGATTCTCTAATTCTCCACATGTTCGGGGTTTTCTGACTTCATGTATAGATCTCGTTTTTTTGGTCAAGTGACAGCTCTGCTTTTAATTTGTCTATTTTAGGTTCCAGGTCTAATTATGTAAGTTTCAATCTACCCTTCCCTCCTTGTGCATATTCTACTGTTTCTTGTGGTCTCCTGGGTAGAGTGACCCAGAAGTGACCTCTTTGTAGCAGGAGGACCATAGTCTCTTCTTGAGTGAGAGCATTCCTTGACTCATCATGAATAACCTACTGGTGAAGCATGTTGAGATAATCACAGGAAAATGTGTCTAAATCGAGTTTGAGAGTCTTGCTGTTTTTACTAATTTTCTTCATCTAGAGAGCTGGCTTCAAACTGTGTTTTCACCAGAATGAGACAAGTTCATGTCATCTTCTGTCTGCATCATAAAAGCCATACCATGTGGTTGAATTTTGGCTTGATTGGCAGGACTGGCTCATGAGCGGCTTAGGACGGGCATAGCAGAGGTGATGTAAGTCCGAAAGGATCCTAATTGAAATAGGCCAGCACAGCTGTGTGGGGAACCTGCTTGCTAGCTGGGTATGCTGTTGCTATCAACCCCTTCTTTCCATGAGCTCAAAAATAAATGACTAAATCGCCCCAATTCCTGAACTTCAAGATTAAAAACTACGTTGAATAAAGCGTAACTGTTCTGGTTTCTTCTCCCAGGGACTTTGCTAACTGGGAGCACCCAGCATGTGGGGCAGTTAGACGTTTTCTGGCTGTGTGTAGATGTCCCAGTGGTAGTAGTCTGCAGACAACAGTGACCTCTGGCTTTTTGTTTGTTGTATTTCCAGAAGCTCAGTATTTCTAAATCAGTTTGAATAGTGTCCTATACTTGTTAATAGTCTCTCTTCCAGTCATAGAAATATATCTTATCTCAGTAACTATTGTAACCTTTATTTGAAGAAAAACTGTCATTTTTGTTTGACTACCCCACCCTAAATTCCACCAGTGTATAGTCAGTATTTAGTAGTTGTTTGTCAGAGGCGTACATAATTCACTGTATTCTTGACAATATTTTTAAATGTAATTTCTTCTAGTTCTTGTGCTCCCTTGTATTTATTCCTCATACTGTACTTAGGTTTTTGTCCAGTCAACAAGGTTGTGGGTGACAGCAGAGGGAGTGACGTGTTTCTCCTACCTTTATCAGAATGCCTGGTCTCAGTAAATGTTGTTGAATGAATGAATAAATGGATGAATATGAATGACTTGGTAAGAAAATATAAGAAAAGGGTAAAGCACAAGTAGCAAGGGGAACATGTGAACATCCATTTCACGTGTGAAGCATTTCACCAATTCTGGTTTTAGTAAGACCAAATCAATAAGCCTAATACATTCAAAAGAGAAGATACATACTCTGTTTTTCTTTCTCTCCACACAATGAAAAACAATTGAATGCAGATCCTTTCTGCCATTGTTAATTAGAATGAATTTTGCAGGTTTCATATCGTTTTTTTAAATCCATTTAGTTCTCAAGTATTTTTTCCTTTTACAAAATTTGCCCTCAGGAAGAAAATGATACTTATATTAGCCACAATTTTATAAAATTGGAAAGTTTCTCATTATAGCAGAGATAATGTTGTGGATTCACCAAAAATTCATTTCTCTTTACTACTGGACACGAAGGTAAACTTTATTTCACAGTTTTCTCTGTAATTAGTTGGTGCAGTATGATTGAGTTCTGGTCAATGGAATGTCGTTAGAAGTGACATAAGGCACTTCTAGGCCTGACATCTCCCACATAATCCTCCAAGTAAGCAAGAACTCTCTTTATACACCTGCTGGATGCAGAGAATCCAGCAAAGAACTTCAAGACTCTAGGAAATAGTCAAGCCACCGAATGGAAGGCCTCATCCCTGAATGGCTGCATGGAGCAGAGCCCCACACCGCCATGCCAGCCAGTCTCACAGAATTACATTTGTGAACATTCGCTTAACCACGAGCAAGCAATAAACCCTCGTTGTGTTAAAACACTGATAGTTGCGGGAAGGTGTTCTTTGTCATACTGAAAACCTTTTTAAATAACATTGCTTCACATTTAGATGAAATGAATGCTTATAAGTAAGTACCAGTACCACTTTCCATTTATTATATGAAAAAATTAAAATAAGGACATGCCATGTCACCCTAATGGTGGTTTAGTCTTTGTGGTTTGCAACTTATTGTATACCTAGAGTTCTCTAAGTACTTGCAGGTATGTGGAAAAATCCTTTTTTCAAACAAAATCCAGGAGTGGGTGGAGCAGTAAGAAATAAGGGGGGTGGAAAAGGCAGGGCTGTGGTAAACAGTTGGAATCCCATGGAGCGGAACAGGACCACACAACCTGGCCAAGGACACAGAACCACACAGACCCAAGGGGAAGGCAAAGAAAACAGAAAAGGATACCAAGAAGCAGAAACTGAGGCACAACACCAATGCAGCTCCAGAGATGTCAGAAAATAAAGGAGTGAACAAGTGACAGAGAGGGGAACAGACTCATACACGCGTGCGCGCGTGCGCGCACACACACACACACACACACACACACACAAACAGAACTTATAAAGTAAGACACACTTCTTGAGTATATCTAGTCTCAATCATCTTTGATACATTTTTCTAGGAGGTGTCCAGGTGTCAGGAAAGAGCCCTGGTTTTAGAGTGTGGCCATCTGGGCTCTAACACTGATTCCAGCCCTATGATCGTGGCCCAGTCACATAACTCGCCGAAGCTATTGTCTCTTCATCCATGCACGATTGTCCATCTCTCCTAACTCTCCAGGATACCTTGAGAGGAAAATGCAGCACTAGATGTTGAAGTGTTTTGTCAACTCCAAAGTACTGTAAAATTTCAAGTGATTACTTTCATTCATGTGAAAATCACTTATCTGTCACCAACTGTATACCCAACACAGAGCCAAGCTCCATGGAAGATAATTTAAGGCACAGTCCTTGCAGTGAGGAGCTTGGAAGGTTGCTGAACATTCTGTTGTCAATTTTTGTTTTTTAATTTTCAAAAAACTCTTCTGTAGGGAATAGTTTTGTGATGTATATAATTACTTTCAATTACCCCACAAGATGGCTCATTTTGCTCTCCCCCTCCTGCTTAGGTAGTGGCGATTTAATCCTCTCATCCGTGTGTAAATGTAAATTATGGCTTCCCACAGATTATCAGTGTATTATCTTCATGGATATTATCAGTCCGTATTTGACTTCAAACATTAATTTTTTTTCCGATTTCTATAGTTCAGAATATCAATTCGTGCAGCAGAACACACTATAACAGTGTCTTAGTTAAGATAAATTCTTTGGGAAGAAACTTTTCTCAAAGCAAATATTTATCATTGCGAGAATGATCATTAACTGTGTGCAACCAATATCTAGGGAGTTTTCATCTGTCCAGCATCATTGGGGCATCATGATGGCAGACTTCAATCTTACCTAGTTTCTACTCCATTGTGCTTATTTTATAATAACCAAAATCCAGGCAACAAATAAGCATATTCCATTTGGAATTATAATTCTGTAAGTGCAATTAGTATAGTAGGTTGCATCTCCCTACCTCGCTAGATTTTTATCTAAAGTTCTTATTAAAATAAGTTAATTACAAAAAACCCAAAAGGCCTTGTGCATGGAAGGGGGGGATAGTTCAGAGAAAGGGAACAGCAGAGAAGTCACGCATGTGAGCGTACGCCATTTATAATACTGGAGACTTATTCCACTTCTGAAGCAAGAAATTGCAGGACTCTAATGGTTTCACCACCTGTGAATTATTTGGGTGCACGTCATAAGCGGGTTCTTTCTTCTATTTGTTTAAAGGAATAAGTGGTGTGTTCGCCAATTCTACACTACATTAACTTTCACAGAGTTTCCATTTTCATCTTCATTGCTTTTTCAGATTTTTTCCCAAAGGTTCTGCCCTTCTCCAACTAAACGTTTGGGTATTTTCCCCTTCAATTTTCGTCCGGGGACTTTCTCTAAGTCAGTTCAGTCTGTTGGCGTAAACGTTAGGACAATGGAGGGAAGGAGAGTGATAACCTAAGACATCCTGACATAAATTCCAAGAGCACTAAAGAAATGAGACAGGAAATTATGAGCAACCTATAATAAATTCAAACTGTCCAATAAAATAAATAGACCTCACTTTGTTCCCTTAGTAAAGTATGGCAGGGTGTCTGATTTCTCAGCCCACTTCACCATTTGAAGTCTGCCAGGGTATTGTTCAAATACTCTACTTCATCAGTAGAACCAGAAATGAAAACGGGTAATGGAAACAATAGGAAGTCCTTCTGCAGACCAGGTACCATACACTTTTACTTTGGGGCTTGTACCTGGTCTAAGATAGCAAACATACTTTGAAATTACTGTTACAGAGTGAGCTTAATTGACATTTGGGTTCCCAGGACATAGATTTATTGTGTTTTCAAATTAAAAAGAATCTTTGAGGTAGCATAAAATGTGACCTCAGTTGACTGGGATCTCTTTGAAGGCAGGACTTTGGTTTTATTTTGTCTTAGATATCTTTATATCTCCAGCACCGGACAAAGAGTTTGATTTACAGAAAATGTTCAATATAAGTTTGTTGTTTGAATAAACGAATTTATCACCTATTCCAGCCCTTTGATTTCACAGATAATTGAATTTAACATATAAATGTTTGCAAAGAGATTGGAGACGTATTTGCCAGGAACACCTAGTAGGTAGGATCCAGAGCCTGGAATCTGGATCTCTTTCCTTTGAGTCCATACTCCTTTGAGAAGGAGTTCATTCTCTTTCTGTTATACTGTATGGCCCCTGAGGACCTTTGTATAAGAGTCAGCCGAGCCGGCCTTGGTAGAGAAAGGTTGAAATGTTGAAATGTCACATGCAGTGGAAACCGAGGAAGCAATGAAGCTGATGGAAAATCGTCTTGAGTTAAAACTCGAGGATCATTGTTGCTTTATAAACATTGGGGTGACGTGGCAAGAAGAGGGGACTGAAGTCTATAAAGTTTGTGTCTTGCCCTAGACCTACAACATATCAATAAGCTTCATTTCTATTGCTTTCCATATCAATGAACAGTGTGAATGTGAAATACAAAATGGTGATGTATATGTGAAAAAGACTTCATGGGGGACCTTGCACATAGTAGGTCTCCAAGAAGTGTTAGCTTCCTTCCCATCCCCCAGTGCAAAATAGTATATTCATTGAGAGCCTGCTGTATATCAGGCCCTGTGCAGGGTACAGGGTATACTGTGTTGAACAAAACAGACATGGTTCTGAAGATGGGTCTTTCTACGTGTAACGTCAGAAAGGATTTGAGATCGGGATTGGGGAAGACAGGCATTAACTGGCCAGTACGTTCCATTGGTTTTATGTTGCTGTCATGATATAATTTTCTTTAAACTGTATACTTAACTATTGCTTATGTAAGGGCATCTCTGCCTAAAGAAATAGACACATTAATTCACTATTTATAGTGATTCCAGAAAGAATGTGTTAGAAAAACTCTAAAACTCTGAAGATTTATATTTAAGATCACTTCTTTGAGCTAGGCCTTTTTTTTTTCTTTTTTTGTTGGAATCCTCTTTTTTAGTCATACTGAAACCAAAGCTTAATGAGTGTATTACTTGGTCTCTGTTTATTTGATACATAAACACCTGTCTTTTCCATCTTAGAAATATGCTCAAGCAGGGAAACCTTTACACCAGCCCCTCATTCAAGTGAATAAAAGACCAGTCAACAGCATATAGAGCACTAATTACAGTAGGTTTTTCCTCAAAAGGTTTAGCTTGCTCTGTGGAAACCATTAGTATGAAGGACCTTTAGAAACCTTTGAGCATCACCTGGCAACCAGTCAGCACGTTCTCAGTTCTCTGCTAGGAGGGGTTCTGATTTTCCAACACCTCTGCCATGTCCCTATGACCAGTCCTAACCTGCCTTAGTCCAAGGCAGGCATTCTTACCCCTGGTAGTTTGCTAAATTTGCTAACTTCGGTTTGGTGGTGCTGGGACTCAAACCCAGTCCTTTATGTCCATTTTAGAGTTCTAGATAATGGAAAGAAGTGATTCCCAGACCTTGGATGTCGTAGACCATTAAAATTTCAAAAAGAAATAAGATTGTGTTTGCAGGCAGGCGGGAAGTATGGAAAACAAAGTTTCTAATGTTTTAATTTTATTAGGTAGGGACATTAATAAAATAAAGTTCTATCACCTGTTTCATAACTGAAGTAATAATAGTTAATACTATAGAGAGTGCCTGCTTCAATGTGAGATATACTTTACATATATTAAGTTATCTAATTGTCCTAACAACCCGAGGAAGTAGTTATAATTATTTTTCCCATTTTACAGATGAGGAAACTGAGACACAGAGAAATTACATAACTTGCTTTTGGTTACTCAGCTAGTAGTGACGGAGTGCAGCTTTGAACACAGGCAGGGTTCACTCTTGTCCCAGCAATGCCATTTTGTTTCACCAGCAGTGCAAGAAATGAAAGGTTATTTGAATAAGCCCAAAGTTTCAAGTATATAATTTCAGAAGAGAAACTAAACACGTTTAACTCTATGGAAAACTAACCAGGGACCTTATTGCTCTCCTTATTCTTCATATCAGTGAAAAATTTTGTTAGACTGACCTGCTCTAAGCCAGACAATTTCCCTGGGACACAGAGATGAACGAGACACAGCCCCGCCCCCGAGGACGCTCACAGATTCTAAACAAAGTTTTAAAAAGATAACACAGGGCTTCCCTGGTGGCGCAGTGGTTAACGAGCCGCCTGCAATGCAGGGGACACGGGTTCGAGCCCTGGTCCGGGAAGATCCCACATGCCGCAGAGCAACTAAGCCCGTGCACCACAACTACTGAGCCTGCGCTCTAGAGCCCGCGAGCCACAACTACTGAAGCCCGCGTGCCTAGAGCCCGTGCTGCGCAACAAGAGAAGGCACCGCAATGAGAAGCCCGCGCACCACAATGAAGAGTAGCCCCCGCTCGCCGCAACGAGAAGCCCGCGTGCAGCAAGGAAGACCCAATGCAGCCAAAAATAAATAAATAAAATAAGTAAATTTATTTAAAAAAAAAAGTAACACAGACTGAGGCTGAGTGGAGGATATAAGATGCCACAGCAGCACAAGGAAGAAAGTGAGAGAAGGAATTTGGCATTTATTTGCTGCAGTGCCCCAGGCAGAGAATCGCTTGGCCTCTAGGTGGGTCAGTGAGGGTGACTTAAAAGATGGGACATTTAAAGTGAGCCTTAGGAGATCAATGGAGGTTCACCAGGTAGACAAGAGAGGGAAAGGGGGCATTAGGCAGAGGGACCTGCACGGGCAGAGGCACAGAAGAAGGAAAAAAGGTTGAGTCCGAGGAGCCGTGAGTGAATCCCAGTGGCTAGAGCATAACAGCTCCTGCAGGGCCTGGCATGCCAGGCCTGGGAGCTTTGGTCCAAGTTTGTGTTTTAGAAAGACAGCTGTGCTGGCCTCACAGAGTGGAGAGACCCCGAGAATGGAGGCTGGAAGGCCCTTTGATTATGACACCACTGATAGTGAGAAGCCATGAAGACGGCAGCAGCCCCAGTGATGGAAAAGAGGGGGAAAGACCCCCCTATACGGCTGCATAGTCACTTGCAGGAAAAAGCCCTGTGGTCCTCTGGGCTCAGAGGCTCTTATAGCACCAGCTGTGTACTCTTTAGGTCCCCCTGCTCAGCAGACAGCCTGTACCCTGGCACTGAGTAGGTGCTCAATTGTATGCAGAAGGAATGCGCGAAGGAGTGAATAATTGTATTCGAGGCTTCCCTGTTCAATCCCTTCCCTACAGTCAGAGATTTTTTTTTTTTTTTTTTTTTACTAAATTATAAAAGGCCTTCTGGAGTAACAAATGTCTCCGTCTTTAAAACCTGAAGAACTTTCTGTCATTCTCTCAGGAAAGAGAGGATTCAGGCTCAACCTTTCTGAAGAGATTGCCACACTGCTGTGACTTAACCCTTTATTCACTCTCAGTGAACCTTTCCAAATACATAGAGGCTATTTCAAAGGGGCACTCCTGCACTTTTTGGAAAGCTGTATGACCTCACGTAACACAAAGGCCGTCGTGGGGAGTCATTTTTGTACTTTGGGGTGATTATTGTCCTCAGAGACGGCAGTGTTTTCCCACTTGTGGTTATTTATCTGATTTCTCACCAGACAGTGCTTTATTCAACTCTTATTCATGTCACAGTCATGAATCTTTCCACGGGAAGCCAGCAAATATCTTTGCCCTAATTCTTGCAGCGCTCCACATTATCTAAAATGGGCTCCACATGCGGAGTTCCCTTTGAAAGCAACTGAAACTCCAGTAAAAGATGCTGCATTCAGTGTCTAAATTTAAGTTAGCTGCTCCGATGGAATAGTAATCGTGGTCTTCAGGAAAAAAATCAAGCCATATCTGAAATTCGTCAATTCATCATTCTGTACTAAAAGCATAATGCGACTGAACAAAATAACCCACAAGTTTTATTAAGAGTCAAATGTCACATAATTATATTCTTTATATTTTTTCTTTATGAATCCAGTTGCTAAGGTATCAGATTTTTAATCAGCCATTGGAATCCCGTGGGTATATCATTTCTTCTTCTCCTAATTAGGAATAGTCTCCAATTTACGCAGCATTAGTACAGAATAGATTATAGCTTGGCCTCATCTCATAAAGTAGACTTACTTTGGAACAGCATCAAACAGGTATTTATGTTTTAACACGTATGGTCCTTCTGACTTTCATTCTAATTTTCGACACTTACTACTTTTCCTTTCCTTCCTTCTTCCCCCAACTTGACTGCAAACAACACAGAAATCTCGTCAGACTTAGCAAAGGGGGAAAATGTGCTTTTTCGTGTCTTCCTGTGTGCTAGGTACTGTGCTACTTGTTTCTATATGTCATCTCAGAGAAGCCTTACCACATCCTCGTATAGATAGGAAAACTGAGTACTAAAACCTAAAAGGTGGCATGAATTCCTCTACGTTTAGTGTACACGCACTCAATTCTTATAGCAAACAAATGATATTAAAATATGCAGCACAGAATATTTTCCCTGTTGTTGGAACTATGTTATTTGGACTGTCAGCAGGAGCCTCCCCAACTTGCTGAGTGATTTCCACGGTTTCAGAACCAAATTCTTTAGAGTTCACTGCTTGTACCGTATTTCATGGATCCCGAGATACATAATTTTTCTGATTTTAGAAACTTTGACGCGTCTTATCATTGACAGCAGGTCACTGTTTAAGGGGTGGCTCTTTTTTTATTCTTAATGGTACATAAAATAATGTGACTTCAATCTGTGTCATCTTGGATGCGGTGGAAGGGTGTACAAGGGTCTTTCCAGTGTCTAAATGATGCGAGCAAAGCTTGAGATTCAGTTACAGAAAGAGGATTATGGACCCCCGACCCTCTCCTCCCGTTCACAATCCTCTGATGCAGACGGCTCCTGTCTTTGCTTGCCAGTGTGAGACACTGAGAGTTTGTACCTTCAGCTCAACTTACTTCTGTCCCATACAAAGGTCAAACCCCCTTACCGAAGATCTCTTTTCTTCTTCATCTAAATGTGCCTCAGTATTTTCACCTGTAAGCAATATAGTATAATGTGGTAGTTGCTGATCTTTGGTCAATATCAGAATCAGCTGAGCACCTATTAAAATTATGACGGCCCAGGATTCTCTTGCTTACTTCAACCGGCCTGGGCCTCTGGGTACGGTGTTTTTAGCTCTCCAGGTGATCCTGATAAACACGAGTTTGTTGAGAGCAGGAATTCTTGAGCCCGACTGCCTGGACTCGAGTCCTGGCTCCACCAGTGTAACCTTCCTGTTATTTTCTGTGTCTCAGTTTCCTTATCTGCAAAACAGGGACCAACAACAGCATCTACCTCAAAGGATTATTGTGAAATTTAATCAAATGAGCCATGCAACCTACTTAGCCCAATGCCTAACACATGTAGCAAGTGCCCAATAAACATCACGTTTCATGACTCCCTTCCTACAAGGCTGAAATTTTCTATCTCATTCCCAGAAACCAATCTCATCTTTTCCTAGATTCAGGGCAGCTGACAGCTTTGTTTGGTAACTCGAGTCTCCCATGTTATCTCAAAGAATAGGACTGAGAAGAAAAACTAAGATTCCTTTTTAATGAGCAGGGGGAGGTCTGGAGTCTGTTGAAACCAGGGAGTATAAAACAGAATAAGGATAAAGGTAGGTTCAAAAAAGTCACACTGTGAGTTCACTTGTAAATGCTTGCCTAGTTCAGGGTTCTAACCCTTCCCTGCATCCAAATCACCGTAGGAACTGAGAACTAAAAATGTCTGGGCAGCCTCCAGGCTCCCTCACACAAGAGATTCAGATTCAGGTCGTGGGTAGGGCTCAGACATGGGCGATTTTTCTTGAGTTCCCAGGTAATTCGAGTATGCAGTCAGAGTTGATAGCCATTGATCCAACTGCATATTTAAAAGATTCTAAACACCTCTCACCTGTTAGGGGATTTGTCTCTTATTTGAAGATATTTTATAGAACCCTCTCCACCTCAAAAAGAAAAAAAATCTTAGGAGACCCTCTTCCCTAAAACAGAGATGCTATACCAGTTCCAATAACTCATACCGTTGATGTGAATGCACTTTGTAAATTGTAAATACGTGTGTGTATGTGAGGGAGACACAAAGAAAAAGAGAAAGGGAGGATTATGATGTATAATAGGAAGATGATTTTCCTATTATGTTAGGTAGCATGCACAAAGAGACCTGGAACTCTTCCAGTTAACAGGGTGTAGTGTAAGCTGAAGTCTAATCTGTCAGCCATTTGAATGCATAAATTTTTTATTCAGAAATAGGAACCATGCACATTTTGTACAAGATAGAAATTAGAAACTTTCTGAGCCCGATTTGAAGAAATAAAATTTAAAAAACCCAGATGCTCTGAGGGTATCCAGTCTTCTGCATATACTAGTCATATAATCTTTTATTTTCTTTATTTTCTTTTTCTGGATGGCCACTGTAATAGATTAAGTATCTGATCTTATGTTCCCCAGCTTTCCTCAAACAGCTAAGTTTAATTCCTGTCCAGATGACTGACTGACTCTTATCTCTCCTTATCCCACTTACTTAGACATAAAGAGATTCTAAAGTCCTCTTACCTGTTGGGGAAGTGGTTGTAAGGTAGATTTCTCTCTTACCCTTTTTATAGCACTCTCTATCTGCCAACCTTAGTAGTCTCTTTTTTTCTAAAATGCCCATAACCCTGCTATGCCTGCTATAGGGATATTATAAGGATCAAACAAATATGTGTAAGCACTTGGAAAACTGTAAAACTCCCATCGTATCATGCCCTGCTCAAAAGCCTTCATTGGCTTCAGCTGTCAGTCTACTTAAGGCGCAATCCCTCAGCTGGAACTCAAGGCCCTCTCCCAGACCACCATTCCAGTCTTGTCTTTGGCTGTTCTGACACACGGAGGGCCACGCTGCAGGGGAACTGATCTGCCAGACTGGAAGCAGACTGAGGTACCAATTGTGTATTATATAGATGACAGTAAGAAGAATCTGATTTAGGGTGCTGGCAGCTGGAATGGAAAAGAGGGAACAGAAAGGAGGTACATCACCAAAGTAAAATATCTAGTACAGGTAATTGTTTGGGTATATGTGTGTGGGTGGATGGGTAGGCTGGGTTGAGGTGGAGAATGGAGAGGCTGAAGGTAGGGGAAATGTTTTATAGAAATGTTCATATATCTGTAACTGGGTTAAGAGGAAGGACTGCTAAAGGAAGGATTGGGGACCCAAATGTTGAGTTTGGTTTTGGACATGTTGAGTTTAAGGTACTACGGAGGCGTCCAGGTGAGTCGAAACAGAAGCCTGGAGATTGGAGTAGAGACGTTTTTGTCTCTCATCTACAAAGAGAAGAGTGCAGGCAAGGGAGAGTGGGTGAGATCAACAGGAGGGTAGAAAGAAGAGCAGGGGCCCAAGGAAAGAATCTTGAGGATTCCGGCATTTACTAGTCAGTATGAGTAAGAAAAGGTAGGGGAGGAACCGGCCAGGAGTCACTGCCAGCAAAGCCAGGGGATCACGTCCCACAGGAAGGTCTGAGGGAAGGTCCTCGGATGTGGTGAGTTACAGGCTCCTGATGAATTTCAGAGGAGCCACATCACTCAAGTGGCAGGGCAGAAGGCAGATGACGAAGCGTTAAAGAAATTGAGGGTATTGAGGAAGTGGGTGCCGTGCGCGTGGATTAGCCTTCAAGAAGTTTAGAAGTGAAAGGAAAGGAGGCAGAAGACAATTTAACGCTTACCACTAACAAAGTGGAAAGTAAAGGCAGGAAAGCACAAAGCTGGAGCCGTGAGATAAAAGTGAGCTTGTTTTAATAAAAAGAGGAGAAAGTGCTCTCGTCTTAATGGCTCGAAGAATGCTGATAGCAGCCGTGTGTGAAATTGATTTCTGAGGCCCAGCACCAGAGACAGACAGGCTGTGAGGCCAATGGGGTAGTAAACCATGATTTAGCACCTTCGCTTTCTCTGCTTATTACAAAACAGGCTTTAAAAAAGATGCCTGTGGTGCATCTCGCCAATCTTGATATTGTCCGTGGCCAAGATCCATTTTCATATATTCCTGAGGCATTTTAGTGATTATAACATTACTTGAAGCATCAGCCTATTAACTTTTCACATTACTAACCGTGATTAATGCAATGCATACATTGCATTGCATCCCTACCATTAAATAACATTGAATGACGCTGCAGGAAAAATAATTCCTCTTGCTGAAAACAAAATGATGACAGACTCAAAATGCTTGCAACATTGAAAGCAAAAATTAAGTTTTATGAATTCTCAGGGAAACTGTATTTGCTTCTACTTTATCAAGCATTGAGGGTCAGAGAAGTGCTCACGAGAATCACAAAAACCATATTATGTTTCATATGCTAATAAACATTTATAAAAGGTTTCACTAATGGCTCCTAGACATTGTCATTTAATTTACAAATGAAAGACTGCATTACTTCCCATGTATACAATACTGATTGATATTTTTCAACTATGATTTCAAAATGCTAACAGTACAGGGAATTTAGCCAGCTCAGAAACGCAAATACTCTTCACGAACTTGACTGGGAGATAGAAAGAGACAACTGGTATATACGTCTTTAATCACCAATATTATATTCCATCTCAGTTTAAGTAGATCAGTATTGTTTACAAATAATGACAAACTATAACTGACTGAGAAAGACAAGTCCTTTTAGAAAACCAAAGTCTTTCTTGCAGTGATTTAAAATAAGGGACTTATTCTACAGTCTACTCCCTACAATATTACAGAAAAATTGTAGGCTATTTATGAAAGACAGCATCGTTTCACTAGGGAACGTCTGCCCTCATTGCTGTAGTTAAGACAACAGAAGCTGTATGAAGGTTACTGACTCTCAACTGTTACTGATAAAGGACTTAATAATATGTTGAAAATATATCTAGAAATCAGAATATCTTTTTAAATAACCACTAGAAGTTATACTCGTAGAGAACCACAATAGCAGTTTCTGTTTTGATACAAAATAAATTATGTCATGAAAATTACTGATATAGCCATTAGTAGAAACAGCATAAAATGAAAAACCATTATTCTTTACCACCTGGATAGGAAATAAGTCAATATAGAAACTGAAAACCATCATATAAAGCTAACTTTTATCTCATCATTTGGGAAATTTTTGCTTACCAGTACTTAGTGATTTTTAAATAATTAAATAATACACATTTATCAACAAAAATACAGTGTATAGTTTAGCATTTTTTTTTATTATTCAGGAGTCACAGTGATTTGACAGAGGTTCTGAATGCTGATAATTGTATTGTAAAGGAGTCCCCATTAGAGATTCTTTGTTTCAAGAATTACTTTTAATGAAACGATTCTTAACAGCTGAAGCCGTAGGATCATCTCTACTTGAATTTCATTTAGCAATTTAGTACTGTCAACATTTTCGTATTTTAGAACTTCTATAGCAATCCTGAGTTAAATTGAGCAAATGTTCATGTCTCATCGCCAAGTTAGAAAATTTATTTGTAAGTATGCTCATTTAGAATTGTAGACATATTTATGGCTAGGGATGTTTCAGAAAGTATCTGGCCCCAAATCCCACAATGGCCAAGTCCTGACCCTCAGCCTGTGTCCCTCTTTAGAAGTTTTGCCATCAGTATTATCCATATCTGTTCTGTGATGCATTGTAAAATTAAAATTGCTCACAAAAAAGTCAGTTAAACACTACACATCTATTGAACATTGATCTCTGTATCAATCCCTGTTTTAGAAATTAGGGGTGTCAAAGGGAATTCCCTTTGACACAATTTAATGAACATACACTTTAATTAATGAAAATACAATTTAATGACAATACAATTTAATTAATGACAATACAATTTAATTCATCTTTTTTTACTTTTCTATTGGTAGAGGCCTATGCCTTTGATCAAGTCAGGACTCCCTCACCCACCCATCCTTGTTCCCTCCTCAACCCAGCACACTCATCTCTACAAAGTGCTGCTTCCCAGGTGTTGCCGAAGGACTGCTATTGTTTACTCAGTGATGAGGATTCTTTGGCAGATAAGCATCTAGGATTTGAATTAGGCTAAATTAAGGCAAGATGTGACAGGTTAATCAGCTTTTAACATTTTGGGTAAATTTCAAGTTGGCGTAAAAAGACAGGTGAAGAAGCAGGAATGTGATCATCTTTTTCTTCCATGCGTCAGATTAATTTTCTTCCTCTTCCATTTCCTTACTTATCTGCAGTTTCTGCATATATATTTCCCCCCTCTGTCTTCAGAGAATCTGAGTGTGTATAAATGAGAGGGAAAGCTGACATCGGTTGTTAATTAGACACTCAACTACAACTTGTCCTGGCCTGCCTTGCGTTAATTATTTATTCAATGAATATGCACTGAACCCGATTACATGTCCGGTGTTCTACGAGGCACTGGGGGTACAAAGGCATGTTCATCTTTGTCATGGCCCTTAAGAAACACACTGTCCATTCTTTGGGATAGATGTATAAATAAGTAACTACAGTACAGTGGCTGACAAATGCTAAAATAGCCATGCGTATCAAGTCCTAGCAATATGTTCAGAGTATGCAGGAGAGGCAGTGATTGATTTTACCTGGAGATGAGAGAACATTGCACTAGAAGATGGCGTGGGAGCTGCAGGAGCAGAAGTATACAAGTCGAAGAAAGAAAAGGATGCAAGGAACACGGAGAGGAAGGCAATCTAGGCAACAGTAGGCTCATGAACAGAATATCAGAGGTGCCCAAGCAGCTTGTCTGACTGAGCAGCAGTGTCCTGTCACTGGAGTGTCGAGGATCTGAGTGACCAGGAGTGACAGAAATGAGTCTAGAACGTTGATTTAGGGTCAAGTTAGGAAGGGTGTTGTATGCCACTCTAATTTGGACTTTATCTTATACTCGGTGGTTCTTAACCTTTTTTGGAGAACGTGATGAAAGCTAGAGATCCTCTTGCCAGAAGCTTGATAATGACACACATACACCAAAAATGTTGCATACGGTTTCTGAGTCCTCACAGCCCATCTGAAATCTATTACTTGATGCCACCAGCTCTAGGCAGGTAGTGGAAGCACAGAACCCCCTTAGGGAGTGAACTTTAGCTCTGCATTCTAGAAAGGTAACTGGCAGCAGTGTGGAGGACAGACTGGTAGGTGGAGAGGCTGAGGTCAAAAAATCAGATGGGAAGCCTATTGCAGAACGCCAGGCATGAAATGCTAGAACCAGAATTAAGGCAGTGAAAGTAGGGATTGGGGAGGGTGGGAGTGGAAGAGAGACATTTCAGAAGTGGAAGTGATGAGACTTGGTATCTGATTAAATGCAGAGAATGTTGAGCAGTCAGATATTTTGTTGTTGTTGTTTATCTCACTTCCTCAGTAGATTATAAAGGAAACATAAGCATGCGGGATTAGAACTTAAGATCCATGAGAAAGCAACAGGTTCTTCCATAAGCCAAGAGGCAGAGGGCTATGCGGTAGTGAGCTCTGCTGATACCTACTGGGAGACGCTGAGAATCGAATAGGGAGCTGTTGAAATTGGTACACGTGGATGGGAGACAGTCATTTCAAAGCAGCAAGTTAACTTGCTGGTTACCACCTATGCCTTGCTTACAAGGCTTCCTGGCCCATGTTGAGTGTTGTCCTTGAGTGTTTAGTCAGGTATAGATGCGAAGGAAATCTGCTGATGATTGGCGTGAATGTACATTAAGCAATTATGGTGCTTCTGGATTGCTGGGACGCCGGGTTGGTTTGCTTTACTTTAATGATGGAAAAGGATCATCAGGACCATAAGTAGACCCTCAAAATGATTTACTGCCATCCTGCAAAACTCGTGAACCTGTTCCAGTTAATCAAACTGCTACCTATAGCTACAGTTACAGGTTAAAACTAGAGGGAATGTTATCTGTTGAAGATACAGAGATATGGTAATTGAGCTGTTGCTTTTAAAAATGGATCTGAGGGGCTTCCCTGGTGGCGCAGTGGTTGGGAGTCCGCCTGGCGATGCAGGGGACACGGGTTCGTGCCCCGGTCCGGGAGGATCCCACATGCCGCGGAGCAGCTGGGCCCGTGAGCCATGGCCGCTGCGCCTGCGCGTCCGGAGCCTGTGCTCCACAACGGGAGAGGCCACAACAGTGAGAGGCCCGCGTACCGCAAAAAAAAAAAAAAAAAAAAAAAAAGGATCTGAGTCATAGGTGCAGTGTTTTGACAAAATTTATCTCCTAGTGTGGAGGAGGGTGGGTGGTGGTATGCATTTGAACTGAAGAAAATAATAAAGTCCCAGAACTTGAGACCACTTGGAAATTTTAAGTAACTAGATATTTGTCTCTCTCTCTCTTCCCCCTCTCTCCCCCCTCCCCACCCCCACTCCTGTGCTTATTGCATATCCTATGTACGTTTTTAAGAAACAGATGACAAGTAAATGAGTAATCTAAGATTTAAAACAAAACATACTTCCGAAGCCTTTCACCCTCTCTTAAATATTTGTCCACACCTATTACATTTTCTTCTAAATGGCATGCATAGGAATTATTGCAGTGCCGACAGTAGGTAGTTCAAAATTAGAAAGCATAATTCCTGCCTTCAGCAAGTTTACAGTCTAACTGGGAAGATCATTGTTATGTAAAATGATCACCCTAAAGAGCTACAAAGTCTTGTTTTTGGTTTCATGTAGCCTTGCAAATTGATGATGCATGGATGCAACATCAAATAATTGCAAATTAAAATATTGAGACAGTAAGCGCTTATCATTCTAATACTTTTTCTGGGTAAAGGGAATTTAATGTGCGCAAAAGTAGAAAAAAGAATATAGGAAAGAAGAAAATATAACATTGCGTCAGAGAGAATGTTTTAGATTTCGATTCCAAACATTCATCCCGCAGTATCTGAATGGCACTTGAGAGAGAAAGGACCCGATCATGAGCGTCGGAAAGGAGCGTAAGTTACACACCCAAAGTCCTCTGGAAGTTCATTCAGAACCATTTCAGCAAATTTTCTTTCTTGGCTCAGATGGCACCATGGTCAACCAAAGAAGAGTTAGGAAAGTTCTCCTAAAACCAAAGGCTTGATTGTGGCGTGAAGTGAAAGTCATTTCTTCTAGCTTCTCTATTATCAATTGCAGTTTGGGGTTTTTGTTCAGCAAACTCTAAGCCATATTAATCTATTAACTTTCCAGTTTTCTCGGGGAATCACAAAGTGAGTGTTTTCTCTGTCAGGAATTCTTTCTCCATTGATTCCAAACCCCAACATGTGCTTTCCAGAGCCTCTGATATTTCATTAGTTCTACAGATGTTTTGTAAATGCATTGCAGCAAAATTTGCCTGTGCTGCAGAAAGTGTGGCTGATGGGAGTTGCAGTTTGGACAGAGCTCGGGTTAGATGAGATGGAAACGGAAACTGAAACTTCTGACTGGCTCACCAGGAAGTCAGGAATTCACAAAAAGAGCAGAAGAAGGAATTTCATTTGAGGGGGTTTTTCAAATACGCCTGTTTTGGGGAGTGGAGGGGTGTGGACGTCCCAGGAGATGACTCGTCACTGTTTTCCTTGGTACTTGGCTTATAGATTATTTTGCACTGGAGATTTTTTCTTTCTTAGAAAAAAAACAGCAACCAGGAAGATGAGCTTCAGTTTTAGAACTCCAGGTAAATGGCTTAAGTTTCACATTTGAGGAGAAATAGAAGAATGTCTTCAAACTATCCATACAGTGCAAAGGCCATGGAAGTAACGACGGTCAGTGCAAACATGGGAATAGATGATTTTTTTTAAATGACTGCAGTTTCTACAGCATACAATTCTCCTATTGTCCAATTTTGTTTTGTAAAAGAAATGGAATTACCAGTTTCAGCCTTCTATTCCTAATTGAGCGGCCCCTAGGTTTAGGAGTTTGGCTGCTACAGTTGTTATTAAAAAGAAAATTATTACAGTGGAAAAAAGAAAACCAGACTGACAGGCTCTTTCTAGTAGAAAATCTCTTTAAATCTTCCAGACTCTCTCAGAGAGTGTGTCTGGAAGATTTATACATATGTACACACACACACACACACATATATATACACTCACATATGTATATGTGTATATACATAATCTACATACATATACATATATGTATACACATAAATATACATATATATATAGGTTTTCATCCAAACTTGTTTGAAATCTCTCTCAGAAAAAGAAATGTATAGTAGTATTTATGTTAATATTCTATCAGCATTACAACAAAGCAGAGTCTATTTGTGAAGTTTATGCTTGTAAAGTAGCAGAAACTGACAGTGACAGGATATTTTACTAGGCCTTTCCTTGAGATAAACTGGCTCAAAATACTCCATGACCAGTCACAAATATCCTGAATACTAATCTTTGCTCATATCAGCAATTATTGATTTGAATTCAGCTGGCTGTGAAATTGTGTCTGGTTGAGCCTTCCAAAATGTCCAGAGGTTTCTCAGCAGTTTCCGAGATGAGATGTAATCCAGCCTGGGCCTTGGATGGGATACAAACAAATCAAGTTACCCTCGTTCTGAAATGAAAATCTTCCTGAAGCATTGGACATGGAGCAGAGGCAGGCTTTCATTTCCTAAAAAGTAATGAAGCTGTCTTAATTCCATCTCCAAGTTGTTATTCCTAGATTGAGAAAGGATGCTGAGGACAAAATCATTTTTCACAAGAAAAGCAACAACGTTAGTACTTGTCATTCTATTTAAAAAAACTGTACTGATAAAATTCTGTCTAAAATGGAAAGGAAGGTCAAAATTGGAAGCCAGGCAGCACAAAAGATGGTCGCATTATAGTATAAAACCTGGTCCCTAGGTGAAAGTGGGGTGTTAAAGTCCCCTGCTACGATTGTGTTACTGTCAGTTTCCCCTTTTATGGCTATTAGCATTTGCCTTATGTATTGAGGTGCTCCTTTGTTGGGTGCATAAATATTTACAATTGTTATATCTTCTTTTTGGATTGATTCCTTGATCATTATGTAGTGTCCTTCTTTGTCTCTTGTAATAGTCTTTATTTTAAAGTCTATTTTGTCTGATATGAGAATTGCTACTCCAGCTTTCTTTTGATTTCCATTTGCATGGGATATCTTTTTCCATCCCCTCACTTTCAGTTTGGATGTGTCTCTAGGTCTGAAGTGGGTCTCTTGTAGACAACATATGTACAGGTCTTGTTTTTGTATCCATTCAGCCAGTCTATGTCTTTTGGTTGGAGCATTTACATTTAAGGTAATTATCAATATATATGTTCCTATTACCATTTTCTTAATTGTTTTAGGGGTTTTTTTGTAGGTCTTTTCCTTCTCTCGTGTTTCCTGCCTAGAGAAGTTCCTTTAGCATTTGTTGTAAAGCTGGTTTGGTGGTGCTGAATCCTCTTAACTTTTGCTTATCTGTAAAGGCTTTAATTTCTCCATCGAATCTGAATGAGATCCTTGCTGGGTAGAGTAATCTTGGTTGCAGGTTTTTCTCCTTCATCACTTTAAATATGTCCTGCCACTCCCTTCTGGCTTGCAGAGTTTCTGCTGAAAGATCAGCTGTTCACCTTATGGGGATTCCCTTGTGTGTTATTTGTTGCTTTTCCCTTGCTGCTTTTAACATTTTTTCTTTGTATTTAATTTTTGATAGTTTGATTAATACGTGTCTTGGTGTGTTTCTCTTTGGGTTTATCCTGTATGGTACTCTCTGTGCTTCCTGGACTTGGGTGACTACTTCCTTTCCCTTGTTAGGGCAGTTTTCAACTATAATCTCTTCAAATGTTTTCTCAGTCCCTTTCTTTTCCTCTTCTCCTTCTGGGACCCCTATAATTCGAATGTTGGTGAGTTTAATGCCCTCCCAGAGGCCTCTGAGTCTGGCCTCAGTTCTTTTCATTCTTTTTCTTTATTCAGCTCCTTGGCAGTTATTTCCACCATTCTGTCTTCCAGCTCACGTATCCGTTCTTCTGCCTCAGTTATTCTGTTATTGATTCCTTCTAGAGTATTTTTAATTTCAGTAATTGTGTTGCTCATCACTGTTTGTTTGCTCTTTAGTTCTTCTAGATCCTTGTTAAACGTTTCTTGTATTTTCTCCATTCTGTTTCTGAGATTTGGGATCATCTTTACTGTCATTACTCTGAATTCTTTTTCAGGTAGTTTGGCTATTTTGTCTTCATTTATTTGGTCTTGTAGGTTTTTTCCTTGCTCCTTCATCTGTCACATATTTTTTTGATGTTTCATTTTTTTGATGGGTGGTGCTCTGTTCCTGCCTTACTGGTTGTTTGGCCTGAGACGTACAGACCTGGAGTTTGCAGGCAGTTGGATAGAGCTGGGTCTTGGTGCTGAGATGAGGCCCTCTGGGAGGCCTCACTCCAATTGATATTCCCTGGGGTCTGAGGTTCTCTGTTAGTCCAGTGGTTTGGACTCGGAGCTCCCACCACAGGAGCTGGGGCCTGACCTCTGGCCTGGGAACCAAGATCCCACAATCTTCATGGTTATAAAAAAAAAAAAAAGAAAGAAAGAAAGAGAAAAAAGGAGCAGTACAATATCAGAGAATAAAAAATAAAATTAGAAAAATAAAGCTATAATTGAAACAACTGCAACAAGGTAAAATAAAACCACAACAAAAAAGAAAAAAAAGGGTGGGGGGCAACAAGCCAAAAGGAGAGATCACCGGTCTCTTGGGGTTCCTCCCATCCCCTTAGGTGTGCATAGTTCCCCACTGGTGCCTGGTAGGTGCCTTTGTTGTGGGGAGACACGAATTCCACATCCTCCTCATACACCATCTTGACTCCATCACCTTATCTTTGATAAAGGAGGCAAGAATATACAGTGGAGAAAAGACAGCCTCTTCAATAAGTGCTGCTGGGAAAACTGGACAGCTGCATGTAAAATAATGCAGTTAGACCACTCCCTAACACCATTTACAAAAATAAACTCAAAATGGATTAAAGACCTACATGTAAGGCCAGACACTATAAAACTCTTAGAGGAAAACATAGGCAGAACACTCTGTGACATAAATCACAGCAAGATCCTTTTTTTTTTTTCTTTGCGTTACACGGGCCTCTCACTGTTGTGGCCTCTCCCGTTGCGGAGCACAGGCTCCGGACGCGCAGGCTCAGTGGCCATGGCTCACGGGCTCAGCCGCTCCGTGGCATGTGGGATCTTCCCGGACCGGGGCACGAACCCGTGTCCCTTGCATCGGCAGGCGGACTCTCAAACACTGCGCCACCAGGGAAGCCCAGCAAGATCCTTTTTGACCCACCTCCTAGAGTAATGGAAATAAAAACAAAAATAAATGGGACCTAGTGAAACTTAGAAGCTTTTGCACAGCAAAGGAAACCATAAACAAGACAGAAAGAGAACCCTCAGAATGGGAGAAAATATTTGCAAATGAAGCAACTGACAAAGGATTAATCTCCAAAATTTACAAGCAGCTCATGCAGCTCAATATCAAAAAAACAAACAACCCAATCCAAAACTGGGCAGAAAACCTAAATAGACATTTCTCCAAAGAAGATATACAGATGGCCAACCAACTCATGAGAGGTTGCTCAACATCACTAATCATTAGAGAAATGCAAATGAAAACTACAATGAGGCATCACCTCACACCAGTCTGGATGGCTATCATCAAAAAGTCTACAAACAATAAATGCTGGAGAGGGTATGGAGAAAAGGGAACCCTCTTGCACTGTTGGTGGGAATGTAAATTGGTACAGCCACTATGGAGAACAGTATGGAGGTTCCTTAAACTACAAATAGAACTACCATACGACCCAGCAATCCCACTACTGGGCATATACCCTGAGAAAACCATAGTTCAAAAAGAGTCATGTACCACAATGTTCATTGCAGCCCTATTGACAATAGCCAGGACATTGAAGCAACCTAAGTGTCCATTGACAGATGAATGGTTAAAGAAGATGTGGCACATTTATACAATGGAATATTACTCAGCCATAAAAAGGAACGAAGTTGAGTTATTTGTAGTGAGGTGGATGAACCTAGAGTCTGTCATACAGAGTGAAATAAGTCAGGAAAAGAAAAATACCATATGCTAACACATATATATGGAATCTCAAAACAAAAATTGGTTCTGATGAACCTAGGGGCAGGACAGGAATAAAGATGCAGACGTAGAGAATGGACTTGAGGACATGGAGGGGTAAGTGTAAGCTGGGACGAAGTGAGAGAGTATCATTGACATATACACTACCAAATGTAAAATAGATAGCTAGTGGGAATCAGCTCCATGGCACAGGGAGATTAGCTCGGTGCTTTGCGACCACCTAGAGGGGTGAGATAAGGAGGGTGGGAGGGAGATGCAAGAGTGAGGGGATATAGGGATATACGTATGCATATAGCTGATTCATTTTGTTATACAGCAGAAACTAACACAACACTCTAAAGGAATTGTACTCCAATAAAGATGTTAAAAAAAAAACACAAAAACCAAAAACAAAAACCAACGTGGTCCCACCAGGTACTAGCTATGTGATTTGGCAAGGGGAGAGGGGAGTGGGGCAGGGGGACAAATGTTTGTGACCTGAGTGGAGAGATGAAATAATTAACACCAACGTGCTAGAAACTACACTAGGCACCTTACATATGATCTCCAAGTTAATCTTCACCATCACCCTAGGAAAAGAAGCATAAATATCCCCATTTCACAGATGGTGAAACCCAGGCTCGAAGAGGTCTGACAAAGGGTTCTCGTCCAGTTTACTAACATATGTCTAGGAAGGTCTGTCCCACCGCCAAGCCTGTGCTCTTTCTCCTGTACCTTGATGCAAGGTGTTCAACCTCTCTGAGCCTCAATTTTCTTATTGGTAAAATAGGAAAAACTTCTCCTACCTGACATGGCTCATCTTGAGGATTAAATATGATCATCCATGTAAATTCTAGCCTACTTCCTGGCACACAGGTACTTAATAAATCCCAGCATTTTGCCCTCACCACCCACCTCCTAGGTTTAGGCGCAGCTAAGTGCCCTTACAGCAATGTGAAAGGGGCACCTGTGTGTGCGTGCATGGACACAGCAATAGGAAAAGGAGAAGAGGTACCCAAAAGTCCTGCTGTGGCCTAGATAGCTTTTCCACCCTGTTACAGAACTGACTTTTCTCCTCAGTAGCAAGGGACAGGCTTCACGTAGTGGCCTCTGAAAGACTGTGCACTGTGTCACTGTCAGCTCATCATATACCCCAGCAGTGCAGCTGTGATAAGAACCAGATGATCCAGATTTCCTCAGCAAAGCCAGCAGCAAATATCTGGGAAGGCGCATGCCTCAGTATCCATCCACACACCCTGCTCTTTAAGAAAGTACGTCAAAAAGCTAATGGACTTTTACTAGAGCCCAGTTACTGCTTGACGTCTGTAAGCTCTCAGGAGCAGAGCATCACAACTCCTACCATGTACAGTTGACGGCAGAACCCGTATTCCAAGTTCTTAAAGAAGCCAAGGATCAGGTAAGATTTATGGGGACCTGATGTAGGGAAGCTAAAAATGAAGTCTGCAAATTCGTTTCCAAAGCTTGGTACACAGATGGGATGTTCCCGTGTATAGATTTCTCCACATTGCATGGGCACACCACAGGAAAAATGGTTCTCTCATCACTGGAGGAGTTGCTCCCCCACTTTTTAATTTCGAGGTGTGTAACATCCATTTAGTACAGTCACATACACAGGTCCAGATGGCTTAAGTTAAATGCTGTCTGTCTGGGAGAAGAGGAAAACCTCCTTGCTGCTTTTGAAAGAGTAAGAACCGCTCTTCCATTCATCCCATTACCCATTTTCCTACTTTTGAGGATCTGTTGATGTCTGAAAAACACTTTGCTTATAAGATAACTTCATTTGCTATAAGACTTCAATTCTACAAAAACCTGTCATCCATTTCCTCAGAACCTACTTTTGTTTTCATTTTGTTCTGTATAACTTGACCTCTTGTTACAACATTTGGAAAAAATATTTTCCAAATACTCTGTGTATGTATCTCCGAGTAGATATAATTCTGTCTTCTTATTGCTAATTTGTGCTTTGTCCTACAACATCTTTCCTAAGTCTTTGATAACCTGTTCAGGTTCCAGTGGAAGAGGGTTCTGGCTAAGGAGGTACCTAGGAGGTCATTCTGAGGTTAAGTGTCTATTGGGCTGTGAGGTGCAGGGAAACTATTGCTTCATGTGATTACTCTGTGTTAACTACTTGTAGCTGTCAGGCTTAAAGCTGTTCACCTGAGACTTGGTTGCTGCAATTGCCTCTGAAATTAACCACAAAATGATCAGATGAAAACCATGTTTAGATAAGCAGTAATAGCGAGAAAATGACACCATTCTGAGGTTGATGGATTTAGAGAAGCTCTTCTAATCTTCGAATATTGCTAGGAGGTATACAGTGATGTCGGCCACAGTCTATATTCCATGCAGTTGGCATGGACTGAGGCTTAGAGTCACTTAACTGACCAGGAACAAGGGTGGATGGAAACTGAGAAGTTGATGGCTGAATTTTCTAAAACAAAACTACAGTTGACCCATAAACAACTCAGGTTTGAAGTGCGTGGCTCCACTTATATCAGATCTTTTCAATAGTAAAGACCGTAGCTCTACCTGGCCTGTGGATATGGAGGAACTGCGGGTAGAGAGGGCCGGCCATGAGTTACCCTAGATTTTCAACTGAGTGCAGGTCAGCACCCTTCACCCCCAAGTGTTAAAGGGTCAACTGTAGTTGATGTAGGAGTCGTCATCAGTGCTATATTCGAAGGTCATCGTGTGGCACCAAAGATCTAGAAAGAGCTAGACTTTTTCTAAATTGAATAACTCATGGGAAGTATTTGATTTTCGTAGGATTGTAGAACCAAGACTCAGGCCTTTCTCCTCTCAGTGTTCGCTAGATTTCTGAAATGTCAACTCAGAGGAGGTGCCAGTTATCCATTCTAACCCAGCCAGTGACTATAGAAAAAAATAAGTGCTATACTAAGAAGGAAATTTCGTATGGGCTTTCCCCTCAAGTTCAATATCAGATGCAGTTTTGACCTTTTCTGATAAACCTCCTATTGGTGGAATCTTGGCTTACATACAGAGTTTAATGGTTGCACTTTTGTCCTCTGTCAATTAGTAGCTAAAGACCATCGTCTCACCTGACACTGTTGCTGAAATTTCTAGCAGTGGTCAGGAATAATCTCTTGATCACTGTTTTTATAACATTCATGACCTTGTTTCTGAGATATTGACATTAAAATATTAGGTTTATGTGATGGGAATCAAATCAAGAAACATTGGTGGGGATGTAATGGGAAAGCTTAGAATTTTGGTTTCAGAAGCAATCAGCATTGCCTCTAGGCAACTCATTATCTATTCCTGTTTTCTTCTGCTTCAGTTTTTCTTCCTACATGCAATTCAAAGTTTACACTTTTAAAAAAATGCTACTTTGAAGTGAAGTGGAATGCACATTCCACAATAAGAGAGTAATAAACATGAGTCCCACCTGGACTAAGTATGAAAGTTATTTATAATGAAGGCCCTCTTAACAACTGTAATAAGCAAATGCTTCTACGTCTTAAATGACCTGCAAGGCATTGCTGAAGTGTCATTTCTGGTTATAGATGTAAAAATCTGGCACAGTTAAAGAGGAGGAAAATTACTTTCTCTAACATTAAACATGAATTCAGTTGAAATGAATTATGTTTATTCTGCTGGTTAAAAGAAAAGTTGGAGTTCGATCCAGTTTAAGGAATAGGTCCATGACTTTCTTCTGGGCTAGTGTGCAACGTCCTTCAGAGAAATGTGGGCACCTAGTATGTCTAGTTGTGTGGAAACTTGTAACTGGTGATGAGGTAAGAGGTTTAGTCAGTGAACCCTCACCTTAGAGCCATTTTAGTGCCTCTCCAGACATGGCACATGAAAAATATCAAGCAACTTTAGCACAGAGTTGGAAACAATTTGCTTCTCTAGGAGAACCAAAGCTCAGCCATACATTATTTCTAAATATCTTATCCAGAGAGCTGGCAGAGAGAAACTGCTGCAGGATTTGGCATTCTGGTGTTCTTACCTCACATGGAAGTAGAGTTCACATGTGAATGCCGCATGTGGAATTTTTTTTTCAGTTGTAGTAATTGGATAGTATCATAATTTGTAATCACTCATCTTGCTTAGTTTAATTACTTCATGCAGGCTAGCATTTGTGTTGCTGGTTTTCATCTCAGTCAGATTGAATTTTAATAGAATAAGGGAAATTGCATTGTACAATGCATGTGTGTCACGGAAATAATTACTGCATCAGGCAAATACTCTCTCAACAGAACCATCTTCCAGTCACACAGAGCAAACAAAACGGGAGCCAGGAGGTGCACAATAAACTTTTTAAAAATCTGAGGAATGAATTTACTGGGTGAGCAAGAGACTCGGTATGTATATTTAAATGGCAAAGGGTCTTTCCTCCCTCACTAGCCTATTAAGCTTGGAAACAGAATACCCCGTATTGCTGTGATTAGAGATTGGCTTTATTAACCCTAAAAACCAGGCTTTGGAGCTCAGTAAATACTTCCTTTAGAAAGGACAAGTTTGGGGGTAACCAATGTGTTTCTGTTTCCTATTCAATGCTGCATTTTATAGGAACCTCAAGCTCCTGGCAGGTCATATCACCAGGTCAGTGTCCTGTGGCAGGAGACTGGAAGGTTCTGCTGTGGAAAAGTCAGGGTTTTAAGAAAGATGAACCTTACATAGTGCAGTGTTTCAACTAAGCTCAGCAGGAAAAAAAAAAAGCACCGCTACCCATGATGTTAATAGGTAATATTAAATAATAATGTTAATAATAGCTTCAAATGCTTACATAGTATTTATTATTTAGGCCCTATGAGCTTTATAAAATGTGCATATGTATTTGTTTTTATTGTGGCATAGTATATACAACATAAAATATACTGTCTTACTCATTTTTAAGTGTACAGTTCAGTGGCAGTAAATACATTCACATTGTTATGTGGCCATCACTACCATCGATCTCCAGAATTATTTTCTTCTTACCAAATTGAAATTCTGTATCCATTAAACAATAACTCCCCATTCCCCCCTCCCCCCAACCCCTAGCAACCATTCGACTTTCTGTCTTTATGAATTTGACTACTCTAGGTACCTCCTGTAAGTGAAATCATATAATATTCATCCTTTTGTATCTAGCTTACTTCACTTAGCATAATGTCCTCGGTTTACCCATGTTGTAGCATGTGTCAGAATTTCCTTTCTTTTTAAGGCTGAATAATATTCCATTGTATGACTATAGCGTATTTTGTTTATCCATTCATCCCCCCACGGACATTTGGATTATTTCTGTGTTATGTGCTTTTTATATATTAACTATTTTAATCCTCACAGTGTCTCAGTGATGTAGATAGTTTTATTATCTCCATTCTATGATAAGAAAAGTGAAGCATGAGAACATCACAGCTGGGAGGCTCTGGAGCCAATATTCCACTCCAGGCTGAGTACGTCTGTAGTCCCTACTTCTAACCACTATCTATCCCACTGCTCATTTCAAATGATTTAGGACTCTAAATATAGCATGCACCAGCTAGACAATCCTTGATATAATGCTCTAAAGCCAGGTTTGTGGCTCCATTTATACTGGCAGTAAAAGTTCCAAGGAGTAGTCAATTTGACAGATGAGCCCCATAGCAACATCTTTATAAAGAATCCCATTACTGCAAAATAAATAGTTTTCTAGGGGTGAAACAATGTGCTTTTCTTTTTCAGGAGCTCCTCCTAATTGGATGATATAGCCTTGAGTATAACTAGATAGGGCGTGGGAAAGTCTTTAAGAGCTACCATTTATGGAGCCTACTATATGCTGGTCATTTTACTTGCATCATCTCAAGTTCTCACAGTGCTTTATAAGAGGTTACCCTCCTGTCGCCTCTGTATTCCATGCTCTTCCAGTATTATACACTGCCTATGCTCTCTCCTTAGAGAAAAAACTGAAGATGAACCGTCATATTGCCTATCATGCACATTTTCTTTACAGTTTGCTTTTTCCAAATATAAATAGTTTTGAAATTTTAACATTTGTCACGTGTATGTTATTGACATGGAGCGATACCACCTTTACTATACGGGTGTCACTTGGTTTATTCAGTGAAGTAACTTGGCCACAGTTTACACTAGTTACTTGTAGAACTCTTGCCATGGGCTGAGTTATATCCCCCCCAAATTCATATGTTGAAGCCCTCCTGCCCAATGTGATGTTACTTGAAGATGGAGCCATTAGGAGATAATTAGGGTTAGATGAGGTGGTGAGGGTGGGGCCCTTATGATGAGATTAGTGCCCTTGTAACAAGAGACACCAGTGAGCTTGCTCTCCCTCTCTTACTCACATAAAGTGGAGGTCATGTGACCACAAAGTGACAGAGAAGCCATCTGCAACCCAAAGGGAAAGTCTTCACTGGGAGCCAACCATGCTGGCATCCTGGTCTCAGACTTTGACTCCAGAACTGTGGAAAAATTAATTTTTATTGTTTAAAACACCCAGGCTGGTATTTTGTTACGGCAACATGAGCAGACTAATACAACTGTGAACGTACATATGTGACACATTCTCAATTTATAATAACATAATAATTATAGGTAATATTTACTTGTGATTTACTCTGAAACTAGTCCTAAGTTTAGTTTGTATAACTAGTCTTTCTACAGTGTGTGTGTGGGTGTGCACGCATACACGTGGATGTAGTGTCATGGTTATAATATTATCCCCATCTTGTAGAAAGGGAAATTGAAGTGTAAAGAGGTGTTGTGGCCTCTCCCGTTGCGGAGCACAGGCTCCGGATGCGCAGGCCCAGTGGCCATGGCTCACGGGCCTAGCTGCTCCACGGCATGTGGGATCTTCCCGGACCGGGACACGGACCCGCATCCCCTGCATCGGCAGGCGGACTCTCAACCACTGCGCCAACAGGGAAGCCCACCCAGGCAGTTTCTAACTTCAGAACCTGTTCTATTAACTATTATTATTATTCTATTATGTAACTGGCACAAATTTTCTCTTTAACTCTTCTAAGAAATGTGAAGCACTACATGGAGACCTACACATAACAGTTTTCCTTACAGTAAATGCAGATTTCACTAGGGAGAGTCTGTCAATAACAAGCAAATCTGTCTGTCTGGAGCCAATCCTTGCATTACTGAAGTTACTTCATGCAATTATTCTCATTAACACATCTGAAAACTAGGAATGATGCTGCTTCATTTAAAGAAAAGTCAGTTGTATAAAACGTTAAATTTTGGAAAGCAGTGCTGGTATGCATATGTCAGTCTTCTCAGAGCAGAAACATCTCTGAGTGCAGCTTCTCTCTTCACAAAGCAACAAAAGAGTAGACTCATGAACCCTGGGCAAAACTGTGACTTCAGTGCAATCTGTCTTCCTCTGACCCAGATTCTTATTTCTGGCCACCTTTTTCTGTTCACTCCCATAAATGCAGTCCCTTGCCCTTTTCAGTCACAGCCCAGGGTCCTTGAACTCAAATATCCCTCTCCCTAAACATATGCACAGTATTAAATTGGAAAGAATCTGAGAATCTGAGCCCATCTTCATCCTCAGCAAGGCCAGCATGTACAGACACACAGACGACCCACGCTTTAGAGCGCACATTTCCCCGTTCACTGAGGACTCATACTGACCATCCTCTCATTCCTCACAGAGCTCCAGGACCGCACGCTCTGAGGAGGACCGGGACGGCCTGTGGGACGCCTGGGGCCCGTGGAGTGAGTGCTCACGCACCTGCGGTGGTGGGGCCTCCTACTCGCTGAGGCGCTGCCTCAGCAGCAAGTAAGTCCTGAACCCACAACCTGGAGCTTTTGCAAGACCCCAAGGGCGCAGGTTGGAGGCATACTTTTGGAGAAATGCAGAGCATTTTGTTGCACAAAAATCCAGATGAAGGAATGAAAGGAAGGTGCAAAGAATTAAATATGACCATCTCCAGCTAAGTATTTAGATATTCTTATATGATAAGCAATATAGAATTTATCTCATTCACCAAGCAAATTTTCTTATCTGTTTTCATGTTAGAACTGGAAGGAAAATTTATTATTAGAAATGGATTATTTATTATTATTTATTATTAGAAATGGATCTAGCATCTATAGCTCCATATGGTGACAATAATAACAAAAATATTAACGTTAACATTAATAGCATATTATGTTGGATTCCAGTGTTACCAAGTAGTTTGCAAATGAAGGATATATTGATTTGGTTTCTTTAGATGTTATAATGACCAGAAGTTCCCCAAGGTCATTCAGTTTCCTGAATGATGAGTTTTACATATTACGAGATTTGGAAGAATAGAAACTGCAGTGGAAATTGGGGCATGAACACTGGGAGAGATGATGAAAAGGGAAGTGAGAGTGGCTAACAGCTCCTAAGCTGAAAGGAAAAGGCTGGAGGTGTTAGAATGGAAAGTCTTTACTTAGAATAATAATAATAATTCAAAAGTGCTTCTTGAACTGTGTGGTCTATGACTAGATTTTTCTCCAAACTATAAAATACAAAGTACTATGGTAATATTTTTTTAATGAAAGATTTTATTCGACAGTGAAAAGTGTTGTATGTGGCAAGGAAGAGGTTTGATCAAAATTACTATATATTATAAATAAAACATGAAACAGAAGAAGGAAAGATTATTCATCTGCTGATTCTTCTAGACTTTACATGAACAGCAGAAAGTGGTGAGATACAGTTTCAGGAAAATGTCAACTTATTCTAATAAGAGTGAGAATTTCTTGAAATCAGGGTCCAGGTCTTACTTTTTTCTGTATCCCCCAGGTCTGCACAGGGTCTGAGAGATATGAAGAGCTCAATAGATGTTTCCTCACTGAATCCATTGATAACTAGATATCGTTTTGGTTCCAGAGAGGCCCCAGTGGAAATAACATACCCAGGGGGAAAATGGCCAATGGGCATATCTTGAAAGATCCCAGATCAGTTCTGGTATTTAGCCATTGTGGTGTTTGGGTCTACACTGAAGATCAGTCTGTTGGTTGAATCCACTAGCGAGTTTGTCTGTCTTCATTGGAGGCCAGCTTCATATCAAACCAGATCTGTGAACCGATAAGAAAGAATAGACCTTTCATCGTAATGATTCACCTGTTCTCTTAATCATGAGTATCAAAAACTTCCTAAATCTGTACTACATGATGCTACATGGTGATAGCACTTTGGGCCATAACTGATAATAAACACACATCAGTAAAGCCAAAAGGTACAAATTTGGAATGTTCCTATTATGTAGTTTGCCCAAGTAAGCATGCTTGAATATTCTGTAGGGATGAACCAAAACATGTGTCTCACAAAGCTGGTAAGAAATGTATGGGAACTTTCACATTGGCTCAGTGATGTGAAAACCTTGTACTGAGTGAGAAACAACCTCAGGAATGAATTAAAACCACAAGTGAAAGTCTGTCGTCTGGAAAATCATCAAATATTGATGTCCTGTGATATTCAAAACTACCATTTTTGTCACCTAGTAAATTAAGGCTCCAGTCGTTAGGATTTTATTAAGATACTATGGGAGGTATCAGTGTCATCTACTTGGGTCAGGGCTGTCATCTATTTATAATGAACTGAAAAAGTAGAATGTAAATTCTAAAATTATGAATGTATATATGTCTCTATTTGACTCTCAAATATTGAAAAAACACATTCAGTAAACTCATACTGGTGTGGATAGGAAGTAGAAAAAGAATGGGGAGAGAAGTGGACCACCTATTCTTTAGGGATTTGAAGAAAAAGAAAAAAATCTTCAAACAGATGGCATTTTCAGATCTGGTAAGAACATAAAGAAATAATAAAAGAAGTGACTGCACAGCTGAATCAACCTATGTGTTGTTTTTCTCAAGAGAACCGGAATCAGTACAGTTCAGCATAAAGTCACTTCACAACACAAGCCCTGTTGAAGAATGGTGTCAAAATATATGTCGGGAGCAGATAAATAGTCCTGTCATAATTTTTTTAAAAGATGTACGTTGGCCAAAGTAAGTTAGCTAGCCAAGTCCAAAGTCAATGTGCAAGAGCAAAAATGTTACAAGGAAAGCCATGCGATGTAGGGCAGGTAAAGAATTGGGACCATTTTGGCAATCTACCATGGATGGTCTTCTGTGGCAATTCATTTCTAATGGTTAATGGACTTAGTAAGTTTTCTCTCATCCCTCCACTCCATATTTAGGCATCCAAATTCAATTTAGTCACCTTATAACTCTTGGGAAAGGTCAGAGGTTATGAATGTACATGTCTTTAGAGGCCCAGCTGGTAACTAGAATGTGTGTTGTAATGTAATGGTCAGCATTCCAATTCAGCCCAAGTGACTCCCATCCACCTGCCGAGTTAACCTGCCAGGCCTATTTTCTAGCCCTGGTGATATGATCTCACAGGCCACATTTAGGTCTGATATCAGATAATAATTCTATTCCCAATATGATAGAACTGTAATGGAAGCTAAAATAGTCAGATTTTATGGAATAGATGACAGTGGCTCAACTTCTGGAGTTAAGTATGTTCCCTGATGGATTGGGAGCTTGGAGAAGGCTTGGTTAATCCCCTGAGTATAGAACATCTTCTCTGAGTGATCTTTTGGGGAAAAAAAAAAAATCAGTGGAGGCAAAGCACAGTGAAAATATAAACAAGCGTTAAATATAAAATCCTTCATTCTCAACTGGCAGTACTTAGTGCTGGGAAAACAGCCCTGACCCAGGGAGATACTGAGCAGAATCCTTTCCTTGGCTTCTCCCCTGTCTTTTTTCTAGGCTCACAGGAAGTAAGCAGTGCTTGATTTTCCCGATTTCTGATATTGCAACATTGATTATTGCCTTTTGCTGCAAATTTGATTTGAGCAATAAAGGAAGGCACTGTATAAAATTTTTTCTACAACTTTTGATAATTTCTGTAAGATTCCATTAGGTTTCATTGAGTAACTCTGATAATGCAATTGTTGCTAATCACCAAGTGGTATATAATGTCTGCTTTTATTTTTTTTAATTAAAAAACAGACTCTACCTACTTGTACTTTATGATGGTCCTTTGTTTTATTACACATGAATTAAACAATGTACCAACTACCTTGAGAAGCTGCTTCTTCTCTCTCCAGTTTTCCACCTCTCCCACTAAATATTCTGAAATCATACTTTTAGCAAATTCATTTGTCTGGTTGACCTCGTATGGTGTGTTGTTTAGTGGAAATGATCCTTCTGCAACCTAAATGACTTAAGCATATTTTTAAAAAATTTGATACTAAAGATGTGTCTCTGAGAGCTCTAGGTTTGTCTTCAGCCAGGTCATTTAGCTTTTTGCCTGAAAGGAGTTCCAGATGCGTAAGGCACTTAAGAATAATGTGTCTAACATCACATGTACCCCTATATCAGGTCTGTGCCAAGATCAAGGTCAAAGGTGTAAACTGCAGCTCATTTACTCAGACATAAAAAGAAACGAAATTGAGTTATTTGTAGTGAGGTGGATGGACCTAGAGTCTGTCATACAGAGTGAAGTAAGTCAAAAAGAGAAAAACAAATACCGTATGCTAACACATATATATGGAATCTAAAATAAAAGAAAATGGTTCTGAAGAACCGAGGGGCAGGACAGGAATAAAGATGCAGACGTAGAGAATGGACTTGAGGACACAGGGAGGAGGACGAATAAGCTGGGACGAAGTGAGAGAGTGGCATGGACTTATATATACTATCAAACGTAAAATAGATAGCTAGTGGGAAGCAGCCGCGTAGCACAGGGAGATCAGCTCTGTGCTTTGTGACCACCTAGAGGTGTGGGATAGGGAGGGTGGGAGGGAGACACGAGAGGGAGGAGATATGGGGATATATGTATATGTATAGCTGATTCACTTTGTTATACAGCAGAAATTAACACAACATTGTACAGCAATGATACTCCAATAAAGATGTTTAAAAAAATAATAATGCTGCACTGAACATGGTGGTGCAGACATCTTTTAGGAAAAAAAAAAGATAGCAGTGAGTCAGCTGATACTCTTAAGTGTAGTGTCAGCCTTTGCATTGGTGGCTGAAGAAGATTTAAAGGTCTTTTATGACCTTTTTTCACTTTCTGAAATGCCAGATTAATCTCCAGACTAATTAATACTATGGATTAATAAATTAATACAATAGGTATTTAATACATTAACAGTACGAATATTTTGTTAAATCCCAACTGATTAAATGAAATACTTGTTGACTTCATAGATATTCAAATAACAAAAAAAAAGAGGCAAACCTATAAAGTATGAAAACATTGTAAAAAGTTAATAAATTTTGAATTGAATTCTTGAGTTGAATAAAAATTTTTTGAGTTGAACAAATTATTAGATGAACAAGAGATAAAAATCATCACACTATAGAGGTGCCTAAAAAAGTTAAGATTGTGATATTATTCCAAAGGGATGTGGCTGCCAGAATGTTATCAATATAAGTGCAAAAGAATTAAAATAAATATCCCAAGGAAGATTATCTCACAGGAATGGGGAAGATTATTCAAACTTGTCATTTCATAATAATTGTGCTAAGGGAAAATAAGCTAACTCCTCTGATTTTTTTTTTAATTGCAAATACAATTTTTCTCCCATAATAATATTGATACTTACATGAATATAAGCTTTAATTAGCAAATAATTTATACACTGCATAACAATAAATACTGAAAGAAATATTTTAAGATTTGGTGTATAATAATAAATACCAAAAGGAAAATTTTAATGTTAAGATTTGGCTTCTTAAACAGATATTTTTTCTTTTAAAGTCACCTCATCTCTGTCATAACATCCAATTAAGGTTCACAAGACTTAAGAGGTTTTAGGACTTCCGGCACAAGCGAGCCCCAAAGCAAGATTTATCTGTTATTCTTCATCAAATGTTGTGTGTTATCAGCCTTGTTTTCCTTGGAAATGTTTGAGGTTTGTTTAACAGAAAGATATACAAGTTCAGAATGAGTCCGACTAGTCATGTCATTTATATGAGGTGATCTTTTCATTGTGTTAGAGGAGATTTCACATTTTTGGATATATGTTTAAGAGTTTGCAGTTGCCTTCATTTAACTTTTTGGGTCAAAGCCTATTCTAAATGTATTACCAGGACTTCTAATATTCCAGGTCATATATCTTAGAGAGATGTTTTGTTCCAAGATCTGATGTTCTTTCAGGAGGAAAATACACTAAGGCCAATGACTGAATGTTTGGGACCAATTTATGGCCTGGTTTTTCCCATAAACCTGTTTGTTGAAATAAAAGATGGTGGAAATGTGTTTAGTGTCCATAACCTTTACTAGCCATATTGGGAATCTATAACTCTTGGCTGTCTTTTTCTGTTTATTTAAAAATTCCTTCTTTGGTTTGTTCAGTAGCTTTTCTGAAGTTTTTTATTTCTACTCAGTTTTCTTTTTTTTTAAACTACTTTATTGAGGTATCTTTGACATGTAAAAATAATATATATTCAAGGTGTACAACTTGATGTTTTGATAAACGTATACATTGTGAAAAGATCACCACAATCAAGCTAAGTAACATATCCGTCCCATCTCCATAGTTAGTGTGTGTGTGTGTGTGTGTGTGTTGAGAAGATTTAAGATCTATGTTCTTAGCAAATTTCAAGTATGCAATACAGCATTGTTAACTGTCATTACCATGCTGTAATTTAGGTCTTCAGAAGTCATTCATCTTGCATAACTGAAACATTGTCCCCTTTGACCAACATCTCCTCATTTCCGCCCTCTCCTCTGCACCTGGCAACCACTGTTCTGCTCTCTGCTTCTATGAGTTTTACTATTTTAGATCCCACATGTAAGCAAGGTAATTCAGTATTTGTCTCTCTGTGTCTGGCTTATTTCACTCAGCATGATGTCCTTCAGGTTCATCTATGTTGTCACAAACGGCAGGATTCCCATTTTGTTAAGACTAGATAATACCCCATTGTATGTACATACCACATTTTCTTTATCCATTCATTCATCAAGGGACCTTTAAGTTGTTTTCATATCTTGGCTATGTTATGAATGATGCTACAATGAACACAGGTATATACCTATTCGAGACCCAGATTTCATTTCCTTTGGGTATATACCCAGTAGTGAAATTGCTGGGTCATATACTAGTTATTTTTAATTTTTTGAGGAATCCCCATACTGCTTTTCATAATGCCTTTACCAATTTACGTTTCCATCACCAGTGCATAAGGCTCCCTTTTCTCTACATCCTCTCCCACTTATCTTTTTGATGGTAACCATTCTAACAGATGTGAGTGATATCTCCTTGTGGTTTTGATTTGCATTTCCCTGATGGTAGTGATGGTGAAGATCTTTTGGCCCCTTGTATGTGTTTTTTTGAGAAATGTCTTTCCAGGTCCTCTGGCCATTTTTAAAATTGGGTTATTTGGGATTTTTTTTTTTTTACTCTTGAGTTATATGAGTTTTTAAAAACTATATTTTGGATATTAACCCCTTGTCAGACATATGGTTTGCAAATATTTTCTTCTACTAGGTAGGTTGGCTTTTCACTCTGTTGATTGTTTCCTTTGCTGTACAGAAGCTTTTTAGCTTGATGCAACTTCACTTGTCAAATTTTGTCTTAGTTGCCTGTGCTTTTGCTGTCATGACCAAAGAATTGTTGCTAAGACCAGTGTCAAGGCACTTTTTTCCTATGTTTTCTTCTAGTAGTTTTACAGTTTAAAGACTTATATATAAGTCTTTCATCTATTTTGAGTTAATTTTTGGTACTTGGTGTGAGATAAGGGTACAGTTTAATTCTTCTGCATGTGGCTATCCAGTTTTCCTAATACCATTTATTGAAGAGACTATCTTTTCACCATTGTGTGTTCTTGGCACCTTGTCAAATATTAGTTGACCGTATAAGCACAGGTATATTTCCAGGCTCTTTATTCTGTTCCATTGGTCTATATGCCTGTTTCTGTCCCAGTAACATAGTATATTGATTACTATAACTTTGTAATATAGTTTGAAATCAGGAAATGTGATGCCTCCAGCTTTGTTTTTCTTGTTCAGGTTCTGAGTTTGAAAGTATTCCCTCTTCTGTTTTTCTGGAAGAGTTTAAGAAAGATTGGCATTAATTATTTTTAAAATATTTGGTAGAATTCACCTGTGAAGCCATCTGGTCCTGGGCTTTTCTTTGTCAGGAAGTTTTAGATTACCACTTCAATATTTTTGTTTGTTATTGGCCTGAACTAGAAAAAAGGAGAACAAACTAAGCCCACAGTTAGCAGAGGAAAGAAATAATAACTAGGACAAAAATAAATCAAATAGAGAATAGAAAAACAATCGAAAAGATCAACTAAACTGAGAGTTTGTTTTTTGAAAAGATGAAATTGACAAAACCTTAGCCAGACTGAGGGGAAAAAAGGGAGAAGATGCAAATAAATAAAATCAGAAATGAAAGAGGAGATATTACAATGGATGCTTCAGAAATTAAAAGGGTGATAGAGACTATTATGAACCATTATATGCCAAAAAATAGGATAACCTAGAAAAAATGAATAAATTCTCAGAAACATATGATCTTTAAGACTGAATCTCAGTTTTCATGCATTCATTTAATAAATATTTATTGAACATCTACTATGTATTAGGCAAATTTCTAGGTATAACTAAGGATATAAAGCCCAAGGGACAAGAATTTGCTGTTGGGAATTTATCATATTATTAAGTTTCTACTGATTATATTGAGTTTCTACTGATTATAGTTGCAAGATATTTTAAGTACTAAGAGAATTTCCCCCAGTTCTGTAAATAGGTAATACATCTGTAGCGCTGGTTCTTAACCCCGGCTGTACTTTAGAGTCACCTGGAAAGCTTTATAAAAAATACAAATATCTGGGCTCCACTGAAGACCAATTAAATTAGGATCTCTGGGGTTGGAGCCCTGCCATCGGTAATTTTGTAAAAGCTCTCCAAGTGACTTTAATGTGTATCCAGTGTTAGAATTGCTGCTCTATTGGAGGGCATGATAGTGAAATGATGACGTTTGTCTCCAGCTTTCTGAGAATTTAGAGGTTGGGGTTATGAAGAAAAGAAGATATTTTCTGATAAAGAGATTTCTTTATGTTTAACTTCCTCATTCAGGTTTTTATAGAATGACTTAATCTGCAGTGTGGGAGGAAAAGTCATGGACACCAGCATGTCAGGACAATAAAAGTAGTGATTTCCTCTGTACTCCTGTGAGCTACAGCAATAACCTTTCTGTGTAGTTCTCCACTTGTCTAGTATTACTCAAGATCAACCTTGCCCTAAGTGGTGAATAGACTTCGTGATTTCTGAAATTTTCTTCCATTCCATTATTAAACTTATAGATATGATCCTTTAAACCTCCAGGTTGTTAGTGACTAACTAAGTTAATTCCCAGTGACTGGGGTGGTTTATGCAAATTCTCTGAGATCAGCTTCCCCTCAATTTCATTAAATTTCTTAACCATAGAGTTTAACTTTCCACCTTCAATTCAGCATCTATCATTTTCCCTGTCCCCCTAAAAAAAGAAAGACTTCCTTGACTTCTATTTCATCTGTTTGATCCCAGTTTGTATCAATACAATAGAAGAGAGGAGTTTATCTAACTCTGTTTTGCTTAGTTTCAACCACTGGGGATGGGGGGTGCGGGAAAAAGGGAAGAAAGGGTGTGCGCCTGCGTGTGTGCGTGCGTGTGTGTTTGTGAGAGCGAGAGAGAGAGAGAGATTGAAATAAAAGAACACAAGATATTAAGAGGAAAAAAAAAGAGATACCAGAATTACATACATTGGGGAATGGATACTTTACCTAGAGACAGAAAAAAATAAGTACAGAACGCTAAGTAACATCCTATTTATGTGTGATCATCAGCTGAAGCCCGTAACTACACATGCCAAGCTCAAATAGCTTCAGGGCCAAGCTCTACCTTGGCTTTGGGGTAGGACTCATTAGTCAAGATAGAGATCCTTTCCTATGGGAAACAGTCACCTATTTGGGAACCTGACTCTTAAGAAAAACCGTGTGTTTCCTTGCCTCTGATAGAAACTTTATCCTATTTTGTGGATGATCCCTTTTTTTTTTTTATCAAACTACTAATTTTGAAGATTGACCCCACTCTTTTCTAGCTGTGTGACGTAGGATTAGGTTCTCAGTTTCTCTGGGATTTAGGTGGCCCATCTACGATGTCAAGTGGACAGTGCCTGGAACAGAATAGGTGTTCAATAAATGTTTATATTGAAAGAATGTCTAAGGCGCCCTTCAACTCCAAATCGAATGTGTGACCCATTTTGCTGTTAGAGAGGAAGAGGAGTCTAAAACTGCTCTGAATATGAATGGTTTTAAAGAAAAATGTTATGATTCTCCAGGCCCTCATTTTGCAGTGGACAGCTGGGTGATACGGGCAGATTGAAGAACTTTTGTCTCTAGCCAAAATAATTCATAAATTCCCAGTTCTAGGGCTGTATGGGGTGAGATTGTGAGAGTCCTAGAGTTTCATAATACACATTTTCCTCATGGGGAAGATGGAAAAGTTGGACTTGATGTTGCTAAAACACATTTGTTTTTATTCTCATTCTTTGCCTCTTTTGGCTACCGAGCAAATGTAAGAGCATTTGCAAATCTTATGGCATGTGTGTATGTGTTATAAAGTACACGTCCGGAGCAAATGTAAGATCATTTGCAAATCTTATGGCATGTGTGTATGTGTTATAAAGTACATGTCCTTCCTGCTGGTGGATCTCTAGCCAAAGGCAGCAATCCCCAGGGCCCCCACCCCTCGCCCTCTTTCAGAGGGAACAAATTCATTGCAGTGACAAATACAACTTTGAGTAAATATGAGAAAATAAACATGTCCGTAGAAAAGAGCCAAAGTTTCTTTCCTTTGGTAGCTATTTAGTTTCGTTTTAAACTTTTCTTCTTTGGTTTATTGTAGAAAGATTTTAATTGGATTTCAGGTTCAAAAATTGGAGCAAATATGAGGCCAAAAATTCTTTGCAACCTGAAATTATCCTTATAGCATTTCCTTCTGTTCTACTCCTTCCTTCCTTCCTTCCCTCCCTCCTTCCTTCCTTCCTTCCTTCCTTCCTTGCACTTCTCAATAAATGCTTGTGGAATGCTAACAGTAAACCGTGCTTCACTGGGCACTGGAGCTCAGAGATCACACAGAGGGACTGCAAAGGAGAAAAGCAAGTAACCAAAAATACATTTTCTAAAAGTGAAAAGTATCCTGGGTGGCTGCAGGCCTGTGTCCTGATCCTTTCAACTGATGACCATGCTGCTGACTCTGTGCCTTTTCTCCTGATGAGCCCTCTTCCTACAACGCCTCGCACTGCCCATGCCCACAAACCCTCAGTGTTATTTAAAGTAACCTCCAGCAGTGGCCCCTAGTCTCACTCCGCTATATTTCTAAGGCACTATGTTTGCACCACTTTTAATCACTTTTACCTAGCCTGGCTTGTGTTATAGTTATTTATAAGACCCTGTCCCCCACTAGACCGTCAGCACGATGGGCACAGGTTTTATCTTGCTTTTCTTTATGTCTTCCTGTTTTGCATAGCAGGTACTCAGTCAGTGCTGGGTGAATTGACCGAATGGACTATGGGGGCCAGTAACCTACTGCCGTACTTCAGGAAGCAGGAGCCGGGAGGGAAGGTTGTGTTTTGAATTCTCCTTTCTCCCATCACCCTCTTGGGACTTGTATGGCCCGTACAGGACACCCCTCCTAAGATATCACCTTTGTAAGTTACTTCTGTCTCTCGTCGGTCGGTCCCTTTGTCTAATACCTCCATATTTAGTATCCAGACCACGCCCATTAGCTGTTGATGCTACATTATACTGATATGCGTTCTCTTTGGACTTGTGGATTTTTTTTACAACTAAATGATAGCTTTGAGAAGGGTCAGAGGAGTCCTCATTTTTGTACCTTTCACAATGCCTTGGCTTAGTACTGGTTCCGATTGGACGCTCAATAAATGTGTGAAGTGACTGTGAATCAGAAAGCATTCCACCAGAATTTGTGAACCAGAACGTCCTGCCCAGGGGCTCATCTTCACTTTGAGATTGCATGTGGTATGTTGTCTCATTAGGTTATCTGAGCAGTCTGCTCGGGGCAGTTTCTGGTTTTATTAGAAGCTGGGCATGATCACTGTGGTTTCCAGTGTCATCGTTCTTGCTTTCTTCTCTTTTGATTACACGAGCACCCTCCTCATTGTCATAACCCTAGCCGATATTTGCGAGCACTCAATGCTTTGTTGTAGCATGTCTGTCTTTGAAGAACAGGCAGAGATATGTAAAATCATACTTGTTTGGGAAAAGAAATTGGCACTGGTTTTTCTAGTTGTAATTTAGAACATACCAGACACTCATAATAGCAAATAAACCAATTTGAAACTCACAGGCCAAACTCCAAACTTCAGTCTGTAGTATCCTCATGTGTATCTATATTTTAATTGAACAGCTCTGCAGCCTCTAAGCTGCTGCTCAGGAATCTGTAAAAGTACAGTTCCCTATGGTCAAGAGAAGATCAAACAACAGAGAAGATGTCATCTTAGAATGTTTTTCCTAAACCTGTGTGGTTTCCATTTAGACGGGATTTGGTCTACACATTCAGTTTTAGTAACTCTCTCTGTGTACACAGATCAGAGTCTCCAAGCTGGCACAACATTCAGAATGTTTTTTATAATGAGAGATCAGTATAGAGCAGAAGTGTTGAATTGTAAAACTCGTGTTACAAAAATACGTTACCTATGCCAAAGAAACAATTTATGGCATCGTTTTTCAGTGTGGCATTCTGTTACCCCTTCTTCTTTTCAAAATTGCTTTTTAAATTCAGCTTTCAGGCCAACTCTTCTTTGGGGTCCTTAGGCCACATTAGAGCCCCTAGCAGATCAGGAAGAACTGGTGTGACACCAGGCTCTGGTCTGTTCCCCACCAGCTCACCTACTGATGGATGACGCCTGGCCGCGTGCCTCCTTGTTTGCTGTATTATTACAACAGAAAGCATTTTCAAAAGCTACATTTATCAAGTTGTCATAATAGTTTGGCTTGCTTATCTATCTAGCCAGAAAAAAACCCCACAAAACTCTCCCTTAGCGCTAATCTGTTTGAGCCACGTGATACATCACATGCAGAAGAGGCAGTGCAAAACAAATAGGCATCCTATATGACATTCAGGGACCTTTCAACTAAATGCTTGTGAAGGGAGATACTTTTTAAATTTGCATTTGTAAGTCCCATAGCACCAAAGATGTCTGTCTCCTTGTTTCAAAGGCACTTTTCCACTGGAGGTCGTATGTGTGTTGGGGATACATTACTCCTAGAATTTTGGCGGGTTTGTCTAATGAAGGAGCTTTAACCTTAAGTGGAAAAAACCTGAAGTTTACCAGGAAGAAGGTCCAAGACACCTTTAACATTTAAGATCAGTTTTTCATAGGCAAGTGATACCAGATTAAACATTATTCGTTATGTAGACTCTTGTAAGTAAATTTCTTATTTGACATAGGTGGTTGTCTGGGAGCACGTGACTATTCAGGGGGATGGGTGTGGGTAGAATGGGATTCATGTTCAGAGTCAATATACATTCATTAAATGTTTGTTAAAAATACTTCAAATCTATTAATGTTAATAAATAAGTAGGGATGCATACTAGGACGTCTGCAATTATTCAGAGATATATAATGAATATACAATATAAGCATAGTCATGTGTAGATACTTTTTTATTGAGATATAATTGACCATATAACATTGTGTAAGTGTAAGGCATGTGAGTTGATTTGATCCATGTATATATTGCAATATGATTATCACTTTAGCATTAGCTAATGCTACTATCATGTCACATAATTATTCTTTCTTGTTTTGTGGTGGGAACAATTGAGATCTAGTCTCTCAGCAACTTTCAAGTTTACAATATAGTCTTGTTGTCTATAATCACTAGGCTGTGCATTAAATCACCAAGACTTATTTATCTACTAGTTGCAAGTTCACACCCTTAAAGGACATCTCCCCAATTCCCATGCCTCCGAGGCCCTGGTAATCACCATCCTACTCTGTTTTTACGTAGTTACTTTTTGAAGATGGGACAGTGCTGAATCGATTCATCCTGTTGGGACCAAGTGCCACACAGAGTTTCCACATGAAAAAGGCTCATTTTGATTCTCATGAAAGACATTCTAAATTAGAATTAAATAATTATTTTAAACATGGAATAAAATGTAGAGCATTAAAGAATGACTTTTTTAAGCACAAGAGTGAGACAGAGAGAGTTAAGGGGAAAATGAGAACTCGGCACTTAGGAGATGCACAGGGATGGCATATCTTCTAACTCCTTTTCTCCCTGTGCAAAGCAAGACCACTACTAACCATCTGTGGTGCTCCAGAATGGACTCCAGTTCTAGCCCCTAGGTTTTCAGCATCCAGTTTGACCCCCAGATTAGGGTAGTGAGCATCTGAGGATAGCTTTACACTCCATGTCCGCAGGTTCATAGAGCTTCCTTTTTAATGACCAAGTTCATTGGTATCAAGTTTTCTTTCCCGAAAGAAACTGTTACGATAATATGTCATGGAACATGAAAAGCAGCCCAGCAGTGCATTTGCACTTCTTTCTCTTGGGTGTTCTCAGAATTTGTTATTCCTCTTGAGGTCTTTGTGAAAAGCCCTAGAAATGGCAAAGTATTTTAACCGGCTCCTTAGGGACACCCTCCTGCACTATGGCTCCCGTGAGTACTGAAAGTCCCGCTTGAAGTGAAGGAGGAAAACAGTGTTCCAATACTCCGTGAAGTCCCAGCTGAGGCTCTCAGTCTGCTGGTCTTGTCCAATTCATGATCATTTTCAGACCCATGGTCTAAAGGACCCAGAGTCCTTCTGGCGTAAATTTCTGACATGGTTTTATGTCTGTTCTCTTGTAAAAAGCTCAGAGTGTCCTTTTGGATGACCAAAAAAAGAGAGAGAGATAAGCAGATGGACTGTCTTACTTCAAAATTCTTTGCCCATGAGTCTGTATTTGAAAGGCAGGAGGTACTCAGAAAAATACAGTAACCTGTTCTTACTTAGCAGTACCCTTTGGTTTTTGAAAATCAAAGGCAAAGCTTCATGAGCCTAACACAAGTGCAATTGTCCTTAAGACCTCTAGGCATTTAATATACACATTTATCAGATTTTCTTGTAACGGTTCACTAACACCAAGGATGAGTCTGGTTGCGTCACCAGAAGGATCTGTTTGCTTAGAGAGGAGATGTGAAGAATTTTTAATTTAAATTGATGTATTTACCAGATCCTTCTTTTATTCTTAATGAGAGATGAGTCGGATATACCTTCCTCTTTTAAAGATTTATGTAAGCAGGGAGGAAAAAAGCCAACAAATGGCTAAAGCCTGGAAAGAGAGCTTTTAATTTTCCATGGCAATTCATCTCTTCTAAGGTTGTTAAAGTATGGTAATAGAAACTAAGATAACATCAGGATGTTAAGTATTGGAAGAGTTTGGATGGTTTGTTATGTGTTAATTAGAGACCAATAAAGTATGCTTCAAGCCTATACTAATCTCATTATAAGTGAATTAAAATAATTCACAAATGATAGCTTGATGTTTAGGTGATTTCCTTTTTTGAGAAAAGGAACTAAGCCAAAATTAATAAATGACTGGTTAGGAATAAAGAGCTGATATAAATAAGGAAATTTCTGTACAAATTTGGTTTAAAATCTATTTTTATTTATATTTTGTTCTTTTTATACTTGAACCAGTTTCTGATTTATTAATTGGTACAATATTTAACTCACTAAATATAGTCCTGTAGCTGTTTCATAGTTTTCATTGAGCAGATGCACTTACTTAAATCCTTTGTTATTGGTGGCCTATAATTTTCCTCAGAAACCATTTTGGACTGAAATTTCTAATGTTTGTTTTCATTTCCAGCGGTGAATTTTATTTTGTTAAAATGTGAAGAAAATCTTTCAGCTGTTTTATGTTAACTGTTTTTTTAAGAATTTTTTTTTAAAAACAGAAGAAAATATTTTTTACTGCATAATCCTCAGATGAGGCTTTTATGCCTAGATAAATGCCTTCAATGAAGAAATTCATGCTTGGCAGGAGTTAAAATCCTTGCGGTGGAATAGTCACTTTGTTATTTAAGTAAAATTTACATTCCGCTTTAACAAACTTGAACTTTCAAAAAATACAAACTTTCCTGCCCTGAAGTTCTTTCACATTACATTTTACTGATGAGTGTGGTTCTCTTGGAGTTGTTCCCAATGTACAGGGTGTATCTAGATGTCATTTACTTACTGGCTTTAGCAGAATTGAGAAGCAGGTTATGTACTGATGTGGAAAATAAGGTGCAGTTAACCCCCAGGCTCAGCCTCCAAGGTTTAATCTAGTGTTAGGATTTTCCACGTCTTGAGTACATCTTGCTCCTTTTGTATTATTATCGTTGTTGTATATGCTTTAGAGTTAGACACACCTGAGTTCCAATCCTTGGTTCTCTCTTTCCTGAGTAGGTATATGGCTTTCAGCCTCCTAGTCTTTCTCAGCCTCAGTTTTCTTACCCATTAAGTGGGAATAATAAAGCCTTCCAGTTGTTGGAAACTTAGAGATAATGTGTACAGAATACCTAATACTGGACCAGATACCTGTAGCAGACATTCAATATATAGTAGACGTTAGTATTAATATTATTGTCCACAATTTGATAGTGTCTTTTAATAACAAGGACTTTTCCAAACTCAAACATTACCACTTTACTATCATATTTCACTCAAATTAAATAAGCTCTCACTCAAAAAGTAATACAATACAGTGAAGGGAAGACTTAACTCAGGAGCAGAATCAAATTATTTGCAAATCAATATTAGGTGTCAGACAATTACAGGATGTACTTTGGAAATGGTGGCAAGTGGTTTTTTCTTTGCTATGTTTTGTGTTTGTTTGTTTGTCTTAATAGTTTTATTTCTGCAGGAACCACTGATCAAAAAGTGGCTAAAGTCCAACTGAGATTGAAAGTAACATTTCTTTATATAGAATATGATACATTTATCTAAAATGAGGGTGATTTTGTAGTTTTGAAAAGTGCCAGTATTTGAAGGACAGCAAATCAGTGTGGGAACAGAAAATTGAAAGGGTGTACCTGTCTGCCTTATGATTGCCCTTATAAACTTGGATTCTCTGGGATTGGGAGACTGGTGTGTGGGATAGAATTTTTTTTGAAGACATCAAATTGTGGACGGCAGGAACGAAGAGTCACATTTCCTGGGAATCAGAGAGTCTTCTTAAGACTTATCTCGAATGAGCGAAATGACGGGATGACGGTACTCCACCAGCTCAGCTTTTTTTTGTGGGGGGTGGTGGTGGTGAGTATAGCTGCTTTACAATATTGTGTTAGTTTCTGTTGTACAACGAACTGAATCAGCTATATGTATACATATATCCCCTCCCTCTTGGACCTCCCTCCCATCCCCTCCCCCATCCCACCCATCTAGGTCATCACAGAGCACCGAGCTGAGCTCCCTGTGCTATATAGCAGGTTCCCACTAGCTATCTGTTTTACACATGGTAGTGCATTTATGTCAGTCCTAATCTCCCAATTCATCCCACCCTCCCCTTCCACTGCTGTGTCCACACGTCTGTTCTCTATGTCTGTGTCTCTATTCCTGCCCTGAAAATAGGTTCATCTGTACCACTTTTTTAGATTCCACATATATGCGTTATTATATGGTATTTGTTCTTCTCATTCTGACACACTTCACTCTGTATGACACACTCTAGGTCCGTCCACATCTCTACAAATGACCCAATTTCGTTCTTTTTCATGGCTAATATTCCATTCTATATATGTACCACATCTTCTTTATCCATTCCTCTGTCGATGGGCATTTAGGTTGTTTCCATGGCCTGGCTATTGTAAATAGTGCTGCAATGAACAATGAGGTGCATGTGTCTTTGGGATTACGGTTTTCTCAGGGTATATGCCCAGTAATGGAATTGCTGAGTCATACTGTAGTTATATTTTTAGTTTTTTAAGGAACCTCCATATTGTCCTCCATAGTGGCTGTATCAATTTACATTCCCAACAAAAGTGCAAGAAGGTTCCCTTTTCTCCACACTCTCTCCACCATTCATTGTTTGTAGATGTTTTGATGATGGCCATTCTGATCAGTGTGAGGTGATACCTCATTGTAGTTTTGATTTGCATTTCTCTGATAATTAGTGATGTTGAGCATCTTCTCATGTGCCTCTTGGCCATCTGTATGTCTTCTTTGGAGAAATGTCTATTTAGGTCTTCCACCCATTTTTTGATTGGATTGTTTGGGTTTTTTTATAGTGAGCTGCATTAGCTGTTTATATAATTTGGAAATTAGTCCAAATATTTTCTCCAATTCTGAGGGTTGTCATTTCGTCTTCTTTATGCTTTCCTTTGCTGTGCAAAATCTCTTAAGTTTCATTAGGTCCCATTTGTGTATTTTTGTTTTTATTTTCATTACTCTAAGAGGTGGGTCAAAAAAGATCTTGCTGTGATTTACAACAAAGAGTGTTTCTTCATATGTTTTCCTCTAAGAGTTTTATAGTGTCAAGCCTTTATAGTATCAGGCCTTTAATCCATTTGAGTTTATTTTTGTGTATGGTATTAGGGAGTGTTCTAATTTCATTCTTTTACATGTAGCTGTCCAGTTTTCCCAGCAGCACTTATTGAAGAGACTGTCTTTTCTCCATTGTATAGTCTTGCCTCCTTTGTCATAGATTAGGTAATCATAGGTGCTTGGGTTTATCTGTGGGCTTTCTGTCCTCTTCCATTTATCTATATTTCTTTTTTTGTGCCAATACCATACTGTCTTGATTACTGTAGCTTTGTAATATAGTCTGAAGTCGGAGAGCCTGATTCCTCCAGCTCCGTTTTTCTTTCTCCAGATGGCTTTGGCTACTCGGGGTCTTTTGTGTTTCCATACAAATTGTAAAATGTTTGGTTCTAGTTCTGTGAAAAATGCCATTGGTAGTTTGATAGGGTTGGCACTGAATCTGTAGATTGCTTTGGGTAGTATTGTCATTTTCACAGTATTGATTCTTCCAATCCAAGAACATGGTATATCTCTCCATCTGTTTGTGTCATCTTTGACTTCTTTCATCAGTGTTTTATAGTTTTCTGCATACAGGTCTTTCGTCTCCTTAGGTAGGTTTATTCCTAGGTATTTTATTCTTTTTGTTGTGATGGTAAATGGGATTGTTTCCTTAATTTCTCTTTCTGATATTTCATTGTTAGTATATAGGAATGCACGAGATTTCTGTGCATTTATTTTGCACCCTGCAACTTTACCAAATTCATTGATGAACTCTAGTAGTTTTCTGGTGGCATCTTTAGGATTTTCTATGTATAGTATCATGTCATCTGCAAACAGTGACAGTTTTACTCCTTCTTTTCCAATTTGGATTCCTTTTATTTCTTTTTCTTCTCTGATTGCCATGGTTAGGTCTTCCAAAACTGTTGGATAATAGTGGTGAGAGTGGACATCCTTGTCTTGTTCCTGATCTTAGAGGAAACGCTTTCAGTTTTTCACCATTGTGAATGATGTTTGCTGTGGCTTTCTCATATATGGCCTTCCTTATGTTAAGGTAAGTTCCCTCTATGCCCACTTTCTGGAGGGTTTGTATCATAAATGGGTGTTGAATTTTGTCAAAAGGTTTTTCTGCATCTATTGAGATGATCATATGGTTTTTATTCTTCAGTTTGTTAATATGGTATATCACATTGATTGATTTGCATATATTGAAGAATCCTTGCATCCCTGGGATAAATCCCACTTGGTCATGGTGTATGATCCTTTTAATGTGTTGTTGGATTCTCTTTCCTAGAATTTTGTTGAGGACTTTTATGTCTATGTTCATCAGTGATATTGGTCTGTAATTTTCTTTTTTGTGATATCTTTGTCTGGTTTTGGTATCAGGGTGATGGTGGCCTTGTACAGCGAGTTTGGCAGTTTTCCTCCCTCTGCAATTTTTTTGGAAGAGTTTGAGAAGGATAGGTGTTAGCTCTTCTCTAAATGTTTGTTAGAATTCACTGTGAAGCCATCTGGTCCTGGACTTTTATTTCATGGACGATTTTTGATAACACTTTCAATTTCATTACTTGCGATTGGTCTGTTTATATTTTCTAATTCTTCCTGGCTCAATCTTGGAAAGTTGTACCTTTCCAAGAATTGTCCATTTCCTCCAGGTTATCCATTTTATTTGCATATAGTTGCTTGTAGTAGTCTCTTGTGATCCTTTGTATTTCTGCGGTGTCAGTTGTAATTTCTCCTTTTTCGTTTCTCATTTTATTGATTTGAGTCCTCTCCCTTTTTTTCTTGATGAGTCTGGCTAAAGGTTTATCAATTTTGTTTATCTTCTCAAAGAACCAGCTTTTAGTTTTATTATCTTTTCTGTTGTTTTCCTTGTTTCTATTTCATTTATTTCTACTCTGATCTTTATGATTTCTTTCCCTTGGGTTATTTTGTTGTTCGTCGTCTTCTTTCTCTAGTTCCTTTAAGTGTAAGGTTAGATTTTATTTTTTTTTTGAGATTTTTCTTGTTTCTTGAGGTGAGATTGAATTGCTACACACTTCCCTCTTAGAACTTCTTTTTCTGCATTGCATAGGTTTTGCGTTGTTGTGTTTTCATTGTCATTTGTTTCTATGTGTTTTTTTATTTCCTCTTTGATGTCTTCAGTTGTTTCTTGGTTATTTAGTAGCATATTGTTTAGCCTCCATGTGTTTGTGTTTTTCACAGTTTTCTTTTTCCTGTAATTGATTTCTCATCTCATAGTGTTGTGGTCAGAAAACATGCTTGATACAATTTTCTTAAGTTTTCTGAGGCTTGATTTGTGCCCCAAGATGTGATCTATCCTGGAGAGTGTGCCATGTGCATGTGAGAAGAACTGCCACTTTCAGGTGGAAAGTCCTATAAATATCAATTAAATCTATCTGGTCTTATGTGTCATTTAAAGCCTGTGTTTCCTTATTTATTTTCTGTCTGGATGCTCTGTCCGTTGGTTTAAGTGGGGTTTTAAAGTCCCCCACTTTCATTGTGTTACTGTCGATTTCCCCTTTTATGGCTGTTAGCTTTTGCCTTATGTATTGAGATGCTCCTGTATTCAGTGTATAAATATTTATTATTGTTCTATCTTCTTCTTGGATTGATACTTTGATCATTATGTAGTGTCTTTTTTGTCTCTTGTAACAATCTTTATTTTAAAATCTATCTTATCTGATATCAGTATTGCTACTCCAGCTTTCTTTTGATTTCCATTTTCATCGAATATCCTTTTCCATCCCTTCACTTTTAGTCTGTATGTGTCCCTAGGTCTGAAGTGGGTGTCCTATAGACAGCGTATAGATGGGTCTTGTTTATGTATCCATTCAGCCAGTCTGTGTGTTTTGGTTGGAGCATTTAATGCATGTACATTAAAGGTAATTATCAATATGTATGTTCCTATTACCATTTTGTTAATTGTTTTGGGTTTGCAGTTCTTTTTCTTCTCTTGTGTTTCCTGCCTAGAGAAGTTCCTTTAGCATTTGTTGTAAAGTTGGTTTAGTGGTACTGAGTTCTCTTAGCTTTTGCTTGTCTGTAAAGCTTTTGATTTCTCCATTGAATCTGAATGAGATCCTTGCTGGGTAGAGTAATCTTCGTTGTAGGTTTTTTCCTTTCATCACTTTAAATATGTCCTGCCACTCCCTTCTGGCCTGCAGAGTTTCTCCTGAAAAATCAGCTGATAACCTTATGGGGATCCCCTTGTATGTTATTTGTTGCTTTTACCTTGATGCTTTTAATATTTTGCTTTGAATTTAATTTTTGTTAGTTTGATTAATATGTGTCTTGGCATGTTTCTCCTTGAGTTTATCCTGCCTGGGACTCTGCAGTTCATGGACTTGGGTGGCTATTTCCCTTTTCATGTTAGGGAAGTTTTCAACTATAATCTCTTCAAATATTTTCTCAGACCCCTTCTCTTTCTATTGTTCTTCTGGGGCCCCTATTATTCAAATATTGGTGCGTTTAATATTGTCCCAGAAGTCTCTGAGACTGTCATCATTTCTTTTCACTCTTTTCTCTTTATTCTGCTCCTCAGCAGTTATTTCCACCATTCTGTCTTCCAGCTCACTTATTTGTTCTTCTGCTTCAGTTATTCTGCTATTGATTCCTTCTAGTGTATTTTTCATTTCAGTTATTGTGCTGTTCCTCACTGTTTGTTTGTTCTTTAGTTCTTCTAGGTCCTTGTTAATCATTTCTTGTATTTTCTCAATCTGTGCCTCCATTCTACTTCCAAGATTTTGGATCATCTTTACTATCATTACTCTGAATTCTTTTTCAGGTAGGTTGCCTCTTTCCTCTTCATTTATTTGGTCTTTTATTTGATCTTTACTCCTTCGTCTGTAACATATTCTTTTGTTGTCTCATTTTTTTGATGGGTGGGGCCGTGTGCCTGTCTTACTGCTTGTTTTGCCTGAGGCGTCCAGCGCTGGAGTTTGCAGGCAGTTGGGTAGAGCGGGGTCTTGGAGCCTTGATGAGGACCACTGGGAGACCTCACATTGATCAGTATTCCCTGGGGCCTGAGGTTCTCTATTAATCCGGTGGCTTGGTCTCCGTGCTCCCACCACAGAAGCTCAGGCCCAACCCCTGGCCTGGAAACCAAGATTCCACAAGCTGTGCAGCATGACAAAAAAAAAGAAAGGCAACAAACAAAAAGGAGCAGAACAATAACAAAGAATAAAAATACAATAAAATTAGAAAAATAAAAAATGTATTACAAAAAATAAAAATGTAAGTGAAACAACAGAAAGAAGGCAAAACAGAACCACAATGGCCAAAAAAAGAAAACCCCGAAAAGGCCTTGGTGGGGGTCGGGGGGTAGGCAAGGGAGGGCAGGGCTGGGGATCAGGAACTGTGCAGCCAGAAAAGGCCACCGTTTTTTGGAAGAGTTTGAGGGGGGTGGGGTGGGGGGCATGGCTTAGGCTCAGCATGGCCAGAGGGGCCCCTGGAGGACGGTGGTTCAGGCCTGGGACCTCAGTAGGCTTGCCAGGCCCGAGTGGGTGGGGGGAAATGCTATCCGCATTCCCCTCTGATCCCCTGATCCCCCGAAGGTCTCTCCCTGTCCCTGCTAATCCCCACTCTGTGGGTGGGCCCCTCCTAGTATGGGAACCCCTCTCTTCCCCCACCGCCGTTTGTTTTTGTTTTGTTTTTGCTAAATGAGAAGCATTTAATTCAATCTTTTACATTATATGCTTACTTTTCCTGTTACCCAAGGATGCTTTTTTTAAATTATTGAACTTTAGTTGATTTACAATATTATGTTAGTTTCAGGCATACATCAAAGTGATTCAGATATCTGTATCTATATATCTATATATCTGTATCTATCTATATATATGTTTTCTTTTACAGATTTTTTTCCATTGTAGGTTATTACAAGCTACTGAATATAGTTCCCTGTGCTATACAGTAAATCCTTGTTGTTTATCTATTTTATATATAGTAGTGTGTATATGTTAATCCCAAACTCCTAATTTGTCCTCCCCCGCATTTCCCCTTTGGTAACCATAAGTTTGTTTTCTATATTTGTGAGTCTGTTTCTGTTCTGTAAATAAGTTTAATTATATTATTTTTTTAGATTCCATATATAAGTGCTATTATATACTCTTTGTATTTATTTGACTTACTTCACTTAGTATGATAATCTCTAGGTCCATCTCAAGGATGCTTTTAGAACATACGTAGTAGGTATTCATAGTTTAAAATATCTGGGAAAAGGCTCATTTAAATTATTGAACTAGATGTTTTTCTGCTTTTTAATATTTTTAGTAAGCATTATCTCTAATAACCCCATTGACGTTTGGATAGAACTTTTGTGAGTTATCTCAGTTGGTGATCACAACTTAGGCACTGCCGTTTCCGTATACAGTGATATCCAGTTGACAGATGAGGAAGCAAAAACCCTGAGAGGACAAGAGGCTTACGCAAGGGGAAGAGCAAAGTCTATGACTCAGATTGTCAAACTCCTAATTCAGATGTGTTTCCATTATTCCTTTCAGGGCGATAAGGTTAGGAAAAGAAAATAAAAGGAGGGTGAAAAACATAGCATTTTAAGGTCTTCATGATTAATGCCAGAGTTCACTTTTTTAAGGCAAGAAGTCATCATTGGATCTCTTTCAGTGGTTCCCCTCTGCCTATTGCAAAGTTCACAGTTAGAAGGCTTTTTTTTAATCTCTTTCAGTTCCCCACATACACCCAAAACTACACAACCAAACCGCTTGAAAATGTACAAACACACCATATCTTTTCTTTCCTCTATGCCTTTGCCTATGGTTTCTTCTCCACGTATCCTTCACCCTCTTTTAATATCTATTATATTTTTACATCTATTATATAATTAATTTATTTGTTAAATGTCTATATAATGCTTACTATGTGTGAGGCACTCTTTGAAGTGCTTCACAAATATTAACTCAGTTACTCCTCATAATAATCCCAGGAGATAAGCAATATCATCCTATTTTAAAGATGACAAAACTGAGGTATAGAAACTAAGGAATCAGGATTCCAGAAAGAAGGTTCTGCTGTCAAACTGGGTACTCTTAACCACTACAGTATGTCACATATGCACTAGGAATTTCAAAATTGAAAAACATATCACATTCAGCCAACACTGATGTCTACATGGCATGCTACCAAAGGCGTCCAGGTCATAGCATTAATTTCCTTGTAAATTTACCATCAATTGTAGCCTAGCTCTCATCTTTTTAAACTCAGAAACCTGATATTTTTCAGCAGTCACACCAAGAACAAATCCTTCTCTTGGAGGTGGACTTGCAATGACTTGGCCTGTGAGGTTAATATTTCAAGTTAAAATGCCAATTTATTAACTTACAGTGAGAAGTAGAACTGTCCATAACATGGACCATTCCCATGTCAGCATGACCAGTGCCTCTGCCTCTTAGCAGTCATGTAAAAACAGACCACGCTTGGCAAATTGCTTTGATCAACATGGCATTGTAATGAGGGATATTTCTGAGATGAGCAAAAAATTCACTGGCATCAGCTAGGTTAGTGTGAGGCATCTGGACTGTGATAGCAACAGCCTAGCCAAGGGGATCAGGAGGACGTGAAGTTCATTGGCCCTTAGCCTGGGACATTGCTGGGCTGGGCACTGGCAACCTAGTATCTCTTCCATTCTCCTTTTTTTCTATGATTCTGGCCAGCCCTTTTTTTCCTTTGCTACATTCTACTGTTGAGTGCGTATTAATATAGTCAGTCTGGTTACAGTCAAGTCTTCAAGCCTGGGACCTTTCTATCTCTCTAAGATAGCCTTTGTGTAATTGTATTTTCAGGTGACATTTTCTTTTTGATGACATTCTTGAGACCTAACACAAATACTATCTAGCATTTTTTACACTGAATTATATGAATATTTTCTTAATAGCGAAGACCAAGTCATGCTCATTCTTCTTTGTATTCCCGGAAGTAAATGTATTGCCCAGTATATAATAGGAGCTCAATGGGCGTGTGCTGAACAAACAAGTGAATTAGGGGGCAGTAAAGCATCATGGTTATGAGTGTAAGCTCTGAATGGCTCGGCTTCAAATCTCACCTCTGTTACTTAATAGTTGTGTGATTTTGGCAAGTTACTTAACCTCCCTAAACTTACATTTTCTCTTCTGTAAAATGGGTATAATGATAGTACCCTGTCTCCCAGTGTTCTTGAGAAGAGTAAATAAATTAATACATATAACAAACTTAGAAATATACCTGGAATTCCATAACTATTAGTTATTAGTTTGATAATTCTCTCAGAATTTCATATTTTACTTGTTTTTTTATAAGTGTGACTTATTTTGAAAGAGCAGAGTACTGCTGTTCTTAAGTGTCATCATTGAACATTTAATAAAAAATTGATTGTATTTGTTCACAAGAGTTCAGTAAAATGGAAACTCCCATATATTGCTGGTGGGAGAATGCAATGGTACAACCTTTATGGAACGCAATTTGGCAATATTTATCAAGAGCCTTATAAAAGTTCTTTCCCTTTAGTGCTGTAATTCCCCTTCTAGAAACTTATCTCTCCTAAAGACATAGTCAGAAACTTGGATAAAACATACGCATGGACATGGTTTATCACATGATCACTTACCAAACCCCAAATTAGAAACTACTTAAATGACAAGAAATGGAAGAATGATTACACAAGTTATATCATTTGATGGAATAGTATGTAGCTCTCAAAATGATGTCTTTAAAGTTATTTAGCAGTGTGGAAAAATAACTCCAAAAATTTTTACGTGGAAGAAAAGCAAGCTATAAAATTGTGTAAGTGATGTTATTTCCTCTGCATTGGAAAGAAATTAATAAATCAAAATAATAGTGATTATCTTTAGATGAGACAGCTATGGGGGATTTTTGTTCTTTTGCGTCATCTTTCTTTTCTAAAACCTCCACAATGAGGATGTACTTTAGAAATGAAGATAATTCTTTAAGAATTATGACTTTCATATTCTTAGATGTGTAATTTTAAAAGCCATGTTGAATGTTAAGTCCAATTTTTATCATATTCTAAATGTAAGATCTGTCATATTAGTGAAACCTATCTTTAGTTTTATACCAGAAATAATTAACAGAGGATTCATTTAATATTAATATTTATCAGAAAACCTTGCATTAAATCTATTTGATTAAATAAGAACTCATTACAAGTACTTACTTTGACAACTTTTGAAGCAAAATGAATGCTTAGTTTCAACCCTTATAGAGAAATCAATTTATGTATACAACTGCTCAATTTAACATTTGATAGTAATTCCTCTAAGAGCATACTCAGAAGAAAAGAGAGGCTTTTATATTGGTACTGAGAGGAAATGGTTTTTGTAACAAAACAGTTCAAATTTGGGGCCCTTCATAGGTAGTAATGAGTTTTGTTTTTGTTTTTTTTTCTAGGAGCTGTGAGGGAAGAAATATCCGATATAGAACATGCAGTAATGTGGTAAGTATTAAGGTTCTATGATTGTGATAAGGTATTTATTTTATTTTATTTATTTTTTTATACAGCAGGTTCTTATTAGTCATTCATTTTATATACATCAGTGTATACACGTCAATCCCAATCTCCCAATTCATCCCACCACCACCCCCCACCGCTTTTCCCCCTTGGTATCCATACGTTTGTTCTCTGCATCTGTGTCTCAATTTCTGCCCTGCAAACTGGTTCATCTGTACTATTTTTCTAGCTTCCACATATATGCGTTAATATACTATATTTGTTTTTCTCTTTCTGACTTACTTCACTCTCTATGACAGTCTCTAGATGCATCCATGTCTCAACAAATAACCCAATTTCATTCCTTTTCATGGCTGAGTAATATTCCATTGTATATATATATACCTCATCTTCTTTATCCATTCGTCTGTCAGTGGGCATTTAGGTTGCTTCCATGACCTGGCTATTGTAAATAGTGCTGCAATGAACATTGGGGTGCCTGTGTCTTTTTGAATTATGGTTTTCTCTGTGTATATGCCCAGTAGTGGGATTGCAAGGTCATATGGTAATTCTATTTTTAGTTTTTTAAGGAACCTCCATACAGTTCTCCATAGTGGCTGTATCCCACCAACAGTGCAAGAGGGTTCCCTTTTCTCCACACCCTCTCCAGCATTTGTTGTTTGTAGATTTTCTGATGATGCCAATTCTAACTGGTGTGAGGTGATACCTCACTGTAGTTTTGATTTGCATTTCTCTAATAATTAGTGATGTTGAGCAGCTTTTCATGTGCTTCTTAGCCATCTTAATGTGTTCTTTGGAGAAATGTCTGTTTAGGTCTTCTGCCCATTTCTGGATTGGGTTGTTTGTTTTTTTAATATTGGGCTGCATGAGCTGTTTGTATATTTTGGAGATTAATCCTTTGTCCGTTGATTCATTTGCAAATATTTTCTCCCATTCTGAGGGTTGTCTTTTCTTCTTGTTTATATTTTCCTTTGCTGTGCAAGAGCTTTTAAGTTTCGTTAAGTCCCATTTGTTTATTTTTGTTTCTATTTCCATTACTCTAGGAGGTGGATCAAAAAAGATCTTGCTGTGATTTATGTCAAAGAGTGTTCACCTATGTTTTCCTCTAAGAGATTTATAGTGTCTGGTCTTACATTTAGGTCTCTAATCCATTTTGAGTTTATTTTTGTGTATGGTGTTACGGAGTGTTCTATTTTCATTGTTTTACATGTAGCTGTCCAGTTTTCCCAGCACCACTTATTGAAGAGACTGTGTCTTTTCTCCATTGTATATCATTGCCTCCTTTGTCATAGATTAGCTGACCATGGGTGTGTGGATTTATTTCTGGGCTTTCTCTTTCCATTGATCTATATTTCTGTTTCACTGACAGTACCATATAGTCTTGATTACTGTAGCTTTGTAGTATAGTCTGAAGTCAGGGAGTCTGATTCCTCCAGCTCTGCTCTTTTCCCTCAAGACTGCTTTGGCTATTCGGGATCTTTTGTGTCTCCATACAAATTGTAAAATGTTTGGTTCTAGTTCTGTGAAAAATGCCATTGGTAGTTTGATAGGGTTGGCACTGAATCTGTAGATTGCTTTGGGGAGTATTGTCATTTTCACAGTATTGATTCTCCCAATCCAAGAACATGGTATATCTCTCCACCTGTTTGTGTCACCTTTAATTACTTTCATCATTGTCTTATAGTTTTCTGCATACAGGTCTTTCGTCTCCTTAGGTAGGTTTATTCCTAGGTATTTTATTCTTTTTGTTGCAGTTGTAAATGGAAGTGTTTCCTGAATTTCTCTTTCAGATTTTCATTGTTAGTGTATAGGAATGCAAGAAATTTCTGTGCATTAATTTTGTATCCTGCTACTTTACGGGATTCATTGATTAGCTCTAGTAGTTTTCTGGTAGCATCTTTAGGATTCTCTATGTATAGTATCACGTCATCTGCAAACAGTGACAGTTTTAATTCTTCTTTTCCAATTTGGATTCCTTTTATTTCTGTTTCTTCTCTGATTGCCGTGGCTAGGACTTCCAAAACTATGTTGAATAATAGTGGTGAGAGTGGACATCCTTGTCTTATTCCTGATCTTAGAGAAAATGCTTTCAGTTTTTCACCATTGAGAATGATGTTTGCTGTGGGCTTGTTGTATATGGCCTTTATTATGTTTAGGTAGGTTCCCCCTATGCCCACTTTCTGGACAGTTTTTATCATAAATGAGTGTTGAATTTTGTCAAAAGGTTTTTCTGCATCTATTGAGATGATTATATGGTATTTCTTCTTCAATTTGTTAATGTGGCGTATTACATTGATTGACTTGCGTATATTGAAGAATACTTGCATCCCTGGGAAAAATCCCACTTGGTCATGGTGTGTGATCCTTTTAATGTGTTGTTGTATTCTGTTTGCTGGTATTTTGTTGAGGATTTTTGCATCTATATTCATTGGTGATATTGGTCTGTAATTTTCTTTTCTTGTAGTATCTTTGTCTGGTTTTGGTGTCAGGGTGATGGTGGCCTCATAGATTGAGTTTGGGAGTGTTCCTTCCTCCACAGTTTTTTGGAAGAGTTTGAGAAGGATGTGTGTTAGCTCTTCTCTAAATGTTTGATAGAATTCACCTGTGAAGCCATCCGGTCCTGGACTTCTGTTTGTTGGAAGATTTTTAATCACAGTTTCAATTTCATTACTTGTGATTGGTCTGTTCATATTTTCTATTTCTTCCTTGTTCAGTCTTGGAAGGTTATACCTTTCTAAGAATTGTCCATTTCTTCCAGGATGTCCATTTTATTGGCATAGAGTTGCTTGTAGTAGTCTGTTAGGATGCTTTGTATTTCTGTGGTGTCTGTTGTAACTTCTCCTTTTTCATTTCTAATTTAATTGATTTCAGTCCTCTCCCTCTTTTTCTTGATGAGTCTGGCTAATGGTTTATCAATTTTGTTTATCTTCTCAAAGAACCAGCTTTTAGTTTTACTGATCTTTGCTATTGTTTTCTTTGCTTCTATTTCATTTTTTTGTGCTCTGATCTTTATGATTTCTTTCCTTCTGCTAGCTTTGGGTTTTGTTTGTTCTTCTTTCTCTAGTGTTTAGGTGTGAGCTTACATTATTTATTTGAGATTTTTCTTGTTTTTTGGGGTAGCCTTGTAAAGCTACAAACTTCCCTCTTAGAACGCTTTTGCTGCATCCCATAGGTTTTGGATCGTCATGTTTTCATTGGCATTTGTCTCTAGGTAGTTTTTGATTTCGTCTTTGATTTCTTCACTGATCACTTGGTTATTTACTAACGTATTGTTTAGCCTCCATGTGTTTCTGTTTTTTATGGTTTTTTCCCTGTAATTTATTTCTAATCTCGTAGTATTGTGGTCAGAAAAGATGCTTGATATGATTTCAATTTTCTTAAATTTACTAAGGCTTGATTTGTGACCCAAGATGTGATCTATCCTGGAGAATGTTCCGTGTGCTCTTGTGAATGAAGTGTAATCTGCTGTTTTGGGTGGAATGTCCTGTAAATATCGATTAAATCTATCTGGTCTATTGTGTCATTTAAAGCTTCTATTTCCTTATTTATTTTCATTTTGGATGATCTGTCCATTAGTTTAAGTGAGGTGTTAAAGTCCCCCACTATTAATTTGTTACTGTTGATTTCCCCTTTTATAGCTGTTAGCAGTTGCCTTATGTATTGAGGTGCTCCTGTGTTGGGTGCATATATATCTATAATTGTTATATCTTCTCCTTGGATTGATCCCCTGATCATTATGTAGTGTCCTTCCTTGTCTCTTGTTACATTCTTTATTTTAAAGTCTATTTTATCTGATATGAGTATTGCTACTCCAGCTTTCTTTTGATATCCATTTGCATGGAATATCTTTTTCCATCCCCTCACTTTCAGTCTGTATGTGTCCCTAGGTCTGAAGTGGGTCTCTTGTAGACAGCATATATATGGGTCTTGTTTTTGTGTCCTTTCAGCAAGCCTGTGTCTTTTGGTTGGAGCATTTAATCCATTCACCTTTAGGGTAATTATCGATACGTATGTTCCTATGACCATTTTCTTAATTGTTTTGGGTTTGTTTTTTTAGGTCCTTTTCTTCTCTTGTATTTCCCACTTAGAGAAGTTCCTTTAGCATTTGTTGTAGAGCTGGTTTTGTGGTGCTGAATTCTCTTATCTTTCGCTTGTCTTTGAAGCTTTTGATTTCTCCCTCGAATCTGAATGAGATCATTGCCAGGTAGTGTAATTTTGGTTTTAGGTTCTTCATTTTCATCACTTTAAGTATATCATGCCACTCCCTTCTGGCTTGTAGAGTTTCTGCTGAGAAATCAGCTGTTAACCTTATGGGAGTTCCCTTGTATGTTATTTGCCTTTTTTCCTTGCTGCTTTCAATAATTTTTCTTTGTCTTTATTTTTTGTCAGTTTGATTATTATGTGTCTCAGCGTGTTTCTCCTTGGGTTTATCGTGTGGGATTCTCTGCGCTTCCTGGACTTGGGTGGCTATTTCCTTTCCCATGTTAGGGAAATTTTCGACTATAATCTCTTTAAATATTTTCTCTGGTCCTTTCTCTCTCTCTTCTCCTTCTGGGACCCCTATAATGTGAATGTTGTTGCGTTTAATGTTGTCCCAGAGGTCTCTTAGGCTGTCTTCATTTCTTTTCATTCTTTTTTCTTTATTCTGTTCCGCAGCAGTGAATTCCACCATTCTGTCTTCCAGGTCACTTATCCGTTTCTCTGCCTCAGTTATTCTGCTATTGATTCCTTCTAGTGTAGTTTTCATTTCAGTTATTGTACTGTTCTTCTCTGTTTGTGTGTTCTTTAATTCTTCTAGGTCTTTGTTAAACATTTCTTGCATCTTCTCGATCTTTACCTCTATTCTTTTTCCAAGGTCCTGGATCATCTTCACTATCATTATTCTGAATACTTTTTCTGGAAGGTTGCCTATCTCCACTTCATTTAGTTGTTTTTTCTTGGTTTTATCTTGTTCCTTCATCTGGTACATAGCTCTCTGCCTTTTCATCCTGTCTATGTTTCTGTGAATGTGGATTTTGTTCCACAGGCTGCAGGATTGTAGTTCTTCTTGCTTCTGCTCTCTGCCCTCTGGTGGATGAGGCTATCCTGGTAGTAATGGAGGGTCTCCTGCAGAGTCAGGGGGTGGTTGTGTCTCATCGTGAGGACAAGGACACTGGCAGTAGAAGTTCTGGGAAGTACTTCTTGGCATGAGCCCTCCCAGAGTCCACCATTAGCCCCACCAAGGAGCCCCGGTGATAAGGTATTTTTTTAAGCACTGACTAATGCTAAGGAGTTTCACGTATCCTGAGCAGAAATCAACCAAGTAGTATTTCAGCAAGAGTTATTTCACAGTGTATGGATTATTCACATCAAAAAAAATAGGTATTTTTAATGTTCCTCAATACAAACTTTTAATCATTTGGCCAGATTGAAACTTCAGAATAAGGAATCTCTGTTTCCTCTCTGCTTTCTGGCTTTTCACATCCAGGTCTCTTGAGAACAAATAAGAGGAATGATAAAAGGGAAACCACTTGGGCATCATGAAATAAATATCAGTTAATCAAACTCAGATTTGCCAAATTCATTTGTTTAGCAAATACTATTCAATGCCAACTGTGTGAGGCACGGCACTACTACAAGGATAAATAGCATGTGGTCACTGTCTTAAAACATCTGTTTTACGGTAATGGATGTAGAAAGAGAAGACAGATGTGCACATAACCACATCCTAGGGCAAAATATGACAAACGTAGTAAGAAAGGGATAAAGTTCTTGTGGGTTAAAAGCAGAGAGAAATCTGAAGGGCCTTCAAGGAGGAGGTGATTTGAGGTAGGGCTAAGAAGGCTAGGAGCGCTGTGACTGGCTCAGATTGGGTGGGAGGGGATGACAACCAGTCCAAATGGAGGAGACATAATGGGCAACTTTGGAAACAAGAATGTTGAAGGTGTGTTCTGAACATGAATTTGGGTAGGATTGTGCTTAGAGGTATGGAAGAGAAGAATTGAAAGGTATTTTGAGGTTACACCATGACCAGGTTTGAATGTTAAGCTTCTGAGTTTATATTAGTTCAGTGAGTAATGGAGGGTCACCAGAGATTGTGGAGCGAGAGAAGGATATTGTAGAGTTCCACTTTAGGAAGTTTATTTCTGTGGTGATATGAGGGCTGCACTGGAACAGGAAACAGGTGGGAAGCCAGAAGTAATGAGGGCTGAAACCAGGAGGAAATAGATATAGGAGAGAACAAAATTAAGATCACTCTGCACAACTTAACAAGTGATTTAAAGGAGAGTGATGAGTTGAAATGGGAATAAAGGAAACAGAGGCATATGCGTGTTTAGAGCTCTAGCACTGCCTGATCCCTCTGTTGGAAAAGCTCTTTCTTTGATATTTGCATGATGGGCATCTTCTTTATTCCGATCTTGGCTCAGATACCATTTCCTCAAAGAGGTTTCTTTGCCCACCTTATCTAATGTGGTGGTCCCACTGCCTGGCCCCATTCCTCACAATAGTCAATCCACCACATTTTACTTTTTTTTTAAAGGTCTTGTCTCTACCAGAATTTATCTTATTTGATTACTTGTTGGTGTTCTGCTTTCCCACTCTCGAATGTGAACTCCATGAGGATAGAGCCCTCGTTCACCTTGTCCACTCCTTCATCCCCAGTGCCTAGAATGGCTGACTTACATATATTAAGGAGGGTGTTAGGACTTAGTCTGGCAATACTGAGATGCACAAAAAAAGAAAATGGAGAGTGGATTCCACATGTAAGCAATATCATATAATATTTGTCTTTCTCTGTCTGACTTACTTCACTTAATCTCTAGGTCCATCCATGTTGCTGCAAATGACATTATTTCATTCTTTTTTATGGCTGAGTAATATTTTATGGCTGAGGTAGATATTTGTTGAATACAAAATGAGTACCCATCTTCTGGAAGAACAGTGAATCATTATCAGAAGTACGAATATTGAGAGGAGGTTTCGGAGAGGAAAATAGTAAATTTGATTTAGGGACACTGTTGAGTTTGATATGCAGGCTGGACTTGTAGGTGTTATATTCAACTCGGTTAGGGGGGAATCTGATCTGAGGAAAGAGATCGGGGCTCAAGAGACAGAAGCACAAAGCAAGAAATACAGAATTTAAAGATTTGGCAGTAGTTTTTGTAGGTAGAGCAAATAGAGTAATGGGAGAAGGGAACCTCGGAACTTTGGTGCATGTCTGTACTCAGGAAGAAAGAGGACATAGTAAGAGATAAGCCATAAAAAGCATCATGAAAGAGGTAGCAGAAGAAATAAGAGAGAATTCTTAAAGATGTTCTATAGGATAAATGTTGCCAGAAGGTCGAATTCTGAAAAAAAAAAGGCCAGTGGGGGAGCAGTTTCTCTAGTGTATTAGGAATAGAATCAGGATGGCAGTGGGTGTAGCATATTAATGAGGAAATGGAATCAATAGGTCTAAGTTATTCTTATAAAGTGTTAACAGAGACACTTCATCATTTGTAGAGTCACAGAAGGGTGGGAGGGCGTGTTGTTTTGTTTGTTTGTTAAAATAAGAGACCCCCCCTTAAGAGATGAGTTGATCTGAAGGGAGAGATTGATGATATGTGCAGGTGAGGGTATACCGGATGCCACAGGTCCCAAAGTAGACATTGGGTAACAAGAAGAGAAGGACTCTTGATAAAGGAAAAAGACATACACTCTATTCTTAAAAAAAACAGACACAGATCGAGAAAGAAGGGATGAGGATATAGAAAGCTTTTGAAGATGAGACAAGTTGAGGCTACTCGTGATGAACAAGCTCAAGGTTCTCTATAGAGAAGTCTTCTAAGTCCTCTGCTGAAAGGGAAGGAGGGAAGTTGGACTTGGGACAGTAAGCATGAAGGCCTAGCATAGCCACTGGGGAAACTGAGTGGAAGCCAGCAAAGCAAAATTAAAGAACTGTTAGTAGTAGCAGAGAGGGTTCAACTGAGGTTAGAGAACTTGCCCTTACAGAGTGTGTGGTCAGGAGGGTGTTAGGACTTAGTCTGGCAATACTGAGATGCACAAAAGAAAAATGGAGAGTGGATTCCACATATAAGCAACAGCATATAATATTTGTCTTTCTCTGTCTGACTTACTTCACTTAATCTCTAGGTCCATCTATGTTGCTGCAAATGACATTATTTCATTCTTTTTTATGGCTGACTAATATTCCATTGTGTACATGTACCACATCTTCTTTATCCAAATGGTACAAATGAACTTACTTACAAAACAGAATAGAGTCACAGATGTAGGAAACAAACTTATGGTTACCAAAGGCGAAAAGGGGGTGGAGGGATAAATTAGGAAATCAGGATTAATATATACACACTACTATAAATAAAATAGATAACTAATAAGGACCTACTGTATAGCACAGGGAAATCTACTCAATGTTCTGTAATAATCTATATGAGAAAATCTAAAGAAGAGTAGATATATGTATATCTATAACTGATTCACATTGCTGTACACCTGAAACTAACACAACATTGTAAATCAACTACAATAAAAAATTAAAAAAAAAAAAAGAAAATGGACAGTGGAGGTGACCCCTGGCCAGAATACAGATGAGATGAGAAAGACTAAAATGAATGAACAGTATATGTTTTTAAATGCCTGACCAGGGAGAGCATAAGGAACTAAAAGCCTTGATAATTGGGAGTGGAAGTAATTGTTCAATAGAAAATTTTGCCTAGTTTTTTTCCCTATTTCCATATAGGACACTGGGTGCCGCAAGCCATAGCATTGTCTTCTTCACCACACACACATACCTCACTCAACTGTCGATTGATTAAAAAGATCAAATAGCTGCAGTGCTCCTTGTTACATTTTTTAAAAATGGTATCAACAGTTTGTTGTAGTAATAGTAAGAAAAAAATTTGATGTAAATATACTGTAGCTCCTTGGTTTTCTTTGTGATCCCTTTTATTGTAGTGATATATAAATATCATGGTTTTAAAAACACATGACATAGGAAACAAACTTATGGTTACCAAAGGGGAAAGGAGGCAGGGGAGGGATAAATTAGGAATTTGGGATTAACATATACACACTACTATATACAAAATAGATAACCAACAAGGACCTACTGTATAGCACAGGGAACTCTACTCTAGACTTTGTAATAATCTATAAGGGAAAAGAATATGAAATATATATATATATATATATCTGTATAACTGGGTCACTTTGCTGTACACCTGAAACTAACACAACATTGTAAATCAACTATACTCCAATTTAAAAAACAAAACCACAGAAAAACAAACAATGCAAAAAAAAATTTTTAATTAAATGAATCATGAAATATGAAAAAAACACATGATGTTAGTAAAGAATCTCTTTAACTTCCATTCCTTTTCTTTCTAACTTTTAGCATAGTAGAATGGGTCCAAACTATCCTAAGTAGATGAATGCCTACAGCATCATGAGCAGATGTCTGCCTGCTCTTTCCTTAAAGCTCTTCAGAAACAGCCCCCAACTCCCATGCTGTCATTATGAGCGTTTCCATGGACAGATGCAGGCTAAGACTGACCTAACATTACTTAAAACCCATAGCACCAGCCAACTCTTTACAGCTTGTAGAATCAAACTGACACTGAATTTTTTATGAGAACCTAGAGTCTTCAAGTAATTCGATGCTCTTTTTCTGGCTTTTGGCTATGACAGAGGCAACATTGTCAAAAAACGAAAAACTTCACAAGAAAGAATCTTTTCATAATCACGCTCCAATTTTTCAAACTAAGAAGTTCGGAACACTTCATTTAAGTATTCCCCTTTTAGATGCTTGTTTGGGAAAAACTTGAGGGCCTCTTGTTAGATAAGTTTCCAGCGTCACTCCTTAATCCCTGGACAGGTTCCTACGGCCCTTCTGGACCGCTTCTCCAGAGATTCACTGTCTATTTCTACTCTTTGTACTTGCCACACACAGCATTTCTTTAGGTTCTTGTTCCCCAAAACAAGAGGGGGAGGAAACATCTCCTTAGATTCCCAATTTTTCTGGCTTGACTGAAATATCAGCTTATGTACTTTTAAGGTTTTATTGTTAATCCCTCTATAGACAGAGTGTATCAGTATAAGAAAGTTAAAGTTCCCATGATGTTTGCATGGTTCTCGGAGTCATGGTGCTTTCTAACATCATTTCTGGCTGGTCCAAGTAGGCTATTTTCATTCATAAGGACATAGTTCATCCAACCTTTCCCATTGGACTGTCCCTTCTCTTTTTTAGGAATGTGGCAAGGCTCTCTCTTTCTGAAAGAAAAAGCTAAGGATACCATTGGGAGAAACAGTAGGTGTGAACCTGGCAAACCAGTCAAGTGGCTCACTATGTCTCAGACCTTCCCTGGGGCCCCTCACAAAGGTCTCCTTAGGTCTCATCTTCCTGTTTATTCAAATAGCCTCAAATCTGAACCCCTTGATCTTAATTAGGCATTTAAAATTGACTTTCAATGTGTTTAGAGAAATGCTGTGTTTCTTACAAACCGTTTCTTCAGTCACTGTCCTTAATCTTCGCTAGAGTTGAGATTTAGGAGACAGTGACCACGACTAGCATCCTATTAGGCCAAGATGCCTGTGGTAGCTGATGGCGCTCTCATGTTCTTCATTAAGATTTTATCACAGTATTTTGCAACACTTTACTGTTCTTCAAAAAAATACATTTGCAAGATTACAGTTGGGAAACCACATTTCCATATCTCTTCTAAAACTCTCAGGGAGTAATCAGAAGTGGGTGTGAGGTGAGTGGGCAGGGAATTCTGTCTTCTGAGGAATGGTTGAAACAACTAAAAGCGTTTTTAGCACGTGGAGACAAAACATCATTCATTCCAAGAATAATTGAGCAGAAGATTTGTTCTCAGGACTGGGGTATACTGGTGAATAAGACCAAAACCTAGTTCTCCTGAAGCTTTCATTCTAATGGAGGAAACCAGATTACAAACCAGTAGACAGACAAGTTACTTAAAGGAAACAATATCAGGTAGTGATCAGTGCTCTGCAGAGAATTAAGTGATCAGTGGCGACTTCAAATTGGAAGGTTGGGGAAGTCCACTTGGGGAGTGACACTCGAATGACCGGAAGAAATGAGCTCTGGGAACACCAAAGGAAGAGTGAATCAGAGAGAAGGAACAGCTAGTGCAGAGGCTCTGAAGAGTGAAGGAACGTGGTGTGTTCAAAGAAGAAAGCCCAGTATAGTGTGCAAGAGGAAGAGTATTAGAAGATAAAAAAAAAATAAAAGTGCAGGTAGACAGAAGCTAGATCGTGCTAGATGTCATAAAGTGTTATAGTTTAAGCACAAGGGGAACTACTGAGAATTTTAAGGAGGGGAAAATAGAGTTGGACTTACGATTTTAAAAAATAGTTTTGGCTGCAGGATCACTCTAGAGATAGATGGCAAAGAAGAGAGTGGAAGCAGAAATGCCAGTTAGGAAGCGATTCCAGTAGTTTTCATGAGCACTAATGGATGCTTAGACTAAGTAGGCACTGGTGGGAAGATGTGAGCTATGTTTCAGAGGGAGAATGTCTTTTCCTAAGTCACTTGATACAATCCACTTTTATGGTCTCCAGCATCGTTGCTATGGAATGCCTTACGTGCAGCATTCTGACAAGAGACAAAGGCAGCAGCTATAATGGCCAGAGAGGACAGAATGATCTTAGGCAAGTTTATAACTTTTGGGGGCCTCAGTTTCTACACCTAAACAACGAGGGGGTTGAACTAAATGATTTCAAAGATCCCTTCCAGCTCTAAAATTCTGTAATTCTTCAAAAATTTTAATGTCTGGGCTCTAGCAGATTTGGATCTAAATGCAGACCCATGAAGATATCTATGTTGGTTTAGTGATGGGCAGTACTGTAGTGAACAGATTTACAGCCAGCACTAAAGTAGAGTCAGATTGAAGTGACCCCACGTGGACAGCAGAAGCAAAGTTTCCTGTCTTTGCTGTAGACCTTGATCATCCATCTTAACCAGTGATTCTTATCCCTGAGGTTGTAAAGTTTCATAGCTTTCCTAAAGTCGCTCACATGTTTATTAATGGTCAATCTGAGGTCAATTTCCATTTGACCCCATGTTCATTTTTCTCATCAGGTCTTTGTACGGCATAAAATCAGGGCACATTTGGTGCTTTATGTCAAGAGTCAAATAGTAACTCATGGAAGGAAAGAACATTCTGCTACAGGCCTTTCTTGGCCAGAATTTTCTTTTAACTTTCTGGAATAAGATTCAGACCCGTGAAATACCCCTAGAGTCTAGACAGATGCTGTAGTAAATAACGACAACTTCAGGAGTCAGTGCGCCTGCATGTTGGGTCATTTTCCAGCCAAGAGGCATGTCTAAGATAGGAAGAAGAATTACTTTCTCATAATCAAGTCCTTATTCAATAGCTGAAAATTAGACATCGTGCTGTGTGTCAGGGCCGTTCACTTGTTCACTTGTTCGCTTATTCATTGTCTTGTTTACTTGTTCATTTGTTTAACCAACATTTATAGAGCACCCAACTCTTATTCTGCGTTAGGGATTTTAGGAGTTGCTGCTATCTATAAAAAGACGGGCTACTTGTCCTCAGGGAAATCCAGAGTCTAGCAGGAAAAACAAATACACAAACACATAATGAATTAATGTATGATAAACACTATCAGTGTGAAGGTAAACACAACATGCTAAGAGGTCACGGAAGGACCACGCCTGATTCTCTCACTGCTGTACACCAATTGCCTAGCATGAAGTGTAAACACCATGCTTCTGAAACTGTGCACAGGAAGCACAGCAAGGCCCCAGGGCTGCAGGGGGATGTTTTAAATACTCAAGGGAAACACAGCGGTACTTGACATCTGATGGGCACTGTACAGACTACCACATCATGTTGTATTTTTTTATATGATGTCTTATCTTTGGAAAGTTGGCATTTGCTTTGATAAAAAGCAAGTCCTTTCAGAAAATCAACATGGGACAGGAAATGAGGGTGGCATTTTCCAGTCTGATTTCAGACTTTGAGAAGTTGTGCAGTCCACAACAGGTAAATACATCCCACCAGTAAGAAAGCATGGTTACTTATGATTGAAATAAAATATTATTTTTCTTTCAAGTCACACGTATTGTTTTTCCAATGGCCACTAAGTTGTTAGGATACAAATACCTATTAAGTTTTTTGGACCTAACTACTTAATGAATGGAACCAAAGGTATTCCGCTTTGCCTAAAGGCACCATAAAAAAGATTACTGAGACATTAAAAGGACTGTGAACAGGTGAGGTTTGGCAACCTCTATCACATGGTAGGCATTCAACACATATAGTGAATGAGTGAATGACATCCTAAATAGAGTGACACTGGAGCTGAGCCTTTCAAGAAAATGGGTTCCAATGAGAAAAATGTTATGGAAAACGGGAATGGAATTCATTCAGCAATTTCTACCGTGACCTACTATGTACGAGTCACTTTTTCTAGGCCCTGGGGTATAATAGTGACAGAGAAAGAGAAGACCCCTGTTCTCATGAAGCTTATACTCTAGTGGGAGAAAGCACGATTAACAAGTAAATGGAGAAAAGTGTGACAGTTTCAGATAGTGAAAGACAATGAAGGAAACAAAGCAGGGTAATGAGAGTGACGGAGGGAGGCTGCTGTGTATTCCTTCTGAGATGACGTTGGGGCCCAGTTGTATGTGCGAAGGGTGGCACCTGAAGTAGCCCTGCTTGGTTTAGGCGCTGCCGGGTCATTTTATGAGATGCGTTACAAGGTATGTTGTGGGGAAGGAGGTATTTATCTGTGCTGAAGAATCTGAACTTGGCCCCAAATGTTATTTTGTGAGGGGCATTCTTAGCCCTTGGGCTAATAGGTATTGCTCGGAAGAGGACCAGAAGGGTGACAGAAAGCCGGCTGCTCTGACTACCCCTTTGGGTGTGTGCCTCTTCTCCCAGGCCCAGAGCCAGTCAACCCCAGACTAGGACCTATGAAAGGCAGTAGAGGGAGTTCTTAACCTCAAGTAGAAGTGTCTTAGGTAGTAAAGCAATTCTGAGGGAAAGATGTTCATTTCTTCTTAACAAATGTTCAAAACTCACCACCTGCTAGAGGGGGCTTCCCAGGGGCACTGTGGATCTCCTGGGCGGTTCTCCCCGAGGCTAACTACTCAGCTCTCTCCAGCAGTGGACCCAGGAAATGGGCTTCTTGTCCGATCTACCCACACTTCCCTCCTTACTGATCCATCCAGCTGAAAAGCAGGAACTTTCCTTATACTGTGATCTTCACTGAAAAGGAAAGTGCTCTCATTTTGAGGTCTAGTAGGACATGTCTTTTCCAAGTAACTTTATTAGGACTTCATTTGTTCCTTCATATACATCCATTCACATAACAAAATTGGGGCCACGCTCTCCTGGGTTTTAGATCCCACATGCATTTGTATCTGAGCAGACTCTAAGAGGCCATCAGGATGTGTGGGGAGGGGGAGGGGGAGGGGAGAGTGGTTCAAAGGACACACTCCTCATTTTTAATCCCACATATGCAGAGAACTAAAAGCATCAAAGAAGAGCAGAAAGTACACGGGCTTTTCTGAGTCCTGCCACTTAGTAGTTATGTGCTTTCAAATAAAATTCATTAACCTCTTTCAATCTCAGCTTTCCTACCTTTAAAAATATCCTTCTTACATATGTACCAAGAATGTCTGTTAATTGGATATTTATGGTAGTTTAAAAATTGGAAACAAATGGAGTGGGAGCTGATTAAATACATTGTGGTATGTCCATACCGTGGACCACTATACAATCATTAAAAAGAATAGGGTACCTCATCTTCTTTATCCATTCATCTGTCGTTGGACATTTAGGTTGTTTCCATGTCCTGGAAAATAGATAGCTGGTAGGAACCTGCTATAAAGCACAGGAAGCTCAGCTCGGTGCTCTGTGGTGACCTGGATGGGTGGGATGCGGGAGGGGGTGGGAAGGAGGTCCAGGAGGGAGGGGATATAGGTATACATATAGCTGATTCACTTCATTGTACAGCAGAAACTAACACAACATTGTAAAGCAATTATACTCCAATAAAAAAAAAAAGAATAGGATAGATCTCTAGGTAATAACCTATAATAAAGTTCTTCCAAGACATAGTAAGTGTGACATAAAGCAAGTTGTGGAGTAATATCTTTAACATGATCTCAGTCAGTTAAAAAAAAATCCCTAAACTGAAATGTACCTGGCATATCATAAGTCTTGAAGGACACACATCAAACTGATCACAGTGATTATGTGTGTATGTGATGCAGAGAGAGAGAACTTGAACTGTTTAAGAGGGATTTTCCTTTTTTATTCTATATACTTTTGTAGAGTTTGGGGTTTTTTTTTTTTACAGTGAACGTGTATTCTGTGATTGGTAGAAATTTTAAACTATCTCAAAAATGAGGTTGGGTTAAAGTATTTTAAAAGTCATTGGCTATATATTTATTTTTGAAACTGAAAAAAATACCATCTCACAGGGGTTCTACATGAGAAAATAGCCTAAGAATCACTCAGCCTGGTGCCTGACGCAGTAATGTTTGTTCTGCCTCCTTCAATCTTTTTTTTTTTTTTAAATCAACTTCCCCCTTTCTATGGCAAAGTACCCTTTCCAGGAGAATACACTATTTAAAAAAGTGAAAATCCGATCACTTAAATTTCTGAAAGTCAGCCTTACTGTATGGTATCATGGGGAACTTCTGGTTATTTTGCTAAGTAACAGGTTCCAGGTCTTTTACAACAAAAACATCAGACCTCATCTCTGGCAGAACTGCAGAATTATAATGCCCCTTCCTTTGCAGGAACTATAGAAAAACAGACCTTCTATACCCTGCCCAGTCCTTAGGCTGGACAGTTAGGTCTCTGGCAGTGATAAAGCTTGGCTGTTCTTTGGCCAAATACTTGGTTGGAATTGCTGTGTATTCTCAGAAACATATCCCAGGGGACCAATCAATATCCCCCATAACAAGTCCAGCTTACCACAAAGCTAGAACAAATGTAGAATGTGACTTAACTACTTGTAGGGCTTTGTGGTTTGTGTGTGTGTTTTCTCTTTTAACATTGAGAAGGATTGACTTTGCTGAAACAAAAGGATGTTCTTTAAGGAACATATTTTCAAAAAATCCATGTTTCCCTGATTTGGGCCCCAGTTCTGTTTATGCTGAAGTTAGATAACCAAGGAAAATAACTTTTAGGAAGTAAGAAGTGATCAATGACTTTTATTGTTTCTCTGAGGACAGAGACCCTCTCCAACCTATGCTAACTAAGCTTTATCTGGCCGTCATGCAAATGAATTCATCTCTAAATGCAAGTATACAGCATGCCATGGGGATAACTGGAGATTGATTTTGGTTCAAAACACACCATTTCTTTCTCAAGAGTGAAACACTGAGCATTCGGAATAATGGTTAAAAATATTTGCAGTAATTTTACTCTGGGAAAAAATACCCTCACATTTTATGACTGACTGTTTTATCATTTGTGGCATAAAGAAATAAACATTTTTTTTTAATGATTCACAGATTCCTTCCTTTGGTGGATCTGGTGGATATAGATCTCTCTGCCGTGCTCTTTGCCAGGCAGCCAGCCAAGGTTTTTGGGTTTTTTCCTCCCCAGTGGGTTGGGCCCTTCTGCTTTCCTTCTCCCCTAGGCCTTCTCCTGACTGCTGTACACATTTCTTTTCTTTTTAAATGCTTTTTCTGACATGTCTTTATTGGACCCCTCCGAAGTCTCTCTCTCTTTCCTTTCTCCTTAATGTGTTCTCAGCTTCTTATCCTCTTCCTCAACCTTTTTTTTTAATTTAATTTAATTTTATATTGGAGTATAGTTGATTTACAATGTTGTGTTAGTTTCAGGTGTACAGCAAAGTATGGAGGTTCCTTAAAAAATTAAAATAGAACTACCATATGATCCAGCAATCCCATTCCTGGCCATATACCTGGAGAAAATCATAATTCCAAAAGAGACACGCACCCCAATGTTCATTGCAGTGCTGTTTACAATTGCCTCAAAGGAGTGCTGTGAGATAAGCACGACTCCGTGGAGAGAACACAGGCTTGGGGCTCTGCTACTCACTTTGTGGTTGAGCCAGCTCTTCAGTTTCCCATTGCCTCAGTTTCCTCAAGTATGAAGTGGAAGCAAGAGTAATAGTCACTTTAGAGTCTTCCTTTCCAGGAATCCGTGCGATTCCTGGAAATACACGGGGTACACTCAAGAAATTTTAGTTCCTTCTTCCACCTTCTTTTGGCAAAGATAAGTAAGTGATGGTCTTATAGAACACAGGGCCCTAGTGAAACAGCTGCTCACAGCATCCCAACAGCATTAAACGCTTTATCCCAGAACAGCTGAATTCTCCAGCTAAGGACACTTTCCCTCTTTTCCATAACTCACGGTAATACAAAGAGCTTCCGATTTGGTGGGGAAGATATAAAGAGAAATATATTGAGACGACTGACTTCTGCTCCTTGGCATCCTTCTGGTATACTTAAAAGATCACAGCAGGGCTTCCCTGGTGGCGCAGTGGTTGAGAGTCCGCCTGCCGATGCAGGGGACACAGGTTCGTGCCCCGGTCCGGGAAGATCCCACACGCCGCGGAGTGTCTGGGCCCGTGAGCCATGGCCGCTGAGCCTGCGCGTCCGGAGCCTGTGCTCCACAATGGGAGAGGCCACAACAGTGAGAGGCCCGCGTACTGCAAAAAAAAAAAAAAAAAAAAAAAAAAAGATCATAGGAGATCTTTTCCCCTAAGTTGATCATAATTAGTTTTTTCTAAGCCAGCATCGTCTCATGGAGGAGTCAGAAGGAGTGTTGGAAATACTTGTAAATGGCCTTTGAGTGATAGGAGCTGGCTTTTCTGAACTGAAGAGTCACACACGGAGTTCCAGTTCACACATGCGATGCTGACTGACTAGAAATCAAAGGGCCTCATAGAGCAGCCATGTTCTTTTCATGACAGTGTGACAATGTGAATAGACAGTGTGAAGCAGCTGTTTTCCTAAGGCTATTAGTATGAACAGAAGGCCTACTTGGTCAACCCAGAATTTGTTTCCTTCAATATTATCATGATCCATTGCCATATTGAAACTTTCTAGGGAAAAAGTTCAGCTGGACCTTCTGTCAGGTGTGTGTCTCATTATTAATGTTACAGTAATGGCTTAATAGACTTTTGGAGGAAAGAAAAATCCTTCATCACTCAACTGATGAAGAGGATTGAAGGCTGAATTCATCATTTTATAGAGTGTCAGGACTTATTAGATTGAGAATAGCTGCTCTGAGCTCCATTTCCCAGCAAACTCCACAACCTTGGGCATACAGCTTTAACCTCTGTGTGCCAAATCCTCCTTATTGAAAAAGACTAGAACATTGGTCATACACTTCAAAGGGATCCTGGCAAAGTCATAGACTTACAGGATGGTAGAATTAGAAAGAAAGTAGTATAGTTTGGGTATCTGTCATGTGCCAGGCATGGTGCTAATGACCTTTCACTCCCTAATTCTTTCAATTCTCACCACCACCTTGAAGAGTGAATATTATCCTGATTTTACAGATAAGGAAATTTGACCATTTAAAGAGATGAAATACTTTATCTAGGTCACACTAGATACTTTATCTAGATCATGCTAGGAGTGGGGCTGTGTGTTTTGAACAATACCAAAGCCCGTAACACAATCAGTTATACAGATGATCTAGACTAACTCTCATTTAGCAAATAACAAAACGGAAATACAAAGAGTTTAAAAGGTCAAACATTCTTCCAACATGTTTCTCCTTTTAAGAAAACAGTCAAATAAGTTTACTGTAGCAATTATCATCCTTCAAGGATAGAAGTATATGAACTGTTAAGGACTTTCAATGTGCAAATTAAATACAACAGAAAAGGCAAACCCAAAAATTCTTGTTGAAAACATACCAAATTCCCTCCCCTTTGAGCTTCTCCACCTGTCAAGAGGATATAAATTTATTGAGTCAAACTCCTTAAAATCTACTTTCCCAAGTCCCAGTTTCTGAATTGCATAAGATATATGCTGGTCTCTGGCGACCCAGATAGAAGCTTGAAGCGGGAATGTGACAGAGACTTAGGAAGAAATTACTACTGCAGCTCATCCCCTGGCAGAGTGCCTCGTGGAATGAAACTAAACAAGCTGCCAGGCATAGGTTGCTAAGCGTGCAAATACTTGATTTATGTGAGACAGTTTCTATTTTCAAATGTGTGGAAATTGGAGGCAGGAAGACCAAAAAGACACAAATGCAGATATTTCTAATCCTATGTAGAATAAGGTAAGTTGTAAAAAAAAAAGTATAAGGAAAGAGCTAAGCGGGCTTCTAATCAATCTGTTATTCCTTCCATTTCCAAACAAGCAGCAATGTCAGATAAAATATAAAGTGATAAAACAATGACATAGCCAGGTTCAAAAGCAAGATCAAAATGTCCCTGGACCAAAAATGAAGCAAAATGCAAGATGGTGAACAGGGCTGATATCAAAGGCTTTTTGGCTCCGTGACTGGAAGTCAGCAACGATTAGCAGTAGTTCAACTCCTGTGGGATAACAGGGACTGAACTTATTGTATAGAGTAAGGGGCACCAAAGCCAGGTAGAGAACTCCGTGTCAGGAGTTTGGAGGGCATGTCTGTGGAGACAGTTAAAGAATATTTTTTAAAAGTATCATGACCTATTGCTTGGGATGAGTGCTTATCTGAAACTGTGAGTCTAGGAAGGCTGGTGGACGTTGATAAGATACTGTTGGACTTCACGGACTGCACCTACCAAACTACACTTTAGCTCTGTGATGTACTTGCAATTTCCTCGTTACAGATTAAAACCCAAAATCCAAGTTTTGAGATTCTGAACTGGGGGCTGTGTGAACCATGTGGACATAATCACGAAACTATTAGAAGAGATAAGGATGGAGAGGAAAAAAAGAAAAGCCAAATCATTCCATTAAAAATAAGCCTACAAAGAAAAATTCCAAAGCACGTGCAAGAAATACAGTACCAAGAATGCCAACAAAATTAACATTCACTCCAGATAAAAGTATCTGAAACAGTTTGACAAAAACTTTAAAATGGGTACAGTCGATCCTCATTATTTGTGGGTTCCAGTCATTGTGAATTCACCAGTTTTCTGAAGTCCATCTATCCTTAGTCATTCGCAGACATGCGCAGAGGGACCCAAATTTTGAGTTGCCCAAGGAGCACGTTCCCAGCTGAGGTGGAACAAGGTGATATGCTGCCTTATTATTTCGGCTCTCGGACCGTAAACAGGTGTTCCTTTCTATTTAGTCCGTTTAGCGCCAAGCGTTTCCCATCTTTGTGCTTTTTTTTGGTGATTTCACTGTTTAAAATAACGCCAGCTGAAGTGCTGCCTAGTGTTTCTAAGCTCAAGAAGGCTGGGAAGTGCTTATGGAGGAAAAGAGTCTGTTAGATAAGCTTTATTCAGTTTTCAGAGTGCTGTTGGCTGTGAGTTCAATGTTAATGAATCGTCAAGGTATTTTAAATAAGATGTCTTTAAATAGAAACACACATAATGCAAGGCTACTTATTGCTCTGTTGACTAAAGTGTTGTGACCAGTAACACACAGGAACTGTATTTCTCCTAGGAGCAGCGGTTCACAATTCACCAATTCAGTGTTTGTGTCAACTTTATAGAACGTAACTACCACGAGTATTGAGAACTGGCTGTGTGTTTAAAAGAAACTCACTGAGAAGTAACCATTAAAAATAAACAGTAAATGAGAGAGGAAAACTAGGTAGAAATGAAATATATAGATGGATAAAGAAAAAAACTATTAGAAATTTTGCACTAAAAGAATGTAGTAATTGAAATAAAAATCTCAAGAGAGAAGATAAATTCTAGACTGGTTGCAAAGAGAAAAGCAGTGAATCTGAAGATAGCAGTTAAAAATTTATCCAAAATACAGCTCAAAATTCCAGAGAAACATGATATGAAAGAGACCTTAAGAGAGATAGACAGTGAATAAAAGCTTCCAACATGCATGTAAAAGGAGTTTCCAAAGAAGAGAACGGAGGGAATGACATTTAGAATATTCCAGAAAGGAAAAAAGACAAGAGTCCTCAGACCAGAATTGAAATGAACGTGCTGAGCAGGAAAAATAAGAATACACACCCAAACATATCATAGTCAACATCAGAGGAAAATATTAAAAGCTATCAGAGAAACAGCAGGTGACCCACAAAGGAATGAAAATTAGATTAATGGCAGAAGCTTCTCAGTCAGAAGAGTCTGGAAGGTAATGAGCTAAGTATCTTCAGAGTGGTTCTGGAAAATAATTGTCAGCGTAGAATTTGGTACTTTCAGCTATCAATCAAGAGTGTAGGCAATATCAAAACATGTTCTTATGTACAACGACAAGAGAGTTTACCACCCACAGACTTTCACTAAAATAATTAATATAGGATGTGGTTCAGAAAGAAAAAGTTGGACCCTAAAACGGGTAGGCATAGAAGAAAGCAATGATGAGGCCAAAGTGGTGTGACAGTGTGTCTTGTCTATGCACACACGTTACATTTCTGCCCTGCCCTAATATTCCTGGTTTTCTTTTTCTAATGAGCATATGGGAGGAGTGAACTTTTCTAACCCCTTGAAGCTAGGCATGACCATATGAGTAGCTTTGGCCGCTGCAGTGTGAGTTGAAGTGAGTATATTACTTTCAGGATGAAACCATTTCAGGTCACTTTGATGGTCTCCATGCTCTGTCTTCCCTTGTAGTACTGACCAAGGAAACTGTGTTCTGAAACCCTCCTCGGAGGGTTGTTTGGGGACCAGCAACATCAGCATTTGCTGGACTCGTGTGAGAACTGGAGAATCAGGTTCTGTCTCAGGCCTGAAGAATCAGAATCTTCACTTTAACAAGATCCCCAGATGACTCCTCCGTACATTAAAGTTTGAGAAGCACTATTGGACATCCTCTCTCAGCCTGGGTCACTCAGTTACCTTATAGATAACAGCTGCTCTGGAGAGTCTAAGATTGCATGAGTAAAAAATAAACCTTTGTGCTGGTAAACCAAAGGTTTGTATTTTCAGAATCAGCTAACCTATCCTGACAGCTATAGTCAGTGTGGTAGGCAGAATGGTCTCCCAAAGATATCCATGCCCTAATCCCCGGAACTTGTGAATATGTACTATGCTACATAGTGAAAAGGAATTTGCCAGTGTGATTAAGGTTATAGACCTTAAGACAGGAAAGGTAGACAGGATTATCCAGGTAGGCCGATTATAATCATGTGAAGCCTTAAAAGCAGAGAACTTTCTGTAACTGGAGGCAGAAAAGATGTGGCAAAAGAAATTAGACTCCAAGCACAAGAAGGACTTCATGTGCTACTTATTACTGCTCTGAGGTAGAGGGGGTAACAGCCAAGGACCAGAGAGAGGCCTCCGGAAGTATGTATGGCCTCTGGCTGACAGCCAGCAAGGAAAGAGGGGTATCTGTCCTACGATCCCATAAAACAGAATTTGGCCAACAACCCAAATGAACTTGGAAGTGGATTCATTTCCAGACTCTAGAAAGGAGCTTAGCCCTTGCAACACCTTGATTTTGACCTTGTGAAAGAAGGTCTAGGCCGAGGACCCAGTTGAGCCGCCATGTACCTGGACTTCTGTTTTACTGAAACGTGAGATAATCAATTTGTGTTTTAAACACCTAAGTTTATGGTAATTTGTTAAGGCAGCAAATAGAAAATGAATACAGTCAGTAAACCAACTGTTGACCATTAGCTTTGTTTTTATTTCACGTTTGTGTGTTAATAGCTTCTCAGTGTTTAGCATGTATTAAAATCCTTCCTTCCTTTGGGAAAATGATAGAAACAAAATAAAGTTAGAATTTTAGAAAATTTAAGTTGAAATGTATATTAAAAAGAAATAAAATACCCATTAAAAGAATAGAAATATAATCTCTAGTTTCAAAACAAGAAGAAGAAATACTGGAAATTAAAGGGAATCTTACCAATTAAATAGAAGTTAGAGAAAAAATAATCAGAAAGGACAGTAAACAAATACAAAGCAAGCTAGTGCTTGTTCAAACTTCACAAAGTAATGCCAAAGTTTTCTACAGTGATTGCTTCAATTCACACTCCCACCAGAATTGTACACGTTTTTGTTCCATACCCCTGCGAGTGCTTGATATTATATGACTTTTTAATTTGTGTCTAATCTTGTGGGTGTACTTCTGGAATATACCCAACTTGGTCATGTATATTTTTTTGCATAGCATCTGGTTTCAGTTTGCTAATATTTTGTTTAAGACTTTTGCCTCTATGTTTATGAGTAATTTTCTTTCTTACACAATCCTTATCTGGTTTTGATAGAATGAATTGGGAATGTTCTCTCTTTTTCTAGTCTTTGAAAGAGTTTATTTTAGATACAGTTGTCTGTTCCTTGCATGTTTAGTAAACTTTGCTTATAAAATCAGGAGTGAGGTTTTTTGGGGGTTTTTTGTAGGATGATTTTTTAATTAACTGATTGAATTTCTTTAAAGGCATACAAAACATAGCATAGTGGGCAAAAGAATGAAATTTGGAGCCAAACTATCTAGGTTTAATCTCAACTTTGACCTATTAGCTGTGTAAAAGTCATTTAACCTCACTGTGCCTGTGTTTACTGGTCTGTAAAATGGGCCACATAGGGTTGTTGTGAGGATTAAAGGAGGGGGTATACATAAACAATGTAGGACAGTGCCTGATACATAGTCAATTCTATGTACATATTTACTTTTATTGTTATTATTTTTGCTTCTTCTTGAATCATTCCCTTTCTCTCTTGAATAATTATTTTTCTAAGACTAAGTTTTCAAAGTTTTTGGCTTAAAGTTGGCCATATTTTTTCTGTAACTATATATATTTTTTAAATTTATTTATTTTTATTTTATTTATTTTTTGGCTGCGTTTGGTCCCCGCTGCCATGCCTGGGCTTTCCCCAGTTGCAGCGAGTGGGGGCCACCCCTCATTGTGGTGCGTGGGCCTCTCATTGCGGTGGCCCCTCTTGTTGCGGATCATGGGCTCTAGGCGCACAGGCTTCAGTAGTTGTGGCTCGTGGGCTCTAGAGCACAGGCTCAGCAGTTGTGGCGCTCGATCCTAGTCGCTCCGTGGCATGTGGGATCCTCCCAGAGCAGGGCCCGAACCCGTGTCCCCTGAATTGGCAGGCGGACCCCCAACCACTGCACCACCAGGGAGGCCCTGTAACTATCTTTTAACTTTGGCTGAATCCATAGCTGTCTCCACTTTTGCATCACTTATAGTGTATGTTTGGGATTTCTTTTTTCTTAATTTTATCATTGAATAAAGTTTGTCAGAAGTTTATTTTTTTAGTCTTTTCAAATAACCACTCTTGGGCTTTGTTGAGTCTATGGTTTTGTTTTTTCTGTTTCATTGGTCTTTGTGTTATTTTCTTTCATCTACTTTCTTTGGACTTATTTTACTGTACTATTTCTAATGCCTTAGGTTTGATGCTTAGTGTATTAAGTTTCAGCCTGTCTTGTTTTCACATGTAAATGTTCCACTAAGTACTGCTTTGGTTGCTTCCCATGGTGTGATAAGGAGATTTTTCATTATCATGCAGTTCTAGGTATTTTTCAATTTCCATTATGGTCCCTTCAAGTCATAAATTATTTACAAGCCTGTTTATTAAATTGTAAATATACGGCAGTTGAAAAATTATCTTTCTTTATTAATCTCTAACAACTGCATTGTGAGTTTTTTAAAATGATCTTTGCATTCTGTTTCTTTGAAGTTTGTTGAGACTTGTTTTATGACCTAATATCCATGTGTTTTTGGAGAGAACATGTATTCCTTGATCTGAGGGTGTAAACTTCTATTTATGTCAAGCATTTTGAATGTGTTTTTTAAATCTCCTACATCTTCAATGAATTCTTTTTTTAACCTGCTTGAGAGAAGGATTTTAAAACTATTATACTTGAATGGTTAATTTGCCGATTTCACCTTGTAGTCTGGAATAATTCAAACCTGTCTTATTAGATAGATATATATTTTAAAATAGTTTTATCTTTCTGGGGAATTTAACCTTTATTCATAATGTAGTGATCATCTCTATCTGTAGTAATGCTTTTGGTTTTAAATCTGTTTCATCTGATATTAATATAGCCAATCCACCTTTCATTTGATTAGGTTTGTCTCATACATCTTTTTCTCTTCTTTTACTTTCAACCTTTCTCTATCTTTAAGTTTATGAGGATCTAATGTAAACAAATTTTTAATTACAATCTGATGATTTTTGCTTTATTTGCTCTAGTTGCATTCACTGTGTTCACTGGTAATACGGATTTATTTCTGCCATCTTATATTGTAATCTCTATTTGTCCTGTTTTTCCAGTGGTTTTTTTAATCTTCCTTGCCTTCTTTGAACTATTCAGACTCTCTTTTCCTTATTACTCTTTCCCTTTGCTGGTTTTAAAGTTATACATCAATTTCTATTCTTTCATGGATACTCTAAATTTTAATGTGCATACTTGAAGACCAAAGTTAAGTAGCATCTATACCTGCCTATCAAACAATTTAAATCTCTTAGAACAGTTTAACTCTGATTTCCCTCCTTCAGACTTATGAGCTTTTGTTGTCATGTGTTTTAGCTCTATTTTTACTAACCTCACAGATTTAGTATTTTATACAATCAATGCTTTATATAGTCAGCTCACCTTTATTATCAGATTACTTTATATAGTCATTGTTTATTTAGGTATACTTGAAAATATTCCATGTTCTTTGATCCATATTTTTTCTTAAATCACAGATCTTCTTCAAGGCTCTATTTTTTTCAATCTGGAGTATATCCTTTAGGAGGTATTTTAGTGAGGGCTCAGTGAAAATAAGTTCTCTTAGTTGTTTTCTGTAAAATATTTGTTTATGTAAAATATCTGTATTTATTTCTCTTAAAATTTATTTTTGCTGTGAAAATAATTCTAGGTTGACAGTTATCTTCTCTCAACATGAAGATAATTGTCCACTGACTTCTAATTTCCACAGTAGCTGTTGAGAAGTCAGCTGTCATTCTAATTCTTCTTCCTTTGTCTTTTCTCTCTTACTTCTTTTATGATTTTATCTTTATTATTGGCATTCTTCAGTTAGCTATAGTTTGTGTAGGAACAGATCATTATTTATCCTGTTTGATTTTCATTTGGCCTCTAACTCTGGGGATTTGTATTTTTAATTATTTCTGGAAAATTCTCAGGAAATGATTTGCTCTATATAATCCATATTTCTTATTCTGTTGTTCATATTTTCTGTATCTTTGTCTCTCTGTCCTGGATTTTGTATAATTTGTTCAACTCTTTCTTCCATTGAACAGTTCGTCTCCCCTGCTGTGACTAATATGCTTTTTATTCCGCATATCAAATTTCTAATGTCATTTATAATTGTCATTTACTTAAGTTCTATTTGTTTCTTTTTAAAGTATATCTGATGACACTTTTCTTTGGTTATATGTTCACCATTCTTTTTAAAATTTTTTCTTAAGTACATTGTATTTTCTTATTTTGTATCCTGTGTCTAATAATTTAACTATGGTAACTTTCTGTCGGTTTGATTTTCTTGCTTCTATCGTCTCATGTTACCTTGTTTCCTCATATATGTTGTGATATTTCTATGTGCTTTCATGATTGTTGGCATTTAAGAGAGAGTTTCTTGTAGCCTGGATTTACATGTGTACTTTCTGGGAGAATTTACATTTGCTTTTGAGGACGATGATATTGGAATGAGGTGGTGATCAGTACTAACCAAGACCATTTTATTTTATTTTACTTATTGGGGTGTAGTTGCTTTACAATGTTGTGTTAGTTTCTGCTGTGCAGAGAACTGAATCAGCTATATGTATACATATGTCCCCTCTTTTCTGGATTTCCTTCCCATTTAGGTCACCACAGAGCACTGAGTAGAGAGTTCCCTGTGCTATACAGTAGGTTCTCATTAGTATCTATTTTGTACATAGTAGTGTATATATGTCAACCGCAGTCTCCAAATTCATCCCACCACCACCCTTTCTCCCCTTGGTGCCCATACATTTGTTCTCTATGTCTGTGTCTCTATTTCTGCTTTGCAAATAGGTTCATCTGTACCATTTTTCTAGATTCCACATATATGCATTAATATACGCTATTTGTTTTTCTCTTTCTGACTTACTTCACTCTGTATGACAGTTTCTGGGTCCATCCACATCTCTGCAAATGGTACTGTTTCGTTCCTTTTTATGGCTGAGTAATATTCCATTGTATATATGTACCACATCCTCTTTATCCATTCCTCTGTTGATGGACAATTAGGTTGCTTCCATGTCCTGGCTATTGTAAATAGTGCTGCAGTGAACACTGGGGTGCATGTATCTTTTGGAAGTATGGTTTTCTCTGGGTATATGCCCAGTAGTGAGATTGCTGGGTCATATGGTAGTTCTATTTTTAGTTTTTTAAGGAACATCCATACTGTTCTCCACAGTGGCTGTATCAATTTACTTTCCCACCAACAGTGCAAGAGGGTTCCCTTTTCTCCACACCCTCTCCAGCGTTTATGGTGTGTAGATTTTCTGATGATGGCCATTCTGACTGGTGTAAGGTGATACTTCACTGTAGTTTTGATTTGCATTTCTCTAATAATTAGTGATGTTGAGCATCTTTTCATGTGCCTCTTGGCCATCTGTATGTCTTCTTTGGAGAAATGTCTATTTAGGTCTTCCACCCATTTTTTGATTAGGTTGCTTGTTTTTTTGATAGGGAGTATTCTAATTTCATTCTTTTACATGTAGCTGTCCAGTTTTTCAAGCACCACTTATTGAAGAGGCTGTCTTTTCTCCATTGTATATCTTGCCTCCTTTGTCATAGACTAGGTGACCATAGGTGTGTGGGTTTATCTGTGGGCTTTCTATCCTGTTCCATTGATCTATGTTTCTCTTTTTGTGCCAGTACCATACTGTCTTGATTACTGTAGCTTTGTAGTATAGTCTGAAGTCCAGGAGCCTGATTCCTCCAGCTCCGTTTTTCTTTCTCAAGATCATCAAGACCATTTTAAACTAAATTTTCCATTGTCCGTGTTGTGCGAATTGTGTCCTGAACTCTCGTGAGTCCCATTGTTAGGAATTCTGAAAGAGAATTCTAGCCCCATCCTTAACCCATAGCCAAGCTGAGATAGGCAAGTTTCCTTATTATTTCCCTTCACGAAGCTGAGTTGGTTTGGTTTGTTGATATCAGCCCGTTTGATTTTTTTAAATAAACTTTACAGCAGCTTTAGATTCACAGCAAAACTGATCAGAAAATATGGATCTCTCATGTGCCCCCTGCCCACCACATGCACAGCCTTCCACACTATCAACATTCCCCACCAGAGTGGTGTATTTATTTCAGTCAGTGAACCTACATTGACACATCATTATCACCTAAAGTCCATAGTTTACATTAGAGTTCACTCTTGATGTTGTACATTCTATGGGTTTGGACAAATGTATGACATGTATCCACCATTGTAGTTTTATAGGGAATATGATAATTCCACTGCCCTAAAAATCTTCTGTGCTTTGCCTATTCATTGCTCCCTCCTCCATACCCAGAAACCACTAATATTTTTACAATCTACATTTTTTGGCCTTTTCCAGAAGCTAAGTGTTTTGTTTCTTTTCCTAGTTTACTCTTTCTCTGAGGGTTTTGCTTAGGGTCTTGGCATTATGAGGGGATTTGATCCTCTTCCACATCTTGCAGTCTATACACTTTATCCATTGTCTCCTGCTCTTATAGCCTACTAAAATGGAAAGTTGTAAACCACCAGAAACCAACAGATCCTTTTTGGACATCCATCAATTTCCTCTGTGAATTTATGCTTTCTCAAATTTTTTGTCTCTATGGAAACTTCCTTGCCAGTTCAGTTGTGCATATAACATTTTTTTAAATGTTATTTTTACTTGAATGTAGAATTTTTAGGTGTTCTGTAGTGGGAAGCTTTGTCAAAATATCTGGCTCTATATATTGTTGCATATGGAAGTCCCTTAATCCAATCCTTGACAGATATTTATTTAGCATTGATTTTGTGCCAGGCTGTTACGAGGCCCTTGGTAAACCAAGAATATAATATAGTGTGTTAAGTCCAAGGATGAAGGTATGTATAGGATTCTATGGCATCTCAGAGGGAGCTGCCTCTCTCAGCCTGAGGATAAGAAGTTGTTGTCGTGGAAGGAATCCAGGAAGTGATACTTAAGCTTTAAGGACTCAGCCAGGTGAATACAGGGAGGCCATGCTGGATAATGTAAGCCAGAGCAGCAGAGCACTGAGGGAATGGCAGCTATTCTGATATAAGGTGTGGGGTGGATGGAGAGAAGAGGGGAGATCTGAGGCTATGGAACGGGTAAAGCTAGGTCAGCTCCCTTCAGAAACCTGCTGAGGTATTTGTTGTATTGTCACACCATATAGAAGAGAGAAAGCAGACTGACCTCATAGCAAAACTGAGGACACTCAGGGGGAACAACCGTTTCAGCGGCCCTTTTCCTTCACTCCTTTTTCAGATTCAGCCTTAAAGGAGACCAAATAAGAAGGGAGGTGACTTCTGTCCAAAACTTATCCTCCAGTTTTGAATTGTCTGTCATTCTGCCTGTAATTCTATCGTTAGAATAAAAGCTTGATTTATGGTCACAATACCTATCTTCCCCCTTTAAATTGTGAGCATCATGAAGGCAGGGAGAATATCTGACCTTTCACTCTAGCCTAGTGCTCAGCTAGTGTCTCCGTGTTTTGTGAACACATGGAAATTCATAGCTATTGGGAGTGATTAATTAGAAGGCATTGTGATTCATCCAAACCTGACTGTAGATAGCTTGAATCAGTTTGCTTTCGTCGTCCCTCTTCCCTAGTACAGCCCACGGAAGGAAATGGAAGTTTTAGGGGAAGAGGAGAGGAAAATCAACTTGGAAGCCAAGGGCTCTTCAGGATGAGACTGGGGCTCGGGGGAGGTGCTTCAGGCTTCAGAGGACAACCTGAAAATACTGGGTTTTAGGGGTCAGGAAATATATTTCTCTAATTCTTTTTTGGTTTCTTAAAATATGTCCATAGTCCAAGATCAACAAACTAAGAAGCATGAGCACACATAAACAAAGTTGAGTGTTGTCATCCGTCAAACTTATAACCCAGTAAATTTGGCACAGGATAGTATTTGATTAGACTCATATGGTAAGACGTTCATTTAAGTCCCTTTAATTAAAATTATGTGAAAACAACTAAATAAAGTAGTGCTAGAGGCAGCAAGGCAATGGGGAAGGCAAAGCTAGATGAAACAAGCACTGTCTCAGGCTCCTCTGAAGCCCCCAGGAGCTGTATAATGCTCCCCTCCCTGGTGTTGGTAATATTAATAATACCTGACATTTATTGAGTGCTTACTATGTGCCAATACTGATTTAAACGTTTTACTGGTACTAACTCATTTCTGTCCCATTTGCCTACAGAGACACCATGACAGCGCCAGTCCCCTTTATGCCAGGGTGAATATTGAGATCCTTCAGAGGGATAGACTTTTTTGGGGTTTTTTTAGGAACTGACGCATTTCACTGGGTTCTGAAAAGAGTGCCCAGCTGTCCAGTTTATAGCTGCCAATTTGGAAGCTGGTAAGAAAAGCATTAAAGGAGCAGTGACGGACCCATCCTCTCGTGCAGGGTAAAGAGGAGGTTTGGGATGTGAAAAGAGAAGGCAGAGGTATGATTTGTGACAGCATGTAGGTCCTGGGCTCCTAGGAATGGAGAAAATAAGGACATTTAGAAAGGGAACTGGGGAAAGATAGCAAACAATTTCTAGGTCCCACTTGACCACAGTAAACGGAAGGGTGCACTCTTTCTCTGGGAAGGTTTTACTCTACCCTACAGCAAACCTGTGGGGGAGGGTGTCTCCCTTCTACCCAGGACCACTGCCTGACACCAATTGAGTTGAAACTCCCCACCCTGCTTGTTTTACTTTCTGCTTTGTTCTGATTCCATGGCTACCCAATTTTTCTGAGATAATCCCACTTTCAATGATTTCCCTGGTGTTGCCGTAAGTATCCTCAAATTTATCAAGCATGAATTCTGACATTTGCTGTGGAAAGTATTGTCACCATATCCATGATGAAGCTTCCAGCCGCTTGAGAATACTTCATTTAAAAGGTCAGTTTATGTAGTAAATCATGAATGTGGGTGTCTGGAATAGGAATTCTGATCTAGAAGTTGGGAAGAGACAAGGGAAGGAAGAGAACGTCATTAAGCTCTGGATCGTTTTATCCATGGTAATCTTACTCTTTCCCCTCACTCCACAGTCTACAAGGAAAGACTCAGCTAATCTTCACTGGTACCATGTACAGTCTGAGGACATCTGATTTCCTCTCTTTGGAAACCTGTCTCTTGCCGGGATGACTTGTATTTGTGGTCAGGGTTAGAATCTACCATCCAAAGAGGAATCTGGCTGAGAGGAGGCACTATTCCATTCCACTGATTGGAGAATAGATCTATTGTCTTTCTCCTCTACCCATTGACCTGGAACCTTCTCCAAGTTGGGCAGCAGCTTCACTCCTAATATAAACTTCAGTGAACTGACTGGATAATAATTCAAATAGCAGCCTGATGTCAGCTTTGTAGGAACTAACTCGGGAACCTTAAATTGCTTGCTTCAAAAAACGTACCTATCGAGTGCCCAGAAGTATTTCAAGAACTCAAGGACAGAGGTGTTTCAAGAGGTGTTCATGGTACTGTATTACATGCCTCCAAAAAAGAGCATTGATTAGATACAGTGCCAGGAAAACAGACAGCTGTCAGGATTCAGTGACAGCCGAAAAGAAGTTAAGCTTGCAGGCAACACTAGGCAGTTTGTTATAGACTGGGATGGAGAAGAGGAGAAGAGAATACTATGGTCTTCTCCGAATTGTCTAACATGGTACAGGTTTCTCCCCTATCTGAAAGTAGAGCATGCCTATGAAACCTTTTCTAAGTTGAAATGGCATAAAACAAAGAAGCAGTTACCTTAGGATGCATCTTGCTAACAGATGCACAGAATAAATGGAGTTAAAGCACGGATGCTCATAGACACCGTTCAAATGTAGGCTTGATGCTGAGATGCAGAGTGTAGTTCCTGGGGAAGGAGCTTGGTGGTGCCACTTTCCCTGCTTGGGGTGGGTGTCTAGGCCTGCTGCAAAATAAACACTGAACACTATTTTGCTTTTCACCTCTTTTTGTAAAAGCAAAAATCCTCTTCGGATTTCTTTTGGTTGGCAAAAGCAGGTATTAATGTAAGGTCTTTCGTAAAAGCAAAATGGCGTAAAGCGAACTTTGGAAAAGCGGGGGATGACTGTATTTATCTTTGAATTGCTCTGGATGGTATCTTTTTCCAGTTTTCATTAAGCAGCTGGCATAAGCACCGGAAGACAACTTCAGCCTCCGTATTTGCTCCTTTGTCATATATCAAGCTTTATTACCTTTCCCACTTATAAATAGAAACATAAAGAACTTGTTATGCAGCAGGCCCCAGCAGTAGTAACAGCTTAAGTGTTTACATGCTAAAATATTTCCCTTATATGAGTCCTTCCTCTAACCTGACTGTCCACCACAAATATTTTGGTAAATGCAGTCTGAAAACAAACAAAAAAACCCTGTAGACTTGAATGCTTTTAAAATGAAATTGTATGCCATGTTCCAAAAAGGATTACAAATTACCACTTCAAATATGTTAATTTGGGGAGGGAAAGAACATTGATTTTAGACAATAATAAAAAATAGTAAAAAGTCAGAAATGCTGATTTAAGAAAAGATACTGCTAAATTGGAGCTAATTCAGAGAAAGGGACTAAAAACAATAAAAGCCCTCAGGGAATGAATATTTTCAAAATGGAGAGAATTTTCAGAGTCTAACATGACAAACAACAACCAGTCCTACAAATCCCTCAAGGGAATTGGATTCCAAAAGTCTGCCTTGTTCAAAGGAGAAAAAAGAACCACACTGAAATAAAAGCTACCCAAACGGGGTAGGAAAAAAACGAACTTTTAAAATGAAATGTTTTAAATGTTTTTACTTAGATCAGCTCTCAAATGCCTGGAGACATTAAAAACTAGCCAAGCAGAGCATTTGTTTTCAGATAACAAGCTCTAATCAAGTAAGTAGGGTGGGGTTAATGATTTATTGTGTGATATATTTTGAGTCTCTTATGTCTGGACCTGGATAAACACATTTGGACTGGCTTAGAGCTCTTTAATATACCTGTAACCAGCATTCACTTAGTGGGCCCAGAGTAGGGCACACCCAAAGCTTGAATAAACTTAAGCGTTCCATATTATTTTACAGGGTCACAAATCTGTAAAGATGTTATTTTATAGGGCCCGACCCTGATCCACAGTAAGGCGTTAAAATGGTTAATGATTCATTTTCATAGGCACTTACTTTCCAGAAGTATTGATGGTTTGGAAGGAAAAGAAAGAAAATCTGTAAATCTTTCATACCAGGGAAAAAAAGGAACAAAACAAAGGACTCTTAAATATGTCTTATATATTATACATGAAAATATAGTGTCCCAAGAAAGTCTGTTGGTATTTTCAAATAGGAGGAAGAATGAGACAAGAGTGACCTTTACCTGCGGTGACACCACCTTCTTCCAAAATCGACCCCATTTTCTGTTCTCTGCACTGATAGTGGTGTGTTTGAGATTTAAATATTATGCTCTTGAAATATAATAGAATTGTCTCCATATAGACTGTCTAGACAGGGCAGGGACTATGTTTAATCTCAGTTTTCATAGCAGCTAGCAGTCTTGCACAAATAAATGCTTTTGATGATGATGTTGATGTTAGTATAAGCAGGTGGCCAAAATTTGGGTATAAAGCTGGATACCTTAACATTAGTGCTTTATAGTGCATGCATATAACAGTGAATGTTATATAAAATTTACAACTGTCGATTTATGGAATAATAAATTATTTCAGCACATTTTATGTTTCTTCATATTGCCCTATTAAGTTTGTTTACATGCTGGAGGAAACATCAATCTGCCTATTCAGAAAGTAGGCAAGAATCCCTACTCAATTTCCCTAGTGTCTGAAATCAAAAGTATTCTTGTAAATCTGTATTTCAAAAAAAGAAGAAAAAATAGATATTTCATCAAGATTTTCTAAGATTCCTTGATTAGGAAACTATCAAGATTTAGATTCCCTGCAAGATTTTAAGAATAGGAGTTTCTACAATGCAAGACATGACTTCTGTTTTATGTATTTGATGTGTTAGTCATTCATTCTCAAAAAAATTTCTTTTGCGTACTGGTATATAATAGCTTGCGAGCCAAACAGTCAAAGATCCCCATCCTCCTGGAGCTTATACTTTAGTGGAAGGACACAGACAAAAAATAAGCATAATAAGTAAGTAAATTATGCGGTGACTTGAAGGTCATTAAGTGTGAAGGAAAAAAGGAAAAGTTGAGAGGATAAAAAGGAATCAGTGGTGGGAATTGCAATTTTGCATAGAAAAGTCAAGGTAGGTCTCATTGGGAAGGTGATATTTGAGCAAGACTTGATAGAGGTTGAGGTTAATTAGCCACCTGGAATCTGGGCAAAGAAAATTCTAGGCAGAAGGGATGGATAACGCATGTGTCCTAAAGTAAGTGTATTCCTGGAGTGTTCAAGGCGTAGTGGGAATCCAGTGTGGCTGGAGCCAAGGGCATAAGGAAGACAGAAGGAGGTGATGGGGCCACATCCTGACCTCTGTCTGTGATGAGGGTTTTGGCTTTTAATCTGAGTGAAGTGAGGAGCCACGGCAGAGTTGTAGCTGAAATGTGACACAATCTGCTTTCTGCTTTAATAAGGTCATTCTGGCTGCTCTGACAGAAGTCTCTTGGAAAGCAAAGGTAGAAGAAGGAAGATCAGTTAGGAGACTATTGTAATAATGCAGGCAAGACATGACGGTGGCTTAGCCGAGTTTTTGGTCAGATTCTGTATAATTTTATGTATAGAACCAGCATTTCCTGATGGATTGGATGTGAAAGTCAAGGATCACTCCAGGGCAGTGGTTGTCAAAGTGTGGTCACCAAACCAGCAATATCAGCATCACTGGGGAACCTGTTAAAAATGCCAATTCCTTTACCCCCCCCCCCAAATCTACTGAATCAGAAACTCTGGAGTAGAGGTCCCCAAACTTTTTGGCACCAGGGACCAGTTTCGTGGAAGACAATTTTTCCATGGGGGTTGGGGGGCAGAGGGATACGGTTCAGGCTGTAATGCGAGTGATGGGGAATGGCAGATGAAGCTTCGCTCACTCACCCACTACTCACCTCCTACTGTGCAGCACGTTTCCCCTGCTCTGGAGGATGGGGCCCTAATAAGCTGGTATTTTGATCAAGCCATCCGGGTGATTCTGATGCACACTCAAGTGTAAGAACCGCTGCTTTAAGATTTGGGGCCTGAAAAGGATGGAATTGGCATTGACTGGGATGGTAAAGGCTTCAGAGGAAACAAATTCTTGGGGGGGAAAGAGGGGATTGAGAATTCAAGTTTGGACATTATGATTTGTGATATCTTAGACATCCAGATGGTGAGGAAGCAGTTGTATATATGAGACTGGAGTTCAGGAGAAGGGAGTCTGAGTTGGAAATAGAAATTGAAACATTAATTATGTTTCTGAGAATAAAATATCGTATTAGATTGGATTGCATCAGTGGATAATTACTGTTTAGTAGTCTCAGCTCAACTTCAAATAAAAGAGGCAGAAAGCCAAGTAGTAAAGCCAAAGTATATAAAAGAGGTGTCTACTTATGTGCTGAGATTTGAGAACTTTAGGGTGCATATTCTTCAGAGCTTCCATCTACTTATTGTGCAGGAATCTTTTATGGTAATCTTTTCCCATTTTCCCATCAGACCATTGAGGGTTCCTAATATTCTGAGAGTAAAACTTAGCACTAATAAAATTTTCTGAAGTCATCAAGTAGCTGATAAATTTCCATATATGTTTTCATCATGGAGTCGCAATCTCAAATTTCTGGAGGATAGAATAGACACCTTATTAAGCAATTATAATTTTGTTTTCTTGCACAGTAATTTTTATGGAGGGTGAGTGATTAGGACAGGATGGAGGGGAGACACGGAATTTGGAGGAACAGTTACGAGATAGGGAAATGCAGTGAGAAGGATAGATTTCTTCAGTTACTACAGTCCAAGTGGTCACCTAAATATAATTTCCAGTATTTTCTTGATACTATCAGGTATTAATATTGACTTTATAAATAAGACCAAAGAATCAGAATATGGCATCTCTACCATGGCACTCATATAATAATTTCAATGAAACAGCAAAATTAGGAGAAAAGGCCAACCACCAAATACTTAAGGATAGAGGTAGAGCAGAAGGGTATCCTTTAGGGAGGAAAATGTCATCTTGAAAAAGACAAAAAGTTACCTTTCTCCTGACCCTGAATCTATATTTTCTCAGAACCATTTTAAAAGCCTTTCTGATGCTACCACCCTTAGCTGCTGAGATTATAATCTTCTACATTTCACCCAGTGAGTGAACTCTGGGAAGCTTGACCCTCTTTTGTCCCACAATGTAATCTGATCCACCTGTCATCGTCAGGGGACATCTGGGATCCATCTTATCTTTCCCACTGGCTAGTTAATTAACCAGAAAATGTTTTGAATTGGATTCATTTATGGCAGAACTCCACGGACTTTATGAATTATGATGGGAGTACATTAAAGGTCAGCTTTTATTTTTGTGCTTTTAAAGAAGAAAACTCTGACACGGTTAGGATTGAGTGCTTTAAAATTGGAGAGAAAAAGTATTATATTGTATTAAATGGCTAAATGCAGTAATTCATGGGATCATCTGACTATGTTAAATAAAATTTTTTTTTTTTTCAGAGTGAGGAAGCCCTAGCTCAGTAGCCTGACACAGAGTTGTCAATCGTCAGGCATTACAGTTAGTTGGAAATAGACAGAAGGCCAAGAAATGCATTCCTTTGCTCTCTCTTGCTCTGTTTCTACTGGACAGTGTTTCTGGCTGAAAGCTGGGGGTCTTTAGTCCAGAGCATCTTTCCCACACTATTATTTTTTGCCAGGTTCTTGGTGGGGGATGTGTCTAGTTCAGAGAGCTATGAGAATTTTCAGCAATTTTATTTGTCTTCATCATTAGTACCTATGAGATATTTCAAAGATGATGCCCAGGATAGGATGTTAAATATTTTTCAAAGCAGTTAGGTTTATCAGGTTCTAAATCTACCTTTTAGGAGGATCAAGAACTATAGTGGTTTCATACATCAAATTATAATTCAAAACTAAAAACTTTGTACATGATGAATCTGTATACAAGTAAGGGTTATTGTCATTATTATTATGATACTTGTGGGACAAGAAACTATGATGACTTTGCTTGAGTTTCCACTCCTGCAGCTGGGTGATTCCAGATGCATCAGGAGTTCAGTGAGTGTCTTGAACTATGCTTGAGATGTTTTGGGTTCAACAAAAGAAGCGTTTGCCAAATCCTTCTTCCCTTAATTTTTAAACATGTGTATTTCAAGGGAAATTTGATTCATATGTTTCTGATTCATTTACACTTAAATCATGAAAATGTTATTTTGTAAGAGCGATTTGATGTCCAAGAAGCTTTCTGAACCTGTTTTATAAGCCTTCTTGAGTCGTTTTTCTTAAAACAGGAAGTTGCATTTTGCCAAGTACAAATAAACTCAAACATTAAGAAGGTTCAAGTTCAGTTTCCAACTCTGAACTCCAGGTTTTAAGTGCATTCTCAATTTAGCAAAATATATATTCCCACCCCTACAGAAGTAGGGGCAGGAGGAAAGACCATAGTGATAAAAGTGAGTAAAGGTGTTCGCAAACATTATTATTCTCAGAGACATTTCTCCGGTTGTGAAAGTTTATAAAAACCTATAGCAGGTGTTCTCAGAGCTAGTAGATATAGGTGAATGGCAAACAGGAACATCTGTCTGCCTGTTGATTCTCTGTGATGTGTGTAGATATGTCTACTTTTTTGTCACTGAAAAGAAAACCAAAAAGTCTTAATAGTTTAGCTTCACTTTTTGGTAATTTTACTTTTGACTGACTTTCAGTCTTATTTATTTTAGTAAAGGTGGGAAGACTCAACACATTTTGTTGAACAGCGGGGACTCATAAGAGATTCTGTAGGAGTTTTATGTCTGTACTAAGATGATGTAACATCAATTTTAAAATGTAATTGACACTCCTTTCTTGCAATTGGATAAATACAGAAAAGTATCTCAGGTTCATACTCAGAGGTCTCTTAATTATATATTATCCTTCTTACTTAATGCAGAGGTGATTCAACCTGACCCTGAAATTCCCTTATGGCTGATTCACTTTTATTTATAGAAAAAGAAGGTAAAAGTAATTATGAGGGAAGTTTGGGACCATGCTAAACAGTTTGCTCAGTATTCTGCTCTATTGAGTCCACTTCAGTATTTCTTCTGTTCTACTGAGTAATCAGCTGACTCTTGGAATGACAGGTATTATGCAACTGAAAATACTTTATTTAAAACTTATTAATTAAACTATCAGTTCAACTGTGGAGCCCCCATGCAGCGGCCACTAGGGAAACGTGTTAATCATATAAAGCTGGTTTTATTAAACTTGCTAAACAAGGGGAAGAAGCACCTTGACAGCCGGTAGTTTCTCAGATGGGGGAATTTAGGGAAGAAGACTTGTAGAGTTTGGGGCTGTAGTTAATCACAGGGTTATTTCAGGACAGAAGCTAGTAAATGAGGTCTAGTTGGAGAATGGTAGGATTTGTAAACTGGGCAAGTTGTGGTCTTGCCTTTGGAACATAAGTTCATGAATAATTAATGTTAAGTTTGTTTGTGTTCTTATCTTGGAACACATCGTCTGAAAGGAGATGGGGTTAAACATTTGAGTTCAGATAGTTTGTGTTGCATCATACAATTTACCTGTTCCGTGATTTATAGCATAGGTTTGCATATTGTGAGTTTTATTTTATTTCTTACAACAAACAACTATCACAACAAAGTGTAACACACACTTATTGACTGGTTTAATGATCTTTAAATTTTTTTCAGACAGTATTCAAAATCACTTAAGCCTTGCTGGGTACACATGTATACTTTATTTATTTAAAGAATAAATAAAATTTATTCTTTTCCTTTAGTATTACATTTTATTCACTCTGAGAACATATATGATACTAACAATAAAATGCCTTTCAGAATTTATATTGTTTTTTGTTTCTGTTTTTGTTTTTTGCGGTGTGCGGGCCTCTCACCGTTGTGGCCTCTCTCGTTGCGGAGCACAGGCTCCGGACGCGCAGGCTCAGCGGCCATAGGCTCTCGGGCCCAGCCGCTCTGCGGCGTGTGGGATCCTCCCGGACCAGGGCACGAACCCGCGTCCCCTGCACCGGCAGACGAACTCTCAACCACTGTGCCACCAGGGAAGCCCGAGAATTTATATTGTATTTTGAGCTAGTTTAATTTCAACTGAAATAAGTAATTGTTTACACCCATTTTGCCTAGGAAGAATTAATGCTTTCTGAAATATTAAAGGCTTATATGCTACTTAATAGTAACACTGAAATTTGAGGAAAGAGTCAGGATTTCATTTTATAAAATAGCATAATGTTATTCTCACAATGTTTATTTAAATGTAAATAGATTTTCAGAGGAAGAAACCTTGTAAAAGAGAACTCTTAAAAGTGATAATGTAGTAATCAGGAACTGCTAAAAGGCTACATGAAAATTCATTATTTAAGATAAAAAATTTTAATGAAAGGCTTCCCTGTCATTAATATCCATCCTTGTAGATGGATATTCTACAATCTTCCATAATAAATCCTAATCTGAATGCATGTACAATAAAATAGACCTACTTATCAAACAGCTTCTCCGAGGGATAGGTGATATTTGTCTTTTTAAAATTAAATCATATTTATTTTCACTATAGTTTATCATTTATTAGATAATAGCCATGGTTAGTTATGGTTTTACATTTTAAAATTCCATTTATAAAATATACATGTAGGGCTTCCCTGGTGGCGCAGTGGTTCAGAGTCCGCCTGCCGATGCAGGGGACACGGGTTCGTGCCCCGGTCCGGGAAGATCCCACATGCCGCGGAGCGGCTGGGCCCGTGAGCCATGGCCGCTGAGCCTGCGCATCCGGAGCCTGTGCTCCGCAACGGGAGAGGCCACGGCAGCGAGAGGCCCGCGTACAGCAAAATATATATATATATATATTTATATATATATACACACACACACACACACACACACACACACACACACACACACACACACATATGTAAAACATTCTTGTTTTCTGCTGGTCTCATACAGTGTGATTTCAAATTCAGAGACTTTCCTAATTCTCCAACAACACTTTCTCTTCACTGGCTTCATTAAATAATCACAATAATAGCTACCATGTACTGTCTTCCTTGTGCCAGTATATGGCCAACAGAAGCTCATGAAATTCTGACTATGACCTTGAGAGCTGAGTATTATCATTGCCTCTGTTCTAAACACAAGGCAACGTAGGCCCATAGAGACCCACCATATTGCATCCAACTCCCATCTGAGGAGGGAGTCCAAGACATTCAGCCATGCTGCCTGAAGCCAAAGAAATTCAGGTGTAAATGCTGTTTTCTCTCTTTTGGTCTCCCTGTTTAATTCTGGATACTGTGTAGCCTAAGTATACTGCTTTAGAAAAAAACTCACAAACAACCCCACAAAAAATTTTGAACGAAATCATCATAACTTTTTGCTCCTAGTTGCTAAAATAACACTTTGTCATAGCTTTTGGTATCAGAACTGAAAATGACAGTGATACTTTTAACTAACCCTGTGACTATACTCAGTTCTACTTAAATTACAAGGAAACAAAAATATTACAATGTGGAGGCACTCCACGGACAAATAAACATCTTTGAGAAAATATATTTCAGGGTGGTTACTTTCCCAACTAGTATCCGTCAGATCTATTTCAAGCTGGTTTCTTTCCCATTTCACTTCTATCAGAAAATATATTTCAAGGTGATGACTTTTCTCAAATCTGTCCCTTCTGAGGGCCAAATAATCATATAACCTTTCAGATACTATGGGAGGGTCCATCTGTAACGACAGAACATTTGCTTTGTTTCCTAAGACCTGGAGCACATAGCTGCTCTAGTGTTCTGTTTGAGGCTGTTCTCCTAACCTGTGCTTCTCCCTTCCCTCTTTTTCTTCTCCAGGACTGCCCACCAGAAGCAGGTGATTTCCGAGCGCAGCAGTGCTCAGCTCATAATGATGTCAAGCACCACGGCCAGTTTTATGAATGGCTTCCTGTGTCTAACGACCCCGACAACCCATGTTCCCTCAAGTGCCAGGCCAAAGGAACAGCCCTAGTGGTTGAACTTGCACCTAAAGTCTTAGATGGGACTCGCTGCTACACAGAATCTTTGGATATGTGCATCAGCGGTTTGTGCCAAGTAAGTGCTGGCTTCTTTTCACTCTATTTTTCCAGAGGGTTTTGTGTCAGTAGCTTTTGCGTAGTCCTGCTATCTGAATCAGTGTTACTTTTTCTAGAGTTTACAAACGATGACCCATTTGAAAATTGAGGTTCAGCTTCTGTTAAAGCTACAAGAGCTGTATTATGTGTTAAGGAAACGTGGACTAGAGTTTCTTCTTCCTTTGAGTCTCACTTCAATAGAGAAGAACCAAAATTCTTCAACATTGTGTATCACTTTTGTACTAGACTCTGAAATGACCTCTACCTTGGTTGTCCCTGAAATAATGTGGGATGTGTGTGTGTGTTTATCTGTATTCAGAGGCATCAACTTTCGTTTACTTAGAGCTTCAGAATCGCTCAGGTGAGACTGGCTCTAAAATCCGCACGTACACTGTACGAGAACTTGTTGCTTCTCTATCGTGACTACAGTCATGCTGAAAATTTAGACAAATTGTAGGAAAAGGCATGGCAGTGTCAACTAGGTCGAATTCAGCCAGGTAAATCTTTAACAGGGAGAGCAAAGAGATTTGATTTCTGGTATCAGTTTTTCAATGTCTACTTTAGGTGGGGAGTGAGTAAGGTGAGGGAGAGTTAATATGTTTGCCATCTTGAGTTCAAAGTCTAGGCTTTGGATTAGGATGACCAGCCTAGTTTTTGGAACAAGCAGTTGCTACCGTTTCCTGTGTGCTATACTTGACGATTATACATTTAAATTTCACGTAGTAGACAATTTGAGAATCTTTGCCTCTCCCAAGAAGACATTGGCTGAAATGTTTCTCTCTTCAGAATTTCTGATATCACAACTAGCCATATAAGAATAAACCTAAAATGTCTTTCAGTAATTTGTTGTTTCAAATTCACATGTTTATTTAAAAGCTAAATCTGTTTTCAGATGTGAAAGGAATAGTTGTAGTGTGAATGACTGCAAGAGGTATGAGACGTCCTACGAGGTTCTGTGTAGATGAGAGAGAGACAGACATACTAAACCTTCATGCGGTCTAGAGTCATGGGACAAATAAGCTGTGACAAGTCCAGGCACTTCTTGGGTAGGAGGATGGAGTGATGTTTACATATCAGTAACTATTTTACTATTTTAAAGCTAGGAAAGGCCTAAGAGGTGATCTAATCAACATCCTAAAAAGCAGTATATTTGAACCGTTTGTGATACTTGGTATTTGCTTCCTTCTCTAGAACTCTCAGTGGTGTTGAGATGTAATTATGGAATCTACAAAAGCTATGGGAATGACAGAGAATTGTAAAGCAAATATATACAGAAAGGGACTATGTTGTAGGGAATGGCAAATAAACATAATAATAATTTCTTATGTATGTGTAGTGTTTGAACGAAGAAAGACAGGGGCTTCCCTGGTGGCGCAGTGGTTGAGAGTCCGCCTGCCGATGCAGGGGACACGGGTTCGTGCCCCAGTCCGGGAAGATCCCACATGCCACGGAGCGGCTGGGCCCGTGAGCCATGGCTGCTGAGCCTGCGCGTCGGGAGCCTGTGCTCCGCCACGGGAGAGGCCACAACAGTGAGAGGCCCATGTACCGCAAAAAAAAAAAAAAAAAAAAAAAAGATTTCCATTTTGTAAATGAGAAAAAACCAGGGATCAGAAAAGTTGTGTGATTTTCTGAAAGTTATATGGTTGGTCATGGAAGAAATGGGATTAAATTTCAGGTTCCCTGATATCTAGTCCAGAGTCGTGGGTACTATATTATACTGATGAATGAACCAAAATAAACAAGATTGGCCTGCAAATTAGGTTTCATTTGTTTCTGCTGCATGGGAATTCAATGTGGCCTCTTTTTTTCCTAAACTAACCCCGCCAAATGGCTTCATGTAACTTGGCAACTGAAGCAAGAATAATCATGCCTCCTCAACTTAGATTCTTATAAGTGTGACCTGTTAGATTTGGGGACAAATGTAAATTAGAGAATATCTGAATAGAATGGTGACGTACATAGAAATTGTAATTAGTTATTATTCTTTTCTTTATTTATTTGTCTTGTTAGAGGCAGTAGTAAGGTAAAGGGATGGAAGAGTTCAGATTGCATTTAGATTCTAACAAGTAGTTTGGCCAGAGAGCAGGATACCCCCCAGGTACTCAGTAAGGAGAGAGAGAGGTATTTTGGGAGAAAATCATGGTGTCTTGAAATGGCAGACAAGACCATGATCCGCAGTGGGTGGCCAAGAAAGAGTTTTAGTGGAGAATAGACATAACCCTAGCTCTGCTTTAGAAAGATGAATATAGCTGCAGTTACAGGATGCTTGAAGTGGAGTGAGGACCACTTTCAGGACCCTGGAGGCAAAGAGACCAGCTGAAAAGGAGGCTCTTAGAGCAGCCAAAGTGAGGAGAAGCATGAACCTTGGGCCAGGCCAGTGACAGCGGGAACAGAAAGGAAACAATGTCTAAAACCAAGAAGGAGTTTTCATTTTGACTATAACCAGAGCAGGGGAATAGTTGTTAAAAAAAAAAAAAAATCAAATCACTCATGCTCAGGGAATCAAAAACGACCACTTAATATGAATTTGTAAGTGATATCATTTTTAGATCCTTGCTACCATTACCATAATGGCCTTTTTTTATGATTAAAAACTACTTGCTTTTTAAAAAGGAGGGAAGGAGCTGAAAGAGAGCAATGTGAGAGAAAGACAGCAAGGTGAGAGAGGAATATGATAGAAGTTTTCCCAAATGGATAACAATTCTAAAGGTTTACTTGGCTTTGCCAATAATACGTTTGACATTATCAAAACAGTTAAAAAATTTTTCTTATCCACAAAAAAATGATAGCGGAATAACGATGGAATACTTAAATGCAGTATATACTTTTTCAGAAGAACAAGAGTGAGGTTAGTCAACAAAAGAAAAGCACTCACTGCTACCCTGAAAGAGTAGACATACGTAAATTCCATCCTACTTAGAAAAAAGTTCCTTTATTTAGGTTGCATCTGTATATCGGTGATTAGCATTTGTGGTCTTTGGTAAGAAACATTAAGAAGTCATATGTTCATAATCTTAAAAACACTGTCAAAAATCTTAATGCTAGCTTAAATGTACAGTTTTTATAAAGAGCTTCTCCTGGCTTCCTGAAAAAAGTCATCTCCTCTGCCCCATTTTCCCTTCTCTTCCGTTTCTACCCCATTTGGGGGGAATTCTCAGCTCTTTTACTGGCTTCATTGTTGTCTTATTATCACTTTTTGTTGGTAAGCTGCTTCAAATAATTTTGATGCTAGACAGATATAAATTATAAACTGTAGAGAAGCAAATGTCTAGCTTTGGATATAGTCTTACCTTGACAGAAAATGGCAGCGTAACTAAGAGATTTGTCATTTTTAAATACCAGTTATTTCAGTTATGCCTGTTTAATACTCAACTAAAATCCACTTCCTCAAAACCATCTGAGGCTTTAACTCTTAAATAAAATTATGGAGACTTTGACTTTTAGAGTCAAAAGGTACCTTAGCAATTTACAAATATAACTATTTCACAGAGGAGGGAACTGGGACCTGCAGACAGTTCCAAAAGTCGTAAATGAGGGGGTTATCTGTCGTGAATTTGCTTCAGGAAAATTCTAGGATCATTGCTACTTATAAGAGATACCTTATTCGGTAATATTGGGCATCGTATTAAGCAGTATATTCACTGTAATCGTAGTAGTAATAATAATAAAATATCCTCCATTTTTTAGTAACTACCATATCTAGGCACTTTACGTATATTTTTTAAAATATTTACAACTCTGCATATTAGGTGGCATTATCCTCATTTCACAGATGAAGGACTGAGGCTCAGGTATATTATAGGACTCGCTCAGAAGTACCCAGCTCTGACTCCAAAGCCCTTATTCTTCCTGGTGAGGCTAGCTGGACAGAGGCAGTGTGATGTTGAGTACTGGTCCCCAAACTTGACTGCCCTCCACAATCCCTTGGAGAGCTCTTAAAAGGTACGACCCTTAGGCCCATCCTCCAGAAATTCAGGTTTATCCATTTGATGTGTTTCAAACACTCTCCCTATGACCCTAGTGTTTGGCCAGATTTATGAAGCACTCGCCAATTAGAAAGCAGATAGCATTTAAAGTCACAAGATACAGATTACAATCTGGATTTTCTTTAGTGATCTGTGTAATCTTGATCAAGTTGCTTACCCTTCCTGAATTCTGTTTTTACTCTGCAAAATAAGATTATCTTGCAGACTGCAGAGCACCAAGTGAGATAATTCATATGAAATGCTTAATAAACTGTCAAGTGCTGTGGAAAAGTAGAGTACCCTGAACATTTTGAATTGCAAAATATATTAATGTAGTGGTTCCCTGTGTGGAACTTCATAACGCTGTAACAATTCAAAAAAGTTTATAGAATGAGATAAAGTAACCTACTTCTTATTCTGCTAAGAACATTCAAAAAGAAAAGGAGACCTTCTATCATGTACTTTCACCATCGTTTCATAAATGAAGTTTTAATAACAAGAAAGCAACAAGAACCTGATTTCAGAATGAAGGACAAACCTTTAAATTGAATATTGTTTGCCTTTTGAGAAAGTTACTACCCTGTACTTATTTTTCATTCTTTCTCCAGAGCACAGAAATTGTTACTAAGAGTGAAAGCACTACCTTTGAGATCATCTAGTCCAGCCCTGAGAAATATTGCTGTGCTAGGTTATGCGATTTTCCCAGGATCTTCCAGCTAGTTAATGGCAGACTAGAGGTCAGAGAATGTCACTGTTTATCAGCATTTTTTAACTATGCGCCCTGTGTTATTTCTTCAGCCTCTCCCACAGGCCAAAACCTTGTCCAGCTTTAATTCTGTCATTTACACATGGAGACAATAGGTTTAGTGAATGTCTTTTCAAACCACATCCTCCCCTTGACATCCCCACTAGAATCTGAGCATTGTCCCCAAGAGGTAGCTGTGTTGATGTGTCTCCCCACCTTACATCTCAGACTGAGAGACGCTGGGATTTTTATTTGCTCTAGATCATTCTAGATGAAGTTGGGGATAAAGCAGAGCCAGGAAGGCAATTTGTCATCCATGAAGAGTTAAGAGCGAAGGCTCTGGAGTCATAATGCCTGGGTTTGAATCTAAGCTCCACCACTCATTAATGTATGACTTTGAGCAAGTTCTTGAGGCTCAGTTTCCTTATCTGCAAAATGAGGATAATATCTGGAAACACCTGATAGGATTGCCGTGAGGGTTAAGTGATCAACTGCAATGAAGTGCTTACTATGAGCTGGATCAGTACTAGCTTGTGGTAGGAGTAGTCCTCAAATTATTTCTTTGACTTTTCCCTCTTTATGGCCTTTTTTGAACACATGGTTTAAAGTGGTTATACATGCTAAAGGGGATCCTGACTTGCCAGCGAATGAACAGACCTTCTGTTAATTTCCTATTGCACCGTTCTTTGCTAATAGCTCCATGCTGCACCATTATCAACTCCTGATCCAGGGCAGTGAATTGCGTCCTGTACAGAGTTAATGAGCCATTGCAAATAGGATCAGCTCTATTAGTGCCGCTGTTATTCATTTATTTTCATTATCCAAATTACCCCATTTATATTTGTTATAAAGCACAAAGCCTGTTTCTGTTTTAAATATAAAAAAAGAGTAGCATAAATTTACAGATAGAACATGTGCTGCTGTTAAAAATAATTTTGAGGTTATTTTGAAGTCAAATACAGAAAAGTGTGTTTTATTTTCATAATTAATGAAATTCATTGGTTGTTACCTAACATACATACATCAAAAGACAAAGTGCAATTATAAGCCGGCTCTTTTTTAATGAATCTGCATATTTATAGTACTGCACAGTGCTGTGTCAGAAAACAAGGCGTTTCGAAAATGAAAAGGTGAATTCCTTTCCAGTAATGCCTTATATAATGTTGCTGTAAAATGAATAATACAATAAAGAAATAAGCAATAAATTGGATCATGGAGTTTTGAGGTTTATACTGTGGTGACACTAAAATGAACCACAGCTCTAACAAAGAAATTCTTTACGTTTTTAATAATTCCTATGGTGAGTAGTTTGAAATGAATGGAATGCTTATTTCTCCATCTCTGTCTGTGACCTAAGTCACTACTATCAAATGTCTACCAGGTATTCTAAAGGTAGTGATGTCAGAAACATGGACTTGGCGGTTTTTCCCTCTGTGTTTTGTAATCTAATTCCACGTGGAAGCATGGCGTTGCTTCAGAGATTTAATGCATCATCTTTCTTTTTCTCCCCTTTGCGTGACACAGTAAAGATGAAATGAACGGCTTTACTGCCTACTAGTTGAATTTTAACAAATTACTTAGTTTCTGAACATTGTTTATCTGCTCTCCCGATAATCTGGTGGGTACTGAGTTGACAGAGTTAAATATCATCCCTCAGGAATGGTACCTTTGTAGGGCTATTGTGAAAAATTCAGTTTGTTCGTTTGTTTAATATTTACTTAAGAATTAGCAGTGTGCTAATACATACATGAATGGACAGGAAAAAAACACAGTCCCTGCCCTCCCTGAACTGACACTCTAAGGGGAGATGGGCCAAGTGTAAAGGAAAGTATACTATTACCCCTATACTCTATTCACCTAACTGTGAACAGGAGTTTACAGTGAAAACAAGAGTTTCCTTTCTAAAATACAGATCTGACTTTATTTCTTATCTGCTTGAATCATTTCAATTGCATTCTATCACCATCAGGATAAAGAAAGCCCAAATTTCTTTACATGGTAGCTCTCTTTACTGGGTGGCTTGAAACAAGAGAAAGTTGTTCTCCCACGATTCTAGAGACTAAAAGTCCAAAATCAATGTATCGTCAGAGTGATGCTTCCTCTGAGGCTCTGAGTATAATCTCTCTTTGCCTCTCCATAACTTCTAGTGGTGGCTGTCAATCTATGCCTACATCTTCACGTGGCCTCCTCCCCTCTGGGTCTGTGTATGTCTCTGTCTTTACATGGCATTTTTCTCCCGACGTCCCTGTTTTCTCTTCTTATAAGGACACCAGTGATATTGGCTTCTGGCCAGTTCTAATTGAGTATGACCTCATCTTTTTTTTTTTTTTAATTTATTTATTTTGGGCTGCATTGGGTCTTCATTGCTACACACAGGCTTTCTTGAGTTGCGTCGAGCAGGAGCTACTCTTCGTCGTAGAGTGTGGGCTTCTCATTGTGGTGGCTTCTCTTGTTGCAGAGCACAGGCTCTAGGAGCACAGACTTCAGTAGTTGTGGCACGCGGGCTCAGTAGTTGTGGCTCTAGAGCACAGGCTCAGTAGTTGTGGTGCATGGGCTTAGCTGCTCCGTGGCATGTGGGATATTCCCGAACCAGGGCTCAAATCTGCCTGCCAATGCTCGTGTCCCCTGCATTTGGCAGGCAGATTCTTAACCACTGTGCCACCAGGGAAGCCCGAGTATGACCTCATCTTAACTTGATTATATCTGCAAAGATCTATTTCCAAATAAGATCACACTCACAGGCACTGGGGGTTATAACTTCAACATATCTTTTTGGGGGGACACACTGAAACCCACACTAGCACACATCCCAGTTTATTTGTACATAGTACATTTTCATATATGCATATACATACATACATACATGTACATATATACATATAATTTTGAAGAGTTTGTAGGAGCCAGAGTGGGAGAAATTTAGACTGTCATAAGTAGAAGGAATATCTGACCAAACATGGAATCAAGAAATGCTCAGAGGAAGAGATAGTTGGAAAGACCTAACTAGCGCCTAGAATTGAAGGAGGGTGAAGAAACAAAGGGCTAGAGAGGGTGTCAGGACCTGTGTCATGAGGAGCTACATAAGCTATATTAAGAAGCTTGGGGTTTGTAATATTGAGAGACAAAGAGTGCCAGTGAAGTAATTCAAGCAGATGCCAGATAAAGTGAGACATGTATTTTAGGAAGAGTGCTCTATCTGCATTGAGGGCAATGGATTAGAAAGGACCCAAAATTGGTAGTGGGAATAAAAGGGGCGATTTCAGAACAAATCAGGAGATAGAGTCCCTGGACTTGGCGACTGGTGAAATATAATAGGAGAGAAAAATTGAGAGTTGAAGACAATGCTCTGGTTTCTAGTTTGAGCAAAGCATGTTGCTGCCGTTCACCGGGGTGTAGAACATAAGAGAAGGGCCAGGCGTTGGTTTGGGGCAGGTCGAGGGATGAGGAGATACTGTATGTATAGCACACTGTCTGCCATGTGATTGTCACTCAGTGAAGTCATATCCTTTCTTCCTCCCTCTTACGTCTTCTTAAGTGAATGGTGTGATTCCATCAAGTTGGTATGGTCACTGTCCTGTTTATGTATGGTTAAAAATTTATCAGGTTAACCTTTTCTGTGATCACATGCTAGTTAGTTAACAAGTCAACTTAAGCATTTGTCACTTTTAGGAAAAACTGAAGTCAGATGACTGTAGTTCCTTAAGGTATCCTCTCTATTTGAATAGCTAAGAGATAGAGAAAGTGACACTCCGGAGGGATTCATTCATCTCAAACTATCTCCTTCCTGCCACCCCAGTTGGGTCCTTTATTTATTCATGTATCATCTCTGCTCCTGGAAAGAATTTCTTTGCCATATGAGAATTTTTTTCATCTTGACATTCAATTTGTGGGACAGAAACCCTTCTTTTGAAAAATTTTATAATAACTTTATTTTTTGTGCTCTTTTGTTGTTTTTTAAATAAGCACTTTTACAGGTTTATTGTTTAACATACGTCACACACACAAACACACAGATACATAAACGCTTCTTTCTATAGCTTTCACAGAAAAACTTTTTGAAAGTTATATCTATTTAATTTTTCCTTTGAAATTCAGTGTGCACTGGGAAAGACAAAATCACGGATTTTGTTTTCCCAGCGAGATTCAGTGAAGTAGATGAAGGCAGTGTGAATCTCATTTAGAAAAAACTTTCAAATGTTGTTATTTTTCGTGCTGTATAGTTTGCAGAGTGCACCACGCGTATCACCATGTGCTTCTTGTACCAATTTGGGGGAATAGCTTTATTATTTCCATCTTATAAATGAGGAGATTTAGGCTCATAGAAGGTCATACAACTAGAAAAAGGCAAAGCTACGATTCAAATCCTATTATTTCTATTATATGTCACCTTTCCTCTGAGAAGATATTTTAATAACGAAGCAGAGTACCAGTAAGCACACATCTTTGTTAATAGGGGTATGAGTGTGTGTAGCTGAGTCAGGGACCTCTGGCCTCAGAATTCTGTGTTCCGTTCAGTGAAAGTTCCACCAAGATCTGGCAGCTTTCTTGGTTCATCCTATGATGTTTTGTCTCATGAATGAGTCTTTGGGACACTTGTTTGTAGAAATAATGAATATGCTAAATTTTACCAAATTATCTTTAATATTGTCTCAGCACTGTTAGTAACTAAAAAGTTTGGATTTCCCCAAATTACCCTCACTTCTTCTACTAACGTCAAGCTCAGGGCTCCTCAAGACGACTCTCGGGTTTGATAATTCACTAGGACAGAGAGAACTCACTGAGAGCTGAGTGGTACTGTTGTACTCAGTTACAGTTTATTACAGCAAAAGGATACTGATTAAAATCAGCCAGGGAAAGAGGTACATACAGCAGGTTCAGAAGAGTTCAAGTGCAGACCTTCCAGTTGTCCTCTCCTGGAAGAGTGGTGTGGATAGCACCTACCTCTCCCAGCAATAGTGTGTGACAATATGTACGGAACCCGGAAAACTCACCCAAGCCTTGGTAGCCACAGTTTTTATTGAGGCTCCATCACATAGACTTGGTTGAGCATCCGCATGGCTGACCTTCGTCTCTAGCCCCTCCAGAGGCTGAGCTGATACCATGAGGCCCAAAGCCCTCATCGTCAATCACATTGTTAACCTGGACTCTCTGGCATGGCCCAAGGCCCCAGACAAGCAAAGATACTCTTACTGGTCAGTGACAAGAGTTTAGAAATTGCCTCCCAGGAACCAAGGGCAAAGGCCAGACCTCTCCTTGAGCAAAGTATATCCCTTACCACACAGTACCTTTTTGAAGCTATTTATTCATTCAGTTAATATTTAATGCTTACTATTGGGCATTAGGCTATCCCCTGGGGTATGTAGCAGTGAATAGGACTCAAGCCCTCCCCTCAAGGAGTCCATAGCCTCAGTTTTAGTAGCTAAAGAAAAAATAGTGCCCAATTTTTCCCTCATTTACTGTCTCTAACTTTGGAGAATCACCTTATTACCTACGAGAAGATTCCATGAGAATTACAACATTCACACCAACTAGCCGTTCTTTTTGTGTGGGTATGACTCTTGACTCTTGTTGCAGAAAGGTGCAGCTGCTTTGGAAGACAGCCTGGCAGCTCCTCAAAATGTTAAACATAGAGTTACTGTGTGAACCAGCAATTCCACTCCTAGGTATATACCTAAGAGAAATGAAAGCATATGTCCACCAAAAAAACCATAGTCAGATGTTTATAGCAGCAGTATTCATAATAGCCAAAAAGCAGAAACAACCCAAATGTGGATCAACTAATGAATGGATAAATGAAATGTGGTCTAATCATACTATGGAATATTATTCCACAATAAAAACGAATGAAGTACTGATACATGCTATAACATAAATGAACCTGCAAAACATTATGCTAAGTGAGATGAGCCAGTCACGAAAGGTTGCATATTCTATAATTCCGTTTATATGAAATGTCCGGGATAGGCAAATCCGTAGAAACAAAAAGTGAATTAGTGGTCGCCTAGAGCTGGGGCTTGGAGTAGAATGGGGTGAGAGGGTGACTGCTGACGGGCACGGGGTTTCTTTTGGAAGTGATGAAAACATGCTAAACAGATTTTGGTGATGTTTTCACAATTCTGTGAACATATTAAAACCATTGAATTCTGTACTTCGAACGGGTGAATTTTAGGGTATGTGAATTATCTCTCAAAAAAAAAGGTGTTTTTAAAATGTAGTATAAAGATTCAAAAGTCTGTACGCTAAATCTAAAGGTTGTGTTAGCTGTGAGTGACCTGATCTCACTCTTTGACACAGTTAATATGACTAAGTGGGTGTCCCCTTCATTTATTATGGTTGCAAGAAGTCATTTAGAGCCGTAAGTATTTCTACACATTAAAAGTGATTTGGAAACCAACACATCGTTAATATGTTACAGTGAATGGATAGTGATATCAGGCCGGAAGTTGAACATCTTTCAACTTTGGGGGGGGTGCGCGGAATAAGTTTGGATTGAGAAGATCTTTAGTAAATTCTCAATAAAGCATTATGCATTTAGCTACACTATAGATTAACTCTGGTACTTCATTCACTGAGTGACTTCAGAGAAGACAGTTTTGAAACTGAAAAGGGAATTTGACATCTTGCAGTTGAATCATTCCATTTTACGTTTGAGATCCAGATAAGTTCAGTTTTTGAAATAGTACCGCCATGTGGTCTGGAGTTAGGCTCTCTGGGGATATGAAAGTACATGTCGTCATCCCCGTCTTCAAGAAGCTCCCAGTCTGTGGGTGACGTGGCTTAAACCCAAATAACGGTAATCAGCAGCAGCGTGAGATGGGAGGAAGAGCTTCAGTTTGGGACTGGGGCAGATCCAAGTTTGAAGTCTGACTTCCAAATTTCCTTTCTGTGTGATCATGGGCTAATTCAGTAGGTTAATTAAACCTCATTTCTCATCAAAAATACAGGTAACGATACCTAATATTAGTAATAATAATGAGCTAATTTTTATTGAGCACTGGCACTCTGACATACACTGTGCTGTGTTGGCATCTAACGTGTTATCCCCTTTAATCCTTACGTGAACCGACACGTGGTTATGTTTTAACCTTTTTTTTTTTTTTTCCTGCGGTACGCGGGCCTCTCACTGCTGTGGCCTCTCCCGTTGCAGAGCACAGGCTCTGGACGCGCAGGATCAGCGGCCATGGCTTATGGGCCCAGCCGCTCCGCGGCATGTGGGATCTTCCTGGACCGGGGCACGAACCCGTGTCCCCTGCATCGGCAGGCGGACTCTCAACCACTGCGCCACCAGGGAAGCCCTAACCATTTTTATAGTGGAGGGAAATGATGCTTAGAGAGATTAAGTACTGTTGATTCATTCATTCAGTAAATATTTATCGAGCATTTACTAATGCTAGGCATTATGCTAAACACTAGGGATGCAGCTGGCCGTCCAGGATGCAATGGGATCGGGTAGGAGGAACGTTTAGGAGGAGCACTTTAATTCAGTTCTGGGCAGGTAGGAAGGTTTTGTGTCTCAGGTCACCCTCCTCCCTCACATTCACAGTCCTTCAGTGAGACTCCACAGAGGAACTGATATTCCTTTCTATCTCTTGCACCCGTTTTTCATCTTGTTTCCTTTGTCTTATATTTATTTTCCTAATCAACTAGCCCATTAGATTGAGACCTCCTTACTGGCAGAGACTGTATTGTACTTACTCATCTTTAGTTTCTTTATATTGAGTTACTCAACTTAAGACTCTTGCATTGGGCTTCCCTGGTGAGAGGCCGCGGCAGTGGGAGGCCCGTGTGCAGCAAAAAAAAAAAAAAAAGACTCTTGGCATGGAATGATCAGCGAATCAGTAAATCTCTCTGTTGACTATTTTTGTCTTTTGATAAACGCATTGTCTCTAAATCATGTAAATTTTTCATCCTAAATGGCTTTTTTATCTTTTAATTTATTCGGGCTTTGTTCTCATTTCCTTCAGGCTGTGAAACAAAGTCCATTTATGTCTTTCACCTTTTTTGTTTTATGATACTAGGCTAGAAGTAATTTAGAATCGGAGGCCTCCTGCAATCTCCTCTTTATTTACCATGGCTTAGGAGATGGCTCAGATCAACCCAGAACTTTCTCCGTCAAGATAACTGTTGGTTTGCTTAGTATATCAACCAGATTCTCTGGATGAGCTCTCACTGCTGAAGCCATTAGATCCTTCCTGGGATTAAACTCACAAAATGCTAAGTTTCCAAAGGCCATAAATATCAATCAGGATTCCAGTGTGACGTAGTTTCTTTCCCAAGTGTATATTCGAAAATGGCTCTGGAGACGGTTTGCTTCTGCAGGATATTCCATGGGTAAATTAGATGATCTTTAGACATAATTTTAATTACTCCAGCTCTCTCCGTAATTAATATGGTTATCAATTTTGGGGCCATAAAATGCTGGTCTTCCCCAAAACATGAAATGCAAGGTTTAAGTATATCAGAAATTTGAGAGATTTGAAACTTTGCCTTAAGTTTAAAAGAAATGTTTTAAATTTCTTTAAAAGTAGAATTGAGGAAGCCTTTTTGAAATTGGGTATCTTAAGACACTTCATATAATTATTTTTAGTGTTAAAAATTAAATCCAAATATGAAAGGCAATTAGTAAGTAATTATCCTTTGGCTGATTGGCATATTTGAAGGCAATATCAAGTTAGGTAAAGGGATAATTTTTATTTTTATGTTGTAGCTACTTTAATTGTCAAAAGCCTTAATAAAAACAATTTAAAGCATCAGGTACCTTCCAGATTTTGAGTCACGAACATAACTTTACCCAAATTTTATCACACTCATGGTTGCCAGAGACTCTCTTGGAACATTCCTAGGAAGGGCCGCTTGCCGGCATCAGGAAAATCCACCCAAGCACCTAAAATTAGTGTAATAACACCCCCGCCCCATCCTTTCTGTTGCCTCTTCAGTTGGACTGCCCCTGAGGAATTCAAATCAAGAAGGAACAAAGTGTTATTGCTGTGGGCTAACTACCTGTGATCCAAGAGAACACTTAAGAATCTGCGAAGTCTAGAGAGAAAGGCAAGAAATTATCTGTGTGGTTAATAGCACACAGAGGCCAAGACAAATTCAGAGGCCTCAGGAGATATGTTGAATCTCTTTGCAAAGCTAATCATGAGACGATGGCTTTGAAGAGGACCTTGGAGATCACCAACTGAGTCCCCTCATTGTAATTCTGAAGACACAAAACATCGGAGCACATAGCATGTGACTTACCCAAGGTTTCCCAACTAGCAAGTAACACAGCCAAGAAGACTCAAACCTAAGTCTTCCAGCTCCAAATCCGGTGCTCTTTAATTTGTATTACGTGAAAACGCTTTTCATGTGTGTGTTTTTCAAGAACCTTTAGAGTTTAAAGTATTTTCTTTTGATTTGGATTATTTATTCATTTTGTTAGTCTTTTTCACCATTACTAAGTACATTTCACTCCCGCAGCTAAATTTCCCTCCTATATGGCCAAATTGTCACAGGACATTCTATTTACTTAAAAATAGTTGTGCTATAAAAGAAAATACAAGTGGAAAACTTTGCCAGCAATAAACATTCTAGAAAAACTTAATGCGCACCACGTTCATTCCTGCAGAAATGCCAAGTGCAACCCCACAGCACCTGCAAGCTGTAGCAACCACTCAGTGGCCAGGAGCTGGTGGCTGGCTAGTCCCATGAGCACTTCAGTTTACAGTTGCACTTGCATACCAGTTTAGATTCTTTGCCAGCCGAATTATGGGTGATTTAAATAAAAAACAAACAGATATTTCAGAGGAAGGGGAGGGGGGTAGGGAAGCTCGGGGGAAAAAGTGGCCAGAGTCACATTAAAATGAAAGAATGTAGCCAGTGTTTTGTTTCCCCACGTTCTCAACTCTTGTTGACTGCTGTCCTCCCTGTGTCCTCTGGGATTCCCCTGGTGGGGGAGGAATTCCTCCCATTGGATGACTCTCAGCTTCTACGGCAGAAACCTCAGTATCACTGTTGATTGGCAGGAAGATGGTTAATTTCTTGATTCATCCATCCAGGCAACAGTCTTTTATTGAGCAACACAATATAATGTCTGTGCAGCCATTTCCACTCTTGATTTTATGTGACCTGAGCTAGAGATAAAAGGTTTTTTCTTTTTCTTTTTCTTCTTTTGAATAGGAATAGCAAGGATACCCTTTGCTTGGGTAAAGGATATAATTTGGTTAGTTAGGGCAAAGACACACTCAATGGTGAAGCGGGTGCCGCTCTCCTGGCACCTGACTTTCCCATCCCCAGGGTGGGCCCAGGGACAGGCATACATGGCAAGTGCTGAGCGGATGAAGGCTTAGAAGGGGCAAGGTCCCACCAGGCCAGAGGACCTGAGTCTCTTCATCCACATGGGTTTTTTTTTTTTATCAGTCCAGAGAAATAGTTTTACGGTTGTTTGAAACACGCTGTCTTAGGCAGCGTATATGTAGAATGGTTTCATCAAGGCTGTGTCGGTCCAGCCTATTTCCAAGTATTCTCCAAGTTTCTCCTTATAATTTGGTGTATAGTTTTCTTCATTTTCTCCCCAGATGGTTTTCATGGCTCTAAAGCAGATGTTGGAAATGAGTAACCAAATATATCCCACTGACAACTTTTGTTTGGTACCCATAGTGTGGTTTTGTGGAAATTTGAATTGGTTGCCAGGATTTAAATACACTACCTCCAATAAAAATCCCAATTCACAACACAGCCTTTAAAAAAATCGGATGTGCTACATTTGGTCTGCGCTCCAGCATGGCAACTGTCTGACAGAGCTGAATAGTTGCTGAGACCTCCAGATGGTGCCAACACTTTCAAGCCTCCTTTGTTACCCACCTAGCCTGGACTCTGTAGCTGTTTGCATTCCTGACCCTTCCCCAAAGTATACGCAGGCTAGAGATTTCTCAAAGGAAAGAGAAAGAGTCAAAATCATCATCACAATTATGATAAGAATAATAAAATAATCCACCTCATATATTGAGCACTAATCATGCCAGATGCTATGCCAGGCACTTGGCATACCATTTAAACTTCACAGGAACGCTTTCTGTAGCCCAAAAGTTTAATTTGCTGGTCCAAGGTCATACAGCTTGTGAGTTGCTTAGCTGGGATTTGAACTTAGTCTGTTGGACTCTAAAGCCTGTGCTTTTCATTTTATCATACTCCCTCTCAGAATCACTCCTCCCTCCCAAATAACCCTTGCTGAATCTCAGGCTTATAAGAATCTACAACTGGATGCTAAGAATTGGGTATTCTATCGGCCACTGGTTTTCTAGTTTCTTTCAGGAAGAAGAAAAAGGAAAACTTGGTGAGGTTTCTTCTGCTCACATCTTATCCTCCAGCTAAGGGACAGCTCTAGGTATTAATGCACACAGCCATTCTCCTGGTTAAAAGGAACTCTTGTGATAATGTATTCTAAGTCAATTTGAAGCCACATGAAAGGCTTTTTAAAACACATTTGAATATCAGGTAAGGAGCAACTACTCAAATTTGTAAAAATCTTAAGATGTGTAAATACAAAATCGTAACCTGTGCAGGTAGTTCTTTTTAAAGGAAAATAATTAAACGTCTTATTCTTGGAATGAAATATCTTACTTATGTTACCTTCCTTTCCCTTCATTCCAGGCATATACTATCTTTAAAGTCTACTGCTCTTCAAATCCAGAATATTATAGATTTTCTATTGCTTTCCTTTGTCATTATTCCCCTTCACTTCAGTTTTTTTCTTCTAGATTTCTCAAAACCTTAAAATAATTCTTTTGGTTTCACCTTCTCCCTTTAAAAACACTGAAAATATATACATCTTACAATTAGCCCCAGGGTGGGAAAATAAATGCCCCTCTTGGCAAAATACATATGCTCGATGTTAAGATTCTTTTGGTTACAAGCAATAGCAATGTACTGTGTTCAACCTAAGTTCAAAAGGGAGGATTATTGAAAGGATAGGGATCAGTGACAGGAACATCAACTGTTTGTTAGGAAAAACAGTTACTGGTGACTAGAAGCATAGGGCAAGCTGGAGGGCCAGGCTTTGGGAAGCACAGGAACCCTGGCAGGTTTGAGTCCTCAGCCACACATGTGTGTATATCTGGCAAAAGGTAACTTAGCTGCAACCATATCCTGTCTCTTTCTGTCTCCAGTCTGTTTTCAAATTCCCAGGGAAGACAATCTGGCCTAGTCTAGGTGTCTCTACTATGGCACTGATTAGCCATGACCAGGGGATGGAGCACCTAACACAGCCATGGCCACTGGGAACGTCTTAGGGATGCTCTACATGACTGTGATTATTGTAATTTTTAATTTTCTTACATGTTTATATCTAAATCAGGCTTCCATCTACAAAAAAAGATTTGAGTGTGCGTAGCTTTTGTGAAATATGGTAAAAGACAGAAGGTTCTTAGAGTTTTTAACAGTCCAGCATTTTAGTTGTTTAGAGATTCAGTTTGAGAAGTAGCCCAGATCTTTTTCTGTAATGGGAAATAACTTATTAATGAGGCAGTAGTTTTGCAAGTTGCGTTAACATTCTATCACCTTTAGGATTATTAGTAATTGTGACAGGGCACTGCAGTGTGGACTCATGCATAAGGAATGTCTTCCTGATTAAGAACTGGATGTGATTTTGCTACTGCCTACGGGAGAATAGTTACACCTTGAAACATTCTTCTGTTCCCTGGACAGTGAGGTGCATCTTCCATCCATTGGTGGTTGAGTCTAATGGGCTGGAAATGCTCAGAAGTTAACACTGATAGACCAGCCGTGGAGACCCCTGTTTTGGTTCACACTAAACTCTTTTTCTGCTAGGACAAGATGAACTTTCTGCTGCAAACATGAGCCTTCTCTCTTCTTCAGCCAAAAGTTCACCAGGGTTCAAACAATGTCTTAATGGATTCCAGCAAGATTTTCATGGGGCTGGAAGAGAGAAGTTTCTGGTTTGCAGCCAAAAGGAATGTGTCTAGCACAGTACCAGCCCTGGAATCAGGACCCACCTAGATTCAAACCCCAGACCAGCCTTTGAAGTCTGCTTCCGATTTGGGAAGCGGGATGGGGGACTTGGCAGCCTGCCTTTATTGTTCCAAAGTATGGCTGCCATTCTTTAATTCACAGCTCACATCTCACCTCTTCCATCAACCCTTCCTGGACTAATGAGAAATCAGCCCCATCTGTACCCCAAATCTAGTACAGAAGACCCTTTCATTTCTCCCATTCAAACACATAGAGACAGACAATTCTCAGTTGTCCGTATTGATAAAGGAGTATGCTCCCGTGGTTGATCTGTTACTAGATGTGGGCTGTCAAGACTTTTCTTCCTCGTGGAGAGGTGTATGTCACATGGAGATAAGTAGGTTGGACATGAGAAGCAGCAGGACTAGAAAGCTGACTAAGGGCACAAGCAACGTGTTTGTGATGGTGGATTCTCTCTGAGTTTTTGATACTTATTCTGAATAATGCTATTTTTCTTCCTTAGATCAGCAGGCAACTTTTGAGAGGGCAAATTACATCATTTGAATAATGAATAATCATCTTTAATGTAAAATGAGAGTTCCACATTTGGGTTTTAAAGAACAGCAGAGAATAATTTTAAAAACACATATTAGGGCTTCCCTGGTGGCGCAGTGGTTGGGAGTCCGCCTGCCGATGCAGGGGACACGGGTTCGTGCCCCGGTCCGGGAAGATACCACATGCCGCGGAGCGGCTGGGCCCGTGAGCCATGGCCGCTGAGCCTACGCGTCCGGAGCCTGTGCTCCACAACGGGAGAGGCAACGACAGTGAGAGGCCCGCGTACCACAGGAAAAAAAAACAAAACAAAACAAAACAAAAACACATATTAGCATCCACTTCCTTTTTCATTTCTTCAACTTCCATAGCTGTATTTGTTGTTGTAATGAATAGTAATAAGAACTGCTCCCATTAGTGAACTCTGGGAGCTATACCTTCTTACGGTGAATCTTCACAACAGCTTTCGGAGGTGTGATTTGATTGGTACCATTTTACAGAAGAAGAAACCAAGGCATAAGAGATGCAGTAACATGGGCAAGGTCAATAAGTAACAGAGCTTGTGCTCAAATCCAGATCCACTGGGCTCCAAAGCAGTTACGCTACCCCACCCCGTCCCAGACTATACCACACTATACTATACTGCACTTCACAATGTAGTGTGGTTAGGTCCATATAAAGCTTGCTCAGTGGTAGAGCAGGGGATGCAAACACATGCGACTTTGTCCATGTACAGATAGAAGGAGACCATAGGAAGAGCTGAAGTTAAAGTCATCAACAACAACAAAAAACATCATAACATATGTTTATTTGTATGTATGTGTGTCTTTACTCCACTGCATCTGTGTGCTCCTTGTGTTCATTAGTTATGTCTGTTGCTTTCCTACCTCCTATTCTTTTTTGGTTGTGGTAAAATAAACATAACATAATTTTGAGCATTTTAACTGTTTTTAGTTATACAGTTCACTGACATTAAGTACATATACATTATTGTGTAACCATCACCATCATCCAGCTCTAGAACCTTTTCATCTTCCCAAACTGAAACTTCGTACCCATTAAACAATAACTCCTCCTCTCAGCCCCTGATAACTACCTTTCTACTTTCTGTCTCTCTGAATTGGACTCTTTTGGGTACCTCATATAATTGGAATCATACAACAATTGTCATTTTGTGTCTTGTTTATTTCACTTAGCATAATGTTTTCAAGGTTCATCTCTGTTGTATAATGTGTCAAAATTTCATTCCCTTTTTTTTTTAACATCTTTATTGGAGTATGATTGCTTAACAATGGTATGTTAGTTTCTGCTTTATAACAAAGAGAATCAGCTATACATATACATATGTCCCCATATCCCCTCCCTCTTGCGCCTCCTTCCCACCCTCCCTATCCCACCCCTCTAGGTGGTCACAAAGCATTGAGCTGATCTCCCTGTGCAATGCGGCTGCTTCCCACTAGGTATCTATTTTACATTTGGTAGTGTATATATGTCCAGGCCACTCTCTCACTTCCTCCCAGCTTACCCTTCCCCCTCCCGATGTCCTCAAGTCCATTCTCTACGTGTCTTTATTCCTGTCCTGCCCCTAGGTTCTTCAGAACAATTTTTTTTAAGATTCCATATATATATGTTAGCATACAGTGTTTGATTTTCTCTTTCTGACTTACTTCATTCTGTATGACAGACTCTAGGTCCATCCACCTCACTACAAATAACTCAATTTCATTTCTTTTTATGGCGGAGTAATATTCCATTGTATATGTGTGCCACATCTTCTTTATCCATTCATCTGTTGATGGACACTTAGGTTGCTTCCATGTCCTGGCTGTTGTAAATAGAGCTGCAGTGAACATTGTGGTACATGGCTCTTTTTAAATTATGGTTTTCTCAGGGTATATGCCCGGTAGTGGGATTGCTGGGTCATATGGTAGTTCTATTTTTAGTTTTTTGAGGAACCTCCATACTGTTCTCCATAGTGACTGTATCCATTTACATTCCCACCAATAGTGCAAAAGGGTTCCCTTTTCTCCACACCCGCTCCAGCATTTATCGTTTGTAGATTTTTTGATGACGGCCATTCTGACTGGTGTGAGGTGATACCTCATTGTAGTTTTGATTTGGATTTTTCTAATGATTAGTGATGTTGAGCATCCTTTCATGTGTTTGTTGGCAATCTGTATATCTTCTTTGGAGAAATATCTATTTAGGTCTTCTGCCCATTTTTGGATTGGGTGGTTTGTTTTCTTGATATTGAGCTGCTTGAGCTGCTTGTATGTTTCGGAGATTAATCCTTTGTCAGTTGCTTCATTTGCAAATATTTTCTCCCATTCTGACGGTTGTCTGCTCGTCCTATTTTTTGTTTCCTTTGCTGTGCAAAAGCTTTAAAGTTTGATTAGGTCCCATTTGTTTAGTTTTGTTTTTATTTCCATTTCTCTAGGAGGTGGGTCAAAAGGATCTTGCTGTGATTTATGTCACAGAGTGTTCTGCCTGTATTTTCCTCTAAGAGTTTTATAGTGTCTGACCTTACATTTAGGTCTTTAATCCATTTTTGAATATATTTTTGTTTATGGTGTTGGGAGTGTTCTAATTTCATTCTTTTACATGTAGCTGTCCAGTGTTCCCAGCACCACTTATTGAAGAGACTGTCTTTTCTGCATTGTATATTCTTGCCTTCTTTATCAAAAGTAAGGTGACCGCAGGTGCATGGGTTTATCTCTGGGCCTTCTGTCCTGTTCCATTGATCTATATTTCTGGTTTTGTGACAGTACCATACTGTCTTGATTACTGTAGCTTTGTAGTATAGTCTGTAGTCCAGGAGCCTGATTCCTCCAGCTCCATTTATCTTTGTCAAGATTGCTTTGGCTCTTCGGGGTCTTTTGTGTTTCCATACAGATTGTGAAATTTTTTTGTTCTAGTTCTGTGAAAAATGCCATTAGTAGTTGGATAGGGATGGCATTGAATCTGTAGATTGCTTTGGGTAGTATAGTCATTTTCACAGTGTTGATTCTTCCAATCCAAGAACATGGTATATCTCTCCATCTGTTTGTATCATCTGTTTGTATTTCATTTCTTTCATCAGTGTCTTATAGTTTTCTGCATACAGGTCTTTTCTCTCCTTAAGTAGGTTTATTCCTAGGTATTTTATTCTTTTTGTTGTGATGGTAAATGGGAGTGTTTCCTTAATTTCTCTTTCAAATTTTTCATCATTAGTGCATAGGAATGCAAGAGATTTTTGTGCATTAATTTTGTATCCTGCTACTCTACCAAATTCATTGATTACCTCTAGTCGTTTTCTTGTAGCATCTTTAGGATTCTCTATGTATGGTACCATGTCATCTGCAAACAGTGAGTGACAGCTTTACTTCTTCTTTTCCGATTTGGATTCCTTTTATTTCCTTTTCTTCTCTGATTGCTGTGGCTAAAACTTGCCAAGCTATGTTGAATAAGAGTGGTGAGAGTGGGCATCCTTGTTTTGTTCCTGATCTTAGAGCAAATGGTTTCAGTTTTTCCGTTGAGAATGATGTTGGCTGTGGGTTTGTCATATATGGCCTTTATTACGTTGAGGTAAGTTCCCTCTATGCCTGCTTTCTGGAGGGTTTTTATTGTAAATGGGTGTTGAATTTCGTTGAAAGCTTTTTCAGCATCTACTGAGATGATCATATGGTTTTAATTCTTCAGTTTGTTAATATGGTGTATCACATTGATTGATTTGCATATATTGAAGAATCCTTGCATTCCTGGGATAAACCCCACTTGATCATGGTATATGATCCTCTTAATGTGCTGTTGGATTCTGTTTGCTAGTATTTTGTTGAGGATTTTTGCATCTATGTTCATCAGTGATATTGGCCTGTAGTTTTCTTTTTTTGTGACATCTTTGTCTGGTTTTGGTATCAGGGTGATGGTGGCCTTGTAAAATGAGTTTGTGAGCGTTCCTCCCTCTGCTATATTTTGGAATAGTTTGAGAAGGGTAGGTGTTAGCTCGTCTCTAAATGTTTGATAGAATTCACCTGTGAAGCCATCTGGTTCTGGGCTTTTGTTTGTTGGAAGATTTTTAATCACAGTCTTAATTTCAGTGCTTGTGATTGGTCTGTTTATATTTTCTGTATCTTCCTCGTTCAGTCTTGGCAGGTTGGGCATTGCTAAGAATTTGTCCGTGTCTTCCAGGTTGTCCATTTTATTGGCATAGAGTTGCTTGTAGTAATCTCTCATGATCTTTTGTATTTCTGCAGTGTCAGTTGTTACTTCTCCTTTTTCATTTCTAATTCTATTGATTTGAGTCTTCTCCCTTTTTTCTTGATGAGTCTGACTAATAGTTTATCGATTTTTTTAATCTTCTCAAAGAGCCAGCTTTTAGGTTTATGATCTTTGCTCTTGTTTCCTTCATTTCTTTCTCATTTATTTCTGATCTGCTCTTTATGATTTGTTTCCTTCTGCTAACTTTGGGGGTTTTTTGTTCTTCTTTCTCTAATTGCTTTAGGTGTAAGTTTAGGTTGTTTATTTGAGATGTTTCTTGTTTCTTGAGGTAGGATTGTATTGCTATAAACTTCCCACTTAGAACTGCTTTTGCTGCATCCCATAGGTTTTGGGTATTCGTGTTTCCATGTCATTTGTTTCTAGGTAGGTTTTGATTTCCCCTTTGGTTTCTTCAGTGATTTCTTGGTTATTTAGTAGCGTATTGCTTAGCCTCCACGTGTTTGTATTTTTTTCCTGTAATTGACATCTGGTCTCATAGCGTTGTTGTCGGAAGAGATACTTGATACGATTTCAATTTTCTTAAATTTACCAAGGCTTGATTTGTAACCCAAGATACAATCTATCCTGGAGAATGGTCTGTGAGCACTTGAGAAGTGTATTCTCTTGTTTTTGGGTGGAATGTCCTATAAACATCAATTAAGTCCATGTTGTTTAATGTATCATTTAAAGCTTGTGCTTCCTTATTTATTTTCAGTTTGGATGATCTGTCCATTGGTGAACGTGGGGTGTTAAAGTCCCCTACTATGATTGTGTTACTGTCGATTTCCCCCTTTATGGCTGTTAGCTTTTGCCTTATGTATTGAGAAGCTCCTATGTTGGGTGCATAAATATTTACAGTTGTTATATCTTCTTGGATTGAACCCTTGATCATTATGTAGTGTCCTTCTTTGTTGCTTGTAATTGTCTTTATTTTAAAGTCATTTTGTCTGCTATGAGAATTGCTGCTCCAGCTTTCTTTTGTTTTCCATTTGCATGGAATATCTTTTTCCATCCCCTCACTTTCAGTCTGGATGTGTCCCTAGGCCTGAAGTGGGTCTCTTGTCAACAGCATATATATGGGTCTTGTTTTTGTATCCATTCAGCCAGTCTGTGTCTTTTGATTGGAGCATTTACCATTTACATTTAAGGTAGTCATCGATATGTATGTTCCTATTACCATTTTCTTAATTGTTTTAGGTTTGTTATTGTAGGTCTTTCCTTGTGTTGTGTTTCCTGCATAGAGAAGTTCCTTTAGCACTTGTTGTAAAACTCGTTTGGTGGTGCTGAATTCTCTTAGCTTCTGCTTGTCTGTAAAGCTTTTAATTTCTCCATCAAATGTGAATGAGATCCTTGTCCGGTAGAGTAATCTTCTTTGTAGGTTTTTCCCTTTCATCACTTTAAATATGCCCTGCCAGTCCCTTCTGGCTTGCTGAGTTTCTGCTGAAAGATCAGCTGTTAACCTTATGGGGATTCCCTTGTATGTTATTTGTTGTTTTTCCCTTGGTGCTTTTAATATTTCTTCTTTGTATTTAATTTTTGATAGTTTGATTAGTATGTGTCTTGGCATGTTTCCCCTTGAATTTATCCTGTATGGGACTCTCTGCACTTCCTGGACTTGATTATTTCCTTTCCCCTATTAGGGAAGTTTTCATCTATGATCTCTTCATATATTTTCTCAGTCCCTTTCTTTTTTTTCTTCCTCTTCTGAGACTCGTATAATTCGAATGTTGGTGCATTTAATGTTGTCCCAGAGGTCTCTGACACTGTCCTCAATTCTTTTCATTCTGTTTTCTTTTTTTTTTTTTTTTTTTTTTTTTTTTTGCGGTACGCGGGCCTCTCACTGTTGTGGCCTCTCCGGTTGTGGAGCACAGGCTTCAGATGCACAGGTTCAGCAGCCATGGCTCACGGGCCCAGCCGCTCCGCAGCATGTGGGATCTTCCCAGACCATGGCACGAACCCGTGTCCCCTGCATCGGCAGGCGGACTCTCAACCACTGTGCCACCAGGGAAGCCCCATTCTTTTTTCTTTATTCTGCTCTGCAGTAGTTATTTCCACTATTTTCTCTTACAGCTCACTTATCTGTTCGTCTGCCTCAGTTATTCTGCTACTGATTCCTTGTAACGAATTTTTCATTTCATTGTGTTGTTCATCCTTGTTTGCTCTTTAGTTCTTCTAGGTCTTGTTAAGCATTTCTTGTATTTTCTCCGTTCTATTTCCAAGATTTTGGATCATCTTTACTATCATTATTCTGAATTCTTTTTCACGTAGACTGCCTATTTCTTCTTCGTTTGTTAGGTCTGGTGGGTTTTTGCCTTGCTCCTTCATCTGCTATGTGTTTCTCTTTCTTCTCATTTTGCTTAGCTTACTGTGTTCGGGGTCTCCTTTTCTCAGGCTGCAGGTTCGTAGTTCTCGTTGTTTTTGGTGTCTGTCTCCAGTGGCTAAGGCTGGTTTAGTGGGTTGTGTAGGCTTCCTGGTGGAGGGAACTAGTGCCTGTGTTCTGGTGGATGAGGCTGCATCTTGTCTTTCTGGTGTCAGGTCCACGTCTGGCGGTGTGTTTTGGGGTGTCTGTGGCCTTATTATGATTTTAGGCAGCCTGTCTGCTAATGGATGGGGTTGTGTTCTTGTCTTGCTAGTTGTTTGGCATAGGGTGTCCAGCACTGTAGCTTGCCGATTGTTGAGTGGAGCTGGGTCTTGGCGTTGAGATGGAGCTCTCTGGGAGATTTTCACCGTTTGATATTATGTGGAGCTGGGAGGTCTGTTGTGGACCCATGTCCTGAACTCAGCTATCCCACCTCAGAGGCACACGCCTGACCCTGTCAGCCACACGGCCAGGTACATGGGGAGTTTCTTGCCTTTTGGGAAATCTGAGGTCTTCTGCCCACGTTCAGTAGGTGTTCTGTAGGAGTTTTTCCACGTGTATATGTATTTGTGGGGAGGGAGGTGTTCTCCATGTCTTACTTCTCTGCCATCTTGAAGGTCTTCTCCTGTAGATTTTTTTTTTTTTTTTTTTTTTTTTGCGGTATACGGGCCTCTCACTGTTGTGGCCTCTCCCGTTGCGGACCACAGGCTCCGGACGTGCAGGCTCAGCAGCCATGGCTCACGGGCCCAGCCGCTCCATGGCACGTGGGATCCTCCCAGACCGGGGCACAAACCCATGTCCCCCGCATCGGCAGGCAGTCTCTCAACCACTGCACCACCAGGGAAGCCCCCAGATGGATTTTTTTATGATGGTCATTTTGACCTGTGTGAGGTTATACCTTGTTGTTTTGATTTGCATTTCTCTAGTAATTAGTGATGTTGAGCATCTTTTCATGTGTCTGTTGGCCATCTACATTTCTTCTTTGGAGAAATGTCCATTTAGATCTTCTGCCTATTTTTTGATTGGGTTGTTGTTTTCTTGTTATTGAGTTATACGAGCTGTTTGTATATTTTGGAAATTAAGCCCTTGTCGGGGCTTAATTAAGCCCTTCCATTTTGTTTATGGTTTCCTTTGCTGTGCAAAAACTTGTAAGTTTGATTAGGTTCCATTTGTTTATTTTGCTTTTATTTCTATTGCTTTGGGAGACTGACCTAAGAAAACACCGGTACAATTTATGTCAGAGAATGTTCTCTTCTAGGAGTTTTATGGTGTCCTGTCTTATATTTAAGTCTTTAATCCATTTTGAGTTTATTTTTGTGTATGGTATGAGGTAGTGTTCTAACTTTATTGATTTACATGTAGCTGTCCAGTTTTCCCAATACCGCTTGCCAAAGAGATTGTCTTTTCTCCATTGTATAGTCTTTCCTTCCTTGTTGAGGATTAATTGACTATAGGTGTGTGGGTTTATTTCTGGACTCTCTATTCTGTTCCATCGATCCATATGTCTTGTTTCTCTGCCAATACCACCCTGCTGTTTTGATTACTGTAGCTTTGTAGTATTGTCTGAAGTCTAGGAGAGTTATGCCTCCAGCTTTATTCTTTTTCCTCAGGATTGCTTTGGCAATTCTGGGTGTTTTATGGTTTTGCATAAATTTTAGGATTATTTGTTCTAGTTCTGTGAAAAATGCCATGCATAATTTGATAGGCATCACATTACATCTGCAGACTACTTTGGATAGTATGGACATTTTAACAATATTAACCCTTCCAATCCAAGAATTGGCATATCTTTTCATTTCTTTAAATCATCTGTAATTTCCTATACCAGTGTTCTATGGTTCTTAGCATATAAGTCTTTCACTTCCTTGGTCAGGTTTATTCCTAAGTATCTTATTTTTTTGGATGCAATTTTAAAAGGGATTGTTTTTTTTACTTTCCCTTTCTGATATTTCGTTATTAATGTAAAGAAATGCAACAGATTTCTGTATGTTAATCTTGTATCCTGCTACCTTGTTGAATTCATTTATCAGTTTTAGTAGTGTTTGGAGTATTTAGGGTTTTCTATATGTAGTATCATGACATCTGCATACAGTGAAATTTTACCTCTTCCCTTCTAATTTGGATACCTTTTATTTCTGTTTCTTGTCTGATTGCTGTGGCTAGGACTTCCAGTACTATACTGAATAGAAGTGGTGAGAGTGAGTATACTTGTCTTGTTCCAGATTTTAGCAGGAAGGCTTTCAGATATTCACTGTTGAGTATTATGTTGGCTATGGGTTTGTCATAAATAGTTTCTATTATGTTGAGATATGTTCTCTCTATACCCACTTTGGTGAGAGTTTTTATCATGAATGAATGTTGGATTTTATCAAATGCTTTTTCTGCATCTATTGAGATGATCTTGTGTTTTTTTAATCTTTTTTGTTGTTGTTGATATGGTGTATCACATTGATTGATTTGCATATGTTGAACCATCCTTGTGACCCTGGGATGAATCCAACTTGATCATGATGTATGATCCTTTTTATGTGTTGTTGGATTCAGTTTGTTAATATTTTGTTGAGGATTTTTGCATCTATATTCATCAAAGATCTTGGCCTGTAGTTTTCTTTTTTGGTAATGTCTTTGTCTGGTTTTGGTATCAGGGTGATGGTGGCTTCGTAGAATGACTTTGGGAGTGTTCCTTCCTCTTCAATCTTGTGGAAGAGTTTGAGAAGGATTGGATAAGTTCTTCTTTGTATGTTTGGTGGAATTCCCAAGTAAAGCCATCCAGTCCTGGACTTTTGTTGGCAGGGAGTTTTTTAAATTACAGATTCTGTTTCACTTCTAGTGATCAGTCTGTTCAAATTATCTATTTCTTCTTGAAAAAAAAAATGTTAAGAGTTTATTTGAGCATTTATTGATTAAGAATCAAGTAGCTTCAAACCATATGTGGTTTGGAGTTCTCCACCAATAGGAGCCAAGGGAAAGACTATGGAAAAAGTGCAGGAGCAAAGAAAGGAAATTATTTGATTGGCTACAGTTTAAAGCCTAGTTGGCTATGATTGGTTGTCCTTAGCGTTTTGATTTTGAAAGGTTGAGGCATTTACTTTCTTAGAGTTTGGTTTGCCTACATAGTCTGCCACAGAAGTAGAGCCACCTCAGCCTAATGGCCTCTTTGTTTAATTAATTTAACAGCATATACCACATTTTGTTCATTTGTTGATGGACACTTGGGTTGTTTCCACCTTTTGCCTGTTGTGAATAATGCTGCTGTGAACATGGGCCTGAAAACATTGGTTCAAGTCCTTGCTTTCACTTCTTTTACATATATACCCAGAACTGGAATTGCTGGATCATATGGTAATTATATGTTTAGTTTTTTGAATAATCTCCATACTGCTTTCCACCACACTGCACCATTTTTCATTCTCACCAGCTCTGCCTCCTACTCTTACATCTATACTTCAGCTTCTAAAGCCCTCTAAAGCGCAGCTGTGACTTTTTCAACCTTTTATCCTTTAACAGCTCCTACAATACTGTTCCTATAAAAAGTGTTGAGTACGGGACTTGCTCGTTGTGATGGAGATCAGGATGCTGAACCGTTGAAACAATTGAAACAATTTCCGAATGTTTGGGCGTGGAATTCCTCTAGCCCTTATTCTTCTCTACGTTTTTTCCTTCTGCTGCTCCCAAGCTCAAAGAAGAACCATGAAAATAGTGAGATGCTGTCTTGAAAGAAGGAAATAAAAGTCTAGCTGTGCCTCTTTGCATACCAATGAGGTGTTGCAGCGTAGCAGTCTGCGATGGATGGGGGTGTTGATTTATGATAGTGAGTACCTGTTTGGCAGACTGAACCCACATCTGCAATTGAAATGACTGCTTACAAAATGGAACCTTTTCTTCTTAACATCTAATTAGACCCAAAGGTTAGCATTGTTGTTGAGAAATTAATTGTGTCTAAAACAAAGTTCTAATCCCATTGCAAAAGAAATTATCACTTGTAGAACAATCAGATAAGCACATGGTCCAGGAATATAAGCTTCACAGTGTATACATTTTTTTTTTCTTTTTTGGCCCTGCCGCACTGCATGCGGGATCCTACTTACCCAGCCAGGGATCGAACCGGTGCCCCCTGCAGTGGAAGCACGGATTCCTAACCACTGGACCACCAGGGAAGTCCCCTGACAGTGTATACATTTTAAAGCAATGCATGATTGTATTCAGCAGTGAGTTCTGCCCTCACTTTAGAAAATTTGAACAGAAATGGGGGAGACCACTTTGAGTTCAGGCCGGGAGACAGAATTGCGCCTTCAGGGATATATGTGAGATGTGAGTTCCTCACGTAACTCTTCCCATCGTCCATATTTTGTACTTGCGTCACCCCTGCTATTGTAATCTTGAACATTGTTGGAGCTAAAACTGCCGATTTCCCTGCTTTGGGGAACTATGTGAGGTTCCCAAATAAAAACTAATATGAAAATACTCTGTTCCCATGTTTTCCAAATGTTTTTATTTGACCTTTGACAGAGAAGGTCAGAGGTGAGTGTAAGATGCTTCCATATTGGAACGTATTCTTGCCTCATGCCTTGGCCCTTGACCCAGGCTGGCTGGGGAAGCAGAGGCAGGTACTATTGTGTGAACCGAGGGTTCAAATCAGTTGCTATAGAATCAACAGTGTGTCATTCTGGGTGTCCTCCTGCTTCCTGACACTGTGGGGTGCAAATCAAAAGTTCACATGGAGGTCATCCTCACTGGCCATTGGCAGGGATCGTGAGGTCTCTGCCGAGTTAAGCCGCCCAGATGTAAGCCGCTTTTGGGCTAAGTTCAGTGCGTTTCCACTCTGTCCCTCCTCACCCCTCCCTTCTTCCTTCTCCTTAGTCTTGCCAGCTGCTACTGGAGTTGTTTTTCCCACTGTTTAAGGTAATAACTTACTTGGTGCTGAAGCCAAGCTACAGGCAAGCCTTAAAAATAAATTTGCAGAAGGCTGATTTTCATACTATTGGAGAAAACCTCGGAATCTTTTTGGAAGTTTTTGTCTCCCAAGAAACAGCTTTTCAAGAGCTTCTTTCTCCCTCAGGTGCCCTTTGCTGAGTGCTAAGAAACAAACCTAGTGAGCATTATTGATATACGAGATATATGGTGGGTATATTATTGATGTACAGAGTGGTACAAACATTCCCTTAGAACAGAATATTCTCATGAGTAGCTGCTGCATACGTGTAGTGCTACTCTAGTGTTTTGAATATACACACTGTTGACTTAAAAGTCCTCTGATATATTAAGCGACCTAGAGTAGTGGGAACGATGTGTTAGAAAGAGGTTGAAGCTAACACAATATTGTAAATCAACTATACTTCAATAAAAATTTTTTTTTAATTTTTTAATAAAATAAAAAGAAAGAGATTGAAATCCAAATTCTGCCATTTTCCAGGTAGGTGGCATAGGAAGTTGCTTTGGTTTTGTCATCTGTGCGGTCACAGAGTTTGTTTACAGGCTTCATAAACCCTGCAAAACACCTGACAGTACCTGGCCCATAGTTGGTGCTTCATAAGAATCAAGATCCCTTTCCCCATCATGATTTATTTATTGCTGTGTCTTCTTGACATCAGATTTGATAAGTAGGAATTATCCATTACCACAGTCTGCAATTACCTCATCTCTCACTCTTCAGAATAATGGTGGCTGATGGTATTTATTTTCTACCTTCCGGCCAACTCAGATGCAGCTGCCACTCACTAGCCACAGAAGAGGAGGCCTTGTGGGCTTCAGCCAGGAAGACCCTACCTCACTGACACAATCGCTGTCAACTCAGAAAAACCCATGTGTCCTTGCTCTTGACACATTCATTAGAAAGAATTCAAAACTCAAGGTTGGAAATCATCTGAGAACTCAATGCCCAGGTGTTCCAGGGAGCACTGTACTCATAAAAATCCTCATGTTGGGGCTTCCCTGGTGGCGCAGTGGTTGAGAGTCCGCCTGCCGATGCAGGGATCACGGGTTCGTGCCCCAGTCCGGGAAGATCGCACATGCCGCGGAGCGGCTGGGCCCATGAGCCATGGCCGCTGAGCCTGCGCGTCCGGAGCCTGTGCTCCGCAACGGGAGAGGCCGCAACAGTGAGAGACCCGCGTACCGCAAAACAAAACAAAAAATTCCTCATGCTGATACTAACAAATGTTTTCATCTACTCTTTGATATATATCCCAGTAAGTGATTCCTTGTAACACACCTGCACTTACAGAAAATAGTTCGACTTTAAATAGTGGAATTTTAATGTAGAAAAATGACATGCAGACTAGGTCAAAACCGTGCAAAAAATCCATTTGAAATAACACTTGAAAACCTTAAAATCAGCGGTTAAATCATGTTTTTCTAACAAATGTGGTGTTTGAGAGACCCAGACTTGCAGAACTGGGGGATTTTTCTGTTTGGATTCACATAGATGTATTGATAAAGACATATTGCATATTTTTAAAATATAAACCAATTATCTCAAATAACATGCCTCATACACAGTACATGGAGTGGAACTATTACTTGGTTTAGTATAGCCAAATTATGATTGTTGCATGAACCACAAATTTTCTTCTCTTCTTTGCCCATGGTCCACCAGGAAGCAGTAAGGTGAGGGCACTGAGGCAGCTCCTTTGGGTACCTTTAGGAAAATTAGAAGATAGCATATATATAAGCTTTCTGTGTTAACTTTTTTAGGTAGTTTTTTAAAACTACCGAAAAAACTGATTATAACTATTATACAAACCTGAATTTTAAAGTATTTCTAGATTTCAATGTGAATTTAATTTTAGTTTTGAATTAGACATCTGCTGAGTGTTGAATTCTGTCAGATTTGAAATTTGTAGGTTTCAGCCAGTTTTCTAAACTAGGCCTGCAATTAGGAAAGAAGCCGAATTCATTTTTCTGTATGTGAGTGGGTGGCTAGTGGAATTTTCTTAATCTTTCTGAATGGGAAAAATGTATGCAGTCTTTTTTTTTTTTTTATCTTGGGGCCTTTAAGTGAATTTGTTTTTGTGTAAAATGAAAGAAGCAGCAGTTCATTTTGCCATTGTCAGTATTGCAGTGATTCAGCAAAATGTTACTGCTTATCCTAAACCCACAAGTCTAGAGCTTGGAAGCATGGCCAGCATTGATCATTGTCAGCCTTCTTCCAGCCCAATCCAGCCGCTCACCTTCCTTCTGGCTCAGGAAATTTTTTGGCCCATTAAACATCAGTCAGTCCACTTTTCTTGTAGGACGTTGTGACTGCTGTCTGATTGGTTTATTGCTAATTCTGATTAATAAGCAATTCAAATTCCCAGTTTCAGGAAGACTACTTTTCCTTTTTTAAAAAAAATTTAACTGATTTGTTTTTGGCTTGCACTTTCAGATTCCAGGTTTCTTCCTCTTTAAAACAAATAGATTTTGAATATTCCCTATGCCAAGATGGGTTTGCTGAGTACTCACTTTCTTTCATTAATTTCAGCTGTCATAGCAACACATCCATGTGCGTGCAGGCTCCCATGGAGAAAACGGGACTGAGCTATTTCTCCAGCCCTTGAAAATATATCTTTCCCTAAGACTTCAGATTTTAGAAGAATGACTTTGGGAAATCTCTATTTTGTACTGACATTTACATTTAATGATTGTTACTCGCTTATACACAGTTGAAAGTGGCCCTGAATTAACTCCAGATTAGTGGTCTAGAATAGAGATCTAAGGAAGGATACTTTAAGAATTCTAAGCATTCCCCTCTCATTTGAGTGGGCTGCGGAGATGATTTGCTACCCCACAGCAGTTCCCGAGAGGTTTTTTTCATTGCTAATAGAATCCTTAAAACTCCCAGAGATCATTTCCCTGGCTTGCTGCTTCTTCATTCGCTACTTCACCAGGGTAGAGGAAAGTTAAAAAGGAAAAAAAAAAAAAAACATTCTCCAGTGAAGCTCCATCTGTTCTGCCTGATAAAGGAGAGTCTATTTCCGTACAGGATAAGGGTTGTGACCTTCCTTCAAATGTGCTGTTGTCAAATCTAGAGGCACTGCAGTGGACCTGAGCTTTTGCAAACTTGACCCTGTGCCTAGAGCTGTGAGACAAGACTGCGGGTGCTCAAGACACTAAGTCGCCCTTTACAGCTTTACACACATTTTCACACAGAGCAGCAAATACCTCCTATTTGCATAATGACCATGTATCCCCCCAAAGTGACTAGGACACATGGTCTGATAATCACGAGGACTATAAGACAGATTTGGAAATAGAATTTTTTCAGAAATTCCAGGATATATGGTCAGAGTGGTTATGTGCTTAGCCTCTTTTTATATAAGGTATCACTTCAAATTGTTACAACAATATAAAATAGATCTGATTATCCTCAGGAGAGAACTGAATCACACACCGAAAACATGTGATGTTTACAAGCAGTTGGTAGTAAATCGTCACGTCCAGGTTGAGTCATTTGTTCCCCCCCCACCAAGGTCATGCTGCCTTTTTCATGGCTTAGGGCTGTACAACATGTAGATTCTTGGTTTAAATAATGATGTTCCAGGGTAAGAAACGGCCAGGGAAGTGAAAGCGTGGATAAAAGGCTAAGATGCGACAGTATGGTCTGGTTGGCCTTAAGTGGAATGTTCCAGAGGGAAAAAAATACTTTGTCCAACTGGAAGGCTCATGGTAGAACTGAGTATTGCAACGGCTCTATTTGTTCTGACAGAATTAAAAAATTATACACATTTTTTCAATAAAAGAAGTTTACTATCCCACCCAAATGTTTTGGGCTAGGACTTACTCCTCTGAGAATAATCTTAGATTAATAACCTTTAGTTTCTCAAGCTGATCTGAAACTTTTCTGCCTTATGTAAGCATTAGGGCCACATGGGACAGAAGTGTGGAGTTATTTAACAGGTGATATTTTTGCATAAACTCTGTTTTGATCAATTTTCTGAGGCTTTACCTGAGACAGAAATGGCAGTAGAGAGCCCAGGAAAAGAAAAGGAAATAAATATATCATTTGAGAATACCTTTGACTGACTTTGAAGAAGACTAATAGTCCAAAAGCTTCAAATTAGTATAAAGTAATATGTTTGGGGAAGCAACCAGGAATTGACTTGAGAACCAAGGAATGGCACAAGCCCTCCTGACTGGGGATCTGAGACACTTGAGAAATTATAATGGAGGAGAACTATTTGGGGAGACAGATACATCCCTCCTTACTGTTCCTTTTTCTATACCTCCAGCCTTGACACACACATATAACCAGCATGCTACTGCTTTTGGAATATGGACTTCAGGTAACATATCCAGACATATAAATGAGAGCTTTATTGTATGCAGAATTTTGCTGAGTTATGGCCCTAGGTGGAATTTTGAACTCCGTAGAGGTAAATTTTCATTAAAATTTCCAGAGCTATGTGTGTGAGTTCTAGTCATCAGAGCAGAATGGCTACTTTGTGGTGACTTGCTGAACAGGAACATTCCAGTAAGATCCACATTTGTACCAGGGCAGAAGACCAGCTGCTATCCTTTCTTCTCAACAAAGCGTTCTTGTGTTGGAACAAAATCTCTGCACTGTGTGCCCAGCAGCAGAAGGGAGGCTGAGTAGTGATGTCAAAGTATCCCATGATGTCACCACAGTTCACAAAGAATTACAGTTAATGCCATGTGAAGTGAGGCCAAATTCAACACTTTCCCTCTTGGGTACTTCACAGTCTTCTAGACAGAAGCAAGGTCAGAGGTCAGGCCTTTGTATAATTTTGTTTCGCATTCTCCAGACACCCTAATTTTGGAAGCTGGGGAGAGAGAAGACAGCCTGCTAAAGAAAAGTCCTCTGACCATATGCTGAGAATGAATTCCAGTGTCTGTATGCACAAAGGTCTATACTAGGTTAATTCTTGGGATTTCTGCTGAAGACTACTAGACAGACACATTTAACTAAAAACAATATGCCACTGTATAGCACAAGGAAATATACTTAATATTTTGTAATAACCTATAAGGGAAAAGAATCTGAAAAAGAATATATATATATATATATATATATATAAACTAAATCACTTTGCTGTACACCTGAAACTAACACAACATTATAAATCAATTATACTTCAATTAAAAAATAAAAACAACATGCCAAAAAAAATCCAAATGCTTTTAACCATAAATTTACAGAAGAATTCGGCCCAGACCTCAAAATAAATAAGAAAGGAGAAATGTAAAATCAGTCCGGTAGCACCTGGAAGATTGAGTAAATGTTAGAAATAAGAGTTAGTCATTCTCTTTCCCTTTTAGGGTGTTTATCCAGTCATTAGATGGATTCGATTCTTCATCACAAGAAAGGCAATACAGCAAAAACTCTTAAAACTGTTTGCAATCTGATCAATTCACTGCCCTTCCTATCAGCTGTCTCATACCCCCAACATCGACAGCCCCCTTTCTTCCATTTACTTTATAATATAAAGAGATAAGTACCACAGAACTGCTCTAGAGGATAAGCAAGCTCTTAGGAGCCCAGGAAAATCTCTCTACCTCAGACAATGAAGAAGGTAGAACTGGCTCCCTTTAAAAGAACACCTGGCCAAAATCTCATTCCAATGAAAACAGGTCCTCCTTTAGCCTTTAACCGCAGAGGAGGTTGATGCCCTGACACTTTGCTGGAGGTGGGGGCGGGTGGGTTGTAGGTAGAGTAGGACAGTGGCTCTGGTCCAGCCAGACACCCAGCCAAAGGGCTAGAGCTCACACAGAGTAATGGCAAGAGTCAGGCCAGGGTCTGTGCAAGCTCACATCCCTCAGGAAGAGCCAAGAATCAGACACTCAGGAGATCAAGTATGAAGTGAGCTTCCGGGTCCAGAGTTGGTGTTAGAGAGAGGGCGTGAAGCCCTGAGCACCATGCCTAGTGGAAAAGAGGTCAGAGGAAGACACTCAAAAATAATAAGCATTCTCAGCTCAAAGCCATTCTGGAGTAGTGAGTGAAGACTAGAGACACAGCAGGCAGAGTGACAAGTGGAAGTAAATTCTCAGATTACAGTGCTACAAAATGATACATCTGTAGAGATCTTTTTCTTTTTGACAGAGAGCTGTTTTTGGTCTTTGGAAACTGGCGGCAGAGAATATAAGTGATGGAAGCCGTTATTATGTTCTAGGATAAGACAAGGAGGAAAATTCTTTGAAACCCACAATCTATGCCTGTCACCTGTGGCCTTACCTATATACTAAATTCATTCATTCATTCATTCAATAAACTTTTATTAGTTGCTTATTATATCATTAGACACTGTGACCTTGTGGTGTTACGTTCTAGTAGGAGATAGAAAATAAGCAATAAACTTATTATAAATAAATAAATTATACTGTATTATAAAATAAGTGCCATAGAATAAATAGAAAAGATGGGACAGGGTAAGAGAACCTGGGTCTGGAGAGGGACACAGGTTTAAATAGTCTGGTCAGGGTACACATTATTGAGAAGGTGAGGGTTTCCGGTAAAGACTTAAAGATGGCAAGACAACTGCTCTAGAGGTGTCTAAGGTGTTCCAGTCAGAGGCAACAACCAGTGCTGTCCTAAGACAGAAAGTGCTTGGAATGTTTGAAGAACAGCAAAGGGAGAGAGCCAGAGAGAGATGAGGTCAGAGAAGACCTTTTGTTTTTTAATTGAAGTATAGCTGACATACAATGTTGTGTTAACTTCTGCTGTAAAGCAAAGTGATTCAGGTATGCATATATATATATATATATATATATATATATATATATATATATATATTCTTTTTCATATTCCTTTCCATTGTGGTTTATCACAGGATATTGAATACAGTTCCCTGTGCTATACAGTAGGACCTTGTTGTTTATCCATCCTGTATATACCAGTTTGCATCAGCTAATCCCAAACACTCAATCCTTCCCTCCCACACTCAACCTCCCCCTTGGCAACCACAAGTCTGTTCTCTATGTCTGTGAGTCTGTTTCTGTTTCGTAGATAGGTTCATTTGTGTCCTATTTTATATTCCACATATAAGTGATATCATATGGTATTTGTCTTTTTCTGACTTACTTTGCTTAGTATGATAATCTCTAGGTCCATCCATGCAAATGGCATTAGTGCATTCTTTCTTATGGCTGGGTAATATTCCGTTGTATACATGTGCCACATCTTCTTTATCCATTCATCTGTCGATGGACATTTACATTGTTTCCATGTCCTGGCTATTGTAAATAGAGCTGCTATGAACAGTGGGGTACAGGTATCTTTTTGAATTTGGGTTTTGTCTGGGTATATGCTCAGGAGTGGGACTGCTGGATTTTATGGTAACTCTATTTTCAGTTTTTTGAGGAACCTCCATACTGTTTCCCATAGTGGCTGCACCAATTTACATTCTCACCAACCATGTAAGAGAATTCCCTTTTCTCCACACCCTCTCCAGCATTAATTGTTTGTGGACTTTTTAATGATGGCCTTTCTGACTGGTGTGAGGTGATACCTCATTGCAGTTTTGATTTGCACTTCTCTAATGATTAGTGATGATGAGCATCTTTTCATGTACCTATTGGCCATCTGTATGTTGATACAGGACCTTGTGGGCCATTGTAAGGACTCTCATGAGTCTAGAAGGAAACTGAGAAGTCCTACGAGTGATTGGTAAACCCCAGAGGAGAGTGCCACATACGAGGAGTTTCCCTTTCGAAAATCTTTGCCTGGAGGAGTTAATGCCTTCACATAAACTTTTTCCAGATTGTGGTGTATTAGAGTGTAGGAGAGCTACACCTCATCTGTTTAGCCTAATAACCTGTGTGTATTTACCAGTATTTCCCTGTGGCATGTGTGTCTGGCTCCTGAACAAAAGCAACTAATTTTTTTAATCAATTCAGTTGCTCCCTCGAAAAGGAAATCCTGCCCATTAAAGATATACTTTCAAAGCTACTGGATGCAAAAGATCGTACTTTTTGCCTGGTGCTTGGTCTTAGTTCTTATAGCGGTAGGTTAAGGTAGGCCCATATGAAAACTTATAGCGGTAGGCCCATATGAAAAAAATAATAATAAAGGACCCCTTTGTGTTAAAAAGTTGGGAACTGTTGATGTAGTCCATTATTTGTTGTTCAAATGCCCTTGTTACCGTTTGGCAACAAGGTATGGCTGAAAGCAACATCTTCATTCTCCTTCTTCCTGTCTCTCCACTGCCCTTCTAACCCCTAAGAGAAACACACATCATAGAATAGAGGGATCACTCATTGATTCAACTGTGGCAACACCAATTCCTACTAATGTGATCTTGGGCAAATTGTTGAATCTTTGAGTCCAGTTTTATTTTTGTAAAATAAACATAAAGTTAGTTAATTTTCAGGGCCACTAGAAGAATTAAATGATGTTAACTAGACTTGGGGAGATCATTTTGCAATATACACAAATAACAAATCATTATGTTATCCGAAATGAATATAATGTTACTGTCGATTATATCTCAATTTTTAAAAAATGAACTAAGTGAGACTATATATATTATACCTAAATCTAGCAAGCATATAGTTTTCTTTCCCTTCTCTAGGCTTTCCCTTCTGTCTCTCTCCTCCTCCATACCCCTATGACCTTTAGTCTTATTGATCTTACTCCCTTTCTGTTCTCTCCTGTTCTGAGGAAATGATCTGATTAAAGCCATTCACCCTAGATTGGGACCATGCCTATTATTTATGTGTACTCCCCGCAGCACCATAACAGCCAGCATAATGCCTTATGCTCAGTGGATTTGGTTTGATTTAAGCGTAATCCACAGCTTCATGTGTTACTCCTCCCAAGGGCATTTGGACAACAAACAAAGGACCACAGCAACGGTTCCCAACTTTTTTTTTTTTTTTTTTTTTTGCGGTATGCGGGGCCTCTCACTGTTGTGGCCTCTCCTGTTGCGGAGCACAGGCTCCAGACGCACAGGCTCAGCGGCCATGGCTCGCGGGCCCAGCCGCTGTGCGGCATGTGGGATCGTCCCGGACCGGGGCATGAACCCGTGTCCCCTGCATCGGCAGGCGGACTCTCAACCACTGCACCACCAGGGAAGCCCAAGTTCCCAACTTTTTAACACAAAGGAGCCCTTTATTTATTTTTTTTTCATATGGGCCTTGTGTTTTGTAAGTTTCCATCAACTCAAAACACTGCATGTATTAAGCAACAATTTGTTTTCTCATTTTGTGCCTTAAAGACCTGAGTGCAATTTTAAAATAAGTACAATAAAGATCAGGATTTAGTTTATTTGTGTAATGAGCTGGTTGAGGTTTGGAGGATCTTATGTGGTCTTATGGCAGGTAAAGATATTTTCATTAGGCTTTTGGAAATATTAAACATAGCGCATGGGCCACTACTAGCATCTTTATGAATGACCAGAGATCCTGTTTTCTCGAATCGGAGAGCTGTGAAGCACAAGTATAGATGAGAAGTGGTACCTTCCCATTTACTTCCTAAATATGCTTCCCAGTCACATTACATTTGAAGCCATCTATTCACCCCTGTGCGTAAGTCTGGCCCTGGAGGTGGTGATCTTGATAACATTATTCAACCTTCTTATCACCACTGCCATATTAAATATTGACTCGTGTGTCTTTCCATGGTTCATAGGCATCCTACTACAACTTATAGTCAGGAATCCCAAGTTGGAATTTTGGTTTTGTTAGTTACCAGCCATGTGACCTTGGGGAAGTCGTTTATCTTCCCTGAACCTCGTGTTATAATCTGTATTTGAAATCATTCATATCTTCAGAAAACATGCATCTTCAGAGAAATATTTGTGGAGAATTGTCTAAAAGATAACCAGTTCATTTCTCTGACTCTGGAGTAGTAAATTAGTTTAGTCTCCCTGCAAGACAGCCATAGTCTAATGAATTTGGCTTCTAGATCACAATATTGTAGAGGTTCTGTGGCCACATAAAATCTCAGTGGCGGGGCTTCCCTGGTGGCGCAGTGGTTGAGAGTCCGCCTGCCGATGCAGGGGACACGGGTTCGTGCCCCGGTCCGGGAGGATCCCGCATGCCGCGTAGCGGCTGGGCCCGTGAGCCTTGGCCGCTGGGCCTGTGTGTCTGGAGCCTGTGGTCCGCAACGGGAGAGGCCACAACAGTGAGAGGCCCGCATATGGGGGAAAAAAAAAAAAAAATCTCAGTGGTAAATAGTGCTACAGTTGGGTGGCAATGTCCACTGTGGGTCCTGGTAGGAAAGATAGCTGCGCGTGTGCCGTATTTGTGCCAGCCCAGCTCTGAATGCTGGAAAGTCTATCCTTAGATTAAGTCAGACCATCACAACGCTCTGTACCTGGATGATTTGTTTTGGTTTCTTAAGGTTTGGTTTTACTAAATGTTCCCTGACCATTAGGATTCATCAGTGGTTATTGAAAAGCCAGTTCTTTGAAACTTCTTGGATTTATTTGCTCAGATGTTCTTAAGACGTTGTTGCATGGCATTGTCTTTCAGAAAACTCACAGAAGATACTTATCTAGGATTTCAGTACTTTGAGTAATTACGATTCTCCTGAACCAGTTTGTCATTAATTCATTACATAAATATTTATTGAGTGTCCACTGTAAGGAACACATTATCCTACACATTTTCTAAGAGATCTAGTAGATGCTGTGACCCTTGTCACTGCTTATGTTTTCCTCTTTTCTAGGAAGCTCACGTCCAGATCTGTGACCCCTATCTAGAAAATGTATAGGACTTAACAATGTGCATTTATGTAATTCTCATTTCTGGCTGTAACTCACCTTTTTGACCCTTATTTTTCCTCTTTGCCCCATTTTCTCTTTTGTTTTTTAAAAGTTTTATTGTGTTTTATCATGTGTATATGCTATAAATCATTTTATAAAAAGGTAAAGCATAAACCAATCAATCAATGTCTAAATCTTGTAAAGATAAGGTTGGAGCTCTACTGTTTCCCTATTAACGTAGATAGTAAATGAGTTATAATGTGTGTAAGAGCACAGTCTTCCCCCATGAAGTTCTATCTGAATTAAATAATTATAAATAAGAGCAGCTGTGATCAGATTTGCAGTTTCGTTTTCCGTATTTGTCTTGCCCAGTGCTGAAAATGAAGGGATTTAAAAATTTCTTACCTCATGGTGTTGGATCAAGAAAAGCTTGACATCACTGGCTCAGTATTTGATGCTAGAAGTTGAGGTCCTTACGGGAAACCATTTGAAATGTGGCCAGCGTGAACCCATCTAAGCATGTCATTCTGAGGCATGGTATCTGCTTGTGGACTGTGTTTATTTACATTCTCCAAATTATCCATCCAGTGATCTTTCTTTCTCCTGTGGCTCCTGGTGCAGACATTTTATTATACATATTTCAGTGTCTAGAGAATTTCAGTCTTGTGTTCTGCTTGTTCACTTGCTATCAGCTATGTGAGGTGAAGAAAGAAACCCCTATCAGCACATACTGTAGGCCTGATGCCTAAAATCTGCATGATATGCTCAAAGTCTGTGAGCCAACTTGGACTGGATGTTATAGTTCTAGTTTTTTGTTTAGGGAGGGTTTCCCCTGCCCCCTTTTTAGTAAATCCTGAAAAGCAATGAAGAAAAATCAACAGCGTTAAGTGTGTGTGCTCCCCTCAAGAGACAAAGAACTGCCTGTCTGTATGCATGTATACTTCTGTGTATACAAAAAGCGTACATTCAAGACACAAAAGCAAAAGTTGACGATGACGTCTAAACAAGAAAAACATCTTGGAGCTTCTCACTTTTTATATCACCTGGGGCAAAAATTTTGTCTCTTTTTTTTAAAAAAACTGTGCAGTCATTTTGGATGGGGAAGAAGTTAGACCACCAAGCTGACACCTAGTAGCAGAATATTAATAAGCTGCATTAGGCCAAAATACTCAGTTAGTTTTCCACCCTTTACAAAAACTTCCGTGCAGTTGACAAGGTTATGAGTGGTCATTATCTTGCTTTAATGTTTTGTCCGGAACGGCGTGGTTCTGGGAACTCAGTGACCTGAACATTGCCTTCCATAACATTTCATTAATAATGAGCATAGGTGGGCTTCCCTGGTGGTGCGGTGGTTGAGAATCCGCCTGCCAATGCAGGGTACACGGGTTCGAGCCCTGGTCTGGGAAGATCCCACATGCCACGGAGCAACTAGGCCCGTGAGCCACAACTACTGAGCCTGCGCGTCTGGAGCCTGTGCTCCACAACAAGAGAGGCCACGATAGTGAGAGGCCCGCGCACCTAGATGAAGAGTGGCCCCTGCTCGCCGCAACTAGAGAAAGCCCTCACACAGCAACGAAGACCCAACACAGGCAAAAATAAATTAAAAAACAAAAATCCATTAGAATAATGAGCATAGGTGCACATGGGTGTCTTAAAAATACTAGCCCTTTATAGTAATTCTTGTTCATGTACCGGGACAGAGGTTTAGGTTTGGCTTCTAGTTGTCATTTATAGTACATCTGTTTCTCTGTGTACACAGATACATGCAAACACACATACACACATATATACACATTTTTGTACACGTGTATGTCATCAGTGACGGCAGTCTAAGGTTGCCTCTCTGTAACCTACACTGGAATTATTAGCAAACCATTATGTTTGGTGCTATGTGTTTCAGTGATTCACCAACATTCATTGTGCATCACAAATGCCAAATGTTGTGCTAACCAGCAAAATAGAAAGTAATAAAACAGGGACTCTCAAATAGCCCATGATCTGCTGTGGAGACAGACATGTTAATAGATTAAACTCAGTATAAATTATACAGCTGTTTGAATTGAGTATATATAAAAGAAACCCCAAAATAATATGGGCTTAAGTACATAAAGGAGTTACTCTCTCACCAAAAAAAAAAAAACAAACCAAAAAAGAGTCAAGATGTAACCAGTCCAAGTGTGGTTCCAGAACCAGGCTCTTTCTCTCTCTCTGCTCAGCCATCCTTCCATTCTCAAGACTATCTCATTTTTTAAGAAAGCCACTGGAGCCAACAGAAGGCTGGCAGGCAAAAGGGACCCTCCCCAACTAAGTCAGCTTCTTGTAAGCAGCCTTCCCAGAAGTCCCACATAACTCTCCCACTTTTATTTCACTAATTACAACTTGGTGACATAGCCAATGAGAATACTAAATAAAATTGGAGCTCTGTTACTGAGAAAAATAGGATAGGTGGGTTTTAGGTGACAATTAGTACTCTGCTGCATGGAATTATGAACAAAAGGCTGGGGAAGTATTGACCATTAAAGTACATAATTCTGGAATCTGAAAAAGGCTTTTTTGAGGAGACACTTAATTTGGAATTTGAAGGATGAATAGGAGTTTGCCAAATAAAGAATTGGGAAAGAGCACTCCAGGCAGAAATAATATCATGTGTAAAGGCACAGAGGAGTCTGGCATTGCACCTGCCAACTAAGCCATTTCTGTATTTCTTTTTATTTTTTCTCTGTTGTTAATGATAACTCTTTAAGTGATAGTTTAACTGATTTTTAATGAATAGTTTTTCAAGTTCAACAGGTTGAGACATGTCCACAATGATTTTCCTGATATAACTGCAAATAATTTTCCACTTGGACCAAACTAAGAACATTTTATCTGATGATAAAATATTCCACATCTTAAAAATAATTGAGTTAAAATATTTTGGCATTTTAAAAGGGAATTGATACAGAAAGAAAAAATATCTGTTGTGTCAGGGAGATGTTTGTCTTTTCAATTCTGAAGTTAAACAAAGCCCAGTTAGAACTGACTTGGTTCATATCCTAGGGTCCGTAAACCCACACTGGGAACACTAAGTTGGTGGTCTGGCCAAGTTAGCCCTAAAGTATGTCACCTTCTAGTTAGCTATTCCTAATATGACTGTTACTTTGGATCTATGAAGCTGGATTATTCTTTTCTTAAAATGGCTTTGGAACCAAAGGAAATCTTTAGGATTAGAGAGAGATTTTCGTGATTATCTCCTTTCTGGCTCCTTTAGCGATATCAGAGTCCATTAAAATTTTTCCAGAGAAAGTTAAATCCTTTGAAAAACTTGAACTTTCTTTCATTTTAGGAGTAAACCTACTCAGGTTTGAGATACCTGAGAGTATGAGTTCCCATGCCCACTGCCCTTCCACACAGCTGAGTATCTCATAAGATTAAGGTCATCTGTCTTCAACACCAAACAAGAACAGTAGAGTCAATGATTCTTTGAATACTGCCTAAGTTAAGATTGCCATATTTTCTCAAAGGATTCAACCCTACTAAGGCAATCAGACGCTTTAGTCTTCTGATATCTTTTTATTGAGATAGACTTGACATTGTATTAGTTTTAGGTGTACAAAATAATGATTTTACATTTGTATATATTGTAAAATGATCACCACAATAAGTCAAGTTAATATCCGTCACCACACATAGTTACAGATCTTTTCTTCTTGTGATGAGAAATTTTAAGATTGACTTTCTTAGCAACTTTCAAATGTACAATGCAGTATTATTAATTATAGTCACCATGCTGTACATTACATCACCATGATTTACTTATTTTGTACCTGGAGGTTTGTACCTTTTGACCACTTTCACCCATTTCACCCCCCCTCAACCTCCACTTCTGGCAACCACCAATCTGAGTTGTTTGTTTGTTCTTGGATACCACATATACATGAGGTTGTATGATATTTGTCTTTGTCTGACTTATTTCACTTGGCATAATGCCCTCAAGGTCCGTCCATATTGTTGCAAATAGCAGGATTTTCTTCTTTTTCAGATAGGTAGGTAGGTAGGTAGGTAGATAGATAGAGATTATCCATTCATCTGTCAACTGACACTTAGATTTTTTCTCTGTCTTGACTACTGTAAGTAATGCTGTGGTGAAAATAGGGGTGCAGATATCCTTTCAAGATAGTGATTTTGTTTCTTTTGGACAAATACTCAGAAATGAAATTGCTGGTTCATATGATAGTTCTATTTTTAATTTTTTGAGGAACCTCCATACTGTTTTCCATAGGGGCTGCACCAATTTACATTCCCACCAACAGTGTGGGAGGGTTCCCTTTTCACCACAACCTCATGAACACTTGTTATTTGATAATAGTCATTCTGACAGGTGTGAGGTGATATCTCATTGTGCTTTTGATATGCATTTCCCTGATAATTAATGTTGTTGAGCATCTTTTTATGTGTCTGTTGGCCTCTGGATGTCTTCTTTGGAAAAATGTCTGTTCAGGTCCTCTGCCCACTTTTTAATTGGGTTGTTTGGTTTATTTTCTCTTGAGTTGTATGAGTTCTTTATATCAATATATTTTGAATATTAACCCCTTATCGAATATATGATTTACAAGTATTTCCTCCCACTCAGTTGGTGGTCTTTTCATTTTGTCTCTTTGACTCCTTTGCTGTACATAAAGATTTTAGTTTGACGTAGCCCACCCCCCTTGTTTATTTTTGCTTTTGTTGGCAAATCCAGTCTGATTTTTTTTTTTTTTTTTTTTTGCCAGCTTTGGTTTTTGCATACTTTCTAATTAGCTAGTATCTAGGCATGACTAAAAGATGCAGCAAGCCTCACGGCAACACCTCCCTTTCATCTAGTTAAGTCTGACTCCTCATTCAGAATTCAGCTCAAAAGACTCCTCTTCAGGAAAATCTTCTGTGGCCCTTCTAAACAGATCTACCCATACTTTAAGCTCTCAGAGTACCCCATATCTGTGTTTTATAGCTTTCATCTAATTATCATTCTGCATGTGTGTGATGATTTGAATAATATCTGCCTCCACCACTAGACTCTAAGTCCCATGAGGGTGGACCCATATGTACTAGAACTCACCACTGGATTGCTCCTAGAAGAGTGCCTGGCTCATAACAGGACTTCAGTCATGGTTGGATTCAATCACTGCATTTCACACTGTGCTTGGAATATAAGAATGAATGCAGAGTTGCTCAGCTCATGTGTGGGTTCATCTACAGATAAGAATTTTGAAAATAATTTCACTGCAGTTATAGAGAAGGACATCAAAGAAGCCAGCACATGCTGGGCTCTGCATGGACAAAGCTGACGTGAATTCTGAAGTGGCCTCACTGTAACTTCTGAACATATTGAGACCGATTGCAGCTTGACCACAGTGAACGCCCAGAGGTGGAACCAACCCCCCTTCACTCTCCACTTAAGATTTGGGCACTATGTTTTCCTGACATCTTTACATTTTAAAACAAGTACAGCTGCTGAAAGAGTTGTTTTTTTGTTATGTATTTTTAAAGATGCCTGTGTGCTTTTAGGGGAGAGGTACATGTTACCACATTTTAAAAATATAGCACATACATAACACAATAGTAAACAGTTGTATTTTTCATACTTTTGCCTAAACATGTGTTTGCAATTATTAGTTGAAGGTTGCAAAAAATGAAAATCCAGCCTCAAAGAGAGTTCATGTTAACAACCTTTTGAAAGACAGGATGCATTGTGGGGACATTGTGAAGATAAGCCCCTTCAAATGTCACTGCACTTCTCATTTTATTTTGTCAAAGACAGTAGTTGAAGTAGTTTGAGAGTAGAATAAGTCTTTTGATACTAGATTTCACTAGAACTATAGAGGTACAACCTGATTTAGTTTGGATTTGCATTTTTTTTTTTAACTTGAACGTTGGAAAGAAAAGATTAGGAATACAAATGAGTTTGCCCACATAATTGATGAAGGCTTGTGATTTTGTTAAGCCCGATTTGGATGAAGCACAAATGTTTTGTTAGATGTATTTAGAACTCGGCTACTTATTAGCTAAGTGCCCTTGGCAAGCTTCATGACCTCCATGATTGTCTTGAGAATGAATGAGACGTGTGTCTTGTGCCTGGTACAGGACAGGGCCAGTCAGTAGCAGGCACTCACTGTTGGCTATCTCTGCTGCCCTCTGTGTCAATCCTCTCTTCCACCACACACATGCACGCTAACCTTGTTTTTGTCTGTTGGCTAATTGGGCTGTGCTGCATGGCATGTGGGATCTTATTTTCTGGACCAGGGATGCAACCCATGCCCCCTGCAGGGGAAGCACAGAGTCTTAACCATTGGACCACCAGGGAAGTCCCAGCAAATATTTGTGGAAGTCCTACAATTTTCCAAGCACTGTTCTAGTTGCTTGGAATACATCAATGAATCCAAAATACAAACCCCCACCCTTATGCATCTTACATTCTAAGGAACATATAGAACATAGAGATTATTCATAAAATTTTTCCTGCTACAGTTATCTCACAGTTGTATTTTTTGTGATTTGGGTGAAGCATAATTATTGACATTGGGAATTAGTTTTGAATTAAGGTTCCATTATGTTAATAGTTCAGGATCTTCCTCCCTCCCTCACCTTCTCCTCCTTCCCCCCTCCCTCCCATCTTTCTTTCTCTTTGTATATTTCAGTATACTTGGACTATGAAAATGTCTTTATCCACGCTACATTTTTTCCTTCTTAGCCTGATTCAAATTCTAGCTGAATTCAGTCCCTTTCATGGAAAGCATGTCTTAGCCTTCTCAAGGATGATAGGAGGATGATGTGGTGCTGATGGAGCTCACCATGGATCCCCCCATATCCGTAGGCGCCTGGTTGAATTACACATCTCTCTTTCTTCTTAGATTGTTGGCTGCGATCACCAGCTGGGAAGCACCATCAAGGAAGATAACTGTGGCGTCTGCAACGGAGATGGGTCCACCTGCAGGCTGGTCCGAGGGCAGTATAAATCCCAGCTCTCTGCAACCAAACGTAAGACACTCCAGAGATGGGGCAATTTCTGGGCCTTCTCCCTGGCTTGCAACTAGGGAATAACACCTCCATCAAAATGAAGACAAATCTGAAAATACTGTGGGAAGAGATTTATGTTCCTGTTTTGTGGATTAGTTTGGGTGAGACAAGTCAGGTCACCTGCTGCAACCCCAAGGAAGAAACCTTTGCTTTTGAGGCACATGAGGAGGGAACTAGACTTGGATCTAGATACACTCTATGTGCAAGCGTGAGCTTTGCTGCCCAGTGTGAGGACGAACTGCGTCCCGACCCCTAACTGATACATAGTCTGGTGGAATAGCAGAGAGAGGGAAGATGAGAACGAATGCTCTCCTACTACAGTGAAATCACGTGGTCTTCGTTTACAAGGTGACCTTTGGTCGGTGCTGATCACAGGTTTCTCCAGAATTAATATTGGGCAGTGATTACGTGAAGCCATGTAATGACTGTTGTGCCCTCATCTCTCTATAGCAGCTGAATAAATGTGTGCCTGCTATACATGTACATGCCGGGAACTTTACACGATCATCTCATTTAATCCTTAGAACAACCTTATAGCAAGGTACTGTTTATCCCCATGTTATGAATGAGATAACTGAGGCTTAGACAGATTATGTGGCTTGCTCGGAGTTATACAACTATGTCAGAGCCAAGATGTCAGCCCAGAGTCTGATTCCAGAGCTTAAGCACTTATTCGTTCCTCTGGACTGTCCCAAACCCCGCGGACTGTTTCCGTGGCGGGATATTTGTAAAGCAGTTACGTGGATTAGGCAAGGTACTTCAAATATCTACCCAGCTGGGTTCTGCTAGGGTAGATGGTATATGTTCTCAGGATACCTGACCCAACAACAGAGTCACCCAGGAGTCCAGACCATTTTACCATCCACGCTTCTCTGTGACAATCACTGTTCTAGGCACTGCAGCAAATGCAGATAGAAATAAAACAACCCTCGTAGTCAAGGCCGTGCATTTTTTTTAGAATAATTTGACCTTGTTTGGCATAATATCTCAATTTTGCCTTTATCCAGAATGCTCCAATAGGTCCTTAATGAGGACCTCTTTGAACATGTCTACCCTGGCTTGGGAAATGAGAATGGATGTCTTTATTGACTGTGGTATTGTCCTCTTTACTTGTTGACTAGCTGGAGGAAAACACTTGACATATGGGGAGTTTATGGCTTTAAATGGACTTGTAGGTCAAGAAGAAAAGGCACTGTTTGCTGGAGAACTATTCTGAGTAGTCAGGAAAAGGCAGCTCGCCAAAAGGATGAAGCTCTGGGGAAGAAGAGGAGGCAGGAAGAAAGACTAGGAACATTTAAACACGTGAAACATCGGAGCTGCCAGCGTAGGGAACTCTCCCCATTCTACCACGCCTGCAGGCAGTAAAAAATGTTATTCTGAAGAAAAGCGGAAAAAAAAAAACCCGAGCAGAGAGAATGATGAAGGGTGAGGTAAGTTAGACATTGATGTAGTACATTCAGGTGAGATTTTTTTTTTTTTTCCCTGTGGTTATGCATTGGTAGCTTTCCCTATTAGATGAAAAATTAAACAATTTAGAAGATGAAAACTAGAGGAGGATAGAGGCATAATTCTTCTGTAAATCTCTGAAGTCATGGCAGGATATTTGGGGAAAAAAATTACATTTAAAAGGTCACTATGTGATTTTTTTAAAGTGTAGAATCTATTAAAGCCCTATAATATTTATTTAAAAAAATAAAAACGAAAGGTCACTTTTATAGAGCTCTTTAAGGAATACTGAAGAGTCGAGGTCATTCTAATCATTTGTGCCACATAATTGAGTCAGTGTTCATTATCTAGGAATCTAGGGACTTCTGTTAGGCACAAAAAGAGATGACTGGCATTCGTGCAGTGACTGCTGTATGGCAGCTCGTTGGGGCGTGTTTTCATGGTGAGATTCCTTCGTTTATTCCCTCTCACGTCCCCTGCCTTGCTGTCCTCATAGAAAAGCCCAAACACTCTGCTCAGATAGATATTCCTCTTACCCTCCTGTTTAAAGGGTGATCTGGGTCCTTCGGGGCCTGAATCACTGGAACAAAGGCGGAGAAGTTCTGAAAGAAGAAACTAAAGCAAACTGAGAGCCATAAGTCAGTCTCTAGGTCTGCAAATAGATACCTCAATGAAAAGTGCTCTGTTCAAACCAACAGTGGGTAGATTACATAATACACAACCCGATGATGATCCGTAATGACACAAGGCGATTGATTCATTTACCTTAGCACTGACGATGCCTCATGACAAAATGATTTATATCAGTAAAGCCCAGCATATGCACGCATCTCACCACAATCTATAGCAGATGCTGAACAGGATGCCTCACTTATGTTCTCTCCACCCCCAGAAGAACCTTCCACCCTGCATTTACAGACTGTGAGGTGACCCACAGGCAGGAAAGATTAGGCTGCTCTGCGGGGCCCAGCGTATGAGCCAGGTGAGCAGCTTTCCACCCGTGCAGGCCTGGAGGAGTTCTGCCAGCTCTCTCCCCTGCTCTCCGCCAAAAAGCACTAGAAGCCAGCCACATGCGCTTTGCAAAGTCCTTATATTCATACTCCCCACATTGAACTCATTTTCTTCTGAACTTACGTTCAAGTTTTTCCCTTATGTTATCAAGCCTCGTGGGAACAAAGAAAAAATAGGAGAGTGGAGAAAGACTGTGGTGGAAAGTGCCCGAGGAAAAGGAGAAGTAGGAGAGACATAGCAAATGGGTGCCATTTGCTGGTGAATAAAAAAGAAGCCATCTTTGTATTAAGAGACATTATTATTGCCTAATACAAATGCAGAAAACAGAAATAGAGCTGGACCTAGGCACTCCTGCCCCCTTTTGAAGGAAAAGACTGTCCACTGAGAGCGTTCAGCCTTTCCATTTCTCCTGGTCACTTTGTTCTACTTCCCCAAGACGATGAAGAAAAGAATCAGATTTAGCTTACATTGACTTACTTTTGATTTTTTAAATGAAAGGCTCATTTTCTCACACATGTTATTGGCTTGTACCATATTATGTATTCTCCAAGTATACTCAGAATATACTTAGACCCAGAGTCAGCCTATATGGTATCAATCTGATGTCTCCAGCTTTGCAAACTTCTCAAATGTAGCTGCGTGTTTTGAAAATGCCTGGGTATCCAAAAGCTCTCCCTCTCTCTTCCTTGAGTGTCAAGGGCTAAACTAATTTATATCAAGATAAAGTGAAGCTTCTGATACCTAGCTTTCCTTCTCGGACTGTGCTTGTGCTGATTTATAATGGCTATGGGTAAACGTATTCCAGGTTTATCATTCTGGCTCAAAGATTTTGAGGTAAAGGCTGTTTATAATAAAACACATAACATCTGAATGTTTTTAAAGAAAGCCCAAAACTCTAAAGAAATTTCCACCTTGCACCTGACCTCAGGCTATAGTCACAAGCCACTCGTTCATTTGTTCAACAACAAATATTTCTTGGGTACCTGCTATGTGCTGAGGAACTGTTTTAGGTGCTGGAAACACAGGAAAGAGCAAAACAGACAAAAATCCATTTTTCTTATGAGACTTTCATACTGGTGTTAGGGACAGACAAAAGGACGAAACAAATAAACAAAGTATATATGTGTCATGGGGTGGTAGGAATCGTGGGAAAAAGGAAAGGGAGGGAAAAGAACCAGAGATAGAGATGAGCTGCCAGCCAAAGGTGTTGGAGGGGATTGCAATTTTAAATAGGTTACAAAGAAAAGACTCACTGATAAGATGCCATTTGAGCAAGGATCTGAGGGAGATACAGGTAGGGTACCATGCACAAGATAGGGGAAAGAAAATTCCAGGCAGAGAGATAAGCAAGTGCAAAGGCCCTGAGGTAGATGCATGCTTGACATTTTTCTTAAAGTGACTGAAGTAAAGTGAGTTTAAAGAAGACTAGAAGAAGTGATGAAGGTCAGAAGACTGTGAGGTGGGGTGAAGAATGGCACAGATACTGTACGATTTTGTAAGGATTTTGGCTTTTAGTCTGAATGAGGTAAGAAGTCACAGCAGAGGAATGACTTCATTTGATTCATTTTTTAAGAGTATCACTCTATATGCTCTGTTGAGAATAGACTATCGTGAGTGTAACTGTGGAAATAAGAAAAGCAGTCAAGAAGCCAGACCAAGAATGAGGAAGATTTGGACCATGGTAGTGTATCCCATTCGGTGTATAATGCATTTCTTTGAGTCCAAGACATCATTGATTGAAAGATGTGACATTATTTTATGCACCAATAAGAAAAAAAGCCTCCACTGAAATTAAGTAATTAGGACACAATGCCTTCTAGCCACTCAGGGATTTTACTTGATAGTTATTAAAAGATCTACTTTAGTTTTTATTTTTTTAACATTGTTATTGGAGTATAATTGCTTTACAAAGGTGTGTTAGTTTCTGCTTTATAACAAAGTGAAACAGCTATATGTATACATATATCCCCATATCTCCTCCCTCTTGCATGTCCCTCCCATTCTGCCTATCCCACCCCTCTAAGTAGACACAGAGCACCCAGCTGATCTCCCAATGCTATGGGACTGCTTCCCACTAGCTATCTATTTTACATTTGGTAGTGTATATATGTCCATGCCACTCTCTCACTTCATCCCAGCTTACCCTTCCCCCTCCCCCTGTCCTCAAGTCCATTCTCTGCATCTGCATCTTTATTCCTGTCCTGCCCCTAGATTCTTCAGAACCTTTTTTTTTTTTTTAGATTCCATATATATGTGTTAGCATACGGTATTTGTTTCTCTCTTTCTGACTTACTTCACTCTGTATGACAGACTCTAGGTCCATCCACCTCACTACAAATAATTCAATTTGGTGTCTTTTTATGGCTGAGTAATATTCCATTATATATATGTGCCACATCTTCTTTATCCATTCATCTGTCAAGGGACACTTAGGTTGCTTCCATGTCCTGGCTATTGTAAATAGAGCTGCAATGAACATTGTGGTGCATGACTCTTTTTTAATTATGGCTTTCTCAGGGTATATGCCCAGTAAGTGGTGCTGGGAAAACTGGACATCTATATGTAAAAGAATGAAATTAGAACACTCCCTAACACCATAACAAAAATAAGCTCAAAATGGATTAAAGACCTAAATGTAAGGCCAGACACTGTAAAACTCTTAGAGGAAAACACAGGCAGAACACTCTATGACATAAATCACAGCAAGATCCTTTTTGACCCACCTCCTAGAGAAATGGAAATAAAACCAAAAATAAACAAATGAGATCTAGTGAAACTTAAAAGCTTTTGCACAGCAAAGGAAACCATCAACAAGATGAAAAGACAACCCTCAGAATGGGAGAAAATCTTTGCCAACAAAGCAACTGACAAAGTATTAGCCTCCAAAATATACAAGCAGCTCATGCAGCTCAATATCAAAAAAACAAACAACCCAATCCAAAAATGGGCAGAAGACCGAAATAGACATTTCTCCAAAGAAGATATACAGACTGCCAACAAACACATGAACGAATGCTCAACATCACTAATCATTAGAGAAATGCAAATCAAAACTGCAATGAGGTATCACCTCACACCAGTCAGAATGGCCATCATCAAAAAATCTACACACAATAAATGCTGGAGAGGGTGTGGAGAAAAGGGAACCCTCTTGCACTGTTGGTGGGAATGTAAACTGATGCAGCCACTATGGAGAACAGTATGGAGGTTCCTTAAAAAACTACAAATAGAACTACCATATGACCCAGCAATCCCACTACTGGGCATATACGCTGAGAAAACCATAATTCAAAAAGAGTCATGTACCACAATGTTCATTGCAGCTCGATTTACAATAGCCAGGACATGGGAGCAACCTAAGTGTCCCTTGACAGATGAATGGATAAAGAAGATGTGGCACGTATATACAATGGAATATTACTCAGCCATAAAAAGAAACGAAATTGAGTTATTTGTAGTGAGGCGATGGACCTAGAGTCTGTCATACAGAGGGAAGTAAGTCAGAAAGAGAAAAACAAATACTGTATGCTAGCACATATATATGGAATCTAAAAAAAAAAAAAAAAGTTCTGAAGAACCTAGGGGCAGGACAGGAATAAAGGTACAGATGCAGAGAATGGACTGGAGGACAGGGGGAGGGGGAAGGGTAAGCTGGGACAAAGAGAGAGTGGCATGGACATATATACACTACCAAATGTAAAATAGATAGCTAGTGGGAAGCAGCCACATAGCACAGGGAGATCAGAAGAAGGAGTGGACTAAGCCATGTTTGGATTAGTGATAAATGTGCCCTGCTGCTGAGACAAGACCCTTCTAAGTACTCAGTGTCCCATGAATTATTGAATTTTCCAGCCTAGCTGCTGGATAAAATACTATTCTCAGTCCTATATGTGTGGGTTCTATTTTGTGCGACCCTGTCTGTTCTTTTCCTGACCTCATATTGGTTTTTCACACACATGTACTGATGAGTATGTTGGTGCTGCTAGACACCTAAAGGGAATACTCTTAAATCTCCAGAGTTGTCTCTGTGTCCTTCTGTCCTCTCTGGACACAGAGAAATAACCTGTCCTTCAAACTCTAGTCACTCTGATCTCTGGACCCTTACCTTTGTCTCCTCAACTCAGGCAATCCGCTGGGCTCTATCCAAGTTCCCACTTTCATGGACGGCCTAGGAGGTCTTTCAAGGCAGAAGACTGAGGCAATATTAGGGTTCATCTCATGTTTCCTGAATCTCAGGAATGACTGTCCTTCTTTGCTTTATATCTATCATCTTAAAAGGCCACCTTTCATATAATTTTTTCTGACTTTTTGATTGTTTTGGGTAGGAGATTAAGCCTAGGCCCTGTCCCTTCATCTTGACAGGAAGCAGAAGTCTTGATATTGGGTTCTTGATTCAGGTTTGCAATTATGTAGATGTAGCCTGCTTTGGGCTCCCACTTTGGGAACGTTGTTAAGCACTTCTTTTCTTTTTTTATTGAAGTATAGTTGATTTACAACGTTGTGCCAATCTCTGCTGTACAGCAAAGTGACTCAGTTATACACATATATATAAAAAAACAATGTTACACGCCTCTGATTCCTCCTCTCCCTACAACTGCCACAGCCACTGGATTTCAAGAGATTAAATACTGTGTTGAACTATTGTCTTGGCATCTTCTCCCAAGCTGCTGACACCCATTTTGCAAGTTTGATGTATTGCCTGTTTGGAGGTTGGCACCTCTGCAGGCAAAGAAAACGATGACAGGATTACTACCTCTGCGAGAGAGAATATAAACGCTATTTATTGTGAGGCACATTCTGAGTTTATATATGTAAAAACGTGAAAGGTTGTTGCTCTCAAAATCGATGAAATATAGTATGTTGACTCTAGGGACAGTAGGACTTTCTAAGTGATTAGAGGTAAAGGTGAAGTCAAGGGTGATTCCAAGGTTTTTGGCCTAGGAAACTGTAAGGTTGAAGTTCCTCAACTGTAGAGGAGGCTGCACCTTCTTTGGCCTGTCCAGTATGCATCCTCCGGTGTGCAAGGCTGATAAACAATGCGGTGGGGGGGTTGAAGAACTCAAATTCTCAATTTCACATTAGTTTATTGGATATATTTTAAGAGTAATAAAGTTGTCATGAAGAGAAAAAATATACCATTCAAACCTCCTCAAGATTGGCAGACTACATTTTTATTGAACTGTAGTTGATTTACAATGTTGTGTTACTTTCTGGTGTACAGCAAACTGATTCAGCTATAGATAGATATATACACATAGACATACACACACACATATATTCTTAGTTATATATATACACATATATTTTTTTCAGATTATGTATATAATATATATGTATACATATTCTTTTCTATTATGGCTTATTACAGGATATTTAATGTAGTTCCCTGTGCTACACAGTAGGACCTTGTTATTTATAGATTTTATACATAGTACTTTGTATCAGCTAATACCAGACTCCTGATATATCCTTTCCCCACACCCCCTTTCCCCTTTGTAACCATAAGCTTGTTTGCTACGTCTGTGAGTCTGTTTCTGTTTTGTAAATAAGTTCATTTGTATCATATTTTAGATTCCACATATAAGGGATATCATATGGTATTTGTCTTTCTGTCTGACTTACTTCACTTAGTGTGATAACCTCTCGGTCCATCCATGTTGCTGCAAATGGCATTATTTCCTTATTTTATGGCTGAGTAGTATTCCACTGTGTGTGTGTGTGTGTGTGTGTGTGTGTGTGTGTGTGTGTATTCCACATCTTCTTTATCCATTCATCTGTCAGTGGACATTTAAGTTGCTTCCAACTATTTTTATATGTACCCAACTGTATTAACAATGGCTGTTTCAGGACTTCCCTGGTGGGGCAGTGGTTAATAATCCGATTGCTAATGCAGGGCACACGGGTTCAAACCCTGATCCGGGAAGATCCCACATGCCGTGGAGCAACTAAGCACATGTGCCACAACTACTGACCCTGCACTCTAGAGCCCGTGAGCATCAACTACTGAAGCCCACGCACCTAGAGCCGGTGCTCTGCAACAAGACACGCCACCACAATGAGAAGCCCTTTCACCACAGCAAAGACCAAAAGCAGCCAAAAATAAATAAATAAATTTATTATTTTAAAGGCATTTTCATTTTAAAAATAATAATAAGATTAAGTATCAGCCTCATAGGCTTAGAGAGAAGAGTCTTTAAAAACATGAACTTACAAACAGATCTAAAAATAATACAAACTCAGATACGAGAATACAAAATTCTATCTTTTCAAAAATTATTATTGTCATTTTTCTCTGATACAGCAATAAATCACACTAATCCACATATGACAAAATTAAAAATAAATGTAAGCAGAAGCAAGAAGAACTACAATCCTGCAGCCTGTGGAACAAAAACCACATTCACAGAAACATAGACAAGATGAAAAGGCAGAGGGCTATGTACCAGACGAAGGAACAAGATAAAACCCCAGAAAATCACCTAAATGAAGTGGAGATAGGCAGCCTTCCAGAAAAAGAATTCAGAATAATGATAGTGAAGATGATCCAGGACCTCGGAAAAAGAAAGGAGGCAAAGATCGAGAAGATGCAAGAAATGTTTAACAAAGACCTGGAAGAATTAAAGAACAAACGAACAGAGATGAACAATACAATAACTGAAATGAAAACTACACTAGAAGGAATCAATAGCAGAGTAACTGAGGCAGAAGAACGGATAAGTGACCCAGAAGACAGAATGGTGGCATTCACTGCTGTGGAACAGAATAAAGAAAAAAGAATGAAAAGAAATGAAGACAGCCTAAGAGACCTCTGGGACAACATTAAATGCAACAGCATTCACATTATACGGGTCCCAGAAGGAGAAGAGAGAGAGAAAGGACCACAAAAAATATTTGAAGAGATTTTAGTCGAAAACTTCTCTAACATGGAAAAGGAAATAGAGCCACCCAAGTTCAGGAAGTGCAGAGAGTCCCATACAGGATAAACCCAAGGAGAAACATGCCGAGACACATAGTAATCAAATTGGCAAAAATTAAAGACAAAGAAAAAATATTCAAAGCAGCAAGGGAAAAACAACAAATAACATGCAAGGGAATTCCCATAAGGTTAACAGCTGATTTCTCAGCAGAAACTCTACAAGCCAGAAGGGAGTGGCATGATATACTTAAAGTGATGAAAGGGAAGAACCTGCAACCAAGATTACTCTAACTGGCAAGGATCTCATTCAGATTCGATGGAGAAATCAAAAATTTTACAGACAAGCAAAAGCTAAGAGAATTTAGCACCACCAAACCAGCTCTACAACAAATGCTAAAGGAACTTCTCTAAGTGGGAAACACAAGAGAAGAAAAGGACCTACAAAAACAAACCCAAAACAATTAAGAAAATGGTAATAGAAGCATACATATTGATAATTACCCTAAACGTGAATGGATTAAATGCTCCAACCAAAAGACACAGGCTCGCTGAATGGTTACAAAAACAAGATGCATTTATATGCTGTCTACGAGAGACCCACTTCAGACCTAGGGACACATTCAGACTGAAAGTGAGGGGATGGTAAAAGATATTCCATGCAAATGGAAATCGAAAGAAAGCTGGAGTAGCAATACTCATATCAGATAAAATAGACTTTAAAATAAAGAATGTTACAAGAGACAAGGAAGGACACTACATAATGATCAAGGGATCAATCCAAGAAGAAGATATAACACTTATAAATATATATGCACCCAACATAGGAGCACCTCAATACATAAGGCAACTGCTAACAGCTATAAAAAAGGAAATCGACCGTAACACAATAATAGTGGGGGATTTTAACACCTCACTAACACCAATGGACAGATCATCCAAAATGAAAATAAATAAGGAAACAGAAGCGTTAAATGACACAATAGACCAGATAGATTTAATTGTTATTTATAGGACATTCCATCCAAAAACAACAGGTTACACTTTCTTCTTAAGTACACAGAGAACATTCTCCAGGATCACACCTTGGGTCACAAATCAAACCTCAGTAAATTTAAGAAAATTGAAATCATGTCAAGCATCTTTCTGACCACAACGTTATGGGATTAGAAATGAATTACAGGGGAAAAAACTTAAAAAACACAAACACATGGAGGCTAAACAATACATTACTAAATAACCAAGAGATCACTGAATAATCAAAGAGGAAATCAAAAAATATATAGAGACAAATGGCAATGAACACAACGATCGATCCAAAACCTATGGGATGCAGCAAAAGCAGTTCTAAGAGGGAAATTTATAGCTATTCAATCCTACCTCAAAAACAAGAAAAATCTGGAATAAACAATCTAACCTCAAACCTAAAGGAACCAGAAAAAGAAGAACAAACAAAACTCAAAGTTAGCAGAAGGAAAGAAATCATAAAGATCAGAGAAGAAATAAATGAAATAGAAACAAAGAAAAGAATAGCAAAGATCAATAAAACTAAAAGCTGGTTCTTTGAGAAGATAAACAAAATTGATAAACCATTAACCAGACTCAGCAAGAAAAAGATAGAGAGAACTCAAATCAATAAGATTAGAAATGAAGTAGGAGAAGTTACAACAGACAGCGCAGAAATACAAAGCATCCTAAGAGACTACTACAAGCAGCTCTATGCCAATACAATGGACAACCTGGAAGAAATGGACAAATTCTTACAAAGGGATAACCTTCCAAGACTGAACAAGGAAGAAATAGAAAATATGAGCAGACAAATCACAAGCAATGAAATTGAAACTGTGATAAAAAATCTTCCAACAAACAAAAGTCCAGGACCAAATGGCTTCACAGGCGAATTCTATCAAACATTTAGAGAAGAGCTAACACCCATCCTTCTCAAACTCTTTCAGAAAATTGCAAAGGAAGGAATACTCCCAAACTCATTCTATGAGGTCACCATCACACTGATACTAAAACCAGACAAAATACTACAAAAAAAAAAGAAAATTACAGACCAATATCACTGATGAATATAGATGCAAAAATCCTCAACAAAATACTAGCAAACAGAATCCAACAACACATTAAAAGGATCACACACCATGACCAAGTGGGATTTATCCCAGGAATGCAAGGATTCTTCAATATACGCAAATCAATCAATGTGATGCACCATATTAACAAACTGAAGAATAAAAACCATATGATCATCTCAATAGATGCAGAAAATGCTTTTGACAAATTCAACACCCATTTATGATAAAAAAACTCTCCAGAAAGTGGGCCTAGAGGAAACCTACCTCAACATAATAAAGGCCACATGCGACAAACCCACAGCAAACATCACTCTCAATGGTGAAAAACTGAAAGCATTTCCTCTAAGATCAGGAACAAGACAAGGATGTCCACTCTCACCACTGTTATTCAACATAGCTTTGGAAGTCCTAGCCACAGCAATCAGAGAAGAAACAGAAATAAAAGGAATACAAATTGGAAGAGAAGAAGTAAAACTGTCACTGTTTGCAGATGACATGATACTATACATAGAAAACTACTAGAGCTAATCAATGATTTTGGTAAAGTTGCAGGATACAAAATTAATGCATAGAAATCTCTTGCATTCCTATACACTAATGTTGAAAAATCTGATAGAGAAATTAAAGAAAGACTCCCGTTTACCATTGCAACAAAAAGAATAAAATACCCTAAGAATAAACATACCTAGGGAGACAAAAGACCTGTATGCAGAAAACTATAAGATACTAATGAAAGAAATTAAAGATGATACCAACAGGTGGAGAGATATACCATGTTCTTGGATTGGAAGAATCAATATTGTGAAAATGACTCTACTACCCAAAGCAATCTACAGATTCAATGCAATCCCTATCAAATTACCAATGGCATTTTTTACAGAACTAGAACAAATAATCTTAAAATTTGTATGGAGACACAAAAGATCCCGAATAGCCAAAGCAGTCTTGAGGAGAAAAGAACGGAGCAGGAGGAATCAGACTCCCTGACTTCAGACTATACTATAAAGCTACAGTAATCAAGACAATATGGTACTGGCACAGAAACAGAAACATAGATCAATGGAACAAGATAGAAAGCCCAGAGATAAACGCACACACACAACTATGGTCAACTGATCTATGACACAGGAGGCAAGGATATACAATGGAGAAAAGACAGTCTCTTCAGTAAGTGGTGTTGGGAAAACTGGACAGCTATGTTTAAAAGAATAAAATTAGAACACTCCCTAACACCATACACAAAAATACACTCAAAATGGATTCGAGACCTAAATGTAAGACCAGACACTATAAAACTCTTAGAGGAAAACTGGAAGAACACTCTTTGACATAAAACACAGCAAGATCTTTTTTGATCCACCTCCTAGATTAATGGAAATAAAAATAAAAATAAACAAATGGGACCTAATGAAACTTAAAAGCTTTTGCACAGCAAAGGAAACCATAAACAAGACAAAAAGACAACCCTCAGAATGGGAGAAAATATTTGCAAATGAATCAACAGACAAAGGATTAATCTCCAAAATATATAAACAGCTCATGTAGCTCAATATTAAAAAAAAAAAAATCCAAAAATGGGCAGAAATCCTAAACATACATTTCTCCAAAGAAGATATACAGATGGCCAAGAAGCACATGAAATGCTGCTCAACATCACTAATTATTAGAGAAATGCAAATCAAAACTACAGTGAGGTATCACCTCACACCAGTTAGAATGGGTATCATCAGAAAATCTACAAACAACTAATGCTGGAGAGGGTGTGGAAAAAAGGGAACCCTCTTGCACTGTTGGTGGGAATTTAAATTGATACAGCCACTATGGAGAACAGTATGGAGGTTCCTTAAAAATCTAAAAATCGCATTACCATATGATCCAGCAATCACACTACTGGGCATATACACAGAGAAAACCATAATTCAAAAAGGCACATGGGGCTTCCCTGGTGGTGCAGTGGTTGAGAGTCTGCCTGCTGATGCATGGGACATGGGTTTGTGCCCCGGTCCGGGAAGATCCCACATGCCGCGGAGCGACTGGGCCCGTTAGCCATGGCTGCTGAGCCTGTGTGTCCAGAGCCTGTGCTCTGCAGTGGGAGAGGCCACAGCAGTGAGAGGACCGTGTACTGCAAAAAAAAAAAAAAAAAAAAGGCACATGCACCCCAGTGTTCATTGCAGCACTCTTTACAATAGCAAGGTCATGGAAGCAAGCTAAATGCCCATTGACAGACAAATGGATAAAGAAGATGTGGTACATATGTACAGTGGAATACTACTCAGCCATATAAAGGAAGGAAATTGAGTCATTTGTTGAGACGTGGATGGATCTAGAGACTGTCATACAGAGTGAAGTAATATAATATCGTATATTAACACATCTATGTGGAACCTAGAAAAATGGTACAGATGAACCAGTTTGCAGGGCAGAAATTGAGACACAGATATAGAGAACAAACGTATGGACACCATGGGGGGAAAGGGGCGCGGGGTGGTGGTGGTGTTGTGATGAATTGGGCAGTTGGGATTGACATGTATACACTGATGTATATAAAATTGATGACTGATAAGAACCTGCTGTATTAAAATACATATATATATTATTCAAGTCAAAAAGAATCCATTAAAGAAATTAATAAACTGGACTGTATAAAAAATTGAAGAAAAGTAAAATCAAAGAGCATCCCATCCCCTTGTCAAAAAAAACCCACCGAATCTAAAATGTTTACAGAAAGTTGTGGAATATATATACACCTGTAGATTTTTTGAGGAAATCTTTTAGGTACAATCCTTGAGTACAGTGTTCTTGAGAAAGAGCTTTTGTATCCCATATATGTGAAATGACAGAATTTATGATTCCCATGGAAAGTTTGTCCATTTAACTGAGAAAGAGGTTATCTAATTTCTGAAGCAGGTCTTTCAGAATTGTTGATTAATAACCTTTAAATATATTTTGATGATTGGCATCATGGTTCTGTCAAGAAAGCCAGAATAGATTAGAGCAGATTCATTTGAACATAGTGCAGTGTGCCTTTATTGGAAGGTTACCCAAGGAATGCACAACACGGTGAGAGAGAATGTAGCCACCTGCCTTGCCAGCCATACCAACTAAATTAATCATTGAGAAGGCAGGTGATGAAACCAGCCCTCTCAAACATTCTCCAGTGTCTATTTTTAACCATTTTTTAAATTGAAGTATAGTTAATTTACAATGTTGTCTTAGTTTCAGGCATACAGCAAAGTGATTCAGTTACACATATACACATATTCTTCTTCAGATTCTTTTCCATTATAAGTTATTACAAGATATTGAATATAGTTCCCTGTGCTATACAGTAGGTCCTTGTTGTTTATTTTATATATAGTAATGTATATATGTTAATCCCAAACTCCTAATTTATCTATTCCCCACCTCCGACCCCCCTTACCCCTTTTGGTAACCATAAGTTTGTTTTCTATGTCTGTGAGTCTATTTCTGTTTTGTAAATAAGTTCATTTGTATCATTTTTTTAGATACCACATATAAGTGGTATCACATGATATTTGTCTGACTTACTTCGCTTAATATGATAATCTCTAGTTTCATCCGTATTGCTACAAATAGCATTATTTCATTCTTGTTTATGGCTGTGTAACATTCCATTGTATACTGGAATCGTCTTTATCCATTCCTCTGTCGATGGGCATTTAAGTTGTTTCCATGTCTTGGCTACTGTAAATAGTGCTGCAATGAACATTAGGGTGCATGTACCTTTTTGAATTATGGTTTTCTCCATATATATGCCCAGGAGTGGGATTGCTGGATCATATGGTAGCTCTATTCTTAGTTTTTTAAGGAACCTCCATACTGTTCTCCATAGTGGCTACACTAATTTACATTCCCACCAGCAGTGTAGGAGGGTTCCCTTTTTTCCATACCCTCTTTTCCAATGTCTTAAACACCTCTCTGTGCACAGTACTGTATTAAATGGCAAGTAGAAGAATCTTCCAACCCATCTCTAATCATTGAGAATTTATCATCAAATGAGACAATTATTAATAAATCTACAGCTCAAAGACTGGCTTTTTATCAACATGCAGCAAATAAAAATATATTTTTTTCCCTATCTTTCTGTTTGGCAAATGAAGAGCACGATATCTTAAAGTATATTCTGAGACGTATCAGCTGGTGTGAAAAGATGATACGTAAGAAAATGTTTCCCTGGGTAAACACATTGGGAACACAGTTAAATAGAGTGAAATGGATTTCTTTGTTTCAGGGATCTTAAGGTATTAATTAATGTGCTTTGGAATTTCCATGATTGGGGTATAGTATGTGGTATTTCCCTGCATATTTTATCTCAGGTCCCTATTTCAGGAACCATCTTGTAGGGCTGATGCTTTGTCTTCTTTGTCGCTGATTGTGTGGTACTTAGTGTGAAGCCTGACACTAGGAGACACTCAAAAAATATCTGTGGAATAAAATAATGAATTTGCTGCTTGCCTGATGACCTGCCAGTTGTCTATTAGCCCTTTATAGAACCACAGAAGAATAGGCTGTGACTCTTCCTACGTCTGGTGCTGTGTACTGCTGACTGTTCAGGTTGGCACCAGCCTAAGTTCTCTGTATTTCTCTTTGACTTGGCAAGTGCAGAGGCATCTGCAAATATTCCATGCTTGCCTGGCCTGCTCTCTCCATCCTACCCTCTTCCCTCAACAACCTTGTAGGTTCCTCCCCATCTTCCTCGGGGAGTATACAAAGGCGACTGTGTCAGCCAAAAGCTTGCGTTAATGCCCCGGCTTGTGGAATGTGAGTCACTTCTCAGCAGAACAAGAGGGAGGCTGCCTGCGCCATGTGGGGGTCAGAAGCCCGCTGCTGAGCACTGCAGAGCCAAACAGAAAGCTTTCCTTCTACTTGCACTTTACTTGACCTGTGGATCAACAAAGCCTTTCTATTTCTAGAAATCCCATTGTCTTAACTGCTTTGAATTTCTTTTGTAAACTTAAAAACCCATGTCTTTATACAAGGCATTTAAAGCTCTGTGAGCCCAGTCTGAACATTTGTTGTTCCTTTTCTATATTCCCCTTACGTATTATGTTCTTCTGTGCCACAAACACTTAGCTATCCGAAATTCAACCTTTCCTTTAACAATGCCTGACATTAAAAACAGCTAAAATGTTGTAGTGTGTATAGCATATTCAACATTGTAGAAAACTTGATAAATGTAACCTTTTAGGGAGGGAATTGAGAGCATATGATTCTAATTTCTCATTCAGCTGGCTATGTGCTAGGGGTCTTGGAGCGTTTAAAAAATAAACGGTGTTTCAGTTCCTATCCTTAAAGAGACTTGGAATAGAGAGATAAAATGATATTTACAAAATACTGGGTTCCGTGCTGTACATCTATATATGGCATACATATCTATAGCCATACCTATATCTGTTCACAACAATATTATAAAGTAGGTGTTGCTTTCCCTGTTTTACAGAGAAACTAAGGGTCAGAGAAGTTAAGGAACTTTTGAAATTCCTTTATTGAAATTAAGTTCTCCTAAAGACAGGATGTTAAGATTCAGAGAAATTGGCTAGCTTTGGGGATTCCTTTATTTAAATGAAATTCTTCCAGTGATAGGATGGTAATGTATAATATTAGAAAGATATATGTGCAACAGAATTCCACAGAGCTTCTGAATATGCTGGTGAGTTTGAAAATAACTGGCTTTCCCTCATCTTCTGGAATACCCACCTGTTCTTTGACCTTGGGTTACTCATTATACTTCTCAGAGGCTTGATTTCTTCATCCTAAAATCGGGATGGTAGCATCCTCTTCGCCCATGTTACAAGTTTGGGGTGAAGGAATAAATAGTATATTTTAGGAGAAGTGAAACTCTTCAGTGCCATGTAAATATAAGGTATTATTGTCACGAGTAGAGTTCTAAATAAAGATGCCTGTGATGTGACTGGGATGTGTGTAATGCACCTCTAATTTTTTAACAGATGTAGAATTGAGGACTGCTTCCACTGAATTATGGCTAAGTTTTCAAGTAGGATGAAAATTAAATAATTTTTAAAATAATCTCTAAATCAGTCAATTTTTTTTTAATTTTCGAAATAAAGAGGGAGTGTCAGGGGAATGTTAATAACCATTTATGGGACATTCACTATGTATAGTATTAGATGTAGATAGTGTAAAGCAGGGGCCCCCAACCACTGGGCCGCGGACTGGTACCGGTGCAAGGCCTGTTAGGAACCGGGCCGCACAGCAAGAGGTGAGCTGCAGGTGAACGAGCGAAGCTTCATCTGCCACTCCCCATCGCTCGCGTTACCGCTTAAACCTTTCTCCCCTCCCAGTGCCCGGCCATGGAAAAATTTTCTTCCATGAAACCAGTCCTTGGTGCCCAAAAGGTTCAGGACCACTGGTGTAAAGTATATTAAAGAACTGGAATGCATGATTTCTGGCCTAGAAAGTTTGAAAAATACAAATATATTTTCTTCTTTTTTTTTTTTTTTACATCTTTATTGGAGAATAATTGCTTTAAAATGTTGTGTTAGTTTCTGCTGTATAACAAAGTGAATCAGCTATACGTATCCATATATCCCCATATCCCCTCCCTCTTGCGTCTCCCTCCCATTCTCACTATCCCACCCCTCTAGGTGGTCAGAAAGCACCAAGATGCTCTCCCTGTGCTATGTGGCTGCTTCCCACTAGGTATCTATTTTACATTTGGTAGTGTATATATATATGTCCATGCCACTCTCTCACTTCGTCCCAGCTTACCCTTCCCCCTCCCCGTGTCCTCTAGTCCATTCTCTACATCTGTGGCTTTATTCCTGTCCTGCCCCTAGGTTCTTCCCAACCTTTTTCTTTTTTTTAGATTCCATATATATGTGTTAGCATACAGTATTTGTTTCTCTCTTTCTGACGTACTTCACTCTGTATGACACACTCTAGGTCCATCCACCTCACTATAAATAACTCAATTTCGTTTCTTTTTATGGCTGAGTAACATTCCATTGTATATATGTGCCACATCTTCTTTATCCATTCATCTGTCAATGAACACTTAGGTTGTTTCCATGTCCTGGCTATTGTAAATAGAGCTGCAGTGAATATTGTGGTATATGACTCTTTTTAAATTATGGTTTTCTCAGGGTATATGCCCGGTAGTGGGATTGCTGGGTCGTATGGTCGTGCTATTTTTAGTTTTTTAGGGAACCTCCATACTGTTCTCCATAGTGGCTGTATCAGTTTACATTCCCACCAACAGTGCAAGAGGGTTCCCTTTTCTCCACACCCTCTCCAGCATTTATTGTTTGTAGATTTTTTGATGATGGCCATTGTGACTGGTGTGAGGTGATACCTCACTGCAGTTTTGATTTGCATTTCTCTAGTGATTAGTGATATTGAGCATTCTTTCATGTGTTTCTTGGCAATTTCTATATCTTTGGAGAAATGTCTATTTCGGTCTTCTGCCCATTGTTGGATTGGGTTTTGTTTTATTTTTTTATATTGAGCTGCATGAGCTGCTTGTATATTTTGGAGATTAATCCTTTGTCAGTTGCTTCATTTGCAAATATTTTCTTCCATTCTGAGGGTTGTCTTTTCATCTTGTTTATGGTTTCCTTTGCTGTGCAAAAGCTTTGAAGTTTCATTAGGTCCCATTTGTTTATTTTTGGTTTTTTTTCCATTTCTCTAGGAGGTGGGTCAGAAAGGATCTTGCTGTGATTTATGTCATAGAGTGTTCTGCCTGTGTTTTCCTCGAAGAGTTTTATAGTGTCTGGCCTTACATTTAGGTCTTTAATCCATTTTGAGTTTATTTTTGTGTATGGTGTTAGGGAGTGTTCTAATCTCATTCTTTTACACCTAGCTGTCCAGTTTTCACAGCACCACAATTGAAGAGCTGTCTTTTATGCATTGAAAGATATTAGATATCTTTATTAAAGATAAAGATATCTTTATTAAAGATAAGGTGACCTCCTTTATTAAAGATAAGGTGACCATATGTGTGTGGGTTTATCTCTGACTTTCTATCCTATTCCATTGATCTATATTTGTGTTCTTGTTCCAGTACCATACTGTCTTGATTACTGTAGCTCTGTAGTATAGTCTGAAATCCGGGAGCCTGATTCCTCCAGTTCTGTTTTTCTTTCTCAACATTGCTTTGACTCTTCGGGGTCTTTCGTGTTTCCATACAGATTGTGAAATTTTTTGTTCTAGTTCTGTGAAAAATGCCAGTGGTAGTTTGATAGGTATGGCATTGAATCTGTAGATTGCTTTGGGTAGTATAGTCATTTTCATAATGTTGATTCTTCCAATCCAAGGACATGGTATATCTCTCCCTCTGTTTGTATCATCTTTCATTTCTTTCATCAGTGTCTTATAGTTTTCTGCATACAGGTCTTTTGTGTCCTTAGGTAGGTTTATTCCTGGGTATTTTATTTTTTTGTTGCAATGGTAAATGGGAATGTTTAATTTCTCTTCCAGATTTTTCGTCATCCGTGTATAGGAATGCAAAAGATTTCTGTGCATTCATTTTGTATCCTGCTACTCTACCAAATTCATTGATTAGCTCTAGTAGTTTTCTGGTAGCATCTTTAGGATTCTCTCTGTATAGTGTCATGTCATCTGGAAACAGTGACAGGTTTACTTCTTTTTTTCTGACTTGTATTCCTTTTATTTCTTTTTCTTCTCTGATTGCTGTGGCTAAAACTTCCAAACCATGTTGAATAATAGTGGTGAGAGTGGGCACCCTTGTTATGTTCCTGATGTTAGTGCAAATGGTTTCAGTTTTTCCATTGAGAATGATGTTGGCTGTGGGTTTGTCATATATGGCTTTTGTTATGTTGAGGTAAGTTCCCTCTATGCCTGCTTTCTGGAGGGTTTTTATCATAAGTTGGTGTTGAATTTTGTCAAAAGCTTTTTCTGCATCTATTGAGATGATCATGTGGTTTTTATCCTTCAATTTGTTAATATGGTGTATCACATTAATTGATTTGAGTATGTTGAAGAATCCTTGCATTCCTGGGATAAACCCCACTTGATCATGGTGTATGATCCTCTTAATGTGCTGTTGGATTCTGTTTGCTAGTATTTTGAGGATTTTTGCATCTATGTTTATCAGTGATATTGGCCTGTAGTTTTCCTTTTTTGTGACATCTTTGTCTGGTTTTGGTATCAGGGTGATGGTGGCCTTGTAGAATGAGTTTGAGAGTGTTCCTCCCTCTGCTATATTTTGGAAGAGTTTGAGAAGGAGAGGTGTTAGCTCTTCTCTAAAAGTTTGATAGAATTTGCCTGTGAAGCCACCTGGTCCTGGGCTTTTGTTTGTTGGAAGATTTTTAATCACAGTTTCAATTTCAGTGCTTGTGATTGGTCTGTTTATATTTCCTATTTCTTCCTGGTTCAGTCTCAGAAGGTTGTGCTTTTCTAAGAATTTGTCCATTTCTTCCAGGTTGTCCATTTTATTGGCATAGAGTTGCTTGTAGTAATCTCTCATGATCCTTTCTATTTCTGCAGTGTCAGTTGTTACTTCTCCTTTTCCATTTCTAATTCTATGGATTTGAGTCTTCTCTCTTTTTTTCTTGATGGGTCTGGCTAATTGTTTATCAATTTTGTTTATCTTCTCAAAGAACCAGCTTTTAGGGCTTCCCTGGTGGCGCAGTGGTTGAGAGTCCGCCTGCCAATGCAGGGGATGCAGGTTTGTGCCCCGGTCCGGGAAGATCCCATGTGCTGCGGAGCAGCTGGGCCCGTGAGCCATGGCCGCTGAGCCTGTGCGTCCGGAGCCTGTGCTCCGCAACGGGAGAGGCCACAACAGTGAGAGGCCCGCATACCGCAAAAAAAATAAATAAATAAAAAAGAACCAGCTTTTAGTTTTATTGGTCTTTGCTATGATTTCCTTCATTTCTTTTTCATTTACTTCTGATCTGATTTTTTTGTTTTCTTTCCTTCTGCTAACTTTGGAGTTTTTTGTTGCTCTTTCTCTAATTGCCTTATGTGTAAGGTTAGGTTGTTAGTTTCAGATTTTTCTTGTTTCTTGAGGTAGGCTTGTATAGCTATAAACTTCCCTCTTAGAACTGCTTTTGCTTCCTCCCTTAGGTTTTTCGTCATCATGTTTTCATTGTCATTTGTTTCTAGGTATTTTTTGATTTCCACTTTGATTTCTTCAGTGGTCTCTTGGTTATTTAGTAGCATATTGTTCAGCCTCCATGTGTTTGTATTTTTTACAGATTTTTTTCTTGTAATTGATGTCTAGTCTCATAGCATTGTGGTCAGAAAAGATACTTGATATGATTTCAATTTTCTTAAATTTACTGAGGCTTAATTTGTGACCCAAGATATGATCTATCCTGGAGAATGTTCCATGAGCATTTGAGAAGGTAGTGTATTCTGCTGTTTTTGGATGGAGTGTCCTGTAAACATCAGTTAAGTCCATCTTGTTTAATGTATCATTTAAAGCTTTGTGTTTCCTTATTTATTTTCATTGATGATCTGTCCATTGGTGAAAGTGAGGTGTTAAAGTACCCTACTATGATTGTGTTACTGTCGATTTCCCCTTTTATGGCTGTTAGCATTTGCCTTATGCATTGAGGTGCTCCTATGTTGAGTGCATAAATATTTACAATCGTCATATCTTCTTCTTGGGTTGTTCCCTTGATCATTATGTCATGCCCTTCTTTGTCTCTTGTAATAGTCTTTATTTTAAAGTCTATTTTGTTTGATATGGGAATTGCTGCTCCAGTTTTCTTTCATTTTCCATTTGCATGGAATATCTTTTTCCATTCCCTCACTTTCAGTCTGCATGTGTCCCTGGGTCTGCAGTGGGTCTCTTGTAGACATCATATATACAGATCTTGTTTTTATATCTATTCAGCCAGTCTGTGTCTTTTGGTTGGAGCATTTAATCCATTTACATTTAAGGTAATTATCGATATGTTCCTATTACCATTTTCCTATTTGTTTGGGTTTGTATTGTAGGTCTTTTCCCACTCCTGTGTTTCCTGCCTAGAGAAGTTCATTTAGCATTTGTTGTAAAGCTGGTTTGGTGGTGCTGAATTCTCTGAGCTTTTCTTGTCTGTAAAGGTTTTAATTTCTCCGTCGAATCTGAATGAGATCCTCGCTGGGTCGTGTAACCTTGGTTGTAGGTTCTTCCCTTTCATCACTTTTACTACGTCCTTCCGCTCCCTTCTGGCTTGCAGAGTTTTTGCTGAATGATCAGCTGTTGAGCTGAATCCCCTTAAGATTCCCTTGTATGTTATTTGTTGCTTTTCCCTTGCTGCTTTTAATATTTTTTCTTTGTATCTAATTTTTGATAGTTTGATTAATATGTGTCTTGGCATGTTTCTCCTTGGATTTATCCTGTATGGGACTCTCTGTGCTTCCTGGACTTGATTGGCTATTTCCTTTCCCGTGTTAGGGAAGTTTTCAACTATAATCTCTTCAGATATTTCCTCTGACGCTTTCTTTTTCACTTCTTCTCTAGGACCCCTATAATTCGAATGTTGGTATGTTTAATGTTGTCCCAGAGGTCTCTGAGACTACCCTCAAGTCTTTTCATTGTTTTTTCTTTATTCTGCTCTGTGGTTGTTATTTCTACTTTTTATCTTCCAGGTCAGTTATTAGTTCTTCTGCCTTAGTTATTCTGCTCTTGATTCCTTCTAGAGAATTTTTAATTTCATTTACTATGTTGTTCATCATTGTTTGTTTGCTCTTTAGTTCTTCTAGGTCCTTGTTAAACTATTCTTGTATTTTCTCCATTCTGTTTCCAAGATTTTGAATCATCTTTACTATTACTCTGAATTCTCTTTCAGGTAGACTGACTATTTCCTTTTCATTTGTTTGCTCTCGTGGGTTTTTACTTTGCTCCTTCATCTGCTGTGTATTTCTCTGTCTTCTTAGTTTGCTCAACTTACTGTGTTTGGAGTCTCCTTTTTGCAGGCTGCAGGTTTGTAATTCCCGTTGTTTTGGGTGTCTGCCCCCAGTGGGTAAGGTTGGTTCAGTGGGTTGTGTAGGCTTCCTGGTGGAGGGGACTGGTGCCTGTGTTCTGGTGAATGAGGCTGGATCTTGTCTTTCTGATGGGCAGGACCGTGTCCGGTGGTGTGTTTTGGGGTGTCTGTGAACTTAGTATGATTTTAGGCAGCCTCTCTGCTAATGGGTGTGGTTGTGTTCCTGTCTTGCTAGTTGTTTGGCATGGGGTGTCCAGCACTGGAGCTTGCTGGTCATTGAGTGGAGCTGGGTCTTAGCATTGAGACAGAGATCTCTGGGAGAGCTCTCACTGATTGATATTACATGGGGCTGGGAGGTCTCTTGTGGTCCAATGTCCTGAACTCAGCTCTCCTACCTCAGAGGCTCAGAGCTGACACCTGGTCAGAGCACCAAGACCCTTTTGGGAAGTCTGAGGTCTTCTGCTCACATTCAGTAGGTGTTCTGTAGGAGTTGTTCCACATGTAGATGTATTTTTGATGTATTTGTCGGGAGGAAGGTGATCTCTATACATCTTACTCCTCCACCATCTTGAAAGTCCTCCTCAAATATTTGAGACATGCCCATCTTTTGGGTCCACCAACATAGGTGAAAGTAAAGTTGGAGTCTGAGTATCTGAAATCAGGCAGGACGCGCTCTTGGCAGGGCCAGAGGTTGTCTTCTATTCTTAACAGTCCTGCTTATCCAAGACAGTTACTTTGCTAGAGCGATATCCAGATTTTGTTATAATAAAGTCCTTCTTTGAGCATTAAAAGTTATTTTCTTTTTGTAATTCTACACAATTGCTCCAGTCTAGAGAAATCTGAGGATTTAAGATCGGGTTTTAAAATCAGAAATGAACACTTCCAAATTCTTTTTTTTTTTTTTGTGGTGCATGGTCCTCTCACTGTTGTGGCCTCTCCCATTGCGGAGCACAGGCTCCGGACGCGCAGGCTCAGCGGCCATGGCTCATGGGCTCAGCCGCTCTGCGGCGTGTGGGATCTTCCCAGATCGGGGCACGAACCCATGTCCCCTGCATCAGCAGGCAGAATCTCAACCACGGTGCCACCAGGGAAGCCCAACAAATTCATCTTTAATGTATCAAAATTCATGTATTTTTTTGAAGGCCAGATCCCCCATGAGTTACCCAGTGACCAGCTTTTTCAGTATATTTTATTTTGAAGAAAGTGGAAATTTTGATTCCCACATATTGGTGTTCACATTGTAAACACGTTTTTAAAAGATTATTGTTTGGGAGTGTGTGTAAATCAGTGCATTTATATAGGAGATAATCAGTAATTTTGTATAAAATTATGTGCTTTAAGACTCTGCTTCATTTCTCTCTAGTGGACGACACAGTGGTTGCTATTCCCTATGGAAGCAGACATATTCGCCTTGTCTTAAAAGGACCTGACCACTTGTGTAAGTAAACTCTGTTGTCCTTTGGGTATTGGGAATTTTAGTCATTATTATTTATTTATTTATTACATCTTTATTAGAGTATAATTGCTTTACAATGGTGTGTTAGTTTCTGCTTTGTAACAAAGTGAATCAGTTATACATATACATCATTATTATTTATTTTTTGTTTCCAGAAAAGATTAAGATTTAGAAATACAAATCTTAATCCTCTATCATAATATGGTATTTTGAATGCTTCTGTTTATCTTTTGGTTGCCTAGGAGACAGCAGAGACGTCTGTGGTAATTACCTCCAGCCAGTCATCCTGAAAGATACAAAATTAATGTTTCCAATAGGGTGTTCATGAGTTAAGCACTTGTTTATGATTTTGTGAATATTATTTCTCATTCTCTCTCTTCTTCCTCTCCAGTCATTCTCAATGTTTTCCTTGCCTCACCTCTTTCTTTTTTCTTCTTCTTTTCAACCTTCCCTCCCTCTCCTTCATTCTTTCTCTTTTAATTCCTACTCTTAGGCCCCATTACTTTATCAATTCAGGGGAACACAGAAACTCCAAACAGCCTTAACCCTGTGGCATTTGAAGAGAACCATGTGATCTAGTTAAGCATCCCATGTCGTAAAGATAATGCAAGACCCTAACGTCTTGAAGATAGCTTTTGGAATTCAAGATTGAAGGGTAATCGTAACCCCAAAGAACAAATGGTAGCATGGTCCCACCAGAGTTTGTGCAAGAATTGATCTTCAGTCATGGCAAGCCAGCAGTACATAGCCACATCTTTTTTTTTATTACCATGTAGTGCTGTTTAGATGTAGACCTGTAAATTACAAGCAGAAGATTATAGACTATAAACCAGGGAAGGGGTAGGAAAGGATATGTTAGCTTTTTCTGCAAAATTCACTTTCACTGAAAGACTTCACTTCAGTTGGTCCCTTGAGCATTTCTGATCTCCTCCGCTACGATTTTTCCTAGGTTCCTCCAAAGCCATCTATCATGTTCTGCTCTCTCTTCCCTCCCACACACATGCCTAAGAAGCCAATTTAGGTAGCATGCATTATCTTTTGGCAATTGGATTATAAATGAAATCATTCCAAAAAGACAAACTGGAGGGAGACAAATTGGAGCCTGTGAAAGTTCAGATAGCCGACAGAAGCCTTTCTAAAAATAAAAATAAGTACATTTCATGGGAAAGGTGGGCTTTGAGAGTTCATGTGACATAAAGGAATAAGTAAAGTACAGTTCAGATGAGGTCAAAAGATGCTGAGAAGCCACGTTATATGGATCCAAGTGCTTTTCTAACCCTGAACATCCCCCCAAAATATATTGCTCATGTGTCAAAGGATGATATATGTGTGTACACTGTTACCATTCAAATGATTTGTTTTTCCTCTTAAGAATTGGACAGAATTAACTGCTGGTGTAACAACCTCCGTCAGAAACAGTATTTTTCTGCGCAGTGAGAGGCTAAAATAAAACATCCAGACTAATGCATCACCAAGCGGGCGACTTACTCCTCATTGCAAAAGAAAGAACCCAAGGGAAGAGGTGTAAGAGGAAAATTCATTTTTATAAATGAATTAGTCTAGCCTCCCGGACTTCCTAATTATGTGATCACTGAGAAGCTGAAGAATTGGCCTTGTTTGGTTTAATTGCTCTAAGGATTTGATAGGTAAAGTGTCAGATGATAGTCATAAATGATTAAAAGCAAAATGGAATCTGCTTTTTCCTTCAAAAGGCATACTCTTGGTAACATTTGTATAGCCAAGGAGGTTTCTATTTTTTTTTCTATTTTGTTTTTGTATTTGGAATATAACTCAGCAAAATGAATGTGTAAATAAATGATGCCTTGTTTCTCTGGCAACCCTTCTACCTTCACTCCCAGGAGCTGGCCCAGTATGGGACCAACCTCAGCAAGAGTTAAGGAGGGCCAAACGAGAAGAGTAGACCATCTGTCTAGGTCCAGCTCATCTTTAATCAGAAGTACCTGGGAGGTACTTCTGGGAGGCCTGGTGATAAAATTGAATCAGATACTCAGGCTTAGACCTCCAAGAGTTTTCCAAAACTAGGTTAATTTAATGTCCTGGAGATACTTCCACAAATGAGTGCAAATACATGGAAGGCAGCTCGAGGAGTGAAGGCTAGAGGAAGGAGATACAGAGATGCTGCTGCTTTATTGATGACAACCACTGTGGTTCTCCCGCTCCAGCGTTCTCTCAATGTGCCTTTTATTCTGTGAGGTCCTCTCAGCCCTGGGACAGGGGAGGAAAGCCAGACCTACTCCCAGAGAAAGGCTACAGGACTTCATCTGAGGGGCATGGGCATTTAATTGGACACCAGCATTTTCTACCTGTTGGTATTCCTTCTAGTAGAGAACTTGAAGTAGACAACATCTAGAATAATTTCGTGCAAATACATTAGGTACCTTAGTGCCTCCAGAGACCTTAAAATTGTCCTTAACCCCAAAACCTCAATCTGTAAAACACATAAGAGGGGAGTCATTCTGATTGAATGTGGGTAGGAGACCCAGATCCCTACCCAGGCACCCCATCTTTCTGCTAAAGAACCGCTGCCAAAACCAAGGGTCCTTGTGCAAGTTTTCCAAACCATCGTTAGACTTAGTCTGTCCGTCTTTCATCACACAGGAGGCAATTATTCTAAAATACTCAATCACATGAGAACTTAGCCTACTTTGAAATATATATATCATAATTACCCTCATCCTCAACATGACCTGATTTCCTAAAACAAAAGATGCTTCCTAGGCTTTGTCATTGGGCAAATTCAGATCGGAGTGCTCCAGGGATCAAGTTCCTCTCTCTGTCTTGAGTTCTTGTGAAACATCATATATGTATATAAGACTGAGTGAAGTAATAAAAAGGATTTTAAAAAGAAAGAGAAGTAAAGAGGATAGTTAGTTTCCTGTCCTTAAGTCACTATAGTTTCTTTATTTTGAGCAATAGCACAATTCAATAAGTAACCAGAAAGTATAAATAAATACAAAGTAGTACATGAATAGCAAGTCTCACAGTGAGTGCTGAAGGAACTCAGAGAGGCACCCTGGGCCTCATAGAGCAAAAGGGAAACTTCAGGGTATTCTAGACGGAGGGCCATAAAGCCCGAAATCAATAAGATATGTATGGGAGATGGTTTAGTCAAAAGAATAGGATTGTGGTAAAGTAAGGTACCCAAAGGAAGTCATCCAGGGAATCAAAGATTTCTTGACAGGGAGCCCTGAATGCTTGGCTAATGAGTTTTAAAATAACTTCATTTGCTGCATAAATTCCTCTGTGATCCAGAGGTGCCCATATATTTTGTTTCTATCACATTTCAATTATGTCAGCCATATAAGGAATAATACTTCTCCCTGACAAAGTTCTTTTGCATGAGGTGTGCTTGCATGTGGTCTGTGGTAGACCTGGGAACATCTTTCTCTCCTCTTCATGTGTTTGATTATGTAGATCTGGAAACCAAAACCCTCCAGGGGGCTAAAGGTGAAAACAGTCTCAGCTCTCCAGGCATCTTTCTTGTGGACAATTCTAGTGTGGACTTCCAAAAATTTCCAGACAAAGAGATACTGAGGATGGCTGGACCACTTACAGCAGATTTCATTGTCAAGGTAAGCCCATTTAGGTACCTTGTTTTCGCGCTACCTCCAAACTGGTGTTACTTATAATCCCCTGAAGAGAGAGAGACTTTAGGTTTTGACATAGATTTGTTATCCAGGAAATGTTTAATTCAAGGGTGTTGAGCTACATCCTAGACTTTATAAGAACATGCAAAATTTTTAAGGTTCTAGGAAAAAAAAAAATATATATATATATATATATATATGTGTGTGTGTATAAGTTAATAAAAAGACCCCACTCAAAAAGCCAACATATCATTAGTTAAGGGATATAAACTGTTTTTAAAACAACTTAGGATACAGTCGTTGACTCACATAAGGTAGCTGCTGTCAAAGAGAAAGATTAATTAATGATCTATAGGCTTGATCATGCTTCCAGTTGCAAGGCTTTTTTCCCTCTTCTACTGGCAGCAATACCAAGTTGTTTCCTTCTGTCAGAGCTTCCCTACTCTTCAAGGTAATATAAAACACATTGCTGGAAGCAACATACATGTTCTGTAGGAAAAATGTACACACTAGAAGACCGTTTGGGAATACCAGTAAAAATAAAGCATATTTTTGCCTTCAGTAGGTCAGAAGGACCTGAAGGATTTCAGCTGTAAAGCTGTAGAACTTGTAATGTGTCCAGGACTCCATAAATTTCTCATCATAGGATCTGGAGCCAGAGGACATTTGATTTAAGCTAAGGCTTGATGATCCCATGGCAGCTGGAAGTAAGGATGCATGTTGGAAATGTGATAGGCAGTGAGGCTGTATGGAAGAAGGGTTCCAGAGTCCGTCCTCTGTCTCCATCTGCATGGTAGCCCCTTTAATCCAGTCCAGATGCCAGTTACATGACCGTGAACAAGAAGCCACAAACCATCAGAGATAGCTCCCAATAGAAGTGATGTGGTAGGTAGTTAAATAATTTCAGTTGAACAAACAAATACAGTAAAAGAATGAGAGATGCCTTAATTTCTTGAAGCCCTTAGAATAAACCACTTTTACTAATTTCCCTAGTAATTTTCTAGAGTTAATACACATACTGAAAATATAGAATGGATTTCAAGTAATATCGTACATATTTGAACAGTTTACAGAATTGTCAAATGCATTTCATATGTCCAGCTGCCTTTTGCACATCACCCACAGGTACAGTGAGCTCAGTGTGTCCAAAATTGGACTTGTCTAGCCCCAGAAACCTACTTCATCTTCTTTAATTCTTATCTTGTGGAACAATACACTATTTACCCAGCCAAATCAGAAACCTCTGATTCACACCAATTCCCTTCTCTTATACACCCCTAGTTAGACATTAAACTTTGTCACCTCTACCTCTGTACCATCTCTGAAGACTGTTCTTTCTTCTCCATCCTTGCCACCACTGTCTTAGGTTAGGTCTTTGAATTTCTCACCTGAACTAATGCAATGGGCTCTGAATTAGCTTCCCAGCCTTTGACCCATTGTCCATGTTACCTTCAGAGTGAGTTTTCCAAAAACCGGAGTGAGTTTCCCCTATTCGTGCTCCTGCGTTGCCCCTCACCTCCACTCATTGCTTTGGGATTAAAATGAAAATCCATAGCCCAGCATCTGTTAATCTCAATAATCTGGATTCTGTCTACCTTTCCAACCTCAGCTTTGACTTTTCCTCTCTGTTTCAGTCAACTGAATGACTGGCAAGTCCCCCAACATCTTGCACTCACATAACACATTACCTTTGCGTAATGCTGTGTCCTCTGTCTGCGATGCTCTTATCTTTTCTTCCCCCATTTTCTTCACTAACTCACACTTGTACTTCAGGACTTTCTCCTTCCAGAAGCATTCTATGACTTGACCTCAAATTCCAGTTTCCATCACATCTCCCCTCTTCGTGTTCCTCAAGGGCAGGGGCAGAATCATATCTGTCTTCATATCTCTGTAAAAAACCTGACAAGTGCTGGATGAATAAGGGACTTTTACCACATGGCAGTTGCTGAAGTGGGACAGTTGTGACATCTTTATCCTTCCTGAAAGGACACTGAATCTGAGGGAAGTTGAGTGATGTGCCCTAGCTCACACCAGTGACAAGCCGGGACCAAAGATCATGTCTCTACTTCTGGCTCAAAACCCTTTTTAGTATTCTGTGTTGCTTCTAAGAGGGTATTTTTTCTTCTATGTATAAATGTACATATTAAAGGAAAAATGAACTTTGAGGAACTTTTTGATGCTTTTCTAGATTCTTAGCACCTGTAAGTATCTTCTTTCAGAAACAGGCTGAGCTATCATTTTACTGTCTTTTGCATTATATCCTCTTTGGTGACCTAGGTTCAGGTTGCAAATGAGAGGAGATTAAGGTTTCATTAGAAAATATCAGGATCAAATAAATGTAAAGTTATTCTAAAATAGATTATATAATTTTTAAATACTTTTACTCAAACTTGAAAATGAGCCAGATAATGTAAGGAGATACAGGGAAAAAGAAGAAAATTACCTTTTTTGCCAGTGATTTATAATAAAGCAACATTTTCTCCCTTAATTTTCCCCAGGAAATAGCTGAAAATGAAAGATTGTCATTTGCTTATTTGCCATCTTTCATGATTTAGGTGCTTAGAAATTATACACATAGTTTGTAATTCAGTTTTCAGTGTCATTCAAAGTATAATCTCCTTTGCATTATACATTAATTTAAGTAACAACTTCCTTTCTAAATGAAATGCATAGGGATCAGAATGGTCATTTATCAACATCTCCTTGGAAGTTTATTGCCAAAGTACCATTTTTGTTTATTTAAAAGGAAAAGACTTTTTTGCACGTAAGGAAGATTTTCTCACAGTGAGAATTCTTATATATTACGATTGGTTCCAAAATTATTTTTGGAATCTCTTTTCCTGGCCGCCTTTAAAAATGGACTAAACGCTCATCTTACCTCCTACGGGAACATGTCTTCCAAAAATTTGTACTTCCTACACTGGCTATACATTTTTGGCAATGCTAGTGTAGAGGGGTAAAAAGGATAAACACTCTAGAATTTTGTATATTCTCCTACTTACTGGGGGTGTGACCTTGAGTATGTTGTTTCACCTCCTTGAGCCTATTTACTCATTTGAAAAATGGTAATAAAATCTCCCCCCATAGAGCCTTTGTAAGGAATTGAATGAGTTAGTGTGTATAAAAGCAAACAGAACCAAGTGACTTCCTTTCCATCTTTTTCAAATGCTTTAACTTCCAGTCAGACTTATCACGATACTCTGTCTACACAATGGCAGAAAACTGCTTCTCTGAAGATAGTCAGAGGCTGATTGATTGATTTACAAGTGGTACACCCAGGAACAGTTTGGCAGGTATAGCTCTAAGAAACATAGAGGTGGGCATAGCCTGGCTGCGACACCTATAATCACATTCATTGTTAGGGGTGATTGGCTATTGGCTAGGTGATTGTCTGGCTCAGCATACTCTTCTTCCCTTACCAAGCCACGTGTATCTTTTCTGAAGCTACTGACTCAGTGAAAGATAAGGACCTTCCCAGATTAGAAGAGGGTTTTTTTTGGTCATAGGCCAGTCTTTATTTGAACATTGAACTTAGCTCTACTTGTGAAAGCAGCTAAGGTATATTTATACATACTCGGTTCGTGCCCATTTTTAAAATTTAAGAAAGCCATGTTAGCTGGAGAGAAAAGTGACTGATGAGTACCTAAGCCACCAAAGTAGCAGAAATACACAGCATAATAGTAAACCATCAGCGTATTCAAAGCTAAGAACACTGATTCACAGTTCACGCACTGACAATCAGAGAACAGGTATTTCCTACAGAGGATAATTTTCTAAATGCCCCACTTCCACAGTTGGGGAATTTGGTTAGGAAGATCGGCATTATCCCAGTTTTTGCCTAAGTACTCTAGGGAATAGAAAGCTGGTGTTTCTATTCTCAAAGTTAGGGCATTAGGCAGAGATGATGCCTTCATATTTCTTTCTGGACAGCCTTGAGCATTACCCTGTACGTAATTCAGCACACCCCAGAATCGTTTTTATTAAAGGGGGCACAATAGGAGGGGGCCCTGGACAGAAATCACACATGCAAAGTTATGAGAGTTCACTTCATCGAGTAAGTTTATAGAACTTCCATGTATATTCTTCTTTCAGGAGGTGCTTTCATGCGTGGGGCAGATTGATTTCGAAATATGGTATCTGCCCTCTCCTAGCTCATAATGCCATTTGACAGATAAAACACTGAATAGGAAACTTTGAAGTAGTGGTGCATATCATTAAGTACCAAATTAAAATGGATAGTAAAAGCTATAGACGCTTGCTACAAGCTAATGTGGTGAACACACACCTTGTGAGACTTGGGCGTCCTGTGAATCTCAGGTAGGATTGAAATCACCGATTCTTTTCTCCGGTGGAGGCTGAGCTTTGGCAGATGTTTAATTCCCAGTTGATTTCACCGTGCCACTCAGCCTGTTTAATTCCCAGTTGATTTCACCGTGCCACTCAGCCTTTTTCATTCATGCATTCATTTATTCGATTGTTTGGACACCTACTATGTGCTAAACATTGTAGATGATGCTGAAGAAAGAGCAATAAGCAAGATAAGTGATGCTTGCCTTCGTGGAGTTTACAGAATAAGGAAGAGGAAGGCAAGAGAGTAACAACTGTACCAATATTAAGTATTTGTAACCACCTAAATGCTAATAAGAAAGATATGATTATTGTTGCATATTCTTCAAAGCCCACAAAAGCATTTAAAAATATTTTTACAGTTTTTTGATGATTTGCTATCACCATCTGCCACCAGAACAGCCCCAAATTAAAATAAAGGAGACTGAGGCATTTCATAAACAGATTCCCCTCTTTTCCATTTTATTCCCTCCCTAGCAGGCATACTGATTTATTTCCACCATTTCCAAGCCTTCCCAAGTCACGGCATCCCTGGCTGCCCTAAGAGCAGGTGACCAAGTTGAATACCATTGTGGGTCCAGGGGTCCCAGCTCAGTGACTCACAGTGGTGGGTCTGCCCACAGCTCCCTTTTGTCCACCTCTCCTCATGCCAGAGCAGCAACTTAACTGCCGGCAAGGCGGGTTGAGAGAACCCTGCCTGCCCGCTGCCCTGCCAGTCCTTCTGGGGCGAAAGTTTCTACGACATTCGAAAGAGAAAGGAACCTAGTTGGCGAACATCCCAAGGCTCACAAGTTACCCTTTTCCCCACTGAGAAGGAAAAGTGTGGCATTTCATAGTGCTTCATCTGCAAGAGCCTATGTGTGCTTGATGTCTTTTGTGAGTTTGAAATCTCTCCTTTATTCCTTTGATTTTATGTGGACTTAAAACTTACCAGCTATCCAAGCACATATTTGTACGCCCTGCAGCTCTACCATGACAGCGTGATCAACTTATGGAAAGTGACCAGTTTTGTCTTCTCCTTTACTTTCAATGTGAGAAGTTATTATATAGAGTTAGAAACACTGAACCATTATAATTATAGGAAGAAAAACTTGGTTTGGAACATTCTTTTTCCTTATTAACTTGAAGAGGTCAAAATTACATACGCCAGATGGTTTAGTTCCCTAAAACCAAATTCTAATGTGTCAAACTGAAGCTTTCAATGTACATTTGAGAACCCAAATCTGATGTTTGAGGAGTTAAGGTTTATGAAGCTCCAGACCTAATGATAAAAAGAGTCCCAGCAGCCCAGAATTAATAAAACCAGGAAAAAGGAACACGGTGGTTCATCTCTGTAAGCAACAATTTAGGCCATCAAAGTTAGGCATCCAGTTAGCCTCTTCTTTTTTTTTTTTTTTAATATCTTTTCTACTCTAAAATGTAAATGTAAAATTAAGAAGATACTGAGAAGAGTTACAAGGATACCACTAAAGATAAACGTCTACATCTTCACAACAGTGATAGGATTGCTTGGTACCTAGAATGGCAGCTTTAGAGACAGACAGACCTGCATTCAAATCCCTGCTCTGCTGGTTCCTTGCTGTGTTGCCTTGAGCTAGTCACTTAACCCCTGTGAGCCTCATTTTTTTCATTGTAATGTAAATGTGGATGATAATGCAGAGTAGTTTTAAGATTCAATTTAATATAAATAAAATGTTCCCTGCACACGGTAGGAATGTAGTAAGTACTGGTTGTTGTGGTAGTTGTAGCTGTTCTTATTAAAAGAAGGCAACTATTGAGAAGGGAGAAGCAGGAGTGCTTTCAGGGCGGAAGGAACCAAGCAAAATTATGAGATCAGAGATTTGGATACACCATAATTGGTTGTCCGTGAGACTGGAAGAATGTCCGTGTTCTTTCCAGTCTCTTTTCAAATCTAGGCGTAGAGTCTCTGCATTTGTGGTCATTGTGCATCATTTCATTGAACTCATTGAGAACAATATTCTTTCTAAGCTGCTTGTATTCTTTCCTTCAACATGGTATTTACTAACACTCCCTCTTGACGCTAGAACTCCTTGACATTCATGCCTTTCTCTTTGGGCATGTGGTGGTTTTATTGGTAATTCCCAGGGAGCTGAAAAAAGGACCTGCTCCATTTTTTGGCCTCTTTAAGCAGACCAAAAGATAAGCCCGGACACTGTAGATATTCTAGAACAAGGTTTCTCCAAGTATTTGGATGTTATATCCTCCTCATTTTGATTCCCGCACCCCCCTGCCAACACACACACGCTTTCTTAGGGCTTAGTTTAATTTCTAGCATCCCGAAAGGGACCTCTGCAAAATAATCTGTCTCTCCAGATCTAAACAAATTTTCTGGTCTTTTTATTTTTAATGGAGCTTGTGTTCAAATGAGAGTCCTCTTCTAATAGCTTTCCAGCATGACAATCACACATCCCAAAAGAGCAATCGGCTTTTGTGAGCTTAAAAAAAAAAAAAAAAAAAAGCGTTCCAAAGAATGTGATTAATACTACCTCCCTCAGCAAGCAATTAGATATCCTGTGTCTGACACACAGGACTGAAAAATATTAATCTGTAGGCCATGCTCCCCTTTTGTGAAAGACACTGTATTGCTTCAGCTGTTGTTGCTTTAAAGTAGGGAATTGTATCCCTGTTTATTCTAATTAGGAAAGACCTGGATGCTCCGTGGGTCAGAATCCTAGCATAATATGAGATATTCTGTAGCTTTTCTCTCTTCTTCCTCCTTTGCAGCGCTTCCAGATTTTCTGAGGAACATTTCATATTCTTATCCAAATGCCAAAAACTGAGCTAGGGTTTAGCACCTGTTCCTTCGGTGTTCCTATTTCCGTCTGCACCCTAGGTATTTTATCCAGTTTTTAAACTCAGTAGCAAAAAAAAAAAAAAAAAAAAGCTATCTTTTTAAAAAAATCTGAAGCCCAAATCCATCAATTTCTTCTAGATAAAGGGGAGTTGGAACAGTGCTAAGGCTTGAAAACATTAACAAAGACTTAGGCCACATGACTCTGCTGACTGTTGCTTCTCTAATTGCTGTGATGGAGTTGGAGCTGTCCATGGAACTTCCTTTAGTATAATAAATAGCCCGAGCCTCGCCCTTGCCCAACTGTCTAAATGTTGTATGACGTCATTCTGTCTTTGTAAAAGCAAGGCGTTGTTCCTGCTGGATACTTTTCCTTCTCTTTCAGGTTGAGTTTGTTTCCTCAATCTTGTACTTTTAAACTGTTAAAGAATTATTGCCTCACATTCCTCCCTTTTAAAAAACAAAGGAGCTATAATTTCCATAAACACATGTTTTATTTGAAGTAAATGCTTTTATAATGTAAGTTGGTGTTTTTCAAAGTTTGATTTTTGGACTGTCTACATTTGAATTGCCTGGATCTCTGGGCTGGAACCCACGAATTTGCATTTTAGCGAGCTTCCCATTGGTAACTTTGCACATTAAGATATGTGAATCACTAAATTGCCAGCAAACTCCAAGTATGTCTCTGAGTGGGAAGGGCTCCTTAATTCTTTAACTCTTTATTTCTCTTAACCAATGACAGTACCTTTAATTTTTTTGCAGCGTATTACATTTATAATTTTCTTAGAACAAGCTGTCTGTTTCTGAACCTACATTGAAAAATCCATATAATTTTACCTGTCATACCAGAGAGGTTGGAAATAAAAGAGGGTGAGGGAATGGAATAAGTGGCTTGGGATACAGTCCTGCTAGCATCACAAGTTGAGACGTTGCCATTCCTTGTTCTGTGGCGACAGAACTGAGAAGGTGATGATAGTGATGGTTTGTGCCAGGACCATTTGCTGGTTAGATGGTAAGATGGGTGATACTGCCATTGCCCCTTCTCTCCCAGTGCTGTCCTGGACACAGCCTGAGGCCATCATTACTACCACACGTCCTTGTCCAAGCTGCAAGGAGCCCAGAGGGCACCCCTCTGTCACATTAGTTCCTCTGCTTTGCCATTGTCTCCTGCAGATCCGCAACTCGGGGCCCGCAGACAGTACAGTCCAGTTCATCTTCTATCAGCCTATCATCCACCGATGGAGGGAGACGGATTTCTTTCCTTGCTCAGCAACCTGTGGAGGAGGTAATGGTGCTCACTTAGTCTAGGAGCTCTTGGCGTCTCTGAGGGAAGACTCAGCTGTGATAAAAATAGTCACTTCGGCATATGGAAGTGCTGGGTGCATCGGATTCTTTCTTCTCAGTGAGGCCAAATCCTGAAGCCTTCGTGTAAGGCAGATACCTCAGTGTAGATGCCCCAGGAACGTTTTCTGTCTGTAGAGCCCCGTCAGAGGAAATGGTCTTTCCTCCTTTCCTTGATTCATGGAAGTCCAGGACGAGCTGTGTCGTACCCAGGCAACAGCTTGGTCTAGAGGTGATTCTATTCATTTGAGAACAAACTACTCTGGTTGAATGAACTTATCTATTAAGAAATCAAGTGAAGAGTGTTTATCAGGCCTTCTACATAGCATGATGTATCCAAGGAGAATCAGAGATTAATGAAAGAAAACAGTTTATTACCAGAAAAAAAAATCACTGCACCATAGACTTAGGCTCAGTTATTTGTCAGCTCTACCCTGTCATCCATACAGTAAAAAGAATGCCACTTGACTTATTTATACATTAAAACACATCTCTCCTGAAAAGTCACCAGACAAATTCCCATCTCTGCTCCATCGTGTCTGTAACATGAACAGCATTTTGTGTTACTGGAAAAGGTCCCCCGCACCTTTAATAATTACTACAATGGCTACAGAATAATTTCCATGAATTATTTTCTAAGAATTTATTTAACCATATCCCTCTAGAAGATCATTCAGTTCATTTAAACTTCTCTATTATAATGTAATGAATAACCTAATACCTAAGTATTTTTCTCCTTTCAAATTATTTCCTTGGGCTAAATTCACAAGTGTGAGTTTCAGAATTTTTGTGGCTATATTACCAAAATTCTTTCCAGAAGGGTAATAAGCAGTCTATGAATATTTTAGTTTCATTGCTAACTGAGCCAGTATTTGTGGACTATCACTTTTTTAAAAGTTTTGGTAATTTAATGGGTATAAATTTTATGTATATTCCTTTAAAAATGAGCATATGAAATAAATTGTAGCTCCAGCTTCATGGAAGCCTGTTAACTGGCTCACTTTAAGTAGCTAATCCACGTAGGTATCACTGTATTATTTTGATAAGAGAAAAGAAGGATATTACCTCAAAATGGAGACAAATGATCATCCATTAATTTTCATAAAACAATAAGAATATATGATATAATTCATCTTCAGCTGTGTTACCTGTGTCTGCATAATGTGAACAAACTGTTGAAAAGGAGGTTCTATAGAGCATTGTTCAATTTTACCTTAAAAGCACTTAGTCAAAAATAAGTGCTTTCACTTGGTTGTTACATAACGATTAATTCAACATTTTAAGCATTTCAGTAAAATAGTGTTTCCAGTTGCTCTATCTGTGCTGAATGGAAAATCACTTTGCTAAAAAATAAAGTGCCAATTACTTTGATATTTATGGGAATATGTTGTTTTGATACACCGATTAATGACTAACACAGGAAGCAGTTTTGAAAAAAGAAGTCTAAGGAAGTATTTTTTTTTCTTTTCTTTTTAAATAAAAAACATGTTCTGTGAGAAGCAGCAATTCAGTAAGAGGCCCGCTGCGTCAGTTTCACATAGAGCTGCTGTTGGCATATAATTTCAGTAACGTTGATAATGGCTTGCTATATATAATAAGGCAATTAATGTTAGATTCATATACAAGCCAACCTCTTTGGGCTTTATTTTCCTCACATCTAAGTGAAGAATTAGAACCATCAGTAGTTCTCAAATGTGCTGAGCTATCAAACGCTTTCTTCAAAGGAAATCTTACTAGGGAGCCAGATAAAGGAACACTGTTCAGAGTGAAGACCTGAAAGATGTAGAAACCAGCCTTCCGCACGTTTCATGGACCACAGTTTGAAAATTGCTGAAGAAATGATCTTTAAATTCCTTTATATGTTTCTGGTTCCACATTCAACTAGCTGAGCGTTTCGCTAAGTGTAAAGAATTGCTACTCCAAATACCCTGTGAAACTTTAGAAAACACAATTATCTGACCATTTGGGTCCTTTATTTCATTTGTGTTTTAAGTTTTCATTTCACACACACTGGAAGAGCTTCCCAGCCACATTTTTAGCTGACAAATTACAATTTTTAAAACTCATAATCTCACATTTAGTGTTTACTTACTGCTTGTGCCCACATTTTACTACCTGATAAATTCTGTCCTTGAGTAGAAATTATTTTCTGGAAATTTATAAAATAATTAGCTTGTCATCAAATTATCTGCTTTAAGTATAATGCAATTGAAAAACAAAAGCATATTTACTTATGTAAAATACCATTTTGCTTTTTCATTTTCTTATAAGACAAAAAATTAAATGGAACATGTGTTCTTAGCCATTACTTTCCATGCTTTTCATCTTTACAGTAAAATTGCTAAAAGGTCTTTTTTTAGGTCTTTAGTGAGCAATTAATTTTTGTGGGTGGTCTGACAACACGGCTTCAAGTCAGGAAAGCTGGTTTAGAAGCCTCCTTCTGATTTCCTAAAATCTTTTGCAGGACTTTTAACGACTCTAAATCTGACTTTCTAACACTTATTTAGCAATAACAATATTCAACCACTGCCCATGGGGAATATATTTTGGAGTTGATTAGGGTTAGAATGATACAAAAGGCCTAATTTTTAAAAAATACTCTATATACATTTATTTTTCACCCGAAGAATCTAAGTCCTCATCACCATCCCACCAGAAATCCACAGGACAAGAAAGAGGTAGGTAGGAAGGGTAAAACATACTATGAGTAGAATTAAGTATTACTGAGCAACACTATTTTTAAATAAATAAAGAGGATTCTCTAAAGAGTGGAAATTTGTGCATGGAAATCAAGAAATATTGGCTAGAGGGCTTCCCTGGTGGCGCAGTGGTTGAGAGTCCGCCTGCCAATGCAGGGGAAACGGGTTCGAGCCCCGGTCCGGGAAGATCCCGCATGCCGCGGAGCGGCTGGGCCCGTGAGCCATGGCCGCTGAGCCTGCGCGTCCAGAGCCTGTGCTCCGCAACGGGAGAGGCCACAACAGTGAGAGGCCCGCGTACCACAAAAAAAAAAAAAAAAAAAAAGAAAGAAATATTGGCTAGAGAATTAAAGAGAAATGGTAGAGGACTTTGAAACAAAAATTGAACAGTACGAGGTATTTTCTTAGTTGTGTAGGGAAACTTGAGATTTATGATGGTCTTAGTCATCCATTTACTCAGCTTAACCCATTCAGGTTGAATTTAGGCAAAGAAGAAAATAAAAGTTTCCAGGCAGCTAGCAGTACCCAATCCTATGTCATGTCCCATGGTCACCCGCTGACCAAGAGGAGTGGTGTTGGGGGTTATTTTTTTTAATTTGGGAGTTTATTCTCCCTGAGGCCCCAGGTACGAGGGAGGCAATTTTGCATCCTTGCATGAGATGGTTAGTAAATAAACACTGATGACCTTTTTTGGATACAGAATTCTGTGTTAGACTGTTAGATTATGCAAAAGAAATGAATAAGAATAGTACTTACAACAGTCTTATAATCTAGCCATGCGCTTATGTAGTTCAAGCCCTATGGTATAATTTAATTATTAAAATTCGAGTGGAAAAACACAGTTTTTGAGGCCTGCAAAAATTAACAAGCCTTCCATTTATCCGTCTTTGGTCCTGGAAATGACTGGAGCGTTGGGGAAGAATGTTCATTAAGATGAGATGGCCAGAAAAGCCTAAGGGCATATATTGCATTGATGTGTGCATTGAAATTTGCCTGAATGGTTTGATACCGCAGGTTACCAGCTGACATCGGCTGAGTGTTACGATCTTCGGAGTAACCGAGTGGTTGCTGACCAATACTGTCACTATTACCCCGAGAACATCAAACCCAAGCCCAAGCTTCAGGAGTGCAACCTGGATCCTTGTCCAGCCAGGTCAGTCACGTTTACCAGTTTATTTACCATAAACATAAATCAAGTTCAAATAAGCTTCTTAAAAACTGGTTCATTAAAAATAAAATGAAATTAAAAATAACTAAGTGCTGCCGTCCAGTGTCCGTTCCTAGTCACGTGTTCTTAGAACCCATGCCCCTTACTCTTGCTACTGTAAGATGCCATCTCAGGGTCTATAGGTTTTCCATTGGTAAAGCTACAGGTAAAGCACTCTGCAGAGTCATTTTCTCTTCTGATTTTGTTTCACTCTGGTTACTTGTTTCTGACCTTAACAAACGTGACGGTACAATGTTCTCAGGATTCTTTGCATTTTCACCCTGTCACCTGATCAGTGAGATGATCAGAGCCGACCATATCTCAGGGTCACAGCTGACCCATTTTAGCCTATGGTGGGCCACACCGATTAACCAGAATCAAAACCAGCCTTAGAACAGTTCTTCCACATTTAAATAAACTCAGCCTTTGTTGAAGAGAAAGCAGGACTTATTTCTAACAGTCAGATTCTTTTTTAAAGGTCTTTTTAATTAGGAGCCTTAAAGAGACACTTGACACTTTCACATATGTTTGCTTTGGGGAAACCATAATTGACCCTCAGTTATTTGCAGGATCAAGAATCAGACTGATGAATGAAATATCTCAGATGATGAGTAGTCATAGAAGTGTGCAGGTCAAGAATCTTTTCATGGGTGTAATATTTGCCTTTTTAGTTGCAACACTACCTGGTAATTTTATTAACTTGGTTTATTCATCCTCAACACGTGAGAGAGGATATATGAAAACTCTTATCCTACAAAACTCATCATGAAGACCAAAAGATAGAGAATCCTTTCCAGGCCCCTGGGATTTCTGAGAAACATCTCAATGGTATTTTTTAAATCATAGTTTATTAACTATATATTCATAAAACAAGACTTTGAATAGGTAAAATACTACATGAGCCATGTGGCTGAAAATCACTCTATTTTTGAATTGTAGGCAATGCAATTTTAGTTTTTGTTTTCTGCTGTTACATTTTTAAAGTGTATTTTCTTGTACTCTTTCTGCCTCACATTCAGGAATTCTAAGTTCTACAGGTGACGTGAAATTGCTATTATTAATTTACTCATAGGCACCACATTACCTAGCTGATAAAAGTGAACTCAGAATAACAGGTTTTCATTACAGAAACAGACGAGTAGATATTTTATAAATATATAATTCAGGTGAAGTTTAATTTTGCTTCATATTACACCAGAAAACTATGTATTAAAGATTGGATATGGTATAAAACCAAATGAGGTGTTAAAATTTTGCTTGGACCTCTTTATTTTGGAAATATTAAGGGTATGAGGTATTTTTAGCCAAGATAATTCTAACTCATGCAATTCAACCCTAGTTTAAAATTATTTTACTTATTATACGTCTTTATCCATACCTATACCAGGAAGACCAGTGCATAAAAAGCATAATTATCCCAATTCAAACAGGTTGACTCAGCCATAGAGCAACTTTGAAGGTCTTATACACAGTCCTATGAAAATTTATGTGTGTATTTCTAGGAGAAATGACGAATTCACTTCCCACAACTGCCTAACGCTTTTCCCTCACTCAGAAAAAACTTCAGTGAAGAGATGGCCATGAAAAACAGTTGTGAAGTGAAAGCATTTTGTTAACACTTTTAAGAAATACGTTTCTAATCAGTAAATAATTTACTCATTTTTCTTCTGGCTTCTGATTTTCACCTATCTTTTCTGTTGGAGTAATATTTTTGGCCTATTTCTTATTATTCAAAAGCAAAAGGCCATCCTACATGAAAGAAGTTTGTGAAATGTATCTTTTTTCTATGTCTATGTTATTTTAAAACATCTAATACAGCACATGTATAAATGTTGGGACAGGTGGCTATTAAAAAAGAGAGAGAAAAGGAGACAAAAAATAAGTTAGAAGCAAATGTCAGGAAGCTGCTTTTTTATTACAGAGGTAATTAAAGAAAGCTGTAAAAATTAAGAGCAGTAGAAGAGGTTTAAGAGGAAACTGCTTTAGGAAATGTAGATATGCTAGTCTGAGGTTAAGATACTTCAGGATTGCTGTGAAATTCACTGAACTCATTTGCATACCCAGGATCAAAGCAACCTTCCTGAGTTCCTAGAGAAAATAAGAAGTCATAGTCTGAGAAAAGGAGATGAAGAGACTCGATAAAATAGGTCTGCCCTCTCATCAGACACAGCAGAATCAAACCCCCAAGGAACTGTTTTCTAACTACGGATTTAACTGTCTAATAGTAAAATTAAGAGTGACATGGTGACACTAAACAACACCTTTGCATCCAAACCTAGAAGCCCCTAAAAGGGAAAACACAAGAGGTATTGTTTAGAACAAAGTCACATATTTTGGAATTTCAAAAGAAATTTATTTTATGTAGCCATTGAGATAGTTCTTCACTTTTCCTGTATTAGACTGTGGTTTGGGGCCGATTATTTGAAAGCAAAATCCCATTTAGATAGCCATGTTCATTCCCTGTCGAGATTGTGAAGTACCATGGACAGCAAAAAAAGGCACTAAATAAGTCTGTATCCCTGGGTTTATTATTTTACCCTTCTGGGCCTTAGTTTTCTCACCCACTAGTGGAAGTGAGAGGGTTGTTTGTTGCATTAAATTAGTGGTTTTCCAACTGTGCCTGTAGAAGTTGTTGTTCCATGGAGTTGCTTCATTAAATTTCAGTTTATGTATTTTGAAGTATCTTTAAACAATAACTCACAAAAAGTATACTCAAACATAAACGAATTGTTAACTTGGTCAAGCTAAGCTAAAATTAAAAATTGTTGTAACAATAGTAAAATTATTTCACTACCAAAGGAAATACTTTTTGCCCTCATTGTTAAGTTCCGTGATTATGTCTGTTTCATTAAAAAATAAATATCTGAAGATTGTAAGGTGAGCTATAAAAATTGTCACCATTAGCAACTACTTCTCTGAGATAAGAATTTTCTCATTACTACACACCTAAAACCAAAACAAATCAGAAATAAACTGGATGTGATAACCGTTAGCCATAATCCTTGATACCCAATTTTTCTGTTTACCAAAATAGACTCACTGTTCTCATTAATTTGCTGTATAATAATTTGAACTAATGAATGACATCACTTACTCATTTCACTCACCAACAGCAGCCATAGGTTTCCATGGTTGTGGCTGGATTCATCTAGTGGTTCTTGGGACTAAAGAGATTGTTGACATCTAGCCTATTCTTTCCAAAATAATTTTCGTGTTTTCATGGCTTTTTTCTGATTCTTCATGCTAACTCAGAAATGTTGGTAAGTTAAAAGACTATAATGAAAATGATAAAATTCACTAAAAATCTCCAGTGCCCACAGATTATCACTATTAATGCTTTTGCTATATCTCTTTCCAGTTTTGTCTATAGCTCATACATAGGTAAAATCATTCTGTATATAATAGACACGTGGAATTCAATGACTTAGCATTCTTGTTTTCCACTATTCTAAAGCAAGCCTGAAATGAATATCCATGACATGTAGTAAGTTGACATTTCCTGAGACAGGAATTTGAGTTCCTTTCACTACAAGACCAACAAGTGAGCTTACCTGGTGGCCAGATGTTCCATCCCAAGAAAGCTGTATTGCTCTCTACTGATGTCATTTATGCAGTTATTTTTATGACATGACAAAATTCTTTGTTTCCAGGCCAAAAGCAGTCTCAGAAAAGAAGCTAAAACAATGCTTATAATGGGACAGAAGAGAAAGTGAAGTTTAAAATTTAATAACTTCTGGCTAAAATTGAGAATATTTCTCACAGGTGCCTCAGAGCTATGTTATCACTAGTCCCATCACACACCCTATACAGAGTATAGTATATGTTCTGGTGGTGGTCCCAACTTGGGCACACCCAGAAGTCCGGAGGCATGGCCCTTCTGGATATCAGAGATCTGGACATGTTTAACATGTTTTCTGCTTCATTGATTTAACACTATAGTAGCTAAGACACTTGGAATCTTATCAAATGTAAAATCCTCCTCGTGCCTGCCATGCTATAATCATAGCTTCTGTTTTACACGAGGGGAAAGTATTTTTTTTTAACACAGTACCTGGTGATTTGTGCAACGGTTTGTGTCATCATTGCTTCTTGGATGAAGGGTAAAGTCTATCATGTGGCCAGAAAGCCTCCAAATGTATACCTGTGGTCCAGCAACAACTAAAAAGGCATAGTTTTAGTTCAGCTAATAAACACCTTATGTTTTCAGAGTGTCTTTCAATGTAAAAAAGGCTACATTTGGCCTTACGTAACTCAGTCTAGGAGACTGGTAAGACTGTTAAGGCTGTCTGGGGGGAATTGTGCAAGACATTATTTGTGAGAAGATCAGAGAACCACCTTTTCAGGTTATTTTTGGTTTGTTTTTGGGGGGGTTTTTTGGCACAGACCTCTGCTTTTCTCTCCAAGGCAGTAATGAAGGGGGCTTAAATTGGCAAAGGTTGGAGAAGCAAAAAAAGCTCTCACTCATCACACTAGCATGGTCACAATCATTAGCAAACAAATCTGTTTTTTGCTGAAACTCCATACAGATTCCCCCTTCCCTCAAGGAATTCAGAGCAGCGGTCCTAAGCAAATGCCCAAACTTGTATGCCCCAAGTGGCAGTTCTTTTGAGTTCAAGTGGACTTATTTTGTCCAGCACCATTTAATTTGACAGCAAATTGCATAAGTCATCCCTGGCCATGGGACCGAAGTGTGAACAAAATCTCAGAACTGAATCCTAATGCAACTTGAATCCTAATGCAAGAGAAATAATCTCCACCGTTAGCGACAGCATGTACAGTGGACCTATAAAGCCCAGTCACGCTAACTTGGTGACCGGCTAGTCCAGTGGTGATGCAGGGATTATCACTATACCATGGTGATTTAGGAGGGGAGCTTCGGAACAACATAGCCTGGCTTGGGATCCTGGCTCTGTCACTTACTGGTTTGGGTAGCCTTCGGCAAATTCCTTGTTCTCACTAAGCCTCAGTTTTGTCATCCTCCAAAGTAAGGATAATAGCTACTTACTTCGTAGAGCTGTCGTGAGGAATAAAGGGTGTAATACATTTAAAGCGCTTAGCAGAGTGCCTGACACACGATAAGCACTCAATAAATGTGAGTGGCTGCAGCTGTTATGACTAAGATCACCGTTACGATAATGTTGATGTGACTTCAGAGAAACTCCTAGACTCTCCAGAAATCAGCTATCTCCTCCATGAAAGGACTTGGAACTCTAAAATTTCACATGGGTCTTCTAGAGAGGCTGTTTTCACAACAGGAAACATAAATTCCTAGGAAATTCCTTCATGAAAGCAAATCACGTTTATCAGATTTTTATAAAATCATGATCATGAAAAATTAAGATAATTAGCAACTTCTAAAATCCCCACTTAACCAGCTATGAGACACTGCCATTCAATCTGCATGGGGTTTATGCCATGTCCATCTCCAAAAAAGGAGAACTCAATGTAAGGGCTAGAACATGGTTTTCTCAGTTGGGAGTTAAAGTATAATGAAATGTTTTCCTAGTCACGAAGCTCTGTTTGTTTTATAAAAGTAGGTAAATTACTTAGAAAAGTAACAACTTCCTTCTTTTTGCTCAACCTCATTTAAATATACTACTTTAAGTAGCTAATGAATAAGCGACAAAAAATATCATCGTAAGATCCCATTTGCACTTTCATGCATTTATGATGAGATGAATAAAGCAGCGTTCTGATGCTTTTTAGAATGCATGGTCGTACCCTTCCCAAGTTTATAGACCTACCACACAGTATCAGACAGTCAGCTCTAACTCAGTTACGGGACAATTCTGTTCTTCCACCAAGCCAGTTCATCACTAATAATAATGATCACTTCATATATTACATTTTAAAGTTTTTAAAAGTATAAATATATGCAATCTTTTAATTAACTTGTGAGTTAATAGGACAGATATTATCATCATCCTCATTTTTTACTTCAATTTTTCAGTTTGACTTTACCAGCTAAGTAGCTTCTTTACTTAATTTCTCTAGGCCTTAGTCTTGCCGTCTGTCCAATGAGTATAGTATTCCTGTCAGACAGGAACTATAGAGAGTACATGAGATGGTGCACGTAAAGCTCTCAGCAAGATGCCAAGCGCTCGATGCAAGTCAGCTATCGTTATTGAGAACCAACCCTATAACATGACTGGCCCAATGTTACTGCTGTTTGAAGTTTCTACAGTGCTTTCACATCTGTTATCTCAATCCAGTTTTACCTTCCCCAGGAGGTTAGCAAGACAGGGCTTATCATCTATATTTACAGATGAAAATACTGAAGCCCAGAGGAGTTACGCGATCTGCACCAAGTCAGGGCAGGCAGGAGCTGGGTCATGGACCTAAGTGCCTCCGCTTCCAGAGCAGCTCCTATGCTACATAAACTCAGGTCACCTGCCCCCGTGTCATCATATCCTACAGGTACCCTTGTTCTGCATGATGCCTGCAGCAACCTGTGCGATCTGGTTTAAACCCACCATACACCTCGACAGCCAGCACAGAACTGCCAACCATATCAATGCAAAGTGTGGTGCCCTGGATCTCTGAATTGACCACAAACCTGGGTTAAGCACGCCTTTTTCATGTAAACGTAAATACTGATGTTTACTCACATCAAACAATGACCAAATCACTTGGAACAGTACAGGAAAAGCTAACCAAAGCCCAAGGAAATATGAGTCCCATTTACTTAAAAGCAGTTCAGAAATTGCATTCATTAATATCAGAAATGTTTAACCACAGAAATATAGATATAAGGAAATTATGATATTTTGGATCAAATGATCAAAAACTCTCCAGTAGTTGGTTTTATAGCAGAAAACGAATATGTATCTTTAAAATGTTTTCAAATCCTAGATGATGAAGCAGGGTTTTTTTGGTCTGATTTCTGAAAGATAAATGAATGTTGCCTAGCAGCTACTGTGTTTTAAAAAAAATTGTAACCTATTTACAGAATATTTCCTCATTTGCTGGATGTCCAACTTGCCTCTTTAAATGATAGGGAAACCTACGGTGTTTTGTAAAGTCATCAAGTTTTAAAATAGGAGAGCTTTTGAGATGATTACCTAGTTCAGTGGTTTTCAATCTGTGGTCCACAGAACTCTGAGTTCTGCCCTTAGCAGCCACTAGGAAGGGGACAGATAAGATAGAGCTCCATGAGATGGGTTTCCAGGCACCCATTCTTACTTCGTCTTAAAAATCCTGATTTCATCCAATACTTAGATTTTGCAGAAGACCAACACAGAGGTCCAAATGCAATGCACTCAAGGTCACACAGAAAGAGAGTTGGCAGAGAGGAGAACAGTGCTTCCATCTCCCAAGTCCTCAGGGGGTCCTTGTCCTCGTTATGCTATAATCCTTTGTGCTCTGCCACTCATGAAAAAGCATGGCTTCCCTGGTGGCGCAGTGGTTGAGAGTCCGCCTGCCGATGCAGGGGACACGAGTTCATGCCCCGGTCCGGGAAGATCCCACATGCCGCGGAGTGGCTGGTCCCGTGAGCCATGGCCGCTGAGCCTGCGCATCCGGAGCCTGTGCTCCACAAAGGGAGAGGCCACAACAGTATGAGACTCGCATACAGCAAAAAAAAAAAAAAAAAAAAATCAATTTTAGAAAAAGCAAATGGTTCAGTCTCTGCCGACTTTTTATTACTTCTCTCCTCCCCCATTCTGAACAGTTGCTTGGGAAGAGATTGGTTTCTATTGGCCTGGAGTTGTTGAGAAAAGATGAATCACTCTCTTCTGTGCCAGAAATGCCCCCACCATCCACAATTTCGTTCATTTTTTTATTGAGTACCAATCTCGTGCCAAGTTCTGTGCTTGGTACCATGGCAAAGGCAAAGTAAAGCCAACGAGAGTGTGGACCACAACACTGCCCGAGGGAAGTTGAATTGTGCAGTTACAAAGCAGCATGATACCTGAAAAGACACATGGGACAGACAGGGAAGAGAAGATTTTTTAAAAAACTGTCATGGCTGTTTCTGGGAGATGCCCAGTGGAAGAGATGTAGAGCTTAGCCAAGCAGCTTAGAAGCACAGTTGCCATTAAGCTGTCCTTTCTCTGCCCCAGGTCACCCAATCACCTCTGCTTGTCAGAGCAGCCAAACTACCCTCTAAAACAGCCTGCCCCTCATACAGATGGTGGAGCTAGCGAAGGGCAAGGAGTGGGACTAAAGATGTGCACCACGAGTGGCAGTTTGGGAGTTTTTTTAACCTTGTTCTTGTTTGTTTGCTCGCTTTCGTTCTGGATGGTAGCTTTGCTTTTGTGTCTGCACATCAATGGCATGATTTCATTGACTCATTATTTATGAATTGCCTCTGTGCAGGGCACTGTGTTAAAAGATATAGTAAAGAACCAATACGGATTTTGTCCCATATTGTTAAACTAAAGAAAATGTATACATAGTTAAAAGATAGTATACAGTTAAAAGTGATGAAGGGAGTTAGTGCTATGGGTATTTGGAAGAGGAAGAGAGAAGTGTCTGGCTACATGCTGAGAGGGAAAATAAGGACAGGCTGTAGAAGAGGTAGCACTTGATGAAGAAATTTCATTGGGTGTTATGGGCTGCATTGGGAAGTAAAGTATCTGTTGCTATGACAGCAGTGAGCAGGCTGGATTGGAGGAGACAATGCCTGAAGGCAGGGAAATCTGTTAGGAGACATGCGAAAGGGCCTAAATTCATGTCACAGAGATGTATTTGGCAGACATCACTACTGGAAGACCTCCGTGTCTGTAGGGAATACAGGAAAGAGAAGAGCAACGATGCCCCACGGTATCCAGCCTGGGTGGGTGGGAGGATGGCAGTGCTCTGAACAGTAACAGTGATCACAGGAGAAGAAGCAGTTTGTAGGGGAAGATAATGAATTGTCTGGACCCACTGAGCTTGACATACTGAGAGTACGTCCAGCCATCAGGACGTTAGAAATGAGGTTCTGCAGCTCTGGAGAAGAGGCAAGAGGTCGTGAGAGATGCACTGGAAGGGACCGTTGAAGCCATGAAAGCGACCCCTTATGATTCCTTTCTATTGTAAGAAGAACCCAGAACCTCGCAAATTAGGTGCTCATGAAGTTAGTTACATTAGGACTTTTCTTGGAAAGAGAGATATGTCACAATATGTAAATTTCACACCTGAGTAGTGTGAGCCTGAAGAGGGCTTGATTTTTAAAGTCAGGGATATTGTTCTATAATAGCTTCTGACATGATTTCAGTACAAAGACTCAGTCGTCTTTAAGTGACACATGGGAATTGAAGGGACAGCCTCATTTCATCCATTTATATCATGTTTCCAAATGTTTCTGTCTTTTGCTTTCTCAGACTTGAATTTTGTTTTACTTAGAAGTTCTAATTCCTGAAAACAGAGAAATATAAAAAGAAGAAAGCAAAACAAAACCCAAAAAACATCCATAATACAAACACCAGGAATTAACAACTGTTTTGGGTCCTTTTCTAATATATTTATGTGTACACACACACACATGTGTACACACACACACACATATGTATACACATACAGACACATATATAGGCTTTACAAAAATGATTGTATAGGTGGTATATGAATGCATAAGTTTTCTTAGTATTATGGATTACATTGTCCATTCTATTTTGTATTGGATTTTTTCAGTTGACATTACATTTGAACATTTTCCATGTCATTAAATAGTTCAAAAGACTTCATGTTCATATGCTGCATAATATTTTATTCCATGAGTTTGTCATAACACGGAAGCATTCTCCTTGTCATTGGACAGTTCAGCAAGGTGTGGAGGATGATGTGCAATGTCTTTCTTCTACTTACATCACATGAGTCCAGAGTGACCCTTTCTTCATCCTCATCTTCTCTTCTTCCCACCATGACCCTTGATTTGAAAGACTTCAGATGGAATCAAGTCATTGCCCAGTGTAGGAAGTGCATGAGCAGTCAGAGTAGTGACGGCAATGGAGAATGAGTAGTTTTACCCCCAAACCAACTGTTTATTACATTTCCCTTTGCGATCATTTTTAAAAATTATTTTTGCCTCCTTCCCCACTGCATGTATGTTCAGACACGTCTGAATGCATACATAAACATGTATGCACGCACGTACACATAAAAATGAAGACCAAAACATGAAAAGAATTTCTTCAAGTCCCTAAATGGCATCCTTTTCCATCATTCTTCAATAGATAAACTTTGCCTAAGAAAAAGATTAAGTGTCTTAAAAGGAAGCAATGGAGAGTTAAGTTTAGGCAGTGTTGCCTGCCCCTCTGTGACAATGTGGTGAAAGGCCAGGGCCATGGCATGAACCCCAAGAGAGAGCAGAGCCCATGCACATGAATATGCATCAACAGGACTGGACAGAGCACCATTGTTTTGATATCTTTCTGTTTTCACAGGTGCCATAGAGTCATTTTATGAGTCTTCACCATGACCTATGCCACAGAAAGACAAATATAGCTATAGTTTTGCTGAATCCAGGTTTAAAGCTCCTCGTTCAAACAAAAACATGATTTCTAAATCAGTCCAATGCAAAGCCCAACATCTTGAATTCTGTAACTCCCTCTTTCATTCCCCTTCTTTTCTTCTAACCTGTCTCCTTTAATATTACTGCCTCCATTTTAAACATCATCAGCTGATAAATCAGTTGGCAGAGATCTGTAACAGTTCGTTCGCCTATTGAGAATGACAGATCATAGCCATAAATTTTTTCAGGAGCAGAGACAGCGATACGCATTTCTGCATTTAGGTCTGGATGTAGGCATGAGTGAAGATACTAGGGTTAGCTAAAATACAACTGCAAAGTCAGTTGTCTATGTTCCTTAATTAACTACCAAAGTTATTAGAAGAACTTTGGAAGGTTGGAATTCTATCCAATACAGTTATTTTAGAAAGAAATTTTCCTTAATTACTAGGCAGAAGAATTATTGGAAAGAGATCCCATGATTCTAACCAAAGACAGGATTAACCTTTCACATCCAATTTCTTGTCAAAAGAAGGCAGAAAAGAATAGGAAGTTGCTCTGTCTTGGAAAACAGGGAGAAAAGTTGAATGCTAATATTCATCCCATTCTTGTGTTTGTTAGAGCTATGGGATTTTGAACTTCCTCAAAAGGCAGCATCCGTTTTCATGAGCATCGTTACTGAAGAGTAATGCACATACACACACCATGAAAGTTTAGTTATATAAATGAATACCTTTAGTCACACAAATAAATGAAGAAAATTTAGTCATGTAAGATAAATAAGCAAATGACTACTCCAGTGTTCGTACCTCTTTGGAAGAGAAATCTGTATTCAAAGATTTGTTTCTCGCTTTCTTTCAAATTTCATTTCTCTCATTTCTCCCTTACCTTTCAGTAATTTCTTCAGGAACTACCCTTTTTATTACTCCCTCTTTCCTCCTTACTGGGCATTATGTCCAGCCAGTGCTCTTTTTTATCTTTCTGTTCTACAGTATACCTTGCTCATTCTACCCAAAAGCTTAGGTTTACTAGCCATATAAAAAGAACGTACTGGGCTTCCCTGGTGGCGCAGTGGTTGAGAGTCCGCCTGCCGATGCGGGGGACACGGGTTCGTGCCCCGGTCCGGGAAGATCCCAAATGCCGCGGAGCGGCTGGGCCCGTGAGCCATGGCCGCTGAGCCTGCGCGTCCGGAGCCTGTGCTCCGCAGTGGGAGAGGCCACAACAGTGAGAGGCCCACGTACCGCAAAAAAAAAAACAAAAAACAAAACAAAACAAAAAAACGTACTGTATCATCCTGTGTCAGAGGATGGGATCAAAGTGAGTCTTAATGTATTTATTTAAATATAAATACAAACATGTATATTGAATACGGATATTCATCCCAGAATATCCCGGAATACATGAGTTCCATTCATCCTAGAATAGAATACATGAGTTCCTTCAATATTCAAAAGAAGGACTTGCTATCGTTTGTCAGTGGTAAAGTAAGTGTCTTCTGCTCATGACCTACCGTGCCTTGCTGCAGCAAATACATGACATCCGTGAACTGAGCTCTCTCTGTCTCCCACTCTTGAGGGAGAGTCTGTTGTATTAGCCCTTTTATCCGAGATTCATGAGTCATCAATCTCCCACAAACAAGGGGACTCAGCAAGAAGAAAGTCTTGCCAATTGGAGGCTTTCCTTGACATCAGTGAGGTAGTTAGTGTACTTTATTGGCGTCCTAAAGGCCTCTGGGAACCCCCACACAGCCTATAATATCATTTCTTGTGAATCCATTAGCCATACAGCCTAAAATGTCATTTCTTACGGCTCCTTTAGTCTTTATCTCTAAATCTCACGGGTTTCCCAGAGCACCAGGTATACTAACAACAGTCAGAACAATCACAACCACCACCATAATAGCAGTTAACGCCATATCACGTTTTATAGACCACAAAAAAAGATCTTTCATCTTTATTATCACATTTTAACTGCCCTCCCTTTATTTTGGTAGGGAATGCACTTTTGTTGATCGTTGCCTACTATAGTCACTAGTTCCCCTTCCCTTTATAAAATAACCAAGCGGCTGCTTTCCAGATTTTACTAAAATCCTCGGATTTGCCACGGGTGCATTACCTATTTGCTAACGCATGCTACATAGTGTTGTCAGGTCCCAGGTACCTACTCTCATACGTAGCTCTCTCGTTCATCAGAAGTGAGACCGTAACTGTAAAACTGCTTGGTGAGCATCTGGAAGTAACATTAATAATGATGATAATAATGACCTCATAGGATGTATAATTGGGGGGATTAAAGAACATTTACAAGCTTATTGTGTCATAGTTAATGATGAGGTGCCCAGTCTTCTTACTACCACCCTTTCCACTGGTATTTCCTGCCTGGATCAGAGAACTAATTATAGTCAACGGTGCCCTTTCAAAGAACTTGCCCCATCCTCAAACAGATGCTAGCGTAAAGATTTTGAACTGTTTTAGTGTTGTTTTTTAGAGACAATTTATTAATGTTACTTTGCATTTGTCTAAAGCAATTGTATAATGTAATCATTTAGTGTTTATTTTATTGTGTGTACCTTCTACTCAGAGGGTTGGCATTATTGTTCCTAACAGTGACGGATACAAGCAGATCATGCCTTATGACCTCTACCATCCCCTTCCTCGGTACGTAAATCAATCATCCTGATGCTAGAATTAGTAAATTAGTCTTCTGCTTCTTTTATACATATATATATATATAATAGATTTTGTGTTTCTCTGTAAAAATAAGATGGTAGATAGTATGTTTTGCAATCCATCCTGAGCTCTGCTTTTGAATAACACTGGTCTGCTCAGACTGTAAGCTTGTCATTCAAAAACCATTTTAAGATACGATCAGATTACATTGCAGTGGACACAGTAATTCACTATGATTAGATACAGTGTATGGGTTTATGTTATGTCTTTCTTTCACTCCCTTTGTCCTTTTTTATGTTTCCTCTGCAATAGGACCCTAGTCATTAAAGCACTGTTGCTAACTGTTAAACAAACACTGCCTGAATTATTATCCCAATACCACAAATGTGGAATTCCAGATGTGGTATTACTCTGCATAGGGGTTTTGAATATCCTTTTTTTGTTCCAAAGAAATTATAATTAAATACAAAAAGGCAGTTTTTTCATATCCTTATGGTTCAGAACATTTGGTGCGGAGGGGAGGTTTTTCTTGTGTTTTTCTCCCAAAACATAAAATTCCATGCACTATGCTGCTTTTTTAAAGTACGGTATTTTTTAAAACTAGAAAAAGTCATTAAAGTGATTGAGGAACTTTTAAAAGAACTTGTTCTCTTTATTAATATATTCATAAGAAAACTGGAGAAGCTGAAAAATACTCTAGCTACTGAGTGTATCGCCTGCCACATTGGAAAGAGCTCCCCAGAGAGCAGAAGTTAGATTTGGGTGTGAAGCCACCACTGTGCTAAGCAAGACCTTTGCTCTCTTCTCTTTGCTCATTTGGACTTCAGGGAGCCAGCTGCTGTTTAGAACCCAAGGTTTAAATCAGATCACAAATAATTGGAAATAATCCACGGTGGTTTGTGCAATTCCAAACTAAACAAAGCCCAGAAAATAATTTTATTCTGAACTGTAAAATAAAGCAAAGTTTGATTGAAAATCTTCAAATGCTTAATGAATTGAAATGCAAAAAGAGGACCTCCCCAGTCTTTTAGTCCAGCTCCCCAGTGATACTTCATTCTCCCACTCTTCCCCAGTAATCGCACCCATTCACCACACATACGTGAACACATGTATTTACACAAATATGCATATATGTGTATTTACTACAGATGTATTCTGACATATTTTATACACACACACACGCACACACGCACACGCACACGCACACGCACACGCACATGTATAAACCAATACGAGTTGTCATCCAGCCTCTACTTAAATACTTCCAGTGACTGGCCCGGAACTCACTTATCACCATTCTAATGGTAGCATATAGAAAGGGGTACTTGATTAATACTATATATAATTGTTTGGGGTTTTTTTAAAGTTCTTCCACTAAGGAGTTACTTCATTCATCAGCTCCCTCCCACTTTCCTATGTCTATATTGATAAAGACAATAAATGACTTTAGAATGCTACTGGTGTATCCTTTTGCTGGTTTGATCCAGAACCAAACTCGAAAAAACAATGGAATGAAAATATGAAAAGATTCATTTAACTGAACCAAGATTTTATTTGATTTTAATTCCTGTATCTGTAAAATAAGTATTCATAGGATGCATGTATCTGGTTGGGTGAAGGCCGTGGATTTCGAGATAAAGGCACAGTTGGGTATCAGGGGTGAGAACAACAAGTTGATGTTTTTCCTGTAATGGCACTCCTCAGTTTCTTTCCTATCTATGATCTCTCTTGTTTATATTTCTGTGGTGTGACTAATGCCTGTCTTAGGTTAAACTTGATTTCTTATATATTCAGATTTCCCCCAAGTGCCTGAAGCTCCATATTCTCAATGAGAGATTGAGATGAACCTCCTTGATGTTTATTTTCACCCTGTCTCCTGCACACTTTGGCCTGTCCATGCATCACAGTGGGAAAAGACAACTAGCAACTAGACTATATTTCTTACCCCGTGCACTTCTGTTCCTAAACTAATTGGAAAGTTAGATATTCTGCTTTATTGATAAAGCCTTACTAAATGGAAGTTATTTCTACGAATATGTTTTCATTTCTTAAGAAGAATTAAGGCTCAAAAATGGTTCTCAGAGGGCAGCTACTTAGTGATCAAGGCAGAAGGCTTTACTTATTGAGATTATTTGAATGGGTTTAAGACCGCGAGTGTAGATACAAAACACAACATTAACACAAACAAAGAATTTTTAGATTCTTTTTTCTTGCTTTCAGTCTTTGACTATAACATATATCTGAATATGATATAAGAACATAGTCTGATGAATAATCTTTAATTTATACTTAATATATGCAACTTTTCCACATAATCCTTAATTTTGAGAATTTCTTAAACTAAATACACTGTGTACTTAAAAATTAAAAGCCAAAGGAGTTAAAATATATGAAGTCATCTCTTATTCTTCCTGGGCAAGATTCTTGGATATATTTTTTTTTCCAAATACTTACCTGGTCCCTGTTTTAAGATATCCTAACTGATGCCCTCTCTGAGCTTTTGTTATACTTTCTTTAAAGCACCGAGATGTTTTGCTTTGAAATTCCACATAATCCTCTTATTATGCAAGGATTCACATTATAACTTTTCACATATAGAACTACAGTTGAGTGCCGGAACCATACTATAAATACTTGGAATAGTATTCAAATCATTTGTCTTTCTGTGATCACTGACATTGAAAAGGATACTTATTACTGGTTACAAAATTACACCATGGATCAGGTCCAAGTGTCGAGACAGAAATTAATCACTGTCTCTTTAGAAGGGTCCAGTTTAGGGATGTTAGAGTACCAGTTAGAAATTGTGCTCTTTTTATGGCATCTTAACGTTCTAAGAGATTAAATGTCCGTTCAAAACATATTCCCAGTTCACTGTCCCATCGAGTCTAATGCAAATGTGTACGTATACATTCAGCCCAATTTCAGTCTGAATCAGACCTGTTATCCACCTCCAGCTCTCCAGAGATTTACATGGAGACAAATGAGAACTGGTCTTACCCTTTGGAAGAGAAACTCTCTACAGAGCTGCTTCCTTCTCTTGAAAGAGAACAGAGAGTCTCGAAAGGGCTAAACAGAGGACCTCAGTTTCCCCATAATAACATTTTCTTATGTGTCTCCTGGGGAAATATGCATAGGAAAATATTGTATTTGGTAGCATGTTTAGGCTGTTGGCAGTGTAGATAACAGTTGTTGCCTAGACTTGAACAGTGCAGAGAAAATGTGGAGGAAAATTCTCTGTAACTGGGAAACACACATTCTCCAGGCTCTTGCAAAGGAGAAAGCAGGCTCACAATACACATGAGATCCCATGTAGAGAATAAGTCACGTCTCCACGGTATGCCTGTGTGGTGTTTTTACATTTAACTATTCAAGTGGATCAACTTGGTGACATTTTGTTTTTCTCTCATTACAATGATATCTCTCATAATTCTAAGAGAAATCTTAAATCTTGAGCAGTCCTTATCAACAAGCAGACTATATATGCAAGAAAAAGAAGCCCAGTGCCCCTGTTTTTATTGTTAAAAACTACGACATTCTTTAAACCTACGGGAAGAGAGAAGAGAACCGGGCAAAGATATCTCTCAGCCTCTGGTCCCAGATGCACCAGAGCTGCGTAGAGATCTGAAGAATCAATGAAATTCTCTTAAGTGCTATTGACAACATTGCTATTTTTTCCCTTACTTTACTTTATCTATAGATTCCAATGCCATCAGCCTTTGAACCAGAGCCAAACTTCTTCACAATTCCAGGAGTTCTTTAGGGAGTGCTCACTGTCAGTACCCCCGCCCCTAGCAGCTAGGGAACAAGTAGATAACGCCTATATTAACATTTTGGTTCCTAATGATGAGACAGTTTGAACATCAGAATTATGCTAAATCCATGTACTCCCGAAGTTGATGACTGTAGAAGCAAGGGAGAAAGAGTATTTGATTTACCTGAATCTTTCTTGATCTTGTCATGTAAAAGTGTCCAGAAGCTAAGTAATAAAGTATTGCATCGAAAATGAAAAGTATTATCCCAGGTACAAACTATTAGTGTTAACTGATTAACCAGTTTTAGTCTTGAGATAGATATTGAGATAGATAGCTACTAGATAGATGCAAATATATTTATAAAATAATGTAAATATTATATATACACGTACACCCACACACACACACACACACACACACAGACGGACACACTCAGAATCTATACTGAAGCCGTAAGAAGAAGGACTGAACAGCCCTCTTTTGAGTAGGCTACAGACCCCACAGTTATCCTTGTAGACCACTCTCCAAGAGTAATTTCTCACATTTGTGTAGATCTTCGAGGCTTACAGAGCACTTTTGCCAGCATCGAATCCTCTCTGACTCGTCAGATTTCAGGCCGTAGCTGGCTTTTGGTCCTCTGGAGTGTAGCCTCTCAGAAGCTGATCGCCCCGATGGGCACTGGGAAGGGGTTGGTGGGAAAGCTCACTGAGGAGGTGGGCAGTGTGCGTGTCTGCCCTGATGACTCCCCTTGCTTCTGTAGGTGGGAGGCCACCCCGTGGACCGCGTGCTCCTCCTCGTGTGGGGGGGGCATCCAGAGCCGGGCAGTTTCCTGTGTGGAGGAGGACATCCAGGGGCATGTCACCTCAGTGGAAGAGTGGAAATGCATGTACACCCCTAAGATGCCCATCGTGCAGCCCTGCAACATTTTTGACTGCCCTAAATGGCTGGCACAGGAGTGGTCTCCGGTAACTGTGCCTTCTTTCTTTGTTCGTTAGGAGAGTAAGTCCACTCTTCCCTCTCTTCATCATGACCCCACCACCCACCCTGTGCAGCTCCCCGCTTCTCCTCTGGAGGGGTCTAGAAGCCTACCCGTTTAGCCCCCAGAGCAGGCTGGCCCCGAATCGAGCCCCGCCAAAAGTAAATGAGTAGGAAAAAATATATGTATATACTTTTTCAAACATCTTTCTTCAAGCTACTTTAAGAAACCTCTGTCACTCCCCATAACATTCCCTCAAATGACAAGAGGAGGCAAATGTCTGTCAAGCATAATTGAGGCCGATGACTGAGCTTGAAGCTGTGTACGCTGTTCTGATGGTCAAGCTCAGTAGACCAAAAGTTTGGTTTCATTTTTTATTTCTTCTCCTTTGTCTATGTCCAAAATGTGTCTTCAGTGGATTAAGATGAAAACTATGTATATTATTCACTGAAAAAAAGATGAAATGAAGATAGCAACATAATTAGAATGGAGGTGAAGTGGGATTAATTAAAACCAAAGCAGTCTAGACCTTAGGGAAGCCACTGCAGCAGCTTAAGCATAAAATGTTATTTGAGGGATCCTGGCTGCTAGTGGAAAAAGGTGTGAAATGGCACAGGAGATGCAAAGGTGAGATGGAAAGATGTGCCCACAGCCACAGAGATGGCAAAGGGCTATTCACTTAGCCTTGTGGCTTTGTGGCAGCAGATCGGAGCTGTGACATCTTCCTATCTAGACTTGTTCCCAGGCATGTAGAACCACTGGAGGTGCTGTCTCCATCTGGCCATTGAATCCGTTCCTTTCAACGTCTTTTTTCCACGTCACTATAATCAATTGGATCAGCCGTGCAGCAATATAAATTAGCTATGATGGAAGTTAAAAAAAATTTAATGTCCACATGGGAGCTGGCATTTCCCATAATTTGGACCTAACAGTCATTAGCAAAGTGACTAATAAAATTGACATACAGTCTTGGTAATCAAAATCGGGCACACTCTATAATTTCTTTTCTCCTTCTTTTTGCGACTTGGTTTGGGACTTTGCACACAGTGGGTGTTTAAGAAAGGCTGACTGACTAATCCAAAGCTAAGAAATTGCAAGTGATTTAATGTTCAGCCAGCTTCACCCTCAAATTGCCAAATAGAACAAAGATCCCATGACTAGTAAGAAGTGGTATAAAGCCACCAGGAGTCCTTCTGTAAAAGGAGCCCTTTGAAAAGTCTCAGGTGGGAAATGAAGAAAAGTAAACAAGGCTTTGCCTATGAGTCTCCTCTCTTGCACTCTCCTTCCAGTGCACAGTGACGTGTGGCCAGGGCCTCAGGTACCGTGTGGTCCTCTGCATCGACCATCGGGGAATGCACACCGGAGGCTGTAGCCCCAAAACCAAGCCCCACATAAAAGAGGAATGCATCATACCCACTCCCTGCTATAAACCCAAAGGTAACTTGACAGGGGCTCTGTAACCAGTCTTGTTATTGTTGTACATATTCAGTGCTGTTTTCAACTCCTTGGAATATAATTAAGTGTCCCAAGTGTTCTTAATAGCTATTCTTTGTAACTTAGACTCTACTAAATGGACTTAACTCTTTCTAAAAATCTTTCAAGTGGTTTTGCTTGCACATTGTTTTTAAGCACTATGTATTGCTATAATTCTCTCCTGGTTCAGAAAGTTGATAGAAGACTGTTGCTGAAAAATATCAGATATATTTGCTCGAAAGGAGATATTTTAGAAATATATGTCTGATTTACTATCCATATTGCTTGCTGTTAAAAACAAGGTGGTACTATCCATATTGCTTGCTGTTAAAAACTGGTGGCGCAGTGGTTGAGAGTCCGCCTGCCGACGCAGGGGACACGGGTTCGTGCCCCGGTCCGGGAAGATCCCACATGCCGTGGAGCGGCTGGGCCCGTGAGCCATGGCCACTGAGCCTACACGTCCAGAGCCTGTGCTCCGCAACAGGAGAGGCCACAACAGTGAGAGGCCCGCGTACCGCAAAAAAAAAAAAAAGGCTGTGATAGCTTCCCTGGTGGCGCCAATGCAGGGGACACAGGTTCAAGCCCTGGTCTGGGAAGATCCCACATGCTGTGGAGCAACTAAGCCCATGCGCCACAACTACTGAGCCTGTGCTTTAGAGCCCGTGAGCCACAGCTACTGAAGACTGCGTGCCTAGAGTCTGTGCTCTACAAAGAGAAACCAGCACAATGAGAAGCCTGCACATGCAGCAAAGAGAAGTCCCTGCTCTCCGCAACTAGAGAAAACCCGCGTGCAGCGAGACCCAACACAGCCAAAAATAAATAAATTAAAAAAAACACCACAGGGTGGTGAGACTCATCAAGAAAAAAAGGGAGAGGGCCCAAATCAATAAAATCAGAAATGAAAAAGAATAAGTTACAGCTGACACCATAGAAATAAAAAGGATCATAAGAGACCACTATGAGTAACTATACACCAATAAAGTGGACAATCTAGAAGAAATGGACAAATTCTTAGAAAGGTACAATCTCCCAAGACCGAGCCAGGGAGAAGTAGAAAATATGAACAGACCAGTCACAAGTACTGAAATTGAAACTGTGATTTAAAAACTCCCAACAAGCAAAAGTTCAGGACCAGATGGCTTAACAGGTGAATTCTACCAAACATTTAGAGAAGAGTTAACACCTATCCTTCTAAAACTATTCCAAAATATTGCAGAGGAAGGAACACTTCTGAACTCATTCTTTGAGGCCACCATCAGCCTGATACCAAAACCAGACAAAGATATCACAAAGAAAGAAAATTACAGACCAGTATCACTGATGAACATAGATGCAGAAATCCTCAACAAAATGCTAGCAAACCAAATCCAACAATACATTGAAAGAACCACATACCATGATCAAGTGGGATTATCCCAGGGAAGCAAGGATTTTTTAGAATCTGCAGATCAGTCAAATCAACCAATGTGATACACCACATTAACAAATTGAAGAATAGAAAGCATATGGTCATCTCAATAGATGCAGAGAAAGCTTTTGATAAAATTCAACATCCATTTATGATAAAACCTCGTCAGAAAGTGGGCATAGTGGGGGAATACCTCAACATAATAAAGCCTATATGTGACAGACCCACAGCTAACATCATACTCAATGGTGAAAAGCTGAAAGCATTTCCTCAAAGATCAGGAACAAGACCAGGGTGCCCACTCTCGCCAGCTTTATTCAACATAGTTTTGGAAGTTCTAGTCACAGCAGTCAGAGAAGAAAAGGAAATAAAAGGACTCCAAATGGAAAAAGAAGAAGTAAAACTGTCACTGTTTACAGATGACATGATGCATTACATAGAAAATCCTAAAGACACTACCAGAAGACTACTAGAGCTCATCAATGAATTTGGTAAATTCACTAGACACAAAATTGACATACAGAAATCTGTTGCATTTATATACAGTAATAACAAAATATCAGAAAGAGAAATTAAGGAAACAATTCCATTTACCATCGCATCAAAAAGAATAGAATACCTAGGAATAAACCTACCTAAGGAGGCAAAAGACCTGTACTTCAAAAACTATAAGATGCTGATAAAAGAAATCAAAAACAACATAAACAGATGGAAAGATATACCATGTTCCTTGATTGGAAGAATAAATATTCTTAAAATGACCCTACTGCCAAAGGCAATCCACAGATGCAATACAATCCCTATCAAATTACCAATGGCATTTTTCACAGAACTAGAACAGAAAATTCTAAAATTTGTATGGGAACACAAAAGACCCTGAACAGCCAAAACAATCTTGAGAAAGAAGAACGGAGCTGGAGGAATCAGGCTCCCTGACTTCAGACTATACTACAAAGCTACAGTCGTCAAAAGAGTATGGTACTAGCACAAAAATAGACATACAGATCAGTGGAACAGGACAGAAAGCCCAGGAATAAACCCACACAGTTATGGCCAATTAATCTATGACAAGGGAGGCAAGAATATACAATGGAGAAAAGGCAGTCTCTTCAGTAAGTGGTGCTGGGAAAAGTGGACGGCTACATGTAAACAATGAAGTTAGAACATTCTCTAACACCAAATCCAAAAATAAACTCAAAATGAAGTAAAGACCTAAATGTAAAACCAGATTCTATAAAACTCCTAAAGGAAAGCATAAGCAGAACACTCTTTGACATAAATAGTAGCAATATTTTTTTGGATCTGTCTACTAGAGTAATAGAGATAAAAACGAAAATAAACAAATGGGACCTAATCAAACTTAAACTTTCGCACAGCAAAGGACATCATTAACAAAATAAAAAGACAACCTATGGACTGGGAGAAAATATCTGCAAAAAATGCTACCTACAAGGGATTAATTTCCAAAATGTACAAACAGCTCATACAGCTTAATACCAAAGAAAACAAACAACCCAATCAAAAAATGGGCAGAAGACTTAAATGGACATTTCCCCAAAGAAGACATACACAGGTGGCCAACAGGCACATGAAAATATGCTCATCATCGCTAATTATTAGAGAAATGCAAATCAAAACTACAATGATATATCACCTTACACCAGTCAGAATGGCCATCATTAAAAAGTCTACAAATAATAAATGCTGGAGAGGGTGTGGAGAAAAGGGAACCCTCTTGCACTGTTGGTGGGAATGTAAATTGATACAGCCACTATGGAGAACAGTATGGAGGTTCCTTAAAAAATTAAAAATAGAACTACCATATGACCCAGCAATCCCACTACTGGGCATATGTCCTGAGGAAACCATAATTCAAAAAGAGTCATGTACCACAATGTTCATTGCAGCTCTATATACAACAGCCAGGACATGGAAGCAACCTGAGTGTCCATCAACAAATGAGTGGATAAAGAAGATGTGACAATTATATACAATGGAATATTACTCACCCATAAAAAGAAATGAAATTGAGTTATTTGTAGTGAGGTGGATGGACCTAGAGTCTGTCATACAGAGTGAAGTAAGTCAGAAAGAGAAAAATAAATGCCGTATGCTAACACATGTATATGGAATCTAAAAAAAAAAAAGTTCTGAAGAACCTAGGGTCAGGACAGGAATAAAGACGCAGACATAGAGAATGGACTTGAGAACACGGGGAGGGGGAAGGGTAAGCTGGGAGGAAGTAAGAGAGTGGCATGGACTTATATCTACTACCAAATGTCAAATAGATAGCTAGTGGGTAGCAGCCGCATAGCACAGGGATTATCAGCTCGGTGCTTTGTGACCACCTAGAGGGGTGGGATAGGGAGGGTGGGAAGGAGATGCAAGAGGGAGGAGATATGGGGACATATGTATATGTATAGCTGATTCACTTTGTTATACAGCAGAAACTAACACACCATTGTAAAGCAATTATACTCCAATAAAGGTGTTAAAAATACATATAAAGGAAGCAGTGGCCACTGATACAGCTGACAGAGTTCGGTTCAAAAAGAGAGTAATGTATTAAAAGCCTACTATTAGTGCCAAGCTGAATTCTTCATTATGGAAAGACAGGGATGGTTCGAGCTGTCATAGACGGCTTCACTGACCGAGTCATTTATCTGGGGGAGGTGGGCTAGTTGTAAAATGATGTGTGTATTTTCGGAACCATCTTCCTGGATTCAAAATGTTAGCAAATCCTTTTGGCTTTGGCAGTTTTACATCAATATTTCTCACTGGCTTTGTTTTCTGACCATAAACAATTGTTGCACATAGAGGATAAGTGATGACCCTAACTTAAAATAGTCCATTCTTTATTCATTCGTCCTTTACCCAGCCACTTCAGAGAAAGAAAAGCAGTTTGTGGTTACCTATCAAGAATAAAATCTGGGGACTTCCCTGGTGGTCCAGTGGTTGAGACTTCACCTTCCAGTGTGGGGGGTGTGGGTTCGATCCCTGGTCAGGGAACTAAGATCCCACATGCCTCGGGGCCAAAACCCAAAACATAAAACAGAAGCAATATTGTAACAAATTCCATAAAGACTTTAAAAATGGTCCATAAAAAAAAAAAAAGAATAAATCTGGATTTTCACAAGTAAGTAGTGAGTCTGGCTCTCTAAACATCATTAAAATGCCATATAATCCTATGGTGTACGCATATATAGACATATTTCTTTCATCTTTACAATTATTTGTTATAAAATGGTGATAGAGCGTCACTGGCTCATACTGTAAAGGCAAATATGCCTATAAATGACCCTAATAAATATGTCAGAATGGGAATCTTGGCAGTTACTTCTGTAGGAGCAGTTATTACCTCCCTCTTTCTTTTTCTCCTCCACATTTTTTCGCTAGGAAGTAGTTAGGAAACTTGTTCTGAATTGTTTTGCCAAAGCTAGATAAATAGTTGAAGCAAGTCAAATTACGAGTTGTGGACCCTAAGCTTATCATATTCCAGTTGTCATAGAGCCTTGGGTTGGAATTGAATGAGTCAAATGTCTAAAGCAACATTTTGTGAATTTCAGAGTGTCAATTTTGTTTGTTTTTCACAGTATGGAACAGATCACACTTAGCCAAAAGGCAAAAGAAAAACAAGTTAGAATTTATGAAAGTATCACAGTATAATCCATTGTACTTTGTGTTTGTTTTAAAAGGTAAATCTTTTCAACAGGAAATAGAATCAAAGATATTTCAATGACCCTTTATACACATACTGGGCTCTAGAGTTATGATTTTCATAATAAAAAGACTTTCCTTTGCTAATCGACCTAATAAAGGGGACATATACACAGAGACTAGTGTTATTAAACATTTTAAAATCTGATTTTCATTTTCTTCATATAACTATCATCATAGGCAGAAATTTTCCTAAAAACATTTGCAGTTATCGACATCATAACTTTTAGGTAGTACAAAATCAACAACTGGGGAGGAGAAAATGAAATTTCCCTGAAATCCTAAATTGGTTCTAACCTCCTCTCTTTTGTGTGCATGCACTTAATTCTCAGAAAAACTTCCGGTAGAGGCCAAGCTACCATGGTACAAACAAGCTCAAGAACTTGAAGAAGGAGCTGCTGTGTCAGAAGAGCCCTCGTAAGTTTTCAACCATGCGTTGTTCTGCTTTTGAAGCTGATTGGTTTAAAGAAAGCAGTGTCTTGCTGATGGTGGCTTTCGTGGGTTCTGAGCTAAGTGTACTCCTCTTACCAAGGGTGGAATGAGGCTTTGGGGCTGTCAAATTGGAGATTTATCAGTTTCATCGTGTTTCTCAAAACATGATTGCTCTCTAAATCTTTTCAGTTATGAACTAAGAAAATGAAAGTGTAGTGCCTACCCTCTTCTCCAAAATCTGACCTCCTGTTGTCTTTTGCCAAGAGGCCAAAGGTGAGAAGGTCCAGGCTGCATCTGATGATGTAGCGCAGATTTGATGTGAAAGCCTAGGCCGCTTCTTATACTCCTTATCTCCCAGCTTTGCAGTATAGCCACTCACAAAAATGAGAGGGTAAGTGAAATATATCTGAGGTCAAAGGAAGCTTATTAGCTTTTCTTTTCCCTTTCTTGCTGGGATTGGTATCAGATGGATACCAGGTCTTTGCCCCACTTGATCAAGGTCCCACACTGGCTCAGTGTGATCAAGGCCATGAAATCTGTAAGACCACTAGGCACAGATTTTCCAGATACTTCAGCAGAGGAAACAAGGAAGAGAGACAAACTTAGGTTGGTTGATTGATTGACCAATAACTGTATATTGATTCTACTGCAATACACTGATAGGCCTGTCTGCTACATCATTTTGAAAAATACAGGAAAGCACTTTATTGATGAATTTCATCTATGACCAAAGCAGTTTCTCTGACTGATGATTTTCTAGATTAATTTATTTAATACAAGTACTAGGCTCAGTGCTATGCATTGGTACCTAAGACATGTTATGTTACCCACCCTCCAAGAGCTCACAGTATAGCATTCAGGATACAAACTGGTTTCCAAATTCAACCTGTAGTTTAAATTTTACTAAATATAATATATAAATTAAGATTATAATTTATATATTCCAAAGCAATTTAGAACCTCTTCTGAGTCATCCCGTTTGAATCTAAATCTGATATGGTTTGCCAGAACACAGATTGTGTTCTGAATCACACCCTAAACATCAAGAGATTGAAAAAGAAATCCAAAATACAGATTGGTAAAATGACCAAAGTTCATTTGTAAAAAAAAATGGTACTTGGTTTCACAGAAAAATGGTTTATATATAAGGTAACACATTTCTTACTTAAAAGGATAAGAAGCAAAACATAGATTATTTCTGTATCATAAAGTTGCTACAGCATTTTGTTTGCAACTTCTTTGAGAAAAGGCTTTAAGAAAAAGCAGGTAGCCACTGCAGAACTTTGGAGGAAAGGCAGTGGTTAAAGATACAGTGCAACTTTTATGTGACTGTATAAAGGCTTGAAACTTTTTGTTTCTCTCCTGCCAGTACCTGGCTTGACAGACCTTCTTGCTGCTGGAGAGGAAGGAAGCAGTTCATTTTAGAGGGGTATTAACTCTTGAATCCGCTAAGGGGTCCTATTGAAGGCACAGAAAGATGCCATGTAATTGGAGCTAGTTACTTCTTATACGTATTCCTAGACTCAATACATTTAAAGCCAGATAGGTATTATTTTACCTAAATAAACTCTGCTCTCCCGTACATTATATTTTGTCATTTGGTCTAAAGCATAATTCTGGGAGTAATATTGCATTATGACCGATGTTAAATAATATAACAAAGTTTAAATTAGATCAAAACACCTTATACTAATAATTAAAAGTCTTTCTCTTTATTAGATACCTCTCAAATGAAAGCTGTAAGTAGCGTTTAATGCTTCTGCAGAAGCATTACATAGACCACATATAATTTGTAATGAGTGTTTTCCACTAAAATTCTGATTAAGATGCATTATGCGTAACTTTAATCTCAACAAAATCCCTAAAGTAGTAAACACATAGTTTTAACCATTGAAACTATAGCCATATAATAGATTATTAAATTTTACTCTTGGTGTAATGGAATTGCCATTTGGCATGATTAATCTGAATTGAAGTTGATTGTAATTGGAGTGCTAGTGCCGGGTAAAGGAAATGTATACTGTTATGCTCAGAACAATAATTACTTTTATACAAAAATGAAATAAATGACAGCTGTAGAATAATGTAATGAAAGGTATGTGGTTTCCACATTTTAATACACTTTACTGTTTACCACACTGAACCCTAGGAAAGGTCCTACATGTCACATTATTTTTTTTAATTGATTTTGAATTTTTAAAACATAATTTTGCAGGGTCTTAATTCTTTTTTTAAAACCACACAGACTAGTTTCTGAATGTATGGAACAACCTATAATTACTCTCCGTAGTATAATGAAAAAATGATACACTGTCACCAAGGCTTTCCTTCCCCCTCACCAGAGACTCACATTGCTTAAATTAAATAGTAATGTTTAGAAGCTGTGGTTGTCACTTCTGAACTAATACAGAGAAGAGGAGCAAGAACAGTGGTCCAGGACTATTATCTCTTGCTTTGGTTCCAGTTAACATGGAGAGTTCTGTAATGAAACAGCAAATAGCATTTACTTCCCCTTATGTAGAATAAAAATATTATCACCAGCCTGTCTCATTAAATACTATGGGAAAATCAGTAGCTTAAAGTCTTTAGTATATGGAGATACCATTATTGAATGTCAGATTCTTTTGGTAACCCCAAAATGAAAAAAAAATTGGGGTTATCACTGTAGCCAAACATATGTTTGAAAGGACCACTCTAAGACATGTTTAGAAGAAAACTATAGTAAAATACTGAAAACTGAACTGCCAAGAAATAACTAAAACTTTATAGAACAGAAGTATGTTACATATTCCGCTAAACTAAATGCCATGCAGAAGATACAAATACAGTTATTAGTCTCATAGAATAGCTGAAATAAATATCAATAGTGGTTCACATGATAGTAATGAACTTACTGTTGATGAGATTCATCTTATGAAGCTGCAGCTTCATTTATAAATGCTTTCAGACATTGTTTTTTCCTCAGCAGAGACCTGGTTTATTTACAGTGTATTTGATTCATATGGTACAAAGGTAGGAATATTGTGATGAGTATATTTTCCTGATCTGCAGAAAATGCTTTCTTAACCCAGTCGTGGGAGTCCTGCACTCTAAACTGACTTTTCACTGGTGGCCATAATTTGCCTTAATGCACACACATGTTTTGATCAGGTTTTCCTGACAACCTACATCAAGAATCTTGAAGCAGCTTTGTCTCTCTTAATTGAGCAGGGCAGCGTGAACAAGATCCAGCCCCAAACTGAGACTACGGGATGGGGGGCTTTAGCTACTGAAGCTGGTCAAGCACAGACAACCTTATAAATTCACACAGTAAAGCGAACTTGCTTCCAAGGATGTCAGCTGAGAAATCCATAGAAATCCCTGCTACACAATTAACGTGGAAAGCATTATGGTGTGAGATAGACTTGTACAAAAAAATATGATTCTGGGAGAGTTGCATTTTTCTGAGGGTAATAGCAGTGCCATTCTACCACTAGAAAGGGGGAAAGGGGAGGGGGACTGACAGAATTCTCTTCTGCTGTTATTCAAACTATGTGTTTTTGAATTTGCCTCCAGCTGAGGAGAGTAATGTTAGATTTAGGACGCATCCTTGAAATGCCAGCTGGTTGCTGCCACGGACAAATATATGGAAACAGCTTTCTAGGTATTTTTTAAACCCTCAAAATTTTACTTCTGTTTGGTGAGGGATCAGAACTACATTGTGGTCATACAATTATACTCATTAATCAGATAGAAGCTAAAGAAATCACTGACTTGATTTTGCATCTCCTGCTTTTATACCTTCCTTTCAGTCTTTGTTGGGATGTGTGCATGAACAGCGTGCCCACTTCAAGCCAAGTACACAGCGTGGCCACTTCGATAGCTTAATTTCTTGAGCAAAAATGAAACTATGGTGACTTCTAGGACCTGTCAAGACAGCTGTCTACTGCTACTATAGTTAATCAGCTGGCCTTCTTAAAAAACCTAATCCGACTTGGAATAGGAAGAACGTTTTTCATTTTCTTAACTCCTTCAAGCCACTCACAAGCCACCCAATGCCCTAGAAGGTGATGGCGTGGGGGCTCTCGATGCCCTACCTTTCTCTTTCTAGACTTTCTGCTCTCTGAATCAAGTCATCCCAGGGAGAGGAAGGTCAGACTAATTGAGCATCTAGGGAAGTCAGGTCCACCCCAGAGTGATTTCAGTTGCCAGGAGTGCTTGGATGGCTCAGAACAAGTGACGGGAGACAGGTGATTCCCTTGGGTACACTTGACCAGCACCGCCATTTTAACTAGCCATCCCTCCATCAAACCGCAGCATACACCAGGTGGAGACCCCTAACGGTGCTGTCCTTTCAAAGGTGGGATTGGGTGGTCCTCTGTGCCTTGATCTTACACTTAAAAACATGTTGACTTATCTTATTAGATTTTTCGTGAACAGCTTTACTGCATGGTTAGGAAAACATTTGGGGGCTGCAACACAATACCCAAGCCTTAAATGTATTGCCACAAATAACCTCGGTGTGAGCCATATTAAAAAGGAAGAGGAAGGAAAGCAAGTGGGCAGAAGGCAGAGGTAATATCTGGATGCCAGATGGCATCAGCTTAGTGATGGGGCTGATTCAGTAAGAGGCAAAGGGAAATTCCTGTCATGCATCGGTGTGAACAGAACCCACAAGGAATTAAGATACAGAAAGAAAAGCCAATGAGGGTCTCCATCGTGATCCTCTAGTCATTAAATGGTTTGTTTACCTTGGGGAAAATAGTATTTAAATATATAATATTTAAGCTATATGTTTATATTAGTCCATATTTATATCCAGTAAGTTGTCTGAGAATGTGGATGGCTTAACTCAGTGGTTAAGAATGTGAATTCGTACTTTTTTTAAGTGGTTAGGACTGTTAATTGTGTGACACGTGATTTTACATTTTCCCCCAAAGGATATTTAGGGAATCAAACATTGGTAATGGATCCAGATAGTTTTGCAGTTCGTATCCTCGATACAAGGTACCTCAAGTACATTCTCTTTGTGAATCTCAGGCCACAGAACATAAAAAGAAACATCTTCTATATAGAGGGAAACAGATATATCTCTTAGGAATTCAGAGTCACCTAAGATCAAGAAATGTAAACACTACTTGCAGATCATTAAACCCTCAAAAAGGATGTTCAAGCAGAGCGTGGCATTAGAGTTACGGGATAAAAAAGCACAAAAGCATTTAATTTTGATTTGGCACATGGTGGAGTGAAAGCCTCATACTGGCCAGACTGAATGAGCCCTTATCCCCATAACGATCGTGACCTCTCTCCTTTCCAACTCCTTCCTTTCTGGTCTCCCTGTCTACCCAAATCGTTCTTATCCCTTATATCCTCTGCAGATGCTTAATATAAATGCTTTGGCTGATTATGTATTTTAAATAACACTGGACCTTCTAATTGTTCACACCTCGTAATGAAAGAAGCTGAATTCACTCTTAAGTCACCTGCTCTGGGCCAGACTTTGTGTCAAGTGCAGGTACGGTAAAAAGTAACCCAATAGTCCCTGCCCTCAAGGAACCACAGGTAATTTCCTAAAATATGAAATTTTTTCAGGTACATCAGGCTGCCAACTATGTGAGTTGGTGAGGGGGTGTGAGTCTGTATATTTGTGTGCTCAAACAAGAATACAGCCCCGCTGGAATCAAAGGAAAAAGCACTTTAACTATCGATCAAAGCTACGTGCATGGTAGCAGCAGGCACAGTGGTGAAAAGTGTGGCCTCCAGGGACGGACCTCCTGGGTGTGAATCATGGATCCCCCAACAGTAAGAGGGAACCCTGACAAATCACTTAACCCCAGAGACCTTAATTTCCTCATTTGAGAAACGAACATAATGGTATCTATATCACAAGGCTATTTAGAGGATTAAATTATGTGTAAGGTACCTGGTATGCAGAAAACTCTGTTTAGGTGTTAACTGTGGTTATGATTGGACCTTTTCCAGCATCATTCATCTTCTTAGAGAATATTTAAGTAAGTAAAATTGTATAATAATTACTCATTTACAAATGGAGAAATTGAGGCAGGTCTTATCTCTGCCTCATTCATGTTGTATCATGTGGCATGTGAGAGAACCACAAGTAACCCCAAATAACCCCAAATTCAACTAGTGGTTCCCCAGCTAGCACCACCTTCCTGTGTCTCCTCTTTGAAGACTCACTTGTAAGAGGCACACTTTGAATTTAGCCGAGAATTTATCCTAAGGGACAAGGGTTAGTTACCTTTATTTGAACCAAAAGAAATCTATAGCAAATGGCAAAAATTCATAAGGAAAGTTTAGAAAATGCTCAGATGGAAAAGCATCCTCTCTCAACTCTGAGTTACGTCCAGTTGATACCCCAAGCTTGCTCCCAGCATGCACAGAGACAGAAAAATCAATAACAAATTCAAGAGAGCAGACAGAGCCATTTTTATGTAGTCATTAGAAAAGCCTTTCTTGCAAACCAAGAAGTTCTAAATTTGTCAGCCCCTCCTACTGTCTCCACTTAATGCTCAGTCTGGAGCTACTTTCAGAACTAAATCTGAACTACTGCTCAGCTGAGCCCTAGAGAGTGGCAAAGACAAATTAATGGGATCCTTGTGTGCCAAAATACAGTATGGACCCTGTCACCACCAATATATGTTAAGTCCATTAAGGTCATTTTTAATGAACTGAACTTTTCTTTGGAAAGCTTTGCCAAACTTGTTGAATTAAGGGAAAGAAACCTTTACAAAATTGCAAGATAAACTAATTCCACTCCATGTGAAGAAGAAATGGTTCATGACAAGTATTCTGAGTTTACAATATTTTAGATTTTTATCCAAGTCAGAGAAAATAATATGCATGAAAATCTACATTCTTTCATTAAGCTAAGAACTCCAAATGCACTAATAGCATTGTAAGCTATAATGGCATTTTAGTTCCTGGGATATGGCTTTTTAAATCATCAGACTAGCCTTAAGGAAAACCAAACTTTTCAATCATGTTCTGTTCACATAGGTCAGAAAAGCAACGGAGAGAAAGATGGTCTGAAACGAGTGTCGTAGCCTCATTTTTCATTGGTGGAGAGTGATTTGGCTCCATTGTATCTTCTCATACAGTTAAGGGTCTGTCTTCTCTTTTTCCCAAATCTCTGTGTGTAATGAGTTTTAAAGAGTGGGCTTCTCTAAACTAGGAACAATTCCACAATGCTCCGGAGTCTTCACTGTTGGGTGGCTGGTCGTATAATAAGGCAGTGTTAGACCAGAGTCATGTATAAATTACTGAAGGCATCCTCTGTCTCAAAGCTGCCCCAAATCCTTTTATTCTATAAAGCAGCATTTTTATTGAGATTTAACATACGTATGATAGACACAGAACTTAAACTTGTCTCAAGCTACATGATAACCCAAACCCCGTCAAGATGAATCAAGGCCAGCACATACTGCCCAAAGGCAGCTATAAGAAATAAAAATAAATAAGCCCATGATAGCTACTGAATCTGGGCACAATCACCTTTTGAAAGACCATAAGAAACTTCTAAAACAGGAAAATGGTTTCAGATTTTCCATGCCAATGCCTGGAACTTAAAAGTATGATTTAATTTCTTTGAAGTTTTAGGCTATTGCCTCTTTATCTAGCTTGGTTTCAACCTCTGGAGCCAAGAATAAGCCCAATATCAGATCACTCATAACATCAACCCTTACCCTCCTATTTACCCATTCACTTATTCATTTGAAAAAAAAATGTATTTTTGAGCACCTGTTATGTGAAGTTCTACCTTCATGGAGGTTTGGTCTAATAAATGAGATAGTTATTCCATAAAGATTCACACTGGATTATCAAAAACCGATTGCTGTTATAAGAAAATGAAGAGGTTCTGTCAGAGTCTGACAGGGGCCCCCAAAAGGTCTGGGAGTCAGGGAAGTCTTCTCTGAGAAGGGACATGTCAGCTGAGACCTGTAGGATGAGCGGAAGTTATTCTAAGCTGAGAGAAGGGAGGAGGGTCATCCAGAGAGTGATCCACACATGCCAGAACTCGGGAGTCAGGAAAGAATTACACACATTTCAGCAAGTGAAGGAAGACTAGTGTGTCTGGAAGCTAGTGACTGGGTTGGGGTGGGGAGGATTGTAGGAGATGAAGATGGATAATGGCATGATATAAACCTGGGTAAGGAGCTTGGCTTTGTTTCTGGGTATAGCAGGAACAATGAAAAGGTTTACATTTTAAGAGCCCCCTGGCTACAGCATGAAGAAAGCATATTAAGAGCTAACAGAGGAAGAAAACAGACCAGTGGCTATTGTGGTAGTCCACGGGAGAGCAGATGTTAGCATCAATGATCCGGCTTACATGGCAGCCTTAGAGCCAGGACAATGAGGTGGTTAAGAGCATGGATTCTAGAGTAAATGGCCATGATTTGAATCTTGACTCTGCCATTTATTTAGCAGTATGACCTTGGGAATATCTGTGTCTCAATTTTATCATCTAGAAATTGGGATGAAAATATAATTGTTAAAATATAATTTATTTTTGTTAAATATATAAGTTGTTAAAATATAATTTTCAGAAAGGTAAAATTGTGATTTATAAATATAAAATGAGCACATGTCTCACTTTTTATTTAACTCATGAATTATGACAGAACCAATAAGATGTTAAAACTAGTTCTAATGTGAATTGGATTTAGAAAAGTTTACATTTTCTATCAGACAAAATTATTTGCATTGACATGAACAGAAAAATAAGTTCCGTCACTATGAACGAGAAACATCTACATCATCACTAGCTCTCTACAAGGAAACTTTCATCTCCATGGAGTTGCAAAATAGACTAGCCAAAGACAGAGACTCACACTTCCATAGAATTTGACAGCCCCTGAAAGTCTGCTAGTGATCTTGTTTGTCCATTTCACAATGTTTCTGACAGTACCCATCTCCTAACAGTGTTATAATGAGCTAATATATAGAAATGCTTAAAACGTATCAGTGAACGTTAGCTATTATTGTTGTGGTTGTTGCTGTTATTATATCAAGGTGGTAGTAGTCGAGATGGAGAGAGGGAGAATTAATAGAATTTGGGAATCGTTTCAAAGTGAGGAACTAGGGAAAATGAGGGATCAAGAATAACTCCTAATTTTCATGTGAGCAATTAGCTGCCCAGTTGAACCGTTTGCTGTGATGGAGAAGGTAGGAAGAGGAATCGGATGCCAAGAAAGGGAAACAAGAGTTCCATTTTGGACACTTTAAGCTGGAGGTACCTTTGAAATACCCAAGTGAACATGCCGCTCAAGAGAGATGTCAATGTGTACCGGCTAAGAGCATGAAACCTGACTAGGTGTGTGGCTTATATCTCAGTTTCCTCATCTGTATATTAAATGGAGATAATAATAATTCTTTTCTCATCAGGTTATTGTTAGGATTTAACAACATTTATTTGTAAAGCGCTTAGAAGTGAGGCTGACACATAAGAAGCACTGCATAATTTTTTGATAAATAGATTATGTTAAATTAATGTTTATTCCCTTCAAAGAGTAAAATGGCTTGCTACCCCAAATCTTACTTTAAAAAAAAAGTTTCGATATGAAGCTCAGACAAAAGGTATAGACTGGAGGGTAGATACTTAGAAGTTGCCTGTACTTTGGTGGTGTTTCAAACCAAGAATCATTGGTGAGCACATCAGACGACCGCACCAAACTGAGCCTTCAGGCACTGCAATATTTAGAGTTTGAGGAGAGGAGAAGGATCTAGAAAAGGAGCCTGAGAAAGAAGTGACCAGAAAAGAAAAACAAAAACCTGGAAAGCTTGGTGTCATGTAAGTCAAGGAGAAAGTAATTCAAGAAAAAAGGCACGATCAGGTGTGCTGGATGCTACCGGAAACAAGATGACTGAGCACTGGATTTGTCGGGAAGAGAAGACAACGTGGGACCAATACTCTTAAACATTTATTATCAACTGTCTTTTTTCTGGCTTTTCTCTTATTGTTAAAGAAGAACAACGTCCGGATGGTCAAGAGGGTCCCTCCTTTAGTGAGATTCCTTCTAATATCTTCTTTTATTTATTTATTTTTTGGCCGCATTGGGTCTTAGTTGTGGCACGTGGAATCTTTCGTTGTGGCGCGCGGGCTCTTCGTTGTGGTGCACGGGCTCCAGAGCACGTGGGCTCTGTAGATGCAGCACATGGGCTCTCTAGTTGTGGTGCACAGGCTCAGTGATTGTGGCACGCGGGCTTAGTTGGATTCTTAACCACTGGACCACCCGGGAAGTCCCATCTTTCTAATATCTTGCCTGGAACCATATTAGAGGAAGCTGGGTCAGACCTACAAGATGAGTTTAACAGAGTACTCAAACGTACGAGGTCCTAGGCTTTGAAAGAGCCCAGTCATCTCTGGCTCGTTGGAACTTGGAGAGAACTCTGATCTCCTGCAGCATTTCCTTCTAGTACAGCGTCTCTTTGAAAGGAAAATGTGCTCTTTAACGCAGTCAGCCTTTCTTCCCCCACTTCCAGCACTGAGCATTTCCGCAAGAAAGCCATTGAGGCATTCTTGCCAAGGCCAGCTGCCTCTCAAAGAACCCAAAAGGGCAACACTATCCTGAGAAAAAGAAGTCGACTACTTGGAAAATGCCACTAAATATTGCTGTCCCAGGACTGCCTTAGAATGTTACGGAATTGGGTTCTTCCTTCACATCACTGGCTAGCAGCACTAGACGGGGCAGTCACTGAATTTTTTTTTTTTTCAAATAATTGTATTGGTGACCGTATCAAAATTGTCATTTGTTTTGTCATCTTAATTTCTAGAACCATTCTATTCTTGGTTATGCTACCAGGCACCTTACAGTGCTGAAGACCCTCACAACTCAGGCGTGATACTTAAGGATGTGAGGAACGTATGAAAAAAAGTGGTGCTATTAGTTGTTTTGCAGAGTGATGTCCTGGGCACCTTTGCACAATTTTGCTTGGAGACTTCAATATGCATTTCATAACCAGCATGAATTATTTGCAATTCCAGAGACTTGTAAGCTAACAGCTGCAGCTGAGAAATATTTTCATAATTCCACATTCAGATCAAGTATCCTTGACTAAAGAGCTTTCACAATAAGTTAGATTCCCATTTGTTTGGAATGATTTAGGTGTGGTTCTAAGTGAATGTAGAGGCATATTTTAGATAAGTGTTCTCTCAAAACTTTAATGCTTTAGCTATATATATATATATTAAAAGCTATAGAATTTATTTGTATTTCACAAGTTTTTCATGCACTTTCTTCATTTTTTTAATAGTTCTATGAAATTTTATCATGGACATAGATTCATATAACCACCACCACAATCAGGATACAAAACTGTTCCATCATCCCCCCTAAACTCTCACATACTCTCCCTTTATAACCACTTTTCCCACAAACCAAGCCCCTAGTTGCTACAATGACAAAAGAATTCATAAATAAGTTTGATTTAAGAACCCAATGTCAGTGAATTCGATGTATATATTCATTAATGAAATTGTCTAGCTTTGTGTTGAAAAGCCAGTGGTTACTTCTCGTACAAACATGAAATGCAAAGCTAGCTATATTTTTAAATAATCATTTTAAGTTTGTCTTAGTATGATGGATTTTTTTTTTTTAGTATGATGGATTTTATAAGTAAATCACTTTGAAACTCCTAGAGGGATTCAGTTCAAGAGTTGCCTGCCCTTTGTAACATTCCAAAGGTTTTTTGTTTGTTTACTAGTTTGGAGGATTTTTTTTTTAATATCTTTCCTTTTAATTTCATTGAGGGACATTGAATAAATAACTAAGTAGATGAAAGAATGTGTTTCCCCTTCCCTCTCCTAGTTCCTTTCCCACCCAGCAGCAATTATTTTTTTCTCATAGATCCAAATGCCTCTTTGATACAAATGCCCAAATGCCCAAATGCTCAGCTAGGTTTAAGTAACTGCACCTTCTCCTAAAGATTTTACTGTCTCAAAGATTGTCCAGAATCAGGAGAAGAACCAACCTTCAAAACTAAAGAAAAAGAATAGAGAAAGATTGAACTAAAAATAAGATGAGGTAATATGAAATACCATTTTTACCAATGACGTATGATGATTTTTTTGTCCCCAAATGACATATTTATGTAAAAGACTTTCTGGTTAATTTGGTACAGAATTACTTAGACAGTATTTTATTTTTCCAATATACTCTTCTCCAGATCCCTCTGTGGCCACTGGTTAGGTGAGAAAATTTTAGAAAGGAAATAATCATGATTCTCATGTGCATATTAAATAAACATCTGTCAAAGATTGTATTTACCTTATTAATTAATGAAGAAACCAGGAATATGTTACAACCAACTCAAAGGAAATTTAAAAGAACCAAACATATTCAGGCAAATAAGAATACTGAAATGAATTTATAAGTAGATGCAAAATGGGTCTATCCACAGGACAACCAATTGCATTCCACAAGACACAATCTTCATTTCTATGGGAAAGAATCTCATGATCAATTTCCTGCAGTTTAAAAGTTGTAAAATAACTCACAGTCAATGAAAGATTTTAAAATTTTATAATAACTAGGAACAATGCACTGGACAGACTATTCAGTAATCTTTGGGGTCCCTTTTAAGTTTATAATTTTTTTCTACACTCTTCAGTTCATTCCCTCCTCTCCCCTCACGCTAAAATCACCAAAAGAAAGAGGAAAAAGAAATCCACAACCCCTACCAACTTATAACTCAAATGTTATAAGATTGAAAACTAAACAAAAATTAAATACTTCTAATGTGATTTTCTGCAAGTTTCAGTTTGCATTTTGAAACTAGAGAATGGGGTGAGGCTCCTAACAGCATCAAAATAACACAACTATAGAGCTACTGTATTGTGCTACTCTTATTTTGAATAATCCCAATGATTTTTGTTTTTTAACAAGCACTCATATGAAAGGAGGAGAGAGGAAAGGAAGGGGAGAAAAGAAAAAAAAAAATATCAGGCCATGTGTGTATAAAACTAGAGCTAAGTCTGGCTAATATCTGCAGTAATGTGAGACTAACCAAGAGTGAACTGTTTCTCTTTAGCATCATATTAATAAAGTAATAGTTTTTATTATTTCAGTCCACGCTTCTGACTCTGTAATAGCCACTAATAAACTAAACCACTTTGGGATTTTCCAGGTGAATTTGATTATCACTCTTTTCTGTTTCGTAATAGGGACTGTGGTAATACCTCTAATTAAAGGATAAGTATTTTGGTAGTGAAATGAACAATGAATCTTGCAAACAGAAGACCAGAGAGAAACATAAATTACTTATTTGCCAGGGTTCTGTTCGTTTGTTTGTTTTATCCTGGAGATGGGAAAACTAAATGCAGAAATCATATCAATCATTTCTGAAGCTCAAGCCCACCTTTGAAAGAACTCACTTATCCAAGCCATTCTTCATCCATCTGGCAATAGTGCTGCTAACCAAAAGAATTTTTAAATTACCCAAATTAAACTTCAATAATACACTGTACATCAAAACGATTAATATACTGATTTTTAAAAGACACATTGACTCCATTTTAAAGGTCCCACTTTAAAGGTTCTAACTCAGCAAGAACTACTCAAGATGCGTCTTCTAAACATTGCAGTTAAACCTCCTAGCTCATATGACTGCCCTCTCACTGACCTTGCTTCCTCCCACTTGTGGCCAGAAAGCTCAAGATAGTAAATACAGAGTTGGGAGATCTAGGGATATGGGGGAAGGTTTCACATGAAAAACAGTTATTATTCATTTGGCCGTTTGCACTATTAGATATTTTCCTTTTGAAATACAATCTCCTGCCTTCGGTGAGAGAGAATAGTAAATCATCCAGTGTATGCACTAGAGATATTAAGATGACTGCCAAAAGACAGCACCACTTACAGACCAAATTGTTCTTAATTGGTGTGAACTTGACGAAGACCTAAGGATAGTGGGTTGGGAGATAAGCCAGTAAGGCTGTTTGACACTTGATAAGGTTCTCACTTGGGAGACGTAAAGTAGATTAACCCTAAGTATCCCGACAGTCAAAAATACACACACACACCCTCACACACATATTTCTTTACTTTTTTCATTTAGATGCTACTTTAAAGTAAACAGTTCTCAATCATTGCAGTGAGTTCATGGGGCTTCGGTAGCACCCCTTTTCTACTTAGTGTGCTTTTGGTGTATCTTCCCGGTCCTGGAGAGAGAACAAATGCAAAGTGATTCATGTTATAGGCAAGGAGAGCTGAGGGTTTCATTTGTGCAGCCTTTATGTTCTAGATTTCATCTGGGACTCACTTTTTATCTAGGAGATAATCCGTAAACAAATCAATTTAGCTACTTGTCATAAGTTTAAATATATAGGAAAAAGATGGAAACAGAGGTTATTGCAACAACAAAGCTTCCCAAACATGGCCCACAAAGACTAAAATCTTCCCTATCTGGCCCTTTACGGAAAAAGCTATTTGAGCCTTGGTCTCTTGGAATAGTCACTGAAGAGGGCTATTATAGCTGACAGAACAATAATCCTTCCTGTATGGGAAAAGCTGTTAGGGTGCCATTCTTTCTGAGATCTTGTCATCTTCTTCATTTGAAAACAAAATTCAGGGCCACATTATTAAACAAGCATTATTCATCACTGTTGTCAAAGCTGGCAGACTTATCATTTGCTTCGAGGTTTCTCTTATACATAAAATAGTTTGGTATGTATTTTCCTTTCTGTCCACACCTGGGTTGTAAAATTCAGTGCTTGTGTATTTGTTATGATCCTTGTTCCAGGACTCAGGCAGATAGATGTGAATGTGTAATAAGAGGGTTAAAATGATTTCGATGGCAGATTTTGGTTTTATATTCCTAAAAGACTGCTACAGGTAGCGTTATTTAAAGAGGGAAAGACATTTTAATCTTTTAGGATTCTGTTTTCCCCACCACGTTCTCTAGGTGCCAGGAGATGGTTAGGAATTCAGAAAAGACAGAGGGAGGTGACTCTGTGATGAGAATTTCTTGGGAATAAGTCTGGGCCATGCTTCCTCCCTCATGCACCTTCCTGACAAGGTTGTATGTGACCTTCGTTCACCCCTAGGGGATGGATCTTCAAAGGAAACAAGCCTCAGGCCTTTCTTTTTTTTTTTTTTTTTAACATCTTTATTGGAGTATAATTGCTTTGCAATGGTGTGTTCTTTTCTGCTTTACAACAAAATGAATCAGTTATATACATACATATGTTGCCATATCTCTTCCCTCTTGCGTCTCCCTCGCTCCCACCCTCCCTATTCCACCCCTCCAGGCGATCACTCATCTCCCTGTGCTATGCTCAGGCCTTTCTTAAAGGGACTCCCTCCATGCCTCAGACACCATGCGTCTGGGTCTCCGGGCCAGTCCCCCTGCTCTGCACACAGCTCAGGCTCGGGCCCAGGCCACATCTTCGTTGTGCTTCTTCCAGTTTGAAAACTTGGATTGGTTTCCTGTTAGAATTTCAGTTTCCCTAAACTAGATAGGAACTATTTTCACTTGCTGAGATTTAATGCTATAACCTTCTTATCACTTCTTTCCTTTTCTGCCAAAGTCAAGGTTAAAGAGCCAGGTTTGCATGCCTCCTCAGCATGACTCCCTGTTCAAAAGCAGTAGGACCATGGAAAAGTAATTTTTTTTTTTTTAATTCCAAAGTCCTTTCTCCGGATTATGATACTAACTTTGTGAAAATGTTAGTGGTTCCCTCTGGGCTTTTTTTCTCTAGGCGCTTCTCAAGGTCATTGCAGATGTGGCCATTGTTGATTAGTGGGAGGAAGAAAGCCTTTTTGGAATTTGGATATTGTCCTACATTCTAGAGAAACTCAGAGCAAAACCGAGTTCTCCCTAATGTGGCTTTTCTCGGTGGGGAGGCGCTGGAGGCTGTTGAACAAACTCGTATGAATGCAGAGCCCTCTCGTTTACTGTGACATGCCTGTGGATTTAAATTTGTAGCAGGGCTTTTCTCTAGGATATAAAAAGAACTGCAGTCCAGACTAATTCAAAGAATGTGTGAGGAACAAGGCTCTGCTCCAGTCTTGGAAACTTACAAAAAACCCTCTTTCTCTTTCTGTGTATAAATAAATCTTGGGAAGCACATTGAGCAGAAAAGCAAAGAAAGTTACAGAACCTGAAATTCAGACTAAAAACAAAACAAAAAAATGCTTCCTTAAATATCTCTGAGGGCTGATTTTGTTAGAGGTTTTAGTATTAGTATTAGTCTGCTGGAAGAATAGCCGGCATCTGCAGGAGGCACAAGTGCTGGGATTTAGATCGCTAGAGAAGAAACCAGTTCCCTGCTCCAAAGAGCTACCACTGTGGGTGCAAAGCAGGGAGAAAGCAGGTGGTCTGTGGCTGGAATGTCTTCCAGCTGGGGGTTCATATGACACTCACGAAGAAACCAATCCAGAAACAGTGGCAAGTGAGCTCATGAACTACACCGAAGCGCCCAGCACAGGACAGGGTGGCTGAGCCCTGAGCACATCCTGGGACGGCACTGGGCCACGGTGGCAGGTGGGATGAGAACCCTCCCAGTACCCGCGGTCTCCTGCTTGGGGCTTCTCATCCTGTCCTCTTGTTTGCTTGCGGACTGCAGGTTCATCCCAGAGGCCTGGTCGGCCTGCACGGTCACCTGTGGTGTGGGGACCCAGGTGCGAATAGTCCGGTGCCAGGTGCTCCTGTCTTTCTCTCAGTCCGTGGCCGACCTGCCCGTTGACGAATGTGAAGGGCCCAAGCCGGCATCGCAGCGCCCCTGCTACGCAGGACCCTGCAACGGGGAGGTTCCCGAGTTTAACCCGGAAGAGACAGGTGGCCTCTTCGGTGGCCTGCAGGATTTTGACCAGCTCTACGACTGGGAGTATGAGGGCTTCACCAAGTGCTCCGAGTCATGTGGAGGAGGTAAGAAGGGGGATCTGGCTCAGATCCTCGCCACCGGCTTGTCCTTTTTCTGTAACTTCTCTCTCTGCTTGCAACTGTGTCACGTGATTGCCTCTAGTCCAAGAATGGTAAGTAGGGGGAGGAAGCCATTCTAAATGTAAAGCGGCCTGAATGAAACACAGATGTATTTCTCTTTGGGCTTGAGCAGCTTTTAGACTGTCAGCTATGAGTAGCCATCACAAGTAATGCTTTTACTTTTAGTTGGCATTCTGACGTTTTGCAATATATCTTAGCGTATCTGACTGAGGAACAAAGTTGACACTGACCTGGCAACGCTCTCAACATTTACTTTTATTTTTCTATGCCCTTGCCTCTGTGCATGTGGTATGAACCAAGACCCAAGATGACAAGCAGTCTGCTGTTCCCAAGGACAGGGTACAGCCAATCTGATTTACTCAGCTGATTCCCAGAGTAATATCTATTGACAAAGGGAAAGGGTGTATAAGGGCAATTATAACACTGTGGTTACCTAGAACTGGAAAGAATTTAAAGAATCCTGACCCCACTGCCATTTTATAGATGAGAAAACTGAGATGCAGAGAAGCTGAGTGACTTTTTCAAGATCACACAGCTAGTGAGTGACATTTGGGACTAGGCCTGCTGTTCATTTCTCTGTCAAGGGTCTTTTTTCATCATACCTCACTTCTTTAAGCACTTAGAGAGTTCCTGAAGCTTTCTCATTGAATGAATATTATATAAATAATGTTCAGTGTTTCCATGTATATTGACCTGGTTCTCTTAGGTCTAGTTCATGGTGATAACGGATTCAGTGATTCTTCTATTTCAGGTGTTAGTAATGGAACTGTAGTGGGAGAAGAAGGCATTTTAAATCAACAATTAATTCTTTAAGATTACGATCTTTTGTACCACTGTAGAAAATGCATTAGATGCATGTCAACACTGTCTCCGGTGTCTACTCCCAAGAGAGATTTTGATAGGTGAGGAAACGCTAGCTGACTTCCCATCAAATCCCTGTCACTGGCTATCAGTAACCCCTGTTGTCACATTAAGGATCTGCATTCCCAGCAAAGTTTCTTACTTAATTGGTATAAAAATATCTATATTAAAATTATTTCCCCAAACTGTTTTCTAAACCATGACATTTTGGAAACTCTTTTATAAAAGCATCTTTTCTCATTACTGGGAATGTCAGAATACATGTGCCCAAATTGTTCATGCGTAGTTGAAAAGGAATGGAACAAGTACGAGCAGAGAAATCAATTTTCTCCATTAGGTCGCTTCATAAGCATTTAATAGTCTTGACCTTGAGGTTCTCGTTTTGTTTCTAAGCCTTCCAATTTCAAACCATGGAGTTCTTAAGTGTTTTCATGGAGAGCCTATTATTTTAAAACCTAGAATTTTCCATCTGATTCTGGAAGACAGTTTCTTGGAACTCCGCTAATCCATGTCCTGTGGTGCCCTCCACTCACAATGAGGACATCTTTTCTTCCATGCTTAATGAGGGAGAAGTATTAAATAAGCTTTGGTGATCTCTGAGCCCCAGCAGGAGCTCAGAGGCCAGGTGGAAAGGACACAGCAGTGGCTACAGTTGCTTCTTTCCGACATAGTGAATGACTCAGGAGTTCCGATGGTGTGTGTTTATCTCCACTTTCCATGATCATATCCCCAATTTCCATGATCACCTGAATTGAACAATCATGATCTTTAGTCTAAAATGAATGTGCTTTGAATAAGATTATTTACGATCTCTCAGTTATGATTCTCAGCTATAAGTCAAGCCATGAACTTTATGAGCAGATGGGAAAAATGATGCTGTAATGGAATATATAAATGACCAGATACCTTTATCTTTAAGATTCTAACCATGCTGCTGATCAACCAGGGGTATGAAATTCAAAGCGTAGAGAGTATGTGGAATGTCTTTCATTTAAAAGGTTTTCAGAAGCTGTTGATCTGGAAATAAGATTTGTATATTTCATACACAAACGATGTCGGCTTGTAGGAACTGAGCATCTTTGTATAACATGAAGTGTACATCATTTATATCCACTTAGGTCTTTATCTGTCGACAACTGTGCACACTTACCCACAGTTGTGTCGCTGTGCCAAGGTAATATATCTATGCCTAAAATGTTAAAAGTTGAAAATTCCAAAGTGGTGAAAATATGCTCGGGTCCCATGGTGCATATGATGCCCAAACACACTAAAAAATCATTTTGGTGTACGGGATATGTATATTTTGAAGTCATTGTTTGGCAGTAACATTTTATGGTACTACCAACTTTGATCTTTCACTAAGCTATAACCCACGAGGTTGAAGATATTTTTAATCATTCCTGCTGAAGCCAATCAAAAATCTGCAGGATTAACACATAGATTTTAAATCAGTTTGGGGTTATAAGACCAGTCTAGCTAATTTTATTGTTTTTGCAACCTCAAGAGATGAAATTGGATAGACACAAAAGTAACCTTTCACCTAGCAGAGGTAGCAACCAGAAGGAACTAGTTAGTAATTTAGGCTGTAGTTGGTGGCTGCGTTTCCCCAAGCTGTCATCAAATATCATGTAACAATTTTGCTATTCTGGGAGATATAAACACCGAAAATCCCATTTTCTGGAAGATTGAAAGTGAGCCTAACCTGTTCAGATCTGTGTCCTGTTGTCTCACTAACATCTCCTGGGTATATTTTAATTTTCCATATGTGAACGGATAGGTGTAGTCAAGGAGAGTAGATTTGAACCTGAACAGCTTTATTGACCTCCTAGATGGTAAAATCGACGTTAAAATCTAGCCGAAGGGGCTTCCCTGGTGGCGCAGTGGTTGAGAGTCCGCCTGCCGATGCAGGGGACGCGGGTTCGTGCCCCGGTCCGGGAAGATCCCACATGCCGCGGAGCGGCTGGGCCCGTGAGCCATGGCCGCTGAGCCTGCGCGTCCGGAGCCTGTGCTCCGCAACGGGAGAGGCCACAACAGTGAGAGGCCCGCGTACCGCAAAAAAAAAAAAAAAATCTAGCCGAAGGAAAACTTGAAATTGATTTCAGCAAGGATAAAAGGTGAAATCCTGTGCATCTTGCTCCCTTTTCCTTATGAGTCCTCTCCTTTTGCTTCTGTCAAGAAAGGAAAACTCAGAATCGGAAAGGACCATACATACACGTGTGTTCTGTGTTGGTTTCAAACGTCCTTCTCAGTGCAAAAATTAGCCCATTCCGGAAGGAGCACAGACTTGATGAGCTAACTTCTCACATCCCGGCCCGACTGCCCTGAGTCCAGTATACTGTGAACTGACAGGTGAAGTCTTCACACGTCTTCCCTCTCCAGCTTCCCACACCCCCATGCCAGGGCTGCTCCCTCACGCCACGTTGCTTCCTCCAGGCCCCCGTTCCTTCCCACCGCCCCTTGGCCTAGATTGCACGCTCTGCTTTGGAATGCCCTGCCCTTTAGGCATCTCATTCATTAATGCCACAAAAATTTCTTGTGTGTTGACCACAGGGCTGGTCCCAGATCCTCCTTCATTACGACGGAGCTCTGCCCTTAGCCTCCCGCACCCCCCCCCCCCCCCATCTAGGAATGCTATGACAACAGACCCTGAATGCAGTGTTGCGGAGGCCGAGGGCATCCTTCTAGAAGACGTTAGATTAGAAGGTAGTAACTCTAGAATGCTTCTTAATCTCAGCATTTAACCAACCCGAAGGTGACTTTTATCCTGAGCTAGGATTATTGGCTGGGGTCATGTGAATGTGTTCTGTGTATCTCAGAAGATTACTGATGTCATTTTAGAAACTTTAACCCTCGCAGTCCCATTCCATGCAGTCCTGAAAGGACCTCAGTTCTGTAAACAAGGATTTCACAAAGTGGAAACAGGTCACATTACTCATACACCCCCAGTACATGCCCTGCCCCAAGCCAGCCTTTTCAAGTAAGGCAGGTGACAAAAGCCCTGTGGTCACTTCCTGCCTCGGGGATTGCCAACTCAAATTCATAAGCTCTTCAATAGCTGACTAAAGCCAAAATATATTTTATTTTAGAGTAACATTTAGAATCTCTGGAATACTACCAGGTAGACAAATGAATTGAAACCTTAATTTCAAACAGAATCACAGCTCTAGATTCTGTATGGAACAGTTGGCCTCATCTAGTGCCTTGTCATCATGACCTTAATAATGCCAGACTGTTCTGGTGGGAAGTATCCATGAAGAGATCAACAATTTCTTGTGAAGTGTTTTGCTATATCATCATACCATGAATTTCAAGTGGCTCACTCCAGCTGCAACCAGGAGGACACCCTGGAGTCAGCATTCCAGAATATGATGGAATATCTTGAATGTCTAGCATAAATCTCAAATGCTTCACCCTGAACTGGCCGTGATATATTTAAATTAAATTTTTGAAGCTCGTAAAAGGCTTAGAAAAAAGAAAGCTGACAGGGAAAATATTGTGACTGATTTTTTTTTTTTTTTTTTTTTTTTTAGTGTTTGATTTGTCAGACTTCCTAGGAAAAGAGAAAGGCGATTGTGATTCAGGCTTTAAAATGTCACTTTTTAAATGGTGGCTTGCTGAGTGACCTCTCGAAGTCAGTGTGACGTCACCTTGGAAAGCATTAGCCTGTTGATTGGGGTGATAACTTCTTGGGGAAACACAGGGTAGATAGGAGGAGGGAAGCGACAGGGCTGAGAAGTGATAGGTCTGTCGTACTATATTAGGTACTATCTGATGAAGCAATGCAGAAGATTTTAAAAAGAAAATGTATGTGTATTTATATATAAAACTAGTATATGGATTGTCACATACTCTGCTATAACTGCATACAAATATTTAGCAACACATAGGTACATTTAGATGTACATATCTTTATGTATATAGCTATGAGTGACTGAAAGCAAATTATCAGGAATGTCCCGTCTCTCTTCTTCTTTCAACTGAATTCTGCGGAGATGATTCCAGACAAATGTCTAGTTTATTCCTGAAGATCTCCAGCAGATGTAACATCCTCTTAGTATTTTTGAATGTTAGCGTTGTCAGTCATTAACGCTCCAGTGCTAAGGCACAGCCACTACAGTTTCACCATTTATCAACTGTATGACCTCGACAAGTTTTTTCACCCTTCTAAGCCTCAGTTTCCTTATCTGTAAAATGGGGATAAAAGCGGTGCTTGCCTCATGGAGTTGTTGAGAGGATTGAATGGGGCATGTCAGGATCCTAGCCTCAATACTTGGCTAATCATGTTCACTCAGAGGATTTTTTGCTACTGCTTTTATGACTGGGAAGCGGGATGAAATGTCTGGATATTACATTAAATTTAATATAATTTAACGATATTCAATTCATTTGACCAAATTAAAGGTCCATTCATGATAAAAACTCTCAACAAAGCGAGTATAGAGGGAATGTACCTCAACATAATAAAGGCCGTATATGACAAGCCCACAGCTAACATCATACAAAACGGTGAAAAACTGAAAGCTTTTCCTCTAAGATCAGAAACAAGACAAGGATGTCCATTATATCTGGACACATGGTTACATGTGTCCCTGTCCCATGAAAGCTTCCATGAGAGATCCTACACCCACCTTGGAAGAGCCAAGTAACTGTACGCCAGTCGCTCCTCAGACTCCTGTTTTACTAGGTCTGTAGTTAGGGGCATGTGGGTGACAGTGGGAACATTGTCTTCCATGGATGTCACTCGTCATTAGGCATCTTGTCCTCTTTCGTTGTTCCAACTTGCCAAGCTGCTCTAGGTCACTCAAGAAATGAACCCGAATCAGAAGGAAACCAGCAAAGCCCTAGATGCAAGGCCCCAGAAGCACAGCAATTTACAGAATGCTGGACATTCAGACATTCAGGCTCTGGGCCTGCCTTCCAAATACCGTCATCTCCTGTTGATTAGAATACAATGTGTGAAGGTCTTGGGGTCATTACTTTGGTCAACCTGCTCTCCTTCTGCTTTAAATTATCCTGTTTCAGCACTGGCAGCTGCATAGCCGGGTGGCATCTTTTTAAGCGTTTCAGCAGTGCTGGGAGCAGCCTCCCCACTTTGGCGGAGTTGCCCTCCTTAAGGGGCACAAACTTCTGAGTGCTTTCTTCAGACGGCTCGATGCCTGACGAGATGGGCAGCCCCGGACTCTCAACTGCCTGACACGCAGCGAGTCCTCCCAGTCGCAGAGACCTCCCACCAGCTGCCCCGTCTTCACATGCTCACCGCCCACACGCCCACTCTGGCCTTGACAGTGTGATCTGTACACAGGTGTCCAGGAGGCGGTGGTGATCTGCCTGAACAAACAGACACGGGAGCCCGTGGATGAAAACCTGTGCGTGACCAGCCAGCGGCCGCCCCAGCTCCTGAAATCCTGCAGTTTGGATCCCTGCCCGGCAAGGTAAGAGGCGCACTGGCCGCCCTGCTGCCCAGGAGCGTGTTCAGAACGGGGTATGTCTGTCCATGGGCAAGACCAGAACGCTTATTGTTACCCAGTGTTTTGAAAACCAATTAGCGTCAGTTCAAACTTTTAGTCAAATCCACTTGAATTTAATTGAAACCAGGGCTTTGGAATTCCAGCCCAGTGGTCCAGGGTGCAGAAGCTCATGCTCCGTGCACTGAAGCAAAGCCCCGTGGTGTGGCTGGTATGTGCACAGGCCCCACTGCTGCTTTCTCCTGGAGGGAATGAGAACTGACTACAGGCTTTACGGTCTCTGCCACCTTTCAGCCTGTGCCCCGAGCCCTCCCACCCTGGTAACAGATTGGCTTGCGGATTGCAGGAACTGAAGGATCTGGGTGGCATAACTGACCCACCATGAAATCTATATGCACACACAGCATGCGGATTCATTATAGCATGATCGGGGGTGTGCGTCTGTCATTCCACATGCATAAAATCAATTAGAGCATATCATTGTTCAGCCCTGCCTGGGTCTCATTATTATCCAACCTTGAGCCTTAGTTCATCAATCCAGTCACTGCTTCAGCCTACGCAATGTTATGGGGTCTTGAGAGACTTTCCTTCATACACGTGTTTGGAGCAAGTCTCCCATCTCATCTGTGATTCTGGTTTCAAAGGGGAGACACTTAAAGAAGCAAAGCCAGACTTTCAAGTCTGCTGATGGGCTGAAGAATGTTCCCGGATCATGTCCTACATACGGAGAGCGTTGCTATTTCTGAGGGATATTTCTTCTGTTTCTGCAAGGTATCATGCGAGAAGCAATGTGTTGCCTACAGGAATTAACGATAGTTTTCTGGTCGGGCTAATGCTGCCTGTCTTACTTCTCAGCCGACTAGATGCCTTTCTCGGGGACTTAGAGGATACAGACTGCAGGCCTCCTCGATCATCTCAGGGCACCATCCCACAGTGACGCTCTCCTGCTCATCACCAGAGTTATTCTGTATATTAGTCTGAAGGGTGGGCCTGGCTTCCCTCTTCAAATGCAGAAGTGACGAGGGCCACTAGTGCCGTATTCTCCAAGGCAACCAGAAAATCAGTTAGCCACTGCTGGGGGCACTACCCCACCCATGGGAGTAACAGCGTAAAGTAGAGTCAAGAGCTGGGCCAAGAAAAACCTAGGTCCAGTGCATAGAATATTGAGACACCTCTTTTTCTCTCCCTGTGCACATCTCTGTCCTGACCTCACTGTGTGTCAGTGAGTCTAAGACCTTGCTGCATGGGCAAGGGATCCAAACCCCTCCATCTGACTGCAGTCTCCTTAATAGGAAGCAGCAGAAGACGTACAGCAGGGACAGCCTGCCAGGGCCTTGGCTGGCAGGCCAGGAAGCCTGGCCTCTCATCCTAGCTCGGCCACCCACTAGCTGTGTGACATTGGGCAAGACGTCTGCCCCTTCTGTTTCCGTATCTGCGAAATAAATTAGCTGCGCGAGATAATCTGAGGTCACCACGTCCTGCTCCAGTAATCCCATAACTCTTCATGACGCTGTAGGCAGGAGCGTTGGACTGCTGTTACTGCTGCTTTGTGCTGATGATTGATATCATTTCTGTTCTACCTATTTACCGTCACTTTAAAAACAAGCATGAGGGTCTTTCTAACCACATTCCAGTGGTGTAATGACATCCAAATGCTGTGATGAGCTGAGGCATGGCTGAGGAGTCAGTACCTGGGACAGACTGCACATCTTCTGGGACTTACAACCCCTAAACCCCTCCCTTCCTGGGGCAGCAGAAGGAGTAGGACACAAGACGTTACTTCCCACCCTCCAAGTACTGATTACGGTTAAATTAGATAAGCTTAATTTACAACGTTTTTATTGTCTCCAGGACAAGGACTCTTTTGGACTTAACGTTATTGCATTTGCTCCAGGTCAACTCTGCTTTAATGTCCACCAGCGAACCGTCAGACTGACAGGCTGGATGTCTTACTGCGCGCAGGCATGGTTTTCTTGGGCTAACTATACGTAGCTGAGTGTTTGTAGAATGATGCTAATTGAAACAATAAAGGGGGCCAAAGTGGCCTGATGTGACTCACTCTCTTTACCTCCCATCCAAGAGCCAAAACAGAGTTTCATCTTAAAAATGAGAAGTGTATAGAGATGCATCTCCTGTGGAATATTTCAGTCTGACATCGGGGAAGATCCCTCCTTCGGAATGTTGATGTCAGACGTGTATGAAAGAGAAAATGTATTAGTAGGGGCATGGCAGTGTGTCATTTTCCCAAGCACCTTCTATTCATTTGGGACTAATTTAAATCTTTAATTCACAATTCAGTGTTCCCTGCACATTTACAGTGATCCCTGTATTCCCTGATGGGCTGCCAGTTTAAAAAAAACCATAGCATTTTCTGTGGGATATACAGAAATGATGTTCTGAGTCTTGGTCACTGGGCCTATGTCTCTAAGAGGTGGCACTGGTTAAGAGAAGTAGCTTTTCCAGGAAGTTATTTGTCCTACTGAACACCAAAGGAAGCTGCTTTTCTTCTTGTGTGTGATATCAGATCACACAGAGAATACCACAGACGCTAGAGGGAACGTCCTATCTGGGCAATCTTTCTGAGATGAAAATCACTTTCTGATTTCCTCTGTGTGATCGACAGAGCTGGTATCAGAAGCACATGTCCAACTTTCACCAGGTTCAGGCAGATATATTCTCATGCCTGGCTATTCACAGCAGGAAGGCCGTGTTCTCAAACACGAGGTATTTTGATTGTACCAATTTGTGTGTGCACATGGACTGCCTGCATTTTTTAGGACACATAAAAAAATAGTAGTCTCTTGGAGAGGACTAGATTTTTTTTAATGCAGATTTAATTTTTTATTGAAGTATAGTCACTTTACAATGTTATGTTAGTTTCAAGTGTATAGCAAAATGATTCAGTTTTATGTATATATATAATATACACACACACACACACACACACACATATATACGTATTCTTTCCCAGAGTCTTTTCCATTATAGGTTATTACAAGATTTGAGTATAGGTCCTTGTTGTTTATTTTATATATAGTAGTGTGTATCTCTATTTTCTATATAGTAGTGTGTATATATTAATCCCAAGCTCCCAATTTATCCCTGCCCCCCCCATTCCTCCTTTGGTAACCATTAGTTTGTCTTCTATGTCTGTGAGTCTATTTCTGTTCTGTAAATAAGTTTGTTTGTATCACTTTTTAGATTCCACACATAGGTGACATCATATGATATTTGTTTTTGGCTGACTTAACTTCATTTAGTATGATAGTCTCTAGGTCCACCCTTGTTGCTGCAAATAGCATCATTTCATTCTTTTATATGGCAAGTAATATTCCATTGTATACATGTACCACATCTTCTTCATCCATTCATCTGTCAGTGGGCATTTAGGTTGCTTCCATGTCTTGGCTATCACAGATAGTCCTGCTATGAACATTGGGGGTTATCTATCTTTTCGAATTCGAGTTTTCTCCAGATACACGCTCAGGAGCGGGATTGTTGGATCATGTGGTAACTCTATGTTTAGTTTTTTAAGGAACCTCCAGACTGTTCTCCATAGTGGCTGCACCAATTTACATGCCCACCAACAGTGTAGGAGGGTTCCCTTTTCTCCACACCCTCTCCAGTGTCTATTATTTGTAGACTTTATAATGGTGGCCATTCTGACCAGTGTGAGGTGGTACCCCACTGTAGTTTTGGTTTGCATTTTAGAGTGAGTGATATTGACCATCTTTTCATGTGCCTGTTGGCCATCTGTATGGAAGAGGACTAGATTTTAAAGTCCTTGCTCTCAGCTTTATGTCTTAATCCTCCTCTCTATCCATCTAGCGCCTAGCATACTGTCTGACACGAAGTAGGTGCTTATTAAGTGCTTATTGAATAAATGAGTATAAGGACTATAGGGTCAAATTTTTTCCTTAGCAAAATGCTTCGACCCTAATAAGTGCGCTCTCTCCCCTCCATCCTTCTTATCCTGTCCCTCCCACCCAACAGATGGTGCTGAAAATGTTATTATTAGAGTCTCTTCTTTATGTTTAAGGCTTTACGTATCGATTTAAAACATAAATAGCCTTCAGATAAATAACCCTTTATGTTAGCAGCCATGTACGGCAAAGTATCCTCGGAGTAAGAATACGAAGACAAGCTTTTATCAGAGGGGAGAGTGGACACCCAGGGAGGGGTTTGGTTGTCGGGAGCATTGGAAGGTAGTACAGCGAGGCCAGGTATTAATCCCTTAACGACCTGGCCTACCATTGGCCAGAAGAAATTAGGACCATGTTTGCTTATGAGCTGACAATTGTGAGAATTCTGCATCCAAGTTGATAGCAAAGAAGGCATCAGTACACGGAAGAAAAATTATTTTAGGTGCCTTTACCACCCTCTGAGTAATCTGCGTCTAGAAGCCCCCCAACCCTGCCCACCTTCACTGGTGGGTTAGATCCATGTAAGGGAAGAAATATCCGAGAAGGGGCTAACATCAGTCATTAGGAAAGTGGTCAGCCTCCTGTTTCTACTTTAAAAACTAAGTTTTAGAGTTCTACAAGTGATACATGAATATTCTCATTCTTTGACGCTCAGGCACAGCAGAAGTTGTGAAGAAAGAAAGGCACATTCTCCCCTTTCACCACCACGCTCTACAGCTCCGCACCCTTCTTCTCCCACAGAAAATCACTGTTAATGGTTCGGTACTTTTCCAGACCTTTTCCCATGCATTTGTATATATACATGAACATATACAAATGTATAAGATTTTCTTCCCTTTGTAAATGAGATCGGATTATGCATATTGTTTGGCAACTTGATTTTTCCCTTAATAACATGCACTAAACATCTTCCCCTTCCCTGAGACCACCAAAATAAAAACCCGCAGGTAGATTAAGACCTGTGTTCAAATCCTGCTCTGTCACATTTAGCTATGTGACCTTCGAGAGCTCATACTCCTTTTCGGATCCTCAGATTCTTCATCTCTAAAATAGGATCATAGTAGACACTTAGAAAAATTAATTCTCTTCTCCTTCCCCTTTCATTTTTGGTGAGAAATACTTTTAGTTTGTATTCAGGACTTCAATTTGATTCCATTTTCTCTTTTATTCAACTACGTCTTAATAATTAAGCTTTACTGACCATCTCCCTGGTTTATAATAGTTATGACACGAGCCGCCAAGGAAAGCCAGAAAGCACTCCCTTAAAAGAAAAAAAAAAAAGGAGTCTGACTGTTATTAATTATAAACATTTGATAGCTCGGCCAGCGTGTGTTGAAAAGATTTGGTAAACGTACGTGGAGGAGGGGAACGAAGTACGCAATGAAAGCCAGATGGCTGAAAATGAAGGAAATTCCAGGCAATTTCTGCAGCTTTGTTCTAACATACTTTTTAAACTAAACTTTTATTTCTCTGCAACAGAGAACAGCTGAGTGGTGCAGAATAGATAAACAGTGAAGGGGGGGGGGGGGAAAGAAGCCCATAATTCCAGGAATAGTACTTGGTTTCTGCCCCCCCACCCCAATCCCATTCCCTTTTCTCCGACCTAGGATGGTTCCTAGGACCAGCAAGAACTATAAAAGAAGTTTGAGGATCCCTATCTGAAACGCGAAAGTTAAGGAAAAACATCTTAAAGATCACAGAGTGTCCTCTTTAAAAGCAAACTGCGGAATGCCTATTTTATTGTACACTAACAAAATCCATGCAGACCAGCAGCAAATGATTTCCAATTCCGAATTTTCTTTTATATTAGCCTAAAATGGCCACAGCAGAAGGTGTCGCCCTTTTACACGACCGTGTTTTAATTTACTTGATGGAACTTTCAAAGCTTTCCAGGAACCGACCCCTTTGACAATTTGTTTTAAGGGTTACCGTTTCAACATGCTCTCTAAATATTGGTGTATCTTTTGCTGGGTTCCCAAAGTTTCCATATGCTGCCTTTTGTCCATGCTAACTTTTAAGTGCTCAAAGCAAAAGCACACCAAAGCTCACTGACGTCCACAGAAATTGAGTCCAGATTTGGAGGCCGTGTTCAGACGTCCTTAGAAATCTAATACTACTACTATTGTCATCCTCTTTGGGAAATCCAGATGCATAATTATACTGTCTCTCTCTTTTCTTCCACTGATGGACAGAAGAACCTGCCAAGACCTGTTCCTTAACAGCTGGGCCTGATTGGCTCAGTGGCAGCCTCTGCTATTTCTCTACCCAGGAATGTGCTGGCCTAGTGATCAGAATTGTCCCCAGCAGCATTTTGACATCAGCAAGGGTAACCATCACATGTATGCTTGCATTGGGGCTTAAATCTTCATTTCTCCTAATGAGAGCCCTCTCCATGGTTACACATCACCTGTTATATCAACCACAGACCTCTGTGAAATGAGCTTTGCTGGTATTAGAAGTTACCAGCATAGATTTAGCTGTTGCATGAATCTGGGGTAAAAATCAAGGGATTGGCTCTACCTTCTCATCGTGTCACTTGATGAGGGAAGCTTTCCTTGTTTCTTAACATCGATGTGGTCGGACAGCCTTTTAGACCGCATAATTCTGCCTGGACTCTGGCAAAGCCGTTATACAAACCATTGACTGAAATTAACCTTCTGCACAACAAAAAATACAGCAGAAAGTGTGTTACATCTCAATTCAGTAAAACATAAAAATGCACTGGACATCTTCATGCACAGCAGTCTGCTTGTATTTGGTCCTCAGAAATGACTAGAAGACAAAACCTGTTCTAACAGAGTTACCAGCTATGGGAGGAAGATTTCAAAACAGTAACTTCTGTGAGTGAGGCAAGCACAAGGTCCTGTGGGAGCGTGAGGCTGAGGGGAAGGCTTCCTGGCGGAGGTGACGCCTGTGCTGAATCATAACGCATGAGCAGGAGTTACCCAGGTGAAGAAGGGAGAGAAGAGATGTTACAGGCATAAAGAAAAACATGGACACAAAGGAAAGGACAAGAAATGGAAGCTAGTGTTAGAGGGTGGGCAGGGACCAGCTGCAGGATAGCCCAGTACGCTAAGTTAAGTTGTTTGGACTTTACGTCCTATAGGCAATGGAGAGCCATTAAGGGGAGTTAAACAGGGGAGTGGAACAGTCAGATTTGCTTGGAGAAAGATGACTCTGGCTGCTCATCCAACAGAGCTAAAGTAGTAACAGTGGCTAGCTTTTATTGCCTCATAGGCATCTGCTCTTTTTCTCATGCAGTGTCTCAAATAAGTAGTGTACTCTGTGTATCCTACACCATTCCGTTTTCAGTGAAATTAATAAAGACCTCTTGTCCTAGGTATGTTAGCATTTTGTAGGCCTCCACATTGAACCCAGGATGATGTGGACTCAGCCCATACACCTGGCAGGAGGATAGAGCTCCAAGGAAGGGTATCACAAAGGAAGGAATGAGAGGCGCGGCTCAATGATCCCTGAGGCCCTTCCAGTTCTGACATTTTGTGGTTCCTTGAAGGTTATGATGATTATCCACAGAACTGAAGCTTTTCAAGAAAGAAAGAAAAGGTGAATTATATTAGGAAAATACCTTGAGTCAAATTTAAGTCCCCAAGACAAAGCACCTCTATGAGTCACAAAACAGGAACTGGCTTTAACTATAAATTAAGAAGCCCTGAGAAGTCTACAGGGGACAAGACTTATATTTCCATAAGAAAAATGTAGGTGAGAGCTTTCAGGCAGCAAGGACGGTGGAACACTGAAATGATGAACATTTTTAGAATACCTTAATGTTGTTTGTTCATATGTAAAAGGATACAAAATGTTCTTCATCCCTGGATTTAGAATTTTACAGTGCTCTTTACTATAATGCCTTATAACTAGAACTTGTCTTCATTCAACCTCCATTGAACAAATATTTATTGAACTACTACTTTGTGCTGGGCATTGTGCTGGGGATACAGGGGTGAACAAACCCACCTTGTTCCCTGAAACAGGTAAAGCCAGAGTTTGGGGAATGGTCCTGGAGAAGCCATTATATTTTTTTAATCTTGGGTACTACCCTCCTAAGTATAGTTATTAAACTAAACAACCTCCTGCATTCTTCACTGCTTTAGGAGCTGACATTATCTGTACCAGTCATCAATCCCATTGCTCATAAGCACCATGGGGATGGAAATATCACCACCAGGTAGCTTTCTGCTATGGGTATGGTGATGAAACATTGGAGTTTTACAGTTCACAAACCTTCTAGCTTACAAATCTCTCAGCAGAAGTAGAGTGGAGACTCCCAAAGTAAATCTTGTCTACTATATATATATATATATATATATATATATTTTGCCTTTCCCTATAATCCAGTGTTTCTAACGTACTGAAGTAACGATTTAAAGTCAAGCAATGATTCAGCCAAAGCTTTGCAATGAGAATTGTTGCTGCCTAAGTGTACCCAATACCTTCTTCGGAAATTTTGAAAGAAGGCCTCACGCAATTTGAGATGAAGAGCTCTTCTATGACCTCAGAGTTAGAAATCTGCTCTGTTGCTGTGTTTCTTAAACTTGGAAAACAGAGAAGTAGGGAAAAGACTGGAGAAAGAGATAGAGACAAAGAGATGTTTAGGCAACATAAAGATGAGGGAGTGAAAAAGAGAATGCTCTGATGTGTGCTTAGTAACCTGGGGGAGAATACCGTTCAGAAACAGTTCTTCGATCTGGAAATATTATTCCCGTCATGGCGCCAGTCCAAGGTCAGGAAGTTCTTGGGTTATCTGCCACACTTACAGAAAGATCTGTTACAAAGCAGAGTCCAGCTAACTACTACGTTTCCTGTGGTGAATCAGTGTTCTTCCTTTATTCTTGTCTTTGCCATTTCTTTTTTTCTTCATCATTGTGCCTAATTATCTCTACCAGGAATGCAAGGAATTTTGTTTGGTGTTTGTGTTAGTGACACAAAAAGGCCTAGAGTGATTGTCACTGGATTAACACAGCTTCCAGACCCACCAGATGCTCACTGCTTTTTCATGGGGCTCCTAGGGTATTTTTTTTTTTTTGAAGTTTGAAAGTATTCTGTTTTTAAAATTTTTATTGGAGCATAGTTGATTTACCATGTTGTGTTAGTTTCAGGTGTACAGCAGAGTGAATCAGTTATACATATCCACATATCCACACATTTTTTAGATTCTTTTCCCATATGGGCCATTATAGCATATTGAGCGGGGCTTCTAGTTTTACTGGTGGAGTGACTATCTAAGGGACCTCGACAGACACAAACACAGGCGACTGGCTCTACGTTAGGACCGTGGAAGGCGGTACATTCTCTGTCACGTACTGCTATCGACTCTGGTTCCCAAGTGGATAGACACAGCCGCCTTTCTGGATGGCCAGAGGTCGCTATTCATGTCATTCAAAGAGCCACAAAGGACCCTCCGCCCAGGTTGCATAGAACTTGACACTTATTCCACTATTAGCAATGGTGATAAACACCAAAGCCATGGTTTGCTTTGATGGTGTGCCTCTGGTAGTTCATTATCATCTTAGCATGATTTTTCTTTTTAATCAGACACCATATTTTTCCTAATAGGAATCTTGGTAATACTTGGGGTGACTTCAGGATAAGAACCAAAGGAGACTTGGCATTGCCAGAGCTAAATATTCCCCACTGGGAATCAGGAGAAGGCCCGGAATTAGGGAGAAATCGTGGGTTTTGAGGTCAGATAGATTTCGGCTCCTTTATTTGCTTTGTGGCGCTGGGTTGGCTCCTTTAACCTCTCTAAGACTCAGTTGTCCTCAACTGTAAAACAGATATAATTGTCTGAACCAGGGGGAGGAGGGGTTGTAAGGACGGTCACATTCAAAAATCACTCAGCCAGTTCCTACCTCATAGAGTAGATGCTCAAAAAAATAAGGGTTTGGGCTTCCCTGGTGGTGCAGTGGTTGAGAGTCCGCCTGCCGATGCAGGGATCACGGGTTCGTGCCCCAGTCCGGGAAGATCCCACATGCCACGGAGCAGCTGGGCCCGTGAGACATGGCCGCTGAGCCTACGCGTCCGCAACCTGTGCTCCGCAACGGGAGAGGCCACAACAGTGAGAGGCCCGCGTACCGCAAAAAAGGAAAAAATAAAATAAAATAAAAATAAGGGTTTGCTATCCCTCTTAGTTCCCTATTCAGGAAAACATATCATATAAAAAGACCTTCATGTTTATTTCATAGTCATTGCAGTTTATTCCTTCATTTTCTTAACCAGCTAGTGTGGGAGCAGAGTAATGGGGAGGGCGTGGATAGAACCGAGCTTCAAGGCAGCTTTCTGTACAGCCTTTGCCCCATCCCTTGGGCAGTTCTAGAACAGAAAGCAGAGCAGCTGGTGCTCGTGAGTTCCATCACTCCTGCAAAAGGTAGCAGTTGTTGGGATATTCCATTTTATTTTAACACCTAATCCAATAAGGTGTGTTTTGTAAGAACAGCAATGAACTGATGAAGTGGGAGCAGAGGGGTCAGAGTCCAAATATTCCTAAAAAGTTAATATCCTGTGTGACATGATTGAAGGAAATAAGGCCCATGGGCAAGTGAGGCATGAGTCCTGGAAATGAGCAGCTGTGTCCTGATGGTTGGAAAAGCCTGTGAGAAGTCAGGGAGAAATCAGAAAGCTTACATAAATAGTGTTACTCCCACCCAATTGTCTCCTCAAATACTTGTGGGAGAGAGAAGGAAAGAAAAGATGAAGTAAAATCCAGCCCAGGGTACAGACAAGTTAAGGACATCTTGCCCCTACATCCTCACACATCTTCACGGGCCATCTTTGAGCAGGGTAGGGTTTCCCTAATAGCTTCCATTTATTGGGAGTTTACAGTATGCCGGGCACTGTGTTCATCTCTTCCCATGCATTATTTTGTTTAATCTTCCCCACAGCTTTATGAGGATTTACTATCCCTGTCCTAACTTTACAGCTGAGGAAACTGGGTCTTTAGCGGGATTGTATAACTAGCCAGCAGCAGGTTCGTATTTGGAACAAATTATGTTTAATTCCAGAGTTGTTACTAAAGAGCTTATGCTTCACTCTTTGCCTCGATTAATGATGTTTACACAGTCTCCATTCCTCCCTCCTTATCTCTCTCCATCCCTTCCTCCCTCCTTCCACCCATCCCTTTATCCACCCATCCCCTATCCTATTCTAGGCACTAAGCTCTAGGTATGGGAATTACCACAGTGAAAAGAACCAGTCCTCCTAGCCCCATAGTAGTTTATAGCCTAGGGAAGATAACAAAGGGAAATTTACAGGCTCTTCTTTCTTTATCTCCAGCAGTTAGCTTTCATCTCATACCTCAATTGCCAAGGGTAGAACTAGACGCTTGGTAAAAGCTAATTCTTAGGGGATAGTGAAAAATTCTTTTGAACATACGCATCTCAGGGCAAAACGAAATATAGAGGAAATAAATGAACCATGCTAAAAGGAAAATCAAATAGACCTAAAGTGGATTTCTTAAAATCCAGCACTGAGTCATTCGGTAAAGCACTCAGTTCCTAAGAAAACATTTTTATAAAGAAATACTGAGTCATCCAGAGAGATGCAGCCCGGGCTTATGAATCTGGAAGACATCGGTGGCTACCTTGGACCTTTGCATCTTTGCCACTGCTAACAACCACTGGCTTAGTTTATGCTTAGCTGATGGCCTGTTTGTGTTGTAAATTACCAACATCATTACTCTCTTTCTTACACACACACACACACACACACACACACACACACTTCTCTTTCCCCAGGGTGGGTCCCTACCTCCTTTTCCGTGCCACTCTCTTCTCTGAGAACCTCTTTCCTAGTACCTCTTTCTTCTCTCCCCCAGAGACTTAATCCTAATCACCTTGCCCTCTTACTACCCAAATTCCCAAATGACCTTTCTCTACCACCGTGCCAGGACCCCAATTCTTTCAGCTCTTTTTCTCCCTGCCCCCAACCCCGGCCACCAATTCATTCAGTTCAACTCAACTTAACAGTTAGGAAAACAGAACTACCTAAGCTAATTCACACTAAGGTGTGAGTGACTGAGCCCCATGCCGTCATTCTAGCCTTAAGAGCACGGGCTTGGGAATCGCACAGATGTGCGATTTTACTCGCTCACTGGCCTTGAGCAGATGGTTTAACTCTTCAGAGCTTCAGATCCTCTGTCTTTAACTCTTGGGTAATTGTTGTGCGGATATGTACGTTGAGTGCTTGACGTAGCCGCTAGCACACATGAAGCACTCAGTGAAGAGTCATAGGTATTGGCTGTGTCGTTTGTGTGTGTTTTGTTAAATATATATCTCTGTAAGAAGTTGTGCCTGGGTTGGAGGATGTGGGTGGATTTGTATGTGCTTTAAGGAACTGGGGCTCTCCACTTTTTTCCTTAAGGAAGGAGGGGGAAGCTCTGTTACAAAGGGAAGGGGCTGTCCAGTCTAAGCTAAGAATACCTGCCCCTTGACCATATCTCATTCAATAAGCTCTAGCCCCCAGGGAGAGGGAGCATTTTCTGCTGGTGAAGGGGAAATCCAGCTCAATTAAGCACACATTTATTAAAGCCTTGCTGTGTTGCAGGCCCTGAAGAAACACACAAGTCTGGGACATAGACCCCGGGGCCAGGCACTAACAGCTGATCGGGAGGTCGGTACACAAATAGAGCATGACAATGTGTAATCACGATGACCATAGCAGAGATGCGGATGACTGTCTTCTGGGAACACTGAGATGAGTCACCTCCTCCAGATCAGGGAGGGTGACCCAGAGAAGGTGATCGCTGAGCTCAGTGAGTCTCTTGTTCTTACAGATGTCAAAGTATTTTTCCCTAAAATTCTAATCTAACATATGATTGATATACTACTTAGATAGCGCCCCTAAAGTCCCAATCCAGGTTTTTCAGAAGCCCTTGGGACAGCTTTGTGTCCTGCTTTCTGTCCCCTTTCAGTCTTCCAGATGAACCCGAAAGTGCTTGATTCCCCTGTGTTACAAGAGCATTTCTGGTTGCTCTCAGTTAATTAACGGGAAGCTGACGTATTTATGTCCCATAATGATGTAATGCAATAACAGCTCTACCAACTGTTTCAAATAGGTCAGATTATTTACTACCAGCTTTGCTGGATCTTTGTCCCTGTGAGTGACACGAGAACTTGAAACTCGATCATTTATCTGTAACTTCCCTGTCCTCTCCAAGGTACCGTGCTGCCCTCAGACAGTTCTGATGGCTCAAGAGATGCAAAACAGGGACCGAGAACGTAGGGCAATGTATTTGTGTTGCATCTTCAGGCAATGGTAGAAAACTCTGAAAAACAGAAGGATCACTCACAACCTGCCATCTCCTTCAGCTGCAAACTCAGGGTCAAGAGCTCTTAGATTACACAGTTTTGCAAAGTTCTCCGAGTTCTGTGTGACTTGGAGTTATGTAAATACAGGATACTGAATTATTACTCTCTCTTTATGTCATCTTTTAAGCCACCTCTTCTTCTCTTGCCCTGTGAGATACTCCAGGGGGGTGGTCTTCAGGGCGCCACTATCTAATCAGTCCTCGATACTTGCTTATTGTGCAAATGTCGTTGCAGGACTGGCTTAGCCCACAGAGACGTCACAGAGAAATCTCGGTTTGGGAACTGACACACAAGCTGTTTTGAGGTTTAAGGAGTAAACAAAAAGGAGATGTGTGCCCTGGCCTTGGCAGAACCCCACACGCCAGACACCGGTTCCTCCTTTTTTCAACTCAAGTGTATGTGGGAGGACTCTGTAGATTGCTAAATACATCCGGGATGCTCTTTGAGAAATGGAGTTTAAGTTCTCAATAATAGAAAATGAAGCTTATGCGTCACTGACACATTTACTGAGAAATTTCCCGGAATTAACAAAACCTCTGTGGGTGGTCTGTCACCCATCCCACCCCCACCCCCACTCCCACCCAAGGACCACACTTTAACTGCCTCAACTCCTTCTGCAGCTGAGCAAGCCAGCAAAGATCAAAGGCTGCAATGCCCAGAGCTTGTACAATTTCAGCTGCATCAAGCTATGGAAAATCACAGAAGGAAACTGTTATAAGCAAGGTATTTATTGATGTAAAATCCACCACAACTAGACAGATACCATTTATCAATGCTCTTTTTGTGAGGAAAGTGATGCCAGAATCATGGTGTGGGAGAGAAGCTGATAGTGGAGCCAGATCTTCCTCACAGGACGCTCCCCACTGTCAAGCTCGATTTTGTGGCTTTTCCTTTTTGGCACTCATGGTAGGCTGTTTGTTTGCAACCGGAGGCAGACAGTAAGATAAGAGTTTGGGGACCAGGAAAGCTTCCATTTTTCTCCTACGTTACCCGCTAGTCGCTTCCACGGGCCTCCTGAAGGCCCATCCCAGGCACACCTAGAAACACCTTCTGTGGAAATGGGCACTGTCACGCACTTCATCTTTCATTTAATGGAGGTTGACGGTATAACTGACCCGTGGTGGAGTGAAGTGAAACCACCTGTGGGCTGGATCGACCTCCCCTTGATCTAGAAAAGAAAAGTGCTGTATTCGAGCTCACCCCTGCATGCTTAACTTCTCCAGGAGGGTTGTTGGTCAGAACAAGGTTGGCACAGTGTGGACTACTTTTCACCACACACGGTCTTGCTGCAGCTGCATATTTAGGTCTAGAAAGTGGGCCCACGGATTGTATTCCTTTCTCTTGACACACACAAAGGTAGTGCGTTGAAATCTTACGTGCTTGGTCATGACATGTTGCTGCATCTTTTCATCCTCAGATGTGTAAAATTCCCTGTCCGTTGTCTCTCTGAGCACAGGCAAACTCTAAATGTCAGCCTATCCCAACCTTTATGCCAGTCCCATAATTGTCTCATCGTTTGCTATTTATTGCATTTGGGAGCCCCCAGTCCTCCTCTCTGGACAGACCAGTGTCTGAAACGGATGGATTTTCTGAACATCAAATGCACCCGTTTGTTCATAAAGAACTCTCTCTTCCTGAAAAGCCAGTTTAAACAGTGAAGCACAGGGTGGGTTTCCAGTCCGAATTCTCGTGCCCAGGTCTGAGGCAGATAATACTGAGGGACCAAGAGACTTTACTGTGAGCGCATCGTCCTCAAGAATCATTGGGAATCCTTGTTTGCTGTAGACAGTTTTGCCAACCAGTTACTGGAAGCTGGATTCTTTCGCTTCCAGGGACTGAGGCATCATGGTCACATGAAGAGCTTGGTGGCCATCAAATTCTCATCACTTCCCAGTCGGCTCTATCAGTAGTATCAGTACCAAAGGATGGCAGGGCTTCATTCTTTACACTCTAAAAAGCCAGAAAGTGGTGAGGAATTTGGCTGACAGACTTGTCTAGAATCTAACGATTTGACAAATGAGTCTCCCTCAGTGACTGGGGTTGTAGAATCCCAGAATGTAATATTCCTTCATCTTATCTGCGAAGGAAGACAGGTCGGAGGTGACTTGCCCAAGTAGCCATGGCTAGCCGAGCTCAAGCTAAAAGCCTGAAAAGTAATGCTTCCCAGCTTCAAGCTCGGTGTTTATCGTAAACAGGTGGACTCCAGAAACTCGTATAGTGAGTCAGAATGTAGGCTCTAGAGCCGGACTTCCTAAGTTCAAATCCTGATTCTGCTACTGAGCAGTTATGTGTACTTGAGCGAGTCACTTAACCCCTGTCTGACCTTGGTTCCTTGTCCGTAAGGTAAGGATGAAATAATACCTACCTCAGTGGGGTTCTGTGCACATTAATGAGTTAATGTATGTAAGGCACTTTTTAGAGGGCCTGGTTATAGGCCCTGTATAAGAGTTTTCCAGTGCTAAAACTGCACTAAGAGGTAGAGTCAGGCGACAGTGTAGGGGACCCAGATGGTCCAAGGTGGCCAGAACGTACTCTCTACTAGGATAAGAAAGGATTTTCCCACCAAACTATGAAAGAAGTTTTTATTCTTTCTCTCTACCTTATGAACACTATAGAAATGAATTGAGTAGTTTATGTGCATCTAAGAAGATACCAGTTACCTCAGATAGAAGTCTTTGATCCTTTCCAAAGACAGCATATCAATCCATGAGAAGAGTATTCCTCACTCTTTGAGGGTGAAGAGTAGAGGGTAGGGAGTCAAGTGGGACATGAAAGGAAAAGAGAGAAAATTCATAGAACATGAGGGTTTTCCTGTAATTTATGAATGAATGATGGTCCAGAATTAGGAACTCAGTTGACCTCCACGTGGCGTGGGATAGAAATCCTCTCCACAGTTTTTTTGGAAGTCATACGGATTCCACTGTTCTTACTCAGAAATTAGTTACCAGGTTGCCCCACTGTTTCCATTTTTTTAACTAGAAAAATATACAGTGTGTTCTGAGGATCAGAGGGCAGCTAGAAAGTTTTCTGTGGCCTGGGGAATGTTGAGCTGCATGAAACCAAACTGTTCCTTATTGTAAGTGTGGGATAAAGCAAGCACAAGTGAATACCAAAATAGTTGCTCTGATTCGGGTATAGCAATAGCAGTCATTTCAAGGAACCACAAATAGGCAAAAAAAAAAAAAGAATCCTGAAGACCCATTCTTCCTGTTGGCCTCTCTTGTGCAAGAGAAATAACTTTATAACAACAGTGACAACAATAATAATGATGACAGCTACCATGTGATGTTTTGCTCCCAGCACCTTTGCAAGGTAGAAGGTAAGAACAGAGTCAAAACTCTGGAGACCACTTGGGATTGAATCCTGGATCTCTACTGACTAGCTGTGTGACCTTGGTCGCATTACTTCATTAACCCATATATAAAAGGACATAATCATATTCCGTCTATCTTAGATCGCCGTGAGGATTAATGAGTAAGTACGTGTGAAGTTCTTATACAGTACCTTGTACATAGCAAGCACCCAGTAACTACTGGAAGCTGTTATCACAGTTGCTGTCCCATTTTACAGATAAAGAAACTGACATTCAGAGTGGGTAACTTGCCCAAAGTTAGAAAGCACAGGTGGAAGTAGACTCCATCCCTGATTTGTTGGAATCCAAAGTTCTGGGTCAGTCTGACTCTCTGACATCGTGCACACACGTCTCCTGCTTGATGCACGTCACTCAGGGATTCAGGGCAATTCCTCAGCACTATTCAGATGCAAGCGTGCTTAAACATAGTGTTCCAGGCATAAAAGTGCTAGCAATAAATGAGCATCATGGCTAATCAAGAACAAATGAGGGATTTAATAAGCCAAAATAAATCCTAATATGAGGGTATAAGTTTAGTCAGACTTCAGTCTGATAATAATCCTGAGATAACAAAACATCAAAGAGGAAAACGTACATTCTACTTGAAGAGATCTTTGAACCTCACTTGAAAAATAACTTTAGGTCATTTTCATGTGGTCAAATATGAAAACATCTGTGCACGGCCTTCCTCTTTCTCCTCAAGAAGACACCCGTCAAGGCTAGAGAGTACACGGGCTGCTGCTCTCTGCGTCCTGTGGGTGCAACATCTGTGTGAATAGAAGCATTCTTGGTTGGCAAAGAGCGGGTGCTGCCTATAGCAGTGTGTGTGTGTGTGTGTGTCCCAGCACTGACGCAATTCATCACATCCAGCCTCCATAGTTAGCTGCTTCCTCTCCTGACTCCTCACGTATCAAACCCTGGTGACTGAGACAGAGACATCTCTCCAGGGGGAACGGCTCTATCTTTTGTTTTCCTCTGCTAAACCAGGGTTGAAATGAATTTCTAGTCTGATTAAACATGGCGGAGGACCTGCTTAAAGCCCCACGTCACTCTGTGCCACGGGCCTGTTGGGATTCTCACCAAAGCCCGGCACCCCTTGGGATGGACAGAAAGGGATCGGGCTGGGCATCCAGCTATCAGCTGTTGGGACGTGTGCTACCCAGCACTGTCCTGGGGGCTGTGGGTTTGAACTGTAGTGAGCTTAAGTCATCTTGGTCATTGGGGATTTGGCTGCCCACGGCACCTCTGTTTTCCAGGCTCCCTTACCCACCATAACTACATTGAGGAAAACAGAGGGGAGTGAGAACCAGAATTTTCCAAGGATTTACTAGGCTTTCTACTCAATATTCTTTCCAGCCCTGAGCATGGAAATAGATAAACTGGAATTCCCCAAATGCAACTTAACAACTCAATCTGCCTGGAATACTTTCTCTTTACTTCTGCCTTTGCCTGGCCACCTCTTATTCACCCTTCAAGACTCAGCCCAGGCATCACTGACTCCAGGAAGCCTTCCATGACTATCACTTCTGTTTTGACTCCCAGTCTGTATTTTTGTGTTTCCCTACACCTCATGTTTATCTGTCTCATAGACTAAATTGTGAGCCCCATGGGAATATGGTCTGTGTTTCTCTCCTTTACCATTCTGTCCCTTCATGTAGAGCCCAGCCACATAAAGGGCTCAATAAACACCAGTTGAATGAATAAATAAGTGAATAGCACTTATCACAGTATCTTGTAGTTGTCTCCTAAAGCCCTTAAAATCAAGAATTTTTTTTTTTAAATCTCTGCATCCCCATCATTCAGCATAACGCTTGGTACATAGTAGGTTTTTATCCAATGAATGCATGGCTATAGGCACACATATGTATATGAATGGCCAAATACATGGGTGGAAGAAAAAATTTAGTCTACAAGACTGTGAAAACCCTTATGATGAAAAGAAAGAGGAGGCAGAATCTTGCAGGAGATTATATCAATAGAAGCAGATCTGTGGATCCTGACATAAAGGACTGAACTTCCCAGGCATTTCACTTGGAGAGAAAGCCCATGAATATAAATGTCCAGAAAGGTTTCCATTTACAACATAAATAAATGGATTAAAAACTGCTCAAGAGAACTAACTTGAGGGAGTGTGTTGGTTTGCTAGGGCTACCATAATGAAGTACCGTAAACCGGGAGTCTTACAACAGCAGATATTTATTCTCTCACAGTTCTGGAGGCTAAAAGTCTTAAATCATCTGAGCAGGGCCATGCTGTCTCTGAAATCTGTAGGGGAAGGATCCTTCCTTGCCTCTTCCTAGTTTCAGCTGGTTTTTCAGCAATCTTTGGTGCTCCGTTGGCTTGTAGATGCCTCTCTCTAACCCTCCATCTTCCCGTGATCACTTTCCCTGTCTGTCTCCTTTTTCTAAAGACACCAGTCAGAATGGATTAGGACCCACCCTAATGACCTCATTTTAACTTAATTATCTCTAAAAAGACCGTATTTCCGAATATGGTCACATTCTGAGGTGCTGGGAGTTCGGACTTCAGCATATCTTTTGGGGAGGACATTATCAACCCATAACAGGAAGAAACTCTTGGGCTTGTAGGGTTTCAGTGAGAAATAGCCCTGCAAATCAAAGAGATAGCAACCTTTATGGCCTGATTTGATGGATGCCAGACAATTCCCTGAACTCCAAAATGCTTGATCCCAAATCTTAAAAGCCTTACGTTCTACTTGGGATGATAACTAGAGAAAAACATTCAGGCAAATAGAATTATGTCAAATAAGACACTCTAGCCCTGACTTGGAACAGCTACATGGTCAGTGTTATAGAATCTAAACAAGGGCCAAATGACAGTAAATCTATTAGGATTGTAAAGAGGGTGCAGTTGATATGAGCTAGGATGGTGAGGGAGACCCTCCCCGAGGAAGGACTTGAATCAGACCTGGAGCTGGGAATATGGAGAGCATTCCAGGAAGGAAAAGTTGGAAGCAACTTCACAGATGTGAAAAAGAAAAATGGTGCGTTGGGAAGCCAGCAAACGGTTAAGCCTGGAGAAGCGCATCTCTGTTCAGGGGATTTAATTCTGGAAGAGGAAGGGAGTCCGTTTAGCGCTAGACCTTCAGTGTGAGGATGCTCATCAATTAAGATCAAAGAGAAAACTGGAATCATAACCACAAGAGGGTGTTAGAGGGAGAAAAAGATAAATGCCAGGTGACACTTGTGTTTGTGATCGGAGCAGTTCCTTCTGTGATCTTGACCACAAGGAGGACAACCCTGTGATTTTTTTTTTTTTTGGGGGAGTCAAGTTTTATTTGGGGGCAAAATGAGGACTGTAGCCTGGGAGACAGCATTTCAGATAGTTCTGAGAAACTGCTCCAAAAAAGTAGGGGGGAAGGTCAGTATATATGTGATTTTTGTGAAGGGGGAGTACATGCAATCCAGCACATATTTTTTTGCAGAAGTTTTCTGCTAGTCTCGAGGAGCAGTCATCACCATGAAGGATTTTAGTGCTTTTCTAGATATGCGGAGATAACAAGAATTGGGCTCGTAAAATCAGCTCCTGAAAGTATCTAACTATCTGAAGACCTGTTCTGCCGGTTTTTCCCAGCCTGTGACTATTTTTAATAGGAAATTTCCACCTAGAATTCTAAGCAAGCCAACTAAAATCTCAAACTTCTAAGGGCACAGGTGATTTGGCAGATAATCTACCCTCCTGACCTGTGTCTCAGGAATCCTGTCTGAATCATAATAGCCAGCAGAAATTCTGTCTCATTTGAATGTACTATCACCCAGAAGACAGGGCGATCAGAGAATAGGAGGGAGACCTTAGAAGTTTTAATTGAATCAAACTGCCTGTAGGTAAGCAGACACGTGGTGTTTCTTGGACAACGGGATGCCATAGAGAAGTGTTGGAGGGTGTGGGAGAGAAGGCTGGACATGCTTTGTACCACTGGGCCTATTTTCCAGGCCCTTCTGCTGTTTGACATGCTCTACGAAGAAAGTAGGTTTAAAGCACATGGCATGCTCGTAATGAGAGAGTAAATGTATATTTTGCTGCAAGCGCTCCTTTGTTCAAGAGCTATTCATTAATCTCTTTTTTAAAATAGCAAAAGAACACCAAGGAGTTATTTGCAATGTTGGCAACCTTGATTTGTTGGGGTTTTTTTTAAAGAAACGATTTAGAGGGTGAGACCAGCTGGCATGGCTAAAGTCGTCACTTCCACCACACTGTTCTTCAGTAGATGTAAGTGCTTTGCCACCCCAGGTGTTTGGTAATCTGGATTACAAGCATTTTTATGGAGGCAAAACCTTGTACCAAGCAGGCTGACTTCCAAGAGAAGCGTGGCTCTGTCTGCTGTTTCCTGAGCCCCGCAAGCTCCTCTTTTATAGAGAGCCCTGATTCTCTCCATGCTGTTTATCATATATGCTTTTGGTTGATTTTTGACCTTCCAATATATTTGTACTGTCTATTGTCTGACATCTCCTTTGACCTTTTATTTTTCCTAGGCCTCTTTAAGCAGCTTTCTAAAGCACAGAGGTTGTAGCAGATCCATCTGCTGTGGAGTGTAACTATTTTCCTAAACTTGTCTATTCTTCCTCTCTGACCCTTCATGATTCCATCCTCCATCCTTAGTGACTTAGCAGGATAGAAGGAGTAACCTGACTTCCCTTCCCAACTTTGGGGAAATCACTGGTTTCTCTGAGCCCCAGCTTGCTGGTCTGTGAGATGGAGGTGGTGATGCTGGCTTTGCTTTACCTCTGAGTTAGGTGGATCAAGTGAGATAATGTTGATGGACAGACTTTGTGATTTGCAATCAGTCGTGTAAATGCAAGTGGCATGAGCACCACACTGCCTGTCTTCTGAAATTCTGCAGTGTCCATGCTTCAGCCCAATAGTTTAGCAGTTAGCTCATTCCTCTTACCTAACATTGTTTGCTGTGTCTCCTGGGTGTTTGTCAGTTCTCCCCATCTTTGCTGAAAGCATGTGGAAGGTAGCGAGCACGTTCCCCACTTCTGTATCTGCCACAGGGCTTATTAGCAGGGTACGCGTAAATGCTTAGTTAATGTGGGCAGGTCACAAATGTCCTTTCCCTCAGTCTCTGTAACCTATGGTACTTTGACTGACTCACTCTGGGAAGAATTCTCATTCTATTCATTAAATTCTCTCCTCACAGTCATCATCCACGCATTTAACAAATATTTACTGAGCAACCAGTAAGAAGAGTTCATATCAGCTAATGTTTACAGAGCCCTTAATCTGTGCCAGGCACTGTGCTTATGCCCTTTACGTAGATGTTTTCACTTAAACCTCCTAACAACCCTTTGAAGGGAGTATTGCTTGGTTGCCATTTCTTCTTAGATTTCTCCCATCTGGGACAGTCTCTTCTTGTCTTTCATATCCTGGACATTTTTGAAGAGTACAGGCCAGTTACTTTGTAAAATGTCCCTCAGTTTGGGTTTGTTTGATGTTTCCTCGTGATTTTTGAAATTTGACAAAAGCGCTGCAGAAGTACGCTGTGTACTTCTTAGAGCATTGTGTCAGGAGATGAGGAAAGGTGTTCCATTCCATTCGTTACTGATGATGGCAACTCTTATGACTTGGTTAAGATGATGTCGGCCAGGTTTTCCACCATAAAATTAATAAGTATGTTGATCATATTTATAGCAAGGAACAAGTATTTTATGTAGATAATCTAAGGCTAAGTGAAAACCCTATTCCTCACCAACCTTTCATCCACCAGTGTCAATATTCATTGATGATTCTTGCCTGAATCAAGTGTTATCATTGTTGTTGTTGTTATTGTTGACAAATGGTGACTTTCTAAACTCTATCATTCCTTCTAGTTTATTAGTAGGCATTCTACTGTTGGGTAGAGATTTCTCTTATTTATTTACTTATGAATTTCTATCCTACTTAGAGAGTTAAAATTCATTACTGTCAAATTGTCTCAGACGTGGGCAGTGAGAGCCCCTTCAAACTGGCCCCTGTGTCCTTTTGATTTATACCCCATCTTTCTTTGAGTACTTCCCAGTTTCCTGGTACAAGATATTCCAGGCTCACTTTTCATTTTCCCAGCCCCTGCCCCAGAGCCCTTCTTACAGGAACTGGTTCCTTAGTGAAGAATGATACTTAGAAACCAAGATCTGGGCATTTGATATGCTTGGTACTACTAGGAGACCTAGAGGTCATTGCTTCGAGACCTGTTAGCAGAGAGAGCTAGGAAATGTTGTAAACATATACATCTGTATATTTGTATACACTCATGTATATCTATTGATATATCTTCGTCTATCTAGGTATCTGTCTATTAAATATCATGAGTTCACACTGTTTTCAATACCAATCTAATTTTATCAGGTTTATTCTAGTCTTCCCACTTTCTGTATCTGTAACTCCTCTCTGACAGTAAGAAGTCTGGCTCGCATTCTCCTTCATGTACTTGTGTATTTGTTCAGTCCTTCCTGAACGTTTGGTTCCCAGTTATCATTGCCCATGGTGAGCCCCGTCACATGCCAGTGGACCACTCCCCGCCAAGCCTCAGGCTAGAGTTCGGTCCTACAAAGCCGAAGAGGGGAGGAAGGAGGAAAACCCAGTTAGAAAGTCCAGCTCCAGCCAGGCAGCACCGCTTTGCCCCCACTGGGTGCACTGGACCAAAACTGAGCCCTGGACACCCTGGCCCCCCTCCCCTGAAAGCCCAGCTCGGGCTCCAATGGAGGTTTATAATCAGAGGAAGTCAAGTGAGCAGATTCACATTTTAGACTGACGTTTTGGAAGCTTCAGGCTATGGATAGATTGGAAACTGGAAGATGTGGAGATAAATGAGGAGCCACTAATAATAGTCCAAGAAGCTTAAAGTGGGACAGGGTTATAGTGTCCCTGGTGAAGGGAGGATTCTCTTGGCCCTACCTTAGGATTTCTAGAGCTGGCCACGCTCCATGGTATCTGATTTATTATTGCCGGATTGCTATCTACCTCCTGACCTCAGAGGCATTGTAAAGGAAACAAATATTTTGGGGGGAACCTTAAAAGAAAATCACAAGGTAGAAATGTTGGGCAGAAATGTCAAGTTGGAGGATTACACACAAGTATAAAGAATGCATCTAACAAATAACTGAAATTTATAATGACATTTTGCCTCCCAATAAAAACTGCATTTTAAAATTTGGAGTGGAGAAACAAACGCTCTTTGCTGCAAAAGCCAGCGTAAGAGGAGGTTCTTCAGATAATAGCTTGCGGCGGGGAGAGTCTGCCGTTCGAAATTATGTGCACTTATACCAGTAACAAACAGTGAGTTGCTGGAGGCCTCTCTGAAAGAGTAGGGGAGCAAACCCTTGGCAGTTCACACAATGAGCCCTTGTGTAAAGGAAGGCAAAAACTCCTCCTTTTGTGTAGCTAATACAAACACCAGCGGCTAAGAAGCTGCAACCACCGTGGGCCCTTGATTGCCCAAATTGCCTCTTACAGCCACCTTCACAAAAAAACAAACATGCGCGCGGGGGAACCACACTCTGCCTTTGCCCTTCAGTTGCCAAGTCCCACCGCTGCTTCACTGCAAAACAACTGTTCGTGACCCTGGGCGGCTTCAGTGGCGGCTGCTTCTATCACTGAGGAATAGATCTGTCATTTTGCCATTTGTCATTTTCTGAAGCTGTGAGCACCGGGGATCCTAAACTTTGCATCTCAGATCTAGTTTGTACTGCTGTCTTCATCATCCTGGCCCTCAGAAGCCGTAGCCTGGCTGCCTGGGTTTGAATCCTGATTGCCTTGTTTACTAGCCGTGTGAGTTCGGACAAGTTGCTTGTCTGGTCAGAGCCTCTGTTGTATTGCCCTGTAAAATGGGAGAACGGATAATACCATCTTCATAGAGTTGATGTAGGTAATACGTAAGTTCAGATATGTGTCCCACATCCGGGGGGGGAGCTTAGCCCTGAGTCCTGCTGGGAAAATGCAGAGCTGGGGCTTCTAAAATCTGCAGTGCTGGCCTCTGTCACAGGGAGCAGCCCCGTTCTCAGCACCCCCATGTCCAAGTCATGGGAGACTTTGACGTGATGCAGGTGGCGTTGACATCAGTGTGAGGCCTGGCAGGAGGCATTCTAGGCCATGACTAATTAATCATTTAACGTCTTCAGGCCTCAACTCCTTGTTTAAAATGCAAATAATCACAGTACCTCTCTCACAGGGCTGTGGAGAGGATTAAAGGAGGCAACTCATTTAAAGCAACCAGCACAGTACCTGGCTCACTGTAAACACTGGCAATGTTAGTATTATTATTGTTATTGGCCATAATACGTCAGCTGGATATGTTGTGGTCACATCATGGCTTATGGCTCACGGCGAAGGGTCTCTCTGCTGTGCCCAAGGCCAAGAACTGGCCAGATACAGGCAGGGTGACAAGACCACGTTCCAATAAGTCAGACTTTGGGCAGAACTCCAGCACCATCAGAAAAACAAAGGGGAAATCAGGAAACCAAGCCTAAAATCTAAAATCCAATGATAATGACAGGCCAACCCAAGGACACATGATGCTGGGCAGAGGGCAGGAAGCCTAATTCCAGCCTTGCGGGGTGGGAGGTAACCTGTCTCCTGCCTGCCCTTGGGCAGGAGTCAATTGCAGAAGCTTGGCAAGGTCCAGCCTGAAGCTACAGGGCATCACTGTGCTCTCCCGACGCCTAGTGCCTTCCCTGCAAGCAGGTTTTGGCAGAAAGAAACAGGAATGTGGAGAAGAAGGGTTCAACAGAAAGAAAACAGTATAGAAAGAGAAGTCGGGGGGAACCGGTCTCCCGAACATTTTGGCCGTGAGCCCAACCATGAAGCCAACACCTGAAGCCTAGAAGCTAAAAGAAATCATAGTGATCATGTTTACTCTTCTCTATATACAGAACCACAGATCCTTTAGCCAAAACCATTGGAGCAGATGTGTTTTGGAATACAGAATTTGGGGCATTTTTGAAATATGTTAGGATTACTAAGACGTTAAGTGTGTAACATCTGTAGTGAGTTCTGGGGGGGAAAACACCATAATCCAACAGGCTACTATTACTGCAGTAAAATGTATAAATATTTACATCAAGTGAGATGTGACCTGTCAAGGCATCATGTCAATCCAGGTCCAGCTTTGTTACCAGATAGTTTGCACCACACTGAAGAAAACCTAGTGGTGTTCAGAGCTTTGGGGACCTTGAAATTGGGGTGGGCAGTTGTTCAGAGGACACAGCTGAGATGTTGACCAGGCAAGTGACGAATCACTGGGGTTCCACTCAGCTTGAGTCCCCTCATCCTTCCTGAGCATCTGCTGTGTTCCAGGCACTGTGCTAGGCACTGAGGTCGCCGTTTGGTTTCCTAGGGCTGCCATAACAAAGTATTGACTACAAATGGGGTGACTTAAAACAACAGAAATTTATTCTCTCAGAGTTCTGGAGGCAAAAATCAATTCCAAAATTATGATGTCAGCAGAGCCACGGTCCCTGAAACGTGTGAGGGAGAATCCTTCCTTGCCTCTTCTAGCTTCTGGAGTTTACCGGCAGTCCTCGACATTCCTTGGCTTATAGATACATCACTGTCATCTTTGTCTCTGTCATGACATGGCATTCTCCCTGGGTGTCTCTCTCTCTTCTTATGAGGTACCTGTCATATTGGATTAAGGACCCACCCTGCTCTAGGATGACCTCACCTTAAGTGATTACATCCACCATGACCCTACTTCCAAATGAGGTCACATTCTGAGGTACTGGGGGTTAGGACTCCAACATATCTTTTGGGGGGATACAATTAAACCCGTAACGAGTGGTAAACCAAAACAGGCACAGCCTCATGCTCTCATCAAGGTAATAGTCGAGCAGGATACTCGGATTACAGGTGCGTTCTAAAGAAGACATACAGATGGCCGACGGGTATACGAAAAATGCTCAGTGTCACGAATCATCAGGGAAATGCAAACGAAAACTACAATGAGATATCGTCTCAGACCCGTCAGGATGGCTATCATCAAGAAACCAAAGACAACAAATGTTGGCAAGAATGTAGAGAAATTGGAACCCTTGCACACTGTCGGGGGAAGTACAAAATGGTGCAGCCACTGTGGAAAACAGTATAGTGGTTCCTCCAAAAATTAAAAATAAAACTATCACACGATCCTGCAATGCCACTTCTCCAAAAGAATTGAAATCAGGACCTTGGAGGGATACTAGCATTCTCAGATTCATTGTAGCACTCACTGTTCTCAGTAGCTGTTTCCAAGATGTGGAAACAGCTTAAATGCCCATGGGCAGATGAATAGATAAAGATGTGATGTATACTTTCAATGGAATATTATTCAGCCTTAGAAAGGAAGGAAGTTTTGCAATGTGTAACAATATGGATGAACCTTAAAGACTTTATGCTAAGTTAAATAAACCAGTCCCAGAAGGACAGAGACTACATGATACCACTTACATGAGGTATCTAAAATAGTCAAATTCATAGACTCATAGAGTGCAATGGTGGTTGCCAGGAGCTCAGGAGAGGGGGAAATGGAGAGTTACAATCAACAGGCATAAAATTTCAGTTAAGCAAGATGAGTGTTAGAGATTTGCTGTACAACAGTGTACCTAGAGACAACAATACTGTATTGCACACTTAAAATTTTGTTAAGAGAGTAGATCCCATGGTTCGTGTTCTTACCACAATAGAACAAAAGAAAAAAACAAGTGTGTTGAGAATTTCCGAATGGAGAGTATTCGTGGAACCGTCTCGTAGAGGAAAATTTTACCCAGTTGAGGGCTTCCTCCCTGAGGAAGTAACATTTTCAGTGAAGATGAAAAGATGAGTTAAAGTCAACCAGACAACGTGGGGGAAGAAGCACAAACGCCCTCGCCCTCGGACGTCCAGAGCCCCTGTCCTCCTCAGCACTGGGCTTCTGAGAAGCCAGAATCCCAGGGAAGGCCTGTCAGTGTCTCCCAGGCTGCCAGCTACAGCTAATCCTGCCCGCAGGCTGGGTCCCGCCAGCCTACAGTCCCTCCGTCAGCCAGCAGGACCCAGCACTCACAATCGAAGCCCCTATGCAGGAGAGCAGCAGCGGGGGCATCTCTCTGTTTTCCCTCGTTTGGCCTAAATGGATTAAAATACTTCTTTGACCCAGAATCAGCAAAGTGCTTAACACACAGATGGCTTCTGCTGCCCTCCTTCCCTTGAGAAAGCAATGTACCTTTATCGTGAGTAAGCAGATATGTCTGTTTTGTGAGTTTTTCCAGCAGCATTGAAGTGGCCTCATGGCTGCCAGATGCCTCTGTTTCAAGATCCCAGTGACTAAATTTCTGCCAGAGGTGAGGGCAGGAGTAGGGGCAGCAGCGGTGTAGGGACTAAATTAGGGCAAGTTTCAGCCTTGGGCCAGTACTCGCTGTGCAAGCGGCTCGTTTATGAGACATCCGTAGAGAGGTCATCAGCATTGGGTGTAGTTGCTGGATTCTACCTGACACCCACAACAGTTTAGTGTTTCTCTTGAAAGTGGGAGGGGGGAGGGAGGAAAACATCCTCTTTTGAAGCATGACAAATATAGAGAAAAGTGCACAAATTCCGCACATATGGCCTGGTGATTTTTCACACCGAGAAGGCAGATCCAGCGCCCAGATCAAGATAACACATCCCAGAAACCCTCCCCCTCCCCCCACCGTACTCTACTTCTGGTTACTACCCACCAAGGGTAACCACCACCCTCACTTCGAACATTGTAGATTAGTTTTGGTTTTTGAGTTTTATGTAAATGAAATCACACTATGGATTTTGCAGTTGTGGTTTTGTTCACTCAGTTTTATGTCTGTGAGATTCAGTCACGTTGCTTGTTGTTGTAGTAGTTTATATTCATGCTTCTGAATATATCATTATTATCTATCCGTTCAACTGCTGATGGACATTTAGGTTGTTTCCCAGCTGAGCTATTAGGAATAGTGCTTCTTTGAACCTTCTCATATATGTCTTTTGCCGAACATATGCAGGTTTGGGGGAGAAAATGTATACTTGTATTAGTTGTCTATTATTGCATAATGAATTTCTCCAAAACCTAGGAGTTCACAACAAAAATAAACATTTATTACCTCTCACAGTTTAACGAATGAGAAATCTGGGAGCAACTTGGAAAGGCAGTTCTGGCTCAGGGTGTCTCATGAGGTTGAAATCATCTGAAGGCCAGCCGTGGTCCAGCAGAGCTGCTTGCAAGGTAGCATGGGCCAGGGACCCATGTCACTGGCACATTGGTGCTGACTGTGGGTGAGCAGCCCCAGTTCCTTTGCATGTGGACTTTCCTCCAGGTTGTCTCAGGGTCCTCATGACATGGTAGCTGCCCTCCCCTACAGTAAGCAATCAAAGAGAGAGAGCCAAGTGGAAGCTACATCCTTTTTCTGATTTAGCCTTGGAAGTCACATAGCATCCGTTCTACCTCATTGGTGTGGACATATTTTTAAAACCAATAGCCCACAACATTTTGAAGCTTGGAATTTATCCAAGCTAGGGATCTAAAAATAAGTTTATAGACATTCATACAAGGATCTAAAAGAAATATATTCAACCCAGCCTCTCCTCTTTTATTCATTTAAAATTTTATGAACGTTTGTAGGACAGTTCTCAAGGTATTTTCCGGAGATAAGATGATATTGTATAATAGAAGGTACAAAGGCTTTGGAGCCAGACACACCCAAGTTTGATCCTGGATTCACTACTTACTAATTATGGGTATTTGGGCAAGCAGCCACTTGGATTTTCAGATTCCTTCAACTTTAAAATAGGGAAAATCAGTAGAGCCCAACTCAGTGTTCTGGAAGTAATTAAATGAGATAATGTGTGTAAGGTGCTCATGATGATGGTAGGTCCCTTCCATGTGCTCATTTATTTAAAAAAAATCTTAACCATATACATTAATTATCCAGTAGTAAACGTAGACGTTAACTATCTAAAAAAAAAAAAAGTATTAACCATAGACATTAACCATATACGTTAGCTATGAAGAACCCTGCGAGAGGTACAAAACTGACTCAGACACGGACCTTGCCTTCAAGAGGTGTATGTTCTAGTAGGGTCCTTGACAGATGGAATAACTGTAATACAACTGAGAAAATGTTCGGTGTCTGGAGCAGATGTGGATACAATCCTTTAAATATGGGTTAAATTTGGATATATAGAAATGGAAGAAATTTAGAGGGGCAAGGGAAAGACCAAAAGTATTCCAAATTAGGAGTAACAGCTTCAGTAAAGACAGAGCTAGAAAACCAGGGGGCATGAATCAAGATAACACAGTACTTCATTACAGATATGGCTTAAATATAGGGTAGGAAAGGAGGTTGTGGAAATAGGGGTTGGAAAGGTAATTACCTATCAGAGTAGTTGAAAAGATTGAGAAAGCTACACTCAGTTTTACAGCCTGATGAGAAACATTAAAGCCAGAGACTTTTAAACCAATTTTCAGGGCTGGCTACAAAAGCTAGGCAGGCCTAGCTACTGAAGGATCTATTTGCCATGCTTTTCTTGGCTAACTCCTGTTTGTAGAATCTTTGTGTCTCACGCTGTAAACAGAACTTTCTAAAACTGATCATAAAGAACATGTCTCACTCCAAGCCCAAGCAACTGAGGTGTTTCTTTATTATCCCCACTTTGGGGGCTGCATCAACAGGGAATTGCAGTGAGACTGTTTTTACAGGCCACTCTAAGTGTACTTGTCAAGACTTGGCCATTTGGAATGACCAATTCATGCCCTTAACTCATCTGTGTGTTGACTTCCTCTTCTAGGTAATGAGCTGTTCTCTCCACTTATTCCTCCTCGAGAAGAGTAATCTATTTAGCAACTCTCACTTTTGTTACATTCTCCAGTCCCAGGCAGTGATGCTATTTCATACATAAGACCGAGACGTTTCTATGCTATGATGGAAGCTTGAAGGAAGTTGGAACCGGCAACCTTTCATTTTGAAGCCAAAGAAAAACAAGCACAGATTTTTCAGTCTTGCTAAGAATGGGGGCTAGAGAGATGAGCAGAAAGCTTTCTTCTAGACCCGCTATTCAGTATGTGGTAACCAACGCCTTTATGCGCTCAACTTATATCTTACCTAACATACCCTCCTATTTTGATGAAGCTTATAAGTTTCATCAAAAGAGACATGGTTGTGACCATTCTTGGTGATTTTGTGGGTAAAAATTGGAGGTTCCATTTTATCACCCACTTTGTTTACTCTGAATGAATTCTAGAGCATGAAGGGAAAGGATGGGTTCTAGGTTTGGGATAGAATTCCTAGCCAATCTTGTGCTAGAACTTCCCAAATACCCAGGTAGGTGTTTTTACTCCATTAGGTAACATTTGACGTCGTGGGACCTGTTCTCTACACAAGTGCTCAGGGTGTCCTCTTCCTCTCTGGCTCTGATTTCTTCCCAGGTGGGAAATTGGCAAGTGGAGTCCATGTAGTCTCACCTGTGGGGTTGGCCTGCAGACCAGAGATGTCTCCTGCTCCCACCTACTTTCCAGAGAGATGAATGAAACAGTAATCCTGGCTGATGAGCTGTGTCACCAGCCCAAGCCCAACACGGTGCAAGCTTGTAACCGCTTCAACTGCCCCCCAGCCTGGTACCCTGCGCAGTGGCAGCCGGTGAGTTCTGGGGTTACCCAGTATTGGAGTTTGTGTTTGCAGCAGTGATTCGGGACAGGGAAAGTGCCCTGTGAGAGTGTTGTGTCATTAAAGGACTGTGCAAGATCTGCTCATCCCTCCTTGCTTAGTACTCCCCCAACCTTATTCAAATCCAGATCTTTTCATTACAATTACCAAGCTCTTTCTACTGTACCGCCTCCAGTGACATTCATGACAAAGTTTTCACTGAGCTAAGGAAAAATTTTTTTTAATAAGGACTGTGTGGTGGGTAAATTACCATAAAGCTGCATTTTCTGAATGTGTGCTTTTTCTAGCTTTTGCTATTTAAAATTCAAAGAGATAGAGATACCAGGCAATGGCTTTTCTTTTTTTTTTTTAAAACATAATTCCTTAGCAAAATAGAACGTTAGAAGTCGAGTTAATTACAGACTTTTAAAATTTTCCTGATCCACGGGGAACTATTGTTTAAAGCAGGGGTTGGCAAACTGTTGCCCTAAAGCCAAATCCAGTTCACAACCAATTATTGTAAATAAACTTTTATTGGAAGACAGCCACACCCACTCTGTTATGTGTTTTTTGTGACGTTCCTGCATTATAAGGGCAGAACCGCTTGGTTGTGACGGAGACCATATGGCCCACAAAACCTAAAACATTTACTCTGCCCCTTTACAGAACAGTTTGCTGACCCCATTCTCAAGCATATATTATAATAATAAAAATACAATTATTTTATCCTCAGATCCTCTCTAAAATTAATATATATTTATCAAACTTTAGTTAAGTAACCTTTTTGCATGCCTTTAAAAAATACAGGATTTTAGATTGATTACTTGGATAAAATCTTATTGTACAATTGCCTCCCTATTAGAATATCAGACGTGGTTTTAAAGTGACAACGAAAGTCACAAAAAGTAAGCCTGAAAGGTGAGGGGGACTTACACCCTCCTTTTACTGAAACAGTTTTTCACTCTCAGAAGTGTCCCAGTTAGAATGATACATCATGTGGTCATCCAACTGAGAAGGAGAGAGGAAGACAGCCTTGGTGCCGAGACAAAGAGCTGCCATTTCCATGCGTCCTCTCTGCTTCTTCACAGCCAGTGAACAGAGCCCCTTCCTTCTTCCTTCCCCTTCTTGGGGCTGTGATTTAACAAAGTGCTCAAAGAATCAAACAGTAATGAGTGAGCAACACACTAACGTATAGAGCATCTAGAAACAGACGTTGACTATATATATATCCTTTTTGAGCTTAAATGTACTATATGGCTAGGTTTGTAAAGTCCATGCTACTGTGTGATGGTTTGTGCAAGTCAAGAGAATGTTATATATTTTGAACATCTATGTACCATGTTCTGTTAAGAAATATGTGTTGTGACACACCTAATTGAAGTTAATCCTCACAATAGTCCAGTGAAAAGTAGATTTTATTGTCTTCATTTTAGTTACAGATGATATAACTGTGTCCTAGATATGGTTTTGCCCAAGGTCATAGAGCCTGGTCCAGAACCCAGGTCTCCTGATTTCTGGTGCATTTATACTTTTACCTTTAACTATACGTCAGCTTCATACTGCACCACTAAGCCATGATAACACTAAGAAAGGATGAGCTCAGCCCAATCAACCTCTACTGTTGAAACTGAGTCCCTGTATTATTAGTTTGTGTTGCCATTAAGTACCTAATAAGTTCTGGGCAAAATGTTTATTGAATAACAAAATGAATGAATAGGTCAATAGTACTGCCCACAAGCCCTGAAGTTTTTTACTTTATATCCTCCTGATAGGTTTGTTTCATAGTTGTAGGTAATAATATTGACCGTGAAAGTCAGTGAAACACCAGCCTCTTTCAATAGCCACACATGCTGCTGAATAATGGCAGTGACCTATGCTGAATAATGGCAGTGACCAGCACATCCATATACATGACCTTTTCCGGTCTGTTGCCAACACTGCCACCCCATGCCCAGTGGCCCTGTTTGAAACAGTTGATTTCTAAGGAGTCAATTACTCTTCCACTTTCCATCGCCCTTGGGCCTGTTAAGACATGAATTTATTCTGAAAACTTTTTCTATTTCCTTCCATTAGGGAGAAGACTTTAAGATGAGTTGGATTTAAGTCCATTTTTCAGATCAGGAAAGTAATAGTAAAAACTCTTTGAAGGTTAGCCAGTGAACCACTGACTATACTTTATTAGGACCTTTAAAAAGATCTTTTTCATACACAATGCATAAAGATCTTTTTCATACCCAGTGCATAATAATTGTGAGAAATATTCAAACATAATAAGAAATAAAGAACATAGAAAGTGAAAGCCACCAGGGATTCTATCTTCCAGAGAAAAATCCCTGTTAAACATTTGGTGCATAGGACTCCTTGGTCACTTTTAGGAATCCCTCTGAACCTAGAGGAAACAATAGACTATTCTTATATTATTTCCTAGAATCCTACTTCTTTAGTTAAGTTTTTTAGGCAAAATCAGCTATTACTGACCACTTATTAGGAGAGAGGAAGTCATTGTTTATGCTTATGGAATAAGTCAGGAGTAATTTAAGCATCTCCAAGCTAACTGGCTGTTGTCCTAGGACACCACTTAGTTAAGACATCAGCTGTTGACCATGCATTTGCCTGGTCAGCCCTCTGGTCCCTTGGCAGTCCTTGCTGGGAGAGGGGACCTGCAGTGCTGCCTGCATGTACCAGGAGATAGTGCTGAGGTCTCTAATCCTTCAATAGCCAGTTTATGGTCTTTTTTCATATGAAAGAAAAGAAGAGGGTGGATCAAATGCTTCATTTAAAGGAAGACAGATAACAACCTGATGGCCATTGGCCTGCCTGAGGAGAGAAACTCCCCTTCCTTGCTTTTTGAATATTGGGCTACCACTGACCTCATGCGTATTACCTATGCTTTGCTTTCTGGGGAAAAAAAACATAAATTACGTAAATTGTCATTTACCAGCTAAGAACGCAACCTCCTTTGTCCTTTGTAGAGCATTTTTGCCTGACAAGTAACAAGTAGCCAAGATTTACACATTTTATAGGTCTGAGGAGACAAGTATGGAGTCCAGAGATTTATGTTAACGTTTTAGTTTAGAAACAATTATGCAGAAATGAAACACAGATCTAATTTCTAATTCTAACTTTGATGTTTAGGGGGCCATCTTTATTTCACCTCTTACTCACTACTGCATCCCTTGGTTTTCATCTTTGGTCTTGTGGGAAGGACTCACTTAATATTTATCTTTAGCATTTTAGCTATAATAGCTTGTTGAGTTTTTTTGGTTGGCTTCTGAAACACTTACGTACTTAGTGCATTAGGTCTCCTGAATCCTGTCTAATTTATTAAATATACACACATCCTCCTCCTCCTCTTCATCATCATCTTTGGTGTTGGCTGTATATTACTTTTTCAAATGTTTTATTGAAGTATGGTTAATTTTCAATGTAGCCTTACTTTCTGGTGTACAGCAAAGCAATTCAGTTTTGTTTTGTTTTGTTTTGTTTTTTTGCAGTATGCGGGCCTCTCACTGTTGTGGCCTCTCCCGTTGCGGAGCACAGGCTCCGGACGCATAGGCTCAGCGGCCATGGCTCACGGGCCTAGGCGCTCCGTGGCACGTGGGATCTTCCCAGACTGGGGCACAAACCCGTGTCCCCTGCATCAGCAGGCGGACTGTCAACCACTGCGCCACCAGGGAAGCCCAAGCAATTCAGTTTTATATATATTTTTTCAGATTCTTTTCCATTATAGGTTATTACAAGACATTGAATATAGTTCTCTGTGCTATACAGTAGGTCCTTGTTGTTTATCCTGTTTTATATACAGTAGTGTGTATCTGCTAATCTCAAACTCCCAATTTATCTCCCCCCGCCACCTTGGCATCCCCTTCAGTAACTGTAAGTTTGTTTTCTATGTCTGTTAGCCTATTTCTGTTGTGTAAATAAGTTCATTTGCACCACTTTTTTAGATGCCACATATAAGTGATATCACATGATATTTGTCTTTCTCTGTCTGAAGTCCTCCATTTAATATGATAACCTCTAGGTCCATCCATTATATTACTTTTTATACACCTCACGAGAGATCATTTTCACAACTGGGGTGTTACAGCACCATGATTGAGAACCACTGTTGCAGATGCATACGTCAGTCTGAGACACCTTGATCATGAGAGTCTTCTGCTAGGATTTTTTTCAGTGACTCTCCATTGCCATATAATAAAGCACAATGGCTTAGTCAGGTCTTCATCCCTCTGCACGTCTGCCCCTGCCCATCTCTTAACTGTGGTTCTCCCATCCCTGCTTGTGCATTCCTTCTGCCCACGCTTCTCCCTGCCCACCCGCAGTTCCCCTCCCCTCTGCCTGTCAAAGCCGGCAGGAGTCCCACCTCTCCCACCAGGACTCCTCTACTACCCTCCTGCTCTGCAGCCACATGGCGTTCACGGTCAGTGCTGTTCATTTAACAGTCACATACCACCTTACCTGCTGCTTTCCCACGACTCCTGAGTTAGACCGTCAGGCCAGTAATAGCAGTAACCCAGTCTCAGTGAGAACCCACCACACCCATGCAGGTGTGTAAAGCATAGAGAATGGTGCTGAAAAGGTCCATGGCAAGTGTGCCTGTTCATTTATGGAGCCCTTGATACATTTCAGGAGCTTCTTCTTATTCTAAAAAGAGTATGTATCCAGTGCAGTTCTAGGAACTTTTTTAAAATTTTTATTTTATATTGGAGTATAGTTGATTAACAATGTTGTGTCAGTTTCAGGTGTACAGCAAAGTGATTCAGTTATATATACAAATGTACCTACTCTTTTTCAAGTTCTTTTCCCATTTAGGTTATTATACACACTGCTGTATTTGAAATAGAAAGGATTTTTTTTAATAAATTTATTTTATTTATTTATTTTTGGCTGCATTGGGTCTTCGCTGCTGCGCGCGGGCTTTCTCTAGTTGCGGTGAGCAGGGGCTACTCTTCGTTGCGGTGCGCGGGCTTCTCACTGCAGTGGCTTCTCTTGTTGTGGAGCACGAGCTGTAGGTGCGCGGGCTTCAGTAGTTGTAGCATGTGGGCTCAGCAGTTGTGGCTCGTGGGCTCTAGAGCACAGGCTCAGCAGTTGTGGCGCATGGGCTTAGCTGCTCCGCGGCATGTGGGATCTTCCCGGACCAGGGCTCGAACCTGTGTCTCCTGCATCGGCAGGCGGGCTCTCAACCACTGCGCCACCAGGGAAGCCCAGAAAGGATATTTTTAATGCTAATCTAAAAGTAGATTAAAATCATTTTTAAAAAGATCACAAAGGAGGGAGTTAAGGTTGGACATATGCTCATATCTATAGCAGGGTTCCAATAACACTTATTAACTCACTTTTTAAAAAATTTTATTGGAGTATAGCTGATTTACAATCTTGTGTTAGTTTCAGGTGTACAGCAAAGTGACTCAGTTATACATATATCCACTCTTTTTTATTTTTAGATTCTTTTTCCATATAGGCCATTACAGAGTATTGAGTAGAGTTCCCTGTGCTATACAGCCAGTTCTTATTAGCTATCTATTTCATATATAGTAGTGTGTATATGTCAGTCCCAATCTCCCAATTTATCCTCCCCCCTCCCCTTATGCCCTGGGAACCGTAAGTTTGTTGTCTTCATCTGTGACTCACTTTTGTTTTGTAACTATAGGAAATTCACTTTTATTTTTAACGTATTTAATCCTCACTATCCTTGATGTGATAGTTACTACTCTGATCCTCAGTTTACAGATGAGGAAACTAAAGCACTGTGAGGTTAGCATGAATTCAGACTTTATTTAGTAGAGTTCATTCTCCTGCTCTTCAGTTTATCTTTTAATCCCTACGGCAATCCTTTGAGGAAACAAGGCTCAGAGAGGCTGTGTTTGTCCCGGCTCCCATAGCCAGTAAATGGAAAGGGATCTGTATGAGTCAAAATCCATTCTTTTTTCCACTATGCAGTGCAGCATTCCCAAAACCTCTTTACAATTTGCTCTAAACTGTTAAATTGTGAGGAAATCTGATATCAGCTCAAAAATCAGCAGTTTACATAAAACTCAGTATTTGTTGCATTATCCAGGGTAGTTAATCTGTGTATGTTTCCTCTTGCTGCTATAACAAATTACCACACACTCGTGGCTTAAAAGAACATGAATGTATTATCTTATAGCTCAGGAGGTCAGAAGTCTGAAATCAGTTTCGCTTGGCTAAAATCAAGGTGTTGGCAGGTTTGCATTCCTTCTAGAAGTTCTAGGGGGGGATCTGTTTGCCTTTTCCAGCCTCTAGAGGCTTCTGGCTTTCTTAGCTCATGGCCCCTTCCTCCAGCTTCAAAGCACTTCCCTCCAACCTCAGATTCTGTCTTTATACCCTGTCTGACTCCAGTCCTCCTGCCATCGTCTTACAAGGACCATTGTGACCACATCAGCCCCACCTTGATAACCCAGGTAATCTCCACATCTCAAGATGTCTAACTGAATACCCTCTGCAAAGTCGCTTTTACCATGTCAGGTCAAATGTGCACAGGTTCCAGTGATACGGACATAGATATCTCTGGGGTCATGACTCAGCCTGCTTCAGTCTGCTAGACTGTGGGCTGATGAGCCTATTTGTCTCCATTAGCACAAAGTAAAAGTCTGCCTTCTACTCCTCTTGCCACTACGCGTGAGCTCTGTAGGCATCAATCTTACTTGTTTTTATTCTAAAACAAAAACTTTAAAACAGAAATGAGAGAAGAAGAGAAAGATGCGAGAAAGATTAACCTGAAATGAATGAGAGAGTCCACTCTGAAGCATCATTTCTGTTTCTCTATATGGCCTGTGTTTTATGTGCAGGACTGTGTCCACCCACTGTACATACATATTGCTCACATCTGTATAGAGACTGAAGCAATCAGCACAGCCCCTATGTTCCCCCCTTGCTTGAAACTGTGATTATGTGGCCACTTACCTGTAAACCTTTTTTTCTTTTTTTTTTTTTTTTTATTCAGGGTTACAATTCAGAATGCCTGTAGTTTAGCTATGTAAAAAGATATATGAGAGAAGAGTCCCTGCTGGTAATATTTAGGGGAAAAAAAGAGAATTTTAATAACTATAAATACTTGAGAATTAAAATTTTCATTTAGATTTGAACACACCACACAGGAAAGAATGACTTTGATCTGGACTAGAGGGCTGAATTTTGGCAGAAAGAGTCAATGTAGTCATCAGTTTTGTTATATACCAGTGACTAAAATGTAACTCCTCATGAGTTAGAGACCATCTTTATTTAAAATGTTGTATCCAGGGAGGAAAAAAATCTATTGGGATATTTATCTTAGTTTTTAGTAGTGTATTTCACAAAGAAATGGATGCTTGATCCTACCTCTAGAAGCAACAGTAAATATCGGACTTCCCTGGTGGCGCAGTGGTTAAGAATACGCCTGCCAATGCAGGGGACACAGGTTCGAGCCCTGGTCCGGGAAGATCCCACATCCTAAGATCCTTAGGGCAGAGCACCTAAGCCCGTGCGCCACAACTACTGAGCCTGCACCCTAGAGCCCGCAAGCCACAACTACTGAGCCCACGTGCCACAACTACTGAAGCCCGCAGGCCTAGAGCCCGTGCTCTGCCACAGCAGAAGCCACTGCAATGAGAAGCCTGCACACCACAACAAAGAGTAGCCCCCGCTCACTGCAACTAGAGGGAGCCCGCGCAACAAAGACCCAATGCAGCCAAAAAATAATTAATTAAAAAATAAATAAATGTCAGCAAAACAGATCAGAGTTCACATTTCACAGGTGAAGTGTTTTTGTTTTTATTTATTAGCAGAAAATTCTTTTTAACAATTGCTCTGAATTTTAGTGGGTATGCTAGCCCATGCTTCACGAAGTAACAGGAATGTTAAACCCAGAAGATATACTGCACACCCCTTGCACTTCCAGGGTTAAGAAAGCTTAATCGATATTAGATTAACAAGATAATTTTAATTCACAAAGTGGCCCATATAGAAATTCTGTTCTTATTTAATAATTTTGTTTAGTAAGTGAGATTCCAGTCCTCATTTTTTTTGTTGTTGTTTTTCTGAGCCTTCCTTCAGTTTGACTTAGTTTTTCCCACTGTTATATACTAAACACTCTCTGATTACCCTTTGAACCTCTCAACCTCATATGTTGCAAAGTTACCTCAAATTCTGAAGGTCTAACGTCAAGCTCGATAACACACCTACCTGCCACCTTCCCCCGTAGACCTGGCCTTCCCTCGTGGACCTTGTGCTGTGGGTAACACCACCATCTAGCCTGTTCTCCAGCGAGAAACTAGTGCCATCTCAACCTCATTTGTTCTTCACACTCAGTCAACACCCACGTCCTGTTGATTCCACCTCCTGTATCTTCCCAACCCCCCAGTGCTCTCTTCCTCTCTCATCCTTCTGCCACTGCCTTGGTTCCAGCGCTCTCAACTAACCAAACTACTACACACAGCCTTTTACTTGCTCTCCCTGTACTGTCTCACCTAGCTCTGATCTGACGTTTCCCAACCTGATATCAGTGGTTCTTTACTACAGGCCCTCTGTCAGACCTTTAAAATATTAATACGTGCTCAGAACCCCCCAATAGGGGTGTGGCATGCACTGTCGTTCAGACGTATTTGACAACGAAACCTTTTCTCCCTGGCACATCTATTAACATCTCACAGGGCGGTACTCTTTGGAACCCATTTTCCTTTGCCACCTGAATCATTTCTGCAAATTAGATCGTGTTACCTCCTACTTTAAAACCTTTAATGACACCCCAGGGTCTTAAGAGTATGTCCAGTTATGTCCAAGGCCCTTCACTGTCTGCCACTCATCCGCCTTCTCAGTCTCCTTTCCCAATTACACGTCCCCGTGAACCCTAAGCTCTGCCTTCTCAGGACTCATTGGAGGTGTGTGAACGTGCCGTGTTTCTCCATCTGTGCACACGTGGTCCGACTCTGCCAGCGCTCCTGTCTCCCCGGCCAACCCTTTCTGTGTCACTTCTTCTGCAAAGCCTTCCCCATCTTTCCCATAAAGACTTGGTTGCACTCTCGTCTATATTCCCTCTTTTGTAAAACTGATCACACCTTAGGGTAAAGTGCAGTGACTGGACTGAGGCGTAGTGACCATCTTAAGTCATCTTAAGTCCTCAGCACCTAGTACAGTGCCTGGCACTCAACAAGTACTCAGGAAATGTTTGATGAAAGAATGAATGAGCGAATGAAGAAAGGAATGAAATGAGTTAGAAGCTAAGCAGAGCACATCATGTTAAAACTGGCAACTTGACCTTAGAAACAGAATGTAGACATCACTTTGTGTTGGGGTCAATGTGTGACTCGAGGTACCAAGGAAGTGAACTCAGCTGTCAGTGAATTGAACTGTCAGCATGAAACCAAAAATGTCAAAAGAGGCAGAATTTATGAATGTGCTGATCATGGGGAAGTCCTTAAAAATACAGGACACTCAGGCCATCGTATTTTTGTATAGAAACGTAACTTTTACGTGTTCCTCATGTTGTATTGTTTTTACTTTTCTTATAAAACTAATGAACCCATGACCTTATATCATGAAATATGCATGGCAACAAGGAGAAGCAATATACATACTCTTTTGGGTTATTTATTCTGTTTATGGAATATATTTTAAAACAATACCCATTGCCAGAGGTCTACATCTTCATACCACAATATTATTTTCAATGACGATTCATAAAGCAAACATTTTTCATGTCATTTTATTAAATTTCTCTTGCTTCTGCTTTTAAAATCTTTTCTCCTTTGCATTCTGCCTCTCACGTCAGAGCTATCAGCCTCACCGCGTAACCTTGACCAGTTCACAAAGTCATCACAGACTTTGGAACCTTTACTAATTTGAGATTTCATCTTCTACAATTAAAAAATTGTTTTGAAAACCACCTTTTCCTCAGTGTACACACCAGGGAAACTTTTTGAGCGAAGTTGAGACAAGCGTTTAAAAGCCAAACCCCTGACGACATTAACCCAGCCAGAGGGTTGTCTGCCATCCCTGGAGGATCAGAGCACCCCGCAGGGTACGCGCTGCAGCTGGCTGAAACCCACCGCTGACTTACTTAGAAGAGGCTTCTGGCTAATGATAAAACAGTCCGATAAAAGGTGGATGTGCAGCCCATCAGCTGGATGTTTGTTTTACATCTTTTCAGCATCTGGCTTGTTGGCCCTTTCGTTCATCCAGTCATCGGTTCAACAAACATTTATGAAGTGTACACTCTTTGCCAGATGCTATACTAGGCACTGGGGAATAGAAAGATGAATACGTTCCCTTTCCTCAAAAGTCGCATAATCCTATGTGAATGCAGGGAGGCGGAGGAAAATAGCGGGAGCATAAGCAACCAGCCCTAATGGGATGTGCAGTACCCTTCCAGGTCAAGGTGGGGTGGGTGGGAGGTGACTTATACACCATGAGGCAGAGGGGTTAAAAGAGGCTTTCCTGAAGAAGTGGCCGGTGAGCTGGGCCTTCAAGGATATCTTGGAAGTTTCTGGATGGACAGAGAGGTGAAGGGCATTGCTCCCAGAGTGAACAACGTGATCAAAGGCCTGAGCAGAGGAGGCATCTGTGGGCCCAGGGAAGGGCAGATTGTCCACTGCAGCTAAAGCACCAGCCCACAGCAGGCCGGCAAGGGACGTGGCTGAGAAGCTCAATGCAGCTCAGACTGTGAGGGCTCTGAAGGACATTCTCAGGAGTCTTACTTTATCTTTGGGTGTTGAGAATTTCCTGCAAGTTTTCTGTGTAGGTCAAACTTCAAAATTACAAGCTGATTTTTTTTTTAACTTTTCTTGCAGCTGTTTTGTCATACAGTTGGCACAGAATTCCATATAGTGTTAGGGGGGAATCATCTGAGGGTCTGTCCCTTAAATCAGGTCCTATCTGCAAAGTGACAACTCAGCTCTGTTATTTTTTATTTATTTTTTTTTGCGGTATGCGGGCCTCTCACTGTTGCGGCCTCTTCCGCTGCGGAGCACAGGCGCCGGACGCGCAGGCTCAGCGGCCATGGCTCACGGGCCTAGCTGCTCCGCGGCATGTGGGATCTTCCCAGACCGGGGCACGAACCCGTGTCCCCTGCGTCAGCAGGCGGACTCTCAACCACTGCGCCACCAGGGAAGCCCTCAGTTCTGTTATTTTAAGTGAGTGGTCACACTCTATAGCACATTACAATGTCACCCTTAAAATAAAACCAATTATTTTCATCCGTTCCTTAATTTGAAAGAGAGAAAAAATTAACCTGCATTTTACCTTATTGCCACATTCAGTAAGATGCTTAAATCTGAACGCTGTTCTTATTCACCTACCTGTTTATATTGGGAGCATTTATTCAAATTGGATGGACACCCATACACCTTATAAGATACTCCACATAACCACTGGCTCTAACAGAGGCTGCTCTGGGTCCCAGGTTTTCCCCTCCATGTTTATTTTACTCCCATTGGAAATGATGGACGGGCATTCATTTGGAGAGATGGTTCTCAATCCTGGTTGCATAGAATTACCTGGGAGGTTTAAAAAAAGAATGTTTTTTAATTTAAAAAATTAATGTCTGGGACATATATCCCAGAGTTTAATGGATCTGAGATGGGGCCCAGGACTCTGGACTTTTCAAAAGCTCCCAGGTGGTTTTAAAGTGCAGCAGGGGCTTCCCTGGTGGCACAGTGGTTAAGAATCCACCTGCCAATGCAGAGGACACGGGTTCAAGCCCTGGTCTGGGAGGATCCCACTTGCCGTGGAACAACTAAGCCCGTGCGCCACAACTACTGAGTCTGTGCTCTAGAGCCCGCGAGCCACAACTACTGAAGCCCGCGTGCCTAGAGTCCGTGCTCTGCAACGAGAAGCCACTGCAGTGAGAAGCCCGCCCATCGCAACAAAGAGTAGCCCCCGCTCTCCGCAACTAGAGAAAGCCCGCGCGCAGTAACGAAGACCCAACAACAGCCAAAAATAATTAATTAAATAAATGTTTAGAAATAAATAAAGTGCATCAGGATTGGGACCACCGAATAAGAGGGTGACAGCTGGGCCACAGCAGCATTCTGACTCTACGCAGGAGCACTGTATCACCATCCTCACCTTGACTCTGGGTACCCATCCCCCTTGCAGTTCTGACTCCAGCCAACTGATCACAGACCCCCATGAGTTCGGAGAGCCCACTGCTGCAGCACGAGAAGCTCCTACAGCACAAACGCTCAGCCTTTGTATACCCAGGCCTAATTTCTCAGCAAGCACAAGGGCAGCAGATTCAAGAAAAGGGACTATTCTTGAAGAAAGCAGAGCACTCCTTAGAGTTTTAAAAGAAAATCCCTCCACCCGCAGAAGAGAGTAGTCATGGTTGGTAGATTAGCTAGGGTTAGATTTTTCTTTTTCTTTTCCCTCTTTCTTAGCATTTGTGCCTATGCCTCCTTTTTTCTTTTTTTTTTTAAATTTTTTATACAGTTTTTAAAGGTTACTTTCCATTTAGTCATCACAAAATATTGGCTATATTCCCTTTGTTGTATAATACATCCTGAGCCCATCTTACATCCAGTAGTTTGTATCTCCCACTTCCTCACCCCTATATTGCCCCTCCCCCCCCAACTGGTAACCGCTAGTTTGTTCCCTATATCTGTGATTCCGCTTCTTTTTTGTTACATTCACTAGTTTGTTGTAATTTTTAGATTCCACATGTAAGTGATTTCATACAGTATTTGTCTTTCTAGCTAGAGTTAGATGGACTAAAAATGACAGGACACCCAAAGGCACAGTGGCTTAGATAAGAGAGAGAAGTGTTTTCCTCTTATACACACACAGGCCATCCAGGGCCGGTATGTTGGCTTCACCCCCACGAAGATAGGCTGCTTCCCTCCTTTTGCCTGTCGCCATCCAAGGCGGAAGGTTAAATTTTAGACATCGTGTTCAAATTCCAGCCAGCAAGGACGAGGCGGGAAGGGGAAAATGCCACATTTTCTTTCTGTGGGTTTTTCCTTGAAGTTGCACACAACATTCTACGTATATCCTTTTGCCCAGCACTTAGTCACGTGGCACCTTCAAGGGAGGTCAGCAAATATAGTCTGTATGCCAAAAGGTCTTGTGCCCAGCTGAAAACGGAGGGCTGCTTTGCCTACCGCAAGGGAGGAACAGAGTCCTGGAATGACAGCCTCCTGCCCCGCCGCGGGCAACTGGATGATAACTATTAAATTACATGTAAATGGTGTGTTTGATTGGGGTCCTGCTGAAAACCACTAACATGAGGTGATTTTTCTTGTATCCCAAATTTCCATGGGTCTTGCTCCCACCGCGCTAAAAAAACACCAGTCCTACAAGAAACGTGTTCCAGGGAGTCCTTCGGAAAACCAAGCCTCAAATCTACCGCCCCTCCAATAGGGTAGAGTGGATGTTTACACTTAGAGAGAGAGGAAGTGCTGCCTTCTCTGCAGGTTATTTCCTCCAGATCTACACTGGTGGCAGCAGCTCCCTCTTGCTCATTCTGGAAGCAGCACAGATTATTTTCACTGGGTCATAAATATGTTTAGCCCTCTATTATATAACCTTTTAAACCAGTTGTCTTGGGTGACTGCAAATCATAGTTTAGAACCAACTTTTTTTTTTAACATCTTTATTCGAGTACAACTGGGCTACAATGTTGTGTTAGTTTCTGCTCCATAACAAAGTGAATCAGCTATACGTATACATATATCCCCATAGCTCCTCCCTCTTGCGTCTCCCTCCCACCCTCCCTATCCCACCCCTCTAGGCGGTCACAAAGCACCGAGCTGATCTCCCTGTGCTATGCGGCTGCTTCCCACTAGCTATCTATTTTACGTTTGGTAGTGTATATATGTCCATGCCACTCTCTCACTTCGTCCCAGCTTACCCTTCCCCCTCTCTGTGTCCTCAAATCTGTTCTCTACATCTGCATCTTTATTCCTGTCCTGCCCCTAGGTAGAACCAACTTTCTAAGATTTAAAGGCCCGTGAAATTCCTGGGTGCCCTAGCTACATATTTGAGATTAAGAGCAGAGGGTGTAGAACTTGCTACAAAATTCATTTCAAGGAGAGGAAGCAAAATCCTTTGGGCTGGTTCCCGGGTATTCTTCCTTTTCTTTTTTTTTTTTGTTGTTGTTCTTTTTTCACTCTTGAGTCAAACCAAGGCTAAGGTAAGAATTAGCAGTCAAATGTGCTACTGTCCTATGCAGGGTCTGCTTTCTCCTCCTTCTCCAGTGTTCCAGGACCTGCGGAGGGGGCATCCAGAAGCGCGAGGTTCTTTGCAAACAGCGCATGGCTGATGGCAGCTTCTTGGAGCTTCCAGAGACCTTCTGTTCGGCCCCCAAACTGGCCTCCCAGCAAGCCTGCAAGAAAGATGACTGCCCCAGCGAGTGGCTGCTCTCTGACTGGACAGAGGTAGGTATGCTTCTCAGAAGGAGATGACAAAAGAGGCAGAAGGAGGAGAAGGCACCCAAGCTTATAGATACAGAAGGCGAGAGGAGAACAAAATAATCCTCCTAACACTGTGGAACAGAGTCTTGTTTTCTTCATTTTTATTGGAGCATAGTTGATTTACACTTTGGTGTTAGTTTCAGGTGTGCAGCAAAGTGAATCAGTTCTGCATGGCACAGAGTTTCTGTAAGCGCTGATATACCATATCGTGTAACTAGATTTTAACTGGGCTGCGGGGATGCGAGTTAAGCGGCCAGCCCTCACTCCACAGTCAGAAGCGGGGAACTGTAAACGGGCCCTTCGCGCAACAAAACCAGGCCTCATTCATGCGTACCGTTCGGGCCCGGGATTCTACTCAGAACACCGGGTTCTTCCTCTACCTTCGCTCCCGCCTCCTTGACCCCCCTGCCTCTCCTACTCCCAGATGTTTCTAGTCTCTCCTCAGGAAAGGCAAAGCCTCTCTAGTTTTTCTCTTCCAAGTTACTGGAGAATGAGGCACATGATTTATTAGGAAAAGAAGGCCAAGGAAATCCTGCCTCTTTCCTGTCAGTTTTCTGGCTCCGGAACATCAACAGCTTCCCAGCCAGAGCAGCTGATTTCCCCCGTCGCCCTGCATCTGGGGAGATGGCTGCATCGGCATTGCCGTTCCTGACTTGCCTCGTAAGTTAGGGATAGATCCCCAACTAACCGACTTCTCTAAATCATTCCTACTTGAACACTAGCACGAACTAATTCATGGATACCCAGCTGCAACTTGTTTTCAGCCTCTCCTCCTCCTTTGACTTGCCTGCAACTCCCCCAGCTTCATGGGCCTATGTGTCTTTCATAGAGAAATCCCGCTGGCAAGCAGGTACAGCCAAGAACAGAAGGACGAGGCCTGAAGTGAACATCTCTGTGTCCCAGGCAGAGTCGAGCCCCTCTCCTTTCTTGCATAGAAGCATCCGAACTGGCCTTGGTGATCTCACTGCCTCCTCTGCAGTCTGTCCAACTCACAGGACAGAGCTGCTGCTGGTTAAAATACATCACAGAGGGGAAAGCTGCCTCTGAAAATTAAGATGCCATGTCTTTCAACCTACATTCTGAGAATTCTTGCCCTGTGTTTTGTCAGCCCGTGTAGAGGTCCATGAGACGGTACCTGCAAAGGGCACTGAAATTGAGAGGTAACTGACACACCATAGATTTTGTAATTTGGCAGTAAAATTGCCTTCTGATGGTAGCTCCCCGCAAATGGCTGAGAACAGAAGGGGCAATGATTGTTATTTCATCTTTTAGAAATAATTTTGTTTCAGAAGGATAAAAGATTAAATGTGTGGAATGCATGTGTGAACATGTCAGTGACAATTTTTCCATGGATTGTTGATTTGGGGTACGGTATCATATATGAAAAATCCTTAACAAAACTAGCAGTGCAGACAAGGGCACTGATGTATTTGCCAAGTAAGTGACTCTAGATGAAGACTTCCTCCCAGGGGCGTAGTGTAAAAGGCACTGCTCTTCTAAGTCTGTCGGTGATAGTCTTCCATGAGTGGGATGCTGAGAAAGGGACTTGTGTGTATGAGAATTGTCCTCCCAACTTCCCGGAGTTTGTGGCCTCTGAGCATATGGAACACAGAGAAAATCTGAAGGAGGGACCCTGTGATTAGGCACTAAGGAAAGGAGACTGCTGCATTGCAATCCCATGGGTCCCATTACGTAAAGGAGACCTTTAGAACAGTATCACGTGTAGTTAAGAGTTCAGACTCAAAGACAGGCAAACTTAGGTTCGAATCCTGACTCTGCCACTTACTAGCTATATAACCTGGGCTAGTTACTTAGCCCTTCTAGGCCTTAGTTTGCTTAGCTAAATGTTGGAGATGATAATAGTGTTCACTAACATGGTTATTGGGACGCTTAAAAATTAAATGATGCACATGAAGTACTTTGTGTCTAGTAAAAGTTAACCCTTAGCTATTGTTATGATTTTCTTCCATCCCTCCTCATTGTCGGGAAAAGGAGAGGAAATAAAAGAAAGCACTTGACTGGCTGGATCCAGGATCATGACCAAGGCCTCCCACAAGCTTTGCTGGTCTTCCTAGGAGGTGGAAGTTACATTTGGGGAACTAGGTAGAGTTAGCCCTTATCCAGGGAATGTTACTAGGTTCTGCATTATCTGGGCTGATGAATGGAAATTCCAAACATTGAGAAGGGGCTGGGAATGGTGGGATTTTAGCCCCGGTTCACCGGTGTTAAACTCAAGCTGATGCCATACAAAAGTGCTCCTGGGGGTGTTCACAGGGTTTCCAGTTGCCCCTATCGTCCCAACAACCCTTCCCTTGGCCCTTCTGTCTGGGATGAGACGTGCATTCCACACACTCCCACAGGACTCCCCTTGGAGAAAGGAAAACCTGGATGATCTATGGGTGTTTTTCATCCTCAACTATCTGGGCGCAATCTCATGGTTACTGCACAGAATCCCTCAGAGACAGAATTAAGCCAACGTTTTAAACCCTTCAAATAAAATTACTTTCAGATCCTATTCCGAGGAAAGGCCTCTCAAAAGACCTTACTTCTTTTCTTTAAAAGAAACACTTGCGTCTCTTGAAAGAGTTGGCTATTCATTATTTTTAAGTCATATTTTTACGGAAATTCCTCCCTCACAAAAATATAAGAGAAATTAAACTCAATTTTCGAGCTAGAAGGAACTTAGGAGATCCTATAACCTAGTTGTTCTTTTAAACATTAAAGCCACAAGACCCTTTTTTCCATTGAAATGTTATTGTGAAGCCAGAAATCTAAAACAGAACAAATCAGAGCTGTTTTGGGTGAAGTAGGGGGTAGGTTGGGTAGGGGTCCCGGATCTCCAAGTGGTTGGGTCTCCAGACCACCTGAGAAGCCCCTAAATCACTTGTTCAACATAGTTAAAGAACACAGTTTGAAAATCCCTGCTCGAATATAGTTTCCCTGTTTTACAGATGTGGAAATTGAGAGAAGTTTAGAAATTGAGAATTTTAGAGAAAGAACTAGACTTGACCAAAATCCTAAACTCGTCTTCTGACACACAGTCCATTTTTCCATTTTTCTACTTGGCAGCACTAAAATGACCAGGCTTTTAAAATTTCCAGGCTCTTTACCCCCATCCCACCTGATCCCTGGATTCGGTGCTGTCATTTACAATAAAATAAGGGATAGGTGGAATTTGGAATCCACGATCATCAGGGAACAAAAGCAACGGGCTTGATTCTCATCCCCGTTTTTTGCGTCTTAAATGTCTTTCAGGGTGGTGGATATCACAGTGCCTTGCATAGAATAGTTCATTTCCATGGGCTAGCATATAAAACTTAGATACATAAGATAATATTTTTTGGTTTCCACTGTCAGCTTTCAAGTTAACGTGGCATGCTGCCATGACCCTAGTTCAGGCCGTTATCATCTCAAGCCTGGACTACCGTGGCAGCCTTCTTAACTGACATCCCTGTCTGCCATTCATCTCCTACTCCCATCCCTCCCAGACACTGTTGCCAGATTTACCTTCTCAAAATACCTCTTTCATCATTTCACTCTTCCCTTTAATGGCTCCTCATTGCCTTATGGACCAATTCCAAACCTTCTGTCTGAAAATTAAAAGTCTCCAACATCTGGCCCCAAACCACCTCTTGAGCTCCTGACACTCTCCACTTGGCCCCTCTGTTCAGTCAGACTGGTTTAGGTCTGCCCCCAAGCCTGCCTTGGCCTTGTGCACTGAACTCTTCTACCTTGATTCTGGTTATTTCCCTGCCTCCCATGCTTATCCCCGGCTCTCTATACCCATCCAGACTCCAACGATCTTCCAGATTAGGCCAGGAAATCACTAGTATACCATAAGCATTCACCAATTGTTAGCATTAATATTTTCATACTTCACTTGACTTTTAGTTTTATATTTTTACTAAATTCTTTTATTACTATATAATTCTTTAAACAGCTTTATTGAGGTATAATTTATATACTATAAAATTCAACTTAGCATAACGTCTTCAACGTTTATCCATTTTGTAGCACATTCTCAGAACATTCCTTCTTAGGGTGGAATAAAATATTCCATGATACAGATATACCACATTTCATTTATCCATTCACCAACTGAGGGATATTTGAGTTGTTTCCACTTTTGCCTATTAAGAATCATGTTGCTATGAACCTTAGCATACAAGTCTTTATATGGATGTATGTTTTCATTTCTATTGGGTAAGACACCTAGGACTGAAATTGCTGGGTCATATGATAAATGTATGCTTAACTTTTTAAAAAAATATCAAACTTGCTTTCTAAAAGGGCTGTGCTATTTTACATTCCCACCAGCAATACAGGAAGGCTCTAATTTTTCTACATCCTCACTTATAATAATAATACTTATTGTTGTCCATCTTTTTGATTATGGGCATTTTAGTGAATATAAAGTGGTATTTCATTGGGGTTTTGATTTCTATGTTCCCTAATATACTATTTCATTTTAACAACGCATTTGGATTTCTTCCCATTATTTGATGACATCCCCTTGAGGTTAGGAACCATCTTGCACATTTTGTCCCATAGCATTTAGTGCCCCACCTCAAACAAAGTAAATGCATAAGAATTATCTGATACTTGACATTAAAGTATTGTAATTTATTTGTAAAGGAAGGAGATAGGAATTAGCATTAACTGAATGTCATTTCTGTGTGTGAAATTTTAAAATATATTACCTCATTTAATTCCCAGCCTTGCAAAATAAGTATAAGAAGTGGTAACAGACTCAGAGAGTTTAAGTGACTTGCCAACTAGTGAAATACTGAGCTGGACTCTGTGACTCTCTAACGCTAAATCCCAGGCTACGAAAGTAAAAACAGGGAGCCCAGTGGGAGGGAGGGCCCCCACCAGCCGAAGCTGCGACCGTCCTTGGGACCACGGGCCAGTTTTTTCAACGAGTAACTTAAAGACAAAATGGAAAAACAAGGAGGTTTCTGCCTGAGATCATGTTGATGTGAAACCAGGGATGGCCACCCTGGGCCAGTTCCCTGAAACCTGGACCTCGAAGGCCACTTTATTCAAACAAAGAAAGGATTTTGCCATTTGGAGGTCAACATGTTAGAGCCATGTGGCTGACAGGGTCTTGGTGCTCTGGCCTGATGTCATGGCTGAGCCTCCAAGGTGGGAGAGCAGAGTTCAGGACATTGGACGACCAGAGACCTCCCAGACCCACGTAATAGCAATCGGTGAGAGCTCTCCCAGAGATCTCTGTCTCAACGCTAAGACCCAGCTCCACCCAATGGCCAGCAAGCTTCAGTGCTGGACACCCCATGCCAAACAACTAGCAAGACACGAACACAATCCCACCCATTAGCAGAGAGGCTGCCTAAAATCATACTACGTTCACAGACACTCCAAAACACACCACCGGACGTGGCCCTGCCCAACAGAAGGACAAGATCCAGCCTCATTCACCAGAACACAGGCACCAGTCCCCTCCACCAGGAAGCCTACACAACGCACTGAACCAACCTCACCCACTGGAAGCAGACACCAAAAACAACACGAAATACGAACATGCAGCCTGTGAAAAGCAGACCCCAAATACAGTGAGTTAAACAAAATGAGAAGCCAGAGAAATAAGCAGATGAAGGAGCAAGGTAAAAACCCACCAGACGAAACAAATGAAGAGGAAATAGGCAGTCTACCTGAAAAACAATTCAAGTAATGACAGTAAAGATGATCCAAAATCTTGGAAATAGAATGGAGAAAATACAAGAAACGTTTAACAAGGACCTAGAAGAACTAAAGAGCAAACAAACAATGATGAACAACACAATAAATGAAATTAAAAATTCTCTAGAAGGACTCAGTAGTATAATAACTGAGGCAGAAGAACGGATAAGTAACCTGGATGATAAAATAGTGGAGATACCTACTGCAGAGCAGAAAAAAGAAAAAAGAACGAAAATTGAGGACAGTCTCAGAGACCTCTGGGACATTAAATGCACCAACATTCAAATTAAAGGGGTCCCAGAAGAGGAAGAGAAAAAGAAATCGTCTGAGAAAATATTTGAAGAGATTATAGTTGAAAACTTCCCTAACATGGGAAAGGAAATAGCCAATCAAGTCCAGGAAGCACAGAGAGTCCCATACAGGATAAATCTAAGGAGAAACACTCCAAGACACATATTAGTCAAACTATCAAAAATTAAATACAAAGAAAAAATATTAAAAGCCGCAAGGGAAAAGCAACAAATAACATACAAGGGAATCCCCATAAGGTTAACAGCTGATCTTTCAGCAGAAACTCTACAGACCAGAAGGGAGTGGCAGGACGTATTTAAAGTGATGAAAGGGAAAAACCTACAACCAAGATTATTCTACCCAGCAAGGATCTCATACAGATTCAAGAGAGAAATTAAAACCTTCAGAAACAAGCACAAGTTAAGATAATTCAGCACCACCAAACCAGCTTTACAACAAATGCTAAAGGAACCTCTCTAGGCAGGAAACACAAGAGAAGGAAAAAACCTACAAAAACAAACCCAAGACAATTAAGAAAATGGTAATAGGAACATACGTATCAATAACTACCTTAAATGTAAATGGATTAAATGCTCCATCCAAAAGACATAGACTGCCTGAATGGATACAAAAACAGCAACCGTATATATGCTGTCTACAAGAGACCCACTTCAGACCTAGAGACACATACAGACTGAAAGTAAGGGGATGGAAAAAGATATTCCATGCAGATGGAAAGCAAAAGAAAGCTGGAGCAGCAATTCTCATATCAGACAAAATAGACTTTAAAATAAAGACCATTACAAGAGACAAGGAAGGACATGACATAATGATCAAGGGATCAATCCAAGAAGAACATAGAACAATTGTAAATATTTATGCACCCAAGAAAGGAGGACCTCAATACATAAGGCAAATGCTAACAGCCATAAAAGGGAAAATCGACAGTAACACAATCATATTAGGGGACTTTAACACCCCACTTTCACCAATGGAGAGATCATCCAAAATGAAAAAAATAAGGAAACACAGCTTTAAATCACACATTAAACAAGATGGACTTAATTGATATTTATAGGACGGACATTCCATCCCAAAACAACAGAATACATTTTCTTCTCAAGTGCACACGGAACATTCTCCAGGATAGATCATATCTTGGTTCACAAATCAAGCCTCAGTAAATTTAAGAAAATTGAAATCATATCAAGTATCTTTTCTGACCAGAATGCTATGAGACTAGATATCAATCACAGGAAAAAAAACTATAAAAAATACAAACACATGGTAGCTAAACAATATGCTACTAAGTAACCAAGAGATCACTGAAGAAATCAGAGGAAGTCAAAAAGTACATAGAAACAAATGACAATGAAAACATGACGACCCAAAACCAATGGGATGCAGCAAAAGCAGTTCTAAGAGGGAAGTTTATAGCTACACAATCCTACCTCAAGAAACAAGAAGAATCTCAAATAAACAACCTAACCTTACACCTAAAGCGATTAGAGAAAGAAGAACAAAAACACCCCAAAGTTAGCAGAAGGAAAGAAATCATAAAGATCAGAAAGAAATGAAAAAGAAATGAAGGAAACAGTAGCAAATATCAGTAAAACTAAAAGCAGGTGCTTTGAGAAGATAAACAAAATTGATAAACCATTAGCCAGACTCATCAAGAAAAAAACAAAAGGGAGAAGACAGAAATCAACAGAATTAGAAATGAAAAAGGAGAAGTAACAACTGACACTGCAGAAATACAAAGGATCATGAGACATTACTACAAGCAGCAATATGCCAATAAAATGGACAACAAATCATAGAGAAGCACAACCTTCTGAGACTGAACCAGGAAGAAATAGAAAATATAAACAGACCAATCACAAGCACTGAAATTGAAACTGTGATTAAAAATCTTCCAACAAACAAGACCCCAGGACCAGATGGCTTCACAGGCGAATTCTATCAAACATTTAGAGAAGAGCTAACACCTATCCTTCTCAAACTCTTCCAGAATATAGCAGAGGGAGGAACACTCCCAAACTCATTCTGTGAGGCCACCATCAACCTGAAACCAAAACCAAAGATGTCACAAAGAAAGCACTACATGCCAGTATCACTGATGAACATAGATGCAAAAATCCTCAACAAAATACTAGCAAACAATCCAACAGCACATTAAAAGAATCATACACCATGATCAAGTGGGGTTTATCCCAGGAATGCAAGGATTCTTCAGTATATGCAAATCAACCAATGTGATACACCATATTAATATATTGAAGGATAAAAACCATATGATAATCTCAATAGATTCAGAAAGAGCTTTCCACAAAATTCAACACCCATTTATGATAAAAACTCTCCAGAAAGTAGGCATAGAGGGAAGCTACCTCAACATAATAAAGGGCAATATATGACAAACTCACAGCCAACATTGTTCTCAATGGTGAAAAACTGAAACCTCTTCCTCTAACATCAGGAACAAGACAAGGTTGCCCACTCTCACCACTATTATTCAACACAGTTTTGGGAGATTTAGCCACAGCAATCAGAGAAGAAAAAGAAATAAAGGGAATCCAAATCGGAAAAGAAGAAGTAAAACTGTCACTGTTTGCAGAGGACATGATACTATACATAAAGAATCCTAAAGATGCTACCAGAAAACTGCTAGAGTTAATCAATGAATTTGGTAAAGTAGCAGGATACAAAATTAATGCACAAAAATCTCTTGCATTCCTATACACTAACGATGAAAAATCTGAATGTGAAATTAAGGAAACACTCCCATTTACCATTGCAACAGAAAGAATAAAATACCTAGGAATAAACCTACCTAAGGAGACAAAAGACCTGTATGCAGAGAAGTATAAGACACTGATGAAAGAAATTAAAGACAATACAGAGAGATATACCATGTTCTTGGATTGGAAGAATCAATATTGTGAAAATGATTATACTACCCAAAGCAATCTACAGATTCAATGCCATCCCTATCAAACTACCAATGGCATTTTTCAAATCAAACAAAAAATTTCACAATTTGTATGGAAACACAAAAGACCCCAAATAGCCAAAGCAATCTTGAGAATGAAAAATGGAGCTGGAGGAATCAGGCTCCCTGACTTCAGACTATACTACAAAGCTACAGTAATCAAGACAGTATGGTACTGGCACAAAAACAGGATATTGATCAATGGAACAGGATAGAAAACCCAGAGATAAACCCACGCACATACGGTCACCTTATCTTTGATAAAGGAAGCAAGAATAAACAATGGAGAGAAGACAGCCTCTTCAGTAAGTGGTTCTGGGAAAACCTGACAGCTACATGTAAAAGAATGAAGTTAGAACACTCCCTAACACCATACACAAAAATAAACTCAAAATGGATTAAAGACCTAAATGTAAGGCTAGACACTATAAAACTCTTAGAGGAAAACATAGAGCACTCTTTGACATAAATCACAGCAAGATCCTTTTTGACCCACCTCCTAGATAAATGGCAATAAAAACAAAAATAAGCAAATGAGACCTAAACTTAAAAACTTTTGCACAGCAAAGGAAACCATAAACAAGATGAAAAGAAAACCCTCAGAATGGGAGAAAATATTTGCAAATGAAGCAACTGACAAAGGATTAATCTCCACAATATACAAGCAGCTTATGCGGCTTGATATCAAAAAAAACAACCCAACCCAAAAATGGGTCAAAGTCCTAAATAGTCATTTCTCCAAAGAAGATATCCAGATTGCCAACAAACATATGAAAGGATGTTCAACATCACTAATCATTAGAGAAATGCAAATCAAAACTACAATGAGGTATCACCTCACACGGGTCAGAATGGCCATCATGAAAAAATCTACAAACAATAAATGCTGGAGATGGTGTGGAGAAAAGGGAACCCTCTTGCACTGTTGGTAGGAATGTAAATTGATACAGCCACTATGGAGAACAGTATGGAGGTTCCTTAAAAAACTAAAAATAGAACTAACATATGCCCCAGCAATCCCACTACTGGGCATATACCCTGAGAAAATCATAATTCAAAATGAGACATGTACCACAGTGTTCATTGAAGCACTGTTTACAATAGCCAGGACATGGAAGCAACCTAAGTGTCCATCTACAGATGAATGGATAAAGAAGATGTGATACATATATACAGTGGAATATATTGTATATTCCTAGGGGCATATACAATATGTATATGAACCTGGGGTCAAGACAGGAATGAAGATGCAGACATAGAAAATGGACTTAAAGACACGGGGAGGGGGAAGGATAAGCTGGGACAAAGTGAGAGAGTAGTATTGACATATATACACTACCAAATGTAAAATAGATAGCTAGTGAGAAGCAGCCACATAGCAGAGGGAGATCAGCTCGGTGCTTTGTGACCACCTAGTGGGTGGCATATGCAAGTGGGAGGGGATAGAGGTATATATGTATACATATAGCTGATTCACTTTGTTATACAGCAGAAACTAACACAGCATTGTGACGCAATTATACTCCAATAAAGATGTTAGAAAAAAAAAGTCAAAACAGGTGAAAGGTCCACAGGAGACATGAGACTAGAAAATCTTCGAGTAGAATATGCCTACAGTATGGATGTGTCTTCCCACATTGTTACATAATTAATATTTCTCTATCTCTCTTAGTTGCTATTGCTTTTCCAAGCAACTTCTTCCTTATTTTGGTGAGTTTCAGAGCCCACACGAACCCATTAGCCTTTAGTTACCTGAATTTACATGCTTTGGGCCCTTCTTTTCCCACCAGTGTTCCACGAGCTGCGGGGAGGGCACCCAGACGCGAAGTGCCATTTGCCGGAAGGTGCTGAAAACAGGTGTCTCAGCTACTGTCAATTCCTCCCTGTGCCCGCCCCTGCCGTTCTCTTCATCCATCAGGCCCTGTATGCTGGCCACCTGTGCAAGTGAGTATGTCAGAGCTCTGGGGATGGGGAGACGGCAAGAACAGTAGCTTTTCCTGAACCCAAGACCAGCGGCAGATAGGCAGTAAAGCCCTCTGAGGGCATTAGGCTCGTGAGCTCAGCTGGAGATGGGGAAGGAATCTTAATTATACGTGGCCAGGCAGGATGCTTTTCTCTGCTGGAAAAAACAGTTTGCAGGAGGTAGGGCAAAGTTCACTTGCTGGCATATGGAGATCTGGAAGCTGGAGTCAGCATGTTACTAATGAAGCCTAATGTTACCCACTCCAGTGTTTTAAACTAAACAGATTTGTTTAATGTTAATCCCTAGAGGTGTAACACTTCTGGGGTCTCCTCCCCATGTATACGGGGACCCTGGTGCTCCGCAGGACCCAAAAGGGATCCATTCTCCTTCTCTTTGTCCTCTGCCTCTTTTTATGATGCTGATTTCTTTCTCTTTCTTTCTTTCTTTCTTTTTTAAGTCCTTTTAATGAGAGGAACTGCCTTTCCCCTGGAACCGCCCTCCATCTAGAACCCTGCATCTCAGCTTCTAGGGGTAGACAACCCCAGCAGCGTGATAGCAGGTTGCCCCACTGCACCTCATTAGCTCTCCCATGTTTCATTGCGGCAGCAGCTTGATGGCCCACAGCTGGTAGCCATTTACTTCCGTAAAACAGAAGGTGGTAAATGAAGGCCCAGCCCAAACCAAACTGAAGTGCTTTCTTTCCCTCTTCTCCCTTTTGTCCCCCGTCTTTCTTCTCTTTGCCCTCTCCTTTTCACTGTCTCTTGTCGCTGCACCTCACTGCCCCCTTTCTCTGCTCTCCGCTTCTCTCTCTCCGCTCTCCGCTTCTCTTTCTCCATCCATCTGCCTTCCCTTTCATTGCTTTCATTCCAGGGCCCGGGTGGCCATCCACAAAGCACAGTCCTCACATCGCGGCAGCAAGGAAGGTATACATCCAGACCCGTCGGCAGAGGAAGCTGCACTTCATCGTGGGGGGATTCGCCTACCTGCTCCCCAAGACCGCAGTGGTGGTACGCTGTCCCACGCGGCGCTTCCGCAAGCCCCTCATCACCTGGGAGAAAGACGGCCAGCACCTCATCAGCTCCGCCCACGTCACCGTGGCCCCATTTGGGTACCTGAAGATCCACCGCCTCAAGCCCTCTGATGCGGGCATCTACACCTGCTCGGCTGGCCCGGCCCGGGAGCAGTTTGTGATTAAGCTCATTGGAGGCAACCGGAAGCTGGTGGCCCGGCCCTTGAGCCTGCGGAGCGAGGAGGAGGCCCTCGCGGTGAGGAAGGCCCGCCCGAAGGAGGCCCTGCAGACCCACAAACACCAGAACGGGATCTTCTCCAATGGCAGCAAGGCCGAGAAGCGGGGCCTCCCTGCTGATGCCGGGAGCCGCTATGATGATCTGGTCTCTCGGTTGCTGGAGCAGGGGGGCTGGCCAGGAGAGCTGCTCGCCTCCTGGGAGGTCCAGGACTCCACAGAAAGGAACACATCCTCAGAAGAGGACCAGAACGCCGAGCAGGGCCTTCTGCACCTGCCTTTCACCATGGTGGCCGAGCAGCAGCGCCTGGACGACATCCTCCGGAACCTCTCCCAGCAACCCGAGGAGCTCCGCGACGTCTACAGCAAGCACCTAGTGGCCCAGCTGGCCCAGGAGATCTTCCGCAGCCGCCAGGACGCGCACCAGGACGCGCTCCTCAAGCCGTCCGAGCGGGGGATTCCCCCAGTGGCCATCCCTCCTCATAAACACGTGTCTGGCTTCAGCAGCTCCCTCCGGACCTCGTCCACTGGGGAGGGCGGGGGCAGCTCTCGCCGGCCGCACCGGAAGCCCATCATCTTGCGCAAAATCTCAGCCGCCCAGCAGCTCTCAGCCTCCGAGGTGGTCACCCACCTCGGGCAGACTGTGGCCCTGGCCAGCGGGACACTGAGTGTGCTTCTGCACTGCGAGGCCATAGGCAACCCAAGGCCTACCATCAGCTGGGCCCGGAACGGAGAAGAGGTTCAGTTCAGCGACAGGTGAGCTTTGCAGCTACTCCGGTCTGGGAGGGACGGGCAAGGGGCCACACTGTGTGGGAGACACCCTATTCATTCTTCCTTCAAGGTGTTTCCAAGGGTCGGGCTTAGAGCACTGGGCCTCAGGGATTGCTCCCATCCTGGGTTTCAACCCTCTCTTGGCACTGATAGACTGTTGAAGCAAAGACAAGGTATTTAATTTCTCTAAACTGTCTGTTCTCATCTTTATAAGGTAATAATAAGGATGCCTACCAATCCCAATCCCCGTAGGATCCCAAAGATTAATGAGATACTCTCTGGATAGCTTTGAACTTTCGGCAGAAAAATATCATTCCAGGCCAAGGCATTGTTACATTACCATTTTGTGAGATGAACCGCTGAAAATCTTGTACACCAGGATACTGTCTGTGTGTGTGTGGTCCCCCAGGGCTGGGGAGAGAGTGCAGCCAGCAGCTGCTGCCCCCGTGGGTGAGCCCATCCTCTGTCTGGGCTGGACAAGGCTGTTTGTTGCAGAAAGTTTTTATTCCCAGTCGGACCTGTGATTAATTATCCTAATATCTCTCGGTGTCTCTGTTTTGATGTGTCTTTACTGGGATGACAGCATATATTACTTACTGGTTTCCTTGGGCCGTGGCCACTCATAATGTAAAATCAATAGTGATAGAAGAGGTAATAATAATAACAATATTTTTAATACCACCTGTGTGCCAAGCAGCATGCCGTGCTTCCTATGGACATCCTCTTTAATCTTTATAGTGGCCCTGACAACAGATAGTTGGCATTAATTGAGTAGTGACTGTCTCCCAGACAAGTGTAAACTCCTTTTTTTTTTTTTTTTTTGCGGTACGCGGGCCTCTCACTGTTGAGGCCTCTCCCGTTTTGGAGCACAGGCTCCGGACGCGCAGACTCAGCGGCCATGGCTCACGGGCCCAGCCGCTCCGCGGCATGTGGGATCTTCCCGGACCGGGGCACGAACCCGCGTCCCCTGCATCGACAGGCGGACTCTCAACCACTGCGCCACCAGGGAAGCCTCAAGTGTAAACTCTTTATATGCTTTATCTTACTGACTTCTAACAGTGGCCCTAAGAAGTAGGTATAATTTTTATCCACACTTTACGGAAGAGGAAACCAGTCTAGCAACTTGCTAAAGATCACATTTATTAGGTGGCAGAGCCAAAACGTGTGACAAAAATAAGATGGGCAGCGAATAGAAGAGTCACAGTCCATGGATGAGGGAGGAACCTTTAAGGTCCTCTGGCCCAAATCCTCATTTTAACTTTTTATCTTCTCTGAATCCATGGAGCATGCTCTGTTCATGAAATCTACTTTGAAATACTATTGTTCAGCTAATCCTCTTCACTGGCTTGGTAGCTTTGAGTGAGGAAGGAAAGGTGGCAGGATTTATTGTGCCAGGCAGGGTGCCAGGTTTATTTAGATGTTACTGCATTTGTTCGTCTGACGGTCAGTCTACAAGATTGACATTATCCTCCAGTTTCACATAGAAAACTGAGGTTCAGCAGCTCACCCAAGGTCCCACTTTAGTAAGGACCAGACTGAGGACTCAATGTCAAGTTTACTTGATTCCAAAGAGTAGTTCTGTCTCCTCTTCCGAGGCTTGATGAACAAACGTGACTTTGTCCGTCCTGCCCACATCTTTTGTGCTTTTGAAATGTCAATAATATTGCCTCTCAGTCTGAGCACTTACAGATCAAATAGTTTTAATAACAATACTAAGTATTTTTTCTTTGACACTGTGCTCAGTGCTTTAAAGGTAACATTATCTTGTTTAATCTTAAAAAAAAAAACCCTATGGGGTAAGTACTGTTGTTACCACATCAGTAATTAAAAGGCTGAGGCACCCACACAGAAGCCCTGGAGACAAGGACTGAATGAACTATGTTTTGAGAGCCTATGGTGGTAACCTCTCCTCTTGTTTGCTTCTTGGTCCTCCCCAGTTTATACTTTCCTCGATCAGCTTAACTGCTGTGATCCCTGCAGTTTTTTCCAGAAATCTTTGTAAGGAATTTGTGGGTCGGGCCAAAGTTGCGGTAAATCCCTTGAGGCCACTGGGGAGAGAGACACCTCCGGCATCAGACCCCCAGGATGATGGGCGCTGATTGAAAGTGGTACCCTGGTGCTCAGGTGCATGCTGCACTGGAACTCACCTCTGTGACTGTACCTGTCACACCTGTTGTGCCCAAATCATGCCATGCCTTCCACCAGCCAGTCGGTTTCTCACTGTTGCATTCACATCCCCTGGCCTATTGCCCGAGATTGGTGTTATTGAGATCAAAGGAGGTAGCGGTTGGCTGTGTGAGGGAAAAGATGAGAATTAACATTTCTTGACTAACTCCAGATATTGTGCCCCCGTGCTAGCAACTTCCATAGCCATCATCTCTGTTAATGTCCACTGTAAAGTGTAACATATGAACTGATATCCCTATTTCAGAGACGAGGAAACCGAGGCTCACCATAATTAAGGAAGTTGACCAATGTTAAATAGCTAGTAAACGGCAGAACCAACAGAGCAGATTCAAACCCAGTTCTGCCAACTGAAGCTCGTGCTGTTTTGAGTGACTAAGTTCATGTTTGCATGTATCTCCTATACTTCACCAGGGATATCAAGCTATCTCAAGATCCCTGCTGTTTTCTACCGGCTTCTTCCAGGATCCCTTCTTTCGCATAGTGACTATTTCCTCCTAAAAGCTGTACAGCAAGACAGGCCATTGGGGATGGGGGAGGGGATGATTAGGACTCTGCTCTGCCTGGAACCGCAGGGAGAATATTGAGGCCATGGCTTCCTCAGGGGTCCTGACAATTTCCTTGAGTGCTGGAGATTATGAAATCCAAGGATCAGGGCCCATGGGTCACTGGTGACTACAGAAAAGATGTGGAGGGAGTTAGATAAGGATTGAGGGCTTTGGGCTGGTCTTGCCCTTTACTTTCCATGGCCTTAATCCTTTCGTTTTAAAAATGAGGGGGGTTGTAGCAGATCATCTCTGATCCACACCCTTCACTCATTTGTAGAAGGGCATAGAAGGTTAAAACCCGTATGTTGGTGGAGAGTGGAGAGAGCCTTGAGCACAGTAGCTTCAAAATTTGTCGTACAAGTTGTTTCCAAGTGGTCCACAAAACAGGGATTCATCAATCACGTGAGTTTGAGACATGCTCGCTTAAAGCTAAACGGAGGTATTTACTGCTGGACTTTACTTATATTTTTTAATATAGTATTTGATTTTTTTTTATTATAAAAACAATGAAGAGGCTATAAAACAATTCAAATAATACCTGTGTATGTATAGTAAGAGTGCAGGTCTCCTTCATGCCCTCAATCCTATTCCCCAGAGGCTGTCAGTCTTAATAATTCGGTATACATCCCTTTGGAATTTTTATATATTTTATTGTATTATATATAAAACACATACACACATAGGATTTGTGTTTTTAATGGGAAGTTACTCATGGTTAGAAGTTTGACTTGATTTTTATTCAACAACATGTCTAGGAAAACATTTCAGAGTAGTAGGTAGGGGTCTGTATCACCTTTTTCAACAGCTGATTACTGTTCTTGAATGTATTTAACTAACCCCCAGGTGAAAATGATTTTGGTTTTTCCATGTTTTTTTAACTCCTTTAAGCAGTCCAACATGTGTTGTGACTTTCCAAGTGGATGATACAGTATTCAGTGTTTTCCAAGTACTTCTTTGATCAGTGAACAATTTTTTGGCCTAGTAATCTCAAGGATATCAATAATTCTTGAAATACTGCTTAGAAATACGACTTTTGCCTTTTAATTTTCACCTTAGTGGGCATTGAGTGTCCAGTGGCTTTAAGATGAAGAAGTTTCAACAGAATCTTGCTAAAAAACAGAAACATAGCAGCCAGGTGCTAAAGATATGAAAAGTTGTAGGCCTAGGACAGCAGAGGGCAAATCCTAGGTCTTGAGTTCCCAGGACATTGGTGAGAGTGGCAGTGGAGGGTAACATTCAGAAAGCATGGGGGCCATGAGCAAACAGTATTACAGTGCTTGCCACTCTCAAGACTTTTTTCCAGATCTAGCCTCAACAGAGCTTCTTAAAGCAAGTTAATGGCACGTGGTAGGGAAAAATAAGAGATTTCTGTTTCTGATCCTTGACATCATAATTTTTCCGTTTTACTTAGCTAGCCAGTAAGAAGTGTGGCTGGAGCTTACTCTTCTATGCAGTTGTCCAAGTGGAGTTTCAGAAAATAAAATGGATGCATCTGTACAGAGCACACAGAAGGCACAGCACTGCCATTGGGACGGCTCTGCTATGGTTGTTGGTGACCTCTTTTGTGTTGGGTTTCATTGCTTGTCATCATTAGTGCGTCTGGTAGCGGTTGCGAAATTCTTATTAATTTTCAAACAGAGAAGTGCTGAAATGCCCGGGGTTACAGTTCAGTTAGTCTGTTTTTGTTTAGTGCCCAAATCCATCTTTCTGAAAGAGTCTGCAAGCTTCAGTTGGCTGTTGGTCTGTAGGACTTTGCAGATATATTAAAGTATACTCTAGATAGCCTGAGCCAGCAAGGTAGGTCAAGGTAGAAAGAAAGTGACTGAAGTCTGTTACTTCTTGGCTTTTAAATATGCCAAAGCTTGATTTGAAAGAAATTGGTTTTCAGAAAGAATCACTAACAATTCAGACAGTACTGCATCTCATCAGATATATAACTTACTAGTTAAAATGAATTCACATCATTCTTAGAAGCACATGTCAACTTCTTAAGCAATCATTTACAGGATGTCCCTAAGTGTATTACGACAGACTGGTTCTTCTTAATCCGTACTTCTTCCTTTATTTCACAAACCTTCTCATGCTTACTCTGAGCCAGCCCCTATGTTAGATATGAAGGATGGAGGAAAAGGAGACTCATTTCCTGTCAGTGCAACTCAAAGGCTAGTTTGGAATCCAGAGAAGTAAATGCAGTGTTTAAATGCTAAGAGAGGGGTATGCATATTTATTCATTCCATAAATATTTATTAATCTACCTATCATATGCCAGATATACACCTACTTGCTAGGATATTGTGATGAATGAAACAGAAGTCCGTGTTCTCTTGCACTTTACGTACATTTAGATATCTGCTGAACTGGCACACATCAGAAAGATCTTTCCTGATCATTGTAGCTAAAGGAGCACTCTGCATCATTCTCTAACCCTTCAACTCTATTTTATTCACAGAATTTTATCGTCATTTGACGTATTATATATTTATGCACTGATGGCCTGTCCATTAGGGTAGAGGCTTTCTTTACTGCTGTGTCCCTAGTGCTGGAAAGAGTAGCTGGCACTACACAGGTACTAAATAAACAGTGAATGAATTAATGAGTGAGTGTGAAGCAAGACAATAAACACAGAAAAGGACACAAAGATATCAGATGGTGATAAGTGCTGGGCAGAAAATGAAACAGAGCTTTGATAAGCAATGATCTGGTGACCACATTAGATGGGTACTCTGAGGAGGTGACCTGGAAGAAAAAAGCTGAATGATGACCAGTGTCCAGCAATACGACATCAGAAGGAAGAGCATTCCTGGGCAAGGGAAAAATGGTGCAAAACCCCTAAAGTGAAAATGAGTTTATTGTGTTGAAAGAACCCAAAAGAAGCTCATTTGGCTGGAGTGTGGCAGGCTGAAGGTAGAGGTGATATGGGATGAAGCCATGGGGTCAACCAGAGACCAGGATGAGGAGCTGAGGTTTTAGTCTGAGCACCACAGGGAGATTTTGGAGGGTATTCATCAGGAATGTCAAATGATCTAATTTCCATTTTTATAGATGCACACTGGCTACTTTGTGGTGAGTGTATTTCAGAGGAGCATGAGTAGAAGCTGGGGGGCTATAAGGGGCCCTTTGCAATCATCCCTTCAACTCCCCAAGTATCTCTTGGGCATTGGGTACAGTGATGAGTGCCAGAAAGTGAGATCATAAATAAGGAGAGGTCCCTGCTCTTCAGAAACTAAGATACACTGAAAGGCTAATAGAGGATACAGTAACTTTTGAGCCTCAAGGTTGTTTTTAAACTCCAATGGTCACAATACTTCTCTTAAAAATTCTAAACTTTAAAAAGGAGATACGGGATTCTCTGGTGTCACAGTGGTTAAGAATCCACCTGCCAATGCAGGGAACACAGGTTCGAGCCCTAGTCTGGGAAGATCCCACATGCCGCGGAGCAACTAAGCCCATGCGCCACAGCTACTGAGCCTGCGCTCTAGAGCCTGCGAGCCACAACTACTGAAACCCGCGCACCTAGAGCCCATGCTCCACAACAAGAGAAGGCACCGCAATGAGAAGATGGTGCACCACAACGAAGAGTAGCCCCCACTCACCGCAACTAGAGAAAGCCCGCACGCAGTGACGAAGACCAAATGCAGCCAGAAATAAATAAATAAATTTTAAAAAATAATAATAAAAAATAAAAAGGGGATAGAGGAGGGGTTCCCAAATTCAGTGTGCATAATAATTGCCAGGAACGTGTTAGAAATGGAGACACCCACATCCTACCCTACCCCAGAAACTCTTTCTACAGTAGGGTCCCATCATTTGCATTTTTTTGCACTAAATCCAAACTCAACTTTATTTATTTATTTTTTATATTGGAGTATAGTTGATTAACAATGTTGTGTTAGTTTCAGGTGTACCACAAAGTGATTCAGTTATACCTATACATGTATCTACTCTTTTTCAAGTTCTTTTCCCATTTAGGTTATTACAGACTATTGAGCAGAGTTCCCTGTGCTATACAGTAGCTCCTTGTTGGTTATCTATTTTAAATAAATCAGTGTGTTTATGTCAATCCCAAACTCCCAATCTATCCCTACCCCCCACCCTTCCCCCCTGGTAACCATAAGTTCGTTCTCTAAGTCTATGAGTCTGTTTCTGTTTTGTAAATAAGTTCCTTTGTATCTTTTGTTTTTTACATTCTGCATATAAGTGATATCATATATTTCTTTCTCTGAGTTACTTCACTTAGTATGATAATCTCCAGGTCCATCCATGTGGCTGCAATGGCATTATTTCATTCTTTTTAATGGCTGAGTAATATTCCATTGTATATATGCACCACATTTTCTTTCTGTCATTTGCATTTTAACAAGCACTACAGGTGGCTCTGAGATCGGTGGTTCAAGGACCACCTTTTAGAAGAGCTGAGAGAGAAAAATGGGGGAAGGTTAACCTCAGAGTCGAATTAGGCACTTCTGTTTGTTCTGTTAAAAGATGTAGTAGAGACAGACAGAACTCCATGCCTAAATGACACTTAGGAATTCCAAGCACTCTCCCATCCCCGTGCCTCCTTCCCAGATTCCCACCAACCCACATACTCACGTTCACCCTGAGCCTGAGATTTGAGAGAGACCACGAAGTGCCCATGTGTGGAGGGAGCAGACATGGTGGAAGCTAACAGACTCCAAATCTGCCAATATTCTGGAAAAATTCTGGATGGCTAGAGGTTAAGATAACTAAGTGTGGCTACCTTGTTCATCCAGAGAACAAAGAAGCAGGACTGGACTTTGCAGCATAGCCATCGGGGGTGAGTTAGGAAGTACTTTTCAGGGCTGTGTGCCAGTTGATTGAGAAAACAAGAGAACTCTGCTTTGTTTTCCCTTGGCTTTCATTGCTGAGTCCATGTAGTTCGTGTGGATCTCTAATTGACTGGTTCCACCATATTGCTGCCTGCAAAAGCCACCAGAAGACAAGTATTCTAGCCTCACTCCACGGTCCTAGTGCATTACTGGCACCTGAGTGGTTTGAAAACATTACTCTTATAGCCCTCTACTGCCAATTTATAACCTAGAAATATTTTACGTGTAGAAGGCTACTTTAGGTTCCCCCTCCAAGGTGGTTAATTGTGAGTTTTTTAAATCCTGCCTAATATTTCCACTCAGTTCATTATGGAGTTGCTCCTATTTGCCCACCTCACATTCTAAGACCGCATGTAACATATAACATACACTCCTCTTGAGTAAAGCCCCCTCCCCACCCCCCCAAAAAGTTATTTCTTGTTTGTTGAAAAAGAAGAAAGTTGTCTCTCAAAACATGCCTTATCTACTCTGAGCTCTCAGCAGCATTCTACGCAGGCTGAGCCCTTCTTCCGAAAAACACTTTCTTGCTGCTTTAGAAACCACACACACTTGGCTTGCTTCTTACTTCTCTGGTTATTCTTTCTCAGCATCTCTGTGGATTCCTCTTCCTCTGCCCACCTCTTAGCTACCCCCCTTAGGAGCCTCACTCTGTATACACTAGTGGTCCCATGGCTCCAGGACTCCTCTGTATGCTGATGATTCTCCTGTATCTAGCACAGAGCACATCTCTCTTCTGACTCAGATGTACAGTTGTCTACTAGGCATCCTAACCCAGCTGCCCCACGAAAAGGTCAATCAATATCTCTAAAACGAAACTCCTGAATCCTTATCTCAGTAAAGAGTACCCCCAACCATCCAACTTTCCAAGCCAAAATACAGGCATACCTTGGAGATATTGTGGGTTCAGTTCCAGATCACCATGATAAAGCAGGTATTACAATAAAGCAAGTCAATTTTTTTTTTGGTTTCCCAGTACGTATAAAAGTTATGTTTACTCTGTACTGTAGAGTGTTAACTATGTGATAGCACTGTGTCTTAAAAACCGATCTATATACCTTAATCTAAAAATACTTTCTTGCTAAAAATGCTAACCATCATCTGAACCTTCAGCAAGTCACAGTAGTAACGTCAAAGATCACTGATCCTATATCACCATAACAAATATAAGAATGAGGAAAAAGTTTGAAACATTGCAAAAATTACCAAAACGTGACACAGAGACACGAAGTGAGCAAATGCTATTGGAAAAATGGCACCAATAGACTTGCTCCACGTGGGGTTGCCTCAAATCTTCAGTTTATAAAAAAATGCAGTATCTGCGAAGCACAAGAAAGCGAAGCACGATAAAACGAGGTCTGCCTGTATTTCTAGATTGTTCACGCTCTTCAGTGGCTCTTTCACCCTCCACTCGTCTCTGTTCTCACTGCCTGTACTTGGTTTACCTTTGTCAGCTCTGCATGATTGCAGAAGCCTCCTAGCCCTATATTTGCCTTCTCGAGAGCAGGGGTTGGCAAATTACAGCCAGTGGCTTTACATTTTTTTAAAGGTATTACTAAGAATGGCTTTTAAAAGATTATTAAAAGAGCCATTGAAATTGATCCCAGAGCTCTTTGATTAACTTGATGACACTTAATAAGTGGTGGAGCTGGGATATGAGACAGGCTATTTAAAGGGTTATTAAAGGAATGGCTTTTGCATTTTTTTAATGATGCACCTAAATTTTTTTTATTTATTTTATTTTTTAAATTAGTCATCCATTTTATACACATCAGTGTATACATGTCAAGCCCAATCAACCAATTCATCACACCACCACCACCACCCCACTGCGGCTTTCCCCCCTTGGTGTCCATATGTTTCTTCTCTACATCTGTGTCTCAATTTCTGCCCTGCAAACCGGTTCATCTGTACAATTTTTCTAGGTTCCACATGTATGTGTTAATATATGATATTTGTTTTTCCCTTTCTCACTTACTTCACTCTGTATGACAGTCTCTACATCCATCCACGTTTGTATAAAGGACCCAATTTTATTCCTTTTTATGGCTGAGTAATATTCCATTGTATATATGTACCACATCTTCTTTATCCATTCGTCTGTCAGTGGGCATTTAGGTTGCTTCCATGACCTGGCTATTGTAAATAGTGCTGCAATGAACATTGGGTTGCATGCGTCTTTTTGAATTATGGTTTTCTCAGGGTATATGCCCAGTAGTGGGATTGCTGGATCATATGGTAATTCTATTTTTAGCTTTTTAAGGAACCTCCATACTGTTCTCTATAGTGGCTGTATCAATTTACATTCCCACCAACAGTGCAAGAGGGTCCCCTTTTCTCCACACCCTCTCCAGCATTTGTTGTTTGTAGATTTTCTGATGATGCCCATTCTAACTGGTGTGAGGTGATACCTCATTGTAGTTTTGATTTGCATTTCTCTAATAATTAGTGATGTTGAACAGCTTTTCATGTGCTTCTTGGCCATTGGTATGTCTTCCTTGAAGAAATGTCTATTTAGGGCTTCTGCCATTTTTGGATTGTGTTGCTTTTTTTTTTTTTAATATTGAGCTTCATGAGTTGTTTATATATTTTGGAGATTAATCCTTTGTCCGTTAATTCGTTTGCAAATATTTTCTCCCATTCTGAGAGGGTGTCTTTTCGTCTTGTTTATGGTTTCCTTTGCTGTGCAAAAGCTTTGAAGTTTCATTAGGTCCCATTTGTTTATTTTTGTTTTTATTTCCATTACTCTAGGAGGTGGATCAAAAAAGATCTTGCTGTGATTTATGTCAAAGAGTGTTCTTCCTATGTTTTCCTCTAAGAGTTTTATACTGTCCAGTCTTACATTTAGGTCTCGAATCCATTTTGAGTTTATTTTTGTGTATGGTGTTAGGGAGTGTTCTAATTTCATTCTTTTACATGTAGCTGTCCAGTTTTCCCAGCACCACTTATTGAAGAGACTGTCTTTTCTCCATTGTATATCCTTGCCTCCTTTGTCATAGATTAGTTGACCATAGGTGCGTGGGTTTACCTCTGGGCTTTCTATCTTGTTGCATTGATTTATATTTCTGTATTTGTGCCAGTACCATATTGTCTTAATTACTGTAGCTTTGTAGTATAGTCTGAAGTCAGGGAGTCCGATTCCTCCACCTCTGTTTTTTCCCCTCAAGACTGCTTTGGCTTTTCGGGGTCTTTTATGTTTCCATACCAATTGTGAAATTTTTTGTTCTAGTTCTGTAAAAACTGACATTGGTAATTTGATAGGGATTGCATTGAATCTGTAGATTGCTTTGGGTAGTATAGTCATTTTCACAATATTGATTCTTCCAGTCCAAGAACATGGTATATATCTCCATCTGTTGGTGTCATCTTTAATTTCTTTCATCAGTGCCTTATACTTTTCTGCATACAGGACTTTTGTCTCCCTAGGTAGGTTTATTCCTAGGTATTTTCTTTTTGTTGCAATGGCAAATGGGAGTGTTTCCTTAATTTCTTTTTCAGATTTTTCATCATTAGGATGTAGGAATGTAAGAGATTTCTGTGCATTAATTTTGTATCCTGCAACTTTACCAAATTCATTGATTAGCTCCAGTGGTTTTCTGGTGGCATCTTTAGGATTCTTTATGTATAGTATCATGTCATCTTCAAACAGTGACAGTTTTACTTCTTCTTTTCTGATTTGGATTCCCTTTATTTCTTTTTCTTCTCCGATTCTCATGGCTAGGACTTCCAAAACTCTGTTGAATAATGGTGGCGAGAGTGGGCATCCTTGTCTTGTTCCTGATCTTAGAGGAAATGCTTTCAGTTTTTCACCATTGAAAATGATGTTTGCTGTGGGTTTGTAATATATGGCCTTTATTATGTTGAGGTAGGTTCCCTCCATGCCCACTTTCTGGAGAATTTTTATCATAAATGGGTGTTGAATTTTTTTTTTTGAAGGTCACTAATCTAGGGGGCTGAGTCATGATTAATGGAATAGAACAGGTTATGGTATGCCAGGTGTTTTAAACCACACTTTGGCAAACTGTTTTGCATATAATCATTTCCTTTTTTTTTTTTTTTTTACATCTTTATTGGGGTATAATTGCTTTACGATGGTGTGTTAGTTTCTGCTGTATAACAAAGTGAATCAGTTATACACATACATATGTTCCCATATCTCTTCCCTCTTGCATCTCCCTCCCTCCCACACTCCCTATCCCACCCCTCTAGATGGTCACAAAGCACCGAGCTGATCTCCCTGTGCTATGTAGCTGCTTCCCACTAGCTGTCTATTTTACGTTTGGTAGTGTATATATGTCCATGGCACTCTCGTGCTTTGTCACAGCTTACCCTTCCCCCTCCCCATATCCTCAAGTCCATTCTCTACTAGGTCTGTGTCTTTATTCCTGTCTTACCCCTAGGTTCTTCATGACACTTGTTTTTCTTAAATTCCATATATATGTGTTAGCATACGGTATTTGTCTTTCTCCTTCTGACTTACTTCACTCTGTATGACAGACTCTAGGTCTATCCACCTCATTACAAATAGCTCAATTTCATTTCTTTTTATGGCTGAGTAATATTCCATTGTATATATGTGCCACATCTTCTTTATCCATTCATCCGATGATGGACACTTAGGTTGTTTCCATCTCTGGGCTATTGTAAATAGAGCTGCAATGAACATTTTGGTACATGACTCTTTTTGAATTACAGTTTTCTCAGGGTATATGCCCAGTAGTGGGATTTGCTGGGTCATATGGTAGTTCTATTTGTAGTTTTTTAAGGAACTTCCATACTGTTCTCCATAGTGGCTGTACCAATTCACGTTCCCACCAGCAGTGCCAGAGTGTTCCCTTATCTCCACACCCTCTCCAGCATTTATTGTTTCTAGATTTTTTGATGATGGCCATTCTGACTGGTTTGAGGTGATATCTCATTGTAGTTTTAATTTGCATTTCTCTAATGATTAATGATGTTGAACATTCTTTCATGTGTTTGTTGGCAGTCTGTATATCTTCTTTGGAGAAATGTCTATTTAGGTCTTCTGCCCATTTTTGGATGGGGTTGTTTGTTTTTTTGTTACTGAGCTGCATGGACTGCTTATAAATTTTGGAGATTAATCCTTTGTCAGTTGCTTTATTTGCAAATATTTTCTCCCATTCTGAGGGTTGTCTTTTTGTCTTGTTTATGGTTTCCTTTGCTGTGCAAAAGCTTTGAAGTTTCATTAGGTCCCATTTGTTTATTTTTGTTTTTATTTCCATTTCTCTAGGAGGTGGGTCAAAAAGGATCTTGCTGTGATTTATGTCAGACTGTTCTGCCTATGTTTTCCTCTAAGAGTTTGATAGTTTCTGGCCTTACATTTAGGTCTTTAATCCATTTTGAGCTTATTTTTGTGTATGCTGTTAGGGAGTGATCTAATCTCATACTTTTACATGTAGCTGTCCAGTTTTCCCAGCACCACTTATTGAAGATGCTGTCCTTTCTCCACTGTACATTCCTGCCTCCTTAATCAAAGATAAGATGACCATATGTGCATGGGTTTATCTCTGGGCTTTGTATCCTGTTCCATTGATCTATCTTTCTGTTTTTGTGCCAGTACCATACTGTCTTGATTACTGTAGCTTTGTAGTATAGTCTGAAATCAGGGAGCCTGATTCCTCCAGCTCCGTTTTTCGTTCTCAATATTGCTTTGGCTATTCGGGGTCTTTTGTGTTTCCATACAAATTGTGAAACTTTTTGTTCTAGTTCTGTGAAAAATGCCAGTGGTAGTTTGATAGGGATTACATTGAATCTGTAGATTGCTTTGGGTAGTAGTGTCATTTTCACAATGTTGATTCTTCCAGACCAAGAACATGGTATATCTCTCCATCTATTTGTATCATCTTTAATTTCTTTCATCAGTGTCTTATAATTTTTCTGCATACAGGTCTTTTGTCTCCTTAGGTAGGTTTATTCCTAGATATTTTATTCTTTTTGTTGCAGTGGTAAATGGGAGTGTTTTCTTGATTTCACCTTCAGTTTTTTCATCATTAGTGTATAGGAATGCCAGAGATTTCTGTGCATTGATTTTGTATCCTGCTACTTTACGAAATTCATTGATTACCTCTAGTTGTTTTCTTGTAGCATCTTTAGGATTCTCTATGTATAGTACCATGTCATCTGCAAACAGTGACAGCTTTACTTCTTCTTTCCCGATTTGGATTCCTTTTATTTCCTTTTCTTCTCTGATTGCCTTGGCTAAAACTTGCCAAACTATGTTGAATAAGAGTGGTGAGAGTGGGCAAACTTGTCTTTTTCCTGATCTTAGTGGAAATGCTTTCAGTTTTTCACCATTGAGGACGATGTTGGCTGTGGGTTTGTCATATATGGCCTTTATTATGTTGAGGAAAGTTCCCTCTTTGCCTACTTTCTGCAGGGTTTTTATCATAAATGGGTGTTGAATTTTGTCAAAAGCTTTCTCTGCATCTATTGAGATGATCATATGGTTTTTCTCCTTCAGTTTGTTAATATGGTGTATCACATTGATTGATTTGCGTATATTGAAGAATCCTCGCATTCCTGGAATAAACCCCAGTTGATCATGGCGTATGATCCTTTTAATGTGCTGTTGGATTCTGTTTGCTAGTATTTTGTTGAGGATTTTTGCATCTATGTTCATCAGGGATATTGGCCTGTAGTTTTCTTTCTTTGTGACATCCTTGTCTGGTTTTGGTATCAAGGTGATGGTGGCCTCGTAGAATGAGTTTGGGAGTGTTCCTCCCTCTGCTATATTTTGGAAGAGTTTGAGAAGGATAGGTGTTAGCTCTTCTCTAAATGTTTGATAGAATTCGCCGGTGAAGCCATCTGGTCCTGGGCTTTTGTTTGTTGGAAGACTTTTAATCACAGTTTCAATTTAATTACTTGTGATTGGTCTGTTCATATTTTCTATTTCTTCCTGATTCAGTCTTGGCAGGTTATGCATTTCTAAGAATATGTCCATTTCTTCCAGGTTGTCCATTTCATTGGCATAGAGTTGCTTGTAGTAATCTGTCATGAGCTTTTGTATTTCTGCAGTGTCAGTTGTTACTTCTCTTTTTTCATTTCTAATTCTATTGATTTGAGTCTTCTCCCTTTTTTTCTGGATGAGTCTGGCTAATGGTTTATCAATTTTGTTTATCTTCTCAAAGAACCAGCTTTTATTTTTATTGATCTTTGCTATTGTTTCCTTCATTTCTTTTTCATTTATTTCTGATCTGATTTTTATGATTTCTTTCCTTCTGCTAACTTTGGGGGTGTTTTGTTCTTCTTTCTCTAATTGCTTTAGGTGCAAGGTTAGGTTGTTCATTCGAGATGTATCCTGTTTCTTAAGTTAGGATTGTATTGCTATAAACTTCCCTCTTAGAACTGCTTTTGCTACATCCCATAGGTTTTGGGTCGTTGTGTCTCCATTGTCATTTTTCTCTAGGTATTTTTTTATTTCCTCTCTGATTTCTACAGTGATCACTTCGTTATTAAGTAGTGTATTGTTCAGCCTCCATGTGTTCGTGTTTTTTACAGATCTTTACCTGAAATTGATATCTAGTCTCATAGCGTTGTGGTCGGAAAAGATACTTGATACAATTTAAATTTTCTTAAATTTACTGAGGCTTGATTTGTGCCCCAAGATATGATCTATCCTGGAGAATGTTCCATGAGCACTTGAGAAGAATGTGTATTCTGTTGTTTTTGGATGGAATGTCCTATAAATATCAATTAAGTCCATCTTGTTTAATGTATCGTTTAAAGCTTGTGTTTCCTTATATATTTTCATTTTGGATGATCTGTCCATTGGTGAAAGTGGGGTGTTAAAGTCTCCTACCATCAATGTGTTACTGTCGATTTCCCCTTTTATTGCTGTTAGTATTTTCCTTATGTATTGAGGTGCTCCTGTATTGGGTGCATAAATATTTACAATTGTTATATCTTCTTCTTGGATCGATCCCTTGATCATTATGTAGTGTCCTTTTTCTCTTGTAATAGTCTTTATTTTAAAGTCTATTTTGTCTGATATGAGAATTGCCAGTCCAGCTTTCTTTTGGCTTCCATTTGCATGGAATATCTTTTTCCATCCCCTTACTTTCAGTCTGTATGTGTCTCTAGGTCTGAAGTGGGTCTCTTGTAGACAGCATATATATGGGTCTTGTTTTTGTATCCATTGAGCCAATCTGTGTCTTTTGGTCGGAGCATTTAGTCCATTGACATTTAAGGTAATTATCAATATGTATGTTCCTATTCCCATTTTCTTAATTGTTTTGGGTTCGTTATTGTAGGTCTTTTCCTTCTCTTGTGTTTCTTGCCTAGAGAAGTTCCTTTAGCATTTGTTGTAAAGCTGGTTTGGTGGTGCTGAACCCTCTTAGCTTTTGCTTGTCTGTAAAGGTTTTAATTTCTCCATCAAATCTGAATGAGATCCTTGCTGGGTAGGGTAATCTTGGTTGCAGGTTTTTCTCCTTCATCACTTTAAATATGTCCTGCCAGTCCCTTCTGGCTTGCAGAGTTTCTGCTGAAAGATCAGCTGTTAACCTTATGGGGATTCCCTTGTGTGTTATTTGTTGGTTTTCCCTTGCTGTTTTTAATATGTTTTCTTTGTATTTAATTTTTGACAGTTTGATTAATATATGTCTTGGCATATTTCTCCTTGGGTTTATCCTGTATGGGACTCTCTGTGCTCCCTGGACTTGATTAACTATTTCCTTTCCCATATTAGGGAAGTTTTCAACTGTAATCTCTTCAAATATTTTCTCAGTCCCTTTCTTTTTCTCTTCTTCTTCTGGAACCCCTATAATTCTAATGTTGGTGCGTTTAATGTTGTCCCAGAGGTCTCTGAGACTGTCCTCAGTTCTTTTCATTCTTTTTTCTTTATTCTCCTCTGCAGTAGTTATTTCCACTATTTTATCTTCCCGATCACTTATCCATTCTTCTGCCTCAGTTATTCTGCTATTGATCCCATCTAGAGTATTTTTAATTTCACTTATTGTGTTGTTCCCCATTGCTTGTTTCATCTTTAGTTCTTCTAGGTCCTTGTTAAATGTTTCTTGCATTTTCTCTATTCTGTTTCCAAGATTTTGGATCATCTTTACTATCATTATTCTGAATTCTTTTTCAAGTAGACTGCCTATTTCCTCTTCATTTGTTAGGTCTGGTGGGTTTTTATCTTGCTCCTTCATCTGCTGTGTGTTTTTCTGTCTTCTCATTTTGCTTATCTTACTGTGTTTGGGGTCTCCTTTTTGCAGGCTGCAGGTTCGTAGTTGCTGTTGTGTAGGCTTCCTGGTTGAGGGGACTAGTGCCTGTGTTCCGGTGGATGAGGCTGGATCTTGTCTTTCTGGTAGGCAGGTCCATGTCTGGGGGTGTGTTTTGGGGTGTCTGTGACCTTATTATGATTTTAGGCAGCCTCTCTGCTAATGGGTGGGGTTGTGTTCCTGTCTTGCTGGTTGTTTGGCATAGGGTGTCCAGCGCTGTACCTTGCTGGTCTTTGAGTGAAGCTGGGTGCTGGTGTTGAGATGGAGATCTCTGGGAGATTTTTGCCGTTTGATATTATATGGAGCTGGGAGGTCTCTTGTGGACCAGTGTCCTGAAGTTGGCTCTCCCACCTCAGGGACCCAGCACTAACTCCTGGCTGCAGCACCAAGAGCCTTTCATCCACATGGTTCAGAACAAAAGTGAGAAAAAGTAGAAAGGGAGAAAGGAAGGAAGGAAGGAAGGAAGGAAGAAAGGAGGGAGGGAGGAGGGAAGGAAGGAAAGAAAGAAAGAAGATAGAATAAAATAAAATAATTAAAATTAAAAATAATCATTAAGAAAAAAAATTTTTTTAAAGAACAAAAAAACGGACGGATAGAACCCTAGGACAAATGGTGGAAGCAAAGCTATACAGACAAAATCTCACACAGAAGCATACACATACACACTCACAAAAAGGGGAAAAGGGGAAAAAATCCTAAATCTTGCTCTCAAAGTCCACCTCCTCAATTTGGGATGATTCGTTGTCTATTCATGTATTCCACAGATGCAGGGTACATCAAGTTGATTGTGGAGCTTTAATCCGCTGCTTCTGAGGCTGCTGGGAGAAATTTCCCTTTCTCTTCTTTGTTCACACAGCTCCCGCGGCTCAGCTTTGGATTTGGCCCTGCCTCTGCGTGTAGGTCACCGGAGGGCGTCTGTTCTTCGCTCAGACAGGACGCGGTTAAAGGAGCAGCTCTTCGGGAACTCTGACTCACTCAGGCCAGGGGGGAGGGAGGGGCACGTAGTGCGGGGCGAGCCTGCAGCGGCAGAGGCCATTGTGACGTTGCACCAGCCTGAGGCGCACCGTGCGTTCTCCCGGGGAAGTTGTCCCTGGATCCCGGGACCCTGGCAGTGGCGGGCTGCACAGGCTCCTGAGAGGGGAGGTGTCGATAGTGACCTGTGCTCGCACACAGGCTTCTTGGTGGCAGCAGCAGCAGTCTTAGCGTCTCATTCCCGTCTCTGGGGACCGTGCTGTTAGCCGCGGCTCGCACCCGTCTCTGCACCTCCTTTAAACAGCGTTCTTAATCCCTTCTCCTCTCGCACCAGGAAACAAAGAGGGAAGAAAAAGTCTCTTGCCTCTTTGGCAGGTCCACACTTTTCCCCACACTCCCTCCCGTCTAGCCGTGGCGCACTATCCCCTGCAGGCTGTGTTCACGCCGCCAGCCCCAGTCCTCTTCCTGCCTCCGACCGAAGCCCAAGCCTCAGCTCTCGGCCCCGCCTGCCCCGGCGGGTGAGCAGACAAGCCTCTCGGCCTGGTGAGTGCCGGTCGGCACTGATCCTCTGTGCGTGAATCTCTCCGCTTTGCCTTCCGCACCCCTGTTGCTGTGCTCTCCTCCACGGCTCCGAAGCTTTTCCCCTCCACCACCTGCAGTCTCAGCCCGTGAAGGGGCTCCTAGTGTGTGGAAACTTTTCCTCCTTCACAGCTCCCTCTTACTGGTGCAGGTCCCGTCCCTATTCTTTAGTCTCTGTTTATTCTCTTTTTCTTTTGCCCTACCCAGGTACATGGGGACTTTCTTGCCTTTTGGGAGGTCTGAGGTCTTCTGCCTGTGTGTTCAGTAGGAGTTGGTCCACGTGTAGATGTATGTATTCCTGGTGTATCTGTGGGGTGGAAGGTGATCTCAGTGTCTTACTCTTCTGCCATCTTCCCTGATCTCCGCATATAATCATCTGGGTGTTGAATTTTATCAAAAGCTTTTACTGCATCTGTTGAAATGATCATATGGTTTTTATTCTTCACTTGGTTAATATAGTGTATAGCATTGATTGATTTGTGCATATTGAAGAATCCTTGCATCCCTGGGATAAATCCCACTTGATCACGGTGTATGATTCTTTTAATGTGTTGTTGGATTCTTTTTGCTAGTATTTTATTGAGGATTTTTGCATCTGTATTCATCAGTGATATTGGTCTGTAATTTTCTTTTTTTGTAGTATCTTTGTCTGCTTTTGGTATCAGGGTGATGGTGGCCTCATAGAATGAGTTTGGGAGTGTTCCTTCCACTGCAACTTTTTGAGAAGAATTTGAGAAGGATGGGTGTTAGCTCTTCTCTAAATGTTTGATAGAATTCACCTGTGAAGCCATCTGGTCCTGGACTTCTGTTTGTTGGAAGACTTTTAATCACAGTTTCAATTTAATTACTTGTGATTGGTCTGTTCGTATTTTCTATTTCTTCCTGGTTCAGTCTTGGAAGGTTATACCTTTCTAAGAATTTGTCCATTTCTTCCAGGTTGTCCATTATATTGGCATAGAGTTGCTTGTAGTAGTCTCTTAGGATGCTTTGTATTTCTGCGGTGTCTGTTGTAACTTCTCCTTTTTCATTTCTAATTTTGTTGATTTGAGTCCTCTCCCTCTTTTTCTTGATGAGTCTGGCTAATGGTTTATTAATTTTGTTTGTCTTCTCAAAGAACCAACTTTTAGTTTTATTGATCTTTGCTATTGTTTTCTTTGATCTATTTCATTTATTTCTGCTCTGATGTTTATGATTTCCTTCCTTCTGCTAACTTTGGGTTTTGTTTGTTCTTCTTTCTCTAGTTCCTTTAGGTGTAAGCTTAGATTGTTTACTTGAGATTTTTCTTCTTTCTTGAGGTAGGCTTGTATAGCTATAAACTTCCCACTTAGAACTGCTTTTGCTGCATCCCATAGGTTTTGGATCGTCATGTTTTCATTGTCATTTGTCTTTAGGCATTTTTGATTTCCTCTTTGAATTCTTCAGTGATCTCTTGGTTATTTAGTAACGTATTGTTTAGCCTCCATGTGTTTTTGTTTTTTATGGTTTTTTCCCTGTAATTCATTTCTAGACTCATAGCATTGTGGTCAGAAAAGATGCTTGATATGATTTCAATTTTCTTAAATTTACTGAGGCTTGTTTTGTGACCCAAGGTGTGATCTATCCTGGAGAATGTTCCATGCACACTTGAGAAGAAAGTGTAATCTGCTGTTTTTGGATGGAATGTCCTATAAATATCAATTAAATCTATCTGGTCTATTGTGTCATTTAAAGCTTCTGTTTCCTTATTTATTTCATTTTGGATGATCTGTCCATTGGTGTAAAAGAGGTGTTAACGTCCCGCACTATTATTGTGTTACTGTCGATGTCCTCTTTTATAACTGTTAGCAGTTGCCTTATGTATTGAGGTGCTCCTATCTTGGGGGCATATATATTTATAATTGTTATATCTTCTTCTTGGATTGATCCCTTGATTATTATGTAGTGTCCTTCCTTGTCTCTTGTAACATTCTTTATTTTAAAGTCTATTTTATCTGATATGAGTATAGCTACTCCAGCTTTCCTTTGATTTCCATTTGCATGGAATATCTTTTTCCATCCCTCCACTTTCAGTCCGTATGTGTCCCTAGGTCTGAAGTGGGTCTCTTGTAGACAGCATATATATGGGTCTTGTTTTTGTATCCATTCAGCAAGCCTGTGTCTTTTGGTTGGAGCATTTAATCCATTCACGCTTAAGGTAGTTATCAATATGTATCTTCCTATGACCATTTTCTTAATTGTTTTGGGTTTGTTTTTGTAGGTCCTTTTCTTCTCTTGTGTTTCCCTTAGAGAAGTTCCTTTAGCATTTGTCATAGAGCTGGTTTCGTGGTGCTGAATTCTCTTAGCTTTTTACTTGTCTGTAAAGCTTTTGATTTCTCCATCAAATCTGAATGAGATCTTTGCTGGCTAGAGTAATCTTGGATGTAGGTTCTTCCCTTTCATCACTTTAAGTATATCATGCCACTCCCTTCTGGCTTGTAGAGTTTCTGCTGAGAAATCAGCTGTTAACCTTATGGGAGTTCCCTTGTATGTTATTTGTTGTTTTTCCCTTGCTGATTTCAATAATTTTTCTTTGTCTTTAATTTTTGCCTATTTGATTACTATGTGTCTCAGCATGTTTCTCCTTGGGTTTATCCTGCATGGGACTTGCTGCACTTCCCGGACTTGGGTGGCAGTTTCCTTTCCCATGTTAGGGAAGTTTTCGACTCTAATCTCTTCAAATATTTTCTCGGGTCCTTTCTCTCTCTCTTTTCCTTCTGGGACCCCTATAATGAGAATGTTGTTGTGTTTAATGTTGTCCCAAAGGTCTCTTAGACTGTCTTCATCTTCATTTCTTTTCATTCTTTTTTCTTTATTCTGTTCCGCAGCAGTGAATTCCACCATTCTGTCTTCCAGGTCACTTATCTGTTCTTCTGCCTCAGTTATTCTGCTATTGATTCCTTCTAGTGTAGTTTCATTTCAGTTATTGTATTGTTCATCTCTGTTTGTTTGTTCTTTAATTCTTCTAGGTCGTTGTTAAACATTTCTTGCATTTTATTGACCTTTGCCTCCATTCTTTTTCCGAGGTCCTGGATCATCTTCACTATCATTATTCTGAATTCTTTTTCTGGAAGGTTGCCTATCTCCATTAAGTTGTTTTTCTGGGTTTTTATCTTGTTCCTTCATCTGGTACATAGCCCACTGCCTTTTCACTTGTCTGTCTTTCTGTGAAAGTGGTTTTTGTTCCACAGGCTGCAGGATTGTAGTTCTTCTTGCTTCTGCTGTCTGCCCTCTGGTGGATGAGGCTATCTAAGAGGCTTGCGCAAGTTTCGGCTTTTCATTTTTAAAGGGTTATTAAAACAAATAAAAACTAGAATATACAACAGAGACCATAGGAGGCCCTGAAAGCCTAAACTATTTGCTATATGTCCCTTTACAGAAAAAGTGTGTGACTTCTGCCCCAGATCGTTTGACATGCTACTGCCAGAGCATCTTTCTTTCAAAATTGTCCATGCTGCTCCCAGGCTTAAAATTCTTTTCATGTCCAGCTAGCACTTGAGGATAAGTTCCAAATGCCCTAGCATGATATACAGTGCCTTTTATCGTCTGATATCTGCCTGCCTCTCTTGCTTCATCTCTTACCAAATCCCCTCACTTCACCCCACTGAGCTCTGCCCTTCCGAGGTACCCAGTTACTTACTGTTTACAAATTTGCCTGGGAACTTCCAACCCACTTTGTCTATCTAATCCTATCCTTCCTGACAGGTAACCTTCCCTGCAAGCCTGGGTCAGATGGCCCCCTCTGCAACCCACATGGTACCCTGTGCGTAATACTCTATCTCTGCCCTACCATTGTGTATTAGCATTAGTTATTTGTTTCTCTATATTACCTTCTGGATTATGTTACTCTTCTTCAAAGGCCAGTGTTTACGAATGTATCTTATTTTCTCCACAATTCCAAGAACATAATAGACACTAGACAGATGATGAACTGATGAATGAAGGAAGGAAGAAAAGAATGATGGATGCCAGTGATGAGGAGGGAGGTTTCCTAATGGCTGGAGACAGCAGTCTGCATGGTTTTGCATAATCTGGACTTCCAGTCTCTAACGTGCAGTTATGGCGGAGTTCCACAGTGATACCCATTCCCAGCTTAACATTTCTATCTTGCCCACGTGTTCTCCCCTTGAGAAGTTTCAGGAACCCCAAGGTTCTGTGGCATACAACTGTACAATTTGCAAAGTGCTGCTACAGTGTGAATAAGTGCGAGAGTAGATATCTTATGGTATCCTGTCTCCCGTTACATCCAGGCCAAGGGATAAATCATCATCATCATCACCATCATCGCTAACATTTATTGAGCACTTGCTTTGAGCTATAAGCCGTTCTAAGTATTTTACAGGTGTCCATTTATTCTTACAATAACCCTTTGAGGTTACTATCCCAATTTTACAAATGTTTACAAATTGAAGCACAGAGATGTTAGATTCAGTCTGGCTCCAGGGACCCTGTTTCTTTGTATTGATTTTAACCTTAGTTGAATACATGGACTTGCCAGTATTTTAGAAAGAAGCCATTGGGGTCAGCTAGACCTAGCATAAATTAACATGCTGTCTTCTAGCCAGCTGGCTTCCAATTTGTGAGGCTTTTGTTTTTCTTGTGGCACATCTGTTTCAGGGAGAGCCTTTGCTTCTCTTGGTCACTCTACCTTTACCTATACACTCCCAGCTGTAAAGATGCACAGTGCTCGGCACATAACAGGCGCTCATAAACATTATAATTGTCACATCTGTGTTTGTGTCTCTAACCGTGTATGTTTACAGTGTTGGTGGCCTGTGTATGTGTGTGCTTAGATACCTCAACCACAAGCAAGATGAAGCTGAACTGTTCCTTGCTTTTTGGCCACTCTGATAAATACTGAACACTTCCTGGGCCCTTCTACTCTTCACCACATTTTGAGCTGAGATTCAGGCAAAAGCTGAATTTGCATTTGGAGAGGGGTCAACCGTAGTTGAAGAATCTTGTAAATAACTCTTCCCCACATCTAATACCAGGAGGCTCGTGTCATTATGGACAAATATATATGTTCAGTATTCCTACATTGGAATCCAAACTCCAGAAACAACACCTGCAAGGACACTGCTAACTTCTTTACAGAAAAGTCAGATTTTCCAAAATTGCCACAGGGAGCTGGGTTACCAAACTGGGAAGGAAAGCTGCATGAAGATTGATCCTATCCTCTGAGAAGGATCTAAACACTGCTGATCGCCCCCACAATAGGGCAGGGAAGTCCCTGCTTGCTACGCAACACCTTTGGTCCAAGAGTGAGCTGGTGGTCACATATTCCTCATAGCTCAGCTGGTAGAAGTCTTAAAGCATTTAAACAAGGCTTTCCTAAAAGTTATGGGTTTTTTCAAAGGAATGCAGATGAACATAATGAAGAATATGAAACTAGATACTTGGAAGAAAAAACTGATTCCTTCTTAGGGATGGAGAAGCAGCTCACAGGTGCCATTCCATCTATATGGAACCCTAGGGAACAGGCTAATGCCATGGAGTTTCTGCCTTTTAATCCCTAAGCTAGTCCCTGCCTTCTTTCTATTGTGTGTCTGGGTGCACCCACCTCACTCCCCCACCCCCTTGGTCAAGAGGAGCAACCTAATGGTATATCAGTTAACTCTGGGGACAATCGACAGTGGTGGAGGACAGGAAGGCTAAAATCACAGCATCTTAGTTCTACCACGTAGTATCCACATAAGTCTAACCTCTCTGAACCTTGGTTTTCTCATTAGTTAAAATGATCACACCCACCCTGCAGAAAAGTGGAGTGAAGAACAGAAATATTATCTGTAAAGTGCCTGGCACACAGTGGATACACATTTGACAGTATAATTGTCACGTAGAGATGAGACCGGTGTAACACACCATCTTCCAGGATGTCACAAAATTAGGAGTTTTACTCTTATTTTGAGGAACCCCTGGGCAGTTGTTCAAAGAATAGCACTAGAAAGGTGTCTAGGAAAACACAGTGTGATTGAGAATCATCAGCCTAAATCCAGACAACAGGAGAGGATGCTTAAAACTCACAGTGTTTTGCTGACATTTCTGATCTGGTAGGACAGAGAAATCGGTATGCTCTAAGTGTTTAGGCTTCCCAGAAAGCTCTGGACGGTGTTCCAAAGTGGTGTTGAGTAGGAGATGAATTAAGGAGTATTTGGAAGGCTTTCGCTTGGGCAACGCAGAGTATCCACAAATGGAAACTTCTTAGAATGGAGGAGAGAATCAGATGGAAAATACCTCCAGGGTCAATTTCAGAACCACAGTTGTGAATAATGCTATATGTAAAAGTCATAAGCACGAGAAATGCAGTTTCCAAGTTTGTAGATAATGTAAAAACTGGAGGCTGGGCAGTTAGGGAGGGAAGAAGAAACCAATTTCAATTTGGTTTGGCTTGTTTCCTTTACAGAACTGAAGGAAATGGGGAGGACAAATGTTTCTCCCTGTTGAAAAGTGTAAGAATAGCAAGTCAGAGAAAAAGGAGCCATCCCAGTAAATACATAAGCTTAGCCAAAAAAAAAAAAAAATGTACAGAAGGTCAATGCAAGGTCACAGAAATGGCTAGCATGAATCAGACAGCAGAGAACATTAGAGGACATCAGTGACAACCAGAGACAATCAGTGACAACCAGCCACTGTCTGAAAAGCTAGAGGGTCTCAAAAGATCCCCCTAGCAGTTAATTTATTCTTCCTAGCAAAGTGGTCCTAGCAAATAGCAGTTCTGAAAAAGTGGTTAACATTTTCATATAAATGAGGAAGATCCTGAAACAAACCAGAAATGAAAGTGCTTCCATGTTCTAGGTCAGGGTCAGCAAACTTTTCTTGTAAAGGGCCGGATAGTAAACATTTTAGCTTTGCAGGCAATCCCGTCTCTGCCTCAACCACTCAATTCTGCCAACGTAGCGTAAAAGCAGCCATAGAAAGTTCTTAATCTGCTGTGTCCGCGTGCCAATAAAACTTTATTTACAAAAGCAGGTGGCAGCCGACTGGAGTTTGGTGATCTCTATTCAAGGGAAATAGGAAATCCAGTCAGAGTCATTTCATGCAGAGGTCTGTAGTTTGAAATGAATTACCCAGCAGGCAGATGGAACTACTCATATTAGCAAATTTAAGACTTTATGATTTTCTTAAGAGAAGGAAGCTGAAGGATTTGGCAGAAAGTATTAGGACAGGGTTAAGAGTGTGTGGTTAGGTGACCTTTCCCATTCCAAAAGTATTTTCTATACTTCCACCTGGAGCAGTCGTGGAGCTTCCAGCATTAAATAACTTTTAGTTGCAATTAAATTAAAAACAGCCAAGGTTAAAAACAAAGTTGCCCTCACCAAATGGTGATACAGAGCTCTTCACGAACCTCAAATCTGTTCCCTAAAATATCTGTACAAAACGAAGCTCTCCCTTGCAAGTCTCTGGGCTACTATATTTTTTGGTTTTGGAAAAAAATTCTTGCTCGCGGAGGACGTCTTCTCACAGCATTCTTTCTGTCCTCCAGCTTCAAGCTACTTAAAATCCAGAATGTTCTTGTTAGTGACTGTCCATTTCCCCGAGTAACTACAAATCTTCGCACAACTTACCGCCAACCCAAAATGAAGCCAAACCACAGGCCTTCCTATTAGGCCCCAGCGGATGCTTGAATAGAGTCAGTTTTTTTAAAGGTCAAAGGTCATTCCCCATTCCTGATTCCCTGCACCAGCTGAGTGAGCTACTTCTCTGAGCTTTTGCGCCCTCTCTAAAATGCGATGATAATATCAATCTAGTAACATGATAGAATAAAACTGTATGAAATTTGTCCACTTATCTACTAGATACCTGTTCCCACTCTCCCTTTGTGGTAGATTTGATTATCCTAATCTTAGGAATCCCTAAGCAGAAAAAAGAAAAAAAAAAAATCTGCATTTCAGGGTAAGGAAAAGACCTCAACATGTCCCCCTAGGAGTTGGGAGCTGACGTTCTTTGCACAGTACCCCTTAACTTACTCTCTTCTAAGTGTACTTTTTCCCAATTCTTACTCTTTTACTCTTATTTCTATACTTTTTTTGCAATTGCAGAATTCTGGCTTTTTTTCTTTTAAGTGTTCTAAGATTTCAGTATTTGGTTAATAGTGTTAAAACAGTTACGGAAATAACTAGTTGTCCTTATTCCGAGATTCCTGTGTCAAGAATGGAACTGAGGCAGTTGCCAACCAGTGTGCCATGTGGCCTCAGTCCTCTCCTCCTCTTTCCCATCTCCAGGGCTGCCACCAAGGTAAACACACTGGGGCCCATGCCCTGCTCTCTCACGGGGCAAATGCCTTACCACCTGGCCATGGCCCTAACTTACATTTTTTTTCTTGAAAACGCTACATTTCTCAGTCATTTACCCATGTCAAAGCAGATCTTCACAACGTCCACGATACATAGGTTCAGACATGAAGAGTGAACGATGATGGCAGTGGTGATGTCGACAACAACCAAATAATAATAGTAACCTGCGCTTCTGTAGTATTTACTACGTCAAGTACTTTTCTATGTTCTTGAAATACCGGAACTCACGCAGAATATTCACAACAACCCTAGGTTGGTGCAGTAATTCTCCTCATTCTATAGATGAGAAAACTGTATCACTGAGAAGTAAATTACTGGTCCAAGGTTACAAAGCTACTATGTGGTACAGCTGGGGTTGGGACCCAGGCACCATGACTCTGGAGTCTGTGCTCTTATCCAGTGTGCTATATTGTCAAAATGATCATTTTCAGCTCCATTGCTTTGGAGGTCACTAAATAAGTCTTTATTAAGTATTCAGCATGCCAGCACTATACTGAATATTGAAGGGAGAACTATAAAAGAAGTAGGTGTCCCAGCCCTTGAAGTATTCATTTACAATCTAACTGAAGGAATGAGATGTAGAATGGAAAGGCTTTGTAGTACAATTTAAAACAACTCTGGTAGATCAGGAAAGGAAGGGATTCTTGTGGACTGTGGTAACAGGAGGTTGAACTTGAACTTACTCTTAAGGGATGGGGAGAATTTGGAAGGATCAACAGAAGGAGGAAGAACATGAACTCTGTCCAAAACTAACGACAAGGAGAGTCAAAGAGGCCATCTTGAATGGAAAGACAAGTTTGTGTTGGGATGTGGGACAGATAAGTTTGAAAAGATGAGGAAGACACTGTTCTAAAAAGAAAGGATGTACCTATAATTTCTAGGTTCTAGTCGTATGCTGAGACCTAAAATGGGTTTAAGAATGATTTGTTAAGGTGAGAGGCCTGAGATGGTACATCATGGCCGATGTAACAAATGGGTATTTCTGTGTCCAGAGCTTGAAATTTTCCTCTGACAACTGGAAATTCCAAGGAGGACTTTCAAGATGGTAATGTAGGTTACCCACACCTGTACCATCAAAAATTACTAATTTACTAGATGTATCTGATGCTTAAGCTGATACTTTTTTACTTAGAAAACAGTAAGACACTGTTTCTTAGAATAGGTCCTCAGAAACAGTAAGCTCACTCCTTTATTTGATCCTCACAAGAACTCTCTGAGGTGTTATCCTCAATTTGCAGAAGGAACTTAGAGGCTCGTAGAGCTGAAAGGCTTGCCCAAGAACACCACGTGAGTCTATGTCTCTTGACTGAAGTCGGGAAGCCTTCCCCTCTACCGCAGTTTCACATGGTTGGTTGTGGACATGACTTTGAGAGGTGATCCTGTACAGTGGTACAGGACAGTGGGGTTACCGTTGAGCCAAGGATTTAGAAGGCATCATCATGCCACCCCACACACAGGATTGCTAGAGCCTTTCCTCTAGACACCCAGAGCGGCCTCCTTTTCAAATGAGAGTACCTTCTGACTATGCATTGCAAGTGCAGAGGAGAGAATTCCACCACAAGGAGCTTGTGCTTGGTAGGACTGGCCCACGAGCACTTTGTCCATATCCTACTCGTTTGGACAACAAGGGCTTCAGTTGTGTAACTAAAACAATTATCTGTATTCTCTCAAGTTGTCCTTAATTTGTAGAATGCTTGAGAAGACAAGCTGTCACAAAGAAGCTTACAAGTAAAGGCCACGAGAAAAGCAAAACTATGCTTTCATTTTCTAGCTAGAAATAATGACCAAAGAAATAAAGCAGTAAGTTTTAGCCCAGTAAAGCAAAAGGGATTGTGGGTATGGGAGAAAAGCAGAGAGTATTAATATACCTAATATGACCACAGTACTATTTGCTATGTATGTCTTAATTATGCCCCAATCCACGTCCCCTCATCCTCTAATTCCATAAATTCCAAAACAACCCCGAGAAATCTTTCTGGTTTTGTTTGGAAAGCAGCACTATGTTTCTGTGCCTGTGCATTCTAAAACAGGCCTGTCAAATTTGAAACTTAAATTCAAGCTGACAGAAGTCAGCTACCAACAAATTAAGTTACATTAATAGAGTTGATGCCTGAAATACAAAGAAAATGTTTTTTACCCCAGGAATCTCTCTCCCTAGATGCCAGGCTAGATAGAGAGACTAAAGCAAACCTCAGTCTCCAGCAAGCCCTTTCCTTTGCCTTGTCATGTTTCCTAGAGAGTCCTGCATGGGAAGCCTCTCCAGAAGTATTGCTCCCCCTAGTGGCAGCCTCCAAACTCCCATCTACCAATTTTATGGGCATATTAAAGACCTGAGAGATTGGAAAAAAGTACTGGAACAAGAAACCCTATTTCAAATCCCTACTCGCACACCAAATAATTATGTACCTCCTTGAGCTAAAGAGTTCAGTTTTATATCTAGAAACAATTTCTAAGTATACACAATAAATGAGAAATTCAGATTTTGTCCCATGTAGATTTTATCTCAAGACAATATTTAAGACTGTTTTATGAAGGCAAATATTTTAGCTTCTTTATCTTTGTATACATTTTACGGAATAGAAGAATATATGAGTGCTAAATTTTGAGATCTAGATTCCTTTTTTTTTCCATTCCCATTATTCCCATCTTAATTCAGACCCTCATGGCTTTGTGCCCAGTGTGATGGAGCTCCCCCTTCTCTTCACCAACTTTGTGGGAATTCTTTGCCAGGCTTCCTACGGGCAGGGAGCATCAAGACTCACTCAGTAGCACCGGTGCCTGGAGGAACTGATGCAGCTATAAAAGCTAACCACCACTTTAAAAAAGTTACATGTGTCAGGCCCAGTGTGGGAGTGGGATTTACAACTCCCTTCATGAGATCAGGCAGGTGCAGTAGTTCTACAGGAAGAAAATATGATCTGAATATAGAGAGCTAATAAACTGTCTGGCTGGGGGATATCGGCCAGTATCGTGAGCCCCTCTCCCTTTCTTCCTCACAACCTTTTCATCCCCTGTCCTTCCTCACACTTAATTCTTCATTCAGGGTGTCCAGCATTACCAACAGAAGGGTCATTGGAAATACCAGAAGGTGGTCTGCAGCTTCCTTATATACCTCATTTTAACTGTTCCTTCTGCTGGATAAGAAAACATACTTCAACTGGGGTTTAGAACGTGATAAGCTGAAATGTAGAAAGAAGAAGGGATTTGCCAATGGTAAAACGTAGAAACAAAATCAAGTTCAGAAGACCTGTCTTCTAGTCTTGTGCTCTAAGTGTTCCCTTCAAGAACCCCTTCTGACAGGGCTCTGATAGGGAAGGAACTATGCCAACAGACTTAGGAATTTAGCAAATCTTAATCCCTGCCTTTTGAGGATGGTAAACCTGATTAATGATCCACTAAGTTCCGTCATCGTAAATTGTCAGTTCTAATGAAATTTGGTGAAGCCTGCTTTCAGTATTCCCGTGTGGAAATTCTTTTGGAGGCATCCATGTTCCTGGGACATCATAAAGATTTAAATCATTAAGTCAATGTTTCATTTTTTTAATCTAAAACAGCCTGAACACCTGAAAAGATTTAGCAGTGATACTATGATGCATCTATTAAGATTCCTACAAAACAGCAGTGATATTATTACGTAAAATATTGTATGGCTTACTAAAGATAAGCAAATTATATAATCATCTTTCTCTCATTAGCTCTTTGAAATAAACTAAGCAGTATGTAATTGTTGACTTTGAGAGAAAACACCTAACATGGGTGAATGAGTGAATGAATGGGTGGATGAGCTCTATCACAATGTCTCATAGCCTCTCTGTCATCCCCCACAAAGTTTCAGCTCTAGTTCAATGCCACAGAAGCTAGACTGTCCCTGTAATAGCGGTGATGGTCTGGAACGGCACTGAATCAAACACAAACCACCCAGAAACTTCCCTTTAGCTGAGATTTTCCATTTCCTTCCCTATTTTTATCTGAACTGCGCATACCTAGCCAAATTGAAGAATGATTGATGTGAGCCTTGCTCTTTCTCTCTCCTGCCTTTCCTCCAAGAGGAGGTAAGAAAAAGCAAAGCAACAGGTCCAAGGCCAAAAGCAGAGCTGAGGAAGCCTGATTCATTGGCAGACCGGTCACCCACCTCAGAATAATTAAGAGCTGACTAGAGGTGGCACCAACTTGCAAATACCATAGAGTCTGGAGAGGACCCAGCAAGAGACATAGTAAAGAAAAAGAATTGGATAGTGGGAGACTGCTGCCGGGACAGGAGATGTGATTCCTAGTCTTAATTTCACCACTAAGTCTTGTGAGTTCCCTGACCTTTTCATGATGTTCTTTCCCTTTCCTGAAAAATGACCCCTTACCTGCTTTCTTCCTCTGGATGGATGTTAACATGATATTAGGTGAACAGTTCTTGGAGCCTTTGGAAATCAGAGAGGTGGAAATAATCACAAAGATGGAAATGACTGACTGCAGGAACCCCAAAGCCACCGCTAAATCATTTCTGTGCTATTGAATGATTTATTGACCTAAGGCCCTGCCAGGTCTGGCACTGGATCTCGGCAAGTTCCCATCCAGCCCTCCCCCCAACCCTTCTAGTTTCCCACCTCCGCATACACACTCCAGTTATCATGAGCCTCATGAGGACATCAGCTTCAAGTCATCATTAGACATTAATCTGCTTGCCTGCCATCACGTCACAGGTAGTTCTTAGAAATGGCATGAACCTAGAAAAGAAACGAATAGTAGACTGAGAGAGGCGTGGATTCTGAGGCTTGTGGAAGGTACTCACAATTTGATGCTTATAATTCTTTTCAGGTAAAGTATCCGAACTGTGTGGTGATTATTCTGGAATTTTCTCTACCATGACCCTGAAGGGCAGGCTTTACCTTCATTCTGCTGGCACCTTCACTACGAAGAGCCCTCTGCCAAGCATTGTGGGAAATAAAACAATAACTAAGGTCTAATTTCTGTGCCCAGGGATATTTACAGACTGTGAAGGCAATAGAATTGAGAGACAGTTACACATACGATTTCCTTCTAACGTGTGCATCAGGATCCTCTCGTCAGTATTCAATCTGGCTGCTTCTCTCCCACCTCCAAGCCTTAACAGATGCCTTTCTCCGTATCTGGGAGCCCTGCCTACTTTCCACCATCCAGCCAAGCCCCACTCCTCCTGTATAACTTTGCCTTTTCCTGAAGAAGCCTTCCCCAAATCCCTCTGCAGCATTCGTTCTAGCATCTCCTCTCACCCCCGCTGTGTGTGTACGTGTATTCAGCACACGTATGCCGCCTGCTCCAGCTGTTAGCGTTTAGTCCAAGTAATCAACAAACTGCATAAGCAGTCCAAAAGCTCCTTATCTGGGCTTGCTAACAGAATCACACCCATCAAAGTGGCAAGAGAGGCTGCTTTCCTGGGTATCACTGTGGCTGGTTTGTGCCTGTTGTTAAAACAGGGTTGTGACTGCCCCTGAGGTTCCTTCCAGCTTTACCAATATCCAATGCCAAAAAGGAGTCAACCGACCTGACCAGGCCTACATTTCTTTTCTGTTGCTCCAGGATTCTTCTACAGCCAGATGATTCCTTACAGATCCTGGCCCCCGTGGAAGCTGACGTGGGTTTCTACACTTGTAATGCCACAAATGCCTTGGGATATGACTCTGTCTCCATTGCCGTCACATTAGCAGGTAACGTGGAAATCCCTGTTCAATTGAGAAACCGTTGACCGGTGCCTGCAACGTGCCAGGCAGGTCCAGGGACACAGACATAAATGAGATCCATACCCTGCCTCCGGAAGTTTGTAATCTGTAATTGTAATCAAATGGAGATAAAGTGTAATATGAGATAGAATGAAATAAGTGCTGATAACCAAAGAGGGTGCAGTTTCACTCTACCTGAGAGGTCTTAGACTTGGAGTAGAATTTTGATAAACAGAGATGCAGGAAATACTCCAGGCAGAGCGAACATGAGCAAAGGAGATGTATACAAGTAAGTAGCCTGTTGGGGAACATGAATCATGGCCTAAGATCATTGAATGATGTTTTCATTTCTCCTCCATCCACCTGCTGCAAAGAAGACTTTAAGACCTGGGTACTTGGAATTCTGTGGCTGTGGGTTGGAGCACAGGTGTTCTTCTCTGTGACTGTTTATTTCAACTTCTTGGTCTAATACACCTGCCTACACTTCACCTTTATCCATAGAGGTTAGGCAAACCATTCTACGCATAGCAACTTCAGAAAATTGCGATTCAGAGTACCAAGGTTGTGGTCTTCCCAAGGTTGTGGTCTCGTAGTAAGGTACCCTTATAAAACCTCTCTTACATAGGACAGATCCTTGCCTTTGAAACTGAAAAAGACCTTAGATACCAGCTAGACCAGAGCCCTCAGTTCTCAGAGGCCAGGCAACCTGAGGTCACATAGCCGCTCAGCTGGTGGCAGGGAAAAAGGGAACTGAGGTCTCCTAACCCCCAGATCGTTGTTCCCCCTTCTCCCCACTGATGCTACCAACCCGGGCTCCCTTTCCTCAGATCTGGGCCGCGCAGCCTTTGTGGCGGTGTGTTGCATGTGTTTGTATTTATTCTTTTCCATTGCCGCTCCCATCAGATGATTCAGTAGATGCTAGAAAAGCCGACATCACCCCACACTGACCTCATCCGTCCACGCCGGGATTATGTTGTCACACTGTTTTTCAGTCACTCATGCTGCTCCCTTGCATATCTGTTTAGCAACAGTATATCTCCCCCATGACCTAAGGCTGATCTGGGAAGGGACCTTGAGCTGGAAGCTTTGCAGAGAGGATGAAAGTCAACAAAGAATAAGGCGAGCTAAGGGGCCCTGGGGTGGATTACAGACTGATATTAATGCCTATTTTGTGTGTGTGTGTGTGAATAGAACATTTGCTTTGCTCCTAATGTATTCCAGTCACAATCTTTATGCCCCTCTTCGTTATACAGAGTCCAGATGCTCGGCACCCGTCTGGTTAATTCTCTTCTGCCTTACCCCCTCCCATCTGCCTTGGCCAGGGCACTGCTGACACCCTTCCAACTGCTGGCAAGTAGGGCTCTTACAGGATTAACTCTCTTGTTTATATTTATCCAGATACGGTTCAGCTCTGTCACAGACTAAATACCCTTTGTTCACCTGAATTTAATACGATTCACGGAAACCTGTCTGGAATTAAGCAAAGCAATTGTAACATCAGGCTTGTCTTCAGCTCTTTGAAGAGAAGCTATTGGAGGCTGCCAAAATATTCAAAGCCAGGGAAGAAAGAGAGCAGCCAGAGAGGCACCGAGGGAAAGGGAGAAAAGGAGCTGAGTGATGGAGTAGTTCACGCACACCACACCCAGGGCTTAGGAAGCTGCATCCGTGGGCTTCAGTGGTGGGGTTTGTTCAGGTCTGCTAGCAGATCTGTCAAGCAGTCCCTCCGAAAGGTAAGGCCCAAAATGGCTACGCTGCTTTCAGACTGCATTTGTGTCTTTACCTGGGATTATCGTCTAGCCTGGTGTCAACGTCTGCACTCAGTTTTAAGTGACTCACACCCTCTGCCAAACATGACTGACGAAGAGCAACAAGTTAGACCCGAGTTCTGTGATTCGTGACGCTTACAGACTAGTGAAGGCAATAGATGTATGCGTGACTACCTCGAATGCAGAGACAGTTACAGTTTCCTTCAAAGGCACCCCGCATAGGCGTAGAAGATGCAACCTAAATATAACGTAAATGGGTGCGGGGCGGCGGTTTCCAAGGGATAGATGTGGCGCATTTCTAAATCTTACTGCCAGTTATACTGTTCGTTAACCGTGTGACCTTGAACAAAGTGTATAACCTCAGAGTCTTTGTTCTCAGCCGTAAGAGAAGTTAATCCTATTTCACAGGATTGTTGTGAGGTTAAATAAGACTGCACGTGTGAAAAAGCCCTCAGCCCAATGCCAGGCACATAGTTCACACTCAATAAATGTTTCCTTTTCTTTCTCTAGCTCTCCTAAAATGAAACACATCCTGAAAACGATTTTAAAATGTGTAAAACATAAGCCCAACTGTGCTTCCACGTATTTTCCACTGTAAGTCTTCACACTGAAAATTTTCAAGTACCGACTTAGGAGCTGATTCAGCTCACTTGTGATCAAATCCTCGCGGTAAATCTCAGCGCTTCTGTGCCTTTAAAGACATTGTACAGTTTTTTCTGGGTTTTTTTACCTTGACTTCTGTATAAATGCAGGCCAAAAGGAAAAACAAGAGTTTTCTGGAGGCTCAAGCACTCAGGTACCTCCATGATTTTATAAGAAATGTGTGGATTTTGGCCTCGCCTATGCGCCTGGATCAACCAGATGCAGGGAAATTTGTTCGTAGTAATTCACAAGAGCAGGCGTAGCATGGCAGTTAAGCCTGCAGGCTCTGGAGCCTCGTGGTCTGGATTTGAAGCCTGACTCTGTCACATCCAAGCTACATAACCCTGAGCAGCTTCTTTACACCCTCTGACTCAGTTTCTTTATTTGTCATATGGTGATAATAATAGTGTTTGACTCAGAAGGTTCTTGTGGAGATAAATGCCTTCATCATGTAAACTGCTTATAAGTATGCCTAGCATGTAGCAAGCGCTCAATACTCGTTAGCTCTTATTATCATTGTGAGGATAAAACAAAAGCCAGGTTATTTTTACGGTAGGGGAAACTCCTTTTCCAAGACCGGAATGCCCACAGACCCTTTGTAGAGCACCTCACTCTAATGTCTCAGCATCTCAATGTCGAGGGGGAAGCTGAATTAGCTATCTGAAAAGCGGTTGGAGTGCCTGGGTCCAGAGCAAGGGAGGTGGCTACACGAGGAACATTTCACATGAGCCAGAGGAAGGGAGGTCTGGTGAACCCTCCCTGGCCCATAATTGGACCTCTCCTGTTGAGTTGCCCCATCCTCTGAGTTGAGTGTGTTGTCAATTCTGCTTCTTAGGTTCATTGTGGGTCCACTGGTACTCTCTACACAGTTTTTGCTTAAACATAGAAACAGCATTTAGTTTTAGACACACCAAACCTTCCTTGCTCTGCCCTGTTTGAGCCTGTACGATATTGTCTTTAGAGCCCTTTGCTTCTCTCCAAACTCATCAGTATGTGTTGATTTTATGTTTTAAGTCCCAAAGGTTTGAGAGTACTTTGCGAGTATGTCTCAGCATGGAGATGGCAATGTTTCCCTACCTACTTCCCTGGTTCCGGAAACTCACAGCCATGTAGACCCAGTGGCACAAAATTCCCTTCTGTCCTAAGCTGACTTAATTGGATGCCCGTTTCACTGCTCAGAAGGTAAATGAGAGGGGAGGGTAGCAGGGGCTAGGGGAGGAGTATAAGAATGTCACCAAAATGTCACATGCCTAACATGTTGAAGAACTGATTACTTTGTGTGCGGGTTTAAACACAGGAAAAGAAGAGTTTCTGGTGTGTGCAAAGACAGGCACTAAGATTGGAGAGCCTTCTTGACTAGTCAGATTCAGCACTCAGCCAGCGTTGCTCAGAAGGCTTCCAGATCTGAATGGCGTAGGCAGCGTTTTGAAGGAAAGCAGTAGTTTCCTGGTAAATTGCTTCAGTCTGGATCAGTGGAGGGGAGCTTTACTTACCAATGCAGATGAGGCTTGTCCAGGTGTAAGCCACTGATGAGGTCATAGCCATAAGGGAAACGGTTTTGGTTGTCATTGATTTTATAAGATCACAAAAGAGATACTGTAAGGCCTGCTTGACATCATCAATGGAAAATGAGAAGAAGATGGGGGCTGAGGGATGAGTGTATCTTTCATTGAAAGGAGAGAACACAGATGAGCTCATCCAAAGTTTTCACAGGAAAAGAGAGACAGAAAATATTCCTCCTTTCCTGGCATGTTTTTCTGCGTTTTTATGAGTTGAATAGCTGACACATATTGTGTCTAATAAAGAGATCACAGAAACCTCACTGGGAAAATAAAAATAAAAGGCAGTTGTTGTTTTTTTTTAATTCTTCTTTCTCGGCCCCCTCCTCATGATTTAGTAACTGCAATAAAAGACAAGCAGTTTTGTAAGCTTTTCATAACGTAAGTCATTTCAAATTGGCATTTCTGAATTTTTCATCCAGCCACTGTTAAGCAGAGGAGGACTTTGCTTCATAGAGAGAGAGGCTCAGAGAAGGGTTTGTCACCAAGAGGAAAGACCGACAAAGGAAAGACCGACAAAGGAAGGTTTGCCCCAGTGTACTAACTAGATCAGAGGGAAAGGCACACAAGTTTGGCTGACTTCCCAGTGGTGCTCTGAGCAACAGGGTAATGGCCACTGACTGATTCAAGCTGCCATCAAGGGACTTCATTATCTAATACAATACCAGGTAACCAGGTTCCTTACGTTTTCCTCAATATGTATAGATGTGTAGCATGCCCACTGCAGAGGCCTAGCTTTTAGAGAATTCAGGTAAAATGGATGAGAGTATAGCAGGAGAATCCAACTTACTCCGCTCCCCAGTAGACTAGAGGAAACAAACAAGGAAGCACAAATGATCTAGGCTAACCCAGCTCACATCCTGAAAAAGCAATTCCCGCATCTGTCCAATGGAATGAAGGAAGGATGGGTGGTTGGACATGTAGTGTGTACCATATCCTTGGTTGTTTCTAGGAGAGGCTGCAACATCATGCAGCTGTACTGGGTATGGGGTCCCTCGTCTAGGACTCTGCAGTGGAACATGCAGAAGAAGTTAGGTCAGCACCACTTGCTGTGACCTGGGGAATTGTCAACTTCAGTCGAATGATCAGAAGAGGTAATGGCAGTAACCTGAGTAACCTGACACGCTGCATTGGCAAAAATATCTTCAGGGAATGGTGATTGAACCAAGGGAGGAGAAGGAAGCCATGCAGCCTGGGGACGTGCAAGAAAGGGCAGTCTAAGCCCTACCCACTTCCTTAGATCCTAAGGGCCCTGCAATATTGATACCAAAGGCACACCAACTAAACAGAATCACAGAGGTGGAGAAATACCAATTTCTTCTCACTTCTTCGTGCAAGATAATTAATTAGTAGTCACAGTGTGGACCCTGACTCATCAAGAAAAGATTAAATTTGGTTAAAACTGTTTTATCAGCTTTATTGAGGTATAGTTTACATCCCATAATATTCACCCATTGTAAGTGTTCAATTCAGTGATATTTTAGCAAATTTTTTAAGTTGTGTAACCATCGCAGCAAACCAAGGTTATTGTTTGCTGAAAAACTCCATGGAGGTATAATTCATATACTATACAAGTCAACCATTTAAAGTATACAGTTCAGTGGCTTTTAGTACAGAGTTGTGCCTCCGTCACCACACTCAATTTTAGAACATTTTCATTATCCCCAAACAAACTCCACACCTCTTAGCCATCATTCCCCAATGCCCCCATTTCCTCCAGCCCTAGGTAACTACTAATATACTCTGTCTTCATAGATCTGCCTAGTATAGACACTTCAAATAAACAGAGTAACGCATGGTGCTTTGTTACTGACTTAGCCTAATATGTTCAGGATTCACGCATTTTGTGGCACGTATGCTGCATTCCTTTTCATGGTGGAATAATATTCCACGGTATGAATATACCACATCTTCCATTTGTCAGTTGATGGACACTTGGGTTGTTTCCGGTTTTGGGCTGTCATGAATAATGCTGCAGTGACCATTCATGTGCAAGTTTTTGTGTGGACGTGTTTTCGTTTCTCTTGGGTATATCTACCTCAAAGTAGAATTGCTGGATTGGGTGGTACATGTATGTTGAACTTTTTAAGAAACTGTCAACTATGTTCCAAAGTACCTGCCCCATTTTATATTTCCATCAGCAGTGTATGAGGATTCCAGTTTCTCCACATCCTCACCAATGCTTGTTACTGTCTATTTTTTTAATTGCAGCCATCCTCATGGATGTAAAGTGATAATTCATTGTGATTTTGATTTCCATTTCCCTAGTGACTAACGGTGTTTTCACGTGCTTATTAGTTGTTTATATATCTTCTTTGTTGGAATAGTAACTTTGGTGATAAAGACTGTGTATTCATTTTTTATTGCTGCCCTAACAAATTACCACAAGCTTAGAGTCCTAAAACAACACAAATATGTTATCTTACAGTTCTGTAGGTCAGAAGTCCAGTACAGTCTCACCAGGATAAAATCAAGGTGTCAACAGGGTACACTCCTTTCTGTAAACTCCAGGAGAAAATGCTTTCCCTGTTCATTTGGATTGTTGGCAGAATTTAGGTCATTGTGACCTACAACTATGGTGCCTGTTTTAACTGAGTGTCATTCCGAGGTTCTAGAGGCTGCTGCATTCCTTAGCCCTTGGCCCTCTTCCTCCATCTTCAAAGCTAGCAGTTGGGGGTTGAGTCTTTCTCATGTTGCCTCTCTCTGACAAACTCTTCAGTCTCCCTCTTTCAATTTTAAGAGCTCAAGTGATTAGACTGGCCCACCTAAGTAATCTAGAATAATCTCCCTATTGTAAAATCAGTTCATTAGCAACCTTAACTGCAGGGAATTGCAACTTTAATTCCCTTTTGTCATGTAATATAACATAGTCACAGATTCCAAGGATTAGAATGTGGACAGCTTTGTGGGAGGCGGGGGCGGCACATTATTCTGCCTATCACACCCTGTCTGAAGGGCACACCTCATTTTCATCTTACTAATGTCAAAGGAAAACACAAATCTAGTGTTGGTAGACCTTCCAATTTTTGCATATAAGCCAAACCAAAACACACACACGCCTGCACACACACACACACACACACGCACACACACACGCACATGCACACACACACACACACACACACACACACACGCCTTCTGTTTTTAATCTCTCCACTTTTTTACTGAGCCCAACTAAATCAAATTTTTAAAAAATTCTTTCCGGACCAAACATGTCAGTGGTCTGCACATAGGCTGGAGGCTACCAGTGCCCTCTGGTTAAATCATCCATTTTCTATATTCTCTGCTCATATGTTACACCTCATTGCCCAGTATAGTCAAGAGTGTTCCTAAAGTGTAATAATTTATTTTATTAGATTACACTAAAACCATGTAATGATTTGGATGGGAGAGAAATACTTATTTTTTTACTACTCCTAAAAAGGAAACTTATTGTAACAATAGAATAGGTAAGAAAGATTTTAGGGAAAGTATTTGCCTCATTACAAAACTTAGAGCAGATTTAGAACTATCAACTTGTGTCCTTATTGTAAACAGAGGGGTTTTAAATAGATGCACACTTGGGTCTTTTTTTAGATCTAAAAGTTCTATGAATCTCTTACATACAAATAAACTACAGCAATCTCCACCCACCACTACCAGCTCTAAACTCCCTTTACTTGAAATTCTAACATTTGCAAATTCTATAATTTACTTCCTTTATCTTTGGGAGACTAGAAGACTAGATGGCAAAGAAGGACAGCTTTTGCAATAAAACCTAGGAAAAATCACAGATGACGGGGAAAGGTATCAGAGGACTGGTGAGGAGAAAGGGTGTAGAGTTGACTAAAAGGTCAAACACTGGCTCAGGAGCCAGGAAGTGGGAGTGAAGGAGACCTTGCAAGAGAGACAGCAGGACAGGAAGGAGTTAAAAATTCCTGAGCTATAAAATGTGAAAGGCACTTGGAAGTTGAACCAGGCTAAAGAAAATATCATGCATTTTAATATGACTATTATCCGTAACAAAGCAACTCTTGTTGAAATTGCCAGGTAGCCACATCCTGAAAAGTTTCTGGCCAGCAAGGGATAGTAACTGGCCATTAATAGTCAGGACCCATCATTACTGATTTCAAATGTACAAGATGTTGTTGGTATTTTTAGAAAAGTTTTCATAGGTTCATAAGACAAGTTTTCATAGGTTCATACTGATTGTGGTTCCTTAAACTTCATTTGACTCATGAGTTCTTCAGTTTGTCAACTGGGAATTCTCATTTCAGGGGGTTTTCACAGATTTCACTCCGGTGGCCCTTCTGAGAGACCTATGATAATCGCAGTGTAAGCAGAGGCTAGCATTTCTTAAGGTGTTGCTTTCATATTCTCACTGATGACAAGGCATTATCCATGGATTAAATCTGGATTAAGTACAATTTGCTTAGTTTTAGGTGGTGAAAATATGTGAAATTTATAACACCTTATTGCTGTATACTCAAATATTTTAATTAGTGGGCGTCACTATCTTATTCACTTTTCTCTTGAATTAAGATTTGGGTCTCCTGTGGATCTCATTACAGTTTTCTTGAACAGAGTCACGGGGGCACCTGCAAGTCAGCCTGGCATGCGTTGTTTCACAACTTCTCTGGAAGTAGATACTTTCTGGGGACTCCAACAAGACCAGCCTTGGTGTGACTTGAAGCTCTGTCTGTCCGGAGACTGATACCAGTTTCAGGAGAAGCTGGAGTATTTAAATAATTTCTTCTTTGTTTAGCCTGAAACCCTCACAGTTCTTCAAAATAGAAGCACTTGAGTTCCTGCTCACTAAAAGATTTGTTCTCTCTCCTCTTTCCCGTTTTTTCCTCTTTCTTTCTTTAAACTTGTCCTTTCTTTGTGTTTTCTTGGTTTATCAGAAGTTCCCAACGCTGCTCCTCAGAGCATTTTCTCCATGTATCATAGCAAGGATAATGCTGATGATAGCTAACATTTATTCAAACTTCATGCTGTGCTAAGGAATCATTCATACAGTTTTACAAGCATTAATGTGCTTACTGCTCTCAGCAACCGTAGAAGTAGAAAACCAAGGGCACAGGGAGACCAAATAACTTGCCTAAGGCCACTCAGCTATTGAGGGATGGAGTCTGAACACCTGCCATGCGGGCACCATTCTCATGCTCATGCCCCCTGCAGGCATCATTACTTATCATGCACTTTTGCTGCTCAGTCCTCCTGAACGTAACCCAGAATCCATAACTGAGCAGTACTCCAGGAAGACTCTGTCAGTCGCTGCAATCATAATCTCAGGTCTATTTGCCGTTTTTGCATCCTCCCCGGAGTGCTTGGGTCATCTCCAAACCTGCCTCCTGCAGTCGTGGTTTCCAAAATTGCCCAGCTTCCCCGTCACCTTCAACAAGTCTTCTCGTTCTCCTTGGGAGTGAATGCACATGCGCACTTCCTAGAATAGACTGCCTCTCACTCAACAGTGAGCCTCTGAAGACTCTGAAGTACAATCCAGTTTTTCCTCTGTTTTTAAAAAATTTTTAATTTAATTTATCTTATATTGGAGTATAGTTGATTTACAATATTGTGTTAGTTTCTGGTGTACCGCAAAGTGATTCAGTTATACATATACATATATCCATTCTTTTTCAAATTCTTTTCCCATGCAGGTTATTACAGAATATTGAGTAGAGTTCCCAGTGATATATAATAGGTCCTTGTTGATTATCTATTTTATATATAATAGTGTGTGTATGTTAATCCCAAACACCTAATTTATGCTTCCCCCACTTCATGTTTCCCCTTTGATACCCATAAGTTTGTTTTTGTAGTCTGTGGTCTGCTTCTGTTTTGTAAGTAAGTTCATTTGTATCTTTTTTTTTTTAAGATTCCATATGCAACTGATATCATATGATGATATTTGTCTTTATCTGTCTGACTTACTTCACTTAGTATGATACTCTCTAGGTCAATCATATTACTGTAAATGGCATTATTTCATTGTTTTTTATGGCTGAGTAATATTCCATTGTATATATGTACGTCTTCTTTTTCTTTAATTTTTGAATTTTATTTTATTTTTTTATACAGCAGGTTCTTATTAGTCATCAGTTTTATACACATCTGTGTATACTTGTCAATCCCAATCACCCAATTCATCACACCACCATCCCCATCCCCCCATGGCTTTCCCCCACTTGGTGTCCATACGTTTGTTCTCTACATCTGTGTCTCAACTTCTGACCTGCAAACTGGTCCATCTGTACCATTTTTCTAGGTTCCACATACATGTGTTAATATACGATATTTGCTTTTCTCTTTCTGACTTACTTCACTCTGTATGACAGTCTCTAGATCCATCCACGTCTCAACAAATGGCCCGGTTTCGTTCCTTTTTATGGCTGAGTAATATTCCATTGTATATATGGGCCACATCTTCTTTATCCATTCATCTGTCGATGGGCATTTAGGTTGCTTCCATGACCTGGCTATTGTAAATAGTGCTGCAATGAACATTGGGGTGCATGCGTCTTTTTGAATTATGGTTTTCTCTGTGTATATGCCCAGTAGTGGGATTGCTGGATCATATGGTAATTCTATTTTTAGTTTTTTAAGGAACCTCCATACAGTTCTCCATAGTGGCTGTATCAATTTATATTCCCACCAACAGTGCAAGAGGGTTCCCTTTTCTCCACACCGTCTCCCGCATTTATTGTTTGTAGATTTTTTGATGATGACCATTCTGACCGTTGTGAGATGATATCTCATTGTAGATTTGATTTCTACTTCTCTAATGATTCATGATGTTGAGCATTCTTTCATGTGTTTGTTGGCAATCTGTATATCTTTTTTGGAGAAATGTCTGTCTAGGTCTTCTGCCCATTTTTGGATTGGGTTGTTTGTTTTTTTGATATTGAGCTGCATGAGTTGCTCGTAAATCTTGGAGATTAATCCTTGGTCAGTTGCTTTATTTGCAAATATTTTCTCCCATTCTGAGTGTTGTCTTTTGGTCTTGTTTATGGTTTCCTTTGCTGTGCAAAAGCTTTGAAGCTTCATTAGGTCCCATTTGTTTATTTTTATTTCTATTTCCATTCCTGTAGGAGGTGGGTCAAAAAGGATCTTGCTGTGATTTATGTCATAGAATGTTCTGCCTATGTTTTCCTCCAATAGTTTGATAGTGTCTGGCCTTGCATTTAGGTCTTTAATCCATCTTGAGTTTATTTTTGTGTATGGTGTTAGAGAGTGTTCTAATTTCATTCTTTTACATGTAGCTGTCCAGTTTTCCTAGCACCACTTATTGAAGAGGCTGTCTTTTCTCCACTGTATATTCTTGCCTCCTTTTTCAAAGATAAGGTGACCATATGTGTGTGGGTTTATCTCTGGCCTTTCTATCCTGTTCTGTTGATCTATATTTCTGTTTTTGTGCCACTACCATACTGTTTTGATTACTGTTGCTTTGTAGTATAGTCTGAAGTCAGGGCGCCTGATTCTTCCAACTCCATTTTTCTTTCTCAAGATTGCTTTGTCTCTTCGGGGTCTTTTGTGTTCCCATACAAATTTTAAGATTTTTTGTTCTAGTTCCGTAAAAAATACCATTGGTAGTTTCATAGGGATTGCATTGAATCTGTAGATTGCTTTGGGTAGTAGAGTTGTTTTCACAATATTGATTCTTCCAATCCAAGACCATGGTATATCTCTCCATCTGTTGGTATCATTTTTAATTTCCTTCATCAGTGTCTTATAGTTTTCTGCATACAGGCCTTTTGTCTGCCTAGGTGGGTTTATTCCTAGGTATTTTATTCTTTTTGTTGCAATGGTAAATGGGAGTGTTTTCTTAATTTCACTTTCAGATTTTTCATCATTAGTGTATGGGAATGCCAGATTTCTGTGCATTATTTGTGTATCCTGCTACTTTACCAAATTCATTGATTACCTCTAGTAGTTTTCTGGTGGCATCTTTAGGATTCTCTATGTATGGTATCATGTCATCTGCAAACAGTGACAGTTTTACTTCTTCTTTTCCAATTTACATTCCTTTTATTTCTTTTTCTTCTCTGATTACCGTGGCTAAAACTTCCAAAACTATGTTGAATAATACTGGTGTGAGTGGACATCCTTGTCTTGTTCCTGATCTTAGAGAAAAATGCTTTCAGTTTTTCACCACTGAGAATGATGTTTGCTGTGGGTTTGTCATATATGGCCTTTATTATGTTGACAAAAGTTACCTCTGTGCCTACTATCTTCAGAGTTTTTTATCATAAATGAGTGTTGAATTTTGTCGAAAGCTTTCTCTGCATCGATTGAGATGATCTTATGGTTTTTCTCCTTCGATTTATTAATATGGTGTATCACATTGATTGCTTTGCGTATCCTTGCATTCCTGGAATAAACTCCACTTGATCATGGTGTATGATCCTTTTAATGTGCTGTTGGATTCTGTTTGCTAGTATTTTGTTGAGGATATTTGCATCTATGTTCATCAGTGATATTGGCCTGTAGTTTTCATTTTTTGTAGTATCTTTGTCTGGTTTTGGTATCAGGGTGATGGTGGCCTAATAGAATGAGTTTGGGAGTGTTCCTTCCTCTGCAATTTTTTGGAGGAGTTTGAGAAAGATGGGTGTTAGCTCTTCTCTAAATGTTTGATAGAATTTGCCTATGAAGCCATCTGGTCCTGGGCTCTCGTTTGTTGGAAGATTTTTAATAACAGTTTCAATTTCAGTGCTTGTGATTGGTCTGTTCATATTTTCTGTTTCTTCCTAGTTCAGTCTCGGAATGTTGTGCATTTCTAAGAATTTGTCTGTTTCTTCCAGGTTGTCCATTTTACTGGCATAGAGTTGCTTGTAGTAATGTCTCATGATCCTTTGTATTTCTGCAGTGTCAGTTGTTACTTCTCCTTTTCCATTTCTAATTCTATTAATTTGAATCTTCTCCCTTTTTTTCTGGATGAGTCTGGCTAATGGTTTATCAATTTTGTTTATCTTCTCAAGAACCAGCTTTTAGTTTTATTGATTTTTGCTATCGTTTCCTTCATTTCTTTTTCATTTATTTCTGATCTGATCTTTATGATTTCTTTCCTTCTGCTAACTTTGGAGTTTTTTTGTTCTTCTTTCTCTAATTGCTTTAGGTGCAAGGTTATGTTGTTTATTTGAGATGTATTCTGTTTCTTAAGGTAGGATTGTATTGCTATAAACTTCCCTCTTAGAACTGCCTTTGCTGCATCCCATAGGTTTTTGGTCATCGTCTTTTCATTATCATTTGTTTCTAGGTATTTTTGGAATTCCTCTTTGATTTCTCCAGTGATCTCTTGGTTATTAAGTAGTGTATTGTTCAGCCTCCACGTGATTGTATTTTTTTACAGATTTTTTCCTGTAATTGATATCTAGTCTCATAGCGTTGTGGTTGGAAAAGATATTTGATATGATTTCAATTTTCTTAAATTTACCAAGGCTTGATCTGTGACACAAGATATGATCTATCCTGGAGAATGTTCCATGAGCACTTGAGAAGAAAGTGTATTCTGTTGTTTTTGGATGGAATGTCCTATAAATATCAATTAAGCCCATCTTGTTTAATGTATCATTTAAAGCTTGTGTTTCCTTATTTATTTTCATTTTGGATGATCTGTCCATTGGTGAAAGTGGGGTGTTAAAGTCCCCTACTACGATTGTGTTACTATCGATTTCCCCTTTTATGGCTGTTAGTATTTTCCTCATGTACTGATTTGCATCTATATTGGGTGCATAAATATTTACAATTGTTATATCTTCTTCTTGGATTGATCCCTTGATCATTATGTAGTGTCCTTCTTTGCCTCTTGTAATAGTCTTTAGTTTAAAGTCTATTTTGTCTGATATGAGAATTGCCAGTCCAGCTTTCTTTTGATTTCCATTTGCATGGAATATCTTTTTCTGTCCCCTCACTTTTAGTCTGTATGTGTGCCTAGGTCTGAAGTGGGTCTCTTGTAGACAGCATATATACAGCTCTTGTTTTTGTATCCATTCAGCCAGTCTATGTCTTTTGGTTGGAGCATTTAATCCATTTACATTTAAGGTAATATCAATATGTATATTCCTATTCCCCTTTTCTTAATTGTTTTGGGTTTGTTATTGTAGGTCTTTTCCTTCTCTTGTGCTTCCTGCCTAGAGAAGTTCCTTTAGCATTTCTTGTAAAGCTTGTTTGATGGTGCTGAATTCTCTTAGCTTTTGCTTGTCTCTAAAGGTTTTAATTTCTCCATCAAATCTGAATGAGATCCTTGCGGCTAGAATAATCTTGGTTGTAGGTTTTTCTCCTTCATCATTTTAAATATGTCCTGTCAGTCCTTTCTGGCTTACAGAGTTTCTGCTGAGAGATTAGCTGTTGACCTTATGGGGATTCCCTTGTGTGTTGTTTGTTGTTTTTCCCTTGCTGCTCTTAATATGTTTTCTTTGTATTTAATATTTGATAGTTTGATTAATATGTGTCTTGACATGTTTCTCCTTGGATTTATCCTGTATGGGACTCTCTGTGTTTCCTGGACTTGATTAACTATTTCCTTTCCCATATTAGGGAAGTTTTCAACTATAATCTCTTCAAATATTTTCTCAGACCCTTTCTTTTTCTCTTCTTCTTCTGGGATCCCTATAATTCAAATGTGGGTGCATTTAATGTTGTCCCAGAGGTCTCTGAGACTGTCCTCAGTTCTTTTCATTCTTTTTTCTTTATTCTCCTCTGCAGTAGTTATTTCCACTATTTTATCTTCCCGATCACTTATCCGTTCTTCTGCATCAGTTATTCTGCTATTGATCCCTTCTAGAGAATTTTTAATTTCATTTATTGTGTTGTTCATCATTGTTTGTTTGCTCTTTAGTTCTTCTAGGTCCTTGTTAAATGTTTCTTGTATTTTCTCCATTCTATTTCCAAGATTTTGGATCATCTTTACTATCATTATTCTGAATTCTTTTTCAGGTAGACTGCCTGTTTCCTCTTCATTTGTTTGGTCCGGTGGGTTTTTACCTTGCTCTTTCATCTGCTGTGTGTTTTTCTGTCTTCTCATTTTGCTTAACTTACTGTGTTGGGGTCTCCTTTTCACAGGCTGCAGGTTCGTAGTTCCCGTTGTTTTTGTTGTCTGTCCCCAGTGTTTAAGGTTGCTTCAGTGGGTTGTGTAGGCTTCCTGGTGGAGGGGGCTAGTGCCTGTGTTCTGTTGGATGAGGCTGGATCTTGTCTTTCTGGTGGGCTGGTCCACGTCTGGTCGTGTGTTTTGGGGTGTCTGTGGCCTTATGATTTTAGGCAGCCTCTCTGCTAATGGATGTGGTTGTGTTCCTGTCTTTCTAGTTTTTTGGCATAGGGTGTCCAGCACTGTATCTTGCTGGTCGTTGAGTGAAGCTGGGTCTTGGCATTGAGATGGAGATCTCTGGGAGATTTTCACTGTTTGTTATTACATGGAGCTGGGAGGTCTCTTGTGGACCAGTGTCTAGACGTTGGCTCTCCCACCTCAGAGGCACAGCACTGACTCCTGGCTGGAGCACCAAGAGCCTTTCATCCACAGGGCTCAGAATAAAAGGGAAAAAATATGGAAAGAAAGAGGATAAAATAAAATAAAGTAAAATAAGATAAGATAAAGTTGTTAAAATAAAAAAATAATTATTAAGAAAAAAATTTGAAAAGTAAAAAAAAAAAAATGGTCGGACAGAACCCTAGGACAAGTGGTAAAAGCAAAGCTATACGGACAAAATCCCACACAGAAGCATACATATACACACTCACAAAAAGAGAAAAAGGGGGAAATATATGTATATCTTTGCTCCCAAAGTCCACCTCCTCAATTTGGAATGATTTGTTGTCTATTCAGGTATTCCACAGATGCAGGGTACATCAAGTTGATTGTGGAGCTTTAATCTGCTGCTCCTGAGGCTGCTGGGAGAAATTTCCCTTTCTCTTCTCTGGTCGCACAGTCCAAGGGTTCAGCTTTGAATTTGGCCCCGCCTCTGCATGTAGGTTGCCTGAGGGTGTCTATTCTTCGCTCAGACAGGATGGGGTTAAAGGAGCAGCTGATTTGGGGGCACTGGCTCACTCAGGCCGGGGGGAAGGAGGGGTGCGGATGTGGGGCGAACCTGTGGGATATGAGGCCATTGTGACGTTGCAACAGCCTGAGGCCTGCCGTGCGTTCTCCCGGGGAAGTTGTCCCTGGATCACGGGACCCTGGCAGTGGCGGGCTGCACAGGCTCCCAGGAGGGTAGGTGGGCATAGTGACCTGTACTCACACACAGGCTTCTTGGTGGCTACAGCAGCGGCCTTAGCATCCCATGCCCGTCTCTGGGGTCAGCGCTGATAGCCGTGGCTCGCGCCTGTCTCTGGAGCTCCTTTAAATGGTGCTCTTAATCCCCTCTCCTCGCGCACCAGGAAACAAAGAGGCAAGAAAAAGTCTCTTGTCTCTTTGGCAGCTCCAGACTTTTCCCGGACTCCCTCCCTGCTAGCCATGGCGCACTAATCCCTTCAGGCTGTGTTCACGCCGCCAACCCCAGTCCTCTCCCTGGGATCTAAGCTCCGAAGCCCGAGCCGCAGCTCCCAGCCACCGCCTGCCCCAGCGGGTGAGCAGACAAGCCCCTTGGGCTGGTGAGTGCTGGTCGGCACCGATCCTCTGTGCGGGAATCTCTCCGCTTTGCCCTCCGCACCCCTGTTGCTGCACTCTCCTCCATGGCTAGAAGCTTCCCCACTGCGCCACCCGCAGTCTCCACCTGCGAAGGGGCTTCCTAGTGTGTGGACACCTTTCCTCCTTCACAGCTCCCTCTCACTGGTGCAGGTCCCTTCCCTATTCTTTTGTCTCGGTTTTTTTCTTTTGCCGTAGCCAGGTACGTGGGGAGTTTCTTGCCTTTTGGGAGGTCTGAGGTCTTCTGCCAGCGTTCAGTAGGTGTTCTATAGGAGCAGTTCCACACCTAGTTGTATTTCTGATGTATCTGTGGGGAGGAAGGTGATCTCCGTGTCTTACTCTTCTGCCATCCTCGGGATCCCCCATAGATTTTGGATCGTCGTGTTTTTATTGTCATTTGTCTCTAGGTATTTTTTGATTTCTTCAGTGATCTTTTGGTTATTTAGTAACGTATTGTTTAGCCTCCATGTGTTTGTGTTTTTCTTATGTTTTTTCCCTGTAATTCATCTCTAATCTCATAGCGTTGTGGTCAGAAAAGATGCTTGATATGATTTCGGTTTTCCTAAATTTACTGAGGTTTGATTTGTGACCCAAGATGTGATCTATCCTGGAGAACGTTCCATGCACACTTGAGAAGAAAGTGTAATCTGCTGTTTTTGGATGGAATGTCCTATAAATATCAATTAAATCTATCTGGTCTATTGTGTCATTTAAAGTTTCTGTTTCCTCATTTGTTTTCATTTTGGATGATCTGTCCATTGGTGTAAGTGAGGTGTTAAAGTCCCCCACTATTATTGTGTTACTGTCGATTTCCTCTTTTATAGCTGTTAGCAGTTGCCTTATGTATTGAGGTGCTCCTATGTTCGGTGCATATATATTTACAACTGTTATATTTTCTTCTTGGATTGATCCCTTGATCATTTTGTAGTGTCCTTCTTTGTCTCTTGTAATAGTCTTTATTTTAAAGTCTATTTTATCTGATATGAGAATTGCTACTCCAGCTTTCTTTTGATTTCCATTTGCATGGAATATCTTTTTCCATCCCCTCACTTTCAGTCTGTATGTGTGCCTAGGTCTGAAGTGGGTCTCTTGTAGACAGCATATGTATGGGTCTTGTTTTTGTATCCATTCAGCAAGCCTGTGTCTTTTGGTTGGAGCATTTAATCCATTCATGTTTAAGGTAATTATCGATATGTATGTTCCTATGACCATTTTCTTAATTGTTTTGGGTTTGTTTTTGTAGGTCCTTTTCTTCTCTTGTGTTTACCACTTAGAGCAGTTCCTTTAGCATTTGTTGTAGAGCTGGTTTGGTGGTGCTGAATTCTCTTCGCTTTTGCTTGGCTGTAAAGCTTTTGATTTCTCTGTGGAATCTCAATGAGATCCTTGCTGGATAGAGTAATCTTGGTTGTAGTTTCTTCCCTTTCATCACTTTAAGTATATCATGCCACTCCCTCTGGATTGTAGAGTTTCTGCTGAGAAATCAGCTGTTAACCTTATGGGAGTTCCCTTGTATGTTATTTGTCATTTTTCCCTTGCTGCTTTCAATAAATTTTCTTTGTCTTTAATTTTTGCCTATTTGATTACTATGTGTCTTGGCGTGTTTCTCCTTGGGTTTATCCTGCCTGGGACTCTCTGCACTTCCCGGACTTGGGTGGCTATTTCCTTTCCCATGTTAGGGAAGTTTTCAACTATAATCTCTTCAAATATTTTCTCAGGTCCTTTCTCTCTCTCTTCTCCTTCTGGGACCCCTATAATGCAAATGTTGGTGTGTTTAATGTTGTCCCAGAGGTCTCTTAGGCTGTCTTCATTTCTTTTCATTCTTTTTTCTTTATTCTGTTCTGCAGCAGTGAATTCCACCATTCTGTCTTCCAGGTCACTTATCTGTTCTTCTGCCTCAGTTATTCTGCTATTGATTCCTTCTAGGGTATTTTTCATTTCAGTTATTGTATTGTTTGTCTCTGTTTGTTTGTTCTTTAATTCTTCTAGGTCTTTGTTAAACATTTCTTGCATCTTCTCGATCTTTGCCTCCGTTCTTTTTCTGAGGTCCTGGATCATCTTCACTATCATTTTTCTGAATTCTTTTTCTGGAAGGTTGCCTGTCTCCACTTCATTTAGCTGTTTTTCTGGGGTTTTATCTTGTGTCTTCATCTGGTACATAGCTCTCTGCCTTTTCATCTTGTTTATCTTTCTGTGAATGTAGTTTTTGTTCCACAGGCTGCAGGATTGTAGTTCTTCTTGCTTCTGCTGTCTTCCCTCTGGTGGATGAGGCTAACTAAGAGGCTTGTGCAAGTTTCCTGATGGGAGGGACTGGTGATGGGTAGAGCTGACTGTTGCTCTGGTGGGCAGAGCTCAGTAAAAGTTGAATCCGCTTGGGTGGGGCTGGGTACCCTCCCTGTTGGTTGTTTGGCCTGAGGCAACCCAAGACTGGAGCCTACCTGGGCTCTTTGATGGGGCTAATGACAGACCCTGAGAGGGCTCACGCCAGTCAGTACTTCCCAGAACTTCTGCCAGTGTCCTTGTCCCCACAGTGAGCCACAGCCACACTCCCCCTGCCTCTGTAGGAGACCCTCCAACACTAGCAGGCAGGTCTGGTTCAGTCTCCCCTGGGGTCACTGCTCCTTCTCCTACGTCCCGCTGCACACACTACTTTGTGTGTGCTCTCCAAGGGTGGATTCTCTGTTTCCCCCAGTCCTGTTGAAGTCCTGCAATCAAATCCCACTTGCCTTCAAAGTCTGATTCTCTAGGAATTCCTCCTCACGTTGCCAGACCCCCAGGTTGGGAAGCCTGACGTGGGGCTCATAACCTTCACTCCAGTGGGTGGACTTCTGTGGTATAAGTGTTCTCCAGTCTGTGAGTCACCCACCCATCAGTTATGGGATTTGATTGTACTGTGATTGCCCCCATCCTACCGTCTCATTGTGGCTTCTCCTTTGTCTTTGGATGTGGGGTACCTTTTTTGGTGAGTTCCAGTGTCTTCCTGTCGATGATTGTCCAGCAGCTAGTTGTGATTCTGGTGTTCTCACAAGAGGGAGAGAGAGCATGTCCTTCTACTCCGCCGTCTTGGTTCCTCCAGCAGCCATGTCTTCTTTATCCATTCCTCTGTTGATGGACATTTAGGTTGCTTCCATGTTTTGGCTATTGTAAATAATGCTGCAATGAGCATTGGGGTGCATGTATCTTTTCAAATTATGGTTTTCTCCCGATACATGCCCAGGAGTGGGATTGCTGGATCATATGGTAGTTCTGTTTTTAGTTTTTTAGGAACCTCCATATTGTTCTCTGTAGCAGCTATACCAATTTACATTCCCACCAACTTGTAGGAGGAGTTCCTTTTCTCTACACCCTCTCCAGCATTTAGTGTTTGTAGACTTTTTGATGATGACCATTCTGACTGGTGTGAGGTGATGGCTCATTGTAGTTTTGATTTGAATTTTTGTGATAATTAGTGATGTTGAGCATCTTTTCATAAGCTTTTGGGCCATTTGTATGTGTTCTTTGGAAAAATGTCTATTTATATCTTCTACCCATTTTTTGATGGGGTTATTTTTCTGATATAGAGCTGTATGAGCTGTTTGTATATTTTAGAGATTAATCACTTGTCGGTTGCATCATTTGCAGATATTGATTTTTTTCCCATTCTTGGTTGTCTTTTCATTTTGTTTATGGTTTCCTTTGCTCTGCAAAAGCTTTTAAGTTTAATTAGGTCCCATTTGTTTATTTTTGCTTTTATTTTTATTACTTTAGAAGGTGAATCCAAAGAGACATTTCTCCTTTTTTGTCTCTTGTAACAGTCTTTATTTTAAAGTCTATTTTGCCTGATATGAGTATTGCTACTCCTGCTTTCATTTGATTTCCATTTGCATGGAATAACTTTTTCCATTCCCTCACTTTCAGTCTGTAAGTGTACCTAGATCTGAAGTGGCTCTCTTGTAGACAACACGTATGTGGATATTGTTTTTGTAACCATTCGGCTAGTCTATGTCTTTCGGTTGGAACATTTAATCCATCTACATTTAAGGTAATTATCAATATGTATGTTCATATTGCCATTATGGTAATTGTTTTGGTTTTGTTTTTGCAGGTCTCTTTTCTTCCCTTCCTCTTTGGTTCTCTTCTCTTGTGATTTGGTGACTATCTTTAGTGTTTTATTTGGATTGTTTTTCTCTTTTTTCTGTGTATGTATTGTAGATTTTTGGTTTGTGTCTACCATGAGGTTTTGATATAGCAGTCTATATTTATACAAGATTGGTTTAAGTTACTGGTCTCTTAATTTAAAACGCATTTCCAATATCCTGTGTTTGTACTTTCCTCTTCTCACAATTGCTGGTTCTGATATCATATTTGTGTGTAAATGATTTCCTACCTCTACTCTATGTTTGCCTTTACTGGCGAGCTTTCCCCTTCATAATTTTCTTGTTTCTAGTTGTGTCCTTTTCTTTTCTGCTTAGAGAAGTTCCTTTAGCATTTGTTGTAAAGCTGGTCTGGTGGTCCTGAGTTCTCTTAGCTTTTGCTTGTCTGTAATGCATTTCATTTCTCCATCGAATCTGAATAAGATCCTTGCAGGGTAGAATACTCTTGGTTGTAGGTTCTCCCCTTTCATCACTTTAAATATATGGTGCCACTCCTTTCTGGCCTGCAGAATTTCTACTGAAAAATCAGCTGATGTCCTTATGGGGATTCCCTTGTATGCTATTTGTTGCTTTTCCCTTGTTGCTTTTAATATTTTCTCTGTCTTTAATTTTTGTTAGTTTGGTTAATATGTGTCTTGGTGTGTTCCTCCTTGGGTTTATCCTGTGTGGGATTCTCTGTTCTTCCTGGACTTGTGTGTTTCCTTTCCCATGTTAGGGAAGTTTTTGTCTATAATCTCTTCAAATATTTTCTCAGGCCCTTTCTCTGTCTTCTCTTTTTGGGACCGCTATAATGTGAACATTGTTGCATTTAGTGTTGTGTCTGTGGTCCCTGAGACTGTCCTTATTTCTTTCATTCTTTTTTCTTTATTCTGTTCCATGGCAGTGATTTCCACCACTCTGTCTTCCAGGTCACTTATTTGTTCTGCCTCATTTATTCTGCTATTGATTCCTTCTATTGTACTTTTCATTTCAGTCATTGTATTGTTCATCTCTGTTTGTTCTTTAAGTCTTCTAGCTCTTTGCTGAACAGATCTTATATCTTCTCAGTCTGTGCCTCCATTCATTTCCCAAGATCTTGGATCATCGTTACTGTCATAACTCTGAATGCTTTTTCAGGTCGATTGCCTATCTCCACTTCACTTAGTTGTTCTTCTGGGTTTTTATCTGGTTCCTTCGTCCGGACCATATTTCTCTGCCATCTCATTTTGTCTAACTTCATGCTTTTGTGGTCTCCTTTTTGCAGGCTGCAGGGTTGTAGGTCCTCTTGCTTCTGTTTTCTGCCCCCTGGTAGGTGAGATTTGTCCAGGGGCTTATGCAGGCTTCCTGGTGGGAGGGACTGGTGCCTACCCACTGGTGGGTGGAGCTGGGTCTTGTCCCTCTGGTGGGCAGGGTTGCATCAAGGGGTGTGTTTAGAGGTGGCTCTGGCTCAGGACAACTTTAGGCACCCTGTCTGCTGATGGTTGGGGCTGTGTTCCCACCTTGTTGGTTGCTTGGCCTAAGGCAGCCCAGCACTGGAGCCTGCAGGCTGTTGGGTGGGGCCAGATCTCAGTGCCAAAATGGCGACCTCCAGGAGTGCTCACACCAATGAATATTCACTGGGCCCTCCACCACCAGTGTCTTTGACCCCACAGTGAGGCACAGCTGACCTCTGCCTCCCCAGGTGACCCTCCAAGACCCCCGGTAGGTTTAACCCAGGCTCCTATGGAGTCGCTGCTTTGTGCTGGGTCCCAGTGCAAGTGGAATCTTACGTGCGCCCTCCAAGAGTGGAGTCTGTCTTTCCCCCTCTCCTGTGGAGCTCCTGCAGTCAAGCCCCACTGGCCTTCAAAGCCAAATGCTTTAAGGCTCTTCTTCCTCCTGATGCCATACCCTCAGGCTGGGGAGCTTGATGTGGAGCTCAGAACTCTCACTCATGTGGGAGAACCTCTGCAATGTAATGATTTTCCATTTTGTGGGTTGCCTCCCCCACCCCGGTGTGTATGGGATTTGATTATATCATGAAAGTGCCCCTCCTACCATCTCTTTGTGGCTTCAACTTTGTCTTTGGATGTAAAATATCTTTTTTGGTAGGTTCCAGTCTTTTTGTCAGTGGTTGTTCAGCAGTTAGCTGTGATTTTGGTGTTTTCGTAAGAGAGGGTGAGCTCAATTCCTTCTACTCCGCCATCTTGTCCAGAATTGAGGGGCCACTTTTAGTTTGGATGCTTGGTGCCTCTTTCTTCAGCATGTGCTGGCTGTTATCCCCTTGATATGGGGCATACAGGTGCAGCCACCTGTGCGCGCTCAGATGGTGGGGGCGGCGATCAGTGCCCACTCGTGGGTCTCCTGCCACTGGCAGCCCGCACACCCCTGGGACGGCTGGGGTAGCTGTTGGCACCTGCTCCTGGGTCTGTTGGCAGTGGCAGCAGGGGCAGCGATTACCATCTGCTCATAGCCCATGTGCTCTTCCCGGATGGCATGGGCAGAGATTGGCACCTGCTCGTGGGTGTCAGAGTGGCGGCAGCAGCTCAAGCACTCCTTGGACAGCAGGGCCAGCACTTGGCACTTACTTGTGGGTCTCATAGTGGCAGCAGTGCCCCGCACACTCCTGGGACAGCAGAGGCAGTACTTGGCACCTGCTCACGGGTCTTGTAGCAGCAGCAGCAGCAGTGCACACACTCCTGGGACTCTTAGTGGTGGTGGCGGCCCATGCCCGCCTCTGGAGCCCAAGATAGCAATAGCATCTCATGCCTGCCCCCAGAGGTCATGTAGGCTGTGTCCTGTTGCCTGAGAGTGTGCACAGAGAAAGAAGCTCCTAGGGTGGTCCCGCCCCTTTCCTCCGGTGCCCCCCCAACAATGGTGCCTTGCCTCTCTGGTGGGCCAAGGCTTCTTCCAAGTATGCCCTCAGTTGCCCCATTCCAGCCTCTTCAGGCTGTCTTGGTGCAGCCAACCCCAGTCCTCCCCCTGAATCTGACCTCCAAAGCCCATCCAGCACCCCCTGCACCAGTGGACAAGCGTCTGAGACTGGGGAGCGCAGGGCGGTGTTACCGACCATCTGTGCAGGTCACTGTTTTGCCTACCTCAAACCAGTTGCTGCGCTGTCCTCTGAGGCTCCAAAGGTCCCCCTCCATCCAGGCTGATCTTCCCACTAGTGAAGCGACTTCCCAGGGTGCAGGAACCTTTTTTCCTTCACAGCTTCCTCCCTGGGGTGCAAGTCCTGTCCCAATTCCTTTCTCTCTTTTTCTTTTTTCTTTTGTCCTACCCGGTTACATGGAGGTTTTCTTGCCCTTTCGGAAGTCTGAGGTCTTCTGCCAGCGTTCAGTAGATGTTCTGTGTGAGTCGTTCCACGTGTAGATGTTTTGGTTTTTTTTTTTGTGGTACGCGGGCCTCTCACCGTTGCGGCCTCTCCCGTTGCGGCCTCTCCCGTTGCGGAGCACAGGCTCCAGACGCGCAGGCTCAGCGGCCATGGCTCACGGGCCCAGCCGCTCCACGGCATATGGGATCTTCCCAGACCGGGGCACGAACCCACCTCCGCAGCATCGGCAGGCGGACTCTCAACCAGTGCGCCACCAGGGAAGCCTCTAGATGTATTTTTGATGTACTTGTTGGGGTCGGTGAGCTCCATGTCCTTCTCCTCTGCCATCTTGATCCCCCTCTGCAATTTTTATTTTTTTATTGTAGTTGATTTGCAATATTTTCGGTGTACTGCAAAGTGATTTAGTTATACATATATACATAGGTGTGTATTCTTTTTCAGATTCTCTTCCATTATAAGTTATTACAAGGTACTGAATATAGTTCCCTATGCTATACAGTAGATCCTTGTTATTTTTGGTGGCTAAGAATCGTAGAGAACCATTTTCAAATGCCATTTGTGACTCATAATGTTAGAAGAGTTGAAAGAAGACCCGTTTGATTCATTCATTCAGTGAGTCAATAAATATTAATTAAACATGGATTAATTAGCATCTGTGCTAATTTGGCACTTTTTTCTGTTTGCCTATCTCACAAACAAAACCATAAATATTTGACAGTTAAAATATGATAGATTTTTTTCTCACTCACCTAACGTCTAAAACAAATTATCGCACAAGAGGTTTTTTGTGGTTTGGGTCAAGAAGTGGTACACTTGGCTTCTGCTCCCATTCCATTTGCTACAGTTCACTGTCTTGCCCACCCCTAACAGCAGAGAGGCTGGTAAATGACCTGACTGTGTGCCTAGGAAGAAGAAAAGTATTTGGTTGGTAGCAGATCCAGCTCTGCCATCGCTTCTGAAATGGAAGGCATTGTGCTGTTGAAAACGAAGCTGCTGTTAGCGGAGGCCTAGACTTCGGCCCTGAGAAAAAGTTACTTACAGTGCTCTCTGTTCTTGGCTGCGCTCAAAAAACGAGCCTTCATCTCCTCTGGCTCCTCTCTCCATCTCCATCTCCTTTATACTGGGCCAAAGATATTTTTCAAGCACATATGTTCAGATTTTTTCCCATTGGGTTTTGATTGTACCCAGAGTCACACATGAGCGAAAGAGGTGTGAGCCAGAGCCCAGGCTGTGCACAGGAATGTATTTCCAAGATTGGCTCCTAGGGCTGCTCATCTGTCCCTGCCTGGCTCTCCAGCTACTGGTCCTTCCAGGTCAGGACAGTGCCTGTTTGGTCGAAGGCCTCTGCTCTAAAGGCAACACAAGATGGCACTCCTCCACATCAGTGCATATTGACATGCAAGTGTTAGTGGACCTTAGGTTCCCCCTTGTACCAGGGCTCCCCTTGCTTACCACTGAGGCTCTGGATCCCCTGTTCCATATCGCTTGAACAGGAGCCATAATCCAAAAGCTCAAGGGTCTGATGAGGTCTAAAGCTCAAGGGTATGATGAGGTCTAAAGGAAATGAACAATAAATCATTCTCTTAATGCTTTCTTTTCTGTCTGACTCTGTTGAAGAGACTTGATTCCTTATATTGGGCCTGATAAATTGAAAAGCTTGCCTTTGTTTCTATTTCCTTGTTCTTCTTATATATATGCAGATATAAAACTAAGCATAATCTCCTTTGATGTATAGCTCTCATGCGACTATAACACCAATTTACAGATTCAATGAGAGAGTAATCTGTAAACCCTGTCAATTTCCAGAAATCAACACGAATGTAATCTGCTAGCTGATGCTGACCTGCAGAGATGACATGGTGGACATGGGCCTGATGTCTGAGGCTCTGCCCACACTGCAGAGGCTGTGTGATCATGGCTCAGCCTCTTCTTTGTTTTGCCTATTGTGAGAAGCTTTTTGGTCAGGCATGCCGTGACCTTTCTTAGCATTCTCTTAGCGCAAGTACATAATTTATCACTTCACTCCCTCTCTGCATCTCTATTTTTTTTCTTCTTAGCTGATTTCCATAATTAAAATAATACTAGCTAATGGGATTATAATCAATCATAAACATAGGCGTGGCATCACACAGCAGTACTCACCTCACTAGGTGACGATCTAGGTGATCTAAAGTGGACTTAAATTATTTTTGTTTTGTTTTTTAGTTGACCATTAAAATAAGAATTCCAACCTGAAATTTTTTTTTTTTTTAATTTTTATTGAAGTATATTTGATTTACAATGTTGTGTTAGTTTCAGGTGTACAGTGAAGTGAATCAGTTATACATATACATATATCCATTCTTTTTCAGATTCTTTTCCCATATAGGTTATTACAGAATATTGAGTAGAGTTCCCTGTGCTATACAGTAGCTCCTTATTAGTTATCTATCTTATATATAGTAGTTTGTATATGTTAATCCCAATCTCCAAATTTATTATTTCCCCCCCGTGTTTCCCCTTTGGCATCCTTAAGTTTGATTTCCAGATCTGTGAGTCTGTTTCTGTTTTGTAAATAAGTTCATTTGTATCATTTTTTTAGATTCCATATTTAAGTGATATAAGATGATATTTATCTTTCTCTGACTTACTTCACCTAATAAAATAATCTTTAAGTCCATACATGTTGCTGCAAATGGCATTATGTCATTCGTTTTTATGGCTGAGTGATATTCCATTTTATATATGTACACATCTTCTTTATCCATTCCTCTGTCGATAGACATTTAGGTTGCTTCCATGTCTTGGCTAGTGTAAATAGTGCTGAGTGAATGTTGGAGTACATGTGTCCAACCTGAAATTTTCTAATATTGAACTAATGGGCTCTCAAAAAAAACCTCAGCTCTTACCAGGACTAAAGAAAAACTAACACAGTGTAATTCACTGATTATCAAACCTGGCTGAATGTCAGAATCACCTCAGAACTTGTTCAAAATAGAGATTTAGAGCTTCCATCCCACCACCTGAGATTCAGGTTTAGTAGGTCTAAGAGTGCAACTCAATAATATGTACAAGCTTTTTCTAATAGATGTAAGAGGGTCAGTTGATTAAGGACACTGTTTTCAGTATAAACTCCTATTAATTGTAGATACTTGGGTAACTCTGTGCTTTGTCTTAACAATGGATTATGAAGGTAATGAGAACGCATAAGTAGCCTGTGCTAACAACAGCGCCTCTAGTGACAGGACGACAGGTCATTACTTTTCAGCAAAAGCTCAGTATAATTAATTAAGGGCTGGATTTAATTCAGTGACATTTGAATTTTATAGCTATACACCTGCAGCTATAAAACCACCTTTATTATTAAAATTCCTATAGGAAAAATAACTTGGTAATTGTGAGTCTGAAACTGGTCCCTAACTTGCTTTTTCCCCATTGGCACAGTTGTTTTTATTACACACAGTGAGGCAACTATTATATATAGCAGGACAGATTATGTTTTTAACAAGTGCCCTGGGGGTTCTGAGGCAGATAGTCCACAGACAAGGATTTGGGATCTCCAATGACAAGCACTGGACTTGAGGCTGAAGTTCTGGGGTCACTTCAGTCCCACTACTTGCTTGCTCTCTGGTCTTGGACAAACCATTGGGCCTTTCTGAGCCTAAGTTCCTCATCTATAGAAAAGATGGAAATTCTTTACCTGACTCTCAGGGTTGTTATGACAACAAAAACAAATTCAGATAATGTGCATAGTACACCATATGCACACATATATTCATTTATGAGACATTTATTGAGGACCTACTATATGCCGGGACTGAGTGGTAGGAACAAAGAAGAGAACCAGAGGGATGTGATTCCTGATTTTATGGAAGTTACATGGTGAGGGGTGGGAGGCAGAAAACACACAAATAAGGTAAAATTTGATAGTTCTAGTGCTTAGGGAGAAAATAAAATTGGCATTGAGCTACGTAATGACTGGTAAGGGAGGGAAGGCATGTATGCTTTAGAAAGGCCCGAGTAGGAAGTGATATTTGTGTGGAGACGTGAATGACCAGAAGAAGATAACTGTGCAAAAGTCTTCGGGTGGAGGATATCAGGGAAAGGGAACAGCTGGGACAAACGTGCTGATGTTCTGAAAGGAGGGACCGAAGGGCAGTGTGGCTGCAACAACAGTGATCGACTGGAAGTGTGGCCTCAGGGAGGTAGAGGGGAGGGTAAATATCTGGGCCTGAACACGTAGGGGATGGTTGGGCATGAAAAGGAGCTTGAAATTTCGCTCTAACTGCACTGAAAAAGCACTAGATAATTTAAGCAGAGGACTTGTGTGATCTGCTGCATGTGGTGGGAGCAAGGAGACCAGTTAGGCTGTGGAACAGTCCACCCAGAGAACATGGCGGCGTCAGATTATAGCAACGGAGGGACTGGTTAGATTTAGGGTGTAGTTGACGTGCGAGCCGCGAGCTTCTTAGGGTCAGGAGGTCAGGTAAATATACCTGTATTAATTGTGTCATTCCCGCTGCACTCTCTTGTTACCACCCTGCATTAGTCTCAGAAAGCATTATAGTACGAAATCACTCACCTTCACATCAGGTCATACATAATCTCAAACACATTGAATATAGGTGAGATAAGGCGAAGGAGCCCAGTCAAAACAGATAGACAGCCTGTGCCTATATCCAGAGGTGAACTCCTCAGAACCTTCCTCAAGCTTCTGTCCCTAAATATAGTGATAGTTCTAATGAGCTAATAACTCATGCCTAGAAGGCAATTAAAGGGGAGAGGAAAAGAAAGAAGGACAGCTTCTGATATGATGCTGTGTGACAGTGCAAGCGGGAAGAAAGGATAAATAGATGACGGAGAAAACAAAAAGTATGAAAAGCAGGTGTGAAACTCCAAAGGGCATGGGCGAATTATGGTTTTCTTCACAGTTAGTGAAGGCACAGAAGAGTGAATGCCATTGTAGATTGTCCTGCCTATAAAATGGTTGAAACAAAATTAAATCCATTTGGCTTACAACAAATTAAGCTTTGGGCGTATGAAAATGATCTCATGTGGACCCTTATTTCCCCAAGGTGCTCAGTAAATGAATCTTTTCATTGTATTTTGTGGTCATGTACATGAAGTGCTGTATTTTTATCCCCAGCTGATAAAGGCCTATTAAAGTGTAATGTACACGGAACTTCCACTTATGGAAAGATGCCATAGATGTATTTTTTCCTTATTCCTCCTGGTAAATGCAACTAAAATCCTGACATTGTATATAAAACAAACATAAGACTGAAAAGGAGAGAGGAGAAAACAGACTGGCTAGGGACCTTGGGTACTGAGGAATGACACAATTGTGACTTCATTGGGTTTTCTGGGCTGTTTGTTTGTTTACCTCATAAAGCCCAAACTTGGAACTGAAGAAGGCGGCTGCCAGGAAATGCCACAGAAACAGAAAAAAGTGTCCCAGCTTAAGCCTGCTTCCTCTACCCAAAGGATCAGGAAAGGGGCAACCAAGCAGGACAGAAAACTAGAAAATGCTGCTCTGCTCCAAACACCACCCACACCAGCAAAGCCTGAATGGGAGGACTGGACTCCTCGTCAGACTGAAACATGGTTCCCCAACACCCCCATGGACGTGGCGTCAGAGAAGAAGGATTTTATCCCCACAGGGGCCCAATGTGGAGACCACGTGGGGATCCTAGACTTCTACCCTCATCCTGGAGTGTCCCTCTTCCTCTTCCCGCTGGGGTGGTGGTAGAGAAAGCCTCCTGGAGAGTTAGGACTTTCACTCATCACCGGCGGTAACAAGGCTTCTCCCATGGCAGGGTCAGTGGAGAGCAGCGGGGGGCAACAGAAGCTCTACCCAGGCCCAGCAGTTAAGAGGAGCCCCCCACGTGGGTCACAAAGGAAGCCAAGTGGAGAACCTGGACTTCTTCTTCCACTGGGTAGTAACCAGGTGGCATCTCCCTGCTCCCCGACCTGAGTGGTTTCAGAGAACAGCAGCTAAAACAGATTTAAATAAGGTCCAGAGTTGTATAACATGATATGAAAATGTCCAGGTTTCAACCGAAAAATCACTCATCATACTAAAAACCTACTATTAACACTTTCATTCAATGTAGTGATGGGAGTTCTATCCAGTGAAATAATCCAAGGAAAGGAAATAAAATGCATATAGATCAAAAGGAAGGAATAAAACTGTTCGCAGAAGAAATGATAGCCTACTTAGAAAATACCAAGGAATCTACAAAAAAAAAAGTTCTAGAACTAATATATAAGTTTAGCAAGATCACACGCTGTACAAAACAACTGTTTCTGTATACTAGCAATGAACACATGAACACTGAAATTGAAAATACAATATCATTTACCATCCCTTAAAAAAAATAAGAATTGGGTATAAATCTAACAAATTATGTCCAGGACTTGTACACTGGAAACTACAAAACTCTGTTGAAAGAAAGTAAAGGAGATCTAAATAAATAGACATACAGTGTTCATGGATTGGAAGACTCAGCACAGTAAAGATGTCAATTATCTCTAAATTGATATACATGTTTGTATATTTCCTATCCGAATCCCAGCAAAATTTTATAGTTGTAGACAAGACTATTCTAACATTTATGTAGAAAGGCAAAGAAACTAGCATAGCAAAGAATAATAAAGTGGGAAGAATCAGACTCAAGAATCAATTTTAAGATTAATTATATAACTACAATAATTAAGACTGTGTGGTATTGATAGAGAGATAGACACATAAATCAGTGGAACAGAAACAAGACCACAGAAGTAGAGCCACAAAAATATACTCAGCTGATACTGACAAACACAAAAGCAATTCCATGCAAGAAAGAGAGCTTGTTCAATTAATGGTGGTGGAGCAATTGGACATCCATAGGCAAAAAACAAATAAACTTTGACCTAAGTCTCACGCCTTATAAGAAAATTAACTCAAAATATATCACAGACTTAAATGTAAAATGTAAAACTAGGAACCTTTTAGGAAAAAAATTTTAGGATCTTGGTCTAGGTGAACAGATCTTACACTTAACATTAAAAGCATGATCCATGAAAGGAAAACTCGATAAATTGGACTTCATCAAAAGTTAAAAACTTTTGCTCTGTGGAAGATCCTGTTAAGAAGATAGGGGAGGGCTTCCATGGTGGCACACGGGCTTCCCTGGTGGCACAGTGGATAAGAATCTGCCCGCCAATGCAGGGGACACAGGTTCGATCCCTGGTCCAGGAAGATCCCACATGCCCAGAGCAACTAAGCCAGTGCGCCAGAACTACTGAAGCCCACGCACCTAGAGCCTGTGCCCTGCAACAAGAGAAGCCACCGCAATGAGAAGCCCACGCACCGCAACAAAGAGTAGCCCCGGCTCGCCGCAGCTAGAAAAAGCCCGTGCACAGCAACGAAGACCCAATGCAGCCAAAAATAAATAAATTTTTTTAAAAAAATTTTTAAAGAAGATAGGGGAAAAAAATCTATAGACTGGGAGAAATTTATTACAAACCACATATCTGACAAATGACTTACATCTAGAATGTAAAGAGCTCTCAGAACTCAGTAGTAAAAAATAATCCAATTATAAAATGCTAAAGGACATGAAGAGACATTTCATCAAAGATATAAAGATGAAAAATAAGCACGTGAAAAGGTGTTCAATATCATTAGCCATTGGGGAAATGCAAATTTTTAAAAAGCCACAATGAGATATCAATACACACCTATCAGAAAGGCTAAAATTAAAACTAATGATAATGTCAAATGCTAACGAGGATGCAGAGAAACTAAATTACTCTTACATTACTGGTGGGAATGTGAAATGATACAGCCACTCTGGAAAACAGTTCAGTGGTTCCTTAAAAATCTACTGTATGACCTAATAATTACACTCCCGGGCATTTATCCCATAGAAAATGAAGACAAATGTTCACACAAAAACTTGTACAGGAATGTATATAGATGCTTTATTTGAATAGCCAAAATGTGGAAACAACCCAGGTGTCCTTCAACGTGTGAATGGCTGAACATACTTGGTACGTCCATACCATGGAATACTACTCAGCAATAAAAGGGAGCAAACTATGGATACATGCCACCACGGTACCATGTGAGACCTGGAAGAATCTCCAGAGAATTATTCTGAGTGAAAAAAAGCCCATCAAAAAAAGTTACATACCGTATGATTCCATTTATATAACATTCTTGAAATGCCAAAATTATAAGAAATGGAGAACAGATTAATGGTTGCCAAAGGCTTAAGGCAGGGCTGGGGGCAGCATAAGGGATCCTTGCAGTGATGGAAATGTTGTTCTGTAGCTTAACTTCGTCAATGTCAGTGTTCTAGTCATGACGTTGTACTCTAGTTTTGTAAGATATTACCGTTGGGGGAAACTGGGTAGAGAGTACGCAGGATTGCTCTGTGTTATTTCTTATAACTGCATGTGAATCTACAACTATCTCAAAATAAAAATTTAAGCCCATAAAAATCGAATGTATTGGATCATTTGTTTAATGATAAGATGCACAAATCATCCCAACTTGTTGGATACCATGCTCTCTCCTCAGATTCTTTTTGTGACAATTCTACGGTAGCTAGACAGGTAGGTGCGTGGACGGATGGTTTTTATAGTATACAGTTAGAGTTTTTTCAAAGGAAAACACGGTCAGTGGAAAAAGCCTGGGTATGTCCCTTGTTCATTGTTGGTCATCTTGTGTTTCAAGGGAATACCCAAAGCCGCCATCTAATAAAATGTCACGCTCCTTTTCACCCTCAGGAAAGCCACTAGTGAAAACATCCCGAGGGACTGTGTTCAACACGGAGGAACCCGCCATCACAGTTGATGTAGGAGGCACCGTCAAAACAGTTGGAGGCGTGAATGTGACTATTAACTGCCAAGTTGCAGGTGAGAAATGCATTCATATGTTAATTCATTTGTTCAAATATTAATGGAGCCCTGTGCTAGGTTGGGGGCTGAAAAGATAAGTACAAATTCTACTCTCAGGGATTTGGGGCTAGTAGGAAAACTCAAGCATGAACCTCAGTCACTCTGAAAGTGGAAAGTGCTGCCGGAAGTTGAGAGGAGGAAAACTGGGACAGATGAAGGGAGAAGAGGTGGTTTTTATCTCCGTCTTGCATACTGGTAGAATGTGAGCATGCAAAGATGGGGGCAGAGGGTGTTCCAGGGTGATGACAGAGTGTGAGAAAATTCATGGAAGCAGGGAAGCTGCAGGACTTCAGGGGAACAGCGTGTGCTTTGGTCTGGCCGGAGCCCAGAGTACATAGATAGGGTGGTGGGGCTTAAACTTTAGTAATGTGGGTTGCACCTGTGCCATGGGAGACTTTGATGAGGAGTTCAGACAAAGGCAGATTGAAAGTGACATTAAGGGGCCATGCAGTGCATAAAATGGATTGAAGAAAAGAAATACAGGGACAGAGAGTCCAGTTAAGAAGCCATCATAGTAGGGCTTCCCTGGTGGTGCAGTGGTTAAGAATCCGCCTGCCAATGCAGGGGACACGGGTTCGAGCCCCAGTCTAGGAAGATCCCACATGCCACGGAGCAACTAAGCCCATGCGCCACAGCTACTGAGCCCGTGTGCCACAACTACTGAAGCCCGTGCGCCTAGAGCCCGTGCTCTGCAGCAAGAGAAGCCACCGCAATGAGAAGCCCGTGCACTGCAACAAAGAGTAGCCCCCGCTTGCCGCAACTAGAGAAAACCCGGGCACAGCAACTAGAGAAGACCCAACACAGCCGAAATAAATAAATAAATAAATTTATATCCAGAAAAAAAAGAAGCCATCACAGTAGTTTAGAGCAGAGGTGCTGGGGCCTGAACTCAGGGCAGTGGTGGTGGAAAGCTCGGGAGTGGATGGCAGGGGTAAGATCAACAGGAACCTGGAGCTTACTCACTTCAGAAGTGGGTAGGAGTCATTAATGAAAACAGACAATGCTGTTAGGAGTGTGATAATAGACATTGCCCTTGGGTAGGCCTCGCAAACTCAGAGGCCTAAAGGGACCAGAAAGTCACAGGAAAGTGGAGGAGTAGTGGACCAGAGGAGGTTGTAGTATGCTCTTCATAAAGGCGTCTACTGTCAATTAAAAAATAAAAAACACCCACATAGACTGGAACAAAGCTCAGCTACCAATTCTCCCCTCCTGTGAACTGCTAGCCTGTCTACCCCAAGGGTTTTCACACCCACAGTGCAAAGAAAAAATGGATGGCTCTTGTGCCCAGCCACAGTCCCCTGATTGCTGCCCTCATCAGATATATCTTCCTGCGGCACCCAAACCACGGTTCCCCAGTCATACCCTGTCTGCAAAAAGGACAGGCATTGGCACCCCCTGCTCTGGGGGTTTCTTCATCTTAGATCTCAGCCCCAGCATTGGAAGATTTACCTCCACTTGTGATTTATAAGGCCAGAGAGAACCCATTTTAAAAGAAGTAGGAGGAGAATCTTCATCTAGAGCATGTTGTTTCCAAAGAACAGCCAGGTCTGGTTTTTCTCTGAAATGTTCTGGTAGCTCCAGGCACCCAAAAGTATAAATCTCTCTCTGTCGTCATGCATTAGCTGCTTCTTGGTAAAGCTTCCCTTGGCCTGTGCAACCAACCTCATCAGTGAAAGCTTCTGGAACTAAATCCCTTCAGGCCCTATTAGGACAGAATCTCTGACAGGGCTTCCCATGAATGAGTTGCCCCTCTATACACAGACTGGTGGTAGAGGCAGGGTCCTTTGTGCAGGACCATCACTCCTCACGTGATCACTAGGAACATGGGCCTTGGAGACGGAACACCAACTGGAGATATGATGGACCATGTTGGGTCTCCTCTTGAGCACTGGGATTGGTAGGACTAAAAAATGGGAAGCAAAGGGCAGCAAAGCAAGGAATTGGGCATTTGAGGGAGACTGAGAGAACCAGAATCCAGGTGGAGGAGTATTTATCATGGGGAACCCAAGACAGTCAAACCAGCTTTGGTCAACTCTTCCATGCCACCTAAGGCCATGTCTCCCGACTTCATCCAGAGACTCACTCTTGGTAACCTGATGGTGAAATCCTAGGTTGTTAGGTCCAGGTTTTGCCTGGCTATGTACATTACGTTCTTTGCTTTTATGTTTATTCATAGGGGCATTTGTATTAATCATGGTTAACTAAAATAAATGTGTGTCTCTGCCATTATGCCTTTCGTTAAGTAAGATTTTTATTCAATGTAGTTGGGAAAGAGCCTGCTTTTGATTAAACTGTTGGTCTGTGAATTTACTGGACAAAGAAATCATTCTTGAGCTGAGTCTCCAGTCAAAATGCTGACAGCTATAATGCTAAATGGCAGAAAAAACTAGTTTTACTTTGATACTACAAGTAGCTTTTATGGCTCTCTTGTGACATAATTTTAATGGCTATATAATAGTGTATTTTAAAAATATTACATAATTTACCTAGAATAACTCATGTCCTTACATGTTTGAGTTGTTAGCAGTTTTTCATTAAATAACTTTTTGCATACATATGTTTTCAACATGTAAAATTCAGCCTCACAAATTCTTCCCAACTCTTAAGCATAAAAAGCATTAAGCAATGAGTATGATGAGGCTTTTTCTTGAAAAGTGATCCAATCCCTTAATACCACTCCCAAACTTGTTCTCTATTTAAGAAAATTCAGAAAACTGAGTAGGAGATAAAGGGTTGGAGGAGGAGGGAGTGTTTCAGTCATTGGGAACAGGATGTACCTGAGGTAGAAAGAGTGTGTTGCATCTGAAGGAGTGAAATGTGGCCGGTGTGTCTGTAGGATGGAGAGCAGAGAAGAAAGTAGTGCGACATGTGGCTGGGAGGTGGGGAATAGTAGGCAAGGGCTAGATCTTATATGCTTTCCTGGATTATGGTACAGTTTGGAGCAAGGGTAGCTTTTGCAGACTTAGGATATAAAATTGTGAGGACTGGTCATGTAGAAATAACTAGTTGAGGAGTCAATGATAGGCAGTGTATTAACTAGGGAGGGCTAGACTCTGGTAACAAGTAGATTCCCAAATGTGTAATGACTCAAACACAATAGAAGTTTATTACTGCCTACCTAGGAGTCCAAAGAGTGGTCCTGGTCAGCTGGAAGGGATCTGCCCCCCACAGTCCTTCAACATCACAGAACACTGGTGGCTATGTTATCTTGAATACATGCCTTCCAAGGTCTCCCCAGAGGTTCTCTCTATCCTGTCAACCAGAAGAGGGGAAAAACAAAGTGTAGACGATGGTTGAGAAGATTTTAAGGGTGAGACCTGGAAGTAGCACACATTACTACTTCTCACATTCCTTCTTAGCCACATGGCTACTCACAGCTACAAGGGCTGCTGGGAAATATAGCCGAGCTGGGTACCCAGGAAAAAGAAGAAACAGCCAGCAGTGTCTGCCACAGTCAGTGTGAAGAAATGTGGAAGGCTGAGAACCTTTCCAGACTTACATGGTTCTTTAGAATAATTGCCAAGGCTGACATTTAAGCTACTGTATCCTTTCCTTGTCTTGCACCAAACCATCAAAGAAACTTCTAGAACTTATCATGTCAAGGTGTACCTTTCAGTGGATGCCCCACCTCAAGATGTTGACAAGTCACCATGGTGCAAGCAGCCTTCCAAGTGTAACAAGTGGTCTAGTTAACAAGAATATCCTGTCTGGGATTTAAAAAAAGATGATTATACATCACCCTACCTGGCAGCTCAGTGGAGATTAAAGACGCTAATCCTCATAATCATATCAAGTTACATCCCATTATGACTACACTCATTTACTGATCCTTTCAAGCAGCAGGGAGAGCACTGTGTTATTGATAAGATATGCCACAAAGGGGGAAACGTAAAGGCAGGTCCTTTTCCTTCCTTTTTTAGACACAAATCATACCAGGGAGTCCAGAGTGTGGAGCCTATCCAACTAACTTGTCAACAGCATAGCTTTGGACTTTGTTCTGTGGTGTATATTTTTTGTCATTCTTCAGACATTTCTTTCTGTAGAATGTGCTGTCACATCTACAGGCTTGGGAAAAAAAAAAAAAAAACAGGCTTGGGAAAAAAAAAAACCTGACTAAGCTTCTCACCAAGAAGAGCACTAGCAAAGCCAGCACAAATGGATTCTAGAAAGTTCTCTCTTAACAATAATCTTGGTGTTACAATTACAGCAGAAAGGTTAATCCCCAAAGTAGGAAATATTTAAGGATTTGATACCAGAAATAATAGTGCAGCAATTCGTACCTTTTCTAAGGAAGCAGCCTGGTATAATGGCAGGCGGTGTCATGTACTTGTTAGGAAGGGGATCCCGAGCATTAAGTGTATCTGAGTTTGGATCCCCACCTGCCATTTGTAGGTCACTGATTGACCATGAGGTAGAGAGGAGGTACAGGGACTCTGTCCCCATGTAATCATTCAGGAATCCAAACTAATGTCATTTTAGGCAGATTTCATAATCTCTTCAGGTCCCAATTTCCTCATCAGTAAAATGGAGTTAATAACAATGCTTCATAGGACCTTTGTGAAAAATGAGTGATTTTGTTTATTAAATGTTTGGCTGATGGCAAATACTCAGTAAATGTTCTTTCTCCATCTAATATGTTCAGGATATTTTTGTATAGCTCCTGACCTTGGTGCATTCCCAATGTCTAGGTATTCTAAACATCATTGTTAGGTATGTATATCTGGTACCTTTTCCAGGGACTCTGGCATATATGAGGGTTGGTGATATTTTCTGAAGCATCATTGTCATCTCTTGAGAGAAAAAGAAAAAAGAGATCTCTGGTGCATCGTTTATTTTTCTTCTCCCCTTGTTCCAACTTTGTTTGTAATATGTCAGAACCAGTCATGGCAGGACTGGCTGTCATTCCGAAGTATCTTTTTGGTGTCATTCTCTGCTTAAGGCGCATGATTGCAGGCAGGAATCCCCCAAAATGTGACACCAGCAACTCCATCTCCATTGGCAAATTCTTGATGCAGGTCCGTGTTTGAGGAAGTCTAAGAGAGGTTTGCTAATCTATGTATTAAAGAATGATTCCTACATCATTTGGCTTCCCTCGGCACTGCTGTCACTTCTGTGGTCCCGGTTTTACAGAGACTGGAGGTCACTTCCTTCTACCCTTCGTTATCCTGAACATGTCCATTTCTCCCATGAACTCCCCTGCTCTCAACTGAGGAATTCAGCCCTTTTAGCCAAGACTCTGTTTTGTCCTGTTAAACAGACTTGCTTTCAAAGGGGCATGAGGCCAAGAGTGATGAAGTGATGAAGGAAGAAGCTTACACCCACTTCCTGGAGACATGAGAAATGGTTCCATCCCTGGGTCATCTCTCTCTCCCTCCTCCTCTTCTTTCTCACCATCCATGTCTCCCCTCTGGCTGCCGTACAGTCACATAAGCCCTGACCAGTGAATGACACATAGGGGAGCAGCACGTCTTGCTGCAGGAGCTCACCGTGTAAACACAGTGTTGGCTCTGAAGACACACATGCCATGGCCCATGGACACTGTCATGGAGAGAGAGCATTCCCCCCGACCGTTCACTTAGTCACCACGCTTTTGCTGGTGGAACTGACAGCCCATTAGTCTGGTTCTCTTACCCTGCCTCCTCGCTCTAGAACAGCCTCAGTTCCTATCAGGGATTTTGTGCTTACTGCCCACAGCCCTCCTCCAAGGAAGGTGCCAGTGACAAGTGCTACATGTAATCAGTTCACGGTGAGGGAAAGTGGGTGAATACTTGCAAAAGATGGTTTGTAGGACCTCATTTCTCCTTGCACTTTCAGGAGAGAAATAACTGGAAGGGTTTTCTTCAACTTACTTTTCAGAGGCTTTCTCCTGAGTGCCATGGAATTTTTTTTTTCCCCAACATGAAAATGGAGCTCAGGGACCAAAGTCTAAGCTGGCATGGCTGGGCATCATGACGCTCTTGCTCTCCCTAGTGGTGCTGCAATGAAAAATCATCTTTTCTGCCTCTCACCTGCATCTTTTCTCCAGGTGTATTTAGAGATAGTGCCAGCCTGGCCCCTCTCATGCACCTGAGCCTTAAGTTTCACAGTGTGTGCCCCTCCCTGATGGGTCAGGGCTGCAGTATCCAAGTCTCCACCCCTTTCAGCAGCCTTGCCTCCTTTTTCTGGCCGGCCTGCCAGTCCCTAGTGACTCACATTGAATTATGGGTAATCTGAACAACAACAAAAGAGAGAGGGCCAGAGAGTCACTCTCCTGTTCCCCATTAACAGGGAGAAAAGCCCTACAGATTGGCCAAACACTTGGGCCACACACCTTAGGCCACCATTCCACCACTGGAAACTCCACCTGAGGCAGCAGGCCAGCAAGGACACCAGTGAATTCACACAAGGTAGCTCATTGTTAGTGAGGGAACATATGAGACCACCCTTCCATCCCACCCCACTTCCTGACACTGGGAGTTCAGGAACAGCAAGTGCTCAAGGGGTCATAATGAGGGCTGATGAGCTGGCTGTTACAAAGTAGACTGTGGGTAAATTTTATTCATCAAGGACAAACAACAGGTACACAGGCAACTCCTTGAAGGTGTCTTCATTTTCAACAGTAGGCTGCCCATGAAGGGTAAGGCTGCATTTGCCCCAAGGGCAAAATCCATCCCCAACTCAGGGAAAGCACAGGACTAAAGCTCTGGCTCTGACTGTTCCTGGCTTTGACCCTATTTACCTGGATCTGACATTCTAAACCTGCCCTGGATACATGTCCAAGAGTTTTATGAGCAAACGTTGTGAGCTGAGTCAGCAGGCTAGACGGTGCAAGGGACGGAGCTTTCTACTCCCTGGAGACCTGGGAATTAATGCCACACGCTTTCTGTCTCTCAGCTCACTCAGAGCTTGGCCTCCTATGCAGACCATCTCAGAAGGCTTGTCCTGAGCTGGGGCCTGCTTACCAGCATGTGACCCACAGGGAAAATTCCTCAGGAATTAAAGCCATTCTTTTGTCTTAGTCTACTCAGGCTGCTATAACAAAATGCCATACATTGGGTGGCTTAAACAGCAGAAGTTTATTTCTCATGGTTCTGGAGGCTGGCAATTCCAAGATCAAGGTGCCAGCCCATTCGGTTCCTGACCAGGACTCTCTTCCTGGCTTGCAGACAGCTATCTCTTGCTGTGTCCTCACAGCAAGATGAAGAGAGAGAAAGAGAAGGTCTCTTCTTATAAGGGCACTAATCCCATCACAAGAGCCACCCCCCTCATCACAATCTCATCTAAACCTAACAATCTCCAAAGGCCTCACCTCCTAACACCATCACACTGATGGTAGTTAGGACTTCAACCTATGAATTTACAAAGGACACAAACATTTAGTCCATAACGCTCCTAGAGGATAGAGCCTGACTTCCAAAGACTGGAACCCCATCCCAATTCAGATGCACACACTCTCCCCAGCTCTCTCTCACAACAATAACTTACATTGAGGAGAGAGCAGAACACTTTCTTTTTGTCTTTCTTTTTCTGTGGTGACACTGATAGTCCAATCTTTTCTTGTTCTAAGAAAATACTTAGGCTTCAAAAAATACAGGCTTGTTTTCTACATGGAGTGTCAACTCTGGTAAGGATCTAGCAGCTTTCATTTGTCTGGTTCATGAATATATCAACATTTTGTAGCTTTTAACTTTCTACTGAGATATAATATTTATACAGAAAAGTGCTCATATCATAAAGGTCCCAGGCCCACCAAACCAGCCCCCAAGTCAAAAAACAGAGGATTACTAGCAACCAAGCTCCCTGTCCCCACTCTCAGTCACAGCCCCTCCCAGTCCATCCCGGTCTCAGAGGAACCCCCCACTCTAACTGCTGACAACAGAGTACTGATGTTACCAATTTTTGTTTTCTACTTTCAGAAACAACATCATACTGTGTACTGTGTGTACTCTTTCATGCCTGGTTTTTCTTATTTAACGTTAGGTTTGTTTCATGTAGTTGTCAGTCATTCATTTGCACTGGTGTATACATTCGGTTCTGAGGTGTTTTCTCCAAAGAATTCGGGTTCACTCCTTCCACCCTGGCAAGTGCCCTTTTCCCAGCTGCCTCCTTCCTCTTCTTGAACCGGCCTCTCTCTTCCTGCCTCATCAGTGGAAGGTTTAAAAGGCAAAAGATCTCAAGACAGCTGAGAGGTCAGAAGCATTATTTAGTTTGGCTGAAGGGGAGTAGAAGACGCCCAGGCACATGCTTCCTGCAGAGCAGCCCTGGGGCGGGCCCTGGCAAGAGGCTATAAATGCCTCCAGGGTCACCTGAATGTGTTGGCTGATGAGTTTATTTTTTTTCCTCCTAGGTGTGCCTGAAGCCGAAGTCACTTGGTTCAGGAATAAAAGCAAACTGGGCGCCCCTCACCATCTGCACGAGGGCTCCTTGCTGCTTACAGCCGTGTCCTCCTCGGATCAGGGCCTGTACTCCTGCAGGGCGGCCAATCTGCACGGGGAGCTGACTGAGAACACCCAGCTACTGATCCTGGGTAAACACCTCAAGGCCGGCTGCCCCCTGTGGACCCCACTGGGGGTGACTGCCTAACCCACCCTCTACCTCCTCCTGTCCCTGATCCAATTAAGTGCATACAAGTAAAATCAATATCCCTTCCCTTCTCCCCACCTTAGGGCCTCCCAGTAGAAAGAACACAGACCTTGGGGCCAAGCAAGCCACACAGATGCCAGTTAGAACCCTAGCTCTACTGCTGACTCACTGTGTAACCTGGGCAGGTCACTTAACCTTGCTAAGCCATAGATGCTAGTCTCTGTGTAGAAACTTATGGAGCAAGATTGCCCATATTTGGGTAGGGGTTGGCAAATAGAGGTAACAGAAGTACAGCAGTCGCTCTTAACTCCTTCTATGTTAAGGACTTCTTGGAGAATCAGACGAAAACGATAGATTACCTTGTCGAGAAAAATTCATAAATGCAAAATTGTTTGTAAAATTTCAGGAAGTTCATAGTCTAGTCCACCTAAAGTCCACACGTGTACACCCCCTGTCTTTGTCCGTTCCGGCTGCTATAGCAAAATAGCCACAGATTGGGTGGCTTATAAGCAACAGAAGATTGTTTCTCACACTTCTAGAGACTGGAAGTTCAGAATCCAGGCGCCCTCATGGTCGGGCTCTGGTGAAGGCCCTCTATGTGGCTGCAGAATAATGGCTTCTTACTGTGCCCTCATGTGGCTGAAGGGATGAGCCAGCTCTCAGGGGTCTCTGTGTTGAGGACACTAATCCCAACCAGGAGGGCTCCACCTTCATGACCTAATCATCTCCCAAAGTCCCTACCTCCTAATATCATCACCTTGAAGGAGTTAGGATTTCAACGTATGAATTTGGGGGATGCAAACATTCAGACTACAGCACCCCCAAACATAAGGACCTCTGATTAAAGAGTCTAACACAGTTCCTGGCATAAAATAGTTATTTAAAAATAACAACAATTGCTGAGACACCATCAACACTCATTGATGCCCAGGGCTGGACTCAGCCACGTGCAAGCTACAACCCTTTTGTCCCCTGGATTAGGACTCTCTGCTTCTCTTCCCCACAGAGTCTGGGAATTGGTGGGATAGGATAAAGAAGCTTGTTTTTGTCTTACTTTTTTTAAAAGGCAATTATTAGAGCACGTGGGCTGGCTATCTCAGGAAGAGAAAGCCATCATTCTAAGGGGAAAAAAAAAGGAAAATGTGAGAAATATGAATAGTTACACACCACGCATACATACACTTACATACGTTATGGGCTTCCGCGGGGAAAAAGAAGTAAACTTTATATTTTCACACCCCCAATTGATGATATACCAAAGCACAGGGTCTACCCCTGCCCACTCAAATTTCAGAGATGCCCACATGGGTTTTCATCTCAACGGTGGCTGCATAAACCTCCAGTTATCTTAGGAAGCCGCAGAAAATCAGCTCCGCGAAGGATGTGATTTGTTTTGTGTTGGATTTCATCTGGCTGAGCTGCTCGTCTGGAGCCTGGGGCCTAGAGACTCTTGCCCCACACTGAGTTATGGAGCTTACTGTGGGCTTTTCCTCCCTAATAACCCTTCCTTGTCGCCTCTGCTAACAGAGCTGAAAGCATAGGAGGTGTAGCTGCTACCGTAGCTCCACCAGTGAAGTGTGTACGGTCTGGGAGCCAGATCTGCAGCATTCCAATGCTAATGCAGTGTGACCGTGAGCGTGGAGTTTGAAGAACATGACGTCTTCCCATTTTAATCAAACTGGATGGGAAAAAAAATCACTAGTTAGAGTCTTAATTTTAGGGCTTTCTGCAATCAGAAGTCTTGGTTTATTCATCAAAATTTGTTACTTTCTTTAGGTACTTTATGGACATAGAAGTAGTGTTTCTCTTTTTTTTAATCAGCCCAAAATGTGACTTAATTTTTAAATGAGGGATTTCATGTGTAAAGCTGAGGTTTCATGCCAAGGCCTGTGACTTAACCTGTAATGTGGAGACTTGACGTGTCATGAGGCGGACTTTCACTCATGAGTTCGTATAACTATTCATTAAGTGGGATGACTATTCATTAAGTGTTGCCTCGGAGTCCCATGTAGAGCTTTAGGATAAATAAAAGCAGTGACCTCTGTCCTTGGGGAATTTACAGTTTCCCTCAGAAGATCAGCTGGACATGCCCTGAAGAAGTAAATTAAGACAGAAGCTGTAAGGACACTAGGAGGGTGTGACATTTGGCCCCGAAAGATCGATGGTTTTAAAGATGGGACATAACCTCCCCTTTTGGCTCTTAATAAATGAGCAAAGACTTCTTGAATTTTAATATTCTTGAAGGACTATTCAATTTCAGTATCTTGAGGGAACTCCATTTCCCTCAATATTCAATTTCAATATTTTTGAGGGAATATTAAAAAGGATGGGAGGAAAAGAGTCTAGGTTTGAATAAACTGTCACTATCAGTTCCTAAAATGATGGTATATCAGAGTAGAAAGAGACCTTGGAAATGATGAGGTTTTTCATCATTTTATAGTTGAAGAAACTAAGGCTTAGAGGGATTAAGTGACTTGCCCAAGTTAGTGAATGGAAGAGCCACAGCACAAATTGAGTTCCTGAATCCAATCACGACGTTTTTACCCTATACCATATAAGGAATATTTTTAAATTATATAGAATATATATAGAATGTCTTTAAAATTTTTAATTTATATATATAAATATATAAACTCATCACCGTTTTCTGTATGTGCTGGTCTTTTGCAGTCAAAGGCACAGTAGACAGAAGGCATGTTTCTGAAGTAGACTCAGGCACCACTGTGACTTGTTTATTTGCCATCCCTAAAAAGTACTGAACAAGGTGACAAGCACACAGTAGGCCCTCACTGAACACTGTTGAAATGACCATCAATTACAAGGGCAACCCTCCTGCTTCTCTTTCCACTCCAACAAGTGCTCTAGAGTAAAAGGTGGGAGTTGGCCTTGGAGTGTGACGCAGTGCTACAGGAGAGGAAAGAAGAAGGGGAACAGAATTCTGCTTCTTTCCCAGGAGAATCTGGGATCATCCTACCACTAGGTTCAGCAGGTGCTTGCCTCTTCATTTGTTCAGTGGAAATAATAAGCAAGCCACTGTACTTCCCTTTTTGTCACTTTTATCTCTGGTTAACTGTGATTCCTGATGACGTCAGCCCTGACTCCTTATAAGATTTTGAACAATAAATCATCCCTATCCTGCTTCTCTGATCCTACTTGGGCATTAAAATCCAGATCACAAAGCAAATTCCCAGCCTCACAATTGGACCCTTTTCTTCCTAGAAAAAAAGCCACTCACAGGATCCTTCGCCGTAAGAAATTCCTGTGGTGTATCCCAGTCTGTGGGGACAATAACAAAGTACCTCCCTCTAAAGGTTGTTATAGGAGTTAAATGAAAAATATTTTAGCAGAGGACTTGGCATCTAGTAAATGCTGAAGAAGCACTGGCTTTTTTAAAGTGCCTTTATAATATAGTTTCATTTAACTGTGCGTTTATAGAGTCCCCAGTGGTACTGTGGGATAGAGTGGCATACAGTAAGGAACTCCGGAAATCAACATGCCTGATTCTTATTACCGACCTTACAGTTTCAGGCATCAAATATTATATTTAATATTCAGACTCACCTTGATGGGAACACCTTCTCTACAGGAAAAATGGTGTTAAAGATAACAATAGTAACGCCTGCCTTACACACAGACACACTTACATGCATGGCCGCCTCTCCCTCTCCCCTTAACACAGACTTTATGCTTTAACCTGCCTGATGCACCATCTGCCTTCTCACAGATCCCCCCCACGTCCCCACGCAGTTGGACGACATCAGGGCCCTGCTCTCAGCCACTGGACCGAACCTTCCTTCGGTGCTGACGTCTCCGCTGGGAACACAGCTGGGCCTGGATCCTGGGAATTCCGCTCTCCTCGGTGAGTCCGGCCCTCTGGAACATTGGGCAGAGATCCAGGGCTGGACAGGATTTATGGGTGGGTGACTACTTGCAGGTGGGAGGGAAGCAGCAGTCGGGGGTGGCCAACAGGAAATCACTAGATTGCCTACAGAATCCAGACTCACCAGTGGAAACTTGGCTGACTTTCCATATGAGGTGACTGAAGTTCTTAGTCTGGACCTGAGCTTGTCCAGAGTCTAATGGGGCTCCTTTCTAAATCCTCTTGGGCTGATGCCACAGTCCAGATTCTCTCAGGCAGATTGATGGCGCTGAATTTGGAGAAAGATACGGCAGTGCAGAACAGCTCCTATATCTCCTCACCCCTCGCCAACTGTATCCCAGTACTCCTCCATTACCTCTTCTTACCTAAATTAGAGCTATAACTAGCCTTCAAGGAGAAAACTGCAATATCAGTACCTCCCAAAAGCCAGGCCATCTATTTAAACCTCCTTCAGTAGGTGGGGCGTAAAACCAACCCAGAGAGACCCCTCAAGGCAAGTGTTTAAGTAACTCCACCAGGTACATCTTCCCTGGCGTCTCTCATTGGTAACCTCCACCAAGTTATTGCCCATGTGACTGGCACCCTCTTGTAGCAGAGAGTCGTTCAAGGGCATCCGCACCCTGGACCCCTCACCCCAGAATCGTGGAGATGCCAGAGCAACCTCTACATTCCCAGCATGCCCTCTGGAGATGGTCAAGGTGGAGAAGAAGTCCTCTGCCCTCAAGGGCCTGGGAAAAACAGGCCTACAAAATGGAGAAAATCTTCATGCTCACTGTTTGTGGCCCCAAATGTTGGTCACGGTAGCTAGAATTATGTCCTTGGCTCAGTGTTGAAATTTCCTCTACTCTTCTCCTCGCCCACGTGCAGAGGACGGGAAGCCAATGGGTTCTCAGTCATGCTGGTCATAACTTAACAATACGGCCCCAGGGCTTGGTATCTTTAGGGTTCTAGCACAGAAAGATTACCTTCAGTTTTTGTTAACATCTGAAATTGGCAAAGAATGCATACAGGCTTATGGAAAAAGCTTCTGATTTCTCTGTTTCTGATCTGGGTAAAAATAAAACACAGATAGAGTAACGAGTAGCGCTGTTTGTGGTAACAAACTTGGCATTGAGTTTTTGCACGTCACGATCAGAATTCACAGAAGTTTAAACTTCTTTTTTTTGTTTGTTTTGGCATATAAAGGGTAAATTTATTCCAAATTAAACATGTGCATTGTAAACTTTTTATTTTAGGCCCATCACTATGAGAGATTGTCGTAACTTATCGTCCAGTCACTAGCAGGGTGTGCAGCACTTGTTTATTTTCAAGTTCAATGACTCTTGGGTCACTCAGGTCCCATTCAGCGTGCTGGAAAAGTCGACCTGCTCATATTTCCCATGATAGCTTTACTTTCTTTCTCCCTGATTCTGGAATAATATTTTGTCTTGTTTTAGCCATGGGCAATAAGAATTTATTGTGCTTTATGCTGCTGCATTCCATTCCTAGTTTATAGTGCTTTGGTACCTTAGACTGGTATTTAAATCTAACAGTTAAGAGACACCTTAATGCCCTAGTTCACATCCAGACCGCTCCACCTGAGTAGACCACGGAGGCAGTATGCATAAAGTCCCTGAATGTAACTGCATGGGCAAAACGGACTCTAGTGGTGAATGTCAGCGTCTTGCCAACACCATTGAGCTAGGAGAGATCCGTGTGGAATCGTGGAGATGAATTAGGGAATGGTGTCAAGTATCAGGTCTCTGAGAAGTAGGTCACTGGAGACAGACCAGAGCCTCATTGTTATGCTTTGATGCTGAGCACTGACGGATGGGGGGTGGGGATTCAAATAGGCACAAAGGAAAGGAAACAGGCCCTCGAGGTGAGGAAGATGCCAGGAGCCCGGAGGAGGTGAAAACGTGTGAGATGTGCATCAGGTGTCTGTTCAGAAACAGCTGTAAGACCCCGCTGCTTTAAAACGGATGACAGGCAGCTGAGCTGGGATAGAAACTAGGCCTTCACAGGGAGCGAGCCTCAGCCAGAGCTTGTCCACTCAGATGTGACTCCAACCCCTACCGGAAGCATTCTAACAGCCTCCCTACATCTGGGGCCTCCCTGGCTAGTGATTCATCCTGATCCGTTAGTCCATTTGCTCGCCTTTGGACCAGCTCCCATCCCTGGCTCCTGCTGGTGGCCCTTTCAGACCAGAGTATGCGCTCTGGGTACAAGAAATAAGCCAGCGGCCAGAGAGGAGCTTCTGTGGAGGGTTGCTTAGAACTCAGAATGTTAAACAGCATCAAATTGTGGAGGACCTTGATTATTAGGTATGGGGGTAGCTTTGCTATGTGGGAAATGGGGAGGTATCTTTAGAGGGCTTTTAAGTAGGAGGATGATGTAGTTCAAGTAATATTTGAAAGCATTAATCTGACATTCTATAAGAGTGAGCAATCAATAGTGAGAGAGACTGAATGAAGAAACACTGTGCTGAGGGTAACAAATGTTCTAGATCAGGATGGAAATATATGGCAAAGATATTTGTTAACCACCCATTCCACAGCCAAGACACCCCTAATCAGTCATGACACTCAGCCCAGGCTCTGCCTTGAAATTCTTTTTTTTTTTCACCCTTTTGTGTGTGTGTGTGTGTGTGTGTGTGTGTTTTAAAAAAATTTTATTGAAATATAGTTGATTTACAGTGTTGTGTTAGTTTCAGGTATACAGCAAAGTGATTCAGTTATACATATATATAAAAATATATGTATTTTTCTACATTCTTTTCCATTATAGGTTATTGCAAGATATTGAGTATAGTTCCCTAAAACAACTATACCCCAATAAAAAAATAAATAAAAACTATATATACGCTACTATATAAAAAATAGATAACCAACAAGGAGCTACTGGAATTCATTTTAACATTCCGACCAAGCATGTTGGTGATTGATATATAGGATGAAAGCCATTTGCCAGCCCCATTGTAGCCAGTAAATGTTGAGATTCATGTGTATGTATTTCTCCCATCTACAAGGCTACTTGGTTACAACAGATTCAAAGAGCTCCACGGTTCTGTGGCACAGGGACAGTAACTCATGGGCCTTGATTCTCGTGTTTTCATGGGAGGAAGGGGAGAAGGGAGATTTGGGGTTTTTAAAGCCGTATGTCAGCACGAACTCTTCTCCATAAAGGTTGAGTGTTGAGAATCCCAGTAGGTGAGTCTACCGAGAAATGGCTGTTTTAGTTTTCAGACAGTCTAGCATTGTTTTCACTTCAAGCCACTGTTACAGCTTTCAAGAAGGAATGTTGATTGAGTGACACGTGCATGGGCTTCATCTGAGCCTCACTTTCCGTAACTGTAAATGAAGACTTGGGACAAGTGAGTCCCTTGCTGCTCTCACACTCTTTGCTATATGACATAGACATGGAAAATGCCCAGTAGAGGCTCATGCATGCAGAGTTGACCCAGCCTAACTGAATCCCTTGTCCCAGGCAAGGCAGATGCTAAGTTTTTTGTCCTTGTTTTCCGGTTGTTCTTTGTGCAGTGAGGCCTAAACTGAGCCATCTGCTCTGGAGGGCAAGGCCAGCGCCCATGCCACCACCTTTGGTGTTCCAAGGCCAAGCAGTACCCTGCAGGGTTCCATTTTCAGGGCAGCAGCATCTCAGGTCTCCCCACAGCACCTAAACCCAGTTGCAGCCTTCTGTCTAATATTTCTTTTGGCCACTAAGGCCCAACACGGATATTTCTCACAGCACCATTTATAGGGCATTAGCATTGATATTTTTTGAAAAATAAGTTTTATTGGAGTTTTTATTATAAGAGCAATGCATCTGCATTGCAGAGCAATTAAAAATAGAAGCAAAAAGAAGAAATGAAAATGGTCTATAATTACCTGGCCCAGAGGTAACCAGCACAAATATCTTTTTCCTAGCCATTAATATATACGTTACATATTTTTCTAACTAAAATGAAATCATACTCTAAGTACTGCTTGTAACTTTTTTCACTTAATGGTACATCAGACTCATCTTTCCATGTCTCTAAATATTTTTCTACAGTTTTATTTTTGATGCCTGCATGAGTAGGAGGTATCATATCTTATTTAACCAATTCTCTAATGTCGAACATTTAAATTCATGCAATCTCTTGCTAATATAAAAGCATAGATACTCAATACTCTGTAATGATCTATATGGAAAAGAATCTAAAAAAGAGTGGATATATGTGTATGTATAACTGATTCACTTTGCTGTACAGCAGAAACTAACACAACATTGTAAATCAACTATACTCCAATAAAAAGTAATTTAAAAAAATAAAAACATGATGAATATTCTTACTCCTCTACCCTTGTGTACATCCCTGTTTACTTAGAAGCAATTTCTAGAAGTGGAATTATTGTGTCCAAAAGTTTGTATATTTTCGATTTTTGCTGTATGTCGTCAAATTGCCCTCCAAAAAAGTTTTATCCATGTATGTATCCATCAGCACAAGATGAGAATTTCCATTTCCCGCAAATATTATCAGTACTAGGTATGGCCAAGTGTTACTATATTTACAATTTTAATAGGTGAATATACAATAGGATAAAATATAATACAAAAAAATGGTATCATTTTTTATTTTTATTCCTTCGATCATGATTTTCAGTCATTTTGTTTTTAATGCTTATCAGTCATTTATATTCATTTATGAGTTGCCTGGAAAGGTTCCTTGTTAATTTTTTATAAGTATCCTATTTTATTGATAAGATACAATACATATTCAGGTATTTTTGCCTTTATTTGACATAGAATTTTTTTAATTGAAGTTTAGTTGATTTACAACATTATATTCGTTTCAGGTGTACGACATATTGATTAAATTTTTATAGATTATATTCCATCTAAAATTATTATAAACTATATTCTCTGTATGGCTATTTTCTCTGTGCTGTACAGTATATCTTTGCAGCTTATTTGTTTTATACAGAGTAGTTTTTTGGGGTTTTTTTTAACATCTTTATTGGACTATAATTGCTCTACAATGGTGTGTTACTTTCTGCTTTATAACAAAGTGAATCAGCCATACATATACATATCCCCATATGTCCTCCCTCTTGCATCTCCCTCCCTATCCCACCCCCCTAGGTGGTCACAAAGCACCAGGCTGATCTCCTTGTGCTATGTGGCTGCTTCCCACTAGCTCTCTATTTTACATTTGGTAGTGTATATATTTCCATGCCACTCTCTCACTTCGTCCCAGCTTCCCCTTCCCCCTCCGCGTGTCCTCAACTCCATTCTCTACGTCTGCGTCTTTATTCCTGTCCTGCACCTAGGTTCGTCAGAACCATTTTTATTTTAGATTCCATATATTTGTGTTAGCATACGGTGTTTGTTTTTCTCTTTCTGACTTACTTCACTCTGTATGACAGACTCTAGGTCCATCCACCTCACTACAAATAACTCAGTTACGTTTCTTTTTATGGCTGAGTAATATTCCATTGTATATATGTGCCACATCTTCTTTATCCATTCATCTGTCGATGGACACTTAGGTTGCTTCCATGTCCTGGCTATTGTAAATACAGCTGCAGTGAACATTGTGGTACATGACTCTTCTTGAACTATGGTTTTCTAAGGGTATATGCCCAGTAGTGGAATTGCTGGGTCGTATGGTAGTTCTATTTTTAGTTTTTTAAGGAACCTCCATACTGTTCTCCATAGTGGCTGTATCAGTTGACATTCCCACCAACAGTGCAAGAGGGTTCCCTTTTCTCCACACCCTCTCCAGCATTTATTGTTTGTAGATTTTTTCATGATGGCCATTCTGACCTGTTTGAGGTGATACCTCATTGTAGTTTTGTTTTGTTTTGTTTTGTTTTGGGTTTTTTTTTTTAACATATTTATTGGACTATAATTGTTTCACACTGTTGTGTCAGTTTCTGCTTTATGACAAAGTGAATCAACTGTACATGTACATATATCCCCATATCTCCTCCCTCTTGCATCTCTCTCCCACCCTCCCTATCCCACTCCTCCAGGTGGTCACAGAGCACCGAGCTGATCTCCCTGTGCTATGTGGCTACTTCCCACTAGCTATCTATTTCACATTTGGTAGTGTATATGCGTCCATGCCACTCTCACTTCGCCCCAGCTTCCCCCTCCCTATCCCGTCCCCCGCCAAGACCTCAAGTCCATTCTCTATGTCTACATCTTTATTCCTGCCCTGCAACTAGGTTCATCAGTACTTTTTTTTTTTTAGATTCCATATATATGTGTTAGCATATGGTATTTGTTTTTCTCTTTCTGACTTATTTCACTCTGTATGACAGACTCTAGGTCCATCCACCTCACTACAAATAACTCAATTTCATTTCTTTTTATGGCTGAGTAATATTCCATTGTATATATGTGCCACATCTTCTTTATCCATTCATCTGTCGATGGGCACTTAGATTGCTTCCATGTCCTGGCTATTGTAAATAGAGCTGCAGTGAACATTTTGCTACATGACTCTTTTTGAATTATGGTTTTCTCAGGATATATGCCCAGTAGTGGGATTGCTGGGTCATGTGGTATTTCTATGTTTAGTTTTTTAAGGAACCTCCATACTGTTCTCCATAGTGGCTGTATCAGTTGACATTCCCACCAACAGTGCAAGAGGGTTCCCTTTTCTCCACACCCTCTTCAGCATTTATTGTTTGTAGAATTTTTGATGATGGCCATTCTGACTAGTGTGAGGTGATACCTCATTGTAGTTTTGATTTGCATTTCTCTAATGATTAGTAATGTTGAGCATTCTTTCATGTGTTTGTTGGCAGTCTGTATATCTTCTTTGGAGAAATGTCTGTGTAGGTCTTCTGCCCATTTTTGGATTGGGTTGTTTGTTTTTTTGATATTGAGCTTCATGAGCTGCTTGTAAATTTTGGAGATTAACCCTTTGTCAGTTGCTTCATTTGCAAATATTTTCTCCCATTCTGAGGTTGTCTTCTCGTTTATGGTTTCTTTTGCTCTGCAAAAGCTTTTAAGTTTCACTAGGTCCCATTTGTTTATTTTTGTTTTTATTTCCATTTCTCTAGGCGGTGGGTCAAGAAGGATCTTGCTGTGATTTATGTCATAGAGTATTCTGCCTATGTTTTCCTCTAAGAGCTTTATAGTGTCTGGCCATACATTTAGGTCTTTAATCCATTTTAAGTTTACTTTTTTTTTTTTTTTTTTTGGCTGTACGCGGGCCTCTCACTGTTGTGGCCTCTCACTGTTGTGGCCTCTCCCGTTGCAGAGCACAGGCTCTGGACGCACAGGCTCAGCGGCCATGTCTCACAGGCCCAGCTGCTCTGCAGCATGTGGGATCTTCCCGGACCGGGGCACGAACCCGTGTCCCCTGCATCGGCAGGCAGACTCTCAACCACTGCGCCACCAGGGAAGCCCCATTTTGAGTTTACTTTTGTGTATGGTGTTAGGAGTGTTCTAATTTCATTCTTTTACATGTAGCTTTCCAGTTTTCCCAGCACCACTTATTGAAGAGACTGTCTTTTCCCCATTGTATGGTCTTGCCTCCTTTATCAAAAATAAGGAGACCATGTGTGTGTGGGTTTATCTCTGGGCTTTCTATCCTGTTCCATTGATCTATATTTCTCTTTTTGTTCCAGTACCATACTGTCTTGATTACTGTAGCTTTGTAGTATAGTCTGAAGTCAGGGCGCCTGATTCTTCCAGCTCCACTTTTCTTTCTCAAGATTGCTTTGGCTCTTCGGGATCTTTTGTGTTTCCTTACAAATTGTAAAATTTTTTGTCCTAGTCTGTGAAAAATGCCATTGTTAGTTTGATAAGAATGACATTGAATCTATAGATTGCTTTGGGTAGTATAGTCATTTTCACAATGTTGATTCTTCCAATCCAAGAACATGGTATATCTCTCCATCTGTTTGTATCATCTTTAATTTCTTTCATCACTGTCTTATAGTTTTCTGCACACAGGTCTTTTGTCTCCTTGGGTAAGTTTATTCCTAGGTATTTTATTCTTTTTGTTGTGATGGTAAATGGGAGTGTTTCCTTAATTTCTCTTTCAGATTTTTCATCATTAGTTTATAGGAATGCAAGAGATTTTTGTGCATTAATTTTGTATACTGCTACTTTACCAGATTCATTGATTAGCTCTATAGTTTTCTGGTAGCGTCTTTAGGATTCTCTATGTATAGTACCATGTCATCTGCAAACAGTGACAGCTTTACTTCTTTTCCAATTTGTATTCCTTTTATTTCTTTTTCTTCTCTTATTGCCATGACTGAAACTTCCAGAACTATGTTGAATAATAGTGGTGAGAATGGACAACCTTGTCTTGTTCCTTCTCTTAGTGGAAATGGTTTCAGTTTTTCACTATTGAGAACGATATTGGCTGTGGGTTTGTCATATATGGCCTTTATTATGTTGAGGGAAGTTCCCTTTATGCCTACTTCCTGGAGGGTTTTTATCATAAATGGGTGTTGGATTTTGTTGAAAGCTTTTTCTGCATCTATTGAGATGATCATATGGTTTTTTCCTTCCATTTGTTATTATGGTTTATCACATTGATTTGCATATATTGAAGAATCCTTGCATTCCTGGGATAAACCCCGCTTGATCATGGTGTATGATCCTTTTAATGTGCTGTTGGATTCTGTTTGCTAATATTTTGTTGAGGATTTTTGCATCTCTGGTCATCAGTGATATTGGCCTGTAGTTTTCTTTCTTTGTGACATGTTTGTCTGGTTTTGGTACCGGGGTGATGGTGGCCTTGTAGAGCGAGTTTGGGAGTATTCTTCCCTCTGCTATATTTTGGAAGAGTTTGAGAAGGATAGGTGTTAGTTCTTCTCTAAATGTTTGATAGAATTCACCTGTGAAGCCGTCTGGTCCTGAGCTCTTGTTTGTTGGAAGATTTTTAATCACAGTCTCAATTTCAGTGCTTGTGATTGCTCTGTTTATATTTTCTATTTCTTCCTGGTTCAATCTTGGAAGGTTGTGCTTTTCTAAGAATTTTCCATTTCTTCCAGGTTGTCCACTTCATTGGCATATAGTTGATTATAGTAATCTCTCATGATCCTTTGTATTTCTGCAGTGTCAGTTGTTACTTCTCCTTTTTCATTTCTAATTCTATTGATTTGAGTCTCCTCCCTTTTTTTCCTGATGAGTCTGGCTAATGGTTTATCAATTTTGTTTATCTTCTCAAAGAACCAGCTTTTAGTTTTATTGATCTTTGCTATCATTTCCTTTATTTCTTTTTCATTTATTTCTGACCTGATCTTTATGATGTCATTCCTTCTGCTAACTTTGGGGGGTTTTTGTTCTTCTTCCTCTGATTGCTTTAGGTGTAAGGTTAGGTTGTCTATTTGAGATGTTTCTTGTTTCTTGAGGTAGGATTGTATAGCTATAAACTTCCCTCTTAGACCTGCTTTTGCTGCATCCCATTGGTTTTGGGTTGTCGTGTTTTCATTGTTTTTTGTTTCGATGTATTTTTTTATTTCCTCTTTGATTTCTTCAGTGATCTCTTGGTTATTTAGTAGCATATTGTTTAGCCTCCATGTGTTTGTATTTTTTATAGTTTTTTTTCCTGTAATGGATATCTAGTATCATAGCATTCTGGTCAAAAAGATATTTGATATGATTTCAATTTTCTTAAATTTACCAAGGCTTGATTTGTGACCCAAGATATGATCTATCCTGGAGAATGTTCCATGAGCACTTGAGAAGTAATTGTATTCTGCTGGTTTGGGATGGAATGTCCTATAAATATCAGTTAAGTCCATCTTGTTTAATGTGTCATTTAAAAGCTTGTGTTTCCTTATTTGTTTTCATTTTGGATGATCTGTCCATTAGTGAAAGTGGGGTGTTCGTAGTAATAAAAAAAAGAAAGAAAGAAAGAAGAGAGCAACCAAACCAAAAAAATAAATCCACCAATGATAACAAGCGCAAAAAACTATACTAAAAAAGAAAAAATACAGACAGAGCCCTAGGACAAACGGTAAAAGCAAAGCCATACAGACAAAATCACACACAGAAGGATAAATATACACACTCACAAAAAGAGAAAAAGGGGAAAATATATATATATCGTTGCTCCCCAAGACCACTGCCTCAGTTTGGGACGATTCGTTGTCTATTCAGGTATTCCAGAGATGCAGGGTACATCAAGTTGATTGTGGAGACTTAATCTGCTGCTCCTCAGGCTGCTGGGAGAGATTTCCCTTTCTCTTCTTTGTTCGCACAGCTCCTGGGGTTCAGCTTTGGATTTGGCCCTGCCTCTGCGTGGGGGTCTGTTCGTTGCTCAGACAGGACGGGGTTAAAGAAGCAGCTGATTCAGGGGCTCTGGCTCACTCAGGCCGGGGGGAGGGAGGGGTACGGATGCGGGGTGAGGCTGCGGTGTCAGAGGCCAGTGTGACGTTGCACCAGCCTGAGGCGCACCGTGTGTTCTCCCGGGGAAGTTGTCCCTGGATCACGGGACCCTGGCAGTGGCGGGCTGCACAGGCTCCCGGGAGGGGAGGTTTGGAGAGTGACCTGTGCTCGCACACAGGCTTCTCGGTGGCGGCAGCAGCAGCCTTAGCGTCTCATGCCCGTCTCTGGGGTCCGTGCTGTTAGCCGAGGCTTGCGCCCGTCTCTGGAGCTCATTTAGGCTGCGCTCTTAATCCCCTCTCCTCCCGCACCGTGAAACAAAGAGGGAAGAAAAAGTCTCTTGTCTCTTTGGCAGCTCCAAACCTTTTCCCGGCCTCCCTCCCAGCTAGCTGTGGTGCACTAGCCCCGTTCAGGCTGTGTTCACGCAGCCAACCCCAGTCCTCTCCCTGGGATCTGACCTCCGAAGCCCGGGCCTCAGCTCTCAGCCGCCGCCCATCCCAGCGGGTGGGCAGACGAGCCTCTCGGGCTGGTGAGTGCTGGTCGGCACTGATCCTCTGTGCGGGAATCTCTCCACTTTGCCCTCCACACCCCTGTTGCTGTGCTCTCCTCCGCGGCTTCGAAGCTTCCCCCCTCCGCAGTCTCTGCCCACGAAGGGGCTTCCTAGTGTGTGGAAACCTTTCCTCCTTCACAGCTCCCTCCCACCGGTGCAGGTCCCGTCCCTATTCTTTTGTCTCTGTTTTTTCTTTTTTCTTTTGCCCTACCCAGGTTCGTGGGGAGTTTCTTGCCTTTTGGGAAATCTGAGGTCTTCTGCCAGCGTTCAGTAGGTGTTCTGTAGGAGCTGTTCCACATGTAGATGTATTTCTGAGGTATTTGTGGGGAGGAGGGTGATCTCCACTTTTTACTCCTCCGCCATCTTGAAGGTCTCCTGTACATAGTAGTTTGTACCTCTTAATCCCTTACTCCTATCTTGTCCCTCCCCTCTGCCCTCTCCCCATTGGTCACCACTAGTTTGTTCTTTATATCCGTGAGTCTGTTTCTGTTTTGTTATATTCATTCATTTGTTTATTTTTTAGATTCTATTTGTGATAACATACAGCGTTTGTCTTTCTCTGTGTAACTCATTTCACTAAGCATAATGCCCTCCAGGTCCATACATGTTGTTGCAAATGGCAAAAATTCATTCTTCTTTGTGGCTGAGTAATATTCCACTGTTTAGGTATACAACATCTTCTTTATCCATTCATCTGTTGATGGACACTTAGGTTGCTTCCATGTCTTGGCTATTGTAAATAATGCTGCTATGAACACTGGGGTGTGACATATGTTTTTTAACAACCTTATTGAGATAACTGATGTACAATAAGTGATACATATTTAAAGTCTAAAATTTTATGTTTTGATATATGGATCACCACAATCAACATAATGAGCATATTCACCATTCCCAAGAGTAACCTTGTGCCCCTTTGTAATTGTTCCTTCACGCCTCTGCCCCATCCCAGGTAACTACTGATCTGCTGTCTGTATAGATTAGATTGGATTTCTAGAATGTTATAAAAAAGGAATCATACTTTTGGGAGATTTGGCTTCTTTCACTCAGGATAATTATTTGGAGTTCACCCCCATTGTACTTGCATCAATAGCACATTTCCTTCTCTTGTCGCTTAGTGTCCATTGTACAGATAAACTACAGCTTGTTCAACCACTCATCTGTGGAAGGACAGAATGGTCATTTCCCACTTCTGGGTATTGCAGGTGAAGCTGCTATACATATGCACGGGCTAGTCTTTCATTTCATTTCACATGCTTTCATTTCTCTTGATTAAATACTTGATAGTAAGGTGGCTGGATCATATGGTCAGTGTATGTTTAACATTTTAAGAAACAGCCAAACTGTTTTCTAAAGTGGTTGCCTACTTTACAGTCCTACCAGCAGTGTAGTTCTAGTTGCTCCACATCCTCACCTACACACACTGTAGTTGGCCTTTTTAGACATTCTACTAGGTGTGTAGTGGTTTCTCATCGTGGTTTTAATTTGTATTTTCCTAACAACTGATAGTGTTGAGCTTTTTTTTTTTTTGGTGGTACGCGGGCCTCTCACTGTTGTGGCCTCTCCCATTGCGGAGCACAGGCTCCAGACGCGCAGGCTCAGCGGCCATGGCTCACGGGCCCAGCCGCTCCACGGCATGTGGGATCTTCCCGGATCGGGGCATGAACCCATGTCCCCTGCATCGGCAGGCGGACTCTCAACCACTGCGCCACCAGGGAAGCCCTAGTGTTGAGCTTTTCATGTGCATATTTGCCACCCTGATTTCTTCTTTGGTGAAGTGTCGGTTCAGTGTTTGCCCTGCTTTTTCTTTAATTGGGTTTTTGGTTTACTTATTATTGAGTGTTGAGAGTTCTTTTTATATATTGGATACAAGTCTTTTATCAGATGTATGAATTCCAATATTATGTGCCTGTCAGTGGCTGTCTTTTCAGTCTTCTAATGTCTTTCAAAGAGCAGAAGATTTTAATTTTAATGAAGTTCAACTTATTAATTTTTTTCTTGTATAGTTGGTTCCTTTGGTGTCGTGTTTAAAAATCTTTGCCTACTCCAAGGTCTCAAGGTATTTTCTTCTAAAAGTTTTATCGTTTTAGGTTTTATAGTTAGGTGTATCATTTATGTTGAGTTAGGTGTTATATATATGTGAGGTACACATTGAAGTTCATTTTATGCATACAGATACCCAACTTGTTCCACTACCATGTGTTGAAAAGATAATTCTTTCTCCACTGAATTGCCTTTGCACCTTTGTGGAAAATCAGTTGTCCTTATATGTCTGGATATATTTTTAGACTCTATTCTGTTTCAGTGATGTATTGGTCACTTTGACTGCATTCTACCCAATGCCATACAAATCATGAGGTTTTTCAGGCTGGCTCATGGGCACAGGATCTATTCCCTTTCAGCTCCTTCTCCTAAACTGAGGGAATCCACCAGGTCCAACTTGGTTTCCCTATACTGCAGCCTGGAAAGTCTCTCAAGGCACTAAGCTAGGGCAACATGGGCTCACCTTGGTTTATTTCCCATTTCTCAGGGATCAGTGCCCTTCATTGCCTAATGTCCAGTGTCTTAAAAAACCATTGCTTCATATTTTTCAATGTTTTAAATTGTTTTGGTCAGGAGGGTAAATTCAGTTACTCCATCTTGGTCAGAAACACACTTATATATATGTCACATGCACACACACACAGGAGATGTGTGTACATGTATATATATATGTATATATGAGTGTATCTATATATATATACACACATACACATATACACACACATACATATATCTATAACATGTATGTTTTAAATATTTTCCTAGACCAAGCTGACACTCAAATTTGATAATCTTGTTCTAGGATTATTACATAGATGCTTTTAAGAAATAATGTCTCCTAGGGTTGGCAGACTATGGCCCATGGGCCAAATCTAGTTCATCAGTTGTTTTTGCAAATAAAGTCTTATTGGCATGCAGCCATGGCCATTTATTTACCTAGGAATTGTCTGTCTGTGACTGCTTTAATACCCTAATGCCAGAGCTGAGTGCTTGCTACAGAAACCATATGGCCCACAAGCCTAAAATATTTCCTATTGAGCCCTTTAGAGGAAACATTTGCTGACCACTGATCTAGTCCATGCAGCTCATTATGTAGAAAGCATGCCAAGGTCTCTGGTGGTGATCTCACGTCTCCTGTTTCCGAGGAGGACCAAACTCTGTGTCACTCTGTCCTTTATCCTGTCACTGCGTTAGGCTTTCTCCATGAAGTACGAGAGCTTGAAAGAAAAAAACAAATATAACTTGGAGGAGTAGAGTTCTTCCTCAGGAAGTCCAGGAAAGAGAAAATCTTATTATAAAGGCCCTGGATTTTTGTCAGAATTAGATGACCTTAGGGGTCTCCAGTAACAAAATACATAATTATATGTGGCTTAAGAAAAGCAGTTCAGTACCTTTGCTCATACCTTCTTTAGGTCCAGAACCTGTGAGAATGTCTTACAGGCTATATATAAGGTTTGGTCCTCTGTGAGGAGGTAAGCTCCGATGCCCAGTCAGAGGGACTCCCCGCGGCATCTCTGCTGGAAAGAGATGTCATGCTAGCCCCACAGAGAGCCAAACTGCACAAGCCTTGTCTCGTGTCTTATGATTTACCAAGAGGAGAGCGATTCAGGCATTCAAACCTGAGTTTGCAGAGTAGAGTTTTTCCATGAAAGAAGTCATTGTGCCTAGCCCCTCTCTCCAGCTGGGGCTCGAGGGTCACAGCCAACACACACAGCCGCCTCTCAGCAGCATCTGTATGCTCCCCCCAGGCCCTGCACAGGGAACAGCTCTGCCTCTCAGAGCCCTTCCAGCCCCGGAGAAGCCGGGCCTTGAGGCCGAGGCCCGCAGTCGGGTGGTGGTGGGTTGTTTCTGGCGTTTTCTCCTCTCCTCGTTTGAAGGGCTGAGGACCGCAGAGCCCAGCTGGGGTGACATGCAGTTCCAGATGTCTGCTAAGAGCAACAGCGCTCTTGTTGACCAGAATCTCAAGCTAAAAGGTGAAAAAGTGTTTCTGTCTCCCATCACTGAGGTTGTGACTAGGCCATGCCTACAAATCCTATCATGCCTTATCGGCAGCTATGGCTGGAATACAGGAGACCCAGGTCTGGAGTTGAAAGTGGAGCTTACAGTCATTGGTCACATGTCAACCCCTCAAGGTAGGAGGGTATATCAGAAAACATTTGAATAAATATTAATGTTCAAAGTTGAATGCCTTGGTAAAGGGCCTAAAGAAGGCAAAATCTCACAGATAGATTGACTTACTCATTCAATAAATATTTGTTGAGAGCCCATCATGTGCCAGGTTGAATTCTAGTGGGCGCCTCTTGAGTCTGGTGGGGAAAGTAATTCAAGTTAAGAGGACTCTGATAAAAAGAGGAAGAACTGGGGGCTTTGGGGGCCTGTGACAGAACAGTACCCCTCGTCTGAGCTTTAGGCAAGGTTTCTCTGAGGAGGGGATATTTGGGCTGAGGTTAGGAGAGCGGGTGGAAATTATCTGAGTGAATAGAGGGCATCCCAGACAGAGGAATTCCAGAGCATTCCAGGCAGAGGAACCAGCAGAGGTTTTGAAGCAAGAAAACTGAAAGCATTTGAGAAACTGTCACAGGAATAACTAAGGGGACAGTGGCCTAAGAGGAGGCCGAAGAGGGTAGCGGGAGCAGTTGCCAGCCTCTAAGCCACGGTAAGACTTGCACGCTTTGCTCTAAGTGTGATGGGAAATCTCTGAATGGTTTAAAAGCAGGAGAGAGACATCCTCTGATTTGTGTTTTGAAAAGCTTGTTCTGGCCACCGTGTAGAGGGTGGATTCTAGGGGAAGAGACAAGATGGAGTACGCCACTTAGGAAGTGGTTGCAGTATTGTAGGGAAGAGATAACCGTGGCTTAGACTAGAGAGCTGGAGAGAACAGACAGAGTGAATAAATTCAGGGATATGTAGGAAGTAACATGGACGGGACTTGGTAAATAGATTAACGTGGGAAGGGAAAGGTAATCCACACAACCAATAGATTCTCAGAAGCACCTGATGGTTTAGGCTTTTCTCACTGCAATTCACATACCTCCTATGTGGTGAGGATACATTGTGGTCCATTCAAGTCAAGATGTTAGAATAAAATGGAGAGCTACATAGGTGTGCAACTGCAGAAAGTGTAGCTACAAGGAGAAAAATAGTCCAGAGCTTCCGTTGCTCAATCCCTTAACATACACCTGTTTCAGCCACCACCAATGCTAGGTCCTGTGCCCCCCCTCCCAGCCTTGGAGGAGCTCAGAAGTAGGAGGAGGGACAGAAAAGCTCTAAAGAGTTGCAGAAGTCTGAGGGAAGAGAGGAGGGAGGTCTCTTTCTTTGGGAAAGGGGACATCAAAAAGGTTTAACAGAGGACTTTTCAAACTCAATCCTGAAGGGTGAGTAAAAGCATTCCAAACACTGATGCAATAAACACATACTTATTGAGTTCCTTCTATGTTCTGGGCACCATTGAAGGCACTCTGGGGATGTATCAGAGAACAAAATAGATAAAAGTCCCTTCTCTCATACTGCTTACACTGTAGCAGGAAAAGAGAAAATAAACGGAATGAAGTGAAATGGCACAGTATGTTAGAAGGTGTTAAGCGCTATGAGAAAGGATAAAGCAGGGGAGGAAGGATGGATAGTGCGTCTGTGGGAAGGAGGATGCAATTTTCAATTAGATGTTGGGGCGAGGACTCACTGAGACAATAATCCCGGAGCAGAGATTTGAATGTGAGCTATAAGCCGTGTGTATGCCTGGAGGAAAAGAAGATAAGAGCATCCCAGGCAGGGAAAAAGCGAGCGTGGGGTCCTTGAGGTGGGCACATGCCTCGTGTGTTCAGGAGCTACAGGGAGTCGGGTGCGGGATGGCGGAAGCAGAGTCATTGGGGTTGTGGTTGGAGAGAAAAGATCAGAGGTAACAAGGCTGAGGGCAGATCGTGTAAGGCCTTGTGAATGCTCATGCTAAAATAACAGTGAGAGAAGAATCTATAGACGCCCAAATTTAGAAACAGACTCACTATTGCATTGAGCACCACGGGCTTTTCCAGGTTTAAGCAAGGGCTGGCAGAAGTGATGTCTTTTATTGACAACCATGTGGCCGGCTGACGGTTATAGAGCTGACTCTGGTTAAACCCAGGCTTATTGGGCTGGCTCTGGTACAAGCCAATATTGCTGGCTCAATCTGACTCACATATGTTGTGCACCTGCTCCATCTACCTGGCCCCGAGCTGGGCTGCTGCAGGCACGTAACTAGCCATTTCCTTCATCTAGGGAGGGGTTCCCAGCTGCACAATAGAGTCATCTGGGAAGTATAAAAAACAATGTTTCACCTGAGACTAATTCAGACAGAATCTCTGGGGGTGGAGCTAGGCATCTACTTTTAAAACTGATTCTCAGAACTTGAATGGAATTTAAAAGTCACTTCCTTATACTCTTCTCCCCGTGTAGAGGCTGGAATGGGAAAATGATGTGTTTTATCATTTAGAATATTTTAGCCTGGCATTCAAGGCTCTGTGCTATTCAGACTTAGCCTCTGTATTCATCCTTCCATCTTTTTCCTGCCTCAGATACAGTTGACCTTTGAACAACACGGGTTTGAACTGCACAGGATCCACTTATACGTGCTTTTTTATTTCAAAAAATATATAGGTGGTCCTCCCTATTTGCTGGTTTCACATCCACAGATTCAACCAATGACAGATTGGAGTTTCCATCTACAGTTGGTTGAATCCCCAGATGGGGAACCCAAGGACATGGAGGGCTGACCGTGCTATGCCTTTATATAAGGGACTTGAGCATCGTGGATTTTAGTTTCGGCAGGGGGTCCTGGAACCACTCCACTGTGGATACAGAGGGCCGACTAGAGTCCCTCCATTCCAGTCAAAGTTTTCCCTAGTAATTGCCATGGTGTTGAGCCTGCCTGGCCTGGAATACTATCTCCCATTCCTTCCTCTCTAACTAAATCCTAGAAGTCTTCAAGGCATAGTCAAGCCCTTCTGTGCAGCCTTCCTGTAGCAAACCAGCCTGAGTGATCTCTCCCTGCCTACCTCCTAAGGCACCTGCTCTAGACCAGGGTTGGGCAAATTCTTTTGGTAAAGGGATGGATAGGAAATTCTTTAGGCGTCGAGGGCCATAATGTGTTGCAACAGCTCAATTCTGCCCTTGTAGAGTACAGCAGCCTTAGACAATAAGTAAACAAATGGGTGTGCCCATGGGCCAGTAAAACTTTATTTACAGAAATAGGGCTGGACTTGACACTCAGGCCTCCCTGCTGGAGACCACTGATGAGACACTCAACCTATGATATCGTGTATTATTAAAGTATTTCCCACCAGCTAGATTCTAGGTCCTGGGGAGAAAAGACACTGCATAGATATTCTCAGGCAATTTGAAACAGAGCTCAGGTAGCAGAGCCTTGGCTTAGAAGTCCTCTTGAGTCATTTCCATCTCTCATTTCTATTATAATCGTAGCTTTATCATCTGTCCCACATACTTCCACTCTCACCCCACCCTGTACACTTCCTGCTGCTTCTGGTACAGACCGGAGTGGGCACTTCCTGAACCCAGTTAGGAGGAAATTCACACGGCAAAAGTCAATGAGTACTGTAGGCCACATCTGTTGGGAAACCACTTTTCACATGATAGTTCAGAAGACTAAGATCATCACTACTTCCTCTCTAAAGATAGTTGTGGCAACAGCAAGTTCCGATGGTCAAAGGTTAGGTAAAAATTAATCCACAGTGGGGACCGCACCCCATCAGAAATTGCAGGTGTAGCAAGGAGAGTGATACAGAGGAAAGACAAAAAAAAAAAAACCATGAAGGAGAAGGCTAGCATACTTGATGAGGAAAGGGAAAGAAGAAAAACTTATCCTGACCCTTTTCAAAGAGACGTGGGTTGGCATCTGTTTCCTCATTTATACTGGAAGCCTGAGGTTTTATGTCACATGGAAGACGCTTTTGGTTTCCTATAGCTTTGTCCACAAAGAGAATATGCTTTGCTATTGAGAAAAAGGGTCAGCATTTTGTGGTTGTTTATGGCACGTGTTTATGTACTCTTGTCCTTTTTTTTTTTTTAAATAAAATCCAAAGTAGTGAATAGAGCCCCCATAGGAACTGCAGAAAGCTCTATAGCACATATAGTGTAAAAGTAAATCGGTATTTCAGAGGGCATTTATGAGGAAGCCACAGGAAGGAGTATAGCGGTTCTTTGGACTAGAGTGAACATCCATAAATTTTAAAAGACACCAGAGCATAAGTGACCCTTAAAATAGTTGGACACAGAAAGCAAGGCAGTAAATCTCCCTGCCTAGCCACTGTTCCAAGCCACAGCAAGCATTTGGACAGGCTTCTTTTAAGACTCCAAAGAGTCAGGAACTGAGGACCTTGAGAAACTCACTCACACTGGCCCCTGCCCTTTCCTGGCACCAGGAAACAATTCCCAGGCCCATCTGCCCTCCTCACCGTGTTTAACAGGAGTGACGTGAAAGAGTTGGATACCCCTGAAGGAGACAGGAATTGGAAGTCCATCAGTGGGAAAATGAGGAAGTCTACACTTTCCCTAATAAATCCTTCCTCAACCCTGAACCGGCTCTTGAAAATATCCACGCTGGTCCTGTGCCTCCTTGTGTCTGTGTGGTGCTAGAGGCAGTTTTAGAGCAGTCTCAGGGCCCAGAGGCCACACAGGCTCATGGTAGAAAGGAAGGCAGGATCAGGGCCTAAGACCTCCTGTCTTGGTTCCCAGGGCGCTCTGTAGAGCAGAGCAGAGGGTACCTCAGTTAGAAGACCCATCTTCAAATCCTTAGCGTCTGCCTCCTCATTTATAAATAATTGTCTTAGTCTGTTCGGGCTGCAATAACAAATGCCACAGACTGTGTAGCTTATAAACAGCAGAAATTTGTTTCTCACATTTCTGGAGTCTGGAACTTCAGGACTGTGGTGCCAGCATGGTCACGTTCTGGTGAAGGCCCTCTTCTCGGTTCATAGCCAGCACCTTTTCATTGTGTCCTCACAAGGTGGAAACTAGGTAGGGATCTCTGTGGGGTCTTTCTTATAAGAACACTAACCTACTCATGAGAGCACCACCCTTATGACTTAAGCAAAGGTCCCACCTCCTAATACCATCACATGGGGCATTAAGATTTCAACATATCAATTTGGGGGGACACGAACATTCAGACCGTAGCAATAATGCCCATGTCACAGAATGAATTATACTAAGGGTTACATGAGATCTCGTATGCAACCTGCCCAGTTTAGGACTTGGTCTAAAGTGGATCCTAATATATGTTCATTTCTTGCCTCTGTCCCTGTTGAATCTACCAACCAAGAAGTCCATTCTCTTCTCCACTATGATCTGCCACAAGTTCTTCCTCATAGGATCAGAACTTGTTGCTGTTGTGAGTGTGAATGACTGGGTGAAAATCACACAGGAGACAGGTACCTTATTGAAGGGTTCATTAAGTGCCAGGTTCTGGGTAGGAGGAAAGAAGCATGAGGTGTGTCCCCTGACCTCAAGGAACTCTTTATCTAGTTAGAAGACATCAACACAGAAGGAATGGTGAGAAAGCAGTATGAAGTAGATGAGGTGGGAGAATAGCTTTGTGGATTTATAATAAAGGACCAAGGTTTCCATCCTCTCCTAGAAGTCCTATTCCCATCTCTCCACCTGTCCCATGCTGTCTATTGGGGTCCTGCACATGCACATTAGAGCTTGCATAGCACGGTGGTTGGGAGCACAGGCTCTGGAGCCAGAAGTCCTGGCTCTGTCACGTGCCAGCAGCTGCATGACCTCGAGCAAGTTCTCGAAATTCTCTCTGCCTTTGAGTGTAAAGTGGAGGTAATAACTGCATATACCCCCAGGGTTTTTGAAAGGAGTGAATGAGGTCATATATGTAAAGCACTTAGAAGAGTGCCTTGGCGCACAAGTGCTCAGTTAATGTTAGCCTTCGTCATCTTGGCAGCACATGCTCTTGCCCCAGCCCTCCCCTTCTGGAAGTAGAGGAACCAGGAAACTGAAAAATGCCCTGGGTGACTGTATTGTGTACTTGCAAGTTACTGAGAGAGCAAATCTTAAATGTTCTCACCACCAAAAACAACTGGTAATTATGTGAGGTGATGGAGGTGTTAGCTAACGCTATGGTGGTCATCATTTTGCAATAAATAAGTGTATTAAGTCAATACTTTGTACACCTTAAACTTCTACAGTGTTAGACGTTGATTATATCTCAATAAAAGCTAGAAAAGAAAAAAAAAAAAAAGAATGCCCTTGGGGGCCAGGTCCTGGAGGCAGGGATAAAGAAGCTACTAGATTCAGGCCTCAGTCAACCTAACTTTTCCTTAACTGATGCAGTTAATGCTATTTATATTTCCTTTGTGTATTTGCTAGTTAATTTAACATATTTAAGTCAAGTTCCCTTTGACAACTCCAGCCCATCTCAGATAAATTCAACAAGAAGAAGGAAAGAGCTTTGCCCACTCCTGAACCAAAAGGATGAAAAGAGCATGAACTTTGGAATAGGAGATGAACCCTGGTCAAGTCATACAACCTTTATGAGTCTTCCTTTCTGATGACTACAAGGGGTTGACAACCTGTCTCTTAGGGCTGATTTGAGAGTCACATGAGCTTAACTGTGTGAAAGCATACTGTAAACTCTAAAGCACTCTGTAAAACTTAGTCTCTGTCTTATTTCTGGGGCTAGAAGCAAGGATGGCAGCAAAGGTCAGATTTCTAGGGACCCCCAAGGAGAAGGCAAAGCCTGGGGGGAAATTCTGAACCACTTGTGAAGCCCCCTTCTAGCCAACAGCAGTTTCCTTACTTGCTCCTCTTGGCTACCCAGTGGAACACAGATTTCACTGTTGTTTTTTAAGGGACCTTAGAAAAGGATGCTGACTGTCCTGGAGAGTGTCGCTCATAGAATACAGAGAACTCAACAGCGTCTGAGTAGACTTCATGGGGAAATGGGACCTAGGCAACACCATGAAGGAGATGGGATTGGACAGACCAAGAAAGGAACACAGGTGTGAATTAGACATCCCTCCATGGGAGGCAGGGAGTACTGGGATGCAGAAGACAAGGACCTGTCCTATATCCAGTGCTTGGCCCGTGGAGTCCAGATGCCTGGACTCACTTGGTTTTTCGTGCAAATTTATGACTGTAATGGAATCAAAACTCAGGCAAGGTCTCATCTCTAATCAGTTACCTGTTGCCACTTGTAGGGGTTTGCAGCCTTCCACCTTTTCATGTGTTGTACCCTGGTATCTTTAGAAAACAATTGGAAAAGTTGAGTTTGGCAAATATTGTAGAGGTCAAGTTTGTTTAACTTCCTACCATAATTAGCTTCAGTTTCTTCTACCTTTTGTGAAGCAGGAGAATTTCTACCCAGCTTCTGCCTTATGGTACCTCTTTGTCTTCTGGATAAAAGTATTGAAGTCATTCCCATCTCTCTGTCTCTCTTACACCCCCACACACCCCTTAACTTCCTCTCCTTGTTGCCCATGGGTGTTGGCCTTGATAGTCTAACTTTAGGACTTCCTTAGACCTTAAGGCCTCCAGAGTTTTTAAAAAAGCAGCCCATTTAATTGTACTTTGCTCTTGAAAAGAAAAAAAGAGCAAGGTATGGTTTTCTTCGGGGTATCAGTTCGAATATCTTTTTTCGTGTCAAAAAAGTACCTTTCAGATACATAAGAAACTGGGAATGCTGGTTGCCTGTGAGGAGAGGAACAAGGAAGTTGGGGTAGAGGGGTGAGAGGGAGAATTTCACATCATTCCCTTTTGTTATCTTTAAATTTTGAATCATGTATTAACTATTCAAGAATAAATGAATAAAATCTAGATTGGAGACTAGTTCAATTCCACATATATTTCTAGTGCCTCTACTATGTGCCAAGAAATCCATGATTTCTTGACCATCACAGAGCTTCTGGGCTGGGCCTCCCATCTCATGGAAATATAGGACTAACCACTTGGGAAAACACCGGGGAGGGAGCCACAGTCTCATTACAGCACCCTTAAAATCACAATAAGGAACAAACAGGTAGAGCTGAGTTTTGTTTTGTTTTGTTTTGTTTTTCAATTTTAGTGAAGTATATTTGATTTATAGCATTGTGTTAATTTCTTCTGTACAGCAAAGTGACTCCGTTACACATACGCACACACACATATTGTGTACATATTCTTTTTCATATTCTTTTTCATTATGGTTTGTCACAGAATATTGAATATAATTCCCTGTGCTATACAGTGTGACCTTGCTGTTTATCCATCCTGAGTTGTGTTTTTGTTTCAGTTTCCATGAGCATTCTGGGACAGACTTAGCCAGGACACCCCCCATGCTAGGACTGCAGATAACATTCCTGAAAATAGAAAAAGATTTGCACCATCTTTGAAAACCTATACAGCTTAAAAAGGATTTTGTTGACCATCAGCTGTTCCCTACCCACTTTAGCCTATGAGAGCACATCTTAGAAAGCAGACTGGACCAGAGGTAGGTTAGGCCAAAGGAAAAAAATGATGATAACAATAATTGTACTCTTATTCTAGAAACATAACCTAGTAATATGTCTATATCTGTTTGAAAGTTCAAACTCTCTTTTATCCTTCACCTTTAATACTTTATCTCTGAGAGGTATGTAGAAAGACAAGTTTCATTCCAAAAATATCATTCTGTCAAGTATCTTTTTATGTGAAAATCCATTATGATTATGGAATTCTCCATTTCTCTGTTGGCATTGCCTGCTCAGAAATAATGAGCTCCCTGTAACTTTTGTTGCCAAGGAGATAAGACCAAAAATTCATTCATTCTGGAACATGGCAGGGACCCTTGTATCTAACGTGTGACTCTCTGAAATGCTATCGAGGGAGATAAGCCAGCACGAGACTGTGTGTCTGTTGTCCTGCCAGCTTCCTGAGCCCAGAAGAAGAATTTAGGCACAGAAGAAGATGACCACAGTATTCCTATCTGCACAATAAACGCTGCACCTCCTCTGAATTCTTCTCCTTGTAATCCTGCTGTTCTCGACTTTAATGAATTTTCGCGGCATCTCGGATCTTTGCTGAAAGCCACAGTTCAGAGACTGACTCTCACTAGGAGTTCAGAAATGCCTAACAGGGAGATGGAGAATGCCTAGAGATTTTGCTGAAAAATTGTCTTTGAAGCACACTAAAATTGGTCCTAAAATGGTGTTGTTGCAGTGAAAAAAAAAATATGCAAAGTTAAATTAGAGGTAAAATGAAGTAATACAAAACATGTTAAGTAGGCTTTATGGGCTGTAAATATGAGCTTCTTTAAAAAACCCAACAAACACATTCTGTTCCATGGCTTTTGAAGGATTTTTCCCTCCTTTCTCCACCTGGCTTCTCCTCTGAAAAGGGGTCCTCTCTAGCCATTAAATACTACAGTCAGCTCAAAGTCTATAACATAATAACTTTTAGTCAGATGCTAAAGATGATGATTTCTTCTCAAGTCTTTAAAAAACTCATTAAAATCTGATTCGACATATGTAAGCTCTAACAACCCCATCTTCTGAGCCATCAACCATTGCTGCTTTGAATACTCACAGTTACCAATTTCCCAATCCTCCAGATCCTGAGATCTTGGTGGATGAAGCAGGTTTTTCTCTCTCCTTTCCCATGTTATTTTATTTCTTGCTTGGTGTAGGAATTTCTTTTTTCATTACCATACTTTTATTTTGAAAAAATCTCAACTTTACAAACAAAAAGTTGGAAGTGTAATACAAAGAACTTTTTCTACCTGATCCATTTGGGAGTGAGTTGATGATATGATACCCCATCACCAGTGTATATTTCCTTCAAGTTTTGCCAGTTGTCCCAATAATGTCTTTGATAGCAAAAGCAACCAGTCCCTAATTACACATTGCACTTAGTTGTCATGTCTCTTAAGTCGTTTTCCACCTGGAACAGTTCCTCAGGCTACCCTTGACTTACACGACCTTAACCATTTTGAAGATTATGGGCCTGTTCTTTTAAAACATGTTCCTCAATTTGGATTTGTCTCATGTTTCCTCAACAATTATATTCAAGTTATGCACCTTTGGCAGGAACGGCACAGAAGTGATGCTGTTTTCTCGTTGGCCCCAGTCACACGACCATGACTGCCATTGTACCATTATGCCTGATGTTCATTCCAGTTGCTTGATTAAGGTGGTATCTGGCAGGCTTTTCCATCATAAAGTTATTCTTTTTTCCCCTGTAATGAGTATTTTGTGAAGAGGTGCTTTGAGACTATGGTAAATACCTCATTTCTCACTGAACTTACAATGTATTCATTTATTTATATCTGCATGGACTCATGGATTCCTGTCATATCCAATAGGTTATAATCTACTGCTACCCTTTTATTATTTCGATGTAAAAAATAGTTCCCAGATTCAGCCAACGACAGCCCCTTTAAGATGACTCCTGTACCCTCTGACATGTCCATATCATTCTTTGAGAACTTCATTACTTTCTGGCACAACAAGATATTCCACCTTGAACTTTCCCTGTTCCAGTCTTGGAGAAAAGTATTTAGAAACCAAGATCTCAAGGTCAGGTCTGTTCATTGCTCTTGGAGGGTCACTACTCATGGGCCCTCTCAGTGCACAGAAGTAAAGAATGTATGTGTATAACTATGTATATGCATACACACATGCACAAACACAATGTATTTCTGTATTTATCTATACATTGGGACCTGTGGGTCCTTCCCTGTATCTACAATTCTTATCCAATACCACAGGATTTATTCTAATTTTCACCCTTTCCATATCTGTAATTCTCTGGCGCCCACTCTCCTTAATGTATTTACTTATTTAATTAAGCCATCTCTATATAACCAATGTCCTATCACCACTGCCTGTAACCCCACGCAGTGCTGGTGTGAGAATTTCTAAACAGCAACCAAAGTGCTCTAAGCTTTGAAGCTAAAGAGCGAAACAGGTGGAGAGCAAGAAGAGTGGACGCTGGGCAGTGCCCAGCCGTTATACTCTGTGTTGCTGGAAGGCTTAGCTTGGCCAGATCCCTGATTGCTACGCCCTAGGCCAGGCACTTTTTACAACATCAGGTATTAGGTTGCCAGAGAATGCTACCACGTTTCATGTTTCTGACGTTGAATGAGCGAATGCTATCACTGGGACCCTTTTCCCTCCCGTTCTCTAGCTCAGGAGTTCGTAACCTGGGGTCCATGAGCTCTGGGGACTCTGTAAGCCCCCAGTATATGTGCAAGTGTGCTTTTCTCTGGTGATAGAATCACAGCTTTCTTGAGATTCTCAAAGAGATCCATGACCCAGCAACATTAACTATTTGCTATACATCGAAGGTTAAAAACAGATTCAATCTTACTAATAAGCGAAGCAAATAAAAATGAGATATTTGTTGAATATGAGATAAGTAAAGAAAAATATTTATGAAATCTGTATGAGTTTCCCATTGCTGCTGTAACAAAGTACCACAAATTTAGTGGCTTAAAACACCACAAATTTATTTTTACAGTTCTGGAGGTCAGAAGTCTAAAGGAGTCTTACGGGGCTAAAGTTAAGGTCAGTCAAGTGTGTTTCTTCTGGAGGCCCTAGGGGGAAAGCCATTTTCTTGCCTTTCCCAGCTTCCAGAGCCACCTACATCCTTTGGTCCTTCTTCTATCTTCAAGATCAACAGCTGGTATCTTCACATCTCTCTCTGACTCTGACCCTCTATTCTCCCAATTGTTAGGACCCTTGTGATTACATTGGGCCTACCTGGACAATCAAGGATAATCTCCCATTTCACCATCCTTTCTTTTTTTTCTTTTTTTTAAAATGGAGCCCACCCATCTAAACTATGCTTGACAGATGGTTGCCTATCTTCTTTTATTTTACATTGGAGCATAGTTGATTAACAGTGTTGTGTTAGTTTCAGGTGTACAGCAAAGTGATTCAGTTATACATATACATGGATCTATTCCTTTTCAAATTCTTTTCCCTTTTAGGTTGTTACATAATATTGAGCAGAGTCCCCTGTACTATATAGTAGGTCCTTGTTGGTTATCCATTTTAAATACAGCAGTGTGTAGATGTCAATCCCACACTCTCTATCCCTCTCCCTCTCCTCTCTGGTAACCATAAGTTCACTCTCTAAGTCTGTGTGTCTGTTTCTGTTTTGTAAATAAGGTCATTTGCATCATTTTTCTTAGATTCCACATATGGGTGATATCATATGATATTTGTCTTTCTCTGTCTGACTTATGACAGTCTCTAGGTCCATCCATTGTTGATGCAAATGGCATTATTTCATTCTTTTTAATGGCTGAGTAATATTCCATTGTGTATATGTATTACATCTTCTTTATCCATTTGTCTGTCGATGAACATTTACGTTGCTTCCATGTCTTGGCTATTGTAAACAGTGCTGCAATGAACATTGGGGTGCATGTATCCTTTCAGACCATGTTTTTCTCCGGGTATATGCCCAGGAGTGGGATTGCAGGATCATATGGTAGCTCTATTTTTAGTTTTTTAAGGAGCCTCCATACTGTTCTCCACAGTGGCTGTAACAATTTATGTTTCCACCAACAGTGTAGGAGGGTTCCCTTCTCTCCACACCCTCTTCAGCATTTATTGTTTTTTTAAAATATTTATTTGTTTGGCTGAATTGGGTGTTAGTTGCAGCATGCAGGATCTTCACTGCAGCATGCAGGCTCTTTGTTGTGGCGTGTGGGCTCCAGAGCACACGGCTCAGTAGTTGCGGTGCGTGGGCTCTCTAGTTTTGGTGCATGGCCTCCAGAGCATGCAAGCTCGGTAGTTGCGGCATGCAGGCTCTCTAGTTGTGGTGCATGGGCTCTAGAGTACACAGGTTTAGTTGCCCTGCAGTGCGTAGGAACTTAGTCCCCTGACCAGGGATCGAACCCATGTCCCCTGCATTGGAAGGCAGATTCTTAACCACTGGACCACCAGGGAAGTCCCAGCATTTATTGTTGGTAGAGTTTTTAATGTTGGTCATTCTGACTGGTGTGAGGTGATATCTCATTGTAGTTTTGAGTTGCATTTCTCTAATAATTAGCGATGTTGAGCATCTTTTCATATGCCCCTTTCACCATCCATTTTTAATCACATCTGCAAAGTCTCTTTTGCCATGTAAGGTAAAACATTGATGGGTTTCAGGGGTTAGGATGTGGATATCTTTAAAGGGCCATTATTCTGCCTACCAACCACAATAGCCAAGAATTGGTTGACATGTACTATCATGCATTGTTACCCCAAACATAAATTAGTATAACATTTTTGGAGGGCAACTTAGCAATATGTACCAATATTTTTATTTATTTTTTTAATTTTAACTTTATTGGAGTATAGTTGATTTACAATGCTGTGTTAGTTTCAGGTGTACAGCAAAATGATTCAGTTAGACATATACATATAGTCATTATTTTTTAGATTCTTTTCTCATATAGGTTATCACAGAATATTGAGTAGAGTTCCCTGTGCTATACAGTAGGTCCTTGTTGGTTATCTGTCTTTAATATATAGTAGTGTCTGTATGTTCATCCCAAGCACCTGATTTATCCCTCTCCCTCACATTTCCCCTTTGGTAACCATAAGTTTGTTTTCTAAGTCTGTTTCTGTTCTGTAAATAAGTTCATTTGTGTCATTTTTTAAAAATTAGATTCCACATACGAGTGATATCACATGATATTTGTCTTTGTCTGACTTATTTCACTTAGTATGATCATCTCTGGGTCCATCCATGTTGCTGTAAATGGCATTATTTCATTCTTTTTTATTGCTGAGTAGTATTCCATTCTATATATGTACCACATCTTCTTTATCTATTCCTCTGTTGATGGACATTTAGATTGCTTCCATGTCTTGGCTATTTGTACCAATATTTTTTTTAATCTTCATTAGAGTACAATTGCTTTACAATGTTGTGTCAGTTTCTGCCGTACAACAAAGTGAATCAGCTGTATGTATACATATATCCCCGTATCCCCTCCCTCTTGAGCCTCCCTCCCACCCTCCCCAGCACCAAGCTGATCTCCCTGTGCTGTGCAGCAGCTCCCCACTAGCCATCGATTTTACATTTTGTACCATTATTTTAAAATGATGCTCATTAGCCCAGTAATGGCACTTGAGTAATGTAACCTAAGGAGATATTTGGATACAGAGATGTATATACTAAAAAAAAAAAGTCACCATACCATAGTTTATATTGGTGAAGAATTGAAACAGTGTAATCATTTATAAATAGAGAATTGACCAAATAGAAGTTCTGCTACTTTCATGTACAGAATCTTAAACGGCTATTTAAAAGGATGATAATATATCTCCATTCATTGATGAGACTAGCTGAGATTTATCCATCTGTCCAGTGATATATGTACATATGTGAAGGAACAACATTCATAGTGGTTAGGATTTTTTTTAATTTTTATATTTTTCTGGACTTTTAATTTGTAATGAACACGCATTGGTATTTTATTTATTTATTTATTTATTTATTTTTGCGGTACGCGGGCCTCTCACTGCTGTGGCCTCTCCCGTTGCGGAGCACAGGCTCCGGACGCGCAGGCTCAGCGGCCATGGCTCACGGGCCCAGCCGCACACGTGGGATCTTCCCAGAGCGGGGCACGAACCCGTGTCCCCTGCATCGGCAGGCGGACTCGCAACCACTGCGCCACCAGGGAAGCCCGCACTGGTATTTTTTAAGACAAGTTGAGCCTGTTACGTGGCAAAGAAGGTACTGGATTTCTCTCTCTTATGAACATGGCAGTTGTCTTTGGAGGTGAAGATGCGTCTTGCACAGGCATTTAGTGATTTTACTACACTGTGTTCTCAGTGAACAGAAACGCTAATGATCTCATATCCTGGACCAGGGGTTGGCCCTTGGGCCAAGTCTAGACACCACCTGTCTGTAAATAAGGCTTTATCTGTGCACAGCCACACCCATTTCATTTACGTATTGTCTATGGCTGCTTTCAAGTCACAATGGCACAGTTGGGTAGTTGTGACAGAGACCATACAGCCCACAACGTCTAAAATATTTACTATCTGACCTTTTACTAAAAAAGTTTGCCCACTCCTGCTCTAGGCTTCCTTACCGACAACAATGGCAAAAGTCTTTCTACTGCTTTGTTTTTGAGAAGTTATTTGAGAAAGAGTCAGGTAGCAATGTGTGAGCGCCTTATCGTAAGCTCTTTTCTTTCCTGCCACACCCTTCAAAGCCAGAATCCAAAAAAGCATTTTAGAGGGAAAAAAACTTTATTACTTTAGGAAAAAGTGGTCTTTCCTTCTCTATTTTCCGGAAATTCACGGCTTTAGTCTTTAAAAAGCTCTGGGAGCAAAACTCTCACGGAACGCTAATTGCACATAGTAAAGTGGAGCAGAGGTGCCCAGTGAGGTTACTGTCTGTCCTGCATAACCCCACCCCTCTACTGAGTGTCCTCGCTCTGCCCAAACCCGGACATCGAGGCTTTCATCTCTCTGTGGTCCTTGGGATGCCTTTGAGAAGTTCCATGGGAACATCAGTTCTCACTTCCGTAAGTTGTCAGGAGACTAGGTAAACGTCCCTGTTTCAAAATGCGTATTCCTTTCTAGACCCTCTACCTTCACCCGGTGTAAGTGCTATGGAGAATGGGGAAGCCCAATAAAGAATAAGTTCGATCAAGAAATGATCTGGGGCTTCCCTGGTGGCGCAGTGGTTGAGAGTCCGCCTGCCGATGCAGGGGACACGGGTTCGTGCCCCGGTCCGGGAAGATCCCATATGCCGCGGAGCGGCTGGGCCCGTGAGCCATGGCCGCTGGGCCTGCGCGTCCGGAGCCTGTGCTCCGCAGCGGGGGAGGCCACAGCAGTGAGAGGCCCGTGTACAGAAAAAAAAAAAAAAAGATCTGTTCCCAACAAAAACACCACGTTCTGCCTCCGGTCTAGATGGCCTTGAATCTGGGATTTCCTAAGGAGACGGCATTGGCTTTCAGGATCTCTAAAACCAGATGATTCTTTCAAAGATCAAAATTGGCCCCAAGGGTCTGGACCATACTACCTCTCCCTAAAGCCTGCAGGGAGCCTCTGGATGTAGATGACCGAGGCAGGTCTGGGAACCAAATGCAAAGAGGATTAGGATACAAAACAAATGAATCCTAGAAACACCGCAAGACAAAGGGGAAGCCTTCGGACAGCTACTCTCTCTGCTTTTTAGAGGCAAGTGACGTTGCGGGTTGCTGCCGTGGCCTTTCCCCTCGGGGTGGTAGGCTTCTGGCCTCTTCTTCAGAGGACATCTCTATTTACGGGCCCTTGACAAACCACACAGTCTTCAGGCTCCGCTGCCAGAGGCCAGACATCGCGCGCCAGAACATACGATTACCCCAGCAGAGTTAGCCAGCGGCATCTTCACAAACACTCAGCAACGACACCTCGCCTCACGCTGCTCTCTCCCTCTCCATGGCTCGTGTCCCGACTTCAGCTCGCCTGCTTCACACCCCGCGCCCCCCTTATTCACTTCGCTGTTTATTATTTTCTTTACTTTGTCGAGAAGTTTCTGGAGCCTCCACACCCAGGAGACTTATATGGGGATAATAAATTCAGGAGAGGTCTCCACGCTCGCCCAGCCGCGGCCGCGGGCCTTGGAATTCCTTGTCAGCAGCTGCTCCTTCCTGTGACTTGCCGCTGAACTCTGCGGCGTGCCCCGGTGGGGCCTCTCAGGATACCTGCTATGAATCTTAGCCATTCTTCATATCCACGGCTGTTCTGTGGCTTTGCTTCAACAGAAGAGAGCTGAAATGGGGTGTGTACAAGGCCATGAGCAAAGGCTCTTTTATTTATTTATTTTTTTGGTGCGGTGGGGGCGGGGGGCGGGTTATTTCTTTTGCAAAGGCTCTGGCCCATAAACAGAGCCAAACCTAGGCTGAGTTTATGAAAGCATGTTGGCTCTGAGCTGCTGCTGGCTTTTGTTTTTTTTCCCCAAACCTAATCTGGATATTTTCTAGCTTGTCTCGCCATTGGCTGGAGTGAGGGGGTTAGTCGGTTATATTACTTCAGGGAAGAGAATATTTATAGAGTCCACGGCTTTTACTCTGAAACTGTCCTTCTCACAGCAGTAGCACCTTGATTATACAGAGCACTTCTTCAGAGTCCTGAAATACTGTGCCATTTTGGACCAAAGGTGAACTACCAGTCTCATTCCTTACAAAATCTAGTGTTGGTGGGTGTAATCAATAAACATACACAGAGAGGGGAGTTCTAACTTAGAACCCTCCTCGAAAGTATGGTATGGCCCAAGTATGATCCATGTTCTGGGGTTCATTCAAAGGCCATCTCATCAGTGGATTGAAACTCCTTCCTCAGCCCCAGGCAGCCTGCAGCCAGGCCTCCTCTGGTCATCCCTGTCTTCCCTCCTACAGGCCAGGTAGTACCTGCCAGCAGCCTGAGGGTAGATTCAACCAGGGACTTATAAACCCAGAAATCTGAAACTTTTAAAAAAAATGCTGAGGTGTCTTTAAAGGTGTGTTTTATGCCCAGAGCCTGCTGGCAGAGAAGGACACCTGGGAACTCTGTGTATTATCCACTTGAGATAGCTTCAATCCCAATCAACACTACTGTGAATTTAACAAAATTGGACCAGTTTCCCAGAGCCCCCTCCCCGCAAGGTGGCCCAAGCAACCCTGGATAAGCACATGGCTCAGCACTGCCTGGCTCTTAACTGAGACCACGTAGTCATATTTTCACAGCCAATGAAACTGTATGTACGCGCACATCCTAAGTGGCACCTCGCCTCCGTTACCTCTAAGAGCGTTAACCAGGTCCTAAGGTTATGGATGAGGGCGGTGACCAAGCAATAAGCAAGGCATTTTGGAGAAGGCAAGGCCTTCATCACGTCATAAATCTGGATGGGGCTACTTTTCATGCTGAGAAATATATCAAGTTCTTCCTCCAGATGCCCGGGGAGATGGAGACATTAGCGTGCCCCCTGCCAATGGAAACCCAAAGCTTGCCCTAGGGGTAAAAAAGACGTTTGGGGAATGGAAAATGGGCTCGTATTTTTCCTTTTTCCAGGAATGTTTTAATGTTAGTTTTCTTTGGGCAAATGTACATGGGAATAGTCTTGGCCTGGTTATTTGACCAGCTTATTGGGAGGTCCCAGAAATCAGAGTGAAAATTAAAGTCACTTGTCTTCTCCCACAGCCTTCTGGGGTCCAGCTGACAAATGGGGAGCGAGGAACGGAGTTTTTTCAGACATGAATTAATCATGTCTCTCAGCCTGCTGCCTGGTGCCAGCTCGCAGTCATTCAGTGCTGCTTGAGAGACCAGCTCCGTCACCCAATGGGGACACCAAACCTGAAAGGAGAGGGAGCCAGAAAGTGCAGTGAGGCTGCTTCCCTACTTTCATCCGGTCACCCCACAGCCTTAGAGTGAGGCCATACCTACCCTATACCACGTGCAGCACGGAGATCCTGCCATCGATGTGAAATGGCTGAGCGAGCGTTTTCCAGTTGTGCAAAATTAAATTAAGGAAAGGACTCCCAGACTGACTACACCAAGTGCCAAGTTTCATCCCAGCACACATCATTTTTATAGTAAGTTTTAACTCTGCGAAAAAATACAGGATTATAATGGAAATGCTGACAGGCCTGGAGCCAGCTCCTGAAGTAATAACGCCACGTCTCTGATATTTTTACACAGCGTGTCCTAATCTGCCACAGCTTTCTTCTCCTTTAAATAGCAGTTAAATAAGTGAAAATCCCTAGAGCACTGCTTTTCCCTCCTCCTCTTTTAGGTGGTGTATCCCCATTTTCCAACCATCCTTCCTTGAGAACCTCTTTCAGTCCATTTATATTTTCCGCTCTGTAGAATCAATGTCTCAAGCTCAGCTGCCTTTTTCTGAGCTGTTTGGCTGAGAAGGGAGAAGAGGAGGGAGAATGTGCAAGTCTGAACTCTTGCCTTCTGCTCATTAAGGCTAAGAACTCATGAAAATAAACTCCGGATGTGTGACTCTCATAAGTGACAGGCAGCTAATGAAGGCCTGGGTTGGCTTGATCTATCCTACAGAGAAGCCCACAAATCAAACTGCTTGCCTATCTTTTAGCAGGACCAGAATCCTGCTAACTTTCAGCCCTTCCACACAAATATCCAGTGAGTAATGACCATCATGAGTTCAGAGCTTCTTTCTAGACAGGAGACTCAAAGGCAGCCCTATCCCACCGCCTTTAAACTCTTCCACGGAGGGTGCAAGGAAGTTGAGGTCAAGGGCCACCAGGCCTCCCGGTTTTCCATCCCCCTGTTTCCCTCACCTGTTGAACTCAGGCTGTTTCCCTGAGCAAGGCTATTTTAGTGCCAGAAACTCATGTGAAATAGGAGACAATGGGGAAGAAAGTCAGTGAGGTCAATCTGACTTAATCAGGGATGTCAACTCATGGCAGGTGACAGCTAAACTGACTCCCAGCAGATACAATTTTGTATATAATTTGATTTCTTATTGCACACATCTCCCCCATTCCAAACTTCTATCCCTCTCCAGTTAATGTGATTGAAAAAAAAAAAAAAAAAAAAAGGAGGTGAAACTAGGAGGAAACCCCTCACACATATGTGAATCCCACCTGGCTCTGGCTCAGTGTGGAGCCACAGTGGACCCAGGAATGGAGGTCTAAAGGCAATATTTTCTTTCGCTGGTTAAGAATAGTTGATAGGATTTCCCTGGTGGCACAGTGGTTAAGAATCCGCCTGCCAGTGCAGGGGACACGGGTTCGATCCCTGGTCCGGGAAGATCCCACATGCCGCGGAGCAGCTAAGCCCGTGTGCCACAACTACTGAAGCCTGCGCGCCTAGAGCCCGTGCTCCGCAACAAGAGAAGCCACCGCAGTGAGAAGCCCGTGCACCACAACAAAGAGTAGTCCCTGCTCGCCGCAACTAGAGAAAAGCCTGCGCACAACAATGAAGACCCAATGCAGTCAAAAAACAAACAAACAAAACAAATTAATTAAAATAAATAAAACAAAATTCTTAAAAAAAAAAAAAAAGAACGGTTGATAGAGAGGGGCTTTTTGCTGCCAGAACCCTCATGATCTACGCCGCCTTCCTAAGCACTGCTTCCCCCTCAGCCACCTACCCAACCCAAGACCTGTACTAACCGAGGTCTGAGTAGAGAGCGCACTATCGTTCCCTGCTGATGGACCGTTTCCTGGGGTGGCCGTTGAGTTTGGGAGTATGGAAATGGTCTGTGTTCACGCAGCTGCGAGGAAAACAGAAAAAGAGATGCCAGCCCCTGCAGGAAACACTGTTAATATGTTCATGGAAGCAAAGGGGAAGAGGTGTGGTTTATAATTGAGCCTCTCTGGAGGTGGGGAATGCGTTTGCACAGTTTTTGGTGTCCTTGCAAATGTCACCCAGAGAGATTGCTCACCTTCAAAGAATGATTGATACTTCTCTTACTTTAACAAATGAGAAATGTCCGTGACAGAAAGGAACCCCTGTGACAAGCCAGGTTTTCTCATTAGCAGTGAAACATGGATAATTATTCACTGGGAACATACACAGTGGGAATTCATGTTAGATTCCTTCTTTTGACTCTTGCTGCTGGCAAGCCTCAGAGGCCACTGTGTACACACAGACATGCACATAAATATGTACATAAAAGCACAGGGGCCTGCACTCCATGTGTGCTGAGGGGATACCAATTCTGAGTACAAAGAAAGTTTTTAAGAAGCTATGTGTTCAGTTAAAAGCACTGAAAGACAGATTTGTGATGAAAAAGGCAGATGACCTTCAATTTTGGTCATTCACTTTAGTTATAATTAGTTTACTTTGGTCTTTACTTTCCCTTTCCTATTGAAAGTAGACTTTCCTAAGAGCATTTTCTTTTTTCTTTGGTTTTTTGGGGCTGCGTTGGGTCTTCGTTGCTGCACGTGGGCTTTCTCTAGTTGCGGCGAGCGGGGGCTACTCTTCGTTGCAGTGCGGGGGCTTCTCATTGCAGTGGCTTCTGTTTTTGCGGAGCACGGGCTCTAGGTGCGCGGGCCTCAGTAGTCGCGGCATGCAGGCTCAGTAGTTGTGGCTCATGGGCTCAGTAGTCGTGGCTTGCGGGCTCTAGAGTGCAGGCTCGTTAGTTGTGGTGAATGGGCTTAGTTGCTCCTCAGCATGTGGGATCTTCCCGGACCAGGGATCGAACCCGTGTCCCCTGCACTGGCAGGAGGATTCTTAACCACTGCAGCACCAGGGAAGTCCCCTAAGAGCATTTTCAATCCAAGATGAGTAGTCACATATATTCTCTGTGGTCAGTGTCCAGATGTGAAGGGAAATACAGTAACCTATCTAGCAGATGGAGGCTGCCTCAGTAAGGAAAGAATATTTAGGATTGTCATAGTTAGGATATACATTCAGCAACCTACAGCAAAGACCCAAAGTAACAGTCAACAAGAGAGGAATATATTCCTATCTTACATAGAAGTCCAGAAAAAGACATTCCAGGCATGGTGTGGCAAACTACCATGTCACCTAGGGACCCAGGCAAAAAATGTTTTAAATTCCTGCTGCTCTGTCATCCTGGAGTATTGCCCTCATCCACCTAAGCCAGGTGGTTTGCTCCACATACACATTCTCAATGGCAGGATGGAGGAAGGGGGAAGAAAGGCAAGTTCTTTTCTTTGAAAGCCATGTCCCAGGAGGTATATATATCACTTTCCCTCTCATGTCACTGAATGGAATCACATGGCCCACACCTTATTTCAAGGGGTGATGGGAAATGTCTCTATTCCAGGAAGCTATGTACCTATGTAAAAATCAGGGGTTCATGTACACTAAGAAGGAGAGGGCAGATATGAGGGGATAACTAGCAGTTTCTGCCATACAAAGCAACCACACTAAAGTTGTTGCAGTCAAGGGTGACACAAGTATCAATACAAGGGAAAGTGATCTCTGACTTCAACAGAGCTAAATGAATGAAGGGGAACCTACCAGCATGATTTTTTTTAATTGAAGTATAGTTGATTTACAATGTTGTGTTAATTACTGCTGTACAGGAAAGTGATTCAGTTATATCTGTATCTATATATCTATGTCTATATATACATTCTTATGTATTCTTTTCCATTATGGTTTATCATAGGATATTGAGTATAGTTCTCTGTGCTATCCAGTAGGACCTTGTTGTTTATCCATTCCATATATAAAAGCTTACGTCTGCTACCCCCAACCTCCCACTGCATCCCTCCCCCAAGCCCCTCTCCCTTGGCAACCACCAGCCTGTTCTCTATATCTGTGATTGTTTCTGTTTCATAGCTAGGTTCATTTGTGTCATATTTTAGATTCCACATTTAAGTGATATCATACGGTAATTGTCTTTCTCTTTCTGACTTCTCTTAGTATGGTAATCTCTAGTTGCATCCATGTTGCTGCAAATGGCAATTTCATTCTTTTTCATGGCTGAATAGTGTTCCATTGTATACATGTGCCACATCTTCTTTATCCATTCATCTGTCGATGGACATTTAGGTGTTTCCATGTCTTGGCTATTGTGAATAGTGCTGCTATGAACATAGGGGTGCCTGTATCTTTTTGAATTATAGTTTTGTCTGGATATATGGCCAGGAGTGGGATTGCTAGATCACATGGTAACTCTACTTTTAGCTTTCTGAGGAACCGCCATACTGTTTTCCACAGTGACTGCACCAACTTACATTCCCACCAACCGTGTAAGAGGGTTCCCTTTTCTCCACATTCTCTCCAGCATTTGTTATTTGTAGACTTTTTAATAATGGCCATTCTGACCAGTGTGAGGTGGTACCTCATTGTAGTTTGATTTGCATTCTCTAATAATTAGCATTGTTGAGCATCTTTTCATGTGCCTATTGGCCATCTGAAATGTCTATTTGGGTCTTCTGACCATTTTTGGATAGGGTTGTTTGTTTTCTCGTTGTTGAGTTGTATGAGCTCTTTATATATTTTGGAAATTAGGGCCTTGTTGGACACATCTTTTGCAAATATTTTCTCCCATTCTGTAGGTTGTCTTTCCATTTTGTTTATGGTTTCCTTTGCTGTGCAAAAGATTGTAAGTTGGATTAGGTACCATTTGTTTACTTTTGGTTTTATTTCTACTGCCTTGGGATACTGACCTAAGAAAACATTTGCACAATTTATGTCAGAGAATGTTTTGCCTATGTTCTCTTCTAAGAGCTTTATGGTGTCATGTCTTATGTTCAAGTCTTTAAGGCATTCTTAGTTTATTTTTGTGTATGGTGAGAGGGTGTGTTCTAACTTCATTGATTTACACGTGGCTGTCCAACTTTCCCAACAGCACTTGCTAAAGAGACTGTTTATTTTTTTCCTATTGTATATTCTTGCCTCCTTTGTTGAAGACTAATCGACCATAGGTGTGTGCATATATTTCTGGGCTCTCTGTTCTGTTCCATTGATCCATCTGTCTGTTTTTGTGCCAATACCATGCTGTTTTGATTACTGTAGCTTTGCAGTATTGTCTGAAGTCTGGGAGGGTTATGCCTCCTGCTTTGTTCTTTTCCTTCAGGATTGCTTTAGCGATTCTACCAGCAGGAATTTTTAAGTTGGGCAGGTTATAAAATATTTGAGTAAACATCTGCAAATAGGCTGGAACAGCAGTTTTTAAAAATTTGTTAAAATTTTAAAGAAGAAGCATAAAGCTGAATAAATAATATGTGAAAAGCAATTTTTTTGGACACTGAGTCATTTCTGATGATCAATAATTTCATGTTTTTTCCCTTTTTTTATTACGGGTAACTTCACATATATACAAAGTAAACAGGGCAGCATAAAGAACCCCGTGCACTCATCACCCAGCTTCAAAAAACAACTTCCTGCCATTCCTATTTTATTTGTACTTCCACCTACTTCCCACGCCCATCCCTACTCAATTATTCTTTTAGGTAAAATTTACAATTATTAAAATGCACATATTTTAGCCAATTTTGGCAGATATACCCATGTAACCACATCCTTGGCTAACATATGTTTGACCACTTGATTTTTTTTTTCTCAGCCTTTTTCTCTCTTTGCTTCACTCTGGCTAATTTCTATTACTACATCTTTAATATCACAAATATTTTTTCTATAGTATTTAAACTTCTATTAATCCTATCTAGTGAATTTTTCATTTCATAAAATACGTTTCGTTTTTAGAAGTGCATTTGATTCTTTTTATAACTTCCACTTTCTTACTATGTACATGTTTCCCTTTAAATATTTAACTTATTTTTAGTACCGTTTTAATATCCGTGTCTATTAATTCCATCATCCCTATCATTTCTAGATAAGTTTCCACTGACCGATTTTTGTCTTTGTTATGGGACACATTTTCCTGCTTCTTGACTTAACAAGTAATATTTGATTGAAAGCTAAACAACGTAAATTTTATATCATTATGTGTTTGGATTTTGTTGTCTTCTTCTAGTGATTGTTGGATTTTCTTCTCTTAAGCAGTTAAGTTATTCAAAGTTTAATTCGATCTTTTTGAAGTTTGTTCTTAAGTTTGATTAGAGCAGGTCTATAGTGACCTTTACCCTAGGGCTCCTCGGGGGTCTCTACTGAGTTCCTCTGATGATGAACAAGGATGTTGCACTCTGGCTGGTCAGAACTTGAAGCCCTTCTAGCCCTACTTGAGCTTTGGGAAATAGTAAACTCACAGCTCCCTGACTGATCTTTGGCCAATCTTTTAGAGTTTCACTCTATGCATGTACATCTTCATTTGGGCAAAGACTCAAGAGGAAGTTACGCATATTTCTGGGGCCCTTTTTCTACGTAACGCCCTCATTTCCAGAATTCTGCTCAACTTCCGGCTGCCTCAACCTCACTGAACTCTGTTCTTTGTCTCGCTAATTAGTCCAGACTGTCATGCTCTGCTTGGGATAGTCTTCTGATGTGGGTTGAATTGTGTCCCCCCAAAAGGTTGCTGAAATCTCTCATCCTCAGTACCTGTGAATGTGACCTTATTGGGAAACAGAGTCTTTGCAGATGATCAAGTTAAGATGAGGTCATTAGGATGGGCCCTAATCTAATTTACTGGTGTCATGATAAAAAGGAGAAAATTGGACACAGAGACAGGCATGCCCTCAAGGAAGGACTCCACGTGAACATGAAAGCAGAGATTTGAGTGATGCATCTCCAAGCCAGGGAACACCAAAGATTGCCAGGAAGCCACTAGAAGCTAGAAGAGATAAAACAGACCGTCCCTCACAGCCCTCAGAAGGAGCTAACACTGTTGACACTTTGATCTCAAACTTCTAGACTCCAGAACTGTGAGACAATAAATTTTTGTCACTTAAGTCAACCAGTCTGTGGTACTTTGTTCTGGCAACCTAGGAAACTAATACATCCTCCCTACTTTGCAGCTCAGAATGTACCTCCAGGCAGGAAGGCAGAGAATTCACCAGGCTCACGTAATCTATTTCTCTTCTTTCAGGGATCACAGCCCTTTACTGTCTGTTATCTAATGTCTGAAAACAGCCATTTCATACATTTCTGTCCAGTTTTCTAGTTATTTATGGCAAGAGAGTAAACCCAGTCCTTATTACTCCATCATGGCTTTCAAGATTTTTTTTTTAATCTGCTAATTTCATCACTTTGAGTATGATGTTCCTAGGTGGTTTGTTAACCTTATTGAAACTTTATGGTTTTCTCAAAATTTGGGAGATTTGATAGTTTTATTTCTTCTACTATGTTTCTGTCTAATTTTCTTCGTTCCATATTGGGCTCCAATTACACATATATTAAACTTTTTCCCACAGGTCCATGGAGCTCTGTTTATTTTCCTTCAGTCTTTTTTCCCTCTGTTCTTCTGCTGAACTATCTTCAAGTTCACTGACCCTTTCTCCTGTCATCTCCAATTTTCTGTTAGGCCCATCTAGTGAATTTTTCATTTCATTTTTTGCACATTTCAGCTCTAGAATTTGTTTTCACAGTTTCTACTTCTCTAGTGAGATACTCCATCTTTTCATTTATTATGAGTAGACTTTCCTCTAACTCCTTAAACATATTTATATAGCTGCTTTAAAGTCACTGTCCATTCATTACAACACTTGCATCATCTCAGGACTGGTTTCTGTTGACTGCTGTTTCTATTAAGTATGGATCACATTTTTTTCTTACCTAGTGTTTCTTAACTGTATTGAGTTGGCAAAAAAAGTGCCTTCAGTTTTTAAGTAAAAACAGAAGACACATTTTTCATTTACTGAACAACATATTCACCCTTCTGTTCCACTACCTTCTGCTGTTTTTCAAGCAACTTCATAATTCCATCTTCCCAAAACTTTTTATCTTTTTGAGCAAAGAACTGTTCCAGGTGCCTTTTACAGTCTTCCAGGGAATTGAAATTTTTTTCCATTAAGAGAATTTTGTAAAGACCTAAATAAATCGAAATCCAAAGGTCCAATGTCTGGTGAATATGGTGGATGAATCAGAACTTCCCAGCCAAGCTGTAACAGGTTTTGCCTGGTCAGCAAAGAAACATGCGGTCTTGCATTATCCTGATGGAAGACTATGTGCTTTCTGTTGACTAATTCTGGACGCTTTTCATCGAGTGCTGCTTTTGGTCTAACTGGGAGCAGTACTTGTTGGAATTAATTGTTTGGTTTTCCGGAAGGAGCTCATAATAGAGGACTCCCTTCCAATCCCACCATATACATAACATCACCTTCTTTGGATGAAGGTGTGGTTGGTGGTGGTTCATTTTGCTTGCCCCATGATGTCTTCCGTTCCATATTATTGTACAGCATCCACTTTTCATCACCCATCACAATTTGTTTTAAAAATAGAACGTTTTCATTACGTTTCAGCAGAGAATCGCATGCAGAAATACTGTCAAGAAGGTTTTTTTTCCGCTTAACTTACATGGAACCCAAACATCAAAGCGATTAACATAACCAAGCTGGTGCAAATGATTTTCAGTGCTTGATTTGGATATTTTGAGTATGTCGGCTATCTCCCTCATGGTATAACACTGATTGTTCTCAATTCATGTCTCTATTTGATCGCTGTCAAATTCAACTGGTCCACCCAACCGTGGAGCATCGTCCAGCGAGAAATCTCCAGCATGAAACTTCACAAACCACTTTTGACATGTTTAATCAGTCACAGCACCTTCTCCATACACTGCACAAATCCTTTTTTGCGTTTCATTTGCATTTTTACCTTTCTTGAAATAATAAAGCAAAATATACCAAAAATGTTGCTTTTTTTCTTCTACAATATTAAAATGGCTACACAAAAATTCACCAATTTTGGTAACTTTTTTTAAATGCACGCTGATATGACAGCTGTCACATACAATCTAACAAATTTGTTTTGAATGAAGTTAAAGACAACTAAGTGCTACTAGAGCCATCTAATGGGAAAAAACCATCGAACATTTTGGCCAACCCAGTATAATGAAAATTATAGATGATATACTAGAGAGACTTGGCATTCTGTTATGTTCCTATGAAGAGTGTTTGGTTTTGTTCTAAAAGGCAGTTAATTTGGCTGGGCTCAAATTCCAACTTCTGTCTTCCCTGCAGTGGGCACCGACTGAATTCTCCACTCTATTGTCAGCTTCTAGCTGATGCTCTTTTGCTGGGTTCCTCTGGGGTCTGCTAAAAAGAATTTGGACAGGACTTATATAGATTTTAAGGTTTATCTTAAAGGATTTCCCCCCTTAACTTTCCAGCTATTCTAACAGCCCCCAGACACTGTCCTCTGACATCTCAAGACAATGAAGCTATACATTTTCCAGCAATCTGGGCCGTCTGGGGATTGAGGAATTTCCTCAGGCAAAGAGCCACTAGGTAGCAAATCCCACCTGTTGCAGTTCCTGGGTTTCTAGGACGACTCCCCTTCTGTTTCTGCCATTGCTTTTGGTCACTCTTCACTGCTTTCCAGGAGTTGTTGTTTCGTGTATTTTGTTGTTGTTGTTGTTGCTGCTGTTTAAATTTTAAGACTAGTCCAACCTAGTTATTCACCATTACTGGATGCTAGAATCCCTAGTCAAGTTGTTTTGAGAGTTTTCTGGCCGAGATCTACTCTGTCCCTGTTTTGCAACATTTAAAGCATTCTCATTCACCCTCTTCTTTAATCCTTTATTTTCTTAATAACACAGCTGTTGGTACACTTCTAAAGATTCAAGACCCAGAGGTAAATTCTCTCTTAAATTAAATAAAGAAATATGTGAACATAGCATTGAATGGTATGTTCTGATTATACAGAACACTTTTATTTCCAATTCCACTAACTCGAAATTTCTGATCACTCAAACGTGAGTTGGAATGAAGTTTACCTTTATATTACCTGGGCACATGGGGTGGAGAGTGGTTGTGGAAAGAATATGTTTGGTTAGTTATTTTCATTAAAAAAAATGAAACCACTCATTCATTCCACAAATTCTTATATAAATCAATTATTTGCTAACAACCTGTTTGTTTAATCCCTCTCCTTTCTGGAGTCCCATGACATCACATGGTCTCAATTTTTCTCCTATCCCACAGAGCCCTTTAATACCTCCTATTTCTTCTTCAATCACTGAATGTTAGAATTCTCCCGCTGTCTTGTCCTGAGACCTGACCTCTTTTCATTGAAGACTCCTTCCATAAATCTATGAGACTGGTTCCCAAAATCTATCTCCAGTTCTTACCGCTAACTAACTTCCATTTTTATCTTTATCATCTCAATGGATTTTTCCATCTTTTGGTTCTGTCACAACCTTTAAAGTCAATATGCTTAAAACTAAACTTATCCATCTCTAGGGGTAGAAATAAGGAATAGCTTCTCTTCCTGATTTACCTACTTCTGTTAACAATCCCACTAGTGTTCCAGTCTCTCTAGCTTCTCTTCTTTGTCTCTACCCCCATCCTCCTCATATCCTGTCAGAGCTACTTTTGCAAATATGTCTCATTTCTTGTCACCTCTGAACTGATATCCTAGCTTCTCCTTTCTCTCAAGCCAGTGCATCTTGGAAAGAACCACCTTACTGATTCTTCTAAAGCCAACCTAGATCACCCCCTCATCTTCAGAAACCTGCAGGGGCTCCCAAAAGACCAGATTCTGGCCTTCAAGATCCTCCCCACTGTATCTCTCACCCACCATGCCAGCATCATCTATGTCCTCCATGTTCCAGTCAAGTCAACCAGTCATTTCTCAAAGACACATCACCAGTTTTTCATCTTTTCACCTTTGCTCATACTGTATCTTCTAGACTGCCCTCCTCTTCTACTATCTCTGCTTATCTTAATCCCGAATAACCTCCATATATAACTTCTCTTCCAGGAGCACTTCACTGGCACAATTCAATTTCACTACATATTGACCTAAACAATATAGATTGACTAAGTCTACTTTGCCCTATCTGAGAAGAAGAGGGGTGAGAATGATGAATTTGAGATGATGCTGAGAACGCTTGGAACCTAAAAGCACCTTAAAAATCATCTAATTCACTGGTTACCAATAAAAGAATCTTCTTATGCAGAAGCCTGATATGTAATTCTGCTATGAGTGAAATGGGAACGGAGACCCCAAAGCCCCATCTATGCAGATTCCCTATCAAGGTTCCCCCCCCTCCTCCCCCATACCTCTGCAAAACTTTAGGGCCCCAAGGAACATCAACTTGAAAAGTATTGATTAAATCTAAAGCTCTCATTTATAGATTAGAAAACAGAAGCCAAAGAGCCCTTCCAAAATCTAGAGTTCTCCTTGAGAGTCATGTATCTGTGTAACTGCATTTGAAAGTAACATAACTGCTTTTCCTTTAAAAACTTTCTACAAAACAGACCTTCACCCGGATAGGTTTCAGAGTGAGAAGGATTACTATGAAGGCAGCCTCTCAAAGACTCAAAGTCTTAGTCACTGCTACTCAAGAGTCTTTCTCAAATTGAGTTTCAAGAACACCATATCCATGGCAGCCCTCATGCCTCAACTAGGATCACCAAGCTAGAAGACCCTGGAAATATATCCAAGATGCAAGACCCCGATGGGCTAAGAGAGGTATCCTGGCTGTTCACTCTGGCCTCTGATTCCAGGAAGGAGGAAGGATTTTGAATGTAATTGTTATGTAAATGTACTGCTTATTTAGCTAAGATTTCTGGATCCTAGATAAGTAACTTTATCAGCCATAGAAAATAGCCTGTAGCTGCTACCACTCCTTTTCCTGCCTAAATAGTGTCTCAGAAAATCAGTCCTAATGGAGTTGGGAAAAAAAGACGAGCTAAATATGAGAGATTCTCTGGCCAAGTACCTCCTGTTTCCTTGGGAATAGCAAGGTTCTTATTTTTCAATTTGGAATCTAGTCAGCCTCACCGCGTTCCATGCACACTGACCAAACGAAAGGATTCACGGAGCCAGCATCTCAACAGCATATGGTACCTCTTTTTCTTTAAAGCAGATGTGATAGGAAGACATATATCTGTCTGTTTCAGCAAGTCTGAAAAGCTGTACTTGTTTCAAGCTTCACTTTTGAAATCATGCTATGCCTAAACAAACGCACAGCTTTCCTGCCTCTTATTAGAAAATGAAACCCACGTCTGACTCCAGGCAACATTTTTGGGCTGGAGGGAGTGGGTGCTGCTGGTCTCTGGAGGTCCCCAGTGGACTGATTTCTATGCACCTCTCCCCAAGGCCATTCTCACACCCACTTCATAACGGGAGTACAGTGACACCACCACGGACCTCATGGCATATAGATGCCTAGATGCCACCAGAAGCATGTGGGGAGCCTGCTCCTTCAGAGTACCTGAGAAGATCCAGGTCAGGTGAGAGCTGGGTCAGTATACTGGGAGAAACTCCACCCTACTGGAAGCCTTGGATCCATGGCTCAAGGAGCTCTGGAAGCCCCTACTCCCTAAATGTATCAGTTAGCTACCTCACCCAACCCCTGAAAAAAAAGAGGTTCTGCATTAAAATAAATGCAAGACTCAGTGGCTAAAACATCAATCATTTATTCCTACTGCTCTTACTTAGTTCAGCTGATCTAAACTGGGTTTGGCTGGAGGGACTTGGCTGTTCTCCACATTTCTCTAATCCTCCCCTTGAGATCATCAGGCCAGTCGAGGCATGTTCTTCTTCAGTGACGGCAAAGGCATGAGAGCACAAGCAAAAACTCACCAGGTCTCTTGAGGTCTAGGATTGAAATTGGTGCCCAGCGCAGCTTTTGCCTCATTTCTTTCATTATGGCAAAATATACATAACATGAAACTTATTATCTGAACCATTTTTAAGTGTACAGTTCAGTGGCATTAATTACATTCTCATTGTTGTACAACTTCACACTATCCATGTCCAGAACATATCCATGTTTCATCCCAAACTGAAACTCATACCATTAAATAATAACAATACTCCATTCCGCCAGCCCCTGGTAATTACTATTCCATTTTCTGCTTCTACAAATTTGACTACTCTAGGTATCTCATATAAGGGGAACCATACAATATTTGTCCTTTTGTGTCTGGCTTCCTTCACTTAAATTAATGTTTTCAAGTTTAATCCATGTTGTCACATGTATCAGAATTTTATTCCCTTTTTAAGGCTGAATAATAGTCATCATATATATTTATCCCATTTCGTTTATCCATTCATCTATTGATGGAACTCTGGGTTGTTTCCACCTTTTGGCTATTGTGAATAATGCTGCCATAAACATTGGTGTACAAATATCTATTCAAGTCCTGCTTTCAGATCTTTTGGGTATATAGCCAGAAGTGGAGTTGCTAGATCATACGGTAATTCTAATGTTTACTTTTCTTTTAGGGACCTCAATATTGTTTTCCATAGTTGCTGCACCATTTTACATTTCCACCAACAATACACAAGTGTTGTAATTTTCCCACATCTTCACCAATTCTAGTTAATTTTTTTCTTTTAATAATAGCCATCCTAATGGATATAAAGTGGTATCTCATTGGTTCTGATTTGCATTTCTGTAACAATTAGTGATGTGGAACATCTTTTCCTGTGCTTGTTAATCATTTGCATATCTTTGAGAAATGTCTATTCGAGTGTTTTGCTCACTTTTAAATTGGTTGGTGGTTTTTGTTGTTGAGTTGTAGGAATTTTTCTATATTCTGGATATTAATCTCTTATCAGATCTATGACTTGTAAATATTTTCTCCCATTGTGTGGGCTGCCTTTTCACTCTGTTGTTAGTGTCCTGTGATACACAAAAGCTTTTAATTTTGATGATGTCCAGTATATCTAATTTTTTTCTTTTGTTACCTGTGCTTTTAGTGTCATATCCAAGAAATCACTGCCAAATCCAATATTGTGAAACTTTTCCCCTGCGTTTTCTTCTGAGAGTTTTATACTTTTAACTCTTATGTTTAGGTTCTTAATCCATTTTGAGTTAATTTTTGTATATGGTTTAATGTAAGGATCCAACATCATCCTTTGCATGTAGAAATCCAGTTTTCCCATTACCATCTGTTGAAAAGACTATCCTTTCCACATTGAATGGTCTTGGCACCCATGTTGAAAATTGACTATATACATAAGAGCTTATTTCTGGGTTCTCTATCTATGCCATTGGTCTATATGTCTGCCTTTATTCCAGTTCCACACTGTTTTGATTACTGTAACTTTGTAATAAGTTTTGAAACCAGGAAGTATGAGACCTCTAACTTTGCTGTTCTTTTTCAAGATTGTTTTGGCTATTCAGAGTCCCTTGAGATTCTATATGAATTTTAAGATGAATTTTTCTACTTATGCAGAAACAATTTTTTAAGTCATTGGGATTTTGAGAGGGATTGAATTGGGTTTGTTTTGGGGAGTATTGACACCTTAACAAAATTGTCTTCCAGCCCATGAACGTGAGATATCTTTTCATTCATTTATGATTTTAATTTCTTTTTTTAGCAATGTTTTATAGTTTTCAGTGTACAAGTCTTTCCCCTCCTTGGTTTAGTTTATTCTTAAGTATTTTATTCTTTTTGATACTCATGTAAATGGAATTGTTTTCTTAATTTCCTTTTCAGATTGTTCATTGTTAGTGTTTGTTAGTGGCCAGAGTAGTCACATGGCCAAACCTTAAGTAAGGAGGTGGGGAAGTAAAGCCCACCCATCATGGGACGGCCCTGTAAAGTTACATGGCAGAGTGAGTCCACAGGGCGAGAAGTGAAAAATTGGGTCCTATAACATGATATTCCATACTGAAATTTTGAGGGTCAACTTTAGCATTGTTTTTCCAGGGCCCTTCTTCAAAGTAGTCTGTTCCCACCTCTTCAACCTATACAACCACAGTGAAAATGTAAAAAGGCAAGGGAATGAAGGGAGTACGCAGACAAAGGAAGCAGGTAGCAAGATGCCTAAGTAAATTGTTGGCGTCTAACCAGACAAGCAGTAGGTATGGGGGAAAGAACACAAGACAGTGAGTCAGATAGAAGATCTGCCCCGCCTGGATCTTGGGAAGGTCTCTTAACATCTCTGGGCCTCAGTTTTCTCCTCTGGCAGTAAGCTAGATCATCTCTTAAAGACCTTTCCTGTGTTAACGCTGCCATACTATAAAAATTCTAACAGTGCTGCCCCCAGAACACAGAACAACGTTAGAAAATCCATTCTCTGTACAGATCCATCGGCACACACATCCATCTGTGACCATCTGTGTGTCTCACTGATCTCATCTTCTGCCTTATATCTCAGTTTTATTGGTGTGCTTTTTTGCATCCCATACCAGCTGGGATCTCCTTGCAAGAGAGAAGATAATCTTAACTAGCTTTACTGTCCCCAGAACACTAGGCACCAAATAGATATTTTTTAACTGAACTGATAGAAAACCTCCACTATCTTTAATTTTGAATGATGTATCTTGCATTTTAAACCTCCAAATAAATCTCCTCTGGAAGCTAAGTTTCTGGGGTCACAACAGCAAATTCAGCAAGTACGAATTTAGAGGTAATGAGTTTTCTCTCACAATTGTAATCAGTTTATTTTACTAATTCTATGCTACAAAGGCTTGAGTAGACACCGTATCTCAGTTTAACATTTTGGAATTTTAATGTATCAAAACAGGCTCAATGACTATGTAATAAGTATAACATTGTACATGTCCAACGCAGGCTTGATTGTCAGAAGAGCTGTCAGAAGGCCAAGGTTCTTGACCTATAGAGAAATGAGATCAGTGTTTAAAATTGTTTTCCTAGTCTCTGTTGAAAATTTTTGGCTTGAAAATCACAGAGTAAAATGGAGGCAGACGTTAGACATTTACCAATTAAAGTTTGATTCCTAACTATTACTATATAGTACGTGGGGTTTTTTTTCCCCCAACTCATTGCATTTGAAGAAGTGATTTCTTTCAGTATAAAACTGGCATAGGAACTAATTAACTTGAGAAAATGTCCAATGAGTAAATCTTAATTGCTTCATTTTTTTTTTTAAGTTATTACAGGGACATAGACAAAAATAGGTACTTTGTGTTCCCCAGGAATTTTTACTTTAATTGAATGAGTTAACAGTCACCCTCCAAGCATCCAGAGCATAAAAACATCTCCCGTTTGCTTGGGAATGGGAAACATAAGAAAAATGCCATGGGGAAGCCACATCAAAGGTATGGCCTCAAAACCCATGGAAACAGTCAAACAGCTCATCAGGAATGTGTCCTTACTGGCTTTATCCATGGCTTACCTCTCCTCACCTCTCCTTCTAGGCTGCCCCATCAAAGGCCACCCTACTCCCAATATCACCTGGTTCCATGGTGACCAGCCAGTTGCCAATACCACAGGACTGACGCATCATATCTTGGCAGCCGGACGGATTCTCCGGGTTGCAAATCTTAGTGGCGGGTCTCAAGGGGAATTCAGCTGCCTTGCTCAGAATGAGGCGGGAATGCTCGTCCAGAAGGCCTCTTTAGTGATCCAAGGTAAGAAACCCTTCAGGTGTTGGGTGCCAGGCTTGTTTCTTGAAGAAGAGAGTCTACTTGGAAATCTAATTCTCCAGCAGAACAAAGTGATTTCTGATCTCCAGTGGTTCTTAGAACATGCAAATGGAAGCCCAACCGTGTTGCCATATGGTGAGGCTCTTCAGAAAAGCCACCCACCCCCATCTCAGCAGAACCCAGAAAAGTCAGTGCTGCTTTCATAGATGCGCCCTTCTGCTCGTCATGTTACTGCTTCTCAGGACCAAGGAGATCTCACCATATAGCAAAGCAAATGTGTTTCCTTTATGCTGGTTTAACTAGTAGAGAGCACACACACACACTCGCAAAGTTGCCTACTAAGAAAATACAAGTTTTCTCTGTTGAGCTGGTTTAAAATTACCTCTCGATATGAACTACGTGGTTACTGCCCCTGCCTCGGAGAACCAGGGCTGGTGCCAGGACCGCTGATCATCCAGAAGTCTCCAGCTGCAGTCACACGCCAAGTGCCTTCCTGGCACCTTCTCTGTGGCCTGTCCACGAGCAGACTGAGGAGTCTGCGTGGCCCATGCATTCACCTTCCAGGCACCTGGGCAGGTCAGAGAGCCCTTGGGTGGGGCCTGGCATTCACGGCCCCAAGAAAGGGTTGTGAATGAGCCCAAAACAGTGGGAAAGGAGCCCAGACTGGCCTTGTTATAGAAACTACGTGAGGCTTTTGAGTTTTCCATAGACTGGTTCTACCTGTGGCCTATGTGTGATACTTGTAGGGAAAGCAAAATTCTACTGCACGTATCCTAAAATGGAGGTTTCCGTGGGAAGGGACAGAGTTCATCCCAGAATAGCACATAAGGGGGGAGATTTTCCTGAGGCCTCCACCGCCATCTCACTTTCCACACAGGAAAGTCAATGTTGCGTTTTCTTGCCAGACGGGCACTCTCTGCTGAAAACCAGAAGGCAGTGCCTATCTGCAAGATTTGTAGCACACAAATCTTTTGAGTGCAAATAAGCATTCAAAATTTACCAGCCCAGTTTTTTGTTTTTTTTTTTTTTTTTTTTTTCCGGCACGCGGGCCTCTCACTGTTGTGGCCTCTCCCGTTGCAGAGCACAGGCTCCAGACACGCAGGCTCAGCGGCCATGGCTCACGGGCCCAGCCGCTCCGCGGCATGTGGGATCTTCCCGGACCGGGGCACGAACCCGCATCCCCTGCATCGGCAGGCGGACTCTCAACCACTGCGCCACCAGGGAAGCCCCAGCCCAGTTATTTTTAACAGCTTTCCTACCAGTCAGTCCCAGACCCCTAAATAGAAAATCCAAAGAAATGGCCTTTCTGACCGACATCATCGTGAAAAGTGAGCCTCTCTGGATAGGCTGTTTTTCTGTAAGATATACAAAGTCCAACTCCAGTATAGACTTCTAAATATGATTGTTAAGTACCTCTGATATTTTTGTATCTCTTTGTTGAAAAATAAAGTCACTTTCTGGTAAACTAATGGAAGGAAAGAGTACTTTAGTAGGTAGGTTAAAAAATACGAGAGCTACAGCCACTGATGAAGTTCTATGTGCCAGGCACTGGGCTAGGCCCTGTACTTTCTTTATATCCAGTCCTCGCAGTAGCATGACAAGATGAGAGCTACTGTACTCACTTTATGGATGAGCCGGCCGGAGGCCCCTGGAGACCACGTGACTTGCCTAGATCGGTGGGAAATGGAGCCTACCGCAGGGCAGAGCCTCCTTCATAACAGCATCTCATTCCTACCACACCCCACCCCACCACTCTGAAGGAACAACATGGGCATTGATGCTATCTTCTTTTCACCTCTGATCCCCCTTCTGTGATAGATTACTGGTGGTCTGTGGACAGACTGGCGACCTGCTCAGCCTCCTGTGGTAACAGAGGGGTTCAGCAGCCCCGCCTGAGGTGTCTCCTGAACAGCACGGAGGTCAACCCCACCCACTGCGCAGGGAAGGTGCGCCCTGCTGTGCAGCCCATCGCCTGCAACCGGAGAGACTGCCCTTCCCGGTGAGTGCGCTGGATGCTGCCTCCATCCAGTGGGAGGCCGCCCACTCCCAAGGATGGGCCTGGACTTTTAGCCAAGTTCATAGCCAGCCCTTGTCTAGCACTGAGAGAGCTACATTAAGCGTAGGTGAGGGGACCTGACGTCCTTTCCTGTAGGCCCGGGCCCGCCAGCCTCTCCACTGCACAGAAAACATCCCTCAGGATGAGCCTCCTCCCTTCGCTGTTTCTTCCCTCACTATTCAGCCAGCTAAAGGCTGCCCAGGCTTCCCAAGGGCCTGATAGGGTCTGTTCAGGGTCCAGGAGCATCCCAGGCCCTGGCAAGAGAGAAGCTCCCACACTGCAGTAAGAAGCTGGCTCTGTGGTTGGTCCGTAAGAAAAGAAACATGTTTGCAGTTGAAGTGTTTAGGGGATAGTGACTATTGGCCTATACCCCAACTCCTCCCCTTTCTTCTAGCTGTAAATACCTGTGCTCATCAGTACTCCAATTTAGTTAAGGAAATATTATCCTCTCTTCTACAAAGGGTTGCATTCTGCTAAAGTTGACATAAATTTCCATTTCCCATAGTTGCTTCAACTTTGGGTTTACAGTTGACCTTTGAGCAATGCAAAGGTTAGGGGCGCCGACCCTGAGCAGTCAGAAATCCACCTATAACTTGAGAGTCGGCGCTCCGTATCGGCAACTGCACGACAACGGATGGTGTAGCACTGTAGTCGGTATTTCGTGAAAGAAATCCGAGTATAAGTGGATCTGTGCAGTTCATACCCAACGTGTTGTTCAAGGGCCAACTATCCATTCTCTGCATTTGGGTCCCTTATGTAGCTCAGAATGACACCCACAGTCTCTGCCTCTTCCATCTGCCCTGAGCTTTGAGCAGCTGTGAGTCCCACCGAGCAGTACCCTTCCCCTGCCACCCAGCGTCAGGCAGCAGCTAAAGGGATAATGGATGGGGCTTGGAGTTGGCACCAGCATGGCGCCCAGAGCCCGGGGAGACTTGGCTGGGTCCTGAAATGCCCCTTTACTACCTATCTGTGGGACGTTCATCCACTACTTAGGCAACTGCTTCGTGTTTTGCCAGCTGAGTCATAAGAAGCAGCTGAAACCAGGACAGCCTCAATGAAATATGAAACACACTTGTTAATATCAGCAGTTTGACTTGCTGACGGGAAGGTTTCCACGGGAATGATTAATGTCCTTTTATACCCTTCCTGAACTGTAACATAGCCCGTACCTCTCTTTTCTCAAAGCCCCCACCCCAACTCCTGAAAAATTGCTGAAATGGATATTTGGAAATAAAAGTTGATTGAAGGGCAGGCCTGACATTCACCAGGGATACGAGAGGCTGGAAGACCGCCCTTGCCAAGCTGTGTGAAATGAAGAGGAGGTCTTGGACATGCCAGGGACTTTTTGATTTGCTGTGGTGATGGTCAGAGTCAATCAGCCTTATTTACTTCTGCAGATGAAACAATGGCTGGGTCTGCTTGGGTTTCAGTGCCCCCAGCGGCTTTAAAACACCGTCTGCTTGTTTCCTAAGTGGCTCTGCTCCTGCGAGATGGAAATCTGCACGCAGTCATCTCTGTCCAGGGCTAATGGAGCAGAGGAGTTCCACCAAATTAAATAAGTCACAGACCCCGATTCAGGAGGAATTTGCTCCCTGTCCCTGCTACTTACCTCTCCTGAAAGCCAGATGTGGCGCCACTAGACCAGGAAGTGGCCACAGGCTCACCTTTGCTTGGTTTCCCCACCAGGCTTCCTGGGCACGTCAGCCCCCATCTCTGCACACAAACAAGTGTGGCCCTCGTAGGCTGTCTGAATAACGCTGCGAAGTCCCGCTTTGACCCAGGTAGCTGTTTCAGCCACTTCATTTAGAAAAATTTTTTTCTCAGGCGGTAAAACAAATTGTTTTCTCTAGATGGAATTAAATGGCTGGAAAGCACCAAATTTTTTTCTCACTCTTTTCCCCAAACTGCACCCCCTTCCCCTCTTCTTTGAGGATTAGCCTAGGGTACAAACATCCAAAGAGAACCCCTCCACCTTTGTATACAGACCAAGGATTTCAGAGTGTTTCCCAGCTTACAGCTTGGCTTTATGAGGAAAGCCATTTGTCTCAGTCCTGGTCAGTCTCACTTCTGAGGGCCCGAATTGCAGTTAGAAGCTAACATCCTGAGAACGACTACTGTCACCACGTATACAGCCCTCTAAGAGGTGTAAGACCTATGGACTGTGACTCATGGGCGTGGGAATTGCTCCAGAAAGCTGGAAGGAACTTCGTAGGTTTCTGAGGGATTAAACAAAATCAAATGAGACGTGGGTTAAGGCGACGTAGAATAAACAGTGAGTACAAGCAGACAGAACTTGGCTGAACCGAGACCCAGACCGCCTCCAGGGTCAGGGGGCGACCCAGGTTTGGATCTGACTTCCCTGGGAAACTGTCCCTTCTCTGCCCCACACTTGGATGCCATTAGGATGTACCAGAACTGCAATGCAGCGTAACCAGCTAAAGGACTGTCTTCCCAGAATGTGTCATCTGCAAGCTCACGGCTTTTGGGGCCAATGTTAAGAAAAGGCAACTGATCTTCAGAAAACTCTTTCACAATGCGCCTTTTTAGTCAATTTCCAAAGGGTATTTGTTTCCTGTGGCTGCCACAGCAAATTACCACAAACATCGTTGCTTAAAACAAGAGACATCTAATCTCCTACAGTTGTGGAGGCCAGAAGTCCAAAATCAAGGTGTCAGCAGGGCTGTACCCCCTCCATAAAGCTCTGGGAGAGAATCAGTTCCTCGGCCCTTGCAGCTTCTGGTGGCTCCCGGTGTCCCTTGGCTTGTGGCCACATCACTCCAACCTCTGCCTCTGTGGTCACACTGTCTCCTCATTTTCTATGTCCAATCTCCCTCTGCCTTTCTCTTATAAGGGTACATGATGGTATTTAATGCCTACCCAGATAATGCAGGACACTCTCATCTCAAAATCTTTAACTATATCTGTAAACACCCTTTGTCCAAATAAGGTAGCATTCACAAGTTCCAGGGATTTGATATAGATATCTCGGCGGGGAGGGGTGGGGATTTTCAGCCTACCACCCCAAGCATATACTGTGAAAAGAGACATGGCCCTGCAATTAGCTGCTGTGTGGTGAGAAGAGGAAGATGCTTGGGGCTCCTTTTCTGAGAGTGTATGGCATCGTCCCTCTCCTCAAGGCTCGACCCTTTGCCCTGACTCTTCTTCCTCTTTCCAGGTGGATGGTGACCTCCTGGTCCGCCTGTACCCGGAGCTGTGGGGGAGGTGTCCAGACCCGCCGAGTGACCTGCCAGAAGCTGAAAGCCTCTGGGATCTCCACTCCTGTGTCCAATGACATGTGCACACAGCTTGCCAAACGGCCAGTCGACACCCAGGCCTGTAACCAACAGCTATGTGTGGAGTGGGCCTTCTCCAGCTGGGGCCAGGTGAGAGGGCTTTTTCTTTTTTAATTTTTATTTTTTATTGAAGTAGAGTTGATTTACAATGTTTCGGGTGTACAGCAGAGTGATTCAGTTGTGCATATATATTTATTCTTTTTCAGATTCTTTTCTATTATAGGTTACTATAAGATATTGAGTTGAGTTCCCTGTGCTATACAGGAGGTCCCTGTCATTTATATAGGGACCATTTATTTCATATATATAGTAGTCTGTATCTGTTAATTCCAAATTTATCCCTCCCCTTCTTTACCCTTTGTTAGCCGTAAGTTTGTTTTTCAAGTCTGTGAGTCTGTTTCCGTTTTGTAAATAAGTTCATTTCTATCATTTTTTTAGATTCCATATATAAGCGACATCATATGATATTTGTCTCCTTCTGACTTACTTCACTTAGTATGATAATCTCTAGCTGCATCCATGTTGCTGCAAATGGCATTATTTCGTTCTTTTTTATGGCTCAGTAGTATTCCATTGTATATATGCACCACATTTTCTTTATCCATTCATCTGTCAATGGACATTAGGGTTGTTTCCATGTCTTGGCTATTGTGAATAGTGCTGCAATGAACATTGGGGTGCATGTGTCTTTTGGGGTTTTTTAAATTAATTTTTATTGGAGTATAGTTGATTTACAATGTTTTCTCAGTTTCTGCTATACAGCAAAGTGAATCAGCTACACATATACATATATCCATTCTTTTTTAGATTCTTTTCCCATATAGCTCATTACATAGTATTGAGTAGAGTTCCCTATGCTATACAGTAGGCTCTTATTAGTTATCTATTTTATATATAGTAGCATCTATATGTCAATCCCAATCTCCCAATCTATCCCTCCCCCTCCTTCCCTCCTGGGAACCACAAGTTTGTTCTCCACATCTGTGACTCCATTTCTGTTCTGCATACAAGTTCATTTATACCATTCTTTTACATTCCACAAATAAGCGATATCATATATTTGTCTTTCTCTGTCTTACTTCACTCAGTATGACAATCTCTAGGTCCATCCATGTTGCTGCAAATGGCATTCTTTCTTTCTTTTTTATGGCTGAGTAATATTCCATTTGTATATATGTGCCACATCTTCTTTATCCATTCATCCGTTGATGGACATCTAGGTTGCATCCGTGTCCTGGCTGTTGTAAATACTGCTGCAGTGAACATTGGGGTGCATGTATTGTTTTCTCTGGATATGTGCCCAGGACTGGGATTGCTAGAGCATATTGTAGCTCTATTTGTAGTTTTTTAAGGAACCCCCATACTGTTGTCCATAGTGGCTGTAGCAATTTACATTCCCACCAACAGTGTAAGAGGGGTCCCTTTTCTCCACACCCTCTCCAGCATGTTACTTGTAGACTTTTTAATGATGGCCATTCTGACTGGTGTGAGGTGGCACCTCACTATAGTTTTTATTTGCATTTCTCTAATATTTAGTGATGTTGAGCATCTTTTCATGTTGCCTATTGGCCATCCATATTTCTTCTTTGGAGAGAGGTCTATTTAGGTCTTCTGCCCATTTTTTGGATTGGGTTGTTTGTTTTTTGTTGTTGAGTTGTATGCGCTGTTTGTATATTTTGGAAATTAAGCCCTTGTTGGTCGCAGTGTTTGTGAATATTTTCTCCCATTCTGTAGGTTTTTTTCATCTTGTTTATGGTTTACTTTGCCGTGCAAAAGCTTGTGAGTTTGATTAGGTCCCATTTGTTTATTTTTGTATTTATTTCTATTGCCTTGGGAGATGGAGCTAAGAAAACATTTGTACAATTTATGTCAGAGAATGTTTCGCCTATGTTCTCTTCTAGGAGTTTTATGGTATCGTGTCTTATGTTTTAAGTCTTTAAGCCATTTTGAGTTTGTTTTTGCGTATGGTGAGAGGGTGTGTTTTAACTCCATCCATTTACATGCAGCCGTCCAACTTCCCCAGCACCATTTGCTGAAAGAGACTGTCTTTTTCCCATTCTATATTCTTGCCTCCTTTGTCGAAGATTAACTGACCTGAGGTGTGTGGGCTTATTTCTGGGCTCTCTATTCTGTTCCATTGATCCACTGTTTTTGTGCCAATACTATGCTGTTTTGATTACTGTAGCTTTGTGGTATTGTCTGAAGTCTGGGAGGGTTTTGCCTCCTGCTTTGTTCTTTATCTTCAGAATTGCCTTGGCAATTCTAGGTCTTTTAGGGTACCATGTAAATTTTAAGATTGTCTGTTCTAGTTCTGTGAAATATGTCATGAGTAATTTGATATGGATCTCATTAAATCTGTAGATGGCTTTGGGTAGTATGGCGATTTTAACAATATTAATTCTTCCAATACAAGAGCACGGGATATCTTTCCATTTCTTTGAGTCATCTTTAATTTCCTTTATTAATGTTTTATAGGTCTCAGCGAATAAGTCTTTCACCTCCTTGGTGAGGTTTATTCCTAAGTATTTTCTTTTGGGGGTTGTGATTTTACAAGGTATTGTTTCTTTTACATTCCCTTTGATATTTTGTTGTTGGTGTAAAGAAATGCAACAGATTTCTGTACGTTAATCTTCTATCCTGCTACCTTGCTGAATTTATCAGTTCTAGTAGTTTTTGTATGGAGTCTTTAGGGTTTTCTATATATAGTATCATATCATCTGCATATAATGACAGTTTTAGCTCTTCCCTTCCAATTTGGATACCTTTTTATTTTTAAGATTTCTTTTGATGTGGACCATTTTTAAAGTCTTTATTGAATTTTATTAAAATATTGCTTCTGTTTTACGTTTCGGTTCTTTGGCCATGAGGCACATGGGATCTTAGCTTCCTGACCAGGTTTCAAACCTGCACCCGCTGAGTTGGAAGGTGAAGTCTTAACCACTGGATTGCCAGGGAAGTCCCCCCAATTTGGATACCTTTTATTTCTTTTTCTTGTCTGATTGCTGTGGCTAGGACTTCCAATACTATGTTGAATAGAAGAAGTGAGAGTGGGCATCCTTGTCTTGTTCCAGATTTTAGCAGAAAGGCTTTCAGCTTTTCACCATTGAGTATTATATTGTCTGTGGGTTCGTCATAAATAGCTTTTATTATCTGGAGATATGTTCACTCTATACCCATTTTGGTAAGAGTTTTTTTTTTTTTATCATGAGTGGGTGTTGAATTTTGTCAAATGCTTTTTCTGCATCTACTGTGATGATCATGTGGTTTTTGTCTTTTGTTTATGTGGTGTTATCACACTGATTGATTTTATATGCTGAACCATCCTTGTGAACTTGGGACATATCCCACTTGGTCATGGTGTTACGGTATTTTTTATGTGTTGCTGGATTCAGTTTGCTAATATTTTGTCGAGAATTTGTGCATCTATATTCATCAAAGATATTGGCCTGTAATTTTCCTTTTTGGTGGTGTCTTTGCTAGACATTGGTCTTTTAAAGAAATTTCTCCGGTGACTCTAAGTCAGTTGCTCAGGAGAGGGATCTAAACATGGGCATGTTTTAGAAGCCACCCAAGTGATTCTAATGTGCAGTCAGGGTAGAGAACCATTGTTCCAGGCCAAGAAGAGTTGAAGCCTAGCTGCTACCAGCAACTCCGTTCTCAGTTCCCTGTTGGAGGTTAACCAAAAAAGTCCCAGGTTAGCTCAAGAGAGAGAACAGATGGAGGCTCAGCTGGACGGAGGGAGGAACCACAGTAACTCTCCATTTGGAGAGGAAATTTTATGTTTTAGTTATAACTGAAAAGAAAGACCAACACAAACTGCACGTTCTTCATTAGGAAGAGCAAACCTGAGCCGTGACACACACCAGGCCATGACAGAAGCAGCCAAGGGTGCAGTGTGCGGTGCTGTCATCATTTCTGGGCCAGGTCATTGTTTCTGGGCCAGGTGGGACTGAACACAAGTCAGGAACTCCCATTTGTAATTAGAGGCCTAGATTTTGCCCAGTGCAGGTAGATAGGGCCTCTATTTACACAAAGCATAGTTGTCCTATTCATCATCTGACTCCTTCTCTGTTTTAGAATGTTGTTGGCACCCAAAAAAAAAAAAAAAAAATCTGGTGTGATGCTTGAGAGAAATGATATAATTGTATATACTCTGTTTTTCCTAAAGTCTGGGTTCAAAACTTACTGGAGACCTACTGGGCATCTAAGAGCTGCCTGCCAGGACCGATTATCAGCTGGTACCTACCAACTATGTGGGAACAACTGTTGTGGTTTGTCAGAGGCCCGTGCTAATTGGTAGGATAACTGTTCTGATTGGTCAGGCATAATTTCCGAATGGTCAGTATCTGAAACATACCATTAAGCTTGGCCTGTGAGGACATGCCAAAGCAACCACACAGCTCAAAATTATTTGTGTAACTCTATGAAATAGTGTGACTGAATGCTTGGGGGCAGTTGGCAACTTGAACTTATTGGAACTGGTATCTACACATTACTGCATTCATGTTCCCTCATCCCAACCCTGAAGTGTGTTATTTGGAAAACAATCACTTGGAACATCCTATTAAGTTAACACACTGTGGTCATCTCTAATGAAGATGAAATGTCATTTGGGGAAAATGTGACCACAGAATTCATTTGCAACTTATAAGCCATTTGTGTCCCAGGTGAGCCTGGGAATGATGCTCAACACTGGCAAATCAATATGCTCAGCCGGAGGCTCCTTTTTGGGGCCTCTACCAACCCCCCCTTATTTCCAGTGACCTAATACATGTGCTTCTTAGTCAAAGAGGCATGAGCTCCCCCTTGCTCCCATGCCTGGGAGATATCATCTTTCTCCTACCTGGAAAAGCCCACTTCTGATAGCTCTCATTCCGCCCAAGGCAGCTCTGCTTCTAGGCCCTCAAGGCTTACTGGCAGTTTGTGAAATTACAATTGGGAACAGATCTGGCTACGTGGGAGATGTTTCTGCATTGTATCACTGAAGTCACTCAAGGCCATATACGTGCACACTGATCATGCTGAGTGATTATTTTTCCTAAAAGACAGAAAAATAGGTCTTTCCTCCTTCCTTCCTCTCTAACACTCTTCACCCCCTTCTTCTTTCTTCTAGAACCCTCTAGGCAAGTTTGTCTCAAGCTTTAATGTGAATCACCTATGGATCTTGTTAAAAATGCAAATTCTCATCTAGTGAGTCTGGAATAGAGCTTTGGATGCTGAATTTTTTTTTAATGGAAGTATAGTTGATTTAGTTTCAGGTGTACAGCAAAGTGATTCAGTTGTACATATTTTTCAGATTATTTTCCTTTATAGGTTATTACAAAATATTGAGTATAGTCCCCTGTGCTATACAGTAGGTCCTTGTTGGTTATCTATTCTATATATAGTATGTGTTTATGTTAATCTCAAACTCCTAAGTTATCCCTGCCCCCTCTTTCCCTTTTGGTAACCGTAAGTTTCTTTTCTATGTCTGAGGATCTATTTCTGTTTTGTATATAAGTTCATTTGTATAATTTTTTTTTTAGATTCCACATATAAGCAATATCATATGATATTTGTTGTTCTCTGTCTGGCTTACTTCACTCAGTATGACAACCTCTGGGTGCCTCCATGTTGCTGCAAATGGCATTATTTCCTTCCTTTTTATGGCTAAGTAGTATTCCATTGATAAATATACCACATCTTCTTTATTCATTCCTCTGTCAATAGACATTTAGGTTGCTTCCAGGTCTTGGCTATTGTAAATAGTGCTGCAGTGAACACTGGGGTGCATGTATCTTTTCCAACTATGGTTTTCTCCGGATATATGGCCAGGAGTGGGATTGCAGAATCATATGGTAGCTGTATTTTTAGTTTTTTAAGGAAACTTCATACTGTTCTCCATAGTGGCTGCATCAATTTACATTCCCACTGACAGTTGTAGGAGGATTCTTCTTTCTCCACTCTCTCCAGTATTTATTATCTGTAGACTTTTTGATGATGGCCTTTCTGACCAGTGTGAGGTGACACCTCATTGTAGTTTTGATTTGCACTTCTCTAATAATTAGTGATGTTGAGCATCCTTTCATGTGCCTTTTGGCCATACGTATATCTTCTTCGGAGAAATATCTATTTAGATCTTCTGTCCATTTTTTCATTGGGTTGTTTTTTTGATATTGAGCTCTATGAGCTGTTCCTATATTTTAGAGATTAATCCCTTGTCAGTTGTTATCACTTGCAAATATTTTCTCCCATTCTGTAGGTTGCCTTTTCGTTTTGTTTATGGTTTCCTTTGCTATGCAAATGCTTTTAAGTTTAACTAGGTCCCATTTGTTTTTGTTTCTATTTCCATTACTCTAGGTGGTGTATCCAAAAAGATATTGCTGTGATTTATGTCAAAGAGTGTTCTGCCTATGTTTTCCTCTAGCAGTTTTATAGGATCCAGTGTTACATTTAGGTCTTTAATCCATTTTGAGTTTATTTTGTGTGTGTGGTGTTAGAGAGTGTTCTAATTTCATTCTTTGACATGTAGCTGTCCAGTTTTCCCAGCACAACTTATTGAAGAGACTGTCTTTTCTCCATTGTATAGTCTTGCCTCCTTTGTCATAGATTAATTGGCCATAGGTGCGTGGGTTTATTTCTGGGCTTTCTATCCTGTTCCATTGATCTATATTTGTTTTTCTGCCACGACCATACTGTTTTGATTACTGTAGCTTTGTAGTATAGTCTGAAGTCAGGGAGCCTGATTCCTCTATTGGATGCTGAATTTTTAACTGAATTATTTTTATAATTCACATTATATTAGTTTTAGGAGTACAACATAATGATTTGATATTTGTATATATTTCAAAATGATCACCACAATACGTCTAATTAATATCCTTCACTATACAATTACTAAAAACATTTTTTCTTCTGATGAGAACTTTTAAGATCTATTTAACTTCTAAATATGCAATACTGTATTATTAACTATAGTCATCATGCTGTATATTACATCTCCATGACTTACTTATTTTATAGCTTGAAGCTTGTACCTTTTGATCCCCTTAACTATTTTACCCACCCCCCTGACTATGACAACCACCAATCTGTTCTCTGTATCTATTTTGTTGGTTTTGTTTAGATTCCACATATAAACGAGACCATATGGTATCTGTCTTTCTCTGGCATATTTTACTTAGCATGATGTCCTCAGGTCCATTAGTGTTGCCACAATGGCAAGATTTTTTTTTATTGCTGATTAATATTCCTGTGTGTGTATATACACACGTGTCACTTATATACGTGTGTGTGTGCGTATATACACATATCATTTTCTTTATCAGTTTATCCATTGATGGACACTTAGGTTGGCTGCATATCTTGGCTATTGTAAATAATGCTGTAATGAACATGGGGGTGCACATATCTTTTCAAATTAGTGTTTTTATTCTCTTCAGGCAAATACCCAGAAGTGGAATTGCTGGTTCATTTTTAATTTTTAATTTTTTGAGGCCCCTCCATACTGTTTTCCAAAGTGGGTACATCTATTTACATTCCCACCAACAGTTCACAGGGGTTCCCTTTTCTCCACATCCTCACCAACACTTATTTCTTGGCTTTCTGATAATGGCCATCCTAACAGGTGTGAGGTGATATCTCACTGTGGTTTTGATATGCATTTCCCTCATGATTAGTGATGTTGAGTACCTTATTTTTTTCATGTGCCTGTTGGTGATTTGCATGTCTTCTTCAAAACAATGTCTATTCAGATCCTCTGCCCCTTTTTAAATTGGATTTTTTTTCTATTGAGTTATATTAGTTCTTTATATGCTTTAGATATTAAACCTTTATCAGATATATGATTTGCAAATATTTTCTCCCATTCAATAAGTTGCCTTCTCATTTTATTGAAGGTTGTCTTTGCTGTGCAAAAGCTTTTTAGTTTGATACAGTTCCACTTCTTTATTTTTGCTTTAAAAATAATCATCCCTAAAATCAATGTCAAGGAGCTTACCACCTATGTTTTCTTCTAGCAGTTTTCTGGTTTCAGGTTTTCTGTCAAGTCTTTAATCCATTTTGAGTTAATTTTTGTGTATGGTATAAGGTAGTGGTTCAGTTTCATTCTTTTGCATGTGACTGTCAAGTTTCCCCAACATTTATTGAGGAGACTGTCCTTTCCCCACTGTATACTCTTGGCTCCTTTGTTGTAAATTAATTGACCGTATATGCGTGGGTTTATTTCTGGGCTATTCTGTTCAATACATGTGTGTCTGTTTTTATGCAAAACTATACTGTGATTACTGTAATTTTTTATCACACTAGTATAGTTTGAAGTCAGTGATGCCTCCAGTGTTTTCTTTCTAAAGATTGCTTTGACTATTTGGGGTCTTTTGTGATTCCATATAAATTTTAGGATTGTTTATTCTATTTCTGTGAAAAATGCCGTTGGAATTTTGATAGGGATTGTAGTGAATCGGTAAACTGCTTTGAGTAGTATGGACACTGTAACAATACTGATTCTTTCAATCTATGAGCATGGAATATCTTTCCATTTATTTTTGTCATCCTCAATTTCTTTCATTAATAAGTCTTCAGTGTATAGGTCTTTCATCTCCTTCATTAAATTTATTCCTGGGTATTTTATTCTTTTTGGTGTAATTTTAAATGGGATTGTTTTCTTAATTTCCCTTTCTGAGAGTTTGTTATTAATGTATAGAAATGCAATTGATTTTTGTGTGTTGATTTTGTATTCTGCAACTTTACTGAATTTATTAGTTCTAACAGTTTTTTTTGGTGGCGGTCTTTAGGATTTTCTATAAATAGTATCATGTCATCTGCAAATAGTGACAGTTTTACTTCTTCCCTTCCAATCTGGATGCCTTTTTTTTTTTTTTTTCCTTGCCTATTTGCTCTTGCAAAGACAATACTATGTTGAATAAAAGTGGCAAGAGTGGGCATCCTTGCCTTGTTCCTGATCTTAGGGGAAAAGCTTTCAGCTTTCCACTTTTGAGTATGATGTTAGTTGCGGACTTGTCATATATGACCTTTATTATGTTAAGGTACACTCTGTCTACATACACTTTGTTAAGAGTTTTTATCATAAACAGATGTTGAATTTTGTCAAATGCTTTCTCTCCACCTATTGAGATGATCAAATGATTTTTATCCTTCATTTTGTCAATGTGGTATATCATATGTTGATTGCTTTGTGGATACTGAACCGTCATTGCATTCCTGGACCAAGTCTCATTTTATCATGGTCTTTGATCCTTTTAGTGTATTGTTGAATTTGCTTTGCTAATATTTTACTGAGGATTTTTGCATCTATGTTCATCAGGGATATTGACCTGTAATTTTCTTTTCTGCATCACCCTTGTCTGGTTTTTAGTTTCAGGGTAATGCTGGCCTCATAAAATGAGTTTGGAAGAGTTCCCTCCTCTTGTATTTTTTGGAGGAGTTCGAGAAGAATTGATATTAATTCTTCTTTGAATGTTTGGTAGAATTCACAAGTGAAGCTGTCTGGTCCTGGACTTTTGCTTGTTGGGTGGTTTTTGATTACTGACTCAATCTCCTTACTTGTATTGGTCTGTTCAGATTTTCTATTTCATCGTGATTCAGTCTGGGTAGGTTATATGTTTCTAGGAATTTATCCATGTCTTCTAGGTTGTCTGATTTGTTGGTGTATAATTGTTCAGAGTAGTCTCTATGGTACTTGTATTTCTGTGGTATCAGTTGTTATAGCTCCTCTTTCATTTCTGCTTTTATTTGAGTCCTCTGTCTCTTTTGCTTGGTGAGTCTAACTAAGGCTTATAAATTCTGTTTATCTTTTCAAAGAATCAGCTTTTTGTTTCATTGATCTCTTCTATTGGCTTTTTAGTCTCTATTTCTGCTCTAAAGTTTGTTATTGTTCTCCCTTCTACTAATTTTGACCTTCATTTATTCTTCTTTTTCTATTTCCTTGAGGTGTAAAGTTAGGTTGTTTGGGACTTTTGTTTCTTGAGGTAGGCATTTATCACTGTGAACTTCCCTCTCAGAACTGTCTTTGCTGTACGCCACAAGTTTTGGTATGTAATATTCCCATTTTCATTTGTCTCAAAATATTTTATTTCTCTTTTGACCCACTGAATGTTCAATAGCATGTTGTTTAATCTCCACAGATTTGCAAATTTTCCAGTTTCCTTCTTGAAATTGATTTCTAGTTTCATACTATTGAGGTCAGAAATGAATCTTGATATCATTTCTATCTTAAATTTATTAAGATTTGTTTTTTGGCCTGTCATATGATCTATCCTAGGAAGCATTCCATGTGCACTTGAGAAGACTGTGTGTTCTGTTGCTGTTGGATGGAATGTTCTATATATATGTTAAATTCATCTGGTCTAACATATTGTTTAAAAAGCTGATATTTCTTTATTGATTCTCTGTCTGGATGATCTATCCATTGATATAAGTGGGGTATTAAAGCCCCCTGCTATTTTTATATTGCTGTCTATTTCTCCTCTTAGGTCTGTTAATATTTGGCTTTATATATTTAGGTGCTCCTATGTTGGGAGCATAAATATTTACAAATGTTATATCCTCTTGTGGATTGACCCCTTTATCATTATGCAGTTCCCTTGTCTCTTACACCAGAAAAATTAGACTGTTAAACAAAAACTGTCATAAGTATAGCTACCCCCAGTTTCTTTTGGGCTCCATTTGCATGAAATATCTTTTTATATATCTTTTATCCCTTCATTTTCAGTTTGTGTGTTCTTACGTTTGAAGGGAGTCTCTTGTAAGCAGCATATACATGGGTCTTGTTTTTTCTATCCACTCAGCTACTCTGTCCTTTGAATTGAGAATTTAGTCCATTTACCTTTAAAGATATATTGGTATGTATGTACTTAATGCTTTCTGGCTGTTTTGTAGTCCTCTCTGTTCCTTTCTTCTGCTACTGCTTTCTTCCTTTGTGGTTTGATGACTTTCTTAAGTGGTATGCTTATATTCCATTCTTTTATTTTTTGTGATTATAGTTTTGCTTTGTGGTTACTATGAGGCTTATATATTATAGAGTATATCCCTAACAGTCTATTTTAAATTGATAAAAACTTAAGTTTGTTGTAAACTTAAACCATTCTAAAGCTTAACATTTTCACTCTTACCCCTTCTCCATGTTTTATGATTTTGATGTCACATTTTATATCTTTTTATCTTGTGTATCCTTAAAGAATTATTGTAATAGTAGTTATTTTTATCATGTTTGTCTTCTTACCTTCATACTAGCTTTGTAAGTGATTAATCCACTACATGTTCTGTATATTTACCTTTCTACTGAGGTTTATCTTTTCTTGTTACTAATTACTGCCCTTTCTATTCAGCTTAAAGAAGTCCCTTTAACATTTCTTGTAAGGCTGGTTTAGTAGTGATAACTCCCTTGCCTTCTGCTTATCTGGAAAACTCTTTCTCTCTCCAATTTTTTTTTTTCTGGTGATGCTTTATTTATATATTTTTGAATTTTAATTTACTACTTTTTTACATAGTAGGTTCTTATTAGTCATCAATTATAAACACATCAGTGTATACATATCGATCCTAATTGCCCAATTCATCACACCACCATCCCCATGCCCCACGACTTTCCCCCCTTGGTGTCCATACGTTTTTTCTCTACATCTGTGTCTCAACTTCTGCCCTGCAAACTGGTTCATCAGCACTATTTTTCTAGGTTCCACATACATGCATTAATATACGATATTTGTTTTACTCTTTTTCACTTACTTCACTCTGTATGACAGTCTCTAGATCCATCCACGTCTCAACAAATGACCCAATTTTGTTCCTTTTTATGGCTGAGTAATATTCCATTGTATATATGTACCACAGCTTCTTTATCCATTCGTCTGTCGATGGGCTTTAGGTTGCTTCCATGACCTGGCTATTGTAAATAGTGCTGCAATGAACATTGGGGTGCATGTGTCTTTTTGAATTATGGTTTTCTCTGGGTATATGCCCAGTAGTGGGATTGTTGGATCATATGGTAATTCTATTTTTAGCTTTTTAAGGAACCTCCATACTGTTCTCCATAGTGGCTCTATCAATTTACATTCCCACCAACAGTGCAAGAGGGTTCACTTTTCTCCACACCCTCTCCAGCATTTGCTCTTTGTAGATTTTCTGATGATGCCCATTCTAACTGGTGTGACGTGATACCTCATTGTAGTTTTGATTTGCATTTCTCTAATAATCAGTGATGCTGAGCAGCTTTTCATGTTCTTCTTCTTCAGTATGTCTTCTTTGGAGAAATGTCTATTTAGGTCTTCTGCCTATTTTTGGATTGGGTTGTTTGTTTCTTTAATATTGAGCTTCATGAGCTGTTTATATATTTTGGAGATTAATCCTTTGTCCGTTGATTCGTTTGCAAATATTTTCTCCCATTCTGAGGGTTCTCTTTTCATCTTGTTTATGGTTTCCTTTGCTGTGCAAAAGCTTTGAAGTTTCATTAGATCCCATTTGTTTATTTTTGTTTTTATTTCCATTACTGTAGGAGATGGATCAAAAAAGATCTTGCTGTGACTTATGTCGGAGAGTGTTCTGCCTATGTTTTCCTCTAAGAGTTTTATAGTGTCTGGTCTTACATTTAGGTCTCTAATCCATTTTGAGTTTATTTTTGTGTTTGGTGTTAGGGAGTGTTCTAATTTCATTCTTTTACATGTAGCTGTCCAGTTTTCCCAGCACCACTTATTGAAGAGACTGTCTTTTCTCCATTGTATATCTTTGCCTCCTTTGTCATAAATTACTTGACCATAGGTGCGTGGGTTTATCTCTGGGTTTTCTATCTTGTTCCATTGATCTATGTTTCTGTTTCTGTGCCAGTACCATATTGCCTTGATTACTGTAGGTCTGTAGTATAGTCTGAAGTCAGGGAGTCTGATTCCTCCAACTCCGTTTATTCTCCTCAAGACTGCTATGGCTATTCGGGGTCTTTTATGTCTCCATACAAGTTTTAAGATTTTTTTGTTCTAGTTCTGTAAAAAATGCCATTGCTAATTTGATAGGGATTGCATTGAACCTGTAGATTGCTTTGGGTGGTACAGTCATTTTCACAATATTGATTCTTCCATTGCAAGAACATGGTATATCTCTGCCTCTGTTGGTATCATCTTTAATTTCTTTCATCAGTGTCTTACAGTTTTCTACATTCAGGTCTTTTGTCTCCCTAGCTAGGTTTATTCATAGGTATTTTATTCTTTTTGTTGCAGTGGTAAATGGGAATATTTCCTTAATTTCTCTTTCACATTTTCGTCTTTATTGTATAGGAATGCAAGAGATTTCTGTGCATTAATTTTGTATCCTGCAACTTTACCAAAGTCATTGATTAGCTCTAGTAGTTTTCTGGTGACATTTTTAGGATTCTCTATGTATAGTATCATTTCATCTGCAAACAGTGACAGTTTTACTTCTTCTTTTCTGATTTGGATTCCTTTTATTTCCTTTTCTTCTCTGATCGCTGTGGCTAAAACTTCCAACACTATGTTGAATAATAGTGGTGAGAGTGGACATCCTTGTCTTCTTCCTGATCTTAGAGGAAATGCTTTCAGTTTTTCACCATTGAGAATGATGTTTGCTGTGGTTTGTCATATATGGCCTTTATTATGTTGAGGTAGGTTCCCTCTATGCCCAGTTTCTGGAGACATTTTATAACTGGGTGTTGAATTTTGTCAAAAGCTATTTCTGCATCTATTGAGATGATCATATGGCTTTTATTCTTCAATTTGTTAATATGGTGTATCACATTGATTGATTTGCGTATATTGAAGAATCCTTGCATCCCTGGGATAAATCCCACTTGATCACGGTGTATGATCCTTTTAATGTGCTGTTGGATTCTGTTTGCTAGTATTTTGTTGAGGATTTTTGCATCTATATTCATCAGTCATATTGGTCTGTAATTTTCCTTTATTGTAGTATCTTTGGTCTTGGCATCAGGGTGATGGTGGCATCATAGAATGAGTTTGGGAGTGTTCCTTACTCTGCAATTTTTTGGAAGAGTTTGAGAAGGATGGGTGTTAACTCTTCTCTAAATGTTTGATAGAATTCACCTATGAAGCCATCTGGTCCTGAACTTTTTTTGTTATCAAGATATTTAATCACAGTTTCAATTTCATTACATTTGATTGGTCTGTTCATATCTTCTATTTCTTCCTGGTTCAGTCTTGGAGGTTATAACTTTCTATGAATTTGTCCATTTCTTCCAGGTTGTCCATTTCATTGGCATAGAGTTGCTTGTAGTAGTCTCTTAGGATGCTTTGTATTTCTGCTTTGTATTTCTGTATGTCTGTTGTAACTTCTCCTTTTTCATCTCTATTTTATTGATGAGTCCTCTCCCTCTTTTTCTTGATGTGTCTGGCTAATGGTTTATCAATTTTGTTTACCTTCTCAAAGAACCAGCTTTTAGTTTTATTGATCTTCGCTATTCTTTTGTTTCTATTTCATTTATTTCTGCTCTGATCTTTATAATTTCTTCCCTTCTGCTAACTTTGGGTTTTTTTAATTCTTCTTTAGTTCCTTTAGGTGTAAGGTTAGATTGTTTATTTGAGATTTTTCTTGTTTCTTGAGGTAGGCTTGTATAGCTATAATCTTCCCTCTTAGAACTGCTTTTGCTGCATCCCATAGGTTTTGGATCGTTATGTTTTCATTGTCATTTGTCTCTAGGTATTTTTTGATTTCCTCTTTGATTTCTTCAGTGATCTCTTGGTTATTTAGTAACGTATTGTTTAGCCTCCATGTGTTTGTGTTTTTTACGTATTTTTCCTGTAATTCATTTCTAATGTCATAGCGTTGTGGTCAGAAAAGATGCTTGATATGATTTCAATTTTCTTAAATTTACTGATGCTTGATTTGTGACCCAAGATGTGATCTCTCCTGGAGAATGTTCCGTGTGCATTTGAGAAGAAAGTGTAATCTGCTGGTTTTGGATGGAATGTCCTATAAATATCAATTAAATCTATCTGGTGTATTATGTCATTTAAAGCTTCTGTTTCCATATTTATTTTCATTTTGGATGATCTGTCATTGGTGTAAGTGAGGTGTTAAAGTAACCCCACTATTATTGTGTTACTGCTGATTTCCTCTTTTAGAGCTGTTAGCATTTGCCTTATGTATTGAGGTGCTCCTATGTTGGGTGTATATATATTTATAACTGTTATATCTTCTTCTTGGATTGATCCTAGATCATTATGTAGTGTCCTTCCTCGTCTCTTGTTACATTCTTTATTTTAAAGTCTATTTTATCTGATATGTGTATTGCTACTTCAGCTTTCTTTTGATTTCCATTTGCACGGAATATCTTTTTCCATCCCCTCACTTTCAGTCTGTATGTGTCCCTAGGTCTGAAGTGGGTCTCTTGTAGACAGCATATATATGGGTCTTGTTTTTGTATCCATTCAGCAAGCCTGTGTCTTTTGGTTGGAGCATTTAATCCATTCACGCTTAAGGTAGTTATCGATATGTATCTTCCTATGACCATTTTCTTAATTGTTTTGGGTTTGTTTTTGTAGGTCCTTTTCTTCTCTTGTGTTTCCCACTTAGAGAAGTTCCTTTAGCATTTGTTGTAGAGCTGGTTTGGTGGTGCTGAATTCTCTTAGCTTTTGCTTGTCTGTAAAGCTTTTGATTTCTCCATCAAATCTGAATGAGATAGATCCTTGCTGGGTAGAGTAATCTTGGTTGTAGGTTCTTCCCTTTCATCACTTTAAGTATATCATGCCACTCCCTCTGGATTGTATGTAGAGTTTCTGTTGAGAAATCAGCTGTTAACCTTATGGGAGTTCCCTTGTATGTTATTTGTCATTTTTCCCTTGCTGCTTTCAATAATTTTTCTTTGTCTTTAATTTTTGCCAATTTGATTACTATGTGTCTCGGCATGTTTCTCCTTGGGTTTATCCTGTATGGGACTCTGCACCTCCTGCACTTGGGTGGCTCTATTTCCTTTCCCATGTTAGGGGAGTTTTTGACTATAATCTCTTCAAGTATTTTCTCTGGTCCTTTCTCTCTCTCTTCTCCTTCTGGGACCCCTATAATGCGAATGTTGTTGCATTTAATGTTGTCCCAGAGGTCTCTTAGGCTGTCTTCATTTCTTTTCATTCTTTTTTCTTTATTCTGTTCCACAGCAGTGAATTCCACCATTCTGTCTTCCAGGTCACTTATCCGTTCTTCTGCCTCAGTTATTCTGCTATTGATTCCTTCTAGTGTGGTTTTCATTTCAGTTATTGTATTGTTCATCTCTGTTTGTTCTTTAATTCTTCTATGTCTTTGTTAAACATTTCTTGCATCTTCTCGATCTGTGCCTCCATTCTTTTTCTGAGGTCCTGGATCATCTTCACTATCGTTATTCTGAATTCTTTTTCGGGAAGGTTGCCTGTCTCCACTTCATTTCGTTGTTTTCTGGGGTTTTATCTTGTTCCTTCGTCTGGTACATAGCCCTCTGCCTTTTCATCTTGTCTGTCTTTCTGTGAATGTGGTTTTTGTTCCACAGGCTGCAGGGTTGTAGTTCTTCTTGCTTCTGCTGTCTGCCCTTTGGTGGATGAGGCTATCTAAGAGGCTTGTGTATGTTTCCTGATGGGAGGGACTGGTGGTGGGTAGAGCTGACTGTTGCTCTGGTGGGCAGAGCTTAGTAAAACTTTAATCTGCTTGAGTGCTGATGGGTGGGGCTGGGTTCCCTCCCTGTTGGTTGTTTGGCCTGAGGCAACCCAAGACTGGCGCCTACCTGGGCTCTTTGGTGGGGCCAGTGACAGACTCTGGGAGGGCTCACACCAAGAAGCACCCCCCAGAACCTCCACCGCCAGCGTCCTTGTCCCCATGGTGAGCCCCAGCCACCCCCCACCTCCGCAGGAGACCCTCCAACACTAGCAGGTAGGTCTGGCTCAGCCTCCCCTGGGGTCACTGCTCCTTTTCCGGGGTCCCGATGTGCACACTACTTTGTGTGCGCCCTCCAAGAGTGGAGTCTCTGTTTCCCCCAGTCCTGTCGAAGTCCTGCAATCAAATCCCGCTAGGCTTCAAAGTCTGATTCTCTAAGAATTCCTCCTCCCATTGGCGGACCCCCAGGTTGGGAAGCCTGATGTGGGGCTCATAACCTTCACTCCAGCGGGTGGACTTCTGTGTTCTCCAGTCTGTGTATCACTGAACCAGCAGTTATGGGATTTGGTTTTACTGTGATTGCGCTCCTCCTACTGTCTCATTGTGGCTTCTCCTTTGTCTTTGGATGTGGGGTACCCTTTCTGGTGAGCTCCAGTGTCCTCCTGTCGATGATTGTCCAGCAGCTAGCCGTGACTCTGGCATTCTCACAGGAGGGAGTGAGAGCATGTCGTTCTACTCCGCCATCTTGGTTCCTTCCTCTGGTGATGCGTTAAACAGTGTCAGTACAAAGATACTCTCCCCAAGTATTTTTATTTCCAGGAGATGTTTCCTGTCTTGGCTGCAAAGCACTGTATCATGCAGGCCTATGCTGAGTACAACCAGTCTATCCTTTTTTCATCCTTTGTGCTTAGTCTAGTTTCACTTGCTCATAAGGTACCACATGTGGAGGTACTGCACTGGGCTCTTCACATGAGAGTTCCTAGTGCAAAATGACTGCACCAGCACCTCAGCTTAGACACTGCCGATGACTCTCTGTCTCTCTCTCCAATTCTGAATGATAACTTTGCTGGGTAGAGTATTTTTGATTGGAAGTTTTTTTCTTTCAGCACTTTGAAGATACTGTGCCACTCCCTTCTAGCCTACCAATCCTGCTGAAAAATCCGCTGTAGTCTTCTGGGCATTCCCTTATACCTAACAAGTTGTTTTTCTCTTGCTGCTTTTGAGATTCTCTCCTTGTCTTTAACTTTTGACGTTTTAATTATGTCTTTAATTATAATGTCTCTTTTGGGTTTATTTTATTTGGAACACTCTGGGCTTCCTGGAACTGGATGTCCATTTTCTTTCCCAGAGTAGTGAAGGTTTCAGCCATTGTTTCTTGAAATAAGTTTTCTGCTCCTTTCTATCTTCTTTTTCTGTGACCCCTATATCTGAATGTTAACGTGTTTGATGTTGTCCCACAGCTCCTTAAGCTATCTTCACTGGGTTTTATTCTTTTTTTTTTTTTTTTTTTTTTTTTTGGCTGGGGGGTGAGTTCCACTGCCTTGTCTTTGAGTTGACTGATGCTTTCTTCGGCTTCATCTAGTCTGCTGTTGAACCCCTGTAGTGTATTTTTCAGTTCAGTAACTGTATTCTTCAGCTCTGTGCCTTCTGTGGTACTTTTTTATATTTTCTATCTCTTTCTTTGTTGAATTTCTCATTGTGTTCATCCATTCTTCTCCCTAGTTTTATGAGCATCTTTATGACCATTACCTTGAACTCTTTTTCAGGTAAATACCTTAGCTCTATTTCATTGAGGTCTCCCCCGCCCCCCACCACACACTGAGGTTTTATCTTGTTCTTTCATTTGGAACATATTTCTGTTTCTTCATCTTGTTTAACTCTTTGTGTTGGTTTCCATACTGTAGATGAAACAACCACCTCTCCCAGTCTTGAAGGAGTGGCCTCATGTAGGAGGTGAACATTGTCTTTCAACTCTGTCCCAGCTCTTGGTCATCTCTCAAACCTTTGTGCTTGTCGCAGCAGCCTATTATATTTTTAATAGCTCACACTGACCAGGTGATCAGTAGTATTCCCTGGATGGCAGCTGCATGTATCAGGGGTCTAGATGAGTGTATAAGCTCTTTCCTAAGAGATACTGGAGCAATGCAGAGGGAGAGTGCAAAGACAGCATCCACAGCCTACATTCCTTGAGAGTAGTTTTGTAGTCCAATAGATGTGTGCCAAACCTGAAGCCTGCCCCTCAGGCCATAGCTCCAGTACAAATAAAGAGGATTCCTCCACAGAAAGGCTGGGGGATGTTCCTCAGTCTGCTGTGTGCACAGTGCCCTAGGGGTGGCAGCCTTCCAAGAACCAGCTATCCGATTGCCACAGTCCCATGGGACACCGAAATTCAAGCTCCCCTGATCACCTGAGCCAGGCAATCAAGGGGCATCCCTGGAGTGGCAGCTGCAAAAACTAGTGCACCAGACATAAAAACCAGGGCACAAGCTGCATGTAAAGCTCCCCTCCAGGAAACATGTGCTCTGGAGCACAGCAGAGGGAGAGTGCAAAGTTAGTCTTGGTGGGTTGTATGTTCCTATGAAATTGTCCATTACATCTGGGTTATCCAATTTATTGGTGTATAGTTGTTCATAGTACTCTCATTTAATATTTTTTAAATTTCTATAAAATCAGTAGTAATGTTGACACTTTCACTTCAGACTTTAATAATTTGAATGCTCTATTTTGTTCGTAGTCAATGTAGCTGAAGTTGTCTATTTTGTAGATCTTTAGGGAGAACTAATTTTTGGTTTCCCTGATTTTCTCTACTGTTTCTCTATTCCTTATCTCCACTCTATCATTTCCTTTCTTCTACTAGCTTTGGGTTTAGTTTGCCCTTCCTATTTCAGTTCCTTAAGGGCTAAAGTTAGGTACTTTGAGACCTTTCTTTTTAATTTTTTATTTTATATTGGAGTATAGTTGATTTACAATGTTGTGTTAGTTTCAGGTATACGGAAAGTGATTCAGTTATACATATACCCATTCTTTTTCACATTCTTTCTTTTCCCATAGGTTATTACAGAATATTGAGTAGAGTTCCCTGTGCTATACAGAAGGTCCTTGTTGGTTATCTATTTTTAAATATAGCAGTGTGTACATGTCAATCCCAAACTCCCAATCTATCCCTCCCCCACCCCACCCTTCCCCTCTGGTAACCATTGGTTCATTTTCTAGGTCTGTGAGTCTGTTTCTGTTTAGTAAATAAGTTCATTTGTATCATTTTTAAAGATTCCTCATATAAACAATATCATATGATATTTGTCTTTCTCTGATTTATTCACTTAGTATGATTGATAATCTCCAAATGACATTGCTGCAAATGGCATTACTGCTTCTTTTTAATGTTTGAGTAATATTGCTGCACATGACATTATTTCCTTGTATACTGTATTGCTATAAACTTGATCACGTTTGTGATCAATTTAAGAAAACTGAAATCATATCAAGCATCTTTTTTGAAACAACGCTATGAGATTAGAAATCAATTACAGAAAAAACACATGGAGGCTAAACAATATGCTACTAAACAACCAATGGATCACTGAAGAAATCAAAGAGGAAATCAAAAAATACCTAGAGACAAATGACAACAACAAAAAAACGCTGACAATCCAAAACCTATGGAATGTGGCAAAAGCAGTTCTAAGAGGGAATTTTACAGCAATACAATCCTACCTCAGGAAACAAGAAAAATCTCATATAAACAACCTAACCTTACAACTAAAGCAACTAGAGAAAGAAGAACAAACAAAACCCGAAGTTAGCAGAAGGAAAGAAATTCATAAACATCAGAGCAGAAATAAATGAAATAGAGATGACAAAACAAAACAATAGAAAAGATCAATGAAACTAAAAGCTGGTTCTTTGAGAAGATGAACAAAATTGATAAACCTTTAGCCAGACTGATCAAGAAAAAGAGGGAGAGGCCTCAAATCAATAAAATTAGAAATGAAAAAGGAGAAGCTACAACAGACACCACAGAAATCCAAAGGATCATAAGAGTACTATAAGCAACTCTATGCCATTAAAATGCACAACGTAGAAGAACTGGACAAATTCTTAGAAAGGCCCACTCTCCCAAAACTGAACCAAGAAGAAATAGATGATCAGACCAATCACAAGTGCTGAAATTGAAACGGTGATTTAAAAACTTCCACGAAACAAAAGTCCAAGACCAGACTGCTTCACAGGTGAATTCTATCAAACATTTAGAGAAGAGTTAACACCTGTCCTTCTGGAACTATTCCCAAAAATCACAGAGGAAGGAATACTTCCACACTCATTCTATGAGGTCACCAGCATACCAAAACGAGACAAAGATACCACAAAAGAAAGAAAATTACAGGCCGATATCACTGATGAACATAGATGCAAAAAACCTCACCAAAATACTAGCAATCTGAATCCAACAATAAAGGATCGTACACCACGATCAAGTGACATTTATCCCAGGGATGCAAGGATTTTTTCAATATCCTCGAATCAATCAGTGTGATACACCACATCAACAAATTGAATAAAAAAACCATGTGATCATCTCAATAGATGCAGAAAAAGCTTCTGATAAAATTCAACACCCATTCATGATTAAAACTCTCCAGAAAGTTCATGATTAAAACTCTCCAGAAAGTGGGCATGGAGGGAACCTACCTCAACATAATAAAGACCACATATGACAAACCCACAGCTAACACCATACTCAGTGGTCAACAACTGAAAGCATTTCCTGTAAGGTTAGGAAGAAGACAAGGGTGTCCTGTCTTGCCACTTTAATTCAACATAATCCTGAAGTCCTAGCTGTGGCAATCGGAGAAGAAAAAGAAAAGGAATCCAAATGGGAAAAGAAGTAAAAATGTCACTATTTGCAGATGACAGGATACTATATATAGAAAATCCTAAAGATGCTACCAGAAAACTATTGGAGCTCATCAATAAATTTGGTAAAGTTGCAGGATACAAAATTCATACACAGAAATCTCTTGCATTCCTATACACTAACAATGAAAGATCAGAATGAGAAATAAGGAAACAATCCCATTTTCCATCTCATCAAAAAGAATAAAATACTTACTTAGGAATAAACCTACCTAAGGAGACCAAAGACCAGTACTCTGTAAACTGGAAGATGCTGATGAAGGAAATCAAAGATGACACAGACAGGTGGAAAGATATACCATGTTCTTGGATTGAAAGAATCAATATTGACAAAATGACTATACTACCCAAGGCAATCTACAGATTCAGTGCAATCCCTATCAAATTACCAATGGCATTCTTCACAGAACTAGTGCAATCCCTATCAAATTACCAATGGCATTCTTCATAGAACTAGAACAAAAAAATCTTAAAATTTGTATGGAGACACAAAAGACCCCAAATAGGCAAAGCAATCTTCAGAAAGAAAAACGGAGCTGGAGGAATCAGGCTTCCTGTCTTCAGATCATACCAGAAAGTTAGTCATTGAAACAGTATGGTACTGGCACAAAAACAGAAATACAGATCACGGAACAGGAAAGAAAGCCCAGAAATAAACCCACGCATCTATGGTCAATCAGACGATGTAGAAAAGATAGTCTCTTCAATAAGTTGTGCTGGGAAAACTGGACAGCTACATGTAAAAGCATGAAATTAGAAGATTCTCTAACGCTATACACAAAAATAAACGGAAAGACTTAAATGTAAGACCAGACACCATAAAACCCTTAGAGGAAAACACAGGCAGAACAGTCTGACATAAATCACAGCAGTATCTTTTTCTATCTGTCTCCTGGAGTAATCGAAATAAAAACAAAAATAAACAAATGGGACCTAATTAAACTCAAAAACTTTTGTACAGCAAAGGAAACCATAAACAAAATGAAAAGAGAACCCACATAATGGGAGAAAATATTTGCAAACAATGCAACCCACAGGGATTAATCTCCAAAGCACACAAACAGATCATGGGGCTCAATATTAAAAAAAACAAACAACCCAATCAAACGATGGGCAGAAGACCTAATTAGACATTTCTCCAAAGAACGCATACAGATGGCCAACAGGCACATGAAAGGATGCTCAACATCACTAATTATTAGAGAAATGCAAATCAAAACTACAATGAGATATCACCTCACACCAGCAGAATGGCCATCATCAAAAAGTATAGAAACAATAAATGCTGGAGAGGGTGTGGAGAAAAGGGAACCCTCCTGCACTGTTGGTGGGAATGTAAATTGGTACAAGCACTATAGAGAACAGTATGTGGGTTTCTTAAAAAACTAAAAATAGCACTACCATATTATCCTGCAATCCCACTCCTGGGCACATATCTGGAGAAAACTGCAATTCAAAAACATACATGCACCCCAATATTCATTGCAGCACTACTTACAATAGCCAAGACATGGAAGCAACCTAAATGTCCATCAACAGAGGAATGGATAAAGAAGACGTGGTACATATGTACAATGGAATATTATTCAGACCTTAAAAAGAAAGAAATAATGTCATTTGCAGCAACATGTATGGACCTGGTGATTATCATACTAGGTGAAGTAAATCAGAGAAAGACAAATATCATATGATATTGATTATATGAGGAATCTTTAAAAATAATACAAATGAACTTATTTACTAAACAGAAACATACTCACAGACTTAGAAAACAAACCTATGGTTACCAGGGGGGAAGGGTGGGGTGGGGGAGGGATAGATTGGGAGTTTGGGATTGACATGTACACACTGCTATATTTAAAATAGATAACCAACAAGGACCTTCTGTATAGCACAGGAAACTCTACTCAATATTCTGTAATAACCTATGGGAAAAGAATGTGAAAAAGAATGGGTATATGTATAACTGAATCACTTTCTGTATACCTGAAACTAACACAACATTGTAAATCAACTATACTCCAATATAAAATAAATTTTTTAAATTAAACTATTTAAAAATAGATAAACAAGAAGGACCTACTGCATAGCCCAGGGAACTATATTCAATATCTTGTAATAACCTATAATGGAAAAGAATATGAAAAATTATATATATATATACATATATGAATCACTTTGCTGTATACCAGAAACACAACGTTGTAAGTCAACTATACTTCAATTTTTAAAATACATTAAAAATAATAAAGTGAGTCTCTTGTAGATAGATTGCCAATCTATGCCTTTTGATTGGAGAGGCTTGTGTTTTCCATTTACATTTAAAGTAATTACTGATAAGGAAGGACTTACTTTTCCCACTGTTATTTGTCTTAGGTGTCTTATAGCTTCCCCCATTCATTACCTTCATTACTGCCTTCTTTAGTGTTTAGCTGATGTTTTGGTTTTGGGGTTTTTTGGGGGTATAGTCTGTAGGTATTTAATTTGTCGTTGCTCTTGGAATTACATATAACATTCTAAAGGTATAACAATCTAGTTTTAATTTATAGCAACTTAACTTCAACCACGCACACAAACTCTACTCCTATAGAGCTCTGTCCCCTTTCCTATATGTTAATAATATAAAAGTTACATCTTTATACATTGCATATCCACTTACAGATATATAATTATTTTTAATGCATTTTGTCATTTAAATCCTATAGAGAATAAAAAGTGGAGTTACATACCAAAAGTATAATACTAATTTTTATATTTGCTCATGTTTTTACATTTGCTCATGTATTTACATTTGCTGGCAATCTTTATATCTTATGGCTTGGAGTTACTGTCTTGCATCCTTTCATTTTAACCTGAGGGTTTCTCATGTTTCTTATAGTCAGGTAGAGTGGTAATAAACTCCCCCTCATCTTATCTGCAAATATCTTAAGTTCACCCTCATTTCTGAACGACAGTTTCACTGGATATAGAATTCTAGGTACATAGTTTATTTTTTTTCTTTTCAGCACTTTAAAGATATAATTCTCCTACAACCTTCTGGCCTGCAAGGGTTCTGCTGAGAAATCATCTTTTTGAGGATCCCTTGTACCTGATGAGTCTGTCTTGTTGATTTCAAGATTCTCTGTGTTTATTTGTAAGACAATTTCATTATACTGTATCTCAGTGTGGTTCCCTTTGAGTTTATTCTACATGGAATTTGTTGAGCTTTTCGGATTTTTAGATTTGTATCTTTCATCAAATTTGGGAAATGTTTGGCAATTATTTCTTCAAATGATCTTGCTGCCCCTTTCTCTCTCCCTCCTTCTTCCTTTCTCTCTCCCTCCTTCTTCTGGGACTCCCACATGTGCATATGTTGGTCCCATTGTCATGTCTTTTCTTTCAGCTCATTAGACTCAATAATTTCAATTGTCCTGTTTTCAGGTTTGCTAATTGTTTCTTCTGTGTACTCAAACCTGCTGTTGAACTCTGCTAGTGAAATTTTCAATTCAGATATTGTATTTTTTAGCTCCACAATTTGTTTAGTTCCTTTTTATAATTACTAACTCTTTGTTAATATCATTTTTTCTGATTTCCTTTAGTTATTCATGTTTTTCTTTAGATCTTTTAACATGTTTATGATGGTTGTTTTAAAGTCTTTGTTTAATACATTTGATGCGCTGCTTCTTTAGGGCTGGTTCTGCCACTTCACTTTCTTCCTTGAATGGGCCATGATTTCCTGTTTCTTTGAAGTGCTTATGATTTATTCTTGGAAATTGGGCATTGAAAAAAACAGACATCTCTCCCAGTCTTTGAATATACTTTCTCTGTGCCTGTGCACACCTTCACTGCTTAACTGGGTGTTCTCTGAATCTCGGGATCAGCCTGAGATGAAAGCTTAAGGTCTTCTCAGATCTTTCCTGAGCATATGTCTTGCCTGGGCCTGCTTGTGACTTTCAGAATTCCCCTTTATATATGGCTGCTTTTGAATGTCTTCATTTCCAAGATGGTCTCACCCCAGGTTGTCCCCAGAGCCTTAGGTGGTCTATTGTATGTCTCCATCTGTAATCTCCTGCCCCAAGTGTCTGTAGTCCCCTTGCAGCTTTCACAAGTAGCGGCTGCCACTTGATACCTCAGTTAGATGAGACAGAGACCAGTCCTTCAGGTAGCCCTCTGACAGACAGGATAGAACATTACATACTGCAGATAGGATCTTCTCTGCTCCCTACAGACGGTGGGAGGAAAACGGGCTACTGCTGCCTCTAGACCAAAACTGCCATGCTATATACCCTGAGAAAAACCATAATTCAAAAACATACATGTACCACAGTGTTCACTGCAGCACTATTTACGATAGCCAGGACATGGAAGCAACCTAAAAGTCCATCAACAGATGACTGGATAAAGATGATGTGGCACATATATACAATGGAATATTACTCAGCCATAAAAAAGAACGAAATTGAGTTAGTTATTTGTAGTGAGGTGGATGGAGCTAGAGTCTGTCATGCAAAGTTAGTCAGAAAGAGAAAAACAAATACCGTATGCTAACGCATATATATGAAATCTAAAAAAATGGTACTGATGAACCTAGGGGTAGGAATAAAGACGCAGACATAGAGAACAGACTTGAGGACATGGCAGGGTTGGGGGGGGGGGCGGAGGGGAAGCTAGGACAAAGTGAGAGAGTAGCACTGACATATATACACTAACAAATGTAAAATCGATAGCTAGTGGGAAGCTGCTACATAGCACAGGAAGATCAGCTCGATGCTTTGCGACGACCTTGAGGGGTGGGGTAGGGAGGGTGGGAGGGAGGCTCAAGAAGGAGGGGATATGGGGACATATGTATGCATATGGCTGATTCGCTCTGTTGTATAGCAGAAACTAACACAACATTGTAAAGCAATTATACTCCAATAAAGATGGGGGGCAGTTTTCTTTATTGGGCACTTGCTAGGTTGCTGTAGACCTTTGACTTTTTCAGAATTCCTATAAGATTAGTTCAGCCACTTTCCAGTTGCTTTTTGATATTTCTGTGTGTGAATGAGGACTTAGAGCTACCTAGTCTGCCATTTTGCTGACGTCTTTTGACCACAACTGGGAATTCTTGAAGGAGTGATATGTCTCCGGGAGCCCTATTTCTTCCACTCTCATTTGTTTCTCTACTCATTGCTGGTTTGACTTCAGTGCCAGTTGCCACACTGAAACTGCCCTTCACAGGGTCACCAGTGCAGCCTATAAGTCAGGTTCCGTTGGGTACTGCCAATTCTTACTCTATCTTGTTTGTTCTTTTTGACACATTTTGATACTACTGACCCTTTTTCCTTTCTGGAAACTCCTTTGTTGGTCTCTGTGAATACATTTTCTAAGTTCTTTTTTTTCTCCTTTCCTGCAGTTTAATTCCTTTTTTTTTCTCCTCTTCCTGCAGTGTCCCTCAGGGTTCTGCCCTAAGCCTTTTCATCTCATGCTTTCCCTCCCCTTGGGTTATACTACCTATGACTCCTAGCCACCACTGCTCTGCTGATGACTTTCAAATGGATAGCGTTTAGCACAGCTCTCTTTTAAGTCACAGATCTATACATCCACCTGCTTAATGAACATATATATCTGGATATTTCACAAACATCTCATACAAAACATCTTCAAAACAAATTCTTATCTTTATGTTCAGTCCATAAACCCGAGACTCATCTTAGCTCCCTCCCTGTCTTTTATCCCTGTCAAGGCACCACTGAAGCCATGCGAATCATACTTTCATAGAATCTCCTCTCCATTTCCATTGCCCAGTGCCTTCATTTTGATCAGCAAAATTTGTTACCTAGATTACTTTCTCCAGTCTATTCACTTTCCAATTCAATTACCGTACTGCTGACAGAATAATCTTTTTAAAGAGTAACTCTGATCGTGACACTCCCACTTAAAAACCTTTCTAGGTGCCTCCCCTCCCCCACCCCAACAAAGTGGCATTCATAAGAAAATCCAAACTCCTCAGACAGCAAACTCCTCAGACAGCTTACAATGTTTCTCATGATCTGGCACATGTTTTACAGCCACATTTATAATTCTACCTCTCATATAATTCTCCTGCAAACATTCCAGGGCTGTTTTTGCCATCATTCTTTCACATACGCTCTTATGGAACACATTCCCTACCCAAGACAGGTGCCTCGTAAATGTATGTTGGATTAAAAGAAGAATGTTGAATTATTACATGAAGCCAGGTTGTTAGAACTGAGAAGGTGGTCTTAGTTCTACTTAGACTAAAACCAGCATGGTTTTCAAAGACTTCAAAGAGGTAGGAAGATGAAGGAATAGATCTTTGAATGACACTCTTCCAAAAGGATTTTCTTGTCAGAAACTATTATCATTTTCATTCTTACAGGAGTGGAATATGGAGGTTTGGTGGGCATCTATAGTTTGAATCACATCCCAACAATATATCACCAATGCAAAAATATTAAAAGGGGGGTTTCCCTGGTGGTGCAGTGGTTGAGAGTCCGCCTGCCAATGCAGGGGACACAGGTTCGAGCCCTGGTCCGGGAAGATCCCACATGCCGCGAAGCAGCTAAGCCCGTGCGCCACAACTAATGAGCCTGCGCTCTAGAGCCCGCAAGCCACAACTACTGAGCCCGCGTGCCTAGAGCCCATGCTCCGCAACGAGAAGCCACCGCCATGAGAAGCCTGTGCACCACAATGAAGAGTAGCCCCAGCTCGCCGCAACTAGAGAAAGCCTGAGCACAGCAACGAAGACCCAACGCAGCCAAAAATAAAATAAATTTATAAAAAATTATATTAAAAGGATTTTGAGATCAAGCAGTTCCCTGTAATTTGTTATGCCTCAAGCCTTGCTACTCTTTAAAGTGTGGTCCATGGACCAATAACATTGGCGTTCCCTGAGAGCTTTTAGAAACTCAGCATGGATGAATTAAGATGGGTGAACAGAGTGAGAAATTCAACAAAGTGATGATAGAAAATATTAAAAAGTACCAAATAGAAGTCAGAGCTGAAGAACACATTAACTGAAAATTGTTAAGGTGTTCAACAACAGACTACATGAAGCAAACAAAGGCTCCGTGAATTAGAAGTCAGGGCAGTGGAACTCACCTAATCAGAGAAGGAAAAAAAGTGATGCTGGATTAAAGGGCTTGCATTACATAGGTCCCAGAAGGAGAAGAAAGTGAGAAAGGGGCAGAAATCCTGTTTGAAGAAATACTGAAAGACTCCCTAACCTGGGGAAGGAACTAGACACCCAGCTCCAGGAAGCCCACAGGGCTCCAAATAAGATGAACACAAAGAGATCATAAATAATCCCACATGTAATACGGTCAAAAAGAATGAAATCTTGCCATTTGCGACAACATGAACGGACCTCAAGGGCATTACGCTAAGTTAGAGAAGTCATACAGAGAGAGACAAATACCATATGATCTCTCTTATATGTGGAATATTTTTTTTTTTAAAAAAAGCAAGCTCATAGATACAGAGAACAGATTGGTGTTGCCAGAGGCGGGGGTGGGGTGTGGAAATAATGGGTGAAGGGCTCAAAGACTAAAACAATAAATAAAATGTTACACAAAACAGGATTGCTGCTTATAATTTTAAGGGTCAACAGCTCCCCTGTGGACCCCTAGGAGTCCAGATACTTCCACGTTTAAGAGCCCTTGTTCTAAAGTGACCTCCGAGGGATGTCTGTCCCTTTACCCTACTCAAATAGCAGATGTTTCGTATTTTACAGACACCGTCGTTGGTGGCGGGTTTTGCCACGATGGTCTGGCTCTGCCAGCCCTGGGGAGAGCTTAACCATCTCCACGAGCATGGACTAACTATACACACCTAAGTCTACCTTTGTTCAGCCACCCTTGGTTTATCCTGGAGAAAATGAAACCAAAGAAAGGAAAGAAATCATGGACTTGGTTTCCTGGACGAATTTAGCAAGAAAACAATAAACCAAATTACCCTCTGGACTGAAGGAGGGAAGGAAGAGGGGCTTATTTAGAGGTGTTCAACGCTAAAGCTCACCACCACATTCCTAGTCCATTATGCCAAGACTCACCTTCCATATGGTTACTCTGGGAGGGGGCTGACATCTCTGACTGGCTCTATACTGCCATTAGCCATTTGCTAGCAGAATACTCACAGACCACAGCAAAGCTAACCCTCCCACTATGGACTAAGCAAAAATGTGCTGGTGGATATCCTTTAAGTTGGTGTAAAGAGGGGCAAGATAAGTGATCTCAGGGCCTCAAACAAGCCCCTGCACAAGGATCTTTTGCCCCACGCAGCCTGGGCATTGCAGCCTGTCCTGTGACTTGGCTAACGTGTATGTCACCTGTTTCTGCTTCCCAGTGCAACGGGCCTTGCGTCGGGCCTCGCCTCGCCGTGCAGCACAGACAAGTCTTCTGTCAGACCCGGGATGGCATCACCTTACCATCAGAGCAGTGCAGCGCCCTTCCGAGGTAAGACAGAGCCATGGACTGCCTTTTCCCAGGCCCTGTGTCAATAGCACGGAAAGACGGTGGTAAGTAAACGTTTCTCCTCCAAACTTCCATGGTCCCAGCGGTCACCTCCATTCTCCCCAGGTCACTGGCCTCCTAGAGGTAGATGGCTCAGTGGTGGCCTCGTGCTTACTGAATGGGCCAGGCTGGGCTTTCCCCTTTCGGAGATGGAGAGAGAATGCAGAGGATGCTGTTCCTCTGAGGAGGCCTGATGGCACAAGAGACCCGTGCTGGCTACAGGGTGGACAGGAGGTCAGGTCCACAAAGTGGGCACCAGACCCCAAAGGCTCCACCAGCCTCTCACTCTTGTCCACCTCCCTCTAGAAGTTATGCTGAGACCCCTGTCCCCAGGTCTCAGCCTACCATTCCTATCCAGCCCCCAGCCCCTGTCATCCTTCCTTCCCTTGGGGAGAGGGCTCATCACCCGCCTCGCTAAGGTCCCCGCCCCCGAGAGCGGCTCTGCCGTCCCCCACCCCGGTAGAGCTCATTCTCAGGTCATGCAGTGACACGGACATTGTAGAGATGAGCAGACAGAGGCCCAGTGAGAGGAAGGGGTCTTCTGAGACCCTACAGCCGTTCAGTAACAGAGCAGGGATCAGTACCCAGGGCTGGCAGCGCTGGGAGTTCTGAGAACTGAGTTCTCAGGGATACCTGAGATTTGGGGGTTTCCAGCACTGTTTTCACATCAGCTCCCCTGATTCATCCCCCAGAGAGGCAGACCCTAATCCTGCCACCCTCCTACCACAGGCCCGTGAGCACCCAGAACTGCTGGTCCGAAGCCTGCAGCGTACACTGGAGGGTCAGCCTGTGGACCCTGTGCACGGCGACCTGCGGCAACTACGGCTTCCAGTCCCGGCGCGTGGAGTGCGTGCACGCCCGCACCAACAAGGCAGTGCCCGAGCACCTCTGCTCCTGGGGGCCCCGGCCCACCAACTGGCAGCGCTGCAACATCACCCCGTGTGAAAACAGTACGTTCCAACCCCACAGAGCCTTCTGCAGATTCCCCACGAGGCGTCAGGTGCAGCGGGCAGTCCCCGGAACTCAGCCTGAGCATAGGGCAGTGGACCAGCTTTCCCAAGGATCCAGCTAGGGCTGGAGTTGTCTATTTTCAGAGGGTGCATGGGTGCATGCAGGCGAGCAAAGGTGCATGCGAGGATATACATGCACGTGTCCAGCCCACAAGAGATGGCTGGGTGTGGCCCAAGGGCTCCATCCTGGCCCCTGAGACAGCCAGGTGCCTTTGGCCAAGTGCTGGATGAAATCAGCCTCCAGCTCACCTACGGGAGTCTGGCTGGTACCCAGAGGGGACAACTAAACAATGGCTCTTGGGGAGAAAGCACTGTTTGCGCCCAAGCAGCACACAGAGCACCTCCCGCTGAGCCAACCCTGCACCCATCACGGCTCTGCGTCTCACAGAACGAGGACCTGCCGACCCCCACCCTCCTTCGCAGCCCCGTGGGCACCCACCGGTCTGTGCAGGAGCCACACCTAGGATCTGATACTCATTCACTCCCTCTTCCCTCAAGTCTAGACCCCTCCTCCTTAGCCCAGCACCAGCGTTTGTATCCCCATTGGGTGAGGATCTATTTTTCTCTTCCTCTGGACCCAAAACAAATTGGAGGTGCTTCTCCACAGGGAAGGAGACAAAGCATGAAGCAAAGAAAAGGGAATTTTTAAATGTTGCTGTGCCGTTTCCCCCGCAAACAGGGCCACACTGAGCCTCAGATTCCCCACGCTGAGCAGATGCCGTGTAGGCAAACAGTGCCAGTCCTTTTTCTACACAGGGTGGGATTGTATATGTCCTCTCGTGTGATGCTGACCCATCTCTGTCAGCTCCCCATACTCAGGACCACCGTTCCACGAAAGTAGTTCAGACTTACTATATTAACCGCAGGTGTCCACGGCCCGAATCCACGTCAGCCTGTGCCAATACCGAACTAGGACGCCACGGCGCTCTGGTAGGCACGGTGAGGGGAAGGGGTAGAGAGGCTCGGGAGAGAGGACGAGCACATGAAGCTTCACGGGGGGAAAGGAAGGCTCGCGTTACAGGCGGTGAAGCCACCAGACAGGTCCTCACTTGCACACCACCCCGAAGTGGAGCAGAATTTAGTCCTTCTGGGAAGCAGCTCAAGGAGGAAAAGCATCAATCAGTCAGACACTCAAACGCCACGGGAAAGGCCCCCCCGCCCAGGAGGTGAGGCGGTCCTGAGCGCCTTCAGGAAGGAAGGGGGCTATCGGTATTCGGCCCCCAGTCGCAGCCTGAGCTGCCCCCATGGTTGGCAGCCTGGGGAGCAAGTGGCCGAGCTCCACCGGAGCAAGGCCAGCCCAGAGGCCTCCAGCACGGGTGTCTGGTGCCCAAGGCAGACCCCAGGAGGCACCCGGTGGCCACGGCTGTTACCGAGCCTCCGTTTCACCTCTCCTTTCTGTCCCCTTTCCCAGTGGAGTGCAGAGATACCACCAGGTACTGTGAGAAGGTGAAACAGCTGAAACTCTGCCAACTCAGCCAGTTCAAATCTCGCTGCTGTGGGACTTGCGGCAAAGCGTGAAGACAGGACGCGGGGAGAACGCTACCCTGGCAGCACGGAGGACTCACGCAACCACCTTGGACAGAACTTAAGCTTTCTTCGTTTTATTTATTTATTTCCCCCTCTCCACCCTCCACCACACACACCCTCGTCAACCTCCTCCCTTGCCCTTCCCCCTCCCCAGACATGAGGACCCCAGCATGTCTTCTCTCTCAGTTAGCTGGAGGACAGAATGAGGGGACAGGACAAGGACGGAGGTCTAACGGAGGTTGCAGAGCAGACCGGGCCAGACAGAAAGAGCTCCCTGGAAGAGAGCCAGCTCCCTCCCCAACCTGAGTCCCAGGGAGACCTAGGAAGAGGCCAGCGCAGCCCCCCGGGGCCAGCAGGGAGCCAGAGCCACGGTAGACGGGAGAGAGAGGCAGAAGGGGAGGGTGCCAGAGGGTTTGTGAAGCATCGGTACTGACTCCGGACAGCCAACAGCATCTCTCCTGGCAGGAGATGGTTAAGGCAGGGGAGGGAGGACACCATCCATGCTTGAGAACCCAGCCCAGGACTCAGCTCTTCCAGTGGGGGGCACAGAGCAATGAGAACTCAAACCACGGTGGAGGTAAAGGGGAGCCAATCCAAGTAGGCCTAAAGCGCACAGCGATGCAGAAAACGAAGTGGGGAAGGAAGGGACAGAAGCACAAAGAAGCCTGTGCGAGTTCCTGAGAGGGGGAGCGAAGGGGACAGGGGAGCGAGCGGGCAGCCACACGAGGCTCTGAACCACGAGCCCGAGTGCCTGGGGTACCAGTGCAGGCTCAGGGGAGTCTGCGGTGCTCAGCTCTGCTGCCCCCAGGAAGGCACAGCCCTGGGGCCCGGGCCCCTCCCTGCAGCGGAGAGGGGTCCCCGAGCGAGCCGCTCTGTGAACTTCTGCCCCTTCCCCCCATGGCAGAGCTGGTGAGACAGCGGCGGGGCCTAGCTGCGCAGTCAGGCCACCCCTGGCGTCTCTGAATCAAGCATCCCCCAGCCCGGAACGAACTGCTGACCTGGGCCAGGGTGTTTCGCTCATGAGTAGGCTGGGTTTCCTGCCTATATGGTTTTTACTGCTCCACCTGAGGGCCAAGGACTGGGGTCAGCTGGCCAAAAACCAACCCACTATTCCAGTTGCCAGGGTATCCAACAGAGGAGAGCGACCAGGGCACCCGTGGAACCGCAGGCTTGCGTGGGCCCCTCCCGGGGCACGGTGACGGCTGCCCTGTATTCAGACAACAGGCCGGGGCGGGGCGCTGGGGCACAGAGGCAAAGCCAAAGGATAACTAAAGCTTCCCAGACGCTCCTCAAAGGCTTTTCAACCCCTTCCCTCCACACAGTGAAATACTATGAACTCTACCAGAATTAAAATACATTGGTTTTGCTAACTCAGTGGGCAAGGCGGCATACGCACTCCAGGAATGCCCGTCAGCTACAGTAGCGTGGCTGCAGCAAAGTGGCAAAACTGAAAATCTGGGACATCGTGGCTCATTGTCGATGAAAGTGCTCACTCAGCGGAGCGGTTTGGGGGCGAGTGATTTTGGCCTGCGCCCCCCAATCCCCGTTGCCACCATTTAGTAGCAGCTGGGGCAGAGCAGGGTGGCCGGAGTCACTCACCCCTCAGCCGAACCGCCCCCTCACATACAGACTCGCAAAACGTCACACACCTCGGGGCCACCACTGACATCAGGGCTGCATTTTCTAGCCAGCCTGGAAGTACAAGTTAGTGGGGGAGACATTACGCTTTGTGTTCTCCCCAGGTGAGCTACGGACAGTTAAGGTGGTTCTTTCTTCCTCACCACAATAATGGGCTCTAAGAAATCATGTTCCTAAAAATCAGTGTAATGTTTATTTAAAATAAAAGAGAATGTTTTCTATGTATATCTTTTGTGAATATTTATTAGGATTTCCTGTATAAAAAAGTGCAATATTAATAATTGTACATTGTCTTCCAGAAAAAAACAAATTATTTGGGGGACTTTTTATTAACTTCCTGCAGTTGTGTTCCTGTAAACTCGGTGGTGATTATTGTATTGTTCCTATTTTTAATAGAACCTGATGTTTAACTCTGGATCCATTCGCTGTGTACAGAATACATTGTAAAAGCTAGCACAGGATGACAGGGCAATAAGAGGGGATTCGTTTGTGACACAATAGTTATGCATGGAATGTGCAAGACAGATTCCATACTACTACTAATGTGGTTGATACTATCTAGCTCAATAGCTATGGAAAACCAGTGGCCAATATTTACATTTCCTAAATAGCAGGTGTCCTCCAGCTCCACCACGTGTCGGGTTGTAGCAGGTGGAGGCGGGTTTCAGAGTGAGCTTGGAGGACCTAGGTTTGGGGCGGGCAGCAGCGTGCTCCTTGCATGAGATGAATGTACATTTACTGTCTGTTCTGTGAATTGTGACTCGGCAGCACCAGAAGATTATTAGGGCTGCTGAAGAATGTGGAAGGCAGCACTTCCTCCCCTAAAACACAAAACTCTATTTATATTTTTTGTACAGATAATACAGCTTATTTATTTAAATCTTGTCGTCCGAGTCTCTATTAAGCTCAGCCTTCCTCTCTTGTTTTGGGCAGGGGGGTGAGGCTGGTTCCCAGTCACTTACGTGAGTTTGGCTAAAATGGAAGAATCGCAGTTTGCAGCTTTGCATGGGAAGCTGGGGGCCATGAACCCAGAGGAGCTAGATGTGCACAAATTGAGGCTTACTGCTGTCTTTGACAATCATCTCATTTATGACCCTGTGTGTCAGCAGACCTCGGAGAGATGGAGGATTTGGTTCCAGACCACTGCAGTAAAGCAGATATCACAATAAAGGAATTCCCACGAAGTTTTTGGTTTCGCAGTGCATATAAAAAGTATGTTTACACTATACTGTAGTCTATTAAGTGTATAATAGCATTATGTCTTTAAAAACAATGTACATACCTTAGGTAAAAATACGTTTTTGCTAGAAAATGCTAACGATCACCTGAGCCTTCAGCAAGTCACAGTAGTAACATCAAAGGTCACTGATCACGGATCACCACAGCAAATGTAATCATGATGAAAAATTTGAAATATTGTGAGAATTAACAAAACGTGACACAAAGACACAAAGTGAGCGAATGAATGTTGTTTGAAAACTGGCGCCAACAGACCTGCTCAGGGTGGGGTTGCCACAAACCTTCCATTTGTAATACACACAGTATCTGCGACCCACAACAGAGCAAAGCACGATGAAGCGTGGTACATGCCTGTGGTGGGAAGAAGGGAGCCACGGCACCGTCAGGAAGAAGAGCGAGTGCAGACATCTCGGTGGCGGGTTGGGGGGGCGGGTGTGTGTGTGTGCAGACTCGGAGCAGGAGGGGTCTCACTCCCGGTCAGGCTTCCTACCCCGAGGGCATGCACCGCATGCAGTGGCTGCGTGCTGAAATCCTGGGTGTGCGCCCTTGTCGGGGCTCCCATCTATAGATCATTCCTACATTCAATCCTCACATGCACCCTGTGATCATCTCCATTGACATGTGGGTAGACAGAGACCCACAGAAGCCCAAGGTCACCCAGAATTCAAACCTGAGCAGCCTGGCTTCTTAGCCAGAGCCCTGCTCTTCCCCGCTATGCCGGCCTCAGCTCCTCCGTGCGCAAGCCGAGCAGCTGTGGCCGCCCAGGTGCAGGCACCTTTCTCTCCTACCGCTCAGAGGTTGGGAGAAGACGATGGCGGGACTTTTAATGGAGCTGTTGCTTTCTCACCCCCTAAAATCAATTCTCATGGCACTGTAGGGCTCCTAGCTCCCCCTACTTTTAAAGCATTTAATAAAGCTACTATAGAGAGTGCAGAAACAAAAGCATACTTGTAGGGTTCTATATAAACAGGCTCTGGTGAAAGGGCAGCGTGTCCCCAGACCCGGAAGATGTCCACACAGGGACCTTTGTGTGAGATACGCTCCAGGGGACCCCAGCCCAACTCCAGCCTGTTTCCAGCAACTCACCCCAGCACGCGACACTCTGCCGAACAGCGTAAAAATATGCCAGAAAGCTCTTCTTGAAATTCTAACTATTTTCTAAGGAGTTGTGGGGTTTGCTTTAAAGAAAAGACCGATGCTAGCGCTATAAGTACTCACATACCAGCAACCAAACAATGTTCCACAGAGACCCCCGTGGAGGGTTTTGTGGGGGGAAGGAGTCAGAGACGCCAGAGCGAAAAGCCAGGAAGGCTCAAAGGGTGGGAAGGGCTCAGACAGCACGTATGGAAAATCTTCCAGCCAAAATCACAAAGCTCATTCAGCAGGCGAAAAAGAGAGATTCTGACCAAGATGCCACCAACCACAGTGTAAAAGTTTGGAATCTTAACCATGAGCCAGTCCTAGGATTGTAACGCCTCCTGCGAGAGTGCCCTGCTTGGCCTCAGGGGTTTCCAGGACTTTGACGAGATGAGCTCAGAAAGTCTGTGGGCCCACCGAGACCAGACTGATCAACAATCACCAGAGCTCACTCATGTCCCAGCCTCCTCACCTTTGAAGAGAGGATACCTCATGGGATAGGGCTGTTGTAAAGAACTGGTTCATTCCTGTCGAGGAAATAGAAGGGGGCCTGGCATGTCACTGAACCATTCACTGAATGTTAATTGCTATTATCATCATCCGGGCTACCTTAGAGAGATGGGGAGATGACGGGCAGGGCTGGCAGAACGTTTGCTACGTCACATTACTTCCCATTGTCAGCTTTCAGAGACCCTTGCTTATGTTTCCATTTTCAATTGAGAAACACATCAGTCATTCCTTAAAAGTTTAGTACCAGACAATAGCGTAAACAAGAGAGGTATTAGTGAACCAAGCTCTGTATCTTGGAAGAAAACAGATCCATCCACGTAGCAAACTCAAACATTCACCAAAATACTGACAAACTTCCAGAAATACTTCCCGAGACAGATATTATTTTATAATCCCAAAGTACAACATAGTCTCAATTCAAAATACCCAAATGTACACATAAATGCCATCTCCTTTGATTTAGTTTAAAAAAAAAAAAAGAAGATGGAGAAATAGTCATTCATGAGCAAATTCACAAGTAAAGTAAAGTAAAAGGTAAAATTAAGGATATCTCACTTACCAAGTGGTACGCTTTCTCATCAACAGCATGGTATTATCCTCTCACCTCATCCTGCAAATAAACCTAAAGGAAATAACCCAATTTTATTAATGGTTCTCAGCTTAAATGAGACAAGTTAGATCTCAATAATCTATCCGCAGGGCTCCCCACAATAGGCAAATTCATCCACAAGGAGAAACGGAATCGTGGGGTAGAGAGAAGGACGAAGCTTTTGGGAAATAACCCAATGAAAGCTGACCTGTCTAGCAAGCTTACCCATGGGAGAATAAATTAGGAAACAAAATGAGGTGACACCCCCTTGGTTTTTTCTCTCTCTGTCCCGCATTTCGTTTGATGAACCAACTGTGATTTAAGGACTTCAGGATTCAGACTCAGAATGCACTGAATGTGAGTTAAATCAGGGAAGGTTATCTACCCATGTCATAGACTGCCAGTGAGGAAAATATCGGTGTCGATGCAAGCCTTGAAGCGAATAGTAAAGAAGTGAATACCCAATGAATTCTACCAATCCTCTAAGATTAATCTAAAATTGTTATCTTCCCCCACCCACCCATCCTGTCCACTTGGAGATACTTTCACAGGTCAAATGTGTGTGAGCTGATCAGAGACTGTTATCTTCAACCAAATCTTAGCTTCTTACTCACAGCACCCCAAGGTTTTCAACTGTTTGCTGCCACCCCTAAAATTGGAAGGCAGGTATGGGTAATGAAGCGTCTGCTAATAAGAACTGAGCTGTCACCTTCTCTGTCAACAAGAGGTTTACAGCTTCACTCAGATGCATTCTGTGAAGCACCTGGTCTCCATCAACCACATGTGTCACGCTTCTGATAACACAATATACAGATGTCACTCACCTCTGTTTTCCAAAGGCAAAATCCAACTTCAACCAAGGATTTCCCAGGCTGCTCCTAAAGAAAGAGTTTATATATGTGTAAACAGACATTAAATGTGCAGTTTTATGTGAGTGAAGAGAAAGCAGACAGTGGGGAATGGTTCTCCTGCCGAACATAAATAATGTTTGCTTAAGCAGAATGCTTAGGAGGACCTGAGAGATTGCACAGTCAGCACCCAGACCAGAAAGCAGGCCCGGGAAACCTGCTCCCTCCCTCTCCAAGATGCCATAAACAGCCTTCCTCCAGGTCTTTGTGATACCAGGGTTGACCTCGTTACAAATCCCACGAAGGACAGTAGACAAGCTGTGAACAACTTAGTTACCAGGTGAGCAACTCTAGGAAAGGTTTAATGGTCAAGGAAGGGAGTGCGGTGATGAAGTGTGTCATGGGCTTGGTTTTATTCCCCCAATCCCCACCACCATTTTTTTAAATAACAATGAAAGGGCCAGGAAATGACGTAGCTGAGGTCAGCTGAAGGTTGATGAAGTTGTTCGCCAGTCATCCAGGTAGCTCTCTGTCCCACAGCTGGAGCTCAGCAAGTCACAGTGCCAGGGCACAGAGCAGGTGCCAGATTCATGGACCAGCCACTCCTGAGCTGGATTTCTTCACCTGCACACCTCCCTGCTACTGGACTGGAGACACTCAAGGTAACCACCTGGGAGCAAACCCCCATGACCTAGATCCTCCCCTCCTTTTGCACTTGTGAAGGTCTAGCCTTTGCAACTTGGGCCCAGCTGGGATGGAAAACCACCAGCCTCTTCATCTGGTCCTACTGGACCTCACTCTACTCGCCCCTACCAGGTAGTCCTCTGTCTCTTCTGATCTCATCTCCTTCCCCCTGGTTTCTTTTCCCATCACATACCTTTCCTTTCCCTCAGAGTTTGACCAGCTCTAACTAAGCACCAACTCTGTGCCAGGCCCAGGCTGGACCCTGAGGCCACAGGGTGAAAGCCTAGTCTCTGCTTTGAGCCCCACCAAGAAAGCAGACACATCCCACCACTAACGCAACGTGCCCTACTCTTCCAAGTTTGGGGGATTCTCCAGCCCAGCTTTCTTCCTCATTTGGTCCTGTCCAGTCAGCAAGCCAGGGATCGCTCCTTTTATTCCTAATCCTCTCTCACTGGGGCTTTTACAAAGGTATCCCGACTGGAGTCCAGTCTCTTCCAATCCACTTCCCATATAGCAGCCAGCACTCTTCTTATACTACCTGCAAATACATCAACGTAAACTGGTGCATACGTGTAAAATTAACTTAAACCTACACCCTGGGACTTCCCTGGTGACTCAATGTACAAGACTCCATGCTCCCAATGCAGGGGGACTGCGTTCGATCCCTGGTCAGGGCACTGTATCCCACATGCATGCCACAACTAAGGATCCCACGTACCACAACTAAGGAGCCCAAGAGCCACAACTCAGGAGCCCACCTGCAGCAACTAAGACCAGCACAACCAAATAAATAAATAAATATTTTTTTAAAAAAGCCCTACACCCTAGGAGGCAGCTAGCTAACAATTTAATTACCTATTCATGAATCTACCCTCCAAAAGTGACCATTGCAAGCGTTTCAAATATCGTTATCTAAATCTGCACCAGAAGGTTTGTCAATTACACAAAGTTCATTAATTACACACCAGTGAAATTAGCTGTATTAGAGGACTGGAAAGGGTACACAAGCACCACTGCCCTTGTACAAACCATCTAAGTATCCAGCAAACCCAGCAGCCTAGAGCTGCAAGTCCAGAGCTCTCCTTGGTCCTGTGTATCCCCACTCCCCGCACCCAACCCTTGCTTGATCTGACCAGAGAAGTTTCTGGCTGATCTTACCACAAGAACAACCACCGTGGAGTAACTGTCAGAGTGCCTAGGGTTGTAATGATAGGATTTATTCAGGTTCACAGAGCAGGTTATGTGGCAGCACTGGGCCAGTTGGCGAGCATTTATGCCTGTCCCAGAATTTGGTCTGAGATTGTTTCCACTGAAACACACCATCTTAGGGAGAGAGGCTGTGTCGGTGGAAACACAGAACTCCGGCCTCTCTTAATGGAGCTCCCATTTTACCAAGATAACCTGGAAACTGTTGGTCAGCCAAAACAGCTTAAATTCATTCACAAAGAAATATTCTCAAAAGACGGTTTGGGTTATACCAGTCCTCTGTTTTTTTAAAGCCTTCTCCACCTTCCTACTTTGTCAGGATAAGGGACAGACTCCTTAAAATGTCCTGAGGCACCCTGCAAAAGCCCAGCCTCATCTCTGGCTGCTTTCTCTGGGTGACTGGCCTCAGTTCCTTGAAGGCTCCAGGGCCCATCCTCCTTCCCCTTGTCACCTTCCCATGAGCCATGGAACACTGGCCGCCATACCCCCCACCACCTACTCCTCCCTTGGGAGTTTCCCTGGCAGCCAGGGTGGGACGAATATGGAGGCTGTCAGATTTAGTTACCACATCTCCTCTTGTAAATAGAGTGCTAAAACGATCTGTTGTTTTGCTGAAAAGATGATGATGGGTGGGGATAAAGACGACAATGACCAACGGAAGACTATACTGCATGACGTGATAGAAGGACGAAGAAATCCTAAAGGACGAGATCTGGATAACTGTGGCTGGAGAGGCTGGGGAGAGAGGAGACAGAGGAGGGAAGGGGGAGAGGTGAGGGGAGTCCCACCTCAGCATCATACTTACAATCTCAAGGAAGCCATCACCACTCTTCAAGCTAACTCCCTGCCCTCTCCCTCCCTCCAAGCACCCAACACAATGACAATCACCTGACCCATCCCGGTGCCTGGTAACTCAGAAGATCTTTCCTTCTGTACTTCAAGAAAGACCCCTTTCTCCCTAAAAGCTGTAGTGGAGAAAGGAGAGGCAGAAAGAGGAAACATGTCTGGAAATTCTAGGATATTCCAGTCACCCCTTACCAGGGACCACACTGGGACCACAGCAGTAAGTGGAAGTGCCAGGCCTGTCTGGCTGCAGAGCCTCTTCAAAGGCCTCACTGCACCTCGCTTCCCATTTGAATGGCGGTCCTGCATTCAGATGCCCTATCCCAGCCCGCCTCGACCTCAGTGGACAGCAACTCCATCCTTCCAGGCACTCAGCCCAAAGGTTCTGGAGTCATGCTGATTCCCTGTTAATCTCACTCCACCTCCAATGAGCAACACAGTGTAGTCTACTCATTGCCCCCATTTCTACCAGCCAGGTGTGGACCTGAATCATTCTCTACGTCATAAGCCTCCTGCCGAGCCCTGCTTCTACCCTTGCCCACTGCCGCCCCTCACAGCAGCCGTCAGGGTGACCACAGTGACAGCTGTAATAGAAACCTGATCTGGGCACTTCTCAGTTGGCTCCCCTTAGAGTAAAAGCCAAATTCCTGGCAATGGTCTCTACAGCCCTCACGGGCCTCCTGACTGCTCCCTGGACACCCCTAGACCAAACTGTGCCCACCCTGGGGCCTTTGCACTAGCTGCTCCCCGACAGCCTCACCTCTCCCTTTGAGACTCTCAAGGACCCCCTTCTCAGTGAGGTCCACCCGGACCGTTCCCTTCAAGACACCCTGTACCTCCCAGAGCTCCCGGGCCCTCTTTCATCCCGACCACCTTTTCCTTTTCCCATGGCTCTTATCACCTTCTAACTTACAATACACAGGAGGCTTTTTATTTATCATGTGCGTATTACTGCATTTCTATTATATATTCCACACTATTAGATAGTCATATATTAGTGAACTGCACAGTCCACCTATTTATTATTGAACGTCTGTCTCCCCCACTAGACTGTAAGCCCCACGAAGGGTAGGATCTGCATCTGCTCTGTTTACTGATATAGCCCGAAGCACCTAATAAATATTTTCTGAAGGAATGAACCAATCTATGTATGTATGTGTGTACAGGTGGCTGGGAGGGGGAGGACGAGGGAGGGTGGTCAGCGCTATGACAGACGGGGCGTGCTGTCCCTCCTGGTGACGGAGCTGAGACAGTAGCTATAGGACTGTGGGGGGCAGGGAGGCGTATCTAGGGGGCGGAGGCACATATGATGGGATGTGTGGAGGGAGAAGGGAATATTTCTGAGAAACCACCCATCAGACAGGGAATTCATTGGATGGAGTAGAGGAAACGAAAGCCCATGGAGACGCGGGAGAACACCTAAGGGCCATCTGGATGGGTCCCCTGGAGGTGCCCACAGGGCAAGGGCATGGCGAGAACTATGGCTGACCCAGGAGTCTGGGAAAAGGGCTGCACAGACACTGTGATAGCCTCAAGTCAGACAGACCCCTGGGGCAGCCAGGCAAGCAGAGGTAGGAGATACAGCAATGTTCGGATCTCAGGGACACAGCCTCCCTTTGAGAGCTTATAATAAAACATACACAGCAGATGTGACTGTATGTTACCAAATCACAAGATGAAAATAACTTTTTCCTTGGAAAATCCCAAGGGATCTTTTTCTAAAGTGATTAACTATTTTAGACCAAAAGCTTAAAATGTAAAAATCTCTGCAAATAACCTTCATCTCTAAATGTAATCATTCCTCATTATACATTACACTTGTAAGTAAGTGAGTATCATGGAAAGAAGCCCTATTGCAACTTAATCAACATTTTTGTATCTATGTGTGTGTGTGTGTGTGTGTGTGTGTGTGTGTGTGTGTGTGTGTGTGTGTGTGTCCAGAAGCAATTAGTGACTAGGTCTGAATGCTAACTCAGTACTAGGTACAGTGGCGAATCACTCACACATACAATTACCATTCCCAAAGTTCTTTCAACCTTATTATTTCTGAAGCCACACACCTGCAAACCACAGAGCCTTTTAAAAGCTTTCCAAATTCCATTTTTTTCTCTCAACTTCAAGAGCCTCCTGCCTCTCTCTAGTAGCGCTCCCCTTCCTCCAAATCCACGGCATCATTCAAAAACATCTTCACTGTTCACAAGGTTTGTTTTACATACACAAGGTTTGTGTGTGTATAAAGTGAGGTGGTATGTGCTGGTGCTGTGGGAACTCGACAGAGTACGGCACAGGAGATACGCACTTGTGTCCACCGTCCCGTGCGTGAACTTTCTCAGGCTCCCTGTGCCCTGCGCTCCGGCTGTGCCATAACTTCCCATTTACCAAGAAGCCACACGATCTCAACGGACGGTGAGCGGGACCCTGAGGCACGGCAGGATCCACTGTGTTTCTGCATCATCGAAGAAAGGTCCGACCACATGTTTGCATGCATATGTGTTTTATCGCATTCTAAACTTCTTTGAGAAAAATGTATGATGAGAGGGAGACGCAAGAGGAAGGAGATATGGGGATATATGTATAGCTGATTCACTTTGTTATAAAGCAGAAACTAACACACCATTGTAAAGCAATTATACTCCAATAAAGATGTTTAAAAACAAAAAATCTATGATGAGCTCTTGGCAGTATTTCTCCACGTGTGTTCCAATAGGTTTTGCACAATAAAAGGACTCTGTTGTTGGAGTTGGAAATGATTGTTTCTGCCTGCTCGGCATTTACCCCTCCCTTCCCTGGAAACCATATCCCAGTTTTCTTTGGGGCATCCCCCTCACTCCCAGCCCTCCTACAGTTCGTGTAGCTCACATGGGATTGACCCCCCCCCCCCCACACACACACACACACACACTGCTCAGTGCAGGGGTGGACCCTGACTCTGGCCTGGACAGTGAGTATTTTCCGTCTCCCTGGCCATGGCCATCAGTTCCGGGACCAGCATGAGACACAGCCAGGCAAGACAGACTCAGTTTAGGGATTTTTACTGGAACCACCGGAAAGAAGCCCTTTAGCTAAAAGGATACTGTAAGGTTAGAATTGCTGGAAACTACCACATGGAAAGAGCCTGCCTAAGAGGGCAATGCAGAAGAAAAGAAAGCCAAAAGACGAAGACCAAGTCCCCATCACAGCATTCAGGCCCCTGGATCCAGCTGTGCCTAAAGCCCACAGATAAAGCCCTAGACTGTTCAACTGCCTGAACCAACAAATTCCCTTTTTCATTTGAGCACGTGTAATTTGAGCACTTACAAGAATGCTGAGTCAGGACTTCCCTGGTGGCGCAGCGGTTGGGAATCCGCCTGCCAGTGCAGGAGACACGGGTTCAAGCCCTGGTCCGGGAGGATCCCACATGCCACGGAGCAACTGGGCCCGTGCGCCACAACTACTGAGCCTGTGCTCTAGAGCCAGCAAGACACAAAGACTGAGCCCACGTGCCGCAACTACTGAGCCCTCATGCCTAGGGCCCGTGCTCTGCAGCAAGAGAAGCCACCGCAGTGGGAAGCCCACACACCGCCAACGAAGGGTGGCCCCCGCTCGCCGCAACTAGACAAAGCCCACACGCAGCAGCAAAGACCGAACGCAGCCAAAAATAAATAAAAGAAAAAGATAAATAAATAAAAGAATGCTGAGTCACAGCCTGGGTTATACAAAGTTAAACAAGGTGCCTTTACTATAGTGTTTCACAGACCTTTCAAAGGATTAATATGCATCATGCATCTCCAACAGGAGGCTCTAACATGCAGCCTTTCCCAAACTTAGACGTCCAATGAACGTTTTTGAGAACCGTATCACAGGACTGGTATTCCAAGGAAAAGACCTTGGGCTGATACATACGACCTGTAGGTTGACCTCAAGTTAAAATACTCCAAATCCCCATTCCCTTATTATTCTGGATAAATGAGATAAACGGGAATTCATTTATCCAACACTACCGATGCATTTGTCCAGCCTTTAAAAATGTGTATGATTTTTTATTCTTTTTACTAAATTGGGGTCATAAGCACAAACTATGGTATATTTTTTAGACTTAGTATGTATGCACATACGTGTGTGTGTGTGTTATATTGGGATAATGCATGAGCTGCCATACTTTTGAGTTCTGCCCTTTTTAATTGGGTTTATTTTATTTTATTTTATTTTGGCCTCTAGTCCCACTGCCAAGCTATTAGCTGTCACTGCTTTCTGCTCTAAATGTGTCTACTTCTAGCAGCAGAGTCTCTGACTCTTCTCTGGGCTAGTAAACCAGGTAAGAGAAGCTCTTTGGGAACTTTGTGTGTTTAAAAAAAAAAAAAAGTGTGGAGGACGGGCCAACATGCTGAGAGTGAGCGCTGCGTAAAGCACCTGAGTTTCCATACATGAATTGCATGTCAGTGACTTTGGCAGATTAAAAGCGGCGTATTTCCAGGTTCTTGCCTCAGTTTGGGACAGCTGAAGTTTCCAAATAACTGACCTCCAAATATAAGAGATGTTACCATGCTTAGCCAAGAAAAGAGCCCCTCCAAGTCAACAGTAAGCAACGCGCCCTGCTTAGAAACTTCAAAATGAAAAAGGTTTGTTGGGTTTTTTTATGCCCAGGAGAGCCTATAGTCCAAAAAAATTCCGTTTCTTAGTTTATAAGTCATTCACTGGCATAGATGTCAAATTTCAGTCATTTTTCAGGTATTCTGTCTGTCTATAACTCTCAAGTAGCTGCTTGCCTGTTTTAAGGAGTATTTGTGGGCTCCCCTGTCCTATAACATGAAATGGATGGGGTATTGGGGACATCAGGGAAGAAACCAAGCTTCCCCCTTGTTGTTGAAAGAACAGCCTTGGTCCCGATGAGATGAGGCGTGCAGGCGGGCTGGCTGGTCTTGGGCATTAAAAGCCCAAGAAAATCAGTGTTTTAAATTCAACCACAGGAATGGAAAGTTCCTGAATCCTTTCAGTTAGCATCAAGCTGGGTTTGCTGCCACACTTCAATTGACGAGGAAAACCCATCAGTACGTCTCACGTCGGCATCCAACCCTGTGACCCAGAGGTACGGCTTAAAGAGGAGCCCAGCTTAGCATTGCCCTGATGCCCCTTCCGGAATCCAGAGCACGTGTTCTGAAAGGCTCCCCCAGTGCACCCCCAACGTGGGGAGGAACCAAGCACCTGCTCAGCCAGCCATGTGGAAACTCTGAGCCTGCCTGGCCGAAGTAAACACCCCTGTCTGTCCCCACCCCTGGTGTTTATGCTCAGAAGGGCCTCTGTCCTCCACTTCACTTCAAGGCCTGAGGACCAGATGCAGGCCCGGGTGATGGCTGGGCAGGCCTGAGGAGCCAGGGGGCCGTTTAAGCTGCAATTAGGACCTGTACACACCCCTCACCCGCCCTGCCCACTTCCTCTTGACAACTGCACAGCTGAAGAGCACTTTTGGAGGAAACGGATTGCTCAGCCCATCTTCATGGCCTAAATGACCAGATCCCAAAAAGGCGCGCCCCTCTGGGAAGGTTCTGCTGTGCCGATCCCATGGCCTTGGGGCACTTTGCTTCACTCCTGCATTAGAGGCAGAAGCATGGAGCGGGGTGGGGAGCACAGCTACTCTAACCGTGTACATTACTGCAAACACTTTCAGGGCCGTGTGACTATAACGAAAAGGCGTCTGGACACAGAGCAGGGAGTGCCTGCTCCCCTGCCACCCCCAGCAAGGCCCTGGCCGGGACAGCTGCTCCCGGTGTCAGAACTGGGCTGTGATTTCCACTTAGTGGAGGGCTCTCCCTGAGCCCCCAGACCCTCCGCCATGAAATTGCTGGTGATGTCTGAAAGGGGTAGGAAGGAGGGTGACTGGGGCCGAGGACGGTGTGGGAGAGCACTGTCTGATGCCGTCTGCACAGCATTGGGGAGTAGCCTGGGGCTCAGAGGGTAGTGGCCCAAGATCCAGGGCTCCCATCACTGCATACACTGGTTGGCCCGGCACTCATTCTACACCGACTGCCCAGGTTTGCCTTTCGGTCCCATAAGCGCTAAAAGTCACCCTCCACGTGTGCTTTCCAGTGGAGAAGACCCCACAGAAGTCCATTAGTGCAGCACCACCTTCAACAGGCCCTCTGCCCAGGCAAGTGCCTTCCCGCTACGTCACATATACCATTCAACTCTAATAAAGCAATAATGAAATTATGAGCTACCACAGGCAAGAAGACGGGAGGAGGGTCATCAGTGAACAAGGGTTTTCAAGAAAATGGAAGAAGATGGGAGGTAGATGGCAGAACGAGCGTAGAGCAAAGCCCAGAATAAAAATGCCACAAGCGTGCTGGGGCTGATAGGGGGCAGGTCTGCCAGGCAGAACCCAGTAGGGGCTCAGGATTTGAAACAGCAGGTACCACAGAAAGCAGAGAGACAGTGCTGAAAATGGGGACTGCCGAAAGAATCACTGACAATGGGCCCCACCTTCCCCAGCCTCTAGACACCGCCTGGCATAAGATCTCAAAGCCAAGCCAAAACAGGGGGGCCCATCTTCAAAGACTTTGACCCCTGTGAAAACGCAACGAGCAGGAAAACGGAGATCCTTCAAGCTATTCTTGGTGCTGTATTTATGTCATAATTGGGAAGCCAAGTCGAAAGACGGTTCCTGATCTTCAAAAAATACAAGTGATGTGCCAGGGTCTTTATCCACACAGGTGGCCCCACTGGAAGGTGAACCAGGGGATAAGGGGCTCCCTGGCCACCTAGCCTGCTGACACAGGGCTGCCCCGTACAAAGCACGGGCAGGAAGACACCATCGTCAGGAGTGGGACATCCCAGCAGATGCCCCCGGGCACCATATGCTACACCAGCAGACCACATCCACCCCACCCAGGGTCTCCACACCAACTAGTCCCACTATCTCCAGCCAATCAGCCTCACCCTGAGGCCCCGCCTTCCTTAAGCAGGATAGAGTTTGCCATCTTTGGGCTTTAAAAGCTCCACCTGTTTTCTTCTCCAGAGCCTCATCCTCAGAGCATATTGGATTCTGCACTGGAGCAGGTTCCCTGCTTGGCCATAACTTTTCTTCATGTTTGATTTCTGGTCTCTAATAATTTTTCTTTTATAACCTGCTGAAAGCCTTGAAAACCCTGTGCTTTCGTAGGTGATTAAGCTCCCACATCATTCCCACAAATGAAAAATACATGAAATAAATTATAAATGTGTATTTCAAAAGAAGGCAACGTGTTTGAAGTCTTCCATCATTGGAGTTTGTTGAATAGGATGCTATGGGGTATTAGAGCAGCGTGTGCATGCATGTGCATGTGTTTTCACAGCTGCTAAAGAATCTTTCTCCCACAAACTCTTATATGGGAGTCCAATACACAGAACTGATTACAAGAAGCTACCATGGCAAAGCAGGGGAGGGGAATCAAGGCCCCATCTGCGCAGCTCACCTTCTCTTTCCCTTCTCGTGGCCCAAGTAACTTCTAAAACGACATTTCCAGGGAGCACAGTTAGCAACCCTGCCTCAGAACAACTAAAAAGTAAACTTAACTATATGAAAAAAAAGGAGGTACTTTAACTTTATAAAATATACAAAATTTAAAACATGAGCAGTTATCCTTACCTGCACACTTGTGAACACTGACCAATAAAATCACAGGTAAATTCAGCCAGGTGGAATTCAGCCATCACCACCACTGTCTTCACCACCACCGTCCTCATCCTCACCTATGTTTAATAAATTAAAGGTGAGCCAGGCCTGAGTGACTGAAACATACTCAATCATTCAATCCAAACAACAAAACCATGAGACCAGTATTGCTATTATCCACATTTTAAAGAATTTGACCAAGGTCCCATAGCTAGTGGGTGACAAGGGCCAAGATGCAAGCCCAGGTCTGCTGGACTCTCCTTGCACACTCTTAGTCATGGTGTTCCACTAGTACCCATGATAGCCACTTGTGTCCTTCTTTATGTGTTTTATGAATTTTTTTTTACTTGTATTAACCACTTTCATAAGAAGGAAGACAGGTATCAGAGGGAGAGCCAACCTTAAGTCCTAAAGAGACAGGTAAGGCAGGGATGCCCTGGGTGGCTCATCTAGCCTGGGATCACCATGGAGGTGACCCAAAATGTACCAAAGGAAGGGCTCAGAGGAAATTTCTCTCCCCAAGGGGACTCAGTGCTCCTGAATCAGCCAGGTCTGCACATCCTTCTTCAGCTTCTTCCCTTCCTACTCATCAGACACATTAGAAAAGCTTATTAGTTTTGATATAACCACACACTATCATATAACTATACTAAGAAGACGGGGGAGAGAAGGAAGGGGCGTAAAAGAATTAATATTCCTAATCTACCAAAACAGACAATGTCTAAAATTGATAAGTCAGGGACTTCCCTCATGGTGCAGGGGTTAAGAATCCGCCTGCCAATGCAGGAGACAAGGGTTCGATCCCTGGTCTGGGAAGATCCCACATGCCATGGAGCAACTAAGCCCGTGCACCACAACTACTGAGCCTGCGCTCTAGAGCCTGTGAGCCACAACTACTGAGCCCATGAGCCACAACTACTGAAGCCTGTGCCCTAGACCCCGTGCTCTGCAAAAAGAGATGGCACCCAATGAGAAGCCCACTCACCGCAACTAGAGAAAGCCCATGTGCAGCAGTGAAGACCCAATGCAGCCAAAAAAAATAAATAAAAATAGTGAGAAAATATTTTTTAAACTTTTTTTTCATTAAAAAATAAAATTGATGAATCAACAGACAGCAGTATATTATTAAGGAATTTGAAGGAAAATATTAGCAGAAACAGATCCAATAATTTACAAATTGTTCTCTGGGGAAGTCACAGTAGAGGCCAAGGGGCAGCTACTTAAGAGATTGCTACATTTTTATAAGCATTTTAGCACCATTTGGTGTTTCAAATCAAGTGCCAATATTTGATTTGTGAAAATGAAACAAAAATAATAAAACCTACCCTCCTAAGTGGTCTCCTCTAGCTTAATGGACTCCAGAAAGGAGTTCAGACAGAGACAGTGTGGTTTGATGTGGTTTGTGGAGCCATGCGGTCTGAGCCACTGCAGATGGGGGGGTGCCTGGTGTTGGGTGAACAGCCCTGGATCTTGAAACAGAAGACCTGGGTTCCAATCCTGGCCTTGGTGCTCCAAGCTCTGTGGCTTTCCGCAAGCTGCACAATCTCTCTCAGCTTCTTTACCACGTAAGGGCAGGCATCCAGACCTGATATAACCAAGAGGATTAAATAATATAGATCCCAACCCAGTGAAGCAAACCTCGTGAGAAGAAAAGGGTGGGGACCTGAATGTCTGGGCCAGGCAGGTGAGAGCCATGGAAAGACAGACTTGGATAAGAGACACAGGTTTCTTGCCTGTGAACAGGCACTGAGCTGAAATTTCCCCTCTCCCCTCCACACTGTTCCCCAGTTCCCTGAGACCGTGGAGTATATTTTAGGGTTCCACAGACTCAAAAGAGAGGTGGGTATCCGAGGTGTCAATCTGCATCCCTCTGTATGAGGCTCACCCAGACCCTGAATCCATCTTTGATCCTGGCCTGGGCCCTCCTGAACAAAGTCCCTCCTTGACTCTTCTGAATTAAAAAAAAAATCTCCAAACTACTTAGCCTTAGGATCAAACCTTAGGCCCCAAAGAGGAACCTCCAGCCCTTTCTCCAGGATAGGATCCAGCTCACCACTGTGTCAAGCCTTGTGAGAGGTCTGATCACAGCTGTCATTTTAGGACAAGCAGGTCCAGGAACCAGCCCAAGCTGAGGCCATTTTTTCCAGGTTCTGAGCATTTCGAAGAGCTCACAGCTCAAGGGCCAGCTGCCAACTGCCTGGTTGCCAAGGGTCCCTTTTTCCCCCTCCTCTCCCTGGACTCAGAGCCTGCGCTGGTTTGGGAGTGAGAGAGGTCTGGCAGGTCCATGCTTTCCTGGGACTGCCATAGAACCTCTTCCTACCCCTCCAACTCCCACGACCAGACCCACACCCATTGAGACAACACTGCTTGTGCTCATATGCCATGATGTAAAGAGGTAGAAAGATGCCCTGTGCAACAGCCCTGGGCAGAGAGAACCCAAAACAAGACTCCAGATCAGGCCCAAGGCACTCCCACCGGGACGCGGAGGCAATGAGAGAGTTAGGCTGAAATCTCCCCGAAGCTCACAAAGAACACAGCCTGCTCTCTGTGTAGACAGCATGTGGGTGAACACGTGGACCTGCAGATTCGATCCCCCCAAAGTAAAGTTTATATTCTTTGGCACTTCATACTCGGCAAGGGTTAATCATAATGTCAATTAATACAATGATTAAATTAATAAAATACATCTGGATGGGAAAAAAACCCCTCAGAGACCAGCTTTGATTCCATGAGCACAAGGTAAGGGACCCAAGAGGGGGAGACAGCAGAAGGAGGGTTAAGGGGACTAATTACCCAGTGATTAAATGTCATTTTCCTTGAGTCAAGTGATTCTCATTTTATTCAAGTGTGCTGGAAACGACGGTGAAGATTTCTTTTTTTTCATTTTGGGGAATTCTTTTTTTTTTTTTTGTCCAACGAATAACTCAATCATCTGCTTTTAAAAGTAGTCTGCAATTTCTAAATTACAATCTTTCAAAATCAAGCTGACACTGTCAACTCCTGCTGGTTAGGATTTTCTGAATCACCTACAGAAAGACGGCTGCTCGGCCGAGAGCCTGTCTGGGAAACTGGCCTGTATATTCTGTGCCCCAAAGCATCTGTTTTCTCAAAGATGTAGCCGGGAGGCTCAGGGTATGAAGCCAGGCACCTGCTCATTTTCTTAGGAGTAAAGCTGATGGTATATGTGGTCTGGCCCTCCACAGGGATATTCCGTCGGAGGCCAGACCAGGCGGGCTTACAGCTTTTGGTAGTGACGGGAGGGCAGGGCACATAGTGGGCTCGTGTGGTGGTCAGGTGGTCCAAGGGCTCGGTGGGACGTTTCAGCTGCGAGACGGGCTTGATTGGCTTGGTCTGCACGCCGACCCACTGCTTAAAGTCCTCTTTGGTCGTGGTGGAACTTTCAAAGCGGCCACCCTTCTTGACCGAGAGCACCGGTCGGCAGGACTGAGCTGGGGCACCCTTAGGGTACGTGTAGTGGGCCTGCACTGTTGTCAGAAGGTCCATCTTTTCTTCAGGAGCGACATAGGTGGCGGGAGCTTTGGAGAACATCCGGGGCGTTGGCCAAGCTTGGTACTTATCTCGAAATTCGCTGGTGTTAGAGAACGGCGTGTCTAGCACACTAGGCCTGGCTGGAGGTTTCAAGCTCTTGGCTGGCTCCCCCATCAGGCCCCGGTATGACTCGTTGTGAGTGGTAAGGCTTTCAAAGGGGATTTCACAGGGCTTGAACTTCTCCGGCTCATACACATAGCGTTTCTCCATGGGGTGGGCCACGTAGCTCATCTTGTAGTCTGTCAGATCCTCCAGGGGGATGTTACAGAGCCTGAGTGCGGCCGGAGGCTTACAGCTCTTGGTGTTCACCAGGCCCTTCATGGAGTAGTCATCCTGGTGTGTGGTTCGGCTATCAAACTTGGTTGACGCTGGCCGGTAGCTGTGTGGCACACGAAGCAGTTCTCGTCTTGGTTGGTTCCAGGGTAAATAATCAGCTGAAAATAAAGCAGAAGTGGTCATCACTCATAAATCCAGTCACTCAACCTGCATGTATTCCAAGAAGCCCCAAAGCCACAAGCCAATCTCCAGTGAGATGTTCCCTGAGACAAAGAACGGAGTAGATCCCTGCTACCACCTCAACCAAGGGCTTGGTGTTCCAACTTTGTGGTATCTGAGGGCTGCTGTGCGGAAGAGACAAATTTAGAGGAGTCTCATCATACCCACGAGGCTGCATGCAGGGATTTTAGAGGGTCCACAGTCGTGGGAGGATACAGGGAAGCGATTCCAACAGAGAAGTCCAACCGCTGGTTTACCCTGATCCAAGAACAGTTCCACTCCTCTAAGGGGAAGGTGGCCTCTGTGAATCAGCAAAGAGTGGCTGTGAAGGTGCAGGCAGGGCAGTGAGACAGGGGATTCACAACCCACCACTGCTGGGCCACCAGCCAGACCTACCAGGCCTCCCTGGTCATCCGTGGCGTGACAGCCATTAAGTCCCTATAATCTACGCAAATCAAATATGGCGCTCCAAGGGAATAAGGGCACTGTGTTGGCTAGCCAACTCGGAATCCACAGGGAATTCTCTTGCCTACAACTTTACAAAGAAAACGAAAGCAGCTTCCCAGGAGTCTTTGAGGTATATAGCCAACACCAGTGGAGTCCACAGGCACACTTTCTTTAAACAGCTTTCTTGAGGTATGATTTGTGTAACATAAAATAAAATGTACCATCCTTCATACACAATTCAATAACTTCTACAGAGTTGTGCAACTATCTATAATCAAAATCTAGTTATACTGAGTCACCTTGCTGTACAGCAGAAATTAACACAACATTGTAAATCAACTATACTTCAATAAAAAAATAAATTTAAAAAATCTATTTGTAGGTGGGAGGGAGGGAGACGCAAGAGGGAAGACATATGGGAACATATGTTTATGTATGACTGATTCACTTTGTTATAAAGCAGAAACTAACACACCATTGTAAAGCAATTATACCCCAATAAAGATGTTAAAAAAAAAATCTATTTGTAAAACATTTCCATCAACCCAAAAAATATCAATCAAGCCCATCTGCAATCTTCATTCCCATCCCTGGGCAACCATTTATCAGTTGTTGGTCTCTATAAATGTGCCTTTTTCTGGACATTTCCTATAAAGGGAATTGCACAGTAGGTAGTGTTTTGCATTGGCTTCATTCACTAAGCATGTAATGGAGGTTTATCCCTGTCATAGCATATATCAGTTCACTCCTTTTTATTGTTGAATAGTACTAGAGTATATGGATATACCAAATTTTGTTTATCCATTCATCAGTTGATGGGCATTTGAGTTGTTTTCACCTTTTGGCTATTATGAAAATTTCTGCTATGAACATTGATAGACAAGTATTTGTGTGGATATATCTTTTCATTTCTCTTACATAGACACCAAGAAGCAGAATTGATAGGTTATATGTTAAATCTATGTTTAACTTTTCAGGATACTGCAAACTCTTCCAAAGTGGGTGTGCCAGTTTACTTTCCTACCAGCAATGTATGAAGGTTCTCATTTCTCCACATCTTCAACACTTGTTATTATGGTTTGTTTTTTAATTATAGACATTCTGTAGTGGGTGTTTAGTGGTATCTCATCGTATTTTAATTTACATCTCCCTGATGACTAAAAATGTTCAGTATCTCTATATGTGCTTATTAGCCATTCATGTCTCTTTTTTGGTAAAATATCTACTCAAATCCTTTGCCCATTTTTTAAAACAGTTGTTTGTCTTATTTTTGAGTTATAAGAGTTATTTGCATATTCTAGATACAAGTCCAATAGCAGATATGTGATTTGTAAATATTTTTTCCCGGTCTATCACTTATCATTTCATTTTCTTGCTAGTATCTCTTGAAGCACACAGGTTTTGAATTTTCATCAAGTTCAGTTTTTTCCCTATGTCTTAGCCTAAAAGATTTAAAATTTTACCTTTTACATTTAGGTCTCTAACACTTTTTGAGTTAATTTTTTAGTATGGCGTGAAGTAAGGTCTATGCTCACTTTTCTGCATGTGGATATCTAATATGTCAGCATCATTTGTCAAAAAGACAAATATTCAGCTCTTTTGGTTTGATTTTTACATATAAAATTTAGGATCCCTTTGCCAATTTCTGCAACAACAAGCCTGCTGGAATTTTGATAGGAATAGCATTAAATCTATAAATAAATTTGGGTGAACGGTATCTTAACTGTATTGAATCTTCCAGTCTATGAACATGGACTATCGCTACCTGTTTCCATGTTATTTCTCTCGGCACTATTTTGTACTTTTCAGCGTACAAGTCTTACATTTATTTTTTTTAACTTATTACAAATATTTTATTCATTTTGAGGCTATAATGAAAACTGTCCTTAATTTTGTTTTCAGATTTTCAATGCTAATATATATTTTTTCAATGCTAATTTTTATATATTGCTCTTCAACACTGACACACTGATGAATTCATTCTAGTAGGGGTTTTTTTTGTGGATTCTTTAGGATTATCTTATCTGAGAATAAAGACAGATTTACTTCTTCCTTTCTAATCTAGATGCATTTATTTATTTGTTTTTCTTGCATTACTGCACTGGCCAGAACCTCAACTACAATGTTGAATAAAAGAGGTGAGAACTGCTATCCTAGCCATGTTCCCAATCTTAAGGGGAAAGCATTCAGTCTTTCCACATTAAGTATGATGTTAGCTATAGGGGTTCTTGTGGAAGCACTTTATCAGGCTGAGGAAGTTTCCTTCTGCTCCTAGTTTCTTGAGAGCTTTTATGGGTATCAGATCTTGTCAAATGCTTTATCTGTGGCTTTCAATCATGTAGGTTTGTCTTTTACCTTATTAATATAGTATATTACATTAATTGATTTACTGATGTTAAACCAATCTTGCATTCCTGGAATAAACCCCACAGTTTTATAATTATTGGTTCTGTAATTGTCTTTTAATTTAGAGAGAAGTATATATTTACCTATATAAGCAGTTTTATCAGTGCTCTTTATTCTTTGCATGGATTTGTGTTAACATTCAGTATTATCTTCTTTTAGCCTGAAGAACTTCCTTTATTATTTCTTGTAAGGCAAGTCAGTGAGCTACAAATAAACTCAGTCTCTGTTTATCTGGGAATGTATTTTCCCATCATTTTTTTTAACATCTTTATTGGATTATAATTGCTTTACAATGGTGTGTTAGTGTCTGCTGTATAACAGAGTGAATCAGCTGTATGTATACATATATCCCCATATCCCCTCCCTCTTGCATCTCCCTCCCTCCCTCCCTTATCCCACCCCTCTAGGGGGTCACAAAGCACTGAGCTGATCTCCCTGTGCTATGCAGCTGCTTCCCACTAGCTAGCTATTTTACATTGGGTGGTGTCTATATGTCCATGCCACTTTCTCACCTCGTTTCCCATCAGTTTTGAAGCATAATCTTTAATAGTTATAGAATTCTTGGTTGACAGGATTTTTTTTCCTTTCAGTACCGTGAGTAGGTCACACCACTGTTTCTGATGAGAGGTTAGTTAGTTATTGTTGTCATTTCCCCGTATGTGATGAGTTGTTTCTCTTTTGCTCTTTTCCAAATCTTTGGCTTTCAACAGTTTGACTGTTATGTGAATAGGGGTGGATCTCTTTGCATTTCTTCTCTTTGGATTGTGCTTCTTGGATGTGCAGATTAATATTTTTCATCAAACTTAACAGTTTTGACAATTAAATACTTTTCTGCCCCTTCTTCTTCTGGGCCTCCCATTATCTGTCTGTTGGTACACTTAATGGTATCTCGCAAGTCTCTGAGTTCATTTTTCTCAATTTTTTCTCATTCTTCAGATTGGATAATCTCTACTGAGATCTCCATTTTCATGGATTCTTTCTTCTGTCAGCTCAAATCTGCTATTAAGCACCTCTAATGAATTTTTTTATTTTGATTACTGTCCTTCCAATTGCAGAGTTTTCATTCAATTATTTTTAGGATCTCCCTTTATAGTATTCTCTATTTGACTGGAAACTGTTTTTATATTTCCCTTTATTTCTTTAAACAGGGTTTCCTGTTGTTCTTCGAACATATTTATAATAGCTACTTTGAAATATTTGTCTGCTAGGTCTAACATCTGGGCCTCTTCAGAGGTAGTTTCTATTAACTGCTTTTTTCCTGGATTATACTTCCCTGTTTCTTTTTATGCCTCATCATTTTTTGTTAAAAGCTCAACACTTTGGACAATACGCCTCAGCAACCCTGGATTCTGATCTTCCACCGGGAATAGTTTTTGCTGTTTGTTTAGTGACCTGCTTGCAGTAATTCTATAGAGACATATCTCCCCTGCAATGTGCGGCCACTGATGTTTTTGCTGAGTGTTTTCTTTTTAATTGATTTTATTTTTAAGCCTAGGTTCCTAAGAGCCACCCTCTATCAGCATAGTTTAGCAATCAGCCTATGCTTTACCAGAAGTTATACTTCATCACCTTAAGCCACTAAGGCTTTCACCATTTGCTAATGGATCCGTGTGTGGGTTGGAGAATACAGTCAAGGATCAGGCAATTAACAAGTCTTCCCTGGCTTTTATTTTCTGCTGGGCTGTCTCTTGTCTCCTCTGCACATCCACTAGGCATCATATTCAGCCAGGAAAGATGAGTAAATATCTAGACCCTTTCTCTGATCTCTTGAGCCTGCACACTGCCTTGCCCATATGCACAGTCTTCCAGACCACCAGGAATATGTAGGAGCTTATCAAGGCCTACTCTGTGTCTGTCTCATTCTCTGGATCTCTCTGGGAAACTTCTGACTCTTCTACTGGACTGCTGCTTGCTTTAAGTAGTACTGCAACCTCAGACTAACTGCACAAGTTGTCTTCCCTGGTTATTTTGCCATTAATATCCCAATTTTTTTATGGGAATGCCTGCGTATGTACTTTACTCCAATCAGCCCCCACTGGCAGCAGAGCTGCTGGTTTTCACAGCCCAGCCTACCCAGGGAGAACCTACCACACAGAGGAAACTTGGGGGAGGGGTGATGGAAGCAGCCCCAGGATAAAACACCACACACCCCCACTGTTCATAACAAGGTTTAGTAGTTTTTCCTGAATAAATGGTTCTCAATTTGTTGTATGCCTTTGGTTGATTTCCAGAGTCCTAAAATGATTGGTTTTTACTATTTTGTTACTTTTTTGGGAAGAGAATTTGTCAGGCTCCTCACTCTACCACTCTGTAAGGCCTGACATACCCCACCCCCCAGGCACACTCTTAAGCTTATTTTAGGCTAATAATACTACCAGCTATTTATTTTAAATTGGCTTCATTTTAATTGAAAATCTAATCTTTCTCCAAGAGCCATTAATGGCTCTATCAGCATCTTGAAAGCATTAGGGGGCCTTAGAGGGAACCATCTCGCTGAATATAAACCACATGTTTCCCCCTCAGACTTTAAGCCTCACTGAAATGGGGGCATCTACCTGTAGATGCCTACACACTGCCTCAAGGTGCCTGGGGGTGGGTAGGACAGGGTTTTCTGGCCCTCTTCTGGGATGGATGAAGTGTTACGAAAACAGGTTCCTAAACTGAAAGTTGCCTCATGTGATTTCTGATACCCAACAATACAGCTGAAACCACATTATTATCTAACCTCCTAACTTCCTCCACCCAGCATATATTACAAAAAACCTCCACAGGACCCTGAAAACCTCAGAATTCCACATGACAAACTATTCACATGCCTGAAAAGCCACCAGTAAAAGCCCTTCAGGGCCAGAGTGTCATGTGCGTAATTGGCAAGAACCTCTTTAAAAGAGATTCCATTCAATAATGTGTCTTTAAAAAAAAAAAAAAAAAAACTTAGCTAAACCTGAAGCTGAGTATCAACTAATTACACTCTCAGTCTTTCCAATTGCACAGCGTTTTGAAAATGTCAAAATTACAACCAAATGCTACGAGAGCACATATTACTGCTCGTTTTCTGGAGCCCAGTAGAGGTGCTGGCCATAAGAGTAGTAAGAGAAAACTTTGAATATTTTTCCTATGGAACCAATACTAAGCAGAGCATATAGATGTAATATAGATGCACCCATTGAAATACATATATTTAATGACCTTGGTCTTTGATCTCTTTTTTCCCCTCCTTTGTAAGGAGAATCAATGTATGGCCACAGAACTGTGAAGGTTGCTACGAAAAAGACTTATGAAAGCAAATTTCCACAAGAGAAACAAGTCATCAAATGAGCGATAAACCAAGAGATAAGGCAAGGATGTGGACCCTCAAAGATGCGTGAGGTTGTGCAGGACCAACCAAAGGGCAGAGGAAACGTCATGGGTCTTCTCTAATCTTCACTCCTGCTCTTGGCCTGCACCCACAGAGTGACAGACCTGATGGGGATTTGCGCAAATCTAATGCCAAAAGGTGTCACCTGGAGCCCTCGTAAACGGTGATCCAGAACAATTCGTTCATTTGTTCCCTCACTAAACACACCTTTGTTGCTGCATCTCCTGTGCTAAAAACTGTAAGTACGTGTTTGGCATTCAAGACCAAGTTTTGGAAGCCACTGTATCATAGAGGAGTCACGGAAAAAATAAACCCCTGAGATTATATGATATGGGAAGTATTATTCAAAAAACTAGTAAGACACATAGGCTGCAAACTGACACCTATAGGTGAGTTCTCATGACAAATACGTTCTCTTTGACTACAAACTGATTTGTTTCTTTTTAAACCTGAATTTCAGAGGAGAACTATGAAATCCACCCTCAAGTACATATGTAGCCAGAATAAAAGCAAAAGGTTGAGACTTCCCTGGTGGTACCGTGGTTAAGAATCTGCCTGCCAATGCAGGGGACACGGGTTCGATCCCCGGTCAGGGAAGATCCCACATGCCACAGAGCAACTAAGCCTGTGTGCCACAACTACTGAGCCTGTGCTCTAGAGCCAGCAAGCCACAGCTACTGGAGCCCGTGCACCACAACTACTGAAGCCCACACGCCTAGAGCCCGTGCTCCACGACAAGAGAAGCCACCACAATGAGAAGCCGACACACTGCAACGAAGAGTAGCCCACACTCACTGCAACTAGAGGAAGCCCATGTGCAGCAACAAAGACCCAACACAGCCAAAAATTAAAAAAAAAAAAATCCGCCTGCCAATGAAAGGGACATGAGTTCAATCCCTGGGCCAGGAAGATCCCACATGCTGCAGAGCAACTAAGCCCATGCACCACCACTACTGAGCCTGCGTGCCACAACTACTGAGCCCACATGCTGCAACTACTGAAGCCCGCGCGCCTAGAGCCTGTGCTCCGCCACAAGAGAAACCACCATGATGAGAATCCCGTGCACCCCAGCGAAGAGTAGCCCCCACTCACCGCAACTAGAGAAAGCCCGCGCACGGCAACGAAGACCCAACACAGACAAAACTAAACTAAAAAAAAAAAAAAAAAACACAAAGGGTCTAAGCCTGCCTGGTTCAGAAGAGTCCTGTTGCTACTTCACTGGTATACATTCATTAAATACGTGTAAGTAGATAGCAGTTAACAGGTGCCAGAAGTTTAAGAAAAATAACAGAGAAGAAAATAAGGTTTTCTCAATCTTAACTTTCTCAGTAAGGAAAAGTCAGCCATGATTCAGTTTTAGCAGCGGAATACTATTCTCTGGTTTGCAGAGGGCAATTTGAGATGTAACTGTTTGGAGAAGGGGAGGAATATGGGAAAGCTGGAGGTAGGAGAGATTAAAACTTAAGTATTAGGATTGTTTTTTTTTTTTTTTTCTGTGTGTTGATTTTGAGGGGTGAGTATTTTGTGGGAGGAAGTGGGGGGACTTTCCTTAAAATAACACCACTAGGCTACTCCATCCTTGCCAACCCCTAAGGAAAGCAAGGAGCATTTCTCACCCCTAGACCTCTCCCCTGCATGTAGGGCAAGGCGGGGAAGGAAAACTGAGCTGAGCAGGCAGTTGTTCTGAAGAATCTCTAACTATTCCAAGATGTGTAAATCCAGGCAGCCCACAGGGAGGATGTGGAAAGTAGAGGATGTAGTTGGATGAGCCCGACCAAGTCCCTGCCCCTCCCCCAGTGAAGGAAGTGCTCACGGCAGCTTTGTTTTTTCCTGGTTCTCAGCGTCCATTTTTGGCCCTCCTGTAAACACTGGATGAAAAGGGAGACAAGCGAGCCCTGCAGAGGCCTGAGTGCCATCCCACCACATGCCTGGTTGTGCTGACCCCTTAGTAAAACATCTGCTATGGTGCCTGCTTTGTTGAGGGTAACAGGCAAAGAAAAAGATCCCTGCCCTCCAGGAGCTTGCAGTCTAGCCAAGGAGACAATGTTAAACAAAATTACAAAATGAATTACAAAACAAGCGAGTACAAGACACTCTTAGAGCACCTAACAGGGTGTGTTTGGTCTGGCATGAGGGAAGGTCTGGGACTCCCTCTGAAGGTGTGATCCTTCCGCCACTCGTTGAAGGATGATGCTGGACAGGAGACAGGAGGACGGCTCTCTAAAGAGGGAAGAGTAGTGCAAAATGCCCTGAGACAGAAAAGAAATAGAGCAAAGGAACTGAAAGACGTTCCTGTGGTCGGAGCAGAGGGGCTCAGGGAGAAGGAACCAAATCTGCAAGGAAGCAGAGGATTTTATCCTAAGAACCATAATAATTACTTAAGGAGTTTTAGGCAGAGGTCACGTCATCTGCAAAAGCCCTCTCTGCTTCCATTCTGTGGACAGTGGAGATGAGCTGACAAGGTCGGAGCAACGCTCAGGCACATGTCCAGGTGTAGACATGGAGAAGACAGGGTTCGGTTGCTGCTAGGAGGAAGCAACCGCAGGACAGAAGAGAGAGGGAGTAGGAGACAGGCTGCAGTGATATAATGTGGAATAGGCTGTATGATGACAGGCACAGGCGGGGCTGATGCTGAGAAGGAAGGCTGAGGCATCAGTGGGCTGGAGACCCCAGGGAGGCCAAGGACTGTCAAGGTGGGCGTAAATAGGGGAGCAAGCCAGAAGGACCCTGTGGCGGAGGGCACGAAGGTGGAGCCATGCAGGGGTATGACGACATCCAGAATGTGGCTTGGCAGAAGGCGGCTACAGAAGAGTGGAAGAGGATGACACTGAAGGTAAGAAAGTAAAAGGACACACACACACACACACACACACACACACACACACACAAAAAGAAAAAGCAGAGGAGCTCAGCCACATGCAGAATCTTCAAGAATAATAGATCTAGAGCTCCTGGAAGGGCTTCAGGAAGATTCCTACAACCCCTCAAGCCTCCCCACCTCCCCTCGGCTAAGTGTTTGGCATGGCTAAGTAAAAGCCGTTATCATCACGATCACACAGACACCCACAGACATGTGACAGGAACAGTTTAGCACATACTTTTAAGGCAGCCACGTGCATCGTAAGCAGCAAAGTTAATGGTCACAAAGCGGGCCTCCATCCTCATGGTCTCAGCCCTGTGGCTCGTGCTCCACGGAGAGAGCGACGCGCTGCCTGCGCTACCACACCCGCCACTCCACACCCTGTGTCTCCTACTAGACTGTAAAGTCAAGGGCAGGTCACAGTTCCCAATACCATGCCTGGGATGCAGGAGGTGCTCAATGAAGAATGCAATCGTCCCATTAAAATGAAGTTCAAACCTGGCAAAACTAATTTATGAAGTTAAAGGTCAGCATAATGGTTCTATCCTGGGTGGAAATGGTAACTGGAAGGGAGTATCAATGCTATATGTCTTGATCTGCATCCTGTTTCCACGTGTATTTACTCAAAATTCACTGGTCTGTATCATTATGTATTTGTGCATTTTTTCTGTATGTTACGTTTTCATAATTTTTTTAATGAACCAATCCATCAGTCAGTGGTGGAACTCAACTAAGCTTAAACTTGAAATGCTTCCCTCATATAGGATGGGAACGGCAAGCTGAGGCAGGGGTTGGCAGATATTTTCTGTAAGCGGCCAGATATTAAATGTGTTAGCCCTCGCATGCCATACGGTCTCTGTCTCAGCCCCTCAGCTTTGCTGCTGTAGCACAAACGTAGCCATAGATAACAGAGAAACCAGATGGGTGTGGCTGTGTTCCAGCAAAACATAGCCATGATACTGAACTTTGAATTTCACTTACTATTCACATGTTCTAAAGTAATAGTCTTTTTCTCATTTTTTTTAAGCATTCAAAAATTTAAAAAGCATTCTTAGCTCTCTAGCTGTACAGAAACAGGCTGCAGGCCAGATTTGGCCACAAAAAGTACTCTGCCCAGCACTATTTACAATAACCAGGACATGGAAGCAACCTAAGTGTCCATCGACAGATGAATGGATAAAGAAGATGTGGCACATGTATACAATGGAATATTATTCAGCCATAAAAAGAAACGAAATTGAGTTATTTGTAGTGAGGTGGATGGACCTAGACTCTGTCATACAGAGTGAAGTAAGTCAGAAAGAGAAAAACAAACACCATATGCTAACATAGGTATATGGAATCTAAAAAAAAAAAAAGACGTTTCTGAAGATCCTAGGGTCGGGACAGGAATAAAGACGCAGACGAAGAGGATGGACTTGAGGACACGTCCTCAAGTATTTTACACTACCAAATGTAAAACAGGTAGCTAGTGGGAAGCAGCCGCATAGCACAGGGAGATCAGCTCGGTGCTTTGCGACCACCTAGAGGGGTGGGATAGGGAGGGTGGGAGGGAGACGCAAAAGGGAAGAGATATGGGGACATATGTATATGTATAGCTGATTCACTTTGTTATACAGCAGAAACTAACACACCATTGTAAAGCAATTATACTCCAATAAAGATGTTTTAAAAAAAAAAAAGTACTCTGCCCAACCTCCGCGCTGAGGGTGTGTGTATAAAACCCACTTCCCAGCCAGCACTCAGGCTCAGCCCATCCTTCCCCCAACCTGCGCCTCAGGCACTCTCCCACCTTTGTAAGTAGGCAGACACTCCATCTTGCCCCCGCGCAGGTATTTACTGTCCTGAGGTTTGATGGGGTCCACTCGACTGACAGGGTACGGGTTGTAATCTTGTTTATACGTCGTGAGCAGATCCATATCCTCTTCGCTTGGGACAAACGGGTCGGGCTGGTGGATCTTCACCGGTAACACCCTGTGAGGCCCAAAATCTCTCCTGCAAGGAAAATAAGCACACACCTTGGGGGCCCTTGCCTTGGAATAAGGCTCATGGTTTCCATTCAACCCAGTTCTACAAATGCTTGCTGAGAAGTCATCCTCTCCTCTATCCCTTAAGCACTCTTCCTCCTGTTTCCGGCTTTCGAGAGAGATACTGCCATTCACTCCTCTCTCAAGTCAGACGCCTTCACGGTCCAGTCATTCCCCAAGTGTGTCCGCCTCACAGCTCCTCGGTGTGTCTCTCCCCCTCAGTTCAGACCCTGACCATTTCTCATGTGGGTCATGTGACAACCCATCCCCCGGGCTTCCTGCATCATTCCCGCCACTCCTACTTCCATCCTCATAGTGTGGTCAAAATCAACTCTCTAAAACCAAAATCGCACCTTTCACTCCTCAGATTAAAAATCTTCCAGATAAAACCCAACTTTCCAGCATAGTATGCAAGCCTTCCTGGACCTGCCTCGGCCTCCTCCCCAACCACAGCTGCCCCCTCTCTCTCCCACTCCCCGCGCACATTCTACCTCAGCCGCCCTGGGCCACTGGGAAGGTCTCCCCTGTGCCTGCTCCTCCACCTCCCTCCCCCAACCTGTTCACTGTGGAGCTAACTTCTGCTTTTCAGGTCCCACCACCTCTTTCTCTGTGCTCCCAAGAGCTCCTGCTGAGATTTATCTCCTGCCTCTATTCGATCTCACAGAAAACCCAGTAGAAAAGGCCAATAAATGGAGGCAATGAACCTTTCACTTCTCAGCTCTCTGGCATCAGCACCCCCATTATTTCAGGCTATATGAAAACAATGGGATAGGAAAAGCAAGACACCCTTTACTGAAGAGTTTAGGAAGCGCTCTCTTCCCAAAGCATCCCACAGTTCTAAAAAGGCCAAGATGCGACTGCAACACCACCACGAAGCACCCTGCGGCACCAGGGCTCAGCTTGGGCACCCACCGCCTACCGGGGCAGTCTCAGTCTCCCACTGCCCAGGGCAAACTCTCTTGAGCAAACATTCCCCCCCATCCTCCGAGAACTTCTGCTTTACACAATGGCCTGTTTTTGCCTGAAAGCCATTTATCCAACTGGACAAGAGGAAGGTAGGTTTTCCCTGATGGTGCTTGCTAAAACAGCCTCACCAAGGGAAAGGGAAGGCTTCCGGACAGGAAGACATCAGGCCCAAACACCAATAAAACCTACTTCCTGGCCAAAATGTGGAGCAGCATTACTGAGCCATGCTTGACTAGCAGAGGTAACACGCTCCACTGTAACCTGTCTTGCATGAATTATACACATGGTTGTCGATAAACCCAAACCGGGGCCTGAAAATGCTTGCTGGGATGGGAGGAGGGAGTTAGGAAGCCGGAGAATTAGTCTCTCTAGGGCTCAAAGGGGGAAGTAGGAGATGCTTCAGTTGAACTCCCTGTAATACCCACTGGGTAGGTTTAAAAACACATCTCAGCAGCAGTTACCGGACCTGCAGCCTGGGCTGCCTTCTCGGGGGCCCCATGTTGGCAAACAGCAAGAGGAAGCCCAGTGACCCGAGGCGACTGGAAGCTGACTGTGTACGTCGGGGTTGATGGAGGGAATGGGCTAAACAAGAACCCAAGAATCGACTCCACGCTCCTACTCTCCTCAGTGTGCAAGTACCTCACGCTGGTGTCTGTTCAGTGCTAAACCAACTGCAGCAGGGAACCAGAGGCGTCAGGCCCTAGGCTTCAGAGAGAAATGGAAATGCCCAGAAAACCCTGGCTGAAAACCAGTTAACTGCAAAGTGGCTTTGGTCAGAAAGTCTCTGTTCTCAGGGAAGGGGTGGAGTGGGGTTGAAAGCAGCCTGAGACCACACAGCTCCATACAAACTTGTCTTCACTGACGGCTACCCAAGGGTTCAGCCCTCTTTGCTTCCAACAAAGGACATACCAGGGGATACCAGGGGCAGGCACGGAGAAACAAAGCCGAATGCCCAAGCTGCCCCGTGGAGCCCCCCGAAGCCCAGAGCAGCCAGGAGCGCTCTCCTGTCATGGCCCTGTCGCACCCTGGAACCCCGCACGCAGGGAACAACATTCTCTTCTGCTGTTACTTCTACTGCGGGAACCAACTTCCCCTCAGAGACACTGCAAGAACCTTCCTACAAGGCCTGCCAAGCTCTCTGGCAACTAAAATGTGCTTCATGCCCCCATTTCCTGCTGCTACAAGAAAAGAACAGATAAATGCCCACAACCAAACTCACCAATTCATGGACTTTCCTGAAGCTGGTTTTTCAAAAGCAAAATGTGACGCAGCAAAATCCTTACTGACCATGTTCAGGGAATGAAATTGTTAACTGAATCTCCTCCTCCGACAAAAAATTTAAGTTATTGTAACGAAAGTACATTTATGGGTTGAATTTACAGAGGTAGTGATCTACCTCTGAAGAGAGGAAAGAAGTTTAAAGTCTAATTCATTTCTCTTCCACCCAAAATTATTTACTGTGGCTTAAGGGTGAATTTAATCAGAATTTATGTGTTTTCTCATTATGTTTTTATGTTCAGAACATTCACTGAAACCTATCATTAACCACAACATAACTGCAGGTCCCCAACCTCACATAATCTTACAGCCTTTAAGCTCACGTAAAAGAAAAATATTTTATCCTTCCCAGAAATTGCTCAATTTTAGTAGCTCTTTTTTTTTGTTTAAGAACACTCCCTTCTCTTCCTGTGGTACATTTCCTAGTCTCTGTGCCCATTCTGACTATGAACCAAGAAAAAAATTGGTCAAAGATGTTAATAAGTTTCTTTTAGGTGCATAGCCATGAAAGTTATCTAGTATGGAAAGCCCCGAGTTAAACTCTGAGTTAAGTAAAGGTTAAAGAGAACTTGCTGGGAAGCCATAACAATTTGACTTCCCATCATTAGGCAAAATTAAAGAAAGGCATTTGAAAAGAGTCTGGCAAAAGGAAAGAAACTGTAACGTAACAGCTAACTAGGGTCATGAGCCTGGAAGACGGAAAAGGATATTTTCATCATGATAAAGAGGATACGCAATACTTTACTTTTTTTTAAATCTATTTTTAATGTTTATCTATGCAAACTTCAGAATTTGTGAGTATGCCCAGAGAGTTCATCATATTAAATGGAATCCATTTTAAGAAGAGCTCCTGCCTGGAAATTAACCCATGCACTTATGATCAATTAATCTACAACAAAGGAGGCCAGGATATACAATAAAGAAAAGACAGTCTCTTCAATAACTGGTGCTGGGAAAACTGGACAGCTACATGTAAAAGAATGAAGTTAGAACATTCTCTAATACCATATACAAAAATAAACTCAAAATGGATTAAAGACCTAAATGTAAGACCAGAAACCATAAAACTCTTAGAAGAAAACACAGGCAGAATACTCTTTGATATAAATCGTAGCAATATTTTTTTTGGATCTGTCTCGTAAAGCAAAGGAAATAAAAACAAAAATAAACACATGGGACCTAATTAAACTTAAAAGCTTTTACACAGCAAAGGAAACCACCAACAAAACAAAAAGATAACCTATGAAGTGGGAGAAAATATTTGCAAATGATATGAGCAGTAAGGGGGGTTAATATCCAACATATATAAACAGCTCATATAACATCAAAAAAACCCCAAAAAGCCTGATTAAAAAATGGGCAGGGGCTTCCCTGGTGGCGCAGTGTTTGAGAGTCCACCTGCCGATGCAGGGGACACGGGCTCGTGCCCGGGTCCGGGAAGATCCCACATGCCGCAGAGCGGCTGGGCCCTTGAGCCATGGCCGCTGAGCCTGCGCGTCCAGAGCCTGTGCTCCGCAACGGGAGAGGCCACAACAGTGAGAGGCCCGCATACCGTTAAAAAAAAAAAAAAAAAAAAAAAAAATGGGCAGAAGATCTGAATAGACATTTTTCCAAAGAAGACATGCAGATGGCCAACAGGCACACAAAGAGATGCTCAAAACCGCTAATGACCAGGGAAAAGCAAATCAAAACCACAGTGAAATATCACGTCACACCTGTCAGAATGACTATCATCAAAAAGAACACAAGTAACAAATGTCAGAGAGGATGTGGAAAAAAGGGAACCCTTGTACACTGTTGGTGGGAATGTAAATTGGTGCAGCCACTGTAGAAAACAGTATGTAGGTTTCTCAAAAAACTAAAAATAGAGCTACCATATGACCTAGCAATTCCACTCCTGGGTATATATTTGAAAGAAACAAAGACAGGAATTCGAAAGATAAATGCACATCAATGTTCATAGCAGCAGTATTTACAATTGCCAAGATACGGAAGCAACTTAAGTGTCCATTAACAGATGAATGGATAAAGAAGATGTGGTGTGTATGTGTGTGTGTGTATATATATATATATATATATATATACACACACACACACACACACACACACACAATGGAATACTACCCAGACATACAAAAGAATAAAATTTTGTCATTTTCAACAACATGGATGGATTTGGAGGCTATTATTCTAAGTGAAATAAGACAGAGAAAGACAAATACTGTATGATATCACTTACATGTGGAAGTGGAATCTAAAAATTACAACAAACTAGTGAATACGACGGAAAAGAAGCAGACTCACAGATATAGAGAACAAACCATCAGTTACCAGTGGGGAGAGGGAAAGAGAGAGGAGCAATATACCGGTAGGGGATTAAGAGGTATAAACTATCAATATTATGCATAAAAAGCTACAAGGATATATAGTAGAAACTCACACATTGTAAAACAACTATACTCCAAAAAAATTAATAAAAATTTTTTAAGCTACAAGTATATATTGTATAATACAGGGAATACAGCCAATATTTTATAATGACTATAAATGGAGTATAATCTTTAAAAATTGTGAATCACTATACCGTACACCTGTAACTTATACAACATTGTACATCAAGTATACTTCAATTTTAAAAAAAAGAGTTCCTCCTCTTGGCCCAAAGCCAATCCCTTCACCCCTGCCCTAAATCTCCCCGACCTCTTTCTCAAGGACCCCTTCTGTGGAGCCCGTCAGTGGTTTCACCTTTTCCTCCTACTGGCTGCTTTCTGTCAGTTTTGGGGGGGTGGGTTTGTTTGTTTTTTGGCCACGCCATGCAGCTTGTGGGATCTTAGTTCCCCGACCAGGGAATGAACCCAGGCCCTTGGTAGTAAAAGTGCGGGAATTCCCTCTATCAGTATTTAAACATGCTGCAGTCTTTCCCACTTTTAAAGGAAAACAACAAACAACAACAACCCTCACTGGAGTTCACTCTCCTCCAGTTCTCTCCCTGCCACTTCTCTCTGCTAGAAAGGGCTGTCTACAGATACAGGCTTGCCTTCCTCACCCCCTACTCATGCGCCATCTATCAAATCTCATTCTACTCACTCCTTGCTTCAGCCAAGGCCTCCAAAGTACCACCTTATTTCCAAATCCAGTCACTGGTCCCCAGGTTTTTACCATTATGCACATCTTCATGGCGTCCATCCTCTCACTCATTTTTGTAATACTTTCCCTTGACTTCTGTGACACTCCTCCTTGTCATTTGTCCTCTTAATCTCTTCTATGGGGTTTTGCTCTTTGTCTTTCCATTAATTTCATTTCACTACTTCCACATGTAATTCTGAAACTCCCGGGGTACAGGAACCCTCTAAGGAAACCATTATGTCATTGCAGGCAGGTTGGGCAGGCCACTCCAGCACACTGAGAAAGATCCCTAGACTGATTCACAGGGCTTGATTCATGCCGCCTATCCTGGTAAGGACACACTGAGCCCTCCTAATCTTCTCTGTGATAGACGGATTCCAAGAATACGCCTCCAGTATGGACATCCCTCAGTATCCAGTATCCGTGGAGGACTGCTTCCAGGACCCCCCATAGCTACCAAAATCTCTGGATACTCAAGTCCCTTACATAAAATGCTGTAGTATTTGCAGATACCCTGTGCACATCCTGTTGTATACTTTAAATCATCTCTAGATTACTTACAATACCCAGTGCAATGTAAATGTTATGTAAATAGCTGCTAGTGCATGGAAAATTCAATGGGGAACTTTCCGGAATTTTAAAAAATATTTTCAATGCACAGATGTGGAACCCACAGATACGGAGGGATGACTGTACCTGTCTACTCCTCTACTGTCTTATCTCCTCAAACCCCACTAAAGCTGAGGAAAAATTCTGTCATTGCTTCATATAAACTCTGGACAAAATATGAAAATAACTACCTGTGAGCACTAAAGAGCATCAAAGATAGGCAAATTCTGGAGCCGAACCAACAGGTGGGAGAAGGGAATGGTACTGGGTGAGTCTCTGTGTTAAGCTTCCTTTTTTTTTTTTTCAGTGCTCCCAGTCTGAAGGCAGGCTCCAGTCTGTGCCAGGCAAGGCAGCTAAAATGTGAATAGAAAACCTTCCATCCTTCTTGACTGAAGAACCAGAGGATGAAGTTTGAGACAACCACAGATGCTGGAAAGTGAGGAAGGAATCCTGAAAAGGAGAGACCAGAGACAGGAAGGCTCAAATTCTGTTTTTTAAACTGGGCCCAAATCTCTGGCTGACCTCACTTGCATGGGACAGACTTCAAACAATTGCGTGAAAGATAAAGAACTGAACTGAGATTAGAATTGCACCCAAAACACCAAGTTTCCATTTTGAGTCCAATCAACTTACTATCTGCTTTAAAAAACACACTCTACAGAGGAATGTAAAAAAAATCCAGACTCTACATGCACCCCAATGTTCATTGCAGCACTACTTACAACAGCCAGGACATGGAAGCAACCTAAGTGTCCATCAACAGAGGAATGGATGAAGAAGAGGTGGCACATATATACAATGGAATATTACTCAGCCATAAAAATGAAATAATGCCATCTGCAGCAACATGGACTTAGGAAATTGTTATAGTGAAGAAAGTCAGACAGAGAAAGACAAATATCATATGATATTGCTTAAATGTGGAATCTAAAAAAAAGTGGTACAAATGAACTTATTTATAAAACAGAAATAGAGTCACAGACATAGAAAACAATCTATGGTTACCAAGGGGGAACGGGGGGAGGGATACATTGGGAGATTGGGGTTGACATATACACACTACCATATATAAAACAGATAACTAATAAGGACCTACTTTATGGCACAGGGAACTCTATTAAATACTCTGTAATGCCCTCTACAGTAAAAGAATCTAAAAGAGTGGATATATGTATGTATAACTGATTCACTTTGCTGCACAGCAGAAACTAACACAACATTGTAAACCAACTATACTCCAATAAAAAAAATTTTTTTTTAAATCCAGAGTCTCCACAACATAACAATTACAATGCACAGGGCAGGAGGGACTCTGAAGGGTTGGGCAAGAGGCCTCTGCATTTGGCACCCTATGAGCAAGTGAAACTAGATGAGGCACAAAGGAAAAGAAAAAAAAGGTTCTGCTGTTTGCCTTCTGCCACAAGAGCAGCATGTCCCCAAGAGGAGCTTCTCTTTGACTCTGGTACCCCAGAATAAGAAGACCTGTGGAACAGAGTAGCCAACATGTAGCAACTGCCATGCAAGACTTAACAACAAAATACACAATCTGGGGGGACCTTCAAGATGGCGGAGGACTAACACGTGGAGATCACCTTCCTCCCCACAAATACATCAAAAATACATCTACATGTGAAACAAATCCTACAGAACACCTACTGAACGCTGGCAGAAGACCTCAGACCTCCCAAAAGGCAAAAAAGTCCCCACGTACCTGGGTAGGGCAAAAGAAAAAAGAATAAACAGACAAAAGAATAGGGACGGGACCTGCACCAGTGGGAGGGAGCTGTGAAGGAGGAAAGGTTTCCACACTCTAGGAAGGCCCTTCGCGGGCAGAGACTGCGGGTGGCGGAGGGGGGAAGCTTCGGAGCCGCGGAGGAGAGCACAGCAACAGGGGTGCGGAGGGCAAAGCAGAGAGATTCCCGCACAGAGGATCGGTGCCGACCGGCACTCACCAGCCCGAGAGGCTTGTCTGCTGACCCGCCAGGGCGGCCAGGGGCTGGGAGCTGAGGCTTGGGCTTTGGTCTGAGCGCAGGGAGAGGACTGGGGTTGGCTGCATGAAGACATGTCTGAAGGGGGCTAGTGCACCACGGCTAGCCGGGAGGGAGTCCGGATAAAAGTCTGGACCTGCCTGTTCTGAAGTGCACAAGGAGAGGGGATTCCTTCCCCGTGTGCCCACAGAAGGCAGAGCACCGCCTAAGTGAGCTCCGGAGATGGTCGTGAGCCACGGCTGTCAGCTCAGACCCCAGAGATGGGCATGAAATGCTAACGCTGCTGCTGCTGCGCAGCCCGCCACTGCCAGGGTCCCGAGATCCAGGGACAACTTCCCCATGAGAACACACAGTGCGCCTCAGGCTGCTGCAATGTCACGCCGGCCTCTGCTGCCGCAGTCTCACCCTGCATTCTGTACCCCTCCCTCCCCCCAGCCTGAGACAGCAAGAGCGCCCTAATCAGCTGCTGCTTTAACCCCCTCCTGTCTGGGCGGGGAACAGATGCCTGAGGGCAACCTACACTCACAGTTGGGGCCAAAACCAAAGCTGAACCCCAGGAGCTGAGCAAACAAAGAAGAGAAAGGGAAATCTCTCCCAGCAGCCTCAGGAGCAGCAGATTAAAGCTCCACAATCAACTTGATGTACCCTGCACCTGTGGAATAACGTAATAGACAACGAATTGTCCCAAAATTGAGGCGGTGGACTTTGGGAGCAACTGTAGACTTCGGGTTTGCTGTCTGCGACTGATTTGCTTCTGATTTTTATATTTATCTTAGTTTAGTTTTTAGTGCTTGTTATCATTGGTGGATTTGTTTATTGGTTTGGTTGCTCTCTTCTTTCTATTTTTTTTCCTTTTATTTTTTAAATATTTTTTTAATTTCTTTTTTCTTCTTTTTTCTCTTCTTTTTCTTCTGAGCCATGTGGCTGACAGGGTCTTTGTGTTCCGGCCGGGTGTCAGGCCTGAGCCTCCAACGTGGGAGAGCAGAGTCCAGGACATTGGACCACCAGAGACCTCACGGCCCCACCTAATATCAATCAGCGAGAGCTCTCCCAGAGATCTCCATCTCAACACTAAGACCCAGCTCCACCCAGCGGTCAGCAAGCTCCATTGCTGGACTCCCCATGCCAAACAACTAGCAAGACAGGAACACAACCCCACCCATTAGCACAGAGGCTGCCTAAAATCATACTAAGTTCACAGACACCACAAAACACACCACCCGATGTGGTCCTGCCCACCAGAAAGACAAGATCCAGCCCCACTCACCAGAACACAGGTGCCAGTGCCCCCCACCAGGAAGCCTACACAATCCACTGAACCAACCTCACCCACGGGGGACAGTCACCAAAAATAACAGGAATTATGAACTGCAGCCTGAGAAAAGGAGACCCCAAACACAGTAAGTTAAACAAAATGAGAAGACAGAGAAATATGCAGCAGATGAAGGAGCAAGGTAAACACCTACCAGACCAAACAAATGAAGAGGACATAGGCCGTGTACCTGAAAAAAAACTCAGAATAATGAGAGTAAAGATGTCCAAATCTTGGAAATGGAGAAACTACAAGAAATGTTTAACAAGGACCTAGAAGAACGAAAGAGCAAACAAACAATTATGCACAACACAATAAATGAAATTAAAAATTCTCTAGAAGGAATCAATAGCAGAATAACTGAGGCAGAAGAACAGATAAGTGACCTGGAAGATAAAACAGTGGAAATAACTGCCACAGAGCAGAATAAAGAGAAAAGAATGAAAAGAATTGAGGACAGTCTCAGAGACCTCTGGGACAACATTAAATGCACTAACATTCAAATTATAGGGGTCCCAGAAGAAGAGGAGAAAAAGAAAGGCTCTGAGAAAACATTTGAAGAGATTATACTTGAAAACTTGCCTAACATGGGAAAGGAAATAGTCAATCAAGTCCAGTAAGCGCAGAGAATCCCATACAGGATAAATCCAAGGAGAAACGTGCCAAGACATATATTAAAAAACTATCAAAAATTAAACAGAAAGAAAAAATACCAAAAGCAGCAAGGGAAAAGCAACAAATAACATACAAGGGAATCCCCATAAGGTTAACAGCTGATCGTTCAGCAGACACTCTGCAAGCCAGAGGGAGAGGCAGGACATACTTAATGTGATGAAAGGAAAAAACCTACAACCAAGATTACTCTACCCAGCAAGGATCTCATTTAGATTTGACAGAGAAATTAAAACCTTTACAGACAAGCAAAAGTTAAGAGAATTCAGCATCACCAAACCAACTTTACGACAAATGCTAAAGGAACTTCCCTAGGCAGGAAAAACAGAGAAGGAAAAGATCTATAAAAACAAACGCAAAACAATTAAGAAAATGGTAACAGGAACATACATATCAATAATTACCTTAAATGTAAATGGATTAAATGCTCCAACGAAAACACACAGGCTCACTGAATAGATACAAAAACAAGACCCATATATATGCTATCTACAAGAGATCCACTTCAGACCAAGGAACACATACAGACTGAAAATGAGGGGTTGGAAAAAGATATTCCATGCAAACGGAAATCAAAAGAAAGATGGAGTAGCAGTTCTCATAGCACACAAAATAGACTTTAAAATAAAGACTATTACAAGAGACAAAGAAGAACACTACATAATGATCGAGGGATCAATCTAAGAAGAAGATATAACAATTGTAAATATTTATGCACCCAACATAGGAGCACCTCAATACATAGGCAAATGCTAACAGCCATAAAAGGAGAAATCGACAGTAACACAATCATAGTAGGGGTCTTTAACAACCCACTTTCACCAATGGACAAATCATCCAAAATGAAAATAAATAAGGAAACATAAGCTTTAAATGACACATTAGACAAGATGGACTTCATTGATATTTATAGGACATTCCATCTAAAACCAACAGAATACACTTTCTTCTCAAGTGCTCAGGGAACATTCTCCAGGATAGATCATATCTTGGGTTACAAATAAAACCTCAGTAAATTTAAGAATATTGAAATCATATCAAATATCTTTTCTGACCACAACACTATGAGACTAGATATCAGTCACAGGAAAAAACTGTAAAAAATACAAACACATGGAGGCTAAACAATATGCTACTAAATAACCAAGAGATCACTGAAGAAATCAGAGGAAATCAAAACATACCTAGAAACAAATGACAATGAAAACACAACGACCCAAAACCTGTGGGATGCAGCAAAAGCAGTTCTAAGAGGGAAGTTTACAGCAATACAATCCTACCTCAAACAAGAAAATCTCAAATAAACAAGAAAAATCTCAAATAAACAAACTAACCTTACACCTAAAGCAATTAGAGAAAGAAGCACACACAAAAAAAACCCAAAGTTAGCAGAAGGAAAGAAATCATAAAGATTAGATCAGAAATAGATGAAAAAGAAATGAAGGAAACGATAGCAAAGATCAATAAAACTAAAAGCTGGTTCTTTGAGCAGATAAACAAAATAGATAAACCATTAGCCAGACTCATGAGGAAAAAAAGGGAGAAGACTCAAATCGATAGAATTAGAAATGAAAAAGAAGTAACAACAGACACTGCACAAATACAAAGGATCATGAGAGATAACTACAAGCAACTATATGCCAATAAAATGGACAACCTGGAAGAAATGGACAAATTCTTAGAAAAGCAAAACCTTCCAAGACTGAACCAGGAAGAAACAGAAAATATAAACAGAGCAATCACAAGCACTGAAATTGAGACTGTGATTAAAAATCTTCCAACAAACAAAAGCCCAGGACCAGATGGCTTCACAGGTGTATTCTATCAAACATTTAGAGAAGAGCTAACACCTATCCTTCTCAAACGCTTCCAAAATATAGCAGAGGGAGGAACACTCCCAAACTCATTCTACAAGGCCACCATCACCCTGATACCAAAACCAGACAAAGATGTCACAAAGAAAGAAAACTACAGGCCAATATCACTGATGAACATAGATGCAAAAATCCTCAACAAAATACTAGCAAACAGAATCCAACAGCACATTAAAAGGATCATACACCATGATCAAGTGGGGTTTATCCCAGGAATGCAAAGATTCTTCAATATACACAATCAATGTGATTCACCATATTAACAAATTGAAGGATAAAAACCATATGATCATCTCAATAGATGCAGAAAAAGCTTTTGACAAAATTCAACACCATTTATGATTAAAAAAACTCTCCAAAACGTAAGAATAGAGGGAACCTACCTCAACAAAATAAAGGCCATATATGACAAACCCACAGAGAACATCGTTCTCAGTAGTGAAAAACTGAAATCATTTCCTCTGAGATCAGGAACAAGACAAGGTTGCCCACTCTCACCACTACTATTCAACATAGTTTTGGAAGTTTTAGCCACAGCAATCAGAGAATAAAAAGAAATAAAAGAAATCCAAATTGGAAAAGAAGAAGTAAAACTGTCACTGTTTGCAGATGACACGATACTATACCTAGAGAATCCTAAAGATGCTACCAGAAAACTACTACAGCTAATCAAGGAATCTGGTAAAGTAGCAGGATACAAAATTAATGCACAGAAATCTCTTCCATTCCTACACACTAATGACGAAAAATCTTAATGTGAAATTAAGGAAACACTCCCATTTACCACTGCAACAAAAAGAATAAAATACCTAGGAATAAACCTACCTAAGGAGACGAAAGACCTGTATGCAGAAAACTATAAGACCCTGATGAAAGAAATTAAAGACAATACAAACAGATGGAGAGATATACCATGTTCTTGGATTGGAAGAATCAACATTGTGAAACTGACTCTACTACTCAAAGTAATTGTCAGATTCAATGTAATCCCTATCAAACTACAAATGGCATTTTTCACAGAACTAGAACAAAAAATTTCACAATTTTTGTGGAAACACAAAAGACCCTGAATAGCCAAAGCAATCTTGAGAAAGAGAAACGGAGCTGGAGGAATCAGGCTCCCTGGCTTCAGACTATACTACAAAGTTACAGTCATCGGAACAGTATGGTACTGGCACAAAAAACAGAAATATAGACCAATGGAACAGTATAGAAAGCCCAGAGATAAACCCATGCACATGTGGTCACCTTATCTTTGATAAAGGAGGCAGGAATATACAATGGAGAAAAGACAGTCTCTTCAATAAGTGGTGCTGGGAAAACTGGACAGCTACATGTAAAAGAATGAAATTAGAACAATTCCTAACACCATGCACAAAAATAAACTCAAAATGGAATAAAGACCTAAATGTAAGGCCAGACACTATAAAACTCTTAGAGGAAAACATAGGCAGAACACTCTGTGACATAAATCACAGCAAGATCCTTTTTGACCCATCTCCTACAGAAATGGAAATAGAAGCAAAAATAAACAAATGGGATCTAGAGAAACTTAAAAGCTTTTGTACAGCAAAGGAAACCATAAACAAGATGAAAAGACAACCCTCAGAATGGGAGAAATGTTTGCAAATGAAGCAACTGACAAAGGATTAATCTCCAAAATACACAAGCAGCTCATGCAGCTCAATAACAAAAAAACAAACAACCCAATCCAAAAATGGGCAGAAGACCTAAATAGACATTTCTCCGAAGAAGATATAGAGATTGCCAACAGACACATGAAAGGATGCTCAACATCACTAATCATGAGAGAAATGCAAACCAAAAGCACAATGATGTATCACCTCACACCGGTCAGAATGGCCATCATCAAGAACTCTACAGACAACAAATGCTGGAGAGGGTATGGAGAAAAGGGAACCCTCTTGCACTGTTGGTGGGAATGTAAATTGATACAGCCAGTATGGAGAACTGTATGGAGGTTCCTTAAAAAACTACCATACGACCCAGCAATCCCACTACTGGGCATATAACCAGAAAAAATCATAATTCAGAAAGAGACACATACCACAATGTTTATCGCAGCACTATTTACAGTAGCCAGGACATGGAAGCAACCTAAGTGTCCATTAATAGATGAATGGATAAAGAAGAGGTGACACAAATATACAATGGAATATTAGTCAGCCATAAAAAGAAATGAAACTGAGTTATTTGTAGTGAGGTGGATGGACCTAGAGTCAGTCATACAGAGTGAAGTAAGTCAGAAAGAGAAAAACAAACACCATATGCTAACATACATATCTATCTAACATACATACAAATCTAAAAAACATACATACATATCTAAAAAAAAACATGGTTCTAATGAACCGAGGGGCAGGAAAGGAATAAAGACGCGGATGTAGAGAATGGACTTAAGGACATGGGGAGGGGGAAGGGTAAGCTGGGACAAAGTGAAAGAGTGGCACGGACATATATGTACTATTAAATGTCAAATAGATAGCTAGTGGGAAGCAGCCGCATAGCACAGGGAGATCAGCTCAGTGCTTTGTGACCACCTACAGGGGTGGGATAATGAGGGAGGGAGGGAGGCGCAAGAGGGAGGGGATATGGGGATATATGTATACATACAGCTGATTCACTCTGTTATACAGCAGCAACTAACACAACATTGTAAAGCAATTATACTCCAATACAGATGTTAAAAAAATAAAAAAACACAATCCAAAAGAAAGAGCAATGTACAGGATCAATCCAAATTTCTTGGCACACACAGAGAAAACGTGATGCATTCTCATGGGGAAAAAAAGATAATCATGAAGAGCAGCCCCAAGCTGACCCAGATGTTGCAACTAGCAGGCAAGGATTAGACAGCTGCTATTTTCACTATGCTTTGTTGCAAAATGGAAAATAAGGTCACAATGAGTTAAAAGGCAGGGAATCACAGAAGAGAAAGAGAAACTGTATATGAAAAGAACCACATGTAAATTCTACAACTGAAAAACACAACACCTAAAATAAAACACTCACTGGATGGGCTTAATAGCACAATGGAAATAGAGGAAGAAAGAAAGGCTCGGTGAACTTGAAAATGGTTGAATAGAAGCCCTCCAATATGAAGGATAGAGAGAGAAAAAGATTGGGGGAAAGAAATGAACAGAGCCTTGGGTACAGAAAAAATACTTAAAGAAAGAACGGCCAAAGTGTCCCCCAAATTAATCAAAGATGCACATCAAAGGCTCTTAAACTACCCAGGCAAGTCTAGGGCCGAGACCTTTTACTGCATGTCTTAATTCTCAGGTCCAATCTATAGAGGTGAGGAAGTATACCCGCACTGGGATAGCTGTGAGTAGAGAAATATGTATTTGAACAGGAAATGTGTAATATTCAATAGGTAGGAAAAGACTCAAGCCTACTACCATCTTGCTTCTTTCCTGGCTTTTCTAAAAGCCCTTTCACTTTTAGCTCTTCCCCCTTACACTCCGATTTACCAAGGAGTCTTGTCAATACATGAAGGAATCTGTGCCACCAACTTCCTGCCCTCTTCCCTGCAGCCAAACCCATCAGGGGTGAACCCGATTCCATCCTCCCCCTCTGCACCTCCATTTCACCCTACCCTCGGCCCCTCTCCCTTTAAGAATAAAGGTCTAACACCATCTTGAAGACTCACCTCTTTTCTCTGGGGCTGTCACTTTGCCCATCTTTAGGGATCTCACTTAGCTAACAAAATAATGTCCCCAAATGGGGCCCAACTGTTTTACATGGTGACGTGCCTAAGGGGAAATGAGGCTTGAAGTACAAACCTCTTATTCATAAACTGATCTCAGGTCTACCCGAACTAAAGGCAGAGCCTCTGTGAGAGAATTACTCAGGGCGGCAAGAAACAGTTCAACGTTAAGAAGGGCTGAAAAGCACACGCATTCACCTCATGGTACCTGCTGTAAATGCCCAAGATTTACAGTCAGTAAGGGTTGTGTGCAGCTGCAATCATGCCTCATGCTGGGATGATAACCTTTCCAGAAACCAGGTGTTTTTTTGTGTCTGAGCTTAATCGCCAAACCTAGCCAAGCCACGGGCCACATGACTTTTTCATGCAGCAGGTGGCAGCCCCAATCTCAGAAACTAAGCCAGGTCAGCCTTTAGATAGGTAAGTGGATCGGACATTCTAATAATCAGAGTTCTAAGGGCAGAAGGATGACGATCCACACAGACACAGACGTGTGCAGACACAAGGCTGGCCCATCCTTTCCCCAGCATCCTCTGGCAGAGAACCTAGATGACAACAGCTCTACATTGCCCAATGGGGAACAGTTTTACTGTATGTATTCAGATATGGGCCAGAGTCTCTGCTGAGATTATAAAGTTCAGAAAAGATGGTTAGTACAATCTTGATTTTTGTTAATTTATGTCAATAAAAGCCCACCAAAGCTCAAAAAAAAAAGAAGGCATCCTGACAGGGGCATAGGTTTTTTTTTTTTTTCAGCCTATGAAAATGTGCCCAGCAGGGTAAGCACAGGGCTGAAAATGATGAGATTGAGGGACGGGGAGAGAAGAGATGCCTTCTGCTCATCCGTCCCTTAGTCCTCTTTCTGGGGAAGGAAATAAAGGAGAGGAGAGAAGCACTTCTGTTCTTTTTTCTTCATGGGTAACCAGGATCCTGTCACTTTTCTTTTTAAGGCTCTTACAATCATTAATAAGTTGTTTTGGAAATTCTTTCAGTATCTTCATTCTTCCACTTCGGCCATACCTTAACATGAATGATTTTGTTATTCTGGCCTTGACAGGGACAGAGAGACTTTCTGGGTGAAATGTTTATTGTTGTAAGTGACACAAGGCAAGGATAATTTAGGACAGGTCAAAGGGCAAGTTTTTGTTTTGCAAAGCACCATCGGGAAGAGGGAGGGCATGTGGGGCTCCACTGGAGGCCTCAGAGCTAGGGGATGGGACAGGACGCCTGCTCCAGAGAAAGGATTTGTTCTCATTCTCCTGAGCTTGTGGGCAACAAACAGAAAGCATCCCTCAACATCCAACACTCCAAGTATCCAAATATTTCCAGGACAATATCTGAAACTGGCCTGTACTCTGTTTTCCACAAGGCACTCTTGACTTCCTGCAAATTGGGTACAAAGAGAAGTGAAGACCAGCATCTAGAAACTGAACGTGATGTTTGTAAGCCATTCCTCAACACTGCTCTTATCCTTTCCTACCAATTACATGTCTCTTATACATAAGCCTAGTTCCTTTCATGAGCACTGACTGTGGTTTCTTAAAACAAAAAGCAATGCTCCAGAATGATCCACTTCTCTTGTTGTGGTCTTTAGACTCATAGAAACAAAGAACGCTGTTTTCCTGGGAAAATGAAGCCCAAACTTTAAGGTTTATATTGTTTAGTAAGTCACAGGTTGAAAAACAGGTTGCATAGATTACATTTTTTTTTCATGAATCAGGACCCAGAAACCTTGTGCTGACCTCAAATCATTTAATATAACTACTCAGCATAAAGGTGACCTGATTCAAGTCAAGAGTCAGATAAGACCCTCGAGTCCCTCTCATTCTCAAGCGGCCCCTGTCCAGGGGTTCCCACAAAGCCGAGAAATCCCTGGGCTTCATTCCCCACATTGTGGGTCTTTTCTGATAACCCAGACATGGACTTCTTCCTTTGGATCTAGAAGACAGCAGCTTTTAGGAGGAATACTTCATGCCTCCAACCCACATTCTAAACAGAGGACATTTCCAGGCCCGTCCTGGGGGAAACTGAATGAACTGGTGTTCTGCGCAGCCAGGGTCACCTGGGACCTTTACAGAAAAGCACAAAATTGCGAGGCAAAGGGGGAAGCAATAGGAAGAAATTTTACCAGGTCTTGCAAACCCGTAACGTGCGGGCATCGTGGTAGAACAATTTCACCTCCACCACACAGCAATCCTGCCCTGTAGGGATGAGGAACTTGGGAGGCAGAGAAGGCGCCCAGCTCTCAGGTCTCATGTGGGGACTGAGTTCTACAACCTGGAACACTGCCCAACTGACTCAAAGACGTTTCTACTCCTCTGGGTCACCAGTCACAGGTCATCACCTGGAGATCACTAACTGAGCTGTCAACAGCAGATTCTGTTAGAGCCCTGCAGCATGTGGAACAACCCTGAGACTGATCATGTGTGCCCACCCCCTCAGTACAGATACCTCTGCAGGCCTGACACGCTGAGCCACGGGGTTCCGTCTCCTCACAGAGCTGGAGCTCAAGAGCCAGAGTTGCTAAGTCAAGGGTAATGTAAAAGGAAATATTCTTTGTTCATATTCCTGAAGAATGTTCAAGGGGACCCCAACTCAAACTCTATAGCATAATTTCAAAAAAGCTCAAGTTCTCTTTCACCACGACCGACATCACTACCACCACCCAAGCTGACCTAGAGCTTCTGTGCAGAAGCCCAAAGCTCGTTTTTCTGCAGTAGCCACCCTCTTTCTAGTTATTATTTTCCTTTCATAGTTAACTTAACCTCCCACCCTTTTGATGTAGATCAATTTACAATTCCCACCCCACGGCTCCCCCTTCCCCCGCCCCAGCCCCAAGTAAGAATCCTTTCTCTTTAAGAGGGGGCTAGGGAAAACTAAACAGGCTAATAAATGCAGGATTTTCTTTCAGAGATACAGGAAATTAACATTCAAGCATTAATAGCATGTATTGATAGTGCACGTCAATGCAATTTGAACGTTAGGTTAATGCTGTACGTTACTCCAGTAGTGGTATGCGTTTATACGTTCACACTATTGCCCTCACCTAAATGTGGTCAGGCCTTCCATTGGCGCGGACGCTTTCTGGTACTCCAGCTTGGGCTTGAAGGACTCTCTGGGCAGGTAAGAGCGATAGAGAGGGTAGTTCTTGGTATATTCGGAGAAAAGACATGGTTTCTCTGTTTTATCATATATCTTGGTAGGGAGGTGTGGACAGTGATGCCGCCTAATTTAAAAAAAAGAAAAAAGAAAACAGGAATGTTAGGTTAGTTACCTTCTTGGGAAGAACACATTCAGTTTGCTACCTCCTCAAAATCTGACCCAGAGTATAAAATCGTGACTGCCGGCATTGAAAACAGCACTTTAACCCTTCCTTTTCTCTACTGGACTATGTGAGGCGGCCAGAATTTCTTAAATGATCTGTAACTGCCATTGGTTAATTGTCAAAATTCCTTGAACCATAAAATTATGCACAAGCACGGCTGATGACCAGCCATCACACGTGCCATGCTGCTTGTTTAAATACTGAAATACTTCCATACCATAATAGGTGAACGGTTGTGGCCCCCAAGGCATCTGAGTGCCAACCTAGTCCCTCCCCTGAAACCCTCCCTCCCAATCACCCAGCAATTAAGGGCTTAACACCTGCCCTAATGGGGGCTCCAAGGCTGTGCTCTAGGGCCAGGCTCCTGTCTTTCCTCATTAGTTCCTGGGTCAATTCAGAATATCACCCTCGCACACAAGTGGCATCATACATAGCAGAACCACCTCAGTTCGAGTCTACTAAACACCACTGACTATGTGAAACCATTTTTACACTGAAAGCCTGTCTCCTTTATTCTTTCAGGTCTCACTTCGCTTAGGCTTCCGCTGATCATCTTTACCTAAAATACACCCCTCCACGCCCTCACCTCTCAAACAGAGTTTCTCTCATCACGTGGACGCCTTTCCCATCGCTTACTCTTATCTGCAATTGGCACATTTGTTGCTGAGTTTATTATCTGTCTCATCTATCAAGCTCAGAACCTTTTTCTATCTTGTTCACGGCTACATCCCTAGTACCTCTCATATCCTGCCTGGCACAGAGTAGGCATTCAATAAACATTTATTAAACAAATACTGAACATATGAATGAATGATTAAATAAACTTTATGCCTCATTATGCAGGGAGATGATAGATAATAATTTGAAGTTATAATTTATAGTGAGTTTTTCCATTTTACATGCATGGTAATGAATGACCTTATTATTCTACTTGCAGGTGAATAAAGGGCAGCTATTTGAGCTGTCCAAAACAAAGCAGTGTATCAATTATTTAAATGCCCACATACAATCCTTGCAAACCAGCTAGGGTACCTCTAATCATCAGACAGCAGCACATCCACAAAACTCCATGTTAGTGATCTCCAACTTAGTTACATCCAGAAATGGCACAGAATTTTAAAAAACTTTTTACACTAAACTGATTCTGATTACAGAAACTAAGATACACAGTATTCTGGGGCAGCACATCAGAGAAAAGAGAAACAGACATACAGAGAACTCATCACTGCTCCAATCAAAAGCTGGTTTCTAGGCAACAGTTAGCGTGCTGCTCCCATTGTTAGTAAGTTCAACCCTCTACATGAATATTGCTGCCACCACTGTTATTACTGTGTGCCTCTCTTCAACCTCCAACCACCGCCCTGTCACCTGCCCCCACCAGGGAAAATGGTCAACACGTGCATGGTTCGTACGGGTAGAGCTGCATATGAACAAGTTTATCCCTATTTTCATTTCACGTGTAGATTTGTGTATCAGATTAGGATTCCTACAAACCTCAAATTAAAAGCCAAGAAGTGCTGGTTACTCAAAAATACCTCTGCAGATATATTTTATTCACCCAGACTCTGAGAGAGAAATCAAGACTTTATTAAGGGTAACTTAGATTCAGGCACTTGCAATAAAGTGGACTCCACAGGCCTAACAGTATTTTCCCTCTCTAGTGCCCCTTTTTTTTTTTTTTTTTTTTGCGGTACACGGGCCTCTCACTGTTGTGGCCTCTCCCGTTGCGGAGAACAGGCTCCGGACGCACAGGCTTAGCGCTGTGGCTCACAGGCCCAGCCGCTCTGCAGCATGTGGGATCTTCCCGGACCGGGGCACGAACCCGTGTCCCCAGCATCGGCAGGTGGACTCTCAACCACTGCGCCACCAGGGAAGCCCTCTAGTGCCCTTTTTTAAACCAGTAAAACTTTGCTTTTATATAACCCCCTTTCTATATTGTTACTTTTAAAAAATGTAACATATTGTAAAAGGCTCATTCCAAAAGAAAAATAAATGGCAAGAAACTACATTGCAACTGGTATTATAAGAGGGGATTTCAGTATAGCAACACAGTTGCATCCAGACATTGATGTTCCATTAAATGGAATTACATATAATATATATTTATAGGGCAGATTTTATTCATCTGACGTGTTGGTAGTTAACTAAGACCTTGTCTCACTTTGAAACATCAAAAACTCTCAACTGAAAGTCAACTTTTCATTGCCTAGTGTGCTCATGGTGCCACCCTCTTTCCTCACCTGTGCCCACCCCAGCTTGAATGTCCCTCTCAAGACAGAAAGCACCATGTATTCACCTTGTTGGTGAAGTTTAAAGGTGGAACCCCTTTATCCAGGAGCTCCTCAAGGATAAAGACCAAGTCTTCTACTTCTGTGTTCTGGAAACTAGCCCAATACCTGATATATTTTATTTAATAGCAGATGGACAGTGTATAAGAGGATGAACTGCTGAAAGAAAAAATATTTACAAAGACATGACTGATTTGTTCTAACATTAGTAGAGCCAAAAGGGAAAATACAGATCAGATTCTCAGTTTTTATGGACCTAGACAGTGTCTAAATAAAGTTTATGGGATCACCGTGCATGGGGTATTCAAAAGCAGTCTTAACAGTCATGAACCAAAGAAAGGAGAGACCTCTTCTCCCAGCTCTCTGATGCTTCTACCATTTTAAAGGAGCTGGTGGGCCACCTTGTTCAGGAGCACACTGAAACAAGCCAAGATGGGCCAACAGACAGAGAAGAGAAGGAGAGTAAGAAGGTTTCCTTAATCTATCAGAACCCTGAACTCTTTCCACTCCAAGAATTACTAAAGGACCACAAGTAAGAGGAAATAATCCAGACTTTTTCTGACATTTGGTAAAGGGAGCAGTAGAGACCTTTCAATGGAACCCAGAAAAAGTTAATAGCTGACACCAGCTAGAATCATAGAATTTTTTTAATTGAAAGGGGCCATGGAAAATATCTGATCTAACGTCCGCACTACACAGATGAAGTCTCTGAAGCTCAGAGAACCATGTGTGTAACCTAGCCATAGAGAGAAACTAGGTCTCCATCACATCTGAATGAGCAAGTATGTTTCCTGAGGTGCACCCAGCTCAAAGCCATCTAGGACTCAGATGACCCCAGAATGGATGATAGAACTTTAAGTATAGAACAAGTCCCTCCAGAATAGCACCATCCAATAGAAACAGAAGGCGAGCCATGAATGAGAACCACATGTGTCATTTTGTTGTTTTTTGTTTTTGGGGGGGTTTTTTGCGGTACGCGGGCCTCTCACTGTTGTGGCCTCTCCCGTTGCGGAGCACAGGCTCCAGACGCACAGGCGCAGCGGCCATGGCTCACGGGCCCAGCACCTCTGCGGCATGTGGGATCCTCCCGGAACGGGGCACGAACCCGTGTCCCCTGCATCGGCAGGCGGTCTTTCAACCACTACGCCACCAGGGAAGCCCCACACATGTCATTTTAAATTTTCTAGTAGCCACATTAACAAGGTCAAAAGCAGGTGAACTTAATTTTAATATTTTACTTTTAATCCAATCTATCCAAAATACCATTTCAACATGTAATCAATACCCAAAATTGAGATATTTTCCTTTCTTACTATGTCTTCAAAATCCAGTGTGTGTCTCACATTGACAGCACACGTCAGGAGGACCACGTTTCAAGCCATATGTGGCGGTGGATTCCCCACTGGGAAGTGCAGGTACAGACAGAAGAACTGCAAGCACCCTGGTGCTGGAAGCTCCCCTACAGATGGAGGAAAGACAAAGATGCTTAGAAGTATTTTTGTTGACAAATAGGGTATCTGCCTCTTAGACTCTCTGACCTGCCTTCATGTAACACAATCAAAGGCATTAAAAGACATGAAAAATTAGTTGGAGGATTTTTTTCATTATGTCCTCACTCCACAGAGCTCAGCTTCAGTGTTATGCACCTGGAATGCACCCTGTAGCTGCTCTCCTTCCTGCCACCTCCACTTTTCCAACATGTTTCCCTTCCTTCGAGGCCCATCTTGAATGCTACTTCCACCACCACCGTCACCGCCATCACCACCACCACATGAAGCTACTGATGATCCCACTGTACCCTGTTACTGGCCGTGACTCTCTCTCCTCTGATTGTGCATGGTGTAGTGTCCCTACCTCTTTCAGGACCCTTTACTGCTCTGCTCTGCCTTGCATGGTCCTCCACTTATCAATTTTCAGGTTAAGAATTTTCATGGTTGCAAACAAAGCCGTTCATCGGGGGAAAGCATGGTAATTCTTCCTGCCACCAAGAGGCAGCATGAACAGTAGCTACTAGAATATCACTTTGAACTTTTCAAACAAATGAACTTCCAGTAGTTCTTCAGAACCCAACCTGTTTGTAAGCAGAACAGCTTTCGGTGGATATGGGTGACTCGTCTTGCCTCTCTCATGGTCTTTTAGAATCCCCTGCTGAGCCCAGCCTGCTGTGGGCAGTGAGGAGGGCTCTCCATTCCAGGAGGCAGAGGGCATGGCAGAAGGAGACTCTGGAGGCAGGAAGATGTGGTTTCCAATCCTAGCTCTGTCACTGACTGCTTGTGTAACGGGGAGAACATTACTTAACTCTTCTGAACTTCGATTTCCTCCTCTGTAATTTGTGGCTAACAACTTCTACCATTTAGTATGATTGTGTGACCTTCTCCTCAGATACCAGAGGAAAAATGCCTAGCCCAGTCTAAGGCAAGCACTCTGATTAAGAGGCTATGTTTATTGAGCAATTACTGTACACCACATGGGCTAGGAGTTCTGTATCTCATCCCATCTAATCCTTACAGCAACGCTACGATGGAAGCACTCTTATTTTCCTCATTTTACAAACATGAAGCCTGAGGTTGAAGAGATGTGATCTCATTGAAGGTGACAGAGCCAGATGGTAATGAAGTCAGGACTTAGAACCCCAGGCTTTCTGCCTGGTTCCAAAGCCTGTGCTCTTAATCACAGCCATATACTGTGTGGCTTAATGGGATGCCAGCCTGTACCAAACACCTCTGTTTCCTGGCTGCTCTGATAAACCTAAGGGCAGTCAATTAATAGGCAGTTCTTAGACCTACCCATCCCCCGTCCCCCTAGCTACACTCAGCCTTCCAGGACAGGATGTGTCCCTCTTTCCCGAGGACCCCAAAACCATTCTAATATAAACCAACAAATAGATGCAATTCCAAGTGCTTTTTAAAACACTGATCGTTCCACAGAACTTTCTTTACTGTCTAAACAAGAAAGTCTCATTAGATAAAGTCATAACAGTAACAACCAGGCAAACAAAGAACATGGAACGCTGGGTCTCAAAGGACCCTCAAGATCAGCCAACCCTTCAGTTTCAACAGGCAGGTGAGGGCACTGGGATGGAGGGACGCCAGGCTTCCAGCCAAGGTCACACAGCTGGTCAGCGGCAGCGTCCACCCCGGGTCCCACACCACCTCCCACATAACTGACTTCCATTTACAGCCTGACTTAAAACTCCAAGTGCAGACTCTTAAAGGATTTGCAGCCCAGTTTTCCTTTTGTCCGGTAGTTGGGAGACTGTGACCTGTCACAGCAGCCATGCGACGGAGGAAAACACTTAGAGCGGAAAATGCATTCTTGGTCTAGAAGAGGCGAAGGTGCCAACCGTCACCAAACCTCAAGTCAAAAAGTCATCATTCTATGCCGACGGTTTAGAACGATTTCAGGGTGTCTGGAGTAAGAAGAACTCTGAGACCCTAGAGGCAGCATCCTCTCAGAGGAGGACCTACATCCCTGGAATGGTCTTCTCCCTGAACAGCTCACAAAGCCAACCCAATTAGCCTCTGAGGATGGACAAAGCCATTGCTTTTCCCAACGTGCATGTGTATCTACCTGCAGTGGCTTATAAACTTTTAAAATGTTTACTAAACTTGGTTCTCTCCTATTTAGAATATACCCAGAGGCAAAGGGATAAGTGAGAATGCTTTTATGAACTGCAAAATAAGACCACTGTTGAACATACACAGATATATTTCATACCAATCTTAAGACGACTCACGTTCCCCCTACCTACATCTTCTGCCTAGATCTTTAAAGAAATGTTGCATTGCGAGAACTCTGAATAACTCCAGCTTATGTCCTGCCCACGGTGCTAGGAAATTGGGCAGGGATTATAAACTGACCCTTGGTGGTGACTAATCCTTCAGGGGATCAGATTCTGGGCAGGGATTACAAACTGAACCTTGGTGGTGACTAGTCCTTCAGGGGACCAGATTCTGGGTAACAGAAAGCAGGGCCATCTGGTACAAATATGACAGATAGATGCAACTGATGTACCAACTAGCAGTGGCTGCCTGCGAGCCACATTGAAAACTTCCTAGGTCACAGCCAAGTCTAGTGAGGATGACCGTCTTGATTGATTAGCCATGCCTGTCAAGGGTGCTGGTTTAGGGAAGTGAGGATGGGTGATAAATATATGAATGCAGGGAGAGGGAGGGAAGGCATTCTGGTGGAAATGTCCTAAATGGTGACTTACAGGAATCGCACGTTTGGAAGACATCTAGAAACAACAAAGCCATAAGAATGTAAAGTTGCCAAGATGAGAAAAAAGGAATAAAAACAAGGCCAAAATCTTGAAGAATACCACATTTAGGAAGCAGGATAAAGAAGTCTCAGGAGGAAAAAACTGACAAAAAGGAGAAAATTCGGTGACAGATCAAATAGAAGATTTTAAGTGTTCAACAGTTAAATGCCTCAGAAAAATCTCATATGGTGACTAGAAAGCAGCTTCAGCAGAGCGGCTGTGCTGCATCCAAGGAACGGATGCTGCTGAGGAAGTGGAGGAGGGGAGGGAGACCACGCTGAAAAATCTGGCGACAAAACCATCAAGAAAAGTCCAACGGGAGTTCAAGAAATTACCCGCGACACACACAAGAATTGCTAACTATGTGATTATCATCATGCGGTATTGGGTAAAAGAAGTGAAATCAGATCATCTTTGTAGGTAGAGGAACAGAGTAGCAGACAGGGATTCTTTTTTTTTCTTTTCTCTTTTCTTTTTTGCGGTACTCTCAATGTTGTGGCCTCTCCCGTTGCAGAGCACAGGCTCCAGACGCGCAGGCCCAGCGGCCATGGCTCGTGGGCCCAGCCTCTCCACGGCATGTGGGATCTTCCCAGACCGGGGCACGAACCCGTGTCCCCTGCATCGGCAGGCGGACTCTCAACCACTGCGCCACCAGGGAAGCCCCGACAGGGATTCTTTGATGAGCAAAAACAATGGCTGGAGCCACAGCCTGGACTACAAAGGAGATATGATGAAGGCAGGAAGGCGGGCGGGATTCAAGAGACAATTTGAGAGGAGAGATGGGAACCTGAGCAGTACCAGTCTGGTGGCCTTGACGCAGGACACAAAGGCATTGAGAGAAAGAAAGCGGATGAAATGAAGAGGTGCAAGGCATGCACAGGGCACTCCATAGGGAGTGTGTTGAAAGGGCAGCTGGAAAAGAGTGCAGACTTGCTTCCAAGGAGTAGTGATGCCAAGGGAGAGGGGCCCAACTAGGACCTTGTGCGGCAATGCTCAGAAGCTCTGAGGGAAGATACCCTGGTTCAGCAGGCTGTGAGGCAGAGGGCCTCGTGGGATGGCAGGCACCAATGAGAGGAGCTCTGGTGGGGCGTGCAGCCAACAGGCTGAGTGGGCAGGAGGGCAGTCAGTGAGAGCCAATGGTCCTTTGAAAAGCCAAGAGCCTGGAGAGAGCAGCAGAGAGTATGTTCAGAGCCACAGAAGAGCACCCCAGGGGCTCTCCCTGTCCCCTCCGCCTTAGCAGTCAAAAGGAAGAAGAGTTTCTTCGGTGAAAATAAAATAGATGAATTGAGGAAACCTCTTCAAGAAGGTGCAACTGCTCAAGGCATCCTGAGGAGACACAGGGCAGGCATTTTAGCAATGGCCCCACTGAGTCTTGGAGAGACACACAGAAAGGACCATGCCAGTCACCAAGGCGCCTTCTCTTTCCACCTCTTAGACAACCAACCCTCTGGGGGAAGGCAGGTGCCACCTGGGCTGTTCCAACTTGGCACGTCTCCTCCCCACCAGCCCTGACAACACTCTACCCAGACCCCTAGTCCTACCTGACCCCCTTCACCTCCTTCAGATTTCAGCTCAAGAATCCCTCCTGCCAGGAGGACTTCCCAGACCCCTCATCAGATGGCGGTCACTCTGCTCATCCCCCCATTCTCACGCCACATGCTGGCAGCCACCTGCTCAGTCTGACGTCCTGGCAGGCGGGTCTCGGGTACCCCTGCCTTCGTGCCTGGCACGTGGTGGGCATTCAATACTCGATTGCTGAACGCAGACAAGAAGAACAGGGGCAGGTACCATATGCGGCTAAGTCGTGTCCACTGTGGCCTGAGCCAGCAGCTCACCTACAAACTGCTTAAAAAGCAAACCCAGCGGCTAGACTCCTGTGTGTTGACGCTTGCGGCATGGCGCTTCCTAGGTAAACACAGCTTAGAAATTGGTTTTAAAAAAACAAATCCTTGACCCAATCGCAAATCACACACGTACATCGTTTGAGCTGGATCACAACAAACCTTAATGTGCAAGCTAGAATTATAAAGTTTTTAGGGGAAAACACAGGCGAATACCTTTGTAAGAGTAGAAGGCAAAGAGTTCTTAGGTCCCAGAAAGTAATAAGCATAAAAGAAGGAACTGGTTAAGTTAGACAAAGTCAAAAGCTTCTGCTCATCAAAGATATATTTAAGAACATAAGCAAGCCACACATTTGGAAATAATATTTGCAAAACAGATAGCTAGCAAAGGACTGTTATCCAGGATATATAAAATCATCTATAACTCAATAATAAAGACACAAAAATCACAAGCAAAAATCTGAACAGACACAAAAAGGTATACAAATTGGACAACAAACATATACAAAAGTGTTTAACATCACAAGTCATCAGGGAAAGACAAGTTTAAACCACAATGAGATACCACTACACACATACCAGAAGAGCTAAAATTAAAAAGACTAACAAAACCTACTGTTGGCTAAGTAGAGTACCAGCACTGTCATTCACTGTTGGTAGGGATGTAAAAAGGTCCAAACCAATTTGGCGAAAGCTACGGCAGTTTCTACATGCTGGCCTACCTCCCAGCCCAGCAATTCAATTCCTAGGAATTTATCCAAAGAAATAAAAGCCATACATTCACAAAAAGGAGTTGGACAAGAATATCCAAAGAAGCTAATTCATAGAACCAAAGAATAGAAACAGCCCAGGCATCCATCAATGGGAGGACAGAAAAATCGTGGTATCATCATTCAATGGGATACTAATCAGCAATAAAAAGAAGCAAACTACTGGCAGCCACAAAGCAGCAGACACATAACAGCATAGATGAATCCCACGAACACTTTTGTTGAGTGAACAATATCAAGAGTGCATACTTGACGATTCCATTTATATGAAATTCTGGAACAGTAGGAACTAACCTATAGTAGAAAAAAATCAGCTCAGTGGTTACCACAAGGAGAGAGAGATAAGAGAATGATTGGGAAGGAGTATGCAGGAACTTTCTGGGGCGCAGGTATGGTTCTACGTCTTGATAGGGATTGGAGTTACACAGGCACATGAATTTGTCAAATTCAGCCAACACCCCAAGATCTGTGCATGTCACTGTAAATTTATCTCAAAAGAAAAAGGAAACCAATATTAAATTGTTAAGGACATGAATGTTGAACTATTTAGGGGAGAAGTTTACTGATGTATGTGATTTACTTTGAAATACATAAACGAGATGGACTGACGGATGGAGGGATAATGAGAGGACTAGATGGAGAGGTGTGTCGATGTGGATGATAGCATCTAGGCAGTGGATATACAGCCGTGCACTTCAAATTCTCAACTTTGTCATATGCTCAAAAAAATTTTTTTTATTTATTTATTTTTTTTGGCTATGTTGGGTCTTCTTTGCTGCACGTGGGCTTTCTCTAGTTGCGGTGAGCGGGGGCTACTCTTCTTTGCAGCGCACAGGCTTCTCACTGCAGAGGCTTCTCTTGTTGAGGAGCATGGGCTCTAGGCGCACGGGTTTCAGTAGTTGTGGCGCACAGGCTCAGTAGTAGTGGCTCACAGGCTCTAGAGTGCAGGCTCAGTAGTTATGGTGCACAGGCTCAGTAGCAGTGGCTCCCAGGCTCTAGAGTGCAGGCTCAGTAGTTGTGGTGCACGGGCTTACTTGCTCGGCGGCATGTGAGATCTTCCCGGACCAGGGCTTGAACCTGTGTCCCCTGCATTGGCAGGCGGACTCCTAACCACTGCACCACCAGGGAAGTCTGCTCAAAATTTTTCATAATCAAATGTTGGAGAGGAAAAAGAGCAAGAACAAGTTTCTAAAAGTCCTCTGTAGATGTGATCGTGGCATTGTGGTTACGTAATATAGTGTCCACACGTTTAGAGAAGCACGGTGAAGTAGGTAGGGGTGAAATGACATGGCGCCTGGAACTGATGGATGAACCAAATGTGACAAAATCTTGATAATTATTGATGCTGGAAGATAATTATTGACGGGGGTTCATCACTATTCTCATTTTTGCAGATTTAAATTTTTTTCATTAAAGAAATATTAAAACAAATCCCTAAGAGGCAGGGCCTACATGAAACAAGCATGTATCTGCTTCAGCAAGAGTTTCCCCAAGGCCAACACGGCTTTAATCCAACCACCTGGGACAAAAGAGGATCTTGATTTAAGCTGATGATTAAGTGCAGAGCCAGCAACCAAAGGAAGCTTTCCTTCTCACACTCTGAAGTCTGTGTCAGCTGCACCGGACTTGTTCCCATGTGGCCTTTTAGGGTCCTCCAGCCAAAAAGCAGGAAGCTCACATACTTAACCGGAGTTTCACTCTCTTCTCAAGAAATCGAGTGAGTACCCCGCGCATTTCAGATGAAACCCAACAGCTGTGCTCAGCAAATCTTCCCAAGGCTCTCTTCCAGGCATTGCCAAAAAAAGAAAAAAAAACAAACCCAAAGCCTCTTTAATCCCTATTTTTAAATAATAACTGTCTCTGACCCACCACCTCACCCCTAACCCAAGATTGCGTTGTTGCCGGGCTCACTGTAATTATTCTTATCACAGCATTTATCCCACAGTATTACAAAATGCTTGTTTGTTGCCCAGACTGGGCTCCTTGGTATGGGGAGTGGGGGGGGGGGGGGGTAATCTTGTTCACTATTATATAACCAGCTAAGCACAACGCCTGGAACACCTACAAGCTTCCTAGAATAGTTTTGGGTGGCTGGGTGAACCATTTGTAAAACTCGCACAGTTTACAGAGCCTTTCCATATGGTCTCCTTCTTCCGGCCACCCTAAGAGCTAAGCAGGGCAGAAATTATTCGCCTCCCCGCAATATCCCAGATAAGGAAACAAGGCCAAGGGGGCATTCAAGACGCGCTCCATCTCACAGAACCATCAGTGGTAAAACCTGGGCCAGGGCCAGTTTTGCTAACTCCTTGAGATGTTCTTTTCATCATATCAGATTCCTTTCTGAGGAAAATTCAAGTTGATCACTCAGAAGACGAGACACTTCTCTAAGCACGATCAAAACGCTTGGAGTTAGGGATCCTGTGGCCTCTGAACTGACTCACTTTAAGAGTGAACAGGACCCAGGGAGCATGGATCTTCCTCGGAAAGCAGGGAGAGTAAACAGCTGGATAAACGCCACTACCCATAAAAGCCCAGATGTTCGGCTTGCTGTTTCAACATATTAAATGTCTCATCTAATTAATTAAGGTAAAAAGACAACAGGGGCGCTGTACACCATGTTAATCTCCACCAGCCAGCTGACATCAGCTGCTCGACATGCATTAATCTGTTGCAAAATTTCTCCCTCCAAACATGCCCCTTCCCTCATTTTGCATAAACAACAACCAAGTGCTGTTTTCATAGCCCCTTTGGAAGGATCAGGGGCTGGCTAGGATTACCCTGAGCTGTCATCTTGGAGGTCAAATTACCCCCAAGCAGTAGTTCACACAAAACTCGTCCTCTTCTCTTAGCTTCTCTTAGCTTCAAGCTGGGGGAAAGAACTGGAAGTTCTGGTGCATCTGTAAATAAAACGCCATCAGCTGAGGTGCATGCCCTCCCTGAACCCATCCACGCACACATGAAATGCAGCCCAGGATTCCTGCTTTGAGTTTCAGCAGGTGAACTGGCAACAACTTGCACGGGGCCAAAGGTCCAAAGAGCAGGTCTCCAGGCACAGCTGCGCTCCACCTCCTTCAGATACGGAGTTGCCGACAGGCCTGGGAGCTGTCAAGGGCCTTGTGAATTACTGTGGAATTACCAGGCACTTCACTGAAGATTATTGATATTCCATTGCCTTGGGCTCCAAAACTTGATGCTGAGGTATCTTAGCCTCCATGCTAGGTTTTCAATGCCAAGGTCTTGCTGTGTCAAGATTTCTGGGAACCCTTCTTTCTCTAAATGTGGACCTGTCTCATGCTGTGGGGTAATGAGGAGGAAACGGTTCCCATCACCTATCCGCAGCTCCAGCCCTCCCACCCAATATCACTTCCCACCTAAGCAGCCACAGAAAGGAGTACTTTTGTCCTTCAGGGCAGCAAGTGGCCAAGCAAGACACGCAGAGAGAACAGATGTGAACCTAGTAGCCAATGCCCAGTTTCAGCTCTGAGGCTTTTCTCCCCTGCTTGCTCATAAGCTACTGACTCTGCCATCACAAACTGGGGGTTCCCCGTGCCCCACTGCTGCTTGCTTCAATTCTAGAAACCTTTGGAATTTCAACTGATACCAAAATTTCAACTACTGTTATATCCTCCATCAAAAAAGACTTACCAATACTAATCTACATTTTTTTTTCCTCTGCCTCTAAGGAGCCTTTCAAAATTTGAGCCAAATCTCCTATAATGTCATTAAAGTGAAAGAAAAATGATTGAAACGATGAGTGGAATGATTTTTGAAAAACAGCCTTATTGAGCTAAATGTATTCCTTTGAGTACCAGAAATATTTTTAAACAAGCATTTGATTCTTAGGGACTGAAGTTACTGTTACGAGATCACCACCACCCCCACCCCAAAAAAAAGCAGGAGGCTGAATTTCCAGTTTAATTATGACCACAGATGAGCAGCTGGAATGAAATTACTTCACTGTGCTGTGTGTTCCTAATTCATCATATACAAGTGATCTATGATTTCATTAATGACTTTTCTCTACTCCTCAGATGTTTAGCTTAAAGGGCAATTCTTTAAATTATCTCTTTCCAACTATACTTTTTCAATATAGTCTTTGCTCTGGAAATTCAAATTTACTAATATTAACTTCATACTGATAGTGTAAAACCCACTCCTTCGATAAAACATGACCTTATAAAATGTTAAAGGCAACCCACTCTTATCTCTGAACAAATATCCTGCTTTATATCAACTGCCCAATAACCAATAACAAAAGATTCAAGTTTTACTTTGTTACCTGACAAACACACAAAGATGTGTGGCATAAAAAAACCGAGTTACAGAAACTGTACTTTTTTCTTTTTAGGTTTATATGTTTTAGCTAAAATCAGAACTTGTTAAACCCCTTGGGCTTCTGGAAGAATGCAGAGGATTTAAAGAGCATTTCTTCCTGGACCTCCCAGATGCTGGCAAAGTCCTCGGGAATGAGGAGGCGTTAGGAGAGAACAGGCAGATATACACACACGATGGGTATTAATTCCGGTCTTGATTTCTGGTAGAAGGCAGCCCTTTACCAAAAAGATGAGATTCACAAAAATAAAATTCTTGGCTTTCTATCATCTCTGCAAAGTGACCTCCCCTTTCTCTTCTCAAACCACTGAAGAAATAAACACCATACGTTTCCTGGATGAAAACAGTTCTCCATGGGGCCTTTGGCTTTCCGTAAAGGTAGAAAATCCGTACACCGGTAGATCTGCACACCTTCAGAGGTAACAATATGAATACTCAACACTGATGGAGCACTGACTACGTACAAGGCACAGCTCTTAACTCTTTATCTGTATTATCTCAGTCTTTACAACAACCTGCCCTTAGACCAAAAGGCTGACAAAAAACCCAGATCCTCAGGTTGTGAGTCACGCTGCACAGAGCCCATGGCTGCAAAGGGCAGTTAGAGGAGCAGCTCAACGCAAAAGGCACACACGGGCATGAACGAGGGCGCGGACCTGAACCTCCAGGAAGCCTGAGGTGCCAAGGGTGGGCCTCCCCCAAGCTTCCGTCAGACTCCATCTCTTTCCTCATCCTCTCCCCTTTGCTCTTCCCCTAGCTCTTTTTCTCCTCTTGGTGCCCACACTACTCTAAACCTTGAGTCCTTCAGGATTGAAGGCAGAGACCATCCCCAACCTAGACAACACTCAGGGAGAGAAAGCCCATTGAGAGAACACAGTGTCGGCGGCCTCAGGCACTCAGGAACCCGACCTTCTGCAACCAGACAAAGGAAAAGTGAAAGCTGCTTCCCATAATCCTTTTCACTAACTGGAATCAGGTCATAAGCCACGCCCAGCAGCAAGGGGAGCTGCAAAGTCAAGGATCGGGTTTCTTTGGTCACCACAGTGGGCAACAGGCAAGACAGATGGGGATACTTGGAGTGGTCACCCAACAGAATCTGATTCTAATTTTATGTATTGTCATGTAGTACATGCAGGTACCATGTAAGCACTGGTGAAAACTCTAATGGAATAGTAATGGGTTTTAAGTATTCGCAAAACTAATACGCACATTTATTTCCAGTTGCACACTACTAGAGAGGATTCTAAAGCACTAGCACCTTTACGCTAGCAACTGTCTAGCAACTGTCAACATAGCTGCCGTAAAGTTGCACGTCCCAATGGAGTTGGACAAAAATGTCATGAAATACTGCAAGCCAAATAGAATTTCAGAAATCACATAGGGGAACAAGAACTGTTTACTCTGGAGTGTTGCCTCGTATTAGCTCTAACACACACACACACGAATCTCAAACAAAACAAAGCAGCCAAAGCTCAGACTGTGTCTTGCACTTGTTCCCATCATTATATCATTACACCTCCTGGTTCAAGGGTCCCCTGGAGCTGTGCTGGATACAAAGACAAGCTGGTGGCCTCCTCTGTCAACTGACTCCAGAGTTTCATTTAGCTTTTCTGGCTACTTGAGCAGGTATTCCCATATCTGCCCCTTTCCCCTGTAGCCTTCCAAAGCTGCTTATAAGGGTGAAAAGAGACAAAACTCTTCCTGGATAGAGAAGATGCTTTGGTCTTACCTATTCTATTCTCATCCTCTGATAAGCCCAACATAACACTCACAAGATAAACAACGCACACTAGTAGTACAAGTTTGTTTACGCTTCCATTTGTTCATTGATCCATTTACTCATTCATTTATACAGCATTTATAAAGTTGTACCATGTTGGGTGGGGAAAAGAGAAAGCACATATCCATTACTTCTTATCTCCACTTCTTAACATTGGTACTCAGCATTCAGAAATGTGGGGAGGCAAGAGAAGAAGCCCTTATGCCTTATGAAGACATTGGTGGCAGCATCCCCAAGGGCCAAGAAAGCAGGCAGTAAGAGGTCGTAGATACGGAGGTGACAGACAGAAGAGGCAGCCAGATAGTCAGGAAGATCAGTTACACTGAACAAATAAGTAAATATAGTGAGAGTAAAAGGAGTCAGTGTTCTCACTCTGAGAAGGGATTTCTGAACACGGAAAGAAGGCTGGAAAGACCTCTGAGGTGTTGGATTGGAATTAGAAGTATTGGTGTAAAGTGATGGGTTTTTAAATAAAAAATAGATTAGATATTTATTTGTTCTGTATTTGTGTGTGTGTACATACATATTTATATGCACGACTGTGTGTGTGCACAGGGCAGCAATGAGCACAGTGAGCAATCAAACTTTGGTTTCCAAATATCACCCTCCATAACGTGAATCAGAACAATTTGAAGAAAAGCTGATTTCAGAGTTGGAGCAGAGAAAATACAAGATGATCCTGGGACATCTGTGTCAGAATGTAAGGAAGTGCTTAATAAATGATGGGCATCTGTCAAGAGGAGAGAGCCAGCTTGAAGAAACAAATCAGGAACAGGTTGAGGATTAAAATGATAGTTAACAGGTTATAACCCATCGGTTAAAATAGAACCACGAGTCCATACTGAACATACATGTATAAATGGAGGAGAAGGGAACCCTCTTTCTTACAGTAGAAAGCCAAGTAATAAATGCAGAAATGGGGGAAACAGATTATTTCTATTCAGCAACCATGGTGGTGGTGCGTGCAGGTGGGAGTCGACCATGGATGATAAGGTTGATGGGTGATGTTTTTGTTTTGTTTTGTTTTGTTTTGTTTGTTACGCGGGCCTCTCACTGTTGTGGCCTCTCCCGTTGCGGAGCACAGGCTCCGGACGCGCAGGCTCAGCGGCCATGGCTCACGGGCCCAGCCGCTCCGTGGCATGTGGGATCTTCCCGGACCGGGGCACGAACCCGTGTCCCCTGCATCGGCTGGCGGACTGTCAACCACTGCACCACCAGGGAAGCCCAGATGGGTGATATTTTGATGAGGAACAGGATATTAGTACTGTATACCATAGTAATTAAATACAAAGGGAGAATGGCAGCTGTACAGTGGAGACACCTGGCAGACCCCATCATGACCAGATGATCAAGGTTAACATCACCAGTGATAAGACAGGTCATCATCATGTGCCTCTTGACGTGATACACCAGGAATATCTCAGTGCACAGCCTGAGTCTAATTAGGAGGAAACAATGGACAGACCAAAGTGAAAGGTTGTCCTACAGAATGAAAGGTCTTTCAAGGGCATGAGACACAGGGAAAAGACGGAGGAATGTTTCCAGGTTAAAGGATACTGATGTGGTAAGATAACTAAATAGAATGCATGTTCCTAGATAGGATCCTGGACCAGAAAGGAAAAGGGGACATTGTTGGAATGCTCGGATAAGTCTGAATGGGGTCTATAGACTGTACAGTGAGTACTGTTGTATCGATGCTGATCTCCTGATTGGGATGCTTATACAACGATAATGCAGGAGGAGAGGTCCTTGTTTGGGGCAACATTAGTGGTGATGAGCATGTCAGAAAAAAGATGTGTGTCATGTGTGGCCACGTGCATGTGTAGAGAGAAAGAGAGGGTGACTGGAAATGGAAGTGAAATATTAACAACTGGAAAATCTGAGTGAGGTGGAGGAGATACAGAATTCTTTATACTGTTTTCACATTTTTTTTGTATGTTTGAGACCACTGCCATTTTTTATAAAAACGCATGATATAAGAAAGAGGCCCTGACGCCACTAGGACCTGAGTTTAAATTCTAACTCAGTAACTTATTTGATCTAGGACCCTAAGGAAATAATTTGAGGTTCAGTTACAGCATTTAAAATTAATTCCTACTGTGCCTCACAAAATTGAGATTCAAGTAGATAACCAATAATAGTCACCATTTACTGAGGACTTACAATGGTACACTCACATTTTAGAAATCCTATTTCTAAACCACTCAACAACCTGGCATAGTATTATGATTCCCAATTTACAACGTGAATAGCCTAAGACTCAGAGAAATGACATGTCCTCTCCTTAGTAAAAAAGCAGGGGTTCAAGCCAGGAAGTCAGCTTCAAAACCCTACCTTCATTCTACTGCACTGGGCTTTTCGGATGGGCAGCTCTTCCCAGTGTATTTAGGACGCTGAAGGAACTCGATCAACATTGATTTTCCTACCAACCACCTAGTAGAAGAGCAGATATATGATTAAATGATTACACTATAATGTGTTAACAATACTATGTATATGCAAAATGCAATGAGTCACTAAAAAAAGAACAAAGTGATTTTGTGGGGTCTGGCTCTGTGGCAAAAGGGTGAGGAGGGTTCAAAGGCAAGTTATACTTAGTTGATGTTGAAGGGTGAGAAGGCAATGGAGAAGCAAGGGGAGGCAAGAGGCAAGGGATTTCAGGCAGAAGTTCGGCAGATACAAAGCCATGTCGGCGTGGCGGCAGGGGTGTTGGGGAAGCAGCGCACAGAGGGAGGAAGCCAGCTGGGGAGGGGTAAGTGATAGGTGGGCAGAAACCAGATCAGGAAGAGTCTGACATGCCATGTTTAGAAGTTGACACTACTTTTTTTTTTTTTTTTTTCGGTACGCGGGCCTCTCACTGTTGTGGCCTCTCCCGTTGCGGAGCACAGGCTCCGGACGCGCAGGCTCAGCGGCCATGGCTCACGGGCCCAGCCGCTCCACGGCATGTGGGATCTTCCCGGACCGGGGCACGAACCCGTGTCCCCTGCATCGGCAGGCGGACTCTCAACCACGGCACCACCAGGGAAGCCCTAGAAGTTCACACTTTGGGGCTTGCCTGGTGGCGCCGAGGTTAAGAATCCGCCTGCCAATGCAGAAGACATGGGTTCAAGCCATGGTCTGGGAAGATCCCACATGCCACCGAGCAACTAAGCCCGTGTGCCACAACTACTGAGCCTGCGCTCTAGAGCCCACACGCCACAACTACTGAAGCCTGTGCGCCTAGAGCCCATGCTCCACAACAAGAGAAGCCACGGCAATGAGAAGCCCGCGCACCGCAACGAAGAGTAGTCCCCTTTCCCTGCAACTAGAGAAAGTCCACATGCGGCAACGAAGACTCAACGCAGCCAAAAATAAATAAATAAAATAAATAATTTTTTTTTTTAAGTTGACACTTTGCCCTCTTGGCTAGGGAGGACACGGCACATCTGCTATCAGCGCCTCTCCCTACACATCAGACATTACAAATCATGGCACTTTATGACGCTTCAGACAGCCACTACCAAATAACTGAAATTGACATCTGAAATAAAATCACTTGCCGCCCCTGCTCTAGGCAACAGGGAAACTTACAGGGTTTTTAACAGGTGGCTGGTAAGATTGGCTCTGTTCTTAATAGAGCACAACCAGCACAGCAGCAAAGATTGGTCAAGAAACAGACTACAGGGCTTCCCTGGTGGCGCAGTGGTTGGGAGTCCACCTGCTGATGCAGGGGACGCGAGTTCGTGCCCCAGTCCGGGAAGATCCCACATGCTGCGGAGCGTCTGGGCCCGTGGGCCATGGCCGCTGAGCCTGTGCATCCGGAGCCTGTGCTCTGCGGCGGGAGAGGCCACAGCGGTGAGGGGCCCACGTACCGCAAAAAAAAAAAAACAAAAAAACAAAAAATAAACAGACTACAGGGAACTTCCCTGGGGGTCCAGTGGTAAAGAATCCGCCTTCCAATGTTGGGGGGGGCGCTGGTTCAATCCCTGGTCAGGGAACTAAGATCCTACATGCTACATGGCACAGCCAAAATCAATCAATAAATAAAAAAGAAACAGACTGCAGGCACTGTGACAGGTGAGAAGGTCACTACGATAGTCCTGTGCGATGTATAAAGGAAAGGTGCACATGCAAACAAAGTCAGTATTTGGTCAAACTCCAAGCTTTCATCTAGTCGTTGTCAGAAGGCATATTATGGTGGAGAAAGCATATAAAGTGCTCTTCAAACAACAAAATCCAAGGCAAGCTGAAGGCTGTGCTCAGGGGACAGTGAGACCCAGGAAAACAGACTACACTAGGAGTAAAGCAGGCCGACCAAGAGAGATGTAAGTTTCACTAACCTTGAAATTCCACACAAACATAGTTGCAAACTGACCACAGCAGTACTGTAACACCTATCAGGTATCAGGTGCTATCAGACTACTAGTCATTCCCTGCAACACTGAGGTGCTCAATTAAAGGATATTATTGAAAGGCAACTAGTCGCAGTTTCTACATCTTGGGAAAAGACATGATATTTAAGCACTTATATTTTTTTTGTTTCTTTTCTAATTAATTTTTATTGGAGTGTGGTTGATTTAACAATGTTGTGTTAAGTTTCTGCTGTACAGCAAAGTGAATCAGTTATACATATATCCACTCTTTTTTAGATTCTTTTCCCATATAGGTCATTACAGAGTATTGAGTAGAGTTCCCTGTGCTATACAGTAGGTCCTTATTAGTTATCTATTTTATATATAGTAGTGTGTATATGTCAATCCCAATCTCCCAATTTATCCCTCCCCCCCTTTTTCCCCCTTGGTAACCATAAGTTTGTTTTCTGCATCTGTGACTCTTTATCTGTTTTGTTTTGTTTGTAGTACGTGGGCCTCTCACTGTTGTGGCCTCTCCCATTGTGGAGCACAGGCTCCGGACGCACAGGCTCAGCGGCCATGGCTCATGGGCCTACCCTCTCCGCGGCATGTGGGATCTTCCCGGACCGGGGCACGAACCCGTGTCCCCTGCATCAGCAGGCGGACTCTCAACCACTGCGCCACCAGGGAAGCCCTCTTTATCTGTTTTGTAAATAAGTTTAAGCGCTTAAATTAAAATGCACACACATACATAAACCCCTGTGTGCGCAGAGACCTAGGACACAATAAGGAAGCATTCCAACCCAGGATGTGGGCGAGAAACTAGTTTCTTGAGTTTTAGGAGCAGTGGAGTGCTGGGTGTAGTCAAGAGTACTGGGTAGAACTGGGTTTCATCTCTTCTCTGGGCCTCGGTTTCCTTGACTGAAAAGTGAGAGAACGATAAAGATAATCTCTTCACACATAATAATGCTGCCTCTGAACTCTCCTCTCAGAATGAAAAGAGCAAGGAGGTTTGGGAGAGCGTTCTTGCTACACGCACAAGACCATCAGGCTAAATCCTCCTGAGTGCGAATCTGGTGAGGGTAGCAACTCATGGCACATCCAGAAACTTGGTAATACAATTGAGAAAACTGGAAACACATTGCAAGGGAAAGCCTGGGCAGCATACTACATTCTGCTTAAAGATGCTGACTGTTTTTGAAATAAAACTTTAAAACATGCCATAAAAAGCAACTTTTCCTCTGGGGAAAGAGTGGCCTAAAGTGTCTTTGATTGTAACTATGGGAACGGCTTTCATCTGCGCTCTTTATGAGGTTAACTGTAACTCTCCCCCAAGCTCAGAATCTTTCTGAATCTTGTGGTTGTCATCTTACACTCTGCGTGATAAACCTTCGTGTTCAACAGGCACATTCCAAAATGTCTGAACTCGCGGCTCAGAAAGCAGTCAAAGGAGTGAAGGCTGATAAAAAGAAGCTCTGTTTTTGCTAGCCTGCATGCGTGTGTGTCCGTGCATGCACACACACTCACACACACACACAGCCTGCTGACTTCCAGCTACACCCAGTGAGAGTGCTTTATGTTTGACTTTGGCTCTTCTAAGTGATCAAGCTTCGTCAGAAAGGACACTGCAACCCACACAAACGTGAGGCACTTAGCACAATGCCTGGCTCATGGTAACCCCTCAGAAGCTCATAACTGTTACCATTTATCCTTCTTTTTCTTCGTTATTGCTGATGGACTATAACACTGTTTGTATTTAGCAGTCATTGCGAGATTGATTCCCTCCAATGAGGTCATCTGCATGGAGCACATAACCACAGAAACACCCCTATGGAATGCTGTTGTGGTAGCCCTTTTTTACCAATGGGCAGAAGACAGTTACCATAAATGTGTTGTTTATACAGGAAAAAAAAAAACCCACCATGTTGTTCTTCACAGTCTTTCATATAACAAGGACCTCCACTGAAAACTGTGGTTCATATTCTCCTCCCAGAGACTAATAGGAATTAATCTCCTGCTGTACTTTCATGGCTCCCTTATAACAGGCTCACTAGGAATAATTATGTGTCAACATTTCTTGAGCATTTGCCACATGCCAGGCACTGTGCTAATCATTTTGTTTATTATTTCATCTTCACTACAACCCCATGAGATGCTGCTGTTATTCTCATCTACATGAGATGTCTGAGGCTTAGAAAGGTTAAGTTATCCAAGATCATTCATTCAGTGAGACACACAGCTGCCAAGGGGGTGGAACCAAACTCGAACCAGGTGTTTCTGAATCCAGTGTCCGTGTTCATGTTTTTCACTAGATTGTAATTACTAAATAAAGGGTTCTTAACTTAGAATCCTTAAATGAACTTCAAGGGATCCATGAGCCCCCTGGAATTGTATGTAAAATGGTATGTGTACGTACACATTTTCCTTGGAGAAAGTCCAAAACTTTTACCATATTTTCAAGAGTCCAGGACTCAAAAAATGTATTTTTTTTTCTTAAAAAAGCCCAGACTCAGGTGGGACTATATCTTATCCTCTTTATATTCTGCACCACCACTCCCCTCACTGCCCCCAGCACCCAAAAGCAGTGCCTAGTACATGATAAGTACTCAACTACCAGTTATCTAATTGACCCCATTCTCTTCTCTGGTCCTTTCTTAGTCTTTTCCCCCCATGGAGACACAATCAGAGTGATGAATTTTTTACAGTTCTGTTTTTAAGCCACGCACATGTGAGAGCTCCATTAGCATAGTTCCAGGGCCCAGCCTTTCACACTGTTGCCCTTCGCAGCCACATGCTACAAAAGAGCAAACAGGACCCCATCCTGCCTTCTCATCCCAGAAAACCACACATCTGCTTGTTCTGACCTGAAAAGCTCACCTGCTGGGGAAGACATGCCCAGCACGGCATAGCAGCACACCTGGCCCTTCTGCGTGAACTCGAGCCCCATGTTCAGAGTCAGCTGTCAAGTAATCCTCTGCTTTATGAACAATCTCACATTTTAATAAAAGCCATTGTGCAAGGTGAGCTCTTGAAATATGTAAAGTTGGTCTGCAGTCTGCAGCTGCACTTAACAGATGCCCCAATTTCCAACTGAACCGTGTGTAATGGATAGGAAAATAATAACCCATTATTGCACTTTGGGCATGCCTGTGTGTCAGGCACTGTCCTAGACGCTTCCATCCATCATCCTGCAATCCTCACAACAGCTTAGGCAGATATTATCAACATTTTGCCAATGGAGGACCTGAAGTCCTTTCAGAAAGATTCAATAACTTCTCAAGAGCCAGGATCTGACCCCATGTTGGGCCAACGCCAAAACCCTTACACACCTCTATCCCTCCATGCCCCCATTTTCTCATGGAACTAAAATTATCCTGTTTTTTAGAGAAAGTTTACTCAAGTTGGAAAGTAGCAAAGATGTCCAGGCCTCAACATCTTAAGTAGATGCAAAACTATCATTTCACAGCACTCTATCGATACTAAAATGGGATAGCATAGAATGTTTTCCACTCTTCCCGAGTGAAGGTAAGAAACAATTAGTATATTTCTTAAATCTATTCTAGATGCCTCATTAAAAGTCATTTTTGAATCCCATTATTCAGTTACATTCAACAAACAGAGGAGGTTCAAGGCACTGAGCTAGAGAGTGTGGAGAAACCCGAAAGAGTGAGGTAGCCTTGGCCCCTCCATGGATCTTCCAATCAGCTGAGCAGACGAATCCCCAAATTATTTCACACATTGCTAAAGCAAGAGAAGAACAACTTCCTAGCATGCTAATGGACCTCAGAGGAAGGAAATAAGGACAAACTGACTTTCAAGGGGGCGGGGGTGGGGATGGGGGTAGGGAGGAAGGTATGTAATAAATACAGAATTCATGAGGAGGTAGCACCCAAGCTGAGAACGAGCGGGCTGTGGCCTGTGAGGGGTGAGCAGACAAAGGTGAAGGGCGGTGTCTGAGCAAAGGCTCAGGGAGAAGGCACAAGGCCCTTGGCATGACGGTCCACAGCCACTCTCTGCCGGGAGTGCATGGCCTGGAGGTGGCCGTGAGGCTGGGAATTGCACTGGGAAGGGCTCACCGACCTGCTCCATTCAGTGAGGGCAACGGGAGCTCAATGAAGGTTGTGGATTGGAAGTGACCCGATCAACTCTATTTTCCAGCAGGACTGATCTGGTGGAAGTGTACAGAGGGAGAAGAGCCCAGAAGCAGGGAGACCAATTACAGTCATCTGGTGGTGAGATGATGAGGCCTAAACTAGAATGTGGAAGCGAGAAAGTAAGGAGTTAAGAAACGGCTGTATCAGGGGAATGCAAGGAAATTCTCCACCAGAGAAACAGTCTGAAACGGGGTAGTTAGAAAGGGAGTTTTGCTAGAGAAAGGGAAGGAATTCAGGCTTTCTAACTGATTGATTCTGACTGATTCAAGTATTTACACGTTAGGATTAACAATTTAGACTAATTTCAAAGTTTAATTGGCACGGAGACCTGGAAACAGGGTCATTCTGGAGTCATTTTCATGCTCTGAGGTTGCTGAGCTCTTTCATAAAGCTGTTTTCTGGCACCTTTTGGCTTAAACTCTCAGAGGCAATAGTAGGAACAGAGGCGCTGCTTGGGAGTGTGTGTTTAAGCAAACAAATCAGAAGTACAGTGGGAGGTGGAGCATGGCTGTGGTAGGTTGTATTTGGAATCTGTCGTTCAAAAGGAAGCTTCAGGAGATGAAGAAGGCGAGTTCTAGCAGCTCATTAATCCTCCAGACCCACCGAAACTGGTTATGTGATGCTCACCAAACTCCCCGCTCCGTAAGGCCTGGCCTGCAGGGGAGCCTTGTGGCCACTGGCCCGGCTCCGAGCAGCTGCGGGAGAGGACGGAGGGGGGCCCTTGTGCTGAGCTCAAGGGAAGTCTCCACCTGGGTGGGCCCAGCTTGCCTTTGGGAATTTTCTAGATACACTAGGCCTCTTCAGTATACTGGTAGATCACAAACTTTCAAAATCCCTATTTTTCCAATCTGAAATAGCATCACATTCAATTTGCGTGAGGAGGTGCATATATTTTTTGGATTCCAAACAACAAAACTCGTTCTTGAAAGGTTGCCAAGTACAGAAGAAGGGTAGAAAGAAAAAAAGAAAAACTCATTGAGAACTCAAGGATGAACCATCAGTCAACGTTTTGGTACGTTACCTTCCAGTCTTTTGCACCTGCATTTTTAACATGGTCAAGGGATTTTCACCTTTAAAATGTGATTATCCTGTAGAGCGTTATCTAAGAGCTGAGGAATAAATTGACTCATGGACTTGTGCAACTCAGATCTGACCAGCCCCTAGTCCAGCACCTGACAGCAGAACAGGTGTTGAGTGTTAAACCAACTTCAAAGTCTCTCCTCAGGACCTCCGGAAATGGATATGACCACATCGATGAGCAACCACTTTAACAGAAACGCTTCTCCCCCGTGCTCCTAGTTTATTTCTTTGTGGCTATGATGATTAAATAGCTTGCTCATGGAAGGAAGGGAGAGAGAGAGGACAAGGCCGCCTCCCACTCACCCCTACTCTCAGTCATAAGATACCCCGTGGCGTTCTCATAACAACACTTGCACACCTACATTATTTGCTTTTATGTCAACAAACACCTTGGGAGGTGAGTGAGGCTGGTCCTCACGGATTTCCAAAGGAGTCTGGAAACTGAGGCAAATGGAGGGCAAGTGACTCGCCACAGGTCATACAGGTGGTTGGGGGGCAAAGGCAGAACTAGAACTCAGGCAATGTGCCCCCTCCACCCTTTCCAGAGGGGCCCCCGAGCAGATCCCCTGGAGAAGGGAGCAGATGGAAGCTCCTCACACAGCGGGGAACCCTCCCTGCGCCGATGTGATACTAGTCATCACAGCCATCTCACTGGTCCAGCGTGCAAAACCAAGTCACTCTCCCTTTCTGCGCCTCCGCAGACTTCTCGAATGTACTGAAAGAACAGATATGCACAATTGGCAGTAATAACTTTTGCGCTCCTGATACGCATCACATTTCATCTCGCAGCAACCCACAAGGAGCCTGGGCCCTATTTTATAAGTATAAAAAACCAAACAGAAGGGTTCCGCAATTTCTCCAAAGTCCTGCAGTAAGTTCCAGAAACAGGATTCTAAATGCAGCTCTGCACAGCTCTGCATTTTGCCACACTCTTGAAGTTCTGAGGCATTCAGCTCCCGGAAGCTGGGGGAGCTGGACCTTGTCACCCGGGAGGAGGAAAACCCTATCCCAGCAGAGGCTCTCAGACCTCTCACACGTTACCCCGTGTCCCCACCGTGGCCAGGCAGGGCTGCATTCCCGAGGGCGGCCTGCAGGATGGGGCGACAGAGCCCTCACCGACCCACTCAGCCAAAACTGGCCACAGGCCACAATACTAAGATGCCCAAGCAGTGAAGATACAGTTGTCCCCAAATCTGGAGAAAATATAAGCCCTGTAGTGTGAAACCGAGAAAACATTTCACTACAAAATGCCGCGTGATGAACTGACAGGTCCTGCACCACCCCGAGTCATCGGCAGACTTCAGAAGCGTCACCATCGCAGTGGGGGGGTGACCCTGAGCAGTGCCTTCCTTCAGGTGACTTTGTATGTAACATAACATAGGAGAGAAAGCAACAAGCACAGACATGAAAAGGCAGTTCAGCTGATTTTTCACCAAGATAACTGAGCTCTTTCACCAAAGCCATTCCATTCTAGGTTAACCTGCCGGATTTAGAGATACCCGCCTTTGAAAAGAACGGCGTTTGAAGACTGACCTTGGTAATCTCTCCTTAATTCATTCATGGAACTTCTATATACCCAGTTTGTGATAGTTTATGGAGACATGAATTAAAAGCTATGATCCTTGACCTCAAGGAGCTCCAAGTGCAACAAGTATTTACGCTCCTAGGCAACTGCTTTGATGGCTGTGTTGACATAAAGCTCAAAGGGAGCGCAGAATGCTGAGCACCTAAATCAGGAGAGGAAATCAGGAAGGGCTTCCAAAATGAGGTGGTATGGGGCTAAGGAGAGTTAGCCAGATCGACCATTCGCAGGGAGGACATCCAAGGAAGAAAGAGCAAAGGTACGAAGTGTGCGAGAGCAAGGTAAATTTCCAAAATCACCATCAGTCCTATATTCCTGGAGCATAGAATGACAGGTGAGAAAGGTCAGGAGACTAGGCTGGACAAGGCGGCAGAGGCCACACCTTGAAGGGCATGCACAGAAGCTGAACGACATTCAGAGAAGTTTTCATTATACGCTGGAGGTGACAGGGACCCCAAATGAGTCCCGAGCAGGGAAGAGAAGGTCACGTGTCTTTCAAAGATCTCTCTGGTTACAACGTAAAGGGTGGATCGGAGAGCCCAGGGAGGCCTATTCGGAAGCTCCTGCACCAGTTCAAACACGATTCGTGGGATCCTGAAGCAGGCAGGGGTCTCAGCAGTGGAGAGCAGAAATGTAAGAAAGTAGAATCGTCAGGACTTGGAACACTCTTCAGCGTTCTCTGCTGTTAAAGAACCAACACGGGCCTCGCTCTAGCGAGTATTTTCAGTGGAAACCCGAATGCTGGAAGTTTAATTACATACAGTGTTGTACATACAGTGGGACAACGGGAGCTGGACTGCACGGAGAGGTGAGGTCCATTTTGTTATTTGGTTTGGTAGCGAAACAGAGCAGCCTTGGGCTTAGGTTATGGGGCTCCCCGACTGCACCTCCTGGCATGGCTGCCCAAGGAAGAAGCGGGCTCCTGCAACTCAGAATGGAGCCCAGAGGTCTCCTGCCAGAAGAGGTGAGAGTATTCGGGGCCACCTCTCCGTCTCTGTCTCCCCTGCCCCTTCTGTTCCGGCAGCTGCATTCCAAAGACTAATGAGAACAAGGTGCAAATGGTTTAACAGTTTTGATACATTCCTTAGCAAAACATAATTTCTTTAAAAATACATGGACTGCCTTACAGTGACTCCATCAGGCAAGACACATGTCAGGGAAAAAGCATGAGAAAATTTGGCAGGTACATATAACGTGTCAATAAATTAAACGAAGTTTATTTTCACAAAACCAAATGGTCGGACTTGCGTGCAGTTTCCTACAAAGGAGTAAGAATTACTCCCTAGAGAGAGTAATCAAAGTGCAATTAGAGCAGTCTTGGAATTTTTTTAAACATACTATCCTTTCTTCACACATGATTGCTCCTGCATTTTTAGCAAGAGTCCTTAACTCAGAGAAATAGTAATGGGCTTTTCTAGGTTTGGGTCCTTCTGTGATAACATACAGTCATAAAACAGGTTTTGTGTTTTGTTTTTTGCAAAAGCAATTGGTTTACAGTTAAGACTAAATGTCCTTCACAATGTATCCACTCATTTGTTCATTTAACAAATAACAGCATTGCCCGTTGGGTTGGTCTATTTCAAATGCCGGCAACAAAAAATCTATTTTCCTAATGATGTCAATAATTTTAAGCCCCCGGGGCAAGAATTTTATCACTCTTTGGATACTTCATTAAAATCCTAAGTTATTTGAGTAAAAGGTTTTTTTAATAAAAAGAGACTATTGTACCAGGGTGACTCCATATTTTCAAAATGCAGCAAGTGGTCAAAGAACAGAGAAACCAACAATTGAGGAAGTTAAATATAGTTTTCAAACAAATCAGACTAAAGATGGATGATGTACGTCTCAGAAGATGGCAAAGAGACTTCGCCTTCCTGTGGCCTAACAGAACTGAAATCATCTTCTTCCAAAAAATAATATCCCACCAGGTTTACAAAGATTTTCAAGATTTTTATCTGGAAATATCTGTAGATTTTCAAAAAGATTCAACAGTAAGAGGCAAGGGGAACAAAGGCTGTTATACACAGTTGTACAGGTTATGTACTGCACAAGGATGACAGGGTGACATCTAAGAGGACACCGTTCATTTTGGAGACATTGTCAATTTATAAATTTAGACAGTTTTTCAGGAGACACTAGGGAAAGGTATTGCTCTGAAACTCAGCATGACAATTTTCTGACAGGTGAAAGTAAAACACATTGAGGAAGGGGTGTCTGTTTCTAATTTGCCCAAAGGCTTCATATGGGTAACAGTGGCTCTGGTGGTAAAGTTATGATTTCTGGATGACACAATTCAAGTGATTCTTTGGAATGAACTGCTGCTTTGTGTCAGCCTTCCAACCCAGTGCCTTGCACATAGCACTCCTTAAATGTTTATTAAAACAAGCCACCAACATGAGTGTCAGGTACAATCAGCTCAGGTGATTGACCAGGACGTTACTGAAGACAGCATCATGATTCAATTGCTGGAGAAGCAATCGTCTCAGCACAGAGAAGAGCAGGTGAGCTTGAGACCACACTCCACACCCCTTAATCCAGGGGCAGCCACGTGTTTCCTCTCCCTCTTTCTCAAACCTGGAAACAAGGAACTCCAAGATGGCTAAGCTGCAGGATGGCAGCAGCCCTGATCCTTTGGTCACTGCACAAAAAGAGCCTCTGACTTTGATAAACCTTTGTCATAACTAATGAGATGACAGGGTTTGTTCCTGCAGCATTGACTAGTATTACTTGACTAATACACTAAGGTAAAGACATAGGGCCCTGCGTGCCCCTTCCATGCACTTTCCTCAGGTTGTCCACCTGCCCAGCCTGCCGTGACCACCTGTATTCAGTAATGCTACGGGGAAGGGGGAGGGCGCAGGGAGAGCAAGGACTCAAGAGTCTCTTACTCTCTGAACCCTCACAGCTGAAGTCTTCTCTGAGGACTCCACGCTTTCAGACACTTAACAGTTCCCTTTGAGAGTGACCCCAAGTTTGCACACTGCTCTAGGATGCCTGAAATAATCGTGATGCCATCTGCTAGTCCCAAGGAAAAATGTCAGCTCCTCATGGTGTATCTGAAAGGGCACAGAATGAGGAATCAGGAAGAACAGGTTTTAGTGTGGGATTTACAGCTTCCTAGTGACAGAGTGACTCTGAAAGTGCCACTCATCTCTGATCATCACTGCCCCTTCTTCAAAATCGGGCTAATGGCATCTTCTCTCAAAAGGTGGTAATGAGGCTACAAAACACATGTAAAAAGAACATCTGAAACAAAGCATGTAAGTGTAAGAAATATTACCTAGTTCGTGAGTCACCCAAACCCCCAAATGTCCTTCCAAATTCTAAGGAGAAGAAAAAGAATCCTAACTAGACATTTAGGAATGTCTTATTGCACGTGTATTACGTTAGGCTATATGCACAACGCTAATAAAATTTCAGCTTACATTTGTATAGCACTCTATTAGTTAAGTTCTTTCATATACATGAAATCATGTCAGAGCTGTGCATTTTATATGCTGAATGTATGTTTTATAAAGCACTTGGGCCTTTGGATAATCTGTGTATGTACTATATGCATGCCCATTGTATGTAACTAGGAGTATAATATTATTTAAATTATTACACGATGTATTATCATTGTATCTTTATTTTTATAACATATTAGTGGTAATATATATGATTTATACCATGCTGAGCACTTTGTCAGGAATAAAACCTCTAATTAAAGCTAGATTCAGGGACTTCCCTGGTGGCGCAGTGGTTAAGAATCTGCCTGCCGATGCAGGGGACACAGGTTCGATACCTAGTCCAGAAAGATCCCACATGCCGCAGAGCAACTAAGCCCGTGTGCCACTACTGAGCCTGCGCTCTAGAGCCACAACTACTGAAGCACGTGCCAAAAATCAATCTATCAATCAATCTAGAGTCCTGTGGGAAAATATGATTTGCTTTATGATGATTCATTTTATACTGGTTTCCAGATTATATAGCTACACAAATCAGGGTCCTACCTGAACACAGTTTGTGAAAATAATTAGAAAAAGAGGATATTAAAACTTTTGGAAATTTCCTCTGTTTTTAATTTTCCCCTATGGAATTTCTAAGTTTTTTATTTTTAAAAGGAAGTAAGATCATTTGACTTTAAGTGCACAAAACGCAGTTATAGAATGAAGTTAAATATTGATTATAACAGGCATGAATAATCTCTCCTATCATCTATCATTACTTTCCTGGAAAATGGCAAATATCCCACCTCCTTTTAACGGAATCATCTGAGAATGGCTTTGAGACTAGAAAATGAATAAAACAAAACGATGCCAAAAACCTAACATTCTATGCCTCTTTCTTTCCCTACTCCATTGCTTTTTAAGTGAAACTAGAGAGTAGACTCCTCATGCAATACCAAAAGACTAATTCAATTAAGCTTAAACAGAAGTCCTGTTTCATATGGATATTAGTACAGTCTGCACTGGTGTTTATAAAGAGCTTAGAGATTTTTAGGTTATTGATGTTATCTGAACCCCAAGTGCTCAAACAGCCATAGTTATTAATGCAGATTTATCTTAGAGAACTTCAAAAATATACATTTAATTCCTAGAGATGACCAATTCATAATTAAAGAATACTAGCTATAGGAAAATTTACTTTTTTAGCCATCATGCACACACACACCCCTGTCTCATGATACCTCATTCTTCAAATGTTTAGTCCTTTCAGACTTTTTTTTAAAATAAACAACTCAAAAGTTATATCACCAAAAGAACCATAAGAAGAATATCAAATTCACTTCGTACCATGTTGAAATAAAGTTTTGAATCTGAATTATGTCACTCAAAGGTTCTCAGCCTGTAGGTGGTGGGTAGCTTTCTCCGGAGTATAATTTAAGGGGCACAATAGACTCTTAACCTATCCCAAAGCGACCTCCACATCAAGCCTGAGGCGACCGGCACCTGAGCCACCGACAGTTGAGGAATGGGGAAGAGGGGAGGAGAGGAACTTTTTTGTTTGTGAGTAGGACGTACCACATAGAAGAGGTGTTTCTTTACCTATGTTATCGTCCTTAAACCTTAAAACAGCCACTTGGGCAGGTAGCATCACCTTTGTTTTATAGAGAAAGTAGATGCTCAGAAAGTAACTGGCCCAAGGCCACACAGGTACAAGTGTCAGACTGGAGCCCACCTCTGATTCCAGACGCCAAAGTCTCCCAAAGGCTGAGAAGGATTTTAATTCATAGATTTTAATTTTTCTTCCATCACCAAATAATCCAGGTCCTACTTCCTATAACCTACAGTGACAGGCGTTCAAAAGTAAGGAAATCAATAGGTACTTAAAGGTTACTGTATAGCCTAACAAAGATTCCCTGTTAAAATGGTTACCAGAGAGGGTCCTCAGCCCATAAACACATACTAACCTATCAGGATGGGACGGTTTTGCAGATTATCTGTTTGTCACTGAGCACACCGTCTGGAAATAAAACCCCTAATTAAACTAGATTTCCATAGGAAAATATGATTTGCTTTACATTAAGGTTTCTAGATCTATGGCCACAGAAACCAGACCTGGCTCAACAGCTTCTGAAGAAATGCAAACAAGGGACTGCAAAATGCAAAGTGGCCCAGGGCTGAGGAAGTCTGGGAATCTGTGCAATAACAGCAAAGGGACACCATCAATAAAGGTCTTTTCAAAATGCCAGGCACTATGTAATCCTCAGAAGAACCCTATGAGATAGGTGTGATTTGTCACACCATTCCATTCTACAGATAAGGAAATAAGGCTGAAAATTTTAATAAATTTGACTGCTTCACATAATATAGTCGTTTCCTCCATAACAAAGGACCACACACTGCGTGGCTTAAACAACAGAAATGCATCGTCCCGCAGTTCTAGAGGTTAGAAATCCAAAATCAAGGTGGTGGCAGGGTAGGTTCCTTCTGAGGGCTGCGAGGCAGAATCTGTGTTTGTTCCACACCTCTCTCCTAGCTTCAGGCAGCCTCAGGCATTCCTCGGCCTCTAGATGTTCTCTCTGTGCCTTCACATCGTCTTCCCTCTGTATGCGTCTGCCTCTGTCCAAATTTCCCCTTTTAATAAGGACACCAGTCGTATTGGATTAGGGTCCACCCTAATGACCTCACGTGACCTTGATTACCTCTGCAAAGGCCTGATTTCCAAAGAAGGTCACATTCTGAGGTACTGGGGGTTAGGACTCTGACATCTTTGGGGGGGACACAATTCTACCAATGACACACAGCTATTACGTAGTCAGGCTGGCTCTGATTGACCACTCATCAATAAGTCTGAGCTCCTTGAGGAGGCCAAGCCCACTCAGGTGACAGAGTAGAGCCTTCCAAGCGAGAGGGCTGGAGAGAGATGTGGGGCGTAGGAGGCAGCAGGGACGAGGAAAACCGGGACCACCTCTTGAGCGTGTACTATTCTACTGATTTGTTTCAAAAACCACCCCACACAAAGCAATTATACCCCAATAAAGATGTTAAAAAAAATAAATAAATAAATAAAAATAAAAATAAAACCCACCCCACAAATCCACTGAGAGCTTATCCAAGGTCACACCTGCTGTGCGGGCAGTGTGCGTTCATGTCCTGTAGGAAGTGCAGTGCTTGGTCAGCCTCAGACTCTGTCCTCAGACAGCCCTCATTCAGTGGCTCAGCTGTGGGGGGAGATGGGGGGATACACAGAGAGTTCCTCCAGCATCACCACAGTGAAAGACATCACGTCCAAGACCACACGGGAGGGGCGGAAGGTACAGCGCACTATGGAAATACAGAGCAGCACAACTTCATTCCAACTGGGGATGGCTTCACGAGAGGGCAAGCTTTGCTATGGGCAGGTATCAACCTGAGAAGGTGTAAGACACACAGCTAGAAGGCAAAGAAAGCCAATACCTGCCGAGAGCTTTAGATGGAGGGCCTATGATGCGGGGCTCTCCTGGAAGCTACCACCCTCGATCCTTACAATAACTCTAGGCAATGGGTATCCTCCGCAATTGACAGGTGAAGAAGCTGAAGCCTGGAGATTTCAGGGAGGGGAATAAGGAGAATCCTAACCTCCAACTCACCTGGAAACCCAAAGGTCTTACACAGCACAGGACTCAGAGCTGGCTCTCAAGAGCTATAAAACTACAAAATGAGTAAAGCCAATTCATCATCTTATCGTTTCTGACACTAAACACAAAAGCAAAAGTATGGTTCAGCACACAAAATCAGAAGGATTGTATTTCAAAAATACCAAGTCTGCTCAAATCCACTGCAGTATGAACTAAAATCATTTCCTGTAGCCAAAGTAGAAAAAAAATTCAGAAAGGTATAAAATTGGTGATTTCTAAAAACAGAAGTGATCATGTAGCAAGCTCGGGTAGCTATGCATATGTGGGTGTGTTTGTGTACGTGTGTTTTTACGTGTACATTGTTTCCTTTAAGCCATTAGAACCTTAGGAAAATTTTATGACAATAATGTGCCATGTACATAAAAGACAGATGGGTTAAAGTTACTATTTTCTTAAGATCTGTCTGGCGTTTGACAGCCACACACCAGTGCACTATCTGGAAAGATTTAGGACCTCCGCTGTAAAATTATTTATTAGTTGTTATTTATACTACGTGCTCACCAGCAGACCACCCAGTGCTGTAACAACAAAAGCAGTCACGCTGCATCTCTCCAAAACAAGCAAAAGACTACAGGGGCCACCTCTGGGTGTCACCACTGAAAGATGTGGCTTCCGGCAGGGAAGTATGTTCTATGTTCTGAAGGTGCTGCCATCCTAACAGAGACCAAGTAAATGGAAAACGCTGGGCTCAGCATGAGGGGGCCCTGGCAAAGCCATCCCTTTGGAGGTCTCAGTTCTGTCATCTGTAAAAGGAAGGGCTGCACCAAAAGCCTTAGATCCCTTCCCCTCTGAATCCTGGATTTTTAGAAGACGAATCTGTTAGCAGTTGCACACTAACCCTCAGATGTGATCTGGGGCTAATCTCAGTGCCTGGGGGCCTCAGGATCTGACAGGCTGCCAGCATCTTTTTGACCTCCCAATTTGGCTTGAGTAAGCTAACAAGGCATATCTGAACATTCTTCAAGGCTTCAAAAGAAAAGCTCTTTGTATAATGCTTAATTATGATGTATTAAATATGTCAAGGTTGTGGTTCCACTAGACCATCCAAGAAGAGATCGAGTTTTGCTTTTTGAAATGTAGAAAGTAACTATAGAATGCCACGTTTCTACCGCTTATACTGATTTAAATAAATAAGTATAAAAATAAATGAATAAAGTAAGCTTCTTCCCCCAACCCCCCACCCAAAAAAAAAAATCCTTTGGTAATCTGTAGTTTTTCCTTTGAGCTATTTGTCTAAACTTCAATCAACCTAATACACAAACATCTTCTTCGGTTCATGGAATTATTCCACATTAATCCCCTCATTTTTAGCAGTCAACATCTCTCTCTCAGGCTGAAGCTGGCATTAGCCAAAGTTTCATCATGAAATAACTCATTCAGGGAGCTCACCACTGGCATGGTTCAGTCTCCTAATTTTTCTGAGAGTGAAGTTACCTGTTCAACCAAAGTCATCTAGGTCTATGGCCTGGACTGGAACTTCTGATTCCAAGTCCTGCTCTCTTCCTATTGAAGCAAGATAGTCTCTAGGCTGGAAGGAGGGAACACAAAGGGATGTTGCCCCCATGCCCTTTCTGAAGTCTTGTTCATATTTAACGATTCCCAAACCTGGCTGCATCGCAACCATTTCTGGGGACTAAATCCCACTCCAGGCCTGATGAATCCGTCCTACAGAATCTGCACTTTTTTCAAAGCTCCCTCAAGTCATTCAGGTTTAGAAACTGCACACTCACAATACCCAAGAGATCACAAGAACCAACTTTACCAACTTCTAAAGGCAGGAAGAGCACTTTAAGCAAGAGTGAGACTCTTACAAACAGAAAAAATATAAACAGATACTTTTTCTATCTTGGGAAAAGGCAAAAGTGTAATATAGCTGGATGTTGCAAAAGAACACAGGAAACCCTAAAACGAGGAGAAAGTGAAAGTAATCAAAACAATAATGAATTTAAAACAGAAATTTTAATAAATAAAGGCATTCAACAATGTAAAACAATAAAATAAGTACCCTAACAAAAGTTTAATTTCCAAACATACTCAAAAGTAGAAATAATCATTTAATAAATTCCCAAAGCATCATCCATTGTCCACAATTATCCAGATTTTGCCACATTTCAAACCCCTTTTTTTTTTACTGAAGTATTTTAAAGTAAAGCTCAGAAATTACCCTTGTATACTTTAATATGCATGTCTACAGAAAAGGCTTTACACAAAATTCGACATCCTTTCTTGATTTAAAAAAAAAAAAAAACTAGGAACAGAAGGAAACTTCCACGACATGATAAAGGCCATATATTAAAAACACATAGCTAAGATGATACTCAATGGTGAAAGCCTGAAAGCTTTTGCCCTAAGATCAGGAAAAAGACATGGATGTGTACTTTCACCGCTTCTATTCAATATAGCATTAGAAGGCCTAGCCAGAGAATTAGTCAAGAAGAAGAAATAAAAGGTACCCAAATTTGAAAAGAAGTAAAATTATTTCTGTTCACTGATGATATAATCTCATATGTAAAAACACTAAAAAAATCGTTTTTACTGTTAGATCTAGTAAATTCAGCACAGTTGCAGGGTAAAAAGATAAAAGAAAAACACAAAAATCAGTTGAATTTCTGTACACTAACAATGGAAAATCCAAAAAGGAAATTAAGAAACCATTCCCATTTAAAATAGCACCAAAATGAGTAAAATACTTAGGAATAAATTTAATTAACAAAGGTGGTGAAAGACTTGTACACTAAAAACTAAACTGTCTGAAAGAAATCAAAGACAACACAAATAAATGGAAAGACATTTCCATTTCCATGTTCACTGATTGGAAGATTTTAATATTATTAAGATGGAAATACTACCAAAAGTAATCTGCAGATTCAATGCAATCCCTATCAAATTCCCTGGCATTTTTTGCCGAAATAGAAAAACTCATCCTGAAAATCATATGTAATCTCAAGGGACTCCAAACAGCCAAAATAATCTTGAAAAAGAAGAATAAAATGGGAAGACTCACACTTCCTGATTTTTAAACTTTCTACAAAACTACAACAGTAATCAAAAGAGTGTGGTACTGGCAATAAGAACACATATATAGACCAAAAGAACAGAATAGAGCGCTCAGAAATAGACCATCACATCTATAGCCAAATGATTTTCAGAGGGTGTCAGGACTATTGATAGAGTCTTCAACAAATGGCACTGAGAAAACTGGACATCCACATGCAAAAAAATGAAGTTGGACACTTACCTTACATCATATATAAAACTTAACTCAAAAGGGAATAGGGCTTCCCTGGTGGCACAGTGGTTGAGAGTCCACCTGCCGATGCAGGGGACACGGGTTCGTGCCCCGGTCCAGGAAGATCCCACATGCCACAGAGCGGCTGGGCCCATAAGACATGGCCACTGAGCCTGCGTGTCCGGAGCCTGTGCTCCGCAACGGGAGAGGCCACAACAGTGAGAGGCCCGTGTACCGCAAAAAAAAAAAAAAAAAAAAAAAAAAGGGAATAAAGGCCTAACTGTAAAAATAAAAACTATAAAACTCTCAGAAGAAAACATAGAGGGAAAGATTTGTGACACTGGATTCAGTAATGATTTCTTGGCTATGACACAAAAACACAAGCAACAAAAACAGATAAATTAGACTTTATCAAAATAGAAACTTTCGTCATCAAAATATACCATCAAGAGAGTAAAGAGACAACCCACAGAATGAGAGAAAATATTTGCAAATCAAAAATCGGATAAGGTATTAAAATCCAAAATATATAAAAGAACTCCTACAACTCAACTACAACAACAACAAAGAAAAACACAATTTAAAAATCAGCAAAGGACTTGAACAGGTGTCTTGCAAAGGATTTATACAAATGGTCAATAAGCACATGAAAAGATGCTCAGTATCATCAGTCATTAAGAAATGCAAATCTAAACCACAATGAGATACTACTTCACATGCATTAAGATGGTTAGTACAAAAAAAATTTTAATAACAAGTGTTGGTGAGGATGTGGACAAATTGGAACCTTTGTGCATTACTAATGGGAATGTAAAAAGAATGCAGCCTCTGTGGAAAATAGTATGGAGGTTCCTTAAAAAGGTAAACATAGAATTACCATTTGATCTAGCAATTCCACTTCCAGGCATATACACTAAAGAACTGAAAGCAGGAACTCAAACAATACTTGCACACTAATGTTCATAGCAGCATTATTCACAATAGCCAAGAAGTGCAAACAACCACTTTATCCATCAACAGATGGATAAACAAAACGTGGCATATACATAAAATAGAATATTATTCAGCCTTAAAAAGGAATGAAATTGTGATACATGCTACAACATGGATGAACCTTGAGGACATTATGCTAAGTGAAATAAGCCAGATAAAAAAGGACAAATAGTGTATGATTCCACTTATATGGAACCCAGAATAGGCAAATTCTCAGAAACAGAAAATACAATAGAAGTTATGAAGGGCTAAGGAGATGGGATAATAGGGAGTTATTATTTAACAGGTACAGAGTTTAAATTTGGGATGATGAAAAATTTCTAGAAATAGATAGTGGTAATGTTTGAATGTACTTAATGTCATTGAATTGCACATTTAAAAATTGGTTAAAATGGTAAATTGTTATATTTTATCATACTAAAGAATGAAGACAATGCATTTCTTTAAAATATGGTTATTTTCCTAATCTGGTGATCTATTTTTAAGCATTTTAGAATATGTGGCCTCAAAACTTCATCAATTCTTCTAAATATTTTTAGATTCTCCTTCCCTCTGCCCCATTCCTAAATCTCACCCTGGTTGACCAACTTCTATTTAGAATAGCAAAACATTACTTTCTTTTCTTAGAGCTTATTTCTAACAACCACCATCTAAATTAGCAATCAGCAAACTATAGCTCTGGGGCCACATTTGGCTTACCACCTGTTCTTGTACAGCATGTAAGCTAAGAATGATTTTTACATTTTAAAATAGCTGAATAAATTAAGACAAATATTTCATGACACGTGAAAAATATATGTGATTTAAATTTCAGTGTGATAATGAAGTTTCACTGGAACACAGCCATGCTCATTCTTCTATGCACTGTCCACAGCTGCTCTCATACTAAAAAGGCAGAATTGAGTAGTTGCAACACAGAGGACAGGGCCTGCAAAGCCCCAAATATTTACTATCTGGTCCTTTACAGGAAAACTTCGCCAACACCTGACGTAAACGATCAACTTGCAAAAGGCCAAACTGCAATGTAAAGCCACACTGAACTTTCCACTGAGCTAATGCAGCACTTGGTCATTTTTTTTTTAATAGATCTGACATGGCCATTTCAGACTGAACTGACCTTTACTTTCACAAATCAAATCAAATCAAAATTTCTGAAAGAAGCACAAAGTTATTTTAAAGACCATGGTGAATAAGAAATTTGGGGGGGGGTCACCACTATATTTGAAGAGTTGAGTGATTGTGGCAGAAAATGCTAGTAGCTACCTACCCCATTATCTATATTCCCCTTCTTCTGTGGTAACAGAATCCCCAATTTTTAGCTGCACCAGCTAGAAAGGCTTGTATGACACTTCTGTGAAGTGTACGTGATTTGGGGGTTAAAGGAGACTACCCTTTCCTGCTGCCCAGAATATGGATGTAATGGCTGGAGGTTAAACAGCCATATTCGATTATGAGGCAAAGCACTAGAGAGGGCGAGTCATGAAGACAGAAAGATCCCAGGTCCCTGACCTTGTGAGCTGCCCTATTAACCCTGGATTTCTCTTCGGGGAAAGAAAAACAAGCTTTTCTCTTGTGTAAGCCACTGCCATTTCACATTTTCTAACACATGTGGTCAAACCTTGTCCTAAATACTACAGTGGTATAAAGAAATAAAGGTACGGACTTCCCTGGTGACGCAGTGGTTAAGAATCTGCCTGCCAATGCAGGGCACATGGGTTCAAACTCTGGTCCGGGAAGATCCCACATGCTGCGGAGCAACTAAGCCCATGTGCCACAACTGCTGAGCCCACACGCCACAACTACTGAAGCCCGTGCACCTAGAGCCCGTGCTCTGCAACAAGAGAAGCCACCGCAATGAGAAGCCCGGGCACCGCAACGAAGAGTAGCCCCGGCTAGCCGCAACGAGAGAAAGCCCACGCACAGCAACAAAGACCCAACACAGCCAAACATAAATAAAATAATTAATTAATTAATTTTTTTTAAAGTCTTGATTAACAGTAAGGTGAAAAACAATGAAATGAATTAAAAATACATTTTAAAAAAAGAAATAAAGGTAAAGTTAACCCTAAAACACAATTCTGAATGAGATGAATTTTAAGGACAAATATATGGCCTATTTGGGAATGGCTGAGGGGAAGGAGTCAGGCGACCCATTTGGTCAGGGCCTTACATTAACAGAGGATAACAAATGGGCATGTTACGTCTCATATTATTTAAAAAGTAGGCTGCAATTTGTACATATGCTTGTATATTTATAGAAACTCTCAGAAAAGATACATAAGAAACCAAAAACAGTGGTGCCTTAGGCAAAAGGAACTGGGGGACTATTTAAACTTTTTAGTCATGAACCTGTATTCCCTTTAAAATTTTTTTTCTTAAATCTTAAAGTTCTGAAAAATAAATTAATAGTACAAATGCTGCAAACTCAAGCCTAAATTCCCTAGAATGCTTCAAATAATAATGATGAAAGATTTGGGGCAGTCATTTGTATTTTAAGACAGATTAGTATAGTCAGGTTGCTTTCCATCAATAGACTAATTATTCATTTATTCATGCAAATACTCATTGAGTGACTACTATGTGCCACTGTCCTTATGGAAATATAACCATAAGTCAGTCATCAAACAAGTAAAATGCAAGTTGCACATAACAAAAGGGCATTTCAAAGTCAGGAAAGAAAGGAGAAGTAATGGTAGAGCCTGGGACACAGGGGGGCAGGCAGCCCTGGGTCTCACTGGGGGTCTTTGCACAGCCACAGGACACTGAACTCCTGAAGGATGGGGCAGCGGACAGCTAGGAAGGGGATGTGATAGAAGGACCACAGGGACCTGTAAGACATTTTCCCACGTCTCATGTCCGATCTCTCACCCCCGGCAAGCTGTTACTGTGATGGCACTCAGCTCACCTGTGGTGTCAGAGGGTGAAGAATGGGACAAATGGAGTTGGGGGGCACGGAATGTAAATTGGTGCAGTCACTATGGAATACTGCATGGAAGTTCCTCAAAAAGTTCAAAATAGACCTACCATATGATCCAGCAATTTCACTCTGGTTATACATCCAAAGGAAGTGAAAACAGGATATCAGAGATATCTGCACGCCCACATTCAATGCAGCACTATTCACAATATCCAAGGCATCGAAACAACCTAAGTGTCCATCAAACGATGAATGGACAAAGAAAATGTGGTATCTGTACACAGTAGAATATTACTCAGCCATGAGAAAGAAGGAAACCCTGCCGTCTGTGACAACATGGATGGACCTTGAAGGAATTATATTCAGGGAATTAAGCCAGGCAGAGAAAGATAACTAGGACATGATAACACTTATATGTAGAACAACGAAGTCAAAAGTCAAACTCATAGAAACAGAGTAGAAAAGTGGTTGCCAGGGACGGGAGGTAGGAAAAATAGGGAGAGGTTGGTAAAAGGTACAAACTTACAAACTTCCAGCTCTAAGATGAATACGGTCTAAGGAGCTCATGTATAACATTATGACGATAGTTGATAACACTATATTGTAAAACTGAAATTTGCTAAGAGTGAAACTTAATGTTCTTACAAATAAAAAAGATAAATATGTGAGGTGATGGATACATTAATTAACTAGATGGGAGGAATCCTTTCACAATGTATATCAAACCATCATGATGTATATTTTAAATATCTCAGTTTTATTTGTCAATTATACTTCAATAAAGCTAGGGAAAAAACTGTAAAAAGAAAAAAATCTTTCCAATAATGGTTTAAAAAGGGGAGTTGAGGAGAGGGAAGTGTGCCCTAGCCATTGTGGGGACCTTTCCAAGGACAGGCCAGCTCTCTGGAAGCACTTTTGAACACGCATGCAACTTAGACCCTCAGCTAGGTGAACGCTGATGACAAGACCCAAAATTCATTAATCCCCAAATCAAAAGCAATTCATCATCCAGCTAATTGATGGATCAGTTTAGTCAAAATGGCCAAATTTCATACATGCAAACTTATTTCCCAACAAAAATCCATATTTTACCTTCAAATAAACAAAGATGCTTCATTTTAATCAGGGCCACACAGCTCCGGCAGACAGAACTGAATCTTATCTTTATTGCCCGTCCTTTTCCTCTCTGTGTTCAGAGAATAAAAGACTGATGCTGACAAGGTTACACTAAAGCTATTTTCTGTATCTGCAGAGGAAAAAATAATCTTTATTTTTAAAAATCTTCCAAATTTAAAAAAAAAGAAAAGAAAAAAAAATCCCAGCAGAGATGAGAAAGGTCAAAAGGGATTTTCAAAAATTAAGTCGCCCCAAAGCATCACAGCAGAAAACTCTCCAAGATGATGTTGGTTTTTAAGCAGGGGGAGAGGAGACCCACCACTTCTGAGATTCCAGCTTCAGCTGACACTAAAAACTCAACTAGGAATACCCAGAGATATAGCGATGATGACATAAACAGCTCACAAAGAAGCCCCCAGTTCTAAGATGTGGGGGAAACAGCAGATGCTTTTTTGGCTCTCTGCAAACTCCTGAGACCCCAGGTGGAAACTGTGAAGTAAGAGAAGCAATTTGGTATTTAAATCTGTGAGGAGAGGAGTACACAGAACAAAATGGAACGAGTATCAGAGAAAATCAAGATTTCTTGTGGTGTTATTCCCCAAGTGCAAGCACTCTGCCTACTAAAACAGCTGTGAGAAATCCTGACTTTCTTACACTCTTTCATTACCAAAGCCAGTCAGATTTTCCTTTACTCATGCAATTTCCATCACCTTCAAAAGAGAATATTCACTCTTTCAAGAAGCAAAGTCCATTAAAGTTTTTGGGGGTCAGGGGGGTGTTGGTTTACAAATGAACATTATTAACCTAAAAAAAAATCTTATGTGAAGTTGAGATGTAGTAAGTTCATTTTCACTCATTCTGCACCTTACTCTTCCCAGGAGGGTCTAAAGTACCTCAGTAGCTCTGAAGACCTCCTAGGGCAATGAAAGCCGCATTCCGTGGAGAGGCAGCCCTGACAGTATGAGGGCTGGAACCCCCATTTCCTGCCTGCTTATGAATCAGACTTTCCATCATGCTCACCTCAGATGGGAATAAAGATGATGCAGGGGCTACTCACTGTTTCTTTACACTTCTGGTCCTACTATACAAACACTCCATGTAGCCACATTCCACGCTTCTAGAAACCCCAATCTTTCAGAGCACGGCCAAGAAGGTGGGAGCAGTTGGAGTACCCCCAACACTGAAGATCTCCCAGAGCTGACTTATGAGGCCTCCTGCAGGCCCTTTACTTGACTCCTTTGTATACATTGTTTGGTTAGCTGATTCTCCAGAACAGAAGCAGCTTATTAAAAAACAGGGATTAAAAAAACAATTACAGGCAGGCACACTGACTTCAAACAAGGCACTTTTTAAGAGAGGATCAATGGGTCCATATTTCTGTCATCACAGAAAAAGTTTATTAAAGTAATAGAAATGGTATATAACAGTATTTTAGGAAATTTTCTTTCAAAGTGATTTACCTGAGCAGTAAACATGGAAAACCCTTCCCTTCTCAATAAAAGGGCATAAAGAAACATTTTATTAGACCCAATTACTATGATTATCTACCACATATTGAACTTTTAACCACATGCCAGGCTCTAGGCTAAATGCTCTACATACATTATCTCATATAATTTTTTACTGTATCAAGGAACTAAGACACAGAAAGGTTACAAATAAATGCAGGGGGCTTCCCTGGTGGCGCAGTGGTTAAGAATCCGCCTGCCAATGCAGGGGACACATTTTTGAGCCCTGGTCCGGGAAGATCCCACATGCCGCGGAGCAACTAAGCCTGTGCGCCACAACTACTGAAGCCCACGCGCCTAGAGCCCATGCTCCGCAACAAGAGAAGCCACTGCAATGAGAAGCCTGCGCACCGCAACGAAGAGCAGCCCCCGCTTGCCGCAACTAGAGAAAGCCCGTGCGCAGCAATGAAGACCCAACTCAGCCAAACATTGATTAATTAATTAATAATAAATAAATGCAAGTCTGTCTAACTCCAGAATCCCTACCCTAGTCACTACACTATGCCGTCCTGCATTGCTCTCTCATTGTTTTATGTACATGACAAAACTGCATAAATTTTAAACTCTATAGAAATAGGAATTAAGTCTTCTACTTATCTACATAGTGCCATGAAACTCAAGCAAACGTCAGAGCATCAAAAGGCATTTAAATACATGCCAAATGGACTTCAGTAGCAAATAACTCATTTTTTAACAGTCCTATTTCTGCAAATCCTCTAGAACTATCCAAGGAGGCATCCGAGCCATGGCCCCCTCTCTGATGAGGGAGGCAGGGATGGGCACAGTCACAGCATCAACACACACGTGTCTCTTCCTCCCTTTGCACTGAGAGCCCAAGGACCATGGGTGACTTTAGCAACAAACGGACCCAAGGAGACACACCCTGGAGCCTATGGAGATTCCCCATCAACTAAACTGAGCACAGGAGTGAAAATGACCAGAAACGTTTCCCAGTCAGCACTCACACCCCTCACCTGTCCAGAACTAAGTCTTAGACTGTAAGACCCGAGGCTGGGTCAACATCCTTTCTGACTGAAGGCAAATTAGTGGAAAATGAAGGCAAACATAGGATTCATAGGCTAGTACGTAGGTATCTTTAATTCAGTATTAACTTTACCTAATGTCATGTGGCTATTTATTCAACCCAAACTGACACAGAAAAAAATTTACAAGTTTAACAGCCAGTTTTTTAAAAACCCAAGACCCAATTATTCCATATATGCTCTTTCTCTTCCCCCACTTTTCCATACTTCCACATTCTCTTTTTTTTTTTTTTTTTTTTTCGGTACACAGGCCTCTCACTGTTGTGGCCTCTCCCATTGCGGAGCACAGGCTCCAGACGCGCAGGCTCAGCGGCCATGGCTCACGGCACGTGGGATCTTCCCGGACCGGGGCACGAACCCGTGTCCCCTGCATCGGCAGGCAGACTCTCAACCACTGCGCCACCAGGGAAGCCCCACATTCTTATTAAACCACTGCAAATATTACCAGCATTTAGGATGGATAAAAAAGAAATGAGAGGAAACAATGAGGCAAAGATGAGCCACTTTGTTGTTTGAACCAAAGGCAAGCAAAGAGAAGAAAGCCAAAAGAGAAAGTAAGATTTGGAACCTTTGTTTTCACTTAGCTGTACTTAAGTCACCATATGCAGTTAAGAGCTAGTTTTATTTTCTTAAACCTTTGCAGATATCTTCAGGTACACTCAAAGGTGCTAAGGGGCCTCAACCCTAACACCGCCCAAAATACTTAGGCCTAAATTAATAAAATCATTTGTAATACGGGATGTCCCTGGTGGTCCAGTGGTTAAGACTCCGCGCTTCCACTGCCGGGGTTGCAGGTTCAATCCCTGGTCGGGGAACTAAGATCCCACATGGCGCAGGGCGCGGCCAAAAACAAGAAAAAAAATCATCTGTAATAGCTAAGACGTAAACAGGACCTGAAGTAAAAAATGGCACATGCGAATGTAATTTAATAACTTATGGCGTTATCTACTGACTTTTATATCTGGCACAGACCACAGGGGCAGGGCGCAGACTGAGTCAGAGGCAAACATGGGAAGGCACCCATAGCACTGCTCCCATAAGGAAGCCTGGCAGAGATGCTCCACACAGCCAGCCCCTCACTACAGGCGGGGGCGTCAGAACATCCCAAGGGGACCTCCCAATGAGCAAATCAGAGCACTCCCCTTGCTCAGAATGCAGACAAGCAACCTGGCAACTGTATTTTGGCTTCTACTCTCAATTCTTCTAAAAGGAAAGTACACTCTGGCCAGCAAAACTGAGTTTCTAGGCCCCCTCGGCAGATACGTCTCATTCTAAATTGAGAAATAGACATTTGGGTTCACGCATCCGTCTCTGTTGGCCTGGTTAGTGTTAAGGCACGCCCAGGGGTGACGGCTCAGCTCTTGGGGTGCTGACAAGCAAGATTCCGTGCCAGGGAGAAGCACTGCCGAAACATGCTAGGCTGCCTCCACGGATCAGGCATTTTCCCAGAAACAATCCTGCCTCATCAGCCTCCATCAGACCTCCACGACCTCCACCCAGGCTGAGAGGCAGCTCCCGAAGCTAACCATAGGCCCTGCCTGCACACGCTTAGCTCAAACTGGCTTTCAGATTAACTGCTTAAGATCTGGAGGGGAAAGGAGTTCGTGCAAGGGTGAACAAGAGCACACAGCCTGCTGCAAGCCCACTCGGCATGCAAAACGCAGGTGGGCGCCCAAATAACTTCACTACGGTGACAGGGCCAGGCTAGCAGCTTCTGCAACTTTGACTTTTTGAGAGATTATATTGCCCTCTTGTGGGATATGGGAAGGTAAAGTTTCACGGCTCTTCCCCTTCCCTTTATCCAAGGACACTATGGAGAGAACAAGCCCCAGCTTGGGGCAAGAGCAAGACGGTCACCACTTCGGAATGTGGGCAATGGTAACTGTCACATCTTTTACTTTTTCAAGAGAAACAAAGTCCAGACTTCTTAAAAATTGGGAAATATCACATTTTAGCAACCAATTCCTTTTTGGAGGAAAAATATTTGGCAAGCTCCCCATTTGTGAACCGGGTATTGCACGCTAGTCTGTAGAACAGTCTGATGAGCCTGGAAAACAGGGTGATAGAATAGTTAGCATTCCGAGTATAGTTAGTATACAGGGTGTCAGCACAGCTTGGGGAGCCTGGAACACAGGGTGAACGGTAGGGAATAGCAGGAAAGGCAGCGTAGGGTCTTGAATGATGGAGAGTTGGTTCTCTGATCAACGGGCTTTGAACTACCAAAGGCTTTGAACCAAAGCCACGTGATCCGAGTTTTAGAAAAACTGCTGTCAGAAATAGCATTGTGTCTAGTCCCAGCCAGAGCAGAAGTGAAAAGAGAACCAAGGAGCTCAAGTAAGCACCCTGCCCCCCAAACATGGTAGAAAACTGCAAGATGCTGTGTCTGTGGGTGGGATCTTCTTGCTCAGATTTAAGGCTTCCTGAGAGAAGAGCGCAGAGGCTCAGGAGGGCCACAGCTGTGTCGCAGGTATTACCAGATGTCTCCTCCACCCACAATTAGAATGTGGGACCTCCCACCGTGGAGGCTCCACAGGCAGAATGAAGCCAGTGATGCTGACTCTGCTCCTGTGGAGGTTAGGGCGTCCGTGAACAAGACCCCTAGACAGGCCAGGGAGAACTGGAAAGCATTAAAAACCTCCCTGCGAGGTTTGACTAATACTTATGGGGGGCGGTGGCGGTTGAAGTGAAAGGTCCTTTCCCAAGGGGAACTGAGAGGCAAGTCAGAGCTCCAAACAGAAGACACTTCTCGCTGATGGCGATGGAGAGCGATGAGTGCCCGCATCACATGTCAAGGCTGCTTCCAAACAACCCTTGCCAAAAACTCCTGTAAGAACAGACTACATCTTTACCTTGCTTCTTTTTAATCAACAACTGAAAAGATCTGAAAGCCTCAAAACCATGTCTCTTCTCCTTAAAGAAACACATGCCTTTTATTCTTGAGGCCAATACTCCACGTAGGAGCTATGCGTTTCTTAACGTGTGGTCCGTAGCCCACCTGCATCAGAATCACGAGGGTTCATTGTTAAAACTTGCAGATCCCTGGACCCTCAGGCCCACAGAATCAAACTATACAGAGGCAGGGCCCAGGAATGCACGTCTTTCAAAGGGCTCTCCAGCGGATTCTTAAGTTGAAGAACACTGCAATTTCAGACATTCGCATGTCTGAAGGGCACCAGGTGGGGAAAGCTTTGTCTCTCTCCAAGGACAGTAGTATAAGATCCATTCCTGTACTACAGTCGTCATTGCAAGGCTATCAAATCATAGTCCGTGGTTTGAGAATGCCTCTAGCCCAGTGATTCTCAGCCAGGCGGATTTTACCCCCCAGGGAACATGTGGAGATAACTGAAAGCATTTTTTATTGTCACACCTGGGTGGCTGCCACCGACATCTAGTGGCCAGAGGCCAGGAATGCCGCTCAACGTCCTACCATGCACGGGACAGACCTCCACGTCAAAAATACCAAAACGTGCCACAGCTGAGAAACCCTGAGCTAATTCTATTTTCCTAAGTTGGTACTGAAATGTAAACAAGTTAATTTTCAGCAATTTCTTTTTTTAACTGCCTAACATCCGAAACCCTTCCTTTAAGGAACTCCCAACCATGTTCATCTTGTGAGAGGCAGTGGCCACCTCCAGAAACCAAAACATAAAACACGCCTCCCAACACCCAAGTCCACAGTGAGGCCTGAGCACGTGACCCAAGCACAACAAATCAGAAACACCCACCTGGAAATTTTAATATAGAACAAGTGATGCAAAAATAAACAAATACAAAGTGGGGTGAGAGTGAAGAATTTGCTCTAGAGGAGTGACATCGGCAGGGCCAGCGCTATGTCCAGGGGCAGAAGCTACATCTGCAGCGTCCTCACCAGATGGTCTCTGGAGAATGACTTGGGCTGTGGCTCTGGCCTCCTGGCCTCTTCTATACCTTCCCATCTGCCATCCTCGGCTCTCCACCCTTCCCCATCATTCTGTGCATTGCACTACAGCTTTTCATTTGTTTAAACCTGCTTAAGCCAGTCAGTGTCCATTTAAGTTGCTTCAACCAAGAATTCTGAATACTATAACCATCTTAAAAGCTCTCGTTAGTACCAGCATCATCATTAAAAGATAGCCACACCAAGTTCCTACACCTTATGCAGGGACTAGAAGCTTGAGAAGCTAAGGACAGCAAAACAGAGACCCTAAATCCACACACTATAAGGACTCAGAGAAGGCACCCAAGTGCGCTACGGGGATGGAAGACTTGGACCTAGGCACCATGTTTTTCTTTCCTATGGTACTGCATTATGTGACATTACTTAAGATCCCCCAAAGTCCTTTTGGGGAAGAAAGCACCTTAATAAAATCCATTTCTAAATAGAGCAGTAGAAGAGAAACAGGAAGGCTTGATTCATGGAAGTGTTAGAATTTCAGGAACTGCCATCATTGGCAGCAAGGAGCAAGGAGGGGCTTTCAAGCCCACAGCCCAGCTTAGAAAAGGCCCCAAGGTGGTGTGCAGTGAATCGTCACAAGGCAAAAGAAGCATGGGTCTCTCCGGCATTGCAATGCAACACGTTTCAAAAGTCCATACACTGCTTGTTGGACTTGAAATACATTTCCCACAAAAGTATTGCTTCATGTGATGGCTAGCGTCCCAGGCTAGCCCACAAAAGCCTCCTAAACATGAACTTCTACACGTAGACATAATCAGGGAAAGTTACGGAAGCAAAAAATGAAGCTCCTTTATACATTATCCGAAGGTTATCAAAGGGCTCTCAGAAAAGAAGGGGCACCGAGTCATGAGGCAGGTTCAGAAGGAGCAGCGGATGGAGACAGGCGGCTCAAGCCTGCACATGTGCTTTACGCATTAAATATAAACGTCTTAATAACCCTCAACGTCCTTGGTTTTTCAGGCACATATGGATCTCAGCTTATTCTTCATATCACATGTACCCATAGTTCTTTCCCCTGCAGTAGTCTTTCAAGTTCAATCATCATATTAAAATAAATGGTATGCTCCCCTTCCAGAAATCTGGGTTTTCAGCGCTGAAAGGGACCCTAGAGATCCTTTCGTCAAAGCTCCTGTCCAAGCAGGAATCCTTTCCACAGCATCCCAACAGGCGCATGCCCAGCTCAAGGGCGAAAGGCAGTCCCCTTCAAGTCCCTACGGTTCTAACTGCTACAAAACTCTTCTTTCTTCGTATTCACCTCGGATAAGCTTGCCTGAAGCGACCACTCCGTGGTCCTAGTTCTACCCTCTGAACAACCCAGAACAAGTACAGACCCCCCTCTGCAGAATATAGCCTCGTTGACTGTCTATCCGTCTACTGACCCTGTCAAGTTCAAGTTCTCTCACTTCCAGATGCATTCCCCACAACCCGGCCTTCGTGATCACTTGCTGGTAGGCTTTTAAAAATACAGTGCCCAAATGGAAAAGCAACCTTCAGTTGTGATCGGATCAAGCCCGAGTCCAACGAAGTAATTACATCTGCTGACTTGGACACCCTACTGTCATTTAGCATGAAACGAAGTTAATGTTTCTTATCAGTCACATCATACCATCAAGATCATATGAAACTTGTGGTTAAGGAAAACCCCCAAGACCTTTTCACAAACTATGGCCAAGACAAACCTCTCCCATTATGAATGTGTAGAACTGATTTTTCATCCCAAATGTAGAACTTCATGTTTACTCTTGTTAAGTCTCGGCTTGGTTTTGGGCCCTGCATTCCAGCCGGTCAAGATAAGTTTGAATTTTGACTCTGTCGTCTGTCACTTGCTATCTTCTTCTCATTTTGTGTTTTCGGTACATTTGATAAGGATGACTTCTATGTCTTCGTCCAAGTTTTGATAAAAATGTGGAACTGACAGAGCTAATGATGGAGTCCTGTGGCATGGTACTAGTGATATTGTTCCAAGTAGGCAAAAAGCCATCAGTCAACACTCTAATGGGCCTGCTTGTTCAATGAGCTAGGAATCCACCTCATTATACTATCATCCAATCCATCTTTCACCAACTTCATCTTCAAGGATATCTCGGCAAGAGTCTTCAAGAAGCTATTCATGTCTCCTAATCATTCTTCTTCCTACCCATTCGCTCTTATACAAAACAGCCCCCTCCCCAAACTGCCCAGTTTTTATCATGTAACTCCCACAGCTCAGCTGACTGGACTAAGAGGAAGGACCCCGGATGCCAGAGGAACCAGGTCACAGGCTGATCCAACCAGGCCCTCTTCCCCTTGAAATGTGGAAACAGTACACTGAATTCTACTCAGTCTCTTTGGTTACCTGAAACGGTAAGCAGTGTAAAGCAAGGGCTGGGCAGCCACACATGGCAGAGGTGCAGAGTGCTGAGAGGAAGCCAGATAAGACATGCCCCCAAGATCACACTAGGCCACAACGGGGCCTGAGAAAGACATTCATTCTCAGCAGCTACTGAGTAATTTTTGGCAAACTCAAGAGAACATCTGTCCATCTTCAGCTCTGTGACACATCTCCACTTTTCCCTCACTTCTCCGAGATCACCAACAGAGGCCCCAGGAGACCTCTGCAGACACCTTCAGAACCCTGAGATGGAAATTCTCTGGGTCTAGAAAAAAAAGCTGTTATGGACAATAGGGGCTACTGCATTGGGACTTCCCTGGTGGTGCAGTGGATAAGACTCCGCTCTCCCAATACAGGGGGCCCAGGTTCGATCCCTGGTCAGGGAACTAGATCCCACATGCATGCCGCAACTAAGAGTTCTCATGCTGCAACTAAGGAACCCGTCTGCCACAACTAAGGAGCCTGCCTGCCACAACTAAAACCCAGTGCAACCAAATAAATACATATTTTAAAAAAATAGGGGCTACCTCACTGTCTGAAGATCATTAATTTTTAATTTTAGTTTTATTGTGATAAGAGCACTTATCACACTTTAGATCTTTAGATCTATAGAGAACTTTAGATCTATCCTCTAAATATTCAGTGCACAGTACACTACTGATGACTACAGGTACAATGCTGTACAGCAGATTTCTAAAACTTATTCACCTTATACAACTGAAATTATATGTGTTGATTAGAAACTCCCCATTTCCCCCTCCCCTCATCCCTGGCAACCACCATTCCACTTTTTAATTCTATAAATTTGACTATTTTAGACAACAGGATGAGGAGAATCACATTTTATTTTACTTAGCATAACATCCTTGAGGTCCATCCATGCTGTCACATATTACAGCATTTCCTTGGTTTTTTAAACTAAAGAATATTTTATTATGTATATGTACAATATCTTCTTTATCCGTTCATGCATCAGTGGACATTTAGGTTGCTTCCACATCGTGGCTATTGTGAATACTGCTGTAACAAACATGAGAGTGCTAAGATCTCTTCAAGATCCTGATACCAATCCTTTTGGATAAATACCCAGAACTGGGACTGCTGGATCATATGGTAGCTCTATTCTTGCTTTTTGAAGAACCCACCATACTGTTTTCCATAATGGCTGCACCACTTTGCATTCCCACCAACAGTGTGAAAAGGCACACAGAATGGGAGAAAATATATATCCAATAAGGGGTAACTTCCAAAATACCTAAGGAACTCATATAACTCGATAGCAAAAAGAATAACTTGATTTCAAAATGGGCCTAGGACTTGAATAGACACAGATACATGGAAAAAAATGTTCAACATCACAAATCATCAGGCAAATGCAAAGCAAAGCCACAATGAGATACCCCATTATTAAAAAACAAATACTGGGCTTCCCTGGTGGCGCAGTGGATAAGAATCCACCTGCCAATGCAGAGGACATGGGTTTGAGCCCTGGTCCTGGAAGATCCCACATGCCACGGAGCAACTAAGCCCGTCCGCCACAACTACTGAGCCTGAGCTCTAGAGCCCACGAGCCACAACTACTGAAGCCTGTGCAGCTAGAGCCCGTGCTCCGCAACAAGAGAAGCCACCGCAATGAGAAGTCCGTGCACCACAACGAAAAGTAGCCCCCACTCACCGCAACTAGAGGAAGCCTGTGCACAGCAACGAAGACCCAAAGCAGCCAAAAATAAAATTAAATGAATTTATTAAAAAAAAATACTATTTGTTCTTTAACAATACTATTATCAAAAAACAAAACGGATGATCACTGATTTTTAGAAGCCCAGAGATGTTAAAGGACCTGAACAAGTTCACAAACTTTATCATTAATCAAAACCAGGACTAGAATGCAGACATTCTGACTCACTGTCCCAAATTCTTTCCTTAACACTACCCACTGCCCTCCCATTTGAAGCAGGATACAAAACAAGGGATTCAGGCAATTCTTTGCTTTTCATCTTGAGCTCTTGTTCACAGATTTATGTAGACTTTATTTGGAGAACAGAGTTGAGATATACTTGAAAGAGAAAATGGTAGTTTAAGAGGAAAAGTTTTGATTTTTAAAAATAATCACGTAAATGGTAACGTTTCTAAACTAAGTAACTGACCAGCACAGGCAGAAATTTAACTTGTTCTTTACCTTACAACTCAATTTGTTAACATAAGAAGGAGGGGCTTTTGGATATCCTGGATATCTAAAATACATGGATATATCTGGCTAAGTGGTTAACTTGACAGCCATTTAGAAACACTGTCGTTTCCTTTTAGAGAAACAATCACAGATACTTCAAAGTTATTCTGAATGAGCCCGTAAAGAAAACTCCAGAACAGAATGGTAGAGTATGCTATGCAGTGAGGATGCCTTTAATCCCTGGGTCATTGTATTTAAGACTTGGAAAGCTCTAAACTGAACAGAAACTCAACCTTAATGTTTGTTAATGTCAGTCGGAGCTTGAGAAGTATAATCATTGCTGGACTCAAGGGCAGACGGCCCTACAAGGGCAGATTCAATCTGTCAAGAGCAGATTCAATCTTTGCAGACCATCCCTATATCCTCCACATTTAATCAAGGTCCCCAAGCACTTCAGCACATCACTCTGCTTTCATTCTCTGCAGAGCATTTTTCACTACCTACCAGTGAATAAACAAAATTAACACTCTCCCCTAGAGTGCAAGCTCTTCATGAGAGCAGAGATCTTGTTCACACCTCCCAGAACCTCATGACCTAGAACACAGACCGGCATCTTATTTATATTTAAATAGTAACACTTATCTATGCCTTCCAATGGACGCCAGGCATTGTTCTGTTTGCTTAATAAGGACATAAGCCTCACAACAACCCTATGAAGTAGGCTCTGCTGTCATCTGCATTTTACAGATGAGGACCCTGCGGCACACAGGAGACTGTGCTGTAAGATGGGTCAACGAGACACAGCTGGCGAGTGGAAAGGCTGGGATTTGAACCCAGGTGGTCTGGCTTCACGACCTGTGCTAACACCTATACTCAGCTGGCTCTCATACTAAATTCATCAATAAATTATTTGTTGAATTTTTTTAAATGCCAAGAATAGAGTGGAGATTATACATTTTTAAAAAATATATTAATGAACTACAAATCCATTCTGGAGATCTAACTGAATAACAGGCTTAACGTCGCTCTGATTCAGACACTGGACATCTATTTTAACAGAAAAAGAGAAGAGAGAGAGACAGCGAGAGAGGGAAATGCTGCTCCTTTAAGTACTTCTTCTGGGGAGAAGAGTGCTTTATCTGTTATTCGCCTGCTCCAACCCGTCAGTGGCTCTCTTTGCTGCGTGAGCTCACATTCTGAGGCATGGATGGGCCCCCGTGCAACCTGCCTCCATGGAGCTTCTGGTATGATCCCCCGCTTCAGGCCTGAGCCCTCAACGTGGGTGTGATGTCTCCATGTCTCTGCCTCCCAGGCCTCTGCAGCTGGTGGAGACAAGCCCTCACCAACATAACATTTTCCTTCAGAGCTTGCCCCGCCTGCTAAGGTATAGTTATTACCCCTGTTTTCAACTTGCACAAGCTTGCACAGTTACAAAGCGGCAGAGCCAGGATTCAAAACCAGGCAGCCTGACCCTGGAGCTTACTTTCCTGACCACCCCAAGCATATCATTTCCCCTTCCTATAGCTTGCACAGTACCCCCTCCCAGTGTGATTTGTCCCACCTCTGAAATCCTACGTCACTTATTGTATTCATCTCGTTCATTTGTAGCTTAGCTATGCTTTCCCCCCATGGGACATGTCATCTCCTCAAATGAACTTTATCACCTGAAGGCCAGTCTAAGATATTTTAATATCGATGGAGGGAAGGGTGTTTAAAACTACCCAGGGCAGAATGGAATTGGAGTGGGGTTCTCTAAACTCATCCGCTTAGAAACTCTAAGACTGAGGAGATCATTTTAACGACTAATTTGAATTACTACTAAGCTGTACTCAGCAATTTCCTAATATCTGAAATTTGACTAATTATGTATACTGACTTATACTCATTTTACAAGATTAAGGGTATATACAAACAAATATTAATTCTGATATCACAAAAATACCATTATTTTTGATGAGCATATAACATTCAAGTGCATAAGTTCTACAATAAAAATAATTCAGTGTTAAAGTGAAAGATTTTTTTTTTTTTGTCCTGGCTTCTCTATCTGGATTCTGTTAAAGATAAAAAGTCACCAGCAAGCATCTATTAAAAGCTGTTCTTTGTCTTTTTCTCTTAATCAGAATTTATGAAGTCAATTTTATTTAAATTAAAAACAAGAATTCTTCTTGAAACATGTAATATCAAACCAACTCCTCGATTTTTTTTCCTTCCTCTTAATTTATAACAGAGACTCTAAGAAAATAAAATCTAAGGTTAAGGAAATTTCCATCGATGTGAAGAAAATATTTTCCAAAATTAAAATAACAAGTTCCTCCCTGGTTAACATAACTGATTTAAGTTGCAGATACATGGCTGCCCCTGAGATCACCTTCCTCCCCAAGGTCTGTGAAAAGGCCAAATTCACATCCTTTTCAACAATTTGCAAGTCCTCTATGGGACTACCTTTTTTATGAAATGCTGCACATACTACCAATGCTACATAAATATTTCATGATACATTACCCAGTCCTGGAATTTCCTGCAAGATTGCACAAAGTCTTTAAAACAGTGCACTGCAAGCCATAAAATAATCAGATATAAAAGTAAGCTGTATCAATCCCTTGATTAACCACAATTTTTTTTTACAAGAATTTCAGAAAAAGTACTGTTACTACATCTTAATCTCAGGAGAGAGATTTGCTATTTATATTACTTTACTAAAAGGCTTTTAGAATTACACCTCTTTTTTTACATCAGGTAATATTTCTCAAATGGACAGGAACCTTTCCGTTATAATCTACGCTCAAAAATTACCCAGTGTGACTTGAAAACAGATCATAGACTGAATTGTAACATCTAGCAGAGTCTGATACACAATAAAAGATGAAAAAAATTTAATTGTTGACCTAACTGTGCCTAAAGCTTAACAAAATGTGTTTTTGTATATTAAAATTAACCTCAATGCTTCAAACTCCTTATCTGTAAAATAAGAAGAGCTAGAGACTGCTAAGATCCCTTTGAGATTTAAAAAGCTAATAAGCAGGACTTCCCTGGTGGCTCGGTGGTTGAGAATCTGCCTGCCAATGCAGGGGACACGGGTTTGAGCCCTGGTCCGGGAGAATCCCACACGCCGCGGAGCAACTGAGCCCGTGCTCCACAATTACTGAAGCCCGCATGCCTCAACTACTGAGGCCTGCATGCCTGGAGCCCGTGCCCCGCAATGGGAGGGGCCACCGCAATGAGAAGCCCGCGTGCACCGCAATGCTCGCCACAACTAGAGAAAGCCTGTGCATAGCAACGAAAATAAATAAATTTATTTAAAAAACAACAAAAAAAGCTAATTAGCAATTTATTTTATCTACAGCCCTCCCCAGAACCCTCCTCCTCCCCACCCCCAGTTGCAAATTTAGTAATCTGGGACAAGAACAGCTCAGTAAACAGAAAACATCCCCAGGGAAAATGAAGGCTAAGATCAAGGAATCAAATTTCCAAGCTAAGCAATGCTCCCCATGTTGAGGGACCACCCCCCACCCCTGCCAATCCCGAAAGATAATAATGTATAAGAAAGTGCTTTTAAAATTTTTGAAACACTACAGAAACGTAAGGTAGTATAATACTGAAAACTGTGAAAGGTGGCCTTTTTTTCAGTAACAAGAAGTACTGGGGACATTCAGATGAGCTTATTGTCTCATATACAAAAGTAAGGTGACTACAATAAAACACTCAAATCCCCCAATGTAGCTCTGTTGTGTCAAGATGATTAAGTGATAGGATGGCTAGAAACAATTTTTAAACTGTTCCATTACTGTATCTCTACAACTCATGAATATTTTTGCTTACTTGGCATTGATCGCACTGAAAAGAGATTATAACACTTTATGGTAATAATACCGATCGCCAGATCTTGATTGTCAAGTGGAGTGCTGCTGTGGATGGAAAGCCTTGAGCTTAATTCAGGAAAATGCGCCTGGTTTTTTAAAACCTGCAAAGCTCATTAAAAAGTTTTATGAGGGGTTGGAATCTCCAGATTTAGATATTTGCAACACCTTCACTTTGTCATCTGTGATCTACTCTCAAGGTATACCACTTCCTGAGCTCTGCTGGGCCTTAAACTCTAATTGCTCATTCTATAAAACTTAAGGTAAATCTATAAAAAATTACGCTGAAGAAAAACCCAGAACGAGGTGTTGTTTTCCCTTTAGGCTGATCTAGCAGTGAGACTTGGTTGGGAGAAGGCTGCCATCTTGTGGCCAAAAGAAAGAACTGGCTCCAAGAGCGCTGCCCATTCCTCGAGCCTCTGACAGCTGCTCCCACAGAGGACGGCTACCTATCCAGCTATCCGTGTGCATCCTGAGCCTCCCCAGTAACAAGAACAGAGTCTTCCAAAGTTAAAGTTGAGGACTTCCGTGGTGGTGCCCTGGTTAATAATCTGCCTGCCAATGCAGGGGACACAGGTTCAAGTCCTGGTCTGGGAAGATCCCACATGCCACGGAGCAATTAAGCCCGTGCACCACAACTACTGAGCCTGTGTGCCTCAAGCCCGTGCTCCGCAACAGAAGAAGCCACCGCAACAAAAAGCCCGCGCACCGCAACGAAGAGTAGCCCCCGCTCGCCGCAACTAGAGAAAGCCTGTGTGCAGCAACAAAGACCCAATGCAGCCAAAAATAAATAAATTTTTTTTAAAAATTAAACTTGAAAGGACATTAAAGAACTATTTGCTCAAACAAAGCCTCAGGAGGAAAATGCAGTGGAAGAGGAAGAAAGAGATGTGGGCTTCCTTCCCTCCCTGGCAGTCCCAAGAGCCTCCACAAGTCTCCTGATTTTAAAAACTTGGAGGAACTGAAGCCCTGGGAGATCAAATGACTCACTCAGAAACCCCAGGCTCCCCTCTCCCACTGAAACACTCTCTCCTCTGACCAGTAGTGTTCATCTTCACACATGCTCTTCCTCCAGATTTCTCATCACTTTTTCCCATAATCTCAGGCTGGCAAAGTAAAAAATCTTCGAGTTCTAAAGCTTTGAGAACACCTATATAATTCCTCTCATTCCTTCCCAACCCATTTCTAAGCAGATTTAATTGGGAGTGAGGAGGAAGCCTTCCAAATAATGAGACTCTAGGTCAGGGTTGTCCAGTGTAACTCTGCAATGATGGAAATGCTCCCTATTTGCACTGTGCAATAGAGTAGTCACTGCACATGCATAGCTACTGAGTGTTTGGAATGTGGCTACACACGTGACTGAGTATATTTTATTGAATTTCAAACAATTTAGATGAAGTTGCCACATGTTGCTAGTGGCTAACCTACGGGACAGCACAGCTGTAAACCCAGGCTCCCTAATCCATTCCGGTATAACACCTTGACGAACAAAATCCATCTATTTATTCAAAAGGATATGTTTTGACTGCTCTGTGGAGAACAGTGTGTTAGTATTATACAGCACACACACACAAATAGAAAACATGAGCTCTGCTTTCCACGAGTACAGAAAGAGGGGAGAAAGCATGCAGACAGATAACTAGAACCATTAACAGAAAATGGGGTCCCTCTCCAAAGGGGAGCTACGGGGCTCGATTACTGAGATAGGCAACAGATGCAGGGCCTTAAAAGATCATGCAACAGGAGGAGGCGACACAAGCATTTTAGAAAAGGGGCAGTAAGGGTAGGGGAAAAGAGATGGGGAGGGTCACAAGGTCTGCTTAGGGGATGCCCAATCCAGTATGGAAGCCCAATCCAGTATGAGTGGTTTTATGTAAGGGGGTCATGGAGAGAACTAGAAAGGTACATTAGGACCAGTTTCCAAACATAAAAATTAGAGACCCAAGGGGAGAACAATGAGAATAAAAAGGAAGGAACCAATATAGATTTCAAAAGAGGATGGTTCGAGACTTTGGAGATGATATGAATACTGGGGATGGTGGAGGATAAGAGATGATTCAAATTTTTAAACCCAGGATAAAAAGACAAGGATGTCCACCTAGCCACTTTTATTCAACATAGTTTTGGAAGTCCTAGCCATAGCAATCAGAGAAGAAAAGGAAATAAAAGGAATTCAAATTGGAAAATAAGAAGTAAAACTGTCACTGTTTGCAGATGACATGATAATATACATAGAAAATCCTCAAGATGCTACCAGAAAACTACTAGAGCTCATCAATGAATCTGGTAAAATTGCAGGATACAAAATTAATACACAGAACTCTCTTGCATTCCTATACACTAACAATGAAAGATAAGAAAGAGAAATTAAAGAAATAATCCCATTTATCATCACATCAAAAAGAATAAAATAGCTAGGAATAAACCTACCTAAGGAGGCAAAGACCTGTACTCAGAAAACTATAAGATACTGATGAAAGAAACTGAAGATGACACAAACAGATGGAGAGACAGACCATGTTCTTGGATTGGAAGAATATTGTCAAAATGACTATACTACACAAAGTAACTGACAGATTCAATGCAATCCCTATCAAATTACCAATAGCATTTTTCACAGAATTAGAAAAAAAAGTTTACAATTTATATGAAAACACAAAAGACTCCAAATAGCCAAAGCAAACTTGAGAAAGAAAAATGGACCTGGAAGAATCAGGCTCCCTGACTTCAGACAATACTACAAAGCTACAGTAATCAAGACAGTATGGTACTTGCACTAAAACAGAAATATAGATCAATGGAACAGGATAGAAAATCCAGAGATAAACTCACATACCTATGGTAACCTAGTCTATGACAAAGGAGGCAAGAATATACAATGGAGAAAGACAGTCTCTTCAATAAGTGATGCTGAGAAAACTGGACAGCTACACATAAAAGAATGAAATTAGAACAGTCTCTAACATGATATACAAAAATAAACTCAAAATGAATTAAAGACCTAAATGTAAGACCGGAAACTATAAAACTCTTAGAGGAAAACATAGGCAGAACACACTGTGACATAAATCGTGGCAAGATCTTTTTTGATCCACCTCCTAGAGTAATAAAAATAAAAACAAAAATAAACAAATGGGATCTAATTAAACTCAAAAGCTTTTGCACAGCAAAGAAATCATAAACAAAACAAAAAGACAACCCACAGAATGAGAAAAAAATTTGCAAATTAATCCTGACAAGGGATTAATCTCCAAAATTTACAAACACCTCATGCAGTTCAACATCAAAAAAACAAACAACCCACTGAAAAAAATTGGCAAAAGATCTAGACAGGCATTTCTCAAAAAAAGACATACAGATGGCCAAAAAGCACGTGAAAAGATGCTCAACATCAGTAATTATTAGAGAAATGCAAATCAAAACTACAATGAGGGGGACTTCCCTGGTGGCACAGTGGTTAAGAATCCACCTGCCAATGCAGGGGACATGGGTTCAATCCCTTGTCCAGGAAGATCCCATGTGCCGCGGGGCAACTAAGCCCATGCACCACAACTACTGAATGTGCACTCTAGAGCCCACAAGCCACAACTACTGAAGCCTGCATGCTCTAGGGCCCACATGCCACAACTACTGAGCCCACGTGCTGCAACTACTGAAGCCCATGTGCATAGAGCCCATGCTCCACAACAAGAGAAGCCACTGCAATGAGAAGCCTGCGCACCGCAATGAAGAGTAGCCTCCACTCGCCACAACAAGAGAAAGCCTGCGCGCAGCAACGAGGACCCAATGCAGCCAAAAAAAAAAAAAAACTGTTAAAACTACAATGAGTTATCACCTCACGCCAGTCACAATGGCCATCACCTAAATGTCTACAAACAGTAAATGCTAGAGAAGCTGTGGAAAAAAGGGAATCCTCTTACACTGTTGGTGGGAATGTAAATTGGTACAACCACTATGGAGAACAGTATGGAGGTTCCTTAAAAAACTAAAAATAGAGCTACCATATGGTCCAGCAATCCCAATCCTGGGCATATATCCAGAGAAAACCATAATTCAGAAAGATACATGCACCCCAGTGTTCACTGCAGAACTATTTACAAAAACCAGGACATGGAAGCAACCTAAATGTAACTAACCATAGACAGATGAATGGATAAAGAACATGTGGTACATATATACAATGGAATATTACTCAGCCATAAAAAAGAATGAAAGAATGCCATTTGCAGCAACATGGATGGACCTAGAGATTGTCATACTGAGTGAAGTAGGTCAGACAGAGAAAGACAAATATCATATGATATCACTTATATGTGGAATCTAAACAAAAAAAGGTACAAATGAACTTGTTTACAAAACAGAAATAGAGTCACAGATGTAGAAAACAAACTTACGGTTACCAAGGGGGAAAGGGGAGGGGAGGGATAAATTGGGAGACTGGGATTGACATATACACACTACTATACCACTACTATACATAAAATAGATAACTAATAAGAACCTACTGTATAGTATAGGGAACTCTACTCAATACTCTGTAATGACGTATATGGGAATAGGATCTAAAAAAGAGTGGATATATGGATGACTGATTCACTTTGCCGTATACCTAAAACTAACACACATTGTAAATCAACTATACTCCAATAAAAATTAATTTTAAAATAAATAAATAAATACACCCAGGGTAAATGGACAATAGAATGCACCATTAATGGGACAGATACTGGAGAAAGGGAACGTGGTGACTATCTGAAGGTTGTTGAAGTTGAGGTTGATGAGATAACCAGATGGACCAACAAGCACTCTGAGAAGTGAAAGGAGACTGAAATAAGAGAAGAGAGGCTGAGGGGTGTGAGAGTCAAACCAGAGACCCCTGACTGAAATCAGAGTAGAGGGGTAGGTACAGGAGGAGGAGGAGGAAGCAAAGAAGAGACCCATGGACAGACTCTGCATCCAATGGGAAACAGCCCCTTTTCAGGGGTGAAGGAGAAACAGAGAAGGAACGTCCCCTACTACAGGGACAGGACGGAGACTTCTCACTGCATACCCTCTGTACCTCTTCAATGAGCATTCCTGGCTTCCTAACTGGAATGCATACTGGGCAAAGATGGAGACTGTATCAGATATTTCAATCCCAATGTCCTCAAGGGAGCAAATTAAGCCCCAGTCCTACCTGAATAACTCAATACCTCAAGAAGAGACGCGAGGGTATGTAAAGGGCCCCAGCAGGGGGTGAGCCGTAGAGGTTTTGCCTCAGTCGTGTGGAAAATTAGCCCTAGATTAAAACACTGCTCTGGATCCCCCTAACCAACCTTAAAAAGCAGGACCCATGTTTCTATGTGATCTAGTTCAGCGGTTCCCAATCCTGGCAAATGGGGAAATCACCGAAAGACTGCTGGTGGGGCCCACCCTCAGAGAGGATGATTTAACAGCCTGGGAAACCAGTATCACTTTAAAGCTCCCCAGCTGACTCTAGGGGGCAGCCACGGTTGAGAACCACCCACTGATGCCAGAGATGTGTAAGATTTCTCACCCAGTTACTACAGTTCCCTTTAATTCTCCCCACTACTGATGACATTTTCAATATTCACATAACAAAGTTAGCAAGTGTTTTTTGCAGCTTTCCAGATGCTAACATATTTTAAGCACAACCCATTAGCAGGAGTCTCACACACATTATCTCATTGACTACTTAGAGAATCCTGGAGAAGTTCAGTTACCTGCCCAAGACCCCACAATGAACAACAGCCCATGAGGGCTGACCCCAGAGCCGCCCCTCTTTTCTGTTGCTCCTGTGCTGTCCTCAAGCCCAGCAATTCTTACATGTCCTAAGAAGGAGGTGAAAGAAGCACCTCAGGCGTTGTGAGATTCAGGAAAGGAGTCAGCGGCAGAACTTTGACTAAAACCCGGGATTTCTCCCTGGAACCACCTGCTTCACCCAAGCATAGTTTTAATAAAGGCAATGGTCAGGAGAGACACCTGGCAAGGCCAGGACAAGGGAGCGCAAAACTAATTTCCTTTCCTTATTCTTGTTCAACTCTATACCAGTGTGGACATGAGTTTTAGAATACCTTACACTCCTAAGTAGTAAGAATTTCTCTGAATGAGAAATTCAGTTACATGAAAGGATTCCTCTTCCCCAAAAGGAGACCAACAAAAGATGCAAGACTTGGCCCAACCTGGCCAGGGGGGTTTCTATCCTTGTCTGACACTCTCTAGGCTGCAGGGAGGGGAGCACAAACTCCGCGGGTCTGTGCCCATTTTCAACGTCCGCGCAGCTCTCGGCAGGAAGGAAAACGGAGAAGGCCTGAGAACAGCCACGTTCATCGGGCCTGATTCAACGCGACGCGTTAACTGCTAACAACAGTTAGCAGCCTAAAAGAGGCCGCCGACAAGTGGACGCACCCACCGTGGTGTTGCCTGATCTCGAAGCTCAGGGTCAGGGCTCAGCCTAGCTTTCAGAGTCTGAAATTCCAGGTTCCTGGGCCCTAGGTGCGGGCGCAGCCGCCTTACCCGCAGGAGCACAGGTCGCAGATGCACTTCCTCTTCATCGGGGCCATGCACAGGCCTGGAGGCCGGCGCAGGGCATCCCACGCCGCTGCCTCCTAGACGCCGACCGCCTCGCAGGGGGCGCGCCGAGTCGCCTGGGTCTTGGCAAATATCCTGAATACTGACTCCAGAGAAAACTTAAGTGACCCTTTTGCAAACTCCGGTCTTCCGTTTCCTTCCCTGAGCCGGCCTTGCACCGGGGCAGAACAGAGCGTGGACCACGCGGGCCCGGGAGACCGCCCCCTGCACGCACCGCCCCGGCCCCTCCACGCACCGGCCCCGCCTCTGCCCGCCCCAGGCCCGCTGGGCCTCTGTGACGTCACCAGGGCCGCGGGTGCACCTGTGAGGTCAGGAATGTTGCAGAGGCTTGCTTGGCAGGCCCAGGACCAAGGTCCCCCATTGGGCCTTGTTGAAACCTCGGGAAAAGCGAAGACTGTGACGACTTTGGAAAGCTCGTGGGTGCACAAGTCAGCAAACGCCCTGCTCACTTGGGCAAAAAGGCCGAAAACCCCACCTTCATCACACTGGGTGGCATTTTCTATCTCTAGGATCCATGGTGCCCCTTGGTATAGAAAGGCATCCATTTCCAGATCTTCCTTGTGGAAATCGATGCCTTCAGCTCTTCACACAGACCTCGCACTCTGAGAACAAAGCAGTTTCAGGGCGCCTCGGCCTTGACTGCTCAAGTGGGTGCTCAATCACTGCCCCAGGTGATAGTAATGATGCCGGGGCAGTGGTCCTCAAGTTTCCGTGTGCATCAGAATCACCTGGCTTGATAAAAGCCAGATAGCCACACCCTACCCCCGAGTTTCTGATTCAGTGGCCCTAGCAGGTTCTGAGCCACTCGGATGCCGCTAGGCCAGGGGCCACGCTTTAAGAAGCACAGTTTGGGAGATTATTTTGCCCTCTCTATAACCAGCCTTCCCCTATTATAGTGTTTCTTCAGCTCACCTGACCCTGAGAACCACTGCAGAGCCTACCTAGAAACCACTGGCATCAGTAACTCTAATCTGGGACCCTAGTTGCAACAAGAAGCCAGGTGATTTGAATCACAAAGCAAACTCAGGAGACACTGCTCTGATGGGTGGTTTGGAATTAAACACGATGACCTCCCCATTGTGGGACATGGGAGCTTCAAGTATTGACAATCCTATGGTTGTTTTTCTTTCCCACACTTCCTCACTCTTCCCATTAGTTTTTGTGAAGGAGTGAGTCAGTAAGTCAGAGGCATTTTAGACTGCAGAACACTTAATATTCAGAGTTTTTTGTATTTTTTTCTTCCACGTTCGGCTCTAGAATAGAGCTCAGCAAAGTATTGGCAACAGGCCAAATTCAGCCGGCCACCTGTCTTTGTATGGCCAGCAACCTAACAATGTTCTTTTACATTTTTAAATGGTTGAAAAAAGTTAAAAGAATAATACACGACCCATGAAACATATAAAATTCAAGTTTCGGTGTCTACAAAATTTGTAGAAATATTCCTGATTTTGCCTCTTGGCCCACAAAAGCTAAAATATTTACTATATGACTTTTTACAGAGAAAGTTTGCTGACCTCAGCTCTAAAAAGTCAAAGAGGGAGATCCAGAGGGGATGATTCTTAAGAACAGGGGAGGGTGAAGCTGCTCCTTGCCTTCTCAGTAGCTGCTCCTTGCCTTCTCAGTAGGAGGTCAGGGCCCTAACAGCTGAGGATGGAAACCTGAGGGGACAGGATGGAGACAGGGAGGCTATGGGAAGCCGAGGAAAAGCCTGCATGCCATCCCTTGCCATTGACAGGGAACATCACATGGGCCTTACAGAGGAACTACAGTGATGAACACCAGCCTTCTCTTGACAGCTGTCTTAACATTACCTATGAATCTTCCAGAAGAAAAATGTCACACTCATGCCCCCAGACTTGGATGAGAAGCACCCCCCCACCTTTCAAACTGCCCTTGTGGAGAGCAGCTTTGTCAACAACCCATGGCACTCCCAACTTCCCCCATCCCTGCTCTCAACAGAGGGTGGAGATCTTGAAAGATGAAGATGGTATGGATAAAATGGCATCAACACTGGTACTTTTGTAGAGCTGGTGCTGGACAAGACAACCTTTCCTCCCCCTCCCTGTTACAATTACTGCCCATGTCTTGTTAGTTCCAGACAACTCTACCCTAACTCATATAAACAACTCTCTAATCCTGTTCCAAAACGTCCTTGCCTATGAAGAATTTACTGTCACTTGCTATGCATTAAACACTTTTGCATACTTTCCCTTAAGCTTTCTTGTCCATCTCTTAACACTGGCATAAATCTGTCTTACCCATATTGCAAACAAGAACACTGAAGCTAGGAGGTAAACTCACTCAAGATCACACAGCTAATGAGTACTAGAGCTGAGATTCAGGCCCACTTTGATCTTTCTTTTCAAACTTGTCCTCCCAGGAAAAAGAATAGGTAAGCTGGAGATCTTAGGGACCACTGCAAATGGTATTTTATCTTAAAATTTTATATTTACTTCTTAATATGGCCATCTTTAATATTTCCCCAAACTCTTTTTGTAAAATTGACACTCAGTGAAGCTATACAATTTCTTTCCTGTGGCCTTAAAACCCATCCAACCCCAAACTCACTGCTGTATACCATCGGAAAATCTACTCTTTGTGGACCACTGTTAAAACTCTATAGTTACTCCTCTGAGTACAAAGCACTTTAGCAAACATTGCCTTTTTTACCATCTTTAATTATTTGGAATTGCTAAACTTCATTGGCACCAATAGAAGACTAGCCCATCATGACACATAAATTGGGCATCTACCATTCACTCCACAAACACTTACTGATCTCCTATGATGAGTCAGACACTGTGCTGAATGACAGAGACAAGGAACAGGAACCTCATGGAACCTTAATATAGAAGGAGAAGCAGGTGACCAAAATATTGCCCAAGTGTATCATTATGAACTATGTTAAGTATCAAGAAGGATAAATAGGGGGACCTGGTGAATTCTATGAAATATTTGAGAAAGAAGTAAAACCAATCCTACACACGATCTTTTAGAAAATTTGGGAACACTTCCTACTTAATTCTACAAGGCCAGTATTACCTGGATTCCAAATCCAGACAAAATTGTCACACGAAAACTACAGACCACTATCTCTTGTAAATATAAATGTAAAAATCCTTTTAAAATATGAGCAAACTGAACCAGCAATATATATAAAGGATTATATGCCATGACCAAGAGGAGTTTATACCAGAAATACAAGGTTGTTTTAACACTGGAAAATCAATTAATGTAATATACCACATCAGTAGAATAAAGGACAAAACTACTTAATCTTCTCAACGATTCAGAAAGGCATTTGACAAAATCCAATAACCATTCTTGATTTCTTTTTTTTTTTTTTACAAAATCCTCAGGAAATTAGGGAAAGAAGGGAACTTCCTCAACCTGATAAAAGTCATTTACAAAAAAGCTACAACTACCATCATGCTTAGCAGTAAGACTGAATATTCCCTGCCACTGTGAGGAACAAAACAAGATGTCTGTTCTTACCACTTCTATTCAACACCCTACTGGAGGTTCTTGCCAGTGGAATAAAAAAAAGAATAAAGAGTTAAAGGCATCCAGATTGGGAAGGAAAAAATAAAACTGTATCTACAGATGACATGGTCCTATATGTAGAAAATCCTAAGAACTCTACACACACACACACACACACACAGAACTACCCAAAACAAGAAAGTTAAACAAAACTGCAGGAGACAAGATCAATTACAAAATCAATTGAATTTCTACATACTAGCAACAAACAATCCAAAAGTTAAATTAATAAAACAATGCAATTCACAATAGCATAAAAATGAATACAACACCTAGGAATAAATTTACCCCTTAAGTGCAAGACTTTACAGTGAAAACTACAAAGCATTTCTGAGAGAAATTAAATAAGATATAAATGAATGGAGAGATATATATAAATGAATGGATCAGAATATTCAATATTGTTAAGAAGGCAATTCTCCCCTAACTGATTTATAGATTCAGTGCAATACCTATCAAAATCCCAGCAAACTTTCTGTTACAGAAATTGGTGTGCTGATCCTAAACCTGTATACAAAAGGCAAAGGACCTAAAATAGCCAGACAGTTCTGAAAAAGAACAACAAAAAAGACTTAAACCATTCAATTTCAAAACTTAGTATCAAAATTATAGCTAAAATAATCAAGACAGTATGATATTAGCTACAGATAAACATACAGATCAAGGAAAAGAATGGAAAATCCATAAATAAACTCTTACATTTGTGGTCGATTGATGCCAAAAAAGTGTCATGGCAATTCAATGAGGAAAGGATGGTCTTTTCAATAAATGACACTGGGATAATTGGACATCCATATACAGGAAATTAAAACAAAAGAGCTTAAACACTCACACCACCTCACACAAAAATTAACTCACAATACACCACAAACTTAAATGGAAAACCTAAAACTGTAAAACTTCTAGAAGAAAGCATATAAGTAAATCTTTATAACCTTTGTTAGACAAAGATATCTTAGACATACACCAAAATCATGATCCATAAAAATAAAAAATTGACATATTGGACTTTATAAAAATAATTTACTCTTCAAAAGACACTATTAAGGGACTTCCCTGGTGGCGCAGTGGTTAAGAATCTGCCTGCCATTGCAGGGGACATGAGTTCGATCCCTCGTCCAGGAAGATCCCGCATGCTACGGAGCAACTAAGCCTGTGTGCCCAAACTACTGAGCCCGCATGCCACAACTACTGAAGTCTGCACGCCTAAAGCCCATCCTCCACAACAAGAGAAGCCACCACAATGAGAAGCCCATGCACTGCAATGAAGAGTAGCCCCCACTCACGGCAACTAGAGAAAGCCTGCACAGAGCAAGACCCAATGCAGCCAAAAATTAATTAATTAATATTTAAAAAGACAATTAAGAGAATGAAAGGACAAGTACAAGCAATCCTGAGAAAGAAAATGGAGCTGGAGGACTCAGACTCCCTGACTTCAGACTATACTACAAAGCTACAGAAATCAAAACAGTATGGTATTGGCACAAAAACAGAAATATAGATCAATGGAACAGGATAGAAAGCCCAGAAAGAAACTCATGCACCTATGGTCAATTAATCTATGACAAAGGAGACACAAATAAACAATGGAGAGAAGACAGTGTCTTCAATAAGTGGTGCTGGGAAAACTGGACAGCTATATGGAAAAGAATGAAATCAGAACACTCTCTCTAACACCATACACAAAAATAAACTCGAAATGGATCAAAGACCTAAATGCAAGGCTGGATACTATAAAACTCTTAGAGGAAAACTTAAGCAGAACACTCTTTGACATAAATCACAGCAATATCTTTTTTGATCCACCTCCTAGAGTAATGAAAATAAAATAAATAAATAAACAAATGAGACCTAATTAAACTTAAAACCTTCTGCACAGCAAAGGAAACAATAAACAAAATGAAAAGGCAAACTTCAGAATGGGAAAAAATATTTGCAAATGAAGTGACCAACACAGGATTAATCTCCAAAATATACACACAGCTCATGTTAGCTCTATGTCAAAAAACAAACAACCCAATCAAACAATGGGCAGAAGACCTAAATAGACATTTCTCCAAAGAAAACATGCAGATAGCCAAAAAGCACATGAAAAAATGCTCAACATCACTAATTATCAGAAAAATGCACATCAAAACTACAATGAGGTATCACCTCACAACAGTCAGAATGGCCATCATCAAAAAGTCTACAAACAGTAAATGCTGGAAGGGTGTGGAAAAAAGGGAACCCTCTTACACTGTTGGTGGGAATGTAAATTGGTACAACCACTATGGAGAACAGTATGGAGGTTCCTTAAAAAACTAAAAATAGAGCTACCACACGATCCTGCAATACCACTCCTCGGCATAATCCTAAACCATGATCCTAAAGGATATATGCATCCTAATGTTCACTGCAGCACTATTTACAATAGCCAGGACATGGAAGCAACCTGAATGTCCATCGACAGCAGAATGGACAAGGAAGATGAGGTACATATATACAATGGAATATTACTCAGCCATAAAAAAGAATGAAATAATGCCATTTGCAGCAATATGGATGGACCTAGAGATTATCATACTAAGTCAGACAGAGAAAGACAAAAATCATATGATATCACTTGTATGTGGAATCTAATTTAAAAAAAAAAGAAAAGAAACCAATGAACCTGTTTACAAAACAGAAACAGATTTACAGATGTTGAAAACAAACTTATGGTTACCAAAGGGGAAACATGGCAGGGGGAGGGGAAGAGAGGGATAAATCAGGAGCTTGGGATGAACACACACACACACACTGCTATATATGACAGATAACAAAGGACTTCCCTGGTGGCGCAGTGGTTAAGACTCTGCACTCCCAATGCAGGGGGCTGGGGTTCAATCCCTGGTCAGGGAACTAGATCCCACGTGCATGCCGCAACTAAGAGTTTGCAAGCCACAACTAAGGAGCTGGCAAGCCGCAACTGAGGAGCCTGCTGCAACTAAGGAGCCCACTTGCCACAACTAAGACCTGGCACAGCCAAATAATAAGTAAATAAATAAATATTAAAGAAAAAATGATAGTGCCTACTTAAAAAAAGATAGATAACCACCAAGGACCTACTGTATAGCACAGGGAATGCTTGTCAATATTCTATGATAACCTATATGAGAAAAGAATCTAAAAAGGAATAAATATATATACATGTATAACTAAATCACTTTGCTGTACACCTGAAACTAACACAACATTGTAAATAAACTATACTCCAATAAATTTTTATTTTATTTTATTTTAATAAATTTGTTTATTTATTTATTTTTGGCTGTGTTGGGTCTTAACTGCTGCACACAGGCTTTCTCTAGTTGCGGGGAGCAGGGGCTACTCTTCATTGCGGTGCGCGGGCTTCTCATTGTGGTGGCTTCTCTTGTTGCAGAGCATGGGCTCTAGGCACACGGGCTTCAGTAGTCGTGGTATGTGGGCTCAGTAGTTGTGGCTCACGAGCTCTAGAGTGCAGGCTCAGTAGTTGTGGCGCATGGGCTTAGTTGCTCTGCGGCATGTGGGATCTTCCCGGACGAGGGATCGAACCCATGTCCCCTGCACTGGCTGGTGGATTCTTAACCACTGCACCACCAGGGAAGTCCCTCCAATAAAATTTTTTAAAAGAAAAAAAAAATTGCTACTATGTGAGTGACCACTGAAGCAACTTGGAACTGATGTCAGTGATAAGGCTAACAGAAAGAAAATAATTTAGTGAAAAATTAAATAAAGAATAGTTGATAAAGGAAAATAAAAAAGATAAGTACAGACTGAGAGAAATACTTGCACATCATTTATCTGATAAAGGACCATATCCAGAATATGCAAAGAACTCTTACAACTCTTAATAACACAACCCAATTTTAAAAGAGCAAAAGATTTTAAGAGATACTTCACCTAAGAAAATGTATGAATGCTTAATAAGCACATGAAAATATACTTGTGCAGAAAAGAGTTAACAAAGCAAGCCTGAGACTGCTATCTTAGAAAGTCCTACTTGCAAGGATTGCCCTTGGCTAACAACTTGGATCTCAGGAGAGTTCCCACCATTCCCTAGTAACAATAACTCACTGTGCCTAAAGTGTAAACACTGTAGTTTACACTGAACACCTACTTTCCTTCTAGGAACCTGAAATTTTGGTGCATGGTAGGTAAATGGTGCCTAAATGACTGGCCCCCAATAAAAAACCCTGGGCTCTGGGTTCCCAATGAGATTTCACGGTAGACAACATTTCACACATACTGTCACAACTCGTTGCTGGAGGAATTAAGTATATTTTGTGTGACTCCACTGGGAAATGACTTTTAGAAGCCTGTGCTTGACTTCCTCCAGACATTACTCCACATGTCTTTTCTCTTTGCTACTTTTGTTATGAGTTCTTTTACTGTAATAAATCATAGCCATGAGCATGACAACATGCTAAGTCCTCTGAGTCCTCCTAACAAATCATGGAACCTGGAAGGTGGTCTTCAGGACCCCCAACACAATCTATGACATCAATAATCATTAGGGATATGCAAATTATAACCATAATGAGACTCCACCTCACATCCATTAGAATGGCTATAAACTAACATTGTTCCCAAGGATCTGAAAAAAGTGGAACTCTCATGCATTGCTGGTAGGAGTATAAAATGGGTCAGCCACTTATGAAAAAGTTTGGTAGTTTCTTTAAAAGTTAAACATATACTTACTGTAATTCTACCCGTAGGTATTTACCCAAGAGATATGAAAACATGTGTCCATACAAAAACTTTAATATGAATGTTTATGGTAGCATTATTAATAATGGCATAAAAACTGGAAACAATCCCCATTTCCATCAACTGGTGAATGAACAAAATGTAGTAGTATATACTCATACAATGGAGCACTATTTAGCAATAAAAATAAATGGAATACTGAAACATGCTACAATTTGGATGAACCTCAAAAACCTTATGCTAAGAGAAAGAAGCAAGATACAAAATAACTATATGATTCCACTTACATAAAATTTCTAGAGAAAGCAAATCTATAGAGACAGAAAGCAAAACAGAAGTTGCATGGGTCTCAGGTTGGGAGTAGAGACTGACTGCAAACAGAAGCAAGAGAAATTTGGTGGGGGGTGGTGTGATAGAAATATTCTAAAAATGAGCTGTGGTAATGGAAATGTACCTCATATACAATGGGTGAATTATGGTAAGTAGATTATACCTCAATAAAGTTTTTTTTAATATTTCAATCTCATTGGTGTAGAATTGATTTACAATGTGTTAGTTTCAGGTGTACAGTCAAGAAAAAAAATTTTAAGAAAAGAAATCACTTGCAAAAAGTCCCCTTCAGTGTCATTATCAAATTATTATTTAGTTTTGAATAATTTAGGTAAAGATTTTTCTTATTTCCAAACAAGGTGGTAGATTAAACATACAGATTTATCTTTCTCTCTCCAAAATCCCACTAAAATGAGAGTAATGGGAGGACGGAGTATGGACAAAGATAGAATAAGAGATAATAGCATCAAATTTGGGGAAGCAGAAAAGCACAAGGAAGAATGGTGCCTGACTTAGCTGACCCAAGAAAACTGAATCCTTAGCCAAGAGCAGAGAAAGTTGGGAAGAAGAATTATTTTTACCACAGAACCTCCAAAATGTTCAAGATTCAGCAGCATCAGTGACAGTAGAACACTAGAAACAGAAGGACTGATTGAAGACCTGTTTAAGAAGCAGTTAGAGGATATATGGTGCAACACAGGGAATATAGCCAATATTTTATAATAACTATAAATGGAATATAACCACCTTTAAACATTGTGAATCAATATGTTGTCTAACTGAAACTTATATAATATTATACATCAATTATCCCTCAGTAATTTAAAAAATGAAGCAATTAGACCCACAGATCCCCTCCCCAATTCCAGATTGCCAGGCAATTGCTCCTCACCCACTAATCCCAAACACTTATCAGTTTTTACTCCCTGAAAAGAGTAAACCAGAGTGTCTATGAATTGGGGGAACACCAAGGACATTGAGGAATGGAGTACCATGTTGAAAACAGGAGGATTAAGTGGAGTCTGCCTATAAACTGAATATTAGGACACTGGTTTTCTTCTCCTAGAATGACCAGAATGTTATTTATCAGGCTTATATTCATCCCAGCCCAGCAGAAGAATCTTGGAAGAATCAAAGCAGCCAAACACAACAAGTCTAAAGATGCAGGCAACAGAAGTTTCCTCAAAGAAATGGCTCAGCCAGATGACTTTCCAATGAACCTCATAGTCTGCCAGTGCTACCCACAGGCTTTAAATGAATTTAAATAGGAGCAGACAGCCAAAAATCACTAGACAATTGAGGAAAGTTTCTAACATGAAAAAGACAGACTAAAACAAAACAAACCAACAAAAGAAATTTGGAAGAAATCAAGACTAAACAGAGATGAAAACTTTCCTTAATGTTACCAAGATCCTCAAAGAGGTAAAAGATGTTTTGTCCAAGAAAATAATTTATATTTGTAAAGGAACTATCAGAAAAAGAAATAGCCTATGGAAATTTAAAATATGATACCAAAATTTAAAGCTCCAAAGAAGAGATGGAAGATTAAGATGATGAAAATCTCCTGGAAAACAGAACAAAAAGACAAATAGAAAATAAGAAAGGGAATATAAAAACATTAGAGGATAGTTCATGAGATCCAATATCCAGATCACTGGAGTGTGGATAAGAGAGAACAGAAAATACAGAAGAAATGTAGCATCAAAAAAGTCCAGAACATTTTCCAGAATTAAAGGACATGAGAAGGCCCAGCACAAAGCAAACTGGGGCTCAAAGTTTCAGAACACCAGAGATAATGAGAAAATCTACATTTTTAAGAGAGAAAAAATAGATCAATAATAATAATAGTAAATAGATCAAACACAAATTAACAGGCATCAGACTTACTAGAAGCTAAAAGACAATGGAGTAATGCCTCTAAGACTTTGAGGGAATATTGTTTCCAACCAACTAAATGTCAGAGTAAAAATAAAGACAATTCAGAAAGGCGATGTCTTGAAACTTTTATTGCTCTCATGCTTTTTATCAGGAAGCTACTGGAGAATGTGTTCCACCAAGTGAGTGAATAAGGTAAAAAATGAGGAACGGATAGGATCAAGGAAAAAGGGTACTTAAGAAAGGGGAAGGAAACCCCAGAATGATAGTGAAAGGAGATCAGTTCACCTGTAGAGGAGACACTGAGGATCCCAGAACAGATGTCACCAAGGAGATGAAATTGAGTTTGAATATAATGAGATTTTCCATACACTATTTTGTATTATGACATTTTGCTGTATGTTTTATTTCCATAAACTAGAGCAAGGGAGGATATTTTAACTTCCTGTCTTGCACATATGTTAACATAGTGCCCTACACATACAAGATACTCAAAAAAATTTTTTAATTACAAGGTATTCTTTTTTTATAATTATTATTTATTTTTAAAATTTTTGGCTGCGTTGGGTCTTTGTTGCTGTGCACGTGCTTTCTCTAGTTGCGGCGAGCAGGGGTTACTCTTCGTTGCAGTGCATGAGCTTCTCATTGCAGTGGCTTCTCTTGTTGTGGAGTACGGGCTCTAGGCGCACAGGCTTCAGTAGTTGTGGCTCGCAGGTTCTAGAGCGCAGGCTCAGGAGTTGTGGCGCCCGGGCTCAGGTGCTCTGCGGCATGTGGGATCTTCCCGGACTGGGGCTCGAACCCATGTCCACTGCATTGGCACACGGATTCTTAACAACTGTGCCATCAGGGAAGCCCAATATTCAAATATTTTTTATTTTATTTTATTTTTTTCTGAAAAGCAGCACTGTTTTTAATCAGTTTTAGTCCAGAATACAAAGCAAGGTGCTAGTTGTTACCTCAACGATAGTACGATGATAAACAATGGCTTTTTCTTCCCCCATTAAGGCAAGTTACAGATGTGTATCAGATGGACAGGATGAGACATTTGAATAAGTGAATGGAAGAATGGAATACCTGTATTTGTAGAGTATAGCACACTAAAAACGGCTGTATGGTGGATCTGGAGTATCCTAACTTAGGAAGCTTCAGTATCCTGAAAACACTGATAAGTTCTGAATGAATGATACTGAATAAAACTAATTCATTCATCTACTTAGAGACCAAGGACAGAACAATGTTATATTTTTACGGGGGTAGTGCGGCCTATTATTAGGCAAGTAGACCCTGCAGTTATTCTATATGAGTTCAAATTTCTATTTCAACAGCTATAACTAAATTATATTAATGGATACATACTATTAACTGAGGTAAATTATGACATGAACAGTATAAAATGTAGAGAAGACGTAAAAATGGAGAGTTCTTATACGCAAGTGAAGTTAAGTTTTTATCAGCTTATTTTAAGTCTATTTTAGACTGTTAAAACTATAAGATATTTTATGTAGGCCCTTTGTCATCACAAAGTTAATGCCTATAGAAGTTACACAAAAGAAAAAGAGAAAAGAATCGAAACACTACAAAAAAAAAAAAACAAAACACAAAGGAAGATAACAAGAGAGAAAAGAAAGACAAAAGAACTACAAGACAAAGAGAAAATAGTTAACATAATCGCAACTGTAAATCTTTCACTATCAATAACTACTTTAAATGTAAATAGACTAAACTCCCCAATAAATAGATACAGAGTAGCTAAAAGAATATGAAAACCAAGATTCAACTATATGCTGCCCATAAGAAACTCACTTTAGGGTGCTTCCCTGGTGGCGCAGTGGTTGAGAGTCCGCCTGCCTATGCAGGGGACATGGGTTCGTGCCCCGGTCCGGGGAGATCCCACATGCCGCGGAGCGGCTGGGCCCATGAGCCATGGCTGCTGAGCCTGCGCGTCCGGAGCCTGTGCTCCACAACGGGAGAGGCCACAACAGTAAGAGGTGCGCGTACCGCAAAAAAATATATATATATATTGACAGATCTGAGAGAAGAAATTAACAGCAATACAATAATAATATGAGACTTCAATAACCCACTTGCAATAATAGACAGAACATCCAGACAGAAAATCAATAAACAGTGGATTTGAACAACACTATAAACCAAAGATATATACAGAACTTTTCACCAAACAGCAGAGGAATACACATTCTTCTTAAGTGCATACAGAAACATTCTCCAGGATAAATCACATTAGGTCACAAAACAAGTCTTAAAAAATTTAACATCAAAATCATACCAAGTATCTTTTCTGATCAGAATGGAAAAACTAGAAATCAATAAAGTAAGAAAACAGGAAAATTCACAAATACATGGAAACTAAACAACACACTCTTGAATAAATCTCTAGGTCAAACAGGAAACCAAAAGGGAATCCAAAAAATGTCTTGAGACAAAAGCAAAAACACAATGTACCAAAACTTATGGGATGCAGCAAAAGCAGGACTAAGAGGACTTAGGACGATGTGATGAAAACCTACCCTTAAAAAGATCTCAAATAAACAACCAGACTTTACACCACAAGGAACTAGAAAAAAGCATAATAAACTAAACCCAAAATTAACAGAAGAAAAGAAATAATAAAGATCAGAGAAGAAATCAATCAAATAGAGAATAGAGGGAAAAATCAACAAAACTAAGGGTTGGGTTTTTTGAAAAACTAAAACCAACAAACCCATAGCTCAAGTAAGAAAAATGAGAGAAGACTCAAATAAAATCAGAAATGAAAGAGGAGACATTACAATGGATGTCTCAGAAATAAGAAGGATCAGAAGGGACTATTATGAACAATTATGTGTGTGCAAATTAGATAAACTACAAAAAATGGATAAATTCCAAGAAACATACAACCTACCAAGACTGAATCAAGAAGAAATATTGTAGAAAGCTTGAACAAACCAGTAACATATAAGGAGGCTGAAGTAGTCATCAAAAATCTCCAAACAAAGAAAAATCCAGGAACAGATGACGTCACTGCTGAATTCTACCAAACACTAAAAGAAGAATTAATATCAATCCAATAGAGAAAAGATAGTCTATTCAATAAGTGGTGCTAGGAAAACTGGACAGCTACTTGTAAAAGAATGAAATTAGAACATTCTCTAACACAATATACAAAAATAAACTCAAACTGGACTAAAGACCTACATGCAAGACTGGAAACCATAAAACTCCTAGAAGAAAACATAGGCAGGGGCTTCCCAGGTGGCGCAGTGGTTAAGAATATGCCTGCCAATGCAAGGGACACAGGTTCGAGCCCTGGCCCGAGAAGATCTCACATGCCGCGGAGCAACTAAGCCCGTGCACCACAACTACTGAGCCTGAGCTCTACAGCCCGCAAGCCACAACTACTGAGCCCACGTGCCACAACTACTGAAGCCTGCGTGCCTAGAGCCCGTGCTCTGCAACAAGAGAAGCCACGACAATGAGAAGCCCGCGCACCACAGCAAAGAGTAGCCCCCGCTCACTGCAACTAGAAAAAGCCCACGCACAGCAACGAAGACCTAACACGGGCATAAATAAATACATAAATTTATTTTTTTAAAAAAAGAGAAAGAAAATATAGGCAGAACACTCTTTGACATAAATTGCAGCAATATTTTTTTGGATCTACCTCCTAAAGCAAAGGAAATAAAAGCAAAAATAAGCAAAGGAAATAAAAGCAAAAATAAACAAATGGAAACTAATTATACTCAAAAGCTTTTGCACAGCAAAGGAAACCATCAACAAAACAAAAAGACAACCTATTGAATAGGAGAAAACATTTGCAAATGATATGACAGATAAGGGGTTAATATCCAAAATATATAAACAGCTCATACAACTCAACATCAAAAAAACAAACAACCTAGTTTAAAAATGGGCAGAAGACCTGAATAGACATTTTTCCAGCGAAGACATGCAGATGGCCAACAGGCACATGAAAAGATGCTCAACATCGTTAATCATCAGAGAAATGCAGAGTAAAACCACAGCAAGATATCACTTCACAATGGCTATCATTAAAAAAAAAACAAGTAGGGACTTCCCTTGTGGTCCAGTGGTAAAGAATCCGCCTTCCAATGCAGGGGACATGGGTTCAATCCCTGGTCAGGGAACTAAGATCCCACATGCCGCGGGGCAACTAAGCCCACAGGCCACAACTACTGAGCCCGCACGCCTCAACTAGAGAGCCCACATGCTGCAAACTACAGAGCCCACGCGCTCTGGAGCCCGAGTGCCACAACTAGAGAGAGAAAAAACCTACACGCCACAACTAGAGAAGAGAAAACCCGCACACCACAACCAGAGAAGAGAAAACCAGCACGCCACAATGAAAGATCCCTCATGTCTCATCAAAGATCCTGCATGTGCAACTAAGCAACTAAGACCCAACACAGCCAAAAAACAAAAAACACAAATAGATGACCTAAATGGGAAGGAAATCCAAAAAAAGAGGGGATATATGTATACATATAGCTGATTCACTTTGCTGTACAGTAGAAACTAATACAACATTGTAAAGCAACTATACTCCAATAAAAATTTTAAAAAACCCCCACAAATACCAAATGTTGGTGAGGATGTGGAGAAAAGGGAACACTTGTACACTGTTGATGCGAATGTAGGTGCAGCCACTATGGAAAACAGTATGGAGTTTCCTCAAAAAAATTGAAAATAGAATTGCCATATGACCCAGAGATCCCACTACTAGGTATGTATTCAAAGGAAAGGTCACTATCTCAGAAAGATATCTGCACCCTCATGTTCATTGCAGGATTCCTTACAATAGCCAAGATGTGGAATCAACCCAAGTGTCCACTGATGGATGAATGGATAAAGAAAATGTGATTGATATTAATATATCAATAAATATCAGAGAGACAGGAGAGGGAATTCAGCCATAAAAATGAAAGAAATCCTGCCTTTTGCAACGACAAGGATGGACCTTGAAGGCATTATGCTAAGTGAAATAAGTCAGACACAGAAAGACAAATCCTATATGATCTCATCTATATGTGGAATCTAAAAAAACCAAACTCATAGATGCATATTGGTGGTTGCCAGAGGTGGGGTTTGAAGAGGTTGGAAAAATGGGTGAAAGTGGTCAAAAGGTACAAACTTCCAGTCATAAGATAAATAAGTTCTGGACATGTAATGTACAGCACTGTGACTATAGTTAACAATACGGTATTGTATATTTGAAACTTGCTAAGAGAGTAGATCTTAAAAGTTATTAATTATCACAAGAAAAAAATTGTAACTACATGAGGGGATGGGTGTTAACTAAGCTTATTGTGGTAATCATTTGGCAATATATACATATATCAAATTATTACATTGTACACCTAAAACTAATACAATATCATATGTCAAGTATATCTCAATAACACTGGGGAAAAGGGGGAAAAATCATCATAATCCAATATAAGTACTAGATGAATTTAAATAAATTGAATGCTAAAAACCAAAAATGTTCAACTTTTCTAAGAATAGCAGGAATTCTTCTGTTGATATATTTTAGCTAAAATTTATGTCAATATCCACTTGTAGAATATGGTGTTAGAGAACATTCTTACTGGCTCAGAAAACTGAAGATGTGTTAAGTTTTGAAGAAAAAAATCAAAAGAAATCTTTTTACATTAAAAAAAGTAGAAATGGAGGTTTATATATACAATGAAATATTATTCAGCCTTTAAAAGGGGGATCCTACCATTTGCAACAACAAGGATGAAACTGGAAGGCATCAGGCTAAGTGAAATAAGCCTGACACAGAAAGGAAAAACCTTGCATGATCTCACTTATCTGTAGAATCTAAAAAAAGTCAAATACATAGCAGCAGAGAGAATAGTTATTACCAGGTAGGGGGAAGTGAGGGTAATGGAGAGATAATGGTCAAAGGATAAAAAGTTGCAGTTATACAGGATAAGTAAGTCTAGGGATCTAACCTACAACATGATGACTATAGTTAACACTGTATTGAATACTGGAAATTTACTGAGAGTAGATTTCAAGTGCTCTCACCACATACACACACAAAACTGGTAACTATACAAGATAGGTTAGCTTGACTGTAATCATTTCACTGTGTATGGACTGTGTATTCACTGTGTATGATGGACACCTTAAATATATACAATTTATATTTTAAAAATAAATTGCACTTCATTATGTAATAGACGTGTAACTTGGTAGAGTTACCTAACCCCTGTAAGCTTCCACTTACTGACTTGAAAATGAGGTTATTTATTCATAGGGTTATTGTAGTAAGTAATGTTCTATATTAGAGTTTCCTCAAGCTTTGGAATTCTGATTATAAATCCCAAAGTCTGAGACTACCGAGAAAGCAGGTGTAAGAAACGAACTTGCTTCCAAGTGGAAAAAGCACTAACTGGGAGTTAGGATATCTCCCAGGAGGGATTCACCACCATTCAGCTGTGTAGCAATGGGCAATCACTTACTTCTGAACATCTGTACAGTTTTTATCTCCCCTGTCCTTGTACTGAGTAAACCAGGGAATCTGAGGAGGCCTAACTGGGCGGAGAAGTTAAGCCTTCTTCGGCTTTTCCCTGTCTGCTGCTCAGGCCTAAAACCACGCAACAGCACACCGCGCTCTTAAAGCGCGTAGTGGTGTGCTGGGGTTTTTTCGGCCACGAGATGGCAGCATTCTCCCAACTGCCCACACACGTACAATTTGCAACCGTAGGCCCCGTTTAAATAGCAGAACAGAACACCAGATTCCGGGGTTCACCTTCCATTTTCTCCTTCGGGTGGGCCCTGCTGCGTTTCGTTAAAAGAGCGGCTTATCAAAGCTCGTTGTGCAGCGAAGGCCGAGACCGCGGGTTCTCGCGAGATCGCCGCCGGAAGTGGGTGGCAGCGGAGACGCAGAGACTCTCCTCTCCGGAAGGCGAGCGTTTCTCCGTAGCGGTTGCAGCGGTTTACTCCACGGCGCTCTGCCCGGAGAAAGAGCTCACCGGTCGCCGCCTTCCCAGCCCCGAGCTCGCACCTTCGGCTTCTCCGGCTGCACAGCTGCACGGCCCGGCCGTCGGAGCCCCCGCAAGCCTCGGCCCCTCCCTCCCTCCGACTCGCTGCAGTTAGGCCGCGCCCTGAGGCCCAGTCCGCGGCAGCTCCGGCGGGTGATGCCAAATACAGCCATGAAGAAAAAGGTGCTGTTGATGGGGAAGAGCGGGTCGGGGAAGACCAGCATGAGGTCCATTATCTTTGCCAATTACATCGCTCGTGACACCCGGCGCCTGGGTGCCACCATTGATGTGGAGCACTCCCACGTCCGATTTCTGGGCAACCTGGTGCTGAATCTGTGGGACTGTGGCGGTCAGGACACCTTCATGGAAAATTACTTCACCAGCCAGCGAGACAACATCTTCCGTAATGTCGAGGTTCTGATTTACGTGTTCGACGTGGAGAGTCGCGAACTGGAAAAGGACATGCATTATTACCAGTCGTGTCTGGAAGCCATCCTCCAGAACTCTCCTGATGCCAAAATCTTCTGCCTGGTGCACAAAATGGATCTGGTTCAGGAGGATCAGCGTGACCTGATTTTTAAAGAGCGAGAGGAAGACCTGAGGCGTTTGTCTCGCCCGCTGGAGTGTGCCTGTTTTCGAACATCCATCTGGGATGAAACGCTCTACAAAGCCTGGTCCAGTATTGTCTATCAGCTGATTCCCAATGTTCAGCAGCTGGAGATGAACCTCAGGAATTTTGCCCAGATTATTGAGGCCGATGAAGTTCTGCTGTTTGAGAGGGCGACGTTCTTGGTCATTTCCCATTACCAGTGCAAAGAGCAGCGTGACGTCCACCGATTCGAGAAGATCAGCAACATTATTAAGCAGTTCAAGCTGAGCTGCAGTAAATTGGCCGCTTCTTTCCAGAGCATGGAGGTTAGGAATTCTAACTTCGCTGCGTTCATCGACATCTTCACATCAAACACGTACGTGATGGTGGTCATGTCAGATCCGTCGATCCCTTCTGCAGCTACTCTGATCAACATTCGCAATGCCAGGAAACACTTTGAGAAGCTGGAGAGAGTGGATGGTCCCAAGCACAGCCTTCTTATGCGTTGAATATTGCCAAAATGCGCTCTCTGAAAATGCTGAATTGCCTTCCCCCTTTTTCTTTTGATATTCATAATGTCGTGTGCTTAAAAGTGGGCTTTGAAATGTGTGCTGCTTACTTCTTCCATCCCTTTCTTCCCTTCTCCCCAGTCTTCAAGCCTTGGACTCTATTTACTCAGCTATCCAGTAGAGCTTCAAGATGGCCTTTCTGAAAAGTTGGTATGGTGTTAACACTAAAGTAGGTGGTGGTGTATGTGTGTGTGTGTTCTGATTATCTGGTTATAATAGATATACACATCAAAGCCTTTACAATATCTTCCTGTATTCCTTACAAGGTTGCAAAGGTGGAATGTTATTTTATCAGCAAGGTATTAAAATGCATTTATAAATTCTTTTTGGCTTCAACCATGAATAAACATTTGCTGTTAGCAATTTAAAATATGGTCTTATTTGAAATAATTTGAAGGTGGTTAATATTAAAGCTATAGATTCTGATTGCCCACAAGTATTGCTTAACTGGTAAGTTTGATTTTGTGATCTTGGCTCCCATCACCTTAACGATGTTTCATAGCAACTGTAGCAGTGTGGTTAAGAGAACGGTCTCTGGAGCTAGACCACCTGAGCTGAGTTAGTATTCTAGTCCCTTCACTTACTAGCTCTGTGAACTGGGCAAGGTACTTAATTTTACTGTGCTTGTTTCCTCATTTGTAAAATATGGATAAGGATAGCACTACTTTATTGGATTAAGATTAAATTAAAGCAACATGGAAAACATTTAGAATTGGCACCTGGCACATACTCAGTAATGTGTCAGCTGTCAATACCACCCACTGAGCCATTCTTCCTCCCCGCTCCCAAATTACTGGATGTGAAGCCTAGCTAAGTATTTAAGCCCTTACTAAATCCCAGGTATTCTTAAATACTTGATGTGCATTTTCTTACTTAATCCTCACAACCTGTGAGGTAGATTACTTTTATCTGTTAATAGATGAGAAAACTGGTATGACCTTATTAAGGTTATACAGCTGAACCTAGGCAGTGTAATTGCAGATCCTCTCCTAACCTCTCCTAACTCTTCATCATAAAAATCCTAGCTTTTTAGCTGTACATTATTCCTTCATATAAATTCCCCAATTTTATAGATTGAGTAAACTGAAGCCAGGAAGTTAAATGACTTCTCAAAGAATAGTGTTTTGCTTTGGGCAAGATAACTTTCCCATCTGTATTTGTCTGGAAATTGGATAATTTTGAATCAGATTCTTAGATTACATACTTTGGGGGAAGAATTCTAAGGTTCCTATTTTGAATTGGCAGTGTGGTATAGTGAAATCAAAACACAGACCTAAAGTGCCCCGTTACAGCCGCCTCATAGATTGTTTTAAATGAAATCTAGTATCTTAGAGCCAAAACACCTCTGATGAACTCCTCTCACCTCATTTTACAAGTGAGGCATTATCTCTATTTACAGACATTAAATATAAGTGATAGGGAATTTCCAAACCTTTATAAAGTTATTTAACATTTATTAAATCCTTTATAGCAGCACCTGTGGATGACAAGATCCCTACCCATGAAGAGCAAGCAGCTGTTCAGATATGTTATTAAACTAGTCTAATTAGGGCCTTTGGCAATAAGCTAGTATAGACTCCAAATGAACTCTGAGGGTATATATGTACTTTTAAAAATCATTTTAAAATACATTTACTAAATCTAGAGCTAGGTGGTATAATACTGAACATTTATTCAAGACTAGTATGTAAAACATTTACAGACAGTCCCATGGAGGACTCACAAATATTTTAAATTCAGGATGTGGATTTAACATTCACAGTGCATAACGCAAAAGGTATATCAACTATGTATGTGCAACTTAACGTGAAAGAGAGCTTTACTTTAGAAAATACTTTCTTTACATTAAGGAAAATGTCCTTAAACCTATCTTCTTTAATTTTAGTATACTCAGAGTAGGGGAAAAACAGGATTTCCTTTTATACAGGTCTCAAGAATTTAAATCAAATTGACTCCATAGATCATGGTTAAGAAACACATGGTAAAGAATGCTTTCAAAATACTTGTATTTTTGTTTTCAATTAAATTCCCCCAAATTGATTTTAACAACCAATAGTCTTTATTCCACTTGATAACATTTTTCATGTTAAGCAACATTATATGCTTGTTGTCTTTAAACATTTAAAACAATTAGAACATAGGGGCATTATCTAAAGTTTCAACCTGATAGAGAAGTCAGTTTACACACCATCTTATGAATAGTGAATAAAACAAGGTATATTCTGCTGTGAATGTAATGAGAAAAAGTACTCTTACAGCAATAAAGTAGCCCTCCGTCTTTACCATTACTTTAATTCCATCACACAGAGGCAAAGAAAACAATTCCAATACTTCAGTATCTGCTAAGGATGATCTATGGCCCTTGGAGTATATGTATGTGTGGACACACCCCACACACATATCTACGTAAGTATATATCTGTATGTATTTAATCAATACAACTGGAGAAATCACAACCATGAAAAAATAAAATAAAAGCAATAAATGAAAAATACTAAGTGAATAAAAGTTAACATAAGCCATAGGAGATTTCAGAGAAGGGACAGTCCCAGGGATAAGAGATTAAGACTTCAAGGTGAAAGTGAGATTTGTTCTGAACCCTAAAGGACAAACTATAACTGAAAGGCTGGGAGATGAAGGTAGGATATTCCAGCTTCAGAACTGTGCATTAAGATTTTTAAAGACACATGCCCACCAAAGCATTTCAGTTAAAAAAAAGGGGGGGGGGGAGATCATAGTGGAAGAGGGAAAAGAGGAATCTATGGAGGAGACCTTATATGCCTTTAAATTTGAACTCAATTCTGGAATTAACAATGAACCATTAATGGAATTTTAAACAAAGAAGTGATATGGTCAAAGCAGTCCCTTAAGGTCAAAAGGCAGGTAATGCAGGCAATATTGGATAAGGAAGAGGAGTCATAATCAAAATGGTTTAGGAGAAAGTGACAGATTTAATATACTTTTGTTTATACTACTGGCATACAAAGGACAGGGAAGAATGCCAAAAACTCTCAGCCTTTCACAGGTGTGACTCAACAACGATGTGGTTTTTGTAAATCTATTAATATCCAAAGATATTTTGGTCTTGTGATTCCCATTAATTCAGGGCCCACACTTATTGATGAACTTCAGCTTCCTTATCAGAGAGCTCATATCTCTAAAGCAGAATGTAATAGTGTACCTAGCTTCTTTAAGATACCCCAAGGCTAAATGTGAATCTCTATCCACTAGCAGTGGCTCTCAAGCTATTTATTGAGCCTAAGAATTACCAGGGCAGCTATTTAAAATGCAGATTTCTAATCCTCACTTTGGACCTACAGAGTATATGTTTTTTTAAGATGTATTCCAGGTAATTCCTCAAGTCCATCTTAGACAAGTCATTTAAGCTCCCTAGCTTCGGTATCATTACCTGTAAAATAGGTACAATATCACTATCTTACAGAAGTATAAGACTTAAATGATATATTAAGTATCCAGGAATAGCTCTGGCCCTTTGTAGATGCTAATACCTTCTCCTTAGCATGTTAATTTTGGATTTACCAATATTAGGTTTCTTAAGACTAGAGGACAGTTTCCCAGTAGACTTAGAGAGTCCCTATTTGTTCTGTTAACTAATAAAAGGATATGGCACCTTAGGAGAAGCTTTTCTCTTCCTCTTTCTTTTCCACTGCAAAGAAGGCAGTTATTTGTGCTTTTCTTCTGTCTTTTCTCACAAAAAAAGACTGGCCTTCAAACTTGGCTCAAACAAGCAACACAGAAAGTAAGCCAAAATGAGTGAAGAAAGATGAAGTATTAAGCCCATCCACTTCCAGAACTCTTCAACTTTTCTCTTCTTGCCAGTTTCTTGGCAAACTGGACAAGGCTGTGATGGTTAAGAGTTGAGGCTAGACACAGGGGTGCTGTAGGTGCTACCACCCTTCCAGTGTGTGCTTAACAACCTGGTTCGCAGAGGGCAATGGCATGTATTCATCACTTGGATGCTAAAGACAAGCCGTTTTCTTGGCCAGGGGGTCTAACTACATGAGGCAGGACACTGTACAAGAGGCCTCACATCTGACTCCCATTTAGAGTCCAGAAGGCCCACTCCTGCAGCCATATCCTAAATCCTGGCCTTTTAGTTACTTCTAGGAGGTCTTGTTGGTATATTAAGGAAGGAAAATAAGGTCAAATCCTAGCTTCACCACTGACTTAGCTGTGTAACAATGAACAAGTTATTTAACCGCAAATTCAATTTTCTCGTTAATCTGAAGCTATTCTGTAGGCAGTGAGGAACTGATGGTTTTTGAGGAGGAAAGTAACAATCAAAATTAGCTCCCTTAACCTGCTGTATAGCACAGGGAGCTCAGCTTGGTGCCCTGTGATGGCCTAGTTGGGTGGGATGGGGGGTGAGGGGGAGGGAGGTCCAAGAGGGAGGGGATGTGTGTATGAGTATAGCTGATTCACTTCACTGTGCAGCAGAAACTAACACAACATTGTAAAGCAATTATACTCCAATAAAAAATTTTTTTAAAAATTGAAAAAAAAATTAGCTCCCTTCCCCAAAAACAGTGCCCCTCCAAAAAAAACCAGACTAATTTTTTAATTTACATTTTTTCTGTTAAAATAAAAAACTAGAGTTAAATTCTCAAAGTCTAAATTAGACTAAATATAAAACTGCTATACAACCCACTGAATGGATTTATAATGTCCCTCAAAAGTATCTAGTCATCTTCTGCCTTTTTCCTTTTTTCTAAATTCATTCTGCTCCAGTCTTCACTATCATCACATGCACTTTATTCCATCAAACATCATTTTCCAGGATCAACCTACCTGAATAATCATTAAGCCTCTTTAGAGCTTTCCCAAACTTAAACTTTGTCATTTTGATTATACACCCCAAAGCATTACTTTCCTCACTTTTTTTGTTTAGTACCAGAATGTTGTAAAAAGAAACAATAAAAGTTGTATATTTCCCTAAAAAGAAAGATCAGTATATCCAATGGCTATTAAGTTAACCACTTAATAAAACACATTAAAAACTACTCATCCTTATGTTAATTAACTGAAATTAGAACATAATGAATTAGTAAACCTAATACTATGCCATTTCATGCCCACAAGATTATCCAAGAAACCAAAATGGCTTCTCATAACTTGTTTGCTTTCCAAATACTTCACATTTCAACCCCATATCCATACAGAGAGAGAAAATCCAAACATACTCTCCTTACTTAAAATCAGTAGAGAAGGCTAAAAAGCATTATTTAGGACTTTTTTAGACCCTGAAAAAGTTACACTTCCAATGTGTATTTAAATTACAAATGTTTTTATCCTGTGACATTGCTTCAACTTAAGTTCATCATAGTTAAGTTGACTGGGCTACTACTTCATCTTTCAAGTCGGATGGAGATTCTTTGGCATCAAGGCTCTTATTCAAGATTTCTTCTTCTGCAAAATTGACTTCAAAAAGAGAAAAAAGGATAAGCAAACATTATAAAGAAAAAATAGGACAAATTCCAAGTAGTAGCAAATTTCAGTAAAAAGTTCACATGCAAATATGTAACTGCAATAAAATTACCATTATTCTGGGACTTCCCTGGTGGCACAGTGGTTAAGAATCTGCCTGCCAATGCAGGGGACACAGGTTCGTACCCTGGTCCGGGAACATCCCACATGCCACAGAGCAACTAAGCCCGTGCACCACAACTACTGAGCCTGCGCTCTAGAGCCCACGAGCCACAGCTACTGAAGCTCGCACGCATAGAGCCCGTGCTCCGCAACGAGAAGCCACCACAATGAGAAGCCCGTGCACCGCAACAAAAAGTAGCCCCCACTCGCCGCAACTAGAGAAAGCCCGCGCGCAGCAACAAAGACCCAACTCAGCCAAAAAGAATTAAAAAAAAAAAAAAAAAAAAGGTAAGATGGGAGTAGGATGGGCCCTTAATCTACAGGACTGATGTCCTTATAAGAAGGTAAACGGAACACAAGGGGAGAATGCCATGTGAAGATGGAGGCACAAATGTGTTATGCTGCCACAAGCCAAAGAACACCTGGGGGTTATCAGAAGCTAGAAGAATCAAGAAGGATCATCCTCTAGTGCAGAGGTACCCAACCCCCGGGCCGTGGACCACTACCTGTCCGCAGCCTATTAGGAATCAGGCCGCACAGCAGGTGAGTGACAGGCGAGGGAGCAAAGCTTCATCTGCCACTCCCCATCCCTCACATTACCACCTGAACCTCCCCACCCCCCACCATGGAAAAACTGCCTTCCACGAAACTGGTCCCCAGTGCCAAAAAGGTTGGGGACCGCTGCTCTAGTGGCTTCAGAGGGAACACGGCCATGCCAACACCTTGATTCTCAATCCTAGCCTCCAGAACTTGTTTTCTCCAGAGACAAAAAATTTCTGTTGTCTTCAGCCACCCAGTTTGTGGTACGTCGTTACGGCAGCCCTAGGAAAGTAATACAATGACCTACCTTGTTTTGTCACTGCACCCCCATCAAATTATTTCAAACGAAACCACAGATACTATATTATTTATTTTTTAATTCAAATTTATTTATTTTTTGGCTGTGTTGGGTCTTCGTTGCTGCGCACAGGCTTTTTCTAGTTGTGTCGAGCAGGAGCTACTCTTATCGCTGTGTGTGGGCTTCTCACTGCCGTGGCTTCTCTTGTTGCAGAGCACGGGCTCTAGGTGCATGGCCTTCAGTAGTTGTGGCACATGGGCTCAGTAGCTGTGGCTCGTGGGCTCTAGAGCACAGGCTCTGTAGTTGTGGTGCATGGGCTTAGTTACTCTGCGGCATGTGGAATATTCCTGGCCAGGGAACGAACCTGTGTCTCCTGCATTGGCAGGCAGATTCTCAACCACTGCGCTACCAGGGAAGTCCCACTATATTATAATGATATTTAACATAGCGTTTCTCAACTTTAGAACCACCTTCCATTAGCCAAAAAGATTTTGACAAGGTTTACTTTCAGTAGTTTCTATTACAAAAGCAATAGGTTTCAGGTTTTTGGTTTTGTTTTCCACCCCTGTCCCATACCAATTATAAGCTATATAAAAATCACTAGAAGGGCTTCCCTGTTGGCGCAGTGGTTGAGAGTCCGCCTGCCAATGCAGGGGACACGGGTTCGTGCCCCGGTCCGGGAAGATGCCGCAGAGCGGCTGGGCCCGTGAGCCATGGCCGCTGAGCCTGCACGTCCGGAGCCTGTGCTCCGCAACGGGAGAGGCCACAACAGTGAGAGGCCCGCATACCACCAAAAAAAAAATCACTAGACATTCTGAAAGTACCCATAAAAATGATGGGTTTACTCTTCTCATCCTAGCTGAAGGAATAAGGAGCATATTTTGTCATATTAACAATAAAGATCATGTAACATTCACTGCATGCTATTTTTAGGAGAAGGTGAGAGAAAACTTCAGCAGGTTAATATGCACATTATCTAGTTAAATCTTACCTGTTAAATTAGGTAGACGTTCTCCAAGACTACATGGTATTGTGGTCCTCAATCTTTGTTCCACTGGAGAAAACTTAATTAGTGGTGAAAGAGACCGTTTTCTTTCACCAAGGGACATGCGTGAAGATGGTTTTGTACAGTCAATGTGCATATCATGAGTGCCCCAAAAGTTAAGCATATCATCAGTTTGCATGTATTGGGAAGTAAGGCTCAATTCTGGTTTGTGTTTTTCAAGTGTTTCAGGATTAGAGAGGCAAATTTCTTCCCTTTGCTTGGGCACAGATTTCTTCAGAGCCTCATATCCACTCCAAGTAGCCTGTAAATTAAAGTCTGATTCTGGAGTATTCTGTCTTCCTCCCACAGCACCTTCTGGGAAAATGCCACTGTGCATAGGGCTATTTGGTTCCAGTTTAAAATTGGCCTCTGTACTACTGGAGCTATTAAGACTTAAGTGACCAACTTCTTCTGGAAGAGTTTCATGTAATATGCCAAAATCACTATCTTTAAAACTGGAACTAATTCCACTTGATATCTGAAAAGAGTTCCATAACATACTTTTATGCATGGAAAGATCTTTGTAAGAAGCTTTCGAGTGGTCTGATATTTTAATATACTCTTCTTCACTGCTACCTATCACATCTCTCCTATTGCCTACAGCAGGGGAGGATGTCTCTATTTGGCTAGTTTCTAAAAACTTGTTCTGTAAAGCTGTACATTCCAAATCTTGCTTACAAATTATGTCCTTATTTAACAAATCTGACACATTCTGTGTTGTTGGTTCACCTATGCAACTGGTTACCACAGGTTTCTGAAGCACACACTTGAGGCAATCTGAAACAACTTTCTCTTCAGGCAAATGAGAATGGCTAGAATCGGACACAGTGGTTGCTGAGAAAAAACTGTCCACGTTAGGCTCTTTCTGATTATGCACCACAGGTAAGGATTCTGGCAATACTTCTCTATGTTCAGTATCCATCTGAATTGGTTCTGCACTTCTGTTATCTTCTATTTTAACAGCTTTTCTCCATGAGCTCCTAATTTCACTTACTGATTAAATGAAGGGGGAAATAACACAAGTTATTAATAAATTCCCAAATAGAACATGCAGTTAAACATTTCATTTCTAGTGCTTAAGATAAAACTTCTGACTCAGTACATGTTCATAAATATGCCAGTTGGATGACAAGGATCCACAATACACCAAAGCCCAACAACATCAAAGAATTCCATCTCCAACTGACCACACACAAAAAATGAAACGTGTTCCTGAAATGTGCATATACTTTCACACAGCACATACAAATCACATGTATTAAAGAGATATTTTCTTAATCATAATTCAAAGAGTCATGTACCACAATGTTCATTGCAGCTCTGTTTACAATAGCCAGGACATGGAAGCAACCTAAGTGTCCATCGACAGATGAATGCATAAAGAAGATGTGGCACATATATACAATGGAATATTACTCAGCCATAAAAAGAAATGAAATTGTGTTATCTGTAGTGAGGTGGATGGACCCAGAGTCTGTCATACACAGTGAAGTAAGTCAGAAAGAGAAAATCAAATACCGTATGCTAACACACATATATGGAATCTTAAAAAAAAAAAAAAAATGGTTCTGAAGAACCTAGGGGCAGGACAGGAATAAAGATGCAGACGTAGAGAATGGACTTGAGGACACAGGGAGGGGGAAGAGTAAGCTGGGACGAAATGAGAGAGTGGCATGGACTTATATATACTATCAAATGTAAAATAGATAGCATAGCTAGTGGGAAGCAGCCACACAGCACAGGAAGATCAGCTCGGTGCTTTGTGACCACCTAGAGGGGTGGGATAGGGAGGGTGGGAGGGAGACGCAAGAGGGAGGAGATATGGGGATATATGTATATGTATAGCTGATTCACTTTGTTATATAGCAGAAACTAACACACCATTGTAAAGCAATTATACTCCAATAAAGATGTTATTTATAAATAAATAAACAAACAAATAAATGGAAAAAAAGATATTTTCTTGCCCATCTAGGCCAGGGTTTGGCATGCATATATATATATATTTATTTATTTATATACTTATATATATACAGTATACACACACACACACAACACACACTTTTTCTATAAAGGGCCAGATAGTAACACTTCAGGTATTGCAGGCCATCTTATCTGTGGTAACTACTCAGCCACTGTAATGTGAAAGTAGCCATAAACAATATGCTGACAAATGAACAAGGTTGTGTTCAATGCAACTCTATGTACAAAAACACATAGGGTGGGCCAGATTTGGTTTGCAAGATGTAGTTTGCCAACCACCAATCTATACAGTGGCTAGGTTCAACCTGAACTGAATCCATTTAACTTTGGATATGTCATTTCTAGTAGCAAAATGGAAATTATATCTAATCACTCACCCAGCATGATGTGCCTACATGAGGACAAGAATATCCGAACTTTGCCCACACAATACAGGTTGTAAGAAGAAAGTACTGGGGAGTCTGATTAGCTTGGGAGAGGTAGGTAAGATCTCTGTACAGAGTTTTTGGCTGATGCTGCTGGTTGTTGACTGGAAGAATACAGCCTCCATACTCTATAAATGTTGATCACAGATCAGATGTGGAGGCAGAGGATATTTCTGAAGTGATCAACTAAAATATTTTCCACAAAAAAGCCAAGTAAAACAACAAAAACAAAACTGTACAGTTCCAGGGCAAAATAATACTGCTGAAGGACTGCCATATAGGTGACAGTGCCCACAGTTGATATTTCAATAAAAGTCCCCCACATGAAAACAAATAGAGCCAATGCCACTAAATTGAAAGATACAGAAAAAAAGTTTTAAAGTGAGTTTCCAAAAGATTTGTCAGACCATGGTTCTAATAGTAGTAATGTCTAAGAAAGAAAACAGTGACAAAAAACATTATTAACTTACTCAAGTTTTCTGGAGTTCGGGGAATTTGATTCCTTGTTAAGAATGGGTTGGAAGCTAGAGAGTCAATTAGTTCCTCTAATATTACTTCTTTTCCTTTAGAAGGCTGTGGTGAATCAGATAAAACTGCCCTTGCAACCTAAAACAGAAAAGAAAAAGTAAAGCAAAAATTACCAAGCCCACTGGTAGAATGCAACAAAGGCCCTGATAAGAACAATAAGCACAAAAATAAACTCAACAATGTAGCTCCCAGGCACTCCATATAGACTCTCCAGGCACAATCCTATTAAGGTGAAATCAAACCCCAAACCCTGTTTCCTCCCTTATCTTAAATGAATATCCTGTTACACAGGAGAGAAAAGATAAGAAATCTTTACACTTGGAAAGATTTAGATATAGTTCTGACTGCAGTGATCTGAATTACTATCTGCCACACTTTTGAGCTTCACAATTCCATATCTCATGCTAAAATGACTGGTTCTAAAGCATGCAGGTTCTTCTTAATTATAATCCACCGCACAGTAACACCTCTACTAATAAACAGAGTACATTCTGACAACAAACTTCTTTGCCAGAAACCTCATCATCAGACCTAAATTAGTGAAAACATAGGGATACATTTCTAAAAGAGAAAAGAAAGTGTACAATATGGAAATAGCTCTCTGTATTAACATTTTAATAAAACCAGAAAGCAAAAAACAAGCAAATTAAAATCTCTGCAACCTGAAATCCTGAAAAAAAGAAACTGCCTACAACCATAATCAAACTGACTCCTCCTCCATAAAAATAGAGGGCTTCTTAGAATTCTAACGCTAAATATTCCTTGTCATAAACACTATTAAAGAGAATTAATTTCACTTTACTTTCAGAGTTTTATGAGATTTTAGGGCTCTCCTCTTCCATCCTATCTCATTCCACTGCTACTGTAAATTCTTTTAACCAGAAAATGTGCCTTTCCTCCCATATCAGGAAAGAAAAAAAGAATGACTAATCATCTTTTCTTTAGTATAGAGTCAATCAACTAATACAGAGAAACAACAGAACTTTAGAGATTTAAAAATATTTAGAGACCATGAAACTGGTCCAACTTCCTCAAGTTGCAAACAAGAAAAATGACTGACAGCCAGCTCTCTTATTTGGACAATATTTATTAACTTTTTTCACGATCAAGATAAAGGAGGGAACTCCAATACCTGAATCAATATGCACTAAACCAAACTTTTCTTTCAGTCTCTCAGGAATGTAAAACAGCTGATTTATTTTCTGGCTGTTTCTGTTTCTGGCAGATAATCCAAATTCAAACAATGGGAAATATGTAATAAAAATAACATTAAAGAATGGCCTGACCATTTCATTTGTATAAACCGAGTTCTGTAATACTCAGCAATAGTCGTATTATGTGGTCACTTGCCAGTGAAAAGTAGAAAATTATTAAGGAACAGAGCTGGTGAAGAAAACCAAGATCATAAACAATCATGTATTTATTCACTTTTGAAATATTTAAAAAGCAGAAGGACAAAACCTTCACTTGGTGATAATATACTGTATAGTCTTTGTTCTAAAATTCAAAAAAAGAGGAAGCTCAGCTAAGCAACAGATAACATTCGCAGAGTATTTTAATAAGTATAATCATTGGGTGTATTTATCCAACAATTTATGTAATGGTTAATTCCAAAAATATTATACATGTATTATTTTTATACTTTTGGATAGTTATAGAATGGGACATGGGTTCTAAACCACGGATATAATCTTAACTAAATAAGTTTATTTTATATCTGTTTCTACTTTTGGGGAGGACCAATTCTGCTTTAACCATGATTTTTATTGTCTGTGACCTCCTTCCCAAATTACACCTAATCAATAATTAACTGTACTTCACTTATAATCCCAACACCATTTAGAAAATGACATTTCAGTATACTTATTACAATCTCTTTCTAACCTCTTCTACCAGATGATCTTGCTCTTTTTGGAATGGATCACTTTTTTTAGCTGGCAGAGACCCTCCAAATGCACTACTCTTTGCAATATTTGATGATGAAGAGTCTTCCGCTTCAAATTCTGGTGTTTTCTTAGAAACTGTTTCATTTTTCTCTCCAGGAGTCGTCAACTTCATGTCCTGAATAAGATAGACATGTAATGTTAAAACGTTAATAATTGTACCTGATCTTCATTGTACCTGATCTTCATTAATGTTAATCTATAAAAGGTTAACATTATTGTAAAATTAAATGTTCACTGGCACAGTTTAAAAATTCCAGTATTCCCATTTAGAAGTAATAACTAATGTGTAAACAGGAATGGTAGATAATGTGCACATACTAGGAAATGTGAAAATAGAAATTTAATTGGGATATCAACAAAAGTAAAGAATATTTTTATCATATGTGAGTATGGTCAGAATTAATTTTAAATTGTTTTAAAATGTACCTTTTCAAGTAGTGTAACACTGTTTCTATCTGATGGTGAAATGGGCTGCAACAGGAAAGAAGCAGGGCTAAAAGGAAAAAAAATTAATAAATCCAAGTTATGAGTAAGAAAGAATTCCATTCACTTGATGTATTTGAATATTCTAAGGAAACTGTCTGCCCCGTATCTGTCCGTTACGATTTCACTCAATTCGTCCCGGTCATCAAAAGGCAGTTTATTATTCTAGGGAAGTATAGTGACAATTAGAGCAGTACTTCAGCCCAATTTGTGTATCAGCCTCCCAAACTAATGAACATTTTCCTTACCCAGTATGTATTTTAAGTCAACAGCATTTTTTACAAGGGTTGGATGACTTGATGAACACTCAAAAACTTGAGTACAAGGTAAAAACAAATTCAATTAGGGACTTCCCTGGTGGCACAGGGGTTAAGAATCTGTCTGCCAATGCAGGGGACATGGGTTTGATCCCTGGTTCGGGAAGATCCCACATGCCGCAGAGCAACCAAGCCCGTGCGCCACAACTACTGAGCCCGAGTGCCACAACTACTGAAGCCCCTGCACCTAGAGCCCATGCTCTGCAGCAAGAGAAGCTGCCGCAATAAGCCCGCGCACCGCAACAAAGAGTAGCCCCCGCTCGCCGCAACTAGAGAAAGCCCATGCGCAGCAACGAAGACCCAATGCAGCCAAAAATAAACAAATAAAAATAAATAAATTAAAGAAAAAAATTCAATTAACTAGAATCACATTATTACAATGTCCTCAGGCTTCAGACCACAGAAGCACTGTAGCAGAGACTAAGATTCTTTTGATATTTCAGGTCCAAAATCAATTTCTCTTATGCTGAATTTTCTATAGCAAATACATTACACTTACAGTAAAGTCATGAGGTTATTCAATTTGAATTTGCAGCATTCCACACATAGTGTTCCTTAATCTCTTAGATTCTCTTGCCCCTTTTGGTAAACGTGAAAACCTTATGCATCTTTTCACTATAATTACAAAGTAAGTTATTAAATTTTTTAAGCCTTCAAAGTAATGATAACTTTATTTATCTTCATCTTGAAAGTGCCTTCAAATTCAATCACGGATTGGGTCTGCTCACTGACCAAAAGCTTTTCTACTCTAGGTAAAATGGAGGCAGGATTACCACAGAAACCACCTTCAACATCAAGCATGCCAGTGTTTTTCTTTCCGTTCAGACAGAAAAGTACAAAATTAACAACTTTGCAAATATTTTATATAATAGCAAATATGCCTTTCAACTTTTTCAAATATGCCCTTCTTGAAATCTACCTTCCAAACATAATTCAAAATCACTGAAATCGCTCAAGTTTCAAATTCGCTTCGACAGGATATAATCTAGATATCTAAGGCAAAAGATTAGTGATTACTATCTAGTGTGATTTTATCCACATTCTTCCCCAAAATTGACGTTAAAATGATCAGAAAGCCCTCTGAAGCAGGGCCAGCAAGCTATGGACCAATGCCATTAAGATGCCACCAAAAGACTGGTGAGCTCCTTGAGGATGATGACTATGTCTTACCAAAGGCTATTCCCAAGTCCTAACACAGTGCCTGGCGCTTGGTAGTGCCACACGATGGATCAATGAATAAATGTCACTTGAAGATGAGGCTCTATAGATGCCACCAAATTTTTCTATCTGAATCATTCTTGCAGAGTCTCATAATAGAGAAAAATGGAACCACATTCTATACCTCCTCTCTCTCGTTTCTGAATTGGCAACATGCTATTAGCCTTGTTAATATCTCAATTCAAGTCAACTTCAAAGCAGCCCTGGCTCAGTCCTTACTCTCTACCCACTTGCCAGGCCAAAACTGAGGCCCATGAAATCCAGATAAAAAGGGTATTGATCCCACTGTGGAAATTAACCCTAAAAGCACTACCAAAAGAAAAAAGACATGCTTTTTATAGCAGCAAAAATTTTGAGGAAAACCTAAAGTCTAAAAATAAATGAAATGTTAAAAAGCTATTTTAAGTGGTAATATAATGTTAAGTAAATATACACACACACTTAAAAAAACTGCATTTATGCTATGTTAATGTTGAGAAAATTTTGTATTTTAGAATACAAGACTTTGGAATTGGAAATAAAGTCTAAAAAAGAACTTCGGAAAGAATCTGACAAGTGATTTATTGGAAATTGGAAATTTTAGCTAATTATTTTTTTATTTTCATTTGTTGTTGTTGTTATAATATGTCTACAATTAACAGAGAAATAATAAAAAGAGAAAGGAAATAACAAAATGAGATTAGAATTCAATTTCTAAGACTAAGGATGTTTGTTTGGAATGCATGCAAGATCATACTGCCCTATCTCTGAAATGTAGTAAAGGAGAAACCATAGAGGTTAAAGGTCTAGAAGAACTGCATCACCACCACTAGAAATATCATGGAACCCTCCTTTCCAGAAACCACTGCAAAGAAAGGTAGTACCCACAGTGTACAGCAAAGGCATCATCAATCACTGAATTCTGATTGTAAGTATGGTGCAGCCTCCATGAGCTCACTCTGATCAAAATCAAGCCAGGAGATCTATGGAGAAGACTACTTATACTTTAGTACTTGTGAATGAAAACCACACGTGAAAGGGCAAACAACACACTTACTCTAAAAACTACATTCATCTCATGCTTTTTAACTGCATAATTATATTAACCATATCCACATATGAATTTCCTAATTAACTACACTGATACTGATGTAAGATGATGCCACTACAAATAAAATATTTAGTATAATAGCTGAACTACATGCCAAAAATGGTATTTCTTTAAGTGCAGTCTCTCCACGTTACACATGAAACATTTTATTACAAAATACCTTTTACAGTAAAGAATTCTGAGCAACATGTTTACTTCCATATCCCAGTAACTCAACTCTTTACCTCTCTTCTGTTCTCCTATTAGGCAGTCATAATCTTTCATTTCCCATTAAGCGTTTATCCCTCATCACCAAAAGCCTTCCTCTACCTCCTTTCAATATCCCAACCTATAAGTAAAATAAAGAGTGAAAAGACAGTTAAAAGATCCAAAAGTTTAGGAAAGGATAAATGTGGAAGTCAAAATTATTTAATACAGGGGCTTCCCTGGTGGTGCAGTGGTTGAGAGTCCGCCTGCCGATGCAGGGGACACGGGTTCGTGCCCCGGTCCGGGAAGATCCCACATGCCGCGGAGCAGCTGGGCCCACGAGCGATGGCCGCTGAGCCTGCGCGTCTGGAGCCTGTGCTCCGCAACGGGAGAGGCCACAGCAGTGAGAGGCCCGCGTACCGCAAAAACAAACAAACAAACAAAAACAAACAAACAAAAAATTATTTAATTCAACTTTTTCCTATATTAAGAGAATTCTATTTGAATTAAATTCTTAGGGGCTGAGCATCTGGCTCCTGTAGAATTCTGATAGTACATCTTAGTACAAAATTCTACTTCAAGAAAGAATCTTGAGGTTGAATGGAGTTCATAAATAAAATCAGATTTGTGAATTAATCTACTAACTCCATCAATCTTTAGTCCAACAAGAGACCTTAAATCAAAATATTTAATCTGTTCTCTCAAGGAAAGACAGACCAAAAACATAACTGAGATCGGGAAGCACCAACTATTTCCCTCTAAGAGGCATGCTTTAAGAACAATTGTGATAAGGGGGTAAAATTAGCAAGCCCAATAACTTTATAATTTCTTCACTTTACAAGGTTTTCACTGCAGATTTCATTCTATTTCTTTAGGTACTCAGAAAATCAACATCACACCCAGATCTAAGAACAAAAATAAAATTCTCCCACAAGTAGTGCTGACCTCCTATGAACCAGAAAATTTGCAGAGGAAACTGCCAATAGCATAATTTCACATGTAAGCTTTGACAATAGTTACGGTATTTCAACTTAATAACTTATTAAGAGTATACAGAATGAAGGGGGCCTCAAGTCATTTAAAATTTAAAATTTTCTTTTAGAATTATCCTAAATATTTTGTTTCCATATCTGTGCCTCATTAACATGGGGAAGTTGAACTGAAAATCGACTATTTAAATCAAAGGTTAATCAGAAAAAGCAAAATAATAAAGGAATCTATTTAGCATATCTGTGTTTGACTGCTACTTAATAATGTTTAGTTTCAATAAAGGACAAACACATTCACATTTAGTTTAGAGATTTCTGCTTTTATAATCTGGCATCAGTTTATTTAAGGGATAAATAGGATAATAGAGGAAAAAAGACAATAAATAAAGTAAGAATACTCCTAGTTACAACAAACTAGCTAGGTTCAGTTTTTTCATATGCTAAATTTTGGGATTACATTGAATCAGAAGTCTTCCCAAAAAAAATTTTTTTAAGTACAGAACTCTTTATCAAATGGTATATAAAGCCTCAATATATAGTACAGATAAAACAGAAGGCTGCTTAGGTTGAAGTGGGAAACGCTGGAACAGTCACAGGTTAAATTTGATTCATCCACAGCACCAGAGGGCGCTGCAGAACACAGACTGAAAACTACCAACTAGACTACCAACTAGATCATCTCAGAAGTCCCTAAACTCTTGGATTTAGTCGAACAGCCACAAGTGATTTCAAAGACGTTCACAGACACAAAAAGGCAAAAATTCCCAAACTTGCATTAGATAATTTTCACATATGTCTTTTTCTTCAAAAATTACATAATCCCCATAAGTCCCAACATTTAGATAAGAATAGAGGAAAAAAATGCCCTTGCATCAGAAATGTTGAATCTTTCCTGAAAACGTGGATCCGCAGTAGAAAAACACTGTCTGGTTAAGAGAAGAAAGTTATGAGCTATCTCACAGTGGAGAAGCTTGAAAGCTGGCTGAAGATGGGACTAAAATTAATTAAGAGAAAAAAAAGCAATATGAAAATCAAATTTCTTTTACCTGTTGGCTAGATCACATTTAGTTTCCAGTATATCACTTGCCCTTCTGCAATCATCTTCCTGGGTATGTTGCTTACGTGTATCTAAAGGAATAGAAAAATTAATTACTCTTTAATTATGTTTGTACATTCTAATATTCAGAGATCTCTTGAAGTTCTACAACAACCTCTAAACAGAAGAAAACAGAAAAATAAAATAAATGTTAAAGAAAAGGACAATTATTCAATTATTAAGTATAAAGTAGTATGCATGACAGTGATGGAGAATATGTACAATAGGCTTTTCTAGAAAGATAGCTCATACAAAGTTTCCCAAAAAGGGACAATCCATAATTCTCAAGTATTATATAGCCATGCTTCTTGTTTAAGTACACAGATAATGCAATTACCACATAAACCAGCCAAAAAGTTATACTACTTAGCATATTTTAGCCCAGCATCTATGACATCAGTCAACCTATGTATTTATTCTTCAACATATCATTTAATAACTATGTGTCATTACTGCACTAACAATAGGAAAAAGAAATTAAAAATGGAGACCTGTCTTCAAGGAGTCAGTACAGAATTATGGTATACTGCTACAGTATTATGACACAAGTATGCACAGAATGCAAGGAGGCAGAAAGGCACCCGGCCCAGAGTGGGAAACATGAAGAAGCCATGAAAGTACTAAGAGAATAAGTTGCATGTTTCGTGTGCCACAGCATAAGGTATATCTAGTGGAAGCATGATAGGCAATGAAATTGATGACAAAAGCCATGGCTATATTTCAAAGGATTTGATATTCCAGGAGCTCCTCTTCTTTCAACATGTTAGCTTCTGAAACACTATTTATACGTGTCCAAAGTGTTACTGTATAAGAAGCCAATGTGTATACTATGTAAAGTTTTCCTTTTAATTCATCATAATGCCACCTCATAACATTTTCAATACCCTATGCTTTTGAACCTACTAATTATGATGGAGTTACTGTTATTTATAAAACATTCCAAAAGTAAGCACAAATACAACTATACCACAAGCTTAGTAGACAACCATTAACTAAAATGATGATATAGTCAACATCTTGTTATAACCTATAATGTTAAAGAACTGAAAAAGAATATGTATGTGTATGTGTGTGTATACATACATATATATATATATATATGCTCCATTTCAGATCACTGAATCACTTTGCTGTACACCTGAAACACTGTAAATCAACTATACTTTAATTTTTAAATATTTTAAATTTAAAGATTTTTTAAAAATAAAAATGATGATGCATAACTTTAAACACCATCTGGTGGTGGTAGGCAGAGTTCATGCACATTTGTTCTGGTATGAAAGAAAGTCTGTAAGGTAAAAGCTGCTAGGTGAAAAAGCATCTAGAGCCTTTTTCTCTTTTCCAAAGGTGATAGGTGATAAAAAGCCACTGGTGGGTATTACACCAAGAGATGAAAAGGATCATATTTACATTACACGAAGATCACTGATAGCCATTTGGAATACAGAACAGATAAACTATTGGAGGCAGAGTAGCTAGTTAGAACACAATCACATGCAAGAAATGATGAAAACTAAACTTAAGATGCAAAGATAGCAAAGGAGGGCACAGTCATAATAGTGCATTTAGGAGGTTAAAACAAACTAAACTCACCACTACAAAGCAAACGAAACTAAAGCAGACACTGACTCCTACTGTAAAGACACTACAACTACTAAATAAAATGTAAGAAAAAAGGAAAGCCCAGAAGAATAAAAATCATCACATGACAGAACCAAAGATGGAAAGCACAACAAGCAGGGTAAACTTAAACTGAGAAACAAGGGCTCAATGAGGCAGGCTCCAGGGGCTGAACACAGGAGATTTAAATGCCTACATGGTAACAAGAAACATCATCTCAGGCCTCTCAGGCTGGGATCTGAGAGACCACCATAAGACAAGACACTGCAAAGACTGCTCTGCCTCTAAAAAGGGATTATAAAAATTCTGCCAACTGGACAGGGAAAGCCTGCTGTCTACCTGGACTCCTTGGTGAAAAAAAAGTATAGAAGGAAGGAAGGAAAGATATCTAAAACCTAGCCTACTCAAAAGGAGGTGTGAAATCCATAATTATACTGGCTACTTGTTTTAGGAATCCCAAACCAAAGACATTAACTGCTCTAGTTCAAAAGAAATCCCTGGGACTCTTGGCCACTCTGTAGAGACCCTTCTGCAATCCTGGGCCCACATGACTCCTCCAGAGGTGGGGAACCCACTGAAGTTGAGATTTCATTCAAATATTTAAATATTATTATTTCAATAGAACATCAGCAGGCAGAGCATACAGGAGAAGTACCTGAAATGAAGAGATACTGGGAAAATTGATAAAGATAAAAATCAGTATATTTAAAATGATCAACAAAAAAGAAACAACAGGGGCCATAATGAAAGAAGATGACACCATGAAAAAGAATGGGTAGTTTTGAAAAAAGAAGCAAATAAAAAATACATTCATGAAAATTAAATACTAAATGGACAGGTCAAAAAGGAGATTAAACATAAATAAAGAGATAATTAGTGAACCATAGCGAGATACAAAGAAAATACCCAGAATGCAGGTCCAGAGTTACAAAGAGGTTATAAATATGAATGAGAAGTTATGAGATATGGGGGACAGAATTAGAAGTCCCAATAATATGAGGGATAAAAGAAAAGGACCAAAAGAATACGAGAGGGGGGTAATATTACAAGAGATATTAGTGAATAAGTTTCCAGAACTGAAGAAAGATACGAGCCTTCACGCTGCATAAGCACACACAAGTTCCAAACAGGCTAAATAAAAACAAATCTACATTTAGACACAGCTCAATGAACCTGCATAATACAAAAATAAATAAGTCTTAAAAGCAACCAGAGATCAAAAATTACCTACAAATGAACGACAATTAGAGAGACAGCAAATGTTTCGAAAACAAAAGAAGGCAGAAAGCAATGAGATCATATTATTAAAGTCCCAAGGAAAAATAAGTGTTGATCTTGAATCCAAACTATCATTCATAAGTAAAAACAAAGATATTTTCAAAGAAAGACTAAGAGATCTTACTATTCAGGGTCTGTCACTAAAAGAAGTGAAAGATATACTTCGAGGTATACCTCTCAAAAGGAAGGAATAGAACAAAAGTAATATTGACCAAAAAAATCAGTAAATATATTGGTAAATCACACACAATGATTGTTAAAAAGAATTTCTATCAATGTCATTCTTTTTTTAACGGGTAGGGCATTATCCTAGAATAAAAGTAAGAGGACAAAACAACCATATACAGTGAGTGAATCCTCCTTGGATCCTGGTTCAAAAACAAACATTTACAAAGAACATGTTGGGGGATAAGAGAAGTTTTATTTATAAACTTAAGAACAGCAGAACAGTATACGTATGGTTAGATCCAAAGTAAAATTATTTTTATAAACATACATCAGAATAAACTTAAGATTTAGGATAGTGGTTATCTCTGCAAATGCAGAATGAACAGTCAAGGCCAAGGGGTTAATATCCAAAATATACAAACAGCTCATACATATGAATATCACAAAAACAAACCCAATCAATGCATGCCGCAACTAAAAATTCACATGCCACAACTAAGGAGCCTGCAAACCATAACTAAGGAGCCCACCAGCCACAACTAAGGAGCCCACCAGCCACAACTAAGGAGCACACGTGCCATAACTAAGGAGCCTGCCTGCTGCGACTAAGACCCGGTACAACCAAATAAATAAATAAAATATTTTTTTAAAAAGGGGCAGGGCTTCCCTGGTGGCGCAGTGGTTGAGAGTCCGCCTGCCAATGCAGGGCACATGGGTTCGTGCCCCTATCCGGGAAGATCCCACATGCCGTGGAGCGGCTAGGCCTGTGAGCCATGGCCGCTGAGCCTGCGCGTCCGGAGCCTGTGCTCCACAATGGGAGAGGCCACAGCGGTGAGAGGCCCATGTACCACAAAACAAAAACAAAAACAAATAAAAAAAAGGGCAGAAGATCTAAATAGACATTTCTCCAAAGAAGACATACAGATAGCCAACAGGCACATGAAAAGATGCTCAACATCACTAATTATTAGAGAAATGCAAATCAAAACCACAATGAGGTATCAACCTCACACTTGTTAGAACGGCCCTCATCAAAAAGTCTACAAATAATAAATGCTGGAGAGGATGTGGAGAAAAGGGAACCCTCCTGCACTGTTGGGGGGAATATAAATTGGTGCAGCCACTACGGAGAACAGTATGGAGGTTCCTTAAAAATCTAAAAATAGAACTACCATATGATCCAGCAATTCCACTCCTGGGTATATGGGTGGGAAAAACGAAAACTCTAATTTGAAAAAACACATGCACTCCAATGTTCATAGCAGCACTATTTACAATAGTCAAGACATGGAAGCAACGCAAGTGCCATCAACAGATTATTGGCTTAAGAAGATGTGGCATATATATACACACATACACACACAATGGGTATTTCTCAGCCATACAAAAGTGAAATATTGCCACTGGCAGCAACATGGATGGACCTAGAGAATATTATGCTTAGTGAAATAAGTCAGACAGAGAAAAACACTATATGATATCACTTATATGTAAAATCTAAAAAATAATACAAATGAATTTATATATGAAACAGAAACAGACTCACAGACACAGAAAGCAAACTTACAGTTACCAAAGGGGAGAAGGAAGCGGGGGAAGGGACAAAGGAGTATGAGATTAACAGATAACAAACTACTTTAATACATAAAATAGATAAGCAACAGGATTTACTGTATAGCATAGGGAATTATAGCCAATATCATGTAATAGCCTATAATGGAATATAACCTGAAAAAAAAAAAAACCAAAATCACTATGCTCTACACACCTGAAACTAAAATATTGTAAATCAACTATACTGCAATTTAAAAAAAAAAGAATACTCAAGGAAGGGTGGATACTCAAGGGTTAACTACACTAGTACTTTTTTAAAAAACTAAAGCAAATACTGCAAAGATTTGACAAGAGTGTTCAGTAAACAGGTATTTATAATATTCCTGTACTTAATAATGCTGAAATGTAATTTTTTAAAACTACTGAAAAGAAAAATCACTTCCAGCAAGATGTAATATGTAAGGTATAGGAGGGAAAAAGCTGTTGTACTTTAAGCAAAGTGGTTTACTACAAAAAGTATAAAATAATGTTGAGGTTCCCCAGCCCAGACAAAGGCTCTAGATGAAAAAAAAAAAAAGGAATCCCAAGGGTACAAACTGTGCAATGTGTGAAGGAAAGGGTTACCCCCAAAGAGCCTATCAAACACTTTTAAAATGTGGACTTCTAACTAAACTTCATAAACAGACACAAATATTCCCTCACTCTGAAGGCGACATAGAAATCTCCAAATGGACGTGAGGACAATTTCATGGTTTCACAGGACCTAAACTAAGTATGCCAAGAGTACAAAGGCCCTTTCCATGCTGAAGTGAGAACACAATGGCAACCAAATATGCCAAGAACTATCAAAGTAATTCTATCATCATAAGCAATGCTCTGCATCTGAAGATCTTTTTCATTCATCAAACTATGCAGTCTTTTGTGTCTACTCTTCTGCTGGCACCTATCCTTGACCCTTGCTCTCTGGTCTATGATCTTTCCCAACTAGTGTCCTCCCCACATACACCTGACTCCCAAACCAATCACCTATCCTAGCTGTGTTCATCCTTTTTCTTCCTAAGTCCTGTACTAACTGCTGCCATGACCGATGGCCTGCCTAAACTCAACTGTAGCCTATACTTATTACCTGCTCCAGATTGGCTACATAATTCATACATTTTTTATTCATTTTTCCCTCCACCTATCTACCTTACATTTACTGAACCCAATAAAAATTTCTTGTACACAAATACTAGGCAATTGGTGAAACTGAGTATGAAATTGATATTAGATATTGTAGAGAAATTAATTTTTTAGGTGTGATAATGGTATGATATTTGAGGAAACTGAGATAATTATTAATTTTAGGTGTAACATTAGTGTGGTAATTAAAGAGGAAAAAGTCCTTATTTTCATGGGAATGCATGCTGAAACAGAGTGAAGTGTTAAGGTCTCAGACTTACATGGTTTAGCAAACAAACATACACATTTAAAGCAAAAATCTCAACTGCTGAAACAAGCAACAGTTAAGTATTCAGGTAATTACTGTACTATTCTTTCATGTTAAAAAATTGTGGGCTTCTACACAAAACTTGTAAGTGAACATTTATAGCAGCATTACTCATAATAGCCAGATGGTGGAAATAACCCAAATGTCCATCAAAGGACAAACAGATCAACAAAATTCGATTCAATCATACAACAGAATGTATTCAAACAAAGTAATGAAGTATCGATACTTGCTACAACTTGGATAAACCTTGAAAACACTGTGCAAAGTAAAAAGCTGTGCAACTGAAAGAAAGGAGACACAAAAAGCCTTATGTTGACTGAGGCTCATATGACTGAAATGCTTTGTGCATTTCACCACAGTAAATAACTGGGAAAAAAAAACATGAAAGTTTATAAAAGAACTGTTATCACAGTGAGAAATATTAATGAGATTGAAGTTTAAAAGAGAAAAAATAACCAACCTGGAAGTGAAGCAGGGTACTGCAAAAGAATACTCTTCTCATATGCTTCTTCTGAGGCAGGATCAAACGAAAGGGGAGACATAGGTGGTAAAAGATCCACAGCCTTAAAACACAGAATTTGTTATTTTGAAATATACACACTTTACTCAGTACCACAGTAACAATACCAAGCAAACCTAGGAATGGATGATTTTTTTTTCCCTAACGAAGGAAGAATTAGCAAACATACAAATTATCCTGTAACTATTTTTAAACTAAGGAGTATGATATTAGGAACAAGAGGGCTACTTTGCCCTCCAACTATGCCTCAAATGTAATAGTGCCTAAAATAAAGAGGAATGTCTCAATTTCTTTTTTTTTAAATTGTAATCCTTACTGTTACTGGCCAAAAACTCTGGACCTAAATCCTGTTGTCTTTGTTGAAAGATGAACCAACTGCATGGAAAGGTTTGAGATGCACTGGCAACAAAGTGAGACTTGCTCTTCACCGAGATCAGAAGTATTAAAAGGGGATTGCACATTGTCCTTGTTTGAGTCACTTATTAAATGCCACTCAGGACTTCTAGCCAGGGTGTGTCCCATGGAGACTCACCCCCACCCCCACCCCCGCCATAGCTGTGAAGCTCAGAGCAGTGCTTTGCAACAAACTAAATTCTCAACGTGTTCATAGGGACTGTGGGGCTTGGTCTTTGGTCAAAGGCTCAGCCGTTCCGAGGAGTCCTACCATATTTTTGCTTCCTGCTCTAGTAGGTCTAGTGTCCTGGGTTTGGGGTGAGACATGTGGACTAGAGCTGTTAGATTGCACAGGGGACTGAGTGTTCTTCATGTTCTGCATCTTCGGGCATGCACAGACCCCCAGAGGATACGGTCCAGGTCCCTTCGCTCTGACGGGGAACTTTACCATGTCGAACTGCTGTGTTTACCATGTGCGTTTGTTACCTTTTCATCCTCATCTTTCTCATCAGAAACTTGTGGTTTTACTCTTTCAGGTTCTTTTACTTCTGGTCTCCGTTTGCTAGCTAGATGTTTGGGTTCACTTTTGTGCCTCTTTTCATCTGTGTCTTCTCCTTCATTCATTTCAGCCTGAGCTCCTCTGGGCCTCGCATCTCTGTCTGGCTCCTCCTTAGATTTCTGTTTAGGTGTTAGTCCTTCGGTTTGACTTCTGAGTCTCTTTTCTTCCTGGAGGTGACCAGGCTTTACTTTATCATCTCTTTCTTCTTCTTCTACGTGTGTTCCTGGTCTTACTCTTCCCGGTTCTTCTGCAGGGAGCGGTCCAGCAACTTGTTCTCTGGATGTAACTCTACGTCTCTTTTCCTCCTGGTCTTTTTCTTCTTCATCGACAGAATCATCTGATTTTGCTTTTTCAGTGTCTTCCTCAGGCTTCTGTTTGGCAGCGCCCCCTGTGAAATGAGATGTGACGGTGGTCTGCCTGGTAGTTTGCCTTGTAATCCTGGGGCTACATGAGACTTCAGATTTTGTTTCTCCATCGGACTTGCTTCTCCTGGGCATGCAGTTTGGAAACAGGTCTGGGGGACTTGTTCTTCTCTGCTATTTCCACTCTGTGGTCCTCACCACTTGTCTGGCTCCCGTTTTCTACACATCCATTCACTTCCCAACTGAAAGCATGAGCTCCGTTCTCCAAGGACAAATCTTTATTTAAAAGGGATTTGGGGCTTCCCTGGTGGCGCAGTGGTTGAGAGTCCGCCTGCCAATACAGGGAACGCGGGTTTGTGCCCCGGTCCGGGAAGATCCCACATGCCGCGGAGCGGCTGGGCCCGTGAGCCATGGCTGCTGAGCATGCGCGTCCGGAGCCTGTGCTCTGCAACAGGAGAGGCCACAACAGTGAGAGGTCCGCATACCGCAAAAAAAAAAAAAAGGGATTTGACTTGTGCCATGTAGCCCTCCTCTGATAATTCTTCTTTATGTAATTTGGTTTCCAAGTCACATAACTGATTCTTTATTTCTGTGTGCAGAAATTCATGCAAGAGATTCCACTTCTCCTTCATGCATTCCTTTTCTGCTAAACTATCTCTTTCCAAATCTTTGAGCCGGATGGTCTCGAGGATTTCGTGAGCAACATCGTGGGGTTTGTCGTAGACCGGCAGTGGCCACAGGTAGACAGCAGGCTCAGCCCCCACAGGCGACTTGAGCCTCAGCGCCAGCTTCTCCCCGATCTCATTTTCTTTTTAATACAATCCACTGAATCTAAAAATATCAACTATATCACAACAGCAGCTTAATGAACATTCTAATATGTATTTAGAAAAATCACAGAAACCGAAATATTTGAACTTTAGGCTCAGATGCAAAGATGAGAAGCATACACACATATAGCATTTCCAGGTCATTTGTACCATGATAAATCAAGAGTTTGCAAGAGATTAAACTACTCTCCAAAAGTCAAGTCAATATTACTTACTGGAGTCCAACCTTTTATTAGCCTGAAAGGAGACAGACCGAGAAATTCTTTCCAATTTTTATGCCATTCTTCTTGTTTTTCAACAATAGAATGTTTTATAGTTGAGACATCATCTTTTATTTTATACCTGTAACGGCATAAAAAAGAACTTCATTCAAAACATGAATATATAAAAAGAAGCACTGAGAAAAAGTGCTGAAGTAAGAATATTATAGCTCGTAGAGAAAGGGCAGAAAGTATAACTGAAAGTTCAACCAATTCAGCACACCTAAATTGCATAAACTCTCCCATTGAGAGTTCAGAATCTAAAATACCTTGTTTCCTTTTAATACCAAATAGGAATCATACATCTGTACTCTATTTATCTTTAAAAATATTGGGTTGGCCAAAAAGTTCATTCGGGTTTTTCCCTAAGATGTTACCCAAACGAACTTTTTGGCCAATCCCATACAATTTTTTCCTGGTTCTGAACTCAAGTTGAAATTCTACTCCTACTCTCTATCCATTTCTAAAGAGAACCCATACCTCCCGGTCACCCTGCTCAATATAAACAAATTTTTTAAAACCTAGTTCTATTAGTAGACCCTACAAAAGAAAAGCTAGAGAAAAGTCAGAATTATTTGATAAAGAATTATCACTCAGGGCAAATAATATACTCCAGACAAAAGAAAACTACATTAATTTTCCTTGCTACTTCACGTGTCTCTCTAGAAGTTGGTGACATAAGGTTTTTGAGTACGAGTAAAATTTTCACACTTGTTTGCCAAAGCTACTGAGTTGTTAACTAAACAAGAGTTGTGCTGAGAAATTATCAAAACCACCCTACTCCTACCCCAGTGAAATAACAGAAGATCTTTCTAGTGTACCTCATATGCTTCAGATCTGACAATCTTTCTCTCTGAACTTTGGTCTCTTTTTCAAGGAAGTGAAGGTCTATTGTCAGTCTTGCTTGGTTAGCCTGACAATGTTCATATTTCATTACTTTCAAGACTTCATTTAATAACTGAATAACTGTTAAGAGATTCAATTTTCCAGCCTCATAAACATTTCCTATGTGCAACTGAAAAAAAAAAGTAGTGAACTATAGATTTTTAACATAGTAAAATGCTACAAAAATATATTTACATTTTTCACTATTATATAAAAAGGTTACCTTAAAAAAGAGTGGAAAAAAAAGAACGACTGTCTACCCAAAAATAAAACTATGTAAATAATTCTGGCCCAAAGAAAACTACTGTGGAAGAATTAACACACCATGCTACACTTGTATATCATGCAAAAAAGCTGAAACTAGAATAAAAGAAATGCAAATAAATGGAAAGCAAAATAAAGACTGAGGAGAAAGATCAGGTTTGGAGAAAGATCATGAATTCATGTTTTACCAAAAGTTGCAAATTAAAGGACCCCTAAACGTTGATTCCAAACTTAAGACATGTTTATTTGGCCTGCACAGTTCCAGTGTTTTAAAATCATCTGAATTAGTTGCTAATATTTTTTAAAATCACAGATTTCACACAAAGTTAGTTTCCAAAGATCTCATCATTTCCTACTTTACCCCTATTGTTACACATAATTAGCATACTTCATCTATATAGTATTACCTGCCTAGCCCCTGTAGGAATCTGAGTTTACAGATCCTGATTTTTATGTACTCTGAATTTGAAGTGCCTGACATGTTACCTATTAAGGTGAAAACTCTTCAGGGTCACAACAATATTTTATCTTTATATCCCCTTCACTATAATAATACCTGGCACATAGGAGATGCTCAAAAAATTTTAAGTTTACTAAGAAAAATAAACGTAGGCTATTAAGATGGAAATGTCCCATAAGCAAGTGGAAATAATTTGATGTAGTTTGAGTTGAAGGGGAGAGACTGGAAATACCAATCTGGTAATATTATTGTATAGGAGGCTGATGAAGCCATGGAATTGGGTAAGAAAATACAGATGGATTTATAATGTGGGAAAGAAAAGGGGCCATTAAAGGAACCATGGGGAAAATGTTCATTTAAAAGTTAGAGAAAAAGGAACCAGTGGAAAACTGGAGACAGCAGTCTGAAACACCACAGGAAGACAACGACACTGAGGTCACAAAAGCTAAAGGAAGAAAACACTTTAAAACATTTAATACCATCAAGACGAAAGAAAAACGAGAGAAGAGTTTTTAAAAAGAAATTTAGCATTCAGGAGATCATTGGTGCTCTCTTTGAGAATTTATAAAAAACTAAGTACCATATCATCTTCCTACTAAGTACCTTCTACTCTCTACACTATATGATGTAGCGCCATACAACGTTCGGACAATGAATAAATGTCAATAGATGTGAATATAAACACCTTTAACAGTACCCCTCTTACCAGATATATTCACAAAGGTAAATTCTGAAAACAGTAGAAAAACACTGTGAGAAAAACAATATACAACATATAAAAAAATTCTGTGAAGGGAGTTTTCTCAAAGCTCCCTTAATTATCAAATGCTTACCTGACACATTTGTTTCTCAATTTTGTCAAGTAAGAGCCTTGGAATATTGATAGCAACATTAGTTCCATCTAAAGTATATTGGTTAACAACACTAAGGACTGAACTAACAACTTCTCTCTCTTTTTCCAAAACCATGAGTGTTTCATTCACTGAAGCCCACAAAGACCGAACCTTCAAAAAGAGAGACAAAGGAATTATTAGTCTATACATAATCTATACATAAAGATATGTAAAATACAAATATATGCTCATTCCTAGGAACAAATTAGGTATTCCTGGAATGGCTTCTGGTAAGAAAAGTAACTATTTTAACAGTCTAAAAGCACTGATATTACTTTCAAGGGCACTTTAAAGAATTTCTCAGGAGAATCTAGCCCACTATGATTTGCAAAACATATCTAAGAAACCTTATACTACGGAGATGCAATTAGCATTTCCTGTATTCTGAGATGCCATCAGGGAAAATAAAAGATTTTCAGGAGAAAATAAAAACACTCACATCAATTTTAAGAGTCATTCAAGTTTCAAAAAGTTAAAATGTTGAAAACCATGCATTAACCTATGTTTATTAAATCACATAAAAGAATGTTCACAGCACTCCTATTTGTAATACTCAAAAACTGCAATCAACCCAAAGAACTACCTTGAATAAAAAGTATACTTTCCTTTAATCATAAAATAGAACATTATACAGCAATGAGAATGAACACATACAACAGCATGGATAAAACAGCATGAGTGAAAGAAGTCGAACACAAAAGAATATATTCTATACACTCCCCATTTACACAAAGTTCAAGAACGGGCAAAATTAATCTTTAGCATAGGAAGTGAGGATAGAGCTTCCCTGGTGGTGCAGTGGTTAAGAATCCGCCTGCCAATGCAGGGGACACGGGTTCGATCCCTGGTCCAGGAAGATCCCACATGCCACGGAGCAACTAAGCCCGTGCGCCACAACTACTGAGCCTGCACTCTGGAGGCCGCGAGCCACAACTACTGAGCCCACATGCCACAACTACTGAAGCCTGTGTGCCTAGAGCCCATGCTCTGCAACTAGAGAAGCCATCGCAATGAGAAGCCCACGCCCACACATCACAACAAAGAGTAGCCCCCACTCGCCACAACTAGAGAAAGCCTGCATGCAGCAATGAGGACCCAATACAGCCAAAAATAAATTAATTTTAAAAAAACAAACAAACAAAAAAAGAAGTGAGGATAGTGTTTACTCTTGGAAGGAAATGGTCATGAAAGAAAGGGGGCTCAATGCTCCTGGGGTGACGGTAACATTCTGTTTCTTTAACTGGATGCTGGTTACACGGATGTGTCTACTTTGTGAATTTTGTCAAGCTTCACACTTACGATTTTTGCACGTCTTTATATGTATGTTATGCCTCAAAAGAATTTACTTAAGAGGGAAAGAGGAGGGGAAATACACTAATTATATTTGTGTTAGTGTCTGTGTCTTCTCACAGTACAAAGTAAAGTTGTTTCCCCAAAGGAAGACTCATTGGCTGGTCATCTAAAGATCTCATAGGATGGCATTTCCTTGGTGAACATACAAAGATCCAGGATCTGGTTCTCAGATTTTTCGAATCTAGAAAGTTTACCTTCTCAATGGCTCAAAGTTGACTGGACTCAGGGAAAACTGAACATTACCCAAACTCAAGAGAGACTGCTATGAAAACTCTTAACGGGTTTCATACCAACCTAACTTATTAAGCCTACAATCAAAGATACTACATTCAGCGATAGGAATATTCATATTCACTAAACTGGAAGCTCCATAAAGGAAGTGACTCTGCCTGTTTTCTTCAGTGCTCTAGTCCATAATATCTAGAAGAATGCCTAGCAAATGGCAGTTGATCAATAAATATTCACTGAATTAATGAATAATTACTACCTGAGGAGGGCACTCACCTTTTCCAGTGACAAAGTGCCTACAAAGCCAAATTACTACCCCAAGGCAGCTTGGTGACCATGGAATCAAAAGAGCTTGAGAGACATTTCATCCAAACACAAAGGTATAAGAAAACACTCCTACCCACATTTGTTAAAGCCAACCTCTGAAACCCTCAGATCATTTATATCTGCCAGATTCCTCTCTACTGCCATGTCAGCCTCAATATGACTTCTCATCGTTCTTCCATACTAACCATCTGCCTTCACGTAATGTATTTTATTAGATAAATATTACTGATTAAGTTAGAATCAAGCTGAATTTTCCCTGCTGGCATGAAAGATTTTAAATTAACCAAATTTAAACTGGTTATTTAAAACTGCTTTTGTATATATTTAGTCTGATAGATTATAAGCTAATTTTTCCATTATATTCAAGTGTTCTAAAGGCACCCTGTTAATACTTTTATACATATGTCACTTATAATGAGTAAAAAAAAGAAAAACAAACAAAAACACTGCTACAAAGAGAGATATACGAGTTCAATTAAGTAAACACTGCATAACACAAAAGAAAGATTAAATTCCTCCCTTCAAAAGTTGTCTTGGGGCTTCCCTGGTGGCGCAGTGGTTGAGAGTTTGCCTGTGGATGCAGGGGACACGGGTTCGTTCCCCGGTCCGGGACGATCCCACATGCCACGGAGCGGCTGGGCCCATGAGCCATGGCCGCTGAGCCTGCGCGTCCGGAGCCTGTGCTCCGCAGCAGGAGAGGCCACAACAGCAAGAGGCCCGCGTACCACCAAAAAAAAAAAAAAAAAGTCTCTCAGAAAGAGAAATTAAGGAAACAATCCCATTCACCACTGCAACAAAAAGAATAAAATACCTAGGAATAAACCTACCTAAGAAGGTAGAAGACCTGTACTCAGAGAACTATAAGACACTGATGAAAGAAATCAAAGATGACACAAACAGATGAAGAGATATATACCATGTTCTTGGATTGGAAGAATCAACATTGTGAAAATGACTATACTACCCAAAGTAATTGACAGATTCAATGCAATCCCTATCAAATTACCAACAGCACTTCTCACAGAATTAGAACAAAAGTTTACAATTTGTATGGAAACACAAAAGACTCCGAATAGCCAAAGCAAACTTGAGAAAGAAAAATGGACCTGGAGGAATCAGGCTCCCTGACTTCAGACTATACTACAAAGCTACAGTAATCAAGACAATATGGTAGTGGCACAAAAAGAGAAATATCGATCAATGGAACAGGATAGAAAGCCCACAGATAAACCCACTCACCTACGGTCAGATAATCTATGCCAAAGGAAGCAAGGATATACAATGGAGAAAAGACAGTCTCTTCAATAAACGGTGCTGGGAAAACTGGACATGTAAAAGAATGAAATTAGAACACTGCCTAACACCATACACAAAAATAAACTCAAAATGGATTAAAGACCTAAATGTAAGACCAGACACTATAAAACTCTTAAACAGGAAGAACACTCTGACATAAACCACAGCAAGATCTTTTTTGACCCACCTCCTAGAGTAATGGAAATAAAAACAAAAATAAACAAATGGGACCTAATGAAACTTGAAAGCTCTTGCACAGCAAAGGAAACTACAAACAAGACGAAAAGACAACCCTCAGAATGGGAGAAAATATTTGCAAACGAATTAATGGACAAAGGAATAATCTCCAAAATATATATACAGCTCATGCAGCTCAATATTAAAAAAACAAACAACCCAATTAAAAAATGGGCAGAAGACCTAAATAGACATCTCTCCAAAGAAGACATACAGATGGCCAAGAGGCACAAGAAAAGCTGCTCAACACCACTAATTATTAGAGAAATGTAAATCAAAACTACAATGAAGTATCACTTCACACCGGTCAGAATGGGCATCATCAGAAAATCTATAAACAATAAGTGCTGGAGAGGATGTGGAGAAAAGGGAACCCTCTTGCACTGTTGGTGGGAATGTAAAATGATACAGCCACTATGGAGAACAGTATGGTGGTTCCTTAAAAAACTAAAAACAGAATTACCATATGACCCAGCAATCCCACTACTGGGCATATACTCAGAGAAAACCATAATTCAAAAAGACACATGCACCCCAATGTTCACTGCAGCACTATTTACAATAGCCAGGTCATGGAAGCAACCTAAACGCCCATCAACAGATGAATGGATAAAGAAGATGTGGTACATATATACAATGAATTATTACTCAGCCATAAAAAGGAACGAAACTGGGTCATTTGTAGAGACGTGGAAGGACCTAGAGACTGTCTTATACGGAGTGAAGTAAGCCAGAAAGAGAAAAACAAATATACATTAACACATATATGTGGAATCTAGAAAAATGGTACAGATGAACCAGTATGCAAGGCAGAAATAGAGACACAGATGTAGAGAACAAACATATGGACAACAAGGGGGGAATGGGGGGTGGGGTGCGATGAATTGGGAGATTGGGATTGACATATATACACTATATGTATAAAATACATAACTAGTAAGAACGTGTTGTATAAAAAATAAATAAAATAAAATTTAAAAAAAAAGTCTCACCTTTTGAATTTTCTCTTGTATATTACTTTGGTCATCATAGGGTTCCATTCTAGTTAAAAATTAAATAATCTCATTAGTCAATAAAAAAACCATATGGTAATTTACCATCCAAAGAGCTAATTAATCTGCAAACCCACCTGCTAACAACCACCTATTAAAAGCAAAACTAAAATTCAAGCTCAAAGCTATCATAATTTATTAGAAGAACTGGACTAGGAATCAGAATTATGTTCTCATCCTATTATCAACTAGCTATTGATATGTTATTTTAACTAATCTCAGTTTCCTTACCGGTAACATGCAGGAAGCTAAACTAGTATCTCAAGGAACTTTCAACTCTAAAAGTCACTTACTTTTTTATCTCGTTTTGCTGTCCTATACATTCTGATCTCAAATTCTGTATCTGTTTAACTGATAATCTGGAAGAAAACATACAAAATGACAACTGTAAATCTATTACAACTAACTAGTATAGCCCGCTTTGATATTTTCCCTCATTTCATATCTTTGCTCAAGGCCTCTGAGGACTACTCTTCCAATTATACCCAGCAGACAGTCATAAAGGGACTCCAGACTCCCTTTAAGACTTACAGGAGTGGTCTAACATATAGGCGGCTATTGAAATGGACCAGGACTTCTTGGCTCATATACTCTCTGACTTCAAGTAAAAATGTTGGAAGTCAGTTAAGACTACTCTGCTCTCTTATCCTTATCTCACATACCATGGGGATAATTTTAAATGTTACCTAAAACAGGCAATATTGTAGTTTCAAGGAGATGTCAAAAGATTCTGTAGCTTTGGGAATAGAAAACAGCATTTAAAAAGTTATCTTACTATAGTTGTTTATAATTGTAAAAAATTGGACACAATTTATGTCTAGAGAGTAAGAACCTTGCTTGTCTTGTTTAATGCTGTAGGACTAGTGTATAACCAATATCCAGCACACAGAAGTAACTCAAGAAAGAAAAGTGCTGAATAGATGAATGTAAATGTAAGACAGTATAAAATGGCTAAAGAAACTATGGAATACCTCTTCAACTAAGACACTAAGTAGAAATTAAAAGTAATACATTATGGCAGTATGGAAAAATTTATAGAATGAAATATTAAGAGAAAAAAGGATACAAAATAGAATGAGCACTATAATTACAGCTTAAAAATTTATTTCCATGTTTAAAAGAAAAAGCACCTAAAGAAATTGAGTTTTTGAACTAAAATGATATCTTCCTTTTCTCTAAATTTTCATTTACAGTATGCCTAAAGTTATAAAACATTTTATTCAGAAGTTATCAGGCTTTAAAATGGAAAGATAGGGGCTTCCCTGGCGGCACAGTGGTTGAGAGTCTGCCTACCGATGCAGGGGACTTGGGTTCATGCCCTGGTCTGGGAAGATCCCACATGCCGCGGAGCAGCTGGGCCCGTGAGCCATGGCTGCTGAGCCTGCGCGTCCAGAGCCTGTGCTCTGCAATGGGAGAGGCCACAACAGTGACAGGCCCGCGTACCGAGGAAAAAAAAAAGGAAAGATAACAGCCAGGGGGTTTTGAGGTAGACATGAATTATTGCCATTGAAAGAATACTGATGAGGGACTTCCCTGGTGGCGCAGTGGTTAAGAATCTGCCTGCCAGTGGAGGGGACACGGGTTCGAGCCCTGGTCCGGGATGATCCCACATGCTGTGGAGCAACTAAGCCCATGTGCCACAACTACTGAGCCCACATGCCACAACTACTGAAGCCCGCGCGCCTAGAACCCATGCTCCACAACAAGAGAAGCCACCGCAATGAACAGCCCGTGCACCACAATGAAGAGTAGCCCCCACTCACCGCAACTAGAGAAAGCCCGCGCACAGCAACGAAGACCCAACGCAGCCAAAAATAAATTAAATAAATAAATAAATATTGATAGAATTAAAAATAAAGTGCATACACCAATGGGTTAAAAAAAAGAAAGGATACTGATGACATTTGTTCATAAAGAAAGGAATTTACATTTTCTAACTATCAAAGTATTACTTACTGTGCATTTTCCTGGTATTTTCGGGTAACATAATCTTCTCTTTGCAAAATTTGTAAAAATCTGTTACGTGCTACGTGGCATCTGGCAATGCACTTGTGCAAATCTTGTGGCTTTACGTTAAATGTCTCTGTAAAATGTACAGAAGAATCTACACAGAACACAAATAAAATATACAAAACTTAGACGTACAAGCTAATAAATATAAAAGTGTGAGATTACTGAGAGATTAACAACCTCATTTAACTAACAACTCCTTAAGAGCTGGCATGCCACATACACAAAAAGATACAACTAATTTCAGCAAAAGCAAGGATGACCTATTTTTAAATGAGGCAATAAAAAAGGATATCTGAAGTTGAGTTATTTTACATAATTAAAAATTCTCAGAGTCCATGTGCCCCAAGTAATTCTTATTATCACAGCGTGATACATCCATGAACAAATACATCAACACACATAAGCAACTTCTCAACTGATCTTTTAACAACAAAGGAAGAAAATCAATTAAAAGAGATGAGGTAAGATCACATCACCTTCATTGCTGCCATCAGCGTACTTTTCTTCCTAGTAAGATCAACAGGACAAGACAACCAAATAAAACCAATCTCTATTTCTCAAGTAATTCTTGGCTATGTTACTAATGATCAAAGCAGACCCTGACAACAATCCATCTAAACATTTGAGAGTCCAGGTTTTCACCTGTAATAAAATGTAATAAATCCTACTTTAAGATGGCTCAATACAATAAAGATGGATATTCTGGAAAATAGTGATCCCACACCATACTTAACATTGTAAATCCAGGTCCTAGATTACCCGCAAAGAAATAACCAAAACACCTAAATATTTAACAGGGGATGAGTTCGCTGGATGTAGAAGTCACCTAGAGACTGAATATGTTGAATGAAACTGCTTTAAATGAGAAATATGACAACCCATGCTTAAAAACCTTATGTACAATAAACTCTTGCCAAATCCAAATACACATAATTCATATAAAACAGTTTGGGTTACATGTAACTGGAATAAATCTAACAGAAAAGCTGGTAAAATGCTTATGTTACATTAAATTTAAAATACGTAGGGCTTCCCTGGTGGCGCAGTGGTTGAGAGTCCGCCTGCCGATGCAGGGGACACGGGTTCGTGCCCCGGTCCGGGAAGATCCCGCATGCTGCGGAGTGGCTGGGCCCATGAGCCATGGCTGCTGAGCCTGTGCGTCCGGAGCCTGTGCTCCACGACGGGAGAGGCCACAACAGTGAGAGGCCCGCGTACCGCAAAAAATAAATAAATAAATAAAATTTTAAAAATAAATAAATAAAATATGTAAATGCTTATAAAGCAAGATCACATGTACATGTTTTAAAAAATCACGCACAGAAGATAAACTGGAAAAAAGGTATGTGTTTGAGTGCATATATACATATATATGTATACACACACACACATACAATATATACTTGTACATACACAAAATGATATATGTATAAAGTTTATCACTGTAGCATGATTTTTATAGCAAAAGATTAGGAAAAAAGCCAACTGTCTGTCAGCAGAGCTGATTTCAGAACAAATGTGTGATTAAATACACTATGACACATCCATTCAAATATGCAGTTCTTAAGAGAGAGAGAGAGTAAGGAAGATCTATGAACTGACATGGGATGATCTGCAATAGACACTGTTGCATAAAATATACAAGATTCAAACCCAGATGTATGTCACCATTTAGGGTTTAAAAAACAGAATATATACACATTTGCTAGTATTATTCATTACAATGGTTGCTTCTGGGAAGGGAAACTAGGTAGTTAGAGATGGAAGACAGACTTTTCACTTCCTGATTTTTGAATCATGAGAATCTATCATTTATTCAACATAATTAAAACATAAAATATGTGCATTTAAAAAAAACAACAACAACAAAAACACCTAAAAGAAAACAAACCAAAATATAAGCAATGGTTGTCTCTAGAAATTGGAAGATGGGCTATTATTGCATCAACTTTTCCAGCTTTTACCTCCCATGTTTTATGAGCATAACTCAATTAAACTGAGCAGCATACTTAGTAAGCTACAAATAGCATTCTTTTAAGTCTTAGGTGAAAAATCCAATATTTTGTTTCTATAATTTAGCAAATAGATCAAATCCCTTTAAAACAGCAATTGTGAACCAAAATATTCCAACACATTGCCAGTAGCCAAAATAAATCTCTAACAAATTCAACACAACATTTAATACAATGAATTATAGGCAAACTATAACCTGCAGGTCTAACCTGGCCCACTGGCTGTTTTTCTGAGGTCAGAAAGCTAGAACTGCTTTCTACATTTTAAGGGGTTATATTACAAAAAATAAAAATTAAACAACCCTCACAAACAGGTATATGTGACAGACACTCTTATGTGGTTCACAAAGTATAAAATATTTACTGTCAGGCCTTACACAGAAAATGTTTCCCAACCCCTGTATTAGAACATAAGAAAATAATCTGTATTGCTACCTATGTTCATTACAAGAGGATTTCAAACTACAGTTCCAATAAAATATTAACCATTTGCCTTTTGAGGTAAAGTAATATTTTTATCTTACTTTATTTTATTAAAATCTCTTAATGATTTACAAATTATAAAAAAATAATAAAAACTTAAGAATCAAAACAAAAAAAACTCCTACTGTAAGTTTAACTTACTTTTAGAATGGGTTTTTATATAATTTATTGCAACAAATCTTGCAAAGTGATACATCAGATGAATAAACTTAGGACCACCAGGAGAAAGAAATAGTGAACCAACAACTTGAGGGAAGCTACTTCCACATTCAGCCTATGGAAAAAAGAAACAAGATGATTTGAAGACCTTAACAACAACAACCTTTATATTTACATCACACTGTTTTGAAGCATAACAGGGTTTACCAGAATTATTCCATTTGAACCACAAGTTGAATTTTTGAATCCTTCTAAACTCTTGGTGGACTCAGTTACAAAAAGCAATTAAAATTTAAAGCCACAATTATTGATACTATTTGGGGACATAAGCTAAAATAATCTATGGTAAAAAAATTTTTTCTTTAAACAAAAACTGTGATATAAATTCCCAGGAACTCTAAAACCTATTTCTAATGCACTTAGCCAACAAAGCTGGCTTCCCAGAAATATAGAATCCCAACCAAAAACCACCAGAAAGTATTATCCTGATTAGTATTTCTTGCTTATACTGTTAGCATAAAAGCACTAAAAAGATTTCACCTCTGAAAAAATTAATGTACCTCAATAAAGCCTGAAAAAAAATTACCTCTTAAACGTTTGCATCTTTCAGAAAGAAAATACTTACAGAAATCTTTTTTAACCATTCACAGCAATGTTTTCGGAATTCAGTATCACTTTTTTGGTCAAATGGAGGCCAACAAAGTCTTTAAAACAAAAATAAAAATTAGAATTATGAATAAAAAAGCAAACTCAGCAAAACTTTAAAACATCAAAATTATCTCCTATACTAGAAATATTAATGCTAAATCAAGGCTAACATTCATAAATTTCAACTAAAGAGAAACACCAACCTGTAAGAAATTAGGTCTTTTTCTTTATGAATATCTATAGAGTTGAATTCAGTTTAGTGCAAATTATCAATGAATATATAAGTTAAATATAGGGATGAATCACTATTAAAATTACTGAAAATCAGCTAAAGAAGACAACACTCTCAATGAATTCACTGGACTAATGCATAAAGATGGTATAAATAAATTAGGATAATAATTAATGCCTGGGGAAAAAGAGAAAAACACATGGTTACACATGAAAAGCACAGAAAGAATGGCATAAGAGATCATGACCCCTAGAGATAACCTATATTACAGTCAGGGGTGCTACTGTTTTGTGGACAAACAAGATATGAAATTATTAAAAATTCAGTTTTAGTCAAAAATAATGAACTTTAAAATTTGCCTATTGCTTTCTCCTTATAATGTTTTGTCTAAATTTTTATTATGAGGCAATTATTTGATTAGGGCCCCATTTTTTTTTGTATTTCTATAGCATAACTTACATGCTATATTCATAGAAAAAAATTAAGTATGCAAAGAAAAAAAGACTAAAAAGCTGGAATGTCAACAGTGATATTCTCTAGTTGGGTTTAGGAATAATTTTTACTTCCTTCTTTAACGTTTTCTGTATTTGCTGAACTGGTTCAAGTAAGCTGTATTTTGTTTATAATCTAGAAAAAAAATCAAAAAATCTATTTTTATTTGAGCAGAGGAAGCCCTATACCTTAATGATAGGGATTTCGAAAATATGTTTCAAATACACTTGTTCTCCTGGTCACTCATAACTTTAACTGAAGGCAAAATATTAAAAATAAATTATCACAAATAAAAACAATGCCCTAAACAATGGACTTACTATATAAGAGGATGAGGGCACAATATAAATATTAAAACAAATTTAAACACTTTTTCTTATAGATGAAACCCAAATCACATGCAAAATAACTTAGAACCAAGGCTAGTGAATATTCACATTTTTATATTTTTATTTTAATTTACAATAATTTTACAAAAAAAAAATCACTCAGATTTATAAAGGTTAAGTACTAAATTTGTAAGACTCAAGCCTAATTTTTATAACATCCATTCAAAATAATAGTTGAAGTCCAAAGTTGAAATTATGGCTTATATAAAGTCTTAATCCCTTTTTAAATCCCCTACAAAAAGAAAATGAAATAACTTTTACTCACTTGAAAACTTCTTTAGTGAGAGACTGGTCAAGCGTTTGAAACAAAAAATAAGAAACTATCTGAAAGGCATCACGGTTCAACTTGTCAAACATGTTCCTAATGGTTTAAAAAGAAACAGAAGTAGGAAAAAAAAAAGAAAAAAGAAAAAGGTTAATAAAACTAAGCATCATCAAAAGCTGTTTAAGAGTTTGGCCTATTAATATTTTTCATTCTGTTCAAGAGGTCAAGGCAAATTAATTTTTCTAATTCATGTATATATTTATAAACAATTAAACACATACAAGTTTTTGTTTTCATTCTGAAAATGTAGATCGGTTAGAAGAAAACTAGAAGAATTGGCTTTACTGCAATGAAAACATTCTACAAAAAGAAAAGGAAAGCCTAATTAGGTAGAGAGAAAACCATGGTCTAACATATGGTGAAAATGATGATACCCACCAACATTTTCTGACAATAAAAACAGCTAAATATTTATTGAGTTTATTATTTATCAGATATTATTTTAATTAAGCCTTTTACAAGCAGCAACTCATCTAATCTTCACTGCAATCATATGAAGTTAATAGCTGTGCTTGCAGCTTTAACATGAAGTATTTTATCTAATCCCAACAACATTAGAAAGCAGTTTGATTATCTTCATAATACAGATGACATGACAAATAGATCTGAGTACTCCCGTGAACACATAAAGCTATTTTCCTGAAATAAGCTTTGAGTTGGAAAAAAGAGTTAACATTAAAATTCCCATGCTTATCCTTTTGTGAAACAACTCTTTTATCCTTGGAATGTTTCTATTCCTCAACAAATACAAATGAAGTTCCTACCTCCTTATCATCTCTCAAACCTGCTATTTTTTTCATATAGTATTCTGTTCTCTTCAACACTTCTAATTTTTAAAAAGATATCTGTTAAAGGTTTGCTCACCCACTGGACTGAAATTTTATAAGGGAAAAGTTCACGTTTGCTCTGTTCACCACTGTATACCCAGGTCCAATACTGTGTTCAGTTAATATCTGTTGAATAAACAAATGAATGGGGGCTGAGAGTGCCTTCTGCTTTGCTTCAGGCAACTGAAGGCCTAGTAGAGCCTGGGCTGATTCCATGGAGGGGGCTGCTTATGACCTTAAGGGTCGGTGTGCTAGAGAGAACTGCAAGTACCTTCACCCTCCTCCACATTTAAAAATGCAGCTGGAAATTAATGGACGGAACAATCTGATTCAACAAAAGACTGCTGCAGCCATGTTCACCCAGCAGATGCAGTTTATGCTCCAAAATGCTCAAATGTCATCACTTACTTCTTTTCCTGTGACTCCATCCCTGGAAGCTAATCCTGCCATGGCTTTCAATCCCTACTTACCTCATCCTGGGATGGGCCTGGTCCCTGCCAAACTTTTACCAAATGTACCTGTGCTGATTTCTGGAAACCCACCTCTCCCAATGCCAGGAGCTGCTGGTCCAAAACCGATGCATTCAGATAAACTGGAGGTATTTGTGCAGAAATATATAAATCTCTATAGGGCAGATATTAACCTTATGCATAAACATTCTTAGAACCCAATGTTTTGAATGCTTTAAATAAGTACATCTGAATTTTAAGCTTATGGAATATAACCTCAGAAAAATGTTAGACAATTTACTACTGCAATTTTACGCTGTCATGAAGTGCACAGTTGTACAGTAGGTCTAACAATGTCTTAGTGTACCCAGCCACAGACTCTGCATCTCCTTTGCTATGGCACAGAAAGTCTGGTGGGAATGCTCCTTTTAGCCAGCCTCCAGCTTTGCAGAGTGGGATTACTGTGTTCGTTGATGAGTCTCTACTTTCTAGAATAATCAAAAAGTCAGCTCTATTGGCAGCCCCTTAAATGCCTTGTCATGTATTGAACTGGAATCTGTACATGTCCTTTAGTCATGGCCCACAAGTCTGCTTGTAAAAAGCACGTTGCGGGACTTCCCTGGTGGCACAGTGGTTAAGAATCCGCCTGCCAATGCAGGGGACACGGGTTCGAGCCCTGGTCCAGGAAGATCCCACATGCCGTGGAGCAACTAAGTCCGTGCATCACAACTACTGAGCCTGCGCTCTAGAGCCCACGAGCCACAACTACTGAGCCCGTGTGCCACAACTACTGAAGCCCGCGTGCCTAGAGCCCAGGCTCTCCAACAAGAGAGGTCGCTGCAATGAGATACCCGCACACCGCAACGAAGAGTAGCCCCGCTCTCGCCGCAGCAACTAGAGAAAGCCTTCGCGCAGCAACAAAGACCCAACGCAGCCAAAATAAATAAATAAATAAACAAACAAACACATTGCTGTGTGATAAAGACACATCTTGGACCCTAACAAAATAACCCCCTCTTGCAAACTTAGCTAATTACACTTCAGGCTGTGTGTCAAGTGGAGGACTAAAAACTGGTTTTCAGCAATACTTGCATTTCAATGTAAGGAAAGCAGACAAAGTTTTCCTTTGGGAAAACTGGATTTTTTTTTCTTCCTTGGAATAGAAATTTTGTTTAGGCTTATATCTCATAGTGAATATGGCTCGACATTATCCTTCAGCTTTCAAAATTTTTCCTAAATAGATGACAAAAGAATGTATACGTTGCTCTTACACATTCACTGGCAAAATAAATAAAAGTGAATCACCTTCCAAGCAAAAAAAAAAAAATACCTACAAATGAATGAATCACCTTTCCTTTCCATTCCCACTGACTCCTTAGTTTACGTCTACCTAACTGCAAAGTCCTGATTCCCCCTCTAATCCATTCTCTGTAATGCAACCAGAATGATTTTTCCAAAATGCAAATCTTTTGGGCAGATGCCTAGGAATGGAATTGCTGGATCATATGTTAAATGTACATTTAACTTTATAAGAAAAGTGGCTACACAATTACATGCTCACAGAAACTAGAAACACATAGAACTGCACACCAAAAAGAATGAATTCTAACATATGTAAACATAAGTGAATCAAAAAAATGTTTTAATTTTGAAGTAAATTTGATGCCACATTCTTGCTTAAAGCATTTTAAAGGGGACATCTGTTTTATAATATCCCTCCCACTAACCAACTGAGACAACTCTAAAGACATGGGAGGGGGGCAGTGAATCTATAACAATGTTTAAAAAAAAAACTATCATCACTGAACCAGAACTTGGCAGATTTTATTTAATTTTCAAAGGCAGAACGAAGACTGCAATTGAATAAGCCAGAGCAGAGAAAACTAAGATTGCCAAAACAATAGAGAGGATGCAGTGGCAATGGGAACCATCCTCAGTGGAGGCCTGGGAGAAGCTTTAAGTTTCTCTGCCATATGGTGGGGCATCAAATCATGTGAGATAGGTGGCACATTTATTAATACATAATCATAACCTGAAAAATGCTACCCACTGGTTGTCAATTTTTAGACTAGACTTCTAGACAAAACCTTTCTACATATAAATAGTAACTTCCAAACAGTTACCAAAAAAAACTTAATTACAGCTCTAAACCTTGACAGTAAAACAGTTCTAATACAGCTGAAAAAAGTCAAGAGGGAGAAGGCAGAGGGTAGGTAAGTGTAGGTGCGCTAATTATCGTATAAATAGCAGCCTTCACTGTGAAATTACATCGTGGGGAATCCAGAGATACTTTTGAGATTCATACACCAAGAAACAGAGGTCTAAGCACATTATTTAAATACTGCCACAAGAAAAACGGAAATAACGTAATTACAAAAGTCAAGAAGATTGAGAACAGGAGATAGCCTATGTATCCCAAATTTTCCTTGGCCTATAGTGGGCAAGATAATAGAGACTGTCTAAAGTTGATAAGTTAAGACATAGAAATATAAACAAAGCATTAAGTTTTTTGTTTTTTTCCGGTACGCGGGCCTCTCACTGTTGTGGCCTCTCCCGTTTTGGAGCACAGGCTCCGGACGCACAGGCTCAGCGGCCATGGCTCACGGGCCCAGCCGCTTCGCGGCACGTGGGATCTTCCCGGACCGGGGCACGAACCCACATCCCCTGCACCGGCAGGCGGACTCTCAACCACTGCGCCACCAGGGAAGCCCAAGCATTAAGTTTTATGATGAGATCTGTAACATCTGTAGCAAAGCAGGAAGGGGCTTTTTTTCACTTTTCATCTTAATACCACTCTCTACTAGTTTTTTGCTAACTGTGGCAGGCTTCAGCCTGCTATTTCAGTTAGTGAAAATTATAAACTAAAGATCAACTACCTTGAAAGTCTCCCTCGAGTCCTAAAGGCGTTTGCACCTAACGGAAGGCGATCCCAAGTCCCTCCGTTACCAAATCGCCACCTCTCCCTCGACTTCACAGACCACCCAGCTTCACTACCAAAGCAGGAATAAGCCGCCCCTTCAGTTTCGCCCCAACTGCAGACTCTACTCCCCTACAAGGCGCTCCCGGCAAGGTCCCGTAACAGACAGTCTCCTGCCACCAGGCTGGCTGCCACTGGAAGCAGGAACTCTGCAGCCAGTGCCGGGCCCCAGTAACCGACTACTTAATTCACCAACCTACGAGGTCCGCAACAAGGCGGGTCACGCCAGCACGGCCAGGCTCTGACTCCCCCGCCCCGTCGGCCCCGGCCTCCTTACACTCCGAGGTGCGTGTGCGACACGATCTTTCCACCGGCTACGGTCGCCGAGCCCGGCTCGAAGCCGAGCGCCTGCAGATACATCCAGAGATGCTCCTTCTCGAAAGAAGGGACCCAGGCCGAACTCATCTTCGCAGTAGGCAGGGCCCAGCAAAGGAAGAAAGCGCAGGCTCCAACGACTGCGAGGGCCCCTCAGGCTTTTTCCCTACGGGCAGCCTGAGACGGCGGCGGCCCCTCCATTGCCACCGCCTGATCCTCTCTCGTCCGGAACCATTTCGCCTCAAATGGCCTCAAATGCCTCAAATGGCCTGAGACTCTAAAGTTTCAGGGAAACTGAGCCACTACCGGTTGTACGGCACAGCGGCCTAAGCAAAGTCACCACAAAAGAAGCGTCCCGCGCCTCCAGAAAAACGGTTTGCGCCGGCGCTGCCCGGCTTCCGGAGGAGGAGGGGCTTCTTTAGAGAACCGTCTCCCGCCATGCAATGCACCCTTGCCTCGGTCTTTTCCGGTTAAGACCAGCCGAGAGCATACAAGACCCACAAGGCATTGCGGGGCTGGCGAAGTTCCTCGTAATTGCGGGGTTTTGCTGGCGTATTAAGGCTTGCGTTTTCTGATCCTTTTTTGTTTATCTTTGTAGTTCCTTTTCTCGTATATGCCTATTACGTCAGATAAAAACCATAAGCTGTTCACTGTAGTAGAAAAGCATTGGATTTCCTCAGCTGTTCTCACTACATGTGTAACCCTGAGCAAGTCGCGTAACTTCTGAGCCTGGAATCTATTATTAGTAAAATCTTGTTTGCCCTCAAGTGATGAATGTTCCTCTCATCTCCTTACTGTAAGAAATCTGGCTCTCCCCTACGCATACACCTTTCCCCTGCAGTCCTGTCAATTGATGACTGCTTTCTCCTCCACATGCCATGTACAGCAGAACCTGGAAATGGGGTGGATAGCCTACTTATTTCTCATTAACACTTTACGCAATTATTGCCACACTAAAACCACCAGCTCATTTGATAAGTATGCTATCACCCACAAGTCTTCCTTGTGGAGGTCAAGTGTAAGATCTCCAGGTTGCTGGACCTCATTCTGAGATTTAGCCCTTAATTCTCTGTCTCTCCCAACATTACTCCTGGAATAATTTTTGATGATTTCAATATCCATGTAGGTAATCTTTCCAATGCCCTGGCCTCTCAGTTCCTCGAACTCTTCTCAGCACCCTGGCCGCTTTCTGTCTTTGCCAGATTTATCTGGCAGAATCCAAAGGGCTATTATATCAATTCTCTGCCTACTCCGTACCTGCAGCTTAGCAGCTAAATGCAATTATGATGCCTGGCATTACCCAAAATTCATGACAACTGAAGTAGACTCTTAGGCCTGCCCTCTCCACCCTACTATTTCCCCCAAAGCTCACTCTCCATACAATTACATGTATATTCTTCCCTCCTTTAAACTTCCAATACCCACTTCTTCCTCCTCACTCTCAATGATGTCCTTTGTTCTTAATTGATAGATGCTTCCAAAAAAGAACCTCCACCAACAGTTTACCAACCTGCCTATATCTTTGCCCATATAGTCTTCCTTGTCTTTCGTTAATCGGGGTGAATCAGGGTGTGCCTACCTAAGACCAGTCCTCTCACACATTCGATGGACTGTATTCCCTTTCTCACACACAAGGAGTTTGCTCCAGCATTTGTCCTCTACTCTCTCCTGCAGCATCATCAGTTCTTCCCATCAGTATATAAACATGATGTAATATCTTCCATCATTAAAAAAAAAAATCCTTTGACCCCAATGCCTTTCTAGCTATCAGTCCATTTCTCTTCATAGCAAAACTTCTCCGAAAAGTTGTCTATATCCACCTTACTGCTAGTGGTAACTTTCCAAAGCCACTTGAATCAATTAGCATTCTTTGGTTGCAAGCAGCAAAACTGACTCTGAAGGAGTTTTATCGGATGGTCCTGAATAGCATCAATAAAGAACGGAAAGGCCAGATAATAAGGCTCAGGAAACAGCAGGCCCATGTGCCACTCGACTCAAGATTTATACCCCAGGCACTCCAATTTACTTTTTAAAAATAGCTTAATGTATCATTATAAGTGAACATCATCATAACTAGCACCCAGAACAAGAAATAAAAGTTCTCCATCCATTCCAGAAACCTCTCTTTTCCCAAAAGATAACCACCATCCTCACTTTTATAATAATAACTTCCGGGACTTCCCTGGTGGCACAGTGGTTAAGAATCTGCCTGTCAATGAAGGGGACACGGGTTTGATCCCTGGTCCAGGAAGATCCCACATGCTGCAGAGCAACGAAGCCCGTGCGCCACAACTGCTGAGCCTGAGCTCTAGAGCCCGCAAGCCACAACTACTGAGCCCACGTGCCACAACTACTGAAGCCTGCACATCACAACTACTGAAGCCCATGCGCCTAGAGCTCATGCTCCGCAACAAATGAAGTCACCGCAATGAGAAGCCCGCACACTGCAATGAAGTGTAGCCCTTACTCACTGCAGCTAGAGAAAGCCCATGCACAGCAATGAAGACCCAACACAGCCAAAAATAAATAAATAAATAAATAAATAAATTTATATTTAAAAGATAATAATAACAACTTCCTTGCATTGTCTTGTAGTTTGACCACCCAAGTATGCTTCCCTAGACACTATAGTTTAGTCTTGCTTTTTTTTTTTTGTGTTGCCTCTTTTTTTTTTTTTTTTAGTCTTTCCTGGGTTTGTTTGTTTGTTTTAAGTTTTTATTGGAGTATAGTTGATTTACAATGTTGTGTTAGTTTCAGGTGTACAGCAAAATGATTCCGTTATACACATACATGTAGCCACTTTTTTTTAAACTCTTTTCTCATTTAGGCCATTACAGAGTATTGAATAGGGTTCCCTGTGCTGTACAACAGGTTCTTATTAGTTATCTATTTTATATATAGTAGTGTCTATATGTCAATCCCAATCCCCCAATTTAGCCCTCCCCACGACCCCTGGTAACCATAAGTTTTCTACATCCGTGATTCTACTTCTGTTTTGTAAATAAGTGCATTTGTACCCTTCTTTTTAGATACCACATATAAGCGATATCATATATTTGTCTTTCTGTGTCTGACTTACTTCACTCAGTATGACAATCTCTAGGTCCATCCATGTTGCTGCAAAAGGCATTATTTTGTTCTTTTTTATGGCTGAGTAATATTCCATTGTATATATGTACCATATCTTATGTTTTATTAAATTTTATTTATTTATTTATTTTTGGTTACGTTGGGTCCTAATTGCTGCGCGTGGTCTATTCTTTAGTTGTGATGAGCAGGGGCTACTCTCTGTTGCAGCGTGCGGGCTTCTCACTGTGGTGGCTTCTCCCATTGTGGAGCACAGGCTCCAGGTGCGTGGGCCTCAGCAGTTGGGGCACGCGGGCTCTAGAGCACAGGCTCAGTAGACGTGGCACATAGGTCCAGCTGCTCCACAGCATGTGGGATCCTCCCAGACCAGGGCTCGAACCCATGTCCCTTGCATTGGCAGGCGGACTCCCAACCACTGCGCCACCAGGGAAGCCCCAAGTACCATATTTTCTTTATCCATTCCTCTGTTGATGGACATTTAGGTTGCTTCCATGTCCTGGCTACTGTAAATAGTGTTGCAATAAACATTGGAGTGCATGTATCTTTTTGTTTTTAATAATATAATTTAATTACACATTTTTCTCATTCCCCCTCCCCTTTTTCTTACAATTAATCTGTTGAAGAACCAGGGCTATTTGACCTGAATAATATTCCCTAGTCTGGGTTTCACTGATTGCATCCTCATGGTACAGTTCAACATGTTCCACTGTCCCTGTCCTTTGTACTTTGTTCAAATTGGCACCTGGATCCAGAGGATTGATTGGACTCATGTATGATCACTTTGGCAAGATTAGATGATGGTTGGTATATGCTTTTTCATCAGGAAATATGTAATATCTCTGTTTATGCCATTGACAAGCAATAATGCTAAGTGCTTAGATCCATTATTCACAGGTGATTGCAAAATGTTGAAATTCTCATTTGTCATTTGTTATGGGCTGAATGTTTGTTCCCCCCCCTCCCCCGCCAAATTCATATGTTGAAACCCTATTGCTCAATGTGATGGTATTAGAAGGTTGGGTCTTTGGGAGGTAATTAGGATTAGATGCAGTCATAAGGGTGAAGCCCTCATGCATAGAACTATAAGAGTCACAAGAGGGTTTGCTTCCTCTCTCTGCTCTTTTCACCATGTGATGATACAAAGAGAAGTCAACTCTCTGCAACCCAGAAGGGGGCCCTCACCAAAACCTGACTCTGCCGGCACCTTGATCTCAGACTTCCAGCCTCCAGAACTGTGAGAAATAAATGTTTGTTGTTTAAACCACTCAGTCTAAGGTAATTGGTTATAGCAGTCCTAACTGACTAAGATATCGTGTCTTTTTCATTTGTCAGAAGGAATACTTTTATGAGAGAGATTTTCCCTCATTTACTATTTGTTTACCTAGTGATGAAGACATAAAGAAGGATAAATTCTTTTTTAATTTTTTTTGCCACACCATGTGCAGCTTGCAGGATCCTAGTTCCTGGAACCTGCACCCCCTGCAGTGGAAGTACAGAGTCCTAACCACTGGACCGCCAGGGAATTCCCAAAAAGGATAAATTCTTGATTCTTTCATTTTATTTTTTTTTAAACTGTACCTCCAGCCCTAACCTTTTCTTTTTTTTTATATTTGTTTATTTATTTATTTATTTGGTTGCATCAGGTCTTAGTTGCAGCAGGTGGACTCCTTAGTTGCAGCTCGAGGGCCCCTTAGTTGTGGCATGCGAACCCTTAGTTGCAGCATGCAAACTCTTAGTTGTGGCATGCATGTGGGATCTAGTTCCTGGACCAAGGAATGAACACGGGCCCCCTGCATTGGGAGTGCGGAGTCTTAACCACTGCACCACCAGGGAAGTCCCGATTCTTTCATTTTATTTACCAGTTTTCAAGATAATAACTGGTTTGCTATCATCCCCTGAAAGTGACCAATTAGGTTGTTTATATAGATAGATAGAGATATATTTAGATTTTGATGGGGTTCAATCTATTGCAATTATTATCCTTATTGAAGTTCAGATTGTCCCATCTTTAGTTAATTGGAACCTCTTCCAATTAATGGAACCAATTAATGGAACCTCTCCCAATAAATCAGTTTCTTTTCTATCTGAAATAGCAAGAAGTTCAAGGCTCATTTTGTACATTTCCTGCCTCACACCTGGAATCAGCCATTTCTCCAAGAAGCACTGATTTCTTTTAGTGGGAAAAGGTATTACAATACCTCTTTCTGACAAATGAAAAAGAATTACAATCTGGACACTGGAGGTGCTCCTCAATACTGGTTTGGCCATTGTTTCTACAATTTATTTAACTAATTCTTATTTAATGTTGTTCTGTGCCAGGCATTGCTCTAAGATTTTATAAATGTTTATTTATTCTTCATAACAAACCTACTATTATCCTTATTTTACAGCCGAGGAAATTGAGGTACAGAGAAACTAAGTTATTTGTTTAAAGTAACATAACTAGAAAGTAGAAGAGCCAAGATTGGAATCCAGAGTCTGAGCCTTTACCCATCATGATATGCTTCCTCCCAAGTGACCTGTTTTTTAGTCATATGCCTACCCCCTAGGCCAGGGGAAAGCAAAAAGACCTTGACTAGCAGATGCACTGAGACCACACCCCCAAAAAAACATAAAGGTGCTGTTACCAGAAGAAACAGGAATGAATCCTGGGAGGAAAAAAGAAGTCCACTATATCAGTGTTTAAAAAAAACACTCTGATTCAAGATTATAAGCCCATTTTTATTATAGGCATTTCAAAGATTAAACTTTGAAGAATTATATAAAATAATATATGATGCAGAACGAGACTCTTTTACAGAAGTTTGGGTCAATCAGAGTTTCATTACCAATTAAGACCAAGTAGCCAAAAAACAGATTAACTCCCAATAGATTAATCCCCAAAGCCACAGGAATAAACACATGAGCAAACATGAAATTTAATGTGACACAAACTGTGTATTCAGCAAAAGGAGATTTTTCTTATTAGTTATTCAACATTTTGCCCTGAGAAGGCTGAGGGCAATTGGCATGTGAATGACTTGGTCCATCCTCCTCTTCCAAAGCTATAATATCTGGAATTTCATCAGCCTCAGATGTCAAGTCTGTGACACTGAAATCTAGTACCTGTAAAAGAAGAATCTTGGATATTAAAACAAACACTAATGAAGTGAGTTGTCAAGTCCAGGTGAGCTCTTAGAAACATAAATTACTGCATGTGCATGAACCTTACTTTGTCCATAACTATGCTGTCTTCGATATGTTTATAGTCTTATTTCCACAATTCACTCATATTATAAAAGCACTAAGGAAACTTCTCTTTAAAAGGAAACCAACTAGTGGTAGAAGGAATTAAATGAAAGCTTTTGAAACTACAAGCTATAAAGCATTTCTGGTTATTCATCTGTCTATTTATCTATTATTCTTTTAAAACCAATAATATTCCTCTTTTCCGTAAGTTTGATTTTCCACCCTATAAACCCTTTGGGAAGTGTCTAGGAACTAAGGAAGCAAAAAGGTCTTTGAATAGTTGAAAGAGCCATCACAAAGCCCTAGCTCTTCTCTGCATAGGAAAGGCTTTTAGGGATAAGAAGTTCTATTAACCGTTACTTTGCATACCATTTTGATAAGCCAAGTAATATTTCTTAACCAACAGAAGATTAGAAGCAGAAAATTAGTAAGGTATAACAAGTTACTGAAGGCTAAATCTTGATAGCAGAGGAAAAAATTAGCTGATTACCTGACAGAGGCAAAAAACTAACAGTAACAACAACAAAAAATATCCATCGAAAAATAGAAGGGAAAATGAGGAATTATTGTCTAATGGGTTTATGCTTGGGATGATAATAAAGTTCTGGAAATGGATAGTGGTGATGGCTGCACAACACTACAAATGTACGCTTAAGAATATGGCTAAAATGGTACCCTTGATGGTATGTATATTTGACCACAATTTTTAAAAACAGTTAAAAAACAAAACAAAACACGAAGCGAGAATCTTGCTTTTTCTTGGGCCCCTTACCTGGCTGTTTGTGGCCGTTATTGCACTTTTCCATAAGAACTCAGGAGCTCAGAGGACTGTCTGGTCTGAGGTAAACACTTCCACTATTTATTCCTGAGCTTTCTATTTGGGGAGATCAAACTACATTCTAGATCTTCATGAATGTTCACTTTTCAAAGATTATACCCAATCTGACATCCACAAAAGCCAACACTGCTTATATAAATTGATTCAGGGCATTACCCAGGCAAGTCAACTATTGCAATTTTAGCCCTTTTAAGTTAAAAGATGCACCTTGCTTAGCTCTCTGTTCGGATCTATTTCTATTAAATGTATATTTTAACATCCATTATCACTCTGTTTTTAATAAATGTAAAATAGAACAGGAAGCTATAACACAAGAAGATATAGAGAGAGGGATTTTCTGGACCCCAAATAAGGAAACAAGCAGCAGTTCTCTCCTATCAGTGGCTAGATTGCTAGAATGGAAAAAATAAGCACTTTGACATCAGTAAGACATTGGACTAAATCCCCACTCTTCTACTTACCTCTTTTCAACCTCAGTTTCCTCACCTGTCAAGTGAGGAAAATACTGAATTGATTGCATTGCAAATGAGGAGTAAAGATAGTATACGCCTAGCTTGTAAAAGGTGCTCAATAAATTTCATTCTCTTCAGTTTCTTAAATACCACCCTCTTACACACACAAACCTCCAAAGTCGCCTATAGATCAGGTAACTACTGGCCTACAGTAGAGTTCTTTGCAGAAGATTGGAGATTCCACACTTAGGATGTAGGAAAAAAGCCTCACCAACCATCAAAAAAAGTAGCTCTAGTCCTTGAGATGATTTAGGAGAGCCATATGGATAATTCATCTTCCATATATCCAGAATGAATCAGAGTATATAATTTTCATTATTCAGGACCATCACCAAAACCTATTTGGGGGGCTGGGAAGGAAATAGGGGAGGGTGGAGCAGCTAAGAAGTAGCCACAGTCTATCAAGTTTCCATGGCGAGTTTAATTTAAAATGTAGTGGTTGTGCCTGACCATCTTCATAGGGTTTTTAGAAATGTGGCACAAAAGAAATCACTTCACAGATTTATAAGATAAATTCCTTTTCCATTGACATAAACAACAATAGTTTGGACCATCAAAGAAAGAGTGTAAGGAGTCTCTTGCTGAGAATGCCCATCAGGCATTCTGAGGCCAAACTCAGAATCACATGCTTGCTGAAATAACCATAGTCCCTCCCTGCAAGGACACTCTTTTCAAGAAAACCAAGTGACCATGCCAGGGTTCCAGGGAGTTGCATAATTTTTGCAGGTTGTTCACCATACAACCATAAGGGGGCACCACTCATTCATAAACCTTCACTGATTCCTGTATTTATTATGACAATTTTCCAGAAGGTGGCACTACAAGTGTTGAGGATAAGCTGCCATTTTCTAATTTGCATAAAACTCGCAGAAGAAAACATAGGCAATACACACTCCTTGACATTAGTCTCAGTAATATATATATTTTTTTATCTGTCTCCTCAGGCAAGGACAACAAAAGCAAAAATAAACAAATGGGACCAAATCAAACTAAAAAGCTTCTGCACAGTGAAGGAAACCTTCAACAAAATGAAAAGGCAACCTGCTGAATGGGAGAAGATACTTACAAATGGTATGTCCCATAAGGGGTTAATATCCAAAATACAGGAAAAACTCAGACAGTAACTCAATATCAAAAAGACAAAAATCCAATTAAGAAATGGGCAGAGGCCCTGAATTGGCATTTTCCCAAAGACATACAGATGGCCAACAGGTATAGGAAAAAGTGCTCAACATCATTAACCATCAGAGAAATGCAAATCAAAACCACAACGAGAGAGCTTCCCTGCTGGCGAAGTGGTTAAGAATCTGCCTGTCAATGCAGGGGACACGGCTTTGAGCCCTGGTCTGGGAAGATCCCACATGCCGCAGAGCAACTAAGCCTGTGCGCCACAACTACTGAGCCTGTGCTCTAGAGCCCACGAGCCACAACTACTGAGCCAGCATGCCACAACTACTGAAGCCCGCACGCCTAGAGCCTGTGCTCTGCAACAAGAGAAGCCACCACAATGAGAAGCCTGCGCACCACAAGGGGAAGAGTAGGCCCTGCTCGCTGCAATTAGAGAAAGCCCGCTGGCAGCAACGAAGGCCCAGTGCAGCCAAAAATAAAATAAATTAAAAAGAAATAAATTTGTTTAAAAAAAAAACCACAATGAGGTATCACCTCACACCTGTCAGAATAGTTATCATCAAAAAGCCAAAAAATAACAAGTGTTGGCAAGGATGTGAAGAAAAGGGACCCCTCATGCCCTGTTGAAGAGAATGTAAACTGGTGCAGCCACTATGGAAAACAGTATGGAGATTACTCAAAAAATTAACAATTAGGGACTCTCCTCATGGTCCAGTGGTTAAGACTCCTTGCTCCCAATGCAGGGGCCTGGGTTCGATCCCTAGTCAGGGAACTAGATCCTACGTGCCACAACTAAAAAGATCCCACATGCTGCAAGGAAGATCCCGCCTGCCACAACTAAGACCCAACATGGCCAAATAAATAAATATATATATATTTTTTAAATTAACAATTGAACTACCATACATCCTGAAATTCCACCTCTGGGTATTTATCTGAATAAAATGAAAATATATATGCATCCCAATGTTCATAGCAGCATTATTTACAATAGCCAAGATATGGAAGCGACCTAAGTGCCCATCAACAGATGAGTGGATAGACACACACACACACACACAATGGAATATTAGCCATAAAAAAAAAGTATGAAATCTTGCCATCTGCAACAACATGGATAGACCTGGAGGGTATTATGCTAAGTGAAGTAAGTCAGACAGAGAAAGACAAATACTGCATGATATCACTTATATGTAGAATCTATAAAATAAATGAACAAATGTAACAAAACAGAAACAGATAAAGAGAACAAACTAGTGGTTGCCAGAGGGGAGAGGGATGAAGGGGATTAAGAGGTACAAACTAGCAGTTATAAAATAAATAAGTCACAGGGATATAATGTACATCACAGGGAATATAGTCAATGTTTTATAATAACTTTGTATGGTGTGTAATGTACAAAAACTTCGAATCACTATGTTGTACACCTGAAACTAATATTGTAAACTATACTTCAATACAAAATTTTTTAAGTTAAGCTAAATTAGAGTAGGTCTTTCTAAAATGACATTTTATGGAGTCTACACCAAGGGTCTTGTTAAATTTTGTTTTTATTATTTTTTTGGGGGGGCCACATTGCGTGGCTTGTGGGATCTTAGCTCCCTGACCAGACTCAGCAGTGAAAGTGCAGAGTCCTAACCACTGGACCACCAGGGAATTCCCAAGGGTCTTGTTAACTAAAGTAAATTAAGAGTAGCTCTTTTTTTTTAATTTATTAATTAATTTATTTATTTTGGTTGTGTCAGGTCTTAGTTGTGGCAGGCGGGCTCCTTAGTTGCAGCACATGGGCTCCTTAGTTGCAGCATGTGGGATCCTTAGTTGTGGCATGCAAGTTGCACCATGCATGTGGGATCTAGTTCCCTGGCCAGGGATCAAACCCAGGCCCCCTGCCTTGGGAGTGCAGAGTCTTAACCACTGTGCCACCAGGGAAGTCGTGCAGCTCTTTTTAAAGTAAGACATTTTATGGAGCCCACACCAGATTTCTTGTTTGGAAAGAGTAGGACTGTTGGTAACCCTAGCCCTATCTTTGTTTCAGATTAAAATCATTTATTTCCTGTTTCCTTCATTTCTGAAAGTATGATCATTGGACCACCTGCATTAGAATCACCTAGGATGTCTTTTTTTTTTTTTTTTTTAAGCGATGCTTTTTTAAAGTGCAGATGCCTGGTACTACCTCCAGACCTACTAACCAGATTCTGTAGGGGTGGAACCCAGGAATCTGCATTTCATCAGTGTCCCCAGTTGATAATCCCTGGCATAGATAAAGAGGGCAGAGGAATGCTCACTGACAGACGGCATGGTTTTATCCATGCTGAGAGCTCACTAGGGCCATTTCATACAAGGGAGTCAGTCTGATAGATACATTAGCTACCTCCTTACTGAGTTGTCCTGTGCTCTAACCTGAGTAGACAATGAAAAGGGAAAAGAGCTTGATTCATACTATTCAACATCTACTCCTATTAATGCTAAGTTATAATTTAACTGGTTGGCTAGAAAAAAATAAAGAAAAAAAATGGTTGGCTAGAATCAAAAAGTCAGATAACAGGTGTAGGCGAGGATATGGAGAAATCAAAACCCTCATGTACTACTGGTGGGAAAGTAAGATGGTGCAGCCACTTCGGAAAACAGTCTGGCAGTTCCTCAAACAATTAAACATAGAGTGACCATATGACCCACTAGTAATTCTACTCCTGGGTATATACCCAAGAGAAATGAAAAGATAATTTACATGGTAACCATTTCTTCATCACTGACATTTACACAAAAGCACCATTTAAACTATTTGTTACTCTTGTAAAATATCAATTAACAACACTATCTACTACCTTCCTCACTTTCTTAAATTCTAGAAAACATTTTTTTCAGTGTTAGCCAAAAAACATAGATATTATGATATGGCTCTCATATCGTTAATACAGCTCTCTCAAACAGCACTTTCATAAAATCTGTACCAAACTAAACAACCTAGGTCTATTCTACAACAAGACGAGGCTCCTCTGTGAGACTTAAAACCTTGCATTATATTATATCCCATTTCTCTCTAATCTGTAGGCCCAGTTTAAGCAAGTTAAGCATGGAGGAGAAATCCCAGGCAATTGTCTCCCCTCCCCCAAACACTGTGCTTTCACACTGCCACCCTATCATTCCACTTAGCCATCTTCCTGACAATCTTAACAACTAAAGATGTGTTGTGTTAATCAGCAATCTCACCTGTCAAATTCAACAGGGCCATGGGCTGCCTGCCTCTTACTACCTTATCATCAATTGAGGGTGTGATATTCCTAGTCTGCCTCTTCCACTTGAGCACCCAGCCTCTGCTCAGCAACCCCTGGATAGTGAACAAGAAGGCCTCAATCCCAACCAGTCCTAAAAATATGACCTGAACTTATCCCAGTAATGGTCCAGTTGACACAATTTCTTCTAGCAATTGGTAGCTTCTCAAACATGAGGGTATGGCATCAGAATCTCAAAAGGTAAGCAAGGGGAACAGGAACGATACCATAAAACATCTTTCTTTGGTCTAAGTTGACCTCAAGCCTGATAGGACTTCTTATTCTTCTCCTTCTCTGCGAATAGTCCGATACTATTTCCTTTCCAGTTTCTCCATCTTTCAGATGAAGTAGGCTGCTACAGGATAGCCTGGGAAATTAGACATCCAACAGTGGAATTATCCAGCATCTTTTCCTTACTAAATAGCAACTGTGAAAATATGATAGGATTTCCTACATTATAGGATATCTTTGGGGAAGGTGGACACTTACAGCATGAAGGTATCGCCCTTTGAGATACAAGCAACAAATACCTTGGTTTATAAGGCAGGGACATCTCACAAGACCATCACCCATGCAGGCCTCTGTGCTACGTCACTCCTGGAGCTGGATCAGGACTGAGGCCCAGCTGGCCCAGTCTCAAGTCCACGAGAGCCCAGGAAGGTCAGGCTGGCAAGAGCCCTCCTTTCCATCCCCCACCTGCTCCCCCAGGCATCATTTAGATGCCATTTCTTAGATTTGTGCACAAATATCTATCCTTCTCCTTATTCCTCCTTCCCTCACCAGTCATCTCCATGAGCTAAATGATACTCTAAAAGGGATATCTCAGGTAAACCAAATTTCAGTTTTTCCTGTTTCACTTCAGTATTCCTTCAATATCTATCATGCCTTATCAAAGTGGATATATTTTCCCAATCATGATCTGATATTATATACTCACTACTCACTCTGGAACTGGCCAGTTAAAGACACTACGTGTCACTGTCCCACAGAAGGTATCCTCATGACTAGTGCAAAATAGAAAGACACCCCATCCTCAAACACTTCACTTCCATCTGTTGAAAAACATCACTAATTTTACTTTACAGATGATAAAACTAAGGCTAAGACATTAATGGCTAATATACCATGTTCCCTTTTTTGCCCAGAACTAATTAGAAAGTTCACATTATAACTACATGCAAAGGAAAGAAGTAGGTTTGTACACTCAGGCACACTATGCCAGGCTTCATGTAGCTAAATATTCAAGAACCTGCTGTAATTATAGACTGTGCTAGGCTTAGTCAGCTTTTTTCCCCTCAAAATAATTGTCCTCTTTGGGAAAAAGTTTGTTAAACTACAACTGCCAGTTTATGCAACAATAAAACGAGGACACCACAAATTCTGAGACATGTTGACAACAAAATGAAATGCGTGTAGGCACAAACTTGAGACACAAAGTCAGACAGACAAAACCAAGGGCAGAGGTATTCTTCTAGAAACTAAGGTCTCTTTATATTCTGTCTTGCTCATGAAGAACAGCTTTGAGAACAGTCTCTTTTTCATAAGCAATTCAGTAGGTACTATAACTCTTATGAAGGGGAAACACAAAGGTTTATGTTCAGTATAAGAAAGTCTGTGTACAGCTGTAGTATATAAATTTTCCAACCATTTAGAATCAACCACAAAATACCAGCCTTGAAGTTTTGAGGCAAATGACAGCAGGATCACATCCAATTAGGACGAATAAAAAAAAAATTTTTTTAAGAGGCAGAGTCTCTAGAAAAACCAGTCACTAGGGATGGGCAGGCCAGTGCATGGATTGGTTCCACCCTGGAAGCCCATAAATCATTGACAGTCCACTGTCCCAGAAACCAGAGGTTCCTTAGCTTCAAGTATCTCAGGGAGTCCCTCCAAATGAGCTCACATGTTTACTGATTCCTGGAGCTACCTCAAGGGGAAAAAATTTATTTCTCTAACTTAGTAAGCTTTGATAAGTTTATTCACACAAGTCCATGTAAAGTTATATGCTGCTTCCTTGTTTTCATGGGGAGACAGGGGTGAAGCAGGGTAGAAAGAGGAGACAAATTTGACTTAGACTTCAGTTCTGCTGAAGGGCAGGACAGGTAGAAGCAGGCAGCTCTATTTCACGAGTTGTAAGACTGGCTTTTTTGAAAAGGTTTGGCATACTGCAGCTTTGTCATGAGGAGATCCATATTTCCTAAATAATTAACCCACATTAAGGGGATTAGAAGTCTGGACACCCTAGGTAGGAGGTAGGAAGAACCCTTTTCTACAGGGGGTCCAAAGTCTTTTTTTTCTAATTATTCTCATGTGGTCTTCTAAAGGCATTTCACCCACAGCTGAGGTTAGTGATTTCTCCCAATGTGACAACATGGTACCTTAAGTCCAGCTGAGACTGGACACTGAACAATCTCATTCCTTACACGTTAGATGGCCCCTTGGCAAGAAATACTGCTATCTTTACGTGAGACTGCTGCAAAGAGTCACTGCTTCCTCTCAGCTCTGATTTCTTTTCAGCAAGGCAGTCAGTCATAAGTGGCTCCTTCTGCTAGTTTAAAAACCTGTTCTCAGGGGTCCAGTAAATGGGCAAATGAAAGGAACCACCACCACCTAATAAAATTCTTATAGGAACATTAGCTTTTAATTTGTTTAAAACCTGTTATCAAACATTCCATTTTTAACATTAGTCTTCCAATGTTATTACAAATTCCCCAACAGCCCATTTGAATTCATGTGAATTAATAACCCTGTCATGCAGGCAAAGCAGTTCCAAGAAAGCCACACTAAAAGCACATGTAACACACAGCATAAAAGTGATCTATTCTGCAGTGAATTTTATTGAATTCAAAGGGGGCATTCCTTTATGAAAAATAAAAAACTCAGGGTGCACAAGCATGCATTGTGAGACAAACCAGTGCTGAGGCCTGCTCAGACCAAACCAGAGCAGACACCAGTTCATACAACAGCCCACATGAAGGTGTTTTTATTCAATACAAACAGACAGCAGCAGTGGCAACAGAATGAGGCCATAAATGCACTGGGACATTTTGTGAGTTCTGGATAGGCTCTGAACAGTCTATCATTCTTTTCTTTCCAGCCAAGTAAACAACAGAACTCATCCGTTAAAGTAGAAACTTTAAAGCTCTTAATCCAGTTGGCAATGACTACAATAGAGGACCTTTTTTTCTCGATAGCTGCTTTCCCACTTCAGAGTTGTCTAGCAGGTTTCAACGTAAGAGGAGGGGTCATCTGGCTGGCTGCCCTGTGCACTGCTGACAGGGACAGGTGTAATGTGTGTTGCGCTCAGGCTGCCGGGCCTCCTGGCTGTACCTTGGGCCTGAGCACGCTGAGACTCAGCCACCTGAGGATAAAAGGGACCTACCAGCCAGTTGAGGGGTGTGTTGTTAACAAGATAATCCATCACATCATCTAAAGACTCCTTCATTTTCTGCAGCTGCCCCTTGCTGGAAGCGAGGAGGCCGTCAGACACTTCCTTAAAGGAGGCAACGTTGCGAAACACTGAGTAGATGTCACCAGCCATCACCCCCAAGTGGTTGGCCTGATCTTGGATGTTCTGTGGTAACCCTTGGATGTTGGACAGGAGGGTGTGGCATGTGGTCTGGAGCTGCTGAGTCAGGTTTCGGGCAATAGCAAGAGTACGTGACTCTATGTGCTGCAAATAAGACAAGTTTAAGAATTAGCAGTGGATCCAACAGTCCTATGTATGAATTAGTTCACTTACAGTCAGCTGGTTATACATCCACCACACATGTGGATTCTTTAACTTTTTAAAATCCTCATAGCAACCCTGAGTGAAGCAGCATTATTTCGCATTTCATAAACATGAACATAAGCTTAGAGTTGAAATAACATGCCCCAGTTAACAGCTGGAGTGTAGATTTGAACTAGTGCCTGAGTCTTCAAAGTTCATGGTCTTAAGCTGAAGAAACCTAACAGGGGAGACCGGACAGAAGGAAAATACACTCCATATTAGTAGGGCAACTTAGATATTCTCTCCTCAAGTGAGATATGATATGAACAAACAGTTAATATTGATTTCAAGGGCAAATGCATACTAGCTTTCGGAATGCAAAGGACCACGTTCTAGGGCTACAATATGCTATTTCTTCTGTCTGGAACATTCATCCCCTTACTGCCTTTTCACCTAGTTTATTCACCCCTTAGGTCTCAGCTTACCACTCATCTCTTCCAGCAAACCATCTGACTCACCCATCCTCACTCCAAGGTTGAGTTAGTACCCTTCCTATGTAGTATTCTCATAGCAACTATATTTATGCTATCAAAAAACCACTATGACAGTAAAGATGCCTATATTCACTTAGTCTATAGCCATTGTAAGGGCAATGCTCGTGTTTCTCAATTAGTTGTATCCTGATAGGGACAATATGCCTATCTGTAAATTGTTAGATAAAGTTGCACATTTTTGCTTTTTGGTCACATAACAGGCAACCTATGTATACTGTATTGTTCAAACTTTTGATAGAGTATTCTAAGAGGAATAATAAGAAACTTATTAGTAAGTTTCTAATAAGAAGTTTTAATAGTAAGAACGTCTTCAGAAGCTGTAGTGGATGACTCTGTCCCAGTTGTCTCACCTCAGCACAGTGGGACTCATCTGTATCGTCATATCCGATGCTTCTCTTCCACTCCAGCCAGGACAGATAGAGCTTATCCTGAGCACCCTGAATTTTCTGGTTGGCATCATGCACATTCTTCCTGGCAAATTCAATCTACAACACGTTGAAAGAAGACAAAGGAACAAACTAGTCAGACCTTCTTGTTAGCCTGTTCTCAGATCCATGATGTAAATCAGCCAACATCAGCTCTTACAGAAATTCTTGGTTTTTAAGGAGACCTATCCCTGATAGCATTGTTATTTGTTATCAATATGTGTAAGTCAACCAAGCAGTCGTAGTACTTATGGCCTTTTATTTAATTATTAAACCACTGTCTCCAATTTACCTCCAGTTTAACATAGGCAAGGCAACTGAAATTCAATACGTGTAAAATATAAAATTACAAAAGAGAAAGGAACTCGAACTTCCTCTTCCCTGTTGCCAGCCACCTACTTCCCCTTCCAAGAATAAACTGGTTTCTAATGGCCATACAATACATACTGTTCTGTAACTTGGCAATCCTTAATGGCTACACAGTAGTCTTTTGTGATGTATCAATGTAATCAGTCCCCTATTAGTTGATGTGCACTGTTTATACTCTTTTGCAATTCTGAGCAAATATACTTATCTGTAAGATAGGTTTCTAGAAGGAAAGCTGCTCCAGGCATAGGTGTGTCTGTAACTTTCCTACAAGAGCCCCTTGAATCCTCTGGAAGTACAAAAACACAAGTACTGCTCTTTCTCTACACCATCGCCCACAGCATCTAACCTTGCCAGTGCCATTGGACAAAACCGGAATCAGTAATTTGACCCCTCTGAGTAAGATTAACGCCACTTCATATATTGATATTTCAGCTATTTATACTTTCTTTTTTCTGCGAGTTTTCTGGATACTCTTTGCCCATTTTTCTATTGGATTGTTCATGTGTAAGATTAAAATTCTTGCATTTCATGATATGTCTACTCCCAATCCTCGAGATAAATGAACTCACTTCAGATACCTTTAAAGGAAGTTGTACTCACCAGGTTGACAGTGGAATGGAGCTGAGAAATGGTCTCTTGGCTTTTCTGCTTAGCTTCTTTAACCCTGCTGAGGGCCTGCTGGTAGGCCCATGAGCGGAGCTTGGTGGACAGGGATCCCAGTCTGATATAATAACTTGGCTTCTGAACAGGATCAAATCCTTCCACTTTTTTGGCTTCTTTTTCTGAAGTTACATAGAAGTGACCAAAAAAAAAAAAAAAAGTCCAGGATCACAGCTCTAAGTGACAAGGCCTGGAATCTAACCTGGATCTTGACTTTGTTGATTCCACTCACCCATCTAGCAATCATGCACCCCTCTTCCCAAGATGCCTCATGTCTGCTGCTGGGCTTAGCAGCCCAGAACACATCCCTATATGTGACACATGTCACCTACACAGGTCTCTTCCCACTAGAGCTTCTTACCTGGCACAGAGTGAGCACTAAATCTTTAATGATTCTATACAGCGGCCCATTAAGGACAATCCATTTATAGAAAGTATTTCTCTAGGCTAATTTCTCCCGAAGTTTCAAGACTTACTACGTACAACTCAGTGTGAAACTTAAGAGTACCTTAAGAAGGAAAACTATAGGGACAGAAAGATTAGTGGTTGCTCAGACAGTGGGGGTGGTGGGGGGATGGAGACTGACTGCCAACAGGCATGAAGGATCTTTTATCTTTGGGGGTGATAGAAATTGTATAACTGGATTATGATGGTTATGTAACTGTAAATTTAGAATGAAAAAAGGTGAATTTTTTGGGTATATAAAAGTATATCTCAATAAAGCTGTTTAGAAAGATTGCTTTAAGATATAAAACATTGGGAGTTCCCTGGTGGCCTAGTGGTTAGGATTCTGGGCTTCCACTGCCATGGCCCGGGCTCAATCCCTGGTCGGGGAACTGAGAGCCCACAAGCTGCATGGCAGAGACAAAAAAAAAAAAAAAAAATGTAAAACATTATTTCAAGAAAAAAAATCCAATTACCTAGTTCATCCTTGATGAGAGGGAGGTACTGGTCTACCAGCAGCTCTGATTTGGTGAGCGCATTTTCTACTCCACTGCTCACCAGCTGCATCATCCGACTTCCTAGGACTATGTTAATGCCGCCACTGACCACGGATTTGGTCTTCTCCACACTGCCAGTCACTGTTCCTTTCGTCTTGTCCACCACCCCAGTGATTGTGTTGGCCACAGAATCCTTGGCCCCAGTCATAGTAGTCGTCACAGCATCTTTTGCCCCAGTCATAGCTCCTTTGGCATTGGCCACAACCTACAGGGAAAAAGGCAGATCATTTGGCTGGTGAGAAGCATAAAAACCTAGTTAAGTTCTTAACTAAGGTAGCATAGTTGAAGAGTTAAAGAATGAATATGGCCCTTTTACTTTCTAGTTGTAGGTCTTAGACAAGCCACTGAGAGTTGATGAGCCTCAATTTCCTTATCAGGTATAAGTACCCTACTTGCCACCACTCAAGGGTTGTTGGAGGACCAAATGAGGGAAACATAAAAAATCTGTCAATTTGTCAAGTTTTTTTTCTTAATTTATTTATTTATTTTTAAAATTTATTTTATTTCTGGCTGCGTTGGGTCTTCGTTGCTGCACGCGGGCTTTCTCTAGTTGCGGCAAACGGGGGTTACTCTTCGTTGCAGTGCACGGGCTTCTCACTGCGGTGGCTTCTCTTGTTGCAGAGCACGGGCTCTAGCCACATGGGCTTCAGTAGTTGTGGCGCACAAGCTCAGTAGTTGTGGCGCACGGGCTTAGTTGGTCCACAGCATGTGGAATCTTCCCGGACGAGGGCTTGAACCCGTGTCCCCTGCATTGGCAGGTGGATTCTTAACCACTGTGCCACCAGGGAAGCCCAAGGTTTTTTTGGTTTTTGTTTTACACTAGATGAACCTATAGTAATTAAGGCACAAGGAGTACTCTAGAGAAAATGGCATTTTCCACACTGACATGCTTATACTGAGCCCCTCATGCATGCCTTTAAGTATAGATATAGGTATCATGCACACCTGGCCCTATGCACACAGCCCCAAGCCAAAACACAGGTAGAGGTGTCAGTTCTCCATCCTACTAGATGTGCTCTCAGGTACCAAGTGAGAAAAGGCTCTATTTACCACCTCTGCATTTATCCAGTACCACATGGAAATCAGTGATTTGAGAAAGCCATTTCACCTACAGAGATGAAGCCACAAATTTAATAGAGATCAGACTACAGGTATTCTAGCCCAAAGGTGGATAGTTCATCTCTGCTTCTTAAGACAACCTGACAACAGTTCAGGAGGTAACAGAGTGATCATTACTCTTTCAAAAATATATCCAAGGTTGAGGGGACAAACAAGTATTACCTGTTTATGGTCTGCACAGCCTGTGTTAAACAGATAAAACTTAAAAATGCCAGGTGGCAAGCCGCAGCACTCTTGTCCAAGCTCACCTGGTTTGTCGGCTGATTCAGAATAGGCAGTTTCTCCTCAATCCTGTCTAGCCCCTTACAGGCGTAGGTATTGGCAACGGCAACTAGAAGAATCACAAACGATGAAAATGTTAACAGTCTGGGTAAGAGTGAATATATATCCTGAGCCTTCATTCTTACTATAAAAAAAACAGCAAAAATGTTCATTTTAATTTACCATGCAATACTTTGCCTGGTTTCTCTAGTTCAGAAAGAAGATTCTTGCCAGGTTTCTGGCAACTTTCTTCTACTGACAGGGAAATAAGGATATGGGTGTGGGAAGGGTGGGGGGAGCAGCAAGCAGAGGCAGTGACAGGCCAAGTAGGATGCTGGCCAAGAAGCCTCTTACTCACCAACTGTCCCCTAAGGTTAATGCCAGGAGAAGCCAGGCTTCACCTGAACCCTCATTCAGGGAACGAGGTATATGAAAACTCTCAAAATTAGCATCTCCATGCTAGTTTAACCCTCACCTACACTTAATTCAGTAGGTGGCAGTGTACTTTGGGTTATCACCAGGAAACAGTATGCTAACAGCACCCTGGATCTCCCTAAAAAGACCCGGATTTTAGTCCAAGCTCCCCCCACCTCCCAGCAATGACCAAGCCTAGAACTACTACTATACTCATTTGGGAAGTAGCAGAGTTGGAAAACTGATCTCTAAAAGGTTTCTTATAATCCTAAAAGTCCACGACATAACCACTTGGGGGAATGATTTAAACCCTTATTCAAAAGTAGTTCATAATGTGGAGAAATTGAAGATTCCACTCCTAGGTATATACCCGAGAGAATTCAGAACATATGTGCACACAAAAACTTGGGCACAAGTGTTCACAGTAGCATTCATTATTCATAATAGGCATAAAGTAGAAGCAACCCGAACATCAACTGATGAATAAAATATGACATATCCATGCAATAAAATATTAAATTATTCCATATTAAAAAGGAATGAAATACTGATATGACGCTACAATTTGGATGAACCTTGGAAACATTATGCTAAGTGAAAACTAGCCAGTCACAAAAGACCACATATTTTATGATTCAATTTACATTACACGTCCAGGATGTGCAAATCTATGAAGACAGAAAGTAGATTACTAGTTGCCTAAGGTGGGGGTAGGGGGACGGGGAGTGACTGTGAATGAGTATAAGTGTACAATTCACAGGCATTCACGATACTGTTCATTCACAATATTGTGCAACCATTACCACTATCATTTTCAGGACTTTTTCATCATCCCAAACAGAAAGTGGTACGAGGTTTCTTTCCGGGGTGATGAAAATGTTCTAAAATTGATTATGGTGATGCCTACACAACTCTGTGAATATATTAAAAGCCACTGAATTGTATGCTGATGTTATTTATTTCTTTTCTTAAAGCAGTTCACATATACTGTGTAGTCCCAAGGAAGTCAGCTATTTCAGTTCACTCACTCTTTCCCCGTATGACCTCACTTGCCAACACAGAAGCATCTCCGGGGGATTTTTTTTTGTAATATCATAACATCTGCCATTGTTATGAAGCAGGCCTTCTATAACAATGAGGGTCACCTGGCAGTTTCTCGGGAAAGGCAGCATGTGTCTCAGGAAAGGCTGAGGATTCCTGATGCGTGCTTAAGGCATAACACTGGCATTCACCATATTCAAGCCAGCTTCCGGGCTCACTCCTGATGAGTACATAGGACTAAATTTTGAGGGGGAAATCAAAACTCACTTTGTGGCTCTAGCTTTTGGATGATTGGCAGAGCACTCATCACGGCCACCGAGGTGATGGTCTTCACGCCCTTCTCTGCCATCTCACACACAGACTTCAAGTAGGGATACTGATCCTTCGTATTGATGTAAGCCGAGGAGACGAGGTCATATGTGGAGCTCACCAAGGGTAGGTTGGCCACCCTTGTCACCACACTCTGCAACCAAGGAGGAGGGAGAGCTTAACTTCCAAAACACACTGGGGAGGGAAAGGAATCAAGAAACAGCTATTTATAAATCATACCGGCTGTGGTTCAACTGCAACAGATGCCATTTTTCTTCTGGAGAAAGAAATCTGCAGAAGAGAAACTTGGTTCAGGACACTGTAATAAGACTCCCAGATTCATTCTCCAACCGAAGCAAATGCTAATTTCAAGTAGAGCAAAATTCAAGTTTAGTCTGCATTTCTTCCCACCCTCTGGCTCTCAGAGCTCTCCTCTGGGCAAACTAAAAGACGGTTTTTAAAGCTCACGTGTACAAGTCACCCACTTAAAATGTTCAATTCGTTTTCCCCACCAGAACATTAGAGATGCCTTTTGAAGATAAATATCTGTCCACAAAAATGCTAATCAACTTAAAACCCATGGTAAAACTAAAGAGATATTCCAAGTAGAAGACATCTTGTACAGTCAGGACGATCAAGACGGAGCACTTTGGTGGGGGGGCGGTGGTTACTCCTTCTTTGTCAAAGAACTGAAACTAGTTCAGGGGACACTAAACACACGAGAAAGGAGGTGCTCCGCGGAAATGAGAAACTTTTCCGGACGCTTTAAAATGTCAATTTAGTGTCCCCAACGACCCACAGCCACACAAAACAGCCTCAATGCTAAGCAGCAGAGCTGGAAAGTTAAGAACCCACCACTTCGGAGCCAACCAGTTCACCCTCCGGCCAAGGGTCCCACTTTTACAAGAAATGAGAACCACGCTAAAGGCGGAAATCAGACGCCAGCACCAATAGCCCGTCTGTCACTGCGTACCCCACAAAATTCTGTTTCAAGATGATTTTCTCACGCGTTTCCTTTTAAATAACGTCCTTTCGGGACGACTGGAAACTGTTACCCGCAACCAAGCCAAGAAGCTACAACCGCACTAAGGCAGCGGGCAGAAAAGCAGCCTGAATCAAGGAACAAAAGCGAGGTTGCAAAGCGCAGGCCCAGGAGACAGCCCCTTCCCAGCCGGGGCCCGGAAACCGCCACGAGGCCGCCAGCGTCCAGCCTGGAGCCCGCGGGGCGCCGAGCCGCGATGGACCGGGACCGCAGAGGTGACGCGTACCCACCGGCTGGCAGCAGCCCAGAGCCCAGGATCCAGCGGGTCCGCGCGGCGTTCACAAGGCCCGGCCCGCGGGCGCCGGGCTATATACCCCGCCCTCCCCCGCCCCCGCCCCCGCGCCACGTGACTGGCGGCTCCCTGACACCCGACCCCCAGAAGCCGGGCCGAGTCCCGCCACCTCCCCCAACTGCAGGGCCGCCTCCAGGGGTGGGGGCCCCTTTCGGGGTGGGCGTGGCGGGGGGGGCCCTGCCTGGGTCAGGGGTGCTGGGGTTCCCCCGACAAAAATGCGGCCGGCGCCCACGCTGCATTTGTAGTTTTGCAAAAGGCAGTGGAGGAGTCGCGCGGACAGACGAACAGTAACTAACCTGTTGATTTCCACCAGTCCTCAGAATAGAATTGTCTTTAAAAATGGAAGCAGTGACGTCTGGACTGTTATTTATAACAACTTCTTAAGTTTTGTGAAATTCTAAATGATGACGGACGTGTAGAGATGGCTGTTTTGCTGTTCTTTTGACTTTAAAGTCAGTTCCTCAAACATCGGTCTGATTTAAAGTTGAATCGGAATTTCCAAAACGGAATTTTTTTGAGAATACCGTTTGTTGGTTTTGTTTGTTGGTTTGTTTCAGCGAGACTTAAACCCAAATCACTCCGGGATGATAGCTGCCTATGATTACTATGCAAGATGGCTTTTTTTTTTTTAAGAAACAAATCAACGTCTGAGTCCCAGTTTCTTCTTGTGTAAAATTCAGGATTTGAACCAGATTATGTGAGCAAACAAATTGTGCAACTGCCCCATCCCGGGTAGGAGCTCTGTGGACCGCTCCCTGAGTGAGTGGCCTGGGATCTGATGACATCGCCGAGGGCCTCGGCCTCCCTTCTCCCTCTCAGGGAAGGTAAACAAGAAAGCACAGGTGGGAGGTGCGAGGGGGAACTGGCGCCGGGTCCTCGGCCTCCGGAATTGGGAGCAAGCGGAGGCAGGGAGGACACAGGAACCTGGCGGCGGGCTTTGTCAAGCTACAGAGTTTGAACTGTGGGAAACCCTCAAAGGCATTTACCTTAATTACGTAACTAGTGTTGCATGCACAGAGATCCTGTGCATATTTAGAGCTCCAAACCGACCCATTAAAAAATGTATCCTTTATACACGACGGAAGACATCTGGAGGCCCCCAGCAAGAAAAACCAAATATTGTGTCTTCCCGCCCCGCCTACACACACCAGGTCATTCAAAACAAAATGCAGTACTTCCATAAAATAACTGTTAGGAAGTCCAAAAATTTATGGGTTTTTTTCTCCTATGTTGACATCTTCAATGCTTTAAGCAATCAAATTATTTTTTGCTCTTCTTTTTGCTCTTCTGTCTTTGTTGGTGCTCTAAGCAGATGTTTAGTGTGCCTATTGTTAATGTCACCACCCTAATCTAAAACGACAGGAATTTGAGTGATGATGGTGAGGGTTTTTGTTTTTTTTTTTAACTTCTCACTGTTCTGGCCTCTTATTTTGCAACAGAAGGCTCTTGCCCTTTCACCTGTAAATGCCTCCATGCTTTCACTTGTTTTAAACCTGTGAGTCACTTGCCCTCTTTAAGGATAAGCAAGCTTCCTTCTGTGTTTCTATACCTGAGAAGGAGAGGGCTCCAGAGACTCATGTTGGGGTCTAGACTTTCCAAGTCCCCAGAGGATAAAGCACACCATATTCTGCACCTGCTTTTCTTTCATCTTCATGAGTCTGGGACAACATGGAGCTAGTGGCAACAATAACACCCAAGTCCTCCAGGTGATTCTGTTGGTCTCTAACGTTTGAGAACCTTTGTTTTACAGAGGTGATTTTTCATAGTTGGTCTTGGGACTAGTGCATCAGAATCACCTAGGGTGCTTGTTAAACATTCTGTCTCCTACCCAAGCCCTACTGAGTTAGGAGCTACAGGGGGTAAGGCCCAGGAGCCTACATTTTTAAAAATACTTTCTTTAGTAACACCACTTTACTCTTCACAAAGCACTTTCACATGTTCCTCATTGTTTGAGCCTCCCAACAATCTGGGAACTCAGTGCAATAGGGATTATCACTCCCATTTTAATAATGAGAAACAGTGTCAGAGGCATGAGGTGATTCTGCCCACAGTCATGACTGACTAAGTAGCAAGCTAGGTGAGACTAGATCCTGGGGACATAACCTGAGCTAGTTACCTAGTTGCTCTTTGCCTTAGTTCCTTCATTTAAAAACTGGAAATAATAACAGTCCTTTATCTTCTAGGTAAAGGGCATATGGTTATTCATTTCATGTACTAGTTTTTCAACTTTTCTGGGGCTTTAAATGTTTCATAATAAAAGGTTGAGGGTACTACCCAACAATGAGAGAGAATGAACAGACCTATAACTACGTGCCATGTAAGTGAAAGAAGCCGCATACAAATAGTGCTGGACAAAACAAGCAAACTAAGCTCTGTGGTCAGAAGTAAGGCTTGGTAGTTGCTTTTGAGGGAGGGGAGGGCTAGTAACTGGTTGGGGCCACAAGGGGCCTTTTGTGTGCGAGTAATTTTCTTGTTCTGGGTGCTAGTTACATGTGTCTGCTCTTCTTGTGAAAGTTCATTAAACTGTACACTTTATTTTTTATATGCATGCTATACTTCTCTTTTTAAAAGTTTTGAAAAGTTGAGAAGAGCAGAAAGTAGCGGTGCTTACTTCATAAGGTTTTTGTGAGGAGTAAATGAATCAATACATTCAACAGAATAATGCCAGGCACACGGAAATGGTACCTATTATTTGTGGGGTTTTTTGAACTTTTGAATTTTATTTTATTTATTTTTTATACAGCAGGTTCTTATTAGTTATCTATTTTATACACATCAGTGTATACATGTCAATCCCAATCTCCCAATTCATCCCACCACCACCACCACCACCCCGCCACTTTCCCCCTGTGGTGTCCAAACGTTTGTTCTCTACATCTGTGTCTCTATTTCTGCCCTGCAAACCGGTTCATCTGTACCATTTTTCTAGGTTCCACATATATGCGTTAATAAACGATATTTGTTTTTCTCTTCCTGACTTACTTCACTCTGTATGACAGTCTCTAGGTCCATCCACGTCTCTACAAATGACCCAAGGAAATGGTAGCTATTATTAGTGTTTTCTAACCACACCCAGAGCCTTTTTGCCCAAGAGAGCCTTGCTTACAGGGGAAGCAGAAGCAGCTCCAGGGAACGGGCCATATCCCAGGTCCCACCTGATCTTCCTTCCTGGACTACAAAGTATGAGAGACTCTGTTGACAGAGACACATTTCTTAGAGTTCGTAGCAACTCAACCTGGGTGTATTATTGATACAAAGTAATAGTAAAATAGAAAGAAAAAGAAAATCTGACTTGAAGTTTCCTCTTGCAGAGGTAGGGCAACTGCCTCCTTCCCCAGACCTTATCCTTTTTTCTTCCCTTCCACAAGAGCACTGTATGCACCAGCTACATCCTTCTGTATCCCTGCCTCCATGCAGCGCTCACTCCCTCACAGACCTCGATCTCTGGACAAACCCTTGTTGCCTCTGCCTGGAGTGCCTGCCCAATTGGCAAACTCTACTCACTCTGTACTACTCAGCTCTCCACTTCTGTGAGGCCCTCGGCTCCCAGATCACTAGTGAGTAGTAGGACTGGGCCTGCAACCAGGTATGTTTGACTCTAGAGTCTACACTGTTTATTATTACTTGGTGTGTGCTCTTAGGCAGTAAATACACTTGACCCTCAGTGCCTGTAAGATGAAGGAGTTAGATGATATCTAGGGTTCCTTCTAGCTGTATTATGTTAACTCAAAAAAATAACAATACCTTACCTTGTGTATAGCTTTACAATGTCCCTTTTTTTTTAAATTTATTTTTGGCTGCATTGGGTCTTTGTTGCTCTGCGCAGGCTTTCTCTAGTTGCGGCGAGCGGGGTCTACTCTTCGTTGTGGTGTGCAGGCTTCTCATTGCGGTGGCTTCACTTGTTACGAAGCATGGGCTCTAGGCAGCCGGGCTTCAGTAGCTCTGGCGCACAGGCTCAGTAGTTGTGGAGCATGGGCTTAGTTGCTCCGTGGCATGTGGGATCTTCCTGGACCAGGGCTCGAACCCGTGTCCCCTGCAATGGCAGGCGGAGCCACCAGGGAAGCCCAGGAATCTTAATCTGGTTAGTCGTATCCCTTGAGGAGGAGCTAGGACTCTGTTTTATTGCTGAACTATTGTCATTACTTTTCTTGCTTAGCTGCTTTTTCTTTGTTTCTGTATTCTCTCATTTCCCTAATTAGCAACTGCTTTGCCTGCTCTCTGGAACTCAGGGAAGGCCTGGGAGACTAAAGCCTTTTTTTTGTTACCAACAAGAAACGGGGGGAAAGGGAGGGGCTTTAGTACCTGGGAGGGCCCCACAGGGTCCTGGTCCGTTTCAATCCCCCCTCTTCTTTGATTCTCCTCAATCCTGAGGGGAACAGAGGCAGGACAAGGAAGGGAATGGAATACAGTTTTGGATAGAGAGGTTCATCATAAACTCGGGAGGGGAACTCGGTTTCATACCCAGAGATTCTGATTCACCTCATTCAGGAAATAGTCCAGAAATGTTTAAAAAGTAGCCCGGGTCATTCTGATGCAGGTAATCCAAGAACTATACTTTAAGAAAACTGCATTTGGGACTTCCTTGGTGGTCCAGTGGTTAAGACTCTGTACTTCCACTGCAGGTGCATGGGTTTGACCCCTGGTCGGGGAACTAAGATCCTGCATGCCTCTCCGTGCGGCCAACTAAAAAAAAAAGAGAGAGAGAGAAAGAAAAAGAAAATTGCATTCAATTACAGTATTATATATAGAAGGGATAAACAACAAGATCCTACTGTATAGCACAGGGAGCTATATTCAGTATCCTGTGATAAACCATAATGGAAAAGAATATGAAAGAGACTATATATATATATATATATATATAAATGAATCACTTTGAAGTACAATAAAAATGAACACAACATTGTACATCAGCTATACTTCAATAAAATAAATTTTTTAAAAAAGAAAACTGCATTCAAACCACACTCTTCTGAGAGACCAAGAGGCTGGGGGATCTGCCTAAGGCACCGCAGCGGGCAGAATCGAAACTAGAATGTGAGGTGTCCGACTCCATAACCTTTCCGCCATGTACACAAAAATACAACTCAACAATAAGACCGTTTTATGAAATCATCTTGGCATGAAGAATTGCCCTTTATAACATATGTTTATTGATTTAAACTCTAAACCGAGCTTACTGGCCAGCCCCAACACTAAAAAGCCCCTAAAAATCTATTTTTTTAACAATTTATGAAATATATTCACATGTGAGGTAGGAAGGATATGCTATGCCTATTCTGTGCTCTGACTCAAAGTCACTTGTCCAAACCACTTATTAGGTTTGTAAGCAGTAAAGTTAAGTCAAAGATCCTGTCTACAACCTTTCAGCTATATCATGCTATCTCTGAAGAATAAACGTCAAAGGTCCCCAGTAAGTGTTTGTTGAATGAATATTCAAATAAAGAGCAAGAGGGAATGAGGTAGTAAGAAAGGAAGAGGATAAAAAAAAAAAGATCAGGGGCATTTCCTCAGGGGACTAGAAAGGAATTGTTCTTGGTAGATGGGGAAGAAGGCTTTGTGAAATTACGAAAGCCTGCCCCAAACAGACACACAGGTGCACACTGCCTTCCATACACTACCTATGTGTCATTCCCCAGGTTTGATCAGTTCCCAAAAGACATCAGGCCTGTGGATAAAATGTTTATTTCTTTTTTGTTCTTTCTCAGGAATTAAGTATCATAGGTCATTTTAACTTTGGGCCACCAAGCCCAGATGATAACCCTAGAATTTTAGAGCAGGAAGAGATTCTACTGATTATCTAATCCAGTGGGTCTTTATGTTCATCTTCATGGATGAAAGTTGTTTGGGGCACAGATCTTCAAACAAGCACCTTCTCCTGGGATGGCTTCTTCAGCAGTTTTCTTGGAGGCAAAAGCTGTGGGCCAGCTACCCTTGGAAAGTGGTCCTTTGAGCCTCGCTTCATCTTTGAAAAGATGCCTGATCCCTCCATTTCTCTGAGCTCTCTATTGGTCGAGGGCAAGGTGAGAAGTAGGGGTAGGAGAGGAGTGATTTCTGTTTCTTGCTCAAGTATGCTAATTTTGGAAAGCCTGAGCCAAAAGTTTTGGGAATGACAGCTATTATATTCACTGTCAACCTCCACATTCTAGCTCTGGAATTAGATTTGGCAAAGATGCTTTTACTAGGTTGGCTTCTGACAGAGCCAATACTAGCAGTCCTCAATGACTCAACAAAAAACTGAGGAGGAAATTGCGGGAAACATGACTTTACCCACAAAGGTCACTGCCATTTCGAGAATCCTCCCACTCTCTGAGCTGCAGAATGAAACCCTCAAGGTCAGGATACATTTTGTCATCCAAGTATGAGTCATTCCTTTTTTCTGAACCTATTAACCAAAGTGCCACATTTGATTTAATGTTTCATTAAAGAAAAATCCAAAAAGCTTCACTAAGTAAAGACAGGATTATATCAGGATCCAAAGTTCAGCAGACATGCACAGCCACACTACTATAAACGTTATAAAATTCATCAAGAATTCAGAATTGATCTTCTAAAATTTAAGACCATACTGATAGGAGTAGTCCTGATATTACTTTAACAGATCTGTATTTTTTCTATGTAGGTATATTTATCTAACTTTCATTTTCATAAAAGTGGGTTTATATTACTAATATTATTCTGTAGCTTACTTTTTTCACTAAATATATCACGAACATTAAATATTCTGCAACTGGGGACTTCCCTGGCAGTCCAGTGGTTAAGACTCTTCTGCGCTTCCACTGCAGGGGGCATGGGTTCCATCCCTTGTCAGGGAACTAAGATCCCACATACTGCGCGGCCTAAAATAAATAAATAGATATTCTACAACTGTGCGTACAGGGTGGCTGTTTACCCAGTCACCCACATGACTCCAATCTAAGCAACATGACTTAGATTGGATATATCTCTGAAGACAAAATACTTACAAACACAGGAGGAAATACAGAAACAACTTGGTTTGAAATTCTGAGGCTAGAAATGTCATAGCCCATTTGAGGATCAAACTAAAGCAGTGCTAATCAAGGTCCAAGGACTTTGCTCTGTGGATCAATATAAAGGTCTTTTTAAAAAACAAATTTCCTCAAAAAATGTAAGTAAAAAAGAATGCCATTTGACAGAATGTGTATTTAAATAAGCAAAGCAAACTAATTTATTATCTCCTTCACAATTTGTATTAACAGAATGTATTTTCATATCTTCATAAAGAAACATCACAGCTCTATGTGTCTTTATACAGAAGATAAGGATTACAGATATCTAAAACCCTCAAGCTTGCCACCAGGATTGAATAAAAATAATTCATGGTCCAATGTTTTTGAAAAATACAGATGATAAAGCATTTCTGGGAAGAAAAAAGAAAAACATCATAGTTATCCCTAAGTTGAAATAAAAGGAGAAAGGAAAATTTTCTCATACAACTATATAACATCTATTTATCGAAAGCTTATTAAAGCAAGAAGATTTTAGAAGAAAATATGCCAAAATGTTATAGTTATCATTTGTAGGAGGATTACTGCTCATTTTTTTTTTAGTGTTTACCTCTATTCTCTAAAATGAATATCTATTATTTGTGGCAGAAAAGGTCTTTTCATAAATAAGTTTTTTATTAGGTTATACTTAATGCTCAAAAACAAAACGATTAGCCAGAGGAGTCACCAGTGATTGCTACATTTTACCTAGCAACTTGATTACAGAAAGCCAGTAGCTGAGTACGGCTCACTTGTTCTAGAAAATCCAACTGTGAGCATTTACACACATAGCTGAGTCAGGAACTCCCACAGCTCCTTGGAGATGGCCAGTTAGGGAGTTTCAAAATTACAAGTCTAATTCATAGACTAAGACATATTCTCTCAAATGTTCTAGAAAAGTGTGGGTGTGGATGTGGGAGCATAGACTGAGCAGGGGCAGCCGCAGTATCACAGGACCCATTCCTAGAGGACTCTTAGGCCTCTACACCTACCTTTTCCAAGCAACATATATCCCCAACTGTCCAGCACCAATCTCTGGAGCTGCTTGGTGGGTGGTGCATCCCTAAAGGCCCATGGTTTCAGGTCCATGAGGATGTCTTAGTTAAAACTGTGGGTTCCCGGGCTTCCCTGGTGGCGCAGTGGTTGAGAGTCCGCCTGCCGATGCAGGGGACATGGGTTCGTGCCCCGGTCTGGGAAGATCCCACATGCCGCGGAGCGGCTGGGCCCGTGAGCCATGGCCGCTGAGCCTGCGCGCCCGGAGCCTGTGCTCCGCAACGGGAGAGGCCGCAACAGTGAGAGGCCCGCGTAACGCAAAAAAAAAAAAAAAAAAAAAAAAAACTGTGGGTTCCCAAACAACCATTTACAAAAGGACTTCTCCTCAAGCCATCACTCCAGGATATTCTTGCTAGGGATCTAAGACATGGCCCCTTCCCTCACATGCTCATAAGAACTTCAGGAATCCTTGGGTGGAAATCACATCTAGGCCACCAGGTTCTTGACAGCTCTCCAACAGGTGAGCACATATGTGGCTCATAGCTCATAACCATTCCATTTATTCATTCATTTATTTATTCATTGGGTTAATTCTGATTAGGGCATTCTGTGACTGAACTAAATTTTAACATATTCACGTTAAATAAATGATGTGGCTACCTAATTCATAACACTGTTTCCTATAAAAGATAAAAATCAGGAGCATTTCCCAGAAATGGAGCAGGGGCAATTTCATCACATTCTGGCTGGCCGTCTCTCTCTTTTACATACATACACACAGCCTGGTTATGTATACCCCAAACTGTCAAGGAATGTCAGTTTGAAGTGGGTGCAATTTTTTTTTTTTTTTGGTCAGAGATACTGTATATTAAGACACAATCTTTCAGAGAAAGATAAATTCTGTATGGTATCACTTATATGTGGAACCTAAAAAATACAACAAACTAATGAATGTAAGAAAAAAGAAACAGACTCACAGATATAGAGAACAAATTAGTGATTACTAGTGGGGAGAGAGAAGAGGGGAGAAGCAATATAGGGGTAGGGGATTAAGAGGTACAAACTATATTATGAATAAAATAAACTCTAAGGGTATATTGTACAACACAAGGAATATAGTCAATATTTTATAATAACTATAAGTGGTGTATAACCTTTAAAAATTGTGAATCACTATATTGTACACCTGTAACTTATATAATATTGTACATCAACTATACTTCAATAAAAAAATGAAAAGTGAATTATTGAATGAAAAAGAAAAAAAGAACTGTTACAGAAACTAGAACATAGAAAAAGAAAAAATAAAAGACACTATCTACTTCAAAATCACAAAATATATCATCTTGAGAGAGACATATCAAATAATTGGCAATGGCAATTTGGGGTAGGCATGCAGAGATTGTAAAAAACTTCTATTTTCATATATATTTACTACAACATTTGAAAATGTTTAATGAGCTGTAGTTCCAACTTTGTAAGCAGAAAGCATAAGAGACAATTTAAAAACAAAAAGCATCATACATAGTGTGAGAAACTTGAGCTTTCCCACTAAGATCAGGTACAAGACAAAGATGTCCCCTCTCACCAATCCTTCTCAACATTGTATTGGAAGTTTTAACCAATGCAGTAAAATGATAAAAGGTATACAGATTGGGAAGGAAGAAATAAAACCATCTTTATTCACAGATGACATGATAGTCTATGTAGAAAATCTAAAAGAATTCCTGGAACGAATAAGCGATTATAGCTAAGATTATTGCAAGATACAAGGCTAATATACAAAAAGCAGCAGCACATCCCTTAGTGATGGATCACACATTACCATCACTAGTTTCATGCTTTCTTGTGACAGTCCTGCCTATCACTGAGAAGCCCTAATATAATCTCCAAGCAGCTGTGGGAGTCCGTGAGAAGATCTGGCAGCTTCTTACCAATCATCTGATTAGGTAGGAAATTGTGCAGATATAAATCTTGGAAAGAGTAGAAGCCCCCTGGGCTTCCTCTTCCTGTGATTCCTTCTCTTGAGTCTGCAGGCACTGTCTTCACCTGTCAGAACGGGCAGTTTCCCTTTAGGTCCTCGCACCCCACTCTTCATCCCCCACCTTTTGTTTACATTTGATTCCCCAGGCTACTCAGAAAATGGCTAATGGTCATAGGGGTTTCATCTAAATGGACTCTTGGCAACAACAAACTTCATGCTTAGTCAAAGACATGTGTTAGAACTGGACTGTTAGGTAGAGCTCTCAAAATGTGTGGGTGAAGAATGCTGGAAGTGAGGTGAGGAACTTTCGTGCTCTTGTGCTAAGAGCTCTGGGTGCTCTTAGCAGTGCATACTGCCAGGAAGCCAAGAACCCATTTTCCATGATGCCCAAAGTACAATACACTGAATTCAAGGAGGCCCTGCCATGTAACAGACGCAACAGAAGGAAAATTCGTGCCTCCTACTCTCGAAGAGACCTAAATATAGTTAAAATCTGAGGATTCTGACTATTGGAAAGAGGCAAGGTAACGTCGTTCCTTCTCTCTCATTCTCTCTCTCTCTGTGCACGCACTTGCACACATAAGGTACTGATTCCTGCTAATCACCAGTCTGCTCACATACATACACAGTTCCTTAACAACATTCTTCATTTCTTCACCAAATCAAGTACTGCTGCTCGAGTTCTCACTTTCTTTTGGTCTTTCTGGCTTTGGTTCTCCTCCGACTCTCCAGCCACCCTTCCGGTCTCCATAGGGCCACGTGAGCAGGTGAGCATTACAATGCTCCAGTCTGCTGCCTCTGGGGGTTTCTTCCACAAGACTCTATTCTTTCGAGTTGCTTCGAAATCCTCTCCACCATCCTTACTTTGTAGCCCTTCCTCCATGCATCACTCCAGGGTCAACCACTCCCAGAATCTTGGCCACTAAGGGGTTCCTGCTTTCTTTCCCAGTCAAGCACACACTGAAGGAAGCCCTGATTATTCTGACAAAACTTTCTGTGCATTCAGAATAAACTCTTGATGGCGTCCTGGAAACCTGTGCGAACAGCCAGCCAGCTTGCTGCCAGCCAACTCCAGGAAGAACCAAGTAAGCGCCTGCTGGTTCCTCTGCCTCCTCACCCACCCCCCATGTTAAATGGGCTCCTGCTCACAGCTTACAATGTCGCCATTCTCCTGGTGACACCATTTCCACAGACTTAAACAGCTTCCCCTTTAGACTAGCATCTGTGGTTTTATTATATTCCCTGCCAAACCATAAGGGCATCCTGCAAATGGTAGGTAGTTCTTCTGGCCTGTGTAAATTCCGAGAATCTCTAGGCTGGCCAGCGTATAATAAACCCCAGAGTGTTAATAAGGGCAATGAATAGTGGAGATGGAGAATGGTAGAAGACAAATCATCTCTTTTTTCTAAGATTTAAGTGTATTTATTTTAGGCTGTGTCGGCTTCGTTGCTGTGTGCAGGCTTTCTCTAGTTGTGGCGAGCGTGGGGGCTACTCTTCGTTGCAGTGCCCGGGCTTCTCATTGCGGTGGCTTCTCTTGTTGTGGAGCACGGGCTCTAGGCATGGGAGCTTCAGTAGTTGTGGCACGTGGGCTCCGTAGTTGTGGCTCACGGGCTCTAGAGCGCAGGCTCAGTAGTTGTGGCACACGGGCTTAGTTGCTCCGCGGCATGTGGGATCTTCCCAGACCAGGGCTCGAACCCATGTCCCCTGCATTGGCAGGCGGATTCGTAACCACTGTGCCACCAGGGAAGTCCCTGGAACTTTAATCTTATGTAATCTCTAAGAGTAAAGGAGAAAAGAGAGCTTTTAGGTAAACTCTATAGAAATAAATTATGTTTGGGGAATGTCTATGTAAAATAGTCTCTCCAGATTTTGGTAACTTGAAACTAAACAAAGTTAAATGAGAATTCGACTATCTGGGTCAATTCAAATAGGATAAAATACTGGAACATTAATTTCTGGGCGGGTCTGAGTTTACCTACCCTCACCTTCTTAGGAGAGGAAGACTAAAGCATAAGTTTCCAGTTAGGAGATGCACAGTTACTTGCTCCTTGGTTTTTGCCAGAGATTAAGGTTTTGAAGGGCTATGATTATTATCAGTCATAATTCTAGTTATTGTAACCAAGTTTCTTTATTGATTACATTGTAATCAGGTGCTTAACCGTGCCTTTTAAGTCTTGTCATCTATAGACAGTGTTTGTTGTACTCTGATGCTTTGCAGAAGTGCTTCATCTTCAAGAAGATCCATAGGAAGAACCTTTTGACAATAACACGTCCCTGATAAATGTCAGATTATACTGCTGAACAGGGTAAGAAATTAAAGCATCCTAACGGAAAATCTCATGGCTTCATAAAGAGATAACAAAAGGATTAGTTATTGAGTGAACTGGTAAATATGGTTATAATTTTTATGGGTTTTGCCTGGAATGTTACTGGTTTTTATCTGTGATTTCCAGATAGAGGGAAGCCCTTCACCTCAAGTTGGTTATGATTTATAGCAATTTGCTAAATTACTCCTGTGGGTAGAATTAAAACATTTTTCTTTTCTCTTTGCCTGGTCCCTCCAGAAATTGGGAACTCCAGTTCTGAGCAGCCTAATCAGGTGAATGGGAAGGACTGGCATGTCTTTCTGGCATGTGCAAGAATCTCAATATTTGGGGGACTGAGAAATCCACTGAGGCAGAGCCTGATGTCAGGCCTTGGGCTTGACTTTCCCAGCCTTGAGAAGCCTGTTGGGAATTCAGTCTGAAACTCCTTCTGGGGAGTTCTACCTCAGCCAGTTTGGAGGAGCCTATATGATCAACTGACCAGACTTGTTTTGCAAACAAATTAGTCTTGATTTGGCTGTATTTGGTGGAGATGAGGGTAATTTTAGAGAGAACAATATTATGTTTCAGTGGATGTTAAATTCTAGTTCTGTTCATTGAGGTCTGTATTTATGAAAGTTATTATGTTATCCATACTTTTGCCCTGATGCTCCGGATAGAAAAAAAATTATCTAGTGAAATTGTCACAGAGCATAACTACTCATGAACTGTGACGCTGCTTGTTTTAAGTCTGCTGCTAAAAGCACATGTACAATGCTTGCGTCACAATGAGGTATAAGTGATAAAATGTATAGCCCATAAAGTGTTTCCCCATTAACATACCTCTGAGCCTGTTCATGAGATCTGGTTAGTCTTCCCCCAAAGTGAATGACTAGGCAAATATAAAGGAGGCCTAGCATGGAGGGGCATGATCTGAACTGAGGGTAGGAATCAGCACCCCAGCACGGAGGGATGGATATTTTGATCATCAATGCTTTCTATTGAAAGATTTGCAGTCAAAAGGGGAAATGAGGGCTTCCCTGGTGGCACAGTGGTAGAGAGTCCGCCTGCCGATGCATGGGACATGGGTTCGTGCCCCGGTCCGGGAAGACCCCACATGCCGCGGAGCGGCTGGGCCCGTGAGCCATGGCCGCTGAGCCTGCGCGTCCGGAGCCTGTGCTCCACAACGGGAGAGGCCACAACAGTGAGAGGCCCGCGTACCGCAAAAAAAAAAAAAAAGGGGGGGAAATGATGGAAAAATCTGCACGTGTTGAGGTCTGAGGAAGTCAGAAGGTTTATACATGGTTTAACTTGAATTTTACTGATCAGAGCAGCCTGTTTTGTGGCCTTTCAGACATGCATTGTACATCTGCTTTGGCCACTGAGGAAGGGGATGGATTTGAAAGTCAAAATGGAGTAGCTGTGGTTCAGACATCCAAGATAAAACTAGGTGGCCATTGTGTACATGATTTGGGGCACATTCCTGTATTACCGAAAACTTGAGTTTTCTGAACTGTATTGCAGAGGAGGACAAAAAACCATAGGTGGGTGTGGTATTATCTCAGAATGTGGTTACTGCTTGTGTGTTGCTTAATTGTCATAATCTTCCCCATGCTGTGCCTGTTATATATCTTACGTTCCCTCCCTAACCTGAGGGAAGAAATCTATTCAAGGACGGAGCAGCAACACGGGCCTCACTGTGGAATGAGTCTAATTGCTGGGTCTACAGCGAGATGCCGTTGCCGTCCTCCTCTGGACCTCCACGAGAAACTGACCCAGCTACTGTGACTGTGGGGACTACTGACCACGGGGGAGAAAGACTCTCACCATCTTCCTGTCCCACAAGCCAGTACATCAGAAGGACCCCCACTGGTAAACGTTACTGTACAACTGACTGCCCTTGAGTCCCCCCGGACTATGCTATGTGGAATGGAATAGGCTGGCTTCTGGACACACAAGTCCAACTAGTGGGATTAACCAGGTTTTGTTTGGAAAGACCTAATGGGTCCACCCCTGGGCTTCCCTGGTGGCGCAGTGGTTGAGAGTCCGCCTGCCGATGCAGGGGACGCGGGTTGATCCAGGAAGATCCCACATTGCCGTGGAGCGGCTGGGCCTGTGAGCCATGGCCGCTGAGCCTGCGCGTCTGGAGCCTGTGCTCCAAAACGGGAGAGGCCACAGCGGTGAGAGGCCCGCGTACCACAATGGGTCCACCCCTACTGGCACTCCACATTACATGGGGTGACAGATCTGTACTGTGACCAACACAGTCTGTCTGGTGGCTAGGCCACCAGAATATTTCTTTTAAAGCCAGGCCTTCCCCTCCTCATGGGGGTGGATCTGGGTTTGTGAAAAACAGAGGTGGCCTTACCTTCCTTATAAGTGGACAGGGCACTGCTGCTGTTGACTCCCGTTCCATTGACTCGGTAAGCTCCAAAATTTGCCCATATCCGGGCAAATGACTGTCCTGAACATACTAGGTATCTTATTCTTGATACTCTGACTGCTGCTGTCTGTACTGAATTTGTGGTATCTGGTTGCAGTGCCCCCTGCATACCTGACCCCGCAGAAGAGGGGAGGACCAAGATGTAAGGGTTGTGCAGGGTATGTAGGGGTAGAGTGTGTGGTCAAGATGGCTGCTCTCTTGCTCCCTGTACTGTCACCAGCCTGACCAGTGCCCGCTTCACACACACCTACTCACATGACCCACCTTCCTACGTACTTGTCCCTGGCCCCAGCTGGTGATAGCTTATCAGAGGGGCGGTGAGGGGCGTGCCCCTCTACTGATTTCCCTGGTAACTAATGAGCCCACCTGACGTCAATTCCCCTTTAACTGGTAATTCCCCATCCCGCACCCCCAGCGAAGACCATGCCACCATGTCCTGCCTGCCCAGCGCCTCCCATGGTGGGGTGTCACTCCAGGACCTTGTTTCAGACGTGTAAGCTCCCTCAACCATTAAACCACTGATGTCTCTGTTGCTGACCCCCGGCTCTTTCTTCCGTCTTGAAGCTGGGCAAGCACAGGCCTTGTAGGCCTGTGGGGTGCAGCTCAACAGTCATTAAATTGGGTTACTGTGTTCTAACAGCTGGTTCTCCAACTCAGCTTTGCCAGTGTTTGGCTAAGACAGTGGAGGGTAGGGATGGTGATAAGTAGGACAGAAAGACGAGAAGGGCAGGTAGGAAATGGCAGTAGCAGTAAGATACGGTAAGTCCCCTACATAGGAACGAGTTCCGTTCCAAGAGCACATTCTTGAGTCCAATTTGTTCGTACATCCAACAAAGTTAGCCTAGGTACCCAACTAACACAGTCGGCTATATAGTACTGTACTGTAATAGGCTTATAATACTTTTTACACAAATCATACATAAAAAACAAACAAGAACTAAAGAAAATATTTTTAAACTTACAGTACAGTGCCTTGAAAAGTACAGTACTATGGTACAACAGCTGGCATACAGGGGCACATCGAGTGAACAGGCAAGAAGAGCTGCTGACTGGAGGACGGAGAGGAGGTGGGAGATGGTAGAGCTGAAGGATCGTCAGCAATAGGAGACGGAGGGCAGGCTGCAATTGCACTCACGCCTGACGTTGATGGAACGCACGTTCGCATCTTTCAAAGCTCACAACTTGAATGTTCATATGTAGGGGACTTACTGTAGATGGAGGGCTTTGTGTCCTAACAAGTTCATGGCATAGTGGTTAACGGTATGGGCTCCAAAGCCAGGCTGCAGGAGGTCTAAATCCGAGTTTCCCTATTAAACAGCCCTGCAGTATTACCTTAAGCAAATTACTTAACCTCTCCGTGCTTCAGTTTTCTTGCTTTTATAAAATGGAGATAATCATAATAGAACCCACCTCTTGTGAGTAACCCTAAAGGGCTGACAATAATACCTAACATGTAGTAAGGGTTAAATACATATTAATTATCATTATTACCACAGGATGAAAAAGAAAGGCAAGTGCTGTTTTCTATGGCTGAGATGGAAGAGCGGTTTTACCTTTAAATGTATGTGCTAATATTTCTGATGTATTTAGAGATCTCAAATATCAATACATTAAAAATTTATTAGGCTCACTGCAATACTATTAATAGTTTCAGGGAATCACATATCTAGGTGAAAGTTCACGGAAGAATATGTGTTATTGCAACACAAACTAGGCCAAAGTTCAGAGCTAGATAGAGTTGCTAAGGTTTTCATTCATCTTATCATGCTACCAGTGAACCTTTTAGCACCACAAAGTGGACGCTCAACAGGAAATTATTCAAATCTAGAGCAAAGTTCGTCCTGTACCCAATGAAAAGTTGTGCAAGGCAAAAATGATGAGTGTTAAGTGTCACGCAGGATGTGCTGATATACTGCTCAAGATACTCTATGCAATCAGTCTTTGCAAGAGTCACATCATCCTCTCACTTTAGAAAAGCTTTCCATTTGCCCTAGACACTTTTACCTTCTGGGTTACTTCCCAAAGTACATTTACCTTAAACCAACAAGCAAAGAAAAAAAATGTCTCAAGTGCTCTGAGTTTATCATTCCCTTTTTCTAGAGTCTGTAATCAGGGTCATATGAGTATAGATGAGGTTCTCCCCGAAGATCCCCTGAGGAGATTGAGTGTTTATGAACTTAAGAGGTTAAGAGTGGCTACACCTGGAGCTGTGAGCCAGGAATCACAGGGGCAAAGGCCTGAAGTATTCTCATAAAATTGAGAGGGCTTAATGAGAATCATCTTCTCAAATCAATGGCATGGGGAGGCAGATCAATGTAGAAGTAGTTTTAAAGTCAGACAGACCTCAGTTATAGTGTCAATTTCTTCCTCTGCAAATGGCCTATGAACCTGGCAATTCATTTCAGCACTGTTTATAACAACAAATGACTAGAAATATACTAAGTGTCCACTAGTGGGAGACTAAATAAATTATGGTAATAACCATGTAGAAAGTTATCCAAATGGAAAAATACATAAATTTTAGCAGTGTATAAAGTATGTACCCTTTGTGAAAAAACTAAAAGAAGGAAAATACTTCCTACTTTATATCTGTTTGTTTATGAAGTAAAATGTCTCTGGAAGAATGTTCAAGAAAGTAATAAGACTGATTGCCTATGGGAGGGGAAGTGGATGGCTGAGAAAAAGGTCGAAAGAGAAACTTGTTCTTTCAATTGTAAACTATGTGATTCTGTCACATGTTCAAAAATTAAAACAATGGTTTGTATACAAAGAGTAAGGCACTATATATATTTGGAGAAAACTTACAAAAAGGAAAGAAAGAATCCCAGTTTTCCTTTTTACTAGTTATACAACCTTGATCAAGTTATTTAACTTCTGTAGAGCTCAATGTCCCTGTGTATAAGTGGGGATAACAATAGATCCTATCACCTAGGTTTGTATAAGGATTAAATGGTTAACTATAAATGTACATCAAATGATTAAATTCACATTTAGTGGTACCATGCCTGGCACATAAGTACTAGGTATATATTAGCTATTAACATTATATTTGTTGGGACTCTGCTTATGAAGTCACTATTGAGAGATGGCAAAGAACCAGAAGACTCTGGCTATGCCTGTAAGGAGCTCAAAAAAAAAAATATATATATATATATATATATACATACTCCCCCCCACCGAGTAACTCCATTTTTCCAACAGTTCAGGCCAAAAGTCTTGCAGTCATCCTTTTTTTTTTTTTAATATTTATTTAGCTGCGCTTGGTCTTAGTTGTGGTACAAGGGATCTTCGTTGCCGCATGTGGGATCTTTTAGCTGCAGTATGTGGGCTCCTAGTTGCAGCATGTGGGACCTAGTTCCCTGACCAGGGATCACATCTTAGCTCCCTGCATTGGGAGCATGGAGTGTTAACCACTGGACCATCAGGGAAGTCCCCTTGGAGTCATCTTTGTATCCTCTCTTTTTCTCACAATCCACATTTAAACTATTAACAAAATCTGTTGGCATTATCTTCAAAATATTTCCAGAATCCAGACCCTTGTCACCTCTTTCTTCCATACTACCCTGGTCCAAGCCATCAGCTTATCTTGCCCGGCCTTCTACAATAGTCTCTTAACCTGTCCCTTATGGAAGCCCCATCTCCACACCCTCCTAGGCTATTCTCATTACAGCATCAATGTGATCCTCTGCTCACAACCCTTCAAAGACTCAACTCGCTTGTAATAAAATCTCAAGACTTTAAGACATGATCTGGCCCTGCTGCTTCTTTGATCTTAACTCCTACTCTTCTTACCGTTTGAACCACACACTGGCCTTCTTGCCATCCCACAAGAGTATGAAATTTGTACAACAAAAAACACTTATTTAAATGATTGATATAGAACTCTGCAACCAACAATGAGAGAAAAATTATATTTTTTAAGCACAGGAGGATCATTTAATAAAACTGACAATGTACTAAGCCAAAGACAGTGTCCAAAAATAAAAAATCAATACAGTAAGTCCCCTACATATGAGCCTTCAAGTTTAGAGCTTTCGAAGATGCGAACATGTGTTCGCATGTCCAATAATGTAAGTTACTTCACATGTCTGGCGTACATTGTCACCTGCGTACATCCTCTACAAATGGTTGTGCTTTTGTGTACTTTACAGTACTGTATAGAGTACAGGAGTACAGTATCTTTATTTCAAGCCCAGGATGTCCAGAAGCAAGCATAAAAGCAGTGGTGATGTAGCTGGTACTACTGTACTTTTCAAGGTACTGTACTGTAAGATTAAAAATGTTTTCTATACTTTTTTGTGTTTGGTTTTAATGTATTATTTGTGTGAAAAGTATTATAAACCTATTACAGTTCAGTACTATATAGCCAATTGTGTTAGGTGGATACCTAGGCTAACTTTGTTGGACTTACAAATGCACTCTCAGAATGGAACTTGTTCATATGTAGGAGACTTACTATATTATATAAACCAGATCCTCAAATCACAATATAAGGGCTTCCCAGGTGGTGCAGTGGTTAAGAATCCACCTGCCAATGCAGGGGACATGGGTCCAAGCCCTGGTCCAGGAAGATCCCACATGCCGCGGAGCAACTAAGCCCGTGCACCTCAACTACTGAGCCTGCACTTTAGAGCCCGAGAGCCACAACTACTGAGCCTGCGTGCCACAACTACTGAAGCTTGTATGCCTAGAGCCCGTGCTCTGCAACAAGAGAAGCCACCGCAATGAGAAGCCTGCGCACCGCAATGAAGAGTAGCCCCGCTCGCCACAACTAGAGAAAGCCCACACAGCAACGAAGACCCAATGCAACCAAAAATAAATAAAATAAAATAATTAAGAAAAATCACAATATGATAAAATGAAAAATCAATAACAAAAAATAACTTAAAAATACAAGTCACCCATCCTTATATGGCCTTTGATTTTTCAAGAAAGGCACCAAAGTAATCCAAGAAGTAAAGTTATTTCAATATATTATGCTGAAATAACTGAATATTCATAAGGAAAAAAATGAATCCTAACCCTTAGGTCGCAGCATACGCAAAACTTAAGATGGATCACAAGCCTAAATGTAAAAGCTAAAATCATAAAGCTTTTAGAGGAAAACATGAAAATGTCTTCATGACTTGGGATTAGGCAAAATTTCTTAGATTAAACACAAAAAGCAGTGACCACAAAAGAAAAACTTATAAAGTAGACTTCCTCAATATTAAAAACTTCTGGTCGTCAAACGTCACCCTTAAGGAAATGAAGAGGTAAGCCACACACTGGGGGAAAATATTAACAAAATATATATCAGATAAAGGTCAGGTATCTAGGGTATATAAGGAATTCCTACAACGGAATAATAACAACAACAAAAGCCCAACTCTTTGAAAAATAATGGGCAAAAGAGTTGAATGGACACTTCACCAAAGAAGGTAAGTGAGTGGCCAGTAGCACAGGAAAAGATGCTCAATGTCATTAGTGATCAGGGAAATACAACCTCCAGCCAAATGTTATACCACCACATACCTACCAGAACAGCTAATGGTGAGGATGTGAAGCACCAAAAATCCATACATTGTTAGTGGTAATCAGAACTTTAAAGTATTTTAAGGAAACCTATTTCTGTGTTCCCACTGCATGTTCTTCACATTGAGCAACATATACGAAAGACAGGCAAAAAGGAAAAAGATCGGAGTGCTACAGAAAAAAATAGCAGGTTTTCCAAGGACAGAGTGTGATAACAGAGAGAAGAATAATGGCAGCAGAGTAAATAATAGAGAAAAGGCAAAACATGGGCTACAAGAAGGAAAAAGGCAGTCAGGAGGAGGGGAATCCGAGTGGGAAGCCACTTAAATGAAAGCTTAAATGAGGTGATGTATAAGTGCCTACAACAGTGCCTGGCGCAAAGGGTGCACAGGATCCAAATATATTTATTAACTATAAATCAAGAGGAAAATTAAAGGAGGGAATTCCCTGGAGGTCTGCGCTTCCGCTGCAGGAAGCATGGCTTCGATCCCTGGTGGTCAGGGAACTAAGATCCCGCAAGACTCCAGGGGTGGCCAAAAAAAGGAAAGGCCAGGTATTCAATAACTGTTTCTTAAATAAATGTCTAGCCGCTCTGGCAATGTATACAAATAAATTGGTTATAAGTATTCTGTGCTAAATTCACATAGCATTTTTTTCATAATTCTATTTTTATTTTAGCGTGCTATTGTTTTAGGTCTATTGTTGAGTCAGCAAGGAATTTCAGGATGTAATTGAGTTTCTCATTTTCCGGCAATGACCATGTGAGAGGCAAATGAGAGCCTTTCACCAAAGGGCTTTTTTAATGTGTAAAAATGAGAACAAATATTAAGTGGGTCAAGTAATCCACTTGTGGCTAAATAAAATTCAGTCTTCATCTGATGAAACCAAAGTTCACTGTGAAACCAGGATTACACTCAACGTTCTATACTGAACTGTGGTGCTAAGCCAGAACACTTACGGCGTGGGAAAGTCTCTTAACTGTGCCTCAGTTCCCCTGCGCAGGTTGTGAAATACACAACCAACGAAAAGTGATTTTAAAGCACTTCTTGGGAATTCCCTGGCGGTCTGGTGGTTAGGACTCCGCAGCTTTCGCTGCCGGGGCCAGGTTCAATCCCTAGTGGGGAACTAAGATCCCCGAAACCTGCGCTACGAAGCCAAAAAAGAAAATAAAGCACTTCTCAAGAAAGATAGGAACAGGGGCTGGTGAATGCCGGGACTTTTTTTTCCCAAGGGGAGAAAGAAATATGACAGAGGATGCCTATATAATGCTCAAGAAGTCACCTGCTGTGCGGTTTGGGGGGAAACACCCACGCGTCTGGGGCAGTGTAAGTGGGCCTTTGATCACCTACCTGCCAGCTGTCATACTCAGCTCCACCCCTCCTCCCTCAGGCCAACGTTTCCCTTCCCCTTCTCAAGTCAGCCCAAAATGCATCATATGCCACTGTTACTCCGCCTCATCCCAAGCCTTATCAGTTTATTAACCCACGACCTATTCATCATTGGCCAGGCATGAACTTTTCTTCTCCTGGGTATCAGGGTGTGTGTTCTACTCTACCCCTAGTAAAGCTTTCACTGGAGTTTTCTGGAAAGCCCATCTGTAGCTGTTGTATGTCAATAAAACAGAGAACGCAATTGTTAGTGATGAACTTAACTCATTTCTGAAAGTGTTTTATGTGAAAATTGCTAACTTCTCAGAGTTATGGAATATCAGCTCTTTTGCACGATGACGTCACAAAGATGCTTTCGCGGAGAAGTGATATGATGAAGGAGGGAGGAATGAAAATGTCAGGAACATAAAAATGAAATATATTTAAATAATTTCATTGGCCACTCTTTTAGCAAGAAACAGATATAGCTGGCAAATCTACAATGTATTAAGGTCATATGAGGCCAGAAAGCTTTTCATATTATTATAAGGAGACAGAATACACTGAAAGATTATATCAGGTCATAGCTAATCTGTCAACTGAAGTATACATATTAAGGATTTTGGTAAAAACTATATATATATATATATTTTTTTTTTTTTGGTTGTGTCACATAGGTTGTGGGATCTCAGTTCCCTGACCAGGGATTGAATCCAGGCCACAGCAGTGAAACCCCAGAATCCTAACCACTAGGCTGCTAGGGAACTTCCAAAAACTATGTTTTGTTTTTGCTAAATTAACCAGTCTCATATGTCATCTTTTAGAGAGAGAATTTTTAGCACAATATAGAAATGTGTCAACCTGAGATCTGTTCTCCTGAGACCTGTGTCATAAGACACAATGCTCCCTTGTGAGATTCTTTTTATAAATTTATTTATTTATTTTTGGCTATGTTGGCTCTATTGTTGCTGTGCACACACTTTCATTAGTTGCGGCGTGCAGGGACTACTCTTCGTTGCGGTGCCCGGGCTTCTCATTGCGGTGGCTTCTCTTGTTGCGGAGCACGGGCTCTAGGAGCGCGAGCTTCGGTAGTTGTGGCTCACGGGCTCTAGAGCACAGACTCAGTAGTTGTGGCGCACGGGCTTAGTTGTTCTGCGGCATGTGGGATCTTCCTGGACCAGGGCTCGAACCCGTGTCTCCTGCATTGGCAGGCGGATTCTTAACCACTGCACCACCAGGAAGCCCTGAGATTCTTTTTAAAGTAACAATTAATATTGTTAACAAAAAATTCAAATGGTACAAGAGGGTTTAGAAAGTGGTTCTTAATGCCAACTTCACATTAGAATCACCTGGGAAGCTTTGAAAACAATGCCAGTGACAGGGCCCTTCTTCCAGTTTCTCGCTTAATTGACCTAAGGTGGGCAAAGGGAACAGTAGTTTTAAAAGTTCTCCAGGTGATTTTAATATGCAACCAAGACTGAGAACCACTTGTGTAGAATGGGAAAAAACTCCCCCTTCCACTCTTGATCCATTGGCCCTCAGTTCTCCTGCCGGATGCAGTCACAACAGGCTGTTGTGAATCCACGTGGCGCATACACACACCCTGCCTTTAGAAAACATGGCACCTATATATATCCCCTGCACATAAATGTGGTAGACTGATTAAGAGCAAGGGCCCTGAAATCCAGGCTACTGGGGTTTAAGTAACAATTCTTCCAAGCAATAGCCAGAATTTGGACACATGATTTAACTTTGCTCTGTTTCCTCATCTATAACGTGGTGATAAGTTCCAACCTCTGAGGGTTTCTATGAAGATTAAATGAGAAACTCCATTTTAAAGTGCTCAACAGGGATTTCCTTGGTGGTCCAGTGGTTAAGACTCTGCACTCCCAGTGCAGGGGGCACGGGTTTGATCCCTGGTCAGGGAACTAAGATCCTGCATGCTGCATGGCCAAAAAAAAATCAAATAAATAAAGTGCTCAATAAACGTTAACTGTTACAACTTCTTCACTTTTCCCCACCTAGCAATTTTCTAATAATACATCTTGCAGATGATTTTGTATCAGTTCCTATAAACATACTCCCTTCTTTTAACAGCTGCTTGGTAATTCATTGTAAGATGTACAAGTTAACCAGTGCCTGTTGATGGACATTTATGTCACCTCTAGCCTTTTGCTACCACAAACAATCGTGCAGTGAATATCTCCTTACACTGATATTTGTGCATGTGTGCAAGTACTATACACCTTTAGTAAAAACGTCTAGAAAAAGAATTGCTGTGTTTAAAATTTTGACAGATTGCCAAATTGTCTTCCAGAAAGTATAAACAAGTGTACACTTCCACTAAGAATGTATGGGATTGCCTGTTACCCTAAACCAAATATATTATCAAATTTGTGGCTATCTGCCAATCTCCTACGTGAAAATGGCTTTTTCTTTGTAGTTTTAGTGTGCACTTCTTTTATTAAGAAGGAGATTTGGAATCTTTTCTAGAATTTGGGGAGACATTTGTAAACAAACATAATACAAAAGTATCGTGACAGAGATTTTCCTGCAGTGCTCTGGGTTAAGGAAGAGGGTCAGATAAGGCTCCACAGAGGAGGTGGCATTCGAGCAGGACCTTGAAAGATGAGTGGGAATTCTGCCACGGAGTGCTTTCATCCTGGTATGTCATAAACCAAAGGCTCAACTACTGTATGCTGACCTAATTGGCAAAATTAGGACATTTGCATAACACATTTTCTGGATGGTTGAGGGGATTTCTGGCTATATACAGCAAGACAACTGACGCACAGATACCAGTACATGACTAAGCAAACTGCAGATTCAGACAGTGAGAGGGGCAAGCCCTGGAGGACCAAGCAGGAACTTAATAATGCACAGCTGGTTTCTTACATTTCATGGATATTGAGCGACATCTAATGGTCAAATAGAAAAAAGCAGTCTGCATTTTCAGTATTTTATTTTCAAGCGTACCATGCACTATTCTTAGCATTTAACACTATTAAGTTCTTTAATCCTCACAGCAATCCTATAATACAAGTTCTTTATCCTCATTTTATGGGTGAGAAAATTGAGAAACAGAGAGTTTTTTTTAACTTGCCCAAGGTTACATAGACAGATAAGTGTATCCCTGGCTGTGTATCCTTGGACAAAAAGAGAATGTCATGGAGATTTAACCTAGTCAGGAGACTTAGGGTGTATGTAAAGAGTAATTACTATCCATTGCATATATGTCCAGTTCAGAACTCTCTGCTGAGCTCCAGGTCCATAAATGCCTACAGACCAACTCCATCTGGATGTCCAATAGGCTCCTCAAAATCAATACATCCCACATCAAAGTCTTCCCTTCCCCTTAGGCTATTCTTCCTATGTTTTCTATCAGTAAATTCAGTAGGTTACCTAGGCCATCAGTTTTACCCAACATTGATTTTGGACACTGGGTGCAAAAGTCAACACAGGAAAAAGGCAAATAAAATCTTTGTATTATTATAAAAACATTTTTGATCTTTCAAACTTCCTGAAAATTCTCAGAGACTCCATGGGTCTGAGACCACACTTTGAAAACTGCTGTTCTAGTTATGAAATCTCCTGTGGACACTGCAAATGTCTTTCTTTTCCGGTCTATTTTTGCTCCAGGAAATTAAACAAGGGATATCCTAATGTGCCCCCAGATCAATTTACATTAGAATCATTTTAGGTGCTTTAGTAAATGCAGGTTCCCAGACCCCACACCTTATGTACTTAATTAGAATAGGGAGAAGGGGAGATTCGCTTTTTTTTTTTGCAGTACGCGGGCCTCTCACTGTTGTGGCCTCTCCCGTTGCGGAGCACAGGCTCCAGACGCGCAGGCTCAGCGGCCATGGCTCACGGGCCCAGCCGCTCCGCGGCATGTGGGATCCTCCCGGACTGGGGCACAAACCCGTGTCCCCTGCATCGGCAGGCGGACTCCCAACCACTGCGCCACCAGGGAAGCCCAGATGTGCATTTTTTAACAGGCTTTGTGGACGATTCTTAAGCATTCTGGTCCTTTGCTTTCTAAAATTAGTCCTTTTAGAAATGCCTATTTTTAAGGCATTTGTGAAATCATTCATTTTCTTTGACTGGACTAAGGGGCTTTATTAGAGAACACCAGGATTACAAAGGACTTGAACTGGCATTGGAGCCCTTCTTCTTGCCAAAGGTGGGCACAACATAGACAAAGTGCTGGATGTACTGCTTGTCTTCTTTTTCTCCTGTTTGGCCACCTTGGGAATCTGACCTCTCACATTCCCAGCACAGGCCAGGGAACTGTGGACAGGGAATGTTTACCATTCCAGTAAACACAAAATGTTGCTTACCATCCCAGTTCTACAAGGATCAGGCCATCAGCCACTTCAGCCACCTACCAAGGACAGTGCGCCCTGAGGGGAATTCAGGATAGAGAAAAACAGGAAGCATTCTGTGCTTTGGATACTGGACTTAGTTAAGATGCATATCTAAGAAATAATTTCAATGAACCCAGATGCTTGCATCTTCCCATACATAGATTCATAGAAAAGCACAAAAATCATTAACTTGAGATGTCTGTTCTTTGTGATTAGCAGTAATCTTTTGATGTTCAACTACATGGTTTCTTTTTTTCCAGCAAAAAAACCTCCTAACTATCCTGGCTCCTCTCTTACCGCTTCAGAGCAGTTCCTGAGAGCTATCTGAGAGGTTGTCTCCCAGGCTATAGTCTTCAGTAAGGTCCTGGAATAAAACTTAACTCACAACTTTTAGATTATGAGGTTTTTCTTAAGTCGACAGAAATATTCCTACACCAGCACAATCGAGTGAGAATACTGCTGGTTCCTTAGCTCTTCTTTCCTCCATTTCCTTCTATAGTGACCATGCAATATTATCAGAAATGGCATTTTGGCAGGGATAGGGGGAAATAGAGAGGTAAGAACAGGGGAGGTATTAACAACCCTCTTCCCCAGGACTGTCTCATTTGATGTTACCAGTGAAGGCTTGTGAACTCTGATTTAGCTGAGTTAATTTCATGCATAAAAATGAGTTGCAGTGCTTGTTAAAAAATCATAGATTACTGGATCCTTCTCTAGCGATAATGATTCCTTAACCTTCGTGATTCTAATGTAGGTGGCCCTCAGGCCACACTTTGGGAAACAATGACTTAAACCTGGCCAAGAAAAACTGCAAAAAACTATCAGGACATGTGGTCTCTTTTGAAATCAAGAGGTTGGCTACTGAATATGGACAGCTTTGTTTTCCTGATTAGTGAAAATGATCCCTGCTGGAAGAAGTTGATTCATTTTGGAAAGAGTGTGTTCAGTAATCTTTAAAGCACGGAAACATTTTTTCCATTCTTTGTGTGCAAACAGATTGTCGGCCTTCTTCAGGGATGCAGGCCCAGACAACATCTCAGCAGTCCCTTTCGGACAGAATTTTTCCACAGATGAAACTAGGTCAAGGAGAAAATTCAGAGCTGTTTGAGACAGAAAAAAAAAAAAAAATCCAGAAATGCAACATAAAGCTGAGGGGCAGGGGAGGGGGGCAGGGGGTGGGGTAGATGACACCCACCTGCTTTGTTGGCCCTGGTGAAGGCCGATGGTTTGTCACATGAATCTCAGGCTTTCCTGTTCTCTGCAGCTGCCTTCTGAGTCACTGCGGGTGGCCAGGGAGGACCCTCTAACTGTCAGGGAACAGAAGACCAACCGACAGACCAACTGACCCTATGACTTTTAGGTGAGGCCACTGCGCCAGGCCAATTTCAAAATTAAAGACCAACTGCATCGTTGCCTATTCTCATTTATCTTAAGAAGTTCTTTAGTCTAGTTTTGCCTATGACCGCAAATCAGCAGAAGGCACAAAAAACAAGCTGGTAAGTGGAATTTGCATCTGGTAAATGAGAACCGGTTCCAGTCCTATTAGTCACTAAGATCATTTAAGGGTGGAGTGCGCTAGCAGGATAAACATTAAACCAAAAGCAACACTTCCTTGTAACAGTTGGGGTTTCCTAAGAGATCTTTAAAATGAAAACCCAGATGCCTAGGCAGGCAAATACTATAGTTAGAAAAGCCAGCATTTACTTTTCTCTTTCCTCTGGCCTCAGCTCTTACAGAATAGTGCTGGGTAGATTATACTCATGAATTAAGATTTCTCTATTAATCATGCTTACATTGTATGAAAACCTCCCCCAAATTTTAAAACGTTCAGTCTTTTGCACTGAAGCATTCAAGAACCACTCCAAGTAATAGAAACAACATTGAGGTATAATGCATTCGAACGTGGCATCCTATCTCTATCCCTCAGCCCAGTGCCTGGATTCAAGAGGTGCTTAATAAAGACCTGACTATGTGATCAAATTATTAGCTGTAGAACAGAGTTATAATAATTGATTTACTTCTCTGAGCCTGCATTTTCATTTCTGTGATCGGGAAGAAAACCTCTTCTGTCTACCTTACAGAATTTTTGTAAGGATCAAATAAAATAATGTGTATTGAAGTTTTGCTTTCTTATAGCAGAAAAATGCATTAAATATCTCTGAAAGTATAGATAAGAAACTGGGACTAATTGTCATCCCTGGGTAGGGGAACCCAGAGACAGGAGTCAGGGCTAGGCAAAAGATTTCCTTTTCATTGTATATACAGTACTTTCCATCATATGAAAATAATGCATATGTAAGAATATTGGTATGAAATTTAGGCTTTAATAAAATCTTCATGAAAATTCAGAAGCATGTTATTTCATTTACATTCAGATCTGTTGTGTTGACTGCAATGCCTTGTAACAGAGTCTGAACTCGGTGTGTTCTACATGAGAATTAAAATTACACAGTAGAGGGCTTCCCTGGTGGCTCAGTGGTTGAGAGTCCGCCTGCCGATGCAGGGGATGCGGGTTCGTGCCCTGGTCCGGGAAGATCCCACATGCTGCGGAGAGGCTAGGCCCATGAGCCATGGCCGCTGAGCCTGCGCATCCGGAGCCTGTGCTCCGCAACGGGAGAGGCCACAACAGTGAGAGGCCCGCGTACCGCAAAAAAAAAAAAAAAAAAAAATTACACGGTAGAGGAACTTCCCTGGTGGTTCAGTGGTTGAGACTCCACACTTCCAATGCAGAGAATGCGGGTTTGATCCCTGGTCAGGGAACTAAGATCCCCGCATGCCACGCAGTGCAGCCAAAAAATAATAAATAAATTAATTAAAAATTTAAAAAAAATTACACAGTAGAAAACTGCATATCTTTTAGAGTTACATTTCTTTCTCTCTCTCTTTTTTTTTTCAATTGAAGTATAGTTAATTTACAGTATTGTGTTAGATTCACGTATACAGCAAAGTGATTCAGTTATACATTTTTTCAGATTTTTTTCCATTAAAGGTTATTCCAAGATATTGAATATAGTTCCCTGTGCTACACAGTAGGTCCTATTGTTTATCTATTTTATATATAGTGGTGTGTATCTGTTAATCCCATACTCCTAATTTATCTGCCCCCCTCCCCTTTGGTAACCATAAATTTGTTTTCCGCGTCTGTGGGTCTGTTTCCGTTTGTTTTTCTTCTTTAATTTATTTAATTTTTAAATTTTTGGCTGCATTGGGTCTTTGTTGCTGCACGCAGGCTTTCTCTAGTTGCGGTGAGCAGGGGCTACTCTTTGTTGCCGTGCGCAGGCTTCTCATTGCGGTGGCTTCTCTTGTTGTGGAGCATGGGCTCTAGGCGCCCGGGCTTCAGGAGTTGTGGCTCGCAGGCTCTGGAGTTCAGGCTCAGTAGTTGTGACTTAGTTGCTCCGCGGCATGTGGGATCTTCCCGGACCATGGCTCGAACCCATGTCCCCTGCATTGGCAGGCGGATTCTTAACCACTACGCCACCAGGGAAGCCCCTGTTTCTGTTTTGTAAATAAATTCATTTGTATTATTTTTTAGATTCCACATTTAAGTGATATCATATAATATTTATCTTTCTCTGTCTGACTTATTTCACTAAGCATAATATTCTCTAGGTCCATGTTGCTGTACATGGCAATATTTCACTCTTTTATGACTAATATTCCATTTTATATATATATATATATATATATATATATACCACATCTTCTTAAGCCAATAATCTATTGATGGGCAGTTGGGTTGATGGGCACTCAATTATTGTAAATAATGCTGCTATGAACATTGGGGTGGAGTTACATTTCTCATCTGATGAAAATCAATGCCCTTGAACTTTTTTATACAATGGAAACATTACTTCAAAGACCTTTGAACAGGCAAAATAGAAAGAACAGTATGGAATTTTTATACTGGAATCTGATACAGTCAGTACATGTAAATCTAAACACTTTTTATCCGGAAAAAGTCTGAAAACAAGACTATTGTAATAGTTAATCCAATAGAAAATATATCATAAGCTTATTGTACACCAACAAATTTCATTTATTTAATATTTTGATACACCTACAACCTCTTTTTTGCTTAGACCTTTGAAATTGGGGTGAGGGTCTTTGAAAGTTAGAACTCTATCAGAGAATTGCATCTGAAATGTATAAATCCTCACCTGGATGTTTCAATAATACAGCAATAACTACTCAATAAGCTTTAAAAAAAATAAATCTGAATAGAAGTGATGGTGAATACACACCACTATATATAAAATAGATAACTAATAAGAACGTACTGTATAGCACAGGGAGCTCTACTCAACACTCTGTAATGGCCTGTATGGGAAAAGAATCTAAAAAAGAGTGGATATACGTATATGTATAGCAGAGTCACTTTGCTGTACACCTGAAACTAACATAACATTGTAAATAAACTATACCCCAATAAAAATTTAAAATAAAAAAAGTGATAGTGAAATCTCTCCTTAAGTTTCTCTTTTTCAGTAAAGTTTTTAATTTTTTTAAATTTATTTTATTTATTTTTGACTGCGTTGGGTCTTCATTGCTGCACGCTGGCTTTCTCTAGTTGCGGCGCACGGGCTTCTCATTGCAGTGGCTTCTCTTGTTGCAGAGCACAGGCTCTAGGTGCTCGAGCTTCAGTAGTTGTGGCATGTGGGCTCAGAAGTTGTGGCACACGGGCTCAGTAGTTGTGGCACACAGGCTCTAGAGCGCAGGCTCAGCAGTTGTGGTGCACGGGCTTAGTTGCTCCGTGGCATGTGCGATCTTCCTGGACCAGGGCTCGAACCCGTGTCCCTTACATTGGCAGGTGGATTTTTAACCACTGTGCCACCAGGGAAGCCCTTCAGTAAAGTTTAATTCAGCAAACTTGAATCTTTAGTTGTCCAGAAAAGGATTGGGTAATAAATGTGGTAATCATAGAGTAGATAGTCATCAGCACTGTTCAAAAGAATATGTATCCCTTGAACAATTCAAGAAGAAACTAAGAAGGAAAAATGAAGAATTTGTTTCCCCGTAAGCAAGATACAAGAATGTCCATAACCATTACTGAGCATTAATCATTTGAGTATCTCCTTCACATCAACCTCAAGAGATTATCATGTCTCTTCCTTACTGTCAGGAAACCTAGAGTTCTGTCCTGACTCTGTGCTATAGTCATATGTTGATCTTATCCTCAAAACTTTAAAACCCTTGTCTTTATTTTGAAACCAGAATGACAGGGGAACACAATGAGATTGTTGCCAAGTCATAGAATCTTGAGCTGAAACAACCTTAAAGATGATCTCATTAAGTAGTTATTCATTTTTTTTTAAGCAGAACTCTTTTATTAAAACAAAAATATAAGAAGTAAGATGAAAGCTAAACAGTTTTGGTTGAAGGAGGGTGAGTGTTGAATGTCTGCCAGCTGGTCTTCCATCCTCTCCCCTGCAGTCCTTCAGGAAAACCTTAGCAGCCCTCTACAGCACAACTTGAACACTGACTTAGTCTAACTTCATTTCACAGATGGGGAAAACTCAGGAACTTTCTGAGTTCATTGCAAATTAATAGCAGATTCAGGACCCCTTGTTCATTGTTTTATCCATAATCATAACAACACTTATTGAATGTTATATTTGGGCTAAGCACTGCTTTAAATTCTTCACTTGCATTGTTTCATTTATTCCCTATAATAAACCTCTGTGGTATAGGTACTGCTAAGATCTACTTATTTATTTATTTATTTTAATTGAAGTATAGTTGATTCACCATGTTTCAGGTATACACACACACACACACACACACACACACACATATTCTTTTTCAGACTCTTTTCCATTATAGGTTATTATAAGATATTGAATATAATTCCCTGTGCTATACAGTAAATCCTTGTGGTTTATCTTTTATACATAGCGGTGTGTATCTGTTAATCCCATACTTTTAATTTATCCTCTCCCCCTTTCCCTTTGGTAACTGTAATTTATTTTCTATGTCTGTGAGTCTATTTCTGTTTTGTAAATAAGTTCATTTGTATCATTTTTTTAGATTCCACATATAAGTGCTATCATATATTTGTCTTCCTCTGTCTGACTTCACTCAGTATCATAATCTCTAAGTTCATCCATGTTGCTACAAATGACATTATTTCATTCCTTTTTATGGCTGAGTAATACTCCATTGTATATGTATATACCACATCTTCTTTATCCATTCATCTGGGGTTTTTTTAAGATTTTTTTTTTGATGTGGACCATTTTTAAAGTCTTTTATTGAATTTGTTACAATATTGCTTCTTTTTTATACTTTGGGTTTTTTGGCTGCCAGGCATGTGGGATCTTTGCTCTCTGACCAGGGATCGAACCTGCAAGCCCCTGCATTGGAAGTCGGAGTCTTAACCACTGAACCACCAGGGAAGTCCTCTATTCAACTGTTGATGGACATTTAGGTTGCTTCCATGTTTTGGCTATTGTAAATAGTGCTGCTATGAACATTGGGGTACATGTATCTTTTCAAATTAGAGTTTTTGTCTTTTCCAGATATATACCCAGTGGTGGCATTGCTGGATCACATGGCAACTCTGTTTCTAGTTTTTTAAGGAACCTCCATGCTGTTCTCCATAGTGGCTGTATCAATTAATATTTCCACCAGAAGTGTAGGAGGGTTCCCTTTTCTCCACACTCTAAGATTGATTTAATAGATAAGAAAAGTAAGGCAAGAGAAAATAAGTAAATTGCCCAAGGTCACACAGTTACTATGTTGTCTTCCTAGGCTTCAAATACTTCATCTGTAAGGAGCTGGATAATTTCTGAAATGCAGGCTCGTGTGCACCTTAAAATTCTATAGTCTTAGGATTCCAAGTTGTGAGACAGGTTTTTCCACCATAAATTGTTCCTTCAGAACCAGTTGCATTCCTCTGAGACTTAAATATTTGAGGTCTACAGAGGGAGATTTTAAGATGCAATTGTTTCAATTCACCAGTCAGGTGAGTCTGATTACCTTCCACCTGTGATCAAGTACTGACATTGACCCAGTGTCTGTTGATGCAATAAGTGGTGTGGTGGTGGATGAATGCTTTTTTTTTCTTTTATAGAGTTTTTTTCTCTTTTAATTAATTAATTACTTTATTTATTTGTTGGCTGTGTTGGGTCTTCACTGCTGCACTTGGGCTTTTGGCTATTTGCAATGAGTGGGGACTACTCTTCATTGCAGTGCCCAGGTTTCTCATTGCGGTGGCTTCTCTTGCTGCAGAGCACGGGCTCTAGGCTTGCAGGCTTCAGTAGTTGTGGCGCACGGGCTTAGTTGCTCCGCAGCATGTGAGATCTTCCCGGACTAGGGATCGAACCTGTGTCCCGTGCATTGGCTGGCGGATTCTTAACCACTGCACCACCAGGGAAGCCCCAGGGAAGCCCCTGGGTGAGTGCTTTGTAGTTAGAGAACAATAAGGTGGTGGGAAGAGGTGAGACAAAAAACGTTGAGGAGATTATTTAGTAGTAGAAGTAGCAAAAAGATGTTGATTTTGCCTGTTAAACTCCTATAAGAGGAGTTTAAAAACAGGCCAGTGACAGCAACAGTGTAGTATGATTGAGTCAATATGATAATGGTAAATTTGGAGCAATTTTTATTATGCAAATAGCATAAATCTATTAACAATAGGCACATTTTTGTTTTACAATCAACTTGGTTAAAGCATAAATTTTTGCATGAGAAACAAAACATTAGCCAAATAATTCTAGAACTGTTGAGAATACTTTGTAAGCAGAAGAGCAATATCTTTACAAAGATAACCAGTTCTTGAACTTTGACCAATGTGTCATACATAGAGATGATTGTATCTGACATCAAAGTTCCGTGACTCATGAATCTTCCTTACTTTATTGTTTCAAACAACATTTAAACTCAAGGGTAGTTCACTACTTTCCTTGGTTTGAATTTCCTACACACAGGGTTAGATTTTCTTATTTGTCTGTGTACACATGCCAACCTAAAGAACCTGTTTTTCACTCAAAGAGTAAAATTACTGTGATTTTTTAAAATATGAATGATAATTTTGTTCTGCCTCTGACATTTTCCTCCCTTTCAGCCTCATCCTCTCCCCCATTCACAGTGTATCCTTTGCTCCAATAATTCCCAATTTCTTAAAGTTCTCCAATACCAAACCCGTCACATCTTTATACCTTGGTACATGCTGTTTCCCCTGAATGGAACACCTTGTCTTCTTTCTATTCTTGGCCCAAAGGGCCTGGTTAATTTGTATTCACCTTTTAATGTTCAACTCACATATCTCTTCTTCTCGGAGTAACTTACTTTTATAAAACTGCAATGAATATCCTTGTATATATCTTTTTTTTCTTTGCACACATTTGTGATTGTATCCTCAGTGGAAATTATTAGAAGTGGAATTACTGTGACAAAGATTATTTCCTTGAGAGTTCCCTGGTGGTCTAGTGGTTAGGATTCTGGGTTTTCACTGCCGTGGCCCGGGTTTGATCCCTGGTCGGGAACTGAGATCCTGCAAGCTGCGCTGTGTGGCCAAAAAAAAAAAAAAAAAAAAGATTATTCACTTGTACAAGGATCTTAAAAAAAACTAGTCAGGTATGATAAAATAGTCAGGTATGATAAAATGTTTATGAAGTCAATCAGTTCCTGACTTGCAAATGACAGCACAAACAAGTGGCACCTTTTGTTTCACCCTTCTTGCCCCTGAGCTCTCCTGGTGCTGATACTGCTTCTTTTTCATAAATGGCCCTGTTCCTGTTTCAGGGAGAGCCTGTAAAGATCTGGCCCAGCTTCTTTTCTTGTTCTAGAAAGCTCCTCTTCTACCCCTTTGTTGCCCTGGAGCCGTCCACCTGCCTTACCCATCTCCTACCCCTCCTGCCAGGTGGAGGCTCTAGGCTGCAGAATATAAGTTTAACAGGAGCCAAATGATCAGATTTCAGGGACTTCAAGAGGCCCTGGAGCTATGATTTACGACATAAGTGGCTTTCAAAGTAATGCCCCAGGATTTTTCGGAGATGGTCTAAGGGCCTCTAAAGGGAGAGAGGGAAGGGAAAAAAAGGCCAAAGCCAAAGCTCTAGGTGCCCTGTCCTGCACGTCAACCAGGGCCCAGTTTGTTTTATATGTACTGTGCTCAAGTAAGTTTTCATATAAAGAAAAACAAACAAACCAAAAAACTCCAATGCTTAAAAAAAGTTTTAACTTGATTTATGAGTTTGCCAAGCTTTGGTGGACTGGCCTAAGTAACCTCACTCCACCATTAAGTTTCAACTTTGGTCTCTTTTGAAAAATGCATTCATTCATTTATTCCTAATGTGACCCATTTGCCCTGGTTTCCCTGAGATTTTCTTGGTTTTAGCGCTGAAAGTTCTATGTCCTGGAAACCTCACTGATCCCAGGCAATGTTACCATATTCCATTCATTCTTTCCACCCATTTATTAAAAAAAAAAATCACTGAGCAGTTATCATGTGCTGGGCACTGTACGAAGCACTGGAGAATAAAGAAATACTTTGACAAAGTCCCTGACCCTGAGTGATTCACACAGTATTACGTTCAGAAGGACACTAATACTCAACAAAAAAACTTGGTAAATGATATCTCAGAGCAGTCCTCAAATGTTATATGTCTTCCATCATAGAAAAGAAAATTGAGTATACAACCAAATATATTATATCTATCAATTACACTCATGTTCATAATAATAAAGAGCTAAAACTATATGACACTGCTAAGTGCCAAGCATTATTCTAAGCACTTTACAAACATTAACTCAATTAATCCTCATAACAACCTTGAAGTAGGCACTATTATTATATTCACGATGGACTTAAAATGGCTGCAAATTCTTTGACATACTTCCCATCAGATCTAATTCCTCGTCCTTTGAAGCTGACCTGACCTTAGTCACTTACTTGGTTAATATAATGAAGCAGAAGTAATGTTCTGTGACTTCTGATGTTCTATTATTAAATGCTGTGTTCTGGGGGAAGCCAGATGCCAAGAGAAGAAGCCCAAGTTAGACACGTGGAGAGAGAAATACCAGAGGAGCCCCAGCTATTACAGCCTTCCTAGCCCAGATATGAGATTCAAGAGTGAAGAAGCCTACAGATAATTCCATTCCCAGTCACCATATGACTACAAGCATAAGACAGATTCCCAAATGAGAACCACCCAGTAAGTTCAGTCATCCCCCTAGATTTTGGAAGATAATAATGAAGAGGTGTTTTAAGTTACCAACCTTTAGAGTGGTTGGTAATGCAGCAATCAATGATTGGAACGATATTCACTTTACAGATGAGAAAACTGAGACACAGAATTTTTGGGGGGGGGGGCCACGTCTCGCAGCATGCGGGATCTTAGTTCCCCGACCAGGGATCTAATCCGCACTGCCTGCAGTAGAAGTGTGAAATCTTAACCACTGGACTGCCAGGGAAGTCCCCAAGACACAGAATGGTTAAGTAATTTGTCCAAATCAAAGACAGCTAGCAAGTAGCAGAATCAGGATTTAAGCCCAGGCAGTTTAGCTCCAGAACCTGTTTTCTTAACCACTGAACTGCCCTGCCTTTGCATTTAAAAACTTACACACACACACACACACACACACACACACACACACACACACAGAGATATATTTTAAAATTTCTAATTTTTTTCTTTCTGTACCTATCAGGGATCACACTGGTCATTCTGCAGGCACTGTTATAGTTACAAAGGAATAAGTTAGTAAGTCAGTGAGGACCATTGGGGGCAACATCACAGAGAAGGACATCTAAGCTGGATCTTGAAGAATGTCAGAGATTATTATGCAAGAAATGGGGACAAAGAAGTCAGTAGTAGTGAAAGACTGTGGGGTACAAGGAGAAAGGTGTCATGAGCTGATGTTGGGAAAGTGCGCTAGAGTCAGGGAGTGAAGGGTATTTACACCAAACAAAGGAGTCTGGATTTCATCTTATGACCACAGAGAGCAATTAAAGGTTTTTCAACAAAGATATAATGTGATAGATAAGAGATAATTTTGGTGGCAACGTGGAGACGGCTACAGAGAAAAAATAGAGAACAAATAGATAAACTGATATAGACCAGGTACAAGAGGATGAATACCTTAAGAAGTGGGAAAATTGGAGGAGATGGGCTTGAGAGATATTCCTGAAGTGTGACTGACAAGATTGGGCAACCAATTAGATAACAGGGATATGAGAGAGGCCATCCTCTTAGATGACTTCAATGACTCTATAGTTTGGCTGACTGGGTGAAACTTCACCTGCAACTCAGTAATGCTTCAAGAGTCAGTGTATTACCTCCTCTCTGAAGACAAACAGGTTTTCAAAGCAAACTGATTATTCAGAACAGAGGTACAGATCAAAGGGGTCAGAGAACCAAATTACTATAGTTTCTAAAAACACAGATGCCAAGGACAAACCCTCCTCAGTCAGAATTCCTTGGATAGCACTTGGGAATTTGTATTTTTATGAAGTTCCCCAGATAACTCTGCTTGGCCAAGCTGAGGAACTACCACTCTAAGGGTTCTTCTTAGCTTCTCAGTTCATTGAAGGTTAATATTTCCCAAAAGGTCCATCCCCAATTGTCTTCTCATCCTATGCACTCTGTCTGGACTATCTCATTAGTTTCAACAACTTCAACTATCATCTGAATACTAAGGACTTCCAAATGAAATCCAGGTCTTTCTTCTGAGCTTTATCTTATTATTTCTACCCTCAGCCTGAACATCTCTACTGGGATATGCATTGGTTTTATAGAAAGAGCTAAAACCCCAAATAACATCATACTTAATGGTAAACGACTGCTTTTCCCCTAACACCAGGAGCAAGACAAGAATTTCCACTTTTGCCCCTGCTATTCTTTCATGCTGTGCAGTTTGCAGGCTCTTAGTTCCCTGACCAGGGATTGAACCCAGGCCCTTAGCAGTGAAAAAGGGGAGTCCTAACTACTGGACCACCAGGGAATTCCCTTGCCACTGCTATTCAACATTGAATTGGAGGTTCCAGCAAGGGCAACTAGGCAATAAAAAGAAAAAAATGAACACAATTTCTGTTTGCAGATGACATGATCTTGCATATAGAAAATCCTAAGAAATCCACAAAACTATTAGAACTAATAAATAAGTTCATCAAGGTTGTAGGGGACAAAATAAATTTTAAAAATCATATTTCTATACACTAGTAAGGAATAAGCCAAAAATGAAATTAAGAAAACAATTGCATTGATCATAGCATCAAAAAATAAAATAGTTAGGAATACATTTAACAAAAGAAATGCAAATTGTGTACTCTGAAAAGTACAAACATTGTTGAAAGAAATGTTAAAAGACCCAAATAAACGGAAAGACATCCCATGTTCATAGATTGGAAGACTTAATATTGTCAAGATGGCAATACTCCCCAAACTGATCTACACATTCAACACAATTCCTATCAAAATCCCAGCTGTCTTCTTTGTAGAAATCAAAAAGATGATCCTAAAAATAATATGGAAATGCATAGGATCAAGACTAGCCAAAATAATCTGGAAAAAGAAGAAAAATTTGGATGACTCATACATCCTGGCACAAGGATAGACACATGAATGTCTGGGGGTACTGGCACAAGGATAGACACATAAATCAATGAAATAAAATTGAGAGTCTAGAAACCCTGACATTTACAGTGAACTGATTTTCAACAAGGATGCCAGACAATTCAATGGCGACAGAAAAGTCTTTTCAACAAGTGATGTTGGGACAAATGGATGTCACAGGCAAAAGAGTAAAGTTGGACCCCTACTTTACAACATATACAATAATTAACTCAAAATGGATCATAGACCTAAACGTAAGAGCTAAATAAAACTCTTAGAAGAAAACATAGGTGTAAATTTTCAGGACCTTGGATTAGGCTATGGTTTTTAGATATGACACCAAAAGCACAAACAACTAAAGAAAAAATAGATATATTGGATATTACAAAATGTATAACTTTTTTGCTTCAAAAGACACCTTCAAGAAAGTGAAAAGACATAGATAAGCAACAAGGATTATACTGTATAGCACAGGGAATTATAGCCATTATCTTGTAATAACCAATAGTGGAGTATAATCTGCAAAAATACTGAATCACTATGCTGTACACCTGAAACTAATATAATATTGTAAATTGACTATACTTCAATTTAAAAAAAGAAAGAAAGAAAGAAAGAAAGTGAAAAGACAAACCATAGAAAGAAAGAAAATATTTGCAAATCTTATTATCTGATAAGGGCATTCTTCATATATTCTAGATATATGGCAAGAATGTAGAAAAACTGGAAATCTTGTACACTGTTACTGGGGATGTAAAATGGTGCAGCCACTATGGAAAACAGTTTGGTAGTTCCTTCAAAAGTTAAACATAGAATTATCATATGACCTAGCAATTCTACTCCTGGGTATATACCCAAGAGAATTGAAAACTAGTACTCACACAAATACTTATATGCCATTCTTCATAGCAGTAGTATTCACATTAGCCAAAAGGTGGAAACAACTCAAATGTCCATCAACAGATGAAGAGATATATAAAATGTGGTATATCCATACAACAGAATACTATTCAGCCACCAAAAGGACTGAAACGCTGATAAATGCTACAACATGGATGAACCTTGTAAACGTGCTAAGTGAAAGAAGCCAGACACAAAAAGCCACATATTGTATGATTCCACTTATATGAAATATCCAAAATAGGCAATCCACAGAGACAGGAAGTAGATTCGTAGTTTCCAGGGGTTGGGGGAAAGGGGCATGGAGAATACAGCATTTCTTTTTGGGGTGATGAAAATGTTCTGAAATTACATAGTGATGATGGTTGCACAACTCTGTGAATACACTAAAAGGCATGAGTTGTATACTTTGAATTGATGAATTATATGGTGTATTAATCAGGATTTTCCAGAGAAACAGAATAGGATATATATGAAGATATACATAAGAGGCAATTTATTATAGGAATTGGCTCACAAGGGCTGAGAAGTCCCATAATCTGCTGTCTGCAAGCTGGAGAAACAGGAAAGCCAGTGGTGTAATTCAGTCTGAGTCTGAAGGCCTGACAATCAGGGGAGTCAATGGTGTAGGTCCTAGTTTGGACATCCCAGCTCAAGACAAAGGGAATTCACCCTTTCCTCTTTTTTGTGTTTTATTCTGGCCCTCAATGGTTTTGGCGATGCCCACCCACATTCCTCATTCTACTGAATCAATGCTAATCTCCTCCAGAAACGCCCTGACAGACACACCCAGAAATGTTTTGCCAGCTATCTAGGCATCCTTTATCCCAGTCAAGTTGATGCATAAGTTTAACCATATGGTGAATGAATTATAGCTCAATAAAGCTGTTAAATTTAACAAGATTCAAGAGAAAATCAGTCAATGGCTATGTTTAATTTCCAGTGTAAGGGTTGGAAAAGTATCATGAAAATATAATGGAGATTGAATGGGTAATGCAATTCTGTCTTTCTAAGTGTAAATTTTATAGTTTCATAGCATGAGTTGATGACTAACATAAAATTCCACTACTAAGGAGTATTTAATATTATAGTTAAATGTTCTAAGTGTCAGACTTCCTTTCCTTAGCTTTTCTACAGATGTAGAATTTTAGATCTGGCTCACACTCTACAATTAAATGAAAATAGAAAGATATGACTGTGAAATAAGATAAATTTGCAGGTAGCATGGTGAAATAAAATGGTTTAAAATTTTTTTATATATAAAACTCATTCTTCAAATAAGATATCAGCTGGAAGTCTAGCATGTGGAACAGATGAAAGTATCATAAATAGAGCTCCTTCAGTTAAGGTATGGAGGGAAGAAAGCCTTTGCCTCCACTGCTCCAAACAAAAGCAACTCAGCACAGCCACGTCTAAGTACCATGGAGCACAATTTAAATGGTGTGGGAGGGGGCTTCCCTGGTGGCGCAGTGGTTGAGAGTCCACCTGCCGATGCAGGGGACACGGGTTCGTGCCGCGGTCCGGGAAGATCCCACATGCCGCGGAGCGGCTGGGCCCGTGACCCACGGCCTCTGAGCCTGCGCGTCCGAAGCCTGTGCTCCGCAGCGGGAGAGGCCACAACCGTAAGAGGCCCGCGTACCGCAAAAAAAAAAAATAATAATAATAATAATAATAATGGTGTGGGGATTCAGCATCCCAGTCTTTGCTAAGATACAGAAACTCCATGGGCTTCTGCTTCTTAACTGTCACGTGAAGGGGTTGAAGTAAAACTTGAAAGCGCCTTCCTATTCTCAAAGTTTATGTGACTCTAAAACAGCTAACACAAAGTCTAGTAGCTATTGGCTTCTGAAATGTTTACCAATCACTCAAGAGCTTAAGGATTTCCAACCGAGATCAAAACAAGGCTTGAGTTATACCCACCTTTCCCAAACCTATAAAATAAACAGCAAACTTTGGATGAAAATAGAGAGCAGGGGAAAAGCTTCTATCAAAGTCAGTGAAATATGGTCTGAACAAAGGGCAGCTGGTTTCCATTGCTCTTTCTTATCTCTTAGGTAAAGGTAGTTAATGGGCCATAAATACAAACAGAGGATCTGCGTCTCCCAGGAAGAAGGAAGGAAAGGAGGGAGGCAGTACAGTCCTCTCTTTCAGGTGACAGCACCTCAAGGAAAAGCAGAACAAAGGGGTTCCTACTGAGACTAGGAACTGGCCTCTAGTCAGACAGCTGTGGGACAGGTAAGTACTTGATGTCCTAAGAACAAGAAACCAGTTGAGGAGTTGGCAGGGGCGGGGGCGGGGTGGTAGCTGGAGCAGGGATTGTGGGGCTAAGGTGCTGCCAAGATGGGGAGAGACTGTGTTGAATGAGGAACATGGCAGCCCTCAAACAGAAACACCCGAGGAAGAGGCTCAGCAGATCTAGCCCTAGAAATGTGGTCTAAGTCATTGGTACTCAAAGTGGGGTCCACGAACCAGCAGTGTGGGCAGCACCAGTGCACTTACTAGAAATGCAGAAGCTCAGGTCCAACCCACAGCTACTGAATCACAATCTAAATTTTAATAAGATCCCTGGTGACTGTGCCTTAAAGCTTGGGTATAGCTGGAGTACTAGCTTCACAAAGACATCAACCATACTGGCTATACTTAGTGACAGGGAAAGCTGTGGAGCACTCAAACTATTGGATCTGCGTTCCATCAATCTTAAGAAAGAAAAGGCTAAAAGTTAAAAAGAAAAACAAAAACAAACTTCATGCTAAAAATGACGAAAATCATCCTTCAATTCTGGGGAAAGTCTGTATAAGCATAGATTAATTCTAATTAATCCTGGTATGTGATAGGTAAAGATGATATAAGATTAACCAATCCTAAGAGTTCTCATCATAAGGAAAAACTTCTTTTTTTCTTTTTGTTTTCTCCTTTTATTGTATCTATATGAGATGATAGATGCTAACTAAACTTACTGCGGTTATCATTTCACAGTATAGGTAAGTCAAATCATTATGCCGTACCTTAAATTGATGCAGTGATTTATGTCAGTATCTCAGTAAAACTGGGGGTAAAAGATTAATCACTGTAAATAAAGAAGTGGAATTCTAGCATTCTTACTATCTAGTAAATCTTCCCTGTAAGACTCTTGAGGGTTGGGTCTATATCTATTTCACTTATCTAACACACTGCCTTACATGTAACTAGCACTAAATAAAGAGTCGAATAAATGAATGAAGACACAATCAGTACTTTAAAGATAAATTTTATGAAATGTGAATTATATCTCAAACCCCCCCACAAAAAACCCAAGATACAATTGGTAAGAGTGGCATGCCAGAAACACCAGACTATAAACTCCGTGAGGTTAGGGCCCACGTCTGGTTTATTCACCACAATATCCCTAGCACAAATTTAGCATATGCCTAGCACACTGTGGGAAATACATGAGTAAATGAATGGATGAATAAGTAAATGGAAGACAAATAAATTTTCCATGAATATATGTGAAAATGCAATAGACAACTAGCTACCCTTGGAGGAAACTACCCCTTCTTTTTTTTTTCTTTTGCGGTACGCGGGCCTTTCACTGCTGTTGCCTCTCCCGTTGCGGAGCACAGGCTCCGGATGTGCAGGCTCAGCATCCATGGCTCACGGGCCCAGCCGCTGCGCAGCATGTGGGATCTTCCCAGACTGGGGCACGAACTCGTGTCCCCTGCATCGGCAGGCAGACTCCCAACCACTGCACCACCAGGGAAGCCCTAGCCCTTCTTTAATCCTTGGATTCCCATGAAATCAAGAATCAATTTACCTGACATTGAAAAGGAGCATTAATCTGATGTGAGTAAATATCATATGATGCTTATCATCACAACTTTAAGTTGAATTTCAGTTGTTTAAACTTTACCATAAAATGGGGTAAACTTTAGCCTAATATGGGTCTGTCTTACACATTCTAAAATATTTTTATAAATGCTACTTATATAGCAGCATTATCTATAAAGAAGTCCATCTGCATGAATCCTGCCATGGCAGTCCTAGGCAATACTGGGAAAATAAGTTTATATTTGACCCTTTCAGAATTTTTTTCTTTTTTTTTTTTTTTGCGGTATGCGGGCCTTTCACTGTTGTGGCCTCTCCCGATGCAGAGCACAGGCTCTGGACGCTCAGGATCAGCGGCCATGGCTCATGGGCCCAGCCACTCCGTGGCATGTGGGATCTTCCTGGACCAGGGCACGAACCCCTGTCCCCTGCATCGGCAGGCGGACTCTCAACCACTGTGCCACCAGGGAAGCCCTCAGAATTTTTTTTAACTTAAAAAATATTTTAGTGTGACATTTGATACATACCGAAGAATGTGTTAAAACAATATGTGTTCTGCTTAAAAACAAGAACATTATCAATATCAAGATTTACTTCCTTTTGGATCTTATACCAATTTCTGAAGGAGTCTGGTTTCTAGCTACCTGGCATTAATGTAGAAGGTTTGAGAAATACATATTCAATTAGGTGCTACCTGCTGGGAGTAGCTTTAGATTTTTACCATCCTTGGATGTATAAACATTTTTATAGCTTTTTTTTCTGATAGTAAAAGTGTACATATTCAATATAGAAATTTTTGAAAATAGGGAAACATATGATGAAAATAACCAATAATAATCCTACTGTCTCCAGATAATTGTTAACATTTTGAAATACACAGGCGTGCACGCACACATACATACACAAATACATTTTATTAGGTGTCTTGAGCTCCTTTCAAAGACTTAAAGAAATGAGTCCCTCCAGTGGAATTTCATGCCTTGTGACAGGCTGGTGGGAAACTTAAGGCCTTAAGGTTTTCTCAAATTGTACCAAAGAAGACATTTACATTTACAATATGATAGCATTATAGTGATACTCTCAGATATTCAGTTATTAAGTAATCCAAACAGCTCTAGGCCCATGTTATGGGTGTTAATAATTTAACATTATAATTCAAACAAATTAACATTAAATTCATTTACTCACAATAAGCTAAGAGTGATTCAGCCAAATTCATGCCAAGTAACCATGTACCTGATGCTTTATTATTCACGTGTTCACAGATATAAATTTCTCTGGAGTGATGGGTGGTGATAAAATCAGAACACTTTTAACAGTGAAATGACACCAGAACAGAGCCAAGGTACAAGGAAACCTTAGTTCCTTCGAATAAACGGAGAACCAGACAAGCTGTGCGGGCCAGTGTGTCTGTATCAGGAGAGTAAATGAGGAGATGAGCGCTGAATGAACGACAGACAGGTTTCAAGTGTGTGTCGTAAACGTCTTTTCTAATTGAGCGATGGCAACTAGTCTAGCAGGTTCTTCTTGTCTCCCTGGGGGAAAAGCCTGGACAAACAGATAATTCTTGCACAATGTTTTTTGGATTAACAAATTTTGGTTTTTATGTGAGGACCCTCCACCTAAGAAGAGATCCTATCTAGAGACTAAGACATATGCTTTTCTAGCTGAGCTAATATTTCCCCTGTGGTTTTAGTCTCTAGGACTTAGGAAATAATATCTCAGTTTAAGAGGTGTGTCGGTGGAGCTTGTCAAGTTCAGAAATTTGAATTAAGATACCAGGTCAGGAAGGAACAAAAATGAAAATGTATGACAAAGGTAGGATCCAAAATAAACTAAAATCAGAATCCAAAGCTAAAGTCATAAATCACAGTGCCAAGGCTAAAAACGCAACAGTAAGATTCAGACTACAAAGAAAGTACGGGAACACTGGTGTCAAATAGTAAGCTTCTGTATATTTTTCTACAGAGAGTTAAAAATGTAAACAATTGCCTATGTGAGTGGATCTGGCAAGTTTAGAGGTAGATGAGGTCACTTCATCGCTCATGAAGCCAAAGTTTCCTATCTGGCAGCCAACCTTGACATCTGACTATGTCATGGATTACATCAGCCAGTATAGGTATTTAGCAAACAGTGTTAAGCAAATAAATTAGTAGACCTTACATTTGTTTACATTATTATATTGAGGAGGAAGTCCTGGGAATTAATTTTCATTTGTGATGTCTGTAGGTAGAACACACTGCGTGACGCACTTGAAAGAGGTCATCGCTTGTAGATTTATCAAACAGAGAATTACCATTTGTACGCTATAACAAGCTATAGCCAAAAATCTAAACATAACAGCCCAACTTGCAAAAGGCACTTGCCCGTTAATCATGTATGTGCTTAATAGTTTTGCTGGGTTTGATGTAGCTTTAGGTTTCAAATTCAGCATTCTGGTCATTGTTCCTTTGCTTCATGGCTATAAATAATGTTTGGTGTTATGTTGATTAGGCCCACACAATCCAAAAACTGGACTTCAGGAGAAGGGATGATTAACCAAGAGGTAGATTAACACATTTTTACATCCCTCTTCTCTCTAATATGAAACATAGAGGGGCTATTGTTAAATACTCTGTTTAGATAATACCCCTATCAGGCAAGATTTTACTGAAAGCATACACATAAGCTAAATATAATACTTTTACCACATTTCAAAATATATCATATTTTGGTTTACGCCCAGACCAAGTGGGAAGGCTTCTTTCTAATTGACCCTGAATATAAGTCTTATAAAAGGTCTCCTGCCAAGATGGTCCCCACACGTCAGGCCAAACTAGTCTCAAAATTCCTCTGGTAACAAGAGCTCAATGAGGTTTTTCTCCAGCTTAATGAAGTCCATACTATTCTCCTGCTACACAAAATTACTTCAAGAGTTAATTGAGGTTTAATTTTCTTACTACCCCTTACCCTCCAGATCAGTGAAAGGCCCTTACCAGTTTCTTCCTATTGTTTTGTTCTCTTTTCACTTGGTTTGAGAATAAAGAATAAAAGAGATGATAGTCTCAAAGAGAATAAAGAGATAATAGTCTCAAAAACACATCCTTGTATAGCAGGGAGTCATTTGCTGTTCTCTTAAAAAGTAAGCAAACCTCTCTTACCAATAGCAATCCTGCTGTTCTCGTTTGCTTTTGTTTCCTTCACAGTCTACTTCTGATACACTGTCTTATATTTTAACATAGCCTTCATTTAAACATTTTAAGCTTTTGTTAGATGATTATAATATGTGTTCGTTGAAAATACAGCTAAGCAAATGGAAGAAAATAAATTCTCCGTGACCTCACCAATCTCAGTGGCAGTGTTTTTCTATGCATATGTGTATGCATACGGATATTCCCACTAATTTAAAAAGCAATCAGCTGTGCATACTATTTTTTAGCCTGCACTTTTCCATATAAAAATATATTTTCAACATGATTCTTAATATGATGCATAGGAGTCCATCTCATAGACGTTTTACAATTAAGTTGTTGAACATTTACTATTTTAAATTATTTTTAAACTATTGGATTTAAACAATCCTGTAATTACCTTAACTAAAAACTAAGATGTAACCTTACTTTCTTCGTTAAAATTTCTGCAAATAGACTCATTGGATAAAAGTTATGCATAGTTTTAAGCCATTTAATAAACACTGCCAAATTGCCCTGCTAAAAGTACTACGAATTAACACTTCTCTTTTAGTTTATAAAAATGCCTTTTTCCCAACACCACTACTTTCTCTTTTTTTATTCCTTTTCCCCCCCTCCTCTTTGCTGATCTACTGGATGAAAGGCAATATCTCACTGTTTTAATTTGTGTTTTTCCCTATTACCGGTAAATGCAAATATTTATTTGCCATATATTTGTATATATTTATTTGCTGTTTGTATTCATCTGAATTGTCCTGCATTGTTTTTGTCCATTTTTCCCATATAAATATCATATTTTACGTTATTTCTTGTGTAAATGTGCTGCTTATATTTTTATTATTGATTTGAAAAAACTGGTTATATTAATAATAGTATACCTTCATATATTTATTACAACCTTTTGTGTAAGGAAGTTTCCCAAGCTAGAAAAATCCAAAATATACATTAGTAAGTGGTTGATTAAATACGTTATCGTTCATTCATATAATGGAATATACAAGGCAGATGTTAAAAACAGCAAAGTAGCTCTATATATGCTGACAACGAAAGATGTCCATGATATAGTGCTCAGGGAGAAAGACTAGATGCAAAATATTACTAAGAATGATTCTTGGTTTGAAAAAGTTATGTATTTAGGTACACACATATATACATGTGTATATATGTATTGATAAAGGTCTGGAAATACATAATCCACATTATTAAAAATAGTTACCTATGAAGTAAAGGATTGAAGAAAAGAAGGAGACCCTATTTATTTTATACAACTCTGTATTGCTTGATGTTTTTATGTTTTACAATTAATTCACAATGAATATATACTACTTTCACAACTGAAAAATGTTAAACAAGAAAAATGGAACACATTTTAATGTAATCATATCTTTTCCTGTATGGTTTTTACCTTTTGCATCAGGCCTAGAAAGATCTTTCTTGTGCCAGGATTATAAAGTTATTTTATTTTTCATTTTAGTATTTTTATGGCTTTACTTTTTGACATTTACACCTTTAATCTATTGCAATTTATTTTGCTGTGGTATGAGTCACAAAGCAACACTAATAAAAATTCATCGTTTTTCAACTTTATCTTAATGTAAATTATTTTCTATCCTTAAATCTGTCTCTTGAGTTAAATATTCTGTTTCACTGATCCGTCTTCCTAGTTGAACCCTGATACCACACTTGTTTTAATCTTCATAACTTTAAATAGATTTTGAAGTCTGATAGGTAAACAAAGGATAATCTATGGTCTGAAGTGAAAATATTTACAGCACATATAATGAAAAGGTGGTAAAGATCCCTAACATGTCAAGAATTCCTTTAAGATGTTTTAGCTGCAAGTATCAGAAACTTATCTCAAAAGACCTTAAAAAGAAGGAATTTTACTGACTCACACAAATGGAAGTCTAGAGGTGGATAGGGCTCTAGGTTCAGTTCAATCACACTCTGGCTCCATTTCCTTGTGAATTTCTCTCTTTTTCGCCCACGTAATTTGGCTCTGTCATCAGAGACTGGCTTCCCTTATTATCACCAGATGGCTTCTAGCAGACACTAGGGCATGTTTCCTCCCAAACCCTTCCCTGCAGTCCACTTGTACCAATTTTGGTAATCTGCCAGCCTTGGGCCAAAACCCGTGTCCAGGGTTGATGCTTTGTGCTGATTATTTGTACATGAATTATTCCCTGGCCCTTCAGTCCACATCCCTATTTACTTCCCTACATAATTCTTATATCTTAGACACTTAAGACACAGCTCTTCTTTCATGCAATACTTCTGTGAGAATTCTCTTCTATGCGGAAATAATCTCTCATCGTGACTTACTTGATTTGGAACTCTATAGAAAAGCCAAACATGGCTCAGTTTCATGATAGAGCTGCTTTATTTTACTGTACTATTTTTATAACACTTGTTTCTATGGCTAAATTACACTAATGTGATCTACTGACCTCAAGAAAGCAGATATATTAATTGACAATTTCCTTTTGTATACTGTAGTCAATGTCTAAAAACATATCTTTATTTAAAGTCCCAAGTTGAGGGAACATAAATTAATGCTGGCCAACACACTATAATTTTGAATCATGAGTGACTATTAAATGAAATCTATTCAGCATATTACTTGAAATTTAATTGGGGGTAAAAAAACACTTCTTAGACTAATTGAAACTAACAGTTAAAATTTTTAAATTATAAGATATCTCATGCAATGTTAGAATTTTTCTCCGTGTTCAGTAACCTGGAACTAACAAATTGCTATGTAATAATGACTTGCAAGAGAAAAGATAAGTACCTTTATATATAAAAACACTAAGTGATACATAAATCCAAATGAAATAGATTGGAATATTGTTATCAAAAGTGCTTTAGGCATAATATTCTTGGACCATATTGTAAAGGCAAAAAGCTATGTTACAATAAAGTTGAGTTTTAGTTTTTTTGATAGCAGTTTGCATGTACTATTTGAATAGGCTTGTAATGAATGATCTTCTGAGATCAGAAGGACATACTGAGGATTCTCTTGCAAATAAAAACACAAATGTCAGGATTAATGGATATTCATTTGTTACATAAATTACAACAAATAATATTTTAAATTTAAGTAAGAACTGGCAGCTCCAGGTGTACAAACTTTGGGATAGATGGGAATCACTTGAGGTAATCTACTCAAAATCCCTGCTTTCACACAAAATGCACCAAACTCTCCCCAAATCTCTTGTCAATTTCTTCTGCCAGTGTTTAGCCACCTCATATGAGAACGTTCTTCCCTAGGGAAGCAATACTGATAATGAGCCAGTCAGAGTCAGATAAACCTGGGATCAAATTTAGGCTCAAGGACTTGAGCAAGTTATTTAATCTCTCTGAATTCCAGATTCCTTATCTATAAAGTGGAGGAAATAACAGTACCTACTTCATGGGGTGCTTGTAAGTCTTAACTGAGTTAATGTATAAAACGCACTTTTCAAACTGCCTGGCAGCTATTATAATTAATTATCATTATTTACCAAGTTCTTATTCATGTATAATGCCGTGGTCAAAAAGCAAAAAAATACAGTTTCCCTAAACTGATCTTAAATAAATATTCTAGTTTTCTAAAGCTATTCAAATTTTAATCAAAATTGATATTAATTTATGCAAATTAATCTTTTCTACACTTAAAAATCCACTTTGATGTAAATTATAAATATACATAAAGAATTTGATACATGCTCCTAATGAAAAACATTCCTGGAGACCAAAGAGTCATGTAACTCAGTCATAACATCCATATTCTGTTTAATTCATACACAAAACCCAGTTTAATCATCTTAGCCATGAATATTTACTTCCTGAAACAAAAAGGGAAGCTATATTTCATCTAGGTTTATGTAATTAATGACTTGAATTGATTAAAAAGAAGAAGAATCACGGCGCTTTAGAGTTTCTCAGCTGAGGACCTGATTCCGGTTGCCTAGGTAGGTAGTGGCATGCCTGGTACCCAAAACTCAAAACTCTTGACTCATTTCCTTCTAGGACTCTGTGCTATATCTCAAATGGAAAGAAATTCTAGGGTGGATTCAGTGATCAGTTTACCTGCAATAGCAAAAGCTATGGGAATTTAGCTCTTATATGGCTTCCATTTCTAGAACTCATCAGAATTTATATTTTTTAAAAAATGCATCAGGCTCAAAATGTAAGCAAAAATAGTTCTAACACTTGTTTTCCCCCCTTTCACTTTAATTGGGTAAATTAAAAGCAAGTGGCAGGGAGAAGTGGTAGTGGAGGTGAAGAAGATAGGGGAGGCTGGGGATGAAATAATGTTCTGCCTATGCATAAGGTCTTAAGTAATCAGAAAATTGGGCAAGTTACCACCAGTTCCAATTCCTGTCTCTTGGAACCCTCTTCAAGCTTCCAGCTAAGTGTCTTATAAGCCCCAAAGCATTTTACTTTTTTAAAAAAAAATTATTTATTTATGGATGCGTTGGGTCTTCGTTGCTGTGCACGGGCTTTCTCTAGTTGCAGCGAGCAGGGGTTATGCTCCTTTGTGGTACGCAGGCTTCTCATTGCAGTGGCTTCTCTTGTTGCGGAGCACGGGCTCTAGGCGCGCGGGCTTCAGTAGTGTGGCATGCGGGCTCAGTACTTGTGGCACACAGGCTTAGTTGCTCTGAGGCACGTGGGATCTTCCCGGACCAGGGCTTGAACCCGTGTCCCCTGCATTGGCAGGCAGATTCTTAACCACTGTGCCACGGGGGAAGCCCCACCCCCCCAGAGCATTTTATACTAGAGTGTTCAAAGCTCACTGGCATCCCTGTTAACAATTGTAAATACCCTATCCGCAACAGCCCCCTTTCCCCTTTCCAGCATAATTTTTCTTCTAACATTTACCACCCTCTATCATATTATTTATTTTCCTATATACCTTGTTTACTGTCTATCTTCCCCCACTAGAATATGCAGGAATTTTTGTGAGTTTTGTCTTGCTGTATCCTCAGTGCCCAGAACAGTGCAGGCATACAGTAGATACTCAATAAATACTTACTGAATGAGTGAAAAATTACTAGCCCTTTGCCTTTTCTTTACTTAATATGAATGGTAATTTAGACAGGTTTTCTGGCTGAATTATATACATAATTGTGGGCCTTTCTCTATAAGTAAACCCCTTTGCTAACATTTCGGCTCAAAAACCTTATTTTCAGCACACCAGAGCAACATTACTAATAGTGCTGTGATTTAGGTGCCTTCTGAGCAAACCAGTCTATAAGTCCAGCTCTAAAATAACTTTCATATGTTTAAAAAATTAAAGAGCTGAAGAATATTAGGATCAAAGTGAAAAAGAAAATAAGCTGTCATTGAACTTAATCTAAATAGGTAAAGTTAAAAATGCTTCTGAGTTTTGCCCCCAAATAGGATGGCATCTTCAGAAGCGTTACCCTAAGATATTGACTCTATCAATATGAAACAAGTTTGAACTCTGCCTAAAAATTCTGGAGATGCCATGTCTGGCAAAATGCACAGTAAAAAAAAGCTTGTAAACCCTGAATGATAAAAAGAAACCTAGTACAGATTAGAGTACATATTAATGAGTCAGAACTCCCCTGAAACAACACTGCAGATGGTTCCTTGTTTATTTTTTACACTTTCCAGAAATCATTATCTAACCTTTTACATGACTTTTCTGAAATTAAAAAAAGCATTTTAAAAGATGGTGCTATTTTATAAAAAAAGAAAAAACAGCAAGAGCATACCAAAAAGCAAGATTAAGAACTTCTGACAGTATGGTTTCACTTTCTCTTTTCTTTTTAACCACTAAATATTTCAAATTACCTTTCTATAATCTGATGTTCTGATTGCCGTAATTCCAACAGGTTAAAGAATGAAAACGACTTGATTGGTAAACACTGCTGACTACCTATAGTTAAAGGACTAATGTTGTAAGGCTTGTTCACTTCTGGCCTACAAAGTTTACAGATCAGACCATCATCTTCAACAGGCTACTGATTCTCCTACAACCTGAGCTTCCACCCAAGCTAAAGCAAGTGTATAATAAGAATCCTTTGGAAAATCATGAAGCCAGATGATACCACCATGTTTATCATTCCTGTCATCATCTTCAGTCACTTTTCAAAATGTAAGTCCTTTTTGTAATGGCTTTTTGTGCTGCCAACACTTTTGCTTCCCTTTCCCACTCCCAACCTCCCAATAGTGGAGAGGTTGAGAGTGCCTATGGGATGTTAGGGAACAGCTTCAGATTTCCTAGGATCTCCTTCAGTTACACCCATTCTTTGGTATGGATAAGTGACATTTTTTTCAACCAGTGACACTCCTAAGTTCCTTCTGTTATAAACGTTCTAGAGCCACCACTGCTCTTGCTCTTCCTTTACAAATCTTTCCACTCTGCCTCCTGAGATTTTCCATGATAAACAGATTTCTGCTCTACATCCTTAACCTATTCACTGAGTACTTGCTACCTGGCTCTCTCCAGAGAATTCTAATTCTTCTATGAGCGTGTTGCTTGCCACTCTGTATTAGAGGCTGCTCACGCTGCAGTAGGCAATGTAGCTGGAAGCCACAAATTAGGATCTCTATTTACATCCATTTCTGTTATTCTTCCTTTGTTTTATTTTTATTTATTTATTTTTTTGTGGTACGCGGGCCTCTCGCTGTTGTGGCCCCTCCCGTTGCGGAGCACAGGCTCCGGACGCGCAGGTTCAGCGGCCATGGCTCACGGGCCCAGCCGCTCCGCGGCATGTGGGATCTTCCCGGACCAGGACACGAACCCGTGTCCCCTGCATCGGCAGGCGGACTCTCAACCACTGCGCCACCAGGGAAGCCCTATTTTTATTTTTTGGTAAAAATCTTTTCACCCTTGGAAGTAGTCATTCGTGACCCACTATCTAGCCCTGCTCGTGTGCTTTATTTTTCTGGCCTCCTGTTTGGATAAAAAGTACATCAAAGTTGGGGACTTCCCTGGTGGTCCAGTGGTTAGGGCTCCAGGCTTCCACTGTAGGGGGCCCAGGTTTGATCCCTGGTCAGGGAACTAAGATCCCGCATGCTGCGAGGCATGGCCAAAAAAAGGTACATCCAAGTAACTTTTGTTGGTCTCCTACTATAAGAGTTGGTGAATTTTTTCTGTAAAGGATCAGATAGCAAATATTTTTCTCTTTGCAGGCCATATGGTCTCTGTCTCAACTCTTCAGTTCTGCCATTATAGTGCAAAAGCAGCCACAGAAAAGAGTAAACAAATGGGCATGGCTGTGTTCCAACAAAACTTAACTTATAAAAATAGGCATCAGGCTGGATTTGGCCCAAGGGCTGCAGTCTGCCAACCCCTGTCCAAGTACACGCCAGTCACTATGACAGGGCTTTACATACATTATCTCATGAGACAGCACAATGACAATTCACCTGTATGGCTGGAGTAGTAGACAATGAAAGTTCTTAGCATAGTGACTGACCAATAGTAAATGCTCGATAAATAGTTGTGGCAAATGATAATTAATCTTAAATGACTCTGCAAGATGGATATTTTATGCATGAGGAAATACAGACATTAAATAACTTGCCCAGGGAGTAAGTAAAAATACTAGGAACTTATTTACAAAACAGAATAGACTCACGGAGGGCCCAGAGGCACGTGTGAAGCCTCGGTTCTGCCCACTGAGGGGTCCTGGTAGCTTCCAGGCAGAGAACAGTGTTCTGGCAGAGATGACAAGGGTCCCACATCAGCACAGAGAGGACCTGGGCCTGCATGGACAGGGTTGGGGTGACCCATCTTGCCAGTAAAGCCCAGCTCATTCTCTCTGACCAGCTCCCCACATTCCTGCTTCCCACTTCAGGCAAAAAGGCTTTGGCTCTCCCTACCTCTACCTGTAACAAAAGGATGTGCCTCCCTGACTTGCCCCCAAATGGCCAAGGTGCAGAGAGAGGGGGCCAGGAGTCCTGGACAGGCTGACTGCGCTGGGGGAGAGGCCATGGTCAAGGAACTTCAAATGCCAGCTCTGCCTTTGCCGCTAAGATAGCCCCGGTGGGAGGAGGATCCAGGGTGCTGTCAGTGGGGCAGTGATGACATCTCATCCTGGAGCTCTGAGCGCCCAGCGCCTTCCCTCCCCTTCCCCTCCTGGCTGCTGGCTGGCAGTTGGTCCTGTCCACCCATCTAGATAGATGTTGCTGGGGACCCGCCATGTGTGCCTCATGGTCATGTGTATCTTCCTCAAGGATGTTTTGCTGCTGTGGCTATTGTACTTGTGTCCCTCCTGTGCCATCTTCATGCAGCCGTCCATGTAACTGCCTGTCTTCCTTTTGCAGTTTCTGATGTTTGTAACCAGACCCAGCTGTGTCATTAAACAGACTTTCTTCCTGAGAAAAAGAAGAAAGAAAGAAAGAAATAGACTTACAGACATAGAAAACAAACTTAGGGTACCAAAGGCGGGGATGGGGGTGAGGTGGGGGAGGGATAAATTAAGGATTTGGGATTAACAGATACACATTACTATACACATTACTATACATAAAGTATATAAACAACAAGGACCTATTGTATAGCACAGGGAGCTATATTCAATATCTTGTAAAAACCCATAATGTAAAAGAATCTGAAAAAGAATATATATATATAACGGAATCACTTTGCTGTACACCTGAAACACTGTAAATCAACTATACTTCAATTAAAAAAAAAATACTAGGATTCAAAAGACTGTCTGCTCTATTCTTTCCCAATGAATGCAGTTTTGACTGAGTTTGATTTGACTGTAGAAATCTATGTGGAATGATTAGTAAGTCCTAGGAAATATGGATCTGTAGTTTAGGGGAGTAGTGGGAATAGATGTAAATTTTCTGCAGAATCTTGCCTTCTCCTTTTACTTTCTTAATTAATGACCTTCATTAGGAGATATTAGCACATCAAAAGAGTACTAAAATAGCAAATAACCTTACAACTAAAGTAAACACAATATAATTTTCCTTTTGACATGCTCAAAATGCTATCATTATTTTGGCCACACTGCGCAGCTTGCGGGATCTTAGTTCCCCCACCAGGGACCGAACCTGGGCCCACAGCAGTGGAAGCATGGAGTCCTAACCACTGGATCGCCAGGGAATTCCTTCTAATAATTCTTGAAGGCAGCAGTCATCAGTAACTAAACCATTTAGTTGAGAATTAACATGTCATTCAAGTCAGTTAAGACAGAATTTGGTAACTTGCTCTTCTCTTTTAGGCATTAGTCAGTTAATGGTTATTGCTATCATAGAATTGTTTACAATCATATTGAAAGCTCTGGATCCAACTCAAAGAACCTTCTTACATAGATTGCACAAGGAAGAAATATGGATAATAAGAGTCCCAGAGATTTCAGACATGCTCAGGCATATCTGCAGGATTGGAGATGCAGGACCAGTTGGGGTTTACCTGTGCTAGGGCTTCAGCAATCCTAAGGACATAAAAACGATCAGAAACATAAATGTTGAAAATTGGTGGAGAGAACAGATTCCTAAAAGGGCTGCTTAATTATCCGAATGATTCAGCATCAGATATTTACGGAGTATTACTATTGTTCTAGGTACCAGGATAATAAAATAAAATTAAAGTTTTATGAAATAAAAGTTCCTATACTTAGGGAGTTTACATACTGGTAGGGGAGATAGTAAACACATAAACAGACAATAAATGTCAGTGACCAGTATGGGGAAAACAGGGCAAGATGATATAATGTGAGTGCTATTTTAAATAGGGTAGGCAGAGAATACTGAATTAGCAAACACTGAGCCATTGTTCCTAGTGGAAATAACAGTTAGGTTTCTGAGAGCCTCTGTTCACAACATTTGTGTCAACCAATCAACACATCACCTTGTTTTATGTGCGTTTTTGCTTAAAGACACCATATTTAATATCATCGATTCATTATCATTGAACTCATGGTCAACAGCATTGTAACTCATGCAGGAACACAGCTTATCTAACACGTTTTCTCTGTAAGGTGGTGGTTTCATCTTTGCCCAGTCCCTCCCAAGTGTTAGTGCTAAGGCTTTTCCTTCTGTACTACCACTGTTCCTGCGGGTGTTAAGTCACCCTGGCCTGCATCCTAAAAATGTAAAAAGGGGTAGTTGTTTACATGGACAATGTGGTTAGGGGTTCAAGTCTCAGGACACAGGCTTACACTCTCTTAGTCAAGAACCACAGCTATGTGCAGGCTGCTGTAAACGGAAGGACCACAACACTCAACCACCAAACACACAGCTAAGGCGACAACTTCACGTGACTGCATGTTGTGCACCACTGAAAGGCAACCAATGCTGTATAGACGCTGGTCCTTGTGTGGCTCCCTGGCGCTGGCCCTGAACAGGCCGGACAGTTCTCCCAGTGCTGACCCCTGCTCCACTTCTCCTGTAGCTTGCCAAATGATGTCTTCAGTTCAGCTGATCCACCTTTGAATCTGGTGATTGAAGAGGACATCATTTGGTCAGAGAGGAGATGATGGTATCAAGTAATGAAATGAGGTAGCTTAAAAAGGAATAGTTTTTTTGTGGGGGGAGATGCAAGACAGGGAGGGAACTAAGAGTTGTGTTTTGACCTGTAAAGTGTGAGATGCCATTTAGACATTGGAGGTAGTCTGACGGTTGAATCTATAGCTTAGGGAAAACTAGAGCTAGAGCAGTAAATTTGGGAGTGAACAACACACGGATAGTATTAATGTCATTGAGTTGAATGAGATCACTTAGGGATGAAGAAGAGCTTAAACCTGGAACAAAAAGGGGTTGAAATAATGGTTTTCTATTGATCCCTTTAAGAGACAGCTTCTAGAATTGACTTTAGTTCATTTTCTCCTTTTCTGTGTGAAAGGAACTATAAAACTAGGGGGAAATTTGAATAGGTATTAAAGGGTATCAGCATCAGATCCCAATTCTTTTTTTGTTAGGGCAGGTCAAGCATTATTTTGCCTATTGCACTCAGATTAACTGTAAATTGGAAATAGAGTATCACTTTTGAGATTTTTAGGCAGTCTCTGATTCTTATGTATTATGGAGTTTTTGAACTGACTAATGAACCATCTTTAGGGGGGGAAACTTGAAAGGAAAGAATCCCTACCTTATATTCTCTGAAGCATGGAGGAAACTAGAAAAAAGTTGGGAATGGGACAGTAACATTCTAGTAACATTCTAGTTACTAGTTCACCAATCAAAGAGGTATACAGCAAACTCAAACCCTCTGGGCAGGAGTTGTATCCAAGGGAATAGATCCATAAGGAGTGGGAAGGGGTGAGAGAGGACACAATATCAATATTTCTAGGTTCTTTGTCACTAAAAAAAATTAACAAAGTATTTACTAAAATGTTGATTAAAAAATTTTTTAATGGCAAGAATGGCTTTGTGGGTATGGTTCTTAAAATGTCCTTATCTTTTAGAGATACATGCTGAAATACTTACAGATGAAATGAGATGTTGAGTATTCGCTTCAAAATACTCAAAGAAAGAAGTCAGAAGGGCACACATGAAACAAGATTAACTATGAGTTGAACTTGGATGATGGATACAGAAGAGTTCATTATACTGCTATTTTTGTTTATATTTTATTGTTTTCTATAATAAAATGTTTTTAAAAATTAATCTTTGAAATAAAGAATATAACTATTTTTTGATCGGTGCTCAGGACAACTTGCTATGATGTGAGGAATATCATAACTGAGGCCCAGAAAAAAACAGGTTTGGAGGAAACAGGTAAGTGCTGAGCTCAGGATAAGTGACAGTCCTGTGGCCTTTGGGAAACTAGGAACATGTCTGGATGGATGGATACGGACCAGTGCCATTTAGGGCAAATGGCCATATTTGGACTTGGTAGGTGCTAAAGTGGTATTCAAGTTAGCACAGACACTGGTTTCCAACAGTAGGGAAAGACTGAGTGAGGGTGGAGGACTATTTCCTCCACTTGAAATACTGTCGGGAGCTCATAAAAGCCAGTCATGGGCAGCAGGTTTTGTGACTCAGATATTCATATAGACTACCTTCCTGTTCAGCCTCTCTGCCCATTATCTTTCTCTGTTTCTCCCTCCCTGCTAAGAGTTCAGTTTCTCTAAACTCTTCTTTATGATCTGTTGGGACATTGTTCTCGGGGAACACTTACTCTCCTCTCACCAAGAGCCTTGTGTCAGTCCTTCCCACTCCTACTCCAGCCGTGTTTGGAGAGAGCTGGATAAAGAATGTGCTGAGTAACTCTGAAAGACTCTAGATGAGCCTGTTCTGATAAAGTTGAGACAGAGTCCCCAGCCAGATAAGATACTGGAGTGCAGCACAAAGAGAAGAGTGTGCTAGGGCTCCCTGTGGAGAGCAGAACACACAGAGTCATTTAGATATCGTATGAATAAAGCAGATCTAGTGTTTGTTGATGTCATTCTTACTAAAAACTCTTTCTAAAAGAATAACTAAGAGTGCCTACAGGTATGAAGCACCAGGCCTTCAAAGGCTATGTTTTTGAAAACTGATTATGAGGGGCTGGAACCAGTACCTTGTTAGTCTACAAGGTGTGGATTGTAGGAAATCTGGAGCAAGTTATTCTGTTTGGGAAAATAAAGAGCCATGAATTTAGTACAGTTGACCCCTGAACAACACATGGGTTAGGGGTGCAAATCCCCTCATGCAGTCAAAAATCTGCATATAACTTTATAGTCAGCCCTCCATATCTGCAATTCTACATCCAACGATTCAACCAACTACAGACGGTGTAGTACTGTAGCATGCATTTATTAAAAAATACGCACGTATAAGTGGACCTGCGCAGTTCAAACCCATGTTGTTCAAGTGTCAACTGTAGTTTCTACTCAATACTCAATTATGAAATCACCAAAACTGAGACTGGGAGACTCTAGGTAAGTCAATAAACTTTGCTGGGCCTTAATTTCCCCATCTATTAAATGAGTTAATTAGACTAGATAATCTCTAAAGATTCCCCTCAACTCTAAACTTACAATTTCATGGAATACTTAAAACAACTTTTTTAATATGGAAAATTTCAAAAAGACATAAAAAGTAGAGAACAACATAAGGAACCCTCAAGTACCAAACATTCTGCTTCAACACATGTACAATTTTATTTTACCTAAACCCCTACTTACTCACCTTCTTGCTCCCATTGTATTATTCTGAAGCAAGTCCTAGACATCATATGAAATACATTGTAATGATTCTCTTGAAGCAAAGATAGTTTACAAATAACATATCAGGCAAGTTAGTCTCTCCACTTATCCTGGATACTTTCTCTTACTGCAACTGTAAACACTGTCATTTAACTTGGCGTTATAGGATGCTAAGTATCACATGCTGAACCCAGATATAATCAATAAATGAGGACATACCTTTTTTTATTTGGCCATGCCACATGGCTTGTGGGATCTTGGTTCCCCCCATAGGGATTGAACCCAGGTCCTCAGCAATGAAAGCATGGATTCCTAACCACTGGACCACCAGAGAATTCCCAGGAAGGGCTACCGTTAATGAGCACTTGCTATCTTCTAGGTATTACTGTGCTGTTTTATTTATCTATTACTGTGCAACAAATTACACCAATATTTTGGAAACAAGAAACATTTATTATCTCATAGTTTCTGTGAGTAAAGAATCCAGGAGCAGTTTAGCTGGATTTTGGTTCAGGGTCTGTCAAGAGGCTGCAATCAAAGTGTTGGCTGTGGCTGCAGTCATTTCAAAGCTCATCTTGGGGAGGATCCACTTCTGAAATCACTTACAAGGCTGCCTGATGACGTGCTAGCTGGCTTCCCCCAGAGTGAGCAACCCAAGAAGGTGAGAGAGAGAATCCAAGACTGAAGCCCAAGTCTTTTTTATAACCTCATCTTGTTAGAGACATCTCAGTGCTTCTGATGTATTCTGCGTGTTAAAGCCAGTCAGTAAGACCACCCCACAGTCAGTAGAAGGGGATTACGCAAGGGCATAAACCAGGAGGCAGGGATCATTACCAGGGTAAGCTATAATGAATGAGAGGCCATCTATCACATAGGCTAAGTATTGATTACTGAACTGGTCTCTTTGATAATTATAGCTTATTATAAATTAATAAATGAGCTTATTTATGAACATCATTCCACACACTTTAAAGATGAGTAAAATTAAGTAAACTGCCTAAGGACAGAGTAGAAGAAAGTGAGGGAACCATGGTCTGATTTATTTCAGTCATTCATCAAGTACTTTTTGAGAGCCTATCATGTACTTGATACTCTGCTAGGTATTGGGGATTTGGAAGAAAATGTGACATGTGAATACACATAAGCTATCACAGGGCTGTTCATGAGAATGTAAATTGGTGCAGCCACTGTGGAAAACAGTATGGAGGTTCCTCAACAAACTAAAAGTGGGATTACCATATGATCCAGCAATCCCACTACTGGTTATATATCTGAAGGAAACAAAAACACTAATTCAAAAGATACATGCACCCCAATGTTCAAAGCAGCACTATGTACAATTGCCAGGATATGGAAGCAACCTAAGTGGCCATCAACAGATGAATGGATAAAGGCGTGATACACACACACACACACACACACACACACACACACACACAGTGGAATACTACTCAGCCATAAAAAAGAATGAAATTTTGCCATTTGCAGGAACGTGGATGGACTTAGAGGGTATTATGCTTAGTGAATTAAGTCAGAGAAATCTGACAATAGATAATGGTAACAAATGCTATATGTTATCACTTATATGTGGAACCTAAAAAATAAAACCAGTGAGCATAACAAAAAAAGCATAGTAGTATAAAGGTCTTTGAATATTTCTATGAAAAGCAATGTTTAGGAGTTTTTGAAGACAACAACTAGGAAGATGAAAATAACGTGGCTGCTGCAGCACTGAAGATGTCTGCCTAAAACATCTTGCTTATATTAAGAAAAATTTCAACGTTTCCATTCAACTCCTTTGCACTGCTGATCTGCAGAAGTCTGCAGAAATTGACCATGTCCAATCTGACGTCTGTATGCCCCTCTTCAGTGGGCTGATTCTTTTATGCATTCTTGTATCTATACAGACTCAATGGAAACTGTGATACCATCACGAAAACAATTATGCTATATGTTATGCTATGTTGGGCTCTCCAGCTCCCTTCCCACTTTTTAGACAGTAAATATGTGTTAAAAATTAAGAGGAACTTATTTTAGCCCTGGGTCCATAAGAGTGCAGTTGAAAAGGCTGCTGCTGACTCAAGGACTTTCAGACTTAATAGCTACCTTAGACAAAAAAATAGACCCCAAACATACAAGTTCATTCTATGAAATTTTGGGTAGAATATGGCAATGGAAATGTATGGTAAATCTATAGGACAATTAAAATAGTGAAAAAAAAATTAAAGAGATCCTTAAATCCTACACTGCAAATTGAGAAAAATTTCTCAATCAAATGGAAGAGATATACTGGTTTCTTCCATTTTTCATTTCTGTGGGTGCAAAAAACTGTGAAAAGAGGGAAAAACCCCTCAATCTATGACTGTTAATAAAATGTACCCATTACAAAATCTTGTAAATGATTTTAAACTATTAATTAATTTGCCCTTGAGAAAGGAAGGACAAGAAGTCAACAAGCTGAATTCTGAAGTATTAGTTCCTTTATAAACTTCGGTCCAGATGGTCACTGTCAAAGACTGGTTTCCACTAGGCTCAGAATGACTCCAAACTATTATTGAATAAGACATTTTTTATTGCTGTTTCTTTCTACTGAATCAATTCTTACTGCTAACGTGGTCAGGGAAATAGTTTCTGCTATTGGCTACAAAATTTAAACTATCCATATATGCAATAAACTTTGGAAGTAAGTTGACAACAGGACCCTCATGACCGAGGTTTAATCTCATACTTTTCAGCAAAAATACAGATTTAATAAGGAGAGAGTAATTCTCAGGAAAATGATCATTATGTATATGAATACTCATCGTTAGTGCACAAATCTTGCCAATTCTAATTCTGACCTGCCATGGAATCTGTGAAGTCACTCGCCAGTTTTTTTTGCCAGGAGGTAAAAGAGTTCTCCTAATTTGTTTCAAACCATTTGCTTCTTCCTGAATAACTAGTTGTTATTTTTCCATGTATATATAATTACATATATATAATTATTTCAAAACGTACTTAACAATATCTCATAAAGTTTGCATTAAGGGAACGGACCATGCATACAGCCGTGTGGATAAGGAGGCTACAGTTATTTAGGAGGCCTGAGAGGACTGATTATTTAAACGGGAAATTTCCAAGTACCGAGTTCCCATCCCCAAATCTCTGCCGAGGTAGCGACACCGAGCGCGGTCAAGGACTCTGAAGGGCCGCTGCAGCCAGGAAGGACTTAGGCAAGCCCCAGTCGGCGGGTCTCTCTACTGCCTGAGAGGCCCCCTGTCATACGTGGGAATTCCAACTCCCATCCTGGGAAGGAAACTTCTCATCCAGAGACCTGCATCTCTCTCAGCACTGTCCTCAGTGACTTTGAGGGACTCGGAGTCCCTTTCCTCGCCTTTGAAAAACCGGAAAAGATCAGCCGCCACCTGCTTGAGGCCAAGGCAATAAAGCCGCACCACAGGCGAGTCTGAGAGCCGCAGAAAGGGGTGCAAAGAAGTACCTTGAGTCCTTTCTCCGTGGCTCTGTTTCTGCTCGGGACCCGCCGCGCGCACGCGGAGGCGGGGCTCACGGGCTGTCGGCACTGGCACCCCCGCGCCCTATGGGTGTCGCGGCGGGGTGCGTGGGGGAGGGGAGCAGTGGCCGTGCAGCCTCGGCCCTCCCCGGGGGCGGGGCTCGAGCGCTGTCCCGCCCCCGCGTCCTCCCTTCCCCACCCCTCCCCCACGCCTTTTTCCACCGCCCCCGCAGTAGGAAAGGGAGCGGGAGGGGGGAAGGAAAGTGCTGTTCTGTGGAAAGGGGCGGAAGGAGAGGGAGAAAAAAAGAAAAAGGGAACAGAAACATGGCCGTCAGCTGTCGGGGCAGCAGTGCAGCACGCAGCTCCTAGGCAACCCGCCGCCCGCACTACCGGCCTCGGGTGAGCCGAGGCGCCGGCGCGAGCTCGCGCTCCCGGCTGTTACCCCTCGTTGCAAGCGGCGCCCCTCGAGACCCAGCCCGGGAGGCGGCGCAGGCGCAGAGCGGCGGTGGTGGCGGCAGTGGCGGCGGCGGCCGCCAGAGCAAATCCCCGGCCCTTCCCTGTCGAGGGCGCCCAGGCCCGAAGCCGGCGCTTTCATGCCCCAGGAAGGGGCTGTGCCCGGGTGGCGCTGAAGGAGGAGCGGGCGGCAGGTGAGTCTGCGGCGGAGGGCCTTTCGCGGAGGAACCCTGCGCCGCCCGTCATCTAGACCCGCGCTCCCGGGCCGGGTGGGCGCTGGGCAGGTAGCAGCTCGGAGGGCTGGGTTCCGAGGGCCGGCGTGCAGGGGTCGCCGAGAAGGCGTAGAGTGGCCTGGACTGGCATTCTCGGCCTAGTTTGTCTGCGGTTTCCGGGGGCGGGGAGTCCCCGGAGCCTGCAGGGTGTGATGGGGGAGAGGCCGCTCGGGAAGGGCCTCCCCGTGCCGCCGCCCCGGCTGCGGAGAGCCACTGCGGTGGAAGGAAGCGCGAGGGGTCTGGGCCTTCGCGACCGCCGAGGAGACTGCCGCCTGGGTGGGGGGCAAGGGGCGTGGACCGGGGTACCCGAGGGCTTGGGAGCCAGGGCGGGGAGAGAACTGGGGACCTGGGCAGGTGTCTCAGGTGAATTGAGGACATTTCCTCCTCCGCCTTGCCGTGGCGGATCCTCAGGGCTTCTTTGTTGGCGATGACTTTTAGGAAGGCAGGTTTCATTCAACTCCGAGTGACTAAACCAAAAAACCAACTAATGAGCCCCTATTGCTGACTCCAGTAAAGAGCTGTAACTTTTCTGCATTGAGGATGCTGTCATCTGTTCCCCCCTCCTTTTCTTTTTCTGCTTCATAGACCTTTTCCTTCTCGAAGATCGTACTTCATCAGAATACATAGGAAATGACCCAGTTTTTAAATAGTACTCCCCCTCCTTCCTATTAACTGTTAGTTTCACACGGGAAAATTTAGGGCAGTTACCGAAGTTACTTGTGTAAATACGAGGGAAAGAGTCATCTCCAGTAATGAACTCTAAGCTGTCTGTGTGTTTTTGCTTCAGAGAAATTGTCAAGCATTGTAGTCTGGGTAATTGATTTACTGAACCTGCTTAATTGTGTGCAAACTCGTGTTAAGATGTTCTCCCTAGACTCTAATTTACCATAGGAGTAGGTTTTCCCTTCCGGTCTCAGTTTAGAAGGCGAAGGATGTAGTAAGGAGAGAATGTTTGTGCTAAGGAGGTAAGTTTTCAATAAATATTTGATTTGAGGTGATCGTGTGTATTAAGCTATCTGAAATGCAGAGAACTGTAGGATTTTCTGTGTACACGTGATAAGAGAAAAACTGGTTGTAAAAGGAAAACTTCATTTCTGAGCATTGAAGGATACCTGTTCTTTATCAACGTTACCATGAAAAAAAAAAGTTCTCTATTTTATTTTTTGCCCTGTTCTTTGTGTTACTGTTAAAAATTTGATAAACTGCCTTCTTGGTGTGAGACTGGAACTCAGAAATGAACTTAGATTTGTATTCATGAGGTTAATCTGCCTCTCGTACAGACTTGCTTTGACTCGTTTTTCTAGTAATGGCAAACTCAATCCACACTTTCCCCTCATTGGTATCCCCTGTGGCCATTTTGCTAAATAGTTGATTGGGATTAGGGGTCTGTCTTGTGTATTACTGATTTTACTGAACTGATGATATGGCAGTTGACTTTGGTCATAGTACCTCACTTAGTGTACTGCTGTTTAGACTTGTTAATTTGGATAATGGAAAAGGTATGATGTTAGACATTTTTAAGTTGTGTATTGGAGTCATTTACTCTTGTGTAATTTGTAAATGAGCGCATTCTGTCGTTGAGAGTAAATATAGTATTTTGTAGTATAAACTCGAGCTTTCAGCTGGAGAAATTGGCAGTAGAGTTGGTGTGTGGAGACTGTTCTTAAAACGCAAATGTTTTAAATTACAAGGAACTGCAGTGGTGTGTAAGCTGTAACAGTTCATGGTGCCAGATTTGGAAGGTTATTTGGCTGAGGCGCTGCCTATAAAGAAACATGTTAAGTATCTGCAATAAAAGCTAATTTGTAGCTATAGACAGGGATTTTGCATGATAAATAATAACCCAAGGAGGCACCTTTGCTTTTCTATATCTCAAGTTGAGACCAAAACATCTCATATTTTCATTGGAGTTTCCTGCCAAGACAAATATTGCTTTTGTACTGGTTTTACTTCTCAGTTTGAAAGTTAGGTTTCAGTCTTATCCTTGCAACTTAAGTACAGGTTGTAAAGTAAAAAAGCTGCTGAGTCAGAGGCAGGTTGTTTCATTTGGTCTTTTTGATTTGCAAATGGCATTTGTTTTAATTTGTATTTACAGTATAATGTATCTGCTGAAACTTAGTAAGGGCAAATAAGCTTTCATAGTACATGAATTAAAATTTTATCTTCTCTGTGCTGGTACCACAAGTTGTACCTCCTTTTTAAAGTTGTCAGTTTGACAGACTTCCAGTGATGGGATGCCTTGTGGGAATTGGAGATTACTCTAAAAGTGTTAAAACGTGGGGAATGAGTTTACATAGTATAGCTGGTGTAAAAGGGTGGGTCTTTAGCATCAGATTGTAGGAAATTCCAAAATCAGATAACTTTATTATTTGAAATTTAAAACTTAGTATTTTGTGGGAAAAAATTAGGTAGTTTTTAAACTTAAAATTTTTGTTTAAATTTATGTCAGTACATAATACTTACATATAAGTAAGTAAATGTAATACAATTCTCTTCATGTGCTATTTGAAAACTAACTTTTTAGTGGAAAAGAATACAACATGATTAAGAGAAATTCAAAAGAAAGAAATGAATTCTCCCTGCTTACATTTACAATTTTCTGTAGTCTAGTTCTGTTATACTTCTATAATATATATATATATATTTTTAAGTAAGGTTTTCTTTATTATTTTTTTGGCTGCGTTGGGTCTTCGTTGCTGCGCGTGGGCTGTCTCTAGTTGCAGCGAGCGGGGGCTGCTCTTCGTTGTGGTGTGCAGGCTTCTCCTTGCGGTGGCTTCTCTTGTTGCGGAGCACGGGCTCTCGGCGCGCGGGCTTCAGTAGTTGTGGCACGTGGGCTCAGTAGTTGCGATTCGCGGGCTCTGGAGCACAGGCTCAGTAGTTGTGGTGCACGGGCTTAGTTGCTCGGCGGCACGTGGGATCTTCCCGGACCAGGGCTCGAACCCGTACCCTGCATTGGCAGGCGGATTCTTAACCACTGCGCCACCAGGGAAGTCCTCTATAGTATATTAGTATAATACTATGCTAATCCTGTCTATACTTGCGTATAATTCTGTGGCTAATGTTCATATAATTGTCTTTTTAAACATAATATTGTAATACATATTGCTATATTTTATCATTTTGTAGTAGTCCAGAGTTGTACTGTCACAGTTTATTTAACCATTATTCTTTTATTTTTTTGAATTTTATTTATTTTTTATACAGCAGGTTCTTATTAGTTAACTATTTTATACATATTAATGTATACATGTCAATCCCAATTTCCCAATTCATCCCACACCCGCCCCCCCCCCCCCACTTTCCCCTCTTGGTGTCCATACGTTTGTTCTCTATTCTGTCTTTTAATATTTTAGTAATTCCACTTTTTCAATCTTAAAATAATGCTATAATGAAATCTTTTTGCTAGTATGATGGTCCAAGCCAAATTAAACTTTTGAAAATGTAAACATTCTTTGAACTACTTCCTTTGCAGTGGATCATGAGGGCTCCTACAATATGGTATTTGATTGAGAACTGAAAGCAAGGTGAAAACTGTAGATGTGCATTTGTGACTTGAATTCACTGAATAGGGATTAAAATATAAATTTGTAATTTTCTCTTACTTGCTACAAGTTTCTGTAATAATTCTATTAATTTTATTTTTCAATATAATAAGTAATATTCATATATATATATAATATTTAGTTTTTTTGCCACGACCTATCTTAGTTCCCTGACCAGGATTGAACCCGCAGCCCCTGCATTGGAAGCACAGAGTCTTAACCACTGGAACACCAGGGAAGTCCCTAAAATTTTTAATTCTTATGGTAATATTGTGGGGCATAAATATTTCTAAGAGGACCGCATTTCAACCAAATTTAATATTTAAAAATCTAGATTTTTAATTATTTGACTTATGGAAGAGTCATTTTATAGGATTTTTTAAATCTTTGAAATATTTTAAAGGATTCCTTGAATCTAGTTTGTCATTGTGTATGCTTACTTTAGGGATGCTTAGATCCTAAAAGCATAAATGTTAGGAGTCTCTATTTTTTAATTATGCAAAAAAGTCTTTGTTAAATAGGTACTGTGCTATCTGCTAGGGATAAAAAGATGAATAACATACAGTCTGTATATTAAAGTCTAGTAGGATAAACATCATAGTCTTGTAGGTAAGCATCATAACTACCACATCATGACAAATCTAGAATAGAGCAAATGATGCTATAGGAGCAGAGAGAAATACCTAAGTGTGTTTGGTGTGTATTAGAGGTGCTTTACAGAGGAGACATTTGATTTAAAACTCAAAGATGTGAAAAGGCACAAAGTAATGAAAGCATGTGGTGGGTTTTATTAAGATGCAAGTAACTTAGTGTGGGGCCACAGCTAGTTTTGGAGGGAAGTGGGGCATAAGCTGGAGGGGTAAGTAGGGGCTGTGTCATGAAGGATCTTAAAAGTCAGAAAGGAAATTAAGACTATACATTGCAGGGAACAGGGAGCCATTTAATAATTTTAAGCTGTTAAATATCTTTGGCTCAGTTGTGAAGGATGGATTTGGGAGACCAGCTTGAGTGAGGCTGCAGGTTCATCAGCTAGGAGGTCTTGTAGGCATCTAGATGAGAATTGAGAACAGCAGTGGTAGGGATGGAAAAAAGTTGATAGAATAGAGAACTATACAGACATTTTCCTCTGGTTGAAAAGCCCTATCTCTGTAGTCTTATTTTCTCCTTGCCTACTGTGCACCTGTCACACTGGCCTACTTTTAGATTCCTTCCCTTAGAGCCTTTACATGTACTCTTCCATTTACCTGTTACTTTTCTGAGAGGTCTTTCCTGATCACACTGTCTAGTTAGCGAGATCAGGTGTTATCATAGCATCTTGTTATTTTATTCTGTAGAGTTTAATTTTTCTTCCTTCCCTTCCTTCCCTCCCTCTGTCTCTTCCTTTCTTCATATTAGTCCCCCTTACTGGGTTGGAGGTTATGTGAGATGTGATTCCTTTTAATTAATTAATTTATTTATTTATTAACCGTGGGTTGGTTTCTGGTCTCTCTCTGTTCTGTTGGTCTAAATGTCTGTCTTTATACCAATACTGTATTGTCTTTATTACTGTTTCTTTATAGCAAGCCTTGCAATCAGGTAGTGTTTTTCCTTTACCATTGTGTTTTTATCAAAATTGTTTTGGTTATTTTATATCCTTAGTATTTTCTTATAAATTGTAGAATAAGAGTGTCAGTTTCTACAATAAGCCTGAAAGGGAGAATTGACATTTTAATAATAGTGAGTCTTCTCATACTTTAACATGGCATATCTCTTTTTTTTTGCGGTACGCGGGCCTCTCACTGTTGTGGCCTCTCCCGCTGCGGAGCACAGGCTCCGGACACGCAGGCTCAGCGGCCATGGCTCACGGGCCCAGCCGCTCCGCAGCATGTGGGATCTTCCCGGACTGGGGCACGAACCCGTGTCCCCCACCTCGGCAGGTGGACTCTCAACCACTGCACCACCAGGGAAACCCGGCATATCTTTTCTTTATTTAAATATCTTTAGGGTTTTTTTGAAGTGTTTTGTAATTTTCATTTTATAGGTATTGCTCACATTTTGTTCAGTTGATTCCCCAAGTATTTCATGTTTTTTGATGCTAACTATTGTCAATGATACTTTTTTTTTTTTTTTGCGGTACGCGGGCTTCTAACTGTTATGGCCTCTCCTGTTGCGGAGCACAGGCTCCAGACGCGTAGGCTCAGCGGCCATGGCTCACGGGCCCAGCCGCTCCGCGGCATGTGGGATCTTCACGGACCGGGGCACGAACTCGCGTCCCCTGCGTCGGCAGGTGGACTCTCAAGCACTGCGCCACCAGGGAAGCCCAGTGATACTGTATTTTAAATTTTCTTTTTCAAAATTGTTTCTTGATAGTATATAAAAATGCAATACAAAGTTGACCTTGTATTCTATCTTACTGCATTCACTTTTCAGTTCTGGTAGCTTTTATGTGGATTCTTTAGGATTTTCTTAATACATAATCATCATGTCTACAGAAAAAGCCAAATTTTGCTTCTTCATTTCCAATCAGTATTCCTTTAGTTTTTTCTTGCCTTATTGCACTAGCTAGATTAGTGGTCTTCACTAGAAATAATGTAAGCTACATGTGTAATTTTAAGTTTTCTAGTAGCTCCACACTAAGAAGTAACAAAAATTAAATTTCATACCTTTAATACATTTTTTATTCTACTACGTCCAAAATATTAACATGTGTTGTAGTTTCTCTAGGGTAGCCATAACAAATAACCACAAATCATGTGGTTTAATTAACAAATTTATTCTCTCACAGTTCTGGAAACTGTAAGTCTAAAATCAAGGTGCCCACTCTGAAGGCTCAGGAAAGAGTCCTTCATTGCCTCTTCCTACTTTTGGTGGTTATTGGCAATTCATATATATAAGACTGTTTGGATTTTCTGTTTCTTCTTATGTCAGTTTTGGAAATTTGTGTCTTAAAAAAATGTCCATTTCATCTACGTTGAAAATGGAATGAAAGTGTTTATAATATTTCCTTGTTATTTTTTAAATGTCTAAAGGATTTGTAATGATGTACTTTCTTTCATTACTCATTGGTAATTTCTGCTTCCTGTTTTTTTTCTTGATTTAGACTCATGGATTTCTATTGCTTGTCCATTTTCAATTTTACTGATTTCTCTTCTTTTAATTTTTTTCCTCTACTTACTCTTGGTTTAATTTGCTTTTCTTTTTCTAACATCTCAAGGTGGACACTTAGATTACTGATTGAAAAGCTTTCCTCTTTTCTAATATAAGTAATAAAATAATAAATTTAGAAGAATACCCTTCTAAACATTGCTTTAGCTGCATCTCACAAATTGATTTCTGTTATTTTCATTTAGTTCAAAATATTTTCTGATTTCTCTTACATTTTTTTTTTTTTTTAATTTTTTGCGGTACGTGGGCCTCTCACTGTTGTGGCCTCTCCTGTTGCGGAGCACAGGCTCCGGACGCACAGGCTCAGCGGCCATGGCTCACGGGCCCAGCCACTCTGCGGCATGTGGGATCTTCCTGGACTGGGGCACGAACCTGTGTCCCCTGCATCGGGAGGCAGAGTTTCAACCACTGCACCAGCAGGGAAGCCCTACAGTTTCTTTTCTGATTAATGGATTATTTAGAAGAGTGTTGTTTAGTTTTGAAATATCAGGGAAACTTTATAAGATATCTTTCTGTTATTCCAAATTTCATTCCATATTCTGTATGTTTTATAGTCTTTTATAGTAAGTCCCCTGCATACAAATGAGTTCTGTTCCGAGAGCACGTTCACAAGTCTAGTTTGTTTGTAAGTCAAACAAAGTTAGCCTAGGCACCCAACTAACACAATCAGCTATATAGTACTGTACTATAATAGGCTTATAATACTTTTCACACAAATAATACATAAAAAACAAACACAATAAATAAAGAAAACATTTTTAATCTTACAGTACAGTACCTTGAAAAGTACAGTGTACAGTACAACAGCTGGCTTACAGGGGTTGGCACCAAGTGAACAGGCAAGAAGAGTTACTGACTGGAGGAGTGAGAGGAGGTGGGAGATGGTAGAGCTGAAGGATCGTCAGCAATAGGGGATGGAGGGCAGGCTGCAATTTCATTCATGCCTGAAGTTGATGGCACAGGTTCTGGTTCCTTGCTGGATTCAGTTCTATCTACCCTCTTGAGAAAACGTTCCAGTGATGTCTGGGTAGTAGCTCTTTTTTTCTGTCATAGATGACACGGTAGCACTGGATTGCATTCTGAACAGCTGCTGCAACCTTCATGTACTGTTCTATGTTTGAGTCCTATGCCTCAAAAACTAACAGTGCCTCCTCAAATAAAGAAAATCCCCTTGCCATTTCCTGCATCATCAATCTCTTCAGTTCTTCAGTTACTTTTTCTTCCTCTTGTCTCTCTTCGTCCTGTCTCTGGGCCTCCAATTCCATCAGGTGTTCATTAGTAAGCTCCTCATGTTGCACAGCAGCAGTACTGTACAGTAAAGTACACAAAAGCACAACCACTTGTAGAGGATGCAGGCACATGACAATGTACGCCAGATACTTGAAATAATTTACGTGATTGGACATGTAAACACACGTTCGTGTCTTTGAAAGTTCAAAACCTGAATGTTTGTATGTATAGGGGACTTACTGTAAATTTATCCAGGCTTGTTTTATGGGCCAGCATATGGTTTATCTTGGTGAATGTTCTGTGTGTAGTTGAAGAGATTGTGGATTTTTGCTGTTGTTGGATGGAGTGTTCTATAAATACTAATTATGTCAAGTTAGTTGATAGTGTTCTTCAAATTTTATGTATCCTTACTGATTTTCTGCATACCTGTTTTATGAATTACTGAATGAGGAGTGTTGAATTCTCTTTAATTATGGATCTGTTTATTTCTCCTTTAACTTGTCAGTTTTTGCTTATATAATGCTCTCTTGTTAGATCTGTACATGTTTAGGATTATGTCTTGATGATTTAACTTTTATTGTTATTATGAAATGTTTCTCATTATCCCTGCTCCGAAGTCTACCTGTTATTAATATGGCCACTCTAGCTTTCTTATGATTAAAATGTACATAACATATATTTTTGCATCCTTGTACCTTTTCAAAAATACTTTACTTTTTAGAACAATTTTAGATTTACAGAAAAATTGAGAATATAGTACAGAGAGTTCTCTATACCCCAGACCCAGGTTCTTAACATCTTATATTAGTATGGTATGTTCGTTACAATTAATGAACCAATATTGATATGTTATTATTAACTAAAGTCTATAGTTTATTCAGATTTCCATAGTTTTTAGCTAATGTCCTTTTTCTGTTCCAGGATCCCATCCAGATACCACTTTGTTACATTTAGTTGTTGTGTCTCCATAGACTACGTTTGGGTGTAACAGTTTCTTAGATTATCCTTGTTCTTGATCACCATGACACTTCAGAGGAGAACTGGTCAGGCATTTTGCAGGATTTCCCTTTATTGGAATTCTTCCAATTTTGTTTTTTTTAAGGTTAGATTATGAGGAAGATTGCAGAGATAAAGTGCCATCTTCGTTACATCATCTCAGGGGTATATACTGTCAACATGACTTGTGATTTTGATGTTGGTTATGATTACCTGGCTGAGGTCGTGTTTATCATGTTCTTCACCGTAAAGTTACTCTCCTCCCCCTTTCCATTCTGTACTCTTTGGGAAGAAGTCACTAAGCTTATCCCACACTTAAGGAGTAGGGGATTACACACTCCTTGAGGACAGAGTATCTGCTTAAGTTATTTAGAATTCCTTTGCATGGGAGAGTTGTCTCTTTTCCTTCATTTATTAATTTATTCATATCATTAATTTATATCAGCATGGACTTACAGATATTTATTTTATGCTTTGGGTTATAATCCAGTACTACTTTATTTGTTCAAATTGTTCTAGCCTTGGCTATTGGGAGCTCTTTTAGTTGGTTCCTATGCTCCTTTGACATACACCCATAAATGTGGGTTTGTTGTTGTTCTTGTTTGTTTGCATGTTTGTTAATTCTGGCACTGAAAAAATGCTCTAGGCTCATTTTGGGTTTTTTTGTTTTTATTGTTTTTTTCACTTTGTTTTTTAAATTTTTTTCTCAAGTTTTAAAAATTGAATTATAGTTGATTTACAATGTTGTGTTAGTTTCTGGTGTACAGCAAAGTGATTCAGTGATTGTGTATGTGTGTGTCTGTGTGTGTGTGTGTATATATGTATTTCAGATTCTTTTCCCTTATAGGTTATTAAAAATATTAAGTGTAGTTCCCTGTGCTATACGGTAGGTCCTTGTTGGTTATCAGTTTTATATATAGTAGTGTGTATATGTTAATCCCAAACTCCTAATTTGTCCCTACCCCCCCTTTCCCCTTTGGAAACCATAAGTTTGTTTTCTGTGTCTGTGCAGGCTCATTTTGTATAAAGGTTTCCCCTGCTATATGAAAGTACTAGAGTGTTCCTATGAAACCTTTCCTAAGCCAGAATGGTGTAAAGTGAAGAAACAGTTACTTTAGGACACATCTTGTTAACGAATGCACACAATAAATCAAGATGAAGCACAGATGCTTACACAGTTCAAAGCTATATCAGCTTGATGCTGAGATGCGGAGTGTAGTTCCTGGGGAAGGAGCTTGGTGGTGCCATTCTCCTCTCTCTGCTTGGGGTGCACACTGCCTTTATAACTGCTTGCTGCGAAACAAATGCTGACTGAGTAATGTTCCATTGTATGTATGGGGATATATGTGTATGTATAGCTGCTTCACTTTGTTATAAAGCAGAAACTAACACACCATTGTAAAGCAATTATACTCCAATAAAGATGTTAAAAAAATAAAAAATAGGGCTTCCCTCGTGGCGCAGTGGTTGGGAGTCCGCCTGCCGATGCAGGGGACATGGGTTCGTGCCCCGGTCCGGGAGGATCCCACATGCCGCGGAGCGGCTGGGCCCATGAGCCACGGCCGCTGAGCCTGCGCGTCCAGAGCCTGTGCTCTGCGATGGGAGAGGCCACAGCAGTGAGAGGCCCGTGTACAGCAAAATAAATAAATAAATAAATAAAAAATAAAACAAATGCTGAATGTTATTTTTGCTTTTCACCTCTTTCCATAAAACTGTAATTTTTTTTCAGATTTGTTTTGGATTAGCAAAAATAGGTGCTTATGTAGGTCTTTTGTAAAAGTGAAGTGGCATATAGTGAACTTTTGAAAAGCAAAGGATACCTGTATTTCCTGTCCCAGTCCTATAATCAGTCATTTCTTCAAGGAGCCTTGGTTCCTCTTGTTGGAGGATGGTGTTAGAAAGCAAGATCTACATGCTTGGTGTGCTGATTGCTACTGGATGTCGTTGCTTCTATGTCTTCTTAGTTGGTTGAGCAAGGAAATATACTTGTGTATAGTAACCCGTTGTATACCTATAACTCTTCCTATATATCACCATCTGTATTTATATTAAACTAAATATGAATTCGTGGTGAGCTCCAACTTTAATCCATTACTACATGGATACTCCTCCCCTTGCTTATCTGTAAATACCTGCTCCGACAATGAGAAACCTGGCTCCCACCGTCTGTCATCCATTTATGTAATTGTTCAGTTCCAGTATACATGTATAGCAGTATCAGAACTGTTAACTCATACCCCTGTGTGAAACAGTTTTATCAGCTAGAGTGCCTATTTGCAGGTCCTGTTGCTTTTAGTTTTAAAGACTCTACTCATTTCTAAAGTTACTTTGGCCAGCATCTCGCCACCCCTCCACCCCGACCCCTTCAGTGAGGTTGTTTTCAAACATTTGTAGTAGTTATATTCTCTTGACCTACTCCACATTCCTTCAGTGGATCCCATGACCTCCTCAATGGTTTTGATAATTTTGCATACATTAAAGCTCGCTCTCTGTGTTGTAAATTTTGACAAATGTGTAATGTCGTGTATCTACCATTACAGTATCATATTGAATAGTTTTATATCTGTAGAAGTTTCCACACTTCAATTCTTCAGCCCTCTCTGCCAAACCCCAAAACCCTGGAAACCACTGATCTCTTTTTACTGTTTCTGTAGTTTTTGCCTTTTCTAGAATGTCATGTAAAAGGAATCATATTAGCATTTCATACTGCCTTCTTTCACTTTGCAATATGCATTTAAGGTTCCTCCAAGTCTTTTTGTGGCTTGATAGCTCATTTATCGCTGAACGTATCAGGTTTTTGTTTTTGTTTTATCTGTTCACCTATTGAAGGACATTTTCTTTGCTTCCAGTTTTTGGTGATTGTATGTAGGTTTTGTATGGACATAAATTTTCAAATCAGTTGGGTAAATACCTAGGCGTGTGATTGCTGAATCATACAGTAAGCTTATGTTTAGCTTTGTAAGAAACTGTCAAACTGTCTTTCAGAGTGGCTGTTCCATTTTGCATTCCCATTAGCAGTGAATGAAAGGTTCTGTTCCACATCTTCATCAGCATTTGGTATTGTCAGTTTAAGAAATTTTTTAGCCATTCTAATAAGTCTGTATTGCCATCTCATTATTTCAGTTTGTATTTCTCTAGTGACTAATGATGTTGAGCATTTTTTCATATACATGTTAGCCATATGTATATATTCTTTGGTGAAGTATATGTTCAGATCTTTTGCCCATTTCTTAATTGGGTTGTCTGTTTTCTTACTGTTTAGTTCTGTGTGTTTTTGGTGTATTTTGGATACCAGCTCTTTATCAGATATGTTTTTTGCAAATATTTTATCACCTTCTCTGGCTTGTCTTTTCATTCTCTTAACAGTGTCTTTTAACAGAGCAGAAGTTTTTAGTAAAGTCTACCTTGTCAGGTTTTTTTTCGTGGATTGTGCTTTTGGTGTTGTATCTAAAAATTCATCGCCAAACCCAAGATCACATATAGATTTTTCTCCTGTGTTTTCTTCTAGAAGTTTTATAGTATTGTATTTTATATTTAGGTATATGATTCATTTTGAATTATTTTTTGTAGAAAGTGTAAGGTCTCAGTCTCTTTTTTGCATATGGGCATCTAATTTTCCCACTACTACTTGTTGAGGCTATCTTTTCTCCATTGAATTGTCTTTGCTCCTTTGTCAAAAGTCAGTCATTCTTTTACTTTTAATGCATTTGTGTCTTTATATTTAAAATTTGTTTCCTGTAGATGGCTTAGAATTGAGTCTTTCTTTTTTATAACCCAGTCTAATAGTTTCTGTCTTTATTTAGGAGTGGTTAGATCACTTGACAATTTGCTTTTGAAAATCAGCTTAATTGAGATATAATTTATACACCATAAAATTCACCCATTTAAAGGGTTCAATTCAGTGGTTCTTAGAATATTTACAGAGTTTTACAGCCATTGGCATAATCTAATTTAGAGCATTTTCATCATGCCAGAGGGAAATCTTATGTCCATTCGTAGTCACTATCCAATCCCCCTCTCTCGCACCCCAGCCCTAGGCAGCCACTAATTTAGTTTTTGTTTCTATAGATTTGCCTATTCTGGACATTTCATTTAAATGAAATCATATAGTATGTGATCTTTTGTGACTGGCTTCATTCATTTAGGATAATGTTTTTGAGGTTCACTCATGTTATATGTATCAGTACTTCATTCCTTTTTTATTTATTTTTTTTTTTTTGCGGTACGCGGGCCTCTCACCGTTGTGGCCTCTCCCGTTGCGGAGCACAGGCTACAGACGCGCAGGCTCAGCGGCCATGGCTCACGGGCCCAGCCGCTCCGCGGCATGTGGGATCTTCCCGGACCGGGGCACGAACCCGCGTCCCCTGCATCGACAGGCGGACTCTCAACCACTGCGCCACCAGGGAAGCCCCTTCATTCCTTTTTTAAAAAATTGTGGCAAAACTCACATAATATAAAATTCACCATGTTAACAACTTGAGAATCTACAGTTCAGTGGCATTTAGTACATTCTCAATGTTACGCAACTGTCATCACTATCTAGTTCCAGACTGTTTTTATCACTCGGAAGGAAATCTTTTTCTCTTTAATCAGTCATTCCCCATTCCCCTTCCCCCCTCCTTCCCCCTCCTGACAACCACTAGTTTGCTTGCTTTCTCTGTAGATTTGCCTATTCTGGATATTTACTGTAAATGGAATAGTATAATGTTTGACTTTTGTGTCTGGCTTCTTTCACTTAGCATAATGCTTTCTAGATTCATCTGCGTCACAGCATGTATCAGTAGTACTTCATTCCTTGTTATGGCTGAATAATACTCCATTGCATGGAAATTCCACATCATGAGTTGATGGACATTCGGGTTGTTTCTACATTTTGGCTATTTTGAGTAGTGTTGCTATGAATATTGTATCCAAGTTTTTATATGGACATTTTTTTTTTTTCAGGTTTATTTGTATTTTTCTTTTTTTTTTTTTTGTGGTACGCGGGCCTCTCACTGTTCTGGCCTCTCCTGTTGCGGAGCACAGGCTCCGGATGTGCAGGCTCAGCGGCCATGGCTCACGGGCCCAGCTGCTTCGTGGCATGTGGGATCTTCCCGCACCGGGACACGAACCCGTGTCCCCTGCATCAGCAGGCGGACTCTCAACCACTGCACCACCAGGGAAGCCCTCATTCTTTTTTATGGCTGCGTAGTATTCCACTGTGTGTGTGCTCCCCAGCCCCGCCACACACACCATACGTCTCCTTTATCTGTTCATCTGTTGATGGGCACTTAAGTCGCTTCCATATTTTGGCTATCGTAAATAATGCTGCTCTGAACATTGGGGTGCATGTATCTTTTTGAACTCGTGTTTTCTTTTTTTTTTTCAAATATATGCCCAGCAGTGGAATTGCTGTGTCATATGGTAGTTGTGTTTTAGTTTTTTGAGGAACCTCCATAGTGTTTTCCACAGTGGTGGCACCAATTTACATTCCTACCAACAGTGCGTGAGGGTTGCCTTTTTTCCACACCCTCGCCAACATTTGTCATTTGTTATCTGTTTGATAATAGCCATTCTGACCAGTGTAAGGTGATATCTCATTGTGGTTTTGATTTGCATTTCCCTGAGGTGAGCAATGTTGAGCATCTTTTCAAGTACCATGGACATATATTTTCATTTGTCTTGGTAGACTACTTAAATTTAGTGAAATTATTGGTATGGTTGGGTTTGCGTGTATTATTTTTCTATCTTTTTTTTTTTTTATCTTTGAAGAAAAGTCACTTTATTTGAGCTAAGAAAAGGGCACTTGACCACTTATATTTACCAAAGAGAGAGTTCAGTACGACTCCATCATGAACTTTGTTCTGCTAATGGGAGCAGGATAGGTATCACTGTTTGAGACAACTATGTTTTCTTAAGCTTTTTTATTTTTATACAGCAGGTTCTTATTAGTTATAAGGTTATTTTTTGTTTTTTTGTGGTATGCGGGCCTCTCACTGTTGTGGCCTCTCCCATTGCAGAGCACAGGCTCCGGACGCACAGGCTTAGCGCTGTGGCTCACAGGCCCAGCCGCTCTGCGGCATGTGGGATCTTCCCAGACCGGGGCATGAACCCGTGTCCCCTGCATTGGCAGGCGTACTCTCAACCACTGCGCCACCAGGGAAGCCCAAGTTTTATACACATCAGTGTATACATGTCAATCCCAATCGCCCAATTCATCACACAGACCCCACTGCCCCCCACTGCTTTTCCCCCTTGGTGTCCATATGTTTGTTCTCTATATCTGTGTCTCAATTTCTGCTCTAAAAACCCGTTCATCTGTACCATTTTTCTACGTTCCACATATATGCATTAATATACGCTATTTGTTTTTCTCTTTCTTACTTCATTCTGTATGACAGTCTCTAGATCCGTCCATGTCTCAACAAATGACCCAATTTCGTTCCTTTTTATGGCTGAGTAATATTCCCTTGTATATATGTACCACATCTTCTTTATGCATTTGTCTGTTGATGGGCATTTAGGTTGCTTCCATGACCTGGTCATTGTAAATAGTACTGCAATGAACATTGGGGTGCATGTGTCTTTTTGAATTGTGGTTTTCTCTGGGTATGTGCCCAGTAGTGGGATTGCTGGATCATATGGTAATACTATTTTTAGTTTCCTAAGGAACCTCCATACCATCCTCCATAGTGGCTGTATCAGTTCACATTCCCACCAACAGAGCAAGAGGGTTCCCTTTTCTCCACACCCTCTCCAGCATTTGTTGTTTGTAGATTTTCTGATGAAGCCCATTCTCACTGGTGTGAGGTGATACCTCATTGTAGTTGTGATTTGCATTTCTCTAATAATTAGTGATGTTGAGCAGCTTTTCATGTGCTTCTTGGCCATCTGTTTATCTTCTTTGGAGAAATGTCTGTTTAGGTCTTCTGCCCATTTTTGGATTGGGTTGTTTGTTTTTTTAATATCGAGCTGCATAAGCTGTTTATATATATTGGAGATTAATCCTTTGTTGATTCATTTACAAATATTTTCTCCCATTCTGAGGGTTGTCTTTTTGTCTTGTTTATGGTTTCCTTTTCTGTGCAAAAGCTTTGAAGTTTCATTAGGTCCCATTTGTTTATTTTTGTTTTTATTTCCATTACTCTAGGAGGTGGATCAGAAAAGATCTTGCTGTTATTTATGTCAAAGAGTGTTCTTCCTATGTTTTCCTCTAAAAGTTTTATAGTGTCCGGTCTTACATTTAGGTCTCTAATCCATTTTGAGTTTATTTTTGTGTATGGTGTTAGGGAGTGTTCTAATTTCATTCTTTTACATGTAGCTGTCCAGTTTTCCCAGCACCACTTACTGAAGAAACTGTCTTTTCTCCATTGTATAATCTTGCCTCCTGTGTCATGAAGTAGTTGACCATAGGTGCGTGGGTTTACCTCTGGGCTTTCTATCTTGTTCCATTGATCCATGTTTCTGTTTTTCTGCCACTATCATATTGTCTTGATTACTGATTATTACTTGATTATTACTTGATTACTTGATTATTGCAGTATAGTCTGAAGTCAGGGAGTCTGATTCCTCCAGCTCCATTTTTTTCCCTCAAGACTGCTTTGGCTATTTGGGGTCTTTCGTGTCTCCATAGAAATTTTAAGATTTTTTGATCTAGTTCCGTAAAAAATGCCATTGGTAATTTGATAGGGATTGCATTGAATCTGTAGATTGCTTTGGGTAGTATAGTCATTTTCACAATATTGATTCTTCCAATCCAAGAACATGGTATATCTCTCCATCTGTTGGTATCATCTTTAATTTCTTTCATCAGTGTCTTATAGTTTTCTGCATACGGGGCTTTTATCTCCCTAGGTAGGTTTATTCCTAGGTATTTTATTCTTTTTGTTGCAATGGTAAATGGGAGTGTTTCCTTAATTTCTTTTTCAGATATTTCATCATTAGTGTATAGGAATGGAAGAGATTTCTGTGCATTAATTTTGTATCCTGCAACTTCACCAGATTTATTGATTAGCTCTAGTAGTTTTCTGGTGGTATCTTTAGGATTCTCTATGTATAGTATCATGTCATCTGCAAACAGTGACAGTTTTAGTTTTTCTTTTCCAATTTGTATTCCTCTTATTTCTTTTTTTTCTCTGATTGCTGAGGCTAGGACTTCCAAAACTATGTTGAATAATAGTGGTGAGAGTGGACATCCTTGTCTTGTTCCTGATCTTAGAGGAAATGCTTTCAGTTTTTCACCATTGAGAATGATGTTTGCTGTGGGTTTGTCATATATGGCCTTTATTATGTTGACGTAGGTTCCCTCTATGCCCACTTTCTGGAGAGTTTTTATCATAAATGTGTGTTGAATTTTGTCAAAAGCTTTTTCTGCATCTATTGAGATGATCATATGGTTTTTATTCTTCCATTTGTTAATATGGTGTGTCACAGTGATTGATTTGCTTATATTGAAGAATCCTTGCATCCCTGGGATAAATCCCACTTGATAATGGTGTATGATCCTTTTAATGTGTTGTTGGATTCAGTTTGCTAGTATTTGGTTGAGGATTTTTTCATCTATATTCATCAGTGATATTGGTCTGTAATTTTCTTTTTTTGTAGCATCTTTGTCTGGTTTTGGTATCAGGGTGATGGTGGCCTCATAGAATGAGTTTGGGAGTGTTCTTTCCTCCACAGTTTTTTGGAAGAGTTTGAGAAGGATGGGTGTTAACTCTTCTCTAAATGTTTGATAGAATTCACCTGTGAAGCCATCTGGTCCTGGACTTTTGTTTGTTGGAAGATTTTTAATCACAGTTTCAATTGCATGACTTGTGATTGGTCTGTTCATATTTCGTATTTCTTCCTGGTTCAGTCTTGGAAGGTTATACCTTTCTAGAATTTGTCCATTTCTTCCAGGTTTTCCATTTTATTGGCATAGAGTTCCTTGTAGTAGTCTCTTAGGATGCTTTGTATTTCAGTGGTGTCTGTTGTAACTTCTTTTTCATTTCAAATTTTATTGATTTGAGTCCTCTCCCTCTTTTTCTTGATGAGTCTGGCTAATGGTTTATCAATTCTGTTTATCTTCTCAAAGAACCAGCTTTTAGTTTTATTGATCTCTGCTATTGTTTTCTTTGTTTCTGCTTCATTTATTTCTGCTCTGATCTTTATGGTTTCTTTCCTTCTGCTAACTTTGGGTTTTGTTTGTTCTTCTTTCTCTAGTTCCTTTAGGTGTAAGGTTAGATTATTTATTCGAGATTTTTCTTGTTTCTTGAGGTAGGCTTGTATAGCTATAAACTTACCTCTTCGAACTGCTTTTGCTGCATCTCATAGGTTTTGGATTGTTGTGTTATCATTGTCATTTGTCTGTAGGTATTTTTTGATTTCCTCAGTGATCTCTTGGTTATTTAGTAACGTAGTGTTTAGCCTCCATGTGTTTGTCTTTTTTACGTTTTCTCCCCTGTAATTAATTTCTGATCTCATAGCGTTGTGGTCTGAAAGGATGCTTGATATGATTTCAATTTTCTTAAATTTCCTGAGGCTTGATTTGTGACCCAAGATGTGATCTATCCTGGAGAATGTTTGTGCGCACTTGAGAAGAAAGTGTAATCTGCTGTTTTTGGATGGAATGTCCTATAAATATCAATTAAATCTATCTGGTCTATTGTGTCATTTAAAGCTTCTGTTTCCTCATTTATTTTCATTTTGGATGATCTGTCCATTGGTGTAAGTGAGGTGTTAAAGTCCCCCACTATTATTGTGTTACTGTCCATTTCCTTTTTTACAGCTGTTAGCAGTTGCCTTATTTATTGAGGTGCTCCTATGTTGGGTGCATATATATTTATAATTGTTATATCTTCTTCTTGGATTGATCCCTTGATCATTATGTAGTGTCCTTGCTTGTCTCTTGTAACATTTTTTATTTTAAAGTCTATTTTATCTGATATGAGTATTGCTACTCCAGCTTTCTTTTGATTTCCATTTGCATGGAATATCTTTTTCCATCCCCTCACTTTCAGTCTGTATGTGTCCCTAGGTCTGAAGTGGGTCTCTTGTAGACAGCATATATATGGGTCTTGTTTTTGTATCCATTCAGCAAGCCTGTGTCTTTTGGTTGGAGCATTTAATCCATTCACGTTTAAGGTACTTATCGATATGTAGGTTCCTATGACCATTTTCTTAATTGTTTTGGGTTTGTTTTTGTAGGTCCTTTTCTTCTCTTGTGTTTCCCACTTAGAGAAGTTCCTTTAGCATTTGTTGTTGATTTGGTGGTGCTGAATTCTCTTAGCTTTTGCTTGTCTGTAAAGTTTTTGATTTCTCCATCGGATCTGAATGAGATCCTTGCCAGGTAGAGTAATCTTGGTTGTAGGTTCTTCCCTTTCATCACTTCAAGTATATCATGCCACTCCCTTCTGGCTTGTAGAGTTTCTGCTGAGAAATCAACTGTTAACCTTATGGGAGTTCCCTTGTATGTTATTTGTCATTTTTCCCTTGCTGCTTTCAGTAATTTTTCTTTGTCTTTAATTTTTGCCAATTTGATTACTGTGTGTCTTGGCATGTTTCTCCTTGGTTTTATCCTGTATGGGACTCACTGCGCTTCCTGGACTTGGGTGGCTATTTCCTTTCCCATGTTAGGGACGTTTTTGACTATAATCTCTTCAGATATTTTCTCTGGTCCTTTCTCTCTCTCTTCTCCTTCTGGGACTCCTATAATGCGAATGTTGTTGCATTTAATGTTGTCCCAGAGGTCTTTTAGGCTGTCTTCATTTCTTTTCATTCTTTTTTCTTTGTTCTGTTCCACGGCAGTGTATGCCACCATTCTGTCTTCCAGGTCCCTTATCCGTTCTTCTGCCTCAGTTATTCTGCTCTTGATTCCTTCTAGTGAAGTTCTCATTTCAGTTATTGTATTGTTCATCGCTGTTTGTTTGTTCTTTAATTCTTCTAGGTCTTTGATAAACATTTCTTGTATCTTCTCGATCTTTGCCTCCATTGTTTTTCCGAGGTCTTGGGTCATCTTCACTATCATTATTCTGAATTCTTTTTCTGGAAGGTTGCCTATCTCCACTTCATTTAGTTGTTTTTCTGGGGTTTTATCTTGTTTCTTCATCTGGTACATAGCCCTCTGCCTTTTCATCTTGTCTGTCTTTCTGTGAATGTGGTTTTTGTTCCACAGGCTCCAGGATTGTAGTTCTTCTTGCTTCTGCTGTCTGTTCTCTGGTGGATGAGGCTATCTAAGAGGCTTGTTCAAGTTTCCTGATGGGAGGGACTGGTCTGGGTAGAGCTGACTGTTGCTCTGGTGGGCAGAGCTCAGTAAAACTTTAATCCGCTTGACTGCTGATGGGTGGGGCTGGGTTCCCTCCCTGTTGGCTGTTTGGCCTGAGGCAACCCAACACTGGAGCCTACCTGGGCTCTTTGGTGGGGCTATGGTGGACTCTGGGAGGGCTCATGCCAAGGAGTACTTCCCAGAACTTTTGCTGCCTGTGTCCTTATCCCCATGGTGAGCCACAGCCACCCTCCACCTCTGCAGGAGACCCTCTAACACTAGCAGGTAGGTCTGGTTCAGTCTCCCCTGGGTTCACTGCTCCTTCCTCTGGGTCCCGATGCACACACTACTTTGTGTGTGCCCTCCAAGAGTGGAGTCTCTGTTTTCCCCAGTCCTGTCAAAGTCCTGCAATCAAATCCCACTAGCCTTCGAAGTCTGATTCTCTAGGAATTCCTCCTCCCGTTGCCGAACCCCCAGGTTAGGAAGCCCGACGTAGGGCTCAGAACCTTCACTCCAGTGGGTGGACTTCTGTGGTATGTGTTCTCCAGTCTGTGAGTCACCCACCGAGCAGTTATGGGATTTGATTTTGCTGTGATTGTGCCCCTCCTACCGTCTCATTGTGGCTTCTCCTTTGTCTTTGGATGTGGGGTATCTTTTTTGGTGAGTTCCAGTGTCTTCCTGTCGATGATTGTCCAGCAACTAGTTGTGATTCTGGTGTTCTCACAAGAAGGAGTGAAAGCGCGTCCTTCTACTCCGCCATCTTGGTTCAGCTCCTGTTTTCTTAAGGTTTCTCTCTCTGTTTTTTTTTTTGCGGTACGCGGTCCTCTCACTCTTGTGGCCTCTCCCGTTGCAAAGCACAGGCTCCGGATGCGCAGGCTCAGTGGCCATGGCTCACGGGCCCAGCCGCTCCGCAGCATGTGGGATCTTCCCAGACCAGGGCATGAACCCGTGTCCCCTGCATTGGAAGGCGGACTCTCAACCACCGCGCCACCAGGGAAGCCCCCTCTCTCTGTTTTTAATGTCCTGCTTTTTGTTCCTTTTTGGATTGAGTGTATTTTAATATTCCATTTATCTCCACATTGGTTTATTAACTATACATCTTTTTTATTAAGTACTTGCCTTAGGGTTTATTATATGCATCTTTAACTTTCAGCAGTTTACCTACAAATAGTGTTATAGTAGTTCATATACTACCTAGGAGTTTTAATTTTGTATACTTTCATTCTCTTCCATTCTTCATTAAAAAAGGGGATAATACTAGTTATACCTTGTTGGGTTGTTAGGAGTATGAAATGAGTTAATGCATCTAAAATATTTAGAACATAGCTCATGCTTTTATTTATATTGGGAGTAATAGAAGACGACTTCATTAGATGTTCTTGAATCTGCAGATTGCAGGTTTCTCTTTAACTTGCCTCAACTACACCCAAGACTATTGGTTCTCAATTCTGACTGTATATTACAATTAACTGGGCAGCTTAAAAATTTTTGATGGGAGTGTGCCACCCTCAGAAATTCTTATTTTCTTGGTCTGATTTTAATAAGTATTCTATTAGATTCTAATGTGTAGTTAGAATAGAGAGCCATTACCCTAGACTTTATCATCAAGATCTATAACTTAAAGTATTTTAAGCATCTAATTCTGACTTCCATTTCTTTTTCTGCCAGCTCACATACTTTGATACCATATTTTGACACTTCTTGGATTCTATCTAGACCACCAGGCCATTAGTCATACAACTCTTGCACTGTCCATCATGCACCTCATACAGTAACTTCTTTCCTTACCCAATTACATTGATTCATTGAATAAAAATGGTAATGCCTGCTAATGTTCTGTACTATTTTGTGGGGTCAGTTTATCATCTCTCTTGTTTCTTCCTTCACTGTAATTAGGGCAAAACTTCAGCCCTGATAAAACACAATTCGTTGCAAACTCTGTGTTCCCTTGAACCTGAGTAGCTGAGTGTGATTGGAGAAAACAAACAACAGTGCTGACTGGTCTCACTTTAAATTTATGGCCACGAATATCCCTTGTGCCCTCAGTATTACCTAGTCATTTTGCTCTTCCACTTTCATTACTAAGAAGACTACTTACTCTCTTTTCTTTCCTTACTCTTTTTTCTCTCTCTTTCTCTCTGTATATGCCAAGTCCTCCATCTGTGCTGCGTTTTCTTGTCTATTTAAGGATTTTGCCCTGCATCATCTTTCTTTCCTGATGAATCATATTTGCAAGCGTAAGAACATGCTGTAACATCTCAAAATCTGTCTTTGTCTGTCTGTCTCTCTGTCTCACACACACACACACACAGACACACACACACACCTTTCTTTCTCATGTAGAGAAAAATTTGTTGCAAAGACTTGCTCATACTTATCGTCTCTATTTTCTTACTTTGCGTTTTCTCTCCAACTCGCTCCAGGTTGGCTCTTCTACACCTTCACCAACTAAACCCATTCTAGTCAGTGTTCTCAGTCTTAAAGTTCTTTACCTCTCATCAGCATTTGACACGATTGATCGGTCCCTAGTTTTGGGAAAACCTCACTTGGTTTTCTGAATGCTATGTCATCCTGAATCTTGTCTGATTTATGACAGTTCCTTCTCAGTCTTGTTTTCTAGCTTCTCTTCCCTTGCCTCAAAAGTTGGAGTGGGGCTTCCCTGGTGGCGCAGTTGTTGAGAGTCCACCTGCCGATGCAGGGGACGCAGGTTCGTGCCCCGGTCCGGGAAGATCCCACATGCCGCGGAGCAGCTGGGACCGTGAGCCGTGGCCACTGAGCATGCGCGTCCGGAGCCTGTGCTCCGCAACGGGAGAGGCCACAGCAGTGAGAGGCCCGCGTACCGCAAAAAAAAAAAAAAAAAAAAGTTGGAGTGCCCTCGGCTTAGGCCTTTTCTGTGTCAGTATTTGTCACTTTTTAGGGTATCTTATTTAATTTTGTGGTTATAAGTATCATTAATTCACTGTTGACTCCAGCCTTGATATCTTTATCAAACGCCACACTGTATTGGAGTGCCTTCTCCACTTGAATGTTTTAGTAGGCATCTCAGACTTAACTTGTCCGATACAGAATGTTGGGTGTATTTACTCAAACTTACTCTTTCCTCAGACTTTACCATCTCAATATATGGCACCCCCATCCACCCACTTGGTTAGGCCACAAACTGGAAGTCATTCTTAGTTTCTCTTTTCCCTCATACCTCCAATCCATCAGTAGCATTTTTACCTTTAAACTGTATCTCAAATCTTGCCATTTCTTGTCACTCCCACTCCTTTGCCTTAATATAAGCCATTATTATCTCTCTTTTGGACTGCTACAGTTACCTTCTAACTGCACTCCCTGCTTCTGCTCTTTTCTCCCTCTACTCTGTGTACAGCAACTACTGTGATTTTTTTTTAAAGACACAGCACTGTCATCTGGAGGCTGCTAGTTGCTTCCCAGCATGTTTAGAATAAAATCTAGAGACCTTACCTAGCCTAAAAGGTCCTGTATGATTTCCGCCTTCACTGACCTCATCTTTCAATAGTCCCCTAAGCTCCAGAACCATGGCTTTCTTGTTGTTCCTCAAAGATCAAGGTATTTACTTGCCCTTAGGCTTTTTAAAAAATTTTCTTCCTGCTTGGAATGTTTTCTGTTGTCATATGATTTAGTCTTTCCTTTCACTTCAACCCCTGCTCAGATTTTTCCTTCTTACTTCTTCAAAGAGATCTTCCTTGACTGCCGTGTAAAAATAAGCACTTCCATTATCACTTTCTTTCCCTATATCTTGCTTTATTTTTATTCATAGCATGTATGCTTTGTGAAATTATTTATTTATAAGTCTATAGTTATTTACTGATTATTTCCCAACTATAATGTAAGCTCCATAAGGACATGACATTTGGTATTTTCATTGCTTTAATTCCTCGCATTTAGAACAAGGTCTGAGACTCAGTCATAGGTTATTAATGTACCAGTAATGATTGTTTGGCAAACATAAGAGCTCCTTCCCATTAGCCACAAAACTGTAAAATACTTATGAATAATCCTAACAAACAATGTAGAAGATCTGGGTGAGGAAAATCATGAGACTTTACTTAAAGGCTTAAAAAAAAAAATGACCTAAATAAAATGGAGAGCCATACCGTATGCACTTGACTGGAGAACTTAATATTGTAAAGTCGGCTGTTCTCCTTAAATAATCTGGGTTTTAGAGTTGTTCCTAACAGAGATCTCAACTTTTTTCCTCCTGAAACTTGATAAGCTTGGATGAGTAAGCCTGGAAAGTTTTTTTTTTTTTCCCACTCTTCCAATGAGTATTTATTATTAGTTAAGCCATGATTCAGGATCCCAGGGTGGGGATCACCATGTACCCAGGTCCCCCTTCACCACCCTGAGCAGAAGGATGGAGGACAGAAGAGGAGAGGTGGAGCCAGTTCAGATCTTCCCTGGAAACATGCTTTCTGCCCAGCGGTCATCCCAGGTTGACACCCAGGCTATAGGGCAGAGAGACTTGTACACACACCAGTATCATTCACACATGGGGACATCACCTCCTTTAGCAGACATTGCCTTCTCACAGTGGTGGAAGCCTAGGTAGTTCCGCCAGCAGTCCCGGTCTGGCTTTGGTTGGGGAAGTGGCTGTCAAAAGGAGCAGGCTGATAGTTCTTGATTTTGGAGTTGATGTCTTCTGCCACAGAGCTGACTCCTAAAGACACCCCTGAAGCCGCTGGAAGCTCAATGTGACCCTCATCAGAGATGCCAGACAAGCCTGGAAAGTTTTTAAAAGGGTGAAGAGGGAGTTTATCTACCACATCAAAAAACATACAGAACTGTTATAATTAGCTGTGGGTGGTACTAGCTTGGAAATTGGCTAATGAAACAAAATAGAGGTTAGATTTTTTTTTGGGGGGATTATATAGGATTTTAGTATATATGATTTTAGTATTTAGTATGTAGATAAAGGTGAGAAAAGAATTCATCAGTAAGTTAACCATTCCATTATAAGTAGATGACGTGATTATACATGCTACAGAGCATTTGTAAAGCAGTGATACCCATTAGGTTTATTTGAGGTGTGTAGGGCTCTTGCAGTTAAGGATCTAGTTAACGTATGCCTTTAGGTCATCTTCTGTTTCATAAAATATTTCCCTCGCTTCTTCATGGATTCATTTTTTGATCTGATAATGTGTTTACCTCTCTTCCTTTTAATTTGTATTACTTCCACTGTGTATTTAGTAGTCAAATAAACTTAACAGAATTTTAAAAATAAACTGTCATTAAACGGACTCTGAATGAGAGACTGAAGTGCATTAAGTATGTATGTTTTGCTGCTTGGTGATATCTATGGCAGCTCTTAATGGCTGGTTCTTGGCTGTATATGAATTGGTGAGGTTGCCAGATAGCTGAGTTTCAGAAACTTGTGAAGTGTTATTTTACTCTGTTACTTTGTGTTCAAAGTGAATAAAGTTTAGGTTTGATTTAGCTTTTAAAGAAAACAAAGGAAAAAACTCCCTGGGGGAGAATTGATCAGGTCTTTGTATTTCTCTCTCTCTCTCTCTCTGTGTACATATACATATATGTATATACAAATATATGTACATATATATACAAAATAATTTAGCACATTTTATATTCTAGTTTTCCAACATTGTAGAGAGTGTAGCTAAAATTGGGAATATTCAGATTAGCAGTGATGCTTTTCTGTATACTTCTTGAGTTGAAAGCAGTGTTATTTCACTCTTATTTTCATACTTTTTCCACTTTCCTCCATTTCCCCCTATACTTTTGTTGAAACCTCAAAGGATAGGAACTGCTTTAATAAAAACTTTTTACTTTGAGCAAGATTTGGACTACCGTAATGCGCTCCATTATACCCTTCGCTGAGATTTATAGGACCATGAAGTACCATTTACCACATTGCACTTTCTCTTTATGCATATTATTATTATTATTATTTTAAAAATCTGTTTTATTTTACTTATTTATTTTTGGCTGGGTTGGGTCTTCGTTGCTGTGTGCGGGCTTCTCATTGCGGTGGCTTCTCTTGTTGTGGAGCACAGGCTCTAGGTGTGCGGGCTTCAGTAGTTGTGGCACGTGGGCTCAGTAGTTGTGGCTCACCGGCTCTAGAGCGCAGGCTCAGTAGTTGTGTCACACGGGCTTTGTTGCTCCGCAGCATGTGGGATCTTCCCGGACCAGGGCTCGAACCCATGTCCCCTGCATTGGCAGGTGGATTCTTAACCACTGTGCCACCAGGGAAGTCCCTAACCAGGTCAATATTTTTTAAATGAAATTTAGAAATTGTTCTTTTCTCGATATTTAATCTTTAGAGTGAATATAGCCTGCTTATGTGTTTTGTTTGAACTTACTAGTGTTCTAGGATTTTGAATTAGTTGCTGATACTTTAAAACTTGGAGATTTACATTAAAAATCTGGATTATTCCAATGCTCGAGTCTGTACAGTCAGGGTAAAGTTGGAAAGGAACTAACTGGGCTCTCTAAGGCCCTGGCAGTCACACTTGGCACGAGAGGTAGATGACACATGTTTAGGTCACAAGAGTTCTACCCTGGAATGTTGGGGAAAAAAATCCGGATTATTTTGGCTTCCCTTGAAAAGACAAAAAGGAAATTCTGGTTTTGCCCAGTCTGTTTGGCAACAGTTGGATGGATCTGACCAGTAGTGGCTGCCTGTGGTCTCTAGTTCCCACAACTCTTATATCCTGTATGACCCCTTTAAAGCATCTGTGTTTTCAGCCTTTCTTTACAGCCCTCCTTCTTTACAAAACTTTCAGTTGCAGGTGCAACAGTAGAGAATTACACTGCTTTGTGTTCTTAAAAAGAAACTGATTTTATCTGAAATGACTTGCTTTTTCAATTTTGTAGCTCCATGATCCAGCCAGCATAACTGATGTTGATAATGCTTTCTAAATGAAATCACTAAGGTGCTATTTTAAATTGCTTTAATGTAGCAAATAACTTTGATAATACTCTAGTTTCTTTGTGGTTTAAACAGTGTTCATTTTTCATTCTGTAAGGCTTGGAACACCAAGGAACACATAGTTTTGAACCTTTAAAAAACTCTTTGTGTTACAATGAGAGGAATTTTGTAAACTACATTTAGCCTTGTAAATTGAAGTTAATAGTATTTTGTTGATATTAACAGTATTTATTGAAATGTATGCCATTCTAAACAGTAAGGTGAAATGAAATTGATTCTGAAAGGTTATCTTGGCTATAGTTGGAAAATGAAGTCTAATGATATTTAACTATATATCTAAGTTTTTAATAAATATTTTAATATTTTTTAAAAGGTTTTGTTAATACAGACTCATTTTTACCAGAGATAAAGAAGGTCGTTTTGTAATGATAAAAAGGTCAGTTCATCGAAAGGATGTAGTAATTCTAAATAGTTATGCCCTTAATAACAGAGCTTCAAAGTACGTGAAGCAAAAACTGATAGAACTGAAAAGAGAAATCAACAGATCTATAATTATAGTCAGAACTATAGTTTGAATACCACTCTGTTAATAATTGATTGAACAAGCGGACAAAATCTGCAAGGATATATAGATTTGAACAACACTAATAACCTTCTTGACCTCTGTCCAACAACAAAACACACATTCTGCTAAAATGCACATTGTATAATTATCAAATAGACTATATTCTTAGCCATAAAACTAATCTCAATAAACGTAAAAGACTTCAAGTCATACACAGTATATCGTCTGAGCACAGTGTAATTAAGTTAGAAGTCAGTAACCGAAAGATTCTTGGAAAATTTCCAAGTACAAAATTTGGAAACTGAAAACATACTTTAAATAGCCCATTGGGGGCTTCCCTGGTGGCGCAGTGGTTGAGAGTCCGCCTGCCGATGCAGGGGACGCGGGTTCGTGACCTGGTCCGGGAAGATCCCACATGCCGCAAAGCGGCTGGGCCCGTGAGCCATGGCCACTGAGCTTGCGCGTCCGGAGCCTGTGCTCTGCAACGGGAGAGGCCACAACAATGAGAGGCCCGCGTACCGCAACAACAACAACAAAAAATAGCCATTGGTCAAAGAAAATAAGAAAGAGAAATTTAAAAATATTTTGAACTGAATAAGAAGAAAACATACCTGAATCTGTGGGATGCCACTAAAACATTGTTGGGGGGGGGGTGCATTTTAGCTCTAAATACCTACATTAGGAAAGAAGAAAGATCTCAAATCAGTGGCCTCCTCTTCCACCGTAGGAAAGTAGAAGAAGAAGAGCAAATTAAAGTCTACATAGGGACTTCCCTGGTGGTCCAGTGTTTAAGACTCCGGGCTCCCAATGCAGGGAGCCTGGGTTGCATCCCTGGTCAGGGAATTAGATCCCACATGCCGCAACTAAGAGCCCACATGCCGCAACGAAGATCCCGCATGTGGCAACAAAGATCCTGTGTGCACACAACTAAGACCCAGCACAGGCAAATAAATAAATAAATCTTAAAAAAAAAAGTCTACATAAACAGAGGAAAGGAAGTAATAAAGTTCCAAGTAGAAATCAATGAAATACAAAAGTAATAGAAAAAAACCAGTGAAACTGAAAGCTGGTTCTTAGAGAAGATCAATAAAATTGACAGTTTTCTAGCCAGACTGATCAGGATAAAAAGAGAGAAGACACAGACTTACTGATATCAAGAATGAGAGACGTGACATCACTACATAATCTACAGATACTAAAAGGATAATAAGGGAATATTATGAAGAATTTTATACAGTAAATTACACAACTTAGATGAAATGGACAAATTCCTTGCCATAGACTCAATGTGTATGCCCTCTCCCAATTCTTATGTTAAAACGTTATCCCCAGTGTGATGGTATTTGGAGGTAGGACTTTGGGCGGTGCTTTGGTCATGTGGGTGAAACCCTCATGAATGGTATTAGTGTCTTTCTAAAAGAGACTAGGAAGACCCCTTGTTCCTTTCCACCCTGTGAAGTTACAGTGAAAAGACAGCCCTCTATGAACTAGGAAGCCAGCCATCACTAGACACTGAATCTGCCAGTGCCTTGATCTTGGACTTCCCAGCCTCAAGAAGTAAATTTTTTGTTGTTTATAAGTCACCCAACCTATGGTATAGCAGCCTGAATGGACTAAGACCTTCACAAACTATGAAAGTTTACTCAAGAAGAAATACGTAATCTGAATTGCCCTATGTGTTAAGGGAAATGAATTTATAGTTTAAAACCTACCCTCAGGGCTTCCCTGGTGGCGCAGTGGTTGGGAGTCCGCCTGCCGATGCAGGGGACGCGGGTTCGTGCCCTGGTCTGGGGGGATCCCACATGCCGCGGGGCGGCTGGGCCCGTGGGCCATGGCCGCTGAGCCTGCACATCCGGAGCCTGTGCCCCGCAATGGGAGAGGCCACAGCAGTGAGGGGCCCGCGTACCGCAAAAACAACAACAACAACAACAAAAAAAACCTACCCTCAAAGAAAACTCTAGACCCAGATAATTTCACAGGTGAATTCTATCAAACATTTAAGGAAGACATAATAACAATTCTATACAAACTCTTCATGAAAATTGAAAGGGGGAAAGTCTTCCCGACTCATTCTGTGAGACTGACATTACCTTGATGTGAAAACCAGATAAAAGACATTACAAGAGGGAAAAAAAAACAAAACAAAACTATAGACCAGTATCCCTCATTAACATATATAAAATTTCAAACAAAATTTTAGTGAACAGAATCCAAGGATGTATGAAAAGGATAATGTATGCATGGAAAATAAGCACATGAAAAGGTGGTCAACATTACTAGTTATTAGAAAGATACAAATTAAAACTATAGCTAAGTATCACTGTAGACATAGTAGAATCTAGTTTAAATTAAAACGACTGACCTTATAGAGTGTTGGAGAGGATGTGGAACAGCGGCACTCTCATATACTGATGATAGGAATGTAAAACGGTATACTCACTCTAGAAAACTATTTGGCACTTTTTTAGAATTGCATATGCCTACCAGGTGATCTAGCCATTCCATCTTAGAATTTACCTAAGGTAAATGAAAGCATACGTGCACACTGCTTGTACATGGGTATTCATGATAGCTTTATAATAGCCCCAAACTGAAAATAACCTGTATGTTTATTAACATGGGTGAATGGATAAACATTTTGTAGTATATTCAACAGTGGAATATTACTCAGCAATAAAAATGAATGAACTTGATATAAACAGTAACATGGATGAATCTCAGAATAATTACAATGAGTGAAAGGAGCCAGACAAAAAAGAATATACTGTATGATGTCGTTTATATCAATTCTAGAAACTAATCTACAGTGACAGAAAGCAGGTCACTCCTTGCCTGGGGAGGGAGGGATGATGAAGGGGTACAAGAATATTTTGGATGTTGATGGATGTGTTCACCATCTTGATTGTGATATGGTTTCACAGGTGTATGCATTTGTGAAAACTTACCAAACTGTACTCTTTAAAATATGTGCATTTTATTGTATGTAAATTATACCTCAGTAAAGTTATTTAAAAAGCACGTAAAATCCATAGAAATATTTAAAATTCCAGGGACTTTCCTGGTGGTCCAGTGGGTAAGACACTGTTTTCCCAATGCAGGGGGCCCGGGTTCGACCTCTGGTCGGGGAACTAGATCCTGCGTGCATGCCGCAACTAAGCGCCCGCATGCCGCAACTAAGACCCAGTGCAGCCTAAATTACTAAATAAATGAATAAATATTTAAAGAAAATAAAATTTCAAAAGCTTAATTTTATTTTTAGAGGTATTGAGTTTAAAGATAATAGAAATCTTGACTCAGTGTTCATATTCTCTAGGTTTCTACCATGTATTACCTAAGTCTCTTAATATGTATTTTTTAAAAAAAGAAACTGCTTTTTATTAATTAATCTATTTATTTATTTATTTATGACTGTGTTGGGTCTTCATTTCTGTGCAAGGGCTTTCTCTAGTTGCGGCAAGGGGGGGCCACTCTTCATCGCGATGCACGGGCCTTTCACTGTCGCGGCCTCTCCTGTTGCGGGTCACGGGCTCCAGACGCGCAGGCTCAGTAGTTGTGGCTCACGGGCCCAGCTGCTCCGCGGCATGTGGGATCTTCCCAGGCCAGGGCTCGAACCCTTGTCCCCTGCATTGGCTGGTAGATTCTCAACCACTGCGCCACCAGGGAGGCCCTGTTAATATGTATTTTGTATAACTTTGTCTTCTTTGGTTATGGTTTTTTATGCTCTGTCTGGTATCTATATATGAAATAGTTAATGACCCCTAAACTTACTTAGTTTACACAGTATTTACATAAAGTTTTTTAACTATAGGGACAGACTCCTGATTGGATTAAGAGACTGGTTTAATTATGCTTATTACTAGTACCTTTATCTTTTCTGTTAGACTTTGAATAATTCATGATGAACTCATTTCGTTTGCTTAAATGTGAAGTTCGCTCTAGGAATTCTGTAACTCAAAAGAGAATGACATTTAAAAAATAGTATGAATTTTGTTCATTATGTGCATTTTGCTGAAAGGAAAGCACCGTAGCCCACTTCTAATAGTTTGATTATCCTTAACAGGCACATAATAGGATCATAGTTGCATTACAAATGAATCGATGCTGTAAACTTGTACTTCATACTAGGTAAAAGCTGACAAGATGATATCAAAACAAGCTTCTTGGGTTTCCCTGGTGGCGCAGTGGTTAAGAATCCGCCTGCCAATGCAGGGGACACGGGTTCAAGCCTTGGTCTGGAAAGATCCCACATGCCGCGGAGCAACTAAGCCTGTGTGCCACAACTACTGAGCCTGTGCTGTAGAGCCTGTGAGCCACAAGTGCTGAACCCACGTGCCACAACTACTGAAGCCCACCTCAATGAGAAGCCTGCGCACTGCAACGAAGAGTAGCCCCGGCTCGCCACAACTAGAGAAAGCCCATGCGCAGCAATGAAGACCCAACGTGGCCAGAAATAAATAAATTTATTATTATTTTTTAAAAACAAATATTTTTTTTTAAAAAACAGTCTTCTTCTACAGAATAACAATTTGATTATAAATCCAACTGGGAAATGTGCCTGTTAATCACTTGTTAACTCAGGAGTATTTTAACTTAGTGAGTTAGGATAAAGCATTTTATTTAATTGATGTCTTTTTTTTTTCTTCCTCTCTTCTAGGATATATAGAAGCAGCCATGATAGAAGACAAAGGGCCAAGAGTGACTGACTACTTTGTTGTGGCAGGTCTCATTGATACATCTACTCTTTTGGATCAAGAAATAAATCGTTTAGATACTAAGTCTACTGGACCTAAAGCTCCAATTACAGATATTGCAGTTATTAACAAATCAGCTGGGGAAACAGTACCTGAGGGTTACACCTGTGTTGAAGCCACTCCGTCAGCTCTGCAGGCAAACTTGAACTACGGAAGTCTGAAAAGCCCAGAACTGTTCCTCTGTTATAAAAGAGGGAGAGATAAACCACCCCTTACTGACATTGGGTACGGTGACTTATTTTCTTTTGCTATAGTGAAGAGAATAAAATTTATTTAAGGTTCATGGCAATAGAAATTCAAAATCCTTGATAGTTCTATTATTGTTACTTCAAAATCAAGTATAGTAAGATATATGTATCTCTGTCCATCCTCACTGAATTTCTCTGTATAGGATTGAGTCATTAGATTATTTCCTTTCAAAAGTATATTGAAATGAAGGCGTTAGAGCCTGAAATATGATTTCATTTCTGTTTGTACATATCAGATAAGCTTATTAATTAAACATAAAAGAGCAAAAAGCTATAATAAAAGACAGTATATTTTTAAGGAGCTAGTTGGGTTACGCGATGAGCTTTTGTGAAGCTCTGAACTCATTTAACAAAGGAACATTCCTGTTTTAAAAAATACAATTGGGACTTCCCTGGCAGTCCAGTGGTTAAGACTCCCTGCTTCCACTGCAGGGGGCACGGGTTTGATCCCTGGTTGGGGAGCTAAGATCCTGCATGCCGTGAGGCATGGCCACACACACACACAAAAGATGAAAAATACAATTGCACTGTGTGGTTTTTGATGCCAGGAGCAAAGCATTTACGGTTTAGAAGGAGTATAGTTGTTATGAGGTATTTAGTGTCTAGTCCACAGCCAATGAAGATCATTCTTCTGTGTAAAAGCTTTTTCTCCAAAAACGTCTATGTTGACTCTTCTTTATATAAGATGTGCTTTTAGAATACCTGTAATACTTTACCATATATACATGTCATGTATTAAGCTCTTCTGCTCATTATAATTACCATCAGTTAGTACAAACATATGTATTTGAGAGCATCTTGGGAAATATTCAGGATCAATTTGTTCATTTATGCAAAACACGCAGTTGGAATTTTGATGGGTATTGCATTTAATCTGCATATCAATTTGGGGGGAGTATTGCCATCTTTACCATATTAAGTCTTCCAAACTATATGAGTTTTCTTTACATTTATTCAGGTCTTATTTCTTTTAGCACTGTTTTATGGGTTTTAGTGTACAAGTCTTTCACCTCCTTAATTAATTTTTAAAAGTATTTATTTATTTAATTTATTTGGTTGCGCTGGGTCTTAGTTGTGGCAGGTGGCCTCCTTAGTTGTGGCTCGCCCAGCTCCTTAGTTGTGGCATGCAGACTCTTAGTTGCAGCATGCATGTGGAATCTAGTTCCCTGACCAGGGATCAAACCCAGGCCCCCTGCATTGGGAGCACAGAGTCTTAACCACGGCACCACCAGAGAAGTCCCTCCTTAATTAATTTTATTAAATATTTCATTCTTTTGGATTCTGTTATAAACGGGATTATTTTCTTAATTTCTTGTTCGGATTGTTCTTTTTTGGATGTGTGGCAACACAGGTGGGTTTTATCAACTTCATGTGTTAATCTTATACCCTGCAATTTTGCTGAATTTGTTAGCTCTAATAGCTTTCTTGTGGATTTTGGGGGGACTTTTTATTGTGTAGGATCATGTCATTTGCAAATAGAGATAGTTTTATTCCTTCCTTTGCACTTTGATTTATCCCCCGCAAACACGCCCCCCTTGTCTTATTGCTCTGGCTAGAACTTAACAGTATAGTGTTGAATAGCAGTGGTGAAAGCAGGCATCCTTTTCTCATTCCTGATCATAGGTGGAAGGCTTTCAGTCTTGCACCATTGAGTATGATGTTAGCCATGGGTTTTTCATAAATGCTATTTATCATGTTAAGGAAGGTCCCTTCTATTGCTGGTTTTATGAGGGCTTTTACCATAAAAATGTGTTGGGTTTTGTCAATTGCCTCTTCTTTTTTAATTGATATGATCATGTGGATTTTCCCTTCATTTTATTAATGTGATGTATTACATCGTTTGCGTTTCTTAACATTGAGTCCCTCTTTTAATGTAACCATAATACCACACCTAAAAAATGATTAATTCTTGAATATCATCATATATCCAAATTACCCTGATTGGCCAACGAAATGGTTTTGTTTAAAGAGTTGGTTGCTGGTGGTTCTGTTCATAGTTGTTCTGATATTAAGAACGGTAGTGAGCTGCTACATTTGACCACCACTTGTTTTGCTCATCATTTCCTTTACTGTTCCAACAGAGCTCTGGTGAAATTGTCCCAAGGTCCTCATTATGTTCAAATTTCCAAAGCCAAAGGATGTTTTGCCCTTATCTTACTTTACTTTAACTCCTTTAGTATAGTACATATCACCCTATTTAGCGTCTACAGTTTTCCTTCAAGTCAGTACAGTTGCAGTGGGGGTCATACAACTTTATAAGATTAGTGGACATAAGAGCCAGTTTAGAAAGGATGGAGCATGATTGGGAATTGGAGTTATAGAGGCTTCTTTTTGAAAGCGTGACTTTAAGAGAAAGAGAAGATAGTTATGGGCCTTGCTATTTTGTCATGGTCCAGTATTGTCCATAGGGCCTGTGAGTGTGTTAGAGAGTCAGAATCTCAGGCACTGCCCTAGATCTACTGAATCTGTATTTTAATGAAATCCCCAGCAGCAATGGTTTAGGATACCTGGAAGGTGAGGGGAAACAGAGTCCAGGGCTATTTTTTAACATTTCTCCCAGGAGAGAACCTTGAACATCTTTATATTGAAGGGAAGAAACCAATGGAGAAGGAAGGGTTGAAAATATAGGACTGAGAGGTTTTACTGTCAGTTCTTTTATTTTCTCTGTGGTTTTCTTAAGAAGATAGGTAATATCCATAATAGGATGGGTATAGGATAAAAGTTTGATAATATTCATGTCAGTTGAAGGGAAACCAGCCCCAGGGACTTACTTGTGTTCCAGCCCTCACTGTTCTCTCTGTTAGCCATCCTTTAAAGGTTATCTGTTCACATCTTCATCCCCAGACCTCCCACCATATAGTTGTAATTAAAAGGGTATAAGTCTCTGAAAGATTGTTGTTCCTTGTGATTCAGGGGCATAACTTAAAAATGATGACTTAGATAATCATACTTAGATGCTTTCAGGTTGCAAGCGGCTCTTTCATACATATCTTGCAGTTCCCTAAGGCTTCTAATTTCTGTTGACTGATCCAGGTTTGCTTGAGCGTGCGGTCGTCTTTTAGCTGATCATGGTGGTAAATTTTCTCTCCAGATCAAATAATTGTTAATATCTGGTGATTTGGTCTTTTCTCCCCTCTTTCCTCTCAATTAAGCATACTAGTGAGGTTTGGAAAAACCTGTTAGCCAGTATAAAGACAGGTACCCATCTCATTCAACTAAATATGAAACAGAGTTGTCAAACTTTTGATCTTTTGGACTGTTGTATAAACAAGATGAGATATTTATAAAAATAACAGTTTTTTTTTTCCTGGAAAAGATGTTAAGTTACAATATGTAAGATCTGATATTCCCTCATAATTTCAAATACTCCATAAAGTGTAATTTAATCAGGTCACCATATTATTGTATATGTCAGATGTGTTTTTTGAGATAAAGAATCACAGACTATACAAAGTTTTTATCTTCCTTCACTTATCAGATTGATTGACTTTCATATGAATTCTTTTTTCCAGCACTTTTGGTTTTTGAAAAATTTCAAACATACGGAAAAGTTAACAGAAATTGTAATAAACACCAGTATCCTTTTCTCCTAAATGGTAAACTGTAGTATAATGAACAATATGCTGTCCATCTAGATTCAACAAATTAACATTTTCCAATATTTTTGTTAAACTGAAGCTATCATAACAATTCTCCTATGAATACTTCACCATTCATCCCTTAAGACATGTTCCTAATGACCATGGTATATAGAAAATTAATAATTCCATCATATTTTTCAGTATCCACTCCCTAGCCAAATATTTGCAGTCGTCTCAAGAATGTTTATTTATAGCTTAAAAAAAAAATCCAGGATCCTGTCGTGGCTTACCTGTTGTATTTGGTTATTGTACCTCTTTAGTCTGTTTATCTAGAACATTCCCCAACATTTTTCTGTGATATATAGGCATTTTGAAGAGTCTGGGCCACTTGTTTTATAGAATGCCCTACATTCTAGATTTATCTGATTGTTTCCTCATCATTTAACTTGTTCCTTTATTGTCAGTATTTCCTGTAAACTGGTGTTAGGTTTAAAGTCTGGGTTAAATGTACATTAAATATTTTTGGCAAGAATACTTACAGGTAGCGCTAGCATCAGAAAAGCATGTAGTGACAGATTGTCCCATAATTAGTGATGCTAAGTTCAGTCACTTGGTTAAAATGGTTAATGGCTTGCTATCTATTGTAAAGGCATTTTTATTTTTTCTGTTATTTAAGTAATTTGTGGAGTTGTGGGCATTGTTTAAATATCTTGTCCCCTAACACCTTTTCACTTACTGTTTCCATTGGTCATTGCCTGAATTAGATCTTGTATGGGGGGATGTAAAATGAGACTTTTCTAACACTGTCATTTAAAAACTACATTTTTAATTGGCATTTTATCATAATGAAGAGCTTTCCTATTCTCTTGGCCTCATTTTTTTTTTTTTTAATGTGGTACTTGGGCCTCTCACTATTGTGGCCTCTCCCGTTGCGGAGCACAGACTCCGGACGCGCAGGCTCAGGGGCCATGGCTTACGGGCCTAGCCGCTCCGCGGTACGTGGGATCTTCCCAGACTGGGGCGCAAACCCATGTCCCCTGCATTGGCAGGTGGACTCTCAACCACTGCGCCACCAGGGAAGCCCGTCATTTTTTTTAATGAGACAGATTTTAAAATTTTCTTTGAGTATAATTGAGGAACTGAATTTTAATTTATTCCGTTTGATAAAAATCAATTGCAATCCTTATTCTTTTTGCCCAAATGGTCCCAGGTTTGGCCAGTGGGAGCCCTTTCCGGCTGACTGCTATGTCAATCAAAATTTGGAGCTATGTGTATTCATTGTTACTGAGGTGTCTATTTTTTATATAAATAAATATTTATATAAATCATGAGTTCATACTCATATTTCAACTTCAAATTTTAACATTAAAATCTTACTGAACTCATTTTGGATTTTATCTTGTTTCTCTTAGCTGAAAATCTTGGTTTCTAAATCATAAATACGTTACTTATTTATCTTATTTACATAAGGTAATCTCAAGTTATAGTATCAGTTTTACTACCAATAGTAATTCTGTTACTGAGTTCCTTGTCCTTAGAATAAAACCCATTAAACATTTACAGAGTACTGTGTTAAAAAATTATACGAAATAGTTTTTCTATGTGGTTATATTACCAATTTGCTATGCAGTTAGGTTCATTTGTTCCTTTTTGTGTTTCATTTGTTTTAAAATTCTTTTAATATGGAAAATATTGTTGCGGTTCAAAACACATAAAAAGATATATTTAGAGAAGTATTGCTTCAGTTTCTGTTTCCTCTACTCCTTTCTCTATACTTTCTGCCCTCCCCTCCCCTGTTGTTTTGTTTCTGATTTATCCTTTCAATGTGTGTTTTTACAGAAATAAACACATATGTGTGTATAGTTTTATTTCTTCCTCTTAAACAAAATGCAGATACTATGTACACTATTTTATACTCTGTTTTTTCACCTAACACCATCTCCTGGGAACCACTCCATTTCTGAAAATGGAGATCTTTCTCACTCTTTTTTTTTAAATTTTTTTTATAGCTTTGTAACACTTATTTGTGTGGATGTATCATACTTTATTCAGCCAGCCTCTATTGATGGACATTTGGGTTCTTTCCTATCTTGTGCCCTTAAAGAATGCTTTGGTGAATAATGTTGTGCATATGTTGTTACATATTTGTGGAGTTATAATTTTCAGGTAGATCCTAGAAAGGAATTGCTGGGTTAAAAGATACATACATGCATAATTTTGTTAAATGTTACCAAGTTTCCCTCCATTGTGATTGTGCCATTTTATCCTACCATCATCACTGTATGTGAGTGCTTCTTTCCCCACAATGCCATCAACAAAGTATGTGATAAGATTTTTGAGTTTTTGTCAGTCTCACAGTAGAGAAATGGTATGTCAGAATAATTTTAATGAGGTTAAGTATTTCTTCAGTGTTTAAGGACCGTTTTTTCTTTTGTGAACTGTTAATGTCTTTTGGCATTAACTGTTTGTTAATGTCTTTTTTAAAAACAGGTTTTTGATTAATTTATTCTTTTAAAATTCAGGATAGTGGTTTTCCTTAATGATATAGTGATTGGAAGGGAGAATAATGAGAACCACTGGTGATTGTCTGTTTTTTGGTCTGGAGCTGTTTATACCGGTTTGTACACTTTATGCCAATAAACTGAGCAATATGCTTAAGTAAAAAAATAAAATAAAATAAAAACAGGTTTTTGGTCTTCTTCTTGTTTTTTTTAAATGAGATTTTTATGTGTTAGGAAGATGAACTTTTTGTAAAAGAGTCATCAGATGTTTTCTCTAAGTTTATTAATTTGTCTTTTTTTTAAATTGAAGTATAGTTGACTTACACTGTTATGTTAATTTATAAGGTATACAGTGTAGTGATTGAATATTTATAGATTATACTCCATATAAAGTTATAAAATATTGATTATATTCCCTGTGCTGTACATTACAGACTTGTAACTTATTACAAGTAGTTTATATCTCTTAATCCCTTTTACCTATTTTGCCCCTTCTCCATTCCTCTCCCCTTATAATTTGTCTTTTGACTTGGTTTACAGCGTTATTTTGTCATGTAAAGTTTATTTTATGAAGTTTATTTTCTTACTCTTTTCTTTTATTGCCTCTAGATTTTGAGTCATAGTTACATTTTTCCTACTGCTAGGTTTTCTTTTAGTATGTTTTCATTCTTTACATTTACATATGTGATCCACTGGGAGCCCTTATTGTGTATAGTGTGAACTACAGATAGAATTTTGTTTGTTTATTTTTCCCAAGTGGCAATTTGCTTATTCAAGCACCGCTTATTAAATTAAAAAGTCCATCTTTCCCTCAGTGTATTGAGGTGTCACCTTTATCATATACTAGATTTCTGTTCATTGTTCTTTCTATTTACTCATTTGCCAATACTATTTTGATTTAAATATGGAGGCTATTATAGTGTTATATTTAGCTGGGCTTTAACAACTTCATTGAGCTATAATTCACATATCGTACAATTCAGCCATCTAAAGTGTACAATTAAATGGTCTTTAGTATATTCACAGAGTTGTGTAGCCACAGTCCATTTTAGAACATTTTCATCACTCTGAAAAGAAACCTTATACCCTTAGCAGTCACTCTCCAATACTCTTTCCTACTCTCTAGTCCTAGGCAACTACTAAATTACTTTCTGTCTCTATAGATATACCTGTTCTGGACATTTCATGTAAATGCAGTCATACTATATGTGGTCTTTTTTGTCTGGCTTTTTTCACTTAATATGTTTACAAGGTTCATCCATGTTGTACCATGTATCAGAACTTCTTTGTTTTTATTGATCCATGATATTGTTACATGGCTATACTACAATCTACATATCCATTTATTAGTTGATGGACATTTGATTGTTTCCACTTTTTGGCTGTTGTGGATAATGATGTTATAAGCATTTGTGTACCAGTGTTTGCATAGATGTGTTTTCTTTTCTCTTGTGTATATACTGAGAAGAATCTATGTTTATTTTTCCTCTTGGGTCATGTGGAAAATCTATGTTTAACCCATTGAGGAACTGTCAGACTGTTTTGCAGAGCTGTTGATTTCCACCAGCATTGTATGAGGATTCCAATTTTTCTGACACTTGTTATTATCTGCTTTTTTATTCTAGCCATTCCCATGAATGTGAAGTGGTATCTCATCGTGGTTTGATTTGTAGTTCCCTAATGGCTAATAGTATGTTCAAGATCTTTTTATGTGCTTTCGGACATTTGTATATCCTCTTTGGACAAATGTCTATTTAGATTCTTTGCCCATTAAAAACAAAGAAGGTGTTTTATTTTATTTTATTTTATTATTTATTTATGTTTTGCGGTACGCAGGCCTCTCACTGTTGTGGCCCCTCCCGTTGCGGAGCACAGGCTCTGGACGTGCAGGCTCAGCGGCCATGGCTCACGGGCCCAGCCGCTTCACGGCATGTGGGATCCTCCCGGACTGGGGCACGAACCCTTGTCCCCTGCCTCGGCAGGCGGACTCTCAACCACTGCGCCACCAGGGAAGCCCAGTCAGGGGATTTTTAAAGGTGAAATTTTGACAGGAATTATGAAGGTAAATTTTGTGAAAACACCTGAATACTAGATAAAACTTCTGAGAATTGACCTGAGGATGATTGTGGTATTGCCCCTTTTTTGTTTCATATGTTTCTTGTAATCAATAAAATCAAGTTGTTTGATCCTTACACTTCTAAAATTGTATTCTAGCTGTTGAAAAATAGTAGGAGATTTATATTTCCCAAAGTAATTATTTTAGTTTTGGTTTGCAGTTAACATTTGGGAAACAAAAGGGGAGACCAAAAAAATTTATTTTGTTCTCAAGGAGAAAACTAGCCTTAACCTGACATATGTTAACTTATGTATTTATTTCTTCCCTCCCTGCCATGCAGAGTTTTATATGATGGGAAAGAAAGACTAATTCCAGGATGTGAAGTGATCCAAGCCACACCCTATGGTCGCTGTGCCAATGTCAACAATAGTTCAACTACTTCACAAAGAATCTTTATCACTTATCGAAGGGCTCCTCTAATTCGACCCCAGAATTCGTTGGCTGTAACTGATATCTGTGTTATCGTAACCAGCAAGGGAGAAACCCCTCCTCATACCTTCTGCAAAGTTGACAAAAACTTAAACTGCGGAATGGTAAGAATAAAGTTTCATTTCCAAAATTTCATATGAAAATTTTAAAAAATTTTTTTGGACTTCTCTTTATTATTGGGCTTATTATTTACTCTCAGTTTATATTGTCATGAATTTTTTATTACTTTTAGCTCTCTAATTTTTATGGTTCATAATAACTTAAAAAAATCCTTAGCTACCTGATGTTTTAGAATAATTTCATCCAGAAAATAGATGCTTAAAGTCAGGGATTTTTTTTTTTTTGATATGTACTAATACATTACACTAATATACAGGTTTTGTTAGCTTTTGGGTTTTAGTGGTGTCTTCAAGGACAATTACAGGGAGATTGGGTCAAGACACCCTTTATATTTATTTATTTTAAATATTGTAGTTTTTGTATTTATTTTAAAAGGGCTCTACTGAAGAAGAAAATGCAACATATACATTGGATTTATAGTTTTATGACACTAAAGTTTACTGTTGGGTTATGTTTATTTTGAAAAACAACTTAAAGGAAATTAATATTAGCTTAAATGAGGTATAGGCAGAGATGACCCATGCACCCAAGGCTATTAGTCAAGACAGGTTTGCCTCTGGAGATAATGACTTCATAGCATCTAGTGACCCCAGTCTTCCCTAGTTTGGGCTCAGCACCCACGTTTTGTGCTCTTTCTTTCAAATAGAGGCAGCCTCTGCATGATTACAGAATTGTAAAATTTTTGAAACAAGCTTTGCATCAGTTTAATTTTTGTGGCAATGTTTTTTTATTCCTTTTCTTCTAGTGTTTTCAGTTTCATGTTTTGCTATATTGTATACTATATATAGTCTGTTTGATAAACATGTTTTAAATAGACTTCTTTGAGGAAATAATCAAAATCTTTAGAAGACATTCAACAAAATCAATTTATTATCACTCTTTTGTCTTTTTTTTAAACCTAATTTATATTTTACAGTGGGGTTCCAGTGTGTTTCTGTGTTATAAGAAGTCTGTGCCTGCTTCTAATGCAATAGCATATAAAGCTGGTGAGTAAATGAGAAAAAAAAGGTCTCTGTATTGTTGCACACTAACATTTGGTTAGAAGAGACAGTGTATGCTCCCTTATACAGTTTGTGGAATTGATCTATTCATAAATTGAATTATCTGTAACTTTAGCATGTAAAGGCATAAGTTTTCCTAAATACATTACATACTACAAGATACATTAGTATTACCCCCCACCAATAAAAATATACTGTTAATTAAATGGAAAATTTTATTCCAAACAAGCATTTGTGGAATAAACATTCAATTTTAGTCTACACTAATAGATTTAATAGTTGAGTGGAAAATATTTACTCTCTGACCTTTTATATTTTGGCAGTCAGAAAGGTGTCAAACTACATCTTTACTTCTTATATATTTCCTTCTCTTATCTCTGTGTGTCTGATTTGAAACCACATGTTACTTGCCATGAAAGGTGGAGTTGCTTCCTTTCTCCCTTGTTGCAAAGAATCAGCTATATGGAAGAGAGGAGGGCCTGAGAACCTTTTCTGCCATGAAGTGTTTGAGAAATCTATCGCCACATTCTTAACTGCACAGTAAAGTGTCAAGGGCTGTAAAGATTTAAGTGTGACCTCTTCATCCCACTGGTATGGTGGGATAAAAACTGAAAATACAGGTATGCTCCAGTTGTAAATAGAAGAGATACTGGAATACTTCTTTGTGAAAAGAAGCAGTGTCAATTACTTTTTATTGTGCACAATTTTTGGAATAAAGTTTTACTTCAGGGAAGTCAGGCAAATCCATATATGAGAAATCTTAATTGTCCTCATAAAGACATTCATACTAATGTATCAAACCATTTAATATAAAAATAAAGGCAACAATTAACAGTTATAAATTTCAGTATCACTTTAAAATGTAATACTGTTAATATTGCTGTAATATGTTGATTATATATGATTTACTTAGAAGTTTTTTTTTCTTTTTGGTGGTGAGAAAGTGTCACTTAAAGAAAACGTATAGAAACAAGTTTTGTGAAGGTGTTCAGGTATTTGATATAAGACATATTTTAGAATAAAGAATTTTGTAGACTGAATTTGGACTCAAAATTCTGCTACTGACTTTCAAGTGTTTAAACTAGAGGTGGTCTGTGTATTAGAGATATTAGAGGCTAATGAATTGATGCCATGTAGCTACTTTATTCTGAAGGGTCTTTGTTATGCTTCTCAGAGTGCCCCCTGCTCCTGCTTCCTTGATCTCGCAAACTCTGTACAGAAACAAGAGTTTCTGTCTCATTTACTTTTCATGTTACATTCATTTTACACTGCTGCTCTCTCAAGAAAAGTTTAGGGGCTGTGATAATTTCTGCTGCCTTGGCATTATTTCATAACACTTGTCCCTTCCCTGAATTTTTTTTTCTCCCCACAGAAGACTAACTGAAATAGTTGATAAATTTCCCTGTATGTTTCTTGCATTCTCTAAGATGTTGGCAGTATGTAGGGAAAATACATTAAGATTAATGATCCTGTTGAATAGAGTTTTAACTAGTATATTTAATACATTTTAATTTTACAGTGAACTTTAAGTCCATGGGTAAAAATAAATGGTAAATTTGTTATTTATTTTAATTACTGATATGGCAAGAGAAAAATTGATCTTGAAATTTCACACAAATATTTCTGTAGAATGTGCTATTAAAATATCCTACTAATATGTAATATGTAAAACATCCTATTAATACGTATCCTATTAATATGTAATTAGTAACTATTTAAAAAAAATTATCGGGAGTTCCCTGGCAGTCCAGTGGTTAGGACTTGGCGCTTTCACTGCCGTGAGCCCGGGTTCAATCCCTGGTCACGGAACTAAGATCCTGTAAGCCGTGTAGCACAGCCAAAGAATAAAAAATAAAAAAATAATAAATAGATAAATAAGTATCATTATGTCCTTTCTCCAATAGGTTTAATTTTTAGGTATCCAGAAGAGGACTATGAGTCATTTCCGCTCTCGGAATCTGTCCCTCTCTTCTGCCTTCCGATGGGAGCTACGATTGAATGTTGGGATCCCCAAAGCAAATACCCGCTTCCAGTTTTTTCAACTTTTGTCCTCACAGGCTCTTCTGCTGAAAAGGTATATTTTTTCCTCTTTTATTAAACCTATTTTGTCCATGTTTTTAACCCATAAAATGATTAATATAAGGTTAATGTGAATGTTAGGATTATTTGGACACAATACATTTCTGTTTACATTTGTACTTCAATGCCCAAAGTGAGAAGTCTACATGAAAATTGGGATCAGGATGCTGATACCCCTTGAGTGTCTACAGGAGCACATATAAAGTCTCTGGAGAGATACCCTCAAAACCCAGGCTTCAAGATGAGATGCTAGTGAAAGTTAGAAGACATAGGTACCATAGGAAGAATCAATAAGACACAGAGCTGTATTACACCCTTAAGATATTGAAATGATAGAATAACAATATCAAAGATATTATAAATTGAATATATAATTGAAATTATTCAAGACCTAATAGAGGGACTCAGAACATCAAGGAAAGAACAGGATATTTTAAAAAATGAGTAGACAGGTTGGAAAAAGAATCAAATGTCTAGAAATGAAAATATCCATAAAATTAAAAATGTAATGAATGGTTTAAACAGCAGAGAAGTCATACATGAAGGAAGAATTAATGAACTGGAAAATAGGTTATCTTGAAAGTGGCACAGGAATACATAAAATATAAAAGGAGTTTAAAAATGCAGAGGATAGAATCAGATGGACCAACAGATATTTAATGAACCCCAGAAAGAGAGACTAGAAAAGGGAGAGACAGCATTTTAAGAGCTAGTGGTTGATTGAGAGTTTTCCATTGTTGATGAAAAATTGAGTTTTTCAGGTTAAAGATACACTCTGAATCTTCAGCAGAAAAAAAATAAAAGTATAAAACCACCTGTTTTCATATTATAGTAAAATGATAGAATACCAAAGACAAAAAACAACCAGAAAGAGAAGACATACTTACTTATAAAGGTATAACTATTAATTGATGGCTAATTTCTCAACAACAACAGTGAGGGTCATAAGACAAATAATACATTAAAATTGAGGGAGTAAGTGAAGATAGTTTAAACAGTATGCAGAAAGCGCTAGCCATAAAAGAAAAGATGAATAATAGGACCTCACTGGAGTTAAGGACATCTGTTCATTCAAAGGTACCATTAAGAAGGTGGAAAAGCAGGCCCCAGGCTGGGAGAAAGTAATGTGATACTGTAGGTGTTCCATAAGGGTCTTGTATTCAGAATATTTAAAGAACTTCTATATTGTCAGCAAGGATAAGAAATAACTCTGTGGCCCAACAGGTATACACCTGAGCATATCCCAAGAGAAATGAGTATATATATTCTCCAAAACACATGTATATTTATATACTTTATTGGTAATAGCCAAAAATTCAAAACATGTATAAACAGTAATAATAACATAGAATGATAATTTAAAATAAAAGAGATGGCAAAAAAGCAATATTAGGAAATAAAAAGTAAATAAAACTACTACAGATCTAGTAGAAATTTAAAAATTGAAAACTTTCTTAGGAAGTTTGATAGAATAGCCAATTTTATTGAAATGTGTAACTAACCAAGGCTGACTCTTGTGGAGCAAACAAAAATACATCTGTGTCCTCATTCTCCAGTCTTCAAGTTTACAGCCACTGTACTGAAGACAATAATTAAGGTTAAGTATCCAGCAGTGTCTGGAACATAGTAAAGTACTCACTAAATGGAAGGCCAGTACTATATTGACTGGATTGCTTACAAGTAAGCTAACTGTTTAGCTTAATAATCATTTATAGTTTCTTCCTTTGAAAGCAATAAATATAAATGAATATTGTAATATCTTCAAACACTTAAGCATTACCAAAGTTACTTTGACCAGTAGAGAACAACAAATCCTCATTGTGATGCTTTTGACATATTGCTTGTTAAGAACCCCAGAGATGACTTTGAAATAATTGTATCTGAGAGTGTTATTTGTATCTGTAAAGACAAGGGTTAATGTGATATAACAGACACACATATATATGACATATATACATACACATATGTATATAGTGACTAAACAGTTAAAAGATTTATAAAAGTATCACTTAGCCATTTCTAGAGCGTTTTCATCACTCTAAACAGAAGTTTCTTCCACTCCTATCCTATGTCTCTCTTTTCTACTGTCTGTCTCTACCAATTTGTCTATTCTAGGTAGCACATATAAATGGAATCATATAATATTTGTCTTTTTGTGTCTGGCTTATTTCACTTAGCGTAATGTTATCAAGGTTCATCCATGTTGCAGTATTTATCAGAATTTGATTCCTTGTTAAGGATGAATAATATTCTCTTGAGTGTATATATAGTCAGCCCACCATATCCAGGGATGCCCAACCTGTGGATCCGGAGGGCCGACTGTACTACATCATTTTATATAAGGGACTTGAGCATTCATGGATCTTGGTATCCGCTGGGGGTCCTGGAATCAACCCCCCTCGAATACTGAGGGATGACTATACTACATTTTGTCTATCTGTTCGTCTGTTGATGGACATTTGGGTTGTTTCTATCTTTTGGTTATTGTGAATAATGCTGTTATGAACACTGGTGTACAAATATTTGTTTGAGTCCCTGCTTTCAATTCTTTTGGGTATATACCTAGGAGTGAAATTGCTGGATCATAGGATAATTGTTTAACTTTTGGAGGAGCTGCCAAACTGTTTTCCCCCATAGCTGCACCATTTTACATTCCCATCAACAATGTTTGAGATTTTTTTTTTCATTTACCTGTCATATGCACTCTAAGCAAATACTTCTTTTGGAAAAAGAGAAAAAGAGAAATTACTTTTTAAAAACACTCAAATTTTACAATGGAATTTTTTTACTCTGTAGGTATATGGAGCTGCCATCCAGTTTTATGAACCTTACTCTCGAGAACTTCTAACAGAAAAACAGCTTATGCAGCTGGGCCTGTTGACACCTGTGGAGAGAAAAATGGTCTCCAAATCCATCAATTCAAACAAATGCATTTGTTTACTCTCACACTGGCCTTTTTTTGAAGCTTTTAGAAAATTTCTCATGTTTATCTACAAACTTTCTGTGTCTGGACCACATCCTCTTCCCATTGAAAAGTATGTATAATGATTTGAAGGATGTCTGGTGAAAAAATTGGATGTATATATGTACATTTCATTGTTTACCTGACTTCAAGCATCAGAGTTGAAAGGGAAGGAGAGTCACAGTCATTCTACTTTTTGCTTGCTCCCTTCTTCACCTGAATCATTGACTCTGAATTTAAAATTGAGGAGTGGTGGTGAGGATGACCAGATAAAAACCTTCTGAGAATTCAGCTGAGGAAGAAACATATATATACATTATATTGTATGTGTTCTTCCTACTCATTCTTAAATAACCAAGAGAAAAATAGCTGTTGTTGCACACACACCCCAACTATCCAAATGACCATTGCAAGTTAAACATCTCTAAACTGATGTAGAAATTAATGGTGTTAATTGATGTTAATTGATTAATTGATGTTAAAAGTAAGGTTTTGGTTTTAGCATTGATAGAACTCTACATGCTTTCCCTTTGATTTGTAATTCTCTTCATCATGGAAATGTTTTGTAAGCAAGAAAAATAGATGTGGAACCACTGTCATTTTAAAACCACATCTTTTCTGACTTCTAGTGGCATTTTGACTTGTTTATTATAGTAAATAACTCATGTATCCTGCTAACAAAGCAAGTCAAGATCTTTGGTGGAAATATGTTATACTGTGTGTAAACAGATTTTTCTTAAACTTTGCAAAATTTCACATTATAGCAAAAAGATTATCAGTGAAGCATACTAGTTTAGTGGATAAAAGGGGGCCAGTTACCTGTAGGTTTTAAAGTAATGCTGCTCAAAAATCAACTTTATAAAATAGTAAAAGTACTATGCAGAAACACATCAAAATTTGGTGTAGCAATATGGTTTCAGCTTTCTTGTTGTATTACTGGAATGACAGTCTAAGGGTTCATAATTCTAGATTTAACTTTCAGCTGTCAGATTAACTTAAAATTGATTGGAGTAAATTTAATGTTAATAATAAGTTAGCAGCCTTTTGAAAAATTAAGGTTCTATGAAATTTGTGAAAAAAAAATCAGTGTATATCATCAATTCTTTTTTTTCAGTTGAAGTAATACTTTGCATTTAGTGGCTCCTAAGAGCTCAAAACTTTGGAAAGACTTGAGTTATTATGTATAGGTGGAGAAATAGGACAAGTGATTTGCCCGAAGTTATAGTGTAAGAACTATATTAATTTAATTAATATTATGAGATTGAATTCTGTATTAGTTTTGATTCATTATATCACAGTTAGTTGCTCCCCATACTGATACTGATAACCAGGGCAATAAATGTTAGCTTCTTTCGTGAAAACTATATTCATGTTATTCTTATTTTCCTGGTGATAATAGGGTATATTAATCTGGACTTTTAATCAGGAAATACATTTTGCATTTTAGAAGTTGCATTCCACTCATAGTGGAATGAGTACATTTATTTACACTAAGTAAATGTATTTATTTATTTAGCTTAAGTTTTAGGTAAGTGGCTTTGTCAGGTCCAGGATGATGAATAATGGTATTTAAGATCTGTTAAAATTCATGAAGCATTTTAGAAAAGTAATTATCTTTATTTCAAAAATTTTTTCTAGGCACATTTCACACTTTATGCAAAACATCCCTTTTCCTTCACCACAAAGACCAAGAATCCTGGTACAGGTAATAAAAAACAGTATGTCTGAAGGGAGTGCTGCATATGTTCATTCCAGTCATTGCAGTGTGGGGGCTATGGTCCTTTTGGTTTGAGGCGGAGCAAGATGCATCCATGAAACCCTTGAATTCTCTGTATTTTATGTCTTTAGCTAATATTCTTTGGTACTGTTTTTTTGAATTTTGGGTATACAGAATTGGAATAATTACAATACTTGGTTCATGACATCATCATTGGTTCATGTGTGGCCTTTATGTAGCCGACTTTAATAATGTAAAACCCAAAATTATGTTGAGGGCATGTTTTTAACATTCGAGTGACTAATAAATATCAAATGTGAAATTGGTTATGGTTGGAAGGCGGAAGTGAAGCAGTCTATAATAGTGTTGTTAAAGGACCAGTTTCTTTTTATTTCCAGTCAGTGGCAGACCTATATAACTATATAGCTTGTGACGTAAGCAGCTTACCATATGAGATCAGTATAGACGTGAACAGGTCTATTCCCTGTCCAAAGACATGAGTTCACTGATAATGTACTTGGATATGAGAGCAGTGTCAGAGTGCCATGAAAGTTTCTAAATCACTTTCTCTCTATTTATATACTGTTCTTCCTGGACCAATAACAGTTTGCAGACTGATCTATAGAGGCAAGCTATTTAAACATTTTTTTCTAAGATGGTTATTAACATTATATGTGTTAGTCAAATATTGTTAATCTTGAATGTATTTCAGTTCAGCAAATATTAATATATATTAAGCAATTGCCAAATAGAGAGTAAATAAATTGGAGGCTTTTAAAAAGCAGTTATTCCATAATTTTTAAACAGCTGTATTTTAATCAGTTAACTGAATCAAAATTCAGTTGAATTAACCATTTAATTTTAAAGAACTATATACTTCTAAGTAAATAACAGCTATTGTTTTATGTTTTAGTACATGTTTCCAAAACTGTTTCAGTCTGCCTATTAAAACTGTTTTCCATTTTACCCTTGATCTAAATATTTAGGTTTCAAAATTGGCTTGGTTAATTTATCATTTTTTTTCTTTTTTTAAGCTATCAGTCCATGATGCGTTAATATTTTCACAACCAGTTTCTACACCTTTACCACTAAGGTAATTAATGGTATATAAAATAATACATTTGTTCACTTGGAGCAGAATGCTTTAAAATATTTTAAGGGTTAGTATAATAGAGTTGTGTTATCTTTACAAACTAAGAATAGCCTTAATGTTTCTAACTTTGATAGCTGGGGCCATTCAGCATTTTAAAAATGGAACACTTAAAGAAAGTTGCAAGATTGAATGTGGGGAATACCTCCCTTTTCCTCTCATCTCCCTTCCGCATATCCAGTTGCTTACTAAATGTTCAAGGTGAACTGATTTTACCTCCTAAAATGTCTTGAATCTATTGGCTTCTCTTCATCTGTGTCACTAGTCCAGGCTAGCATGATCTTTTACCTGGACTACTTCATTATGAGCCTCTTAATTGGCACTCTTTTGGTCTTGTCTTTCAGTTTTTTATCCACACTGCAGCCAGTGTTTCCTTCTGAGAATGCAAATATAAAATTGTTGGAGAATGCAAATATTTTTACTTTGGGCATAATCTCTTGTTGTTTTCATCCCTTCCTCTAATACGCTTTAGTCACAGTAGGTTTATTTCAATTTCTTGAACATGACAATTGCTTTTCCTTGCTTCAGGACCTTTGCAAATGTTGTCTCCCCACCAACCCCTACCTTCTTTCTTTAGAGCGCAGCTCAAATGGCTGTTCTTTAGGAAAATCTTTCCGATAAATGCCCTTGTTGCCAAAGGATGAGTTTGAATCATTCTCCTGTACCATCTTATTAAATTTGCTACTTTTCAGTGATAACTAAATCAGGACTTGAAATTAATATTAGATTTTCAATTTATTAATATTTAGGAAATAATTTAATAAGCAAATCTTAGCACCTTTTGGTGAAACAGTTCATAATCACCTCTTTTTCTCTCCTTTTCTAGTGGAGCCAACTTTAGCACCTTGTTAATGAATCTGGGTCCTGAGACTTGTGCAACACTGCTGCTCTTTGTTTTACTTGAGAGCAAGATTTTGCTGCATTCTCTTAGGCCAGCTGTGTTGACTGGAGTAGCTGAAGCTGTTGTAGCTGTAAGTATAGAATTTTCTTTTTAGTGCAGAATTCTTGACAGAGAATTTTTACTCTAAAGGGAAATTTCCTTCAACCAAAGCTTTGAAATTACCACTAAATGTTTAACATAAATGTAGTAGGATGGCAAAGAGAAATACTAAATATAAAGAAAAAAAGTGATTTCTATTGAGAGAATTTCAATTTCTAATTTTTCATATTTTAGAGTTCTTCAGAGAATCTATATGATTACATAATAATAGAACTTGTGAATGAAGCTTACTTTATTAAATGAGAAGCTCTGGTCAATTTCAGCTGCCCTAAAATTGTGGACATGAATTACATGACTAATTTCTCCCAATTTTAACTTTTAATCATTGTGAGCCAGTAATGTATAGGAAAATCTAGGTGATTGTGAAATTGGATAATGTACAGATGTTTAGCTATTGTGAAAAGCATAAATAAAAGTTAAATCAAGTCCTGTTTTAAAACCTCTTGATGGCTTCCCATTGCAATTAGAAGGAGGTCTGATCATGTAGGGCTTTATAGGTCATAATATAGAATTTTGGATGTTCTATTTCTCTAACTCTATTTTCCATTATTTGTTTAAAATAGCTGACTCTCCTCTCTTCCCTTCCCCATTTTACTCTCATGGAAGTAAGGACCTTTTTTAGGTCTCTTTTTTACTCCTGTGTCCTCAGCATTTATCACAGTTAAATAGCATGGAGTAAACACTCAATAAATACTTGTTAAATCAACAAATGGGGTATGTCTCCAAGTTATTAATCTTGTCAGAGAAATGCTGCTAGGACTGAAAACAGTAATAACCATTTGAGATGGTTTTTGGGGGGCAAAGATCCTAATTACGTACTAATTTTCCAAGCCTCCACAGTTACATGTAAAAGCAAAAGTTGTTATAACATGAAAATATTTGTTAATGAACTGACCAGTTTTAGAAAGTTTCCACTCAAATATTTCTTCCTATAAAACTTTAGGGATTATCCATGCCCCTCTGTCTGAATCTCTGTGGCCCAGTCTCTTGCAATGTGAAATCGGAAATCTTATTAAAATGCAAGATTGCATGAAATTTATGTAACCGATGTTGGAGAACAGCCTGAATTGCTTGCAAAACTATTGATAAATGAGGATTTGATAGTAAGGCAAATTACCATTTAAAGAGGAGAAAATTGAAAAGAATCCTGACAGTTTAAATTCCTCAAAAGGAGAGTGATTTGAATATCAAAGAATATTGAAGGGTTAATGGAGCCCCATAGCAAAAATTGATGGAACCAATGGGTATTCTTGTAAAATTGACATTGTTTATGATTGTGTGCAAAAGTCGAAGGTGAAGACAAGGGTGTCATATTTTGTTGTCCAGTAGTTTTATTCTGAAATTTCTTACGTAGTTAGAGGTGTAACGTACCTTTTGTTGAATGGTAGATAGTCAGTTTTCCCTGGAGGAAATCTGAAGTCCTTGCAAGGTCCTTTGCAAGTAGTTCTATCCCTCTGCTCTCTGATACCATTTTCTACTTCTCTCCCTCTTGCTCACTCTGCTCCAGCCACGCTGGCCTCTTTGCTACCCCTGGCACATACTAGGCAGTCCCCACACCTTAAGGCCTTTCCTCTAGCTGTTCCTTTTCTTCGAAGCGCTCTTCTCCTAGATATCCCCTTGACTAAAACCCTCAACTCCTTCAAGTTTCAGCTCAGTGTCACTTTCTTAATGAAGCCTACCCTGTTTGGCCTATTTAATAATACAGCCTGCTTTCCCCCTCTCCTCTCTCATGTTCTAAACTCTCATCGCCTTTACTTGGCTTTACTTTTTCTTTTTTTCGTAGCACTTAGCGCTCTCTCACATGGTATATATTTTATTTATTATGTCTTCTTTTTGTTTTCTCTCTTCCTGCTAGACTAGGTGTTGGCAAACTGTGGCCTGTGAGTCAAATCCTGGCTGCCACTTGTTTTTGTAAATAAAATTTTACTGGAACATAGGCCATTTATTTACATAATGCCTATGACTGCTTTCATACATGAAGACAGAGTTAAGTATTTGTGACAGAGACAGTGTGGCTTGCAAGGCATAAAATATTCTTATCTTTTACAGAAAAAGTTTGCTGCCTTTATGCTACACTGTACATTTCATGAGGGCAGGATCTTTGTTCCATTCACTGTTACAGCCCCATCATCTAGAACAGTTCTTGGTACATATTAAGTGCTCAATTACTAGAAAGTAAATAAATGACTGAAGACAGAATTCCAATTCTGTATAACCATCTGGAATAACTGGCAGAGGTAGTAAATGCTATAGGTAATTATTTGGGGTGAGTACTGATGGGTAAGGTAAGAATTGAACTAGATCTTGAAATATAGCAAGGATTTTTGTAGTAGAGGAAAGATTTTGTCATCAGTGATTAAAATTTTAATATTGATTATTAAAATTTTAATTTTGTCTTTTTTACTTATCAAAACTTGTCTTTTTTCCGTTTTAAAAAGAACACATTGATACAATTAAGGTAGAGCTTTATAAAGGAAAGCTGGTAAAGATTGTTGAGGTATGTTTTATATTGACTAATATTTTTAAGATGCCAAGATTCACTGAAGTTGGATAATATTATGTTTATTTGGGCAGTTACAAAATTTTTTTGGTTGAAATTTTTAGTTGACTATTACTGTTCCCAAGAGAATCATTTAAATTTTTTTAGTTCTTGGTGTTCTTAGTTGGATTTTAGTCAAAGGTTATCTTGAAAATTACCAGATGGATGAAATGCGTCAGAGTTAAAGATCATGAGTTTGTTTTATAAAATTTTGGGCTATTTTTTCTCCTCTTTCACTTTCTCCATAAAATGGGAATGTGGATTTTCTATAGGCATTAGAAGAATTAACATGCAAAGAGCTGTTAGCATTTTAATTGTGCTTATGATCATTGTCATTCTTGAAGATTTTAATCACATTGGTTCATAGTATTGCCTAGCAGTGTTTTATAGTCATTTAGTTTTTGGAATGAAGTTTAATATAGTCATTTAGTTTTTGGAATGAAACTAGACTTAAATGCTCTGTAATGGTCCCTTTCAGTAGTATTAGTTAATTACTAATTCTCATTGCAAATTTAAAACTTGGTTAATTTTTTAAAACTTTTTTTCCCAGATGATCTTTCCATTTCAGTGGCAATGCCCATATATTCCCCTTTGTCCTCTTTCACTGGCAGCCGTGCTTAGTGCACCTTTACCATTTATAGTTGGAGTTGACTCAAGGTATTTTGATCTTCATGACCCACCACAAGATGTTGTTTGCATTGACTTGGATACAAACATGTTATATATGTAAGTTGATTCTTTTTATATTATCTTCATTTATATTTTTCCCCACATGTAGTTATAGCTCATTGAAAGCATATACAAATATGCTACTTTTAAAAGTTGGTAATAAGTCTTCAGATTCAATGCAATGATTCTCAATCAGGACAGGTATCAGAATCCTGGAATGTTGTGTGATTTGAAAAAGATTGTGTTCAATATTATAATAGTTTATATTGGATAATAATGTTAACAGTAGGCAGGAGATATTTATGTTTATCAGAAGAGAATATGGATTATTAAAAAAAAAAAGGTTAAAAACACTGCTTTCAGAGCTCAAGAGATGATACGCTATCTAGGTTTAGTTCAAAATCCGTGTGTAAGCTCTTAAAAAATGGGTTTACCTGTTTGAGTTTAGTCACGATATAGGGTAATATGCTGTTTTCTTAGTTGTCAAGATTTGAATTTTATAGGGATTACAGAGAAATTGATATTAAAAATCAGTCAGAGTTTGTGTTTACTGGAGGTGATAAATATGTATAGCAGTGGTGTAACTGAGGGTTCAGAGAGTAGAGCACCACACTAATAAAAGAAGATTCATCCATCCAGTTCTAGATGGATGTTTAGGAGCGCCCTCTGCAGCCCCGTCCTCACAAAAACAACAAACAACGTGGGTAAAGGGCAGTAAGTATTGAAACTTCCCTAGTATTAGTGCCAAATTCCAGGTCCTGGAGTGCTTTTATTCTTTACTGTTTGATACTGGCAGAAAATGAATAGAGTAAGAATTTGGGATGAGACCTCGATGGTTACAGCAGTAGTAGAACTGGTTGGGAAAATAGCCTTGAGTGAACCAGAAGAATAACTTAAGGAAGGAAGAAAACATTTAATGTACCTTAAAAAATAATTTTGAAATGGATCTACCATTGTATTTTGAAAACTGTGTAATTGTGGTAGCTCTTTACTATGTTTGTTTGTTTATTTATTTGGGTTTTCAGTACTTTAAAAAAATTGAAGTATAGTTGATTTATAATATTGTACTATTTTCAGGTACACAGCATAGTGATTCAGTATTTTTACAGATTATATTCCAATAAAAGTTATTAAAAGGTAATGGCAATAATTCCCTGTGCTATGCAGTATATCCTTGTTGCTTATTTATTTTATACATAGTAGTTTGTATCTCTTAATCCTATACCCCTATCTTGCCCCTCCCCGCTTTCCTCTCTTCACTGGTAACCATTAGTTTGTTTTCTATATCTGTGAGTCTGTTTCTGTTTTGCTGTACTCATTTTTTTTTATATTTTAGATTCTACATATAAGTGATATCACACAGTATTTATCTTCCTCTGCCTAATTTCACTAAGCATAATATTCTCTAGGTCCATCCATGATGCTGCAAATGGCAGAATTTCATTCTTTTTTATGGTCGAGTACTATTTTATTGTGTGTGTGTGTATATATATATATATATATATATATAAAATCTTTATTCATTCATCTGTTGATGGACACTTGGGTTGCTTCCATGTCTTGGCAATTGTAAATCGTGCTGCTATGAACAATCAGGTGCATGTATCTTTTCGAATTAGTGCTTTCATTTTTTCTGGATATATTATATACCCAGGAGTGGAATTGCTGGATCATATGGTAGTTCTATTTTTAGTTTTTTGAGGAACCTCCGTACTGTTTTCCATAGTGGCTGCACCAGTTTACATTTCCACCAACAGTGTATTAGGGTTCCCTTTTCTCCATATCCTCGCCAACATTTAGTTTTTGTTGTCTTTTTGCTCAGAGCCATTCTGACAGGTGTGAGGTGATATTTCACCGTTGTTTTGATTTGCATTTCTGTAGTAACTAGTGATGTTGAGCATCTTTTCATGTGCCTGTTAGCCATCTGTATGCCTTCTTTGGAAAAATGTATTTTCAGGTTTTCTGCCCATTTTTTGATTGTATTGTTTGCTGTTTTGATAATGAGTTATATGAGCTGTTTGGATGTTTTGGATATTAACCCCTTGTTGGTCGCATCATTTGCAAATATTTTCTCTGATTCCATAGGTTGTCTTTTTGATTTGTTGATGGCTTCCTTTGCTGTGCAAAAGCTTTTAAATTTAATTAGGTCCATTTGTTAATTTTTGCTTTTATTTATTTTGCCTTAGGGGACAGATCCAAAAAATACTGCTATGATTTATGTCAAAGAGTGTCTTGCCTATGTTCTCTTCTAGGAGTTTTATGGTTTCAGATCATCTATTTAGGTCTTTAATCCATTTTGAGTTTATTTTTGTATATGGTGTGAGGGAATGTTCTAATCTCATTGTTTTACCTGTAGCTGTCCAGTTTTCCCAGCACCACTTATTGAAAAAACTGTCTTTTCTCCATTGTATATTCTTGCTTCCTTTGTCATAGATTAATTGATTGTAGGTGCGTGGGTTTATTTCTGGGCTCTCTGTTTAGTTCAGTTGATCTATGTGTCTGTGTTTTGCCAGACACAAAACATGCTGTTGCTGTTTTGATTACTGTAACTTTGTAGTATAGTCTGAAGTCTGGGATGGTGATACCTCCAGCTTTGTTCTTTTTCCTCAGGATTGCTTTTGTAATTTGTGGTCTTTTGTGGTTCTTTATGAATTTTAGGATTATTTGTTCTATTTCTGTGAAAAATGTCATGAGTATTTTGATAGGGATTGCATGATTGCTTGGGGAGGTATTGGTCATTTTAACAATATTAATTCTTACAATTCCAGAAGAGCAAGGGGTATCTTTGCATTTCTTTGTATCATCTTCACTTTCCTTCATCTGAGTTTTCAGAGTGTAGGTCTTTCACCTTCTTGGTTAAGTTTATTCCTGGGTATTTTATTCTTTTTGATACAATTTCAAATGGGATTTTTTTTTTTTTTACTTTCCCTTTCTGATAGTTCATTATTATTGTAGAGAAAAGCAACAGATTTCTGTATATTAATCTTGTATCCTGCAACTTTGCTGAATTCGTTTATTCTAATAGTTTTTGTGTGGTGACTTTAGGGTTTTCTTCATTTTTTAAAAAAACTGAAGTATAGTTGATTTACAGCTCTACAGCCAAGTGACTCAGTTATACACATACAGACATTCTTTTTTTGTGTTCTTTTCCACTGTTGTTTATCACAGGATGTTGAATATAGTTCCCTGTGCTATACAATAGGACCTGTTGTTTATCCATTCTAAATGTAATAGTTTGTGTCTGCCAACCCCAAACTCCCAGTCCTTCCTCTCCCTCCCCTCTTGGCAACCACAAATCTGTTCTCTGTGTCTAGGAGTGTGTTTCTGTTTTGTAGATAAGTTCATTTGTGTCATGTTTTAGATTCTAGAGTTTTCTATGTAAAGTATCATGTCATCTCTAAATAGTAACAGTTTGAGTTCTTCCCTTCCAATTTGGATGCTTAATTTAACGGGAAGGCTTTCAGCTTTTCACCATTGAGTATGATGTTAGCTGTGCATTTGTCACATATGGTCTTTATTATGTTGAGATATGTTCTCTCTGTACCCACTTTGATGAGAATTTTTATGATGAATGGATGTTGAATTTTGTCAGTTGCTTTTTGAGTGTTGAGATGATCATGTGTTTTTTGTCTTTCCTTTTGTTAATGTGGTGTATCACATTGATTTTACATATTTTGAACCATCCTTGTGTCCCTGGAATAAGTCCAACTTGATCATGTGTTTGATCCTTTTTATATATTGTTGGATTTGGTTTGCTAATATTTTGATGAGGATTTTTCATCTATATTCATCAAAGATACTGGCCTCTAATTGTCCTTTTTGTAGTGTTTTTGGTTTTAGTACCAGGGTAAAGATGGCCTTGTAGAATGAATTTGGGAGTGTTTCATCCTCTTTAATAATTTGGAATAGTTTTAGAAGGGTAGGTATTAGCTCTTCGTTATATGTTTGGTAGAATTCCCCTGTGAAGCAGTCTGGTTCTGGACTTTGTTGGCTGGGAGGTCTTTTTTAATTACAAATTCAATTTTACTGCTAGTGATTGGTTTGTTCAAAGTGTCTGTTTCTTCTTGATTCATTCTTGGCAAGTTTTGTGTCTAGAAGTTTATCCATTTCTTCTAGGTTGCCCAATTTGTTGGCATATAAGTGTTCTTAGTATTCTTTTACTTTTTTTTTTTTATACTTCCATGGTGTTGGTTGTTATTTTTCCTTTTTTCATTTCTTATTTTTTTTAATTTGGGTTGTCTTTTTTCTTCTTGGTGAGCCTGACTAAAGGCTTATCAATTTTTTTTTCTTTTTTCAAAAAACCAGCTCTTGGTTTCATTGATCTTTTCTATTTTTTCTAAATCTCTTTCTTATTTATTTTCTCCCTGAGCTTTATTATTTCCTTCCTTCTGCTGACTTTGGCCTTTGTTCTTCTTTTTCTAATTCTTTTAGGTGGTAGGTTATGTTGTTTGAGATTTTTTTTGTTTCTTGGGGAAGGTCTGTATTGCTATAAACTTCCGTCTTAGAACTGCTTTTTCTGCATCCCATAGATTTTGGAGTGTAGTGTTTTCATTTGTCTTGAGGTATTTTCTGATTTCCTCTTTGATTCCTTTATTGACCTGTTGGTTTTTTTAGTAGCATGTTTTTAGTCTCTGCACATTTGTTCTTTTCTTGTTTTCTTTCTGTAGTTAATTTCTAGTTTCATACCGTTGTGGTTGGAAAAAATAGTTGATAAAATAATTTCTATCCTCTTAAATTTGTTAAGACTTGTTTTGTGGCCCAGCATGTGATCTATCCTGGAGCACGTTCCATGTGCACTTGAAAAGAATGTTAATGATGCTGGTTTTGAATGTAAATGTCCTGTAGATATCTATTAAGTCCAGCTGCTCTGTTGTGTCATTTTAGACTGCTCTTGCATTATTGACTGTCCATTGATGTAAGTGGGGTTTTAAAGTATCCTACTATTACTGTATTAGTGTCAATTTCTACTTTTGTGTCTGTTAGTATTTGCTTTATATGTTTAGGTGCTCCTGGGTGCACGTATGTTGAGTGTAATATCATTTTCTTGTATTGATCTCTTTATCATTTTATAATGCCTTTCTTTGTCTTTTGTTATAGCCTTTGTTTAAAGTTTATTTTCTGATATGAGCATTGCTACCCCCACTTTCTTGTCATTTCTGTTTGCATAAAGTATCTTTTCCCATCCCCCCACTATCAGTCTTTTTGTGTCTTCAGCTCAAGTGAGTCTCTTGTGGAAAGAAGGGTCTTGGTTTTTTGTCCAATCAGCCACCATATGTCTTTTTTTTAAAAATATTTATTTATTTATTTTATTTTTGGCTGCGTTGGGTCTTGGTTGCAGTACGTGGGGTCTTCATTAAGGCATGAGGGATCCTCCACTGCAGCGTGCAGGCTCCTCATTGAGGTGTGCGGGCTTCTCTCTAGTTGTGGTGCATGGGCTCAGTAGTTGCGGCATGCAGGCTCTGTAGTTTGGGTGTGTGAGCCTCAGAGCGCATGGGCTCTGTAGTTGCGGCATGAGGGCTCTCTAGTTTTGGCCCAAATGCTCAACAGTTGCAGTGCATGGGCTTAGTTGCCCCATGGCATGCAGGATCTTAGTTCCCTGACCAGGGATCAAACCCACGTCCCCTGCATTGGCATGGAATTCTTTTTTTTTTTTAATGGTAAATTTTATGTTATGTATATTTTACCATGATTTTATTTTATTTTTTTAACATCTTTATTGGAGTATAATTGCTTTACAATGTTGTGTTAGTTTCTGCTGTATAACAAAGTGAATCAGCTATATGTATACATATATCCTCATATCCCCTCCCTCTTGCGTCTCCCTCCCACCCTCCCTATCCCACCCCTCTAGGTGGTCACAAAGCACCGAGCTGATCTCCCTGTGCTATGTAGCTACTTCCCACTGGCTATCTATTTTACATTTGGTAGTGTATATATGTCCATGCCACTCTCTCACTTCGTCCCACCTTACCCTTCCCCCCACTGTGTCCTCAAGTCCATTCTCTGTTCTGCATCTTTATTCCTGTCCTGTCCCTAGGTTCATCACAACTTTTTTTTTTTTTAAATTCTATATACATGTGTTAGCATATGGTATTTGGTTTTCTCTTTCTGACTTACTTCACTCTGTATGACAGACTCTAGGTCCATCCACCTCACTGCAAATAACTCAATTTCATTTCTTTTTATGGCTGAGTAATATTCCATTGTATGTATGTGCTACATCTTCTTTATCCATTCATCTGTCAGTGGATACCTAGGTTGCTTCCATGTCCTGCCTATTGTAAATAGTGCTGCAGTGAACATTGTGGTACATGTCTCTTTTTGAATTATGGTTTTTTCAGGGTATATGCCCAGTAGTGGGATTGCTGGATCATATGGTAGTTCTGTTTTTAGGAACCTCCATACTGTTCTCCATAGCGGCTCTATCAGTTTACATTCCCACCAACAGTGCAAGGGGGTTCCTTTTTTTCCACACCCTCTCCAGCATTTATTTTTTGTAGATTTTGTGATGATGGCCATTCTGACTGGTGTGAGGTGATACTTCATTGTAGTCTTGATTTGCATTTCTCTAATGATTAGTGATGTTGAGCATCCTTTCATGTGTTTGTTGGCAATCTGTATATCTTCTTTGAAGAAATGTCTATTTAGGTCTCCTGCCCATTTTTGGATTAGGTTGTTTTTTTGATATTGAGCTGCGTGAGCTGCTTGTATATTTTGGAGATTAATCCTTTGTCAGTTGCTTCGTTTGCAAATATTTTCTGGGAGGTGGATTCTTAACCACTGGACCACCAGGGAGGTCCCACCATATGTCTTTTGATTGGAGCATTTAGTTCATTGACATTTAAAGTAATTATTGACAGGTATGTAATTATTGTCATTTTATTACTTGTTTTCCAGTTGTTTTGAGGTTTTTCTCTGTTATTTCTTTTTGTTTCTTCCCTTGTGGTTGGATGATTTTCTTTAGTACTATGCTTCTGTTCCTTTCTTTTTAGTTTCTGTGTAACTATTGTAGGTTTTTGATTTGTGTTTTGTCGGGTTTATATATTGTTGACCTATAACTATGTCTACTTTTTGTTTTAAACTGGTAGTAATTTAGTTCAAACACATTCTAAAATATCTACATTTTTTTTTACTCCCTCTCCCCACATTTTGTGTTTTTGATGTCATATTTTGTATCTTCATGTTTGTCTCTTAATGTTTATTGTAGTTATAGTTGCTTTTACAGTTTTTTGTCTTTTAATCTTCATATTGGCTTAAGTGGTTGATCTTCAGTCCTTACTATACATTTGCTTTTCCTAGTGGGATTTTCCCTTTCCTATAGATTCTTACTTTTTTGTCCATTTAGAGAAGACCCTTTCACAGTTCTTTTAGGGTAGATTTAGTATTGATGAACTCTTTTAGTTTTTGCTTACCTGAGAAGGTCTTTATCTCTCCCTGTAGTCTAAGTGATAATCTTGCCGGGTAGAGTATCCTGGATTGCAGACTTTTCCTGTTCTGTACTTTGAATATATCATGCCACTCCCTTCTGGCCTATAAAATTTCTGCAGAGAAATCAGCTGATAGCCTTATGGGGGTTCCCTTGTATATGACACTTTGCTTTTCTCTTGCTGCCTTCAGAATTCACTGTTTACTTTTAACTTTTGTCATTTTAATTGTGATATGTCTTGGTGTGGGCCTGTTTGGGTTCATCTTGTTTTGACCCTCTGTGCTTCCTTTACCTGGATATCTGTTTCCTTCCTCAGGTTTGGTTAGTTTTCAGCCATAATTTTCTCAAATACATTTTTGATCCCCTTTTCTGTCTTTTGGTATCCCTATAATGTGAATGTTGGTATGTTTAATGTTATTCTGTAGATCTCTTAAACTGTTTCCATTTTTTTAAATTTGTTTTTCTTTTTTTCTGTTTTTCTTTTTGCCTCTTGTTAGTCCCAGTGGTCCTCCAGCCAGCCAAGGGGGCTTGTCTACCCTGCGTAGGACTCCAGGACTGGGGTGCCCTATCTATGGCTCTCATCACTCACTCCCCTGAGAGGGTGTCAACCTGTGTAATCTCCCATTTCCTCTGAGTCCCCTCCCCTGGGCACAGGTCCCAACCCAATCACTTTTCTTCCCTTCCATGTGTATCTTTCTTACAGCCTTGGTGGTACAGGAGTCCATCTGCCAGTTTTCAGTTAGTTTTTCATGAGAATTGTTCCACATGTAGATGTATTTTTTGATGTGTTCATGGGGGGAAGTGAGCTCCATGTCCTCTTAGTCTACCATCTTGATTGATTTCTACTATGTGTATTTAGATTTACTTATAGCCTGGAAATAATGAACTGCTTGGAAGCACTAAATATTTCTTGTCATACACATTTCATTGTTTTTCAGTAACTATCCCTGAAAAACAGTTATTTCAAGGTTGTATATATTGTGGTGCCTTTGGAAATGATTTTGAAGTTTTAACTCAAATATTTACCTCATTTTATTTACTGTTCTGAATAAAAGAATATTATAGAGATTCTTCTTTTTTTTTCTGTACGTGGGTCTCTCACTGTTGTGGCCTCTCCCGTTGCGGAGCCCAGGCTCCGGACGCGCAGGCTCAGCGGCCATGGCTCACGGGCCCAGCTGCTCCGTGGCATGTGGGGTCTTCCCGGACCGGGGCACGAACCCGTGTCCCCTGCATCGGCAGGCAGACTCTCAACCACTGCGCCACCAGGGAAGCCCTATTACAGAGATTCTTAATTTTGCCCAGGTTTAAATAACTTCTATATAATTTCTATTGTTCAAAGTGCTGTTTTGTAAAATAATTTTGAACTCTGCTTAATTGTACTTACAGAATTATGAAATGTTCTAGATACCGAAGAATTATAGAGAATAATGTGAATAACTTGCATGAATCTTCCTCCCAGATTCCACCCACTATTACATATTATATATGTATTAGTATAAATGACATTTTGTTTTTCATGCTTTAAAAATTTATGTTTGTATAGTTTTCTGTGAATTGCTTTTTTACTCATCATTCTCTGTGCGGTTCATCCATGTTGATACACGTAGCTCTACTTTGTCTTCAGTGTTTATCAGTGTTGATGGGTATTTAGATTGTAGTTAGATTTTGTAATTATGAACAAAACTGCTCTGATCATTATTATGCATATTTCTTTGAGTACATGGTTAAAATTCCTCTGAAACATATACCTAGAAGAGCTAATGTTGGTTGCTAGGCATAGCTAATGCCATATTACTCTTTCCCCTCTTCATCAGCAAACGAAAGTTCTCTTTGTTCCATATCATTGTCAGTACTTGTTATGATCAAACTTTCAAATTTTTGCCAACTTGATGGTAATGGGATGTCACTGTGGCTTTAATTCACATTTCCCTCATTAGTAGCAAATGAGGTGTTTTAATTTCTTTTTGCCCTTTGGTTTTTCCCTCCTTTTTTGGTACATTTTCCTGTTGGGTTGTTTGTCTTTTTCTTTTGATTTGTATAAGGCCTTTATATAATCTGGAAGTAATTCTTAGTCTGTTATATGCATTGCAAATAGCTTGTGCCACACTGTGATTTGTATTTTCATTCTGTTGTGTCTTTTATTTTTTATTTTTTTTGGTACGCGGGCCTCTCACTGTTGTGGCCTCTCCTATTGCGGAGCACAGGCTCCGGACGCGCAGGCTCAGCGGCCATGGCTCACGGGCCCAGCCGCTCCGCGGCATGTGGGATCTTCCCGGACCGGGGCACGAACCTGTGTCCCCTGCATCGGCAGGTGGACTCTCAACCACTGCGCCACCAGGGAAGCCCCTGTTTGTTGTGTCTTTTGATGAACAGAAACATATTAATTGATCACAGCTCTCAGTTTCTCTTTATGGATTGCCATTTTTGGTTCTTGTACATGAAATCCTCTGCCTTGAGGTCATGAAATATTATCCTGGATATTCTTAAAGTTGTGAGGTTTTGACTTTCTCATTTAGACCTTTAATTTAGCTAAACTTGGTATTATTAGTGTATGATGAGACATAGAGATACCATTTTATTTTTTTTTAACATGAGTAAACAGTTGTCACATAGCACTGTTTATTGAATGGTCAGTTCATCTCTTTCCCACCTGTCTTCAGAGTCAATACCATCACATATCAGTTTTTATATTTGTGTGGGTATGTATCCAGGCTTATTTTCTGTTCCTTTGGTTTGTTTTAGTCTCTTGCCAGCATCAGATTATCTTAATAACTTGAAAATTAAGTTGTCTACAACATGGATGAACCTTGAAAACCTCATGCTAAAGGACCTTATATGATCCCATTTATTTGAAATACCCAAGGCAAATCTGTAGACACAGAAAATAGATTAGTGGTTACTTTGGGATGGGAGGATGGGGGAATTGTGGGTTAGTGACTAAGAGGGTGTGGGGTTTCTTTTTGAGGTGATGAAAATACTCTAAAATTAATTGTGGTGGTTGTTAAAACAACTCTGAATATACTGAAAACCATCAAATTGCACACTTCAGATGAATAAATTGTATGGTATGTGAGTTATATCTCAATAATATTGTTTAAAAAAAATGATGTGAAATGGCAAGTCTCTTTACTGCTTATTCTTTAAAATTGTTTTGACTATATTTGGTCTTTTGCTTTTTCATATAAATTTTAATTAGTTTTTTAAATTCCATGCAAAATTTTGTTGTGATTTTTTGTTAGAATTCTATTGAATTCATAGATTAATTTGGGAGCAAATAAGATCATTTTGACATAAAGTCTCAGTACCCGTGAATGTTGTATTTTCCTTCATAGGTGTTTTTAAAGGTTTGTCAATAACTGTTTCAGTTTTCTCTGTAAAGATCCGGCACACCTTTTGTTAAACTTACTTATTCCTAAGTACCTTATGGTTTTTATTGCTACTGTAAATGGTATTTTAATTACATTTTTTATTTGTTAGTTGCTGGAGTATAACAGTGCTATTGATTTTTTATGTAGTGGTCTGCTGTCCAGCAGCTTACTTGAATTCTCTTATTTTCATTTGCTTGTAGATTCTCTTCAATTTTCTGGCTATAAACAATCATATCCTCTACAACTTATATATTTAAGAATTTCTTGTCTTAATTCTCTGGCTAGGATCCTAGTGTAATATTGAATAGAAATATTCATAATTGGTATCTTGTCTTTTTCCTAATTTCAAAGGGAATGGTTTGAGCAGTTCATCATTAAGTATCTTTATGCTTTAAAGCAAAAATTGACATCTGGCCCAAGGCCTGTTTTTGTAAATAAAATTTTATTGTATCATAGCCATGCTCATTCAATTACATGTGGTCTGAGGCTGCTTTCATGCTACAGTGGCATATTTGAGTAGTTGTAACAGAGGTCCTGTGGTCCTGAAAGCAAAAAATACTTACTATCTGATTCTTTATAGAAAAGGTTTGCTAGCCCCACTTTAGGGTTTTGATTGCTTAATAATAAATTAAGGAACCTTCCTTCCGCTTCTAGATTAAAAGCAATTTCTTTTTTTAAATCATAAATAGGTGGTGAACTTTATAATGCTTTTGTACAACTATTTAGATGAGTATTAAGTTTTTCTCCTTTAATCTAAGTGTGGTAAATTACATTATAAAATCAGTTAGTAGTAAACAACCCTGCATTCCTAAAGTAAACATCTTTCTCTCTTTTTTTTTTTTAATGTGCTAGTGGATTAAATTCTCTAAGAATTTAAGATGCTAGCATTGATGTTCATAAGTGATATTGGCCTGACATTAGCTCCAGCCCATGGTTGGTACATAGTGCTTTCATCTTTGTAGCGTTTTAAACATTTCTAATTCTGTAAAAATATTTTATTTGACTCATGCATTATTTAAAAGTGTTCTTTTGAACTTCCAAAGTAATTTCTTTTTCTTAAATGGTGACTCGTTTGAATTGTGGTGAGAACATGCTCTGTATGCTACTGACTCTGATATTTGTCGAGATTTGCTTCTAATAGGTAGTTTGAAGTCTCAAGTCAGTTAAGATTGACACTTAAAATACTATAATTCTAAAATGTAACTTTGATACAAGACTTGTGTTGTATTCATAACTCCAGTTAATGAAAATCTATGTTGGAGGGTTAGAATGAGATGACCAAATTTGACTGAGGTTGGTTAAAATGAAAAGAGAACTTCTTGAAAACCACTTGTTCAGATTCTCAAATTGTAACTTCAGTAAAAATACCCTTTGCATTTTCTTTTTTAGTTTGACATAAGAATTTTGTTTAAGTAAAAACAGATTATAACGGACTTTATTAATCATGTTGTTATTTAATAGATCAGATGAAAAGAAGAACATGAACTGGAAGCAGCTTCCCAAAAAGCCATGCAAAAATCTGATTAGCACCTTGAAGAAATTGTATCCCCAGCTATCTTCAGGTAAATGTGAGGAAAAAGGAAGGGATTTTTAGTTTGTTTGTTTGTTTTTTGCCATGCTGCATGTCTTGTGGGATCTTAGTTCCCCAACCAGGGATTGAACCCAGGCCCTCTGCAGTGAGAGTGCAGAGTCCTAACCACTGCACTGCCGGGGAATTCCCAGGAAGGGATATTTCTAATGAAAGAATGTATATAAGAAAATTCTTAGATTTAGACATAATTTTGCTCTGCTTAAAGGGAGTCTCATTACAAAACAGAACTCCAATAGTAAGATACTACTGTTGTGGTTCATGTTTTTTTGTTTTGTTTTGTTTTGTTTTGTTTTTTTGCGGTACGCGGGCCTCTCACTGTTGTGGCCTCTTCCGTTGCGGAGCACGGGCTCCGGACGCACAGGCTCAGCAGCCATGGCTCACGGGCCCAGCCGCTCCGCGGCCTGTGGGATCCTCCCAGACCAGGGCACGAACCCGTGTCCCCTGCATTGGCAGCTGTACTCTCAACCACTGCACCACCAGGGAAGCCCCTGTTTTGTTTTGTTTTGTTTTTTATTTATTTTTGGCTGTGTTGGGTCTTCACTGCTGTGCGTGGGCTTTCTCTAGTTGCAGCGAGCAGGGGCTACTCTTCATTGTGGTGTGCGGGCTTCTCATCGCTGTGGCTTTTCTTGTTGCAGAGCACGGGCTCTAGGCGCGTGGGCTTCAGTAGTTGTGGCATGCGGGCTATAGGGCACAGGCTCAGTAGTTGTGGAACACGGGCTTAGTTGCTCCACGGTGTGGGGCATCTTCCCAGACCAGGTCTCGAACCTGTGTCCCCTGCATTGGCAGGTGGATTCTTAACCACTGTGCCACCAGGGAAGTCCCATGGTTTATGGTTTTTTGAACATGTTTTCTGTGCCCCATCTGTGCCCTCCCTGTTAGCCCCTGCCAGTGATCCCTTTACATTAATAAAGAGGAATTTCAGGATGTCATGGGCTTTATTTTGACAATTCCCTTGTCAAATTATTATATAAATATCATTATGTATTAATGCCATTTTCTCTTCCTTTGTCAGTTCACCGAAAAACTCAGGAAGGTTCAGCGATTGAGATGACTCCAATTGAAGCAGATTTCTCCTGGCAAAAGAAGATGACACAACTTGAGATGGAAATTCAGGAGGCATTTTTGCGCTTTATGGCATCCATTTTAAAAGGATACAGAACATATCTCAGACCAATCACAGAGGCTCCTTCAAATAAAGCCACAGCTGCTGATTCATTGTTTGACCGACAGGGTGAGTGGCATTGAAAATATAAATACTTTTTATTGAAATGAAAAAAATTTCTGTTTGGTAGTGCTACCAAATATAGTGCTACTATATAAGTTCTTAGAAATTCATATTAAAATATGATGGTCTTCCGTGTATTTGTAATCTAGCTCTATGAATAGAATTTATTTTAATTTTTATACCCCATTTTTTTCCTGAGAAATCTGAAACTGGAGGTGTTTAATTATGAAATGTCAAAGATGTTGCTGACATTTATAGTACTCTAATCAGTTATCTTAGTAGAGTAAAGCTGGTGGTTTGTTTTTAGGTGTTTTCTCCACTTTGCATGATTCTTGACTTTATACACTCTGGGCTTTACAGTACTCTCTAATAAAGAGTTTTTGGAATAAAGCCACCAGTTTTTTTAAATTTTTGAAAAATACAGCCTTGTTCCAGGGGAAAACACCATACTCATTCGTTTTAGTGTTTGTTATTTTCGGGAATTATGAAGATTTTTGTTGTTATTCAGCAGCTCTCATATATGTAGTGGCAACCTTACCGATACATCAGTATTCATATGATAATTATTTTACATAGCTATAATTTGACCCTGCAGTTATTATTATTATTTTTTAATCTGTATTTTCCTAATAGTCCTTTTGTCTTTTCTCATTTCTGCTTTGGGACAACTTATCTCTCAAATATTTAGTCGCCATTTACCAAACCCCACTAGTTATTATGTAGGGATATAAAGAAGTGTAACCAGCTCCATAGGATACCCAGTGGAGAATGATCTAACGTGTTTTTAAAAATAGAGCAAGTACTCAAGAAAACAGATTTTACATAATCATTCAGTGAGAGGACATAAAAATTCAGAGAAAGGGAACATTCTCCCAAATGAGTGTTTTGGAAGACTTCATGGAAGAAGAGCATGACTTTAAAGAATGGGTAGGATTTATAAATGGAGATGAGCAAGAAAGACTTTCTAAAAAACACTAGACCTTAAAAGTCAAATCTGAATTAGAATTTCCACTTTGCTATTTATGAAGCCTTCCTGGGGTTCTGTTTTGTCATTAATAAAATGAGGATGATACCTAATTCATGCACAGTTGTGAAGATTAAATGAGAAAATGTATGTGAAGCAACTAGAAAAAGTACTTTATAATACTCATGATAACAGTATTATTGCTAGTGGTAATAATGAAGTGGAAGGAAGCTCAAGAACAAAAGCACAAGGCATGTGTATTAGTTTGCCAGGGCTGCCATAACAAAATGGCATTGATTGGCCGGCTTAAACCAGCGCTCCCCCACCTTTTTGGCACCAGAGACCAGTTTCGTGGAAGACAGTTTTTCCATGGACGGGGTGGGGTGGGGGGGATGGTTCAGGTGGTAATGCCAGCGATGGGGAGTGATGGGGAGCGGCAGATGAAGCTTCGGTCACTCGCTTGCCACTCACCTCCTGCCATGTGGCCCCATTCCTAACAGGCTGTGGACCGATACTGGTCCGTGTCCCGGGGGTTGGGGACCCCTGGCTTAAACAACGGAAAATTGTTGTTTTTTTTTTTTTTTTCAGGATTCTGGAGGCTAGAGATCTGAGATCAGTGTGTAGCTAGGATTGGATTCCTCTGAGGCCTCTCTCCTTGACTTGTAGATGGCTGTCTTCTCCCTGTATCTTCACATAGACTTCCTTCTGTGTGAATCTGTATCTAAATGTTCTTGTCTCTTAAGGACACCACTCATATTAGATTAGAGCCCACCCTAGTTTATTTACTTAAGTTTGACTTAATTACTTCTTTAAAGGCCATATCTGCAAATATAGTCACACTTTGAAATCCTGGGAGTTAGGACTTCAACATAAGAATTTTGGGGTGACACAGTTCAGCCCATAATGGCATGTTCGGGAAAAAAGTTTTAATGGTACAATTTGACCAAGTGAGGAGCGTTAGAGGTGTTGTGGAAGATAAAGCAGAAAATAAGATTAGAGCTCGGATTATGAGTAGTCTTAAATGCCAGACTAAGAATATGGAGTTTTTCCAATGGACAGTAGTGGGTCACTAATTCATTCTCTGTCATTCTAAGTAGAAGAGAGGCATTACTAATGGAATTTAGAAAGATATTTAACTAGTGTCTGAGGCCTAAGGTTTTTGTTAACAAGGTAGCATTTGGTCTAACAAGGGATATATACATTTGACAATAAAATAACACATTTTACTGAGTGTGTTGTAAAGGAAAGTATTGGTTACAGTAAGAGAGCTAGGTCAGGGGAAAGGTTCCCTGAAGAAGTAACATTTAAGCTTGGGCCTGAAAAAAGAATAGGATTTAGCTGTGGGTTTTGGGTTAACTTTTTTTTAGGGATACTTTAACAAACATGAATAAAAGTAGGGAGAATAACTTAGCTACCTTCCAACTTCAGCAGTAGTAGCAATCTATATTCTGTTGTTTTAGTTTCATCTATGTTTATTTTACTCTTCCTTCGTCCTTTTCTCCTCCCCTCCTCCACCCCTCCCTTTCTTTCTAAATTCCAAGTAGGACATCATTTCACCCATAAACTGTGTTTAGAATTTCCTGAAGTTATATGTGTTTTTATCTGATTGTATCCCCATGGTGTTATTTAACATTTTTTTCATCTATATTTCCTGTAAACTTCTGGTTGGAATAAGAGCCACATTGTTCAAAAGAAATATAATGGGAGCCACATATATAATTTAAGATTTTCTAGTAGACACAGTTTTTTAAAAAGCAGTAGGGGAAGTTAATTTTAATAATATGTTTTCTCTAACTTAATACATCCAAAATGTATCACTTCAACATGTAATCAAATTGTAAAAATTTTAATGAAACATTTTACATTCTTTTTCCATACTAAGGCTTTGAAATTGGTGTGTGTTTTATACTTATAGCACATCTCAGTTTGGACCAACCACATTTTTTTTTTTTTTTTCCCTGAACCTTCGCCTCTGGGTATAAATCACTTATAATGGTATGGACTCAGAAGTCAGACTGTCTGTTCAAATTCCAGCTCCACAACTTAATAGTGATGTGGCTTTGGGTATGTGGTTCATTAAAGACCAGCCACATTTTAATTGCTAAATTGCCACATGTGTGTAGTGGTTACTGAATTAAGCAGTACTGATCTAGAGCTTGATTATATTCAGGTTCAGTTTTCTTGGCAAGTGGTGCTAAAACACATGATGCTCACTACTTACTGCAAGTCTGGCTGTGTCCCATTTTTAGTGCTCCCAAGATTGATCCATGGGTTCAAGTTTTATCAGGCTCATCCATTCATTATATTGATAGTTTCCCCACCAGCCTTTCATTTAATTGTATTAACAGCCTTTGCTGATCATTGCCTAGATCCATTAGAAGAAGAAAAAAAGACTTTTTCTTACCACTTGTCAAGAATAATTTATTTCTATTTTATTGAAGTCTTTCTCAACTAACTAATACCTTAAGGGGATATAGTAAGGACCACAGCATGTGGAATGTCCTGAAGCATCATAGAAAGAAAGGCTGGAGGGGAAAGTGGCTCAAAAACAATGCTTGAAATGGTGGGTGTGAGCCAGATCATGTTGGATCTTTTAGGACTAATGAAGGGTTTCCGTCTTTATTCCAAGAGTAATTGCAAGTCAGTGAGGGATATTTAAGTAGGTAATAGGATCAGGTTTGCATTTTTAAAAGATCATGTTTAATGTTAAAAAAAAATCTCTTTGGCTTCTCTGCAGATTGAATTGGGGGCATCCAAAGTATGGATCTACTTATTAGTTGGTTAGTGCATTGGTCCAAGTGATCAGTGGAAGTGACCTGGATTAGTTGGTAGTATGAATAGAAGAGTGATTTTTAGGAGGCAGACTGAATAGAACTTGGCAGTTGAATATGGGATGTAAGATAGAGGGAGATGTCAAGAACAACTTTGAGATTCTTGTCTTTAACCACAGAGTGGATGGTTGTGCCCTTTATTGAGAAGGGAAACAGCAGAAAAGGAAAGGATCTAATTATTTGTTAAGGAAAAGATATTTTATTTATTTGTTAAAGTATAATTGATGTGCAGTATTTGTATGTTACAGGTGTACAACATAGTGATTCACAATTTTTAAAGGTTATACTCCATTTATAGTTATTATAAAATATTGGCTATGTTCCCTGTGTTGTATGTCCTCGTAGCTTACTTATTTTATGCATAATAGTTTGTACCTCTTAATCCCCTACCCCTATCTAACCCTTACCCCCTTCCCTCTCCCCACTTGTAACCACTAGTTTGTTTTCTATATCTGTGAGTCTGTTTCTTTTTTATTACATTTACTAATTTGGTTCACCTTCTAGATTTCATATAAAAGTGATAACATAGAGTATTTTTCTGTGTCTGACTTATTTCACTAAGCATTATACTCATCCATGTTGTTGCAAATGGCAGAATTTCATTCTTCTTTATGGATAAATAATATTCCATTGTGTATATATATATATATAGCACAACTTCTTTATCCATTCATCGGTCGACCAGTTAGGTCTTGGCTATTGTAAATAGTGCTGCTATGAACATTGAGGTGCATATATCTTTTTGAATTAGTGTTCTTGTTTTTTCCATATACATACCCTGGAGTGGAATTGCTGGATCATGTGGTTCTCATAGTTTTTTGAGAATTCTCCATACTGTTTTCCATAGTGGCAGCAACAATTTACATTTCCACCAACAGTGCACGAGGGTTCCCTTTTCTCCACACCCTCACCAACATTTGTTATTTGTGTTCTTTTTGATGATAGCCATTTTGACAGGTGTGAGGTTATGTCTCATTGTGGTTTTGATTTGTATTTCTCTGATGATTAATGATGTTGCGCATCTTTTCATGTGCCTGTTGGCCCTCTGAATGTCCTCTTTGGAAAATTGTCTAAGGAAAGGTTTTTTAAAATGAGAGAGACTTGAGTATACTTGTTACTAGCTAATAGAGAGGGAGTATTGTCCAGAGAACACTGAAAGGCCTGGAATCCCAAGGTGGGCTTGGCCTTAGATAGGAGGAGGATCACACTCATTGTAAAACAAAGTAAGGAATAAATGATAGCTGCAGAAAGAGTCATAGATTTTATAGTGAAATAATGAAGGTAGTTCTCATTTAATGATTTTCATTTTCTCTGCAATATAAAGTATTATTATTCAGGGATGAGGGAGAGAACGTGGAGGGAGAGTATTTAAACATTGGAAATAACTGTGAAAACACGGGTAAAGGGAATTCAGACTCCAGAAATGTAGTGGGGTTGCTGGTCAGGGATGAAGGTATAAGCGGTTCTGATCCACCTGGTTATGTAACGGCGCCTCCTCCCAACCGCAGCTTGTGCTCAGCCACACTGGCGCAGATTCAGAGAAAGCAGGCAATACATTGCTCCAGGGCTAGGTCATACTAGATGAGTTTGACAAAAAGGCGTAAAAATTGAGAGTGTTGACAAGAAAGTAATTGAAATGATGTACACAGACATAGAATCAATATTTGAGAGAGAGAGACGTGAAGATAGGAGGGTGTACATAGAACGATCTTCTTCCTTACCCCATCCCCCACACAAAAGGCTTGATAGGAAGAACTTAAGCATACCAGCTAGACAGGGGTAATGGTCAGGGAGTAATATGTAAATTAGAGATTTGGGAGGCAGAGCTGTTTACAGTGCTACCAAGAAAAGTCCAGGGAGTGTGTAACTATGTGTAGAAGTTGGTGATTGAGGTGGAATAGACCACAGGTCATTGAAAGTTAAGGAATTAAAAACTCATTAAAATGTTGGATGGTTGGTCTTTATGGGTGTTGAAGAATGATGATGGTAGGAGTTGGAGAGGAGAAGACTTTGAATTAGGTGCCCTGATCTTCAGTGAATGAAGGGGAGAGGGTGTCCCTGAAGTCACTAGGTGCCTACAGTTAGTAGGGAAATGGGTGGAATAATAGCCAGATGAGCAGAGATTTTTACAAGATGATACAGAAATAATTGTGTGGTGGCATTGCAGAGGAAGGACTTGACCCTTCCTGCTTGTGAGTATGCAGAGTATCAGAAGTTTCTACTTGAGAGCTATAGGGCTAGAGGCTCCTTATAGGAGATGCAGATTTCAGTGAAAAGGTTAATGGTATAAGTTAAGGATTTTTGTGGTTGAATCAGGCAGAAGGGACTATGGTCCCTTAATATATATATTATAGAAGATATCTATTTCCTGTAATATATATATTTCTTTCTCTTTCCCTTTGTATATATATATATAAAGAGAAAATAATATGGATATATACAAGTTTAAAATAATATAACATCTAGTTCCACTTTAAAATCTGAATTTAATTCTAATTTTATTTTCTTCAGGATTTTTAAAAAGTCGAGATCGTGCCTATACAAAATTCTACACCCTTTTAACCAAAACACAGATTTTTATTCGTTTCATTGAAGAATGTAGTTTTGTAAGTGATAAAGATACTGGATTGGCTTTTTTTGATGACTGCATAGAAAAGGTAAAAGTTTGTCCTATATGTCAGTATTAAGGAAAAAATTTAACAGTTTGTTTACCTTTATAATCATCATTGTTATTATTAGCCCAAATGACCTGAGGAAGGCATTATAGGTGGTGTGTGTGTGTGTGTGTGTGTGTGTGTGTGTGTGTGTGTGTGTGTGTGTATACACATGCGAGTGTCCGATTCTGGGCTTAATGTAAGAATTATTTTCCTTTGTGGCATCTAGTACTGCCATACATAGTTAATTTTTCTCTTTGAATCTCACTTTGGTTTTGTAATTAAGTACTAAGAACATTTCATTGAAGCTCCTAAATTTTTTTTTTTTTACGTGAATAAGATAAGATTTAGTAGTTCATTAAAAAAGTTTAGTTTTAGGAATTCCCTGGCAGTCCAGTGGTTAAGACTCTATGCTTTCACTGCTGAAGGCCTGGGTTCGATCCCTGTTCAGGGAACTAAGATTCCACAAGCCGTGCAGTGCAGCCAAAAAAAAAATCAAAAACAAAACAAAAAGAAAGTTTAGCTCTATGGGTAATGGAAGTCCTGTGTTCTTTTGTTTTAACGTTTTTCCAAATACTTTTGCTAATATATTTCTTTTGTCCTAATGGAAGCTATTTGGAAATATGTTAAATTTTTTTTTTTTTTTTTTTTTTTTCCGGTTCGCGGGCTTCTCATTGTTGTGGCCTCTCCCGTTGAGGAGCACAGGCTCCGGACGCGCAGGCTCAGCGGCCATGGCTCACGGGCCCAGCCGCTCCACAGCATGTGGGATCCTCCCAGATGGGGGCACGAACCCGCGTCCCCTGCATTGGCAGGCGGACTCTCAACCACTGCGCCACCAGGGAAGCCCACTTTTTATTTTTATTTTTTTTGTGTGGTACGCGGGCCTCTCACTGCTGCTGCCTCTCCTACTGCGGAGCACAGGCTGCGGACGCGCAGGCCCAGCGGCCATGGCTCACGGGCCTAGCCGCTCTGCGGCATGTGGGATCTTCCCAGACCGGGGCACGAACCCGTGTCCCCTGCATCATCAGGCAGACTCTCAACCACTGCGCCACCAGGGAAGCCCCGGAAATATGTTAAATTTTAAAGCTTTACTCACCCATCGTAAGGAAGTTTAAGTTGATTTTTGACAGTTATAACTCACATATTTTTTCTCATTTTTTTAATAGAGCTCTTATTTTTGCTAAGTGGGTCTTGGGGCTGATTGTGCAAACTCTATATTATATAAAGTTGGAGATTTTATCCAAAAAAGGTAGAATATTATGATGTAATTTTTATAGGCTCCTAATGATTCCTGTATCTTAGAAGACTTGAATAATTTTCTCCCATTATATCCATGTGATCTAAAACTCCAGGGATATGATTAAAACTTTTCAACGTTTTTGTTTACTTAAATATTGATAGTCCATTATCATTCAGTTAGAAGCTTAGATAATATCAATCAGTAATGCAGGGGTTTAGTAATAATGAAATTTTTGATTTGAGAAGCCAGGTTCTCCTTGTGATTGCCCATCTTTTGCTGCTTCTTTTTAAAATAATTAATTAATTAATTTTCTTATTAGTTCTTATTAGTTATCTGTTTTACACATATTAGTATATATATATGTCAATCCCAATCTCCCGATTCATCCCACCCCCTCCCCATCTTCTGCTTCTAAAGAGGGATTTATGAAGAAACCAGTCAAAATAAATTGCTTCTCTCTTAATAGCCGTAAGAGAAATATTATATTTTTATATTTTAGCCTAGTACTATGGAGCCTAGTAGCCTAGTAAAAGGATAGTTTTTTAAATAATAATTTAAGATAATCTCTATTAAATTCAGAGGAGACATTTTCACTAAGAATTTTTTTCTTTTTTTCTAGTTGTTTCCTGATAAAGGCACAGAGAAAACAGATAAGGTATTTTTTCTTAAATTAAAGTTTTAACGTTTCAGAATCACGTCTTGCTTATATGCAAATTAATTGGAGAAAATAATTATTTTTAGGTTGATTTTGATTCAGCAGAAGACACCAAATTGATAGAGCTAGATGACTCACAGAAAAGTGAGCATACTGTGTTCATAATGCCACCCGAGCCACTGCCTGATGATGGAAAGGATCTGTCACCAAAGTACAGGTAACAAGAATTTTTTTAAACAGTTGTTTGGGCACAGCTTTAATAATTTGATCTTTTGTGATTATTAGTAGATATGTTGTATAATAATCATTTGTGAAGGTCATTTTCAAAATGTATTTAGTGAACTAATGGAGATGAACATTTTATGGAGATATCACCAGGTATTGTAATTTAAGAATTGGACAGCCCCGTTGGAAGGGAAACCAGATGTTTATCACTGTTAACCTAAACATTTACCATATTTTAATCTTTAAAAATTTCATTTCTGAAGAAGAAAAAATTTACTTTTGTGAGGTTCCCCCTCCCTTTGGGGGATTTTGTTGTCAATATAAGGACTGTGAAGTTCTTATGCATTAGTAATATATCAGAGAAAACTTAAAAGTAGAGGGCCAGGAATCATTCTTTATTAAAATAAACTTATAGGATTTGGATGGGAGTCTTTTAAGAAATTAAAATGTTTGATTGTTTATTATTATGATCATTTGAATACCATTTAATAGGTTTAGAAAATCAAACAAAAAAACTAGCACATCGTTTTAGCACCAATACTTAATGTCTGTTAACAATTATATGTATATCTTTTCTGTCTTTTTGTACATAAATTTGCATTTACTATACTTAAAACAAATATTAGTTCATCTTGCGCATATTCTTTGTGACATGTGTTTGCCTTTAATGGTCTGAACATTTTTCCATGCCAATATATATTTTTGTGCCATTCATTTTAAATAACCACATTGCATGCATTTATTGTGATTTGTTAAACTAGTCTCCTGTGGATTTATTTATAGTTCTTTGCTATCTCTACCTTTGTGTATATGCACAGTTATTTTCTTTGGCTGTATTCATAAAAGAATTTCTGGGGCAAAGGGAATATAAAATAAGTGTTTTCCAAAAATATAGAATTAATATATAATCTCACCAGGACTCCATAAGAATGAAAAATGTATACCTGAGATTGAGTGGTTTAATTAAGTACTATTTTGATTGCATGTTAATTATAGAACTCTTTTTTAATTTGGCTTTGATCATTATGCATTGGAATGCAGATATTGACAAATAAGTAAATCAAATAGGAAAGGCAATATATTTCAGAAGAAGATTGGCCAAAGGAAATAACTAGGCAATTTCTGAGAAGAAATCCCAATAGTTGATAATATGAAAGTATGTTAAGTTTTTCTAGTATTTAAAGAAATGCAAACCAAATGAGTAGTAGAAGCATTTTTAATCTATCAGCTTGAGAATAGGCTATCCTTCTAGTTAGAGTGTATGTAAGTATAACCTCTCTGGAAGTAATTTGATGGTGATTATAATAATTTTTATTTTCTTGATAAATATTTACCATAGAAAACTCTGTTATTGGGCATTATTCTAAGAAATTAAGTAAAAGTATTCACAAAGATAAATGTACAAAGATACTTAATTGCAAAAATTGAGAAATAACCTAAAAATGTCCAACAGTAAAGAATTGGTTAAATTATGGCACATCCCTAATATAAAAATATTCGGGATTTTTTCCTTGTAAATGTGAATGCAAGGTACTTTTATAAAGAAAAACAAAATTACAAAGTATACTAAAAGTTATCTTTTAATATAAATTATCATTGAACACATGGGTCCTGTTGAAAGGGTTACTAATTCTTCTGTCAAGATGTCAGGGTTTTCTGTGTTCTAGGGATTGATTGAAAATAATAGGATGCAGAGGAGCCAGAGTTTCCATGTAGATAGTCTATGTATCTTATAATTGCATCATCTTATATTTTTGAAAAAAAAATTTCTATACAAGGATTTTGGAAAATAATATTGGGTACTTTTGAGGTTTAGTAATATTCACCTAAATTCTGGCATAATATTAAGAGTTAATGTACTTTAAATCAGCAGTTCTATTTTTGCTTTTTATTTTAGTTACAAATACTTTCCAAGACTGGACCTTAAGCTTTTTGACAGACCACAGGAGTTGAAACTTTGTTTTAGTAGACACCCTACTGGGAGTAGCATTACAAACAGTCCAGCTCTCATGGCTAAGAGAACTAAACAGGTCAGATATCCTTTATTTAATTTAAAATGTAAACTATGTATATGTGATATGCAGCTCATAGTTTAGACTTGTCACCCACAGCAATCATTTGAAGACCCACTATGGTTGTTAATGAATTAAAATCGATTTCTTGCAACCCTACTTATAATATTGAGGCTGAAGTTTTTGAATGCTTATGTTTATGTTCTAAGAGAACCTTGGGAACTAAATACACTTAAAAAAAACTTTATTGAAACATAATTCATATACCATACAATTCACTTGTTTAAGTATACTCACTGGCTTTTAGTATCTTCACAGGGTTGTGCAGCCACCATCACAATCAATTGTGAACATTTTCATCACCCTAAAAAGAAAGCCTGTACCCTTTAGCTGTTAACCCCCCAGTTCCTCCATCTTCCACAGCCCCAGGCAATCACTAATCTATTTTCTGTGTCTATAGTTTTGCCTGTTCTGCGCATTTCATAAAAATGGAATTGTACATATGTGGCATTTTGTGACTGGCTTCTTTCACTTAGCCTAATGTTTTTAAGGTTCATCTGTGCTGTAGAATGTATCAGTATTTCATGTATTTTTATTGCTGAATGATATTCCATTGGTAGAATATTTTATTTATCCATTTATGTACATGTGGGTGGTTCCTACTTTTCGGCTGTTATGCATAGTACTGCTGTAGACATTTGTGTACAAGTGTTTGTGTGGTTATATGTTTTCATTTCTTTGGGTTATATGCCTAAAGTAGAATTGCTGTGTCATATAGTAACTCTGTGTTTAACCTTCTGAGAACTTATCAGACTGTTTTCCAAAGTGGGTACACCATTTAAAATTCCCACCAGCAGTCGGAATTTTACCACATCCTTGTTAATTCTTGTTATCGTCTGTCTTTTTGATTATAGCCATCCTAACGTATATGAAGTGGTATCTCATTGTGATTTTGATTTTTCCTCATGGTTAATGTAAATATATTTTCTACTGAATATTACATTCTAAGGGGAGTTAACTTAGGACAGCCTAGACATCTTGTTTTAATACTATATCTGATTTAGGTATAAAGAGTTAAACTATGGTTAGGTGTGAGTTAAAATTGAACGTCCTTTATACATATACTGATATTTTGGGGGTCTACAAAACATGGGAAATTTCAGAATGAAATTCTTAGTTCAGGTTTTACCAATTCATGTACAGTCCCTCAAATCCTAGGGGTAACCTGAGGTGATCCTCAATCCCATATAGTATACAATTCTCTCAGTGTTGTCTGAGGGGAATTTTTTTTTAACCATTATCAGCTTAATAAAGGCAAGTTTTTTTAATGTGACAATTTTGCTACTACATCTTTAAATCTCATTTTCACCAGAATTTTTTTTCCAGGCAAGTCTCTTGGAAATAGAGCTCATAACAATATGTTTATTTAGGACACATCCAGCAGAGGGATCTTTAGTGCAAAGCAGACAGTGGCAGTCTGACATGTGTGGAGGGCTCTGTAGTTTCTGGGAATACGTAGAGTTTGATAACGCTCAGCAGGTGACTTTGATACCTTTTTCTCTCTTCCACCTAAATCAGAATGAAAATCAGAACTAGAAAACATGCCATAAAACTGTTAGGTAGGAAGGTCTGTGATCTTTCTCAGACTATGTTGCCTGCAAAGGAATAGGTCTTTTTAACGAATCAGTCAGTGAAGGAATTAACACAGAAGGTAGAGTGGAAATCTTGGTGGGGAATAGCCTAGGGCATCTTAAACTTTTTATCAGGGGGAAGAGTGAGAAGACTCTGACTTTTCAAGAATGATTCTATAGAACTCTAAGCTATAAATGAAATCCCTTTCATTCATCAAACATATGAGTGCCTTCTGTGTGAGGGGCACTTAGTTACCCATTGTATTATAATAATATGAATGATCTCTGCTTTTAAGGAGTTTCTAGTCTATTAGGAGACACCTGCTTGCCAAATAGTTAAAATACAGTATAAAGTGCTTCTATAGAAAGAACCATGGGGCACGAAGTAGGAAGCCATTCACAAAAGCAAAACTATGAAATGCTTGATTTTAGAGTCAAATTTTACATTAAATTCCTCTCTTCCTTTTACTTCTCACTTTTCCTGTCATACTAATGAATTTTAGTGAATGTCATGATGTTTTATTTATTCTCTTTCTAGGAGATAAAAACAGCTCAAAAGTTGGCGAAGAGATGTTATACAAATCCACCACAATGGGCCAAGTGTCTCTTCAGTCACTGTTACAGTTTATGGTTTATTTGTCTCCCAGCCTATGTTAGAGTTTCTCATCCTAAGGTCAGAGCACTTCAGCAGGCATATGATGTACTTATTAAGATGAGGAAAACAGATGTGGATCCTCTAGATGAGGCAAGTATAACAAATTGAGTTATTGTTACTAAGATAAATTTTATTTGTATTTTTAAGAAAATTTAAGTCTCAGTTGCTTTCCAGTATCCTCGAATATTTTCATTAAGTAGGAAAGGTAAAATTGTTATCCTGTTTCATAGAGCTAATACTATTTTAAAATACATTTATTTTAAAATTATTCCTTTAAAATGCAGCAGAGGGCTTCCCTGGTGGCGCAGTGGTTGAGAGTCCGCCTGCCGATGCAGGGGACACGGGTTCGTGCCCCGGTTTGGGAAGATCCCACGTGCCGCGGAGCGGCTGGGCCCGTGAGCCATGGCCACTGGGTCTGCGCGTCCAGAGCCTGTGCTCCGCAACGGGAGAGGCCTGCGTACCGCAAAAAAAAAAAAAAAAAATGCAGCAGAGACTGACTTCCTTAGACCAGACTGTTTGCCCTTGATAAATAGAAAAAAATATTGACTTAATTTTATTCTCAAGATAACTTTATTAGGAAGCAAATAGGCCTTTAGTAAGTGGCTCTCCACTTAGGACCTGTGTCCTAGGTGAGTTACATAACCTATCTGTGTTTCAGATTATGTGTCTGAAAATGGAGGTCTGAGTTTCTCAACCTTGGCACTGTTGACATTTTGGCCCACATCATTTTTTATTGTGGGGTCCTGTCCTGTACGTGGTAGGATGTTTAGCAGCATCCCTGGCCTCTGTGCACTAGGTGCCAGTAGCTCCGTGCAATCAACAATGTCTGCAGACATTGCCAGATGTCACCAGGGGAATAAAATTGCCCCACTGAGGTATATAATATTTAGTTCCTATCCTCAAATGGTTAATTTGACAGTTAAATCAGTTAATGTACATAGTATGCCTAGACGAGTACCTGGCTGATGGTAAGCGCTCAGTGTACAGTGTGCTACATTTCTTAAGCCTCAGAACCATCCTCAGAGATAGGTAGTGGTATTATCCAACTAATGGTTGAAGAAACTGAGTTACTTATTTAGCTCTTCTCGTTGCTGTTTTTCCCTTTAAAAGTTACTTTTGGTGTTAAAATAACTAAAATGATTATTTAGAACCGGATTAGAATTTAAAATGAAGTTGGAATAAAAATTCAGAGTAATGGGTGTTTGGGGAGAAGGAGAGAGCACCAGGTTAGAAGAGAAATGCGATTGAGGAGGGGCACATTATAGGCTTCAGCAATAACTGTAATTTTCTCCTCTTATAAAATAAAAAAGATCTGAAACTGATAAAGCATGTACGTTATTAAGATTTGATAATGCTTGTGAGCACACTAAAACTCATTTTTCTCTAAGTATTATCTGTATGTTTTAAAAAACTTTTCAAATGAAAAGATAAAGTTATAAAACAAGTAAAATATCCATTCTCACATTTGATTACATTTTCTCTCATCTGATGTTAATAAAACTATTTGGAGGGCTTCCCTGGTGGCGCAGTGGTTGGGAGTCCGCCTGCCGATGCGGGGGACGCGGGTTCGTGCCCCGGTCTGGGGGGATCCCACATGCCGCGGAGCGGCTTGGGCCCATGGGCCATGGCCGCTGAGCCTGCGCGTCCGGAGCCTGTGCTCTGCAATGGGAGAGACCGCAGCAGTGAGAGGCCCGCGTACCGCAAAAAAAAATATTTGGAAATTAAAAGTGCTTGATCAGAATTAGTGTTTTGTACCTCATACATTTTAATGTTTTAAAAAACTTATTCTGATAGAGATATATCTAAGATAATATATCTAAGATAATATATCTAAGATATATTTTAAGATGTGCTTTAACTTTGTGCAAGCACAGAATATTTTTAATGTGCTTTAAAATATGCTCTATGAGAGAACTAGTATTAATTTTGTTACTGCACTCTAAACTCAAAGCACAATACTTGATTAAGTTTCCTTGATAAGTTCATAAGACAAATTGCCTGAAAAATAGTCTCCTCTATAGATATTAAGGTTCTAAGGTAGTCTTTGTTACAAGTAATTACATTCTCCTGTTTGCTAACATGAGCAATTATGACTAGTAAGCTAAAAAAGATTTTTAGACTTTTTTCCCAATAAACACTCTGATAGGAGGCTTAAAAATTTGGAGGTTAATTTGTTGTATTCCTACTTCTAACAAGTTATATTGACAGATTTGTAGTCACCTGAAGTAATTACATCTCTACAACTGGAAGAAAGAAATGTTTCTTCATTTTAAAACTTAAGGATGCATATTTGCTTGGCATATTTGATGCATTTTATTTGTTTATTGATTACACATAGAATAGCACATTAAAATTTTCACAGTATTTTTATGTACATTATTTCCTTTGGTATTCCCAGCAACTCTATATTTTACAAAGAAAGAAATTTGAAACTTAGATGAAATGACACACACATAAGGCCACCTAGCAAGGAAGTGGTTTTGATTTTTAGGTTCATACTCCATTAGAACCCACTGTCTCATTCATATGCTTAATGTTTTGACAGCTTTGTGTTCTACATGTTATGTTTGCAGAAGTTGTAATAACATAGATTTTTAAATACAACTAGTAGAGACCCAGAAATAGCATATGCCATGTAGGCTAAATTAAAGTTAAAATGCATAATGTGTTTTGCTTTTAATACTATTTATTAAATTTGTAATGGAAATGAAATGTTTGTGTCAAGCTTATCTTACCTTGTCTCACCAGTCTATTCATATAGATATTGTTGTACATTGCTGAGTAACAAACCACCCCAGAACTTAGTGGCTTAAAATAACCATTTTATTAAATCTTATTATTTTATTTGCTGAAAATCCAGGAAGAATTTGCGGTAATTTTTCTGCTCCACATTGTATTACTTAGAATCACTTGGTTGTAATCAGTTGCTAGCTGGTCTGGTCTGGAAGGTCCAAGACAGCTTAACTCACATGCAGCCAGGTACCTTGGCAAGGTTATCTGGAAGGCTGGGCTCAGGTGGACCCCTCTTCCTCCATGTAGTCTCAGACCTCTCCATGTGGTACTTGGGCTTTTCTCATGATAGCTTAGCACTCCAAGAGCATTTGTTTCAAGAGGAAGTGGAAAGTGACCTTTCTTAAGGCTTAGGCCAGGAAACTGGTACAGTTGTCACTTCAGGCAAATTCTATTGGTCATGTAATCTCAAGAGGCTTTCCCCCTCAATTAAGGGGAAGGGACATAGACTTCTCATGGGAGGAGTAGCAAAGAGTTTGTGGCCATCTTTTATCTAACATAGATATCCAAAAGGTATCATGTTGTAGGCAACAAAATACTGCAATTAAAAAATTATATCCCTGGCATTATTACTGTTTCTTTAGTTTGATGCCTGGCTCTTATACCGGTAAGCCTGGAAGTTTGGAGGAATAGTTTGTAGACTTCAGAATCAATTAATTGTCGAGAATGGTTTTGGAAAATTTTAGATTAATCCCAGTTTGACATAGAAAGTGATTTACTTCTTCATGGCTCGTAGAATCTTAGAATTGCATAGGACCTCAAGATATTTTAGTAAAACTTCAACCTAAACCTGAGATGTTGAAAGTCTGTAATATATGGAACCTTGCCTATGCTTGAGTTGGCTTTGTTAGAAAGTTTGTGTTTTATGCTGAGTTCAGTTCCACCTCCCTGCGGCTTTTTTGGGACTGCAGAAGCTGTTTACTGCTTCTTTCAAGTGACAACTCTTCAGATATTTGAAGAACTCTTGTGCCACATTCTTCTTAATCGCGTCATACATCTTACCTAGTTCTCCCATTTGTTCCTAATTTATGTAGTTTCCTAACACTTCTTTAACCTAGTCATTTATGAAGTTACTCTAACAGTTTCTGAACTCCTCTGCTCCTAAATTAAACTTTCCATTTCTAGCTTTAGAGTACTCATCTTTATGATCCTCTGCCTCTTCACATCTCTTTCCCTACTTCATCTCTTGAATAAAATACCCTTTCTCAAATCTGTTTACTTTCCCCTTTAGTAGAGAGTGCAACTTGGCTTTATGGTACTCACAGTTGTTAAACAGCTCTGTTATAAACAGAGGACATTTTACAAATCCCAAGAAGAGTATCTTTTTTATGTATCTTTTCTTATTCTCAGATTAAGCTCTAGTAGTCTTTGGCTGCCTTGTTCACTGCTTTTGTAAACTGGCTCACCTCTTTGCCAGGGATCCATGAGATTCCTGTTTCATTCTTCATGGTTTCTACTGTTGTCTTCCAAATGTGATATTCTAACTTTTAGGAGTTCCCCATTGAGTCGTCCTCTTCTGATCAAATTTAGCCCTCTTCAGTAAACACATATTCTCAGAAAAGCCTTTGCTAATAATATTACAGTGTTTTTAACTTTCTTCTCATACTTTTTTTAAGACACAGGTTCATAGAATTATTTTTGTTATGTAGGCATTCTGGAGATGCTGCTTTTAATTCCTTTGGCATAAAATATAGAACATGATTTGGGAGAGAGCTATTTTAATCATGCTTGATTTTAAAAAAGAATTCCTTCTCATATTATAGAAAATAATAGTTGTTTTCTTTGTGTAAACTTAGTTACTGAAACAAACGGCACACGTGCCCATAGGTCTTATGTGGAAAAGTTAATAATGCTGGTACTTCCATTGATGAATACTTTTAAAAAATAGTTTACCGAGACTCTCAAACCAGAACAAAGGAGAAAATAGTAATAACTATTGCTTAATAACTTTGAAAAGAAGAATTGGGTAAAGTCATTTAAAAATCTCTACAAGTCACAGACTAATATGTTAACTATTAATGCTTTGATGTTATTTTTTGTTAGGTGTGCTATCGAGTAGTAATGCAGCTTTGTGGACTTTGGGGTCATCCTGTCTTAGCAGTGAGAGTTTTATTTGAAATGAAAACTGCTAAAATAAAGCCAAATGCTATTACTTACGGCTATTATAATAAGGTAAGTAGGATTGACATTACGCAATATATGCTGCTTATTAAGATTGATAAATTTATTATGCCTTTTATTTAAGAAACTTTTTTTAGACGTTTTGGGGTAGAATTCTTTTTGTATATATTATATGTGTATGTTTTTTTAAAAAATTCAAATATTCCTAATAAAGATTATTTTAACCTTTATTTTACCTTTAGGTAGTTTTGGAGAGCCCGTGGCCTAGCAGTACCCGCAGTGGTATCTTCTTATGGATGAAGGTACGGAATGTGGTACGTGGCTTGGCACAATTTAGGCAGCCACTTAAAAATACCGTGCAAAAGTCACAGGTCTCCTCAATATCAGGTAATAAATGTGGTTGGAAAGATACTTTCTTGCTGAACCATAAGCTTTATAGACATATGAATTTTTACTTATATGAGGCAGAAAACGTAAATGAAATTCTAGTTTTGATATTTTCATATACTACTAAAGATAGAGGTTGCCTAGTCCAAAATTATTTTCTTCTCTCACAAATTTAGACAGTATTCTGCAACTTTAAATGAACTGTGAGTCACTCATGTTTAGTTTCAGAGATTACCAGTGCATGAGTTATTGAACTGCTGTTGTCCTTATCTTTAGCTCCTCAAAATGCCACAGGTGGAAGTGATGGGGACACGGTGAGCCACGGTAGTGTGGATAGTTCTAATGATGCTAACAGTGGGGAGCACACAGTCTTCGTCAGAGATTTAATCAGTCTTGATTCCACTGATAATCACTCTAGCACAGGTACTAAAATCTGGATTTTACTAACCCTTCACTTACTCTCATGTTAAGTCTTCCATTTTTTAAAAAAACTTTTACCTTCCTCTCTCAAGTTTGTGCAATATGAATACCTAAAAAATACCATACATAAATAAGGGGAGAAAGTACACCTCTGATTGCAGATCACTTCTCTTATTTCCTATAGTATAAAATAAACTTGGGAGTGCTGTGCAAAGGGCTCTTACATGGTACTTCTTTGTGTTCGTTCATCATTAATTTGTGAAAGTATATGATACAATTGTTAGGAATTGTGAGCTGAGGAACTTGACTGTTAGTGACACAATTGCAAATCTTCTTTTCATTAAGTGGATAATATTTATTAAAGATTTGAGATTATGAATATTAAAGAGGGAAGAAAATAAGTCACACACCACGAGAAAAACCTATTCTTTGCATAGTCATTACTTTAAATGACACTTTTTAAAATCTGAGAAACTACTGAAGCTGCTTTTACATACAAAGCTATGGGCATAATCTCTGTCCTCTGAAGTTAGAAATAAGCTTAATTAAAGTAGCACGTTGAGCAGATACATGTGTGTTGCACATCCTTCCCGTGTTTTTCTTTTTTGTTGTTATTGTTAATATCTCAAGCTTTTCTTTAAAAAGAATTCTGAGTCTAATTCCTGTGCTTCATCTGATGAACTTGTCTCAATGACTGAAGTTTCCTTTTCTCTGCTCTTTGTTGCTCTGCTTTTTGCTCTGTGCTGTTTCTTGGTGCTGCATTTGTCCTTGGCTGTCATGGTGTGGGGTGCAGACAGACTTGTGTGACGTGAAGCTATGGATACACGTGTGCATTAATTCTACCCTTGAATGTTAACCACTTCAGGTAATTTCCCATTTATTAGGTTAAATTTTGCTGACATGCAAGGGTGGGGGAGAGGCCTTTTGTTATATTTTAAGTACTGTTGCAAGTGGAAAGCAATTTTAGTTTTCTTGGCTTTTTCTCCTTCAGATACGTGTAATCATATACATACTACTGAAAATACCCAACTAACGCTTTATGATCAATTTGCAAAGCATATTTATCTTAATTGAAAATATGCTATGCCTTGCTACAATTCTTATTTTGAGGGTGGTTTGTAGCATCATTGAGTCAAATAGTTTTATGAGCGTTAAAGATTTCAGTATTCCAGCTGTTAAGGTGGTTTTTGCTTGCTAAAACTGAACTGCTGATTCTTGTGCTAAAAACTATCCCCATAATTACAGAAGCATGTATAAATTGGTGAAAGTCAACATAAAGCTGTAAGTCGCAATCCTGTTTGTAAATTAAATTTCTTTCAACATGTGGGAATTTTCATGAGACTTTCATTTGAAAACCACCTTATTTTATTTCCTCCTGTATTTTTTTCCTAGTGCTTATAGAATAAATGGATTTCATTTATGGAAAATCAAGAAAATAATTTGTGGTATGAAACCATTTCACTAATAATAATAATAATAGATAAACACTCTCCTTATCTCTCTGGATTTTTAAACTTGTCTCCTTTAAAGGCAAAAAAAAGATTTACTAGTAATTCTGGGAAACTGCATAAAGATTCCATATTCCCCAGTTGGGGAAGAAACTTCAGATCCCTTTTTCATATATTTCTTTTAAGCTACATTTCAAATGACTGAAGCTCTGATACTGAATTTACAGTGATTATGTGTCTCTGTAGAGTTTCTGGTGATATCATCTGATATTTTTGGAGACTTCCAGCCCAGATGCTTAAGTTACTCTTTTCATTAAGGATTATCTCACAGAATCTTTCCACTTAGTACCTGATACTGAGTCACTTAGCTTGTTGAGGGCATATCTGGGTTTAATCAGTTTACTCAGTTCCCAGTCTAGTGTCCATTTCATGGCACCGTAATGCTTTACCAGACTTTCTGAGGGGGGCCAATAAAAAAGAAAAAAATGACTGAAAGAAGTCATTCTAAATAGCAGTATTTTTTTTAATTAAAAATTTTTTTAATCGAAGTACAGATTTACAGTATTGTGTTAATTTCAGGTGTACAGTTATATACACATACACACATACACACATATATATTCTTTTTCAGATTCTTTTCCCTTATAGGTTATTACAAAATATTGAGTATAGTTCCCTGTGCTATATAGCAGGTCCTTGTTGGTTATCTAAATAGCAGGTTTTTTTAAAGCTTAATTCTTTTGTTATATGGCGAACCCAAAGTTTGAAAGGCAGTTTAAAAAGTGGTAGAAAGTGAAAAAATAGAAAGTGGGGGCTTCCCTGGTGGTGCAGTGGTTGAGAGTCCGCCTGCCGATGCAGGGGACACGGGTTTGTGCCCCGGTCCGGGAGGATCCCACATGCTGCGGAGCGGCTGGGCCCGTGAGCCATGGCCGCTGAGCCTGCGCGTCGGAGCCTGTGCTCCGCAACGGGAGAGGCCACAACAGTGAGAGGCCCTCGTACCGCAAAAAAAAAAAAAAAAAAAAAGTGGTAGACAGTGGAAGGCACTATATTTTTTGTTTTATGTGTTTTTCATTGACATCCTTTATAATGATCTCCTGGTAACTTGCCTTTATTTCAGTTTTAATTTTAAACTTATTAAATGTTTCAAGAATAGTACGAAGAACTCTTGAATAACTTTTGTTTAGATTCATTCACTTTTAGTTTGACACATTTGCTTTATCAGTTTCTTTCTGTACACATGCACTTTTTTCCCCTAAATTATGTGAGAGCAGATTGCATACATCTTGCCCTTTTACCTCTTAATACTTCAGTGGTATTTGCTCTTACATAACCACAGTATAGTTTCCAAATTCAGGAAAACATTGTTCTACTTCTTTAATGTATAGTCTGTATTCCAGTGTTGTCAGCTATAATGTCCTTTATGGTACTTTAACTCCTCTTTAGTCTCCTTTAACCAGGCACAGTTCCCCACCTTTTCTTTGTCTTTCATAACCTTGACCTTTTTGAAGAATAAGTCCAGTTATTTTGTGGAATGCTGCCAAATTTGAGTTTGTCTGATGTTCCCCTGTGATTAGATTAGGTTATGCATCCATGGCTCTTCTACAAAAATTATGTTAAGTCCTTCTGAGATTATCACAACCCAGAGGCACACAATGTCTGTCTGCCCCTCATTGGTAATGTTAATTTTGATCACTTGATGTCAGTGTTCGGTTTCTATTAGTTACCATTATCCCCCTTGCAGATAATAAGCTATTTGTGAAGAGACACTGAGACTATGCAACAGTATCTTCTTTTTCATCACACTTTCTCTTTTAAATTTCTCATCCATTGATGATTCTTGCCTGAACCAGTCGTTTTACTGTGATGGCTATAAGGTGGTGATTTTGCCAACTCTGTTGTCCCCTCACATTTATAAGATAATATTCTTTTGAATGTTCTTTAGAAATGTCCTCTCAAGTTTTTGAGCACTTGCTTTCTTGCATAACAAAACGTTCCTGGCTCATTCTTGTACCTTCCCTGACTGAGCTCTGCAATCGGCCTTTTCTTCAAGGACCCCAGGTTCCTTTTAATGGGCAATAGATTTTAGAAACGAAGGTCTGGGCTCTAGAAATGCTTACTCCCTCCAGGGTGTTGTTCTAGACTTTTTCAGCAGAGGTAGAAAAAATGTGTATGTATTTTAGAAATACTTCTAATTCCAAATCAGCCCCACAGGTTTTTCTTTGCCTTCCTTCATTTCACTTTTTAAAGATCTCTCTTCTTCCACAGTAAGAATCTTGGCTCCCAACATCATCACATTTACTCATTTGCTCAGTCCTACAGTGCACATAATATAATTTCAGAATTGCTATACCCATTCCCCTGTGAGAAATAAACCTAAGGAGTTTAGGATTTGACTGTTACCCCCCATGACTAGGGTATATACTCAGAATAATGTGTTAAAAGTTACACATTACATTAGTCCTCCCCCATCCTTTCAGTGTGATCATGTTATTCATAAACAATTGGTTTTGTTTGTTTCCGTGTGCATTCAGTTTTAGTTACACCCTGGCCCTCAGTTTTGCTGATTTAAGTTTTTGAACTTGTAGAAGTTAATACATTTCCAAAAATAAAAACAATATGATAACCATATTTAGAGAAGTTTCCTCTCTCTCAATCCCTTCCGTCCTATTTTCCCCCATCCCTTGTAGGTAACCAGTTTTATTGTTCTCTGCTTTATTATTCCTGCATTTCTTTTTGCAAAAGTAAGCAGATGTATGTTTGTTTTATTTCCACTTCTTTCTTACGCAAAAGGTAGCATTCTGTAGATGCACTCCAAAAGAAACTTTCAAAACATCTTATCCAAATCTACTGATTTATAGATAAGGAAATTAAATTAAGATTCACTGCTTCCAAGTGTGTAATGGTTTTTAGTCTTTGATGTTCCTGTTTCTACTGTTCTTTGATTCTTACCATTGTTGTAAAATGTTTTGTGTGCTTCATGAGCTTTCTTCTCCTCTTTTTTTACAAGTTTAATTGTGTAAGTTGGTGGAATTTCCTTTTGACATTTTATAGCTGGACTATAAATATATGAAAACATTTATATATCAGCCTACATTCTTTTTAACAGGTGGTCAGTCTGACCAAGGCTATGGGTCTAAGGATGAACTTATAAAGGATGATGCAGAAATTCATGTGCCTGAAGAACAAGTATCAGGAGACTTGATAACCAAAACAAAAGTGGAAACAGAAGGTTAAGTACTGATGTTTACTAGCTTTACTTAGAAAAATACCTATAATAATTAAAAGTCTTATTTGATAATTTTGGTGATAATTTCCAGAAATGTAAAGTCTGGGCTTATAAGATACTATGTACTCTTATATATGATAGATTTTTGGTAGTCTCTGAATTTTAGAATTTAAGAGATCTTTAGAGACTCTGTAGGTCAGCCCTCAACTTTGTAGGAAACTGCAGCCCATCAAGGTGTTCATTTGCCAGTGTTAAATAACTACTTTGTGACAGAACCAGGACTAAACTCTGAGTCATCAAACTTGTATTCCAGTGTACCTTTTATTTTCAAATGCTCTTTCACTAGAAGTCCTTCAAATATCTAAGTCGATAATTTTCATTTGTAGGTTCCAATATAGTCTGTGTAGTTTTCCTTTTTTTAGGGGACTCATTGAGATAGAAATGAGAAATGATTTGTAGTAGTCATTTTAAGGAAATATGGAGAAATATTTTGGCTTTTTGATAATACGATGGTCTTCCTATCTTCTTACAAAAAAGTACAGTTTCTTTAATGACGTCACTTACTTTATGCTCTAGAATTATGCAGAAGCAAGCCCCTCTCCTACTTGACAAGTGATGAGGAGTGTGACAGAAGGCCAAAGCCTTAATTTATTCGCTCAGGAATGCTCAAGTTAGGATTATGAATGTTAAAGCATTTATTTCAGTCAGTACTGGCAACATTTATGGCATAAAAGAAATCAGTAATAAAATAGAGAAAAAGTATTCACCCCTACTTAGAGAAAAAGTACATAAAATATATTAAAAAAATACTTCATTTCTGTTCAATACTGGCAAAAATAGGAATGATAACATCCAAATATTTTTTCCCAGAGGTATGCGATGTCTCTGCTGTTGTGGCCAAACATTCACAACCTAGTGCAGAGCCCCCGAGTCCTCCTGAGCCTCCTGCGTGGGGCGGCAGTATTGTGAAAGTTCCATCTGGTATATTTGATGTCAATGGCAGGAAAAGTAGCACTGGTGAGTCTTTACATATTGGTTATCACATATTTAAAATACACTTCTATAGGTACATGTGTGTCTTTAATGACATTATAACTTGCTAACTTAATTGTAATGAACATGCTAAAGAGCCAGAAGTAAGCTGAATCCTATAAATGTGCTAAAGAAGAAATTAAAATAGTTATTTAAAGATAATTCATTTTTAAAAGGAAGGGTATTAAGTGTGTTTAGTTGTTATTTGGAATACCTTTTCTTATTATAGTGTTTGTTCTGAGTTCCGTCCTCCTTTCCTGTGGTTGATAATGAGAGAGGACTGTAGGACGGGCCTGCTATACTCATCCTAACAGAGAGGCAGTTACGTGGTCAAATTCCAAAGGGCTTGTGTGTGGCAGGGTAATTCCTAAGCCTGAAGGGAAATGGAAGAAAAAGATTCACATCACTTAACGTTCTGCACAGAAATACCAGCGGGTCTTTAATTTTTGCCCAATTATTCTAGGTACCCTGAGCCACTTTCTATTTATGGTTAAGTATTTGTAATGAATAACTCTGTTGTGTGTGACTCCCATGAATTTGTGTTTACTGCCTTCAATTATGTGTAGTCCTCCCAAGTACCCTTAAGGTATACGTCTTAAGTGTATGATTTTAGAAGACAATGAAATTGGCCGGCGTCATTTGCCTTTTGTTAGTAGTAGCTACAGTTCACTTCCCTAAAGTCAGCAGTCTATCTGTAAGTGTATCTATTGTATGACTTTATAGAAATTGATTTGCTCAGCTTTTTAAGTCAATGTGGAAATACTCCTTATTCCTAAAGTTGTTTTTTTTTTTTTAAATTGTGATACCAAGTTCGGTTATTTTACAGGGAGTGAGGGGGTAGTGTTTTGCTAATGAGGTGGAGCTACAGATGTTTTGAAAAAAATAATTGATATATATATTCTTTATCCCATTTTCCCAACCTATTGATAGCAGGTTAAAAAAAAAAAGAGCAGTTTTCTTCATCAGAGGTTTAGAATCTTCTCAGAATATTGAAATGGACATGGTCTGGGGACTGGTGCATTTTCTTCTCTTTTTATTGATCTTATTTCCATGTTACTTTTTTTTTTTTTGCGGTATGCGGGCCTCTCACTGTTGTGGCCTCTCCCGTTGCGGAGCACAGGCTCCGGACCCGCAGGCTCAGCGGCCATGGCTCACGGGCCCAGCCACTCCACGACATGTGGGATCTTCCCAGACCGGGGCACGAACCCATGTCCCCTGCATCGGCAGGCGGACTCTCAACCACTGCGCCACCAGGGAAGCCCTCCATGTTACATTTTGATGTAGGAAGATTTGTTCTATTAAGAAAAGAGGAGGTGGTAATGAGGCTTTTTCCAATATATCAAACAGTCAATTTTATTTTAAAATTGAACAAAATGTGACACTAAATTTCCTAGAAATGATATGAGAACCAGTAAATTTGCAATGATCTTTTCTCAAATATTGTTAAAAGTTTTCAAAGCAGGTACAAACTTCAGAGTTATAAAATAGGCTAATTTAATTCCCTTAAATGCTTTAAAAATATCTCTAAATGCTTATTATTCTGTTTAATTGGAAAGATTATGATTATTAATAGATACCAATTTGGAATATTAAAAAGAACCTTGAAATCAATTTGGAAGATTAAAAAAAAAGATCTTAGCATAATGACAACTTTCCCTTCCAAACTCCCAGGTCATTATACTTTTTAAAAAACAAATTAGAGGGCTTCCCTGGTGGCACAGTGGTTGAGAGTCCGCCTGCCGATGCAGGGGACGCAGGTTCGTGCACCGGTCCGGGAAGATCCCACGTGCTGCAGAGCGGTTGGGCCCATGAGCCATGGCCGCTGAGCCTGCGCATCCGGAGCCTGTGCTCCGCAACGGGAGGGGCCACGGCAGTGAGAGGCCCGCGTACCGCAAAAACAAAACAAACAAACAAAAAACAAAAATATGAGAATCCTAAATATGAATGGGTAGACTTAAGTTCTGCTAATGATGCAACTAGAAATAGCTTTTGGTCTTGGCGTGGAAAAAATTGCATGGTAGCAAAGAGTTAACGACTGCCTGCATCCCCCAAAGGTGGGGGAGGTTCCTACAGACACTGGCATAATTTTGTTCCACTTGCTCAAACAAGATTGACCTCTGTGAGGGCTGGGATTATGTCCATTTTATTCTCCATTGTATTCTTAGCACCTCACATAGTGGGTGCTAGTAGGAATTCAGATATTTGTTGAAGGAATAAACATATCTGAAAAAATTTTGGCTATTCAGATTTTAGCAGGCTTCTTGGAATCTGCCGATTCTAAGCGCTCCATTCTAGATCCTGTTACTTTGGAGAAGTAAGGCTTTGGCTATAGCAAATATATAATTTCTCTATGATTATGAATTTGCTTTCTGCAGGGTAGATTCCTGGCAAATACTTGTTGAATTAGATATATGAAACCCAAGATAGAAGAGATAATTTTTTAGGTCTGCTATTTAATGTGGAATATATTTCTTAAACTGAATATAAAACTCTTAAAATATAAAACATGTTTATAGATGTATATTTATTGATAGATGTGATATCTTTAGTGAACAGTACAGGTATATACAGTATATATTGCACGATCTTTTTAAAAAATGTGTGTATATGCATAGAGGATGAAAGGCAGATTATACATTAAAATGTTATCTCTGAGAGGCAGGGTTGAACGGAGTAATTTTTGGACTTTTTCTGTATACCATCTTACCTTTCTGAATCTTTTACTTTGAGTATGTGTCACTTTCAAAAATTAGAAAAAAACATTTTTATAAAAGTTACATCAGAAAATAGAGATTTATTTTTAATATTGCACTTTCTCTTTCTAGGTAGTACACCAAATGTACTGTTTTCTACTCAAGATCCAGTTGAAGATGCAGTCTTTGGCGAAGCTACTAATCTCAAGAAGAATGGTGATAGAGGAGAAAAAAGGCAAAAGCATTTTCCAGAGAGAAGCTGTAGTTTTAGTTCTGAAAGTCGAGCAGGAATGTTGCTTAAGAAGAGCAGTTTGGATTTAATTTCAAGTGAAGTGGCTATCATGATGGGAGCAGATGCCAGGATTCTCACAGCAGCACTGACGAGTCCTAAGACTTCTCCACTTCATATCGCAAGAACCCATAGCTTTGAGAGTATTAGCTGTCATCCAGCTGACACTAGGACTCGTGTGTCTGAAAGCACTTGGGATTCTGAGCACAGATCTTCATCGGTGTTAGAGATGCTTGAGGAAAGCCAAGAGTTCATAGAACCTGTGGTTGATGAAAATGTAGCTAAAACTTCTGTGACAAAGGATACATGTGACAGCCTACAAAATGACAGTAATCAGTCCAGAGACTTGAAAGCAGGATCCAAAGATCTAGTAAATAAGAGAAGTAGTTTATGTGGTGGTGCTAAAGCTATTGAGAGGGAAGATGTTGAAACTGGACTAGATCCTTTGTCACTTTTAGCCACTGAATGTATAGGAGAAAAAACTCCTGATTCAGAAGATAAGTTGTTTTCTCCAGTGATTGCACGTAATCTGGCTGATGAAATTGAAAGCTATATGAATCTAAAGAGTCCCTTGGGTAGCAAGTCTTCTAGTATGGAACTACATGGAGAGGGAAACAGAGAGCCTGGCACTACCAGTGCATTTATTCACCCTTTAGAGAGGAGATCAAGCCTACCTTTAGATCATGGTCCTGCAGCACAGGACAGTCCTGAAAGTGAAAAGAGCTCCCCTGCAGTGTCCAGATCTAAAACTTTTACTGGGCGTTTCAGGCAACAAACTCCCTCTCGAGGTCATAAAGAACGTTCAGCTTCTTTATCAGCACTGGTCCGTTCTTCACCACATGGCTCATTGGGTTCTGTGGTAAATTCTTTGTCAGGGCTAAAGCTGGACAATATACTCTCAGGGCCCAAGATGGATGTGCTAAAATCTGGTATGAAACAAGCAGCTACAGTAGCCAGTAAGATGTGGGTAGCTGTGTCATCTGCCTACAGCTATTCAGATGATGAGGTAAGACTGTTTTATGTGTGTCATCTGTCTGATGTTGGAATGTTTGGAGTATTTTTTAATATATACATTATTATTTAGATATTTCTGGTAACTTTTTTATATTTTAAAACATGCATATCCTACTTCTTTCTTGAAATGACTTCAACATACATGTAAGGAAATTAATAATGAAGAAATAGAATATCAGGACTACTTTATAATTCCACAGCCCAGTCTAAACTAACACATTAAGTCTATTGATTTGAAAGAACTAATGATTAATGTTTGATTTAATAATGTTATATTTGCATAGCACTTCACTTTTTAAATAGCTTTCACCTGTGTTATCTCTTTAAGATATGTGATGTCACTCTACAACTTAATCAGTAGATTTCATACTGCACAACAAAAAACTGCTAACTATTTATTTATTTATTTTGGCTGCACGGGGTCTTAGTTGCGGCACGTGGGATCTTCGTCGCGGCCTGTTTAGTTGCTGTATGTGGGATCTTTAGTTGCAGCATGCAGACTTCTTAGTTGCGGCATGCACGTGGAATCTAGTTCCCCAACCAGGGATCGAACCTGGGCCCCCTGCATTGGGAGCACAGAGTCTTACCCACTGGACCACCAGGGAAGTCCCCCAAACTGCTAACTTTTTATTGAAGTTCAGTTGACCTACAATACTGTATTAGTTTCAGGTGTACAGCATAGTGATTCAGTTTTTGCGCATTATATTCCATTATAGGTTACTACGAGATATTGGGTATAATTTCCTGTGCTAGAAAGTAAATTCCTGTTGCTTATCTATTTTATGTATAGTAGTTTGTATCTGTTAAACCCATACCCCTAATTTGTCCATCTCCCCTTCCTCTTTGGTAACCGTAAGTTTGTTTTCTATTTCTTTGAGTCTGTTTCTGTTTTGTATATACATTCATTTGTATGACTTTTTAGATTCCACATATGAATGATATCATACAGTATTTATCTTTCTCTGTCTGACTTACTTCACTAAGCATTAATATTCTCTAGCTCTCTCCATGTTGCTACAGATGGCAATATTTCATTCTTTTAACGGCTGAGTAATATTCCAGTGTGTGTGTATGTGTGTATCACATCTTCATGATCCAGTCGTCTGTTGATGGGCACTTGGGTTGCTTCCATGTCTTGGCTATTGTACATAGTGCTGCTATGAACATTGTGGTACATGTCTCTTTTTGAATTAGTGTTTCCTTTTTTTCTGGATATATACTCAGGAGTGCAATTGATGTATCTTATGGTAATTCTATTTTTAGTTTTTTAAGGAACCTCCATACTGTCTTCCATAGTGGCTGCACCAATTTACATTTCCATAAAAAATGTATGAGGACTCCCTTTTCTCCACATCCTCTCCAACATTTGTTATTTGTAGACATTTTGATATAGACATTTTGACAGGTGTGAGGTGATACCTCTTTGGGGTTTTGATTTGCAATTCTTGAGTAATTAGTCATGATGAGCATCTTTTCGTGTGCCTGTTAGCCATCTGTATGTCTTCTTTGGGAAAATATCTATTCAAGTCTTCTGCCCATGTTTTGATTGGATTGCTTGGTTTTTTTTATATTAAGTTGTATCAGCTGTTTGTATATTTTGGGTAAGTTGCATCATTTGCAGATATTTTCTCTGACTCCATCGGTTGTCTTTTTGATTTGTTGATGGCTTCCTTTGCTGTGCAAAAGCTTTTAAATTTAATTAGGTCCCATTTGTTAATTTTAGGGGACAGATCCAAAAAGTACTGCCATGATTTATGTCAAAGAGTGTCCTGCCTATGTTCTCTTCTAGGAGTTTTATGGTTTCAGGTTGTATATTTAAGTCTTTAATCCTTTTTTTTTTTTTTTTTTTTTGCGGTATGCGGGCCTCACTGTTGTGGCCTCTCCCGTTACGGAGCACAGGCTCCAGACGCGCAGGCTCAGCGGCCATGGCTCACAGGCCCAGCTGCTCCACGGCATGTGGGATCTTCCCTGACCGGGGCATGAACCTGTGTCCCCTGCATCGGCAGGCGGAGTCTCAACCACTGTGCCACCAGGGAAGCCCCTTTAATCCATTTTGAGTTTATTTTTGTATATGGTATGAGGGAATTTTCTAATCCCATTGTTTTGCCTGTAGCCGTCCAGTTTTCCTAGCACCACTTGTTGAAAAAACTGTCTTTTCTCCATTGTATTTTCTTGCCTCCTTTGTCATAAATTAATTGATTGTAGGTGTGTGGGTTTATTTCTGGGCTCTCTGTTCTGTTCCATTGATCTATGTACCTGTTTTTTTGTGCCAGTACCACTGTTTTGTTTACTGTAGCTTTGCAATATAGTCTGAGGTCTGAGACGTTTATACCTCCTGCTTTGTTCTTTTTTTCTCAGGATTGCTCTGGTAATTTGGGGCCTTTTGTGGTTCCATATAAATTTTAGGATTATTCTATTTCTGTGAAAAATGATAGGGGATGCAATCTGTAGATTTCTTTGGGTAGTATGGCCTTTTTTTTTGCGGTACGCGGGCCTCTCACTGTTGTGGCCTCTCCCATTGCGGAGCACAGGCTCCAGACGCATGGGCTCAGTGGCCATGGCTCACGGGCCCAGCCGCTCCGCGGCATGTGGGATCTTCCTGGACCAGGTCACGAACCCGTGTCCCCTGCATCGGCAGGTGGACTCTCAACCACTGCGCCACCAGGGACGCCCCTGTGTGGCCATTTTAATAATAATGATTCTTCCAATCCAAGAGCATGGGAATATCTTTCCATTTCTTTTAATCATTTTCACTTTCCTTTATCAATGTTTTATAGTTTTCAGTGTATAGGTCTTTAACCTCCTTGATTAAGTTTATTCCTAGGTTTTTTTTTTCTTTTGATGCAGTTTTAAATGGGATTTTTTTTTAAATGGGATTTTAACTTTCTGATATTTCATTATTAGTGTATAGAAATGCAGCAGATTGCTGTATATTAATCTTGTATCCTTCAGCCTTGCTGAATTCATTTATTCTAAAAGTTTTTGGGTGGGGACTTTAGGGTTCTCTGTATAGAGTATCATGTCATCTGCAGTCCCTTCCAATTTGGATACCCTTTTTTCCCTTGTTTGATAACTTTGGCTAGTACTTCCAATACTATGTTAAATAGAAGGGGTGTGAGTAGGCATCCTTGTCTTGTTCCTTAATTTAACTGGAAAGCTTTCATCTTTTCACCATTATTATGTTGGCTGTGGGTTTGTCATAAATGGCCTTTATTACGTTGAGATATGTTCCTTCTGTACTCACTTTGATGAGAGTTCTTATGATGAATGGATGTTGAATTTTGTCAAATACTTTTTCAGCATCTATTGAAATGATCATGTGGTTTTTGTCTTTCTTTTTGTTAGTGCCGTGTGCCACATTAATGGATTTGCATATGTTGAACCATCCTTGTGTCCCCAGAATAAGTCCAGCTTGATCATGGTGTATGATCCTTTCTATATGTTGTTTGATTTGGTTTGCTAATACTTTGATGAGGATTTTTGCATGTATATTCATCAAGAATATTGGTCTGTAATTTTCACTTTTTGTAGTATCTTTGTCTGGTTTTGGTATCAGGGTAATAGTGGCCTCGTAGAATGAGTTTGGGAGTGTTTCATCCTCTTTAATAATTTGGAATAGTATTAGAAGGATAGGTTTTAGCTCTTCTTTACATGTTTGGTAGAATTCCCCAGTGAAGCTGTCTGGTCCTAGGCTTTTGTTTGCAGGTAGTTTTGTTATTGGCAATTCTATTTCACTTCTAGTAATTGGTCTCTTCAAATTGTCTATTTCTTCTTGACTCGGTCTTGGCTGGCTGTATGTTTCTAGAAATTTGTCTATTTCTTCTGTGTTGCCCGATGTGTTGGGATATAAATGTTCTTAGTATTCTCTTATGAGTTTTTGTATTTCTGTATTATTTGTTATTTCTACTCTACTCTTTTCATTTCTTATTTTGTTTATTTGGGTCCTCTCTCTTCTTCTTGGTGAGCCTGGCTAGAGGTTTGTCCATTTTGTTTATCTTTTCAAAATACTGGCTCTTAGTTTCATTGATCTTTTCTATTATTTTTTTAACCTCTGTTTTATTTCCTCTCTGATCTTTATTATTTCCTTCCTTCTGCTGACTTTGGGCTTTGTTCTTCTTTTTCTAATTCTTTTAGGTGGTAGGCTAAGTTGTTTGAGATTTTCCTTGTGTCTTGAAAGAAGGCCTGTCTTACTGTGAATTTCCCTCTTAGAACTGCTTTTGCAGGATCCTTTAGGTTTTATAAAGTTATGTTTTACTTTTCATTTGTCCCAAGGTGTTTTCTGATTTCTTTGATTTTAGCATTGGCCCATTGGTTTTTTTAGTAGCATGTTGTTTAGTCTCCATGTGTTTGTTCTTTTCCCATTTTTCTTTCTCTAGTTGATTTCTAGTTTCATACTGTTTTGGTCAGAAAGGATACGTGGTGTAATTTCTATCCTCTTAGATTTTTTGAGGCTTTTTTGTGACTTAGTATGTGGTCTTCCCTGGTGAATGTTCCATGTGCACTTGAAAAATGTGCATTCTACAGAATAGAATGTGTATTCTGCTGGTTTTGGATGTAATGTCCTTTAGAGATCAGTTAAGTCCAACTCGTCTATTGTGTCCTTTAGGACCTCTGTTGCCTTATTGATTTTTCTGTCTGGATGATCTGTCCATTGATGTCAGTAGGGTGTTAAAGTCTCCTACTGTTATTGTATTAGTGTCAATTTCTCCCTTTGTGTCTTTGCTTTATTTATTTAGGTGCTCCTGAATTGGGTGCATATATGTTAATGACTTTAAGATCCTCTTTTTGTATTGATCCCTTTATCATTATATAATGCCCTTCTTGTCTTTTGTTATATAGCCTTTGAAAAACTGCTAATCCTTTTAAAAAATCATCATAAAGAGAATTAATCATAATATCTTTTTGTGAAAATAGGAGTGGGCAAATTTTATATTTAAAGAACTTAGAAGGTCAGTTAAGGAAAGACAAAATAAGCTAACTTCAAAAGCATCTTAACCTGGAATTATATTTAAAACAAACAAAAAAAACAGTGTGAGCCATTTCACTTTTGAAATTTTATCTAGCAGTGTTAAATAAAAAGCTTTCTACAGAGTAATTTGGACTTGGAATATATGACTGTAAATTCCAGGTGGTTGCAGATCTTAATCTTTCTTTTCTTTTCATTACTATCGCCCTAGTACCATTGACTGCAAAGGCAAATAGGATATACCTAATAAATACTTTCAAGTGAAGGAATGAATAAAAAGTCTGTAAAATATTCATAACTTTTATCCAGAATTTAAGAAAATATTTAGGGATATGTGTAAAAATAGCTCAAGTGAATTCAGCAGTGTAACTCATAAAATTTACAGGATTCTGAATGTTTAAGCAGTAGAGGATTTACTAAATTCTTAATAATACATCAGTAAATCAGATTAGGTTGCAGGGATTTAAATAATGTAGAAGATTTAATGATAAACTACATGAGAAGAATGGGATAAAAAGATTCTATTTTGTAAAAACGTATTATGTATGCGTATTTTTGACTAGAAGGATATACATCAAGATTTTTACTGCACTCTGTGGATGTTGATATTATAAGTGTTTTAGTTCCTGTTTTGCATATCTAATTTTAAAAAATCATTTAATATGGTTTTATAACAAGGAAGACACAAGTTTTTCTCCTTTAAAGCAAAAATTAAAAAGGAAACTGCTTATTGAAATGTTTTCTATCTAAAGCATCAACAATCACTTATAGTGGTTAAGAACTACAGTGTTCAGAACTTTGTTCATGTTTTATTCCTCTAATAATGATGGTTGTTATTCAGAATAATCATATTGCCAGCTAAAATTCTCACCACAACCTTATTTTAATGTACTTATCCACATTTTTCAGACAATATAATTAAAAGTTATGGAAGTTAAGTAATTTCTGCAAGGTCACATACCTAGTATGTGAAGGGGGGCCAAGAACACAATCTGGCTGACTCTTGGAAGCCCCTACTCTACTTGGACTGGGGTCTCTGATTACACTGGGCATAGTGAGCATCTAGAGTTCCTTCATTTTATAATTTTGAATATTGGAATGAACCCCACACTCCTAATATACACTAGGAGCACAGCATAATCTTAAAGCATAGGTCATTGCTTGAATGTCCTAGAGTATGGAAGAGAAATTCCAAATAACAGAAAGAGTTCATGGTTTTGAAACATATGATGATGATGATTTATTTAAGAATTATAGATGAGTTTAATTCTGAAAAGGGTAGAGTGAATATATTCTCATTGGGGAAGGTATTACTTATGTATGTGGGATTTTATTCTTTTCAATTAAAGGAGGAAACAAAGAGAGATTACAGCTTCCCAGCTGGCCTTGAAGACCATATTTTAGGAGAGAATATATCACCTAACACGAGTATCTCAGGGCTGGTCCCTAGTGAACTTACCCAGAGCAACACAAGCCTTGGCAGTAGCAGCAGCAGTGGAGATGTAGGTAAACTGCATTACTCACCAGGTAAGGGGAAGGATCGTCCTTTCTTCTAATTTATAGAAAATTAATTTTTAATTTATGCCCATACTTCTTCCTCCCTGCACCACACACACAGTAAGCCCCATTTGTTGAGAGGATCTGATATAGTCACACCATATTATCACTGTTATTTTATATGATCTACAAGTACTGTAGGCACCCACTGAGTTTATTTTTAGTTATGTACATTTATGGATTCTATCATTAGTTCTCAAACTTTAGGGTGTCTCAGAATCACTTGGGGAATTTGTTTAAAAGTATATACAAGTATCGAAGCCCTAGGTTAAAACTTTTGAGACTTAATCTGTGGGATGGGACCTTCAGAATGTATATTTTTGACCAGCTCTCCAGGTGAATCAGATATTTACTAGAGTTGGAGGATTTCTGTGTTATATCACTGAAATTTCCTAGTTCTGTGTTATTTTTTAAAATTGTAATTTTATTCATTTTCTCCAACTTTCTATTATGAAAAATTTCAAATAAATTTCAAATATCCTAAAAAGTTGAAAGTTGAGAGAATCATATAGTGAACAATCATATGTTCTCTATCTAGATTTAGTTAACTGTTGTTAACCTTTCCTCTGTGTATGTACATAAGTACATTTTGATACTAAACCGTTTGAAGATAAATTGCAGACTTCATGATATTTCCCCCTAAGTATGCATTTCCAAAGAATAAGGACATTTATGATGTTTACTTCTCTCTAGGTGAAATTCCATTTCCAAGAGGCATAAAAGGGCAGGACTTTGAAAAGTCAGATCATGGTTCTTCTCAAAACACCAGCATGTCCAGCATCTATCAGAATTGTGCAATGGAGGTAAAAGTTCTATATTCTGTCCATGATAAAGTGGCTGTAAACATATTTTTATTTCAGAATGGCATTTAACAGAATTCTGTACCTTTTTGGACAGAATAATAAAATAAGTCATTTTGTTGAATTTGCTTGATATCTTATGTAAACAAGGCAATAAACTGGTAGTTTTACCTATGAAGTAATTGAACTGTTATTCCAAGTGTGATCAACAAAATAAATACAATTCTATGTTTGTCTCAAGAGGATGGCCTATTAAGACTGATTTTCACTGTGGAGGTTCTCAGTATGTGTACTTTTCTGCTCTTAGGTTTTGATGTCAAGTTGTTCACAGTGCAGAGCTTGTGGAGCTTTAGTTTATGATGAAGAAATTATGGCTGGATGGACGGCAGATGATTCAAACTTGAATACAACCTGTCCCTTCTGTAAAAGCAACTTCTTGCCTCTTCTCAACATAGAATTTAAGGACTTGAGAGGCTCTGCAAGGTTAGTATTGTAAAAGTTCCCTTAAAGAGGTAAGCGTCCCCCAAGAGGCATGACTCCTGGGGGAAAAGTGAAATAGTCATGGTATGCTCCAGGTGTTCCTTTCCTCGCCCTCCTGCACTTTCAGTATTTGAGTAGAAAATACTAATAATGTAGGAGACCGCTTTTCCATTTTATTTAACAAATGATTATCAGTAGTAGTTAATTCTCGGAGCTAAACTTTATAAATTATATAATTATTACATAGATTATATAATTATTATAGATAATTCCGAACTCTAATGTTAGTCATTATTTTAATATTTCTGCCTCGATGACCTTGATTATGTGTTCTGGAGCCGCCCCCGCCCCACCCCCCAAAAAAAGGTGGAAGGGGTTTTAACTCTTCTCTTAACTTTGTTGCCCCTTTATGTTGGTGCTCTGTACTGTGAAATGACCGAATTCTACGCATTGGAAAGGAGAGGCTGATCTATGATCAGTCATTAAGTAATTGAGAGTTTGGTAACTATATGCTGACTTAAAGTACTTATACTTAATATTCTATTTGCTTTATGGAACAAACTACCTTTATCTACTTTTTAAAAATTTCCAATCACAGAGGTGTCTCCTATTTTTCCTGTTAGCTTCAGTGTGGAGCTGAGTGAAAGCATACTCTAATTCCTGATGCACTGTCATCATTGGTTTGTGCAAGGGCCCTCTTTTATTATCTTCCTCCCCTCACCATTCCCACTCTTATTATTTTACCCAACAAAAACATTGATCCCGCTGTGTGTGATAAATCCTTGAATATATAACCTTATAAATAATATTGTTTTGCATGATTATGTATTTTTAACGTACATGATTAGAATGATGCTGAAAATCTCTATTTATTTTTATTACTCAGTTTAAAATCTGAGTTGCTATATGTACATCTAATTTATTCTTTTTCTCCTATAGGAAGTTAATACCTCATTTTACTTGGATATTTCAGTTGCTTCCAGTTCTCTGTTACTGTAAACATCACTGTACTGTTGCAGTACACTGCAAAATATATGTCCCCTTCTGGACTTATGAAGTAATTTCTTTCAGAATAATAGTCTTAGGAGTGAGATCATTGGGTTTTTTCCATACATGATTTCAATAAACACTGGAAGATTGCTTCCCAGATGGCTACACTCCTACTTGTAGTGCCCCAAAACTCTCATTTCTGTACATCCTTACCAGCATTTGGTATGATCACTTTTCTGATTTTGTGCTCTAATGATATAAAGTAGTATCTCATTTTTGTTTGAATATCTCTGAATATTAGTGAGTTTGGATATCTCTTCATATGCTGGTTAGTTATTCCAGCATTTTCTATGAATTGCTTGTTTATATCCTTTGTCAATTTTTTAAAGATTTATTTTTTTAATGAGGTAACATTGGTTTATAATGTTTTATAAGTTTCATGTGTACATTTTATTTCTACTTCTATATACACTACAGCGTGCTCAACACCAATAATTTAGTTTCCATCTGTCACCATATAGTTGATGCTCTTTATCCATTCCATCCTCCCTACCCCTCCTTCACCCTCTGATAAGCACTACTCTGTTCTCATGTTTGTTTTTCTTTGGTTGGGTTTGTTCATTTATTTTGGGTTTTTGTTTTTTATATTCCAGCTATGAATGAAATCATGGTATTTGTCTTTCTTCATCTGAAGTATTTCACTTAGCGTGATACCCTCAAGGTCCATCCATGTTGTTGCAAATGGCAAATTTTCATCTTTTTTATGGCTAAGTAGTATTCCATTGTGTATATATACCACAGCTTGTTTACCCATTCATCGTTGATGGGCATCTAGGTTGTTTCCATGTCTTGGCTGTTGTAAATAATGCTGCAATGAACATAGGGGTGCATGTACCTTTTTGAATTAATGTTTTTGTACTCTTAGGATAAATACCCAGAACTGGGCTGGACCATGTGGTAGTTTCATTCCTAATTTTTTCAAGGAATCTCCATACTGTTTTCCATAGCGGCTGCACCAGTTTACATTTCCCACCAGCAGTGTATGAAGGTCCCCTTTCTGCACATCCTCACCAACACTTGTTATTTCTTGACTTTTTGATAATACCCATTCTAACAGAAATGAAGTGATATCATACTTTGGTTTTGATTTGCATTTCTTGATGATGATGTTAATGTGGTTTTTTGTTCAGCATCTTTCATGTGCCTGTTGGCCATCTGGATGTCTTCTTTGGAAAAATGTCTGTTCAGCTCCTCTGCCCATTTTTTAATTGGGTTGTTTGTTTTTTTGATACTGAATTGTATGGGTTCTTTATATAATTTGAGTATTACCTCCTTATCAGATATATCATTTGCAAATATTTTCTCCCATTCAGTAGATTGTTGGTTTGTTTTGCTGATGGTTTCCTTTGCTGTGCAGAAGCTTTTTAGTTTGATGCAGTCCCATTTGTTTATTTTTGCTTTGTTGCCTTTGCCTGAGGAGACATATTTAAAAAGACATTGCTAAGACTCATGTTAAAGATTATACTGTTTATATTTTCTTTTAGGAGTTTTGTGGTCTTGAAGTCTTTAATCCATTTTGAGTTGACTTTTGTGTGTGGTGTGAGATAGTGGTCTAGTTTCATATTTTTGCATGTGGCTGTCCAGTTTTCCCAACGCCATTTATTAAAGACACTATTCTTTCTCCATTGAATGTTCTTTGCTCCTTTGTTGTAAATTAATTGTCCATGTATGCCGGGGTTCATTTCTGGGCTATCAGTTCTGTTCCATTGATTTTGTTTTTTGGCTGCGTTTGGTCTCCATTGCTGCACGCAGGCTTTCTCTAATTGCTGCAAGCGGGGGCTACTCTTTGATGCAGTGCAAGGGCTTCTTATTGCAGTGGCTTCTTTTGTTGTGGAGCACAGGTTCTAACCGCGCGGGCTTCAGTAGTTGCAGCACTGGGGCTCCGTAGTTATGGCAGTTGTGGCTTGCGGGCTCTAGAGCACAGGCTCAGTAGTTGTGGTGCACAGGCTTAGTTGCTCCGTGGCATGTGGGATCTTCCCAGACCAGAGCTCAAACCCTTGTCCCCTGCATTGGCAGGCAGATTCTTAACCACTGTGCCACCAGGGAAGTCCCTGTTACATTGATTTTTATATCTGTTTTTCTGCCAAACCAGGTTGTTTTGATTACTATGGCTTTGTAATATAGTTTGAAGTCAGAGAGTGTGATATCTCTAACGTTGTTCTTTTTTCTCAAGATTGCTTTGGCTCTTCAAGGTCTTTTGTGGTTCCAAATAAATATTATAATTTTTTGTTCCATTTATGTGAAAAATGTTCTTGGGATTTTGATAGGGATTGCCCTGAATCTGTAGATTGCTTTATGTAATATTTTTAAAATTAGGTAATTAAAAAATATAAACATTTTAACAATGTTAATTCCTCCAATCCATGAGCACAGAATATCTTTCCATTTATTTGTGTCTACAGTGTCTTTCAACAATGTCTTATAGTTTTCAGTATAGAGGTCTTTCAACTTGCTTAAATTTATTCCATTTATTTTATTCTTTTTGTGGTGATTGTAAATGGGATTGTTTTCTTAATTCCCCTTTCTCCTAGCTCATTGTTAGTATATAGAAATGCAACAGGTTTTTGTTGGTTTTGTACTGTGCAACTTCACTATATTCATTTATTACTCCTAATAGTTTTTTGGTAGATTCTTACGGCTTTTCTCTATATAAAATCATGTCATCAGCAAACAGTGAGTTTTACTTCTTCCTCTCCAATTTGGTTGCCTTTTATTTCTCTTGGCTAGTATCTGTGGCTGGGACTTATATACTGTGTTTCAGCTTCACCTTTGAGTATGATGTTAGCTGTGGGCTTGTCATATATGACCTTTATTATGTTGAGGTATGTTCCTTCTGTACCCACTTTGTGGAGAGTTTTTATCATAAATGGGTGTTGAATCTTGTCATCTGCTTTTTCTGCACCTACTGAGATGATCATATCATTTTTATCCTTCATTTTGTTAACGTATGTATCACATTGCTTGATTTGCAGATGTTGAACCATCTTTGCATCCCAGGGACAAATCCCACTTGATCACAGTATATGATCCTTTTAATGTATTGTTGGATTCGGTTTGTTAGTATTTTGTTGAGGATTTTTGCATCTATGTACATCGGAGATATTAGCCTGTAGTTTTTTCTTTGTGTGGTCTTTATCTGGTTTTGGTATCTGGGTGATGTTGGTCTCATAAAATGAGTTAGGAAGCACTCCCTCCTCTTGTATTTTTTGGTATAGTTTGAAAAGGACAGGTATTAAATCTGTAAATATTTGGTAGAATTTACCTGTGAAGTTGTCTGGTCCTGGTCTTGTTTTTTAGAAGCTTTTCAATTACTGCTTCAGTCTCTGTACTAGTGATCGATCAATTTGGATTTTCTCTTCATGATTCAGTCTTGGAAAGTTGTATGATTCCAAGAATTTGTCCATTTCTTCTAGGTTGTCCAATTTGTTGCCATATAGCTGTTTTCATATTCTTATAATCCTTTGTATTCCTGTGGTACCCACTGTTATTTTTTTCTTTTGTTGCTGATTTTATTTATCAGAGCCTTCTCTCTTTTTTTAGTGAGTCTAGCTAAAGATTTGTCAATTTTGTCTTATCTTTTCAAAGAACCAGCTCTTACTTTCACGGATCTTTTCTTTTGTCTTTTTAGTCTCTATTTCATTTATTCCCACTCTGATCTTTATTATTTCTTTCCTTCTACTGACTTGGGGCTTTGTTCATTCTTCTCTTTATTTTATTTTATTTTTGGCCACGCAGCACAGCTTGTGGGATCTTAGTTCCCCAAACAGGGATTGGGCCCTCGGCAGTGAGAGTGCAAGAGTCCTAACCACTGGGCCAGCAGGGAATTCCCGTCTTGAATATTCTTGCTAGTAATTCTCCGAAGAGAAATCATTAATTCTGATGTTATCCATTAATTTTCCACCTTATGATTTGTGCATTGGGAGTCTTGTTTTAAAAGTTATTTCCCATCTGTAGTACATGAAATTTTTTTCCTGAACGTTCTTCTGTTAGCTTTGTATTTTACTTGTGATATTTAGGTTTTAAGTCCATCTAAAGTCCACCTTTGTGTATTATTGTAGAGATCCAGCTTTATTTTTCTCCATATAATGAGCCAGTTTTACATCCTTCCTTCATTGATATACAGTGTCATCTTTATCATATATCAAGTTCCTATGTATACCTCATTCTGGTTCTCTGTTCTTTCTGTCAGTACTGTTATTATTTTTATTACTCTGTATTTATGATGTCTGGGTGGTAGGGTAAGTTCCCCCTTACGGAAATTTTTTTCTTATAGTTACTTATTTTTGCATATAAAATTTTAGAGTAACTTTGAGTTCCTTAAGAAAAAAAATCCAGCTGAAGTTTTTGTGGGATTGAATTAGATTTATAGATTTATTTGGGGGAAATGGACATCTTCAGTATTATTCTGCTATCTATGAGCATGGTATATATCTCCATTTTTTAGATATTCTTTTAATAGAGTTTTAAATTATTCTCCATATGTATATTTTGTAAAATTTTTTTAAAATTTCTTCATTTTATTTATTTTTGGCTGCATTGGGTCGTCATTGCTGCACGTGGGCTTTCTCTGGTTGTGGCGAGCGGGGGCTACTCTTCGTTGCAGTGTGCGTGCTTCTTATTGCAGTGGCTTCTCTTGTTGTGGAGCAGGGGCTCTAGGCGTGCGGGCTTCAGTAGTTGTGGCACACGGGCTCTAGAGTGCAGGCTCAGTAGTTGTGGCGCACGGGCTTAGTTGCTCCACAGCATGTGGGATCTTCCCAGACCAGGGCTCAAATCCATGTCCCCTGCATTGGCAGGCGGATTCTTAACCACTGTGCCACCAGGGAAGCCCTCTCCATAAGTTTTGTACTTTTTTTGTTAATTGTGTTTCTTAAGCTTTTGTGGTAAGTACCTTATTTTATATTCTAATTGAATATAAAGGAGCATTATTGATTTTCCCCCCTAGGATGTCATTATGGAAGATTTCCAACTGACAGCCAAGTTTAAAGATCTTCTTTTTTACAGTAATACCCAAATATATAGCCCTGCATTCTACAATTAATGTTTTACTTTACTTGCTTTATGTATCCCTCCATCCATCCACCAATCCATCTTACATTTTTATTCATTTAAAATAAGATGTAGATGGGGAATTCCCTGGCTGTCTAGTGATTAGAGCTCTGCGCTTCCACTGCAGGGGGTACGGGTTTGATCCCTGGTCGGGAAACTAAAATCCCACATGCCCTGCGGTGCGGCCAAAAAAAAAAAAAAAAGAAGAAGAAGATGAAGACGTTAAATCACTTTTCCCACAAAGACTTGAGCGTTCATATAATTAACTAGAGTTCAGTATTTATTCAGTTTTTTTCATTTAAGGTAAATTTGATTTGTGCAAAACAAACCCTTACCAAGATAGAGAACATTACTATCACTTTAGAAAGCTCTCTTAATGTCCCTTGTAAGGTGAAACCCTCACCCCATCCCCACCCAGAAGGAGAAAGAGAGAGAAAGATGAAAATAAAATTCTGAATGAATAGAGTGGAGAGGAAATGACTAGAGACAAAAATGGAGATTCATAAGGGGGAAAGGGTATATAAACAATCATAGGTTAATACGTGTTAAAATGCTGTTCCTTTTTTTTAACTAAGAAAATTAAGGAAATATTTTGCTTTCCATCTTCCTTCATAGCTTTCTTTAGAGTCTCTCAAAAACTGAAGGCATCTAATATTGAACTATAATGACCTGCTCTAGACCTTTTCATTTGAAAAGTTTGGGACAAGAGAGGAAGAGAGAATGAGAGCAGGAGTGTGAGTTTTGTGTGTGTGTGTGTGTGTGTGTGTGTGTGTGTGTGTGTGTTTGAAATAGGCAGTATTTCTATGGATTTGTATAACTCATTAATAACTATTTTACCATAAAGTGATTCTAAATATGATGAAATTTAGAGGATTCTGGGATTTTTAAAGACTTTTTTGTTTTTTTTGGACTGATCCATATTTAGCTTTTTCCTGAAACCAAGTACCTCTGGTGACAGTTTACAAAGTGGAAGCATTACACTGGCAAGTGAACCTTTGGAACACAAACACATATCCAGTTCAGCAGAACCTGACCTGATCAACTTTATGGATTTCCCAAAACATAATCAGACCATAACTGAAGAAACAAGCTCTGCAGTTGAATCAAGGTACCAGGGGTTCAGAGAAATCTTCATTAAAAATTGGGTACCCTAGTAAAAATTCCATCTTTAAATACAACCTGGCTTACATAGGCATAAGCTCTGGCATTTTAAGAATTTAACCTTAAATGTTTACTACCATATATTGTTTAAATATCTAATGAATGGATCTGATGATAAATCATTTTTAATACTGTGTTTAATGTTTTACAGTGGTCTTTTACAAAAATGAACTTTTCAACAGTAAAAAGTATTTTCCCCTTCAGTGTAGTCATTGTCAGTTTCCAGACACATACTCTCTTTACAGTGAAGTATACCTTTTACTCTTAAATATTGAGTCAAACATTTTTTGAGAGCCTACTGTATGCTAAGCATTATGCTAAACACTAAAAATTAAAAAGTAAATAAAATCTGACCTCTGTCCTTAGGTGGATCATGGCCTGGTAGAGATTAAATACTTGGCAATGAATCTACATTACTTACTTATTTACATGCATTATACATGTAAGGTGATGTATAAGTGATTTTGTTTAATAAAGATGAAATAATTTTTGAACAAGGCAACTGAATGGGCACTTAATCTTTTTAAAATAATACCATAATACCTGATATATACCATATATATCCTCTTCCTACCCTTCATCAGATCATCCACTCCATCCTGTTTTTCTGACCAGTTTTACAAAAATACCTGAAGAAAATTTAATTCTTATAAGGCAGTACTGAGTCTTCTCAGATATATTCAGCACATTCAAAATTCATTGTAGAAAATAGTCAAGCTCTACAGATTGATTGTTTCACACAATCTAACCACAGCATTTCTTCTTCATTTTTTTAAGTGATGAAATAATGAAAGCCAGTGGAGATGTCCAAACTATGAAAATTTCATCTGTGCCTAATAGTTTATCAAAACGAAATGTATCTTTGACTAGAAGTCACAGTGTTGGAGGTCCCTTGCAAAATATGGACTTTTCCCAGAGACCGTTTCATGGCATTTCAACAGTTAGTCTTCCAAACAGTCTGCAGGAAATTGTGGTATGTAACAGCATTATAATTATACTGTGTGTTCGTGTAAGTATTTATTAAAACAGCATGTAATTCTTCTGTAGTAGGTTTATTTTAATCACATGAAAAGTGATAAGAATTTTTCATAAGCAGACTAAGAACTTTAGAATTTCAAATATGTACACAAATAAACAAGAGTGTAATGAGTCCCTCTGACACATCATCCAGCGTCAGTAATTTTCAGCTTATGACCATTTTTCTTTCATGTATATACTCATTCAGTTCTTCCGTAGATCCATTTGAAGCAGATTTCAAACATCATATATTCCATTTGTAAATATTTCAGTATTTATCTCTAAAAGATAAGGACTCTTAGATATACAATGTCCTTATCAGACCCAAAAAATAACAAATAATATCAGGTTATTCAATCTTTGTTCAAATTTCTTTTTTTTTTAATTGAAGTATAGTTGCTTTACAATGTTGTGTTAGTTTCTACTGTACAGCAAAGTGAAGTAGAGTTCCCTGTGCTATACAGCAGGTTTGTTCAAATTTCTAATGGTCTCAAAAATGTCAAGTTGTGTGTTTTGTAGTTTGAGGAATCAGGATCAAATAAGGTCCATGCTTCATAATTGGTTAATCTGGTTTTATTAGTCTTTTAAAATCTGTAGACTCTTTTTTTCCCTTGTAATTTATTCCCTTGCAATTTATTTGTTGATTACAACCCTGTAAATTGGTAATTACAGCTAGAAGCTTGATCAGATTCAGGGTTTTCTTGTTCTTTTTTTCATTTGTTTATTTTTATAAGAGCGCTTCATCAGTAGTGGTATGTCCCTCCAATAGGAGACACGAACTATCTTTGTGATGTTAGCAGCTATTAACGCCTCAATGCCTAGATCAAGTTGTCCATTTGGAGCTATAAAATGATGATAGTCTAATTCTGTCATCTTCTTTATTATATGAAATATATCTGTAAAGAGAAACTAACCCCATGGCTTTTGTCTGGTTTTCCAAAGATGCAATTTATGATGGAAAGGCAAAATAAATATTTGGTTTTGTTTTCCTTTTATTTATCAATTTTCAAAGTAACAAGTTGGGTTCCTAGCATTCTCCAAGGTGATCCATTATCTGGGGCGATAGGGTATTATTATGAACTCATTGGTTTAAACATTTATGTTTATATCCATTGCTGTTGTTATCCTTATTGATGCTTATATTATTCCTTCTTTGGTCAGCTAGAAGCCTCTACAGGTTGGTGCCTTAATCCTTTTGACACAACTCTGGTAGCCTTTCTATAATTTTTTTTAAAGCTTCCTTGCTTTCTTATATTGCAAGATGTTTCATGCTCATGTTATATATTTCCTTCTCCAGACCTAGAAGCAGCCATTTCTTTAAGAAACCTGGTTCTTTTTACAGGAAAACAGTATTTGGAGACCTCAATCTGGGCACTATGGGTACTTATTAATACTGGTCATAAACATTTTATTCTGACTATAATATGCACAACTTACAAAGTCTAGGTTGGGGTTTTTTTAATTCATTATTTCATTTGATTTATAAAGTTGCTCTTTAGTTTTTGTTGCAATCAAATGTAAGAACAACCTAGATATAGTTTTAAAAAGAGTCAAGATTAATACAGGGACTTCCGTGGTGGTGCAGTGATTAAGAATCTGCCTGCCAATGCAGGGGACACGGGTTCAATCCCTGGTCCCAGAAGATCCCACATGTCACGGAGCAACTAAGCCCATGCACCGCAACTACTGAGCCTGCGCTCTAGAGCCCACGTGCCACAACTACTGAAGCCTGCGTGCCTAGAGCCCGTGCTCCACAACAAGAGAAGCCACCGCAATGAGAAGCCCACACACCACAATGAAGAGTAGCCCCCACGTGCCGCAACTAGAGAAAGCTCATGTGCAGCAACGAAGACCCAACACAGCCAAAATAAATAAATTAATTAATTCATTCATTATTTTAAAAAAGTATTAACACAAAAATTGCATCATCTGTTTAGAGTTTTAAGCGGAAGATAGTCACATATTTTTTGGTATCATCATTATAAAACATCAGAAATGCAAGTATTTCTTATAAAAAATTGAAAAGGAAAAAGTCAGACCTACATAGGCCATTGCTGTTAATGTGATAGACAAAATCTCATGTTTAAAATAGGGTCTATTATATTGATTAATAATTTTCGTTTGTAATCATTTAACTTAACGGTATTTATGATTAAGTACTTCTTAATCTTTATGTTTTCTTTAGGGTGTTCTACTACATGTAGTAATGGCCCTGAAATAATTGACTTTGAAAGGATAGAGAAGTATAATCTCATTGAGACATACTCTGAAACATAATAAAATAGATCATATTCACTTCTTTTTGTATTTCTATGTTTTTAAGGATCCTTTAGGAAAAAGACCCAATCCTCCCCCTGTTTCTGTGCCCTACTTGAGTCCTCTAGTGCTTCGTAAAGAACTTGAATCTTTGCTAGAAAATGAAGGCGATCAGGTGATTCACACGTCCTCTTTCATCAATCAACATCCAATCATTTTCTGGAACCTCGTTTGGTATTTCAGACGTTTGGACCTTCCTAGTAACTTACCAGGACTTATCCTCACATCTGAACATTGTAACGGAGGTGTACAGGTAGGGAACCAACTTCAATACTTATACTACATTGGTGTTGGTTAGGATGAGGCTTAACTTCAGGTAGCAGCAAGTATACAATAATAGTGGCTTAAGTCATAGGTTATTTCTCTCTCACTTAAAATTTTAGATAGGTGGTCCAGGGATGGTATAGTGTTAGAGACTTGAGAGCCTTCTATCTTTTTGCTCAGCAGTGTGACCTCCATTTCCAAGTTTTATACCTGGTCTAGGATAGCTGACTCTACTTACAAGCTGTCACATCCACATTCCAGCCAGCAGTTAGAAGAAAAATGGATGGAGAAGAGTATGTCTTCTTTCTCTAGGGACAGTTTCTAGAGTTGCACATAATCTTTTCATATGTATCTGTTTGGCCTAAACTTAGTTACATGGTCATTTCTAGTTGCAAGGGTAGCTAGAAAAGGTAGTTTTTATTCTGAAATATAATATTCCCAGCAGAAATTCTCACAACTTATTTTAAAGGACTCATATTAGCCACATTTTTCAGATGATACAACTAAAAATTACGGAAGTTATTTTTGCTAGGTCACATACCTCGTAAGTGGAGGGGGGCCAAGACCACAGTCTGGGTCTCTGACTCTGAAATTCCTGCTTTGCTTGAGGTGGCATCCCTGACTCCCCGGGAGACAGTGAGCTCCTAGAACTCCTTCATTTTATGATACTGAATATTGAGAGATACCCCCAACCCCAAACATACATCAGGGGCACAACAAACTTTTAGAGTAGTATAAATTCTATTTTGACTCATTTATTTTAAGTAGTAGTCAGTACAACAAGATAGTAGAAACCATTGCACTTTCTTACCTTAAAATTTGTTTTGATGGAGGTTAATCTTTCTTGTGGCTGCTGTGCCAGTTACCAAGTTGTCATTCAGTCCCTGAAAGTCAGAATGAGAAACATGCACCTCAGAAAATAATAACATTTGTAATCAGATATAAATAAAAATTTTTAAATTTTCTCAGAATTTTAGGTCCAGAATTTTGAAAGAACTCATCTGTTTTATATAATCAAGCTTTGCTAGGTCCACTGGTAATTATTATTATGCTTGGGGTACTAATACTTTCTACTGATCTTTTTTAGCTTCCGCTGTCATCTCTGTCCCAGGATAGCAAACTCGTGTATATTCAGCTGTTATGGGATAATATCAACCTTCATCAGGAACCAGGAGAACCTCTGTATGTCTCATGGAGGAATTTTAGTAAGTAAAATAGAATTAAAGACATAAAACACTCAAACTGAAAACAACCCAAATATCCATCCACAGGTGAATGCATAAGCAAATTTTGGTACAGTCCATCCACACAGTAGAATACTGTAGCAATAAAGAGAAATGGACTACTGGGGGGAAAAATAGAATTAAGGAGATGATAGAAATAATTTTGCTTTATTTTTAAATCTTTCATTCATTTTTAGTATCTCCTCAAGATTTTTTCCATTTTAGTTCAAATTTTTTTGCTGTTGTACTGACCCATTTATCAGGGGTGTTTTTGTGATTCTTGTAGTTTATCTGTCAAATACTAATTTGGTTAGGTACTTGGAGAGTAAATTCTCTATAGTGGATGTGTTGGTATAGATCATAATTTTAATTATATGGGTACTGTTCTCAAAGATTCTGGCTTTATTTTTATTTTTTATAAATTTTATTTATTTATTTATTTTTGGCTACATTGAGTCTTCACCGCTGCACACGGGCTTCTCCCTAGTTACGGCAAGCGGGGGCCACTCCTCACCGTGGCACATGGGCCTCTCACTGTGACGGCCTCCCCCGTTGCGGAGCACAGGCTCCAGGCACGCGGGCCTTAGCAGCTGTGGCTCACGGGCTCCAGAACGCAGGCTCAGTAGTTGTGCATGGGCCCAGTCACTCCGCGGCCTGTGGGATCCAAACCAGGGCTCGACCCCATGTCCCCTGTGTTGGCAGGCAGACTCCCAACCACTGTGCCACCAGGGAATCCCCTGGCCTTACTTTTAGTTTTTGTATTTAGAACATATTTTTACAAGGGGTTTAAAGGGTTATCCAGTATTCAGAAGCCTTATGAGTCTGTAAGAAACCACAGACAACCCAGTAGGTAAGTGAGTAAATGGTATCAATAGGCAGTTCATGGAAGAAACATTAAAATGCTCTGTTCTATAGGTATACAGTGTACAAAGCTGTTGGTACAGTGATGCATACTGTAAGATTATTTATAATAATGAAAAACTTACGCAAATACCTAACAAGAGAATTGTGATAAATCCACACTATGAGATGTTGGCAACCAAGAAAAAGAATGAGTCATTTGTATATAGGTTCCCAAAAGGATGGATTTTCGTTATATATTAAGTGAAAAAAAAAGGCAAGTTGCAGAACAGTATGTGATCTTTTCTCTTTTTTGTAGAAAAACGAAACCAAAAATATTTGTGTTTTTAATGTATGAATAGAAAAAGGTCTAAAACCGTATATGTCCCAAGCTGTTAACAGTACCTGCTCAGAAGAAGAAAGGAAAAGTTCACTCTGGTTTTTTTTTTTTTTTTTTTTTTTTTTTGGCTGCGTTGGCTACTCTTCGTTGCGGTGCACGGGCTTCTCATTGCAGTGGCTTCTCTTGTTGCGGAGCACGGGCTCTACACGTGTGGGCTTCAGTAGTTGCAGCATGCAGGCTCAGTAGTTGTGGCTCATGGGCTTAGTTGCTCCGCAGCATATAGGATCTTCCTGGACCAGGGCTCAAACCCGTGTCCCCTGCATTGGCAGGCGGATTTGTAACCACTGCGCCACCAGGGAAGCCCCCACTCTTTATTTTGTATTTTTACTACAATCTTTCACTACTTAGCAGTTTTTTTACTTAAGCTAGAATAAAAGAATCTGACATTTTCCCTTGAAATATGCCAATCACAAAATTATGGATAAATATATTATAAGCTATTTTTGTCTTTCTGTTGTTGTTTTCCCAGTTCTGATATTTGAATGCTTTTTAAGCAGAAGCAGAGTAACTTTGAAATTTATGCTGGAAAATAATAGAATTATAACTGCCATTTCTTTGGTTGTTTTCCTGCATACCTTGAAATAGATAAGTGTTTTTAAATGTCCTATAATTTGTGGTGAGAATAAAATTTAGAACTCTCAAGAATAGCCTTGTTTCTTTACTTGATTGGCTACTTTAAACAAAGAATTGGTATATAAATAACATTAAAAGATATAATAGAATTGAGTGGTGACTTTTGGAAAAGCAGTATGGGGAGCTATGAAGTCCCATTTCCCAGCGAAACAACCATAATTGGTGAAAGTTATTTAAAAAAAGTGTCTACAGCTGTCGAGCAAATGAAGAAATATTTATTCAAGAAAATATATTGGTCTTCCCTGGTGGCACAGTGGTTGAGAATCCGCCTGCCAATGCAGGGGACATGGGTTTGATCCCTGGTCCGGGAAGATCCCACATGCCGCAGAGCAACTAAGCCCGTTCGCCACAACTACGGAGCCTGCACTCTAGAGCCCACGTGCCACAAATACTGAAGCCCGCACGCCTAGAGTCCGTGCTCCACAACAAGAGAAGCCACCGCAATGAGAAGCCCGTGCACCACAACAAAGAGTAGCCCCCGCTCGCTGCAACTAGAGAAAGCCCACGTGCAGCAACGAAGACCCAACTCAGCCAAAAATAAATAAATAAATTTTTTAAAGAAGAAAATATATTAAATTTCAGTAAAAACGGTGAGTTTCTGTGGCATTTGAGCTACAACTTGCTGCTCCCCACCAGCCCCCAGTCAAGGGCTACAGCATCTCCCTGGGAAAGACAGGTTGCCAGCAGTTCTCATCCTCCCAGCTCTATTCAGTTCCAGGAGACAGGGAGGCTCACTTCCTCCACTCAGCCCCCATGCACTGCCAGCTTCAGCAACCCTCGAATACTGGGTCTCTGATTGTTCTCACAGCGTCTTGCTCATAAGGGAGAGGTTTTATGCCAGGAGAGGCAAGCTAAAACATGAGAGGCAACTGCATCCCTCCAGTACCCCATTCACAAAGCAGGGGAATCATTCCAAGAGAAGGGCCACTGTTCCCAGCTCCAGCTCCAGAGCAGTGGCTGAGAGACAGGCCATAAGAAGAGAGAGCTCTGAAATTCTCCCCAAAGGAAATGACTTTATTTGGGACAGACTGTGGAGAAGTTCAAGCCTGAAAGCACTCTTGGAAAGAGTAGAGATTTGGGTGAGAAGGCCAGCATTACCCTGATACAAAAACCAAAGACATCATAAGAAAACAAAACTAAAAATCTTATCACTTACGAATATAGACGTAAGGATCCTCAACAAAATACTAGCCAACCAAATCCAGCAATTTAGAAAAGCGATTGTATACCATGACCGAGTGCTGTTTACACCAGGCATGCGGTGTTGGTTTGAAAATCAATTAATATATATCATATCAATAAAATAAAGGACAAAATCCATATGATCGTCTGAATAGGCACAGCTAAAGCACTGGACAAAATCTATTGCCCTTTGTTAAAAACACTCAACAAGGGACTTCCCTGGTGGTCCAGTGGTTAAGAATCCACCTTCCAATGCAGGGGACACGGGTTCGATCCTTGGTTGGGGAACTAAGATCCCACATGCTGCAGAGCAACTAGGTCTGCACGCCACAACTACTGAGCTGGTGCGCTCTATAGCCCATGTGCCACTAGAGAGTCCATGCACTGCAGCAGTGGAGCCCGCGCTCCACAACGAAAGATCCCGCATGCCGCAGGGAAGATCCTGAGTGTTGCAACTAAGACCCAAAGCAACCAAAAAAAAAAAGCCAAGCTAGGAATAGAAAGGAATCTCCTCAACCTAATTATGAGCCTCTGAAAACCCACAGTTGATATCATTTAATGGTAAAAGACTGAATACTTTCCCCCAAGTACAGGAACAAGACAGAGATGTCTGTTTTCATTATTTCTTTTCAACATTGTACTGGAGGTTCTTGCTAGAACAATTAGACAGGAAAATAAAAGGCATCCAAGATGGAAAGGAAAAAGTAAAACTATCTCTACTTGCAGATTATGTCATCTTACATATAGAAAATCCTAAATTAGAAAATCCTAAGGAATACACACACACACACACACACACACACAAAACATATGGAACTTATTAAATAAGCTTAGCAGTTGCAGGATATAAGATCAAAACATAGAAATCAACTGTATTTCTATATACTTTCAATGAATAATCCAAAAATTAAAATAATTCCATTTATAATAGCATTAAAAAGAATAAAATTCTTGGGACTTCCCTGGTGGCACTGTGGATAAGACTCCATGCTCCCAGTGCAGGGGGCCTGGGTTTGATCCCTGGTCAGGGAACTAGATCCCACATGCATGCCGCAACTAAGAGTTCACATGCCACAACTAAGGAGCCCACGTGCTGCAACTCAGGAGCACGCCTGCACCAACTAAGACCTGGTGCAACCAAATAAATAAATAAATATTTAAAAAAAAGAATAAAATTCTTAGGAATAAATTTGATAAAATAAGTACAAAACTTATTATACTCTGAAAACTAAAATTATTGTTGAAAGAAAGTAAAGACCACCTAAGTAAATGGAAAGAAATCCGATGTTCATGGGCCAGAAAAGTTAATATTGTTAAGATGGCAGTACTCCCAAATCAATCTATAGATTCAGTACAATCTATATCAAAATTCCAGGTGGCTTTTTTATAGAAATTGACAAGCTTATCCTAAAATTCATATGGATTTTCAAGGCACCTAGAATAGCCAAAACAGTCTTGAAAAAGAAGAATAAAGTTGTAGGACTCATACTTCTGAATTTGAAAACTTACTACAAAGCTACAGTAATCAAGAAAGTAGAAAACTGGCATAGGATAGACATATAGGTCAATGGAATAAAGTTGAGTTTCCAGAAATAAACCCTCACATGTACAGTTAAATGCCTTTCAACAAGAGTGCCAAGGACCATTCAGTGGGTAAAGAATAGTCTTTTCAACAAGTAGTGCTGGACAACTGGAACAACATGCAGAAACAATAAAGTTGGATCTCTTCCTGGTTCACTGCTAATTGGAAGAAAACTAGTGCAGCTGCTTTGGTGTAAATAGTTTCACCATTCCTCAAAATGGTAAACAGTTACCATATGACACAGCAGTTGTATTCTTAGGTATACACCCAAGAGAAATGAAGACATACATCCACATAAAAACTTGTACACTGTTTTTAGCAGCATTTTTCTTAATATCCAAATAATGAAAACAACCTAAATGTTCATTTTAACTGATGAATGGATAAAGTATGGTATATCGGTACAATGGAATATTATTTGGCAATAAAAAGTAGTGAATACTGATACATACTACAAAATGAATGAATTTTAAAATATTATAGAAGCAGCAGCCACAAAAGAGAACAGAAAGTATGATTCCATTTATATCAAACAATCAGAATAGGCAAATCTGTAAAGACAAAATAAGATTAGTGGTCGCCTAGGGCTGAGGGGTTGGGAAGATAGAGTGACTGCTAATAGGTAGATTTCTTTTGGAGGAGATAAAAATGTTCTAAAATTGGTGATGGTTGCCCAACTCTGTGAATTAAGGAGCAATAGTGAAGTTGCATATTATATTTGGGTTATGCTCTAAAATCACAACATAACATGAAAATCAAATCAAATCTGTTTAGCATGTAGAAAAACTAGGATCAAAACCCATAGCAGCCAGTATTTCCTCTTGTATTGTAACAGAGAACTTTGCTATTTCTATGGTCTGAACACAAATGAAATATTCCTAGTTGCCTTTATTAAGGGGCTGGATTGTATGAAAATTACAGTAACTGGCTTTATGACAGACACTTAAAATGAGGCTGACTGGGGAACTTTTGGATACATAGTTCCATCTCAACTAATGTGGGTGTAATAAAATTGTATGGCTGCTGGGATTACCTACAGTATTAAAGTTTTCCCTTTTTCTGGGCCAAGCTCACATTGTTGATTTTTAATGGTACTGTGATTCAAGTATACCACTGAAGCACTTTTGTAATATATGAAATCTGTATAAATATTTGTTCTTAATAATTCTAGAATTACCCTTGTATCAATTAGGATTATACGCTACTGTATTTAATGGAAAACAACAGAATCTTAAACAGGTAAAGATTATTCTCTCACATGAAGAATTTATGAATTAGATACTCCAGGACTGTTAGGCAACTCCTCTGTCATCGGGGACCCAGGCTCCTTACGCTTTGTCTGCTTTTCCATCAGGAAAGATTCATGGTCACAGGATGGCTGCTGGCATACAAGATATCACATTGCAGCCTCAATCAGGAAGCCCTAAGTTCAGGAAAAGGGCAAAGGGACAGGCCTCTCCTATCTGAAGAAAGCAAGAAAAATATTTTTTAGCTGGTCACATTACTACATAATTTTACTTGTGATGGGGAGGTGGTGTTGAATAAAAAATGATACAAATCTGAAAAAAAACTTCTTTAATAATTAGAGTGACTAAATGTATTCTTTTACTGTGTTCTTATTATTAGATTCTGAAAAGAAATTGTCTCTCCTGTCAGAGGAACAACAAGCAACAAGCGCTTTAGTAGAAACCATCAGGCAGAGTATTCAACATAATGATGTTCTTAAACCCATCAACCTGCTTTCACAACAAATGAAGGGAGACATGAAAAGACAAAGGTAATAATCCAGTATTTGGTACTTGATACCATTCGAAATAATTTCATGGTATTTTAAAAATGATTTTTAAAACTATCTCTAGTTGTAAAAGAAACACATACTCATTGTAGAACATCTGATTGTCTTAAAAAGTGCTACCCGAATGCATTCATACTTGATCACAAACATAATAAAAATATCTGGGAAATAGATTAAATTTTAGGAGGTAATTCATTTATGTCTAAAACGTACTGAGTCTTTGTGAAAAATTACTACTATTCACTGGAAACCTATAAATGTGTTAACATTGATGTTACACATATGTACTGCTCGTTCAGGTCCTGTCACGCATCTTATCTTGTGAGATGTAAAAAAAAAAAATATGGGTTTAGGAGTAGAAACAATTAAGGAAGATGATGAAAGCAATGAATTACAAACGGTATGGAGCTATCCTGATCCTCTTACTATTTATTGTCTGCTAACACGCTTGGATCAGTACTCATCCCAGTCTCAGCAAATGAATTTTGTGGTGGAAGCTTCAGAAAGAGAGACATAATACCTTCTATCAAACATAAACAGTGTTTCCAGGTGCTCTTCAAGTTTCTAGTCATGGCATCTTTGAAGACAGTCTCAGAAATGATAGGACAAGAATTCATAATGAAAATGGATAGATCCTTCTATAATCTCAACAGTTGAGGCAGAGATTATCTCCTTCACAGCCTAAAGAGCAGCCACTTTCAAGTATCTGTAGTTGAAGGACAGGGAAGGAATATTAGAAATGACATACTATGGCTTCTGGAGCTTCTAAAGAAAGCTGCATGGAGCATCGCCAGAATCAGCATTACTCTCTAATTTTTTTTTCTGTAAATACTCAAATCAGTTCATCAGTTTCCCCTTTTGTTAACAAATGAGTCACGAGTCTCATTTTTAAGGTTTCATTTGTAACATGTTTATGTTCGCAAATCAAATAAAGGTGATTTATCCTTTACTGTTGGGCTAAGTAGTAGAGACCACACCATCTTTCATACTGTTTGTGTCCAAGGGTTTTAGACCCCTAACTTACTTAGTCTCTTACTGTGTCATGTGGCAAAAGTCTACTTTTGTAAATCTGAATTAGAAATTAGAATTAAAAGTTACCTATTATATTGCTAAATAATTACAATAAAGTTAAAATAAGCCATTTTTAGTTATTTCGAATGTGAAGCTTTATGCCCATTAACTTTTAACTTTTTAATTTGAAACATAAGTTTGCAGGAAATTGCAAAGATAGTACAAAGAGTTCCGTTGACCCTTTACCCAGCTTCTCCCAAAGGTGACATAAGTGTAGTGTAATGTCAAAACCAGAACACTGACATGGATGGTGGATACATTACTGTTAACTAAAGAACCTAATCTTTTTTTTTCAAGTATAGTTGATTTACAGTGTTGTGTTCTATCACCATTTTAAAAAACCTTCATAGGGTATTTTTATGCTCTTTGACCATTAATTTTTAAAAATATTTGTTTTATAGGAGTTTATACAGAGAAATCCTCTTCTTATCATTAGTATCTCTTGGAAGAGAGAATATTGATATTGGTAAGTTCGTCAACTGGGGATTTCTTAAAGGGGGTTTAAGTCTTATTTCTTAAAGAAACTTTTAAAATTCTAATTGGTATGGGCAGATACTCCATTTGCCTTTAAAAAGATTTCTGCCTTTAAATATGCAGTTTAAATATGTATATAAAAATGATTTGGGGCTTCCCTGGTGGCGCAGTGGTTGAGAGTCCGCCTGCCGATGCAGGGGACACGGGTTCGTGCCCCGGTCCGGGAAGATCCCACTTGCCGTGGAGCGGCTGGGCCCGTGAGCCATGGCCGCTGTGCCTGCGCGTCCGGAGCCTGTGCTCCGCAACAGGAGAGGCCACAACAGTGAGAGGCCCGCGTACCGCAAAAAAAAAAAAAAGATTTGACTACCATTTTTAAATGCATAGCTTTTATTTTATTATTATTTATTAAGAAATACCAACTGTACTTTTGAAAATATCTTTCAGAGGCTTTTGACAATGAGTATGGACTTGCATACAATAGTTTATCTACAGAGATTCTTGAAAAGTTGCAGAAAATTGATGCTCCACCAAGTATCAGTGTGGAGTGGTGCAGGAAGTGTTTTGGAGCACCTCTCATTTAAATAAGATTCACTAGATTTTGGACACAGAACTGGGGGAATAGATTCAATCTGGAGACATTCAAGGTTTGTTTCAAATTACGAATTGGTGAAAACTGAAATGAAGTTATTCTTGGTACAATAGATAATGAAATGTAATTCATACTGAATCATCTCAGAAGGTAAAAATGCCACTAAAATGCCCTAGGGTTTACTGATGTTGAAGATTTACAATTTCTGAACTGTTTTTATCTGCTGAAAATTGGTTTTGCATTTCTCAGTATTTGTAGCAGTTCGATGAGAAACCATATTCATTCTTGGCGTTTTGTCTATATCTGAAGCTATTGAGTTTGGGGAATGGCAAATTAATGTAAACTTGCCTAACCCCAAAACAAACGAAATCTCAATTATAAGAGCAACTATTTGTGTATTGTGTATATATGTGTGGCTGTGTATCTACTCAGCCATATTATATTTATTAAAATTCTTAGATTGCATGTTGCAATAAAGTTTTCTGAAAGGGGGTCTCCAACTATTAAATAAATGACTACTACTAATTCGTATGTAGTCATTAATCTCAAAATTACCTGAAAGTCTGATAACTGCCTTGCCTTTGACTTTAAAATTAATATATATTTTTACCCTTCACGTTTATGTATTAGCTCCCTTAATGGATTGTATCTTGAATATCCAGTTACTTCCTTTCATCCTCTTCCCAGTATCATGTTAATTTGCAACAGCTTTAAAATTGGAATAAATGAGCCAGATAGTTTAAATGAAATTAATCAGCTTCATAATTTACAAAATTAAAATTCTTGTGTATGTCTTTGGGCCTGAAATTGTTCAGGCACATAAACTGTTGCTATTGGTCACTTTTAAAAACCTGTGGGATAACTTGCACTGCACACAGAATTTTATTCTTGTATAAAATTTAGATTTGTACACTTACTATTTGTGCATTTGTAAATACTGTTTTTTAGGCTGAATCAATTGTCTTAAAACGTTAAAGCTTATTAAACTTGTTGCCAGTAGGTTTAAGAAAATCATGACCTCACATGCCTCACTGACATTTATCATGCCTTTCGTTAACACATCCCTTAGGGACAGTAAATTTGCCTTATCTCTCTGCATGCATGGTTTGAAAAGCCAATGATTGTGTGTGCTCGCTTTTACAGTAATTATGCAGATGACTAAATCGGTTGATAATTATTTCCAAATGGTACAGTTAACAGCACACATCTCCTTCCTACCTGCTATAATCTTTTAAAAATTGTTACTATACCAATCTTCCAACATTTCAGGGTTAATAAGACCTATGCAGAATCCTAGTTTCAATTTGTGAAAGTGGTAAGTGAAAGAACTTGTCAGAAACTGTGTACAATTCTCATTGCCTTAAAAACGGATCTTTTGCACTGTCTCAGAGAATATATTTTTGCAACTTAAGACTTGGTACTAGTTTTAATACTTAACACTTATTGCCCCAACAGAAAGTTTGGAATTACTTTGCATATAAAAAAATCAAGGTTGAATAAAATGAAAACTTCTCAAGTTTGCTGTGCTTGTCTTACATTTTTAAGGCTCCTGAAGTGTGTACAGCAATTCAAGCTTTTGTGATCTTCAGAATTCCAGTATTGTCTGTTTTCCCATTTCTCTGTAGTTCTCAATAACTTGAACTAAATTACCAAAGCACTTCCCACTAAAACGACCCTGTGATAAAGATCTCCTTACACATTTAATATTTTGCTATATTGTATCAAATTATAAAATTTCTAATAGCTTTTTAATATTAATCGAAATAACTTAGCCATTATATATTGGAAACCTTAGCCTGTCATTCAGAAATTGAGACCGATTTGTATTAAAATTGCTTAAAGGCCTTTTCTTGCACCTACCACAGAAAGGGCAGTAAAAACTTGTAGCAAAAACAGACCAAAAAAAAAGATTTCAAATCATTATCTATAGATTTAGTAATATATAGAATGACTGTATGAGACTTAAATCCTGATTAACTTCTGAAAGCGATCTTTCAAATTATGGCAGATTGTTTAGCATAACCTTACACTGCTTTTAGATTTGGTATTAACTGCATTTCAGATTGATTATAGCAACCTGCAGTTAATGATTTAACAATCATAAACAAGTCTGACATACCTTTGGGATATTCAATTGTTGCCCTTTTCACTTTTGGTATACACTAGTAATATAGGATTCAGTGTCTTTGCAATGTTAAACTCTTAAATCTGCCAGATTTCATAAGCTAGTATAGTCTAGGCCCACCTTACCTATCTGTCCACCTCAGTGACTGTACTCCTCAAAATAAGAAAGCAGGGTGGTTCTCATGTTTTATGCATTAGAATCTACCAGCTACTAGCTAGAATTCTGGGCTTACACCAGACCTGCCTTTTGGCATGTTACCCTCTAGGATTCAGCTGTAGTGTCAGTCCTTCTGGCACTGGGTATCTTTTTTTAAATGCTGTAAATTCAACTTATGACTTTGTCAATTGCCAATTAAGACTTTAAGACTTTTGTAACTTTTTAATATTTCATTAAGAGCTATGGGTGCTGTTCAGCAGAGTAACACAACGTTGTAAATCAACTGTACTCCAATTTTTTAAAAAAAAGCTATGGGGCTCTCCTCTATGAATCTTGCTTCAGGGCTGGCATTATTGGCCTAACCTGGGAACTTATTAATGACTGTGGGGCCCCAAACTACCGAATCCTAATCCACTTTTTAGCCAGATCCCCAGGTGATTTTTACACACACTTAACTGAAGCACTTCTTCAGTCTCTACATGTTACAGCCGCTTGAAAATTTTACTCACCTGTGGTTAATATATACTCTGGGCAAAGGAGCACCTTTTAAAGCCTAATGTGCCTTCTTTTAAGACCCTTCTAGTCTATAATGGTTTGAATGAAGGTTCTTACTACAAGTACTATAGAAACCAGACATAGTACATTAGAAAAAGCATACTTTGGGGGCTTCCCTGGCAGTCCAGTGGTTAGGACTCCACACTCTCACTGCAAAGGGCCTGGGTTCAATCCTTGGTTAGGGAACTAAGATCCCACACCCCACAAGCTGCATGTTGCAGCCAAAAGAAAAGTATACTTTCTCTGTGCATCCTTCACTGATGCAAGTGTTTCTAAAAAGAGGTACAGTCAACTCCTTCGCGGTGAAATATAATAAAAACGAGTTGAAAAGTTTTCTGTTAATGCATTAAATTTGCACTGGTTTTAAAAACTTTGTCAACTATTTTAAAATGGTATCCATTAACTATGCTTTTAACAAGTTATCCTTTTTACATATGACAAACGTCCATCTTCACAAGGGCACTTTTCATGTATCGTGTATAGATCTTTAAGAAAAACTGTATTCCTCAAAATAAAGTGTATCAAAGATTAATAGTCCTAGTCATTTATTTCCCCTATATTGTTCAATGCCTTGCTAAAAAGCCAATGAACATGCTAAGAGTCCTTTCCTGAGCCACCCACCAAAGAAACTCTGTCCTGGCCATCTCCTCCACTATCACAGTTCAGTCTCAGTGTCTGAATCTGAAGGATTATCACTTTCAGGTATCTCTTGCAGACTTTATCTACCACTAGATTATACAGTACCTCCTCTTCTATAAGTTTCTCGTTTATTTTATCATCAATTAAAAGTCAATAAAGGAGATGTGATGTCTGATCTTATTTATTTGTTACTCTAAAAACATCTCATTTTTGACTGGACTCAGACTTAGAAGTAGAAGCTCTCAGAGAGGACAGCCTCCGTCTCTTGGCAATCTGTTCCTGGCGTTTTTCTTTGGCCTCCTAAACAAAACCAAAAAAAAAATTAAATAAATAAATAAATAAAGGCAGTTAATGCTTATCTAGATTAAAAATGCAAATCCAAAGCCAGGCCTATCCCCCCACCCCCCAACACACACACTGAGGACTTACCTTCATTCTCTTGGCCAAAAGTTTAGCATATTCTGCAGCCTCTTCCTTATTTTTCTTAGTACGCTGTTTCTTCAGAGCAATTCGCCGACGTTTGTGTTGCAGAACACGTGGAGTAACAAGACGCTGAATCTTGGGTGCTTTGGTCCTAGGTTTCTTACCTAAAAATTCAGATAATGACTCAATCACCTCAATAATACCCTTGTTCAACAGGACCCACATTTACATTTTTAAAGCATTAGAAACAGATTCAAACTCAGTAGTTCCTATGAAAACTTATTTGTATGAGACAGTTTACTAGGGACCAGTGTTTTCCTATACCAATAGCTTGGATGTCAAGTTCAAGATCATACGTAAATTCAGCATAGTAATAGGTTACTTTGCTGAACAGCTGGAAGTCATACCCCATACTTTTTTCTGTTCACTTTGATTTCCCTTCCACAATTACATTGTCTTGGGAGGATAGTATATCTCTGTACCGTTAAGACACATGAGCATTATTTTAAAAGAGTATTAACCGCATATTTAACTTGTCATGAAAACTAAGTAAAGCATTAACTGCATTCCACCATGCTCCTGGAGTGAAACTTAACATCAGACTGAAAGAATGAGCAAACGAATGAATGAATTTATTTATTTGTTTGTTTGTTTGGTGGTGCTGCCCGGCTTGCAGGATCTTAGTTCCCCAACCAGGATTGAACCTGGGCCACCACAGTGAAAGCAGAGTCCTAACCACTCGGCCACCAGGGAATTCCTGAGAATATCTTCATTTAGCCTGTCTGATTTATAATCCAAAATCCTCTGGATTATAAATCTACTTCAGAACAGGAGTCTTTTCAGATGCAGTGATTTTAGTTTGTGGACACCTTCTGGGAGCAATAAACACTTCAGATAAATATTCTAAGACTAAATGCTCAGTTGTTCAGGTTCTGCTAAAATAAAAAACCCTTTGGAATTATTAAGAAAAAAAGAACCATCTTAACAAATGTCTGTTAAGTGGCACTTAGTACACTAATGATATTTCCAGGGGTGCAACTGCAGGGAACTACCATATATTTGCCAGTTACTTCACTGAAAGTCATACCCGGCACACAGTAGGTGCCCAGATATTTCGTATGAGTGACCAATGAGCACTTACTATATACCAGGTATTAGCTTATTTAAGCCCCCAGTCCTGAAAACCAAAACCCAAGCAAAATTTTTCAGATCTGTCAGGAAAACCCAACCCAGAACTAACATGCTATTTATTCCACTTATTATAAATGTTCATACAATTTACTACAGAAATATCATTACTGAGCATTGCTGCTGCAGACCTCACTACTGATGAGTTATCTTGCCTAATAAACAATATACCTTCTTAAAATATAAAACACCAAGGTTCCTGAAAAAACTAAAAATTGAGTTCCCATATGATCCAGCACTCCCAACTCCTGGGCATATATCCAGACAAAACTGTAAGTCATAAAGATACACGCCACCCCTATGTTCATCGCAGCACTATTCACAATAGCCAAGACAGGGAAACAACCTCAATGTCCACCGACAGATGAAGGGATAAAGAAGATGTGGTAGGCATATACAATGCAATACTACTCAGGTACAAAAAAGACATAATGCCATTTGCAGCAACGTGGATGGACCTAGAGATTATCATACTAAATGAAGTTACAGTAAGACAAATACCATATGATATCACTTACATATGAAATCTAAAATATGACACAAAGAACTTTACAAAACAGACTCACAGAGAACAGACTTGTGGTTGCCAAGGGGGAGGGATGGATTTGGGAGTTTGGAATTCAGATGTAAATTATTATACATAGAATGAATAGACAAGGTCCTACTGCATAGCACAGGGAATTATATTCAATATCCTGTGACAAACCATAATAGAAAAGAATATGAAAAAGAATGTACATACATATAACTAAATCACTTTGCTGTACTGCAAAATTAACACAACATAGTAAATCAACTACACCTAAATAAATTTATATACATATGAAAACCCCCAAACCCCAAACACTTGTACCCTGGTATTTTGAATAAAGTTTCTTTCCAACTTCTAATTCTCACAACTCTACTGCTATCCACATTCCAGTTGAAGTAAACGAAGGCCAGAAGTTAAAGCAACTTAAGTGGATGAAAGCATGTATTTCTTTGGTAAACAAAAAAATTAAAACCACTGATATAGAAAGAAAGCAAGTTGTGGGGCGGGGGTGTGTGTGAGAGCACATTCAATAACAACCCCCGAGTTTTCTGTCATTCTTTCAACTGCTAACCCCAAAGCAACGAACTTAAAATGTCTCATAAGTTATCTCTGAATGAACTTATACATCAGTGACCCAAAGGCAAATTTCCAAGAAAAATTCTATCACTCTAGAGGGCACTGGATATAATAAGGATTCATACCAACTGCACGTCTTGACCCTCTCTCCCCCACTATCTTCCTAAAAACTCAGATTCTAGGTAACTAGTAGGCAGATTTTTATCTTCTAACATGCACACAAAACGCTACGACGAATCAATGAAATTAAGCAAGCCCTAAACTGCATAATCCCCCGTACCTTCTTTGTTTAGGGGCTTTCTCACAACATACTGGCGGACATCATCTTCTTTAGAGAGATTGAAAAGTTTGCGGATTCTGCTAGCTCTTTTGGGCCCCAGGCGACGAGGCACAGTAGTATCAGTGAGTCCAGGAATATCCTTCTCCCCTGAAAGAGAAAAATGAACAGACGTTTTAATTCAACAACCTCCTTACAAACAAGAACCCTAAATTGTTCAGGCATTGTTAAAACAAGTCCACTGGTCAAAACTGTGGATACTGCAAATCAATCAATCAATCGACAATCAGCTTTAAATCGGTGTGGACAAAAATTAACTCAAGAATAAAAATCTCACCTTTTTTTACAATGACCAAATTGAGAACGCTCAGATTGGCATCCACAATGCAGCCCCGTACAGATTTGCGCTTTCTTTCTCCAGTCCTCCTTGGTCTGTAACAGGAATGCCCCTTACTCAGTAGCAGGCGGACTCGGCCATGGGTCAAGACACCCTGCTTCATGGGGAAACCCTGTTTGTCGTTCCCACCACTGATTCGGACCACATAACCCTGGAAGAGAACACAATGACACATTATAGAACAAAAGACTGTGGCCTCCAACAAGTACACTTCATTAAGACCAATCTGGAACTTAATAGCTTTCTCTGGTCACTAAATTTTGTCTTTACTTCCAGTTTCCCAAGTTCAATTAGCAAAGTCCTTTCAATCAAGCTACTTCTAGCCGATGCTTTACCAGAGTTAACAGCTCTTGGGGGAGAAAGACTATGTTAAGGAACAAAGCATCAATGAACCATAAATAAATTTAAAAAAACCCTTCTTGGCACTTTTCAAAAAAAAATGGAGACCATTAGCTTGCAGGGCAAGAACTATGTATTTTTTCACGAACATAACCCTGACAGATGATGGCTCCACGTTATAAAGTGACATCTGGAAGTAACTAAACCCAAGGTCAGAAGACAGAACCCGAGTTTGAACCCCATAACATTTACCAATTACCAACAGCGTTTACCATCTCTCTTAAATATTCTAACAATTCAATTCGGCAGTCCGGCAGGCCACTTTTACCTTCCATTCTTCACCCAGAGCGTCAGCAGCAACTTCTGTGGCCATACGCTTCTCATAAAAGGTTCGAAGTTTTCGTTCATCGTCCACTTCAATGAGTTTCTGGCAGCCAGTGGCCGGGAAAGAGATGTTCAGCTAAAAATTAAACGGGGGGGAAAGAACTTCATGAAAATCGCAGAACCACTACAAAGATTATTCCACTGCAAAAAGCCTTTCCTGTCACCCACACACAACTAACAGAAAATTTGATACTACTCACTAAAGCATGTGTGTACATAAGACCGCGCAAGACACACTGCACTAAAAAAGTAGGACACATCTTTCAAGCCTCGCGGAATGACGCCGGGGCGAAGGGCGCTGCGCAGCCGCTGCCCCTCTCGGAGCAAGAAGCCCGACCTACTTGCTGCCAACCGGGCAGCAGGGCCGCCTCTATCCCGGCTGGGGGGCAGGACGCCACCATGGCGCTCCCCGCCCGGCGCAGCTCCAGCTGCAATCGCTCGCCATCCGCTCTCCCAAGGAGCTCCGGCCCCAAAAGAGCGATCCATCTCCTGTCTCAGGCCCTTCTCCATCCAGAGCCAGGATTCTGGAGCGCAGCGCCGTATTCTGGGGCTAGATCCACGTTACTCAAACCTAGCGCAACACCCGCCACCAGTCCCCACCTTCATTCTGAAGCTGCCGACCGCCTCCGAGGCGCCACGAAAAAGAGACCAAACTTCCGCTTAGCCCAGGTCACATAGGCTCTTCCAGTTCTCGCGAGACGGTCAGACGCCTGGGGTAGCGGAAATGAGCGTGGGTAGGCGGCACTTCCGGGGGTGGGGCTAATCAGCGGTGGGCGGTGTTAGTGAGGCAGCCCAGGTCCAGTTCCGAAGATTAGTCTGTCCACTCCTTGTCCTTTCCGCCGTCGTTCTGGGTCAGAGAGCATCCCCGCTCGGCCCCGGCCACTGCTTCTGATGACACCAAAGAGGGAGAGCGGGATCGGAGTCCAGCTTTCCTGGGCTGTCTTGTACCTCAGCCTCCGTCCGAAGATTTCCACTTTAGGAGCGTGCCCTTCCCTGGTTCCGGCTGTTCAGAACAAGACGCCTTGAAAGCTGTGGTTTGTTTTTTCCTTAAATACTCTATCATCCGCTTGTCCTCTAACCGCTGCAGTCATCGTTCTACCACAGAATGATACACTCAGCCACCCTGTCACCCAAGCCAAAAACCATAATTACTCCAAGTCCTGGTACCTCCTAAATAGTCTCCCTGCTTTCTGTCTTGCCCCTGCGATCTTTTTAAAACGCAAAATTCTATCACTCCCTTTCTGGAAATGCACCATTTATTTCCCACTATAGTTAAATACTCTCCAAACTTCTTAACCTGGCTTTATAAACTTTCCACAGTCCAAAGCTCACCTATCGCCATTCGTTAATGCCATGCCAGTCTTTTCAGATTGCATGTCCTTCCTAAGAGAAGCCTTTCCTGAACACACAACGAGAAATTGTATTCCTCTCCTCTAGTGTAGCACTATTTCCCTTTATAGTACTGTTTACTCATGATACATAAATGGTTTGCTTATGGTCTGCCTCCCCTTCTAGATGGTAAATTAGGCCAGGGCTCATGTCTTAACTTCACTGTGGAATACTCAGGACGCAGCAAAGTGTATGGTACTTAATAAGTAAGGCTCAGTAAATATCTGTTACATGATCATAACCCCAGCTCTGCTATGTGTTAGTCTATCAGTGTAGTAGTATGGAGCCAGCCAGCAGAGGGAGAAGGAATGAGTGTATTATAGTAAATCTTGAATCAGCAATGATTCAACTCTTATTAGAATAGAAAGATGCAGGAAAGATACAGTGTATCTGATAGTCCTCCAGAACATTCCTGGGAGAATGAGAATGAGAACCCAGGTGATCTAACTTTGAAGCCCACAGTACCCTGAATCAGTACCCTGAAGGAAGAAATATTTATTATCTATTACATATTTACTCCATATTTTTTCTTCAAGAAAAAAACTCCTGCTTAAAATAAACAAAAATAATTTTTACTTTCCAAGATTATTACATCCCATCTTCCATTTCAGTATCACAAAGTTTTGAGTTTAGGCCTGCTTCACATTCAAAGCTGAAATATTCTGCTAAATCCTGTTCGATCATCTGATGTTAGTGTAAAAAGGTTGGTGAAATGATGCATTTAAATCCTGTGTATGTAATTTTTGTTAAGGTGAAATTGACACAACATAAAATTATTCATTTTTACGTGAACAATTCAGTGGCATTTAGCACATTCGCAATGTTGTGCAATCACCACCTCTATCTAGTGCCAAGATATTTTCATCACCCCAAAAGGAAACCTTGCATCCATTAAGCAATTGCTCCCCATTCCGCCCCCCTTCCACCAGCTACTGGCAGCCACAATCTGTGTACTGTCTCCATGGATTTACTTACTCTATATATTTCATATAAATGGAATTATACACTATGTGACCTTTGTGTCTGCCTTCTAATATTTTTGACGTTCATCCACGTTGTAGCATGTATCAGTGTTTTATTCCTTTTTACACTGTATGTGTAAATCACAATTTGTTTATCCGTTCATCCACTGATGGACATTTGGGCTGTTTTCCAACTTTTGACTATTGTGAATAGTGCTGGTATGTTTGAGTACCTATTTTTAGTCCTTTGGGGTATATAGGAGCAGGATTGCTGGGTCACATGGTAATTCTGTGTTTCCCAGGGGAACTGCCAAATGATGTTCAGAGCAGCTGAACCATTTTACATTCCCCTCAGAAATGTATGCACTTGTTATTTTGTTATTTTCTCTCTTTTTAAATTATATTCATCCTAGGGAGTGTGAAGTGGTACCTCAATGTGGTCTTGATTTGCATTTCGCTAATGACTGATGATGTTGAGCATCTTTTCATGTGTTGGGCCATTTATATATTTTCTTTGGAGATATGTCTACTTAAGTCCTTTGCCCGTTTTTTGTTTTTTATTTTAGCTCTATTTTTATTGAAGTAGTGGTAGTGAGTTAATATGAGGCAAAGAGTAAAATCCAGGAAAATTCCTCAGACTTTTTTTTTCTTTTCTAATGCATTTTTTCAAAGACATAAAATTTACCATCTTAACCATTTTTAAGTATACAGTTCAGTAGTGTTAAGTATATTCACGTTGTTGTGAAACATCTCCAGAGCTATTTCATCTTGCAAAATGGGAACTCTATACTCATTAAACAACTCTTTTTCGCCCTCTCCCATCCCTGGTAACCACCATTTTTCTTTCTGTTTCTATGAATTTGACTACTTTAGATATTTCATACAATTGGAATCACGCAGTACTTGCCTTGTTGTGACTGGCTCGTTTCACTTAACCATGTCCTCAAGCTTCATCCATGTTGTAGCATGTGACAAGATTTCCATCCTTTTTAAGATTGAATAATATTCCATTGTATTTACATACCACATTTTATTTATCCATTCATCTGTTGATGAACATTTGGATTGCTTCCACCTCTTAGCTATTATGAATACTGCTGGTATTAACATAGGCATGCATATATCTCTTCAAGACCCTGCTTTCAGTTCTTTTGGATATATACCCAGAAGTGAGATTGCTGGATCATGTGGTAGTTCTATTTGTAATTTTTTGGGAACCTTCATACTGTTTTCCATAGAAGTTGCACCATTTCATAATCCCACCAACAGTGCACAAAGGCTCTTTTCCTGTATTTGAATTGGCTTGTTTTGTTATTGAATTGTAAGAGTTCTTTATATATTCTGAATGCTATACCCTTATTAGATATATAATGTCCAAATAGTTTCTCCCATTATGTACATATCTTTCCACTTTTCTTGAGAATGTCCACTGATGTATAATAGTTTTGAACTTTGATGAAGTCCAAGTTATCTAATTTTTCTTTTGTTGATCATGCTTTCATTGTCATATCTGAGACAAATCCATTGCCAAATCCAAAATCCCTATATTTTTGTCCAATAATTTTATGGTTTGAGTTCTTGTATTTAGGTCATTGATCCATTTTGAGTTATTTTGTTAATATGGTGTAAGGTTGGCAGTACAACTCCATTCTTTTGCATGTAGACATCCAGTTGTCCCACCACCATTTCTTGAAGAGGCTATCCTTTCCCTCATTTAATGATCTTGGCACCCTTGTTGAAAATCAACTGGCAATAGATGTATGAGTTTACTTCTGGCCTCTCAAATCTATTCCATTGATTTATGTATCTATCCTTATGCCAATACCACACTGTTTTGATTTGTAGTAAGTTTCAAAATCAGGAGGTGGGGTCCTTGACTTTTTCAAGATTGTTTTAGTTCTTTGGGAATCCCTTGTAATTCCACATGAATCTTATGCTCGTTTATGCAAAATATGCTCTTGGAATTTTGATAGGGATTGCATTTAATCCATAGATCAATTTGGGGAGTATTGCCATTTTTACAAAATTAAACTCATTAAACTCTTTCAACTCATGAACATGATATGTCTTTCCATTTACTTAGGTTTTCTTTAATTTACTTCAGCACTGTTTTGCAGTTTTCAGTATGCAAGTCTTTTACCTCCTTGATTAATTTTATTCCTAGGTATTTTGTTGTTTTGGATAATATATAATACATATATATATAAATATATATATATACACACATTTATTTATTATATGTATATGCACACATATACTATTTTTTTCTGAGCCATTTGAAATTAAATTACAAACACCATGGTATTTCTCTTCTGAATACTTAAGGATGTATCTCCTAAGAATAAGGATATTCTGCCACATAGCCTCAATACCATTATCACATGTAAAACTTATTATTTAGGCAATACATTCTACTGCACAGCCCATAAAATTTTACCAATTGTCACAAATCTCTCCTTAAGTGTTCCCTCAAGCCTATTAGTGCCAGGGCCTGGCCCCACCCACCAGCAGATGCGTACCAGACCCCTCCTGGGCCATGTAGCTAGCCACACTGTGACCCACCAGTGGACCAGCAGCCACTGCATGAGGTAGGGTCTAGTGGCCAATCAGGCTGTTGGCCAGCCCCACCTACCAGCATGCCCAAACAAAGGAACAAGACAAAACTCCAGAAGAAGAACTAAACAAAGTAGAGGTAAGCAATCTACTTGATAAACAGTTCAAGGTAATGACCATAAAGATTCTCAGTGAACTTGGGAGAAGACTGGATGAACACAGTGAGAAGTTTAACAGAGTAAAAATACATAAAGAAGAACCAAGCAGAGCTGAAGAATACAATAACGGAAATAAAAAATACATTAGAAAGAATCAATCAATTCATACTACCCAAGGCAATCTACAGATTCAATGCAATCCCTATCAAAATAGCAAAGTCAGGGAGTTCCCTGGCAGTCCAGTGGTTAGGACTCGGCACTTTCACTGCCAGGGCCCGGGTTCGATCTCTGGTTGGGGAACTAAGATCTTGCAAGCTGCACAGTGTGGCCAAATTAAAAACAAACAAACAAACAAAAAACCACACCAAAGTCATTTTTCACAGAACTAAAACAAATAATTCTAAAATTTGTGTGGAAACATAAAAGACTCTGAATAGTCAAAACAATCATGAGAAAGAAGAACAAAGCTGGAGGCATCATGCTCACTGATTTCAAAATATAACAAAGCTACAGTAATCAAAACTGGGGCTTCCCTGGTGGCGCAATGGTTGAGAGTCTGCCTGCCGATGCAGGGGACGCGGGTTCGTGCCCCGGTCTGGGAGGATCCCACATGCCGCGGAGCGACTGGGCCCGTGAGCCATGGCCGCTGAGCCTGCGCGTCCGGAGCCTGTGCTCCGCAACGGGAGAGGCCACAACAGTGAGAGGCCCACGTACCACCAAAAAAAAAAAAAAAAAAAAGCTTGTAAAAGGAATATTCAAAGTATTAACATCAGCAAGATGGCTGAATAATACTTTCTTGCTCACACCCGTCCTACCAACAACAATAATTCAGCATCCAGCAGGGAAAAAAGTGCCTTTGTGGCAGCTTTGGGACCCAGGTAGATTGTGAAATCTTGGTGCACTCCAAGACCAGGAGAGATATTTTGAGAAGGGAGGCCTGAACCCAGGGTGCTGACTTCACCCGTCACAGACCCGAAACAGCTCCGCATCTGAGGACTCAGCTCCCACCCCATTTGGCTTTGGTTCTGTCACCAGCACCATATGCTATGGGACCCAGAAGGAGTCATGCCCACCCATGCATTGGACAGTAGGCATACAGACCTCAGTCTTGGTTATGCATCCTGAAGTGGCCGGTGAACTGGCTCTAGCCACTCTCGGCTGTGATCTGAGAGCCCTTGCAAGTAAGCCTGTCAAACTTGGTCAAAGTGTAGATTTCGAAATAACTTTGAACTGGGCTCCAGTCCGTCTTAGCCACAGTCAGCGAACAGTCATGCTGACAGAAGGACCGAGCAGCAGACGCACTATGCCCCAGAGATCATGAAATGGCCCTATACTTTGTTCCGGCCCCTGTGGCCACGGCCGTGGAGCAGTCCAGCCCACCCAGGGCCCTGGCGGGAGACCTACCAATCCATGCCTCCCGAGCCAGGTCTGCAGACCTCAGTGAAACCTGAAATAGCCCTGGGCCTCGGTTTCAGCCCTTCTCAGCCACAATCCAGAGCCAGTCCCGCCCACCCAGGGATTCATCCAATTACCAGGTCCACCCAGGGTTTCATCCAATTACCAGGTGGGAACTACCTCCAAACACCTGGTGATAGGCTGCTGTCTGAGGACCCAGCTGCGGAATCTGAAGCAGACCCTTCTCCCAGCACCACCATATTGAACAAGGTACTGGAGGCAGTCCCTTACCACCGGTGACCAGACAGGATCCAGGCCTGCCCCAGCCCCTAATAACACGCCCGCCAGCCACGGACCCCCCTAGAGACCCAGCAACATCACATAACTGGCTCTAACCCAGCAAGACTGCAATTCTGAAAGTAATCTCATCATCCCTGGGAACTGACAGGACCTTGAAGAGATATCTGCACCCACACGTACATTGCAGCATTATTTACAATAGGCAAGAAAGGGAAACAGCCTAAGTGTCCATTGACAGATGAATGGATAAAGACAATGTATCTATTGGGAATTCCCTGCCAGTCCAGTAGTTAGGACTTGGCGCTTTCACTGCTGAGAGCATGGGCTCAATTCTTGGTCAGGGAATTAAGATCCTGCAAGCCGTGCGGCGCGGCCAAAGGGGGAAAAAAAAGGCTAGAAAATGTATCTATCTATAATGGAATATTATTCATCCATAAAAAGAAGGAATTTCTGCCATTTACAACAACAGGGATGGATCCTGAAGGCATTATGCTAAGTGAAATAAATCAGACAGAGAAAGACAATTACTATATGACCTCACTTATATGTGAAATCTAAAAAAGAAAAAAAGGAGAGAGCTGAACTCACAGAAATAGGATGAGAATGGTGATTGTCTGGGGCTGAGGGGTGGGAGAAAATGGTGTTAACACTGAGTGTTAATCGTCTGTGGGATATACAAGTAGAGATATCCAACAGGCTGTTAGGTATACAGGTTTGGAGGCTGAGTGACTCAGTGAAACAGGTGGTTTTGAGACGGAGCCCATATTCATTTGCTAGGGCTGCCATAACAAAATCCCACAAACTGGCTGGCTAAACAGCAGAAATTTATTTTCTCACAATTCTGGACGGAGCTAGAAGACTGAGACCAAGGTGTCAGCAGGACTGGTTTCTTCTGAGGCCTCTCCTTGGCTTATAGACGGACATCTTTTCTCTGTGTCTTCACATGGCCTTTCCTCTGTGTGTGTCTGGGTCCTAATCTCCTCTTCTCCTAAGGACGCCAGTCATATTGAATTAGGGTCCTTCCTAATAACCTCATTTTAACTGAATTACCTCTTTAAAGACCTAATCTTCAAAATACAGTTATATTCTGAAATACTGGGGGTTAGGACTTCTACATAAGACTTTGTGAGGGACACCATCCAACTCCTAACAGGGCCCAAAGGTAGTCTCTCAACCATGAGGACCCTGACTAAACAGAATAGAATTTGTATTCAATAACACTGAGTTAAAGTAATCCTGGAAGCAATCAGTAAAGGTAAAATTTCCCCTAATTCACTGAGCAAGTGAGTTTTGCAAGTGTGTTTGGGGAAGGAGATACTTTCCAAAGGGAGATATAAACACAGGAAGGAAGAGAAGTAGTAAAGGGAGGAAATGAGCTTGTGCCTTTCAGGAAGCTGTCTCATATTTGGCTCCAGTCAAGAAAACAGGAAAAAAAGATCATTTAGACAGAAAATAACTAAATTTCAAGGGCAATTTCTACTCATAGGAAGAGACTAATTTTAAAACATGCCATGCTGTGTTTGAGAAAGGAAGTTAAATCAAAGAAATGAAGCTAGGAAAACTCCTTGCCAATATTTCTGTAACTATACCCAGGAGCAAGAATTACAATGGATTTCTCACCCCTTGGGTCAGGGACTAAGGGCTGTTTTTGCAGTGCTGTGGAAAACAAGCTCTGGCATATGTTTATTAAATATTTGGTGGTGGGCAGGAAGGAAAGGGGATGACAGGAAAAATACAAGAATAAATCTTGTTTTTTTATCAGATCAATTCACTCTATGGGGCAATCTTCTTTTTGTCCCATGTATTTTCATTCTTTTTAAAAAATATTTATTGTATTTATTTTGGGTGTGTGGGGTCTTCGTTTTGGCATGGAGGGTCTATTAGTTGTGACATGCGGACTCTTAGTTGTGGCATGTACAACTAGTTCCCCGACCAGGGATAGAACCCAGGCCCCCTGCACTGGGAGCACGAAGTCTTACCCACTGGACCACCAGGGAAGTCCCTGTCCCATGTATTTTCATTCTTTAAAAGCTATGTGACCTTGGACAACTTATTCACTCTCTCGGTTCCTTACTTTGCCCATCTGTAAAATGGTGGTAATACCTTCCTCACAGAGTTCTTATCGGGGATAAATGAACTGATACATGAAAAAAGTTAAACCTTTCTGGGTGCACAGTAGACTCTCAATGTGTTTGTTAGTTGTCTTCATCAGCCCTGACACCACATCATCACCTGTCATCACCCACGTCCCTCTAACTTTACTCGTGTCACTCTCACTCCCAGCAATGCCTTCCTTTCCCCTCTCCCAAGTTGTGCTTTGGGTAGGCTTTCCGTGAGGGTTCCAACCCAGACTGACCTTGCTACAAGGAGGAGATCGACGGCTGAGCTTGGTGCTGAGGTGCTGTGGGTTGATTCAGATGATGGACAGCCTTGGGGAGGCGTACCAAGAACATACCTTCTGGGCTCAAGAACTTCAGATGGCAATTCTAACAAAAACTGGCACTGAGGTTCCAGCAGTTTCTTCCACGGGTGGAAGTTGAGAGTGGGATTTAATCTAGTCGAGGACATCATCCAGTAGGAAAGCACACAGACCCCAGAAGCAGCAGAGAGGGCAGGGAGAGCTTTGGCTCAGAGACGGCCTGGGCCTGATCCACTTCTTGTTCCTAACTGACTGGCTGGAAAGGTCACCAGGATGATAATTCATGAGTTGTTTGTAGTTAGTTGATATCTGCAAGGAGATGCCCAAAATTATTCTCTAAAATTGTCGCTGCAAATCCTAGCAAAGGTTTCTGCAAACTGCTCATCCTAAAATACACTAGAAACTTTTTCATGTGAAGAGAAATCCCAGCCCTTGTGGTAGGTTCACTCATTTTGGGAATCATCAGATATTTCTAAGAGGGTCAAGCATCCCTTAACTTCTCATCATTTGTTCCCCAGGCTGCATTGCTAATGAGAAAGATTAAAGATCTGTGGCTCTTCTTGGTGTCGTCTGCAACCTTCTGGGCAATGACTGTCTCCATCTATAGAACATATCACATTTTAGAGTCTTGCCTCCAACTATTAAAATGATCAGAGAATTTAGTTAAAAAAAAAAAAAGGGATGAGCTTCTCATTGGCTCCAGTCTTCTCTGCTTTCTTTAAAGCCCTTGACCTCTTACCTGGACCTCTTTCTTTCAGTAGACAACGCATCCTGCCACTTTTCTCAGAAGTATGAACTGCTTCAATTTTCTCTCACCCTCAAAATGTGTCCAGACATTCGTATATATACTCCATATTCCCTTCTTTCTTAGCCTAGAGTTCTGTTAGGACACTTAGTTTTAAGTCACAGAAATCCTATCCAAATTAGCTTAAGCAAAAATGCAACTTTACTATAAAGGTTCCAGGGTATCTTGGGAATATTTGGATGTAGCTAGATCCCTGGGCAGAGCTGGAGCCAGGGACTTCTTTCCCATTTGGACTGTCTCTTACCTATACAGTTCTCTTTGGAACTGCTTCATCATTCTCTTATGCTGTGTACCAGTTCTGCCTACATCTCCATCCATTGGAACAAGTTACCAATAGTGCCTCAGTTCAAATCTCTATTCCATCAGGCAGCCAGATGGAGCCGGAAAGCTCCATTCTGATTCCAAATTCCCATGGGTGCATTCTGATTAGCCAGCTTGAGCCAAGACCCACTCTTGGACCAATGAACTCTAGCCACGGAGTCGGGTCACAGTGTATAGCCACGGCTGTTCCTATGGTAGCCATCTGAATGGAGGTGAGGCCAGCGGAATGTGGGAGGTGGGCAGACCTCCCTGAAGAGGCAGAAGGTCCCAGAAAAGGAGGGGATTCTGGGACAAAACAATACGTGTCTACTGCATGCTGTCCCTTCTCTCCAGGCAAATTGCATTCCACCTCTTTGCAGTTCCTTCAGGATCTGGTCTCATTAATCACCCTTTTTTTTTTTTTTCTTTTACATTTTCAATCTGTTTCTCTACCTGGGCGTTAAAATTTGCTCAAGGCCATCCTGTACTAGAGGACCATCCCATAACCCTTCTTCAAGCTCCTGCCCAACTGGGTACCATTTCTCTCTACCAAGTAAATTTCATCCACCCTTTACTCACTTTTTACCCCAACCTGGCCTACTCCCCCTTGACTCCTGCTGCTTCCATTTCCCCAAGGTGCTTCTTGGTGTTGGAAGGGCTGAAGACAAGGCAGAGAGAAGGAAGCATGAAGTGTATAGGCCACTGTGAGTAGGCGTGATGTCTCTGACGTGCCAGAGACCCCCTCCCAGCACATCTCAGTAGCCACAGAGCCTAGCCCCAAGGGGCACTCTGGACTGTGAGGTGTGACACTGACCAGTCCCTGACCTTTCAAGCTTCCTAGTTCCAGAGAATCTGTGGCCACAGCACCACCTGGACCCCACCCAGGCTGCTGATAGCTTGTTTACCAAAGCCTCCACTTGCCATTCGCTTCCTCAGGTGAGGGTAATCTCTCTGCTAGGTCTGTGCCCTCGGGAATGAAAAGGACAGGGAACAACCACAGGTTTGACCGGAATTGCTGCTTTAAGCGTACCCACTGGTAAAGGCCGAGCCCCCCAGCACTTGCTCCCCACGCTGCCTTTCTGGTGCTCTCGGCTACATGGGTGCTTATGGAGACACCCCAGCTAATGAAGCCCTTTGCTGGTTTAATTTTTTTCAAACTTTTTATTATGGTAAATTTTAAACACGTACAAAGTAAAGAGACTAGTTTTACGTGTCTACCACCCAGGTTCAACCACTCAGGTTCAATAAGAATCTATTTAAAGCCTGTGTTCTTCCATCTGTACCACCAAACCAACACCCTTCCCCATAATCTCAAAGCAAATTTCAGATATATTTTGTCTGTAAATATTTCAGTATGTATCTCTAAATAATAATGTCCCTTTTTTGTTTTTGTTTTGTTTTCTGGTTTTGGTCCTGTTTATTAAGGTATAATTTACATGAGGTAAAATTTTCCTTCTTAAGGTACAGTTCTGAGGTTTTAGAAACTCCTTCAGTCAGGGGACCACCACAATCAGGATACATATCCCTTTGCAGTGAACTCCCTCTCCCATCCTCAAGCAACCACGGATCTATTTTTATTCCTTAGTTTTACCTTTTCCAGAATGTCATAAAAATGGAATCAAAGTATGTAGCCTTTTGAAGAATCACCTTTTAAAACATAATCATACCATTATCACACCTCCTCGGTCAGCAATAATTTCCCCAATATCAAATATCCAGTGTTCAGGGCTTCCCTGGTGGCGCAGTGGTTGGGAGTCTGCCTGCCGATGTAGGGGACACGGGTTCGTGCCCCGGTCCGGGAAGACCCCACATGCCGCGGAGCAGCTAGGCCCGTGAGCCATGGCCGCTACGCCTGTGCGTCTGGAGCCTGTGCTCCGCAACGGGAGAGGCCACAACAGTGAGAGGCCCGCGTACCGCAAAAAAAAAAAAAAAAAAATCCAGTGTTCACATTTCCACAATTGCTCTAAAAAACATTTGTTTATACTCTCATTAGGATCTAAAGAAAGGATTGCAAACTGGTTGTTATGTCTCTATAGAAAATCTATAGGTTTCCTCCCCGTTTTAAGAAACGAGGTTGTTATGAAGCGTTTCCCTCAATCTGCATTTTATTGACTGCATCTGCATGTTGTCATTTCTCCCATTCCCAAAGCCTTGTTTCTAAACTACGGCCCATGGCCCAGCGGCAATCTGCATCACCTGGGAGTTTGTTAGAAATGCAGAATCTGGGACCCCACTCAAGACCTACTGAATCAGAATCTGCATTTTTAACATTTTTAACAAGATCTCCAGGTGATTCACCTCCTGTGAATTGGTAGTGAGAGCTAGAGTTTGGGCCTCTCGCTGTTGTGGCCTCTCATACGCGCAGGCTTAGTGGCCATGGCTCACGGGCCCAGCCGCTCCACGGCACGTGGGATCTTCCCGGACCGGGGCACGAACCCGTGTCCCCTGCATCCGCAGGCGGACTCTCAACCACTGCGCCACCAGGGAAGCCCCGAGAGCTAGAGTTTTGATATGGTTTAGGTTCACTATTTTGGGGGGCAAGGCTGCTTTGTAGGTGGTGTTGCACCCTTGATTACTTCTCAACCCAGCATGCCTGCTCCTCGTCTGCCAGGACTTGTGCCTCCTTGTCACTCAGGCCTCTGAAAATGCAGGCACGACCAAGGATCTGCCCTCTGCCAGCCTCCACTCTCTCTCCCTCCTGAGCCCCAGTGAGCTCACTTACCCCAGAGCTCTCAGGTATCACTTTTATAATCATGATCCACAAGTCTTTCTCTCTAATCCTGACTTGTCCTTGGTCTCCTGATTTGCCTTTCCAGTTGCTGAAAGAATATATCTTCCTAGATGTTCAGCCTGCCCTTTAATTCAACACATCAAAGCCTAAACCATTATTTTCCCTCTTATCTTCCCTTTTGGGTTAGTAACCTAGCCATCTTCTGATCACTCAGGCTACACTGTTTGAAGTTCTCTTGTATTTTCCACCCACTCTTTCATGTCCTGCCTCTAATCGGTAGTTAAGTTTTATTAATTCTTCTTCTGTATTTGTCAGCCTTCATTAGGTTATTCTGAGGCAAGAAACAATTTCCCTCAATTTCAGTGGTTGACAGCACAAAGTTATATTTTTTGCTCAAGTTACGAGTTGGCCGTGAGTCGACTTCAGCTCTGTTCTGCTGTAGGTGTCTTCTTTCTGGGATCCGGGCTGAAGAAGCAGTCCCAATATGGGGTATGGCAAAGGGAAATGAGGAATGGCAGGACTATGAATCAGTTTCAAAGCCTCTGCTCAGTCGTGGACAAATCAGTTCCATGCACATTTCATTTTCCATAGCTAATGACAAAGTCAAGTCCCATATCTGTGGGTTGGGAAAGTACATCAAGTATCTCAAATCCATAGTGCAATCTATCACAACTACTATTTTATATCTCCGTCACATTCCTTATTCAATTCCTTTACCCCTGCCTCAAACTTCACTTTTCTCAGCTTAGAATTCACTTCCTCGGGGAAGCCTTTTCCCCGACATCCTCAGACAAGATCATATCCACTGCTCTCTGTTGTCATGGGACTTGTACTTTTTCACAGCATGTGGCACAACTGTAATGAATTATTTATGCAATATTTAATGTCTGACTTTCCCCCTAGACTGCAAGTTCTGTGAGGGCAGAGACAGCATCTGCTTTGCTTACGATGTTATCCTTGGCACCTAGAAAACTGTCTAGAGCCCATCACATATTCAGTAATTATGTAAAAGATGCAAAAGAATGAATGCATATCTTAGTCATGCCCATATCATCCCGCACCTGGATTACTGAGAAACATTATCAGTAGTTTTTTTTGTTTGTTTTGTTTTGTTTGTTTGTTTTTGTGGTACTGTGGGTCTCTCACTGTTGTGGCCTCTCCCGTTGAGGAGCACAGGCTCCGGACACGCAGGCTCAGCGGCCATGGCTCACGGGACCAGCCGATCCGCGGCATGTGGGATCCTCCCGGACCGGGGCATGAACCCGCGTCCCCTGCATCGGCAGGCGGGCTCTCAACCACTGCGCCACCAGGGAAGCCTATCAGTAGTTTCTGACGTCTATTTTATTCTTCAGCCATCAAGGTTTCTGTCCTAAAGACCTACTCTTTTCACATCATCTATTAGTCGTTTCATTCAGCTTCTTCTTCTGCCACGTTTCCAGCTGAAACATAGTATTGAAGTTTCCTGAATTATTACGCTTTCTCAGACCTCCATCCTTTTGCACATACATACTATTCGTTCTAAAGAATTCACCCCCGCCCTGCTCGGGGCTCTGCCTGGTAAAATCCTATTCACCTTGTACATCTCAGTCTGGAGGCTGTCTCCCCTGATGAGCCCCCCTTGGCTCTCAGTGCAGACTTGGGCCCCCTACCGCTCTGCTTCCCCGTTCTGTGTCTGCACCTCCGTTTCAGCAATTGTCGTGTTGTATTCTAATGGTTTGTGTGCTTCTACTAGACTAAGCTCAACCAGGGCAAGAACGATATTTTTGTCTCCTATTACCCAGCACTTAATATAGAGCCTGGCACAAAGCAGGTGCTCCAAATTGCTGCTAGGCTGTTGCAAGCTACAGTTATTGAACAAAGGAACAGCTTCTCTATCCAAAAGCAGAGGTCAAAACACATGTTAACAACTTCCATGCACTTCAGGCATGGGCAACGCCTCAGACCTCCTATCAGAATCAACATACACCCAGTCCTAACATTGTTTGTGGTTTTCCAGCACAGATTAGAGAAAGGAGAGAGGTACTTCTAAAGAGAGGCCTAGTGACAACTGCAGAAAGTGGCCTCTGACGGCTGTCAGTAAACAACCAGAGAGCACCCACGGCAGCAAAGGTGGCTGCTTTCTTGGAGTCGGTGTACTAGTGTTTCCCTGGCAAGGTCCTGCTTCCTGCAGCCCTCCCCCATAATTCTGAGCCTGGAGACTTCTTAGATTAAAATAAATAAATAAATAAAAATCCAGGGCTTCCCTGGTGGTGCAGTGGTTGAGAATCTGCCTGCCAATGCAGGGGACATGGGTTCGAGCCCTGGTCTGGGAAGATCCCACATGCCGCGGAGCAACTAGGCCCGTGAGCCACAACTACTGAGCCTGCTCATCTGGAGCCTGTGCTCCGCAACAAGAGAGGCCGCGACAGCGAGAGGCCCACGTACCGCGATGAAGAGTGGCCCCTGCTCGCCACAACTAGTGAAAGCCCTCACACAGAAACGAAGAGCCAGCACAGCCAAAAATAAATAAATAAAATTAAAAACAACCAACCAAAAAAAAAAAACTATTAAAAAAAAAAATCCTTGGTGACTTTTTTTGTTTCCCTCCTAGCTGGAGAAGGGGGCCAGACTCTGGGCCCCAGTTTCCTGGTGACGAGCCTGATGAAAGGATGACTTCCTTCATTGGGCTCCTCTTTTCTTCTTCTTTTTCTTGGTAGCAGCAGCAGTCTTGGCTTGGATTTGGTTTTCCAGGAAAGCAAAGTGTATGGTCCAGAGTGAATTTTTGCTCCACCACACATTGGCTAAAATGGTGATTCTCATACATGAGAGTGAGTCAGAATCACCTGGAGGGCTTGTTAAGCCAGAGCTTGTTGGATTCCAACCTCAGAGTTTCTGATTCAATCGGTCTGGGGTATGGACCTAGAATTTTGCATTTCTAACAAATTCCTAGGTGGTGATGCTGCCAGTCTGGGGACCATACCTTGAGAGTTACTGGCCTAAACGATAAGCCTCAAGCATGACCAGTGATGAAAAACTCTGGCCAAACAGAAAAATGCAGAAAATTTCATCTTTGATCATGCACTTCTTGCTTCATTTACACAAGCGTTTGCTTTTCTTTTTTTTTTTTTGGTTTCTACTTGTGGGACCAGTTGAACTGGATATTTATTATCAGATATTTACTTAGACCAAAAAAAAAATAGTTATAACTTCTGTAAAAATAGAAGATGCTGGCATCCTGACTTCCCTGCAAGGGCAGTTCTCCAAAACTGCTCTCTTCTAGATCTCTATCACTGACTCATCTTTAGACCAAAAGCACCAGAAGCAAAGTCATCGTCAGAACTCAGCAGCACCTTGTTCTCTGCTGTCACCCCCCCATCCTTACCCCAACTCTCCCCAAGCTCTTTTTACTCCAGATATCAGATTTTGTATTAAACCATTAATGGTAGTTGCTAAGTCAACATACTCCTAATATAAGGCCATTTCAAAATTAACATCATGGGGCTCCCCTGGTGACGCAGGGATTAAGAATCCGCCTGCCAGTGTAGGAGACATGGGTTCGAGCCCTGGTCCGGGAGGATCCCACATGCCGCGGAGCAACTAAGCCCGTGCATCACAACTACTGAGCCTGCGCTCTAGAGCCCGCGAGCCACAACTACTGAGCCTGTGTGCCACAACTACCAAAGCCTGCGTGCCTAGAGCCCGTGTTCCACAAGAGAAGTCACCGCAATGAGAAGCCTGCGCACCGCAACGAAGAGTAGCCCCTGCTTGCTGCAACTAGAGAAAGCCCACGCACAGCAATGAAGACCTGACGCAGCCAAAAATAAATAAATTAAATAAATAAATTTATATAAAAAATTAATATCATGACCTATCATTAGGTAATTGACTAAGGTTATATTCATTGAAAAAATGTTAGCAATGTAGAGAGTGGATGAAAACATCAGAAAACTGTTAAAATGCTTCCAAGAAAATCAACACAGGCATATTTGGAGTAATGTAACTTGCATCCTTCATGCTGCTCACCAATGGCTTTTGGCTTAAGCACCGTCTCTCTGTTCAGTTTTAATTAGACAGAACCCAAGGGGTCAGCTTTGATTTTGAAACAGAACTGTCACCGACAATAAGAGTTCCCGTGTAGGAGGAAAACTCCCTAGCATTCTCTTAGCAGGACTTGGAGAGAAGAATGAATAATATCCAGCAAATTCCAAATTTCATTGATGTTAAAACTCACACTGTTCTGCATTGTAACATTTCTGAATTTCAGGTTCATCTTACAATGAATGGCATTTTATAGTCATGGTTGGTCAGGTGACAACTGAGATGTTTTGTCACTGCCTGAACACACACAAACTCAGTGGTTATTCCTGGTGGGAAGACTTGGCAACTGTAATCTCCATGTTTCCGTCAACAAGTTGTATAAAGACCATCTGGAAAAGAAACATGCTGCCTGTTGTCTGAAAACCTTCTGTAGATGCCTTCAGGTAAGATCAAGATTGTGCCAGCATTCGGGCTTCCCTGGTAGATAATGTCATAGTGTTACTAGGAAATGAGCTTTGACCCGAAAGGGATCTCACACTCTGAGAGCCACTGGTATATGAAATGATGGTGTGTTTTACACCATCAGAATTAATGAATATGAACACATTTCCACCTAAAATATTAGAAGGAGTAAAACCTTAACATGGAGAACTATTGTTGGGCAGTTGGTGTAGCACTGTGAGACACTGAGAAATTAACTGATGTACTTTTCTTTTGTGTCTGTGGGAAATGTTTTCTTCCTCCCACTTCAGCGGCCAGCTCACACTGGGTATCCTGCAGATCTGGGTAATTCTGACCTTAAGAGAGAAGGTGACTGGGTCCTGAATTTCAGGACACAGTGGAGCTGGCTGTTTAGGAAGAGGACACGATAGGAGTTGGGACAAAGTTCAAAGGAGGAGTGTGGCCTGGCTCTGGGTGGAGAAAGCTGGATTTCCTGGAGACTAGGAGAGGAGTGGGCCTTGCAGTTTCTGCCAGTGATGGAGAGCTGGAAAGACAAGTGAGTGTCTGTGCAGGTACCTGTGGAAGAAGGACACTGGGGGCATAAGGCATTGGAACACCAGCCAGGGTCCAAGGGGACTGTCAAGCCAGAGAGAGGTCAGCCTCTGGGGAGGTTCTGGCCTTCCGGGTACCATGACGGCTGGAGCAAAGAGATCCTACTGACAGTCACCTGACCAGGGCCTATTCTGCCACCGCCATCTTGACCTGGAATCCTAGAACTGCCCAAGGAAGAAGGACCAGAGCTATGACCAAAACCAAAATGACAGTTTTCTCTTTCTTCAGGAATCGCTGGAACCAGATTAGCTTTGGTTTAGAAACTACAGAATAGTTACAGCAGCAAAAGCAAAGCAGTGATGAGCACATCTGAGATCATCCTGAATTTGATTTCTAGCGCTGACACTTACTAGCTGGAATGACATTGCTGATAGAACCCACTTCGCAGGATCCCCTCTGGGAGCACTAAATGAGTGACACACTCGGAAGCTCTTCAAACAGCGCCTGGCACATAGTAAGTGCAACATACCTGTCATCATCTCTTGTACCTGGGATGTTCTGGAGGTGTCATACCAGCCACACTGCATCTTTTGGGGACTGGGATAGCTGAAGTTTGACCCTATGTGTAAACGAAGACTACCTTCTAACACTGGAGTCCACGGGACCGCGGGCAGGAAGTTATTCAAAACTGCAGAAGCGCTCTACCCAGGTGCGGGTGGCAGAGGCTGTATGGGAGAGTCCTCGGCTCCACTGCAGACTGACTCCAAGGTCTTCCTGCCTTAGCCCACCGCACCAAGCAAGCCGGAGGGACTGAGGGCTTTTCTCGGCCGTAAGTGCAGGCGTGCCACGTGCACTCGGGCATATTCGCCGACATGCAGGCAAGTCCGAGCAAAGACTGCCACGATTTCGTAGGGGCCGGGTCCTCCTGGGTTTCTTAATTTCTGGGTTTTCACATTTTTGCCAGGGCGGGCTCTGGCGCTCTTTGCGCAACTGGGGTAGGGGCGCCTGCAAGTCTGAGCCGCCTGCAAGTCTGAGCCGCAAGGTGGGCGTGGGCAGGCCCGTCGAGGCCTTTGCCACCTGCTGGCAACAGACGCGTCCAAGGGTGGGGGAGGAGGAGACAGGTCCCCTCCCCAACCCCACTCTCCCCTCCCCCGCGCATCCCGCCTCCGAGGTGGGCGAGGCCGGAGCTCACGGTCCCGCGGGCTCCCTCAGGGGGCGGAGCCGAGGGAGGGGTTTGCGAGCCAGTCACGTCCTACGCTGTAGAGCGGAGCCGCGAGAGGCCGGCCCAGGAGGCGCCACATCCGGCGGCTGCCCCGTGGTGCATAAAGCCGACGCCGCTGGGGCCACCACCGCAGTTGGTTTCCAGCAGCAGCTCTGGCCTCTTCTCGGCTGCGGGAGCAGCTTCTCCAATGCCCCAGAGCGGCCATGAGCTCCCCGCACTGGTGGGACCAGCTGCGGGCTGGCAGCTCGGAGGTGGACTGGTGCGAGGACAACTACACCATCGTGCCTGCCATCGCCGAGTTCTACAACACGGTGCGGAGTGCGGGAGTGGGGATGGCAGCCGGGCTCGCGGGAGGGGGCTGTCCCCAAGCGCCGCGGCGCCTGGAGCCTGGACTTGGGTCTGTGCGTGCATCTGGGGCATTTTCGCTCCAGGGCCGGAGTCGACCCACGCCCCCTCCCCTGCGCGCCTTCCAGTTCTCCATCTGTCCTCCTCTCCTGTCCCTATCGCCGACATCTGGGCTCATCCCCCTCTAAGTCATTTCTTTCTGATGGCTCTATTGTCTTGTTTGGTCCTCACCTGTCCCGGAGTCAGTGCTCCGTGTCAGCCCATACCCCCAGTTTGGGTCATTGGGGATGGTGAACCCGCCAGGACTACTCCCTTCGTCCCTTAGGATCTCTGTGGCGTGACGCACTTGGGTCGCATTGTGCGTTTTTGCCCTGAGCACCTGCTCTAGGAGTCCGGGGAAACGGGGAGACCTCCCGGCAGGTCTCTGGGGCGGGGCCCACTCCGAAGGTTGGCCCCGCCCCAAGCGTACACCAATAATAGGTCGAGTTCCTTTGGGCCAGAATTAAGTTAATTGCTTCGAGTTCTTATTTCCTTGCCTTTAGTACAGAGTTTCACACCAGCCCCAAGTTCAGCTCCCCCAGGCCTGTGCATTCTTCAGTTATTAAGCCTGGGAAGTGAAAGGGAAATGTGGGAGGGATCGTGTGCGTGTTTTATGGACTTGCCTAGGTCTCTAGATGTGGGCAAGACGAAACTTCCCCACTGCAGAATCCTGTGTGCTTTTAATCTTTGTGGGAGAGAAAGCCTGCAGTTGGGAAGGAAATGCCTCTTCTTTTTGCTATGCCCATGCCTCAGGATTCTGGTACCAAAATGTGAGACTTTGCATGGTCATTTCTGTGGCTTTTCATTTCACTGCCCTAACATGGAAGACGGGAACTCCCGGTTTAAAAGTCGCTGTGAATTTGAGATTGTTCTTTGGGATTTCCCCCTTAGATTTGCTGGAGAGAATGTCCTTGGCGTGAGTCAAATACTTCTTGCCTGGAAGGATCTCCCATGAGCTAGTCCCTCTCTTACTCATTGATGAGAAAACTGAGCTCTCCAGAGGGGAGCTGCTCTGCGTACATTTCTGGCATGGCTGGGGCCACAATCCAGAGCCTGCACTCTCCCTCCCCTCTTTGCTGAAATCCACTGCTGCCCTCCCAGCAAACTTTCCTCCTTTTTTTATGACCGGATTAATTCCTCAAGGAAACCTTAGGCCCTCTGCTGCCCCTAGACGCTGTGACAGGTGCAGTCAGTGGAGGTGGCCACCCTTCACCTATTGTACAACCTGTTTCAGACCATGCTATCAGGTGTGGACAGGTGCCTTCAGAGGATGAACTGGAGCAGGGCTGGGTGCTTTCAACGGCAGTAACTCAGTTTCTCCACTTGTAAGTGGAGAGTACTACTAAGGATTTCACCAGAGTTAATTAAGAAATGACAGCTTGGGGATAGGTTCTCACACACCCAGCAAGGTAATTATCTGTGGAGTCTGAGGCCAGCAGAGTCAGGCCTGGTTATTTGGCCAAAAATGTTAGTGTATAGCTGCTGTGGGTCTGCCTTGAAAAGCCCCAGAGTGCTGGATGAGGGGAAGACCTTATTTTGTCTTAACTTTTAATCTAGTCCCATTGGAGCTGTTTCTTAGTGAGTGCCAAAGTCTTTTTTAGAAATGAGCTGTTGATCTTCAGTTGCAGTGTCTGGGTGATTAGCTCTGCTGGTCTGCCTGGCAAACCTAATTCTTTGGAATACTTGTAAACCGCAGAATTTGCTTTAGCAAAGTGGAGAGATTGAGGGTCTCAGAGAAGTAGTTGGCCATCAAACTTTGTAGAGTGTCGATCCAAAGAGTTTACCAAAAAACGCTTCCTCCTCTTCTTTTCACATCCTAGTTACCTTCTGTTCCTCATCACAGGACAAACCCATGCTTATCTTACGCCTGTATTAAGGAAGACATCGAGCTATTACTTGGTAACAAACATCTCATTAAATCCTCATAGCGAGGCAGCAGGCCTAATTATCCACTTTACAAGAAAATAATAATCATTACTCATTTTGAGAAAAAATTTGAAGGAATGAACATGTAAAATCAGGAGGAGACTGGGAGGGGGATCTAGAACCTTCTTAATGGAGCTTGGCAGTAGCACATCACTACTGCAACTTTAGTCACTCCTGGCTGCCACTCGTTGTTCGCTATGTGTTGACGCTCTGCTGGGTACTCTACAGTCACCCTCAGCAGTGGGTGCTATTTATTACATCCGTTTTGTAAAGGGGGAAACTGGGGTCTGGATAGATTTTGCAACTTGCTAAGAACATGGCAGAACTAGAGTCAGAACTTGGACGTTCTAACTTGGATCCTGCTAAAATACTGCTCTTGAAGATGTACATGCCGTTGTAGCTACTTTAGATTTATTTATTTAGCGTGATACAGGTGTTTCTTGTTCAGTCATTCTTTAACTTAAAACTCCTGCATTGGGACCATTTGATCTCTAGGCTAATCGTGGTGTTTGATATGGGGAAAAAAGTTTTGTTTAAAGTAGTTTTTTTTTTCTTTTTTTGGCCGTGTCATGTGGCATGCGGGATTTTGGTTCCCCAACCAGGGATTGAACCTGGGCCCCCTGCAGTGGAAGTGCAGTCTTAACCACTGGACCACCAGGGAAGTCCCTTAAAGTAGTTTTTTGAAATTATTGTTTATTATAAAAGTAACAACATGATCATGGTAAAAAAAAAAATCAGAGTAGGCAAGTTATAAAGTGAAAAATACCCTTCCGTATCTTTTCAGACATTTTATAAGCATGCAAAAAACACGTGTATTTGTGTAAACATAAAAGATATGTGTGCAACGTGTATATACACACCACAACCCAATTGAGATCATGCTACAGAAACTCTTCTGCACCTTGGTTTTTTCCCTTAATTTGTCTTGGAGATAATCCCATATTGGATCATATAGAATTATCTTCCTCTTCACAATGTCTATACAGTATTTCATTTAATGGATTGACCATAATTTATTAAACCAGTCAATTCATTATTGGTGGACATTTAAGGAAGTTTCTGTTTATTGTTTTCATTTTGGTTTCTGAACAGTGATGCAATGAATATCCTCAAATAGGCATCGGGATGTACTTCTCCGAGTACTAATTCTAGATGGGAAATTGCTGTGTGGAGGGGAGTATTTACTTCAAAGGCTTTTAATTGTTGCTTAATGGTCCACCAGAGAGAGTACTCTGATCTGTGTTCCCACTGGCCATGTTTGGGAGTACAGAGCATTTTGCTTTTGGTCCCTGCAAATCTCCATTGCCTCATATTTTGTCATTGTCCTTTGCGTCAGCCAAGCCCAAATATGTCTTCCAAGAACACATCATGCCCTTACACAGTCTTTTGCTTTTGCACATTTTGTACTGTTTCCTGTAAATACAAGTTTTAGGGCTTCCCTGGTGGCGCAGTGGTTGAGAGTCCGCCTGCCGATGCAGGGGACACGGGTTCGTGCCCCGGTCCGGGAAGATCCCACATGCCGCGGAGCGGCTGGGCCCGTGAGCCATGGCCGCTGAGCCTGCGTGTCCGGAGCCTGTGCTCCACAACGGGAGGGGCCACAGCGGTGAGAGGCCCGCGTACCGCAAAAAAAAAAAAAAAAAAAGTAAATACAAGTTTTATTGAATTGAGTTCCTTTTTATGTTTTAAGGTTTCTTTTGTTGTTGTTTTCTTTTTTTTTTCTTTAGCGGTACTCGGGCCTCTCACTGTTGGGGCCCCTCCCGTTGTGGAGCACAGGCTCCGGACACGCAGGCTCAGCGGCCATGGCTCACGGGCCCAGCCGCTCCGCGGCATGTGGGATCTTCCCGGACCGGGGCACGAACCCGTGTCCCCTGCATCGGCAGGAGGACTCTCAACCACTGCGCCACCAGGGAAGCCTATGTTTTAAGTTTTAAGGCCCAGTCACACTAAAGAGAAAGACTCCAGACCTAGCATCTTTGGAGAAAAGGGGGGTATGCCTTTTAATCACCGAGCTTGGCCTTTGGGAATTCTCTTGGGGACTCAGGGGGACAGAAGGAAATCAACTGGTGCTGGAAAAAAGTCTTGAAGCAAAATATATGCCTAAAATCAGTCCATGATCTGTCACCTCTCCTAATCAGCTCTGCCCCCAATCGTCAAGATAAGTAGAGTTCTCTTTATATGCCAAAGCCCACATCCCACTATCTGTAGGGCAGAGTTATCCATCAGTCAATCTATCAGTCTCTCCCTCCATCCATCCACCCACCCATTTGCTGGGCAACTGTATGCCTATCACAGAGACCAGACCTGCCAACAGTCATCTGGATGGTGAGGACCATAGGAGGGGTATGTACAAGTCACTGAGGTGTTATTAGTACTCTGCTGGGGGTTGGTGTACTGTGGAGGTGGGGTAGGGGATTTTGCAGGAAGGCTTCTGAGTCGGGTGACCAACTTGTCCTGGTTTGTCTGGGACTTGCCCAGTTTTAAAACTGAAAGTCCCGTGTCCTGGAAACCCTCCTCAGTGCCAGGCATATCAGGACAGTTGGCCATTCCAGAGGCAGAAAGGGAGCAATGGAATGGATAGTTAGGAATCTGCATACGATTAAGATACGTAGTCTACTCACAGGGTAATGCCCCTAGCTGTTTATGAACTTGCTGTTGAGAAAAACTTACAGCCTGTTGCTTTGTCAGTATTTACCCTCTGTCTGGGAAAGTGCACAATCACATGCGTCAGGATGAGATTGCAGTGTGTTCCTGAGATTATTTTGGTACAAATGGCTGGTAGGAATTCATAGAATGAGGAACTTTCTAAGGAAATAATAAATTTTAAAATTGTGGTTTCCTTTTAATGAAAAAAAAAAATCTGTTCTGCAGGCATTGAACAAACCAATTCTCCAAAGGATAGTCCAACAATAGGCTTTAAAAAATACCCCCTGGCTGAACTATTCAACTTTAGTGAGCCACACAACTTTGAGGGGAAGTTTCATTTCTCAGTAGACATGGAGCCATTGAATCTGTCTTTCAACAAATGAATCTGTCTTTTACCAACGACTTGCTTGCTTTTCCGTATTTCTTTAGGAGTTCCTTCCTCTTTTTGTCTAGGGGAGCGTCTCCCTCTAATTTGGTCTTTTCCTTTTCATAGATTGATGTCTTTTTTTTTTTTAATTGAAAAAAAAAATTTTGGCCGTACCACGCGGCATGCAGGATCTTAGTTCCCTGACCAGGGATCACACTCGCCCCCCCTGCATTGGAAGGGCGAAGTCTTAACCACTGGACCTCCAGAGAAGTCCCTGTATTTACAACTATTTACATAGCATTTACACTGTATTAAGTGTTATACATAATCTAGAGATGATTTAAAGTATACAGGAGGATGTGTGTATGTTATATGCAAATATTATGCCATTTTATATAAAGAGACCTGAGCATCCAGGTGAGTTTGGTATCTGAGGGGGTCCTGGAGCCAGTCCCCCACAGATACCGAGGGATGACTGTACTGGGGTAAAAAGCTGTGTTATATTTATTCCCTGGCATTGTAGGTGAGGCTGCAAATTAGTGCGCCTCCCACTGGGGAATGGCTCAATAAACTGCTTCTGTCTGCAGCACTTACCGCAAGTGTGATAAAGCTCTGTGAGCTAAGATGAAAAAGTTTGCAAGGCATGTTGTCGAATGATGAGAGGAAGTTGCAGAATGATAATGTTGTAATATATGATATATATGTGTATTTACATAAATGCAAAGAAATTGAAGATTGTGAATCTGAGAAGAGGGGATATCTCCAGGGAGGAGGATAGAAAGGAAGACTTTAGTTTTGTAATGTATTCTTTTTCTTACACGGAGAACACATTCATGTACGTGAAAGGAGAAAGTTACTTATAGTATAACAATTACATTTTTCTCCCTCTTCTCCCCTGTCACCTCCTTTTATTCCTCCTACTTCTGTGTTTAACAAAAAGGAGAGCTGTGTTTAAATCACATGAAGGTCATAGGTGCACAGTGTGTGATGCAATTCAGAATTTTTAGATGCCCATTGAGGCATGAAGCCAAGGAGGTCAGAATGTGGTTGGGTGGGTTGGAGGCGAAAAAACATCAGCTTGGGGCAGTGGAAGGAGTGGCTGGATGCTGGCCCCAGCTCTGTGGGTGACTGCCTCTCTGACTTTGGCCAGCCTGGGAGCCTTTCTGGGCCCTTAATTATATCCCCTTGTAAAGCAGATGATCTTTAAGATCTCTCATTTTAACTCTTAAAGATCTCTGATTTTTTTTTTTAAAGATGTCTGATTCTTTAAATGATTCCAAGGAAAGTTAAAGCCTGTGATAATATGTAGACCCTTGTCCTGATTCTTCCTTCTCTGCTTCTTAGTAAATAAATGAGAGTCGGCTATATTTCCAAGTCTGGAGACTGCATACCACCTGGGACAGCTGAGGCCATTTATCCAGACTCTTGCCCAGGGTCACCATTAGTTCAGAGGGCTCCTAGTGGGGGAAAGAGGAAAAGGTCCCCACCAGAATGGGCCAACTAGAACAAGGTACCCCCTTCTCCAGAAGGATGCAGCCCCACGAGGGATTTCAGTCTTGAACTTTAACCAAAGGCAGCAGCCTTGCTCCTATCGCACCCCTGACCAAAGGTCTTGTCCTCTCTTTATTTCTCTCCCACTCTGTCCTTCTCCCCTTTCTAAAGACTGTGTCATTCTCATTCCCTCTTGTTCCCAGATGGTAACAGAGGCATGCGTTAGCTACTGTTGTTGCCAGTTCCTACCTGTACTACACCTCAAGTTCTGGAGTTTGCGATGCATTTTGTTTAGTTTTGATTTCCTTGGTCTGGACACGGGTTCGAGCCCTGGTGCGGGAAGATCGCACATGCCGTGGAGCAACTAAGCCTGTGCGCCAGAACCACTGAGCCTGGGCGCCTAGAGCCTGTGCTCTGCAACAGGAGAAGCCACCACAATGAGAAGCCCGCGCACCGCAAAGAAGAGTAGCCCCTGCTTGCGGCAACTAGAGAAAGCCCGTGCACAGCAGCGAAGACCCAACCCAGCCAAAAACAAAAAAAAAAAAAGAAAGAGGCAGGAAGGAGCCCCCTAAAGTGTTATTAAAGAAGTTGTGAGTTTTCCTGGTTGTGCTTTTTTTTTTTTTGGTTAAAAAAAGATGTATGGCCACATTCATCTCCATTTGCAAAGGACATACTAGGAACAAGCTGCTTTACTTTTTGCCCTTTTACTTAATATTCATCTTTTCGTTTTACATTTTCTCCCCCCAGATCAGCAACGTCTTGTTTTTCATTTTACCGCCCATCTGCATGTGCTTGTTTCGTCAATATGCAACATGCTTCAACAGTGGCATCTACTTAATATGGACTCTGTTAGTTGTAGTGGGTAAGTGGATTCGTTTGCGAGCATGGGCTGAAAGGGAGGAAATGGAATTCTGCACACTCCCTGACCCCTTTGAACATTATGTTTTGTAAACCAAAGTCATTCTGACGTCTTAGCAAACTTTTATGTTGTTTGCTAGATGCCAAAAGGAGGACTCTTTTGGGCTTGATAACACGGTTGACTGTAGTTATCACAATTGCGTTTGAGAATTCATTTATGTAATAGCTATTGGTGTTGTGCCAGTGCAGTTTTCTGTGAACTTCTGAAGAAAGTCATGTGAAACAATTGAAGTCTGATGAAACTGTGGTTTCTAATGGACTAAAATAAAAAAAAGAAAACAAATGAAGGATCAAATGTTTGATCCTTCATTATTCTGGGAAATACTTGTATAATTTTCATTTCCTTCCACAGGCAGAATGGGAATTCTTAACAGTGAGAGAATGTTGACTTTTATTTACTGCCTGTTCCCATGAACAGGTGGATGAAGACAGTGTGTTTGTGCAGTTATTAAAGATCTGTGCGAGGGAGGGAGACGCAAGAGGGAAGAGATATGGGAACATATGTATATGTATAACTGATTCACTTTGTTATAAAGCAGAAACTAACACACCATTGTAAAGCAATTATACTCCAATAAAGATGTTAAAAAAAAAAGATCTGATGTGCTGGTGTTTGGGCCCTTCTTCAAATCTTCTTTCTAGACTTGAAGTCTGCATGCCTAGGTGGTGTGAGTTTCTTCCTTCAGTTTCTTTTCTCAGAGAGATAGAGTGACCTGATCATTGCTGTTTGTGAAAGGGCTATCCTTAAGCAGTGTATTGAATTTGTGAGTCTGTTCTTCTATGTGACCTTTTTTATTGGTTGTAATTGATTCTAGGAATTGGATCCGTCTACTTCCATGCAACCCTTAGTTTCCTGGGTCAGATGCTTGATGAACTTGCAATCCTTTGGGTTCTGATGTGTGCTCTGGCCATGTGGTTCCCCAGAAGGTATCTACCAAAGATCTTTCGGAATGACAGGTAAGCTTGTACTAAATTTTTGCATTTACTACTAGGTGTGGTACCCAATATAACGATGTATTGGGTTGGCCAAAAAGTTCGTTCGGGTTTTTGCATCTTGTGCAAAAACCCGAACGCGCTTTTTGGCCAATCTAGTATATATCAAGAAAAATCACACACATACACAAAAAGGGCTTCCCTGGTGGTGCAGTGGTTAAGAATCCACCTGCCAATGCAGGGGACGCAAGCTTGAGCCCTGGTCCGGGCAGATCCCACATGCCATGGAGCAACTAAGCCCGTGCGCCACAACTACTGGCCCGTGCTCTAGAGCCCGCAAGCCACAACTACTGAAGCCTGCGCACCCAGAGCCATGCTCCGCAACAAGAGAAGCCACCGCAATGAGAAGCCCGTGCACCGCAACGAAGAGTAGCCCCCACTCACCGCAGCTAAAAGCCTGCACACAGCAACGAAGACCCAGCACAGCCAAAAATAAAATAAATTAGGAAAAAAAAAGAAAAATCACACCCTATTGAGTGTAACCTAGTGATGAGCTTATCATATACTTATTTAATATCCGCTGATTGTACTGTCAGACCAAAACCAAACTGCCAGATAAAAAAGGTGATTTTAATATGTTGGGGAAGAAGTTACCTGACAGTAGGACAAAAAGTCAATATCCCCCTTACTGGTACTAGCAAAACTAGAAGGATTTTCAGGGCAGGAGAAAAGACTGAATGGTAGTTCAAAGACCTTTGATTTCCTGCTATAATATTTCCTGAGTCCCACCCAACTCCACGAGTTTTAAATGTTTACAGTAGAATCCGCACTGAGGAACTGGTTCTTGGCGCTATAGATAATATTCAAATTGTGTCAGTATTGCTTCTGATGAGAGCTACACACACACACACACACACACATCCCTTTAAGCTGGAAATCCAGTATTTCAGGAAGGGATGCATTTTAATATCCATTGCGTTATTCTTTTTTTTTTGCTGTATGCAGGCCTCTCACTGTTGTGGCCTCTCCCGTTGCGGAGCACAGGCTCCAGACGCGCAGGCTCAGCAGCCATGGCTCACGGGCTCAGCCGCTCCGCGGCACGTGGGATCCTCCCGGACCCCTGCATTGGCAGGCGGACTCTCAACCACTGCGCCACTAGGGAAGCCCCATTGTGTTATTCTTACATGGTTATTTATCAAGTATATATTTTTTGGTCTTACTATTTACCATGAACTATTTACTATGAAGTTTTCTAGGCACTAGGATATAACAGCAACATCTCTGCCCTAGATGAGCTTACACTGAAGTTGGAGAGATTATGAATCAACAAACAAACACATAAATAATATTATGTTAGGGTGTGAGAGTGCTATGATGAAAAATGAAGCTGGTAAGGGGGTAGTGGTGACTTGGGGTGCTGGTTTAGAGTTTGGTCAGAGAAGGTCTTTCTGAGGCACTCTTGTTAATATCTGAAGTAACAGAAGAGAGTCAGCATCATAAAGATGAGAAATTCTCCCAGAACTCATTACTCATGTGTTTCTCTGTACACACTGTTTAGTTAAAATATATATATATATATATATAGAGATAGATAGATAGATAGATAAACAATCCAAAAATATGGATTCAATCAAGCAAGCTGTGTGTGCCCAGGGAAGAGCTATACCAGGAAAATAAAAGAGTTCATTACAGTTTTCCTGGTAATGGGAGGAGAATAGGAGCAATGCAGCTATTAGAGACACAGGCTGTTCTGTATGGATAGAGGTGGAGGAGTGTCAATGAAACGTGCTGGTTGCAAAAAGCACCTTGTAGAACCTGTGTGTGTAACACCTTAATTTTAGAATGAATGAAGCCTCTTTTTGAGTATATGTCTTTGTATATGCATAAACATGCCTGAGAGGATGAGGACAGCAGCTACTACCATTGGCTATTCTTAGGAATTGGGGTGGAGAGAGAACTTTCACTTTTACCTTTAATCTCTACTGTTTTACAATTTTTTTTTTAAAAAGAGCACATGTTAATTTTTAATCCTAAAAAATGCATTATTAAATGAGGTAGGGAGAAAACATACTTTATTTATTTATTTATCGGCCACACCACATGGCTTGGCAGGACCTTAGTTCCTGGGCCCCGGCAGTGAAAGCACTGAGTCCTAAACACCGGACCACCAGGGAATCCCAAGAAAACATACTTTAAATGGATTAGCTGTACAATCTTCATCCTGGGCAGCAGGATTTGAATTAAATAGTATTATCTCTAAATAACCATTGAGCAGATAGACGTATCCTCAAGAGGTTACTTATCAAAAAATGAGAGAGAGAGAGAGAGCAGCTGTTTACAAGTAGAAGCGAAAAGGAGGGTGTTCCTGGTCTTAGATGAAATATGTTCTCCATCGTGCTGAGACCTTCTCCAGAATAGAAACCGGCAAGAGCCTAAGCCAACCTGCTGTGTTTCAGTTGTGTGTCTTGTTTCCTTGTTCAGCTTCAGGAGAATGACTGGGGGGTAATCGGAAAGCCTTGGGAGGTCGGGCAGGGGTGAGGGCAGGGGTGGAGGTAGATGCCACTCGAGCAGGGGCACGAAGCGGCTTGGCCAGTGGGGACATTTTGCCTCTGCCTGAGATACACACCCCTTACCTTTTGGCCTTTTCTGTGGTCTCAGAAGGTGCCCACCAGTCACCTCCATGCTTTCCCTGAGCACACGTGCATTAGGTTGAGAGCTGAGGAACCATTTTGCTCTTAGATCTGATTGTTCAAGCCCTGGGATCTGAGTGAGAAGCTGACGAAATGGGAATAAGGGTTTTGTTTGTTTGTGGTGCTCTGGAGGCCTGGGTTTGAAATTCCACTGGACAGTTTTTAATGTGTTCATAATAGAGAATCTTTTTCTTTTCTTGTCTCTTGGTGGGTGCAGGAGAGAAGAAAATGGGGCAATGCTGTAGTAATGAAAACCTACCGACTTTAATAATGAAACACATTTTGAGGCAGGGAGGTCTGTGACCACCTGGGACTCTTCCATCGCCAGCACTCTGCAGCCTTTCTCTGCTGAAGATGTGAACTCTCTGCCTTCAGTTTGGGGAGAGTCCTTTGGAGGCACTGAGCACCCTATATGTCTATATCCTTGGCTTTGGAGACCCACCTGGGTTTGATTCCTAGCTTCCCTGCTTACAAACTGTATAACTTGTCTTGACTCTTCAACTTTCTGTTTCCTCATCTGTAGAATTAGGTGATTCACGGTGTTCACCTCAGGGTTCTTGTGAGATGATCCTGCAGAGCACTCTGCAGAGTACTAAGAACATGGTCAGTGCTTAAAGTTAGCTTTCGTTATTACCAATCGCACGTGGAAATTTCTGCCCAGCATTTCTGAGCTGTGCATACCAGTTGAAGGAGAGAATGAACAGTGCTAATTTTAACGAGCAAAGAAAGAAAAGGTGCATGTTATAGCTCACTGTAAATAAGGATTTCAGCTCTATTTGTTGGCCTTCAATTTGCCAGTGGTGGGGAGAGCAAGAAGGCCAGAAGCCCAAACCCCTCCGTGTGGGCTTCACCACCCATGATGCGGGGACAGGTGGCAGCTCTGCAGTGGAATGGAAGGCCAGACCAGAGATTTCGGGTCAAAACCAGGAATTCCGGAGACTGGGGAGTGTGTGTTTTAACTGTCTGAACTTACACGATAGTTAAGATTTGTCTCCCCTCAGCCCCCCACTTCTTTTTTCAGTGATCTAGACTTTGCTGGAATATTTCTAAAAACCTATTAGGAGTGGTTCCAGTGTGAGATTTCTAGAGAGGAGAGGGGAGAATGTGTTGACTGAGTGACTTTGGATCAGACAAATACGGATTTCAATAACAATCCAGTTTTTTTTTTAAGCTCTGATACCTCATTTTGCTCATCTGTAAAGTGGAGATAGTAAAAGAATCTACCTTAGGGGTTAGAAATATACGGGAAAATCATATCAAGTGTATAATATAGTGTCTCTTACAGAGTAAAGACTAAATGCTAGAAGTTTTTATGAATGGCTAATGCAGGTAAGAGTTTTGAAGATAAAGATATCTAAACGGCAGGGAAATTATCAAAGTTCATATGTAAATAGAAGTAATTGGTGGGATTTTTTAAAAAAGGGCTGTCTTTCATCTTGCCTGGAATGTCTGAAGAATTGTCAGGATATACACTCAGCTGTTGATGGTTATTAATAATTTGGGGCTTCCCTGGTGGTGCAGTGGTTGAGAGTCCGCCTGTCGATGCAGGGGACGCAGGTTCGTGCCCCGGTCCGGGAAGATCCCACATGTTGCGGAGCGGCTGGGCCCGTGAGCCGTGGCCGCTGAGCCTGCGTGTCCGGAGCCTGTGCTCCGCAACGGGAGAGGCCACAACAGTGAGAGGCCCGCGTACCGCCAAAAAAAAAAAAAAAAATTAAAAAAAAATTGACATTTTTGTTTTGAGAAAAAGGCCTTTTGTAGGCTAATTGTATCCATTTTCTAAAGAATATATCTTGGTTTTTATGATGTTGTGTCTACAAAATGTAGGGACAGCCCTCACTTTATGATCCAGTTCATTTTTTGAATCCTGAATAGCAAGGTTGCAGGCTGAGGTTTCCCTGTCCTGCTCTCTCTCTGCCTGGATAACCTGGGGCCTCCATCTCAGACTCTCTGGGCTGTATCAGTTCCTTAGAAAATGACGGGGGTGGACCTTCCAGGACCAAATGCTGGAGTCCTGTGAGTATCAGGGGCTTGTTCTAAGTAGGTTATATTTTAGTCTTAAAGGGGAGTTTAAAGCAGTGGATCTTAGCCAGGGACATTTCTATCCCATGCAGGCCATCTGGGAAGTTTAAGGACATGTTTTTGGTGGCCCCAGTGATGGGAGGTTTTATCATCCATAAATTCTATTTCACTTCAGAAGAGTAAAGGGGGCATTACCAAACATTTGATATAAAAAAGGAGCTCAGGGCCTGATAGGGCTGAAAACCATTGCTTTTAAGGGTAGCTAATGATAAGAACAGTAACAACATTATTATAATAATATTATGATGATGGTATTTGGTTGCTAGATTTTGGTTTGGGGAATACAGGAAGAAGGGGTGCTAAGGGTTCCCTGACCTTGTGTTCAGTTTGAGCCCATAATGGGCTGGAAAGTTGAAAACAGGAACAGAGGCCACAGTAAGGGTTGTTTAGAAAACACCCGATGGGGACCCCTTGCTTCTGGGTTATTTCTAGCTCTCTCTGTCCCCAGGGCCTCTGGTGACTGTGGGGTCGGCTGGTGACCTCTGTTGACTTCTGCTGGTTGCAGAATCGTGCATTCACACGATGTCCTCATTGGTTAAGCTGCCTTCCAGAAGTGCATTCCTCCACACCCTCTGGGGAGTGGTAGGGAAGTGTCTGCCCATGTTCCCCTTAGAAAAAGCATGCTTCGTCAAGCTTGTTGCCTTTGAACTTCGGCAGAACTATATAGAGCCTTTGCTGATTGCAGCACCAGCTCAGTCAGCTTTTCCCTGCGTGTGATATTATCAACAATGATGTTATGTAAAATAACATTTCTTCTCAAAGGATGGTCATGATAACAGAAATAATGGATTTTATTAGCACACACCATGTACCAGGCTCTGTGTTGAGTGCTTTAATGCTTGTATGAACACCATGGGGCCCGTGTCTTGATTTCCATACGGAACACCTGAAGCCTAGGGAGTTTTAGTGACTTGCCAAAGACCCCAGCACTGCTAAGTGATGGAGGCAGAATGTGAACATAGTGGGTCTCACGTTGCTCTCCGTGTCCTGTGCCTGAGTCCTAAACCATTGGATACAGAGAGATGATGCAATTTGGAAGTATCTGATTATGTGTTTATGCAGTCTAAAAGGCAACAAAGCCTTGACGTGTCACAGAACCTCAAACCCAGTAACAGAGTTACCGTGGGTCCCCAAGGGCCATGCGCATGCTCGGGGCTGGGGCCTGTCACGCTGCCGTCCTAAGGCTGAGTCGCAGACTTTTATCCGGTAGCTGAAGGATGCCGGCAAGGCCAGGAAAAGAACACGGTTCTCCTGAGGATTTGCTGCCTGGATCCTTTCCCATATACATATATTTTCCCTCTGGTCGAAGTTCAGGGCTACAATTCCTGTTCATTCCAGTCAGAAAGTTGGCAGCTTGATCAATGATTTCCTGTGCCTTGATGATAAGTGGTGTTCCTCTTTAAGAGATCCATTTGTTTTTTTGTTTGTTTGTTTTGTTTTCTGGTACGCGGGCCTCTCACCATTGCGGCCCTTCCTGCTGCGGAGCACAGGCTCCGGACGTGCAGGCTCAGCAGCCATGGCTCACGGGCCCAGCCGCTCCGCGACATGTGGGATCTTCCCGGACCGGGGCACGAACCTGCGTCCCCTGCATCGGCAGGTGGACTCTCAACCACTGCGCCACCAGGGAAGCCCTGATCCATTTGTATTTTGAAGGTTTCAATGCACTTTGATTTCTTTATAATGGAATTTCATGCAGATTAGCTTCCTAACTGTGACCCTTTCCAGGGCTCTTGGCCAAAGTAAATTGTGCTAATGAGGAATAACAGAAACTTCAGGAAAATCATGTGCCCCTAAATTTCAGTCATGGCTATGGCCTTTGAGATCATCTAGTCCAGACTAGACAGGAAATTTGTAGATAAGGAAACGGAGTCCCAGGGAGGGAAGAAGGAGCATGTCCAGGGTCACGTCGCCACTTCTAGATCTTGCTACCGAAAGCACCTTCACTGAAGGGTGTAAGGATGGTATGGTTTATTTTTCTAAGATTTGTCATGTCGAAAACCTAACACAAAATTCCAATGCCTACTAGACTGGATTGTCAGTAAATATAGACGCTAGAATTTTAGACTTTTGTGTGCTAGACACATAGGGCATTTTTTTCTTTTAATCTAGGAAGTTTTATGGTTTGTAAATGGTCTCTGTTTTTCTGATAAAGGTCATACATGTTCACCTTGTAGAACAGGGGTTGGCAGACTATGTTCTTCGGCCAGATGGGCCCCTTGCCTGTTCTTGCAAATCAAGTTTTATTGGTGCATAGCCATGCCCATTTGCTTACTTGCTGTCCACAGTGGCAGAGTTGAGTAGCTGAGGCAGAGACCCTGTGACCTGCAAAACCTAAAGTATTTACTATCTGACCCTTTACAGAGAGAGTTTGCCCAATCATGCTGTAAAACATCTGAAAAAAACATACAGAGAAATGCCACTAAAAAAAAATCAAGTATTCATATCTCACCCTTAGGGATTTAGGTTGATTTTAATTTTACCATTTTCATGGCTAAATATTTTGAAAATTTCTTATTGTTTCCTGAGGATAAATTCCTAGAATAACTGAGCCAGTGCACGAGAATGGTTTTTTAGGTTCCTGGTACTCAGTGTGGAATGTCTTTTGAGCTTGCACCCCCATCAGCAGTGCCCGTACTTTGCCAGCATTCAACAAACCAACACGACCTCCTTTGCTAATGGATTTGGTTTGCTTTCACCCATGTAGGGGCAGGTTCAAGGCGGTGGTCTGCGTCCTGTCTGCAGTTACAACGTGCCTGGCGTTTGTCAAGCCTGCCATCAACAACATCTCTCTGATGACCCTGGGGGTTCCTTGCACGGCGCTGCTCGTCGCTGAGCTAAGGAGGTGGGTGCAGGTCTTCCTGCCTGGCCCTGAGGCTGTCCCTGGGGTAGGAGCAAACCAGCTCCTGGTTCTTTTACTGCCCTTGAATGTGGAAGAGGAGTTACCCCTCCCAAAGAGTAGTTCCTGACTTTTGGATTAGCATCAAGTTGCCGGGTTTGGTTCAAAATGTTAATGATCTCATTTTCAGAAAGAGGGGAGCAGTGTATGCAATGGTTCGAAAATAGCTTAGGAGGAAACATCTCAAGGGCCTGGTGAGTGCCTAGACCAAGCTGCCTAGAGTTAATTCTGTAGAAAGGAGAATAGATGTGCTCATGTGACAAGAATAAGGAGGAAAGCAAAGTCCTAGAGAGGCTATTGCATTTACATACAGAAGGAAAAAGAAATGAATGTCTATATACAAAGCCGCACTGCTACTTTCTCTGAGGCCTAGTTTCTTACAGTCTATCAGGTAAAGCCTTTGCTGTTTGCATAAGCATTTTCTTGTGGGAAGTTGTATGTGCAGAGTTCAGGTTGATATCCAGAAACATTTTAGTTTAGCTCTTGTGCGTTTATGACTGTCTTACTCAGCCCCAATTAAAACACAACTCAACCACTGCCCTTATTGTAATACTCTTTGAAAATGCTTCTTTTTCTCTGCACTCACTTGTAGACATCCATTTTAATTCATGACTCATGGTCATGGACATAGATGCTCTTAATTGAAGTCTTACATTTATCTACCTTAGTGAGAGTTTCTCTGTGTAATGTGTTATAAGCTTTCTCTCAGTCTTTGTTTTGAGTGGAGACATGTATATATTTCCTTCCATTGCTTTGTCTCTGTGTGTTGTTTTGATTATTAGCAATACCAGGTAGGGACAGAGGTGGTTGAAGAGGTATTTAAACTTGCTGGCTGGCAGTGGAAAGACTCTGCCCTGTCTTGTCTTGATTTGTCTTGTCGGCTTTGAGTAGCCTTCACAGACCTGGGAAGTAAGAGACCCATTTCAGAACACTAACAGATCTTAAAACTCCAGAACACTAACAGATCTAAAAACTCTTTGGAAAACAATTATTGGGTTGGCCAAAAGTTTCATTCGTTTTTTTCCATAAGATGGCTCCAGTAGTACTTAGTTGTCTTTAACTTCATTCAAAACAATTTTGTTAGATTGTATGTGACAGCTGTCATATTAGCGTGCATTTAAAAAAACCACTTATCGGGACTTCCCTGGTGGCGCAGTGGTTAAGAATCCATCTGCCAATGGGGAGGATGCGGGTTTGAGCCCTGGTCCGGGAAGATCCCACATGCTGCGGAGCAGCTAAGCCCGTGCACCACAACTACTGAGGCTGTGTGCCACAACTGCTGAGCCTGCGCTCTAGAGCCCGTGAGCCACAACTACTGAAGCCCGTGCGCCTAGATCCCGTGTTCTGCAACAAGAGAAGCCACCGCAACGAGAAGCCCGCGCACCGCGACGAAGAGTAGTCCCCGCATGCCGTAACTAGAGAAAGCCTGTGCACAGCAGCCAAGACCCAATGCAGCCAAAAATAAATTTAAAAAAAGACTTATTAAAATTGGTGAATTTTTGTGGCCATTTTAATATTGAAGATGGACGAAAAAAAGCAACATTTTTGGCTGACTATGCTTTATTATTTCAAGAAAGGTAAAAATGCAACCAAAATGCAAGAAAAGATTTGTGCAGTGTATGGAGAAGGTGCTGTGACTGATCGAACATGTCAAAAGGGTTTGTGAAGTTTTGTTCTGGAGATTTCTCACTGGTCGATGCTCCCTGGTCGGGTACACCAGGTGAAGTTGATAGTGATTAAATCGAGACGTTAATTGAGAACAGTCAACGTTATACCATGAGGGAGACAGCCGACATACTCAAAATATCCAAATCAAGCGTTGAAAATCATTTGCACCAGCTTGGTTATGTTCATGGCTTTGATGTTTGGGTTCCACGTAAGTTAAGCGAGAAAAACCTTCTTGACCGTATTTCTGCATGCTATTCTCTGCTTAAATGTAATGAAAACCTTCCATTTTTAAAACAAATCATGACGGGCAATGAACAGTGGATGCTGTACAATAATGTGGAATGGGAGAGATCGTGGGGCAAGCGAAATGAACCACGACCAACCACACCTTCATCCAAAGAAGGTGATGTTGTGTATATGGTGGGATTGGAAGGGAGTCCCGTATTATGAGCTCCTTCTGGAAAACCAAACGATTAATTCCAACAGATACTGCTCCCAGTTAGACCAACTGAAAGCAGCACTCGGCGAAAAGCATCCGGAATTAGTCAACGGAAAACGCATAATCTTCCATCAGGATAACGCAAGACGGCATGTTTCTTTGAGGACCAGGCAAAAACTGTTACAGCTTGGCTGGGAAGTTCTGATTCATCCATCGTATTCACCAGACGTTGCACCTTCGGATTTCCATTTATTTTGGTCTTTGCAAACTTCTCCTAACAAGAATTTTCATTTCCCTGGAAGACTGTAAAAGGCATCTGAACAGTTCTTTGCTCAAAAAGATTAAAAGTTTTGGCTGAGTAATATTCAGTTGTATATATGTGCCACATCGTCTTTATCCATTCCTCTGTCGATGGACACTTAGGTTGCTTCCATGTCCTGGCTATTGTAAATAGAGCTGCAGTGAACATTGTGGTACATGACTCTTTTTGAATTATGGTTTTCTCAGGGTATATGCCCAGTAGTGGGATTGCTGGGTCACAGGGTAGTTCTATTTTTAGTTTTGTGAGGAACCTCCATACTGTTCTCCATAGTGGCTGTATCAATTTACATTCCCACCAGCAGTGCAAGAGTGTTCCCTTTTCTCCACACCCTCTCCAGCATTTATTGTTTGTAGACTTTTTGATGATGGCCATTCTGACTGCTGTCAGGTGATACCTCACTGTAGTTCTGATTTGCATTTTTTTTTTTTTTTGATAATTAGTGATGTTGAGCATCTTTTCATGTGCTTTTTGTCCATCTGTATGTTTTCTTTGGAGAAACGTCTATTTAGATTTCCATTTATTTTGGTCTTTACAAAATTCTCTTACTGGAAAAAATTTCAATTCCCTGGAAGACATAAAAGGCACCTGGAACAGGTGCTCAAAAAGATAAAACATTTTGCGAAAGTGGAATTATGAAGTTGCCTGAAAAAGGGCAGAAGGTAGTGGAACAAAAGGGTGAATACGTTCAATAAAGTTCTGGGTGAAAATGAAAAATGTGTCTTTTATTTTTACTTAAAAACTGAAGGCACTTTTTGGCCAACCTGATAAATTGCCTATAAAGACGTCTGGATGGATTTGTAGCAGTCAGTCCAGTGGTGCTGCCTGCTGTTAGGCTTGAAGGCAATAGAATGTTCTGCACTTAGCTATGTTTCTTGAGAATTCATTGCAATCTTGTTGTCATTTTAACTCCTGAGTCTGATCATCTGTTTTAGTCTATAATTTTGTTAAAAAGTAGCTAAGGAAAGGGCAACTTTTAAATTCATATTACCTAAACAAGAGCAAATGAAAGACAAGTGGTTAGGGCAGATGATTTTAAGGTTTAAATTGCTTCACAACTGTGATCTTTAAGCAGGGAAACATATCTTTCTTTAATATTCCAACCTTTGCAAGTAACTACAGAGGAAATAATTTCTGTTCCATACTTAAAATCTTGGCCCCTAAAAAGTTAGTCCTCACTACTGCTAACTGGTCTTCATCACGACATTAGCAGATTGCCGTATCATGGGAAGCATCCCCGCTTCCACCTAGGGTCAGCCTTTCTGCCCCTTGATAATTCCCTCTTCTCCTATGCTTAGTTTACCCCCGTAAGTTGTCTACTGTGTCATCCCTCCCTCTCCAAAGGATTCATCCCATTAGCCTGCAGCCGTGTTTGAGTCTCCCCCATCTTCTCTAACACCCAAACCTGGACTCAGTCACATCTGTCTCCAGCCATCACCCTTTCTCTCTCCTGTCTGTCACAGCCACACTTATTTAAAAGTTGTCTCCAGGGAATTCCCTGGCCGGTCCAGTGGTTAGCACTCGGAGCTTTCACGGCTGTGGCCCAGGTTCAATCCCTGGTCGAGGAACTAAGATCCTGTAAGCCGTGTGGCGTGGCCACACAAACACACACACACACACACAAATAAATAAAATTGTCTCCATCCATCACCTCTCATTTAGTCTTCAAGCCACTCCAATCTGGCTTCTGTCCCCACTTCAATACCCAAACCCTCTTGGTTGTGCATCCAATGGTCATTTTTCTGTCCTCCTGAATCTCAGCTCTCTGCACAATTCACCCCCTCATCCTTGGAACATTCTTTCCCATGATTCCTGTGACACCACGCCCTCCTGAGTTTCTGCCAACTCTGCGGCAGGTTCTCTCAAGCCCCTCATGTAAGCTCCTTCTTTTCTATGCACCTGTCCATGTAGGGACCCCATAAGGTACACCCTCACCTCTCTGCTTTTCTCCCACTATATTTCCCCCTACAACCTCTCATCTACTCCATGGCTTTAATTCCTGTACGTATGCAAATGGCTCTAACCCAGTCCTTCCTTCTACTCCACCACTGTGTATCTAGCTGCCTGCCTGACCTCTCCAACTCCACGTGTCACAGGCATCTCAAATCCGACTTATCCAAACCCAGATTCCTGATCTCCCTTTCCAGTTCTGGCTCTCTTAATATTTCCAGCCTCAGTAAATTAGAGCACCATTTACCCATTTGCTCAAGCCGGAGGTCTGGCTTCCTCTTCCTTCCCCAGTCATCTCATCTGATCATCATTATTTTTCTATTGGTTGGCGTCACAATTAGGTTAAAGTTCAAAATCCTCCACGTGGCCCCTGCCTGTGGATCTCTCCCCCACAAAGCTCCCCTTGCATTCTGTCCTCCAGCCATTCTGACCTTCCGTGTCCCCAAGGGGGCCTGGCTCCTCCCGGCTCCAGGTTTGGGTTCATGCTGTCCCTTCTTTCTGACCCTCTTGCTTCGTTCATTTCTGCTCATCCTTCAGGTTTTGGCTCAACCATTTATATGCTCTCAGAGCATCCCATATTTCTCCTTTATGGCCCCCATCTTGGTTGTAATTTAAAAAGTATTCGTGCTATTGTTTTGCTCAATGTCTGTCTCCTCTGCTTGACGTAACTCCACGTGGGCAGGGACGAGGACCCCGTACACTGCTGTGTCACACTTCCCACTCAAGTCCCGGAAAGAGGAGATGCTTGTTGGCCTGCTTTGATAACATCCCCAGCAAGAAGATGTCCTGTCGCTCTTGTCATGTCCTTTCAGAGTGTTCCCTGCTTGTCATCAGCAATGATCTGTCATGTCTCAGCTAAATGTTCCTCATCCCACCTCCCTCTGCTCAGAACAGATAGGGGAGGGGCTGTTTTTTAGCTTTCCATTTCTCATTAGCCTCATTTCTAGAGCTTGTTTCTAGTCTTTTCGTACATTCATTGTCCTTATTAAACCTTCTCTCAGACCAGGAGGAAACAAAATTTTCTTATGTCTGGGGGTCATGACCTGACAGTGACTGACATTTGTGTTGTCACATCACCAAGTGACTCAGCTGTGTTGAGAATATTTTGAAATAGACTTTTTCTGATTGTAGGAGTGAATTTATTGTTAAGGAAAACCTTGAGAGCACAACAAAGGGTCAAGAAGAGAAGAAACGACAGCCATCCTCTCAGTTTTTCTATCCTAAAATAGGGTCCTGATACATATGTGTGTATATATATGACTTGTGTCCTGCTTTTCCCGTTTAACCTTACATTGACATTGTGATATAAGCCCTGAAAAGTGGGGATAAAGCCTGACGAAGCGCAGGTTTGGGCAAGCCTCAAGTTCACGTAGCCCTTGTTAGTGGTGTACAGCAGGACCTGTGTCTCTAGAAGCAGAGAAAGGGTCAGTACCAGGTGCCCTGAGTCCCTGGCTCTGCAGGACTTTGTTTTTCCTCCCTGCTTCACAAGTGTCAGCCCCGCCCCGCCTCTTCCGTGACCACCTGCCTTTCAGCCTCTCTTGCCACGTACACTGCATCTGCAGCTCTCTGTGCTGGTGTGGCCCTTAAGCCAGATTTCCTAGGTTTAGTTAAATTGAGCTTACATAGCTCCTGTTATACCAGGCTAACTGTCTACATATTTGTTGATGCTTGTTTTTGTTAGTTTTCATTTTACCTTTTAACATGGCAAGAGGCCTGTTTATTATTATTATTTTTTATAAATTTTTATTTTACTTTTGGCTGCGTTGGGTCTTCGTGGCTGCATGCGGGCTTTTCTCTGGTTGCCGCGAGCTTCGCTGTGGTGCGCGGGCTTCTCATTGTGGTGGCTTCTCTTGCTGCAGAGCACGGGCTCTAGGCGTGCGGGCTTCAGTAGTTGTGGTGCATGGGCTCAGTAGTTTTGGCTCATGGGCCCTCGAGCGCAGGCTCAGTAGTTGTGGCACACGAGCTTAGTTGCTCCGCGGCATGTGGGGTCTTCCCAGACCCAGGCTCGAACCCATGTCTCCTGCATTGGCAGGCAGATTCTTAACCACTGCACCACCAGGGAAGCCCAGGCCTGCTTATTTTGCCTTGTACAGTGCCTGGTGTGGATTCTGAGAATTTGGTACCCAATCAATATTGTTACTGTTTTGTTTTTTTAATCTAAAAAAATGTTCTGCTCAGATCACTAGGAGGCAGTTAAAATAAAGAAGTGAAGGACAGTTTATCTGTTCATGGAGCAAGCCTTATTTTTAAGTGTGCTTATTCTGGACCAGGCACTGTTGCTAGATGCTGGATATACATTAGTAAAAGAGTAGGCCTAGTTCCTGCGCTCACTGGTCTTACAATCTAGGCGGATACTAGGTATTAACAAACACTTAAACAAATACACACTCTCAGCTTGTGATGCATGTTATGAGGGAAGATGGCAGGGCCCCAGGAGAGAATGTGATGGGGGAGTTCGATGGTACTTGGGCTGTCAGAGAAAGTCTATTTGAGAAAGTGCCCTTGAAGCTGAGACCTGCAGGGGTGGAGAAAAATGGGCAGAGTGAGGGGACAGGGCTCTGGGAGAGGGGCCGCGGGTCCAAGGGTGAGCCGTTCAGAGGAGAGTGTGCTGAAGAGAAGAGGGAAAATGGAAATTGTTCATCTCTGTTTTCGTCACTAAACTGGAAAGTACTCACTACTTCTGTCGTGGGCTCTATTAATTCTTTCAAAAATTTTTTCAGGTGGTGCATTTAGCCCTCCTACCGACAGGGTTTCTCAGTTTGTTTCTTGAGCGGGTCTCTCTGAGCCTGCTGTCCAGCCCATTTTCACTGCCGCTTTTACTCATGTTTCTGTCAGGCAGCTGGGAAAGGTCCCAGCAAGTCAGGCTTCTGACACCGTCTACTCGTTCAACAAATATGAACCCATGCTGACCCTGAGAGTGAGCGAGCTTGACTGACCGGGGAGCAGTCCTTTAAGGGAAAGAGACCCTGAGGGAGGGTTCGGAGGACCCTCTGGGCATTTCTCCCTAGGAATAGAAGTCACCCACTTCGTGAGCCATTTGGTGACAAGGAAAGAGAATGGCAGCTGAAATTTCCTTTGAGCTGTTGGGGTTTATTTCAGAAACCCTTTTGTTCCAGCATGCGTTCAGGAGTGCTGTGAGTCTCCTATGTGCCTGGCGCTGTCCCAGGGGCTGGAGGTGCAGCAGTGAGCAGCTTACCTGCTGGTAGGAGATAGGCCTTAAATATATAAGGAAAACACGGAGGATGTCAGCGGGGCTGTAGTCGCTACAGAGAGAACTAGAGGAGGGAAGAAGGTGATCGCGAGGGTCACTTAGGGGGTAGAAACAGGTGGTGCGATTGTTAGGAACAGTGGTCAGCAGAGGGCTCACTGAGTGACATCTGAGCAAAGACTTGGAGGTGGCGAGCTGCGTGTATATCTGGGAACAGCATTCCAGGTGGCAGGAACGGCAAGTGCTAAGGCCTGGGGGAATGTGCCCAGGATTTTGGAGGAATGGCAGAGGTCCCTGGGGGGTTTGATGAGCAGAGGCAGAGAGGGGCAGAGTATGGAGGGCGGGGGTGGAGCACAGAGGAGAAGCCAGCACACTGGGGCCTCGTGGCCTCCGTGAGCACTTTGCCTTGCCCTCTGGGAGAAGGGAAGCAGTCGGAGGCTTTTGGGCAGGGTGTTGAGAGGTGACTGTAGGAGCGGGGTTGGATGGAGGCAGTGGCTGTAACTCAGGCAGGAGATGATGGTGGCTTGGACCCGGGTGGACGTGATGGAAAGAGGTCAGATTTTGGATATATATTGAGGGGCTGATGGATTGGATGTGGGTGGGTGAGAAAGAGAACAAGGACTCCAGAATTCTTGGCCTGAGGTCCTGAAAGCACAGAGTGACCTCTTCCTGAGAGGGCTGGGAGAAGGACGGGCATTGGGCAGAAGGAAGGATTTAGGAGTACGTTGTGGACGTGTAAACTTTAGATCAACGCTGGGCATCGGGTGGACATGTCAAGAATGTGACATGTGGTTTGTTAAGTCTGGAATCAAGGAGAGGCCTCGGTGAGGAGTGTGGCTTTTTGAGCCATCAGGGTACATATGGTGTTTACATCCGTGAGCACGTGTGATGGGGCGTTGGGTGGGAACCTCGGTGCCAAGGGGCCAGGGAGGCAAGAGGAAGCAGAGAAGAAGTGGCCAGCAAGGTAACAGGAGCCAGGACTGACACGAGCTGTTCTCTGCATCCCCGGGCAGGTGTGACAACGTGCGTGTTTTTAAGCTGGGCCTCTTCTCGGGCCTCTGGTGGACCCTTGCCCTCTTCTGCTGGATCAGTGACCGGGCCTTCTGTGAGCTGCTGTCGTCCTTCCACTTTCCCTACCTGCACTGCGTGTGGTGAGCCCCGCTCGTGGTGGGGTGGGTGGTCACCAGGCAGGGTCTACCCTCGCTGTCACTCCGTTCTCCCTGCGTGGGGCGCAAATGTACACAGGGGACAGAGCTGAGCCTGGGTGCCTCCTCTCCTCAAGTAGACTGTCAGACATTTCAGAAGCGATGGAAAAAGCAGCAACAGCTCCAGGGAGCAGGCTTAGCCGGAACAAACAGACCTAATTGTCTGTGCTTCACGTCTGTGGTCTCTCACCTCTAGTTCCATTATTAAAGCAGAAAGGAGCTCGGAACTTGAATCCGTAACCTGAGCTCTAGGTAGATCTCCAGGGTGGGGGAAGGTGGCGAAGGCTTGGGACAGATGTGATGTGGGGATAGGACGGTCCTGAATAGGAACCAAGCGCGCCTTTTGAGCCTGAGTGACCAGCCTGGGCCTCACAGGTCACCTAGGGACAGTGTCTTTGGCTTTGTTCAGGGTCACCCACCTGGTGACAACAAACCAGTCTAGGAGCTCAGTAATGGGGAATTGGAGCATCTGCAGCTTAGAAGGCTCAGGATACACTGGTAAGAAAAAGAAAGCTACAGAACAGCACGCAGAATCCCGTACTCAGAAAGCTGGGGAGGAGATCCAGTGGTTTTCTTCCTGGGAATGATCAGATGCACAGATTTTAACTGTGTAGTCTGGTAAATTTTGATAAATGTATCCACCTGTGTAAATAGGATCTCACTGAAGATATAGTACGTTTTTAATCGATCCAAGCTCCCTTATCATACAGTGATTTAAGTAAAATTCAAAAAGTCGACTGTAATAACTTGGATTCCAGCTTAATTTGTTTCTAAATTTGGTGTACTTTCTGAGGTTGTTTTTTTTTTTTCCCCCCAAAGTTGAACCATTTTCTGAGACTTCCCCTGTGGTCCAGTGGTTAAGACTCTGTGCGTCCACTGCAGGGGGCGCAGGTTTGATCCCCGGTCAGGGAACTAAGATCGCACGTGCTGTGTGGTGTGGCCTCAAAATAAAAACAAAAACAAAGTTGAACCCTTTTTTCATCCAGTTGTAAAGTGACATATTTATTTATTATAACAAATTTAAACAATAGGTAAGTATAGAAAGAGAGACTTTCATAATTCTGTCCACCAAAGAGAGAGAACAGTTGTTAACAGCCTGAAGTGTATCCTTCCAGGTGCTTTATATACAAGTTCTCTAATTCTCCTTTTAAAAGCAAAAATAACATCATTCTCTACATGATGCATATTGGTCCTTCTTTTGTTGTTTAAACTAAATATTAGATCATAGACAGCTTTCCTTACCAGTGCGTTTATATTATCTTCAGCAGTTTTTGTGTCCAGTTAATACCTCACAATATGGATGCTTTATAATTCATTTAACCAACCTCTCTATTAATGGATACTTAGGTTATTTCTAACTTTCCGCTTTTACAAATAATTGGTAATGAACATCTGTATTTGTTCATATGCCTGAATGTGTCCTTAGGTTAAATGATAATATGTTGCCAAATCCAGAGATATTATATCAACTAACACTTTTTACTAAAATCTGTAAGATAGTGAAAGTGTATCTGTAAGATACACTTTCACATATACTGGATAGTGGAACTTTAAAAAAAGTCTTTGTTAACCTGAAAAGATTTTATTTTCATGTCTTTTTAAAAAATTAGTATTTTGTTGGGCATCTTTTCAAATGTAAAATTACTATATCTTTCCTCTTTTGAAATGTGCCTTTTAAGTTTCTTTATCATCCCTGTGGAGTGTTTCCATTTTTAAAAGTTTATATCCAGCACCTAGTGCCTGACACATAGGAGACAGTCATTACTGTTTACTACCTATAGGCCATTTATTGGGCACACTTGCAACATTTTCAGAAGTACAGAGAATAATACATGGGGCCCCCAGGTGGGCAACACTTAGCTTCAGTAGTATCTACGTGAGGCCAATCTCATTCTTGCCACCTTCACCCACTACCCACCCACACCCGGATTATTTAAAGCTAATCCCAGACACCCTATGAGATGATTAGTCTTTTGGTTCTTTGTGAGATAGGGATTTTAATTCTTTGTCACATGGTGCAAATATTTACCCCCAGTTTTCCATTTACCTTTCAGTATGTTAATGATATTTTGTGTCATACTGGTTTAAAATGTTCATGTTCTCACATCTGTCAGTCTTTTCCTTTAGGTTTTTTTTTTTTCTCTCCCTTCTGTATGCATTACAGTGTGACTGTGACATCCCTTAAATGACACTGTTCTCAACTAAGCAAACTGGTAGTACTCTTAACAGCCATCTTTATTCCATGCGTTTTTAAATGTAGAGACGTGCATTACATGTGGCTCTCACAGCCATTCCCTTTAGGGTTTCTGAACTTTGTGTCATTCTAAGAAAGGCTTCCCCCACCAAAGTTTATAAAAATATTTTCTTTAATTGTCTTTAAATGTATTTTAAGTCTTTAATTCATCTGGAGTTAAGTTTCAGTATAAGGTACAAAAGTAGGATTACATGCCTTTAAATGGTCCCTTGCATGATAAAGATCAATATGAAAACTTTTTACAGGCACAGTGAATTTAATAATAGTAATAAAAAAGAGTTCCCTTACTAAAGTACAAAAGCAGATGAATCAGTATAAAATTATTCCTAATGAAGGGCGTCAGATGTGTACAGCCGATTATTAAAGCTAGAAGGGTGGGGGGACTAGTTCCACATGCTCATCGGTTATTTCCTTAGTGCCTCTGTTTTATTTATTTTGTTTTTTTAGTTTAATTCATTCATCAATTTATTTACATGTCAGTCCCAACTCCCAGTCTATCCTTCCCCCACTTCTTCCTCCCTGGGAACCAAACGTTGCGTTCTCCAAGTCTGTGAGTCTGTTTCTGTTTTGTGAACAAGTTCTTTTTGTTTGTTTGTTTAAGATTCTGCATATAAGTGATATCACATTAGTGTCTCTGCTTTAAGTCCTGGGGCCTCGGTCTTCTAGGCTGAGCCCCAAAGGCATTTGCAGGTTTTTCCTGTTATCAAGCTGGAATGTTTTAGAACATTCCAAAAGAGGCTTTGTTGGCTCAGGAGTTACCATTCTTCTGCTATTCCAGGGATTGTTGGGCAGCCTCACCCCTTCTTAATTAAAGGAGGCCCCTGCCTGTCTTTGCATCCAGGAGAGGCAGGTTAGCCGGAGGGAGGAACGGGCTAAACCGGAGCACAGTCTTACTTGCGTTGGGTTCTCTCAGTTCTCACGCCGCCACGTCTCCATCGCAGGCACATCCTCATCTGCCTGGCCGCCTACCTGGGCTGCGTGTGCTTCGCCTACTTTGATGCTGCCTCCGAGATACCCGAGCAAGGCCCCGTCATCAAGTTTTGGCCCAGCGAGAGATGGGCCTTCATCGGTGTCCCCTACGTGTCCCTTCTGTGCGCCAACAAGAAATCACCCGTCAAGATCACGTGATGGCGAGGCAGTGGCTGGCCTCTCTGCTTATCTTCTCTCGCGCACCTAAACTTCATCTGCCAGCAGAGACAGCCAGCGGGGTTCGCAGAGTCGGGGGTGGGGTCTGTCTTTTAAAAATTCAGTGCCCTTGGGGTCTAACTAGTGTGTCTGTGGACCGCCAGGACTCCACGGTGCCTGGGGAGCAGCGGGTGTCTTCTCCTTTCCCAAAGGTGGGAAGTAGAGGGCCGAGGGGCACTAGGTGTGTCTTCTCAGTGTCACCTCCAGCTGCAGTGCTCATTGGGCTGCGTCCTTTATGGTGATGGCAGAGCCGTCACGTGGGGGACCCAGCGCTGCACACGCCTCGCTTCCTGGTGAGGGTTTGCTCCAGATCCCACCGTTCCCGTGTGCTCTCGGAGCGGACCCTCCCTTGACAGACATCCTGCGCCCGACAAGACCCTCTGACTGTATGATGGAAGAGGCCAGAGATTTTCATTTGGGGAAACTGTCCTGAAACGAAAGCAAACAAACGGAACACACACAGGGCTTGCGGCTAAGGAGGCTGGTTTCCCCCCTTGCATCTCTCCGTAACCCAGGGTTTACATACATGTGTGCATCCTTTTCCTGCTACCTCTTCTGAGAGATGGGAGCTTGACCTCAGATCAGGGTGAAGCTAACAAGAAAAACCCTCCGCGTATGCCAAAAACGACACTCCACTTTAAGCCGTTCTTGAAGATAAGCACAAGTTTGAAATGCTGACACGGTCCCCGCCCCCCAGCCCAGTACCCTCCAACACACAAAGAGAAGACTAGCTACGGTGTGAGTGGTGTGAGCCATGCAGAGACCCACCCCTTTACTGCTTGACCTCTGTGACATTGCCAACGGCCTGTGACAATCGTGGTAGGGGCCCTGGTTCAAACTGGAGCAAACACGAAGTTTTAGAAGTTGTTCTCATTGGAAGCCTCCTGTATGCTGTCCTATTCCAGAAATTATCCTCAAGAATCTTGCCGCTTCTGTCTTTGATATTTACTGTGGGAATTACACTCCGTATCCTCACAGTATGAGGTGCTTCCTATGGTTTCTCCGCGCCGGCGTTTGAGCACGTGCTTTTCTTCAGTGCTGGCCTTTACACACTGGCTGCTTTGGGTGCAGCAGGGCAAATCTCTTGCCTTCTGAGTTCTCACCTAAAGTGACACTGGCTGCAACTGCTGTCCTCTTCACTGGGCTGAATGGGAGACTCCGCATATGTCTTCAAGGTGCGAGGTGGGAATTCGTGACCTCAGGGATACTCATTTTAACTCAGGCATCTCTTGCTTTGCAACATTCCATCACGGGAGAGGGCAGAACAGATGTGTCCTTCTTGTGTGGATGGGAATCATGTCACTGTCCTAAGTATTTAAGAGTTGGGCAGTAGCAGTTTTTGGCTTGTCCGGGAACTCTTACTCTGGTTAAAATTTGCACAGAATTGCAGGTGAAAAGTCCAAGAAGCAACTGAATTTAGACTTTAGAAATGAGTGACTTTATTCTACTTCTGTGGTTTTCAAATTATTTTAGCAGCAGAACCCTGTTTGCAGTAAGAAATCTTTATGGAGACCTAATGTGTGAAATAATTTGTATTTTATTAGCTTAAATTTATTTCGAGGTTGAACTTATAGCACTTCGTGAATAATATAAAAGGCAGTGAAAATGGAAATTAACAAATTGGTCGTTTCCAAGGTAGAAAAATTTGGTATTGAATGAGTGTACATGTTGCTTTATTATAGTTTAAAAAATGGTATTTGAATTAAATACTCGTGGAATCTTTAATGTACCCGTATGAGACCTAGGTGGCTTGTGGAACAGAATTGGAAAAACTGCTCTTAAGTCCTTTGGGTTTCGAGTCTAGAATTTTCTTTAAAGGGAAACGTCAGACCATCCAGATTGACCCACCAGGCACGGATTCTCATCTCCTCCATCCTGCAATATAAAAATGCTCCAGGTAGGGAGTTTGTTGTATTTTAAGCCCAGCTCTTTTAGTGGGAAAAAGTAAATAAGGAGAAGCAGAGAGTGTAGGAAATGTTTTGTGTGTGTGTGAGGTTTAATTTCTGTCTTGAAAGCCCCTCAGTGATGGGAGCATTGTCCCAACCATTAAGGAGGGACCGTTTCTCCCTATGAAATGAAGGGTGTGTTCCGTGGGAAACACCACCTCCAGCCCCCAAGGCTTTGACATTGCCCTTCCGGAAGGTTCTGAGTGACCTTTGGCAATAGGGATACAATGTGACTCTGCTGGAAGTAAGGAAGTAAGTACACTAACTCACAGGACTATTTCTCTGCTTCTCCTACAAGACAAATGACTAAGTTAAGTTTCGGAGAGAATGCTTTTGTTATGAAAAACAGAATGCCCTTCTAGAGATTGGTTTTAATGAGATGAAGACTGAGAAAAAAGTGTGGAATGGGGCATATTTGAGGAAGACAAGACTTTGCTCTTGAACAGAAATCACTATGCTTGCCAGCGTGGGATGGTAAATCAAGAGAGTAGGAATAGGGCTTCCCTGGTGGCGCAGTGGTTGAGAGTCCGCCTGCCAGTGCAGGGGACACGGGTTCGAGCCCTGGTCCAGGAAGATCCCACATGCTGCGGAGCAACTAAGCCCGTGCGCCACAACTACTGAGCCTGTGTGCCACAGCTACTGAGCCTGTGTGCCACAACTACTGAAGCCCGCGCGTCTAGAGCCCGTGCTCCGCAACAAGAGAAGCCACCGCAATGAGAAGCCCGCGCACCGCATCGAAGAGTAGCCCTGGCTCGTTGCAACTAGAGAAAGCCCACGTGCAGCAACGAAGACCCAACGCAGACAAAAATAAATAAATAAAATAAATAAAATTTTAAAAAGAGTAGGAATATACCAATCTTACTTTAAGTTAGGTTTATGGCATCATGCATATTTATATTTACATTTGTATTCATAGTGCTCATAGCACTACATGCATTTTAAAGAAAATGGGGATATTAAGAAAAGTTGATGGAGAAGAAATAATGTGTATTTCTATAGCTCAAGGACAACCATTGTTAATATATTTTGATATATTTCCTTCTTGTCTTTTTTTTCTAATATAGTTGTCCATTGATGTCTTTTAGAGCTGACAGTTGATCTTGTACCTTGAATGGAATATAAATGCCAGTTGTATAGTTTTCCTGAAGAGCAGGTTTTGGGATATACGAGAGTTAGCTATGCTCTTGAGTGTTCATCACTGGATTCTAAGACTTACTACTGAGCCTTCCCTTTTAATCGAGCCTCACATGAATGGGCCCTAAGAAATAATGAACTGAATTCTGCTTTTTGATATGCTTCTGCACTTAGATGGACAAGTCATAGAAAATAGCTGTTAAATATATGGTTCTACAGGTTATGATGTTTTCAGATTTTAAAAAAGTGCATAGCTCATTTCATTAATTGATGTGAAATCAAGAATCCTTTTTTTCCCCCCGATAATTCAGGGAAATGGAGATTTGACATTTAGGAGTTAGGTCACGGCGGTTCCTCAGCATGGCTATTAGATATTTGTTCTGGTTAGAATTTGCCTAAGAGAGATACCCAGCAGGAACTGGATTTAGAATATTAAAAAACATTAATTTACCAAGTGATCACTTAAGTTAATGATTCTTGTTTTATAGTGTTTGATGATTTTTAGAAAATATTTTCTCCCCTTTATTATTATAATGTAAAACAAGCACTTCAGTGACTATATTGCAGGTGTTTGGGGATGAGATATCTACATCTGTTTGGTAATAGGCTACCTTTTGGGGGAACTCTGTGCCTGTCCTTCTGAAGAGTGCCTATACAACATGAATTGTGGATCAAAGTTGTTCTGTTGGGGGACTAACCTTGATGGTCATCAAGCACAGGCTTTGTAAAAATACCATCACGTCTTCTATTTATTGGATTTCTCAGGTGTGTAAAAACTTCTTACTAGTTCCTTATGCTTACATGAGCTGCTGCCATACCGAAGGCTCCAAAGCTGGGATGTGATCCTTCCCTGGCTCTTTATCCCTCGGGGCTGACATGGAACCATCTCTGGGGGACAGGTGAGGGCTGAAGCTTGCCTGGCCAGAGCCCCCCTCATAGCTCCTTTTCCGCAAATGAACTTGGAACCTTTAATAGCCAGCTCTTTGCCTGGGTCCTGCTGACCCAGCTGGTCAAAGAGGAGTCTCGGGCCAGGTTGGGATTCTCAATGGATTTTATAGACATCGTTCTACAGATGGTTTTTGTTTTTTTTTAATGACCCCTCCTCTAAGGGACTAATTGTTTGAATTGTGTCTTTCCCTGTATGTTAAACCAGATTTAAGGCGATTTTGCAAGCACAATATGTAATCAGAGCAAATAGAGTATTTTCAGATATATACCTTGTTCTGTGCTTCATATAGGGTGTGCTGTATATGGGTGGTAGGCCCACGGGCTGTGGTAGCATTTCATCTCCATTACTTGGGGAGTAACTCAAGGCCTTTTGAAATGGAGCTTTTGCACTTTATGCTCTTTTTTTGACCTGACTGTGACAGCTATGTTTGATATTAAAGCTATAAGCGGTATTTTCTGTGAATACGTATATGTTTGTGTTTATTTCCAAAATGATTTCTGCAGCGGCTGCAGTGAGAACTACATTTAATGGATCGTATGCATTTGTTCAAATTCACTTATTAATGAATTTGGATATGATTGTTAGTAAACATACTTAAATTTAGTGTAGTTAATTGTTGGTTTCTTCTCAGAGCTGTGAAATGAATACACCTACATATTTCCAGTATAGAAGTACCCACAGGCAGTTTATTTTTATTGAAAGTTCTATAATTATGTCATGTGGATATAAAATCTCAAATATAGAAAACAACTCACCTAAGCTGTTAGTTCATCCAGTCACTGGAAGGAAGATCATAGAACAATATAATATAGTAAATGAGTTTAGCAGGAAAATTCTGTATCTACCTGTTTTTCTTAATTTCCTGTGACCATTTTTTAAAAAAAATATTTATTTATTAGGTTGTGCCGGGTCTTAGTTGCGGCATGCGGGATCTTCATTGTGGCATGCAGATTTCTAAGTTGGCGGCATGCGTGAGGGATCTAGTTCCCTGACCAGGGATTGAACCTGGGCCCCCTGCATTGGGAGCATGGAGTCTTAACCACTGGACCGCCAGGGGAATCCCTCCTGTGACTTTTTTTTTTAAATTAAGAGATTCATAGGCAATCATATTTATAAGAATAACAGGACTATCAGAGGAGGAAGACTGGCTCAGCACTATTAGTATCATTGCAGTGGGTTTTTTTAGACTTCTTTTCTGGCCAGGGTGAGGGGATGAGGGGTGGACACAGAGGTCTTTGATAATCTGCTGTAAGCAGTGGGTCTTGGAAAATGCCCAGACATAGAATTTTCTGGGTATTCAGATATCCCTAGAAGCCACCCAGATGAAGAACTGTGTGACAGGACCCAAAGCCAGGACTCACATCCTTTCTGATGATGAAATTGGCAACTCCACAGCTCCACTTTCCCTACTGCCTTGCGAGACCAACCCCAGGGCCCTTCTCGTGTGAGGACTTTCCATTATGAGGGGCCAGAAGGGGGCAGACCCCGGGGGCTGGAAACTTACACCTTAGGAGTTGAACAAATTTGGAATTCACCTCTTCTCAAGCCTCTCCTGGTTTATGGTTTCAGCCACTCCTTAAGATGCTATCTGGGTCTGATACTATTCTGTCTCCTTTTGCACTGTTGAATTTTTCCATAAATTAAAAAAAATGTTTTAAATACGCTATTTGGGTTTTCCTCCTCTGCTCTCTCGGGTGGGGCTCAGCCCCCTCTTGCCCCACTTTATAGGGGCTGGTAGCCCCTTTCCCCAGTTTGAAGAGTTATCTGTATCTCACGTTGGCACCTCTGTCTCTGATCACCTCCAGGCCTGGTGACCCTCTGAGTATTAACTCACGAAAGGGAAAGATCAACCTCACCTGGGTTTTTGTTGGCTTGTTTTATGTTTCTCGTTAAAACATTTGATTCAACTGCTTTTACGAGCAGAGACCAGACATTATTGTAGCAAATGGCAATAAAGTCAGTAGAGTTTATTTTTGTATTAAGGCCGGTGGTGGGAAAGTGGCTAACTGTGAGGCTAGGGGCATGGGGTGACAGAAAATGCATAATGGCATTATTGGTGACACTGGCTAGAGATGGATGCTTGCGAACAAAGAAAACCTTAGCCATCAGGGTGGGAGGGACCTGGAGAGACTCCTGGAATAATACTGCCATCTAGTGGCCTTTCAGGGTATTGCTACCAGGGCACAAGTGAAGTCCTTCCCGATTGCTGATCATCCCAGGACTCACTATAATTGTCTTAAAACTCCCACAAGTTATGCAGGCTCTTTTTATTTTTTAAATTATTTTATTTTATTTATTTGTTTTTTGGCTGCGTTGGGTCTTCGTTGCTGTGCGTGGGCTTTCTCTAGTTGCGGTCAGCGGGGGCTACTCTTCGTTGCGGTGCGTAGGCTTCTCATTGTGGTGGCTTCTCTTGTTGCAGAGCATGGGCTCTAGGCACGCGGGCTTCAGTAATTGCAGCACCCGGGCTCAGTAGTTGCGGCACGCGGGCCCTAGAGCATGCAGGCTTCCATAGTTGTAGCTCACCAGGTCAGTAGTTGTGGCTCGTGGGCTCTAGAGCACAGGCTCAGTAGTTGTGGCACAGGGGCTTAGTTGCTCCGTGGCATGTGGGATATACCCGGACCAGGGATCGAACCTGGGTTGCCTGCATTGGCAGGCGGATTCTTAACCACTGCACCACCAAGGAAGCCCTGAACACATATCCTTTTTTCCTGCCAAGTGGAGTCAAGGAGGCCAGGGTTTGAATGCTGGCATATCCCTGAACCAGTGGGGTGACTCTGAGCAACTTGATTTACTTCTGAATGTGTTTGCACATATGGAAGGTGAGAATAACGATCCTGATACCCAACATGGCTGCTGTGAGGATTCATTAGTCTATGGCAAGCAGAGAGCTCAGCACTTGGTATGGAACAGGGGTGGGGTTACGGAATTCAAAAGGAGACAGCTGTAGTTATTATCTTACATGGCTGACCTGCACCCATCATACAGATGTGGCACCGTTATTTATATTGTGGGTCACCCTCTCCATGTAAGCCCCATCAGGGAAGGTTTATGTCTAGCTCGTGGCTGTATTCCCATAGCTTAGAATAGTTCCTGGCACATATTAGGTGCTCGGTAAATGTTGGTTGAGTGAATGAATGAGAGTCACCTGGAGACCCCGCAGGGTGGTTAGATATTGGTGGCCAGTCTAATGGCCACTGGTTCAGGACTTTTTTTTTGGCCGTGGCCCGCGGCATGTGGGATCTTAGTTCCCCAACCAGGGATCGAACCCATACCCCCTGCAGTGGAAGTGCAAAGTCCTAACCACTGGACCACTAGGGAATTCCCCAGGACTTCTTTTTTGCCTTAGAACCTGGCTAGTCTGTGTTCCAAAAGAGCCTTACCTCATCCCAAATCAGAGGGCCCCAGACATTTCCACCAAGCACCCTTTGTCAGGAAAAGTTATTTTTCTTGGAGAGAAAGCAAGAAGGGAGAGAATGCCTTGTCTTACCCTCCAGTGACAGAGCCTAAAACACACATGCCTACGTGGCTCATGTTCTTGGGAGAGACGCACAGTAATGTGGCATCTGGAAAAAACCCAGGTCAAGACAAATTTGTGACAGTTCCTTCTCTGTCTCTGCTTCCCTGTTGATGAAGTATATAACAAATAGTCCCATCCAGTTTCCTGCTTTTTCTTCTTTCCAAGGAAAACTGAAAAAAAATTTAAAGACACCTGGGCAAAAAAATTCCTAGCTTATGAACCAGCATTTCTCCATTATAACTTTCTACGATGATGGAAATGCCCTATGGCCTGCACTGTCTGGTATGTTAGCCACCAGGCCCACGTGGCTATTGAGCATTTGAAATGCGGCTGGTGCAAATGAAGAACTGAGTTTTAAATTTTGATTAATTTGATTTAAAGAGCCACACGTGACCGGTGGCTACCGAGCACGGTGGACAGTGGACAATGCAGATAGACAGAGGAGGGACAGGAAGGGAGGCTCAAACAGGGGTCAGACCCTGGAAGTCTTGACCAGAAGTCTTTCTGTGCTTTTTAACATGGGTGCACTGTGGTCAGCTTAGAGCAGCAAATAAAGTCACGTTCATTTTAATATTCAAACCACATGACTTTGAGCCCTTATCCTACCTCTCTTTCGTCTCTTGCACAGGGGTCCTCCCTCCTGGGAAATCTCATACTCTCCTTGAGGGCTTCTTTTACCCAAGGGACAGTCGTGATTACTCTTACCTCCAGAAGGGAAAACCCGGAATCCTGGTTCTTTGGCTGCTGCCGCCACCTTGGCCACTAGGTGTCACTAGCGGCCACACAGCCACCTCCAAGCAGAAGGCAGGCACCAGGTTGGGGGTCTGGCGACAAATAGGGGGCTGGAGGTGGAGAGGAAGTCAGCTTTTGGAGGGGGTGGAACTCAGGCTCAGAAACACAGTAGAGGCACCAGATCACGTGTTGATGTCAGGAAAATGTACCCAGGAAGCAGGAAGCTGTATTCCTTGTCTGGTTGTCCTAAGGGAATCCTTCCTGCCTACATCCTGCTGAAAGAAGAGGCTTTTGGAGTATGTACTCTCTTGCCTAGGTGGACCTCAGTAGGCAATCCCCCTCATAAAACAAAGTCATTTGATGTATGTGCTCATCTTGCTGTCTGAGCGCTTCATCTTCTCTGTGGTCAGTGTAGAAGAGAGAGAGTTCTGGCAGCAGGAGAGGGGGACAGACATGGGTCCTGGCCCCTGCGCCACCTCCCACTTCCGGTGTGATTCATGGGAGCAATTCGACTCCCCGAACACCTGTACAGGAGAGAAAATGAGACCTGCCACACAGTTTTGCTGCTTTTGATTTTCTCTCCAAGATGAGATTTTAGTTTCCTGACAACTCATTGCTCAGCTTACTGACGGGGCTCAACTCTTGCTAGTTGACTGACTACTAGTTTGAGGGTTATTAATGTAGCCGGGGGAGAACTGAACTTTCTCTCCTGGTGAGATTTAATGACACTCACCCCAGCTGCAACACTGAAGTCAGAGAGACTGACCTCCAACCAGCTACTTCATTGGCTATGTCACTTATTTTGCATATGAGGAAACTGAGGCTTAGAGGAATTGAGGGCAGTATCTACCTTTCAGATGGTATGATGGTCATATGCCAACTTTGCTGGGACAAGGGGTGCCCAGGTATATATTTGGTCAAACATTACTCTGGCTGTTTCTGTGAGGGTACTTTGGGTGAGGTTAACATTTAAATTGGTAAACCTTGAGTAAAGCAGATTGCCCTCCACAATGTGGGTAGGCCTCATCCATCAGTTGGAGGTCTGAACGGGACAAAAAGACTGGCCTCTCTTGAGCAAGAGAGAATTCTCCAGCAGACTGCCTTTGAACTTCATCACAACCTTGGCTTTTCCTGGTTCTAAAGCAGACGGCCTTTGGAGTTGAGCTGGAACTTCAGGTCTCCTGGGTCTCCAGGCTGCCAGCCCACCTTGCAGATTTTGGAATTGCAAGCTTCCATAGCTGCATGAGCAAATGCCTTATAAAACACACACACACACACACACACACACACACACACACACACGCACGCACCCTATTGGTTCTGTTTCTCTGGAGAACCCTGATTACTACAGATGGCCATGAGGGCTAACTGAAATTACAGTGTGAAAGTATCTAGTACGGTACTCCATGCATGGTAGGTGCTCAATAAATGCTACTTTGTTTTCTAACTCTCCCAATTCTCTCGGTCAAGCATTAAATAGACACGGAAGGACAGGAAGACTACTTAGAAGCTGGGCCTAGAAATCCACGGATGAGTCTGTTTATGTTGCCCATTGTCAATGGAAGACCTGGTTTCTGTCAAATTACTCCCAAGAGGCAGACTCTCCCAGGGTCCCTCCCTCCCCCACCTGGCTCCAGTCTCCCAAGCCTTAGAATAAGAAGGCACATGGCTTTCTTTGTTCCCTGGCACTAATTGCTTCTGGGTGAGTAACAATGGGAAGAAGAAGATTCCTTTCTTCTTCTGCTCCTCAACAGTCTTTATGAAGCCACATGTGTATTGGAGCCTGAAAAGTGTGGAGGTGGGTTCATTATGCTTCCTTAGATTCATAAGGCCTCTTTTCATCTGTGTTCTCCTTACCAATTGATGGCAATTAGAATTACTTTTAGCATATTTGAAAACTTGCTTTTCTCTGTTGCACTCTGGAAATCTAAAGTGCTTTGCTGCTCTTATTTTTCCTATATATGATTAACATTATTAAAAAAAAACCCTCACCCTATTGCATTTAGGTTCTTTCAAAATACTTTATTATTCTCATAGTTTGGCACATGTGTTACTTTTCTAATGCAGCATAACCGAAGTAGTGTAAGATTAGCAGTCTCCAACACCATCTATTTATTATCTCCCAGCTGTGTAGGTCAGAGGTCCAGGCATGGTGTAGCTGGCTTCCCCGTTCAGGGTCTCCTAAGACCGAAATCAGGTGTCGGCCAGGTTTCTTTTTCATCTGGAGCTCTGTGTTCCCTTTTGTGCTTATTTGGGTTGTTGGTAGAATGTAGTTCCTTGTGGCTGAAGGACTGAGGATCCTGTTTCCTTGCTGGCTGTTGGCCGAGGGCGCTCTTAGTTCCTAGAGGCTACCCTCAGCCCCTTGACACTCTGTCTTTTCCTATAGGAACTCACACTCTCAGGCTTTGAACATCTCAGAGAAGGGCTCAGTTCCTTCTAAGGGCTCAGGATAATCTCCCTTTTGATGAACTCAAAGTCATCTGATTAAGGACCTTAAGTACATCTGCAAAATCCCTTCTGTCATATAACATAATGACAAGAGTGATATCCTTCACATGCACAAGTCCCACTCACACTCAAGGAGAGGGGATTATGCAGAGTGTGGATACCTGGGGGCAGGAATCTTGGGCACTGTGTTAGTTTTCCAGCACTGCCCTAACAAGTACCACAGACTGGGTGGCTTAAACAACAGAATCTATTGTCTTGCAGCTCTGAAGGTTAGAAGTCCAAGATCAAGGTGTCAGCAGGGTTTGTTCCTCTTGAGGACTGTGAGGAAGGATCTTTTCCATGCCTTTCCCCTAGCTCCTGGTGGTTTGCTGGTCATCTTTGGCATTCCTTGGCAAGTAGAAACGTCCTCCACTCTGTGCCTTCTTCACATCGTTGGTCCTTCTGTGTGTCTCTGTCCAAATTCGCCCCTCTTATAAGGACACCAGTCATATTGGGTGCGGGGCCCACACTACTCCATCATGACCTCATCTTAACATCTGCAATGACCCTATTTCTAAATAAGGTCACATTCTGACTGGGGGTTAGGATTTCACCGTATGAGTCTGGTGGGGGTGGGGAGGACGCAATTCAGCTCATAGCAGGTGCTATCTTAGAATTCTGCCTGCTACAGCCTAAATAGCATTATCATCCTGATCATCGATATTCAGTGGTTCCTTTTATGATTCTCCTGAAAAATGCCCCAGATTTAGAATATTTTATATATTTCAGTTCCTTTGTCCTTTTTTCCATCAACTGGGATAAGAAGAATCAAGGATGTGGGGGTGATTGCCCTGGTCATGGAAATCACATCTGGCTCAACATTCCAGTAGAATCAGAACAAGGGGGCTTGAGGTTTCCAATCCCCCTTAGTCCTGGCAGGATCCAGGAGACTAACCTTTCTCAGGCCACCACTAAAGCTTTCTGCAGCTGCTCTAGGCATTTTTTGTTTTACCAACTGGTAACCTTGAATCACTGTTGGGTTTCCCCTTTTGGAGCGGGCTGGGGTGGGTCTCTTCATGCCACCACAAAGGCCGTGCATCTGCTCTCACCTGTTGGCCCTTTCTCCTCTCTCTGATCTAAATCAGGGGTTGGCAACCTTTGGCCTATGGACCCAATTGGTCCACTGCCTGTTATTGTAGTGCTCTATGAGTAAGGTATACATTTTTACACTTTTAAATGGATTAAAGAGAAAGAAACAGAATAATAATCCAAAATTCAAATTTCAAGTGTCATTGGAAGACAGCCATGTTCACTTGTTTACATATGGTGTATGGTGGCTTTCATGCTATGGTGGCAAAGTTGTGACAGAAATGGCATGGCCCAGAAAGCCTAAAATATCACCATGTGGCCCTTTATAGAAAAGTTTGCCAACCCCGGTTCTAAATGGTGGTGTTTGTTAAGGCATGTTCCTAGACCCTCCGTTTTTGTTTTTTCTTTTATACTCTTTCTTGGTGACCCCATCTGGTCCCATTAGTTAATTGTCTTCTGTATATTGATGGCTGTACTGAGCTACAGACTCATATATCCAATCCTTCTCTTCTTGGATACCCAATCTTTTCCATCCTGCAGCCCCCTGCCACCCATCAAGCCATCAGCAGGTCTGGTTGATTCTACTATCATAACAGCTCTTGAACCCATTTTAGATCTCCACCGGCATTGCCACCGCTGTCACCCAAGCCAGCACTCTCTTGCCTGGACCACCACAATGCCCTCTTAATGCGCCTCCTGTCTTGCCCCCTTATCTAATCTACTCTCTACATTGCAACAATCTGTGATCTTAAAACTCACTTTACATCATGCCACTCCCCTGCTTTAAATCTACTGTCGTTGCTCACTGTTCCTAGGAAAAAAATCCAAATTCCTTTCTGTGGCCTCCAGGACCCTACAGAATCAGGTCCCATCACCTCTCCCTTCTCATCTTGCACCACTTGCCTCTCACTCGCTAACTGTAGTCACAGTCATTTGCTTTCAGCTCTTCAAATCTGTCAACCCCTTTCTCACCTCAGGGCATTTTATTTATTATTATTATTTTTTTTTAAAGGTAGGAGAATGGTTTTTTTTAAGATTTATTTTTATTTATTTATTTTTGGCTGCATTGGGTTTTGCTGCTGTGCACGAGCTTTCTCTAGTTGCGGCGAGCGGGAGCTACTCTTCGTTGAGGTGCATGGGCTTCTCTTGTTGCAGAGCACGGGCTCTAGGCCCACGAGCTTCAGTAATTGTGGCGTGTGAGCTTCAGTAGTTGTGGCTCGCAGGCTCTAGAGCACAGGCTCAGTAGTTGTGGCGCACGGGCTTAGTTGCTCCGCGGCGTGTGGGATTTTCCCGGACCGGGGCACGAACCTGTGTCCCCTGCATCGGCAGGTGGACTCTCAACCCCTGCGCCACCAGGGAAGCCCTCCTGTGACATTTTAATAAATTTTTGCTGACTCAACATCAAGCTTGGCTTTGTTACTTAAAACCGAGGGAGGCCTAATGAATGCAGGAGGAATCTAAGAAAAATTATTGGGGAGAGCTAGATCTTGGGCAACTCCGGAACTGAAGAAGCTTCCCTACCCTCAGCCCCCTAGAGGCCACATCTGCTGTGGTGACTGGCGTGCTGTTTAATGCTGTCCCTGTCTTAGAGAACCAGCTGCTACTTGATTTAATAATACATTAGTAATACATATTCTTTCCTTATCACATTAGCTCAACAAATTTAAGGGAAAAAAATCACTAAAATTTGTCTTTCATACTTTTCCCCTCTTGCCTTTGAAACCAACTACTGCAGCTGCTAACAGAGGTCTCTCTATGTAGAATGTGTTTTGTCCTTCTGGAGAAGACAAAAGAATTATTAAAAGGGCAGGCAGCTGCTTGTAATGACAGGAGAATGCAAAGCGTTTGTCAGCATTAACTCTTCTCTCCTTCCTCAGCTGAATCGCCATGGTCTTCCTCTTTATCCCTTTTTGGCTCGTACTGTTCCGGTCCAGGAATGTAGAGGACTTCGCCCTGCCTGTCCTGCATCGTCTGTGTTAAACCTGCACGAGTCTCACCTCTAAGACTTTGAGCAAACCTAACAGCTGATAAACTCTACCCTGACTTATGGACACAATCTCCCTTTCTTTCACAAATGCTCGGATCATGCAATGTTCTAACAGGGGTATTTGCACAACAATTTGGCACGATGGGGATAATGACAGAGTCTACCTCGTGAGGGTGCTGTGATAATTAACTGAGATAGGGCCACGGGTTTCAAACTTGGCGGCACATTAGAATCACTGGAAGAGTTTCAAAAATCCCATTGCTGAGCAGCACCTAGATACGTTCAGTCAAAATTTCTGGTTGTGAGAGCCATCCGTCAATATTTAAAAAAAAATCTCCCTAGCTAATTCCAATGTGCAGCTACATTTTGGAGTCAGTGAGATAGTACTTGTTTATAAGTATTCAGTAAATGGTAGCTGTTTTTATTATTATAATTAAAAATGGAGAATTACCCCAGTTTAACAGACTGCTGAAATTGAGGGCTTAGTAGGACCCAGATTCATTTTTTTTTTAATACTTTTTAAATTAATTTATTTTTGGCTGCATTGGGTCTTCGTTGCTGCGCGTGGGCTTTCTCTAGTTGCGGCGAGCGGGGCTCCTCTTTGCTGTGGTGCGCAGGCTTCTCACTGCAGTGGCTTCTCTTGTTGCAGAGCACGGGCTCTAGGCACATGGGCTTTAGTAGTTGTGGCACGCGGGCTCAGTAGCTGTGGCTTGCGGGCTCTCGAGTGCAGGCTCAGTAGTTGTGGCGCACGGGCTTAGCTGCTCCATGGCATGTGGGATCTTCCCTGCCCAGGGCTTGAACCCGTGTCCCCGGCACTGGCAGGCGGATTCTTAACTAACACTGTACCACCAGGGAAGCCCCTCATTTCTTCTTTAATTCATCCATCTAACAATAACTGAGCGTTTACTACCTGCTAGGCTCTGTGCTAAATTACTCCTCTCCACTTGAAAGTAAAAAGATAGTTATCGCCTTCAGAATGAAATTCAAGTTCTTTAGGACAGTCTTCCCACGCCCCCAACCCCGCTTTCTGTGTGCTGTTACCTGCCAGGGCCATGGCCCACATGCTTGTGAGCTCCAGCCACTCCCAACTATTCATAACGTTCCAGGCCCTTTGTCTCTGGGCCCTTCTCCATACTCTTCCTTTTGCTTAGGATGCTCTTTCCACACTCCTTCTGCCTTTTCACTTGGCCTGCCTTATGGGATAGAATTCCTGGTACAGAACCTGTAGGACAGATGGGTGCCTAGCACTCCCTGGCAGTCCCGCATCCCCCATCCCCCCTGACGGGCAGCTGGCCAATGTCCTCTCATTGTCAGTATTCTGTGAGTGCCCTGCAGGGGTGAATGATTAGTTCTCAAGGTCTTCTCTCTGCAGAGAGGCTGGGCCAACCTCTCTCTGCTCTTCCTCAGGCCTCACTCTGGTGGAAGACTGCGCAGGCCCAGGCAGGCTTTCTTTCCTGTGTCTTAAGCTTAACTGGTTCTGTTGTTCCGAGACCCCAAGAGCTGCTCCCCAGGGCTCCTCTGAGGGAGAGAACTTTTCCTCTGGAATCATCCAAGGGAGCAGGGCAGCTCAGAGCTCCGTACTCGGAATGGCCTGAGGGAGGCTGGATCTTCCGTGGCTACTACGTGAAATCCCACGGCGTTGGCAGGCTTTGGCGAGTAATGTGACTTTATGACCAGAGGTAACCCCTGAATACTATGCTCCAAAGGAGAGAGCCCCTCTGGTGCATCTGTACCTGCAGGCACCTAACATAATGGGTGAGAGGCTGTGAGCTGTGATAGCTGCCACAGCTGCTAATCCTGCTGAAGGAAGGACTGCTGTTAGGAATCTTGTAACCCTTTCCTCACACTGACCTCCAGGGTGGTCCTGCTTAGAAACATCGCAGTGCCTTCTCTCCATTTCTGAGTCTGTCAGGAGGTGGTCTAAGGGCATAGACTTGCTTGTCCTGTCCCTGGGCCGACAGCTCTTTCTATAGGAGCCAACCAAGAAGACCTTACTCAGTGTTCCAAGTCTGTCCATACACACACACACACCCCTTGATTCTGGCTTTTCCAGCTCCAGGCCTGTGCCACAGTACCTCCTTTCTGTTCCATCCTTCAAGATTCATATTCTACTACTGGGCATGGGGAAGGGGAAATCTGAGTGCGTTCTATACATAATCTCACCTAAACTTTTGCAAAAATCTTATGTAGTTGGTATCGTTATTCCCATTTTACAGAAGAGGAAACGTTCTTCCCAAGGTCACATGGTTGGAATACCGGTTAACTTCTGCTATGTTACAAGTCATCGCCAAAACTAGTGGCTTAGATCAACCACCATGTGTGTAGCTCACAACTCTAGAGATTATGTGGCTGTCAGCTGGGGTGTTGGGAGTAGGACACAACTCATCACATGATCTCTTTCATACTCCAGCAGGATAGCTGGGGCTTGTTCATATGGCAGCCTGGTAGGATTTTGCTTGGAAGGCTGGATGGATGCAAGTCCTCTTGATGCTTAGGCTTGGAACTAGTACTGTCACTTCTGCCATAATCTATTGGCCAAAGCAAGGCATGAGGCCTGCCTGGATTCAAGGGATGGTGAAATAAACCTTACTTATTCTTTGTTGGGAGGAGCTGCACAGTCATATTGCAAAGGGGCCTGAATACCGGGAGGGGTGGGATGGAGGGTCATGTCCACTTCTGCAATCTACTGTAGTTGTTACGTGACAGAGGTAGGATGTTATTTTTCAGTTGCAAAAATAGTGTACACACACGAGAAGAATTCTAACAGTAAACAAAAGGGGAAATGAGGAAGAGAAAGTCTCATTCTTAGTCCTGGACTAGGAAAAAACATTCTAATCTAGTCCCACTCTCCACATAGAAACATGATTGACAGTTTCTCGTGTATCTTGATGCGATTTTTTTTTTCCTGCCTGCACATAGATGGGAGCCCAACATGTACAATTTCCTGCACTTCGTTCTTTTCACTTAATAGTAACGCAACTAGGTTCTTTCCATAGCAGCACAACTAGAAATGCTCCGTTCCTTTTAAGGTCTACGTAGTGATCCACTGAAGAAACATACCATGTTTATTCAACCACATCTCCTACTAGTGGACACTTCAGTTTTCTTCTAGTTTTTGTAAAAAATAATGCTGTGGTGACTATCCTTGAATATCCTTCTTTGTGTACTTGTAGACTAGACTCCTAGAAGAGGAATTTCTAGGTTTAATAGCAGAGTTGAGCCTTGATCTGTTCCCAGAGCACATGCCCTTTTCAGATGCGTCTCCAGTTACCCACTGTTCCTCTAAACGTTTCTGTAACTAGAAGCTACCTTAGGAAGCATGTCCCCCTGTGTACATATGCACATATTGGATGATGGGCATGACCTCTCCACACCCTTCCTTCCTAAGCGGGCTCAAGAGGTCCTGAGCTATTCATTATTAAGCTCTTCCAAGAAGATCCAGATGTTATCTTTTCTGTGTCTTCCTTCATGATGTTTTTCAGGAGACACGTACTACTCTGTTACAGGCCAATGATAAAAGAATCCTAGTAACAAATGTTAACGTACAAATGGTAGGTTCCATCCAAGTGAAGACCTAAGGTATAAATGAAGATTTCACAGATATTGCAAATACAGACAGGTAGTAAAAGAACTATCAAATCATCACACAGCAATAATAGCAAAGCCCTGTTGTCACACTGAGCAGTTATGTTACATGAATTCTGTCTTTGTTCTTGGCAACTTTAACAGTTCATGAACATTAAGTATAGTAGCAAATATGCAGTGAAGATATTTCCTAAGATCCTATTTTTTCATTCTTTAATATTGTTTTTGGGTTTCTTCATGGATCCTGATGCCCACATGCCACCTGCCTGGATGTTAGTTGGAGCCCTGAATTCTTACCAGGTCTGTATGGACTTGACTCTTTTATGAACAGTGGGCTGGTGACTGTCAGAATCTGGAGGTGGCATGCAAGCACGCTCAGATACCTCACTCCATTTCTCACGGCCTCTGATTATGTCCCCGAGTAGATGTAGGCAGTAATTCTGTGGAAGGGAACAAACCACAGGGGGCTCATTTCTGTGATGTGGGGAGAGTCTGCCTTTCAGGGCTGCTCTGCAGATAGGTTAAAGAAGTGGATTTCTAGAGAATGCAGTTTCAAAAAGTAATTACTTAATGGTTTGAGCTCTTTAGAGAATTATAGGCATGTGCCTCAGACTTCAGAGCAGGAGGTACCCAGTTTCCTATCTGTTACTTAATAACAGAGACATTGCTGCTATCAAAAAGGCGGCATTCTGAAATGTCCCTATTAATATAGCCCAAGGAAGAATGATGTTTTATTCCACGGTACACAGAACAGTGAAGCATTTAAAGGCTAATCACTGCCCAGCCACAATAATCTGTGCATTTCTTCATTCACTTATTCATCATTTATTTCTTGAGTGCCACACTGTGCCAAGCACCGTGCTGGGTAGAGACATCAAGATAAATAAAACGTGCATACACCTCCCCATGTATCAGTTAGCTCTGGCTCTGTAACAAACACACCAAAACACAGTGGCTTAAAACAAAAACTACGTATTTAGTTTACACGGCTCTGGGTCAACCATTTGGGCCGGGTTCAGCTGGCCAGTTCTTCTGGTCTTCGCTGAATTTACTCAGGGTCTGTGGCCAGCTGCGGGGTCAGTCAGGGCTGGCTGGTCTGGGGGTTCTCAGCTAGGATGGCTCGTCTCTTCTCCACATGCCTCATCCTTCCGCCATCTGGCCTGGACTTACTCACGTAGGGTCTAGGCAGATTACAAGAGAATGAGGGGACGCCTGCTGGGTCTCTTGAGGATTAAGCTTTGAACAGACATAATGTCCTTTTAGTTATTCTGTTGGTCAAATCAGAACAAATCGACTTACAAGGCCAGGGAAAGGTGAATACCTCTTGGTAGTCATGGCCAAGAGACTTGGCGACAGACGGGGGAATAATGATGGTTAATTTTTGCAGAGTCCATCTCACTGTCCTTTATAGTCTGTGGTCAGAGGGACAGGAAATTGTGATACGTGCTACTAAGAAATTGTTTCTTTCTCTTCCTCTCCTTCCCTCCATCTCTAAGTAACATTTTTACATTCTACATCAGGGAAATCTAGTCACGCCAGTTAGAACACTTCAACGAGTCAAAGGTCTGGCACAGAGCTGCTATTATACGTTAAAAAGCAGAAATGTTACAAGGCAGTTGGAGCGATCCATGAACCTCATGACCACCAAGCTGTTGGTCACATCACGCACTCGATTCTATGATAGCAGGTCTGCCTTTTAAATATATTATCAACGTACAAACTGTGCCTGGGTTTTGTTGAAACACACTGTATCGCTGCACACACACATATTTCTTCAACTAGATGCAGAAAATCATCTTGTTAAAATGCACGGTGTGAAACCAATGAAAATAAAGCCATAGCCAAATCCGTAGCCATGAAATAGGATCTTTTAACCGAGGACCTTTTTTTAAAATTCCATCAGCGAGTAAACACCTGTCAAAGTATGCGAACTCAGCGCCAACACCAGATGCATCTAATTAAATCAATTTCCAGCTCTTCCTGTCCGAGAACAGCTGTGTGTGAAGCACGTCCCCCCCCCCCCCCGCTCCTTCCCACCACTGTGAAATCACTGAGGGGGGCAGAGAAAGCCCCAGGTGAGTGGGTCTCAAACTTGTGTGCATGAGAATCACCTGGATAGGGGTGGTGTGGGGCATAATTCTTGTTAAAACTGATGTTTTTTTTACTCTACCCTTTCCCCTCGATCTTGGTAATTCTCCCAGGAAATCTGCACACAGGTGGTCAGGATCACCCTTTCAGGATCACTGCCTTTATCTTAGAGCAGTTTTCCTTCCAGGAACTTTAAAAAAATGAATTAGGACCTCATACTTCGTCTCTCTATGTCAGGCAGAAAGTACCAAGTCTCTGCCAATCTAGTTTTCTCACTAAACTTTCTGGAGACCTTGAGATATGAACAGCACTAACTCACTAACCAGAGACCAAAATGCCTTTCAATGAATCCAATTTGCCGCAAAGGGGAGAGAATGCAGCTGTGACTTGTGGATGGGCACCTAGGGCTGTTGTTTGAATTTCCTCTAAAACTGTAGATCTGTACAGTCTACGAGTACAAAGGGAATCTGGGGCCACTTAGTTAAACTCCATTTTATGGATACAGAAACTGAAGTCAAGTGTCTTCTCTAAAAGTAGCAGAGATGGGGCTAAAACCCAGGTCTTCCCATTCTCTAAAGTTAGTTTTCTTAAAAAATGTGGAGTCTGCAGTGCTCTGTCTACTGAGAGTCCTTTGGGTGCATGTTCTCTTGTGAGGCAGCCGGCAGAGTGGGGGAGAAAGGACACCCCAAGAGTGTTCTTGGTGCCCCTTTCCGACAGAACTGGAGTCAGGTGACCTGGGGCCTCGTGATTCTCCAGCCCCAGTCCGCGGGTGGGATGCAGCAGCGTGGAGTGTGTGTGTGGGGGAACTTCATGCTGAGTGTGTGCTGAGGTGCTGTGGGGTGTCGCCTGCCACGGCCCCCAGCCTTCTTCTGTTCTGGGTTCCGAGAGGAGACAAGACAGGCCTCCCTGCGAGAGTTTCACACCGGCTTAGTGTCTGCCCCGTGCTGACTATGCTGCCGCTTTCCCCGTTTTTCCCCCACGGCAGACATCACTAATCCAGTATGACAGTTCTTCCAGCAGAGCCAAAACCTGGTTTCAGCATCTTCCTCCAGTTAGCTCCGTGGGCAGCCACTTCAGATCATCCAGTCAGCGGGAGAGAGGAGACTAGTTTGCAATCCTGCTTCTGAGTGATTTTGTTTAGAAGTAATTCTAAAATCGACATCCAGGGAATAGGGCTGACAAGACCTTGGGGAGGGAGGGAAGGCAGAGTCAGAGCTATGGAACACTGCGGCTGTGGCTCAGGGCTGGGTTTCTCCCCAGCAGCCCAGGTGTTACATGCTGACCTCTACATGGGCATCCCTTCCCACTGAATCTCCTCTGGTCCAGTGTGTGTGTGTAACAAAGACCCAAGACAACCAGCTGGACCTGTGGGTTCAGTTTGCAGCCATAGAACACAGTGATCCCACTGATGGGGATCAAACTGATGTCCTTGACCTTCCTGGTGTGATTCTCAACCAAACAAGCTACCTTGTGACCAACAGAGAGAAAAAAGTCTTGTGACTCAAAGTGTAGTCCAAGGACCAACGTGCTGGCCTCCCTGGGAACTTGTTAAACCCACCTCCTAGAGAAATGGAAATAAAAAAATAAATGGGACCTAATGAAACTTCAAAGCTTTTGCACAGCAAAGGAAACCATAAACAAGACCAAAAGACAACCCTCAGAATGGGAGAAAATAGTTGCAAATGAAGCAACTGACAAAGGATTAATCTCCAAAATATACAAGCAGCCCATGCAGCTCGATATCAAAAAAACAAACAACCCAATCCAAAAATGGGAGAAGACCTAAACGGGACATTTCTCCAGAGAAGATATACAGATTGCCAACAAACACATGAAAGGATGCTCAACATCACTAATCATTAGAGAAATGCAAATCAAAACTACAATGAGGTATCACCTCACACCGGTCAGAATGGCCATCATCAAAAAATCCACAAACAATAAATGCTGGAGAGGGTGTGGAGAAAAGGGAACACTCTTGCACTGCTGGTGGGAATGTGAATTGGTACAGCCATTATGGAGAACAGTATGGAGGTTCCTTAAAAAGCTACAAATAGAACTACCATATGACCCAGCAATCCCACTACTGGGCATATACCCTGAGAAAACCATAATTCAAAAAGAGTCATGTACCACAATGTTCATTGCAGCACTATTTACAATAGCCTGGACATGGAAGCAACGTAAGTGTCCACAGACAGATGAATGGATAAAGAAGATGTGGCACATATATACAATGGAATATTACTCAGCCATAGAAAGAAATGGAGTTATCTGTAGTGAGGTGGATGGACCGAGAGTCTGTCACACAGAGTGAAATAAGTCAGAAAGAGAAAAATGCCATATGCTAACACATATATATGGAATCTAAAAAAAAAGGTTCTGACGAACCTAGGGACAGTACAGGAATAAAGACTCAGATATAGACAATGGACTTGAGGACACGGGGAGGGGGAAGGGTAAGCTGGGACAAAGTGAGAGAGTGGCATGGACATATATACACTACCAAATGTAAAATAGATAGCTAGTGGGAAGCAGCCGCATAGCACAGGGAGATCAGCTCAGTGCTTTGTGACCACCTAGAGGGGTGGGATAGGGAGGGTGGGAGGGAGACGCAAGAGGGAGGGGATATGGGGATATATGTATATGTATAGCTGATTCACTTTGTTATACACTAGCAACTAACACAACACTGTAAAGCAATTATACTCCAATAAAGATGTTAAAAAAAAAAGTCGAATCTCAGGCCTCATTCCCAGACCTACTGAAATAGCAATTCAAACCTTAACATATTTTAACAAATCATACAGGTGACGTATATGCTTGAGAGTTTGAGAGGCATTGGCTTAGAAAGTCACTATGACTTCAAACTGATTAGTATTTGAAGTGTGCTGGACTCCTTGGCGGATGTCAAGACAGGCCCTGTCTTCAGAGGTAGCTCAGCACGTGCAAAGGCATCGGGCAGAACATGGACTGGATTTGTGACCCATGTTGTTCTAGAAAGAAAACCCTGTTCTTGTTTTGTGCAGCCTTTTTACTTCTTCCCCCATCTTCTGTTCATTCTTTCATCCTTTCGTGTTGCTTCACCCTGCATGGGCCCTGATATCCAACTTTTGTTGGATATCAAAAGTCCTCTTGGTCTCAGGCCCTCCACTCTCTGTTCTCATTGTCTGCTTCTCCACCATCTCCCTGCAGGCTCAGGGTTTTGACTGAGGCCCTAGTTTTGCAGAAAATACTGATATGGCTTGCCTTCAGCTGTGGTTGATTTGTTTTCTGCATTCAAAAGGGCCCAGGCTTAGGCAATTCAAAAGGCAAATAATGAGGTTTGGAGTAGAAGTGCACAGTGGATCCTGTTTGCTGGCAAGAAGAGGCACAGTCTTGTTCAATTGGTCCCTTCATTGGGGGTCTTTCACCTGTTCTGAAATCTATTGAAGAGCCCCATGGGCTGGGATTCCCATCTCAGTGGGCACTGAATGGCCAAGTGACAGAAGCCAATGATGCTAACCAAGTGACACGCCCTATAATCTTTTCTCTGCATAGGGATTGTTACTCTAGCCTACCACCTTGGAGGACTGCTTTGCCCAGCATTGAGTAATGGCTAGATCACTGTTATTCATGCTAAATTCACTGCTAGGGGTCAGACTCTAGGGTGTAACAACTTGACTATGTCCTCTCGACATTTAGAAGAACAGTGATTAGAAGAAACAAGACAGGGAGTCTAAAGTCTGTCAAGAGAAGAAAAGGTTAACTGTTGAAACGGTCCCATTCGCCTTCGCTGTCCCCATTCAGTCCATTGGCTGGCAGACCTACAGCTGCCATGCCTGGCTCCTGCTGGCTGCCAACATTTAGGGAAGGCAGGCATCCTTAAATCTGAGTAACTGAGTCTGTGGATGAATTGTATTTCCTTAATTCAGATACTGTTAAGAAGAATCTGTCACCATTTCCACTGAGAAAAGATTAATGAGAAATATGATTAATTGCTAGTTGTACCAACGCTCTTGTGTTTTTTTCCCCTGAGGATTATTTTGGGTGAAGCTTTCCACTATGGCGTTTTTATACAAAACTGAATGATCGACTGTTCCCTGTGCAACAGATTAGCCACTAACCACATGTGGCTATTGACATTTAAATGGAAGAAATAAAAGATTTACTTCTCAGCGGCACCATCCACATTTCAAATGCTCACTAGCCACAGTGGCTAGTGGCTACTGATAAAGGACATTTTCATCATCACAGAAAGTGTTTTAGACACTGCTGACAGTGACTCAGTAGAATTTAGAAGAACATGGGTTTCTGAGTCTGATGGGCCTGGTTTCTTCTGCACACACATTATATCTCACTTCTCTGTGAGAAGTCACAGGTAAGTAAGACACCTACATTTCAAATGATCGACTATGCTTTATAGCTCGGTGGTTCTCAAATGTCAGTGAGCATCAGGACCACCTGGAGAAGTTGCTAGAACACAGCTTGCGGGGTCTCAACACCAGTTCTGAGAACGTGATTTTAAGTTTCCAGGTGCTGCCCCTGCTGCCTTATGCAGCTGCTTTTGAATTGTGGAAGCCAGAACACCTTGATCGACAAAGATTAAACCATGGGTATCCTTGGCTTATACCGAGGGGGTCCACAGGCACATTCTTGAGGGTGTGAGCGTTCTTTATAACCTTGGAACAAGTGTGATTTCACTCTCAAAATAAAAAGATTAATCAACACCTATTCAGGATCACTGATGACCATCTGAAAACCAACAGCAGCATGCGATTTTAGTGCCTGAGTTTGCATGTGTGTTTACGATCACATGATCACCAAACGATTTCCAGAACTGGTAACATTGAATTTTGATGTAGTATTTCTTAAACTGGGTTCTGTAGAGGTCACTGAACATATATGCAGGAGTCCCAGATTCCCTGTGTTTGAGAAACAGTGACCTGGGGAATGGGGGGAGGGGAGGGGTGGACCCAGCAAGGGCAAGGTCTTATCAGCACTTTTTCAGGGGGAGAGCATGTGGCCTTTTGATTGGAAAGATTTTCTGTTTAGGACTTCCCCTCACCTTGAAGGACATTTAGCATTGCTGGGCCTTGCCCATTAAATACCAGGGGGTGCTCCAGAGTGACAGGACAACCCCAAACCATTTGTACACGTTTAAAAATCCCTCTGTGGGGCAACAGTACAGCCTGCTTCTGGGTGAGCAAACCCATAGGCCATCAGCTTTGCCCTGAGCTGGGCCTCTGCTCTTTCTGGCGATACTGTGGCTGCAGCTGGGCCCCGGGGCCTCCCCAGCCTCTGCTTCTCTCTTTTGTCCCTCCCAGGCTTCTTGGCTGGGAACTGAGATACTGTGTACTATACAGTGTACGGCCCATCTTCAGGACACTTCGGTGGGGTCACCTTCAGTCTACCGTTTGGCCGGTAGAGGGCAGCAGCACACAGAACTTCCCGCTTGCTTTGCTTATTGCTATCATGGGAGGCGGTAGTCAGCCTAGCACCTCTGTTCCCTCCGTCCCTCTTCCCACCTTGTCGTTCTTTTTGGGGGGGTCTCATCTAGAAAAGATCTTCTCAATGTTTCCCCCATGGCCCTGGCACCCGGTGGCCAGGAAGGAGGCCTGGCAGCAGCAGTGGTGTTCGCTGGACCCCACGAGCTCTTTCCGACGCTTGGAGGCGGCGGTCCTCTCCCCACGGCCTGGCGCCCGGCGGTGCTTAGCCAGGGCGGGAGGCTGGGAAGCCGGCCGCTGCCCTCCTCACCGGCTTTGATCTGAAATTCTCTCTCTTGCCTCCCCTTGCTTTCTTGCCTCCCCTCCATCACCACCCCGCCCCCGCCCCCGCCCCCGCTCCCACCATGCTTCATTCCCAGAAAGAATCTGAGTCAGTCTCTTGTCATTAGATTAGTTTCTGCCAGACGTCAAAGCAGCGGACAGGGAGATGGTGACCCCTCTGCTCCCACTCCAACAGAAAAGGAGAAGGAACTGGAGTGGACAAGGGTCTCCTTCGGCGACTCAAGAGCCCTTCCCCGGTCTCCGGTAGAAATAGGAAGAAGATGCAAACAAGAGTCCCACTTAACTACCCGTTAGCATAGGTCAAAATCTTTAGATTTTGCGTTGCTTTACAACAAGAATATTTCCCCTTCTCTCAAGAAACACCCTTTGGCTTAGGCCTGCCTCTTTCTAGAAGTTCCCATTTTCCCGTTTTCTCTGACGCTCTCTTTCTTGCCCGCGCTCAAGCATACTCGCTCTTTCCTGGGCCGTGACTCGCATGCGCGGGCTTCAATTAACCTTTCTATGAAACAAGCAGCACCTGTCCTATCATCAGTGGCTCCTGAGAACGCTCTCTCCTAGGGCTCACAGAGGCTGAACTTCTCTCTGATCCTCCTGGGGGGGGGGGTCACCCTGCGTCGGTGGCAGGGGCGAATGCAGTTAAGGACTCTCCTGCTGTAACCCACTCCTGCCGGTGACCAAAAGTCCTCCAGTGAGCTCTCGGTCCTTGAGGAAAGGACAAAAGATGTGATACATCTTAGATCCAAGACCTGGGACAGAACAGCGCATTTCAGAAAGCACTCATCATCCAGGATGCTAAAGTGGGTTCCGGACGGTCCTGGGGGCACCTGGACTTCCTTCGTTGGAGGTAAGTCAGTCTGCAGCGGCCCCAGGGAAACATATTAGCATCAGAGCCAGGGGGCCAGAGCAGAAGTGGCCTGGCCTTGAGAGTACAGAGAGCTGATTGCTAAAATTTGTGTCGGGCATGATATCCAGGTAGGGGTACGGGAAACATGCAGGAGGGGAAGGAGGCTGACTGATGTCGGGCAGCCCAGCCTCCCTAGTGATAGCCTTTTCCTGCTCAGTTTTGCTTTTCTTGCCCCTTCCTACCTCAGGCACCCCCTGCTTCCACTTCACGTCCATCAAAACTTTCCTCCTTTCACACTGAGGCGCAAGTGACTGATAAGAGCAGAGACTGGTGGTGCCTAAGAGCTTTCTCCCAGCCGCCCTTTCAAGATAATTGTTTATAATGGAAGACTGCAAAGACATAGAAACAGAATAGTATCGTGAACCCCCATGTAGCCATCATCCAGCGTCAACAACTATCAACGCGTTGCCACTCGGGGTTCTTTTATAGCCCCGAACTCCTCATTCCCAGCTTCAGGGTGACGGAAAGCCAAGGCGCCATTTCTTTTCAGTATGTGCAGAGGGCTTTCTTAAGCCTGATCAACCATGTCGTGTGCTGGTGAAGAAGCTTTGGTGGCATGAGGTCCAGGTTGCTTGGTGGGTTGGACAAGGCTCCCCTGCAGTCTGCTACCGCCCACCTTTTCAGCTTCTGTCTCTCCACTCTCCAGCAGACCCTACCGTTCCAGCCGTACTGAACATTGTTCCCCCAAATGCCACGTGTTTTCGTTTATCACTTGGTGTAAGGGTTTCCTCATCAGACTTCTCATCCCCCACCTGCAGTGAGGAGTCATGTTTTCTCCGAAGATTTCCCTGAACCCTCAGATGGACTTAAAACACTGTCCTGTGGGCTCAGCTGACATCAAGACACTTACTTGTAGCACAGATTTATCAAGTGGGGCATATTGCTTACTATAAGATAGGCACTGTTGCAGGGGTGTTCCAAAAAAAAATTAGCTGATTTAACCCACATAAAACAATTCTCATGAGGTCATAGATGGAACAAGTGAGGCACACAGAGGTTTAGGTCACTGAGCTGGTAACTGGCAGAGCTGAGATTCAAACCCAGGCAGTCTGGCTTCTTAACCACCCTGTAGGCTGCTTATTCTAGTACAAGTCCTGATTGGTGACGTGTTTATCTTCCTCTGCAGACTACAAAGTCTTTAAGAAGAGGGGCTGGAACTTAGTCTCCTCCAGGCCTCCAGTGCTAACGCCTGTATCTGGCACATTGTAGGTCCTGACAACCCATGACTGAATGCATGAATAAATATAAGGTCATTTGTAGAAACTTCCAGGCATGGACTCTTCCTAGAGCCAGTTACAATTTCTACAGGGATCAGGGCCTTAGGTGAAGCAGGATTCTCAATCTTTTTTCCACACAGCACTGCTGCAGCTGATGTAGCGCTTGCTACGGCTCTTGCCTGGGAGCGTACATGTTGGCCAGGTTGGAGAGGGCAGCCGGAGGTGGGGTCAGGTTTTAAAAAGCCCCCGGGAATTTCTGATATGCCCTTTGGGTGCCACCTCTTTGTTGAGAATCCCTGAGCTGGAGAGACAAGGCACTAAGATGAAATTCTAGACAATAGTCCGGGATGGAGGGGGAATCTGAGGATGTTGGGGACAGGGTCTTCCCCTTACTGCCCAGACTCTCCTAACGGCCATCCCTGAATCAGGCCAATGGGTATGAATAGCATTACTCTCCTTGTGGAAAACACTTTTCCTTTTTCCCTTAAGTTCAGTGGAACTGCTATGGGGATGGATTGTGCATTTGAGTGAGCTCCTGAGAGGAGACAGGAAAGCTAGAATGTTTACAACCTTCCCTGACCTGATTCCATTTCAGGGACATGGGTCGTTAGCTGCTGGCAGCAGTCAGAGCTGTATGCATACTTTCCAACAGCTTTGTGATCGAATTTGGGCATAACTTGACTTTTTGTCCCTGAGGTGATTGTTATTATTTACTGGAAATTCCATTTTTAAATCCCAGCAGCAAAAGCCTTTCTTTTCTTCCTACACAATTCTCATTAGTTAGAAGTTGCTATTACTCACTGTCTGGTTATAACCTAACTAATGACCTAACTTAAGCCTTTTAAACTAGATGTCTTCTTATCGTAGTTCTCTAGCTACTCTGGCTTGTGAACAGCAAACCCTCCACCCTGCACCGCTGTGCGTCATGGTTGGGTATATAAAACACCCATGGCAACACGCGAAACACCTCAGATGCTTTCTGGTTATTGCAGAAAAGACTATACACAAAACAAAAACCAGACCCTAATATCCAGTTCTACAGCTTAGTAGTGTGACCTCAGGAAAGTAACACTGCTGATTTAGTCTTCATTTCCTCATTTATAGATTAGGCTAAAACACGGCAATTCGATTTTCTCTTGCACGTCACTGGGACTGATTGGTAGTGGCTGCCAGTAATGCTCAGCTGAGAAAGTAAAGTGGGGGATGGTTCTGTGACTGATTATTGATATCTGCTGTGGGTGAGGAAGCCTGAGTGGCATAATTCACCAAGTGTTGCCAGTACTGGTTTGGCAATGTCTTGGGTCTATCCCTGCAGAAATATACAGAATATATTTAATGTATGAGCTGGCCCGAGAGGCAAGATTGACCAGGAGAAGTTTAGTATTTCAGTGTGTTATTTGTAGGTATATCACCAAAGCCTCCAAAAGTTGTGGGAATCCTGGGTGCACCTCAAAAGGTTTCATGTCCTGGATGAGCCTGACACCTAGATTGAAATGGAATCTGTCTTTGGATGCTGTTTCTTTTTTTTTTGCGGTACGAGGGCCTCTCACTGTTCTGGCCTCTCCCGTTGCGGAGCACAGGCTCTGGACGCACAGGCTCAGCGGCCATGGCTCACAGGCCCAGCCGCTCTGCGGCATGTGGGATCTTCCCAGACCGGGGCACGAACCCGTGTCCCCTGTATCAGCAGGCGGACTCTCAACCACTGTGCCACCAGGGAAGCCCTGTATGCTGTTTCTAACCAGGCTAGGCTTTTAGATACCAGGGTCACCTGGCGCATTCCTGGATGAGGGTAGGTGGGGGACTGGGACCAGTGGCATCCCAGGAAGAGGTGGGATGTGTGTAGTGTTAGCGTACTGAGACAGAGTTAGGATTCCTATAATCTTTAAGCTTACAAAATATACTGACATCTCAATAAGGGACCGACTTAAAATATTTTCTGAATCTTAGGGAGGTTCTATAACTTGTTCAAGATCACAGAAGGTGGGCAGAAGGGAGTTAACATATACTAAAAGCCCACTATAAGCCAGACACGTTATGGCATAATGACTCACTCTTTCCACTAACTTATGGCGGGAGTGGGGTATGCTGGGGAGTAATGCAGTTGTAGCATTTCATAGACAAGGAACTGGTGTGCAGAGTCATTGAGTAACATGCACACAGCTGCACAGGAAGAGGTGGACCAAGGTCAGTCTTTCCAACAGTTCTGGATTCTGATCATAGCACACTTTCTGTCAGGACTTCTGTGTGTAATTGTCAATGCATTTGGACCCCAGTATCTTGGGATCTGTGAAAACTAGGGAGTAGTTTTATTTTTATTTTTGGAAACATTAATTATACAGATGTTTGTAAGCCAGTTGCTAACATAAATGGTTGTGAGGGGAATTTTTTTTTTCTTTTGTAATTTTTTTATTTTTACAAATTATACCGTGATAAAACAATGAAAATTGCTTATTTGAAATATTTTCCTTTAACATTTTATAAGTTAATCAAACGGATACTACAATAGATTGTTGTTTAAATAAGGGAGCACAGATGATTTTAGTATTACAAAACTTTAAGCTGAGGCTACACTCAACAATAAGTTTAGAAAATGGTATTACAAAAGGTTGAGAGTGAGTAGTAAAAAAAAAACCCAACCAAGACCAAACCCAAGCAGGGCCGCTGGGCTGTAGGAAATCAGGTGTTTTCACTGCCATAAATCTTCACTGTGGCCAAACTTACAAACCAGTCCTCTGGGGAATTCCCTGGCGGTCCAGTGCTCAGGACTCGGCACTTTCACTGTCAAGGGCGTGTGTGGTTCAATCCCTGGTTGGGGAACTAAGATTCTTCAAGCCCCACGGCCAGCAAAAAACACCCCCAAACCCCCCCAAACCCAAAAACAACCCTGCCTAACCCGCCACCCCCCCAAAAAAAAGTGTATATATGTCCATGCCTCTCTCTCGCTTTGTCACAGCTTACCCTTCCCCCTCCCCATATCTTCAAGTCCATTCTCTAGTAGGTCTGTGTCTTTATTCCTGTCTTACCCCTAGGTTCTTCATGACATTTTTTTTTCTTAAATTCCATATATATGTATTAGCATATGGTATTTGTCTTTCTCTTTCTGACTTACTTCACTCTGTATGACAGACTCTAGGTCTATCTACCTCATTACAAATAGCTCAATTTCATTTCTTTTTATGGCTGAGTAATATTCCATTGTATATATGTGCCACATCTTCTTTATCCATTCATCCGATGATGGACACTTAGGTTGTTTCCATCTCTGGGCTATTGTAAATAGAGCTGCAATGAACATTTTGGTACATGACTCTTTTTGAATTATGGTTTTCTCAGGGTATATGCCCAGTAGTGGGATTGCTGGGTCATATGGTAGTTCTGTTTGTAGTTTTTTAAGGAACCTCCATACTGTTCTCCATAGTGGCTGTACCAATTCACATTCCCACCAGCAGTGCAAGAGTGTTCCCTTTTCTCCACACCCTCTCCAGCATTTATTGTTTCTCGATTTTTTGATGATGGCCATTCTGACTGGTGTGAGATGATATCTCATTGTAGTTTTGATTTGCATTTCTCTAATGATTAATGATGTTGAGCATTCTTTCATGTGTTTGTCGGCAGTCTGTATATCTTCTTTGGAGAAATGTCTATTTAGGTCTTCTGCCCATTTTTTGATTGGGTTGTTTGTTTTTTTGTTATTGAGCTGCTTGTAAATTTTGGAAATTAATCCTTTGTCAGTTGCTTCATTTGCAACTATTTTCTCCCATTCTGAGGGTTGTCTTTTGGTCTTGTTTATGGTTTCCTTTGCTGTGCAAAAGCTTTGAAGTTTCATTAGGTCCCATTTGTTTATTTTTGTTTTTATTTCCATTTCTCTAGGAGGTGGGTCAAAAAGGATCTTGCTGTGATTTATGTCATAGAGTGTTCTGCCTATGTTTTCCTCTAAGAGTTTGATAGTTTCTGGCCTTACATTTAGGTCTTTAATCCATTTTGAGCTTATTTTTGTGTATGGTGTTAGGGAGAGGAGACAGAATTTGACTCAAAGCCTGAGTGTTATGATTCCTTTTGGCTCCAGTAGAATCATTGTGGTAGTATGTAGAAACCATGTGTCATGTTCTGGGTTAATAATGGTATCGTGACTCCGCCTACATCATCTTATCCTACTAGAGATGCTCCATAGTGAGGTGACTTTTCAAAGCCTGGGAAGACGTTATAGAAATACAGATAATAAAGTAAAGCAAATTCCTAGTAGTAATACTTTGGTATGATTTAGGAATAAGTTTTATAATCCTTGGGATATTTTGTGTGTATTTGTATTTCAAGGTGTTTGAAATAAATCTGGCTTACTAGATAATCTGATTATAATTTGAAATGTGTAATTATACTAGACTCGTGGTATTGATTTTAAAGGTGTAGACTTTTATTAAGATTGTAAATGGCACTTAAGTGTTTTGGATAGCCTGGTTTATTATATTTTATTTAAGTTTGATATATTAGATTAATAGGAATTGCTTAAGTGCATGGGAAGATTTTGCTTTTTAGGTTTGTAAGTCTGTCAGGGTTTTGGAGTGTTTGAGAGAATCAGGTATGTTAAATGTGTAAAATTTAAAAAGTTCCTGAGGGAATTAAATTCGTAAAATGGGTTCATTAGAATTTAATCTTTTAAAGTTATCAGTTAATTGAGTGTAATCAAAGAAAAAACTGACTCTGAATTCTTATTTTTATCAGAAAGTAATAAGTTGATACGAGACTTCGAAATTGAATTTAAAGGCCTAGAGAACACTAGGCTTTTGAATTTACAACTTTCAATATATTTAACTAATTAAAAGCAAATTGTTAGAGTAGTCCTTTCAGTGCGCAAGGTTCCCTCAGGCATTGGAAAGCTCAAATGACGTTAGTAAGCACCCCGTAAATGGTTATAATCAACAGTAACTACTTCTTGCCCTCTGTTCCTTTGAGCCCTTGCAGTGAAACTTCCACAACTGTGTGTCCATTTCTTGCGCTCCTGAGGGTCCTGATTAGCTGAAGGCAAGGATTATTCCAAAACCAAAACACTTTTTTTTTTAAGAACAAGAGCCCAGTTTTTTAATTGGATCATTTCTTGCGTTTGAAGTACTCCTCCATGACATCCTTGGCCTGAGACTCTTTGCCATAGCCCTTAACCACCACGCAGCTGCAACCACTTGAGGGGTTTTCCCCTCTCCATCAGTTTTACAGAGGCCTCCCCATTCCCCCAGTTTCTTGATGTCATCAACCTTAATCAGGTTGATTTGGTGCTCAGCACAAAGGGCTTCCACCAACTTGACATACACAGGCTCCTCACAGTTGGATGCGAGCACACAGAGGTGGGCTTTGGCAGCTTCCCGAATTCCACGTGCTAGGCCATCGTGCAGGAGGGCGGTCTTCAGCACCTCTTGCAGAGCAGGATGAACGTCCATTACACCTCCAGCAGCAGTGCCTTCCTCGGCCGTGGCGGCAGGGACTCCGAGGTGGCAGGGAAAGAGCAAAACCACACTTCTTTTGAGTCAATAATTTTATTACTATTACTTTTCACACCGAGGAGACTTAGTTACATAAAGTGAGATATTCTATGAGTTGATTACCAGTAGTAGAAGCACAAAGGTGTGGAAAGTGTAACATGAACACAGTGAAGAAACGCCCTTTATCAGAGTGAAGTACATGTGACAGAAACACATTACTCCAAACAGACTATGTACAAATAAATACAGCTTTCCACCTATGTACAGACATATTCACAGAGAATAAACTGACGCAAAATCTCCATACATCTCCTCCTCCAGCGAAAATTGATCACAATAAACAAAACACACGGGAAATGACAGAAGTAACTTGGAAGTGCATCAACTGGATCCTTGTAGGGGTATAGAGGTTAAAATGCTTCTTGAAAATGGAGGCAAACAGAGGAAGCATGAGATGACATCTATCCCTAAAAAGATCCTTTACAAAAATGGCATTCTGATATTTGTAAGGTAACCTGTCCAAAAGACAGTTTACGAGTTCTAGGGCAATGCCTATGTTGGGGTCGGTGTCGACAACGTGGTCTCTGTTTTAACACTATGCAAAGAACAACAGTATAAGTTATCTTTGCTTTAGTGCTAGCAGCCACTTCATTAAACCAGGAAGGTAGTTTTTGCTACTCTTTGATGGCACTTTTGAGACTGCAGATTGCTTGGAGACGGAAGCTGTTGCTTCTGGAGTTTTTTCAAACTGGAGCAGAAGAAAAACATCCAGGCTAGATGCAGGGCACAAAACTTTGTGTGCAGGGTTCAACAGGATTATATCCCCACAGAGTTTCCCTCATCCAGGTGGAGAGTCTCTGCCCTTTGGAGAGACGCTTCAGACCACAAAACAGCCCCCAACAGAAACATCACTGGCTCTGGATCCAGACAATCTTTCTTTAGGGCAAATGGCCAATTAAACCTAAAATTGATGGGGTTGGTCAATTTCACACACATATTTACTCTATAGAGATAATTTACATACCCAGGTGGTAGATATTTCTAGGCTATTAAGTGCCTTTTAGTCATTCTTTTAGCTTTTACTCAAATCATGTAAAAAATTGTGATGAAGTGAAACAAAGTTTTTAGTTGTGGGGACATCTGTGTGTACATGCGTGTAAGCAGTCTATGATACTGGGCCAGAAATTATGTAGTTTAGCAGAAAAGGAAAAAAAAAATCCAATGCATTATGAAGTCTCCTGTTTTATATGCTTTCTTCCCAAGGAAGGTTTATAATTTAGGCATAATAAATTATTGATAAACTGTATATCTCTATTTGCCACTTTTATAAGGGAACTTCTTAGACCCATCTTATATTTACATAAAAACTCAAATAAACTTTAAATTTCCCGGGTACATATATGCTAATTATCCATTTCACTCTCTATATTGCTTTACATAACAAATGGATTCCTGAAAAACAGTAAATCTGTAACTTAAAAAAGGAAATACTTTCACTGTAGTATCAGAACTTGCTATCTAAAGGACCTTGCTATTTAACAAGCTATTTTGAAAGTGAAGAATGCTTTTGTGAAATGAACAATTTCTTTGATTTTCAGTTTTATTAAAGTACACATCTAAAATTTATCAGATTAGGATTGTCTAGAACAATAATTGTATGCCTTAAAAAACAGAACAGATAAACTCTAATTTACAACAAACAATACAAAACAGGAATGACTCATGGACTGCTTATCGATTGACTATATTCAGAAGCCCTGAATATATGTATTATTGGTATTTTATGGCTTTAATTAAGACAGTTGTCTCTTATGACGTATTGATACTATAAAGTGCAATATTAAAAAATTAAAAAACCTAAAAGGCATCCATTGTTCTTCAGTTTTAGCTTGATGAGAAGAATCGGAGATTTGTTTAATTAAATGGCAAAGAATTTTTTACCCTTAATTCCTGCAGGTAATTTCATCCTTAAAATTATTTTATTTGGGGATTCAGACTTCATTCATTCGTTCCTTTTTTTTTCTCTTTTTTTGATGACATGATTTAAAAAATTAGTATTCTCTTTTGGTTAGTTGAATGCTTTTCGAAAACTCAGTCCCAAGGACTTAGTTACTTCCAGATCCATTGTAAAGGAATATGCAACCCAATAAGTGAGAATGTAGGAGCAAATTTGCAGCCTTTTGGTGAACTGTACCCCATTTTCCTGGGCCACGACACCAATCAACAATCTTACAATTCCCAGCCAACCCACCACACAAGGAAGTAAATGCGCTGCAATACTGGGTGATGAGAGGTGGTCCAACCATTTCCCCCATTTCCTATTTAGAGCGAAAATATAGATTCTTTTTGGTGAATCAATGCAGGTAAGTGCAGGTCCAGAGTTCCTGAATGATCTCCAGTGGTGTCTCTCCCATTCTGAGTACTTGTTGAGTGTGGGATTATGACCATAGAAACGAAGTCCGTGAGCTTCACCTCACCAGGGCCTCAAGACAATGCTGCATCAGTGTTCAGACTTTTCACCGGAGGATAAATGCCTGTTAGTACTTGTTGAGTCGAGGCCTACTGGTGCTTTTAAGGCATTTCTGTGACTCTCTTGTAGTTGTGAATTCTGTTCCCGTTTTAGTATCAATTAGGAGGGAGTCCCTCCCCCCACCCCCCCAAGAAGTAGTCAATTACACAAAACGTAAGTTGTTAGGCCCACGGGGCTAGCATTTTTCTATCTTCACCTTAATGCAGAGATGGAGAAAAGGCTCATTAGACTTGCCAAGTACAAGTAAAGCAGAGAGGCTGGTGGTGAGAAGCAGGAAGGGGAGTAAGCACTGGGCCCAACCTAGACTTGAAAACTGGAAGTGGGGTTAGAAAGAAACAAACTGAGACTCAGTAAGGCCCAAGGGAGAGGGGCTCATGGTAGGTAAGAACATCCATCCAAATGCACTGGGCGAGCTGAGAAATGCACTTGCTTCACCTGAATGTCTTGGAGAAAGATATAGAAGTCACAGGGCACACAAGGTTAATGTGAATTAGCAATGAAGTGTGACTTTCTAAAAGGTAAGGGGCACAGAGGAGTGCAGAAGCAGGGGGTAAACACTGGGTCTGAGGCTGTCATTCCTCCCTATTCAGACCTTATACTTGTGCCATGAGTAGTCAAAAGGTTCCATGATTTCAGAGCAACATAAAGCATTTTAAAAGGCTAAGTAAAGAAAAACTTAAAAATTATTGAGGGTTAGAGAGAAAGACTCAGAAATAAAAATCTGAAGATAACATTTGATGCAAATAAATAAAGGGTCACGTAGTGGTGGCTCCCAGCTCTGTCAGGGGTAAACAGTGAAGAGTGCCCAGATGCAACTCTTTTCTGCTGAACAGAAAAAAAAGAGGTGAATTCATCACCTTGAGGGGCTGGGGTGAATCTGGAGGAAGACTTTTCTGACACGGATGGTTGTTAATGTTAATAGCTGACAGACCTGGGTTACACCAGGAACATCTATGCTAGGATTTCTTTCCTGCAAAGGGATTGTCTTTTGGATCAGGGTGATAGGTTGAACAAGCGCTCTTAACAGAACTAAACCTTTGGTAAACTCAATGCCAGTTCCATGGCACTCTTTCACACTTAGGTCTTTATCAGTTTTTTAAAAAAATTCTTTATGGTTTTCCAGTCTGCCAACCAATCATTTGGTGGAAGGGCTTTGGCTTAGATAATTTGGTGTTCCATAGTGTCCCCACTATTTGTTTGCTAATTTGAACAGAGTTGTCTATCCAGTCATAATTAGAGGCTCCTTTTTCTCTCTAAAAAACTGGCTGACTTGTGGATTCCTGGGCCCTTTGTAGCTTACTCTCACTTTGTTTAAACAAAACTGCCACTAAAGACCATGATGGAAATCAGGTGGTGCTGGGCAAGGCGATGCCCTGTGCAGTGAGGAAGCTGGGCAAAGCAGCAGTGAGCACACTGGGGGGCATCTAGGTGGAAAGCACGTGTGACTTCCATAACAAACATGAGTGCACCCGTGTTTTCTACAGACACCTAAAGGCTCCTGGTGATTTCTGTGCTGCAGCCCATGCCTTTTTTTAAAAAAGATATTTATTTGGTTGTATCAGGTCTCGGTTGGGGCAGGCAGGGTCCTTAGTTGTGGCATGTAAACTTTTAGTTGCAGCGTGCATGTGGGATCTAGTTCCCTGGCTAGGGATCCGAACCCAGGCCCCCTGCATTGGGAGTACAGAGTCTTAACCACTGTACCACCAGGGAAGTCCTGCCTGTGCCTTTTCGAAGCTTCCAGTAAAGTGAAAAGAAAGAGCGTAATCTCACAATGAGTAGTGGAGTTCAGCTGGCTCTGAGTGTGCCCTTCTTGCTTTTCTTGTTTGCTAGATATTTCAATGAATAGGAAGCTGTGAGATTAAAAAACGAAACACAAAGCTAGAGAGGCAAGGAGCTAACCTTAAATAGCTAGTGGAGTGGAGGCCCTTACCTTTCTTCCCATTGTCTTCTTGAGAGGGGAACATATTTTTATCTGGGACTCTATATAGGCTTTTGTAATTGGGTAAAAAAGCCTGCAATTTGTAATTATTTAAAACTACATAGGGATATATATCAATGTGATATTTGCTTTCTTGGGAATCCTGGTAAAAGTAAGTTAATTTCCCCTTTCTTCCTTTTCCTTATTTTTTATTTTTTCATTAACTTTCTCTTCAGGACAAGCCCTCACCTACTAATTGAAGACAGTCTTGCTGAGGGAGGTACAGGAGTTGAGCATGTGTCTTTTAAAAATATTAAGCCAGGTGGTTATGTAAGATCTGGCTTAGCAAAATAAGCATTAGCTTCTATAACAAGCTTTCAGGAGACAGTTGATTTTTCCAGAAATCATCCTGAGAACAGTTTCCCTTTATTCTGGAACAGAGCTGTAACAATCCAATTAATTATTACTAGTCACTTAATTATTGGAGTAGCAATCTGTCCAGGTGCAAGGAAGCATGGCATGCTCATAATCTTGTGTGTGTGTGTGTGCGTGTGCGTGTGCGCGCGCGCGCGCGTGCCTGCCTGCGTGCGCGTTGTTGGTAGATGTAGGGAAGAAAGCATATTGAAGTTTTCTGACATGCTTGGATTCAGACCCACGTGTTATTCCAACCCAGCAATTTCGGCAGAGCAGTTAACATTAGTCCCATCTTTTCCAGCTGTCTGTCTGGCCAGCAGCTCTATCTGTTGTCACATCCCTGGTCAGCTTTCTGTTAAGGTGGTCTTGGGTGGAGGGCTTCCCTTGATAGCTCCTCCTTGTCACAGAGGAGTTTAAGAGCTATGAGCATTGGTGGGGAGTTTGCCAACTCTCTCCCTGCCCAGCAATGATGTACATTAATATCATCAAATGTCTCATCAGCAAAGCAGCTGTGTTTTGCTGAAAGGCCTCCAAACACCTGATTCACGTCTTCCCTAGAAAATAAATTATAATGGCCCCTGTCAGCTGACACCTGTGAGAAGCCTTACAAAGCATTTTCCCCAAATATGAAACAGTCCCTGCCTGTTTTTATAATCTTCTGGGCAAGGCTTTAGGAAGTTCTGCTGCGTCAGCCAAACTGATAAGCAACCCTCCCCCTTAGTCCGTGTACGTTACTGTGTTTTCCTGACCTGCCGCTGCCTGGCTCAGCTTAGGCCCGGGAAGCTGCATGCAAACCCTCTCATCTCCAGCTTCAGTTCTTGAGGGTCTAGGCAGGTTCAGAGGGCAGCTGAACTCGGCGTGGTTATTCCCAGAGGTAACTGAGAAGGGTCTATTTGGGTATTCTCAGCATGAACCAAGTCGTTCTCCCGTCCTGAGGCTGCCTAGGGTGACAGGGGAGGTGACAGCAAGTAAGACCTGCTTGGTTTGCTGCAGGTAAAGGGAACCCTTTGCGTACAGCTCATTTATTTATTTATTTATTTATTTATTTTTTGCGGTTCGCGGGCCTCTCACTGCCGTGGCCTCTCCCCTTGCGGAGCACAGGCTCCAGACGCGCAGGCTCAGCGGCCATGGCTCACGGGCCCAGCCGCTCCGCGGCATGTGGGATCGTCCCGGACCGGGGCACAAACCCGCGTCCCCTGCATCGGCAGGCGGACTCTCAACCACTGTGCCACCAGGGAAGCCCCAGCTCATTTATTTTAGATTGAACAGTAAGAGGTTGGCGCTTGAATTTTTGATATTTTTACCCTGTTCCAGAAAAACAAAGAGAGTATCTGTAGTCTAAATTTTTTTCCCCTGTACTTTTCTACTGTGCATTCTTTCCCTCTACATCACCATTAGGGATATGGCTGGCCATTTAAATATACAGGGAGGGTTCGTGTGTGTGTGTGTTTGTATGTACTTGTGCACAAAACAAACCTTATGACATCAGGAGGAAATGTTCCCTTTGGTTGTTGGTGTGCGTGTTTTTCCTTTCCTTTCACTAAGGCAAACTTTGGTGCTCCCTGCTTTTGAATCCTGGATGTAATTGGGTCAGAGGGTGATGATGTAAGTGGTATTGTGTATATATATATATATATATAGATTTGGTATGAAGATATATATTTATATATGTATTTACACAGGCACTAGAGATGAACTACTCAGAAAACCATGTTGTGGAAAGTTCTTTCTTATAATTATGTTAATGATTTGAATGCTTTTAAAGATCCGCTGTTGCATCCTATACACTTCTGTCCGGGTTTACCCAAGCCCAACACATAACCTCACAGACAACTTATAGGGGGCAAGCAGGGGCAGGGAGGTGCTTGCATACTGGCCAGTGAGCCAACACTGCACACCCTTGAGGGGGGAACTGGGCTGAGAAACAGCATCTTCTCAAATGCAACTTTTCATGACTGACAACACTCCCTAGGAAGGGAGCTCCCAGGCAAGTCAAATGCCCTGTGGCTGCCTGGCTGAGTCTTCACCGTGAGCTGGGAATGAATGGGAAAGAGTGAGGAGGCAGGGTGAGTGTGGGGGAGGGCTGGAATAAGAACAGGCTTGCACTGGACCTCCCTCCTCCTTTCTGGTTTTATATAGTCAATCTGCAATTGAGTCAGAGTCACCTACTCACACCTTCTTCCACACAACCAACCAGTCCATCATACACATTCCTGCAATAAACAGCTCTGCTCCCCTTCAAGTAATGCACAGGGAAAACCATCAGGGTTTTTAACTCAATGTTCACTTACTCCTTCTCTTTCACTCAGAGGAACTAACACGAATTCTTGCTTCAACACAAAATCCTGCCCTTGATGAAGGAGATGTGGGTCTCTCTCACGCAACTGAACACCCGACTTTGCAAAGTTGGAGAGACTGGGAAGCTGGCCTCCTGGGTGGCAGCCATCTTGGCTTCCTGCTTTCCCATTGGGCCTCCACTCAGAAGAGCAATGATGGGCACTGCCTGTGACTGCCATGCTCTGTGGAGTGGGCTGAGGTTTTGTGGAAGGAATGCTGAGCTTGATCTTTATTCAGTTGTGAGTTCTGCATCCTGTCTCCCTGTGTTAGGAGGGACGTGCTCTCCGCAAAATCATAGCAGCATCAGTGACACAACAGACTGGAGAGAAGCCATGGTGTGCGCCACTTAGATACAGGATGGCTACAGAATAATGCACCATCCTCTATTTACTTTTTCAACTGATTATAAGGAAGCATGATTTGGGGAAATGAAAAACTCTGCATGTTTTTCAGTAAGTTAGTCCACCTAATCTTTTTTTCTCTGTCGGTTTTATTTTCTTTTGACGTAGACCTGAGAAATCACACAAAATGTCAAATAGAACTGGGGAGCACTGAATGAATGAAATGACGACGTCCCTTGAATGCTCTGAAAATCAGATCCTTGAAGTGACTGGCTTGAAGCCAGTGTAAAGAAGCTGTTGAGTGTAGTCTGCAGTGTACTCTGTGAGCTACAAAGAGTCCCAGATGTGGTCCTGATGGCAGGAGAGACACCCATGGTCCATGGGCTTTAACCAGATCCTGGTCCTGGCACCACTAGACACAGGACTCAGAAACCTTCCTAGTTAACAAACGCCTTTCCAAACATCTTGAAGCTGCCTTAATCCAAGCGGTATTGATCAGAGTCATTCTAGTTCTATTGGTTGGAGGAACAATGATTTCTTCCTTCAGCCACTGAAGCCCTTTATGACCACACTGGAAGATGCATTAAAGAACCATGTCGTTGGGGGGCAAGTCCCGCTGAGCGCCTCTGCTGGATGGTATTTCTTAGTACATATCCAGGCTTTCTTGGCAGGCATTTTGATGCCCTTAGCATCAAAATACGTCTGAATGACAATCACAACTAAACTTGCCCCCCTTCTTTTGATGATAATGGGACATGCAATGCAACAGTATAGGTTCAGTTTATATAGTCTTGCTGTCCTAGAAGTGCACTAATTTGCTTTGCAATCATATTTTCTACTTGCATGCTGGGGCAATATATAACCCCCCTCCCCCAAACCCAGCCCTGGTCACCTCCCCCTTGCCCCAAACCAGTATCCACCCAGCCTGGGTTTTACCTCTGAATGTCCCAATAACCCTGTGGGTTTCAGAGAGTGTACCCCAGTTGGGATGGAGAGACGGTCTTCCCGGTTTGGCTTGTGGGAATATTTTGGAGGGCTCATTTCAGGGCCCCTACAGGCCCTCTCCACCCAGCCCTCCCTCGTGCAACCTATTTTCCTAAAATATCCACCGTACCAGGCAGAATCCCAGTATGTCCAAGGTAGGCTGAAGGTCACAGCAATGATTCTCTTAGCTCACCTCTTGCACTTAAAGAGGTAAAGCTCAGACTGAAGGTTGATGCCCCTCTTCAAATAGGTACTAGAAATATACTAGAGCTATCCCTGAAAAGATGCAGTTGCATTTATATATATATATATATATATATGATTATATATATATATATTTATAATTTTTCTTTCTTTGTATTTGTATACAGGTATGTACTACTCTATAGGTGTGGAAGGAGAGGTATAATACAGGAACAGGCAGGGGTGTGTGCATGTGCATCTATACATAATATATATTTTTTATATGTATATATATCACCTCTGTCATTCTTTGCATCATGACAATGACCAGGGAGGAATACCTGTGAGCAGTGCAGGGAGAGAAGCCCCAAATGCTGGGATCTCTTTGTCTCTTGCATGGAGCCACTGCAGGAGGCAAGGGTGGGAGCAGCCCAAGAAATGAGTGGGCCCAGCGCGAAGCCACCCCCTTATCAAAGCCACCAAGGAGGAACACTTGAAATGCCCAGGGCTGTGCGCCAGCGGAGGTCAAGGAGCCTACAACCCTGAGCGGGGAGGGACAGTCCATTTTGTTGGCTCAAGATATGGCTTTTCCTGCTAGATGGAGACAGGGCACATGAGGATTCTGTCTTCCAGGAGGACGCTGACCACGAGGAACCCAAAGTAGAGGCCAAACATGATGAAGCCCAGCACTTTGTTCATCCTCCATTTGCAGAGGGCGATGGAGAGGATGACGAAGAGCAGCATGATGAAGAGGAGGACGATGGCGCAGAAGAGGCCGTTGCTGCTGACGGCCACGGGCTGGAACCTGTGAATGGTGGTGTACAGGAGCCAGGGCAGTGGGAGCCTGTGGGGGAGAGAAGCAGGGTAGAAGGGGGCGCAGTCAGGCACGCTGAGGAAGGCACAGGACGGAGCGTTAGCTTCTCGGAATCTGTGATCGGAGACGAGTGTCCTGTTAGGTTCACTAGGACTCAGGCCTGGCTGATGCAGGGAATCATATTTACAAGGAAGTCAGGTGAACTTGAGAAACCCTGATCTATTTCCCAGTCAAATTAGGGAGGACAGAGAGAATGTATTCTACGGTTGAACAAGATCAAAGACATGGCTGCTGCAGGTGATTTCTGAATTTGATCTGAAATCATTTTTTTGGGTTTCCTTCCTAGTTGAGATTAAAGTGTTGCTCTTAGCCCTAAAGAGGTGAATTGGAGGATCTGTACAGGATGACAGGAGGAGATGATAAATGGAGAAAAGGTATGGAAATCTGTGGTGAAAATGACCAAATTATTTTTTTTAAATGGAGACAGAGAATAACAATCACACGCACACACACACACAGACACACACACACACATCCAATTCTGGTGAAGTTGTGGTTGACAGCACTACAAATAGATAAAAACCCTTTGGGGGAAATATGACATTTTTAATACTTTTGACCAATCAATTCTATTGTCAGGGATTAAGCACAAGGAATAATTCGAAATGCAGATGCAATTTTATTCAGAAAGGTGATCATTTCAGTGTTATTTTGAGTAGTGAAAAATTAGGGATAACTTAATCTCTAATAATAGGCACCTTGTTAAATAGCAAACTATAAGTCAATGTAATTTTACGTAGCTATTAAAAATCATAAACATAATGATACAGGTAAATGTTCATGGTATGATTCTATATTTAAAAAGAAGGATAAACATAAACAGCAATCTAACTTCAATAATAAATTTAAAAAGTGGTGTTGGTTTGTATTTATGTTTTATATATGCTGATATGTTGGTGTGTATTACGCCGTATATATATTTATGCTTTACATGTAGTTTTTAAATCCTTTACCTTGAGTACGTATGAATCCTATAAACAAGAAGCAAATGCTAGCAAGACTATTCAGAAACTGTTACACTCAATATATTGCTAATGACTTTGTAAATTGGTATAAACTCTTGGGAAAGACTTTTTAGAAAAATATACTACATCAATAACCATTGAAATGTTTATAATCTTCAATCCATCAATATTTCTTGAAGAAATTTATCCTAAAAAAATAATTAAAAGAGGAGATGTTTCTGCATAAAGGTGTTCATAAAACACCCATGATACCAGAAAATTGAAAAAAATACAAAGGTCCTACTAAAGGGTAAAGGCTAAACTGAAAGCAACGGGATGGAATATTTTGAAGCTGTAGAATGTCAATTATGAGAGCTATGAAGAAACTTAGAAAAATGGTTGATTTACTAATTTACTAATAGATGCCTACTCTTTGCTAGGCATAAATGGCTTTAAAATGGAAAAATAAAAGCCCTCCAACAGGGCAAAATTGATTCACTAAGAAAACTTTCTGAAATATTAGGAGAAAAACACACAAAAGTTAAATGTTTTGGGGTAGTAGGATTAGGGGTGATTTTCTTTAAACTTTCATTTAAGTTTCATTTAAGTTACAAGATATATAAAATTTAAGAACAATGAACAAAAAGCATCTTGCAATTCACTATTTTTCAAAAACACGACAAATTTGTCTCATAGAACAATTGTAATTTTTCCCAATGTGTAGGATTTTCTCTTTTTGTGCTACAGAATGTTTTCTTTCTGTTTATACAAGATATTGACCAAGAAAACTACTCTAAAAGTGTCGGCAGTGGAACTGAGAAACACTGTTTATACTAGGGATGTCTTTCCTTTAAAATACACCTTTTCAGGCATTCACTCACTCATTTACTCGTTCATTCATTCATCCATCCACCCATCCATTCATCCATTCATTCTACAAACATCTGCCAAACCACTGCCATGCATTAAGCATCGTATTAGGCTTTGGGGAGTTCTTGTTCTTGGGGAGTTCACAGTCTAGCAGGCAGACTGATAGACAGGAGCACGACAAGAGTGTGAGATACAGATATACAGAAAGTATACAGGAGCACGAGCCCCCAGGCAAGACTTAAGGGAATCAGAAAAACCAGGATTTGAGTTGACACTGGAAGGGTAAATTGGAGTTTTCCAGACAGACAAGCAGGGAGGGCTCCTGAGGGAGAGATGCCAGCAAAGGAAGAAAGAATGGTAGGAGAGGGCATCTCTGGAACTCAAAGGTGGTTCAGACAGTGGAAGCTCAGAGCAGCGTTTTATGCACAGGTAGTGCTGGAGTTGAGAGCACAGACTCTGTTCAAATCCCAGCTATCTCATTACTAGTTGTGTGAATTCTGTGCCCTTTGGTTTCCTTATCTGAAAAATGGGGATGAAAATACATACGTCATAGGATCGTCGTGTGGCTTAAATAGATAAAAATGTATGTACAGTGCATGTGGTAGATACTGAATGAAAAAATTATTATATAAGGTAGTGGAAAAGATAAAAGAGAACAATATTCAAGATGTTCAATGAGAAAGTAGATCCGTTTTAGTGGTCTTCCAAACTCAAATGCAAGAGCTCAGTTCTTCCGGGAACATAAGGATAATATCCCATGTCTTTCTCAAGGGGCTGTCCTTCAAGGTTATTTATCAGACTACTTTTACTTGGACCCATTAAATGAAATGATAGAGATGACAGCATCCCTCCCCAATCGGATCCGCTTGAGATTATTCATATTGAGAACTTCAGTTTGCTTAACTGTAAGAACAGATCTCATCTTCTGACTTTCAGAAAACCTAGACTATCTTCACCAGCACAGATAAAGAAATGATGATGCCAAACCTGCCAGCATTTTCCAAGGAAGGACATGGGATATTTTTTCTGGGCCTATGTTTGTTCCAGTCTGCTTTCCAATCCAAATCTCATCTGAGGCTGGTGGGGATTTTTATTAGAATTAGAACATGGAAAAAAATACAGTGAAACCACCAGAGCATCTCAGTCACCTATGAATGTTGAATATTCATGACATATAGCCAATGCCATTTTATAGGTGAAATTCTCTTGAAGTATTTCCTACAACACCCACTCCGTATGCAAGTTATGTGTTTCTGCCTGTCTACGGATAACTTATTCTTCATGAAGTTCTCTGAAAATGAAAATTGGAGTTGGTGAAATTGAATGGTACTACCAGTCTTTACTTTCTATTGGTATTGGTTGGTTTCGGGCTCTGAGATCCTGGTCATGTCTTCACAGCTTCTAAGAAGACAAAGACAGTGGTGGAGCTGATGTGCACCTTTATACAACTAGCTCTACTCACCCTACAGTGATGTCAAAAATGTTGCTTCCAACAGAGCTGGACACAGCCATGTCCCCGAGCCCCTTCCGGGCCACTATGACACTGGTGATCAGGTCAGGGATGGAGGTCCCAGCAGCCAAGATGGTCAGACCCATAATCTCTTCACTAATGCCAATTGTCTCTCCAACCTAAAAGCAACGACAGGGACAAACATATGAGTGTCTGAAGTCACAAAACCATCAAAACCACGAACATTTGAATGCAACTCTCTTTTAATGAGTTCTTACTCTGTGCTGTGCTGAGTATTGAGATGATAACAAGGAATAAGGCACCATCATTGATAGAAAGGATTTTATATTTTAATGATATTCAGACCCAAGGGATCAGGAATGTTCACATAAGGATTAAACAGATCATCTCCAAAAAGAGCTATAGAAGACTAGAGTGCAGCCTCTATATGGTTTTTATTAAGACCAGGCAGGGGAAGCAGAAGATCAGAGTTATAAATGCCAATTGGTCATTGGCTACAGGGGCCAGTGCCTGACAATGGCACCAAATCCTGTAGCAGATTTGCCCCTGGATTTATCATTGAAGATTAAGAATTGACACCCAGTGTTCCCATTTTTCCTTAACATTTCCTAGTGTCTATAACCCACTCTTAAACACTTTTAGACTCTACCATTTTCACAGCAAACTTGATTTTGGGTGTTTTTGGGCTTTGTAACACAGGAATGTAAATCAGCAAGGCAGCCATGGAGAAAGCAAGTTAGGGAATCAGAGGACCTTGGTCTAAGGTCTGGCTCTGGAATTTATTAAGTACTTGACCTATTGCTAACTGGACCAATTGGGCAATATCTTTGATCCTCACTTTCTTTTTTTTTTTCCTTCCAGTTTTATTGAGATATAATTGACATACAGCACTGCATAAATTTAAGGTATAGAACATAATGATTTGACTTACATACATCATGAAATGTTTATCATATGTTTAATGAACATCCATCATCTCAGATAGATATACAATTAAAGAAATAGAAAAAAATTCTTTTTCCTTGTGATGAGAACTCTTAGGATTGAGTCTCTTAACAACTTTCATATATAACACACAGCTGTGTTACTTATATTTTTATCCTCGTTTTCTGATCCATAAAGTGGGTACGATAATACTTACCTTATAAGGTGGTTGTGAGGACTAAATTATAATTTATGGAAAAACCCTTTGTAAATGGGTTTGACAATGATGTATGTCATCATTGAAAAGTGACAGGGGCACATTTATTCTTTTGGTCTTTGCCTTTTAAGACTGATGACTTCTCTTTTGGACAGTTAGTCTAGCCTTCAATGTATGCTCCTCCAGTCTCTTGAGAAATGTGTTTGTCTTCTTGTTGTCTTTCTTTTAAAAGCTTTATGTATTTTCTGGAGTTGGTGAGCTGCAGTTCTGAAAACCTTTATGACAATTCTTTCAGTTTGGTTTCCTACCTGATGACGTCCAGCATTTTTTTTGAGAAAATGTAAAGGGCCAAAGTAGCATGTAAGAATAAAGGTTTTGGGGGAATAGAATAAACTTATTTCTTTTTTAAAAAATTGAAATATAGTTGATTTACAATGCTGTGTTAGTTTCAGGTGTCCAGCAAAGTTAGTTTCAAGTGTACAGTTATATATATATATATATATATATATATATATATATATATTTCAGATTCTTTTCCCTTATAGGTTACTACAAAATATTGAATATAGTTCCCTGTGCTATACAGTAGGTCTTTGTTGGTTATCTATTTTATACATAGTAGCGTGTTTATGTTAATTCCAAACTCCTAATTTATCCCTCCCCCCATTTCCCCTTTGGTAACCATAAGTTTGTTTTCTATGTCTCTGGGTCTATTTCTAGAATAAACCTATTTCTAAATCTCTGTTTCGATTTATAGGAATCGCCCGGTTCCCACTAGCTTAAAAACATAGCTGGGAGCTATTTTTATTTTGATGGTCATGCCTGCTCTAGAGCCTGGTGAGCTGAACTAGTTTACCTGTCCTCGTGGTGCACAGATTCACTGCTCCCCGTTAGAAAGTGACATCTACGTGAGCAGGGTCATGGCCTTAATCACTATGGTCTCCCTAATAAGCAGAACATAGCCTGGTACATAGTAGGCTCTCAATACCTATTTGCTGAATAAACAAATCAATCTGCATACTTAGATGATTTTACTAGCATGATTTTTACTGACTCTCCTAGAAAAAGTTAAACAAGAGTTTTGTACAAAAGTGCCCTATTTGAGCAAAATATTCTCCCTGATGACACTTTTTGTTAGATTTGGAGTGAAACATTTTCTTTTTACAAATTTATTTATTTATTCATTTTTGGCTGCACTGGGTCTTTGGTGCTGCGCATGGGCTTTCTCTAGTTGTGGCGAGCGGGGGCTACTCTTCGTTGCGGTGTGCGGGCTTATCGTTGTGGTGGCTTCTCTTTGTTGCAGAGCACGGGCTCTAGGAGCGTGGGCTTCAGGAGTTGTAGCTTGCGGGCTCAGTAGTTGTGGCGCACGGGCTTAGTTGCTCCGCGGCATGTGGGACCTTCCTGGAACAGTGCTCGATCCCGTGTCCCCTGCATTGGCAGGAGGATTCTTAACCAGTGCGCCACCAGGGAAGTCCGTGGAGTGAAACATTTTCAAAGACTGTGAAGATGCTGACTAAATGATTGTCGCCCTCAATAAGTTCCAGACTATCTAATACGTTCTTAGTAATTTAAAATCTTAGAGGGAGTTTTAAAGCAGTGACTATTTAAAAAAAATTTGTATCTGGAGTTTGAATGCCACTACCGACAGAAAATTGCAGAAATTGAAGAGAGGTTGTTAATGGTAGTGTGGTTAAGAGTGCTAGCATGGGGTACAAAAAGCCCTGGGTGCAAATCCTAGCCTGCCACTCCTTGGGCACAGTGGCCAACTTCCCCGAGTCTCAGTTTTTCTCATGTGTAAAATGGGGATAATAATATCTACCCTCAGAGTTGTTGGGACGATTGAATGTGATGATGCATATAAAGCAAATAGCAACTGGTGTCAGGCATAAAGAAAATGTTCAATAAATATCAGCTGTGATAACTCAGACACTACTCCTGTCCCTCTCCAACATATCAGCGTGCAACCCTCAGGGTTCCGGCAGCAGGGACAGAAGCTGGTTTAGCAGGGTCAGTTTACAAAGTGGGAAGTCACATGAATCATGACGAATTTTCACTGTACATCAAAACCCTGATGACTCTGGGTGGCTCTAGAAACACTTTCACTGAAGGAGAACCCGTTTTCAGAAGCTCCTTGTGAGTCTATTTCACTGAAGTGGGCTTTTGGCGAGTCAGAGGCAAGGTGATGGGTGCATGGATGGGACAGCACTCTGATCAAATTGGGGAGCATCAGAGGAGTTTACAGCTAGAAAGGACCTCAGTAGTCTCTTGGGGGAAATTCCTTTGTTTTCTAATAGAAATAAATAACGAGGCCACTCAGAATCCATATCTAGTGCTGCTCCAATATTCCATGATCCAGTTCCTTGCTGTGGTTCAGTGAGGATCTGCAAAATGTCATATTGGCTAAATGAGACGTGAGGTTGTATCTGCCTCTTAGCATTAACCGAGAATTAACATCCAGTTAACTAGATGAGGGATAGATTTGAATCACAGGTTTTCTTCACCCATGAAATTTACTAAGATGAAGATTCAAGATGTAAAAACAAAAAACTCCCCAAACAGGAAAGTATGCACAAAGTGTTTTATGTGAAGGGCATTTATTTTTGGCCAAACAGTAGCCAAATAATTGTATTAACTAGCATTTATTATTGGTAAAACTGTGGATAACAAAATAGTTGAGCACCAAATGGTGCACTTGTTATCTTTATAGCTTACAGTTTAGAAGTACAAATGACAGAATTAGAGCTACAGACTTAGAACAGAATCTGCTATTTTGATCAGCTGTCTGGATATTTTGAAAGGGAAAAGCATTTCTTTGGAGAAAAGAAAGAGGAATTTCTCATTCATTATTTGCTAGTAAGGCTTCTCTTTATGCACTTTATATTTCTGGGCTTTTTTTAGTAATTATTATTGTTCCAGGCATTGTGTTTGTATTTATCTACAAGGGAATGAAAAGGAAACAGGATTGTGGAATGAAGATAATCATTAAAGAGTAGAGAAAGAGATGGAAGCCTGTAGGATGATGTTTCCTAGGATGACTAAAGAGAAATATCTAGAAAACAATATATTCCAATAAGTGAAAAAAATAACTATTTTTCCTTTATCAGTACTTGGAAGAATAAAAATGATTATTAGGAAAGGCCATTATATATCTATAAATGGCAAACAAACACTCCTTTTAGCCTGGAAATCTGGAAGCTGAGAAGCAGCTTACTTTCTGCAATGATTTCTGCTGGGTATCGGTAGCAAACATCTTTCAACAAATGTAGAAAATAATGACTTTGGGGCAAACAGAACTTCTTCAGGGGGCCGAGGATTTTTGGAAATATTAAGGAAGAGTAATCTGAGGTCAAATGTCAGTAAAATAACTGTGATAGGAATAATATAAATATCTTGTAGGAATAATGCTTGGTTTATCAGCCAACATTTCCAGTGGATTTTGTTAGTGATGCCATATCTTCTTTCTGAAAAAATTAAGGTGTAATTTCCATACAGTAAAATTCACCCTTTAAAAAGAGCATACTGTTCTGTGAGCTTTGACAAATATATGCAGTCCTGTTTCTCCACATCCTCATCAACATGGTATTGTCTGTCTTTTTGGTTGTACTCATCCTAATGGTTGTGAAGTGGTATCTTATGTTTATTTTTATTGATTGATTGATTGATTGCGGTACGCGGGCCTCTCACTGTTGTGGCCTCTCCCGCTGTGGAGCACAGGCTCCGGACGCGCAGGCTCAGCGGCCATGGCTCACGGGCCCAGCCGCTCCGTGGCACGTGGGATCCTCCCGGACCCGGGCACGAACCCGTGTCCCCTGCATCGGCAGGCGGACTCTCAACCACTGCGCCACCAGGGAAGCCCCTTATGTTTATTTTTGAACAACTTTATTGAGATATAATTCACATACCCTAAAAGTCACCCATTTAAAGTATATGATTCAGGGCTTCCCTGGTGGCGCAGTGGTTGAGAGTCCGCCTGCCGATGCAGGGGACACGGGTTCGTGCCCGGGTCCGGGAGGATCCCACGTGCCACGGAGCGGCTGGGCCCGTGAGCCATGGCCGCTGAGCCTGCGCGTCCGGAGCCTGTGCTCCACAGCGGGAGAGGCCACAACAGTGAGAGGCCCGCGTACCGCAATCAATCAATCAATCAATAAATAAAGTATATGATTCAGCGGTTTTTTAGTATATTTATAGAGTTGTGCAACTATCACCAGAATTTAAGTTCAATTTTTCGTCATTCCAAGAAGAAACTCTATACCCGTTAGCAGTCACTTCCCATTGCCCTCCAACCCCCCCCCAACCCTAGGCAACTGTTACCTACTTTCTGCTTCTACAGATCTGCCTGTTATTCACATTTCATATAAATGGAATCATACAGCATGTGATCTCTTGTGACCGGCTGTTTTCACTTAGCATAATATTTTAGAGGTTCATTTACACTGTAGCATGTATCAGTATTTCATTCATTTTTATTGTAGAATAATATTCCATTGTGTGGATATACCACATTTTATTTACCCATACAAGTTGATGGACACCTGGATTGTTTCTACTTTTTGGCCATTATGAATGATGCTGCTGTGAACATTTGTGTATAAATTGTGCAGATGTTTTCATTTCTCTTGGGTATATAGACAGTGGAATGACTGGATCATATGGTAACTCTATGCTTAACATTTTGTGGAACTGCCAAGCTGTCTACAAAGTGGCTGCAGTGTTTTACATTCTTACCAGAAACATATCAGGGTTCCAATTTCTATACATCCTCTCTAACCTTGTTATTTTCTGTCTTTTTGATAAAGTCCATCCAAGTGAGTGTGAAGTGGTATCTCACTGTGGTTTTAATTTGCATTCTCTAATGAATAACGATGTTGAATATCTTTTCTTGTGCTTATTAGCCATTTGCATACCTTTCTTGGTGAAATATCTACCCAAATCTTTTGTCCATCTTAAACATTAAGATGCCTGTAGACGCTTGCCTTCTCTATTATTGAGCTTCAAGAGCTTTTTATATATCCTGGATGCAAGTGCTTTATCAGAGAGAGATGATTTGCAAATATTTTCTCTCAGTCTGTGGTTTGTCTTTCCAATTTTTTGGGTTTTTTTTTGGCTGTGCCACGTGGCTTATGGGATCTCAGTTCCCCAACCAGGGACTGAACCTGGGCCCTCGGCAGTGAGAGCGCAGAGTTCTAACCACTGGACAGGCAGGGAATTGCCTGTCTTTCCATTTTTTAAATGAGGTTTTCTGAAGAGCAGAAGTTTTACTTTTGATGACATTTAGTTAATCATTTTTTTTTTTAATGGATCATGGTTTCGTGTTATATCATAGAACTCTTTGCCTATCCCATGGTTATGGGGATTTTCTGTTTTCTTCTAGATGTTTTTAGCTCTTACGTTTAGAACTATCGTGCATTTTGAGTTAAGTTTTTTTTGTTTTTTGTTTTTTTTGAGTTAAGTTTTGAGTATCGCAGGTGGTAAATGTCTAAGTTCATTTATTTTGGCATAGAGAAATCCAATTATTCCAGCAACATTTGTTGAGAAGTCTATCCACATATGTCCTTGGTGTATATTTCCTTATTTCAAATTGCTATATTTTATTTCTGTTAAGTATAATAATTTTAAGGGTATATTAGACAAAGAATACAAGTGGGCAGTTGGAATTTATGTAGTTTATAATAGAGATTAAAAGCATGAGTTTTGGAGCTGCAGAGTGCTGGGTTAGAATCTCAGTCCTGCTTTTTACTACCTAAATGATCCTGGGCATGTTTTTTTTTAATTAGCTCTAAGCTTAACTCTTTATCTGTAAACTGTGGATAATAATAGTACCTCCCTCATAGAAATTATACCCATGTACAAGGACAAAGGGATGTGAATTACCTGACATGTAGTATACATTCAGTCAATAATGGTAACCATTACTATCTTTGAGAATGTAAGAACTTTGCATCACATTCCTCCATTCATGTGTTGCAACAAACACTTCCTGAGAGTTTATTCTGGTGATGGGCATTATGACTGGTATTGAATTAAAAGTAGTAAAAGGGAAATACATCATCATTTTTGTAAATGGAGGCTCAAGGAAGAGACCATTTTGTCTCCAGTTCTTTCCCTAAGAGCCAGTTGGATGAGAACATGAGGTGAGTGGCTGCCCAAGAGAAAGTAAGTGCTGCTGAGCCAGGAAAAACTCTGACATTCCTCCAGGCCTGGGTTGGCCTGGCTTCAGGCTGTAGAGGGCAAGAAGCAGTGAGACTTGCCTTTCCTCCACATGGCTGTCTGGGGCTATGCCGATTTGAGTCCACACTATAGGGAAGGGCCAGGAGACGAGGGAAAGTTAAGTGGAATAAATTCCTTTAGTCCTGGAATATGTAATTTGTTAGATGCAATACTGTTGTGACAGTTTCAGAAAGCAAACACACTGGTTAGCCACTTAGCAACCAAGAGAAAATCCAGGCAGATGTGTGTCACTCTCAAGGCATTACCTGATGTGCCCACCAGACCATCAAGTAAGAGAATACTGCGATCCAGGTGATGGAGCCGAAGAACGTGATGGGAAAAAACTTCCTTGATGACTGAAAGAGAACCAGAAAGAGGAGAGAATGTGAGTGCTAACTGAGGTGATCTGATAGCTCAAAGCCAAGACCACCAATTCAGCTACTTCTCCCTCACTGCCCGCAGTCCTGGTAGAATTAGCAATCAAAATAAATGACCAAGCATTGGTCAAGCTGGGACGTTAAGATTCTCTCTTGAGGATGTGAAATTGGTGGAAGCCAAACCATCCCAAAGCTAGTTTCTGAGATGTAAGTCTTTTGAAGAGAATGTCTGTTCCTGTTGCTGGTTTCTCAGAGGCTCTCTGCTCCTGCCCTTTCCAAGGCTTGGTTTCTCAGTCTTGCCTTCAATCCCTCAATTCCCCACATTCTCTCTCCCTCTCCTGCTCCCTTTTCTACCTTCTCTTCAATTTCATGAGAATCAGTTTCTATTGCTTCAACCCATGTATCCTAATAATCCATATGCCAGAAAGCCTACGGGATTAATTACATTTAACAAGAAGGATCAATAGTTTCCAAAATACATTGGCTCATTTTACGGTCCCATGAATTATGAGGAAAAGCCACACAGAAGGAGCCATCACCACAATTAATACAGATTCCTGAGGATGGCCAGTCTCCAGGACGTTGGAGCCACACAAGTATCAACAGCAGATGCTCGCTTGTGCTGCTCTCCACGGGGGTGGCACAGTAGACGTTCTTGGGAATGCTTTCTCTCCTGTTCTCCACCCCTAACTATGTTCTATCCAGTTATGCTTCTAGCCCTGGGCTTTGTGCAATCTTAGGCTTATAGTATGAGCACTTTTAAAGTTTCTTTCAAACATCAGCCAAAATCAGACACTCAAAATGCAGTGTTTCTTATCCATCCCACTATAGGGAAACCCACGCTTGCACCGGATGGTAGTGGTGTCCTGTTGATGCCCTTTTTGCAAAACTGGGATCCTTTAAAACATGCTCAGATAACAGGATGCTCTCAGAGAGTCTCTCATTTATTATTGCCAAACACTTTTTCTTTCAAAGCTTTCCACTTTGAGAAACAATCTCATTTTTTGCTTTGATAACGCCATCCAATTTTGTCCAGAGAAATGAATCCTGGAGTTGACCTGGATGAAAGCTATCTCACTTGTCTGAAGAGCTGACCTTGGGCAGTCACATAGAACACTTCTGCCATGGCTTTTGAGAGCTTCATTAAAAGGAAAAGGTAAACATGTATATGGTAATCTTTTGAATATCTTTAACGATGAACACAGTCTATTGCCCCAAACAGGCTTATGTTCTATTAATTTCAAGTTTTTAATATATGTTTTCATTATCATTCACATGGTTCTATTAAATTTCACAATAACCATTTCTTTCTTTCAGTGGTTGTGGTTTTTCTTGGGCCTTTTGTTAGCTGGGATGTCTGGAAGACCAGTGGGCTTGATTAAATTGGGGAAAGCATTAACCACGGTGAGTAGCCACAACCTTATTCTTAAATGCTTCCCCCTACTCCTTCCCTTTCTTAGAAGGAAAATATTTCAGCCAAAGACTCAGACTCCTTCTGGGGACCTAAGCACTATTTAATGGGTTATGGGAAAAAAGTCATCAATTTTTCAAAGTGGAGCTTGAGACATTCACTTCGAAAGCAAATTCCTTTAAAGCAAGGGGTTCAGCTGGATTCTGGAGACCAGATTCCCTGAGCCCTGGAATTGCCAGTGCCAAGAAATCAATTTTTCCCAGGCAAGGCATTCAGCTGATTAGAGTCCCTATTCTTTTCCTCTGGCCACAAGTCACTGTTTCAGGATCCTAGGTGTGATGAGGGCTTCATCTCCCACGCCATGCTCTATCACAGGGAAGAGAAGGGCCCCCTCTTGTGATGTGGGAGCACCCATGTGGTTTGAGCAGTAGCCAATCCTTAGCTTGATTTTGAGCATCCTGGGAGGGAACAGAGTACCATCTCCACACTTTATGACATGGCACGTGGACTGGATATCCTGGGAGAGTCCTCATTTCATAGGTGTGGCCCCTTTCCCGGTTAGCTCACTTACTAAGTATGTAACTCTTATTTTATTATTGTTTAATTTTTTTGTACCTTTGCATGTCTGTTCATTGATACAGCATCACAAGTCAGAATCAAATTATTTGAACATATTTCTCATCTAAAAAATATCATCCCTGAACCATAGACCATTCCCAGTCAAAAGGCAGAAAGTAAGGAATCGGACTAAGGATTTAAAGGTGCTAAGTTTACACCAACATATTATTGAAAACCTCTGTGTTTCAAAATTTGATGCTTATGAGTCTTAATCAAGAAGCCAATTAGTCATTAGTGGACATCTAAATGTACCTAGTATTGGATTAGGAACTCATTGAAAAAAAAAAGGTTTAAAAATATTTTTTCTTTGTAAAATTTCAGGTCTTCATCATTAACTAGGGGTAGGTAAAGGCTGGGCACTTCCGCTGTACCCAGATCTTGAACTGGATATGAAATTCAAATCTAGGTCTCTCTGACTATATAAGCACGCATTCCTAGATGTTAGGAATCTAGGTTATACTCATTCCTAAAGAAAGACAGGGCCAATAATGCTCAAAATATACCCGACTTTGGACACATAATGATCATCATCATCATAATACTAGCCTATGCTCTGAATGTCAGCAAATAAAGAGCCTCAGGGAAATACAGACTAGCATTCCAGCTGTACAACCATCTGCCTCACCCAGCCTCCCATATTGTTCCTGCTGTGGAAGCATCAACCTTTCATGCATCAACAGTTTGGTTAAGTGTTTCCCCGACTGTCAAAGTACCTTACCATTTCCAATCTCACAGCCCAGGTAATTCCTTCTTTCGTTTTCTTCTGGACTATTTCCCTTCTTTGGACTCTGTGGTCTCATTCCAGTTATCACTGCCCAGTAGCACGTGTACTCTTATTTAGTTACCAGTCTCATTGGAAGGAAGAAAAGAGCTCCTGAAGCCAAGGTCTGATGTGTCAATTTATGGTTAGTAATGGCGGTTCATCCTGACATCTGCTGGGATGGACCTCATACCAATTAGCAAAAAGCAAATTGTATCCATGTGTTGGCTGGCACATGTGTCCATTTTGTTCCAATGTAATGGTTTACTTGTATAATTGACAGCTAATATTCTCATTAGAAGTTTTTAGTACATCAGAGTGATATTTTCTTGGCTTAAAAAACATTACTGGACATTAGCTGGTCGCACAAATTGGCCATCCTAACTTATTTAAATTCGACAAATACTCACTAAGCATCTCCTCTGTGCAAGGTTCTGGGGCATACATATTTAACAGAGTTCTCCAAAGCAATCCTGTTAAAGATTAAAAGTAGGTTCTCTGGACTACTATGACCAGTACTGAAATCCTTGCTCATCAATTACCAGCTCTGTGCCCTGAGACAAATTATTTAATCGCTCTAAATCTCAGTTCCTTTCTCTGTAAAATGGGAGGAATAACAATGTCTAGTAGTTCTGAGGATTTCCACACACATGAAGTGTCTGGCAAACTGCCTGGCACAGAACAAGTGCTTGGATAGTAATGGCAGATGTTATTAGACAATATTAAGCTCATTTTGATTTTTAAGAGTTAAGAAAACAAACTCAGGGAGGTGAAAGTGACTGCAGAGATATGGCCTAGCGTCTTGGCTTTGCTTCTTATTAGCTGGTTTTGCTTGGACAAGTCACTCAACTTCTCAGGGCCTCAATCACTCCATCCTTGCTAGAACCGTGCTTGGTACATAGTAGACACAATAAATACTTGGTGAATGAACCAATGCATGACAGAAATTGCAAAAACCTAGCTGGGTTCTGAAGCACCTTCCTAGCTCTGATGGGTCATATTTTGATATCTCATGAGATGCATTCTTGTTTTGTAAGAACATCCATCCTAGGCCATGAGAAAATAAAACTTTTGGGGTCTTTGCTTCCTTTATTATTTTCAATTTTCATCAAAGACATATTCCTCATTAAGGTTTGCATTTCAGTTCTTGTACTTCTAAAAGCCATTAATTTAAGAAAACTATAAAAGTGAAGCCCACCATTAATTATCTGAGCTGGAAGTATGCATAATTCAACAAGCACTGTCTATAATTTGCATATAAATGAAGTGTAAATAAAAGCAAGTGGGAGTACTATTTACTCTGAAACTAGATGTATACCTTAAAAAAAAATCGGGGACGGGAAGATGGCGGAAGAGTAAGATGTGGAGATCACCTTCCTCCCCACAGATACACCAGAAATACATCTACACGCGGAGCAACTCCTACAGAACACCTACTGAATGCTGGCAGAAGACCTCAGACCTCCCAAAAGGCAAGAAACCCCCCACGAACCTGGGTAGGGCAAAAGAAGAAAACAAAAAACAGAGACAAAAGAATAGGGACGGGACCTGCACCAGTGGGAAGGAGCTGTGAAGGAGGAAAGGTTTCCACACACTAGGAAGCCCCTTTGCGGGCAGAGACTGCGGGAGGCGGAGCGGGGGAGCTTTAGAGCCATGGAGGAGAGCACAGCAACAGGGGTGCGGAGGGCAAAGCAGGGAGATTCCCACACAGAGGATCGGTGCCGACCAGCACTCACCAGCCCGAGAGGCTTGTCTGCTCACCTGCCGGGGCGGGCGGGGCTGTGAGCTGAGGCTCGGGCTTTGGTCGGAGCGCAGGGAGAGGACTGGGGTTGGCTGCGTGAACACAGCCTGCAGGAGGGAGTCTGGGAAAAGGTCTGGAGCTGCTGAAGAGGCAAGAGACTTTTTCTTCCCTGTTTCCTGGTGCGCGAGGAGAGGGGTTTAAAAGCGCTGCTTAAAGGAGCTCCAGAGACGGGCGCGAGCCGCGGCTGAAAGCATGGACCCCAGAGGCAGGCATGAGACGCTAAGGCTGCTGCTGCCGCCACCAAGAAGCCTGTGTGCGAGCACAGGTCACTATCCACACCCTCCGTCTGGGGAGCCTGTGCAGCCCGCCACTGCCAGGTTCCCGGGATCCAGGGACAACTTCCCCAGGAGAACGCACGGCGGGCCTCAGGCTGTTGCAATGTCACGCCGGCCTCTGCCGCCGCAGGCTCGCCCCGCACTCGGCGCCCCTCCCTCCCCCCACCGCCCCCCCTTCCCCCCCCCCCCCCCCCCGCCTGAGTGAGCCAGAGCCCCCGCATCAGCGGCTCCTTTAACCCTGTCCTGTCTGAGCAAAAAACAGACGCCCTCCGGCGACCTACACGCAGAGGCGGGGCCAAATCCAAAGCTGAGCCGCGGGAGCTGTGTGAACAAAGAAGAGAAAGGGAAATTTCTCCCAGCAGCCTCAGGAGCAGCGGATTAAAGCTCCACAATCAACTTGATGTACCCTGCATCTGTGGAATACCTGAATAGACAAGGAGTCATCCCAAATTGAAGAGGTGGACTTTGAGAGCAAGATTTATTATTTTTTCCCCTTTTCCCCTTTTTGTGAGTGTGTATGTGTATGCTTCTGTGTGAGATGTTGTCTGTATAGCTTTGCTTCCACCATTTGTCCTAGGGTTCTATCCGTCCGTTTTTTTCCTTAATAATTTTAATTTTAATAACTTTACCTTCCTTCCTTCTTTCCCTCCTTTAGACAACGAATCATCCCAAATTGAGGAGGTGGACTTTGAGAGCAAGATTTATAATTTTTTTCCCCTTTTCCTCTTTTTGTGAGTGTGTATGTGTATGCTTCTGTGTGAGATTTTGTCTGTATAGCTTTGCTTCCACCATTTTCCCTAAGGTTCTATCTGTCCCTTTTTTTCTAAATATTTTTTAATTTAATAACTTTATTATATTTTACTTTATTTTATTTTACTGTATCTTCTTTCTTTCTTTCCTTTTTCCTTCCTTCCCTCCTTCTTTCCTTCCTCCCTCCCTCCTTTCTTTCTTTCCTTCTTTCCTTCTTCCTTCCTTCCCTCCTTTCTTTCTTTCCTTCTTTCTTTCTTTCTTCCTACTTCTACTAATTCTTTCTCTCTACGTTTTCTCCCTTTTATTCTGAGCTGTGTGGATGAAAGGCTCTTGGTGCTACAGCCAGGAGTCAGTGCTGTGTCTCTGAGGTGGGAGAGCCAACTTCAGGACACTGGTCCACAAGAGACCTCCCAGCTCCACTTAATATCAAACAGCAAAAATCTCCCAGAGATCTCCATCTCAACACCAGCACCCAGCTTCACTCAACCACCAGCAAGCTACAGTGCTGGACATCCTATGCCAAACAACTAGCAAGACAGGAACACAACCCCACCCATTAGCAGAGAGGCTGCCTAAAATCATAATAAGGCCACAGACACCCCAAAACACACCACCAAACGTGGACCTGCCCACCAGACAGACAAGATCCAGCCTCATCCACCAGAACACAGGCACTAGTCCCCTCCACCAGGAAGCCTACACAACCCACTGAATCAACCTCAGCCACGGGGGACAGATCCCAAAAACAATGGGAACTACGAACCTGCAGCCTGTGAAAAGGAGACCCCAAACACAGTACTTTCACCAATGGACAGATCATCCAAAATGAAAATAAATAAGGAAACACAAGCTTTAAATGATACATTAAACAAGATGGACTTAACTGATATTTACAGGCCACTCCATCCAAAAACAACAGAATACACATATTTCTCAAGTGCTTATGGAACATTCTCCAGGATAGATCATATCTTGGGTCACAAATCAAGCCTTGGTAAATTTAAGAAAATTGAAATTGTATCAAGTATCTTTTCCAACCACAACGCCATGAGACTAGATATCAATTACAGGAGAAGATCTGTAAAAAATACAAACACATGGAGGCTAAACAATACACTACTTAATAACGAAGTGATCACTGAAGAAATCAAAGAGGAAATCAAAAAATACCTAGAAACAAATGACAATGGAGACACGATGACCCAAAACCTATGGGATGCAGCAAAAGCAGTTCTAAGAGGGAAGTTTATAGCAATACAAGCCCACCTTAAGAAACAGGAAACGTCTCGAATAAACAACCTAACCTTGCACCTAAAGCAATTAGAGAAAGAAGAAGAAAAAACCCCAAAGTTAGCAGAAGGAAAGAAATCATAAAAATCAGATCAGAAATAAATGAAAAAGACATGAAGGAAACAATAGCAAAGATCAATAAAACTACAAGCTGGTTCTTTGAGAAGATAAACAAAATAGATAAACCATTAGCCAGACTCATCAAGAAAAAAAGGGAGAAGACTCAAATCAATAGAATTAGAAATGAAAAAGGAGAAGTAACAACTGACACTGCAGAAATAAAAAAGCTCATGAGAGATTACTACAAGCAACTTTATGCCAATAAAATGAACAACCTGGAAGAAATGGACAAATTCTTAGAAATGCACAACCTGCCAAGACTTAATCAGGAAGAAATAGAAAATATGAACAGACCAATCACAGGCACTGAAATTGAAACTGTGATTAAAAATCTTCCAACAAACAAAAGCCCAGGACCAGATGGCTTCACAAGGCAAATTCTATCAAACATTTAGAGAAGAGCTAACACCTATCCTTCTCAAAGTCTTCCAAAATATAGCAGAGGGAGGAACACTCCCAAATTCATTCTATGAGGCCACCATCACCTTGATACCAAAACCAGACAAGGATGTCACAGAGAACGAAAACTACAGGCCAATATCACTGATGAACATAGATGCAAAAATCCTCAACAAAATACTAGCAAACAGAATCCAACAGCACATTAAAAGGATCATACACCATGATCAAGTGGGGTTTATTCCAGGAATGCAAGGATTCTTCAATATATACAAATCTATCAATGGGATAAACCATATTAACAAATTGAAGGAGAAAAACCATATGATCATCTCAATAGATGCAGAGAAAGCTTTTGACGAAATTCAACACCCATGTATGATAAAAACCCTGCAGAGAGTAGGCATAGAGGGAACTTTCCTCAACATAATAAAGGCCATATATGACAAACCCACAGCCAACACTGTCCTCAATGGTGAAAAACTGAAACCATTTCCACTAAGATCAGGAAGAAGACAAGGTTGCCCACTCTCACCACTCTTATTCAATATAGTTTTGGAAGTTTTAGCCACAGCAATCAGAGAAGAAAAGGAAATAAAAGGAATCCAAATTGGAAAAGAAGAAGTAAAGCTGTCACTGTTTGCAGATGACATGATACTATACATAGAGAATCCTAAAGATGCTACCAGAAAACTACTAGAGCTAACCAATGAATTTGGTAAAGTTGCAGGATACAAAATTAATGCACAGAAATCTCTTGCATTCCTATACACTAATGATGAAAAATCTGAAAGTGAAACCAAAGAAAACACTCCCATTTACCATTGCAACAAAAAGAATAAAATATCTAGGAATAAACCTACCTAAGGAGACAAAAGACCTGTATGCAGAAAATTATAAGACACTGATGAAAGAAATTAAAGATGATACAAATAGATGGAGAGATATACCATGTTCTTGGATTAGAAGAATCAACATTGTGAAAATGACTCTACTACCCAAAGCAATCTACAGATTCAGTGCAATCCCTATCAAACTACCACTGGCATTTTTCACAGAACTAGAGCAAAAAAATTCACAATTTTTATGGAAACACAAAAGACCCCGAATATCCAAAGCAATCTTGAGAACGTAAAACGGAGCTGGAGGAATCAGACTCCCTGACTTCAGACTATACTACAAAGCTACAGTAATCAAGATAGTATGGTACTGGCACAAAAACAGAAATATAGATCAATGGAACAGGATAGAAAGCCCAGAGATAAACCCACACACATATGGTCACCTTATCTTTGATAAAGGAGGCAGGAATGTACAGTGGAGAAAGGAGAGCCTCTTCAATAAGTGGTGCTGAGAAAACTGGACAGGTACATGTAAAAGGATGAGATTAGATCACTCCCTAACACCATACACAAAAATAAGCTCAAAATGGATTAAAGACCAAAATGTAAGGCCAGAAACTATCAAACTCTTAGAGGAAAACATAGGCAGAACACTCTATGACATAAATCACAGCAAGATCCTTTCTGACCCACCTCCTAGAGAAATGGAAATAAAAACAAAAATAAACAAATGGGACCTAATGAAACTTCAAAGCTTTTGCACAGCAAAGGAAACTATAAACAAGACCAAAAGACAACCCTCAGAATGGGAGAAAATAGTTGCAAATGAAGCAACTGACAAAGGATTAATTTCCAAAATTTACAAGCAGCTCAATATCAAAAAAACAAACCCAATCAAAAAATGGGCAGAAGATCTAAATAGACATTTCCCCAAAGAAGATATACAGACTGCCAACAAGCACATGAAAGAATGCTCAACATCATTAATCATTAGAGAAATGCAAATCAAAACTACAATGAGATATCATCTCACACCAGTCAAAATGGCCATCATCAAAAAGTCTAGAAACAATAAATGCTGGAGAGGGTGTAGAGAAAAGGGAACACTCTTGCACTGCTGGTGGGAATGTGAATTGGTTCAGCCACTATGGAGAACAGTATGGAGGTTCCTTAAAAAACTACAAACTACCATATGACCCAGCAATCCCACTACTGGGCATATCCCCTGAGAAAACCATAATTCAAAAAGAGTCATGTACCAAAATGTTCATTGCAGCTCTATTTACAATAGCCCGGAGATGGAAACAACCTAGGTGCCCATCATTGGATGAATGGATAAAGAAGGTGTGGCACATATATACAATGGAATATTACTTAGCCATAAAATGAAATGAAATTTAGCTATTTGTAATGAGGTGGATAGACCTAGAGTCTGTCATACAGAGTGAAGTACGTCAGAAAGAGAAAGACAAATACCGTATGCTAACACATATATATGGAATTTAAGAAAAAGAAAATGTCATGAAGAACCTAGGGGTAAGAGAGGAATAAAGACACAGACCTACTGGAGAATGGACTTGAGGATATAGGGAGGGGGAAGGGTGAGCTGTGACAAAGCGAGAGAGAGGTATGGACATATATACACTAACAAACGTAAGGTAGATAGCTAGTGGGAAGCAGCCACATAGCACAGGGATATCAGCTCGGTGCTTTGTGACCGCCTGGAGGGGTGGGATAGGGAGGGTGGGAGGGAGGGAGATGCAAGAGGGAAGAGATATGGGAACATATGTATATGTATAACTGATTCACTTTGTTATAAAGCAGAAACTAACACACCATTGTAAAGCAATTATACCCCAATAAAGATGTTAAAAAAAAATCGTGTTTTCATTGTAATTATTGTCAAGGTTTGGGATGCTCATCTCCATGTGTAATTCAAAAACTACTCAGGAGGCAGAGCTGCCAGGCTCTGAGGAGTAGCAAGTGTCTATTAATTGATAGTTTTCTCTTCTGTCTCTCCTCTCCCTAGGTAATTTTTCAAGAGGCCCTTGTGGCAGGACATGAGGACCATGGCAGAGTGCAAAAATGACCGCATCACTTTGCAATTCCTCCCATGAAGAGATGAGGTCTATTTCCCAAGCCTCTGAATCTGGGCTGGCCTTATGCCTTGCATTGACTAATAGAATGTGGTGGAAATGACAGTGTGCAGATTCTGAACTAGATCTTTGTGGCTTTGCGGCTTTCACTTTCACTACTCTTTCATTTTCACTACCTTCACTACTCCATCATGTGAATAAGCCCAGGCTAGCCTGCTTAAGGATACAAGACCAGTGGAACAGAGACAAGGTGTTCCAGCTGACACACGCCTACACCAACCAGCCCTCAGCAGTATAAGTAAGTAGCAGAACTGTCAGGCTGAGCCCCACCTAAATCACCAACTCATAGAATTATAGGCCAAAAAAATGCTTGTTGTTTTAAGCCATTAAGTTTGGGGTGGTGTGTTACACAGCAAGAGCTAACTGACACAAGATCAAGCCTAATGAAACTCTCCTGAGCTGAGCATGAGTAAGAAGCCATCTACTGGCCTTTGTATCAATCGGCATGCTTTCGTTCAGCATTTCATGTATGCAAAGAATGACCATATAACTCAAACCAGCATGCTTTGAGAGTAAACTCGGACTATCTCAGGCAAACGGGGATATATGGTCACCTTAAATTAGCAATATTGTACTGATAGTTATCTCTTTATGCTTTCCTGAATCACAGAATGTCACCGCTGGCAGGGAATCTAGAGAGCTTCCTCCACTCCTGTATCTCACAGAGAAGGAAATATGGGGTCCAGAGTTGAGAAGTAACTTTCCCATGATTGCACAGCTCATGAATCGTGTGGGAAAAGCCACTGTAGTAAATGGTAGCATGAGAACGCTCCAGAGTCAGGAGACTTGGGTTCGAGTCTAGCTGCTCTCACTAGTACAGCTGTGCAATCTTGCCCTGTAGTTCTGTGTGGTCATGCTTTGTTTCCTCTACTGAGTTTAGAGCATCTTAAAAATGGGAATTGTGACTGATGTGTCTTTATATCTTTTTTAGGGCATAAGCCTGATGCCTGGCATATAATAGGTGCTCAATAAATATTTGCTGAGGAAATCTAGAAACACCCAGTGTTCTACCTAGGAGTCTCATTTCTGCTTGGAACAGCACATGGTATACTCAGAAAGAAACAGAAAAAAATCCAGTCCATCCAGGGATGGCCCTTGGGGGTGCAGTGAGGAAAAGCCCCATTGGCTACCCCAGCGCATGCTGCAGGGGCTGGCTCCCACGAGATGCTGCTCAGCGAATGACCAGTCAGCAGTACTACAGGGGGGACATCATGTTCAGCTGTATTTGCTTGCTTTGAACTCCTCAGGATAAGAGTATCAGCCTCTGTTTCGATCCAGGTAACTGGTGGAATCCTGTTTGCTGTCTAGGAGTTACAGGTTGAGAATTCTGATCTTCCCTAACGGTTTCCTTGACCTATCAGATCAGATCACGGAGGGGACGAACACTTTGCCAGCCTTTGCTCTAAGAGTCCCATGCAACCCTGCGATTCTAGGGACTTGAGTCATAGGCAGCTTCCTCCCATTCCTGCACATCTTCCTGATGGCTTCAGCAGTTGTGTGCTGACATCAATCACTCATTTGTTAAAAATTTATTTATTTATTTTCTTTGCGGTACGCAGGCCTCTCACCGCTGTGGCCTCTCCCGTTGCAGAGCACAGGCTCTGGACGCGCAGGCTCAGCGGCCATGGCTCACGGGCCTAGCCACTTCGCGGCATGTGGGATCTTCCCGGACCAGGGCACGAACCCGTATCCCCTGCATCGGCAGGCGGACTCTCAACCACTGCACCACCAGGGAAGCCCTAAAAATTTATTTTTAAAATTATTATTAAAATTTTAAAGTTGAGGTATAGTTGATTTATAATATTGTGTTAGTTTCAGGTGTACAGTACAGCAATTCAGTTATATATTGGGTTAGTCAAAAAGTTCGTTCATCTTTAAGTGAAAATAAAAGACACATTTTTCATTTTCACCAAGAATTTTATTGAACAATGTATTCACTAACCGAACGAACTTTTTGGCCAACCCAATATATATTATATGTATTCTTCTTCAGATTCTCTTCCCTTATAGGTTATTACAAGATATTGAGTATAGTTCCCTGTGCTATACAGCAGGTCCTTGTTAGTTATCTATCTGATAACATCAGTCAGTCTTATCAGTGAACCAGACCCCTCTACTCTGGGCCATATCACTCTAGGCCTGCTGTGGGGATTTAGAAAACCCTGTCTGTCTCCCACATTTTCCTCCCTGAGTTAAGCAAAAGCATCGGACTAAACAGCAGAGCAATGGCGACAGAAAGAGAGAGAGACAGAGAGAATGAGTGAGTGAGTGCATGTGAGCACACACATCTCAGAAATGTTAATGTGATGGGAGCCAAGAAGAAACTGAACGCATTCCAGCTATTTGGCTGCAGGTTTCCAGGAAGCCAGGCCTTTGCATACAGCAGATGCTCTGTAACAGCATCTTGAACAAAGAAACCTAGATAGCACCTTAAGTGAGCCACACCTGCTACATTCACCCTTTCCTAGGAATCGTCTAATGTCAGGAGTCCTTAAATGAGGGGTCATTCCTGGCCTGTACTTGACAAGACAAGGCTCTCTATCAGGTTGGATTATTTCTAGGTCAGGGTAACGAGACAGGATTTTTCTCCAGTCTTTTTCAAGGGAGGAAGGTGTGATCATCACAGGGCTCTTGAAGAGGGATGCTACATTATGCTGGATGTTACCACAGTATTCTATTCCAAATGCTTTTAGAAATAATGTTTTCAGATTTCTACCTTCTGGCGTCAAGAAATATGAGGAAGAGGGGCTTCCCTGGTGGCGCAGTGGTTGAGAGTCCGCCTGCCGATGCAGGGGACGCGGGTTCGTGCCCCGGTCCGGGAAGATCCCACATGCCGTGGAGCGGCTGGGCCCGTGAGCCATGGCCACTGAGTCTGTGCGTCCGGAGCGTGTGCTCCGCAACGGGAGAGGCCACAATAGTGAGAGGCTCGCGTATCACCAAAAAAAAAAAAAAAAAGAAATATGAGGAAGAGCCCAAGCTGTGTGGTCACACGGGCCTGGGTCTGAATCTCAGCTCTATGACCTAGGAAGTGACCAGGCTTGAGCTAGTTAACTCTTTTTGCCTAAGTTTCTTTCTACTTATGCCAATTATATGTATGTGTGTGTGTGTATATATATATATATATGTGTGTGTATATATATATATATATATATATATATATATATATATAATTATATATATATATAGTGCAGGCATATATATATATATATATATATGTATATGCCCATACTAGATGTTTTCTGAGATTTACAATAGAATTTATGGAGTATACCAAGGATAGAGCATGATACATAGTAGGTACACACTTCTGTTGAATGCGTACGTGTGTGTATAGGGCCATAATAAAAAGTAGAGCTGTTTCTCCTTATCTCTCATTAGTTCTTTCACCCTTTGGGACAGTGGCCCAGGAACCCAGTTTGACACTACTGGGAAAGGATGTTCTTTTGCTCTGATCTACATTCAGATTGTACTTTGCTGATTATAACATGGTATTGTGTTCACAGCATCCAGTACATAATAGCGGCAGATAATAATATTGATTATGGTAATGATAATAATACTGGTGGGAGCAGATCAGACATACAGGCATTTACACCAGACGAATGCATTTCTGTAAATTATTTTTTGAATCCAATGAATAATTCATGTACACAAATATTCAACAAAATGTGAGTCACCCTTCTGCCTCAGACCTTCAGTTCCCCTTTGCAGAGACAATCACGGTAGTGGTTTTAAACCATGGTCGCAAGTTCTCTGCAACTGCTACCATCAAGGGTGTCATATGCTATAGGACACTGATATATTCTAGGGAGACTTCTTATCTCCTCCCCTTTAATCAAGACAGACTTACGACTGCTTTGAGTAGTAGGGTTCAGTGGGGGTGACTCTGTGACTGCTGAGACTAGGCCATCAGAGACAATGCAGCTTCTCCTTGTGTTGCTAGAACACTCACTCTTGGAGTCCTGATCTCTTATGTAAGACATCTGACTATCCTCACACCTCCATACCGTGAGAAAACCCTAGTCAAGTAGAGAGGCCACGTTAGGCTCTCCAGTAGACAATCCCAGCTGAGCCCAGAATTTGAATCATCTCTGCCCAGGTGCCAGAAACGTGAGCCAGGACATCTCCAGATGATTCCAGCCCCCAGCCACTTGAGTCTGCCCAGCTGAGGCCCCAAACACTGTGGAGCAGAGACCAGCCATCCCCAACGTGTCCACACGGGATCCACGAGCAGAATAAAATGGTTGTCATTTCATACCACTAAGTTTGGGGGCTGTTCATTACGTAGTTTCAACAGCCAGAACCATCACTATTATTGTGTATTTGTCCAGAGAAATTTCAGGCACATATATATGCATATACATGTGTATACGTCACCCCCTTTTCCTTTTAAGACAAGTAGAAGCAGGCTATGCATACTGCTATCTGCTGCGCTTTTTACAAGAAATTCATTTCAAAAAAAAAAAAAAAGCTTTACTCACAGGTTTGCGAACATCAGGTAAGGTAATCCAGAGAGGAAACACTATGGGGAAAACAATCAGGAACGTGACTTGCTTGTGGGTATCGGAAGGCCAGGCCAGGCTGAGAGGCTGGTCCTCCTCGTCTTCACCCGTCTCTGTGGTCTGTTGTAGAAAGAGAGAGAGAGAAAATGAACAAAAAAGACAATAACATCTGCAGGCCACAAAGCAAGGAGAGAAGTTCCGGATCTCATTAGGAGTGTTCTTGGGGGTCATCTCAGCTGCTTCATCCATGTAATTTTTAGGTTTGTAAGAGAACCCCATCTTGTCATAGTCTGAATCCCAGGAACAAACAATACATTGCTCAGCCATGAGAATTTAAGAACTGTCTTTCCTTTCCCTGAACACTCTCCAGCTTCTCACTTTCCTGAATTGATCCTTCAACTGGAGTGGACTCTGATCCATGAACTTAGGAGAAACCATACCTGCAGAGCAAAAGACCCCAATGCCAACTTTCTTCTCTCTTCTTGAGAAGAAAGCCACAGGATTCAGAATCCTTGGGAATACACTTTTTTAAATTAAAATAATTAAAAATCATTTTTTTAGAACACTGATTTGGAGTGGGCAAATGAAAGTAACCACAGAAATCAGTCAGTAACAATACTCAACTCCCTTCAGTGACCCTGGAATAGTTAAGTTCATGGATTATTGTGTGGTTGTGAGTTTCTAACCTGCTTAATCACCTCGTTAAATTCGAAACCATTTTATTTCCGGCCAAAGGCTTATTATGCAAACATATATATGCATTCACAGAGAAACAGAGTATGGAAGTAGAGGATGCTAAACCTGTGGGGGTCGAGCACACAGGGCTGCAGAGCCAGGGGGTAAACTACAGAGTTTCTGACCTGGCAGCAAGCGGCCAGCGTATTATTCGCTGCCTGCTGAGGTCAGCAGCTTCTGAGGTCCCAGAGCTAGAAGTGACAGAAGGTGGATCAGGGCCTGGCAGGATGACCATTAGCCTGTCAGATGGGCCCTCCAAGCCTCCGAAACAGCACTGCAGACAGCATCAATCACTCCCTTCTCTGCTTGTTTAAAAATGAAAGTGCAGCAGCAGGACCAAGCGTCAGGTCTAAAAATATCAATAGGAACATTTCCATGGATGCTTCCTTTTGAGACCATATAAATAACCCACACAGGCTTCATACAGCTCCTGCCCTCCCCCCTGCCCCCCACCCATGGCTCTTGCTTCCAGCATCCTGTGCTATTTCAAGCAGCACTGAATCCCCCCAGCACTTCTCTCCCTAGGGAGGTGGTAAGTGGGCCAGGCTTGGGCAAATTGTCTTAGAGGAAAAGGATAAGACTAGAGGCAGGGCTGGGTGTGAGGCCCGACTTGCTGCATGTTATTTTTGTTTTGTTTTGTTTCGTTTTGTGGTACGCGGGCCTCTCACTGTTGTGGCCTCTCCCATTGCGGAGCACAGGCTCAGTGGCCATGGGCCAGCCGCTCCGTGGCATGTGGGATCTTCCCGGACCGGGGCACAAATCCGTGTCCCTTGCATCGGCAGGCAGACTCTCAACCATTGTGCCACCAGGAAAGCCCATGTTATGTTTATTATTTATAATTTACACCCTAGTACTGCCAAAAGGATTTTAGTGGTTTACACAATCACCCCCACTTTCTCTCCAGAAGTTAAAATTTAAAAAAAATTATTTAAAAAAGCTAATCTTAAGCCATGCTGAAAAAGGTTCTTTCTCTTTCATGTATGTCCTTGGCAGTGGGTGAACGAATTTTAAACACCAAATATGAGGGAAATAAGAAGATTAGGGAATAAGGCAGAATTAGGAAGTCAGCGCGGTTTACTCAGGTTGTCTGGATCCTCATTAAATATACTTCTTATGCTCCCCATCTCTTTGCTATGCAATATGTTGGAAAAGAAGGAAGATCTAAAATCAGTAATCTACATTTCCACCTTAGGAAACTAGAAAAAGAAGAGCAAATTAAATCCAAAGTAAGCAGAAGAAAAGAAATAATAAACATTAGGGCAGAAATCAATAAAGTTCAACTAATCTATGACAAAGGAGGCAAGGATATACAATGGAGAAAAGACAGTCTCTTCAATACAGGGTGCTGGGAAAACTGGTCAGCTACATGTCAAAGAATGAAATTAGAACACTACCTAACACCATATGCAAAAATAAACTCAGAATGGATTAGAGACCTAAATGTAAGACCGGACACTATAAAACTCTTAGAGGAAAACAAAGGAAGAACACTCTTTGACATAAATCACAGCAAGATCTTTTTTGACCCACCTCCTAGAGTAATGGAAATAAAAACAAAAATAAACAAATGGAACATAATGAAACTTACAATCTTTTGCACAGCAAAGGAAACCATAAACAATACGAAAAGACAACCCTAGAATGGGAGAAAATATTTGCAAATGAATCAACGGACAAAAGATTAATCTCCAAAATATATAAACAGCTCACGCAGCTCAATATTAAAAAAACAAACAACCCAATCAAAAAATGGGCAGGAGACCTAAACAGACATTTCTGCAAAGAAGACACACAGATGGCCAAGAAGCACATGAAAAGCTGCTCAACATCACTAATTATTAGAGAAACGCAAATCAAAACTACAATGAGGTATCAACTCACACCAGTTAGAATGGGCATCATCAGAAAATCTACAAACAACAAATGCTGGAGAGGGTGTGGAGAAAAGGGAACCCTCTTGCACTGTTGGTGGGAATGTAAATTGATACAGCCACTATGGAGAACAGTATGGAGGCTCCTTAAAAAACTAAAAATTGAATTACCATATGATCCAGCAATCCCACTACTGGGCATATACCCAGAGAAAACCATAATTCAAAAAGACACATGCACCCCAATGTTCATTGCAGCACTATTTACAATAGCCAGGATATGGAATCAACCTAAATGCCCATCGACAGACGAATGGATAAAGACAATGTGGTACATATATACAATGGAATATTACTCAGCCATAAAAGGGAATGAAATGGGGTCATTTGTAGAGATGTGGATGGACCTAGAGACTGTCATACAGAATGAAGCAAGTCAGAAAGAGAAAAACAAATATCGTATATTAACGCATATATGTGGAATCTAGAAAAATGGTACAGATGAACCGGTTTTCAAGGCGAAAATAGAGACACAGATGTAGAGAACAAATGTATGCACACCAAGGGAGGAAAGCGGGGGTGGGGTGGTGGTGGAATGAATTGGGAGATTGGGATTGACATGTATACACTACTATGTATAAAATAGATAACTAATAAGAACCTGCTGTATAAAAAAAATGTTTGTGAGAAAAAAAAATAAATCAGTGAAAGTGAAAACAGGAAGTCAACAGAGAAAGTCAACAAAACCAAAAGCTGTTTCCTTTGCTATGTAGTTCATGCGGGTTCATCCACTAGCTTCTTTTACTTATCCCTAGGGCTCACATCCCTGACAGAAGCTTGGGCATGCTGCCCCTGGTTCCTCTTCTGAGCCAACTCATCGTCCTCCCAGAAGATGTAGCGGATGTAGAGAGTATCACTCCCTGCTGGGCTCACCAGCCTCCCAAGCTGTCAGTTGACTACATGAATAATCTCTGTGTAATCAGACCAGTGAAGATTAGGAGACAGGTGCATTTTAGCTGTTCCCTCCCAGATACGATCTTTCTTGTTTAATCCAAATGAATGACTTTCCCCTCCCCACCTGGTAGATGCCTCAGGAATAGGGAGGACCATGGGAGAGTTGAGAATTTGCAGTATGCCTAATAAGTACCCTGTCTCACGCAAGGTAGGTGGTTTTATTCAGATAGAGGATGCCAGCACTTCCTTGAAGACCCATCAGGCTGATCTGATGAGCTCATCAAGGCTCCTCCCCCTTCCAGAGTTGACACTCCCCTCAGTCAGGTCCCCCACTGCCATCTGCAATCGAGCAACTTCTCTCTAAACTCTAAGCTAACCTTTTTCAGAGAAAAAACAAAAGCAACTCTTTATGACTCATATCATTTTAATGACACCAACAGATGGTGACATTTCATCAATAACCCTTCTGCTTATAACCTACGGATTAGCTCCTTTTTCAATCTGCCAAAGTCACCAGGCAGGCAGTACCCCTAGAATATAGCAGAAAATAATTGTCTGTTTAGATGCATAAGCTCTAAACATACTACTGGTCCAACACAAACAATTAGCTATATTGTATGGCTTCCAAAAGCTGCATTTGAGGTTGCTGTTGCTAGGGCAGAAACGGACGAGGAGAAGAGATTGGGTCTCAGGCTGTACAAACAGTGCTCTCCGTGGGGACTTCACGGCCTCTTGGGGACAAATCTTGCTATAGAGAAGTACAGGAGCCCAGAACCCTTCAGAGGATTCTAGAGGTGCCTGGGGAGCAAGGTTGTCAGCATATTTTAGGGGAAATTCTCTTTGTCTTTTTGCCAAGTGCAATCTCACTCTGGTTCAGTGGGCAACAGCTTGCAAGCTGGTTAGAGGGAAAAAATTCTGTTCCAAGTCTGGGGGCTCGATTTGCCTTTGCCCAAGCTGGGGCTGCTGGCATGCTCATTTGTCTCGGCCCCGGGAGAGGCTGGGCACTGATTTTCCAGCTTTTCCTGGAGTTGCGGCATCCTGGCTTTGACCTTGCAACAATCCATCCTTACCTCCTAAAGCTTCTGCAGCATGTCTATAGAAAAAAAACAAGGCAAAACGATCCTGAAAAAATTCAAATGTCTCGTGATAGCTTAAGGTAGTTTGAGATCTACTGGGGTCTCCACAGAATCCCTAGAATTTTTTAAAACCAGGGCACCAATGGCTGCTTTAGGGCCTTGTAATCTCTGACATGGAAAATCTGAGCCTAAGACATAGGACTGTAAGTTTCCACATTCTGGTTGTCTGATCTTGAAGGAGTCAGTGCAGCCTGGTGGGAAGAGCAGGTGCTGGAGAATCAGGAACCCTGGCTGCCCTTCTCTGCTCGAGCTGGGATTCCTTGGGTGGTGACCATGACCACCTGCAAGTACTCACTGAGTTCTTTTTAGGTAGAAAGCATTGCAGTAAGTTCTGGGACTCTTGATTTGAAGGAGACTTGGATTTCAAAGGGGAGACAGAACAAATGGCTCCAAAGAATTCATTCTTTATCTAGTTACGGGGATGCTGGCAACAGCTTCTGCGTGTTCTCTAGTATCTGTTCTGCCTGTTACGGATTGAATTGTGTCTCCCCAAACTCATATTTTGAAGACCCAACCCCCAGAACCTTAGCTGTGACTGGAGATAGGGCCCTTGAAGAGGTGATTAAGTTAAAATGAGGACATTAGGGCGGGTCTTAACCCAATACGACTGGTGCCCTCATAAGAACAGGATATTAGGACTCATGGAGAGACACCAGGGATGTGCATGCACGGAGGAAAGGCCGTGGGAGGACACAGCAAGAAGGCAGCCATCTGCAAGGAGAGGGGCCTCAGAGGAAAACAACCTGTAGACCCCTTGATCTTGGATATCCAGCCTCCGGAACCGTGAGGAAATAAATTTCGGTGGTTTAAGCCACGCAGCCTGTGGTATTTTGTTATAGCAGCCCTAGCAACCTAATATACCGCCCTTGTGCTTTAGTGATAGAAGGCCTACTTTCACCTGGGTCTGGAATAAAGACTATTTCTAGCCTTCCTTGTAACAAGGTGTGGTCATGGGATGAAGTTCTGGCCAATGAGATGGAATGGGAAGTATTCTCTGCAACTTCTGGGATGTATCTTTAAAGGGTGGAGGTGTATCCTTCCTCACTCCTTCCTCCTTCTGGCTGCCAGGAATGGGGACATTTTGGCCAGAGCTTGAACAGCTATCTTAGACCATGAGGTGGAGAAATAGAATAAAAGGATCTGACCTCTGACACCCATCAAGAGCCATTCTAGCTCCGGGCTGCCTAAAAAGACTTGGGAGAGACAGGAAATGCTATCCTACTTAAGCTGTTGGTATTTGGGGGTTTTGGTTGCTCACAGTAGAACCTTATCCTGGCTGATCCAGTGTCCTCTTTAGGAGGAATCAAGGGAGAAAAATCTTTCACATCTCAGCACTGGGAAGAGTCAGGCTTCCTCCGAGAAACTGAGAAATCCGTGCACCAGGGAAATGATACTCTTTATTTTTTGGCACTAGGGAGTTCAGAGCCAAATCTGTAACCCTGTCCAGCAATCACAGCACTGGAACCTGCACTCACCTTACTCTACTCTTACTCTCTTCCTTTCCTTTCCATCCTTTGCTGAATTTTCTCAAACTAGTCATTTTATCCTTTTACATCAGATGTATTTTTGCAAGCAGCCTCGAATCTTTGTGAAGGTGGGGCAGAACTAAAAATAAAACTCTGCAGTGATCCAACAGAATTTTGGGGATAACTTTATGAGAGAGTGAGAGACAGTGAGAGAGAGAGAGAGAGAGAGAGAGAGAGAGAGAAAGATGTTACTGTACGTGACAACACATGACAAATGGACAACTACCTTCTTGGACTCATTATCAATACTGAAGGTTGGAATCTGGAGGTCTGGCTATCAGAACATCTACAGATAGAAGAGAACAGTTCCAGGGGGCAGTTAGCACCTATTGGGAGGTCTCTGGAGCAATCAACTCATTTTTATTTTCCTTTATCTAGTGAATGGAAGGAGTGGCAGCAGCCTGTCCATTTGTGGCCTAGCATTATGAGAATTGGTTCAGCTTCTTTGCACGTGCATCTTGTTTTTTTTGTTTTGTTTTTGCGGTACGCGGGCCTTTCACTGTTGTGGCCTCTCCTGTTGTGGAGCACAGGCTCCGGACGCGCAGGCTCAGCGGCCATGGCTCACGGGCCCAGCCACTCCGCGGCATGTGGGATCTTCCCGGACCGGGGCACGAACCCGTGTCCCCTGCATCGGCAGGCGGACCCTCAACCACTGCGCCACCAGGGAAGCCCTGCACGTGCATCTTATACTATTTCCACTTGTGCCTCGTCTGGATGGTTTGCCCCAGAATAAGTGTCAGGTTTCCATCGGAGGGGCTTGAGTTGGATTTATTAGTCCAGAAGTTGCCTCTCCAGCCAGAAAAATATTTCTTGGAGGCAACTCAATTTCTTATTCTTGTCTGTGAAGGGCACTGTGCAAGATTCCTGCGTGAAGGTGAGCCCACTTCAATGCAATCTCTGCTGTCAGAGAATTAAAATGAACACCCAGGAGGCATCTGAAAATAGGCCATCCTTGCGTTCAGTTTTATTGATTGGTAATAACATCTCATCTCCAGTTCACAAGGAGCAAAGCTCAGAGGATCGCTTGCACCTGCCTAGCTCTCAACTCGGTGGGGTTTGATTCTTCTTTAACCCCCTCAAAAGGACCACTCAGTTCAGCACTCAGGAATTGCACCTCTTCCCACTGGAGAGTCCCTTCAGTGTGGCATGATGCTGGATAAAATGCAATGCCAGTACTCAGGTATCTCTGTAAAAATATAATTCATTTATGCTAAAATATTGGGCCAGGGTCAAACTGGGGGAAGGTGAAGATTTCAAGTGATTTGGACTTCTACTTAAAAAGAATGGTTCCTAGTATATTTGTTGCTGTTGCTGTTTCTACAATTTATATCTGTAGAAAAAAAGAATCACTTTTACCTCCACATTGTTCAGTCACACAGATGCCCACACGAATGAGCAAATGGGGCAAAGCTCATGGAGTGCGGTGCGTGCTACGAATCCCCAAGAAGACCCCGAAGCGCTGGGAGTGGGGAGAGACATCCATAAAAACATTCACCGAGCCTGAGATATGAGGCTGGGTGGGTGCATCAAGAACATTGAAACTGTCACCCTCAACAAAAGCCACTAATAAAACACGTGAAAGGGCTTCCCTGGTGGCACAGTGGTTGAGAGTCCACCTGCGGATGCAGGGGACATGGGTTCGTGCCCCGGTCCGGGAAGATCCCACATGCTGCGGAGCGGCTGGGCCCGTGAGCCATGGCCGCTGGGCCTGCGCATCCGGAGCCTGTGCTCCACAACGGGAGAGGTCACAACAGTGAGAGGCCCGCGTACCACAAAAAAACCCAACCAAACAAAAAAACCACGTGAAATATGTAGGCTATGTGGGAGGTGTTCATCTGTAAACTGGGGATAGTAACTCTCAGGCAGTCTCAGGATGCACAGTACCTGGGAGAGACCAGGGGATCAGCACATGTTAACCCTCTTCCCTTCTGCTATTAATCTCATCTCTGCCACTAACTAGCTATGTGACCCCAGGCAAATCAACGGAAATGCTGGAATAGCAGAAGAACACATACGTGTCACCTGTAAGGCATCTGGACCTGGTGCACCTCACCCCCTTTTAGGCCCCCAAAGTCCTTACAAACCTTGTCATTGTGAAGCAGAGCTTCTTTGTCCCCTGCAATGTTTTAATGTGGGACCACCTTCCTGTCCAAGAACTTGTCATTCATTTTATCATTTGGACACTGAATGATCTTGAAAGACAAGCTGCAATCATAGGGACCTCTGCAATCATCTAGTGTAGGAACTTTAGGGCCCCAGAATTTCAGAGCTGGAGGGGCCCTGGGTCATTGAGCGCCGCCCCCTCCCAATTGAGGACCCTAAGATGAAGAGATATGCTGAAGGAAGGTCACAGTGCCAGGCTCATTTCACTCCCAACCCAAGGCTCTTCCAAAATACCACATGGCCTCCCCTCCTCACTCCTAAAAAGTAGGTATGAATGTGCTTTATGTCCAATTACACTAGGTTTTCCAGCTTTTTGTAATAAATCAAATCTACTAAAACAAAAATGTTAGCTATGGCAAACACTAAGAACGTAATTGACATAATTTTGGTTGATTTTCTTGAGTCTAGAACTAATGTCTGGTGGTTTGGATGCCCCACGTTCTTGCAAAAGCTGATCAGAAGCATCTGATTCTTGGATGCACTCTTCCTTTTCTTGAGTCTGCTATGTATGGAATATCTGCGTCTCTCCAAAATTCGTATGATGAAATCCTAACCCCCAAGGTGATGGTATTAAGAGGTGGGGTCTTTGGGAGGTGATTAGGTCAGGGTGGCAGAGTCCTGAGGATTGGGATTAGTGTCCTTATATATAACTGGGAAGCTAGCTTGCCCCTTCTGCCATATGAGGACACAGTGACTAAATGTCCGTCTATGAACCAGGAAAAAGGCTGCCACCAGACAATTGATCTTGGACTTCCGAGCCTCCAAAATTATGAGAGATAAGTTTCTGTTAATAGGCCACGTAGTCTATGGTATTTTTGTTATACCATCCAGGGCAGCTTTGAAGGGGAAATGAAGGGCAGATCTGGGCGTGGGTGGGGAAGGAGCCATGGTGATACTCTCTTCCCTCCTCTATCTCCTTGGGTGATATCTCCAAGGAGCCAGGTATGAATTTAAAAATGAAATGTGGGTACTGATAAGATATCAAAGAATGTCAGGACTTCAAATACAGGTGAAAAAGAAAGACTTGCTCTTTAGCATCTCTATCCGAGAAAAAAGTGCAGAAATTTAGCCCAGGTTTGAAGTAGGAGGAGGTGACAATCAAGTACACCATAATGAGGGCTCAAATTAACCCAGAACATGACACATGGTTCCTACATACTACCAAGATGACTCTACTGGAGCCAAAAGGAATCATAACACTCAGGCTTTGAGTCAAATTCTGTCTCCTCTCCCTAACACCATACACAAAAATGAGCTCAAAATGGATTAAAGACCTAAATGTAAGGCCAGAAACTATCAAACTCTTAGAGGAAAACATAGGCAGAACACTCTATGACATAAATCACAGCAAGATCCTTTTTGACCCACCTCCTAGAGAAATGGAAATAAAAACAAAAATAAACAAATGGGACCTAATGAAACTTCAAAGCTTTTGCACAGCAAAGGAAACCATAAACAAGACCAAAAGACAACCCTCAGAATGGGAGAAAATAGTTGCAAATGAAGCAACTGACAAAGGATTAATCTTCAAAATTTATAAGCAGCTCAATAACAAAAAAACAAACAACCCAATCCAAAAATGGGCAGAAGACCTAAATAGACATTTCTCCAAAGAAGATATACAGACTGCCAACAAACACATGAAAGAATGCTCAACATCATTAATCATTAGGGAAATGCAAACCAAAACTACAACGAGATATCATCTCACACCAGTCAGAATGGCCATCATTAAAAAATCTAGAAACAATAAATGCTGGAGAGGGTGTGGAGAAAAGGGAACACTCTTGCACTGCTGGTGGGAATGTGAATTGGTACAGTCATTATGGAGAACAGTATGGAGGTTCCTTAAAAAACTACAAATAGAACTACCATATGACCCAGCAATCCCACTACTGGGCATATCCCCTGAGAAAACCATAATTCAAAAAGAGTCATGTACCAAAATGTTCATTGCAGCTCTATTTACAATAGCCCGGAGATGGAAACAACCTAAGTGCCCATCATCAGATGAATGGATAAAGAAGATGTGGCACATATATACAATGGAATATTACTCAGCCATAAAAAGAAACGAAATTGAGCTATTGTAATGAGGTGGATGGACCTAGAGTCTGTCATACAGAGTGAAGTAAGTCAGAAAGAGAAAGACAAATACCGTATGCTAACACATATATGTGAAATTTAAGGAAAAAAATGTCATGAAGGACCTAGGGGTAAGACAGGAATAAAGACACAGACCTACTGGAGAATGGACTTGAGGATATGGGGAGGGGGAAGGGTGAGCTGTGACAAAGCAAGAGAGAGGCATGGACATATATACACTAACAAACGTAAGGTAGATAGCTAGTGGGAAGCAGCCACATAGCACAGGGATATCAGCTCGGTGCTTTGTGACCACCTGGAGGGGTGGGATAGGGAGGGTGGGAGGGAGGGAGATGCAAGAGGGAAGAGATATGGGAACATATGTATATGTATAACTGATTCACTTTGTTATAAAGCAGAAACTAACACACCATTGTAAAGCAATTATACCCCAATAAAGATGTTAAAAAAAAAAATAAGCCACGTAGTCTATAGTATTTTTGTTATACCATCCAGGGCAGCTTTGAAGGGGAAATGAAGGGCAGATCTGGGCGTGGGTGGGGAAGGAGCCATGGTGATACTCTCTTCCCTCCTCTATCTCTTTGGGTGATATCTCCAAGGAGCCAGGTACAAATTTAAAAATGAAATGTGGGTACTGATAAGATATCAAAGAATGTCAGGACTTCAAATACAGGTGAAAAAGAAAGACTTGTTCTTTAGCATCTCTATCCAAGAAAAAAGTGCAGAAATTTAGCCCAGGTTTGAAGTAGGAGGAGGTGACAATCAAGTACACCATAATGAGGGCTCGAGATTTTATGTGCATTTCATTGCTTGATGTCACTCCTGATTCCCATAACTGTGGATAATCCTGTACTGGCTACTTCTAAAATGAGTATCTAGGGGACATTGGAGGAGATGGATTAAGCCCTTTACAATCATAAACTTTCCCAAGGCTAACTCCAGCAAGAAATGAAATAGGAGGTGGGTTATTTCCAGACTCCAGCATTCCATGTTCAAAGGCCAGTGGAACCTCAGGGGAAGAATATGCACAAAAGAACAGCATTGTCTTGGAACAGGGACAATCTGCTTCTCCTCTTGCCTTCGTCCTCCTTCATTATTGAAGCATTAAAAATACTCTCCTTGACAAAGGTGGCATGTTTTACTTTTCCAATTAGGTTTCCTTGGGAACTGACGAGAAGGTGTGTGCACCCGTACAAAGCGTACGTGGGAGGCTCCTAGAGAGAGACGAAATCTTGAACGTGCCTCACCTAATGAAGGGATTGCTGGAGAAGGGACTAAAAGACGAAAAAGACCCTATTTCTGCTCCAGAACGTTCTTTTACAATGTGACTGCTGTTACAGCATTAACTGAGATAGTCCAGGAAAAGCATCTAGAACTGCGCTTGGGACAGAGTAAACAGTCAATAAACATTAGTTATTATTATTATTTTTAACAAATAGTTAGGAGAAGAATTTCTTCAAAGATATCCAGGAGAGAGAAGTTTAACTAGGTGACTTATGATACTTCCAAGCAATAAAATTCTATAATTCAATTTTTTTCATGTGAAAGTGGAAACTGCAATAATTGTGTTCCCCATCTATCCATTCATCCAACATTCACTGAGCATTCATGGACTACTGTGATGTCAACAATCTAATTTACTTTCCACTTTAGTAAGAGGAATAAACAGAAGGCCTTTGTAAATATATTCCATAGCCCTAAGGAGAAAATGCTCTTTTATTTCAGTAGATGGGCTGTAAGTAGACTTTCTATCTGAAACAAAGCTTCCAAGCAGACTCATAATATTGTGACACCTTGATTCTGTCTTTTGAGCAGAGCTAAAAACAACACGCGAGTTGGAGCTCTCAAAAATGCACAGTCACACTTTAATACAGTGAAAGGCTCTGAAACCAACATGTGTTTGGCAAGTAGAAGGTGCCTTCCAAGAAACATTCCATGGAGTGCTTTACTACAAAGGAAATCTATTCAAAAAGGAGAGTTTTTAAAAAGAAAATATCCATATGGTCAGCGTATTAGTCTGCTTGGGCTGCCATAACAAAACACCATAGACTGGGTGGCTTGAGCAGTAGGCATTTATTATAAACTCCCACCATAAGTGTCAGCTGGCTCAGGGACAGTAAGTGGTTTTCATCTCATCTCCATTTTTTTCCCTAAAGTGGTTGGCCAATTAGTGGGGTCAACATACCAGCAGCCTTCATTTTGTCTATTACAGAGCTAGAACATTGTGCTTGAAATTCAAAATATCTACTAGGTTGTGGATTATTTTGTCTTACAGACCCAAAGACCTATACTCAAAACGTCTGAGTGAAAATGAATTTTTCTAGGTTGTGGATCATTTTGTCTTACAGACCCAAAGACCTATACTCAAAACGTCTGAGTGAAAATGAATTTTTGGGACCCCAGAGCTATCGTTCAGGACTTGCCAAACAAGGTGTGTATGAGTCATTTTGAGTGCAAACTCAGAGTTCTGGGATGGGTCGGCTAAGGGCTCTAGGGACAACTTCATTTGCCACTTGCCTTTCCTCTTTTAAAAGGGAATAAAACCAGGAGAGCCAGGAAGAAAAACTGTTAGACACAATGACGGAAGACCAAAGTCGTGTTTGGAAAAATTCAGTTACTCAACTCTAAGATGAATCCTTACTGACTATTATGGACAGAGTGTTTGTGTCCCTCCAAAATTCATATGCTGAAGCCCTAACCCTCAGTGTGGGTGTATCTGGAGATGGGGCTTCTAAGGAAGTAATTAAGGTTAAATGACGTCATAAGAGTAAGCCCCTGGTCTGATAGGATTAGTGTCCTTGTGAGAACAGACACCAGAGAGCGCTGCCCTGCTCCTTTCTCTCTCCACCCACACCCTTTTGTGTAGGAAAGGCTCTGTGAGGACAGAGAGAGAAGACAACCAACTGCAAGCCAGAAGGAGAGCCCTTGCCTGAAACTGAATTGGCCGAAACCTTGATCTTAGACTTCCAGCTTCCAGGACTGTAAGAAAATAAATTTCTGTTGTTTAAACTACCTGTGATTGTTTTGTTACGGCAGCCTGAGTGGACTTCTACACACTGTCCCTATGGATATTTATCTTTTAAAAATACCTTCTTTTTGAATCCTTTTGTTTTTTTGGCTTTGAAAATAAAGTGTTCACTTGCTATAATTTATTTTTAAATCACCCTTTCAATCATTCTTTACCTAGTCTTTGAGAAATCTCTTTATTTTTGTTCTCTGAGTTTCTCAGTGTCTTTGCCCTTGCATTATTTACCAATATCCTTCCTCTCTCGACTCCGTTTTTACCTCTGTGCTTCTATCACTTATCCCTTTCCAAGAGATAAGTCAAGAAGAGGTCAGTCAAAAAGCATCTCTTTTTGGAAGGCAGCACCATCTGAGACATCTGTATTGCCTTCTGTGTGGACATCCTGAACCAACAGAGCTAACATTTATGTAGCATACAGATTTTTAAAAAAGTGATTAATCTCTGCCTGTCTAGCAGTAGGAAATAATTCCCCCCCTTAAAATACCATCTTATGGTTTATTTTACATATAGATGGAAAAAAATCTAGCATCAAGAACTTAGCATATTAAATACAAAATGATGAGGTTTCACTCAGCAGTGGCAACCTGAAAAAACTTCATCTGCTTCTCCATGACTTTGAATTGAAACCAAGATTTCAAAATATTTTGCTGTGATTGATGAAGCTGTCTGGACCTAAGTTCTCCAAGTAGCCAAGAAACCATTTTATATTAATGTAAAACGGCTTTTGGAGAGTCTGGTGAAATGCAATTACTTTCCTTCACTTTGCATTTTGCCCAAATAATTCTGAGGTGCAACCTATGGACAAGATGGATTTCTTTCTGTATTGCTATTTTAAACTGGTTTTTGTATAGTTTTCATGGGCTTCGTAAATCCTGCTGATACAAATCGTAAAAGATTCGTCAACATAAAAGCTACATTTCAAAAGCCATTCTCATCGTTTTATCATCAGCTGGATTACAATTACTCATAGGAACAGTAATATTAATGCTGGTATTTTTTTCAGGGTGTCAATGGAGTTTTTTCCTTTTTATTAATAGGCAGCTCTTAATGTATCTTATGTGAAAAATTAATAGACTTTCTTCAAACTACTTCAGAAAGCACAATGACAAATGGTGTTATTAACAGTAAGATTCTAAGTGAAGTTATGATTCTCTGTCAATATTCAAATTTAGGCAGAAACCCAAGAGTCAGATCTATCTATTTCATTTTCAAGTGTGGTCAGAAGGCCTCTGAGTGCATCTTAAGCAGTTGGTAAATATTGTACAGGTCATCAGATATAGGAACTAGATCTCAACTTTTCCTTAAAAAATGTATGTATAGATTGAAAGGAAAAAATGTTATCTCCTCCAGAAATGGAACCCATGTACTAAGGCCTGGTAGTTACAAAACACTGTAATTTTTGCTTTTTTCTATAGTTTGTATTAGCTTTTCTCAGATACTAATACGTTTCTTGGCTTGGACCTTGCAAACTCCAGTCTGATGAAGAATCTTTGGTTATTCTTTTTCTTTCACAAGAGAAAGGCCTTGCCCTCTCTCCCCAGTACTGCCCTTGTGCTCTGGCTGTGTCAGACACAGAGATCCAGCCCCACTTTCCACTATATTCTACTTTCCTCCATTTCTTGAGTGCCAGAATCCTCTTATTATGCTTCACCAATGTTCCAAGAGATTGAATAATCTCATCAATAGTGGGAAATTTGGTCCTTAGCTGTTTTTAAACTTTCAAAATGGTGGATCTGGCTATTTCACCTTAATCATTTAGAAGAGACACTTGCTCTTTGAATAACAGGAAGATCTGAGGTTCGAAAGGCCTTTATTAAAACTTATTACTGCTAAGAAAGTAAATGTTTACTAACTAAAGGTAATGTTTTAGGAAGAAAGACATCATATGGATTCTAGGTCCCATCTGCTTGGATAATCCTGGAAATATTATCAGAGCTAATGTTTTGGACCAATGTTTATTATGAAGTCTTTCTATGGAGCTTAAAATCATCGCTAGAACTTTAAATGACAACAATAATCTAAAACAAACTGCTGTCTTCGACAACAGCGCTTTTTTACCACCCTCAGGGATGCACATTTAATAGTAGAGAAATATCTTTGTGCATTTTATTTTATTTTTCTTAAGAGAAATCTAAGCTTACAATCACACCCATCATCTTTCCCTACTCATCCTTTACTTAGTCACATAATACCCAAATATTTTTATCAGCACTATGAGAGCAGATCTTAAAAACCATACTGAGTTTAGGTGAGGACGAATGCTAGACTGGGGAGAAATAAGTCCGGGTTGAAATCCCAAAGGGAGAAAGGAAGGGCTTAATACAGCAAGATGATATTTAAGTTGTAAAGTGAGAAAAAAAGAAAAAAGTCTGCATTTTATACATTTTCTATCATCTATCTATCTACCTATCTATCAGTACATGTATGTTTGTGTGAGTATATGTGTGTGCGTGTGTGTGTATATACACACACGCATATACATATTCTTTTTTCTAGGAATGTGTTTATCTTAAATAAGTCTGTTTGCCCACTGGTGCATCTGGGCAACTCTTAACCAAAGCAAAGACAATCTGGATTTCCCTAAGGACAGAGAGAAGTCTCAGAGGTGAAATGAAATAAAAGCTGCAACATATAAAAAGCATAATACAAGAAAAAAGTTAGATTTTCAGATTTCAGAATCTAAGAACTTTGCAAGGCATTTCCCCTCCTACCCTTTCACTGTGCGTGTGAATGTAAAGAGTTTGGATGTGTCGTGTCTGGAGGCCGGTGACGCAGCAAGGCAGGCAGCTTCCCTGAGCAAGCCGGCCACGTGCAATCACCTGGCTGTTGTCTAGACTGGCAAAATTAAAATGTAAGAAAATGCTGGGTTCTGAGTGGGAGAGAATATATCTTAGAATTGTTTTTCAAACCTGGATAAATTTCCAACATTGAAAATTCAGAAGGTTGGTAAATTCTCACTGACAGCTCAAACCAGTTCTGTTAGAATTGACAGCATTTTGTTAGCAGGTATTGGGAGAAGATAATTAGCACTAAGCTGTTCGAAAAGTCAAATTATTTCTTGGTTCCACAAAATATACAAATGAAGCAGAAAACCTCCTGCAAAGGGGCTTCCTTGGTAAGAGAATATTTTAAAGTGCTCTTCATTGCCAGTGCAAAGTCTGGACAGAAGGAAGGTCTCAGAGCTGAGGTGTCAGTGTAAAATTAGTTCATTGGTAAAGAGGGTTTTGAAAACAGCAGGTTAATTACACGAGACAGGTTAAACTCTCAGGAGAGTATCAGCAGTGAGTGTGTGGTGTGTGAGGCTCATCATTTCCATTAATAAAGTCGAGATGCACACCTCATTCCTCCTGGAGCCTGATAAAAATACAACTGGGAAGGAAAGAAAACCAACACAATAAAAAGGCATTGAATCCTTTCTGTGAAGTTGTGCTTTGGGTGGCCTGAGTGCCCTGATTTCACACCTTTTTTTCTGACTCTGGAATCACAGCCTTAATTTACTGTGTTACCCAGTTTTTCCAGCCTTGAAACTCAAGCATCACCCACAACTGCTTTTTCTTGTTCATGCTCTGTGACCAATTTATTACCAAAGGGTCTCAATTCTGCCTCAGAAACAGCTCTCACATCCAGCCACTGTCACCCCTGCCACAGCCAATACTTGGTCTGAGGCCTTGTCATCTGGGCTACCTAACAGCCATTTTTAAACAGTTTTACTAAGTACTGCTAATAATAGCAAACACCTATGCAGTGCTTACCATGTGCCAAGAACTGTTCTACGAGCTTTCGAGTGTCACAATAATGCTGTGAAATAGGTTACTATTTCTGTTTCAGAGAGAAGGAAGATGAGAACAGAGAGGTTAAGTAACTTAACCAAAGTAACTTAACTCCAAAGTCACACAGCTGGTAAGTGGCAGATCTGGGATTTGAACTCTGTCTTCCATTTGTGGTCTGTCTTCAGAGACTCTACTATTAAAGGACTAACGCATACTTCTTCTACTCTTAAAGGACTAATGCATACTGTTTCTGTTTTAATTTAACCGATTATTACTTTTAGTTGTTGCATTTTTTTTGGAATAGGTAAAACAGTTAACTCATTCAAAATTCAAAAGCTACAGCAGGCTACATACTGAAAGACGTGTGCAGAAGGCTACCTCCCACCCTGGTTCCCTACCACAGGCCCCTGTCCTGCAAGTACTCAGCATGACCAGTTTCTTCAATAGCATCCAAAGCAAATGTTTATATGTTATTTTCCTCCTTTTTTTTCTCTTACATAGACAGAGTATATTGGATGTAATTTGGCACATTGCCTTTCCCACTTAACAACATATATTGAAGATCATTCCATATAAGTGCATGAAGAGCTTCCACATTATTTTTTTCTTTTTTCTTTTTTTTTGGAAAGACTGCAGATGGTTGAAATGAGGGGTGGGCAAACTTTTCCTGTAAAGGGCCAGATAGTAAATATTTTAGGCTTTATGGGCTTTACGGTCTCTGTCACATATGCTACTGCTGCCTTTTTTTTTTTTAAAAAAAAAAAAACCTTCAAGAATATAAAAACATCCTTATCTGATAGGTTGTACAAAAAAAACGCTGCAGGCCGGATTTGGCCACAGATCATAGTTTGCTGATCTTTGAACCAAACAGGCTCTTACCTCACTGCCCTGCATCCTGTCCTCCCTCACTCTGGCCCCTTCTTGACCATTCAGAAAGAGCTCTCTTCTTATCACATAAATCCAAAGCTGCCACTGCTCCCTTTAAAGCCTCTACGCCTCTCCACTCCCAGCAGGTGGAGGTCCAGACTGCTGAGCGGTGCCTACAATGCCCATCATGATCCCTGTGCCTCTCTCCTCCCCTCCCCTCCCCGTCTACTGCTCTGGTCCAGGCCACTATCAGCTCTGCCTCAACTCCTGCAGCGACCTCTTTGCCCCACTACTACTACACGATCTCTTGCCACAAATCCACTCTCTCAACCCAGTGCAGTCCCTTGGATCGTTTACAAGTGCAAATCACATCTGGGAACCTCTGATAGCTTGCTGCTGCCCTAGAATGAAGTCAACTTCTGTATCATGGTCTACAAGGCAGGCCAGCTCCACTCGGCCCTCCTGTCAGACCTCACTGCCACCATCATGCCTCCCTCCACTCCCCACTCTCCAGCCACAGTGACTTTTCCGTTCCTCAAACAAGCCGAGCTCATCTCTGCCTCTGTGGGTGCTGTTCCCTTGACTGACCTGTTTTTAAAGTTCAGCCTCCGTTGAAATGACGCTTCCTTAGTGAAGCTTTCCCTCACCTTCCAACCTAAAAGGGCCCCTCCACTGAGTCACCAGGCTTTATTTTCTTCATGGTCCTATGGCTGTCTATAATTATACCTTGGTTTACATTAGCAGGCTCTCTGCTCTGCTAGGATGGGTGGGCATCTCTGGTGCCCAGCACATTGCCTGACACACATTAGATGAACACTGAAAATTTTCTGATTCAACAATGGAAGAATTTCAGCCCAATTTACTTTTCCTAGTGGATTTCTCCCCACTCCTCACCTTATATTTGTCTTCAGTTCCCCTGGCTTTCTCAACCAATCACTACACAGGAATCTCCCTCCTAAGCGAACATGTCATCTCGGTCATCTCCTCCTTCTTTGAGTGACAAACTCCTACTTACCCATCAATACCCAGCTCAAATGTTACCTCTTCTCTTAAGTTTTTACACTTTTCCTTGCCAGGGTCAATTTCTTCCTCTGGAAGGCTCCCAGAGCACTTTGTATAGACCTCCCTGATCACACTGGGCCATAATGATTTCCCTACCATAGATGTTTATTTATTTACTTATCATACCCTGAATACTCTCAAATTTATATATATATATATATATATATATATATATATATATATATATATATATATATTCATTTTCATTTTATCTACAATAAGCATTTTACCTATAGGGAAAGGACACTTTGGATGCTGTTTATATAAGTAGGTATGAACATATAATAATATAAATAACATCATTTAGCTCTGTGCTATATGCTTTATGTATATTATCTCATTTAACTCTCCTAATATCCCTAATGAGGCAGGTACTATGGCTATCTGTACTTTGCAGATAAGGAAACTAAAGCGAGGTTGGGTAACTCGCTCCTGGTGGATCTGGAATTCACTGCCAGGCTGTCTTGCAGGCAGCTGGTAGCCTGGCTCTTTGAAGGTCTGTGTGCCCTTGAGCTCTCAGTGTAACAGGATGGTGCCCAAATCTGCCCTCTTACCCTGCGTGAGACCCGGGGACACAGCTCTGCTCAGAGAGGGGTCAGTTGGGACTCTGTCACTCCCCTGCAGCAAGGTGCCCCGTGTGGGGGACACAGATGTCCCTCTGCCAGCCAGATGGAGAGGCACGATGATGAGGCTGCCCTCTGCACACCTGTGACTGCACCATCCCCAAGGGCAGCCAGGTATCCTTGGGGCCTGCTTCCTGCTGCCACATGCTGCTTATCCATGTGGACATAAGCTGCTCTGCCAGCTCACCCTTGAGCTAATACAAAGGGACCGAAGGGCTCTGGGCAGGCGGGTGGGAGCCTAGAAGGCAGAGGAGACAAGGGCAGGAGGAGCTGCCATTTCTCTATCTTTTCCTTTAGCCATTTCCCCCCCTCTGCCCCAGCTTTACTGAGGTATAATCGACAAATAAAAATTCTATCTATTTAAGGTATACAACATGCTGATTTGATATACGTATACCTTCTGAAAAGCACAGCAAAGGAAACAACAAATGAAAAGGCAACCTATGGAATGGGAGAAAATATTTGCAAATCATATACCTGATAAGGAGTTAATACCCAAAATATATAAGGAACTCAAACAACTCAATAGCAAACAATGAATAACCTGATGAAAAAATGGGCAAAGGGAGTTCCCTGGTGGTCCAGTGGTTAAGAATCTGCCTTCCAATGCAGGGGACACGGGTTGGATCCCTGGTCAGGGAACTAAGATCCCACATGCCGCGGGGCAACTAAGCCCATGCACCGCAACCACTGAGCCCATGCGGCACAACTAGAGAGCCCACGCACCATAACAAAGATCCCTCGTGCCCCTACTAAGATCTGATGCAGCCAAATAAACACATAAACAAATAAATAAATATTTTTTTAAAAAACCGGCAAAGGACCTGAGTAGATATTTTTCCAAACAAGATGTACAAATGGCCAACAGGTATATGAAAAGGTGCTTGACATCTTTATCCTTTCCTTTAAACAAAGAAACTTTCCTTGCACCTTTCTTCAGGGAATAAAGGCAACAGGCAACAATGAGCAAGTGTCTGTCTGAGACATACAGACTTCCTCTGTTGCAGAGGGTATCCCGGTGTAAAGGAGAAGAGAGTGCTGGAATGGATTTGCTGTGGTCTGGCTTCATTATCAGCTCATCAGGAAAATTCTGCCTAGAGAAGTGGGTCACAAACTTGAGGGGAATGCTACTCAAAGTGTGGTTCTCGTACCAGCAGCATCAGAATCACCTTGGAGCTCAGGAGAATCGCAGACTCTGGGCCCTACTCCAGACCTGACAAATCAGATCCTGAATTGTAACACGATCCCCCAGGAAATTCCTAAGCACATTAAAGTTTGAGAAACACTGACCCAGGGTGACTGATTAAAATGTGAGTTTAGGGCTCTATGCCTTCGAAATTCTGATTCACTTGAGGAGGGTGAGATCCAGAAATCTAACAGGCACCACCTACTTTTTGCTTCTGCCTACTTTTTTGAGCAACTGTGGTCTGGAGGCAGTGCTGCTCGGTGGAAATAGTACAGACACTATATTTAGACAGTCTTGAGATCAAATCTCATTTCTAATAGCTACAAACTAAGTAATCCTGAATAACTACTTCATCCTGTTAAGCTTTAGCTTCCTCAGCTATAAAATGGAGATATTAAACGTCTATACCTTCAGCTGGATGGTTTAAAGCACCTAGCACCAAAGCCGTGGCACACAGTACGTATAAATGTTAAATATTATAGCCATTAGATCAAACTATCTAATGGTTGCAACACTGAATGGTGGACTGGGCCAGAGTACTGATTAATTTCAACTGCAGGGACAGGGAAGGCCAAAGGGGGCTAACCAAGGTGTGATGGCTGTGGTTTCTCTGTTACTTAATCTTGGCCCTAAAGACAGAGAAAGGATTAGACTGCAGCAGTGATCAAACTTTATCATCTACTAAGAATCACTAGGGAAGGGAGTTAAAAATGCTGATTCCTGGGTGCTGCTTCTCAGAGATTCTGTTTCATCGGGTCTGGGATATGGGCTAGGGATCTGCATTTTTATCCCCATGAGTCCTCCAATCTCACCCTGAGAAACAGTGGCTTAGAGAATATGTGTACTTATTGGATAAAGGAAGAGCCTGACGCATGTGGTGCCCCGGCTGGTACTGGGAAATATACACGAGGATGGATGACTCCACCTGGTGTCCACCCAGCTGGGAGCTGGGGCCTCCAAGGAGAACGTTAAGTCTGTGCTGCTGGGCTAGAATATCGACGCGAACGGCGGTCCGGAAGAGCAATGGAAAAGAGGCGTACCTGGGCTTCCGCAGCTTCAACGCTGTGGGAGAGATTTCCATTTTGTACAGGTTCCGAAGCATCACTGGACGGTGTCATCTCCACTTCTGTGCTGGTGCTGTTTGGGAGCTCGATTTTTTCTGTGACATAATCAGGTACATACAAAGAAAGCAAATGGAGTCAAGTAGGGGTAAGAGCCACATAGAGAAGAACACCCTATCTTGGGCCAAGGGAGAAGGTAGTGGTCTCTGAGGGGTGATAAGGCCCAGGGCTGAGGTAGTGTCAGATGGCAAAGGAGTTCTACCCTTCTCCTCCATGCCTTTTAGTGTACTCAGCCCTCTTCCTCTCTTTACTAGCTCTCTGGCATCCCCTCTGGCCTGATGTCTGAGCTTGAGTGCCCTCTCAACTCCCAGGGTATGCATTCTCTAGACCAGGCAAACTGACCAACTCGCCATTCAAGAACATGAGCATGGACTTTTTTTTTTTTTTTTTTTTTTTTTTTTTTGCGGTACGCGGGCCTCTCACTGCTGTGGCCTCTCCCGCCGCGGAGCACAGGCTCCAGACGCGCAGGCCCAGCAGCCATGGCTCCCAGGCCCAGCCGTTCCGCAGCATATGGGATCTTCCCAGGCCCGGGGCACGAACCCGCGTCCCCTGCACCGGCAGGCGGACTCTCAACCACTGCGCCACCAGGGAAGCCCTCATTTTGCTCTTTTTAAAGTTCCCCTGGGGGTAGGTGATGTATTGTGTCTATTCATGCCCTGTACCCATGAGGGGGAAGTGGGACTCTTGCTGACACCCAGGAAAGGGCTGAGTTGCGGGGTTCTGTGTCTGCACTGAGTTGGGGTGCCCACACTGGGTCCTGTCTCTCTGCCCCCCTCCAGGTACTTCAGGAAAGGCATGGGATGGAAGTCTCCCGGACTCACCCACATGGTTAGCAGCCCCATTCTGCCTCTCGTTCTCATCCACCTGACATTTTTTCTTGGCGATCTTGTGGAGAATTGAAGCCTTTTCTCTGAACCTCCCTGAAGCAAGAGAAAGTAATGGAAAGGAGACAGGTGAGAAGGAAGATAAAGAGAGAGGCTCGTGGCAAATGGCGAAGCGCTGGTGAAGCAGGAACGTGGCTTCCTCAGCTATGGAGCCGGTCAGCGGCAACCACTCCTTTCTGCCCAGCCCAAAGGCCCTATGACCTGCAAGAAGGGTACTTTCTTACCTTGTGATTCTTCAGCCCAGTTCTCTGAGAACCTCAAGCTGCCGGATCACAGACGAAAGGTGACCTCTTCCCTCCCTCCCAATTGCTTACAAAAAACGAAAGCACCAATCATCACCAAAACTCCCTCTACAGCTGAGGTCTGAAAAAATACCATTGTCAAAGTAATCATTTCAAACAGCTGTTACCACAAAAGTAATGCTTCTAGAGAAACAGAACTGCTCTGGAGGCATAGCCGTGTCTCTGGAATTATATGCTCATCCCAGAATTGGCTTTTGACCATGGAAAGCCAAGTCCAGGGGTCCTTTGATTTGACTTTGGTTTTCAAACATTTATCTTAATTAACACTGCAATTTCTACAGGAGTTGGGATGCATCACAGCTTTTCGAATTAGCTGAGTCAGCTGCAATTAAAGCATCAGGGAGGCAACTGATTCCAGTTGGGGATTTAGGGTAAAGGATGAGCAACTAAGCACAGCAAGTAATGTCTGTTGGTGAAGAGACGCTTAAGGAAAGGTGCTGGAAAAAATACCATTTTCAAAGTAATCATTTTAAACAGCTGTACCACAAAAGTAATGCTTCATTTCTTCTCCATTACTGACATAATTAATGGGTAAATGCATGCAACAAGCACAGAAAAAAGCATGCAAAAGTGTAGAGATTACTTTATGTGAAACATAGCACATTTTTCTTTCTCTTTTAATCCTTAATTTTTTCCCCCTGGGAACGTTCAAGGTACAAAGGAGCCTCATTTGAAACTGACTGATTATTGCCTAGATTCAGATATGATGAGTCCCTGAAAATATCACAACTCCTACAATTTTCCCACTAGGCATTGGGGGTTAGCTGGGTTCTCTAGCAGCATATTAGCAGAGGAGCTCATCTACTTTTCTAGTTAGACCAAAACCAAACCAAATCAAGCCCCAAAATGTTTCTCTTGGAGAGCCTGTCCTCCTAGGATGGGGCATGGCAGGTTGGCATCCGCACCCCACCTCTCCTTGTGAACGGAAATCCTGGGGAGTGGTCATAGAGGTGACTTGTGTGCCTGGCTGGGGATGACAGAAGCTGTAAACTAGAGTGGGACCAGTTGACTTCAATGGTGAAAATGACGGGGGACAGAGCCCCTTCTGCTTGCAAGCTCCATTAGTCTTAAATCTAGATGCCTGCTACCATAAAGGTAGCCTCCAGCAGGTAAGTACCTTAGTCTAGGTAATGAATGTGCCCTGCTGGGCACACCCTCCAAGGAAGCAGGAAGAGGGACATGACGCAGAGAAAAGTGGGTCAGCATGTGGCTTGGGCTTCATAAGGAATGAGGAGGAAGGACTAGGTGATGGGCATGATGTCCATCCTTGAGGGACGCTGAAGGTCAGCATCAGGTTCCCCACGCTGGAAGGTAATTTGAATTTGGTTATTTCTATTTAATCTCCAAGGAAAACTCGGGGAAGAAAAGAGGAAAGGAAAGAAGTCTGGGGACTAGGAGAAGGAGGAGGTAAAAGGGAAGAAGGAAAAAAAAAAGAAAAAGGAGAGAAAAAGAAGGAATTCAAGAAGGAGGAAACAGGCAGGGAGCTGGGGTTGTCTGGAGGTTGCCAGGGAGCATGGATGCAAGACACGTTCCTGGCTGCCAAATCTAGTCTTATTTGGGGAGTAGATAGCTGGATAATGAAGAGTGATTCTCAGCAATTGGCAGCCTGAAGCCTAAAGAGGGGTACTTCTTGTGGAAGACAACCCTAAGAAGTCCTCAAATCATCTGCTGGAAAGGCAAGAAGAGGAAAAGGGAGGTTCTAAAACTTTATAGAAGGTGATGATTCTAGTAATAATGCCACTCTGTGGATTGGGGGTCTGTCTTTGAACTTAGAACATTCTGCAGCTCTATGATCAACAATTGCTATTTTAAAATTATATGTAAAATAATAATAAAGCAAGAGAGCATTCAGAAGAGGAAACAAACAAGCCTGGGGAAATAAAACGTGAAGTAATCCAATCCAAGTCATGCCCGAAAGTCATGAAACATGGCAGAGAAAAATATTCAATAGAAACCAGTTAATCACATGTTGTGTGTGATTCCAAGGATCTTTTCAGAGCTCAGATGAACGCCAGAGAGAAATGATAACAAAAGGGACCCCAAAGCGTGGAAGGGTTTGGCCACTCCCTCTGCCAGGAAACACCTTTCATAATGGTGTTGGCCACTGTCACTCGTGGGCTGGTTTCCCCAAATTCTCTAAAGGAGGAGTGCGAGAACAGGGTAGGGAAATGATTCTAGAATTGGGATTTCATAGGTTCTCAAACATTTTCACAGACCAGCAAGGGTTTTCTAGACTGTGTGTCACTCATTTTCCCACTGCAGGAGCACCTCAGATTTTCTGTGCTATGGAAAAATGGGAGGGATAGACCTTACTTGTTTTCTCTTGGGGTTCAGCCCTTGGGCAGCAAGGCAAAGCTGCAGAGGCTGCCTGGGGAGCAGCTCTTGTCCACCCACCCCTTCAACTTCTTTAATACAACTTCTGCCCCAATTTGCAGGACCTGGCAGCCCTTCTGCCTTGTCAGTGCTGACAATGGCTGCTCCAAGGCCTAAAAGGATTTTCAGAGATTAGTTTCTAGAAAAGCAGCACACAGAAAAGGTGAAGGCCCACCTTTCGAATTTAGCACACAGGGGAGTTCCTTGAGGTGGTGGGGCAGAGCCTCGCCAGCAAGGCATCCTCATCCCAGTTCAGTGGACACCCCTGGAATCACCACAGGGCACCTTTTGAGAAAAGCTGGGAGGATCATGCTGACAGGACAAGAGTGAGCACAGAACATGATTCTCAAAGGGACCCTCTGGGTTTGGGGGTAGGAAGACCTGGCACCTTGAGAACCTGTTCAGCCTAAAGCCACAAGCTGGGAGAACACCTCGCAGGATGCGTGTGTGTTGAGGACAGCAGCACAGTATTGCGGTTAAAAGGATGTGATTTCGAGGCAGCTAGGCCTGGGCTTAAGCCCCGCCTCTCTCATTGGCTCTGCTGGCTGAGAGAACTGGTAAATACATGAATATTTCTGAGCTTCAGTTTTCCCACCTGTTGAACAGGGATGTTAACGACTGACTCCTGAGCTAAATGCAAGGCTTAAGTGAGAAAATACGTGTAAAGGACTGATCACAGCACCTGGCATTAGCAGAACTCTGTAAATAAGAGGAAAAAGAAACCAACAGACAGCCCAGGGGCAAGGGTGACATGGCCCTGAATTTTTTTTTTTTTTTTTTTTTTTTTTGCGGTACGCGGGCCTCTCACTGTTCTGGCCTCTCCCGTTGCGGAGCACAGGCTCCGGACACGCAGGCTCAGCAGCCATGGTTCACGGGCCCAGCAGCTCCGCGGCATGTGGGATCCTCCCGGACCGGGGCACGAACCCATGTCCCCTGCATCGGCAGGCGGACTCTCAACCACTGTGCCACCAGGGAAGCCCCTGAATTTCTTTAGAGCAGCTGTCCCCAACCTTCCTGGCACCAGGGACCGGTTTCATGGAAGACAATTTTTCCATGGAGAGGGGCGGGCGGCGGTGGATGGCTCAGGCGGTAATGAGAGCGACGGGTAGCGGCAGATGCAGCTCTGCTCACTCACCCGCTGCCCACCTCCTGCTGTGCGGCCCGGGGTGGGGGACCCCTGCTTTAGAGGAACCGTTGGCATCGTCTCTTCTGTCAAGCCACACAGGCGGGACTGGAGAATTAGCTGCATCTGACCCGACAGTGTAAGCATCGGAGGCCTTGTCGGATTGGTGTTTAGTTTTCAGTGAGTCCTCCAAAGTCAGTTCCAAAACCAATAAGGAGAAGGATCGCTTTATACTTTCCCGAAATTAAGAAGGTCAAGGTGAGGGAGCTGGCCCTCTGTGTTTTAGATACCTTCGTGATCTTAAAATGAAAAGATAGTAATCAGCTTTCTCCCATTCCCTGTGAGGACAGGGTACAGGCAAGAGCTATTGGTGTTGCACAGTGGATTCGGGGTGGCTCAGAAGAGCTTCCTGATGCACAAGGGCTTTACCTCCTCCGTGTCTCAGGCTCAGAATTTTTAAATGGGGATGATAAATAGAACACCCAGCTCATACAGTTGCTGGAAGACTTAATGGTTTGATACACAGCAGGTGTTTAGATGGCCCTGACATACAGTAAATTACTCAGAAAGGGTTGTTATTATTATGGAAGTGAATGCAGGACCTTCACCCCATAAATTACTGAAAATAAAAAGCTTGATATTTAAAAATAGAATGGAAGCTTAGCAGCCTCCGGTGCAAGAGACCTTGGCAGTAAAGGCACTGCTTCCATAGACTATTTTAGGCATGGATTCCACGTTGGCATAAGGGTTGACATGGACAGATCTAAGAAAAAACTGTAGCTCTGTGCCTGGGGATAAAGAAGACGATTTTGAGCACTTTTCAAGGTGAGAGAAGGAGTGATTTTTAACATTTTTTAAGGCAACTTTCAAAAATATACTCTGCTGCAGTGTGAACCCTTAAAGTGCTGTAGTTTTATACAGCGACAGATTATTTGTATACTTAAAATCGCAGAAATAGCACATTCTGCTCAAATCATGAGGCACCTAGCACGTCAAAACCTAGTACACAATTTTAATATAGTTTAGCTTGCTCTGAAATTTGCAGAATACCAGCTGAGTGTCCTCAGGGGACTGTGTGTTGAGGGGGTGCAGCAGGGAAGTGTGGGAGAAGATCAAAGCAGAAAGGCCTATTATGAATAGGAACAAATTTTGGAAGAACAAAATCTGAGGAGTCAAAATCCTCAACCCATCTCTCTGCCATAAAACAGAAGCTCTAAGCCGCTTCACAAAATAACCTTCGGAGGTTCTGTTTACTCAAAGAAAAAGCATTTTGCTTCTGTTTCTGCTGTTAATGAATGAAAACAACCCCTGGAAATTCCTTCACATCTTTCCCACCAAGTAATCAGCAGCGCTGGACAGGAACCCTTTGGGTTGGAGCTAAGATTCCCTCCCGGCTGCCATGAACATTCTGAGCACCAGAAACACAGAAGAGATAGGACCAAAGAGATTTACAGATGTAAAGGGAGTGGCCACACACACCTCGGTGAACAGACCTTGGTTTGGGAGAAGAAAAGGGAAAATGAAACAAGGGGAAATACTTAGACAGTGTTTTAGAAACTATTTTTGTGTGTTCAGTTCTGCCTTTCCCATCTCCGTCTTTGAAGTTTATGGCTTGGCTGGTAGCTTCAAAAGTAAAAGGGCGCTGAACTTTCTTCCTGTTTATCCCGTCTTTTTGTCTGGAAGCAGAGACTCAGGTCAGGCAGCTAGGCCATCGTCTCTCTGAGAAGGCATGCAATGGAACTGACGTGGCAGAGAGCAAACGCCGACCTTGGGGTCATCGTGGGTTCCTCCCCTTCTCTCACATCCCACATGTTATCCACCAGCAAATCTGGGGTCTCTACTTTCAGAATATTTCAGAATCTCACCACTTTTCCCTCCCCACCCCCCTGGGCCGAGCAACAATCCTGCTGGCCTCCTGGCCAGTCTCCCTTCCACCTTTACCTCTCTGTCCCCCAGGCTGGTCTCAGTGATCAGATCACGCCACTCACTCCTCTGTGCAAAATCCTGCAGTGGCTCCTGAGGTCAAAGTGAAAGCCAAAGTCTTCCCAGTGACCTGCAAAATTCTGTCCAGTGAAGCTCACCTCGATCCCCTCCCTCATCCCCTCCCCCTCTCCTAGCTTACTCTGCTCAAGCACGCTGGCCTCTTTGCTGTTCTGGAAAACACTGTCCACCCTCCCACCTCAGCGCCATGGCCTTTGCTGGTCCCTCTACCTGGAATGTTCTTCTCCCAGGGATCCACGGGCTTCACTCTCTCAACTCCTTCAAGTACTCGTTCAAATGTCACCTTCTCATCAAGGCTGCTCTGAGCAGCCTATTTAAATTTGCGGCTTTTCTTTCCAGCGTTTCTCACCCCCAGCTTATTTTCTCTAAAGTATTTTTCACCATCTATTTACTGTATTCTTATTGCTATTGATTATCTGCTGCTTCCCATTAGTAGCCAAGCTCCACGAGGGTAGGGATGTTCATCGGTTTTGTTTTGTTCGCTGCCGTATCCCCAGCGCCCAGTGGGGCTCAATCAATCCTTGTGTTTGAGGTTTCCTGGCAAGGTGATGAGGTTCACGTGCTTCTCCTTGGCTAATGACCCAAAGTAAATCCTTTCAAGTCCACCCAAGCCCAAGGCCCCAGTAGGGCTGAGGGTCCGTATGTAGAGCCCCAGGAACTGTCCAAAGGTAAAGAGGAGAAATGGGCTGGACCAGGTGTTTATGCACCAGAGATGGAAGACAGAGGGGGACACCAGTCATCCCATTCCTGCACCTCCCCCGCCAGGCTGCCCAGGTGAGCACTGGAAGGAAGAGGAGGCCCGGCGAGCACAGCAGAGAGCAGAGCGGGGAAAGCTGGGCTTTGGCTTCTCCTTCTGTATGAAGATACTCCTCATTTGTCAAGGCCTAACTGAAGGCCAGACCCGAAGCTTCTTCTCTGCTGATACACACACCCACCTTCCCAAGTGGAAATCCGCCCGCCGCTCTCATGGCACTTTGTACCCCTGTCACAGCCCTTATTTCAGTTTGCTGCCCACCTGTCTGCTTTCCCCACCAGAGGGCAGGCTTCTCAGGGGCAGAGACCTCTCCGCCATCTGTGTATCTTTGTGTCCCTCAACAAGCGTCTTAGAATCGTGCTTGGCACGTCACATGCAGTCACTGAGTTACAGTGAGGCTCTCGGTATATTAGCTCCCCTGGGAAGTCAGCTTTTCTTCCAAGTCAGTACAAGTCACAATCTTCTACTCTGCAAATATTAACCAAGACTGTGCTACGAATCAGGTAGCATTTGGTAATAAGATCCAGCTGGTGGGTGCCTGGAGCCAGAGAGACAAGAAACAAGGACTTGAGATTCACGCTCTGATGGTGTGGGCCTTCTCGGGAGGGCATGGAAACTCAGAGAACAGTGGAAGTTCTAAGATACAAGACACTACCTAGCAGCTTGAAGGAATAAACTCCTCTTGGATCTGACCTGACTTTTATTCTTAAAAGCCAAATATTAAAAATAATATTCTCGTCCTGCACAAAAACACCAAGATCATAGAGTTTACTTACTTATTCTTAAATCTACTTTTGAGGTACAACCTCTGAATTATTTCCTCTAATTTTTGTGAAACATCATGTAAAACCACTTATTGTAAAATTACATTGACAATAATGGAAATTAAGCTAGTATTGTCATAAAGTAGTTTGTAAAGTGTCTTTGTAAATATTTTGTGAACGGACCACATAATAAAGATGATGAACGTAATTTAATTGTGGTTATATTTATAGATATAATCACAGGACTAGTTTTTGTAATTAATAAGAATATTTACATAATCGTATCTCAAGCGGTGGCCAAACCCATCATATAATGAAATGAAGCAGGCTGATTTCCTTATTAAGGTTTTTAAAAATAATTTTCTGTAACAATGACCTTTGGAGTCTCAAGTAAAGCACAGTTCTGTCTACATGTGAATTGGTTCTACAACATCTCTCCTAACGGGGTCACCTTATCATTGGAAATATGAGAGTGTCTTCCTAAGTATTTTGGAAGATTTCCAATGTGTTTCAAAAGTTGGTATCTTAAAGGTTGACATTTTGTCCTTTATCCCCATTTCCTGCCTTTTCAGGGACTCTGCCTAATCAGTCATCTTATCCTCAATCCTTCCCTTTCCCCTCAGTATATAATCATGCTTAAGTCTTTCAATGTGGCAACTGTTCCCTTCACTTCAGATTTCCTGCGGGCACCGCTCTCTCTTGCCTTCTCTTCGTGGACAAGCCTCTGGAAAGATCAGTCTGTGCTGGTGCCTCTGTGTCCTTAGGGTTCCTTCGGTCATTTCTTAACTCTGCATCTGCCATTTGTCAGCACTGCTCCACTGAACCCACCGTGGCCACGTTTCACCTCCACTTGCCTGGATCTCAGTGGCATCTGATATTCCTCACTCCCCCCCCTCAAAATCCTCTTTGATTTTCAAGGAGTCCCGAGAGTGCTCCTTAAGTGTCACCACTCCTCAGGGGCCCCTCCTTGCTCCCTCTTCCTCAAACCTCACATTCTCCCAAGGGATCCAGTGGACCACCGCCTGGATAGTGACGATTCCCATATTCAGATCTCTGGCCCAGATCCTCTCATCCAATGGACCATTCCCAATGGACCTTCACTGGGAAGTCCCTCTGATGGTTAAACTCAACATGCCCCAAACTTCCATACATCGTTTTCCTTCCTAGGAATCTGCTCTTCTGCTTGTATTTTCTGTTGGTGATTTCCTCACTCCCAGTGTTTTCTAGCCACCTTAGAGGTCTCCCTCTCCCCCATATCCAATTAGCTGCCAGGTCCTTTCGAGTCTACCTTTGAACACTTCAGATCCAACCTTTCCAGCCTGGATGCTGGCTACAGCGTCTGAATCGGTCTCCCAGCTTCTAATCACATTGCCGACCTGCCCCCTTCTAATTTACCCTTCATATGGCTTGGAATGCTCCCCGGTTATTTTTTCTTGTCTTACTCCTTCTTAAGACTCTGCTTTAGGCATCTCATCTTTCAGGAAGCTTTTCCCCGAGTCCCTTTCCTGGGCTGGCAAGGCACCTTGGTACTTTATAACACCGCTCTGATACTGATGCTGTCATGGCAGTTACCATAGAGCCTCAGAGGTGTTTTACTGACCCTCTCTCCAACTGGCCTGTGGGCCCCTCAAGGCAGGGATGTTGCTTTTCATCTGTCCCCCCAGTACTTACTTCGTAGGCTGGTCCCCAGTAAGTGTTTATGAATATAACATTAACACAAACAACAAAGGGAACCTTGTGTGTGTGTGTGTGTGTGTGTGTGAGAGAGAGAGAGAGAGAGAGAGAGAGAGAGAGAGAGATGCTTGGAGTTCTTGCTGTATGCAAATCTATTTGAAGTTTACATTCTTTTCCAGGGGAGAGAAAGAAGGAAGATCCAGAAACACATCGCAGGAAACTCACCAGACTCTCTTCCCAGTTAATGTTGTGATTAAATCTCCAAAGTCTAACAGTGTTTACAATGAATGTTTGTCTATTTTGAGACTCTCTTTTAAAAAAAAAAGATAACCTAATCAAGTTCAGGCAAAACTGGAATTTTACAAACCAAAAAACTCGCACAGGTATCAGATAGCAAACTACGATGTTTCAGGCAAGGAGCCAATTTACTGACCTTAGTCGAGGCTGACACGGCTTGGGAGTTACTGTTCTTCATCATTTTGGGTCGCCTGTTTTATTATTTAAGGAACTTAATTTTCTGGACCTTTCTATCTCATATACACAGATACAAATGGCTCACACACAAACATCCTCAAAGCGGTTTGTCTGATCTCAGCTCTGGAGCTCTGAGCCAGGGAGGGGCTGCCGGATAGAAGGCTTGAACCCCTTTCCCCTGCTCCCATCCCTCGCACCCTGTGGATATCTAAGAGGCAAACGAATAAAGAATCACTTTACCCAGGCATGCTTCAGATCCAAGATTTGCCAGCATCCAGCCCCAACGCCACCTAAGGGGTGGAAAAGAGCTCCTCGGAATCAGGTTGTCAAAGCCTGTATCTTGGGTATGTCTCTCTGCAAATGGGCTGTGACATTGGTGTATTCATTTGGGCAGAGTTTTGATTTGTTCACAGCACTTGGCAAATAGTAGGTGCTCAATAAATACGTGTTGAACGGTTACTCTGACTTGTATATAAAAAACAGAGTGTAACAAAACAGTTCTTTCTTATGATGAGCCTATATATTACCCAGTTATTTATCTTGGCATAAAGGGAAAGATTTTATTCTGTAGCAGCCATTGTTTCATGTACACCCATCCTCTCCTGTCACTTGGATTTCATGTGTCTGCAAATTGTCTGTTAACTTGAATTCTTATGTTCTATTTTTTCTGAATCCTCAACTTTACATGGTAAACTGGTGCCTGTAAATCTCATTTGAAATGTGGGTTTGCAACAGAAGTGCCGGCACCTGCCGTGGGTTCTTAACTAAATGGGACTGAAGGCTTAGTGGCCCATGACTAAAATGAGATACTTCAGTTCATTTCAGATCTAATCAAAAGAGAAACTTACCATGCTTAATTGAACATGCCAACCTCCTGGTATAACAGATTCCCACTTTTTTTTTTTAAAGAGAAAGTTTCATGGGGGCGGGAATTATATTATTAATTTATAATAACAGTATTCAAGTTTGACTGATGAAGGAGAACTTAACATTTTCAGTTCTGAAGATGTCAGAAATAGACAAAAAAAAAAAGCATCCATGGTTTGCCTTCTGCTGCCACTTAACACCTTCTACATATGCAATGTGGCAAAGTCTGCCTTTACTTGCCAAGTCCAATCTTTCTGCGTTTACTGCTGACAGTTTCGATCATGAAAATAAGATGCAATGAAGTTTGAGGAGCTGGATGTATTCTAATGAGAAGACTTCCTTGGTCCTGGTTTTCAGGAAGACCGTGGATTTACGCACAGCTGGTTTGGTCTTTCTGACAGATCTGATACAGGTTACTAGCTGATTAGTTTGGTTATGCACACACACTAGGCTGCTGTCTTCCTAAGATCCAGCCCCAGGGAGAGACTTGTAAGAATACATCTCTAAAAAAGTAATGTGGTTAATAACTGATGAGTTCAATCTGTTTTTTTGGAGAAGGCTCAGCCTTAACAGACAGCATCTGTTCAGGTGCCCAGAAAAATTGTGTGGTTATGGAAAGTTGGACCAAATGAGTTAAACCATAAACCTGGAATGAATGAAACATAACATGGTGCTGGAAATGGTGTCTGTGCACAACAGAGGGTTCCCTCATTGGTAACCAGAAGGGAGAAAGGTAACCTGCAGTGTACTTCTTGGACTTTCTATAGGGATATCAATGGCCTTGAGGCAAGAAAGTGCATGCTGCAGTGGAAACTGGATATTCTGTGTGGGAGGAATTGCCTTGTCATTGCATTTAAAAAGGACAAGGACTTCCATCAGAACTGCACCCTGGCTTTCAATCAACTTTGGTAAAAAGTCAGGTTTAGCAATGAGAACATGAGAAGGGAGTTACATTATGAAGGCTTATCCGCTTTGGAATGAAGTCAGTTTGAATCTCTGTTCAAAGAACTTATTTAAATTTGTTGTTTAAGGCTTGCTCCTTCACCGTTACTACGAGTGTAAATTGGTGCAATGCCTTTGAAGGGCAATTTGGCACTATCATTCGCAGTCTGAAGTGGGAATGTCTTCTGATCTGTCATTTCTATTTCCAGACATTTATTTTATATCTTTATTTATATCTTCTATTCAGTAGAGTTTGTTATACGGGAAAAGAAGATGCTCATGTAGCATTGTAATAACTAAATGAACAAAAATGGAAATATCCTAAATCTTCATCAACAGGGGACTGATCAAACCCACTAGGGAAGAGCCAGGCAGTGGAATACTATGCAACTGCTAAAAAGGAATGAGGAAAGTAAAAAAGTGCTAATACGGAGATATCTTCAAGACATATTAATAAACAAAAGCCAGGTATAGAACAGTACATAGAAGAAAAGAGAATATGTTAAAAACCTGATAAAAGTGGTTAACTGTAAGGAATGAATGGAATCTGAGGTAAAAGGGGGACTCACTTTTATTATCTTTCCTTATGTAATGTTTGCTTTTTACCTCTGTGCACATGTAATGTTTTTATAATAAAAAAGAATAGTTAAAATTAATTTGCAATTTAAAATTTCTACTGTGGTAGAAGTTTAGATTTGTAACTAAGAATATAGGATTTTTTTGGGGGGGGTGGGTTGTTGTTCTTTTAAGGGTCTATTCCACAGGAACTATCTAATGGACTATTTGCTGTATTTAACCACATTAATAAAGAGTTTGGCTGTGAAATGGATCAACTAATACACAAGCCTTTTATTCCAGATGCTATGACCCAGGAACAGACCTACCATAATCTTGGTGGCAGCTTAATCAAAATGCAAGATCAAGTTAATCTTAAGGGTAGACGGCAAACCCAAAATGTCTGCCGTCACACTTAACAAAGGCACCAGGACAGAATCTTGGACATGGGACTGGAAGGGGCATCAAGGTGTCCCTTATCTGAACATCCTGATGGAGGCTTCTTTGGCTTCTCCAGAGATGGGAGACTCACTCCTGTCTGAGACAGGCCATCCCATCTTTGGCCATGTCTGTAAGAAAGGTCCTCCTGTGCTGGACTGAACTCTCTCTCCCTGAATTAAGGAAGCTGATCTCCTTCCTCAACCTTCCCCACTCCAAGCTGGACTCAGGGGGATTCCCCAGAGCTCCTCTCTCCTGGAAAGATAGACCCCACTTTATCACTGCAAACTTCCCACGCAACCAATTGCAAGAAAGAGGCTCTAGGAAGAAGTTTGAAAACATCGTTAGGTTGTTCCCATCCCATGCTACATCCTTGTTCACTTCAGCACCATCCATCACCATCGAGATGCTTAACACCAAGTGGCTCTGAAAATCCCTGGACTGACTCAACCTCCCAGCCCTGCCATCGGTAAATCTCTTATGTCTTAACCTCTTCTATGAACATTGTCTTTTTGTTCCAGCTGAAACAGCTGTTTCCTGATGGCCCTTTTCCTCCTGTGGCCTTTGAAAGTGACACTTCTTGTCTCTCCAAGTGCCCACATTCCATTCCTCCTACCTTACCACTTATAGATCATTTCTCTGTCCTTCTTTGAAGCCCAGGCCAATAAACTCTACCACCTATACCCCAAACGACTTCCAAGTCATCCTTCCCTCTTTCCTGAATATATGAGAACCCAGTTCACTCTTTTTCTCTCCACCATTACTCGTGTTACCATCCACAGTAACTCTTACGTGGTGAGCCCTGCAACACTTGGTTCCTCACCGCCCTCACCTACTCGCTTCCAGCTGCCCTTTCCTCCAGCTCACCTCATCCATCCACTCCTGCAGTTAGACCTTAGTCTTTGTCACTAGCAATAACTCCACCACGTCCAAACTCCTGATTGGAAACATCTCACGTTCTGTCTATAACTCTTTTATCTTTCTATTACAAAAATTCTTTGATCTCATTGGTCAATTCATTGATGCCATCACCTTTTTATGCCCCTCCTTTAGAACAAGTTCTTCCCTTGGCTTCTGGGATGCCATTCTCTCCTGGTCCTCTGCCCACCACAGTCTCCTTTGCTGGGCTGTCTCCCTTCTTCCCAGACCCTACACTTTAGAGTCCCCAGGGCTCAGTCCTTGGCCTCCTCTTTCCTATTGATTGGCTAGGTATTCTTATCCAGTTCTGTAGCTTTAAATGATACCTATATTTTACGACTTTCAAATCTACATCTATAGCCCTGACTTCTCTCCCAAGCTCCAGACTACAATTCCACTTTCTCCACATCTCCACTTGGATGTTCCATAGGCATCTCAAACTTAGCATGAGCTCTCAACCTTCCTCACAGAGCTTGCTCTGGTCTCAGTCCTCCCCAACAACATACAGTTATATGAAAGTGCTATTTCTCTGTTGTGGAGAGACTGCAAGTTGCCTATCAATATCTATTCCTTTTTCATTTCCTAATGACATAATATCTGAATTATTGGGGCTAGCAAATCACCCAGCTTAACATACTACATTTCCAAGCTTCCTTGAACTATGTGTAGGCATGTAACTGAGTTTTGGACAGATCTTACTGGGAGGGTCTAAAAGGAAGCCTCCTTAAAAGGAAGACAAAACAGCTGGGGATAATTTTAGCCCTTCCTCCTTCCTGGAATACAGATGCGATGGCTGGAGCTGTAGTGGCAGCCATATTGGACCATGAGGTGCCCTTGAGGTTGAAAGTCCTATATTAGGATGGTGAAGAAGGATGGAAGGAGTTGGGGTCTAGGATTACTGTGAAGCTTCCATATAAGCCACGTACAGCTTGCCTCTGGACCTCTTTTACTTGAGAGAGAAATATACTTCCATCTGATTTAAACCACTGTTAACCTGGATTTTCTGCTATATAGAGCTGAAACTATCCTGCTTGATATATCAGGGTATACAACACAGTCTCATCCATTCAAAGCCAGGATTAAAATATAATGTGAAGGCCAAAGATAGCACCAAGGACCTGTTCTAGGACTACATTTTCGGAGGATACCTCTTGGGCAATGGAAACTACTGTTGAATAGTACTCCAAAATTCAATTTCTCTTTGAGAAAGAACTGGAATATTTCACTGCAGTTAAGAACATCAAATGGCTGGCTATGTAACCTTAGGGTGCTTCTGTTTCTTTGAAATAATGTGGGTTTTCAAAACTCAGCCACATGACTAATTGAGGAAACCATGATTCACATAAGACATTATTAGTTTCTCAGCTTGGTAAAGAGGTTGCCAATAGGTTGCCATGAAACTAGCCTTAATTTCATTAAAGAAAAGATTATTTTTGCCTTTGATATTACAACAAACTTTTCTATCTTCTTTTTTCCTTATACAAATGAACAAAGATTGACTTTTTTAAATAGTGGAGAAATCATTTTTCTAGAAATGGCTTCTGTTAAATGGCAACGAGTTTAGGACAATACATTGCATCTTTGCAAAGTATCCTTAGTCAGGATTTCTGTTTACCTACCTACCTACATGTCTCTGTGAATGTTTATCTCCAAAGAGCAGAAATGATTAGTTGTGTATATTGCCACTGGTGGAAAGGCATCTCTCCTTTGAATTGTCTCTGTTCCATCACACGAGTTTGTTTTCTTTTGAACTAACTTTCTACATTTTCATTTAAAGTAACTTTAGTAAGGAAGCCAAGTTCAATTTATTGAGGATGTTCTGGAGTGATAATGGTATGAAATTTGGGTGTCTGCAGATGAGAAATAAACTATGGGTTATTTATTTATTTTTTAACTGAAGTATAGTTGATTTACAATGTTGTGTTAGTTTCAGGTGTACAGCCAAGTGTACACCTCAGTTATACATGTACATGTGAATATGTACGTGTATATATATTCTTTTTCAGATTCTTTTCCATTATAGGTTATTACAAGATATTGAATACAGTTCCCTGTGCTATATAGTAGGTCCTTGTTGTTTATCTATTTTATATATAGTAGTGTTAAACTCTGGGTTATTGACATTAAGTAAAAATTGGAGATTGCTCTTCCAAGAATATTCAGTATCACCCCATGAGGAGATAAAGGGATGGATGCCTATGTAGGGGGATCTGAGGTCACCAAAAGACTACCCCTGGAGTCATTTGTTTGTATCCTTGGAAACATCTTGTTACAGAGGGAAATAGAGTCTTTGGGAGGAGTGAAGCTCACGAATCTATCAAGTCTAGGAACATGACTCATACAGAGGCAGGTGCTCAGCTATTATCAAGTGAACACACTAGAATCAGGTGGCTGGTGGGAGAGTCATCACCTTGGCAGGCAGGAATGAGGCAGTGGAGACATGGCCCCTTCTGAGAAGCCTGCCCTCATTTGCATTGGGCTCCCCTGGCACCTCGGCTCTGCCCATCACGCTAGTCATCTCTCTGCCTACGTCTCCCACTAGAGCGTGAATTCTTCAGGAGAAGCACTGTCTTTCATCTCCACAGGCCCCGCACCCAGTCTAGTGCCTGGTCCATACTGCGTGTTGCTGAAAGAATATGTTAGGGAATGAATGACTGAGTGGATAAAATTCTGATTGGCTCGGGGTGGGAGAGGGAGTTGGGTGTGGTCCAGGGAGCTGTTCCCATTTATGTTCTGGGCACCTGAAGACAAGGGAGGGAGGGAAAGGGCTCCGAGGGGAGGGGCAAATTTTTAAAAAAATGTTATGCTTTTGTCCAGTGTCTGAGAGTAAATGGATTGTTTTATTAAAGTAACATTTTAATGGTAAAGTGTTCCAGTAGGGGGGCCATGTTTCAGTCAATAGCTCACTGTCATTCTTAGTCTGTGGTTCAATCTTTCCCATGGTCTGGTCTCCATCAAGCCTTTCTTCCCACTCCTACACTGTAGCCAATCTGAACTGTCCAGTTCCTCATTCCACCTTGTGGAGCAACCACAGTGGAGCTGAGAGGACAGGGTGAGGCATGCCACAGTCCTGAGTTCAGGTCCCTCATCTCAACTTACTACCTACGAGTCCCAGAGCCAATTACTTTTCTTCTCTGTGTCCTCATTTCCTCATCTAATACAACACTTCTTTGGGCTTTGGTTTTCTCATCTTCAGTAAAATCTACCTATGTGATCACCACAAGGAGTAAATGACACAGAATATATAAAAAGCCCACAGCACTGCACCCGGCAGGTGGGAGGCACCCAGTAAGGGTTGGTGTGGCCCCTCTTTTCATCCTTCTCTCAGCCGGGTGGCTCGGAACTTACCACTCCTCCTTTCCCAATTTACTCCATATTTACTGATCTTTTAGGGTGCAGGTCAAAGATCACCTCCACGAAATCCCTCCCCACCCCGCCCCCCGCTGAAAGCAATCTTTCCTTCTCCCATAGTCTGTCATCTTTTTCTGAGCACATGTGGTACTTACCACTCTCTTCCTGGTGGCTCAGTGATTGCTGTGCTTTATTCCTCCCCCGTCTATAAGTTCCATGGGGCAAACTGCCCACCTTTTAATCTTGTGTTTCAACAAAGCACCTAGCAGAATAACTTGCATACAGTAGGTGCTTAAAATAATAAACTGAATCTGTGCTGGACAATTCTCTATATTGAGGAAATCATCACACCATTTCTCTTAGGACAGGGGGTGGCATATATAATTCATCTTTCCATTTAATCCACTTTAGGGAATAAAAATAAAACAGGTCTCGTTGCAAGTAGCTGATGTCACGCAACATCCAGAGCTCTCTCTGGAAACAGTTACAAATAATGACCAGTCACATGGGCAATTACAATAAAGCCCTGTCAAGGGCTAGTCACATTTCTAAAATTGTGAAAAGAAATGCTCAAACGGAGGGGGATATTTCCTGAAGGCTATACTAGTCCCCTATTGCCCAAAACATCTTCACCTTTATTATATCTCCTTAAACTGTACAACATGGAAGTGATATATATCACAGTCATTGCTATTATTTTCAATGAGAGGGGGGAGGCCCTTTAGAATCTGAAGAAGTCATGCATGGTGGTTGCCAGGTCTGAGGTTACTGAGCGTCTTTTAAGTTGAATCCCAGAATTAGGTTTAAGCCAGGCCTGGCTTGTCACAGAGGCAGCTGCCAAAGGGTATAATGTGAGGGGGCTGTAGGGAGACCTCCTGTTCCAAAGTATCCTTTCCATGAGTGCCTGAGAGGGATTGCTATGTGTTTAGAAAACTTCTGAATCTTTCAGAGGTTCCTATTCTAGGTGAAGGATAATGTCTTAACCAGCATTTCTAAAAGAGTTCCGCAAGAGGCTCTGTGGAAGAATGGGTCCTCTGACCAAAAAAGTCTGGGAAATACTGCAAACTCCATCCCTCTATACGATTTACTATTATATGCTGCAGTGCATGGGTACATATTGAAGGCTCTGACAAGTCACGTGGTAAAGACATCTATTTAACTTCACTCAGAAGCTCTCCTGCTTATTGAACTATGAAATCAAGCTTGCTTTCTTTTTTTCCCCCAATTGTTGCAAAATTCCTAATGACATGATCTGGAAGTAGTATTTCATAGAACATGCTTTTCAAGTGCTCCCTTAGCTATTAGTAGCTATCACCGTAACGGGGATGAATTTTCAGCTAAGCATGGGGCACAAAGGGATATGCATGAAGGAATGGGGCAGTCACGAGAAGGATAAGGAACGTTAAAGGTGACCATGAGGGCCCCCAAAGACAATTTCACAATCTTGCGAAGATTTCACAATCTTGCTAAGCTGGTCAGCCTTCTCATTCCAGATATTATTTTGGCTTTGTTTCCCTGCCTGGAAAGCCCAGCTGTTCGATAGCAAGTGGTAGCATCAGCTCGGAAGTAGCATTTTTGCATCTTCGCATAATCTTGGTCTGTCTGGCGTGGGAAGATTAAGGGAACACTCGGATGGCCACATTTGCTCAAATAGATGTGGAAAGAGGAAGGAAGGGAACAGTAAGGGAGAAAAGGGGCAACTGAGGCAACAGAGAGCCAGAAGCTGCTCTGGCCACAGGAAGCTAAGGGCAGAAGGCAGAGGACAGGATGGAGGAAGGAGAGAAAAGTGAGGGGTCGTCAATGCTCAGGTAGAAGGTAACAAGCCCACCAGCTGCCCAAGCCATGAGGCCGAGGCTGAGGGCTGTGAGACTCCCGAATCGAATTATAAAATCAGTGAGGCCCAAACCTTTGGCTTCCCAAGCCAATCACCAAGAAAAATCAAAGTGGTTTGAAGACACGAGCTAAAAATAACAGCCGGGACAGGAGCCTTCCTTTAAGGTACAGATTGCTCTTTCTATCCCCGTGGTGGTGGAATACTGATTCTCATAGGTAGCTTTCTGCCTTTGGGGCTCTCACTGCCCAAGGGTCTGCATTTCCCCAGGTTGTTGGGAGGGCCCTGGGCTACGACAGAGCCCAGTCTGAGATCCTTACTGTGGCCTGCTGCTTTAGAAAACATCACAGTGGTTAACTGAAAGCACAGAGATAGCAGCAGAGAAGGGCCCGGGTACAGTGCAGAAGCCAGAGTGGGGAGGGGCTGGAAAAGGCTTGCTCTTACCGAGGGCTGTCGGATGTCCTGCTTCCTGCAAAGCAACTAGGAGATCTTTGGCAAGCTAAGGCAACTCAGAAATACTAGAAGCTGAAAATAAGATATACAACACTTTGGGGAGTTTCTCTCATGTTGAAGGATTAGATTAACTGATTCCCCTTCTAGGGTACCTTTTGATTTCTTGTCAGTATCAGTGTAAAACTCACGGGAAAACGCCAAATGTTTTCATAACTTACAAATATTATTTATTAGTCAAAAGGCGGAGGTATGTGTGAGAGATAGGGCAAGAGAACAACTCCCTTTACAAGAACGCAAAAATTCTCAAATTGCTGTTCCGTGGTGCACGTATTTCAGAAAAGTCATTCTGACTGGGGCAAGGCCGTGCTCTGGGACAGAGCCTGGAATTCATCAGTAGATACATTGAAAAAGAAGTTTCTGCCAGACTTCACTTATTCAGGGGAAATGGTTAAAATGATACGTCCAATCTCACGGAGTGTTAATCCCAATATATACAATCCCACTGGCTGGAATGGTGGCCCTGGCCTCTCTTGGGTGAGTTAACAGGGACTGTGACAGCTAAGGACATGAGCCTACACGGCCCTCTGCATCAGAAACAGGTCTCCGACTGGTGTGGGGCCTAGTGGTTCCTTTAGATCGCTCATTCCTTTGCATAAATCAGAATATTACCAGAACCTCCCCTCCTCTGAAACTGGGGCATATTAAAAGAAGAGTATTGGTTGGATGTTTTTCTATATGTTGTGAGCACGTGGAGGAAATAATGATGACCCAGTGGGTGTGGGCCTGTGCTTATGTTGCTGACACCATTTCTCTGACTGTGTTACACAACTGAGATGGTTTGGATCGTCTGAATGGAATAACATGATCGCTCATGGTATTGCACGTCTCCAATTCCAAACCAACACGATGGCAAAAACTAGACGAAAATGTGGAAAGAATAATAAAACACACAATGTCACTGAAGTCATGCAAAGAGGGGGAAAAAAATTTTTTAAAAAATGGGCAAGCCACAGACACCATAAACGAAAAAAAAAAGCCAGTGCATACAATTCTAAAATCATTCTTACCTTCTTCAGTCATTGTGTCATAATATTTTAGTTTTCCATATGATCCAAGTTCTACAACATCACAGTAAAAGACACAAAGATAAGGAACGAGCTGTAATGCAAGAACTTTGTTTTTACACATTCTCAATTAATCAGATTCAGAGTTACACTGTCAAATTCTGCAACTGTAACTATATAGAGATGTGCAAACATGGGCCATGTGGCGGATGGCTTTCACGACCCACTTTCAGAAATCACTTAAAATATATTATTCCACCGGGGGTAGGACTTGCCCTGCATTCCAGAATAGGACACAGTTATTTTAACATCTGATGAAACAAATACTTGGCAAAGATATTGTCACACCAGGTCCAGCCTAGGCCTATAATTTTTAGAGGTGACATACCAAGAGAAAGGGCTGGACAAGGGCAATGCCCAGACCCACTGAGGCTTGTAGACACCAGGATTCCTTGCCGTGGAACAGCAGTCCCAGGAGTTCATTTCACAGCTTTTCTCTAATAGAACTACTTCCTAGAGATTAGTAAGGAAGGCTACCTGGGAAAATCCCCAATAAAAAACCAGGTTCTAAACTTCCCTTTCATTTCTAATCTTGTACTTTAGACAGAAAGCACTGAATACCATGGGTGCAGCATGCTTTGGTGTGTGTTGCGGGGGGGGAAGGGGCGGGGGATGGGAAAGGCGTTGAAAGCTCTGGGAGGAAGGGGGAGGCGTATTCCCAGGGAAGGGCACGTGGCCCAGACAGGTGACAGAGCAGCCACAACTCCCAGCTCAGGGCACTGTCTGCTGCTGTACAGACTGCAGGGGCCAGGAGGGCAATCTCCTGGGTGCAGCTCACCAAAGGACTCGGCTGTAATGGAAACCACGGGCGGAAAGCAAGCTCTTCTGAGTCAGCTGGTGGAAGTGGCAGCTTGGGTGGAGGGACGGAGGGGGTGGGGACGCACCATTTCTGTTTTCTTACTTCAGTTCTAAAATAGAAACTTTCATTCTTGTTCATCTGAAAATTCCAGGTTTTCTGAAGCATCATTGTGAGCAGGTTAGAAATATTTTCCCTGGTCATAACAACACTCTCCCAATAAAAATTCAAGAAATTAATGACACTCAAGAGATATTCCTGTGAATCTGTAGAACGCTTCCATGGCTCATTAACTTGGTCGACTGCTAAAAATTCACATGTGAATGAACTAATAACTGATGGGTTTTGTGTACAAAAGGCTTTAGCTTAAAACACAATAATAAATATTCTTCTGCTTATATTATACACATTCTATATATATTCTTTCCCCATGTGCCTAAAATTTTACCTAAGGCTATTTTAACACACCGACACAAAATTACGCCTTGGGGAGAAAAATCACCTCATCTTTATGTTTCTGCAAAATCCTGCCTTTTCTGGATTTTGTTAGATACACGACAAAGGATGCAAGTGCTTCAATAAGAAATTGAATTTTGTGTAAAAACAAGGAAGTTTTAAAAAAAAATGACTTCTGGGGATTGCCTTCTGTAGAAAAATTTTTTTTTCTGGTATTTTAAGAAGAGTAGTCTATTATATATATGACATTGCACAAGTTTGGGATTTTAAAATGATCCAAATACCTTCATAAATATTAAAACACATGTTCATGGTGGCTTTACACATAATCTATGCATTTGTATTTGTGTGTGTGTGTGTATAATCTTGCAGTAAATTGATGAATTATATCAGCCAACTAATTTTTTTGTAACCTCTACTCTTTCCCTGAGGTAAAGCAGTAGAATAAGCAGTTGGCATTCTCTTTACCTGCCGAGGAAACAGAACGTGGGCAGCTCTGTGTTTGCAAAGTTGGGTGTAAACCATATTCTACACAATGAAGATACATTATTGTATTTTTGTCTTTTGAGATGCAACCTCTCTGTATGCACACACTGGTCTTCATGTCTCAATCCGAAACTTTCAAACATCTGCTTGTGGCAGACGTGATTATTTTTTACCTCCTCTCTCCTGGAGCCAGGTATAAATAAACACAATCATATTCTTTAATTAATTTATTTTTACATGGTCAAAATTGGATCTGTGGGTGACTGACAAAGGTCACACATTCTTGCTGCTGTGGCAATACCTAGATTGTTTCTTAGCTGCTTCCTTGAATGAGGACTGGGGCAGGGGGACAAGAACCGGACAAAACAAATAAAAAAGGAGGCTAAAGGTGGTGGAAGAGAAAGAATAAGAGCAGTGAAGGGCTGAATAACAACAGGTGATGTAGCAACTTAAAGCACAGTGAGCTAGGAGGGCAAGGGAACAATATTTGCCCAAGTGAAGGGAACCATGTTTGTTGCTTACTAAAGAAAGGGCACGCAAGAATGTGAAGGAAACCAGCCTACTGGAATGAAGTTTTTAACACTGACAGCAACGGCATGGTGAGACGGTGAACTCAGCACCTCAACGCTTTCAAATGGTCAGGGCAGCATCCTGGGGCTGGTGGGACAGCATCTCCGAGAGCTGGTGCCTCCCTTCCTTGGACCAGGGGCTCAGGGGGTGTAGGAAGAGGAGTGTGACATGCGACTAGGACAAACATGACTTGCATCCATGAGCCAGAGCGCATCACGCACCTGGCTGGTGTCCCACATACCACGGACACCTCATGGAAAGTGGCCTGAGAGGCATGAACGAAAACTCACCCGGAAGGGGCAATGGCCTCCAGTCAGCACACTCCCCATGGACAGGAGCCAGGGCACCTTTAGCACCGTTGGATTAAGATTCAAACTGCGCCCAATCCAAGCGGAGTTTCTTTGGGATGGGAGGGAGAAGTGGGGGGATTCAAGAGGCTGCTGTTTAGTACCATTGAGCAACTTCCATTACGTCAACTGAGCAAGAGGCAGCCAGGGCTGGAAGAGGGATGAATCAGCAGTGAATATCATGCTGGGTACCACCTGGTGCCTCTTCTATGTAACATTTCTCTAAGAAGACATACAGCCTAAGAAAAATTCCAGAACCCAGTGGTTGGTGTTTGAGATGAGCCTATGAGCCGATTGGGAATGCTGTCTAACATGGTGCCCACACTCGCTCATGCTAGTTGGACAGCTGGGTCCACAGGCACCCAAGCTCCCAGACCTCTAGGAGGGCTTGAACCTTTTGTCATTCCTCTGTCCACTTCCTTTCAGGTCTTGTCAGCAACGTCATCACCTGGCTTTAAGGTACCTCTGAATTCTTGTCCACATTTCTTGGTTGACAAGTCAAGGGAAGGATCTTGTCTTTAGTCTCAAAGAATCTGAATAAGGACTAGTGTTTTGGGCTCCCAATTTCTTCCTTTCTTAAAAAGGGCATGGACACAGATTTCTCCTTCCAACGTTGACCTTCTCAGCTCTACTTTTGAAGCCTCCGGCATTCTTAACCCTTTTCTCAGCAAATCTCCCCAGACAGGAGCAGCAGAAAAGTGACTTCTCACCTTTCAGGCCTCAAAATTCTGACGTATACAACAGAAAGTCAACAGAAGCATCTGTGCTGAATTCATTTTGTTAGAATGAAGAACAGAGGTAGAGAAAATCAGTGAGAGCAAGTATTTATTAAGTGTTGGTTGATGGAAAAAAATGATTAACTTGTTTGTTTTCTTAAATCAAAGAGCTGCTTTATTTTTGATACCGGTTTGAACTGAGTTTGAAGATCTAAAAATTAAGGTTTCTAAACAACGGAGAGTAGTTTCTTGGTAAAGTTGTCTAATACCTATCAAGGAGGTGTGTACAGATACCAGATTACATCACATCCAGGAAAGGATTATTTTCAGTAGCAAACAGAAGTTAAGAACATAGACTTTGAAGCCAGGGTATAGGTTTGAGCCCAAGATTTGCCACTTATTAGCTGTGTGACTTTGAGCAAATTTACCTCTCTGAGACTTAGTGTCCTCAGCTGTAAAGTGGCATGACTATATCTACCCCACAAAGTTGTGGTGAAGAGTAGATGAGATAACAATACCCACTAAGCAATCGGCAATGGGCAGCTTCATTATTGCAAGCATCACCAAGAAGAGTGAAAGAGAACCTATGGGACATGGAGCAGAACACTTAGAGAACTTGGTATTTTACACGGGTTTAGTCTGTTAAAACTAATTCAACAGTACTTATAGAAGTTTAAAATAGCTATTTGTTGCCCAACAATAAAAGATATTTTGCCTTGCTGGGGCTAGAATTAGAAATTTCTTCGTCAGTCCTGCCCTTCTACTCTCAGATCTATGGGGAATGTCAAAACATGGACCGTAACCATTGGAACAGGATGTAAAAAGCAGACCCTTCATTCTTCTGACCACCATGTTCCAGCTTTGGACCTATGCACCTTTCCTTCTAATATCTGCACACAAGACTGTCTCTCCACATGTTGGAGGCTGAGACCCTCTTTGGATTCCTCTTTGGATCTCTCCCAACTAGAACAGTGCTTTTCTCATATCACATGCTCTCCTCACATTTCCTAAATGAAGCATATAAATGCACAGTTCCCAAATAACAGTGATGCTTTGGTTTGTTGAACTTCCCTGGACTTGCTGAAGTGAGGAAGGCAGGCACTGATGTCTAAGGCTTCTGGACTGCTGATACCATAATATCACTATCAAAGTTCAGGGGGTGGGGTGGGGGAGGGATGGCTTGGGAGGTTGGGATTAGCAGATGCAAACTCTTATATACAGAATGGATAAACAACAAGGTCCTACTATACAGCACAGGGAACTATATTCAATATCCTGTGATAAACCATAATGGAAAAGAATATAAAAAAGAATTTATATATATGTATAACTGAATCACTTTGTTGTAGAGTAGAAATTAACACAACATTGTAAATCAACTATACCTCAATAAACTAAACTAAAAAAAAAAAAGAGTACTTCTGATTGAGACAGATAAGAAAGCTAATTCAAAGCTTGGTTCTACTACTTATGAACTGGGTGATCCTCTCTGCACCTTAGTCTCTTCTTCAGTAAAATGGGGACAAGAGCAATCAACACCTATTCTCAGGAGGGTTTTTGGAGGATCAGATAAGAACATGTCTCTATAGCACTTTGTGCTGGGTGGCAGAGGCATCCTTAATAATTGGTACCTCTCTTCATTGTCTGCCAAAGTTCCAACAGGAATATCTATTTCAGCCCAGCATGAGGTTGTTAGATCCTATCAAACTCTAATTATCTCTGCAGGTGGGCACCAATGTCAATGTCAATGCTCAATGTCTGCAAGTCAACAACCCCCACTAGACATCTTAAACACAAGGAAGACTGTCAAAAGGAAAACTTTCAGTTTAATGAAAGGCTGCCCTGGCTAACTTCCAGAACCATGTTTGGCAGTATTAACATTTTAGCCTGAGATGGTTTCCTTTCTTTTTTTTTTAATTTGTGAATTTATTTTCATTATTGAGGTTTTGTGAATGAATAGTACGAGAGTTGTGTATTTGTCATTTTCCGTTCACTCCCTACAAACATAACATTTATATTTGTAGATCTATACAATTTTTAAGTTTCTTGCAGGGTATGTGGGTTGATCTTGCTTCTCTTCTATTCCTGTGTGAAAATTTTTCATCAAAAAAAAAACATGTATAGGCTTCCCTGGTGGCAGAGTGGTTAAGAATCCGCCTGCCAATGCAGGCGACACGAGATCTAGCCCTGGTCCGGGAAGATCCCACATGCCGCAGAGCAACTAAGCCCATGCGCCACAACTACTGAGCCTGCTCTCTAGAGCCTGTGAGCCACAACTACTGAGCCCGTGCGCCACAACAACTGAAGCCGATGCACCTAGAGCCTGTGCTCCGCAACAAGAGAAGCCACTGCAGTGAGAAGCCCGCGCACCACCACGAGGAGTAGCCCCCGCTCGCCGCAACTAGAGAAAGCCCATGCGCAGCAATGAAGACCTAGCGCAGACGAAAAAGTATTCCGAGTTAAAAGATATTTCTAATATAGCCCAATTTAAAGCTTTTTGTTTGATTTTACCTAAAAAAGGGCTGCATGGACCACTGAAATTAATTGCTTTCCATTAAAAGGCTTTCTTTGGTCATTATTCTTTTATATCAAACGTTCACGCCAAGGCAAGTAATTTTGTTTTAACTAAAAAAATAAAACTTTAATAAGAGATTGAGGTTAAGTGAGGAAACAACCATATTCTCACTTCAGACTCAAGTCAGAAGAAAAGGAATATTTTAACCTTCAGATTCAAATTCTCACTCAAAAAAAGCTTTTAAAGTACTGACTCATTGCAGAAGCTCTGCTTCACAGTCTGTGGGGGAATGATATTTGTGTGTTAAACTTCCCTAAGAGGCTCCTGAGTACACGGTTACCTGGGGACAGCTGTACCCAACATGTGGTAAAACATCTATGTCATATACAAGGTATAAGCGGAGGTGGTTTTGCCCCATGGGGTTCTTTTCATATTCGGCTCTTCCAAACTATGCTAACGAGTGCTTCTTTTTCTTCTATGAGATTAAAACCTCTCACTTAGGCTTTTGGAAGCAAGGCAAGAACTTTCCAAATGAAAACAAAGGGCTGAACTTGTGGGTAACCCTCCATCAGCTATTGAGTGTCAAGTAGGATTTATGTACATACACACACACCACCTCTTAGACATGTATCACCTGATTTTCAGGCCCTCTGAATCCAGCCCCTTCATGAAATACTCACTCTTCCTTTTCAAGCTTCCTGCAAACCCAGACACACTGGTTTGTTACTGCTGTTGTTCTTATCTCCCTCGCTTTCTACATGTATCTCCTTGTTGATGTCCCTCTGCTGATATCAGCCCCAGTCACTAGGAAATACTGATACTACAATGGTGGCCAAATCAGGGGTCAGAAAGATCCCCAGCAGCTGGCCCAGTGTCTGGAGTACAGCAGCATTCTGATAAAGCACCAATGAACCACAGGGGCCAGGTGTGTAGGTGAGAAAGTGGACTGGGGATGACAATAGGGAGTGGTGAGGATTATGGAAAACTGGCCAGTGCATGCCTAAAGAGGGGCAGCAGCCAGTCAGCTCCCACTCCACGGGGGAAGGCAGTTACAGTGCTGATAGATCTGATTATTCAAGGGAAGCCAGAGATCCGGACTTTTATGTGAAAATTCCTGATTTAAATGTTGGCAACTAATTCCAAATTAAAAAAAAACAAAAACACTCTGGGTCATATTTGGCCCAGCAATTTGTAATCTTTGGTTTAAAATCAGGATGCTTAGTCCAATTTTCTTATAAATATTAGTTGAATGAATGAATGAAGAAATGAGACCAGTTAGGCTATTGGAACTGGGAGGGGTCCTTGTTAGGTCACCCTTCTCCAGAAGGTCAAGGACTCTGGTTCTCTTCCTTGTCTCCCTCAAGGCTTACCTATCACCTCAGGCTCCTCTGGGACACCAAGGCTGAGTCCATGTCAGGCCAATGCAGCTGCTATGATGCCATGACTAATACCCTCTTTTTTTGCATGTCCTTGCCCATCCAGCTCTGCCATCACATGAGCCAACAGAGTAAATTTTTTAAAACAATCTTCTTTTGGAGAGGAATGAACACTACCCATTAGGTATAACTGTTCCCAATTATTTTTCAGGGAAATATCTGGAATGTGAAAAACACAATGAAAGGTTCGGAAAGGTAGGTGAGGATCACAGAGGGAGATGCCATACAATTATATGGGAATTCTCATCCTCGAACCGTGAACAATAATGTGTGGTCACTACTGTGGATCGTCCAGATGGTTCATGATGAAACGCCCAAGCGAGTCCCCAGATACTCCAACTTCTTATAAATTTGTCACCTAATTTGCAGCCTTGCTCCTCTGCGGTGTTGCTTGGCAATGTTAATGGTTACTGATTTCTGTCCTGTGAGGAGCTGACTCAGGCCATATTTCACTGTAATTTACATGCTCTGGATGATCAAGCAAGAAAAATGGGACTATAGGAAGAGCTGCTCTGCTGCTTTCCTCCTGAGGCAGGTTGCGGAGGGGAGAGAACAGGAGCGAGCAAGCAGGTTTCTGGACAGGAGTTTTAAAGAAAAACAGTGAGCCACCAGGCAAGAGAATCAACCCCAGTGTGGTTAAAAAAAAGAGTTCCTGGGCTATTATGAGTGTCCTTTTTTTTTTTGCGGTACGCGGGCCTCTCACTGTTGTGGCCTCTCCCGTTGCGGAGCACAGGCTCTGGAAGCGCAGGCTCAGCGGCCATGGCTCACGGGCCCAGCGGCTCCGCGGCATGTGGGATCCTCCCGGACCGGGACACGAACCTGCGTCCCCTGCATCGGCAGGCGGACTCTCAACCACTGCGCCACCGGGGAAGCCCCTAAAAAATCTCAATAACAATCTTAAGGTAACTTTAAACACTGAGACTTTGGCAGAATGTTTTTCCCTTTTCCCAAAGGGCCGGAGAAAAGCACGTGACAATATAGCATGATGGCCCCATCATTTGTACTGTGGAGCCCCACGGGCTTTGACTTGACAACTAAAACATGTTCTTCATAAGTTTTTTGGGTAAGTAGTGGGTTAAGAAGCTAACATATTCACTAATGACATCTAACATCTTGGGTACTTTTTTGCATCTCTGTAAATGGAAAGATTATGTTTACCAAATCAGGCAAAAGGTACTTTCTGATTAAGTCTTATCAAATTTGGGGTGGAGGATACAAACACATTTATTGCTCAGTCTTAAAAGTGGCCAAGTATTCCATTCTCTTCCCCTATCTGTGTTTTAAAGGATTTTTCGAGGTGGCACATACAGATAAGCCCACTGTTTTCTTTCATAGAGATGCGAGCTTGGTTAGATCACATGTGACTAATATCCACAGGGCGGAGCTTTAGGTGATGCTGATACTTCTATAAGCCATACCCACAACCCAACCAGTCACGAAGCCCTATCAATTCTACCCCTAAATATCCTCAATTCTGTCTTTTCTGTTCCATTCCCACTGTCCCTGCCTTAGTAGGAGGCCTTGCTGAGGTTACTGCAATAGTCCTTTTGGAACTCTCATTTCCTAACCTTTCTTACCACCTACTGTCTAGTCCTGGCACCCTTCACCTATCTTTCACGTTGTTACCAGGGTAAGGCTTTCAAAACACCAACTGAACACACACCTCTAAATCCCACGCATACCGTCTTTTTGTGTTGGAATTTAATTAGGTCTCCCAACTTACTGAATCACTTGGAACCCAGGTTTGAGGTTCTCTCCTGCAGGCAGCATTCCTGAATGCCCCCCATCCCTAGTGTAAGTCATTTTCTCCCGCGTGTCTGTTCCAAGTATACCCTTCTGTGTGTGCTCATCAAAGGCACCTTAACCTACTTGCTTTCTGTCCTTTAGGGCAAGGAATCCACATACTCATTTTGTTAATTTGAACACCCAGCATAGTTCCTGGCACTCTGTAGGTGTTCAAATGCTGCTGAATTGAATTAAATCTCTATTTAATAGTGCTCTGTTAATCTTCCTCAGCCTAGTTGCCTTTGGTATGGACGTCTATGATTCCTTCCATTTTCGTGTTTTAACTCCACAGTTTCAACTATTCTGTCTTCACTATCTCTGCAGGGAGGAAGTCTGTGAAGGGAAAATGCATGCGGCCTCAACTGTTGGAATCCTCTTCATTGCTTCTGTAAAGTAGGAGGATTCACATCATGTGAAAGTACCATCAGGAGAGTCCTCCGTACACAGAAGACAAAATGGTGGCAATGGCTCGGAAATGGAGATAAAAAAACAAAACAAAAAATCCCCACTGGTGTGCGGAATGGATGCCGCATGCTGGCTAGAGAACAATTTGGATGTTCTCCTGGATCCCATCCTGCAGCCTGGCTGGATTCAGAAGAGTCTGCCAGGCAGAGAGAATCAGTGCTAAATTATATCCAGCCATTGGGTCAGCACAGCTGAGTTTCTATCCTCTGATGCACTGAGCATCAAAAAATATCAGAAAAGTATCTTAGAAGAGGAGAGGAAAAACAATAAAATAGACACACAAACTTCAGCCATCCAAGGGGGGAAAAAGGGCAAGAGATAAGAGAGAAGAATGAGGAGGCAAGAGAATTTAAGAACAGAATGAAATTGAGGGAAAAACGACTGGAAGACAAAGGTAATTAATGCCACTGATGTGGAAGTAATTCAAAGTCAAAACTACCCTTATAATTTTGTATTCTGCACTTCAGTGTTGTTCAGGATGTCACTGCATTGGATACCTGGCTCCCTCCCACAATAGAAACAATCACCCCAAATTATGGAAAACTTAAAGGATCAAATTTAAAGTAGAAAGAATGTTCATGCAATCCTCTAAGTTTCATTGAAGTGTAAATCCATTTACCATCACTCCTACTTAAATACCATACTATAAAAAATGGGACCATACGAGTGAGTTTAAAATCCAGGATGCAAAGATTGGGTGAAAGATTAAGATATGTTTCCTAAATAGTCCACTATGCGCCTTATATTAAACAGCAAATGCCTGCCAGTGAACCAGAGCTCTGATGACGTAGGAGGAAGCAGGGTACTGTAGGATCTTATAACCCCTAACTGCACAAACAGTGCCCTAAGGATGTTTCAGCAGGGTTAAAATATTAGTACAGTATTGCTTTTGCAGATTTTTATCAATATGTTGGAAAGAGGATTTTTTTTTTTTAGTCTGCCAAATATCCTAAAGCTATGGACCCCGGAGGAAACTGGGACTTTTTGGAAGGAAATGAGTTAAGTACCATGTCACATTGATGTACTTCTCATTGTGCAAAGGACAGGATAATTTGGAAATACAGAAAGTATAATTATTCAATTTCAGGATGACTTTTGCTCAACTAAAAGCCAGACTGCCAAAAAGACCAGTTCCCATCTTATCTTATAGACAGGTGTGGCAGGATCTAAAAAACTGGTACATGGTGAAGAGGCTGCTTTTTAAGGGAAAATAGAGATAAGATACATAATTCAATGACTTACTATTGAACCACTGAAAACTGCCTAAAAATATGACAGCTGCAAGAAAAAAAAAAAGAACTGAAAGCAATTTGGCAAACACCTACCTAGAACTAATGATGTATCAAGCACTGTTCTAAGTGCTCTGTGAACAGCACTTCACTGAATACACTCAATAGCCTTAAGAGATAGATGCCCTTGTCTTCCCTATTTTACAGAAGAGGAAGCTGAGTTATAGAGAAGTTAAATAACTCACCCAAGGTCACACAACTAGTAAGTGGCAGAGCTGGGGTTCAAACCCAGGTGGCTGGCTCCACAGTGTGTCTGCTGAGCAGCTACACTATACTCCTCCTCCCACGAGCCTAGTGGGAAGATGCCACCATGAACACACCTAGCGTAGGACAGAGTCTGTCTCAACGGACACATTGCAAGATGCTACCTTTAAGCTCCAAGGGTCAGCTCCTCACCTTCTAATCCTGACTTGCACAAAGAAGATGGGGAACAGTCGTGAGGTCAAGAAAAGAATTTGTAACTTTTTCTAGATAGGAAACTCTGCGTGACCTGCTGTGCCATGAATGGGAATAGGATACGTGGAAAGGGAGATAACAACTGGGTAAAGTTTTTTTCAGAAATGGAAGAGGAGACTTCTCATTACGAAGAGTTTTCTGGAATGAGATGGACTCACCATGATTTTTAATTCCTGCCAATGATGGTGGTTCTGGCCTAAAGGCCTTAGAGTTGAAGCAAAGCTACCTTCGCTACTGGTTCTTTGGGATTAAGTGCCGCCAGCCTGGGAAGTCAAAGAGAGAAATCACCACCGCAGAAGTAGCCACAGAGGTTACTGCAACTGCACTGCTGAAGCTCAGCTTCAACAACAGCATTTAAGCTGGGTTTCAGGAAGTTAACTAGTCTGGGGCAAGCACCAGCTTCTGTTCCCCCAGAGACTTACCTACAGTGGGGGCTTGTAAAGAGAAATGTTCCCGAATGGGGTGAATACTTACTCAGCTTGCAATAGGAACGCATTTTGTGAATGAACGAATGAATGAATGAATGAATACATGAACCCACACACAAATAAGAAGCCGATCTGATGTAGAGCCATAAGCTTTATATAAATCACAATGCTGCTGCGCTCTTTGAGTGCGTGTGTGTGTGTGCGCGCGTGCCCTTGCACACATGTGTATCATATGGTCTCATCTCAGCCCCAAGGCAACCGGTAAAGGACAGTTTGATGTGGGTCAGGGAATTCTTTTTAATGGCTGAGGCAAAGAGGCCAGATTGGGTGGCTCTGATATCGTGAGATCAGAAGAGACATGGACCCTCATAGCAGCTCAAGGATGTGTTGTTATGGTATGACCAACACCCAGAGGTGAGTGCACAGCACAGTGCAAATCCCAGACCAAGAGACAAACTAGGAAGAGATCTGGCTACTGTCAGAGCAAAGTGTCTCATAACCGAATGCAAGGCGTCCAACCTGCATTCCACTAAGTGAGGCCTGGCTATTGATTAAACAAAGCAGAGGTGTCTTTAGTGTTTCATTTGAGAGAAAACACTTTTGAACGCACTTATCTCACAGATGATGTTTCTATGTCAACATGCTTTTGGAATGGGCCGTCACTGACAAAACTGAAGTGCTTTTTTCACCTTCACTGATGGCCCCATCCTTCGGTCCTCCACATAGTCAAAGCTGTGACAGCTGCTTTCTGTCTCTGGGATTTCTGAGTCCTCTCCTCTGAAGGAGTTCTAACTGCATCTCGAGCATGTGATAAGTTCAAGAGAACAAAGATGAAGCTGTAACTTTATGGATGCCTCATCATCTTTTTCTTTCTGCATGCAATGTTTACATTTAAATGGCATCAAGTCAATCTTTTGGCCATATATCTTTGTGGACTTGACTTCAAAGCAAACTTGAGACAGACAGAGAGAGACAAAGAGAGAGAAAGAGAGAGAGAGAAACTATTCCCAACCTCAAAAGCATTTATTTCAGTAAGACCATTCACATTCCCTTCATGCCCCAAATGAAATGTATTTGTAATGTGTACAACACAAAGAGAGATTCAATTTCGACCATCTTTGATGTTCAAATCTGAGAGTAATGCTTTACTACTCCCCAAAGAGAGGAGCTATTTAACTTGTTCCTGAATCGGCTCTATGAGAGGCATTAATAGCTTGCCTTCCTCTCTCCAGGCATTTAAACTGCTGTCATCTTATTAAAAACAAGGCCAGTAGATTGCATTTTATTCTTCTCCAGCGAAGATTTTCACTCCTGTTGCCTGCTCACGCACCAGCTGAGGCAGCACGCAAACATCTTTCTTGCTAATTTAAACTGATCTACGATTTGGGACAGAAAGAAAGGTTACAATACTGCCTTTCAGGGATAACTTCTCCCCATTTTGAATCAAATAGGCATGAAAATGACTTTCTTCTGGTTTCAAATGGCAATTTCTGAACGCTCGTATTGAAGCTGTTTTTAAAAATAGAAGCTGGGGAAATAGGTTCTGCTGTTTGGTGCGAAAAAAAGAAAACCCAGCAAGCCAGTGGAAGTTTCATCTTCGTGTCAGCCCCCAATTAACACTCAATGTCTATGTTAAAGAACGGAAGCGATCTTACAAAATAGGGAGCTGCATGGCTGTGTGTACGGGAGATGGACACTTGTGGCTACAGACGGAAGTCCTGTGTGAGTGCAAAGCGTTCAGGCTCCGAAGGCAAACTTAGGAGGTGGGTGACCAAGAGCAAGTAGCGTCACCTCGCTGAACCTTACTTTCCTCAGAGGTAAAACACACAATAATTCCCAGAGTCGCTGCTGGGAGAATTCCAGGAGGTGACTGGTAGGTGTGTTGCACAGAGCGAGCACTTAGTAAGTTCCACTTTCTTGTTTTTCCTCTTCAGCATCTCTTAGGCCTTTAGCTTCCTACACTTAAATCACACACGCACAGGTATGGTAGACACACACACAGACACACACGTAGACACACACAGACACAAAAAGATACACACACAGACACACCCCAAGGGCCCCTGGACAGGAGAAGCCACTGGAGCCTTAGTTCAGCGGGCAAACAGCCACATGCCCGCTCATCTTTCAAAGGAGCCCCATCTCGGCTGGGCCAACCATACGTAGTTTTGAGTCTCTCCAGCCAGTTCCATTGCCCTGAATTTTTCACCACCTTTCCTGCCCTCCCACACACCTCACCTCCTTTGAGAACCACTCTCGAAGCTCACTTTCTCTGAAGGCACCGCTTCCTGATGGCCCTGCCCTCAGGTTCACACGGAGATGAAGTGTCTGAAGATCTGGCCAGCGCAGCTCACCTGCACTGACAGTTTCCTCTGCGGCCGCTCAGCGCTGTCTGCACACCAGCCAGAATTCTCCGTTGGGTTTATTAGTCTGCACTTGTCATGATGTGGTATCGATTCCGTGAAGGTGTGCCTTCACCGCCTCGGGAAGGAGGGCCTTGCTCCTTCACATGGCTGATTCTAGGGCTCGAGGAAGCCCCTCTCCCATCCCCACAGGGCTTCACCCAGAGCCGGTAACAGACCTGACAGTGGTGCTCACAGCTTCTTCCTGCTCTTTGAGGGCCGCCTCTGGGGACACCCTGGCTGCTTCTGGTCCAGCCTTCTCCCCTTCCTCCCAAATCCTTCAGCAAGAGCACCTAAAAGCTGCTGCTTTGTGATGCACCTTGATCTCTGCTGGGCATATTTTCCCTTTTTGTTCTTTTGTGTGAAAAGCGCCTTTGCTCTTCCTGCTTATTCTATATAAATTTAGAAGTCCAGTTATGAAGTCCCATAGATATCTTTTTGGGATTTCACTCAGGATTGAGTTGCACTTAGAGTTTAACTTAGGGAGAACTGATATCTTTATAATATACCAATATTTGTTTAGATCTTCTTCCATTTCTTCAGAAATGACTATTTACTGTTTTTGCTATAAAGTTCCTAAACGTTTTCTTTGGGTTAATCCTTGGTACTTTTAGGTTTTGTTGCCCTTGTGAGTGGCCCTTCACTTCTTTTATGTTTGATATTGCTGGTCTAGAGGGAGGCAACTGAATTGGGCATAGTGATACAGGATTTGACATGAGTGAACTCTTAATAGTTTTAACTATTAAAAAGCGTGTTTATTCTTCCCTGTGGGAATTCCTTTGAACAAAAGGTTCTGCTGCTACTAAAAACCATGTTTGAAAACACATAATCTAGGGTACAGGGAAGATGGTGAGAAAATAGAGAGTTGCTATTCATTTGTAAGGCTTTTACAATCAAGATGTCCTGGAATTCATGTCACCTCACATTGCCTGAGCCAGACTGATAAAGCAACAGGAGAGATGGCATCAGGATGTCACAGGAGCTAGTGGGAGGAAAATGAGGGAGCCAAACCGTCCCTTTCAGAAAGGCAGGCGAAATGCTCCCAGGACACTCCTCCAGTCAACCTGAATGAAAGTAACATAAACGTGTTGGATGGAAAGTGACAACAGCAGAGACTGGCTGTGATAACGTGAAGTGAATTTACCATGGGGGAAATTTGCCCGTCATTCTAACAGCAAAGAAGGCAGGTATCATACTATGAGTACGGTATCATTTTCAGACATCTTATTACAGGATTCTGAAGATTTTGTCATGAAAACAGCCTCAAGAGAAACACACATCAGGCCTGGAGACCTGCTGTTCTAAGCAGTGTCATGCCCTGTAGTTAAATAATCCTTCACTTCAATTACAGGCCCCCTAGGCAAGTACTATCCCTACTTTTGTGTTTCTAAGGTATCAAGTGTGCTTATTTGTTAAGTTTTGCTATTGATAATAAAATTGTTGTTATGATGACAAAATGTAAATCAAAGTTTGAAATTCCACAAGGAAGGAGAAATTACTAGAATTGTGGAAGGGAATCCAAGAATCCATAAAAATTGAATCCATAAAAATTGAAAACTTCTTCTTTTGTAGTTTTCTTCTCAAACACAACTTAATACCCAATTTCGTGGTAGATGCTATTTTAGGGGTGTTTGAATTTGTAAAATGAATGGTTAAAACAATAAACTCCTTATAATCTTGCAGTGATGGTAATTTTTAAAAATTTTTTTAAAAAATTTATTTTATTTTACTTATTTTTGGCTGCGTTGGGTCTTTGTTGCTGTGCGTGGGCTTTTCTCTAGTTGCAGTGAGTGGGGGCTACTCTTCGTTGCAGTGAGCGGGCTTCTCATTGCAGTGGCTTCTCTTTTTGCAGAGCACGGGCTCTAGGCGCACGGGCTTCAGTGGTTGTGGCACATAGGCTCAGTAGTTGTGGCTTGCGGGCTCTAGAGAGCAGGCTCAGTAGTTGCGGCACATGGGCTTAGTTGCTCCGCAGCATGTGGGATCTTCCCGGACCAGGGTTCGAACCTGTGTCCCCTGCATTGGCAGGCAGATTCTTAGCCACTGCGCCACCAGGGAAGCCTGATGGTAATTCTTTGAACATATAAAGTTAGGCCCATGAAATGCAAGAAATGAAAGGATCAACAGTTTATCAAAGGGAAGAAAAGAAAAGGAAATAAGAGAAGAACAAAGGGTTTGGAAAGAAAGACAAAGAAGTGGACAGGAGAACTCATCAAGAAGGTGAGTGGCAGAGAGCAAACCTTCCCCCCTGCAGCAATAACTCTAGAACTACAAGGAGATTCACTCATTCAATCATCCAGCAAACATTGACCAAGTCAGTGCCATCCTAGAGGCTGGAGATACAGTGGTGGCCACAGCAGACATGATTGCTGTTCACTACTGCAGAGACAACCATCAACGGAACAGGACTTTGCTGGTCACAACCAAAGAGCCTTTTGACAGGGCATGGATTAAGACAATCTATGTGGCTAGAGACATATGTTCTCCAGCAGAAACATTTTAAAAGCAGGCACTCATTCAATCTACTCAACAAATATGGACTGGGATCCATGTAAGCTGGGCCCTGGAGATAGAGGAGTGCCTTCCCTATGTGCTGCCCTGTCAGAGGTGGAAGGGTAGAGACAGGCAGCAAACAACAAATAAATATATTCATGGCAGTTATGGAGAAATATGTTGCAGGGCAAGAAAGGTCCAGAACTCTGCTTTATTATCATTGTTTTGATTTTCCTATTTTTCAAAGGCCGATTGAGTAAGAGCTTTCTCATCAGGTGACATGCGAAGGCTGACTTGAAGGAAGGAACAGCAGGGGCCATGTGGGTGTCTGGGAGAAGAGGGAACATGTGCAAAGGCTCTGAGGCAGGAGGATGCTGGGAGTTTGTGAGGAGGAGCTGCTAGGTAGCCAGAGGAGTGGGGCACAGGGAAGGACACATGAGAGGAAGGAAAGGACGGCGGAGAAAGAGAAGAACAGGACGGAGAAGAAGGGAGGGAGGAAGGTCACAGTGGGCCTTAGGGTCACCACAAAATCTCGGGCTTCTACTGCTGGTGAGATGGTTTTGAACAGAGGTAGGCCATGATTTCACCTGTGTCTTAGGGGAACCAGGGTTCTTAGATGGCAAGTTTTGGGGCATGGTTTTTCTGGGGAAGGATTCAGGGCCACGGTATAAAAGTTGGACTCATGGGCCACCAGAGAACACTTTAAAAGGGAGGAAGAAGGGGAACGTCACATCTCTTCTCTGTAAGTCAGGAACTTGAAAAGACATCGTTACTAAGGACAGGAAGAAGAAGGGACGTTTGACCTTCACTGGCATCTACCATGGAGTTCCCTGTTAGGGGAGGCAGAGTGCCCACTCCCAGTTCCTTTGTAGGATGGGGTGGTCACATAGCCCTGTTCTGACCCATGTGACGTAAGTGGAAGTCTGCTTCTGGGAACACTACGGGTTTTTCTTTGTTTGTTTGTTTTTGTTTTTGCTGCGTCATGTGGCATGCGGGATCTTAGTTCCCTGAACAAGATTTTTCTGATTACAAAAAAAAAGACAGCCAGTGTCTTCTCCCTCCCAGAATACAGATATGATGATGGGGGGAGGGGAGTAGCTTCCATCCTCTGGGGATGAGGATGAGAGAAACAGGCTCCGGATGAAAGAATGAGAAAACAGGAGACCAGGTCTCTCATGGCAAAGAGGAGCTGTATTACTAGCCTTGAACTGCTTTTAATGGGCTTCTAGTTAAATAAAATCCTACAAAACTATTAAGGCCAACCTAAAGAGGCTATATACTGTGATTCCAACTATATGATGCTCTGGAAAAGGCAAAACTATGGAGACAATAAAAGGATCAGTGGTTTGCAGGGGTGTGTGTGAGCGAGGGAGAGAAGGATGAATAGGCAGAGGACAGAGGTGTTTTAGGGCAGTGAAAATACTCTGTTTGATATTACAATGATGGATAAATGTCATCATACATTTGCCTAAGCCCACAGAATGTACAACACCAAGAGTGAACGCTAAGGTAATCTATGGACTTTGGGTGATTATGATGTGTCAGTGTGGGTTCATGCTCAGCAAAAATGTACCATGCTGGTGAGTGACGTTGATAATGGAGGAGGATATGCATGTGTGGGGCAGGAGGTATATGGGAAATCTCTGTATCTTCCTCTCAGTTTCATTGTAAACCTTAAACTGCTTCAGAAAAATAAAGTCTTAAAGAAAAAAAAAACTATTAAATTAAGCCACTGTAGTTGGATTCTATTACATGACACTGAACACAATTTTAACTGAAAAGTCATTGCCAACAGTCACGGAGCGCTAATTATATGCTTTTTGGGTACTGTTGTACTGAATACTCACCATAAACTTCTGATGGTGAAACTATTATTATTCCTTTTTACAAATGAAGAAACCAAGGCCCTTTCAGGTTGGAAATACTACTCATAAACTTATGCTCGTGCTGCTAACATTATTCCATTTTAATAGTGGAAAAACTGAGGCCCGATGAGGTTGAGAAGCTTGTTCGAGGTCACAGAGCTAGAGGCTGAGCCAGGATCTGAACGCTGAGAGTCTGATTCTTGGACCACATATGCACCACGGCCAAACCCTAAGCCTTGTCCTCACAGCAACCTCTCCATTTCATCACCCAGTCACTGGGCTCTCCCGGAATTACAGAGTTGGCTATGGGGTTCCTTTTGCTGTGTAGGACAGTACCCATGTCATGCTGGATGGTGAGATCAGTGGTAATTCCATGTGCTTAAGCAAAAGCGAATGAGAGCAAGGTGCGCTTGGGGACTCACGAGTGTGGCTGCAACTCAAGGTGTGAGGGAATGGAGCGGGGGAAGCTAAGGCCAGGCCAGGCCTTGCTGCAGAGGCTTCTGTAGGGGAAATTCACATCTTACAACATGAATGTATAATTGGTCCAGGGATAGGTCAGAGCTCCTGGTATTTAGGCTGGCATCTACATTAGAAGAAAAAGGGACACTGAGCTGGACACGAGGTTCCACAAGGAGGCAGAGCAACACAAGAACTACAAGAATGGACTGAGTCAGGCAGCCATAGGTTCAAAGTCTGGCTCTGCCATTGACTTCCTGTGTCACCTGGTGAGGCAAGACACAGCCTCTTTACGTTTCAGCGTCCTTCTTTGACTGACGGAGTAGGGCTAGTGTAAGGGTTAAATGGGATGGTTTATGTAGAGCACTCAGCATAGCGCCCGTCTTATAGTAAGCACTCTGCAAATACTATCATTATTATTATTATCAGGCAAATTAACAACAGCTACTTCTCACACCAAAAGCGCTATACCCAGCATCCTTGTTTTAGGTTCATAAAGATGTACACTTGGGTAAATATAATGGCTTGATAGAGAAATGTTGAAACCAACATAGGACACCGGATTTTTTAGAAAGATCAATTCAGACAGTCATACTGTGGTCTCAGAGACCAATAGTGCTAGTTTTCCAGGGCTTTCTTATAAAAGAAACAAAATCTTTATTCCAACCATTTATATGAGCCTTAAGCAGATTCCTTCTTTTCATCAACAATGTCCTGTTCGGAACTCTGTGGCCATGGAGAGGCACAGCTTGGACTTGTTTGGACTGAATCTTCACCCAAGGCAAGCTGACGATGGCTTTGTCCCTTCCACACAGTGTAGTGTGCCCAGAGCACACCAGTGAGCCACGGACAGACGAAGCTCTCAGTGATGTGTGTCCCTGAAACAGTTTAGGTTAGATGAAAGGTGGTTTCACATTCTCTGCTATCTTCCCATGGAGAGGCAGAGTCTCCTCCTCCCCGTCTTGAGTCTGGGCTGGCCTTTGTGATGGCTTGATTAGTAGAATACAGTAGAAGTGACTTCCTGGGACTTCCCAGACTAGGTCATGGGAAGCTTTGCTGCCACGGCCTGGGCCTCTTGGAAGGCTTGCTCTTGGAGTCCTCAGCCACCGTGTAAGAATGCCAAGCATGTGGAAAGGCCCTGAGACAACCTGGAGAGTCAGGGGGCCCAGCCGAGCCTGGCCTTCCAGCTGTACCTTCAAAGGTGCCAGACGTGTGAGCGAGGCCCTTTTGGACCTTCTAACCTGCAGGTCTCCTAGCTGAATAACATCAAATGACCTCTGTTGATACCACATAGAACAGAAGAATCACCCCACCGATCCCTGAATCACTCAAATTTCTGATCCATGAAACCACGAGCGGGAATAATATGGGGGTGGTTTTTTTATATCTTTATTGGAGTATAATTGCTTTACAATGGTGTGTTAGTTTCTGCTTTATAACAAAGTGAATCAGTTATATATATACATACGTTCCCATATCTCTTCCCTCTTGCGTCTCCCTCCCTCCCACCCTCCCTATCCCACCCCTCCAGGTGGTCACAAAGCACCGAGCTGATCTCCCTGTGCTATGCGGCTGTTTCCCACTAGCTATCTACCTTACGTTTGGTAGTGTATATATGTCCATGCTTCTCTCTCACTTTGTCACAGCTTACCCTTCCCTTCCTGCTCCCCATATCCTCAAGTCCATTCTCTAGTAGGTCTGTATCTTTATTCCTGTCTTACCCCCAGGTTCTTCATGACATTTTTTTTTCTTAAATTCCATATATATGTGTTAGCATACAGTATTTGTCTTTCTCTTTCTGACTTACTTCACTCTGTATGACAGACTCTAGGTCTATCTAGCTCATTACAAATAGCTCAATTTCGTTTCTTTTTATGGCTGAGTAATATTCCATTGTATATATGTGCCACATCTTCTTTATCCATTCATCCGATCATGGACACTTAGGTTGTTTCCATCTCCTGGCTATTGTAAATAGAGCTGCAATGAACATTTTGGTACATGACTCTTTTTGAATTATGGTTTTCTCAGGGTATATGCCCAGTAGTGGGATTGCTGGGTCATATGGTAGTTCTATTTGTAGTTTTTTAAGCCACTAAGTCTTGGGTGCTCTGTTACATATCAATAGATAACAAACACAAACACTGCCGGATCTCCTGGCTCGGGCTCAGATGCCCAACTGACTACCAATTAAAGCTTTTAGTAAGGGCTCCATCACTGGATTGACACCGGAATGGCACAGATGAGAAAAAGGGCATTTTTTAAAAATTTTTTTTAGTAGTTCAGTTTAATTTTCTGCTGTAACAAATTTTAGCACCCTCCTCCTCCAGCAACAGGGAAACAATGGGGCCAAGAGAGCCCAAGGCCAATAAGCAAACAAGCAAACAATTAGGCCCCCATAATGAGGTGGCAACTAGTGTAGGAATCAGTGCCCTGGGGAAGGGCACTGACTGTCTTTCCATAGGTCATCTGTCCTAGGTGACGTTGAAAACTTCCCTTTATGAACACTGTCTGCCATGTAGTGCCAGTGCACGACTCAGCAAGGCAGACTCCAGGAACAACCATTAGTATAACAGAGAAGCCACTGCAGTGTTCATGGGGTCAGCTTGGTGATGTAACCAGCATGCTCTATATTGTTAAAAGGTGACAGTTTGGCATGCGGATGTGTGAACTCAAGTGATTAGATGCAAACTAAAAGAGAGATGACTATTTCTGAGAACTTGGAATGTTCTTGGAATGGAAAATGATTGTGAATTTTTTTTGGGGAAAAATACCAGAGCAATCTGCTTTCTTGGCCGCGTGCTATGGAGCAATTTTAAAGCATTGAAGTACTTTCTATATTTTCTAATCACTCAAGTCCAGAACTGATTATGGCTCTCAGCATTCTCCCAGATTCACACCACTAGAGCACTCCACGTCTTTCGGGGAGAGGTTTCACCTTGAAAGCAGACGTCCAGATTTGGAAGGCACATCTTGGTACAGCAGGAACAAACATTTTAATAGCAGCACAGCCCTACGAGGGCCAAGTGTTTTGGAAAATCACTGATGGCCCAACTCCGAGACAACTCAGATTCACTCTCTCTTATCTCACAAAGTATAACCTCCCCACCAAACAGAAAAACAAAAACAAGCCCTACCAGAAATTGAACTCCCTCAAACAAAAACCACAGAAATTTAGATTGTTGAGACCTATGGTCAATGACACACACACACACACACACACACACACACACACACACACACACAGATTTGTATATGCATAGATCATCTCTGGAATGAGCCCCAAGAAACTGGTAGATGTGGTTTCCTCTGGGAGAATTGGGGGACTGGAGAAAATTGGGAGGTTGTTGGAGGAGGAAGACTTTTTTTTTCCGCATAACCTTTTGAATGTTTTAAATTAAAACATTCATATGCTGCATTATTTTTCAAAATAATGGAACAGAGTAATTCAAACCTGTATATGGTGCTTACGATCTGCTAGGTAATGTGTTCAATGCTTAATGTATATTCACTCCTTTAGTCCTTATAACAACCTTATGATGTAGACATCATTATATATCATCCTGATTTTTACAGATGAGGAAACTGAGGTACAGAGAGGTTAAGTAACTTATCCAAGGTCACACAGCTAATAAATGCAGAGCTGGAATTTGAATCCAGAGAGTCTGGCTCTGGAGTCTGTCCTCAATTACTACATAACGTGCCTTGCCAGAAATAAATATACCCAGTTGCCTGCCTGCTCAAAATCAAGTTGGGGCAGATAAGATAGTTCATTTCTTCTCTCACCTGACTGTTTTGGCTGATGAGTGGAGAAGATGGTGGCTCAAAATAACCAAAATACAATCTTAAACCCATGGGGCTTTAGAGGGCTTTGAAATTGTGTGACTAACAGAGCCAAAGCATGACTTTGGCCAAGTTGCTTAATTCTTCTAAGGCTTAGCAGCTACCATGTGCCAGGTAGACTGCTAGATCTTGGGGACAACTAGTAAATAAACAGAATTCCTGCTCTCTAGAAATTTACCATGTCCTGGGGGAGACAGGCAGTGAACAAATAACCACACAAATTGTAATGTGGGCAGAAAGGAAAAATTAAAGGGTGCATTGAGAGAGGATGATTGGGGCCCTGATTTATACTGCATGGTCAGGAGGTGTCATTTACACAGAGCACTGAAGAAGGGGCAGGAATAAAGCTGGGAAAAGTGGAAGAAAATGGGAGAAAGAAAAGTATTCTGGGCGGGGGGGGGGGGGGGGGGGGTGTGGACAGCCTATGCAAAGACCCTGAGGCAGGAAAGAAGTATCTGTTTTACAATAGAAGGCCTCTGTCTGGCTAAAGCAAAGTGAGTCAATGTGAGTTTGGAGAAAGAGATCATGCAGACCATGGCAAGTATTTCACAATTTTCCTAAGAGCTACGAGAAGCCACTGTAGGTTAATAGGAGTGATATAATTTGATTTACTTTTTAAGAAGATTACTTGGGCTGCTGTGTGGAAAATATGCAAAGAGGCAACGGAGGAAGTGGAAGACTAGCTAGGAAGTGATGAAGATGGCTTGGAATAAACAGCTGGCAGAGAGAGAAGGAGGTACATTTGAGATCTATTTTGGTGGTACCCTATTTTATGAAATTAGAATAATAATGTTAGCTATGAAGTGTTACTATAAAGCAAAGATTCACAGGCGTGAAAATACTTTGTCAATTATAAAGTACCAGACAAAGGTAACTATTACTGTAGGTGAAAGAACCAAGTACCAGAGAGGCTCTAAGTTGCCCAAAGTCACACAAATGCTTCGTGGCTGGGCGGAGGTTGGCCTGCGATCCCCTCACTCCCTGAGATCATTTTTGTGGGGGTGACCCTGGTGGGGAGGAAAAGAAGGCTAGTGGCCAGGGCTAATTTCCTTGTCATGTGGACCTCTGGTAAAGAGAGTAATGCTTTTTAGGATGTTCCCGACAAACGATTACCTGAGTAAACAGAACCCAGGATCTATGAAAGAAGGCTCTTTGGAAAATATCACATCAGCTACGTAACTCTCTGGGGTATAAGGCGGAAATGTTTTATAACTGAAATGCTCCACAGTGAGAGGTGAGCCCGTGATCCTCACTTATTATTCCGGGTGGAGGTGCGTGTCCAACGAGGGGAGACAGGACCTGGGGAGCCGCTCTTGAGGTCCCAGAGTTTTCTTGACCGCACCTGAATCTCCTGATGGCCTGAACCCTTGAAATTATTTAGCCAAGCTTTATATTGGTTAAGAGCTCTGATTTATGTGGGGATAATTTGTCAGTGGCAGAGACCTGTTTCCCAGGCCATTCGCCTCCGTGTAACATCAGGCCTCACTGTAAGGTCCAGAGATGAAGGGAGAACAGAAGACTTTGTTATATTTGAACCCTTTGCTAGTAGCCTAACTCTGATATTTATTTGATGCATCAGATATCTGCTTCCTTGAAAAATTAACTTTTTAGGATACTTATGCAATTCAAGAAACAAGATGTACCTGGCTTCCTTGTGAATGAGTAAAACTGGAAGAACACAATACTGAATTCTTGGTGATGGTTTATATAATGTCCCTAGGAGGTGAACCAGGCCTCTTCAGTCTATCCTAAGCAGTTATCTTAGAGAGCGCTCTTTGGGTGCTTAGAAGCTCACCTCCCATCTTCCAATTGCCAAGGAATAGACACAACATCAGTGCTCTGCAGTGAACATCATTCCCCAAACTAATCACAGCCCTCCTAAGTCATGGAGTTCTTGTCTCCTCTTTTTTTTTTTTTTTTTTTTTTGCGGTACGCGGGCCTCTCACAGCTGTGGCCCCTCCCGTTGCGGAGCACAGGCTCCGGACGCGCAGGCTCAGCAGCCATGGCTCATGGGCCCAGCCGCTCCGCGGCATTTGGGATCTTCCCGGACCGGGGCACGAACCCGTGTCCCCTGCATCGGCAGGCGGACCCTCAACCACTGCGCCACCAGGGAAGCCCTTTTCTTTTTTTAAGATGTACAATTTATCAATTTTTCTTCACCTATAACTTCATTTTGAAACTTAGGAGGATGACGAAAGAGAACTGTTACTCTAGCTGGAAGGGAGGGAAACCGCTCTTGTCTTCTCCGCCTCGTAGCGCACTGTATTTATGCTGGAGGCATCAAAAGACAGAATCAGCGAACGAACCGCCACTCCTGCTCGTGGTGAAAAATCTCTGATCGTGAGCTGGGCGGTTGCAGATAAGCACGCAGAAGGGCCAGGGCTGCCTCTGGCAGAGGTTAACACGCGGACATCAGCCGGTTCGTGACGGAAGCGTGAACGTATTTTATGAAAAGAGGACTTTGCACATCGTGTCCCCCCCCACCCCCCCAAGCGAAAGCCTGATGTTTACCTTCAGCGAGCGGGTCGAGGGTGTGTATCATGAGCTGGAAGATGCTGTTCCTCATGAGACTGTTGTGGAGGGAGGCGGAGCTTCCACCCCGCTGCAGACGCGGCTTCGCCTGAGCAGAGGGACCAGACAAAGAGGCCGTTAGTGCTCAGAAATGCAAGGCAAGTCCTCACCTAGTCTGTCAGAGGCTCACACACAACGGAACCAAAGATTTTCCACGCACATTCCTTCAAAGTCTCCCGAAGGAATGGCATTCTCACATCCTTTCCTACTAAAGGGATTAATTGCTATCATCTGTTGAGAACTTATTATATGCTAGTCAACGTGCCATAGCCTTCACCTCCATTCTCTGACTGAACCCTATGAACTAGATACCATTATTGTTCCCTTTAGACAGATGAGGAAATTTAGTCTCAGAGAAGCGAAATGAGGTGTTCGGGTCACACAGATAAAAAATGGAGGCTAGAGGAATGGGTTGCAGGTCTGCTTCACTCAAAATCTGTTCTCTGAACCAGTGGGTGGTCTCTAAGATGTCTGTATTGTGCCTCCTATCAGTCAAATTTTTGAGTGTGTATATATGCATCTAACTATATCTGTATCTATATCCATATGTATCTCTATCTATATCCAGACACATACTAAAATATGGGCATATATATCATAAAACATTTGCAAAAGTAGAAATAATGAAGAGTAACAAAGAAAGCAAACAATAGAGGTGCTAATATTCCCCCCTTGCTCCGCAAAGGGACGTCCTGCACACATTCCGGGGTACCTCATCTCCACGATGGGAACCACAGCTCTCATCCATGAAGCCTTACAGTCTATGTTAAATGAGATTTGAAGAGAGAGAATCCCCTATTATGAATCCACAGAGAACCTTCCTGGCTCCAAAGAGTCCTTTACATTACAGGGTTTTGCAAAATATTCCATCACACTCCAGATCCACAAGGGGGGTTCCCAAGAAAAGTCCCACAAGAGACTCCATGACCAAATATATTTGGACACTGCTATATCCTAGACCAACTCACCTTTCGAGTTTTAAGATACACATTAGACCACTAAGTCTAACACTAAAGAAATCTGGTTAACTTGATTAACTTGGACAGTGTTTCCAAACTATTGCTCATTCGTCCCTTGTTTTACAGAATACTTATTAAAACTGAGCCACATGTTTGGAGACAAACATGAAACCCAGAGTAAGCTTGAAGTATGGGTAAAATGTCAGTGTGAGATACATGGAGAAATCTGAATTTTTTAGTGTGATTTTATTATAATTGATATTCTATTAGAAATAACATTTCCAACTCTACAGGGTTTGGAGAAGAATCAGAGGGGATTACTGGTGTCTCACTGGTGAACCAGATCATGATTCACAAAGGAAGAGACTGGGTTTGCACCCATAGCCCAGTACTGGATCAGGCATATCCTATGGGCTCTCAATGCATGTCAGAAGTCTCTGCTCTGAGCATCACAGGAGGAAGAATGGGGTCATATATATCTTCATTATTAGTCCTTTCAGCCTCAAAAATCTGGAACATTTTTTAATGCATTGTGTTATTTGATTCAGAAGATTAAGGCTCAAAAAATTTTAGGGGCAAGGTTAAGAGATTTGAATAGAGTTGAAATGTAATCACTGTTCGATGGTTGAACACAAAAACTGATGGTCATTTCCTTGCCAAGCTGCACAATACAAAATGTGACATGTTAATTGGACAGGAACTGGAAAATGTGTTTGTTGTTAATAATTTGTCATAATCACTGTTACTATGGTCCTTATTTTGGGAAACCAAAAGAACTCTCTTGTGGAATTCTTCATTAGCCTAGGATTATGTCTACAGAACTTAAAGCAGTCTTCGGGGCATTATGCATATATTGAATATAAAGATCTCATGCAGCATTTCTTTTCATGGAACCAAAAGAAACTTCCAACCAAAAAAACAGGTGCATGCAGGTACACAAACAGATACCAAGCATTAGATCCCTCGCTGTCCCCAAATATCTGCTCAACATCCCTTGGAATGTAATTTGGAAATACCTCACTCTTTCAACTTTTCCATGCCAAGTGAAAGAGAGAACTCAAACTTTTTGAAACCCAGTCCCAGAAATAATCTGTCATTGAATGTAAGAATTCAGTTGACACTAATTATAGGACAGAGCGTACACACACCAGCAGATTAAACCCTTTAAGTATTCCAAGGGAGAGGATGTTGAGCACAAGAGCCCCTTCTGCCCACCCCTGCCCTCACACCCTCCACAGGCACATGAACAGGTACAGGCAAGGCCACTGCTTCCTACCGGTAGAGCCTGTTCATCCTTGTCCCTGGCTGCAGATGACTGCGTAAGAGGAAAAGGCAGAAACAGAAGACACAGAAATAACTAAACACGTATAGGTTTTACATTTAATCACAAGCATCAGTATAGGGAAAGATTTGGTTCTTTCTGCTCCTGGGAAGGACTATGCCAACGCAGGGGGTCAAGAGTGTCTATTTCTAGCTAATATATCATGGTTTATTTAGGCATATGGTACTTTCGCTTGAAAGATCAAAGCCGAATGGCCAACTTAAATGTCCCGTAACGGAGGGCAGTTAAATCAATTGTGGTCCAGCCATCCAGTGGAATGTCATGTGGCCACTACAATGAATGAGCTAAGTACACATGTGTTGACAAGGAAAAATATCTAAGATACATCATTAAGTGAAAAAAATTTAAAAGCCTTATTTATTACCTCATTTTATAAAAGAAAATAAATTAATAATACTGCAGTATATGTAAAGAAAAAAGTTCTGCAAGAATCATTAGTGGTTATTCTTATTAGTGGTCGTCATTTGGGGCTGGGATTACAAGGACCTGTCATATTCCTTATCTTTCGGAGGGAACTGACATTCACCATCCCAAGTGTGATGAATAAAATAAAAGCCTGAAGACGTTAAGCCTTTGGAGGAAAGACTAAGGTCATCACACGTGGAATCCAGATAATCCACCTTCTTTCCTGCCCCACCACTTCACATTTTCCATTCTAGAAAAGGAAATATCTGTCACACTGAGAAAAGTTGACTAAAACACAAGGGCACGTGAGAGCCGGTCATCTGTTGGGAGAGAACACAACTCAGACATGGGACACTGGTGCTCTTCTAACATGTCCCAAACTGGACGGCTTTGCTTCCCCCGCTTAATACGAACACTCCCTCTTCAACAGAACCAGGCACTGTCCTGTGATCTTTCCAAGGGTACGCAGGTGCCTTGGGAACTTCCTCGTGATCAGACCACTGCCTCTGTCACTTCACCTCAAATACGGGTGCATACAGCAAGAAGATACTGGTTCTCCAATTAGCGTCTTTGCTAACCTGTGTCTTCAGGACTAATCACACACTCGGAGAAGAGAAGATGAGGGCAGAGCTGTTTTAAAATCTTCATGGGCCCTGGGCTCTCTTTTTTTAGTCCTACCACACATATCACAGAAAGAACGTGAAGATGCCCTCACATCCCACCTACGATATACATTTTTGTGTTAAAAAAAAAAAACATGGAAAGGATTCTTATAATTTTGCATTTCAAATTATTGGCTATATGCAATTCACTTAATTCATGATTGGCATGCTAGAAATCTTGGAAAGTGAGAAAACTGAATCTGTGATTTGGTTTCATGTAATTTTTAAGAAGGCTAAATTTAATACTTAATGAAGTTGATAGTACATATTTTGTCAACATTCAATTAAACATTTCACAATCTTGTAGATAATTTTTGGATCTTAGAGTCAATGTCAACATATATTTTTTCTTCTGGTCCCAAACACTTTTGCAGACCCTTGAAGAACTTGTAAGGCTCAGGCACAAACGGAAGAGTTTAGGCTGGAGATAATTTCTGAGTAGAGCCCGCAGGCATGACTAAATTTGCCAGAACCTCCTAATTTGGGACTCTCTCTCGGTGACTTCTCTAAAAACACTAACAAGAAAATATCCCTGCTTCCCTAGTTCCAGAAACATGCTTGGGGAACTAGACTGGACCTGAAATTGTCCTTTGATTTCCTTTTTGCTCTGAAAGCCACCGTATGATCCCGTTTCTCTCTGGCAGTCCTTTCATTTTCTCGTCTCCCACATTAGACAGCTCAACAAATGGCCCCCCATTCTACAGAACAATCCCCCAGGCAAAGTATCCAGTGCGGCCAGATCAGCCTTTGGACACACATGGAGATTAACTGTCAGAGCACGCCTTTTCAGGTAGCAAATTTATACCTTGTGGCTAAACGGGAGGCAAATAATTATGAGCTGGGATTGATACCACAGCAATATCACAGAACATGAAGGAACGGGATGAAACTGAGGAAAGAAAAGTGTGGTCTTTCTAAGAACAAAAATATCACCAGCAGAGAGTTTGGATTTAAAAGATTTAAAAAATATTTGAGGAAGAAAAAAAATCCCAACCTGTCTTTTGGTCTGAAAGGAAGAAAAAAATTTCTATTCCATTGACTTGCTTTTTCTCTCATAAGCAACGAGGCTAGTAAGACACAATAAACGTAGAGAAAGTGTGTTGTACATAGATTCTACAAAGATAAAACTCAGTGCAGAGAAAGGTCTAAATCCTTTACAAAATTTCCCACTGCTTAATGTCAGCAGAGGTTGGCATCATTAGTTTACTTTCAAGTGTAATTTGCAGACATGAATATACATCAGGTTACAACATGTAAATTTAGGCACACACACAAATGGCAGCTGAGGCCATTAAAACACCCCTGCACTTTCCTTTTATGTAGCCCTGTTGCAAAAGAGATGAGGAATGTGACATATGATGATAATTGCTCATTTTCAGGGCTTTGCCCACCTCTACTGATGATTCCTGATGCTCACCTGACTTAGCCCCCCTCTAATCGCATCTTGAAGCAGACTCACAGTCCTGGAAATGTGCCTCTGATTATGTTAGGAATTCAATTTTAAAGGGGCTTTAATTACACTGGAAGTAACTACTGAAGGACCAGAGAAATGATCCAGATATGCACAGCTCGTAGTGTTTCTAAGAACTGGATTATTTAACTAAGTATCTGGGTTTTGGTCTCTGTGTGGTGATTTTCTTTTCAGGGCCATTGAACATCTGGCAAATTTATGCTAACCCACTGGATGTCACAGAAAAGACAACTTCAAAAGAGGACTGATGTGACTTTGAGGATTAATCTCGGCATATTTATTACGCATTCTGCTTTTTTAATTTCCTTAATTTTAAACGCGCCAAAATATCATACACTTGGGCTGTACCAACTTCAAAGCCCAGTTCCTGGTGGTCCGTTCACAAAGGCTGTGCCAGTTATAGGAAAGATCTGTTAAGCCACATGCATAGTATTCCACAGCAATTCTTGAAGAATACCTCTTTTACTTAACATGAAGTATTCTGTAATTCAATACTTTAATTTAAACTGACCCTCTCACTAAGTACTGCAAGTAATTGAGTAATTGAGCAACTGAGATGATGCCATTAATATCTGTTGTCCTTCCTGGTGGAAACCCAATTCTATGTGGGAATTTTGTTACCCGTTTGATAGGTGTTTTGAAAGTGCCACATTCCTCCATCCTGGAGAATAAAACACACAGCTCATTTACAAAGTATTTTTAATGCTATCAATCATTCACAAATCCTTAAACCACCTCTCTTCCTTTGGCCCTTAAAAGCCACTGGGTAGAAATGATTCCCCTGACTACTAAGTATAGTTTTGATGTGACTTTGTACAGAGCTTACCCTGCATACAGGCCCCCAGGGCTACCTCACACACATGAACATGAGGCAAATACTGCACAGTTTATGGCTACATCATGAACACACAGCCCCCGGTTTACTCTGGTTGGTAATCACCTACCTGCAGATTACATTATCAAGTGGGTTACTGGGAAGATTTCATGTGCCAAAAGACAAGTGTGTAAAATAAAGGGTGGATTTTCTGGCCAGTGGCTTTGGCAACAGATATAGAAAGACAAGCAATTTTTCACAACAGTCAAGTAACAACCATAAACTTCCACCACCATAACCTTTCACTAAGTCCTGTGAAATGCACCTAAATTCAGTGTGCAAAGGACTCAGAAGCACTATAAAGTCTACAAGAACAGACTTAAAAGTATAATTGTTTTGTCATAAATGGGATACAAAACATATATGCTGGCAATCAGAAATATTAATCCATTATTTAATTGATATTAACTTTAATGTCTTAGAATTTAGAAAGGTTGGGTGAGGGATGATTTGAATGATTGATTTTCATTTAAAAAATTAACAAGGAAGTATTAAATGATGCCTCCTTGTGCTTTCAATACATTTACATTCAATAAGCAAAAACAGTTGAAATCTCCCTTCTGGTTAAAGATGAATAAACCTCAAAGCCTGTGAGAAGACTGGATAAAAGGTGCAAAAACGTCAAATCTGAAATCTAAAATGAAAGAAACCCAACCACTTCTTAATCAGACGCAAAATCATGTCCCTTTGCCTCCCTTTATTGTGCCCCTAACATACTCCCTAAAATATTAAGGGGAACAGGATTAAATAAATTCCTAAAGAAAGAAATACTAAGAGATTTAAATTCAAATTACTTTTACTACTGGTTGCCAGGTAATTACGCCACTGTCACCGTCCTTTAGAAAAGTAAGAATCTCAAAGATCAATGAAGCGCTGAAGGTGGCAGCCCAGGCTGCAAGAATACCCACTTGCAACTCTGGTTTAAAGAAACACAGTGGGATGGAGAGAAAGGACAGAAATTAAGTAAAAAGCACGGTAATAGAAACTTTGGAAGCAAAGCATTTTGACGATTTATCTGAATAATTCCCATGATCTTAAAATACTTGGGATAGTAGAAAGAAACTTCAGAAGAATAGATACCCTTCAAAGAAATGAAATGGAAGTGAAATTGCTTAGAGACAGCTAGGAACAACATTTTACCTTTTAAATAGTTGTATGAGGGAAGAAATAACGTAGGATGAGAAGTGATGTCATACAGTTATTAAGAATATGGAATTCAGGCCCAGACTGTGCAAGTTCATTTCCTTATTTTTGTCACTTATTAGCCATGTGACTTTGGACAAGTTACTTAATCTCTTTATGCTTTAGTTTCCTCATCTGTCAAATGGGGATAGTAATAGTAACTACTTCAGAGGGTTGTTGAGAGGATTAAATGAGTTTATACATGTAAAGTGCTTAGACCATGTTTGGTACATGGTGAATGCTATGTATTAGCTCTGCTATCAGTACTATTAATAAGAGCCACAGGGGAGAATAAAGACAAACTATATGCCAAAAGTAGGTTCAGCGTTGTGAACCGGCTTAGAGAACAGGGTGGTTTCTAGGGGAAGCAGGAAAATTCCATTGATTAGGATGGTGAGAGGTGATTTGTGTAGGACACTAGAGTACGGTTAATTGAGCATGCCCAAGGTTGGCAGCCCAGGGGAGAGGAGATGTCACAACAGATTATATTTCCTTGGCTTGGCTCCTGACTCCGTCCCTGTCCCATGAATCAGCATTGTCTGAAGGATACAGGATCGGCAAGGCGAGGCTAGCGTTTCGCATCTCATATACTTTAGTGGGCCTGGTTTTGATCAGGAAGCTCTGGAGGCTGGAAGATTCAGAGAAGGTAGGACCCCTACACTTACGGACGTTATATATATTATAGGTCGATTACATCTCAATAAAGCTGCAAAGAGTAAAATAAAAACAAAAAAGGAGTTTAAATGCTTCTCACTAAATTGGTAAGCTGTACTGGGTGTGTACCACAACTGCCCTAGCCAGCCTCCCAAATAGTGGAAGCCGTAAGATCTCTGAGAGCAGGATTCACCTTGTGCCTCCTATGGTCCCTGACGTGGCTACTAAAACTGCAACCAGGTGGCAGGAGAGAGTGAGGCCACTCAGGCAGAATGGGGACTGTGCGGTCCTGCGTCAGGAACCAAAGCTCCTCTGATGCTTGCTCCAGAGGCTGAATTAATAGTAATGATGGTTATTTAAATCTACCCCTAAGAGCCCCTACTGAATCCTTCTTATTAAGTAGGTACATAAAAGACATTAATCCCCATTCTGTAAATGGAAAGAGAGAAGCAGGAAGTGCCTCAGGCTGTTTCTGTACTCGGGATACTGAGCACCTCTGTTAATTCACTTAATTTAGGAATTAACAACCCGATCACCACTGCCATCTCTCGCCTCCCCCTTAGGAATCCAGATGTTGCCAATATACTTTGTTGTGTCGTTTGAGCAATTCTCACAATTGCTAATGAGCCATTTTGATATGCCAATCAAACACAATCTGTTAGTGGTGTTCTGGCATTAGTCACACAAATTTCCTTTGATTGGTAAAGTACCCCAGTGCTCTCACATGTTAAGTCTGGATTACCTGACTTCCAAGGAAGAGTGTCTAAGATGATGTGAACTTAAAAGTCCGACAAATGCTGGCGCTGGTCATACCACAGAATAATTTGCCACAAATAAAGCAGATTCCAGTAATAATGGATAATATTTATTGAAAGCTCCGTGCGTGGCAAGAGCTTCATGTATAATATCTCATTGTATCCTCACAATAACAGGTATTATAACCAGTCCTGCCCCCTCTAATACATGAGGACCCCGAGGCTAATGGATGTTGGACAATTTGTCCATGTCCATGTAGCCAGTAAGAGGCAGAGCTGGAATAGGAGCTCAGACAGCTGGGCTCCAGAGCCTAAGTATTGGGGAAACAAGAAACTGGAATTTTCCTTGCAGTGGCCTGTGGGAAGGAGTCACTAGAACTGCAAATACAGTAAAAATAGTTTACTATTTTATATTAAGAACTATTTATGAGCTCTGACTTCCAATGGAAGCCAGAAAATCGTTGCCAGGTGATTGCTGTTAATACAGAACGACAGATTTTGTGTTCATTTGGTGCAAAGTTGGTGCCTGGGAATACAGAAAGCATAGAGGTTATTTTTTGATCTTTTGCCTCTTCCAGCATTATTATTTAGACTTGTCTACAATTGTCATAAATTTTCTTCTGAATGTCTTGAAGGTCACAGAGGCACTTTTACAACCTTCACAAGGGCGTAGGTTCAAGTAACACTTCAAACTAGTTTATCCATACATCCAATTGCCCTGTATTAAGGAGTTTATGGCTCAGCGGTAGGTGAGAAAAGAATATGAAAAAGAATGTTGTATACATGTGTATAACTGGATCACTTTGCTGTACAGCAGAAATTAATACAACATTGTAAATCAACTATACTTCAGTAGAAAAAAATAAAAGTGTAATTAAACTTTGGGAAAACAACAGAGGGCACAAATAACAAATATATAACATTTTCCACTGAAAATGCAGTCATATTGAGAATTGGTCCCCTTCCTTGATCTGCTCTCCTGTTCCTAAGAGAGGCCAGGAGGAAACTAAGATCACCCATGTCGTGGGTTCATTTCGAACACAGCTTGGCTACTTTCATATTCTACTCAGGCTCTGTGTGTCCCTCCATTTTCTCCCTAGTTCATTCTTTTGTATTATTTGTTTCATCTCTCCCTTTCCCACTACTGAGCATCCTTCTGAGGGCAGAGACGGTGCTTTTTTCATTTTATATTATTCCACAGCACAGTAGTGCTAGATGCTCAACAAATACACATTTAATAATAAATAAGTGAAATCAAGCCCACACACTCATATATAATGAGGTTGGAGGCACGTGGCTTCTTTCTAGTCCAACACCGAACCGTGTCACTTTCCTCTAAGCATCTGACACTGCTAGTGACCCACTGCTTCTTGAACCACTCTCCTCCCATGTATCTGAGATGTGTGCACCGACCAGGCTACTCTTTCCTCATACTTGTAGAAATGTCATAATATAAAACCTCCCTTCTTTGAACTCTGACTGTAGTTAGAATCACCATTTCACAGTTATTCCCCATTGCTTGTTTGCCATTTTGCTTGCTTGGTTGGAACCGTAACCTTCTTGAACATGGGTGTCTTACACATTACACATCTTTGTATTTTATATTTTGCCTACCCGTGTGCCAGCATCCTGCGGATGCTCAGCAAACACGGATCTCTTGATTGACGGCTAGAAAGTTGTGGGATTCGTGCTTTGCAAGGAAGGAGGATGCTGAAATAGGCAGGAAACTCACTCTGAGACAGAAAAGAGTTGAGGGACCTAGACCCAGTGCTGGGCTTAGGTCATGAGCACAAACTCTTTGGACTAATACAGAGTGGTACTGATTCTCTGGCTTAATCCCTAGACCCTGTGCCCAAACACTATTGCATGGGTCCTTTAAACTCAGAGAGCCAGTCTTCTTTTTGGTGGTTGAATGGGACCTGCAATAGTAGTGGCAGAGGCGAGTGTGGTGGAAGCACTGAATGGAACAGGACCACCATGTAGTGAAGTGGAGAGCATGGGAGTAAGGAACAGTTCCATAGGACACTGACCATTACATACCTGGGCACCCTAGAAAAGTACGGTACACAATAAAGACTACGAATCCCACCACCGGGGCCTGACACGAAGACAGTTACCATTCCACTTCCCCCCTAAGGCTGATGCAATCTACAGTAACGAGAATCACATGAAGCTTCAAATTTATCTACACAGATCACTTATCTTTCCTACCCTTTGCTCTCATAGGCAGTCTAGGCAAATTGCCATTTGAGCTATTTTATCTATGTCCTACCTTGGATATTACCAAGTTATTCCCTTGTGCTCTACTTGCCAAATATCTTCCTTCATGGTATCTTCAAAACCACTCTTTCGTTCATTCTTCAACACATATGTAATGAGTACCTTATATGCATCACACAGTTCTAGGTATGGGAATAGTCTAGTGAACAAAACAGCCCAAATCCTTGCTCTCGTGGAATTTATATTCTAGTTTAAATCTCTCTTCTAAGACGTAGTCTTCCAATTAAGTAGCAAACGTGGCCATTAATATATAAAATCCCTGCTGACTTTTACTGAGTACTAACTACACTAGAGACAGTGCTAGATGCTCATTTAATCCTTGTCATAATTCTAGGTGGAAGGTTCTATTAGGAAGCATTGAAAGAAAGTCTTTTTATTTTGAAATAATTATAGAATCACAGGTAGTTGTAAAAAAAAGTACAGGGAGGTGCTGTGTACACTTTACCCAGCCTCCCCTAAAGACAGCATTTTGCACAACTATAGTACAATATCAAAACCAGGAAGTTGGCATGTACAATCTATTGAGTTCACTCGAACTGTGCCACTTTTATGCGCACTTACTTGTGATTGTGTATGGTGTGTATGGCATTTGTGTTGCTCTATGCAATTTAATCACACGTATAGCTTCAGGTAACCATCACTGCAATCAAGATACTTAACTGAACCGTTACCATAAGATTCCTTTCAGCTACCCCTTTATATCTACATCCACCCCTCTCCTCATCCGTATCACCTGGTACTCACTAATCTGTTATCTATCTCTATAATAATTTCATGATTGTTATGTAAGTGGAATCATGCAGTATGTATCCTTTTGAGACTGGCTTTTTCTATTCAGTATAATTTCCTAGAGGGTCATCCAAGCTGTAGCAGATATCAACAGTTTGTTCCTTTTATTGTTGAGTAGTATTCTACGATATGGATCAACCACATACATCCATTGAGGGACATCTGGATAGTTTCCAGTTGGGGGCTATGGTGAATAAAGACGCTTCGAGCATTCATGTACAAGTTTCTGCATAAGGATAAGTTTCATTTCTGTAGGATATATGCATAAGAATACAATTTCTGGGTTATAAAACCATTTAGTTTTAAAAGGAACAACGAAATTATTTTCCAGAGTAGCTGTGCTATTTTATATTCCCACCAGCAATGTATGAGTGATCCAGGTTTTTCTGCATTTTTGCCAGCATTTGGTATTGCCGCTAATTTTTATTTTAGCCATCCTAATAGGTATAGTTATATCTCATTGTGGTTTTAATGTGCATTTCTCTAATGCCTATGATGTTGAACATTTTTTCATGCACTTATTTGCTGTTTGTATATCCCCATCAGTGAAATGTTTGTGCCTATCGTTTGCCCATTTTCTAATTGGATTTTTAAAATAAATTTATTTATATTTTATTTTTGGCTGCGTTGGGTCTTCGTTGCTGCACGCAGGCTTTCTCTAGTTGCGGCGAGCGGGGGTTACTCTTCGTTGCGGTGTGCAGGCTGCTCATTGCAGTGGCTTCTTTTGTTGTGGAGCATGGGCTCTGTGGACGCGGACTTCAGTAGTTGTGGCACACGGGCTCAGTAGTTGTGGCTCATGGGCTCTAGAGCGCAGGCTCAGTAGTTGTGGTGCATGGGTGTAGCTGCTCTGAAGCATGTGGGATCTTCCCAGACCAGGGCTTGAACCTGTGTCTCTTGTACTGACAGGCAGATTCCTAACCACTGTGCTATCAGGGAAGTCCCTCTAACTGGATTTTTTTTAAATATTATGTTTCAAGAGTTCTTTATATATTCTAGATACAAGTCCTTTGCCAGATATGTGGTTTGCAAATATTATCTCCCCACCTGTAATTAGTCCTTTCATCTTCTTAACATTGCCTTTCACAGAGCAAAAGTTTTTAATTTTGATGAGGTCCAATTTATCAATTTTTCTTTTGACACACTGGGTTTGGTAGCACATCTAAAAATTCTTTGCCTAGTCCTTGGTCCAGAAGATTTTATTTCTATTTTTTTCTAGAAGTTTTTAGTTTTATGTTTCACATTTAAGCCCCGATATATTTTTTTTATTGGAGTATACTTGGTTTACAATGTTATGTTAATTTTAGGTGAATGGCAAAGTGAATCAGTTATACATATACATATATCCACTATTTTTTAGCTGCTTTTCCCATATAGGCCATTACAGAGTATTGAGTAGTGGTCTTTGAGTTAATTTTTGAATAAAATATGAGTTTTGGTTGTGATCCATTTTTTGCCTATGGATGTCCAATTGCTATTATACCCATTTTAAAGATCAGGAGTGGAAGGTCTAGTGAAGTTAACTGACTTGCTCACAGTCATACAGGTAGTAAGTGAAGGCACTGGGGTTGAAATGCAGGAAGTCTAACTTGAAACTATGTGCTCTTAATGGCTATACTTCCCTGGGTCCAAGGCATCACTCTCTCTGCATTCCTCAAGTAAACATGAAACACACTCTGAATTCACCTTCCTGCAGAAGGAAATTTATTCAGAAAATGGAAGCCATCTAACCTCCCTAGAGCTATTTAAGAAAATCTAGCGTTTTATTCATTAGCCTTGCTTTGAACAAAAAGTACATGATTTAAAAAACAAACTATTATTTCCAATGTCATGCATCCTTTCAATAGCATAAAGACAAACTTCAAACCAGAAAAACAGAGATGAAATTGAGATCTGCCATTAAGTAAGGACAGTGCTCTATTTTTGCTGATGAAGTATTAAAGGACTGACAATGTTGGAAGTTCAGGCCTTAAAATAAAATTTCTGGTCCCACATAGTGGCTGTGGTCTCTGAGGGCATATCTTATCTGCTACCTGTCAATAGCACAACGGAAATTGTGTACCATTGAGAACAGATGTAGCCTCGCAATAACAGAAATGGAAAAAGATATGCTCTGGGAATCCTAACTGCATTACTGTCAAATGGAGCCAGGAAGTGCCGATATTACAGTCAGTACCATCTTCTTGGCCAAATACTCAGCACTATTTTCAGTGTTGGAATTAAAAATCTGTTGCAGAATTAGGGGAAAACGACATGAGGAATATCCTATAGAAAAAACTTTCTTTCTAATTGCTGTTGACTCTGAAGCCTTGGCTTTAGACATTGAGAACTTCTAGATAATTCTAGAGACTTCATTTTGCAGCAGGTCCCAGGGCACAAACTTACTGCCCAGAGAGCATCTTAAATGACGATAATAATCATATAATGTTGTATAATATCATCACTGAAAGTATATTATTTACTCAGCTATAGGAATGCTGGACATCTTACAACAGGATTCTAATATAGTGAAATTATGTTCCTGTGGGAAAATGATGCTCACTGATTGAAGAAAATCCTGTCCAAAAGTGAAAGATTGCGCTTGTGTTGACATTTCTCTTAAAATAATGTGTGTTTATCCTCTAAGGTTCTATAAGGAAAAATTTCGAACACAGGAAAAGCCTGAAGAGTAGTACAATGAATCACCATACTCCTACCACTTAGATTCAGTAATTGTTAGCATTTTCTATATTTGCTTTATCAATATATGTATATATTGATAATTTTTTTCTGAATCCTTTTAAAGTAAGTGGCAGATGTCATGCTAAACATTTCACATGTTATCTTCCAAGGACATGGTCATTCTCCTGCATAATCATTATACTGAATGCGTGTGCATTTTGTCTGTACGTAATAAGTGGCATGTTGCCTTAACTGGCTAACACCTCCTAATGGTGTTTTTTTTTTAAACATGGTCAATTATTTTTATATTTATAATTTTGTCCTCAAGGCTAGTTATTAAGTATATGTAAAACAAAGTATCTGTTTTACTTGTGAAGACCTCCTCCTTTCCTTACTTATCCCACCAACCCATGAGAGCAGGTCAAGAAAAATCATTTGGTTCATTAAAAAAATTGCTCTAGACACAAATATTCATTTCCTGACTATGTTTGCTATTAGCTTATTGGTGGACAATACTGTCCATACAAATATTTATAAATACAAATACTACTTAGTGCTGGAATTTGGGGTCCACAGTCTGGATTTAAGAGGGGAGTTGTGAAATCTCTGAAATGATGTGTACCATTTGGTGTACATATGAATTTTCAGGGGCAGGAGGAAGAGTATCTATAGCTTCTCGCAGATTTTCGTAAGTGTCTATGACCCTAAAAAGGTTAAGAATCGCTGATCTAATGCTTTCAAAACACCCTTTGGAAGCTGGATGACATTATTACAAAGGGCACAAATGATCAATTGCTAAATGACAGAAAGAAGGAATTCCAGAAGGACCCATCTAGTCTATCCAATGACAGCTCGATGCCACTGAAGTGTGTTCTGGCAGAGGGGAGCTAGAGCAGAAGGCAGCACAAAGCATGTTACACACATCGACAAGTTCTCAATTAGTTCAGACTCTTCAGGAAAAAGATCTGAATGTCACTGCAGATGATCCAGTTCTATTCAGTGGGCAGAGACTGGGCGGAGTGCCGAAGGGCAGCTCCATGGACCAAGGCACGCATCTCACGCAACTGTGTTTGTTGCAGATGTCCCCCGTCTGCAGGCTTTGGCAGCCTTTAGGGCGGCTTACTACTGTGATTATGCTCACCTCGAAGAAACACAGAAGGATGCCGAAAAAACCAAAGTAAACAAGTGAGAGAAAGGAAAAGAGTCTCCTCTTTTACCTGCCAGGCCATTTTGGAAATGAGAATAAATGCCAAGGGGAATAAAACAGGGGCATAAAGAAGCACTGGTACTGTGCTAGGTGTTCTCACATGGCTATCTCATGGCATTAGCAGAACTATGAGTATCTCCTTTAAACCGTTTGGTAGCTGGAAGGAAGTGCAGCTCAAACGAATGAAGCAACTGGAGGGGAAAAGGACAACTAGTTACCCAGTGAGCAGAGGCCGGCGTCAGACCCCGTGTCTTTGAATGCCATTTCCCATCACAAATATTTAGTGTGGGAGGATAGATGTGGAACACACAATGATAAAGAAAAATAAACAAGTGAAATCCCCTGTTTCTGTGGGGTCATTCGCTTACTCTGCTTTGTTTTGTGTTAGCGTCTATTGAAAAATGCAGGTGAGGGACAAATCAATAGCACTTAGCTTTTGAGTGAATTGATTTAGATGCATTATCCCATTTAATATTAAAAATTTTTTTTTATTGTAGTATAGTTGATTTACAATGTTGTGTTAGTTTCTGCTGTACAGCAAAGTGAATCAGTTCTACATATACATATATCCACTCTTTTTTAGATTCTTTTCCCATATAGGTCATTACAGAGTATTGACTAGAGTTCCCTGTGCTATACAGTAGGTCCTTATTAGTTATCTATTTTATTTAATTTTTTAAAATTTATTTATTTACTTTTTAAAAATGTCTTTGCTTTCTTTTTTTTAAAACATCTTTATTGGAGTATAATTGCTTTATGATGGTGTGTTAGTTTCTGCTGGATAACAAAGTGAATCAGCTACACGTATACATATATCCCCATATCCCCTCCCTCTTGTGTCTCCCTCCCACCCTCCCTATCCCACACTTCTAGGTGGTCACAAAGCACCAAGCTGATCTCCCTGTGCTATGCAGCTGCTTCCCACTAGCTAGCTATTTTAGATTTGGTAGTATATATAAGTCCATGCCACTCTCACTTCGTCCCAGCTTACCCTTCTCCCTCCCCGTGTCCTCATTCCTGTCCTGCCCCTTTATTCCTGTCCTGCGACTTTATTCCTGTCCCGCCCCTAGGTTCTTCAGAACCACTTTTTTTTTAGATTCCATATATATGTGTTAACATATGGTATTTGTTTTTCTCTTTCTGACTTCACTCTGTATGACAGACTCTAGGTCCATCCACCTCACTACAAATAACTCAATTTCGTTTCTTTTTATGGCGAGTAATATTCCATTGTATATATGTGGCACATCTTCTTTATCCGTTCATCTGTCGATGGACACTTAGGTTGCTTCCAGGTCCTGGCTATTGTAAATAGTGCTGCAATGAACATTGTGGTACGTGACTCTTTTTGAATTATGGTTTTCTCTGGGTATATGCCCAGTAGTGGGATTGCTGGGTCATATGGCAGTACTATTTTTAGTCTTTTTTTTTTTTTTTTTTTTTTTTGTGGTACGTGGGCCTCTCACTGTTGTGGCCTCTCCCGTTGCAGAGCACAGGCTCCGGACGCGCAGGCCCAGCGGCCATGGCTCACGGGCCCAGCCACTCCGTGGCATGTGGGATCCTCCCGGACCGGGGCACGAACCCATGTCCCCTGCATCAGCAGGCGGACTCTCAACCACTAGCGCCACCAGGGAAGCCCTATTTTTAGTCTTTTAAAGAACCTCCATACTGTTCTCCATAGCGGCTGTATTAATTTACATTCCCACCAATGGTTCAAGACAGTTCCCTTTTCTCCACACCCTTTCCAGAATTTATTGTTTGTGGATTTTTTGATGATGGCCATTCTGACCAGTGGGAGGTGATACCTCATTGTAGTTCTGATTTGCATTTCTCTAATGATTAGTGATGTTGAGCATCCTTTCATGTGTTTGTTGGCAATCTGTATATCTTCTTTCAAGAAGTATCTGTTTAGGTCTTCTGCCCATTTTTGGATTCGGTTGTTTGTCTTTTTGATATTGAGCTGCATGAGCTGCATGCATATTTTGGAGATTAATCCTTTGTCAATTGCTTCATTTGCAAATATTTTCTTCCTTCCTGAGGGTTCTCTTTTCGTCTTGTTTATGGTTTCCTTTTCTGTGCAAAAGCTTTTGTTTCACTAGGTCCCATTTGTTTATTTTTGTTTTTATTTCCATTTCTCTAAGAGGTGGGTCAAAAAGGATCTTGCTGTGATTTGTGTCATAGAGTATTCTGCCTATGTTTTCCTCTAAGAATTTTACAGTGTCTGGCCTTACATTTAGGTCTTTATTCCATTTTGAGTTTATTTTTGTGTATGGTGTTAGGGAGTGTTCTAATTTCATTCTTTTACATGTAGCTGTCCAGTTTTCCCAGCACCACTTATCAAAGAGGCTGTCTTTTCTCCATTGTAGAGTCTTGCCTCCTTTATCAAAAATAAGGTGACCATATGTGCGTGGGTTTATCTTTGGGATTTCTATCCTGTTCCATTGATCTATATTTCTGTTTTTGTGCCACTACCATACTGTCTTGATTACTGTAGCTTTGTAGTATAGTCTAAGTCAGGGAGCCTGATTTTCTCCAGCTCCGTTTTTCTTTCTCAAGATTGCTTTGGCTATTCGGGATCTTTTGTGTTTCCATACAAATTGTGAAATTTTTTGTTCTAGTTCTGTGAAAAATGCCATTGGTAGTTTGATAGGGATTGCACTGAATCTGTAGATTGCTTTGGGTAGTAGAGTCATTTTCACAATGCTGATTCTTCCAATCCAAGAACATGGTATATCTCTCCATCTGTTTGTATCATCTTTAATTTCTTTCATCAGTGTCTTATAGTTTTCTGCATACAGGTCTTTTGTCTCCTTAGGTAGGTTTATTCCCAGGTATTTTATTCTTTCTGTTGCAATGGTAAATGGGAATGTTTCCTTAATTTCTCTTTCAGATTTTTCATCATTAGTGTATAGGAATGCAAGAGATTTCTGTGCATTAATTTGGTATCCTGCAACTTTAACAAATTCATTGATTAGCTCTAGTAGTTTTCTGGTAGCTTCTTTAGGATCCTCTATGTATATTATCATGTCATCTGCAAACAGTGACAGTTTTACTTCTTCTTTTCTGGTTTGGATTCCTTTTATTTCTTTTTCTTCTCCGATTGCTGTGGCTAAAACTTCCAAAACTATGTTGAATAACAGTGGTGAGAGTGGGCAACCTTTTCTTGTTCCTGATCTTAGTGGAAATGGTTTCAGTTTTTCACCATTGAGAACAATGTTGGCTGTGGGTTTGTCATATATGGCCTTTATTGTGTTGAGGTAAGTTCCCTTTATGCCTACTTTCTGGGGGGGGGGGGTTATCATAAATGGGTGTTGAATTTTGTCAAAAGCTTTTTCTGCATCTATTGAGATGATCATATGGTTTTTCTCTTTCAATTTGTTAATATGGCTTATCACATTGATTGATTTGCGTATATTGAAGAATCCTTGAATTCCTGGGATAAACCCCACTTAATCATGGTATATGACCCTTTTAATGTGCTGTTGGATTCTGTTTGCTAGTGTTTTGTTAAGGATCATTGCATCTATGTTCATCAGTGATACTGGCCTATAGATTACTTTTTTTGTGACACCTTGTCTGGTTTTGGTATCAGGGTGATGGTGGCCTCGTAGAATGAGTTTCGGAGTGTTCCTCCCTCTGCTATATTTTGGAAGTGTTTGAGAAGGATAGGTGTTAGCTCTTCTCTAAATGTTTGATAGAATACACCTGTGAAGCCATCTGGTCCTGGGCTTTTGTTTGTTGGAAGATTTTTAATCACAGTTTTAATTTCAGTGCTTGTGACTGGTCTGTTTATATTTCCTATTTCTTCCTGGTTCAGTCTCAGAAGGTTGTGCTTTTCTAAGAATTTTTCCGTTTCTTCCAGGTTGTCCATTTTATTGGCATATAGTTGCTTTTAGTAATCTCTCATGATCCTTTGTATTTCTGCAGTGTCAGTTGTTACTTCTCCAGTTACCTTTTTTATATATAGTCGTGTGTATATGTCAATCCCAATCTTCCAATTTTACCCTCCCCTCCTTAGCCTCTGGTACCATAAGTTTGTTTTCTACAGCTGTAACTCTCTATCCCATTTAATATTTATAGCTCTGTAAGCTTTATCAATCCCATTTTACTGCTGGAAATAAGTGAGGCTCAGTGAGGCTGACTAAATAGCCCAAGGTTACAGATGTAGATAAAGTTGGGGTTCATGCCCAGCACCATCTGGCCTGGAAGCAGGTCTTCTCTGCAGGCTGGAGGCTATGGGATCAGGGACTATGTTAACATCTGGAGGGCACAGACTTTCAGGCCACTAGAGAGCACTTAGTTGAATGAGGAAAGGTTATTTTCTCCAAATGAGTCCCCCTTTTATCCAATACACACATTGTTAAGAAGTTCTGTAGGAAATCAAGTTTTAGTAAATTGAATTTATCATTATTGTCAATGAATATTCATTAGGCACATGATTCTAATACTTTCCTTTTACTCGTTCCTTCTGTTGAATTGGAGATTCACATGCATTTAAACATCTTGGAATAGCTAAAGGAATCTCTGTTTTGTTTTTTTGTAATGGAATGATTATTTCCCAATGAGTTAGACTGTCACATCTGTATTTCTAACATAGCACTTAACAAACATACATGAGAATATGAAATTACAAGAAGCTACAACTGGAAGAATTAAATATCTAAACTCAGAGATGGCAGACAGCCAGGTTTAAATTCCTACCCCTGAACAAATCTGGAATCTCTCAGAAGCTTTGGCCAAGAATTTCAACTTCATGGAACTGCAGAGAAGTGGGCAAGTCAGTCATGCTCACCCTAGACAGATGAGAATGGAATCTGCTTCAATTTTTTCCATTTTCTCATCAAATAATGGTCATTTTGCATTTGCAAGTGGTTTTCCCAGCGCAAAGATCCTTTCTCACAGCTCTTCATCCCTCTCTCATAAATTTGTTAAAAAGTCACTGGGTGAAGCCACTATATTATAGGTAATTGTGTGGGTTTTCCACTTACGTGTGGTGGTTTGTTTGCAAAATGGCTGCAATTATTCTCCTCCCTGTATCCATGAACCTTTGCAACAGTGACTGTAGTTCCCCCACATCAGGGGATGGAGTTTATTTCCCTTCCCTTTGATATGGGCTGGTCTTATGACTTGCTTTGGTTAAGAGAATGTGGTGGAAGGGACAGCATGCCAGACTAGGTCTCAAGGGCCCTTGCACACAGGTAGACGTTCCCTTAGAATTCTGCCCAGCCACCACGTGAGCCAGCCCAGATTAGCCTGCTAGCTGTCCCCTGTCAGGCCAGCCATCATCCAGCCAGATGACAGAATTACCACTGAGCAGTGAGGCAAATACTTTGGGGATGTGTATGTGCGCGGGACATACCTACGTGTCTTTCTCACCAAGGATCTTATTTGGACATGGGGTCATATTAGCAATATCTGGATAATGAATTTTTAGTGTAATGATGACAATATTTTGCATTAGCAGATTCTCAAATCTCCAATATGGTAACTGAGATAGACACACCTCCTTTAATATAAGAGCTTGACTAAGATGAGAGTCAATAGCTTTTAGGCCTTTCTGAATCCATTTATCCACAGTTATTCAGAGGAAGCAAACCAACTTTTAAAACATAAGGCACAGTGATGAGGGAAGGGGGCGGGGAGAGGTCAAGAGAAAGAGAATATTTCTTGTTAATTTGGAAAATCTACAAATATTTACCCTATTAATCAAACCTCAAACCATATGCACTCTTAAAAATATGTTCGTTAATAGATTTCTGAGATCATTCATGCTTCAGTATAATAACTTGAATTTATTAAAGGAATGAAGAACTTAAAGCTTCCTGGTTATTGTCACTGATAACCTGGTAACTAAGAAAAACCTCTTCTCTCTGCTGAAGAGGTCACAAAATAAAATTATGATCATAACACATTTAAGCAGTCGAAAAGCATTATGTCTTATACAACTTTAATCTGCCTGGAACCTTTCCACGAAAGCGCCGTCAGTTTTACCTAAAAATGGCTCCCCTGCTGTTATTAATCCATATGCTTCACTGAGCACTCACTGCATAAGTGAGATCAGATCCATTTGGAAAATAAGAAGTTGAATCTTCACCTTTTTAGATATTAGTGTTCAGTGCCTTTCTCACTGGACTGCTGGGCAAAACATCTTCACATGTCTAGGGTTTATTTTAGGTTGCTTCAACATTTAAAAAAACTAATACTTATGTTTTTGACCATAAAAACAATACATGTTCACCGGGAAGTATAGGTCTTGATATGGGGTTTGCAGGGCCAGGACAAAGGTGAGGCAAATGTCTCACTGGTGTCATGCACAAAATTTAAGGGAGCATCAAAAAACTTGGTAATATAAATGATATAAATGCAATATTTCAAAAATCAAAATTAATGCACAAATTCCATGTTGAACAAAAGATCCAAATTTTAAATAAAGATAGGCTCCGACCCTGTACTTGCATGACCCTTTGTCATGTACCTTATCCTAATCCTGGCCCTGGTTCCAACAAAATTTTATTTATAAAAACAATTGGCTGGACTTCCCTGGTGGCACAGTGGTTAAGAATCCGCCTGCCAATGCAGGGGACACAGGTTCGAGCCCTGGTCCGGGAAGATCCCACATGCCGCGGAGCAACTAAGCCTGTGCGCCACCACTACTGGGCCTGCGCTCTAGAACCCACGAGCCACAACTACTGAAGCCCGTGCACCTAGAGCCCGTGCTCTGCAACAAGAGAAGCCACTGCAATGAGAAGCCTGCGCACCGCAACGAAGAGTAGCCCCCGCTCACCACAACTAAAGAAAGCCCTTGGGCAGTAACGAAGACCCAATGCAGCCAAAAATAAACAAACAAATAAATAAATAAACAAAAAAACCACAATTGTGTGGCCCATGGGCTATTGTTTGTCAATGTGATTTTTAAAAAATACTCCATTAAAATATGATTTATCTTGAACTGAGATTTTGGATGCCTGCTTAAATTTTGTGCCTCACTCACCTCACCCCAGTTCCAGCCCAACTTATTTTAAGTTGAAATGATAGGGAAATGAAGTTTTTCAAGCAAGGGCTTGATGGGATTGAAGTTTTAAAAAGATGGCTTTGGCTGCTGTATAGATTGGAAGGAGGTCAAATGTGGAAACTAGGAGACTAGTTAGGAGACTGATGCTCTAGTCTAGTGATTCTGCTCTTATCTAAGTCATCAAAGACCACTTTGGTGTAAAGGCAGTGGCCACGTCCCTGTGCTTACACCTCACTGGACATCTCAGCATCTGTCTTCTTCCTGTCATTCTCCCCTGACTCTCCTTCTACCTCACTGACCCCTCCTTCCCAGTCTTGAGGACTCTGCTCTCTTCTGTTCTCAAACAATCCCTTGGCCTTAAATACCATCAACAGATCTCTCTAGTCCTGACTCTGTCCTCTCCAAACATGCACATCCAACTGCCCATCCGCCATTTCCATTCCATTTCTAGTGGGCAGACCTCACAGGCCAAAGTTCACGGTCATAGATATTAAGGAAGGTGCCTTTCTATCTGTACTCTTGGGATCAGTCCAATTACAAACTTAGATGTTACAAAATATCTTCAGATTTCTTTAGTTTATTTTAGGTTGTTTAAACATTTTTTTAACACTTAAAATAACATGTATGTGTTTGGACTATAAAAGCAACACATGTTCACTGGAAGTTTTTTTCTGCTCCCCAAACCTGTTACTCTTCCCCCTCCCTTTGAGTAGAGGATGGCATTGTCATCTACCCAACTGTTCAAGCCAAAAAATTAGGAGTCTTGCTGAATTTTTCTTTTTCTCTTTTCTCCTACAACAATCTACCAGCAAATTCCATCAATTCTATTGCCAAAATGTGTCTCCATTTTTCTTTTAATAACATCAGCGCCAACCTCAGTAGGCTGAGGACCTAGCTCCCACATACCTAGGGTAGGGTCTGCCCGGATGGAAGAAGCTGGGGTGCAAGGGGTTGGGGGTGGGAAAGAATGTGGGAACAGGAGTGTTAAATTTCCAGCACGGGTTGTAGGGAGGGAGACTGGCTTGGCTTTTGGGAGGGGGAAGATGCAGGCCGGAGAGGACTGGTTCCTCATGTGCCTGGGTTTTACTCCCCAGGTGGCACAGAGGCTACAAGGCGTCCTAGCTTTAGGCCCACTGCACACACTCCCTCACGTCCTGTGCTGGGTCCACACATCTGGATCTGGGACCAGAGGAAGAAATAAATACTCCAGCAGGCCCTGGGAGGTGCGTCTGGTCGATCTTGGAGGGAGCAGGGTGATCTCTGTGAAGATGTGTCTAGTTATCATCTGAGAGGCTGCCCAAGCAGAGAGGTTGGTGACAGTGCGCAGCCAGAACTCAGCTTGTATGGCTCAGAATCCACGGCCTGGCATAGGGTTGACACCAGGGGGCAGTGTACCGAAACCACAGGGTCAGTGTGCTAAGCTAACTCCTCTGGGAGATGAGTTCACTAATGCAGAGGCCATTTAACCGGCAGCATGCCCATGGGTCCTGCTCACACAGACCAAATGAAGTTCGTTCGCCTGATTTGTTGTTTGATTTGGCTTTGAAGGTGCCTTATATGGGGCTGTGACGCTATGACTTTTCATGCTTCCTGATTGCAAGAGCCAGCTTCCAGAGATGGTATTAATTTTTAAAAATACAGATCGGAATGGATTCATTAATCTTCTTCCCACTTACAAAATCAGTGGATTTTATTTAGTAACTACTGATTTTGAATGCTCTTTGCATATCAAATGTAAGCTGTCGTGACCCTATCGGATGAGGAATTTTTATCTTAATGTTAAATACTGAAAAATGGTAAATATGTGCTTTACTTATACCTGCATTTTACTAAATTCAGTGGATACTATACTATAAAAATGTTAGATTTAATAGCTCTTTTCTACTAAATTGTCTGTTGCAGAGATCAAAGGGTCCATTATTCAGGTCAGTTATGTTCTTCATTGATCTTATTTGTTTGAAGTATCTCTAGCTTATTTTTTGACATGTTCCTGCTACTCCACACTTGCCACCACCATTGAATTTGAGTAACTGGTGCAAATGTCCCTAAAATGCTAGCAAATTGAGCATGGAACCATTGGGGTATATTTCTCTGTATGTGGAGTGTTTGCTATTGATGGGCCAGCAAGCGAGTCTAATCCAGATATGCTCCAGAGGGTGGGTAAGAGGGGCTTGTTGCCATAGACACCATGTCCCAGGACAACTGCCCCAAACACTCTTGCATCCTTTGGAAGGAGCAGACGTGTCATGTCTGAGCCTTCTTTCTATAACATATATTTACTGAAAATAACAACGAACATCTGTGTATGCCTTTCCAGTTTGCAAAGCACTTGCAGTACGTCACTATTAACATGCTGCTTAGGACAGCAGTTCTCAACATTAACTTTTCCTGTAACACTTGAGGATGATACTGATGTGTGTGACACTCGCACAGCAAAGGGCCAATGATATGCTTAATCCACAGAGTGTAGGATTTCCCAGAACTTTACGTCTTTGCCTCCTTCCTCCTTGTGGAAGCTTGTCGGAACTCAGTTGAGTGAGGCTAAGGTTATTGAGATAACCTTGAAACTACTTTAATTGGTGCAAGTAAATCTATGAACCTGGGTACTTAAGTCATTGTGAATATAAACTACCTATGACACCCCTCACACCTGGAAACACACTAGTCCCTCTCCACACTGCGAACCTGGAGCTTAGTGAGAAATACCATGTCTCATCTAAAGGTCAAAAATTTATGTAAAGTGAGAGTAAGGTGCAGTGTTGGAGATATGGATGATGGAAGCACTGGTATTATTGATGGTGGGGAGAGATCGTGCTTAGAATTGTTGATTTCTGTTCTCTTCTGGAAATAGGTAAGAGTATTAAGACAGTCAGATTCAAATGAATGTAGGTGGAAGACTGGCTTCTGAGGAATAAGGACATTCAGCCTAAACTGACATGTTTGTAATTTTTTAAGTTGACACTGTTTGCTTACTATGCCAGGAAGGGTCTATGTATTTCACATAGATTCACTCATTGAATCCTCATAACAGCCTGTGAGATAAGTTCTATTTTCATCCCCATGTTACAGAATGGCAAAACTGAGGAAACTGAGGAAGGGGAAGATGAAATTACTTGCCTAAAGCTTACTGTAGTAAATGATAGAGCTGAGTCTGAAGCCAGGCAGTCCACCCAAGGTCTGTGTCCTTAATCATCATGCTACTCTCTATCTCCAATTTCAACTGGTTTAATGTTAAATTACCATCCTGTTTTTCTCATTTGACCTTAGCTTATGTACATTTTCTCTCTATTTTTACACAAGTAGTATGCTTGATATAAAAAGTTAATGTTTAGGGCTTCCCTGGTGGCGCAGTGGTTGAGAGTCCATCTGCCGATGCAGGGGACGCGGGTTCGTGCCCCGGTCTGGGAGGATCCCACATGCCGCGGAGCGGCTGGGCCCGTGAGCCATGGCCGCTGGGCCTGCGCGTCCGGAGCCTGTGCTCCGCAACGGGAGGGGCCACAGCAGTGAGAGGCCCGCGTACCGCAAACAAACAAACAAAAAAAAAAAAAAAAAAAAAAAGTTCATGTTTATTAAAAAAATCATGCCACTTTCATGTTTTGCTTAATGGATACTTGCACATATCTGAAAATAGGACTCTTCATTAGGAATATTTGTCATCATTAATGCTGCTTATTCACATTGAAAATTTTGTAGGTAAATGATTATATTAGTAATTCTCATTCTGTGATCTCTAAGTCTAAGAGTACATTTATTTAAATAGGGCCTTTTTCCTGAACTAACTTTGGATTGGAACTTCCAGAACAAACTTTGACCAGGCATGAAACTACACAAGGAGAATAAGAAATATACAGTACTTAAAAGTGAGAAAAGACGTCCTATTTTATTACATTCTATTTGGTACAGTTTCTTTTTTTTTTTTGCTCTACGCGGGCCTCTCATTGTTGCGGCCTCTCCCGTTGCAGAGCACAGGCTCCGGGCGCGCAGGCTCAGCGGCCATGGCTCACGGGCCCAGCCGCTCCGCGTCAGGTGGGATCTTCCCGGACCGGGGCACGAACCCGTGTCCCCTGCATCGGCAGGCGGACTCTCAACCACTGCGCCATCAGGGAAGCCCGGTACAGTTTCTTTAGATGCTCCTTATCCCCATTGATGAAAAGAATAATTTTAGTATTCAAGCTATACACTGTAAAGATACAGAGAGAAGGGGCACATAACCAAGGACATAAAAAATGCCTGGATGTTATAATATATCCAACTCCCAGAGATTACATTAGCTATTGTATTAATGTAATTTCTATTCATATTCATTTGTAAAGACCATGATATCTGGAATTGCCACCATTTCAGGAATATCTTATATTGTGGTTGACTGTAAACTTGACACTTTTTTTTTAACTTAAAAAATTTCTTTGCTCCTCACAGAGTGTGCTGCACTGTTACAATTAATTATTCAGGACTCTGATCTAGCATATTTTAGTTTGTGAGCTTGTGACTGTAAGAGAAAAATAAGGACATATTTTGTACTTCAGAGTACAATTTCGACATAAAATAAACATGGTATGTTTTTTAAACATGGTGGCAAAAAATAAATGTGTGTTTTTAACACCTGATGGCAACGAAGGGTGTGGAAAGAGTGGAGCTCAGGACAGAATGTGAAAGGATGAGCATTTGCTAGGCAGGTCCCAATGACAGCGGGTCTGAGGTCAAGAGCAGCACGGGGTTGGGTGATAGTGCGGGGGGCATCTCCAGTAGCCCAAGTACCCAGGGGCTCCGGCCCACCCCATACCTCAATTTTGGGTTCCCTACGTTGGTTCTGCAAGAAAGAAGACTTTGCACTAATTTTTCACTATGAATCACAAACATAAACTTTTCAGGTCTGTAAGGAACCTCTGAGAGAATTGTTCTTGCTGGGTCCTCTCTTTGTACAGAGGAAGAAGCCCATCCCTAGAGAAGCAACTCTGTTTGAAATGCAGAGGGCACTGGATCTGGGGTTGTTCCTGCATCTCCCAACCTGTGTGACCTTGGGAAAGCTATCAGCCTCTCCGGATGCAGCATCCCCAACTGCAACGTTATGATAATCCTTCCTAGGAATGCTAGGAAGAATAAATGCGACAATGTATATGAAATCACTTAGAAAATTATGTAAAGCAATGCAGTCGTTGCCATCAAGTAACTTACTTTAGGTGCACAGTTGAGCAGGATCTGAGTTTTCGCCAGAATGCATGGAATTCTAGCCCTTTTGTACAACTAAGAGTCAAACAGGTCTATTTTGGTGCATATAAATCTTACAGGTCTTTTTTCCTCACAAAGTAAAATAGAAACTATTTGAGTTTCTTGCTTGTTCTCAGACTTCACCAACAGATCATTTCTCTTCTCTGAAACTGCCCTTGCCGCTGATTATGACAAAAACCGGTATTCTTCTTGGCAGCAAGCAGGGGGCTGTCACTTTAGGGCTGACACACTTTCTTTCTTTCAGAAAGAAATCCCTCTAAAGCTGTGAATGCTGAATTCAAAACATCAGTGATGTCAGGCCAGGTTTGCCTTTTAAAGAAAGGTCACTGCTGTGAGGAATGGACCTGTGTCCAGGGCATCAAATTGGGTGGGATAAGAGTGACAGACACAGTTCTACCAGAAAGATTCGGATAGATAATGAAAAGCTTTCCCCTTTCAAGGGAAAAATCAGACAGGAATGAGATTTAAACACACTGTCCTCCAATTCTCCCCCTCTCTGATATTATCTCTTTGAGCATGTTTAGAGTGAAAGTAAGTTTTTGCAGCTTTTACAGCCTTAAAAATATGGCAGCAACCGATCTTGCCAAGCGTGTATTTGCCACTACAATTCTTTCCTTCATTTTCAAATATGTTTTTGTATATACACACACACACACTCTGAGGGAAAGGTGTTGCCAGTTGTTTAGCTGTAGCCCTTGTCTGGAATACTATCTTTGATTCATTCTCCTGTAGAAGTCTGTTGAATTTCTGTCCTTTGACTCTCAGCTCTTCCATGAAGCCTTCCAAGATTTTCCCAGGTAAAATTAATTTCCTTTTCCTTCTTATCATGAGGATTCCTCTACTGCAGTAGTACCCACAGTCTACCTTGATTTAGCAGGTTATTTTTATTTCTGTTTCCCTCCTATGTTTGAACTCTTCCTTGACAAGGAGTAAGCTGTAGTATCTATGCCTCTCCCATAGAAACTAAGACTTTAGTGAAGGTATTTATAGGAACATTTAGCTGTCAAAACTCTGGTTCAAAGTTATCCTTTTCATCTCCGGGAACTTACAGATGGTCTGTTGGGATTTCCTAAATCTCCTTCACTGGAAATTTTGATCAAAGAGGACAAGACCACAAAGAGGTCTCTAAAATTAGAGAAATAAGGAGCAGTGGGAAGGATGGGATAGAGGCGGCTGTTCATGGCTGTATTTTCACGTGACAGATGTCCCTGAGAAGAGGGGGGCAGCAAGCGCTGCTCAGAACAGCACTCCTGATCAAGGAGCACCATGGGAGGGACAGGAAATGGGAGTACTAAAAGGTAATTTAACATGAACATATACAAAAGAAAAACATTTCTGGATTGAGATGAAAAAGGAAAATGTACAAGATTCATTATCAGCAGGAAAGAATGCTTGCCACATGAATCAACTGAGTACCAGTTATATCTCTACCGTTAACCCCAATCCTTTAGGTTCTTACCTTTGTAAGAATCATTAGCTCCTATCAATAGATGGGAAATGCTTGATTTCACAAGCAGCACAAAGAGAAGGCCTTTGATAAACAAGGATACACTTGAGCTGGCCAACATCCATTTTACAGTGGATATTCAAATAAGGATTGTGAACTCTGAGTTTGAAATCCCTTCCTCCTATTGGGGACAGTGATGGGGGGCTGTTGTGAAAGGCAAGAAAGGAGAACGAAAGGTGAAAAGCCAACGAGCCACGACAGCCCTATGAACTAGGTTTCACAAATAAAAATGGTGCTCACATTAACTGAAGCGCCATAAGCTCTCTGAGGCAGTGGGGAGTCATTAGTTCATAAAACCTATCCGACAATCCCGTAACGTAGGCACTGCTATTACCTTCATTCTCCAGATGGACAGCAGAGTTAAACAAGTCATAAGGCATCCAATTAATAAGCAGTCGTACGATGCCTGATTCCAATAAAGAAGAAAAATCTGCCCAATAAGGATGATACATTTCAAAAACATTAGATGCAGATTAGATGGGCAAATCAGAAAACAAAAACTAAAGAACCCAAGCCCTCAAAAGAGTTGGATGCCGCTTATGGAAAGAATTTCAGAACACAAGAGAAAAAGTTAAGGTAAGAAAAGGAATCAAATGGGCTAAAACCAGAGCCTGCACAACATAAGAGGATGCTACAGAACAAGGAAGTTAAACCAGATCATTTAAGGAGAAGCGAAGGAAATAAAATTCACCTGTAGAAAGAAAGCCCAAACTAGGAGACAATTTGTAAGGGTATTATTTGGAAAGCAATATTTAATTCTCTTGGGCAGAGGGGAACTGGGTAGATACTGATTCAGTGAAAAGGAGGGACATTAAATACAAGAGGACACTTTGAAGATTAAGGGGTTAGGGTTAGTTATTGGGTTTTATGTTTATAAAACAATCTCTGAAGAGGGTCAGTCTGTATTCAGTTTCACAGACTCTGTACCACCCACGTGTGCTGGCAGGCTGAGAAAGCTAAAATAGGGAAGGAAATGACTCAAAGTTACTTAATAAAACTGGCTTTACTGAAACTGTCTGGGCCTAAAGATATTCATTCCAAAATAAGAGGACTTAGTGAATTTTACCAACGTTGATTAAAAACAAACTATACCCACTTCCCCCTCGCGCCCCAGCAATTCTTCGGAAGATGTGGATGATGGGAAATGTAGAAATCATTGAGAAAAGTTTGAGATCAGGGATCAGTCAGAGACATTTAAATACTAGAAAGGAATCAGTGCCAAATAGTAGCCAACCTGTAAGCACTGTAAGCATCCAGAGGTTTGAAGTAATAGCTAAATAGCTTCAAGAATCAAGCTACAAAACTTTGTATACAAAACTACAAGTTGTATACAACTTGTATACAAAAATACAAGTATACAAAACTTTGTTTCTTGAGATGGGGCAGTAGGCATTTTGTATTCACTTTTATTATAAGAATTGAGAAGTATTAAGCTTTGTTTTTTTTCAAAATAATATTTGTTGATCTACAGCTTGAGTTGTCCTGCACAAAATGTTTTGGGTATTTCAAAATCAACAGGGAGATATGAAATACCAGCGCACTAAAAAAAACCACTGATGTTATACCATTCAGTTTCTGAAGCCACTAGAACCTATCTTCATGACAAAGGTTGTGGGCATGGGTGGTTAGGCAGAACACTATGTTTGGACTTTAACATGGAGTTTCTTGCAGCATGTGAAAATCACTTCCCAAAATAGACATTTCGAGAGAGTACATCTGGATCAAGGGATTCCTCAAATACAGGCTTCATTTGGTCACAAGTATTAGGGTGTTCAAGCATCTCTGTCCGATAAAATATTTCTGAGGTACAGATAATAGTCCACCTACCCCCAGTGGCATGTGATTCAACTAAGAAATATGGACAGTGCACAGGAATAAGATTTAACTGCTGGCACAGGAAGAGTGTGTCCAGTTAGCACAGTTTGCCAGGTGGCCGTCTTGGATCTAGCTCCAATAAGGGTGATACAATAAAGGGCACCCCCGCTCCAAATCGCGGACCGATTCAGAGCAGTGTGAATCTGCAGTAATCACTCAGTTGCTAGCTCTTCTGCCCACAATGTCATGTTTGCAGGGAAGTGTCATAATGGTGTCTAAAGGGCACAGGATCTGAAAGCAGACTGCAGGAGTTTGAATCCCAACTTTCTGAACACCTGGCAATGTAACTGCTCTACACCTTGGTCCTTGTTGGAAAAAAGGAACAGTATGTTCTATCTCATAGGTTATTTTGAGGATTAAAGGTGATAATTCACGTAGAAGGCCTTGGCACAAGGTAATAAGTACTCAATAAATGTTAGCTCTTATTAGCAGATTCTTTGGCAACAGACTCAAGAGCTGAAAATGTAAGAAACCAGAGATGCAACACTTTCCAAAGACCAAAACTAATAGTACTAATTGGGTCCCAGGAGTCTACTCTGGGGTAAAGAAGATGGATGCTGAAATAATCTAGTCTACTGGTTAAGAGAATGGAGCCTAAAACAGATTTCTGCAGGGACCCAACCCAGAGAAAATTAAGAAGTGGTTCACATGAAGACAAAGAACAACCTGATGAGAGATCATAGCTAACATTTCCGGAGGCCTCTGGCTGACCATAAGCTTGACTGCAGTTGTGGACCAGCCCTGATAATCTGCCTTTCCCCCGCATCCTCCCATCCCATGGGAGACAGCTTGGATGTGATGATTAGGGACCAGCCTCTGGCTACTAAAGGAAGCAGAGAGCAAAGCTAACTGGCCAAATGGGAACTGAAACCATGACCTTGGCCTCATTAAAAAGAGTCAGCAATGTCCCTGAGTAGACCAGTTTTTCACAGACAGCCAAGCCACCTGCAAAGAAAACAAAATATGGCATACACATACATATATGCAAACACACACACATACACACATAAAAACAGAAAAGCAAACAGCAAACAGGATTTACAACTAAAATAGGAATTAATCCACAGATATTTTTACACATCAGCTTCTATTTTTTTCTGGTGCCAACATCAATAGCCTTCTACGAAGTCAGTCCTGTTGGCAGGGCTGAAAGACTTCTGAAGGGGAGTACTATATGCTATAACCTCCATTTGAAGAGACCTCATAGCTAAGCGGTCAACTTGCATTGATAGGAAATCAACCTGCCTCGAAGATAAACAATGTGCTACCTTCTAAAATCCGAAAACTGAAAAAGAGGCACCTCTTCAGAAACAAGCTCAGATGTGGACCTAACAGTTGTAGGCAGCACAGATCTGAAACCCTGATGACCTCATTTGCTTTCACAATACGGTGTGGCATGACCTGCCCTTTCTGCTTCTGCACTAGCCACGCTTTCTACCTTTTATGCCCTGTCCCATTATCTGCTGGGGAAAATTCAACTAGTCGTACTACGAGCCAACTCACCTGGCTTTGCTTCACATTCACTGTTCCAGTTGGGGACCTCGAAACTGACTAGTGATAAACTTAGCCCACCTCAGGCTGCCTCCTGTCCACCTCCCAACCATGGACACATACAGCTAAGTTGTGAACCTGCTTCCCTGAGGACAGAGGCCTTTCACTCTCAGGGCCCAGCCTCAGGTAACAATGGATCAAGAGCAAACAAGAATTGTCTTTGAAATGCCCCTCGACAGCCTGAAGAAGTGAGTGTAAGCTCTCCTGAGCACTGTAGTGCATTGATGTTCTCTCAAGTATCAAGGATGCTTGATCACATGCCATCTTGATTATGATCAGAGTAGGAAGATTGTCTTCTCTCTTCTTCTAGTTTATAATCCTCTTAAGAATAGGGATTCATTCATATGCCTGTCATTTTCAGTGCCTGACACATGGTAGGTGCTCAAGAAATGTGCTGAATGGGACTTCCCTGGTGGCACGGTGGTTAAGAATCTGTCTGCCAATGCAGGGGACACGGGTTTGAGCCCTGGTCCAGGAAGATCCCACATGCCGCGAAGCAACTAAGCCCATGTGCCACAACTGCTGAGCCTGCACTCTAGAGCCCGTGAGCCACAACTACTGAGCCTGCGTGCCGTAACTACTGAAGCCCGCACGCCTAGAGCCCGTGCTCCGCTACAAGAGAAGCCACCGCAATGAGAAGCCCGTGCACCGCAATGAAGAGCAGCCCCCGCTCACCGCAACTAGAGAAAGCCCGTGCGCAGCAACGAAGACCCAGTGCAGCCAAAAATAAATAAATAAATAAATTTATATATAAAAAAAAGAAGAAATGTGCTGAATGAAGAAAAGTACAAGCTAGCACTCATCATGGATAAATACCCCTGCCAGAGTGGAGTAGCATCGTCATAACTTACCAATGCTGATTAATATTCTTCATTATGAAAGCATCATTCCCAGTTGAGAAGTTAATCTCCTGAAGTTACCCAAGTAGCCATGCTGATAAACTTGCTACAAAACAGTCCAAATACAGTAGAATGTTGAATCTGGAGTCGAGTTTTATCCCAAGTCCCGACTTTAACTTTGTGATTCCTCTATCATCATATACCTGGGGCCTAGCACAGTGCCTGGCACGTAGTAGACGTGCGATGTACGTTTGGTCCCAAGCAACCACTGATCTGCTTTCAGTTATTATAGTTTTGCCTTTTCTCGACTTTCATATAAATAAGATCACACAGAATGTAGTCTTTTATATCTGGCTTTCATATGTTTCTGAGATTCATCCATCCTGCCCTATGCATATGCATGAGTTTATCTTCTGTCTTGCCTGGGCCTTTGGCTTCGGAGCAGTCCTGACATCTGGCCTGGCTGCCTTGCCCTGCAGCACCTGCGTGCTCCCAGAGAGCTGAGGGTTCCTAAATCGTGTGCATTTCTCCTGGGTGACACACTACCATTTCCAACCACCTGGAGAACCTGCCCTTCTCTTCACTTGGTTAATGGTCCGCCTTCCTCTGACTACTCACTGTCCTGGTGAGGAACCTGAAGGTTATCGTCCACCTTCCCTCTCCCTTAGGTACATTACCTGTGAATTTCATTCCAGGTAAAGAAAGGGGGCATTGCAAAATATGGTGTTTAATATTATCCTAAAAATAATCTGTCTGGTAGGTCTGAGGACTTCGCATCCGCTGTAATTATTTAAGAACAACTCGAAGGCAGAGATCCTTTCTCCTTCAGCTATAAATATCCTTCTGTACCTGCCCCCACCGTCCTCCACCCAGCTTATCACCCCAGTTTCATGATTTCACTGCTGTCCAGCTGCTTTGCTCAGCCCAGACATGCTCCCTTTGGCCATCTTAATGACTGCTGTAGACTCATGGTCATCATTGCACTCATTATTGGAGAGTCTTTCTTGTGCTTTCTTAGAAGATGTTTATGTGACTGGAATTCGGATAACTGGGGAGGTTTGTAAATCTGTAGTGAAGAAAATCCTTCACTAATTAATGCCGCGATACCTTATTTATCTAGCCACATCATCGAACAGGAATTGTGAAAAATGCATCTTCCAGATAACTGAACCCTGCTCACTTCAAGTGTCATTTCTGATGGAAACCTCTCTAAGGAACACTCGTTACATCCTTCCTTGCTTGGCAAACAGAGTATATTAGACAATTTAACTTTTTCTTAATTTAGCCTTTCATTATTTGAACATGTTTAAAAATACTTTGTGTACTCCTAGAGATGGCTCAGAAGACACCTTCCTCTCTTCCTATCAGCTTCTACATCTTTAGAACGCCACTGGTCAGCTTCTCACTGTCTTCCAGTTTTCTGCCTGAGTCTACATAGACAGTATGCGAGGTTATCAAAGACCCTGGGTAATTAAGAATGTTAAATCATTAACCCATTTTCCACACATCACCACAGTGAGGTAGATGGACTTGGTGAGGAATTTTACCTCTCTGTAGTGATGGATATCTTTTTTATATACTTCTGAATTTGAAGCTGTGTTACAGATGTGTGAGGCTCTGGGATTTTGATTTCAAGATGAATGGACTACTTTGGCATTACCTGAAAATGATTTTCTTTTGTTTTGCCTACATTACTTGTTTTATCTAAAACAAGCTAATATGAATCACAAGTTAGAACTAAGTTACAGACCACAAGCAATGAATATCCATAAGAAGAGTGGCTGGTGGCAGATGAGTCTCAAGTCCCCCGGCAATTACAGTTGGTGGGTGGACGGTTGCCTGGAGAGCTGAGCTGAGGACAATTTTGAGCTCCTATCCGGCTGGGATCCCTGGGAGAGTCTGCTGAGATTGACTAGTGATGTCTTCTGCGGGCATGGGAGGAGAGCACAGAGGCTTGAAAACCGAATGTTTAACTTTCCAAACCAAAGGTGCCATCGTTGATTGTGAAAAAGGATCACGGGAGGCCACAAGTTCTAACTGTCCCTACAGAGCCTGAGTCACTTTCTCCCGGCTGGATTTCTGAAACTTTTGGAATTGTTTGTGCGAACCTCAGACTGTCAGCTTCAATGCTGTGAACCAGACTGTGTTTCTCTCCGAAACCAGAGAATGGATCATTTCCATAGAGAGAACTTCCATTTATGTCAAATTGCTATGTAAGATAGCACAATACACAGAATACAAAGTTTCTGTGGTTGCCAAGACTACAACCAATATTAAAAAATAATGGAAGTAGAAATACTACAAACTTATAGCTGGGAAATCGGGATTGTTCTGTGTGGTTAGTTCTGTTGAATTTATATCACTTTGATTTTATCCCGTTTGTGGCTATCATGACCTACGTTAGTTTGGCCTTCAGAACTCTAGAATGATCTTCTCTTGTTTTTGGCCAATCTAAAAATTTAGTGTTTCACTTTCCATCTCAAGACTCCTTTTTCATTCACCTCTGTCATTACTACTGGATTCCAAACACACTCTCTAAAATCCTCATGGATTGATCTGCCTTTAGTCTCTTTCACAGATTCTCATTTGTCCTGTTTGGAAGATTCCCATTTTTTTTTTTTTTTTTTTTTTTTTTTTTGGTGGTACGCGGACCTTTCACTGTTGCAACCTCTCCCGTTGCGGAGCACAGGCTCCGGACGCGCAGGCTCAGTAGCCATGGCTCACGGGCCCAGCCGCTCCGCGGCATGTGGGATCTTCCCGGACCGGGGCACGAACCCATGTCCCCCGCATCGGCAGGCGGACTCTCAACCACTGCGCCACCAGGGAAGCCCTGAAGATTCCCATTTTTTATTCCCACCTTCAGAGCCCACAGACCAGACTCCCCCTGCTCCTTGTTCTTATCTCTCTGCATCTTCTTTCCAGTTCCTTTGCCTCTTTGAAATATGATGTGCACCTGGGATCTCTCCACACCTCCCACCCGTTTCTCCTCCCACTTCTTTGCAACTGTGGTAGTTGAAGGGCCTCAATTTCTCTTTTGTCACCTGTTCCCTCCCCCGAACTTCTTTTGGGTCTAGTCCAGTGGGACCTCTCACCCACCAGGCAAAGCTGAATTCCCTTCCCTGATTCCACCACACACCACTCCCACCTCCTCCCACCTCCACCAATCTGAGGGGGCCTCTTTGTTTCCCAGGCTTCCTTCCACCAGGGTGACTCTCCCTCTGGCCCTCCTGAAAATCCCAGGGAGCTGCCTTCTGTGTGGTGACACTTTAATGACTGGTGGCTCTGCGTTTCCTACCTTTGTAGTGGCAGAATAACTACCCACCTCTGGCTTCCAGAAGTTGCCTCTTTCAACTCCAGACTAGAGTCTCAACTTAATCTCAGAAGGACCTTGAAACAACTGCATATATTTAGGAGGGAGGGCCCACTTGTCATAGTTGCAGGCCAAGTTTCAGAAATCCAGCCTGGAGAAAGTGACTCAGGCTCTGCAGGGGCAGTTAGAACTTGTGGCCTCCCGTGATACTTTTTCACAATCAACGATGGCAGCTTCGGATTGGAAAGTTAAACGTTCGGTTTTCAAGCCACTGTGCCCTCCTCCCATGCCCACAGAAGACATCACTAGTCAATCTCAGCAGACTCTCCCAGGGATCCCAGCCGGATAGGAACTCAAAATTGTTCTCAGCTCAGCTCTCCAGACAATCTCCAATCTTCTTCTAAGGAGGGAAGAAGAGCCAGTTTACATTCGGAACATGAAAGACAAACTGCTATGACCTAAACAGTCCAAGGATACATCACGTACTGAGAGCCATGCTTTTGGTGCAGACAACCAGGTACTCTAGATCCTTCCCCATTACTACAGTTTTTAGGCCCATTTCCCCCATAATCCTCTTTGTTGTCTTGTATCTTACCTTTCACTCTCACTGATGCCACCACATCTGCTCCTGACCCATGTGGTCTTTGTGTGGTCCACTTTGACTTTGCTTAGGCTGTTGCTTCCCCCGCCTCCCAGTCTCCACCTGCCCAAGTCCTACTTTTTCCAGGTTCAGCCCTAATACTATCCTTTCCACAAAATCCTCTCAGATGAAAAAAAAATCCTCCTCGATGTCCCACTGCATAACAATTGGTCTTCTTCTCAGTCTGAACCTCAGGATTTCTACTTGTCGTGAGAGTTATCTGTGTCCTGCTCTTGAGGGCATCAGCCATAGCATCTCCCAAACAATGAGCTTTGGGCATTGGATTGGTCCTACCTCCACTGTGGAAATTACCCCAGCCTTTGCCCAAGCTGCCGTCTGGCCAGTATGCGTCCTGGGTGTTGAAGAACATTCACTTGGGTTTATGACTTTGAAAATCAGAGAACATTGCTGGGAAAAAGGTCTGTGTGCACATTTGTGTTCATTCACAAACATGACACCTATTCCTCTCACATTCACCAGATGCATAAGGTAGTGGCCTGGAAGCTGGGTCATTGGAAGATGACCAGAACTCATCATAAAGCAATCGCTAATATTTATGATTATTATCTGCTGAGCACCAAGCTAACAAGCCTATGAGGTGGCACTATTATTATCCCTAACTTACAGACAGGTAAACTGAGGCTTGGAGAAGTTAACAGGCTATGCTAAATATTCTCTGTTTGCCCCTCCATATCCAGTCTTCAACCTTTCACCCTGCTCCATGCACAACCTTTAGGGACTGCATGAACGGGTTCCTGACCTTGGGCTTCCTGTTGGACACAATCACTGGGAGGTGCCAGCAGGAGATCAGAGGTTGGGAAGAGAGAGAGGTCAAAAAGTTTATTTCTCTAGCTCCCTCCCTGCCTGACTGTTCATTGCATGGCTGCAATCTCTCCCCAAAGCACAGCTCTGCCAGGAATCCTTTCCTATAGCACAGGTATCAGAGGGCTCCAGTAACCCAGGGCTCCAGATGGACCCAGGTGCTAGAGGGACCTTTGCTGGCTTTCCTGAACCCCACTGTTATGAGTTGATTTGTATCCCCTGTTGACTTTCTAACTCCCAGTACCTCAGAATGTGACCTTATTTGCAGATGCAATGAGTTAAGGAGTAAGGGAATTCTGATAGGACTGGTGTCCTTATGAAGACAGACACAGGGAGAATGAGGCAGAGATTAGAGGTAGGCAGCTGCAAGCCAAAGAATGCCAAAGATTGCTGGCCAGCACCGGAAGCTAGGGAGAGGCAAGGGCGGATTCCCCAGGTTTCTGAGGGAGCACAGCTCTGCCAACACCTTAATTTCAGATTTCTAGCCTCCAGAACTGTGGGATGATAGATTTCTGTTATTTATTTATTTAGTTTTTGCGGTACATGGGCCTCTCACTGCTGTGGCCTCTCCGGTTGCGGAGCACAGGCTCCGGACGTGCAGGCTCAGCGGCCATGGCTCACGGGCCCAGCCGCTCCGCGGCATGTGGGATCTTCCCAGACCGGGGCACGAACCTGTGTCCCCTGCATCGGCAGGCGGACTCTCAACCCTGCGCCACCAGGGAAGCCCCTAGATTTCTGTTATTTGAAGCCATTCAGTTTGTGGTACTTTGTTATGACAGCCCTAAGAAACTAATAATCCAACTCCCTACACTTTGGAAACAGTCCTTTCATTACATTCTCTTCACTTGCTTATTTTGAGTGTGCTACATGTTTTCTGCTGGGCCCCTGACTTTCCTAAGGTGAAAAAGCTAGGAACTGGATCCCGGGTGGCAAAGCACAAGTGCTCATCCTCTGTCATAATACTGATAACATCACAGGTTAAACTTATACGGTGCTTTTATTAACTCCCTTAATGCCGCTTGGCCTGAGGGCAGAGCTGCAGATTGTACTTTCAGTGTTGATGACATGCCTGATTTTTTGCTATGTAAGACCGGCTGGGTCTGTGTTAAATGGCAGAGCTGTGATGAAGAGTAAGCTCTTGAGAAAACTGATTTTCTGAAGAGGCACAAACACACTCAGAATGGGACAAGTGGAAGCCAGTGTCCGTGGGGGTCAGAATTTTCAAATATGCTCACGCACTTCTCGTGAATACCATCAGGAGGACAGCCAAGCAGCAGCTCAAGTCCCGGCCTCCATTACCATCAAAGCCTAAAACTACAGGACCTTAGCTTCATTTTTAAGGTGAACAGGCAGGGAATCGTGAGGCGACCAAGTCCCTTTTAAATGCAAATAGGCTGGCTACTTGGCGAGCTGCAATTCTTCCAGATAAAAAAGAACTAAAAAGCAAACAGATGAAAGGTATAGACCTGAAAGTCTTCCTTTGTCACAGAGGATCCCCTGATTGTTCTACCCTCTGGACCATCTCAGAGCCTCTGTCTTTACATCCTGCCCAGGGAAGCAGGTGGAGGAAGCTGCTGTCTAAGTAATTATTGTTTTACCATTTCTTCTTAAGGATGTCACTATTTTTAGCAGAAGTGACTCATTCATATAAGTAGGTGCACTGGCGGGGTGGGGCGTCGGGGGGGGGGGGGTTAGTTCTTAGGGATGACTTAACCCTTAATGTCTCAGTGTATTTATATTTATCCTCACACCTTATCCTTTCTCTTGATGATCACCACAGGCCAGTTTTGATTCAGGGCACCAAGAAAAACACCTATCCCCCCTCAAGTGAATAATTTAAAGTGTTCTCCATGCAGATATCTAAGAAATGGGAAAGTTCTTAAAAATCTCTAAACCTTAGGAGTGAGGGGAAGAAAGGAGAGATGGCTGCAAGTCTTCCAGAGAAGAGGGATAGGTGAGGGAGTAGCCAGGAAGTGGAAAGAAAGATCGAAACAATGCTACTTCAGAGTGCCTCACTCTTTATTATGGGAGCAGCTGGGAAAGTACTGTGTTAGGAACTGGAAGATTTAGAAGCCTTGGGGCAAAAGCAATTCATTCTGGAATGGCAGTTTCCTGATTCCTCTTGCAAAAGGCAAGCTTATATTAGAACCCCCAGCACAACCACCACCAAGCTTGCAAACCTTTGGCATCGGGCACTTTACACACCTAATCTCATGTAGTCCTCAGGACGCTTATAAGACAAGTAGTGTTACTCTCCCATATTACAGAAAAGGAAGCTGAGGCTTAGAAAGGCTTAGAAAGGTTTTGTAATTTTCTCAAGGTAACATACTAGTAAGTGGCAAAACCAGACTTGGAACTCAGGTCTGGCTGAGCTCAGACATGTGGTAATTCTGGCTCACTGGGGTGTTGCTGGTACACCAGAGTCTACCAGCTAGTGATCCTCATCAAATGATAAGTTTTTGAACATTCTGGCAGAACTTCCCACTTGGGAATGAGCTGACCTCCTCCGTCATGAGAGAGTCTACCTGTGTGATCCTGTGGGTTTGCTAGCTAAGAGAAACAGGGTAAAAATCTTGCCATTACGAGCACTTTGGTTTAGATAACCTTTCTTGTAATTCCTCCTCATCCAATACAACAATGTAATTTACCCTTATTTATGTATTTTCATATCCCAGTCTTTTGTGTATTTATTATTTAATTATGCCATTAATTATGTAACTGACAAGTCCTTATCACATCTTCCATGGTAGAGTATGAACCCCCAAATAGCACAGATAATTCTGTATAAACGACTAGATAAAGTACCTCGTACAATAGCAAGGCAGGATCTTGCTTTTTATCATCCTTTTGATGGTTAAGGAAGAGCGAGCAATTATTATAAAATCATTATGTGCAGGGATCTTTCTTCTAAGTACTTTAAACACAAGAATAAAAAGATACCATGTTGGAACAGGTCAGCTCAGTATCTCTTGTTGCTCCATGTGGGGCATTTCTACTATTGTCTCACAGGATGTCATCATGAGAGAATAGAGACATTTCTTAATTCTCCTGTTAAGAGCCTCATGTAGGGGTCTGTCTCCTGTGCTTTCATCCATATATTCCTTGAGCACATTTATATTTATAACTCCAAGAAGTCACTGGGTTGAGGAAGTTCAAATAAGGGGCACGACAAAAGTCATCAACCCTCTCATTTTTTCCAAAACTTTAATCATGAAATAGCATTTTAATGTTCTCTAGGACAACCCTTGACTACAAAACCATCCAAAGAGAAAAATCAGGGAATCTGCTTGTAAGTTTCCATTGTTACTGCCAGTGACGGACACTTCTTCCTATTTATCATTCATATGAAGCCTAACAACATATCTGAGTGTGCATGACCAACATATGTCATTTTATCAAGACACCATGGAGAGCTTTTCACCTGCTGCATGCAGACAGCCTACTCATGATTCCCTAGATACACCTTGCACATTCCTCCTGGTGCTTACACACATATCATTCTCCTTATTCTGGAAAATCCTTTCTCTTCCTTTTTGTGCACCTGAGCCCTACTCATTTTCCACAGTAGTGTTCAAGCTCCTGTCCTTCTCTGCTACCCCAGGCAAAGACCTTCCAATCTCAAGACCAGCGCTGTCCAATAGAAATATAATGTGAGCCACACTTGTAACTGTGAATCTTCTAGTAGCCACACTTAAAAAATAACAAGAGGGCTCCCCTGGTGGTGCAGTGGTTGAGAGTCCGCCTGCCAATGTAGGGGACGCGGGTTCGTGCCCCAGTTTGGGAGGATCCCACATGCCGCGGAGCAGCTTGGGCCCATGAGCCATGGCCTCTGAGCCTGTGCTCCGCAACGGGAGAGGCCACAGCAGTGAGAGGCCCGCGTACCGCAAATAAATAAATAAATAATAATAACAAGAACAGGCACGATGACTATACCTAATAATACTGTATCAAACCCTGGAAATATCCTGAGAATAGATTTCAGATACACTGATCACATAAAAAATGGGAACCATGTGAGGAGATGATGTATTAATTAGCTTGACTGTAGTGATCATTTCACTATGTATGTATATATATAGAGAGAGAGAGAGAGCGAGAGAGAGAGACATATAGATATATATTATATCAAATACATCATCTTGTACATATTGAATATATATGACTTTAATCAAAACATATGTAAATTTAAAAAGATAATTCAAAAAAGAAAGTGGGCTTCCCTGGTGGCGCAGTGGTTGAAAGTCCGCCTGCCGATGCAGGGGACACGGGTTCGTGCCCTGGTCCGGGAAGATCCCACATGCTGCGGGGCGGCTGGGCCCGTGAGCCATGGCCGCTGAGCCTGCGCGTCCGGAGCCTGTGCTCCGCAACGTGAGAGGCCACAACGGTGAGAGGCCCGCGTACCGCAAAAAAAAAAAAAAAAGAAAGAAAGTAATAAGAGGTAAAAGTAGTTATTATCATTTATTTTACTTAACCCAGTATATCCACATTAGTATAATCTCAACATGTAATCAATATAAAAATTAGTAATGAGATATGAGATATTGACATTTTTTGTCCCAAGTCTTTGGAGAGCTAGAGTATGTTTTCTACTTATAGCACATCTCAGTTGGACTCGCCACATTTCAAGGGCTCAGTAGAGACACGTACTGGACAGCACAGCACGAGACTGTATGATTCTTGAGGGCACAAGCATGGTGCCTGGTACACAGAAGGAGTCATGCTGCTTGTTTAAAGTTCTCTCTCCTTGAGTTACGCTTCTGTCTGTTCTGCTCAGTTTGCAGCGATCGTGGTGCCCTCCAAGGCATGTGCACTTCCCTCAACTAATCTACCAGCCCTTGGGCAGAGACCAAGGCTGACACTGATTCTCCCACGAAGCATGCCGAGCCACCTGTGGTCCCTGAACCTGGAGACCCAATCCTCATTGTCTCGTCTTGGTACATACAGGCTGTCACTCCTGCCCAGAATGTTTCTTCCACTTCTCCTTTAAAAAGTAACACCTATTCTCAAAAAAGCACTCTGTCCCCAGCCATTTCTCAGTTTGATTTAATGCTTATTTTCTGAACATTTTTTATCAGCATTTATGTTGTACTCTCACAGTTAACTTGCTCACTGGTCTCATCTACTGCCCTATGAGTTGTGTGTGTGTGTGTGTGTGTGTGTGTGTGTGTGTATTCCAGGCCCTACTGGTTTTAGATCACTAATATCAAACACCATACCTATAAAATTAATGTGGGAATAGTACATAGTATATGCTAAACAAAATATCAATTTATCTTCATAATTTTGAGAGGAAACAGGTTTCTAACTTAAGATACAGTCTGCATTTATCACCTGCAAAGCAGGTAAATGGTTAAGTATTCAATACATTGACCCATTCCCTGGAAAGGGAAAGAGAAAGGTGGAATCCAACATTCACCGAGCACTTTTTACTTATTTACGCCATCTCATTTAACCCTCATGACAACCCTGCAAGGGAAGTATCATTACCCTAATTTCACAGATGAGGAAACAGAGGCTCAGAGAGGTCAAGAGACTTGTCCAAGGCCACATAGCTACTGAGTGCCCAAAGAGGGAAGTGAGTCTCTGAAGCTGATCTTCGTGCTGCTGTCCCAGTTACAACAAAGTTCTAGAGCAGTAGCCTTCTGATGGCTTCAAACGAACCCGAGTTCAGGTGGCCTCTTTTCACAGATAATGGAGGAGAGCACAACGCACAGGCAGGCATCTCTTCCATCTCTATTCCCCCCACCAGGATAAGCTGCTCGCCTCCCTGCCCTGTCAACCATAAAGGTTAGTGACAGAAAATGCTTCCTGACTTGGCAGCAGAATAGACTCTTGGGGACACGGGGGTGGATCAGAACAGTAGGAAAAGCCCTGGGTCTACATTCCACAAGCTGTCGGAGGGCAGGGGTCAACTCCAGCTTCTGAGTGTGAGAAATAGCTTTACTGTGCCCATCCCGCTTTCCAGCGAGGCTCTCATTTTCTCTCTCATTAAGCATTTCTGCCACCCTCTGTACTGGAGTCTGCCGAAAACTCACCCAATTGCACTGATTAAACTGTGTGCACAAATGCCTGGCACTGTGGTTGGTGCTGTCACAGGCAATCCCAGGGCCTCTGAGATCTCCTGCAAGGCACTGAAGCTTCTAGCAACAAACCTGGCAGCGAGCAGCGCATCGGGGTGTGGATCTGAATTTGCAAGCAGGGATGATTTCCCCTCCAATTTCCCATCTCTTTCTAATAAGCAGCTGGACAGCTGGAAACAAAAGAGATTGGCAGGGCTGCGCTTAGAAGCTTCTGCTGTCCTGAGCACTGAAGGGTTGTGACCCCATAGGGGGATGGATGGATTTCCTCAACCAGCTTCTCTGCAGGCTTAGTCTGAATTCACATCACACATAGATTAGCACCCTTGCATAAACGTTTGAGTTTAAATTTTGGTTTGTTTTATGACAGTCCATGTATCTATCCTACCATCAGGAGACTCAAAATACAGAAATCAGAATAAAAACACAAAGTAGAGACAATTATTTGCTTTGTTTCACAGGGTATTTGATGCAGGATTTCTTTAAATATCAAGTTTCCTTGGTGCACTTAGAACAGGGGTTAGTTTGCAGATAATTTTTTTTTTTTTTTTTGGCGGTACGCGGGCCTCTCACTGTTGTGGCCTCTCCCGTTGCGGAGCACAGGCTCCGGACGCGCAGGCTCAGCGGCCATGGCTCACGGGCCCAGCCGCTCCGCGGCATGTGGGATCTTCCCAGACCGGGGCACGAACCCGTGTCCCCTGCATTGGCAGGCGGACTCTCAACCACTGCGCCACCAGGGAAGCCTGATACTTTTTTAAAGGAAAAAGTCTGGCAATAAATCATAGCGGCCATTTACTGAGTAGTCTCTATGAGACGGACTGTGATAAACATTTTATGTGCATTATCTCAATTACTGTTCACAGTTACCCTGGAAATTAGATACTGGCATTTCTGTCGTATAAATGAGAAATCCAAAGTTTAAAGATGTTCAAAGCCAGGGGGCAAACCTGGTGTAGTGGGTTGAATTGTGTCCCCCCGACAAAGACATGCTGAAGTCCTAATCCCTGGTACCTCTGAATGTGACCTTATTTGGGATGGGATCTTTGCAGATGTACTCAGGTTAAGGTGAGGTCATACTGGATTAAGGTGGTCCCTAAATTTGAAGGCTCATGTTCTCATAAGGAGAGAGATTTGGACTCAGAGGACACAGACACACAGACACACAGACACAAAGACACACACACACACACACACACACACACACATACACAAACACAGAAGGTGGCCATATGATGACAAGGCAGAGACTGAAGTGAGGCAGCTGCCAGGTAAGGGACGCTACGAATTGCCAACAACCACCAGAGGTTAGGAAGAGGCAAGGACGCTTCCCTAGAGTCTTCAGGGGGAGTGTGGTCCTGCCAACACCTTGATTTCAGACTTCTGGCCTCTAGAACTGTGAGAGAATACATTTCTGTTGTTTCAAGCCACCTGGTTTGTGGTACTTTGTTATGACAGCCCTAAGAAACTAGCACACCTGGGATTGAAACCCCAGGTTCTCTGATCGTGCAGATACGCCGTCCCCTCCCAGAACATCAAGGCTGCCTGGCTGTGGTTAGTGACATCATAGGTCCTCACTCTTATCTACATCTGATCGTTTGCTCTCAAGGAAAGCCAGTGAGAGGGGTTAGGCAGGGGAATGATACAATCTATCAGAGGGGAGTTTCCCAAACATGGCCCCGGGGCATGGGAGTTGAAGTGGTGCAAGGACAGATGGAGAGTATGCAGAAGAGCTGCTATTGTCTAGGAGGAAATGTAGGCGGCTTGACAGTGGGAATGAGAGGAGATTGATGACTTTGAGAAGTGCTGGGCAGGCAGACTTGTAGAACTGCCAACACACTGGATTTGGGGTAAGTATGACAGGGTGTCAGCTGGGAAGCCCAGGTTTCTGACCTGGGTAACTGGGTGGCTGGTGGTTCCATAGTGAGAAGAAGGGAACCGTTCACTGTGAGTGATCTAGACTTGATAGACACAAATTGAAATAGATTGGTTGTAGCATTCTCTAAGGGCATCAGGCAAAAGTAAGTACGAACCCCGGAATGGCAACACATGAGCTACGATACATTGGGCAAATCATTTAACCTCCCTAGGTTACTGTTTCCTCATCTGTAAAAAGTAAGGATAATGATATGAGTTAATACATGTAAAAAGTAATGGAAAGCACATGATGAATGGTTAGCTTTGATAAAATATTTTATAATTAATAGAATGCTTTCTTCTTCAAATGCTTCAGTGGCACATCTTATTCATTCTCATGATTTCCAAATGAGGTACAGGGACCTTGTTTTCATTTCCTCAATTAAACATGAGAAAAATGTGAGTTAATTTGGGTGGTATAGAGTGGTTAAGGACCAGTGCAAGCTCCCTCTAATGTCATAAGAAAATAAAAATTATTTCTAGCTCTGTCCATGCAACTATAAAGTATCCATCATTTTTAGTGCAGAGATTGAAACATTTTTGATTAAAAAGGGAATGTAAGTGAATTAAAGCCAAGTAGTGTAGAGAGCATACATTTATTTCTAACGATTCATGGGAACAGCATGTACCAGTAATAAAATAGCACTTTCTCTTCCTTAACAGATTTTTTTCCACTCTAAAGGGCTACTAAAACCACTAAGTTTTGTTCAATGCAGGACATCTTGTCCTTTTCCCTGAGGCTGTATTACTTGGTGCCTTTCATGGTTTCAGACAGTAAACTGCTCCCTAAGTGGGGCTCTGTTCTTTGTTCAGAACATTTTATCTATTATAAAGCACAGTGTGGCCACGACAGGTGCTATTTATGTGCACACTCACAGAGCTACACAAACAATTCACTCTTTTCTTAAAATACCTGAAATAAAACACTCAGTACAAATTAATAAAGATCAGGCACTTTTATATTTGTATAACTGGGCTCTGTTCTTTCAGCTGAGATATTGATAAATCTAGATGCCTCTACTAGTGAGACATAACTCAATTTCCCTGCGATTTAAACACATAACCTAAATGAGTTATCATATAAAAAGACAAAGTAAAATCTCAAGAATCATAATGAAAGGAGGAAATTGCTAAAATGATGACAGAAATCTTGCCAAAGCCATTTGTTCTCCAACACGGTTATTTCCCTCAGGTGTCTCAAAATAAAAATGTTCAAAACTGAACGGGCTGTGAGTTACCATTTCTACTCCCCCACCCAGGTCCATTCTTTCTCCCACATTCCCTTTCTTCGTTAATGATTCCAGCATCTAGCCACAGGCCTGGAGATGTCCTAGGCCTTTGTGCTCGCTGCCCAGGTCTGACTGGTCACCACATCCTGGAGATGCCACCTCCTGATCACTGGTTCACCTCCTCCCTTCTCTCCATCCCCAAGTTTGCCCCCTGGACCAGGTGTTCTTGAGCTTCTCTAATAGCCTCTTCAAGGGTATTCTTTTTTTTTTTTTAATATTTATTTATTTATTTGGCTGCACCGGGTCTTAGTTGCGGTGTGTGGGCTTTTTGTTGCGGTGCATGGGCTTCTCTCTAGTTGTGTCGCTTGGGCTCAGTAGTTGTGGCACGTGGGCTCTCTAGTGGTGGTGTGTGGACTTAGTTGTCCCATGGCATGTGGGATCTTAGTTCCCCGACCAGGGATCGAACCCACGTCCCCTGCATTGGAAGGCAGATTCTTAACCACTGGACCACCGGGGAAGTCCCTTCAAGGGTGTTCTTGTTTCTCATCTTGGAGCTCTTCATCCATCCTCCACTATGGTCCAAGGAGCTTTCTAAATTGCCTTCTCTCTCTTCCTTGGTGAAGCCTTTCACTGGTCCTGAGACCTACAGACCGGAGTGTCAGCTCCTTGGAATGGCCTGGAAAGCCTGCCAGAAGGACCTCTTCCTCCTGTGGAGCCTCCTACTGGGCTTCTCCCGGCCCAGCCTGCACTTGACATCCCAGCTGTTCCGTGCTGCCTGTGGTCTACCAGCCACGTCATGCTGCTCCCTCTGCCTGGAAATGCTTTTCTCCACCTTGTGACCCTAGACAACCAACCTTAAACCCACAGCTAGTTCTGACAGTGCTTCCCCCAGGAAGCCTTCTGGGACGTTTCCTTCTCACCCACTGCCACCTCAGTAGCCTGGAGGTGCTTTGACACTAATTCTATTCTTCTCCATTTCCCACTCCATTTACAATGTTTTAATTTACACATCTGTCTTCCTGGCCACAACGGCAGCTCCTTGGATGTGGAGACAGCCACTGATTCATCTTTGCCTCCCCAGCCTGCCACGTAGTGCCTGGACATGATAGATAGCCATCAACTATTGAAGTGATTTATGATCCCAGTTTTTCACTGCCAACATCCTAACATGATTGCTTTTCAATATCATCTCCTACCACTCCATATCCTCCCAGCCTATTTTATTTTTCAATCTCACCAGACTCTTACCTTCATTTTATAGATGAGGAAGGTGAGGCTCAGAGCGTGTAAGTCATTCCTAATATCATACTGCTAGTAAGTAAGAGTCAGGACTTGATCCCAGAGCTGTGTGAGACCATATAGCCCAGATGCTCTAGCACTACGCTCTGCTGCTTTCCTAGGATATAAGCGGTAGATTGGGAGCAATTTCTTTAAAACATAAAACATTTCATATCTCCATGTCTGTGCTTCTCTTCTCCACCTGTCAAAGTCCTACTCCCCCTTTAAGGTCTAGTTCAAATGCCATTGAGTTTATGAAATATTTTCTATTCTTGCCAATTAGAAATAATGGTCCCCTTCCTGTGCAACCCACAGTATCCTCACACACACACACACACACACACACACACACACACACACACACACACGCGTACTCATTCACATGCCCAGATCTACAACTTCTCTTCCATGGCCTCAGTTATTTGCTAATTCCTATAATGGTTATTACTGCAAAACTTTTTCCTTCATTAAGCTGGAGTGCCCTTAGTACAGGGACAAGGCCTTTTCCATCTTTGTATGGCCCCAGCCCCAGTACAATGCTGTGCACATAGGAATGTCATATTTCATTGGTCTATCTCGAAGAATGCTGGGCTTTCTAAATATCCTTACCCTGGTAACCTGAAAATAAATATCTTACCTTATTTGGCTCAATTGTACTATTACATCTTATAATTGTACTATTACATCTTATAATAATAGTACGATGTACTATTACATCGTATAATTGTTCCTCATAGTTTGAGAAAAGGAAAGAGAATAGGAAGGGGGAAGGCATATGTAATTTGGGACTTCAGGACTCAGTCCCTGAGCTCCAAAACCAGAAGAAGAAAGAAAGAGAGAGACAATGAATTCTTGCTCAGGAGACAGTTCTCAACCAGGGGTGGTATACTCTCCTATGGTGCCTGTGGAAGTGCGTGTGTGTGTGTGTGTGTGTGTGTGTGTGTGTGTGGCTGGATGATGCAATGACTGGCAGCATTAATGGTCAGAGCCTGAGATGCTATAGGCACTAGAATGCTTTGGGCAGTCTGACATAACAGAGGATTATGCTGCTCAAAATGCTTATATGCCTGTATTAGTTTTTTATTGCTGCTGTAACAAACTACCAAAAGCTTAGAGGCTTAACATAAATTTATCACATTACAATCCTGTAGGTCAGGGGTCTCACATGGGTCTCACTTGGCTAAAATCAAAGTATCAGAGGGCTGATACCTGTCCGGAGGCTCTAGGGAAGAATCTATTTCCTCGCCTTTCCCACTTTCTATAGGTCACCCACATCCCTTGGCTTCTGGCCTCCTTCCTCTTTCTATAAAACCAGCAATAGCGGGTTGAGTCCTTCTCCCTCTCTCCCATTTCCACGTGTAAGGATGCTTGTGATTATATTTGTCCCATCTGGAGAATCCAGGGTAATTTCCCCAACTCAAGGTCAGCTGATTAGCAATCTTAATTTCATCTGCAACTGCAACTCTCTTTGCCATGCAACATAACATATTCACAGGTTCTAGGGGTTAGGAAGTGGACATCTTTGGTGGCCATTATTCTGCCATCACAGAGACCCCCCCACTGAGAAACACTGGAGGAAACCCCACACTTATTGATCATTGGTCATTATCTTCTGTGTTAGATGGGTCACCCTCAAGACAGGCACTCAGGAAATGGTCTGAACCCAGAGAGATCCAAAATCCAAAATCCCCAGTGAAATTCTCAGCACCCCGTGTAAGTATCACTCCATGCTCAGAAGCCCGCCACCTCAACATTCCTTCCCATTCCTCATGGTACCCGTGGGAAGCCTCAGGAATATCATATCCCAGTCCTGAGATTCCCTCCTCATTTATAGCTACAGGTGTTAGGCACAGGTGAGAATTAAGGTCATAGGGAGGCATATTATCTCATCCAGCCCTGGTTAGCCCTGAACTTTATTAGGTTTTCTGGCATCCTCGTTCCTAATGCTGATACTGATAGAAGCTTCCAAGTGTGACCACACAACAACATATTTACAGCTATTTATGACTAAGGTAATCTTTAAAAAACTGGGCTTCCCTGGTGGCCCAGTGGTTGAGAGTCCGCCTGCCGATGCAGGGGACGCAGGTTCGTGCCCCGGTCCGGGAAGATCCCACATGCCGCGGAGCGGCTGGGCCCGTGAGCCATGGCCGCTGAGCCTGCACGTCCGGAGCCTGTGCTCCACAACAGGAGAGGCCACAACAGAGAGAGGCCCGCATACCGCAAAAAAAAAAAAAAACCAACTCCCTACAACAGTCATATATTCTATGAATCTGGGAAGTGAAAAGAACTCATGATATCCCATGCATGATTTTGTTCCTAAAATAATACTCATAGTTATTACAGCTACCATGACAAAGTGCCAGATGCTTTATGCACCATATTTTATTTGTTCCTTATGACAATCCTGTGCAGTTTTTTCCCATTTTATAGATGAGAAAATTGAGGCATAGAGAGATTCTATTATCTGTTCAAGAGCACATAGCTAATGAGCACAGCCAGAATGTGCTGTGATCTGCCAGCCTCTGGAGCATGTCTAGGCCCATAAAAATGGGTTGGCTGGGGGAGAAGAGGCAGACATTGCCCAGACTCTTGCATGTCTCGGGATGAGGATAATTGTTCTGTGTGCTCCATAAGTCGTCCTTCACTGCCCAGGTCACCAGGTGGTAGAGCAAAGCCTGCTTTATCTGCACTGGACCAACTTTATGGCTTTCTAAGGAACGTTTCTGATATCCCTGATAAAAACTGTGAATCCATCCATCAGCCTCGAGACCTCAAGCTAATTAGCCTAGAGCAGTCAGAGTAGACTGGGGTTAAGTCTGCAATCATTACAAGTTGTTTACTGTTTCCCGGGAGTTTTGATAATAAAAAGAAACTCAGATCTTTGTTTCAAGGAGTTTTCCTAAACAATGGCATTTACTAATTATTGTGCTCAATAATTATTTGTTGAATGTATGAATAAGTGAAAACAGCATTTAAAAATTAGATGCTTTAAATAACCTGGACTTTATACATCTCTTACATTAGCAGTGATCATCTCTGGGTGGTAAAATTACAGGTAATTTTTGTTCGTTTATCTGTATTTTCTGTTTTTTCCCACAATGAAGGTACTTTTTCCACACGTATATCTAACACAGCAGGAAAAGTTTTTGAAAAGAATTTTTCATTAGAAATTAGGTGAGTAAGATAAAGACTAAAGAAAGCAAATAAAGCAACATAAATGAACTCTTGATTACTGGAAACTTTTACTATCAGCAACCCCATTCCAATTAAAATGTCACATAAAACAGATAAAACTTTGTCCTCTATTGAGGGACGTATTAGGAAGGACAGATTTGGCTTTGGAGAGAAACGATTTTATTATTTAATATTAATTTCTTAACCCAAGGGATTTCTTCATAAACATTACAACAATAAAAAAGTGTTTTTTTAAGAAAAATCCAAATTAAAGTGAATAAAACCTTCAAGTTTCATGTATTTTGGCAATTACCTGTGTAAACATATTTATGTGTATATAAATACTGTATTCAGTTATATGGGCTTTATATTAATATAATACACATTCTAGACTATATGGAATCTATTATACATTGTATTATACATTTATATATATAGATACAATAAATATATATAAACATACACATATTGTATGTTTATATATAACATATAAACAAATGCATATATATAACATACAAATGTGTGTAAATAAATATGTAAAAAAATAAAATATAAACACATACACAAGCACATAGAAAAAACCAATGAACAGTGACGACAGAGCCAGGCCCCAGGCAGCAGAGTGCCACTGAAAGAAATAAATGGGGCTTCAACCCGACAGTCCTGGTCTCAAGCTCTCTCTCTGTCATGCTAGCTTTGTAACCTTAGGCAAATGACTCAACCTCTTTGAGTCTCATTCTTCATGATTAATAATGGGCTCATAATACCGACTCCCAGCCTTGTTACGAAGATGAAAAGAGGTGATGGAAGTAGCGGACCCAGCACAGAGTCAGTGCTCAGTAATGGAAAATTATTCTGGTTTCTGCTTCCGTTTGCTATTCTGACTCTAAATTCTGTGCTCTTTGCACCACAACACCATAAGGCGCTAGTCTATATAGTTCTCAGTACCCTCTCCCACATCTATTTCTGGTAAGGAGCTTTGCACCCCACTCTTCGGCTGCCTACTCAGCAGGAGGATTTCCAAATTGCAATGCACATCCAGCTTGCATGCATCTGTAGACTTCAATACCTCCTAAGCGGCCTGAGCAGGTAAACCTATGAAGTGATTAAGGAAACCGAGTAAAGCCCTTGCCTTTTGATTCCTCTCTAACTTGGCTGTCTGTTGTGATACTTTATTTCTATTTAATAAACACTGAAGGGTCTTTTTCTGGTCCTCCTTACTTGAATTTTACTTTTACCCAAAAGAAATCAAAGGTATTACCATAGCACGTCAAGAGGAAATCTAAAGATCTCCTCATAATGAACAAATACAGATACTTTGTCCTTTCAACTAATTCCTGCTAAATAGCTCATATTGCCTGCACTAAAATAAAATTTACAAAAATGTCTAGAATTAGGAGACTGCCTATGTGAGAGAAACTATAATGGTTTTTTTTTTAATAATGGTTTTCTTCTAAATACCTTCTCACTCTTTATAGAATTGATATGAATCGACTATTAAGTGATACTGCAAATTCACAGTTCTTCCAAGTAACTGAATACAGAAACACCCAGCATAATATGATAAGTGGGATAAGAAAATCAATTGTGTAAAATATGGAGTCGTGAATTAGAAGGTTAATGAAAAATAATATAGTTAGTCTGTGCTGTCACAAACTCCACAGAAGGTACTAAAGCTTGTACAAATGGCAGTACACTGAGTTGAAGGAGTTTCCAGGCAATCATGCTCTAATTCCACCCTGATGCCCTCAAGACAAGGGTGTAGCTCCCAAACTGAGAACAGGGACCAGCAGAGGGTGGGAAGCAATCACCCACCCTGTCACCTGACTTTGTGTTATAGGCCAGATTATGGTGGGTTTTTACCTAACAAGCTGTAGATGGACAGCACACTTATCTACACATACTAAAGGTAAATAGTGTCCTGAGGTTCTCTGAATTGTCTATTTTGTCATTTCTAAGACGCATAAAGATATATATTTTATTGCCTTGCCCTTATGGACCTTTGTTGCCGTATCCAGAAAATAGGGATAAAAATATCTTCCTCATAGGGTCACTGCAGGCCTAAATGAGATCATGTTTGTACCATGCCTAGCTCAGTACCGGGCACATTGCATACTCATAATAAATGGTTGTCATTACCACAGGAAGGAACCTTAATTGGTTCCTGCAAATGCAGCTATCTAACATAAAACGATAGGGCTCTTTCAACCAAACATCAATTCAACACACACTAAGTACTGTGCACTGGGCAATGTTATTTTAGCAATGGGACTACAAACAAGGGATCCGCCACAGTTCCTGCCCTCAGGGAGTTCACAGTCTAGAGGGAAAGACGGATACAGAAATCCATTAACACTGAAAAGTACTCAATGCAGGAGGTGGCGGCGGGGGGGGGGGGGGCAGCAATGGAAGCAACAGGAGAATCACCGAACCCTGCCAGAAGGAGGGGTCACTGGGCTGAGTTTCAAAGGCTGACCGTCATAGAGAACTGGACGCTCCAGATGAAGCCACAGATAAGCAAAGGCACGGGTACAGAAAGTGTCAGGGCACACTGAGAGCAGAGTGTGGTTCAGATGGCCCAAACCGGGCAAATCCACCGTCCAAAGGCTGAGGCCAGAAGGAAGCAGACCACATAGAACGTATGACGCTCCAGCAGCGACTTACCCATGGTTGATGAGTTTCTGCTGAAAATCCTAGTTTCTCTGAACAACTTTTGTTCATTAAAATGACTGAGTTGGCAATAACTCTTTAACTGCACTTTCTTGAACATTATGGGAAATGAAGACAGTTCTCCATATATAATTTTCACAGCGAAAATTATGAGAATATAAATTTCACTTTGGGGATCCCTTATCCCTACAATCTTTCACATGACTCAAACTTACTCATTTTAAGACAGAGAGTTATGGCTTCACAGCATTTGAAAACTCCTCAATTTCAAAATGTTGCGAAGCTCATAAATACTATTGACAAATTTCTTTCCCGGCAAGAGCAGGCATAATAAATGCTCTGACAGTTTTGCTGACTTGAAACACTCCAAGTATACAGCAGGGGTTGTGTGTGTGCGTGTGTGTTTCACCGTGCGTCCAGAATCCGACTTCCTCTTGAGGCCCTACCGCTACTAACTGGCCCATCACTTTTCTGCCTAAGTGCGATAATCTCTGAATTCTTTGTTGGTTTCCTCCTGCCCCATTTAGCCAGTTCTCAGCAGAGCAGGCAGAGCGGGTCTGTACAAAATGTTGTCAGAACATGCCTCTCCTCTGCTGAAAACCTTCCAGATGGCTCCCTATCTCAGAGCAGAAGCTGAAGCCCTTACAGAGACCCTCCAGGTATAGAAGGGCCCCCAACCCCGCACCTCTGACCCCACCTGTCCTTGTTCATCTTCTCCAGCTACACTTCAGAATCTTGACTTTGCTCTTCCTCCTGGAACGCCTTTCACCCCAGATATCCAAAAGCTTTCAGATCTCTCCCTCCTTTCCTTCAAATCTTTGCTCAAATACCACTTTTTCCAAGGAGGCCTTCCCACCTCATTTCAGATTGAGGCTCCCTGCCCCTCTTCTCTGCTTCATGTGTCTCCATTACCCTTCTCACCTGCTAATTTATTATTTTTATTTTTTAAATTTATTTTATTGAAGTATAGTTGATTTATTACAATGTTGTGTTAATTTCTGCTGTACATCAAAATGATTCAGTTATACATATATACATTCCTTTTCATATTCTTTTCCATTATGGTTTATTACAGGATATTGACTATAGTTCCCTGTGCTATACTGTAGGACCTTGTTGTTTATCCATTCTATATATAATAGTTTGCATCTGCTAATCCCAAACTCCCAATCCATCCCTCCCCCACACCCCTTCCCCCTTGGCAACCACAAGATTGTTCTCTATGTCTGTGAGTCTGTTTCTGTTTCGTAGAGAAGTTCATTTGTGTCATATGTTAGATTCCACATAAAGTGATATCATATGGTATTTGTCTTTCTCTTTCTGACTTACTTCACTTAGTATGATAATCTCTAGGTCCATCCATGTAGCTGCAAATTCACCTACTACATTCTTTATTTTCTTTATTTTCTGGCTTCCTCCTCTAGAACTTAATCTCCAAGAGGGCAGGAACTATTGGCTCTCTTGTTCACTGCTATAACCCTCAGGTTAACCGAGGTGACGTCTGGGGCACAGTGCAGAAAGCGAACCATCTATGATCCAGTGGAGAAACGGGGTCTCACTGGGATTTCGGTGTCTCCATTCCCTTTGTCCCTAGTTCATATTGCTCAGCTAAAAAGAGTTTTTGAGTCAAGACACCCTATACGTAGCACAACCATAGACTATAAAGTGATGGGCAACAATAGAGCCTGCTAATATAACAACAGCAAGTTTGGCTATTGTCTTTGTTCTCAGTTAGCATGAGCATTACAAACACATATTTAGGATCTGTAGATTAATGAGTGGGGAGATCACTTACTTTTACTCACTAGTGACTCATTCAGTCAACCTTTGGGAGACAGTATATTATGTTTGCAGAATATTTGAGTGGGCTGACAAACACTCGTTTGCAAAAACAATTCCTTCACACAACAGAAATAGGCACTGATGAATGGGTTCCGCCAGGGTGATTTATAATCATTTCTTCTGCCCAAATCCACCAGCTTCATTTTCCTGTTGACATTTCTTATGCAGATCTCTCTGCCACAGGTTAATTGGAATTGGGACCTAGACAGGAGCCTCTGAAACTCATTATCCTGCATCATGGATGTGCTTTACGTGAACATTTACTGAAGTGAGATTCTAATTTTTTTTTTTTTTTTTTTTTTTTGCGGTACATGGGTCTCTCACTGCTGTGGCCTCCCCCGCCGCAGAGCACAGGCTCTGGACACGCAGGCCCAGCGGCCACGGCTCATGGGCCCAGCCGCTCCGCGGCATGCGGGATCCTCCCGGACCGGGGCACGAACCCGCGTCCCCTGCATCGGCAGGCGGACTCTCAACCACTGCGCCACCAGGGAAGCCCCTGAGATTCTAATTTTAACAGTGCTGACTTGCAGTGATGAACATCCGGAAATGTTCACTGGGCCAGGAGTAAGATTCTCAATGGCTAAGGCAGCACACACGAAATTATGTTTAGTAACTTCCTTTCGGTACTGGTAGTAGGTACATACAGAACTGAGGTAGCTGAGTGCAAAACTTGAGCCATTCTGTCAGCCCAAATGGGAGAAACCTTACCTTAAATTAAATTGCTAATGAATACCAGAAGGCATAAAGATGTCAGTTTCATGAAATAGTAATCCTCTCCTTTAGAGCTATTTCCCTTCCTATGAATTTTAACAAAAATGTCAAAAGGAGAAAAAACTTCAATACCTAACCCCAGGTGTGGAACAGTCTCAATCCCTGTGGCCGTGGTATGCAGACAACCCCAAAGGAAAGACCTGTTCCCACGGTAAAGTCTGACCAGCAAATTACTTTGTGTGACACAGCAGCAGTCCAGGGAACAGGAGAAACAGAGCATGAGTAAACACATGAAGGCACGGTATGAAATAGCATGGCATCTTTAACTTGGGATCAAAGAGATACTTATAGTTGATCTTAAACTATGTAGTTGTTGAAACTAATTTGTACTGATTCTAAGCAAGTGATGGAAGATGTGAAAGATTTTTGAAGGTAGGGCCCAAAGGGAAACTCCAGAAAAAGTAATGGCTTTCATCCATTTCCAACGCTTTTTACTTTATGTATTGATTGGCTGTACTGCCGTGGAGCGAGATGGATTAAAAAACAAAACAAAACTGAGAGCAGTGGTTTCAAAATAAGACTTAAGGTAAAAAATGAAGACTAACTAAGGTTGCAGTAAAGTCATGAATCCACAATGAATATTCAGCTTCACAAGACTCTTCCTAGCATAATGCTGATGTAAAAGCCTAGTGCAGGGAGCTCATCAAGGAGAGGAGAGCAAATCACTTTAAAGAACATTAGCTGAGTGTTTACATATTATTATGGTCAGACACCGTAATAAGTGCTGTAGTGAACACACTGAAAGCAAAGCTACCACAGGCAAGGAGTTCACAGTTTAGTGGGAGAGATGGATGGACAGAAACAATTACAAAACTGGAAAGTGGAAAATACAGGTCTTCAGTGCACCGGAGAAAGGCAAGGAGTGATTGCCTCAGCAGAGGGAATTGAGAAGGTTCCAGGGAGATGACATGGATGTTGAATTGTATTTTCAAGGATACAGGGGAGCTCACTGTCCTTCTAGAAATGAAAGGGTCTGGAGAAGGTGATGGCCATCTGGTCTGGTCACACACAGCCATTCTGATCAAGTGACCTGCATTACACACTCAGCAGCCAGCATCCTGCTTGGAAATTGTGCTCTGAACTATTAAAAAATCTCCTCGAAACGTCTTTATATTTTTTCATGAAGATGTGGCCAACCAAGCTTCATTAATTAAACAACGTTTAGTTCATTTCTCCACTTCTATTAATTGGAGGCTTCCAGTTAGACCTTCTGAAGTAGCAAGGATCACTACACTAGGTGATGAAAATCTAGCTAAGAGCAAACAACTGAAATATAGACAGGGCAGCTTTCCTGTGCTTAAATGGGGGAATTAAGAAAAATTTTTTGGGGAAACATTTAAGAATGCTATTGGTGACCTGATGCCCAGGACTCCAGGTGGGGAGCCACCAGCCGTGGGCACATGGGCTCCACACACCTCTTTGTTTCCTCATACTTCCTGGCAGTTCCTCCCTGGGTCTATGGGTCTATGGTCCTCACCATCTCCCTCTTGGTGCGGGGGCGGGAGCGGTGGGTAGCCCTTAGGATTCTATGGTTACAAGCAAAAAGGAAACTTTCTGTTAACATGGAAAGGGGAATTTATTGGAGAGAAATTCACTGGATTGAAAGAAAATCAAGAATCAAGTTTAGAAACAATAGGCATAGCGTTCTCTGGGGCTCCGGGCAGCAGGAACTGATGGGGTATCTCCCTACGGGGTCAATCGGCCCCAAGTTTTAAAAAAAAATTTCTGTTTTTGTATTATTTCTCTCAAATGTCTAAGGCCCAGGGGAGAGACAGAGAGACTTCCTTTAGCTGTGTGGTTGGTGCTAGAAGAACAGATCCCTTCCCGCAGTGGACATCATGATGCTGCAGCTAAGGGAAGAGGAGCCCCTCCCCTCAGGGTCTCCCTCTAGAACCAGGGTGACATCCTTAGATTGAAGCTCCACTCAGGATGTACTGATGATGCCTTTTGACCAAGATGGTCAAAACCAGTTTCTGTGATGGTCAAGGAGAGACAGTGCACATGTCCTCAAGCAGTTAGTACATGTGGCTGGGAAGGGCTGCACTTTATAGACCCACACTGTAACTGAGCACGATGACACCAGTAAAAATGAAGGAAGGTGAAACCGTGAGTGTACCTGACAGGGAAACATTACAGGGTTCCATTTTGGAGGTTCCAGGATGGCGAGTTTCTTCTAGACTTATTGATATCTAGAATATGGTTCTTCCCACTGATGGGAGCCACAGGTATATAAGAAACTGGAAAAATCCATCCCAAAAGATGACAAGATGGCAGCATTGCAGAGCTGAGTTCTAATCCAGTTCCACATCGGCTCTGTCATAGTAGGCAGCATGGGTTAGCCAAGTCATTGTGCTTTGGGTATGGAATGTGTAAAATGGGACATTACTTACTCCTGTGTGCATAGACCTAAGTTAATTAAATTTTACAAGCCTTTATGAAGCTCTGTGGGAATTCATGTGGAAGACGTGAAGGAGGCATCTACTTGGGAGCAAACAGAAAAGTGAATTCATTTCACCTATGTGGGTGGTCCCACACGTCGGGCAGGAGATAGGACAGGAAAGGGCTTCTGACTTCCTCATGCTGGCCACAGTCTTCATTCTGAAACGACCGTCCCAATGTGCCCCACACCATGGTTCCCACCTTGTTCTGGAGCTTCCGAGTTGTTCATTTCATGGCTCACTTCCTGTTGGGCGTTCTCCCTTCCCCACTCACGTGACTCTAGTACTTGCTCTCTGGCTTTGACCTTTGCTTCTTGCCTTGAGTCTAACTCAGTTTCCCACCAGTTACTACTTTAGGCTGTCTTGATAAGTTCCCCAAGTTAGAGGATTGGTTTTGGACCCAGTAATTTGAAGGACAAATTCTCCAGTCAGGTGCCCTGACCCCTTGAAAGGACCAGGGCAATGGCTAAAAAATTAAATGCCCTGACCCGTGTTACTTAAATGTTACTCAGCCTTGGCAATTCAGTGGGGAGTCATCCCTCTGCCCCACATGCGTGTCTTCCAGTGTTTATGCATAAACACTCGGTAGTTTCCAATAATTTCTCTCTCCTTTTTCCATTTCATTAACCTGCAATATTTCTGTATGCTTTTGAAAAGCTCTGTGAAGGCTGCTTTCAGTGATGGGTGAAATGATTTCTATAAATAACTTGCAAATCAATTGTTCTGCTTGTAGAAATCTTGATGAAGAAAGGTACTATTATTACTCAGTCATAAAAAGAAATGAAATTGAGTTATTTGTAGTGAGGTAGATGGACCTAGAGTCTGTCATACAGAGTGAAGTAAGTCAGAAAGAGAAAAACGAATACCGTATGCTAACACATACATATGGAATCTAAAAGAACAAAATGGTCATGAAGAACCTAGGGGCAGGACTTGAATAAAGATGCAGACCTACTAGAGAATGGACTTGAGAACACAGGGAGGGGGAAGGGTAAGCTGGGACAAAGTGAGAGAGTGGCATGGACATATATACACTACCAAATGTAAAATCGATAGCTAGTGGGAAGCAGCCGCATAACACAGGGAGATCAGCTTGGTGTTTTGTGATCACCTAGAGGGATGGGATAGGGAGGGTAGGAGGGAGGGAGACGCCAAGAGGGAAGAGATATGGGGATATATGTATATGCATAGCTGATTCACTTTGTTATAAAGCAGAAACTAACACACCATTGTAAAGCAATTATACTCCAATAAAGATGTTAAAAAATAATAAAATAAAAATAAAATAAGACAGTAATTAAGAAAAAAGAAAGGTGCTATTAAATGCGAAAAACCAAAAAGTTCATTTTAGTGTAGAGTATGCTACTAATATTCTGTGAAGAGATCCCTGGACTTAGAATAGGGCAAACCTGGGCTTGATAACCTGGGCTTTCTGGCTTCCTGCCTGTGTGGCTTTAGGCAAATCATACAAGTTCTCCAGAACCTCAGTTTTTTTGAATGCAAAATGAGGGAATAACATCTCCCTCATTGTATGATGGCAAAGCCAAAATTAAAGAACACATGTAATTGTTGCTAATAAGATGCTGGGTACCCTTTGATAGGCTGATTACATTTTTGTTGAATCTGAATTTGAAAACTTAACCTACAAGTGACTGCAAATAGTGGTTGAGGCCTATGAGAAATTGCTGGGGATTTTTCTTGTTTTAAAAAAGAGTTGTACTTCAGTTGACTAGAAAGCAAATTTCATTACAATGAGTTTTGTTTTTACCTTTGCTTTGAAGATATAAATAAGAATGTGTTCCTGGTGAATAACTTTCACTAAGGAAATATACTAGGAGTGCATTTGTAGAAATTTTTAAAATCATTTCACTGATGCTGGGTTTCTTATCTGTCCCCAGCACACATGGCTTTCTCTAAGCCAGAGGAATGTTTCTTGTTTTGTATGTCCTGATACCATCCTCAAAGCTCCCAGAATTTAAATTCTCTTAGTCTGTTGTTTTGAATAACTATAATGTCTCATAAGGTTAAGCTGCAATCGTTAGTGCTACCTCTGAGTGGGATAGGGAGGGTGGGAGGGAGGGAGACGCAAGAGGGAAGATGTATATATGTATATATACATATACATATGGGAACATATGTATATGTATAAAGCAGAAACTAACACACCATTGTAAAGCAATTATACTCCAATAAAGATGTGTAAAAAAAAAAAAGCCTGTCATTTTTTTTTTTTTTTTTTGCGGTATGTGGGCCTCTCACTGTTGTGGCCTCTCCCGTTGCAGAGCACAGGCTCCGGACGCGCAGGCTCAGCGACCATGGCTCACGGGCCCAGCCGCTCCGCGGCATGTGGGATCTTCCCGGACCGGGGCACGAACCCGTGTCCCCTGCATCGGCAGGCGGACTCTCAACCACTGTGCCACCAGGGAAGCCCAGCCTGTCATTTTTAATCGTATAAATAAGTGATACAAGAAAAACTGTGAATGGATTAGTTTTAATTTCCTTACACTGGCTTTGCTAAGAGTATTTTGTTATTTTAGAAATTTTATATGCCAAGCAGTAAAACATTAAAACATATACACATTTAGCAAGTATAAAATAAACATGTTCATTATTCAGGAAAAAAAAGATCCTCAAAGACATAATTTATACTTTCCAGTTTCACTGGCTTCATAAGTACTCATTAAATTAGCTTTGGAAACTGAAATGATAACTTTACCCTTTTTTGATATGGTTGAAAAATTCATATAAAAAATAAATTTGTAATCTAATCATTGTTTCATACATGGTGTGCTTCCACTAAAAGGGAACACTCTATACGTTTCAATTAGTAAATTCATATTAAGACCATGGCCAGTAACAAAACAAAGCAAAACACAAAGAAACAAAAATGGTTTAATATGAAAAACTTTTATCAAATTAAAATTCCCTGGCTAGTTATTCAAATTTATCCTAACAAGTGTCTATAAGGTAAGGATGCTAATGTAGCTGTGTTTGCAAAAATAAAATTGTAACCGAGAAGATGGTCAGTGAGACCTGTAAGATCTCCTCCAGCTCTAATATTTCATCCATTCATCCTTGCCTTCCTTTCTTCCTTCCTCCCTTCCAGATGCTTCCTATGTGCCATGCACTGGGCTAGACTTTGAAAGTAGAAAGAGAAAGATAATGAAATGGGCTCCAGCCACAGTGCATCAGCATGAGCGGTGGGAGGGAACTATAAACACGGGGAGTCTGTAATCTGCATGGAATTCTCCACATTCTGTGCGAGAAGAAAAAGAAGCTTGCCCAGGTGACAGGCACACAAGATCCAGCATTTCTCTAACACTTAGTTCACATAGCACATCACATTTCCATCCATTTAGAGTTGAACACACGGAGACACAGAGAGGAGACCTGACTTGTTGAAAGTCACAGAGCAAGTTAGAAGGCCAAAATTAGAACACATGTTCTGCTGTAATGCTCTCTACAAATGTAGAGATGTTCAGAACCTGCCAGGTGTCTGGCTCAGAGCCCGTAACTGGGGACAAGAAAGATGATTAAGAACCACTTCTTGCCCAGAGGTGTTTAACACTCTTATGCTGGCACTGGCTTGACATGGGAGTTTCGGGAATCATTTGAATGTTGGATTGTCTTGGTATCTACTGCTGGGTCTTTGAGGATTGAGGCAGCATGAAAACACACCTGGTACTCTGTGGATTAGAACACCTGATACAGTACACGTGGGGAAGCAAGTTCAGCTTGGCTGTCATCTGTAAAATGCAAATTAGAAGCATTTTTTTCACCTACCAATCTTGCAAAAATTTAAAAATAACAGCACTCAAGATGTAGAAATTGGCCGTCTTACCCACTGATATTGGAAAAGTAAATTTCATGTTTACATGCCAAAATCGCTGCATCATGTGTAATAGTTTACAACCAGGAATGATTTCTATGTTCAACAGTAATTTGAATAAATTAAGTTTACATTCAGCAATATTATGGTACATGAGGCAGTTTCTTAAGATTATTTAATCATCTGGGGAAATACTCATCAACAAATGTTAATGAGAAAACCAGGATATTAAACTATACACAGCATAATCCTACTTTTCTAAAAAATACAGTGTGCATATATAGGTACATACGTGTACTGGATGTAATGTATCAAAATAATACTTGGGTGATTTTCATTTTCTTCTTTTCTGTATTGTCCAAATTTTGATAAGCAGACTTTTAATTTAATAATTAGGAAAAAAGAGTATTAAGTGTTAGTTAATTTTTTTCTGACCAGATTGATTCTCTGAAATGAACTGCCTGCTACCAGCTGGTTTTAGGCCACAACGACTCAGCCCCTTCTGGTCTGGACACTACAATGGACTTGAAAAGCCCTGTGACCCAGACCTGTTTCCCTGCTTACTGGCTGAATCTCTGGGGAAAAACAGTTCTGAACCTTTGTAATTTTACCTGTAAAATGTGGCCACTGATATTTGCCCCACAGATGAACTTTAAAGAGAGCATAAGAAAAATGTGTTGAAAAGCACTATATAAATGCAAGTTCTGTCTTACATGAGAAATAGGATAGAGGACAGATGCTAGAACCAGATTGAGGCTCAAATCCCAAGTGACCAACTTCTTAGTTTTATGCCATCAGTCAAATTACATAAGCTTTTAGAACCTTAGCCTCATCATTTGTAAAGTGGAGCTATTAACGCCTTCTTCAGAGGGTCACTGTGAACTAAACACCTTGTGCAATGCTAGTAAAAGTTAGTTTCCTTCCTTTCTTAGGCTCTACCTTTCACCACCCCACCCTTACTCCGAAGCAAGGACTAAAACAAAGGCAAACCAACTCTCCGGCATCAGCAGTGCGTGTCCTAATTTTAAAGCACACTTATTTTTGATATGTTAAAAAGGTATAGACTCTCTCGTTTCTCTACCCTGTAATGGTTTGGACCAATAAGGAGTACAAAGTCAGCACAGCCTGGGCAAATCAACGTGAGGACTGTGGACAAATTTTAAGAGAGTCATCCGAGCCTGACGTCTGCCATACAAACTTGAAGCACTTCCCATCAGGGCAGGCAGAGTAGGAGGGGTGAATGTCCTTGCTTTGGTGCGCTGAAGTGATTTCAGCATATTATGTCTCCTTGAATTCTGGGTTTATCTAAATATATGTGTGACGTTCTCTAAATGTGCAGAACTCAGAATTTCTCAGGCTCGGTGTCTCTAGTGTCAATTGACAACCGCACGTCTTAAATGTTTCCTTTAATTAACCTTCTCCATTTTCAAATCAGTTTTCTCACTTCCTCATGGTGTTACTGCTATTCTAAGGAACGCAGACCTAAGGGATCCACGTTTCAAGGTTTCAGAGGTCCATATGCCAAGCCTGGAACTCTGTCCACAAACAGATATCCAAGCACATCTGCTCTCTCTTCCGCACACCCAAATTTCAAAGTTCAGGGTATCAGGGGATTCAGCCCTGTTTTATTTTCTGACCTCTGGGCTTCCTTTTGTGCGGATCTTTCAGTATGAAAGCATTGCAGATGTTTGAGAAAGGGAGCAACCCACTCAAGGCCCTCCTTATTCTAGGAAGAGTAATCTGTAAAATGCTGGGAGACTGCCTGGAAGGACTGATCTGCAGGGGAGATGATGATGGAGGCAGATTAGACAGGAAGAGCAGGTGAAGGGCACCTTATGGCAGACACTGTTGGTGCCCCGTCCGTTTCCCTGGAGTCTTAGCCCATTGTTGTGCTCTGCCTCATTTGGAACTGCCTGTGTCTACCTCCCTTTACTTGAGAGTTGGGGAATTAACACCCTCACGCCCAGCAGCCCTCAGCCAATGAGTGATAGGAGTCAATACATAAACACCTTGCCTTTTGGGTGGAAGAACCCTAAGTGTGTTGTATTTGTTTCCTATTGATGCTATAAAAAATTACCAAAACTTAGAGGCTTAAAGCAACACAAATTTATTATCTAACAGTTCCGGAGGTCAGAACTCCAAAATGGGTCTTCGTCCAAAATGGGCTAAAATCAAGGTGTCAGCAGAGCTGGGTTATTTCTGGAGGCTCTAGCGGAGAATTATTTCCTTGCCTTTCCAGCCTCTAGATGCTGCCCACAGTCCTTGACTCTTGGCCCTTTCCTCCATCTTCAAAGTCAGCAATTTAACAACTTCAAATCTCTTTCTGACTCTGACCCTGCTGTCTCCCTCACATAAGAACCATTTAGATTATTTTGGGCCCACTCGGATAATCCAGGACAATCTTCTCATCTCAAGATCCTTAATTTAGTCATATCTGCAAAGTCTCTTTTACCATATAAGGTAACCTATGCACAGGTTCTGGAGATTAGAGCATGGGCATCTTTGGGGGGGGACACTGTTTGGGCTACCACATGCATGTTTTACACTGTCTCCTGGAGTTTCCCCTCAAGGAATAAGCTCTAATCATCCCCAGTGGTGGTGCCTTTATAACTCACTCTTCCATGCCTGCTTCCCCTTCCCTGAATACTCCTCTGATCTCCTATCAGTGTTTTCTGAAGCTCCTACGTAAACCACGTGTCCTCAAAGTCGTGTCTTGGGGTCTGCTTCTAGGGCAACCCAAACTTAAATATTATGAAGGGAGAAGCCTACAGTAGTGGAGGTGGAGGGAAGAGTCAAGGATAGACTGGGCTGTTAGGGGAGAATAATAACAATGGGGAGTCAGAAGGGGATCTGAGTTTGAGAGAAAAACAATGAGTTCTATTTTAGTGGAGGTGACATTAGGACAACAAAGTGGAAATGTCAGTTAAAGGGGTAGGGTGTCTCCTATGAGGTGAAGGCGCTGAGACATGATGGAAAATATTGTACTTAGAACTTTTGGGATAATAACAATTTGTTAGTGAAATAAACAAGAGATATAAAGGGCACTGCCATCATTTGATCCCAGAGGCAGTACTGTGAACCCCAGAGGAGCCTGAAATGTCTAAAACATGAGCTCATACTTTCCTTTCAGAGATCTTTTTCATCTTCTTAGTGAGTGTTTTCTATACCCCAGGCAGGCATGGTTCTAAACATGTTCTTTGTTTTACCACATTAAATCCTTGTTATAAGCATATGAGGTAATTACCATTATTCTTCCCAATTTATATTCGGACTAAAGATCAGAGACATTCAGTAACTTGTCCAAGATCCTATGGACAGTGGTAGAGGCAGAATTTGAAACTAAGTTTATTCAACTCCAGAGCCTCAGATTTTATTCACTGCATTTTCCTGCCTTTTTTTTTTTTTTTTTTAAAGAAGAGGAATTCAGGAAGGCTCCTTCAGGTCTCATGGAGACAAGCCACCCACAACTTGGTCTACCTGCATTAGGAGCTTGGTCATCATCCTTCAAACTGAAGGTACATTTCTCTCTGCTGTCTTCAAACCAATACACCATTAATCCCATGATTTAATTTAATCCCATCTAACTGAATCTCACTATTGTACAATCCAAGTCTAGAACCATTGAGTCAAATCCTTTAATCCCCTAGACCATCAGGAAGATGTAGGAAGTATCCTAGAAGCTCACCCTGGATGGAAATCAATGATGAAATGACAAGATCCACAGTCAGAATCTTTTATTTTTCATTCTGGCTATAAATAACTTTATGACCTTAGTGTAATCACTTTATCTCTGTCTGACTAATTTCATTTCTTTATGTAGAGTTCGAATTAACAGACCTGTCCTCTTTGAGAGATGTCACAGTGTTAACTGAAAAATTCTATGTGAACTTGTTTTGAGTTCTAATACAACAGCAGTAATTATGTTAATTCAGGGCATAGTAAATCTTTTGTTTTTTTCCATGAATGCAGGCTTTAGTCAAATCTTTCCAAGCAAAGTATCCTCTGTACAATTGGTGCTCCTCAAATACTTCTTGTTTTTGATAAGAAGAGAAATGACTCATTGTCAAGTAACATACTCTCTACTTTCTCTGAATTGTAACTGGTATACATTGTACCATCCTAGTCAATTTGATCAACCCCCTCATCACATTTATGTCTCACTTCTTGATCAGAAACAAACTCTCTTCTCTATGTTCATTGGGTTTTTCTGCAAGCTGAAATAATGAATAGTCATATATCAAATAACAGAACACTTGACTTTTGGGTCTATTTTTAATCACACTTGTGCAATTTTTATTGAGACTCTGTTATGTCTAGAGCTCTGTTGGAGAACAACTCACAGAACTGGTCTTCCAAGAGGTTACATAGTAATAGCTAAAATAACAACTGACATCCATATATTGCTTTACAGTTGGAATGTGGCTTCCTATGGTTAGAGGTTTCTCAAACTTCAGTCATTTTTATAACATCAGCATGACATTTTGCCGTACTTTCTTTTCTTTTCTTTTTTTTTTTTTTTTTTTTGCAGTACGCGGGCCTCTCAGTATTGTGGCCTCTCCCGTTGCGGAGTACAGGCTCCAGACGCACAGGCCCAGCAGACATGGCTCACGGGCCCAGCCGCTCCGTGGCATGTGGGGTCTTCCCGGACCAGGGCACGAACCCATGTCCCCTGCATCGGCAGGCGGACTCTCAACCACTGCGCCACCAGGGGAGCCCTGCCATATTTTCATAACTTAAGCTCTACTATTTACCAACCATTTTACTTTATACCGCCTTGCCTTTTTTTTAACAAAGTTTATTTAAAAAGTGAACTTTATATCACTCCTATAACTAGAAAACCAATACTGCTTGCCATAAATAGAAAGTAAATAAATGCAATGAAAACAAGACAACACTGTTTAATTCCTGCTGCATACTGCTGTTGGGTAAAGGTCTCTGGGCCTGAGATATGCTCTTTTTTGTGAGGGGTAGGGAAAATGAAAGAAAGAGATTTGCATGTATGAGATAAAGTTTCAAGACAGCTAAGCTCTAAGTTGAGATTTTTTTTTAGTGAATTATTTAAATTTTGGAAAACCATATAATGGATTGTAATCTTAATTTGTACAACAACCTGGTTAAGTAATTTGTTAAGTAAGCAGCACAAATATTATCCCCTATTTATAGATGACAAAACTAGGGCTCTCAGAGGTTATAGGACTTGCTCCTCGATCATATAAGCTGGTAAATGACAGAGCTGGGCCTCAAACACAGACTTCCTCATTCCAAACTGTGGCTCTTTCTACTGCACCAAAATCCCTTCTGGAGTAAATCCCTGTGAGGAGAGTCACAGAGGACTTGGGGGGAGCACGCATTCCCTCAAGCAGTTCACAATCTAGTCATGGAGATGAGAGGTGCCAAGTGATATATTTAAATGGCATCAAGGGAAAGTAAATGAGTGTGCTTTGAGATAACTAGCCCAGAGAATAATGGTGAAAATATTTAGCAAGTGAGTTCACGTTAAGTTGGACTATTAGGGAAGGCTTTCTGGAGAAGGTGAGATTAAAGGGTGGATAAAATTAGATGAAGAGAAGACAGAGGGAAGGCATTTCAAATAATAACAACTGTGATCACAATTACCAAAAATATCAAAGAAAGCTCTGTTATGGTTCCCTGCAGATAGGGGAGAATGCAGATGTGACAGGAAGTGCTGCAGCTACATTTTAGTCTCATGTGCTACGAGGTGGAATCAATTACTGTCTTGGACTCTTTAAAAATAAATTATTTCCCCCTTAAAAATATGTATGATTCAGAAAACTGCTTACAGAATTTTTTTCCTAAGGAAATAATGTCGGATGTGGGCTAATACTTACAGAGATGTGCCTCATCCTTACAGGGAAATTGGAAATAACTCATGTTTGACAACATGGGACTTAGTTACATAAACTTTGACACACTGACACTGAGGACACAGCAGACTTCAGAAAGGATGTCAACCTTTGCTACTGAAATGTGGTCCTTGGACCAACCCCATCACTTCTACCTGGAACTTGTTAAAATGCAGTTTCTGATTCAGTAGGTCTGGAGCCAGGTCTGAGATTCTGCATTTCTAACAGTTTGCCAGTGATTCACAATGCGTTAAAGTTTGAGGAGCACTGAGGTAGATGATTAGAGGCATGGAAAGATATTGCAATTAAGTGGCAATTAAACAGGCTGACTTCATAAGAATTAGTTCTATATGGTACTACACTGGTAAAATTTAAAAATACGTATAAATTCATACATATGAGTGAAAGAGACAGACATACAGAAGAGACAGAGAGAGCAAGAGAGCCAGTACAAGACAGCAAGACAGATAAGAAGAGTATTTCCCAAAATCCCAGCAGCAGTGGAAGTAAAGGAGATTTAAATATTCTTCTGTGTTTGCTTATCCGTATTTTCTACTATGAACATGCCTCTTTAAAGTATAAAAGCAATAAAACTATATTTTTAATTCCTTCTCTGTTCTCAGAATTTCATTGAGTTCTTTCTGGAAAAATAAACATGAACCAACAGGCTGAACTGGAAGACAACTACCCACAGGGATTTCATCAGTGTAACAAGGTGCTGTCAGAAGAGAGAAAGACTTAGAAAAATTTTCCACTAGGTGTGAAATGTCTGTGTAACCTTCACGTTGTAGTCCCTGGAGCTCTTGGGATACATAAAATAAATTTCTTTTTTTTAAACAAGGCTATAAAGCTACAGGAGCATAGACATTTTCAAGACTGCCAACTGGGAAAGTGCTTTTAAGATGAAACATCAATTTCCCTCAACAAGTATTTTCAGTGGTTTTATTCTGAGTTCTGGATGGGAAGATTCCAACCATGCTAGTTGGAAGTTGAAAGAGGATCCAGCTGCTTTGTCAGAATGATTCTTTGCCTGAATTCTCTCTTGGAAAATTTACCTGAAACTTTACTCATTTCTGTCAGTTGTCCCCCATTTTGGTGACCCCTTTATTTCAGCATACTGTGGTAGGAAAATGATTCAAATCCCAGGTTCACTGTTTCCTAGCTACAGGGAGGATTAGACAACAGAAGTAAAGGTCCAAATTCCTTTAACACAAAATTGGGGGGAATGGTATCTCCTTTAGTTAAGAGGATTAAATAAAATAAAGCATTTATTAGGGAGTACTAGGAAGTTATTAAAAAGTTGATTGATTGGTTGATTTATTCCTCATTCAACAACTGGGTACCATGTGTCCATTATATGCTGGAAACTGCTGAGGGCAGAGAATATAAATGATCCCAGACATGTTCCCTTAACTCAGAATGCTTTTAGGCTCAAGGGATATAACCAAGGCAACACCATTACTGTAGAGCGTCAGAAGTGCTATGATAGGGAGAGGGCCCGCTATCGTGGGAACCAATAAGAGGAGGACCTTACCCAACGACAGGGGTGGTGATGGTGAAGTCTTCCTGGAGGAAGTGACACTGAACTGAGGGCTGACAGACTAGTGGGTCTTAGCTGGGGAAGGCTGGGAAGTGCCAGACAGCGGGGGTATCACAATTAAAGGCTCAAAGGCGAGAAAGAGCATGCATATTCAGGTGCTCAGCAAACTAAAATGATTAAGATATGAATTTGGGGTAGAGGATGGGGGCAGTGGAAAGAAGGTAAGTAACACTGAAGGGGTCAGCAGAGTCCACCCATGAATGGGCCTTGTAAGCCATGCAAAGGAAGTTTACCTTCCTCTGAAGGGGCATGAACATTACCATGATCTGTCTGGGGTTTTAGGAAGAATGCTCTGGCCACAGTGTGGAGCAAAAGAGTAGAATTGGAGATCAGCTGCAAGGCTGATGCATTAATGCAGGTGAGAGATGATCCTAGTCTGAACTAGGCCAATGTCAGTGGAAAGGGATGACTGTAAATGGCGCGAGATTGGTGACTAACTGGAAGTGGGGATGATGGAAAAGGCAGTGAGAATGTACTTAATAAATGCTTATTTCCTTCCTGTCCTCTCCATGGAGATCTATCGGCCCCTTCAGGCCAAGGGAAGATTAAACAGCAGGGGAAAAAAAATATTTTCTGGCCACACAATACCTGGCTCTCCTTAAGAAGTAATTGCTTCAAATTTATACAGTAGGCTAGCAGGTCTCAGAGTGAAGTTTAGGGATCCTTAAGCGTCCCTGCATTTCCATTTAGGGGGTCTGTGAGGTCAAAATTATTTTCACAATAATAATAAGACATACTTGCCTTTTTTGCTCTCATTCTAGCAAAGCATACTGTGGAGTTTTCCAGAGGCTAAGTGTCTGGAATGATGCAATGGCTCTGATGTAATATTATATGTTCTTGGGCTTTAAATTTTTACCAGTTTTAATTTCGAATATGGTAAATATAGAAAGCTATAACTGACATAAACAAAAGCTCTTGGGGCCCTCAGTAATTTGTAAGAGCGTAAAGGGGACCTGAGACCACAAAATTTGAGAGCCATTGTCATAAGCATTTAAAGAACATTTTAGAGGCATCTACTACCAAGAGCTCAGCAAATTTATAAATAAGGGTAAACTCTACTTACTGAAGAGCCTAGTTCTTATCTGAGTTTTGGTGTCCTTTCAAATCAGAGCTACTGCCTGTATAACATAGGGATAATGCCTGGACTTTAAAGATGGCATCTAGCTAAGGAAATCAAAGTACATAACACACAGTGTACTCAGTAGAAACATGAAATCTGTATCTGCCATGCTGAAGATACTTTGTTCTTTAAACTTGTTTTTAAAGTTAGAAAACAAAGTCACTGAGTAATACTCATAGCTTAGAACAAGATCTCTGCTGTGTGGGCAGAAAAGCAAAATAGAAGCTGCAGTGTGGGCAAGTGGAGAATAACAGTGAGGAGAAATGATGCAAAGTAGACTCTGAACCAGGAGTTCCAAACTCAAGTTTCCACCCCCGAGAGGACTTCAGGATCCTCTATGGACCATGCCTTTAAAACCTTAGGGAACTGGGCCAGCTAATCAAGCGTAAACCCAGCAGTCCCCTTCTTGCCACCCAAAAGGTCTGGAGACGTGAAGGGAACTTTATTGTGCCCCTGAAGAATACCGGGGAGTCTGCCCTTCCAAGAGGTCACTGGATGTCTCAGCATGAAGAGCCTGGGGAAGGTCAGGATAAGAACAACATAGAAAAATGGTCCACGAGACTGACAGCAGTTAAAGCTCAAGACTTGAGACCAGGATTCCATACGGTTTTCAGGAAGATTGAGAGATCTCTAAGTGCTAATATGAAATCGTCTCCTATAAGTAAAGTAGGGGAAAAAAGCCAACAGGAGAACAGTGTATAATATGGTCTCCTTTGTAAAAAAAAAAAAAAAAAAGGTCGGGGGACGGGAGTCTATGCAAATGCTTGTAAATCATAGACTATTGATGGAAGAATACATCAGAAGTGAAAATAACAGTGTCCTGTGGGAAGGGAAAATGGGGGACTCAGGCTCTGGGTTGGGAGTCTTATTTTTCATTGTGCCCATTTTTGTACTGTTTAAATATTTAATCAGGTAGAGTTTAAGTAATAAAAAAGTTACAATGAAAATAAAGAATCTGAATGTAAAAAAATGGGATTCATTAGTGGGTAAATCTAAGAAGACTAAGAAGTGCTCATGGCTCAAGTATGCGAAACCCCAAAAGGGGTGGATTTCTTCTAGTCTTGGATTATAAAACTGAGGACTGTCCCTGAAGTTTCTGAAAAAGGTTCAAGATTTCTTTTGTTTTTAAAAAAATTAAATAGAACTCTATTTGGTAAATAAAACATCTTTTCAACTTACTATCCTTAAGAGGTGCTTCAGGAAGGATTTAGATAAATGCACGAATTACTTTGAATCTATTTATTCCTCGGTAAATTTTTGACCTTTTGTCTAAAAGCAATAGCATTGACTCTAACCCTGCTCAGAGGTGAACAGTTTTCAAATATTTTATATTGTATGAAATAAAAATTTAAAACATTTTTCTGATTCTAAAAACATGTTTCATTGTAGAAACTAAAAATAGTTATTTAAAAGTTAGAATAAAGCTATATACACAGATTTGACCATTTTACCCCACTTAACCTTGCTGTGTAACTATTTTGCGGTTTAATGAAAAAAGTATGTAAAAAACTTTATTTTTAGTGGTTATCATAATTGATTTACTAATTGCTTTATTATCATTTACATTGTCAATTAGATTGTTTGACTGCAGCAACATTTTTAAGTCCCTTAATACATTCTGGAACCTACTTTCAAGAAAGGTTTTTAAATTTTCATAGCAGAACTGTGAATATAATTTAAAATCGATTACTAGCATAAGAAAACACTGATCGTAGCCATGCTGAAAGAGTCTGCCTGACACCTGACTGTATACCTGGGATTGCAATCTTCTACAATGTTTGTCTACCTACCATAGCAGCACTGACCCGAAATCCTTATTCTGTCCCTACTCTGAGACCCTCCTATGTTCAGGTGCTCCCGCTTCTTAGCCTGACTCTCCCCAATGTGTCTCCATTTCCAAAATTAGGCTTCTGCTTTAGATGACCATTTTCTTGGCTGCTATCCCGTATCAATGGTTTGAAGCATCTCCTCAAAATCCTTCCCACATATTTTATAAAATAAACTATTCTTTAGCTATTTACTTAAAATTATCTGTCATTTTCCTGGATAGGGTAAGAGAGAGAATGTGCTGAGTGCTAACTGAGTATACCATTTACTACAATTCAGGGGTTTTGTTTTACTTTTTTAAAATTTCTAAATGGCTGGGAAACCAAAGACATAGTTTTAATGCAACAGGACTCATGAACGTGTCAGAGAGACTGCACAGGAAAAACTCTGAAGAAATTTAGAGTAACACCACTAGACACACCAGACTTGGGTGTGGGTTCCAATTTTCAACGTACTAGCTATAGGATGGTAGTACATTGTTTTAAATGGCCACAATTCCTTGTAGCTCCTTCCATCATAAGTCAGTTTCTCTACCCTTTGAATCTGGACTGGTGTTATGATTTGCTTTGGCCATTACAATGAAGAAGTGACGCTGTGGCAGTTCCAAACCTGGGCTTTGGCTCTTGTTCTTGTGACCCCTGCCACTTCCACCACGTGAACAAGCCCGAAGTTGTCAGCTAGAAATGCCAGACACATAGAGCAGATGATGAGCATCACGGCTGAGGCTATACAAGAACACCCACCCCCAGCTAAGTCAGCGGTTGACCCAGCAGTCACATAAATGAAGCCAAAGCAAACCAGAAGAACTGCCGTGCTGAGCTCAGACCAAACTGCTGACACAAAGAACTGTAAGCTAAACTAATGATCTATTTTAAGCTGCTACTAAGTTTTCAGGTGGTTTTTTATGGGGCAAAAATTAACTGATAGAGTTACCTTAGGCGTGTCAGTTAACCTTCCTTGGTTCTAGTTTCCTTTTCTCTCACAAAAGGAACAACTGTTCAACTCAAAGGTTCCCTATATTATTAACATTTAATTATTTGAAAACAGTATTGCCCAAAAGAACAACGATGAAACTGCTCCATGTCTGAGGTGTCCAATATGGCAGCCATAGCTGCATGTGGCTATATGGCTTGTAACGTGGGCTAGTACATCTGAAGAACCGAATTTTTAATTTTATTTAATTTCTATCAATTTAAATTCAAACAGTCACATAAGACTAGTAACTACCATATCAGAGACCTCTATTTCAGAACTTCAATGAACTGATCTTCCCAATCTTTGGATAGCCAACACTAAGATCTTCCATCCCTGGGCAAGATGACTGGGGAGAACTCATTGTTTAGGTAAACAAGTAGGTGAAACCCTTTTCTCCCACAAAACCCCAGAATTAGTTTCCTAGGACATCTGCTAGCAAAGCTGACTAGTTCTCCTGGGAGAGTCACGGAGTAGGAGCTTAGTAAAGTAGGAAGCAGAGGCAGCGAACGGAGAAGCAGAGGTCTTGACTGTTACCCCATGTGACCTGGCTGTGAGCTTCCTTTCTAATTCTTTTCCTGGTAAATACCCCTTGTCACTGGGCTCCAGCCACACAAGGCTGCTGGCTTTTCCTCAAACGTGTCACACAAGTTCCCATCTCTCAGCCTGCTGTTGTTAACTTCCTTCTTAGCCTGAAATATTCTTTCCCTAGATGGGCGTTTCTTCACTTCAGTGCTGTTATCATTTTGGGCTGAATAATTTTTTGTTACAGGGAGCTGTTCTGTGCATTGTAGGATGTTCAGCAGCATCTCCAGCCTCTACCTCCTAGATGCCAGTAGCACTTCCCACCTCCAGACCAGATTGTGACAACCGAAAGCATCTCCAGATGCCAAATGTCCCTTGAGAGGCAAAATCACTGCTAGTAGGAATCACTGCCCTAGATATCGGCAGGACTCACTCCCTCACTTAATTTAGGTCTGTACTCAAATGACACCTCTAGGGAAACTTTTTCAAAATCCAGGCTAAAACAGAAAGCCCATCTTCCTCTGTCCCCTTTCCCGGTTTTATTTTTCCTCACAGTACTTATCATCAGCTAACATTATATCAGATAGTTCTGTGTTTATTGTCTGTCTTCACTGTTTTGTTCACTGCTATAATCCTAGCACCAGGAACCTGAACGGCTGGTAGATGCTTTACGAAGGACGGAAGGAAGAAATTACCCTGTGGAAAGCTGGAAGAGAGACAGGAAGTTCTCCTCCTGGGGGAAGGGAAACACAGCACCAACAGAAAGCCTTCAGCTTTATTTAGCTATTAAAAGCTGTCTTGCCTGTCACATACAGCAATGATGAGGTTTTAGGGAATTTCCTAATAATGGGCATACTTTTACTCACGTTCTCTATAAGGATGCTTTGAATGCAGAAATAAAACATTTAAAAATTTTCAGCCACATTTACGAATGGTACGAACTTTTGAGACCTAAAATTACAGTCGTTTCATATCATCAAGAAACTATCTCACCCATTATAAACATTGATACCTGCTTGCCATTGAGCAAAAAAACATTGTCACAGTTAGAAAAGTGTCTGATTAAAGAAAGACCTGCATTTTCCTTCACACTTATTCGTTGAAAATGTGTTTCTAAGAGGTTTTGATTAGCATTACTGTGTAGGCCTATCAATTCAATGGGTGTTATTCCCAGCACTAATAAGTTTATTCATGTAGTGAAGTCCTTACTTAATTGTAAGACTGACTTTTTTTTTTTTTCCTGAAAATCTGCTATATTCTTTCTGAATTCCTGAAGACATATTAGGCTGATTTCTAAGAGGCTGACTTTCTTCTGGAAAGAACTTTAAGTATTCAAGAGAAATTACAAGTGCCAAGAAAATTGCATATTTTGGAGAAGGAGGTAAAGATATCTCCTGACTGGTGGTAGGTCCTTGTGAATGGTCAGAATCTCCAGGGACTACTTCTGAATACGTTAAATACAACTTTTAAAAATTAATTCTACTTTCATCTTTTCCAAGTTTTCACTGATTAAAGTCTAAACTGCATAATACTTCCTCTCCTAATAGACTATCTGCAACTTTGTGCGTATGTGTATTGTAGTGACCTAAGGTCATCCTTATGAACGGAAGTCCTTCTCTGAGCTGTGCATAGCACACGCAAGGGTGAGCACAGCGCAGGTCTCCCGTTTTCAGGATGAGGTTCCCAAGAGTAGCCCGGAACTTACTTCCTCTCACAGGTGGAGTACAGCACATGCGGAACCATGATGCATTGTCACAAGCCTGCCTTTTACAAAATTGATGGCTAAATCAAAGACTAAAAGTAGCCTTTCCATCCTGGGGTTTTCATGATTAAAAAAAAAAAAAATCATCATCTTCTTTACTCTTTTTCTAGAGTCTTATCAACTTCTGGTAACCTTCCAAACCTTGTTTGTGATGTCTAGTCAGCCCTCTTGGCAACTCACATCACTCATCTATTTCCGTTTCGCTAGTTGTATGGAGAAGAAGGAGTCCTCATTATTAGTCCGAGAACTGATGTGAGAACAGGTAGGGAAAACCTACACCTAAGGTGCCGTGTCCTCTCCTAACTCCACCATCCCCATCCCCATCACCACCACCACCATCATCAGAACATGACCATTTTCAGAGACTTAATACCAGACTACATTTTTCTGAAAGTATTACTCACTGTTTGACTTTGAACAAAATTCTAGACATCCACAAAATGCATTTTAATGAACAATGTTTGGATGTTTTCCATAGTATCTATAGGACATATCAAATTCTTCTTGTATTTTCTTGCATAATAACATTTTACTTTCTGAATAACATCCCAGTTGACACATGGGCAGGCAGAAAGATGACTGAAGATAGCAATGCTGCCTCTTCAAGGTTAGAGCCATAATTGCCTAGCTGGAGAGTAGCTGAAGTGTCCTCAAGTAAGGCTCAGATTTGAAATAATCTTTCCCTGACAGTCTACTAAAAAATGACGGAAACCCTTGGGAAGTATTCTGCAATCTATCTGTGCATTAGTTTGTCCTCTGGAATCAACACAGAGACTCCTCTGAAAGCTCTGTGCTAAGGATTTTTTTTTTTTCTAAAAGTTAAAGGTTTTATTGTCCAGAGGCTCCAAGACTAGCTCCTGCGGGCACAGTCAACCTGCTCTCATTGTGTGTGAAACGAGGCACAGTCCACCGGTAACCTGGCTAATACGACCAAGGTGCGCTATTCAATACTACTCAGAGGGTGGCAGTCTATTTACAAAGGTGTTCTCTGTAAAGAATAAACAATGGACAATTTTTATATAGCTGCATTATATACTGGCTGTTTATAAAAGTTAAAACCGAAGTATCCATGCCTTGGTCAACTATAAGAATCTATTCTTTTTCTAATTTGCTCTTTAAAATTTGTCTTTTCACATTGTTTTGAGTTGCAGGTCATTGAGGGGACGGGGAGGAGGGAAAGGTACTCTCTCTTTTTATTGAGAAATACTGAAATAAATACCCCCATTCAGCCGAGCATAGCGGCTTGTACAATACATCAACAGAATGGAAAACACACTTAGAAAAGCAGAAGGCTTGTGAAGACCATCCCTTTTTAAACAAGTTACACAACACTTAAATAACATGTGTATCCAGCCAGGTTTCCTAGGCTTGCTCATTTCAAGTCACTTCCAATTTCCATGCCCCCTTGCCTTTCCCAGTCCACACTGCAGGACACCACATATAACGCACTCACTCCTAATCCAACTGCACGTAGTTACAATTTTCTACAGCCGAAGACTCTACCAGATGACAGTGATGACAGCTCATTCATTACTGCATTCAGCATACATATCGTGGACCTACTATATGCCAGGCAACGTGTGGGCCCCTGACCTCATGGTCACTGGCCACCATGGCACTGTATGTCTGAAGGCCTTCAGTAAATTTTTTATGCAGTGACAACCCTGTGTGATCCCTGGGGTGATGTGATTTATCCTTATATTAAATGTAACCCTCCACATCACAGCAGTGTTATTCCAGGGTTGATGCCTGATATCTACCTTTAGACCAACCATATCTTGAGAGATGGCTGAGATCTATAATAATTTTTTGATAAATCCCTTTGCTGGCCTCCTCTATTTGATCCTTTCTTTCTCTCAGGCTCCTAGTGTTTCTATCTTATAGCCACCATGCCCTCTCTTGTCCACACAGTCTCTTTTCTTTTCCTATCCTCTTGTCTGTCAAATATTCTCTACTTCAATTATCTTTTTTCTTTTGCCTCAGTCATGTCTTCAATGCTTCTGTGTTCATTATCTCAGTCTGGTCAGAGAGTCAATGGTACTACTAAAATATCTCAGTTTCCAGGTCTTCCTAGGTACTACTCTTACTTTTATCTGCTCAAAGTCTGGATAAAGAATTCCTTAAAACACACATTTATCTGTTCCCAACACTGTTCCCCTCTCCCCCATCAAACCTGGTTTGGTGCCATTCCAGAGGCTCAAAGTTGTTCGCAATCTGACATCTGAGCTCTGGATAATGGATGAACTACAGTAGCTGACCTAGCCAGAGACAGTGAGAGCTCTTCCTGAGACACTGGGCACACTCACATCATTTGACAAAACGTAGAGGCTGAATCAGAATGTAAGAGCTAATGAATAGCACCTTAGAAAACAGGCCAAAGAGCTATAAACATTGCAGCATATTTCTCTGCAACCTTGGACAGACTGTGCTGACTCACTGATTCTCAAGTTTTCAGAGAAGAAATGGGAATGTTAGATCAGAAAGGGACCTACACTAAGGTTCCATGGAAGGGAGGTACCCTATAAGAAGCCCAGTACACTTCAGTTTATTTGGAAATGGTGGCAGATTGAAATGGTTAGGTCAATTTAATTCTTTGACTAACCAAGAATTGCCATATGCACCATACATGGACCTCTGATTTTCAAAGAATAGGATGAAATGAGTTTATCAATAAAAAGATGCTGCCAGGGCTTCCCTGGTGGCGCAGTGGTTGAGAGTCCGCCTGCGGATGCAGGGGACACGGGTTCGTGCCCCGGTCCAGGAAGATCCCACATGCCGCGGAGCGGCTGGGCCTGTGAGCCATGGCCGCTGAGCCTGCGCGTCCAGAGCCTGTGCTCTGCAACGGGAGAGGCCACAACAGTGAGAGGCCCACGTACCGCAAAAAAAAAAAAAAACCCAAAATACAAACAAACAAAAACCAAAACGAAACAAAAAGATGCTGCCAAAAAAAGCCTATTTGATTTTTTTAAAGAACTCTAGAAAAAGTGGAATTCTATACAAAGTCATCTAAATTTGAAAGTTAAACTGATGAACAATAAAGTTATATAACACCAGCTCACCTAATCTGGGTTCAATGTATTGCTTGAGATTCTGAATTTTTTACCTGGCTCTTAAATTGTTTTCTTAGATTCTCTGTACAGCTTCTCCTCTTTTTCTCTGTCTAAAATCATCTGAAGCCTCTTGCAGTAATTATACTGGAGTAGGCCATCCCATAAAATGGTCAAACAATTCACTTTTCAGTGACTCAACTACATAAAAATTCCACTGAAAATTTTAGTCACAAAAAAACAGCGCATGCATGTATTAAGATCTAATCAGATTGGGATAGATGAAGACAATGATGACAGCTCGATGACTTCACACTGGTCCAGCATAATTGTGTTACTCAGACTGGCACCGTGGCCCTTACTGCCAGCCAGGCTTACATTAATTGTATCAGAGTCACTGAATGCCTAGGACCGGATATAAATCTCATGCACGTTCAAATACTTGGATCAATAGTTCCCACTGTGGAAATGGCTTTATATCAGCTCATTAAAAGATGACCCATTTTCAAGTCCTCTTCAACTTCTGGAACTTTAAAGTGTGGTATCAACTTATTTCCCTCATGACTCTCTCTGAATTTATACCAGTGTCTTCCTTTTTGAAATTGTAGAGCTGGTCTGAGGAAAGTGGGACACACTTCCCTTGACATATTTCAAGCTGTATGAGAAAGAGAAACTTAGCTGCAATAAAATGGAATATTGGCAGAAAGCAATCAAGTCCTCTGCAAAGTCTCACCCGCTCTCTTCCACCTCCACTTCATATAATACCCCAAATGCCAGTTCCTGATGAATATTTCTTCTGGGCATGTACTGCTAAGACTTCACTGTTTGAAGGCATAATGTTTCGGAGGCATAATGTGCTATCCTGGTACTCACAGTCACAAGATATTCTTTTCCTTGGTTACCAGCATCAAATTTTGGGTCAGGAGAGTCATACTATTCCTCAGGGGACCTACTGTAACGCTCTTGTCACCAAATTAGTGGGAGAGGAAGTGTGGCTAACATCTTAAAACCTTGTATATTATTTGCAACCCAGTACTAACTTCTTTAGCACTATTTTTCTGTTTCACATCTGCCCTAGACTATTCCACATCATTTTTTTTGTTTTATCTGAGTTCTTCACAAAGCTCTCAGATGATGCTCAATGCTCTCAAGATGCCTTTACATCTTAGTTCCTACACCTTTATTGTGCAAGGTAAGAGCTTAGGCTGAGAAATGAGAGGAATCAGAGTACTTGAGGAGTTGCATCTAAAATCTCCACTAATGGCAGAAGAGGAAGTGTCCAGAAGGTGAGAGGCAGAGCAGAGAAAGACAGGAACCAACGTGGGCTGAATTTAGGGGTTTATGGAAAGTTTCAGTTTCAACTGAGGTCAAATATTCAGTACTTAGAAGAATACCAACAAGCTCACTAAGTAAAATGGACCTCAGACCTCAACAAACTTCATATAACCACCTCAATGACTCAGAATATGTTGCCTCACGTTATTATCCACCTTTCTGGATTATCCTCCCTTTGGGTTTCCATTATTGCATATAATAGAGTCGACTACACCTAGAAACCACGTTTAGCAATACATACATAAAATAAATACAACATTATGTGACTTCAAGCAAGTCACATCACATTGCAGGGTCTTAGTCTTTGAGAAAACACTAAATTCCCTCCAAATTCTACTGTAGCTCTATGATATGGTTCACACAGTCAAACTTCTATAGGGGCCAAGGAGGTAACATAAATGGATGAAGCAGGCTATAGATAAACCTGTAGACGCTATGCTACTAGTGTCATGACCAATCAATACAAGCAATTCTTGCCTTGCTATACTGTATCTTAAAAACCTCTGTGTGTGCCAAACAAAACCAAATGAGGCTGATTTTGGGATTTGGGGACATCAGTTTGACTCTGAGAATCTATAATAATTTACCAGCTACTGCAAAAGAACCTGCAGAAGATGGTACACAAACTGTTCAACAATGGAGTCGGAAAGACGGTTTTGAAGATGAAAGTGCCCAACTGAGACAGCCTTGTCGGAAAGTGCAAGGGTGAAATTTCACTGTGAATACATGGATTACGAGAGAATTTGTTAACTGGTCCCTGAGTATTAAACTACAGAACTGCAAGAAGAAACCTGCAGCTGTCCATGGTGCTTAAGAATTCTCCATAAAGCTGGAGCCTCTTCTCAGAGTCTGTGGTATGGGAATACTTTACACTGAACATATTGTGTGTTAAAAAAAAAAAATCATCTCGGTGTAGCCCAGGAGGATCTGATGTATTCTTCACTCAACTCATATCAAATATTTAAACAGAAACTCATGTCCTCGATTTCCTTTCTGTAGTTCTGAAACAATTTATGTGTGTAGGGTGGTTGGTGTGTGTGTGTGTGTGTGTGTGTGTGTGTGTGTGTGTGTGTGTGTGTGTGTTACACCTTTGAAAGCTTCCACCAGCATCATATATTCCCCTGATGTTAATAATATCCTGACTTGATTCTCTAAGTTTCCAAAGTGCAGTGCTTGATACAAATAAATGTTTAGGTACCAGTAATTCTGCTCTGGAGTGTGCAGTTCTGTGTTATAGGAATGCCAATTTCTGATCCTTCTCCCTACAAGTTTCACTCCTTGGTAACTACTGCCTTTTATAAAGTTAAGAAAAATTACTATTGTCTCAAAGCGAGGGTAATTTAAAATTCTTTATAACACACTAAAAAAGAAGAAAGAAAAAAGAAAACAAAAAAGGAGGTTGAAAACAGCATCTAATCCAGAAAATCTTCCACTCTGAAAATTTAAAACCACTTTTAAAATATAATTCACCTGGTTTATTTTGAAATCAAAACATCAATTCTGTATGTTCACAAAACCCAGAGCAAAATGATATTGGCTGGATTTCAGTTACTGTCACCCTTTTCCATTATAAACGTTGTGAAATGTTGATCCTACATTGATACTGGCTAGAGGAGTTTTTGTGCAAATCCGGAATTTAAAAAAAAAATTTTAGACCTAGTAATTTGCCTTGATTGGAGTAAAAACAGTAAAAGAAGAAAAACATGGAGACAAAAATATGTGGTCCAATAAAATAACCAAACATTTAAGTCTTCTCCTTTCTTTCACAATGAAAGTTTCAAAAGCTATAATCATGAGGAACAAGACAAGGTTGTCTACTCTCACCACTATTATCCAACATAGTTCTGGAAGTTTTAGCCACAGCAATCAGAGAAGAAAAAGAAATAAAGGGAATCCAAACCAGAAAAGAAGAAGTAAAACTGTCACTGTTTGCAGATGACATGATACTATACATAGAGAATCCTAAAGATGCTACCAGAAAACTACTAGAGCTAATCAATGAATTTGGTAAAGTAGCAGGATACCAAATTAATGCACAGAAATCTCTTGCATTCTTATACACTAATGATGAAATATATGAAAGAGAAATTAAGGAAACACTCCCATTTACCGTTGCAACAAAAAGAATAAGATACCTAGGAATAAACCTATCTAAGGAGACAAAAGTCCTGTATGCAGAAAGCTGTAAGACGCTGATGAAAGAAATTAAAGATGATACAAACAGGTGGAGAGATATACCATGTTCTTGCATTGGAAGAATCAACATTGTGAAAATAACTATACTACCCAAAGCAATCTACAGATTCAGTGCAATCCCTATGAAATTACCAATGGCATTTTTCACAGAACTAGAACAAGAAATTTCATAATTTGTGTGGAAACACAAAAGACCCCGAATAGCCAAAGCAATCTTGAGAAAGAAAAACGGAGCTGGAGGAATCAGGCTCCCAGACTTCAGACTATACTACAAAGCTACAGTAATCAAGACAGTATGATAGTGGCACAAAAACAGAAATATAGATCAATGGAACAAGATATAAAGCCCAGATATCAACCCATGCACCTATGGTCACCTTATTTTTGATAAAGGAGGCAAGAATATATAATGGAGAAAAGGCAGCCTTTCAATAAGTGGTACTGGGAAATATGGACAGCTACATGTAAAAGAATGAAATTAGAACACTCCCTAACACCATACACAAAAATAAATTCAAAATGGATTAAAGACCTAAATGTAAGGCCAGACACTGTAAAACTCTTAGAGGAAAAAATAGGCAGAACACTCTAAGATATAAATCACAGCAAGATTCTTTTTGACCTACCTACTAGAGTATGGGAAATAAAAACAAAAATAAACAAATGGGACCTAATGAAACAAAGGAAACCATAAACAAGACGAAAAGACAACCCTCAGAATGGGAGAAAATATTTGCAAATGAAGCAACTGACAAAAGATTAATCTCCAAAATTTACAAGCAGCTCATGCAGCTCAATATCAAAAAAACAAACAACCCAATCCAAAAATGGGCAGAAGACCTAAACAGACATTTCTCCAAAGAAGATATACAGATTGCCAACAAACACATGAAAGGATGCTCAACATCACTAATCATTAGAGAAATGCAAATCAAAACTACAATGAGTTATCATCTCACACCAGTCAGAATGGCCATCATCAAAAAATCTACAAACAATGAATGCTGGAGAGGGTGTGGAGAAAAGGGAACCCTTTTCCACTGTTGGTGGGAATGTAGATTGATACAGCTGCTTATGGAGAACAGTATGGAGGTTCCTTAAAAAACTAAAAATAGAACTACCATATGACCCAGCAATCCCAGTACTGGGCATATACCCTGAGTAAACCACAATTCAAAAAGAGTCATGTACCACAATGTTCACTGCAGCTCTATTTACAATAGCCAGGACATGGAAGCAACCTAAGTGTCCATCGACAGATGAATGGATAAAGAAGATATGGCACATATATATAATGGAATATTAGCCATAAAAAGAAACAAAATTGAGTTATTTGTAGTGAGGTGGATGGACATAGAGTCTCTCATACAGAGTGAAGTAAGTCAGAAAGAGAAAAAAAAATACCGTATGCTAACACATATATATGGAATCTAAAGAAAAAAATGGTTATGAAGAACCTACGGGCAGGACAGGAATAAAGATGCAGATGTACAGAATGGACTTGAGGACACGGGGAGGGGGAAGGGTAAGCTGGGACAAAGTGAGAGAGTGGCATGGACATATATACACTACCAAATGTAAAATCGATAGCTAGTGGGAAGCAGCCACATAGCACAGGTAGATCAGCTCGGTGCTTTGTGACCACCTAGAGGGGTGGGATAGGGAGGGTGGGAGCGAGATGCAAGAGGGAGGGGATATGGGGATATATGTATACGTATAGCTGATTCACTTTGTTATAAAGCAGAAACTAACACACCATTGTAAAGCAATTACACTCCAATAAAGATGTTAAAAAAAAAAGAGAAAAACACATACCATATGCTAACACATATATATGGAATCTAAAAAAAAAAAAAAAAAAAGGTTCTGAAGAACTTAGGGGCCGGAGAGGAATAAAGACGCCGACGTAGAGAATGGACTTGAGGACATGGGGAGGGGGAAGGGTAAGCTGGGACGAAGTGAGAGAGTGGCATGGACATATATACACTACCAAATGTAAAATAAATAGCTAGTGGGAAGCAGTTGCATAGCACAGGGAGATCAGCTCGGTGCTTTGTGACCACCAAGAGGGGTGGGATAGGGAGGGTGGGAGCGAGATGCAAGAGGGAGGGGATTTGGGGATATATGTATACGTATAGCTGATTCACTTTGTTATACAGTAGAAACTAACACAACATTGAAAGCCATTATACTCCAACAAAGATGTTATAAAAAAAAAAAGCTCTAATCATGAGATGATAAATATGAGGGAATCAGGGAAGTTAATAAAGAATTTAAATAATAAATGGAAAGAATCTTAAAACCATTAAAATAGGAGGCTCTTTAAAATGTCATTTAGTCCCCGTCATTTCAGACACTTACGTGTCTTCCTCGTTCTTGTCTTCCTAATGAAACACCTCCACAGTCCTTCTAAATAAATCATCCTAACACAAAACAGCCTTCATTTTCATCCAATGATGAAATATTATTTCATCCTATCTAACCTTAATGTTTGCCACCTAAAGCTTATGTCCTTTTTAAAAAGTCTCTCTGCACATCCATGGGGAAAATACTGGTCATTATTCCTCACATAAATGTAAACAGTCACTAAATTAGTGAGGCTTGTTCTTTTTCAGGTAAGTAGACCTCATTTCTTCAACCTTATTTTGTGTACTCTTCACTCCCCATTTTCTAATATAAGGTTATTTTCCATGATACTTTTTCAAATTCCCCACATCCCATTGGTTATACAATCCTCCCTGAGAGGAGAAAGCATTTCAGACACTATCTGTCAACTGCTATTATATTTTTTGTATGTGCTATTTATATGACCTGCTTAAATTTAAATGGAAATTACAGTAAACAGCATTCAAGTAGTTTCACGTATAGCAGGAGGTGGGTGTACATAGATTTATTTAGGCTAAAAAAAACCTGATTAAGAAATCTTAGAGCAGATGAAATCAGATACCACTTTCCAGAATGTTCCCTAGGAAAGCTTATGAGATTAGGAATTCTATTGAAACAATACAAAGTACGAGTCTTCATAGGAGTTAGTTAGGCTGAGCTGAAAATGCTGGGCTGGACACATTTTTGTATCACTTTGAAATAAAAAAATATTATGACTTGTTATATAATAAACGTGAATACAAGTCATGCCTCCTTTGGCACTATTACATCTTCAACAGGAAAGCCATGAATAGTTAATTAATATTTGGTTTGTAGTTCTTATGAACAGATGTTTCATCAGAAAGAACCAGTTAATATTACCGGATGCCCATTAGGGATCTGAATTAAACTCTCTGGGAAATTACACAGGAACAGCATATTCAACCCGTATCTTCAAGGTCCCGAACAGCATATTCAATCCGTATCTTCAAGGTCCTAACTCTCAACCTGAAGAGCTGAGGCAACAAAATGCAAGTGGCAGCATACAAACAAAATGATAAAGAAGACTTCCAAACAACCCTAACATGTATTACCAACTTTGCAAGGGAAGGGCAGAGGGAGGGAGAAATGTCAAAGAAAGAGTTCCTACAGTATTTGGAGGTGCTAGAAGGAGGTGAAGCCAGTATGGGAAGACAGGTTTTGAGTGATGTTGTTAAAGGTTATTTTCTTGTCCTAATAGAATCTGGAAGGTCACCTCTGAAAGTAATGAAATCCTCTCTGCGCTGCAATAAGATTGCTCAATTTTTAATTCAAGGAAAATCCCAAAGCAAATGGCACATGAAATACTGGGGCTTGGGGGTGGCAGTGATAAAATTATCATCAAAATTTAAAAACCTGTCAATCTAAGCAGTATACTTGGATCCATTTTTAAATGAATTATACTGTTTTTAAATGACATATGCCACTTTTATCACCCATATTCTTGCAATCTAATTCACCATAAATCTCCAAATAACTTACGGCAATTATTTTAAGGGCTGCTTTACATAGCAGCCATGTCATTTGCTCTCTTTTTCGATTTTTTTTGCATCGATGTGAAGGAGTTTTAATTTATTTCATATTTTTGCTAACAACAAAGAGAAATATGATGAACCAAGAAAAGAATGAGCCCACAGAGCATCTGGTACTCCTCCCCCATTTAAAAAATGATATTTAATATGGGTGTTTCCATTCCAAATATTCTAGCACCTTATATTTAATTTACAGTCAAAGTTTTCTCCCCTTAAACTCTATCTAAAGCCATAAACTGAATCTTTCATCTTATCATAGTGACTTAACATAGACTATGAAGTAAGGCAAATTTTGTCATAAGACTTTAGGATCGAGTAAAGCACTAGAAGGGACCCTAATAAATATTACGGCTATTACCTTGCCTTCCAGTATAGCTGAATCAGACAGAGACAGATCATTTACTTTCCTATTCATGTAATTCTCCTTGAAAAATAATTTCAAGAGAATTTCTGTTAATAATTAATAATAGAAGTCCAGGGCCAGAGTCAAAGTGAGAACAAACCATTGAAGGAAGTTCACAGTTCAAGAAGCCTTCTATACACCATACTTCAGGACTGAAATTAACATACAGAGCTTAATTCAACAAAATGTTGCTTAAGAACTTATTAAGTACTGGGTCCTGTACAAGGTGTGTCTTTGATAATGTGAGCATTCTGCCATATTGAGTATTCGCAACTCATAAATTTACATGGGTTGAATGCATTGAACTATTTAGATGTCTGATTTATGAAGTAATCTAACTCATGGTATAATATGATTTGTAGTACAACCATAGTAAGGTTAATATCCAAATACAACTTCTGCCGTAGTCTTATAATTTAATTTACTATGCAGTGATATTGATATGACACAATTATAATACCTGGTAGAGAATGGTAATTCCTTTGAAGAAGAATTTAAGAGCATGTCTTCCTAGAAGACTTCTCTTTTGGAAACTTAGAGCCACGAAGTTTGGTGAACATAGAATCATGATTAATCTCGGACACTTGGTTAAATGCATAGCTGACTGTTGCTCAGTCAGATTTAACGAGGGATGCTATGACAAAGAGAACGACATTCCAACAGGGCAGCATGTGATAACATCTGTTTCTCAAACGCGAACACAATTTGAGCAAATAATTTCCTTTGAGAAAGGTGATGTCTTCAAAGTTAAAACTACATTGAAGATTCCACAAATATTTGAAAGATAAGTCTGCACAAATATTTGAAAGATAAGTGTGCACAATTCTGATCTGTAAAAGATGAGTTGCAGACAGGATAAAATGTCTAAATGACCTGACATGCTTTGAGGTCCTGCCAAAAAATAACATTACTAATACAAAGTCTGTTATAGTGCTTCCCTTTCAGTAAAACAATGCCAAGTGGCTTTGTTTTGTGGCATTTGTAAAGGGAAAACAGTGAGTTTACGCCCAATCCAGTTACCTCCAGCTGCTCTAATTCCAAAAGAGCCACATTATTAAGTTCAAAAAGAATTCAGTCTTAGTTTAAAGAAAGAAATAAAAATTACTTAAATTTCCCCAATTTTTAATTAATGCACACATTATAATTTTGGCATATTTACCAACTTAAACATCTTTGAAACCAACAGGGCATATTTCAAATACAAACATCAAACTGCAAAAGATACCATTCAAGGTAAACCAATAAGCAAGCCACAGACTAAATCCAAAATCCTATACAAACTTCAGGTGCCTACTAAATCTCCCTAATCTTGTAGCCTACCTAATCTTCCCCATTAGAAGAGCTTGCTCCTTACCCTCTGTCACAACTCTTGCAGCCCTGGTCTGCATCATTAAAAACCTCTGCCTTATACTGTAGTTACATTTATCCACTGCAGTATATGCCAGTGGGGTGATTTTGTCCCACGGAGGGCATTCTGCAATGTCTAGAGACATATTTGGTTGTCCCAACTAGGGGTTAGGGAGGGTCTATTGGCATCTAGTGGGCAGAGGCCAGGGATGCTGCTAAACATCCTAGAGTGCCCAGCATAGTACCCCACAACAAAGAAGTATCCAGCCCCAAATGTCAATAGTGCCGGGAATGAGAAACCGTGCACATTGCATATCTGGTAGATGGTTAATTTCACATTGCACGCTGTAATTACACACAACTCAATCAGTTGTTTCTTTAGTAGCTAAATGAGGTAATGTCAATCCAAACATACCTCCTTCAGAATAAGCAAACAGTTGAGGTAAGAGAATCTGGCTCAACGTTTTATTTTTACTCTATTTTGGCTTAGGATGAAAAGCATACAAACTGTTGAAATGTTTTTGACAAAAGCTCCCAGATTTGGAGGTAATCTGTCTACAAAATAAACTATCTTTCCAGGGCTTCATTTACACACACCACATCATTTTATATTCACATTTATTTTTGCCATTTAAAAAGAAATATACATAAGAATATGATGAGATGGTTGTATGACTAAAGATGGCAGCATTAAAAACACGTACGAAGGCCACTTTCCTGTGGTCTTGGAGGGGTGAGAGTTCGGGGAAATGGCTAACATGTACTCCTTCTCCATGTTCCTAAAGATGCAGAACTGAATGGATGTGGGTCCACAGATCAGCGTTCGATGTAGCACGTCTTAGGGAAGTTTTCCCCTTACTCCCAGGATACATAGCAGCTACTTATATTCCCCTCTGGGGTAGAGGTATGACAGGTTTGAAAGAAAAGTCCAATTCTTGCTATGCCCTGGCCTTATTATATTCAGACCTGCATGGTATTGGGGGAAAAAAAGACCCTTATTCTCCCAGTCTTTGGGCTTCTGCTTAACAAGGATTATTCACAAACATTGTGATCTCTTGATTCTTGAAGCAAACTCAGCTTTAGGGAGGCCACATCCTCATCAAGGAAAGGAAGCAGAGTCAAGGCCTTTGTGTCCTGATCAAGATTTCTTCAGCTTTACAGCACCTCAAAAACCAATCTCCCTGGAGTCACCTCTTGGCAAGACCTTTCATTATGTGGACAAGCATTTCACATTAAACATGGTGTAGGATTACACTTCCCCTCAAGAGGCAGTCTCCTTCCTGTAATAACAATATTCTAATTGCTTGGAAGAGACTATAACCTCAAGAATATCTTATATCCAACTAAAAAGGTAAAAAGAAGAAGGTTAAACCTGGTTCCATAAACAATAGTACAGTCTTCCTTTGTGTATTAGCGTGAGTCCATATTGCTCTCGAGTGTACTGTTTTTGCTTATTCATTTTGTTTTGTTTTAATATGAAGGCAAATAAAATTGCAGTGTTTGTTTCCAAGCAGCAATCAGAAGGCACAGCACTCTCCCTAAAACAGGAGGAGAGGTGGAAGAGAAAGCAGTGTCGGAGCTCCGAGACTTTGGTGACCTTCTCCAAACTGAACAGAGTATGAAATGTGATTTTGCTCTCTTTAGAATGATAACCGAATTCCTGTTGGCTAATACGACCATTTGGCATTAAATATTCTCTAGTTGTCATGCAGATGACTCACTTAAAATCATTACAGGATAGCACATATGGTTAACTCAGTTCACTTCCTCTGCTGTTCACCAACTGTTCTATAGAATATTTTTGCATCCTGTAGAATTGATCTGTTTACCTCAAGGCAAATTTAACCTGATCTATAGAGCGTTTCTTTTCTTTCAAACCAAGGAAAGTTTTCCAATTAACTTTAAAATTATAATGAACGCCCTGGGTACATTTTGGGTTTTTTCTTCATGTCAGAAAGGTCGTATTTTATTTATTGCTCGGTGGTACCCAGCAGGTCATCATCCTGCTGGCTTCCTCTCTGACGTCAGTCCCAGATTTATGACTTGTACCCATTTCATTTAGGCACCGAAATAATTTATGGTAAAACTTTTTCACCATTAAAGAAGCAAAGATTTTGACACTTTATTTTTAGAAGAAAAAGTTTTTAAAGATTCATTTATGCTAAGTATTGAAAAGAAGACTCTATTTGAAAAACTACCCTCTAATATTTACCTTATATGCCTCTAAGCGAAGATCAGATCAGTTTTACATTTATTTGAAAACATGGTCATTTACTATTGATACCAGAAATCATAAACCAAGATCCTTCCCAATTCCTTCTCAGGGGGTAAAGGGGTTGCTTCCAGTCTTCATGGCACACCTCCAGAAGTTCATAAAAGAAAGCAGGTTAACCCTAAGGGTCTAAACAGCCCTGGGGGGCGGAGTCAAGATGGCAGACTAGGAAGACGTGGAATTTGTGTCTCCGCACAACTAGGGCATCTACCAGGCACCGGTGGGAGACCGTGGACACCCAAGGGGATGGGAGGAACCCCCGGCAACCAGGTAGGACATGGGGCATGGAGGGGGAGTGAGGTGGGGAGGAGAAGTGGAGGTGGGAAGGGACCGGCGCCCCTGCTGAGGGTCAACTGGGGGAGGGGAAGGGATCCCACGCCCAAAGGGGAAAACTGGGGGACCATTGGGAGGGCAGAGGGTCAAAAGGGAGCATGGCCAGGTTTCCCCTGCCCACTTGGGCCCCCGGAAGCCTGTTGAGATCCAGGGCCTGATCTCTGCCCACCGAGGGCCCCTCCAGTCCGCCCAGGTCCTGAGGGAGTGGGAGGGAGGGAAGGGGGAGCAAAAGTAAAGGCCAGACCTACAGGACCGGCACCCCTGAGGGGCAGCTGGGGGGAGGGGAGGAGTTCCTACACCCAGCCGGACACACCCATGGTTAGGGGTCCAGTGGTGACAGGGGAGACCCTGGGGTAGACAGTGGGGGAGCAGAGCAGAGGAACAGAAGGGAACGCTGCAGGTGCTTTTCCTGTTCACTTAGGCACTGGGGAGCCTGTTGGGCTCACAGGCCTAATCCTCTGTCCTCAGAGCCTCCCTCCTGCCACTCAGAGCCCAAGCCCTGCCCCTACACCCCACCCAAGGCCCTACCTCTACACTCAGAGACCCCCTCTGAGACCCCCTCCAACAGCACTGGACCTAAACCCCACCCACACACGCTGACCCAGGACCTTACCTCCAAACTCTGGAACTCCACACTCCAGAGGCCCTCCTTTCCACGTGCTGCCTCTCCCTGTCCGCGCAGGTCCTAAGCAGAGGCCCGGCCCCACCCTGAACCCTGCCCCTAAGTTCCACCATGCCTAAACTCCGCCCCCCACAGCCAAGGTCTTTTTTTTCTTCTTTTTTCCTCTTTGAGATTGGGGTTCTGTTTTACCTTGTTGATTCACTTATATTTTTATTTTTTCTAATAAATCTTTTATTTTTCTGATTTTATTTTATTCTTTATACTTTGTCATTGTTCTGCTCCTTTGGCTTGTTACCCTTTTTTTCTTTTTTCTTTTTTTCTTTTTTCTGTTGTGGTTTTATTTTACCTGTTGCAGTTGTTTCAATTATATTTTTATTTTTCCTAATATATTTTTTTCTCTTTCTAATTTTACTTTGTTTTTTATTCTTTGTTATTGCATTGCTCCTTTTTTTCTTTCTTTTTTTGCCATGCCACACAGCTTGTGGGATCTTGGTTCCCAGGCCGGATGTTGGGCCTGAGCTCCTGTGGTGGGAGCTCCAAGTCCAAACCACGGGATGAACAGAGAACCTCACACCCCAGGGAATATTAATTGGAGTGTGGCCTCTTGGAAGTCCTCATCTCAGCACCAAGACCCAGCTCTGTCCAACTGCCTGCAAACTCCAGTGCTGGATGCCTCAGGCCAAACAACCAGCAAGACAGGAATACAGCCCCACCCATCAAAAAAAAAATTAAACAACAAAAAAATATGTTACAGATGAAGAAGCAAGGTAAAAACCTATGAGACCAAATAAATGAAGATGAAATAGGCAACCTACCTGAAAAAGAATTCAGAGTAATGACAGTAAAGATGATCCGAAATCTCGGAAACAGAATGGAGAAAATACAAGAAACATTTAACAAAGATCTAGAAGAACTAAAGAGGAAACAAACAGTGATTAACAACACAATAACTGAAATTAAAAATACTCTAGAAGGAATCAATAGCAGGATAACTGAGGCAGAAGAACGGGTAAGTGAGCTGGAAGATAAAATGGTGGAAATAACTGCCAGGGAGCAGAATAAAGAAAAAAGAATGAAAAGAATTGAGGACAGTCTCAGAGACTGCTGGGACAACATTAAACGCACCAACATTCGAATTATAGGGGTCCCAGAAGAAGAAGAGAAAGAGAAAGGGTCTGAGAAAATATTTGACGAGATTATAGTCAAAAACTTCCCTAACATAGGAAAAGAAATAGTCAGTCAAGTCCAAGAAGCACAGAGAGTCCCATACAGGATAAACCCAAAGAGAAACACACCAAGACACATAATAATCAAACTATCAAAAATTAAATACAAAGAAAACATATTAAAAGCAGCAAGGGAAAAACAACAAATAACATACAAGGGAATCCCCATAAGGTTAACAGCTGATCTTTCAGCAGAAACTCTGCAAACCAGAAGGGAGTAGCAGGACATATTTAAAGTGATGAAAGGGAAAATACCTACAACCAAGATTACTCTACAAAGCAAGGGTCTCATTCAGATTTGATGGAGAAATCAAAAGCTTTGCAGACAAGCAAAAGCTAAGAGAATTCAGCACCACCAAACCAGCTTTGTAACAAATGCTAAAGGAATTTCTCTAAGCGGGAAACACAAGAGAAGAAAACGACCCACAGAAACAAACCTAAGTCAATTAAGAAAATGGTAAAAGGAACATACATATCGATAATCACCTTGAATGTAAATGGATGAAATGCTCCAACCAAAAGACACAGACTGGCTGAATGGATACAAAAACAAGAGCCTTATATATGCTATCTACAAGAAACCCACTTCAGACCTAGGGACACATACAGACTCAAAGTGATGGGATGCAAAAAGATATTCCATGCAAATGGAAATCACAAGAAAGCTGGAGTAGCAATACTCGTATCAGATAAAATAGACTTTAAACTAAAGACTGTTACAAGAGATAAGGACACTACATAATGATGAAGGGATCAATCCAAGAAGAAGACAAAACAATTGTAAATATTTATGCACCCAACACAGGAGCACCTCAATACATAAGGCAAATGCTAACAGCCATAAAAGGAGAAATCAACAGTAACACAATAATAGTGGGGGACTTTAACACCCCACTTACACCAATAGACAGATCATCCAAACAGAAAATAAATAAGGAAACACAAGCTTTAAATGATACAACAGACCAGATAGACTTAATTGATATTTTTAGGACATTCCACCCGAAAGCAGAAGAATACACTTTCTTCTCTAGTGTACACAGAACATGCTCCATAATAGATCACATTTTGGGTCACAAATCAAACCTTGGAAAATTGAAATCGTATCAAGCATCTTTTCCGACCACAATGCTATGAGGTTAGAAATCAATTACAGGAAAAAAACAGTAAAAAACACAAATACATGGAGGCTAAACAGTGCGTTGCTATATAACCAAGAGATCACTGAAGAAATCAAAGAGGAAATCAAAAAATACCTAGAAACAAATGACAATGAAAACAAGATGATCCAAAACCTATGGGACACAGCAAAAGCAGTTCTAAGAGGGAAGTTCATAGCAATTCAAGATCACCTCAAGAAACAAGAAAAATCTCAAATAAACAATCTAACCTTACACATAAAGCAACCAGAAAAAGAAGAACAAAGAAAACCCAAAATTAGTAGAAGGAAAGAAATCACAAAGATCAGAGCAGAAATAAATGAAATAGAAACAAAGAAAACAATAGCAAAGATCAATAAAACTAAAAGTTCTTTGAGAAGATAAACAAAACTGATAAACCTTTAGACAGACTCATCAAGAAAAAAAAGGAGAGGACTCAAATCAATAAAATTAGAAATGAAAAAGGAGAGATTACAACTGACACTGCAGAAATACAAAAGATCATAAGAGACTACTACAAGCAACTATATGCCAATAAAATGGACAACCTAAAAGAAATGGACAAATTCTTGGAAAAGTACAACCTTCCAAGACTGAACCAGGAAGAATTAGAAAATATAAACTGACCAGTCACAGGTAATGATATTGAAACTGTGCTTAAAACTCTGCCAACAAAAGTCCAGGACCAGATGGCTTCACAGGCAAATTCTACCAAACATTTAGAGAAGAGTTAACATCTATCCTTCTCAAAGTCTTACAAAAAAATGCGGAGGGAGGAACACTCCCAAACTTGTTCTACGAGGCCACCATCACCCTGATAGCAAAACCAGACAAAGATATCAGAAAAAAAGAAAATTATAGACCAATATCACTGATGAACATAGATGCAAAAATCCTCAACAAAATACTAGCAAACAGAATCCAACAACACATTAAAAGGATCATACACCATGATCAAGTGGGATTTATCCCAGGGATTCAAGGATTCTTCAATATACACAAAACAATCAATGTGATACACCATGTTAACAAATGAAGGAATAAAAACCATATGATCTTCTCAGTAGATGCAGAAAAAGCTTATGACAAAGTTCAACAGCCATTTATGATAAAAACTCTCCAGAAAGTGGGCATACAGGGAACCTACCTCAATATAATAAAAGCCATATACGACAAACCCACAGCAAACATCATTTTCAATGGTGAAAAACTGAAAGCATTTCCTCTAAGATCAGGAACAAGACAAGGATGTCCACTCTCACCACTGTTATTCAGCATAGTATCGGAAGTCCTAGCCACAGCAATCAGAGAAGAAAAAGAAATAAAAGGAATATAAATTGGAAAAGAAGAAGTAAAACTTCACTGTTTGCAGATGACATGACACTATACATAGAAATTCCTAAAGATGCCACCAGAAAACTGCTAGAACTAATCAATGAATTTGGTAAGGTTGCAGGATACAAAATTAATACACACAAATCTCTTGCATTCCTACACACCAACAACAAAAGATCAGAAAGAGAAATTAAGGAAACAGTCCCATTTACCATCGCAACAAAAATAATAAAATACCTAGGAATAAAGCTACCTAAGAAGGCAAAAGACCTATACTCAGAAAACTATAAAACACTGATGAAAGAAATCAAAGATAACATAAACAGATGGAGAGATATACCATGCTCCTGGATTGGAAGAATCACTATTGTGAAAATGACTATACTACCCAAAGCAATCTACAGGTTCAATGCAATCCCTATGAAATTACCAATGGCATTTTTCACAGAACTAGGACAAGAAATTTCACAATTTGTATGGAAACACAAAAGATCCAGAATAGCCAAAGCAATCTTGAGAAAGAAAAACAGAGCTGGAGGAATCAGGATCCCAGACTCCAGACTATACTACAAAGCTACAGTAATCAAGACAGTATGGTACTGACACAAAAACAGAAATATAGATCAATGGAACATGATCAATAGAAATATAGATAGAAAGCCCAGAGATAAACCCACGCACATATGGTCACCTTATCTTTGACAAAGGGGGCAAGAATATACAATGGAGAAAAGACAGCCTCTTCAATAAGTGCTGCTGGGAAAAATGGACAGCTACATGTAAAAGAATGAGATTAGAACATACCCTAACACCATACACAAAAATAAACTCAAAATGGATTAAAGACGTAAATGTAAGGCCAGACACTATAAAACTCTTAGAGGAAAACATAGGCAGAACACTCTAAGATATAAATCACAGCAAGATTCTTTTTGACCTACCTACTAGAGTATGGGAAATAAAAACAAAAATAAACAAATGGGACCTAATGAAACAAAGGAAACCATAAACAGGACAAAAAGACAACCCTCAGAATGGGAGAAAATATTTGCAAATGAAGCAACTGACAAAGGATTAATCTCCAAAATATACAAGCAGCTCATGCAGCTCAATATCTCAAAAACAAACAACCCAGTTCAAAAATGGGCAGAAGACTTAAATAGACATTTCTCCAAAGAAGACATACAGATGGCCAACAAATGCCTGAAAAGATGCTCAACATCACTAATCATTAGAGAAATGCAAATCAAACCCACAAAGAGGTATCATCTCACACCGGTCAGAAAGGCCATCATCAAAAAATCGACAAACAATAAATGCTGGAGAGGGTGTGGAGAAAAGGGAACCCTCCTGCACTGTTGGTGGGAATGTACATTGATACTGCCACTATGGAGAACAGTGTGGAGGTTCCTTAAAAAACTACAAATAGAACTACAATATGACCCAGCAATCCCACTACTGGGCATATACCCAGAGAAAACCATAATTCAAAAAGACACATGTACCACAATGTTCATTGCAGCACTATTTACAATAGCCAGGACATGTAAGCCACCTGAATGTCCATCAACAGATGACTGGATAAAGAAGATGTGGCCCATATATACAATGGAATATTACTCAGCCATAAAAAGGAACGAAATTGAATTATTTGTAGTGAGGTGGATGGACCTAGAATCTGTTATACAGAGTGAAATAAGTCAGAAAGAGAAAAATAAATACCGTATGCCAACGCATATATATGGAATTTTAAAAAGCAGTACTGATGAACCTAGTGGCAGGGCAGGGCAGGGATAAAGACGCAGACATAGAGAACAGACTTGAGGGCATGGGGGGGGAGGAAGGGGAACCTGGGATGAAGTGAGAGAGTAGCATTGACATATATACACTACCAAATGTAAAACAGATAGCTAGTGGGGAGCAGCTGCATAGCACAGGGAGATCAGCTGGGTGCTTTGTGACCACCTAGAGGGATGGGATAGGGAGGGTGGGAGGGAGGCTCCAGAGGGAGGGGATATGGGGATATATGTATACATACAGCTGATTCACTTTGCTGTACAGCAGAAACTAACACAACACTGTAAAGCATTTATACTCCAATAAAGATGTGAAAAAACAAAATAAACAGCCCCGAGAGATCAACATCATTAACCCTTTTCCAATGAAATAACTGAAGCCCTAAATGGTTCAAATTCTCACCAGGTAAGGAAGTAGGGAGTGGAGTGGGGTCAGGTGAGCTGGGCTTGGAAGCCGTGCCCTCCTTTCTAAGCATATCAGTCCCAGCTCAGGTCCAAAGAGTATAGTCCCTTCTTGTTCTTTGGGTATTCTGAAAGACAGATGGTCTCACTTGCGTTGCTTTGTATGACTGGCATTTTTATTGAATTAGTGACAAAAAAAATTTGACTCATTCCCAGCTGGATAATTTCAAAAATAGCAAACTGAAAAGAATGATATCTCATAAATTCAGGCAAATGGGCATTAAGGAGGTTAAGCTAGCTCTCCTTTTAATATACTGAGTATTAGCATTTTCCAGGGCTTCAGGCTGTTAATGTAGTTTCAGCTCTGAAGGCTAACGCCTTTCATTAAAACTCTTTTATTCATTCTGCTTTGTTATAATAAAAAAAGTCTTAAGTTGTCACATGTAATGATTATAGAAGGTTTTCAACTCTGGGGAGAGAAAGGCTCAGGAAAGGCAGGCACAGTTTTCAAAGGCCACATACTGCTTACCTCAGTATAAAACAAAAACAGCTGTAACCAAAGATTTACATCAAAAAATAAGTTTAATTGTACAGACTGTTGATTTAGGAAACTCTGAATATCGAAAGGCTCCTTAATTTTTGTACAGTCAGAGGCCCAAAGAATTCTAGGCTAGCTGATTTTATTCACTGATGGGATAAAGGTTGTCTTAGTTTATTCAGTTGCTATAACAAAATACCATAGACTGGGTGGCATATAAACAACAAAAATGTATTTCTCACAGTTCCGGAGGCTGAAAGTCTGAGATCAGGATTCCAGCATGGTCGGGGAGGGCCCCCTTCCGTGTCGCAGATTTCTCCTAGTATCCTCGTGTCGTGGAAGGAGCTAGGGAGCTTGGTGGGGTCTCTTTCAGAAGAGTAATAATGCCGTTTATAAGGGCTCCACCCTCATGATTTAAGTACCTCCCAAAGGTCCCACCTCCTAATACCATCACCTTGGGTATTAGGATGTCAACATATGGACTTTGGGGGGACACAAACATTCAAACCATAGCCAAGGGTATATTCAATAGCAACAATTTGTTTTTACTTGAGTTGAGGCTTGGATTAAAAAAGCAAAGCAGTACACCGAAAGGAGTGAATTTTACTGCATGTAAATTTAAAAATAAATTTAAATAACTGCCTAGCGATCAGCAGCGTAATGTGATTTGGTGCTAAGTCCTTTGGCTACGGACCTAGGGTTCCTTAGATTGCTTCAGACTAGGACAGGAGCATAGAACCCAGAGAAAAGACATGAGGAAAAAGTAGCCCCACTGTGGCGTCTGGAAGACTGCAAAGCAGCAGAAAAATTTCCTTCCCAGTCATTAAAATCTAGTTTAAAAATACAAAGAATGATATCCAGTTTTTAAGGATAGAAGAAAATGTGCACTCTCACATACTGAGGGTGTATTAGTCAGGATTCTCCAGAAAAAAAAAAAAAATGCCGACCAAAAAAAAGAAAAGTAATGCACACAAGTCTGGGGTACGTCACCTGTCTTACTTACCTCTCCAACAGCCTTAGTGTCTATCACCTTGCAATCTACACAGCAGACACTGAGTTAATGTTTGTGGAATGAACTGCAAGGATGAGAAGGAGATGGGAACTACCTCTTCAGTGAAAGAATGTCAGTTCACCTCACTCAAGTCCACAGGTACACTTACTGGACTATTGTTTTGGGGAACACTTTCTGTAGCAGCATGGCAATCTCCCCCACTTCCTTCAAGTTTCTGATCAAATGTCACCAAAGAGGAGATATGCAACATAGTGAGAACTCTGACAATGCTTCATCACAGCAGATGTAGAACGTGTCTTTGGAAAGGTTAAGTGTGAAAACTTATCTTGAAGGTAATTTGGCAATGTCTGTCAACATCTTGAATGTGCATGCTTTTATCCTATAGACAAAACATGTAATTTATCTGCCCACGTGTATAAAGATGTGCAAAGATGTTCAATGCTACGATTTTGTGATTGTAGAAAAGAACCTAAATATCCACCAGTAGGGGAATAGTTAAACCAGTGATGTTACAACCCCACCATGGAATGCTAGGCTGCTGTGTCACAGAGGAAGGCCAATCTACATGTAGCAACGTGAAAATGAATCCAACTTATGGATTAAATGAAAAAAGCAAGTTGCATAAGAGTCATTTTTGTTTAAAAAACACATATCTGTATAGTTATATGTATATTTCCTACTGCTTGAATTGCTTAAAATATGGATATATTACCTTTGCATTAAAAGTTTTAAACACATTTAAGATATTATCTAATGCATACTTTTCTAAGCATGTATGACTGCTTTTAAATTCACAGTTAACGGTGTTTTAAATCATAACTCCTACTCCTTCCTACACATAAGCCCTACAGTTCTTAGGTTATTTTTTACCTTTGGTAATAAAAGTTTCTGACAATGTAAAAAAAAAAAAAAAAAAAAGATACTCATCTTTCAAGCACTTGGCCATACTTGAAACTCCCAGGCTTTTCAGTCTATTTTGCTTTATAATCTATTTGTTCAAATGCTGAGGGATATTGATTTATCTCGAGGTACATATTTTAAAATAAGCCAGCACAAAACAAACTAACATAGTACATAAAGCAACCGATAAATCAAGTTTAGCTACTCTTCTCATGTATATATTGTCTCAACATTGAGCCACTGAATAAAGTTTAGGAAGTAGTCTAGCTGTTGGAAAAGGTAAGGATTTTAAAATCAGGTCTTAGTTTGAATCCTGTCTCTGTCCTGAGTATGACTTACTTTCTCTGAGCCTTAGTCTCTCCATCTGTAAAACGTGTTTCTTGTGAGGATTACCCATACTGTTATAGACAGAATGTCTCTGTTTCCCCCACCCCAATCTATTTGTTGAAGACCTAATCCCCAGTGTGACTGCATTTGGAGATAGGGCTTATAATGAAGTAATTAAGGTCATAATTAAACGAGGTCATAACCATGGGGCCTTGATTCGATAGGGTTGGATTTCTTATGAAAGTACATAACAGAAAAAACACTTTTCTCCCTTTTGCTGCCATGTGAGGATACAGTGAGAAGGCTACAGTGTGTAAGCAGGAAAAAGCTCTCACCAGAAACAGCGTTGTCAAACTGAGCCAGATATGAACCCTAGCTTTGCAACCCAGTCATTGGGAGTCAGTTTCTTTAACCACTTGAGCATTATCTCCCTGGTCTGTGAAATGGGTATAAAAATATCTACCCTGCACGTTGTGAGAACATGGAGGAAAAGCACTGAGGTCATGTTGGTACATTGCAAGTGCTCAAAAATGATTCCTCTTGCTGTATTTATTATGGATGTCCAATATAAAACCTCAGAGTTGCTACCAGGTTAAAAGAAAATCTCTTCCCAGTGAACATTTGGATATATCCATAAAAGGGCAGATGCAGATACCTGTCTAGTTACACTCAGTCCAGGGCTTGATCCCCGGAGGGCACCCAGTTATGTCTGCCACCCAAACATTCCAGTAGCTTAGCTCCACTGGCTGGCACTGAAGAGGTACAGGTTGTGGGATTAATCTCCAAACAGTCCAATTAGCTTCTAGAAAGATCTCTGATTCATGGCTTGGACTGACAGGGCACCTTGAGACCAACACTTGCAGGGATACTAGAAATACTTGTGTGAGCACATCCATCCATGCAACTCCTTCAGGGCTGGCAGCCTCACAAGGAGGCTTCAGCAATGCCGTGTATGTGTTAGGATATAATCCCAATGTCATAACCTGAGATCCACTTCTTTCCCAAAGCCATGCTGGATCTTCCTCTGCAGTTACTCTGCCTGCAAATGCTAACTGCACTTCACACACAAAACCATGGTTCTGACCATGAAACAGAGGGACTGACTGCCAGGGTCACTTTTTATTGCAGGCCCAGCTGCTCTCCCATCTGCCTGTCAGGCCGGAGAAAAGGCCGAGAGCTGAAAATGGGAAAATAATACAGCCCCAACTGTTAGGAAATCTTGATTTTTTCTCAGTTGTCATTCTGTGAGTAAAACCTAGGAATTAATCTGTGACCTCTTTGCTTTTTTTAATTTCAGAAATGGGCAAAAGCCACAGGGAAGTATCCCTTACACCACCCCAGGCCCGACTGCTACAGAGGAAGACAACAGTGACTCTAAAGTCACATACGGGTGGAATATTTTGGAAGTCTTAAGATGTGACTGGTGTTTAGAAAATAAAAAAGGCTAATATGCTTCCAAGCAAACACTGCGCATCTGCGCTGCTCTCTGGGTGGTACTCTGGTCCAAGCATCCAGGCCTGGTGGCCTTTGGTTCTTGAGTCTGAGCAATGAAGAAAACAGAGCTCTATCAATCCAGGTCCTCTGGATTTAGAATTCTCTTTTAGAATTCTCAGTACCTTTTATGTGAATGCCCTTTTGCATCGTATCTCAACACTGCTGACCTAAGGGTATCAGAACCAATGCTCTTGATGTCCTTCAGCCCAAAAATGCTTCAACAGCAGAATCATTTCCATTCCCTTTTGTTTCAACACTCTCTTCAGTCATCCAGCCCATCACTCCCTCGCACCTTTTGACCAGGTCTTATTTCTAGTGATGATCTACGAAAGAATTTTATAGAGAACGCTGCTTGCTGCACAGGGTACGGAGTCTAGCACAGTCCTCAGTACACAGCTTGGCACCCAGATTTGAACAGGTGTTCAGGAAGTGTTGATGAGCAAAAAACATACATAGAGGAAATCTTTCCCCTAGCTATTTCTGGAGTGACCCTAGTATCCCTCCCCTGTTTTCTTGATATAAAAATCCTCTGGGGCTTCCCTGGTGGCACAGTGGTTGAGAGTCTGCCTGCCGATGCAGGGGACACGGGTTCGTACCCCAGTCCAGGAAGATCCCACATGCCGTGGAGCGGCTGGGCCCATGAGCCATGGCCGCTGAGCCTGCGTGTCCGGAGCCTGTGCTCCGCAGCAGGAGAGGCCACAACAGTGAGAGGCCCGCGTACCGCAAAAAAAAAAAAAAAAAAATCCTCTGACTTGTGGTTTGCAGCAGTTCTCCAAAGCCATATGGGTCCCTGCCTTTATGAAGATTACATTTTAATGAGAGAGACAGAAAGAAACAAACAATTTTTTCCCATTTCAGGTGATAAATCCATGAAAAAAAACAAAAGAAAGTAAGGTAATGGAGAAGAAAGCAGTGGGGTGAGGTTATTTGAATTAGGGTGACACAGGCAAGGCTCTGTGAGGAAGTGACATTTGAGCAGAGACTGTATAGAACAGTCTGCCAGTCAGTTTGAACCATGCAAAAAATGTCTCTAGAATTAAAATACACGACAATGGAAACACAAAACATCGGAGATATTAAACTGATTAAAAAGGCTCTTAATACACAATGTCCTGAAAGTGGTAAAAGTACTCATTTATATTGGACTTTAGTAAGTAAAGTATACATAATGTATTCTCTACAGTTTTAACAAAAGAATAATAAAATAGAGGAAGGAGAAAGAATGTAACAATAATAACTCATCAAAAAGGTAGCAAAAAAGAGAAAGAACATTTAATTGGAAAGACAGAAAACAGCATGATGATTTAAACCCAAATATACCCATAATTACATCAAGTATACATTGACTAAATACTTAATTAAGAGACAAAGATTGTAAACAAATGACTGCAAATAAAACCCAATCATACACAGTTTACAAGGGACACACTTTGCATATAAGGGAATGAAAAGATGGAAAGCGAAGGGTAGAAAACTGCAGACAAAACTTAACCAAAAGAAGGCTGGTATAGCTATATTAAAATTAGATAAAGTAGACTTTAAAGTCAGAAGAATCACTAGAAATCAAGAGGACCATTTCACAAAAATGAAAGGGTTATCTCAGCATAATGATATAATAATGCTCAATTTGTGTGTTTAATAACATAACTTCAAAATATACAAAGGAAAAATTAACAGAAGTAAACAGAGAAACAGAAAAACTACAACCATAGTGGGAGATTTTGATGTACTTCTCCCTGCAACTGATAGAAAGAGAAGACAAAAAAAAAAATCAGTATTGAAATAACTGAACATTTGAAGAATGTGATAAACAAGGATGCCCGCTGGTTTTTCCTCTATACTGCATTGCACCCGAGGTCTGAGCCAGGCTCATCCAGGCTCATTTGCAGGAACAGGGGTAAGAAGACAAATGGAGCCTACATTCCCCACACATAAACATGAAAACATTACAAATCAAGTTATGAAACTGTCAAAATATGTTCTGTCCTCCTGCCTTGACAAATAAACCTTTATAATGACAAAAAAGTACAAAGCTAATATTTATATATGACTTAAAACTGGCAAAATATTAAAGATGATTAAATGTAATTATTATAGTACATGTCAGGTGCTCTGTTGATGGGCTGGCCATGTTTGAATAAGTCAAAAAATGAAGGCAAGAAAAATCCATCAATTTTCACATATTTATTCCATAAAATTATTTTTATACTACCTTTATTTTAGCAAATTTCTCACGTTGTTATAGTCAAGATTTTCATATAATTGGTACTATCGACAGTAATGATTTAGAGGATTAAAAAATAAAATGCACTTGCATTCAAGGTATGTAAATTAATATATTTTTATAAAAAATAAAGAAAATATAAAATACCAAAACATTTTTGTTTTCAAAAATACTACTTTTCTTCTAAAATATTCAAAATTATATATTAAAACTGACGGCAAGATACAAGTAAATTAGTAAATCTCAAAATTTTAAATTACTTAAGAAACCTGATATCTTATATTTAATTTTTGAAAATTTAATAAATTCTATTAAATATTTTTATGCATGTAAAATATTTTCAACTCTATCATTCAGTGTCCTTCCAAATGCCAATGAAGTGAATCAGTAAGAGGCATCACATATGTTAGGTCTAGAATTATATGTATGCAAATTTAAGAGTAATGTAAGTTGTTTCCTACTGTAAAATGTTCCTTAGCTGGGATATGCAATTGATGCAAAAATGTTGCTAATTTACGCATAACTTGCTATTTCCCAGAAATACAAATAAGAGTACAAGAGAAGTAAGAAAACAGAAGCCCAAACTACTGGGAAACAATACTTTATTATACAAGGAAGATATGCATTCATGCTATCTAGAAAGAAAGATTTGTCAACTTAATTAATTTGTCTTTTACTTAAGTGCTTTTGCCACTCCAACCTCCTCTCACTACAAAGCAGTGTTAGTTCCCATTATCAACATGAACACAACTTGCAAATTGTCATGGAATCTGGATGCTATCACCTTTGTTTCAAAGACAATGCACAAGACGTGGAGAATCATTTTCCTGGAGGGTGGATGATGTTAGGTAAAAGTGAATATTTAGAGTAACAGATCTCAAGTAAGAGAGAAGCCCATGCATTTTAAAATAAATTTATTATGTTCAGTATATGTTTATGATATGCTGGTCTAAAAGAGGTATTGGTCTTAACCAGTGCAATAAAGCAAGAAAAACAAATGAATGGTATAAAGATTAAAAGGGAAGAAACAAAACTGTCATCATTTGCAGACAACATGATTGCATATGTAGAAGAAAAATTATCTTCAAAGAAACTATTTGAATTAATAACTGAATTTAGCAAATCAATTACATTTCCATATATTCAAAAAAAGAAAATAAAAAATTTAAAAATTATTGCAGTCAAAATAGCATGAATTTATAAAAATCATTCATCTAGAGATGAATCCAATAAAAGATATGCAAAACCTCTATAAGGAAAATGAAATTATTTAGAGAAACTGAAAAGTCTAAATCAATGTAAAGATACAAAATGCTATGGATAGAAGATTCTATATCGCAAAGAAGTAATTTCTACTCAAATTACAGACTGAATGCAATCCTAATCAAACTCCTACCAGGCAGTTTGGAAATTAATAAGCTAATTTAAAATTTATATGCAAGTTAAAAAGGCCAAGAATAACCAAGAAAGTTCTGAAGAACAAAGTTCAAGAATGTACACCATCAGATGTCTTAGTCCTCACTACAATCAAAATAACATGGCATTCACACAAGGATATACAAATAGAAAAACTATAAACAAATTCATACACATAAAATCACTTGATTTATGACAAAGCTGAAACTATAGTGCAGTGAAGAAATAATAATCCTTTGAATAAACGGTGCCAGGTCAATTGTATATCCATATAGGGAAATAGAATCTTGACCCTTACCTCACATCATAAACAAAGTTCAATTGCAGGTAGATTGTTGACATAAATGTGAAAAGTTAAAAAAAAACCCACAAACTTCCAGAATATAACATAGGAGAATATCTTTATCACACTGGGATAGGTAAAAGTTTCCTAAACAAGACACAATGAGCACTAACTTATAAAGTCTGATAAATTGGACTACATTAAAAACTAAGAACTTTTATGATCAAAGACAATATTAAGAGAATGAAATGGCAATCTACAAGGGGAGAAGACATCAGCAATGTTTATGTCTGACTCATATCCAGAATATATGTGAAGAACTCCTACAGATCAGTAAGACAAAAGGCAGACAACCCAATAAAAGCATGCAAAAGACTTGAACAGACTCTTTACAAAATATACCCAAATAGCCAATTAAGCATCAGAAAATGTGATCATCAAGGAAACAGAACTTAAAGTGATAATGAAACTCCATGACACACTTACCAAAATGTTTAAAATGGAGAATTCAGACAATGCCAAGTGTTGACAAGAATACGGAACAACTGGAACTAGTGGGAAGAAAACTGGCCTCATCACTTTGAAAAACTGTTAGGTGGTATTTATTAAAGTTGGACCTATGCATATTATAAGACCCAAAAATTCGTTTCTTGATATATACCCAAGAGAAATGTGTACAAATGTGTACCAAAAGTCATGTACAAGTATATTCATAGCAACATTATTTGTAACAGCCAAAAGCTGGAAACAACTCAGCTGTATATGAATGGCAGAATACATGAATAAATTGTGGTATATTCATACAATAAATTACTACAGAGTAATGAAAATAAATGAACTATGGCTACATGCAACATGGAAAAATCTCACCAACAATGTGGAGAAAAAGAAGCCAAACTCAAAAGAAGTGCATACTCTATGAGTCCATATATACAAAGTTCAAAACAGGTGATAGTGGTCACTCCTTTGGGAAAGGGTGGTGAGAGGACCTGGGAGAGTACTATAAAAGGGCGCAAATGCTCGTAGTATTCTTTTTTCTGATCTAGGTGGCGTTTACATGAGTGTGTTCGATTTTGGAAATTCATCAAGCTGTAAGTAAACATAATGAATTATTATGAATGAAAGTATATAGTTCAATGGGAAGATGGAGGCATGGAGAGGGGGTACAGCAGGCTAAATAAAACATAAGTAGCCAAACAATTATGACTGTTATAGTTGAGTGTTGGGTAGGGTGTTCATTGTGCTATTCTTTGTATTTTAGTTACATTTAAAATTTTCCATTATAAAAAGGGCCAGAAAATAAAAGAACTATCCATAGAGACCTACGACAGCCTCGTGATGGTTTACTGCCCTCTCTGAATCACAGTTTCACTGGCTCTACCTGAGGGTAAATAAACACAGATAAAGCTAAATGTCATTTGAGGACAATGAAATGATGCTACATTTTGTATGCCTTTCCTGGCACCCAGAGCGCTGCCTCTCCCTTTCTAAGAGCTCACAGGTTTGGTTGCTGCTACTGCCAGCTAACCTTTTTGCCCGAAAACTTTTGTGCCAGTGATTAAGCTATTTACCTCTCAGCTCAAACCTGCTGTTCTATATATATTCCAACTTTCTGAAGCTGGGGATGGGGCTCTGCAAACTATGGTTTTTTTTTGAGGGGGGCACACTGAACAGCTTGCAGGATCTTAGTTCCCCAACCAGGGATTGAACCCAGGGACAGGGCAGTGAAAGTGCAGAGTCCTAACCACTGAACTGCCAGGGAACTCCCTGCAAACTATGCTTCTGGTTTGCCAACAGGCCTTCTGATTCTGCCAAAAAGGGGCATGAGAGGGAGATGGGAAGTCTGTAAGAGGCAGAAGGAAGAAAGAACTTGCTCCTTCCTTTCTATTTCCTGGGCACTTCCTGTCAGTTTCTTGATCCTTTGAGTTTCACCCCAGGGGTGGCAGTCCCTTCCCTTCCCAGCAGCTGAATCCAGCGTGCCCTTTCTCAAAGAACCAGCCTCACTGTCCTCAGCTCAAAGATGGGAGCATCAGGGCAGCAGCCCCCTCCTCTGAGTTTCTAAGTTTTAATAATTCTAGCCTTTTCCCTTTGTTTCCCCAGTCTTAGGAGTGGCAGCTGTTTCCTGAAATTCTATCTCCCCGGTACCTTAAAGTTCTCTTACACTTTAGATAATTAACAACTTTCTGCCTGGTTAACCATTCTTTATGTCAAGCTCGCTCTGTTCAAGCATCAGGTGAGATTTCTGCCGACTACTGGATCCTGACTGATACAACCTTCCAGAGTTACTCTGTCCTTGCTGCCTCTATGCTTGACATAAAAATATTAATTATTTTCTCTCACTGAACATACATTTGTCTTTAACAAAAAAAATCAATAAACTCTTCTCCTTCCTACGTTCACCTCAGATAAGCAGAAAAACAATTTCAATTATTCAAGTATTCGGCTATCTCAATTCTTTTTTTTTAATGACTATTGAAAATTAAATAATTGAGTTTTGCCTTAACAATTCAGTCATTCACACAGTGTATAATGGGATAATTTTTGACAGCATATCTGAGCTTTAAGTCACATGTCTCTCACATGTTTACATTATTTCTCTCAAATCTTCCCATTGTGAATGAAACTGATATGGCAATATTGAAATTGAGGCAGAAAAGCCGAATTCCATCCCAAAGGCAATTGTCATCAAAGTGTTGATGTCATAAGTATGTGGAAGCTATACTGCAGGTGCTTAATTTAAAAGCAGATGAGGGGCTTCCCTGGTGGCGCAGTGGTTGAGGATCTGCCTGCTAATGCAGGGGATACGGGTTCGAGCCCTGGACTGGGAAGATCCCACATGCCGCGGAGCAGCTAGGCCCGTGAGCCACAACTACTGAGCCTGCGCGTCTGAAGCCTGTGCTCCACAAGAAGAGAGGCCGCGATAGTGAGAGGCCCGCGCATCGCGATGAAGAGTGGCCCCCGCTTGCCACAACTAGAGAAAGCCCTCGCACAGAAACGAAGACCCAACACAGCCAAAAAAAAAAAGCAGATGAGAGGGAAGTTGTGTATTATATGAATTAGTGTTGCCCAAAACAGAGAGCAACTTATTGGGAATTTAGTCAAAATGTGCTGTGGAAAGATCGACAGGTATTATCCTAAGGAAAAAAAAAAATCAATGTTTTTCTGTAAGTAAATCTCCAAATAAATTTGAGACATACCCTAATCACAGTCATCTCAGTTACTCTGTTTAATAATACATGATATTTGTACATAAGATCCCTCCCCAAAGCATGTTCATTAGTGTGACCGCCCCCCGAATTCTCACATCAGCCATATGGAATAGAGCTGTATTATTACTACCCTTCTCTGTGCTCCCTCCTCTATACCCGCTGTCTAGATTTTTTTAAGTCCAGGGACGTTGGAACCTTTTCTTAGTTCAAGTGTATAAAAGTGGCCAAAGGAACTTGACCCTGGTTTTCTGATTCACAGCCTGGTTCTCCTTTCATGCAGGTGCCCTAGCTAGCATTACAACATGTCTCCTTTCAGAAGCAAGGCAAACTAAGAAGTAACCTATAAAAGGAATCAGTGAACTTATTCCCTACCCTGCTCAGCACACAAACCTGTCCTCAGGAATGTCTCCTCATAGGACATTGAGTCAGTTGGTTTCTATGGGCCACAAATGTACCTCTAATAGTGAGACAGCAGCACTACCTTAGGAATGGATGACAGCTTCACAGAACCATCCTGCTGCATTTGGAGGGAAACAACTGAGACCATTTATTAACAGATGGAATTCTCAACAGGACATGGGGATTTCCAACTAAAACCAGAGAACGCTTTTGTTTCAATGAAAACCTTAAAACATTTTAAATGTCTCAGATTTTTTCTCGTAAGTCAGAAAAACCTGTTATTTTGAAAAATAGAGAAATTCTGTGCTTAACACCTTTCTTTCAAAGCAACAGCATGCAAAAATTAAAAAGTCAAAATCAGTATTGGGCTAAGTAAGAGAGCAGTTAGAGCTGAGCTGGATAATTACTGCTGAGGTTATGTCATAGGGTCAATCAGTTTACCACTTGTGTTCATGGGAAGTTGATCATGCACTGATTTGTAATTCACCTTACAAATTATACAGAATTTTAATCAGCTTCTTTTTAGGGAAACAGTATTTGAAATACAGGTGACACCAATTTTGTACATTTTTATAACAATCATTTACTGTGCTGTAAGCATAACTTGGAAGAATGAAGTGTTTTCCTTCAGTGGCATTTCTCAGACTTCGCCACTGTCCCCAAGCCAAGGACAGGATGGGTGTGGGCTAGGGCTGGGTGGAGGCACATAGCCCAAAACAGTTACTATGAAGCAAAATTTCTTTGAATTTGTGTTATATGCAACAAAGAGAGGGATTTTTGCATTCTATAATCTGTTCTTGTTTGCTTAATATAAAAATATTCTAAATTACTTGCTAGGTAAATTATTTAACTGCTGCCCCGGTCTAAAATAGCTACCAAGAAAATTATGCTCAGATTCTAGGATTCTGTTTGTCCTAAGGCATGCTACTGTCTCTCCTAATTCAAAAAGCATGGAAATTTAGGCACAGTTCTTAGGGCTCTAAAAATGCTCTACAGGGCACATGGGACAACAGCATGAATGGATTGATGCCTTGTTTTGGTGGCTTGCAGGTAAGGAGGATACTCCCTAAACTGTACGGTTGTGTTTATTTGATTATTCAGTGGTTTAAAATGAGGATGGCTTCACCCCCTTCAGTCCTAATTTCCAGTGCTGGATCACTACCTCAACACCCGTGCAGCACAGTGTTGCTGGAGGGGAAAGCCACAGTGTATTTCATTTCAAATGGGCTCAGAGAGCTGCTCTGCCATGTTTTCCTGCTTCATGTCAATTGCCCAGAACATTGCACAGCAGTCCAGCCAAACTTTCTCTTCTTTTCCCAAGGACAAAGCCCTCTTTCCTCAAGAAGAAGGTCTTGTCTATGTTACTAAGAAGATCTACTCTACTCCTGAGAAGATCAAGACCACCATCTTCAATTCAAAATACCTCTTTCTTTACTTCCATCTTATTTTCTTTCTTCCTTACCATACTGGGGGGCAGATGTTCCCATTCCTTCCCCAAATCAACCTTCCCACTTGTGTCCTTGATTCCATCTCCTCCTTCCTCTTGTTGGACCCTGCTCACGTCATGATCACAACTTGCCAGCATCTCCTGTTCTTCTCTGTCCTCAGACTAGAAGTGTGCAGGTTCCTCTTTTTGCATTTTGCGGTTGCAAACTCATCTGTTCATAGAGATCTGCTGGGTCATCTAAAGGATGGAAGGGTTAGATGGGGCTGATTAACCCCAAAGCTTATGTCTCAGAAAAAGGGAGCAGCTATCACTTGGTTCAGCCGACTGTTGTCATGGGGGAATACAGACCACATCTGATTTCTGAAAAGCAGACAGGAATCTAGATTTCCATATGAAATCTGATAACTTTTAAATGGTGGACACTAATTTAAAAGACTGAACAACTCAAAAGATCGGTTGAGTGGGCCAAATACCTCGTGGGCCCCAACCACAACCTCTCGTTTAAACATTCATTTGACTCTGCTTCCTATTTGAATGTTATTTCACTCTCAGAACTTCCCAAACATCTAGTCTGTAACTGTTATTCTTTTCCACAGCCATGACTCTCTCGCCAGCCAGCTTCCGTATGTTTTCCACTCTGCTGAAAGCGTACTCCTGAAGGTCACCAGGAAGCTTCTAGTCACCAAATACTCCAGAACACCTGTGTGATATATATACTTTTGTACATCCTTAAAACAGTGGTTCTCAAAGGGATCCCAGGAGAAGCAAAGCGATATCAGCATCACCCGGGGAACCTTCTAGAAATGCAGAATCTCATGCCCCTCCCAAGACCTACAAAATCAGAAACTCTGGGGGTGAATCCAGCAATCTGTGTGTTAATAAGCCCTCCAGGTGATTCTGATGCCTGCAGGTTTGAGAACCACTGCCCTAAAATATACCTACTTGTGAATCCATGGAGGAGGAAGAATTCTACGTGTGGGGAATTAATCTATCTCTCCGTATCTTGCCCTACAACTGCAATCCCTCTTCTACATGTCAGGGAATGTCTCTGCATTGATGGAGCACTCTTTGTTAAAGGATTTTCACATTTTACCATCTACTTTCTGCTAAGAATCCTACATGTTAGGCAGAGCAAGCCAAACAAGCTTATTATCCCCATCTGGCCATCTTACAAATGTGAACACTAGCAGTAAGAGGTTAAGTGATTTTCTTAAAATCGCAGTTAGTACAATGTCAGAGTTAAGACCAGTAATCTGGTTTCCTGACATAAATCACAGCCTTTTCTTTTTGTCTGTGTTTCAGAAATAGCATTTTTTCCTTCCTGTAAGAGTCAACTACATTAGCTGCAGAAAAGCTGGTAAGCACAGAAACTACAACAGAAGAAACCAAAAAATCACCCAGAATTCCATCATCTGTTACTGTGCATTTTCTTTACCTCTTTTTTTTCTTTAAGTGCATGAGCCCACACCCGCACAGGAGCAGCCCTCTTTTCTGTCGCACGATATTGTCAGGAGATAAGCAGCTCCCTTGTCCTCACAGCCTATGCTAACTTTCTGGAGAGATCATAAATGGAAAACTTCAAGAACTATTTTCTCTATTTATTGTTCATCAAAGTTATAAGTAACTCTGAAAGGAGATGCAAAACCTAAATGAAAGGAAATCAGCTTTGCTGATTTTTCTAGAGGTCATGACAGACAGGGGAAATTGTTAATCCTGATATGAAAATATTCAATATCTCTATGCTATTAGGGGTGCCCGAGGCAATGCCAACTGCAGAGGGTGTGTGTGCAGGCTCACTGTGACTAACCGTAATAGAATCCAATAATAAAAACACCCTTCATTACCATAACAGCCTAGTATGTCAATAAAATTGAGACTGCTCCTGCAATAAGCCAAAAATTAGAAAATATACCCAAGGGCATGCAATGGGAAACTTTTAATTTTTTATGGACCCAGAGAATTAGTTTTCCCTGATTCTGGCATTCCTCACTGGCAATCCAGTATTCCCTTCCTCACTTCCTTAATTCACATACAAAATTAAAAAGCAAAGGCCCAAAAGCCTGAAGGAGATTCACGGGGAGGCCAACCGAAGTGCTATTTCAGACAAAGAACCTTTTTTCAGTGCACTTGTGGGTATTTATTTTTAGCCACACTTGGTTATCTCGTTGGTTAGCAAGAACATGTGCAAAGGTCTTCTGAGTTCCTTTGGGGGTTTCTTGTAAGAGTTCCTAACCTGCTGGACCTTCACTTCAGAATATAATCCCAGCAATGAAATCAACAGTTTTATTTCAGAGCAGTGTTCGTAGGGAAGAAAGCCTCCTAACAGGAACAATCCCATTTGTGGAGTGTCTGCTGTGAGCCGGTACTGCGCTGGCACTCTCCAGATCGCTGCTGTAACCTCCTTCTCAAATTATGAAATATTTTAAACATTCAAAGAGATATGGCAAAGACAATGATCACCAGTGAATCCACTGCCTGACTTATTCAGATTTTAACATTTTGCCATGTTGACACTGATTTGAAAGAAAGAAAATATTAAAGTTGAAGCCCCTCATACTCTCCCACCCCATTCCCCTCTCTTCTTTTCCTCAACCCCTTTGCTAGTTATCATTCCCATGCACTTTTTTAAACCTTTCCTTTCTCTCTCTCCCATTATGTGTGTATATATATATATATGTGTATATGTCTAAAACATTTCTATAAATGGTTTTATAATATACATATGCAACTTGCTTTTTTTGCCCTATGTTATATTATGCAAGTTGATCCTTTATACATAACCTCTGTAAGTCTCAATTTCCTCACCTGTCAGAAAGAGACAATGATGCTGCCTACAAGAGGACTAAATGATGCTGGTGAAGTGCTAGCATGATGTCCAGTATGTGATACGCATTTGATAGCAGTTAATTACAAACATTTTACTATTACCCGACACACCGTGCTGCCTTTCATGAGATTAGCCAAAGCAAATTCTCCTTGCCTTATTTGGCAATTAAGCTCTCCTAGGAATGCCTTACATAAACTCACGGATTTCTAGCTACTTCACATGACCCCAGGACAGAGCGGCACCATAGGCTGATTGGACACACAACGGCACAGACACACACGCACACGCCACACGCACAAAGGTTATCTGTGTGCCAGGAACCGACTGGAGCTGCTCTGTATTTACCAGTCTCACCCACACAACTCTATGCATTTCACAGGTGAGGAAACTGAGGCACAAAGAGGTTCATAAATGCTGGAGACCACAGATCAAGTCAGTGCTGCCACAGCTGGATGCTAATTTCAGAAAGTCCTGTTCCTGAGCCTGGGCTCAGGGCTGATACTCGGCTGCTTCTCCACCTCTAAGCCTGCAGAGGTTTCTCTATTTTCTGGTTTTTCAAAAGCTGCACGTTCACAAAAGAGACATGCAACAGCAAACGTCATATGTGCTTCCCAGGGTATTTACTGAATTATTTACTAAAGACAAATACCCAGAGCCATTAGCATTGGACAGCAGCTCACACTCAGCTCAGTCGAAGCAGATATAAATACGTTGTGCAGGAGAGCAGATCCGAGGTTTCGCCTCCCTGCCTCCCAGCAGTCCTCACAAACAAACAGGCAGATTTCCCTCTTTATCATGAGACACTGGTTTCTTTATGCTCAGCCAAACAACAAACCATCATTCTCTTCCCTCCGAAACGACACGAAGTCATGACATAGGAATTTGTAAGATTGGCCTTTTGTTGATGCAGTGGGGTAGATGGTAGAAAAAACTGTTGAGGGCACCTGTGTGAGCGTGTTTAAACCTCCTACAGTCCCGGCTGAGCAGTAAGGATTTTGCAGGACGGATGCCGGATATGGCTAGTTAGTGTGAAAATTATGACCTTTGTAATTTAACCTAATTGTTCAGCAATCCTGGTCAGCCTCTTTAGGTAGTTTAGGCCCAATTATTTTTTGTGGTTCCTTTTTGGTTTTTACCAACACAGCTCAAAACATCTTCCCAGTTTCCCGATGGCGCTGGTCTAGCCATAAGGGACAAAGCATTTCTAGGTGTAAAATGAAGGAAGAATCACAAGGTACAGTTCAGCCACAGCGGAGGATGATGGTAGCCCTTCATTTCAAAGGGAGAGAGTGCAGAGGAAGTGCGTTTGTGCTAAACTAAAACAACAAGAACCTGCTCCTAAAAAAAAAAAAAAAGAAACTGCTCCTCTCTGGAACAGGTTGCTGCACCAGATTGTGCAACTTCCCTCTCCCAAGACCTTGTGGTACAGGATGAGACACATCTGATCAGCACAGCCAGCGTCCAGAGTTATTTCCAGATGCCATCAATAAACCTTTAAGATTCTCATGAATCAGCAGGACCAGTGTGTGCCTTCCAGACACAGAGGCAGCTCACCTCTCTTCCTTGCCCTCGGCTCAGGTTGCTTAGGTGAAAAAGGTTAAATAAACAACAACAAAAATAAACAAGCAGCACAATCCAGATACCTAGAATCCCCTTGAGCAAAACACGGGTATTTATTCGTTCTGTTTAAAGGAGACAGGGAGGGCTTCCCTGGTGGTGCAGTGGTTAAGAATCCGCCTGCCAATGTAGGGGACACGGGTTCGATCCCTGGTCTGGGAAGATCCCACATGCCGCGGAGCAACTAAGCTCGTGCGCCACAACTACTGAGCCTGGGCTCTAGTGCCCGAGAGCCACAACTACCGAGCCCATGTGCCACAACTACTGAAGTGGCGTGCCTAGAGCCCGTGCTCCACAACGAGAAGCCCCCTGCAGCAATGAAGACCCAACACAGCCAAAAATAAATAAATAAAATAAATTTTTTTTTAAAATAAAGAAGACAGGGAAATAGCACATATTTTCTTTTGGTCAGTGTTACTGTCTGAATTCTACTACACCAACCGGGATCTTTTTTTGGCTGTATTTTTATATTTGGTTGGGTGTCCTATTTTTAGAAGGTATTTAAAGGAAAAAACAAATACCACCAGCGATTTAAAAAAAAACAAACACAAAGCTGAGTTTACTGCCTGTGCAGTAGGTGAGAACCAGAGCTACGTTACTCAAGAACTGAGTTCAGCTGGTCTCCCTGCGCTGAAAGCACAAGGGGCCATTTATTTCTCATTAGGAGAGATTCTACGCATTACAAGAAATACCTGAGGTAGACTGGGTTTAGGGTAGTCAGATTTAGCAAATAAAAATCCAAGATGCTCAGTTAAATTTGTATCGCAGATAAACGAAGAATCATTTTTAGTATAAGCTTATTCCGTGTAATATCTGGGACATACTTATACTAAGAAATGGTTCATGGTTTACCTAAAACTCAATGCGTCATCCAGTTTTTTATCTAGCAGTCCTTACTAGGTGAGGCTCTTTCGGGTTCAGAGTCAGGCAGCAGCAGCTAGGTCACATGCCCACACGTGGGACTTGGCAACATTCCTCTTTCACAATGTCAAGTGAGGGTTGCACTGCAGTGCATTCTGCCACAGGGACCAGAAACCAAATTCTTCCATCTGGGATCACCCTTTGTCCATCAAGCCCGGTGGAATAGTATACTAATTTGGGGAGCAATGCACACAGAGTTCTCCAGGAACTCAAGCCAATACAAGAGGAATCGCAGTTACCAGTGCCTCCTGAACAAGGAGGATGGATGTTGGATGCTGCTGGTGTAGACTGGGGTCAGGAAGGCGGTTCAAGGAAGGCGTCTTTGACGATGACTGATTTCTAGCTTGTGAAGCTCGTTGGAGGACAAGGTTTTCACAGATATCCAGAAGACGGGAAGATTTACAGGGAAGGCTGGAAAGGCTGAGCGGGCACAACAATCCCTCTCTTCCTTCCCAGCTGCCCAGTGAACACCTCTACGTAAACATCCTCCCCCTGGGTGTCCCAGAAGGCTCTCACACGCGGCATGCTCAACACTTCCTTTGTTCTCTCTTCTCCAGACCCACTTGTCCTCCGGTAATTCCTGCCTCGTGTACAGCCAGCGCACAAAGGCACCAACAGCCCAAGGCTGCCAGCCTCCCTCCTCCCTCGGTCAGTGAAATGCCAACGCCTCTGAGGCTGCCTCTGAGATGTCTCTCCAGTCCCACCTCCCGCCTGTCCCTTAGTTCAGGCTGTCATCATTCCTCACCTCCACATCAGCAGAAAGGTCTTAATGAGCCCCCTCCCCACCCAGCCGTTTCCTCTTTTTATCTCCTCTTCTCAGAAACGCAATTTTGAGGAGGTTTCACCGTTTCTTAAAAACCTAAGCGGCTTTTCATGCCTGGAGAATAAACTCCAAATTGCCTTGGGGCAGGCACACGGGTCCTTCAAGGTTTGGCAGTGATCTTCATTTCCGGCCTCTCAACCAGCACTCTCCCCCATCCACAGATGGGGCCCCACTACCAGCCAGTTGTCTGCCATCTGATGCTCGTTCAGGTCAGGAGGGCTTTGCACAGACTGTTCCTTTACCCGGCATGTCCTTCATTTACCCTGCTTTTGTCTGGCAAATCCATCCTTCCAGACCCTGCTCAAGTGGTAGGCCTGCTCCTGGTAAGCTGTTTCCTTCCGTGTTGCAGAGTTAGCTGCTCCCCGGTCTATACCCCCATAGCATGTGGACCTGCCTTCATTCTAGGACTCACCAGTTCGCACTGAGTGTGGCAGAGGCAGGTCTGTCTTCCCCAGAGGATGATGAGCTTTGGGGGCAGGGACTTGTTCACCACGTCTTTGAATCCCTGGGACTTTGCACAAGCACTGACTATAATGATTATAGCAGTAATGATTACTGTGGCTAATACTGGAGGAGTGCTCATGTGCTGGGCAATTTTCTAGACCCTTTATCTACTTTTAACTCTCTAATCCTGACAACAACCCTATAAGCCCAGTACCATTATTATCTCCATTTGATAGAAGAAACTGAGGCCAAGACGTGAAGGGCTGGCCAAAGCACTGTGGCCAGTGGGTTCAACTCAGCTGCAAAGTAGAAGCACCTGAGAAACTTTCTAAAACTACTGATGCTCAGAGCCACCGAGAACCAATGCCTCAGAATCTGTGGTGGCGGAGCAACTAAGCCTGTGCATCACAACTATTGAGCCTGTGCTCTAGAGCCCGCGAGCCACAACTACTGAAGCCCACATGCCTAGAGCCCATGCTCCACAACAAGAGAAGCCACCACAATGAGAAGCCTGTGCACCACAAGAAGAGTAGCCCTCGCTTGCCGCAACTAGAGAAAGCCCGTGTGCAGCAACAAAGACCCAATGCAGCCAAAGCTAAAATAAATAACTTCTAAAAAATACTAATGCATGCCACAACATGGATAAACCTTGAAAAATTGTGCTAAGTGAAAGAAGCCAGTCACTAAAGACTACATATTGTATGATTCCATTTATATGAAATGTCCACAAAGAGGCAAATCTATAGAGACAAAAAGTAAATTAGTGGCTGCCTTGAGCCGAAGGAATTAGGGGGAAATGAGGGGAGGGGTGGACTGCAAAAGAATACAAGGTTTCCTGTGGGGGAGATGAAAAGTGTTCTAAAATTGATCGTGGTGATGGTTGCACAACTCTGTGAATATACTAAAAACCACTGAATTGTACACTCTAATGAGTGAAATGTATGAGGTGTGAATTATATCTCATAAAGCTGTTACCAAATAAAAAAGCCGATTCAAAGGGTTAAAAAAAAAAAAAAGAACCTGTGGTGGGCTGGGACCTGGAGGGGCTTATTAAAACTTCCCAGGTGATTCTAAGGTACCAGCTTTGAGGATCACTGACCTACTTGCTTCATCCTAAGAAACCTGAACCAATGTTGGGGGGAGAGGAGAGGAGCCAGAGAATTTTGGAGGGAAAAAGGGACCAGGACACTGACAGCTGGGGGCTCCAAAGCTCTGCGGCCACGTGCCTAAGTCCCCCATCAAGCATTAGGCTGCTGTAGAGGAGTGCGGTGCCAGGCCCACCTGACATGCTGCTCTGCGTCCTTCCTGAGTACTGCAGCGAGGACCACGTTCTTTCCTTAGCACATGGCTGGCTTGAGATCAGCAGTGGGAAGGGAGGTGGAGACGGCTCCTTTCCAACCTGGGTGTGCACTTTACCAGGCAACAGAGGAAGGCTCTGGCTGAATTAGGCATTTCTGAGCACATGCACTATGATTCCACCTAATCTTCTCCAAGGACAGAATTGGTCCTGTTTCTCTGGGTGCACCAGCTGCTTCTCTGAAATCACTCCCTTGCCAAAATTAGAATGTGTAATGCAGTAACCACTTTCCACGGAGCCAAAAAGTTGTCAAAAGGCAGGATTTGACCATAAGAATGTTCATTTGATGAGTGCATGCAAGGTATTTGGTTATGTGACATCACTGCCAGCTGCTTGCCAGGGAAGAAATAAGAACAGAAACGAGAGAAACTTGATGCAGAAAGCATGAGGACCTGATCCAGAATAAGGATAAGAATGCAGGGGATTTTTTTTTTTTTTGACAGATATAAAAGACCCAGGAAAGGTGAGTTACTGTAGATGTATTAGGAGGAATCAAATGTGGAGCCACGGTGGGGTTCATACAGTGCAGGAGAGATCAATTCTGACCCCAAAACTAAGGGGTTACACCTGGATCCCAATGAGAAAAGCCGAGGATTCCCTATGGCTGAAATAAGAACACGGTGGTATCTTCAAGGGTTATATCTGTCAGAATGATCATCACGGTGAGTGAAGATGCTGTTTAGCACAGGCTGTGCAGCCATGCAATCCCAGGCAGTTGGATCTGGGCTCAGCCCCTTATAAGCTCTGTCACTTTGCACAGACTGCTTAAACTCAAAGAGCCTATTTCCTCATACGCAAAATATTCTTAATAATAAAGACGTACCTCATACAATTTGGGGAAGGAAGAAATGAAGAATCCACATCAACAATAATAGCTAATGCTTCTAGAGGGGGGTGGTGTGTGTGTGTATAAGAAATCTATTCACTTAATCTTCACAACAACCCTTGGAAATAGGTACTATTAGCATTTCACAGATGAGAAAACTGAGGAACAGAGAAATTAAGTGACTTCCCCAAGTTCATGTAGATAATAAGTGGCTAAGCCAGATTTTGGACCAAGGCAATCTGGTGTCAGCATCTAGGCTCTTAACTGCTATACTATGCTCAAAATTCTCTGCAGGTATCAACAGAATAAATGAGGAAAAATGTCAAACGCAAGAAAAATGGAAATGCCAGCATCCCTAAGTTACAGCTTTCAAAGGAGGAGTCCCCTAATCCCTCAGCCACCAGGAGTGGCATTTAGACCTAGATTCACTTTCTATCACACCCTCTCCTTTTCTTTGCACCCTCTGGCTGGATGGAAAAGAGCCCCGTAAAAGTGCACAAAGGACCAGACAGGCACCCTGTGGCATCTGAATGTAGATTTGATGGGAAGAGTGACCCTCTTCCTAGTTTCCTTGTCACTAAAGGAGCAGGAGATGCTCCTCATGAGTCCCTTCTGATTCTCACAACTGGCAGCTGCCAGCATCTCTCACTTACATCGACCACGCAGCTTCTTTGAGGGAACCAAGCGGTCTTTCTAGCAGCAAAGGTATGTAAATGATTGATTAAATCGTATATTTGAACACGCATGCAAGAAAGATACTCTTTAAAAACAATAAGGGAAAAACTGGAGCCCCCAACACTTTCCACAATACTAACAATTTAAGCTACATTACAGAGGTGAGAAAGCTCACTACTTAGCTTTCAACAAGGTAAGCCACTGCACTGAGTCCTCAGAGATTCTGAAAAAGGGGTCACACCCTCGGTGGCAGAGTAAGAGGAAGGATTCACCTGCCTCTGAGGACCCTGCTCCACTGCCTGCCTTCCCAGAACCACAGTCCATCCCTCCTTCAAGATCGAGGTTCTCCGTGAAGATGCCCCTGTAAACACTCATTCCCCAACTAGGCTGAGTCAGGCAGTGGGGAGGACAGTGAACACAGAGCTTGGAGTATGACAAATTCACTGAGAGCCTGGTCAACCATCATTCTCATCATGTGACCATGGGCACATCCCCCCTCTGAGCTTGGGACTCCTCAGTGACACAGGGACTGGCACTCAGCATCTGTCCCACCTTCCTTCTAGCATGCCTTCCTGAACTGCAGAGGCCAGAAACAATGACATTTCCAGCCTCCCTTGCAGCTAGGGTGCAGGGTGCTATTTAGGCTTAGCCAAGCAGAGACTCTCAAACTACATTCAGAAGGTGACATTGAGAAGCTATACTGCTCCTTTGCTCTTTCTCCTGGGAATCATGGAGAGGATTTTTTTTTTTATTAACCTGTGGTGTTTAGTGACTAGGCTCATAAGTACTGAGAGGCAGGGCACTGGTGGCTTGTTCCAGAATGCACCAATTCCCATGGCAGCTTCCTGATTCCTCACCTTCCCAACTGAGGCAGAAGTGGCAGCTCTCCGGGCAGGCCAGTCTTACCGTGAGATTCTGGGAGCAATTCCTGGAGATGCAGCCTGCTCCTCCTGCCCTCCCAGTGATTTCTGTAAGCACCCAGTTCCTCCATTAAAGCCCTCTCTCTCTTTTTTTTTTTTGCGGTACGCGGGCCTCTCACTGTTGTGGCCTCTCCCATTGCGGAGCACAGGCTCCAGATGCGCAGGCTCAGCGGCCATGGCTCACGGGCCCAGCCGTTCCACGGCATGGGGTATCTTCCCGGACCGGGGCACGAACCCGCGTCCCCTGCAGCAGCAGGCGGACTCTCAACCACTGCACCACCACAGAAGCCCCACCCCCCGCCTCTTTAAAATAATAGAGTGGTTTCTGTATTTTCTGCAACTGAACCCAGACTGACACATCTCTCCCTCCTTCAGAGTGGGTGTCAGGACTAAAAGACTAAAAGGAGGCAGTTAAGAGCATAAGCTCTGGGCTCAGATGGCCTGAGCTTAAACCCTGCTGCTTCTTCCTTGCTCTATAACTATGAGCAAGTCCCTTAATCTCCAATTCCTACGCAGTGGGGTTCTCATCGATCACATAAGCAATGCTTGTAGAATGCTTGCCACAGTACTTGGTCCTCAGTAGGAATTCAGTAAGTGTCAGTGTCTTTTTGCCCCAAGCTCCTGTAGAGCCCTCTGTACACCTCTATTCCAGAACTTGTATTGATTAGCCCTCTGTGAACACAAACCCAGAGGACTGTCTATGATGTGGGAGTAAAAAGTATAGGAATATCCCAAACTCAAAACAAAGTGACTTGGGAGTAACCTTAAAGAAGGAGAACTGACAAGTGATTGTAACTGACCAAGTGGAAACGTAGCAATCTATATTATTGTACCCTGTTATGGAGATGCAGTGTGAACAGGTGGTCAGGTATTGCACAGAGAGGGAAGTATCACAATTAGACAGAGTTGGCCAGGTCTGTCGAAGGGCTGTCAAGGGTAGAGGAAATCTTGGCTGAGCAAATGTTCCTCTTTCCTCAGTAAGGTCATCCCTGCTGTGGTGAGAGTCTGTCAAGCATTTTAGCAAAGCAACACTTCTTGAGTCCATGATGATGCTATCAACTGGCTTCCCGTTTTGTTATCTATACAGAGTCTATGGTCAGACCAGTCAACTTGACAGTTTAATTCCTCATTTTAAATTAACAGATTGTCACCCTGATTATGATACTTTGGTTTTCCAAGTACTTGTCTACTGGGGGATAATAAGGCACTGATTTGTTGATTTGGGCTTTCCTTTCGATTTTAGAGATGTAGTTCTCATTGTATTTTAATGGGCTCTAATTGGGTTTATATTAATAGACAGCAGTCATAATGAGCTTGGGCAATACAAGTCCACCTCTGACAGACAATCCCTCTGCAATGGGCCATTACAATCAGGGTTATGAGTCCACTGGGCTGAGAGCCAGGCTCCTGCCCACGGCAAATTCACTGAGGTAAATGCTACCTGCTTCCAGTGCACTGTGTCATGATATAACCTTCAAACTTGAGGATCCAAACTGTATACGATGATCTGCTTTCACGTCTCTGTGAGCTCCTGGTGTGCAATGACCATGCTTCAATCAGACTGTACCTCCAAATGCCCCACTGAGTGCCAGGCACATACCTAGTCAATATGTAATAAACATTTGATGCACAAATCCATAAACAAATGGATATGTCCTTCTGCAGAGGAGTTTTTTTTTAAAAAAACTATAGAAACAAAGAGAAAAAGGAAATTCCAAAGGGATTCCAAGAAGAGGAAAATCGTGGGCTTAAATATTCTATGGTGATTTTCGAAAACACTCAAAGCCTAGCTATTGATATTCCTACATTTCTGGATAGCTATTTATATCCTGTTGCTATCATGAGTGGATTCGTTTTCTACTGCAGTAAAACAAACTGTCACAAACGTCGAGGCTCACGACAACATCCATTTATTATCTCCTAGTTTCCACAGGCCAGGAGTCTAGGCACAGCACGGCTCAGCTACGTTCTTAGTTTGGGCAAGCACGTCATTAGGTGACAACTAATTCACCTTTGGCAAGCACTAAAGATTATACTAGAGTTCCAGATTATTCTGGAACTAGAAAACCAGATTTCATCTGGTTTTATTTCAGACTAGGCTCTTTGCAAGAGGTATTGACCCAAGTCTGTTCATTTCATGCAGAGAAAGACCACCTTTCTAAAGTCCTCCTAGAAAATGCTAAAGTTCAGGGGAGACTGTGGGGCGAGAGGGCAATGGTATCACAAATGTATAAAACTAGAGCTTGGAATCCATGCCCCAGGCTTCCACTGCAGCCTCTAAAAAACTGAAATGTTTACCTCAAAATTCTGGAGCCAATGTATTCAATTTGCCAACACACAACTGAAACAACTGACTGGCCAAATGATGGTAAATTGTAAATTCCTTGAAGGCAAGGGTTGTGTCTCATTTATCTCTGTACCCCAAGAGCCAATGCAGGATCTGTCCTGCATTCAGTACACTGTATGTTGATAAATTCAAGAGTTTTGGATGAAACTAAGCATGCCAGCAAAATATATGGCTGCATTTAAAAAATTATCAATACTTATTAGAAAATTCCACTGATTCACAAATTTAGTTGCAAAGAAGAAAGGAAAAAAATTCTAAAGTAATTTCTTTTATTTGGTTTCTTCTGCTTCTCCTCCTCTTCCTTCTTCTTCTTGCTTTAAATAATGATCACTTCAAATTCTACAAGGTTATTTTTCTTTATCAGAAAATAGACACAAAACAAAAATATCCCCATGACAGTTAAAAAATAGCTTGAAGAAAAGGTGAAGCTCAGGGCTTCCCTAGTGGCGCAGTGGTTGAGAGTCCGCCTGCCGATGCAGGGGACGCGGGTTTGTGCCCTGGTCAGGGAAGATCCCACATGCCATGGAGCGGCTGGGCCTGTGAGCCATGGCCGCTGAGCCTGCACGTCCGGAGCCTGTGCTCCCCAACGGGAGAGGCCCCAACAGTGAGAGGCCCGCGTACCGCCAAAAAAAAAAAAAAAAAAAGGTGAAGCTCAGAATTGAAATAAACACCCCAAACACCCCAATAAGCCAATGGGATTTCCTAGTCTTTTAAAATCACGTACAACCCAGTAAAGATCTTGACAAAGATCTAGACATACCAACAGAGAAGAGATTTCACCACTGAGTCTTTATTAGGGTAATTTCAATATCAAAAAGGAAGAACTAGTTTACAGAGCATGAAAGAAAATAACCTACGACCTGGCCATGGACATGAAGTCCAGCCTTTTGTCTGAACTAAGTTGGTGAAGAAGACAGACACAGGGAGAGCCCATCAACTTGCCCAGATCCCATCACACTTTGCTTGTCCCCATGAACATGACCCAATCCCTCCTCTGGAAGAGGGAGGGAAAGAACAACCACAAGTAACCTGTTGGCAGTCAGAAAGTTGTTTGGACTTTGCAATTGGGACTATTTCATATGAAATTCTGACCTTCCGTAGTTTGTTTCCATTAGTCTTCAATGAAAAAACAAAACAAACCTAAGAGTTAGAATATACATTATTTGGAAAATAAATTCCCCTTGCTAAAAAGGAACAAGAAAGCATGGTTTCCTTCTGTCGGCCTTTGGGACCAGAACATCCAATGGGAGTAGTGTGTACCTTGAAGGTTGTTCAAGTGGGGTTGGGTTGTGAATGTGAGGGCCCAAGGGGACGCGAGACCCTTGTCAGGTTTGGTTTGTTTGTAGTAAGGAAGGTGATTCCTCTTAAAGAGCACTACAATCTAATACCTCAAAGTTATTTTATCCCTTACCAATCACTGGGGTCCAACGATAATTCCTGCTAATCAGGCAAGTTGCAACTAAAATATATCCTCTTGTTCTACTAAGGTAAAATCATCCCTTCGCCTTCCCTCAGTAGCTTATCCCATGCTGCAATGCACCTTTCCTCTGAGGCTCCTGCGATAGAGTGCAAAAAGTGCTTGCGCAGCTATTTTGTGTCAAGATTACACAGCAATCAGTATGCCGCCTATTGATTTATGTGAAGATGCTCATCTTGCTGCGGAAAAGGAAATCAAGAACAGTGCGCCTACTTTGAGGTCCTACTGTTTATAAAGAAAGTCAAACAAAACACAACTACAAACAGGCACCTAGACCTGGAATACAAAGCGAAACAGTTTTACTTAGCTTCTGAGTCTTACTATGCCTGCCATGAGGTAGCAAGTTGGCATAATTTAAATATCAGAGGACCTTGTTTTGAAATTCCATGACCATATCTGGTTTCTCAGTGTAGGTGTCCAACTTGCCAACAGATGTTGCCCGGCATTTTACCCATTAAACTCTATGATCTCCATAACCATTTAATAATAAGATTGGACCAGATAAGATCAGAGAGCAGATTTTCATTCTGCACAGAGATTCTGCCGGCTTTTCAACAGCAAAGTGAATTTATGGAGTAAAAACCTCTGAAATTATCCATAAAAACAGAGCTATAAGCAATATTCTGCAGTCAGTTCTCAAGAATAAAGAGTTTGGAGAAAAAGGCAGCACTGCAGCCATATGGACAGTCTCACCTGAAAGATGAAAAACTGAAAATGTGGAAACTGATCACTTAAAGTAATTGGTAACTATCCTTTTAAGTGAAAAATACTTTGGTTGCCCTTGGTTTGGCATCAATCGTTCATTAATTGTTTACTGAGCACCTATATTTGGTGCTCAATAAACATACAATTACCTAAAAGGTCTCTTCTAGGTAGTAGGGATTCACGTGTGAACAAAAATTCCTGTCCTGACGAAGCTTATATTTCGTTGACTTCTATGTTTCTACCATAAACCATGTACTGGCATAGCTCGGGCTCCTGAGGGAGTGAGAAAGTCACCCTTTAGGTTACTGAACTGCTGATAAATGCCCTGCTATATCCTGTTGTTAAAAAAAATAACATGGTCTTTTAAAATACGATGGGTTAATTATCACTCTGCTTCTTGGCTTCCCAAGCAGGACAGATTTTTGTACTTCAGTCTGAGCCACACAACTTCATTTTGTTGAACGTCGGTGTGATCGACAGATAATTTTTATTACTCATCAGAGCATTTTTCAATCGAATTTTGGAACTCTGTTGCTTCTGATTTTACTGAGAAAACAGAAACAAAAAGAGAACTTTCACAAATCCCTCCAACACACTCACCCATTACCTGCAGCCGTGCCGTTACCTGTCTTCACCCCTTACTAGGTGGTGCCCATCCAAGCCAACCCTTCCATCTGTACCCAGAATCTCCCACCCCTTTCCCACTTACTCAGGGACATTACCACAGCAATTCTCCCCTCTTTGCATCATCAACTCTCCCCCTTTTGCTGTGTCATTCCCATTACCACACAAATGTGCTATTCTTTCCTCCACTTAAAAAAACTCTTGACCCTACATTTTCTCTTGGCTTGCACCCATTTATTTGTTTCCCTTTACAGGTATCTCTAATTCCCACCTTCCCATTCCTTGAACCCACTTTACCCTGATTTTCACCCTACTCACTCCACCAAAACTGGTCTTGTCAAATGACCAATGACCTCCTTGTGGCTAAATCTGATGTTCAATTCTCTGTCTTCTCCCTACTTGGTCACCAATTGATGCAATCACTCTCTTTTCTTTGAAATGCTTTCTTCACCTGGCTTCCTCATTCTCCAGGTTTTATTTCCTCAGTAGCTACCACTTCTCAGGCTCCTTTGCTGGCTCTTCCTCATTTTTCTCCCATCTCAACGCTATAAACCTCAGGACTCAACCTTCAACCTCTTCTCTTTATCTACACTCACTCCCAGGTGACTTTATTCAGTTCATGGCTTCACATACTATCTAGAGTCTTATGATTTCTGAACTTGTATTTCCAGTCTGAATTCTGGACTCATCTCCAACTGCCTACTCAACATCCCCATTTAGATGTTTACCTTAACCATTTAGATCACAAACTTAAATCCAAAATTTAACTCCTATCTTCCACTTGAAACCTGCTCCCGTGAAGTCTTCCCATCTCAGTGAATGGCAGTTCCACTCCTCCAGTTACTCAGGCCAAAAATTTTGGTATCACCTTTGATCTCTCTCTTTTTATCACACCCTGCATCTAATCCATCAGCAAATGCTGTTAGCTCTACCCTCAAGAGAGGTCCAGAATCTGACCACTTCTCCCTGCCTCTGTTGTGACCACACTGGCCAGGCCACCATCATCACCAGCCTGGCTCATGCCACCAGCTATGCGAATATGTAGATCACTCCTCTCCCACCTACAGCCTGTCTCGAAAGTGCCACTGCCTCTAGCACAAGACACACTGAACATGATTTAGACTCTCTCAGTGTTTCTGTGGGTATTATCAACATTAATTGCCACATCACTTTCATGTCCATGGGCGCCATGAGAAGGTGAAGCACTCTGTTTTGAACCTGCAGTTACCCCAGACAGATATACTGTCGTACGGTTTTAGAGTTCTTCTGATTCTTGTTGCCACTGGCTGTCATACTGATGGGATCTACGGGGCAGCATACGCCTTGTATATGTGTACTGCCCACAGCCACATGGCTGCAGGGTAAGTGGACCCTGTGCACCCCACCATGCCAGGAGTTCTGGTGGGCACTGTATCTGCCTACCCAGAGGAGACGGCACCTTTCTCTTTGCACCAACGTGTCTTCTGCTCATCACATCCTGTGCCTATAGAGCTGTCCACACTTGAGGGGTGTGTGTGCTTTTTCTAACTGGTCTGCTCAGAGCAGGGAGCCTTTTGTAAACTGCTTAGAGACACTGAATAGGCCAGTAGCAGACCTGGCCATCACTGTGCACACAGGAGTCTACCCCAACTCAGAACTCTGCCCAACCCCTGCTCCAAACAGATCACATTTGCTGCTTCTAAATTCTTTATGGGCTGGAAAACCAGGCAACCTAATTTATTTGAATTTTGTATATGATCAAAGTAAACAGACTCTTATAAAGAGTCTAAGAAATTGTACGATTAAGTGCCTGAACTTTGAACGCTGATCTTCTAGCATCTATTTGGCTGCTCAAAAGTCGTCTGGACTTTGGATCTTGGTTCTGTTCTGGACATCTGGATATTGGACTTCCAGATAAATGGAAGTTTATGGGATTGCAATTATATGCAAATACAGATTGCCAGAAAGTGCTTTATTAATCTCTCAAGCTGACTACATGAACATTTTTTCAGGATATTCCCATTCGAGCAATCCTTTATATAAAGACAATTTACTTGAACCCCACACTAAAAATGTGCTTGAAATCACTCTAATCCTATTTTCTAATATTCTCACTCAGCCTTTGCCACTGTCTCTTCGTGTCTATGGTTTCATTTGAATGTGAGCTCAGATATCTCCTCATTAGCTACCACACTATCCTATGAGACAAGGGACAAAAGCCATCTGCTCCCATTCCTTGATGTAGAAAGTTGGGGACAGATAAACACATATAACTCATAAAATGTCAGCATTTAATAAGGGAGTAGGAACATTAAAATATTTAAATTGGTGTATAGAAACTAAAATTTAACAATAAGTTAAAGAGTGAGTCAGAAAGAGTCTCGGACAAGCATTTTTTTTATTCCTGGACTGGTTAGGTTAAGGTTAAAAAAGAGAGAAGGGAGTTCACAGCACATCACAAAATACTTAATATTATTTTTTTCAGGTGGCTTTTTTTTGGAGCACAGGCTCCGGACGCGCAGGCTCAGCGGCCATGGCTCACGGGCCCAGCCGCTCTGCGGCATGTGGGATCTTCCCGGACCGGAGCACGAACCCGTGTCCCCTGCATTGCAGGCGGACTCTCAACCACTGCACCACCAGGGAAGCCCGGACTTTAAGAATTTTAATAAGAAGCCCCATGCTGATCATATCCAATACAAGTTATTCAACTACAGGTTCATCCTGTGATCCACATTTGCAAGAACTTGAATGGAAATAGTCATATAAGACTCTAAGTAGTTTTACTAAAAACAAATAACCAAAAGCATGTACTGGGGCTGCTGAGAGACAGGAAGCAGTGCTCAGGAGAGGTGCTTGGCGGAGGCTGCGATCCAAGGTGATGATATGCTGAATGTCACTGGCTATACCACTCATTTGGGGCTGGTCTCCCAGAGCCACGCGGTGAAATGAGAGAGTTGGATTAATTTTTAGCGTGGTTGATGATTAGGCACCAGTGAAGCATGTGGTGATACTTCCCAGGGCATTTAAATTCTTCCTCCTAAAGCATAACACTATCTTGTCCAGTTCTATTTATTTTTCTTAAGTGTCTGTGACTTGCAGAGCATTAAGACGCCAAAACATATGTTTCCGAAGCCTGTTCTCATTTCTCACCTTCACTTAGACTTTCAAGGTCAGAGCTGTTTGTGGCTATCCACTTAATTGGACTTAAAATAAAAGGCAGCAGGAAACAGCAGATTTGTAATGGCCCTTCAAAGTAAGCACCAAACGAGCAGCCTGGCACATCTGAACCTATTTAAATAAATCAGCCTCTTGTTCAGGGCCCCCAAACTCCATCCACCCTGCCACTAGTCCCTGTGCAGCTGTAGCAAGCTAGCAGCAAGAGAGAGGATGTTTCCTGAACCCCTTGGAAAACCACTGGAGCTTTGAACCAATTGTGCATTTTTGTACACAGCAGGGTCGCATGGCTAAGTTCTCTTTAACCTCGGAGTGTGCTCATTAATTAGGTTTGTGCAATTACTGTTCATGCCAGGCAATGACAGAGTAGATCATTACTAGTATTGTTATTATGTACTGTATGTAGCTCCATATACTTACAAACCTTTGTTCAAAATGGATGCAAACGTTCCTAGGACCTGGAGTGGGAGAGGTGATATGTTTTGGGACAGAGTGGGTAGATGGGCAGGATTGGCCCACAGCCGAGATGTATAAAGCTAAGTGCCAAGGTTCAAACAGCAACATGGGCGAAATTCACATCTGGGAAAGAAGGACTGTGATCCAACTGCTTTCTTGACAACGCTTCTGGATAATACGTAGGGAAAGGGATTTGACGACAAGAAACTCCCTTAGATAATACAGAGAAGAATCAGGAGTAGGTTAAAAAGGGTGATGTAGCAACCAGACAACAAACATCCTGGGTCCAATGTTCAAGTAGATTCACGTTCCCAGGTTCTCTATAATCAATAAGTCCTGAACCTCAAACAACCCCTAAATCTTCCTCCAGTCCTTAGCTTCAAGGGCATCAAGCTTTCCAAGACCAACTCAAGGAAACAGGCAGCTTTCGGGTTGATCCAAAGGTTCCAAATCACTCTAGGTATAAGTAGATGCCTAGAGAACAACAGGGAACAGCTTGGAGACCCAGTCCCAGCTGAGGAGCTGCCCCATCTATGGAGCATATTCCTTATTCCACAGAACAGAAGATATTTGCAAATCATATATACGTTCTTGCCCCCAGGATATATAAAGAACTCTTAAATTCAACAGTAAGGCAAATAACCCAATTTTTAAGTGGGCAAAGGATTTGAACAGACATATCTTCAAAGAAGATATACAAGTAGCCAATAAGCTCATGAAAAAGATGTTCAACATCATCATCCTTCAAGAAAATGCAAATCAAAATCACAATGAGATACTACGCCACATCCACTAGGGTGGCTATAATCAAACAGACATATAACAGCAAATGCTGGCAAAGATGTAGAGAAATTGGAACCTTCATACCTTGCTGGTAGGAATGCAAAATAGTACAGACACTTTGGAAAACAGCTTGGCAGTTCCTTAAAATGTTAAACATATGGTGAGCATATGACCCAGCAATTCTACTCCTAAGTGTATACCAAAGAGAACTGAAAACATATATCCACACAAAAACTTGTAAGCAAATGTTCATAGCAGCATTACTTATAATGGCCAAAAAGTGGAAGTAACCCAAATGTCCATTAACTGATGAATGGATAAATAAAATATAGTATATCCATACAGTGGAATATTTGGCCATAAAAAGGCAACAACACGGATGAACTTTGAAAACATTATGCTAACTGAAAGAAGCCAGACACAAAAGGCCACACATTGTATGATTCCCATTGATCTGAAATGTCCACAATAGGCAAATCTATAGCAACAGAAAGAAGACTGGTGGCTACCAGGGATGGGGACAGAAAGAGGGATGAGGAGTGATTATTAATAGATACAGGTTTCTTTTTGGTGGTGATGAACATGTTCTAAATATAGTGGTGATGATTTTACAACTCTGAATATACGAAAAACCAGTGAATTCCACATTGAGGATGAATTCTATGATAAGTGAATTATATCTCAAAAAAACTGTTATAAAAAGTCAATAGAGGACTTCCCTGATAGCACAGTGGTTAAGAATCCGCCTGCCAATGCAGGGGACATGGGTTCGAGCCCTGGTCTGGGAAGATCCCACATGCCACGGAGTAACTAAGCCCGTGCGCCACAACTACTGAGCCCGTGCACCTAGAGCCCGTGCTCTGCAACAAGAGAAGCCACCGCAATGAGAAGCCCACGCACCACAACGAAGAGTAGTCCCCGCTCACCACAACTAGAGAAAGGCCACGCACAGCAATGAAGACCCAACACAGCCAAAAATAAATTAAAAAAAAAAACAGAAAATCTTAAAAAAAAAGTCAATAGAGAGAAACACTACATAATGCTACACGGTAAGGAGAGCTACTTCGAGGCCACAGCTGGGGTGATCTGGCCTTTAGAATTGACGGCCCTTACCTGCCCTGACAGCCACACTTCCAACCTGAGGAGACTGGAGAATGTCTAATGAATTCTGTTTCTCAAGTCAGATATTTGTTGTTTGCTCCTTGACTTTAATACATAAGCAACTCTGTTTTATGAATGATTCAGGCCCAGACTTTTGATCGTGAACGCTCATCAGCACCATTATCAATTTCCGAAGGGTATTCAGTGCCCTTTTCCCTTCTACCCTAGATACCAAGCGAGACACCAAATACTGCAGGTGGGATTGGTTAGTTCCTGAGTCAAAGGGAGTGATTTGATCCAAGGCAGAAAACACAGATGCTGGCAAACCAACATACGGCCCAGCCACGACTGGATGGAGATGTGACAAGCTAAGATTGAACACTGATGATGTATACAAGAAAAGAGTAAATACTTTTACAGGACAGTGACAGGGGACCTCGAGAGAACTTCGTGGTTGAGCAAGGTTGAGTTTCCAAACAGGGAAACTACTTCTCTCCTAAACCCTCTGCAAGAACAGAAGGAAAGCAGGTTCAAGTCCAAACACTGAGGATTTGACTATTAGCTAGGGATCAGTTGGGGAATTGCTCCTTCATCTGGCTGTTTGGGAGGCAGAGAGAAGAGGGCCTAGGGAGTGAGGCAAGGTCCTGAAATGACAGGAGGGCAGGCTAACAGCATATGGGAGGGACTCAGAGGAAAAGAGACCAGGAATAGAATATATGTGGGTGAGTGGGACCGTATTCTGCTAATCACTTTTCCTGTGTGATCAAAATTCACAGCCTTTCTCGGAGGGAAGGGCTATTATTTTTTCTTAATCTATGGATAAGCAAACATAAGCCCAGAGAGGTTCAGTAACTTGCCCAAGATCACACAGCAATGAGGGTCACACTCTATCTCAGTCTTAAATAATAATTCTATTGTGTTAACCCTTAAACATAATCCTCCCTCTCAGGAAACAAAGTCACAGGTTCCTAGAACACATGCACCAATACTCAGTGCCTACCGCATGCCTAAAATAATAGAAGTGGTTCAACATCTTTTTCATTGCTATCAGGTGACAGGGAAAAATAAAACTGACTTAGCCTACAAGTGGTTAGGGCAACAGATGACAGTTTAAGTGGGAGGAATGGGGCTGCTGAAGGGGAAACCTCTATTTCTACTTGCAACCTCCTTGCCCAGCTCAATGTCTATCAAGCAGTAAAAGAGAAAGTACAGAGCACCAGCAACTTTGACCCGTTCTAAGAACATCCTATGGACAGGTGAAGAAGCCTGCATTACCCCTTCAAAGGAACTAATCTCCTTTCATTGGTCTTCTTAACTGGAAAAGTACTCTGAAGGTGGTAAGTTCAGGGCTTCATTACCTGACCACCTCTTCTGTTGGTCAGTCCATAATTAGGGACATATATTTGTTTCTTTCCCATTAACAGAGAGGCACAGAATTATCAGAGCTGGTGGGGACCCTGGAGATAAACTAGCCCCTTCATTTTCAGAGGAGACACTTGGGGCAAAGTACCTGGACTAGGGTTAGACTGCCAGTGTGTGGGATGAAAGGGACTCCATCTCTCCAGGCTTGGTTCCTGCCAGTGCAGGATTCTGAGTGCATCCTTTAAAGCTGTAAACATGGCATTAATATAGTCTGGTGCCCAGACCCTTTCCAAACCCATCAGCTTTTACCAGGACAAGAACCGTGTCTGCATCATTTGGTTTACAAATCCAATCCTTCATAAAAAGGTAACCAACCTAATTGAAATGCAGCGTCAGCCTTCTTGGCAAGGTTCTGCTTCTTTCTGACTCCATATCTCCCTGTTTCATCCACGTTTCTTTCCCACCCGATGACAAGCTCATTGGGAACCAAGGATGGGTCAAGGCTCAGGGAGCACATCATGCTTTGATCTGCACCTTCCTTACCCTGCAATCAGTCTCTGTCAGAGCCAGAGGGCGTAAGAAGCAAAGCCACCACCAGCTTAAAGGGCACCTTTGTGGAATTAAGAAAAGGCACCCTTTCCCCTGGGCAGACACAGTCCCACACCAAAGCACACAGCTTGTCCAGTAGAGTGATGTCTGGATTTCTGTCCTTATTTGCCCCCTTGGTCAGACAGATGCCCTTGTGCAGTACATTAGCATAGCCTTGAAGGGCAGCCCCACTAAGAGGAAGAAGGAAGAAAAAGGAATTTCTAAAAATACTATTTTTTAAAACTTAGGTCACAATCCATTGGTGGGTCATGAAATTATTTTAGGGTTGAAACTAGCATTTTTAACAGAGTAGAAAATGCTATATATATATATATATATATATATATATATATATATATATATATATATATATATATATATATATATATATATATATGCCTCACACTTAGATTTTATTTTTATATGTATATGTAAACATATACATATGTATGTATATGTGCATGGGTATGTGTATATACTGAATTGAGATGTAAAATATATTTTTTAGTGGGGGTCATGGTAAAAAATATTTAAAAGTCACTGACTTAACACAGCCTAATATGAAATGTGCATCTAATTTGGAGGTTTGCTTTGTCTTTATTCCCAACTGTCCAGTAGGAAGCAACAAGAAAACTAGAATGCATTTAGGAGTCAGACAGACCCAAGTTCAAATGTGGTTTACCACTAAATTTGGACCTTAGGCAATCATTTATGTTTTCTGGTCCTCAGGTTCCTGATCTGCCAGTGGAGATGGCACCTGTTTCAGAACGTTGATGTGGTAAAGATCGGGTATTAAGCACGCGTCCAGTTTTCAGATCTCTCTCTTCTCTCGACTTTGGAGAGACCAGCAGAGACCAGTGATCCAGGGACACACATGCAGCTGCCACTGAGGGTTTCCACTGCCAGAAGCCACAAAGCTGAGGAGGTGTAGAGTCCTGCAGTAAACTTTAAATGATTTTCTCCTGTGCAAGTTGTTCTCCTGTCTGTATGGAAGAACTGCCTCCCAAAGCATGCTTAAACAAAAATTACTGTTTAGCCAAGTCAATTAAATCATTTAAGCGAAAATACTACAGGTAAGCCAGGTTAGGAAAAGAGTTTGGTGTTGAATCTGTTTGGTGAGAATCTGGTCTTCTGTTTTAGGTAAATGTGTTAGATTTTAGTTTGGCATGGTTAGAGTATTCCACATAGTAAGGATGAGAGCCTCTGAGGACAGAAATGACAAGCTAAAGTAATCTTTTAGGTCATGTGGGTCAAATCTCCCATTTTCCAGATTTGGAGATAGGGTCCTAGGGCGTACAGGATCCACCAAAGTCACGTGGTTGGGGGGGGGGCACACCCCGTCCCTTGGGAACATCATGTCTTAACTCCTGGGTCACAAGGCCTCCTTCTTTAGAATAATTCATCCTTTAAAACAAAAATTGCAACAACTTCCTGCCTTGATTTAGGTGTGGAAATGTGGGGAAGTATGAGAGCTAAAGTTAGGGTTTCTCAGCATATGTTTGTAAGAGATTTTTGAGTCATCACAGCAAACTTTAAAAATGACACAAAAGACACATAGGAAATTGGCAATCTATAAATGAAAATTTGAATTCTCAAGAAACATATTTTCAACCTCCCAATTAATCAACGAAATGCAAATTAAAACAATGTAATGTTGTTTCACCTATGAAATTGGAAAACATTAAAAATGATAATAGTCCACACTACCAAGGATGTAGCAACCTAGCAGAAACTTTAAAAAGCTCATAAACTTTCTTCCAGAATTTCTGCTTCTCCAAAATCAAAAATTCATGTGTAAGGCTGCTGGCTGTAGCATTTTTTATAGTAGTGAAATATAATATGAAAATAACTTTCTATTTTATGATAATGCTAAACAGTGAATAACCGTTGTGAAAAACAGTTAATGATCTGAGGAAATGCTCATAATAAACCAAGTTAAAAAGTTAAAATGGGGCTTCCCTGGTGGCGCAGTGGTTGAGAGTCCGCCTGCCGATGCAGGGGACACGGGTTCGTGCCCCGGTTCGGGAAGGTCCCACATGCTGCGGAGCGGCTGGGCCTGTGAGCCGTGGCCACTGAGCCTGCACGTCCGGAGCCTGTGCTCCGCAACGGGAGAGGCCACAGCAGTGAGAGCCCTGTGTACCGCAAAAAAAAAAAAAAGTTAAAATGGTATATATTCAATATAAGTTTAAAGTTGTGCATATCCAATATCATTCAAACTTATTTAGATATATAGGTACATATGTGCATATGTGTGTGTGTGTGTGTGTGTGTGTGAGTGAAAGTCTGGAAGAATAAATGCAAAAATGTTCATAGTTATTTCTGGATGGTGCGATGGAGAGATTATAGGCTATTTAAATTTTTTTGTATTTTGATGTGTTTTTATAATCCTGTACAATGAATATATTACTTTAAGTATCTGGTAAAAATATTATTTAAAAGGCAAATCTACAATTTAAACTTTCTGTTAGAATTGCCTTTTACATTTGATTTGACTCAAAATTTGCCATTGGTAGGATCTGTTGATAAGGAGTTTTATTACAACGTCAGGCTATATTAAACATTCTGAAAGTATACAATTAAAACACGTATTATCATCCCTTGTTATATGCATTATCATTTGACAAATCCAAAGTCTAAAACATAATTTTTGGCAGTATGATGATTAAACATTCAGAGAAACCATTTTCACTATATATACCTCAAATTATTGGATACTACATTCTTTGATATATTTTTAAATTACCCAACTATATTAGTGAGGAAGCAGGGATTTCTTAGAACCTAGAACACCAACGAAGCACAAATCCAGAGGGGTCTGTGTTGCTTTGCCTCTGAGGTATTTGCCATTCCCCAGTGGTCAGAAACTAGGATTGTGGAAGCTACAAACAGGAGGCCTGATAGGGAGGAGGTACTTCAGGGGCCTCCACTCCCAATAAGCTAGAAACCCTGAAGGGTGGACACTCTTAGTGGGTGAATAAGGAAAAACAAATCTGCCTACCGAAGGGAAATAGTAGAATGTGCCTATTTTGGCCTTAGTTTTGAGTGGTACTGAAAAAAAGAGCAAGAAAAAAGAGTCTCCCTTAAGAATTTCTAAGCACAGCCTCACTCCTGGCTTTGGAGTCTGAATTCACACTACATGGGTAGAAAAAAGTCAGACATTTAGGTTAGAATGGTTCCAGGTTGGTTGGGCTCCCGGGAACTTGAGAGAAGAGCAAACAAGTCCTCTCTGTTGGGATACACTTAGAACCGAGGCCTCAGTGACTCCCTACAGGTCAAGTTCCAAGAAATATGAGTTCAAAGTTTTAAAAGAGGGCTTCCCTGGTGGCACAGTGGTTGAGAGCCCGCCTGCCGATGCAGAGGACACGGGTTCGTGCCCCGGTCCGGGAAGATCCCACATGCCGCGGAGCGGCTGGGCCCGTGAGCCATGGTCGCTGAGCCTGCGCATCCGGAGCCTGTGCTCCGGAACGGGAGAGGCCACAACAGTGAGAGGCCAGCATACAGCAAAAAAAAAAAAAAAAAGTTTTAAAAGAAATCACTAAATACATAAGAAAGCAACCCCACATGAAACATAAAATAACACAACTAGATCTGCAAGGACACTAACACTAGAAATACCAATTATGAATTATAAATATAAATATACTTAATATGTTTAGAAAAATAAAAGAAGGCATTAAATAATAGAAGAAGAACAGTGAAAATCAACCTGACAGTTGTGAAAAGGAGCCACAAAACCTAGAAATGAAAAATATAATAATTACAATTAGAAACTAAACAGATGAGCACCAGAGCAGATTAGACAAAATTGAAGAGAAAATTAGAAAGTAGAAAGCAGATAAAAAGAAATGATCAGCAAGAAGAACACAGAAAAAGATGAGTAGTTAAAAGACATGAAGAACAGGTTGAGATGGTATAACATATATCCAATCAGAATTCTAGAAGATTATGGGAAGAATGAGGTAGAGGCCAAATTGGTGGAAGGCACTAATCCTCAAATTCAAGAAGTCTAATGAATCACAAATAGGGGATAATTAAGTGAGAAAATCACACCTGTCATGGCATCAGGAAAATGCCGAACACCAAAAACAAAGAGAAAACCTTATAAAGTAGTCAAAGAGAAGAGACCAACTTCTTACAAAGGAGCAACATTCACACCAGCAGCAGTCTTTTAAATGGCAAAAGTGGAAGTCAGAGACAGTAGAATTATTATTTCAAAGTGTAATGAGAAAATAACTTTCTACCCAGCAAAGCTATCCTTCAAGAACAAAAGTAAAATAGATCTGTAAGCAAATAAAAATCAGGAGCAGATACTATTAACAGATTCTTGCTAAAGGAACTTATAAAGAATGTTAGTCAGTACAAAAAAAAGTCATAGAGAAAAGGTCTGATATGAGAAAAGAAATGAAGAGAAAAACTGGTAAAAATGTGGATACTTCTAAAAACATTGATGGCATAATGTCTAATTGGTAGGATTTAAAAAGTGAAGATTATACCTCAATAAAGCTGTTATAAAACATCAAGGTAGAACTTAAATTATAGACTTCAAATCATTTACATTGGGGGACAGAAGACTGAGTTAAAACGCTCTAAGGCCCTTAAGATGTTTAGCATGAGTGTAAAGATATTAGCTTTACACTCTGTTGAGTTAAACATATGCATTAAAATTTTTAGGGTAAACAGTGAAAGACTAGAAATAAGATGTATAAACTCCAAACTACTAATGGGAAAAGCAGATTTAGAAAAAACTCAATCCAAAACAAAAGCAAAAAAAAGTTATAAAAAATAGAAAGTTTAAAATAGCATGATAGAAAAGAATCCAAATGTAATAGTAATCACAATCAGTGTAAATAAACTAAACTTTCCAGCTAAAAGATAATGATTGTCAAACTGAATTAAACAAAATGCTGCTATATTCTGTTTACTAGAGACTTACCTAAAACAAAAGGAGGTTGAAAATAGAACAATGAAGAAACTAAACCAGTCAAATCCACACAGATGTTCTTGACTCATCTTTGAGCAACTTAACAATCTCATTCCTTGTTAAAGTTAAAATACAAATTATCTGGTTCTAGGGGAAAAAAAGGGGAGAAGGGAGGCAAAAAGGAGAGAGGAAGAAAGGAGACAGGAAGGGAAGTGGTGATAAGTCCTCACTCTCAACATTGCCAGGATTCACAAAGTTTAGGTCATCTCTTGCTGGAGGAACCAGAGTAGCTAGGGAAACAGCCATGGGCAATCTGCCCTCTGTGTATTAAAATCCACTGGGCTTTCTGAGTCTGTCAAAGTGCCTCCTTCACTCTTTGAATCATATGCAGTAACTGAAGGGTTTGCTTTTAACATAAGTAGAGGGAAACAAAACAAGGAAAATAGCACCATGCTGTATCCCTAGATCAACAAACAGACTTGTGATACTGTGATTTATAAGAAATATATATATTTGGTCATTCAGATGACCAAAATATATTTCTCATATATATTTGGTCTTGGTTCACAGTTCCGGGCTCGAGGCTCTCAAAACCCCTGGAATTTCCTAAGTGTGGAGAGTGATAAAGGTGTTGTTTTTTTATGTTAATAAGACAACTTTAGGAAAGCACCTAAGGATGGGGGCTGGTTGCCAATGGAGCCAACTGTGTGATTGAAGGGTGGGACTGAGGAGAGAGGGGCTGGAGGTCAAATCAATCGCCAGTGGCCAATGATTTAATCAACCACACCCACGTAATGAAGCCTCCATAAAACCCCCCAAAATGTCAGAGTTCAGAGTTGGTGAACACCTGGAGGTGCTGGGAGAGTGGTGCCTGGAGAGGGCACGGAAGCTCCATGCTTTTCCCCGTGCCTCACCCTAGACATCTCCTCCAGCCAGCTGCTCCTGAGTTATATCCTTTTATAAGAAACCAGCGATCTAGTGAGTGAAATGTTTCTCTTAGTTTTGAGAGATCCTTTGGCAAATTCATTGAACCCGAGGAGGGGGTCACTGGAACCTCTGACTTACAGCCAGTAGGTCAGAATTACAGGTAACAACCTGGACTTGTGACCTGCATGGGGAGTGGGGGCAGTCTTGTAGGACTGAACCCTTAACTTGTGGAAAACTGATGTTCTCTCTGGGTGGACAGTGTCAGAATTGAGTTAAATTCTTGGACACCCTGCTGGTGTCTGAAAATTTCTTGGTGTTGGGAGGGAAGCACCCCCTACCCAAACCCTACACGTTTGAATTGGGTCCAGGAACTCAAAAGAATGCTACAATCACAGGCATCTAGTCAGTTAAGAATTTTAGTGCCTATACTTTCTTTCTTTTGAGGACAGAGAGTTTCCAAGTCTATCAAGTAATACTCACTATAAGGATGATCTCACTGAAATCTGTACATTAATTTTACTAATTTACATACTAGGTATGGAGGGGAAACAAAGGTTGAATTTATAACATATTCTTTGCCTTAAGAAGGCTTGGGACTATACATTTGTATTTATATAATTGTTTATGGTTTAGCATCTTACCAGAAATACTTCACTTTATGAAGTTTATAATATTGTTTCAATTTCGATTTTCCCATGATCATTAATAACAATTTGCATTGCAAACACTCTGCTGGCAAGCAACTTTTCAGGAACACACAAAATGAATAAAGCAAGGCACACCTAAATTACTAAGTAGCCTGCCTTCAACTATCCAGCTTTAAGCATCTTTATTTAGACCATTCCCTTCATTTGAACTGGGCTGACATGCTGTCAGATTACAGTGCCAAGTCTAAGAAGAAGTTAAATACCATGGACAGCTGCTTTCTAGGCCAATGACAGCCTAGCACCATAGCAGATCAGGGGACCTCAGCAGGCAGGCCAGGCACACTGCAAAACATGCCAGATGCCCTGAAACTCCATTGCTTCACATCCTGCAGGATTCAAATTAATTCCCAACCAGCTCTGGAGAGGTTTTTGGAAGATAGTCCCAATCATTTATAAATAAAAATACCCTCAAGACAAAAATCTCTGCTTAGCATAGATATTTCTAAACCACAGTTTACGAAATAAACTTTCAGGACAACAAAGGCATTTGAAGGTTTCCTTGGAGTTTATAATAATGTCTTCCCTGCATACGTTCACTGTATATGAAATTAGGCTTAAAAATATTATAATATGACAAATATCACATGCCCCTAAGGGAGACAACAGCCTGCTTAACTCAGTGATTCACTGGCATGAACTACAATCTTCAAGGAATATTTTGAAATTCTCAAATTTGAAATAATTTATCCTGATTCACTTTTCATTTAAGAACAAAAGATGAAAGGAAAGGAACTAACACTTAGTGAACAACCCACATTTGCCAAGGACTATGTTAGCTGCTTAACATTCATTTCTTCATTTAGTAATTTTCCCAACTTTATGAAGTAGGTATTATTATTTTCATTTTCCTAATTAGGAAAATGAGGCTCAGTGAGTTTATGTGACTTCTCTGAGGTCACAAGTCTTATTATACACCTGGGCTAACACCCTTTTTCCCTGAATCAAAGCCCAGGATCTCCTTACCATGTCATGACACTACACGACATTTTTTTAAACAATATTATCACTAAAAGATGCAATAAAAATATCAAATTAAAAAACCAAACACCAGGTGGAACAGTTAAATAAAATGGGAAACTATTACTTTAAATATGAGAAAAATGTTTGTATTTTCTAATTTTTCATGCTCCACGGTTGCCCCATCATCAATAATGAAACCAAATTAAGATTTTCAACTGGTCCAGGAAGCAAGCAGTTTCAAAGATATTTCACTGTCTACAGCCCAGCAGAATTGATGAGTTTTTAGTAAGAACCATTGATGACTTGTATAAAAATATCTAAAATGTTTCCTCCACTTTCCCATACTCCCCTCTTCCATAATTGTGCAATTAAGACAATGAGGTAGCTTTGCCTAAAAATATGCTTAGTATTTTGCTTCCTAAACTCTTGTACAGCACGTTCCTCTCTATGAAGACTCCATTGAGGGCTGCCTTTGGCTTGGGGTCTTTTTCTGAGTGTTCTGATGATGTTAGAAGCACTGACTTAGGTAGGAAAGGTGGAGTATACAGCAAGAAATCGACTTTGCAGATCAGAGAACAAGACAGCCAAGCTCAAAGACTCATCCCTCCTTGAGACACCTTATGTTCAGTGCTTAGAGAGCAAAATCTCCATAAGATTCTGAAGTCAGACATCTGATAAAGACCAACTGCTGAAAAAATTTTTTTCCAACAATTATTCAAAAGTGAAATTGGCAAGGTAAAATTTCCTAAAGGAAATCACACATCATTATGTACTGTTCCACCTAAAAATATCTGTGTTCCAGCATACCGAACAAGACTTAGCTATGTTAAAAAATTCTGGTCCCATGATAATTTATAGTTCAATCTAGTTACTGAATGACAAAATAAATAATAACGATTAAGTGGAATAAACTAAAGCTATTTGGTGCTCAAAGGAAAATAATAAAATGAACATATTTTGGAGGTAAATCAGAAACAGGAGATATAGTCATGAATATAATTTGCTTTCTTTTTTAATTAGGTAAATCCAGAATTCCAAAATTTTTAAAATGCACAATATTAAGCATAGCAAAAATTATGGATATGAGTAACAACTTTAAGGAACGCCAGCCTAAGTTATTGACTTTTAAATTACCATTAAAATGACATGACAGTCACCTAATATAGTAGGTAAAAATCCTGCAAGAGCTGATTTAATGAGTGACTTATAATTTATTAAAAACCTTCTGTAAACCATATTTAAAAGGTTATTACTAAATGCACAAAACCACCTCCTTCCTCCCTATCAGAAGACAAAATCCCCCTACAATCTTCAATACACCATTGGACTGCTCTGCAAATTCCTTTTTCATACACGTTGCCAACAGAACCTTTAGCCGAGTCTGTGCCTAAGTTAATAAAGTTCCACTGCGGCATACCAAAACGAAAAAGTCCTGAGTTCTCAAAGACTTTTTATCTTTGATGGGCCCAGGACATTTATAAGACACCAAATCATTCCCTTGCCTCTAAAAAACAGGCCTTTCCCTCGGCAACTGTTTAGCATTCTAATTGGAATACACACATAGACGACTAATGCAAACCACTCAAACTTGTAGCCAGTCTTGAGGAGATGGCTTGAGGGATCATCCTTTGGGCTACAAAATTAGATCAGGGACTGGGCTCCAGTGATGACCCTGTCTTACGCCCTCAAGGATACAGACTCACTATCACATCTGAATGCTTATTTGCCACGATTTTTTTTTTTTACTACAGTTTCTAACAACCAACCATACACTGAGTGATACATTAGAAAAAATACAGTATAGAACATTTCTTTTTTGCATGGAATAAATAGAAATATTACTAGTGGTTTTTTTGTCTGTGCTTTGCTTCTATTTCACGGCTGCTACAAAAATGATGGATGGTCATCAAACTTGAACATAAAGGAATTATGCTAAATTAATATCATTTTTTCCTTCATTCTGGACAAAACATCTCACCCTCCACTCAACATCCGTTTTTTGCATACATGAGAATTTCCCCAGATGCAAGTATGAAAAGTCTGAATATGTATTTTGTTTTACTGTTTAAAATCACATTCCGAGACGACATTCCAATGTTAGGATATAGATCAGAATAGCATTATTCTACTTAACAGAAAATTTTATTGATGTGGCCCATGGATTATTTTTAATAATTAATCTATATTTTTGCAGATCGATTTCTTCTAAGCTCTTTACCAACTTGCTTGCTACTTAAGTGGTAGGATGGCCACTAAAATGTCATTAAAACTCCCTCAAATCCTACCATAAAAAATATTTTGGGTCATGTTTATCGTGGCGTGCAAAATGGGCCCTCGAGCTACAGAGGCAGGCAGCATGGCTTGCCACTGACTCTTTCACATATCCCGATCGGTGCCTGGTCGAGTGGTCTGAAGCACTATTGTGTGCATCAAGAAGAATGGCCATGACCCATTCTAACGACCAGTCCTGCTAGGCCCTAGGCTGCTGACTTAAAGATCCAGCTCTGCTGACACAAACAAACTTTCTTCGCTAAGCACCTTTAAAGAGATGGTTCTTGATAACTGTCACATGTTCATTTAAATCGAAAAAGCCCTGCAACTTGCAAGGCACACACACACACACTTTCCCATGGAAATAAAACGGCTCACAAAAATAAGAAAATAAGCGACAAATAACTGCTGAGCCCGCTCCAAGAAGCTTATGTAACCTATATTTATAAATGTTTTACTCTGAGGCAAGTAGCTTGAGAACTTAGTAGACATTCCCCAGAATACCCCCCAAATTATTTTTCCCACTGTCATGTTGGTCTGGCTGTCAAAGAAATGCATAAAGCACCCTGCTATTCATTACAGCCCCAAACACCGTCCCATTTAAAAAGTGGCAGATCTAAAAAACATAAGAGTTCAGAGCTATGGTCAAGAAGACATTAAATAAACAACCACCACCACCAACCTTTGCTTGGGCCTCTGGCGCTGTCACCTTGACGACTTTGTTGCGGTTTATCATTTGCTTCACCCATCTTTCTACTTGGACGTTGAATTTCATGAAAACCACATAGCCAAAGTAAGCTGTTAAGAGAAGCAAGCTTTCCCACCACATGATAAAGTTATCCAGGAAAAATATGATCAGCATGATCAAGTCAATGATGTAGAAGGACACATCCCGAAAGAGTGGCCACCACGTCAGGTTTAAGATTTCTCTGGAAAACAGAGCACACATGCCAATGACAAAGAGGATGTTGAACACCGCTGAGCCCACAATTGTGCCAATGCCAACATTGCTGTGAGCGATAAATACCCCTATGAGAGACGTGAAAAGTTCTGGGGCTGAGCCCCCGGCAGCCATAAAGGTGGCTCCAGCCACATCATCAGAGATGCCCAGTTTTTCAGTGATGACAGTCAAAGAGGGAACAAAGAACTCATCGCAGACAATGGCTAAGGCTATGAACATGTAGATCATTCCAATGACATGGAGAATGATGGCACCTTGTCTCCGCTGCTCGAGGGAAAAGATGTCTCTTGGGTAGTCTCCTTGGGCATGATCTGTACTATTCTCAGATTTGCCTTCCTGAGAAACAGGTGGCTGTGGCGTATAATCTCGAATCTTGTCATTTAAATCTAAGAGAGTTCTTTGACGGTAATCGTGTGCTACCCTGGGGCCACTTGCACCACTGGCCTCTCCTGTGCTCGGTGTCTCTGTCTCAGAAAAGGCACTGATTGAAAACGGAACAGTGCTAATGGCTACCAGGCCCATGAAAAGGCCTAAGATTCGAATCAACTTCAGTTTTTTTCTGACATTATAATGTCTCCTGCAGCCAGACGGTGACTTATCTGAACACCATTTCTCAAGGAAAGAGATGGTGGTGGTGCTTTGGTGCAGATCCATCCTGGGTCTTCTGGTGGATGTGGTGGTCTTCGAATTGTACACTCAACCAGATGGTTCTTTCATACTTTTCCTCACTTTACAGTTAACAGTGCTTCTGGGGTGCTTCCACAATCAGGGATTCTTAGGCTTCACATGAAATATTTTCAACATTTATGCTTAAATAAAAATAAAAACAAGGATATGTGAATCGTAAAATCATGTCTTTTTTACAAAACAACTTGGCAGATATGAAAAAATCCTATCCTATAGCCATGTGACCTTGGATTAAGTTCCTTAATTTTTCTGTGCCTCAGTTTCCCCATTTCAAAAATTAGGACAATTACAGCACCTACCACCAAGTGCTGCTTTGAGGATGAGTTAAAATACATGAAGCATTAAGAGTAGGACGTGACACATACTAGGCACTTATGACAGTGTATGTACAAAGGCAAACATTTTGGTAAATCCAATGTTAGACATAGACTATGTATTTGTGTCTGTTAAATACAAAAATTTTATAGATGTAGATGGAAATCTTTATTTATCCCACCTTAATTCATGTAACAAATAACCTCCCAGGGCTAAAAAAGGTATCACTTCCTTTAGAATTATCTACGTATTTGACAACCAAAACCACTGTCTTTTCTTTTGGTCCAATTATATAATTCCAGTTGCAGGCACACTTTTCTGATTAATCTATCACTTGGCAAGGGCTGAGTGTTGGAGGAGACAGCACTCTTTTCCTGCACACATAAAGATCTCAGGATCCTATTTTTCATGGAAAGCCCCTCCTATAGCAAATGCAGAAAAGTAGCCCTTTAAAAATTTAAGTTTACAAAAGAATGTTCTGATGACATGAACAAACTGTCTTCCCTAAATATCTAGACACTGTATTCAGCTAAAGCTTATTTTAAAAAACAACCTTTAGTCGTATTTAAAATAGATAACTTAGTAAATCAAACAACTTCTAACAAGTAGGCTGCTTAAAGACATCAAATGTGTATTTCATAAACAATATGCAAGCTGCAGTGATACCTCTGTCCACAAAATCTGCCAAAAATAGCCCTGACACTGACTCTCTAGTAGGTGAGATACCCAAGCAGTTTTCATTCTCTGTCTCCACAGAGAAGGGTAAAATACCCACACATAACAGCTGATATTCCGAAGGTTCCCCTTTTTAATTTTCTTTAAAAATCAGTTTTGTTTTGGGGTTTTGGTTTTTTCTTGTATCAACGATTTCATTTTAGAGGCATTCGCTGAGATCATCTCAGGTGTAAAATAAGCTAATTAAACACACGCCAGTGACACACTGAGATTAGCTGGAACTCAGGTTTGCAGAGGGAGCCCAAATCAAACCAGGCTGAGATGCTATTACTCCTGAGATAAACCTAACCCAGCACAGAGATTCTCGGCTGGCCTGACAGATGTCTATGCTTAGCGTGAACGATTAAGCAACTCACTGCGCTCAGGGAATTGTCACAAAGCTCGGCCGGGGCAAACGTCAGGGACAGACTCAACTCCCAGGGTGCGCTATCGGCTCCAGCCTGAGCCGGGCTCGACCTGCAAAACCCACCGCTCCGCCGGCGAAGTGCACCCCCAGCCGCGCCCCAACTTTGCCGTGTGTGGTCCCAAACTTTCCCTGGTGGGTTCATAGGAAAATAAAACTGAAGGATAGACGCCCCACTAGCGAGCCAGAGGCTGGGATGCAGTTTGACGAGAGGCTTGGCCGGCATCTTCCCGAATCGTTGGTGAGTAGGTGGGGAAGGGGAGCGCCCCTTTTTGCGCCTTCCCCGACTGCAGGCCCTGCCCAGCGCCCCCTACCCCGAGCCGGAAGCAGGGGCGGTTGGGGTGGGAGAAGTCGGGGCTCGGAAACCCCGCCCGGGAGCGCAGAGAGTTGGCTAACTCCTTTCGGGGCCTGGGGCACCACGTCCACCGCGGAGGTACCTGTGAGCCTGCAGCGGGATGCGCGCAACCGGGATACGGGGACAACGACCACTGCAGCCACCATGCCTGGCGGCTGGCCGGGGCTCGACCGCCCGCACTTACCGGGATCCGCCAGGAGAACGCGCACACGGCGGGGGCCCGAGCGCGGCCCGCCGCTCCGGTCCTCCGCTTTCTCCGGCCCTCCGCCTCCTCGCTCCGAGGCCCGGGCTGCGGCTTGCAGTCGCCGCCGCTCTCGCCGTCCGGGGCTGGGCTGGGGAGGAGACTGAGCCGCCGCGAGCCCCGCGCGCCGCCTCTGGTGCTGCCGGGCCCCCTCCGGCCCCTCCCTCTCGCCTCCGCGCGGGGAGCGTGGCCGCAGGACGCTCTGCTCCCGCGCTCTCTGCTCCACGCCTCCTGGGCGCAGAGGCGACGCCGGCAGCCGTCCCTTCGCAGATTTCTCTGCAGTGAGGACGGGGGTCAGGATTTGCAGGCGAGCAAGGACGGAGAGGAGAAATCGTACAGGACGGTGACGCGCCTGATTACCAAAGCCTGAAAGTGTTGCCAACTTTAGGGTCATCTCTGCTGGGCCCCGCCTCTCCAATTATCTGCAAAAAGTGACAGCAGTCACACATTTAGGAGGCCATGTAATGTGTAATGGCAACAAAGACGATCAGTGAAAAGGCAAGAAGGGCTGCAGGGTTGTATGTTCAGGCCCAGGGTTTCTGAGGTCTCTGGTTTGGCTGGCTGGGACACTGAAGGATCTTTAGTCTTGCAGTCGGACCTTTAATTTCATGGGTGATGAAACTGAGACCCAAGACATTGTCATTTTGAGTCATAGACAGCGTTCGTATGCTGGCCTCTGGACTCCAAGCCCAGTGAAAGCAAGATCCCCCCACCACAGTAAGTTGAGCCAGGCTTGTTGGGGACTGGAGGCAAGAATCTGGGCCAAAGAGTGGGCGAAGGTAAGGCAGACGGGTTACTGTGGGAAGCCACTTTTACCCGGCCCTGCGATCACCACCAAAACTGCCAAGAGGTACCCACCAGGAGAAACCTTTCATCAAACGTTTTCTGCTCTCTTTACCCTCCACTCTCCTCTTGTTTTCCACTTAGAGAGGGTTTCTTCATGCTTTCCTGGGTCTAGGAGGAATGTTGGTCATATCTGGAAAACTCACTACCTTTGACTTTGGGTAAAACTCTATACTCAGACCTCTACATTTCCTCTTGATAAGTCAAGAGCAGCCTGGAGAAATCAGAAATCTCTTTTTCTCCCACCAAAGCCAGGCATTTAAGACTATTGTCTTGTTAAGGATTTAAGGTCCTATTATGGAAGTCATAGTGTGAACTTTAAAAATATTTTTTATTTTGGAAGATTCCAGACGTTTACAAATATAATAGTATAATAAACCTCCAATGGGGCCATCACCCAGCTTGAACAACTATCAACTCATGGTCAATCATATTTCATCCAAGTCCCCTTTCCCCGTGCCATCATTTTAAAGCAAATCCCAGACATTCTATCATTTTATTTATAAATATTTACAGAAATAAAGGAAGCTATCAACCATTTCTTGTGTCAGGAAGACTAAGGAATCAATTCAAATAGGCTCCCACTAGACAAGGATAGACCAATCTGAGCACCAAAAATTGATAACAATTGCAATTGTTTCAAACGTATCAAATATGATTACATCTATAAGTTCATAATGATTCTAAAGTAACTCGACTGGTCGCTGTTGATGGGTAAGAAGGAATGAACTCATTTTGAAATTGTTTTAGAAAAAGGAAAACAATCATGCATTTAATCTGCCTTTTCCATACAAACTGGACTTCAGGGTAACCAATTAGCCTTTACTTCTCCCCTGCCCTTGTCTTTGCTTTCCTAGTCTAATAATCCTAATCTTCCCTGATACAGTGATGCATCTGGCTAAGAAGATCTTGTATACAAAGTTCTGCTTAAAAGAAAACAATTATATATATTTTTAAAAATCACACCCTTCTTACTAGGATCTTTACAAATGTTATCCAGCTGACTCCCCCCAGAGCCCACAGATGACCCTGAATCTCCACTTGGTGGGAAGGGGAATGAGGCCCGGATGCGGGTTGTATTGGCTGGGGTTTGTACTTGGCTGCGTATAACAGAAACTCATCCTTAGTGATTTAACCAAATAAGAGTTTATTTTTTGCATGTGAAAAGAAGTCTGATTTAAATCTTGATTTCTAATATACTGTCAAAAACATTTTAATGTAAGTAATCAAATTAGTATTTTTCCGTGGCTCTTCAATAATGAACTAATTCAACTTTATCGTTGGGATTACATCGTTGCTTAGGCAGTGATTATCAGGATTTTAAAACTTAATGATTTCTTATTCTAAGCTTGCTGTTTCAAACTTTTGTCAAGCACATTTCAAAATAAAGGGAAAAAGCTGTAAAATAAATAAATAAATAAAAATAAAAAGAAGTCTGAAAGCAGACTGTCCAGGGTTTGCAGAGGAGCTCCACAATGCCATCAAGGAACCCAAATCCTTTATCTATCTTCCTTAATGTATGACTTTTATCCTCATAGCAACAAAATGCTTACCTCTTTCAGACATCACATCTGTGCTCCAGGCAGGAAGAAGGGGAAAAATGAAGAGTGAAAGACAGAAGGCCTCCTTGCTAGGCTTGGCCTTTTTATTTAGGAAAGGACATGCTGTCAAAACTTCTCTTACATTTCATTGGTCACAACTTGGTCACATGGAGCTGTCTAGCTGCAAAGGAGTTAGACTAATAACTGGGCTATTAATCAGCATGTAGAAAATCAGGGATATACTAGTAATACAGAAGGGGGAAACAAATGTTGGGTGGGCGACTAGCAGTATTTGACACACAGTTCTATAGTAGCTCAATGAGATCCACATTGGACTGAAGATTTAGCAGCTGAACTTGGCAGTCAACTGCCATGACAGTTGAGAAGGCTAAAACTGCTGTCATTGTAGTAATGGAGAAAAGCTGGCCTATCGTTTGTCTAGGTCACATGATATGAAAGCAGTAAAACTGAACAACACCTGTAGGTGTCCCAGGTCCACACACCTTACTGCCTGGTCATGAAGAAAAAGGGAGCCTCATGAGAAAATTTACTACCACCACATGATGACTTATTACAGAGTAGCCTTGATCAAGTTCTTTGCTAAGAGATTTAAGTAGAGTAATCAATGGGCATGAATTATTATTAAAGAGCCAACTCTTTATTTATTTTTAGATATCTGCATAAGTATACACATTAGTTGGCATCATATTTATCCTTCTACTAACTGTATGATTTATTTGAACATAGAGTTTATGGAGGTCATTGGTAATTACCAGTTAAGAATGATGGGATGGGCTCCTGTTGTAATTCTGGAGAGGAGCCTTTCAAAATTCAGTAATGACTGTTTAAAGGCACAGGGTCATACTTAAGCTAATAAGGACTTTCTCATATAAAACTGCCAAAGGAAAAAAGAAACCAGGTTCTGGTTCAAGATGGTGACATAAGAGGATACCGCACTCACCTCCTCCGACAAACACTCCAAGTCTACACACAGAACAACGTCCTCTGAAAAAACAAACAGCAACAACAAAAACTGGCTGAGTGACTCTTACCCATTGTGTAGGAAAGGCTGGGACACAATTTTACTGTAAGCCCCACCCTCAGTGTGGTGACCCAGAGTCAGGAGGGAACTAAACGCAGAGTTGAGAGAGGCCTCTTTTCTTGTCTTGGCGTGTTAGCCTGAGGGACAGACATCTGATTTGACACACATTTGGGGGCCTGCTGGGATGCCCTCTGGGGACAGAGACTGATGGGAACCATTTTTTCTGTTCTCCCTCTGCCTTGGGGGCACCATCTTTTTCTTTCTTTAAAACTCTAGGCTTTCTTCCTCCCCCTTGCTTGCTTGCCTGCTTTCTCTTTCTTTCCTCTCTTTCTTTCTTCCTTCCTTCCTTTCTTTCTTTCCTCTCTTTTCTCTCTTTCTCTCTTTCTTTCCCAGTGGGCACCATCTCTGTGCTCTCCCTCTGCCTCGCTCCAGAGCACCAGTATCTCTTGGAAGGGACCTTTTACACATGTCTGGTGTCCCGGTTTTTACTTCTGGTGCCCAGTCTGTCACCCAGAGGATAACCCTGGATCACTTGGCTCTGGTAACCAAGAGGGCTTCCACTTGTTGTCCCATAGGACTGTATATATTTGTATTCTTTAAAAGCTGCTACTTGAGCATTTGGCTTCAATCAGCCTAAATCTAGGTGCTGACTGAGATTCCCCACTTTGGGACACTGACAGATCTTGGCACACCCTCAACTACTGAGAGCCACCAAAAGTAAAATAAGCTGCTTGGACAATCACAAAACTTTGACAGGCAACCAAGAGCTAGGGTAGGGTTGAATGATGAGGTTCATCTTCTACATGAGGCCACTCCTTCAAGACTGGGAGAGGTGGCTGTTTTATCTAATGCATAGAAACCACACAGAGAGTCAAGCAACATGAAGAAACAGGAATATGTTCCAAGTGAACGAACAAGATAGGGACTTCCCTGGCGGTCCAATGGTTAGGACTCCACGCTCTCACTGCTGAGGGCCCAGGTTCAATCCCTGGTAGGGGAACTAAGATCCCACAAGCCGTGTGGCATGGCAAAAAAAAAAAAAAAAAAATTCAAAACAAACAAACAAACAAAAACCTTAATGAAAACTGCCAAAGGGATACTAGTACAACTTACTAAGCACCCGTATCATTTTCACATAGAAACACAGGATGGTGTGACTTAAGGTAGGGTTGGGAAGGTTCCCTTTCCCCCATCCAAAATGACATCCCCAATGGGCACTGTGCCTACAATTCCACCATGAGTAATTTGTTATTTTGGCTTTTTATTTTACATCTTTGGGATTCTTTTTTTTACAAAAGTAAGTGGCTCTAGAGTTATTGTGATAATAAACAACTTTACATTGCTTTTGACTTGACATTTAGTCTAAAGGAAAACAAAATTCTAGCAACTTTTCACAAGAGGAAAGTGGAGGAAAGAAAGCTGAGTGAGCCAGAAAGTTGTGGGCAACAAAGGTAAAGATGACATATTTAGGTTTTACTTTGTCAGTTTAACCACTTTTTTCAATCTCTTCTGATGTGCTTTTTTTTCTCCTTTCTAGTATAATCTCTAGCTTCTCTGTTATCAACATCTGCAGGCAATCAGAACATATATGAAAGATTCAATGTGCACAAAAGCAGTAGTTCCCAACCTTGACTCTTGTTAAACATTAGAATCAATGGGGGATAGTTTTAAAAGACTCTGACAGGGGCTTCCCTGGTGGCGCAGTGGTTGGGAGTCCGCCTGCCGGTGCAGGGGACACGGGTTCATGCCCCAGTCTGGGAGGATCCCACATGCTGCGGAGCAGCTGGGCCCATGAGCCATGGCCACTGAGCCTGCGCGTCCGGAGCCTGTGCTCTGCAACAGGAGAGGCCACAGCAGTGAGAGGCCTGCGTACCGCAAAAAAAATAAATAAAAATTTAAAAAAAAAAATAAATAAAAGACTCTGACAATGACCTTCTTCTTCCCCCCTTATTATGAGCTCTTTGAGAACAAGAATCAGTATCATGTATTTTCCAGCATCAGGCACAGGGCTTGACATCTATTCAGCACACGGCTGTGGAGTGAACTGAGTTGTGGCAAATGCAGTTCCTTAAAGGAGAGTGGGTCAGTCAGGAGGGTGCAGGTTATGCTGCAGTAACAAAGAGCTCAGAAAATCACAGTGACATAAAACAACAAAGGTTTCTGTTTCTCACTCACATCACCTGTCCTCTGTGAATTCTGCTGTGTCATCCTCACTCCTGTCTCCAAGTTGGTCACTATCTAGAACATTGCCAGTTGCTGTCATAAAGAAAAGACACATGGCAAATCTTGTACTTGCTTCAGATTGGGAGTGATAATTTACGGCTACTCACATTTCACTGGCTAAAGCAAAAAGCATGGCCATATCTATCTTCAAAGGAGCAAGAAAGTGCAGTTGCACTACATGATTGGGAGAAGAATGGAGAGATTTGGTGACCAGCACTAATGCCTATCATGATGGACAATAGGAGCAAAAAAATGGAACTAACATATATTATGTACTTACCATGAACTAGAAGTTTTCACCTATCTCTTTTCAATCTCATGAGTTTTAGCACTATTACTATTCCCATTTTACAGATGAATTAACTGAGGCTCAGTGAGGCTAAGTAGCTTGCCCAATACTAAGCAGCTCTCATTTGTACCCAATATTGGCTCCAAAGCCCATTCTTTCTGCTAATCCTCACTGTATATGACTGAGGTTTTTGGTCCCTGCCTAAGTAAGAGTAAGTTGCATTTTCCCTGATGGGATTACATCCTTAGGTGATTCTGGTGGATTTTTTTTACCACCAGCTGGTCTGTAATCTAGCATAACTACTTCCTAAAAGGATCCGTTTTGCTTATTTAAAAATCACAGGTGTAAATATCAAAATAGAATCCCAGTGTGCTCTAAAAAATGTTCTCCTCAGGTTCCCAACCCTGAGCTGACTTTGTTTTCCTTTGCATTTGGCTCATTTTTTGGCCAGGGGCTCTCACCTTCCAGGTCAATGAGAACCATAAAAGCAGAAACAAATATCTGTGGGGTTAAGGAACGCAGTACAGGCTTCTTTGCTTTTGACAGTGGTTTCTGCAATGGCACTTAAAGCAACACACCCAAATCATTGCTCTTTCTTTTTCTTTTCTTTTTTTTTTAAATCTATTTAGGAGATGAGAAATGATGAATGCCTGTTATTTTTACATTAGAGACAGGAATTTTTTCCCCGGCTTAATCAGGAAGCACAAAAACTGAGTTTCTCTTTGCGGCACCAGCTCAGCTCCGGGCTCCTGGGCACCGAGGCAGGCGCAGTGCTGAGGCAGGGCTCAGAGGAATGCAGAAGCACAGGCCATCGATTTCATCAAGAAACCTGCAGTCTAGAACTCTGGCTGTCTTCCTGATTCCAGCAGGGACTTCCCGAGTGACCTCCAGGGTGTCCCTCAGTCTCTCAGAGCCACGTCAGCAAGGAAATAAGGATAAATAATACTGGTAAAAAGGAGATACTCTGGGGAAGAGGCAATTCCTGAAGAGGAATTCAGGACAGCCCATTCAGAGGGCAAGCAAGGAGCACTTCTTTCTAAAAGCTCAAAACACTGTGCTCCTGCTGCTTTCCTCCTTAAACTACATTCTCTCTTTACCTATCTCTGATTCAGAATTTCAATATAAAGTTAAAATATTGGGATAAAAGAGAACTGTGCCTTGAGCCGGTAGGAATACGCTACTGTATCCTTGGTTTTGAATACTGAAATAAAATACTTGCTTTATTCACTTCATACAAGTAAAATGAATGAGACACTAGTCATTTTCCCAGCTCAGGGGTCTCACACTATTCCGCTCAGCAACACCTGACCCCCCTCCAAATAACATATGCACGTGTTGCGGGGAGGAGGGGCCCCCCCGGCCCAACACTGGGATTCAGTCAGTAAGCCTGCTTGATGCTTAACGCTCCCCATCTCCCCAGATCGGCCGCTATTGGTGATAATAGTGATCATTTCTCTTTCACCTGCCGCTCCTTTTGGCTTACTTCTCAATTTGTTCAAAATCAAGATGGAAGACGGGTGATATATAATGAGCACCTCAAATACTCCAGATATTTCTACAAGGCTTATAAGTCCTGCTTCCTGGGCCCTGGAAATAACCATTTTCAAACGTTTCAGGTGTCTTATATCTTTTCCTCTGGTGCTTATCACAATTTTGTGAAGAAGTAGGCTCGGTTTACTATTCTTGATTTTTCTGATTTGAATGCTAGCTGTTAAATTCCTATTAGGGAAGAAAAAGAGTTCTTCCTCCTACAATATTCACCAACCCACCCCCACCCCCCACCCCCGACTCCCTGAAGCCCTCATTGCCACATAACCCTCTCCCCACCCTTTCAATAAGGTTGTGTTGCCATTTTGAATAAATGAATATTCACGTCCTTTAATGAACACATCTTGAAATTATGCAAACATAATCATCAGTTAGTTGAGCTGCAGAGTATACTAATTCGCCTCAAACTCTGTTAGAACTGTACATTTTCCCTTCAGCATTTTCAGACGGAGGGAATATCAGTTGATCTATCAGTTTCATGTTTTCCCCCTCAGGGAACGTCAGTCCTGGAGCCCCGTGCCCTGCTGCTGCCACGTGGACCAACAGCTGTCAGGGCCTGCTTCATGGTTGGCATCCTGGGAATTCTCTTTGTGCTGAGAGCCCTGTTTCCTAAATCCTCTTTTCTTGTCTACTTTCCTGCTTACTGGAGCACAACCTCCAGCATCTTCCTCAGAAGGGGACATGGGAGAAATTTTGATTGCTTGTGTGTCTGTAATGCCTTTATCCTCCTCCCATACTCTGTTCAAAGTCTGGCTTTGTGTAAATTCTTAGGTTACAAATGATCATCCTTTGGAATTTTTAAGGCATTTATTTATTTCCTGTCTTTGATGTTTCATTGTTGCTGTAGAGAAGCCTGATGCCATTCAGATTCCCAGTCCTTTCTGATGGGATCTAGTTTTTCTTTTGAGAAGATTTTAGAACCATCCCTTAGTTTTATCATTAAAACTTCATGATAATGTTCCCTGGAGTGGATCTTTACTCATTCATTTTTTTTCTGCTCTAGAAACTCATATACATCTGAGAAAATTACTTTTGTATATATTTAAAAAATAATTTTCGGGCTTCCCTGGTGGTGCAGTGGTTGAGAGTCCGCCTGCTGATGCAGGGGACACGGGTTCGTGACCCGGTCCGGGAAGATCCCACATGCTGCGGGGCGGCTGGGCCCGTGAGCCATGGCCGCTGAGCCTGCGCGTCCGGAGCCTGTGCTCTGCAACGGGAGAGGCCACAACAGTGAGAGGCCCGTGTACCACAAAAAAAAAAATAATAAAAATATAAAATAATAATTTTCTTCTCTCCATTATCTCTACCTTTTTAGGTATCTCTGTTACTTTGATTTTGAACTTCCTTACCTGATCCTCTAATTAAGGTATTTTTCCCTCCATTTTCCATCTCTTGAGAGATTCTCAACATTATCATTTAACCCTTCTAGTGTTACAATTTTTCAGCTTATTCTATTTTTTAAATTATTTATTTATTTATTTGTTTAGGCTGCTCTGGGTCTTAGTTGCAGCATGTGGGATATTTAGTTGTGGCATGCAGACTTTTAGTTGCGGCATGCATGGGGGATCTAGTTCCCCGACCAGGCATTGAACCCGGGCCCCCTGCCTTGGGACATGGAGTCTTATCCACTGGACCACCAGGGAAGTCCCCCAGCCTATTCTATTTTTAATTTTTAAAAGCTCTATCTTGTTCTTTGCACATTTCTTTTATGTATTGTTTCCTGTTTTTATTTCTTAGGTCTGTTAGCATCTCTTCTCTCTCTGAGACACTGTTAGCTTCATGAAGCCATGGGCCTTTTCTGCTTTGTTCACTACTTTATGGTTCAACTCCTAGAAAAAATGAGTGCCTAGTATAATAAGCATTTGATAAATATCTTTGAATGACTGAGAATATTTATTATGCTTATTGCAAATTTCCTTCTTCTCCCTGAAGTTTCAGTTTCCTGCAAGTTCCTTTTTTGCTGTTTGTTCTGGCTTAGTTATCATGTCACAGGCCTTTCTAAAATGTCTGGTCCATTTTGGTAACTGTAAATAGCTGGGTGAGACACTAAAATGCTAATTCAAAGCTCCTGCTAAGATGGGACCCTCAGGAAGAGGGTTTTACTCTATGGTAATCAAGAAGGGACTCAGCCATTCCATTGCAGGAAGCACAAGCATCAGGATCTCTATACAATTTATAGACTTTAAGGTAGCTCACGCTTGACCACAGCTTTGCCAGATGTCCCAGCCAACTCTGATTGAGTTTCTTCAGAGGGTCAACCTCAGTCTTCTGCTAGGTGGGAGAAGTTGTCTCCTGGCTACACAGGATGGGGAAAGTCTCATTGCTTCTTTAAGACTTTCAACCAAGCTTCCTATTTTCAGCCCCATCCTGTATCCCTGCTCAGTTGGTTTTCTGTTGCTGCTGTAATGTATTAGCATAAACTTAGTGTCTTAAAACAACATACTTTTATTACTTTACAGTTCTATAGGTCAGAAGTCCAGTATAGTCTCACTGGGTTAAAATCAAGGTGTCAGCAAAGCCCCTTTCTTGGAGGCTCTAGGGGAGAATGTTTCTTGCTCATTCAGGTGTTGGGGGGATTTAATTCCATGCCGTTGTAGGACTGAAGTCTCTGTTTCTTTGATGGGTGTCAGCTGGGGTCAGTGTTCAATCTCTCTTTGTGGTTCATAATGAAGGCTAGTAGATCACAGATGTTTTGTGTTTAATGATTTGGCTTTATTCAGTCCACTTTGATCAGCACTGCAAATCTGCTTAATACTCCCCTCTCTCTTTTTCTTCACACTCCAGTTTATTTATGTGGTGCATTAGTTTCCTTGGGCCTCCAAAAAACTTACCACAAACTTTATGGCTTAAAGCAACACAAAATGTATTCTCTCACAGTTCTGGAGGTTAGAAGTCTGAAATAAGGTATTGGCAGGGCCACGATCCCTCTGAAGGCTCCAGGGTAGGATCCTTTCTTACCTCTTCTTAGCTTCTCTGGTGGGTCCTGGCAACCCTTGGCATTCCTTGGTTGGTAGCAGCATCACTTCATTCTCTGCCTCTTTTTTCACATGGCCTTCTTCTCTGTGTGTCTCTCTGTATCGTCTCCACTTCTTGTAAAAACACCAGTCATTGGATTTAGAACCCACTCTAAATCCAGGATGATTTCATCTAGAGTTCTTTAGCTAATATCATTTGCAAAGACCAAATTTCCAAAGAAGATCGCATTCTGAGGTGTCAGGTAGACATGAATTGGGGGGGGGGGGGGCATTATTCAACCTACTACATGTGAAGTTAGAGTCCAGGTCTGAGAAAATAATAAGGTTGGCCCACATTCTGACCACTCCAGCCTTGCAAATTCTACACGAAATTGTGGCACCAAGGTGTATTTTCTCCTCCTCAACCTGTATCTTTAATTTTTGTTGTTCCAAGCAAGAGATTAGATTTCTCATGCCTTGGCATTTGTTTTGAGGGAATATCATTGAGCTGGGAAACATTATCTATTACTTTTTTGGAATTCTCCCTTAATTTGCCCAATATCACTATGTTTTATAGAAATTCTTTATCATTGGTAGTTTGGGATAGAGCCGTATATTGTGTTCATGGTAGATGGAATTCCCTTCACTGTATGATTTTATTTTATTGTTAATTTGGAGGCATTTTAGTGGGACAAGTGAAGAAAACATACATTTACAGTACTACCTTTATAAAAAGACTACTTTTTTCCCCCAAAGGACTACATTATATCTTATGGGTGGATAATTTATTGAACAATTTCCCTGTTACCCTACTGTTATTTTTCAATTACAAATAACACTGCAGTGGACATCATTATACTTGTAACTCAGTGTGCACACTCTCATTTACCTTGAAGTATGTTTCTTGCTACTGGGAACTCTGGGAATTCATGTGTGTCTTTCTCTCGTGAGTGGATTGGGGAGGATGAGTCTTCTCTGCTGATGCTCTTCCATGGAGGTCTCCACTTCTCCCAATAACCAGTGGATAGTCTTCCTTGTAATTAATTCACTGGGAGAGCCAATGGGCTACCAGTCCTGTCTTGGCCAAAGTCCTTAGCAAAAGTATTAGATTTCTAAATCCACGCACCTATGGTCAATTAATCTATGACAAAGGAAGCAAGAATATACAGCAGAGAAAAAACAGTCTCTTCAATAAGTGGTGCTGGGAAAACTGGACAGCTACATGTAAAAGAATTAAATTAAAACATTCTCTAGCACCATATACAAAAATACACTCAAAATGGATTAAAGACCTAAACGTAAGACTGGACACTATAAAACTCCTAGAGGAAAACATAGGCAGAACACTCTTTGACATAAATCACAGCGATATCTTTTTGGATCTGTCTCCTAGAGTAATGGAAATAAAAATAAACATATGGGACCTAATTAAACTTAAAAGCGTTTGCAGGGGGCTTCCCTAGTGGCGCAGTGGTTAAGAATCCGCCTTCCAATGCAGGGGACATGGGTTCGAACCCTGGTCCGGGAAGATCCCACATGCCGCGGAGCAGCTAAGCCCATGCATCACAACTTCTAAGACTGCGCTCTAGAGCCCGCAAGTCACAACTACTGAGCCCATGTGCCAAAACTACTGAAGCCCTCGCACCTAGAGCCCATGCTCCGCAACAAGAGAAGCGACTGCAATGAGAAGCCCGCACACTGCAACGAAGAGTAGCCCCCGCTCGCTGCAACTAGAGAAAGCCTGCACTCAGTAACGAAGACACAACACAGCTAAAAATAAATAAATAAATTAATTAATTAAAAAAAAGATGTGGTGTGTATATGTATACACACACACACACACACACACACACACACACACACAATGGAATACTACTCAGCCATAAAAAAGAATGAAATGATGCCATTTGCAGCAACGTGAATGGACCTAGAGATTATCATCCTAAGTGAAGTAAGTCAGACAGAGAAAGACAAATATCATATGATATCGCTTACATGAAGAATCTAAAAAAAAAAAGATACAAATGAACTTATTCACAGACATAGAAAACAAACTTATGGTTACCAAAGGGAAAGTGGGGAGGGAGGGATAAATTAGAAGGTTTGAATTAACATATACACACTACTATATATAAAATAGGTAACCAACAAAGATCTGCCATATAGCACAGGGAACTAAACTCAATATTTTGTAATAACCTATTAGGGAAAAGAATCTGAAAAAGAATACATTTATTATATATATAAAGGAATATATCTATTCAGTTTTGTATATATATATATATATATATATATATTTTGTATATATATATACAAAACTGAATTACTGTGTTGTACACCTGAAACTAACACAATACTGTAAATCAACTATACTTCAGTTAAAAAATGTATTAGAAAAGAGTCACTGTTTTTCCTCAAATACTTCCAGTCCTACTAGTTTTCCATGCCAGGCACACATCAGACTCTAATGGAGATAGTCCTTTATTAAGAGTATCTCTTGTCGCTTACAAGGAGAGGTTTATGCAGAATTTGAGGGGACTGATAGTTGATGGCCTGACTGGTTGTTAAAGTATTGAAGTACTCTATACCACTTGGTAAATTTTATTATATTGATAGTAACAGTGATAAGCAGTAAAGTTAATTTATAATATAACTCTAATATAAATTCATTAGTTCTACTATAACAACCCTTGACAAATGGCCACCTGTCATAACAACATCTGAGAAATAGTTGTAGCTCTACCACCAGTTGGCCAATGTCCAGTAAGCAGTGCTGTGTTCTTTACAAAACTCCCTGTGTTTTGGGAGAATCACCAGTTTATGTTCATCATGGAATTATAGCTGCTATTTCATCTAAATATTGGGCTTTTTTATTTGTCTTTTATAGTTACTGTGTTGTAATTCTTGAGTAAGTGCATATTTTAATGTTTTGAGATTTAAGAATTTATAACAAAAGGTTGAATACAAACACCAAGAATGAAGGAACAAAAAAGTTTGGATATGTTTCTCAACATTTCTGTTATATATAGTAACAGGAACAATTTGGATCTGTTGGAGTATAAAAAAGAAATGATATCAAAATTATATTATTAAAAGGTAAAAATGGGGCTTCCCTGGTGGCGCAGTGGTTGAGAGTCCGCCTGCCGATGCAGCGGACACGAGTTCGTGCCCCGGTCTGGGAGGATCCCACATGCCGCGGAGCGGCTGGGCCCGTGAGCCATGGCCGCTGAGCCTGCGCGTCCGGAGCCTGTGCTCCGCAACGGGAGAGGCCACAACAGTGAGAGGCCCGCGTACCGCAAAAAAAAAAAAAAAAAAAAAAAGGGAACTTTATAATCATCATTAAGAAAAATTTTTTTAATTAAAAAATGGGTGAAATAAAAAAACTCAAAAGTTTGAAAAATCCAATTCTTAAAAAAGTAAAAGTCCTTAAAAATAATGGACAGTTTTAGGCATGAATATTTAATAGAACTTCAAAAAAAGAATACTATCAATATAGATACCTAATTATAATCTATATTTATAGTCCTGGCTTGTTAAAAACATATCTCCTGAAATGAAAACACTTCTTGTTGGAAAACATAAATCTAGAAAATAAAATTTCACATTGTTGATGAAGTTTCAATTGTTCTATGTAAACATACTGGAATAATTTCCTTTAAATGAAAAATTCAATACTTTGAAGAGAGTTGGAAGTTTTTTTAATATTGGGGAGCTGATATGAATAAAATCTGAAATGCTATAAAAGTTTTTGTGATTGATGTCAGAGAAAAAATATTTCTGTGAAATATACTGACATAAAAACCTTACTGAATTTATACAGATGTACCAGTGTAATGTTAGATTTTTAACCATAATTTTAAAAAGTTCTGGATATTTTAATTTGGCACTAAGCCCCCCTATTCAATCATTTCTGGGTAATGCAATTAAAGCTATAGAATAAATGTTTTCTTGATAATTATATATTTACTACTATTCATCAAATAAACATCAGAGAGATTCACCCAGTGTTCTGGAAGAGATGGAAAATGAAATTAGGGAAATATTTGCATCTCAGTTGGCAGCTTATAGTGCTAGAGCTGAAAAGCAGTTTGGAAATCATGCCATTGTTACAAACTGTAAAATGAGGTAGTTGAATATTTGAGAAATGAAAAAAAATAAGTTTTGAAATGCATTACAGAATTGCAGTTTTTAAAAACATCTTTACTGAGATATAATGCACATACCATTAAATTCATCTTTTAAAAATGTACAATTCAATTGTTTTTAGTGAAGGAAAAGTGATATTTAGTGAAGAAGAAATGATATTGACAGTAGACTGTGGTCTGAAACATCTGATGTTGTGGACAAATAGGGAAGAGCGAATCCTGCAACTTTGTTCTTTTTCAATATTGTTTTGGCTATTCTGGGCCCCTTGTATTTCCATATGAATTGTAAGACCAGCTCCAGCTCCTCAATTTCTGCAAGGAAGCCTCCTGGGATTTTGGTAGGGATTGTGTTTAATCTGTAGATCTATTTGGAGAGTGTTGCTATCTTAACAATATTATATCTTTTGATTCATGAACATGTGAATTCTTTCCATTTACTTAGGTCTTTCATTTCTTTCAACATTGTTTTGTACTTTTTCAAGTACATGTTTCATACATATTTTGTTAAATTTAATCCCAAGTGTTTTATTGTTTTTAAAGCTATTAGAAATGGAATTGTTTCTTAATTACATTTTGGGATTGTCAATTACTAGTATACAGAAATACAATTAATTTTTGTATATTATCTTATATCCTGCAACCTTGCTGAACTCATTTATTAGTTTTAACAGTTTTAGTGGATTCCTTAGGATATCCCATATACAAGATCATATCATTTGCAGAGAGTTTTACTTCCTCCTTTCCAATCAGGATGCCTTTTATTTCATTTTCTTTCCTAATTGCCCTTGTTATAATCTCCAGTAGTATGTTGAATAGAAGTGGCAAGAGCTGTCTTGTTCCTAATCTCAGGGGGAAAATGTTCAATCTTTCACCATTAAGTATAATGCTAGCTGTGGGGTTTTCTTAGATGGCTTTATCAGATTGAGAAGGTTCCCTTCTACTTCTAGTTTATTGAGTTTTTTAAAATCATGAAGTGTAGCTGGATTTCATCAAATGCTTTTTCTGCATCTATTAAGATGTTCGTGTAGTTTTTGTCCTTTATTCTATTGATATGGTGTATTATATTAATGATTTTCAGATATTTGGAGGTTTGGTTTTAATAAATGATATTCTAACAGATACTTTCTTTAACTTTACAAGAAAGAAATGTTTCAATTACTAAAGCCGACATATTTGACAAACTACCACAGTGACTGAACACATACTAACATATTATTCTTGACACCTGTCAGCACAATATGATAAAGGTGTATAATGCTGTCAATAACGGAATAGCCTTGTATGAAAGCCCACCTACGTTTCATGGAAAATATTGACAAGTCTTGACTTTGTCATTTATCATATTGAATTACCCTCTTCAGCTAACATTTAATAAGGATGCTTATGTTTTACATTCAGGTTGTTAGTAAAGTAATTGAATCAGACAATGCCATGGACTGACATTCCCTGTGATATTCTTCTAGAGACTACTGTTTAAGTTTACATGAATCCATTAATCAATACTTGAATGTTTGGCCATTCTTCTAATAAGCAATCCACCCAACAATGCCGTCATGCAGAGAATATTACTTCATCTTATTCAAAAATACATCTTAAGAGACTTACTCAAACTAAAGATATATATGGTTAATTCCATTGTACTGTGCTCTTTGAGGTACTTTGTTATTGTGCTCCCAGTAAAAAAGATTATTAAATAGAAACTTCACTTACACAGAGTTGGGAGACCAGAAGAGGCGCTCTCACGCCCTGCAACAATAGCAGAGCCCAATAGGAAGAAGACAGACCCCTCTCCTTTCCTGGCAAGGACTCAGCCAATGAAAAGCCATGGACCCTTTGTTTACTACAGACCTCCTGACCAGCCCTCCTGACTCCTTCTCCTCTCTATTAAAGCATTCTCCTTCCCTTGCCCTGCAGGGGCTTGCATGTGGCTCGCCACTGTTACAGACCCCGGATTACAATTCTCTGCTGATTCCAAATAAACCAGTTTTTGCTACAGAAATATCTGGCGGTTTCTTTGTTTCATTTCAACAGCCACAAACCCTTGAACAGTGCTGACACATAGAAGGTTCTTAATAAACGTTTGCTACATGAGTGAATGAATTAAATTCCTTGGTGCACTAACCTAGAAAGCAATCAAAAAAGAAAAGCAAATTAGGTTACCATGATTAGTTCTTGGGGAACCCACGTGTTCAAATGCATCTAAATTATGAGCTTGACAATTTATTTTCATTGTTAGGTCCAGGTCTTATATGGTCTTTAGCTCACACATTCTCATGGGCCTAAGAAAAAAAAAAAAAGCCCACTTAGTTATAGGGCCTTAGAAGGGGTCTGAAAAAGTGTGGGTCCCTGAGTCTTAAGCTTTATTAGCTTCTCAGTAAATTGCCTTATCTAAAATGTCACTATGGATTGATGCTTGTATAATGAATGAATGGATGAATGAAATTCTTTCTTTTTCCTCCTAAAAATTAAGTCAAAACTTTTTCATTGCCTCATTTCAGTTTGGCTTTGGATGTTAAACCAGATGAAATTAGAAAGGGCATGCTATTTATCAAATATTAGGATAATTCAGATGAAAGAGTATTACTAATTTTATTTTTAAGATTTAATTATCTGGGAAAATCATAGCAAAAAAACCCCAAAAACTGAAATTTAAAGTTTCAAGGAATATAGTTGAAACCAAGCAGGACCCTGTGGGTCCCCACCACCACCCTGGGTACAAATCCTTTCCGTGTCCCCCATTTCTTGTTTGTAAGAAAGAGGCTTTGGCCTCCTAGAACCTCCCTGAGTACCAAAGGGCAGATTCAAACAGTTGCTAATCAGAAAAGTGAGGGAATGCAGAGACAAAGGAGGAGCAATCGAGAAATCATGGTGTAGTGATGGGACAGGGTCCTGGTTCCTCCTCAAAGAATATACATAATAATATATCTTTGAGGGAATCCCCTGGCAGTCCAGTGGTTCGGACTCTGCGCTGTCACTATAGAGGACCCGGGTTCAATCTCTGGTCAGGGAACTAAGATCCCACAAACTGAGCGGTGCAGCCAAAAATATATAGATAGATAGACAGATAAATATCAGATATCTATCTATCTATCTATCTACCTAATCTTTGAGTTCTTCTGCAGGAACTAAGGCCCCTACCCAGCCGGAGGATGGTAACTTCACACTAAGCACAAGAGTCCTGGAACACGGTCCTGTTACTTCACCACCAATCAATCAGAAGAAAGTCCGCACACGGTGGAAGATAAATAAGACTCTGACCCTCTCCCCAAATGATTAAAAGCCAATAACTTTCCCTTTCTCCCTTTAAATACTGTCATGGTCGAGCAGAATCTTTGGAGTTGGTTCATAGATACGAGTCTGCCTTCTCTCCATGTTGCTGGCCTCCTGAATAATGCAACCTTTCCTTTCCAACCAACACTTGTCTCTCAATTATTGGCTTTACAGCAGCGAGCGCCCGAAAATGAGTTCAGTAACATAGTGGAATCAGCATGGTGTGAAGACTGGGCATACTGTGTAAAGAACACACGGATCAGGAACAGGGGGCTTGACTTGCCATTAACTAGGTGAGGGACCTTGACTAGGTCCCTCATTTCTTTGTACTGAGGCAGGAGATAGATGGGCTCCAGGTTAGACATTTACAGTCAGCCTCCTGTTTACACTTCCAGATAGAAGTAACACGAGGAACAGGGTAAATAGCTGGACTGCGCCTTCGGTGGACACTTTAAGATAACGGTAATGGCAGGGGCAGAGAGGAGCTGAGTCCTGCCCAGATAAGAGATAAAGAGACAACATATTTCTCATTCTCGAGGTCAAGGAGACCTTCCTGACTACACATGCGCAGAAAGGCTCCTCAGGGGTCAAAAAGGGAGGGGCGCCACCCCATAGTAGGTGAAATCTGGGTGAAATCTGCTTTAAACAAAACTATTGCCCTGGGACTTTCCAAATGCTTTGAGTTCCCTTGTGTAAGGGCTACTTTACACCAGTTCCAATATTGTGACTCCAAATCTTCATTTGTTCAGAGTTGCAGAATACTTTTTTTTGTGTTGAAGAGCATGACGATCCACCCAAAAATCTTTAAAGTGTAAGCCATCCCTTCTGAATGGTTATGACTTTCAGTCAGTTCAGAGAACATTCATAGAGCTAATTCTAATTGCAGGGTACTATGGGGAAACTCAGGTAGATAAATTTGGGTTCTGCTCTCCATAGACTCCCTATAGATGAGGAGTGATACTGAGTGATCTTTCTGAGTTCTTTCCAGATCTTGTTTCAGGTTCATAAAAGAAATAGCCACCATTCCTTGTCCTTAAATATAGATTGTACTGGCAGGTGCCTGAAATAAAACCACTATAACAGTGTCAGCAATACCAGATTACGGAGATGTTCTTGAATTGGCTACAGTATTCTCGCTCATCTCTGATAAGTTTAAAGGACATATATGCGTTCTGTTTTTTAAAAGCATGTGAGTAATGAAATTGGAACTCACTTCCTATTTCATGAAAGAAATGGATGACATTTACATAGAGTATTTGGCCACAGAACTCTGTTTCCAGAACAATGATTAACAACATTAAGAGAAAGAGTTTTCTGATACAATGTGGGAAGTGAACATTTCAAGATTATTTAAGAAGGCTTGTCTATCCAGACCATGATGAAGACTTATCGAGGAGGGGCCCCTGACCTCCAAAGATTGCAGCATCTGAAGTTTACTTTTGGGCCTGTCATGACCAATAGTTACACATTTACAAATAAATGAGTTAATGAACACAGCTTTCACCTTTTGTTTTGTTCCCCTGTTATTTACTTTCTAATTATGTGCACGTATTAGTTTAATTTTTTTAAATGTCCACAGTAGTTATCTGGGGAATAGAAGGATAGGCTAGTTTTTGGTTCCCTTCTTTACACCTATGTTTAAAAACAAATCTATCAACAATATATTAACAAAACAAAACACCAAACCCCATTGGATTTTCCTATCATGTAGGAACAGATTAAACGCTCTGAGATCTAACAGAATGAAAAGACAGAAAAACTTTAAAATTTTAAGGATATTGAAAACTATGTACCTGGCAGAAGATTATTTCCTTAGCACACCAATCAACAGCCTCCAGAATATTTCACAGTTTGGGAAACTCTGATCCAGCCCCTGGGGCATAGAAATCAGTCTGCTGGCTGGAACCTTAGGAAACAACAAAGAAAAGTTTAGCCCTGTGTGAGTAACGTGTCCTAATGAAGGCCTGGACGGGAGGACAGGTTATTCTGCGTACTGGGTGAGGCTGGCTTGGACACTTTGACCCAGCGTTGTCCCACCTCCTTCAGAAGTCCTTGTGGCCAGGCAAGCACAGTCTCAGGAGAGCTGGTATCAACTGCAGGGACGTTGGATAACCAGAGCAGAGGGACCCCAGTGCATAAGAATGAGCACCTCATGCAGATGAAATTCATATATGTGGGCATTTAATTTAATCTGTTAATAATGTGTTTGTTTATAGAACTAGATTTAAAAAAAACTGTGTAGATAGGAAAGAGCATAGGGAACTATGACTAATCCCAGAAAAAACAGGAACTGTATTGAACATGAAGAACGTGAAGAACTGATCAGCTCTAATGGTCACAGGTGGAATTGGGTTCCAACAGTTCATCAGCATTGTGTGTACTCATGACCAAGTAGAAAGAGGGCGCACTCGTGTGTCCTAAGATGATAAAGTATCCAAATGTCTGAAAGAGGGATGCTAATTCAGTTAACGAGTCCAGTAAAGTAGCAGGTTACACAAAAAACCATGACAAAATTCATAGCTCTGTTGTATACAACCAGTAACTTTCTAGAAAACAAAATAAACAATAGGATCTTATCACAATAATAATTTCTTATTATTTATTATTTTTTCATTGACATATAGTTGATTACAATATTATGTAAGTTACAGGTATGCAATATAGTGAGTCACAAATGTTAAAGGTTATACTCCATTTATGGTTATTATAAAATATTGGCTATATTCTCTGTGCTGTACAATATATCCCTGTAGCTTATTTTATTCATAATAGTTTGTACCTCTTAATCCCCTACCCCATCACTGCCACTCCCCTCTTCCGTCTCCCCACTGATAACCACTAGTTTGTTTTCTATATCTGACAATGATAATTTTTTAAACCATAAAATAACCAATATTAAGGATAACCTTATCAAGAAATGTGTGAGGTCCATAGGAAGAAATGGACAAAACTTGTAGAATACTTGGCTAGATAAATAGGTATATAAAATATTGTATCACAGTTTTCTTTTTTTAAATTCAAAAGTAAAGTATGCTTATTGGGAGCATTTCTAAAAACCAAAATTGTGGAAAATAAAATCCTTCCCCTTATTCTCCTTCAGACACTTTTCACTCTCCAAAGGTGTCAGACTTAGCAGTTTGCTGTGTATCTTTCCAAATATTTGCTGTATTGAGTTCATTTACATTACTGAACTTAAATTTGCAATGGGTTCATTTACATGTGCTGATGACTGTTATATGTGGTTTTAATATATTTCAGACTTCTTTTTGACTTACCTATTTATCTTCTTCTCTCTTGACTTCTTTTGGATCAATCAAATAATTTTTATCATTCCATTTTCCCCATTAAGTTTTTTTTTTTTTTTTTTTTTTTTGCAGTACGCGGGCCTCTCACTGTTGTGGCCTCTCCCGTTGCAGAGCACAGGCTCCGGATGCGCAGGCTCAGCGGCCATGGCTCACAGGCCCATCTGCTCCGTGGCATGCGGGATCTTCCCGGACCGGGGCATGAACCTGCGTCCCCTGCATCGGCAGGCAGACTCTCAACCACTGCGCCACCAGGGAAGTCCCCCATTAACTTTTATTTTTACATTCTTTCACTATTTTTTCAGAGGTTATCAGAGATTTCAGCATGCAGTCTTGATTTGCAGTCTAATATGGATTATCTTTTATTTTCCTGATAATATTAAAACTTTAGATTAACTCAATTACACCCCTATTAACTTTTGCATTTTATTTCTATACATCTTTTAAAGCCTGTAAGACATTGTTATTATTGTTATTATAGTTCATTTTTATTTATCCTTTCCATTGCTCTTCTTTACTTCCTGCGTTTCTGTGTTTTAAACTGGGATAATTTTCTTTCTGTCTTAATAACATCCATTTGTATTTCTCTTAGTGCAAATTTTCTGGTAAAAATGCTGTTTTGTTTGTTTAAAAACTTCTTTATTTTGCCTTCATTTTTGAAGGATAATTTTACTGAATAGAATTTTAGATTTATTTTCTTTCATTGCTTTCAAGATGTCATCTCATTATCTTCTGACTTGCAGTTCTGTTGAGAAATTGCTGTCAGCATTATTGTGGTTTTTTTATTGTGTTTTTTTTTTAAAGGTAATAAATATACTTTTTTTTTTTCCTCAGCTGCTCTGATTTTTTAAAAATCAGTTTTGGAAATTCTTGGCCATGATCTCTTGACTTTTTTTTCTTTCTCATATTCTTTCTTCTCTCCTTCTGGGAATCCAATTATATTTACATCAGGTTTTTTATTATGTGTGTCTTATACTCTTCTAAAATCTTGATCCTTTTTTCTCTTAGTGCTTCACTCTAGTATTTCTAACAACCTCTCTTCCACTTCACAAATCCCCTCTATTTCTATCTCTAATCTGCTGTTAAATCCATCTATTAAATTTTGAATTTCGGGTATTGGGTTTTTAGCCCTAGAATTTCGATTTGATTCTTTTTATAGATTATAATTCTATGATGAAATTCTTCATCCTTTCATCTGTTTTCTCTAACATATTAATCATTGCTGTTTTAAAATCCTTGGTTTAAGCAATTATACTCCAATAAAGATTAAAAACAAAAATCTTCAGTAACTCCAATATAAGAATCACCTGTAGTTCTACATCTGTTGTCTAATTTTTTTCTCCATTTGAAGTCAGACTGCACTGCCTCTTGACATGTGTAATAATTTTGATTGACTGCCAAATACTATTTATTACTGTATGGCTTCCAGATGATTTTATTTCCCTCCAGGAAGTATTCACCATTTTCTTTCCTAGGCAAAAAGAATTGGGTCTGATTATCTCATTTTATTTATGTGCTGAGCTATGCAGTTTTAGTCAGTCTCTACCTACCTCTGTCCTCCTCTGCTCCTAAGCTATAGCCCTCCAGGGCTTCCAACTAAGAACCTGATGTGTTCTCTGGACCTGTCTGCCTGGAAGGTCCTGAACTCTAATCATTGCTTTTTAGCTGAAACTCTGTTCTGTTTTCCAGGGGCTTTCTACTTAGCCTCTTAGCCTCCTGCACTGTGTAGTTTCATAATTTGGTGAAGAGTTAAAGGAATAAGCCAGACACATGTCAGGCTTAGTTTTCTGTCTGCCCCCTACCCCCAACCTCTGTCTTGGCCCATGATGTCTCCAAGTTTAACTCTCTGGCCCCATGAAAGCGTCAAAATCTCTACTGGTTTCTCTGTCAGCCCTCATAGCCCTCTATGGGTGTAAAGCCTGGATTCTCAACCTCTTGCTTTAGTTCAGAATGGACAAATACTCTCAGAGAAATAGCAGTTGCAAATGGTCAACTCACCTCTCTACTGTTTCCCCTCTCCAAATCCTCGGTCCCTCTAATTCTGGTTGCTTTAGCAGCCCTTTCATGGCTGTAAACGTATTTGTTGTTTTCATATTTTGTATTTTTATTTGGCTTTGCTAATTGTTCTCAGTGGAAGTGCTAGTTTGCTGTAAGCCATTTGTCATACCCAACAATATCTCATTGTCCAGACTTAGTCATATGATTACATTCCACACTGTGAAAGATAATTTCAAACATTCTGAGGGACAATATGCATAACTAAAAATCAGGATTCCATTCCTAGGAAAGATGGGAAGAATGGGTGTTAGGGTTAGCAACTAGCACTCTGTTCCAAAGTGGGTAGTGGAAGCCAGTTATAGTTTCAGGGTGCGATGGGAGTGGTCTTCTCATACAGTGGGGCTATGAGTTGCCAGAACACACCTGTGACTTAAGTGAGCTCATAAAACAACCATGACTTGATTAACCCCAGCTATCAAAACCATTCAGCTCTCTGTGTTCAGATCCATGCTCACCAAACAACCTTGAGGTAGTCATTTGACTTTCCCTAAAGCCTTGGAGAGAATGTGCTAATCAGCAGGTATGCATGTGCCAATCAGTTCGGCAGTTATATTTCTCAAGGTAAATAATAAGAAATAGTGTCACGACCTGCATGATGAATCAGACTTCTTGAGCTCACTTTGCCCTGGATAAAATGACAAAATAGAGTGTCTTAACCTACCAGAATTTGATTGTTTCTATGACATTCTTACAAAAGTACTGTCAACACTTAGATATTAAGCATCTCTTTCTAAATTTATCAGCAATTCCTGTCTGTGGAATAAAAAAAAATGAATCCTCTGTTAGAAAGATCTTGCAAATGATACATAAGTTTCCAATAAATAGATGAAACATCTTATAACAGTGATGAACACTGGAAAGATCATGTCTGAAACTAGTTTCTTATTATGCCAGATATGCCGATGGAAAATGTGGTCCTGAAATTTGGTGAAAAGAAAACTCATGGAGAATTCTAAAAGATTTATCTCTCAGACTGACTGGTCTGCAATTTGGAGGTTATAAAAAATGTTTGTTCTTTTTCAAGGTAGAGCAGAATACAGATTTTGGCTAATGTGAGAGAACTTCCCTATTAAGTTAATCACTGCAAACACTGGGCCCTAACACACAGAAGAGATCTAAATTCTGAGGGTAAAAGCTCTCTTGGCACCCATTTCAATTTTATGGGAATAATCAGATGATTAAGAGGGAAAAAAAAGTAACTAGAGAAGTCCTTGGGATTCTCCTACAAAGTCTGAAAAAGGGATTTAATTTTCCTAACTCTGATTTCTTCCTTTTCCAGTCTGTTATAGAAAATAAAATATGACCTCTGAGGATATATTGCTTATACTAATGAAATAATAACCTAAATGATGCTGAGTTTATTGGATGGACTCTGGGCCAATTTCCCTAAACCCTGTTCTTGCCTAATTACTAGCTCACTTAAAATCCAGCACTTTATTAATTTTTTTGAAGTATTGGAAGTATTTTCCTCCATCCATCCTCAATTTTAAATATTTCTACACACTAATCCATTAAGCTTGTAGAATCAGATGTATGCTGCAGAATCTATCTCTAGAAAAAGGCACAATCCCAGAGATTTTTGCCTGCACCTACAAGAAATTCGTAGACTCCTTGGAGCCCATCCAAGGACAAATTTTATATCTTTTATACTAAAGGAGATATAATGCATTTAAATTCTTGCTAATATATATTTATCAGACTTTGAACATTTTGTAAACAATGAGGCTCTTTTGTATCCCTACTAGTGAACATTTTACTTTTCAACATCAGTTCATAACGTCATACTGGATTATAAAACATAAAGAACTATATACAGGGGTAGCCAACATGCTGGGCAATGGAGTACAAGTAACACCAAAGACTTCCATATTGGGACAGGTGTTATTATCCATTTATCTTTTGCTCTATTTTTTACCTTAATCAGAATTTGTTGTTTTTTGATGGCCCTGATGACTTTCCCCAGGCGTATTGTTTGTGGCAACCAGCTGCTGAAATTGACAGATACATTCTAGTTGCTTTAAGTCCCTCACATATGTACTTTCCTACTAGGAGCACCCTCTACGTGCTTTTCTCTCTGCCTTTCTTTCTCTCTTTGCATAGTTAAATCCTCCTTATTCTTATCTGGTTGATGGGCAGCTTCCCTCCACATGGTTATTCAGGGACCCAGGCTTTTTCCATCTTGTGGCTCCACTGTCTTCAGGAGCTCAGAGTCCTCTGCTTCCAGTAGCGGAGAGAGAGGACGAAGAAGGCACCCACTTGTAATCACCTTGACCTGAAAATGACACAGATCACTTGCAAACATATTCTGATCATAAGAACTACTCATATGGCCCCACCTAAGGTGCAAGGGGGTTTGGGAAGTATAACTCCTAGCTAGGCAGCCACTTCCTAGGGACTCCTCAACACTGGAAGAGGGAGCATGAGTTTTTAGTGGCATTTGCCTATCTCTGCCACACCATAGTGTACCACTGGCATCTAGCATAATGGCAAACTGACAGTAGGTACTCAACAAATATCTGCAGAATGAATGCAATTGTTTGAGGTAGTTTATGATGAGCAGCAATATAGCAATTTCACGCCTGGTGTACAGAGTTTGGAGGAGCAGCAGTTCCATTACGGTGTAGATGCCTAATTTACGTAGTTTCAAAATAATAATCCAGGAGAGACTGCTTTCTCAGGTTTAGTATGTCAGAATGCACCACGCTGGGCACATCACTCTTACATCTTGGTTTCAGTCTGCGGGCTAGTATCATGGCACAATGCATCAACAGAAACAGAAGCAACTCTGGTGAATTATGTCTGAGAAGCCCATTAGAATGGATTTTATCCTGGCCATTTCAAACTGCATCATGAGTTAATTGTCCAAAAGAGAGTATAACCTAAGAGCAGATAAATAACCAATCAAAAGTAAGTTGAATTTAGGCTAACTAATCCTTAGGTAAAAATCTTTGTGCAAACTGACCTGTTCCCATTGGGTGAGTATATATATTCATATATATTAACTTTTATAATGGCCATTTGAAGGATTATATATTTGAAACTAGGCGTATATAGAACACATCAGGGAATTATAATTATGTTGTTTGCATGTTTAAAATAACACCTTTGCTCATTCCACATTATAATTAAGAGTTGATTTTCAAATATAAGAACTTGATGATGTAACAAATGAAATTATATTCCCACCAAATTCTAAATTTGAGCCTGATAATATATCTCTAAGTATACAGCTTTAATACGAAGTTTACAAGATTAGCAAGGACTATAAGATTTATTTACCTTTAATCTTTAGTGTAACATGTCGTCTGTAGTAGAGTCTCAGTACAGGCCTTCCTAGTTTCCCCATTTTTGTAACATTTCCCCGATTCATCCAGCTCCGTTTCTCACTGAGTCTCTGACTCCCACCTCCTACAAGGTGCTCCGTGTTCTTACCTGTCCTAGTTATTCTGACTGATGGGAGAACCAGAGAATCAGAGGATCTGTAGCCCGGAAAGGACTTCAGCTTCAAGGGGACAAACCTGCTATGTGATCTGATAAACTAAATCAAAAATAAAGATCTAGGGACTTAACAAAAGTGATTTTGTAATAGAAAAACGTTCACTAAAAAATCACCAGGGAGATACGACAGGAGGTAATGGATTAATGAAAAAGGTAGCCCAGGATTCTGCATGTGTGTGTTTATGTGTCTGTGTCTGTGTCTGTGTGTGTGTGTGTGTGTGCATGTGTGTGTGTAGGGAGTTACATAGCTGAGAAAGATTTATATGATACAAAAGGAGGAGGGCTGGACCATTTAAATCATACTAGAATAGGCTACTTTTGCTTGCATTAAAGAGCTTAGGTGTAGCATTTGTATTTTCTGCAACCTCAAGGAGGTGGGCACATTATACCCCCATCTTATGTTTGTGTAAAGAAGTCTCTACTGAATAACCAAAAACTTTTCTAAGATGCTACATTTTTGGAAAAGCACTTTTAGTTATTTCAAAATCTTAAGTGCTCTCTGAATGGTTGTGGCTTATTTTTTTTTTTTTTGTGGTACGCGGGCCTCTCACCGCTGTGGCCTCTCCCGTTGTGGAGCACAGGCTCCGGACACGCAGGCTCAGCGGCCATGGCTCACAGGCCCAGCCGCTCCGCAGCATGTGGGATCTTCCCGGACCGGGGCACAAACCCGTGTCCCCTGCATCGGCAGGCAGACTCTCAACCACTGCGCCACCAGGGAAGCCCTGTGGCTTATTTTGAAACAAATTTTTTTTGTTGGTACTGGTAGTTTCTGAATGATTGCTACATAGAAGAGTTTACATCTACGTGTGAAAAAGACCAATTTAACTGTCCTTATTCTGTGTCCTTTAGAGTGGTGCCAATTTGTACTGTATTGTAAGGATTCATAAACAGATGAAATAGATTGGTACTAAATGAAACTTGTCCCCCAAATTAAATCTGCTCACATAGAATTTGTAATCTAGATTCTGCTTCTAGAATACACAAATAAATACACAGTTACTTAATTTTGTTTCATTAATTAACATACTGGTGATGATATTCCACTTTGCTATTCGTCTTACAGCAAATAGATTTACTTTTCGCCTTGTTAAGGTGGGTTTGGAAGTACCCCCAAAGAATCTATTGAGAATGTGATATCACTTTTAAGGAAAACCTAGCCCAAGGACATGGGGGGACTTTACACAGTGTCCAATGTCTTTGATGGTACACGGAATCATTTCAACAGCAGAGGTTCCCAATCTTTTTGAATATAGGCTACTTTTGAAACTCAGAAAAACATCACAAGGCTGGAAGTTATACTTTTAGTATCTATGGATTGAGAAATAACCTAATGATAATATCTATTCTTGAGCATAGCAATGCTTTAAGATATATTCTCACGTCATTAATCATCACAGCATCACCATGTTTTTGTAAAAGTATAAGAGCTATTTATAAGGGGCATGTTATCTATGCCATTGATGCTTGGCCTTCATATAAGCTTGTAGCCCCTTCAAGGGCTTGTTACCCAGAGACAGGAAAGTACTGGTTAATATAAAAATATATATATAATTGATGATGGACATCTTTTTTAAAAAAAAATCCTTATTGGAGTATAATTGCTTTACAATGTTGTGTTAGTTGCTGCTGTATAACAAAGTGAATCAGCTATACGTATACATATATCCCCATATCTCCTCCCTCTTGCGTCTCCCTCCCACCCTCCCTATCCCACCCCTCTAGGTGGTCACAAAGCACGGAGCTATGTGACCTGTGCTATGCGGCTGCTTCCCACTAGCTAGCTATTTTACATTTGGTAGTGTATATTGGACATCTTTTTAAGTTATGAAAATTCATTCTTGACAAAGGCCTGAGAGCTTTAAGTAAAACTTACTTCTTTCCAGGCCCAGGCTTGATGCTGTTCTTATTTCCCCCCATAAAATGCCTGATCTTTTTTCTTTTTTCTTTTTGGCTGTACCACACTGCAAGGCTTGTGGGATCTCAGTTCCCCGACCAGGGATTGAACCTGGGCCACCAGAGTGAAAGCGCCAAATCCTAACCGCTAGACCACCAGGGAATGCCCTGTCTGATCTTTTCTTGATGCCAGATGTGACCTCTGATAATCCTGAGTGGATCTAAAGCCTTATCATGGCTGAAATGATACTCTTGTCCATGAAATTGTGATTAAAGTTTGATGTTTTATAGCACAAGGAATTGGCTAGGGAAAATATCAGGCCTGATTCATTAATTAGGGAATCTCCTAAACTATAGCTCATTTTGCAGTACCTCTGAAAATAAATGTAATTGCATATGCTATGGACAATAGGAGCAGTAACTCAGAATTTAAAAATAAGACTGCAATTTATAAGGACTACATTGCAGGATGGGAGGGAGTACTCACCTGTCAGAGGAAAGGTACCATCACACCCTAGCTCTTTAACACATAAAAATGATAAACATACTTTGATTCATGCACAAACCTCAGACCCCTAATCCAAGAATGGGGGGCGAAGAGGGGCCGAGGGAGCCTTAGGTGGGGGAGGCCTCCCTTCCTCTCTCTCCTTCACAGGAGTCAGACCTGTGTTGCTGTCTGAATGCTCATCCTGCCCACTCCTGCTTCTTTTCTCTTTATCTTTCGTGACGGTTTCCTCCAATAAAATCTCTCCATCTAACCTCTGCTTGGCATCTGTTTTTTGGAGGATCTGAACTACCACACCACTTATTAGCTTAGATGAATCCTGATAAGCGTGGGCTATCTCAGCAGTAATGTGGGTAAAATAATATTATTTAAGTCCTCGGAGTTCTATGAGTAGGAATTTTGACAATGGACGAAAATCCTAAGCACAGTTCCCGGCACATGGCAAGTCATCAGTGAATAATAACTGTCACTATTATCCTTACTATCCTTCAGTGCTGCTGGAATTCTCTGCTTAGGAGAAAGTTGAGAAAGTTGAAGGTTACCTTTACTTGGAGGAGCCCTGGATTCCCAAATATGGTTGGGGAAGAAATCACAGAATCCTAGGTTGATCACAATCCAAGTCTTTTGTAGCTGCCTGTGGTAGGGTTTACCTTGCTATTGGGTTTTTGTGCCCTTTGTACTTAGGCAAAAGCCAATGAAAATCTCTCTGACCTACTGAGCCTTAAGCCAGGATGGGCTGGGGGCCTCAGGGACTTCCTGGCCAGTCCAGAAGAGTCTTCTCCCCTCATGCTTTTTAAAAAACATAACCTCAGACCTACATGACAGTTGCAAGAATAGTACAAAGGATTTCTGAATACCTTTACCCAGACTCCCCTAATGTTAACATTTGTGTGTGTGAGTGTGTGTGTGATTTTTTTCTGAATCCTTTAAGAGAAAGTAGCAAGTATGATGTCTTTTTCCCTTGAAATATTTCATTGTGTTTTTCCTGAAAATAAAGAATTTTCTTACATAGAATACAATTTTCAATCAGGAAATTAACATTATTCAATTCCATTACCTAATAGATCTTGCCCATTGTCTCAATAATATCTTTTATAGCACTAAAAATCACAGATCAGGCTTTAGAGTCTTCTTTTTTACTTTGCCTGAAATGTAATTCTATGAATAACTAATAAGTGCCTACTAAGTGCCAGGCAGGAATTGATAAGACTCAGGTGGGGAAGAAGGGGTCCTCACGTTTAAGCAGCTCACATCTACTCCAGGAAGTAGATGCACCAGTAACTAGAGAATGAGTTAGGCTTGTAGTGCGGTATGTGGGGAGATTCAGTGGGGACTCAACGAACATGCGGTGTATGGAAGGTGAAAATTGCCCAGTTGCAGTCTCACATCCTGCTCTACAATAAATCCAGAGCAGCTTGATTTTGTCTTCTACATTGAAACAGATCATTTCTTGGTTAAGAAGCTGATGAAGTAGTTATTTTGCTTATAGGGACCATGTTGTCTAGAAAAAAAATAGTATTTTTAAATACCAGAATTAAACTTATCTTGGTAACAGGCTCACCCACGAGTGGCAGGTGGGAAGACGGAACCCTCTGAAGGTGGTTCTGGTGGCCTGCTGACTCAGGCTCTCTCTAGGCACGTGCCCACAGAGGTCTGAATTACCTCCATTGTTTACATTATTTCTCTCTCATTCTCTTTATTAAACTAGTTTCTGTTAAATACTCATATGACATGACTTTGAATGACTGTTTCGCATGCTCAGGGGATGGAAAATTATTAAGACAAAACCCCTGCCCTGAATGAACTTATACCAGGGAAAATAAGATGAGGACACAAATGATCTTTAAAAAAAATATAAGAGAAGGGATTTAAGAAGGAAAAAGGATTGCAAAGAGGTAGTCTCAAGCAAAGATTTCATGGAAAAGGTGGCATTTAAGATGGTCATTAAAAGAGGGAAAGTTTTCTGAGCAATGTAAGTTGAGAACTTACATTCCACGGGGTGTATCAGCATAGTTAACGTATAGAGATAGGAAAGCACTATAGTGAATGGGACACTCAAAAGCACCAAGGGTGGGGAGCCCCGTTCTTCTGGGACACAAAGCATTTGTGGGAGAATAGTGAGAAGCAGGGTGGAGAGAGGATTGGGGGCAGACTGTGGAGCACATTAGAGCGTGGTCTCCAGCGAATTTCCTCCATAGTTCTGCGTATGAATCCTGGGAGCGGTTTGTTTCCCCTCCTCCCTCCCTCTCGGCCTTCCCTCTTACTTGCACGCTCTCCTTTTTCTGCTCTTTTCTCTTGGCGTCAAGAGACCTACTCTCAAATAGAATCCTTTGCCAGGTTGGACAGAGACTTCCTTCCATTCTCACCCTCCATACACTCAGCCCTACTCCACGCTGTTAAAGTCCAGGGCCAAACATTCATATTTCTAGGTTGTCACAAAACCACCAAGGTGAGGGATGTTGATGTGCCAGCATAGTAAATGAGTCCTGTGGGTCATCTGAGGAATGGCCTTCTGCCTCCTCCAGACAGTGCATCTTGGCAAGGCTGGCATATGAGGCTCTAACCAGGTTCAATATTTTAGTCAAATTAGCTCGTTGCCTCCACTTCCCAATATGCCACTGTTCTAGGTCCAAGATAATTTGGATGCACATGTTAGAAACTCTGAGTTTACAAGAGTGCTTTCTTCCTGAGGATGCCAACCTAAGGCTCCTCTGAAAAGTTACCCTAATATTTTTTTTCTTGTTAAGGGCATGCAAATGACCATTGCGGAAAGAGCAAATGCCTACTAGTATTATTTTTTAAAAGGTATGACTAGCTTTATTATCATATCGCCTTGATTCTAAGATGCACATTTTCACATGTTTCGATGTTTCTGAAATGGGAGCATGGCTTACCTTCAACATGCATGTTTAATGTGATATCTCCTTGTTTTCTCCCCCCCCGCCCCGCCCCTAGTTTCCTCTTTCCTCCTCCCCAACTCAAACCAACCAACCGAAAGGTATTATTAAATCGCTGTCTTACAATCAAGGGAATAGGATGATATTTTCTTGTTCCTCACTCCTATCCCCTAGAGATACCCCTTCTGTTTATTGACTGGGTGAGGAGAAGTCATCTACTTAAAACTTCCTATTGATGGTTAAGCATCCTTCCCTAGAGGATTACATGAACTCTGGAGTCACTCATGTATAAGACACATCTAGACTATTTCCATCAGCCAACACCCTTTCCTCTATAAACCGAGTCTCATCTGAACAATTCCTACATGCACATGTCTTTCTGACGTCCAACTGTCTCATGTTGCCATCATGACAGAAAGCAGCAAGGGATTAATTTTTAACAATCCTAGCCTGCTTTTTGTGATGGTTATTATTATTTATTTATGTAGAAATGATTCAATTACAAGTAGAAGTAGAGGAACGTTGTTTGGTAGACAGCTTTGTATATCTCCCCAGAAAGCAGAATATAAATTAAATATTTTCAAAAATAGGAAATGAGGTTGTTTTCCTTGAACTCTGAGTATAAATTCCTCAATGAGAGGGACTCATAACGAGATTCACGTGAGGGATGGGCAAGTCATATCCTCTCCCTGCTTTCAATTTTCCCCCCCAAGATTTAAAAACTGGATAAAATCTGGTTGGAGTATACAGATTGGACAGATGCAAAGGATTTCTAAAAGTAAACAAGGTGTCATAAAAGACACCTTGGCGGGTAACCCAGAACTAGCTGCTTAGTTGCAGGGGGGTGCGGTAGGGGAGGTTTAAAACGAGGAGAGGGTCTGATGCTCAGGACCACAGTAGCTCTGGCACCACACCAACATTCTATCTGCAGTCTGGGTGGGACTCTTTCAACAAATTTAACACTTCTTCCAGATCACTAACGGACCTCCAGCAGCTCTTTCCTCCACTGCCAGCTATTCTATTCCCCACACTGCCTGCCCTTCTCTCCCCACGCTCTTGAACTTACCCTTCCTTTTCACCTCCAACTCTTTTCTCATTCTTTTTGTCTCTACACAAGAAATGAAATCTGACTTTCCCTGTAAAACTCTCACTGAGGAGACCACACTTTCTTCGTGTACCTGAAACTCATAGAATACGAGGGTTTGCTCAGTTCTGTTCCTCTGTGCCATTTTCTTTCTACTCTACCCTCTCTCTTGAAACTCTCCTCCTGGGAAGCCCATAGGGGTCACTTCCATGGCTTCCATGGTGTGAAGGGGTGCAGAGCACAGTTTGACACTGACCTCCACCGCTCAGAGACTCTAAGACCATGCTGAGTGGTGGTGAGGGTTAAATAATTCACTGCTCAGGAACATCTGGCAGAAGGCTTAGCAGGTTGCAAGCACTCGGCTATTTCTTCAGTTCACTTTCTCTCTTACCCTCCGTTCCTCATTCTTGATTCTGCCATCTGCACAATTCCTAGAAAATCTTTTAATTTCTGAGAACTGGATGAGTTTATCATCTGGCTCACAAATAAGTAAGGTATTTCAACGTCCAAATGGCCCTTCCAGTTCCTTGGTTTCACCGTTCTTTACCAGCCTCTATTTTAATTACCTTCATCTTGAACATCTTCATCCCCTGCAAGAACTTTGCTCCAGCTCTTTCATTGATTATCTCCCTCTGTACATGAACCACCTCTCCATAACACTAGATTTATAGAATTGCCACCTATGATGTGGTCTTTTGCTTTTAACGAGGACTGAGTCGGGGCAAAAAGAGTTATATGTGCAATACAGAATAATATTTCATTGAAAAAATAACTCCAAATGATATTGAAGGCCTATATACATGTTGCTCAATATTTCTTATTTAGATATCTACCTGATAAATGAATCTCAGAGTATAAGGCCAAGAAAATGCTTGCCTCCTCTGATGATTTGGTCAATGTCTTTAAAGCAGAGAATGGAACTTAAGAAACTGTCACTTTTCCCACTTTGCCTTGGCTGTCGGGAAGATCAAGGCTTCCCTTCTTTCCCTCCCTTCATTCCCTTTTCTCCCCCCTCCCTTCCTTCCTTCTTTTCTTTTTCTCCCTTTTATAAAATTATAATATTTTTTTTACTTTAATTCCAGTAAAATTATTCTTTTCCTTTTCTTTTTATTACTTAAAATGTGGATTTATTGATTCTGGATTTTCTACAGACTTAATCTTTTAAAAAACTTTGATGTAAGGAGAGTAAATAAACACAAACAGGGATAATATTGGCCTAATTGGCTCCCTTGGACCCAGACTTATTCCCAAGGGGAAGGGGCAGATGGGTGATAAGGGAGCAGGTCTATGATGGAGATGGATGAGTCTTTCCAGTAGTTTTCCAAAGGTGCCAAGGCACCTCTCCAGGACTGCCATGGAGGCCTTGAGGCTGCTGTAAGCACAGCCCACTAACATGTCTATCTTAGATACTGGGTTTCATGGCTAAAAAAATTCTGCCAGCGACTGTGTTTTGCTTCAGGTATGACAGGACATCTTTGCGCCAGAAAAAGTAAATTCTTTTTGGGAGCCCCTCAGAAATCTGAGGTCTTTTAAATTAACTAAGTTTTTGTTTTGTTTTGTTTTGTTTTTTTGTGGTACGCGGGCCTCTCACTGTTGTGGCCTCTCTCGTTGCGGAGCATAGGCTCCGGACGCGCAGGCTCAGCGGCCATGGCTCACAGGCCCAGCCGCTCCGCAGCATGTGGGATCTTCCCGGACCGGGGCACGAACCCGTGTCCCCTGCATCGGCAGGCGGACTCTCAACCACTGCGCCACCAGGGAAGCCCTAACTAAGATATTTTTTACGATACACTTTCTGTGTGTTTACTTGTCATGAGACACTGCTAGATTTTGACGTGCATCAGTTTATTAGATTCTTACCATAATGCTGTGAGATAAGTATTATTAGTAGCTACATTTTATAAATCAGGAAACTGACTCTTAGAAAAGGTTAAATAACTTGCCCCAAACCAAACAGCTAAGAGTTAGGCCTGGAATCATCTATTTGAAACCAAAACCCCCAACTACATTAGTATCTCTCAAGATGGAATGAAACAGACCAAGTCTCCCAGTTTCTCTGGGTGGCAGATCATCCAGACCCAGGGGACTCCAGACTCCTGCCCTTTCCTAGCTGGACAGGACTCTGAAGACTTTGGCATTGACCCATGAGACAAAGAACCAAGCAGAGGACACTGCATGGCTGGCATATGCCTAACTGTATGAATTCTGGTCACCAGTTATATCAAGTACCTGTATGTATTTCAGTCTGACTGCCTGGGGAGAAGACAATTCAAGGTCTCCTTGATATATCTCTCGCCTAGAAGTCTGGGTGAAAAAGCAAGTCCATTGTTTTTATGCTTCTTTTTAAATTCCTCTGCTGCTCTTACTCTTTCACTGTCCCTTCCATCTGAAATACTTTCTCTCTGCTAGACCATAAAACAGAGCTGCTTATAAACTGTGCTGAAACTTGAAGGAAAAAAAAGCATGCATTTTTAAAGCATGTCCCCAAATAAATCTGAAATCAAATCAGCTTGAACAATAGTTGTGCTACAAATGTCACTGGATTCTCAATTACATTTGATTCACAGGCCTCTTATTTTCCCCAACTGAATTCTAAAAATGATTTTTAATTAGGAAGACATAATATTGTCTTAAAATTTATTCAGTGGTTCATAAGACAAAGAAAAGAAAGGGACAAAGACTTCTGGCGGTGAGAAAAAAATCTCAAATCATCAACATGCCAAATATTTATTTTCCTTCTGAAACAAAGTTATTGATTTCCAAATAAGGAATCCATTTAGGGCCAAATACACCATTCAAATTATAATTGCTTTTTCATGCTAAACTTAGAATAGAAGAATGTATGCATTAGAAATGTTAGCAATTCTAGAAGCAAACATTTTGCCCATGATACACACCACATTAAAAATATTCTTGCATAATGGAAAAGACAGCATTGCTGATTCAGTTTCAGTTGAATATTTGGTTTTTGCTTGTTAGTTTGAAATGAACTTTTTAGTGGTGGGATAGATTTGTATCACACCTGTGCCTGTCTGCACTCTTACCAATCATTCCCACAGTTCTTTGATGAAATGCCAAAGCTGGGTCAGGGATGCTTCTTTCAGAACAGGCAGAATCCAACTGGCACAGAAAAAGAGGATTTCCCAGATTTTGGTCTCGTAAGTGAATACTCCAGCTATAACCCCAAACATCTGCACCATTTAGAAGCTAAAAAGGAAGTCCACAACCTATGTCTCCAGAATCATTTGGCTGACGTTAAACTACTATCTACTCCAATTTATATCAGAGAAAAGTTATCATTCAATACACAAATCTTTTTAAACCCTATTATATGCTAGCTCTGAGTTATAGAATTGCTTAGTAACTGATTCCATCAAAATGATCAACCAAGTCTTATGTGTTGACTAGAAATTTCTGAAGAGAATTCAGTGCAACACCAATTCATTAGGATGCTAAAAGATGATACTTTTAAAAACATAATCTGTGGCCCTCTGAGCTTGAGAAATACAGTGTTAAGTGCAAGTAAACAGGGTTTTTAGTGTAGAATGTCTACGCTATTACAGATACAGACTAAGATAAGCCTGTTTCCAATTAATCTAATTAATCTTTTCTTTTTTTTTAATGTTTGAAAAGACAGGTTTATGACAACCTCTATTCAGAAGCCATCTTTGTCTTATGCCAAGAAGGTGCAAACAAATTTGCAAACAAATACAGATTTCTTACTGATTTCAAAGAGCTTGATCTGTTTGCTTTACCTTCAGTTACCTGAGGGCCATCTTAATTTTCCAATTACTTGTTGCTATTTCTGTTTTAGCAACATGCTCAGAGACAGGGATGACTTCTATTAGGTATAATGGCAAAGTGCTTTCTTCATTCTTACTCTGCCCAGAGTAGAGTAAGATGCCTGAACAATGCCAATAGGCCAGTTTAGTCTGAATTCTCTTTTCTCTCTCTCTTTTTTTAATTTCTTTATGGAACTTCCTGACATATTCTTTTGTGTAGGAGATTGATCACATAATTCAAGAGAGAAGAACAATGAGTCATAATTGTTTGAAGAATGGGTCAAAGTCTGGACTGGTGGAAGCTGATGGAGAAAGTCCATGCAACTTAGGAACTTACTACAGTTGGTGAATATTTTCCTATCAGGCTCGAAAACACAGGTTAACTCTAGCAACAATTCCAAGAAAGTATAGTATGTAACTTTAAAAATGGCAAAACAGAATTGAAAACAACATAAGTGGTAAAATCACAGGAACTTAAAGGACAATTGAATCTGTGCTTGTAAGACCCTGCACAGAAAGACTAACTATTGTCATCCAAACTCAGCTTGTGACAGTACTCAGCCATTAAAAGTAAAGGAGGGAAACTATCATTTTCCCAGGTAGTCTCTTTCAGTATTTTACAATCCTTATAACTGTAACTCTTTCTACAATCAAACCAGTATCCAGCCTTGAACAGCAGTAGCCATCATCAGAAATAACAGGACTGGAAGAGTCATACTGGAAAAGGAAAGAAGAACTATAGGTCTCTTAATTTTTAATGAGTTGAGGGGACTTAATTATACTTCCTATGTCCCTGTTCAGCCACATACGAACTATACCTGAACTCTCTGCCACTTTCTCTTTTGTGACTTGACTTCTGGGAAATGAACTCAAACCTTGCTTTCCATATGGTCAAGACTTGTGTTTCTGCTTTAGTCTTTTTGATGAATGTGAGAGTCATGAGTCTTTTCCTGGTTTAATGAATAAATTACCAGCAATTGGGATTACTGATTGTTTTTGTGACTTTATTATGTATCCAAATTACTACTGAATTTTTCATTAAAATAAAACTTACATAGGATGAAGTGTACTCATTTTAAGTGTGTCATTCAATGAATTTTGATAAGTGTATACTCCTGTGTAACTTCCACCCCAATTGAGATATAGAACATTTCTATCACCCTGGAAAGTACCCCTGAACTCCCCTCCCCTCTCCCTAGGCAAATACTATTCTGATTTCTATTATCGTAGATTCATTTTACAATTTACAGAACACATAAATGGAATCATATAGAATGTACATTTTATAACTGGCTTCTTTTGTTCAGCATATTTTTGAGAATGAGACTCCATGCTGCTGTGTGTATTAGTAGTTAATTCATTTCTACTGATGAGTAATATTCCATTGTAAGAATATACATCAATTCTCTTGTTGACAGGTAGATGGTTTACAGTTTGGGGCCATTATGAATAAAGCAATAATCATTCTTGTACAAGTCATTTCATGGACATATGTTTTAATTTTTTGGAACCATATACTTTTTCATCACCCTTAACTTAAATGTACACAAACATTTAAGTTTTTTAAAGCCCATTTATTAAACAAATATTTATCAAGTGCCTACTCTGAGATGGGCATTGTTCTAAGTGCTGAGGATGCAGTGAACAAAAAAGAATCTGTTCTTGTGGTGGTCATTTTCTGGAGAGGAGACTAAAAATAAGCAAGGTAAATAAGTAAAAAATATATATTGTAGCATATGTCAATAAGTGTTATGGAGTAAAGTAAAGCAAAGGAGGGGGATAGTGGTGTTGGGGTGGTCAGGGATGCCATCACTAAGAGGACAGCATTTAAGCAAAGATTTTAAGAAGGTGAAGGGCAAGTCATCTGTATATCTAGGGGAATAGCAATTCAGGTAAAAAAGAGCAGTGCAAAGCTCTTGAGGCAGGAGTGTATCTGGTGTGCTAAATGTGCGTAGGTGAGGTGAGCGTTGCAGGGATCAGAGAGAGATAATAAGTAGTGGGAAGGGCTTATAAGGTATGATAATGAGTCAGTTGGCAATATATTGCCTCTCAGCTCTGAATTCACCCTTTTTGCATGCTTTGTGAAATTGGATATGCGACCCTTAAATATTTTTCCCCTGTCAGCTCATACTGAAGCTTTGTCAATACGGGGCACTGAAGAGGATTGGAATATTGGTGACAACGAAATCTGGGGAAAAGATATGTAGTTGGATTTCTGTAAATGGGCACAGACTGTGAAGATATTTGTGTCCCATCTGAATGCCTACCAACAGGGATTCACTGCAATGGAGTTTTGTTTTTTTTTAATTTTTTAAAAAATTTGTTTATTTTTGGCTGTGTTGGATCTTCGTTGCTGCGCGCGGGCTTTCTCTAGTTGCGGCGAGCGGGGGCTACTCTTCGTTGCAGTGCACAGGCTTCTCATTGTGGTGGCTTCTCTTGTTGCACAGCATAGGCTCTAGGTGCGCAGGCTTCAGTAGTTGTGGCACATGGGTTCAGTAGTTGTGAATTGCGGGCTCTAGAGCACAGGCTCAGTAGTTGTGGCTCACGGGGCTTAGTTGCTCCATGGCATGTGGGATCTTCCCGGACCCGGGCTCGAACACGTGTGCCCTGCATGGCAGGCAGATTCTTAACCACTGTGCCACCAGGGAAGCCCTGCAATGGAGATTTTTAATACTCAGGTGGACAAAATTACTCACTCTTTGGATGCCAGCCACCAGTGCTCAGTAAGCCCATGAATAAGGTGGTTATGATGATAGGGATGGAGGCTATGCATGGGCTCAACAAGAACTTTCCCATATCAAGAATGATCTAATGTTACTGTTGAGTATCTAATCTGCAAAAAGCAATACCATGATTGAGTCTTAGACACAACACCACTCCCTGTGGGAACTGGCTGGCCACCTGGTGGCAGGTTGATTACATTAGACCTCTTTTACCGCAGAGGCAGCAGAGATGTACCTTCACAGGAATCACACATATTCTGGATATGGATTTGCCTTCACTGTCCGTAATGTTTCTGCCAGCATCTCTAGCCAAGGACACTCAGGTTGTCTTATCCGCCATCATGGCATTCTGCACAGTGTTGAGTGTGATCAAGGAACTCATTTACTGCAAAAGAAGTGCAGCATTGGGCTCATATCCATTGCCTTAACTGACCTTACCACAGACCTCATTATCTGGAAGCAGCTAGCCTAATTGAAAGGTACAATGGCTTACTGAAGACGCAGTTATGATGCCAGTTGGCAGACAACATCTGAAAAGAAGGGGTTCTGTAATACAGGACACAGTCTATTATTTGAATCAGAGACCACTATATGCTGCAGTTCCCAGAGCCAGAATACGTGTGTCCAGGAATCAAGGGATGGAAGCAGTACGGGCTCCTCTCACTATTACACCTAATAACTCACTCACAGAAATTTTGCTTTTTGTCCTGCCAACATTGAGCTATGCTGGTATAGATTTCTTAGTCTTCAAGGGAGAATGCTTCCACCAACAGACAAAGCAATGGTTCTACCAAACTGAAATTTATGACACCACCACACAGAAATTTTGAACTCCTTATACCACTGAACCAATAGCTCTATTGCATTTGTGTTTTTGTCTATTCCACACAATAATGCTACCTGATATTCCCTCTCTAAAATTTCCAATCTCTCTTCATTCCTCAAAACTCCACTCAGATCACTGTGCTTTCACTAAGCCTTGCAATAGCTCCCCCACTCCCAGAGATCTCCCCCTTACATAATAAATACTTTTGCACTTTATAATCTCGTTGACAATGTTGTATTATCACTTGTAATTATTATTAGTTTTCCAGTGTTTATATTTTATTCCCCCCAGCTGATTGTAGCTTTGTTTGAAGCAAGAGTTGTGTCTTTATACTTCTGTATACACCCCGTAACAGTTGGTGCCGGCCCATGAATGATGCTGTCACCAGTCTGTAGCAAAGGGGAAAAAATAAGGATTACGTATTCAGGATTTTAAAAAGCTAATATATTCAATTTAGAGGACTATCCTTTATATATGTCCTTTATACTTTCCTTATGTCAATATGTTCCTTCGTTTTCGAAATTATAATAATAATAGATGATAGGGTTTCCTGAACTCTTTCTTTGATGAAATTGAAAAATCAGAAGCTCTATATCTGTAGACCCAAATGCGAGGGATGATAAAACTCCAAAGTCTAAAAAATAGTGCACATAACCGTTAGTGCAATACCTTTTGGGATTGTGGTTTAATATGTGTTTACTCACTTGGGACTTCACTAATCAGTGAGTCCTTGTTCTTGAAGAGCTGATAATTCTCTTAAATTCTCTTTGTTCAGAAATTTCCACTTGTATTAAATGTTGTAAGAGAAATGCAGATCTGGCTTAGGTTCCGTTCATATGATTTGAGATAATTCAGGGGGAGGAAAAATATCTTTCCTAATTATTTGGCATTATGCAATTGTTATATTGGATTATTTGGAGTAGGGGGTCAGCTAATACAACACAAATGCAAGAAAATATGTGAGAAAAGAAAATGATTCACAAGGTAAGACACGGTATAAATTTCTGCATCTTTTACAAAACTGCTATCGATCTGTTAATTTAACATTGTTCATTCCTTATATATCCCAGGGAGAAGTTCCTCTTAGAATTTAATGTTAGGAAAAAATCTTGTGTGTGTCCCAAAGAACAAACTGCATTCTTTTATCAGATAATGTGAACTACATAATTTATAACGTTCCTCTTTTAGCCTTGGCTGCCAAGAAGTTCAGTGCTAAATCTAACTCTCAATTGCATTAACCTATCTTCTCAGTGGCTGCTGATGTAATCTCTCCCTCCTGGTGCTTAGTTTCTTTTTCAGATTTTTTAAAACTGTCCTTACGTATATATGTTCTTTAGGTACTTATCTCAATTACTTTGTGGAGAGCAGGAAAGGTAAAATAATAAATGCATCATCAATAAACAGAATTCTCCGTGTTGGTAAGAAAACTGGGCTCTTACACAGAAGGCAAGCACTACACATATTTTGCTACTCCCACGTCAGCACTTGCATGCCATCCTAATCCTCGCGAATTTATTTTGAGTAATTCCTTTTCTTTCTTCACACCAGTAAACAAGGGGCTTAATTTGCTCGGAACAAAACGATGGCAAGTTCACACGGCCTGCCCTATTTATTTGGCCATTTTCTGTTTAGATGGAAGAAGCTTCCAGCTTAGGTTGGCTTAGAGCTTGAGCCTAGCTTTGAATTTGACCATCAAAGGGCTTCTCTTTTTTTAAGAGGAAGCTGCAGTGCACATTGGACAACCATCAGCGACTCCCTCGTGACCACAGTTTTGGTGTGGCATCAGATTGTTATAATCCCTGGCATTGTGATTTAAATTATTCAGACAGATGGATTTTTCTGAATTTAGAAGCAAGTTAACTTGATAACACTAAACTTTTTGTGTACAAAGGAGGCGGTTTAAACTGTAGATTTTCAAATTTGAAAATTTTGTGCTAAAACTCGGGGGGAGAAAATAAACAGATTTAAATTTTGGCTCTATCATGTTCTAACTCTGTAAAGTGATTTGTGCAGGTTATTTAACTTCCCCATGCTTCTGTTTCTTCATCTATAAAATGGGCAAAATGGTAGTAACTGGGTGGAGAACAAATGATATATGGTAGCATAGGTAAAGTATTATATAAATTTATATATATATAATGTATGCATAGTGTATGTATCACAGCATATGCATTGAAGTATTGTGTGTAAATGATATACAGTATTGTATGTAAAGCACTTATCATGGTCCCAGGCAAGAGTTAGCTATTACTATTTTAGAACTATAGAAATATAATCATAAATAATAAGCATTACAAACAGATATTTTAAACATTTACTTTCTCATTATGTTATATACAATTTCATTTAAAGAGCAGTAGGTGAGATAAAAAAATGTAAAAATCTTCTCACCACAGAAGACTATTCTTTATTATTAAACTGTGACACACTTCAAGTTCCTTGCACTCAATAGAATTGGATTCACTTATTCTTGTGTGCCCTGCTTGACTGGAGCACTTATTGAACAGCAGATGTTCAATAAACGTTGACCTGGAATAATCTGAATTCTGAGTAGCTATTCAAAGGCTGTATTTATTGAGTGCCAAGGATGCCCCAGGGACTTGTGATACAGAGATAAATAAAACATGGATTCTGCATGCAAGGGGAGCACACCCTAGTGGGGGAGGCAGACAGGTAAAGAGACAGCTGCATTCCCAGGGAAGTAGCATGTGTGAGAAATGTGCAGGGCTGGGGGACACCAAGTGGGCACTGGGAGACCCCTGGGGAAGGGTGGGTGTCACAGGAGGCTTTCCTGGTAGTGGGACAATGAATCTTTACCTTCCCTCTGCTCTGTGTTTGGGGTTTAGGTACTAACATCAGCCAGTAAGACAAGAAAAAAGTCAAGTACAAATAGGGCCAAATCACCCTTGAAAAACCTCTTAATGCCTCATTAAGTATATATAGAATAAATCCTGCACAGATACACATTGTACATGTGTGAACTATCTCTGGTAATCGTAAGTATATAATAGTAAGTACACAAGCAATATTTTACAGTATTTTAGTTTAAAAATCATTATTATTATCTTGCTGAAGTTATAGCATTCAATTCAATTAGCTTAAATGTGCATGTGATGAGATTCTGCTCATGGGCCAATGAAAGGCGTTGTACCATTATTACATTTATGACCCTAGTTTGCAAATATTTCAACAGAGAAATAAAAGCAACACTGGGGCAAAAAAGATTCATGTCCATTCTTAAAATGGAATGCATTATTATAACATAGCTGTGAGTATGAGTGACAATAAAATTTTACTTAACCAGTGTAAAGGCTATAGCATAGAAATGTGTCTATTTTCATGCTATAGACTTTCTGTCAAGTAACCAAGAAAATGTCTTTATCTTTCTATGTCTGGAATGTTATGACTCTAGGAAGACATAAATATAGCAGGCACCAATCTAAACTGTGAAGACCAAAACACTGAGATGATATTTCATCAACAATCAAGAATATTTAAAGCGAACGCTTCTATGATGGATTTAGATATAGAAAGTTCTTAAAGGGTTGTTGTGGAAAAAACAAAGAGCTGATATATGTGAACAAATTCATAAAACAGTTAGTTCATAAAACAGTTAGTTAACACATTCCTAGCAGGTTATTTTCTCAGAGAGGAGGCCCAAAGTCTAAATCATAAGAATAAAACCTGCTTTTCTTAGAGAATCAACGTTATAATAAAGAGCTATGTTACTAAGGGCCTGGTTTTTAATTCTTTATTAGAATGGTCCCCTGAGATTATACAAATGCCTGTACACTATGAAGATTTTAAAATAAGTAAAAATCAATTAGGCAGGCATCAAAGGCAGTTAATGACTTAAAATTATATTTAATGATACAGTAGCATAAGGTATTATTTCAATGACCTCATCTTCTTTCTCTATAATTTCTAGGTTACAATGCAACAAATGAGAAATTCAAATAATTCTTTTCTCCAACTTGTATTAAGAACATTTTTCAAACACAGAGAAAAAAAATGAGAAATTAGAACATCTTAATTGTTCTAGATTCACTCATTACCTAGATTCAACAAATTTTTTTAATGTGAAAAGCATTATGTACAAGCAATTATACCTCCTTATGAGTATGTATGTCTTTTATTTACACCTTTATTAAGGTATAATTTACATATCATAAAATTCAACTATTTCAAGAATACAAGTCAATGATTTTTTAGCCATTTATAAAGTTGTGCGGCCTTCACCAAAATCCAATTTTAGAACATATGCCATCATTCCCCCCAAATTCCCTTGAGCCATTTTCAGCATATGCTAGATCCTTTGCATTTTCATGTAAATTTTAGGATCAACTTGTCAGTTTCTAAAAAAAAAAATCACATTGGAATTTTGTTGAATCTAGAAACCAATTTGGCAAGATTGCCATCTTAACAACTATATTATTTTTCCATTGCCTTTGTAACAAATGATCACAAACTCATTGGCTTAAAACAACACAAATTTATTATCTTACAGTTCTAAAAGTAAGAAGTCCAAAATCAGTCTTACTGAGCTAATTTTAAGGGGTGGCAGATGTAGTTCCCTGGGGGTCAAGCCTAGTTGTAGAACCTGTTGGCTGGGACAGTAGGTCACAAAGAAGAATAGAGGGGCTTAATATGTAGTAACAGAAAGGCAAATCATAACCCCCGGGGGGATATAGAAACAGAAAGTATTTGGAGATCCAGGTAGGTTTCTCAGTTTGGAGACACCTGAGAGCCTACTCCATAGACTGCTGTCCAGGGAGAAGACCCCTCTGAGGAGTAACTCAGAGGTCTGGAAAGAGTCTCAAAAAGTCTCAAGAGGTAGCATGGTCTTAGTGGGAAAAGCATGGGTAGTGAAATCAGACAGCTGTGGGTTTATTTATTAAGAACCGTGTATTGATGAAATAATATACATATAGCTCTCAATACTACCAAGGAATGTATCTAAACCAGTGGTCCCCAACCTTTTTGGCACCAGGGATGGGTTTCGTGGAAGACAATTTTTCCACGGACGGGGGTAGGGTGGGGCTGGGGGGAGGGTTCGGGTGGTAATGTGAGCAACGCGGAGTGATGGGGAGCAGCAGATGAAGCTTCGCTCTGCCCACGTCGCTCACCTCCTGCTGTGCGGCCCAGTTCTGATCTAAACCTTCTCTTTATTTTCCCACTTCCACCAGCAGCCTCATCTAGCACTTGGATGTTCTGCAAAGTGAACCTGCATTTACAATAGAAAACTCAATCCTTCCCTGAATTTCACTTTCCCCTCTTTGAATTTAACCACAGTTTTACATTCTAGTGTTTAAAGCTTCCAAAGGTTAATTTTCAATGCATACAAATTCAATGAGCCACAGAGAGCTGACTTTTTTTCTAATTTCACAAAAGTTCTTCGACTCTTTGTTTCAGTCTCTGTGATATGAGAGAGAAGATTTACTCTATTTTTTAATGGAAATCATACATTTTTTTCCCAGTTGAAATTATTGTATTCTATGATGTGGAACTTTGGTGCTTCAAGTATCCACTTGTCTTGGCAGTAAAGCTAATCCAAATTGCATTCAGAAGAGAATTTTCACCTGATAGGAGGAGGGATGGGCTTCTATTAGGTAGACAGCTCAGTTCTATTATGAGGATTTTAATTCTTCCCTAGTAATGCTGAGGGATAAAGCATATGATGCAGCACTCAAACTGCAAAATAATCTGACTGGACTCTGTGTACTTGCCCAGTAGCCCAAATCACCACCTCCCAATATCCATCAAAGGCCCAGTTCACAGACAGTATTTACTGCCTGCTTTAAGGATAACTAGTGCAATTGTTTCTCTACATCAGCAGTTCTAAAACTTTTTGGAGTCATGGACTGCTTTGAACATTTGCTAAAAGCTACAGATTCCAACTTCAGGCAAAAACTCTGTAAACTGATACATATAATATTTTTCAATCAATATCCTTTATTGCACTGGAAATTGATTTCCTTCATAGATAGAATAGGAAAATGTTGTCCAGAAATAATTATATCTCTCATTCTCGTTTTTCATATAAACATAATTGAATACTTGCTATAAAAAAAAAAAGGGTCGAAAACTGCAAACAAAGTTAAAAGTAGAAACTAATTCTGAAGGTTTATTTCAGTATCAAGGAGGTTGTTTTTGGCCTGTACAAGAAGTTGGAAATGGTGTCTTGAATATGTATGACTTTGACCCAAATGCTTTCCAACTTTTCATTTTAACAGCTAAAAAACTTTAGAAATGTACATGGTACCAATAGCTCCCTTTGCCAGACAAGGACAAGCTTATTTCTTGGCACTTGAATTCCCTCAAGATTCTTCCAGCTGAATTCGCAATGCATCATTTTCTTCGTCCTGTGTCACTGTCAGCTTTGTCTGTGGCTGCATTATTGATGCTGCCTATATCATCAAGGAAAGGATGTCTTCTGAATCTGCTTTTCGAAATTTTAAGCAAATAATCTGAGAAGTATTTTTCTGCGATGTTTGATTGTGTCTTCAGATTTCTGCCTATACCAAACTCTCTAAGGCTTTATCTTCTTTCCTCCATTTATAGAAGCCCTTTCTCTAGCTTTAAAACATTAGCTTAGTTAGCTTAGTTTTCTATGTCCAATTTTATCTTCCAGAATAGCAAAAAAAAAAAAAAAAAAAATCTTGGCCAAAATAGTTTTTGTTTTGTTTATTTTTACTAGCATCCCTAACAGTGACTGTATAGGAAGATTTTACTCACTCCCATGGCCAAAAGTATTGCTGAGAAAATCAAATCATGAATGAATACCTTCCTGTCAGATTTTACTGAGCAGGCTTTCCTTTTCTCTCTAATGAAACTGATATTTCTCCCTGATGCTTCAATCTACTCTTTAAAGACTTGTCCTCAAGAAAACCAGTGAATTTTGGTTTAGTAGAAAACATTTGTACTTTGCTCTTACTTCTTAACAAAATCATTTGAAAACAAGGTGAACGAAGGCCCTGGCTCTGGTGAAATTGAGGACTTACTTTGAGTAGATGATGGCAAAACTTCTCTTGAGTCCTTTCGCAGGGTCTCTGAGTGAAATGCATGCCGTTGAGGACAGTGATGAGTCATGAACGACATACAGAGCCTCTTTGTTCATCAAAACAGCAAACCAGATGTGTTACCAAGTCCTGCAAGGGCTCCATCTGTGCCCAGGATATCTAGATAATCCTCATGGGGAGGTTTTCTTGGCAAAGAAACTTGTCACCATTTTGGAGACAGTAAGGGCCTTTGAAGTTTCAAAATAGAGTTCAGGAAAGAAGAATTCTACTTTTAAGTATAGGCCCGAACCCAGCAGCTCAAATTCAGTTGTGGAATGCAGTGGTTTCATCCAGTTGCATGTTGAAAGGAAAGGGTGAGTTGCCACCAATTCTTCTATGATGTGCTTAAAACTATGAGAAGGATTTGGGGGTAGGTGATGTTACTTGAATAAAGACACTGCTTCAGATTTCTTCCTCTGTTTCAAGTCACATACTTGCTCAGCTGTTTCCAAGGCACATGGATTAACTAAAGCTTCTCCAGTTGTGCTTGGTAATGTGATAAGCAACCTTATTCAATGCTTCAAAACAAGATTTTATGTTTGGGAAAATTATAAGATTTAGTAGGATCCCAAACCTTTTTCTTAAAAAACAAATCTGGTTAATGAAGGTTTTCCCCCAGCATTGTTACCTAGCAAATTTGGTTACGAAAGCCAAATCAAAGGACACATTGGTGTTACTATACCTCCTTTTCTTGAATATTTTCCAATTGAAGGCAGAGCTCACATAAACATAGAAAGATGTTTACTAACATAAATGTCGGAGCATGTGCAGTAAGAAATCATGAGACATCATTACACTCTTTAAGATCCTGAGCATATACAACAGTATCCAGTGCCATCTCACATTTATTTAGAATGAAACAATATCTTGACTTACAAACTGACATTAAAATGTATGTTTTTTAACAAAGACCATTTAGGAATAAATTAAAGTAAAAATTTGATTGGTGGATGCATGTAGGCCAATTCATAGAACTCTTGGAAGCCATCTATAAGGGGCTATGTACTTCACGTCAAGAACCTCTGGCTGAATTCTTTAAAATCCGCCTCTGGATTAAGTCAGATCAACAGAAGATATGCTCTTAACCCACTTTCAAATGGCTCTCCATAGAACTGCCTCTACTGAATGATGATGCCTCCAATGTAGAGTGAGGGTCACTGTAAGAAACAGCCTCATAAAGCTTGTTGCTATGTTAACTACATAGAGATTATGAAAGACGTTTTTGTCACATTACACAGTTTTCCCTCTGTCTCTGACAGCCACGGTGAAAGTTTATTTTTATCTTATGGACACCTTGAAACACAAAGTGAATCATATTTCCCTTCACAGTGGTTTTGAGAAGATTTAGAACCATATTTGTGGCCCACCAAATACACTGAGTCATTAGTTTTGAAATCTTAATGGCTCAAAGTTAGTTCAAGCTGCTGTTTTAAAGCTGCCAGCTGTTTTCGGATTCATTTTTGAGAAGGACTATTTTATATGTTAAGAAAAATATTTTCATTTATCTTTTGCAAAGGTAAAGCCAAAAATCTTATTTCAGAATGGAGAACTATGGATAATATGGGAGCTAAATTTCTCTTAATACTAATGTGAAACTTTGCCCTTTTTTAGGGTACTCACATCTGTGTGGACTATTATGCTATTGTCTAAAAAATGGGCCTGACACTGAGGGTGAGGAAAAAGTAATTTTCTTCCCCTCTCATTAGGTCCCAGTGAAAGGTGGGGTCCTAGACTTCCAATAGGGAAATCAGAGTCAAAAAATTCCTTTGTGGAAGGTAAGCTGGAGCCTGCCACTAGAGCAAGTACAGGAAAAAGGAGAGCTATATGGCAAGAAAGCATTGCGTGTTTTCTTCTGAGACATTTCTGTTCCTGTTCTTTTGCACCTTTTTGGTTTCTATGGTTGTATGTATCTTGATATAAGTATGGCGTCTCTTCCTTGTGATTGTAGCTTTAAGGCTAGCACCAATCTTAACCCTCATACTTTCTTTAGTCTCCTGAAAAGCAATGGGGGAAAAAGTGGGCACAGAAAGTATACAGAAATCACAGTTCTGAGTCTAAGACAAGACTCAGTATTGTCCACTGTCTGTTTAACCCACTGGGAATTTGGTCCCTCTGCAGTGGCTTTCTGAGAATTTACAGGGATGGGCATAAGAGAAGGCAAAAAAATGAAGAATCACCTTCCACCCAGTCCTCTACTAGGCAAAGACTTTCTAAAGACATACAAAAACTGACCCACAAGTTGTAGAACTGAGCTCAGTAGTTTGAATAAAGACAAACAGCAAGCAATGTCGAATAACACCTGAAATACGCTGCCCTTTAAACTCTCCTATTCTGAGCTGTGCTCTGCTGAGTCAAAAGGCTAGTTCATGCACGCAGCTGACATATGATTGCCGTTGGAGATCTCTCAGTTGCATTAGATTTGCAGAAAGATTGATGAAAATAATTGCACTCTAAGAGAAACTGGTTAAACATTTGTGACTTAGAACATGAAATGATTAAAAATTACCTAATACAAAAATTATAGCAATGAGGATTTCATTTACTACTTTAAGAACTACTAGAACATTTAATAGGAATTTCATGTTTGCAGCAGGCAAACGTCTCTACTTCTTCAAGATACTGGGATTTGGCAATTGAAACCATTTTATCTACCCCAACACCGACTCATTGCAAAAACTCTAAGCTTCTGATATCGTATGTAGTGTGTCCAGACTGGAATTAGTTACAGGTGTAATAAATTTTTTCCTGAAATGTATACAAAGTTTTATGAATTTAATTTTTTAATATGGTCACAGGTTAGGAAATTTATACTGTTAGCATCAATTAAAATTTTGAAAAATATAGTGTAGCATTTTGTAAAGCAAAGAATTATTTTATAAGCAAAGACTCTTCACCTAGTTTCTCTGCAAACTCTGTGGACTTGCCCAAGTTGCTTCACGTTTGGGGGGCTCAGTTCCTTATCTGTAAAACGATATATCTTTACTTCACTTTATCTGTATCTCGAAGGCTACTTCTACTCTAGAGTTTCATAATATGTGGTACATATAGACAAAAATTGTCCTGTTAAAGCTCTACTCTATAAAGGGCACTATTATTCTGGAAAAAGTCAGGGAGGATCAATGTACGCAGTCTAAAAACTGATCTATAATGTTTTTTTTTTTTCCCTTAGGACTTTATGGCAACAACAACATGTATTAGTGTAGAATAGCTGGACCAAAACCCAGAAATTTTTTTAACTCAATATTTATGAACCATATTCCTAAAGAGGTTTGTTTCCTCTACCAAATTCTACAAAATGCCTGCTAATTAATATTATTGCTACTTGATGATTACTGGAGGATGGATAGCTTCTCATTCTGTGTGCACCACCCTAGGTTATTATCTGTGTCCTGTGTTTTCACTATTTTGAACACTATTCTATAGTTTAAAAAGGAGACAATGTGTAAGTTTTCCTCTCTTCACATTTTAAAATTTGAAATATTTTCATTGTAGAATCTGTATTAGCCAGACTCTTGGTTGGAAGTGACTAAAATGCAATCCAAATGCTATATATATATATATATATATATATATATATATATTCATAAAAGAAAATTATGGAATGGATGAATGAAGTTGGGCTGGCCATATAGGATGATAGAAATTCTTTCAGGATTCTGTTTTTCAGTTCTCATTCTTTCTGCATGTCAGTTCCTTTATCCTTCTGCATATCCTTTATCCTATGTGGCAGGGGATATGGCCACCAGCATCTCTGAGGACATATCCTTGTAGCTCCTGGCAAGAAAAGAAAAAAAGGCCCCCAAGAACAACTCTGATTGAACTGGCTTAAATGACATGCCAATTTCTGGCCCTTCACTGTGGCAAGGTGCATGGGGTATGCTGAATTTCTTATTCCAATAGTAGGGAAGAACAGTTCTTCAAGGGAACAGGAGCTATACCACTACTGGAAGAAGGAGGGCAGGGGTCTGGGTAGACAAAAACAATGAGAATCATGGTTGATTCATGTGGATGATGATGAAGATGCTTTTATGTATGGAGGACTTTACAATGTTAAGAAACACTTTCACATATACCATGTCTGTTGGTCTTCCCAGAAGCCCTATGAAATTTGGTTATTATCCCCATTTTATAGCTGAGGAAACAGGCTCAGGGTTCTGCAGCTAGCACATGCTATAGTGGTAATTAAACACTTAATTAAAATTTAGGATAGGGGCTTCCCTGGTGGCGCAGTGGTTGAGAGTCCGCCTGCCAATGCAGGGGACATGGGTTCGTGCCCCTGTCTGGGAAGATCCCACATGCCGCGGAGCGGCTGGGCCCGTGAGCCATGGCCGCTGAGCCTGTGCGTCCGGAGCCTGTGCTCCGCAACGGGAGAGGCCCCGACAGTGAGAGGCCCGCGTAAAGCAAAATAAATAAATAAATAAAAATTTAGGATAATTTATAAGTAGCCTTCCAAACTTTAAGTGGCTTTTCACATTGTCACCCTGTAAACTGATGTGGCTCCATATGTTTTAATATTTCTGAAAAATGTTTATATACCAGTGTTTCTGTTAAGTTCATCCCTGAGCATGTGCAAATGATTTGAAAGATTTACCCATAGCCTTCCTTTCAGTTCCTTTGCCAAAATTTGCTATTTTTCCTTCTATATTCCCACTAATTTCCTGATCTTTCATGTTCTCTGACCAAACCTGAAGTGGCAGAGAAGCATGCATCAACCAGCCTGATTTCTTCTTCAGATCATTCAATACCTCCAACCTCTAGTGTATAATGTGACTGTCCCTGTTTAGAGGGATTAAATCTTGGGCACCAGTATTATCTGTTACCTTTTAACTTGGATTCTGTGCTGTTTCGTTAAATATACCATTTATTTGTAGGCGTAAGAGGTATCCTGGAGGAGTAGAAATGAGAAGGGTTTGTATTTGGATAAATTATGGTTCTAATCTGGGCTATCACTTTCTAAAGTATGATGCTAGAGAGATCAGGGAAGCAGACTCAGCCAGAGTGATCTGGACTAAGAAATGTATTCTGAGTACAGAACCTGCTACCCCTGTGTCTGGTGGTACTGGCCTCTGTCTTACTGTCATCCTTACCATATGTCTGTCAAAATCCTGGATGACTTCCACACCTACATCAATGATTTGTTCTGCACCTTTAATTTCTTTCTATAGTTTCCTTCAGTCTATCTAAGCCACTTACTCTTAAGGCTATACTGTACACTTTACATTCACCAGTACAAGTTTTGAAATCTCCCTTGAAGCACTCTTCTCTCTACCTCATTACCTCTTATTCTTCCTCCTCGGTTATTCTGGTATTCCACCAAGTCCTCATCTCCCACTGAGTTTTTAATCCTTTGTCCTACTACTTCTCTTTCCCTTACACACTTCGTCGTCACTTCTCTTCTTGCCTAGCTTAGAGCCTAGAGACCACTAATAGAACTACTCTGTTACAAACTCTTTTAAGTCCTACACCCCTCTCTTCCTCTATCATAGTTGCCTTGAAAAATCCCAATGCAACTTAAACCTATCTATTTCCTCTATGTCAGCACCCAAGTCAAACACTGGAAAGAGAGAGAGCAAAATGGACTCCCAGTCTTTTGTAACCTAATCTCAGAAGTGACATTGCATCACTTCTGCTGTATTCTATTAGAAGAAAGTCAGTAAGTCCAGTCTATGGTCAAGGGGAGAGACTGTGCAATGGCATGAATACCAGGAGTCAAGGATCATTGGAAGCTACTGAATGTTTTAGAGGCTGCCTACTACATCTAAGTTGCCAGTGACCCATATCTCAGCAATGCCAATGGGCAATTTTCTGCCCTCAGCTCACCTGAGCTCTCAGTGGAATTTGATACAATTGATTACTTCTTCCTTAAAACACTGAGTCTCTAGGTTTCTAAGACAGCACACTGGTTAAGTTTTTCTTATTAATGACCCTTCTCCTCTACTGACCTCTAAATACTGGCACTCTTGAAAGCTCTGTCTTTGGCCTTCTCATCTTTATATCTACATTCTTAGCTGATCTCATTCTATTCCATAGCTTTTAATAGCATCTATGTGTTGACAAGTCTCAAATTTGTGGCTCCTCCAGTATCTTTCTCACAAGCTCCAGAATCATATGTCTAACTGCTTACTTAACATTTATTCCCACTTGGAGGTCTGATACATGTATCAAACTTTTCATATTTAAAAGAAGAACTATTGATTTCTTCCATCTCTACCCTCCTCCCCCATCACCTCCTACCCCACTATCCCCTCTTCTCAAGTAAAGCACCCTTGATTTCAGCTGGTGCTTGGCCTTGAGGACAGTTGGTACAACTCTCAGGGAACAGGAGTTTTTATTCTATTCAAGTTTAGATACTTGTGGAGCTCGAGCTTTGGATAGACAAAGAACATTACTATAATAATAGCTACTGTTTATAGTAGCACCAGTGGATACCTGGCATTATTCTAGGCGAATTAAATTTATTTATCACTTTAATTCAGTCCCTCAAACAATTGTAAAACATAGATATCATTATCCTCATTTTGTAGATGAAGAAACTGAGTCTCAGAGGGTTTAATGTTGTATTTGCTTAAGATCTCATTGTGGGTATCAGTTAGGATTAGGTTCAGCTGTAAGTGACAGGAACCCAATAGTGGCTAAAACAAAATGCAAGCTTGATTTTCCTCTCACAGGCCACATGGGCTGGTATGGTGGCTTCACGACCATCAGACTCTGATGCATGTTGCTCTCCACCCTCCATACAAGGCTATCTGATGGTTCAAGATGGTTGCTCTAGCATCAGCTTTCATGGCCACCTACTTGCCAGCAGGAAGAAAAAAAAGGGGGGCGGAGGGAAATCCCAGTTCTCTTAAGGACACTTCTTGGAAGTTACAAAGTTACTATTTCTCTTCATCTGTTCAGGTGACTATAGAAAGTTATCATAAACTGTGTGGCTTACAAACAGCAGAAGATTGTCTGGAGAATGGGAAGTCCAAGATCAAGGTGCCAGGAGAGTCTGCATCTGTTGAGAGCCCTCTTCCTGGTTCACAGATAGCCATATTCTTGTCCTCACATGGTGGAAGAGGCAAGGAAGCTCTCTGGGGTCTTTTTTTATAAGGGCACTAATCCCATTCATGGAGGCTCCACCTTTATGATCTAATCACCTCCCAAAGTCTTCTTCCTAATAAAATTGGAGATTAGGACTTTAACATGAGTTCTGGGGGGGGACACAAACATTCAATCTATAGCACTATTTCTACTTGTAACCTTTGACCAGAACTTAATCTCAAAGCCTTGCCCAGCTGCAAGGGAGATTGGGAAACATAGTCTAATCTCAGTGACCATGTGCCCACCTAAATTCAGAACTTATATTATCCTGAGGAAGAAGAGGAAATGGGTTTTAGAGGACAATTAGCGGTCTGCTACAATAGGGACATAAACACAGGGCTGTGTGGTTCTGGAGATCATAACCTTTCTGTCTTCCTATCCCCCGCCTCCTGAGCACCTTAGCAGCTAAGGGTTCCAAAGACAGCTTTGCCATGTGTCCTGGGGCAGCTTGTGTTCCTCTGAAACTCAGCCTCTGACACATATGCTACAGGCGAGGTCAGTTATTTCCTCAGTTTTTTACTCCTCAGCATTTTGAATACTTTTATAAACTTATCCCATATGTTGTGATTATTTGTTTTCAGTTTTTATGAATCAAACATTGGCTAATTGGTAAGTTTATTACATGAATGACTGAATTAATGAACAACCCAATATTGTTTATGTAACTCCAGCACATTGTCTGGCATTTCACAGATGTTCAACAAATACATGTTTATTGAATAGATGGACGGCTGGCTGGCTGGCTGGCTGGAAAGTCAACAGCTTTCCTAATTCAACATTTTTGTCTGATTTTGGATAAACACAGCCTTTGCCTTCAGGATTGGGAGAAAAGAAAGGGAAAAGGATACAGAAGATGAGATATATTTACACAAGTTCTTCCACCCCCTACTTCTTTCTCTCTCTTTAGTACTCATGCCACAATCATGAACTTTTCTATCTAAATGGACCTCCATAATACTTACTAGGAAATGTCCCGAGTATAACACATTCAAGACTGATGACCGATGTATTAATGTTTCAGAATTTAGGAGTATTTAGGGAAGTTGTAACAAATTTTATGCAGCCATACTTTTCTCTTTGTGATGACTTCTTCACTGAAAACCTAAATAGAATTCCATATTTCAAAGCCCCAAAGATGAAATAAATTTTTAAAAATCCCTTGCAAGGTAGTATAAGTGAATTCACAGTTATTTCAACCTCATAAAGAAATAAACATCATCACATCCCCCATGAAGAACTCCAGCAAAAGCCATTGACATGGTTTGACTGACTATAAACATCCAGCAGCTAAATGACTTTATCAAGCTACAATCCCTGTGCTCAGCAATTTAGAGGAAGTCAGCAGTTTAACCAAGGGTTTTTGTTTTTGCTTTTGCTGAGCAATTGGGGGCCAAAAATAAAACATTATTATATCAAACTGCAGACAAACTAAAATCTGAATACATTTGCTATCTTCTCATGTCATTTCTGTACCTAATGAGCACAGCTGAGCCTGAAGGCTTCAAGATGTTTCTCGCCCTTAGGCAGTGGTGTAGGGGATTATCCAATAATGCCTGAAGGGGGATTGTCAGTTCTACTGTGTAAAATAGGGGAAAGGTCAGAAGAGGATGTGTTTTCTAATCAATGAAAGAGAGACCTAATACATTTCTCTAACCTTTTCGAATGCAGGGAAGATGCATTATTTGCATTAACTAGCATGTTGAAAATTCCTTCTGGATTGCCAAGTGCCTTTCCATGAGTGGTGGGAAATATGATACACAGCAATCTGCCGGAAAGAGCCAATTTTTTGAACTTTGCCTCTGAATACATATAAAACGTGAAACAACTTAGTTATGTGGCATTAGCCTTTCTAATTGGTGAAAAGGTTAACCTTTGTCTAACAACATTGGTGCAAGGTGCTTGGGTTTTAAAGCAGCAGTATGCGTAGGACACTGGATGTTGTTAAAAGGAAACACTTTGGGAGGTAATATAAATAGTTAACATCTCCAGCCGAGTTACCACTTATTGAACACTAAAATTATTTCATTTAATCTTCACAGCAACCCTTGGAAGGACATATGACTGTTATCATTTAACAGATAACAAAAATGTGTGGTTGGAGAGATTAAGTAATTTGGCCCCAAACCACAAAGGTACTAAATGACAGAGTCAGGATTTGAACCCAGGTCAGTCCTGACTAACTCCCAGAGCCAACATCCTTCCCCACACTTTGGTACTCCCTTTGCCTTTGCTCTTCTCAACTGGCTGCCACTGTGAGAGTTACTTAGCTTTTTGCTGCCTCAATTTCTTTGTTGGTAAAAGGGGAACAAGAATAATTTTGTATCATTGGGATTATGAGATTGAATTATATACTGGTTATAAAACATTCAGTAAAATACTTTATTATACCTACCATGCCATTAATCATTTTTTCAAATTATCACATTCAAGGGTTGGGAAGAATCTAGTTATTGCCCCCTTTTCTCATTTGGTGAGTAGGAGTTAGACTGAGTAAATGTCACTTATTGCCATCAGAGCTCACATTCAGGGTCCTGGACTGATAGAACTTGGAAGACTTCACATTAAGCCTTCTTTGTAGTAATTTATGAGGAAACTGAAACCCCAACTGAGACTGGGAGAAGTATACACTTGGTAGAACTGCTTTCAAAGCTACTGATAAACCTCTCCATGGGAGTACAATGAACTCTTATCTGTTATTCTGCTTTTATTTCATTGCTTGAATGTGCCATTATGTAAACAATTAGTTACCAATCAAATATATGTTATACTTAAAAATTTTTATATTTATAAAAATGAAAAGTGAAATTTTAATTTTCTAAACACTTAAATATCCATAGCCTATGAAAACTTGCACTTCTTTTTGAAGTATATTAAAAGAAACATAGCACAGAGTACTTTTAAAAACTAATTTGAGAGGTCAAACCCAGAGCAATCCCAATTTTATTCATATTCTTATTATTTAAAATGTATTTTATAAAGGTATTTATTTTTACTAGAAAGTCCTTTTAAATAAGTATTAAAAACAAGAATTCTTAGTTCAAATGGCCAACAACATGTCTTCATTATATTTGATTCCTAAACATTGGACATAAAATAGAAAGGGCCTGAGAGCTCAGTCCACTATGTTCTCAACACTTCAAAGTATTTAATCATCACCAAGCTCATTAGGTAAGTATTATGATGCCCATTTTAAAATGAGACAACTGATGCTCAGAGATGTTGAGTACATAATTAATTCACAGGGCATCACACAGCTATAAGGGACAAAGCTAAGACTAGAACCCAAGCCTTTATGATTCCTGAAGCCCAAGTGTTTTCCATTATTCTAGGCTGCTTTGAACAGAATTGTGCACTTCAGATTTATTTTTACCACACATGTTATTACCCACCCCACTTTTCATTTCACTGACTGGATCAGTCACAGTTCAGTCAAGAAAAGAGAACTATGTATTTTGGTGTAAGAATTAGATCTTGCACTGCGTGGGGAGTTACAATTTGAAGGTAGGAGAAGAAATCACGGCGTCAGAGAACCATCTCTAGCTGCTTCCTCTGAAGCACTGGTACACGGGGGTAAGTCAGAGCTTGTGGGAGAATCTGAGATGCTGTACATGTCCAGCTGCCAATTGGAGAAGCTCGTGGAAGGGTCTGTGGAAGTCTGCACGTCAGGGAAGTTGCTGCTCCCCAGGTCTGCAGCAGATATGTGGTGTTCAGTCTCACATACACCCTGGGGCATGTATAGCACACTTATGCAAGAAAGCCCAAAACTCATCAGTTGACAACTAAAGCCTTCAATATCTCTCTTCTGTCAATCTCATCAGCCTCATCCTATGCCACTGCCTTACTCCATCTTTCTTCTGCACTGTGAACTGTACTTGTCCGGTAGGTTTTGTGTGAGAATCCAATGAAATAAAGAATGGAACAATGCTTAGGATAAGGCCTGGCACAAAACAGATGTAAGCTGCAAACAACAGAAATGACTTCAGCTGGTTAAAGCAGACTATACATTTATTCCAGGTTATTAGGTAGCTCAGAGAATTTCCATGAGGGACCAGATCAGCTTGGAAGGCACACAGACAGAAAAGATGTCAAACTACACCATGAGTCAATCCCAGAAGCAGCCCTGTTGCAGCCTCCTCCAGACACTGACATCAGGCACTGCTGATATTGGGCCCTGGATTCTAGAGTCACCACAACTGTTGTCAGAAACCAAAGGCCTCTGTTATCAGTCACTCCAGGAAATGGATTTCATGCTCCTGTATTCTCCTACTCTTTTCTAAGCCAAAACCTCACATGTGTACATCTGACTGGCAGAGCCTAAATCACATACCTGTGCCCTTTCTGCAAGAGAGGCTGGGAAAGCAAGGGAGAGAAAGGCGAAATTTGTCTAAGATAAATTCTCTGCAGGCTGCCTTCTAGAAAATGAATTGCTCCCCTGCAAATATGATGGAAACTGGCGATAGCTTGGTGCTTAAAGCAGTCAGTTCTGGTTAACTATGAGACTTAAAGCCTAGCACTCTGATCATACCAGAGGAAGGGGGGGTATTTCTTTGGTCTTGAATGCTGCTTGGTTGCTGGGGTTCAAGCCGATAGCTAACTATATTATGCAAATACCAGAGAAAGGCCTGGTATTCCCTGAAGTCATGAAAGACAAGGGTAGGCCTTGAGCCAGTGTTCTACCATGCCATATTACCATGGTACCCTGAACCCTGATCACCTGAAGGGAGGGGCTGGTGCTTTCCTAACCATGTAGCTCATAAACCCCATGGCCCAAGACTGGAGTCTCTATGAGTCTGCTGCCTTGTTAGATCTCTGTGCACCCCCTTAGAATACAATGGATTAGAGGGGTGTGCCTATCTGCTACTGCTTCTATCTTTGTAAGCTCCATTCATTTAGTCCTGGTGTGTGTGTTGAGTGGCATTTTCCCTTTTTGCACAAGAGCAAATGCCTGGTTTCTACCTTTGGGAGGCAGGACTCTTAATATGGAAAATTACCAAGCCACCATCAAGTTGGATTCATCCCGGAGTCACAAAGATGGTTCAACACATGCAAATCAATCAATGTGATATACCACACCAACAAAAGAAAAGACAAAAACCACATGATCATCTCAACAGATGCAGAAAAAGCATTTGATAAAATTCAGCATACATTCATGATGAAAACTCTTACCAAAGCGGGTACAGAAGGAACATATCTCAATATAACAAAAGCTATTTATGGAAAACCCACAGCCAACATAATACTCAACAGTGAAAAGCCTTCTTCTAAAATCAGGAAAAAGACAAGGATGCCCATTCTCACCACTTCTAGCCAACATAGTATTGAAAGTCCTAGCCACAGCAATTGGACAAGAAAGAGAAATAAAAGGTGTCCAAATTGTAAGGGAAGAGGTAAAATTGTCATTATATGCCGATGGCATGATACTATATATAGAAAACCCTAAAGACTCCACACAAAAACTACTAGAACTGAAAAACAAATTCAGCAAACTAGGAGGATATAAGATTGACATACAGAAATTGGTTGCATTTCTTTACATTAACAATGAATATATCAGAAAGGGAAAGTAAAAAAAAAAATCACTTTTAAAATCGCATCAAAAAAATAAAATACTTAGGAATAAACCTGACCAAAGGGGTGAAAGACTTATATGCTGAGAAATATAAAACACTGATAAAGGAAACTGAAGATAATTCAAAGAAATGGAAAGCTATCCCATGCACTTGGAAGGATTAATATTTTTAAAATGGCAATATTACCCAAAGCAATCTACAGATTTAATGTGATCCCTATCAAATTACCCATGACATTTTTCACATAACTAGAATAAATAATCCTAAAATTTATATGGAACCATAAAGGATCCAGAATTGCCAAAGCAATTCTGAAGAAAAAGAACAAAGCAGGAGGCATAACCCTCCAAGACTTCAGACAATACTACAAAAGCTACAGTAATCAAAACAGCATGGTATTGGTACAAAAAATAGATATATGGATCAATGGAATGGAATAGAGAGCCCAGAAATAAACCCACATACCTATGGTCAATTAATCTTTGATAAAGGATGCAAGTATATACAATGGGAAAAAGACAGTCTCTTCAGCATGTTGGAATAGCTGGACAGCTGCATGTAAATCAATGAAGTTACAATACACCCTCACACCATACACAAAAATAAACTTGAAATGGCTTAAAGACTTAAATGTAAGACATGACACCATAAAACTCCTAGAAGAGAACATAGGCAAAACATTCTCACATTTTTCTTAAGTCAGTCTCCCAAGGCAATAGAAATAAAAGCAAAAATAAACAAATGAACCTAATCAAACTTATAAGCTTTGCACAGGAAAGGAAACCACAAATAAAACAAAAAGACAACCTACAGATTGGGAGAAAATATATGTGAACGATGTGACCAACAAGGACTTTATATCCAAAATACACAAACAGCTCATACAACTCAATATCAAAAAAAGAACAACCCAATCAAAAAATGGGCAGAAGACCTAAATAGATATTTTTCCAAAGAAGACATATAGATGGCCAATAGGCACATGAAGAGATGCTCAACATCACTAATTATCAGAGAAATGCAAATCAAAACTACAATGAGGTATCACCTCACACAAGTCAGAATGGCCATCACCAAAAAATCTACAAACAATAAATGCTGGAGAGGGTGTGGAGAAAAGGGAACCCTCATGCATCGTTGGTGGGAATGTAAATTGATACAGCCACTATGGAAAACAGTATGGAGATTCCTTAAAAAACTAAAACTAGAACTACCATATGACCCAGCAATTCCACTACTGGGCATATATCCAGAGAAAACCATAATTCAAAATGACATATGCACCCGCAATGTTCATTGCAGCACTATTTACAATAGCCAGGACATGGAAGCAACCTAAATGTCCAACGATAGATGAATGGATAAAGACGATGTGGTCCATATATACAATGGAATATTACTCAGCCATAGAAAGGAACGAAATTGGGTCATTTGTAGAGACATGAATGGACCGAGAGAGTGTCATACAGAGTGAAGTAAGTCAGAAAGAGAAAAACAAATATCCTATATTAACGCATATATGTGGAATCTGAAAAAATTGGTATAGATGATCTTATTCATAAAGCAGAAATAGAGACACAGATGTAGAGAACAAACATGGATACCAAGGGGGAAAGGGAGTGGTAGGATGAATTGGGAGACTGGGATTGACATATATACACTACTGATACTATGTATAAAATAGATAACTAATGAGAACCTAATGTATAGCACAGGGAACTGTAGTCAATGCTCTGTGGTTACCTAAATGAGAAGGAAATCCAAAAAGGAGGGGATATATGTATACATATAGCTGATTCACTTTGCTGTACAGTATAAACTAACACAATATTGTAAAGCAACTATACTCCAATAAGAATTTTTTTTTAAGTCTACAAATAATAAATGCTGGAGAGGGTGTGGAGAAAAAGGAACCCTCCTACACTGTTGCTGGAAAAGTAAATTGGTGCAGCCACTATGGGAAACAGTAGGGAGGTTTCTTACAAAACTAAAAATAGAGTTACCATATGATCCAGCAATCCCACTCCTGTGTATAAATCCAGAAAAAACTCTAATCCTAAAAGATACATGCACCCCAATGTTCATAGCAGCGCTATTTACAATACCCAAGACATGGAAACAACCTAAGTGTACATTGACAGATGAATGGATAAAGAAGATGTGGTATATATATATATATATATATATATATATATATATATATATATATATATATACACACACACACACACACACACACACACACACACATACACACACACACAATGGACTACTACTCAGCCATATAAAAGATGGAAAATAATGCCATTTGCAGCAACACGAATGGACCTAGAGATGATCATATTAAGTGAAGTAAGTCAGACAGAGAAAGACAAACACCATATGATATCATTTATATGTGGAATCTAAAATATGATACAAGTGAACTTATTTACAAAACAGAAACAGATTCACAGACATAGAAAAATTTATGGTTACCAAAGGGGAAAGGGGGTAGGGGAGGGATAAATTAGGAGTTTGGGGTTAGCAGATATAAACTACTATATATAAAATAGATAAACAAAAAGGTCCTACACTATAGCACAGGGAACTATATTCAGTATTCTCTATTAAACAAATATGAAAAAGAATATATATGTATATATATATATATTCTGAATCACGTTGCTATACTGAATATAAAACTGAATCACTTTGCTATACACCAGAAATTAACACAACATTGTAAATCAACTATACTTCAATTAAAAATAATAACTGTGGAAAATTACTCAAATATAGGAAAGATGTTCAAAGATGCTGGGTGGCCACAAAGCTTAACAGATATCTATTACCCCCCAATAAATATTAATTCATAATTAATTTCCCTGCACTCTTGCCTACTGGTCTATTCCTGGTGAACTCCATTACCTGAAGAGAGTAGATTTTGGCATTAGGCATGCCTGGGCAGGCTTAGGTCCCAGTTCTACTACTGCTAAAACCGTGTGGCCTTGGGCAATTAGCAATCTCTCTTATGAGTCTCAGTTCCCTGTTTGTGAAATAAGGCATACTAGTAATTGTTATGATTACTATCTTTAGTTATGATATAACATAACTGACTTTGCTATGTCAAAGTGTTGTTATTATGATGAAATAAAGTATGCAAAAATAAGTAAAGTATGCAAAGACTTACTAACATGTCAAGCACACAGTAAACATATGAGAAATGCAAGTGATTCTTATAGAAAGACTTCAAGGAAAGGAGTTCTAACCTGCTCTTGATTCTTTAGGCCTCAGTCTGGTGACAGTCCACTCTGTTTTCTTGCTAACACTCACCCTAAAACCCAGTCCCAGAGGCAATTCTGGGAAATCTGCTCTACATCAAAGGAAGGGTGAGGAGGAGAGAAAGGACTGGAAAAACTTTCAGGGCTCATGGCAGCTCATGACTATGTATCATGGGTAGACAGCAAGCCTCCTCAATGTGAAATTCCCAAAGTGCAAAGCATTTTGGTGCAGGGCAAACATGGGCCTTGGGGTAACAGTCCAATGTTGAATTCCAGCATTCCTTTTTACCACCTGGGGGACCTTTGGCCCTGGTGCTATTTATTCACTGAGTCAATAAATGTTTATGGATCATCTACGGTGGACTGGTATGAACAGCACAGAGAATTCTGTAAGGAAGACAGACAGGGTGGGGAATCCTCCTGATACTCTGTGAACGATGTGATGATAGAGGTGATTACAACATACAGCAATGGCGCAGAACAAAGAGAACTTCAGTCTTCCTGGGTGGAGGGGAGGACTCAGAGAATGCTACACAGAGTGGGCAACATTGCAGCTGGGTTTAAAGACTGAATAGGAATTTTCAAGACAGGCAGTGGGAAAGGACATTCCAGACAAGGAGAAAAGCCTTTCCCCTTAAAACAGATTAATCCTAAACTTACAGAAATCAGAGGGCTAGATAATTAATAACCAGATTTTAAAAAAATGGATAAACCCTTTAACAACAAAAAGCTCCTTATCATCACCAGTAGCTGCATCAACAACCACCAAAGTACCAACAGAGCCGTCAAGTGTTGCCTCACAGGGTCTGACCTGGGCAGAATGGGTGCTCTCTCTAATCAACCAAGGTTCACTCTGGAAGAGGATACTGACTGGGCCACTTGCTTAAGTCTCTGGAACTGTCACACTCTTACTGTATCATAACATATAATGAACATTATATTGAAAAGCTGGGTCTCCAGAAAGGGCTAGATTTCTAAAACAGGAGGACAGGAGTGTGAGGTAAGGTCATCACTCTACTGCAATTAAGTTAGAAGGGAAGGAGGCACAGAAATGGGCTATGTGAACAGAAATGGGTAAGTTTATGAGATGTATGAGTATGGTTATAGATCGAATATATTTGACATAATTAACCAATATAGCTTTATTTCCTCCCTAAATCATGTTGCCTTGTTGCCTTCTACCTCCATGGCGAGGCTTGTTACTCCAGGGAAAGAGAGAACATATCCTGCCTAGGAAAAAAAGCCATTGGGTCTCAAAGTCTATAGCAAGTCTTGCAAATCAGGCTTTTTTAAATGCAGGAGTTTCTAAATTTCTTTAACTTCCATTCAACAGATCAAGTGTCAGATCTCCTGGGACTTGATTATGCTCAGGGAGTATATTAGTCGGTTTGGGCTGTTACAGCACAATACCATAGACTGGGTGGCTTAGGCAACGGATATTTATTCCTCACAGTTCTGGAGGCTTGAAATTTGAGATGAGGATGCCAGCACGGTTGGGTTCTTGTTGAGGGCCTTCCTCTGGTTCACAGATGGTTTGTCTTCTTGCTGTGTCCTCACATGGTGAAGAAAGAGCGAGCTCTGGTCCCTTCATCTCTGTATAAGAGAACTATCCCATCTGACTGCATCTCAACCTAATTAATTACCAAAGGCCCCCAAAATACCATCACATTGGAGATTACAGATCCAAAATAGGAATTAAAGACTTCAACATAGTAAGGACGCATAACTCAGGATATGACAGAAAGGAAATGAAATATCCAGCTTTTCTCACTCAGGTGGGCTGCAGCAAGAAAAGAAAAAGAGAGCCAGGGGGAGGCATTTTATGATTCTGTTTCCCCCTTCCTGAAGCTGCACTCTGATATGAGACTTCAGAAATATCCAGCTAGATATGGGAGACAGGATTTAGAACACACTACTGCAAAATATGATGCCGTGAAATTTTAAGCTGAAGGAATTTGAGAAACAGAGAAGCAGGAAGGACTCTCTGACCTCCACCTTCTCTGCTAAAGCAGGTCACAAGACCCTCATGTGAGAGGGGCCCTCCCTATACCAGGAGGAAAGGAGCATCCTTATTGCTGAAGGGAGGGCAAGAGGAAACTGAATGAACAGGCCTTGCTAAGTTTCCCCGTGTTCACTACCTTCAGCTCATTCCCTTTGGTCCTTTCATGTTTTACCAGGACTTCCCACTCTTCATCAAACCTAGTATTAAAAAAACCCTCAGGTTTAACCATTTCTTCAGGTCTTCATTTCCTTATGAGGGCTCCATTGTCACATAAAACTTATGTTAAATAAATGTGTATGCTTTTCTTTTGTTATTCTGTCTTTTGACAGTCCAATTTATAAGGCACCAACTGGGGAAACCAGGAGGGTAGTAGAGGTCGAAGAGCCTCTGCAAAGGTCAAGAGCCTCACTACTTATGGTGTATCCAAACACCAGCTGCACCAGTATCACCTGGGCTCTTCTTAGATATGCAGAATCTTGGGTTATCATCCCAGACCTGCTGAACCAGAGTCTGTACTCTAACAAGATACATAGATAATTGGTGTCACATTTAAGTTTCAGAAGCCCTGATCCAGAAGATATTGGGTGGGTCAAAGGCTCTACCTCTCCCATATAGCCCACCATGAGTTGCATGCCACAATCACACTCTATAGCCATGTGCTCTTTTAGAGAGAAGTAAAAGGATGGGGAGAAGTTGTGAAAGACTGAGCATTACCCAAAAGAGACTCCGTTATCTACAGAGACTGTCTGAATTTTTAAATTGGACCAAGTCTACTGGGTTGGACCCAAACTGGCCCCCCCCCACCAAGACTAAATCAGTGGTAGAAAATGATGAAACTACATTTTCTTTGCGCATTTAAAAGTAGCAGGGTTAAATTATAAGGACTGCCATAATATTATCAATGTATCTGAGTGGCAGAGTGAATAAAGACTATTTCCATGTTTGTCTGTTTTTTTATTAGTCAGGATTTTCACTCAGACAAGATGAATACTGAATTGCATGGTTTCTCATTTACTGTTTCATATTACTCACCTCTTTTTAGAGTCTTTTGTATATTTAACTTTTTGGACTCACCTCTTAATGAGTGAATCCATGGGTCTATGACATGAAATATTTTTATAAATTTGCATAGCAGGGAATACAGCTTAAAGCCAGATTTGTTTTTTGTCCTAGGATTTAGTTAAGTCTGGACATGTCTGTGCAGCTGGTAGGGAAGCCTGGCAGGGCTATCTACTTGTGGGACTAAAGATCGTGATGATAAAGAATTCATCTTGAGGGAAAAGAGTAGAAGTAAAGGAAAAATGATTGTTGAGTCTCAAAATATACAGCAAATCTTAAATTAGGCTTTTTTTGGTAAAAGTTTCTAAACATCTTTAACTCCCATTCAACAGATAAAGTGCCAGGCCTTGTGGGACTTGATTTTGCTTAAGGAGGCATAATTCAGGATGTGACAGAGTGGCAATGAAAAGCCCAGGCTTCTGGTCCAGTCGGTTCAAGGACAGTAATGCAGGGTCAGAGGGGAGGTATTTCAGTCAGACTGTCTCTTACTTCATTAAGGAAATGAGAAGACATCAGGCATAAGGTCCTTCAATTCCCCAGTATTTTCCCTATAAGCACCTATATTTATATTCATCCTCAACAACTTTTGTCTTGGAGGATGTGATGTTACACTTTTTGTAAAATACCTGTGCCCAATCCCCTTCCACTTCTTTTGGGACCTCGCTATTGTCCAGGAGAAAAACTTGCCTCTACCCTCTCAGGTTCAGTGTCTGGGGGCTTGCAAAATAAATGAACGAAGACAGATTAATAGGAGAAAAAGCACAAAATTTTTAAAAATTATTTTTTCATTACCTCTTTTTTTTAGCACTTTAAAACAATATTTATTTATTTATTATTTTTGGCTGCATTGGGTCTTAGTTGCAGCACACGGGATCTTTGTTGAGACATGTGGGATCTTTCGTGGCGGTGCGCGGGCTTCTCTCTAGTTGAGGACTGTGGGTTTTCTCTCTCTAGTGTGGCGTGCGGGCTCCAGGGCGTGTGGGCTCTGTAGTTGTGGCGGGTGGGCTCCAGAGCACATGGGCTCTGTAGTTTGCGGCATGCAGGCTCTCTCGTTGAGGCGTGCGAGCTCAGTAGTTGTGGCATGCGCGGGCTTAGCTGCCCTGTGGCATGTGGGATCTTAGTTCCCCGACCAGGGATCGAACCCGCGTCCCCTGCATTGGAAGGCGGATTCTTTACCACTGGACCACCAGGGAAGTCCCACAAAATTTTTATTAATATTTACATGTACAAGAGTTGACAGAAAAGAAGTAAAACTAAAGGAAGCTATTAGACTTAGGGGCTTACATACCATTTTAATGAAGGAAAGAGTGTTTGTGCTTTAAGGGATGATAAAACATGAAGCAACTAGGAAACATATGGGAAGATAAGGGTTATTTTAGTAATGTCTGTTTATTCAGACTCGTCTTGATGTTGACTCTATCTCTGGTGATAAGAATTGCTCTTCCAGGTAGTGGTGGGGGTACCTTCACAAAGGGAAATTTATGCCCTACTAGGCAGATGAGAGGAGGGCAGAGAACTTTTCCTGCATCTGTTGATTCTCAGTTGCCTTCAGCTCAAAATAATCCACGGTGACATACTTTGGGGTGGCATATTCTGATCCCCCTTATTATATCAAGCATACCTTCCCTCTGTTAGAGCTTCATTTCTGTCCCCAGTTGCTTCTTCCTCTCTTCTTGCAAATGTGCTCAAATCCTTCTCATCTTAGTGATCCTTCCACTGGCCCTTCCACATTCATTCAGAATGATATTTGTTGAGGACTTACCAAGAGTAAGCATTGACCTAGGTGCTGAGGATACTGTGGGAGAATAATGCAGACATAGTCCCTATCCTCCTGAAATTTAGTCTTTTGTCTCTACCCCCTCTAATTACCATCCAATCTCATTTCCTTTTCATCCAAATCTCAGAGTAGTCTACCCTGCTGAACTTTCTTGTATCATCTCTCCTTAAATTAGTGCCAAGCTATCTATCACCCAAACCAGAAACCTATGAACTTATTTCAGTTTCCTCCAGCTCCTCACCCCACACATCACTAAGTCCAGGTGATGTTACCTAAATATTCAAAAGATGATTCCCCTCCTCTCCATTCCGACCACCATGTTTCTAGACTGGCCTTGATCATCCCTTGCTCATCAGTGGTCATTATGCTGGGGCTCCCTGCCTCTAGTTTCAGTTCCATTAAATCCGTCCTCCAGATGGGAGCTATAGAGGTCACTCTAATGCTTTTAACCCCTCAATGACTCTCCATTTCCTACAGGATAAAATCTGAGTTCCTCAGTGGGGCCTCAGATTTTTGTCACAGCCTTTGTCTCTGACCTTACCTCTCATAACTTCCTGACTTGCACTCTGTCCTTGTAGGTCTCCACATATGGCATGCTCGGTAGGTGTATGTGCTTAAGCTCACAACAACTGGGAACACTCTTTACTGGGCTCTTCTTGCACAGTGACACTTAGCTACATTTACCTGCAGACTTTCCTAGCTTTATTCTTCAAGCCTCAGCTTTTTATTACCTTCTCTAAGAAACCTTACCAGATAGTCCCCTTTCCTGGAGGGAAGGATGGGTGTCCTTCCTCTAGCTTCCACAGTGGCTGTGTGTGTCTACCCATCACTATGCTCTTATATTCTAACTCTCCACTCTGTCTTCCTCACCAAGCTGTGAGCTCCTTCAGAAAAGTGTTTGATGCTTGGTAGGCACTCAATAACTATTTGTGGAATGAGGCCCAAATAGACCTTGATTTGGGCTTTTCTGTGACTGGATGAGATTCCCAGGACTATAGACACAGAACCCAGTCCTAATGGCGGTTTGATTCTGCAGTGTCATTGGAAAGCCAGCATCTCCTCCGAGAGATGAGATGCCAATGGCTCTACCTTAGCCTTTCACTACTGCTCCATTAAGCCTTTTCTGTGGCAGGAAATCACCTTGATCTGTGGAAACACCCATGATGCACAGTCATGATCACTTGTTTTTAATTCCTGCCTAGCTCTTACCCCTGCACATTGGCTTCTCTTTCTATGGAGAAGAAAATCAGATGTTTAAGGGTGAACTTGGGGGCTGAGCATACAGATACGGATAAACTTGAGAAAGAAACTATCTGTGTAACATGTCATTGAGGCTTTCGGTGTCTGAGACCTAAGGTGTTATTTATCACCCAATGTGTATAAATGTGTATTTACATGTTAAGCATTCTTTTAAAGTCACTGTAGCTTCACTATGATCACAGAATGAGGATTCTTGACTATGGCGTGTCATGAAGGTATTCAAGCCCCCAGTGTGAGGACTGACACCAGCAGTTAGATGATAGGTAAACCCTCTGTGGAGACACACATTCCCCTTACACACACACACATACAGATGCTAGAGCCGGAAAGGACCTTAGGGATCATGCTGGTGAACTTTCATTTTATAGATCCAGAAACTGAGCCTATTAAAGGCTTAAGTTAGTGTTCTCAGATGTTACCTATGGACAGTGCTGGCATGCATTTAATTGTCCTGGAAAAAAGGTTACAAATGTGAATTCCCTGTTCCCATCCCACCAGCAGGGATTTGACTCAGGTGTGGGTTGGAAATTATTGGTTTCAGTGAGTTGCCAAGTTATCCTGTCACAGTCAGGATTTAAGTATCGGTTCTCTGCTCTCCACACTACAACATATGGCCTCACTCCATTTATCTAATGAAATATAATCCCCTTGTCTTTTCCACTGAATTCACGTGGGACCCTCTCTCTGTCATAAAAGTTTCTTGCTATTGCTTTCAGCTTCATGCTATTCACAAATTGGATAAGTAAACCATCCTTGTTTACATCCACATGGTTTATAAAGTGTTCACAAAGACAAGACTATACCAGGGCCTTTTAGCTCATATTAGACTTTCATATGTGGACATCATCCCCTAACCCAGATCCCTTTGGGATTCTTCATTTGCCTGATTCATCATCCTCCTACCTGAACTTCATCCAGTTTATATTTCTCTACCTTGTCCCCAAATCATGTCATTAAAGATGTCAAATGCCTGGCTGACACTCAAAACACTGTGTCTAATTTTCCCCTCAACTCACAGGCTTGTGAAACAATCGACAAATCCTTAAAAAATTAAGATGAAACTTTTCTGTTTCTTAATATTCTCTCCTGGTTTTCTTCATGTCTCTCTGACAATTACTTCTCTCATTCACTGGCTCTTTCCCTCTGTTTCCATCACTTCATACATCATTCTACATATTCTCTTCAAGCTGTCTCCTCTAAACTGATGACTCCAAGATCTACAGCCACCCTGTCCAAACGTAGGTCCCATAGTCCCAGCTACATGTAGATGTTTGGGTGCAGCCTTATATCAGAAATGCAGTCACTTTTTGTCTGCCAACATTCCCCTCTTAGAGAATGTGTCTTCCCACAGTCCATAAAGAGTAGTCATGTAAATCATTATCTGGCCTCATCTCTCAGGCCACAGCTGATTTGATCAGACTGGCTACCTGATGCAAGCCAGTCCAATCAGATTGCCTTACGTGGGAATCCTCTGCCAGTGGGCCCTGCAACAGTAAGGTGATATAGGGCTTGGGACCTTGTCCTGAAGATAAGTGAGCAGAGTAAGCCAGTACAGAGAGAATCTGGGGCAGGCAGGGAAAGAGAAGCAAAGCAAAGTACAATATGATTTCAGAGAGAGAGTGGGTGGCTGCCTGAGGATCTTCCAGGGCTAATGAGACTCTGCTCTATTGCCCTCATTGTAATTCATGAAATCCAATCATTCACTTTTCAAATATCATTTGACAAGCTACTTTATGTCAGGAACTTTGCTAGGTACAAGAGATACTTTGTTGAATAAGAAAAATATGTTCTCTGACCTCACAAATCTTATTTTTGAATGCCTTCTCACAGTAAACTCCTTTTTACTTGCACATGTTTGAGTGGGCTTGTTTCTTGCAATCCAAAGATCCATGATTAGTATATAAGTTAATTCTTAACATATCTCAAATCAAACTTGTCTTCCTCACTACGCCAGCTCCTTCTCCAGAAACCCAAGCTTGATCAGTGGGTATGGTGAGTGGCACACCCAGTTTTCAAAAGCAAAATCCTTACAGTTGCCATTCATTCTTGCTCTGCTTCACTACATATCCAGTCCCTAGCCAAATATTTTGGATTGTACCTCTACAAAATATCCTTCCCTTCAGACATTCCTTTTTATCCTTACTTTTATCCTGCCTCAGATTAGATCCTTGACACCTCTCACCTGCAATGTTTCCACCACCTCTTATCAGCCCTACCTGTTGATCTTGACACCCACCTCCTAAGCATGTCCATTGGCTCCCCACTGCCCCAAAGACAAAGTACAGACTCCTTTTACAAAGGGCCTACATGACCTGGTCCCAGATTCCTCTCTATCATTCTCTCCAGCAAGTTGTATTCCAGTGATTTCCAACTACATGAAACATCTAGCATCTTCCGAGTTTGTGTTTTTCTAATACACATTTCTCTCTGTCTAAAAAGGCTTTTCCCACATCTCTGCCTGGTAAACTCAACCTTTAAAACAAGCTCAAAAATCATCTTTTCTGACCTAGGCAGAAGACACGTTCTTTTTTTTTTTTTTTTTGCGGTACCCGAGCCTCTCACTGTTGTGGCCTCTCCCATTGCGGAGCACAGGCTCCGGACGTGCAGACTCAGTGGCCATGGCTGACAGGCCCAGACGCTCCGCGGCATGTGGGATCCTCCCGGACCAGGGCACGAACCCGTGTCCCCTGCATTGGCAGGCGGACTCTCAACCACTGCGCCGCCAGGGAAGCCCAAAGACATGTTCTCTTAAGGCATTCTGTTCAGCTTCAGAGAGTTTGGAATCCAGACAAGGGTGAAAAGAGACAACAATAATTCTCCCTTATGCCTTGTGGTTATCCCATTTGGGATAAGTATGTCAAGGTTATACCACTTGAACCATAAAACAACCCAGAGAGGCAGGTAAGGGAGGAATGCACCCCATTTCATAGATGAGAAAATGGCCTTAAAGCAACAAGTGTCCTGTCTAATGTCATGTGATCAGTCAGTTAGGACCCAGACTCTAGACACAGGTCTTTGTAAAATCCTGTCACATAAAAGACCTGAATCCAGGTATTTCAATAGTTCTGCAACATATGATTTTAATTTCATTTTAAAACTTATTTTAATAATTAAAAAAACTGATTGAGATAAAATTCACATAACATAAAATTGACCATTTTAATCATTTTAAAGTGTGCAGTCCAGTGATTTTCAGTCTATTCGCAATGTTGCACAACCATCACCACTACCTAATTCCAGAATATTTTCATCAATCCCGAAAGAAACACGTGTCTTCCAATTCTGCCCTCCTTCTGTCCCCTGGCCACCACTAATCTATTGTTTCTATGGATTCGGCTATTTTGGACATTTCAAATGAACAGGATCACACAACATATGGCCTTTTGTGTCTGGCTTCTTTCAATTAGCATGTTTTCAAGGGTCATCGATGTTGTAGCAGGTATCAGGACTTCACTCCTTTTTATGGCTAAATAATATTCCATTGTATGGATATACTACATTTTGTTTACCCATTCATCAGTTGATACACATTTGGTTATTTCCACTTTTTGGCTATTATGAATGATACTGCTATGAGCATTCATGTGCAAGTTTTTGTGTGAATATATATTTTCAATTCTGTTGGGTATACTTCTAGGAGTGGAATCGCTGGTAAAACTTTAGCTTTTGAGGAACTGCCATGGAAAAAAGCTACGTGAACAATATTACACACAGTCATCACTCAGTATCCTCGGGAGGTTAGTTCCAAGACCCCTCAACAGACACCAAAATCTGTGGATACTCAAGTCCCTTATGTACAATGGTATTTGCATATAACCTATGCACATCCTGTTGTATACTCACCTCTAGATAACTTATAATACCTAAAACAATGTAAATGCTATGCAAATAGTTGTTATACTGTATTGTTCAGGGAATAATGTCAAGGAAAGAAGTCTACATGTTTAGTATAGATGCAACCACGGTAGGCCTAACTACATAGTACATGTCAGCAACAACATAACATTTTCTTTCTTTCAATGCATAAATTGCTTTTGTTTAATGACCTGAATGGGAAATACATACAATAAAACACAGAATATTTAAAATACAAGTACATATAGAAAATATAATTATAAATAGAGAAATATAAATTCATTCTCTCTCTCTCATACACACACACACACACACACACACACACACACACACACACACACACAGTGTTAACACTCACCGAAACCCTGGTTGTCCTCTCTTGATAACCCTGCTGTGATGGTGATGATGATGATGATGACGAGGACAATGGTGATGACTGTTGCATGGGGCCTACAGTGCTGATGCTATGAGTCGATGAGATGTGTGGTACTGCAGGTAAGCCATGAGACAACAGGCCAACTCACACCTTCTTACAGGATGTCAGAAGGATCATCTATGCCAGGAAAACTGGCTTCCTATTGCAGACACTGATGCTTTGGAGGAGGCTGCAGCAGTGACATAGTGTTAGGAGGCAGGAACGTCACTTCCACATTCTCATCAGTGAAGCAGGGGGCTGGGGATGACTGGGAGCATTGTCAATTATGAGCAGGGCTTTGAATTGCAGCACTTGCTTTTTGAGGTAATTCTTCATGTCAGAAATGAAGCACTGGTGGAACCATTCCAAGAACAAGATGGAGTTACCCAAGCCTTCTTGTGTTACCAGAACACTGGCAGGCAATTTTTGTTTTGGGGCTTAAGGGCCTGCAGATTGTGTGCCCTGCAAACGAGGCCTGGTTTGATCATGTGGCCTGCTGCGTTGCCACCCAGACGCAGAGTAAGGCGATCTTTCCAGGCCTTGAACCCCGGGGCCTGCTTGGCGCTCCTGTGGATGTAGGTATGATTGGGCATCTACTTCCAGAACAAGCCTGTTTCATCACAATTGAAGACTTGCTCCAGAAAGTAGCCTTTCTCTTCTACGAGTTTCTTGAGCTCTTCAGGAAACGCTGATGCTGCCTTGGTATCAGTGGATGGCGATTCTCCTGTGATCTTTAAGTTCTTGAGGCTGCAGCGCTTTGCGTGGCTAGCCAGCCATCCCTTACTAGCCGCCTGCTCCTTAGGCTCGCTCTCCTCAGCCCCTCACAGCAGGGCTCACAGAGGCTAAGTGCTTTTTCACACATCATTTTGCCATCAACAGGGATATGCTTCTGTGACTTGTCCTCTAACCACACATTTAACGCTTTCTCAGTCTTTGCAAGCTCTTTATCAGGAACCAGGGAGACAATTTTTTCCCCTTGTAGCGGCAGCACTAACACTTCCACGAATTCCAGCTTCTTTCTGCTTTATTGTGCGAATGCTTGATTCCTTCCTTCTGACCTCAAGGCCGACTCCCACAGGCGAAATGCCGCTTTTCAAAACATCTAAGATTTCCATTTTCTCGTTGAGAGATGACGCTTCACCCTCCCTCTTTGCCTTTGAGGGATTGCTTTGACCACTTAATTGCTTTTAGGAGACTGTTTTATAGAAACAAAGGTTGCACACAATACAAATAGCCAACGAATGAGAAGTGAGGCGCTCGATGCTCACGCCCGTTCAGGAGAGACCGACGACGACCTGTGAACCGGAAGGAGGCTACACCGGGGTGTGCCTACATAGCATGTCACTTTCATGTTTTCCGCGCACTGCTCCATATGAGGAAAATTAAGTTTTGTGTTTTGAAACTTTCTGGATTAAAAAAAAACATTTTTGATCAGGGATTGGTTGAACCCTTGGAGGTGGAACCCGCGCCGGGGGTGGGTGTGGGTGGGTGGAGCAGAACGTGCGGTGGGGCGGAACCCGTTGGAGGCGGAACCCGTTGGAGGGGGAACCCGTTGGAGGGGGAACCCGGCGGAGGGGGAACCCGGCGGAGGTGGAACCCAGTGGAGACAGAACGCCGCGGAAAATAATGATGTAATAAACTTACCTGTAAAAATCTTTGTGCACATTCTTAATATATTTTTTTAGGATAGATGCCTAGAAGTGGAATTACTGGATCAAATTCTATTTTAAGGCTCTTGTTTTTTCTTTTTTTTGCGGGCCTCTCACTGCCGTGGTCTCTCCGGTTGCGGAGCACAGGCTCCGGACGCGCAGGCTCAGCGGCCATGGCTCACGGGCCAAGCCGCTCCGCGGCATGTGGGATCTTCCCGGACCGGGGCACGAACCCGTGTCCCCTGCAGCGGCAGGCGGACTCTCAACCACTGCGCCACCAGGGAAGCCCCAAGGCTCTTGATTTTTATGGTTACATTTCTCTGTGAAGATTGCAATAATTTGCAAATCCTATTGAGGTATGAAAATGCCATACCTCGCAGTCAGCCAACACTGAATAGTATCAGTTTTTAGCATTAGCTAGTTTGGTGGGATGACAGTATTTTGTTTTTTCAGCCTTTTAAAAATTAATACTGAAGTTGAATATTCACTATTTTATCGGAGTTCCTCGGACTGTTTATATCTTATATCCATTATTCTGTGAAGATTTTAGTATGTTTTCTAATGAAGTGTATGAATTCTGAGTTCATTATGGATAGATACAAATACCTTGTCTGTCTTATTTGTAGCAAATTTTCTTCTCAGTTTTGTTGAGGGGGAGGGGAGAGGTCTTCATTTGGTTCTGATAATTATATTCTTTGACTTACAGAAATTTCACATTTTCTTTTATGTTAAATCTTCTAAGTTTTCCTTTTTGTATTTCCTTCAACAGCTTTTTGGAATGTTTTGGAATGTCCTTATTCGCAAAGGAACGACAAAGGTACTGGTTTCTTTGTCTACTTTCGGGTTTTGAGCTCACTTAGCCACCTGGAGTTTACTTTAGTGTTACCCTTAGGAAAGATCTAATTTAATTTTTTCCTAAAATTTCAGCTATGTTATTTTATTTATTATGGCCTTAACATTTATTTCTGGTAGAGCTGATGTTCATTGATTATTCTTTCTTTTTGTGGTCTTTTTGGCATTTCATGTGCATTTTTGCCTCTAGGTGACTTTTATCATTACACTGTCAAATATTATTAAAATCTCATTGACACTTGGATTTGGATTGCATTTAGACATATAAATTAATTTGACATTTTTACAACATTCATTTTCCCATCCAGTAACATCATATATCTCTTTACTTTTATGTCCCATGAGCAGATTTTGTGATTCTTTTCATATAGCTCATGCACATAAGCTTATCCCTAGGGTTTTTGTGTGCCTTGTTGTTAAAATAGTGAGTAGGACTTTTTTTGCTGTTTTTCTATTTAAAATATATTCTCACTGATAATCAATATTTTAATTTATGTTCGTGTCTCAAGTATCAAATTTGTATCAAATCTTGACAGTTTTTCAGTAGATGCTTTGGAGTTTTAAGGTTATAGGATGTGATACTTATTTGCATGTAGTTATTATGTAATCTCTTCACTTAAAATAACTATATCTCTTTTCTTTTTCAAATATTAATGCACTGTTTAAAGACATTATTACAGGCATACCTTGGAGATATTGCAGGTTTGGTTCCAGACCACCACAATAAAGCAAATATGGCAATAAAGCGAGTCACACAAACATTTTAGTTATTTTGTATAAAATAACTATAGTGTAGTCTGTTAAGTGTGCAATAGCATTATGTATTAAAAAAGCACATACCTTAAAGAATACTTTATTGCTAAAAAATGCTAACCATCATCTGAGCCTTTAGTAAGTTGTAGCAGTAGTATCAAAGATCACTGATCACAGATCACCATAACAAACAAAATAACAATGAAAAAGTGAAATATTGAGAGAATTAGCAAAATGTGACACAGAGATGCAAAGTGAGCAAATGCTCTTGGAAGATGGTGCTGTTAGACTTGCTTGGTGCAGGGTTACCATAAACCTTAATTTTGTAAGAAACATAGTATCCGTGAAGCACAACAAAGTGCAATAAAACAAGGTATGCCTGTACATAATAATGGGAACAGAAGGAATCTTCATCTTATTCCTGTTGCTAATAGGAATGCCGCTAGTTCTTGCTTTGCTGTTAAGAAAATGACTGGCTATTGGTTTAAGTTAAATATTCTTCCTCATGTTAAGGAAAGATCCTTACATTCCTGGTTTGCTAAAATATATATATATTTTAAAATAAGGAATCAGGATTGAACTTTATTACTATCTTGTCATTATCCTTTGAAATAACTGTACATCTGTTCCAACAACTATATATATATACACATACATAGACTGATTTCCTAATACTTAGCCATCTTTACATTCCTGGGAAATGTTTTATTTGATTCTGGTGTATCATTTATTTAATATACTGCCGAATTGTGTTTGTTAGTGTTTAGGATTTTTTTGTGTCTATATTCATAAGTAAGATTGGCCTGGAGTGTTTCTTGTTGTTTGGTGTTATTTGTGTTATGTTTAGATATTGTTTATTCTGGCTTTATAAAACAAAGGGAAGCATTCTGTCTTTTTTTGTGCTCTGGAATAGTTTGTAGGTTTTAGATTCATTCGGTGTGATTTCCTCTCTCTTGCTCGTCTGTGACACTTTCCCTCTCCGTTCCCACACCTTGGGTTTTTCACCTCCTGCTCACCCATGTCACTGTTTGGACTGTGGGGAATCCAAGGGTGAGATGCAGGTTGATGCTGCCTGCCTGCCTGCTGCCAATGGGTGTGTTTCCCCAGAGTTTAGTTGTGGATGCCTTAAACGGGCCCCACTGTGAGCCTTCTTAAAGGCATTCACCAAGGGCACCATATGAAACAAGGGGCAAAGAGACCAGCCACAGGTGGTTCACCAGAAGCCCAAAGACTGGGAGCAGTCAGCCTGCCAGCCAGACGGAATTGTCTGTCTCAGGGAAGCTACCCCTCCCAGCAGAGAGAAGGCCAAGGAAACCACCAAAGCCCAGTGAAAAAGAGGCCAACTATGGTACAAGCACCACACAGGAGGTCCTGCTGTCAGAGTACAATGTCCCAAGCAAGTAAGGTCATTGAAGTCTTCCCTTACCTAGGACCTAAACCTTGAACAGGATGAAAAGTCACCCATGCCTCTCTTTGCCTGAGATAGGCCAGTGTTGGGGGCTGTGGTGGGGAGGGGAGGTGGGGAGATTAAATTAAATGAAGGTTGCAGTTTTGATATTACACTGATTGGTATTTAATTATTTAACACTTGCCGGAGAACTTTTTCTCACTAGAAAGTGCCTAGAAAGCTGTGGAACCTATCCAAGCGTGTATCAAGGGGAACGATTTCACAGAGCAGAGTGAGTGGGGGTAGTTATTCGAAAGACTAGTATTGGCTTCTGTTTGCTTCCAATGGAATTCAGCTCATTTGGCAAACAGGCCCAATGAGAGGCACTTAGAGAACAATCACTGAGCGGGATTCCCGGCCCTCTTTATATAATTACTTTTAGAGTGTTCTACTTTATTGTTCTTTGGAAGGTGATGGTAGTACATCGCTTAATCTAAAACTTAGACATTGTAATTTGCCTTTTATTGATGTAGTCTCTAATTGAAAATAGAATGGAAGGACAGAAATGTGCTTAAAGAGAGCAGTGAAAATGGCTCACATGGGATTTGGGCAAGTTATTGAACCTCTCTGTGCCTCCGTTTCCTCGTCTGTAAAAAGGGCATAATAATAGAAGCTAACCTGGTAGGCTTGTTGTGAGAATTAAGTGGGTCAATCAATGCAGGTAACAAACTTACAATAGGGTTGACACAACATATGTGCTGTTTATTCATATTTACTATTTGGGGGCTTCAAAGTAAATTGTCAACCCACTCCCAGCAGTGCACCTGTGGTAAACAAAGACCATTTACCTGTGTTCCCCTCACTTTCAATTACTGACTTAAACACCTTTTCATAGTTTTAATATCTTTACTAAGGCCTTAGAACTTACCATGCCATGTGCAATACTGAGTAATCTCACCTCGACTGGAAAATAAAGTTCATTTTCCATCACGCACATAAGTATGTAATCATCAGTTTGTGAGCATTTAAACCTCTCACCTGAGCACATTTTGAGAAAGTTTAGTTGATTCTTATTTTTTCCCAAAGATAACACAGTGCTTGGGCACACATCTCCACAGGGAACTCTGTGGTACAAGGCTGCTTCCTACTCCTGCCTTGTCCCTTCAGCCTCCATCTGTGTTACTTCTCAGGCAAGAGGTCCCAAGTCTTGCTGGTAACTCACATTACAGAAAACATGTCTATTATTTATATGGAATTTGAAGTTTATATTATTGGAGTAAATCATAGTGGCCAAGATGGAAGTCAAGGGTTAAGAAGCCTCTATGGACGTTAAGACACAAATTAAAAGCAGATATATAAGAAATGATCCTCCTGTCCCAAGAATGCTCTGAGTAGGGGTTTAAGCTCTTAGAACACACCTTGCTTCGTCTGCTTCCCTTCACACACATTTGCATGTATGTCCATCCCAAGCAGCTAGAGAAAGTAGAGTTGAATGATTCAGACCGTTTCCGTGGTTTCATGAGCAATCATCTAGTCTAAAAGACTAGGCCAAGAATTCTGAAAGTGGAAAATTTAGTGTTTCACTCAAAAATTTTATAAGCTATCTCCCTAAGTATGAAATAGCTTCAGGGAGTTGTATTTTTTCCTGCCAGTTTGTCCCTAACTATTTGAGTCCATTATTTTCAGGGGAGCCAAGAGATCTCTTAACGAATTGCAGGGACTTCCTCTGATGCTTTAAAAAAAAAAAAAAAAATGCAGCCATTTACTGTTTTTTTCCAATTTGGAGAACTTCAATAAAATCTTTTTATGCGCCCTATTTATTTTCCTAGACATTTAAAATTTTCATGCAGGCTTGGCATGCTCAGTAATTCAAGTATAGCGTAAAATGGCCAGGTTTTACTCTCCATGGATTATCTTTGGGGACTGAGGGTTTAAAAGAATGACAGCCATGAAAAATCCCAGGCCTGCCTCCAGCGGGGCACACAGAATCCTATCGCCACCAAAAAGTAACTTCTGCCTGCTCCACAGGAGGCATCGGACAGTCCTTGTAAATCATAGAACTTCACGCAGCTAACTTTAGAGCAGTGGGGCCATCTAGACTCCAAACAGGGAAGTACTGAGCGGGAAAAAAATCCCTTCTGGGATCTGGGTATTGAGAGGGTGAAAAGCGAAGCTTGTACATGTCGGACCCTCTTTAGCAGGTGATCAAGACAACGCAGCTGCTCAATGACTTTCCTAGATAAAACATGTTAAATATTAAATTTTAAATATTTATTATAAGTATTTAAATTGAATAGGTTACATATTAAAAATTATATTTTATGAGTGTGCTGGTATAAAAATGAATATATTCCTATTTTATATTAAAACATTTTATTCAGCCTAAAAGTTAATTGTTTTTCTTTTGACTTAAAAAGAAATCAAAATATTTTTGTAGAGCCCTAGATGTATTGTGGGCCATAGGCACTGTGCCTAGGAGATAAACCTGTCTTGCTTGCACATACAAGTGAAATCCAGAAACCTTCCTGCCCTGTACTTTCAGACCGTACTGAAAAGCGTCCAGACATTCTGAAGGACTTACCATATTTCTTTGCATTTTGTGCATTTGTCTCCTATTTTAATGTTTCTTATGCGTCATATAATAGATGGCACATTTAACATGGTAGTGGTGGTTCTTTTGTTTCCTAAATGCCTTCATTGAATTGATGATCCTTCTTGCATATGTAACATCTTAGACTGGAGGAGATATGGTACCCTAGCCACGATGAGGAAAAATGGGCATCCCTCTTGGAACTGTCCTTGACCTGGCTCTTTACCCTCCCAATCACCTGGCCACACATCAAGAGGTGTTTCCTTTGTCATTTATTACTCAACCTTGGAAGCCACACAAAGATCAATTCTCCTATCCTCTTGGTTGAAGCAGTCACAAGCGCAAACACATCCATGGCAGAATGACAAGGTCATATTGTAGAAGGACAAGTGGGATGAGAAATATTGTTGTGGGCACCTTTGGAGAATTCAATCTGCTAAACATCCCCCCCACCCCAGAGACAAATTAATAGAGAGTTGGGATCATTTCTAAAGGGAAGTGGGTGACAAGGGTGATGAACAAAAAGAAGTGGCATTTTGCTCATTTTGTTGTGCCACAATCATCCCTGTTTCTTTACGGAATGGGTGACATACCCAGTACGCTCAGGTGGTGGGGGTTATTGTTGAGCTATTTGCCGAGGAGTGAGGAAACAAATGGCAGAGAGTGGCCAGTGCATCCTCTCAGCCAGCTGAACTGAGATGTGAAAGGTCATATAGAGTGGCTGTGTTTTTGTGTCATCTGACACCCTCACAAGTCAGTTGCTCCCTTCCCAAGAGCTCTGCCATTATGGCTGCTTTCCGGGGACTCTGTCACTCAGTTCTCTTGACATTACCAGTTGCCTTGCTTCCTGCTCCTCCTGTCTCCATGGCTTATGCCCCCTATGGCTTCTAGAATATTGTCTTATCAAGTCTCCATCACTGCTTTAGTTAGCTGTCTACACTGGTGGTAGGAAGCTCAGTGCTTCCAGACATCTTCCCAGCAGAAGCTGCTAAGGGCATCTTCCTTGTTAACTCGGATTTTATCAATGATCTGGGGCACCTGGGAGGAGTGTGGGAGAGGGAGTGACTCACCTGTCTTTGCTGAGTTCAAGGGTCATGCTGTAGCAGATTCTATTAGCATCCAGTTTGGTGCTGAAATTTTAGAAGATGGATTTATAAGAGCCCATACTAAATGCTATTGTGCATCTAATCATCTATCACAGGCATTGCTGCTTCAGAAAATTGTTCTTTTCCCAACTGATTCCTACCTAAGAGCCCACAGAGATCACATGCCATTTGCCTCAAGATAAATACTTTTCATTGCCTGCAGAAGTTAATTTCCTAAGGTTAGGCCCTGGGTGAATACATGAGGAGAAAAGAAGACTAAATCTCTGAGGGTAAAACACAAAACAAAGTGAAATAACTTCGTAACCAAAGCGACTGCCAAACTCCTTAACATTTTCCTTCTCTCCTATCTGCATGAGGGTCTATTGTCTTCCCTGTAATTGCCATCCTTGAGCTCATTTGGCTCTTAAAGCGAAGAATCACCCCTTTGAATTCAGTACAGACAGAACCAAGCCAGCTTGTCTGACTGTGCCATGCTAAGTGCTCTGGAGGTCAGGCTTCAAGCGGAGTCCATTACCACAGGGCCTTTGGCCCCAGAGCAAGCCAATGCATCTAACTGGAAGTTTCTGTAGGACCCTTAGACCCTCGGTCTTCAGTAGCTAAGTAAAGCATAGCTTGCCTCATATAAAGGAGCATACATTATCACCCCCAGGATGGTCAGGGACCTCCCAGATCTGCACTGGGATGTGCTGTGGAACAAACACCATGGACCTTCTCTGTATGGAGAGAGAGATCTAGACTGCACCTTTATCTGTCAGTGGCAAAAGTGTATACATTTATAGTGATCAGGAAAGAACACAGAAGAGCCTACCTAGTGAAAGCAGACGGCTGCTTAGATCTACAGTTGTTCATCCTGTGTATATATAGGCACAGAGAAACGGAATTTTGAAAGGCTGTATATACTTTTTGTTGTACTGTCTTAGAATCTAACACACCTAAGAATTTTTGGCGTGGACAGATATCAAAGTCTGTAGCAAACAATCATTCAGGGTACACATATGGGTATACATATAAAAGTTTAACTATGTACATATGTATTTAATTCATATCTTAGTTCTCACTGCTGAGAAGCTCTACATTTTATAATATTACTTCATCAGTGAACGCTAGTACCAAGATTTTTATCGTCGGAAACCTGAAATATTTTGTGTTTGGAAGCGGGTAAAATCTTGAGGAGAAAAAAATAGCCAGATCCTGCATTATGTGTTTTTCAAAGGAAAGCTAGTTATTAGATGAGGATAAAACTTGGGGTTCCCCCATTAGGGAGTGGATTCCGGCAGACGAAGCCATGTAACATCATCCTTGCTCCATCCGCTTCAAAACTTAGGAATATTTGGCTTCTGGATAGTGTTGGAAAATGGAAGAATAGTCTTTATTACTAGAGAACCGGCTTTTCCTGAGGGAGATTTAAATGTGTGCTGCACATGTGAATCCTTTTAAAGAAATTGCTCAGGGCTGGGGAATTTCCAATCCCAGCCTCCCTTAACCTGCAGATTGAGCGAGACACACATCTGTTCTTTAACTGCACAGTACTTCGAATCTAAACAAACAAGCCCTTCCACGAAGAAGGGTCTGCTCTCCCGGCTTGAATTTGCCTTAAGTTAGCCTTTGCGCTGCTGGGTACGTCTTCTCTGGGTACCAGGAGATAGCCATCTCCCGGCAGCACCCCGCATCAAGTTCGCCCGCAGCAGCCTGCGCTGCAGTCACACATCATGGCCACTAGATGGCAAGAGGGGACTGAGTTGGGGCTCCGGCGGCGGCTCCTGTCACCCTGCAGGGGGAGAAACACTTTTGTTTCTCTGCTTTTTCTTCCTGCCCCTTTGTTTGACTTCACCATTTTCTCTCTCGCTTTCTCTCAGCTGTAGTTACGTCGTGGCTGGCTTTTCAGCACCTCCGTTCTAGGAGAGCCGGCCTGGCCCCGTTTCGGGCCGCGTGGGCTGGGCGCACACAGGGCTCTTGCGATGACCCTGGCTGTCCCGCGCCCAACGCAACATTTGCTCCAGATACTTCGCACAGTTCCTTTCAGTTGTCACCCAATCCCCGGCCAGGTGTCCCTGTCTCAGAATGGGCCTGTGCTCTGCATAACTTGGGGGAGGGGGAGGGGAGAGCGGGAGTAGCGCTCTTCATGCAGGTATTACAAAAAAAAAAAAGAAAGCAGCTTCAGACCGTGTGAATCAGAATATTATAATCTTGTGATGGGGGTTGAAAAAAAAAAAAAGATTCTGTTGAGGGAATGCAGACCAAACCGACCCCAGACCCTCCGTGTCTCCATACTGCACTGGAATTGGCCTTTCACCATAGGGACCCAGAAAGGAATTCAGAGGGGGCTGGAGGAAACAAGCTGCTGTGATAGATTTTTTTAAAAGGACATTCTAAAGAGCACGTGAGTTTTATTTGGTAAATGACTTAATAATCTGAGGAACCAAATCAAATGCTGAATTGCAGGCCTTCGAAAGCTGGGGAGAGCAGCTGCCAGGCCTTTGCTGCCCCAGTGGAGGGCGGTGGGAAAGGATTCCTAGGACTGGGAGGGGGGTGGTAGTGGGGGTGAGGTCTCCCAGGCCTCTTTTTGCAGCAATTAGAAGCCTATGTCCCCCTTGAGGCAGAGGCGACTCCCATTAATGTTAATGAGATTTATGCTCACAGAGAGCAAGAGTGGGGGAGACTCTAGGACGAATCCCCAATGGGGTGTGCTTCCATGCTGCAGAAGAGGGACAGAGTCCTCTCTTCCAGTTGGACCTGCCAGAGCACCAGGGAGGCATCAAGTCAGAAAGGACCTTAGCAGGTGGCCTTCATCAGCACCTCCAGCTCCACCCTGGCGAGGGAATGCTGCCCCATGGCCACCCAGTAGCCTTTAGCTTCCAATCTGCTAAACAGGGGGTTCCCTGGGCCTCTGGCCAGAAAATTCCCTGTGTAGTGTGAGTGGTGATGGTCTCTTGCCTGGATTTACATCCCAACTCTGCCAAGTTTCTAGCTAAGTCTAGTTTCCTCCTCTATAAAATGGTGATAACAGTGGCACCTACCTCATGGGGTTTTGTTTTGAGGATCACATGGAATAATGAAAGTCAGGGCTTAGTGCAGTATTTTGGCCCATATAAAGTGCATCTAAGTGGTTATCATTTATTATTATTCATTTAGGCCCGTATTGGCAGCCTATTCACATCAGGCAGAATCTAGTTTTACGGAAACACACCTCAGCGTCGTGATGGAAACATTTCATAATGAAAACCCAAGCAGGTGTGGAATGAAAATTCCTGCCCTTTCCAACTTCCCCCTCACAACCCTCACATACACTTGGGGCAAATGAGATCAGGATAGGCCAAGTTTCTCAGCTCCCCTCTTCCTTTTCCTCCGTGGCAGCAGTGTGATTTATGGCTCTGAGGGGAGAGCCGCCCAAACTCAGTTGTTTCAGCTGACCTTCCCTGTGAGTTTTCAGGTTGAAGTGAAATCCAATGGGGTGTGAACTGAAACTCAAGAATATCTTCTGAAAAGTCCAATGGTGCTGAGCTCAGTAAGGAATCAAACCAAGCCAAACCCTCCGCCTTGCTCAGTGCTGCTGGAGCTCACAAAGTACGGGCCACTTCTGAGCTCCACGAGGAAGGGGCTGCTGCCCCGGCTGGGAGCAGAGAATCCCTGCTCTCCCTGGAGCTGGCCCATGCCAGCGCCCTCAGAAGCTGTCTTGGGGACTCGAGGAGCTGGTTACACTGAAAAAGTGAGGCTGTGATGAGAGACTCGCAGAGGTGTGGCCAGGCTTTTCTCCCCCAGGGAAGCAGGTTCTAGCTCTTTCCAAACCATTGATACCTTCTAAGTTGAAAAGCCATGGCACACTGAGAGTTTGGGCTAAGGCATGGAGATCTAGAAGCTTTTCTCTTAAAAGGTAATTGTTAGTGTCTCTCTGAAAAGCCAGCATGGTTTCTAGGGGATTCTGAAATGATGTTCTTAACGCAAAACTAAAGTTTAAAAAGATGGAAGGAGAAGTTTCTGGTCAGGGTAGGAAGCAAAAAGCATGAGCTTTAAAGGCAGACAGTCCTGGCTGACACCCTTGATAGCTGAGTGACCTTGAGAGAGTCACTGAATACACTCTTCATCTGACCCTCTCTACCCCAATGTGTTTTGTACTTATGTTCCAATCAGAAGACTGCAATGAGAACTAGGGTTTATAATAATTTTACTCATCAAAACTAAGTGTGCTGAGTGCTCAATGCATTGGAGTAATTTCATTTAGTCTTCAGAACACTTCTGTAAGGTAGGTCTTGAAACAGCATGTAATTTAAAACATTGACCAGCTTAAAGTGGTTTGGCTTGTTAAATAACTTGTTGATTAGTCAAATCTGGAGTTATTTTACAGACAGCACTGCCCATGTACAAGACAGCGGTGCCCCCGACCCCCAACCAAGAATCTTCAGCCTGCAGAACTCAAAGGATAGAAATGTCACCTGAGCCGTTTACAAAGCATTAAATCCTTCAATAAGGAAAATCTGTCTTCCAGCAGCATGAGTAGCTTGATTACTGATTTGAGACTAGCCAATCAGCTTCTGCCCCAACCCCTTAAATTCTGCCCGGAACGCTGGGTGGGGAGACAGGTTGAGAGTCTTGCCTCCTGTCTCTCTGCCCATCGACCTCTCGATAAAGCTCTTTCTTTTCTCAAAAAGTTTGTGCCGTAGTGTTGGCATCTATGCATATTGGGCAGCTAGCCCTCGGAAGCAGTGTGATTCTCACTTTATAGGGAGGAAATAGAGACTTAAAGACTTAGAATGACCTTTCTAAAATATAAGTCTAGTATGTTAGTTCTTAGTTAAAAGCTCTACCATAGGTTTCTTAAATTCTTTAACCTAGCGCACACACACAGTGTTTCATGTTGTAATGCTTCAGGACTTGGTACTTGACCAGTGCCATCTTTCTAACTTCCTGACCTCTAGTCTATTCTCTGACAACAAAGAACTGCTCACCCTTCCCCAGTTCTCATACCTCAAGGCTCTGCACAGACTTTCTTCTTCTCTTTTTCATCCTGGGGAGTCTCTGGCTAATCCTTCAAGATGTGACTTAGGTATCCCCTAACCTCGAGGGTAATCCCTAAGTCCCCAAAGTAAGGGTAAATGCCCTTTCTGGGTGATCTTGGTGAAGCTTCTGGGTCTGCCTCTCAAGGGTGGTCAATGTCTGACCAGTTATCTGTCTCCCCAACTAGGTAGTAGCAGTTGATGTCTTTTACCTTTGTATCCCCAAGACTTAGAGTGAAAATTTTTTTAAATTTAAAGGTATAGAAAAGATAATGTAGATTTTTGTTCTAGTTCAAGAACTTTATAACAGCTGTCCGTGGGTGGCAGTTCCAAGTCCTAAAGAGACGAAGGTATTCTAACCTAACATGTGATTTACAAAGTCATCCTTAGTGGCAGCAGCAGTGTTTGTATCCACTGCACATCCCAGCCCATGCTCTTTATCATCAGTAGTGAACTATGAGGGAGTGAGAGGCATTGATGGGAAGTGTTATGGGCAATTAATAATGGGAAAATACTGTGCTGAGTAGAACTCTATTAGAGGTCCTGGGAATCACGTGATGAAAACCTCACTTTCTAACTCAGCATGTCCTTAGATTATTGGCCAACAATAGGAAACGCCTGTTAACATGTCAGATCATTAGAATAACAAGGAACGGAGTTGAGGAAATGCTGTTCTGTAATAGGGTTTCTTTGGTACCCCAACAGCCTCAGCCTCTTTCTACATCATCTTACCTCATTGATTCTATTTTGATCCTTCCCCCAAGTAATGCTTTCATTGAACCGCTTCTCTTCTCAAAACTGTCAACAGGTCTCCCCATCAACAAGGTTAACTCCAAGTCCCTTAGCCTGACACCAAAGAGAACTTTTTGCTGCCCTGATTTGGGGTTCTTTCCATTGCTGGGCTTCTGCAGTAGGGAGACCAGGATGCCTACTGCCTCTGAGCAAGCCAGTAGCATTCCTCATTTTGGAAGTTTTGATACATTCTGCCAAATTGGTTTGAAAAAGGCTAAAGACACTTGATTTTCAAAAACTCACATATCATACACTTTGCCCCCAGAGTCTTTTCAAAGCCCATCTGGCTCAGGAGTTCTCAATCTAGCTTGTATATGGAGAAAGAAGGGCTGAAACTCAACTTCTGACTTCTTTTCTGGTGTTCCCTTTAGTTTTCAATTCTTTTCATCGTGGTTCAGACTTCCTGAGGCCTTTTGAGAATCTGACAGCTATATGCCGTCTTGAAAAAATATCCAGGTGCACTGGTCCTCTGCAACACTCACAAGAAAGATCTGGGACAGAGCACAAAGGGAAATGCAGGCCCATGTACCATATGCCACAGGTTTTTCCTCATCCCACTCAGTCCTCCTCTGCCCATAATGTCATGGATGCTATCACCCTTTTGGAGCTCTTCAAAGGAATCCAAGATTGGAAGGCCAGGTTCATATTTAGAATTCTTGGACTACTTGTTATTTCTCCTGGAAAGTGGTGGCTGGGAGTGGAGCTGGGCCTCATCCCTCAGCTGCTAAACTTCAGCCTGCAGCTTACCCTCCCCCCTTCTTTCCATCACTGGTGCCATCCCTCCCTGTGGGTGGGCCCCTTGAGCACCTGTGCTATAAAATCCTACCCTGCAGGTTCCACCTCTGTCTACAGCCGTCCTTTGTCCAGAGTGGCATGGGTTATGCTCAGGAGGATGGACCTGGGGAAGAAGCTTGGCCTCTGTAGGCTGGGAAGTCCAGGGTTTGAGAGCAGAACCTTGCATCACAAAAGGAGGGGGCCGGCTTATAGTGGGCATGTTCCCTTGGTTTCCCAGCACCATGTCCTGTTGAGAGGGGCAAAGCCAGAGCAGGGCACACCTAGACACTCCTCTTGTTTGATCTGAAGGCAACACTACATCTGTATGTACTCAATTCTATAGACAATTTCTGAGGATTCCCCACCCTCTTGTAGCTCTTCCATAGGTCCCAGATTAGGAATTTATTTATTCTTCATTACTTAAGAATAACAGTAAATCCCATTTGTGTTGCTCTTAATAGGGTATAAAATGCTTTCATGTTCAAAAACACATAATCGCACTTGAGTCCTAGTTTCTTTATTTAACTATTCATCCACTTGTCAAAGAAATGTGCCAGGGGCTAGGCTATCAACTGGGAACTGCAGCAGTGGGTAAAAACAGATCCTTTCAAAAAGTTCAGCATAGAGCTACTGTAGGACCCAGCAAGTCCACTCCTAAGTATAATGAAAAGAAATGAAAACATATGTTCCTTTAAACACTTGTACATGAAGATTCAGGTACGTTCTTAATAGTCAAGAAGTAGAAACAACCCAAATGTTCAACTAATGAATAAACAAAATGTGGTAAATCCACACAGTGATATTATTCCACAATAAAAAGGAATGAAGTACTAACACATGCTACAACGTGGATGAATCTTGAAAATAGTATACTGAGTGAAAGAAGCCGGATGCAAAAAGCCACATAGAGCATGATTCCATTTATATGAAACCCCCAGAATAGGTAATTCCATGGAGAGAGAAAGTAGACTAGTTGTTTGGGGAGGAGAGATTGGGGAGTGACTACTAATGGGTAGAAGGGTTTCCTTCTGGGGTGATGAAAATACTCTGGAATTAGATGGTTACTCATCCTCCTGAACACACTAAAAATCATTGAATGCTGTACTTTAAAAGGGTGAATTTTATGGTATTTGAATTATATCTTTAAAAAAAGGGGAAAAAAGCAAAGCAAACTAGATCTTGTTCTTGCTTTCACGGAGCCTACACTCTGGCTCTGTGGAGGCCTCCGCACTTAGCTTGGGAGGTTCCAAGATGGGTTGACTGGGCCCCAAAGCAGGCCCATCATTTTCTGTCTCCCCCCGGCCCCCAACCTGACAGAGGGGTAGGGCAGTGAAGGACCTGCCGGGAAAGGAGCAGATGGCTTTTTGCTTCCCAGCGTCAGTGTCCCCAGTGGCCTCCGGAAGCCTGTTTTCCCCTGCGTGCTCACCCTGCTCACTGGGGTGTGCGCGCACCTGGCCCCTGAGACCCCGCACACGGGCGCCGGCCCCGCCCCGCGCAGCCCGGGCGCCCCTCGCCGGGCTCGTTAGCCACTTGCGCTGCCTGCCGGGCGGCGTGCGCGGCAGAGGCTGAACAAGCAGCCGGCACATCCTGCCTAATTTAAGTGGTAATTTCCTTTGGGGGTTTCACTCAAGTGCAGCCCTGGGAAAATCGTGGCGGAGAGCTTTCCGAGAGGAAATGTTACCCTGGACTTCCCGGAGAGTTTTAAAGACAGAACTTTCTCTTTTGCTTGATGAGAACCTCTAAGAGTGGTGGTTTAATTAACCAAGGGCCCTCTCCTGGGAGTGTCCTCTGGGAAGGACTTAGTGGCGCGTCCTTTTCTGTCTTTTTTTTCCTCTGGGGAGAAGAGGGAGGAGGTGGTGAAAGAGAAGATTTTAAATGTGGACTTTGGGATGGAGGAGGGAGGGCTGCCAGGGATCTCAGAGATGTGGGATTTGGTCATCCTGGTGGCCCTGGAATTTTGTTTTTCTGGTGGTAAAGGCTCTTAGTTTCTCCTTTAGCCTTGGTGGTGGGGATGGGGACAGAGTGGGGTGAAAAACGCCCATCTTTAACAACCTTACTGGATGATTATTGAGCAAACTAAAGCTTAAGGGCCTCTGGTGGGCACCAAGCCCTTGCTGCAGAAGATTTCAGTCGTGGATGGGCTGAGGCTTACTCAAGAGGGTCCGAAGGAACTAAAAGCAAAAAAAATAAAATAAATAGCACTTAAGAGCAGCAGGGTTGAGAGGGACTGGGTAGAAATACAAACTAATGGCCCATTCTGTTAAAAGAAATTAGAAAACAAAGCTGCTACCGGATTCCCCTTTAATCGCCACTTCATTTATTCACTTGCCCCCAAAGCTCAGACTTGGGGGGGGGGCGGTGTTTAACTTTTTTTTTTAAAACAATGTTGTGTTTAAAATGATTCCCCTTTAATCGCCACTTCATTTATTCACTTGCCCCCAAAGCTCAGACTTAGGGGGGTGGTGTTTAACTCTTTTTTTTAAAGCAATGTTGTGGTATTTAAAATGATGTGTTATAAATTTTTCTATTATACAAGAGAATTAACAGCAGGCAAATGTAATCAATTATGGCAGATTTGAATCAAAGCGTTTTAGGTGTTTTTAATTAAGTACACAGGTTCTCTCTAAAGCAGTGCTTCTCAACCTTTTGTAACTCCTGATTTTTCACTCAAGAAATTTCTGAGCAAGGTATTCATGTACTCCTTTTTAAGATGTTTCTCAAACATGCAGTGTTATAATGTTAAACATATTTTTCAAGTGCATGCATACCCTCACGTAAGAATTCCTGCCGTCCTGTCATACTTCTTTAGCCATGCCTCCCACCCATCTACATTAGATCCCAACTATGACCCCTGGATAGTTCTAACAGCCGCAACTGTTTCCCTGATTCTTCTCCCACATCACCTTGCTGCTTCCCTGTGTCCTCTCAACTGCCCACCACACCTGTTCATGGAAGAGACAAGGGTGCAGGGTTAATTATTGTCTGGTCAGCAGCCGCCATACTTGCAGTCAGGACCTGCCTTATCGTCTTTTCAGGGCGAGGCCGGTGCTGAACGGTGGGAGGCTAAGTCCAACTCACTGCCCTTGTTGTCTTTGCCAGAGCCACCCTAACTGCTCTTCTGGGAGGTCCCCCTTTTTTCTGTGTGTCAGGGTGAGGAGCCCATGGGAAGGGTGTCACCAAGTTAAACCATAGCGAGGATGTTATGGAGTTAGACCTGTACACCCCACCCCACGGGAAGTCAACACAACCCCTCACGCTGAGCCCTTGAAGCAACTTTTGGATGGGAGGCAGTAGGAGACTAGGAGGAGAAAAAAACTTCTCTGCTGGAAAAAAGGAGTATTTAACAAGTGCCTTAAAATTTTTAGGGAAAGACAAACTTTGAAACCTAAGACTTCAAGTAACCACAACAAATTTTGAAAGGAATTCACCTGAGTATCAGGGTAGATGCCTGCAACTCATCATTCAAACTTCAGTTTAAGCCCTAATGTTAAGTTTAACCATAAATGAGGCTGACACCATGATAAAGCTGAGCTTTCGCTGGTGTCTGAGAACCACCTAGCCTGTGTTACCATCCTTCACATTTTCTAGGGCTCCTTAACTATTTAGCTTTGGATTCATCATGAAGACTTTTTGGCCTTATTGTTTTGGCATCTGCGTTGTTAGTTGTCTTTGCTTTTAAAAATTAGGCAGCTTATAGTACTACAAATGAGTAAAAAAAATTGGAAGTGGGGGCTTCTGATTGGAAGGTTTATGTATTTAAAATTGCAAAGGTAAAAATGGTAGAAGAACTGAAAATAATAATATAAAACATTTGGAAGAGGAGGAGGTTTAGAGTAAATGAGCTAAATCCTCCCTTTTCATATTAAGGTGTCTAGAGATATTATCTCAAGTTGATAAATGGAGAAAAAGAGGTTAAGCCTCTTATCTAGATTTATGGAGGTAACTGTTAAAGGAACTAAAAATAAACAGTTAAAAGAGGTTGAATCTAGGGAGTGGAATGGGGGTGGAGGCAGAGCAGAGGGGCAAGAGGCTGCTGCTTTTCACCCTAAGTTCTGTCCTTCTGTTCCCACGCATGTGTATGACTTAAGCAGAAAATTTTTTTTCCCTCTAAAAAGCAAGAAACAAAAAGAGGAAAACATGGTGGGAACATAAAATTGAGTCAAGAATTAGGTTTAAAAACACACACCACATTGATTTGCACATTTGCTGCAGCTGGGCCGCACATTTGGCTCCGAGCTGTGTGGCAGCAGTTGGAAAAGGGACCTGGGTCAGTGGATTCATAATACCCACAAGATAAAAACAAACTAATTCTTGCCTGCTCTTTGCTACTAAAAGGTCAAAATGAAATTTCTTCCCGAGGTCTTTCTAAAGAAAACATGGTAATATTGTTAACACTCTCAACAACCTCACTGACATGTATCACATTTTCCCCTCTTAGTATGATTTTTTTTTTTTTTTTTTTTTTTTGCGATTCGTGGGCCTCTCACTGCTGTGGCCTCTCCCGTTGTGGAGCGCAGGCTCAGCGGCCATGGCTCACGGGCCTAGCCGCTCTGCGGCATGTGGGATCTTCCTGGACCAGGGCACGAACCCGTGTCCCCTGCATCGGCAGGCGGACTCTCAACCACTGCGCCACCAGGGAAGCCCCTTAGTATGATTCTTAACAGAAATAGTTGGGTGTCACACCCAGGTGTAAGTCAGATAAATAATTCCTTGGGAACTCAGCTCCCTGCTTGATCTAGGGATAGACTTTAGAATATTTGGAGATGTAGTTTTGAAATAACAGATGTGTTATTTTTAATTTTTCAAATTTTTATTTTATTTTTAAAATTTATTATTTTTTTGCTGCACCTCACAGCATGTGGGATCTTAGTTCCTTGACCAGGGATCGAAACTGCTTCCCCTGCATCCCTGTGCTGGAAGCGTGGAGTCTTAACCACTGGACTGCCAAGGAAGTCCCTTTAATTTTTAAAAATTAAAATCGAATTTCTCACCACTGAGCTACTTAAAATTATTAGGTGACATTGAGCTTGAAACTGTAGTTTCTAATAAGCACTTGGATTACAACTAATCATTGTTGTCTGTTGAAATTCACCATGTACCCTGACAGCCAATCAAGTTGAGATATTTTGTATATGACATTTGTCTATGCAAACAAAGTACTGTTAGAAACACAGTATATGTATACACATGTCCTGTGCCTCTCTCTGGGCATGGAAGCTGTGTTCTAATGGTGTCTTCAGGTGGGACAGCCTTCTAGGTGAAATAGTTATATTTCTAGTACTTCAGCAATTAAATAACACTGCACAGAAACTAACTTTACAGTAACAATTGTGGTTTGGTTATTATAAAAGCAATATGCTTATTAAAAGTGCAAATATATGAAAAAACTTAAAACAGCTGTTAATTGCATTAACACTATTAGCCATTTGAGTTTTTTCTATGTGTATATATAGATTACAAATGTTGTAAGTAAACTGAGTTCTCTTAATCCAGTGTCTATCTTTCCATGTCATTAGGCATTCTTGAAAAACTTTAAAGTCTGCATAACCCATCATTTTGGTACATATTTGGGTTATTCATCCAATTCCCGACTGTTGGACATTGATTTTTTTTTTTTGGACATTGATTTTTAAAAACATGATGTAGAAACTCAATTTTTAGGGTTGAATTATTAGGCCCCTTAATTATGCTATTTCCCAAAAGAAAAATCTGAGAAACCTGAGATTTTTAAAGACGACAGAAATATTTTAAGGTCCCATTTGACTTACATGAACATAGTTTTAAGGGTGCTATTAACATCCCAGTAGTTTGACACTTTCATTTTTGAGGGAAATTTTATGGTCATAAATAGGAGTATGGCTCATTAAAATGTCTAAGGAGTTAACTACAGACCCTGAAATAGTTTCATATTTTTCAGTATTACTGGTTAGGCAAGACACTAAAACCTCACCTGCCTACAAGTCTCCAGTTTTCTTTTCCTTATTTTGACACTTAGATGACCAGGAAATATGACTTCTCCTGGATTAACCCTCCAGTGCACTGGTTCTTAAATGGCTCCGTGGATCCTTGGTGTTTATATGAGCTGGGCTGAGATGTTTTACAGCTAAAATTTAATAATGCATGTTTTCTCTAAATTTCCAGGAGAAGTAAAAAAAAAAAAAAAAGGTACCAGGTAGAATTTTCTCATCTCAAAGTTTTCCCTCCCCAGATTTCACTTAAACTGTAGCCGATGCTAAACTTTTTTCTCCTTGAAACTGCTTACAAAGCTTAGGAGCAAGCAGCAATCAAGTGGTGATGGAAAAACTCATAAGGAGCCTCCTGTGTCTAATCCCGTTAACTTTTTTTTAAATGGACATGACTGCTTATGGTAGATCATAGAGATAAATAGATAGTAAATGTCTTCTGCTAGTAATCTTGTTTCTGGATTCTAGTTTATGTAACAGAACTGACTATATCAACATATTCCTGGTATTTTGCAAGGCTATGGCACCACCTAGGTTTTCTGCCCTTTAAACCTGAGGACTAATGCTGGAGGTGGAACGTAGGCAGCCAGCTCTTAGTGAATTACAGCTATGCTAAAAGTCATGACTTCTGCCAAAGCCCTTCTCCAGAAAGTCCTGGGTCACTCAGATAAAATGCTCCAGCTCGTGTTGAGTGTTTTGCAGCAGCATATGCCTCCAACACAGTTTTTCTCAACCCCAGGCTGTAACAATAGCACTTAAATAGACTGAGCACTTCTGCCAGCTATGACTTCTCACAACAACCCTGGGAGGGGTGGCGCTCCCATTCCTATTGTACCCACAGAAGTGAAGGGTTAGAGGGTAAGAAACTTGTCCAAGGCTGCAAAGCTGTAAGTGCCCCTTTCTGCATCGTTTTCCTTTAGGGTTTTTCTCTGGCTGCTCTCAACTCTTGTCTGAAGGTGACAGTGAGAAGCATCTGGTATCCTGTTGTGGGCAGCTGAGGATTTCTGAGTACGGGATTTGGATTTGGGAAATAATACCTCAAAGGGGAAGGCAAGAGGCTTTTGCTGACTGTTATGTACAAGCCTTGCTACTACACGGCATTCTGCATCTTTATTTTGTGGAGAATTAACACTCAGGGTGGAGGGAGGGTACTTTTCAGGACAAGGTCATACAGTGCTTCATACGCTAGTGGAGTCCGTTGCTAACACCTCTTTGCTCTGTGACCTTGGATAAGTTGTATCTTCTTGCTGGTCCTTGATTTCCTCACTTGGGAATTTAGGAGCTTGGGCTAGATGAGCGCTCATGGCGCTCCCAGCTCCCACCTTGTGTGCCACGGTGACCCTCCACCTCCCAGGGCATGGCGGGAGCTGTGAATCCTGCTGTGTTTTTCATGAGTGTCTCCATGGGTTTCCTGTGTCAGTGTGTCTATGTATTCAGTTCTGAGGCATTGCTGCCTTAAGGCTGTTCATTCCACTTATGCTCAAGGTGTGAGAACTTAAAAAATGGTGATTTTACTTGGGACAGGGCTTCTTTCCTACAATACCTGCTCCCAAGGGTGCCCTGTCAATGCTCTGTTCAAAGTACTGCCTGGCACATATATGAATCCCAGTGTGGCTTTTTGAAAAGCCAAAAGCCACGGACAAAAAAACGGGAAAGCCTCTCTCACTTTTATTGTGTTCCTGGCTATTCCAAGAGTCATTTCCTTTCCTTTCAGGAAGATAAAGAGACATATATTATGTGGGCAGAAGATGCTGTGTTCTGGTCAATAACGCAGGCCACAGAGGTCAATGGCTTTAAGCCAAGCCTGGCTGAAAGCTGCCATAAATTTTCAAAGATGGGGGAGGAAGATTTAGAGTCTGATGTACACTGGCTAAGAGGAGGAAAGACACTGGGCATAAATGGCCCTCTAAAAAAGAACAGAGTATCAGTCCCATAAAATCCTACAGCAGTCTATACAGGGTCCCTGGAATGGGGAGAATTTTGCCCACCCAAGTTTTACCATGCAGTGGAGACAAATAAAAAGAGATCTGAAAATAAATCTCTGAGGCCAACCTGTCTCTGGAGACTGAAACTTGAAGCCTTCTTCTCTGATTTTCTGATTCATCAGCATCTTTCGTGTTGATGAGCTGACTCCAAGCTTGATGGCACAGCCCCTTAAAGCCTCCGTTTTGTCTGGTCTTAACTTGTTTCACCATCCTTCTCAAGGCCTGCTTTAGGATGGAAACATCATATATTCAAGCTACCCAGTCCCCCCCACCACCCAAAAAAAACCCACCAACAACACCTGCTTTAGAAAGCCACCAGGTTTATTTACCAGATTTTGTAGAGGATTGGGAGTGTATGTCTGTATATGTGTGTATAAAACAAAGAGTTGTGTTGTGGAAAGGAGGGATGACTTCACCTATTCTGAACACATCTGGGCTAAATTGCCCATCACATGGCATTTATAATTCCACACTTACTATAAGCATATGATAAATTTGTTTTAATAAATGTTACTAAGGTTATTGTATATAACAAGATACTGGATGAATATACCTGCTGCAAAATTCTGTCTCTGTTCCATAAAACACATGATCAACACAAGAAAGTACTGACAAGGAGTCATTACTAGAAGTTTAATTCCATGAGGGACCCTTTGTTGGAGGCTGTGTGTATGTATACGCACACATATGCATGTTCGTGTATACAATAAGGATTTCTCTTGAAAGATAAATATGAAAATGTAGGATTTAAAAACAGAATAATTATTTTAGCAGCTTAAAAAAAATCTTACTTTGTTTTATTTACTAGTCTAATTCTTTACTTTGGCATTTTGCAAGCCCTCACATAGCCCTGAATAGTTTTCCAAGCCTTACACATATTTTATCTCATTCTATCAACTATCTGCGAAACTAAAATTCACTAGGAGTAAATATCTTGTTTGATAACTTTCAGTAGCAGAGTTGGGGGGAAAATAGCAGTAAGCTTGATATTGCCTTTATGTGTGGCCAAGTTCTTCTGAATACATCACAAATGTTAACTCATGATCCTTCCAGCAAGTCTCAAAGATACAGATACTATTACCACTGCCATTTTATAGATGAGCAAAGTGAGGTTCAGAGAGGTTAACATAATTTGCCCAGGGTCACGTGAAGAGTCAGTAGCTGATTCAGGATTACAGCCAGGCGATTTCCAAGCTACTAGGATGAATTTGAAAGGAAACTGCATCTTGAGTCACAATCCAGGCTGTGGGAATGTTTGTATCAACTGCAAAAGCATATGGGAATTTCTTAGGGGAAAGAAAAGGACAGCTTAACATGGTTCAACAGCATATTTCGTTTTTAATTTCACCTAGCTGACACAATCACCTTATCAGTCGAGTATTTAGGAATAAGAAGATATTTATAACCAGATTGCCTAAAGTGCCCTAAGGCCACCATTTATGTCCATATGGCACTGTGCCCAGGAAGACACATCTGTGTCACAAAATCCCTACTTGCTCCAGAGAAGAATTTAGACAAGAGAAAGTGAAGCCATAATCGGGCAGCGGTGTCCTGGATGTTTACACTGTACCTCCAGGCACTGATGAGCCAACAGAAATGTGAAGTTGTAAATAAAATTCACTATCTTGTCCACTGGTTGGATCCAAAAATGGCCCCAAATAAGCTTTCTAGAGAAATCTTAGAAATCAGTGTCAGAGAGTGAATTAGAACTAGAAATAGGTCCTTTCAGAAGCTTAAGAAATTATTGGTCATCTTCATGAGTGTCTTGGAATATTAAAATATAAAAAAAAATTGCTTAAAATTGAGAATACACAACTGTATTTAAGCAATGATGATATTTACCTGATTAATGCTTCTAACATTCCCCCAGTACAATACACTACAAATGTGCTACTCACAAACTAATTACAGGACATATAAAAATATTAATTTATAATATTCTGTTGGGGGTAGGCTCCATTAATGCAACACTCAGAGTTGTATGATGAATGCCCTCTTTCACTGTATTAAAAAGAACAATTAAACCTGGGCTTTCATGTACTCACCCCTAATTACTTTCTACCCTGGAAGAATTTTATTCCACAGTTACTATTCCAGCTATCTTTCATAACCTGCTCCCTGGAGGGAAGTTGGAAGAAGAACTATTTATTTCCATTATATCTCTTATGTCCCTTTTCATTAGTTCTTTTTTTTTTTTTAGCTACAATTCAAGCTATTTCTTTATTGTTTTAGAGTTTATACAGTGCTTTTGAGCCCTGCAACTGCTCAAAACACACTATTAGCTGCTAGCAAGCATCTTACTGAAAGAAGCCTCGAGAGTTCATTTGTGCCTCTGCTCTGAAATTGTTAAGTGGAAGGACATTTTGCAGATAATTCGCTTGGATGTATATATTTGTGTATATTTATATTATATACTTTTTTTTTGTTTGACCTAAGATACAGAATGGTATTATTTCCAATGTTTCAGTTTTCTCAGTTTCTCAAGTAAGAAAGATACTGCTCCCTGTTACTAAAAAAATTCTTTTTAAGTTATTTAGCCTATTTTATTCACTGATATTTGAAAGCTTCTGCAACTTAAACCTTCATTCATCAAAACTATGAGGTTCTACTTGGTGTAAGACACTGAGCTAGAAATTGGGAATACAAAAATGATCTTTTAAAAAGTCCCTTTCAGGGAGCTTAATTTTCACACCACATTTTCTTAGGAACTTAAACATTAGACTATTTAAAGGAAGGGGGGAAAAGGAGAAGGAATGAATTGGAGCTATCAGAACAGGCACAACTTAAAAATAAGGCTTAATAAATATCTGAAAGAACGTTTAGTTCATAATATGATTCTCTTCTCATTAACAAGACTGTATTTCAAGATAAAAATGCAACTTTCTACCAGTATTAGGCTTCTGCAACATCCTATATGGGCCAGTGCCTTTCTGAAGTGTCCCTTTTGTTTCAGTGTCCCTTTGTTTCTATTAGACCGTGAGGCATAATGTTCACTGCAGTATAATACACTTGTAGATGTCAAGAGGAAGGAGGTGAGTTGGAAGCTAGAGACCTTTTTTCACTTATAGTTGGTCCTCATCTGCTCATAGGTGTGTGTGTGTGATATAACTGTATATACATATTTGATATATATGTGATTGTATATTTGATATATATATGATATGTATTATATATATTTGATAGTTACAGAAGGAAGAAAAAAAGACCATTCCGAGTTGCTGACTTAAAGAGTCATTTGGTCAGATTTCCATTTGGAGAAAAAGGTTGTCCAATTCCTGTTTGATCCACCCTAGCATATCCCCTCAGTATGGATGAACTGGTCTTTCTTCACACACGTTCTTTTCGTGCATGCAGAGAGCCCTGATCAGTCAAATCATACACATCTAACTCAGCTGCTTTTCTTTGAATTAAAAAATCAGGACACCCAAATCAGAAGATTAGCATGTTGAACACAGCACTGAGTTGTCACAGACAAGCATAAAAGACATTAAATTGCAGACTCGGCTATGACAATTTCATTTGCAATTTCTTTGAATCAAGGACAAAATGCCTTTGCTTTATAAGAAAATGCTGGCAGGACCAGGCTCTTTCAGTACTAACAAAAAGGGTGGAGGGATACGGGAGGATGAGAGGTGTGGAGGGAGAAAGAGAGAGAGAGAGCGAGCCAGAGAGCAGCAAGTCTGTAGAAATGGACTCCCTTCATGTAAGAACAGTCACTCAGTGCCTTCAGCTGTTCACCAGACTAAACTCCCCCAAGCATTTTACATCTATGTTTCCTTTTTTCTTTTCCATGTTCATTGCTTCACACAGTTGAAACAAGAAGTGAAAAGGAGCAATTTTTGCCTTGTTGTCGACTGTGGACCACAGGAGTCACCTTAGTTTGTAGAATGTTCAGAATGCCAGACACTAACTAAGCAAGCTGCACAGATGATTGTTAGGGATCCCCACAAGACCCTTTTGAGTTATGTGTTGTTATTACCCTTATTGTGCAGATGAAGAAATGGAGGCTCAAAGAGGATAAGATGGAGGCTCAAAGATCTCACAGAAAGAGGCAGCCGGTATTTCTCCAAAGCCCTCACCTTGAGTTCCCAGTGCTCAACTGATTGCTGCTAATTGGAATGGAGGTGTCTTCCCATTACTGTAGGAACAGACTGGTTTTGTCCATATGTCCCTTGAGGACTTGGACAGTAAGAAAGTCAGTCTTTTTCCAAAGGAGCCTGACAAGTTCCCATTTCACACTGGTTGACGCTTTAGAAGCAGCCTGGGAGTTCAGGGATTGTTCGAGGTCTGAGAACCTCCTGTCCTCTCCACGTAGAGTGGAGAAAATTGTCACTCTGAGTGACAATCAGTTTCAAAAGTAAAACTGCAGGGATTTTGAATTTTCAGGTTTATTGTGGTCAGTGGATAAAACTGGTTAAAATGCTCTTCTCTCTACCCCTTGCACCTTCTTAACCCTCATTTAGTGGTTCATAATTGGTCACAAGCAAAGGTGGCCATCCCCATCACCAAGCCTCTCCTGCCTCCCCCTTCTTGAGTACTGTGCTAAGTAAAACTACTCAGTAGTTTAAGTAGAGTCCTAATTAATGAGTCTGATTCCTGCTTGACACAGGCTCATTTTTAACCTGGTAAACTCATTAAACCTCTGCTCTTCATTTAGCCACGGATGATCAGAGTATCATAATTTCAACTAAGTGCGCTCAGTGATTTAATGGGCCTCGAGTTTCCTGCATTCCCATAGTGTCCCATCCGAGGAGCTCAATCAGTATCGTTAGAAGTTTATTTAGTGCAATGAGAGATCTCTCTGATCTATCCTGAATTCAACCGAAGGCTTTAAAGATGAATGAAAGCAAACCGCTGGCTCCACGATTTCAAACAACCCATTTTGCTTTTAACCGTAAATCAGCCAGGGGGTCTGAAATGCAGACAGTTTCCAGACAGACCAGCGCATCTCCTGAGTTAATGAGACAACTCCTGCTAAGGAACAGTCCCCACCTCTACCAGCAGATGCCAGCACCTCCTCTTCTTGGATAAGAAAGGGCCCAGGAGTTTGGTCTCCACTCCACACATCCTGAGATTTGTAAAATAAAGGCAGATTAAAAGCAACAAAAACAAACAAGACACACACATACACCCAAAGGTTACTCTCTATCTGCTTTCATTCCCAGTTACTGCTCAGTTAATTGCATCCAAGGCAATTCTCTGAAAGAGCTATCTGTTTTGTCATTGTTGTTACTGCTATATTTGTGTGAATATGTAGATAGCTAATAAACCACTTCCATGCTCCCATATAGAAGAATTTTCACAGCTCAAACAGGCCAGGGTGAGTTGGATTCCAATTTTAATGGGTTCTCATAAAGCCCCTGTCGATTGTGAGTACCCAGTAAGGGTTTTATAACAGTGACAGCTTTGCAAATACTGTAACATATGTAACTTGGATTGGGTCAATACATGGCGGAGAAATCAGATTGTGAGATGGTCGAGCTGTTCATTTTGGCTGTCTTTACAATCAATCAGCCAGACCAACTGAGCCTGCAGTGATACTCACTGATTATTGAGAAGGCTAAAACAAATGGATTGGCTGTGCTGTCTGCTGAAGCCCATTCAGTAGCTAAAACCTCTGTCAATATACAGACAGGTGCCATCTTTTGAAACCAGTTGTTAGTAATAACTATCAGGTCCAACTAAAAGCAAGGCCACATTTTGACTGCCACAAAAGGGATTAGTTCAGTTTATTTCAGAATGTTCTGTTTGGTAGATTTTGCAGAATGACCTGTTCAGAAACCCAGAGTTTATAGACTGTGATCTATAAACAATAATTTCTGCCTCACCCCAACTTGCTTCTCTTTTTCTTCTTTGGGTATCTTCAGCTTTTGTGCTTAATTCAAAAGCTTGTAAAAAGAACGGTAGTCTCAAATATATTTCCCAACTGTGAAGATAAAATTCCTTAAAAAAGATCCAGGTTCCCGAGTGATATGCAGGACTCGTAAGCCCTTTCTTATAACCTGCACAAGTGACTGGATGTATTAAGCTACCACAGATCCTCACTGCATTCTTTACTTCCAGCCAACTCATCCGTGACTGCTGGCAGGATGAGTGCATTGTGTGAGCTGCCTAATCCAAATGTCTCTGAGTTGCTAGGTTTAGGCTAAGACGTTCCAATAAAAATGAGGGCAGCCTCCCAGTCTTTGCCTAAACTTGATTCAAATCACATTGACTTATGACTTAGAATGAATTACTTTCACTGTATTTTCTTCAGGGACCACTCTGGCTATAACAGAGATAAGAAACCAAAAAGCTGCTCCTCAAGATTTCTAGTTAGAGAAAGAGGAAAAATTAATCAAAATCAATTCAAGGACAATATTTCCAGCTTCATTGTGTTTCCTGAGGATCAGGTAGAGGTTGAGAGGTGATGGGCCACTAATGAAATGTGGCTAAAGAAAGATGGGGAGGGGGGACTCAGATGTTTAAAATGCTTATTATTTATTCATCGTAAGGTACTATTTTTAGGGTGTGCAAGAATGGACTCCCTGTTTCCATTTAATCAGAGCTTTGGAGGAATCAAATTAAGGAAGATTACTTAGTCGTAAAATGGGTTTTTCTAGACCCAAAGGAACTCCTGTGCAGGTCAGCAGAAGATGGGGGGGGGGGAAGGAGATATACTGTATTGGCTCACACTAAGAAGAAAGAGATAACAAGATGTGATGAAAATCACAGGCTTTTAAATCTACTGTGGCAGAGACTGTAAGTTGTCTCACCAATCTACATTAATTCATTATGAAACTTTATTTCAATAATAGAACCACCTGAGTTTTAGCTGTGCATTGGTCCAGTTGGAGACTACATTTCCCCACCTTCCTTGCAGCTTTGGTGTGACCTCATGATCAAGTCTGGCTAATGAACAGTGTGTAGAAGTGATATGTAACTTCTGGTCATGCCCTTAAAAGGAAGCTGCTTGCTCTCCGCTTTCTCTTTCTCTCTTTCCAAAGACTGGAATGTGGCTATGGTGGTAGGGGTTCATTTTTGACCATGTAGATGAGGGCAATCCCTAGTGGATGGTGAATAGAAAGAAGGCACCTGCATCCTTAGACCACCTCATGGTACAGAACCAGCCCATATCTCTAGACTGCCTGCTTCCTTGGATATTCTCGAGAGAGGTGGTTCAGTGTAGTGCCTTGCTAATCAAAATGTGGTCCTCAGATTGTCAGCAGCACCTAGGAGCTTATTAGAAATGCAGAATCTTGGGCTCCACCTCAGGCCTGCTGAATTATAATCACTTAAAAAAAAAATCTCCTGACAATTTGTATACACATTAAAAGTTGAGAAGCATGGGTATATAGTGGTTAAAAGCATAGATTCTGGAGACAGTTCCTGAGTTCAAATCCAAATCTGTGACTTAATTAGCTGTGCCACTTGGGGAAAATTACTAAAACTTTCTGTGACTCACATTTCTCATCTGTAAATTGGGGGTATTAATACCTTCCTCATAAGGTTATTGTAAAGATGACATCAGTTGATAATGTAAATAGGTTGGTGTAAAGCTATATAAAGACTTACTATTATTACAAAAAGTTAACTTCTGTCTTGTTTAAACATCTGGTCCCTGATAAAGATGTCAAAACAATATCTTAAATTCATCTACTGTTAAAATAATGGATCTGTGTGAAGATTTGGAGAAGGGTAGAAATTGTGTCAATTCTTATAATTGAAACAACCACATATCTTGGCTCTTTCAAGATGATCTTACAAGAAAATTTATTTACATTCAACAAATATTTACTGAGCACCTCCTATGTGTCAGTCATTTTTCTAGGTGCTGGGCATGCTTCAGTGAAGAAACCTGGCAAAAATTCTACCTTCATGAAGACTATATATTAGTGGATCAGATGGGAGGGCATGGAGATGGCAATTATCTATCAAGTTTGGGTCTCATTATCAGGTTGTGGTTCAGGTTGTGTTTTGGTTTTTTTTTTTGCGGTACGTGGGCCTCTCACTGTTGCGGCCTCTCCCGTTGTGGAGCACAGGCTCCGGACGTGCAGGCTCAGCGGCCATGGCTCACGGGCCCAGCCGCTCCGCGGCATGTGGGATCTTCCTGGACCGGGGCACGAACCCGCGTCCCCTGCATCGGCAGGCGGACTCCCAACCACTGCGCCACCAGGGAAGCCCCAGGTTGTGTTTTTTGATCACTAGTTTGGAAAATTTAAACACCGTAAAAAGAGGAAGTGAAAAATACTGAAACCTCCTGGGGCCTATGAAGTTGTGGTTATTACAATATCCATGTAGGGCCAACAAGGTTTTTGCATAGTGGAGAGACTTTGTGACCATAGGAAATCTGTATTCTACAGCAAAGTCAGAAGACTCTGCTAAGTGTGGAGCTGGGCTGGTGGGTCTCCAGCTAAGTTCCTGACCAGGCTCAGCCATTGCTGAAGAGCAGGCAAAGGCCCCCTCCGTGAGGCATTTGATAATTATCACCAGGAAGTATCACTTCCTCATGGAGACGCTTGACCATAATGGGAACTCATTCATACAACTTTTGGGGAAGTGTCTAAATCTTCCACTCATTTCTTTAAAATTGTGTGGTTTTTCTTAAGGTGTCATTGTTCTTTATATATTCTGGATTTTTTTTCAAATTTGTGACTTTTCATTTTCTTGATTGTGTCTTTTGATGGGGAAATATTTTTGAATTTTATCAAGTCCAACTTAACAATTTTTTTTCTTATGACTTGGGTTTTTTGTGTGTCCTATATGAGAATTCTTTGCTTAGCCGAATGTCATAAAGATTTTCCCCCTAAATTTTCCTCTAGAATCTTTATAGTTTTAGTTCTTGTATTTAGGTCTGTGACACAGTTTGAGTTAGTTTTTGTATAACGTGTGAGGTAAGGATCAAGGTTCACATTTTTCCCTTACAGATACTCAGTGTCCAGCACAATTTGTAAAAAGTATCCTTTTCCATTGAATCACATTGACTTCCTGATCAACAGTCAATTGACTGTAAATAAAGTGTTTATTTTTGGATTACAGATTTATATATTCTTAAACCAATGTCACAGTATTTTGTAGCTTTATGATAAATCTGGAAGTTAAGCTGTGTATATCCTCCAAACTTGTTCTTTCACAAAATTGTCTTGACTCCTCTAAGTCCTTTTCCATTTGATAAAAATTTTAGTAATGTTGGGAAAACAGGCATAAACATGGGCTATGCAAGACAAAGGGACGTGTATGTCCCCCTAGGAAGGATTGGAAATTGATTTTGCAACTTCAGCAGGACTGTGCATGTATTAGCCAATAAAACAGCATTTTCTACCAGATTTCCTCATTCTCTCTTATTATGTCTGTTTCTGATTCTAAGAATATTGAAATATTTCCCTGGGCTTTCCAACCCCTCCTCTGGAGGAAGCAATGCGACAGAGTCCTATTTTGGACATAATGTCCATCTCTGGGAATCCTCATTCAGTGAGGAAACCTCTTCTACCTCTTCATATGAGATGCTGAGCTGTTGCCTTTTTGTCAGAGAAGTTCTTTAGCCCACGTCTATAAGAAGCAAAACTTGGAACTAGTAACACAACAATTCCATAAGTTAACTATTACATATTATAAATTAGCAAACTGAAGTGTAAGTAACTCAGTTATTCCCTTTCACCAATTCTAAGACACATACAGCTCCACATTTTGTTATCTCTGAAATAAGGATTTGTCCCATGATTAAGCATAGTTTAATTGACTGCATTGTTTTCTGTGGAGCGATATATTATATGTCTTTATAGTTAATGGTGTCTTAGATTTAAAGATAAAAAGTTCATCTGTTATACGAAGATGATAATCGTATTGGAGTGATGTGAAGTTTCAACAATAAATATTGTTAGCTTGTAGAAAACGTGGTAGAATGAATAAATAAAGAGCTGAAATATGAGAAGAAAGTCTCAGTTTCTCTCCCCTTTTCTTTTGAGAAAATAGTAAGGATTTTATTATCAGAACAAGTAAGAGATACAAGCATAACAGAATACATAAATTAATTTTTCTGAATTTTAGACTCTAGGGTCTCTCTATGAAAAGGTCAGTTGCTTATGAGGGCAAGATGCTATTCAACAAACTATAGGCATTTAAGACAGGGAGTCTTAACAAGGACATAGTCTTAACAGTGAGATACAGTGAGAAACAGAAAGCAGTTTTCTTATTTCCTTTCCTTAGTAAGGTGTATATATATATGTATAAAATGTATGAGGCTCATTTTGGGAAAAAAAATGCCTTCATATAGAAAAATCTTAATTTCCTCCATCATCCAGAAAAAAAAGAGTTTCAATCCCCTGGGCCAAACAAGGAAACCAAAGTAGGGTGACACTAATTTCACATGAACCTCAAAACTATAATCTGACTGTAGTTACCATCTTCTTTACTTTTAAAAAGTTTAGCATCCTTTTATCCATTCCAAACCAGTACACTGAATCTTCTCCCTTACAAGGTTTTTAACCAAATTGGAATTAAATTAATCTCATTTTAAAGTGCAAAAAAGAATATGTAAGACAAGTGCTTGCTCTGTGTGACACACACAAAAAAGCATCCTTCTAACAGCACTGTCCCAAGAGGTACTACAATAAAACTGGCTGATGGAAAAGGGATCCATTAGGTTGACTAAAAGGGCAGAAAGAGTCCAGTTTCAGCAAAGAAATGCCTGCCAAGTCTGATTTTTAATTGTACCCAGATCTCAATCAGATCTTAGGTGCCCCTAACTGACAAGACCAGAGCACACAGTACCAGCACAGGGTCAAGAGGGCCAAAGTTGTCTAAACTAGTCAGTCAATATCTCTACTCCACTATTTGCCAATGCTTTTTAGGGACATTGCCAGTGGTAATGGAACTGAGGAGCCTGGGTTTTGGAACAACACAAATATTTACCTAATAAGCAATAATCAAAGTGTTTGTTTAGGGTGAATGATATAAAAATAGGTAATGAGTTCTCTCATACATCACTGGTTAATGATTTAGTCTGACTGTAAATTAAAGCAGTACAGAATGGCTTCTTCCATACAATAAAGACAAGCTTTGCACTAGTGTTTCTCAAAAGCCAATTATATCTCCAGCTCTACCTTCAGTTTAACAACTTAAACCCCAAAATACAAAACCTTTCCTATGGTAAGGTAAAAGGGAACAAGACACCCTCTACCCAGAGTCCCTGGAATAGAAAGAGCTCTAGAACTCAGTAGGCATGAGCACATTCAAGTTTGAGATTATGGATCTGCAGTCATTTTTTCTTCCCTTCTATCACTGGGGTGTCCATCTTGGGTGGCTTGAATGTTGCTGGATCCTCAGCCATTCAGATGGCCTCGATCTGGATCAGCTCTATTGGAGAGGGCTTCTGGGCTTCTTTGTAGGCCTGGTGGCAAAACTTGAGTCAGACTTCTGGAGTGGTCTTGGCTCAGAGAAGCTCCATTTATCTGAGTTTCTCTCCTTATACCCACTTACAGAATCCATGGCACTGGGCTTGGGCCAGGTAAAGCTGTGGAAGAACAGTAGTGTAACAGCCTCTGGGTCTCCGCTTAGAGAAAGAGTGAGGGGTGCTGCTAGGGTGGGCTGGGTCGATGCAGGCTCTCTCTCTTTTTTTTGTTGTCTCTCCACTGTGTAGCTTTAGTTTGTGGCATGCTTTTACCACTTGAATGTACTTGATCTCCCTCGGTGGGAAAGCCCTTGTGGGGTGTGCAGCCGGCACCTCTCAGCCCTGCATGTTGTTCAAAACAGTGAATGGTCTCCTGGGTCTGCTTTGTGATCAGAGAATTCATGATAACATGGGTAGTTCTAGCCTTTGCCACTTGTCCACATTGTCAGTGCTATAGGGTCATGGCAGGTGGTGTGCATACTGGCGTCTCCTTAGTCTACTTTGGCAAGGTTCTGCTACTTGTGTCTGGAATCACTGGCTTCCAGGGGATGCTGCGCATAACTGAAGGAAGAGGTAACATGGTGTAGGGCCCTTGAGGGCATTGTCATGGCTGAATGACTGACAGTACATCCTGGTGGGGAGGGACATCTTGCCTAGAGGCCCACTAGGCTCAAGGGCAGGCCTTTGGAGTTCTCTCAAAGCCATTGAAAGACTGGGATCCAGGTGCTTTAACTGTAGAATTCTGGAGCTGAGTCCCTACGACCACAGTGAAATAATGTGACAATCATGCTGACAAATATTCATGAGGGACATTGTCCAGCCACCCAAATTAGCAAAGCTTCCCTGGAAGAGTTTATCCAGAGGTTCTGTTTCTCTGCCACTATGGGGCTGCCTATGGCCTGAGCTCCAGAGCTAGAAGGCTTCAAAGACCCATGTCTGTTGGATGTGGTGCAGTTGGAACCAAGCCATGGTGTGCTGGCCACAAAACGTGTTCAGGCCTCGGGCACTGATCGACAAGTGCTGGCTGCCACGAGGCTCAGACTCCGCCATTAACTTTGCTCTTGAAGAGCTAAGTGACATTGGGTAAAGCACAGTATCTCAGTTTCCTTGTCTTAGAAAATGAGAATAAAATACCTGCTCTCTCTACTTCACAGGGTTCTTATTACATCAAACAGTCCTTTTTCTCATTGGTTTTTTGAGACAGTGTAAGTGTGTGAAGTAAAAGAATGTGTGTGAAAATATTTTTTTAAGTTTTAAGGGGCACACAAATGTAAAAATAACTGCTTATGATTTTAATAGTAAATCCAGGCTAAAATGTCATCATTTTTATGTTCAATTAAAGTCAACCAACATTTCTGAGGCCCTGCTTTTGGACCTGACCCTTTGGGAAGGAGTGTTAAGTTGTACGCACACACCTTAGGTACGGAGAGGCAATTTTCCTTTGGCAAGCTCCCTGCCCCCCAAAGCAAAGATGTGTGGCAAAGAATTAGAAACCATTGTCCTGGGATACTGTGGCTTTTCCTCCTAAGAACCACACTTTGATTCTTGCTAATCCACCTCTCATTAGAAATGTGTATAGGAAAAAGAGGTGGGTCCCTTAGCTCAGGGCTAGAGGTAATTGGCAGAACACAGGAGAGTCAGTGATGGACGGCAGGGGTAGAAAAGAAAAAGAGGGACCTGGGAATTGGAGAGAAGAAAAGACAATGTACAAAGAAAATCAATCCTCCCAATTGTGGCGTGTGGAGAGAAGGAACCAAGCTATAAAAATGGAAAGTGAGGACCTCAGATTCAATGTTGGATGCCAGGTGGACATGGCTTGAAAACAAAATGAGGCTATTATCACTGAAGTCCATTTGATAGAGCTTATGTGTAAGAGTTAAGCAATGGTCACTCTTGTCCAAAATCATAAAATAAGGTGCCAGGGTGATTTGTCACTCTGCTCTTCTAATAAACCCCAACTTTAGGAAGCATCTATAAACTTGGGCCTCACCCTAAAAACTCTTACTATGTCATTGTAGATTAGTCCAGTCTCTGGCACATAGTAGGCATTCAATAAGTATTTGATAAATAAACCAAAAGATTGCAGACCTACTTAGGTTAATTTAAGTTTTCATGGGGTTGGAGGGTTCAAAGCTAGAAAAGAGCACATTTCCCTCCTCATTCTTTTATTTCCTTGAACGTGAGACTCTCAATTAAGACTCCTCCAGTCTCCGTACAGGTCTTTCTCCACTTACAATGGGATTACGTCCCAAGAAACTCATCGTAAGTTGAAAATACCATTAAATCCCCGAAAATTCACTTAATACACCTAACCTACCGAACATCAGAGCTTAGCCTAGCCTACCTTAAACCTGCTCAGAACACTTATATTAGCCTTCAGTTGGGCAAAATCATCTCTCACAAAGCCTATTAATAAAGTGTTGAATGTCTCATGTAATTTACTGGATACTGTACTGAAAGTGAAAACCAGAATGGTTGTATGGGTACAGAATGGTTGTGTTTGGGTTGTTCATCCTCGTGATGGCGTAGCTGATTGGGAGCTGTGGCACTGCCACTGCCCAGCATCACAAGAGTATTGTACTGCATATCGCTACCCTGGGGAAAAGATTAAACTTGAAAGTTCCAAGTATAGTTTCTACTGAATGCATGTTGCTTTCCCATCATCATAAAGTCGAACCATTGTAAGTTGTCAGGGACCGTCTGTAGATAATTTAATAATAGCTGGTACTTATTTAATGGTTGTGTTGGGCACATGTGTGCTTGAGACGTTCACATGATCTCAGTCAATCCTTGCAGCATAAGTGAGCACATAATTATGGTACTTTAAACATGGAGAAAGTAAAATTCAGGGAGGCTGCCTTTAGACAGGGTAAGTAACTTGGCAAAAGTCACACAGCTAGTAAGTTGCATATGGGTTTCTGTAATTATTTTAGTAGAAAGGGTACTAGGAATTGGATCTTTATAACCACATTTGTCTAAGTGGTTAGAGCCAGAAGAAAGTGTGTACGATGAAGGTAAGGTATCATTAATACCTGAGCACTGTTGGCAGTGACCTTAAGAACAGATGGAATGGCTAGGGCAGAGGCTTTCAAATGCTTCTGATGGCAACCAAAGTAAGAAATGCATTTTAAATTCTAACACATACACACACATGTGCATGTGCACACACACACAATCACACATACCTATATACATAACTGAAGTAAAACTTTAAGCAGTGCTTACCATCACTATGTGCAATGCATACTAATTTTTTCTGTTCACTTTTCTTCTCTTTCCTTCCCTTCTCTTACACTCTGTTCTACTCCAGTGTTTTACATGCTGGTTGGGACACACTTACTTGACTTCACTATACACTAATAGGTTATGATCTGCAGTTTGAAAACCCCTGAGCTAGAAAACAATAGAGGTGGTAGAAGGAGCATGGACCTTTGATTCAGACAGTTGTGGGGATTGAATCCTGGGCTGCTATTATATTAACTGTGCGGACTAGAGCAAGCAACATCTTCTTTTGAGCTTTTGTTTCTCATCCGTAAAAGGGGGATAATGATACCTACTTCAAAGGGTTATAGAGAAGAATGAGCAATGAATATAGGCGTCCACCCTAGCACGTAGCTTGTCTCCCAGAAGGACGGTGACAGCCATGTACTGATGCATTTAAGAATGTAGAGTGCTCGTCCTGGCACCAGCTAGCTGTGTGAGTTTACGTAAGTAATTTCTTTAAGCTTCTCTCTAAGTTATGTAATTCCTCTAAGCTTCAGTTTACTCATCTGTAAAAAATGGGAGAAATAGTAGTACCTACCCCATAGGCTTGTTTAAGAATTAAATGTGATAACACATGGAAAACCCTTAGCACAGCACCTGGTGCTTAGTATGTGCTCAATAAACTATTATTGGCTATATTAGCTGTTGAACAAATATATCTATTATTACTGTCCAACCACTTAAGGCTAGCCTGAACTCCCCAGACTAGGTTACAATATCTATTCTGATGATACAAACTCAGGATTGTGTGTGTGCATGTGCACATGTGTATGTGTATGTGTATGTGTGAAATTGGAATTGCTGTTAACTTTGTTCACCAGTATTTTCTAGAGGCCAAAACAAACTTGGCTGCAGCAGTGGAAATCATTCTAGTAAAGAAAGGTTAGTTCCAAATTGGATTCCCTCTCCTTGTTCTTCTTAAGTATTTCTACAAAATCCAATCTTTGGCTTGACATTAAAGGCTTATTTTCAGTGAGCAGACTTCACACACCAAAAAAAAAGAATTAAAGAAAAAGAGAGAAAAGAACATGACTGTACACACTAAGTAGTGGGAAGTGAGTTGAATTCTTCTGAGGTCGGTTAAGGAACTCTGTGGCATGGCCCCTGCCCAAAGCCTTACTCCTTCCCACCTGTGAGGCAGCCTCATGGGATTCATGCTCTGTGTAATCCCCTCCTCCTGTTGGGCTGGACCTAGTGACTCACTTCTAACTAAGAGGATAAGGTGGAAAACAGTGTACGACTCAGAGATTAGGTCATAGGAAGCAGTGTGGTATTGCCTCCCTCTCTTCTGGATTCCTTGCTCTGGGAGAAGCCAGCTGCCATGTTGTGCCCCATGGAAAGGTGCATGTGATGAAGAGGTGAAGCCTCCCACCAATACTCACGTAAGTGAGGTTGGAAGCTGATCCTGCAGCCCCTTCAAAGACTACAGCCCCAGCCAATAGTTTGTGACTTCACCGGAGACCCTGAGCCAGAACGATTCACACAGGTGCTCCCAGATTCAGGACTCTCAGAACCTGTGAAATAATAACTGTTTTTTCAAGTTGCTAAGCTTTGGAGATGATTTGTTTTATAGTAATAGTGACTACACTACCCTTGAATCCCACTTCACAGCATCTCTGTGTTCCATCAGGCAGTTCATTATTCATTCAACAATTCCCTCGTTCATTCCATGAACTTTTATGAATTGTTCACCATGTGTCAGGCAGTGTAATGACCTTCAGATCCTAACTTGAAGGAGATTACAGTCCAGTGGTGGAAATAAGCAGACTAAAAATTAAAAGGCGAGCTGCATGCTAAATGCCACCATGTGGTTTTGTTTTGAGGGCTTTGGGAACTCAGGGGAGGAAATGAGAACTTCCAGCCTGGCCAGATGAGAGAGGGATGAAACAGGGAGGGGATGGCACTTAAGCCTTCATACTAAGGTGTGATGGCTTTGTAATGAGTCACCTTGTCTAGGCTGACTACATTTCCCAGAATTCCTTTTCTTCTACATTTCTGTTTAGAGTGGGCCACGAAGGAGATTCTTGCCGCAGGCAGAAGGGAAGCAGCAGCCAGTTTGTGGTGCACACATGTTGATGCTAATCTGCTAACTCACCTTGTTAGTGTGAAGCAGCAGCCAGGCCTGCAATTTCTCTACCTTCCCTTGCGCCTTCCTTCAGCTTTTCTGACTTCTGGGTTCAGTGTGTATGCTTAGCTCTGTGATAAAGAGCTTTTGCTTCTAAAGGACACTTTCATCACCAAAGTGAAAAGCAAGACCAGACAAGGTTTCAGCCCTTCTTTGTTTCTGGGATGCCAGCCTTCCTGACTGCTTGGAGCTCCAGCCTCAGATATGGAGACAAGAGCCTTACAGATACTGCTCTACCACCTCCCACAATTGTGTAGTCCAGTTCCCTGTGACAGACATGAGAGAAAATATGAACAGGTGAAATGAAAAAAAGCATTCGAAGCAGAGGGAATAGCATGAACAAAAACATGGAAGGGAACAGTAGGAGTAATACTTAACCACTGGCATGCCATTGCTACTGACCAATCAGAACAAACTCTGGCTCCAGCACTGACCAATCAGAATGAAGCAGGGTCCTCAAGGGCCCTGATTGTGTCCCCTTCAATTACTGGATTATGGAGACTATCTGAGAAGTCTGGGTGGCTCTTGTGGTTAAGGCATTTGGAGGATCTATCAGAGATGTGGCTATTTACCAATTGGAACAGAAATGTTTTAATATTTTAACAACTGGTACTATTATACTAGTGCATTCTAGCTGTATGGCAGCTCTGAAAAAACATGTGAGGCATATGTGATAAGGAATGAGTTTTTAATGTGACTGGAACATTGGCTGGCTTGGTGTGTGTCTGTAGTTTTAAACCCCAGTTACTCAAGTCAATGGAATTGACGAAACTGATTTAACCTGCTGTATCTTATGTGGCCATAGTCATAGTAGCTATTAAAACTGTTCTGTGGATAAATTGAATTTAATCCAATTACAGAAGACCAGGACCCTATCCCTTCACTGAGTGAGGGTTCAGAGAACAGGAATTTTAAGCTCTCTTCTGCCGTTGACACACTGTATGCCGGACAAGTCACTTAACACAACCTATCCTGGAGCCAGAAAGCAGTGACTTCACTTGGCCCTTCTTCTCTGTAATTTTCTGGGGATCTGAAATGCTTTTCCATTCTTGAAAACTATAGCCATTATGCCCTTCAACTTTGGAGTAAAGATGAATCTAACCCAAGAAGCTTGCTCTGTATTTCACTGCCTCATCACCAGAATTTTAGTCTGGCAATTACTTCGTATGAGTTGATCCATTATTGTCCTGCTCTCTCTAGAGAGCATCACAACTGTGTAGTTTATCCCTCCTTTTGATTGATTTCTCAGCAAATCACTTGCCAGGTATTCCTTTTATACCCTGTAATGTCCCCTGGTACTTAGAATTCTCTGTACAGCAGGTGCCTAATATCAATACTTATTTCATATATCACTTTGGTAAATTTTCCATCTCCAAATGAAAGTCAAACAGGACATTCTAAACTAAAATATTTAAGGGTTTTGGATTGTGTATAGCTCTGTATTGTCTCTGCTAGCATGAATAATTAAGGATAGATTTGGACCCCTGTGTGTGCATGCCCATAATAATATATGTGAGCATATAATAATGGTGTATAAATTAAATCTTTTTGCTTCCAATGAAAAGGCAGCCTTGTTCAATGATGAGTAAGTATGAATACAAAGAGCACTTCAGCATACTTAGAGCCACTGATGTCTCTTAGATAAGATCAAACTACCAGAAATTAGTATTTGTCATTAAAAGAAATTCAAATCATAAACAGAAAAAATAATACAGTCAACCCTGAGATACTTTCAATATTCTTCTAGGGCAGTTGGGCTTAATTTGCACACAGCTAAGCCCATCCTTACTAATAAACATGTCACCATTGAACTCATTGTCCTTTTGGGAAATGAGAAATACAAGTTGAATGTTTATAGGGAAAAATAAACACAGGAAAATATTGGTCTATGGTTAAAAACAAACTTTGAAATCCAAACAAAAAAGTGGATACGCTGACTAACAAAATGGTAGTGTCTGAATGCAATTGCTGAGAATTTGGGATTTTGAATACAAATTCTTTCCTCTCAAGCAATTGAATTAGTAGAAGAAATTATAAATGAACAGAAATGACTACAAACAAAAGTCTTATGGCTTTTACAATTACTACAAAGCAAATTTTCCTTCTTAACCGTGGAAAATTGTTCAGAAAATGATGAGGTAGGTTTTTGAGCTTTTCTACTTGTCTTGTTTTCATGTTTAGCAAATATACATTTAATTATATTTGAATATACTTACTGCAACTATAGGTGAAAAAAATGAACACGTTCATTTAGCATGACCTTATGAAGTGTACAAAGCAAAGGAGAATGAGAATTTTTTTTCTCTCCATTCTGTTTCCCGGGAATAAATCATAAGTTGTTCACTGTTATTGAACCGTTTTTCAATAGTTCACCTCCCAGCATTAGCATGAATAAATTTCTCCTCTCAGTATAGAAAGCAATTCACCGTTTCCTTTCTCTCTCTTAACCACATCCAATCCTTCAAGTTCACTTGTTCTCTTACACATAGGTGTATATAGTTCTTAATTCTTAGCAGACTTCTCATTCCCCAGTAGAAAGTCTCATCTATGCCAGTGCTCTTTAGTCAGAATTGGTCTTCTGAGTCCATATGTTGCTTCCTGTCAGTTCCTTTCATGAAGAGCATCACAGAAGCTTTATTCATTAGCATTCTGAGTGGTTTCTCTACTGTGGGGGTAGCTCTAATGTGATTTATATTTAGTTCTTCCCATGCTTCTAGTTCCTTACATCAAGCCCTCCTATTAGCGGTGAGATGAGTGAGCAAATTGGAAAAGGTTTTGAACCCTTGGTGAATTTCATCCTAAAATATACCAGAATGCTATAATCTGTATGCAATCTTCATTAAGAACTCCCACCACCTGCTTGCTGAAGCCACAGCACAGCTCCACTCATAATCACCATGCAGGGGGCAGCATTAGTTAACGTCATTAGACAAATGTTGATCTTCTTTTGCATGTTCATTAGCACCAGGTGGGAAGAAACTGCTAGATACAGGCGGGGAACTTTTGGGGATGATTCAGGATTATGCATCATTTAATTATCTAACTTTATGAGCATCCTTAAAAAACCAAAGAGGCTAACAAAGAATTAATTTTCTGTTTTTGTTGTTGTTTTCAGATACCTCAGGGTCAGTGTCAGTTTCCAGCCGCACTAAAGAAAGTAGAGGATGATCTTTACTAGTGTGGCATTGGGCAAGTCACTTAACCTCTCTGTGTCTCATATTCCTCATCTATAAAATAGTAATTTTATGTCTCATAGGGTTGGTATGAGGATTAAATGTGTTAACACAGATAAAAGCATTTTGAATAGCACCTGGTTAGGTGCAGTTATCATCATCACCATAACCTTTTGCTAACTCTTCTTTAACATTGTTCATCTAAACACTGGGGAGCCCACAGTGCCCAAAATAGAATCACAGAGAACGATTTGACTCTGAAGCACAGCGGCTTCTCTTGTTCTTTTCTTTTTAAACCTACATTCTTGGAGCACTTCCTAAGTGCCAGTCATTATGCTAAGCTCTTTGCAAACATTTTCTCATGCAAACCTCACAACAAGCCTAATAGGATAGACACTATTATAATTTCCATTTTATAGATGAGGAAATTGGAGTTTGGAGAAGTTAATTTGCTTATAGAATTAAGATCTGCAGAATCTAAGAAGTGGGTGGACTTATTTCATATTAACCTTAAGGTGTTGTATTCACCTTAAGACTAACTGTGATAAAGTTTTTAGAGCTAAAAGGACCTTTACACTTACATATTCCATATGAAGGAGTTATGGCTCAGAAGTTAACAACTTAAGCCAGGATCACACAGCCAGTTGTGACCAGCCAGGACCAGAATATTTGCAGGAATACCTGTCTCTACAATGCACTGCTTTTTATTTTAATATTATTTTGCATAATTAATAGATCTCTTTAAGTGTGAAAATACTTAATCTATGCATTACTTTCAGGGCATGAGTTTCTTCAGCAAGGAAATCATATGCTTAAATGGAAAATTAATTGAAGGGAAGAATACTTCCGTTAGGTTTTTTACTTAATTTAAAATTAAACACAATTGCTTTAAGTGAGCAACATCTTAAAAGATGGTGTTAAAATCATACCCCAGAAGCCAAAAATATGATAATAAAAGGTTTACAGTGCCTGTGTTACCAGACAGTCTGCAATCCCATTTTCTCTCCAATGTTTATAACTAGCATGGAACTGAGAGAATTAAGAACAGTCTTCTTTCAGCTTCTCTACGACCTCTGTTTTAAACCTGAATTTCTTAAGGCAGGGGAGAAAAGGGAATTCCCTGTTTCTGCATCTGCCACCCCCATTGCTCTCAACACACACGCGCATGCACACACACACACACACACACACACACACACACACACACAACTACTTTTCCCAGAATGAAATCTACTTTTTTTCATCTATTCTTTCTCGCAGCCTGCACTCCCTCCCCCAAATCTCTCCCTCCAAACCTAAATTTCAGAATTTGACTCAGTGACATTCTGTCAAGATCAAAGTCAAATGATAATTTCCATGAAAATCAAAGTAATTTCAGTCTCCCTCTCTCCCTGAAAGCCTGGGTCTCATGCCAGTGAAACACTATAAACATTCCACATTTCCCCTTCTCCTCAGGACCAAACCCCATGCTCCCTCTTTTTTTTTCTGGCATCTCTTCTCTTCAAGTGCATTACTGCTTTTCTGCAGAAATGAATTTGAAGCTGAACATTTCTGCAAACAAGATTTAGCTACTTTTAGTCTGTCTCTGGCTCTCTCTCTCTCTGGGGTAAGCAGTGGCTGTGAGACTTGAGGCTGAGGTGAGAATAAAGGACCAAGAAGGGGCAGGGGAGAAAGTTAGAAGATGGAGTGCTGGTGGTGGTGGTGGTGGGAGGATGGTGGGAGATGAAGTGGGGATATAGGAAATTGGTATTTAGTGACTTTCTGTATGTCAGGTATCACTGTAGGTATAAGAAAAAATTATTATTTTACATATGAGTAGCCTCAAACTCATGGAAATCGTTTCAAATTTTCATTGTCAAAGAGCTTATAAAGGGCCTAGTTAAAATACTAACCCTTTGCTGTCTGACCCCAGAGTCCAGGTTTTGTACAGAAGTATGAGGTCAGTGGCATAAATATGGGGAGAACTAGGAGGGGCTGTATGCCACACCGTGACCCCACCATTACACACTGCTGGTGACTTCCTTCACACGTCTTTATGGTGAATTATCCAGCTGACCTTGTATATAACAAAGGGACCAAAAGCACCTGCAAACTAGAGTTTGGACAAGGACCTTACCCTCTCTCATTGCCTCACCCTCCCTCCGTGCACAATCATGTATATGCTCAAGTAGCTCCTTGTGCAGGGGGGCAGAGGAAGTTCTGATTTTGATCTTAAAGTGGAAGGGGACCCTTTCTGAAATCACTGATGCGTTCCAGGAACCCTCCCACAAAGTCATTGACTGGAGGAGTGACTTCATATTTCCCTTTGACCAAGATGTTACCTGGGAAGTTTCGTGCATATGAAAATCATTTTCCCCCTCAAGAAATGGAATAGTAATTTCTCCACTTAGTTAGGAAACACTCTCAGAAAGGAAAAATGCAGTATTTTTTTTATTTGAGAGGAAAATATCAAATTCCTAACATAGGAAATCTCCCTAGAGTCTACCTTCAGTAGGAAAGCTCATTTTGTATTTTGCAAGTTTTATGAGAAAAGCATTCAGCTCTAATAAGTAGCTATTTGAGTATTATTCCTTGTGTGTTAAATTCATTTGTTGAGACTAACATAATACCACGGGATGGAGACTGGTCCCAGTAGGAGTTATAAGTCATCCTGGGGATTATGACATGAAATGTTCAGATATCCATTATTAAAAATGAATCTGTTTTCTTTTGCTACTTTTCTTCCTAGTGGGGAAAAGAAAGAAAAGGAAAAGTACCGTATAGATTCCACTAAAACAAACAAATAAACCAAATCCTAGAGTGTATATTCAATAAAGTCTTGGCTTGACATAAGGTCCTGATTTGGTAATATGAGTCGGCAAGTGGTTTTCCTGATCTAATTGGATAGGAATATAAGGAAATAGAAGTCAGAATTAACATTTAATGAGCACACTACCCATGCCTGTTGCCATGTAACTTTACAACACTTGCTGTCCCACTCCTATTCTGAGCTCAGCCTTGTGACTTGCTTTGGCCGATGGAATGTTAACAAATGTGATGCAAGCAGAAACCCGAAAGGTGCTTGAGTTTCCACTTGTTCTTGTACCCTGCCATCGCCATGAGAACATGTCTGTGTTAGCCTGATGGAGGATGAGAGACACACGGAACAGAGTGAAGCCATGCCAGTCACCGCAGCTGAGACAATCTAGATTAGTCAACACCCAGGCAATCCGTGAACATATAAGCAAGTCCAAGACCAAAAGAACTGCTTAGCTGAGCCAAGATCAGCAAAGCTTCTGAGCACACCTCCCAGATGCATGAGTAATAAATGTTTATTGTGTGGTTTGCGGTGGTTTGTTATGTAGTATTATTGTGGCACAAGATAATCGATAGAAAACCTGCAGTGACGAAATGGTTTCTGGATATCAAAACACATTGTAATTGTGTTGCATGTTATGTGCAAGTGACAGTAGGGACTTGTGTTAAGGTTGACTGTAGCCACGTGTGAATGAGCCACATCCAGGTAAGTAGCGGAAGGGGTCTCACTTAAAAGATGAGATCATTTTTGCACCATTTGCTCAGGGAAAAGGAGTCTCTCTCCAGGTGGAAATTAAGATCAAGGATCATAGTCAGGTGGGTGTTATGATAGGATCTCTCCTAGGCAGGAGCTTTTGGCTAGGAGGGTGTTTCTCTACGGTCCATTCAGAATGACTTTAGCTGTGCAGGTATTGACCAGGAGGTGAGAATTGATGGACCCAGGTGTTTCCATGTGACCATGATGATGATGATGATGATGATGGCAGCTGACTCTTACTGAGCAGGTTGCTTATTATGTCCCAGGTGCTATACTCAGCCCTTGATATATATTAGCTCATTTAATCTTCATAACAATCCTATCAGATAGGTATTACTTTTTCCCCTATTTTATACAGGAGGAAACTGAAGCCCAGAGCTCTTAAGTGACTTGCCAGAGACAAATAAGAATGAAAGAATAGGGCTTCCCTGGTGGCGCAGTGGTTGAGAGTCCGCCTGCCGATGCAGGGGACACGGGTTCGTGCCCCGGTCCGGGAAGATCCCACATGCCACGGAGCGGCTGGGCCCGTGAGCCATCCGCTGAGCCTGTGCGTCCGGAGCCTGTGCTCCGCAACGGGAGAGGCCACAACAGTGAGAGGCCCACGTACCGCAAAAAAAAAAAAAAAAAAAGAATGAAGAATAGAGCTGGGTGGTCACAAATCTGGCTCAAGAACCTCTATGCCAAAGGGCTTATGGAACCAAATAGACAAGTTGAGTTGGGACCAGAACTTTACACTTTGTAAACTGGGCTGTTTATATTCCTTGTATGTAGTTTCTGACTCTGCATGGGAACAAATTTCATCCCACATGAGACCAATATCATGGTGGCAACAGGAAGAGAATAGACAGAGCTAGAGTTGGGAGTGAGAGCAAGAGAAAGAACAAGAAGAAAACCTCGATGGGAAGGTGAAGTTGGGGGACAAGGTCAAGTGCCCTCAGTCAGGGGCTTACCTCACTCACTTTCCCTGGGAGATTCTCTACCTGGTGCTGTTTCCTTAGAGGTTCTGGGTTTAATTTTATTGAAGAAAGTGGAATTTCCTTATGTTTTGTAAGTGCCAGGCACTTTTCTAAGCATTTCACATACATTATGCATTGAATTTTAACAACCACCCTCCAATGATTAAAGATATTTTTAGCCTTAGTTTCAAAGATCCGTGCTATTCAAAATGCAGTTCCTGGACTGGGTGGCAGGCAGTGAGCTCTTTCTTTCCAGTCCACAGTGAGATGAGACACTGACAGCAGGTGTCTAGAGACTTTTAACAATTAGAGTAATTTTTTGACTGTTAAATCTAATCATCTAAAAAGAGTGTATATTTTATGTCTATGCTTTTTATTTTCCTGGTAATTAATTTCAATGAATTTTACATCAGTATTCTTCCTCAAATGGATTGGAAATTTAAGAAATATGGTTTAAGAAACATGTCTAGATAATAGAACTGAGGCTCAGAGAAATGGAGTAACTTGCCGCAGTTTTAGTCATTAAGAGGCAGGGCAAGACTCAAACTCAAGTCCTAATCCAATGCCCATCAACTCACTTTATTTTTATTAAAATTAACATCCAACTTGACTAAGAACTGTGCCTGCCCATACCTGCCTATGTAAACAATGACACTAAGCTTGATTTTGCAAGGCTGAGAGGAGGGTGGTAGGCACTGGGCCTTTCTATTGCTGGTCAGTCGAGTCATTCCGGAGCATAGAAATTGGACTTGAGAGCTGGACTTTATCAAAATGATGCTACCCATGTGTTCATGTAGTAGACACACAGCCATGGCATGATTCATGTAGAATCTCTTGGAAATAACAGCAAAGCTTTCTCCTTTGCTCCTTCTGTGACTCCCTAAAGGAGAAAAATAGGAAATACATAAAATTCTCATTTAAGAAAAATTGTCTAACAGACCCTACATTTAGTGAAGCAGTTCATTTTGTGGTTTAAAATTCAAAGGAATTTCTTCCTATCATCTGTTAAAAATACAGTCGTGTAGTGATTACCACGAAAAGTAGTAGATAGACATGGGCTTTGGAGCAAAAGACACATTAGACTGGGGTCCTGCCTTTGCCATTGTCTTACTCTGCAATCTTGGCATCATGCTAACATTTCTGAACTTATTTTCTCATTTGTAAAATATGAATAATTCATACCTCATAGGATTTTGGGATAATTTAATAAGGTAACTTATGTAAACTGCTCTCATCAAGTCTGAAGTAGGAGGATAATTACATCAGATGCCCCCAAACCAAATCCATTTAACCAGCTTGTTTGAGATCCTTTCAAATGCTGTGGCTGTACAACCTCTTAATAATTAAAAGTTTTTTTTTCTTTTTTTTTTTTTTAATTAGTTACTCAGCAAGTAGGGTTTTTTGGTCAAGGAATGAAACAAGGTCATTTGACTCAATTGTAAAAATTGAATTAACTGAATGATTTGCATGTTTTGTTTCCGTACACAGAGTCTAATAATTCAGGATGATATTCTGGTCTATTGCACATTGAAAAGTGATTTCACTGAGTCTGTGATGTACTCACTTTCATAGATTACTGATAGTCTTATCTCATAAGGATGTTGGGAGAGTCAATTAGATTATGTAATAGATACGTGGTACATGATAAGCACTGAATAAATATATTTCCCCCGTATTCTGCTTTATTTATAAGTGCTACTGTTTTTAGGTCAATGCCACTCTATAGCGTTTGATTATATATAATCAAATAGTACTTTTCTTTTAATTTAAGACTTAACAGGATGAAATTATTTGTACTTAGAAGGTAGAGATATGGGCACCTGTGATTTAAAGCCATTATGAATTTGCCTTGAAACGCTATGGTGAAATTTCTCCAAATGAATGATAATCAAATCTCTATGATAAATGATTCCCAAGGTCTGCACTCCCAACTAGTTTATGAAGCAGCATTGAGCCTTTGGCATTTCCTCAGTAATTTGTCCCTAAATTGTGTCAACAAGTGCTTGTGTACTTTTTAGAGTTTTACCTAACTGTTTTTGCCTTTAACCATTCCAATATCCATTTCTGAGCAAGACACAAACCTGTGCTTTAAACTGTTAATTGATTTTCCTTGCAACATCCCATGGGTCTGAAGTCAAAAGCCTCTTTCAGGGGCTCATTATAGGCAACATTGGAAACTATTTCCGAAACTAAACCATATAGGATTAGTTAGAAAACCACCTGGAAATATTGGATAACTTTATTTCTATCGCCCGGCTGTCACTTTGGTTGAATCCACAGCTTTTAGATCCTTCCAGAGCACACAAAATAACCAGCTCACAGGATTATTTAAGCATTAAATGAGATGACGTATATAAGAGTACTTTCCAAATTATCAACAATATACAAAGGCTATACCAAGGTCAGATATTGTAATTTCATAGAATGTTTTTGCTTCTCTGTGGTTCCTTCATGGTCACAAGATGGCTGCCATAGCCGAATGTCACATACTTATATGACAGTGTTCCAAGCAGGAAGATTTTCTCAAAGTTTTATCAGGCGGGAAAATCTTTCCCAGAAGTCCCCACTCCAGCAGACTGATCTTAAGTTTTCATTGGGCAAAACTAGGTCACACATTCATCCCTAAGGGAGGATAATAGAATTATCCATCCCAGGCAAGGGGAAACGGGATTACCAAGATTGATTTAGGCCAAAATGACACAAAGGGTCTGATTTAAAGGTCTTTGATATCCAGCCTCCAGTCCCAAGATCGTAGCATAGCTGTTCTGGGCTCCCTTACTTCTTGGCTCCTAGTCAGCTTTCATACAGACACTTCTCTCATCTAACCACTTCTTGGACATCTTGACTGTGCATTCTGATATTCCTTCTTAAAGTGTACTTAGCATTTCCATGAAGGAAGTATGGCAAAAAAAATCCTCCAAGTGTGCCTGAACTATACTACATGTATTCTTCCATGTTTGTCTCCTTCTCTGTACCTCTTGTCCACCCATGGTAATGTGGAATTGGAGGGGAATAGTGAGCTTGGAATCAGATGGACCTGAGTATGGCTCCATCACATCTTAGCTAAGTCATAGAACATTTTTGGAACTTCATTTCCTCATCTATAAAGGAATGATAAAAATACCTCCTCATAGGATGGAAAATACCTGGCATATGGTGGGGAACCAAAAGAGGTGACCCGTTTCTTTGTTATTTTCATTGTCAAGCCACACATCAGTTCCTGTGATTGCCCTATATCCAAGATGGGTTCCAACTCTTCACCTTGCTCACTGTGTTGGAGACCTGGTTTTTGATGGCTTATTCTGGCTTTAACACTGTTCTCCTTCAAGACATGCTCATTGCTTCTAATATTCTGCTTTTTGTCTATTGATTCCAGCCCAACTCTGGATAAAAGATGCTCAGACCCCTGTGCTGCAGTCTGAAAGACACAGCAATAAAAAATTTCATCTTCTTGTGAAGATGAATAAAATAAGACAAATGCAATGAACATATGAGAAAGTGCCATCAGGGACAGCAAAGCCCAGTTGCAGTCATAAACAAAGGCTGGACAGGTGGCTAATTGCAATAGGTAAGGTAGGCTCTGGCAACATGAATAGCTACAAGGACAGTAAAACTTCACAGGACTGTGTTCACATAGGGTATGGTAAAAGAAGCAACAGAAACAGATCAGGAAAAGACAACAGATCAAAAGAGAAAGGGACCTGGGCATGACCCAAGCCATTCGGATAAATGAAGTGTTGACAAAAGACCTGGAAGCCCAAAAGACCCATTTCTGTAGATTTCCTTTAAACCATAATGAAACACTTAGAATTAGCTATATTTGTTTAATTTGGGTACATAGTCAACTTAGGTTTTAAACTTTTTCATGGTGTGTGTGTTGTTACGCCAAGAATTTATTTTCATTTCATTTTTAGATATACACGTGTAGACCCTCAAAAGAAGCCGAGTAACATCTAGTACAGTTCAGTCTGGCTCTAACCACTGATTATCCCTAACTGGTTTCACTTGCACTCTTAGCCACACAGGGCTGGGGTGCGGTGAAATGTCTCACAAATATTTACCTGCTCTCACCTGTTGTTGAGACCATGGGTTCAGCATTTAACCTAGGAGCAGAAGCAGAAGACAGATTGGCCATTGTCGTCAGGTCCTTTTTGTTGGCACTCTAGACTGCTTGGAAACTACACACTGCCCCACACGAGTTGTTGAGTATGTACTCAACACCTGACCTCAGCTAATCTGATGACTGGTTTCCTGACCCTCTTCTTTGCCCTGGCGTTTATGTTGTTGAAGAGTAACATTTGTTTTGATTGCCAGCCAGGGTCTCCTATCTCCCCACCTTACCATTTCTGGGGAGATCTGCATCTTACAGTCTTAAGTGGCAACATTTCTTCTTACCAGTTATGCAGTCCTCTTTCCTCTAGTCACCAGATTGCTCAGTCCTGCCCTCCTCACTGGCTTCTGGCCTCTTCCCAACAGAATCAATCCTCTGTGGATCTCTGCCCTGAGTCCCAGTCTCATTCCCAGTTTCAAACTCTAAATTTGACCTGCTGTTCCCTCAGTTCCAGTGCCTCCCCAGAATAAGCTGTTTTGGTACAGCCTCCTCTTAGCAATTGTAAGAAAACACAGTGGAAGAGAAACATGCATCTCACGAGCACCTTCCCACTTTCTTGGGCTCCATAGACCTTAAAGGAAGGGCCCAACACTAAGATGGTGAGGGCAAAGCCTGGTACCCAGTGTTTACCTAGAAAACACATCCCTTTTTCTGTCAGTGGTATACTCATCTCTCCCTAACTTTTAAGGCAAGTATAACCCCTAGATCAGAACATCAATTTCGTTTCCAAAGAATCCAAGAGAAGTAGCTTTAATTTCATCAAATCTAAATGATAACAATAAGAGCAAACTTTCATTGAGTGCTTAACTGTGTTACCTAATATACTCCTCTCACCAACCCCCTGAGGTATCATTCTGATCATCCCCACTTTACAGTTGAGAAGACTGGGAAACAGAGAGGCAAAGTAACTTTGCCAAGATTACACAGCAAATAATTGCCAGACAGGATTCAAAGTTGTACATTCTGCAGAGTCTGAGCTCTTAACCATTATGGAACGTGCTTCCAGATCTTTGATATTATACTTGGTATAAATATATAATTAAACAAATCATAGAGGATATGAAAATTGTGGATTTTGGCAGGGATTTTTCTTTAAAAGTTGGGAGATTTAAAAAAAATTTTTTGCATGTGAAAATAAGTAATTTATCCTTTAATCAAAAGGAAGATAGGGGCTTCCCTGGTGGCGCAGTGGTTGAGAGTCCGCCTGCCGATGCAGGGGTTACAGGTTCGTGCCCCGGTCCGGGAAGATCCCACATGCCACGGGGCGGCTGGGCCCGTGAGCCATGGCCGCTGAGCCTGCGCGTCCGGAGCCTGTGCTCCGCAACGGGAGAGGCCACAACAGTGAGAGGCCCACATACCGCAAAAAAAAAAAGAAAGGAAGATACATGGAGACACGTGATTAATGCTTTGAGAAAGCATTGAGCCATGTATATAGCCTAAAGTGTAAAGTCATTTATATACCCTGAATGGTTCCAGACATACTGGTGCTTTGGTTGCCTTCATACCACCAGCCCTCCAAGTGGGCATGTGTGACAGTCCCTTTGGTGGCCTTTTGATGTCAGCGGGCTGAAAACTCTGCCAGATCATGCTAAGTGCCTCCATTTTCAAACATGCAGAGGCTTGTAGCTTAATTATGCCTGTGCAGAACGATGATTACTGCATCTTTTTCCAATCACCTTTCTCCATGCTCCCATACCTCAGACCACCCTGCTTCTTTATTCTTTATCCTGTAAATACTCGGAGCCCCTTACCTTTGGGGAGGCGGATCTGAGACTTGTTTTCCCATCTCCTCACTTGGCTGCCTTGTGGATAAACCCTCTCTTTGCTGCAAACCTCAGCATCTCAGCATTTTGGCTTGCTGCAAGTTGGGCAAAACAAACCTGGTTTGGTAACACTTGAATACACCATCTTAACCAAATGATGAAAGTTAATATCACCAAAATTGGGACCAACCCATATCATGTACTTCCCAATATGATGCACTGAGAAAGAGACACTATTAACTCAATACTGTTCCTGCCCAAAATGCATAACCTGAATTAATCCCTGAAGAAACATCAGACAAACCCAAATTGAGGGACATTCCACAAAAATATTGACCTGTACTCTTCAGAAACTTCAATGTCATGAAGGCAAAAGAAAGACTAAGAAACTGTTCCAGATTAAAGGACTCTAAAGAAAAATGCAAGATAAGAGTAAAGAGTGGTCCTGGATTAAATCATGGACTAGAGGAAAATGTTGAAAATAAAGGGAAATATTGGAAATTTGAATGAAGTTGGAACATAAACCGTATTAGAGAACAGTCAACTTAGAGAAAAATGCACAACATAAACGTTTTGAGTTTGTTTTATTTAGGGAATTGCTGAGGACTATAGCCTGGGAAACAGCCTCTCAGTGGCTCTGAGGGAACTGCTCTGAAAAGGTAGGAAAGAAGCCAGTTTACATATAATCTTTTTGGCTAGGGAATACATGCAGTCAAGCATACATCTTGGTAAAAGATTACTGCTAATCACAAATAACAGATAAATCAAGTTAATAATTTTAGTGCTTTTCTATGCACAGGAAAATGCAAGAATCTGGGGTCATTGAAATTCTTCTTAAGATATACATCTAACTATCTAAGGGCATGTTTACCCAAAGCACAGAGCGCCACATCCTGTTTTTCATCCCAAACTCCTCTCAGGTTCCACTGTCGGGGCAATTGCTGTGGGTATGTAGAACAGGGTGGTGAGCAATGCTCTTTCTTTTTCTTTGTTCATAGAACAGTATTATAGCAATGTTAAATTTCTGATTTTGATAACAGTACCGTGATGATGTAAGAAAATGTCCTTGTTCTTAGGATATATATGCTTAAGTATTTAGGGGTAAATCTCCAATCTACATTCAAATATGTAAGGAAAATTATATATTTTTTCTGTGTGTTTGGGAGTGAGGGAGAGAGAAAGAATGATAAATGGGCAAAATATAAACAGTTGGTGAATTTGGATAAAGTATATAAGTCAGCTCCTGGTGTTCTTGTGACTTTTTCATATGTTTGAACTCATATTAAAGTGTTTTAAAAGTTCAAAGAAATTTCAGCAAGGTACACGCAATTAAAGGCATACTTAAATGCATTCTAGTGGGTGCCTTGGAGGAGTGTGAGTTGAGACAGGGTTAAAGGAGAAAAATAAATAAAACGAAGAGTGGGACCATGCTTTACTGATGATTGTAGACCACAAACCAAAGAGAACGATGACCTCTCTGCAGCAAGGTCAGAAAGAGATGATGGAGAGATAGGTACAAGCTCCTTATAACAAGAGCAGTCTGGATACTATTCTGAAATAATAACTTGGATTTGATTTACTAAATCTTTCCTTTTCCCCTGCATTTCAGGCAAGTAGCTGGAACCCTGATATGTCCTTGCTTTGGGGATTTTTGTAGGGTTGGAAGCAGCAGCTATTTGAAGACAGTTATGTCTCCTGTCTTTTACAAAAGCCTAAACCCAATGAAGGGATTTAGCTGAGGAGTGCATTTGAGGGTATTTACAGAGAAGAGGGAGAGATTTCACATAGAATAAAAAAAAAAAAAAAGCTGGAGGTCAGAGAAGGAAGAGGCAATCTAGGGCAGATGGGCTCTGGACACAGAGTTCCCAACTACACCAAATAACTGTTTTTTTATTGGACCAGAAAGGATCATGTGCCAGGGATAATGGGTATCTCAAACATATACACCAGGGAGATCAGGAGAGGCAGGCAGGAGGGCCCCTCCAGGAGGAGGAGACGAGGGCATTTGCCTTGCCCACTGGAGTCCAGGAAGCCTGTTGGGCTCCCAGGTGAGGTCCCTTGCCCTCTGAAACCAGGGGTGGGGGACACGCCTAGGCCCCTTCTGTTCCTTTAGCCTAAGACCCACTCCCCACAGCCCCCAGGACCTTTTCCAGCCCTGTGGGTCCTGAACATTGGCCCCACCCACCACCCAAACCTCACCCTTGCTTAGGCTCTGCCCTCCACAGCCAAGGCCTTTCCCGCCTTTTTTTTTCTTTCTTTATTTTTTTTTCTATTCCCTCCTCCTCTTTTTTTACTATTGTGGTACTGATGTACCTTATGGTTGTTGATTTGTCTATATTTTTATTTTTATATTCTTTCTAACCTATCTCTTAGTTTCCTAGTCTAATTTTATTTTTTATTTTTTTATTGTTCTCTCTTTTTTTTACCACCCCACATGGCTTGCAGGACCTTGGTTCACGAGCTGGGGGTTGGGCCAAAGCTCCTGCAGTGGGAGCACCAAGTACAAACTACTGGACTAACAGAGAACCTCAGACCCCAGGGAATATTCATCAGAGTGAGCTCTCACAGAGGTCCTCATCTCAGCACCAAGACCCAGCTCTACCCAACAGCCTACAAACTCCAGGGTTGGAAGCCTCAGGCCAAACAACCAGTAAGACAGGAACACAATCCAACTCATAAAAAAAAAAAAAAGAGACAACAAAAATATATGTCACAGATGAAGGAGCAAGGTAAAAACCTACAAGACCAAATAAATGAAGAAGGAAGTAGGCAATCTACCTGAAAAAGAATTCAGAGTAATGATAGTAAAGATGATCCAGAATCTTGGAAATAGAATGGAGGCATGGATTGAGAAAATACAAGAAATGTTTAACAAAGATCTAGAAGAACTAAAGAACAAACAAACAAAGATGATTAACACAATAACTGAAATGAAAAATACTCTAGAAGGAATCGATAACAGAATAACTGAGGCAGAAGAACGAATAAGTGAGCTGGAAGACAAAATGGTAGAAATAACTGCCAAGGAGCAGAGTAAAGAAAAAAGAATGTAAAGAGTTGAAGACAATCTCAGAGACCTCTGGGACAACACTAAATGTACCAACATTCGAATTATAGGGTTCCCAGAAGAAGAAGAGAAAAAGAAAGGGTCTGAGAAAATATTTGAAGAGATTATAGTGGAAAACTTCCCTAACATGGGAAAGGAAATAGTCACCCAAGTCCAGGAAGCACAGAGAGTCCCATAGAGGATAAAACCTAGGAAAAACACACCAAGACACATATTAATCAAACTAACAAAAATTAAATTCAAAGACAAAATATTAGAAGCAGCAAGGGAAAAACAAAAAATAACATACAAAGGAATCCCCATATGGTTATCAACTGAGTTTTCAGCAGAAACTCTGCAGGCCAGAAGGGAGTGGCAGGATATACTTAAAGCGATGAAAGAGAAAAACCTACAACCAAGATTACTCTCAATCAGAGTTGATGTAGAAATCAAAAGCTTTTCAGACAAACAAAAGCTAAGGGAATTCAGCAGCACCAAGCCAGCTTTACAACAAATGCTAAAGAAACTTCTCTAGGCAGAAAACACAGAGAAGAAAAAGACCCACAAAAACAAACCCAAAACAATTAAGAAAATGGTAATAGGAACAAATATATCGATAATAACGTTGAATGTAAATGGATTAAACGCTCCAACCAAAAGACACAGACTGGCTGAATGGATACAAAATCAAGACCTATATATATGCTGTCTACAAGAGGCCCACTTCAGACCTAGAAACACATACAGACTGAAAGTGAAGGGATGGAAAAAGATATTCCATGCAAATGGAAATCAAAAGAAAGCTGGAGGAGCAATACTCGTATCAGATAAAATAGACTTTAAAATAAAGACTGTTACAAGAGATAAGGAGGGACACTACATAATGATCAAAGAATCAATCCAAGAACATATAACAATTATAAATGTTTATGCACCCAACATAGGAGTAACTCAATACATAAGGCAAATGCTAACAACCATGAAAGGAGAAATCTACAGTAACACAATAATAGTGGGGGACATTAACACCCCACTTACACCAATAGACAGATCATCCAAACAGAAAATAAATCAGAAACACAAGCTTTAAATGACACATTAGACAAGATATACTTAATTGATATTCATAGAACATTGCACCCAAAATGGCAGATTACACTTTCTTCTCAAGTGCACACACACGGAACATTCTCCAGGATAGATCACATCTTGGGTCACAAATCTACCCTCAGAAAATTTAAGAAAATTGAAATCGTGTCAAGCATATTTTCTGACTACAACGCTATGAGATTGGAAATCAATTACAGGAAAAAAAATACTATAAAAAACACAAATACATGGAGGCTAAACAATGTGCTACTAAATAACCAAGAGATCATGGAAGAAATCAAAGAAGAAATAAAAAAAATACATAGAAACAAATGAAAATGAAAACACGATGACCCAAAACTTTAGAACTGCAGCAAAAGCAGTTCTAAGAGGGAAGTTTATAGCAATTCAATTTCACCTCAAGAAACAAGAAAAATCTCAAGTAAACAATCTAACCCTACACTTAAAAAACTAGAGAAAGAAGAACAAAGAAAACCCAAAATCAGTAGAAGGAAAGAAATCACAAAGCTCAGAGCAGAAATAAATGAAATAGAAACAAAACAATAGCAAAGATCAATAAAACTAAAAGCTGGTACTTTGAGAAGATAAAAAAAATTGATAAACCCTTAGCCAGACTCATCAAGAAAAAAAGGGAGAAGGAGCAAATCAATAAAAGTAGAAATGAAGAAGGAGAAATCACAACTGACACTGCAGAAATACAAAGGATTATAAGAGACTACTACAAACAACTATATGCCAAAAAAATGGACAGCCACGAAAAAGTGGAAAAATTCTTGGAAAGGTACAATTTTCCAAGACTGAACCAGGAAGAATTAGAAAATATAAACAGACCTATCACAAGCAATGAAATTGAAACCATAATTAAAAATCTTCCAACAAATAAAAGTTCAGGGCCAGATGGCTTCACAGGCAAATTCTATCAAACATTTAGAGAAGACTTATCACCGATCCTTCTCAAACTCTTCCAAAAAGTTGCAGAGGAAGAAACACTCCCAAATTCATTCTACAAAGCCATCATCACCCTGATACCAAAGCCAGAAAAAGATAGCACAAAAAAAGAAAATTATAGACCAATATCACTGATGAGCATAGATGCAAAAATCCTCAACAAAATACTAGCAAACAGAATCCAACAACACATTAAAAGGATCGTACACCATGATCAAGTGGAATTTATCCCAGGGATGCAAGTATTCTTCAATATACGCAAATCAATCAATGTGATACACCACACCAGCAAATTAAGAAATAAAACCATATGATCATCTCAATAAATGCAGAAAAAGCTTTTGACAAAATTCAACACCCATTTATGATAAAAACTCTCCAGAAAATGGGCATAGAGGGAACGTACCTCAACATAATAAAGGCCATATATGACAAACCCACAGCAAGCATCATAGTCAATGGTGAAAAACTGAAAGTATTTCCTCTAAGATCAGGAACAAGACAAAGATGTCCACCCTCACCACTCTTAGTCAACATAGATTAGGAAGTCTTAGCCACAGCAATCAGAGAAGAAAAAGAGATAAAACAAATACGAATTGGAAAAGAAGAAGTAAAACTGTCACTGTTTGCAGATGACATGATGCTATACATAGAAAATCCTAAAGATGCCACCAGAAAACTACTAGAGCTAATCAATGAATTTGGTAAAGTTGCAGGATATGAAATTAATGCACAGAAATCTCTGGCATTCCTATACACCAACAACAAAATATCAGAAAGAGAAATTAAGGCAACAGTCCCATTTACCATTGCAACAAAAAGAATAAAATACCTAGGAGTAAACCTGCCTAGGGAGGCAAAAGACCTGTATGCAGAAAACTATAAAACACTGATGAAAAAAATCAAAGATGACATAAACAGATGGAGAAATATACCATGTTCTTGGATTGGAAGAATCAATATTGTGAAAAAGCAATCTACCCAAAGCAGTCTACAGATTCATTGCAATCCCTATCAAACTACCAATGGCATTTTTCACAGAATTAGAACAAAAAATTTTACAATTCATATGGAAACACAAAAGACCCTGAATAGCCAAAGCAATCCTGAGAAGGAAAAACAGAGTTGGAGGAATCAGGCTCCCCAACTTCAAACTATACCGCAAAGCTACAGTAATCAAGACAGTATGGTACTGGCACGAAAACAGAAATATAGATCAATGGTACAGGATAGAACGCCCAGAGACACACCCACTCACATATGGGCACCTAACTTACAACCAAGGAAGCAAGAACATACAATGGAGAAAAGACAGCCTCTTCAATAAGTGGTGTTGGGAAAACTGGACAGCTACATGTAAAAGAATGAAATTAGAACACTACCTAACACCATACACAAAAATAAACTCCAAATGGATTAAAGACTTAAATGTAAGACCAGACACTATAAAACTCTTAGAGGAAAACATAGCAAAAACACTCTTTGACATAAACCACAGCAGGATCTTTTTTTTTTTCGGTACGCGGGCCTCTCACTGTTGTGGCCTCTCCTGTTGCGGAGCACAGGCTCCAGACGCGCAGGCTCAGCGGCCATGGCTCATGGGCCCAGCCGCTCCGTGGCATGTGGGATCTTCCCGGACCGGGGCACGAACCCGTGTCCCCTGCATCGGCAGGCGGACTCTCAACCACTGCGCCACCAGGGAAGCCCAGCAGGATCTTTTTTGACCCACCTCCTAGAGTAACGGAAATAAAAACAAACAAACAAAAAAAAATGGAACTTAATTAAACTTAAAAGCTTTTGCACAGCAAAGGAAACCACAAACAAGACAAAAAGACAACTCTCAGAATGGGAGAAAATATTTGCAAATGAAACAACAGACAAAGGATTAATCTCCAAAACATACAAACAGCTTATGGAGCTCAGTATCAAAAAAAACAAACAATCCAGTTAAAAAATGGGAGGAAGACCTAAACAGACATCTCACCAGGGAAGACATACAGATGGCCAAGAGGCATATGAAAAGATACTCAACATCACCAATTATTAGAGAAATGCAAATCAAAACTACAATGAGGTATCGCCTCACACCAGTCAGAATGGCTATTATCAAAAAATCTAGAAACAATAAATGCTGGAAAGGGTGTGGTGAAAAGGGAACCCTCCTGCACTGTTGGTGGGAATGTAAATTGATTCAACCTCTATGGAAAACAGTATGGAGGTTCCTTAAAAAAACTAAAAATAGAACTACCATATGACCCAGCAATCCCACTACTGGGTACATACCCTGAGAAAACCATAATTCAAAAAGAGTCATGTACCACAGTGTTCGTTGCAGCTCTATTTACAATAGCCAGGACATGGAAACAACCTAAATGTCCATCGACAGATGAATAGATAAAGAAGATGTGGCACATGTATACAATGGAATATTTCTCAGCCATAAAAAGAAACAAAGTTGAGTTATTTGTAGTGAGGTGGGTGGACCTAGAGTCTGTCATACAGAGTGAAGTAAGTCAGAAGAGAAAAACAAATACTGTATGCTAACACATACATATGGAAGCTAAAAAAAAACCATGGTACTGATGAACCTAGTTGCAAGGCAGGAATAAAGATGTAGACATAGAGAATGGACTTGAGGGCATTGGGTGGGAGGGGAAGCTGGGGCGAAGTGAGAGTAGCATCAACATATATACACTACTGAATGTAAAATAAACTAGTGGGAAGCAGCAACATAGCACAGGGAGATCAGCTTGGTGCTTTGCAAGGACCTAGAGTGATGGGACAGGGAGGATGGGAGGGAGGCTCAAGAGGGAGGTGATATAGGGATATATGTATCCATATGGCTGATTCACTTTGTTGTACAACAGAAACTAACAAGTATTGTGAAGCAATTATACTCCAATAAAGATCTATTAAAGAAAGAAAACATATACAGAGTGGGTAGGTAAATGATGGCCAGAAGGATCTCTCTGATGATGTGCTGCTGTGTAAGACCCCAAGGTCTTTGTGCAATCCTTAGGAAAGTCTTATTAATAACTTAAATATCCTGCAAGGACAGATAGCTGGGTGCTAGATGTAGATCTAATTTAACTGCAGAGAATAAGAGAATGGACATTTCTGAACTTGAATTTGTGAAATAGATTTCCAACCTGCATCAAATATGTGCTTCTGTTTATCAAATAGTCATTTACTAAGCTGGCTTTCCAACTTCATATCTGCATTATACCCTGTATAATTTTATTGCACCACCTGCATCACATGATCATTTGCCATCTCCAGCTAAAGAATATAGAAGGAACTTTATCAGTTCCTTAAGAAGAGCGCTTTAGAGAGAAATGATGTTCAGAAATAACCACTAGTTGTTATCTTTAGCTTGCTCCAAGTGCCAATTTTTTTTAAGCTGAAGGCTGTGTCACTCCAATAGAGGGAGAAAATGTGACCCTAGTATAACTTCTACAGTCTTAAAAAGGCTTAGGACAGGTGGGTGGCAGTAGATGAAGAAAGGAAGTAGTGTCAGTGCAAGCAACCAATGTTATGATTCCCAAGACAATTTAAGGAAAGAAGAGAACATTTTTTCTTTAGAATATTTAACAATTTTAGAAATATCAGTTCTTTAACTCCCTCTAAACAAAACAAAACAAGCTCCACATCTAATTCTTAGGCATGGGGCAGTGGAGAAAATAATCTATGAACTGCCAGAATTGAAGTGAGCGAAGAGAACAGTAGTTTTGCTAAATGAGTGGCTGGGGAGGAAGGAAAGAAGAAAAACAGGTAGAAGAAGAAATGGGCGGGTGAGTAGCTCTACTGAGTGAAAGGGGCAAGTTTCTCTGCATGCTGAAGAAAGATGACTACATCCTGGCAGAGGAAGACTTTGAGGCCAATCTGGATCATAAAGTATCAACATTGGTTTAAATATGCTTGTGGTGGCACGTGTGTGCTCTCCTTTCTAAGTGGTAAATTAGATCTTTGCCTACAGGTGTGTGAACAGCCGAGGCCTGAGATAATGATCCCAGTGTACTGCAAGTAGCTGAAACATCTCTCTTTCTGGCAGCTTTTCAGTATCTTGAGCTTAGGCTATCATGTCATGTTCAGGTCTATCCTGACATACCTGGGATGATTTACATTAGTGCTTCTCAAACTTTCATGGACATATGAAGCACCAGGGGACCTGATTAAAAATGCAGATTCTGGTTCAGTATGTCTGAGGTAGGGCCTGAGTATCTGCATTTTCTACCACTTCTCAGGTGATAACAATGCTGCTGATCCTCAGACCAAACTTTCATGAGCAAAAGCTTAGAACACACAGTCACAAATACAGAGATATTCAAAGATGTGCACCATGCATATACATGTGTGAGCTGGAACACCCATACAGGTTGAGAAAAAGACGTTTACTCATTCATTTAGGTAATAAGTAATTTTGAGTGAATTTTTAAAGGGCAGCCACTTTAGACGTGTGTTCTCATAGAGAACACATTTTAGGAATGATCTTTGCAAATGTACCTTAAAAATCACAAAATAATTCTTTGCTTTCTCAAGGCATGCCATCATTCTCCAGCACCAATCTCTTTGAATGGCCTAGTTTTCCTTAGTCTTAGTTACTACCTGACTTTAGGATGGATATTTGCCTACATGCAATACCTAAGAAGATATTTCTCTTTACTGTCTGAAATTCTTAAAATGGCTGTATGACATAGAGGTGAGAACATGGGTGTTGAAATGAGGAGGCCTGGGCTCAAATTTCAACTCTGTCACCTACTACACCACTTTAACCTCCTTGAGCTCCAATTTCTGCATTTGCAATATGGTGACAATAAAATCTCCCTCATGTAGATGATTATTCACCTAATTCATCAAATATCTATGGTAGGTTGATAGCCTGCAAAAGACACAGAAATGAAGTTGATTCAATTTCTTTACTCAAGGAACTCATAGTCTAGTAGAGAAAACAGACACAGTAGAAGTATGTAAAGGAAATAGCAGAGGGAGGAAATGATTAGTTTTACTGGGTTGGGGTTCAGGGATAAAGTCTTCCCAGTCCCAGAGGAACTGATAGAGGAGTTGGGCTTTAAACGATAGAAAGAGAGATCTGGTAGAAAAGGAGAAAATAAAGCCATGCTTCTCAAATAAAATCTGCATCCAAATCACTGGAATTGAAAGAGCTGATAGTAACTGAAGCAGAGCATGTGATTCTGCATTTTCTAACAAGTTTTAAATAATGTTGGTCACATACCTGGAGAAGCAAGGGAGTAGGACATTTCAGGTTAAGGAAATACCAGCACGAAGGTGACACTGAAAAGCACTATGGTGGATTTGAAAAGCAATAAGCAGCTTTTAGCAAATACTTAGCAAATCACATATCTAATCAGTCTAATATCCAGAATATATAAAGAACCATTACAACTCAGTAACAAAAAGACTGACAATCCAATTAAAAATTGGGCAAAGAACTTGCACAGGCATTCCTTCATAAAAGACATACAAATGGTTAAAAGTCACATTAAAAGTTGCTTAATATCATTAGCCATTAGAAAAATGCAAATCAATACCACTTCACACTCACTAGCATGGCAATAATCAAAAAACAGAAAGTAACAATATTGGTGAAAATATGGAGACATTGGAACCTCTGTAATTGCTAGTGAGCATATAAAATGGTTCAGCTGCTGTAGAAGGCAGTTTGGCAGTTTCTTAAAAAGTTAAGCATAGAATTAGTGTTTGACCAAGCAATTCCACTCCTAGGTATAGACTCCCCAAATTGCAAAGCAAATACATGTACATGCATGTTCATAGCGGCACTATTCACACCAGCCAAAAGATAGAAATAACCCAAATAACCATCAACAGATGAATGGATAGACAAATTGTGGCATATGCATACAAAATATAATAATATATACATACAGTAATATCGTTCAGCCACAGAAAGGAATGAGGTACTGATACATGCTACAATGTGGAGGAACCTAGAAAACATTATACCAAGTGAAAGAAGCCAGACATAAAAGATTATATACTGTGTGATTCCATTTATACAAAATACCCAGAATGGGTAAATCCATAGAGACAGAAAGCAGACTGGTTGTTGGGGGGTGCTGGGAGTGGGAAGGAATAGAAAGTAACTGCTTAGTGGGTACAGTTTTCCTTCTGGGATGATGCAAATTCTTTGGAACAGGGTTAATGGTGGTGATTCCACAATATTGTAATTGTACTAAGTTCACTTTAAAAGGGTTAATCATGTCGTACACCTTAAATTTATACAATTTGGTCAGTTATATCTCAGTAAAGCTGAAAAAAAATTACAAAACAGACAACTCAGTACAAAATAAATAAATAAAATGGTTCATATTCTGTTGCGTGATTTTCAACTCAATTTTTTAAAAAGCTGCCATTGGCCCTGATGAAAGATAATGAGCTTGAATTCAAGCGGACAGTGACAAAGGAGGAAACGATGCAGACCGTGAGAGTGGTACTGGATGGAGGAGAGCAGGAGAGAGGGAGGAGTGAAGGGTGGTACTGAAGCTTCTCACCTGGAAGAGCTGATGCTACGTTGCTGTAGATGGGAATAAGGAGGAAGATCAGGTTTGAAGTGTGAAGACAGTGAGTTTAGTTGGGTCATGAGGATGGGTGTGCCTGGGAAGTGCAGGTGGAGCTCTCTCTCACAGTCAGCTGGACCACTGGCTCCTGGAATATAATGGAGGAGAAGAGCTCTAGGACACCCTGGTGGACAAGCCTTATGGATGAAACTCCCGTCTCAATCAAAATATTGATCCATGTGCAAGAAATCACTAACTTCCTACCTTACTATTACAAGATCCTTTTAGTAGATTCAGTTTTGCATTTTAATAGATTAGTGAAGACTGAGGATTATATAATATTAAGGGTTCATCCAGGGACACAAAGCATATCCATCCCAGAACCAGAATTTTTCAACACTCAAGCTCTCAGCACTCTTGCTTAAACACCACATTTACCAGGCACCATTTTACCGCTGAATCCCAGATTCAAGAACCAAGAGTTGCATCATTTCCCAGGATTGTTTGCCTCCTGGGGAAATGTATCTATCTTTGTAAAAGTCTCTCCAAATCCAGAAAGTTTCCTGGAGCAGTTTTTATTGGTATCTTAAAACCAGAGCAAGGTCATTGCTTTGAGCAAACTCAGTTTTAGCCCAAGAATCCTTCAGCATCATACATCTGTATTCTCAATTTCTTTGGGCCACATTTGTTGCTCTGTCTTCACCCACTTACCACTCTCTCCCAAAGAAAAGTGAAGCCATGAATTCCCAGGTAGAGGAAACACTTTCTCTGCTGTAGGGGCACTAAGGCAGCAACACCATCTAAGTTTTTACCACTCCCCACCCCGTGTTCATGCCCATAAGCCTCAAGTTTGGAATCTATTGGAAATGTTAATTTCATTGAAAACAAAGAACACTTTTGTAAAATTATGCTAAAGTAGCATTCAAGAATTGAGGAAGAAATTGTGAGCCCTGTAGAAATAGTTCTTTATTCACAACTGGAAACATTTGGTAGAGGTACAAGGAGGGACAGATGAACTACAGGTACGTATAGGAATTTAAGGTTTTTCTCCTTTTCTTGAACTATTTCTCTCTACAACCTCCTTGGATCCTCCTTAGTCTTCCCAGACAAGCCACATTGGAAACCTGCCCTCACAAAGTTCTCCCTCTGCCCCAGTTTAATTCTTTCCTTCCTTTGCAGCCGATTGTGAGCCACACAGCCCCAGATGGTCAGTCTGGGAACAGATATAGGCTTTTTCAAAGAGACAATATTGATTCCCTCTAGACCTACAATGACCTCTTTTTTCTATCTCTTCTTACTCCAGTTCACAAGGTTTTTAATCCCCACTGAATACAGTGCTCCAGTATGGGTTAGAGAATGGGCCACAACTCAAAATCAACTGTTCCCATCCAGGAAGCTTTGACTGGCGCGAGCAGCGTTCCATTAAGCAGGGTCTGGTGCCATTGTTTTTTACAAGGCTCTCACCAGCTGGCCTTGCTATGCTTGGCTAAGAATTAGACAAGGGAGGGAGGATCTGGCTTGAATAGGAGGAGAGACAAGAGCTGGCTTTAAAAGGTGACACCCTAAGGACAAGCTTGAAGGGACAGGGAATAGGCAATGTCCCCCACAGGGGTGGTTCTGCTTTTGCAGAAGAACCAAGGAGAGAAACAAGTTTACACTTACCTCTCTCTGAAACAAAACCAAGGTCAGAAGAACACTGAATCCACTCGTTCCAGTTCGCACATGGCCTTTTGACTCCAGTGTGTGGGAAAAACCTATGAGAAAATAAAACAAAATTTTGCTTAAAACTTTAATTTTCACCATAGATATTTGCAACACAAAGATGCTCACAGCCATCACATTTTCTTGTGGAAGCTGGCTTTCTTGTCTTTTTGAAGCATCATTTATCCAGCAGCAGAGAAATATGAGATGTCCTATTTATAAATTCTGCAGCTAACACGAGCATTTAAAAATATAAACAATGCTAGATAAAAATTTTAATAAAATACATTTAAGTCATACACACTCAGCATAGTAAATATTATGCATTGATATTATTCCATGCCTGTTTAAACAGAGTTTACCAAACGTAATAACCTTGTAAAGAGACGATTTTATAAAAGGTTGGGATCACTAGCTATAGAATCAATAGAACTCTGCCACTCACTAACTGAGTACCTAGGAAGAGTCTCTTAATTTCTCTAAGCCTCATTTTTCCTCTGCAAATGGAGCTTGGAGTTTGATCATACCACCTACAATGAGGTGCATATCTTAAGCACTTAATGCTAGCATATCGTAAGCACTTAATAAAAGATATAAATGTTATTGTCATTACTAATTTCTGATGATTTGGGAGTCATCATAAAGTATGTCAATTATTACATTTAGCCCAGTCAGTCCTTTTATATAAGTGTTCATTAAAGTGGATGTTAATACTGTGAAGTCCTTCTAGGCTGTGCTTTATGCTAAGTGTTCTGTCACTGTTCCTGATCCTTCCTGTTTCTTAGCTTTTGTGTCTTAGCCTGTTTTCTTTTAGAGTCCTTCCCTTTGCTGCTTTTAATCTGATCTCCCTGTAAGCTAAGAAGAATACTGCCTTTCATTTTAAGGAAATTGGATAATCTTGTGTGTTTAAATCAGTGGGTTTAAATTGCCACCCAATTCTAAACAAGCAGACTAAAGCTTCAATATCTTCCCATAGAGAGAAGTACATGGGCTTTATGACATTTATTTTTTTCAACCTGCTGAGAGGTGTCTTGGCGTGAGGACATATCCACTGGAGGAGGGGAGAACAGTACTGTGCAGAGAGGGAATGGAGTGCAAAATCGTGGAGATGGGCAAGGGTGTGTTGGAGAAGGGTTAGATGTTTGGGGTGACTGGAACATAGGTCACTGTGAGGAAAGGCTGTACATTGATGAGTTTGGAGAGCTAGGGCTCAGTTACTCAGAGTATTGTGTAATGTTAATAAGAATGGTATAATTGTAAGCATTTTCAATATTTTAGGTGCTGTGTTGAATATTATACATCTATTATCTGATTTAATCCTTACCACAATCCTGTTAAATCTACACTATAATTATACTCATCCTATAGATGACAAAACTGAGGCTTAGGAGGACTAAGTAAATTGCCCAAGCTCTATCCAGGGCTATTTGATTTCAGATTCTATGCTTGCAACTACCATGCTATATTCTGCCCTAGAATTAATGTCTATGATAATCACTTTGGCTTCTTTATGTGGGCAATGGGGAGCCAGGGGAGGTTTGAAGTGGGAAAGTAATATGATGAGATTTATTTTTAGGAAAATAACTCCGAACGATGGATTATAGAGGAGAGAGGCTGAAGGCAGGGAGAACTAAAGACATTCAAAATTTGCCTGGACATTCAAAATAGACCTGAACGAGACTTAAGCTAAGGCTTTGGTAGCAGGAATGAATGTGGGGAGGGACTCAAGAAACATCCCCAAGGTAGAAGCAGTAGGACTTGGGGACTAGCTGGATGAGGGAAAAGAAGTAGAGTAATTCACCCAGGTTTTTAGCTTGATGAATGAGTGGATGGTTGGCTACATCTATGCTGGGGCAGCATTTTTTATTCTGTCCTCTAGGGAAGAGAAATATTAATGTTATCACTCAAAAGGAACCCATTAGCAAACATGCTTGGGTTAAATAGGATTGTTTGACACAGGACTTCTCAACATGTGTAAACACTACTGTGCATTGGGAATCACCAAGAGAACTGCTCCTTAGGCACTGGGGGGATGTCCTGGCAGTATGGGTCTGGTACTCAAGAGGGCCGGCCTGGAGGTAGAACTTTGAGCATTATTTTTTATTCAGCAGATCTTTGACAGCGTTTCTGTGTCAGTGACAGTGCTTGCTCACTTAATGTGTGTTGCTAAATATATTTTTAAAATTCTGAAACCAGTGGCTATGTATCATGAGTTGGAAATGCAATGTAGGTGAATGCTAAAATATATCTACCTCTGGGTGGAACCAAATACCTTTTTATACAAACTGTGTACCATCCAAGTTAAATTGGCAAGCTTTTGGAATTGTCAGAATAAAATGTTTATCAACTGAATAAAAAAAAACAGAGACAAGATTCGGTTAATTCTTTCATATGCCTCTGGAATGAATCAGAGGAGCCCAGTACTTCACTGGAGCCGACTTGAGGGTTCAGAGTAAATTCAACTCAGTTGACTGGGCTCTTACTTGTCCACAGAAAAAACCACCCATGCCTTTGTTTGTAGAATTACATCAGCATTTGTACATTGGCAGAAATATGCTCCCAGCTGCCCAAGTCTGTGGTTTCTCTGGTCATACAGTAAAGGACTTGTGACCTTAAATAACCCACAAGGGTTTGAATGACAGAGCTGGGAATCCCTTCCTGGCAACCATAGTGCAATCTGTTGACCTATCATTTTGCATCAGTGTGGGGCAGATTAACACTTAAAGACCTACTAGATGGTTCACTTAGTCAGTGAGGGCCCCCAAACAAATATGACCCCCATGGGCTTTGGTTTTTTTTTCTTATTCTAATTGAACTCTTAACATGTGCCAGGCAGTGTTACAAATGCTTTATAGATATTAACCTTCAACCCCATATGGTAGCATCATAATTATTCCTATTTAATAAATGAGGCACAAAGAGGTGAAAGCAATTGCTTAAGATTGCAGCTTTATGCAGCAGAGAGGTGAAGATTCTGGTTCATATCTTTTCATCCACAGGGTATCCAGAGATGAATCCTATTACTTCCAGCAGAGTTTCCCAAACTTCAGTCATTCACATTGTTGCCATATCCACAGACTACCTTTAATATTATTTAATGGATTTAAAAAAATCAATACACTTAAAAAACTTTAGCTTTCTGCCAGGATATAGAATATACAAATTCACACAATTCATGTGTTAATTTTTTTCTAATCCACATGAAAATAAGTCCATAACTCTTAAGAATTTTGTCCTTGTCCTTCCTAAAATTTGTTCTCTACCATCCATGGGCATTCACTCTTCCTCTGAACTGCTTAGGTTGTAAACTAGAAGTTATTCGTTCCAAACACTGAACACGTACAATCATTCTGCACAGTTCATCGTTATAGGGCAGTGTGCTTCTATGTTTAGGGCAATGTGCCAGTTAATTCCTCATTCCATATCACCTCCTCCATGAAGCCGAGCCTGATAACCAGAGCCCACACAGATTTCCTTGTGCCCTGAACCCAGAGTGTGCAGTCACTAATTAAGCATTTTATGGGAGACTGTACTACTCTCTAATTTTGTCTTCTCTCCCCAGTAAGATGTTAAACCTCTCCAGAATATTACCACCATATCCCCCATAACCACAAATAAAAGAGTCTTGAATTTGCGCTTAGTGATCGATAAAGCACAATCGTTAATGCCCATGGTGAAAGTCATCAGTTCTAAACACAGGAAGAGAAGAAAGACACAGTAACTGAGCCACCACCATTTGCCAGGCACCTTTCCGTCATTATCTTGTTCATTTGGAATTAATCTCCACAGCATCTGTGTGGTAGGAAACTGAGGTGAAGAGAGGCCAAGTAGATTGCAGAAGTTCACACAGCTGGCAGGTGGCAGAGCTGGGAGCAAAACCAAGATTTGATATCTGGCTGATTCCAGGTGAGCTGCTTTTCTACTGCAGCAGCCTTCTGCACTCTGCTTCCAGTAGAAAAAGACACTTTAAGAGGAGGAGTGAAGACAACCTTCTCCATCAGGGAAAGACCCTGCAATTTCTCATGATCTCAAAACAAGAGTCCTCTTCTGCCAAGAGCTAAATTAAAAGGCAATGACAAACTGTGACCATTGGCAAAGGCTATGGAAAGAGAACCTTAGCATAGATGACCAGGGTAATTAACCACCAACACAATTCTGTGGGCCAGAGTCTTGACCGGGCTCTCATTCTCCACTCTGAGTCATACAAATTCCAGGCTAGAGCATGGCCAATGGTTTATGCCTGAATGGGTTGGGCACCTGTGGGTCCAGCAGCTGCAAGGTGTGTTGTTGTTGTTGTTGTTTAAATCTTGGCTCATTCGCAGGGGATTAACTTGTCCTGCCTGGGAGGCAGGGATGACCAGGACTTTTATTCTGTTCAAAGCCTCACTTAACATTCTTGGATGGAGAGCCAGGCAGGAGTTGGCAAGCTGTAAGGGAATGCCCAGGTTAGGAGCAGAGCAGCTTCTTGGCAGCTCTGAGGACCTCAGCAGGTGTGAGGACGGGGTCCTGGCTGCCATTTTCTGACCTGCAGACGGTGTGGCTCTGTGTGCCAAGGTTCAGCAGCTTTCCAGCTTCTTCCTTTAGCCTGCCCTGCAGCCACCCTACACTGGTTCACTCTGCAGAGAGAGACACGCTTCACTCTAGAGGTCTCTTCAAATATGCAGGGAGAGGGGTGAGTCTTGAGGGGTCTGTTCCCAGAGAATGCAGATTGTGTTACTTAAAAGTAACTAAAATAGCACCTTCTGTCTTAAAAAGTCAAGGATATTGAATTTCAGTAGGAACAAATGCCGTTATTTTTTAATTTGGGGGATGGTGAGAGGATTTAATCCCTGTCTGAGCTCATATCTCAGGGATTTAGGGTTTTTTCTCCGCATAAGGATAACTATTCCCCTTCATGCAGGATTATTGTGGGAGCCAGGATTGAAGACCCGCATGTGAACTTGCAGCAAATATATCAGCTCCCTTCTTTTTCTTTCTTCTTCCATGAATATCTTTTGGACTTAGAAAGAAGCTGGGTAGTGAACTGTATCTCAGTTGAAAAATTGTAGTCTTAGTCAACATTAAACTCTTCCCTTATACCTCTTCCTTAGAAATATGTTCCTGCTTCAGTCACGTTTTCAACACACATGCCCCAAGGAAAAGGGAGGGTGGAGGTTGTGTATATGAACATCAGAAAGCCCCTGGTCCTGCGGAAGGAAAAAACAAAAGAGCTGAATTTATCTCCCAGAATATGCTTGTCCTATGAACCATAGGATACAGGCTGTGAGGGCGCCATGTGAGAATGCCTGGGGACCAAGATCTTTTCCATCAGGACACTGGGTATTTTGAGCAAACTTTCTCCCAGTGGAAGGAGTGCTTAATGATAATAATAGCTACTGTTCGGTTAGGTGTCAGTCTTTGAAGCATTTAACACAGTTGACCTCTTGGCCCTTCTTTACAAAATTATTATCTTGCTATAATCTCCATTTCACAGATGAGAAATTGGAAGCACAGAGTGTTTAACTAGTCAAAGACCATCCAGTCGAGAAGTGGGGGAGCCCACATGCAACTTAGGCAGAATAGCTACAGCGTCAAGCCTTCAATTGCTCACTGTTTCCTAACGTTCAAGAGATGGGGCACTATGTGTGTAGTCAAGGCAGCCTGGCCTATGCCTCTCCCCACTTTGGAGATGAATAGGCACATGCTCACGGCTGAGCTAACCTCTTGAATCCCAGTCTCAAGAGGCAGCTGGACTGGGTTTTTTGGGTGAGGGGAAGGAAAGGTTGGATGAGAATATCACTGTACAACTTTCTAAGAAGATGGGTGCCTAAAGACAGCTGTTTCAGAGACATGGGGTTAAAGGAGTGGAATTAACAGAGACACTTGTAACTGACATTGTGCATGAACTGCAAGAAGTGAGGAGTGTTAGAAAGAGTGAGGATGGGAAATAAATATTGAAGCTGGGTCAAAAAGGATCTTGCTGTGATTTATGTCACAGAGTGTTCTGCCTATGTTTTCCTCTAAGAGTTTTATAGTGTCTGGCCTTACATTTATGTCTTTAATCCATTTTGAGCTTATTTTTGTGTATGGTGTTAGGGAGTGTTCTAATTTCATTCTTTTACATGTAGCTGTCCAGTTTTCCCAGGACCACTTATTGAAGAGGCTGTCTTTTCTCCACTGTATATTCTTGCCTCCTTTATCAAAGATAAGGTGACCATATGTGCGTGGGTTTATCTCTGGGCTTTCTATCCTGTTCCATTGATCTATATTTCTGTTTTTGTGCCAGTACCATATGGTCTTGATTACTGTAGCTTGGTAGTATAGTCTGAAGTCAGGGAACCTGATTCCTCCAGCTCCGTTTTTCTTTCTCAAGATTGCTTCAGCTATTCAGGGTCTTTTGTGTTTCCATACAAATTGTGAAAGTTTTTGTTCTAGTTCTGTGAAAAATGCCATTGGTAGTTTGATAGGGATTGCATTGAATCTGTAGATTGCTTTGGGTAGTAGAGTCATTTTCACAGTGTTGATTCTTCCAATCCAAGAACATGGTATATCTCTCCATCTGTTTGTATCATCTTTAATTTCTTTCAGCAGTGTCTTATAGTTTTCTGCATACAGGTCTTTTGTCTCCTTAGGTGGGTTTATTCCTAGATATTTTATTCTTTTTGTTGCAGTGGTAAATGGGAGTGTTTCCTTAATTTCTCTTTCAGATTTTTCATCATTAGTATATAGAAATGTAGGGGATTTCTGTGCATTAATTTTGTACCTTGCTACATTACCAAATTCATTGATTAGCGCTAGTAGTTTTCTGGTAGCATCTTTAGGATTCTCTGTGTATAGTATCATGTCATCTGCAAACAGTGACAGTTTTACTTCTTCTTTTCTGATTTGGATTCCCCTCCTAGAGAAATGGAAATAAAAACAAAAATAAACAAATGGGACCTAATGAAACTTCAAAGCTTTTGCACAGCAAAGGAAACCATAAACAAGACAAAAAGACAGCCCTCAGAATGGGAGAAAATATTTGCAAACGAAGCAGCTGACAAAGGATTAATCTCCAAAATTTACAAGCAGCTCATGCAGCTCAATATCAAAATAACAAACAACCCAATCCAAAAATGGGCAGAAGACCTAAATAGACATTTCTCCGAAGAACTTATACAGATTGCCAACAAACACATGAAGGAAGCTCAACATCACTAATCATTAGAGAAATGCAAACCAAAACTACAGTGAGGTATCACCTCACACCACTCAGAATGGCCATCATCAAAAAATCTACAAAGAATAAATGCTGGAGAGGGTGTGGAGAAAAGGGAACCCTCTTGCACTGTTGGTGGGAATGTAAATTGATACAGCCACTATGGAGAACAGTATGGAGGTTACTTTAAAAAGCTAAAAATAGAACTACCATACGACCCAGCAATACCACTACTGGGCATATACCTTGAGAAAATCATAATTCAAAAAGAGTCGGGCTTCCCTGGTGACACAGTGGTTGAGAATCTGCCTGCCAATGCAGAAGACACAGGTTTGAGCCCTGGTCTGGGAAGATCGCACATGCCATGGATCAACTAGGCCCATGAGCCACAGCTACTGAGCCTGCGCGTCTGGAGCCTGTGCTCCTCAACAAGAGAGGCCGCGATAGTGAGAGGCCCGCGCACCGTGATGAAGAGTGGCCCCCACTTTCCGCAACTAAAGAAAGCCCTTGCACAGAAACGAAGACCCAACACAGCCAAAAATAAATAAATAAATAAATACTCACTTTAAAAAATAAATAAATAAAAGAGTCACGTACCACAATGTTCATTGCAGCACTATTTACAATAGCCAGGACATGGAAGCAACCTAAATGTCCATCTACAGATGAATGGATAAAGAAGATGTGGCACATATATACAATGGAATATTACTCAACCATAAAAAGAAACGAAATTGAGTTATTTGTAGTGAGGTGGATGGACCTAGAGACTGTCATACAGAGTGAGGTAAGTCAGAAAGAGAAAAACAAATACCATATGCTAACACATATATATGGAATCTAGAAAAAAAAAAAAACTTCTGAAGAACCTAGGGGCAGGACAGGAATAAAGATACAGATGTAGAGAATGGACTTGAGGATACGGGGAGGGGGAAGGGTAAGCTGGGACAAAGTGAGAGAGTGGCATGGACATATATACACTATCTAATGTAAAATAGATAGTGGGAAGCAGCCGCGTAGCACAGGGAAATCAGCTCTGTGCTTTGTGTCCACCTAGAGAGGTGGGATAGAGAGGGTGGGAGGGAGATGCAAGAGGGTAAAGATATGGGGATGTATGTTTATCTATAGGTGATTCACCTTGTTATAAAGCAGAAACTAACACAACATTGTAAAGCAATTATACTCCAATAAAGATGTTTTAAAAAAAATTATGAAGCTGGAAAGGAAAAGCAGGCTCCAGATCTCAGAGAGCTTTGCACCAAGTAGTTTTTTTATCCTGTGGGTCAGTGCTTCACCAGTTTTTCCACTTCAAAGTCCTAAGAGAGTGATTGCATATCTCAATAAGTCCTGGGTCAGGAGCCAACAACTCCAAGTGTGAAATTCCTCTGGAACCCCATGTTTCATCTTTAATAGCCAGAAAAATTGTGTTCTACTCCATAATATATTCGTGTTTCTTAATATAGAAATGTTTTATATTTATCACCAATGGCATTACAGAAGATCCAATATGTTTATCATGTGCTCTTGCTTTCACCATGAGGCTCCTTACCTTGAGAAGGACCCCTTCCCTGGTTTGAGAAGGACCCCTTCCCTGGTTTGAGAATCACAGGTCTAGACAAGAGGAGCCATTGAAAGGTATTAAACTAGGAAGTGACATCATTGGATTTGAATTTTTTTTTTAAGATTTTTTGATGTGGACCATTTTTTTTAAAGTCTTTATTGAATTTGTTACAATATTGCTTCTGTTTTATGTTTTGGTTTTTTGACTGCGAGGCATGTGGGATCTTAGCTCCCCGACCAGGTATCGAACCTGCACCCCCTGCATTGGAAAGCAACGTCTTAACCACTGCACTGCCAGGGAAGTCCCTGCATTTGAATTTTAGAAAGTACTCTGTGGCAACAGCATGGGGAAAGGAGTGGAGAGGAGGAAGGCAAAATAGAGGGAGACAACTGGTTAGGAAACAAGGCCAATATTACAGGCAAAAGACGGTGTGAAAATCCAAAAAGAAAACAATATTCTGAGCCCTTTAGCTGGGCGTGTTTCTTGAGAATAAGAACACAAAAGAGGTATTTTTCTGAAGACTGAAAGAAATGTCTAGAATTCAGTCTAGAAGAGGATCTTTACTAGTTCTTTTTAAAATTTTTATAATCTAATTTTGGTGTTGGATTCTCAATAGTCAGACTATGCATGAGTTTAGGACATCAGCAAAGCAGGGGCACAGAGAGAGAAGGATAGAGAAATTAGAAAGAATACACCATAATGGCATCCTACATTTAAGGTTTATGTCATTTTGAAAGATGGGTTTATTTAACAATTCAATACCGTTTTCATTCTTACTTTCTTATGGGAGTGTGGGCACTATAATCTTTCAGGGCATGATGCTCCTAAAGCTCCTAAGCTAGCCCTTAGAGGGAGGAAGCTGAGTTCCCCCACTTGAGAACCTGAGCAGACAAGAGGACAGAGTAAGAGCTGTGCACACTCATCCAAAGAGAGAAGGGTTTTCTCAACCGTGATACGCTATTACTGGTGGAGAAAGTCAGAGAATTTACTGAATGGTTAGAAAACTGGCATACAAACTTCTAGGTGTCACAATTCCACACAGGTTCAGCTCTTAGATCCCACATGATGACATGGTTGGATTCAAGCAATACATTTTATCTGCCAATGGAAATACTATTTGTATAAATAGTTAATTTTCCACTGTTCCTCACTGCAAAGGTGAAGCTCTTATTTTTCTTCCCAACTTAAGCCATATTTGAATCCTGATTTAATCAATAGAAGATCATTAATTTTCTCTGACTCTTTCCAACAGGACCTCCTAGTTGCTAGCTCTTCATAATCTGGCATCCACATTTACTGGGCAAAAAAGCCAGTAACACTGGGGATAAGCTATAACGATAATAAAAAATTAAAGTGATAACGTAGCTCTCATCTATTTAGCACTTACTGTACACCAGAGTCTGTGCTCAGTGATTTACATTCATTGTGTCAGTTGATCTCCATAAGAAATCAATAAGATCTATAATCATCATTATCTGAGACTGAGGCTTAGAGTTGGCAGAGCGGAGATTCAAACCCTGGCAGAAGAATTCTGAGTCTATCTGTCTTCACCTGTGAGCTACATGGACTGTTCCTCTGACAAGGAGCTTGGGTCTTCCATTCTGGGGGTAACGCAGCCAGAGCTGGACGGCACATACCCATTTTGAGCTCAACTTTTTCCTGTCAGTAGTACTTCCTGAAGCCTTTCAGGGATTCAGTTGCAGGTAAACTCTACCCTCTGTGAGCCTTGTGAGACATTTAAAGTCAGAGCCACATTTGTTCGTTAGAGCTACAGCACTTCTTTTCCTGAGGACATGCTATTTTCATTAGGATTAAAACTGCCCTCAGCAATAAATATTAAAAACCTGCCCAGTGAAAAGAGCAGCTTCCTCAGAAGCTTATGAGGATTAGAATTTTTAAGCAGGCCCTGCTACATATGACCACCCCTCTTCTTCGCCATCCCTTTGTGTGCTCCCACTTGGTGTGCTTTCAGCATCAATCAGATTTGGTGTTTTGCTCAAATCCGTTCATACTAATTGTCTGCCCATATTGCTGCGTGCTCCGGATAGAATGGTCAGGGGGAAATGGAACCTCACTCCTTCCCCCACCCCTGGGGGGATTCAGATTTCGTGTGCTTGATCTTCGTTGGTGGCGAGATGAAAATGCTTGCTATGCACAGCAGCTTTCCCCCCTGACATTCAATGGCAGCCCTGCTGACGGGGAACCTCAGCCATCCTATTTGTTAGAGAGCCACCCACGGAAGACTCAGACCAGCAGAAGCCAGGAATCAGCTAGCTGGGGCTGGGAGTTTCTCTGTGTGTGGTGATCCAGCAGAGAGACTTGCACAAGTTCATTATTTGGGGTACAGATTGTGGTTCCACTGCTTCATGGCGTGAGATGATGATCCCCAGTTTACTTGTCTATAAAATGAAGATGATAGTACCTACCCACTAGGGCTTCTGGAAGAATTAAAGGAGTTATATAAAGTGTTTAGCATAAAGCTTGGAGCAGAGGGATGCTCTGAATGTTAGCATCTTCCCCTCCCCTCTCTGGCTGCAAGCCTTAATGGTAGATGAGGCGTTTGTTATCCATGTTCCTAAACATCCCCAAAGACTTGTGGTTACTGCATTGAAAACCACATTGACTGTTCCCAGCTAATTGGGTATCCTTGGGCCTGAGCTTCTCCATGTGAATATATGAGCTTGGGATTTTTTTTTTAAGTATACAATAATTACATTCTTGGACAAATGGTACATTTTCTAGAAAAGCACAGAGAATTCTTTCAGCACCTGGAGCTGGGTAGGAATTGCTTGATAAATGGGTAGCAACTCACAGAAACTAATGATTTACAATAAATGCTTCAGCAAAGAAAAGTCTGGGTAAGCTCTATATTTCATCCTTCTGGCAATAAGCTATACAAAGGTTTGCATCTTAAATCAACTAGTGGTTGTGCACCAGGAGGAAGTGGTCTAAATAGATTTGTATGATGGGCAATTACTCATCATGGAAAGGATCCCAGCTGTCACTGTAGCTTCTCCCAAAGCAGTCAGTGAGCAAGCAGTTATGGAATTACAGAGCTGACCTCCTGTCCACTGCCCCAAAGTTCCCTGAGCGAGAGTCACAGAGGATGTTCATCAGAGAGACCCAGGAGGCACAAAGAGCAGTCAGTGCCCGCAGCTAGGAATGTGACATCTAGGAAGAGCCTGTTTCGTCCCTCCTTATTATGGTTACTTGTGGCGATTTTGGCTGGGGGCAGAAGAGCCAGACTGGAAGTCCTCCAATTCAGGATCCTCATGGCCTGAGTGCTAGCTGTGGACAGCATGGAGAGGAGCAGAGACTGTAGTCTTGGGGGCTGGAATCCCAACTCTGCTAATCACTGACTGTGTGACCTGGGACAAGAAAACTACATTTCTCTGATTGGCTATTTTTCTAGCTAAAAAATGAGGATGATAATTACTACTTAAAAAGATTTTTGTAAGCAAGTGTGCATGAACATGGCTGGCACTCGGTGAATGTTATTCCACCTTATATCAGTGATAGTTAATATCCACACAATGCTCCTGTATGCCAAGAGCCATGCTACACTCACAACTCCCTATTTTATAGATGAGGAAACTGAAAGAATGGAGGGATTAACTGACTTACCCATGCATAGCTAGGATGGCGCTAGTAAGTAGGAGAGACAGGCTTTGGCCCAGGCGGGTTGCGTCCAGACCTGTCCTGTAGTTGTCATAGGGAGGAAACTTACCTTGGGCTGGAGCTTATAGAGCATTTTCTGGGCTGCTTCTCAGTATACAGCAGGCACCATCTCCCTCCTCAAGGAGTCTACTCCATCTCACCGAAGAGCAAGATAGAAATCTCAGAAGTCAAACAACGTGATGTAGAAACCCATAGGAAGTGCCACAGGACCTCAGAGGAAGATGGTGAACCGGACAGAAGACATGGATTCCTTCTCCCATGGTTTCCATCTCCGTCACCTTTTGCATTTGGGTTTCTTCAATGTCAGTGTTTTACAGTTTGAAGGCTCTGATTTTGAACTAGAGGATGAAGCTTGCTTTGGGCTTAAGCAAAAAAAAGGAAATATACATGCCAGAGAGAGAATTAATAGTAAAATGTGAGACTCTTTCTCCTCTGTACACAGAAATGTTTCATGGGAAAAACAGAATCGCAGGAAAGTTATGTGTAAAAGGATGTGGGGGACGGAGGTGGAGAGCATAAGTTGGAATTCATTTTTTAAATTCAGAAGGATTACCTGACTCCAGTAGATGGTAAGATGAATATTATCTTGGTATCCAAGAGCAGAGATGACCATCCATTGATCTAATGGTCCCACCCTCACTTTTAAAATACATAACCAGGGACTTCCCTGGTGGCGCAGTGGTTAAGAATCCGCCTGCCAATGCAGGGGACACGGGTTTGATCCCTGGTCCAGGAAGATCCCACATGCCCCGGAGCAACTAAGCCTGTGCGCCACAACTACTGAGCCTGCACACTAGAGTCCATGAGCCACAACTACGGAAACCCGCGCGCCTAGAGCCCATGCTCCGAAACAAGAGAAGCCACCGCAATGAGAAGCCTGCGCACCACAGTGAAGAGTAGCCCCCGCTCGCCGCAGCTAGAGAAAGCCTGAGTGCAGCAACGAAGACCCAAAGGAGCCAAAAATAAATAAATTTTAAAAATAAACATAAAATAAAATAACCAGATGGAAGGGTGGTAGTTGCATCCCCTAGGTCACAGAAGAACAAGCCAAAGGCTAGGATGTCATCCCTTTGTTTCCGATGGTGAAGTCCACCTTGTTCCTGGTAAACAAGACATCCTGTCCTCTTAGATCCCTTCAGTGAATGGGGGTGAGGGTAGGCAGGGATTGTGCACCCTGCTTCCTGAGATGCTGCATATTCATGTGGGGAGAGCACTGGCTGACCCTTCCCAAATCCTGTTCCCCTCTGCTGGCTGTGCTTGGTGGCCCCGTGTCAAGCCGCAGTCACACAGGAGCTGCAGCCCGAGCCCAGCCCTGCGTGGGGAGAGGGGAACTGCCCTGTAGATGAAACCCTCAATGGGAGTGGGCAGGCAGGAAGGGAAAGGAGCCAATGCAGCCAATTAATTTTCCTGTGTTGCTTAAATCATTCTCCCCCAATCTGCTTTGCCAAGAATAAGGATAACTGTCCCCAGCCTGTCAAGGCCCTGCCTTCTTTTCAGTAAATCACATAGAAATCAGAAATAGACCCACTGGGTAACTCTGAATAAAGGCACCTCAGAAGGGAATGGTTGGTTTTGGTGGACAGTCACCTCCCCTCCATGTCACCTGCCAACTTTGAGATCTGCCTACCTCTTCACAAAAGGGATTGCTAAGTATTTTCCTACTGAGTCTTTAAGACTTGTTACGTGGATTTGGCTGTTCTATATTACATGTCCTGTTCATGAGGTCTCCGGCTAATAGTCACTTGTCCAAAGAAATGAACCTTCGTAAAGCGACACCTACTTTGATCCAGCACCAAAATCTCCCAAAAGTTTGGAACACTGGTCCCATGATATGTTCCCAGAAAAATGTACTTCATGGAAGGCATACAATACAGCCTCTTTACACCTTAACATATTAAAGGTGAGAATAGTGTTTATAGGAGTTTAACCCAGCATTTCCAAAACGTTCGTTGAATTCTTCTGCTTCTCAACATGTAGAGGCAACCCTCAGTCCCGGTTTAGTGGAACACACTTGTGAATGCTGACACAGTCTGGAAGGATTGCTCTGTAGCATGCTCTCCAGTGCACAGGCAGGCGTTCTGCTTTGTACCACAAGACTTTGACACCAGAGGAGTAACATTTAGACCAATAACACTATCATCCTGTATCTCCCCCAACTCTGTGTGTACACAGACTGACAAGTCAGCACTGCCTCACCGGCAGTTGGACCACGTCTCTGTGCAACACATGTTGCTTCTGTGTTAGGAAAAAAATTAGCATTTTCTTCTACAAAAAGGCTTACACAGTCTGTCGACTTTTTCTCCCCCCCTAGTAAAAATGATCAGTTTAGTATCCCCTTGAAAAGATAATAGTATAATACCAGGAAAATCCACAAATGACCCAGGGGCATGATCAGACATGAAAATAGAGGGAACTTTCCTGCACTTACCATTAAAGCAAACCCTACAAGGCAGGTACCCTTATTAAACCCATTTTTCAGATGAGGAAACTGACGGTACCTTCTCCAGGATCTCACAGGCAGTCAGTTAGGACTTGAACTCAGGCAGTCAGACTCTGAGAGCTCATGCTCTTAACTGTAGAAGGGACAGGTAGGTGATGGGGACTCCAGGTTGGTGCATTCAGAGTGATTGCATCTGAGGAAGCCACAGAAGTGCCTGGCCTTCCCTCTTCTAGATGTAGAGTGGCCAGATGCTTCTTCCAGATTTTTCTGCCATCCCTACCCACTACCCATGTCTGATGGTTCCAGGAGGGCTTGACCATAGGGTCTGACTCTCCTCTACTTAGCAGGGTTTTTATTAGTTGTGGCCTCCACACACACCCTCTGCCCAGCTCTAGGGCTGGCTTCATGCGTGTGCATTCACACAGGGCCGTGTACTTAGAAGGGGGCTGTGCTTGGTTCAGTGCTAGCCTGTTGCCATCTTGAAATTCTCAATAACTTCTGAAGAAGGGGCCTGCCACGTTCCTTTTGCTCTAGATCTCACAGATTATGAAGTCATCCCACCTGCTTCTTTGGTGTTCAGTTTATGCTTGTCAAAGTGGTAAGATGATTTTGCGTGGCAAATCTCTAAGTGAGGATTCCCTCCAAAATGCATGGAGAATGGTCAATGCAGATGATACATGGCAACTAGCCAAACAATTGAACATATAATACATACTCACGTTAGAAAACTATGTGTGTGAGAACAGGCAGAATGATGTCCCTAAGACTCTATTCCAGCCATTAGCTATATAGCCACAGGTCAATCCAAATCCATACCTGTTCATGTGGTGAACATCCTACTGTCAGAGAAATGCACTGTTATAAGACAAATTGCTTTGTTTCATGAGGATTGAACTAGAGATTATGAACTATCAAAATATTCATACCTTTTGATGCAGTAATCCTACTTTAGAGAATTTAGGCTAAGGAAGTCCTTTTTTAAGGAAGAAAAAAAATGTAAGAACCCTGATATCCAGTGAGGTAGCAGCAACAAGAAAAGAGAAGTCAGACTAAATATTCAGAAACACAGGGATGGTTAAGTAAATTATAGATCTCAACTTGATGGAAAGTATGCCAGGAGTTGGTGAACTTCTTATGTAAAGGGCTAGAGGGTAAATATTTTAGGATTTGCAGGCCATGGGGTTTCTGTCACAACTACTCAGTTTTGCCATTTGTAATAGGCATGGGCAATACAAACATAGGTAGACATGGCTGTGTTCCAATAAAACTTTATTTACAAAAACAAGCAATGGGCCAGATTGGACTGGTGAAAAGCAGTTTGCCAACCCATGACACCATCACTGAAATGATGATTATGAAGACTGTATTAACATGAGATAGTTAATGAAAGGAGCAGGATGAAAAACAGTATATTCTCAGTGATTACGACTGTGTATATGTATTTGTCTATTTATATTTTAAAAATTGGGAATGAAAGCATACATATATGCAAGTAGTAGCTGGGCTGGAGAGCTAGGATTATGAGATGATTTTCTTTTCTTTGCTCTGAGGGAGATTTTCCAAGCCTTGATATTCTCTCATGTATTTAATGCTGAATATGTACAAAATAGATACAGATCCCTTAAAACCAGGTCTTTCTACCAAGCAGTCAAAGGATGGTGAGAAAGCATGGACTGTGCTCATACATAACAGCCTTTGCTCCCCAAATCTTTAATCTCCTATCTCTGGAGATTTCCCTGCAGCTAGCCTAAAATCACTTTTGCCGACCCAGGCTCAGCTGGGCCCGTGGCCACTGTGGTGGTTGGCCTTTTCCAGGGAAGCTGGGTGCACCACTGGGCAGCAGAGAGTATGCGATGGGGAGAGGGAGAAAAGAGAAGTGACATTCTTTACAAAAGAAAGAAAACAGTGCTAATTCTATCTTACCATGAATCCTTGAGTTAATAACTGAACACAAGCTATCATGAATTTGCGTTATGAGACCACCTGCCTAAAAGACTCTCTTGTTTTGTTTTGTTTTATTGAACTGTGGGGTGGTCCCCATTAGTGGATTTCACTGTACACAGATTTAGTCAAAGCCATTATTATATTTAAATTTGTTGAGCTGGAGTTTAATAAGGGATTTATCCCCAAAGGAAATCAACTTGACTTTGTATATGTGTTCATTTCAAAATACAGTATCTTGTCTCAGTAAATCCCAAAGAATGAGGGATTATAACAAAACAAAGCAGGCACTGCTTTTATTAAGCAGGCTCAACAATGTGCTGTGAAGACAGTGAGTTTTCTTTTCTTCCTTTGGGATTACGTAATTGAACCTGAGTTGTTATAAAGAGAAGATTGCTGAAAGAGGCAAACTTGAAAACGATATCATTTTTTTGGGAAAAAACCCCACTTTTTTCTCTTTACTTCAAGGATCTGATACTAAATAAGATTTTCTTCTCTAGTGCTCCAGTCTGTTAGTTAGCACAATGAAATATTGATAGTTTCCCAAACTACACCTCTTGATACTGATTGTCATGGAAATAGTTGGGCTATATCCAAAGTCAAACATTAGAACGTCACAATAAAATTCATGGAGAGAAGAGTGCCTGGAACAGTCTCTTTAATTTTAAGCTGCATGCATTTGATAAGCACCTCAAAGATAAATCATTATTCCCTTCACCCACAATTGATGGCAAAGTCAAATTAGAAGGCCCTCTTCCCTTTGCACAAATTGTTGGGCCCTAGAAATTATCCATGGCAAGAACTGAGACAAAGACAATCGTTCACCTGGCAATCCTAAAAATAGAAGGGCTTAGGGAGTAGTGATAATAGTCAAACGCGTTCTGAGGGCTTGCTCTGTGCCTTATACTATGTTAAGGATTTAACATATGTTAGCTCATTTAATCTCAGTAGCCCAAGATGTAGACACTAATGCTGTACCTATTTTACAGATGAGGAAATGAGGTCAAGCATCCTGCCTAAGGTCACAAATTTATGAACTTGTTGATCAAAGACTTGAACTCAGGTCTCTGGGATTCCAAAACCTCTTTTATTAACTCATCCAGCATGTTGCCTAGCCAAAGGGAAGGTCCTAAAGGATTGAGAAGGGGGGCATTTCTTGAGTATATCAAAGGAGGCTTCTCCCAGAAAAAAGTTCTATTGGGTGGGGTCAAAGAAAATAATTTTACATTGTTGGCAGAATGTGAAATTATTCTATAAAACCAAGGACCAGCGATTGAACCAGGTGCTAAAGGTGGAGTAGAGATGGGAAAAAGATGAACAGTCCAAAATGATCAGGAACTCCAGGATCTCATTCCCTGCTTCAAAAAAAAAAAAAAAACCCCAGAAAACCTTAAGGGTATTGACCATAAGAAAATGACCTGAATATTGCGGGTAGAAGGCATAAGGTCAGCTGGTAACTAGCATTTTAATAGCATCTCTTGGGAAATTCATACTTATATTCTGTCATACCATGTACATGCACTTACAAGGAGGAGTAGTCACTCAATTTATCTGGCTTAACAGTGGACTACATGATATACTATACATAGTGTAATACAATATATATACATAATTGACCCTTTTCTTTAATATCTTATAGTATTTTAATTTCAAAAATTAAAAATTCTATATTTATCTACCTTCCTCATTTACAGAGCATATTAATTTAATGTTTTCTTAATGACAGTGTAGTCATCAGAAACATTATATATTATTCTATTCTAAAATTTATGCCTTTAGGTCTCATTGAGGTCTAGGGGACTCCCTGCTCCTACTATTCTCTTGGAAATATTTAAGCTGCAATTTGGAGGGGTCTATGTGGTGTCAAGAAAATAGTATGTGCTTTGGAGATTTAAAGACCTTGATTGACTCCCAGCTGTGTGTTTTTGTGTAAGTCACTTAGTTTCTGTGAGCCTAAATTTTTCTCATCTATAAAATGGAAATAAATTGTAATACTTTCCTTAGAGCATGCATATTTTATATATATATAGGAGAGAGAGACACTTGGAACAAAGTTAAAAATATAAAGTAAATGGAAATTATTCTTATTATGTCACCTTTTTTTGTCAGTATCCTGGCTTCCTACTGTTAGTGCTGTTTACTCCAGTAAAATCCCAACTGTTAATTAGCTTACTCTTTCATGTTGTGGACTGACAAACCAGATGACAGCTGATAAGGCTTGCTAGAATTAAGACCACGGTAAGAATAAATAGGATCTGAGAAAATAAAAGGCATAGTTTTCATGCTGCTTAAAACCAGACTCCCTGCTCCTGATGTGTGTTCTAGACTCTTGAACAGGAATGATAAACAGTTTTCATCTTGTATGCCAACTCTGATCTCTTGGAAGTGGCTGCCTGGAATGTTGGTTTGAAAATGACTCTGTACTTCAGCCCTGGTTCAGTGTGAAAGAGGGCAGTGATCAATTAGTAATGTCTGCCTTGGGCAAGGGGCTGGGATGAGGTGGGTGGCACATGTGCCACATATTTGCTAAAACTAATCTAGGTTCTTAAGCTTTCCAACTCAGTTATCTTCATATAAATGAGGGGTATATACATGTGTGAATATATGTGTATATAAACCCATAAACATCTGTATGTGTATATAAATCCATTTATGTGTCTATAAAGTATCCACCTTATTGAAGTCAGTGGGGATTCTAACATGACATGGTTTTATTTTCACTAATCATTGTTCTCAACTGTTCTGTTAGAAGTCCCTTAGGGCATATCCCAAAATGTAGTTATTTTAAAAGGAATTAGTTCAGCCCAGTTTGAAAGTCTAATCCCAAAAGTTTTATAAATCTCCTCGCCTTTTCTCTGCAGCACAGGCTTGATCTGTATTTCAAGAGACTTGCAGAAGTGAGGGCAAGTGGGCTTCTGCTTTAATTCCTTTTCCAGAGTCTCCTGGGTCAGACTCTGGGACACTGTCTCTCCCCCAGCCCCACCCATTTCTGGGTCTCTCGATCCTCTGGGAAGGGAAACAGGAGAGGGCAGGGGTTCCTGGCTGCCTATCTATAGCGGGGGCATCTGTGGTCTTACTCTGGCTTGGCCTGGTTTTGCCTGCCACTGGTGGCCTTTGCACATGGATAGTCTCTACATGGTTTTAGGAGGTGATGGTCACCTTCACTTCATCCCTCCATTGCTGAAGGATAGTCGTGTCTACTTTTGTAGACACAGTTCCGTACCTCCAATCCCCTCTCCAGATGGGACAGCCTTCACTTGGCAGCCACCTTGGTAGCCCCATGGCTTCTGCCTCCTGCCATGGAGCCCTGGGGAATCCTCTTATATACCCTCAAAGGTAAGGCGGGTGGGAGTTTGTGCCTGATTTCTTCTCAAGCACATTCAAGTGCTGCGGGCCATCCTGCTGTCATCAAAAACTTCTGAGAAAGAGGCAGGCTCCAGACTCCATATTCACTCAGGCCCCGAACTCCAGAGGATGGCACTGAGCTCTCCCACTTACTCCCTCTCCACCCTCTGCTCCACCCCACTGACAGGACCAACGAGGGTCTTCAGGGTCCCAGTCAAACGAGCATGCATTGGGGTGGAGAGATGCTGGTCTTCCCTTCACTGGGGAAACTTCCATCTCTAAATCATTCTCTTGAGTGCTCCTTCTTTATGTTTATATGGTTTATATACAGCTGTACCTTCTGAATCTGGTGCTGAGCCTAACATCAGCAGGTCAGGCAGTCAGAAGGGAAAGAAGGAAGTAAAGTAGGGGAGAGCAAGGATGAGCTGCAACCCACAGGGATGAATTGGAATCTGGGTCAGTCTCTCACTGCCTCCAAGTCTCCAGCTTCAAAGATGGGGAATTCTGTAGAAGCTGACGCCCTTTGTCATGGAGCAGAACACACATCTGACCCCAGAGTTCAGCTGAAGGAGGGAATCTCATGAGAACTAGAAGAGCTGTGGGCTGGGCTCTTCTGCCTTATGCCTGGAAAATCAGCGAGCAGGTTCCAACAGTATGCTTGAGCTGTAACAGTGTCTCATCTTCTGAAAGTAAAGATAGTTGCTGCTTCACTTCTGTCTTCCCATTCCCATAAGAATTTCTCTTGTGGCCAACCCCAAACCAGACCATACTGAGAAGGGGATTCTGGGAAACATAGCTCAAGCTTAGCTAGGTTGACCCAGTACAAAATACTCCAAGGCCTAAGATTTCTAACTCCAGTGTTTCTTTCACCCCCCAACCCTGTCTTCTTGTCTTCTCATATAGATGCAAATGGATATCAAAATTGGCTAGTGGATAGCGACAGCAGAGCTAATCTCTTAATAGTTCTGGTTGAGAACCTAGCCCCAGGTTTTGGAATGTGGGGTTCCTGATTCTTCTTATTTACAGCTTCAGACCCCAGTCACCATTTCCAAGGCAGTAGAAAAAGTCCCACTATATAAGATTGTATTTTATTATAGTACTTAAGATTCTAGTTTACAATCCCATTACATAAGATTCTATTTTAAATGAATCTTCTGAGTGGGAAGGGATCAGTACTAGACTGTGCTAGTACAGCTTTAGCTATTTAGACATTTCTATGATCACCTAAAAATGTTCACAAGTGTAATGAGCGAATTCTAAAGTATACATGACAGTTTTACTAATGTAGATCTGTACCACAGGCTGGAAAATCTAAGCCAGTGCTGTGATTTTAGCCCATGCTAAACTATGAAAGGAATGTACAAAATGATATTAAGTAGATCCTTGTTTATCTTAACTATATAATCCATCCCCTTTCTTAGAAATATCAGATTTCTGTAGATCAAAATGTTATTTTTAGCTTGATTCTATTGTATTATCAAATAACTCCGAATCCTTTCACTAGGATATAGTTTTTAGGAAAAACGAGAATGTAATAGATACGGTATTGATTGATACATACAATATCTAATTCTAGGACTTGGATTAGAAAGATATTTACTCAGGATATAAATGTAGATGTATAATAGAGAAACTTATGAGATAGCTCATGAGGTTAAATGAACGGTGTTCTACATCGACTCCTAAATGATTTCCTGAATATGTTTTGCTTGTAATTTTTGCTACATTCACCCTTATCCATCCAGTACCAAAAAGGATCTGAGGTGACTGATTTTCTAGATTTAACCTAATCCTATGCATAATTCAAGATAAATAAACTACGAACTGTGTATGATTTATTTTACTCCTCAACTAAAGCTGTAGAAATATTTTCTCTAAGTACTGTTTCTAAATTTGGAGGATGTATTTAAATTCTGTGACTGATTTGTTGAAAGTGAATAAATATAACAAAAACCACCAACTATCCACACACACATGCACACATAGATGTTTAGAAAAAGGCATGGGAGGATACACTCCCACATGTGAGCAGCAGATCTCTTTGAAAGTGACAGCGAGACTGCAGAGGGAGGGAGAAGGGGGATAATTTGGTATCAGGGGAGATAAAAGAGGGCTTCCGCTTGTAATTCTCACAATAAATGTGCGTTTTATATACTACTTGTGTACTTAAGGAAACAAACACTGTTCTAATGAAAAGATAACAGATTTTAATTTAAAAGGCATAGATTTGGATCAAAATAATATCAATCTAAACATTCATAATACTGTATGAACATTAGTAATTATAATCTTTTCTATTTTTTTGGCATGAAAAGATCTTTATATTATCATTAATTTAAAAATGTTAAAAAGCTTGCTTTGGGTGATTGCAATTTTATAAAACTATTATCTAATCTATCTGTGTACCTATCATCTATCGAGTGTGTGTCTGCTTGTGTTTTTGCATGCGTGTATAAAGGAATTCGCACAAGGCTAATGTATACACTAAAGCATTAAAGTGATCATCTCTAGGTGGAGACTGCATGTGGTCTTTCTCCTCTTATGGTGCCTGTATCTTTATTTTAAAATTTAGGAAATCCCGGTAAAAATTGTTAAATCATAGACTCCACTACATTTGACATCATTTAAATAAGAATATATGGAAAGAGTACTTTCCACATGACTCTTTCCCACTAGTTTTTAATTTTTACTTGTCCCCTTGGAGATCAGAAGTTGACCCATTATGTACACTCATATACTTTTGAGACCACATACTGTGTGTACAGACATAATATATGAATATGTGCATTTATATATTATCTGTATATACATATCCAAATACAAGAGTAGTAGATGAAAAATGAATATCTTCACATTAAAATAAGTAACGCATTTTTATACAAATAATAAACTATTTTTCTTTTTTTAAGGAGTTACATAGATTGGGAGGGAACTGTAGATAGATGTGTTTGTGTACAATCCATTTATTTTTGAACAAAAGCATTTAGTAAATTGTGCTGATTTATTTCCTTCTTTATGAGGAATTGTGGGAAGGATATATATGTGTGTGTGTATAATTATATTACAGACACATACACACACACACCCCCAATATAAAATCTAAGGCAGCTCTCCCAATTGCTAGTAATCCAGCTAGATTGACAAAAGCTGCAGTACCAAGAGGAGCTATGGTTTTTCGTGCCCTGGAGTGTTCTCCATGGTGAAGAGGTCATCAAGTAAGAAATGAAGCAATGAGGCCACACAGGTTCACACAGAATCCGACTGCAGTAGCAAAGAAGTTTCCAAGCATACGGGTGGGTTCAGTTTAGTCTCCTGTTTGGAAAACGCTGTCCATTCCCCTTGCGCTGTCTTCCTCTGTCTGCTTTCCAACTGCCTCCCAAACTCCAGCTCAGATTGCAGCCCCCATGTGTTGGGCTACCCCTTAAAGCCATTTACTTATTTTCTGTCCACTTTTCTCATTACATTATTATTAGCCTGAGAAGCCACTGGTCCCCTCTGCACTAGTATCACCTCCCATCCTGCCCATCAGCAGCTGGGATAGAACAGTCCGTGTCCTTCTCCCCAGTCTCAGCAGCCTCTGCCTCCATGGTAGAACTCCAACCATGATCCAAACTCAGCTCTCTCTAGTGATCCCCAGAATAAACACAGCCTACACTCAAGTCCTGCCTGTTCCTCCCAATGTCTCCCCTAAAATCCCTGATTAATTTATTCTGTATCTACCACCTAAACCTGATACATCTTTCCCGTCTTCACTATTACTAATTTAAGGTATTTTTCTGGTCAATACCACCCAACACTCTCTCCAACTATTATTTATGTCTTTTAAAAATGTCTTTCCTTTCTCTCTCTAAAAGTAAGCACATTTGTATTTCCTCACTCTTTCCTTCTCTGTATCACCTATCAAATCTCCTTCGACTATTTACTGCAAAGATGAAGGTAATTTTGAATGATAATAATAGAAAAAATATACACAATCCTTACCATACAACAATTTATTTTTTTTACATCTTTATTGGAGTATAATTGCTTTACAATGGTGTGTTAGTTTCTGCTTTATAACAAAGTCTATCAGTTATACATATACATATGTTCCCATATCTCTTCCCTCTTGCGTCTCCCTCCCTCCCACCCTCCCTATCCCACCCCTCTAGGTGGTCACAAAGCACCGAGCTGATCTCCCTGTGCTATGCAGCTGCTTCCCACTAGCTATCTATTTTACGTTTGGTAGTGTATATATGTCCATGCCACTCTCTCACTTTGTCACAGCTTACCCTTCCCCCTCCCCATTTCCTCAAGTCCATTCTCTAGTAGGTCTGTGTCTTTATTCCTGTCTTACCCCTAGGTTCTTCATGACATTTTTTTTTTCTTAAATTCCATATATATGTGTTAGCATACGGTATTTGTCTTTCTCTTTCTGACTTACTTCACTCTGTATGACAGACTCTAGGTCCATCCACCTCATTACAAATAGCTCAATTTCGTTTCTTTTTATGGCTGAGTAATATTCCATTGTATATATGTGCCACATTTTCTTTATCCATTCATCTGATGATGGACACTTAGGTTCCATACAACAAATTTTAATCACACTTTATATATAAATTTATTCAATCTGTGTAAAAATTCTTGGGGTCAGTACATTATTAGCCATCATTTATAGATGAGGGAACTGAGGCACAGAACCATTAGACAAGGCCTCACAGCTTGCAAATGCCAGAGGTGGGATTTAAGCCAAGTCAGTGTCAGGTCAGAGGCCAGGCGCTCAATGACTGCAACTCTCCCTCTCACAATCCCTGTTACTGAAGTCCCCGGCCGTGTGGTCACTAATCCATGTGTTCACTCTCACACATAAAAGAGTCATGACAGCTAAGTTATAGTCCTAAAGAAGAGGTTTCTGCTGCTTCTCTCTTACCAATTCCTTTCTGGGACCTTAGTCCAAGAACTTGATGGTAAGGAAAGTTAGTTAGCTGTTACTAAAAACAAGCCAAACAAACAGACCTGGTTTGTTGCTATTATCTAGCCTTGGATATTCCCTTGAACAGCCATTTATTTGCTAATAAGAACGAACATATTACAGATCTGAAAGGGGTAAAAACATGTACTGAAATACCTACTATGTACCAGACATTAGTCTAGGTATGTTCACCTGAACTAACTTGTTTAAGAAGATGATAAGGGACAGGTATGACCTTGGAGCAGAAGGCTATCTGAAGTCAACACCAGGAATACAGACTGACTCTTAAATCATACCCACTATATGTTTTCACGATAAATTTCAGCGAGAACATGGAAATAAAATTCTTGGTCCAAAGGTTTGAAATGATCCATCTGACCTGACATCAAAGTAGTGCAACAGAATATAGTTAATAAGATCAATACACAAAGGATGAGTTTCTCAAGCTTGCTTTTAAAGAATATGTAATGTTAAGCAGTCTGCACTTCCATGGAAACACAAAGGGAACTCCATAGTGAGGTAAGCAGGAGGTAATAGAGAAAAGGGACAGAATTACTAGCCTTGGTTGCTGTTAATAATTACCTGGGTAGCAATGATTGCTTTTGGAAATTACACAATCTTTGTAGCTCTCACTCATTTGTGACCTCAGATTTCACTTGGATTGGAAACCAATGGGTTTCATTTCACTGGCATTCAGAAACTCCCCCACCTACCACCACCAATCCAAGATATGTTCAAGTACCTTTTCTCTGATCTTGCTTAGAAAGCACTCATCTGTGGGAGAAGAGGCACAATCTGTTTGGCCTTAAGGTACCTACTTTTAAAATTTACCCAGCTCTTGGCTCCTGGTGATTTTGTTCAGGATTAGAGAAGACTTAGCCAAATGCCCAGAGAAGCAGCTGTTCCTCAAAAACAAACTGGGAAGGAAAACAATAGGCCATCCTGCCCCTCAGTCGGGGAAGGCAAATGGCTGGCCAACATGTCCAAAAAGGAACGTCTTTAAAGAGTGCCCACCGTTCAAATTGAGAATATATTTTCCAATGAGCTAAGGCCCATGGAGGACACCCTAGAGCTAGGAGCTTCTGTTCCGTAAAAGAATATTGTACTTAGGCAGAAGAAAGAGCCAAAGAAGACTGAGCTGGTTACTCTAGCCTTTAATTTGCCGCATCTCCACGGAAATGCTTTCCCATTTCCCCAGTTGTCTCCGTAAATCAATTTAGAGCTGCTTTGCTTAGACTCCAGGCAGACAGAGTGGAATCACAGCCCTTCCAAGAGGTGTGAGTTTCTCCCATTTATCATCCTGGGTGCTTACTTCAAAGCCTGGTTGGAGAACTACTTAAAGGAAAACAAATCCAAACAAAATGGGACTGTGCTGTCTGGATTTGGTTAAAAATCTTGAGAATGTGTAGCAGAAAATTCCAAGCACAGACCTGGAAAGCAACTGGCAAGAGACCTCACAAAGGGCTTAAAAAAAATAAACAATTGACGAACTCCCACCCACAAACACATCCCCACACGCAAGCCTTGGGACTGGAATAGAAATGTGAACTTTGCTGGAACTCACATTTGGCACAGGAATTGGCTTTTCCGGCTTTGGCCTTCAGCAAGTAGGTTACTACTGAATTACTAACACCACTGCCGAGCTTGACAGCCTTTTCACATTTATTGGTTCCCATTCAACCCTGTAAATATTTAAGCGGGCGGTGGCATTGGAATGTGATTATGTGATTGTATGTCATTAAAATTAGTGGATTCTCTGGTAAGAAAAGCCTTGGAGTTTACAAACGTAAAAAGACTATAAAAATATATGCATGTATGTGGTATGTGTGTCTGTTTGTATTGATATATCTAGCTAATTTCAGTCACTATAAAAAGAGAAGAGAGAAGGTTTTAAGGCCAAAAAAGAGGTCTAGTCCTGACGCATGAAGCATCTGAAGAGTTTTGGACTAGTATTTTCAAATGTTTTTCAATCTGTGGACATCTGTTGACTTACTGAAAAACACCTGAGGGGCAAAGTAAAGCCTTGTAATTCAGCCATCTGGTCATCTTCTTGTTCAAGCATCTGTCCTTCTATATCCTCTTCCCTAGGCCACAAGACGAGTAGCTTTCAATTCTTTTTAATCTCAGTCTATTGTAAGAAATGCTTTTTACAATGCCGCTCAGGATATTCACAACGCAGTCATAGATACTGTGGAAATAAATGTTCATAAAATAATACCCTAAGTTCATTTTGGTATTCTATTCTGTTTTATTTTCTTTTGTGCTTGTCATGACCCACTAACTTAATTTTATGTCTCACTAATGAATTGTGTCCTGCTGTTTGAAAACCCTGTGCTAGAATGTATTAACCTTAAGTGCAGAAATGATAATCGCTCTGTATCCCAACTCCTAACACTTGGTCACTTGGTAAGCATTTGTTAAATAAATGAGTGACGAATAAATAAATGAATAAGTTGAACCTAATATTCTAATTCAGTATATAAAGCAGGAATGTTGGCCAACCTGGAAATCTATTTAATTTACAAGTTAATCACAAAAGATACAAGCATAAAATAAAAGATAAGCATCACCCTCAGGTGGTGGGTGATTTTGGATATTTGGGTGAACATTATTACCTGTTGGCCAGCTCCGCCATTGTCATCATTGTCATCTTCATTGTACTAGTAGTAGTGGTATTAGTAATAATATTAAATATGACAGTAGCAATAATAGTAGCCCACACTTGTTGACCAGCAGCCATGTACTAGTTTCTGTGCCACCAGATAGAGCTATAAAGATGGATGCCACTAGTTTCCACTCTTAAAAAGCTTCTTCTATGGCATTCTTCTCATGCGTCTCCCAGTCCAGAAACCAGAGGTCCTGAAATCCTAATCACAGGTGACTTTACAGCTGTCGGCTAGTATAGAGAAAGGGCAGTGATGTCTACCAGAGAGGAAAAGGTGGGAGGGTCAACACCCCCGTGCTGACAGCGTTTACGGACAGCTGCTCAGTGAGCAGAGAAGCGAGGAGACAGGAAAGAAGACAGCGGTGCATTACTGCTATTAATGAACTGCTCAGGACGACTTTTTTGTCCTTAAAGAGAAATAGTAAACTATCCTGTGGAAACCTTGCCACGATAGCAGGGAATTATAATGTATTGGTTAAGAGCTTGTTCTCTGGTCGGAAGAATTTGTTTTCAAATCCTAACCCGCTTACCAACTGTGTGGTGTTGGTTAAGTTGTATGTTTTTCTTTGCCTCAGGAATAAAATGGGGACCATGTATGATCTATTTCATCAGGCTGTTTTAAAGCAGAGGTCACATATACAACTGCCTCCAGGGGCCTGTAGTGAAGGGGGTCAAAATTAGGGAGTGCTGTGAAATATAGAAAACTGAAGAGCACAGGCCCCGTATAGAGACATCCAAATTTACATTCAGAAAACAGAGTTTCAATCTATAGGCCAGATTGGCTTGCATGCCACCACTTTGCAATTAAGTAAGACAGTAATCATAAAACACTTCTCACAGAGACTAGCACATAGTAAGCACTCCATAAGTTGAAACTATTATTAGCTATTATTTCATCACATTTAAAAAAATCTCTGGAGCTATTTGCAGATTCTCTTTAAGAAAGAAAATAAATGGCCTCAGAATTACTCCTTTGCATGCCTCAGTAAATGGCATCATTAAAAATAAACGGGCCAAAAAAAAAAGAAAGAAAGAAAAATAAATAAATCAACGGGCCTTAGGCCAATCCAGGGATAAAATAAGTAGAGGAGCCTGTAGTCGATTGTGTGCAGATGAGAGAATGTACATAAGCTCACGGTTAGTAAGCTAGAACCACCCCCGAGGGGAAGGGGACTCATAAGGGAGACCCCTGGGCCCACGTTTTGAGGACTCCTATTCTGTTGTAACAGTGAGCATCAAGACAGTCCCTTAAGGAAGCAGAGAAGAATGAATTCCAGCCAGCTGGTATTAAACTCCAGCCCTCCCTTCCAAGGCAAAGTGATACCAGAAGGTTTTAGAGTCAGGCAGACGTGGGTACAAACCTCATTCCCCCCACTTGTAACGTACAAGGTGGGTTTAACCAGTCAGCCCTACAGGAGCGTCCTCTGTTGTGTCAAGGATGATAATGGGTTAGCGTTAATGATCCAGTAGCATAAAAGGGGCTCAATACTTTTAACCTTCCTTCCTCCCCATTTCCTGTGAATTGTTTTGAATTGTTGAGGCTTATTTTTTCCTTAAACATCATCTTAATTTCCATCTGTGTGAAAATGGGAGCAGGACGGTGCCCAAAGTCTCATTTGGCCTGCAGGCTCCTTACCCCTCTACTCCCTTCCCTGATTAACTCCCATGGGTCCCAAATGGCTTCCCACCCTTCCCTCTCTCTGCCGTCATTCACAGAAACGTGCCATTCTGCTTGGGCTTCCCCCCTGCCTCACAGAGTCCATCAGGCTTACTAGAAAGCTCCCCAAAGGGCAATAAAAAGTTTATGTCAATCTCACGCCCACCTGCAGCATCTCTAGAGTACACATCCTCCTATCCGTCCTCCTCCTTTGATTCCGGGCTTTGTAAATCTTTTACCAGATGTTGTCAAAAGCCTGGCAGATCCCCAAATCCTTCCCTGATAACACTCGGTCTCTTTAAACAACCTGGCAGCACTTCTAAGTGAGAAAAAGCCCTAAAATAAAATACACCGTGTTTAGTCTCTAAGGTCATTTCCTGGCTTTGTCCTGCAGTTTCTGTTTCCTCTAACTAATCACCAAGCGACAGTCCTGGATTTATTGTGGAGGCTACTTGAAAGTTTGGGTGAGCCTCTCAGGCAGACTACGTACCTCCTCCATCACTCTTCCACCCACTCCCCAGCAATTTATCACTTGCTGTGATTTAGTGTGGAGGCTTGAGGTGCAGCTGTAGCAGGAGCCAGATCTTTGTCACTGAAGCTTTTCAGGAGGCAGAGGGGCCAAGCCAGCACGGGGGAGCATTGTGGGCACAGTGGAGCCCATGCATCACCGCCTGTTCAGGGCAGCCGCCTTCCACATCCCTGGCAGAAACTGGCAGTGGGAGCTGTGCGTCTACCTTGGCATGCTCGTCATCCATTTCCAACTTTTATAATGATACCTTACCTTTTTAAAGTATTATATGGGCAAGGTGAATAGCTTTATTTCATTGACTATTCACAACAGGCATGTGAGATAAGAACTCTTATCGTACAATTTTTAGAGACGCCACAGCTCAGCATGGCAACCTGAGCATGTCTGACTGCAGAGTCCACGCTCTTAAACCCAGTCTTTGTTGAGCTGTCCTATACTTGACCCTCAGTGCTGATCCTCCAATGTTGAGGCATTCCTGATTGTGAGGAAGAATAATGATAGTAAAATTTACTGAGCACTTATGAAATGCCAGGCAGTTTAGAGAAACTATATGGATTATTGCATTTAATGCTCACAGTAACCCTAGGAGTGGTTACTCTTTTGAGCTCCATCTTACAAATTCCCGTTCCACTGCAGAACCAGAATGTGAAGCCAGGCAATACGACCTTTAATTCTGATACAAGCTAAAATTACTGGGACGTGTGTGTATATGTGTGTGTGTGTCTGTGTCTGTGTATGGTGGGAGGGTGGAATGAAACAAGCAGTGTAACAAATATTATAGTGTGACGAGCCCCATGTTAGAATTACACAAAGGGTGCTCTGGATGCAAAGAAAATGGGCCTATTCTTTTAGTCCATTCATGCTACCTTAACAAAATACCACAGATTGGGTGGCTTACAAACAACAGAAATTTGTTTCTCACAGTTCTGGAGGCTGGGAAGTCCAAGATCAAGATGCACAGATTCAGTGTCTTGTGAGAGCCCACTTCCTGATTCATAGATGGTTATTTTCTGCTGTGTCCTCACATGGCAGAAGGGGTGAGGGAGCTCTCTTTTATAAGACACTAATCCAAGTCATGAGGGCTCCATCCTTATTATCTAATCACCTCCCAAAGGCTCCACCTCCAAATACCATCACATTGGGGGTTAGATTTCAACATACAAATTTTGGAAAGACACAAACATTCAACTTATAGCACCCACATTAAACTTAAGGTTTTTGGATTGGCATCACAGAGTAGGTGATGTTGGAGGTGAACTTTGAAGGAGTAGGTGTCACCACATTAGAATGTTTAATAGGGTCTCTCTGGAGCGCACCTTGCAGACATAGGGAACAGCATGTGCAGAGGCATGAAGCACCAGGGGCAGGGTTGGGACAGATGGGGTGTGGCTGGAGGGAAGGGGCGTGGCATGAAGTGGCTTTAAGAGTAAAACAGAGGCCAGACATGAAAGGCCTATTAAGTTATTCTATCACATTTGGAATTCATTCTGAAAGTTATGGGGAGGTTTGAAGGGTTTTGAGAAAAGGAGTAGGGGGGGGGTCACATATGTGTTTTTTGATAAATCATAATCTAAGGGAGGACCAAAGAGGAAGTCATATGTAAGGTCTGAGGAGGGGGCAGCAAGGAAGAGGCTGCCACAGTAACTGAGCTTAGCAGTTACTTAGGGAGGAGAACCTGAGCTCCTCTCATACAATCATGTAGAAATGTCATGTGCTGATGCAATTGCTTCCCTGAGAAGACTCCTAATGCCATACAATGAGAAGGGAAGGGACCAACTAGCTGTACCGATAGGGTGAGCCAGTCATCTGGTCACTCATCATGTTTCCTCTGCTCCTGTGGGCTCTGGGGACTCTACACAGCATCCTGCACAAACCTCACCCTTTCCAGCTCCCTGTCTTTGCTTATTCGGAATTTGTCGTCTGCCCCTGACAGTATGACTTCTACAGCTCTCAGTATGTGCCAGGCACTGTTGTAAGAGCTTTGTAAATATTAACTTATTTAATTCTCAGAAGGTGTGTAGGAGGTAGATATTACCATAATCACACTTTTACAGACAAGGAAACCATTAGTAACTATTTAGTGAAATGAACCCTTTTAAAGGAATCACCAGGAGAGAAGAGAAAGGACAGCAGCCGTTGTGTTGTCTCTTAGAATGCGATGCGGTGTAGCTAAGTGGTGAATTTCCCCAGTCATGGCTCCCATCCACTCTCACCTCACACCTTCACCAGCACTTCCGCCAGGGGAATCCCTCTCTGTGAGGAAAATATTTGTTAGACCGCTCTGTTATTTCTTGGCCCCCAACAGAAATGTCATGTATGCTGTGACAATGCCACCTGCCTTTGATAAAACATGAAAAAACCAAAGACATAAATTTTATTCTGCATGTATATATACACACACTTTATAAGCAGAAAAACATTTATTGAAATGCTAAGAATTTGTTAAATTAAAAAAATTAAAGAGTAAGCCACTAACAAATGGATTATAAATAAGTTTTAAAGTAATGGAGAATAATTGTGAGGAAAGTATGTACTTTTTGTTTTTTTTAATCAAAAGATTGTTGGGAACAATAACAATATCTGTGACAGAGTTGTTTGAGGATTCAGTGAGATGGGATTCAATGCAGAGAGCCCCCCGTGAGACTGGGCGTGGAGCGCAGACTCAGGAAACGTCAGGTCCAGGGAACAGGTTCCCAGGGACAGAACTCCAGTCTGCAGGCCAGCCCCAAAGCTGACCAGGACTTTAGCCCTTGTGGGCAGACAACCCAGGACTCAGCCACAAGCTGCCTCTGCTGCTCTAGGGACAGTAGTATGCTGGTAAATGTTTAATAATTAGCACTGGGGAAAAAAAAGAAAAGGAAAAGCTCTTCATTTGAGTGTGCTCCAATTTCTGTAGTGTAAATACTCCCATGATGATTGATTTCAGGCTGCTAATGTGATGTCAAAGGATGTAGAGTTGGGAAGATTTGCATAGCTGGCTCTTGTGAGCCACCATCTGTATTTCCAGCACACAACTTTCTTGGGGGACTCTATGTGTCCAGGCTGGTGGGCTCCTGCCTTGCTCCTAAGGCCTGACTTATACCTTAGACACCCAGCTATTAACCAACCACCTTGTCTGGAGCTTTGGTGGGAGTTACCCTGGATCATTTTAATTGATTAATGCTTTGGGTGGGAGTTGAGGTTGGAGCTGCTCTTGTCTCTTTCAAATGGGAGATAACCCGATTTAAATTCCCTAATTCTCTCTGTTACAATGACTTTAAATCTCTTCACTGTTTAATTAACAGAGAAGGTTTGCTCTCATGTATATTTGGCCCAGAGCAATTAAGCCACCAGCAAAGTTTGCAGGGAAAGGAAGGATGATCATTTAATTAGAGGTTAAATAATGAATTATTAATTATTGAATTGAGTTAGCATTCATTTGTTTGTAAAGTGCAATAATTACATCTTTTGTGTTTTAATATGGAACTGTGTTTTATAATTATCTGCTAAGTCAGTTATGTAACCATTAGCATTTTGCCCAAGGGTCAGGTTACCATTGTTTTTTGTCCTCTACAGACTGCAGATGACAGAGAAATACAGTAACTGTGTTCTTTCACATAAATGGTATCCTGTTTACAGTAAAATGTTAGACAACTTGGGTCACTGAGTCAACAACTCACTGCAGTTAATGTAGACAAAGGGACAGACAATTCTGCGTTATTTGCAGTAGAAGGAATTGTGTCAAAAGGGAGAGTTTCCTGCTGTGAATGAGGTGGTGGTAGGAGCTGGTTCTGGTAGGGACCAGGAAGGACCAAAGCCAAGGAGGAGTGGTGGGGTGAGGTGAGGATGGGCATGTGGGTGAGGAAACACACACAGCGTGAAGACCGCTTCTATTTCAAGCTGACTTAACCATTCCTCATTCCCAGCAGCTGATCAAAACTAGAAAGTAACAAGGCACAATTCCAATTTCTTTCTTTTTCATCTGGTGTTCTTTGCCTTTTTGTCAAACACCCCTTTGAGAATCTAAAAGATATTCTCTGAATAATGTACCCACAGCACTTGCACAAAAGGTTGAATGCAATTTCAGAGTTCATAGGCCCCTGAAGTCCCCTCATGAACTCATCTAATGACACTCAAATTTTGAGCATGAAGGAGGATTATTTGGGAAGTCATGTTAAATGCAAATTCCCAAGCCCCACACCCACAGATCTGGATTTCCTGGGTTTGGAAATCTGCATCTTAAACAAACACTTAAGGGAATTTTGATGTGTCTGAGAAATGAGACCCCACGGTTCTGCAGGTTAAAAATCCCTCTTAGTGTTTTCAAAAAGACCCTGAGCAACATGAACACAGTGAAAAGAATCAGAGCATCCGACTCAGACTTGGACCCAAGGTCAAATTTCTCCCCTTAATTGCCGGGCATGTCATTTAATGACTTTTAGGCTCAGTTCCTTCATCTGTGAAGTGGCTATGATACCTAACTTGCATGGCAGCTAAGAGAGAAATAAATGAGAAAACCAATTGGAAAATGCTGGCTGTCAGAAGTGTTCGTGATCTCCCTTTTCATCTTTAGTAGGTAAGGTAGAATCTTGATAGAAACAGTTTGTAACAATGGAAAGAATTCTCGTTTCAGTGCCTACGTAGAACTGAACAGTTGCTGAAGAAGTGCATGATTTTTAGTATGTATTGGCAGCATTCTGTCAAAGTATGTCATTCTAGCTTTGATATGATAAATTATAAATATCAAGGCCAGGGAGGAAGGACATTAGAATGGAAATTTTAGGGACCACCTTAGCACTATAAATATTTTTCTAAACTAGACTGGAGTAGTGAGGATGAAATTGGCCAAAGAGAGAAAGTTACAGACATGGGAGTAGTTTTATCAAAGATCTGAAAAAGAATTGAACATACCTCAAAAACATTTTCAGCTCCATACTAGAAGTCTTCCATGCTTGGTTATCGACTTACCCCTTCCTAGAAAATGGTTTCAATCTGCCTAAAATTTTTTCTTTACCATAGGAATATCCGTCAGGTTTTGTAACAAAAGTTGATGTAAAAGCATAAAATTTGCTCTACACAAATTCCATTTGTGAACTACATCTCAAATGAAACAAAAGATGCTTGTATTGATTTTTTGGCAGCTTTCTTTAAGGCACTGCATTACATTTGCCTTCACCCCGTTCTTCAAGATATTTTACAAATCGACTAAGCTGACGGGGGAGATGTGCTTATTCCTAAGCACTCTGGCTCCTTTAAGATTCAAGAACCAGTAGATACTGTAAAATAGAACTAGTATTGATCCTGCATTTGTCTGAGAATGCTCAGTAGGAAAAAAAAATCTCAATTTTTTTTTAAATTATTTATTTATTTATTTATGACTGTGTTGGGTCTTCGTTTCTGTGCGAGGGCTTTCTCTAGTTGCGGCAAATGGGGGCCACTCTTCATCGCGGTGCGCAGGCCTCTCATTATCGCGGCCTCTCTTGTTGTGGAGCACAGGCTCCAGATGCGCAGGCTCAGTAGTTGTGGCTCACGGGCCTAGTTGCTCCGTGGCATGTGGGATCTTCCCAGACCAGGGTTCGAACCCGTGTCCCCTGCATTGGCAGGCAGATTCTCAACCACTGCGCCACCAGGGAAGCCCCAAAATCTCAATTTTAAGGGCGCTTATATTACAAAATTATATTGGTGAATCTGGGTAATTGAAATTCATACTGTATTTCCTCTATGGGAATATCATAAATCGTGACATTTCCCAGGTTTTCTCAAATAATCCATTTTTCTAGAATGTAGTTAAAATATGCTATGTAACTAAATAGAAAAGATAGTAGAAAAAATAATATGCTAGTTTTAGAAGTTGAGGGGAAAAATAGAAACAATGAATTTAGTGGAATACTCTTGACCAAGTCTTGAGTCCTGCTTCTGACTTTTCCTGACTTTGGGAAAACCATTTAAGCTCTCAGAATGTCTACAGTGCTTAGATATGCATGCCCTTAACTTGTCTGGAATGATGTAAATTCTAAATAACTTTGTTAAATTAAATTGTGGTGATTAAATAAGACAATACTTGTAAAGCACTTAGAGTGCCCATCATAAAGTAAGTGCTCAGTAAATACTAACGAGGATTATGAATATTATTCATTTTGAGTTGTTGAAAATGTAATTATGATATATAGGTTTGCTAAGAATATGCTAGTTCCTGGAAAAGTAGAGACTTGCAATGAAAAATGAAGCTGCAGAAGAAAATCTCTATCAAGATTTTGAAAGGGGCATCTGTCCACTTTTGAAAGGTTTAAAGGTTGGTGATGCTAGGTTTTCATCTCACCCAAATTTCTTAACAACACATCTGCCTTTCCTGTTCCTAGAAAGGGAATTATCAGTAGCAGAACAATTCATCCTTATCTGAAATGGCTAGGATTATATTTTAGCTCATATAGGAGTAAAGAGGGAGAAGAAAAAGGACAAGGAGAAGTAAAATGATTCACGAAGGTAACTGGAAAAGAATTAGAAAACAAAAAGAGAAAGGATGGGGGGAGAGTATGAGGTTGCTAAAAACTGAGTGATTCTTTCTGAAGAGAAGTTGTGGAAGGCAAGAGAAGTAGATTCAAACAGCTCTGCACACCATCTTCCAAGTGGACATTTTGGTTAAGCTCTGGGGCAAGAATGAATAAAACACCAGTCCCATACAGACTATTTATAAGTGAGGTGCTTAGGATTTGAGCAATGTCTAACACAGTGGTTCTCACCTGAGGGTGATTTTACCCCACAGGTAGTATTTGGCAATGTCTGGAGACGTTTTTGATTGTCATGACTCTGGGAAGAAGGAAATGAAGGGCAAGGGATGAGGTGTGCTTCCAGCCTCTAGTGGGTAGAAGCCAAGGATCCTGCTAGACATCCCACAATGAACAGCCCAGCCTTCACACAAAATTATCCAGCCCAGGGCTTCCCTGGTGGCACAGTGGTTGAGAGTCCGCCTGCCGATGCAGGGGACACGGGTTCGTGCCCCGGTCCGGGAAGATCCCACATGCTGCAGGGTGGCTGGGCGCATGAGCCATGGCCGCTGGGCCTGCGCGTCCGGAGCCTGTGCTCCGCAACGGGAGAGGTCACAACAGTGAGAGGCCCGCGTACCGCAAAAAAACCCAAAAATTATCCAGCCCAAAATGTCAGTAGTGCCAAGGTTAGAAATCCTGACCGAAGGCGATCTCACAAAATTATTTTTAGGATTATGACGGCAATATTATCCCTTTAAAAGGCTAGGTCTGCTAATATCAGAATTGGCAGAGTTCAGAGAAAATGTGATAATTTTTCATTGTCTGATAAAGTAAAGGTTGGATCCTCCAGAGCTTCAGCCCTTTGGGCTCATCTTAATTCCAAAGCATGATAAACTCTTTTAAAATCGAGTCTCCTCAAAATATTCCTGTATAATTAGGGGTACTGGCTCTGGATCTAGGCTTCCTGGACTTGAATTCCAGCTCTGCCATACTAGCTGTTCAAGCCTGGACAAGTTTCTTAACCTCTAAGCTTCAACTTCTTTATCCTTTAAATGGAGATCATGAGAAAACCACCCTCAGGAAGTTGGGGGAGATAAATATTAGTTATTACCCTCCTCATTGTTGTAATTGTTTACTCTTAGGCTGCCTGAGTCTCTGTGCCCAATACCCCAGTAAGGACTTGCTGTTCCTTGGTTACTTCTAAGGGTAGAACTATGCAGTGTCACAGGTGAAAAGTTCAGGACGGGAAGCCTGACTCTCAAGGCAGTGCTCTTTGCACTTGACCACATGAATAAAAATTCAGTCCATATTTCAGAAACACTGAGTGTGAGGCAGTTTGACACGTGGAGCTTTTCCTTCTCCTGCCCTCTTCCCTTCCATGATCTTTCTTCAGCAGAAATCAGTAAAAGTACAAGAAAAAAAAGGCTTTTCCCCCAAATATAAAATCAGGAGTTAAACCACCAGCCTCCTCATTTGCATTTAAAAAATACTAGTTTCACAAAAAAGAAGCAAAAATGAATTGTTAGATTACAGGCTTGATATCATAGCGGCACGGATAATGGGAAGAGCAAAGCTACATGGAAGCAGAGAATAATTTCTGCTGCTAAAGAGGCAAGGAAGATAAGCCAAGAAAGGTGCTAGAATGAAAGAATCAAACTGAATTTTTAAAACAAGTTATATAAATTTTTAAAAAAGCAGACTCAGAATGTGTTTTTTAAGTAAGAAAAATGGATGGGTCTTAGATGGAAATGGAAATTCAACATAATATAAAATGTCACAGGAATAATAGACTAAGAGGGAACAGATGTTAAAACTTAAATTAAAAAGGTGTGGGTGAGGGAGAAAAAGAAAGCAAGAGGAAAATATAGACAGAGGGGGGAAAAGGATGTGGCATAGTACGGTGGAAAGATGCTGAAACAGAGTCTGGACCCCTGAGTCCTAGCTCTGGTATGTCTCGCTCTGTGACCCTGACAAAAATCCCTAAACTTCCTTGGGCCTCGATCCACATGAAGGGTGGGCTAGATGGGGTCTGCTGCGTCTAGAGCATGCTGGGCTTGCCCTGGTTAATTGCAGGAGTCTGGGGCCGACCAGGAGGAGCTGGAATCTGGAATTGGGCATGCCTGCGGAAGTGGGGCAGCTAGGGGAGGGGTTGGGTCAAAGGGTGGAAAGGAAGTCAAGTCTAGGGCAGAACCCAGGGTCTGGAGGCTACAAAAACAATGATGGGCACTAGGGGGCAGAAGAAGCTATAGCAAAGGTGTCCCTACGGTGACCCAACTATAGCAGGTGAAACAGGCAAGTAGGAGATTGGCATTGTGGAAATTGGCAGTAAGGCCCCAGTTCCTGGGCTTTGGTTTGGGGACACGTTTCTACTCCCTAGTGGCTCACTGGCGGGACAGCTTGGAGCTCAGTGCCAGAGACACAGAGGAACTGGGCACGGGAGATGAAAATGGCAATGCAGCTGTTAAGAATTAGAGAATACGGTGGCCACCAACTCACAGAAAGGAGGATAAAAGTCTCTCCTGTATTGGGAGGGGCAGGGCTGGAATATAGGGAAGAAATAGCAAGGACCAAGGGTGCCAGTTAAGGGGACATTGAGAAAGTTCTCTCAAGCTCTAATAAACATTCATTCCACTCAGCCTGGGGTCAAAATTACATGTGGGGCTCTGAAGATGTGCTGACTTGCAGTCGTGTCTCACGGCTTCACTTCCCAGCTTTGGGACGTTGGGTGAGTGATTCAACATTTCTAATGTTCGATTGTAAAACAAGGTTGAGAATATCTACCTCATAAGGTTGTTGTGAAGTCAAGAATGATGGAACATTTTTTTTGTTGTTAGAGAAATCTTGATGTTAAATACAACAAAAGAAGGTATATGTGAGAAGTTTGAGAGATACTTTTGCTCTGAGGAATGTGAAAAGCAGCAGAGAAACTCATGCTAATACATACAGTGTAGAATGATTCCAGGTTTAGGGTGGGAAAGAGAGTTGGTTAAGACAGAATAATGAATCAAATGCTGGCCCTGCTGTTGCCAGGACTTCTGAACTTATAGCAAGACACAAGAGGGCCTTGCCAGCTCCATCCCAATGTGCATCACCCAGTTCTTTTGAGCTTCCACCAAATGACCAAGACAAACATTGCTTCAAGTACAGGAATCTGAGTTCCATTTGGGTCTGCTTGCCCAAGTTCCACTTTCAGACTTGTCCTTTTCGCCTGCAGGGAAATATATGAAGTAAGTTCTGAGGTTCTAGGTAGGTCCAGAACTCTCTGGAATTACCCAGAATTCCCCATGGCTTCCACTTGACCATGAAGAGGCGAGTAAAGTCAAACATCAGGGCTGTTGATAGCTGGTGTCCCACCTGGGAAGCTAACCCAGGGAAGGAGCATTACTCAGAGCCTACTTGAGGTGCTTTCCACGTGCCCTTTGTGGCTGAATCCTCACGACAAACCTGAGAGTTAAGCCTTTTGTCCACTGGTGTCAGATGAAGTTTAAAGGTTTACTTATTTTCTGTGAGTCACACAGCCTATAGAATTGGGAGACTTGAGCATAGGCTTGTTTAACTCCCAAGGTGGTGCTGTCATTATTCTACAAGAGGCATCTCTGCAATAATAGGCTCTGAATTTTTAGACCATTTAGTTTTTTAAAAGGAGCAAAGTCTAAAAGTAAGGCAAGTTAACCTGTATATATGCACGTGAACACGAGGGGTGTATGTGTGTGGGGGAGAGAGGGAGAGAGGCATTGCTTCTTGCATGCATAGAGCAGCAGCCCCTCCCCATTCTTTTTCATTCCAGTGTAATCTATGCACATGCAAAATAATTACTTCTTCCTGTAGGAAGTGTCAGTCCTCCAAGCAAAGAAGAAAAGGCTACAGCATATGTTACCGACACATGTTTTCGCTAGTCTTGTCTCTGTTCTGCCTGCTGTGGCAATCAGCTTTTGCAAATACTGTCACTTACCAAATACAAAAAGCATGTGAATGCCCAGCCAATGGCCTGGGATAAACACAACCAGGCTTTCTGACTTGGAACATCCACCCAGAACAGAGGCTTTGTTTCAAAAGAACAAAACCAGACTTGTATCATCAAAATCATTGGGGAGAGAGAGGGGGCAGGGAGGGTAGAGGAAAGACATGGACCCAACCCAACACACTGCTTTGGGTAACCTCATACATATGAAAGAAAACTGATAGTATTTGATAGTGGAGGTGCTCAACCCAGCCAAGCCAAAGATTGGGTGGGTCTCAAAAGCACTGCTGGAAAAGTTGGTATCAGGCCAAATGTCTAAGTAGCCAGTTGGGGGTCTGAGAAGCACATGCACAGAAGGGCTTTGAGCTCTGCCTCTTGGCAGGATGCCCACCCATCAGGTTCTTCCAGAGGGTGTGTTGGCAATGGGCACTTCTAATCCCAGAAGCCCTTGACAGGTAGGCTGGCTGCCGAGACCCGCCCCCCTCCCCTTCCCCCTCAGGTGCCAGACTCTGCACTTTGGCCACGGCAGCTCCAAGAACTGCGATGAGACAAAGGAGGGGAGTCTGGCACTTAGAGCGGGGAGCCTGTCATCTCCTGGAGGGGCATTTGTTGGGTGCTTCCTGGCCTGGGGAGTGTGGCACTGAGGGGTACACTGTCCCTGGTGGGCACTCTTCTAGGCAGTGTGTGCTCATTGCTGTGAAGGCATCTCCCCTCTCCACCCAGATTCCCTTTGCTGGACCACAGGAGAGGAAGCCACGGGGTCCAGGAGGAAGATTCTGAGCTTAGATTCTTACTGGGTTCTTGGGAAAGTTGCATATTTTCTCTCACCTAGTAAGTTGGAGATGAAAATTATGCAATGACCCAGAAGATCATAAAAGAAAGCTGATGTGGAGCTACAAAGCTTTAAAGTGCCGGGCTTCCCTGGTGGCGCAGTGGTTGAGAGTCCGCCTGCCGATGCAGGGGACACGGGTTCGTGCCCCGGTCCGGGAAGATCCCACATGCCGCGGAGCGGCTGGGCCCATGAGCCATGGCCGCTAAGCCTGCGCGTCCAGAGCCTGTGCTCCGCGACGGGAGAGGCCACAACAGTGAGAGACCCGCGTACCGCAAAATAAAAAATAAAATAAAGTACCAAAGAAATATAAATGATTATTTTCTACTACCCAATTAGAACTCTTCTGATTATCCTATTTTATTTACTTGTCCGTTTGTCTCTAGGCCCTGATGGCACCATGCATACAACTATTACCAACTCATTAGGCTTCTGTAATCTCTGGTGAACCAAAAATTACCCGCACCAATTCATGAATGGTCATTGTTACACTAGCACACGGCTGGCATAGACTTCATCTTGTTGTGCTGTGATTTATCTGATGCGTGGCTGTTGACCTCTGACAGGGGCTTCTTGAGATCAGGAACCATCTTCTCTATCTCTGCCTGATCGGCTAATAGCACAATGTCTGGTACAGAGTAAGTGCTCAGTGTATTTTTGTTGAATTAGATAAAAACTTACTGATTTAGTTGCTCTAAATGTTTCTGTGTGTGGGTCACTCACTCATGCATTTGGCAAAAATTTATTGAGAATCTACTCTGTGCTAGATTCTGTGCCAGGCACTGTGTATACAATGATCAAAGGGAGCTCACAGCCCAGTGGAGAAGACAGACATACACCAAACGAGTACATTTATAAACCTATGATTGTAAAAGAAGAACAGATTTCTCTAGAACATGTAGCAAAGCGAGGTGGAGAGGTTTCCCTTAAAAAGTGACACAAGCTGAGATTCGAAGGAAGGAAGAATGATGATAAATAGGGTTAAGTAAGACATAAAAAGGGAACACTTACATGCTATTACTATGTACCATACACTGTTTTGCTAACTTTACATACATGCTTATTTTATTCCCCCAACAACCCTGGGATGGAGCTACCATCATTATGCCTAATTATACAGGTGAGGACATCAAGGTGTAAGAGGTTAAAAACTTGCCTGAGGTCACAGACAGTGAGTTAATGGGGTTTGAAACTGGTAGCCTGGCCCTGGAGTCCTGCTCCCCACATACAGAACAGCTTGTGCAAAGGGCCTGTGGTTTAGCAAGCAGCAAACAACAGATCTTCTTAACCCCAGGCTAGACAGGCTCCCAGCTGCTATCGTATAAAGTCTTTCCCAATACTAGACAACTCTCCTTTCCTGAGAAGAATTCTAGCAAGGGCAATGTCCTCCCTCTTCTTTTATCTGTAAGGCACCTTTCACGGTATTAATTCACAGCTGTTTTTAGAGCCAAGGCCTGAGGGTGAGTGGACCCAAACGAAGGAGGAAAGACAAGTGCCCACTGTGTGGAGTGGCCAGGAAGTGTCTCATCAAGGAGGCTTGTTGGCATCTGCTAATTGCTTCTGGAGAAAGAGAAGAAAGGAAAGGGCTGACCCAGCAGGTTTCTCTGTTGCATCTGGAGACTGTAAGTCACAGAGCAAGGAAGTACTTAAGCAGACAAAACCATATCTTCTGCCAGAATGGCAGCACCAAGAGCTTTTTCATGGGCACTTAAAATTGGTTGTCAACAGAAATGCAAATTGAGCCCATCTTTGTCTTGAAGCCGTATGTCCTCTGGGATAGAAACAACATTTCCCCTGCTGAGAATGCTGTTTAGGGTTTACTTGGTTTACAGCTTAAGCGAGAACTGTATGGTAATCAAGGCGGGGTGGTGAAAGGAAAAAGAGAACCCCCAAGAGTTACAGCCAAGCCTCGACAGTCTTTTGAAAGAAAAAAAGAATTCACGAGCTACTCATCTCCACCCATCCTCAGAGAATCTCATTTGCTATTTGATCTCGCTTACTGCCTTTCAATTTTTTCAAGCAGTTTTCTGTCTCCTTAAAAGTGTTTCTTCACAGTAAATTTCCAGGCTATAGTCTGTCTATCTACTTTCTCATAAAACCCAGGACTGTTTTTGTTTTTTAATTTCTCATTCTAGTCTCCACATGGAATGGAACAACCAGGAAGATCACTTAGGGAGCCTTTGTTTCTTAGGCGACTGCTGTTCCTCTTCTTTATTATGTAATTTAGTTCATAGCGCTAGAGCTTGGGAGGGCGTCATGTTCTGCAAGAGTCTATCAAGGAAGACTGAAGTCCAGAACAACATGTGCCCAGTTTAGGATTATGGGATTATCCTATTGCATAGGATTCAATGAGATAATCCTCATGAAGTACTTAGCATAGCACCTAGCAAGAGTGAAAAGTCAGGTTAGATGTTAGCCATTATCATCATTAAGATAAGGGGACCAAAAGCAGTAATTGGAACAAAGGTTAAAGTAGATAGGTTAGTTAGTTAGTTGATAGATAATAGTTAGTACGAGTATATAAATAAGTAGATAGGCTGGTAGTTAGGAGTAAGGTTAAAGTGGATAATATGGGAAGAGAACATAGGCAGGGGAAGGATCAGGTGGCTTATATGCTTATCCCGCTGGATTCCTTAGAGCAGGGAAAACCCAGGATCTGGATATAAATCCCCAGATTATTAGCAATAACTACCATTTATTGAACACTTACTACATGCCAGGAACAATGCAAAATGCTTTAAATAAGTTGTTTAAATATAATCCCCATGGAACTGTAAGTTTAGTGGTTATAACCTTGGAATGCCTATCACAGTGCTTGGCACATAGTAGATGCTCAGTAAATATTCGTTGACTTTGAAACATTTTGCAACATTCTTAGTTTATCCCTTTTGAATGCACATAATTTGCTTGGTAATTCAAATGTGGAAGCAATATTATAGACATTTGGCTTTTAAGCATCTGAAGCATAGGAGAACATGCAGATGTTATCAGATTTGATGTTATCAAATCTGTTACTAAGATCTTTCTTCATTGGTGAGAAGGCTTTTCTACATTGGCCTAGATTGAAAGAAAGCAGCACAAGCCAATGATGTGTCAAAGGGGATGTTATTAAGAGAGATTACTTCAAGTTTTACAGACTAAAACATATTCATTCTTCTTGGCAAATGAATAACAAAGTAATTAAGGGAGTCAACATTCAAAACAAGGAAATGAAAATCTGAAACAGGCACTGAGACAAAACAAGAGTACCGCTTCAGCTGGAAATACCAATTAATAGAACTAGCCCTAAAAGGAAAAAATTGAACTTTCTAACATAATTCCTCTTAGTACTTTTTCTTTAAACAAAGATCTCAATATTTCTGATATGAAAGAATTTTAGAAGTAGCAAAACCAAGGTTTAAAAATTCTCCCAGAATAATTTAGGCCCAGGATGTTTCCCCCCAGTTCTATTTTCAACTATTTGAGGGTATTTTATCAACAATCCTGGGTGTTGGGTGACTGTTGGGATCTTCTCTCCCATTTAGAGGACAGGTATCATTGAAGAGTAACCATATGTGGCAAGGATTTCCCTGTGATTTATCTAGCAATAGAAAAGTTATTGAGATAGGCAGCAAACTCTATTTTCTTTCAGAAAAATGAGGATATATTCTATGCAGGAAAGAGACTATTTTCTATTTTGTAATTTTATAATGGCTATTGTTCCAGAGCCATCACCTCAATCAGTCAACAACTATATGTTTGAATACCTATGAAAGTGTTCGTATAATTCATAGTGTCACACCTCACTGAGTAGGTATATTAAGTCATTCAGTGACTCCAGTGAATTTTTTTCCCTTGAAGATCTGGCTAGCTCATAGATTAGCAGTTACAGTTTTTTTTGGCAGTGCATAGGAAGCCACAGTCACTGAAGTGGGTGACTCTACTTTAATTCACCCCTAAATCTCTCTCTCTCTCTCTCTCTCTCTTTCTCTCTCTCTCTGTCTCTCCCTCCCTCCCTCCCTCTTTCCCTTCCTCTCTCCCCCCTCATACACACACACACACACACACAGTCACTCACATGGTTTCAATCATGGTCCAACCAGGGCAACTGAAGCCACACTAAGTATTTATACAAGAAGGCATTTAATCCAGGTGACTGGTTACAAAGATGATGGAGTACTTGAGAAGTTGCATGGCGGGCATGGAAGCAACCCAGAGATTAGCAACATCAGGAAGAACTGCCGTCCTAAACGAGAGGGATTCTAAAAACTCAACCAGAACCCAGAACCAGCAATTACTGAGTGGAAGCTAGAAATGCACTGCATCAGTTCAGAGGAAATTGGAGCAATAGAATAAAAACAGCCACTTGGAAAGATGGTCCCAGATACACAGAGAGAAGGGGAAAACGCCCTGGCTTCTTCCTTCCTTCTGCCTACAATCTCACTGGTGTGTCCCATTGGCCAAACCTAGCAAGAAACCAGCTGACAGGGGCCACTGGGAAATACAGCTTTCAGGTATCAGTCACCCTGCCAAACTGAGCAGAGCAGGGAAGGGAGAGGGGACATACGTGGTATCAACAGGCCACGAACTGACATAAGCATATACCTACATATGCACACACACAACTTGGTTCCAAAATCAGCACTGTCCCTCTCTGAATCTGAAGCTAACTGAACCAATATAAAAGAAATAAGTCCAGCCATGTACAAAATAATTTGACTTTCCAAGTCTACTTGACTCTAGGTTCCAGGGTGTTGCCTTTTAATCTGGTCAAGGCACAGCCTAGAACAAGAAAGGGATAATAGAAACCTAATCTTACCATGTATTAGGATCAGTATTTAATGCTTTTCAACATTATATCACTTTATCTTCAACCCCATAAGTTGATCACAATTTAAGTTTATAATGGTATATCAGCCTCATTGCACAAGTGAAGAAACTCAAGGAAATGAATACATTGTCCAGGATAAGTTTTGGGGCCCATATAAGTGGGTCTGACTTAAAATTTTTACTGACAGTGTACAGCCTGGGTTACAACTGATAAAAGGTGTAACCTATTCATTTGCTTTGTATTCTGCTATTTATTGTAGTGATATTGTTATTGAAAAGAGGAGAATAACAACTTGAACTAAAGAATAATGAAAGGTTATATGACTTTCAAATTAACAGAGGAAAAATGGAAAAAAAATAATCAAAATAAGGGAAGAAAAGGAAAAATTGAATTTGCCAAAGAAGAAATATTAGAAAGCACATAGTGAGATAGTAGATTTAAGCCTGAATATATCCCTAATTCTATTAAATATAAATGGACTAAATGTACCAGCTAAAAGGTAAAGATTATCAAACTGGCTAAAAACATAAAACTCAACAATATGCTATTTACAAATGACACATAGAAAACAGAACAGAAATAATTTAAACGTAAAAGGATAGAAAAAGTTAAACATAAAAAGATGGAAAAAAGTTATTTGGTTAGCAAATACTAACTAAAATAACAACAATAATAATACTAAGCAAAAAGTATTATTAAAAATAAGGAGGAATATTCTATAATGATAGTTTTAATCAGTATTAAAGATCAGTCTAGGGACTTCTCTGGTGGTCCAGTGGCAAAGAATCTGCCTTACAATGCAGGGGATGAGGGTTCGATCCCTGGTCAGGGAAGTAAGATCCCACATGCTGTGGGACAACTAAGCCCATGGGCCACAACTGCTGAGCTCACGTGCCCCAACTAGAGAGGCTGCATGCTGCAAACTCCAGAGCCCACACGTCCTGGAGCCTGCGTACCACAACTAGAGAAGAGAAAACCCGTATGCCGCGATGAAAGATCCCTCATGCCTCAACGAAGATCCCTTGTGCCTCAACTAAGACCCAGTGCAGCCAAAAATAAATAAAATAAATACATAAATGAATAATAAATCTTTAAGCAAATTGACAGAAGTACAAGAAGAAACAGACGGTTACCACAATACTAGGACATTTACACATCTGAGTAAGTGGTAGAACAGACAACAAATCAGTATGGGTGGAGAAAATGTGACATTAACAAACTGAACAACATGATTAAAAAGCTTGACATAATGCACACATACAGAACAGAATCATCCTAGTGAAGCACACGTTGAACTTCTAAAAGTTACTATATACTGAGCCATAAATTAAGACAAAGCCACTCTCTGACACTGTGGATTTCTTTCTTTTTCTGTTTTTAATTCCCCACCCCCCACTTTGCTTGCCTTAGTCTTTGTATTTCATTTTGGAGAATTTCTGAAATTTATGGTGATCTTTAGCTATCTGCTAATACTTAGGAGTGAAACACTAGACAGCTGGTTTTAAGCTCTGAGTATGGGAGGCAGGGCTTTCATCATTCACTAGGGAACCCCTAGTGTCACTGTATGTGGTCATTTCAATGATTCAGCTTCACTGAGAAGACTCCTTTAATCCCCTGTTTTCTCATATGTAAACTCAGGGTAACAGTTGCCCCTAGTTCACAGGGCTATATTGTAAGGATTAATGAGATAAAGCACTTGATATGCTTAAAATAGTTCCTGGCACATTGAAGTATTCACTATATATTAGTAGTAGTATTTGAAGTTTTCACTACTCTCATGGCTTCAGTATCATTGATTCAACATGTTGGTGGTACCCAAATGTATATAAGCAATAACTTCTGTAACATCTCCATGTGGACCTATCTCAGCCATCTCACATATAACATGTCTACTCTCTCCTCACTCAGTAAATAATCACTCAGTAAGTCATCACTGTCTTAGTAAGCTCAAGGTGCCATAACAACATACCATAGACTGGGTTGGTGTAAAGAACCAAGTTTATCTCCCACAGTTCTGAAGGCTGAAAGTTTAAGATCAGGCTGCCAGCATGGTTGGATTCTGGTGAGGATCATTTTCCTGGCTTGCAGATGGTCACCTTCTCACTGTGTCCTCATGCAGTGTAGAGAGAATCAGTTCTATTCTCTTCCTCTACTTATTAGGACACTAATCTCATCATGGCCTCCCAAAGTCCTCACCTCTAAATACCACCACATTGGGGTTAGGGCTTCCACATAAGAATTATGGGGGAAATAAACTTTAAGTCTATAACAACCACATTTGCAATTGCTCAAAGGAGAATCCCAACTCATCCTTAAATCTTCCCTTTTATTAGTTTATGGCCTTCCCCCCCCCCAGTCAAAATGGAAGCTATTAGATGCAAAGACATTCTTTGTCTTCTTTTTGGGGGGTAATGGAAAGTGTGTCTCTGCATTAGCTGTGTCTGAACCAGTGTATAAAATAGAATAAGGCACGGAAATAAGGAGCAATTGCACTTTACAACACTGCACTTGTGAAACTTCATTCTTTAAAGACTGGATTTGTTTCAAACTCCTTATCTTCCTCTTCTCCATTTTTTGTTTGTTTGTTTGTTTCAATCCACTTCCAATTACTTTCAGATAGAGCCACATTCTCTCCTCCATTTAGATTTTGTTTAATCTTCTTTTGTTCTTTCTCCCTTGTAACATTTGCTGGGGAGAACTCTACTTAGTTCCCAATTATCATGTTCTGACTGCCATTTCCAGGGCTCCTGGGCATCATAAAAAAATCCTTGGATTTTTCATGGAAGACTGTTGAATTTGGAAATGTAGACTCCCTTTCAGATATTTCTGGCTTGCCCTTTCAGACTGTGCTGGTAGGCCTTTGGGGCTTCATATTGTTTATTCTTGGAGACTTCCTGGAGCGTCAAAAATGGCTTAAAATGATTACTATGCTGTGCATTGGCATATATGACATTCAATCACCCTACACTGAGCTGAATTTCAATGAGACTTGTGTAAATGAATCAGAAACATATGGATTTCATCCTCCCTAACTACCTCTACTTTTTTAAAAAACAGGAACACAGCATTTGCGTTTTGCTGGATATAAAATGTTTGAAAGAGTTATGGCAAATCAGAGTGAGAGAGGCTTTCCCATTCCTGATAGCCATCTTGTCTCTCATATCATCCTAGTTAGTGAGTAGGGGTTGTTAATTTCTGCTAAACTTCACTGTCCTCCTCTTGCCTTTAGATTTTCCTTCCTTACTGTAGGTTCCTATTAACCGACCCCTTACCTTTCGTCTTTCTGTCCTAGAAATAGCTACCTGTTGGCCACTGCCTTGCCCTACCCGTACTCACATCCTAGAGAGATGACAGAAGGATATATAACCAAGGAATTCCAACACGTTGTGAAAGCACCGCAATAGAGGAGCATAAAAAGAATTTTAAGGAGAGAGCAACTTTGGGGGCATCTTGTATTTTCCTACCTTTCGTTTGCTTTACTTTTTACTCTCTTCACAAAGATGCTATTTTACTTTATTTCCTTGCTCTGGTTTCCATTTCTGATCTTTTTTCCTCCCACCTGAGTTTTCTATAGCCACATTGACTCTTTCCAATTCCCCGTTGCAGTTGCAAAAATTCTTTATCTCCATCTGGTGCTGCATATGCATAAGGAGTTTGGTACTTTCCTTTCCTAGACTCTTATTGTCCTGAATGGAATCCTCACAGTTGGAGCCTTTTGCTGCTCTTACGCTGCCTCAGTTTGGTGTAGGTCCAGAGAGCAGAGCCAGCTCCTGTGGGGCATAAGATGAGTGACTGCATTGAGATCTCCAGTTGCACAATACAGAATATGTGCCATGAATATCCAAGACTGATGAAATTCTATCACAGTGAGGAAAGAGAATGAAGTGTTGAGTTACATGAGTAAATAGATACCCATAATAAATATAGTACATAGGACAGTCAGCTCCTCTGATTAATATTGCCCCTCTCCCCACCAATAATTGCATTAACTTAGTCACAATACCCCCAATCATAAAAAAAAAAATAGAAGTATTCCTCTATGTAGTTTTTTGTTAACTACAACAGTAATTGTGTCATTTCTGTTCTTCTTTACCACATTTGAAGCATTCTGCTAAAAGACAAGTTAATTCTATCAGTTATGAATATGTCAAGCCAGAAGATTCAGATTCTCAATAATGTCCCTCTAAATCACTCATGCTATTTTTAATGCTGTCATTTATAAAAGACTGAATTTGAGAATGTGATAGTCTCCACCATTTATAAAGTATTAAATAATGTTATAAATATTATTGGTCTAATCCCTGCCCTTTTGGTGTAGCTGACAAAGTACTTTGTTTTACGGGCATGAACTTTGCACATATGACCAATATCAATAAGGTGTCTTTAGCTCCTGTCTTCTGTAGTAGGGGTAGATTTGTCTTTCCAGTCTTTCCTAACCAGATACCAGTGACTTGTGAGATGACTGATCATAGCTGGGGGTGTGGTTAAAAAGTGGAGAGAAAACTCACTTGCTCACATGGAGATACATGGAAGTAAAATGTTTGCATTTGTCCCATAAGCCCCATAATCTAGACATCTGAAACCCATCATATCCTTGGATGGAGTACCTATTCCCACAAAATATATTCTTTCTTGATGATGACAATTCACATATATGTAATTCCATTATTACGATTCAAGATGAAGTGGTTTGTTTTTTTTTTCATTTGAGAGGAATTATAATCTGTTTCATTTGTTTGGTATATGACAGTATTCAGAGCATGTTTCTCATAACTCTCAAAACTGTCTGAGGTGGATATTATTATCCTCATTTTACAGATGAGAAAACTGGGACTTAAAGAGATTATTTGACTTCCCCAAGTTGTATAGGTTGAAAGTATCAGAACGAGGCTACGAAACCACATCATCTGACTGTACTCTAGTAGGTTATCAAAATTATTCCCATGTTATTTTCCATTGCACTTTGTGGTTACCCTTCAAAAGTTCTCATTTTGGTAAACAAAGACTTTAAATTAAAGTCTAACAAGGGGGCTCAACATTTAACATTAAATTTACTGGTCAGAAACTTCCTGGCTCACGACTAGAGTCTTCTAAATGATGGAAGGAGAGCAGTTAACATGTTGTGATGTTCTCTCTTTCAGCCATAACTTTTCTTCTAGGTTTATAGTTATGGTTTGGCTTTAGAGTACAAAGCAGTAAAACTTAATTGAACAGAAGTCAGATCAAGGTCTTTTCAAGCTGGACGTAACGTGACACAAATACAGATGAATCAATATTTTTTAAAAATTTCAGTAACAGGGCTTCCCTGGTGGCGCAGTGGTTGAGAGTCCGCCTGCCGATGCAGGGGACACGGGTTCGTGCCCCGGTCCGGGAAGATCCCACATGCCGCGGAGCGGCTGGGCCCATGAGCCATGGCCGCTGAGCCTGCGCGTCCGGAGCCTGTGCTCCGCAACGGGAGAGGCCACAACAGTGAGAGGCCCGCGTACCGCAAAAAAAAAAAAAAAAAGAAAAAATTCAGTAACAAAAACCCCAGTGGAAAACATAACTCCTGACTTATAAAATCTCCCCACCATGAAGCATATATTGTGTGACATAACACAGGAATAGGCCCATACTGGAAATTAAAACTGTACCATAAAACTCATATATACAGGCCCAAAGTACACTTCTGATACAAACCCGTGTCCTTCAAAAACAAAAAACAAAACCCAGAAATATTTGTAAGTGAAAATGCAGAAGAAAAATGACTCCCCCATGTAAAACCTCTTACCAAATCACATTAAATACATTCAATTCAGTAAATACATTAAATATATTTTTCCAGCCTAATTTCCATTGTCCTAGGAGTAGAAATCCCTTTTTATTATGATAGAATAATATCCATCATTCTGATATTTTTAGAACTTTTCAAAATGATACTTTGATGTTATATTTTGCCTCATGTTATTGTAGTTGCATGCTCTGTTCCCAATTTCTGAGTCAGTGCTGTCCTACCTTGGTGGTAGTGAGAGTGCTGACTGTAGATTAAGTGTTTAAGCTAAGACTGTATAGTTACTATGGTAGGCTGAATAATGGTCTCCCAAATATGTTCAGTTCCTTATCCCTGGAACTGGTAAATATGTTCCCTTAAAAGGAAAAAGGAAGGTTGCAGATGTAATTAAGTTAATGCTGAGATGGCGAGATATCCTGGATTATTTGAGTGGTCCCAATGTATCTACAAGGGTCCTTATAAGTGAAGGCAGGAAAACATCTAGAGAAAAGATCAACAAGGATATAGAGAACTTGAACAATACTATAAACCAACTAGACCTAACAGACATATATAAAACACTTCATCCAATGACAGCAAAGTACACATTCTTCTCATGTGCTCATAGAATGTTTATTCTCCAGGATATACCATAAAGCCACAAAACAAGGCTCCATAAATTTAAAAAGTTGAAATCATACCAAGTATCTTTTGAAACCACAGTGCAATGAAACTAGAAATCAATAATGTGTGAGAAACTAGAAAATTTACAAATATGTGAAAATGAAAAAATACTCTATTAAACAACCAATTGATCAAAAACTCAGAAGGGAAATTAGGAAATACTTTGAGATGAATGAAAATGAAAACACAACATGCCACAACTTATGGAATGCAGCAAAAGCAGTGCTCAGAGGGAAATTTATAGTTGTAAATGCCTATAGTAAAAAAGAAATATCTCTCTCACGTCAATGACCTAACTTTATACCTCAAAGAAAGAGAAAAAGAAGAGCAAACTAAGCCTAAAACTAGCAGAAGGAAGAAAATAATAAAGATTAGAGCAGAGATAGATGGAATAGAGAATAGAAACAAATAGAATCAATAAAATAAAAATTTGGTTCTTTGAATAGATCAACAAATTTGACAAATTTTTAGCTACACTGAAAAAAAAAAGAGAAGATGCAAATAACGAAAATCAGAAATAAAAGTGGGGACATTATTATCAACCTCACAGAAATAAAAAGGATTAAAAGAATACTATCAACAATTAAAAGCCAACAAACTGGGGCTTTCCTGGTGGCTCAGTGGAAGAATCCACCTGCCAATGCAGTGGACACAGGGTTAAGCCCTGGTCCGGGAAGACCCCACATGCCGCAGAGCAGCTAAGCCCATGTGCCACAACTACTGAGTCTGTGCTCTAGAGCCTGTGAGCCACAACTACTGAGCCAGTGTGCCACAACTACGGAAGCCCGCACACCTAGAGCCTGTGCTCCACGACAAGAGAAGCCACTGCAATGAGAAGCCCATGCACCGCAATGAAGAGTAGCCCCTGCTCGCCACAACTAGAGAAAGCCCACACGCAGCAATGAAGACCCAATGCAGCCAGAGGGGAAAAAAAAAAAGCCAACAAACTGGATATCATAGATGAAATGGACTAATTTCTAAAATCATACAAATTACCAAAATTGACTTGTGAAGAACTAGAAAATCTGGACAGGTTAATAATAAGTAGAGAGATTAAATCAGTAATCAAAAACATCCAACAAAGAAGAGTCCATGACAAGGTGGCTTTAATGGTGAATTCTACCAAACATTTTAAAATTTTACATCAATCCTTCTCAAAATCTACCCCCAAAATAGAAGAAGAGGGAACACTTCTTAACTCATTCTATGAAGCCAGCATTACCCTGTTACTAAAGCCAGACAAAGATATCATAAGAAAAGAAAACTATAAACCAATATTTCTCATAACCATCAATTCAGAAATTCCTTAAAATATTAGGAAACCAAATTCAGCAACATATAAAAAGTCAAAAACCAAGTGAGATTTATCCCAAAAATACAAGGTTGGCTTAATATATGAAAATCAATGAATATAATACATTATCGTAGCATAATAAAGGACAAAACCCATGTGGCCATCTAATAGATACAGAAAAATCATTTGACAAAATCCAACACCCATTAATGATTAAAATCTCTCAGCAAACCAGGAATAGAAGGGAACTTCCTCAGTGTGATAAGTACCTATGAAAAATCTTCAGCTAATATCAAACTTAGTGGATAAAGACTAAAACTTGTGTACTGAAGAAATTAAAGGCAACCAGATTGGAAAGGAAGAAGTAAACTCTTCATTTGCAGGTGACATCATCCTATATGTAGAAATTCTTAAGGAATACACAGACACATGCAGGCACACCAGTCAAAACTACTAAAACAACTTTAAGCAAGGTTGCAGGATGCAAGAAGAGTATAAACCACTCAGTTGTATTTCTACAATTAGCAACAAGGATCCAAAAGTAAATTTAGGAAAATAATTCCATTCAGAAAGAATGAAACAGAATAAGATACTTAGTTCAACAAAAGAAGTTCAGGATTTGTACAATGAAAAGTTCAAAGCACTGATGAAAGGAATTAAAGAATATATCAATAAATGGAAAGACATTCCATTTTTATTGATTAGAAGATTCAAGAATCTTTTGTAGAAGTGACAAGATATGACTAAAATTTATATAAAAATGAAAGGATCTAGAATAGTCAAAACAATTTTTAAAGAGAACAAAGTTTACTTACTATAAGGTTACAGTATTAAGACAGTGCAGTATTTGCATAAAAGTAGCCCTATGGATCAATGGAACAGAATTGAGTCCAGAAATAAACCCTGACATTTATGGTCAATTGATTTTTAACAAAGGTGCCAAGACAACTCAGTGAGGAAAAGATAGTTGTTTTTCAATAAATGTTTGTACCAGCACTATACACACACACACACACACACACGCACACACACACAAACTCAAAATCATAGATATCAATGTAAGAGCTAAAACTATAAAACATCTTGAAGAAAACACAGGAGAAAATCTTCATGACTTTTGGTTAGGCAAAGATATCTTAGATATGATACCAAAAGGCCAAGGTGTAAGAGAAAAAACTGATAAATTGGACTTTATCAAATTAGAGCTTTTATGCTTCAGAAGACACCATTATGAAAATGAAAGGACAAGCCACTGAGTAGGTGAAAATATTTGCAAAGCATATGTCTGATAAACACCTTGTATCCAGAATATATAAAGAACTCAACACTCAATAAGAAGACAATCCAACTACAAAATGAGCAAAATGGCATATACCTGGCTAACAAGTATATTAAACGGTGTTCAACATTATTAGTTATTAAAGAAATTAAAACCACAATGAGTTACCATTGTATACCCACTAGAAGGGCTCTACTTCAAAAGACAGACATCAAGTGTTGGTAAAGATGTGAAGAAACTGGAAACTGAGTCCTCATAAAATGCTGGTGGAAATGCACATCCATTGTGCAAAAACAGTTTGGCAGTTTTTTTACAGGTTATATAAACTTACCAAAGGACTCAGCAATTCCATTCTTAAGAATCTACCCGAGGAATGAAAACATGCACAAAGACTTGAACATAAACCTTCATAGAAGCAGTGCCATAGCCCAAAACAGGAAAAAATCTAAGTGTCTATCAACCTGAGAGTAGATAAATAAAATGTGGTATATCCACACAATGGACTATTATTCAACAGTCAAAAAGGAATTAAACAATGATACATGCTAAAACACAGATGAGCCTCACAAATGCTATAGTAAATGAAAGAGGCCAGATCCACAACGATATACACTGTGTGATTCCATTTATATGAAGTGGATGAAAAGGCACATTTATAGAGACAGTAGGTGGTTGCTGAGGCTGGAGCTGTATGAGTGAGGATTGACTGCAAATAGGCTTGTGGAAAATTTTGAAGGTGATGGAAGGGTTCTAAGATCAGCTTGAGCTGATGGTTGCACAACTTTGTAAATTTACTAAACACCATTGAATTGTGTACTTAGAGTCTATAAACTATATTCCAATAAAGTGTTCTTAGTTGTTAGAGGAAAAAAAGTTAGCCAAGAGAGAAAAAAAAAAAAAGAAGATTAATCTGTTCTTTAATCACATAGCCTTCTGTGGTTTCTTATATTCTATCACTTAATTATACTATTTTCAAATCAGCTGCCTTATTCTCTGACTTACATTCCCCATTGGAAAGGTAAACAGAGAATGATTGATGAATCTGGTAACTATTCTTTCCTGCTCAGGACATTATTCTGTTAGATCTTTAGATGGAGTGTACCTGTCTTGACCAACTGACATTTCAAGCACCTGGCCCTGAAACCAGAATCAGAAATCAGAAAAAGCTAGGAGACTACAGAGAACAAAGGCACATGATATGCAATTTCCAAGAAGACGTGCTTTGTGGAACTGTTCAGCGCACCCCAAGAGCTCAGTGTGAGAATCCTGCCTTGATGACTATCAGTGTACCTGCCAGTCAGCCCGAGGCAGGGAAGGGATCCCAGCCTAGAGGAGAAAAGGAGGAGAGGGGACAAGAGGAAGTGAGGAGAGAGAACAAAGTGTTGGCAAATCACCCTGTTACCGGCAATTTCTGTTACTGCAAAAACGGTATCTAACTCATAAGCTGCTAGAGACATGTAAGGGCCACTTGTGTTATCAGACAAACTGAAAACATTTAGTTCAGGTCCCTAAAACGTGAATCCTAGAACCTTACGATCACATTTCGTAACTGTGGGGAAAATCAGAAAAGGAAACATTGGGCAGAGATTCAAAGAGGAAATGCCTTCTGCCAAACCAGGTCACCTGAGCTTTCTGTCTAAGCATGGACCAGGGGAGAGTGGGTGAGACCAAGGGTCTGATTTGTGAATCAAAGTTTACTTTAACAGCGAGGCAGGCTGGGACAGGTTCTCATCTCATTCATATTTTCCCCCGTAAAAGGCAGAGAATACGGTAAGACTGCTAGTCCCATGTATGTGCATGTGGATGTTTACTTGGGCGGGGCAGAGGAAGAAGAGACAGATGGGGGGTGATGCTCAGAGGAAGTGCATGTTTCTTGAGGGTCAGCCTGATGAGTACTGGTAGGCACCTTTCCTTCATTTAGTCCTTCCAGCAACTTTGTGAGATGGGTATTATTATACTTACCTGACATGTAAGAAACTGAAGCTCAAAAATCTTTCCTACCTATAAAATAGGTTACATTACCCATGATACACATTATATACAAGTAAGAACTTAAGGCTCCAAATCTTGAGGGGCCAGTGTTATGTACTTAGTAAGTGGCAGAGCTGGTATTTAAATTTAGGTCCATGTGAGCCCTGAGCCCCTGTTCTTTCTTTTATACCACACTGCCCATTCAGGTTTGGATAGTTTAAAAAAATGTTCAGCCTTTCAGCTTCGGCTCTCTGATTTCTTGTTTCTGGATGATAATAAGCCAGCCAGAAGTCCTCCTAGGAATTCTTTTCTCCCCTAGGGCTAGAAGAATAGAAAAACACCACCATGCCCTTGAAGCTTTGCTAACAATCACAACTATAAAGGCTGGAGTCAGTGCCGAGAGGATATTGTTAACAAATGGCTTAAGAAAAACCTTCAGAGCGTTTGTAGCTCCTCCACCATTTGTAAAATCTTAGGGAGGAAACCTGATCCAGAAAATGGTTGGAAAGAAGCAAACCCCAGTATCAGAAAAATAAAAGGAGGAGGATCACTGCCTTCAGACAACTTGTTTTATCGTGAACAATAAAAGTGTTCCAGTTGATTCAACAAAAAATAACCAAAAACAAGGCTATTTTTAAAAAGGCATTTATAGGACTGTGGGTTTCATTTCCTTTGCTTTTAGATCTTTAGCCTCTCATTCTGAGCAACAGATGCTGTCGTATAAGGAAGACCACCTGCTTTCCAGGGCATCTCTGCAACAAATAGCTTTGAGGGAGAGAGAAGAAAGATCACAGGATGAAAAGGAAAGAATTAGAAAGGGGGAAATGGGAAATTAAGAAGTTGGCTTAATGCACATCTTCTGAATTATTCAACTGCTAAAAAGCCGACAGATTTCTTTTGACACTTGACTGTCTCACTGTGTCTATATCCATATTTCACTTTTTAAGGACCTACTTAAAGAGAATTCTGTCCATCTGCACAGCCCAGTTTTGTGACATATTTATCTTGCTTTGCAAAATGGAAGTATAAAAAAATTTATAGAACATGGATATTAATTAAATGGTATTTTAGTTGAGGAAAGTTGCTCAGCTTTAAAAGGACTCCCAAGGGTGAATCTTTTTGTAAAAGAAAGACTTGGAAATTAAAATAGCAGCGCACACTCACTCACTCCTTCCCCTGCCCCACCCCCGGCAAAAAAATGACTTGGTATTTTTAAGTTCCAAAGTTTCTAAAAATGTGTTAAAAATGCTTACTTGAGGCAACAGGTATGACTTGACTCACTTGAAATTACAACCTCATAGGCTAATCATTTGGAGAGAACTGCATCCCAAATGCCAAGGAAAATACGATATTAAGGAAATTATTCATATAATTCCAATCAAGTTAACATTCTCACCTGAAGCATACCAGTAATAAAAGTAATAACAGGAAAATGTCTACAGTTTGGAGTCTCAGGAAATAATTTGTTCTAGAAAGCTGTATTTTCCATACAGTGAAGGTTTTCCTTTTATTAAACACCCAAATATTATTTTAAGTTTTAACTGGTTTTAAGATCTTTGTCAAATATATCATACATTGCTTTGCCTTCTTAAACAGTGTTTAGTTATAATTTATTCTATTAATACTTTCAGAAAGGATCTCAGAGAACTATTAAACTATAGTCTAAACATAATTAGCACTCTTTTGGATGTCGCAGGATCTTCATACACCAACAACAGCATGAGGCTATAATAAGGCAATGCCCTTGGGAAGATAAGCATATTTGGTCCTTTACTCTGTGGTGGCCATATCCCCCTGTATTGTTTTAATTGTTATGTCTGTTTTTTGAAGTTGCTCTGTCTCTTCCCTTGCTGTCAAGCAATCACTTTTTTGTCCATGTTACAGGGCTCCCTCTGACAGTATCCTCCCTCTGTCAGAAAGTGTTATTACTAATACTCCAGAAACTCTGAAACCAAATGATCCATTAGAACAAAAAGGTGCTAAGTAAGGGCTCAAAAGAGGATCTGCTCTTCTAATGTGTAGCCCAACAACCAGAAAAAAGCAGGTTGGAATAAGTTTTCTCTAACAGTAGTGCTGACAGATGATATTCATGGTGCAATATTTGGGACATACTTATACTCAAAAATCATTTGCTGTTTATCTGAATTCAAATCTAACTGGACATTACCTGTATTCTTATTTGTTAAATCTGTCAACTCTAAACAGGTGCTGCTTACCTGCTTCAGTCTACTCTAGCCATCCAGGCTTTGATTACAATGGTTAAGTAGAATTGACCCCAACTAGATGGCTTAAGTAGAATTGACCCCAATCCTTTAATTCTAGATATTATGACAACAAAAATGTTCATTGAGAAATAACTAAAATTACATTATCTAAAATGAACCATATTTTTTAAATATAATATGTACAAAAATATATCAGTAATCTATAAAGATCACTCACCAGAGTTCAGGTATTTATCCTCAGCTTTTTGGGCAATGTAGCACTTATCCTGCATGGCTAAAGGAAGAGCCTCCGAACTAGGCAGGGTTTTTCTTTTTCTTTCTAGATTTTGCTGATATTCTTGTGCCTGTGTTGTCTGTGCTTGGGCATTCTTAGAACTTGAAAGTATTTGAAGACTATTCTTAGTTTCTGCTAATGTAATTGTTTAAAGAGACTACAATAAACACATCTTCAAATGTTGACTTTTCTGGGGTGTTTAACCTCCTGGAACCTACTCTGCAAAATGACCATTAGAACTCACATTTTTACCTGGGACAGCTTGCTTCACCCAAGACACTGCCAAGATACAGAAGTTAATAGTCTAAGCCCTTTGGCAAGGAGATTCCTCTACTGGCACAAACTTGGCTGTCACAGTACTTCCAATGTAATAACATCAATATTCCTCCTCTCCTCCCTTCAGAGGAGGAGAGAGTCCAATCAGAGTCACTAAAAATCTGAAAAACATGGATGATGCAACATTGATGGCACATATGCCCAATAACCAAAACTTTCTTTTTGATTATTGAATATATTCCAGGCAAATTAGTTGACTTAATAACTGAGATGTGGATAAGTAAGATGTTTCAGCATTAGAGTAGACAAGATAAATCAGAATAATTCTCTACTTCAACACACAAAAAATAGATGAGGCTATCACTTCTGTGGTATTACTGCCAAAATGTATTCAATACACGCCAAACCTAATCGTAATGAAATAGACAAACCCCAAATAAGGGACATTGTGCAGAATAGTTGGCTTATACTCTTCAAAAGTGTCAAGATCAAGAAAGACAATCTTAGGAACTCTTCCAGGCTGAAGACTTAAGAGACATTATAATAAATGCACTGTGTAATCTTGGATTGTACCCTCGACCTGATTTTCAAAAAAAATTAGATATAAAGGATTTTATTGGGACGATTGATGAAATTTGAATATAGACAGTAGATTAATATCATATCAAGTTAAATTTTCTGATTTTGATAACTGAACTATGATTATTTAAGAGAATGGCCTTATCTAAGAAATCTACATTTCAGTGTTTAGGGGTAAAGGGCATGATGCATCCTACTCATTCTTGATATACATATGCAAAAGGAGAGAATGATAAAACAAATGCGGAAATATTTAAACAATTGGCAAATCTTGATAAAGGGTGTACAATAGTTCTTTATGCTAGTCTTGAAACTTTTCTGTATATTTAAAGTTATAACAAAATAAAAAGTTATCCTGAAAGTAAGATAAATGACAGTTATCTTAGTAATAACTTAAGGCCTCTCTTTAAAAAAAGGAAAAAATACTGTAGGTAGTCATGCTATCAAAATGAAATGTCATTTGACATTTCACGATATTATAATAATTGTAATAATACTATTTGTAACTGTACTATCAAAAAGAAATGTTAAGCATTAAAAAAATAGACATAGAACTAATGTTTCTGACATGTTTATTAAGTAACTTCATCTTAATTTGATGCTCAACAGAAGAGTCATTACTCCAAACAACAAACAAACAAACAAAAAACCTTAAAATTGAAATAAGAAGTTTAGAGCAACTAAGTGGAAGAAATATGGTAGAGAAAAATGGGTGATGACCAATTCCTTCTGAAAATACTGTAGCCCAAATTGCTTAGAATTTGCTTCATTCTGATTCTAAAAACAAAATACTTAGTTCATAGATGTTATGGGAAAACAATATATTACAAAGCTACATTGGATCACTTCTTCAGACACTTTCATAATGATAAGCTCCCAATCCAATTATCAAGATCCAAAAGTTTTCTTGAAAAATTCTCATATCTAAGTATCCTTTAAAAGGAGCTGAGATTGTGGGTCTTCCACTTTCCGATTCTTCACATAAGGAATTTGAAAGTCACCACTCCATTCTAACAACAAGTAAAAAGATAAACAGACTGAAAAATCAACAACTCTTCTTGGATCCATAAGAGAGGGGAGATAAAAACAGACCCCTGTGCCCAAGATTGGAGAGACAGACAGGGGAATACAGGGAGTCACAATTTATTGGAGTAGAGACTCATGCATGGAAACCACCTGATTGGAAACTACTTAAGTGGAAACTGCTCAGGAACAACTCCCAGGGCAGAAAAAACTAAAATGTAATTGACAACTCACTGGAAGCTTAGTGTGCACAATGCTGAGAGTTAAAAACTTCAGAGTGATCTAATAATTGGGGGCGCCCCATGCTTTTGTAAGATTTACCACCAGGAACTCAAACCAGGTTCTCATAATAAATATTGAGAAAAATCTCCGGCTTATGACAGGGAGAGGGGAAAAGTAACCATTTTGATATATGTCAGAGCATATTTCTTAAGACCTGCCCTCAGGAGAAGCTAGTTGGCTAGATCCTAACATACTGAGGTATCGTCAGAGCCTAACTGACCTGCGGAAGGGAAATGCCCAACTCCAGTCAATATTAGCCTTCTACATGGGAGAAAGAAAATATTCAGCTCTGGCACATTCTAGCCATCCTGTGTCACCTAAAAGGGGAGAAAAAACTGAGAAACACTTGTGAAGTTCACAGTCCAGAGGCATAGGCTCACTAAAAGACTAAGACCTAATCATAGATTATAAAATTCTTCCCCTCTCCCACACCATACCACCACTTTACTAAAGACCTATTTACAGGAGTTCCTTTTGCCAGTGTGTCATGTCCAACTATCAAGAAAAAAATTACAAGGCATACTAAAAAGCAAAAAAACACAATATGAAGAGAAAGAGCAAGAGTCAGGAACCAGACATGTCAGGGATATTGGACCTATCAGATCAGAAACTTAAAACAATTATGATTAATATGCTAAGGGCGGTAATGGATAAAGTAGATACCATGCAAGAACAGATGGACAATGCAAGCTGAGAGATGGAAATCCTAAGAAAAAGCAAAAATAATTTCTAGAGATTCAAAATATTGTAACCAAAATAAAGGATTCCTTTGACTGGCTTATTCTAGACTGGACATGGGTGAAGAAAGTATCCCTGAGCTGGAGGATAGATCAATAGAAACCTTTAAAACTACAAAGTGAAGAGAATAAAGACTGAAAAAAACAGGACAGAATATCCAAGGACTGTGGGTCAGCTACATACAAAAGATGTACCATCTGAGTAATGAGAATACCAGAAGGAAAAGAGAGAAAGGAACAGAAGAAATATGTGAAACAATATTGACCAGGAATTTCCCCAAATTAATGTAACACAACAATCCACAGATCCAGGAAGTTTAGAGAATACCAAGCAGGATAGATGCCAAAACACGTACACCTAGGCATCTCATTTTCAACCACAGAAAGTCAAAGAAAAAAATCCTGAAAGGGGCAAGAAGGGGGAAAAACCCTCACCTTAAAGAAACAAAGAATTACATCTGCCTTCAACTCAGAAACCAGGCAAGCAAGAAGAGATAGAATGAAATATTTAGTGTTGAGAGTGAAATCACAGAATTCTGTACCCTGCACAATTACCTTTCTGAAGTGAAAGAGAAATAAAGACTTGCTCAGACAAACAAAATTGACGGAATTTGTTACCAATAGACGTACCTTACAAGAAATGTTTTAAAATATTCTTTATAGAGAAGGAAATTCATATACATCGTAAACTCAGATCTTGAAGAAGGAATAATGTAAGTAAAATAAAAACTTTTATTTTTCTTAATTGATCTAGCAAATAATAGTTTGCTGAAAATAATAATAGCAACAACGTATTTGATTACATATATATATAGTGTGTGTGTGTATGAAATGAATAACAGCAATGGTGCAAGAGACAGAGGAAGGAATTAATATTATTTTATTTTTATAAGGTACTAACACTTCCTGTGAAGTGATACAGTGTTATTTGAAAGTGGACTTGAATTAGTTGTAATTGTATATTGCAAATTCTAGGGCAACCACTAAAAAAAAAGTAAAAAATAGAAATATAATTGATATGCTAAAAAAAGAGGATGAATCAAATAAAATTCTTAATTAAAATCATGAAAGGCAGAAAAAGAATGGAAAACAAAAATAGGAAAAGACAACAAGAGCAACAAATAGAAAACAGTAACAGACATGGTAGACAATAATCCAACTATATAAGCAATCACTTTGAATGTCAATGGTCTAAATACACCAATTAAAAGGTAAGGATTGTGAGAGTGGATCAAAAAGCAAGATTCGACTATATGTTGTCTACAAGAAAAATCACTTTAAATATAAAGACAAACAGATTAAAAGTAAATGGATGGAGAAAAATACACCATGCTGCCACTAACCAAAAGAAAACAGGAATAGCTGTATTAATTACAGGCAGAGCCAACTTCAGAGCAAGGAACATTATCAGAGATAAAGAAGGGAATTACATAATGATAACAAAGAGTCAATTCTCCAAGAAGACATAACAATCTTTAATGTGTATGTACCTAACAATGGAACATCAAACTACATGAGGCAACACCTAACAGAATTGTAAGGAGAAATAGATTAATCTACTATCATAGTTAGAGACATCAGCACCCCTCTATCAGAAATGGACAGGTCCACCAGGCAGAAACTCAGTAATGACAGGTTGAACTCAATAACCCCATCAATCAACTGGATATAATTAACATCTATAGACTACCTCACTCAACAAAGGCAGAATACACATTCTTCTTGAGCTCACATGGAACATTCACCAAAACAGATCACATTCTGGGCCATAAAACATACTTTAACAAATTTAAAGAATAGAAATCATACAATGTCTGCTCTCAGATCACAATGAAATTAAATTTGAAATCAATAACAGAAAGATAACTGGAAAATCCCAAAATACATGGATATTAAACAACACACTTTTAAATAACACATAGGGCAAAGAAGAAATCTCAAGAGAAATTAAAACATTTCATTTTTTAATATCTTTATTGGAGTGTAATTGCTCTACAATGGTGTATTAGTAAGTGAATCAGCCATACATATACATATATCCCCATATCTCCTCCCTCTTGCGTCTCCCTCCCACCCTCCCTATCCCACCCGTCTAGGTGGTCACAAAGGACCAAGCTGATCTCCCTGTGCTATATGGCTGCTTCCCACTAGCTATCGATTTTACATTTGGTAGTGTATATATGTCCATGCCACTCTCTCGCTTCATCCCAGCTTACCCTTCCCCCTCCCTGTGTCCTCTAGTCTATTCTCTATGTCTGGGTCTTTATTCCTGTCCTGCCCCTAGGTTCTTCAGAACTTTTTTTTTTAATTTTAGATTCCATATATATGTGTTAGCATATGTTATTTGTTTTTCTCTTTCTGACTTACCTAACTCTGTATGACAGTCTCTAGGTCCATCCACCTCACTACAAATAACTCAATTTCATTTCTTTTTATGCCTGAATAATATTCCATTGTATATATGTGTCACATCTTCTTTATCCATTCATCTGTTGATGGACACTTAGGTTGCTTCCATGTCCTGGCTATTGTAAATAGAGCTGCAGTGAACATTGTGGTACATGACTCTTTTTGAATTATGGTTTTCTCAGGGTATATGCCCAGTAGTGGGATTGCTGGGTCGTATGGTAGTTCTATTTGTAGTTTTTTAAGGAACCTCCATAGTGGCTGTATCAGTTTACATTCCCACCAACAGTGCAAGAAGGTTCCCTTTTCTCCACACCCTCTCCAGCATTTATTGTTTGTAGATTTTTGGATGATGGCCATTCTAACTGGTGTCAGGTGATACCTCATTGTAGTTTTGATTTGCATTTCTCTAATGATTAGTGATGTTCAGCATCCTTTCATGTGTTTGTTGGTGACCTGTATATCTTCTTTGGAGAAATGTCTATTTTGGTCTTCAGCCCATTTTTGGATTGCGTTGTTTGTTTTTTTGATATTGAGCTTCATGAGCTGCTTGTTAATTTTGGAGATTAATCCTTTGTCAGTTGCTGAAATTTAAACATTTTGAACTAAATGAAAATATAACTTATCAAAATTTGTGGAAAGAAATTGAGGAAGGCACAAATAAATGGAAAGATATTCTGTGCTCATGGATTGGAAGACTTATTGTTGTTAAAATTTCCATATGCCCGAAGTGATCTACAGAAAAGCAATGTACAGGTTCAATGTAATCCTATGAAAATCCCAATGGCGTTTTTCACAGAAATAGAAAACACAATCCTAAAGCTTACATGGAATCACAAAAGACCCCAAATAGCCAAAGCAATTTTGAGAAAGAAGAATATAGTTGGAGGCATTACACCTTCTGATTTCAAGCTATATTACAAAGCTATAGGAATTAAAGCAATATTGTTTGGCATAAAACAGACACAGATATCAGTGGAAGAGAATAGAGAGCTCAGAAAAAAACCCACACATCTATATCAACTGATGACTAAGGAGCCAAGAATATACAATAGGGGAAGGATAGTCTCTTTAATAAATGGTGTTGGGAAAATTGGACAGCCACATGTAAAAGAATGAAAGTGGACCACTATTTCATATCATATACAAAAATCAACTCAAAATAAAAGACTTGAACATAAGACCTGAAACCATAAAACTCCCAGGAGAAAATATAGTGGGTAAACTTCTTCACGTCAGCCTTTGCAATGATTTTTTGGATTTGACGCCAAAAGCAAAAATATCAGTGGCACCCCAAAACTACCCGTGCATTCCTTCCAGATCACAATCCTCTCTCTCCCTTCTGAAGTAATAATTATTCTGATTTCTATAGTAATAATTTCTTTTCTTTCCTTTATAGTTTTACCACCTACATATGCATACCTAAAGAATACAGTTCAGTTATCTTATTTTTTTACATTTATGAAAATGGAATTATGCTGTATGCATTATTTTGTTCTTTTTTTCAGTCAACATTATAATTGTACAATTCATCCATGTTGTAAATAATAGAAGTTTTTCATTTTTGACTCTTTACTTCTCTACCCCCTTTAGTAGACTTTTAGCCCCTTTTCTTCACCATTATATTTCCACTATTTCATAGTATGTGCTCAAAATATATATGTTGTGAAAAACCAAAGCCATCTATACCCACACAGCTTACTGTCCACATTAACATAACGTTATTATGCCACTGTCTTACTCAATATTACTTCAGTATTCCAGGAAAATCTTGCCTAGGAAGATAAAAGTTACAAATAACCTTATTTTTCATTTCAGAAACTTCCTTTAAAAACCATTTAAATAAACATTAAATTGACCAATTTTCAGTAGGTAGCATCAAACAACTGAAACAACTGCTTCCTCTCCAAGATTCTTTGAGCACTTGTCTCTCTACCTTTGCCTTGTTGTGTCCACCGATGCTAAACTTTTGAATCACGATTCTTACCCAATCCTAATCAAGCTACCACATTGAAAAACTTGCCTTAAACCAGACTCTAAAACTCCATAAATATCCTAATTTTGCCCTCTGCCCTCTGAGAGGCATTAGAATTCTGTCAAGACAGTGGGTGGCACTTACACAAGTATTTGTACTATAAATGTTACTTTTAGCATGGTAAGAATAAACTCAGCTTTGTCTGTTGACAGGTTCTTTTGATGATATTTTCAGGGAGCCATCATCGTACATTTGATTGAGTTTGTAAATGAACCAACGCAACCTCAGGCAGCATATTCAGCTTAGAGAGTAAGTGTGTTTTGGCACAGTGCAGCATTCCTGTGAACTGCTAAAGCATCCACTACTTTGCAAAGAATAACAGAGAGGCAAAGCTTCTCATGGAGATCAAATTAGAAAGGCCTGATACTTAAAGTTTCTACTTTATGCAAGAGCATTAGGAAAGTCTGGATAAATCCACAGAACAAGATACTAATGATTTGTGGCAACTAAGGAGTTACAAATAAATCTTCAGAACAAGACTGCTTAGTCCACACTTTATGCTTTTTACGAAAAGATGGAGAGAGTACTCTCAGGGTGCCTGGACAAATATGTTTCATGGCCAACAAGCTTACTAATGCCTCAAGCACACTGACCTTGAGAAATTGGAGTTACATTCATTAAAAGAGGTATAGGGTCCAGAGTTTCTAACCATTGCCATCACTACCATCAACAATGCCTCACCGTCATCTCAAAGTCATCTCAGAGTAAAACAACAGTGCAACGGGTAAGACTTGGGCTAGGATGGAGTAGATGTGTTTTGCATGTGAGATGGACATGAACCATTGGGGACCAGAAGGTGCATTGTGGTTAGATGAATAATGCCCCCCTCAAATTTGTCTACATCCTAATTCTCAGAACCTGTGACTGTTACTTTATGGGGCAAAAGGGACGTTGAAGATATGATTGTTAGGATTGAGGTGGGAAGATTATCCTAGATTATCTAGTTGGCCTGATGTAATCAACGTAATCCTTATGAGGGACACAGGATGAATCAGAGTCAGAGAAGGTGATGTGATGATGGAAACAGAGATTGGAAGGATGCCCTTTGAAGATAGAAGAAGGGGATCATAGCAAAGGAATGCAAGAAGCTGAAGAAAGCAAGAAAATGAATTCTCCCCTCAGAAAATTCAGAAAAAAGCAGTCCTGTTGACACTTAATCTTAGCCCAGGGAAACTGATTTTGGACTTCTGACCTCCAGAACTCTTAAGAGAGAAATTTGTTGTGGTTTAAACCACTAAATTTGTGGCAGTTTGTTATAGCAGCCATAGGAAACTAATACAGACAGAGACATTATACACAGTCCCACTAACTAAATTAAGACACTATATCCATTTTTGACTGTTGCATAACAAATTATCACAAATGTGAAGGCTTAAAACAACATACCTTTATTATCTGATTTCATAGATCAGGAGTTCAGGCAGTCTTAGCTGGGTCCTCTGTTCAAAGATCTCACAAAGCTGTAATCTACATGTTGGCTGGGGCTGGGGGTCTCATCTGTGGCTTGAATCCTCTTCCAGCTCTGGTTGTTGGCAGAATTCATTTTCTTGCAGCTGTAGAACTCATGGTGTCTTGGAAAGAGTCACTGTTTCTTCCATCTGACCTCTAGACCCTCTTTTAAATGGCTCATCTGATTAAGTCGGGCCCACTCAGGATAAGCTTTCTTTTGATTAATTAAAAGTCAACTGACTTAGGATTTTAATTAATCTTTAGAATCTTTTCACCTTTGCCATGTAACATAACCTAATTATGGGATGGATATCTCATTCTGTTCCCAGATCCTGCCCACACTCAAGTGGAAGAGATCATACAGGGTGTGTACATCAGGCAGTGAGAATATTGGGGCTTTCTTAAAATTCTGCCTACCAGAGACACATAAAATGTCATTTTTTAGACATTTTAGACACATAAGATCTTAGATCCTAAACTAAAATTCTCATATTTCTGAGATTTACAGAAAATCTAATCCTAGCAATTGAGGATGTTATTTTTCTAGATAGATATATATATATATATATATATATATATTCAGTGCATGTATATATACACAGAATCCTTATAAAGTTTTATATCTATCTATATATCCTTTTGCAGGAAATTATTCTGTTTTACTGATTAGGAATCTTTGTCGAAAAAATCAAATTACCTATAATTATGAAACAAGAAAGTCACTGAAGGCCTGGGATCAAAATTCAGGTCTCAACAATTCTTGTTTGAAGTTTTACCCACTATACCATAATATAATCAGTATGTGGTAACCAGAAAACACATTATGAACTCAGTATGAGAATTCAGATTTATATGGTATTGATGTCAATAATTTCCAGCAGGAGACTATAATACAAGCCCTCACAAATGCTGGCGTTTGCCCTTCACACCCCTAGGGAAGCTTTAATCTTCCAACATTATCAATTAAGCACTAATATTGTATTCTTACTACCTTCTTGTATGTTTAAGAAGTTGACATGGCCTCACTGCTCAAGGCACACACACTATTTATGAGGTTCATGTCCTTACCATTTCATCATGGAGTCCAATAATTTATTATTCATTTCATTTAGGACAATTAATGGTTTTGTTGACAAATCATTTTGCAGCTATAATTTGGCAGTCCTGATTAGGTCATGGCCAGTAGCCTCATGAAACTAATCGGGAAGATAAAAGAAAGAAAGGGGGGCGGGAGAGAGAGAGACAGAGAGGGAGAGAGAGAGACAGAGAGGGAGAGAGAGGCAGAGAGAGAGAGAGAGAGGACTCGTATCTTTATTGTTTCCCTTTTTTCATACCTTTTTTCTGGTAGAAGCCAATGGGTCAGTATAGATCAAGTTTTTATTCAATATGCTAACCCTCTAGTCACAGTAGGGATTTAGTAGGATTAGAATTTTCTCTAACATCCGGTATTGCAAATAATGCTTCTGTTTTCCTCTTCTCATTTGTTTTCTCCTGGAAATCAGAATTTATACTGTACCAGACAAAACTCCAGGAAAGAAGCTAGGGGCTATGGCTTCTAGCTTCACCTCTGCCTCTAACAAGTTATGTGATCTTGGCAAGTTATTCGGGGCCTTGGTTTTGCATCTAAGAAATAACAGAAGATTTTAAAACTCCTTCTAGGTTTAAAATTATATGATTCTCTGTTGAACTAAATCCAAGTGAAATTCAGTATCTATTTAGTGAAACATTATTTTGTGTCATGACTTTGGTATTACTACTTTTATTGCTTTTTTAAAAACAAATTTATTGCTTTTTAATAGCTTGGAAACAACTCATATTAACTATGACAGCCAAGTAGAAATGAAATTGGGAGCAGAAATAATGATAAAACTGCCATCTAATGAGCACTTAGTATGTGCCTGGTGCCATGCTAAGTGCTTTAAACATTTTATTTAATCCTCAGGACAATACTCTGATAGGATTATTACCTCTACTTTATAAATGGGGAACCAGAGGCAGCTTAGGATGGTTAGGTGACCTCCCCAAGGTTGCATTGCTAAGCTAGTCAGTAGCAGAGCTCAAATTTGAATCTATACCACCAGACTCCGAAGACTGTGCTTTTGAGGTTTAAGCTCTTCCATTACCACCTGCCCCTTCACTTGCATGGTGGCCAATCAAACCCAACGTTGTTAAACTGTGAGGTTACCCAAGCAGGCAACATAAACTGTTGTTCACACTCGCCTTCCCACACCCTTTGGAGCACACTGGTGGGAGACTGAATGGCTTGCAAGTGTGGGCTCACTCCTTCCTGCTTTCAAAAACTCTACCTCACAGGGTCTCTGCTTCCCTTGTCAGCATCCCCATGGCTTTAAGAATCAGGGGAGTTCAAAGGTAGATCTTGCTCTGGAAAAATCTGGAAGACCACTTGACTACTGCATTCCAGAATACTTGCCTTTACTAATATGCAACTGCTAGCAGAAATTGACCTATTTTTTCCCACTTTAAAAGAAATTATTGTAAAATTAATACGACATAAAAATTTAACACTGATCAAAAGGGTAAAAGTAAAAAGTTAGAGTCCTCTAGAATGTGATAGTTGGATGAACATGAGAAATCCTTTTTATTTCCTAGATGATAAAAAATGAGTCAGTGAGTTTGTACAAGTGACTCAGCTACTCAGTGTGGTAGGAGTAGAATGACACTCAGTGCCCTGACTCTCTTGCTTTGGTGCTTTTTCTGCTACTGGGGAGTTCTGATTAAAGAAATATCACAAGATGCATGAGAGGAGAATGCCATGGAAGGACCAAGGCAGAGACTGAAGGAGGCAGACATTGTAACTGCAAGCCAAGGAATGCCAAAGAGTGCCAGTAAACCACCAGAAGTAGGAAGGAATCTCCTCTACAGGTTTCAAAGGGAGCATGGTCTTCTGACATCTTGATTTTGGACATCTTCAGAACTATAAGAAAATAAGTTTCTATTGTTTCAAGCCACCCAGTTTGTGGTACTCTGTTCTGGCAACCCTAGTAAACTAATACAGAGAACTAAAGGGAATAGTAGGTGCCCAGAGTGGGGAATGGGGAGCTATCAAGTGGCAGTGAGAGATAAGTACAACGAAAATTGAGTTCCAAAGACAACTGTGTTCTACTTCACAAGTGACTCAGGAATGTATGGTGTCCTCCTCTTTTAAGTCTTAAGGGAAGACCAGCCTTCAGCTGAGTGTCTCTTGCCTCCTAGTTGCCTCCAACTTTCTGGGGGAACTGTTATATAGGGAGAAGCTTAAAGGCATCTCTAGGGTCTCATTCTTAGCCTTTCCAGATGTACTGCTGCTCTGACACCAAGGAGTTAGCCATCTTTTGCAGCTTAAGAACTTTGGGGAGGAAGAGACCTCTATTACCTGGGAAAGCTCCCAAGAGCCTCCAATGGCTGCAAACTTGATTTCTATGATTCCCAAGTCAGCCCTAGTGAATCCTTTCTGAAGTTTTTTTTGTTTGTTTCTTCCCATCTAGCTCACTTTCTGCCCATTCTCTCTGAAACATCCCTTCCCTAGTGCCAGGGAAACAAAATAACATAGATGCAAGAACTGTATCAGAACTGGAGTCTGGGCTCCCTCAAAGAGAATATGTTGGGAGTGCATAAATGCTGGTGAAGGGGGTGCAGGGGGGCACAGCTCTGGGAGAAGGTGTGGGGTATGTTCTTTGGCACTAGATGGCACAGGGTCTGGGGAAAAAAAGGCTTTCTCAGCCTGTAAGCACCCCTGCTCCTTGTGAGAACGCTGGTGGAGGGAATTCCCATTGGCCTCAGTCCTGGACTGGCTTGGCCAAGCCTGTGTGCTCCACAGTTTGCTGTAAGAAGTAGGAGAGAGCCTGTGCAGAGTCTCCCAATGGGAGTTATAATCCTTCTCTCCTCCCTAGAGAATATTTCTGGGGTTATTAAAGGACTCCCCATTACTTCCAGCCCCTCCCCTCCAGAGTGGGTGCAGGAGAAATCAACCAGAATGGCAGCATCCGAGCAGCTCCCAGCTGTGACTGTTCCACCCTCTGCAGAGAGCCTGGTGCTATGGTTGTTGTGGGTTCTGGGGCTTCCAGCCCATCTCCCACAGGTGAAGTGACCTGAAACCAGAAGAACAAGATGGCGATGTTCATCTTCTCTCCCTTCTTCCCTTCCAATCCAAAAATAGGCTTCAGTAACTCTAGCTGCGTGAAAGCCACTAAAATCCCACCCAGGCAGGCCATGACGGTGAGTTGGCTGCTTCCAGAACCATTCCATTCGCCTCCAGCCCCCTTTCTACTGCTCCTTCTGTGCTAAGCTGCCTTCCCCTGCCCCTCTGCTTTCTAGTTAGGCTCTGACCTTTCAGAGCCACCTACCCAGGCTGCTCTGACCTTAGGACTTTTTTTTTTTTCCTCCAAAAGAATCCCTCCCTGTCCCTAAATCCTCATCAATAATCATTCCCCACCGCAGCCCTCAGTCTGTACTTAGGAAGAAAACAACTGTGAGATAAATTGAAATAAAGAATGGTAGATACTTTCTAGTGAGCTTAACATGGCTATACTTCCTGGAGTATTTATGTCTTAAAATACTAGTAACTTGTTGTAGTAAATGAAATGGTGCCCCCCTCCCAAAATATACCCATGCCCTGACCACTGGAGCCTGTGAATATGACCCTATTTAGAAAAAATGATCTTTACAGATGAGTTAATTAAGTTAAGGATCTCAAAATGAGATCATCCTGGATTTATCCAGGTGGTCCCTAAATCCAATGACAAGTGTGCTTATAAGAGTCAGAAGAGAAGACACAAACACAGAGGAGGACAAGCCCATGTGAAGACAGAGGCAGAGACTGGAGTTTTATAGTCACAAGCCAAGGGCCACCTGGAGCCACCAGAAGCAACTACCTTCCTAAACATAAGCATGCTTAGCAGGTGTTTGCATAAGCCTTCCTGTAATTTTCTGTGCAAATATCAACTTACATGTGCTTATTCTTTTGTTTAACACAACTGGGATTATACTATTCTGTTTTGCCTCTTGTCTTTTCCACTTAGTATATCATGGACATATTACACATGGGCCAGAAAAAGATTTGCTCATCTTTTGATGGCTACTATATTCTTATTGTATGGCTCTACCACAATTTATCTAACCATTCTCTATGGAAAGACATTTAGCTTATTTCTGGTGTTCTGCTCTTTTAAACAATGGTACAATGACAGCAGTGTACATACGTCTTTGTGTATTTGGCAAAAATTTTTAGAAATAGAATGTGTAGGTCAAAGCGCATGTTACCCAATTACCTTCCAGAAGGACTGTACCCAGTTTTACTCTCACTGGGTTTGAGAGGACCCATTTCCCCAGGTCATTGACCACACCAGGTGTGATCAACAAGTTAAATTGCTACTGACCTGTGTTTTTCATATTCCTCAGATGTTACGGGGTGGGGATGGGGAGAAAAATCTTCCATGCATGGAATTATGACCTAAAACTCAAATAAAAATTCTAATTAATGTTATTTCTCACACCTAAGGGAAAATATTGTCCCCAGATTATATTGTAGCTTTGTTCCCTCAACCCTGACATGTAGTGTTGGGTTAATCCCAGCCATTCCTCATCACCTTTCAGGGGATTCTCACCGTGACCTGAAAAATATTTTGACTTTTCAAATCCTGGTGTGATGACTTGAATGAATTTTATGCTGCTCCATTAATCTTCTGCCAGACACATTTGTCTGTAGCACATTGTACCTGAGGTCTCTGTTCCACTTGACTCGGATTTTATTTGGTGATTGTTTGATGTTGATTGACAACATTCCAGGAAATAAAGATGCAAACTTGATATCCTCAACCAGAGTGCCTGCTGGAGAAACACAGGCTGCTGTATTTCTTTGGGATAACTTGCCTCCTATTAATGCTGATTTTGTTTGTGCACATAAGGCTCCTCAGCTGCATGGCAGATCCAGGTCCTGAAACCTCATTTTTTGGCTAATTCCTCATTTCCAGTCAAGTCACATGGAAAGAGTACGTTGGAGGGACCCACACAACCTCCTTCTTATCCCAGTTTATTCACTACTATTTGCAGAGCTCTGTGACTGACACCCAAAGCAGCAGATCTGCAGTTCTGCAAATCCACCGTTCTTCTCGCATCCTTGCCAGGAGTGCTGCAGCCTGTGATCCCACCAGCTCCCATGCTCTGCAGTGGTTTTCTCTCTGCATGGCTGCTCCAGGGTACCATCACCAGCTGGCTGCCTGTCAGCATTGTGAGATGTAAATGTCCCTGTGCTTCTAGCCCTCCTTTACTATTTCTTGACACATTGCTATAATCTGGAGATGGAGATAGAAGATGCTCTGAATTTCCCACCTCTGTTCCCCATGGTGGGGGTGGGAGTGCGCTACTGGCTATTTCTTAGAATGGATTTTAACTGCTCTGTAAAAACCAATTAAGAATTTCTTGTTATGTATATTTTACCAGCAAAAAAAAAAAAAAAAAGCCAAACAAACAGAAAGACAAATTAAGAGCTGAGAGTGTCCCATTATTTTCCTTCCAAAAAAACCACCGAAATTAGGTATTTCATCCTAAAGGTGTCTCTCCCCTCTGCGTTATTATGTGTCTTAATAGAAAAACATGAGGGCCATCGGGCCTCTCCTTGGCATGACTTTCTTGATTTCCAGGGTGCTGGTTAGCTAGGTTAATGATGTACTAGAGCAGCAGACCCCAACCTTTTTGGCACCAGGGACTGGTTTCGTGGAAGACAATTTTTCCACGGACCGGGGGCGGGGGGTGGTTTTTGGATGATTCAAGTGCCTTACATTTATTGTGTGCTTTATTTCTATTATGATTACATTGTAATATATAATGAAATAATTATACAACTTACCATAATGCAGAATCAGTGGGAGCTCTGAGCTTCTTTTCCTGCAACTACATGGTCCCATCTGGGGGTGATGGGAGACAGTGACACCTGAAGTGTGTTGCTTAAATCCAGTCTACTCCGTAATCTCGTTTTGTTTGTTTGTGTGTTTGTTTTCATAATCTCGTTTTGGAGTGTTTGCTGTCACTGCAAAAAACCCTGCTTCACAAAGATAGGATGTTGGAAATGGAAGCAGGCTTTTCAGTGCTTCTGTGGCAATCTCAGGATATTCCGCCTTGACTTTAATCCAGAACCTATGGAGATTTGAAGTTGTCTCAAACACACTTTTATGGCCACCGTCATTTGCAATCTCAAGCAGTTGATCCTCTTCTAGCATGGACAAAGTTGATTCACCTGGCTTGTTCACAAATGGGTTGCAGATCCATTCCTTCCCAGCTCAGGGGTTTTTTGTGGTTGGGAAGTAATGCTCAAACTCTTTTGAAAGCTGAGATAGGTAATCATGCACCAGCTGGGAGAAGGAAGGCCCTAGCTCAGTCTCCTTCTAAATCTCTAATGTTTGAAACATGTCAAAAATCCTAATGTTCACTCGTTGCCCCCATAATTCCAGTTTGGCTTTGAATGCAGCCACTTTATCTACCAACCTGAACACAGTTGTCGTTCTCCCCTGAAACGACAGATTGAGTTCACTGAGCAGGTTGAATATGTCACACAAGTAAGCAAGTTTTGTGACCCATTCTGTGTCACTGAAATGTGCTGCCAGTGGTGACTGTTTTTCTAAAAGAAATCTCTGGAGTGGCTCTCATAACTCAAAAACTCTGGCCAGTGATCTACCTCTAGAAGCCGTCTCACTTCTGTGTATAAGAGAAGATGTGTGTGCTCTGCGTCCATCTCCTCACAGAGCTGCGTGAACAGACGTGAGTTAAGGGCATGTACTTTAACATGGTTGATAATTTTAATCACATCCTGCAAAACACTGCTAAGTTCAGGTGACATTTTTCGGCTAGCCAGCATTTCTCTGTGGATGACACAGTGTGTAGACTGACATTCAGAAGCGACCTCTTTGACCCGAGTAGTGAAACCAGAAAGCCATCCAGTCATGGCAGCCGCTCCATCCGTGCATATACCGACACAAAATGACCAATTCAGTTTTCCTGATATGTAATCATTCAAAGACTTGAATAGGTCTGCAGCTGTGGTGTTGGTTGGCAACAAAAGTGCACATAACATATCGTAATGCACATCCTCTTGAAAAATATATCACACAAAAGCAAGCATTGTTGCCTTGTTGTCAACATTGGTGGACTTGTCAACCTGGATTGCGTACCACAGTGACTCATTAATGCTCTCTGACAATTGCGCCTCAATATCCTCTGCTATTTCATCAATTCGTCTAGTTATGATGCTAGCCAAAAAAGGAACACGTGCTACCTTTTGAACTGCAGCCTCTCCTAAAAGCTCATGACAGATGTCCTTAGCAGCAGGCAGGATCAACTCTTCACCAAGAGTAAAGGGCTTCTTAGCTTTAGCAATGCGGTTAGCCACTAAGAATGATGCTCTCAGTGCAGACACATTTGATGAAGCGGTGGCCTTCAATAATTGCTTCTGTTCTTCGTGTTCACGTTTTTTTCTTTTGAAAAACCCCAAAGGCTTGTCTTGTAATGCAGGGTGCTTACTCTCCATGTGGCGAAGCAGGTTTGAAGTTTTCAGGGCTTGGTTGGATAGCCGGTTGCCACATATTATACAAAGCAGGCTTGGAGAATGTGAATCAACTGTTGCAATGAACCTGTAATTTAAGTAGGACTCTTGGTATTTTCTTTTAAATGCAGCTTTCTTTTTGTTGGCGGTCTTAGAGTCTTCTGCCATCTCATCATTGGGTCTTTCCCCCTTTTCAAAGAAGCTCTCCAGCAACATTTGTTTTTTACTCATTTTGGCAAGGGTTAGCTTGTGAGCTTACGAAAACCAAGACAAGCGCGCAGTGTGGGAATGAGGTGCGGACAGAAGTGGTAAATAAAATAATGGGCGGGCCACATGCAGACTAAAATAAGTGTCAGATTCTGACTTAAAGCCTGCCACAGATGCAGCTGTACAACTGAAGTACATCAACTCACTTCCCACTATAAAGCCTGCCACCAGATGCAGCTTAATTTTCACTTGCCACTCACTGATAGGGTTTTGATATGAGTCTGCAAGCAATTGATTTATTATGGTCTCTGGGCAGTCAAACCTTTCTGCTAATGATAATCTGTATTTGCAGCCGCTCCCCAGTGCTACCATCACCCCTCAGCTCCACCTTAGATCATCAGGCATTAGATTCTCATACGGAGCATGCAACCTAGATCCCTCGCACGTGCAGTTCACAGTAGGAGTCGCGCTCCTATGAGAATCTAATGCTGTGCTGATCTGACAGGAGGCGGAGCTTAGGCTGTAATGCGAGTGATGGGGAGTGGCTGTAAATACAGATGAAGCTTCGCTCGCTCACCTGCCACTCACCTCCTGCTGTAAGGCCCAGTTCCTATCAGGCCCACGGACCAGTACCCGTCCGTGACCTGGGGTTTGGGGAACCCCTGTACTACAGTGCTGGTACTGGAGATATTAAGCGTATCCTCTTGTAGATTTCACTTGGGCAGCACATGATTAGATCATGCGCTTGAACTTCTGAAACTTTTGTCTCCCAATTACAGTAGAGCCATGGATATTTTCACCTCTGGATTCCCTCTAACCTCCCCTTCCATAATACTACATACTATCAGATCACACAAAGTCAGGTGGGAGGTATGATGAACAACATGCATTGCCCAGACCTTTCATTCTTCTCAGCCTAGCTGCTTCCTCTTTGGGGTTTCAGGGAAGGCTGCCTTCCATCTCTGATTTCCCCTTCTCAGCAGCTCTGCAGCACCTCACAACTGAGAATAAGTGGCAGACAACATCTTTTTCATACCACAGTGCAGGTCTGGGCAGGGTGTGGGCAGGAATCTGAAAAAAGATGAAATAAGTAAGAAGTGAGGCAGAGTTCCAAAAACTGGATGGGGGTCAAAGATGGAAGCAAAAAGAATCATGGAGGATTTTGACCCCAGCAATGTGACCTGATTGCTGTGCCTTCTTTCATACTGTATTAGCGATACATTCGCAGCTGAATCGCCATTTCCTTGAGCCTACTGGTGTCTGGAAATCATTTTAAATAGCACTTAGTAGCATTTAGATTATTTTATGATAACGCAGTACCCATTGAAAGGATTATTAAGCTCATATTTGCAGTGGCCTGGGGAAAAAAATAATAAAATTGATCTCTTCGAGAGATGGCTCCCACAGTTGCCCCGTCAGCAATTATTCATTTAGAAGCCTCTCTGCCTACATTAGAACCTGAGATAAATGGCATATGCTAATGCAGGGCTCTGCTGTGGGTTTCTTCTCCTTTAGGAGTTCAGGCTCTCATTACCTACCAACTGACGCACAGAATCCTCTACCCTATTTCCTTCAGTTTGGTGTCACTGTTATATTGTTTGCTCTGAGCCAAAGTAATTTCTTTTCCTTTCCGTATGCCTATTGCTCCTTTGATAATGGGTTTCCAGAGCAATACTGCAAATAATAAGCCAATGGTCAGAGCTCTCTTGCTTGATTCCAAAAATAATACCTCATTAGGAAGTAGATCTCGGCTTTTTACTATGGAATGGAGAGATTTTATTAAAAAAAAAAAAAAAAAAGCACCACTCTTCATGGCCCACAGAAGCCCATAAGTCACTGGAGGGAGATAATGTTGCAAAGTGAATCCTCAGCCTCTCAGCAGGCACCTGAAAGTTGAAACAGGTTAGTGGTGTGCTAGAGTTGATTTGGCGTGCCTTGGGAGAGCCCATGTTGAACGTCTCTTCCCAACTCCAGGTTCGGTGACCTGAGGGTAGCCTGTAATTGGCCAGGAAAATGGGGAAATGCTACAAATCAGAATTTCCTTCCTCCATCCCTTCCTTTCTGTCTCTTCTCCTTTTTGCAGAGCGGATTATTAAACATTTGCCACACCCAGCCACCTCGATGGACTCTCCAGAGTGAAACAGTTCCCCAGATACAGCTGGGTAAAAACCAAGACTCGTTCATTGCTGGAGGCTCACTGTGAAAGTGGGCTGGCCAGTTCTGTTCCCTGGGTAGCAGCACCAACTGTTTCCAGCTCATTATTTCTGGGCAACTTATTCAATCCAATACCTACACCTCTAGCTTCTTACATATTCCTCTGGATCATAACCAAGAGATTGCTGCAATGAAAGTACCATGAGCCTAATTATACTTGGTTTTAAAAGGGAAAAAATTCTTCTTTTCAATAATTTAATTATGAAAGACATTGAGAGGTCGGGTGCACAGTCTAGGGTTTTGACAGCTAGAGGAGGCCAGGAAAGGATCGCTTCTGTTATTACGTCTATTGTTTTCCTAAAACACGGAAAGCAGGACAAGTCCCAACATCTGTTTTAAATTCCGTTAGCGTAAGGCTTTAATTACTATTGAATCAAAATTTTATGATTTAAACTCTTACCATTATTCTAATGTGCAGGAGAAAGATTCTGATGGGGGATGAAAAGCATGGAGGAAAAGGTGTTCGTGACAATGGAACTCCAAAATCAAAATTTTCTCACTTTATTTTCTCATCATAATTTCTAGAACTAGCCTAGACTATAATAGTATTATCTAACTACTATTTTAATTGCACAAGCACATTGTTCAAAAATACTTAAGGAGGAGAGTACAAAAGTTGAAGAGTACAAAATGAATAGCAAAATTCTCTCCCCATCCATTGCGGCTCCCGATCCCACTATTCAGTTAATTAATGGCAAGATTTTATTGTGTACCTTTCCAATTAAAAATAGAATATTTGAATGCTAGATATACTGTTGCATTTGATGATTAAATATTCATTATAAGCCCACAATAGTTTCAAAATTTTTTTACCAAGTGTGCTTTTACTCAGGTATACAGACATCAAACAATGCTCATTAATATTAAAAACCTGGCTACTTTGCTGCACTAATTACAAAAACCCATGGTTTTGCTGCTTTCCCTTTGGAATTTTTTTTCAACATAACCTGAATACAGTAGTGGAAATGCATGGGAAGTGAAGAGTCCAGAACTGACTTAGCTTCTCTTGGCAGGATTTTTTTGCCCTGAAAAATACGGGATCCCAGAAGAGTGTACCCTGCCCACCTCCCATGTCCTCCTACATCATAGCTCACTGGACTCATAAAACCAAACACCACCACTGCTTCTCCTTCTCAGAGCAAAGGACTCTTTGGTACAGTCAAATCTCCCAGAATTCTCACAAAATGTTCATAATTGCAGCCTTCCGATGTCTCCTCTCCAGCAATATTAATGGCTTGTATTTCCTGGTTAGTGTCCTCAAATACCCATCCCTCCTCCCTCCCACTGTTTCACTTATTGGACTACATGGCCTGTATTGCCAGGGCATCTGCTTCAGGGTCTCCCGCTTCTGTCTCCCGGGGCCCTGAAGCTTGAGATTCATCACACAATTCACGTTGACACCCCACCCTCTCTCCCCCGGCTGGCCTCAAATCCCAGCTACTGCTTTGTGTTTGCCTGTTTCTGACTTCTGGCTGAAGAGGAAAGGGTGGAATTCTGTTTTTCTTTTTTTTTTTTTAATTAATTTTTATTGGAGTATAGTTGCTTTACAGTGTTGTGTTAGTTTCTACTGTATGGCAAAATTAATTAGCTATACATATACATATGTCTCCTCTTTTTTGGATTTCCTTCCCATTTAGGTCACCACAGTGCATTAAGTAGAGTTCCCTGTGCTATACAGCATGTTCTCATTAGTTATCTATTTTATACATGGTATCAATAGTGTATATGTGTCAAACCCAATTTCCCAATTCCTCCCACCACCCCATCCTTTCCTTTTTGGTATCCATACACTTTTTCTCTACATCTGTGTCTCTATTTCTGCCCTGCAAACTGGTTCATCTGTACCATTTTTCTAGATTTCACATATATGCATTAATATACGGTATTTGTTTTTCTCTTTCTGACTTACTTCACTCTGTATGACAGTCTCTAGATCCATCCACGTCTCTACAAATGACCCAATTTCGTTTCTTTTTATGGCTGAGTAATATTCCATTTTATACACGTGCCACATCTTTATCCATTCCTCTGTTGATGGACATTTAGGTTGCTTCCATGACCTGGCTATTGTAAATAGAGCTGCAATGAACATTGTGGTACATGTCTATTTTTGAATTATGGTTTTCTCAGGGTATATGCCCAGTAGTGGGATTGCAGCATCATATGGTAGTTCTATTTTTAGTTTTTTAAGGAACCGCCATACTGTTCTCCACAGTGGCTGGATCCATTTACATTCACACCAACAGTACAAGAGGGTTCCCTTTTCTCCATACCCTCTCCCTCATTTATTGTGTGTAGATTTTTTGATGATGGCCATTCTGACTGGTGTGAGGTGATAACCTCATTTTAGTTTTGATTTGCATTTCTCTAATGATTAGTGATGTTGAGCATCTCTTTTGATCTTATTATAGTGGTTCTTGCTGCCTTCATTTGTTTAGGCACAGCCTCTGGGCAGTTTCCCTGTCAGGAGAAGTGGGTGTGCCCAAGTTCCTTGCTAAAGACTCCTCTGTGGCTGAGGGACCTCCCCATACAGGTATTGTTTCCGCTGTCACAGTCTCGTCTGTCTCAGCAGCAAGAATCTATTTCTGGGCCTCTAGCCTTTGCTCCTCTACTGCCCGTTCCTTTTCTGGGTACCTCTCAGCTTCCTTGTGCCACACAGGTCCTAAAGGCTGAATAGCCTTAACCTATTTGAGAAAAGTATTACATTAATCTTTTTGCACATGCCCAGAAGCACATGATTCCAGAGCGTTGTGGAGCAGCTGGGAAGACACACACAGGGGTTGTGGTTATTATGCATGAGTCTGGTCTTAAGCCCCACTTGCAGGAGGTTATTTGAGTATTTGACTTATAGGTACCCTCCCCGCCCCCATACTTCCAGTATAAGCTCTTCCCTAGAATGATGCTGCAAGGGAATGGCTACCTTTGTGAATAAAATACAGCTCAGAGCCTCCAAGGGTGGCCATGAAGATAAAATTCACCACTGGGGAAATGGTAGCTGGACCGTATCTATCTGGTTCTTGCCTGAATTTTGTGCCAATTTTCACTGCCTCTCCTCCTCCCCATCATGCTAGTCTAAGGATTGGAAGTTAGAGAAAAAGACCCTGGTTGATTCTGGCTTCACACACAGACATTTGTTCATTCAATAAATATTTATTGAGCACTTACTCTACACCAGATATTGTTCTAATTGCTAGAGATATCAGGGAAGATTCTCGATCCTCCTCAGCTTCCCTATAGTACAACTGAAACAAGAATGGAATGTTTATATAAGAATAGATGTTACTAACAGGGACATAAATACAGAGAACCCAAGAAATTGAAGTTATCTGGTTTACAAGATACAGTTGATTTCTGTGTAGATCATATATCAGACCACATGTGAAATCTCAGCCTCAATTTTAGACCCACCACTCAGGAAACCATTTACATAAATCTACCACCTTCAAAGCATAGACCCCACTGCTCAAGTCTCAAAGAAAGATAGTATTTCCTCTCCCTACAGCTTAAAGCCTGTCTTGCTCTGCAGGAGGCAAAGAATGTAAAATCATCGTGTATTATTGGATGCGCTGTAGCCTGCCTTTCTTTCTTTCCTACTTTGATCTAAGAAAGATTAAAAAAAAAATTGTTGATCTACCATTTCTAGTATGTTTCTTTCAACTTCTACTTGTATTTGTATGCCTGTTTTTATTTTGTTTGCTTTAATACATAATATATTTGGTTCATAAAGGTTTAGGGCAGCAATTCCTCCTCTGTAGAATGAAACCATGGCCAAGCAAAATAGCTGTCTTGGTTCTGTTTAATGATTTCTGATGTGAATTATACTTTGATAATATTTTGATTCTTGCTTCCTTTATATTTTCAGTTTTTTAAATACACTTATGCATGTCATTTTTGAGTCATATTTTTTTAGATGTCTCTTTAAAATAGCAGATAAATGAATTTAGTTTTCTATGAAATATTTTTCTTTTAAGAGGGAGGGTAATACATACACCAAAAACATGTAAGACATCTTGGGTTACAAACTTTGTCTCCCGAAATTTCTCTTGCTCCATTTAAATGCCTTTATAGAAAACCTATTTTTGTCTGTCATGATGCTTACAGAGCAGTGGTTCTAAAAGTGTGGTCAGTACACCCATGGGGGTCCCTGAGACCCTTCAGGAAGTCCATGAGGTCAAAACAATTTTCATAATATTACTAAGATATTTTTTTCTTTTATGGTGTTGACATTTGCACTAAAAGTGCAAAAGCAATGATGCCTTAGCAAGAATCCAGGCAGTGGCACCAAATTGCAATATTAGTCATTGTATATTCTGTTTGATAGTAAGGGGAGGAACACGCAAGGCACTTCTACAGCACACCTGAGTATGATGACTGTCTTGAGGAAAACCACTGGGGCAATTGTTCGAGCAACAAACTGAACTAGCCACCTTTTTGCGTGAAAGAACAACTAACAGACAAACTATGGTAAATCAAACTTGAGTATTTGTCAGCCATTGTCTTTCAAATGGACTAAACAAAACTGTCATTTTGAGGAAAAGAACTGACTGTATTTGTTGTTCAATGATAACATTCAAGCTTCCAAGTGAAAATTAGAACTTTGGAAAACTTTTCTTTCTTTTTTTTTTTCTTTTTTGCGGTACGCCGGCCTCTCACTGTTGTGGCCTCTCCCGTTGCGGAGCACAGGCTCCGGACGCGCAGGCTCAGCGGCCATGGCTCATGGGCCCAGCCACTCCGCGGCACGTGGGATCTTCCCGGACCGGGGCACGAACCCACGTCCCCTGCATCGGCAGGCGGACTCTCAACCACTGCGCCACCAGGGAAGCCCTGGAAAACTTTTCAATGACCACTGTGACCTTGTTAGCAATACTTAGCAAAGTCCAATACTTACTTTTCTGATGATTATCAGTGGGAATATTAACGAATGTGAACTTTAAAAATTGTATTATGAAATGTGTCCACATTTGGAAGATCTGCATAACTCAGGGAAACAATATGTTTTCAAATGATTAATGAACGATGTTATATAGGTGAAGATCCATTCAAAGTGCAAGATAGACTAATGGATTTGGCTATAACTGAGTATGAAAAGTTATTTAAAATGATTTCAATTTCCATATTACAATTAACCTTTAAAAACTACCACATTTCAAGTTTTGGTGCAGTATTTTTTAAATACCTACAATTGTCTGAAATGGCTCTTTATTCTCTTTTGTAACTACATGTCTGAGTGATGCTAGATATTTTTCACACACTCCAACCAAAGTAACATACTAAAACTAATTGAATGCAGAAGTAAATGTGACTTCTCCTGTCTTCTACTAAGTCAGACATTGAAGAGATTTGCAACAATGTATATAAAACAATGTCACTTTTCCCATAATTTTTTTGTTTTGGAAAACAGGGCTTTTTACGCAAAAATATGCTACTTATGTTAACATGTAATGGGGTTTAAAAAAATAAATACATAAAGATTTTCTTTAAACTCTATTTTAATTTCTAGTACGGTAAACATTGATAGGTATAACCTGTATAAACAAAGTCCTTCAGGATCCTGAGTAAATTTTAAGAGTATAAAGTCATCGTGAGACCAAGAAGTTTGAAAACATTGTTATGGAGTATGAAACCTTATATTAAAAGTATTGCCAGGGTGTGACCAAAAGTGAGTCTTTTTATGGACTTTGGCTGGGTGAGCCACCTTAATCTATAAATCACTCTTTCTCTGAGGCATATCTTTTATTTATTTATTTATCTTTGGCTGCATTGGGTCTTCGTTGCTGTGCACGGGCTTTCTATAGTTGCGGCAAGCGGGGACTACTCTTCATTGTGGTGCGCAGGCTTCTCATTGTGGTGGCTTCTCTTGTTGCGGAGCACGGGCTCTAGGTGCACAGGCTTCAGTAGTTGTGGTGCACGGGCTTAGTTGCTCTGCAGCATGTGGGATCTTCCCAGACCAGGGCTCGAACCCGCAGGGGTTCTTAACCACGCAGGCATATCTTCTTGTGTATGTCATTGATTATTTCTTGTTATTTGTTTACTCTCCTTTAGGGACACCAGTTATCCACATGTTGACTCCTCATTCTCCATCCTCCTCATCCTCTCTCTCAACAGTTTTTTCTTTTTACTTTATTCTGTGGATTTCAAGTCTGTTATGATAATCATTCTGTATTTTATACATCTCTCATTGAAACTTATATTGCCTTTTTATCCTGGCATTTTATATCTTCCTGGCTTTCTATTTCTGTTTCTCTATTGCAAATAGTTTCCTGAGAGTTTTTTCTGGATTTTACAAGAGAATATTATTTTGGAAATTTACCTTTCCTCTAAGTCTTTTTAAAAAATTATTATATAGTGTTATTTCTTGGGTTCAGGCTGGATTTTCTTTTCTTCTTCTTCCTTTTTAATGTTTCTCTTTGCTAATTTTTTAATTAAGAAATTCTTTTCAAATTTGATTTTGTTTTCAAAAAACACAGTTTTTGGCTGAGGTGACATTGGCCCTGCTCACTGCCTCTTCTGTGGCAATCCCTCCTCTTGCCAAATCTACATCTGAAAAGTACAGTGACACGCACTGAGTCTTAATTCAATTTCCAACTTCCTGTGGGCTTTCACCTAGTTCAAAGCTACTTTACCAATGTCCTATATTCTCTTTTCTCACAACCTGATTCTTGGTCACTGTCAACAAGTGAAATGCATGAGAAACTATAATTTGTGGCTTATACTTATAATAAATATATTCCACTTCCACCCTACCTACAACCTTTTACTTAAGAACTACAACTACTATGAGAATTAACTGTGCCGTCACCATTACCCCTCATCTGCCTCTTGTGTAGATCCTTAATGTTAACCTGTATCTCTGATGGATACAATCTAATGGTTGAGAGCAAGGATGATGAGCAGAGTATTCAGGTTGCCCCATAATTCGTCACACCTTGAGATGAATTATGAGTAATTTGTTTTCAATATAATTCAACCCACCTATATTTATAGTCAGCAAAGATTCACTTCCAGATATTGGCAATGGGTTATCTAACGAATTTAGTTTTCAGTGTTGATATGAGTTTTCCTCTTTTTTCTGTATCTTTATAAATACTCTAGTAGATATTGGGAGACAACATAGTGGAGACTAATAGACAGATGCTACTTTGAGATTGTTGGCAATATTAAACCAATCTCTAAGCTACTATAACTCTGTGAACCCTATGAAATAGCCCTACGATTTCTTCTACTGAGAATACAGATCAAACTTCTTGTAGGATGAACAGGGTATCCAATTCCCCCTTAAGGTGGCTGGGGCAGTCCTGATGTGGATGACACCCAAGTAGACTAATGTCAAGATTGGGTCCAGGGTTTAGGATCTTGAACGGTCTACAGCAGATGGCACCAGGGTGTAAATATAAAAGTTGGGGAAAAGATTTAAGGGTCAAAGCAGAGGAGACTACTTAGTTATTAGTTCTTAGAAAGGAGCAAAAGGCCAGATATAGCTAATGAAACTCAAGGTCATTCATTCAACAATATTGTTTCATAAATAGCCATTGGCTATAAACTATATTATTAATGCTTAAGCCAAGGAAATGGAGAAATCAAACAGGAAGAAGGAATAAAATGAGTGGGGCAGGTCTAGAACTCATATTGGAAATAAGGCTATGATGCCCAAAGTGTTTTCTTCTCAGGTGCTGGGTGTCCTGATTTTAAAGATTGAAGATCAAGATAAATACTGAGAGTCATTTCCATGGCATCATACACACCCTATGTATCTTTATTTGATCTCCTATCAGTGCTAACTGGATTCAGAACAAACCCAGTTTGTTCAAAGAAGAACTGACGCTATGTTCCAAATACAAGAAACTCAGCATTAGGTTTTACCAAAAGGCTTCTGGTCAGCCCCGCAAAGATACTGCTTGGCTATTTTCTCTTTATCCCTAAAGTGGGAAGAAACATTCTGACCCATCCTATCCCTTGAATAAACATGCCAGGTTATAATCTGTCTGCAAGTGATTTCTGAAAAATCCGTGTCCCACTTGTGACTGTCTCCTAGTAAAAGGCAGAACGATGGGGAAGATACAGTTAAATCCAAGTCAGGCTCCCTTGGAAAATCTCTATAATTTACACAAGCAGTAGCTCTGGCATGGTATTTTCAGAGGTGCTCCTAGCTTATTCTCTTAGCTCCTCTGCCATTAATTTTGGATGCAGCTCTCCTTTTCTAACATTGATTTAGGATACATACAACTTAATGAAAAGAAAACCAAAGAGAAATAAATGCTTTAAAGCACATCATTATGCAGATGGTAATGCATTTGCTTCTGCTGTCAACAGAACAAAAAGATAAAGGTATATGTAGCAGCCGACAAATTTAGGTTAGACACCAGAGAAAATGAGACATTACCAATCAAAAGATGAAAATAACATGGCATACATTTCCCAAGGGAGATTGTATACCTTTCTTAGTAGGTTTTTGAAAGAAATGGTTGACAATGATATTTCTTGTAATATGTGAATAGAGTTCTATCTGGACATAGGGGAAAGTACTTGATAATCATCCTCTTCCCATCCCTTGCCAACAATGATTATAAATCATATAACTGTAATAATTCATTCACATGGAAAAGGACATTTGCCTTTATTTTCTTCTCCCTTAAGCAATGAAATCATTACCCTTTCTAAGTTGAATCTGCTCACAGTTTCCTTCTTTTGTACTGATTTTGCTGTTCATTTACCAGGCTGATGAAAGGGTATATATATCCCATAAAGCCTTATAATTGTAATGAAATCCCAGAACTCTTCCCCTCAAACAAACAAGCAAAAAAATCAAGGAAAAACTAGGTTGCAGCAGGATGAAATAAAGACAGATTGTTCTGTGTTTGCGTTAAAAGTCAAGCCCCAAAAGCTTTCCAAAGCTACTTTCCAGGCTCCTTCTAGGGCCAGACCAAACACCAAATCTACATAAAACAATCAAGATTGGACCTGTAGTTTTTTCTGCCTCCAGAGTAGTCTGAAAAAACCCAGCTGTACTTTCTAGATACCTCAGTTCTATGATTTGTGCTATTTGGTTTCATAGAAAATAGCTTTGATACATAATGCCTTGATAATGATGGAATGTTAATAGGATTTTTTTCCTCCAGTCCTCTCCTACCCAAATAGGCCCCAATTCTACCTTTCCTGACAATTTCATGTCTCCTCCAATAATTACCCACTCCTGAGCATGTTATGAAGACTTTCTGTTTTGTGCTGACAAGTTGCATTTTTATCTTTTATCATGAAGTTCATTTCTTTTTCTTCCTCTCCTACTCATCTTTCAGTTCTCAGCTTAAATGTCCCTTTCTTAGGGAAGATTTCCCTGATGTTCCAGATTAGATTAAGTACCCTTGCTGCACACTCCATGCCCAGCTGCATTTCTCTTGCACAGCTCTCATCATAAGTGCAGATATTCATACAAGATCTGCACCTCATTAGATTCAAAGTTCATGAAGGTGGGCATCTTGTCCCCACCCCATTGGGAATCTTATTCCCAATGTCTAACACAGTGCCCGACACTTAGTAAGTATTCAACAAAGGTTTTAAATACTTCATTCAGTAGTAAGTTTTGAATATACCTATGCCACCATTAACACTCAAGAAGGTCAATAATATTTCCTTTTACTACCACATACTGGAGTTTTTAGTCTTAGTATTTCATTTCACAATTAATATTCATTTAAAATTCCTTCCACCCTTATTATTTCCTCTTGTTAGGGATGGTTTCTGGTTTTGTTTTTCTTTTTCATTCTCCCCCACCACTACCCCATCCTCCTGTCTCTTTTAGCTTAGAAAGAAGTAAAATTCTTACAGATGCCTTCTTCCTAGAGACATTGTGGTCTTTCTAGAATCTAATTTACCCAACAGGAATAAATCCATAAAGGTAATTCATGTAGGTGGATAAGGCTAGTCTTCCTTAGAACCATGGTCTCATTTCTGGAATTTTGGGGAAATCCTGCTCACACCCAGCTTCTTTGGGGTGCTCATAATTCCATTAGCACGTGGGTTGTTGAATTTCACAATTGGAAATATGGCTTTAAATGTAAGTCATTATAAGAGAAATTATACTTGAATTCAAGTCTCATTGAAGGCCTCAAATGACTTCTCATCATCTTTTCTGAGAATGTTGGAAGGATGGTGGTGGGACCCTGGGACAGGTGGAGCCAAGGGGAGGAGCTGGAGGAGAAGTCTTCCTGCATCACCACTTTACTGAGGGCTGGCCTGACTCCTCACCTGTGACCCTCAAAGGCCTTGTTCAACACATATTTATAGTTTAGTAACATAAGAGAAGCTGCCATGTACAAGGTGCTGGTGCTTTCTATATAGCCTGTATTCATGGAGACTGCTTACCTTGGAGCAGGTCTTTGTTCTCAGAGGACTTTTGAACAGCCCCCTTAGTTAGGAAAATAGACAAGAAGATATTACTCTTGAGGAATGGTGTGACATCATTTTTGGCTTCATAAAGGCTGGCCCACCCAATATCCATCGGGAGATTGAACTCAGACGTCTCTGGTTGGGCAAATTTATAAGCAGGCCAAGGAATTTCCTACAAGGAAAGGAATGGAGATTTGACCTCTTCCCTTTTGAAGATTAATGATGCTATAACCTCTAATAACTTGAAATGGTATCAGCTCAGTCTGGAAAATAATTTTTTTTAAGGAAAAAGTAAAATGAAAGACACTGAGAACTGCCAAAATGAACTGACCGTGAGGGGAGATGGAGTACAAGTATGGAAAGGAGATAATGGTGGAAACCATGGCCTCACTGTTGAAAGCCTGGTTGAAGATCGGAGAACTCTGGAGTCTAGGCCTCTGGTGATGTGGGATTAATACATCTGAGATTAACTCTCAGGAAAAAGACCTCCTTTTTCTCCCTCAGTAATCCTTAAAGCCTCCTTTATACAAATGAACAGGGACAATATCATATGGTGCCAGCTCTTCCATTTTACAATATGACACCAAGTGATAGCCACAGAAGCTACAGGACAAAATCTGGGTTCTCACCACTGGTCTAGATTCCCTAGTTCTTTCTTTCTCCAAAGGAGTTGAAATTTAGCCTATACCTTCTGGAATGAGTAAGCCCATAGTGTACTTAGATAACTGGGGCAAGAAAGATTCTGAGGAACATATTAGATTTTCTGCTTATCTGGGCAGAGAGAGGATTGAAAAATTAATATGAATAAAAATAATTTAAGAAATACACATAACCTCTAGTCTTCCCCAGACTGGTAAAGCAAGTTGAACAAAGAGAATTAACATAGTAGGCCTGAGACTGTTACCCTTAGAAAGGGCTGTTTGCAAGATTGGCCCTTGGCTGGCATCTGGTGATCTGGATTTCAGGAATGTTCCCATGACCCTAACTGATAAGAGGGTCTCACTGTGCCTAAACTGTTTGTACAAACAATGTGGTTTATACTGAACATCTGCTTTCCTTCTGGGAGTCTTGCATTTCAGTACATGCAAAGCAGAGGGTGTCTGTGTGATCAATCCCAGTGAAAACCTTGGGTCCTGAGTCTCTAATGAGCTTCCCTGGCAGATGTTACATGTATTGTCACCCCTCGTTTCTGGAGGAATTAGGTGTGTGACTCCACTGTGGGAGTGGAAGCTTGTGCCTGGTTTCCTCCAACTTTGCCCCATGCACCTTTTCCCTTTGTTGGTTGGGCTTTGTATCCCTCGGCTATAATAAATCATAGCCATGAGTATGACTATATGCTGAGTCCTCCTAGGGAATTATCAAACATAGGGTGTTATCTTGGGAGCCCCCAACACACAAGTAAAACACACAAGGAATATCAACCCCATGGGATGCCACTTTTTCAATGCGACCAGCAAATTTTAGCCAAATATTTCCATTAACATTTTAAAACATTTTCTGATATTTATATATTTATTATGGTATCCATTTTTATACAGAATTTTGATTCATTTTTCTTGTACATTAACAGGGTTACATTAATTTTTTTAAAAAAGTTTTCTACTTGGGCTTCCCTGGTGGCGCAGTGGTTGGGAGTGTGCCTGCCGGTGAAGGGGACGCGGGTTTGTGCCCCGGTCCAGGAGGATCCCACATGCCGCGGAGTGGCTGGGCCCGTGAGCCATGGCCGCTGAGCCTGCGCGTCCAGAGCCTGTGCTCCTCAACAGGAGAGGCCACAACAGTGAGAGTCTCGCGTACCGCAAAAAAAAAAAAAAAAGCTTTCTACTTTAATGTCAAGCCATCTGAACTGGATGGGATTTTAGAATAAATATAGTCCTATCTACTCATTTCAAGAAGAAACTGAAGCCCCAGCAGAAGAAATATAAGGTGGGCTTCAACTAGCTTTAGAAGTGATGACTCACGACATGTGGCTTTTGTAAACCGTTTAAACCCTACATACAAAGTCACATATATAGTACTTAAATTTGTGATGTTAAAGGAAGAAAAATAACTGACATACATGTATCAATGTATTTATAGCAGGAAATTTCACTCTTGCTTTAAAATCGACCCAATTATGTTAGGAGTTTAAGGAAATCTGCTGATACATGGTACCATCAGCCTAATGAAAACTATTGAAAAGTTTTATAAATACTTAATCAAATCAACTCCAAAATAAAATCTCATCCAAAGTAGTCCCACTTCTTCCACTACATACATTGCTGTTTTTCCTCTTACGTTAACATAAACAGTTGTGCAAAGGCTGGTTTTGTGTGCTTTTATCCTCTTACAGTCCTACCAATCTTTTCCTCTTCTTGGTCTCCAAACTGCAAGAGAACTATGAGAGAACTGCCTGCAACCCAAACAGTAACATGTGGGGATATTCTTCTTACATGTTCCCTTTGGTGGATTATCATGACTCATTGGTGCATGAATTAAATTTTAAATTATTTTTAGGGAAGAGGGAAAATGTTGGCCCTGTGAAAATTCATTTTGTATCCAGTTGCTCAAACGACTATAAAGTTTCACACTGGTCTTTCCTTGGTTTGGGGCAGGATTTAAAAAAAACATAATTCTGTGTTTCACCAATTCTAAGATACACATTTTTTCAAATTTTAATCTCTCAAATCAGGATTCAGTTTACAATCAATGGCATGTCGGAGGTTTAACTGGCAGCATTTTGTCTTTACTGGTACATAAAAAAAGAATGTCTCTTATAAACAATGCTATTGGTTTGAAGATGAAATACAGTAGGCATGTTTAAAGTACCTATGAATTCAAGTAAAATATGCTGTTGGATACCTTCCTGCTGTCCTTCCAGTTCTACTTTCCTCTTTTCCATCTTGGGGCCCTAGGAAGCTGAATTGTGCACATGGCATCAACCAGGCTCCCTTGCCCTACGGCTTTTGGTTGGATTTGGTTAGTGAGAGGCACTGGCAGGCAAGCTGGAGGGCAGGAGGAGAGTGAAGTGGGATATATATTCCCATTCGTCCCCCTGCAAGGTCACTATGGGTAGGCTGGGTCCCTCCATTGAAGGCCAAGGCTGCCATCAGTCCATCCATCCCTCTCCAAGTTGTTCTTTGTCCTTGATCCTTGAGATCTAGGGTTAGTGTCACTATCCAGGTGTTACTAGCCCTGGGCACTGCACCATTTCTTGTTGCTTTTCTAGATGATGCCCACACATTTATAAATAAGTCCTTTATTAATCTCTCCTCAAACTTCCAATCCCAGTATGCCATCTGTTTCTGCCAGGACCCTAACTGATACACACATTCTTTATAGCCCTTGCTTCTCATGGACTAGAAGGATCTTCATCAGCTGAGAGCTCTTTTAGAACTGTAGACACTTGGACCCCTCCCAGACCGACTGAAACAGAATCTTCATTTTAACAGGATCCTCAGATGACTTGTATGTACATTAAAGTTTGAAAATCACTCATTTAACATATCAGTAGATATAATCAAATCTAACATCAGAATGTTAATGGCTTATTAAGAGACGATTATCTGGTCCTTACTATTATGGGATGCTTCCCCAACTCTTCCTCCATTATTTGAACCAAAAAGAAAATACAAAGTCTAAAATGAAAATGTCCTTATTTGGCAAACCTACAGGAGCTTATGTAAAAAGTTCTTGATTCTCATCTCAAAATAATTTCATTTTAAATTCAGTAGAGCTTTTGGAAGGAAAAGGAGAGGGAAACAGTACTTACAGATATGGTAATGAACAACAACTAGGTCCACCTATGCCAAACACCATTAAAATAAGAAAAGAGTAGAGTTAACTGGACGAAAACGTTTGCCATATTGTATATAAGTATTGGGAATTGGAGCCTCATTTGTCAGCACTAAGCCATTCATATTGATTTTTCTACTGCAAACTGGAAGTTTGGGATGCAGAATGAAGAAATGATTGTTAACAAGATCTCTGGATGAAAAAAAGAACATTTAGTCAAATTAAGAAAGCAATCCTTGGGCTTCCCTGGTGGCGCAGTGGTTGAGAGTACGCCTGTCAATGCAGGGGACACTGGTTCGTGCCCCGGTCTGGGAAGATCCCACGTACCGCGGAGCGGCTGCGCCCGTGAGCCATGGCCGCTGAGCCTGCGCGTCCGGAGCCTGTGCTCCGCAACAGGAGAGACCACAACAGTGAGAGGCCCGCGTACCGCAAAAAAAAAAAAAAAAAGGAAAAGAAAAGAAAGCAATCCTCGATCATTTTTGACACTTGTCTGGATGTAGAAAGCAAGGCAGAATCCGCAGGAGGTTTTAGAACCTGCAAATTTGTTGGTCTGTTTAAAATGCTTCACACATTATTCAAGGAAAAATCAGACATGCCATGTATGCAGATAGCTTTTAAGGCATCCTTCTAGGTTAAAGAAATTTATGGGAATGCAGTTGAAGTTATTCGTCCTCCTTACCATATAAGATTACCTCACTTTGTACCAGGTGTTTTTGAAAATAGTCTGAAACTTCCTTATATCAAGAAGAAATGTTTGATTTATAACTTGGGTTTAAACCTATAATGAGGCGTTCCAGTCTGAGCGATCTCATGTGCCCGAAGCAATAATAACCCCAGGGTGTCAGTGAACGGGAAGCCTTGCCTGGATGGACGTTCCACAGAGTCTGTGTCAGCCCTTTTCCTCCCTGCTCTGAACTGCCGGGAAGTGTGGTCTCTGGGGCTCCAGGAAGGGGCTTGGCTGATTTTTCACGTGTCAATTTGGAACAACCCTTCCCCTGACCAACCCCCTGCACCCCCCCTCCCCTGCAACAATGCCCACCTCCACCCCCTGTATCTTCTGTTGAGGTGGTAGGATGTAAGAAAACAAGGTTAGGCCTTCAATCCCTAGATGTCAGGCCAACAGTCATGTGGTGAGAGGCACCTGGTTAGAGCTGAAAAAGTACAGGTGAAGCAGGTAGCTCTAGGTTCAGATCATGGCTCTATTACATTTTCTGTTTGACCCAAGCCATGTTCAGTAACAACCCTGTCATCTGCTTGATTCCCAGGGTTTTTCTAACACAGAGCCTTCTCTTGCAATTGAGTATCTTCCCATCTTACTACTGATGCCTTGATCTTCCAGGAATCACCTGGAAGGGCTCTTTCCCCAGGCTTGGTCAAGAAAGCTACCTTAGTCCTTTCTACCCCATAGTTCTAGGTAGCAAAGCAGCATAGCATGGTGACAAAGAACACACTCTGGGCCCAGCCTGCCTGGAGTCAAATCCTGGCTTTGCCATTTAGTAACTGGGGAAAATGACTTACATGCTCTGTGCCTCAGTTTCCCCCATGAAGACATAATTATTACTATTTTAAGGACGTGTTGTGAGGATTCAATGATTAATATATAAAAAGCACTTAGAATAGTGCTTGTTAAATAAAAGAAGGCTTTTATAATGTTTATGATTATTAAGTTCATTAAAAATAGATTCCCCAGTAAACGTCTTGACTTATGGTAAAATTTAGCTTTGCTGGTTATTTCTTTACTGAAATCCTCACTTTTGAAAAGCTTTATTAATATTTTTACTAGATAAAATTGTAAAAATTTTATATTGTAAAATTGTAAAAATTTTACAATAAAAATGTTTGTACAAATTTGGAAAATAGAGCACTGTTAACATTTTAGTATATTTGATTTCAAATCTTCTCTGAACATGATTTTGATTCAAATTGAAATCATAAAAATAAATTTATATGTACCCTTTAAAAATAAACATAATATCACAAATATATCCCCATGTCAGCAAATATTCTTTGAAAATGTGGTTTTTAATGGCTATACAGCATCACATTATACTGATACCACAATATACATTATGTGGATATCACAATTATACCACCCCCTGTTTTCTGTTTTTATCCTGCTTTTTGTCTATTTCTAATTACTCTTCATAAATAGTAATTCTTTGATGAATGTTCTTCTACATAAATTTTTATGCACTGAGTTCTGCTTTCAGCCAAGGTGGAGTAACAGAGCTCAGATTTATACTCCCGCATCAAAAGACCAAAACAATATGAAAAACTATGAAACAATGTTTCAGACATTGAACAACAGGCAACTTAGGACAGTGATTCCTGGGAGAGGAGAAACACATGAGACAAGTCCTTCAGTTGCCCCAGTTTATTAATCAAACGTCAGCGATTATCCTGGGTGGTAGAGATGGGGTTGGGAGTTCAAGAAATCTAGGTGGCGGAATGTCAGAGAGGAGAGAGCTGCATCTACTAGCTGGCCATGAGACTGGCTATTAGAAAGAGCGTTGCAGCGATCCACCCAGCACATGTGTGTGAGAATACGCTGAGGCCAAGGAAAGGACCACCTCAGAGGAGCAGTTGGACTAACCCATGCAGTTCACACAGGGCCAGGAAAATCTACGTTCCCACCAACCCTCTGGAAAAACCTCATAATACCTAGGCTATCAGGAAGAGTACTTAGAAGGGAATCACCTCAGTTGTGTGGCACAATTAGCTGTAGAGTAAAGCCTGCTCTGCTTCCACCTAATAAAGCCTAAAAGCAAAGACCAGAAAGGACAAACTTTCCAAGGAACTTAACTGCATCACCTGCTAGTTTTTTCTCATAAGTGAAATCAGGAAAAAAGTCCCAGAGGAATGTAGCACGTTATCACAAAAGTGCCACTCTGACACCTAGGGAGAAATGTTTGGAGGAAGACAAGCCTGCACTGCCGTGGAGGAGGGAGAATATCCCGGTCCAGCAGTGTTCGTTCGTTCGTTCATTCATTCACTCATTCAAGTATATGATGAGCACCTATCATGTGCCATGAGCCTTCATACATTTTAGCACCAAACAGTAGAGTCACTCCATTTACAGAGCTGGTGCTCAGCCACTATTTGGGGAACCAGGACATGGCCAATTGCTTTGTACCCTCTGGCCAGCCTCTCTGGTATATGCCTATATGATGAAGGGAGAGAAAAACATCCAATGGACACATCAAACCTGGTTTCCTAAGATAAGATCAAACTGTGCTTCCTCTGAAAGTTTGATTTGATTTGTGCTAAAACAACAAAAGGATCTGCTGGTTGAGACCACCCTGTTATGAAATTTGCTGACGCTCTGTGTCCGAGGCAGGAGAGTTCTGCTTTTCTCCTGTTCTTGGATCACACACTCAATGAATGGACCCTCTGTGGTGTGTTGAGTTTCTCTCATCTTCTTCATTCCAAAATTGTCTATTTAGATGGTTTCAATTTGAGACAATTTTCAAGCAATGATTGCATCAAACTAGAGTCTAATTGGGGGAAAGTAATTTCTGGCAAAATCCCAAGCCAGGAGATTTTCTGTCTGAGAAAATTATATACTGAAGCTGCCAACTCAGAATGGAAAGCTTAGCAGCATTAAACACAACTCTACCGTTGTCCATTTCTATACCTGTATTTGGTGAAGAGCCACACAGGACAAGGCAGAAGTTACGAGGATTTTTTTTTTAATTTATTTATCTATTTATTTTTGGCTGCATTGGGTCTTTGTTGCTGCATGTGGGCTTTCTCTAGTTGCGGCGAGGGGGGGCTGCTCTTCGTTGCGGTGTGCCAGCTTCTCACTGCGGTGGCTTCTCTTGTTGCAGAGCACGGGCTCTAGGCGTGCGGGCTTCAGTAGTTGTGGAACGCGGGCTCAGTAGTTGTGGCTCGTGGGTTCTAGAGCGCAGGCTCAGTAGTTGCGGTGCATGGGCTTAGTGGCTCCGCAGCATGTGGGATCTTCCTAGACCAGGGCTCAAACCCCTGTCCCCTGCATTGGCAGGCGGATTCTTAACCACTGCACCACCAGGGAAGCCCTGAAGTCACTAGGATTTATTCTGCAGTTTTCTCAAGACCAAAGAGTGAGATACTTGTACCATTTGAAGGAAACTTAGTGATAATGTCTAGTCCGTTCTCCCACCTCAGGAACTCAGCACAGGCCAGGCTTTTGTTCAAACTGCTCCCACACTGGAATGCCATTCTCACACCTCTAAATTGATCCAAAACTTGTTGAAACTTACCTTATCCAAAAGCTTTTTTCTGTCTGCTCCAGCCCTCATGTATCCACCTCTCTAAATGCCTGCAGACCTTAGGACCATTAAGCATTTAGTGAGATGTGGTTACCAAAAGAGCATTCATTGTTTTCGGACTGTCGTGATGGAGAGTGCCACATCGTCCATCACAACATGGAACCAGCTCAGGGGCTACCTCCTCTCTGAGTGGCCGTTCCCCAGGGGGCTCTCACAGCACCCTGGGCTTTCTTCCTTCTCATACCCACTACACTGTGTTATGGTCTTTTCAATGCTTGTCTCTCTCAACCACTGAACAACAATTCCTTGAGGCCTGAGATCATGACTAGGATGTATTAACATTCCCAGAGCATAGTACAAAATAAAAGCTCAATGGATACTTACGGAAAGAGTATAAGTGAGAGAATGAATAAATGGATGCATAAATGAATGAATTCTAGAAGCTCAATTACTCCTTGTTGATCAATTCATTGATTCTAGTGCAAGAGAGCAGAAGAAGGATTGTTTTCCTCTGTGCTTAATGAAAGTTGAGGATAATAGGTAACTCAGATCATCCTTAGCAAGCATGAGTTGTAATAAAGGAAAGAAATGAGAAACAAAAGCAACCACAGTCGTGTTAAGCCCTGTTAACATCCAAAACATATAAGATCAGTTATGCAACACCAGTCTCCATCTTTTGTACAATTGAATACCATCTTTTTTTCTACTCTCATCCCCCAGGAAACTCACCTCCACCACTTTAGAGGGAAATCCAGCCTGCCACTCTCATTTCATCTGGTAGGATTAGGCTAGAAATGTATTTTGGCAGAGGCTGATAGCTCCACCTACACCCATTATCATGCCCAGCCAAAGGTAACACCTCGTTTCCTACCACCTAGGTGTGGTCAAATAACTCGGTTCCGGCCAATGAGGTATGAGCAGAAGTGAGGCATACAGCTTCTGGAAAATTTCCACAAAAGAAGGAAGCATGTTCTCCCCTCCTTTCTATCCATTTCTCAGAGCCTGTAACATAGAGGAGGGCAGAGCAGCAGTATGGAAGGAGACTGCATCCCTGATATTAGGCTACATACCAGCCGCTTCCATGAAAGGAGATAATTTTGTTATTTTATGATTTCAGGGTTTTTGTAACCATGGTCTAGCCTATATCTTAACTACTACTTGTTCTTTAGGCAACAAAAAAGCCAGCTCCTACCTCTCTATGGGATAACAGCTCTAAGAGGGTAATGGAGAAAAGGTGTTGGATTAGTCCTCCTTTTAGAAATGAGGACACTGAAGTTCAGAGAAGTCAACTAATTTCACAAGGTTACATGGCAAGTACATAGTGCTACCCAGGTCTGTTTGACTCCAAAGCCTGTACTCTTTCCACTTTACGATAACAGGAATAGTGATAGTAACAGTAATAGTAATATCTAACATCTATTAAATGTTTATTACATGTCAAAATCTGTGTTGAGCATTATGGGTGAATTATCTCGTTTAATTCTCAAAACACCCTTTGAAATAGGAGCTACACTATACCACTGATTTTACAGTTGAGGAAAGGGGACCTAGAGTATAATTAAATAACTTTCCTCAAGTCACGAAGCTAGTAAGAAGCAGTTTAAAGTGTCGCAGTTTAAACTGTCATCTGACTGACTTGAGCTACAGGTCCCACCCTCTACCTGACTATGAGCACATGTTTAGATTAAATTATTAGTTAGAAAAGGAATGTACAATACCCAGTCTTTGCCTTAGGCTATAGAGTAAATCATCCTTCTGAATTCAAGGGTCTAATCACCATTTGGTGACTCACATGGGGCCAGTTTGACACCAGTGTAGAGCTGGTGAGAATTAAAAGGAAAAAACTTTTTTTCCTGAGTTATTTAATGCACAAGAACTGCAGTAAGACTCATTTGCCTACCTGCCACTGCCAGTGTATACCTTCCTCTTACTTGCTGATAATGTATAGACCCAGATCAACGAGTCATTGTATAGAAGTTGCAAACAATTCATTATACACGTTTGAACTAAGTTTAATTCTGCTAACATCCTATGAAGAAGCTAGGGATATTATGAAGGATGGCTGACAAAACATAGACAGGAATAAGCCTCCATAGGCCCTTGACTGAGGCTTGAATGGTGATCAGTACTTTTTAGGTGGCCATTGTGGACTTACCCCTTATATCGAAAATAAAACTATTCATGCTGTTCTCAAACATAGAGTTTTGTTTTTGCTTTTATTTTAAATCATATATTCTATGAACAGAAGCTTAGGTGTTCCTATCAACAATTCCACCTGGTATTTTCTTCGAAAATCAGTTGAAAATGAGAAAGAGGGAAAGGAATACCTGAAAATAAAAAGCATTTTCAAAACTGATCTGCATAACTCTAATAACAAAACCTGAGAAAGGCATTATAAGACAAGAAAATGGTAGGCCAATATCTCTCATGAACATAGATGTTGTGATAAACAGATCTCGGGGAGCTCTGCCTCCTAGCGTTCATGCCCTTCTATAATCTCCTCCAGTTTGAGTGCAGGTGGGAACTGTGACTTTCTTCTAACCAACAGACTATGGCAGAAGCAATGGGATGTCACTGCCATGATTGCATGGCATTTATATAATATGTCTTGCTAGTTGGGTGGCCCACATGGCAGCGAAGTGAGGGTCCTCTCAAAAAATTGAAAGCAGCCTTCAGATAATAGCCAATGAGCAACTGGGGCCCTCAACTGCAAGGAAATGAATTCTGCCAACAACCTGAAAGAGCTTGGCAGCAGATCCTTCCCTAGTTGAGCCTTCAGATGAGAATAGAGCATGGCCAACACCTTGATTGCAGCCTCTGAGACCTTAGGTTGAGGACCCAGTTAAACTGAACCCAGCTGACCCACAGAAACTGTGAGATAATATGTGTTGTTTTAAACTTTTGGTAACTTGTTATGCAGCAATAAATAATACACCTGCAAAAATTGTCAACGAAATATTAGCAAATTAAACTCATCAGTGCGTTTCAAAATTGCAAAGTTGGTTCAACAGTCGAAAATCAATAAAAAAAAAATTGGCAAAGGAGGTAGAGTCATATAGTCATCTCAATAGGTACACAAAGAGCACTTGACAAAATTAAACTCCTCCACAACAAACGTTCTTAAGTGAACTAGGGAAAAAAAGAAAACTTCTTCAATTTGATAAAGGGCAAGCCTACAGCTAACATCATATTAAATGGTGTAAAACTGAATGCTTTCCCCAAAGATTTAGAACAAGACAAGGATGTCTACTCTGACCTTTTCTGTTCAGCACTGTACTGGAGTTTCTGTCCAATGCAATAAAGAAAAACAAAAGTATAAAAGTCCTAAAGATTAGAAAGAAGTGAAATTGTCTCAGAGACAACATGATTGCTTACATAGAAAATTATAAGGAATTAGTTTCCTATTGCTGCTGTAACAATTACCACAAACTTTGTGGCCTTAAACAACACAAGTTTATTATCCTTACAGTTCTATAGGTTAGATGTCTGATATGAGTCTCACAGGGCTAAAATCATGAGTGTTGGCAAGGCTGTGTTTCTTTGTGGAGGCTCTAGGGGAGAATCTGCTTCCTTGACCCTCTACCTTCTAGAGACCACCCACATTCCTTGGCTTGTCACCCCCTTCCTCCATCTTCAAAGACAGTAACATTGCATCCTCTGACCATTCTTCACATACAAATATTTTTTCTCAGTGGGTGTTTTACCTTTCAGTTTTCTTAGTGGTGTCTTTTGAAGACTAGAAATTTTAAATTTTGGTTAGGTCAATTTAACATGTTTTTCTTTTATGGTTAGCTCTTTCTTATGCCCTATTAAAAATCTTTGGCTAACCCTAAGTTGTATAGCTTCTAGAAGGTTTATAGTTTTAGCTTTTATGTTTAGGTCTAAGATCATTTTTGGATTCATTTCGAATTAAAAATTTTGTATAGTGTATGAAAGGGGTCAAGTTGGTTACCCAGTTGATCCAGATCATTTGTGGAAAAGATTATCCTTTTTCCATGGAATTACCTTGGTGTCTGTCTTGTATATTAATTGATTGTATACGTGTTGGTCAGTTTGCAGACTCTCTTCTTTTTTTTTTTTAACTTGCTTTTTAATTAATTATTTTTTTTTTGGCTGTGTTGGGTCTTCGTTTCTGTGCGAGGGCTTTCTCTAGTTGCGGCAAGCGGGGGCCACTCTTCATTGCAGTGCACAGGCCTCTCACTATCGCAGCCTCTCTTGTTGCAGAGCACAGGCTCCAGACGCGCAGGCTCAGCAGTTGTGGCTCACGGGCGCAATTGCTCCGTGGCATGTGGGATCCTCCCAGACCAGGGCTCGAACCTGCGTCCCTTGCATTAGCAGGCAGACTCTCAACCACTGTGCCACCAGGGAAGCGCTGCAGACTCTATTCTATTCCTCATCTATTTGTCTATCCTTTAACCAATATCACAGTGTCTCAATTACTGAAGTTTTATAGTAAGTCTTGAAATTAGGTCGTGTGGCTCCTCCAACTATGTTGTTCTTTCTAAAAATTGTTTTGGATGTTCCAGATGCTTTGCATTTCCTTATACATTTTAGCATCAACTTGATAATTTCTACACACACAAAAAAAAGCCTGTTGGGATTTCAATTGTAATTGCATTGAGTTTATAGGTCAATTTGGAGTAATTGACATGTTAGTAATAGGTAGTCTTCTAATCCATAAACACTGTATAGCTCTAATTTATTTAGGCCTTTTTTTTTCGGAAATAATACATAGTTTTCAGTGTAGACATTTTGTAACTTTTTGTTTGATTTATTTGATGCTATTATAAACGGAAGATTTTAAGTGTAATTTCACAACTGTTTGTCCAGGGGCAAGCAAAAAAAAAAAAAAATTTAAGGCCAAAAAGTTTAGATGCAGATTGTGTTTACAATATCCTTTAACAAATGAATTAAAGTCATATTTGATCTCACATCTGTCAATAAAAGTTGGTCGAGTACCCACTATTTGCAAAACTCTAGTTACCCCAAGAATACAAAGTTGATCACATACAAATCCTCTAGGGGATTTTCTGGAGACATTATATCAGTGCTTATCAGAACCGTCCACTTCTTCCAGTGAGTTTTTAACTCAGTGGTTCCCAATCATGGTTACACATTAGAAGGACCTGGGGTGTTTTAAGGAAACAAAGATACCCAGAACCCACCCAAAGCTACTCGTAAGCAGAAATTCAAAACTTCTCTCTAGAGAAGTCATTCCAAAGTATTATTGTCCTTGATACGTTCATTTTGGCCACAGTGCTGTTATTCTTCCTTCTTAAAAAAACCCACCCAGGCCCCTTTTTACTGTATTACTTTCCTTCTTACACACCTAAAGCTTTATACATAGCATGCATTATACATAACCTCAAAGAATTGGTGGGTGATCGCTTGCTAACAAAAACAAAACGAAAAGGGAAATCTGCTAAAGCAGCTTTCCAAGCCATCCCCTGGGAATGTGTTCATTGGACTGAGGACATTTCAGTGAGGTGAGCTAGGGGACACCAAACGTTCCAAACAAGCCTGGCTACATAATTTGCCCAGCCAAGTGCAAAATGAAAATGTAGGTGTCGTGTTCTAAAATTATTAAGAATTTCGAGACAGTGATAGGAGAGCATTTATCCAAGCATGGAGCCCTTCTAAGCGCTGGGCCCTGTGCAGTCGCACAGCTTACTTGTCCATGAAGCCAGCCCTGGTTCCAAGGACCAGAGCGCTCGGTTTACACTCAGCAGTTCTGCACACTTGCTGGTAATCAGGAAGGCAAAGTAAAGCAGTTGATTGCATTTCCATCCCAATAGCTGTGTTAAAAAAAAAAAAAGGAAAAAAAACCTCTTTAGTTCTTAATTTTTGATTTATTCCCTCATTTGGTTTCTGGAAAACTCATTTGAGACAGAACTATCCTATCTTCCTGTTCTTGTTTTGGATAGCATACGTATTTTTAATATTGTAAGTTTTCTTTTCTTTATTGACCAATTTCCATAAAACTTAAAAATCTGAGTTGAGGACTCAGATCTGAGTTCAACTCCATTTTTATCTGAGAGCCGGTCACTAAATGCCATTCCTGCAGCTTTCAGCTCTTGTCTTACAGAGAAGCAGTATCTACTGGGCACCCTCTAATTTATATTGATTTTTTTCCCTCACAGTAAAACTATAAAGGAGGAAATATTTTCTCTACTTTTCAAAGGACAAACCTAAGTCTCAGAGAGGTTAAATAACTTGTCCGAGAGGGTACAGAGAAGTAATTAAGATCATGGACTCAAATCTCATGTTTGCAGTTATATGCATGAGACTTGGGAAAAATTACTAAACTCTTATGAATTAGATTTTCTGTAATTATATGATGGAAGGAGTAATATAAACCTCATAGGATTGTCATGTGGACTGAGATAATATAAGCAAAGTGCTTACTACAAGGTAAACACTCAATAAACGGTGGTGCTTATTATTAAAGTCACATCTAGTAAGTAGCAGTGCTCGAATTTTTCCTCCTTCTCTAAAGAGAGCATTGGTAAATTTCCACGCTCTTGTTTTAGATAATCCCTGGATTAAAGAAAAAGCAATAAGCATCAATTTCCTTAAAGTTGAGCTTGAGGCTAGGACAAGAAACTATTACATGTAAATATTGGAGAAGATACTCACAAAATACAGTGCTGACTAGCATTTTGAAAATACCACACCTAAGTGTTCAAGGCCTTGACATTCTTCCCTATTCCTGATTATTAGGCTTAAAACACCAGAAGAATCTTTAACTCATAGAAGAGTATGAAGAGTTGTCTTATAGATGCACTTAAATGAGTTGACAGCCTTTCCAATACTTTCTATCCATCCCAGACACAATGGTGGATACTTGGCCTATGTCACTGCCTAGTATAATATGGTTTTAGATTAGAAAGGGCAAGGGAGAGGAGAATTGGACCAGAGTATTTTCCAGGTTCTCAGAAAGATCTGTGGTTTTTTACTGAAAACCTGTAGAGAGAAAGGGCAAATATGTCATTTTAAAAATTTAAGCTTACTGGGTTTTTTTAAATTATATAAAAAAACTTCTTATTGTAAAAAAAATTTGGATAATACAGAAAAGTAGAGAAATTTCAAAGAAAAAAAAAAATCAGCCAAGTTTCTACCCTCAAAGCCAATCATATTCTGATGCTTTTTCTTCAGGGGCTTTGTTACCGAGTCTCTGCCTGTTTCCTTCTGTCCCTTCCTTCCTCCTTCCTTTGTTACACACCTGGTGCCTTCATGCCATCTTTCACTGTTGCCCCATCTACACACTCCTAGAGTGCTATGGCCAAGCACTGAAACCTGACCTCCCAGAGGAGCCCCATCCACCAGGCTTCTCATAATCCTCTCACTCCGTAAAAGGTTTGCAAGCCCTGGGCTCCCTTTCCTAGTTCTTCAGCCCTCTGCCCAAGCTAACCTGGTAACGCACCTGCTTTTGGTTGGTAACTGTACTCCACAGGGGCCTCACTATTTTCAGAAGAGAAATCAGGGGATAAGAATTTCAGGTAGCCCAATGAGAGATCCATTTAGTGGAGATAAGACCATCAAATGCATTAAACAAATGTATGCTCAGTACAACTGGAGGCAACATCATGGTGTAGTAAAAAGAACGTGGACAAACAGATCTACGTTTAAATCGAACTGCTCACTAACAGGCAACTAACTTAACCCCTCTGAGCCTCAGTGAAGTGGCGTGGCCAACATCATAAGCTTGCCATGGAGCTTTTAAAAATGACAGGTGTAAAATGCCTGGTCTACAAGAGTTCCTTTAAAAGATTAAATTAGTAAAAAGTGCTGTGAATTTTCTTTAAATGGATCAGACATGATTCATGTCCTCATGGAGCTTACTATCTAAGAGAATAAATAAGACATACATAAAAATAACAGTAATACTGAATTTTTAAACTCTTATTAAGACCCAGGTCCATAAACCCATTTTATAGATGAGGAAACTGAGGCTCAGAGGAAGAGAAATGACTTGACCAAGGTTACACAAGTAGGAAATTACATAGCCAGAATTTGAACCCTAGTCTGCACCAATGCACACTGACTAATACAACACAGGCACTTGCTTTAAAGCTATTTATAAGACTAACCCTGGATGCCAGAAAACATCATCTTACTCAAGCAAAACTGTAGGTCCCATTTTGAAATTTTGTCTAAAAGTTAGACTATGACCCATCATAGAAAGGGGTTGGGAGTTGGGGCAGTAGATCTAGGGCCTCAAATTTAGATTTTTGACCCCCTTTTCAGATGAGACTATACATACAGTCACAGAGATACACTGTGACAACTTCAATCACATGATTTAAAACTAGTCCCGCTACTGGTTTGCAAGGTGGCTTACACAGTCTGTGCTGGCATTTTTCATAAATATTGTATCATCATATCAATATCATAATTATATTGCATTGCATTATACAAATTAACATTGGTTCAATTTAAATATTTAAAAATACATTTTTGTAACTGTATTCTGTCACTTTGTTATTTTTATTCTGAGAGCCTCAAAAATGGAAAAGGCTGTGCCTCTCTCAGTCAATACTCTGAGTTTCATCAAGGCCCAAACAGGAAAGGAATCACAGCATCACATAGGCAGAACTTTAGTCCTTCCATACAGCCCACACACTTCCTCAATAACACTGCACCCTAAGAAAGAGGGCCAAAGACTTCTAGGACCAGGGAATTTCCACTAGAACAGTGTTTCTACCATTACCATGTGGCCAGGCAGCAGGCTGAGTCATCAGGGCCTCTAGGTCTCTATATAGACCCTCTGGGTCTCACCCAGGTTGGGTTGTCACACACACCAGGTAGCAGCATTATTATTCTCAACAGAAAACTTTTCTGGTAACAGCATGAAAACTCTGACCAGACTCACTTTGATCATGAGGATTTCCGTGTTTCATTGGCTTAAAACTTTCTTTTTTAAAAAAGGTTATGGGACTTCCAGTTTCTGGTTTGGCAAGAAAGGAGCTTGAAAATTGCAACTCTATCCTAATAACAAGAAAAAACTGAACAAATTGAAAAATCAGCAATTCTAACACAAGTTGGGTCACAGGGCAAACCAGTGCCCCCCAAATGGGAGAGACAGACAGGCAGATACAGAGAATCACAACTCATCAGAGCAGGAACCTCTTTGGGAACAAGTGCCAGGGTAGAAAAACGTGAACTGTAATTGATGAATTGCTGAAGGCTAAGTGTGGACAAGTCTGAGAGTCAAAAACTATAGGGGTACCCAGCCATCGGGTGTAGGGGTACCCAGCCATCTGCTGTGGGGCTACCTGAGTTTTACCTCCAGAAGCTCAACCCTCTTGCTTCCTGCAGGAGGAAAGGAAAGTAACCACTTTGAAATATGCAGAGCACTGTGTTTTTCTTTTTTTTTTTCAGGTTTTGTTTGTTTGTTTGTTTTTTAATCAGAGTATAGTTGCTTTACAATGTCGTGTTAGTTTCTGCTGTAAAACGAAGTGAATCAGCTATATGTATACATATATCCCCTCCGTCTTGGACGTCCTTCCCACTCCCCGCCACCATCCTATCCATCTAGGTCATCACAGGGCACTGAGCTGAGCTCCCTGTGCTATACAGCAGGTTCCCACTAGCTATCTATTTTACACATGGTAGTGTATACCTGTCAATCCTAATCTCCCAATTCGTCCCACCCTCCCCTTCCACCGCTGTGTCCACATGTCCGTTCTCTACAACGTATTCCTGCCCTACAAATAGGTTCCTCTGTACCATTTTTCTAGATTCCACATATATGCGTTAATATACAATATTTGTTTTTCTCTTTCTGACTTACTTCACTCTGTATGACAGACTCTAGGTCCATCCACATCTCTACAAATGATCCAATTTCATTCCTTTTTATGGCTGAGTAATACTCCATTGTATATATGTACTACATCTTTTTTTTTTTTATTTAAGAAGATGTTGGGGCTAGGAGTTTATTAATTAATTAATTTATTTTTTGGCTGTGTTGGGTCTTCGTTTCTGTGCAAGGGCTTTCTCTAGTTGTGGCAAGCGGGAGCCACTCTTCATCGCGGTGCGCAGGCCTCTCACTATCACAGCCTTTCTTGTTGCGGAGCACAGGCTCCAGACACGCAGGCTCAGTAGTTGTGGCTCACGGGCCTAGTTGTTCCAAGGCATGTGGGATCCTCCCAGACCAGGGCTTGAACCCGTGTCCCCTGCATTAGCAGGCAGATTCTCAGCCACTGCACCACCAGGGAAGCCCTGTACTACATCTTTATCCATTCATCTGTCGATGGACATTTAGGTTGTTTCCATGTCCTGACTATTGTAAATAGTTCTGCAATGAACATGGGGGTACATGTGTCTTTTTGACTTATGGTTTTCTCAGGGTATATGCACAGTGGTGGGATTGCTGGGTCATATGGTAGTTCTATTTTTAGTTTTTTAAGGAACCTCACTATTGTTCTCCATAGTGGCTGTATCAATTTACATTCCCACCAACAGTGCAAGAAGGCTCCCTTTTCTCCACACCCTCTCCAGCATTTATTTTTTGTAGATTTTTTGATGATGGCCATTCTGACCGGTGTGAGTTTCTCTTAAAAAGGTTGCTCTCAGGAGAAACTTTACCCAGAGCTTTACCTATAGGGGTTTTATCAGAGCCTAACTGACCTGGGGGAAGGGAAAGACCCAAGGCCAGTTGGCTCTAGACTTTTTTTTTTTTCATCCACATTCTTATGTATTCTTTTTTTTTTTTAAACACCTTTATTGGAGTATAATTGCTTTACAATGGTGTGTTAGTTTCTGCTTTATAACAAAGTGAATCAGTTATACATATGCATATGTCCCCATATCTCCTCCCTCTTGCGTCTCCCTCCCTCCCACCCTCCCTATCCCACCCCTCTAGGTGGTCACAAAGCACCAAGCTGATCTCCCTGTGCTATGCAGCTGCTTCCCACTAGCTATCTATTTTACGTTTGGTAGTGTATATATGTCCATGCCACTCTTCATATGGAGGAAGGGGAATATCCAACTCTAGCCCATTCTAGCCATCCTGTCCCACATTAGAGAGGACTGAGAAGCACTTGTGAATTTCACAGTCCAGAGGCACAGACTCACTAAAAGACTAAGACCTAATCATAGAACTATAGAAAGCTGGCCCTCCCCACACACCTCATCACCACATTACTAAGGGCCTATTTATAGCAGTTCCTTTTACCCAGTACATCATGTCCCGCTATGAAGAAAAAATTACAAGGCATACTAAAAGGGAGAAAACAAAATTTGAAAAGATAGAGCAAGCATCAGAACTAGACTCAGATATGGCAGGGATATTGGGATTATCAGACCAGGAATTTGAAACGATGATGATTACTGTGTTAAGGGCTCTAATGGATAAAGTAGACAGCACTACTAGGAAGGCAGATACCAGACTCCTCCCTAAAGTGATTCAACCTTTTCATACTTCTCTGGATACTGTATGAGGCTCCTGTTGTTCTACATTCTTACCAACTCTTAGCATTACCCGAGTTTTTAATTTTGACAGGCTTGTAGGTATGAAAACATATCTTTCTGTGGTTTCAAATTACAATATGTTGATTAGGTTTAGCATCTCTTATGAAAACGTGTATTTCTGCTTCTGTGAAGCCTCATCATAACTTTAACCTTTTTTAAATTAGGTTGTTCATCTTATAAACTTGTAAAAGTTCTTGTCTAGATATGAAATTCTGTCAGTTAATTGTCTTTAACCTCCCCACTTAAACTAATTTATCCCTGGCAGCCAATTAACAAGGTTAACTTTCTATAGAAACTTTCATGATACGTGTCTACCTAATTGTCTCAGAATTCTTTTCAGAATTCAGCAAGTAAAATTTTAAAAATACACTTGAACACAATTGATAAAACTGAATATTCTTTTTCTTTCATCCTAATCCCAAAGTTAGGGAAAGTGCCGGAAATGGTTGAGTCTTTAAAAGGTCAAAAGTTTTCAACAGAATCTTAGTTGAGGAATTTTGCTTATTCACTGCTCATCTTTATCTTTTTGGTTTGAGAGCACAATTAAACATACATATATTTTATGTCCATGAGTATCCTTAATTCCCCTATTTATACCAGCTCTGAATTGTAGCAGAAACAGAAGGTGTCGGGGAAAGGCAGGGAGAATGTGGAGCCAGAGGCAGGGAACTTTATTGATGTTGCCTCTGTCTATAGGGTGTATCATATTTTTAGGAAAAGGAGGAAAAAAATGCATTCTGAACTGGTTTCAGTTACTTACGTTACAGAGGGGATATCCATGCCTAGAACAGCTTTCATGGATTTATTTGCCAACTGACATAAATTAAAACCAGACCAAACTTCATTCCAGATCTTTTTTTTTCTTCCATTGATTTTCCTTGCCTTCTCCCCATTCTCTCTACCCCACCCCAGACCCTTCTCCTCATAATGTCTTTAAAAATAATATTGCTTTGCATACGTTTTCTGCTTTGTCAAGAAAACATTTTCCAATTGCTCTGGTTTCCATTCTGCCTAAGGGAAGATTTTCTTCTCTCCTTCATTCCTTCATTGTAATCCTCTCAATTATCTAAGAGCCTCTGCCTAGAATCTCTAATAAATGTTTGGAAAGAGGGAGAGGGCTCAGGCTTGTTGATTGAGTGGTTTTGATTTTGTTTTCTTTTTTTTGAGACCAGGAAACTTCAGTTTAAGTCTAACATCTTCTTTTAAGAAAACATCCTTTTTATATTAAGGCAATCATTTACATTTTTGGGTCATTTTAACAACAACTGAGAGCTCCTTAAAATCATAAAAACTTCTAAGCACAAAAGCTTATCCAGCTCTGGGGAGACAGCCTACAATGATGGAAAAAATAAAGAACATTATCCTTATTAAGACCTGGGTTCAAAACCCAGTTTGCTCTCTTCCCAGGGGCAGGGCCTCCCTCTGAGCCTCAGTTTCCTTCTGTATAAAATATTTAATGCATAGCTATGTTGTGGAGATTTTCAGTAAGATAAATTAAAAAAAATGTTTTCTCATTGTTCTAGTTAGAGTTGTAACTTAAAGTGAAGGAAATTAGAAGGATGACGGGGGGCTAAGAGGTGGATGGAAGATTAGGAAATATGCATCACCAGGAGCACTAACCAGGCTGCTCTGGAGGATGAAGCAGCAGCAACTACAGTAACCCCAGGCAGCAGGCATGTGAATGAATCAACTAAAACCATTAGAGTCCCATGGCAGTTCCTTAACTGAAGGAGAAATGGTTCCCCTATCAACACCCAAATCTTTTCCCCAACCGTATAGCTAATTTCCCAAAGAAAATGGGGACTCTTTTTGGAAGAGGATGAGGACGCTTGATGGCCAAAAATCAACAAGTGCCAACTACATACGTTCTTAGAGCTAATTTCATTCCCTGAATCTTGACTTTATACTTAAATTCCCCAAAATATCAATACAATTCCTAGGAAGAGATTCAAGAGACATACCTACTTCGTGTGAAATACAACACAGTCAGCCACCCATAATGACCCAGGTCTTCTTAACACACTTTAAGGTTCAATAAAATCTTAAAACACTTTAAGGTTCAATAAAAAATCACCTCCTCCATGAAACTTGCCTCTACCATCCCAAACTGAAGGGCTTCCCCCTCTCAGAGCACCTCCAGCCCACACTCACACCAATACTGAACACACACGTTGCCATCCTAGCTATTTGCGTGTGTGCGTGTGTGTGTGTGAAACAAAAACCTTACAAAACAATACTTAGCCTTGATATGTGTGATGCATATTGATATTGTAAAGTTCTGTTCTATTTTTTTAGTGCTGATTGATACTAAAATGATTTCACAATCCACTGATGAGTTTCACGAAACAGTTTGAAAAACATCAGCCTATTAGTGGAATGTGGACTATAGACTTGGAGGAACCAGATTCAAGACCTGACTCTGTCACTCAGATGTGTGGACTTAAACAAGTCACTTTACCTCTCTGAAACTCAGATTGTGTCAAATAGGAATCATAACAAACCCTTTCTTCTATTTAAAGTGACTGTGAAGTGATACACAAAAAGTATATAACATAGTGCCAGGAACATAGTAATGCTAGCTATTATTAATATTAAAACTTAATAACTAACAGAACTGGAATCAAAGATTAGAATACTATGAAATGGGAAGAAAAATGTAAACTCAAATATAGTAATTTTACATCATTTGTCTAATGGACATGATCTTTTTCAAGCCTCAGGTGACTTCACTACTATTGGAAAACCTGGGACAAGGAAATCACATCTATAGATTACACAAAGCCTTCTTTTTGCCAGATTATCTGAATGGTTCCCTTTCTTGATTCTGCTATTAAAAAGGATGAAAAGTGACCTGGGGATTGGATTTTTCAATTAGGTTATAGATGTCTTCATGGATCAATCATCTTCCTTCCCATTCTCCCCATGCATATGGCCCCGTCCTGTTTCACTTCTTATTCTCTATTTCCACTGTTGGTATCGTAATCCACATGGTTGCTCAAACTAGAAACTTGGCCTCACTCCTCAACAACAGCAGCCTCCATCTCTAACAGCCAATTCTACCTTCAAAATATTTGGGGGACGCATCATTTTCTCTGTATTCACACAGACATTGCCCTAATTCAGACTTTCCTCAAATTTCCCTTGGACTGTAATAGTCTTTTAAATGGTCTTCCTGCCTATCTCCCCGTCCCCAAATCCACTTTCTACAGTGCTCCCTGAGTATTCTTTCTAAAACACAGATCAATTTTCATGTAACCATTTGTGTCTCCCACTTCTGCCACCAACCTGGACTTATATATGATCCATGGTTCCCCAAAGCCTGCAGGATAATCTCCAAATTTGTTAGTGTTACATTTGAGGCTCGCTACAGATTAACCCTTGGCTGCTTTCATTCTCACCTCCTGCTACCCCACCCTCAGACTCTTCCCACCAATTGTCATTCAATGAAAGAATCATACTCATTACTCTGCCCTTGTATTGCTAATGTGCTGTTCCCTCAGCCTAGAATTCTCCTTTTCCATATGGAAAATTCCTATTCATCATTCAGGTCTTAGCTTGTCCGTTTATTCAACAAACATTTGTAGAGCACATAAATGCTCAAAAATTTTTCTCAGCAATAGGGTTCAAAGATGAAGAGAGAGAGTTCTTACCCTCAAGGAGCTTTGTCTAATGGAGGAGCTGTGAAGCCCTGGGCAGGATTAATCATTGTCTTCTCCATGCTATCCAAATACTTTGTACCTAACTTTTATTGAGGCCTTTATCCCATTATACTATAGCTCTATGCTTATGTATCTATGTCTCTCATCAAATAGTAAATGCCTCAAAAGCGTGAATATCTCTCAGATTCTTGCAATCCCGCAATCCACCCCAGGGCCTGAAAACCCATAAATAATGTCTGCTCTAGGAACGAGAGTATAAACCATGTAAAATGGAACAGTGTGATCACAGATTGATTTCAGCAGGACCCATATTATCAGGTCCAGGTCAGCCGTTTAAGTCTTCATGGTGAAAGAAAGAGTAGGAAAGGCAGGTGATTCACGTGACTTAGAAATGGGTACATATTATATTCCACACAATTTTTCTTCTCCCCTCTATCCATTTTTCAGTTCTTAGAATTGTGGAGGGACTGGTGGGGGGAAAAATGTCATCTTCAAATATGGCCAGATGAGAGACTTAGGCTCTGAGAGTAACATTAACCTAATATTTATTATTGGATCATATGTCTTTAAAGACTGCTCAGATTCATGTAAATAGGGACTGTCTAAAATTCCTATTACTGTTACTACTAATAATAGTGTTACTATCATCTCAGCAAGAGAATAATAATTCCAAACTAAAGTAATTATAATTTACTAGACTATTAAGCTACATTTCTATAATGTATTAAAACCAGATTAATCAGAACAACATTCAAAAGAGAGCCTGGAATTTTCAAAGGCTCCTTTCTCCAGGATCTCAGAATGTATTAGTAGTGTCTCCATTTTTAAAAAGTAAGATTCCTATAGAATTGAGAGTCCAGAAATAAATATATACATTTATAGTCAATTGATTTTCAACAAGGGTGCTAAGACTCCTCAATGGGAAAAGAATAACCTCTTCAACAAATCATATTGACACAACTGGATATCCACATGCAAAAAAATGAAGCCTTACCCTTACCTCACACCATATACAGAAATTATGATGTATCAAAGACATAAAACTCTGAAAAAAACATAGGGATAAATCTATATGACCTTGGATTTGCAAAGATTCTTATGATATCAAGAGCATGAGCAACAAAATTAAAAATAGATAAAATGGATTTCATCAAAATTAAAACTTTTTGTGCATAAAAGGATACTATTAAGAAAGTGAAGACATTCCACAAAATGAAAATACTTGCAAATCATTGATCTGATAAGGATCTAATATCTAGAATATAAAGAACTCTTACAATTCAACAATAAAAAAGGCAAAAAAACTAATTTTTAAATGGGAAAAGGACTTTTAATTGGTGTAATTTAGTCTGAATCCAAAGGCCTGAGAACCAAGGGAGGTGATGATGTAGATTCCAGTCAAGGTCTGAAGGCCTGAGAACATGGAGCACAGAAAGCAAGAGCAGGTCAATGTGCCAGCTCAGCATTTAGGCAGGAAGAGCAAAATTCTTCCTTCCTCCACCTTTTTGTTCTTTTCAGGTCCTCAACAGATTGGATGATGACCACCTACATTGGGGAGTGCGACCACTTTACTGAGTCCACTGATTCGAATGCTAATTTAATCCAGAAATACCCTCCCAGATGCACTCAGAAATAATATTTAGACAAATATCTGGTTACTCCATGATCCGGTCAAGTTGACACATAAAGTTAACCATCACAATAAGTTAAACATAGAATTACCATATGACTCAACAATTCCACTCCTGGTATTTATCCTGAAGAATTGAAAACAGATGCTCAAACAAAAACTTGTACAAGAATATTCATACAGCGCTATTCACAGAGCCGAAAGGTAGAAACAATTCAAATGTCGACCAGCTGATAAGTGGATAAACAAAATGTGGTATATCCATACAATTGTATATTATTCAGTCATAAAAATGAATGGAGTATTGACACATACTACAACATGAATGAACTTTGAAAGCATTATGCTAAGTGAAAGAAGTCAGGCACAAAATACCACATGCTGTATGATTCAATTTACATGAAATATTCAGAATAGGCAAACCCAGAGACAGAAAGTAGATTAGTGATTCCTAGGGTTTTGAGGTAGAGAGGGGAATGGAGTGACTTCTTCATGGGTACGGGGTTTCCTTGGAGGTGCTGAAAGTGTTCTGGATAGAGGCGATGATTGCACAGCATTGTGAATGTACTAAACATTACTCATGGCAAATTTTATGTTATGTGTATTTTACCACAATACAAAAAGTTAAGATTTCCTAAAAATGTTTTTTCTGGCCTGCCACTCCCAGTCTCTTCAACCTGAAGCTGCTGTGAAGAGATTCTCTTTGACTCTAAAACAGTCCTCAGCCACACACCTTTGTTACCTTAACCCAATCCTCCCATGAATAATTCTAAAAGTAGCTAATAATTGTGTGCCAGGAATATTTTACTTATTTCTTAATTACATACAAAACTCCTGCTATGTGATACCCTCTACATCAGACATTGAGATAGCACAGTGAACAAGACAAATGAGAAATCTACTCTCAGAGAATTTAAATCATAGGAAAGAGGCAGACAGGAAATAGATAAATGACAATAGATAATTTCACAAGTGCCCAGTGTTATGAGGATAATAAAACAGTGACGTGATGGAGAATGATAGGGAGAGTGGGAATCTAGTTGAGCTGAGATTCTAAATTCAGGAAGGAGCTGGTTAGGAGAAGAGCCTTCCAAGCAAAGGGAACTCATGTGCAAGAGTCCAAGGCAGGAAAGGCTTTGGCTTGTTCAGAAAAGGCTAGAGTGCCTGAAGCATCGTAGGTGGGAAATGTAGGAATCAGATCCTGTAAGGGCTATAAGTTTATTGGGAAGCTGTTGGAAGGTTTTAGGCAAGAGAAACCATGATCTGATTGGTGCTTTAAAAAGCGCCAATTGCTGCTGTGTGGAGGTTTTGTAGGATTCAGAGTGGAAGTGGGGAGACCAGGTAGGAGAAAGAGTTGTGTTAGATTCCACATGAGAGACAGTGGTGGCCAGAGCTGTATGGGAGTTTTGGAGGTGGAAAAATCACCCAAGACTCCTTGCCCTGTCCCCTGCTTCCCAGTTTTTGGCCACTCCTGCCTTTTGGACATAATGTATGATATCCTGTTCTCCAAACCCAGCCTCAGGACCCTGTCCCATCCTGATTTTCCTGCCAGTACTTTAGCAGGAACTACCCTGTGCTGGTCTGCTTGTGAGCGCAGAGAGGCAGAGGTCTGAGCACATCCATAACAGCAACAAAAACAAGAAATACAAGAAAGGACAGTAGCCAAGACTTCTTCTGTTTTCCAGAATGTGGGCTCTGTTACAAATACAGTGGTCCAGACACTTCCTGTTTATGAAAGGAGGTCCTGCAGTTCAGAGCAGGGCTTGCTTTCAAAGGAGGCTTGGGTTCTGTTGTGATTCCATGCAGGCGATCCCCACAGGCCACAACTTCATCCTAACTTGGAAAGCAGTTTATTTATCCCATTATCAATGGTGAGCCCCAGACTGGGTGCCCAGCTTCTGGGTCCCCTCTATTTTTCCTTTCGAACTGCTCATTCTCAAATCGAACCAGAGGCAGATGAAGTGGACAAGTAACCCAAATTAGACAAAGGATTTGAATGGAGGGAAAATGACACCCATCAAGATATGCCTTGGGAAACAAAACCCCTTCACACTTCAACTTCATTAGGGAAGGCCGAGGTCTTAAAGGAAGATGCCTCACATGGATTCCATGTTTAAAGAAAAATATTACTTTGGTGTAACAAGAAGTCAAAGGCCTAGAAAGTAAGATTCAGGAGCTTTTGTGTGATGAGAGAGAGCTGAGAGCTACAGGAGGCTTCCAATTATTCTTATTTCAGTGGGTATAAGAAATTGGAAAGGAAGAGAGGCTGAAAGCTCCCGTGGTCTCTTGCAGAAGTTTGAAGATATGGCAGTGAGAGCCTGAACAAAGGTCACCCTAAATTTTTTAAATTTATAAGCAGATAACCAGAGAGCATGTGCAGGCTATTGAGTAAAAGAAGCAGTAATCTAAGTGGATTGAACATGCAAGTTTAGTATTGTAATAGAATAGAAGTTACCGGCAGTTTCATCTGACATACATAGCTAATGGAGTGCATAATCATGACTGCATTTAGGGGTAATTAGGCATAAATGGTAAACTGTTTACATAATTAAGTGTAATTGGTTTTACTTTTACATAACTGAACACATTTTGGCTTTTCTTTTCTCACTTTAGGTTTTCCAGTATCCATACTGCTATTAGTATGGCTGATTTTCCCTGATATTAACACAATTATCACCATCCTAAGGAAGACTCAAACCAATTAATGTATGAATGTTCAGTCTCTCTCTTCTGCCTACTCCTAAGACTTTAGATATCCCTTGTCACCCAAAGAGTTCCTTTTTGGTTAGAACAGTTATTGGGGCTTTCTGTGCAGAAGGAGAAAGAGGAAAAGAAAAACCAATACTGAAAAATTAGTGAAAAGTTTGCAGAGGAAATTGCAGAAGTGCTATTTAAGGGAGTTGGGTGATAGACAAAAGAGCGATTCTTTGAGTGATCCACTATTGCATCAAGAAACACAAGTAAAACCTTCAAGTTATCTTGAAATTTCTTTTGACTGCTGGATATTTTTTTTTTACCGTGATACAGCTTTGAAACTGGACCACATGGATCACGACATTATACTGATATGTATATATATATATATCTGTTAAAGGTCTCAGATCTTACTCCATAATCATTTGAATTCCATTTTCTGTCATTCCCATACTATATGCCAGGGCTGTGGACCATTGTCCTCTATCCAGTTCTACTCTGCCAGTCTCTCTCAAATGAGGATTTTCTTTTCTGTATGTGGAAAGCTTTGTGCACAGAAAAGACTATTTACAGCTATTTGGTCGATTATAACTGCTAAAATCATAAATCCTAAAATCTAGGTTTTCTCATTTCTTTAGGTTCAATTTATAAATAGTGTAATTTTATTTAGAAAACTAGCAATTCTATCTCAAAAGAAAAATATAACTTGTCTTTTTACTTTGTATTATGTTTAATTATAAATTTAACAGATTAGATGTCACTAAATGGTCCAACCCATTTATGAATTAATTAAAACATCTTAAACATTTTATGATGGAGCTTTGATCTGTCAGCTTGGCTAGGCTACAGTCTTCCAGTTAATTAACCAAACATTAATCTAGGTGCTGCTGTGAAGGGATTTTGCAGATGTAATTAGCACCCTTATTCAGTTCACTTTAAGCAAGGGAGATTATTCTGGGTGAACCTGACTTAGTTTAAAGGCCTTAAAGGCAGGGCTGAGGCTTTCACAGGAGGAAAACAAAAAAAGGAACTCCTCCTGTGGACAAAGCTTTGGCCCATGTTTATGGAGTTCCAGCCTACACATGATCTTCTCCCCTAATGACCTTCCTTACAGACCCCAGAGTTGCTTAGCCGTCATCCACAATCACACAGGCCACTTTCTCTGTGATAAACCACACACACACATCATACCTCCTCCTGGATCTGCTTCTCAGAGACTGATAACACATTTCAAATTTGTAAAGCCGATTCTCTCAAAAACTTCAAATACCTGACAGGGCAGACTTACAATCCCTGTAAGCAAAACTTCTATTAATCTAATAGAAGAAATTAAAAAAAAAAAAAAAAAACCAGGTTTTCTTAAGCTTGAAAAACTGTTTACAAAACTAATCATCTTCTTTTTTCAAATTAAAAAAAATCACAAATCTAATAATTGAGCATTGCAAATTAAAATCACAAAGATGCCAGTTTCTCTAAGTGTTGAATTTTCTTAATATTTCAAATGCCTAAAATAACTGATACAATAGATTATGACGCTTTCACAACATTGTTAATCAACTATGCTCCAAAATAAAATGAAAAGATAAAAAAATAGATTATGATAATTTAAAATTTTTTCCTAAAAACCCAAAATATAATAACTATAGGTTTAATTTACTTCATTATATCTGTATTTATTTGTATAAGTTGCCAAAGTTATAACATCACTTACCCAACTTTTTAAAGGTCATAAAAGTAAATTTGAATTTGAATCAGGGTAAGAGAATTTATAACTCAGGCAAATGGTACAAACAACTGAACAGTAACCTCAGCCAGCCTAAAATACGTTCAAGAGATCTCATTTCACAGATGTGTCAGAGAGTTTCAAAGACAAATACTTATGAGAAGTATCTGAACATGAATTTCAGTTTGACCTAATAAGGTAAATTCTATTTGAATCTTCCCTGTTTTGTCAGAGGAAAAACTGCCAAAAAGCTAGAGGTGTCTGAAGTGGAGAGAAGAGGATGTCAATGAAAGGAAACAGGGGCAGAAAAGAGAGGCCAGAGTTTAGGGAACTGAACCAAAGAAGGACAAATATTTGTCATAACCTTCATGAAAACTACGACATAGAGAGAGCTGATGCTGTGCAAATGGAGGGCAAGGGGGACATTTAAGAAAGCTTCCTGTAGAAAAACTGGCAAAGCTTGGTGAGGACACAGGAAAATTCTGGTATAATTTGAGAAGCAATGCTTCAGGTCAATGAACTGATTGTAAATACTACCTATATCTCAACTTTACGAAAACTGTGTAGGATATAGTTAAAGTTTTGTTTTGTTTGTTTTTTAAGCAAAATGTCTCCAGAAAAAATTTCCAAGGGAGAAGGGAAGGGAGGGGAGGAAGGGAAGGAGGGAAGAAATGGGAGGGAGGAAAGGAGAGGAAGGGAAAAGGGAAGAAATGAAAAGAAAAACCACCAGAAGAAGAAAAAAACTTCCAAGGCTGAGGAAGAGAAGTCTGGGGTCTCAGAGGCCAGGAGAACTTCCAGGGGAGGTGAGGCCCCTGGGACCACAAGAAAGGAAACAAAAAAAAGCCTTGGGTTAAAGAATCTAAACTGAATTTTGCATAAAGTTTTGAAAATGTGGATTTAGAGACTGGTAGGGATGAGAGTAGCCGAAGATGTAAGAACATTGGAGAAGAGAAAAAAGAATTTTCTAAAGTGTTATTAGATTCCCTTTAATTTCCTTTGAAAATTCAAATAAAGCCCGGAACTGCATTTTAGAAACTTGCGCTGGCTGGACTCTGCATCTAACTACACCAACAGTCTGAGTCTGGGCCACTAGGCAGCCTGGTATTTATTCAGATCACATATTTTGGAAAGTGATTCACTAAATTCTTAGATGCAGAAATGGAGAAGAATACTTTCTGTTGCTTGAAAAAAGTACAGATTTATCAGTTGCTTTTCCAGCAAAGCCAATCTGCTTTACAAGGGGTCATCTCTTTCCTTTTATTCGGGGACGAGAAACCTATCTGCCTTTTGTAGATATACTTCTCAGGCACCGCATTATGTAGGTTTCAAAGAAAATTTATAATACTGGTGGTAGTGTCCATTTATTTAATAATTCATTCAGCAGACATCTGTGAAGAAGCTATCACATGCTCAGCACTGTGCTAGGTTCTGAGATTAGGGAGATAAGACACACGCTTTCTTTGAGAAATTTGCAGCCTGGTGGGCAAGACTGTGATCTGATTCTTCCAGTCTTTTTGGAAATTAATTTAGCAACAACTATTAAAAAGCATACAAATTTCTCCCAACCCAATAAATCCATTCTCAGAAATTTGACAAAATGAAATCATTAAAAATCTTTTTTAAATTTAATTTTTAATTAATTTCAATTTAATTGAAAATTTTAATGTTTAATAGCTTTAGTCAGCCAGATGTCATTTCAAATCCTGTTTCTGCCACTTAGTAGACTATGACTTAGCTTCCCTGGAGTTGTGCTATCAGTAATATAAAAATAAGGATTCTAGCGTATGAAGTCATTGTAAGTCATTGTAATTAACTGAGACATGTAGAGTTTATCACTGTGCCTGGAACATGAAGATGCTTAATAAACAATCATGAAGATGGTCTCCCCTGAACCACAGAAGGGTTACAACTACATAGAAGTTTATAAACATGAGAACGAGGCTGAAAAAACATGTGCCCTTTGGATTTTTTTTAATTTCCTACACTGTTGTTCTGTAGATGAAACTTTGAGCTCCAGATTCTGAATTATATTAATATGTTTCATTGTGTTGGGGAGTGTGATTGTTTTTCTTTTTCCAAAGGCAAGACACATTTTGAAACATAATAAGGGAAGAGCAACACTTCTCGGTTTCAGTGCATCCTTGCGGTTGATGTTCAGCCTCACTACATTAGCCATGCAATCATTAGCCACTCAATAAACATTTATTGAAGATCTGTGATGGGCCAGACACTGGGCCAGTGACTGCACATTCGGAATGAAATGATGTGATTCTTGCCCTCGAGGGGTCTATTTCTGGTATTTACAGACAAATAAATCTATTATTACAGAACAAGAAAATCCTACCACAGAATTATGTCTACTATGGGAGCCTGTAGGAGAGGCACCTAAACCAGACTGGCTGGTTAGAGAGGGCTTCCTGAGGTCGTGCTTAAACCTAGTTCTGAAGGATGAAGAGGAGTAGCTAGATAAAAAAGCAGAGCAGTCATGCCAAGAAGAAAGAAAAGTATATGCAAAGGCAAAGAAACAGCATGAAGGATCATGGACAGCCAAAAACAATCATTCTGCACTTCATATTTATATTATGTTCTCTGGAATTGTTCTTCAGATGAATTTAAACCAATTTTCTCAATTATCAATTTTTCTCACCAGAGAAGAAAGGAAGATTTAACTCTGACATTACCCCCAAATATTCACCACTTTGCTCCTTGATGGTGGCCTCTCTCCAAGAAATACAGAACAATAACAGTGACCCAGAAGAGCAGGGAGGAGAGCATCAACTAGTACCTTGGTTTTCTTGGCCATGTTAGTCTGGCAGAAGATGGACTCCACTGGAGGAATCAAGAGCCCTGAACCTTTACCCAAAACGCATATGCACAGTTTTCATTTAGTGCCTTTCACCTCCAATCATGAACTTTTCAATTGCATAAAGGTGAGAAGTGGGGAGGGGCACATTGAGAACGCCTGGCTAAAAGGGCATATTTTATGATAATATACTGAATGGAGTCACATCTCACACAGGGTCTAGTTTTAACGTTTAGACATAAGACACACAATGAGTGTGGTCAAAAGTCCTTTCTTGAACATCTCGTAAGCCACCCACAAAAAATAACGTGCATGTTTCATGTTGACAACACTGTTCTTCAGTATTGTGTGTGTATAAATGTATAATGCATACAGTAATAAAAGTCTATAATAAATGGCCTATATGCAAAATAAAATTTAAGGCATTTTCATGTAAATTATTTAGAAGAGCACTTGGAGAGTTGAATTTAAAAACTTATGATGGGTCTCTGTAAATCCCTATTCAATGCTTAATGTCAATCCAGGAACCTAGGATTTTTACAGGCCTAAGGAATTTATTCCAGCAGAGAGAGCACTGGACTCGGAATCAGAAGACCTGGGATCAAGTCCTGCCTCAGTCACTTATTGACCAAAAGAGCCTAAGGGTTTATAAATACTTTGGTGTCAAAGCCTTTGCAGTGTTTGTTCAAGAAAGAAAAAGTTCATGTCTCTATTTGACATTTGATGTGTTGACACCATGCACCAGACGTGGATATACAAAAGCCCTGGGCTGCTCAGCCAGGAACCCATGACTTCTATCCCTTTCTGTGCTTAGTAATAAAAACTAATCAAGGATTTTAATTCCCTTGGGTACCTTCACTCATTCTCTCATTTACTGCTCAATAAATTTTTAGACTATTTTTAGAGCTGACTATTTTTAAACTATAACGCAATTTTTAAACAGAGTTAAAGAGGTTTCCCCACAGCTTCATATATGGAATGAAAGACAGCCACAGGACTCATAACGTATATGATAAGCTGACCACAAGTTATTTTTCAGAAAGCGAGTCTCATTCAGCTTTGACAATGACTGAGTTCCAAAATTAGGGAACAGAGCAAACAACCAAGTTTTGGCCTATCTGCCAAACTGGTACTAAGAGGGAGGAAAAAAAGAGGGAGATGGAGACAGATGGAGGAAATGAGAATCAACATTGCCCCACTGGCTGCACCCTGAGAGTTCTAGGAAGTTATGTGTATGATCATCACTGTCTCAGGTCCACTCATACATGGATCCCTCAGAACTTAGGAAAACCAGCTAACTTTAATCTTAACCTCTACACACTGTAACAGAGACAGTCTTTTTCTTTATATGAATGGCTATATTTCATTTTTCAAAGATGGTTGGTAAACTGGGTTCCATTTGGGATTTCTAAGATATCCTGGGACTATTTTCCAAATAATTCAGGCTCAAGAAAACTGCCAAGTGTGCTTTGTCGTTTGATTTTGTTTTTCAAATATGGGTAACTTAATCCATATGTTGCTCATTCATAAAAATCTCTACAATGCAGTTTAAGATTTTTTGAGCCACTTGTTTTCCCAGGAGATCCTGGGGCTTACTTAACACTTTTCTAGAAACTATTTTTAAATCAGATTTCAAAACAGGAGGCTCTCTTTTTCTTATGAAATCTGGATCCTGAAATTTTAGGTTGGGTTTGAAAAGTGATTCCAAATGTTGTGCTTTTTATTTTGTTTGTAGACCACTTGTTCTGAGACCCATTTTAGTGGGTAAGTCATCTCAGCTTTGTATGGAGCTTAAAATCTGTTTTAGGGGAAGAAGGACAAATAAAGAATGCAAGCAATGTTAGTCAGGTCTCATTTCACAACTTTTTTTAGGAGCAAGAATCCCAGGAGCTAATGGAAAGATCCTAAATTTCCTTCTGTATGTGCAGGCTGTATTTTCCCAGGGAACTAAAGTTTCATTTAGAAAATTACTTTTTCAGGGTTCTCATTATGCTACTGCCCTGGAAGGTTAACTCATAGCATGCAGACATGAAGTGACATGTCTGTTTCAGCAAGAATAATCCTCCCCCAATGGATGTGGCTCAAGTTCTAACCTCAGAGAAGTTGTTTTGCTCCCAGGCGAAGGCCTCCTTCACGATGCCAATTCAGAAGCTCTGCCTTATTTCCTCCTTTTTCCAACTTTTATCTTCTAAAAGATAAAATCTGTTTCAAGAACAGCACAGAAATCTGTTCTCACCCCCATTTCTCCCTGCCTCGTGGTCACCCTCCACTTTCTTTGGTCTGAAACCAACTGTGTAAATGAATTCACTTCTATATTGCTAATTGCTGTGGAAACTGAGAACTCAGAGGCTGCAAATGTGGCTTTGTTTTTCTTGACATTTTAAAGCAGAGCTAGTCTTTTAACTGCCTTGGGGGGAAAAATACTCTACTACCCAAATGGAAGAGGCCTGAGAGAATTCCCTCTCACATCATGATTAAATGTAGGGCTTCCGAGGCTGACTGCCTGTGTTGAAATCCCAGCTCCATCACTTAACTAGTTGTGAGACCTCAAGCAGGTCACTTTAATCCCTCTGTGCCTCAGTTTCCTCATATGTCAAATGGGGATGGATACAGTACCGACCCAAAAAGATTATTATGAGCAAAGAATGAAATTAAACAGGCATAAAGTCAGGCATTCAGAAAGCACTAGCGTTACCAGGATCTCTCTCCCTTATGACTAGCTTGCCCCTCAGCTAGCAATACCCTTCAGAGAATTCTCAAAGATTTGTTTCAAGAGACGTACACTCCATGTGTGCTTCTACCTGCCATTTATTCCACAAATATCTGTGGAGCTCTAGGTATGTGGCAGACTCTGTGATAAGTGTTGATGTATTATTTTGTTCCTAAAAATACAGACTCAAGACTCACTTTCATCAAATGGTAACAAAGAAAACCAAATGCTCTCCTCTGTCCTTCCCCAGCTTCTGTCTGAATCAGAGTACTGAGGCTGGGGGGACCCAGTTTCTCCCAAAGGCTTCTCCTACACCAGAGACTCATTAAATGAAAAAGCATGGATGCTTCTGAGAGAAAAGGGCTGGAACATATCAGCACTTTGCATTAACAGTGTCCACCTGGTAGACCCAGACTTCTGACCCAGCTAAGAAGCCCCTTTTGCATGGAAAGAGCCCACACCGCTGAATGGGACTAAGTGATGCGTTCCCTCCCAGGTGCCCAGGGACCCATGCACACTACTCATTAGCTGTAAATGGTAGCTACGTGCGGAAATCCCAGCACATTGAGGAGAGAATACAACCCTAAGGAACCATAAATCACCTGCATTGATTCTAAAACTGACTGAGATGTGGCTGGAGAGTTGTTTGTTCAGAATTTAATTTGAATCACCAGCCATTAGACGGGCCTTTATTTGGTGTTGGACTGCTGCATTTCTAGCTACTGAAGCTGACTCAGGTGTTCCGAGGTTTTGTCTTCCTCCCACCCCTGCCCCTCACCCCCATCCCCCAGACTTGTAGGCAAAGAGAGTGGAATACATTTCTTTCAAACCTTGCTTCTGACCGTGTTGAAAAGCACTCATGTCAAGGGGGAAACATGCCAATCAAGTGACACGGTAGATTTTGGTGCCTGCAGCAACTGCTGAATTCACAGCTGGGCACAGCTGGATGTGGGTTAGGTTTGGCCTCTTCCAGTGGTGACCTTTCTATGCCCTTATAAAGGCCAAGGCCCAGTGAAAAATACAGCCCAGTGTATTTATAGCTGTTGGACGCATTTCCAACAGCAGGCGAAAAACAAGAGAAAATATGAGCCCCTTATTTCCAGCCCTCGGTTAACTAGCCACCTGAAACCCTGACCTCAGAACTTCTCACCTTCCTGCTCTGTGCCTCCTGCATCCATATTAGCTGCTCACTGTACCAGGCTTAGTCTGAGCCGTCCCATGATCATACTCCATCTCCAAGTGCGTGGTGTTCCTCCTCTTCATCCACACCTTCCCTCTCTCCATGTCCCCGTCTGGCTCAGGTGATTCCTCTCCTGCTCCTTCACTCACTCCCTGCCTCAGTTGTCCATTAGCCTGCTTCTGGCTGCACTTGTCCTCCTGATCTAGCTTGGGCTCTGAGGTCAGACACATTCAGATGACCTTTACTCATTCATCCATTTCAAATGCTTTCATACCCAAATGGTAACACCCATGCCCCAACACTGTAACCATCTGTAGAATATGTTCCATTTCTGAGTTTGTTCCACAGGACTTGGAGAGAAGTCTTGAATTAACTATTGCAATTATAGCATGCCCATATAGGTCATCCTTCCAGGCTCTCCTCCAACGCCATTTCCTTCTAGATGTCCTTCTTGATAGTCTCAGCCAGATTTGACTTCTCCTACCTGTGAATTCCCACAGCTCTTTTCTCATCAGCCTTTTACATCCCTACACCTTTCAGTGTATCCATTGTCTAAATAGTCTTATCTTTCCTGCAAGATTATGACTCTCTGAATGCAGGGATTATGTTTTATTCATCTCAAGCCTACTCTTTTGCTTTTGCCATTGTACATGTGTTTCATTTAATTAATTTGGGCTGAGCAACCAAATTATCACTTGACAATACTGGTAATTTTCAGCCTTCACGCATTAGACATTCATAAACCAATGATACATGGTTTTTTATACATGATATTTGCAACAAGTATTTCTGCATATTTCTTTGCCATTATGGCTAAGTGGTGAAGCTTGAATAAGTAAGAGAGAAGCTAAAATTGAGGAAAACCCCACCCAACAAGAAAGAGGAATAGCAGTCCTTGAGCAAGGAAAGGGGACTTCAAAGAGAAGAAGAGGAAGGAGATCAGAAATGGGAAGAAACCGACTCGCCCAGGATTCAACTCGTTTGGGTGGGGTTCAGTGAAAAATTTGAAACCTTGGATAAATTAGAGAGGAAGGTAGAGGAGCAGAAATTCTAGTTTACTATGGTTATGCCAGATACTGCAGTCTTCATAAGAAGACATGAATCCAACATAGAGTCACCTAGTAGTGGTGGCCTCAGAAAATTGGGTAGAGAGAGAGCCTGAATGAGTATATCCATTAGTATATACAGTTGACACTTGAACAACGTGGGTTAGAGGTGCCAACCCTTGACTGTTTGAAAATCCACTGATAACTTCACAATCAGCCCCGTGGATGGTGTAGTTCTATAGTACATATTTATTGAAAAGAAAATCCTAATATGAGTGGACTGACGCAATTCAAACCCATATTGTTCAAGAGTCAACTGTATATATACAGTTGTGGGAAAAAAAATAAATCAACTTCCTCGATCCTACTTGAGGGACTCAGCAAGCTCTAGCATGACAATATAAAGCTGTAGGCTGAAGTGATCACCCATGGTGGCCCTATGCTGGGCTGGGAATGATCTTTGGACCTAGTTTTCCTATCTGCATGGTCAGCTGGTGGCTGCCTTCTGTCCCATCTCTGGCCCCTGTCAAAGCCTTTATTATCTCCTGGATTGTCCACATTCAGGAAGTCAGTGTCTGAACAAGATTATTATTAGTGATTTTATGCTTTTCAAATGCCTGATCTGCTATCTAGTAGCTATGTGACCTTGAGCAAGCTTCCATGTCTACAAATTAAGGATCATTATTTCTATGACACTTAATTATTGTTATAATTAAGAATTAATACACCACATGATGAATCTGGCTTGGTACACCCAGTAGACCGCATTATGAAATCAGAGTTATACTCCTGCCTTTCCTCTATCTGCTACATGTCTTTGCTGCTTCCCATACCTGTGCTCTCTACTTTATTCCCTTCCACCCTTTCTAGGGACTTGACACCACAATTATCCTTCTGCCCTCCAGGACCATTCATGGTCCTCTCTTTGTTGTGGTTTACCCCTTAATCATCTAACCTGCCCTTGTCTTCCCTATCCTGAACAAAACCTTCTCAAGCTACAGCTGTCTTGGCTTGGTCTCATACTTTCACTTCCAGAATGATTGTTAAGAGTGTTCAGCTACCTGCTGACTTTATGTCACAGCCTACAATCTCCTTAATTAACTGTAATCTAGGCTATATCCTGACCATTCTACTTGAAAATGCCCTTTCTCTTGATTCTCATCAATGACCTAGTATCAATATATCCCCAGTGACCCACCCTTCCAAAAACATTACTTACATCCTTGAATCATGACACTTCCCTTTCTAGAAATGTCAGTGCTTTCGGGTAAAATTCTGAGTCTTCACTTTAGCATTTGCTTTCCATGACCCCAATTTATCTTTCTACACCTGATATTGCCATAAAGACAAAATTAAAATAAAGAGTTCCATGATCAAATAAAGTACAGAAAACTTTGCTTACTATTCCCTTCTTAGAGATTCTTAGTATATATTGTGATATTAAAGGCTCTATGAGGAGCTCTGCAGGAAAGAAAACTTAATAAGTAATTGCCTATTGCTCAGTAATATCCACAACATATTTTTATGACTGACTTTTTTACTGTACAAATCTTGTTTCAAGTTGCTTTTAAGCTACTAAAATAAAGATTTTGTGCTCTATATTTGTTTGCATCCCTCCCCGAGGCTGTTCTAGGACTTAGACATAGTGTGTGACCAATATCAACTGGATTTCCAAGTTGCTTTCTGTCACTAGTATAAGCATGACTTTTTCTTGCTTTAAAAAATTTAATTTATACCACATTTGTCTGAAATGAATAGGAAGGCAATGAACTATAAAGTCTATGACACAAATATTTTCTTTGACTCTCCCAAATGCCTCATTTCTCCATATCCTATATGACTTGAAGGAAGGAAGAACAGACTTTTAAAATCACCTATGGAACAGACACGATTTATACACATATTTACCGATGATAAACTGAGGATCAGAGTCACCCGCCAATTAAGTGACATTGTCTGTATTCAAATTCAGGAAGGCTGATTCTAAAAATCTCTGCTCTTTGCACAAAACTGAAGCCTTTACAAATAGTGAGGCACACAGAAGTAACACGCAAATGCTGTTTGATGAAAAGGGAGGTCACCCAAGAAAACACCATTCATCCAGTGGCCTGGGTGATCGTATTTGCCAAGAGTCATGTGAGGAACAGGAACTGTAGGTACCAGTGGCCAAGTCCCAGTCTTAAGCCATGAAGAACCAGAATGAAGGAAGACTGAACAAAGAAAAAAAAAATCAATAACGTGATCAAATTGCCTCAGCTCCTGCAAAGCTGTTTGCTCTAGGGAAAAAAATAAACTGTAAACTGTTTTTCTCTCCTTGACTTCATGCTGATTACCTGATATCACGAAAATTTGACTCAACTATGGCAAGCAGGTTGTCTGTTGCAGAAGATGGTGAAAGAAGAAACTATAAGATTCCATTAGAGCCATTGACTGTGTTTTATTCTTTTCCACCATGTGTTTCCCACTTTCTAACAATTAAATGCATGAGTATTCATTGAATGCTACTTGAATGAATGAAAATAGGTTTATATAAGAGAACTACTTAAATTCCCTACCAACCCCTTAATTAGTTACACCAGCCTCAATATCTATGAGGAACAAGGCATTTACAAGTAAAATTCTTTCAAAATTTGTATTCTGAAAAGAAGAACTATATCACATTGCTTGTGGGTGGCTGAGTACATCAGTCGTCAACATGTCAGTATTTCTACACATATGACTAATATTTCTATGGCGCATTATCACAACACCTAGTGTTCACTCAACACTTCCGTGCATTCCCGATCTCAGAAACAAATCAAACTTTATCTTGTGGGTCTACATTGAGTGCAAGCCCTACTGATGGAAAAACCTGTCTGCCTACAGGACACTGATAATGTCCCTTATATGTGACCTGGTAAGTCAGAACAGTACAGTGAAAAAAAAGTGGCTTGGTGGCAGCATTTCACTAGACGTTAGAATGACGTGGTCAGAAATAAAATAAGAAACCTTTTGTTCTTGGTGCTTTTCACAGAGGATTCTTGGACCTTCTATGAAAACCCAGTTCTACGAGGCTTTTTCTGCGAAATTACTGGCAGATAGGAACTTTTCAGCTAACACATGTCAAAGCCTCTGCCAGGAATGTAAACTGTACAATAATTTTTTTATGTCTTTAGACACCTAGAACAGAAACCTTAAACACCCAAGTGTCAAAATAAGACAGATAACCCAATAAATTTGCTAGAGCAGGGACAGGGAAAACAAACACGGCCTTCTGTTATACGGATGTCTGTTAACTCACTCCAACCACTAGCCTGAAACCTTAGCCTGCCACACGTCTTTCCTATCGGGCTGTTTATTTAGACTCCTGTAAAGCCTCTCGGCACCCATTTTTAATTTTCAGCTTGCTTCTTGTCAGTTTTCTGAAAAGCATAGCAAGATCCACTGTTTAACAAAAACACACAAATCAGGGAAGGAGGAGATGGATGGTGGGACATGGTGGGTGCAAGCACCTCCTGGCAAGTGTGAGAGGACTGCATTCCTGGTCCCATTTGTTTGTAACGGGGTGCAGGGGTTGCCAACTGGGGTCATTCCATCATGCATGCTTGGACTTAACTCTGTGACCATCCTCAGGAAGGGTTTTGCTTCATTCCGTGTTATATTCTGCATTCACTCATGAAATATTCTGTCCATGCTCTTTGGTAATGTGGGTAAGAAAAAGAATCTTCAGTGGCAATTCATTGCATTCTGGTAGCTTCCTATTCTTGATTAGAGGGCTGCAGCAGGCTGCAAGCAATCATCTTGTCCCTCTAAAGAGGAAAGATAACGGACTTTTGAATTCAAAGATCACCATCAGGGAGTGTTATTTTTCTTCAATGTGACTGATAATCCATGAAGCAGCACTATTTAGCAAGGAACTGTTACCCTCAAAAGTGCTGGACTTGATCTATGGGTAAAGTGAACATATTTTGTGAACCAAAACTTGGAATTCAGAGTCTCACACGAAATAATTGTCGCAGGTTCCAACTCAAGAGGCAGTTGGGGAGATGAAGTGTGGGTGCCTCAGGTACTGGAATTTACAGGCAATTTGATGACTTTGGGGAGCAAGGTTAAAGACTATTTAAAACCGGGCTGCTTGCTCTGCAAAAGCGTGGCTTACGGTCTCTGCAGTTATGGGAAATATAAAATTTCTTCATCTCTGCACTGTCTCTTGGCTCCCACCCTTGTGTAGTTGGAAGCAATCTCTCAGTTTTCTAGGAGTCCAAAGACTCAATTTATACTTCTTTTATAGTGTTCATCAGTTTCTGCAGTGAATAGTAATTTATCCCAGAACATAGTGACTTCTTTAAAATTGTAAGGTTGTCAGGGGCTGGGGGGCAAGAGAAGGAAAGAAAGAGGTTCTTAAAAAAAAAAAAAAAGTAAGTTGCACCCAAATCCCATTGCATATGTGTGTGTGCGCACATGTATGTGTGCACGCCTGCATGTATGTGCATATAAAGGAAGAGGCGACAGTCTCAGATCATCTCTAACAATCCCACCCCTCCCTCAGGACTAACCACTATTGGCATTTAAAGGCATTATTTTCCTAGATTTTTTTCTGGTGCTTGTAGCTGATCTATAGGTGGACATTTACACATATATTACACAAATAGCCACATATATACTTTTTTTCACAAAGATGGAATCTACTATACCTAGTGATATACAACTTGTTTTTATAATACCATTTTATTATATGTATATCTGGTAAAGTCAGTACATATTGTTCTATGCATTCTTTCTAATGATTGCATAGTATACCTTTAACTAATCCCCCAACTGATGAACATGAAGCTCATTGCCAACTTTTGGTATGACAAACAAGGCTGCAATTAACATCCTTGTATACTGCTTGCTAGTATTCTGTTGAGGATTTTTGCGTCTATGTTAATCAGTGGTATTGGTGTGTAATTTTCTTTTTTTGTGATATCTTTGCCTGGCTTTGGTATCAGAGTTCTGGTGGCCTCATAGAACGAGTTTGGGAGTGTTCCTCCCTTGGCAATTTTTCGGAAGAGTTTGAGGATAGGTGTTAACTCTTCTCTAAATGTTTGATAGAACTCACCTGTGAAGCCATCTGGTCCTGGACTTTTGTTTGTTGGACATTTTTAATTACAGTTTCAATTTCATTACCTGTGATTGGTCTGTTCATATTTTCTAATCCTTCCTTGTTCAGTCCTGGAAAGTTGTACCTTTCCAAGAATTTGTCCATTTCTTCCAGGTTCTCCATTTTATTGGCATATAGTTGCTTGTAGTAGTCTCTTATGATCCTTTGTATTTCTGTGGTGTCAGTTGTAATCTCTCATTTTCCATTTCTAATTTTATTGATTTGAGTCCTCTACCTGTTTTTCTTTATGAGTCTGTCGAAAGGTTTATTAATTTTGTTTATCTTCTCAAAGAACCAACCTTTAGTTTTATTGATCTTTGCTATTGTTTTCTTCGTTTCTATTTCATTTATTTCTGCTTCAGACTAGACTACAAAGCTATAGTAATCAAGACAGTATGGTACTGGCATAAAAACAGAAATATAGATCAATGGTACAGGACAGAAAGCCCAGAGATAAACCCATGCCTATATGTGTCATAGGTCACCTAACCTATGACAAAGGAGGCAAGAATATACAATGGAGACAAGACAGTCTCTTCAATAAATGGTGCTGGGAAAACTGGACAACTACATGTAAAAGAATGAAATTTTAGAACACTACCTAACACCATACACAAAAATAAACTCAAAATGGATTAAAGACCTAAATATAAGACCGGACACTATAAAACTCTTAGACGAAAACATAGGAAAAACACTCTTTGACATAAATCACAGCAAGATCTTTTATGAGCCACCTCCTAGCATAATGAAAATAAAAACAAAAATAAACAAATGGGACCTAATTAAGCTTAAAACCTTTTGCACAGCAAAGGAAACCATAAACAAGATGAAAAGATAACCCACAGAATGGGAGAAAATATTTGCAAATGAAGCAACAGACAAAGGATTAATCTCCAAAATATACAAACAGCTCATGCAGCTCAATATCAAAAAACAAACAACCCAATCAAAAAATGGGCAGAAGACCTAAGAAAACATTCCAGTAAAGAAGACATACAGATGGCCAAGAAGCACATGAAAAGATGCTCAACAGCACTAATTATTAGAGAAATGTAAATCGAAACTACAGTGACGTATCACCTCACACCAGAGTGGCCATCATCAGAAAATCTACAAACAATAAATGCTGGAGAGGGTATGGAGAAAAGGGAACCCTCTTGCACTGTTGGTGGGAATGTAAATTGATAAAGGCACTATGGAGAACAGTATGGAGGGTCCTTAAAAAACTAAAAATAGAACCTCCATATGACCCAGCAATCTCACTACTGGGCATATACCCTGAAAAAACCATAATTCAAAAAGACACAGGTACACCAATGTTCATTGCAGCACTATTTACAATAGCCAGGACATGGAAACAACCTAAACGTCCATTTACAGATGAATGGATAAAGAAGATGTGGTACATATATTCAATGGCATAATACTCAGGCATAAAAAGGAACGAAATTGGGTCATTTGTAGAGATGTGGATGGACCTAGAGTCTGTCATACAGAGTGAAGTAAGTCAGAAAGAGAAAAACAAATATCGTATATTAATGCATATATGTGGAATCTAGAAAAATGGTACAGATGAACCTATTTGCAGGGCAGGAATAGAGACGCAGACCTAGAGAACAGACGTGTGGACACAGTGGGGAAAGGGGGTTGGGGGCGGGATGAATTGGGAGATTAGGTTTGACGTGAATACACTACCATATATAAAATAGATAGCTAGTGGGAACCTGCTGTATAGCATAGGGAGCTCAGCTGGGTGCTCTGTGATGGCCTAGTTGGGTGGGATGGGGGAAGGGAGGCCCAAGAGGGAGGGGATGTGTGTATGCATATGGCTGATTCACTTCGCTGTGCATCAGAAACTAGCACAACACTGTAAAGCAATTATAGTCCAATAAAAAAAAAATCCTTGTATATATATTTTCACTGATTTTAGTTATTTTTTCCTGAAAGATAGATTCCTAGAAATAGTGATGCTGACAACTGGGACTTGCCTTTAGTTATTCATGTCTCAACAGAAAGAATTTGAGATTGAGGGGGAGGGATCATCAGCAACAGAAGCACAGAGGGTCTGGAAGACAAATGTTAGCAGGGCCCATCCAAACGCTATTGAGAGAAAAGGAGTCTCTGACTTCAGGTATCTGGTCTCATTGGGAAGGGATCTCTCTGAGGGGAGTAGTGCCTCTAGTTCTCTTAGGTGATAATTTTAATTCTAGTGATAATTAGATAAATTTAATAGCATCTTATTCCTATAACTTATTCAGATTCTATGCTCACTAAGCAACATTCTGAATACAATATGATTTCTCCAAAGATACTACCTGAGAGAAAGTTGAGTATAGAAAAAAGGTAAATAATAAACTCTCCGCCAAGCCTGTGTTTTGGGTTTGGGTAAATCCACCCCGGAGACACGGATCCTCCCAGCATGCCCATACAATTCTTGAATGTACAGAATTACCATCCTGTGGGGTCATTTGAAAGACAGCCTGTCATTAATATGGCAACAACTTGCCCCCATCATGTATCTTCAGTTACATACTTGGATAGATGCCAAGCGTCTAGAAGGCAAGAGACACCTTGGTTTGAGTTTGTCAGCCCTATAGCTAGGGAACAATGGCAGAGGGAGCATTGGTTGCCAAGTCAATTTCTCAACATCCTCCACATGGAGATCCTCCTTGTTCAGGATCTCATCCATGACAACAGTACTGCCTGCAGCTGACTCCACTGTCTTCAGTCTCTTTCTCCTCAAAAGCATGCTAAAATAGCATCCTCTTATTTATAAACTAAAGTATAATCCCCTAAAAGCTGGCATTTAAGGTCTGAGTCCATGAACTTAGTGGTCCAATTTCTCACTATACCTTTTTATTCCCATTTCCAGGTCTCTGCTTGTATTATTCCACTTGAAAGACCCTTCTATTCTAATTCCCCTGTCCTTGAGAAATATAAAATATATTTGTAAGATAGAAGGTAGAAATGTCTCTCTGAAGGGCAGGAAGTTCTGTAGTAAAGCAAAGGCTGACAAGACTGGAGACTTGGGCAGGGATGGGGAAGAGTTTGGGACTAACCAGTCACAGAGATCTATCTCCCCTCTCTCATGGACCTGGCTTTTCTTTTGAGCTATGGTGCTTAACCATAAGGTTAAGGTCTTTCAAAAGAATAAGGTCTTTATGGGCTTCCCTGGTGGTGCAGTGGTTGGGAGTCCGCCTGCCGATGCAGGGGACGCGGGTTCATGCTCCGGTTCAGGAGGATCCCGCATGCCGCGGAGCGGCTGGGCCCGTGAGCCATGGCCGCTGAGCCTGCGCATCCGGAGCCCGTGATCCGCGTACCGCAAAAAAAAAAAAAAAAAAAGTAAGGTCTTTAAAAAATATTTTCATAAATAGTCATTGTTGTATACCTATATTACTTTTTATAAAGATAAAATTGGCATTTTATCTCAACTTTTCTTGTGACCAAGATAGAAGAGCTATGAAACTCAAAACTTACATCTGCATTTGTTGCATTAACATGATACTGTCCCTTAGAACTGAATAATAAGTGAATTATTCATTGAGGAGGAAAAATAACTTTCTAAAATCGACCAATATGACATTTATTTTCTTTTTGAATTTGGTTAACTGACAAGGCCACCAAGCAATCATTTATGAAATTGTTGTAGACAAAAACTTGGTCAAATTGGCCAAATTCTCCATGTTAATACTCATTATAAATTTAACTTTTTTTTTCCTTGAGAAAAACATAGAGGTTTTTAACAAGTTGTTAAATATTCTTCTAGTATAAGGCAATTCAAGATCCTGAGTACCTTTCTCAGAAGGATTCTTATTTTACTTTATTATATTATGTGGAACATGTAATGCTTTCCAAGTTCCAAGGATAAATCTTTGTCTAAAAGTTGCCCTGACTTGCTGTTTACCTTGCTGTAAAGAACAGAGAGAGACACAACCATGAACCCATCTCAAATGAAGTACAGACTTATGCTTGGATATCTTTGCTGCCAATCAGTTCTGCCCCCAAGGTAGTTATAAAAAGATCCAGGACACCTCTCTCCTTTGAATCAGATGTCCAGTTCTCTGAGAACACCCACCTCCAAAACTGGGATATGCAGATCTGCTAGACATAAGAAAAAGGTAAAAATTTCACAGAGCATTGAAAACTATGTGACAAGGTATTTTGTGTAATAAAGTTCTGAGACAAAAATAAATGGGCAACATAGTAACAACTTGACTGGTTTCTACATCTCAATGTCTAGAGATTTCTGCCTTATATCTTATTTTGGAAGAAATAAAAATTGGGCCAAAGCAAGAGAAAGGAGCTAGTTCTGAGTTTGGCAAGTGTCCAATATCGATATGCAGTAAATGATCAAAGAGAACCCAACTCAAGGATTCAAGCCCTTAATCAGAGCTAAGGATTTCTTTCTTATAGAAAAACCCACCTACCAGTTTCATAGGACAGCCTGTGTTCAGTTACCTATTTTACCAGTCTTGAGCAGATAGCATCACAAAAGAGCAAAGTTAACCAGGAACGAAGAGAACCAGATCTTATCTCTACCCAGTGGTGACTTCCTTAGGCACATCACTTAGTGTTTTTGAGTTTCATTTTTCTTACTATAAAATGTAGATAATAACATTTGCCTTCCCTATCTCAAAGGAGGATTAAGAGGATTAAATGAGGTAATATATGTGAAAATGCTTTACAACTACAATACATTATTGTTGTGATCACAATATCATTTTCTATTTCAGCCCCAAATCATCTCCTATGTTCTATGTAGACATATATATAGTATATATAGTCACTGTACAGTACTATATGGGCAGAATAATTGTTATGTCCTACATCTTCCTGGATGACCCAGATTTCAACATTTCTACCCTGCTTTCCTCATGAGTATACCCCTCAAATCATTGTCCTTACTTAGACTGGAAATCACAGGCACTTAATTTTTAATGAGATGTGTAAATATACACCACATAATTAGAAGTCTGTGCACAAACAATATTTTAATAATAATCTCTTTCTAAAAGACAGAATGCTCAATAGTTGGAAAGGTTTTATAAGAAAACTGGCCAAGTGCAAAAAGAAAGAGAAGGCAATATAGAACTATCTCAGGAGAGGAAAGGGACAAAGAGCTATCAGAGGTGACTGTTTCCAAATCAGGTACAAGCTACCCTTTGAAGTTAGATAAAACTATCTGCCTGTACCTTTGGCGATGGCACAAAGCCATGAGAGACATTTCTCCAATGAGAGCCAAATGTGAATTATGACTAGTTTAGAAGAAAATGCCTTTCAGAGGAAGTCTTTGGCAGCTGTGGAAGCTGGATTTAGAAAGGAGTTAATTTAAGTGCACAAATAAATGGAATCTATATACATGGGTATTAGGAGTGTCATTTTTGACATTTTAAAAGAATAGATCTTGACCTCAGTTGGAATATGTATGTGATGTGTCTCCCATCTCATTCCTAACATCACTAACTGGTGCATTATTACTTGGACACTAAATGAAGAGAAATGGCATTCCGTCACTGGATCAACATGTTATTTTAGAAATCCCAGTTTTAACACAAGGAATATGTTGACAATGGATGGAGCATGCACTCTCCGCAAACCTCACACAGAGCAGCTGGTAAATCACCCAGAAAGCCAATTCTATATAAATGCTTATGAAACCTCTGAGGGAAAATCCAAAAATTTTTTTTAAAATCACAGTTGAAAGTGAAATACAGTCTTCCAGCAGCAACAAGCTGGGAAAGTGAATGGCAAAACTTGGGTTTTTTCCTCCACTGAAGGAGCCAATCTTCTCATCCTTTATGTTTTATTTATTTATTTTAATAGGAGGCAATGAGGGCTTATGTTTGTATCCAGGTTGATTTTAAAACATTGAGTGGATTTATGTAACAAAGCCTCTAGGATGTGAAAGGTCCTGATGAGAAACTCATCTGGTCTAGCTTATAACCACAATATCTAATTCAGATGACCTCCTGGTAATTCCAATAGCTTTCCTCTCTAATTCCAGTCCAGCTTGGCTGTTGGGTCTCAGTTTTCATCATGCTTCTACTCATGGCTCAGCCACAACCACAGTAACTATGCACATCAACCATGAGGAGATTTAATATTTTTGTTTGTTTGTTTTTAATCTAATGAGCTGAATTTGCAACATTTAGCAAATAATCACTTCCAAAGAGGTGATTTTTCAGGCAGCCATCTTGAAATGACCATGATTTTCCTTAGTGCCATGTCAAAGATCAGAGATTGGCAAACTTTTTCTATAAAAGGCCAGATAGTAAAATTTTCTGTTGCAACTCCTCAATTTTGCCACTGTAACACAAAAGCAGTCATAGACAGTACATAAACAAGTAAGGCTGTGTTTCAGTAAAACTTTATTTAGACGTACATTTGAATTTCATATAATTTTCATGTGTTATGCAGTATTATTTTTCTTTGGATTTTTTCCAACCATGTAAAAATGTAACAACCATTTTTAACTAGCAGACCATACAAAAACAGACAGCAGGACACATTTGGCCCATGGGCCAAAGTTTGCTGACCCCTGTCTGAGAACCTCAGAAGGGAAGAGAGTGCCAAAGGACACTTCCGGGAGTCATTACAGGATACAACCCCTTCCTCAAAGGTTAAGGTCAACTAAGTATGATAGTCATTAGTGTTGTCCACTGACTGTTCCCTGGTTTGTACCTGGGCACAGGATAGCAATTGTCCTTTCCCACACCCTTGCAGTCAGTGTGGTCACACGTCTTACTCCAGCCAAGGAGATATGAGAGGAAGTGACATGTGTCTCTTACAGGTGAAAAATGAAAGAGCAAATACATGATTTACCATATTCCCTTCTCAAGGTTAGAGCAAGTACGAATGGGCAAAGTACCAACTATTGACCTTCCGTACAAGAAATAAAGTTCTGTTGTATTAAGCCACTGAGATTTTGAGGTGATTTGTTATCACAGTTTAGCCCAGCCTGTACTAAATGCAATCAGCCTATTATATAGTGCGATCAGAGGACACCTATGGTTTCTTAAAATGAAACATTTAAGCCCATTTCAGCAGGAGACAGTCACTTTGCCAACTGAAAAATTAGTTACTCAAATATATCATCAATTTATTATCCTTGACTCTTTCGACTGTAGAGAAAACCATAAAAAGTAGTAGATAATTTTTAAATGATACTACTCAGTGCAGATGAAAGTGTTATAAGATAGGTAATTTCATATTCTGCTGGTAGGAAAATAAACTCCTGGAACCTTTCTAGAAAGCTGTTTTCCTATATATCAAGATCTTTGACAATTTTTCAAAGTTTTTGATTATGAATTCTACTACTAGGACTCTATCCTAAAAAAATAATCAAGAATCCAGGCAAATATTTATAAATAATGATAATAACAACATTCTTGTTAAAATAACAACAACAAAAAGCTTGGAAATAATTATGCCCAATTTTACAGGAAAGGCCAAAAATTATGGTATATTCATATAATTAAAAAATTACACAACTATTTAAAATTTAGTTTGTAAAGAATTTTAATGACAGAAACAGATTATATTTGGTACAATTAGAATAATTCAGTGGCTTCTATGTAGATTACATATGATATATGTAGAGAGAGAAAGAAACAGAAAGTGAAAAAGAGGACTGGCATGAAAAACACCAAAACGTGGTAGGATTACAAATGGTTATTATTTTATTCCATTGACATTTTTATATTTTCCAATTTTTCTACAAGGAATGTGTATTACTCTTATAATCAAAAAAAGCAATAAAATGTATTTTTAAAGTAGTCCCAAGCCAGCCAGCTTTAGGCTCCCCCTCAGAGCACGCCAAGTCCTTTCCCTCTTTCCATAAGCTCTCTTTATTGATGAAACTCCCCTTCCTAAAATTTTCACTTAGGACCCCAAATTAAGTTGTCAGCATCAAACCAGCCAAAAAAAGTCATGACTTGTAGAGGTCCACATTGGAAAGAATGAGCTATGATGCTGATCTTTCTTCCTGATGCTGGCATATTAATTCAAAACTTATTACTATTTAAATTAATTTATTTTCTTAATTCTTAGAAATGACTTGATTCAGGAGGATTTCATAGGCCTTCTGAACCTCCCTTTTCAACCTTACCATCCCCACTCTAATGCTAGCTGCTGTAACAGCAACAAAGCTCAGTGGCTTAACATAGTATTTCTTGCTCACTTTACAGTCTGATCAAGTATTTGGTGGGCAGCCTCTGTCTGATAATGCCAGCATCCAGGTTCTGCCATTTCATGGGACCACCATCTGCCAGGGCTTCCTCAGGGGTTCTTGCTGGATCCTCTGCATTCAGCTGGTCGAACAAGCAAAAAGAGAAAGTTAGGAGGAAATGGCACACAGTCACTCTACCTTCATTCCATTTGTCAGAAGACAGTCATGTAACCCCGTGTAACCACAGGGGAGGCTGTGAATGTAGTCTTTCTGTATGTTCAGGAAGAGGGGATGGGGTTGGGAAACATCGAGGCTGTCTCTGCTGTATTCACTACAGGCAGCTGCGAGGAGCTGTCTGCTCTCAGTTCTCGATACTACATACTCTGGTTTACCTCCGTCTCTTCACTAAATGAACTCCTCCATTCAGCCAAGCTTTTCCTGCCAGATTCCAGATTGGTTTTGAATCTGACCTCCAAGTAGCTTTTCTAAATTGCCCCAATGAGAATGAACTTGTTCCTTTCCCTAGGGTCCTGTTGCATGAATCTCTGCTATCACCCTTCTCAGAGTCTGCCTTGTATATTTTTCCTTCATCAGAGAGAAGGTGTCATCCTTCACAGTGTGCCATGGGGCCTGCATGGTGCTTTCACACAGTAGGCACTCAGCAAATGTTAACTCCCTTCCTTTGCCTTTCAATCAACATTTGTGAAAGCTAACCGAACAAAAATGCATTGGCCTAGTGTCTCACATAAATGCTGCGGGTTTTAGCTGTCCCTCTTAGCAGATATTATATGAAGAACATTTATGCGGAGGTCCAGGAGAACCATCCAAAAAGTGTATGGGGCTTTAAAATCTCTGTGGGATTGATTTAAGAACCAAAGGATCTAGCATAAAATTTCTTATTCCTCTGATGATCCTGTTGTATTTTGCAGATTTTAAAACTCTCTGTAGATTTTTCCTTTTCCTGGAAAATCCAAGTTCTTCAGTAAATCAGTTTTTCAGCCCAGTGGGTATAAAAACGGCCTGTGTAGTGAATGGGCTTCAGCTTTGCTGAGTTTGCAGGCAAATGGAAAGAAAAGCAAAGAAATAAAATGAAAGTGAGAGGTGTGAACTTTCCCCATCCATCTTAATGGAGTGCTAACCTCCCTGCCTCAAGGTGACCATTTGAATTCTAGAACTATTAAACAATGTGCTGAAATCCAAACAGTCTGAGAGTGAAATCTCCTTGAGAAAGGACAGCTGTGTCCAGTTTTGACTATGGTTCAGGCTTAAGAAAACAAACACACACCAAATGAAACTGATCTTGGCTGTCCTCTGTCAGCTTTAGGCTCTAGAATCTCCCCTCTTTGCCCTGCCCTGAAAGGTTCACCCTCTTTAAAAGGTGGATGGGGCACAGAGCATGGCCTTGCTTTTCCAGATGGCACCTGAGGTAGGGAAACTTAAATCAGAGACTATCTTTCACCAAGGAGTGCCTCAAAAACCCTTAGAATTTAGAATCTCAACAGTTGTTGGTGTTCACCATTTGGAGTGATTGGTATGGCGCCAGGTACTTGGCCCCGCTCAAAATAAGGGCTCAATATACACACACAGATGATATGGAGGAAAGGGGCCCAAAGAGAACCAGGACCGGCCAAAAGAGCTTAACAAGAACCCAGAAAGAGCAAGCAAGGGTACTTGTTTCCAAAGCATTCTGCTTAGTAGTCTCCTCCTTTATAAAATAAAAGAATTGGAACCGAATGACCAACAACTAACTGCCTGCTATTTCTGATGTTTGGTAGTGGGGTAAAAAAGAACACCTGCTTGGAAGTCAAGTCAGACGTGGGCTTCATTTCCAGCTGTAGAACTTAGCAGCTGTTTTACCTCGGGCAAATGCCTTAATTTCCCTGATCTAGGCACCTTATCTTTAAAATATGAATTATAACACTGCTTCATTATTTTGAGAACTAAAGGACATCATGGATATAATAAGCAATCAAAATTGTAATTATTCTTCCGTGATGAATAGGGGCTTAGGAGGAGCTTCCAGGGAGTCTTTCCTAATAACATATATTCCTTCAGTTTCTCCTACCTTCTCTATTTTGCCTGGTCAATGGCTGCAAGCAAACAACAAGCAAAATCCCACTGAAATCTACACAAAGAAAACAATTATTGGAAAGCAAAACACCAAAAGGTTAACAGTGTGTTGGAGTGTAGGGACTCCATTTGGACGATTTGGATGATTTTTGTTTGTTTCTCTTTGTCTGCAGTTTCCATATTTTCTGTATAAGCACATATTACTGTTAAACATTTTACTAAATATTTTTGGCTAGAAAGAAAAGAATGAATGATCAACAAATACAGAGTCATCAGTAGACTAGTTATTAAGCAGCCCTTTGCAGGTTGTTAGACATAAATCATGCAGACATACACTCCAGGTTTCATGGGAGAGTTCTAAGTGAGGATATTCCATTCCATGTGTTTGATTTGCTGTGGTGTATATGGTTACTCTATATACCAAAGGCTACATCACATTAGGGAAAACATACGCAATCCCACCTATCTGGGAAGTTAGAGCCTAAAAAAGTCCTGTGTGCATATTAAAATAATAATAAAATCAAATGATGTGATGCCTAAGCAGAAAGCAAACACATTGGAAAGTGGTAAGTGAGGAAGTTATACTAAATACAGACAGCACAGTGTGTTTTTAGGCAGAGAACTCTGGTTCCAGTGGAGTACTTCATGTTGGTGGAAGAGATGACAAAGGAGGAGAGAATCTGGGGAAGGTTAAAAAGCGAATTAAAAATTATTAAAAGCTTTACACTAGGGATGAAAGAAATGCGGTAGAGAGGGGTATTGGGAATGAGATTCTGTAATTATAATGATTGTAGAGAAATTCACAGGACTTGGGTGCAAAAAAAGAGTTGTGCCTCTACAGTTCTGTTACATAACAAAATTACCTGTGATGCAGCTATACTCATGTTAGCTTTTTCGCCAGGTCAGTGTTGTTTAATGTGAAAAATTGGATACCCTACTTAATCAAAATGTGTTTGGCTCTATGTGTCACTAAAAGTGACTTGAATAATAGAATTCCAGAGGTAAGGTGGTCTCAAGGTTGATTCAGTGACTCAATAGCATCAAGGATCCAGACTCTTCCAAGTAGGTTTCTTTCTGCCACCCTCTGTGCGTCATGGCTCCCTGCATAGCTGCAAGATGGCTATAACCATTCCAAGCATCATATCCCTATACAACCTTCTAGATAGTAGGAAAGAGTTGTGGTGGAGATGGGCAAGGAAAGCCGGAGTGGAAAAGGATTTCTCCCCATATGTCTCTCTCTCTTTATCAGAGAGAGAGGTATTTCACGGAAGCTCCCCCAATAAACTCCCCTTTATGTTCAATGGTCACCACTAGGTAAAATGGCCACCTCCAACAAGGAAGGTAGGAAAACAAGAGTCTGCATTTTCAGTGTCTAATGTGGGCTGTGGTCTCTACCTGCATGGAAAAAACAGGGTAGCGATTAGCTGTTGTGTAGAGAATCAACAGTAGGCTTTACAACTAGTATTTTTAAAATATATTAAAATACCTTCCTTCTGTTAATTTACTCCCAAGTTCTCTATTCCTACAGAAAATTTGCTATTTCACCAAATGATTCAATTGGGCTACTTTAGCAGATATTGCTTAAAATAAAAGTACTTGGACTCCTCATACCACGCTCCCCCCACCACATACACACACAGAGCAAGCACTCCTAATACTCACCTCTGATTTTATTTTTTCTCTTTGCTCTTCCCAAAATATTTGTTCCTTGGCTGAAATTGCAGAACAGGATAATCTTACAATTACAAAAGATAGTATTTATTTTTTGGATTTTTGTGGACTTTCCTTTTTGGTTTCACATGTAACTAAAGGAATTGTGATAACAACAACAACAACAAAAACCCAGAAGGGCTTCCCTGGTGGTGCAGTGGTTAAGAATCCACCTGCCAATGCAGGGGACACGGATTTGAGCCCTGGTCTGGGAAGATCCCACATGCCGCAGAGCAACTAAGCCCGTGCACCGCAACTACTGAGCCTGCGCTCTAGAGCCCGTGAGCCACAACTACTGAGCCCACGTGCCTAGAGGCCATGCTCCACAACAAAGAGAAGTCACTGCAGTGAGAAACCCACACACCGCAACGAACAGTAGCCCCAGCTCGCCGCAACTAGAGAAAGCCTGCACACAGCAACGAAGACCCAACACAGCCAAAAATTAATTAATTAATTTAAAAAACGAGAAGCCAAGAATATGTGGTTTCTGTGAATGTTTACCTTTTTTTTGTAAAGTTTGAAAGAAACATTTCATAAACACTTTTGAAATCATACAGTAAATGATGAACATTGTTTTTCCCTAAGCACTGAGAGAAAATTAAGCAAAAATAGAAGTTAGACAAAAACATAGTGCATAATTAAAGTAGCTTCTGTTAACTCATTCAGATGCCATCAATGAAACTTCAAAAACCAAAGGTGAATATACATTCACAATAGTTTAATTTTTAAACAAATAAAACTTATTTCTGAATAGTATTTGAAATTAAAAGCTGCCTGTCCTGAATGAGTTAAGAATAATTAAACAGTGAAACTAAAAATAGGTGACAATTTTTTTATCTGTTTTGTTTTGCTTTCCAATAAAAACTAAATGCAACACAAAATAGGAAGAGCAATTTAAAATTGTCATGCATTATAATAATTGCTTTGTAATTAGAACACTTCATCTTTTATAAGAGCTTTTTACCTGTATAGTGCATTCATCTGCACAGATATTCCTAAATTCCCTCAGGTAATTAGCTTCATGAAATATTGCTGGATAGCACATCCCCCCTCTTCATTACTCCTGAGATTTCATAAAATACAAGCACTGTTACCACAATGTTATGTTGTGAAATGTAATTAACAGAAAATATTGTATGATATTCACGTCAAACATTACTTGGGCAAAATGCATAGAGACCCTAAGTATTCCTAGATCACCAAATTAGGCAAACCAAATTTACCTCACAAACCTTGACACTATAATCCTTCTTCAGAGAAGACATTCAAGGCCTTGGTAAGCATTTGATTCTGTGTTTAACCACACAGATTCCCAAGACTCCATATCACACAGTGAATCTATGAAATGACCCAGGAGAATTCTCTTCAGCTCCTTTTCAGTGAAGCCCTCATCTCTCTAATCCACTAGAGCCAATTCCACTTCCCTGCTGGCTTCTGTTTATGATGTCTTTATTACTTGTCTTCTTGGAAGCCATAGACCATATGAGCTCTTTCATTCATCAGTTCTCCACCCAAGGCACATATGTTGCTGAATTCTCTCCAGTAATTCAGAAGAAGGGAAACTTCCTTTTGCAAGACAGTGACATCATACGGCTTTCTTCTCCTTTCCTGTTCATATTAAATCCTGCATATGCCCTTCCACCTACTGAATGCTCCACCAATGCTTAGAGTCTACCTGTGTATTAAAGTCTTGCACCCTTGTACTGTTCTCTTACTACTAAGTGTAAGAAAGCTATTTCTTTGTAAATGTAACTATTGCCGCAGCATTGCAACATATCAATTAACCTTTTCCCAAGTCAATAACACAAAGATCCAAGACCAAGGGAAAGAAATGTTTCTGTTCACCAGAATCAAAATTGCAATTGCTAAAACTGGACAGGTACATGTAAAAGTATGAAATTAGAACACTCCCTAACACCATACATAAAAATAAACTCAAAATGGATTAAAGACCTAAATGTAAGGCCAGACACTATCAAACTCTTAGAGGAAAACATAGGCAGAACACTCTATGACATAAATCACAGCAAGATCCTTTTTGACCCACCTCCTAGAGAAATGGAAATAAAACCAAAAATAAACAAATGGGACCTAATGAAACTTCAAAGCTTTTGCACAGCAAAGGAAACCATAAACAAGACCAAAAGACAACCCTCAGAATGGGAGAAAATATTTGCAAATGAAGCAACTGACAAAGGATTAATCTCCAAAATTTACAAGCAGCTCATGCAGCTCAATAACCAAAAAACAAACAACCCAATCCAAAAATGGGCAGAAGACCTAAATAGACATTTCTCCAAAGAAGGTATACAGATTGCCAACAAACACATGAAAGAATGCTCAACATCATTAATCATTAGAGAAATGCAAATCAAAACTACAATGAGATATCATCTCACACCAGTCAGAATGGCCATCATCAAAAAATCTAGAAACAATAAATGCTGGAGAGGGTGTGGAGAAAAGGGAAAAGTCTTGCACTGTTGGTGGGAATGTAAATTGATACAGTCACTGTGGAGAACAGTATGGAAGTTCCTTGAAAAACTACAAATAGAACTACCATACGACCCAGCAATCCCACTACTGGGCATATACCCTGAGAAAACCAAAATTCAAAAAGAGTCATGTACCACAATGTTCATTGCAGCTCTATTTACAGTAGCCAGGACATGGAAGCAACCTAAGTGTCCATCAACAGATGAATGGATAAAGAAGATGTGGCACATATATACAATGGAATATTACTCAGTCATAAAAAGAAACGAAATTGAGTTATTTGTAGTGAGGTGGATGGACCTAGAGTCTGTCATACATAGTGAAGTAAGTCAGAAAGAAAAAATAAATACTGTATGCTAACACATATATATGGAATCTAAGAAAAAAAAAAGGTCATGAAGAACCTAGGGGTAAGACGGGAATAAAGACACAGACTTACTAGAGCATGGACTTGAGGATTTGGGGAGGGGAAAGGGTAAGCTGTGACAAAGTGAGAGAGTGGCATGGACATATATACACTACCAAACGTAAAATAGGTAGCTAGTGGGAAGTAGCCACATAGCACAGGGAGATCAGCTAGGTGGTTTGTGACCACCTAGAGGGGTGGGATAGAGAGGGTGGGAGGGAGGGAGACGCAAGAGGGAAGAGATATGGGAACATATGTATATGTATAACTGATTCACTTTGTTATAAAGCAGAAACTAACACACCATTGTAAAGCAATTATATTCCAATACAGATGTAAAAAAATAAATAAACATAGGAAACTGTGGAAAGGTTGAGCTAAGAAATTTCATTTAAGAACTTAATGTTAGTATTTAAAATATAGTTTTCCAGATAAAATAGCGATCAATTAAATTTGAATTTCTGATGATGGATTTTTTTAGTAAAACAATGTTCAAACTTATACAAAAGAGATATATATTTTGTTTATCTGAAATTCAAATGTAACTGGGCATGCTGTCTTTTTATGTGCTAAATCTGGCAACCCTAATTTGTAAGATACTGTAATATCATTTAAGTATATTTTATATTATTACCAACAATTTAAAAAGTAAATGTTGTTGCAGGAATTTTTTTGGAGGGAAGAAGGATGCTGTATCATTGAACACTAGCTTTGAAATGAAATTTGGAACAATGATCTCAAAGGAGTGACATCAAAATTACAAACTGCTCCAGACTTTAGAAAACTTCCTTACCTAGGAAGGCCAAGGAATGTTTGTTTTGCAAAATGGAATAAATTCTTAATCGAAAAAAAAAAAAAATTTGGAAAAGTACTGACAAAGCATATAATACATATCATTGCAGAGTTAGAACTAAAGCAATGGTGGGGACATGGGATGAAAAGTAGTATGTAAATATGTTATGGTAAAGTATAAAGAATATTAACCCCCCACCCAAAAAAAGAGAAAGTGAAAAAGGAAAGAGAAAGGGTAAAGTCAAATAAAATCATTTACCACCGTATAGATAAGAGGTGGATGTCAATAGATAACATCTATTTAATATAAGACAACCAGATAATGAAAGAGTAAACGATATATATAAAAATAATCACATATGAGATTCCAGACTGGAGGAGAAAAAAACACTATGAAGGATAGTATTAGGACAGTTAACAAAATTGGCATGTGTTCTATAGATTAAAGCACTGTATCAGTGTTAACCCTCCTGATTTTGAGAACTCTGTTTTGGTTATATAAGAGAATATCCTTGTTCTTAGGAAATACACACTAAAATATTAAGGTATAAAGTGGCATTATACATACAACCTACTCTCAAATTGTACAGAAAAGATGTATTCACATATATGTATATGTGTGTGTGTGTGTATATATATATATATATACACACACACACGTGAGAGCAAAATGCAAATATGGCAAAATGCTAAAAAATGGTCAGTCTGATAAAGAGTATATGGGAGTTCTCTATATTATTCTTTCTGCTTTTCTAGAAGCTTAAAATTATTTCAAAATAAAAGGTTTAACAGGGAATATATGGGATATGACAACAAAAGCACAGACAACAAAAGAAAAACTAGATAAATTGGAGTTCATCAAAATTAAGAACTTTTGTGCATCAAAGGACACACTCAAGAAAGTTAAAAGACAACCTACAGAATGGGAGAAAATATTTGCAAATCCTATATGTAATAAGGGATTAATATCCAGATAATATAAAGACATCCTATAACTCAACAACAACAAGAAAACAATCTAATTCAAAAATGGGCAAAGGACTTAAACAGACATTTTCCAAAGATATACAAATGCCCAATAAGCATATGAAGAGTTGTTCAACTTTATTAGTCATTAGGGAAATTAAAACCCACATGGCTATAATTTTTTTTAATGAAAAATAACATGTTGGCAAATGAAACCCTCATGAATTACTGGTGGGAATGTAAAATGATGCAGCTGCTGTGGAAGACAGTTTGATGGTCCCACAAAAAGCTATTGAACTACTGTATGACAATTCCACTCCCAGGTATATATCCAAAAGAACTGAAAGCAGGGACTTCGATATTTGTACACCAGTGTTCATAGAAGCATTATTTAGAATAGCCAAAAGTGGAAACAACACAAGTGTCCATTAATAGATGAATGAATAAAAAAATATGGTACAGGCATACCACAGAGATGTTAAGGGTTTTGTTCCAGACCACCACAGTAAAGCACGTATTGCAATAAAGCAACTTACATGAATTTTTTAATTTCCTACTGCATATACAAGTTATGTTTATACTCTACTGTAGTCTACTAAGTGTGCAATAGCATTATGTGTAAAAAAAATAGCTTAATTTAAAAAGTCTTCATTGATAAAAAAAATTCTAACCACCATCTGAGGCTTTATCAAGTCGTAATCTTTTGGCAATAGTAACTTCAAAGATCACTGATCACAGATTGCCATAACATATATAATAATAATGAAAAAGTTTAAAAATATTGTGAGAATTACCAAAATGTGGCACAGAGACATGAAGTAAACAAATGCTGTTGGAAAAATGGTGCCAATGGATTTGCTCAACACAAGATTGCCACAAACCTTCATTTTGAAAAAATGCAATATCTGCAAAGTGCAATTATGTGAAGTGCAATAAAATGAGGAATGCTTATATATTCATATGATGGAATATTATTCAGCTGTAAAATGGAATGAAGTACTGGTACATGCTACAACATGGATGACCCTTGAAAACATTAAGCTAAGTGAAATAAGCCAGACACAGGACAACTATTGTATGATTGCACTGATATGAGATACCTAGAGTAGACAATTTCATAGAGACAGAAAGTAGAATAAAGATTACAAGTCTCTAGCGGGCAGGGGATTAGGGAGTTAGTGTTTAATGGCTACAGTGCTTATGTTGAGATGATGAAAAGCTTTGGGTATAGATAGTAGTGATGGCTACACAACATTATAAATGTATTTAATGCCATGGAATTGTACACTTACAAATGGTTAAAATGGCAAAATTATGTTATGTATATTTTACCACAATATTAAAAATCATAAACAGGAATATATGTAGGAAAATGATCATGTAACTTCAAATACAATGCCAGATACACTAGAAACCCTCAAAGTGCTCTCTGTATTTTGAATACTGTACAAAGAAACTGGCACACATTTTCTTTAAAAGAAACAAACAAAACTCCCAAAATTTTAAAATCTATTTTGGGAGAAAGAAGACTCTGAGTTGTGAAATGATTGTAGCACCTATCATAGGCTATTACTATATTACTTTTTAATGGTAATTTAATGGAGCTTTAAGTTCCTTTAGGTTGAAAATCATTACTTACCTTTGTATTCTAAGACCAGTTATTGGATAAATAACTGAATGACAGAGGGATGAATTCATTGGACTAGGGGTTTAAGGAGCTATTATGAGCAGAGAGAAACAAAAGTATGAGAGAGTTAGAAAAGAGATCATGAAGGGGAGTCGATCTGAGCTAGGAGGCCATGGAGGATTTGGAAGGGTAGAAAGATAAATTGAGGACCCACTGAGCACGAGAAGCAGAGAGGCCTTGACCAGTTTCATGCTTCCATGAAGCAACGTGGCACCAGGACATTTTTGTTCTTACCTTAGAGACACTTCAGTAAAATCTTTTGCTTCTAGAGTAAAGCCTCACTGAAGCTCAGATTTGTCACATGATGAAATAAGAAGCTTAAAAATGGCATAATGAGCCTTTTCTTCCATTCTTCCCCAAATTAGCCATATTTCTGAGTAAAATGATACCTTCTGATTTAGTTAATTTTAAGTTAAGGTAAGTGATTTATGATTTATAAAGTTGTAGCTGCGATTTTAGTTAGATGAATCAGATGGTAAATCAAAACACAGAAAGAATGAACAGCCTGAGGATCAATCAGAGACCATTCTAACTCAAATTTCAACTATAAAAAGAGAGGTCAGCAAAGGTTTGGGAGAGTAGTAAGAAACCTCTTTCAGGAACGTAGTCATTAAAATAACTTCCTGTAATCTCCCCCACTAGAAATAAACTCTGGAAGGGTCTGGAAACAGCAACATCTTGGGAACACAGTGTACTATCTTGCAAATGAGAAATGCCAGTCATAGACGCTGTTGGACATGCATAAATTTTATTTCCAGGAATTCAGCCAGGGATATAAATGAGGGAGTTAGTTGACATTGATGACTATGGCTCTTAGGTCTACTTTGAATATAAATATCCACCTACACGTCTATTCTTCTCTCACTAGTTTGAGAAAATAGCTATCTTGATCTATAATATATTGAAACTGAAAGACGAAATGAAAAAAAGCAGGTTGCAAAATCTGTAAATACACACTTTCCTAATATAAGCCTTAAAATTCTGGAGAAATATATGCTAAACTTTTTTTTTTTTTTTTTTTTTGCGGTACGCGGACCTCTCACTGTTGTGGCCTCTCCCGTTGCGGAGCACAGGCTCCGGACGCGCAGGCTCAGCGACCATGGCTCATGGGCCTACTCGCTCCGCGGCATGTGGGATCTTCCCGGACCGGGGCACGAACCCGTGTCCCCTGCATCGGCAGGCGGACTCTCAAGCACTGTGCCACCAGGGAAGCCCTATGCTAAACTTTTAATAGTTACTTAAAGTGGGAGGTGGGTGGGGAGGATGGAGAAGCAGGGAGAATTAGAGAGAACTTCCTTACTATTTATTGTTCCTCATGTGTTTTAATAGTAGCAATTATTTATTAACACCTGGTATGCACTAGGCACTCTTCTAAGTGTACATTAGATGCATTAACTCATATAATATTCACCTAAGCCTCATGAAGTAGGAACTATCATTATCACCATTTCGTAAACAGGGAAACTGAGGACCAAAGGTTAGCAACTTGCCCAAGGTCACACCACTAGTAAGTCAAGGAGCCAAGATTCAAACCCAGGTAGAATGGCTTCCCTGAACTGTACCTTCAAACACCCAACAATCTGATACTCAGAGAAGAAGCAAAATCACAACTCATGAAAGGAGCAAGACAATTACTTGAAAGAACTATTGCTGTCTGGACCATACATTTTTCAGTCCTCCTGCCCAGAACCGTTATCATAGGAGCTGCTGCTGAATTTCTTGACCTCATCACAATTGGCTGAGCCTAGGGGCAGAGTGTGTAGGGCTGAGTGGGTATGGGGAGAGTGGTGGCACCTGACCCAAGCTGTCCAATCAGAATTGTCCTCCTGGATTTTTTCAACTAGACCTGGAGGGGCATAGAGACCCCCTTCAGATGGTGGGAGCCACAGGCTGTGAGGCTCCGAAGGTCAGAGCAGCCATGTTTCCCGCCCCGTGGAGGACACGTAGTGAGAAACAAGGCAGCGGGTAAAGAGAGAAGCATCGGAGAGGGAGACCTTGGATAGAGATCGCCTGCGTCCTGAGCTACAGTGATCCCCAAGGCCCAGGGGCAGGCCTGCTCTCCCACAGCTTGCCTGTTCCACACCTCTGTCACTCCTGAGACCCTCCATCATTCTTACAATCCCTTTTTTGCTTATGCAATTTTGACCTGGGTTTTTTTGTTTTGTTTAATTTATTTATTTATTTTTGGCTGTGTTGGGTCTTCGTTGCTGTGCGAGGGCTTTCTCCAGTTGCGGCAAGCGGGGGCCACCCTTCATCGCGGTGCGCGGGCTTCTCACTGTCGCGGCCTCTCCAGTTGCGGAGCACAGGCTCCAGACACGCAGGCTCAGTAGTTGTGGCTCACGGGCTTAGTTGCTCCGCGGCATGTGGGATAGTCCCAGACCAGGGCACGAACCCGTGTCCCCTGCACTGGCAGGCAGATTCTTAACCACTGCACCACCAGGGAAGCCCTGACCTGGGTTTTAAATGTTTTTACCTCTACTAGTTTGATCTGGTTATTGCATGTGGCAACAATATTAATGTTATTAATATTAATCAAGGCAAACAGAGAACCATTTTGATATTTTTGCTTTGAGGGCCCAGAATTTCAACTTTTGATGCTGAAAGAATTTCATGCAGTAGCCTCAGAGAACAAAGAAAAATGTATATTCACTTTAAAGAAATCTACTACTAAAAAAAAGTCATTGATTCACAAAAATTTATATTTTGAACCATTAGCATGGTTATTTTGACTATATGTCTCCACAGCAAATATTAGATTAAGATGGTATTTAGTTTTACTCATTTCTGTGAAGTGCTTCACTCTTTTCGTTTATTCTTGTTCTTCATAATATGGACCATTTGTTAAACATATATATGTGAATTTAAGTTTTATATTTTCATAAGACTTTTTATATAAACTTTAACAATAAAAAAATACCTTATCAAACTATATATCCTGGCTTCTGAAACGGTCACCAAAAGCTATGCCAGTACTGCATTTACTTCACCAATTTCTCTGCTCACCATCTTTTTGTTTTTGAAAATTTGTTTAATTTTTTTTTTTTAATTAATTTTTGGCTGCGTTGGGTCTTACTTGCTGCACGTGGGCTTTCTCTAGTTGTGCCAAGCAGGGGCTACTCTTCACTGAGGTGCACGGGCTTCTCATTGCAGTGGCTTCTCTTGTTGTGGAGCACGGGCTCTAGGTGCACAGGCTTCAGTAGTTGTGGCACGTGGGCTCAGTAGTTGTGGCTCACAGGCTCTAGAGTGCAGGCTCAGTAGTTGTGGTGCACGGGCTGAGTTGCTCTGCTGCATGTGGGATCTTCCTGGGTCGAACCTGTGTCCCCTGCAATGGCAGGTGGATTCTTAACCACCGCGCCACCAGGGAAGTCCCTGCTCACCATCTTTAGAAGGAAATATTTATTTCCTTTCTATAAATTATTTCCCCCCAAGGAGCTACTTTGTCTTCTCTGCAGCAATAGAACAATACCTACTCTAAAGACTCAGGTCAGAGCAGCTAAAGAGGTACAAATGACCCTTTTTCCTGAGGAGCAGGAGTTCAGGAAGAGGTGTCAACACTGGTTATGTGATCTGATCAAGTCTTGAGGGGAAGTGTGTGGTGTGTTTGGAACGTACAGAGTAAGGCGTAAAGCTGGGGAATCAAATTCTAACCTGCAGTAGCTCCAAGTCCTAAGTTGATCCTTTAAGGTGCAAGTGAATAATAAATTAATTAAAACATATTCTAAAATATAAATAAAATATGCAAGACAAGAAAACTAGTATTTATCGAGTGCGTATTATGCCATATGCAATATACTATATATTATTTCAATAAATATTCACAATAACTATGAAAGCAAGAAATAAGCATCCCTTTTTTGAAGTTGAGGGAAGCTGAGTTGCAAGGAAATTACATAACTCGCCCAAGGAAACAGTAAGTGGAGAGCCAGGATGTGAGCCCCATCTGTCTGCCTCCAGGGTCCCTGCTTTTCCCACTCCATCACATTACTTTTATGCAAGCCATTATTCTACTTCATCCATTCTAAGTAATTACCATTTATAGCATCCAGTATTCAAGAATTCAAGAATTTGGATCGATAAGTTTCTATTTATTCCTTTAATGTAAGCTTAAATATTTTCAGTCTTACAGATACAGGAAAAAAGGTGATGATCTGAACTGTTGATGATGAGTCCCTATCCACAAACAAAATCACACTGCTTTTCCTAAGCCAATTCTGGCAAGGCGAAATGTTCCTTAAAAGGCATGAGTCATTGCAAGGGTCCTGTAGCCCATCAGCTGTGACTGTTCTCGGAGGTGCAGACTGCTGCCTGCCCCCCCAGTGAAGCCTGCAAAGGGCTTTATGATTGCCGGCTGAGACCCACGGCAGCTGAAGGGTACATTGTCACTACAGTTTTCTCCTCCACATGTCAACATATTCTGAAAGCTAGTGACAACTGATTTTAGCTCTCTACTGCCTTCTGTTCTTCTGACGTTGACAGATTTTAATGAGACAAGTGCTGGCTGTGGGTTTCCTTTCTCTATCTTCCCCTACCTCACCCCTCAGGAACTCACTTTCTGCTGCTGTCTTTGGCAAAATGGCAAACTCACCATGACAAACTACTGATAAGGAGGAATAGACTTATGTCCAGAGGGAAAACTTAGCAGAGCTTTTCCACCCTGTCTGACATTGACCCCTGCCTTTACCTTTTCAGTACCGGCAACCAGGCCTGCTTCTGACACTCCACATCCAATGACTCGTGAGGGAGAAACAGCTGACGCTTTCAGGACTCTTTTATGTGGTAGAAATGCTAGGAGACGTGTTGGGTATTGGGTGTGGCTCAGGTTCTTCAGCAAGTTGATAGATTCATGGCTTCTTAAGGAAACCTGAGTGAGTCAACCCAAATACCTAGGAGGATGCTCAGAATAATGACCATTTATTGAGGATCAGTTATATGTCGGGTACTTTGTGTATATTTTCTTAGTTATCCTCAAGGTTGAACTATTAACACACTCCTACAACACTGAAACACCAGCTTTGAGGTTGGACAGACTTGTGTCCAAAATCATATTTCTGTCACTTGGGGAGTTTCCTTCAGTTTGAAACGTTCTTTTCCATGTGGCTGACCTTCATCTAGGTGAAGAGAATTATCGTGACCACCTCCATTTCCTCATGTGCTACCAGGTTTTCTAATATCACAATTTAGAAGCTCAAAGTTTGAGGGCAGCTGGAAGAAAGAGGAGGCTATAGACATCCTGAGTAGGTGGGGCAAGACTTTTGGGGCACACGAGGTTTATGCCTTGCTTGCCTGGAAGCAATCACTCACAGATTGCCCTGGGGTACAGAGAAACTGGAATGTTGTCAGGACAGTGGTTCTGAGGTAGTGCACCCCATTCCCTATAGCTTGGTCAGAGCGCACAAGAGACTGAGAAGTCCCCACGGGCCCTAGTGAGAGGACAAAGGGAATGAAGTGGCCTGGGGTACCTACAGGAGACCCAGACTACGACGTCATCACAGCTGAGAGCCAAGGTAGGATTTTCAAACATCAGCAGATGCTGGTCCAGGTCCAGAGGCCAGGTGGGACCCATTTCATCACCAGCAGAGACAGGACAAGGACACAGAGACCAGAAAGGCCTCCTCCTGTGGCCATTTTGTTATTTCTGAAAGCTTCCCTCTGTGCACAGATGTTTCTGGAAGAAAGAAGAAAGGAGAGGGAAGGGGAAAGAAGTCCTGAAAATCTGTGTTTTATGAGATAATAACATGAGATAATAACATGTAAAATGACTAGAAAAAATGAGCATCACAAAATGGAATAGAATAGATTGTGTACTCTAGGACTTACGAGCAAAGTTGAATTCAAATATACAAAAAAGAAGGAAGTTACATTTTGGTACACCTGAGTTGCAGAGTGCGCTAGCATTACCTGAGACAAACGCTGTTCATGTTTTGTCTATTGCTTAAAATTATTGAACAAAACTGGAAAAAGGAGAGAGCTTGGCACATGCATGACTGAAGAATTCCTTCTAAGATGACGTCAATCTATAAATCAATATCCATTGATTACATTGGTTCAACCGATCACAAGGCAATATACTTGCAGCCTTCCATTATCCTTCACAATTTGCATGAGGATATCAATAAAGATCTGGCCCTTGCCTGGCTGAAATCAAGATACACAATATTTACAGAAAGTGTAACAAAAGAAGTAAGTGTTGGCCTTGGAGTCAGAAAATCTCCTTAATTCCGTAATTTACTAGCTGAGGAAGATTCTATAAATTACTTAATTTCTCTAAGATTCCATTTTTTTAAGTTTTATTATCTGTAAAATGAGTGTCAAATTCAGTAATAGTACCTGACTCATAAAGATTTGTTATGAAGATATGAGAATCAATTGAAGTCACATATATAGTAAATATTAATCACCACATAGATGTTGGTTATTATCTCTTGTTATATGGGTGAGTTTTATTTAAATCTCATTATTGTAAAAAGAAATGGTTGATTTAGAAACGTCTTTGTAATAAATCATGTTGGCTCCCAGTGATCTCTAACTTTCCAAGTGCTTATAAGCCATCCATTTTTTTTTTAACATCTTTATTCGAGTATAATTGCTCTACAATGGTGTGTTAGTTTCTGCTTTACAACAAAATTTATCAGTTATACATATACAAATGTTCCCATATCTCTTCCCTCTTGTGTCTCCCTCCCTCCCACCCTCCCCATCCCACCCCTCCAGGCGATCACAAAGCACGGAGCTGATCTCCCTGTGCTATGCGTGAGCCATCCATTTTTAAAATTCCAAAAATTCAAACATTTTGCCAAGGATAGTTTCAGAAATCCTTTGTCCTCTCATACTTAGGAGACTGAGTATGTCTACTTTTTGGAAACAAGGACTCTTGGCATCTCTCTGGCTCTCCTTGATTCCATGGAGATTATTGGCATAGTTCAATGATCACATTCGCGGTTCTTTTAAGTTTCCTGAGACATTAGTAATCAGAGCCTTAAAGACTTGGGCATAATTATCCCCATCCTTTTTGCTCCTCAGCTAACCTGTTTTTCTTTCCCTACATCAACCAAAATACATGAACCTCTCAGCCATGTTGGTTTGCTCCTCTCCAGTTTGAAGATAATCTTCCTTAATAGAGAGGAGACATATGAGAAGTTAGGAGCTCTGCTTTCTCTTCATTCTCTTGTAATATGGCATAATGTGTTGCCAACAGGAGCTCTTTCCTTTGCATTTCTCTTCCTTGCCCCAAAGTAACCTCAGCTCACCCTGGGCGCTAGTCTTCCTCACACTGACAGTCTTCTTGGGAATTATGCTCTTCGGTCATGAGCCCTTCCTGCCACCTTCAGCACGTGTTCATGTCAAATAGAAATTGTCTTCAGAGAGAGAGCCTGTGCAGGAAAGTACTTGGCATTTGAGACAACTCCAGTTACCCAACCAGAGCCTGGAATCATGAGGGATACTGACTGTCTGGAAGGCAGGGCGTAAAGCCCCACTGGTGCCCATTGGCAAGGCCAGTACAGCCCAACATGCTTCCAGCATCACCTAGTCACCTTGCCCCAGGGGACGCATAAAGAAACTCAGGAGAAAAGGAACAAATTCATGTCAGTACATAAGTATCAAGGTGGGGAAACAATTTAAAGTATATAACAAAAATCTTAATGATTGATATATTTGAGACACAATCTTCTGTCCTTCTTTCTATTTGTCTGAAAGTTCTAAGATTTCTTTAAGAGGCAAGAATTACTTTTAAGATTGCTTTATACAAACAGTTTAATAGTTCAGTGCTCCCTAGGATGGTGATAAGACAGGAGTTTGTTTTTTGTCTTTTTTAAACTGCCCTCTTTTTAAAAGTTACTTTGAAGAAACACCTCCTGGGAAGAAGACAATGTTGGATTGAGTCTAAAATCGAGATCCAGTGTAGTGACTCATAACTGGTTTTGGGAAAAGAAATGTTATTTTCATTTGAGCATGTATTGAGTTATTACATGCTCAGCCCTCAGATAGCTGGGGGGCGGAGAGGCTGAGTATAATACCTGATTCCTGATTTCAAGGAGCATTTGGCACAGCTGAAAAAAGATTAACTGTAATATAAATAAGTGTCCTATTTCATATTATGAATCATAAATATAAAAAAGAAGTTCAGAGAATAGGAAGATGAGCATGAATGGGAGCAAAATGTCTCCAAGTGTCCTCTACAGACACACAAAGGATCCTCCTCTAAGACAGTCATATTGTTAGCATATTTAAGGTTCTGAGAAGTCTGCAGTAAAGGGAGCTGTTTAACTTTGAATAACTATTAATCACTATCATTTCCCAAATGTATTTGACAATAGAAGCTCTTTTCTCAGGGAATAGCTTTAGCATCTTGCAGAGTTGCCTCACCTCAGAGCTAATGTTATCAGAAACAGATTTATGCAGGATATGTACTCATTCTGGGCATTGAAGAATGGATAACTTTTTTGATGAGCAGCTGATGAGGATGGAAAGAATCCTCTGGGAGTGAAAGCACAGACTCAAGACATCATAAGTAGGATCCAGATTGATCCTGAGAGCTGGAGGCGGGCCTGGAGGGAGGGGGGAGTCACGTGGTCCTGGTGTAAGGGTCAGGATGCAGACAGTGGTCTTCAAAATGTGAGCCACATAGCACAGGGAGATCAGCTCAGGGCTCTGTGACCACCTAGAGGGGTGGGATAGGGAGGGTGGGAGGGAGACACAAGAGGGAGGGGATATGGGGATATATGTATATGTATAGCTGATTCACTTTGTTATGCAGCAGAAACTAACACACCATTGTAAAGCAATTATACTCCAATAGAGATGTTAAAAAAAAATACTGGAGTCAAAGCAGAAAAAAAACAACAACTGAGCAATGTTGTGTCCACGTAGAGGGGTGGGATAGGGAGGGTAGGAGGGAGACACAAGAGGGAGGAGATATGGGGATATTTGTCTATGTGTAGCTGATTCACTTTGTTACCCAGCAGAAACTAACACACCATTGTAAAGCAATTATACTCCAATAAAGATGTTAAAAAAAAAAACAAAGTGCACCTAGGACCACCAACACCTGAATTTTCTGAAGTGCTTGTTGTAAAGTCTTCAGCCCCAACCTCAGTTCTACCAAAGGTGGGTCCTGGACATTTGCATTTTAAAATAGTGGCCCAGGTGATTCTCAAGTACTCTAAAGTTTATAGAGACTGGAAGCCAGTCTAGGGAAGGAAAAAAAAAGATTTGACAGGAAAATAAAGTTTAATTGAAAAATAAAGCTGACACCCGCACACTCATGCTTTCATTCATCTGACTTGTATTGAGTGAGCACTTGCTGTATGCCGAGACCTATCCAAGGTGCTGGCTATACCTTGTGCTTGTGATTGGAAAACAACAGTCATGGGGATTACATCCAATGGTCAATTATTGACACACTTTATCTGCCTCTGACCAATTGACCAGTTTTGAAAATTTGGCTTCTGCCTTATTCCCAAGACCCATCTCCACCTACTGCCCTATTCAGGTAACTAAATTCCTGCCTCAGTCCATCTCTTTGTGCCTCTCTTCTGTTTACCCACTCATTCCTGGCCACCTGCATCATCTCTTCACTGCCACTGCATTCTTACCACTCTAACTGGAGCATTCTAACTGAGGTCCTGCTAGCTGACCAGCTGACCTCTGTGGTACAGACTACCTCCTCGACATCTCCCTGCCTGGAGCCATGTGTGTGTCCACTTGCAGATTCCCAGTCACTATGCCTGGACCACCTCACTACTCCTTCAAGTTAAACCCTTCCTTTGCCAACTACCTACCTGAACTACAATCAACTTTTGCTGTTGATCCAGGTGGTTTTGTAGAGTTGGCTTTGGGGTCAGGCAGTCCTCAGTTCAAATCTTAATTCCTGCATTGTCAGCCACGTAACCTTAGGAAATAGAATTATTTCTCTGAACCTTAGTTTTCTCATCTAAAATGGTAATAATAATGCCATTCCAGATCACAAAGAATTAAATGTGATGGTGTATTTTAAGCTCCTAGTGCAAAGCCTGGCACATAACATGTGTTCAATCAATGAGAGGCATTTTTGGGACTTCCCTGGTGGCGCAGTGGTTAAGAATCCACCTGCCAGTGCAGGGGACACGGGTTCAAGCCCTGGTCCGGGAAGATCCCACATGCCGCGGAGCAACTAAGCCTGTGCACCACAAGTACTGAGCCTGCGCTCTACAGCCTGCGAGCCACAACTACTGAGCCTGCATGCCACAACTACTGAAGCCCATGCGCCTAGAGCCTGAGCTCCGCAACAAGAGAAGCCACCGCAATGAGAAGCCCACGGACAGCAATGGAAGAGTAGACCCCACTTGCTGCAGCTAGAGAAAGCCCGTGCACAACAACAAAGAACCAACACAGCCAAAAATAAATAAATAAGTAAATAAATAAATACATTTATAAAAAAACAAAACAATGAGAGGCATTTTTATTCATCTTGGGCATCTTTGCCTTCCAGACTGTAATTTTCTTTTAGCACCTATATCCATACCTGTTTCCACAACTTCCATTTTGATATTTGAGCAGGGATGGGGACCAAGTTCTGAGTCCTGGCCCCATGTACAGTCTGCGAAAGTGGCACCTGTACAACTTTTAAAAGGTGATATGCAACTACATCACTGTCAAGGCTAAGATGAAAAGACATGAGGGGAAGCAGTATGCAAGCAAAACTTCGAGACAATGTCCCTCATGTACTAGCAGAGCAGGTCTTATTCTCCCCCATCTACACCCCATCCATTCCCCCGGGCTTGTTTCCAATGGTTTCAGAACCAGTTCGACCCCTGCCACCACTCTGCTGTGAAACAGAGCTTGGCTGACTGAAAATATGGTATTATCCTGATAGGCCCATGGGTTCTAAATAAGGTCTGTTTTTTGAAGGCAAAGTTTCCTGTCATTCATTTAATTGCCCTATAATTTGCCAGTCAAAATAAGGCTGACATTTCCCAGAATGGATAGTAACAGAGAGAATTCTCTGCCTACATTTTCTCCTTTCTCTTAGTCTAAGTATCTCCTCTCCATTGCTTACTCGATGAAGTCCATACTTCTTAGCCTGGGGCACAGGTCATATGTGATCAGATGCATCTTGCTCACCTCAATGGCCTCATCTCATGCCACCCCTCCATCCTTAAGCTCTTTGCTGCCATCATTGTGCAATTCTTTCAGTTCTAGAACTCTCCTGTTTCCCTCTTTGTATATGCTGTTCCCTTTGACTCCATCCTTTCCCTCAATTCTTTGCCTGGAAAACTTCCATTCAAACTTGTCATTTCCTAGGAATCATCCCCTCCCCTTCCCCCAGCCTTGACTAGGTGCACCTTTGTGCTCAAAACATGTGTGGATTTGGTGGCAAAGCACTTATCAGGCTGTATCGTAATGAAACATCGGCTGATGTTCAGTCTCCCCTAGACCTTTGCTACTCAAAGAGTTAGAAATGCAGAATTTCTAGGTCCATCTCAGAACCACTGAATCAGAATTTTCACTTTAACAGGATAGCCAGGTGATTCCTAGGCTCATCGTGAGAAGGCCTCCCTAATTTAAGGTAGACTTGTGAAGAGACTCAGGAGGAGAAATTGTCTTTCATTTCTGAATCCCCAGTATCTACCATGTTATCTGCACATCATAGAGGCTGTTTGGCACCATGTCTGTACCTGAACCCCACCTGGCCTCCTGATTTGGTTTTGCATCCCTATTGAGAGAGGATTTGAGCAAAAATCTGTTTACAAGAGGGACCTTTGTAGGACTCCTGCCACAAAGAATGATTTATGGGTCCCACGTGACTATGTAGAGCCCCAAATCAGAGAGAAGAACATTCTCCACCTCTTTCCCATGGGATCCAGCATTGTTGGAGAGAGGAGCCCCTGGGAGCCATGGAGGTCACATTCCAGGTCCAGGCCCTAGAGTTCTCATCTTGGGTGCCACGGTGAAGTTTCCTCAGGTGAAGCTTTCTGAGGAGCGGCCGAGTTTAACAGGGGGAATCTGTTGTAAGCACCTGAAGCGGGTGAAGGCACTCCTTAGGAACTCCAAATAACCGTTTAGGAATAACTGCAGGAGTTGAAGGTCCTGAATAAGCAAATGGGAGCAAGATAGTGTGGTCGGCAGGAAAATGGCCCCCCAGGTACGTCCACATCCTAATCTCCAGAATCTGTGAATATTATCTTATATGGCAAAAGGGACTGGTGAGTGTTATTTAAGTTAAAGATCTTGAGATGGGGAGATTATCCTGCATTATCCAGGTGGGCTTGACGGGATCCCAATGGTCCTTATAAGAGGGATGCAAGAGGAATCAAAGTTGGAGTGAGAGAAATGACTGCAGAAGCAGAGGTTGGAATGAGGTAAGAAAAGCCACGAGCCAAGGGATGAGGACAGCCTCTAGAAACTGGGGAACGCAAGGAAACAGGTTCTTCCGTAGGGCTTCCTGTAGAAACCAGCCCTGCCGGCACCTTGATTTTTAGCCCAGTGAGACCTGTTTCAGAGTTCTGTCCTATGGAACTGTAAGGATAATGTATATTGTTTTAAGCCTCCAGATTTGTGGTAATTTGTTACAGTAGCACTGGGAAACTGGTACAAGTAGGAAGGCTGAGTTATTCATATTAATGTCAATTTCTCTGTTTACACAAGCTGTGGTGTGGTAATATCTGGGATACTCAAGTTAACTCCTACAGTCCTGGACTTGCAGAAACTGGTTATATTTCCAGCTGATTGGCCCTTGGAAAGCTCTAGAAAGAAATCTACTCCCTTGGGTGGGTGGGGGTGGAGGAGAAGCAAGGGGTTGGTTCTATCTCAATTTCAAAAGATCCAGCATTTTTCAAGCAGATTTACCACTCCATACAAGAATGCTCTCCCAAAGGCATCTTCCTAGCCTAAAACCCCAAGTAGTTCTTGAGAGCCAAAACTTCCAGAGAACAACAATGAACTTGTCATCCTGCATTGATAAATCGACCGCTGGGAACTCTGGAGGCTTGTTGGGGAAAGCCAGTCATAACCATGGAATGAAAATCCCTGGGACCATCAATGCAGAAAAACAGTAGTTTCTATTAATAAATCAATCCCTTCCCAGAAGAACTTTAAAATTTTTTATTACTGTTGGTTTATGGGGAAACCTTAAAGAAAAAAGAAGAGGGGGGCGGCAATTTCAAATCTGTCTAGACCATGAAATCCACCTGACATTATGATTCTTATGGACCATTTGAGCTCTCCTATTTGAAAGATCTCATTAAGAGTGGAGCTCTCAGCAGCTTTGAATTTCACAGGGCATGAGCCTCCCTTTGGAGAGCTAACAATGCTGTAGATGCCGGAGAATCCCAAACGCTGAACAGTTTCCTTGGTGCCCACAGCTAAAGCTACTTTCTCAAGATCTCTGCAAATCGCATTACTTTAGCTACGGGTAACTAATTCTGAGCCCCCTTAGAGGCAGTGTCTCCAGCGTTTCCAACCCTGCATACAAGTGGCAGTGACTGCACGATTTTGCTTCCGAAGGGGAATGCCCATCTCACCTGCTCAGAGCGGCGTTCAAGGGCAGCAGGACGGGGAGGGGAGGTGGGCTGTCTTTCGGGGTCTCAGACAGCCACAGAGAGGGGCCCGAGGCACGAATGACAGCTTAATTCCCAGTCCCCCACCGGGAAGCTGAGGCGGGGGTTAATTAATTTCCTCTCCAGCGGTCCCCTGGGAGAGTTTGCATTAGTTCCTAGCTGTATGAACCCACAACACTCCCTGCAGGAGACCTAGTGAAAGAGGCAAAACGAGCTTGTTGCTCACTGGTATCTTTGTTTCTCCATCTCTCGAAGTGAGTCAGGTAACTCATTGGCTCTCCGTAGAAGGCACAGGAGGCAGCGCAGTCTTCACGGAAAATAGACTAGGTTTGTCTCAGGCTTCTTAAAGTAACCCTTTTAGGGCCCCTTCCTCTTATATACATCTTCCTACCCCTCTCAGATCTATGCCTTACCAAATTAATCCAGACGAGACAGGTAATACATGAAAATTTTTAATTGCCTGTTATATTTATGTAATAAACATATAAATATCTACTCTGTGCCAGAAACTGGAAAGAACAGATTAATAAGGGAAATAATATTTGATGAGCATCTACTATGGGCCACACAGTGTGCTCATTTACACTCACAACTCCATGAAGTGGACTCCTGGCCCCATTTTTAGATGAGAAAAATGAGGCTCAGAAAAGTTAAATAATTTACCCAGCATCATATAACTAGTAAGTCATGGACAAAGCAAGAATTCGAACCTATTCTGCCTGACTCCAAGCCTGGGCTTTTTCTGTACTAATTATGAGCTAGAAATCTGGAATGAAAAACAAAACAAAACAAATCTAGGTTCAAATCTTGGCTTTGCTATTGAATAATTATATGACTTTGGCCCAATTAAATTCTTTAAACCTTAGTGTTTTCATCTTTAAAAGGGGATGATAAAAATAAAATCTATTTCATAGGATTAATGAGGATTAAATAAGATAATGTTTATGTGTTGTTTAGTACAGTACTTGGTAATAATAATTTCTCAAAAAGTATTAACGACACATGATTATTTTTTTCATGCTGTTCTCAAGAGACTTATCTTCTCACGGTAATTCCTTCACCAATATACTTCCCCTCTTCTAAAATTAATGTTTGTGAACTGACTTTTGAAGATTGTCTCTCCAATAAGAAAAATCTCAGACTGAGTGATCGTGAGTCACTCAAGGTCATAAAATTGGCCTAATCAAGCTGTAGTCACCATGTTTTCTGGATCACTTTTTCATTTCTTTTTTTTTATAGCGAGAAGATTTTTTATTTTTTAATTCTTTTTTTCCTTGTCTATAAATAATGTTTTATTGAAACACAGTTATACTCCTTTATTTACATTTTACTGTGGCTGCTTTTTGGCTACAATGACTGAGCTGAGTAGATACAACAGAGGTCACAAGGCAAATCTAAAATATTTACTCCCTGGCCCTTTATACAAGTTTGCCAACCCCTGCTCTAGAAAAGCGGATTTTTTTTTTTTTTGAAACACATATGCTGGGAGTTATACTTCTTTTTTTTTTTAACATCTTTATTGGAGTATAATTGCTTTACATGGTGTGTTAGTTTCTGCTGTATAACAAAGTGAATCAGCTATATGTATACATATATCCCCATATCCCCTCCCTCTTGCGTCTCCCTGCCACCCTCCCTATCCCACCCCTCTAGGTGGTCACAAAGCACCGAGCTGATCTCCCTGTGCTATGCGGCAGCTTCCCACTAGCTATCTACCTTACGTTTGGTAGTGTATATATGCCCATGCCTCTCTCCCGCTTTGTCACAGCTTACCCTTCCCCCTTCCCCATGTCCTCAAGTCTATTCTCTATTCCTGTCCTGCCCCTAGGTTCTTCAGAACCTTTTTTTTTTTTTTTTAGATTCCATATATACGTGTTAGCATACAGTACTTGTTTTTCTCTTTCTGACTTGCTTCATTCTGTATGACAGACTCTAGGCCCATCCACTTCACTACAAACAACTCAATTCATTTCTTTTTATGGCTGAGTAATATTCCATTTTACATATGTGCCACATCCTTTTTATCCATTCATCTGTCAATGGACCTTAGGTTGCTTCCATGTCCTGGCTATTGTAAGTAGAGCTGCAATGAACATTGTGGTACATGACTCTTTTTGAATTATCGTTTTCTCAGGGTATATGCCCAGTAGTGGGATTGCTGGGTCGTATGGTAGTTCTATTTGTAGTTTTTTAAGGAACCTCCATAGTGGCTGTATCAGTTTACATTCCCACCAACAGTGCAAGAGGGTTCCCTTTTCTCCACACCCTCTCCAGCATTTATTGTTTGTAGACTTTTTGATGATGGCCATTCTGACCGGTGTGAGGTGATACTTCATTGTAGTTTTGATTTGCATTTCTCTAATGATTGGTGATGTTCAGCATCCATTCATGTGTTTGTTGCAATCTCTATATCTTCTTTGGAGAAATGTCTATTTAGGTCTTCTGCCCATTTTTGGATTGCGTTGTTTGTTTTTTTGATATTGAGCTGCATGTATATTTTGGAGATTAATCCTTTGTCAGTTGCTTCATTTGCAAATATTTTCTCCCCTTCTGAGGGTTGTCTTTTCATCTTCTTTATGGTTTCCTTTGCTGTGCAAAAGCTTTTAAGTTTCATTGATCACTTTTTCTTGGGACAGACTTTTAGATCTCTCACTTCCACTCATGAAAATATCCATTATTGCTTTTAGTTTGTAAAGTATCATTGATGATCTCCTTAGCAGTTGTCAAGTTTTTTAACTGTTTTAACTGACATAAAAATATCTCAAAGGATTTTTGTAGAATCACAACTTTAAGATCCTGGCTCACTTTTTCCTAAAAGATCTTGAGTTCATAAGTGGTGACTTCCTTTGCCAGGGTGGTTGACAGGGACTAAATCCTCAGCAAGAATAAATGCACTTATGAGGAGGTGAGTGCCTGAGACCAGAAGAGAAGAAACTGCACAGCCTGCCGGGGGTGCGTTTTGGAAGTATCTGGTGAAACCAAGAGAGCACATGTGACTAGGTAATCCCATTCTTCAGTCGGTATTTCAGAGAAATTCTCACACAGATTCATCCAAGGCCACCTACAAGAATGTTCACTGTGGCCTCCTTGAGAAAACAAGAGTTATGTTGACAGCTAAAATGTTGTGGTGAATGTCCCCTAAGGATTACTATGTGGCTGGTAGAGGTAATGAATTCGACTTAATTTCAGGAATGTGGATAGATCATAAAAAAATCTGGGGTAGAAAAAGAGAGTGAGGTCTCTAGCACGAAACCATTTAGGTAAATTAAAAGCATCTATGCACAAGACAACATGACTTATTTTTGGAAGGTATGCACATACTTATGGATACTGTCCGAACAGTAGGGGCCTTGCACTGACCGATGAAGATAATGTGCTGTGCCAGAGGGACAGGATGAACTCAGCTTTCCACATCTCGAGTCCAACCAAAGCAAACAAAATACAAGAGAGCTGCAGGTCAATTGCACTAGGCACGTAGAGAAAAGCATTGATTATCCTAATTTGAAAAGATGAAATAAAGCTTCACGGAAGCCATGGCATTCTAGCTGTTCGAGAACAGGATTTACATTGGCCAAGGGGGAAAAGGCTGTTGAAGGCAGAGGCATAAGCAAAGGCTCTGAAAGAAGAAGTCAATTCAGAAAAGGATCCAATGTGCACATCAGAGAGGAGTTGGAGTGGAGACACTGAGAAGGTCACGGAGATGGATGAAAACTGCAGGGGAAGGCCTTCAAAGCCACACTAAAGACTGCGTTTTGAACACATTGGGCAAGCAGGGAATGTTTTAAATTTGGGAAAACATATGTATTTAAGAAAGATATTCTGAAAGCCAAGTTAAAGGTAGATGAGGAGAGTACAGACTACAGTGGGTAGGGCGGGAATCATTTATATCATAGTCACGTGGACATTTGTTTTAAATGCAGATTCCTAGACCCTGTTTCAGGTCACTGTACCAGGAGGTGTCTAGGTAGAGCCCTGGAAGCTATATATTTTTAAACTAGCTCCCAGGTGACTCTTAGCTTATTGGGGATTAAGAACTATGTCATTTTCAACCATGGCAGCATACGAGAATCAGCTGGGGAGATTTTTAAATTCTTCATACCCAGGCAGCTCATCAGGCCAATTAAATTGGAACCTCTCGGGTGGAGTGTGGGCATCAGTATATTTTAAAGCCCCATAAGCAATTCTAATGTACAGCCCAGGCTGAGAACCACTGCACCCCAACAAGCCTTCTTTAGAAAACTCAGAAGCCAGCAAGACTTCCCCTTATTCCATCTTCATTTAATCTCCAGCTAATTTGATTCTCTTCTTAATTGGATCAAAGCCTCAGGCCCTAAATCACTTATATTAAAAATATAAATTACCCAACCTTTTATTTCAAGAACCCCCAGGCACACAGTATAGTACTTTTCCATCCCTGGCTCCGGGCAACTGACATTTGATTATCATAAAAAGACTAAAGTTGGAATTAAATAAAAGTAGCAAGATCCCTGCTCTGGTTTGGTCTGATGAAAAGCAACAATGCCAGGTGGTAGAACACGCCACATACTTTGTATATTAAGTAGACCTTGAAATCATATACATTTAAAGCTCAGACATATACAGATATGATACACATATATCAATTAAGGTGACAGGAATGGGTTTGAAATAAAGAAAGCAACAGACTAGATTTGCACCCTTGAGCAGCACTAAGACACATAAATTATGCCTTGGGATTCTATTATTTATTAGTCAGTGAACATACTTCTGGTTTTAAATTGTGCCTGGCTGGTGTTTCCTGCTGTATCCTCCCCAGTTTCCCATTAAAATATCTATGGAGACAGAAAAACAAGGAAACTTGAAAACTCAAACTACCCAAAACAAAGACTGTCAACTCAGTGGCAGAATCTAGGAAGATCTCCCATTAAATAGAAGGAAATATAATGTATTTTTAAAAACCCTACTGATATCCCTAATGAAATAGACCTATTCCTTTAATGTAAAAATAAATATCTATCAAACGAGGTTCTAAAATTAATACTGGATGCTGAAACTGATAAACAAGAGAGTTTGTTTAGAGATGAGAAATATTTAGGATGTTAATAAAGAAAAATAGAAAACACAATGGAGAAACATACAAAAATAATTGAATAATTGGAAACAGAAGGTTCTTGAATAAGAATATGCTGTATTGCTACTGAAAGTAATCTGTGAATTCAATGACTTCTCTATCAAAGTCCCAATGGGGTTTGGTTTGGTTTTTGTTTTATTTTGCTTTAGAACCTGGCAAAATGATTTTAAGATGTATTTGACAGAATCATCAAAGAGGAAGTGCCAAGAAAATACTGGCAAGAAAACTTTCCCTATCAGATTTTAAAATTTATCCTAAAACTACAGTAATCAAAAAACAGGAATAACACAGGAAGAGAACCAACAGAATGGAGAGTATGTAAATATGAAATTTAATATGTGATTAAATGAGGCATTTTAAATTATCAGAGAAAAAGATTGAGCTCGCTCTCTGGGAAAACAAACTTGAGCTCTCCCTCGATTTTTACCCTAAGTATTGATAGAATTCTAGGCAAATCAAGGAGTTTAAATGTTTAAAAATGAGGAAATATCTTTCAAGCATGTTAGGAAATCTAAAAGTCAAAAGGTAAAGACTAATAGGGACTTCTGGTGGCGCAGTGGTTAAGAATCTGCCTGCCAATGCAGGGCACATAAGTTCAAGCCCTGGTCCGGGAAGATCCCACGTGCCGTGGAGCAATTAAGCCCATGTGCCACAACTACTGAGCCTGCGAGCCACAACTACTGAGCCCTCGTGCCACAACTACTGAAGTCCGCACACCTAGAGCCCACACTCCACAGCAAGAGAGGCCACCGCAATGGGAAGCCCATGTACTGCAGCAAAGAGTGGCTCCCACTCTCTGTGACTACAGAAGGCCTGTGCACAGCAACGAAGACCCAATGCAGCCAAAAATAGATAGATAAATTAATTTTTTTAAAAAGTAAAGACTAATAAACTTGATTATCTGTAAGTCTTTAGTTTCTGTGTGGAATAAAGAAGGAGGAAGAAGAGAAAATCCTGTTATAAACCAATATCTATGGGCTTCAGATAAGGCAGCACTCTCTGGAGACTTAAATCTCTTTGGCTTAAACCCCGGCACCTGATTCTATGAGACCCTCCACTTCCTCCCCAAGACTTCTATACATGCCCTAGGCTCACATTCTCATGGCCACTACTCACCTTTCTTGAAGAATCCTTGATCTAAATCTACATACATCTCCCTCTCTTTTTCATGCCAACTTGGTTACTTCTCTTTGATTTCCTCGAGATTTCAGACTACATATTTAACAAAATGTAATAAATGTCTAGAGTGAGGAAAGATATACTAACAATAGCAAATTGAATATTGGATAGTTTTGTCCTAAAATCTCCTTCGTACACTCCACCGCTTGGAATATATAATTAACAATATTTTTCTGTAGGCTTCAGTCCCCCTGCTATGTCATCTAACCCCTTCTCTCCCAGTATTTCTTTTTGTCTCCTGTATCCTCACTTCTCTGCTTTTTCTAACTTCTGAAATTTCCATTTTATTGTTAAATGTAAAATGTATTAGAAAAATGCTTAATAGTTAAATAGCAAACACCTAGGTCATGCAGCTCAATATTAAAAAAACAAACAACCCAATCCAAAAATGGGCAGAAGACCTAAACAGACATTTCTCCAAAGAAGACATACAGATGGCCAAGAAGTGCATGAAAAGCTGCTCAACATCACTAATTATTAGAGAAATACAAATCAAAACTACAATGAGGTATCACCTCATACCAGTTAGAATGGGCATCGTCAGAAAATCTACAAACAACAAATGCTGGAGAGGGTGTGGAGAAAAGGGAACCCTCTTGCACTGTTGGTGGGCATGTAAATGGATACAGCCACTATGGAGAACAGTATGGAGGTTCCTTAAAAAACTAAAAATAGAATTAGCGTATGACCCAGCAATCCCACTACTGGGCATATACCCAGAGAAAACCATAATTCAAAAAGGCACATGCACCCCAATGTTCATTGCAGCACTATTTACAATAGCCAGGTCATGGAAGCAACCTAAATGCCCATCGACAGACAAATGGATAAAGAAGATGTGGTACATATATACAATGGAATATCACTCAGCCATAAAAAGGAACGAAATTGGGTCATTTGTTGAGATGTGGATGGATCTAGAGACTGTCATACATAGTGAAGTAAGTCAGAAAGAGAAAAACAAATATCGTATATTAATGCATATATGTGGAACGTAGAAAAATGGTACAGATGAACTGGTTTGCAGGACAGAAGTTGAGACACAGATGTAGAGAACAAACATGGACACCAAGGGGGGAAAGCCGTGGAGGGGTGGTGGTGGTGGTGTGATGAATTGGGCGATTGGGATTGACATGTATACACTGATGTGTATAAAATGGATGACTAATAAGAACCTGCTGTATAAAAAAATAAATAAAATTCAAAAATTCAAAAAAAAAAAAGAAAGACATCATCATTGACACCCTAGGACCCTTGTCAAAAGAAAACCACACACACACGGCACAACCACCATTCCATCTCCTAGAAACAACCAGTATTCTAATTATTAATCATGTCCTTAATTTTTTAAATAGTAATCATGTGCTTGTTTTTCTTTATAGATTTACTACCTGAGCATACATCCCTAAACCATATAATTTAATCTCTTTTTGATCTTTGTGTACAAGGAATAACCCTGGCTATGTTCTTTGTGTTGTGCTTTTCTTACCCAACACATGTTGGTAAGATTTATCCATGCTGTAGCATGTAGCTTTAATACATCTGTGTTCACAGCTGTATAGCTTTCCATACCACAATTTATTTATCTATTCTATGTTAATGCTATCTGAGTTCTTTCCGGTTTGAGGAAATTATAAACAAGGCTTCAATGAGCATTATTGTGTGTGTGTATAGATATAGATACAGATACAGATATAGATATAAAAAAAGCATGCAATTTTCTAGGAATATATATATATTGGGTTGCAAAACCTCCCACTTTTCTCTCTTTTTTATCATCTGTTTTTAAACATTTGCCTGCACTTCACTATGTTTGGCTGTCTCTGTGTTTCATTGTTTTCATATACCTGCACAATTACATTTATAATCTAAATGATTTCTTAAGGTATTCTCTTAAGCAAAATTAATTCCTTAAAATACTGTCATGACAGGTGTTAAAATGATAAAAATTTTATCCTATTATACAAGGTTAAGAGGCAAATGACCAGTTTTTTAAAATGTAATTCATATGAGAGATGGTTAATATCCCTAGTATGCAAAAAAGTCATAAGACCATAAGAAAAAGTTAAGACAACTTTTCAATGGGCAAAAAATATGAACAGGCTATTATAAAATAAAAAACACCAAAGGTCAATAAACATATGATGTCTGTTTAATACCATTAATTAAACAAATGCAAGTAAATATAATTTGATATAAGCATTCATCTCTAAGATCAATGATATGAAAAAGCTTGACCAAACTGTGTGCTGGTGAGAATGTGAGAAAAGGAGACTCTTATGAACAGTTAATGGGAATATAATTTGTTTGAACTTGCTGGAAAACTATTTGACATCGTGCATCAAAAGATAAAACTATGTCCATACCCTTTGAATCTAAAACCCACCTTCTTAAAGTTCACCTTAAGGAGATAATTGCCTAGATATGAAAAGACAGACACAGAAGACTCTTCATTGCAGCATTATTAATAGTAATGAAGAGAAGTGACATGCCTGGAAGACCCCAGGCTGGTGGATGGCTCCACAGGACTACACTTGCATTGTCTATGAGGAAGTTTCAAAATGATGTCCAGTAGCTGGGTTTTTTGTTTGCCCAACACATGTAGTTAATTTTTCTAATGTGAGTTTATTGCATTCATTTAAAAATTAATAGATTTCCGTTTAAGTATTGCTTTAGAACTTCTTTAGGAAAATCAGATTCAGCAACTCTGAGCTACCTGTATCTCCACATGATAACAATTAGCTGAAACCGAAGACAGTCTCCTCCATAGTTTGCCATTTTCTTGTACTAGTCCTGGTCCACTCATGTATTTTACCTACCTAATACCTGTGCCGTTTTAGCTTACAACACTTAGGCTAATAATTCATTACATCTTGCCAAGGGCATTGAGCTGCCAAAGATTCGATTCTCCCCCTCTTTTAAATAAGTTCTTTTTCCTAATTATAAAAGTAAGGCATACTCGCTGTAGAAAAGTTAAAAGCACAGAAATGCCTAAAAAATAAATGTCAGTAATATGATCCCTCCTAAAAATAACTGGTGGAATTTATGTATAGATTCTTTTAAGTCTTTCATCCATACATATATTTCTTGCATAAAGTTGCAATCATGTTTTGTATTCTGCTGTTTTCCAGCCTTGCATGTCAAAGACATTGCAACATGAACAGTATTCCATCATTTTTGATAACTGCATATTATTCCGTGGTATGGATGTACCATAGCCATTCTTCTAAAATTGGACATTTAATTAGATTCTTTGTGTTTGGGGGGGGGTCTTTTGTTTTTGTTTTTACTGTAATATATAATGCTGGAGTGAAGATCTTTTACTACGGTTCAGTGCTTTTTTGTATTATCTGTATGAGAGATTCCCAGAAATGGAACTTCTGGATCAAAGCGTATGAGCATTTTTTAAGGTCCTTGATATAGAGAGGAGTGCCAAATTGCTTTCCTAAGGGTTAGTGGATCAATTTATACTCTCACAGTAGGGGAAGGGCCCCTTCTTAAGTTTATATGTTTTCCCCAAGATACAGATACTTTGGGGCCATATATACTGTGAACTCTTCTAAAGTCAGTTTAATTCCATTGATTGGGATCATTACCCATGTCAGTTAACACCTAAATAAACTTTGTCAATCAGGGTCTTGCCAGACTCTAGAACGAACACAGGCAGAATTGATTCAGATGATTCAATATCATTTCTAAGGTCAGGTCTGCACTTGCCCATGAACGTAAAAGGTGAAAAATGAAAAGGTACCAGAAACAGTAACCGTGACCTCCCTGTCCTTCCCTATAAATTCTCACTATATGAAGACCAGAGAGGCATCTCCCAAGGCACAAGTTTGCTGAGGACTTTCCTGCCACTTGGCTGCATCAGCAAGAGTGAAAGGGGTTCCAAAATGCTCCACTTTCAAAGACAGTTCCCTCCAGATGTGTCAGTCCCAGGTACCAAGTCTCTGCACCAGATGTGATCCCTGGGAGCTGAGGTGGGGGAAGAGCTTGGAGCACACAGCTGCAGATGATGAGGTCATCAGCACAATTCGGGGAATGGATGAGTTCACTGGGGAAAGGGAAAAAAAAAATGTCACTTTTCTTTTTTCTTGTTTGAAGTCACTAAGCTTCAGGGTTCAGGAGGGAATTGTTGCTCTGACTTTATTCTCTAGGAGACGTGTGGCTGCCTGCCAGAGGCAGCTGCATGCGGGGTCATTTGCATTGCATGCAGTCTCTGGTTTTAAAGGGAAGCTCTTCCTTTCCTTAGATCATCTGCTTCTTTAGAGTCAGGGCCACTGCCTCACACAGATTGTATTCGCCCTTTAATCTTTTCCCCACCCCTCCCTCTCGCTGACTTACTCTGTGCAGTTTAACAAGCTTCCCAGACAGGTCCTGCAGACTCATCCTGATAGCTTTGCAAGCCAGCTGGAGGACAAAGGAGGAATTATTTCATACACTCATGGCTGGGTGCGGGAGAGATGCACTTTGGGGAACACGTTGGGGTCCCCTTGCATCTCCCTCTCTCTTGCACTCCACCCCGAGGTGCTAACACCTAGTAGCTGGGACCTTAGCTGGATTTGACCTCCTGAAGCACAGTTAAGATTGCTGAACTTTCAGCTGGCTCTGACAAACCTGATGGGGCCCTGAGGGAGCCTTTTCCCAGAAGGAGGAGCAAATTCTCTTTTGTGTATGGGCACATTCTTGAAGTTTCACCAAGGTGATGCCGGGACTAAAAGGGATGGGGAGCCGGTTCTCCAATGTGGGGAAACTTGCTTGCAGTTCAATGAGGCACCTCTTTTCTTTTGGATGGTGCAGGGAAAAGAAAGCAGAAAGGAATGAGACAGAAGGTAGCCTAGGCAAGGGACAGGGACACATGGCCTTTTCTTCTGCAGAGAAAAGCTCATTTCTAGCCAGCCAATTGCTTATTAACTGACAAGAATGTTTCAGGTGTCATTTTATTTTCTCTCTCTCCAGTTAGGGATGATTTCAGCCGTTACTTTAGAAATGATACCAAATGGAGAATAAGTGGTCCATTACAACTTCATCTTTAAAACTCAGGCTGGATAGAGGCCATGTACCATCGACCAATAGAAAGAACAGAGAGATGTAATAGTCACATAGGGGCACCGATGTCATGGAACAGCCGCCATGTTATTAAGCCCCCAAATGTTCCTCCTTTCCTCAGAGAATCTAGCAGTCAATAAAGCGGAGAGCTGCTTGGTAATATCAGATGGACTTTGCTTCTTCCCAGTGGCATTTGAGAGGTCTTGATTCTTATTATTAATGTCACTATGAAGCATCTTGAGGGTGTTTTAAATTTTCAGTCATTTAGTGTGAGAGCACTTCTAATTATCTGGAATCTAAGTAACCAGTATCCTCAATATTTTCTCCAACAATTCACTTTGAGAATAGATGGGCAAAAAAAGGGGCAAAAAGTAACGTCAGACATTTAAAAAAAATACTATGTTTCAAGGGCTATCACAATCTCCCAAGCATTCTGATATCTAGTTTTCATAGGGAAGATACTGAGATGCTTCAAGTAAGAAAGAAAAGTACCTTTATTTACCTGCCATTCATACTAGACTCTGGTTAATACTTCCACACACCTACTTTTGTTTAATCTTCATAATAAGCTGACAATATATTTTAGCCCCATTTTACAGACTAGCCTCTAATTCCACACATTTCAAACCTAGTTTTTCCTCCTCCATTAACCACGTATTTCCAGCGCCAAGCACCATGGGACATTTTCATATGGAGAGTTACCTCTGGCCCTGCCTCTTTGTGTCACATTACCAGGCAGGCTGAAGGCATGTTCCTGGAAGCCATTCCTATACCAAGATGGACAGCAATAAAGTAACCATACATGGAAGTGACTTTGATCCTCATAAATCTATCTCACTCAGCCCAAACTAAATGAATCTCCAACTCAACTGCTTAGGATCACTCCAACTCCATGAAACAGGGGAAATATAAAAGTTGAAACGAAGACAGCAGTCAACTCATTGAGCTTAAAATACCTTATTTTTGCAACAAACATGTGAACACATTGCTAGGCTCCCTCTCAGGGCCTCAGAAGGGGCACAGAAGCTTACGCTTTATTAGCTTCACGGTAAATTGGCCTCTGCCCAGGGATCCTGCCATTGTCCACAGCTTTTGGCATTGACTTCAGAGCTTACTTCATGACTGTCTGAATTGTTTCGCTGGTAGCTTTATGGGTTGATTGGACTTTGGGAAACAACCAAAGTCTTTTGGACTCTGAGTGTCATGGGGTTCAGGTAATTGGTCAGGCTGTGGAGTCCCGTTTTAAAGGCAGAAGGTTTTCATGTGTAGCTCATTAACTATATGGGAACAGTTCTCTGAAACAGGGTGTTGGCCCTGCAAACCACAAAATACGGCCCGGGATCATTCCAAGATCATTCAACAAAGAACATCTCCCAAGACCCTAAGTCCAGCCTGTAACTCAGCCAGTTGTCTTGTTCCTTCCAGTGTACAGAGAATGGAACCCAGGGCTGGGGTGCCCTTGGCCACACACACCAGACACAGAGGATTTGCTTATCCTTACAGCTAACAGCTCTCAGGAGCTGTCTTTGGGGAAGGGTTTTGTTTTGCCCAAACTTCATCCCATGGCTTTAATCCCACTGCATTGGTCATCTTCAGCCTCACTGAATACAGAGAAAGAGAGGCTTCAACCAGCTTGCCAGAGAGGTAAATAGGTTTAAACTTCACCACAGATGGCCTCATCTCTCTGTGCCAGATTTTCAACAACAACTGGTATAGCTAGTGACATGGCAAAGAACCATGGCTAAGCCTGGCTCTTGTCCACCTCGCTGATAACAGAGACCACAAGGGAGGGTGGAGGGGACAGAAACGGCCTGACAGTTTAGGGTGGAGGAGGGAAAAGGAGAGTGAGGGATTGAGGGGTGCAAAGAGAGCGATAATGTTAGAAGCTGGGAGAAGTATCATAACAGAAAAAGAATGGAAACGAGAATATTTTGTCTGATTTATTTATTTATTGCCTGCCACGTTCCACAAAGGACTGATTCCCCCCTTTTCTTTTGAGTTAGGGCCTGACCAAGCTGAAAACTGTCCTTTTCATTCTCTTTGGGTTTACAGGGAGGGGGAAATATAACAGTTAAAAATTGTTTGTTATTTTAAAACTTCATTTTTTCTCTCTCCCTATGTCATCAGCCTCTACTTTCCCACTATTCTCAATTTCTTTTCCTCAAAAACTGGGCAATTACAGCAAATATGCGTTTGCCAGTGTTGTAGGGCCACACTTCAGTGGTTAACTAGAATGGGGAGAAAAAGAGAGAATCACCAAAAAAAAGAAAAGAAAAGGCAAGGAAAAACATGACTTGACCTGTAATCTTTGGGAAGTTGCCAGAATCCTTTGCTAGCAAACCAATTCCATTCCATGGTGTGTATGTGCGCAGGTGTGTGTGTGTGTGTGTGTGTGTGTGTGTGTGTGTGTGTGTGTGTGCATTGCAACATCTCTAAGCCTGGGTGAGCACCGAACACTCAGCTCTTCATGAATTGCTGGGATATATGAGGCAGAAGAAGTGCTACTAGCAGCAGTCATGGTCTACCCGATTATCAAAGAACTGCTCTCCTGATCAGGTTTTGTGCTAAACATGCCAGAAGAAGAAAGGGAGGACTGATGGCTGCTTGCTTGGCATTTCTTTGTAGTCCGGGTCTTTTCTTCCCCTGAGGTGGTTGTTATTGTTAACCGGGGTTGTGTGAAACCCCTTCTGTGCAGAAACTGGAGTTTCCGCTTTGAAGCCAGAGCGTCTTTGTTCTTCACCTAAGTTGGTGCCATTTTCGACAGGAGCATTTGTATTGAAGTCTGGTCAATGCCTACCACCCAGAATTCAGTGAGGCTGTTTGCCAGGTGGGAAAACATAGTGATAATGGGGCCAGAGGGGACAGTTGTGAGTTGGGGGCAGAGGGAGGCTGGGGAGGAGTTGTCTATGTATAAAAACACAGAATAAGACACTGTAAAAGTTGGCTTGGATTTGGGGGGAGTTCAGAGTTCACAGTTCTCCTCTGGGACTTGAATGTTCCAAAAAAGAGTGTTCTGGGGCAGAGAAAAAGAGGGGGGAAAGGCAAGAGGGATGTATTGCTGGATTACAGGAAAAGAAGGGGGAGGGAAGGGTAGAAATGTATGTAATATAATAGAATCCCTTGGTAACTGGCATTGAGACCAGGTACTAACATAGAAAGCAGTCGTTTTCAGGGTTTCCCCAAAACACTTCTTCCAATTTCACTTTTTGAAATTTATCCTCAAAATTCTAACTTGGAAAACAGCTCCAATGTGTTGAATACTGAATCTCTAATGCGCTAGAGTGAAGTGGATTTCCATTTACCCAGAGTTAGGTTTCAAGATTGGCAGATATTGCTTATTAGCAAAATTGGCTTGAATATCCTCAAATCTCCCATTAATGACACATATCCATGAATAATAATTCTTATCCACACTAAGGCTGGAGAACCACTGACCTAAAGGGAGAAACAAAGAAACAAAAAGACTGGGTTAGCCTGTCAGTTTTCCTTTCACAGCACCATCAAGTCCAGCTGTGATGGGGGCAAGAGTGGAGATCTCTCTAGGGCTTGGCGATAGGATTTATTCCTACCCCTTTCAGTGTGGAGCCCCCATTACCTTAATGCATGTTGTGATTCTTTTGTTGTTGTGACAATTAAGCTAGATAATGTAGTTCCTTCTCATGGCAGGGAGTTGTCCCTAAAGTTGCATGTAAATTTGCTTCTAATTCAGCTATCGAAGCATTAGCTTGTTGGCTCAGCCCTACCGTTGATTAGCAGGTGAACTCAGGCAAGTCACTTAAGATCTCTACAATTCCATGTGTCTGTGGTCTAGATGGCTTCTGAATCCCCTCCAGTGAGAACCATCCCTCCTGCTACAATTAAAACCTCATCTTTAGGCTGACAGAATCATACTGGGCGTTAAGTGTATGCCGTATTGTAGGTCACTGACAGGGTCACTCAAGTAGGGAGAGATCATCAGCATATGGGCAGCCAACTTCACTCTGTTCTGGAGCCAGAAGCGGCCCCTGACACTCTGAATGGACACTGGCAGTCCTGGACCTTGGGGCCCAGTGAGTAGCAGGGTAAAATGGGCAAACACATTATCACTAACTAGAAAAAAATACATCTCAACCCAAACTCCGGGGCAGTGACACTTCATCATGCATGTTTTTTGGGATGACAAAAAACACATTAGCAAACCCCTAATGTGGAGCCCTTTCAAATCAGCATTATTTGAATATTTTTTCAACACGTATTTATGGACAGAAACTCTTTTCCTAGTAACAAAAAAGTGTGTTCATAAATAGATTCACATTACTAATTTACCTTCCTTGGCTGAATTAAACTCAATATACAAAAAAAAAATCAACAAGAATATATTAGGAAGCAGATTCAGAGTTTGAAGACAAAGGACTTAAATATATTTTAAGTATAGATGTAGTGAGGTCTTAAAAGCCAAAAATTATTGCTTACATTCTTTGAACCAGAAATGAAGATGCCCCAGAGGCATCTTACAGGGTAAATCATTAAACTGCATTGGCTGGAGAAGCATATACAGTAGCTGAGACGATAAAGCCTTCTACAGTTGAATTGCAGAATACCTGCTGTATGAAAAGTCAGTAAAAAGAATTCAAGCACTGTCATGTTCCAACAATACAGTAACTTGTTGATTTAAAGATTTTGCTGGAAACGTGCAGACTGAGTTGCCCTCTCTTCTGCAGAATTGTACTTTTACCTCATAAATGGAAGAATCTACAAACATAGCGATTTTGCTTGTATTTGTCTAATTATTAAAGAAGATTGTCTTTTATTTGAATGTCTGATAACAAGCACAAGTGGTGTTGAAATAGTGTTCCACACCTTTTTAAAAATCTATTGATTAATTCTGGAACAACCACGTTGACCTCATGTTGATGTTGCAAAAATAATGGTGGATAAACCTACTGGCATCTTGGCACAAATCATGGCAGTGGCACCAAACTGTACCAGTAATTGCTGTATTCTTTACCACCACACACTTAAAGTGAAAACAAATGCTTGTTTCACTTAAGACTATGCCTGATGAAGCAATAAAAAGTATTACTCCTATTAAACTTGACCCTTCAGTACACATTTTAAAATTCTGTGACAAAACGGGAAGCACACACAAAGTACTGCTGCATATTGAGATAAGATGATTTACTTCTACAAATGTATTGAAGAAAAGCGCTTATGTGCTTGAGTTGCAAGCTGAATTACTTTTTTCATGGAAAACCATTTTTACTTGAAAGAATGATGTAAAAACTATGGCTGTTTCTCGTTGGGTATTTGGCCAATGTTTTCTAGAAAATGAATTAAGTAAACCTATAACTTTAAAGAAAACAGCTGATATTATTCGTTGCCAGTGATGAAAGCTGAACTTTCAAACAAAACTTTGAATTTTGGTAAACTTGTCACCATGAGCTTTATAGCTTCCTGGTGCTTATATATTCTTCTGATGAAGTCAACAGTGATATGTATGAATTTTGTAATTTCTTATGTTTGTGATGTTTTATTATGTTATTATATATTTTTTGTTTATATTATGATTTGATGTTTTACAAGGAAACACATCTGTGGTTCACTCAGTAAACCAACATTTTCCAAATAACTAACACCCGATGTTAACAAAATCATGCCTGGCTGAAAGATCCGTCCAAAGTACAAAGTGGGCCAATAAACTTTTATGTGACAGAATAAAAAAATGTTATGGATTAGTTTCAGAGTCCACATTTCATCTAACTTTTAGGAAACTACCACTTGTCAAGTTTTGGTGTAGTGTCGAAGAATTTTCACAATTATCTGAAAAAGCTCTATTGAAATACTCCCCCCTTTTCCACCTACAGAACTGTGTGAGGCTGGGTTTTCTTCATGTACTTCAACCAAACAACATTATTGCAATGGACTGAATGCAAAAAACAGGTAAGAGAATCTAAAATCTGTTAAGCCAGCACAGAGACTTGCAAAAGTATAAAACGATGGCACTCTTTTCACTACATTTTTTTCTGAAAGAAAAATAGTCATAAGATAAAGTTACTTTCATGAAAATATTTGTTAACATATACTTTCTTTAAGAGATTCGTTTAATTCATCTTTTACAAATTTGTTTTAATTTCTAATAATAATATATATAGCCTTCATAAACAAAAGTTTTGGGGGATAGTCAATAATATTCAGGAGAATGAAGGAGTCCTAAAGCCAAAATATTTGAAAACTGTGGACTTATTTCATTGTATTTTACTCTGTCTCCCTCACTATACTGAACTCCTGAAGGCTGAACACTATATCCTGTTTGAGTCTGTAACTATCCTTAGTGCCTGGTACTTAGTAGATACTAAGTAAATATTCACTACAGGAATGAATGAGTAAATTATTCAACTTCAGTGTCTGAAATTTTCCTGCATTCTGTAATGCTGTCCTTGGTCTCACTGGCCAAGTAAAACTCCAGCAGTCACAATGACCAGGTTGTGGAGCAAAACATAAAGGAAAGATCACACATTCTTTCATATGCCCTCTAAGATCCTCCATGGCTTCCCCTCTAACCTCATTTCCACCACTCCCTGCCTAATGCTTCATGTTTCAGCCGTCAAGCTGCTACTAATCATACTCTTTTTTGCTGTTGTCGTTCAGCTCTCTCTCTCTTTCTCTCTCTCTCTTTTTTTAAATATATATATATTGAGGTATAGCCGATTAACAGTGTTGTGATAGTTTCAGGTGCACAGAAAAGCGACTCAGCCATACATATACATGTATCCATTCTCCCCCAAACACCCCTCCCATCCAGGTTGCCACATAACATTGAGCAGAGTTCCCTGTGCTATATACAGTAGGTCCTTGTTGGTTATCCATCTTAAATATAACAGTGTGTACATGTCAATCCCAAACTCCCTAACTATCCCTTCCCCCCTGGTAACCATAAGTTCGTTCTCTAAGTCTGTGGTCTGTTTCTGTTTTGTAAATGAGTTCATTTGTATTTCTTTTTAGATTCCGCATATAAGGGATATCATACGATATTCCTCTTTCTCTGACTTAATTCACTCAGTTTGACAATCTCTAGGTCCATCCATGTTGCTGCAAATGGCATTATTTCATTCTTTTTTATGGCCGAGTAATATTCCATTGTGTATATGTACCACATCTTCTTTATCCATTCATCTGTCGATAGACACTTAGGTTGCTTCCAAGTCTTGCCTATTGTAAACGTGTTGCAATGAACATTGGGGTGCATGTGTCTTTTCAGACCATGTTTTTCTCCAGATATATGCCCAGGAGTGGGATTGCAGGGTCACATGGTAGCTCTATTGGTAGTTTTTTAAGGAACCTCCATACTGTTCTCCATAGTGGCTGTACCAATTTTCATTCCCACCAACAGTGTAGGAGAGTTCCCTTCTCTCCACACCCTCTCCAGCATTTATTATTTGTGGATTTTTTTTGATGACAGCCATTTTGACTGGTGTGAGGTGATATCTCATTGTAGTTTTGATTTGCATTTCTCTAATAATTAGTGATGTTGAACATCTTTTCATGTGCCCCTTGGCCATCTGTATGTCTTCTTTGGAGAAATGTCTATTTAGGTCTTCTGCCCATTTTTTGATTGGTTGTTTGTTTCTTTGATATTGAGCTGCATGAGGTGTTTGTATATTTTGGAGATTAATCCTTTGTCAGTTGCTTCATTTGCAAATATTTTCTCCCATTCTGAGGGTTGTCTTTTCATCATCTTTGTGGTTTCCTTTGCTGTGCAAAAGCTTTTACACACATTCTTATATCCTCAATGCCATACATAGAGTCTGATACTTAATGGGTGCTTAATAAGAATTACACTGAACTGAAATACTTCCTCTCCATGATGTTAAAGCTTAGGTATAAGTCATGCAAGCCCCAGTCAACTTCACTTACTTTTACTGAGCACTTACATGTGTCAACCACTATGGTAGGCATTGGGTATTGCAAATATTTATATCAGAGAGCTTACAGTCCAATGGAAGAGAGAGAGTCTTTAAATGGCAGAATATAATAAGCAAGCTATGTACATGTGTTTCTGTAGAGCCCAGGAGAAGCATATTTCTCCAACAGATATTTAGAACACCTTCCATGTGGCAAGACACTTGTGCAAGACACACATGGAAGCATGTGCCCTCAGTGAACTTAAAGTCTTCCCTCAGTAAAGGAGACAGGCATTAAACAAATGTCATACAAATGAGGTATGTAATTACAAACGGTGAGCAGGACCGGGAAGGAAAAATCATAAGAAGATACTATTATCAAGGGTCTAATTTAGACTGGGGAGGGAAAAGGGATCAGAATGGGTGTTTCTGAGAATGTGCCATGAATATGCAGGAGTGTAGGTGTTAACCACCGGAGAGGCAGAATACTGAGGAAAGCATTCCAAGCAGTGGGAAGGGGGGGGCCATTCGGCAGGGGTGGAAGGCTTGCCATGAAAGTTGCCAGGCTTGCCAGGCTGGAAAGGTAGAGTGAGGGCTGGAGGAAGGGGAGAAAGACTAACACAGCACAGCACAGACGCTTGAAGAGGCCCAGAGCTAAGTCTGGATACTTCACTTTCCTCTTGTGATACGCAGAGCTGTGATTCTGGGTGGTCTGTATTCATCTCACATAAGCCCTCACAAGATAAATGGAGCCTGTTTCCTCAAGTGACTACTGCTAAGAGAAAAGTTTTCTTCAGATGTATGTTTCCATCAGCACTTTCCCCATAGGGCACCTAAAAACTTGATTTATCATAAATGTTTCACCCAGAATACATATACAGTAACACAAATGTGGCATATTTAAATGCACTCCTCAGAGAAATTTGCTGGCAGTGATCACATACCATAAATAAAGGAAAAAATAGCCCAGCTATGGTTGTTTCCAGAAGGAGTAGATAGACCCCTACTCAGGCTACTGCCCAGAAGCTGAAACATAAGAGATTCATGGAAATGTTATGGGAACACCCATCCTGGGCCTGGGACCAACTCTTACTTAAGGGTTGGCCCCTCAAATGGGAGGAATACTAGCAAAGCTGCACGGATTACTTCAGTTGGTTTGCTAGAAATGGGGAGGGAGAAAACGGGGATGGCCATTTCAACAACCTAGGTCCTGTTGAGTAATTAAGGTATACTGACTAAGGGCAAACCCCAGCTTAACCATGAACTAGCTCTGTGACCTTGGTCATTTAATCTATCCGTCACTCATATCCTCCTCTGTAAAATGAACTAATACGTGTTATGGGCATTAAATGAGATAATGTAAGTCAGTGCTTAGCAAAGCATTCACTACATGTCAAGTCTCAGCGTGCTGGGCTTCAAGACCAGCTTAACTGCCTGTTTTACCCCCATGAGTAACCACTCATTTGGCATCTGAAGGACACAGTTATTGTAATGAATCAGTCTGTTTTTAGTCTTCGTGCAGATAACACTCATTTCATGGAATCCTAGCCAAGCAGCCATAAAAGATTTTCCCCCTTCCTTACTGCTGTAACCTCTATACCCTGTAAAAATATTCTAAGAAAGCCCTCTCTATTAAAATCTGAAACATGGTTCTAAAAGAGCCCTCTCTTCACAGAATTTGCCAACTGCTTCCTTTACGGCTCTGAACAGACACTGCAGCTTTGAGAAGAGCAGCCCCTCTCCTGTCACTCACCCACACCCCCGGGGTGGGGGGGCACCCGAATCCCCACTCTGAGCAGAGCACTTTCACAAGCCCTCATTTTACACCCACCAACACCCTGAGCCTGCCACACTCCCCCAAGACTGGGCAAAGCATGAAGTAATCACAGACTTTGGTATTTTTCCAACCACAAGCCCCCTCAAGGTCCAATGCATCCGAGAGAGAAAAGTGACTCTCTCTTACCTAACCCACAGTGGAACAAGGATCAATAGAAACCACATCAAGATTGTGCTTGGTAAGTAGTTAGCAAGACTTTCAAAAGTGTACATTTGGCTTAAGCATGCCTGAAATATGAAATAACTAGAATAACACCCCTCCTTTGACCTTTGCATAGGGCCTTTCACAGGAATATCTCAGGACCTCAAATGAAAGAAAGTACTTAGAACCTTGAAACACTTTTTAAAACCTGCAGACAGCTTAATGTGAGGGGTCTTGTGAACAGTTCGTTGTCAGGAGTTTCTAGCAAGTGTTATTTCTTCCTGAATTCCAAGAACCAAGTGCTCTGAAGTTTACATTCACACAGGATGAACAAGCCCACCACAGCATTTAAAAGGATAAAATACCTGATGTGGTTTTCTTTGAGGGACAGGTTTAACACCCGTACACACACGCCCAGACCCAGTGCCTGGCAAGATGGCAGAGAGGCAGATGGCCTCCCATAGTTAGGGCCACACTAACATCACATACACAGTTTATAGCAAGTGTTGGCAACTGGAAAAATAATTTATGACAGTAAACAAATGGCTCTTAAAAAAAAAATCTGTAGGGTGATAGAATGCAGTGACAAAAGACAAACATTTGGCTAAATAGCATTCAAAGAAGAAAAAATGGACAGGATCATCATGTAGAATGTTCTCGTGCATGTGAAGAGTGCCAAGTGATAGGGCTTATAAGTAATGAGAGGGAGAGAGAAATCTGAAATAAGATTGTCATTGCAGCCACACTGCCATCGCCAGACTCTTCTGTTCTACCTCAGTCCAAACAGTCAATGTAAATCCTTCAGTTCTAGAATGTGTCCTGGAATAGGCAGAACTTTAGGTTTTATGAGGAGAAACTTGACTTTGGCTTTAAGAAGAAGAAAAAAATCATTGTATTATGGCCACTAGACATACATCTGATTCTAGGACCTCCCTCAAAAACAGCTGCTGGTGCTCAAGGTAAGAAAACAATGTACAAAGTTTTAACAAGCATTTGCTATCCTGATTGGTATGGACACTTAACTTTTCAATCTTTAAAAAAAAGCCCTCTAGGGGCTTCCCTGGTGGCGCAGTGGTTGGGACATGGGTTCGTGCCCCGCTCCGGGAGGATCTCACATACCGCGGAGCGGCTGGGCCCATGAGCCATGGCCGCTGAGCCTGCACGTCCGGAGCCTGTGCTCCGCAACGGGAGAGGCCACAACAGTGAGAGGCTCACGTGCCGCAAAAAAAAAAAAAAAAAAAAAAAAGCCCTCTTATTTTTATGATTGTAAAATAATACCTGCTAATTGCACAGCTAAGAAACTTGTAGTGAACATTAAAGCCAGTTACACATGGATGTCAATCTAAAGAATTGTACTAAGTATGGTTGCAAAAGCAAATGTGTCCATAGATTGTTCTTAAAATATTAGATATAAAATGTAAAAAATAATAATTATAGCAATAATTGAATAAAAATAATCTAGTGCTAACCCCCAAATTATATTTTCAAAAATTGGGAAATAAGAAGCTGGAAGAAAGCATGAAAAAATATAAGAATATTAAATTCTTTGTCTAAAATACAGGGTTTTAAAGATTCATGTTTATTTTTGACTTTAATAATTAAAGAGATGTTGGTCAATGGACAATTTTTTAACTTAAAAAGAAATAGAATTAAACTGGAAAATGAACCTTCCAAACACTGTAGAAAATAAAAGGAAATTATAGTCTACATGGGGGAAAACAATAAAGAGGCTTAGAGAGAATAATTAAAATAGATATTAGAAGTAAAATCACAATAGTTACATCAATAAATGGGTTGAACTCCCTATTAAAATACAAAGAATTTCAAAGTAAATTTTTAAAACTCAATGATAGTTTATTAAAAGTGAAAATTTATTAAAGTTTACTAAAACATAAAGTCAAAAAGATAAAAAGATATTAAATGTATTCGCGTTCCCCTTTTCCCACCAAAAATAGGTGTCACAATACACCCTAGTGTCACAATACACCCTAGTGTCACAATACACCCTAGTGTCACAATACACCCTAGTACAACAAAAAGGAAAATTCACCACAATAATCATGAGACACAAATATAACTTGTGATATATATCAACTTATCATGTTGATAAGTGGTTCAATTCATAATGAAGATATGAGTCAACAGATTTTATGTGCCAAAACTCATTGCATCCAAATGTACAAAAGGAAAATGTTTGCAGTAGGAGAAAGTGACAGAAATAAAATAGAACTGATCCATGAAAAGAACGCTCTCAGTTTTAGATAGCTCTATAATGCCAAATATACACGGGACATGGAGGGGCTGAAAAATAACAATTGATGTGAGTGACTTACTAAATATGTATCTACAGATATCCATCTCAAACATTGCAGACTACAGACAACACGTTTTTTGGCTCCCATGAAATATTAACAAAAACCAGAGTGTGTTGTGTACGTGTATAAAATGTACATAAATACATATATTATAAATATTTACAATTAAATGTTTATATAAAAGATAAACATTTATAGAGAAGATATAAATGCTTTTAAGAAAAACAGAAATTTTATCAATCTCTTATTAAATTGACCTGTTAAAAAAAAACAAAAACCTCCATTTTAAAAGTCAAAGTAAATGCCAGCCATTTGGAAGTTTTAAGGTGCTCCTTTAAGTAACTCTCTATTAAAAGAAAAAATAAAAACTGGAGTTACAAATGATTTATAAAGTAATTAAATAACCTTTAGGATGAAGCCAAGTTTATATCAGACAAAAATTCATTCTTAAATGTTTTAAGTATTAAGAAGGACAAAATGTAATAAGTTAAGCATTAAATTTAAGATAGAAAACAAAAAATTTGTAAGAAAAATTGGTAGAAGGTATTGAGGAGGATAACATAAATAATTGACTTAAAAGTCAAAAAAATCAATAAATACATTCAAGCATAAAAAAGACTTTTAAAAGTTAACATAATTTACCAACCACCTCTCCTTAAATCTAAAGAAGAGAAAAAATAGGAAGAAAAAAATGTGGGTAACCATAGACATGAAGATTTTTTAATTATTAGATCATACTCAACATAATTTTATGCTAATATAATGATGAAGTGGACAATATTTGCAAGAAATAGATATTACCAAAATTGGCTCAGGAACTTAAAAACTTGTATAAACTAGTAATCCAACTAAAAAATTAGAAAAAGTTGTGAAACATTATTAATAATATTTTTGAGTGCCTACTATGTGCTCTGCCTTGGATCAGGTACTTTATTCATTACCCCGATATAACAACCCTATAAAGTAGGTATTATTATATACATTGCTCTGTTTCCATATCACCCTGTATTTCTCTTATCAAAAAACTCATTACATGCTGTTGTTGTCATCTGTCTTCCCTACTAAACTCTAAACTCCACCAGGCTAAGTGTCCTCCATGAGCACCTCCTGTATTCCCAGCACCTACATTCACATAAAGCCTGTCACATAAGGGTAACTCAACAAACTATTGAGAGAATGAGAACACTGGGAACTCCCATAATACAGTATAGTTAGTATAGTATAGTATAGTATAGTATAGTATGGAAAAATTACAGTACAGTCTCACTTATGTATATGGATATGAAAGTCCTACCCAACATATATGTGTGTATGTGTTTAACTATAATGTAATAGTTGCATTCCTAAGAAACCTCATATTATTGAGAACTATGTTATTAAAAAATTCTTTCAATGAGATGAAGGAGAAGACACAATAACAAAGTTACTTTCCTGCAGGAAGTGGAATAATTTTTAATAGAAAAAAATGTGTAGCTATAGCAAACCTACACTGAGCATATCTACCCTTTGATTATGGTATGTGCAGAAATCAAGCCTTTTCATATATCTTCCAGTACTGTCATTAGACCAGGTCTTCTTATATTGCTTACCCATGTTATCACCTTTATCAAACCACTTTTCCTTTTTTCTTGTACTATTTCCATCAGTAGGCTGATGACTTCAGCTATCACCCTTGCAGTGCTAGGCTACTGCTTTTGTCTGTGACCGTCTTCTGTCCCTGAGGTAGAGGGTCCGTGACCCATGCTGGTCCCCTGAGGCTGCCTCAGCCACAGTGAAACAACCCAAGAAATGAACACTAATCTGAAATAGGTGGGCCTTTAACCCTAGAGAGAAAGCATGCCATTTCCTCACATTTATTCCTGGCCCTAAAGTCTTACTGTTCAGCCATTACTTCAAGTCTGTGATGTTCCCAATATCCTCCCAATAAATCCTTTTGTTGTGTTGGTTGTAGTTCAAGTTAGCCCGAGTCCATTTCTTTTACTTACAAGGGAGGAAAAAACCTTAATTGATAGACCCATTTTTTAATGATAAATCCTAAAAACATTCAGACATAACAAGAGTTTTTGGTTTTGTTTTTTTCTATTTACCATTGCAGTGTTAGTACCTGATATCAATGGTGCCTTGGGCAGTTAGTCTAATGCAAAATGTCTTTCCTAAATGATGCATCATATTGTATCCGGTTTGCCTCAGGAAAACATGTGCTGTGACAGAAACACGGGCACTAGAAGAACAGGATGACCTGTCAGAGATTAACCTTGATTTTGTTTTCACTCTGTCTCCTCTCCCAACGAAGAAATAGAACAGCCTTAGTCTTCCTTGGAAAACGAATTTCTTCTAAGGCAAGAGGTAGGGGCCTGGTGTCTGGGAATAAGCATATTTAAGAGATTTGAGTTATACAAATCTTGGCCTCTACAGGTAATAAATCTCTACGGTGTTTATCAGAGAAGGGAGAATTACCAAGTGTTTCTGTTAAAGTGTTAAAAAAGAAACATTTCATTTTGATATTATGGCATACACAGACCATGATGATATGTGAATTGCATATTGGGGTAAACAAAGAGGTTGGTCACCCTCTTTGAGGTCGGTTGTGGGGTTCCCAAAAGACAATCCAGGTAACAACCCTTGGTTCTGACCCTCTTTCATTGTCTCCCCTGGGGCACTGATTCCATCTATGCCTCATCTGTAGTAGGTTCAATGAACAGGTACCCTTTCTTCTGCAGCAACACCATCAAACAGAAAGCTGGCTCAATTCTTGAACAAAGGCTTCTCACTGGTCGCTTGTAAATATTACATATTCCATTTGTAATAATGCTTCTGAGCAAGTATATAAAGAGCTTGGCCTCAACTGAGAATAATTGTTAATAGTGATCATTGGCCGTTTTCATCTGTTTTTGAGGAAGAGAGGGAGGCGAAATAATTAAATGTGTTTTGAGCCCGTGAGGCCTCAGGCACATGATGGAATTCAGACCAGGTTATCTTGAAAGACTCTTAAAAGCTGGCTAAGACTAAAAGAAGTCTGTACGTATGCTTACCAGAAGAACAAAAATTTTCATGATAGACCCAAACTGAAACAACCCAATGTTCATCACCAACAGAATGAATAAATATATTCATACAGTGGAATACTATACAACAATGAGAAGATGAAAATGTATTACCATGCAACAACATACGTGCAACTCACAAACATAATGTTGAGCAAAAGAAGCCAGATGTAAAAATTACCAACTATATATAAAGTTCAAGATCAGGCAGAACTGATCTATGCTCTTAGTGGGTGAGTAGTGATCAGAAGAAGGTTATCATAGCAGGTGGGGGGAAGGCACTTCTAGAGTTCTGGTGGTGTTCAACAGCTTAATCTGGGTACTGGTTAAACAGGTGTGTTCAGTTTATATAATTCATCAAGCTGTAAATCTATTATTTGTGCTTCTCTCTGTATGTGTGTACTATTTGATATAAAAATTTTAATTGATACTATTTAGAAAGAAGAACAAGCAGAGAGTGGGAGTTTCTTCTAGGCCTGTGGGTCCCAACCTTTTTTAATTTATGGCACACAGAGAACATGATAATATTTGAATGCAGATTGGAGTAAAAAGAGAGATTGGTTAAAAACTGAAGAACTGGCCCAGGGGCTCCAGCTGCCCTGGGGGCTGAGAGGATCAATTTTTAAGAACCTTTCCTTGTCTTCATTAGCAGGGAATCTATGACTTTCCCTTCTAGCCAGAGGGATCTGAGTGCACAGCCAGGAAGGACTGGAAGAGCATGGTGTCAGACACGTAGACCCTAAGAATTGCATCCTCCCTTTGTATCCATTGACCTCTCTAGCCGTGGCTTCCAAATTCAATTAGCCAGGTTTGACCATTGCACGAGCATTAGAGACCCCATTTGTCTTAACAGTGCTACCCAGGTCTCTCACCCTGCTACTGCTTTCCAGATTTCTTTCTCCAGGACAGTATCTGTTTCAAATTATTGTTCCCCAGATGTTTTGGGTTCTCTTTCTCCAATCTGAATCATATCTGGCTATTTCCTGCCTATATTCCTGATCTCAGTCTGCTTTTGTATTTCTTTTCTATCTTCACTGGAACTTTCAACACCTCCCATTTTGCATCCTTTATGCATTTTGTTAAATCAATTATATCCATTTTTCAACGATCTCAAAGAAAACAGTTAGCTTGCAATCAGAGGCCCCAGATTTATTTCCTACGATGATGCTATGTGGCTTTAAACAAGCAATTTGCCTTCTCTGGGTATGATCTGTGGATCGAGGAAACCATTTTCTTGGCTCTCTATCAGAGAAGTATCTGTGGCAAGGAGATTCCCATAATGGTGAGCCTTGAGCTTTCAAAAGATATTCAGGGGAAAATCAATTTTAAACAAGGAAGTCACCGCAGGCTACCATCATTAGAACCTAAATCTCCAAATCCATCCACTCAGATACTCCTGTTGGTTGTCGCATCAAAAGCTCCATGAATTCTGCCTCTCATGTTTGTCCACTCAGTCATTGGTATCTCCCATTTGACTCCTGGTGATGGAGCACTTTCCATGTCACTGATCTAAAATTAGACTTTGATATTCTGCTCTGTACCCGCCTGGATTTCTAATTCCCCATCCAGCTGTTCTGACCCCATTAGAAAGTTGCTTTACCACCACAACACACACACACACACGCGCATGCACACACACACACACACACACACACTCAAGCATGTGCTGGGAGCATTGAAAACCACTCCAGAAGAATGTCCTCAAACCAGGGATATTTAGACTTAGATTTTATGGATCAGTAGAAAAGCAATGTTAACAGGGGTAGTTGTCACAAGATTATTCCCTGGAGTTCTAACGTCCTATAAAGCTCTAGTTCTTATGTTGGATACGGTAGAATAACTAAGTCAAGTTCATACAGGACTGGCTCAAGGAACGGGGGCCATGTCTTTTAATGTTCAGTTGTATTCGTTTTCTATGCTTTATAACAAATTACCACAAATTTAGCAGTTTAAATCAACACACGTGTATTATTTCACAGTTTCTGTAGGTGAGAAATCCAGGCACAGCTTAACTGTGTTCTCCACCTCAGGGTCTCATCAGGCTGTAATCCAGGTGTCAGCCAGAGCTAAGGTCTAATCAGAGGCTCAAGTGGCGAAAGAGCTGCTTCTAAGCTCTCAGGCTGTTGGCAGAATTTATCTCTTTGCAGTTGTAGGGCCGAGGTCCCTATCTTGCTGGCTGTTGGGTAAGGGTTGTTCTCAACTCTGAGAAGCTTCTCAGAGTTCCTTGTCATGTGGCTCTTTTATGGGCCCTATTATAATATGGTAACCTACTTCTTAAAAGCCAACAATGGAGATACTTTTTCTTTTTTCCCCCAGTTGTATTTTATTTTATTAATATATTGGCATATCAACATGTTGTACACCTTAAATTTATACAATATTATATTGGCATATAATATTGTATAAATTTAAGGTGTACAACATGTTGATTCAATATACTTCTGTATTGCAAGATGATTACCACCATCTCATTAGCTAACACCTCTATCTCATCACATAATTATCATTTCTTTATTGCGGTGAGAGCACTTAAGATATACTCTCTTAACAACTTTCAACTATATAATATAGTATTATTAGCTGTAATCATCATACTGTACAATAGGTCCCAGAACTTGTTAATCTTACAACTGGAAAGAGATATTTTCTCTGCCAAAATAAAAATGTATCATCCTAAGGACCTATTAGGCTTCCTGCATTCTGCTTTCAAAAGCTAGATTACTGACCATATGGCCCCTTTTGACTGAAAACTAGGAAACTCTGAGCCAGATCTGTAGCTCAATCACAGCAGCAGTGTTGGTTTGACCTACACATCTCCTTTCACATTCCAGGGAACCTCTTTACAAAGAAACTGGCATTATCAAAAAATAGACCTCTGGCATCCTCCAGGCCATGGTCTGCTGTTGGCTTTTTCAACATCTGATATTTGAGTTATTGGTTAATGTTCAGTTAACAGTCCCTCCTTGATGCCCTAGAAACCTCAGCCATGCTTCTATTACTTTGACTTCCTGCCTCTATGGATATGTTATTTCTTCTGACTGGTTTACCCTGGTTTGAAAAGCAGTGCTAGGATCTTTTTTTTTTTAATTAATTTATTTATTTTTGGCTGCTTTGGGTCTTCGTTGCTGTATGCGGGCTTTCTCTAGTTGCAGCAAGCAGGGGCTACTCTTCATTGCAGTGCGTGGGCTTCTCACTGTGGTGGCTTCACTTGTTGTGGATTATGGGCTCTAGGTGCACGGGCTTCAGTAGCTGTGGCACGCGTGCTCAGTAGTTGTGGCTCACGGGCTCTAGAGTGCAGGCTCAGTAGTTGTGGCACACAGGGCCAGTTGCTCCGCGGCATGTGGGATCTTCCCGGACCAGGGATCGAACCCGTGTCCCCTGCATTGGCAGACGAATTCTTAACCAGTGTGCCACTGGGGAAGCCCTGGGATCTATTTTTTATAGTTACTTCATTAAGCAGTTGATACATCGTTTGTTACAGGCAACTTTACATTCCTTTTGCAAAACATATAAAAATTCAAAAAATAAAACCCAATATTTTAATTCTAGAACTTCACTATGATGCAAGGTTAAAACCTAGAAAAATATTTTGTAAATTTCTAAATATATCTCTCCTATCAATCATTGCCTTCTCAATTAAAAGATATTTCAGTATTAATTAGACATTGAAATAAAGCAAGGGACTCAACTTGTCAATCTAGAATTCTCACTTTTTTGAGAATTAGCCCCCAAGTCAGTCCCTTCTTTACTCCTAATGGGGAGATAGAGTCATCACCAAGCCCTTTAGCTGCTCGTAGCCCCTAAATGGCACATGGTGAGAAATGGGTCCCTCCAGAACAGGATAGCAAAAGGAAAGGGTGGGGAGATACAGAGGACCCTAGATCTTGTTAGGCAAATGTGGGGTGAATGAGTGACAATAACCCTTAACCATTTACAGTTTTAGTGGAGCCAAGGTGACCCAGAATCATTTGGAACTCAAAGAAAATGATTTTGTGTATGAGGGGATCCCAGTGATGAAGTGTTGATGGCTTGATTCACATTAACAAAATAAGAAAGTTAGGGAATTGAGAAAGGAAAAGTGTTAGTGAAAGATATTGCATCTGTTATTGTATATGTGAGGGTGAGGGAGATAGAGATCTCTATTTTTGAGTTATTCAGTGGGGTTGAGTAGGCCCCAGGACATTCCCATTAGTGGATAATTTCGCAGAGACATCGTTCACTTGTATGGGAAGAGAAAACTGCGTATACTTGCTGGTGAAGTGAACCGAGGGACAGCCTCCTATGAGCAGGTGGATGCCCGCAGTGTGGAGTGGGTTTCCAGGTAGATATGGGAAGCACACTGGGAGCCTGAAGCAAGGAGGTCTATTACCTCTGCCAGTGTTGGAGCAGGACACTGAAGTTAAGAGAAAAAAAAGTGAGGCTTTTTGAATAAGTCACCTAGGGCTGGAAGAAACATTGTTTTGTTTTCCTAGAGCCTCTTTGGCATGCTTCCTTGAAGCTAGGCCAGTCTTGGAGATTTTAATAAATTTTCCTGCTTTGGATGGACTTGGGCATTCTAGCCAACACATTGTCTGTGCCAAGCTTCCCCTAACTGGCAAGTAGTATTTATGTTAAGCAATTCTTAATAGTGCCTTCATTGGTAGATTACTAAACATTAGGTAAATCAACAGTAGCTCTTCATCAAGAAGATCAGTGACCCTTGGCACAGGATAATTGCCAAGAACACTTGTATTTCTTGTTCCTGCATCTGTGTGGTCTTTGGATGTTGGCACGCTTGGCAGGGCACATGATGGAATATTGAGTGCACAAGATTTAAAAGGTAGTAGACTTGCTCCTGGATCCAGCTATGCCACGACTAGCTATGTGATGTTTGGCAACTAAAAACTTCATAATTTCCTCAATCCCAACTGTAAAATGGGAATTAATATAACAGTGATTAAAAGCGATTTATACATCCAGCACTATACTAGACCCTGGTGGGGCCGGGAGGGTAGGAGAGCATGCTTAAAGAATTATGGCTCACTTCCTGGCTTCAAGTGGTCTGTACTCCTTACCTCACAGGGTTGAAAATACTAAATGGGGTGGTGTATACGCTTTGAAAAAGTGTAACGTGCTATATAAACACAATTTATTACTACATTTACTGAAGGTTCCTATAGTTTAAAATAATTTATTTTCCTGACAACATGATGCTTCCATGTATTTCTCAGTAATTCCCCATCCCAAGAAAATGCCTGGCTCTTTAGGTCAGTGACAGCATCCTATAACATCATCACTGGGAGAAATGAAGGTCACTGCTTCCTTCTTTGTCATTCCTTCTTCTTATTCCAACACTGACCACCCTCTGCCCTCCCTTACAAGGGCTTGGTGGAAAAGTAATCCCTTTGTTTCACCACCACCTTTGATGCACCCCCATGCTGACTCCAAACAGCTCATGTTCACTAAAATTGAGCTTTCCTTTTATTCTCACATATTCAATCAGAGCTCCAGATGGGTAAGCAGGAGATCCCAGATGGCCTGACCACTTCCTGGATCATAAAGCTTCTCAGTATATAAAATAGAAATCTCTTTGATGATCCATGTATTTGTCAGGATTTGTTACACAACACATGTCCCAGGCAAGTCTCCTGTGATTTCCAGCACCTCTATCATAAGCCCAGAAAGACAGTTGGTTAATTTGTTTGTTTATTTAGCTTTCGCTTGGGCAGTTGGTTACAAAGTTTCCTATTTCTTTTTCTTCTGCCTGCGGCATCATCTCCTAACTTAGAATGCAGTCATGATGCCTTTCCTTTAAAAAGTACATGAATGCTAAGATCCAGGATGGACTGCTGATTCTCTGAAATAATGTCATGTTCTTAATTATTTGAGATATATTTCTCATCATTTGTTTGAATTTCTTGGCTCTCATTTACCTAAGTGGAAAACATCTATGTATTTATTGGGGACTTCCCTTGTGGCACAGTGGTTAAGAATCCGCCTGCTAATGCAGGGGACATGGGTTCAAGCCCTGGTCCGGGAAGATCCCACATGCTGTGGAGCAGCTAAGCCCGTGCGCCATAACTACTGAACCTATGTGCTGCAACTACTGAGCCTGCCTACTGCAACAACTGAAGCCCTTGTTCCTAGAGCCCATGCTCTGCAACAAGAGAAGCCACTGCAATGAGAAGCCCGTGCACCGCAACGAAGAGTAGCCCCCACTCGCCACAACTAGAGAAAGCCTGTGCGCAGCAACAAAGACCCAACACAGCCAAAAATAAATAATAATAAAATTTTTTTAATATATATGTATTTATTAAACAAATATGTAATGAAATCTTACTATGTGTGACACTGTTCTAGGTGCTGAGTATACAGGGTTAACAAAACAAATCAAAATCCTTATGCTTCTAAGCATCCTTATTCTTATCTCACCAGAACTTATTATATATTAGTGAGAAAGAGAAACAGTGAAAAGAATAAGAATAAGAATGAGAAGGGAGAAGGAGGAGAGGAAGAAGAAAAAGAAGAAGGGACTATGTATGTGTGTGTGTGTGTATATATATATATATTTTTTTTAATTGTGTAAATTCCATGGAGAAAAATGAAAAATGGAGAAGACAAGGAGGACAGTAGGGGAGGAGATGCAATTTAAAATTTTAAGTGCTAAGAATAGACTGTGGGGAAAAAGGGTGAAGCAGAAAGACAATGGTGGCTTAGCATAGGGTGGTGATAGTGAGAGAGGTGAGAAGTGGTCACTTTCTGGGTTTATTTTTAAATTAGAGCCAATAGGATTGTTAATAGATAGAATTTAAGAGAAAGAAAAGAAAGTTAACACGAGAGAAGCTAACTTGGGGAAGAAGGTGAAGGTTTCATTTTGGATGATGAGGGTACTGGAGGTGTTAAAGGTTTGAAGAAAGAGGAGAAGTTATGAAATAGTAATTTAGGAAGAAACAGAATGAAGGAGAAAGAAAGATCTGAAACCATAATAAATAGTAGTTTTCTAAAATTGAAAAAGACATAAGTCCTCAGACTGGAAGTGCAAAGTCTTGAACTGAATATATAAAAATAAATCCACATGTCAACATTAAAATGAAGCTGCAGAACATCAAAGAAAATAAGACTTTTAAAGCTCTCAGATAGCAGACTTTTCCTCAGCTGCAATCAATGCCAAAAAATAACAATAATATCTTCAGGGCTGACAAGAAATAACTGTCAATCTACACTCTTATGCCCGAACAACCTTTCAGTTGTAGAGACAAAAAAGTCATTTCACCACACAAAAACTTGGAGTATTTACCAACTACTGATCCTCACAAAGGGAACTATTAAATGATTTATCTCAAGAAGAAAAAATGAACCCAGAAGGAAGAAATGAAACAGCACACACACACACACAGACACACACACAAATAAAAATAACTATTTTGAATTTTTTTAAGTACAATAAAAGCTCTAAACACAATAAAAAGATGGAGTGGGGTGCCACGTCATCAAGGTCCCGGCCATGTTCAGTTCCAGCGTGAAGATCGTGAAGCCCAATGGCGAGGAGCCGGACGAGTTCGAGTCTGGCATCTCCCAGGCTCTCCCGGAGCTGGAGATGAACTCGGACCTCAAGGCCCAGCTGCGGGAGCTGAACATTACAGCCGCCAAAGAAATTGAAGATGTTGGTTGTCCAAAAGCTATCATAATCTTTGTTCCCGTTCCTCATCTGAAATCCTTCCAGAAAATCCAGGTCTGGCTAGTGTGTGAGTTGGAGAAGTTCAGCGAGAAGCACGTTGTCTTTATCGTTCAGAGAATTCTGCCTAAGCCAACTCGAAAAAGCTGTACAAAAAATAAGCAAAAACGTCCCAGGAGCCGCACTCTGACAGCCGTGCATGACGCCATCCTGGAGGACTTGGTTTTCCCAAGTGAGATCGTGGGCAAGAGAATTCACGTGAAGCTGGATGGCAGCCGACTCATAAAGGTTCGTTTGAATAAAGCACAGCAGAACAATGTGGAACACAAGGTTGAAACGTTTTCTGGTGTCTATAACAAGCTCATGGGCAAGGATGTTAATTTTGAGTTCCCAGAGTTTCAGCTGTAAACAAAAATGACTAAAATATTATTCACAGACACACACAAAAAAGATGGAGTGGGGGCATTGTTCCTTGGTAGTAAAAGCGGAAAGTAATGTTTGCCAGAAAGATAGAAATATTACATAGCTAAATGTTGTTAGAAAAATGTATGGTTAAATATTTTGGTAAACATTTAAGAGTAATAACTAAAATGGTAGGAAAACAATCTAGTTTATAAAACAGCGTAAGGGAGGAAAAATTGTAGTTATGTTGTTAGTCCACTAGATGAAAGGAAGTAAAAGAAAATAAGGAAGAATAAAAAAAGGCAATCAGAAAACCTAAAATAAAAGGGTAGAGGTAAACCCAAATATGTCAGAAAACTCAGTCAATGTAAGTATTTGACCTTGCCTAATAAAAAATTAAGCTTGGTTTTGTGAGTCTTTTGCAGGCAATTTAAAAGTAGATTGTGTTTTTATAGCACATCTGGTAATCTCTGCTTCAGAGAATAAAAGAAGTAATATTTCCAACTCATTTTGTAAGGTTAGTCTAACACTAATATTAAAGCCAGACAAGGATTGTAAAAGAAAAGCATATATTTGCAGAGAGATACAAAGTCCTAAATAAAACATCAGCAAATCATTTGTCAGTGTATAAAAACCAAAGAGTTTATAAGAAAATCTATGTCATACACTTTAAATACAGATTAAAGGAGATAAGTATATACTTAATAGATGCAGAAAAGTCATTTTATAAAATGTAATATTCATCAAGATTTTTAAAAATCTCTGCAAACCAGGATTATAAGGGAACTTCCTTAACACCATATACCTATAGCAAGCACTATCTTAATAAAACATTTCACCTACATGACTGCTTCACTTCAATATTGTGATAAAAGTCCTAACTGATGAAATAAGAAAAGAAAGGAAAGCATAAAACTTGGGAAGGAAACCTGAAACCTCTTCTTATTTGTAGATGATGTGATTGCCTAAAGAAAATAAGAGTCTATACAAAGTTAGAATCAATAAGAGAGCTCAGGAAGAGTTTATACAAACATCAGTTATGTCCCTATGGACTAGCAATAACCACAAAGAAAATGTAATAGAAAAAAATATACCCCTCAAAATATCAATAAAGTGTGTTTTTTTTTAATCTAGGGATAAATCTAAGAAAAGATATGCTATAATTTTATGGGGAAGACGTAAAAATAGCATTGAAGGATCTGAATAAATGTTGTGATATACCATGTTCATTGATGGAAAGATTCAATAACATAAAGTCTTCTCAAATTAATATATCAATTTGATTCCAATAAAAATGCAACAGAAATTTCTATGAAACTTAAAAAGCTGATCCTAAAATTTACATGGAAGAAAAAAAGGACAAAAAACACCCAGAAAATTTTGAAGAACAAAATGGGTAGTTTGGCCCTATCAAATATCATGAGTTATCATAAAGCTATAAAAAGTAAGAGATCATGATCTTGGTGCAAGTGAATAGACAAATAGATATATGGGATCGGATAGCAAGACTTATAAACAGACTTATGTATATGGGGAAAATGGACACATTACAAATTAGTGGGGATAAGATGGATTATTCAATAAATGGTGTTGTAATAATTGGCTATGTAGAAAATAAAACAAAATTACATCCCTAATCTACATCCTAAAAAAAAAATTCATGGATGAATAAAGATCTAAGTGTGAAAAATAAAAGTTTAAATTATTTAGAAGAAAATAAAGTAGAATATCTTTATATCTCCAAGCTAGAGAAAAATTTCATAATAATTGTACCCCCCAAAAAGCACAAAACCTGAAGGAAAATATAAATTTGACTTTATAAAAACTTAAAACTTCTGCACATCAAGAGATACATAAAGTAAAAAGTCAAACACGGGGAGAAGGTATTTTCAACACATTAACCAAAAACAAACAAAAAACAAAACACAAAAAACTTATATATATTTTTTTTTTTCCCAAAATACATAAAGAACTCCTATTACTGAACCAAACTACAATCCGCTCGCCTGCGCAGTAAGGCCAATCTACTGACACCAGGTTTTGGTGAAGGAAAGTGCAGGTTTATTGCAAGGCCAAGCAAGGAATATGGCTAATGCTCAAAAGGCCTGAACTCCTGGATGGCTTTCAGGGAAAGGTTTTTAGAGACAGGGTGAGGGAGAGGGTTACAGGCTACGCGATCACCTTGTGCACATTATTCTGCTTGCTGGATGGTAAGGTAATCGGGAGTCAACATCATCAACCTGGTTCCACCTGGTCTGGGGTCTACGTGCTTGTGGGCAGCATGCAGTTAACTTCTTCCACCTGGTGAGGGTTTCAGTATCTGCAAAATAGCTCAAGGATATGGCTCAGAATATTATCTCTAACCCTTGAGGAGGAACTAAATGTCCTTGACTTTGTTTAATGCTAAACTACTATTATTTTGTCTTGCTTAACCGTTTTCCTTTGTTTTCCGTATTTTCTCACTGCTCTGATTAAATCTGTTCTTTGGAACTCAGGGAGGACCTAGGAAGCTAATGTTTTTCTGCAAACAAGAGGCAGGGGGAGGACATGGGGACGGGGGGTATGTTTGTCCTGGGAAGCCCTCACAGGGCCCTGCTCAGTTATACTCCTAGAAATCACCAACAAGAACAAAAGGCAATGAATATGAATGGTCAAGTTACAAAAGGGAAAACTTATTGATTCACAAACACAAGGAGTTGCCCAATTTGAGTAGTAATCAGAGAAATTCAGTTTATAACAATAATGATATATCCATTTCACAGCCATAAATTTTGTAAAAAATTAAAGTCTGAAAGCAATGACAAGTACCACCATACACAGATGTGATAAAACCAGAACTCTCAGACTACTGGCAGAAAAATAAATCAATTAAACTGCTTTGTAGAGCCAGGTGGTAGTATCTTCTAATGTAGATGTTCATACACCCACAGTTCCCCTTCTAGGCATATCCCAGGACAGTGTTTTTAAAACTTGAGGTTGTGATCCATTAACAGATAATGAAATCAATTTTAGTGAACAGTGAACTGAAGGAAGGGGGAGGGGGAAGAGATGAGAGGGAAGGTTAGATTTAGATCTTTACTAACTTTAGATCTTTACTCATCCATGAATCTGTGTGCGTGGGTGTGTGTGTGTGTGTGTAGATGAGGGATATAATTTTGCTTTATTTTCTACATAAATAGCCAATTATTCCAGCACCATTTATTGAAAAATCTATCATATCCCCGCTAACTCGCTAAATTAATGAAATCAATTTAGTGGGCAATGAACAGAAGGAAGGGGAGGGGGGAGGGGAGGGAGAAAAACATCAGGACGTATCACACGTTGGAAGGTGCAGTCAGTGCTAGCGGTGCCTTGCCCAGATCTCCTTTACTGGGCGAGCGCACTCACCCCCACCTGGTCTATTAGCTGCTAACTGCTCACAGCTGCACTCTTTCCCAAAGAGGAGCCTCTTTAACTGGAAATGCCTGGGCGGTTGCATGGTCCCCACCCCACCCCCATCCCCTTGACACCGTGCAACCCCTCCACCGTGGCCCGCAGCCAATGGCTGATAAATGAGGGGTATAAAGGCCAGACCCAGCCCCTGCCTCAGTGAGGTAACTTCCTGCGGAGCTCGGAACTTCCTGCGGGGTCACGCTGAAGTTAGTCTGCAGCAGAAGGCAAGTCTTTGCTAAGCTTCTTCCTTTCCTCACTTTTCTCACTTTCTCCCACTAGCAATTCTGTCTCAAGCTCTGCTGTTAGGGAAACTGCCCTAAGATGGAGGGGTAAATACTTTCAAGGGTGTGGGTAGGGGAGGTAGATTATAATGTAAAATAGGGTTTTAAAAGTTTGAGGGCTGGGCTTCCCTGGTGGTGCAGTGGTTAAGCATCCGCCTGCCAGTGCAGGGCACACGGGTTCGAGCCCTGGTCCGGGAAGATCCCACATGCCGCGAAGCCACTAAGCCTGTTAAACACAACTACTGAGCCTGAGCTCTACACGGATAAAACGTGCATAAGAATAACCCTCGCTTATACTCACCATGAGCAAGGAAGGAGGGAATGAAAGTTAAGAGTGGTAGGCAGGAATTTTCACTTATATCTGAAATATTTTCTTTACAAAGCCTGAGGAAACTTGGGAAATTTTAGCCTTTATTCGAAACGGGGGGGGGGTACACTGGGTGTTTCTCATCTTTTCTGTACTTATCCGTTTATTTGAAATATTTCATGAAAAAAAGAGGGGCCCTAAAGCCTCACTCAAACCCACCCCACTCACCTGCCCTGATACACCCCTATGGATACCTATGTATGAGGAAGCAATGTGTTTCCCCCCTTTGATAACAAATCAGGTAAGTTAGGTTTCTCTTGTTCTTTATTCTAAGGACACTCACAGGAGAAGTAGGTTATCTGGAGGCTCAGTAATAATAAACTCCTGGTCTTTATGGTCAGCTTGTGCTCTCAATTGCCATGGTGCTGAGGTTATTGTTTAATTGTAGTTCTTGTTTACTCTCCCAAGTCCCTCATAAAGTGAGAAAAATAATATGTACATACATACGAAGGAGGGAAGGAGAAATGGAAGGAAGAAAGAACAAAAGGAAAGTGAGAAGAAAAAGAGAAACTGGGAATCCCACAGTTTGATCTGTGAAAACGCCATAGTTTAACATGGGGATGGGCTCTTCCCTTGCAGATACTAAGGATGAATCAGAACCACTTGGGAGAAAGCCCCTGCAGTCTATTATATTTTCACTGCAGGTGGTTTCCTTTTCTTCGATTTGCTTTTTGAATGCGTAAGGAAATTCAGGAAAAGCTGACTTTCCCTTCATTGCCAATTGTAGCTTCACATGCCGTAGTTCCACAAGTAGAGGCTTCCCATTTTTCTGTTAAAAGCTCCCAATATTGCATATTTTCTTCCAACTCATTCTGGAGTCAGGTGAAGCATATGGGAAATTTGCAGGAGATGGAGTCCATCATCCAGGCATCAATCTGGAATGATTTGTGGCCATGTACATATAAAGAGACCATAGTTGTCTGCTAACTGCATACATATGGCATCCGGGAACGTAAACTCACAGCCTTTGCCTTCAAAACCACATGCTACCCAGGGAGGTAAAACTGTAGTTCACAACATGTGGGTTGTGACCCAGAGTAGTCTGCCAACATTTAGCAGGTGGGCAGCTAGAGATGAATTGTGTGCCTACTGCAATTTCCTTTCTTTGAGGCTCCCTTGGGTGTATGCATGCATATACTCTCTAGGCCATAACGTATACCTGGTGTGGAGCTGGAGCAATACTGATGGAAGACTTGGACCAATACACATACATAGTCTTGTTTCGTCATCTTGTGGGCACATTCTTCCATCTGTCTTTATTTTAAATACGTTACAGATACATGTTTATATATTTCATGGACCTATGCAATTTTTGTAACCTCTATCAACCATGTGTGTGTCTTACAGCCCCTATGGGGAAACCTGACCATTCGCAAATCGGTATTTCTAGCCAGGGAGGTGGGCTCTAACATCAGGGAAATAATTTAAGACTAGAGTATTTATTCTCATTGAACAGAAGGGGTCGGGGGGACCTAATAGTAAGGACCTACTTGAATAGCTGTCTTCCTTGTCCTTGTATCAAAGCAAAATTCCCAAATCTTTTCTAATAGATGGCTTATATTGTTCATTCTATAAATCCAACATCTACAGTAACTTCATCTTAGAATTCTGATAAAGCAAGTCCCTTTTAGACTACTTAACTCTAGTTGGTCCTGAATGGGCTTGAAGTGTTGCCTCTCTGCAAATGGTCAAATTTTGATATATGCTATGACACAGTCAATTGCTTTAAAATATAAATATGCTATGTTGACTCTGCTGCTGGGTTCAATTAAATATTTTAACTACCCTTTGCCAATGAAAATCTTTGGTTTGTTTATGGTTTCTTTGGTATGTGATGGTGTGTAACCTCACTTTTCTTCAGGCTTGTGATGCTGTACTAACCTGGCAAAGTGGTCCATACCTATTTGCATCATCTTTCTGGTGTTTTAATAACCATTCAGCCACAAGAATATTTAATGACAGCTCAACCACTTGAGTTGAAGGTCTCATGGAGAACTAAAGTATAATCTTAAGCAAGCTTACACATTCCAGAGGAAAACCCTGAACAGAATGAATTGAAGATGACTGCTGCAGAAGCAGCTATGTTTCTGTAATGCACTGTAACAAAAATAGTGTCTCCTCTGCCCTTCCATACAGACCTATCAGCGTGGCCTTGGGACATTGCAGAACAATCTAGGCAGCCAATTATGCTCAATAACCACCAGAGCTCAGGCCCGAAGAATTAATCTCTTCATGTGACTAACTGAATTTTTCCCACATCTCTATTGGGACAATTGCTTCAACCAGGTCTCACACTCATGGCCTAACAGCTAACAATACTGCTCAGGGACTGGGCGGTATAAAGTACATATCTTTCCCCAAAAGAAATAGAGTCGCAAAAATTGCACCCCATCCACCATGAAAATAACTTTTTTATAACATCTTTTTTGGGGTATAATTGCTTTACGATGGTGTGTTAGTTTCTGTTTTATAACAAAGTGAATCAGTTATACATATACATATGTTGCCATATCTCTTCCCTCTTGCATCTCCCTCCCTCCCACCCTCCCTATCCCACCCCTCCAGGCAGTCACAAAGCACCGAGCTAATCTCCCTGTGCTATGCGGCTTCTTCCCATTAACTATCTACCTTACGTTTGGTAGTGTATATATGTCCATGCCTCTCTCTCGCTTTGTCACAGCTCACCCTTCCCCATCCCCCTGTCCTCAAGTCTGTTCTCTAGTAGGTCTGTGTCTTTATTCCTGTCTTACCACTAGGTTCTTCATGACATTTTTTTTCTCTTAAATTCCATATATTGCGTTACCATACGGTATTTGTCTTTCTCTTTCTGACTTACTTCACTCTGTATGACAGACTCTAGGTCTATCCACCTCATTACAAATAGCTCAATTTCGTTTCTTTTTATGGCTGAGTAATATTCCATTGTATATATGTGCCACATCTTCTTTATCCATTCATCCGATGATGGGCACTTAGGTTGTTTCCATCTCCAGGCTATTGTAAATAGAGCTGCAATGAACATTTTGGTACATGAGTCTTTTTGAATTATGGTTTTCTCAGGGTATATGCCCAGTAGTGGGATTGCTGGGTCATATGGTAGTTCAATTTGTAGTTTCTTAAGGAACCTCCATACTGTTCTCCATAGTGGCTGAACCAATTCACATTCCCACCAGCAGTGCAAGAGTGTTCTCTTTTCTCCACACCCTCTCCAGCATTTATTGTTTGTAGATTTTTTGATGATGGCCATTCTGATTGGTGTGAGATGATATCTCATTGTAGTTTTGATTTGCATTTCTCTAATGATTAATGATGTTGAGCATTCTTTCGTGTGTTTGTCGGCAGTCTGTATATCTTCTTTGGAGAAATGTCTATTTAGGTCTTCTGCCCATTTTTGGATTGGGTTGTTTGTTTTTTTGTTATTGAGCTGCATGAGCTGCTTGTAAATTTTGGAGATTAATCCTTTGTCAGTTGCTTCATTTGCAAATATTTTCTCCCATTCTGAGGGTTGTCTTTTGGTCTTGTTTATGGTTTCCTTTGCTGTGCAAAAGCTTTGAAGTTTCATTAGGTGCCATGTGTTTATTTTTGTTTTTATTTCCATTTCTCTAGGAGGTGGGTCAGAAAGGATCTTGCTGTGATTTATGTCATAGAGTATTCTGCCTATGTTTTCCTCTAAGAGTTTGATAGTTTCTGGCCTTACATTTAGGTCTTTAATCCATTTTGAGCTTATTTTTGTGTATGGTGTTAGGGAGTGATCTAATCTCATACTTTTACATGTACCTGTCCAGTTTTCCCAGCACCACTTATTGAAGAGGCTGTCCTTTCTCCACTGTACATTCCTGCCTCCTTTATCAAAGATAAGGTGACCATATGTGCATGGGTTTATCTCGGGCTTTCTATCCTGTTCCATTGATCTATGTTTCTGTTTTTGTGCCAGTACCATACTGTCTTGATTACTGTAGCTTTGTAGTATAGTCTGAAGTCAGGGAGCCTGATTCCTTCAGCTCCGTTTTTCGTTCTCAAGATTGCTTTGGCTATTCGGGGTCTTTTGTGTTTCCATACAAATTGTGAAATTTTTTGTTCTACTTCTGTGAAAAATGCCAGTGGTAGTTTGATAGGGATTGCATTGAATCTGTAGATTGCTTTGGGTAGTAGAGTCATTTTCACAATGTTGATTCTTCCAATCCACGAACATGGTATATCTCTCCATCTAGTTGTATCACCTTTAATTTCTTTCGTCAGTGTCTTATAATTTTCTGCATAAAGGTCTTTTGTCTCCTTAGGTAGGTTTATTCCTAGATATTTTATTCTTTTTGTTGCAATGGTAAATGGGAGTGTTTTCTTGATTTCACTTTCAGATGTTTCATCATTAGTGTATAGGAATGCCACAGATTTCTGTGCATTAATTTTGTATCCTGCAACTTTACCAAATCCATTGATTAGCTCTAGTAGTTTTCTGGTAGCATCTTTAGGATTCTCTATGTATAGTATCATGTCATCTGCAAACAGTGACAGCTTCACTTCTTCTTTTCCGATTTGGATTCCTTTTATTTCCTTTTCTTCTCTGATTGCTGTGGCTAAAACTTCCAAAACTATGTTGAATAAGAGTGGTGAGAGTGGGCAACCTTGTCTTGTTCCTGATCTTAGTGGAAATGCTTTCAGTTTTTCACCATTGAGGATGATGTTGGCTGTGGGTGTGTCATATATGTCCTTTATTATGTTGAGGAAAGTTCCCTCTATGCCTACTTTCTGCAGGGATTTTATCATACATGGGTGTTGAATTTTGTCAAAAGCTGTCTCTGCTTCTATTGAGATGATCATATGGTTTTTCTCCTTCAATTTGTTAATATGGTGTATCACATTGATTGATTTGCATATATTGAAGAATCCTTGCATTCCTGGAATAAACCCCACTTGGTCATGGTGTATGATCCTTTTAATGTGCTGTTGGATTCTGTTTGCTAGTATTTTGTTGAGGATTTTTGCATCTATGTTCATCAGGGATATTGGCCTGTAGTTTTCTTTCTTTGTGACATCCTTGTCTGGTTTTGGTATCAGGGTGATGGTGGCCTCGTAGAATGAATTTGGGAGTGTTCCTCCCTCTGCTATATTTTGGAAGAGATTGAGAAGGATAGGTGTTAGCTCTTCTCTAAATGTTTGATAGAATTCGCCTGTGAAGCCATCTGGTCCTGGGCTTTTGTTTGTTGGAAGATTTTTTTTTTTTTAAATCATTATAGCCCTTTATTTCAAAAATGATTTAGAATTTTTAAACAGATCCTTGTATTAACAATAGAATCATTATAGCCCTTTATTTCAAAAATGATTTAGGATTTTTAAACAGATCCTTGTATTAACAATAGAATCATTATAGCCCTTTATTTCAAAAATGATTTAGAATTTTTTTTTAATCGTCTTTCTTTTTATTTAACATCTTTTTTTAACATCTTTATTGAGGTATAATTGCTTTACAATGGTGTGTTAGTTTCTGCTTTATAACAAAGTGAATCAGTTATACATATACATATGTTCCCATATGTCTTCCCTCTTGCGTCTCCCTCCCTCCCACCCTCCCTATCCCACCCCTCCGGGCTGTCACAAAGCACCGAGCCAATATCCCTGTGCCATGCGGCTGCTTCCCACTAGCTATCTACCTTACTACGTTTGTTAGTGTGTATATGTCCATGACTCTCTCTCGCCCTGTCACAGCTCACCCTTCCCCCTCCCCATAACCTCAAGTCCATTCTCCAGTAGGTCTGCGTCTTTATTCCTGTCTTACCCCTAGGTTCTTCATGACTTTTTTTCCCTTAAATTCCATATATATGTGTTAGCGTACGGTATTTGTCTTTTTCTTTCTGACTTACTTCACTCTGTATGACAGACTCTAGGTCTATCCATCTCATTACAAATAGCTCAATTTCGTTTCTTTTTATGGCTGAGTAATATTCCATTGTATACATGTGCCACATCTTCTTTATCCATTCATCCGACGATGGGCACTTAGGTTGTTTCCATCTCGGGCTATTGTAAATAGAGCTGCAATGAACATTTTGGTACATGACTCTTTTTGAATTTTGGTTTTCTCAGGGTATATGCCCAGTAGTGGGATTGCTGGGTCATGTGGTAGTTCTATTTGTAGTTTTTTAAGGAACCTTCATACTGTTCTCCATAGTGGCTGAACCAATTCACATTCCCACCAGCAGTGCAAGAGTGTTCTCTTTTCTCCACACCCTCTCCAGCATTTATTGTTTGTAGATTTTTTGATGATGGCCATTCTGATTGGTGTGAGATGATATCTCATTGTAGTTTTGATTTGCATTTCTCTAATGATTAATGATGTTGAGCATTCTTTCGTGTGTTTGTCGGCAGTCTGTATATCTTCTTTGGAGAAATGTCTATTTAGGTCTTCTGCCCATTTTTGGATTGGGTTGTTTGTTTTTTTGTTATTGAGCTGCATGAGCTGCTTGTAAATTTTGGAGATTAATCCTTTGTCAGTTGCTTCATTTGCAAATATTTTCTCCCATTCTGAGGGTTGTCTTTTGGTCTTGTTTATGGTTTCCTTTGCTGTGCAAAAGCTTTGAAGTTTCATTAGGTGCCATGTGTTTATTTTTGTTTTTATTTCCATTTCTCTAGGAGGTGGGTCAGAAAGGATCTTGCTGTGATTTATGTCATAGAGTGTTCTGCCTATGTTTTCCTCTAAGAGTTTGATAGTTTCTGGCCTTACATTTAGGCCTTTAATCCATTTTGAGCTTATTTTTGTGTATGGTGTTAGGGAGTGATGTAATCTCATACTTTTACATGTACCTGTCCAGTTTTCCCAGCACCACTTATTGAAGAGGCTGTCCTTTCTCCACTGTACATTCCTGCCTCCTTTATCAAAGATAAGGTGACCATATGTGCATGGGTTTCTCTCGGGCTTTCTATCCTGTTCCATTGATCTATGTTTCTGTTTTTGTGCCAGTACCATACTGTCTTGATTACTGTAGCTTTGTAGTGTAGTCTGAAGTCAGGGAGCCTGATTCCTTCAGCTCCGTTTTTCGTTCTCAAGATTGCTTTGGCTACTCGGGGTCTTTTGTGTTTCCATACAAATTGTGAAGTTTTTTGTTCTAGTTCTGTGAAAAATGCCAGTGGTAGTTTGATAGCGATTGCATTGAATCTGTAGATTGCTTTGGGTAGTAGAGTCATTTTCACAATGTTGATTCTTCCAATCCACGAACATGGTATATCTCTCCATCTATTTGTATCACCTTTAATTTCTTTCGTCAGTGTCTTATAATTTTCTGCATAAAGGTCTTTTGTCTCCTTAGGTAGGTTTATTCCTAGATATTTTATTCTTTTTGTTGCAATGGTAAATGGGAGTGTTTTCTTGATTTCACTTTCAGATGTTTCATCATTAGTGTATAGGAATGCAAGAGATTTCTGTGCATTAATTTTGTATCCTGCAACTTTACCAAATCCATTGATTAGCTCTAGTAGTTTTCTGGTAGCATCTTTAGGATTCTCTATGTATAGTATCATGTCATCTGCAAACAGTGACAGCTTCACTTCTTCTTTTCCGATTTGGATTCCTTTTATTTCCTTTTCTTCTCTGATTGCTGTGGCTAAAACTTCCAAAACTATGTTGAATAAGAGTGGTGAGAGTGGGCAACCTTGTCTTGTTCCTGATCTTAGTGGAAATGCTTTCAGTTTTTCACCATTGAGGATGATGTTGGCTGTGGGTGTGTCATATATGTCCTTTATTATGTTGAGGAAAGTTCCCTCTACGCCTACTTTCTGCAGGGATTTTATCATACATGGGTGTTGAATTTTGTCAAAAGCTGTCTCTGCTTCTATTGAGATGATCATATGGTTTTTCTCCTTCAATTTGTTAATATGGTGTATCACATTGATTGATTTGCATATATTGAAGAATCCTTGCATTCCTGGAATAAACCCCACTTGGTCATGGTGTATGATCCTTTTAATGTGCTGTTGGATTCTGTTTGCTAGTATTTTGTTGAGGATTTTTGCATCTATGTTCATCAGGGATATTGGCCTGTAGTTTTCTTTCTTTGTGACATCCTTGTCTGGTTTTGGTATCAGGGTGATGGTGGCCTCGTAGAATGAATTTGGGAGTGTTCCTCCCTCTGCTATATTTTGGAAGAGATTGAGAAGGATAGGTGTTAGCTCTTCTCTAAATGTTTGATAGAATTCGCCTGTGAAGCCATCTGGTCCTGGGCTTTTGTTTGTTGGAAGATTTTTTTTTTTTTTTAAATCATTATAGCCCTTTATTTCAAAAATGATTTAGAATTTTTAAACAGATCCTTGTATTAACAATAGAATCATTATAGCCCTTTATTTCAAAAATGATTTAGGATTTTTAAACAGATCCTTGTATTAACAATAGAATCATTATAGCCCTTTATTTCAAAAATGATTTAGGATTTTTAAACAGATCCTTGTATTAACAATAGAATCATTATAGCCCTTTATTTCAAAAATGATTTAGAATTTTTTTTTAATCGTCTTTCTTTTTATTTAACATCTTTTTTTTTAACATCTTTATTGAGGTATAATTGCTTTACAATGGTGTGTTAGTTTCTGCTTTATAACAAAGTGAATCAGTTATACATATACATATGTTCCCATATGTCTTCCCTCTTGCGTCTCCCTCCCTCCCACCCTCCCTATCCCACCCCTCCGGGCTGTCACAAAGCACCGAGCCAATATCCCTGTGCCATGCGGCTGCTTCCCACTAGCTATCTACCTTACTACGTTTGTTAGTGTGTATATGTCCATGACTCTCTCTCGCCCTGTCACAGCTCACCCTTCCCCCTCCCCATAACCTCAAGTCCATTCTCCAGTAGGTCTGCGTCTTTATTCCTGTCTTACCCCTAGGTTCTTCATGACTTTTTTTCCCTTAAATTCCATATATATGTGTTAGCGTACGGTATTTGTCTTTTTCTTTCTGACTTACTTCACTCTGTATGACAGACTCTAGGTCTATCCATCTCATTACAAATAGCTCAATTTCGTTTCTTTTTATGGCTGAGTAATATTCCATTGTATATATGTGCCACATCTTCTTTATCCATTCATCCGACGATGGGCACTTAGGTTGTTTCCATCTCGGGCTATTGTAAATAGAGCTGCAATGAACATTTTGGTACATGACTCTTTTTGAATTTTGGTTTTCTCAGGGTATATGCCCAGTAGTGGGATTGCTGGGTCATGTGGTAGTTCTATTTGTAGTTTTTTAAGGAACCTTCATACTGTTCTCCATAGTGGCTGAACCAATTCACATTCCCACCAGCAGTGCAAGAGTGTTCTCTTTTCTCCACACCCTCTCCAGCATTTATTGTTTGTAGATTTTTTGATGATGGCCATTCTGATTGGTGTGAGATGATATCTCATTGTAGTTTTGATTTGCATTTCTCTAATGATTAATGATGTTGAGCATTCTTTCGTGTGTTTGTCGGCAGTCTGTATATCTTCTTTGGAGAAATGTCTATTTAGGTCTTCTGCCCATTTTTGGATTGGGTTGTTTGTTTTTTTGTTATTGAGCTGCATGAGCTGCTTGTAAATTTTGGAGATTAATCCTTTGTCAGTTGCTTCATTTGCAAATATTTTCTCCCATTCTGAGGGTTGTCTTTTGGTCTTGTTTATGGTTTCCTTTGCTGTGCAAAAGCTTTGAAGTTTCATTAGGTGCCATGTGTTTATTTTTGTTTTTATTTCCATTTCTCTAGGAGGTGGGTCAGAAAGGATCTTGCTGTGATTTATGTCATAGAGTGTTCTGCCTATGTTTTCCTCTAAGAGTTTGATAGTTTCTGGCCTTACATTTAGGCCTTTAATCCATTTTGAGCTTATTTTTGTGTATGGTGTTAGGGAGTGATGTAATCTCATACTTTTACATGTACCTGTCCAGTTTTCCCAGCACCACTTATTGAAGAGGCTGTCCTTTCTCCACTGTACATTCCTGCCTCCTTTATCAAAGATAAGGTGACCATATGTGCATGGGTTTCTCTCGGGCTTTCTATCCTGTTCCATTGATCTATGTTTCTGTTTTTGTGCCAGTACCATACTGTCTTGATTACTGTAGCTTTGTAGTGTAGTCTGAAGTCAGGGAGCCTGATTCCTTCAGCTCCGTTTTTCGTTCTCAAGATTGCTTTGGCTACTCGGGGTCTTTTGTGTTTCCATACAAATTGTGAAGTTTTTTGTTCTAGTTCTGTGAAAAATGCCAGTGGTAGTTTGATAGCGATTGCATTGAATCTGTAGATTGCTTTGGGTAGTAGAGTCATTTTCACAATGTTGATTCTTCCAATCCACGAACATGGTATATCTCTCCATCTATTTGTATCACCTTTAATTTCTTTCGTCAGTGTCTTATAATTTTCTGCATAAAGGTCTTTTGTCTCCTTAGGTAGGTTTATTCCTAGATATTTTATTCTTTTTGTTGCAATGGTAAATGGGAGTGTTTTCTTGATTTCACTTTCAGATGTTTCATCATTAGTGTATAGGAATGCAAGAGATTTCTGTGCATTAATTTTGTATCCTGCAACTTTACCAAATCCATTGATTAGCTCTAGTAGTTTTCTGGTAGCATCTTTAGGATTCTCTATGTATAGTATCATGTCATCTGCAAACAGTGACAGCTTCACTTCTTCTTTTCCGATTTGGATTCCTTTTATTTCCTTTTCTTCTCTGATTGCTGTGGCTAAAACTTCCAAAACTATGTTGAATAAGAGTGGTGAGAGTGGGCAACCTTGTCTTGTTCCTGATCTTAGTGGAAATGCTTTCAGTTTTTCACCATTGAGGATGATGTTGGCTGTGGGTGTGTCATATATGTCCTTTATTATGTTGAGGAAAGTTCCCTCTACGCCTACTTTCTGCAGGGATTTTATCATACATGGGTGTTGAATTTTGTCAAAAGCTGTCTCTGCTTCTATTGAGATGATCATATGGTTTTTCTCCTTCAATTTGTTAATATGGTGTATCACATTGATTGATTTGCATATATTGAAGAATCCTTGCATTCCTGGAATAAACCCCACTTGGTCATGGTGTATGATCCTTTTAATGTGCTGTTGGATTCTGTTTGCTAGTATTTTGTTGAGGATTTTTGCATCTATGTTCATCAGGGATATTGGCCTGTAGTTTTCTTTCTTTGTGACATCCTTGTCTGGTTTTGGTATCAGGGTGATGGTGGCCTCGTAGAATGAATTTGGGAGTGTTCCTCCCTCTGCTATATTTTGGAAGAGATTGAGAAGGATAGGTGTTAGCTCTTCTCTAAATGTTTGATAGAATTCGCCTGTGAAGCCATCTGGTCCTGGGCTTTTGTTTGTTGGAAGATTTTTTTTTTTTTTAAATCATTATAGCCCTTTATTTCAAAAATGATTTAGAATTTTTAAACAGATCCTTGTATTAACAATAGAATCATTATAGCCCTTTATTTCAAAAATGATTTAGGATTTTTAAACAGATCCTTGTATTAACAATAGAATCATTATAGCCCTTTATTTCAAAAATGATTTAGGATTTTTAAACAGATCCTTGTATTAACAATAGAATCATTATAGCCCTTTATTTCAAAAATGATTTAGAATTTTTTTTTAATCGTCTTTCTTTTTATTTAACATCTTTTTTTTTAACATCTTTACTGAGGTATAATTGCTTTACAATGGTGTGTTAGTTTCTGCTTTATAACAAAGTGAATCAGTTATACATATACATATGTTCCCATATGTCTTCCCTCTTGCGTCTCCCTCCCTCCCACCCTCCCTATCCCACCCCTCCGGGCTGTCACAAAGCACCGAGCCAATATCCCTGTGCCATGCGGCTGCTTCCCACTAGCTATCTACCTTACTACGTTTGTTAGTGTGTATATGTCCATGACTCTCTCTCGCCCTGTCACAGCTCACCCTTCCCCCTCCCCATAACCTCAAGTCCATTCTCCAGTAGGTCTGCGTCTTTATTCCTGTCTTACCCCTAGGTTCTTCATGACTTTTTTTCCCTTAAATTCCATATATATGTGTTAGCGTACGGTATTTGTCTTTTTCTTTCTGACTTACTTCACTCTGTATGACAGACTCTAGGTCTATCCATCTCATTACAAATAGCTCAATTTCGTTTCTTTTTATGGCTGAGTAATATTCCATTGTATATATGTGCCACATCTTCTTTATCCATTCATCCGACGATGGGCACTTAGGTTGTTTCCATCTCGGGCTATTGTAAATAGAGCTGCAATGAACATTTTGGTACATGACTCTTTTTGAATTTTGGTTTTCTCAGGGTATATGCCCAGTAGTGGGATTGCTGGGTCATGTGGTAGTTCTATTTGTAGTTTTTTAAGGAACCTTCATACTGTTCTCCATAGTGGCTGAACCAATTCACATTCCCACCAGCAGTGCAAGAGTGTTCTCTTTTCTCCACACCCTCTCCAGCATTTATTGTTTGTAGATTTTTTGATGATGGCCATTCTGATTGGTGTGAGATGATATCTCATTGTAGTTTTGATTTGCATTTCTCTAATGATTAATGATGTTGAGCATTCTTTCGTGTGTTTGTCGGCAGTCTGTATATCTTCTTTGGAGAAATGTCTATTTAGGTCTTCTGCCCATTTTTGGATTGGGTTGTTTGTTTTTTTGTTATTGAGCTGCATGAGCTGCTTGTAAATTTTGGAGATTAATCCTTTGTCAGTTGCTTCATTTGCAAATATTTTCTCCGATTCTGAGGGTTGTCTTTTGGTCTTGTTTATGATTTTCTTTGCTGTGCAAAAGCTTTTAACTTTCTTTAGGTCCCATTTGTTTATTTTTGTTTTTATTTCCATTTCTCTAGGAAGTGGGCCAAAAAGAATCTTGCTGTGATTTATGTCATAGAGTGTTCTGCCTATGTTTTCCTCTAAGCGTTTGATAGTTTCTGGCCTTACATTTAGGCCTTTAATCCATTTTGAGCTTATTTTTGTGTATGGTGTTAGGGAGTGATCTAATCTCATACTTTTACATGTACCTGTCCAGTTTTCCCAGCACCACTTCTTGCAGAGGCTGTCCTTTCTCCACTGTACGTTGCTGCCTCCTTTATCAAAGATAAGGTGACCATATGTGCGTGGGTTTATCTCTGGGTTTTCTATCCTGTTCCATTGATCTATATTTCTGTTTTTGTGCCAGTACCATACTCTCTTGATTACTGTAGCTTTATAGTATAGTTTGAAGTCAGGGAGCCTGATTCCTCCAGCTGCATTTTTCATTCTCAAGATTGTTTTGGCTATTAGGGGTCTTTTGTGTTTCCATACAAATCGTGAAATTTTTTGTTCTAGTTCTGTGAAAAATGCCAGTGGTAGTTTGATAGGGATTGCATTGAATCTGTAGATTGCTTTGGGTAGTAGAGTCATTTTCACAATGTTGATTCTTCCAATCCACGAATATGGTATAGCTCTCCATCTATTTGTATCATCTTTAATTTCTTTCGTCAGTGTCTTATAATTTTCTGCATACAGGTCTTTTGTCTCCTTAGGTAGGTTTATTCCTAGATATTTTATTCTTTTTGTTGCAATGGTAAATGAGAGTGTTTTCTTGAGTTCACTTTCAGATTTTTCATCATTAGTGTATAGGAATGCCACAGATTTCTGTGCATTAATTTTGTATCCTGCAACTTTACCAAATTCATTGATTAGCTCTAGCAGTTTTCTGGTAGCATCTTTAGGATTCTCTATGTATAGTGTCATGTCATCTGCAAACAGTGACAGCTTCACTTCTTCTTTTCCGATTTGGATTCCTTTTATTTCCTTTTCTTATGATTGCTGTGGCTAAAACTTCCAAAACTATGTTGAATAAGAGTGGTGAGAGTGGGCAACCTTGTCTTGTTCCTGATCTTAGTGGAAATGCTTTCAGTTTTTCACCATTGAGGATGATGTTGGCTGTGGGTGTGTCATATATGTCCTTTATTATGTTGAGGAAAGTTCCCTCTACGCCTACTTTCTGCAGGGATTTTATCATACATGGGTGTTGAATTTTGTCAAAAGCTGTCTCTGCTTCTATTGAGATGATCATATGGTTTTTCTCCTTCAATTTGTTAATATGGTGTATCACATTGATTGATTTGCGTATATTGAAGAATCCTTGCATTCCTGGAATAAACCCCACTTGGTCATGGTGTATGATCCTTTTAATGTGCTGTTGGATTCTGTTTGCTAGTATTTTGTTGAGGATTTTTGCATCTATGTTCATCAGGGATATTGGCCTGTAGTTTTCTTTCTTTGTGACATCCTTGTCTGGTTTTGGTATCAGGGTGATGGTGGCCTCGTAGAATGAATTTGGGAGTGTTCCTCCCTCTGCTATATTTTGGAAGAGTTTGAGAAGGATAGGTGTTAGCGCTTCTCTAAATGTTTGATAGAATTCGCCTGTGAAGCTATCTGGCCCTGGGCTTTTGCTTGTTGGAAGATTTTTAATCACAGTTTCAATTTCAGTGCTTGTGATTGATCTGTTCGTATTTTCTATTTCTTCCTGATTCAGTCTTGGCAGGTTGTGCCTTTCTAAGAATTTGTCCATTTCTTTCAGGCTGTCCATTTTATTGTCATAGAGTTGCTTGTAGTAATCTCTCATGATCTTTTTTATTTCTGCAGCGTCAGTTGTTACTTCTCCTTTTTCATTTCTAGTTCTATTGATTTGAGTCTTCTCCCTTTTTTTCTTGATGAGTCTGGCTAATGGTTTATCTATTTTGTTTACCTTCTCAAAGAACCAGCTTTTAGTTTTATTGATCTTTGCTATTGTTTTCTTCATTTCTTTTTCATTTATTTCTGGTCTGATTTTTATGATTTCTTTCCTTCTGCTAGCTTTGGGGTTTTTTTGTTCTTTTTTCTCTAATTGCTTGTGGTGCAAAGTTAGGTTGTTTATTCGATATGTTTCCTGCGTCTTTAGGTGGGCTTGTATTGCTATAAACTTCCCCCTTAGAACTGCTTTTGCTGCATCCCATAGGTTTTGTGTCCTTGTGTCTCCATTGTTATTTGTTTCTAGGTATTTTTTGATTTCCTCTTTGATTTCTTCAGTGATCACTTCGTTAGTAACTAGTGTATTGTTTAGCCTCCATGTGTTTGTATTTTTTACAGATCGTTTCCTGTAATTGATATCTAGTCTCATGGCATTGTGGTCAGAAAAGATACTTGATACAATTTCAATGTTCTTAAATTTACCAAGGCTTGATTTGTGACCCAAGATATGATCTATCCTGGAGAATGTTCCATGAGCACTTGAGAAAAATGTGTATTCTGTTGTTTTTGGATGGAGTGTCCTATAAATATCAATTACGTTCATCTTGTTTAATGTATCATTTAAAGCTTGTGTTTCCTTATTTATTTTCATTTTGGATGATCTGTCCATGGTGAGAGTGGGGTGTTAAAGTCCCCTACTATGAATGTGTTACTATTTCCCCTTTTGTGGCTGTTAGTATTTGCCTTATGTATTGAGGTGCTCCTATGTTGGGTGCCTAAATATTTACAATTGTTATATCTTCTTCTTGGATCGATCCCTTGATCATTACATAGTGTCCTTCTTTGTCTCTTCTAATATTCTTTATTTTAAAGTCTATTTTGTCTGATATGAGAATTGCTACTCCAGCTTTCTTTTGGTTTCCATTTGAATGAAATACCTTTTTCCATCCCCTTACTTTCAGTCTGTATGTGTCTCTAGGTCTGAAGTGGGTCTCTTGTAGACAGCATATATATGGGTCTTGTTTTTGTATCCATTCAGCTAATCTGTGTCTTTTGGTGGGAGCATTTAGTCCATTTACATTTAAGGTAATTGTCGATATGTATGTTCCTATTCCCATTTTCTTAATTGTTTTGGGTTCGTTATTGTACGTCTTTTCCTTCTCTTGTGTTTCTTGCCTAAAGAAGTTCCTTTAGCAGTTGTTGTAAGGATGGTTTGGTGGTGCTGAACTCTCTCATCTTTTGCTTGTCTGTAAAGGTTTTGATTTCTCCATCAAATCTGAATGAGATCCTTGCTGAGTAGAGTAATCTTGGTTGCAGGTTTTTCTCCTTCATCACTTTAAATATGTCCTGCCAGTTCCTTCTGGCTTGCAGAGTTTCTGCTGAAAGATCAGCTGTTAACCTTATGGGGATTCCCTTGTGTGTTATTTGTTGTTTTTCCCTTGCTGCTTTTAATACGTTTTCTTTGTATTTAATTTTTGACAGTTTGATTAATATGTGTCTTGGTGTATTTTTCCTTGGATTTATCCTGTATGGGACTCTCTGTGCTTCCTGGACTTGATTAACTATTTCCTTTCCCATATTAGGGAAGTATTCAACTATAATCTCTTCAAATATTTTCTCAGTCCCTTTTTTTTTCTCTTCTTCTTCTGGAACGCCTATAATTCGAATGTTGGTGCGTTTAATATTGTCCCAGAGGTCTCTGAGACTGTCCTCAGTTCTTTTCATTCTTTTTTCTTAATTCTGCTCTGCAGTAGTTATTTCCACTATTTTATCTTCCAGGTCACTTATCCGTTCTTCTGCCTCAGTTATTCTGCTATTGATCCCATCTAGAGTATTTTTAATTCCATTTATTGTGTTGTTCATCATTGTTTGTTTCATCTTTAGTTCTCCTAGGTCCTTGTTAAATGTTTCTTGCATTTTGTCTATTCTATTTCCAAGATTTTGGATCATCGTTACTATCATTATTCTGAATTCTTTTTCAGGTAGACTGCCTATTTCCTCTTCATTTGTTAGGTCTGATGGGTTTTTATCTTGCTCCTTCATCTGCTGTGTGTTTTTCTGTCTTCTCATTTTGCTTATCTTACTGTGTTTGGGGTCTCCTTTTTGCAGGCTGCAGGTTAATATTTCCCGTTTTTTGGGGGGGTCTGTCCCCAGTGGCTAAGATTGGTTCAGTGGGCTGTGTAGGCTTCCTGGTGGTGGGGACTAGTGCCTGTGTTCTGGTGGATGAGGCTGGATCTTGTCTGTCTGGTGGGCAGGTCTGGTGGTGTGTTTTGGGGTGTCTGTGGACTTATTATGATTTTAGGCAGCCTCTCTGCTAATGGGTGGGGTTGTGTTCCTGTCTTGCTAGTTGTTTGGCATAGGGTGTCCAGCACTGTAGCTTGCTGGTCGTTGAGTGAAGCTAGGTGCTGGTGTTGAGATGGAGATGTCTGGGAGATTTTCGCCATTTGATATTATATGGAGCTGGGAGGTCTCTTGTGGACCAGTGTCCTTAAGTTGGCTCTCCCACCTCAGAGGCACAGCCCTGACTCCTGGCTGCAGCACGAAGAGCCTTTCATCCACACGGCTCAGAATAAAAGGGAGAAAAAGTGGAGAGAAAGAATTATTAGAAGTAGGAAGAAAGAAAGAAAGGAAGGAAGCAAGGAAGGAAGAAAGAAGAAAAGAAGGAAAGAAAGAGGAAGGAGGGAGGGAGGGATGGTGGGAGGAAGGAAGGAAGGAGGGAAGGAAGGATAAAAAGAAAGAAGATAAAGTAAAATAAAATAGAGTAAAATATAATAAAGTTATTAAATTAAAAAATTATTAAGAAAAAAATTTTTTAAAAAAACGGACGGATAGAACCTTAGGACAAATGGGGGAAGCAAAGCTATACAGACAAAATTCACACTGAAGGATACACATACACACTCACAAAAAGAGGAAAAGGGGAAAAAAATCATAAATCTTGCTCTGAAAGTCCACCTCCTCAGTTTGGGATGATTCCTTGTCGATTCATGTATTCCACAGATGCAGAGTATATCAAGTTGATTGTGGAGCTTTAATCCGCTGCTCCTGAGCCGGCTGGGACAGATTTCCCTTTCTCTTCTTTGTTCGCACAGCTCCCGGGGTTTAGCTTTGGATTTGGCCCCGCCTCTGCGTGTAGGTCGCTGGAGGGCGTCTGTTTTTCGCTCAGACAGGACGGGGTTAAAGGAGCCGCTGATGCGGGGGCTGTGGCTCACTCAGGCCGGAGGGAGGGACGGGCACGGAGTGCGGGCGGGCCTAAGGCGGCAGAGGCCAGCGTGACGTTGCACCAGCCTGAGGCGTGGTGTGCGTTCTCCCGGGTAAGTTGTCCCTGCATCCCAGGACCCTGGCAGTGGCGGGCTGCACAGGCTCCCTGGACGGGAGGTGTGGAGAGTGACCTGTGCTTGCACACAGGCTTCTTGGTGGCGGCAGCAGCAGCCTTAGCGTCTCATGCCCGTCTCTGGGGTCTGCGCTTTTAGCCGCGGCTCGTGCCCGTCTCTGGAGCTCCTTTAAGCAGCGCTCTTAATCCCCTCTCTTCGCGCACCTTTTGGGGGGTCTGAGGTCTTCTGCCAGCGTTCAGTAGGTGTTCTGTAGGAGTTGTTCCACGTGTAGATGTATTTGTGGTGTATCTGTGGGGAGGAAGGTGATATCCGCTTCTTACTCTTCCGCCATCTTCCCCTCCTGTGAAAGGTCAGGCCCCCATACCCTGCCTGGAAAACACCACAGGTGTACACGGGGCTCCCATCTCCCAGCTCTTCGGAGGCAATCGTGCAGATTACCTGCTGGGTTAGGTGCCTCCAAGAAAGGGACACTCGTGGGGGAAGGCGGAGTGGGGTAGAGGGATCGGGGGACCCACGAGGAAGGAATGGGGACGAGGAGTGGAAACCGAGGGAAAGAGGAGAGATTGGAAGGGAGCAGACGGCGCGTGGATGCTGCTGGCAGGAGCCGGGGGCCCAGGGCAGCGGTGGTCCGAAAGGGGGCGGGGGTCCACACCGGGCACGGGACTGGCCGAAGCGGCCGAGGGAAGGAGGGGAGCGAGGAGCACTCCGAGGCAGCGGGAACAAAGAGGACCGGAGAGGGAAGTGGGGCACGGTGGGAAGAAGAGGGGCCCTGGAGAGGTGGAGGCCGCGGCGCGGGCAACGGGGTGGTCGAGGGCTGCGCGAGGCACGCGGTAAGCCGCGAGGGGCCGCGCTGGGCAGGGGCCAGCCCATGAAAATAACTTGTGCCATTTTAGCTGTTTGGAGTTCACGTCTAAAGCCTTTCTTCCAGGATAGGCCCTTCACTTCCCTTAGCAAAATCAAAAGGCCCAAGGAGGTCAGTCTTCCATAAAAACAGGTTATATTTTCCCCCATATCTCCACCTCTTGTAGCACAAAAAAATGCTAGAAGCTTTTTGACATGACAAAATTCTTCACTTGCATATTCTAAGTTTACTAATTTTCAGATATTATAAACAAAGCCTTTTTATCACAGGACTTGAACAAATGGAATTTGCAACTGCTTTGACTTAATACCTCCACAACTCAAAGAGATGGTGAACTGTGTTTTCCAAGGATCAGTCCTTAGGGCTCGAAATCAAAGTCCTCAGATTTCCTTTTCTCCTCTGCAAGACATTAGCTTTTCTCCAGCTCTTGCTCTAAGGTACAGCACACTGGCTGTGGTAGGAGGGTCACAGACTAGTCAGCTACACCTAAAGTAAATCCAGTTCATGTACATATATAAACCCAGAGCAGGAAAGTTGATGACGGAGTATGAATTCCCAAGTAAGGGGATAGGCACACAAATTAAAAAAAAAAAAAAAAGGGAAACGAATGAGTCTGGAGAATGGGGAGGTTACAGTAACTCATAGTGGGAGGGGTAGGCTGTTTTCCTGGAAGATGGGTACTTGCAGTGACGATTTCCTCAGATGCTCCCTGCTATTGCCCTGAGAGCGAAGGAGGGGGAATCCCATTCTCCCTGATCCAGGAAGGGGTTGAGGTCTAGACAAGCAGATTGTGTTGACTCCAAGTTGGTTCAATCCAGTCTGGCACCCAGGGCCCAAACTGTTGTGTCCCCCCCCCAACTTCATGTGTAGCTAGAAGCACGTAGAAGAGAGAAGAGCCACCTGCAGAGGAAGGAGAGGTGATGGTGATGCTGAGGCTGCTCACTCTGGCGAAGGGGCATCTGCTAGCCATCCACGCAAGGTGAGGCACTGTAGTGGCTGCAGTGTGTGGATTCTTCCAGGAGCCCCCAAAGCCACCAACCAGAGCTAGTTGGCCCTGAGAATGCGGACTCTATGGAGTCATGGAAGGAGATGCCTGCTTTGGGCCAAAGAAAGGGATTTAGCAAAGGAAGAACCTGGGGGCAGGTGATAGGGAGTGAGTTGTTATAAGCTGTGCTATTTCTCTCTTGCTCTCTTGTAACCCTCAGTGCTAATAACTGGGGGAAGACATGCTATTTACGTTTGTTTCTTTTACTTCACTGCAGCTCGTCACATTCCTGGAGTCATTGCAGAGCTCAGTAATTTTACAAGAAGTAGTGCTGCACACTGGTTAGAGGTTGAGATTCTGAGGTCTGCTGATCAAGGTTCAAATCCATACTCTAGCAAGCAGTAACTTGTATCAAGTGTGTGACCTCGATGAAATGCCTTAGCCCCTTTGTGTATTGATTTTCTTATCTATGTAATGAAGGCATAGCTAATACCCACCTCAGAACCTTGAGGGAGGGGTGAATAGGCTAATAGACATAAAGAACTAGAACAGTGCCTGGTCCATGTTAGGAACTCAAACAATATGTACAAGTTTTTACTTGTTAAAATTGGAGACTCTGGAGTAAAAAGGGCCTCATAAAAGAGTCTTCACTCACACAATAGACTGACAATGTGCTAGGCCATGGGCAAGGGTCTAGAAATACCAAAAATAACTACTCAATTCATGACTTTGTCAACATCTTCTTGGAACAGTTTACCATCTTAAGTTCCTTATCGTATGCTTTTTTTTTACTGGTATTCTGGCAACAAAGCATTTATCGCAGTGAGTAAATTTAGATTTTTTTGTGTGATTTTTTTTCTTTTTTAGTATCTGTCTCTTGCACTGACTGTAGGCCTTCCAAGGGCAGGGACTGGGATCTGTATATTGCTGTATCCCCATTGTCCAACCCCAAATCACCTATGAGATGCTCAATGAATGTTTGAGTGAATAAATGAGCCAAGAGAAGTAACTAGGTATCACTTTCCAGAAGCTCTCATTAAAACGCAGCACAGGGGACGGAGACCGGTGGTGAGTGTTAAATAACTTACCACCAGCAGTCAAGACGTGCTTTCTGAGAGGAAACCACATGCTTCTCTGTTCTCCAAAAGATAACATGGAATCCCTGTTACCTCATCCTCAGGTTACTTTCTCATCTGAAACCAGGAAACGTGGTACCGTGGTAGACAAGCACGTTACCCTCAATTTAAATATTCAAGAGAGGACATGGGGGTACTATTTTAGTAGGAGATAAAGAGAGGAATTTATCTGAAATAAATGTACTCATTATAAAGGGATGGCTGTTTATTGATTTCCAAAAATCTTTCTGCCAGTGTTGGTTTGAAAGGGAAAGGATCATGATGAAAGTAAGCACTCTATTTGTATTAGCTAGAGGTTGTGAATCAAAAGTTTTCAAAGATAAATTTCTCTGTACTTGATTCTCTGCCAAAAGGATGTCTGTTTCTCTTGTCCAGATTCACTGTCATGTTTGAGAAACACACTGAACAAGTTGAATCTCAACCAGTCAGGTCTAAGCTTTAGGGCCAGCCAATGCTGAATTTACAATCGTGCACTCAGAAACCCCTGAATAATTGAACTAAAAAAAGACAGCAGCGTCCTGAATAACTGAATGGATTTTGCTGCATAAAATCAGTCTTCTCCAGCCCTGAAAAGTAGAATTGTTTTCACCTCTGGCGGGTGGAACTGTTGGCATAGTGGGCCACAGCGGGAAGCCTGCTGGGTGGGGTGATTATGCTATCTGAAAGGTATGCGCCTGTGATTTCTTAATGATGGCTGCCTACTTGTTTAGTCCTGCAGGTAATCAAGGATGGTTACGGGTAAACGTGAGCCAGATCAATGAAGGATGGAGGAGGTGGGGACAGACAAGCACAGTGAGCCAGCAGAGCAAGGTGTGTCTCACGCTGTCAGACCACGCTGGAGACTGAGTCACAAAAGCCAGAGGCTCAAAGGAGCCCTCCGACCTGGGGACTCAGGGCTGGAAGAAACCCCCAAGTTACTCCTTTGGCTGACTTCTGCTTTTGTCAAACTGGAAAATTTGAAAAGGTAACTTTTCAGGAAGTGTTTCATTCATTCATTCATGTGTTTATGCTTTATTGAGCATAAAGTATGATCTTATATATATTAAGCATCATCTTCAATAACAATGGGCACCAGTTAACAAGCACCTTCTAGGTGCCAGGCACTGTGCTAAGTGAAAGTAGGTAGTATTATCCACTGTTACAAGAGAAAACTGAGACTCAGAAAGGTTCAGTAGCTTACCTGTGATGACACAGCCAGGAGATGGCAGAGCTGGGACCCAAGTCTTTCTGACACCAGAGTCCTTGTTTCCTGCTTCACAATACACCACCTTCCTCTTGAAGATTTTCCTGAGGATTGCTAAATGATGATTACAAGTTCATTTGTTGGGAGGAGAAGAAGCAGGAGGAAGGAGAGGGAGGGAAAAGGGAGAGAGGAATTAGGAAGATGTGAGAACATGGACTAGAGAAGACCAGGGAAACTCCGTGCCCCGTGTTGGGAATGATTTGCTTTTCTCTTTTCATTTTTTGCTACTTGTGCTCAAGAAAGAGCATTCAACTGGCACTGGAAAGAAGTCAGGTTTTTGTTTATTTAATCATTCTTAGTAAGACTTGATCTTAGCAGTCTTCATAAAGTTCAGGGGAATAATTCAGACGTGTGTTCTGATGAGTGACTTAGCCCTATCTTGTGGGACGGGTCCGCCTTGTCCTCTAGACAGAAGTCATCTCATAGGTCCCGTGGTGTAGTGTAATTTTGAGTTGCAAACCTAGAGTCAGACTGTTCTGGAAGGCCCTGCCCCAGGTTCCTTTAACAAAATGCTCCAGGAGGCTTGGATGGAGGTGACATCACTTATGACTCAGGAGCCATCTCGGTCTCACGGAAGATCCAAGGGCCCCCAGGCTGGAAACAGATGTGTGGGTGGCCCAGCTGAGCCTTAAAAACAAAAATGAGAGGGGTCTGTTCCTGACTGTTCAGACCCAACTGCGTTTATGAGGCATGACGCCTCAAATGCTTAGGTACTTCACGTGTTAATTCATTTTACCCTCATGCCCACTCCAGGAGGCTGGGGTATTTCTCACATGTTATGAATGGAAAAAAACGACCTCAGAGAGGTGAAGCACCTCATTCATGGTCAGGAACCTTTTACTCAGGAACGCTGAAAACGTTAACCCTCACATCCAGCAGCTTCTCCATTTCACAGGCTGAGAGCCCCGTTAAGCCAACTGCGTCAACATGGAAACAGCCCTTAGACTGGGATTCTGAGTAGCTTGTTCTACCCCCTCACCCCTGATCCAGCTGGAGGTGAGGAAAACACAAGGGGTCATGTTCTGGGAACTCAAATGACTATGGAAATTGCAAATGGCGTTTAAGAGAGACGATAAAGCAATCTATGCTTTACGTGGGGTCTGGGGAGCAGGCACACCCTTAACAAGGGTGCAAGTGGAGGGTCCCAGTCGGCCCCCTTTACCCCCTTCTTGGGCTCCTTCCAGCTCTGAGAGGAGGGGCCTTGCCTGCCTGCCTTTGGACACCCAAGTGTGCACATCTGAGCTCTGTGCACGTGCCACCCAAACAGCCACATCCTGGAAGTGGGCTGGGGCTAGGGCTGCCAGAAAGCATACAAGATGCAGTTAAATTGGAATTTCAGATAAATAATGAAGAGCTTTTTAGCATTAAGCATGTCCTAAGTATTTCATGGGACATATTTATACTAAAAATTTGCTATATCTAAAATTCAAATTTAACTGGTCAGCCTGTGTTTATTTGCTACATCTGGCAACTCCAGCCGGGACTCTCTGGTGAGGAAGCTCGAGGCCTAGGTATCCAGAGGTATCCTTACATCTAAAATGTAAGGGGGCCTGGGAGGGGGGAAAGGTGGGCCCTGGGTAGGCAGAGCTTCCCGGTTCCCCAGACTCCCTACCTCCTGGGAGGGGCCCGCTAAAGCCTGGGGCCCAGGGCAGGGATCCCTCTTGCTCAGATCTAAGAGCAGTACTGGTAGCAGGAGGCTTGGAAAGGAGGCACATGAAACAGAGACCTGGGCCCCACGCTGAGCCTTGGGCAAAGTCACTATTTTTCTGAGCCACAATTATCTGAACTGTGTAAAAAGGAGGCTTACGTGGATTCCTATTTGTCAGAAACCTAGCCTGTGCTCAACACACAGTAGGTCTCAACACTGGCAGCTTTCATTATCACCTTAAAGAGAGAGCAATACTAGGAAAATACTTTGGGCTCTTCTGCCTCCTGCTTTTTGTTGAGTTGATTCACCTCCGCTGAGCTGGGAAAAGGTATCAATGTTTTCTTTGCTTATACCTGGGTTAGGAGAAATCACTCTGCTCAATGTAGCAGCCCGTGAAAAAGACAGAGACTGGGGCTAAGTATTCCAGGAGAGGTGAGGGCTTGATCCGTTCCTCTCCCCCTGCTCTTCTCTTCCTCTCTACTCTTCATACCTGTCCCTGGGCTGTTGAGTAGGTGAGGCACTGTCCTTCCCAAGGCGGGTGGGAAAGGAGGGGGCACGGGGAGCAGAGCAGACACCTCCCCTGGCCCGAGGCGCTAGGAAGTATTCACTCACTGACTTGTCTTCCATCTTGGGAGGAGCCAGCCAGCCTTCGATGAGAATTTAAGCCCATGGTCGTAACTCAGGGCTGCAGGGGTGCACACAAGGGGGCCCAAGCAAGTTCACCCTAAGGCCAAGTGCTGAGTGTTTGAAGACAGATAATTGAACTTGGAATGTCATGAAAGCTAAAGACTCCTTTCTTAATTTCACAGTCTCATTCCTAACTACTACCCCATGGAATCTGACTCAGGATGTCTTTCTGCTTAAAAGTCCAGAGTAAGAAGTTGGGGGGCGCGGGTGTGAAGGCAAACTGGCTCAGAGCCAAACTCAGCAGCTTCCTTTTTAACTCAGGTTCCTTTCTTTTGCAGGTTACAAAAGGGTTTAAAATGACTAGGGACTGAAACGACCTGGGGGTTGTTTAGGGGTTTTGGACTGTCCCTAGAACGAGGGTGGTTCTGCATTTCGGTGCAAGCAGATGAGACGGGGGTCCCGGGAAGAAGAGTTCTTTGGGTGGGAGTGGGGGTCACACCAGAGTGAAGATAGAGATCTGTCGGTTGAGATAATAACACTTTCACCAGCCTCTTCTGCACCTCTGAGGGTCTCTCATAACCAAGTTTACAGCCTTTGCCCCTGAAAGACTATTGTGCTGATGGCCCCTCTGCCATAGACAGATAGATTCATGAGTCTTAACTTCATAAAAAGAAGCTTCTCTTCCCTTCCACTTCTCCTTTCAGATCCACCCTCCTCCCAGAAGAAGGGATTCTTCCTTCAACATTTTTTCAGTAATAAAGAGAAGATAATGAAATAATAAAGTGTAGTTACCTCAGCCAGTAAAAACCACATGTCTTCAGAATCCACCACCACCTGCAGAGACATGTAACCGTTTTGCTTACCTGCTGGTAACACTGTGGGTTTTTTTTTTTTTTTTTTTTGCCCCTATTCATATTAGGATCTATGAGAAATGGCTCCCTTAGATGATTACATGGCTTTTCAGCTTGAATGGGTTTTGAAATCAAGTAATTAAGCACCCACTACATGCAATAAAATAAGCACCATACAAATTACCAGTTCAATTCAGCAAATGTTTCTTGAGGGTCCACTAGGGAAGTGAGGAGCATCACGATCAAGAGCGCATCCTGACTCCACTACCTACTAGTTGTGTGACCTTGAGCAAATTATTTTAATCCCTTCGAGCCCAGCTCCCTTATAATGTGAGTTAGAGTACTACTTCACAGTGTTGTTGTGAGGATTCACTGAAGCAATATGACAAGCAGCCATCACAGTGCCTGGCGCTATTGTTCAATAAATTGGTCAAGGAAACAAACAAGGATGATCATATGGTCTCTGTCCTTTTAAGGAGCTCACTACCTCAAGTAAGAATAAAAGCAGAAAATTGCCATCTCTCCTGGGAAAGAAATACACCACTGTGCTCAGTGGGTGTACTAGTAAGGGTTCTTCAAAGAAACAGAGCAACACACAAAAACAGAAATATAGATCAATGGAACCGGATAGAAAGCCCAGAGATAAACTCAGGCACATATGGTCACCTTATCTTTGATAAAGGTGGCAAGAATATACAGTGGAGAAAGGACAGCCTCTTCAATAAGTGGTGCTTGGAAAACTGGACAGCTACATGTAAAAGAATGAAATTAGAACACTCTGTAACACCATACACAAAGATAAACTCAAAATGGATTAAAGACCTAAATGTAAGGCCAGACACTATCAAACTCTTAGAGGAAAACATAGGCAGAACACTCTATGACATAAATCACAGCAAGATCCTTTTTGACCCACCTCCTACAGAAATGGAAATAAAAACAAAGATAAACAAATGGGACCTAATGACATTTAAAAGCTTTTGCACAGCAAAGGAAACCATAAACAAGACGAAAAGACAACCCTCAGAATGGGAGAAAATATTTGCAAATGAAGCAACTGACAAAGGATTCATCTCCAAAATATACACGCAGCTCATGCAGCTCAATATCATAAAAACAAACAACGCAATCCAAAAATGGGCAGATCTAAATAGACATTTCTCCAAAGAAGATATACAGATGGCCAACAAACACATGAAAGGATGCTGAACATCACTAATCATTAGAGGAATGCAAATCAAAACTACAATGAGGTATCACCTCACACCAGTCAGAATGGCCATCATCAAAAGATCCACCAACAATAAATTCTGGAGAGGGTGTGGAGAAAAGGGAACCCTCTTGCACTGTTGGTGGGAATATAAATTGATACAGCCACTATGGAGAGCAGTATGGAGGTTCCTTAAAATACTAAAAATAGAACTACCATATGACCCAGCAATCCCACTACTGGCATATACCCTGAGAAAACCATAATTCAAAAAGTCATGTACCACAATGTTCATTGCAGCCCTATTTACAATAGCCAGGACACGGAAGCAACCTAAATGTCCATCAACAGATGAATGGATAAAGAAGATGTGGCACATATATACAATGGAATATTACTCAGCCATAAAAAGAAAGGAAATTGAGTTATTTGTAGTGAGGTGGATGGACCTAGAGACTGTCATACAGAGTGAAGTAAGTCAGGAAGAGAAAAACAAATACTGTATGCTAACACATATATATGGAATATCAAAAAAAAAAAAGGTTGTGAAGAACCCAGGGGCAGGACAGGAATAAAGACGCAGACGTAGAGAATGGACTTGAGGACACAGGGAGGAGGAAGGGTAAGCTGGGATGAAGTGAGAGAGTGGCATGGACATATATACACTACCAAACGTAAAATAGATAGCTAGTGGGAAGCAGCCGCATAGCACAGGGAGATCAGCTCGGTGCTTTGTGACCACCTAGAGGGGTGGGATAGGGAGGGTGGGAGGGAGATGCGAGAGGGAAGGGATATGGGGATATATGTATATGTATAGCTGATTCACTTTGTTATACAGCAGGAACTAACACTACTGTAAAGCCATTATACTCCAATAAAGATGTTTTAAAAAAGAAAAAGAATCAGAGCCACAGGATATATATAGACATATAGGAGATATTTTATGAGGACTGGCTCATGCCATCAGAGAGGCTGAGAAGTCCCACGATCTGCCGTCTACAAACTGGAGGCCCAGGAAAGCAGGTGGTGTAGTTCCAGTCCAAACCTGAAGGCCTGAGAACCAGGGCAGCCAGTGGTGTAAGTCCTGGTCAGTCTGAGGGCGCAAGAACTGGGGGGAGCCCATGGTGTAAGATCCAGTCCAAGTCCGAAGTTTCAAGAACCAGGAGCACCAATGTCCAAAGGTGGGAGAGAATGGATGTCCCCGCTTAGGTAGACAGCAAATTCACCCTTCCTCTGCCTTTTTATTCTATCAGGTGGATTGGACAATGCCACCCACACTGGTGAAAGCAATCCTCTTTACTCCATCTACCTATTCAAATAAAACACTGTCACACACATACCCAGAAACTGTGTTTTACCAGCTATCTGGGCATTCCTTAGGCCAGTCAAGCTGACACATAAAATTCATCATCACAGGGGCCCGTGAGCCACTGAACTCAGCATAGGGGTGGGTGGAGGGAAGTTGGAGGAGTCTGGAGGGCCAAGCCAGGCCTTGAAAGTTTATTAGCCTGCACTGACTGAACAGGTTGAAAGAACAGGAAGAGCAGAGAGAAGTCGTAACATCAAGACTTCTAAAAGACGTGGTCACTGTATTTGTTGTTGTCTCATTTCTATAAATACCCAGTCCCCTCTAAGTGAAATCTAGTTGCCATTACTCCTACAGCTTACTCCTTCATTCTCCTCACGGTCTTCTCTAAATTCTAATGACCTACCAGTCTTGTTCACCAGACACATCTTCTGCCGTGAGCATCGTATCCACCATCCCCCATTCTGTGGACTAAATTGACATCCCAACCCAGTAGTTCTGGCCCAGTTCTCAGCCAAGCCCCAGGAGATTTGACAATCTTTGTCCTTCTCCACAATCCCCACATGAGCTTGGCTAAAATACTAACTTTGCCTCAGTCTTCCTGTTTATAAATAGACACATGATTTCTGGCCATTTAGACAAAAGCTACAAAGGCCTACAAAGTCCCAAGAAATGGGGCAGGAAAAAAAACAGAAGTATGGAGCAAAAGAAGAATGCCATCTGACTCAATTCGCTTGTGGGTTGCTGGGCTGATCTGATCACATCCAAGGTTGAATGCTCTTATGGATCAACTGGAAGTAAGGAAATCCAGAGCTTGGGCTCCAGCAAGATGAATCTGCATGTGTTCAGAATTATCCTCCAAGTCAACAACGAACTGTAGCTGGTCCAGCAGGAGAAGCCAGCTCTCCCACAGGAAGGCCTCGGCCTCTAAGGCTGTGAGTGCAGGGAGGGGAAGGGACAGCACAAGAGATGCCTGGTAACTCCTGCTTTGTGGTGGATGTGCTGAGGTTTTCCTCTCCTCACCACACCTGACTCTGGGATGCAACACCTGACAAGGGAAAGAACCTCCTTCTGAAAGGCTGCAAGAAAAACATCCTGAGGCTAATTAAGAACAGAATTTAGCTAAAGGAGAAGTAAAGTGGCTCAATGAATAGCTTTGTCATTTGCCAAAACCTTACTTCTTTGCTGCCTTCATTTAGTTAATTAGCCTTTCACTGTTGATCTGCTGCTGTCAACTAGGCAATGTATGCAAACCACATCTCTTAACTACAGCCGGATCCTCAGCCTTTGAAACATGCCAGGGAGGGGTTGTAACCAATCTACAAGCCAACTGCAAAACGAAAAGTTTCATTTCCCGTACATAAGGTGCCAAGACCTTTCTTCAATAACCCAGCAGAGTTTTGTTTCTCTGCTGGTGGAATTTCAAATTAGCAGAAGCTTCTGTGGTTTCTTACAGACTTCCTTGGTTACAGACGAAAGGACTCCATTCCCACCCCTCCACCCCCCATTTTGTGTCTTTTCACTTCTCCTTCTATTGCTAAGCTTGCACTTACATTCTTTCAAGTTTCTGTGCACAATTTTTTAAAAACTATAAATTAGCACCTTCATTCCCTCATAGTTGGCATCTGCTGCATTTCAAGTGAGAATGAATTAAAATACCCTTTTCACGAAACTATCATTATCAAAAAAGCACATAAGCAGAATACTGACATCCTGGCTCCTTCATTTTCTGTGATTGTATGTATCATATTTCATAAATATGAGATACTGCTTATAAAACTATAGCATACTAAACAGTACACAATACTGTTTGTGGATACACATGTATATGAGTAGTAAAAATATTCAAACATGGGCTTCCCTGGTGGCGCAGTGGTTGAGAGTCCGCCTGCCGATGCAGGGGACACGGGTTCGTGCCCCAGTCCGGGAAGATCCCACATGCCGTGGAGCAGCTGGGCCCGTGAGCCATGGCCGCTGAGCCTGCGCGTCTGGAGCCTGTGCTCCACAACGGGAGAGGCCATAACAGTGAGAGGCCCGCGTACCGCAAAAACAAAAAAAATTGAAACGTGCCTTGAAAATGATAAACATCACCTTCAGCAATTGAGAAGACCTTTGACCCAGGATAATTTTTCTAGCCAGGTTGTAAACATGCTTACACACACACACACACATTTACATGTGCACGCACATTCTCTCTCAATTTTGTTAGATATATGAACAAGGCATTCTGGAGTTTAATGTCTTAGACTTTTCGTTTTTCCTGTAAAAGAAAAGGAAGGCAGAGCAAGTGAGTTTGTTGCTGGTAGGGGTTGTCCACAACCTCACTTTTCGGGGGTTTTGACTGCCTCCCAGTAGCTCCCCATCCTCGGTTCATTTTGAGGTAGGCTCAGGCTTGGCTCGAGGCCAGTGTGACAATCAAGGTCCGAGAAGTCTCTTCTTTCAGAGATTATTTCTCAGGTTTCTTTGTTTTATTGGTGGACTGGAGGAAGGACAGCAAGGAACCGGGAATAGGAAGGAGGGGGACCAAGTGGGAGTTTCTCAAGTCAAGCGGGGTGTCCTGCTGCTGCCCCAGCCCGCGAAGCTGTGCTCACATGGCCAGGCGGCCCGTGCAGGAGGGCTTAAATTAATCCGGTGAGTCTGGGCAGCTGAACTGATTCCTTTGAGAGGCTCCAAACCTCCGACGAGCACCCCTGACTAACAGTCCAGCCAAGGTGGTTTCGAAGAACATACGAACTCAGGGGGGGAAAAGGAAAGGAAAAAAACCCCTAAACTATCAGGTTAAAATATGTGCCTTTATATGGCTATGGGCCAGACACCAAAATGAGTCTTTATAAGCTTTCAAGGAGACAATTAAACAAAGTGGGAACAAGTGAAGAATCAGATGATGATTTCAGCATTAGGGACAGCAGAAGGAGGGAGTGGTATCAGAAAGGGAGCCCTTAAGCCACCAGTGGGGGAGGAAGGAGACCAGATGGACCTCACCCCCAGGCCAGCCAGAGAAGCGCCCAGCCCCACACACCGCCCTCCTGTGAAGCACATGCATGCAGCCCTCGGATCCTGCCAGCTTTACGCCTGCCTTCAGCAGTGACGCAGAGACAGGGTACCAGCGTTGAATATCTTTGAAATTCTGCTTGGGTTCCAAATGAAAAATCATTCTGCCTTCAAAGCCTAATGGAAATTTGGTAGAAACATGTGCTTTCCCCTTAGGTTCAAAAGAGAAATTAGTATCCTTCCCATTTCTTTGTGCATCTGTGTTTCCCTTTCTCAAGTGAAGAGGAGAAATTATCAGAGGCATCCTATAAAAATAGAAGGTAGGACAGAATAACGGTATTGCTCCTTTTTTTTTTTTTTTTTTTTGCGGTACGCGGGCCTCTCACTGTTGTGGCCTCTCCCGTTGCGAAGCACAGGCTCCGGAAGCACAGGCTCAGCAGCCATGGCTCACGGGCCCAGCCGCTCCACGGCATGTGGGATCCTCCCGGACCGGGACACGAACCCGTGTCCCCTGCATCAGCAGGAGGACTCTCAACCACGGCGCCACCAGCGAAGCCCAGTATTGCTCCTTTATAAAAGCAAATATTTCTATATTTTCTTTACAACAGAAAGTCTACCATAGTACAAGTTATACAAAAAAGAAAATCTGTGTTCTTGATAGGGAATCACCATAATTATTTACTCCCATTCCACTTAAAAATATTGTGTTGTTTGCAAGGCAAATGTCAGAAATGATGCCCATGAACCTTGGCAGGAGTTAACAGTAGGTGCAGATTACAGGGAATTTTCACATCCTAAATCATTTATTCCTTTAGAGTTTTTCTTTTCCGATGAGAACATTTTAATTTTACCATAGGAAAAATAGAAAAAGATAGTTTATTGAACAGCAATCCTGTGTTAGGCCCTAGTAACACAGAAATGGTTAAAGATCTCATGGTCTGTGGTTCCTACCTAAAGGAGCTTGTATCCAGTGTGGAAGAAAGGTAGGTGGAGAGGGGCAAAATGATTAGGTGTTATAACCAAGTTAGGTGATGAAGTTCTGTGGGGTATACCCGAAGGAGCAATTCTTTCTGTAGGATGAGACTGTGTGAAAGAAAACTACACCTAGATGATATTGGTGAAACCAGAAAGGTAAGGAAATCTCAGAGAAAAGTAACAAAGGCCAAGAGGAGTGGAAATCTGGTATCTTCCGGAAGCAGAAAGGAGTCCAATGTGGCTGGACTGTAGAGATGGAGAGAGGTGTGGAATGGCTGAAGATGGGCTAGGAACGTGGATTTGCAGCCAGAAGGCAGTTCATCAAAGGTCTGGATTGCTGTGCGAAGGAAGGTGACTCCTAAGTGGTGGGGAGGGGAATAATCCATTTAGAAAGAACACCCTGGTCTTCAGAAGTTGTGTTGGAAGGGAAAGGGATTTTGCAATAAGAAGCACTTGTACTGTGGCAGAGTTAGGGTGGACCAAAAACAGTGAGAGGTGAAGTCAGACTGGATCTAGCGAGAAGAAAGGAAAGGTGAGCTTAACAACAAAGTTCCTAACACAGTTACTTCCTAACTAAGCGGTTGGCTAAAATAGGAAATGCTAACATTCAACATTTACTATGTGTTGCTACGTGCCAGATCCATGCTAATTTAATTCTCACCACAACCTTATAGCGCAGGCACTATTATCATACCCATTTTACAGGTGAGGGAAATGAGGCAAAGAGAGCTTTAATAAAGAGCCTAAGGTTGCAGATTACTAAATGAGGCAGCCAGAATTTAAATGCAGGCCATCCAGTCCCCTAGACACTTTCTACATGTACACTCACGGAGAAGGAGACACGGCATTTAAGGGAAAGAAGTGAGATCATGTATGTATGTAAATTTTGAGGTTGATGCAAGATATCAAGACAAATGGCCAATAAATAGTTGGAAAAATAGGCCTGGCACTTGGAGAAAGATTCATTCAGCAAGTATTTGAGTGCTTATTATGTACCCAGCTCTGTGTCAGAGCTGGAGTTATGACATCAAAATACTTAGCGCCCATAATGCGAAGTACCTGTACATCAAATTTTATTGTTTTATTTTTTGGCTGCACTGCGTGGCTTGCAAGATCTTAGTTCCCGGACCACAGACTGAACCTGCACCCTTGGCAGTGAAAGCGCAGAGTCCTATCCACTAGACCGCCAGGGAATTCCGCCCCCTGCCTGTTTGTTTTTTTTTTTTGGCCGAGTATATCAAATTTTATTCAAGCTAATAATTTTCATCACAGACCTGAACACATACTCTTCAAAATAACTCAAAGATAACTCCTTCTATGAAATAAATAATTCACCCCTTCAGTACCTGTTTTTGCAATTTTGGTATGATGCCTATTGGCTTTCAATGAAAGCAGAACACCCTATAAATGTGTAAAAATTCAGTCAGGAAGAAAGGGTTCATTTTAATTTTATGAACCACTTAGCACACGTGTTGGGCTCAGGAAATAACAAAATAAATGTCTCCATCAGTTATGTTGATAGAACTTCATAGGAAGCCCACAGTAGTGAAGGGTTCCTCACAGGTAAGCAGAATGCAGATCTCCCTCCAGAAAAGAGGGAAGAAATTCAGTCAGGAAGTTGAAGGTCACTGGCAGGAAGGGAGCAGCCGCTGACTTTTGGTCTGCCCCAGTCTCTTGGCCTCAGCTGTACCATCTGCACAACCACCAGCCACTCCATTCACAAACACTTCTTAGACTTTGTGGCCTGGCAGAATTGCCCATGAGGGTTCCTTGCATTCCCACCAACCCCAACTAGAGCTCCCCAAGCACAGCTGCTGAGTGAAACCCGCTCTGGCTCAGCTTTTTAAAGGGGCTGGTGGCACCAGGATCCCTATCTGTTTCCAGGGAACACGGCTTTCCTGTAGTGTTTCTTGGTGCCCGATGACCGTTACCAGTGTACTGCATTATTATAAAATGAGATTCCTTTCACAGATAAACATTCGAGACAATTTATATCTTGAACTTACTTAGCCCCGTCTGCCAAGTACCTCAACTGACCTTCAAATATTATCTCATTAAATCTTCACAGATTTCTATATTGGAAACATTTTTCCTCAGTGGCATAAAAGGCAAAGGCATTTCCATGAATACATACCCTAGTTGAAGACAGGTGGGATAGGGAGGGTGGGAGGGAGGGAGACTCAAGAGGGAGGAGATACGGGGACATATGTATACGTATAGCTGATTCACTTTGTTATAAAGCAGAAACTGACACACCATTGTAAAGCAATTATACTCTAATAAAGATGTTAAAAAAAATAAAAAGAAAGACATACCCTAGTTGAGAACTTTTACTGATCTATTCTTCTACTGGAGAATCAACAGATCATTTTCTTTTCAAGCAAATCCCATGGTGGTACCATTCTTGCTTCGGCAGCAGTGGACCCTCATCAGGAACTCTAATATAGTATGTCTTGCCTCTCCCACTGACCTCCATACATCTTACCTCCAACGGTTTTCCAGATTCAGAGCCTTTTCAGGTGACTCACAAAAAAACCAAGGGGCAACAGAGCGTAACGGTTAAGAGCGTGGGCTTGAAGTCAAACTCATTTACTGTGTAAACTTGGTCAAGCTTTCTAACATCTGTGAAACTTAGTGTCTTCATCTGTAAAATGGGAATAATAATAGTCCCTCCCGATATGCTCATGAGAGTTATTACATACCAAGCGCTTGGAGAATGCTTGCGCATGGCGAGCCCTCCATAAATAGTGCTTGATTAGATCCACCTGTCTGTCCATGTGTGTATGAAGCAAAGAGCCCAGAAGTGGATGTCAGAGGATCTGGATTCCAGACTCAGCTCTCTCACCAACTCGGTTCTTGACAAAGTCAAGCTCTCTGAGACTCAGTTTCTGATTCCTGATATGGACCGGATTGTTCTCAGCGGCTGGCTGCTTTAGGGGAGGTGGCTGCAGCTGGGGCCAGTGGTGGATGCAATGGACCCTGGTGGGAGCTCCCACCCGTCCACGATGTGGATCTTACACCTCAGGAATGTTTGTCTTGCCTCAGGGACTTAATAGTTGTTGAAGAAAAATCCCCAGAAAGAAAGAGCATTTCTCTGGCTCTGCCTCACAAGTAGAATTCTGAGACTTCATATCCCCTCTTCTCAGGAACAAAATAACTACCTAACTGCAGTAGTACGTACAACTATATCGCTGGCATTTATTTTTCTGAGGCACCTACATGGCAGAGCTCCTATAGGGCCTTTATGGACAATAAAGGATCCACTAAACAGTTGTTTCCTCTGGAGATTTGCTCATGGTTCTGTTCTTCCTGCCCCTGGTCTATCTCCCCCTCTCCTTCTGGAAGCTGCTCAATGGAGCCACAGCCTGCAGAGGCCAGGGGGCACAGCAGACACAGCACAGGCTCAGATCTGGCAATCCTGTGCTCAAGACAAAAACAATGAAGTATAGTCGACACTGGAGTTAGCCTGCCTGCCTATGAGTTACAAGAGCTGTGTGACCTTGGGCAAGGTGATTAACTTCTCTGATCCTGGGTTTTCTTCATGGGACAAAAACATGGATAATAAAGTATCTACCTAACCTGGTTGACTCAAAGATCAAATGAAATAGTGCATGTGGACACTTAGGATAGTGACTGGCACACAGTGAGTGCTCAATACACTTCAGCTGTGATTATACTTATCACAGCTCTGCCATTTTATAGCCATGAACTATGAACAGGTTACTTAAATGTCTTGAGTCTCAGTTTGCTCCTCTGTAATCTAGGGGACAGTAAATACTTTATAGGTTTATCATAAGGATTAAATGAGATAATCCATCTCAAGTGTCTTCACTACTACTAAGTACCGAGAAAATATCTGCTATTATCATTATTACTATGATGACTATTATATCTAATAGGAAATGAGGAAGTGGTGGTCACAGCACTTGAGCTGCCTCTCAACACTGACCTCTTGGAATCAGGAAATAGGCCTTACACAGACATAGACTGATCTCTAGATTCCCCTTCCAGTTCCACATTCGAATAAAAGAAAAAATGTGTGTTACAAAATTCCCTTAGCGACTCAGAAACTAAAAGTTACATCTACCAGTTGTCTTAGGTAGAGGTCTGTTTCCAAATTTTGCTAAATAATGAGCACACTTCAGAAAGGATTTTAAACCAAATCAACACAAGAGAACAAAAGGAATTCTTGTTATGGTTATCCCAGCCCTTCTATGCATAGCATCATACTTAGTTCCCCATAGTAACCCTATGATGTATATACAGAAAGGATCACTAACCCCATTTCCCAGGTGAGGAAACTGTGAACTGGAATAACCAACCAGGCTGCATAGTGGCAGAATCAGAATTAGAACTCGGCTAGCCTGGCCCACTGCTTCTTCAAAGCTATTCTGGAAGCTACTCTCTACCTGACTTAAGAAGTCCTACAGGTCTTCTCCTCAAAATGCTTAGTGGTTGATCTTTAGACTGTAGGTGACAATGAGCCCCCCATCTCATGCCCATGGCAGACATCACCAGTCAATAGTGGCTCTTTTCTAATGAACCCCAGAAACTTTTTTTTAACTCAGCCCACAGGAATCAATACCACACAATCAAATCTGGCAAGTGAAGTGAAACTTCTCTGTCACCTAGGCACTAGACCTTAAAGAATGAAAACTCAAATCCCTCCAACAGAGACCAGGCCGGTCATGGAAATAACTAAAATGGGTGGGATGTCAGTACCTATGAATACCTCATGTGAGTGTGCCGAACACAAGGGCATTGTCCTGGATGAAGGGGCAGCCAAGTCGCCTCCAGCTAATGTCTTCCCATGTTGAAGTGCATGTTCAACATTGCCTTATCTTCATATTTTTTTCAAAAAGAGAGAAAAGAGAAATCTGAAATCTGAGCATGTATCTCAAATCTCCCAATTTTTCAACACTGTGCAGCCTAAACAAAATACATGTATGGGTCCCACACAGCTCACAGGCCATCAGTTTGTAGTCTCTGCCATAAACCGAGTCTTGAGATCCTTGCCTTTCTCTGAATTCTGAGCATCTGTGTAAGTTTCATGGCCTGATTTCCTGGAAGCACAGCTCTCACCTCGATTAATGAGATCCCTGAGATGTATCTGGACGAGCTACTCATATATGCAAGGCACCAGATGGCTCCAGCGTTCACCTCCTCCAGACAGAAGGGTCAGGGCTAGTCTCTGTCCAGCGCAGCTGACGGTGAACAAGAAGACAGTGGAAAAGGAAAGGCCCATCTTCCTTAACATTGGCAAGGGAAGCCAGAGAGAGGGGCATGACCAAACTTTGGGAAAATCTCCAAGGTTACATTTTGTCTGAGAATTTCCTTTCCAATTCTCTCTCTTCCCAAACATCTTGCAGTCTTTGGTACTTCCTCCCAACAAGGTTTCCCAGATTTGCCCTCACTCTTATCTCTTTTTTGGCATCCCTTGTTGAAGGAGGACATAAGTCCAGTAAAATCTATTGTGAGTTTCCTCCTCTTCTCCCCAAACTTTTCGAACAGGTAAGATCAGGTTAAAGCCAACACCAAGGACAAATGGATCAAAAAGTTATCCATGGCTTTCTCCAAGTTGGGAGGCTATTATGATTTATATTCATTAAATATGTCCATATTTACCACGTCTACTATCATTAACAACCCTCCCTTTTACAATAGGGAGGATACTTTTCACAAAGAGAAAATATTAACTAGGAAAAGTAAGTATCAAGAATTATGTAACATTAATTGTCAGCTTACAAGGTCTATCAGTTAAGATACTTTTGTCTGCAGCATTTTTTTAAATCTCAAGTTGACTCAAACAAAAAAATATATTTTTGGAAAAAAGAGATCTAGAGGTAGGATGGCTCCAGGAATGACTGATTTAGTAGATGATTCTCAATGGTCTCAGGTTCTTCCTAAGTCTTCCTTCTGCCACCCACAATGTTCCCTTTGTATTATAAGGCAGCTTCCCTCAGAGACTCAAGATGCTGCTGCTGTTCCAGGCATCGTAGCCATGCCCCACAATGTCCAGAGATAGAAATTGATTATCCTTCTTCTGTCTCCTGAGAGCAAGGGCATCTTTCCCAGAAGCCCCGAGAAGACCTGACCACATGCTTCACTGGTCATGACTTGGATCACCTGCCCATCTTTAGACCAGTCACTGGCAAAGAGAATGAAATTGCCATGAATAGCTTAGGCAAATTATTTGGGAGAGGACTGATACTGGGAAACCAGTCACAAGGCTACAAGATAATACGTTCACATTGTAAATAAAAGTAGACTGCTGTGAACAATAAGATCATTGTAAAGGTCATTTTGAAGAGCTCAAAATTCACAAATAAGGCAATATTCAATTAAAAGGGTGTGTCTGGAAAGGCATATGGGTTGTAATCCTAATATTACTTTACATTTATAAAGAAATTAATAGTCTGAATTGTGCTTTCCCACAAGCTTCTCCATTGGTATTTCACATCTCTAGGGGTAGCATGGCAACTATTATTGCATTTTATAGAAAAAGAAGCAGTTGATCATTGTGTCTGGTGTCAAAACTGGAAAGAGATGGGACAGGATGCCAGGACTTTGACATCTAGTTCACTGGGCTTTCTAATACACCGCACTACTCCCTTCATAAAAATGCCTAATGGGCAGAGCCCCTTGATTTTTCCCAAGTAACCACACACATAATCTCACTTGATTCCCAGGACAGTATCATGAGGCATGCAGAGAAAATGGAATTACCTTCATTTTATAGACAGGAATACGAGGCTCAAGCAGGCTGATGACAAACGAGCAAAAAAACCAGCTCAGGTTCGGGTGAATTGAACTGGTTTGGTTTTGTTTTTTTACTACCAAGTGGTAGCTATTTCCTTCTTTTTTTTTTTTTTTTTTTTTTTTTTTTGCGGTACGCGGGCCTCTCACTGCTGTGGCCTCTCCCGTTGTGGAGCACAGGCTATGGACGCGCAGGCTCAGCGGCCATGGCTCACAGGCCCAGCCGCTCCGCGGCGGATCTTCCCGGACTGGGGCACGAACCCGCGTCCCCTGCATCGGCAGGCGGACTCTCAACCACTGTGCCACCAGGGAAGCCCTATTTCCTTCTTATATACTCCTAGCTGCCTTTCAACATCTAGTCCTAAATCATCAAGAATGTCTCCAAAAAATATAAAGACACCCATTCCAAATTTTCACACACTGGAGCCCCTTCTGGCTCCAGGCTCCATCAACCTTCGGTATGCCTGACCAAGCAGCTGGTGCTTCCCTCTGAGCTCCTGCCATCTCCCCTTTCATTGTTGCCTCAAGGCTCTCTGACCTTCCAATGGGATCTTTAGTTAATCTTATCAACTAATTTGCTGAGGAAAGACTCCAGGCTCTTGGCCTTCTAGGGAAGAATAACAAAGGAATTCTAGAAATAGGGCACCCACCTTTGTAGTTTATCCCGGGGCAATTATCTCTATAATGAGAATTTTAGGGTAGGCTAGAGGGAAGTCTTGACCCTTAGACCTTAGGTGGGTAGACACCACTCCCATAAGTATCCTAGAGGAGGGGAGGGGGGAACAGTATGATACAGCCCAGGAAGAGGCCTGACTTAGAGAAGACATGTCTCCTATATGATCTTAGTATCTCGGTTCCCATTTATAACATAAAGATACTAACTACAGTCCAGCCCACTTCCCAGAGCTTTTGTAAGACTTTATCAAATCATTTGTGAATGAGTTTTGAACTAAACAGATGGATAGCTATTTTATTAAAGAGTTGCGTTTAGGGGACTAGATGCCTTGTAATTTGGCCTGACTTTGGTAATTTTTGCTTGCACTGTCTCACTTCTGAGTGTAACAGGTGGACAAAAGGACAAAGACTAGACTCCACTGCTATTTACCCAAGGCTAAGTTTCTAGGGCAGGGTTCTCAACCCAGGCTCTGTATTAGAATCATCTGGGGGAAGCTTATAGCCTGTATTCTCTGGACTGTATCCTGAACCAACTAATTCAGAACCTAATCTCTAAGGAGGTAGGGCCCAGACATCACTACTCTTTTCATAGCTCCTCAGGTGATTCTCTGTGCACGGGGTTGAGAACCACTGCACCAGGGTGAGTCAGTAGCAGAGAGATTAATTGGAGTCTTATTCCTTCAATCGTGCAACCACACTTGAGGGACAGAGTGACATGGTCAACTCACAAGGGGTCAGAGCACCCTTGGTTTTCTTACGAGCCAAGTGGGTCAGCATGGGCAATCTATGTCATGACCCACTCTGGTCATTGCAATTACTTCTCAGAACTACTGAAGGTTTCATATCAAAGGTTTTAAAAATGTGATGGGGGCTTAAAGAGGGAGGGCAAGGAGGAAGAATCATGTGGGAGAAAGGGAATATGAGGTTGAAAGAAAGAGATAAAAGTGGGAAAAAAAGAGACAAAGACAGGCAGGGGGTGGGGTGCTGAGAAGCAGCAGCAGAAAATAAAACTGCTGATAATGGCTTTCAGAATTCAGACCTGCTTTCAAACCATATGGCAGAGATATTAGCTTGCCTGTAATTACTACAACATTCTCAACTGCAGAATGACTTTCATTAAAACCCATGGATTGAGGCACTTGGAATTTGTGAATAATTTTGCTTTGAGCTCCAGCTCTATTATGCTTCTGTTTGGAGTTGATATTTTTTAGGGAGGGAGAGACTCCACTTGTTCATCAAGCAACTATTTTGGAAATAATGCTGTCAAAATCCATTTAATGAGCATCTGTTGAGCACCCATCGTGTGCCAGGCTGTGTGCTAAGAGCTGGGTATTAGTAGATGAAAAGGGCTGACCCCATCCCTTGGCCACATCCATTTAACAAATATGTTCAGGAGCAACAGCATGTCAGGTACCCTGTGAGGTGGTAGGGGGTTGAGATATCCCTAGAAGACTGATAAGAATACAGGCAATTACTTGTAGTAGGGTCACTTGGGTGTAACCCATCAGATATCCATTAGGCTGCTTCGGGTGGTAAAGGGAAGAAAATGGAAAATGTATTCATCCTTGACTCCAGAGGTACCAGGGAGTGTCAAGAGTTACCACCACCTAGTGAGTCATGAAAGAGGCAGAGGTGACAACTTTCCATTTCATAATGCAATCAGGTTCCAAGCAGGTTCCTGCATGGAGAATGTCATCCTCTCTCTCGAGAATGGAATGTGACCAAAGGAACTCCCAAGTTCAGGGTCAGCGCATTTAATATCTATACCTCAGCCACTTACCATTTAGCCCAGAGAGGACACATTGTTTGATGTCATCCCTGATCAGTTGGTAATGACTGCCCAGAGTACTGCTGCTAAGGTTTCTGAGCTCAGGGAGGCAAAAAGTTTGGTGACTGATAGGTAATGTCTGCCGTGGTGTGGCATTAAACAGTAGTTTTCATCCCTCGCTTAGCCCAATCTCCTTTGTTCTAGTTATCTACTGCTGCACAACAAACCACTCTCAAGTTAGTGGCTTATTTTCCATATGAATCTGCAATTTGGGCAAAGCTCACATTGACGGCTCATATCTGATTGGCATGGCATCAGCTGGGACAGGCCATTTGAGGCCAGAAGCTCTACTTCTATTTGCCTTTGGTTAGAGAAAAGATTCTTCTATTTGCCTTTGGTTAGAGAAAGCTTAATCACTTCACCTAATCAAAATCACTTTAAGGCCAAGAGGCAGGATTGGACTTACATGGATCACTTACATGGCTAGTAAATTGGTCCTGCCTATTGGCTCGGAGCTCAGTTGGGGCTATCTGTCAGGGGCCTCAGTTCCTTTACATGTGAGCCTCTTTAAGAGGCGTCTTGGAAAAAAAAAAAAAGGGACTTCCCTGGTGGCGTAGTGGTTAAGAATCCGCCTGCCAATGCAGGGGACACGGGTTCAATCCCTGGTCCAGGAAGATCCCACATGCTGCGGAGTAACTAAGCCCGTGTGCCACAACTGCTGAGCCTGTGCTCTAGAGCCCGTGCTCCACAACAAGAGAAGCCACCGCAATGAGAAGCCCGCGCACTGCAACGAAGAGTAGCCCCTGCTCGCCGCAATTAGAGGAAGCCCACGTGCAGCAACGAAGACCCAACACAGCCAATAAATAAATAAGTAAATAAATAAATAAATGTTCCTTTAAAAAAAAAAGAGAGAGAAAGAGGCGGCTTGGTTTCCTCACAGCATGATGGCTGGGTTCCAAGAGACAGTAAGTGGAAGCTGCTGGTATCTCATGACCTGGTCCTTGATACTGACCCAGCACCACTTCTGCCATATCTTGTTGGTCAAAACAGTCACAGAGCCTGCTCATGTTAAAAGCAGTAGAAAAAGTAGCAACGAAGCTGTGGCCAGCTTTAATCCACCAAATCTTATATTTTTGTGAAGCAAGATGAGTCTAAGTTTCAATTGTTTTCTGAATTTATAATAAAAGTGGGGAGGTGGGGGCTCAAGACTAACAGCTTGGGAAAAATGGTTTAGCACGTGAGACATCCTTGCAGTCAACTGTGTTCTGCTCTACTCTGATGTGTCCTTCCTGCTAAGCCTCTGCTCTCCTGTACATACTCAAGAACTTCAAAGGCAGAGTCCTTTGTGAAGGCAGAGCACTGCCAAGCCTTTGCCAGTCCTTCCAGGAAGTGGGGTGTCTGGGCCTGTACTTCATAATTATTTTGTTTTCTCTCTCTTACCAACTGAGGCCTCCACTTTTCACATTGTCTTCTGCCCAACACCCACTTCTTGGCGTGATTGTCCCAAAGCTTCTCTTCTTTACTTTCCCCACTCTTACAGGCTCTGCCATCAAGCATTATAAATGCTGTGATTTTCCAAATCTAGCTGTATACTTCTTCGGTGCAGCGGAGAGGCTGGGCTCATACTTTCTAGAGCTGTGCGTTCAGGGAGGGTTTCCTGATGACCCTGGGGATGATTCTTCTACCTTACCCAAGTAGTAGAAGCACCCTTTGGAGTTAATGAATTCTGAACAAGTTTGTGGCTCTTTTTGTTTTTATTTGCTCCTGCCATGCCCATTGAGCATAAAATGGGAAGAAAGAAAGGAAAGTGAAAAGAAAAAAAAAAAAGAAAACCCTAACGTACCCACACACATCCTTCCCTAAGTTGAATGAATGTGCACAGCCAGTGTTATTGTTCTTTGCACGGTAAAAAGATTCTTCTATTTGCCTTTGGTTAGAGAAAGCTTAATCATTTCACATAATCAGAGGATTCAGCACTTTGAGGTACTGTAAATTAGAGGCACTATCAACCTGGTTTTAAAATTGGTTGTGGGTTTTCTGGGGTATATTATTTCAGCTTATCCCCAAGGCCTAGAAATTCTCCCAAGTCTCTTGGTCTGTCATATATACCACGAGACTGGTTTGATCCTAATTGCAATTAGCGATAAATACATTGTAAAATTTTTAAAAATTAAGGCTTAGAGATTTACAAACAGACTCCAAAAATAGAAGAAACTCTCACCTAACCTCTAGAAATTTAAACCTCCTAAGATCAAAATCTACTTCTTCATAGATGTTAGCCAAACTGAAGAATCCAGTGCACTTTCTTTTTCGGTAGCTGACTTAGTCTACACCAGTGGTCCAAACCCTTCTGATCATACCAGATGCATAAATACAGCAGAGACAAAAAGGCACTAGTGTTAGAATTAAGCTCCGGCCTTAAACTAGTGGTGTGACCTTGGCCCCTGAGAAACAGCACGTTCATAAATGTGAAAAGAAAGCCGATTTTAAACCAGACTGAATGGAGTTTGAATCCCAGTTCTGCCACTTACTGGATTTTTTAATTTGGCCAGTTTACTTAACATCTCTTTTTCCCTCATCTATAAAATGAGGGCAACAGCACCCAATCCATCAGTTTGTTTTGACAATAAAATTATACATGGAAATAACCTGGTGTATAGCAAACCCTCAGTGAACGATGGCTCCCTTCCCCTGGGCCGCTGCATTTTCAAAAATGAGTGAGCCCATTGGATCTACATCACCAGAGAGAAACGACCAGTGTTCACTATGACCCTGGCATGGGCCCTCAGCTCATGGAGTCTAGGTGTGAGTAATTAAGGAGGAGGCCATCAGAAAGATCCTCAAGACCCAACTTAGAAGAGCAAGCTGAGTGCTGGGAATAAGCCAATGGTTTCCTTGCCTTAAAAACCTTTTGCATGATGATTATTTCCTTCTCCCCAGTATCCTCCCTCACCACACACACTCACACAAAGTGGTAGGCACAATAATGACCCCCCAAAGATGCCTATGCCCTAATCCCAAGAACCTGTGAATATGTTAACTTACATGGCAAAAGGGACTTTGCAGGCGTGATTAAGTTAAGGACATTGAGATGGGAAGATTATCCTGGATTATCTGGGTGGTCCCAAAATTATCATAAAGGCCCTTAAAAGTGGAAGAGGGAGACAGAGGAGAATCAGAGAGAGATGTGACCTTGGAAGAATGGTCAGAGAGATACAATATTGTTGGCTTTGAAGATGGAGGAAGGGGGCCCTGAGCCAAGAAATGTAGTGACCTCTAAGAACTAGAAAAAGCAAGGATTTTCTCCTAGAGCCTCAAGAAAGAATCACAGCCATGCCAACACCTTGCTTTTAGCCCAGTGAGACGCATTTTTGATTTTTGACCTCCAGAACTGTAAAATAATAGATTTGTGTTTTTAAGACACTAAATTTGTTACAGCAGCCATAGAAAACTAATACTTGGGGATACTTACTACAACTACTTAGACAAAATAACCACCCCAGCCCCAGAGAACATTCTTATTAATACCACTCTCATGGGAGGATTAAAATTTTATTAATCAAAACTTAAAAGCGTGGTTTTAATATGTTCACAATGCCCTCTCCCAAGACAGAAGGTAGGTGAGTATTGAAGAAAGGTCCCTGGAAGTTCCTCAAAAGATGAATGAATCATATACCTACTGTTTGGGATGCTGTCAAAGACATTCACTAGAATTTAATCATCTCAAGTAATTATATAACAAAAGAGTCCCCAGTCAGCCAAAAAAAACTCTCATGAGAGAGGTAAAGGGGAATTAATAACTTCTGAAGTAGGGGGAGACAACTTTTTTTCCACTAGAGATCTTGGCCTCTGTGGAGCTAAATACAATTAGATACCAATTCCCAATTTTATTTTTAGAAACCTACAGGACATAGGTCAGGATTAAAATACTACCATAACTGTATTTTCTTTTTCATGTAAAGTTTGCTATTTTCCATTGGTAAAGTAAAGCCTGGCCTTTGGAAAATATGGAAAACACCAAATCATTTTTTAAAAATCACCCCATAAACCAAAGACAACATTGTTCACGTTATATTTCCCCTGAACTGAGAGAAAAAGGAGAAATAACCCTGTAGCACCATTATCCTTGGACCAAGCTCGCTCCCAGATTACTCAGAATTTTACTTTTGAGGAAATAAAACGACCCTCCCAAAGGAGTAGGGTTCCACTGGGGTCAGATATACACAATCTGAATCTTGGTTTTTGGCTTTCCCTATCTGTGCAACCCCGGCAAATCAGTTACTTCCAGCAGCCTCAGTTTCCTCCTCTGTAAATGAGAATCATCAGGCCTGCCTCCTGGGCTTTTGTGAGGGTTGGAGATAACGTCGTAAAGCTCCTAGCACAGTGCTTAGCAAAGGAAAGTGGTCAATGTTGGCCCAAAAGTAATTTTTAATGAATTTGTGAACTGGATTCTTTCGGGATTCCTAACAGCTTTGCAGCCACAGGAGCCTGAGCTACCTGTAACTAGGCGGCCTGCCAGAAAGGGACCTTTACCTCAGCACGGCCCAGAACTAATCATCTAGTACCTAAAAGTGGAAAAGTGGCTCTTTTTGATTTATCAGTACAACACCCTATCACAGGTACTTTCTCATTTCCTATTTGGGCAGCAGCCTGAATAAAACAGAACCCATCAAACTAGAGAATCTGCCATCTGGATGCTTCACTCTGGTTCCCCTTAATGAACTTCCTCTGCCGGAATGCTCTCCCTCATTCCCCTCCCACTCCCTGCCCCTCGTCCGCACCTTCCTTGCCATCCACTTTGGAGTTGGTACATTTTTCTACTAATGTCTCTTTCTAATCTGCAAAGCTGGTTTTAATTTGTTTTCCTTTATCTGGAGAACAGGAATCATAGTCACCTTATCTTCATCCCTAGTGTCTAGCAGAGCAGCACTTAATAAATGTCAATAAATGTTTGCCGAGTGAGTAAATGAATCAGTTAAATAAAAGGGTGGATAAATGGAATGTGTAGATTCAGGAGGTGCCCTCAGTCAACTGGAGTCTGCACCTATGGTAAAGCTGGATGCTCTCTGTAACCGGAGACCCAATCCATTCTCCAGCTCATAGGCAATTCATATGTACTTTTTCCTCTCCTCACTACTGAGTTGTTCTGAGGTTAAGCCAGGGAGGTATTGACCAGTAAGATTAACCAAGACCTAGGTGTGGGAGTCTTTGGGGGAGGATTCATTACAGTTCAGGTCACCATGTGCTTTCTTGTAAGAAACTAGGAAGCTTGCAGAATTCCAAGGGCACCCTTTCCACTGGACTCCAAGTGAATGGCAGCTCCTGCATCACCACGCCCTCTTTTTATACGAATAATGCCCTCTGGAGCAGTCATAGCGTAGCACTAGTTTCACTCTCTAATGTATGTTCCTTTAGGGAGAATTTTGCAATTCTCCTTGGTGCCACTGGGACAAAGTCAACCTGAAACACTTCCATTGTTACAGGGAGAAAACCTGCTTCTCCTCTCCCCTTATCCCCTCCTGGTGTCCTTCAAACCCCACACAGTGAAGTTCTGGGTGAATCTCAAACCTAGCTGAGAGATACAGGTCACCTCCTCTGTTGCCCCAGGCTCTTACTGGTCTCATTCTTGCTCTGCACCTCTGGGCTGGCCAGGTGTCTGGAATGACTAAATTTTGACAAGAGAGACCCAGATACCAGTTCCTCCTGCCAATGTGACTTCCATCACTGTCAGCCCTGAGGGCCCCCATCTCCAGCAACACCAGGCAAACTGTCAGTGCTCAATAAATGATGCAAGAGACCAGGAGAAGCTGAGGTAAAACAAAGGCCACCAAGAGCAGGGGCACTGAAGTGACAACGCCCCCAATCAAATAGCTCTGACGCAAGCTGAGCCACTGACTGGGGCAAATTCCATTCACCACTCTGAGCCTCAGTTTTCACACCTATAAACTTAGGATGATGATACCTACTCCACGAGGTCGTGGGGAGAATTAGAGTTCCTATTCATTTAAAGTGTTTTGAACAAAGCTGGGCTCCTAGGAAGCCCTTGATGATCAATAACTGTGGGCTGTTCATTCTCACATAACTCAGTTTATCTCATCTACTGTGGGCAAGACCAGCAAAAAGCTAAAAGTCAGAACAGTTGACCCTGGTTCACATACTATAGCTGAACCCTGTCCTTCCTCAAAGATTTTTCTTAAAACACCAAGTCAAGAATTTCTAAAACAAATCTTTTCTCTGTGGAATGATGGGGTGACAAGAGCTTGAGCTAAAGCATTGAAAACGCTGGTTCCATCACTCACTAACTGGAATTTGGACCAAGGGGCAATCTCAGTTTTGGGTTCCTCCTCTGGAAGATGGAGCAATCAATGATATATACATCAGATTGCCATTGCAAAGATTAAATGAGATAACATGGAAGATATTCTGTGACAAAATGTGAGTGTTCATAATTAGTTCCTCATCCCTAAAGTTTCCGTTTTACAGAAAACTGAGGTTTAGAGAGGTTAGGCACATCACTTAATCTCTATGAACGGTCATGCCTAGAAAATAGAGAAGTCGATATAAAAGGCCTCTGAGGGCCTATCCATTCTAACACATGTAAATCTCTGAGCTACAGATGACGCATGAAGTCACCATTGTTAGAGTATCCTCCTGATGAAGACGTGTGCACTCTCTCTACTCCAACAGTGAGCGCAGAGTCTAGGGCTCAGACCAAGCCCCCAGCCTTGGGTCCATCAGCATGGGGCTTTTATCTTTTGAAGGATACTTCCAGGAAAGTCAGAGAAGTAGCATGCTGCAAACATCCTGGGGCATGTCCCTGCTCTTAGAGCAGGCCACAGCAGGGGATCCACATAAATGACTATCTGTGCCACTGAGGCCTCCCCAGTCATGTGAGGATTACAGGACAGGCATGGCTGCTGGCAGAACACTGGACAGGCACTGCCATCCACTGTGGATTCTGGGCAAAGGCAGAGAATTAAGTGTCCCCGATTGTTGACAAAAGGGAGCTGAAGAAAAGCCACCCCATCTCTGCCTTCAGATAACTGCTTTTCGAGGTTCCGCCAAGGCCCAGATCTTCCTGTCTTGCACATCTGTTAAGCACCTAATACATGTTTCTTTCTAGGGCAATTCAGGGAACACACACCATCATAAGCCACAGTATTCCAAAACTTCCCAAAACATCAGAGCTACATTTCATAACCTATATTCTCCTGAACACCAAGAGACTCCCCAAATTCAATAGGTCCTACACAAGCAAGTTTGAAAATCTCTGCATCCTTGGAGATTCACACCGTGCTTCATGACAGCCAAGGCACTGAGCAGTTCTGCAATTAAAAGAAAGCTACTTGGATTTTATTTAACTGACAGATGAAAAATTAACATAAAACATAAGACATTTTAAAAAAAATTTCTGTAGAGAAACCAGTATTCTTCAGACCCAGTTTGGAAAATGACATCCTATGACATTTGTAAATGGAGATTAAATGTCCTCTTTTACCACAAATAAAGATATTTTCACTATGTTGCAAATAGTTCTCACCATCACCATCATCTACCGCCCCCCCCATCTCAAACTTGTCTAGGTCTCATGTTAACTTTGGAATAAGAATATGGCCACTGCTTCTCTGTATCCCATGGGGAACTCACCCTTAAGGGCAGTGTGGCCTCTTAGCCCACTGCAGGGCCAGGCCCCCTCCACATGCCACCGCCCCGTGGGGGCACAGGGTCGCTCATTGGTGGTAGGGGCAGAACAGCATTCTGACTACAGGGTTCCCACCTTTAACTGGGTGTCGGGGAGGCAGGCAGGGGAGACTCCGAGGTGATGAGTTGGATGCCCCACCCTTCCGGGAGCTCCCCGAACACCCTCTGAAGGCACAATCCCGGAGCCTAGAGCAACATCCACCACATGGTGGATGATCAGTGAATGAATGAGGCGATCGCACATTGCAGGACATCATTCCGTTCCTTGTATGGGAGATCTTTGCCTCTGGACTGTGAACCCCAAAAGGGGAAATACAATTGCTCTTAGTTTTGTGTGTCCAGTATCCACAATGGGCCCCGCTCGGGAACTTAACCAACAAGGGGGTGACTGAGTGAATGAGGTGATGAGTGAACGACCTTAAGCTTCTTGGGCCTTCCTTCTGGGTGCCAAGCAATGGGTGGAGAGCACCCAGCGCTCTCTCCATTTTCTCGTCTTCCTCCACTTTCTCTTCCTCAGCCAGGTTCTTTGCTACCCAGTTCCTGTGCTGGAGGAAGGAAGGAACAGGACTGCCTTGAGACAGAAGGCAGCCCCTTTAGCCACATTTGCCTGAGAAGGCACCGGGCTTGGGGACGAGCTCCCTTTCAGGCACCGGAGAGATTGTTTACAGTGCATTGCCAGAGGCCGCTCTGGAAAACTGGACATCCAGGGGCAGCAGAAGAGAGGGGGAGGGGGGAGGGGGAAAGGAGAGAGGGAAGTTGGGAGGAAGGGGAAGGGGGAGGGGGTAGATGGGGAGTTGGGGAGCGGCAGGGGAGGGAGCCCCCTCCCAGTCACTGGCAGCCGCCACAAGCACTTCTCCCTTCGCGTCAGGTTTCTGGTCCCACCTCTCCACGTGTACAGATGGGCCCTGGAAGGATGCCTGCATCCTGAAGACATTTAGTTAGGATCTCTTCCCATCTGCCTACTGCTCACAGTAGGCAGCCTCTTACCGGAAACAGGTATTGAGTGTGGGGAGGAGCAGGAAAGTGGGCTCTCAGCGGGTGCTGTTGTGGGACACTCAGGTCCTGCCGTTCTGGGACACCATCTCCAACAAGAAGCCGACAAGAGTGGCACTCACTCTGAACCCTTTACAGCTGGGGATTTTTTTTTTTAAACACACAATTTTGCAGCTAAGGATTTAAAATTTGCTGCTTTGACAATTTGCAAGTGACCCCAATAGACCACTGGGGAGCAGAGCCATTGGTTATTTTGCCTGAGGTGTGAATTTCAATGCCCACACATCCAGGCTGGTGTGGAGGAAGGCGTCCTAACTGGGATGGGTCTAGATGTCACCTAAACCTCAACAGTTTTGTGGCTCTCTTAATACAAATGTGTATGAACCTTTCACCCTCTCTGGAGGGTAGCTGTTGTTACCCCAGTTGTATAGATAAGGAAATGACAGACATACATGATTCGGGGAATTGGGGATATAACCATCTCAGGAATATCCCCACTATACCATGGTCCTGGATCTAAACCCCAGTGCCCCATTCCTCAGCTCATCTTTCCCTCCCCCCACCAGCCCCCAACTCTCCCAAACTTCCTTCTCATTGATCTGTTCTCAGCTCTTAAAAGTTCCACAGGACTTGGGGTACAATGAGAAGGGGGATGGGGGAAGGAGCAGAGCTCTGGGTGTCTCTTTTCATCTGCTCGTCTGCTTCCTTGCTTTGTTTGTCTCCCTGACATCAGCCATCCTTTAATATCTAGACAAAATCAGCTCCACCCCCCATTCTACAACCAGGGAGAAATAAAAGCTCCCCTCAAGATTTCTTCAACTTCTTAGAGGTGTACCTTTTCCTAGTCACCTGTATCTCATACTTTGTTTTTACTGACTTTGTCAATCAGGGTCATGTAGGTTTTTATTGTTTTGCTTTGTTTTTTATCTTCTTCGTATTGACCCAGACAAAGAACTCAGCCCCTTACCTCTTGATATCCTTCCCAATCTCACACATAAGGAAGATGTCTGAACTATATTTTTGCTGGAGGATTGGGAATGATAAGGAGTTTCTACACAGTACCACACAGCCTGTAATGGAAGAGTATTAGTCACAGCTGTTCATAACCAGCCCTGTCACTCATCCTCTCCGTCCCTCTTCCTCCTCTCTCTCTTTGCTACCCACCCCTGCCACCAACAAATTCAGTTTTATTATTTACACAAAGCCTTTAGTTGTGTCTTGGTTGCCTTCTTCCCCCAGGTGATTTATCAAGGAATTTCCCTAAAATAAGGTTCTTTCCCTAAGGAACTCTGGTATCTGCTAGAAAAGCAGTGATTTTTTTTCAGCCCAACTACCATCCTACTTATTCATTAGTCTATTTAACAAATATTTATTGAGTGCCTACTGGGTGACAGAGTCTGGGGATAAAAGAGTAAGCAACAGGCAAAAATCCCTGTCCTCACAGAGCTTACATGCTAAGGCAACTCTGCAAAACTTCATCTGGGAAATAAAAAGGTTTCAACACAGTAAAAGCTTGAAAGTTGTTGTCTTAGGATATCTAAGAAAACATTCAGAGTCGACCATAATGGGTTGCTACTCTTCCTATTTATTCCTTTTAAATGGAAGGTGGGGATGGAAGGAGGAACTGGCTTCTGTTTTTTGGAATCCAGTTTCCTTTTTTACTTTCCTCCTCTTTGAAAGGACCGTTTCCTCCTCTGTTCTCCTAAGCTGTGCTAGTCACCTCCTATTTCCTGCTTAACCCTAGCTGAAATACACAAAACTGCGCTACTCGCCTCCCACACTCCTGCTTTCAAGGTTATTATTTCCGAGGGGTCCTTCCCATTGAGCCCCGTTGCCCACTCATCCACCTTACCAGTCTCTCTTCTCCCACCTAAATTAATTCTCTTGCCCTATTTTGAAGATGTTATCTGTGCTGCTGGGATGTGCTGCTCTGTAGGTCATTAAACTGTCCCCCAGATAATTTACAGATCCCTCCAATGGTGCATGTCTGACTGTAGATGTCACCAACAGATGTCTGGGGAGCTACATTCTAGCCAGAATATGCTCTCCTGCAGTTTTAAGAGTTAGACTGTGCATCTTTATTCTTCCTCGCCTCCTGAGCTAGTGGGTGTCACCAGATACATACTGCTGTTTCTTTTAGGGGATTTCCTTTTTTATTTCGCCAGCCCATACCCAACAGATCATCTTTGAAAAGTCACTTTACAACTGACTGAGATTATCTGGACACAGAAGGCCTCTCTCACAGCACTACTAGGTGCAACAGACACATGACATTAGATGTGTTTCTACGAGGGCTTATATTCCTGAAGCATCCCACGAAAGAAAAGCTCCTGCAAGAGACTGGTGCAGATGTCACAAATGAAAGGAAAGCATCTAACAACATGAACTACCCAAATGACTTTACACTATTTTATTATTTACTTGGACTCCATCTTGTTTAAAAAAAATTGAAGGGCTTATAGAATGCATATAATATGTAAAAACCAACGAAAAACAATAAACAAATTCAGTTGAAAAAATATGGAAAGAAAAATTAAAATATCCTTTTGCAAGAATAGTATAAATTTGCCTCTTATGAGAGCCTTTCTAGTTCTTGAAGGCACTCACTAGATTTGGCTCTGAGCTTCCTAATGGCCAAAGCAAAGAGCAAAAACATAGCTTCAGATGCCACCCATCTGGAGTGGGGAAGGAGGTCCTATTAGTACACATTTATTTCTTCAGAATGACTTGGGGCTGCTTTGTACTTTTAGTGTGTGGGGTCAGGAAGGCTAAATATCCTACAGTGCATAACACAGTCCTAAATAGCAGAACTGTCCCATCCAAAATGCCAACTGCACACCTTTGAGAATGGCTGACTTGTGTGATTCATCATGTCCAAAAGTCAAAAACTCAAACTAGTAGTTCAAGAGAGGCACTGGCATTGAGACCATAAAACAATGTCCTTCTGAGACCTTCTAAAAGGGACTCAGCGGTGTAGCAGACAACATCAAGACCCTCTAACAGATATAAGGAGATTCCTATAACCACTCCTAACATCATCCAGAGAGAATTGCTGTTGAGGAGTTTCATGGTTTCACCTATCCCTTAGAGGTGAAGTTCAGCCTGACAAGTTTATCTTGCTCAGCCTCCCCAATTTCGATTCCATCCCATGAAGGTGACATGAGTACCAGGTACTGTTCGAGACACTGCCCTGGTACCCTGAGGGTTATAAAACTGAATAAGACCCCATCCCTCTTGATGCAGCAAAAGCAGTTTTAAGAGGGAAGTTTATAGCAATACAATCCTACCTCAAGAAACAAGAAAAATCTCAAACAATCTAACCTCACACCTAAAGGAACTAGAGAAAGAAGAACAAACAAAACCCAAAGTTAGTAGAAGAAAAGAAATCATAAAGATCAGAGCAGAAAAAAATGAAATAGAAACAAAGAAAACAATATCAAAGATCAATAAAACTAAAAGCTGGTTCTTTGAAAAGATAAGCAAAATTGATAAACCTTTATCCAGACTCATCAAGAAAAAGAGGGAGAGGACTCAAATCAATAAAATTAGAAATGAAAAAGAAGTTACAACAGACACTGCAGAAATACAAAGCATTATAAGAGACTACTACAAGCAACTCTAGGCCAATAAAATGGACAACCTGAAAGAAATGGATAAATTCTTAGAAAGGTATAACCTTCCAAGACTGAACCAGGAAGAAATAGAAAATATGAACAGACCAATCACAAGTAATGAAATTGAAACTGTGATTAAAACTCTTCCAACAAACAAAAGTCCAGGACCAGATGGCTTCACAGGTGAATTTTATCAAGCATTTAGAGAAGAGTTAAAACCTCTCCTTCTCAAACTCTTCCAAAAAACTGCAGAGAAAGGAACACTCCCAAACCCATTCTGGTAACTCAGGCCACCATCACCCTGATACCAAAACCAGAGAAAGATACTACAAAAAGATAAAATTACAGACCAATATCAGTGATGAATATAGATGCAAAAATCCTCAAACTACTAGCAAACAGAATCCAACAATACATTAAAAGGATCATACACCATGATCAAGTGGGATTTATCCCAGGGATGCAAGGATTCTTCAATATACACAAATCAATCAACGTGATACACCATATTAACAAAGTGAAGAATAAAAACCATATGATCATCTCAACAGACGCACAAAAAGCTTTTGACAAAATTCAACACCCATTTACGATAAAAACTCTCTAGAAAGTGGGCATAGAGGGAACCTACCTCAACATAATAAAGGCCATCTATGACAAACCCACAGCAAACATCATTCTCAATGGTGAAAAACTGAAAGCATTTCCTCTAACATCAGGAACAAGACAAAGATGTCCACTCTCACCACTATTATTCAACATATTTGGGAAGTCCTAGCCACGGCAATCAGAAGAAAAAGAGATTAAAGGAATACAAATTGGGAAAAGAAGAAGTAAAACTGTCACTGTTCGCAGATGACATGATACTATACATAGATGCCACCAGAAAACTACTAGAGCTAATCAATGAATTTGGTAAAGTTGCAGTATACAAAATTAATGCACAGAAATCTCTTTCATTCCTCTACACTATCAATGAAAGATCAGAAAGAGAAATTAAGGAAACAATCCCATTCACCATTGCAACAAAAAGAATAAGATACCTAGGAATAAACCTACCTAAGTAGGTAAAAGACCTGTACTCAGAAAACTATAAGACACTGATGAAAGAAATCAAAGATGACACAAACAGATGGAGAGCTATACCATGTTCTTGGATCGGAAGAATCAATACTGTGAAAATGACTATACTACCCAAAGCAATCTACAGATTCAATGCAATCCCTATCAAATTACCAATGGCATTTTTTACAAAACTAGAACAAAAAAATCTTAAAATTTGTATGGAGACACAAAAGACCCCGAATAGCAATCTTGAGGGAAAAAAACAGAGCTGGAGGAATCAGACTCCCTGACTTCAGACTATACTACAAAGCTACAGTAATCAAGACAGTATGGTACGGGCACAAAAACAGAAATATAGATCAATGGAACAGGATAGAAAGCCCAGAAATAAACCCACACACCTATGGTCAACTAATCTATGACAAAGGAGGCAAGGATATACAATTGAGAAAAGACAGTCTCTTCAATAAGTGGTGCTGGGAAAACTGGACAGCTACATGTAAAAGAATGAAATTAGAACACTCCCTAACACCATACACAAAAATAAACTCAAAATGGATTCGAGACCTAAATGCAAGACCAGATACTATAAAACTCTTAGAGGAAAACATAGGAAGAACACTCGTTGACATAAATCTCAGCAAGATCTTTTTTGATCCACCTCCTAGAGTAATGGAAATGAAAACAAAAATAAACAAATGGAACCTAATGAGACTTAAAAGCTTTTGCAAAGCAAAGGAAACTACAAACAAGATGAAAAGACAACCCTCAGAATGGGAGAAAATATTTGCAAACAAATCAACAGACAAAGGATTAATCTCCAAAATATATAAACAGCTCATGCAGCTCAATATTAGAAAAAAAAAAAAAAACCAATCCAAAAATGGGCAGAAGACCTAAATAGACATTTCTCCAAAGAAGACATACAGATGGCCAAGAAGCACATGAAAAGCTGCTCAACATCACTAATTATTAGAGAAATGCAAATCAAAACTACAGTGAGGTATCACCTCACACCAGTTAGAATGGGCATCATCAGAGAATCTACAAACAACAAATGCTGGAGAGGGTGTGGAGAAAAGGAGCCCTCTTGCACTGTTGGTGGGAAGGTAAATTGATACAGCCACTATGGAGAACAGTATGGAGGTTCCTTAAAAAAACTAAAAGTAGAATTACCATAGGACCCAGCAATCCCACTACTGGGCATATACCCAGAGAAAATCATAATTCAAAAAGACACATGTACCCCAATGTTCATTGCAGCACTATTTATAATAGCCAGGTCATGGAAGCAACCTAAATGCCCATCAACAGATGAATGGATAAAGACGTTGTGGTACATATATACAATGGAATATTACTCAGCCATAAAAAGGTACCAAATTGGGTCATTTGTAGAGACGCGGGTGCATCTAGAGACTGTCATACAAAGTGAAGTAAGTCAGAAAGAGAAAAACAAATATTGTATATTAACGTATATATGTGGAATCTAGAAAAATGATATGGATGAACCAGTTTTCAAGGCAGAAAGAGAGACAAAGATGTAGAGAACAAACGTATGGACACCAAAGGGGGGGGTGATGGTGGTGAGATGAATTGGGAGATTCAGATTGACATATATACACTAATATGTATAAAATAGATAACTAATAAGAACCTGCTGTATAAAAAATAAAGGAAAAAAAAAAACACCCCGTCCCTCTCTCCAGGAGCTAATCTGCTAACAATCCCTTTGAAAGCAAGTCAGGAAATTGATCAAATAAAACCCCAAACTGTCTCATTTATCTCTCCTATAAACATATAAACCAGTCTTTGAAATAAATCAATAGATTGATTAGGCAACTCAAAACAATGAAAAGAAGAATAACTATGGCAGCAACCTCTGAGAAGCCCCAAATTAATGACATCTATTGTTTTGGTCAGGGTGCTTGGTTGCAAGCTCTAGAAATTTTCTGGCTCCCTTCAGCAGAAAGGAAATTTGTTGGAAGATTATCAGAGGCTCATGGAATGCATGGGAAGCCAGAGCCAACAGAAACAGCAGTAGGAAACTTGCCATGGAGTCCAGCAGTGATGCCCTGGGCACGGCACAGCTACTGTAGATGAAGATGAAGAGCCCTCAGTGTTTGTCACTCGATCCTGATCCAAAATCCCAGGCTGGGATCTGACTGGGCAAGCCTAGGTCACATGCCCACACCCTGCCAGGGGGCAGGAGGAAGAGGATCCACCCACCTACAGAGGGAGGCAAGCTGTGTGTTCAGACACTATCACACACAATAGAGGATGTGGACAGCTGAAACATGACACTTGTCCCCAACATCTACTGATTTATGTCTCCACTCATTCAATCAACAGACGTGTACCAGACACTGTTCTGAACACCGAGGAGCACAGTGAGAGTGGGGAAACCAAAGTTTCTGCTTTCCTGTAGCTTATATTCTAATGTATCGGTAGGTGGTGGGGTAGATAATGAACAAATTAATAAAGATACCAGTTGTTAAGGACTCTGGATATAACAAAAACAGGGGAACAGGGATTGGGAGTGCTGGGGACTGCTAGTCCATATAGACTGGATGGAGGGGGTTCACACGAGTATCTGGGGGAAGAGCATTTCCAGTCAAAGGGATAGCAAGTGTACAAAGGATAGCAAGTGTGTTTGAGGACCAGCAAGGGGGCCTGTGTCTGGAATGGAGTAGGATGAGCCAAGTGGATGGTGAGAGTAGAGAAGAGGTGAGGGGGTGAGATGATGCAGGGTGCTCTAGGCCACACTGGGGACGTGGGCTTTAATCCTAAGTGAGCTAAGAAGCCCTTCAAGAGTTTGATCAGAAGAGTGGCTTGATGCAACTAATGTTTTAACAGGATACCTCAGTCTGCTGGGTTAAGAATCAACTTTTGAGGTGCAAGGGGGGAGGCCAGTGTTACTCTCAGGTCCCTCTCCTGAACGCTACACTATGGCTGTGAGAGTTTACGAGCAAAGGGGACCCTGAAAAGGGTCTAATCTAAACTGTGATGAAGCCTAGGATGTGAAGGGCCCACTGCATTTTACCGTCAGGGCTGAGGCGGAACCAGGCCTCTTGACCTGGCCCTGGGCTATTTTCACTAAGCCACATGACAATAGAGGAGACTTGGTCCCTCCTGGTTGCCTAAGGATGATGGAGCATGGCTTACATGTTGGGGTTGAAGAGACTCTGCCTTTCTCGGGCCTCTCCCGCACATTGTGAAAAGAATGGAAGCTTGAATGGCAGCACTAGATATATCAGTACCTTTTCCTGCCCCAGATACTATCCATGTGAAAGAGGCAGCCTTTACACAGCTATGTATTGCGACACATGAGTTTCTTCCTCAAACTTCACCCCAGCCAGACCCTGGATGATAGGTTCGGGGTAGACTCTTGATCCAAGATGTGGAATGTGAAGGCTGGCCAGGCAGCTGAGATGATGCAGCCTGGCACAAAAAAGATAGGAATGGCCAATCAGATTCCCTTTCTAGAATATGAACTAAGAAATACCGATAAAAAGAGATTCTCGGCAGTGGGAGCTGAAGTTAAAAGTAAATACAGACATATAGTTGGGTTAAGGCTTATGGCAAACAAGTGATGAAGGAGCAGACCTGCAGAGAAAAGCACAGAGGCCGTGAGTATCATGGTAGCCATAGGAGTCACAGGGAGTGGCTGGATCACACTAATGCCGGAGCACTCACCAGGAAAGTCTCAAACTGTCTCTGCTCAAACTCCCAGAGTCACCTTGCCCTGAGACCAGCGGTTCTGCTTTGTGTGAAAATGGGTATATGTGCAGCGGCATCTGCTTCTAAATGTTCAGGCCTTAGAAGTATCCACCGCTGCTTAGCCAGTTTCCACACAAGAAGAACACACGTAAGATAACACCACACATTCCCCTTCTTAAACCACCCCTCCACATAAGTGAGATCATACAGTATTCTTCTTTCTCTGACCGACTTATTTCACTTAGTATAATACTCTCTAGATTCATCCATGTTGTTCCAAATGGAGCATGTTCTTTTTTATGGTTTTGTTCTTTTTTATGGCTGAGCAATATTCCATTGTATATAGTATATGCTACGTCTGTTTTATTCATTTATCTGTTGACACACACTTACGTTGCTTCCACATCTTGGATATTGTAAATAATGCTACAATGAACATAGGGGTGCATATATCTTTTCAAACTAGTATTTTCATTTTCTTCAGTAAAATACCCAGAAGTGGTATTGCCATATCGTATGGTAGTTCTACTTTTAATTTTTTGAAGGACCTCCGTACTGTTTTCCATAGTGGCTGCACCAATTTACATTCCCACTACAGTGCACCAGGGTTCCCTTTTCTCCGCATCCTTGCCAACACTCGTTATTTCTTGTCTTTTTGATAATAGCCTTTTGGATAGGTGTGAGGAGATATCTCATTGTGGTTTTGATTTGCAGTTCCCTGATGATTAGTAATGTTGAGCATCTTATCACATGTCTGTTGGCCATCTGGATGTCTTCTTTGGAAAATGTCTATTCAGATCCTCTGTCCATTTTTTAATTGGGTTTTTTCTTTTTTTGATGTTGAGTTATATCAGTTTTTGTATATTTTTAATATTAACCCCTTATCAGATATATCATTTGCAGATATCTTCACCCATTCAGTAGGCGGCCTTTTTGTTGATAACTTCCTTCACTGTACAGAACTTTTTTCATTTGATGTAGTCCCATTTGTTTGTTTTTGCATTTGTTTCACTTGCCTGAGGAGACATAACCAAAAAATATATTGCTAAAATGTATTTCAAAGAGTGTTCTGCCTATGTTTTCTTCTAGTAGTTAAATGTAAGACCTGAAACCATAAAAGTCTTTAACCATTTTATTTTTGTATATGGTGTGGGAAAGTCTGGTTGCTTTTGCATGTAGCTGTCCAGTTTTCCCAACACCACTTACTGGAGGCTGGTCAGTAGTTGTAATTTTGGTGTGTCTGTAGGAAGAGGTGAGCTCAGGGTCTTCCTACTTCACTACCTTGATGCCCCTCCAAGGCTGCCTTTAAAAAAAACTAATGTTGATTGTGTACGTCCATCAGGAACTCATTGATCCATTTCTTTTTTTTTTTTTTTTTTTTTTTGCAGTACACGGGCCTCTCACTGTTGTGGCCTCTCCCATTGCGGAGCACGGGCTCCAGACGCGCAGGCTCAGCGACCACGGCTCACGGGCCCAGCCGCTCCGCGGCATGTGGGATCTTCCCGGACCGGGGCACGAACCCGTGTCCCCTGCATCGGCAGGCGGACTCTCAACCACTGCGCCACCAGGGAAGACCACTGATCCATTTCTAACCAAGATGTCTGGACAACCCTCCTGCCAGACTAGAATTAAATGCTGAGGAGTTCTATAGTTTTACTGTCTTGTTTAAAGTATAATTAGAAAGATAAGATCACATTTTAGGAGACAGAAAAATCTTTCCTCCGATTAATGAACTGATCATTTCATCCCCACCATAAAAATAAATCTTCCTTCCAGTGGCTTGTGGGGCTGCTCACAAGTCCTGGCCCCAGGGACCTGCTCTCATGGCATTAATGATTTTGATCTTTCAAGCTGAGTATTTATAAAAATTTTCCAGTAGAACCATTCAGGGTCAAAATTCTGAGATTCAGCTTACTGAACTGTCCCATCCTTAAGATCTTCACCTGTGCGCACCTGCCAACTAAACGAAGCAGCGGGGTCTGGCAGGAAAGGTAGGCTGCCGCCACTGGCAGAGGTATTGTCTTAGTTTGGATTTCCAAGAAGCAGAGTCTGAGATGGGGATTCTTGAAAAGGTGATTTATTGCGGGAGTGCACTCAGGAGAAAAAGAGCAAGAGAATCAGAATAAGGCTGAGAGAAAATTAACCAAGGATGTGGCTTAGATAGCTTTGGCATGGTCCCATAGTGAGTTCTGGGACATAAACTGTACCACAAAGTTGATCTTATCTTCACGCAAGGGGCACCTTGTACCCCTTGTCAGTCATCAGCCTCTGCTGGGAGGCGGGAAGTGCATAACCTCCAGATGGAGACAGCCCCCACGTGACCCCTCTCTGAAGAAGGCAGCAGCTGTCAGCTGCTAGTAGCCACTAGAGTGCTGGAGAACAGGGTGCGTCGGCCTGCTGGGGAAGGTCTGGGTCCCACAGCATCCTCTAGAAGCAGAAAGGAAGATGGGTAGCAAATTTCCAAGGCATTCTGTTTCTTCTCAGGACAGAAGACACTTTTGGGCACCTGAGAAGTTGTCCTGAATGATTACAGAAGAATCAGCTGTGACCACTATGACCAAAGAGAAGAAATCTCCAGTACTAGAGCTACCACAGATTTTAGATTTATGGTTTTGATTTTGTCTTTGTTTTCATTTTAAACCTGGGACCCTATAGCTGAATTGCGGTCTTCCTCAAAAAAAGACATATCCACGTCCTAAACCCCAGAGGCCATAAATGTAAACTTATTTGAAAAAAAAAAAGGTTGGGGGGGGGGGAGTCTTTGCAAATATAATTAAGGATCCCAAGATGAGTCGGGCTCTAAATCCAACGACAAGTGTCCTTATAAGAGACAGAAGAGAAAACAAAGACACAAAAGAGACAGCCATGTGAAGATGAAGACAGAGATTAGAGTTATGCAATCAACAGGCAAGGAATGCCTAGATAGAGCCACCAGAAGCTAGAAGAGGCAGGGAATGGAACCTTGCTCCCTAGAGCCTTTGGAGGGAGTGCAGCCCTACCAATACCTTGATTTTGGACTTCTGGCCTCCAGAACTAGGAAGGAATGAATTGCGGTTGTCGTAAGCCACCCAGTTTATGGTAGTTTATTACGACAGCCTCAGGAAACGAACACAGTCCTCTCCTGGTCTGCCTGGCATTTTCCCAGTTAATTAACTACTCAGAGCCTCAGCTTTCTAATACTTAAAAAAGGGTAAATAATCTCATAGTTTTGTTATGTGAGTTAAGATATCGGGGGGCAGGGGAGAAAAGCACATGGACAGTCAAGATTTGACACATAACAGATGTTCAATAAATCTTACTTGCCTATCTCTCTTCTCCTACCTAGAGTGGCCCTAAACGAAGCTTTATGAAGTAGGCTCTCACTCTGCCTTTCCTTTGTGGCAATCCTGACACCATAAGCACAGCACCTCTCCTCTCTCAGATGGATGGTGGGGCTTTGCCACCAAAGATCACAATAATACCAAACAGAAAGTTTGTAATAAAACATAACTTCAACGACAGCCTTTGACTTATTTATACTTCTTGTCTTAAGGAAACTATACATTTTTTACACTTTTTTTTTTTTTTTTCCGGTACGTGGGCCTCTCACTGTTGAGGCCTCTCCCGTTGCGGAGCACAGGCTCCGGGCGCGCAGGCCCAGCGGCCACGGCCCACGGGTCCAGCCGCTTCGCCACACGCGGGACCCTCCCGGACTGGGCACGAACCCGTGTCCCCTGCATCGGCAGGCGGACTCTCAACCACTGCGCCACCAGGGAAGCCCCATTTTTTACACTTTTTATCGAAGTATCAAATATATTCAAATATATACATATTATTAGTAGAAAGCTTGATGAATTTCCACAAATTGAACACAATCATGTAACCAGAATCCAGATCAAGAAGCCGAACATTACCAGCCCCCCAGAAACTCCTCCTGTGCTCCTTCCCCGTCACTAGTCCCTCACAAGGTAAACCATGATGCTGATTAACTTCGCCTGTTTTTGAACTTTATGTAAATGGAATCAGACAACATGTATTCTTTTGTGCATGTCTTCTTTTGTGCCACATGTTGATGAGTCGCCCATTTTATTACCTGCAATCGTAGATTGTCCATTATCATTGCTGTATAACATTCCGTTTGGGGAATATACCATAGTTGTTGAATATTTGGGTTGCTGCCAATTTTTGGCCATTACAAATAGTGCTGCTGTAAACATTCTAGGTTATATCTTTTGGCAAACATACATATAGATTAATCTGGGAAAACTGACCTCCTTAGAGTATTTCCAGAACATAAACATGGTACATCCCTCCTTTTATTTAGGTGTTTTTAAAATATCTCTCAACCGTGTTTTCTATCAATAGTTTTCTTTGAAGTCTGGCACATCTTTCCTTAGGTTTATTCCTAGGTGTTTTGCAGTTTTGATGCTATTGTAAATGGTATTGGCACTCTGTGGGATTTTTAAGGAGATGGAAAATTTTAATAGTCTGAGCTTTACTGCCTCTCTAGACAAGGAATATAAGATTTCCTTTTATTAAAATTGTAGAAGGAGGACAATTATTTAAATATTCCAAATTGTTAAAGCTGACAAAAGGGAAAACAAATAGGGCCAGAGGCTGCAAATAGCCCATTACAGTGTCAATGACAAATTCCAGTTTTCACCTCCAACAGTATCTAATAAGCCCTAAGAAACCCTTTCTCAGAAAAGTACCCAAAAGAAACAACTTGAAATTTCATGGCTTGTGTAAAATAAATGAATTCTTTTGATCGTTGGCCAGAGTTTACTGCTTTTTCTGATTTCAGAAATTTGAAAAGGGAGACAAAATCCAACATTTATACACTCTATTATGTGTCAAGCGCATTTACATAATTATCTCCTTTAATGCTCATGATAAACCCATATGCTGTTAGCATTTACTCAGTTTTGCAGTTGAGGAATCTGAAATGCAGAGATTAATGCCCCAAATCACACTCCATCAGTGATAGAAATGCAAATCCAGGCCTGACAGATGCCAAAGGTAATTTCCCCCTCCTTTAAAAGTAACATTAATTAGTATCTTTCCAACTATTAAAATTAAAGGCATGTTCATTACAGAAATTTTGAAAAATATACAAAAGTATGGACAAATGGTTTCTATAAATATGTTTCTTTTTCAGTTTATATCACTTCATGGTAACTACCTCAATACTTTACATATCCTTCCACCACATCATTCTAATGGCTGCATAGTTTTTTATCAGTTTAATCCAACATATTTTTTAACCAGATATCTTTCATGTTGGATACTTAGATTATTTCTGTTTTCCATAGAATTGATAACTGCAACGAACTACTGAGGCATCTGTATCATTATAACTTTGCACACAGTTATGATTTCTCCTTTATGATAAATTCCTCAATGTATTCTCCTGGGTTAAAGGGATAGAGGAGACCTGTGAAGGCTCTTTAATACACATGGCCAAGTCCTCCCCCGCCCCCAGTGCCCCACGCCCCTGAGACGGGTCAATGTTCCCACTCCCCTCTGCCTGGGAGAGTGCCACTGCTGTGTCTTTGCCTGTGCTGGATATTATCACTTAGAAAAATACTTACCAATTGGATAGGTTAAAAATCATGTTATATAAATTTATATTTCTTTAAATAATAGTGATGTTGAGCATTTACTTATAGGTCACGTGTATTTCCCCTTTTGGAAGCCACTGTTTCTCAAAGGACGGTCTCTGGATTACCTGCACTAGAATGCCTGGGTACACACTGTATAGGCTGATTCCTGAGTTCCAACCCAGACTTAACCAGACGCCAGGGCGGTGGCCCGAGAGGGGAATCTGATTTTGTTAGCGCTCTGCTGGCAATTCATATGCTTCTAGACTTTGGTAGACATCACCCTCCTCCATCCTGCCTCTGCATCCCTGGAAGCCGCAAACCAAGAGTCAGCACTGGATTCCATGACGTGTCAAAACCAGCAGGAATCCTCACAGGAAACTCTTGCTCATTTATATCATGCCAAATGCACTTTCAGGTACATTAATAGCTGCAGAGAGAACAGCTGAATGTAACTGTTCAAACCTGGCCATGTGAAGAAGCTTACAACACATTTTTTGGTGGCACAGCAAAGGCGGCCCCTGCGAATTCAGCCTCTGTGCCCGGCAGGATACTAACTACATGGCAAAAGAAAAGATCTTAAAAGCAGAAGATACAATTTTTCTTTTGAAGTGTTCAAAAAAGAATCTGTAAAAGCTGTGAAACGAAGGCTACATCTAGAGAACCAAGCAAAATAACATGCTATCCAGTGCTGGCCTTCAAGGGCTGGAGGGGAAGCACAGTGGGGTGGGTTCCTCAGCCTCTCTGAACTCATGGCCCTACACCGACTCTGGTTTCATCAAATAGAGACAAAAGGACTGTTTTTCCTGAGGATGGCATGTGTGTGTTTACAGGCATTTGGTTTCCATTTTACATGGCTTACAGAGAGCTTTAGGGACATTACAACTACAGTGGTATTATTTGGGAGCCAGCTTTTTAAAATTATGCCTTTGCAATTCAAACAAGCAAAATTTAATTTCATTAGCAGTTTAAAAATGTTATAGTACAAGGAGTATGTAAGGTTTTTTTTTTTTTTTTATTACCAGCAGGCCAAAAGATCCAGACCATAGGCCAGGGCTAGCAGGATGGGCAGAAGATGACATACCACTTTCCAAGATGGTATGCCGTGTAGAAACCTCTTCTCAAAGGAAAGAACTAAAAATTTTCTCTTCCTGGGTAGGGAGAGAAAAGTTTTATTACTGCCAGCCATCATGTATTGAGCCCCTTACCCCTGCAGGTGCTATGTGCTTTTCATGTACTCCCTCCTTTATCCTCATGACACTGACCCAAGGTGGCTGTTCATGTCTCCGTGTGGGTTAGGAACAGGTGTGGTTGGTACCCAAGCCACGATGACTTCACCAAATGAAGGGCTGTTTCCCTCATATGCAACAAGTGCAGAGAAAGTGCCTTTGACAGAGCTGGCGCTCCATGGATGATGAGGGGTGAATGAATGAACAAAGGAGAAGACCACAGCAGGCACTGACCTGTGGTCTACTGACGCCCAACGCCGCCTCCTGTTACATCATGCTGCCACTCTTAAGGCTTGGAGCCAGCACAGTTGCCTTTCCTGGCCAGAAATTGTGTGCTGGCTTGGCCCCAGAATGGAAATATTAGGACGGTAGATTCATAGAAGCACTCAAAAATTCAGAATTTAATCACAGCAGCGCCCCCCCCACACACACACACACACGCACACACGCACACACACACGCGCACTCGCTGGTGCCGTCACACCGTGATCATATATCAGGGCTGGGACACCCGCTTCTTGAGCACTCAGTTGAGCTCTGCTGGGAAAGAGGGCAAACAGTGTCCCCTTCACCCTGCACCCAACCCCAGCATGAACCCCACCACTCTCCCAGCCCAGCAGAACTGCACTCGCTGCTTGCTCTCTGCTGAAACCCAGGGAGAGAAATCATTTTCTTGCTAGCCATGCTGAGCGCAGCATGCAGGGTAAGCCTGAACTCTGTCAAACCAACAATGTATAAAACCTGAATTAATACCGAGATGGACCCAATTCTCTGACAGGCGTGTTAAATGTGATTAAAGCTGCATAGCATTCCCCGCATACCCATCTGCTGCGTCGAGGAGCCCACAGCTGTTCTGATTGCCGACAACACACCGTTTCTTGTCAGTTGTTGCAAATGCATCTCATCTTGCACGGGCTCTGGGCCCTCCCTCCCTTGTCGGCCAGCCCTGGCCAGCTTCTCTAAGTAGTCACTGATACCCACATGCCTCTGGCCGCGGGTCTGTGGAGGCATGTGTGAGCTCTGGCTGGTGCAAAAATGTGTGATCACAGGGAAAGCTTAGCGCTTTAGCGGCTGGAATGAATCTCTTGGATCCTAAGCTGTGGTGACGCCACCACCTGCGGCTCCTGCCGGCTTATGCTGTGGGGTGAGCGGAAAGAACAGGGACGAATCATTTTGGATGCTACAGGGAGCTGCCCCTGAGATGCCCACCAGCCACCACCGAAAGAGCTACCAGAGAAACACATCCTGAAAGCTCTTGAAGGCCAGTGAGAGTACTGCGGGGGATCCTGGGGAAAGGCAGAGACAGAGATGGGGCTATGCTGGGCAAGGGGTGGAGTGCACAGAGGCCACTGGAGACCTTGAGGCCCAAGGGCACAGAAAAGGCAGAGGACAGCTAATTTCAAGAGAAGAACTGGGCTGGCCAGCATCTTCATGAAAAACTTTAAATGCAGTCCCCTATAGGACTGCGACCTTCCACCAGCGTACACAGCCTAGCAAGCACAGCGTAGGCTGGATTTCAGCCCTACTTGCCCCCCTGACCAGGGGTCCTTGTGCAGTGAACCGCCTGTGCAACCATACACACTAGCTCTGGACAGAGGAAGAGTTCAAAGGCAGCCTAAGGAGGTCACCATCAGAAGCAGGGAGAGCAATACCTGCTCTCAAGCAACCAGTAGGAGCAAGGCTAGCATATGAATGTGGAAAATACAGGGGAGCAGAAGAGAAGAGCCAGGAGAAATTAGAAAACAGTGTCAAGTGGATTCAAAGAATTCCAAGCGTCTTCCTAGCTGCTGGTGGTTTGCTGGCCAGCTCTGGCATTCCTTGACTTGTAGATGCGTAATGTCAATCTCTGCCTTGGACGTCACATGGCATTTTCCCCATGTGTCTCTGTCTTCACGTGGCTGTCTTCTTAAAAGGGCACCAGTCATATCCCAGGGGATTATTTCTATTATTAAAAGGGCACCAGTCATATCCCAGGGGATTATTTCTAAAGGTCTGATTGTTGCTTTACATCACCCTATGAAGCGAAGCACTGTAACTTGCTCCACCCAGCTGACCAGCCTGGGCAGAGCTATTATTCATTATTCTGGGAAAAGCCTGGGCTGGGGCTCTTACTTGTCTCTAAAACAATTCAAACTTTTCCCTCAAAATCCCGTTTTTCAGGTCTGATGAACCAATACTATCATAAGCTAAATGCTGAAAACAACAATTCTGGATTAAGAGAAAAACCCGAGTGAGCATAACCCTTTTTGAGTTCTATTAAAGACATCAGAAATCACTTATTGATTTTCTTAAAGAAAAAATATGAATTGAAAAAAAAACCCTGGTCATTACTTCAGAGCTACAGTTTAATTCAATAAACATTTGCTGGACAAATGCATCCTTCCTGCCTGAAACCTAGTAAGAAAAATAAGGCATCCTGGGCTTCCCTGGTGGCGCAGTGGTTGAGGGTCCACCTGCCAATGCAGGGGACACGGGTTCGTGCCCCGGTCCGGGAAGATCCCACATGCCGCGGAGCAGCTGGGCCCGTGAGCCATGGCTGCTGCACCTGCACATCCGGAGCCTGTGCTCCACAATGGGAGAGGCCACAACAGTGAGAGGCCCGCGTACCGCAAAAAAAGTAAAAAATACTAAGGCATCCTGATGTCAAGGAGTGCGTGGTGGTGACAGAAGCACAACACACAAGGCCACAGGATGCTGGGGGACAATGTCAGGAAGTGACGTTCCTTCAAACCCAAGCTCTTCCTTCCCCCAAACCTCAGATCACATTTGTACCACTCTGTTGAGATAACTGCAAAATTCTGGTTGTCAGCTATTAAGCACACCAATTTTAGAACCGGTGAAAATAATCCAACAAATACACATACATCTGTGCCAGTGTGTGTATAATACACATAGAGCTATACAACTATAGTGTGTGTGTGTGTGCATTAAAAAAAAAGAAAAAGCCAAGTGGGCATTGAAAATAATACCAACCTTATCACAGCCACACTCATTCAAGTGTGGTGTGCCCAACCTAAGTCAAGGTCACCCGAGAATGTCAATAGCACAGAAAAGTCACATTAAGGAAAGAAAGACATTTTATCTTTAATGAGGATGAGAAAAAAATTAGTCACCGTTTGAGTGCTCACCGCGTACCAAGCATTTCATATATGTTTCACATCATTCTTTTATTTAATCCATGTATTTGGATTATCTCATTTAATCCTTACCTCAGCTCTGAGAAAAAGGTCCATAATTTTCTCTCTTTTACCCGTGAGGAAGCTGAAGCTTAACAAGCAATTGGCTCAATAAATGGCAGAGCAAGGATTCAAACCGAGGTCTGTCGCATTCCAAAGACAACCTTGGGGGAAGGTTCTAGAATGAGCCTCAAGGTCCAGACTGGACTCCCAGAGACCATGTCAGCATCACCACAGTTTTACACATTAATCCTGGTCAGGGAGAGAAACCACATGTGGAGACCAAAGTAGCTGTATCCAGGGGCCAGGGTGAAGCTGTAAACAGGAAACCAGGCTGCAGCTTGAAGGCCAAGGGGTCTGAAACCTTGAGGGGAGGGGGATAGAAGCTGGGCCTGGGGAGGGTTTGGCATGTGGACTGGGAATGAGGCAGGGGTGTCAGGGCTTCTTCTAGTTAGTCACTGGGTGGGCCCACCGGCCTAGGTGACAGTGCGGGTCTGGAAGAGACCCGGGGGATCCAGCAAATTCCCTCCGTGGGCCTTACAGGTAGCCGGCACGTTTCCCTCTGCAGCAAATAGAACCACTTTCCCAGGGAAGAGCAGTGGCAGGCCTCACACAGGCAGCTGCCAGGAGTCCCATGCAGAGTCCAGCACAGCTGGCTCTGGCCTGTGACAGCTCTCAGACACAACGCAGGTAGCTGCCTGGGCGCTTCCTTGGGGAGGCCGAGCACAGTCCAAACAACGGACGGCAGGCTTCAGTGGTGCTCCCGACCGAGCCTTTTTAGGTCACAGAGATGCTGTGTTTATACTCCCGGGGATGGAACATCCTATGCTCACAGCCCCACGCTCCACACCCCACTACCCCACCCACCAGCTCCCTCCCTTTGGCGAATGGCTGGACTCTTGGCAATCTGTGCAGATGTGTTGTGAATCACTGTCAGTTCAAGTACACAGTATTCCCTGACTTGTACCTTCATCTGCTTGCCCCGTATACCTCCCTCTCCAAGTGCTGATAGAGGCAACTCCCCAAAGAAACAGCAGCTCCCAACTCTCTGCCACATTCAGCAACAGCAGGTAAGGCAGCCACAAAGTCGGGTGACTGAGACCCAGGATGCAGAGTCTGTGCCAGCGTAGCCCTAGAGGCTTTGCATTCCCCCAGGTCTGTGAGCAACAGAGTATCACGTTCATGACAAGGATGAGGAAAAGGGCTCAGGGAGGCTGATTTCGTACAAACAAACACTAACGTGAGTGAGAGACCAGAGCTTCAAAACTAGACGTGTTCTTTCTCATAGACAACGTTCCATCTCAAATCATTATATCTCCAAATAATTTTTATAGGCAGTCATAATAATAGCAGCAGCTTGTGGGCTACACACTGTGCTAAGTGCTTTGTATGCATCAAGTCGTTTAATCCTTCCTAAGAGCCTCGAGGAAGGTAAGGATCATGATCTTAGAGATGAGGATCTCAGGCACAGAGAGGTTAGCAGGCAGGAGAGCATGAGGAAGAAGCAGGTGAGCCATCCCTCGCGTCCCTCATTTCCTCGGCCCTTCTCCTTGCCAGAGACCACTCAGCTAATCTGGGCAGACTCAGACCCATATAACTTCAAGTCCTTAATAGGTCCTCCACAGACCCTGCTGGGGGTGTGTGTGGGGGAGGATCTGAGGGGATGTGCGGCCATGGAGTGGCTCGGAGGCTGAGATATGTATTTGAATATATATATCGGCTGCATAAAATTGCTCCCTGAGAAAAACAGAGAAAGAAAGGTGGGGTGAGGAGGTCTTGAGCTAAAGAGGCAAGAATGTCTACATTGGAAAGCTTGGAAATTTCTGAAGACCCATGGCAGTAGGCAGGAGACGGCAGGGCAGGCCCGTCAAAGGCACAATAAAAATTAGCCCTTCCATGTGGGCAGCCCTTCATGCTGGGTCACAAAGGACCTTCACATATTCAAACACATATTTGATTTAGGGAAGACTCGAAGCTTTCGTGTTTAAGGCCGCACGACACATGGGAAAGGAGCATGGGAACCTGGGGAGGGATGTTGAGCAGGTGGGTACACACTGAGGCTGGTCCCAAGAGGGGCCTCCCATGCCAGGATATGGATCGATGGGCTCCGAAATGAATCAAACGAATGATGGCAGAAGCTACCCCATCGTCAGCTATGTCCAGCCACCCTCCTCACACTCACTGGAACACGATCACTCTTTGAGAGGCATCCAATATCTCATGTGAGCATTTCTCCACTTTATCGGTCACATTGGCTATCGTGGGCCAGGGAGGAGAGGCTCCTTATGAAGTTGCTGAACTGCTGATTCCTGAAGACCTAGAATGGTCCACAGGGATTGGAAGACAACCCTCTCTCTCTTCCTCACCCCAGTACCAGCACCAAATTTAGATTTAACTCACCTTCACTAAGTATCTGCTAGGCCCGATGCTAAATGCAGTTCTAATGTTAAAGACAAGGGAACTTGCTCAGGGAGGGACATGCCCAAAGTCACAGAAATCACTAAGCGGCAGAGCCAGAATCCAAACCACAGACCTCTTACACCAAGCTCTCATCACACCATGCTGCCTTCCAGAAAAATCAGCCAACTCAGTGCTTTTATGGTGAACTTTATGTTCAATAACTGATTACTCTGAATTCAGAAAAATGCCTATCAACTGGACCAAGATCCACAGTATAAGCTCATCTTTTTTTTTTTTTGCGGTACGCGGGCCTCTCACTGCTGTGGCCTCTCCCGTTGCGGAGCTCGGGATGTGCAGGCTCAGCGGCCATGGCTCACGGGCCCAGCTGCTCCGCGGCATGTGGGATCTTCCCGGACTAGGGCACGAACCCGTGTCCCCTGCATCGGCAGGCGGACTCTCAACCACTGCGCCACCAGGAAAGCCCTAAGCTCATCTTTGTTTCTAGTAATTTCTGAGAAAGAGTAGAGTATTTTGAAATATAGGTAGATGATTGATAGATGATAAGATGATTGATAGATGATAGATAATAGGTAGATGATGGATGGATAGACAGACTTTAAATTGAATTTTGGTCTTAGCTCCTCCATCAAACTTAGTGACCTTGGAAAACAATTAATTAGTTTCTTTTTCGGTAAAAATGACCTCGTCAAACCCTCTCTCACGGGACTTGTGAGAAAACGGTCTCTAACAGAGCCTGGGGCACTCACAGACTCTCACTATTCTTCTCTGTCTTAAAACTGCTCTAGAATTGTGTCCAAATTCCACAGCAAGGACCCAACTCAAACATTGTTTAAAACGTTCAGAACGTCTGTTTTTGACATCAAGTTGGCCTGGAGGTTTAACAGCCTGGTACCCGTAGCGTCCCACCCAAGAACATTTCCTTCAAAACAGGTTCCTGTTACAGAAACAGCCCCGGTTTTAAATATACTCCCTCTCCTCATAAAAATGCCCCAGCCAGCTAAAGCCATTCTGCTTAAAATATTTAATTAATACCTTCACAGCAGTCTGGTCCTTATTAAAGACTCTTAGGGACCATGTCTTAGGGGCAACGCTTTGTTCTAAGCAGCTCTATGTGTTACAGATAAAATAAAGTGCTGGAGCGTGCTTTCTATTAAGAGCAGGGAAGCTTGTCTGCCCATTGCTGCAACCCCTTTTGTCATCAGAGTGACACATTAAGGCATAATCCAAGTACAACATACAAACACAAACAGTGTAAATCCAGCCACTTAGTAAAAGGAGTCCCAGTAAAACCACAAGAAAGGTCTGGTGATTAGCCGAGGGGATTAAAAACTTGGATGAGCACTTCATTTACCTCACCTCCCCACTGAAGAGGCCACAAACGCACTCTGCTCCCCAAGCAAACAAGAGCCAAACCTAGAGGCACTCGCTCTGCTCTCTCTCCCTCCAGCATCTTCCGGGCTTCTCAGCCTTGGGCAGGTCAGAGGAACCTTGGTGAACCATCCTGCCTTTGTAGGAAGCAGGCACACCCCCTGCCCACCTTGATCGCCCCAACCGAAGACTGGCAAATGCTTGTTTGTGTATTTTGGTGTTAGAGAAGGACTTTTGTTGTTGTTGTTGTTATAAGAATAGAGTTGGCTCGGTTTCACAAACTTTGGAACAAATAGGAAACAGAAAATAAAGATGACCATAATCCTACCACCTAGAGGTGACTCGGACGCATTTCACTGTGTGGGGATCGTTGCAGTTTCACACAACGATCCCCACACATTTCCACTTGGTTTCCTGCCTCTTTTCTCTTACTACTCCATGCTGAGCACTTCCCTGTATGTCATTTCTTTTTCATCACAGAGGAGGATACCACTGTAGGCTGGACCACCATGACTATAACCAGTTATTTCCCAGGTGATAAACATGGAGGTTCTTGGAGTTTTTCACTGTTGTAATCAATGCAATGATAGCATCTTGATACATCAGTCTCGGTCCACTTTTTGGATTATCTCCTTCAGACAGACTCCCCGAAAGGGCACAGCTGAATCAAAGCCTATGAATATTTTTTAAGTATTGATAACTTTTGCTAAATTTATCTCCCAGAAGGCTGTACACACTGTATTCTCTTACCTACATGGGAGAATATATATCTCACCACACTTAAAAAAAAAAAAAAAGCTTTTTTACTAAGATATACAGATAGCTACATTTTTTAAAGCAGAAAACCATCAGGAGGCTGCTGCCCCTTTTCATGCATCACAGGAGCACAGTTACCCCCCTCTCTGCTGGTCCTTCCATTTACATGAGAAAAGAGTTCTGGGTCCCCCTAAAAGAAGGGTGCACCCCTCCTCGCACCTGAGTGAATTGGGAGGGACCACTGAGGGTCTTTTGCAAAATCTAACATGGTTGAGAGCAGGGATTTAAACTTTGGCCCCTGTACTGCAGCCAAGATCTTCTAAGAGTTTGTTTATTTTTCTCTACTTCTCCCTTTGAAACTCAACAAATTTAACGCATTCATTTAAAATCCCACAAGTCTGTTCCCTTTCCCAGGAGCAGAATGAAGTAATGTGGTTCCCACGTTCTGACAGCATGGTTTGGGGGCCACAAAAGATGATAGCCCCCAGCCTCTATAGAGCCAGGGGTGGTTCAAATAACCGGAGGTTTGTTAAAACAATCAAGCAAAAGGACGTTCGCACCAGAGCCTTGGAGATCTTCCAGCACTTAGCTGCCCAATTATTCCTTCCTACCAGAGTTTCCTCCACCTGACTTTAGCCATATCTTGACATTTAACTGAGCTTTGCTATCAGAAGATTCCATTTTCTTCTTAGAGACGCAAGTGATGCTTTTCTCAGGTAGGGGTGCCTCCTGGCATAACCTCACCGTGTTCCAGGTCTTTGCATCCTACCTGAAGCTAACTCGGAGACACGGAGGTGGGCGCTTGTTAGTTTCAGGTTTTATGCTGAGTGACTGAAGTATCTGATTAAAGAGGCTAGCATCAGTTTGCACTCTGAAGGCCTGGCTTGGATTTGTGCTGCCTTACACAGATTGCCTCAAGCTGGGTCTCTCCACTTAAGTGACAGGCAGGTTAACTACTTCACTGCTGGATACCAGCTCCATTCCCCATCCCCCTGACCCCCAGCTCACAGCCCTAGGAGTCCATTCTGCAAAGGCAGAAACACAGAGGAAAACACAGAGGAAAACTGACCGTCTGGCCTGAGTTCTCCTTTTTAAAAGGAAAAGAAGATACTGAGAACGAGTCCATTGTACTGAACACATTTAAAACTTAAGTTTTTAAGAAATAGAAGAATTAAAAAAAAACAAAAAACTCTCATCAGCCAAATAATCCTCATGGTTATTTTATGTAAGTTTAGAAAGTTTAGATCATTCAGAAAGGTACAAAGTTAAAAGTGTGAAAATAATGCAAAGCCCACTTTACCCATCAGAATAAATATAAAGCTCACTATAGATTTATTCTTATTTAATTATATACCTTTTGAATAATACTAGGCTTTCAGGAGTACAAGCCTAGGACCCTATCTCCAAATATAGTCACATTCTCAGGTACTAGGCATTAGGACTTCAACACATGAATCTGGGGGGTGCGGGGGACACAATTCAGCTAATAACAAGTAGCTGAGCCAAGATCCTGACCCAAATGTGCCATGTTGGAAGCAGGTATCGTTTCTGCTGCCCTATGTTGCCTTGGAATTCTGCAAGATTTTTTAATTCCTTTGGCCTGTTTCAAACTGATTTAGGGAAGCACAAAAATGACAATATCTAATTATAATCACTATAGCTCTTTTAACCATATCAAAAAAAAAAAAAAACTCAAGGCCCAAAGCACAGCAATTGATTTGTCTCTACTTCAGGCAAATGCTAGACGATGAGCCTTTATATAGCCAGATTGCTCATTTTCCCCCCAAAGCCTTCACAGATAGAGAAAGACCTGAAGACATCTGCTAATCTATGGTTGGGATTTAGCTGCACATTCTTGATTGGGATCAAGACTTATCTCCACATTCGGCCTAAGGACCCTCAGGCAGAATTACCAGCCCAGAGCCAGCCATGTGGAGCGCCCACAGATAGAGCAGGGCACAGCCAGATGGCCAGTCAGGTGCCTTTGTCTCCCTCCGTGAATAATACAGCCACGCCCCTTGACATTCCTTTATGTTACCATCCGAGACGGACTCACTTGACTATTACCTGTATAATTTTTACCGTATCTACATTCAACCTATAATATTATTTACTTTTTTTTGAAATCATCTTACATGCTTTATTTAAATTTCTCTTCAAAGGGAAGGTTTATGTAATTGTCTTAAGTGGAAAACCTATTATGTTTTGCCGCAGATAGAAGGTAACCACAAAAAAAAGCAAGAAAACAGCATGTTATTAATTTGTAACTAGAAAGAGTTGCTCACTGCCTCTATTTTTAAGAAAAAGGGTGAGAGGGAGGAGATATGGGGATATATGTATACATATAGCTGATTCACTTTGTTATACAGCAGCAACTAACACACCATTGTAACGGAATTATGCCCCAATAAAGATGAAAAAAGGGTGGGTGCAGGGGGAAAGGAGATGAGGAAACGTAAAAAGAAGTGTTTGAGACATACTAATACTGAAGTGAGATTTTCTTACAAATTAATTGCAAGGCTGAAACAAACTTAAAACGGGAATAGCTCTCTCACCCGATGATCAATGTTCTCTGGGTCCCTGTCCTATCTAAAATCAATTCCACTCACATCTGGGAAATGCTACTTTCTACTTTTCAAAGCACTCTCACGACAACCCTCTCATATAAGCAGAGCAGATATTTTACACTTGTTTCCTAAGTGGAGAAAATTCCAGCAAATTATAGGCACTCTTAGAAACTCCTAAACCCCAGGCAAGCCTCTTAATTGGAGTTGAGAGTTGGACAACTGCACTCGGGGTCCAGGAATGCAATCCAAACCGGGGGAGGAGGGGACGGCAGGAAACACTTATTACTGAAGAGATGACTTCCTATAGTTGGCTCAGCCCCTTCATTGGTCTCGAGCCAAGTGCTACACAACTGGAAAACAAACCTAGGGTCAGACATACATGCTAGACCCAAGTTTCCGGCACCGCGTCTGACCAGGCTGTGGAGGGTACAGGGACAGTATCTGCTTCTCCCAGGGAAGCAGGGACCCGTCTCTGCTTTCTTTGCTCAGCTGCGGCAATTAATTTGACCACAAGATTTACCGGGTCCTTCCTTTCCTGCCTTTGTTTTGCCTTTGTTTTGCAAATAGCCAGCCCAGTTCTCAAATCAGCGGCCCTAAACCCTGGCTCTTAAAGGGTAGCCACTGGCATCACCTGGGAGCTTGTTAGAAACGCAGAATCTCAGTCATCATTCCACCCTCCCCACACCCCTCCCCACCGCACAGCTCAATGGACTCAGAGTCTCCAGCTTCACCAAGTCTCTGGGTGATTCGAAAGCACATTACATTTTGAAAAGCACTACTTAAAAGACGGTGGTCAAGAGGTCACCCTGGATTCAGGCCACGGATCCTTCAGCTATGTGGCCCTCAAGCCCAGAGCTAGGAGCCACCGCTCTGAATGCTGCAACCTTTATAAGCACAGTACTTACCCAGGGTCCCCTTCTCACCGGCGAGGGGATCTTGAACAAGTCACTCAGCCTTTCTGGGCCTCTGTTGGCTCACCTGTAAAACAAGGAAAAGAAAATCTACATCCCAGAGAAGTGGTCCCGCACATGGCGAGGCAAGATGCTCATTCAGCAAATAGGCACAGAGCACTCAGAATGTCCAGCCTCTGCTCCAGCCTCTGGGGCTACAGCACTGAACAGGACAGACAGGATCCTGCTCTCCTGGGGCTTCCATTCAAGGGGCTAGACAGAAGAAACAAAGACTTAAGATTTTCCGTCGTGATAAGGACCCAGAACAAAACAAATCCCACGAGAGAGTAACAGGAGTGGTACAAGGCACCATTAGCAGGATGGTCAGGCAGGGTGTGTCTGAGGAAATGACATTCCAGCCAAGATGCAAATGGAGGAAAGGGGCAGCCACAGTGGTGATGTGGAGACCGAGCCTTCTGAACAGAGGGTACCCCGGGCAGAGGGGCAAAAGCCCTGAGCTGGGACAAGCTTGGTACAGAAGAGGAAGAGAAAGGTCGGGCTGGCCGGAGTGTAGGTGTTAGGAGATGAGGCTGCAGAGATAAGTGGCCTCATTTCTACCACCATAACCATCTCTGAGACCTCATCCTTCAGCTCTGCGATCATCCACATCTGTGCAGCAGCTCTATTCAGAAAGCCATTCATATCTACCCACAAGTGGCTTGGAGACCAGAAAGCCATTCATATCTACCCACAAGTGGCTTGGACACTTGTGCCAGTGTCCAGCTTCATAGGGATGTACCTCCCTGAGTTCCTAACTCAGGAAAGAGGCACTGCAGACCCAACCCCGAGTGCTTTGGAGGGAAAATGAGGCTCTCCCAGGTAGAGAGCTCCACGAGCTCTGGCTAGAGGGAGTCGACATCCCCAGGGTGGGATGATTTTCTGGTGATTTCACAGATAAGCCACAGATGTCAAATAGCATGAAAAGCCTTCTGAAAGCAACCAGCAAGATCAGATTTGGAGTTTTCACCAAATCTAGGGTGTTAGCTCTGAGCCAGACCTGGTAGTCCAAGGTCAACTGTGTCAGCCAGAATTCAAGGAAGTTTTGGGCAAAAGGGAATACAAGTAGCTTGCTTCGGAGGCTTAAGTCTCACTTACGACACCGTGTTATGGATCCAGAATTAAAGTTCACCGATAACTGGTGCCGCCCCTCACTTGACCCTAACAACCCTGGGAGGCAGGGGAAGTCTCACATCCCAAACAATAGTTCTAATGCTCAGAAACAGTCTGGAGTAGGACTTGAAAGCAGATCATCTGGCCCCTGACCAGCGGCCTGTTCAGTGGATGAGGCATTGCCATGGGCGGCATACCAATTTTCCTTCACAAACTTTCCTTCAAGAACATCTTTTTTTCCATCATTCCAGCCTCCTGCTTGCCCCTCCCACCGCTGCCATTGCTAACTTTGGTTTATCGTCTCCTTGCTATCTTCATTTTGTCCAAAGCATAATCCAGGGTAATCTCCCTAGTTTAAAATCAGCACCTTAACTTCCCTTTGCCATGTGACCTAATACACTCTCAGCCTCCGGGAACGGGGGCATTTTGGGGGTGGGGGACGGATTATTCAGCCGACCACACGCAGTATCTCCCCCGAGCTGCCATTTCTTGGCAATGACTTTACACTATGGAAGATTTACTGCCACGCTTGATAAGTCACCACTGTCATCATCACCTTCACGTCTTCAAACGCTCAGCCAGGTGTTTCTAGTTTGGGGTGACATAATCCTTAAGAATCTTTAATTTTGTAAACTCAATTGGTTCAATTCTTTTTTAAAAAACCTTCCTACAGAGGGCTTCCGAAAAGATGGCGGAAGAGTAAGACGCGGAGATCACCTTCCTCCCCACAGATACACCAGAAATACATCTACACGTGGAACAACTCCTACAGAACACCTACTGAACGCTGGCAGAAGACCTCAGACCTCCCAAAAGGCAAGAAACCCCCCCACATACCTGGGTAGGGCAAAACAAAAAAGAATAAACAGAGACAAAAGGATAGGGACGGGACCGGCACCAGCAGGAGGGAGCTGTGAAGGAGGAAATGTTTCCACACACTAGGAAGCCCCTTCGCGGGCGGAGACTGTGGGTGGCGGAGGGGGAAAGCTTCGGAGCCGCGGGGGAGAACGCAGCCACAGGGGTGCGGAGGGCAAAGCGGGGAGATTCCCGCACAGAGGATCAGGGCAGACGGGCAGTCACCAGCCCGAGAGGCTTGTCTGCTCACCCGCCGGGGCAGGCGGGCCTGGCAGCTGAGGCTCGGGCTTCGGTCGGAGCGCCGGGAGAGGACTGGGGTTGGCGGCGTGAACACAGCCTGCAGGGGGTTAGTGCGCCACGGCTAGCCGGGAGGGAGTCCGGGAAAAGTCTGGACCTGCCGAAGAGGCAAGAGACTTTTTCTTCCCTCTTTGTTTCCTGGTGCGCGAGGAGAGGGGATTAAGAACGCTGCTTAAGGGAGCTCCAGAGACGGGCGCAAGCCGCGGCTAAAAGCGCGGACTCCAGAGACGGGCAGGAGACGCTAAGGCTGCTGCTGCCGCCACCAAGAAGCCTGTGTGCGAGCACAGGTCACTATCCACACACCCCTTCCGGGAAGCCTGTGCAGCCCGCCACTGCCAGGGTCCCGGGATGCAGGGACAACTTACCCGGGAGAACGCACGCGACGCCTCAGGCTGGTGCAACGACAGGCAGGCCTCTGCCGCCGCAGGCTCGCCCCGCCCTCCGTGCCCCTCCCTCCCCACCGGCCTGAGTGAGCCAGAGCCCCCGCATCAGCGGCTCCTTTAACCCCGTCCTGTATGAGCGAAGAACAGACGCCCTCCGGCGACCTACACGCAGAGGCGGGGCCAAATCCAAAGCTGAGCCACTGGGAGCTCTGAGAACAAAGAAGAGAAAGGGAAATCCCTCCCAGCCGACTCAGGAGCAGCGGATTAAAGCTCCACAATCAACTTGATATACTCTGCATCTGTGGAATACAAGAATCGACAACGAATCATCCCAAATTGAGGAGGTGGACTTTGAGAGCAAGATTTATGATTTTTTCCCCTTTTCCTCTTTTTGTGAGTGTGTATGCGTATGCTTCTGTGTGAGATTTTGTCTGTATAGCTGTGCTTCCACCGTTTGTCCTAGGGTTCTATCCATCCGTTTTTTAAAAAATTTTTTTCTTAATAATTTTTTTTTATTTTAATAACTTTATTATATATTATTTTATTTTACTTTATCTTCTTTCTTTCTTTTATTCCTTCATTCCCTTCTTCCCTCCTTCCTTCCTTCCTCCCTCCCACCCTCCTTTCTTTCTTTCTTTCTTTCTACATCTACTAATTTTCTTTCTACTTTTTCTCCCTTTTATTCTGAGCCGTGTGGATGAAAGGCTCTTGGTGCTGCAGCCAGGTCTCAGTGCTGTGCCTCTGAGGTGGGAGAGCCAACTTCAGGACACTGGTCCACAAGAGACCTCCCAGCTCCACATAGTATCAAATGGCAAAAATCTCCCAGACATCTCCATCTCAACACCAGCACCCAGCTTCACTCAACGACCAGCAAGCTACAGTGCTGGACATCCTATGCCAAACAACTAGCAAGACAGGAACACAACCCCACTCATTAGCAGAGAGGCTGCCTAAAATCATAATAAGTCCACAGACACCCCAAAACACACCACCAAATGTGGACCTGCCCACCAGAAAGACAAGACCCAGCCTCATCCACCAGAACACAGGCACTAGTCCCCTCCACCAGGAAGTCTACACAACCCACTGAACCAACCTTAGCCACTGGGGACAGACCCCAAAAACAATGGGAACTACGAACCTGCAGCCTGCAAAAAGGAGACCCCAAACACAGTAAGATAAGCAAAATGAGAAGACAGAAAAACACAGAGCAGATGAAGGAGCAAGATAAAAACCCACCAGACCTAACAAATGGAGAGGAAATAGGCAGTCTACCTGAAAAAGAATTCAGAATAATGATAGTAACGATGATCCAAAATCTTGGAAATAGAATAGACAAAATGCAAGAAACATTTAACAAGGACCTAGAAGAACTAAAGATGAAACAAACAATGATGAACAACACAATAAATGAAATTAAAAATACTCTAGATGGGATCAATAGCAGAATAAACTGCGGCAGAAGAACGGATAAGTGACCTGGAAGATAAAATAGTGGAAATAACTACTGCAGGGCAGAATTAAGAAAAAAGAATGAAAAGAACTCAGGACAGTCTCAAGACCTCTGGGACAACATTAAACGCACCAACATTCAAATTATAGGCGTTCCAGAAGAAGAAGAGAAAAAAAAAGGGACTGAGAAAATATTTGAAGAGATTATAGTTGAATACTACCCTAATATGGGAAATAGTTAATCAAGTCCAGGAAGCACAGAGAGTCCCATACAGGATAAATCCAAGGAGAAATACGCCAAGACCCATATTAATCAAACTGTCAAAAATTAAATACAAAGAAAACATATTAAAAGCAGCAAGGGAAAAACAATAAATAACACACAAGGGAATTCCCATAAGGTTAACAGCTGATCTTTCAGCAGAAACTCTGCAAGCCAGAAGGAACTGGCAGGACATATTTAAAGTGATGAAGGAGAAAAACCTGCAACCAAGATTACTCTACCCACAAGGATCTCATTCAGATTTGATGGAGAAATTAAAACCTTTACAGACAAGCAAAAGCTGAGAGAGTTCAGCACCACCAAACCATCCTTACAACAACTGCTAAAGGATCTTCTCTAGGCAAGAAACACAAGAGAAGGAAAAGACCTACAATGACGAACCCAAAACAATTAAGAAAATGGGAATAGGAACATACATATCGATAATTACCTTAAATGTAAATGGACTAAATGCTCCCACCAAAAGACACAGATTAGCTGAATGGATACAAAAACAAGACCCATATATATGCTGTCTACAAGAGACCCACTTCAGACCTAGAGACACATACAGACTGAAAGTAAGGGGATGGAAAAAGGTATTTCATTCAAATGGAAACCAAAAGAAAGCTGGAGTAGCAATTCTCATATCAGACAAAATAGACTTTAAAATAAAGAATATTAGAAGAGACAAAGAAGGACACTACATAATGATCAAGGGATCGATCCAAGAAGAAGATATAACAATTGTAAATATTTAGGCACCCAACATAGGAGCACCTCAATACATAAGGCAAATACTAACAGCCATAAAAGGGGAAATGGACAGTAACACATTCATAGTAGGGGACTTTAACACCCCACTCTCACCATGGACAGATCATCCAAATTGAAAATAAATAAGGAAACACAAGCTTTAAATGATACATTAAACAAGATGGACTTCATGGATATTTATAGGACATTCCATCCAAAAACAACAGAATACACATTTTTCTCAAGTGCTCATGGAACATTCTCCAGGATAGATCATATCTTGGGTCACAAATCAAGCCTTGGTAAATTTAAGAAAATTGAAATTGTATCAAGTATCTTTTCTGACCACAACGCCATGAGACTAGATATCAATTACAGGAAAAGATCTGTAAAAAATACAAACACATAGAGGTTAAACAATACACTACTTAATAACGAAGTGATTACTGAAGAAATCAAAGAGGAAATTTAAAAAAACCTAGAAACAAATGACAATGGATGCACGACGACCCAAAATCTATGCGATGCAGCAAAAGCAGTTCTAAGAGGGAAGTTTGTAGCAATACAATCCTATCTTAAGAAACAGGAAACATCTCGAATAAACAACCTAACCTTGCACCTAAAGCAATTAGAGAAAGAAGAACAAAAAAAACCCCAAAGCTAGCAGAAGGAAAGAAATCATAAAAATCAGATCAGAAATAAATGAAAAAGAAATGAAGAAAACGATAGCAAAGATCAATAAAACTAAAAGCTGGTTCTTTGAAAAGATAAACAAAATAGATAAACCATTAGCCAGACTCATCAAGAAAAAAAGGGAGAAGACTCAAATCAATAGAATTAGAAATGAAAAAGAAGTACCAACTGACACTGCAGAAATACAAAAGATCATGAGAGATTACTACAAGCAACACTATGACAATAAAATGGACAACCTGGAAGAAATGGACAAATTCTTAGAAATGTACAACTTGCAAAGACTGAATCAGGAAGAAATAGAAAATATGAACAAACCAATCACAAGCACTGAAATGGAAACTGTGATTAAAAATCTTCCAACAAACAAAAGCCCAGGACCAGATGGCTTCACAGGTGAATTCTATCAAACATTTAGAGAAGAGTTAAAACCTATCCTCTCAAACTCTTCCAAAATATAGCAGAGGGAAGAACACTCCCAAAGTCATTCTACGAGGCCACCATCATCTTGATACCAAAACCAGACAAGTATGTCACAAAGAAAGAAAACTATGGGCCAATATCACTGATGAACATAGATGCCAAAATCCTCAACAAAATACTAGCAAACAGAATCCAACAGCACATTAAAAGGATCATACACCATGATCAAGTGGGGATTATTCCAGGAATGCAAGGATTCTTTAATATACGCAAATCGATCAATGTGATAAACCATATTAACAGACTGAAGGAGAAAAACCATATGATCATCTCAATAGATGCAGAGAATGCTTTTGACAAAATTCAACACCGATTTATGATAAAAACCCTGCAGAAAGTAGGCACAGAGGGAACTTTCCTCAACATAATAAAGGCCATATATGACAAACCCACAGCCAACATCATCCTCAATGGTGAAAAATTGAAAGCATTTCCACTAAGATCAGGAACAAGACAAGGTTGCCCACTCTCACCACTTTTATTCAACATAGTTTTGGAAGTTTTAGCCACAGCAATCAGAGAAGAAAAGGAAATAAAAGGAATCCAAATCGGAAAAGAAGAAGTAAAGCTGTTACTGTTTGCAGATGACATGACACTATACATAGAGAATCCTAAAGATGCTACCAGAGAACTACTAGAGCTAATCAATGAATTTGGTAAAGCAGCAGGATACAAAATAAATGCACAGAAATCTGTGGCATTCCTATACACTAATGATGAAAAATCTGAAAGTGAACTCAAGAAAACACTCTCATTTACCATTGCAACAAAAAGAATAAAATATCTAGGAATAAACCTACTTAAGGAGACAAAAGACCTGTATGCAGAAAATTATAAGACACTGATGAAAGAAATTAAAGATGGTACGAATAGATGAAGAGATATACCATGTTCTTGGATTGGAAGAATCAACATTGTGAAAATGACTCTACTACCCAAAGCAATCTATAGATTCAATGCAATCCCTATCAAACTACCACTGGTATTTTTCACAGAACTAGAACAAAAAATTTCACAATTTGTATGGAAACACAAAAGACCCCGAATAGGCAAAGCAACCTTGAGAACAAAAAACAGAGCTGGATGAATCAGGCTCCCTGACTTCAGACTATAGTACAAAGCTACAGTAATCAAGACAGTATGGTACTGGCACAAAAACAGAAAGATAGATCAATGGAACAGGATTGAAAGCCCAGAGATAAACCCACGCACATATGGTCACCTTATCTTTGATAAAGGAGGCAGGAATGTACAATGGAGAAAGGACAGCCTCTTCAATAAGTGGTGCTGGGAAAACTGGACAGGTACATGTAAAAGTATGAGATTACATCACTCCCTAACACCATACACAAAAATAAGCTCAAAATGGATTAAAGACCTAAATGTAAGGCCAGAAACTATCAAACTCTTAGAGGAAACATAGGCAGAACACTCTATGACATAAGTCACAGAAAGATCCTTTTTGACCCACCTCTTACAGAAATGGAAATAAAAACAAAAATAAACAAATAGGACCTAATGAAACTTCAAAGCTTTTGCACAGCAAAGGAAACCATAAACAAGACCAAAAGACAACCCTCAGAATGGGAGAAAATATTTGCAAATGGAGCAACTGACAAAGGATTAATCTCCAAAATTTATAAGCAGCTCATGCAGCTCAATAACAAAAAAACAAACAACCCAATCCAAAAATGGGCAGAAGACCTAAATAGACGTTTCTCCAAAGAAGATATACAGACTGCCAACAAACACATGAACGAATGCTCAACATCATTAATCATTAGAGAAATGCAAATCAAAACTACAATGAGATATAATCTTACACCACTCAGAATGGCCATCATCAAAAAATCTACAAACAATAAATGCTGGAGAGGGTGTGGAGAAAAGGGAACCCTCTTGCACTGTTGGTGGGAATGTAAATTGATACAGCCACTGTGGAGAAAAGTATGGAGTTTCCTTAAAAAACTACAAGTAGAACTACCGTATGACCCAGCAATCCCACTACCGGGCATATCCCCTGAGAAAACCATAATTCAAAAAGAGTCATGTACCAAAATGTTCATTGCAGCTCTATTAACAATCGCCCGGAGATGGAAACAACCTAAGTGTCCATCATCGGATGAATGGATAAAGAAGATGTGGCACATATATACAATGGAATATTACTCAGCCATAAAAAGAAACGAAATTGAGCTATTCATAATGAGGTGGATAGACCTAGAGTCTGTTGTACAGAGTGAAGTAAGTCAGAAAGAGAAAAACAAATACCGTATGCTAACACATATATATGGAATTTAAGAAAAAAAATGTCATGAAGAACCTAGGGATAAGACAGGAATAAAGACACAGACCTCCTAGAGAATGGACTTGAGGATATGGGGAGGGGGAAGGGTAAGCTGTGACAAAGCGAGAGAGAGGCATGGACATATATACACTACCAAACGTAAGGTAGATAGCTAGTGGGAAGCAGCTGCATAGCACAGGGAGATCAGCTCGGTGCTTTGTGACCGCCTGGGGGGTGGGATAGGGAGGGTGGGAGGGAGGGAGACGCAAGAGGGAAGAGAGATGGGAACATATATATATACATATATGTATAAATGATTCACTTTGTTATAAAGCAGAAACTAACAAAAATAAATAAAAATAAAAAAAACCTTCCTACATTGGAAGGAAGAAGAGTCCCACCCCCATCCTTCCAAAATGTTGAAACTTAGAGAAAGTTAAATTCCACTTTGAGTGAAGCCCAAACCTGAAAGATTCAGTTTCAAGGGGAAAATGCACTGAGAACATCTCTGCTGGAGAAAGGGGAGCCATTTCACAGTCTTAATTAGAACACGCTTTCCTTTTACAATCAACCTAGACAATGTTTATAGCTGTACAGTCTCTGTACAGTGTGCAGCATCTTGCCTCCTCCCAAATGGGGCCATTTGCTTTGAAGAATGCCTTCGAAGCTGCACAAATGCATTCACCTAGTTGCTTTGCTAATTACATCACACATACCAGAGTTACCAGGGCTGGCTGAATCTAATTACAGTAAATGCATCTACACGAAGATTTCCAATACACCCAGAGAGTGGTTTTGAAGATTTCAAGCTTTGGAAAAAAGGCTGTAATGGAGTCTGGCCACATTGTTCTGTTGGTCTGGGGAAATATAAACACAAGGCAGGTCTCTGTGTATCTGATTCTTCCTGCTCTAAACTCTTGAAGGGGCCATAAGGAACAGAGTGTGCCTTCTTCATTGGATGGCTCCCTTCAGAGAATTCTGTGCCGAGAGCACAAGTATCTCAGTTCTTTGGATGCCAAGGAAAAATTGAAGACTCTCACCTGTCTCTTTCATTTCACAAACCTTTACTGAACATCAGCCTTTATCAAGAGCTCTGGGTGATGATATGGGAAAAACAAAGATGGATAGATAACTCAGGGCAGGCCAGTATATGGGGGATCCCAAGCAGCCCAATTATTTGGTGCCACTTTAAATGAATATTCTTTAAGTATTTGTTAGACATTTATTTAGTGGGGATGGGGAGAAAATGCTTTAATAATCGCTGTATGAAGAAGTAAATTCACTTACTTTACCTCTACTGGCTAAAAAAAAAATGTTTTGTTAAAAATTTGCCATTTTCTAGAGTTTGGGGTTTTTTTCTCCAGTTTTAAATTGCAATTTGTTTTCAAACCAACTACTTCTTAGGCAGAGGGACATATTGAAGAGTTTTGAATTCAGGCAAGAAAATAACTCATATACTGCCAAGCTTCAGTGGACCGTGGAAAGAGACACTGTGTTTCCATTCCAGGATGCTATCTACTACAGCAGGAAAGGAATTAACTTCCATTTGTCATTTATGTGAGGAATCATATCATATACCTGAATTAATTGGCACTACACACATATCTTTTATTTCATTTATTCAACAGATATTTATTATGTGCCAGGACTGTCCCAAGTACTGAGTCTACTCCAAAGAACAGCTCAGATGATGACGCTGTTCATATGGAGTTTGTATTTTAGTAATGGCATGGTGCAAAATAATAAATAATTAAACAAATAAATCTACAGATTAATTTCAGGTAGCGATAGGTTCAATGATGGACATAAAATAGGGAGATGTGATAAAGAGTAAAAGTGCCAGGTATTTAAGACCTCAACAGATACTCTATCTTGTGACTGTGGAATGGGGAGCAGATTTAGATTTTTATTTGTAATTGAGCTGAGATCTGATTGGTGAGAAGGAGCTGCCCAAGCAAAGCCCTGAAGGAAAGCAGTCCAGGCAGACAACAGCAAATGGAAAGGCCCACGTGAGCTTCTGGCATGGAGTAGCAGACAAAAGGCCAGTAGGACAGCAGCCTAGTAAGCCAGGGGTAAGTGCTAGGGAAATAAAAGGGGAGAAGGGACCCAAATTTTATAGGCTATGATAAGGAGATTAGATTTTATTCTAAGTATGATAGAAACCATTAAAGGGTTTAATAAAGGGAGTGACATGATCTGTTTCACTCTTTTAAGAGATCATGCCGGTTACAGAATGGAGAATGGATTACGGTGGGAAAAGGAGTAGAAATGGGATGAACGCTTAGGCACATTGCAAGAGTCTAAGCCAAAAATAAGGGCAGCTTGGACTACAGTTATGGTTGTCCAGTGGATGTGGCGAGAAGTAGTTGAAATCAGGAGATGTTTTGGAGGTAGAGCCTTCTGGATTTACTGATGCTACCGTGTTTAAGATGTGGGAAAGAAAGGAGTCAAGGACAACTCCAGTATCACTGGCTGAGATGGGGACAACTGGGGGGGTAGGGTTGCACAAAAAATCAAGAGTTCCATTTTAGACATGATACATACAGTGGTATGGCCTGAATTTGTATACATCAAGTTGGCAGTTGTACTTGCTTAGTGGACAGGTCAAGGCAAGGGATATCAATTTGGGATCATTTGCTGTAGAGAGTATTTAAAGCCATGGGGCCAAGAGGAAAGTGTAGATAGAGGTTAAGTCCAGTGATGCATTAGTGTCCTTTCTCACATAGGGCTCCTGGAAGCTATTTGGCTTGTCCACTAATTAGCAAGCTCCGAACAGGGTTCCTGCTCTCTAAGGGAGCTCAGCGTGTGAGGAAAGACAGGCAGGTGGTTACAAAACAGTGTATTATGTGTTATATGATGTGAAAAGATGAGCTGGGTATTGTGGGAAAGCAGAGAAGAAGATGACTAATAGCCTACGTCACAAGGAAGACTCCATGCTGAAGAAGGTATTTGAAAAAAGCTAATCTGAGTATGGATTTCCCAAGTAAAGGAGAGGAAACAACATGTGAAAAGGCACAAGGCAGGCCATATTGGTGAAGTTCCATGAAACAAACAAAATATATATCTATATTTCCTATTCCAAAAGCTGGAGCCATGCTTAATGGAAAGACATGAAAAACCTTCCCATTAAAATCTGCAACAAGGCAAAGTTTTCCATATTCACTACTACCTTGTAACACTGATCTGCCAACACAATTAGAGACGACAAGGAACTAATGAGTTCAAAACTTGCCAGGAGGTTAGATTCTCAGTATGTGTAGATGATATGATCGTATACCTAAGGGGAAAAAATAAGAACTAATAGGAAAATTAAAATGAATAAGAACATTCAAAAAGGTGGCTATGATCAAAATTAGTACTAACAAATCAGTAGCCTTACATATGGGAACAATGATCAGCTTTTAAATATAGTAGAAGAAAAGATCCTATTTACAGCAACTAGAATAACTAGAAATAGACCCAAAATTTGATTTCAAAGAAAATACCAACAGAACTTTTTCTCACTAAACAAACTAATGTTAAGCTGTATATGAAAAATACATAGTAACAAGAATACCTAGAAAATTCTGAAAAAAGAAAAGTAAAAAAGGCAGACTGGTCCTACCAGCTGGTGTTACATAAAGCTAGAGTAATTAAAACATCATGGGACTGATTAAGAAAATAAAATCCAGAAATAAACTCCAAAACATATGAGAATGTATAATATGACAAAGGTGGCATTTCATATCAGTGGTTGAAAAACACACAATTCAGCAAATGACGTTGAGACAACTAGGAAGCCATTTAGAAAAAAATTAAGCTGGATTACTAAATTTACTCATCAGATCAAAGTAAATTCTAGTTAGGTGGAAATCACTAAAAAAAAAAAAATAGTGGAAGAATTATTTTATAATCTTAGAAAAGGAAAAACCTGAGTATGGGGGGAAAATCCCAGAAACAAAAAAGAATAAAATTGATAAACTCAAATGCATAAAATCTTAAAATTGTGTCGCAAACACAGGCACACACAAGAAAAATCAAAAGACAATGGCAACAGACCGAGGAAAGCATTTGTATCACATGTAACAAAGGACCAATTCTCTAAATATCAATATATACAAACACTGTAAATCAATTTTAGAAAAAGGCCAAACACAATCGAGAAATGGACAGATGACCTGATCAGACAGCTTGCACACACAGGCATACATACACCTGTAACAAATAGATCTAGAACACTTAAAAAGATATTTAAGAGAAAGCAAATAAACCAGAAAGCAAATACACCCGATTTCTCACATTTGCAACTATCAAACCCCCGAATGCAACCCTCTTGGAGAGAGTGTGAGGAAACAGCCATCACTTGTGTTATTGCTGGGACTGTATATTGATGCAACCTCAGGGCAGGGTAGGTTGAACACTTACATAAAAAAGTATAACATGTATATCCTTCAACCCTGCTATTCCACGTCTGAGAATTTATCCTACAGATATACTGGCACATATGCACAAAGATACAGCCTCGGAGATGTTCTTGCAGCATTGTCTATATTAGCAAAGGAAATAACTTAGGTGATAATCAATAAAGGACTGGTTTAATAGATTATGGCATTTCCTTACAATGTTTCAACAGAAGCCATTCAGAGATGATATGCTCTATCTGTATAAATATGGAATGACTACCAAGATATAGTGTTTAAAAGTTTTAGAATAATGTGAAAATTTTAGAATTTAGAAATTTAGAATAATACTCTACTATTTCTGCAAAAACAAAACAAAAAAAGGATACATGCATTTATGTGTGTGTATATGAGACCAGTAACAGTGGTTGCCTTTAGGGAAAGGAACAGGATGGCTGGGATATGAAGATGGGAAGGAGGCTTACTTTTCACACTTGGAGCTCTAAGTCTTGAATCGTGTACATGCATTACCTCTTAAAAACCAATTAAGTAGCAGAAAGATGAAGACAGTAGTTGTTTTACCTTGCGATTTGAGATTACAGTGTGCGTTGGGAGGAACAGAGATGAAACTGAATAATGAAATCGATCTTGTGGAATTAGGAACATTAGAGAGAATGTTGTTAACACTTAGCAGAGTGCCTGGCCCGTTTTAGGTGTCCAATAAATGTTAGCAATTATTACCCACAGATTACATAACAGAATCACACATCATTTAGTGAGCTGGGAGGTTTGATTTTGCAGGTTTAACTCGGGTACAGCAAATTCTCCAGTTACTCTTTTTGTGTTGCACATCCAGATGGTGGAGTCTGGTAAGAGCCAGCTGTGAGTCCGGAGAGCCCTGACTGTGAGGTGAGAGCTGGGGCATGGCCTGGAGCCACATTTCATACCCCAGCATCGACCCAGAACACACCTTTCTTCTTAGGCAAATAGACCTTGCAGTAAACACCTGTCCATCCCTTCAGCACTTGAAACTCCCCCTGACCTAAAGGGGAGTGTGCCCACCCCTTGAACACAGCAATTGGATAAGGCATGGACACTTGACTCAAGCTGAGCCAATCAGATTTTCTTCCTTGGGAATACAGGAACTTGAACCAAAGGAGAAGCAAGTCAGTTTCCCTGTGAGGCTAGAAGTATGATCTGTACACGTGGGAGCTGTGGATTAGAGGAGCAGAAAAATTCTGTCCTCCCTAAGAAAAAAGGAGGCCTTTTCCTTTTCACAACAGAGGGCTTCCGGTTTCTGGTTCCAATTCCTTCCAGAGGCACAATTACATTAGTGACTTTGTTTCTTCTCAGGTGTCTCTGGGTTCTTAGAATTTGTGCCTTTTTTTCCCCCTTAGGCTAGGTTAACTTGATTTCTCGTTGTTTTTTTTTTTCAGCTAAAACATCCAAACCAATACAGGCAGTGAAAATAGAGTAAATCTCAACCTCTCGTTGATAGTAACAAAGAGTCTGCTGAGGCTGTTGTATTTGCTTCCTAGGGCTGCCGTAACAAACTGGGTGATTTAAAGCAATAGAAGTGTATGTATGACAATTATGGAGGCTAGAAATCTGAAATCGGTGTCAGCAGGGCCATGCTCTTTGAAACCTGTAAGGAAGAATTTCTTCCTTGCCTCTTCCTGGCTTCTAGTGGTGGCCGTCAGTTCTCAGCACCCAGGGCTTGCAGCGAGCGGCGGCATGACTTCAAGCTTTGCCTCTGCCATCACATGGTGACCTCCCTGTGTGTCTCTGTCTTCACGTGGCATTCTCCTATGGGTGTCTGTGTCCAAATTTCCTTCTTCTTACAAGGGACCAGTCTTTGGATTAGGGCCCACCTTCATGATCTTACCTGAACTTGATTATACCTGCAAAGATCCTATTTCCAAATAAGGTCACATTCGCAGGTACGAGGGGTTAGGGCTTCAACATATCTTTTGGGAACACAACTGAATTCATAACAGCTGTTGGGGAGGAGAACTACTGCCACTCACTGCATTGGTTAGTATCCATCCAGGAACACAAAACCCACTCTGAGTGTTTAAAACAGAGGGGAGTCCGTGGTAACGCAGGTGGTAAAAGAGGCTGAAACGCTAAATAGACAGTGGAGAACCCCCAAATTAGCAAAAGCAGAAAGCTATCACCACCTCTGAAGTGAAGGGACAAAGCGAGGGTCTGTGTTAGGGGAGTCTGGGTGCCCTGATCGCCCAGCAAGTGCAAGCGAGAATCACTACAGTTCTGTCCCGAGGACACCGGAGCCTGCAGGGATGGCCCCTGGCCACTCAGAGCAGGGAAGGGAAAGGAGTGGAGCTGAGGGCAAGCTGACCCAGGACCGGCCCACTTACTGTGCACCAGCCGGCTCACCTAAGCCTCACAGCAGCCTGTGAGGTAGGGCTTACCGTCCTAACTTCATTGGTGGGGAGGCTGAGACTCCAAGAACCTAAGTAGCTCGCTCCAGGTCACCGGCTCCACGACCCTTTCTCTCCTGGGTTTGCACATGGGGTTGTGACAGGGGCTGTAGTTACTTCCCTCAACTACGGCAGGTTCCGAATTGACTGCTTCTCAATCTGCACTGCCCCCGAGTAGACAACCCCCTTTGCAAACCAACCACTTGAGGAGAAGCCCGCCAGTCAGGAAAAGGGCAAACTCACCCACCACTGGGTCACCACGTCTATTCGCTTTCTCTCCTCCTGCCCTTTGGACTTTTCCTCGGGTCTCCGGCCGGGCCTGCTCACTCGCCGTCACTCACTCTGCACCAGACCTTTAGACACCTGAATCCTGTTTCCCCCAGCTGACTCCTTTTTCATGCTTGAGGTCTCAGCACTATCATGACTTCTTAAAGAGGCCTCCTCCCACCCCTCAGACCAGCCTGTCCTATGCCGCCTGGGCTGGGATAATTCCTCTTTCATAATCCTCATGGAGTTTCGAATTCGGGGCCTGGTGTGGTGGCCTACTGAACTGTTCATTTGGGGCTGGTGTTCCTCTATGTTTCCATTTCTACCAGCTTCCAGGCTTGTATTCCTTTGCTGTGGGGATTTTTCCAGGGGGAAAGTAGAAGCTGAGTGAAGATGCTGCTCTTCATGTAAAAAACTGAGCTCTGTGCGGGGGGCAGAGGAGGGCGCTGGGCCTCCCAGGACAGGCAGCGGGAAAGCAGCCGTCCTCTTGGAGGTTGAGAAGGTGGAGGAGTGTTGGCAGATCCTGAGCTCAGTAGAAAGCAGACTGAAGTGTAGCCAAGTGTAGTAGAATGGTTTGCCTCCAAGAACATTTTCTAAAGAATTCGGTCTTTTTAATGCTTTTAAATCATATATTGATATGGCTGCTGTTAAGAATAGGACAAAAAGGTATGAGGGGAGAGCGTGAAACACCTCAGAAATTGCACAGTGATGTCCACTCCCCCCCCCACCACCCAAGGGTGGCCCAGGCTCTATCCTGCAGACCGCCCCCTCCCCATGCAGGGGAGAATCTGTCTGTGTCTCAACTGAAGCCTGTCATGTGGCAGTGCCCACACGATGAATAGATGTCAGAGGGATGGCCGAGTGGTACGCCCAGGGAAGCCAGCGCCTGGTCATGGCCTTCCCAGCTCCCGCAGAGACTCACGTGCCCACAGGTGGCTGGAGGCAGAGGAATTCCTCTGAGCAGCCTGCCATCTCGGGCCTCCTCACCCATCTAGCGCCTTGGGCAAAATAAGGATGCCACCAGCAGCTACCCTGGAGCAGGGTCCAGAGGCCCTATCTGTGTTTTCAGAATCCTCACGAAAGCCCTGGGTTTCTGGCACAAACCTAGGAGCTGGAATTTCCTGCTCCTCTGGCAGGATGAGAGCTTAGAGTCAGCTTTGATTTCAAGAAAATAAACAAAAGTGTGTATTCTCACACATGAATCGTGGACTGAGGTTCACGGCCACTCAATCTGTTTCATGTCTGACTTCCCCAAGTCCCCTGATAGCCAAGACAGTCTGCCTTAACTCACGGCCCAGCGCAGAGTAAGTGCTCCGTCAATATTTGCTGAATGGAGCAAATGGGCAGTCTTGGAAGGCAGATCTTGCGAGAGCGTTTCTCTATTTCCTGCAGCCATGCCCCGCGTGCATCGGCTCCAGGAGGCCTTGGGGCTGACTGTCCTCTAAACCCTGCTGCTGCAGGAGCAGACGCTGCAAGACTGCTCGGAGGGGTTTCTGTTCAGGCAGGCATCCCTTCCTGGAGAGCAGTACCTCCGAAGCTGCCTCGCATCTCGGGGCTCTGTGCCCATCTTTTGAATTTTCAAGTGCCCCAAGCTATTGTGAGTGCATTCTCTGTTTATATTCCAAGATGCTTGAATCTGTGCCTTGTAAAAATGCAAGTTGGAAAGTTAATTCATTCCTTTATGTCAAGGTAATTGCAATTTCACCCTAATCCTCTCTTGTCAGAGACATTTCTACAATGCAGGGAGTTATCTTTTACAAGAGACACTTCAAGGTGATTTAATAACAGCACTTGCTATGAGTCACATTTTTCCTGTAGTCATCCACTCTTTGGCTTGGGAGAATAGGGTTTCAAGTACAGAAGAGAGAAGGCATTTGGCTAGGCTCAGAGCGCACTTACACAGTCTCAGCCAGATGCACACCTTCAAGAAAAAAGAGCACCTTAATGAGCACTTGAGGTAACTAAGGTGCTAAACAGATCTTTCAAAGCAATGCCATTTTTGTTCGTTTGCTTTAGGGCTACTGATATTCATGCAGGGCTCTGTAACACCTGAAGACACCTATGACATTGACAGCTGTGCACAAAGGGGACATTTCATATTGAGATCAATGATTAATTCAACAAATATTTTTGAGCCCCTACTACTGACGACAAGCAAAGCACCCCTGGCACTACCAGGGGTTTGGATTCAAGTGCACACAAGGCTTGCCTGCTAGCTGCCCTCACCCAGCTTAGAGTCTACAGAATAGCTTGCTCGCTCTCTCCTTCTCTCAATGGGAAGATTAGAAATTTGTCATAAAAATATTCCTTTTATTTTTTTTACCCCAACTGCGTAGTAAAAGGAATAGGAGCGGATTCTTCTGATCTGACAAAATTCCTATGTCCCTGCACAGTGGGGAAAAGTTTGCACGTGCTTTGCACTTCCTATTTCTCATCTCACACTAGCTCAGACCAAAAGGCAAAGAGCACTGGCTGGATTGTGGCTAAACTTCAGGAGATTTGAGTCTGCAAGGCCAGCAGGTGGCCTCATCTTGAAGACTTTTCAGCTCTGGAGAGGTAAAGTCTTCTCCCAGCAGCCCCACCTCTAGATGTACCATCTAATGCTAGCCTCAAGCCCTGAGAAAATCCAGCTGGAGAAGAGACCTCTCAGTGGAAACTATCTTTGAAAGGCTCACCATAATGTCTCCCAGAATAATAGACATACACACGATATACTTTTAAATCAAGACTAGGCAATGGGGACAAGAGGACACCTTTGCCAAGTGCCACTTACTCCTAACTCCAGTTGGAATTTTCTGGGCATGTGGCACTCGTGTTACCTGCTGCAGGCAGATTCCCTATACCCATACGTAAAACAACCCAACTCCTAATGGAGTTCTTAGCGTGCCTCTTTCAACTGAATTTCTAAAACAAGGAATGATGTAATTGGCAGGTAAGGACAGGTTAACAGGATTGTCTTAACAGAAACTGGTGCATTTTCAGCTCAGACTTTCACCAGCCAAGATGTTCTATACGGAAGAAAATCAAACTGTCTGAGCCATGCGAAGAGTTGCCAAAACACCAGAGAGCTGTAACCCAGACTAAAAGAATCAGGCTTGCATCTCAATTAGGAAAAAAAACAAAAAAAAAGAGACTACTCTTTTTTTTTTAATACTGTGTGATGTCATACTTTGAATATGGTCATTTAGGTATAAAATTATATACTTGGGAGTTTAGCCACCGTGAACCCTTTGTGAAATGAAATGGGATAGAAGCGAATTAAATGGTGGGAGGCTTTAACTGTCTATGTGACACTTTCAACAGTTAGAAACACAAAGAGCAACGGCAGCTTCCTCCATGTTGACAATCACTTCTTCCCCCAGCAATTGGCTCTCCTTGGCTGGACCGATTCCTTTGCCTTAACAGAGAATCTAAACTACCAGCAGAGCAACCTTGCGTCCAGGATGCATTCCTGTGAAAACAGAGCAGAACGTTTGAACCCGGGCTCCCTACCCCAGTCCCCTGTGGATCTGAGTGTCTGAGGCTCCCTACGAGGGGTCCACCGAGTCACCAGCCACAGCCCCGTGGGGAGCAACTCCCCGCCCTTGTCTTCCAGGAGTTGGGTGACTCCCTCCCTCATGACCTTTGTATGAGCTAATGATCCCACCTGAAATGTGCAAACGCTCCTTATGTGATTTCAAGGCAGAGACAAAAGCTTAAGCTGAGGTAACCACAAAGGGTTTTGTTAAAGCCCAACTAAATCTCCAGGTGTAGGGCCCAGGCACGGGTTCTCTCCAGGGCTGAGAACCACTGATTTCGATGAAAACAGCTGCCTTTCTTGACCAAAATATACGGGCCAATAATGCGCCCTGTCTCCCAGACAAATAATGCAAGTAAGTGCTCTGAGAAGCTGCTTTTTGTCACATCCAGGGATGGTGGCAAGACAGCTGGAGAAGGATGGCTGTGGGGTAGGGAGGTAGTGCTGCCAGGAGCTAGATGTGTGAATCCCAAAGCAGATGTCAGTGCCCCAGATTGATCAGAAGGGGAGAGCTAAAGCTAGATCTTTACCGTGAGATACAGGTGAGGAGCCCGAAAAGGAAGCCCAGGTAGTGGAAAAGGGGGACACGAGCAGGGCTGTCAGAAGGGAAGGGCAGCAATGGTTTGTAGCCAGAAGGAAGCCAGTTTCCACATTGCACACCCAGTAGGCTGGCCCCAGGGACAGACCTTCATCCCTGGGGAGTTCCTGCCCTCAGCTCATTGGGTGCTTAAGGTCTTCCGTGGCTATAGTTTGGCTCTGTGTATGACAGGTAACTTGGAAGGGGAGGTGGGCTTCGGTTCAGGTCAACAAAATGAGCGTATACTTGCTGGGCATCAGGTCTTGGGATTTCAAAACACGGGACTTTGATGTAATACAGTGACAACAGAGCCAAAATCTAAGCTGCTCTGGAAAACCTGCATGAATTAGTCACTGAATGAGGGTTCTCCAAAGAAACAGAACCAATAGGATACATACAGACCTAAGAGGAGATTTATCACGGGCACTGGCTAATGTGACATTGCAGGCTGAGATATGCCACCATATACTGTCTGCAAGCCGGAGAAGCAGGAAAGCCAGTGGTCTAATTCGGACTGGGTCTAAAGGCCTGAGACCCGGGAGCTCTAGTGTTTCAGAGCAGGAGAAGAGGAACGTCTCAGTTCAAGGAGAGAGAGAGGGGGAGGGAGGGAGAGAGAGAGGGAGGGGGAGAGAGAGAGAGAGAGAACTTGGCCTTCTTACAACTTTCTGTTCTGTTTGGGCCCTCAGTGGATTAGGTGATGCCCATCCACATGGGTAAGGAATTATATCTTTACTCAGTCTCCTGATTCAAATGTTAATCTCTTCTGGAAGCCCCTGACAAACATGCTCAGACATAATGCTTTAGCAGCTATCTGGGTGTCCCTTAGCCCAGTCTAGCCGACACATAAAATTCATCATGACAGTCACTGTACTTAAAATGCTGCAGAGAGGTAGCCCGCATAACCAAAGCTCTGGGCTTGAAGCTCTGGGCGTGCTTATGCTACTCACAACCTTCCGCCAGAGCTGGTTCCGCCATGTGTTGAACGTTGACTTGTATTAAGCTCTCACATGCATGGGGCTGGGTATTCGTCTCACTCGGGCTTCCTACGCAAGTCTCCTGACCCCTCCCTTCACAGGCCTTTCTGGGAGAAGAACAACTTTGGATTTTCAAAGCAGAAACTAAGAGAGGCCTAGTGTCCCAGTGATCCCGTCCTGTGATCACGGACACTCCCTTGGGACTCTCGCCACGACAACCTGTTTGCTTTAACCCAACCACACTCCTGGCCCAAGGATGATCAACTGCTCTCACAATTTCAGAGTAACCAATCCCATGTTTTCTACACTGAGCAACACTTAAAACTATCCCTTAATAAATCATGTTGCATCTCTGTTACTGGGTCCCCTATTCTCTCTCCAAGTTCAGCAGCCCCCAAGAGCTGCCGTGCTGAGGCCTAGCTGCATATTAGAATCACCTGAGAAGCTTGAAAGAGGGCTGGTGCCTGGTCTTCCACCACTCAAGGTTCTGATTTAATTGTGCTGAGCTGGGGCAGTGGTGATGGTGGGGTTTGTGGTTGTTTTTTTAAACCTTTACTAGGCTTCTTAATATTTCAATCAATTACTGCTCATCGTTTCTAGTGAGTGAGCGCTTATAACTAACCTCCCTGCCTGATTAAACGCAGCCCCTACATTTCCTCCTCGACACCGTTTAGCAATTAGCCATCTCCAGCTCTCTAAGTGGAAATCTGAAGATTAGCAGGACCTTCTTTGCCCAAGGGAAGCCTGACATTTTTAATGAAACTAAAATATACCAACTGTTCTTGGTGAAATTATTCTGAGAGGTTTCTAAGAATTTCCCACAACATTGAAGGTTGGTAGCTTAGAGTTTATTGACCCCCAAACGGGAGGGCGTGTTTGCGGGATAGAGTTCTCATTGCCATCTTCCTACTCTCTTTGTATTTAACAGCCTTAAAAGTACTGACATCGAAGCAACATGAATTGTCCAATCCAACTTTAATCCAAAATTCTTCGTCATCAACGATGCCTTTTGCAGCTGCAGAAAAATCCACTCCCAAATTTTGCTACATTCTCACCCTCTCCATCTAACAAAGAAGAAACAAACTGTCAATTGTCTGACCTGCTTGAATCTTTTTATCTCAGGGAGTTTTTAAAAAAATGTTTATGTTGTGGGTCAGGGGAAGAAATGGTGAGGGCTGGATTCACTTCAGGCCCCCTTCTAGTTTCTCAGTGAACTTCGAATATATGCCATCTCTTGATACTTATATTTAATCTTGATTACAAAAGGTGGAAAATGTGTTCTCCACCATGCAGGAATATCTCAAGACTCTTTCAACCCAGAGTCAAAACACCAGGTCCTAGTTCTGAGATACTTCCCAGACTGAGCTGGGCCTCCTGGATTTTCACTACACATTTTCTGCATCTCTACAGATTTCATGATCATGGCTGGGTTTGTTTCCTGTCTCCCTCCCACGAGGTCCTTCAGAGCTGAGGCTGCATCTTTTCTTCTAAATGTATCCAGCTGGACACAGGAAGTACTCAAATGTGTGGCTATGAAGAATGACCCAATGAATGAAGAATCAATTCCCCACAAAGCTGGCTGAAAGTAGTCTAGTTGGAGGACAAGAGAGAAAGGTCAGGGCCGCCAGTGCCCTAGCAGAGGCTGGACTGCCAAGATTTATTGCTAAGCCTTCTGCTTTTGCCTCCACTTGTCCACTGTTATTTTTCCAGTCAATATCAGTAGTTGTTGAATAACATTCATTTATACATTATTTAGTAGGTGCAATCAGTCAAAGTCCCCATGATCGTGGCCCGGCTTTTTAAATTGGCCTCTTATCTGTAAACACATTTCCTGAGCTGCTCTATCTTTTCATCTGGTCTAGGTGATCTATAGCAATATCCCAGAACCTGCCCATTTTCTTTTTAATCCCCTGATGGATTATAAATAGCCTGCTCTGAACCTTCCCAAAGCTTTGAAGGCAAATTTCTGCTTCCTAAATTACTATCAACCTCTTGCTCCACACTCAGACCCCTTCAGGAGGCTGCCCTACTTCCCCAGGACAGAAACACAAACACCTCCTGCACGTCTCTGCCCTCGGGCTGAAGTAACACTATGGCAACGACCAACGTGCAGAACGATGGCTGGGAATACACGCATCCCTCACTGCTTCCAACGCTTAAGAGAGGTGATTAAAGAAGAGAAATCTAGCATAAAAGAATGGCAGGGGAAGAAAGCACATGAAAGAGAACAGTGAGTGAGAGGGAAAAGGGAGCAGCAAGGAGAGACGTGAGAGAAACCAGAGGAGTACAGAAATGAGGACAGGAAGGCAGAAGTGAACAGAGGGCAACAGGCACTGCCCGGACTTGCTTTATTTGACCTTAAGGCACCGCACTTGTGCTGAAACACTCAAGTCTACCCAAACACCTCTGATGTCAATGCCGTTACAAAAGGCAAAATGGCCTGGAAAGAATTCGGCTCTCTGATGCCTCGTGGATCCTTTTTACTTTACGCACAGAGAAAAAGAGTCCCGTTGCCTGCCTTTCTAGATTTCAGAGAAACTCCTCCATCCACACCACAGTTTTCAAGATCCACTTTAACGAGCACCTCAAGATATTCACTTACGGCAGGACTGAGCTTTCAAGACTCAACTTCAGCCCCTGCTTATAAAATTCACTCACCTGGCAAACCGGAACCCTCTCTTCCCCAGCTCCCCGGGGATGCCACTCAGACCAGAGGTGAGCAGGCAGCTTGCCCTTCTCTGGGCTCCGTTCTTTCTGTGTATTCATTTTGCATTTCCAGTTACGGCCTAATCCATTAAGAAGCACTTATTCTCAGCAAGCCTCGTGAGCAAGCTCTAATTTGCCACTTCTCCGTACAAACTCATTTTTACATTCTGGCTCAGTTACTGACATGAGATTAGGCGGAGCAGCTCCCAACCTTCAGCACTGCCCTTTCTGCCTCTCCCTGCATCAGGCTCAGCTTGGCTTTCTCCCGCTTCTATGCCATCGGAACCAGCCTTAGCTTTGCCGAGCATCTGTGGGGCTTAGCAGATGGGGTGGCAGTTAATAAATCCAGTCCATACAAAGCCACCAGCAAAACTGCACACAGGTCAACCTCCCCCTTCTCTGAGCGTGCTCCAAAGGCATCCTTAAACATGGCTATCATTACGAGCCATTAAACTCTCAACAGCCAAGCCTCCTTTACCATTTACGTCCCCTCTTACCCCCATAAGAGGGTAAACCCTACTGATACGGAGTGAACTTAGTTTTTTAGGATCCATGGCTATACATCTGGAAGACACAGAACTCTGCAAATATGCTTCCAATGGCTTAATCTTTGGGATCAGGACCCCTCTTCCCCGAAACTAGCATATATTCTGTTTTTGCTATGTTCTAGGCATTGTGTTGATTTTCTTGCATTCTCTCTTTTAATCCACCCCCAAACGTCCGAGTCATCCTTAAGACAGCAGTCAGATGATGATGCTCCTCTGCACAGAACCCTCCAAAGGCCTCCTGTCTCACTCAGAAGAAAAGCCAAGTCCTTGCTACAAGCCATGGGGAGACCCCTGTGATCTCTCTGACCAGTCGTGTTTCCTACGTAGCTGCCTTTCAGCTTCTCCCCTCCAGCTGTGCTGCTCTCTCTGCTGCTCCTCCCATGTGGGATGCTCCCTCCCTTTCCTGGGAGTCACATCACGTGTCCTTTTTGCTCTCCCTGTCCCTACACAAACGTCACCTTCTCTGTGGGAGCTTCCCTTGTCCTCCCGGTATGCATAGAGCCTCACCTCCACCCTACCTTCTACACTCTGCTGACCTTCTCTCCATTCCAACCCTACCCCAACCTGTTACACATTTGTTTACTGTTCTCGTCCAACTAGAATGAAGCTGCAGGAGGGGAGGACTTTGTTTTGTTCCCTTCTGAACCCCACAGTCTAGAACGGCGTTCTTAATGAAACATCCCTGAATAAATAAATGAAGGGAGGTATTCTTCTTACCTCCATTTTACAGTTGAGAAAGAGGTGTAGGGTGACGGGTTCACCTGTCTAAGGTCATAAAGCCGATATATGACAGAGCTGCACAAACAGTACGAAGGGCTTATCAAACTCCCTCCCCAAGCACAAAATGCCTTTGTGAGAAATATTTTTGCCAGGCTCATTCAACGGGGGGTGATTTTGACCAAAAGAGGAAGCAGATGTGGAAGATGACGACCAATAAATCAGTGGGAAGCCAGGTCTAGCACCTGCCACGCAGCCTCACATTTCCTCCAAACTCACTTAACTCATGGGTTCTCCTCTCCTCACTCTTGACATGAACCAAATTAAATCCTTCCTTAAATATATACCATAGAGCACTAAAGTGGAGATCACACAAATTTTTCAACAGTTTGAGGAACAATTTGTTGTTCTTGTTCCTTGTAGATATTTTGAAGCTATTTACCAGATGACACTTCTGTAGAGAGGGAAAGCTTATATAAAATGAGGCAACTTCACAATATGCTAGAGTCTATAAGCTCCTACAGGGCTGATACCATGCTTTCTTCTCCCTGATTATCTCACTGAGATTGACCCATCGCAGGCATTCAATAGTTTAGTAAACAAATGAATGTCACTGGAAAAGAAATTTCAGTTTTTCCTAGGAACAGATTGGATACTGGTCATCTTGTCCGGGCCAGCCAATTCCATCCACCTCTATGAAAAGGGTGGTAACCATCTGAGAAATTTGATTAGGGGTCGAGGAGTTAATCACATTTGAGGAGAGTCATAATCCCAATAGAAAGTTTGAAAAACAAAATACATATAACTAGTAGAATGGAATCTCCTCAATGACAAGAGAGAAACCCGGAGCAGAACATGTCACATTAGTCCTGCACAGGGACACACAGGGATGGGATGGAGCTCCAAAAGCCAAGCTGGGAGGAGGACTGCTTTCCAACCACTAAAAACATCCCAGAAGGAAAGACAAATGGCCGTGATTTACAAACCAGAAAGTTGAGTTGGTGAAGCATAAACAGGCTGTCTATGGAAATCCAAGCTGATACTTTCTAATATATATATATTATATATTATATATTATATATATATATATTTTTTCCTTCCTCTGCTCTCTTCATGCAGGCTTCAGAGCTCTGCCACATTTCCCTTCAGGGGAGGAGGATGCAGCCTAGCTAAGGAGCAAAAATTCCTTCCCTGCTTCCTTGAGTCTCTCCAAGGGTCTGGGATATCAGGAATTGCCTCCAAGTCCACAGCACTTTCAGGTCAAGAAACAACATTGCTCCTCATCCACCACCAAGCTCCAGCTGAGAGGGAGGCTCATCCCCCAAATGAGGGATTACCCAGCTGGCGGGTCCAGATTCCTTTTACTGACATGGCAACAGAAGTAACCTCTCCTTAAGTGTCAGCTGGACCTAGTGACTTGCTTCCAATGAATAGAATATAGAAAAAGGTGACGGATCACTTCCATGATTAGGTTATAAAAACTATGACTTCCATCTTGCCAGCAGACTCTCTGCTTGCTGGCTTTAATAAAGCAAGCCGTCAGCTGGAGCAGCTCACACGGCAAGAAAGTGAGGGTGTCCTCCAGCCAACAGCCAGCAAGGAACTGAGGCCCTCAGTCCAACAGCCTGTGAGGAGTTGAGTCCTGCCAACAACCACTAAATGAACTTGGAAGCACATCATACCAAACTTGAGCCTTGAGATGACTGTGGCCTAGCCAGCAGCTTGTCTGCAACTCCGTGAGAGGCCCTGAGCCAGAGGACCCAGCTAGGTTAGGCCTAGATTCCACAGAAACTGTGAGATAAAAAAAATATGTGGTGTTCTAAGCTGCTAAATGTTGGGGTAATTTGTTACACAGCAACAGATAACTAATACAAGGGTAATGAAAATGTTGTGAGATGCGTGTAGCAGAGGTTCATGCTGAAAGTGCCACGAGAGCACAGAAGTTTGGGGTCGCAGGACACTTACAGCGTACACCCTGTGGAGGGGAGGAGTATGGGACCCCACCTAACAAAGCAAAGCCGTCCATGCTTCTCCCACCCACCACAGCTGCCCATGTCTCCAGTGAATGAAGCCCAAGTTTGTTAGTCTGGCAACAAGGACTGCCATCATCTGGCCTCTACCTACTTTTCCAGTTTTATCTCCTGCTTTCCCCCTACCTGTAGCCTATCTTTGAGTCAAATCAAACTAGATGTAGTTGCCCCCAGTACTTTCCCCTTTGTCCATACTGTTCCCTCTTCCTAGAATGCCTTCCTGTACAGGCTGTTACATGCCTCCTGGGTGCTCTGTGGAACTCCACGCAAACCCCTATACCTGGCCCTGCAGTGACTCCCTCATGCCATACATTGCCCTGCCTGCAAACTTTGATTTTCTTGCCTAGCACCCCCTCTAGCTCTAAGACCTGTAACTGAGCTGCTTCTTCAACTTAGTATCCTCAGAGCTAGCTCACAGCCTGGAATATCACTTCAGTCAGCAGCTGATGAAAGAATAACCATCGGGTGGACCTGCTAGGAAGATGAACAGTTATGTATTGGTTTAATTATAATTTCTATCACACTATTGAAATAACAGGCAGCTCATAAGAAGACCTGCATTCAGGAAAGTCAGGAGCACACAAAATCAAAGCCACATAGGAGGATAAAAAAGAAAAGCCTCCAAAGCTGATGGTATATTTGTCACAATGGAGGATGACATGTCACTCTAAGTTTGCCCTGAGACAAGCAAGCTTTTCCAAGAATTATTAATTTGCCTACCCCTTGAGCTTTGGTGCCTGTTGAGAGAACTCCATTAAGAGAAGAGAATGGCTTTTGCAAGACTTACCACAATTAAGACTTATCACAATTATACCACAAATTTCCATCCTATGTACCAGTTCTATTCACCAATAACCAAATCAACAAAGAGAAAGGGGAGGGGATAAAAAATCAATATCTAATTTTAATGCCCTTCAAGAAATCCGCCTTCCTTCTCATTTGCTACCAACTGCAATGGACAGGCTGACCCAGAGTTAGGAATCAACACAGGAACCACTCAAGGAATGAAACCAACACCTTCCTCATAAGGGGATGTTCAGGGAAGAAGGTAGCGATTACACTTTCTTAGAGCAAATATATTTCCTATGAGGTGTAGCCATCAGGTAAAGATATTTGATGAACCTTTTAAATACCTTAAAATCAGTGGCATCTTAGCTTTCCATTTTGAAGAAAGAGAAAAACTGATGACTTAGTTTGTCAAAAATTTGCTTCCATACAAATAAGCTTATTGTCCTGAAGGATTTCAATGCAAGATCAATCATGACCAATAATGACCCTTGCAGAAAAGGCTTTGAATCCTATGAAAGTAGGATGACTTGAAAAATAAATACTATTCCTGCTCAGTCAACTTACTGGGAATCACCATCGTCACTGGTCCACAGAAAACATCCAAAACCTAAGCTGAAATCTCAGTTCCTTTAGGTGATAAATCAGTGCTACAGTCAAGTCTGTGGAGACTCTGCAGGGCAAATGGCTTTGAGTTTGTATAAGTTGGTGAGGTGTGAGGACACCATCGGTGGGTTGGGGACTCGACTGTGTACATGTGCTGGAAAACCACCTGTGAGGAAGACTTGGATGATTCTGTACAAAAATTCTTGGGCCTGAACATCCAAACTGGAGATCATCTTGAGGCTAAGAAAGCTACAAAGGAGAAGGCTACATACATAATCTCAGGGAAACAATTTTTCGACCTTGGTTACTGAGTAAAGACATGAGGAAATAGCTCATTTACTGAAAGGCAAAACTAAAACAGTAAGAATAAACAGTAATCTTCTTATGCTAGAATTGGTAACAAATTGGATCATGTCAAAGAAACTAAAAATTTATACTTGGTGCGGGTTAGTGGAATCCGGACAGACTCAAGGTTTCAGTGCCAACATGTTGTCTCCATCAGAGAAAATTCAGTTGGTGCATTCTTAAGTACTTCTGGTTTATTCTTATCCAGATGGATTTGCATCTGATTTGCCTCTTTCCCACGCACTGTGCTTTAGAACAGGGGTCCCCAACCTCTGGGATCTAATGCCTGATGATCTGAGGTGGAGCTGATGTAATAATAATAGAAATGAAGTGCACAATAAATATAACGTGCTTGAATTATCCCGAAACCATCACCCCACCCCCGGTCTGTGGAAGAATTGCCTTCCACGAAACCGGTCCCTGGTGCCAAAAACGTTGGGGACCACTGCTTTAGAACATCCCTCCCTCTTTCTTACTGTGAACTTATCAGATGACCTAACAGGGAACTACACATCACTTTCCAGGCAGCCACCAACACACAGAAACTCTGAGAATCACTTGAGCACAGTAGGCCGTGCTACTTGTGCAATGCCCCATCCTTGGAACGCCACCAACCCCAGCCCAGGCATATTGGCCACACGGGCAAATCAGCCAAATGCAGGGACTGAGAGTGGATTTGTGGGCTAAAGTCTAAGTCACTGGAAGTAAAGGCACAGCTTTAAGTCTTTTGTCTCAGGATCCTAATTAGCTCTACAGTGTTTCCTACAATTCCCTGGTAAGAATCGCCTAGAGAACTTGTTAAACCTAACTCTAACCCCCAGAGTCTGGATCAGGAAGGCGAGGATGGAGATGGACTCCAGAAATCTGTATCCCTAATAAGTCCCTGACTAGCATCAGGGACCCCTGGGAAACAGAATCCTGATAGCTGAAGGTACCAGAAGATTGTTGCTAGGTCCCCAAACCTGGCTGCACGTTAGGAACTTTAACGATCGGGATTTGTGGCCCCTGTTCTAGGCTGCCTGAATCAAAATCTCTAGCAGTGGGAACCAGGACTTCAATTTTTACACTCCTACCCTGGCTGCACATTAGAATAATCTAGGGACCACTTGAATTACTGATACCCAAGGCTTTGTGCAAAAACATTGAATCAGAGCCTCTGAAAAGGGAATAGCTTGTAAAAGCTCCCTGGGTGATGCTGGTAAAACCAGACCACAGCTCAGCCTGTGGGAACCACAGAGGTAGATGGTGTAGGATGATGCTGACGTCATCGGGTTTTCATCTTTATTCGACAAACCAGAGCAACAAGGAGCAACTACACACTGACCTGGTGGCAGACGCTGCGAGGCTGGTTCCTTTGTCCTGTCAGTGCCCCAGACTGCTCTCTGTGCATTGCTTTAAGTTGAACTACTTATTCAGGGCTTGTGAAAACTCAGAGCAGATTAAGGAGTTTGCCATCAGCAATGGGAATAAGAAGGCTGGGAGCCCAGAAAGGCTGCTCAGTCTGTCTGCCAGTTAGGGATTTCCATATTGCTTCCAACAAGTCCTAACCACCTGATGGTTCGCTCAGGAGTAAAGAGTCTCTATCCCAGCAAAGTGGAAAGGAAACTCTGAGGCCACCGCAGCTACATTTTCACAAGCTCCTCAGAAGAGTGCTTGGCACACGGTAGGTACTCAATAAATACCTGTTGAATGACTGAATTTCCATCACCACAGCTAAAACATTAAATAACCTTTCAATATGGTTCACTGTAGATTTTTCTCCCATTTCTGAAAAAAAAATCACTACTACAGTCATCATCGCAAAGTATGATATCATGAACAACTGGAACTAGCAGCAAAATTTCTTTAATTTTTAATGTGGGGTGGACAAATTCTACTTAGATATCTAAGGAGAAGTTTATCTGCTTAAACTTCCAGAAGGATGGGGATTTCAACACTGGCATCTCCCCACTGTGGGGGGCGCAGTAATAGTCCCCCAAAGATCCTAATTCCTAAAACCTGTGAATATATTACTTTAAATGGTAAAGGAGGCAGGTACGATTATGATTAGTAAAGAAACTTGCGATGGAGAATTTATCCTGGATTCTCTGGGTGGTCCAAAGGTAATTACAAGAGTTGATAAAAGATGGAAGACGGAGGCAGGAGGTGGAAGTCAGGGAAATATTTTAAAAAGCTATACTGTTGACGCTGAAGATGGAAAAAGGGACCCGGAGCCAAGGAATGCAGGCAGCCTCTAGAAGCTGGAAAAGGCAACGACATTGATTCTCCCCTGGAGCCTCTGGAAGGAATGCAGCCCTGCGGACACTCTGATTTTAGCCTAGTGAAACACATTTCAGACTTCTGACCTTCAGAACTGTAAGATAATAAGTTTGTGTTGTTTTAAGCCGCTAAATCTGTGGTGATATCTTACAGCAGCAATGGAACATTAACACATCACATAAGGTTTAAGGGAAAAAAGAATACAGGGGAAAATAGTGACTAAGGTGGCGTTTCTTTGCATTTCAACATAGCAAAGGGCTATATTGGGGTCCTCTACAAAGTGATGTGGCTGACCACATCCCATCAAAACTGTGGTATGGCTTTTAAGAGTACAATGCTGAAATAAGAGTTACGGAGATGTTCACTATAAATCAAATCACAGGACTATACGATAGCAGTGGCCATTTCTACCTGGTATACATGTCTGCTTTTAAAAACAAAAGGACTGATATCATTCTAAGGTGTATATGGTAACTGAGCAGAATGTCTCTCTAACCAAGGTCACAACCTGGGCTTATTCCAGGTGAAATGGCCAATATTATTGAGAGGATGGTCTCCCACTCAAACACCCTTCACCAAAATGGTAAGCCACAGTTGCCTAAAGATGGCAACGATGATAAAACCGTACAATAGCCCCCCTTCAGAAGATGTTATAAAGTCATGTTTGAAAGGGCACGCTGTCTCCCTGTCCTTCTAAGACCCGAGACTCATTCATGGCATGGCTGTATAAGACTGGGAAGTTTGTAGCCAGACAAGGGGACAAAGCAAATGGGCTCCTAAAGGGGTTGAACCTCTGACCTCAGCTTCACAACATTATCTCTATAGCAACCAAGCTCATCAAGGGGAAATGTGTTCAATCCAGTTTTATGTGACCTAGCTCTGAGGCCAGAAAGAAACCTGAAAATTGTGACGTATTACCTCTGCCTCCTTTTCCTTTCCATAGGCTGAAAACAGCTACAAAGGCAGCAGACAGTTATGTAGCTGATAATTATCCTGCAAGAACCTGTATGTGAGGATGGTCAATGGCCTTGGCTGTTTGAGTAGTGGGCACATCACAACAGGTGGACAACTAGGATAAAGATACTTGAGGATGAATTTGTTATTCCCATCTCACAGATGAGAAAACCAAGGGGCAGGAAAGGTTAGGGCTTTAGGGCTAGGAGTGGCAGCTCTGGGATTCAAAACCAAGCCTTTCTGACTCCAATGTCTGTGATTTTTGTCATCATAATACACTACCTTTAAAACAGTAGCAGAATAAGAGAAGTTTGGAGAAAGAGGCATCAGAGAATGACTATGTAGCAACCCCCTCGCAAGCCAAGAGGTTTATTTACAGCCATTCATTCATTCAACACTTTTGGAGTATTTGTTCTATCTATACTAGCAATTATACCCGTGCAACTTGGAACCACTAAAACATCAAAGGATACCAGGTAGCAGGACCTAGAGGCAGAGTAGAGAACACCAAAATTCCAGAACATGGTCCAACAGTGAGAGAACCTGCCAACTGAGCAGCTCCAGCAATGAGTGGGGAGAGGTTGTCGACTCCCAGGAAGCAGCAGCAGCAGGCAGAGTGACTCAGCAGGTGGCAATGAAGAGGTAGTATCTTGAGCAAAGGCGTCAGATATCCTGTTTGGAAAAACACCACAACCTCAGCATGCAATAGGCTCTGAGAACAGGGCCAGGGACCCAATATATTGTATGTTGCATATATTGTAGAAAGGACTGATCGTCTACTGGCCTATTCATCTATTCAAATGATAGGCTAACACAGGGGAAGCGGTGGGGGAGCGAGGGATGGCTTCAACCACCATGGCTCTTCAGCAACACTGGAAATGCCTTTTACACCCTGGATCCTAAGGGCCTGCCCCTACCACCATGGGGATGCTCTTCTGTTACCATAAAGAGCCCAACCACCCTTTATCATGTACATGCCTAAGTGATAGAAACAGAAATCTGAGGGTAAATCTTCAGTTCTGCCATGTCCCAAAGTGCGTTCCTTGGAAACAGGATGACCTACCACATACCCTGGTTTGTCAAAGTTACTCCCCAGTTACTCACGTTGTCCTGGGATAATTACTAATAGTGTCCAATTTCCTTCTCAAAAATGTTCCAGTTTGAACCATGGTCACCTAACCCAGAAAATCATTTCTGGGGATATTAACAGCTGTGCTGTCCTTCTGTGAACCTGTAGCATGCCAACTTATGTTGTAAACCTTGAAGAATGAAATAGCGTATAAAAATTTTGTTGACGAAGGAACTTCAAAGCAAAACAACTATTATTGTCTTGTGTTAACTACTGCTGTGTTACATACAATTTGAGAAATACTGTGTTCAAGTAAACAAGTTTGGTGGTTGTTGGCAGAATATATGGCTTCCCAGAAATTTAACAGCGTAGCGCGTCATGAATTTCCAAGAGGGCCAAATCCTGGGCAGTTTTTCTAAACTTACTTAAACACAAAACCTTTTTTCATAAAATGTCAAAAGAGGTCAATGTTTTACAGAATACTCCCACATTTTCACTCAACAAATATGGGTGCCTAGTCTGTCCTGGAATTGTTCTAGGTCCTGGAGTCAGCAGTATAACAAGACAAAGCCCTTGTGCTCATCAGGCTTACATTCTAGTGGGGGAGAAAGGCAATAAACCTGTAAACAAATAAATATTATAATGTGGAAAGCAATGATCTATCCCCCCAAGTGATGGATATTCAAAATAAAGACCACAACAGTCACCAACTCTGAGGAATATTCATGAAGCAATCTGTCCTCAGATATGAGTTGGCAATGATCCATGTCTGTCAAAAACCATGAATCGATGGGCACCTTGTTTTCTGAGTAGAAGTTTCCCTTAACAAGTCTCCCCTTTGAACTGAGTGTTCTTCATTTGTCATTAATATATATGTGCCTCTGGGGGAGTCCATCTGCCTTTGGCTTTTGTTTGTGGACTGGATTCATCATATGTGCCTTTAATACTCTTTCCTGTCCTATCTAGACTGAGGTGCTATTTAAAATAGCATCACTTTCTTTCCAAAGACATGTGTATAGTTGCCTAGCACCCAGAGAATAAATTAGAACAAACGGAGAGTTATCACATTCTATGCCATACTTCCCACCCCCTAGGGGTGGGACGAGGAACAAGGAGGTGCTTAAAAAAAAAAAAAAAAACACGCGCACACACACACACACACACAAACCTCCTACCCTTTGATTCTGTGCAGAACAGAGACTCATATTGAAATGAATAAGCCAAGTTAAAACTTTCCCTCCTGGAACAAAGCAAAAGGAAAGCCTCTTTATGTTGCAGGGGCTATAGATGCCACGGGCTGAGCCTGTCCCAAAGCTTCCCTCCACTGCTCAAAAACTAAGCCATCTTGCTGCATTTAGCACTTCTCACCAGACCACCCACCCAGACGCGGATACACAAACCACATGTGTGAGGAATGCTGTTCGGCTAGGAAATCAGTATCAGTATTTCAACCTTATTACTTGCACAGACGGCCCTTTTAGTGCGACTCATTTGTTTTATCTTTTCAATAGCTTTGATTATTTTCTTTTAATGGCCTGGATTTATCCTTTTCTACCCTTTTGAAACTTCAGAGCCCTGCAGTGGAGGCCCGCATGTGCTGGAAGACATGATTACGAGGGAAAAGGAGCAAATTGCTTTGCCTTCACTCACCACTATCTCCCCAGTCCCTGTGGCCACCTATTCCGTGCTGACGGCCCAGCGCCCTGCGTTATCATCAGCGTGGACTCAAGGAGCCTTCCCATTCAGGTGGTAGATTATCTTTGTTGTTATTTGGGCCCAGTTATAATTACTGGAGTGTTTTTCCGTTTGTGCCACGTACTTCTCTCCCTACCGCGTGGGAACCACATTGGTCACCCTTCTCTAATTAAGGGGAAATTAAGACCAAGAGGCCAAGCAGACAGCCCAGGGCAAGTTAACAACCTCTGGAAAAGACTGGAAATGGCCCTAAAGGGAAGGGGCCACATAAACAGGAAGGTGTGGATACTATTAGCAGGCAGAGAAGGCAGAAGCCTTGAAATGTGCTCAGGCTTCTCTATTTGGGTGGTATTCCAGGCAAGGAGACCCATAAAATACCCGTAGCTACTCCACTAGTCAGCTCATTAGTTTTGGACACTATATCCCCAAATTCCCAAGCAGAGAGGTCTTGGCGTCAGGCCTCAGTTGAGCTGCCATCTCTCTCCAGGACCCCTTGCGTATCCAAGTGGGACCATAATTCTGAGAGACGGTGAAACAAATGTACTGGGGGGAACTGGGGCTCAGTGCTCTTCCCGTGTGAGAGCACTTGGAGACGACAACCTGAGTTGTCTTCAGCAGGCCCAAGATGCCCACCCTGACTTTCTCCATGCTGCAGAAAATTCCAGGCCATTATTTTAAAATAAACAAATGAATATCTATGCTGAAACAAGGGAAGAGATTAGTCCAATTCAAGCCTGGTCATTCAAAAGCTTAACTGTCAGCCAAGCCCATCTGGGACTGGTGTTTCCACACCTAAAATCAGTTGCTAGTTGATAAGATACCAGGCAGTCCACTATCATCCCCTCCTGGCTTGTTGCCTGAAGATAAGGTGAGTTTCTCAAATCTAATGTCTCTTTACTCTTAAAGAGCATTACATAGAGCATTACATCCAATTCCTTGGTTCCTTGCCAAACTGCAAGTATTCTATTCTCTTTGTTGAAGTAGTTTTTCTCCTTCCTGTCCAATCAAGGTAGCATTTCTTGTCACTAGAGTAAATGCAAGGCCTTTGTTTAGTTTATGAACAAAACCTCTGGGAGAAATAGGGGGAAAAGAAGAAAAACACCATGCACAAGTAACCTGGTTTATTCCAAGAATGCACCCTACCATTTCTTGTCCAGTCTCTGCAGAGCTTAAAGAATGTACTGGTTTTAGGACACAGAAAGTGGTGCTAGACCCTAGGGACTCACAGATGAATGGGGCACGAACTGTGCTCTCAGCTGGTTCTGATCTCGCCATTCTTTCTTCCTTAAGACCAGCATCACTTCTTGAGAAAGGCTGGGGGCTCATCTTTCCTGTATGCAAAGGGAAACCAAACTTCGGTCGAATGACTCTTTACAACGTACAGTCTTACTGAATTGTTAAGAAAACGGAGCCACAACACATTCGATATGAATTTAAGTGAAACACCTATTTCTGTCCATCTGTACTTACATTTCAACATGGGTTTTAGAGATGGGAAATACATCTGATGAATGCCTTGTAGTTCACATAATAGCATCTACACACACATACACGGTGTATCTTTCAACATAACTACACATACACACTCCATTAAAAAAAAGATACTGACAGATTTATAAAACGTACTGGCCTTGCACTGTTAATCTCAAGAATACAATTTACTTAATTTATTTTTGCACTGCATGGTAGCTCTGGCCACCGTTAAGGATCTGTCAGCATTTCCATCATAACTCTATTTTCAGAATACTGGAGTACAAGCGCCAAAATACATATTTACAGTTTACAGACAGAGGTGGCTTTGTCTTCCTTTGACTTCTTCAATGCATCTTTACAAGGGATATTTGGGGACGGCAGTGCCTACGTGATAAAAAGGCATCATAGAAAACAAAAGAGGTCAAAAGATGTAGACTTCCAGCCCGACTAGACTAAATCATGGGAATCGACTCCTCAGCATTCGTGTCAGCTGTAGTAGTCATTACACTCGTAGCTTTAGAGCAGCAACAGTCCAAAGCAAGATGGTAAGATGTGTGTACATACGGAGTACAAAGCATTAGTACACAAAAATGCTAAGGGTGGGAAGTAACGAGCATGCAGCAAACTAGTCCAGAGCTGGTCACCTCCACAGTGAGAAGAATGAACACACATCACCCAACACCAGCACTGACCACTTCCAACACTGAACATCCAACTCTGTCACCTGGGGAGAGTTAAAACATTTGCGAATAAAGTCTCTCTTAAACAATATGTCAACTTGTTAACATGTGCGGGGCTTGAAACAGTATGTGGGATGTTATGCCCGCCTAAACTGTCTATTTTAAAGAGTAGCGAGGTCTGTAGAAGTTATCAGGAGCAACATTTTTGGTGGAAGAAAGTTTTTAGTGCAAGAGAACCAACTTTATTGGCTCTTTCCACAAAATGTGGGTAATTATTCAGAGTAGAGAGATTTGCTTCGCAATTTTAAAATGTTTAGGACACTCTCCTAGGACTTTTTTCCTCTACAGTTTTTGTTTCCTAATCTTAAGTTTTTATGTTCTCCCCAACTTTTGACACAATATGCAAGCATATATAGACATCTCTATTTGTCTGCATAGAGAGCGGTGGATTATGAAGAAACAAAACAGCTGCAAGCATTTTGCTGCTAACACGTCTGCTATATGCTAAGATAGAAGCACCCCCTCTCATACATACCCTGCTGCGAAACCAGGGGCAAAAGGTAATTGATAAGGGGGGAAAAACGTTCTGTACATGTTTCCTTCCCCTCAAATTACTGGGGGAAAATTTAAAGAACGTTTATCATACTCTGGCTGGCTTAAACCATAGTCACACTCACCCAATTCATTTTATTTAGACCAAAAAATTAAACCCTGCCATTTTCCCTTTGTGCTTAAAAAAACCAAAGCCACCGTTAGAATACGCGCATGCCAAAAATCTTTTAACAGGTTTCAAAGGTGAGTGTATATAAACGTGGCAGAACTGAGTGGGTTAAGTATAACTATTTGAATTTAATGCAAAGGGGATTTATTATTTCTGCATTTAAAAATTAGATGAGAGCAAGAGTTCAACTTCTAAAAACTCAAACAGCATGACTCTTGTTCTATTGGAATTTCATGGAAAATTCATTTTGCTGTCTCTATGAATAACAGAAGGGCAAGTTTTCCTGAATTACATTAATTTACAGATGATATTTTGAAGACATTTACTTTATTACCTAAATTTTAGGTCTAAAGTTTATCACTGTAATAGCTTCCCTTCTTGCTATCCTTTTTGTCTGGTTACTTATGTTAACCAGTTTCTTGGTTAGTAACCTAGGGAACAAAAAAATCTTTACATTGCCAAATCATGGTTTTGGCCACACAATTTAGATACAAAAATAAAAATGGCCCAAACTACATATATACATTTCTAGTTAAGCTATATAGATATTTTAGTTAAACCACATACATTTCTGGCTTAATTAGAATACGTGGATTAGCATTTAGAAATTTTTAAAGATTTTTAAATGTTGCAAAAAATTCCATATAAGCATTGCCCACCCCTTTCACCTGTAAAGTTAAAAAAAGAAACAAAACACAACTAAAACCACTCAATTCATCAGTCACCTAATGTCCAAAATGACTCAGAAAGTTTCTCTGTAATTAAACATTGAGAAGTCGACTACAAAACAAATGCTTCAAGGTCGGTCATGCCAATCATCAAGAGTCATAACATTATTGAAAAAGTACACTTGTCCTCAATGGGATGCTTCTGAAAAGTAATTTACAAGGAGCATGGCTGTATTATAATTTTTTTAAAGGAAAAGATAGTGTCTCTGGATAGAAAGAAACAATGTAAAAAAAAAAAAAATCCCCTTGTTGAAATGCAGAAATAACTCCATTATCAATCTGCATTTACATTCCTGCCCAAAAGAATGGGTCTGGAAAGACCATTTTCTGTACAGACACTAGTTAATCTCTGTATGAAAAGACAGCATCTGGCATGGGAATAAACAAGGGAGATACTGGTCCATGAGCACACATAGAGACTTTCTTAAGGCTGATCCAGTGAACGAACCTTTGGATCCAGAAGTATTTCTTCGTTTCTTTTCTTTTCGGTTGAATTCCTAGCAAAAACTTGGAAGATGAACTGTTCTCATTTTGCATTCTCCACTTATGGAGAGAATAGAATAATGACACCAAAAGTACTTTGGTTTGGTTTTTTTTTTTTCTTTTAAAAATAATTTGCTTTCTTTTGCATGCCACAGGACAGATTTCTAGTTTCAAAACAGGGTACATCAAGAACAAAAATATCCCCCCCTCCCCAACCATCTTTATATTCACCAATACAAGAAATCCTTCTGGAAACATAAGCAAGTGACTAAACAGGTATCGAACCACTGAATCTACAAGTTAATACATAATCTGTTATGGCAGAATAACCAAGAATTTTCCCCCAAAGAAAGATTTTAATTTTTCAAATATAAAAGAGTCTAAGAGGATCATATGTGAACAAACAAAAATCTCTTCTTCCAGGTTTTATGGTAAAGATGGGTAACACACTGGCAGCCGAAGAAAGCTGAAACTCTTACTAATAAATAGAACCAAATTAAGAATTTCTACAACATTTCTTTAGAAAACAGAACCAGAATTCCTCTTTTAAAAATTATGATCCTGTGGAATGCATTCACTTCCATATTTACCTAATACCGTAACAGTAAAACAGACACAAGGATGTTGATGACATCTCAACAATGCTGGATGCAGGACGTTTACAGGTACACGTTTGTTTAAAAGTCCTACAGGTTTATTGACTAAGGCTAGACAGCAATTCGTATGATCCTATTTGGTGCGTTTTCTAACCATGGTCCAAGATCATTATATGGATACAGCCAAGGACTGGGCCCCAACTTTCAGGAAAAAGACCACAAAGAAGAAAATCAGGGTGGCTATTTGGTCCCCCCAGTTGATCATTTGTGTCCTGGGACTGGAAAAACAAGGTGGAAAATACAGACTGCAACGAGTTAAGGGACTTGGAAAAAGTTGGTGGAGAGTGGCACGGTATACGAGTAAGGTCACTGGGCTTGGGATGGCAAGGGCGCTGCATTGAAAGAGCATCCACGGGACCGAGTACTTAGAATGTCTTGTGGTGTCATTCCCTCAACGACTCTAGAATATCTGTATGCGATAATAAATAGATCAGTTATGTAATAAGGCAGTGTGTTGAATATGCATTCGTCCTGTGGAACGAACCACCACAGAGAGAGATACATGATACCATACACATTCTTTAAGTTTTCTCGTGTTGTATTTGATCTGTTTGTTTTCAAGGCTATCCAGGCTAACTCTTCCCGGGGATTTCCTTGGAGAGAAGAGTGGTCCGCTGAGGCTGGTTTGCTTAACCTCTCCTTTATCAAGAGATGATGACTGGCTTTAAAGAAAAATAAAGCTGAAGGTTGTTTGCTTTTTATTTTTTCCCTTTTGGTTGCATCATTCTGAGTGTTTCCATATAAACAAACAAGAAAAAAAAATCACAACCAAAAAAAAAAACAAAAAAAAACCCAGAGTTTTTGATGCATCCAGTTGTTGTAGCCTCAGGATGTTCCAGATGTTTCCAGGTAACTCTGTAGTTTACGGACTGTGGTTTTGTCCAGCGAGCAAAGGTCAAAATCAAATGTTGTGTTTGTGATATGAAAGTGTCCAGTTTCTTCTATAAGGTTCACAATCTAGAGGAGTAAATAAGAGAAAGTTTAGGCAATAAGCAATAGACATCAAAAGGCAAAAAGAGAGAGAGATGGAGGGAGTCAAATATGGAACCAAGTGATTAATAGTCTCATTTATAGCAGGAAGGTCCTATACTGGTAATGGCACCAAACTACTTCTTAGCCAATTTGGTAGGTCAAAGGAATATTAACCCTTTGAATTTCTCAATGAGAGCAAACTACCTGTTCTCATTCATAGTCTTTAAACTGATTCCTACTTCCAAGTCATCAACAGACCCTTTTACTATAGGGGTGGGAGTGAGAATGGGTAGCTAGTGGGAGATAGAATTTCAAGACCCCTTTTCAAAATTAGTTACTGACTCAATGGACAGTGGCTGTACTTAATAGATGAAAGGAAACTCCAGCCTAGAAATAACAGAACTCCTTATAGAAAAAGTACATACATGCAGACACATATATATATAATGATCATTTTTCTTTCTGATTACATTACTGTTGAAAGTTTAGAAAACTCAAGAACCCACAAAGAAAAAGAATAAAACCGTCTACATTTCCACCTCCTGAAGATCATGGGTAGTGACTAGAAAGGGGCTCAAGGAAGCCTTCTGGGGTGCTGGAACTGTTTTGTTGCTTGACTTGGGTGCTCATTACAAAAGATGCATTCACTTTGTTAAAATTCATCTAGCTGTACATCTTGTTATGCTTTGACAAAAAATAAATAAAAATCTATATTCATTCCATTAGTCACGTTCAGTTTATGCACTTGAGTATCTGGGGTGATAAGTATCATCTGCAGAAAGAAAGGATGCCTTTGTCTCCCCATTTGGGAATAGTTATACCTCATTTCTTGAATTGGCTCCAACTTCCAGAAATATGATAAACGAAAGTGGTGACAGAGGCACTATTGGTCTTGCCTGGCTTTCGGGAGGATGCCTCTAAGGTTTCAACATTAACAGTGATGTTGGTTATGGGTTTGAAAGAATCTTTTATCATGTTACGTGTCTTTCTATTCCTATTTTACTAACAATTTTGACAGAAATAGATGCTATGCCTGGATAGTATGGGTTCTAGGTATGTTTGTTGTGAGTAAATTGGGATGGAGGGGGGTTGATTTTAGTAAGCTTTGTCGGGGAGAGAGGAAAATCCGCATCAAGGTGAAAGAAAAAGTATTTGCACAGAGAAACCAACTGGCAAACCATTTCGCTTATTTTTAGTTGTCTGTTACTCCTTTTCTATCATATGCTTCTGTTCTCTTTAGTACAATCATCTTAAAAGGAATACTTTTAATTATTCAGCCTATTATTTATTCAATGAAGTTTTAGATTACCTAATTTCCGGTTGAAAAAGCAGAATGGAAACTTTTGACCTTTTCTTCTTACAATTAGTTTTCTTTAAAAAAAACAGTAAATTTGTGAACTATTCCCTATGGGTCAGTGGCTCTCAACAGAAAATGTGCTCCCTATTCCTGACATATTTGCCGCAGAAACATAAGACATAGTGAACCTCAATCCAATTAATTGTGCAACTCCAGACTGAGCTGTTATTGCCTTATTCAACCTCTGGAACTATTTTTTTTACAGATATAACTATGGGTTTAATAACAAAATCAGTTACTCCCATTGCAAAATCATGACAGACACAGCGAACTGCCTACCTAATATCCATTTATCCCTTCTTCTTTACTAGCAGAAGCTTGATTTTCTGGGAGTGGCAATATGCCCAGCTATATACTTGCCTCCGAGACCCACTTGCAGCACTGGGCAGACACTGCTATTTACAGTATATTTGTCAGAAGTCACTGGCCTTTTAGGAAAATTTTCGAAAGGGTATGGACAATGGGCATGAGGCTTTTGCCCATTCCTGTCTGGAATGAAGATGCCATCCTGGAAGTGCAGCAGTTGTCGTCCCCTCAAGTGGACGAATGCAAGATGTGAAAGATGGCAGAGCAGGAAGGCGAGGAGTCTATGTCCTCAGTAGCATCTTTTCCACCACACTGACCATGAATCACTTACTTCCAGGCTTATTATTATATGGGGTGGCGGGGAAGGGGGGGATGCAGGGCGGAGAGGGAGCCTTACTTGCTTAAACCACTGGACTCAGCGTTCTATCACACGCATCAGGAGAATATCAGAAGGGGTGTTCCCAGTAATGGTTAAAGTGTGACATTCACATAAGAATTTATCAAGCTAGATCTTATTATTAACACTAAAAGATCTAAAATGAACCCTCATTTGCTTTATTAGTAAATAGTTAAAACAGAGCTTTAGATAAGTCAGCCACACACATCTATATACATAGAGAAACACACATACACAGCTCTGTCCACAAACAGAAGACTTTCAAGGCAATCAAATACTTACTATAATACATATTTAACATCGATTGAATTAAAAGTACTTTCCAGAGTAAATTATCTGTTTTGCTACATTGTGTAGAGACACTATAGACGGAGTGAAAATGTGTAAACTTCAGTATAGAAACAAACAGCCTCTTCAGAGAGCTCTTTCGGGATGAAAACAAATAGCCTTTCAATTTATACAATGGAAGCAAATGACAATTATTCCAGAGTGTGAATCCTCTCCTCAACTAGCTGGTCAGTAGGTAAATGACCAAGCACTCAGAACAGAGAATCCTGAATTTGGCTATCAAATTCTGACTCTGCTCACTATTTGAATGGCATTGGACAGAACACAATAACCCCTGGGCCTCAGTCTCCTCATCTGTAAAATGGGGACAATGCCACCTGTTCTACCTATCATACAATGTTGTTCAGAGGATCAAATAATATATGGAACATGAAGCTTCTTTATAAACTGCAAACTGCTACACAGATGAGGGCAACATGATTATGATTACCATGTAAACATAAACTTATCCTTAATTATCTGGGAGGTAACTATATAGCACATGAATTTTCAGACCCAGTGTTTTTTCCTCTGCCCCTCATTGACTGTTAGCCATTTCATTAGCACTAAAACAAATGAAGCAGGGAAAATGCCAGAAGCTAAAGCTCAGAAAAGACCTCCTTGAAATTAAAAAAAAATTATAATAAAAGTCTGCAGGAGGGAGGGAAGAAAGCAGGGAGAACAGTAGCTGAAGTAAAGTGGTTGAAATGACAAACTAAAACCACAATGTGGGGATAAAGAAGTACAGCCCTCCATTTTCCCTTGAAAATGGCAGGTAACTCACCCCTTTAAAAAAATAAATTTCTGTGACTCAATATAGTTGCTCACTAATTACTTAGCAATAGGCAGAAGACAGAGTAATAAAAAATACCTTCTAGAAAAGGCCACTTGGTTTTAAAGCAAATAAACACATTTGCCCACTAGGATATTTGGCCCCGTCATCTCACGTGCACTGTACTACCTTGTAGGTTCTGGGGATTCAATCACAGCCCTCGCGTCTCCTCCACAACCAACACCCCCCAGCCCGCCTGCAGCCACAACACGCAAAGAAATGAAGGGGATCTTATCAATCTCACTAAATGAGCCCTGCATTTTTATGGGAGCTTATAAGAATGCATCAAGGCGGAGGCAGAGACAGCCTTAAAGTAGTAGCGGTGGCAACAGATGGGGCGTTCAGGACTATTTCCAATGGGAACAGCATTAATGATTTGAATTATCAGAGCATGAACCTACACCCTCAATTAAGGAAAGACTTCATAAAGAAAAATAAATGTGGGTGCCTTTCCATGAATCCTGAAAGAGTCAGAACATCAGAAACACCACGTTAACGTGCTTCACTGCAATGACACAGCCACAAAGCCTAAAAGCACCACCCTGCTGGTCCCTGAAGGACGCCACGCTGCCTGTCTATAGGAATCCCCGCTCTGCTGATGCACCATGGCTCTACCTTGGTGTCGTTACCCTGCATCGTACTGCAATGATGAATCCAACTCCAAAATTATAGCAATAATAAAAGACAGACTGAGCGCAGATAAGGAAAGCAGGCAAGGGCACATGGTATATTATAGGTAGTGGAAAAGGAGGCGTATGTATACTGCTTAACTCATTCTTCAGATGATGGTTGTTGTGAAAACATCTGTGATGGATTATTTCCTGCCACGTCAGCTTTGGAAGGGGTACCTCGCAGGTCTTTTTTTTTTTTTTTTAAAACAGGGTAAGCTCCACTTGTTAAGTCTGTAGCTCCTTCCCCCAATCCTGGTTATAAAAGTCATAAAAATTATTAAAAGGCAGATGCATTGTAGTCTGATTATGCTTTTTTATGTTAAAAAAACAAAACAAAACAGTATTCTTTCCACCCGAAGCAGCCTCTTTGCTGAGTGGGAAGTAATGAACAAGCTTTGCTTTAACTGCTTCTGTCTGGTGGGGAGTCAGGTCTGGGGTAAGTCAGGACTTCCTGGAGAATGGCCCCAGCTATGGATGGGGAAGCCCTGTCTACCGTGTGACAGCGTGTGCCCCACCCTGGGTTAAGAGGCATCCTGGAGAAAACACTTCTCAGGGAGAGTTTTCCATGTTGTTAGAACACTCTGATCTACCATTTATTCCCCAACTCCCTGAAGAAAATTCTAAATGTATAATAGCTGTTACCTAAATTGCCGAACCATCCTCTAAGGAAGCCCTGGTTTTCCTCAGAGGTTTTTTGTTTTTCTCCTAAGGAGGATGCAAATCCAGACTCAGAGCTGGAACTCCAAGGGAGTTTAGAAGTGTTCAATCTCCCTTTCCAAATGAATGTGGAACATGTGGTTTAAAGAAGAATCAAATTATGAGTCAGTCTGAGGTACGAACATCTCTGGTTTTGACTGTGTCTACTGTACTATACTTTTACCTTATAGAAAAGGGCCTTAAGAACACAGCCTCTCTTGATCCAGCGCTTTCTGTTCATTAATCTAGATGCTGGGTGCCAGCACTGCATGTCCCCAGAATAAAACAAAGATATTAACCACCTTTTGTGAGCCAAAGAAAAGCGTCAGGTCAGATTTTTTGACAGGATGTATTTAATAGGAAAAGACCTGGGATGGGATCCTGAGCTCACCAGAAATCCTGTCTCAGGTGCTGGGGTCTGTGTGGCTAATACACAGACTCTGTGGAATGCAGTCCACAAGATGAGCAGTGCTCAAGGTGGAGAATAACATTAGTCCTCAATAGTTCTATGTTTTACAATAGGAATTAATTAAGCAGTAAACCGTGACAGGACATGCATCATGGTATCATAATCACAAGTCTCAGCTGCATTACAAGGCAAAAGGCCAAAGACTGAGCGCTTTCAACTGGCCTGGGAATGCAATTAGGGTGAAACGCTGTGGGCCCTGGAGTGCCTTTATGCCAGGTTAAAAATTCATAGATGTCACTCTCTCCCTCTAGAACACTAAAATAATCCACTTCGATGGAATTCTCCAGTAAGCCACCTTCCCTCACAAGTCTTTCAAAGGTCAAAATAAAGGACAGTGTGAAATTAGGAATGCCAATGACACCCCAAGGTAAGACCCTGCTCAAAAGCCTAGTATCCTCAACTCACTGGTTGGCTTTCCTGGTGAAGGGGTCCCAACCCTGACCAAACATCTGTTTCGCTCTCCTACGAGACGCACTATCTGGGCCCAACTTGTGCTGTAATAGCTTAATTAGACAACTGCTCCACAGTGGTTCAGAGCTGGTGTTCGGGAAAGGATGGGAAAGTCAGCTAATAGATTTACCATCACCATTCAGGCAATTAGCCCCAAATAATTGGTAAGTGGCAGGCTGAACAATTTTCAGTTACACAGAAGAAAGCTGAAGAAAAATGCTATCAAAATACTAGGATATGTCTTAAGGTAAGCCACTCAAACCCTGCTCCCCGACCCATTACGCACTGAGATAGAAATGCAAGAAGTGCAACTTATCCCCAATTAAGAATTATATAGGTCTATAGTCTTTTGTTCAAATCTGAAACTCTAGAAGGGTTAAAAAGCTTATCAGACCAATCAGGGAACTTGGAAAGTTTGAGAGCATGTATTTATAGATTTAAGCAAAAATGTACACAAAATAGAAATGTGACCATCAGCCATTAAACATTAAAAAAAAAAGTAACCCATACACAGCTGGGGTAGATTAAGTACTAATTTCAAGTCATTTGAAAGTAGTAAAAAAAAAAAAATTCAAGCAGCAAAAAAATCTACAAACGCACCCTGGAATTTAGAACCCAACCTTCTCTTTGGGTGTTAAAGAAAAATTATTTTATCAATAGCCACTGTTAATGCAATGGACGCATGTGCTGTAACTATGAGAACTAAAAACCATCCTTCTTATCTTCTCAAAACATCAAATCGTACTAATAGAAGTTTCCCCACTCTACAAGTCTTCTACAGTTGAGTTCATAATAATAGAATGTATGTTATACAAGATAAGACAAATGAGGAAAATATTTATTTTCCTTAGAATAGCATTGGCAAAGGTTACTAAATTGAATCACAAATGTTTACAGCACTTGACTGCAATTCTTATCACTGTTTTCCCACGAAACCAGAAGCCTGGCCCCAAAGGTTTCTGCATTCCTACCTTCCCCTCCCTCAGCCCACATGACAGCATCAGACGGCTGAGGGATCAGTATATTCCAGCATCATCACCTCCCCATGTGCCCAGTTTTCATCGTACCGTGGAAGCCCCAAAGCAGACTTCTGGGCAGCCTCGGAAATGAACCCCCCGCAACCTACTTTGCAGGTGGCACTGGGCCAGTTCTGAGAGTGTGGGGCTTTCAGAAGGCCACCTGGCGTGGCCTCCAGGTGCTATTACACTAGCCCAGGACAAACTAGGCCTTGATGTTTCTGGAAAGGGTTGTGTTAAAAAGCATTTCTCACCTGCTGAAGAATGTGTCTTTCCCTCAGCGTCATCAACCTTCTGTGAAGCTCTACCAGTTCATCTAGGTATGCCTGAAAGAGAACAGCATCCCCCTCAAAGAACAAGCACTTTAAGGAAGCAGTTCAAAAACAAAAGAATAAACAAATAAGAACATACAAGCAGTGGTTAGAGGTTCCACATACTACCCTCTACCCCAGGCTGTGTGGATGCACTGCCCAAGGCCTTTGCAGACCAAATCTCTCTTGGCCAACTATTAACTTTTCAAGCCAGCTTTTTATTGATAAAAAGGGCAATTCTTGCACTTATTTGCTCTCAACAAGGTTCAAGTGAGCAGGTTCCCCCTCTCCCAACAACGCCTCTACAGAGAGAAGGGGAACTCAATGAAAAATTGTGAGTTTAAATGTATTATCACAGTCTACACTTTTTTTTTTTTAACTATTCTTCCATCTTAGAAGCATTTTAACAGAAAAAAGCCCAAGTTTGAATATGGAAGTACTGATGCACATTATCAATTATGTCAGGGCAAACTGAAAAGAAAAAAGCCCTCTTGGGTCCCTCCTGGTCATATCTAACATTGCTAGTGAACAGCAAGTAACAGGACAGAAGAATGTCTTATGAAAAATAGAGGTCACTATCCACCTTAGCATCTGCTTTGTCAAGAGCTCCCCTGAAAAGGCAGAGGTGCACCTCCGTATACTCAGACTCATGGTCTTTGTTAGCATAAATGCCTGGATGTTCCGAGTGCCATTTGCAATGAAGGCAAAAGAAAGGTCTGTGAAGCATTAGCCAGGCCCGCCCCTGCAAAGCACGTGAAGACACAAACCCCCAACAGCCCTTGAAGTCAGATTTTGGATGCGTGACTGCACACTTGGGGAAAACACACTGCACTGGGATCAGATGTCCTGCTCACTTAAGTCTGAGATTCCTTAACCCTCCACCTGCACTACAATTCTCTCACCTCCCAATTCAATGTGCCTGAAATCCCTTGGCAATCATGGATAGCGTAAGGCCAGGCTTAACACTGGAGATATAAACAAGACTTGGAAAATAAACTACAAAGCATTGGGAAGAAGTGATTGTCATTTGGAGGTTTCAGGCGTTTCTGATGAAGAAAACGAAAGGAGAACCAGCAAGGATGATCAAGGGAAACACAAAGAAACGGAAGAGGGTCAGTGCTGGAGCACTCACAGTAATGGACTGGACACCTACCTTGTCACATTCACCATTCTTTATTTGCTTATCTGATTTGCTTTGCTTTATTGGACTTTTCACTTCAAGAATCTAGGGACCAAAGAGAACACAGTTAAATTTGATTTCTAGCACTTCTTAGCTAACCAGCCACCTAAACGAAGGGACTTAAGAATGAAATGTCACAGTGCTTTGTGACCACGAGGAGGGGTGGGATAGGGAGGGTGGGAGCGAGACGTAAGAGGGAGGAGATATGGGGATATATGTATATGTATAGCTGATTCACTTTGTTATAAAGCAGAAACTAACACACCATTGTAAAGCAATTATACTCCAATAAAGATGTTAAAATAAAATGAAATGTCATATAATAACATCCCTTTCCAAAGAGCATCTCTCCTCCATACATTTTCTTTCTTCTCCTCTAATCTTACTTTCTCTGGGAAAATAAATTACGTATATGTGAAATGCTGAGTCAGGGCAATAGAATTTAAAAAAAAAAAAAAGAAGGTGAAGATAAGGAAATTGATCTAAGCTTCCAAGGCTGCTTCTCTTTTGTGACAACACTCTCACACATATGTACAGCAGCTGAGTTGTAGTGGATTACAGTCCCCTCTGGCAAGAATTTTTTCTTATTCATTCTGTTGTTTCAGCATGACTACCAGTGCTCCCTACACTAAGGATGATAAGACAAACACTCAAATACCCTTTTTAGTACCTGACTTTCAGATTCTAAAAAGTACTCACTCGTATCCACTAAACTGAGGCAGCTTTGGAAATGAAGGTTGCCATCAGTGACACTGGTTGCTCCCAACTTGGGATCCTCCCACTCAAGAAATAAAGAGCTAGGACTATCTTCTGTATTTCAAGAAATGATGTGTTTGCCCATGATAAATATCAAGTGCCTTTCCTTTTATCTGACCCAATTGTAGCTTAGGTTACGAAGAGCAGTTTTGCATACTGTTCAGACTGTTGGGAGCTACGTTTCTAATTAATAAAAAGGAGAAACAAATTATTACTTAATAAATACAATTGATTTATTAGAATTTTCAAAATTGAGAATTATGAGGGAACTATTTTTAAATGGCCCTTGCTTAAAATGGTTGAGAACCACTGAAATTTTTGATGAGTGTTTACAAATGTATAGAAACATAAAAAGCAAAGTAATTTGTCTTTTTCATTATATCCTCATTACCAAGTGAGTTATTATAACCTGAAGCTAATATTAAGGAAGAAAATGCAAAATAAAGGAGATATTTAAGAAGTCTCATATTCCTACTGCTCTTCTTTTTATCCATTTCTGCTTTAACACACACACACACACACACACACACACACACACACACACACACACCACTCTCCAGTTCTGTTCAAAGGTCTACCATCTTCCAAAACACAAAAAAGATTTTTAAAATGAGTTCACATTTATTTTGTAATTTAATTTGTAGAAAGAGCATTGATTGGGCTCAGAAACCCAAGTTCAGGTACCAGTCCCATCATTCATCATTTCTGAACCTCAAAAAATGAGATAAAATGAGAGAGATGAACAAGATAACATCCAGGTTTCCATTCTGCTGTAAAATTTTCTACTACAAATAAACATTTTATCTATTGAGGATGACATTCTAGAAAAGACCAAATACTTCTCTAAGGGTACATATTCCTTTGAATTTAGGAAAATGTATAAGTAAGAAGTGAGCTCCTAACAGAATCTTGCCTGAGAATAGCCTTTATTTCTTCATTTTTAACATTAAGATAACCAGAAGACCAATGTGACCAAGCTAACTTCAAATACAATACTTCTGGCAACACAAGGAAATTACTTAATCACAGAGGCAAAGCAATAGTTTTTTAACATGCTTCACTGTAAAGGAAACCAAACACTCCACTACATTCAGAATTTCCTTCTCTATTGTTGAAAATGAGACCTCAAGGGAACACTGGCGCTGAGACCTAGGAGTAAGTAGGTCAGTAGATGGCACTGCTCACCAACTCAGATCTGGGGCTGGGCCCAAGCAGAGCAGATCTGCTGCGATTTCAGGCAAGAGGAAAAAACAGTGCCTGCCTGCCTTGTGCATTAGAAAATGGAATTTTGTTCCCATCATATCCCACCCCAGAATGCCCCCCTCCATTCCAGGCCCCCGAGTCATTGCCCTCTGGGGGCCAAGTGACTGAGAACTCTCTATTTGCCATATAGAGCTGTTAACTAGGTTGAGAGAGTTCCACCACCTTCTCTTCAAAGCAGAAAATAGACAGAACATTCAGGGCGCTGAAGTCCCACCCTACACATTCCGTGAGTGCTACAGCACAGAAGGCCCAAATACATTGAAATCTTAGTTTCTTTCTTCTGAAGCTGCAGTGGCAGGAACAAAAGACCCGGGTGTCAGTGATCCGCCTCGAGTTACTGAGTGGCTGCCCAGAGAGGGCTCAGTTAATCTTCCTGCTTTGATCTCTCCCTGCTCCAAAATAAACAGCTTTGTCAAAACCTCATTCTGAGAGCTGAGCCATGCTGAAGACAATTGTTTTATTTATGATCATTTCTTATCTTTAAGGAAACGACTCCAGAATAGAAAAGTACGGCACCTTGTCTTCCACGGGCTGATTTCAAACCAGTTTAACTGGATAGACTCTTTTATTTCATTCAACATGCCTTGCAGGCTGATAAGTGATTTATCATATTCTGAATATTAACTCAGGTCCCATGGATCGCTTCCTTCCTTTAAGGCCCCCTCACCTCCCTCCCTTCTACACTTTGAGCCAAAAAGGATCTGGAATTTTGATTTTGTTTGAAATTCACATAACAAGGTTTGAAGTTAAAAAAACAAAAAACAAAAAACTTTGGTTAAAATGGCACAGCACTATTATTTCCTATTAAGCTGTATGGGAAGAAAAAGCCACCCAGACTGCTGAGATGCACCATTTATGCACGTGGTAGTCTCTGAAAATAGAACTGTGATGAGTTGCACTTCTCTCCTTAATCTGAGGATATGGCTTGAGAGTCAAAATTTCAAGATTATTATTTTTCTGTATTCCTTTGTGAGGACTGACAACTCAATTATTCAGCAGATGGATTCTCTACTGATGGGTCTTTCATGTTAAGGATCACTAGTAGCTCCTAACAATACTCAGGTTAATTACTTGCTTTGTTGACATGTGGCTCTCTCTCTGCTCACTTTTTTCCAAGAGTTAGAAAATGTTTGACTCAATTAGCACTTTCTCTCTTCCCTAGTCCCTAGAAGACTGCGAAAAGGTAAGGAAAACACAGCTTTGTCTGATAATTTACAGAAACTTGAGAGACCATTATCAACCTACAGACAGAGAACAGCCAAGGGATATGGAAGAAGAAAACTCAAGAGTCTTCCCATGTCACAGCTTGGCCTTCCCAGTATGTTCTCATCTATTTTATGTGAAATTTCAGATCATCGTCATCATCGCTATCTCACACACACACACACACACCCCTAAAAAACACACTCCAGTTCTAAGACATAGGTCCAAGGAGGAAAGCATCCTGTGGTACATTTATTTCCTACCCTAAACTAGTTAAAAGTGAAAGCATATGGACCTCCTTATTATGCTTATAGGTGTATGGAGAAAATGACATATAACTGAGTATTCCTGACAGATTGATGATTCACATGTGTGAAGCTACATTTGTCAAATAAACATATGCCAAGGAACTAGTGGTATGCTATTTAATCGGATAAAGTAATTTTTACCCTTTCTAGATAGATGATACCATTTATTTTTGTTTTCATTCTGCTAGACAGGTTAATAAAAAAAAAGTCTGACAAAGACTCTAAACCTTTCCCTGAAACCAGGGCCAGCTCAAGACTGCCCGTCAGGAAGGGATTAGGGGCACTTCTGTCTGCAGGGCAAGATGGGGGCTTGTTGGAGCTGCATTTATTTAGCAAGCAGAGTCTTAACTCTGACTGGAAAATATGCTGAAGGAGACTACTGTGGGGTACAAAAGCACACCCTAATGCCCTTCACTCCTGGCACTGCCACTGCCCAGGAAGTACACTAATTTTAATATGCCACCCACTGGAAGCAGAAATTAGGCCTATATAGGTTTGAACTGGATATAAAAATATACTCGAGGTCTGAATGCTATTCTTCTGCCAGCTCATACTGAAGCACACACTTATAAACATAAGAAACCCAAGTAACCTAGTTTAGCCAGCCCCGGGCTCTTCTCAACTGAGTGGCAGTGATGGTTATACCCATTGCCCTCACTTTCCCCTGAAACGCCTGACTTGGAGCCACACTGGAAGTGAAAGCTGGCTGGGCCAAGGGCATGGCTGGCACTGGAGGTGGGGAAGCACATGGACTTCGGGGAGTTAGGATAAGGAAGAAGAATGCACACCTCCTTGAATGGCCAGTCTGTAATGGATGATGAGGTTGGGCCTGCAGTCACAAAGAAATTGCAGTTGAACTGTAACTGGTGAGGTAAAGAACACTGATATTATTTCTACTTAATAATGCAGGCTTTAAGTTGTAGATAAACTGTATAAATGAGGAATTTTAAATTTTGAGAGATTTTTGCTTATGCTTTACACAAAATTTAAAATGAAAAAGGCTTCGGCTATAAAATCACAGTTTCCCCATAAAACAAAGATCACAAATTCAAGGGCAAGTGTATTTAAAATCACAGGTAGGACACCTGTGAAACAGAATAATTTTACAAAACCACATTTCCTTTATTTTCAAGTTAACATTCATACAGTAACTCGAATTAAGCAATTATTGTAGAGGTCATGTGGAATCTGTCTAAACAAAGAATAACATGGTAATAGAGTATCAACGCAATGCATAAAGACGGTTTTACAATACTTGAAAATAGTTTATTTTAGCAAGTATTTAAAATAATCATTTGTTGAACAAAAGCTCTTCATCACAGCTTTTGAAGTTCTGCCTAGACCTTATCCAAATAACTATATTCTGAGTTGATCATCAAATTCACAAGCTTTCCTTTACCTTGATTTATAACAGCAATGATAATGACCACTGTTTACTGTGTATTTTATAAACTATTCCTTACAATCCCAAGTGATAATCCTTTTTCCTGGATGTGCACACAGAGGCAGAACACCTATAATAATAACCATCTATCATCAACTGTTTGCCAAGAAGGTATGAACAATGCCTCACGCCCTTTACATATATTTTTTGTCATCCTCCCAGTAACCAGCAAGGTAGATATTAATATCCCCATTTACAAATGAGGAAACTGAGGATAAGTCAGAAGTTATTTTCCCACTAATAAATTACTGTAAATTAGTAAAACAAAGAACCAGGCTTTATATTAGCTCCAAAAGTCATATTCTTTCTTATTCACTTAACAGCCTACTTACAACTGAGGGGAAAAATATACAGAAATCAGGAATAAATGGGCAACACTTTTTGTCACCATCCCGTCCTGCATCTAATTAATGAACCCATCCAATGGAACATACTTTTCATGACAACAGAAGTTCTTTTACCCTAACTATGTTTACTCCTAAGGCTGTAGATTCCCACTTATTTGCTATCAAGAGGAACTTTGTTTAAAACTCAAGGGGTGAAAAGTTTTGCGTGCTTAGTAAAAATGATCAACCTCTAGTTCTGCAGAATCTTGAGAAGTGCAAACCCAGCAACTTACCTGGTTGTTGTTGGTTTTTAATAAGGGTGGTGGCGGTTCGTGATGTAGGGGTGAGGAAGCAGAACTGCTTTCACTATCACTGCCATCACTTAAGCTAACTCTGAAAAGAAACAGAGAAGTCATAGGCATCATTACAGACAGTTCCTGAAATATCCAAAGAATTAAGCGCAGAGAGTAAGGAATCCCAACACTAGTCACTGTGAACTTGTCTTAACTCATATAACCGCTACCATGTATTGGCGTTTTACTTTGTATCTGGAATAGGGTCAAGTGTTTTATCCACTACTTCTCATTTACTAATCCCCATTTCACAGATGAGGAAACTGAGACCTAGAAAGACTAGGCCACTCACCTAGCGTCACAGAGGTAAGAGTGGAGGTTATAGGATTCACACCCAAGCAATGGGACCTGAAGCTGGTGCCCAGCCAGTATATCTTACTGGCTTCATTTATTCATTCATCTCCCTGTTCCAGCTCCATCCACCTACTATCATAAGCATGTCACCCAAGCTTGCAGGTTAGCAAAATTAGACAGTTCACAGGTTACTACCTTTTCCTCCTTTCCCCCAGCCTATTTGCTACAGGTGAAATTTTTACAAATATGGCTAAAATACAGGCTGCAGGAATGGAAATAACTGCTAAGAAGAATGCGGACTAGAGCCCTGCAGGACTGACAGCTCAGGGTGACATCTGAGGATGGGATGTGTGAAGCCCAATACGATAGACCCATCACCAATCATTTCCATAGTGTAATGATGCAAAGCTGACCCTAGTTCTGACACAACAAGTCATTGTAAATACACCACAGCAACATGAAGAGACAGCACGTTTGGGATAACTGCTTTAGAAAAATGCAATATCTTTCAACAATGAAAGACAATAAAAATATCACCTCCTCCCCAATTTTTTCCTTTTCAGAACAAAATGGAATTTTCTTTTAGCCAGAATAGGAGATATTTCTTCATTCTACTCTGTTGAATGTATGCCCTCTTTTAGAAATACCCTTCAGTGTTTGCTCCCTCTCCTTGGTTATATAGTAACCTAATATAATATTCTTCTCAGAAACAGAAGATGCTTTAGAAATCAGGATAGTTTTTCTTTTGCTCTAAATAGGCAATCACATTCCAGCTCTATAATATATTCAGAGAGACAAGATACAAGACAGGAAATGAAAAGGATACACTGAGACATCCTTTTAGCAAAAACTGATGGAACTTCTTTTTCTTAACTAAATTGCATTAATGAAGTGTTCAGTTGAAGCACTGCTTTAAAATGCTTCTTGACTGAAGTGGAGGCTGAGTATTTAAACTGATTAAACAGTTGAGACTTCACAAGTGCAATGAAGATCAAATGTTATGCTGGTGGGGACTGTGCTAACAGCACATGTCAGGAGGGGAGAAAAGCCTTTCCAACAACTGTGCGTCACATCGGCCAACTCACAAACGTGTATCATCTGACCTGTATTGATTCAGGGGATGGAGCAGGAAGGGGGCAGGCCCCAGCTCATCACAGAATATGGAGATCTTCTATGTAACAATAACTTGGGAAAGTGTCTAAGTAAATGTCTAAGCGTCATGCATTTTTCACCAGCTACACGTAAGAGCAGCCAGTGGTCAGGATGTTGGTTGTTATAAAGACGCTCCTCACCTACAAGTTTCAGTCCATTTTTAGGCTTTTTTTGCCCTATCAGTTTCCTTCTTGTCAGATTAAAGACTTCTAAAGGGAAATATTATAAGGCCAAGGCCATAAGGTTCCTTATTTTCTCCTATTTAAAAGGAATACAGATGGGTGAGTTTGGGAGACAAGGCGGAGAAAGAGATATTGAGTACGGCCATAAGGAAGAATCGCTGAGAGATTTGATAGGGCATATACTCTAAGGAGCCTCTTCTCAAAGGACACAAAGGCATCACCAATTAGCAACATATGGTCTGTCCAGTATGGGTTAAGATCGCACTCTTTATAGGAATTTTAGGGTAACAGATAATGGGAAAAGATTTAACGCAATAATTATAAATGTAATTTTTAAGTTCAAATAGATCCATACTTTTTCTACTCAAAACGCATTAAAGTAAGCATGCCTATTTGTTTTCCTCATGATAAAGAAATAAAATCCTCAAGGCAATTTCAAGTTGACTATTAATTATAAGTGACATGAATTACCATCTTATAATGTAGAATTATGCCTCACCGCATTAAAGCTACTTAAGGAACCTAACTGTCAGCACACTTAAAAGGAATTTATTTTCTGGAAAACACACAGGTGATCCTAGTTTTACTTAGGTCACACACATAATGCATTGAAGCCAATTATGCATTTCTAACTACAAACAGCAAACACATTTCCTCAGATTCTGAGCTACCTACAGCAATGGATCTACACAAATTCTTCAAATGAAAGCAGAGTTAATTTCAGCAGCCAGTCCTGCCACCTTGGCATTTACTTTGAAGAGCAAAGACTTCTAATAGGACTTCTTCCCTATACAATTTATGGAGGAAAAGCCTCTCCTTTCTGAGAAAAAAGAATAAATAGTTCCCTGGAGAAGTTGCGTAAGCATGCCAAGGTACTGCAACTTAAAAAATGAATGTGACCATTTACTGCCATTGTTTTTGGCGTCGCACACTTTTGCTGTGGCTATACTATTAGGCGGAGTGAAAAGGTATGTTTCCATTACAGGGAACCTCATTCCTTCCAAGACACTCACCTGCGACTTCGGCTGCCTCCTCTATTTACAGGTCTCTCCATTTCGGAGTCATTGTCATTATCCTCTGCCTCATCTGATTCTTCCTCATTGTCATCGGAATGCAGATCTTTCATTATAGACCTTAAAGGACCTGAGTAATGACAACGAACCACAGGCAATCAAACACACTTAGCCACATCAGACACAGAGGAATGCTCACCAGCACAGAGCACTGGTTAAAAATTACCACTATCATATAGATTTATACAATTTACATGACCAATTTGGTAGTTTCTGGAATGCAACTTCTGCCAAAACACTATTGCTTTCATAACAGATGCCCGAAAATGTTCTTTAGAAGATCTCTATTTCCTAGGGATTTTTTTCTATGCATTTTTCTTCCTTAGGAAAAATCACACCTAAAAAGAAAGCTCTGTTAGTAAATTGAATGTTTTGTTAGGTTAATCCGTGTATTGAAAAGTTGAGACTAATAAATCACCATGGTTGTAACTTGTTCTTAGCAGCGCAGCCTTTGTGTGGTAGTTTTTGATCTGTTAAGGTTTAGCTGTTCCTTTTATTTCAAGGTCAATTTCAGGTCAAGCAAGCATTTCAGTCAAGTTCAGATTATAAAGTATTTCAATTCCATGGTGTAATGTCCTATCTCTGATTTTGTATTGATCTTGGACACAAGGTCTTGTTGCAACAATTCTGTGTAGCCAATTTTATTTTACTTTTTAAGAAATTCCTGGCAAAATACTGGCATGTGTTTACATAAATAAGACCATGTAATAAATCAGGTGCCCAGAATATTCAAAAGAGTATCCAGTATTAGATGGGAGAGAAAAATCAATTCAGATTATTCTAGAATTGAAAAAACAAACAAACAAATGCATCGTGTGGCTTATTTTCGTCATACTACTCTAAATGTGATGAAAACAAAATAGATATTTCTAATCTTAACAGAAGAGATTGTAAAGGCAACCAAGAAAGTGAGAGAGGCATTTTCATTCTGGATTAGCCAATTCCTAAAGTCTAATCTGTGACAGGACTGTCTGAGCTATCATTAACTCACTTCTAAAATAAGTATTGACTCTCTGTAATCTCACATTCTGCAAAACCCAAATTTCTCTGCTTTTGTAATGGGCCTTTATCTTTGGAAGTCAGTGGAACAAAAACTCTGAACACCCAAAATGAACAGTGTCTTATTTTTTCCTGGAAGCTTAGCCTTAGCCTGAACACACACAACAGTTTAATCCTTTTCAAAACATACAAGGCCATCAGGAATTCAGCGTGGTCAATGAAAAAGGCAATGTGTGACATGATGCTCAGAAACAAATTATTTCTTGACACTATCTCACTTTTCATGTTAAAAAAAACAAACAAACAGAAAAAAGGAGCCCACATTTGAAGAGTTTCCACACATGAAAAAGTGGAACATATATTTAGTTAATGTTCCAGTTAAAATTTTTTTATTAAATTTCTTTATTTTGAGTTGAGTAGAAGAAAATATATTTTAAAGACAGCAAATTAACACTCACCAAAGAAAAAGGTCTACTAATCTGTAGAAAAATAATAAAATGAAAGATGTCCAGGAGGGAGACTAAAAACCTATTTCTCTCTGTCAAAGTCTCTCAAGTCCAGCTTTTGCTATTGTATTTCCTTTGGGAACTCCCTGGAATGGGCTGTGTCTATAATCCCTTTGTAAAATGGGACTCTGATGGCAGGGACTGGAAAAAGGGGAATTTCTAAAGGTCGGCCTCATACAACAGAACAATACTCAAGTGCATTCCTAGGGGAAATAAAAACAACTGCATAAAAGCCAAGTTATCATTCAAATAATAAAACAGTAGAAAATAGGCCATAAATCAACTCATTAAGATGTTATATGAGAAAAATGTCTCCTAGTTGGCCCAGGAGATGTGGATACCTTGTTGCCTGGTCTGGGACGGTGTGAAGCTGGAGCTGGAGCTGGAGCTGGAACTGGCAGGACTGGGTTGTTCAGACTTGAAAGAAGAAAAAGTTATCATCAATAAATGTACAGGACACTACATGTCTAAAATTAAAGCCACTATTTTTGCTCAAACATATTTTACCCCACAGAAACAGTCTGACACTGTGTAAGAAAAATGACTATAAATTGCCTTATGTCGAAAACCCTAACACAGAGAGTCAGTGTCCTTTTCGTTTTGCCCATCATATTTTTATTAGATGCAGAAACAAGTGTAAAAACTCAGGTATAAAGAGGGAAACACCTGGGTGTGATACGAGGCAAGAACCTGGCTTTGATTCCACTCCTATGTTTACTGCTATCCGGATCTCGTTCTGAAAGATACCTTGATTACCCTTTCTGCAATGTTTGATTGACTCAACTGGTTAAAACATAGTGGTAATGAGGCCAAGGTCATTAGTTCAATCACATTATGAGCCAGTTACTTTCACTCTGGTCCAAGGCCATGACCCAACCCTAACCCCATTCATCCAGTTCACAAATAGGAGACCTGGCCAAGTCCCACAAATGAGTCAGGGGAGAATGTTCCCACTACTTAAAAAAACAAAAAACAAAAATAAAAAAACCACCCTTTTGATTCCACAGCACACTGATGCAAGGAAAGAGCATCACATACACACACCCCACTCTCTTACTCTCAATGCATTCCCTTCATCCTTCAGTACCCAGAATAAATTTCCACATCCTCCTTGACCCATCAACTCAGAGTTCTCGTCCTTCCCCAAACCCACTGAAAATACGGATCATCTGCTTAGAAGATATGCAGTAGTATCGTTCTACCTCCGACGTGTATGTCTTTTCTTTCTAGTAGCCTGCAAGCACTTGAAAAAGCAAGGATTGGGGCATTTGTCTTGTGCTGCTTGTTATTCCCTCGTACTCAGCAACATGCATTGCATACAGCAGGCGCTCTATCTGTGACTGGTGGCACATTAGGCCCTCTGGTCCACCATCTGCCAGTTTTTGTTTTTTGTTTTTTTTTGCAGTACGTGGGCCTCTCACTGCTGTGGCCTCTCCCGTTGCGGAGCACAGGCTCCGGACGCGCAGGCTCAGAGGCCATGGCTCACGGGCCCAGCCGCCCCGCGGCATGTGGGATCCTCCCGGACCGGGGCACGAACCCGTGTCCCCTGCATCGGCAGGCGGACTCTCAACCACTGCGCCACCAGGGAAGCCCTGTCTGCCAGTTTTTATGAGACTTTATAGTAGGTAAAGATGGGAAGAGAAAACACATGGACAGAACTGTGCAGAGAAATTGATCATGCCATCCACACATTTGAATTTTACATATTTAAGGCCCAATTTAGTCTAAAATAACAATGTTGATAAAATTGGTTGAAAGAGTGGACCATTTCTATTCCATTTTTAATGTGCTCATAGTTTCAACTACATACTCATGTTTTGGTTTTCTTAATTAATTTATTTCTGGCTGCGTTGGGTCTTCGTTGCTGCACCCAGGCTTTCTCTAGTTGCAGCCAGTGGGGGCTACTCTTTGTTGCGGTGCGCGGGCTTCTCATTGCGGTGGCTTCTCTTGTTGTGGAGCACGGGCTCTAGGTGCATGGGCTTCAGTAGCTGTGGCACATGGGCTCAACAGTTGTGGCCTGCAGGCTAAAGCGCAGGTTCAGTAGTTGTGGCACATGGGCTCAGTAGTTGTGGCTCGCGGGCCCTAGAGCACAGGTTCAGTAGTTGTGGCGCACGGGCTTAGTTGCTCCGCGGCATGTGGGATCTTCCTGGACCAGGGCTCGAACCCATGTCCCCTGCATTGGCAGGCGGATTCTTAACCACTGCGCCACCAGGAAAGTCCCCATACTCATGTTATCTGAGAAACATTTGAGGTCTTCTCATGGACAAGAAACATCTTTCTACTTTGCTCAGTGGGTGACTACGTTTATCACGGCCACGTGGAGGACAAACAAACAGCACAATCAGAAGCCACTCCATGAAGGTGAGAATCTCAGTTCAGCTCGTATTACAGTTTCTCACCCCTGATTTTTTCATCTCTCCTCTCAGCACTGAACCCACTACTCCCCCCTCTCCAAGCAACACCAAGCTCCACAGACTCAGACACAAGGAAGCACTTTCAGGCATTCCTAATGCACACTTCACATCCCCAGGCTGGATGGGAAAACAGGTGTCAGTAATCTACCACTCACCCTGCAGGAAAAGAGCCAGACGGGATCTCTAATGAGCAGCAGGCGGCCCACCAACCCATCACCACTGCAAGATTTCCTTGAGATTTGCAGTACAATGTCCTACACATTGCTGTTTGCGGCCCACAAAGGAGAGCTGGTGGACAAGGACAGAGGCCTGTGGGAGGTACTCTTCATTTCTGTCAAGTGGCTTTTCCACTGTCCAGTCACTATGGTGAGTCACACACTGAAAGGGCACGCAGTCAGCAGCAACGTGCAATGCTCAGCTGCAAAACATTTCTCCCGTGGTCCACAGAGCACTCCCTTTCCTCTCGAAGTTGCTCTTTTCAGCCATGAAAAGTGTCTGCAAATGGTATTATTTTGATAGCTCTGGAAACCATTTGGGAGCCAAAAGAGAGGTTTCCTTATAGTGAGCAGAGAGAGCTCTAATCCCCATCCTGCCTGGCCAGTACGCGTTGTCGCACTGGACTTTAAAGGAGCTGTTCTGCCAGAGCTATTTGCTGAGAGTGACATTGATTAGGATCAAGAGGACGGTGGCCATCTCTCCAACTACCCCATGCTAAATGTGACCCATCTGTCTCAAGCATCATGCCAATGCCCGAACCAAATCTGGAGGCAGCCTTCTTTTAGTTTCTTAATCATAAACAAGGTTAATAATGCCACAGTTGCTAACCATCATAATAATGCCATAGTTTGCTAACTGGAAAACAGTAAAAATACGCAACACAACAGGAGAAAAAGGCTTTCTATGCAATGTTTATCATTAACACCCTGACTCTTCCACCAAACATTCGAGCAGGCTTACAGTAGAAGACATATTCATTCAATGAGAATATTAAAATGGAAAGTTGAAAGCAACAGAAGTGGATGGAGGAGGATAAAATGTTGAATGATGGGCAGAAAATTCCAATGTCCAGGAAGCTTTTTGCAATCAGGACAACGACTTGTAGAATTTGAGAGCTGAGGAGACCTTTGAGATGATTGAAAGGAGTGATTCTCATACTTTCTTGAGCAGTTGAGAATCAACTGGAAGACTTGTTAAAATGCAGACCCACCCGGGGTTTCTGATTCTCTAAGTCTGGGATAGTGATGAGAAACTGGATCTCTTACAAGTTCCTAGGTGATGCTGATGCTGCTGTTCTGAGGGTCAACCAGACTTTTGAGAACCACTGACCAAAGACTCAGAAATTCACAGCTGTGAATTTTCATCAGAATCAGCTGGGTGGATTCTACACATGAGGAGATTCTGATTCAATGTTTGGTGGGGTGGGGTGTGGATGCCAGCCATGTTTATATTTTAAAAGTTCAACAAATGATACTAATGAACACCACTGATATTAAGTTGATCACTTCTCTTTTTATACAGGCAAAAAACATGTTTTTGAAAGAATCTTAATTTTAAGAAAGCGTAAGAGTTTGCATCATGAGAAAAAATAGAAACTTACTGCTCTATCCAGAGATAGTATCCCTGCCTACTCTTCCAAGTATTTGGCAAGAAAGCACCCTGACAGAACATGGTTACCAGTAAATAAAAACATTTATGAAGCATGTACAATTGTGTTTTGGTGGATGGACCTTAAACTAACCTAAGCTGACCAGGACAAAATTCAACCAGATGTTAACTGCTCAAAAAGCCACTCTGCTACTAGATGAGGCTGACACAGCCCTAGATTTTAACAAGTCCAACAAAACAGAGCTGCCGCTCACTTTAAGTTTGTATTTTTCAAAAAAAAAAAAAAAATAGATTTACCCCCCAAAAATACAAGTCAAGGATGACTATTTAAACTAGGTAAGGTTGTGTGCTTTACAAAAATATTCACCATGAACAGGGCTAGATTAAGATTTTTTTTTTTTGTACGCGGGCCTCTCACTGTTGTGGCCTCTCCCGTTGCGGAGCACAGGCTCTGGACGCGAAGGCCCAGCGGCCATGGCTCACGGGCCCAGCCGCTCCGCGGCACGCGGGATCCTCCCAGACCAAGGCATGAACCCGCATCCTCTGCATCGGCAGGCAGACTCACAACCGCTTCGCCACCAGAAAAGCCCTAGATTAAGATTTGTATAGGCCCTGAGGATTGAAGAGATTATGGTATCTTCCTTTTCCCTCCCTAGGTATGCCAAAAACTAAGTGCAGGGAATTCCAATGAGGTTCTGAATTTTCCCTTAATTTAAAACTTGTTTTTGAATATCAAAATTCTCCTCACTAAAAAAAATTTTTTGCTTCTTTTTGCTGATGCCCTAAGCACGTGTTTAGCTGATTTACTGAGTAATCACACACTATACATGAAGTTTCTTTAAATGGTGTGCTCCACAGTGACAAAACTATAGGCTTAAAAATCTCAAATCTATTGCTCACTAATATATGTTTTTGGAAAGAACGCTTAAGCATTAGTTTCCTCATAGAGTGAGGGCACTGAACCTCACGTGGAAGCGATAATATTAAGTTGATATAATAAAGTAAAAACTCCTAACCCACTGCTGTTACAATGGCAGCTAATCAATACTTAGTTGCTCCTATTATTTACAATAGATCGCAAATTCCTCTACTGCCTAAAATAAGATATATCTTTACTACCAAAACAATGGGCCTACCAAGATTTGCAATGCAATCTTCAACATTAAATGGCTACGCAAAATCATTTTGTAATGAATTTTCTACAGAGGATTATTTTTGTCCAAGACAAATAAGAAAAACTGCATGTTTATAACTCCTAGAAGTTAAGTGCTGCAAACAAGAACACCTGTCAAGGCAGGTCACATGACAGGACTTATAAAATCTGCCATTGTTCCTTAAACTGGGAGCAGACTTCCTCCTTAGGTAATCAGAAGGCAGAATTTCCATCTTTTCTAATGGGCAACTATATTTATGAACAAAACTTCAACTCGATCTTTAAAAAAATAAAAATAAAGAACAGGGGGGAGAATTATATATACCTTTCTTCAGGAGAAAGGAAGAGAATACCATGTAACTAGTTAAATTATTTTAGACACATTGCTACCTTTTTTTTCACAAATTTCTATTTTGTTTAGAAAATGAAAACACATACCCTGCGATAAAGATCATCTTTTCTTTGCACAAATATTCAGAAAGACTGTGTCAAGGATGAGTACTAATCAAAGAAGAAAATACAAATGTCATACACTTTTAAAAGACTAATTCATGATGGATATTAACGAAATTTATGTAGCAATCATTTCACAATACATTCATGTATCCAATAATTACGTTATATACCTTAAACTAATACAATGTTATATGTCAATTATATCTCAACAAAACTGAAAGAAAGAGACTACCTTGGACTTCCCTAGTGGCACAGTGGATGGGAGTCCCCCTGCCAATGCAGAGGACACGGGTTCAATCCCTGGTTTGGGAGGATCCCACATGCTGCTCAAGCAACTAAGCCCACAAGCCACAACTGCTGAGCTGGTGTGCCACAACTGCCCGCACGCCTGAAGCCCACACGCCTGGAGCCTGTGCTCTGCAGCAGGAGAGAACACTGCAGTGGGAGGTCTGTGTGCCGCAGCGAAGAGTGGTCCCCGCTCGCCGTGGCTGGGGAGGGCCCATGTGCAGCAGCGAAGACCCATCGCAGCCAGGAATGGATAAATAAATAAATGAATTTATAAGAAAAAAAAAAAGAGAGACTACATCATTTAGTTTCTTTACTATAAAGAAACTGAAGATAATCCAACTCAACTTTCAAATATACATTTGATTTTAAAGAAAAATGACCTATAACATCCGTTCTATACAATTGTGTAAATGTTCTTCATCCTATGAACACACTCTTACCAATTTCTGTTAATAGGTAATATATTGTGGTAGCTATGTCAATTCAAGGTAAGAAGTTAAGCAAGGAAATAAGTATTCAAAGTTATAAAATAACACTTAAATTTAACAAGGTCAACGCAAGAGTGAATTGTCAAAAGGTTAGAAACAAGAGAACTTTTATTTTCATTTGGTTTTACATTAATAACTCAAAATAAACATGCTAAAGGAACAAAACCTTATATAGAAAGGTATATGAGAATAAGATTGGAAAAATCAGTCAATAACTCTAACCTCTTAATGTATCTTTGTGTAGCTCTATCATAGTCTTTATTTCGTATGATCTGCCATGAGAAAGGCAAGTACGTTCTATGGACTACATGTGCCCCCGCCCCAAGAAATTGTATATTGAAGTCCTAACCCCCATGTGATGGTATTTAGAGATGCAGTCTTTGCGAGTAATCAGGTTTAGATGAAGTCATAAGGGTGGGGCTCTCATGATGGGATTAGTGCCCTTATTTAGACAAGACACCAGAGAACTTGCTTCCTCCATCACCCCTCCCATGTGAAGACACAGTGAGAAGGTGGCCAGCTGCAAGCCAAAAAAAAAGAACCTTCACAGGGAAACCAAATCAGCCAGCACCTTGATTTTGGATTTCCCAGCATCCATAAATAAATACATAAATAAATTTCTGTAACTTAAACTACCCAGTCTATGGTACCTTGTTATGGCAGCCAGAGCTGACTAAAATAGAACACATTTTTTAATCTCCATTTTACTGATGATGAAACTGAAGCAAAATAAAATTAAGTGGCCAGTGGGTAATATTTATTAAGTGACCAATGAGATGGTACAGAAAAACCCAAACGAACGTTTTGGCCAGCCCAATAGGTGGATTACAACCAAGTTTTGTGACTTCTAATCCAGTGCTCACTCTACTACACCTACTGACCTTGAAAAAGTGCTATCAATTTAAAGCAGGGTCCTGAACACACTAACACCCTTTTATAACACTAGTGTCAGGGAACAAAGTTTTCTATGTCACTGTGAAACTGAATATTCTTCTGTCTAAGGGACATCTTGTGATCAGCACCCAAAGCAAACCAGTGGTAAGACAAAACACTTCATCCCTGGGTCTGAATGTGTCTGTATCAACTGCTTCTAACATTCGTCCAATCAATACTACAATGTATTTTGGCTACTCGCCTCTCTAGTACAGTAAGTTTTGTTTTTTAATAAAAAAGCAAGTTAGTTTCTCCTCTGAATTTTCCCGATCCTCTGGACATTGGCAGTGATCGAGAGGACCAGCCAGCACATCAGGCAACACACTACAATCATTTATTTTATTTGCCTTCAAGGGTGATCTACTCTCTTTTCCCAACCCTTCTATACAATTCCCATAAACTCCAGGGGTAAAAACAAAAAAAAAAAACAGAAATACGAAACAGAATTCATGCTTTAAGTAACCTGTCAACAACTCTTTCTTTGAAAACAAGGTTTAATGGAGAAAGGACAGTGGAATAGGAAGCTGGAACCATTATTGCTAATTACTCAGGTCTGTGACCACACGGAAGAAACCACATCTCTCCCTGGCAAATCCTCTCCATTTGTAAGTATTGTGACAACTTGAGTGAACCTGATGTTACATTATAATTGTATTTAGTCTCTTGGGCCCTTGTATTATCAAAAGCTATTGTTATACCCATCATTTGCCTGTAAAAGAGCAAGATCCTAAGACTTACCCTCCCCCCTGGTTAGCAAAAGAGCAAAGATCTTTATTTCTGTTATATTTTCAATTTACAGACAAAATTATCCTGGGTGCCAAGATAATTGGCTTTATATTGAGGTGCCTCTGTTTTTACAATTGCGTTTGCTTTCTTCGTTATTACCGTCATCTTCACTATTATTATTAAATGCTGTCATCATTTTGTACTCCCTGTCTGAGAACACAAAATCCCATTAGGAAACGAAATGGCCTTGGGGAACAAGGGTCTATAAATCTTTCCATAAGACCCTTTTCCACACTTAGGGATGGCTATAATTTTCTTTTAGCTTCCTCTCTTTTAAACAGAGGAGCCTCAAGTCTTTTATCTCTCATCACCAGTTGTACTTTGAAGGCTGCTACTGACTATTGTGGCCAGAACATGTGATCTTTCAAAAAAAAATCCAGTTGCTGCAAGATGGTGCATGTGCCAGATGTGTTCTGAAAATCGCTCACTTGTTAAGAGCTTTAGGAATGAGAAATCATCTGGAAACAGACCATTTACAGTTGTACCACCTATAAGCATGTTACTATTCCTTGAGCAAAGACTGTGCACACAGAAGTTGAGTTTCACAACTGGCCATTAAATATACCACTTGGTTGTAATGTTAGAGACTTATCTTTTAACTGGTCTCTTTTTCTCTTTCGTGTGTTTTGAGGGCAGAGGAAGAAAAAAGTTACAAGTGAGAGGGTTTAGAGCTGTAATGCCTCACAAAAGAGAAATAGGAAGAAAAAGAGTTTCCTGATAGAACTGCCCCATAATTAACTGCTACTGAAGCTGACCAATGAACATCAAAACACCACTGCTCATCAGTTAACAATAAGATCCCTTAACTGTTGTCAGAACTACTATTCAGTTACTTGTGAAATAACCCACCTGTATAGCTCACAAGCACTTGAAATAATGAAAAAGTATTAGTGGATTCTCGCTCTATATAAGGGCAGTGTTGAATTGAACAAAGTCCTAAAAGTACGTTATATGTGGTTATAACTCTCAGTTTGGGATTATAAAATTTTAAATATTAAAGTAAATTAAACAGAATAAATTCAGAGTATCAAAAACATGGCAATTAATTGAAATGAAGTAAAACACAGATACATGTAAAGAGATCTTGACAAGATATTTAACTGCATTTCCTTATTAATTTTAGACCTTTTTAAAAATGGCTTACTTAAAAATGGTCATAGAGTATTTGACTGACACCAATAGAATCTTTATAGACTTACACAAATGTCAAGAAGTTTTATTAATTTTAATCTTTCGACTATCTTAGAGAATTTTCCCCATTAAATGTGAAGCTTAGATTTACTACCACAGCAGCAGCATCAAGAGTTCATTTTATTTGCTAAATCCTTATTTCCATGGTACTTGGACTTCCAAAATAACCAAAACCCACTGGGAAAAAAAGTTTTGATTGAAAACTAACCAATCATCATCAGGTTAAAAATGCAACACTTCTCATGATCAGTCTAGACAACAAAGATTGTTAATAGTTGCAAGGACTGTTTCTTTACAAGCCTTGTATCTTCCTAATTAGAATAACAGTGCATTTTCCAGGTAACATACTGGAGCCCTTTCTTCTGGATGAGAGGGCTTCAAAGTTCCTTGGGTGTGGATATGCACATATATGTTCACAAAGATGTGTGTAAGGTAATCCACAGAGGTAAAAGAAAATAGAACCTTTACTCATGTTTATTTTCTGTCTTTTCCTTTTAAATTTTCAAATTTTTGTATATGCTTTCTTGTATATAACATGCTAATATGGCTATTACTATATGTATAATTTGGAAATATACATATATAGGGGATACATGTTTGCTAAAACAAATGAGTTAAAAGTCTATAGATAATTATCAGTTTTAATTCTGTAATTTACCTGCTCAAATCTTAATTATATGACATAGATTTCAAATTCCGGAGTGACGTGTGCTAAACATATAAGGCAGCATCATTAAAATTTACTCAGGGACTGTCCAGATTTTTGTACTTTATGCTCAAAATTGACTTTAGAGCTTAAAATTTTAATTTTTAAGTTAAACGAAAATACTTTAACAGAGCTCCTTAACAAATAAGAGGTAACACAAACTTATTTAAAAGATAAAGTGCACATACATTTTCTTAAAATAATAGCCCAACAAAAAATACTTTACATAACCTCCTTCTCCCCTGAAATTTGAAATTCATTGCGGCTCTACTTGAAACTCTCATTTTATAGTGTGTGCTGAAATTTAAGTTACACGATTTATTAAGTGAAACTGAAAAGTTTATAAACAGTCTAACATCTAAATATGTTATACTTGCATTCACTTCTATTAAAATGTTAAATACTAACAAAACGTTTATAAAAATAAAATTATTTTTAAAAATTCCCTTCTATCTTAATGAAAATAAACTAAAATAGTAAAAACACAGCACATTTAAGAGACTGTTCTCATGTGAAAACATTAGGAGGTGAATTTTTTGTTCTCAATGTACCCCCTTAAAAAACGTGGTATTTAGAATCAACACATTCCCTATTAGTAATATTAGATTCTTGTCAAGAATAGGAGGAATGTTACTGCTTATAAGGCTCTAAAGGAACCTACATTTCCATGCACACATCTTATATAAGCCTAACAGTTGCTTTTCTTCATAAATCAATCTATTGTTGCACTTCATAATGAGAAGGCAGATTTACTGCCTTTTACCGCCTTTTCTCACCATCAGAAAGATGCCTATTTGGGTAATAGAACATTTCTCTTCTTCAAGGGTGTTTGCCATTAGGGAGGCAGGGGCAAGAACCTTTAACATCTGCTCCCTTCAAGTGAATGACACCTCTAGTTCTCACAGCCGGAATGCTGAAAAGCAAACGCCGGTACATTGATAAAAATTCTCTAACTTGAAAAAGCACAACACTTGAAATACACTGAAGACATACACATCTCTAAAACACGCATTTGGGATTTGAGGGTTATACTGTAAAAAACGGTAAAACATATCATTTTGATTGCTAACATTATAATGCAAATGCCATGAAATCATCATCGTAGTTAGAACAACAGGAGTTTCGAATAAAGACCTTTGATTCCATCATCTTGAATTTTCTCTAACTCTGAAAACAAACCTAAAGTACCGGCAAGTAAGACTTTAACCATTTGTCATCTCAGTATTGTGTGGTAATAACAAAAGAGTTTATAATATAGCCTTACATTCTTCTGTTTTTATTTACTTAATTTATTCTTCCCTCAGGGAGAAATATTGAAGAATTGTAAACTTTAGACTTCAATTTAAAAACAAGAGAAAGGCACTTGTCAGCATCTAATTCCTAACCATCTGCCTTTTAAAAATACACAAACATGTACTCACCCACTCACTCTAGTTAGGCTAAACATTCTTAGCAAGTAAGTAGATCTTGATGGATCTAAACAGAAGTTTCAGCAATCATAGTTCTACTTTTGGAAACACAGCTATCTTTAAACAGGCATCGTGATTCCTACTAGCAAATGCAATCGACCATAAATTAAAAGCAAACAGACACCATCCAAAACAAGTAAATAAAGTGAGGCAGGTATTGGAGTCAAGGGAGAACCTCCATTTTTGAGGAAAACTAAATTATGTCTTCTGTCCATGAATATGGAGTATTGCCTAGTGAGCTAACACTTGTTGTTACTTTGGGCTATCTTTTGTCACTTAAGCAATGGTTTCTGACAGTTTTACAGGCTGTTATCCCAAGGACTTCAGTATTTATGGCCTTTATTCACTTGGGCTTTTTGCTCTCATCCACTGATTACTAATCACTAAATAGATTTTTTTTTTTATGGGACTGAAATTAGCTCAAAAGATGTCCTTCGACAATGGCAGCTCAGGACAGTATCAGCTAAAGGTCTTCCACGGCCTCTTCCTTGCTCTCCTCAATTTTCTCTTCCTTACAGACAAGTTAATGAGGGTCCAGATCCACGCTGTTCAATTAGATCAACAGCACAAGTGATTTACAACATTCTTAGAGCATGGTTTAGAACCGTTTGTGAATTGATCCTCAGAAGCTCATTCAATTTCAATACCTCAAGGATGATTTAAAGACCTAAACTTGTTTTTAATCTTCATGAAACAAGAGCATTTCCTACTCATAGAATCATTATTCAGGAAAAGCTACAAACCTTACATACATACAGTATTTATACAGCTACAAATTCCACAAACCTTAGTGTACACAAGCATGTATGAATGTTTCAAAGATATATATTATATCTTAAAACTTCGGCACATTTAGTTCACAATATGGCATTCAAATTTCTTCCTATCTTGTAAAGGCTACTTACTACCTTTTTGTCTGCTCTACTTAAAAGAACCAAGTGCTGAAAAGCAAGTAGAAAACACAGACTCTTCTTTCCACTTAATTGCATTTGACTTAAAACATCTCCTAAGAGATTGGTTTTTATCTTATGAACAATGTGAAATGTGTAATAGATCACGTCCTCTTTACCAGCTGGCTGCTGGAAGCTTGGAAGTCAAATTACTCTAGAAAATGGTGTTTTCTGATAAACTAAAACTCTGAAAGAAAACTAGAAATGTTGATATTATTACTCTCATAAACTTCTGGATGAACTGAGCAAATTGCACAATTCCTTGAGTGTGTGCTAAGCAATGAGGTGGGGTGGGGAGCAGAGAAGGGAGAGGGGAGAAACTAGCTTTGAAGGAGCACTAAAGCTCCACTTACTGCTCTACAATGGAATTTACTAAATACGACTCTTCCTGAAATGAAAGGGATTATTACGATCAGCTTCTGTTTTCTCTGAAATTATGCTGGAATGAAAACATTTAAAAAAGGAAATGTTGTTTTAAAAAAAAGTTTCTTAAGCCTTTAGATATCTCCATGTCTGGATAAAAACAATGTGTTCTACTACATCAGAAAAACAATGTTAACTTATTGAGTTTAGTATTTACATGAAATTACTTTGCCCATTTATATATAACATTAACTATTTGGGCATCAAGTAACTGCATTTAATTTATAGACACCCATATGGTAAATTATCCTTGAATATGGTTCCAGGAAAATTTATTTCTGCCAATAAATGTGCATGCTTTCTGACATTCCAAATATAAAAGTATGTAACTCTCATATTTCTCTAGGAAAATTTGCCTAACTCTGAACAAATGCTATGTTCTTTAAATTTTGTTACTACTTCTCTTAGTTTATATTTGTCACATATATTAATCTGTAAGCCTAATTCCATTCAAACTGTCATACAATATGACTGTTAAAGAAATTAAAAATTAAATACATGTACTTGTGTAGAATTTATATACTCATAAATTTTAAGAAAATAAGTCAGTTTCCCTAGGATTATCAAAACATATTAAGGAAACAACATTTTAATGTGCAATTAAATGATAGCTAATTTGTATCAAATACTCTAGCAGTTAGATGACAAGGGGTGTCCTGTTATTTTTTTGTAAGTTAAAAACAGTACACTGTTTGCTTTTACATCTAAAAATATGTGACTGGGGAAAGAAAAACATTTTGGGTGTATGGCTTTGTAGTATACGATAAGCTATGTAATTATGAAAAAAATGGAAGAATAGTATTCTTTTCTAAATGAAAAGATTCATTTCAGATTAGTAAGATATTTATGTCTAATCCTTAGCTTCCCTAAAAAAATAAAAGTCTACAATAATCATGAATAGAAAAAACTTCAATTTCTTTAATATGTGTTTTAGTAATTCCTGAGTAGATAAAATATGTGTAAATGCTTCAAACTCAGAGGAGAAGGGTATCTTTTTTTTCTTCCTACCTTAAATCACAGCAGGGCTCCATTATAAAGTGAGTTATTATAAAATCATACCTCCTCTTTTATAAACATTGTCTCTAATTTTTCTTAATTAGATTATAGCATGCTACCTGCAAATTAGTGATCTAAAACTGAATTCTTCTATAAATCGAAACCCTGTAGTTCTTTTACTCATCTCACCACCCTCATCCCCCCACCCTCCCTTTCATTACCTTGTAGAACATCCTAGAAGCTATCTTTCCTATGAAGTTACTGCTCACAATAAATAAACTTTACATACAGCTGGCCTTTAAAAATCAGAAATACAGCAAGCAAAGAAATCATCCTCACCTCTTTTAAAAGGAAACAGAGTAGCCCTCAGGAAAACAGAAGTGCCCCAAAGTTCACATGTGTCAGCAAGGAGTTGAGAGCTGTTAAGAATGATCCTCTTGAAAAGAAAGAAGTCTCCTTAGGCACCCACATGTATATTTAGATTAGATTGGCAGTTTAAATGACAGCAAACACATGGTCATGACTTCCCAATTGCTCACTCGTCCAACACATACACACAGGCTAATCAGAAGCAAACATCCACTCCGAACTGTTTTAGAAACTAGCTTCTTCCATCTGATATGACCGTATGTGTGGTAAGCATACATTCTGCTAGAGAGATCAGATGTCAAACACTTAACTGTCTCTCCTAGTATACCTGGATCTTGAATCACATTGCTTTAGTTTTCCAGGACATTTCTCTAAAGTTAAGTCTGACTTATCAACTTAGGTCAGTTGAGTAAACTCCCTGCTCTATGTAACCTGCAGAGTTTTATGAAGTACATATTTCTTTTATAAAGAAATGGCCATGTGAAGGTTCCAGGATCTATTTGTCTTAGGAGTATTTTAACTGTAAGACCTGACTATCCTATCAGTAATAGCACACACTCCTAGTCCGTAAACAGGGCAAAGTCACTACAGAGGATCACATTTGCTTGTGCAAATAAAGAGTGGTAGAGTTACCGGGCTTCCCTGGTGGCACAGTGGTTGGGAGTCCGCCTGCTGATGTAGGGGATGTGGGTTCGTGCCCCAGTCTGGGAGGATCCCACATGCCGCGGAGCGGCTAGGCCTGTGAGCCATGGCCGCTAAGGCTGCGCGTCCGGAGCCTGTGCTCCGCAAGGGGAGGGGCCACAGCGGTAAGAGGCCCGCATACCGCAAAAAAAAAAAAAAAAAAAAAAGAAAAGGTAGAGATACTAAACATGAACTTTAAGCTCCTATTCATTACTGGGCCACTAGTAACATTTTCCAGTAAATAACACACACACACAAAGCACTATTTGGAGACAGCTATGAACTACACCTAAAACACTGTAGTGTTGTGTGTGTGTGCGTATATATATATATATGTATATATATATGTTTATATCATACCTGTTGTATATATGCACATATATTGAGATTCATACATATTAAGATGTGTTAGCAAATGAGATGCAAATAGCCAAATGCTCTATGATAGAAGGACAGGTTACAAAAAATGGTAAACAATTTTGCACTTAGCTCTAACGTCAAATACTTTGAAAACTCAATATTAATACAAGGGGTTAGTAAAATGGCTGGAATGGCGAACCCGACCACCAGGACAGGAAAAATGAGATTCGAGGGGAAGATGGCGGAAGAGTAAGACGCGGAGATCACCTTCCTACCCACAGATACATCAGAACTACATCTACATGTGGAACAACTCCTACAGAACACCTACTGAACGCTGGCAGAAGACCTCAGACCTCCCAAAAGGCAAGACACTCCCCATGTACCTGGGTAGGGCAAAAGAAAAAGGAATAAACAGAGACAAAACGGTAGGGACGGGACCTGCACTAGTGGGAGGGAGCTGTGAAGGAGGAAAGGTTTCCACATACTAGGAAGCACCTTCGCAGGCGGAGACTGCAGGTGGCGGAGGGGGAAGCTTCGGAGCCACGGAGGAGAGCACAGCAACAGGGGTGCGGAGGGCAAAGCGGGGAGATTCCCGCACAGAGGATCGGTGCCGACTGGCACTCACCAGCCCGAGAGACTTGTCTGCTCACCCGCCGGGGCGGGCGGGGCTGGGAGCTGAGGCTCCGGCTTCAGTCAGAGCTCAGGGAGAGGACTGGCGGCGTGAACACAGCCTGAAGGGGTTAGTGCATCACGGCTAGCCGGGAGGGAGTCCGGGAAAAAGTCTGGACCTGCCGAAGAGGCAAGAGACTTTTTCTTCCCTCTTTGTTTCCTGGTGCGCGAGGAGAGGGGATTAAGAACGCTGCTCTAGGGCTTCCCTGGTGGCACCGTGGTTGAGAGTCCGCTTGCCGATGCAAGGGACACGGGTTTGTGCCCCGGTCCAGGAAGATCCCACATGCCGCGGAGCGGCTGGGCCCGTGAGCCATGGCCGCTGAGCCTGCGCATCCGGAGCCTGTGCTCCGCAACAGGAGAGGCCACAACAGTGAGAGGCCCGCATACCAAAAAAAAATAAAAAGAACGCTGCTCTAAAGGAGCTCGAGACGGGCGCGAGCCGCGGCTAAAAGCGCGGACCCCAGAGATATGCATGAGACGCTAAGGCTGCTGCTGCCACCACCAAGAAGCCTGTGTGCGAGCACAGGTCACTATCCACACCCCCCCTTCAGGGGAGCCTGTGCAGCCCGCCACTGCCAGGGTCCCGGGATCCAGGGACAACTTCCCCGGGAGAACGCACGGCGCGCCTCAGGGTGGTGCAACGTCACGCTGGCCTCTGCCGCCGCAGGCCCGCCCCGCACTCCGTGACCCTCCCTCCCCCCCGCCTGAGTGAGCCAGAGCCCCCGAATCAGTGGCTCCTTTAACCCCGTCCTGTCTGAGCGAAGAACAGATGCCTCCGGCGACCTACAAGCAGAGGAGGGGCCAAATCCAAAGCTGAGCCCCTGAGAGCTGTGCGAACAAAGAAAAGAAAGGGAAATCTCTCCCAGCATCCTCAGGAGCATCGTATTAAATCTCCAAAATTAACTTGATGTACCCTGCATCTGAGGAATACATGAATAGACAATGAATCATCCCAAATTGAGAAGGTGGACATTGAGACCAAGATTTATTATTTTTTTTCCTTTTCCTCTTTTTGTGTGTGTGTATGTGTATGCTAATGTGTGACATTTTGTCTGTATAGCTTTGCTTTCACCATTTGTCCTAGGGTTCTATCCGTCCGTTTTTTTTTTTTACATTAAAATTTTTTTTCTTAGTAACTATTTTTTATTTTAATAACTTTATTTTATTTTACCTTACTTTATTTTCTTTTCTTTTATCCTCTCTTTCTTTCTACTTTTTCTCCTTTTTATTCTGAGCCGTGTGGATGAAAGGCTCTTGGTGCTGCAGCCAGGAGTCAGTGCTGTGCCTCTGAGGTGGGAGAGCCAACTTAAGGACACTGGTCCACAAGAGACCTCCCAGCTCCACGTAATATCAAATGGCGAAAATCTCCCAGAGATCTCCATCTCAACACCAACAGCCAGCTTCACTCAACGACCAGCAAGCTACAGTGCTAGACACCCTATGCCAAACAACTAGCAAGACAGGAACACAACCCCACCCATTAGCAGAGAGGCTGCCTAAAATCATAATAAGTCCACAGACACCCCAAAACACACCACCAGACGTGGACCTGTCCACCAGAAAGACAAGATCCAACCCCATCCACCAGAACACAGGCACTAGTCCCCTCCACCAGGAAGCCTACACAACCCACTGAACCAACTTTAGCCACTGGGGACAGACCCCAAAAACAACGGGAACTACGAACCTGCAGCCTGCAAAAAGGAGACCCCAAACACAGTAAGATAAACAAGAAGACAGAAAAACACACAGCAGATGAAGGAGCAAGATAAAAACCCATCAGACCTAACAAATGAAGAGGAAATAGGCAGTCTACCTGAAAAAGAATTCAGAATAATGATAGTAAAGATGATCCAAAATCTTGGAAATAGAACAGACAAAATTCAAGAAACATTTAACAAGGACCTAGAAGAACTAAAGATGAAACAAACAATGATGAACAACACAATAAATGAAATTAAAAATACTCTAGATGGGATCAAAAGCAGAATAACTGAGGCAGAAGAACGGATAAGTGACCTGGAAGATAAAATAGTGGAAATAACGACTGCAGAGCAGAATAAAGAAAAAAGAATCAAAAGAACTGAGGACAGTCTCAGAGACCTCTGGGACAACATTAAACGCACCAACATTCGAATTATAGGGGTTCCAGAAGAAGAAGAGAAAAAGAAAGGGACTGAGAAAATATTTGAAGAGATTATAGTTGAAAACTTCCCTAATATGGGAAAGGAAATAGTTAATCAAGTCCAGGAAGCACAGAGTCCCATACAGGATAAATCCAAGGAGAAATACACCAAGACACATATTAATCAAACTGTCAAAAATTAAATACAAAGAAAGCATATTAAAAGCAGCAAGGGAAAAACAACAAATAACACACAAGGGAATCCCCATAAGGTTAACAGCTGATCTTTCAGCAGAAACTGCAAGCCACAAGGGACTGGCAGGACATGTTAAAGTGATGAAGGAGAAAAACCTACAACCAAGGTTACTCTACCCAGCAAGGATCTCATTCAGACTTGATGGAGAAATTAAAACCTTTACAGACAAGCAAAACCTGAGAGAGTTCAGCACCACCAAACCAACTTTACAAAAAATGCTAAAGGATCTTCTCTAGGCAAGAAACACAAGAGAAGGAAAAGACCTACAATAACAAACTCAAAACAATTAAGAAAATGGGAATAGGAACACACATATCGATAATTACCTTAAATGTAAATGGACTAAATGCTCCCACCAAAAGACACAGATTGGCTGAATGGATACAAAAACAAGACCCATATATATGCTGTCTACAAGAGACCCACTTCAGACCTAGAGACACATACAGACTGAAAGTAAGGGGATGGAAAAAGGTATTTCATTCAAATGGAAACCAAAAGAAAGCTGGAGTAGCAATTCTCATATCAGACAAAATAGACTTTAAAATAAAGACTATTAGAAGAGACAAAGAAGGACACTACATAATGATCAAGGGATCGATCCAAGAAGAAGATATAACAATTGTAAATATTTAGGCACCCAACATAGGAGCACCTCAATACATAAGGCAAATACTAACAGCCATAAAAGGGGAAATCAACAGTAACACATTCATAGTAGGGGACTTTAACACCCCACTCTCACCATGGAAAGATCATCCAAAATGAAAATAAATAAGGAAACACAAGCTTTAAATGATACATTAAACAAGATGGACTTCATGGATATTTATAGGACATTCCATCTTCATGGATATTTATAGGACATTCCATCCAAAAACAATAGAATACATATTTTTCTCAAGTGCTCATGGAACATTCTCCAGGATAGATCATATCATGGGTCAAAAATCAAGCCTTGGTAAATTTAAGAAAATTGAAATTGTATCAAGTATCTTTTCTGACCACAACGCTATGAGACTAGATATCAATTACAGGAAAAGATCTGTTAAAAATACAAACACATAGAGGCTAAACAATACACTACTTAATAATGAAGTGATCACTGAAGAAATCAAAGAGGAAATCAAAAAATACCTAGAAACAAATGACAATGGAGACACGACGACTCAAAATCTATGGGATGCAGCAAAAGCAGTTCTAAGAGGGAAGTTTATAGCAATACAATCCTACCTTAAGAAACAGGAAACATCTCGAATAAACAACCTAACCTTGCACCTAAAGCAATTAGAGAAAGAAGAACAAAAAAACCCCAGAGTTAGCAGAAGGAAAGAAATCATAAAGATCAGATCAGAAATAAATGAAAAGGAAATGAAGGAAACGATAGCAAAGATCAATAAAACTAAAAGCTGTTTTTTTGAGAAGATAAACAAAATTGATAAACCGTTAGCCAGACTCATCAAGAAAAAAAGGGAGAAGACTCAAATCAATAGAATTAGAAATGAAAAAGGAGAAGTAACAACTGACACTGCAGAAATACAAAAGATCATGAGAGATACTACAAGCAACTCTATGCCAATAAAATGGGCAATCTGAAAGAAATGGACAAATTCTTAGAAATGCACAACTTGCCAAGACTGAACCAGGAAGAAAAAGAAAATATGAACAGACCAATCAAAAGCACTGAAATTGAAACTGTGATTAAAAATCTTCCAACAAAAAAAAGCCCAGGACCAGATGGCTTCACAGGCAAATTCTACCAAACATTTAGAGAAGAGTTAACACCTATCCTTCTCAAACTCTTCCAGAATACAGCAGAGGAAGGAACACTCTCAAACTCATTCTACGAGGCCACCATCATCCTGATACCAAAACCAGACAAGGATGTCACAAAGAAAACTACAGGCCAATATCACTGATGAACATAGATGCAAAAATCCTCAATAAAATACTAGCAAACAGAATCCAACAGCACATTAAAAGGATCATACACCATGACCAAGTGGGGTTTATTCCAAGAATGCAAAGATTCTTCAATATACGCAAATCAATCAATGTGATAAACCATATTACAAATTGAAGGAGCAAAACCATATGGTCATCTCAATAGATGCAGAGAAAGCTTTTGACAAAATTCAACACCCATTTATGATAAAAACCCTGCAGAAAGCAGGCATAGAGGGAACTTTCCTCAACATAGTAAAGGCCATATATGACAAACCCACAGCCAACATCGTCCTCAATGGTGAAAAACAGAAACCATTTCCACTAAGATCAGGAACAAGACAAGGTTGCCCATTCTCACCACTCTTATTCAACATCGTTTTGGAAGTTTTAGCCACAGCAATCAGAGAAGAAAAGGAAATAAAAGGAATCCAAATCGGAAAAGAAGAAGTAAAGCTGTCACTGTTTGCAGATGACATGATACTATACATAGAGAATCCTAAAGATGCTACCAGAAAACTACTAGAGCTAATTAATGAATTTGGTAAAGTAGCAGGATACAAAATTAATGCACAGAAATCTGTGGCATTCCTATACACTAATGATGAAACATTTGAAAGTGAACTCAAGAAAACACTCTCATTTACCATTGCAACAAAAAGAATAAAATATCTAGGAATAAACCTACCTAAGGAGACAAAAGACCTGTATGCAGAAAATTATAAGACACTGATGAAAGAAATTAAAGATGATACAAATAGATGGAGAGCTATACCATATTCGTGGATTGGAAGAATCAACATTGTGAAAATGACTCTACTACCCAAAGCAATCTACAGATTCAATGCAATCCCTATCAAACTACCACTGGCATTTTTCACAGAACTAGAACAAAAAATTTCACGATTTGTATGGAAACACAAAAGACCCCTAATAGCCAAAACAATCTTGAGAATGAAAAATGCAGCTGGAGGAATCAGGCTCCCTGACTTCAAACTATACTATAAAGCTACAGTAATCAAGACAGTATGGTACTGGCACAAAAACAGAAATATAGATCAATGGAACAGAATAGAAAACCCAGAGATAAACCCACGCACATATGGTCACCTTATCTTTGATAAAGGAGGCAGCAACGTACAGTGGAGAAAGGACAGCCTCTGCAAGAAGTGGTGCTGGGAAAACTGGACAGGTACATGTAAAAGTATGAGATTAGATCACTCCCTAACACCATACACAAAAATAAGCTCAGAATGGATTAAAGACCTAAATGTAAGGCCAGAAACTATCAAACGCTTAGAGGAAAACATAGGCAGAACACTCTATGACATAAATCACAGCAAGATTCTTTTTGGCCCACTTCCTAGAGAAATGGAAATAAAAACAAAAATAAACAAATGGGACCTATAGAAAGTTAAAAGCTTTTGCACAGCAAAGAAAATCATAAACAAGACCAAAAGACAACCCTCAGAATCGGAGAAAATATTTGCAAATGAAGCAATTGACAAAGGATTAATCTTCAAAATTTATTAGTAGCTCATGCAGCTCAATAACAAAAAACCCAAACAACCCAATCCAAAAATGGGCAGAAGACCTAAATAGACATTTCTCCAAAGAAGATATACAGACTGCCGACAAACACATGAAAGAATGCTCCACATCATTAATCATCACAGAAATGCAAATCAAAACTACAATGAGATATCATCTCACACCAGTCAGAATGGCCATCATCAAGAAATCTAGAAACAATAAATGCTGGAGAAGGTGTGGAGAAAAGGGAAACACTCTTGCACTGCTTGTGGGAATGTGAACTGGTACAGCCACTATGGAGAACAGTATGGAGGTTCCTTAAAAAACTACAAATAGAACTACTATATGACCCAGCAATCCCAGTACTGGGCATATACCCTGATTAAAAACATAATTCAAAAAGAGTTATGTACCAAAATGTTCATTGCAGCTCTATTTTCAATAGCCTGGAGATGGAAACAACCTAAGTGCCCATCATCGGATGAATGGATAAAGAAGATGTGGCACATATATACAATGGACTATTACTCAGCCATAAAAAGAAATGAAATTGAGCTATTTGTAATGAGGTGGATAGACCTAGAGTCTGTCATACAGAGTGAAGTAAGTCAGAAAGAGAGAGACAAATACCGTATGCTAACACATATATATGGAATTTAAGAAAAAAAAAAGTCATGAAGAACCTAGGGGTAAGACAGGAATAAAGACACAGACCTACTAGAGAATGGACTTGAGGATATGGGGAGGGGGAAGGGTAAGCTGTGACAAAGTGAGAGAGAGGCATGGACATATATACCTACCAAATGTAGGGTAAATATCTAGTGGGAAGCAGCCGCATAGCACAGGGAGATCAGCTCGGTGCTTTGTGACTGCCTGGAGGGGTGGGATAGGGAGGTTGGGAGGGAGGGAGACCCAAGAGGGAAGAGATATGGGAACATATGTATATGTATAACTGATTCAATTTGTTATAAAACAGAAACTAACACACCATTGTAAAGCAATTACAGTCCATTAAAGCTGTAAAAAAAAAAAAAGATTAATACGAGGATGTAGGTGAAAGAGTGGAATAATAAAATGACTTGGGGCTCTGGTTCTGGAAACGTGAGACCTGGTTTGAATTCTGATGCTACCACTTTTTTTGTTGTGTGACCTAAGCCAAGTGATATTCTCTCTCCAGGTCTCAGCTTCTTCATCTCTGAAGTAGGAAAATGGAATTAATAACAGTACTAGTTCATATAGTTAGTATGAGAATGTACATAATGCAAGCAAAGTGTTTAGGACAGAGCATGGAATAAATGATGACTATTATTTAGCTACTACTATCATCAAGAAGAACCATGAAAATCTGATATGAGAAAAGTCATGTCTGAGTCCATTTTGCTTGTCCACCTTCTCCCCCTATGACAGTCTTCCCTGAAATATATTTGACACTTCAAGAAATAAGGCAACCTCCTTCAACTGATCCAAAATCTATTTTCCCTGAAACTTCTCTTGGAGCAGGGAGCTGATAAAATGCCTCATTGAATGCCTGGTGGATAAGACATCCTAGAAGGACGTCTATACAAACAGCCTAAGAAAGAAGAGAATTAAAACATGATAGTTAATCTAAACATAAATCATCTACAGGAAAGTAATAACTACTGGTCAAGTAACTCACTAGTCAAGTAATAATTAAGAATTCACAGAAAAAATAAAGTGAAACTCATTTAGGGCATCCCACTGATTGAGACCCAGAAGCTTTTCCTCCTATACAAAAATGTGGGGCTCCAAGAGTCTCAATAAAAAGATCCATTTAAAGAAAATACAAATACCATGATATGTTCTTGATATTTCATCTCAGTTTCATAGACATATACACTTCTGTCATATGTTAACTTGTCTTAGTAGTAAAAAGACAAAAACAGATGGATTCTGATGGTTTAATGGCAGAAATATTTGTCCTGTGGTTTTTGCTACTTTATAAAAGTATTAGAAAGGAATTCAGAAGTGGGGTAAAACCTCAAAGTTAATTGAATCTCCTTTATGTTGTCTGGCAAATTAAGATTGCGAGTAGCCTTTATTACAGAACATCTGCTCATGTGGTATCATCAATGTCAAGTTATTTCCCTTTTTTCTTTAAAACCACAATCACTACATGAAGTTCTTGCACTCCTCATAAGAGGTTTTGTATTATATACTCAAGTAAGCAAATTTGAGGTATTTGAGAAATAAGATGATTTCCAATGTTAATGCTCTCCAAAGACTTTTTTTTTGTTTTTTTTCCAAAGACTTACTTTTAATGTTCGTCTGTACCTATCATTAAAATGTAACCTAACACAATTATCATCAATAGGATGCAGGTGTTGGATAATTATATTAGTATCAACACTACAGGCAAATTAAGATTTCTTCCCATGTGATGGAGTTCTGATAAATATCAATTCCTTGGTTTACTGAATCCTGAAGATCAAAAGGCCCTGCATATGGCACTAATAAATCAAACAGAGTCATCAAATCTACAGTCTGTTTTCTTTGGCTAAAACTGCAAAGTTTTACTCACAGAGCCTTATCTACTGCTAAAAATTCTCTGCCAAACCAAATTTAGCTTACCAAGAGTACAGAAAATATACCACTCCCCAGCTGCACCCTCCTGGGTGGGGCTTTTGAAGTTCAGGGATACTATTGTGTGGTGATCTAGAATATCTGGTCTTTTCCTCTCCCTTGTTTTTTTACATCTCACAATCAACTAAAAACTCATCCGGCAAGTAAAAAGTTACCTCTAGATTCAGACTGGAAAGTTACAAAATACTTTTTGACTTATTAACAAAACCAAACATAAATAAAGGTACTAAATAAAATTTCTAAGTTATGATTAACATATACACCCTAAAAATACTAAAATATCTCACAAAACTTTTTTCTCACTCAAATACCAGTAACCATTCCTGATGTTGGGAATTCTACAAAGGTATTTATAGTCTAAGTAATCACTTTGTCATAAACTGACGCTAAACTTTGTGTGATGGTGGTGTTACTTGAAAGAGAAGGGGCCAGGAAAAGATATTATAAGCAGGATGAAAGCCCAGGAAAAATGCCACTATCTTTTGGTTGGTTTCTCTAAAGAGGATATTCTGATAGATAAACCATTCTGTTCCATAATATTTCCAGTCTTGAAGGAAATACACAAATGAGTGATGGGATCAGGTTGCGTTTTGTTTTTTCTTTATAAAACTAGTTTGTACCTTTCAAAATTTTTTACATAATTATGTTTAAAATAGGTAAAGAGAAATACCAAAATGTGTTTCTTTGGCTCAACTGAAACCACCCTAAAGCAGTAAGAAATACTCCCTTTTCATGTCCAAAAGGATTTCGGAAAGGTGTAATAATTTGCCCTAATAAGCTGAAATCTCAGCTAAGAATTTTTGCCCACTCTCCAGAGTTTCTCAGCATTGGCGTTATTATTTTGAACTGGAAAATCTTTGTTGTGAGGGCTCCCCTGTGCCTTATAGAAGGTTCAGAACATCTCGGGCTTCTACCCCCACAAGCCCTGTCCAGGTTATGATACTTAAAAATGTCTCCAAACAACAAGGACCTGTTGTACAGCACAGGGAACTATATTCAATACTCCGTAATAAACTGTAATGGAAAAGAATCTGAAAAAGAATAGCTATGTATATGTATAACTGAATCACTTACCTGTACACCTGAAACACTATAAATCAACTACACTTCAATAAAATTTTTTTTTTAAATTTATAATGAATATATATTTTAAAAAATCTCCAAATATCACGGGTGGGGAAAGTCACCCCACGTCGAGAACCACTACTCCAGACTAATATTTTCCTTACAAGTCAACTACAGGAGTTTCATATAATCATGCACCATTAATTGGCACAGCATTCCATTTTAATAATGTTCTAATTCTGAGATCTCCCTGAAATTACACTTTTGATCTGACAAGATCCTTTTCCATGGTCTCTCTCTGGTATTTATGTAAAGATGCATTTTGGAAAAAACTAAAACCTCTTCCTTCTGAAATATTTGCATTCAGTCTCTCCCTTTAGGATTCTGGCCTATCACTCCATTTTAGTTCTGGGTTGGATCCACTGCAGTCCCTTAGATTGAAACCAAATTCCCATTTCCAGCTGGCACTGCCACTGCGGGACAAGTACAGATGCGTGCCATTTGGTAAACAGGGACCAGAAAGCACCTTGTGAGACTTTACATAATGTTATATGAAGTGAGAAAGAGCTTACAGTTAGAATTGGTGAATACAAGAGTGGTATTATGAGTCAGTTTACATTTAGAGAAAGCCTGTTCCATGCCTGAAGTGACACAAAACAATGTTTAGAGAAGAGTTTCCAAGGCACAGTATGTCACAGACTGGGAAGAAGGATCATTCAAATACCACTGTGGTCAGGAGTCCCAAGCTTACTCCCTTTAGAAGCCAATAAACCCAAAGTCTGACAAGTTAGCCTCTGAAATCTGGGGTTTTCTTCTTCTTGGCTATAGCTTTGCTAAAGAAACACCAAGAAAGAATTGGCCTGGTTCCTGTCATCAAGATTTGTTTGGAGGCCCCATCGCTGTAGTAACGAACCTTGCAAGAGTGGACAAAGCCTATTAATAGAAGCTTTCAGCTGACACAGACATCACTGGAGGTGACAGACCCCATTCCGTGGATGCCCCAAACTTCTATTCTAAAGATGTGCTGGAATGATACAACCCAGGGAGTACACGACTGCACTGAATATTCCAGACCCCAGAGAATCCCCAGTAAGAAATGCCAACTGCCTTTTAGGGCTATTAGTATTAGCCAATCTGCTCCTATGGTGACAGCCACACTACTTTCTGGAGATATATATATATATATATATATATATATATACAACCTAGATAATGAATTACAGGCCAACCAGATTCTGCTTCCTGGGGAAAATGCCTTTTACATCCTTTTCATCACTGATAATCTACTATTCTGTATTTTGCTTTGTGTATGAGTTATCTGAATACTTACATTAACCACTTCCTCCCACAATCTGCTACATAAGGATGACGGTGAGGATATAAAGTACATCTTACTTACTTTCTACCCTTTATAGAAGGGGTTGACAACCTTTTTCTGTAAAGAGCCCAATAGTAAATGTTTTAGACTTCACTTCTGTACGTTCTTTGTCAGGACTACTCAACTCTGACCTTGTAGTGTGAGAACAGCCACAGGCTATATATAAATAAATGAACATGGCTGTGGTCCAATAAAACTTTATTTACAAAAACAAGGAGTACACCAGATTTGGTCCAAGAAATGTAGTTTGCTGATCCCTAACTTATAAGTACTTAGCATAACTTCATACTTATAGTAGGTTAAACCAATCTCTCGATTTAATTTACCATATTATTTCTCCTGCTCCATTTCTGTTTATATATACAACATACGTTGTTTTTGTTTTGCAGAAAAAAGAAGCTTAATGATCTCAATCACTAGCTATATGGCTTTTAGCTCCTTTAAGACACTCTGTCCTTTGGCAACTAAATTTTAACCCATAAAGGAGCTATGTTCTGACTGTGTTGTCCAAGTTTCTCAGAGTTATTGTAGGAGACAGAACTGTTTTACATTATGTTGGAAAGTGACTTTTCAAACCAATTATACTGTTGAATGTGTACAAATGAAAGTCTCATCAATAAAATAAATTACTCTTTGCCAGATAAACAGCAGCTCCTCTGACACAGTAACATCTTGGAAAAAGCAGCTGGAAAAAAGCACAAACTTACAATTCAAAAGCCACTACAGGGCTTCCCTGGTGGCACAGTGGTTGAGAATCTGCCTGCTAATGCAGGGGACACGGGTTCGAGCCCTGGTCTGGGAAGATCCCACATGCCGCGGAGCAACTGGGCCCGTAAGCCACAACTACTGAGCCTGCGCGTCTGGAGCCTGTGCTCCACAACAAGAGAGGCCGCACCAGTGAGAGGACCGCGCACTGCGATGAAGAGTGGCCCCCGTTTGCCGCAACTAGAGAAAGCCCTCGCACAGAAACGAAGACCCAACACAGCAAAAATAAATTAACAAAAAACTCCTACCCCCAACATCTTCTTAAAAAAAAAAAGCCACTACAAACCCCTACAGGAAAGCTGTCCAAAGATCACTCATTTACCAAGCGCAATTCATTAACTGTTTTGAAAGTTCAAGTATTTAAAGTGGGTAAGTTTTAGATATCTGGAAGTTCAAGTTCTGTAAACAGAAATATAGGAGAGGCTCATGGTGGAGGGGAGGGAAGTCTGTAATGTCACAATCACCCAAAATAATATCTAACCAAGTAAAATAAACATTTGTGCTTTAAGTTCAAATTAACATTTATGAAGATCAATGTTTTGATTCTCACCTGGAAGAAACTTCCCACACTAGAATCTTTAACCAAACTGATTCTTGTGTAAACCTCAAAACAAAAAAATGCAGATCAAGTACTAGATGAGTTAGAAAACTTGTACTTGATTGCTTCTTTTGAATACTTATGTTATTCTCAAAAGCAATAAAACTGATCAACTAAAAAGAAAAACCAAAGGTTGATGAAGATGGTAGAATTTGTCTTTAAAAAAAAAAAAAATTTTCCCCCAAAAGGATTTCCCATTAAAGAGCAATGATAATAAGGTAACTTTCAAAAACAAACTGCCGGGCTTCCCTGGTGGCGCAGTGGTTGAGAGTCCGCCTGCCGATGCAGGGGACACGGGTTCGTGCCCCAGTCCGGGAAGATCCCACATGCCGCGGAGCGGTTGGGCCCGTAAGCCATGGCGGCTGAGCCTGCGCGTCCGGCGCCTATGCTCCACAACAGGAGAGGCCACAACAGTGAGAGGCCCGCGTACCGCAAAAACAAACAAACAAACAAACAAACAAAAAAAAACCCAAAAAAACAAAAACAAACTGCCTATTTCTAAAATGTTCATGTTTTTCCAAATAGTTGAATAACTACCTAAGTTATCCCTACCAGTAATAAAGCTGTGGATGGGGGCATATAGTTTACCTTGTTTTTCATACTGAGGATACCTAAATGACTGACCCAGAGGGATATTCCATGGGGAGAAAAACAACCCATCTCCCTCAACAGTTATCAAAATTCTCCAAACTTTCTCAAGATGCTCAGAGTTAAGAAGAAGTAGAAAAGTTACACGAATAAGAATGTCAGGGATTCTGAATGCTGCTGTCAGATCAGAAGGTAATATTTCATCAGTTACTCATTATGTAAAACTAGTAGTATTCACGATAGCTAAAAGGTGAAAACAACTGAAATCTCTATCAACTGATAAACAGATAAACAAAATGTGGAATAGTCATATAATGGAATATTATTCTGCCATAAAAAGGAATGAAGTTATGCTACATGCTACAAAACAGATGAGCCCTGAAAATATGCTAAGTGAAAGAAGCCAATCACAAAAGACCATGTATTACATGATCCCATTGGCATGAACTGTCCAGAATAGGCAAATCTATAAAGATAGGAAGTAGATGAGTGGATGGCTAGGGCTGGGGGAGATGAGGGAATTGGGAAGTGATAACTAAACGGCACAGGGTTTATTTGGGAGGCAATGAAAATGTTTTAAAATTAATTGTGGTAATGTTTGCACAACTCTGAATATACTAAAAACCACTGAATCGTACACTTTAAATGGGTGAATTGTAGGTATGTGAATTGTATCTCAATAAAGTTGCTTTGAGAAAACTGTATTGAAAACATACTGACAATTGCTCCTTCAATTGTGTCCAGTAAGGCAATTTAATTCAATCCCTATGTTTTTAAAGACTAAAACATAATTAAGTTATGTATACTTTGGGGATATTTAACCCATCAGATTATTATGGCAGTTTTTAAAAAGGAAATGTTATGAGAATCAACCAAGAGAATTTAATGGCGAATTTGGCAGTAACGTTTCCAACGAACTACAGATAAAATGTAAAATATTAGCCAAAGAAAATAGTAGTAGATTTGATAGTGTTACATTAAGAAGGATATAAATTAGAAGAACATGTTGAGATATTTAGAGGTAAAAGGTGGTAAGTTTAAATAGAAAACTAAAAAGTAGGATATTAATTTTTCTCCAAGGTTGTAAATACAGACAGGGCTTTGAAAATAAAACTTAAACCTTGTAACACAGACTGAGATCTACTTACTGACAAAGAAAAAGTAGCATTAAGGTAAAATGAAAACAGTGATTTAAGTATACAAAAATCAGATAAAAGTATTGATCACAAAATAATCATACATTAATTCCTTTGTGTAAAGTGTATCCGCAAATTCTGTACATCAAAAGCTGTCTTTTATTGACTTGTTCTTACATGCCTACTATGTGTCTGGAAATGTGTTAGCACCTTGGGGAAACAGTGCTGGACAATCCAGATATGATCCTTGACCCAGAGGCTTTCCAGTCTAGCTTATGATTTAACATTTACCTGCCTTTTGCTTCAATATTTCACATTTACAAAGAACTCTAACAAGTTGGCTGCTTTTATTCAAACATTTAAAATCAAAGCTAGAAGTATGAATGAGTAGTCAGATAAATCATTTCCTTCCTATCATGGTAGGACAAATTATATATTTCATAGGTTAAACTGAGGTGTAACTTACACGCAGTAAAATGTACAAATCTAGGTGTACAGCTCAATTAATTCTTACATATGTATACACCAATGTAAATATCACCAGTTCAAGACACAGAATAGTTCCCTGGATGATGACTCTGGACGATGGTTTGCCAAGTGTTGATGCTGGATTGCTTGCTTGTTCCTAGCAACTCTCCTAGGGCATTGGGTAGGAGATTTTGTAAAAGGCAAACAATTGATATTAGTCAATCATTTTGTGGAAATAAAATCATATCTGGGGGCTTCCCTGGTGGCGCAGTGGTTGAGAGTCTGCCTGCCGAGGCGGGGGACACGGGTTCGTGCCCCGGTCCGGGAAGATCCCACATGCCGCAGAGCGGCTGGGCCCGTGAGCCATGGCTGCTGAGCTTGCACGTCCGGAGCCTGTGCTCCGCAACGGGAGAGGCCGCAGCAGTGAGAGGCCCGCGTACCGCAAAAAAAAAAAAAAAAAAAAAAAAAATCTGGATAACTGGTTGTCTCTGCATAGAAAATACTAGCTCATTTCTAGGAAAGGGAAAATAGTGGGAAAAAGAAGAAAAGGAAGCAGAACAGGCTCCTGCAGAATGGACAAATGTAAGTGGTAAATAAGAGGGACTTCACGTGGGAGGAATTCTGTTGATTCTCCTCACATTTATTTTGCAGGGAAGGTAGGTAGTAGTAGGGAATTGTTGCTATAAGACATGAAACCAAAGACATCAAAGCTAGATTTGAGGGGCAGCATCAAGTGAGCCTAGGAGAATCAAACAGCAGCCTGAAACACACGGAATAATTGTTCCATCCCATCTACCTATCCATCTATGTATTTATTTAACATTTTCAGGAGAAAATATTCCAGCCTGTGAAAAAGACCCTGAATTTATCTGTCTCCCGACCCACTTTCCACACCTACCTCTTTTAAATCTAATCACATGTTATTGCATCTAAGGATTATTTCTATGAGCTACACTATTTTTTCTACAAGATAGGGCAAAAAAATATAAAATTCTTAGTCACTATCAAACGTCATTCTCTAACGTTGAAGTTAATTGAAAGAAGACAAGGAGGTGACAGACGTCCAATGAACAGCTAGAAATTATGCAACTTTGGGAAAGTTAAGATTTTAGTATATATCTACTCTTATATTTCTCCCATTTTATTGTACTACTTTGACACACTACAGCCCAGGTGCTACAAAAGCTTAAAGATAGAAAACAACTAAAGGAAAAGACAAAACTTCATGGAATTCAGTGGGGGAGGGGGCTAAGGAGGGGCCTATCAATGGTGGCTTGCCACAAACATCAGCACACCTGGTAGGTAAGAGGGACCCTCCCAGGATAAATACTGTGCAACCTGCTCACCTTAGGCCTCTCCCAAGTTGCTTTATCCTGCCTCAACTCCCTGAGTTGTCAAGAAGCCAAATCCTGTTGATCAGAGCACTGAAATACTTCCAAGAACACTATCTCAAAAAATAAAGATAATTATTATGTCTTGTCTCAATCTTTTTTTCTTAAACCATGCCTGGTGGTTCCCAGACCCATCAGGGTCCACTGACTGCTCTAAGAGCTCTATTTCTACTTTGCCAGCATCTTTAAAATGTGGCAACCAAACACGAGACCCAGACGTAGTCTGATGGGGGCAGAAGGTAATGGAGCTGTAATTTTCCATGACTGACATACAATGTTTCTATTAATACAGGCTCAGACTAAACTAGCTCACAGAGCACTGGTGAGACACTGTAACCAAGATCATCATTCCCCACCACCCCTGCCCCCAGTAAAAACTGTCTCGAAGGCCAATCTCCCTATACTTAACTAATCAAAACAACTACTTGATTTTAAATGAAGGAACTTACAATTATCTCAGTTAAATTTCCCTTTCTTGGGTTTAGCCTAGCATTTCTATTTGATAAGACTTTTTAATCATAATTCTGGGGTAATATGAAATATATGATCCCTCCCATTTTAGGTCACTGGTGAGCATGCCTTCCATATCTTTATGAAACTCACCATAAAAATAACAAACAGGACAGCAAAAATGCAAAGCTCTGTAAGAGATCTCCACAGGGGTCTCCTGACAGGCTGACATAGACTCTAAATGTGTTTGTTCAGGCAGTACAAATCCACCTATCTCAAGAATCACCCAGCTTTCATATCTCCTCCACCTTATCCTAATGTATCATTAAAAGACTGATGGATGAGTCACTGTATTCTCTAGTCAACCTTATAATAAGAATATTAGATTCCCTAGGTATAACAAGCCATTAGAACCTAGTGACAGCCACAATCTTTCTTAAATGCTCCTTGACTACACAGTTCAAACTCAATTCTAGAATTTTATTAGGAAACAATGTAGGACTAAGGAATTGTGAGGTCTACTCATAGGAGATCATGCTTACTTTATCATTGTATGTTTACTGTCGCACTTCCAAGGCCAAATACTCATATTACTCATTGTAACACTACCTCTAACAGTAGTACATTATATTATCTTCAAATAATCTTGAAGCAAGTCCACAAGATTTCCCATCAATTTTAAAATTATTCAGTGATGTAATTAAATAGAGGTCTGAATGTTTTAGGTTATTTGATAAGAAAAGGCCAATGACTGAAGGCTATAAATACGTGCAATGGCTCCATTCTTTGTCCCAACAGCTATGCCTGACATAACTACGTTTAATTGCCTGACAAAAGTAGTACTGATTGAGAGAGAGAAAAAAGTCATTATTGGCCCTATGTAATAATTACTCATGCTTTTTTTTTTAAAGTACCAATCACTTAAAAGGAACAGCTAACTTTAAGACCACAGAAAATTGGAGTAACAAGAAAAAGTGATAATTCTAACTTGAGATATACTTGTAACTGACATTATCAATTTTTAGACGTATATAATACATTGGTTCTGATTATTTGATGCTTTACTTGAAAGCATTTCATCATTGATTAATAAGAGTTATCACTCCTGTAAAGCTTCACATCTAAAAAAGATTTATAACCATTTTAATGATCCTTTACAACATCCAACCAAATCTTTCAGTGCCATCATTCCCTGCTCCTAGCCAGGTGAGGAAAATGACTCTTGCATAGTTTGTAGAATTTTCACCAACTCTTCCTCAAGGGGCTGACTGGACTCCCACATAGGCTACTGGCTGCAGACTGAGAGACCAAATAAAGGGGATTTGCCTCCCCAGAAAAGAGAGGGGAGGGTTGGGTGGGGGGAACCTCTTCCAGAATCAGAACCAAGTTTCCAGGTAGAAGCAGGGGGACAGAGAAGTTCTTCTCAAACTGAACACAGAAAAGACTCCCTCTGTGCCAAACAATGGGATGGTGAGCAGTTTTAAGAAAACCGGCTGTGGTTCCTTCTACTTAGACAAGGAGCCAGTTGGTAGCCTGGCCCTGATTAGAGAATTAACAGTTCAAGTCTACCAGAAAGCCTTAATCGGGGGTGGGGTGCTGCGGGCAGGCAGCGGGGAAGAGTTGTGTAAGGAGGAGAATTAAATGGTGATAATTTAACTCAATACCCCTAATAGGAAAATCTGGGGTCCACAAAGAAGACGCCAGCTCCATGTTTTGGTGTATAACTCTACCACCTGGAGGAGAGAACTGCCCTACTCAGATGACAGAACTAGTCGCAACCTTCCTCCACCACTAAGAGAGATCACCTTGGCCAGGGGTTATCTTTATTTACAAAGTATTCGACCTTGGTTGTAAGATATACTTGTAAAAACTACAGAAAGTATTCTTAATTTTTTCCCCAGATAAGAGGAAAATAAGGAATAGAGTAATAGAAAACAAGAGTTTGGAGAAAGAAAGCTTCCAGAAAAAAAGAGAAAGTCCTGGGCTATTTTATCTTTTTTTTTTTAATGGATCTATTAAAGGAGCTGTGTCCTAATATTTTGTTGGGGGGTGGGGAGGAATTTCAGTCTAAGGTGACCCATGTGAGAGAAGGGCAGGTAAAAGAAAGGCCCCACAGGAATAATGAAAGGCCATAATCTCTCCAAGTTCACCGGTCACCACCTATGAAGCTAATACTGTAGTTGGAGGGACCAACCCATAGTGTCCCCCAAGGCAACAGGTGGCTCAAATGAATTAGTCCAAGCCATTCCCAGGGTGCCGGGCGCACAATACTTTGGAGGGAAGGTGGTTCAGCAGTGCATCCTGCCAACACAAGCCTGACATCTGCTTAATCTTCTCCTTCGGACTCCAACTCCATACTGGGTATTTCAAACGGGTAGCAACTTGAAAGCTCCATGTGGACTTCCCATTCATTATTATTATTTCAAATGCTAAATGTTATCTACTTAAGGATCTTACCTTGGCTCCATGCCCTGGCAGAAGGCAAGATTCTTCTGCTAATAAGGGCCTGGAGGCTTTATAAGATCATGGGAGTTTTCAAAATATTCCTACATATTCATAATAGTCAAATTAATAGATCTGATGCCAGATGTAAAGTGGCGTCTAGCTTTAAAAGGTACTGATGCGGGGCTTCCCTGGTGGCGCAGCGGTTGAGAGCCCGCCTGGTTGAGAGCCCGCCTGCCGATGCAGGGGACACGGGTTTGTGCCCTGGTCCAGGAAGATCCCACGTGCCGCGGAGCGGCTGGGCCCGTGAGCCAGGGCTGCTGAGCCTGCGCGTCTGAAGCCTGTGCTCCACAAAGGGAGAGGCCACAGCAGTGAGGGGCCCGTGTACCGCAAGAAAAAGAAAAAAGGTACCGATGGGATAACTTTTAAAAGCTACTTTAGAACATGCAGCTATGAATCTAATGCATAACCCGATTGCCTTTTGATCTTGGCTACGTGTTCACTATTCTTTAATGAACTAATCAGAAAAGACTTGGCATCCTTCTGCCCTGGAAAGTTATTTGGCATTCAGGAAAGAAATTTAGATTAAACACCTTTTAACAATCCTTTTTGTAACAATTAAAAGCTTTTCCTTTGACTTACTGACACGGTTCACAACCACACACAATGAAAGCAAAATAAATCTTTCCTATGCGGTACATTACACGCCCTTAGATGGATTAAGACATGCTATCCAAGTCTGCATTTTTATAGGCTTTAGGCTGCTAAAAAGCCAACAGAATTAGTGACAGGTGAGCAGCAGGTAAACAAGGTGAGGAAAACCTCTGGTAAGTCTACTTCGGGATCTTCTGACCCTGTAGTCAGGACAGACCCGGGCTTGTGTTCTGAGAAAACAGAGTCCCCACCTTAATAATTCACAAGCTTAATCAGGAGACAAGAGGAAGCACACTGGGCAAAAGTTAGCTAACACATATGAACAAAGCATCCGTAATAGCAATTTTACATCAAAGCAGAACAAAATCTGTCAACTAGAAGAATAAAATGCTTAGTGCAGATTGTGTTTGCAGTTATGTATTCACATAAAGTCATCTCTTTAAAATCTTTTGAGCAGCATTTTAAAATTGGGGAAGTCCTTTACACAAATAATCCTAACAATCCGTGAGGTGGGTGTTACCAGAATCCCCATTTTATTAAAAATAAGGAGGAAGGGGGAAACTAGTTTAGAAATACTCAGTTTCTACTACATTTACAAACTAGCAACTATGTGTCATTTGGTTCACACAACAATTTTGGGAACTATTATTCACATTTCAGAGATTATGAAATTAAGACTCAAAGAGGTTATTTTGCCCCAGATCACAAAGCTAGCACAAGTGTCAGACCTGGAGCCTTTTCCCAGCTCTCAAGACTCTTTCTGGGATACCTTTTTCACTTGCTGTATAAAAACACATGGTCTGTGTTCCTCACCAAAATATGGACAACCTGCTTTCCAGGGCCTAACACACTATGGTTACAAGCTGATTCCTGTGTCCAGAGTGCATTACATAAGCACTCTAATGCTGAAGGAAACGTCGGGGGCAGGGATGCTGCCCAACTGACTGATCCTATAAACTCATCTCAACAGTAACACCTATGCCGAGAGATATCAGATGTAGGGGATGCATTTAGTTTCCCTAAAGAATTAGCATCTTAGTCAGTTTTCAAATATATATTTAATTATACTCATCTGGAGACTGATCCTACAAACTGATCCTATAAACTCCACGTGAGAGGTCAGATATGAATAAGATCACCATTCATAAAATGGAATAATGCAGAAAAGGAGAGGCAAGAGATTGCTGTTGATGGACTCTCACCCTAACTCAAGGATCAAGAAAGAAGGTACCAGAATAACAGGTGAAGAGCAGTCAAGATTTCTGGCTAGTGAACATCTGTCAGGTGGAAGATTCTGGAACTAGTTTAAAAAAATAACCCACATCCCTTAAATATTTTATTTTAACTAAAAGTTTATAAAGACACATTAATCAACCAATCTTTTTTTTTTTTTTTGTAAAATTTATTTATTTATATTTGGCTGCATTGGGTCTTCATTGCTGCACTCGGGCTTTCTCCAGTTGCGGCGAGCGGGGGCTACTCTTTGTTGCAGTGCGCGGGCTTCTCATTGCAGTGGCTTCTCTTGTTGCGGAGCACGGGCTCTAGGTGTGCAGACTTCAGTAGTTGTGGCTCACGGGCTCTAGAGCACAGGCTCAGCAGTTGGGGCGCACGGGCTTAGTTGCTCCGCAGCATGTGGGATCTTCCCGGACCAGGGCTCAAACCCACGTCCCGTGCATTGGCAGGCAGATTCTTAACCACTGTGCCACCAGGGAAGTCCCCAACCAATCTTTTGATGTAAGATCAAGGAGTTTTCTTTGAGTGGAGTCTGAAAAGCCTTACATAACCACACTCAATACATTATCAGTTATCACCCTCTATAAGCAATAATTCAGAGACTTGCATAGCTATTGGAAATGCAGAGTCCTTCTAGATTCTTAAGATTTTTTTTCCCTTGGTGTAAAAAACTTCATGTTTCAACTTAGTTTTAGAAACTGAGAAACAATTACCTTTTGTGTATATTATTTAACTAACTAATGTAATTACAAGTGGAACACTCATACATGTTTGGGAACAACTACTTGGTTTCTCGGTGAGTATACCACTCAACCTGCGGAGTGTAGAGTATAAGAAAGCACCCACCATTGATGGGCAACAGTGAGGATGTTTCATAGAGGAATGGTGAGCACTGTTACCAGTGCAGGCCCATTAGTGGAGCTTTTGGTTGCAGACCCTGTAGGGTCGCTTAACAGCTTGGTAGAAGGGCTGCTGTTCAGGATGCATTAGCATGCAAGTTCCAACTTAGGAGATCCCCAGGACTGAAGACAGGAGAGAACACATCTTGGAGATATTGCAGGTTCTGTTCCAGACCACTGTAACAAAGTGAATATTGCAATAAAGCGAGTGCCACAAACTTTTTGGTTTCCCAACGCATATCTATTAAGTGTGCAATAGCAATATGCCTAAAAAAACAATGTATATATCTTAATTTTTAAAAAATTTATTGCTAAATATTGTTAACCATCATCTGACCCATAATCTTTTGGTTGGTGAAGGGCTTGAAATATCCCAAGAATTACTAAATGTGACACAGAGACACGAAGTGAGCAAATGCTGGTAGAAAAGCGGCGCTGACAGACTTGCTCAAAGGAGGCCTTCCACAAACCTTCAATTTGTAAAACAAACACAGTATCTGTGAAGTACAATAAAACAAAGCACAATAAAAAGAGATATGCCTGTGTAAGTTTTAGGATACCTTAATAAGGTTTCAAAGTACATGTGCTGGGGAGATGTCTTTCCTTAAGAGAAGACGGATGTGGTAACATTTTCCTTTTCAAAATGATGGCTGCTGTCTTCAGTCCATTTTTTCTTCTAATACATCCAACCTCCCACAGTGATAAATTATACTTGGTTATAATTTTAGTTTTATAGTGTAATCATGACTCTCTTAAAACCACCCTTAGAAATGCTAAGTCTCCGATGAGTACAATTAAATATATATTTGAAAACTGACTAAGATGCTAATTCTTTGGGGAAACTAACTGCATCCCCTACATCTGATTTCTCTCGGCATTAAGTGTTAGTGTTCAGTAGAACTTTTTTTTTTTTTTTACAATTCTTGCCCCTTGTGGTTAGGAACTTAAATCTTTTGTATTTTTTCATTCATTCTTCCACATATACAATAAGCATTTAATTGCACAGTTGCTGATACTCAAATGTGATGGTTTAATAATTATTTAACAACCAAATTAACATTATTAATTTAAAGCTAATCTGTCATGGTAATTATGCAACCTAAGGAAACAGAAGGGGGGAAAAATAGTTCCTTTTATACACTGTGCAAGTGTTATTTTACCAGTTCCAATAATTTCAAGAGTACATATAAACATCAGAGAGAATGTAATCATATTTCATGATCACAAAGACAGCAAAAACAAGGTGGTCGTATAGCTCTCACGTTATCATGCTTCCACACAGTCGCTATAGGAAGTAGGGAGGCAGAAATTTCTTTCACTTCGACATCCTGTTATTGAAATTTCTCTGAAAACTATTTGCTTTTCTAAAATACAGAAGCAAACGTTTTGGGACTTTAGACTATGACATCCCTCTGCTGTCTCAATAAAAGATTAATCTGTGGTCCTTGCCTCCCCTTTGTTATTTTTGTGGTTTAATACTCTTCATGGTAGAATCAGTTAACAAAAAAATCTCGGGTCGTTTCGTGGGAGTTTTCAAGAGCTCCATGCTCCTTGGCTAGTTTATGTCCTCCAACACAAAAGCAAGGGCTACAAAGACTGGTAAAGTGCAATTCTATTTATACAACTTGCTTACCCTGGCTGCTAGGTTATCCCAGGATTCTACTGTATGAACTTATTCGTATAACGGTGGGTTATCCCCTGAACTGTGTGCTCTAAGAGGTCCAAGATTTGTCTTTTTTATACAGGGAGCTCTCCCATTCATTGTGGCCTATCTACTCTACCCTCTTGAAGGGGAGGGGCCAACTATCACATTTCCAGATCATTTGGATGTATTTATAGTTAAGACACCTATAAATACATAAGTCAGTTAAGAGAACTCAATTATAAATACATAACACATAAGTATAAATAAATCTTTACACTATTTAACTCAATATTTGTTGAGCACCAATTAAGAACCAGGCACAGTGCAAAGAGCTGAGAAATCAGATAGTTAAGAGTCTGCCCTCAAAATACCCTACTGATCAGGAGAAAAACACTTTAATATGAGAGAATAACAACTATAATCAAAATATAAACTGTTAATGGAGGGAGCACAAAGGAGGGAGGGATTCATTTAAGTGGGGCAGATTATTTAGAAAAGCTTCAAAGAAAAGGTGAATGTTAACCAGGTCATAAAGGACCAAGGGTATTTCACTAGGACATAAAATAGCATGGAATGATCAGGGAACCGAAGATTGCTAATATTTTAGGATCACTAAAGTCTAAGGGAGAGCAAAGAAAGATGAGGGCGGAAAGGACAGACTGAAGAAGTCTTAAAAGTAATGCTTAAAGAAAACTAGCTATTGGGCTTCCTTGGTGGTGCAGTGGTTGAAAGTCTGCCTGCCGATGCAGGGGACACGGGTTCATGCCCCGATCCGGGAAGATTCCACATGCCGCGGAGCGGCTGGGCCCGTGAGCCATGGCCGCTGAGCCTGCGCGTCCGGAGCCTGTGCTCCGCAACGGGAGAGGCCACAACAGTGAGAGGCCCGCGTACCGCAAAAAAAACCTCCCCAAAAAACAAGCTATTGTTAAAGGATGCTAGGGAACCAAAGCCATTCTTTTGAAAACTGGTTTTTTTAAAAAAGGGAAAGAATGTTTTACTTTTCCTAGACAAACTAACTGTTGGTTAAACAAAGGGTAGAAGAGGGAGAGTTTCTCTTGACAGGTGAGTTCTGGCTGATAAATGAAGAAAGAATGGTAGAATAAAAATACCACCAATTGACAACCCTTAATGAATTAACGCATCTAGGCCCTGAGCATCAATGGGCACTAAAGTCACAAAACAAGAGATAACCTCACCTTACAGGCCCCCCAATGAAAGCTAACAACTCCATCCATGAAATAGTCTTGCCCCCAAAACAAAACCTAACCTAAACCTGGCTACACCCCTAATTTACAGAAAATAAACCACAAAGATACTATCAGCAAAGTCCAAACTGAGAAATTCTATAAGGCAAACAACCTAGTTTTTTTTTTTTCTTGAACTTTTACATGAAAAAAGAGATGAGAGGACCTACAGATTGAAAAGGACTTAAAAGACATTTTTACAAATGGCAAGACGTGGACCTTTTTTGGATCCTCATTCAAACAAACCGTAAGAAAAGAAAATTTATGACGTTTTGATTCTACTGGAAATTTGCTCAGTGACTAGATATTTTATGATATTAAGAATTATTAATTTGGACTTCCCTGGTGGTGCAGTGGTTAAGAATCCGCCTGCCAATGCAGGGGACATGGGTTCGAGCCCTGGTCCGGGAAGATCCCACATGCTGCAGAGCAACTAAGCCCATGCGCCACAACTACTGAGCCTGCGCTCTACAGCCCGCGAGCCGCAACTACTGAGCCCGCAGGCCACAACTACTGAACCCCGTGCACCTAGAGCCCATGCTCCACAACAAGAGAAGCCACTGCATGAGAAGCCCACGCACCACGACAAAGAGTAGCCCTTGCTCGCCGCAACTAGAGAAAAACCCACACACAGCAACGAAGACCCAGCACAGCCAAAAATAAATAGATTAATTTTTAAAAAAAGAATCATTAATTTGTTCAGATGTGATAGTGATGTTTTAGTTCTGTTTTTAAAAAGTTCTTATTTTTTAGAGATTCATATTGAAATATCTATGAATGAATTAATATGACATCTAGGGTTTTATTAAAAATTATACTGGGGGAAGGGTAGATGGCACAGTTGAGACAAGAATGGTCATCAGTTAATAACTGTTGAAGCTGAGTGATGAATGAATGGGAGGCTTGTGATACTATTCTGCATATTTTGTGTATATTTGAAATTCTCCATAATAAAAGATTACAAAAAGAAAAGAAAGAATTTAGTGTTTAGCCCACATAGGATCTAAGATTTTGAAACAAGGAGATGTTGTTTAAAAACAGCAGTATTAAATATATTTTGAAAATGACCCATAATACCATTTTAGCCAGTTGTTTTACATCCTTTTGCATATTTCCTTCCAGAATTTGTCTGTGTTATAGATAGCTATATAGAGAAGGGTCTGAGAAAGCAAAGAAACAGAAGACAGGTAAGCAGTGATTATCCAGGGAAAGATTATATAATAGAAAAGAAAGAAACTGGAAATGGCAGCTTAAGGTTGGTAGAGGAAGATCAGCTGACAAAGGAGACTCGCAGAGAATGGCTAGAGGGATCAGGGTAGGTATAACAGGGCCAAGGAATAGAATGGAAAAGCAAGTCAAAGATGACGGAAAGGTAAAATCCAATGCTTAGAAGATGTTTTCTACGTAAGAATCTGGAAAGCACTGGTGACCTTTTCCCAGTGGTAGTTTTTTTTTTTTTTTCTGGTACGCGGGCCTCTCACTGTTGTGGCCTCTCCCGTTGCGGAGCACAGGCTCTGGACGCGCAGGCCCAGTGGCCATGGCTCACGGGCCCAGACGCTCTGCGGCATGTGGGATCTTCTTGGACCGGGGCAAGAACCCGTGTCCCCTGTATCAGCAGGTGGACTCTCAACCACTGCGCCACCAGGGAAGCCCTCCCAGTGGTAGTTTTAAGGATAGTTTCCAAGAGGAAAAGCCAGACCACAACGGGTTGAGAAGTAAGCTTTTAAGATGTCTGTCAGTGAAGGAAAGGAAGTGAAGGGATTATAGCCTGAAGAGCATCAGGGTTAATAGGAGAGTTGAAGGCAGTGTGAGAGGCTGGCTGTTTGGTATGAGGGATGTCTCAGGTCGCCTCAGAGGGATGCCTCTCTTGTAGAGAGACTAAGGGGAACACAGCACACAGAGGCAGATACTGAAGACACCGGAGCGTAGGAGAGAGCGGGAATCAAGTTTTATCTGTTAAGAATACCAGCTTGTCCAGGTAAAGACTTCATTTATACTGGAGGTTTTTAAAGTTCTGTCCATGTTTTTATTATTAAACAATATTAAGATCTTTGATTTGCCAGATAGGTATATGTGTCATTTTCTGGTTTGTCTACTGATTTATTTTTCGCCTGAGATATACTAAGCCATGATTATTCTGGTTGGTATTTTCCCAAAGACAATCAAGGATGACCAGGGAACAAGTCTATCAAATTTTTCACCAATTAATCTCTGTAACATCCCCTGAGATTAACACCCTACCCTCACTGAGACATGGCATGAGGCTTTTCAGGGGGATTCTGCTGAGGATGTGAAATGTAAGGTCCATTCAATCAACAAGGGGACACAGAGTGAGATGCAGGGCCAAGAGGTCTTATGCCTAATGGGCATAAACCACTTATTAGGAAGCAGTTTAACATGTTCAAGTGGAGGAGAGTTTGGGGAAGGGAGGACAGGACGTAAGAAGGATTATAAACTGTTCCAACTGGAAATGACAATGGCACATCAGCTAGGGACCTGCCTCCTAGGGCCTTTTTGGGGAGCAATGAGAGCAGGGGCAGGGTTTTTGGGGGCAATGATCTTGGGCAGGTTATGAAACTTGGCCTCAGGTTCTGCTCTGCAAAATACAAGTTGTTAAAGGGAATTTCCGAAGTCTTCCTGCTTTTAAAAATCCTATAATTTTCTAAATTGTAAAGTAAATGCTGTATTAAAAATAGATGTTCATGGTTTCCAAATTGGGTCTTAAATCTTTAAAAGAGTACACAGTAAGCTGTGGAAGGTTTTCCAAAGAGAAAAGAGAGACAACAGACCTAATAATATGATGAGGATAAAAAGATGGGCAACATGGGACACACCACCTCTTTCCTTCAAACCTTAGTGTTGGGGGAGGGATTTATGAGACTCACTGGTTTTATTACACAACCCAAGGAGGACTGTGCATGGCTTATCTTTAAAAGCAGGGAGGGGACTTGTTGCATGTCTCTGAAAGTGGCTGGACCATGAAGGCAGGCTTGGTAAGCAAGAATAAGGCATGACTGGGCGTCCCTGGTGGCGCAGTGGTTTTGAGAGTCTGCCTGCTGATGCAGGGGATGCGGGTTCATGCCCCGGTCTGGGAGGATCCCACATGCCGCGGAGCGGCTGGGCCCGTGTGAGCCATGGCCACTGAGCCTGTGCTCTGCAACGGGAGAGGCCACAACAGTGAGAGGCCCGCGTACCGCAAAAAAAAAAAAAAAAAAAAAAAAAGAATAAGGCATGAGTCTCACCTAAGATTATTGGATAACCTAGCACTTTCCCATCACAAGATCAACAACAAGTCTGATGTTCGCCTTTAATTAAAACAATCCTGGAAAATAACGAGAAAGAGGAGGAAACTTGAAAGTAGAGTGAACACTTTATAATCCTGAAAATGTGTCAGGTCACCTCCAGCAGAATTTGTCAGATACTAAACATTTTAAACCAGGGTGTACTTCCAGCAAGACTTTGCTTTGATTCCTAATACAATCTAAGGTTGGGCCGAGTGGAAAATGACATTTAAAAAACACGTGCTGGAGTAAAAATTACATTGTGGCCATGGATTATAAATCACTAAATTCCTAGACTGTAGCTTTGCCTCTTAATCTTTACAAGAACACCTACCAACATCGGATCTTCATAGAATACAATTCATAAATTACCAAGTAAAAAGGTTAAGTCTTTGTCTATGACGTAATTAATATTTTTGCGTGAATTAATACCTGAGTGGCAGTTTGCATCAATAATCTCATCATTATTGTTAAAATCCACATTTTACAGTTAACCACTAGTGAGCTGATCCTGTCTCATCTTTTGATTCCAAGTGTATGCACTAGGGCCGTGCCTCCTGGACCACCTCTCCTGGGCCCAGGAAGAGAAAATAGTTTATTAGCCAGGGATGGCTATGTTCCAGGACAAGGGAGCCCTATGTTCCTTCTTTATATCCTCCATGAGTACAACCTTAAGATAATGCAATATAGTAGATGGGAGCTCTCACAGTCACACTGGCCGTGTCCTAGCCTCTGGTATAAGGCGTATGAAAAAATGTAGTAAGTCAATAAACTGGTAAATAAGTGCCCCTGGATAGGCTCTAAGGTACCACCACCTCTCAAAACTTTCTGCAGTTCTGCTGCTTAGAAAATTATATAAAGCATGAGTTGATCAGGACTGTGGAAATCAAAGCCAGGTCTCCCTGCACCCATTTATTCATAGCCAAGAACCCAAGTACTGTGGCTACTACATGTTATTTCTTATTCTCCCCCTTTTACTGAACTATGGTAACATTATCAGAGGACCAGAGGTAGGCAGAAGGTCAGAGAGTTAATGCTGCTAATTCGATCCTTTTCTTGAAGAGGTTTAATCAGTCCCACAGTGGTTATAATTTGATGCGATTTCTCTCTCAACAAGGTTTAATCCATGGTACTGTACGAAAAAGCATGGGCTTTGGCATGGGTCGGACCCAGATTCAAATTCTAGCTCTGCTGCTTTCACATCTGTAAGATGAGGAAAAAAGCTATCTCACACAATGTATGGATGAAATAAGAGGTTACAGAGTGAAAGTGTCCAGGACACACCTCACATGAAGTACAGTTCAATAAGGTTTCCTTCATTCCTGACAAGGAATTCCAAACTGGAATTTATCCAGTTTGATAAATTAACTTGCAGGGATTCGTGTATAGGAGTTCTCTTCATTTTCAGTAAGGACAACACAGACTTGTCTACGTTTGTCATCAGTTGTGGTTTTTTTCCTCAAGTTGTTTCCCCCTAACAGGAATGCCTTCTCCTACACACCTACCTCTCATCTCCACTAATTCATTCTTCCCTTCCTTCAAAGCTGAGCCTAAATTCTAATTTTGTACCATCTGTACTACCTAATACAGGGTTTATATATAGGAGTACATAAACATTTTCAAATGTTATTAAACAAGACTAAAGTAATTAAAGAATATTAAAAACAATTAAACATGTTTAGAAGGAAATGTTTGTACTTACTCAAAGTGACATGACAGTTTTATCGTATTTAAAGCAAAAATAGAAGGGTCAGAAAATAAAGCAAGGGTCAACAAGTTAGTTGTCCAAAAAACAGTACTGTGATTCTAAACACCGAGGTCCCAAACCAGGGCACTCTAGTAATTACCTTATTTATTTACTTAAGTAACATCTGAGGACCCCATAAATACATTTTCTTCCCATGACCAAGTAAGGCAAGGAAATTTTCTTCTCTCTGTGTCACCGACTCTGAAAATTTCTCCCTATCCCAGTCCCCACACATCCCCATCCCCTATGTCTTCAGAATTCAAAGGCAAAAGCCTGCTTATCTCCACACACTTTAGTAAATGCTTTTCCATTTTTTTTCGCCTAGTGGAGGGATCTTTGACTTTATCTGGGAACATCTCACTGTGCAGTCACCTCTAGTGACCTAAAGAAGCCTCTTAGGGGTAATTTTTCTTTGTGGACCTTGACACTGCCTTGAAAGTTTACAGTCATCAATTGTTACCCACTGAGAACAATTTCTCAAACTTGGTTAAATAATTACATAGACACCAAAAGAAAACCACCCTCTACTGATCCATTGCATTATCTTATCTCCTAATTCAAAGAATGCACACCCGTTATTTTGAATACCTTAGAGACATTATAAAATGAAATTACAAAATGGAACTAGAAGAGTCAATAAGAAGGAATCTTCAAACTGGAGGACAGCATTTGTTATCTGGTGGCACCTTCTGGGAAAGCTTGATATTACAGCTCAGCTCTGTTAAACATAAATTCTCACACAAAAGCAAGTGGGGAAAATTCTGAGAGCAGGGAGATAGTGCTGATGATACACTCTAATACTGCTAAAATTCAGAACTATGAGGGTCTGTTTTATTTTAAGCAAATATATATAAGAAGAAGATATATAAGAAGTGAGAGGTTCCTGGATGTTTCATAGCATGTCCCTCAGTTCTGAACACGTATGCCAAATCCACCTGAGGACAACCTGTCACCTCCTGAAGGCTGCTGTTAGAGCCCAAACCAATAGACATGTCAAAGAAACAGAATTCAAAAATGGAACAAGAAATACGATATCAAAGGCTTTCATCAAAACAAAACAAAACAAAACAAAAAAGGGACTTCCCTGGCAGTCCAGTGGTTAATAAGACTCCACGCTTCCACTGCAGGGGACACGGGTTCGACCCCTGGTCATGGAACTAAGATTCCACATGCTGCTCAGTGTGACCAAAAAACAAACAAATAAGGCTTTCATAGCAGTGATGCCAATTTCATGAAGCACATCTCTGCAATTATAATATTGGGAATTCCTGGGAAAATAAGATTTGCTTCACCCCCAAGTTTCTTAACCTTTGAGCCTCAGTTTCCTCATCTATAAAATGGGGCTAATAAGAGTCTCTTTCACAGATTGTTTTAAGAGTTAAATGAGTTAAAACAAATGAAGGAAAATTTAGCTACAAATATCAGGCATCCCAATGACATGGTAAAGCGAGTCGTGCAAAGACCATGTTGAGTCACATCTCTGACTCTGTGTCTAAAGATGACAGATAGGACAATTACATAAAGATCATGGGCCTCAGAGTAAGAAACAAGAATGCACTGAATAGGCAATGCAGCTTCCTTGAAGGAGGCTCGTGGAATTTACTGGGAGAGAGGTAAAATTCAGTACAGGCAAGTGAAAACGCCGAGTGTTGGCAATTACTGATGACAACCCACTCTTCAATGATAGGGCCCCCTGTCTGTTCATGACCCTCAGCTACCTAAGGGCTTCTAAGGAATTATTTAACTTAAAAACTGAAAAACCATTTGGGCTTAGTGTGGCACCCAAACGAGGAAGAGAAAGAGCCTCTAACGTAGTTTTTTTTAAAAAAAAAATCTCCCTTTTAATTGCTTCAAATCTTTTTTGGAACAAGTGAGGAATGTGGCTGAATACATGATCAGTTGATTGACTAGGCTGCACCCTCCTCCATCTGATCACATCTAGCACAGACAACAAACAACCAAGCATTAGGAACAGGTCAGGTGAAACATCTCCATGTATCCAACAAAGGTAACTTTCTGCCAATTATATTAATGAATGTTGTTCCACACTGGGCTGCATCTACCAGAGGAGAACTGCGCCCCTTCAGGTATGTTTACTTCCAGTTATAAAAGGCAGAGAACAGGAGTCCAGAACGAGAGCCCCCAACCCCCTGCCCCCAGCCAGAGGGTCAGGGTAGCCCTTTAATGAAGGGCCTCTCTAGCTGCTCACTCACCATCCTTACAGACTTTAGAGCTCTTGCATGTGCTGGAATTACAAGTCATTAAAAAACCACTTTGAAAGCACAATAAGGACCTTCTTCTCTGACTGTGACAGCCTTCCATCACATAAAAACCTAAGGACAGTGCTTCAACAGCAGGACATTTACTGCCAGCTCCAGACAGTGTAAGCACAGCAAGGCACAGGGTGGGGCTGGAGGAAATGAGGCACCACCAAAGGAGGGAAGTTTCTTTTTCCTTCTCCTTACTTTTTTTTCTTTTCCAAAGAAACTTCTGCTAAGGTGGTTTGCAGTCTTTACCCTGTATCTGAACCACCACCCACCCTTGGGAAAACCCACTCCATTAGATGAGAGTTCATCTTTCTCTCTCAAGATTTTATCCAGGAAAACAGTTTGGTAAGCCAAACTATCAAGACACGATTACAATTTCATTTCTCACACTTCAGGTTGAAGTGGGTAACATTTTACCAAATGTAGTCTGACCATTTACAAGGAAAGATAATTAAAACTTTTAACTTCTGCATTTTTAAATTACAATTAAATCTGTATAAAGCAAGGTGAAAAAAAAGTGAAGGCAACGATAAGGAAATTACTACCATACCCAAATCTGATCATACATGGTTATTTCAATTTTCTTTTACTGTTTTTCCCCCTTCTCTGCTATGAATACTAAACTTTCTCGTATCACAAAACAAGATCAACTCAATAAACTTCTCTTTAGAAGCAGAGTTACATGAAAAACAAAAACTAGGGAATTACAGGAAGGGTAAAGGATGTTTGCTTTTTTATTCTCGATTAAAGTTTAAACAGGTTAATGCAAAACACAATTACAAACTTTTAGTTGACCCAGGTACACTCAAGAGCCTCACCCTTTCTAGCTGCTAGTTAGCGCCAGTGACTAGTAAGAACAGTCACATGCCATAAGTGACCATTATGGCCACAAAAAGATGAATTCCTCAACCAAGAACAGCTTTACCTAAGTTCTTGAATGCAAAATATTCTTAATGCTAACATTTACATACGTAACAAAAACAGGCCCTTATCATGTTTTCAGTCTCTGCTAAATGCTCAACCACTATAAAAGTCCTTCCGCGTCCCTCCACACCCTCCCCGCTGCCTCCTCCCGAATTCTTCTGTAAAGGAAAATTACTGATGGACTTTCATGTGACAATATTAGAGTTCTTTACAAAATGAGAAACATCTCAGGAATTTCAAATCCTATTTAAAAATTACTCTTTCAGTCATATTAATATTAATACAAAGATAAAAGAAGACATCCTAAGAAATGATTTAATAGTAACAGCAATAAAAAAAAATCTACCAAGTGCCTACTAATGCAGTACTAGGTAAGTCCTTGCCCTTTTTCTCATTTAATTAAAAAGCTAAAAAATCCTGGGAAACTTTGGCTCAACTACTGATTTAAACTGAGACGCTGGGACTTCCCTGGTGGCAAAATAGTTAAGAATCCACCTGCCAACGCAGGGGACACGGATTTGATCCCTGGTCTGGGAAGATCCCACATGCCGTGGAGCAACTAAGCCCGTGCGCCACAACTACTGAGCCTATGCTCTAGAACCCACAAGCCACAACTACTGGAGCCCGTGCTCCACAACAAGAGAAGCTACCGCAATGAGAAGCCTGTGCACCGCAACAAAGAGTAGCCCCCGCTTGCCGCAACTAGAGAAAAGCTTACACATAGCAACGAAGACCCAACACAGCCAAAACTGAATAAATAAGTACTTTTTTTAAAAGTTAAAAATCGATAGATAGATAAATAAAACTGAGATGCTCTGTCCTGTATTTTTCCATGTTACATATGCACATCAATAAAGGCCATACACCTCCTCAAGACAAATTTCAGAGGAATGTGACATATATTCCAAGTACTTTTTCTTTTTTAAAACATTTAACCCACTCTTGAAAAAGGACACTAGAATTCTGCTGTATTGTTTTTTTTTTGCGGTACGCAGGCCTCTCACCGCTGTGGCCTCCCCCGTTGCAGAGCACAGGCTCCAGACGCGCAGGCTCAGCGGCCATGGCTCACGGGCCCAGACGCTCCGCGGCATGTGGGATCTTCCCGGACCGGGGCACGAACCTGTGTCCCCTGCTTCGGCAGGCGGACTCTCAACCACTGCGCCACCAGGGAAGCCCTCTGCTGTATTTTTGAATATCAAAAAATTTCTTTCAGGGACTTCCCTGGTGGTCCAGTGGTAAAGAATCCACCTTACAATGCAGGGGACACAGGTTCGATCCCTGGTCAGGGAACTAAGATCCCACATGCCACTGGGCAACTAAGCCCAAGCATCACACCTATTGAGCTCACACGCCTCAACTAGAGCCTGTGTGTGCTGCAAACTACAGAGCCCATGTGCTCTGGACCCCGTGTGCCACAACTACAGAGCCCATGTGCCCTGGAGCCTGTGTGCCACAACTAGAGAGAGAAAACCTGCACACCACAACTAGAGAGAAGCCCGAGTGCTGCAACGAAGAGACTGAGCGCCATAAGGAAAGATCCTGCACGCCTCAATGAAGATCCTGTGTGCTGCAACTAAGAGCTGATGCAGCCAAAAATAAATATAAATAAATAAGTAAATAATAAGTAAATCTTTAAAAAAAAAAAAAAACTCTCTTCAAAGCTGTATGTTATAAAGACTGCCAGAAGCCAAATCATGTAACAAATGGCTCATAACATTTTTTGTTTTAATTTATTTTTGTCTGCGTTGGGTCTTTGTTGCTGCCCGCGCGCTTTCTCTGGTGTGGTGAGCAGGGGCTACTCTTCCTTGCGGTGCGTGGGCTTCTCAACACGGTGGCTTCTCTTGTTGCGGAGTATGGGCCCTAGACCCCACAGGCTTCAGTAGTTGTGGCGCACGGGCTCAGCAGTTGTGGCTCGCGGGCTCTAGAGCACAGGCTCAGTAGTTGTGGTGCACAGGCTTAGTTGCTCTGCGTAATGTGGGATCTTCCCGGACCAGGGCTCGAACCCGTGTCCCCTGCATTGGAAGGCGGGTTCTTAACCACTGCGCCACCAGGGAAGTCCCTCATAACATTTTTGATTAGTATGTTAAGTGATTTGTCCGGATTGACTGTTTTCACAATAATCCTACACAGTAAAGGCTATTATGATCTCTATTTCACAAAAAAAGAAACTAAGAAATACAGAAGGTCAAATCGTTTAACTAAGATCAATGGTGGAGCGGGGATTCAAAACACAGTCTGTCTGGCACCAGAGCGCATACTCCTAATTATTTGATTACTTTACTACCTACCTACCTACATACTCATCAACAACTAAGTGATTCCTCAAAAATCATGCAGGCATATAAACCATGGATGCATCACTTTTTTTTCTCTACTCACATACAAAGTATATAAAAATCATAACTGAGAAGAACTATACGAATCAACAATCTAAGCCTCCCAATCCGTCTTAGTAGCACTGATTTTTATTTTTATATAAAACCTGAATCTAACTTAATTATGGAAAAGCTTCTTTAAAAAGTTCTTCCTTTGAATCGCAACTAACCTGTACCAAGGCAAGATATTTTCTTTACAGACATATCAGGTGAATAACCATTTTTCCCTGGTCCTTCCTAATTCTTCACCCTCGTCCAATTTCTTTTTGTGTCCTTTTTCTGTTTCCAAAGTCCATGATCTGTGCCTGCTATGTCTAAAATTACCCTCTACCCCGCCCTCCACAAAAGAACATAAATCTGGCTCATATTCAAATAATGAAGCTGTAAAGGTCCTTCGACAGATCAGGTCATCTGATCCTACTTACTCAGATGAAGACACACTCACCACCAGGACAATGTGAATGGTGCCCCCTGAAGGTGGGCCTGTCCCAAGCTATCCAATCAGTTCCTCGCCAAGGGAGACTACGGGGTGCTTAGTTCTCTCCATTACAATTGCTTCCTGCTCCTTCGGTCTTAACCACAGGAGGGACACCAAGTAGGAGAAAGGCCAAACACAGGCTACCTTTACCACTGGAGAAAGGGAATTTCAGCCCTCCTCTATCCTCCTTCGTTCACAGAAAGTCTTTTGGGCGCTGGATTACTTGGAAACACTTCTGTCAATTCTCTTCTGTTCTACCACCTATATTTAGAAGATTAAACCAAAGCAGCCAACAATAAAAGCATTACTACCAGAAAACTAATAAGGAAAGTACAGTTGTTGGGTTTTATACCCAAATAATACCCAAAAATCTTTAGAGGCTTTCACATTACAGAAACTCCTGTTATGGTCACTGGATAGGTGGCTCTGACACGTCATGAACCATCTTGAAAATTTGCTACCTACTGTACGGAATTACAATTCTCACTCTTCATTCCAGAAGACTTTGCAAGGTATTGCTTTGGATAAACCTATCAAGTTGAACATGATGTTTAGGAAAAGTCATACCTTATAAATCATATATAAAAGGGAGGGAGCAAGAGGCAAACAAAAATAAGAATACACAGAATTAGCTAAAGAGGAAGATCACCTGTGGTAATTTCCTGTAGAAAGCACATTCAATAGTGCTTTATGAATGCTATTTGATCTTCTCACAAACCAGCAAACATTCAAGAAAGGTGTCTTTCAAAATTTTGATGATGACCTACCATAAGAAATACACACAGCTTCTGAAATAAAATTTTCACAAACCATTACTTACCCATACTAGTTACGATGTATTCTGATTTTCTTTTTTAATCCTGGTGATGACATGCTAAATTGATTTCATGGCTCACTAGTAAATCACAAACCACAATGTGAAAACCTCTGTTCTAGAAAAACTGCAACACGACAGAATATGGAGAGACAAAATTGCTAAACTTGACAATCTTGATAGACTAGTCACACCCCAATAGCATCAAGGAACATTTCAGAGTGATGTGAAATAAAAAGTCAAACATACAAACAACGTTCCAAGGAACATCTACATTAAGAGCAAGTTGTGAATTAAGAGGAGGGGTACAAAGCAAAGAAGGAAAAATAAATGTTTGAGATATTAGGACAAACCCATGAGGCTTTCGTCTCCATTTCACAAACTATCACTCTAAGGCCTTTACCAAACACTGGAACGAATTACTCCATCTCCAGTATTTTATATGCTACTCTGCCTCTAATCTGATTTAAAATTTTGAGATTAGCTATAGAGAGTAGAGGGGGGGAAGGAGGTGGTCTCTGGATGACTAGGGATCGGTACTGATGCCATGTCCTAATCCTGGCTGCCTTTCTACCCAGAATGCAAATGGAGAAGAGAGAATCTGCTAAGCCCACCTAGCCCTTGCCAGCATTTAAATTAGGAACTTTTGTGGAGCCTCGCTATGGGAAAGAAAGAGAAGTATTCTAAAATGGCCAGCAATTTTTAGCCAGACATCTTCCTTGACCGTTGTCTAGAAATACTGACAACTGAAATTAAAGAGATTACTGGGACCAATCATGACTGATAAGTAACAGTAGAAGGCCAAAGCTAGAGAAAAAAGGGAAGTGAGGAGGAGATGACTTCATGGTAAATAATGTTCATTCTCCAGAAATAGAATGGAATACTTGAACTACTAACAGTTCTGTCACTAGAAGTGTAGGGTTTCTTACATTGGTAGGAGGTTAGAGTAGGTAACCTGAAATTCCCTTCCAACTCTGAGAAATAGTAATTATAAGTTTAAATCTCAGGATTTCCCTGGTGGCGCAGTGGTTAAGAATCCGCCTGTCAATGCAGGGGACATGGGTTTGAGCCCAGATCCAGGAAGATCCCACATGCCGCAGAGCAACTAGGCCCGTGCGCCACAACTACTGAGCCTGAGCTCTAGAGCCTGCGTGCCACAACTACTGAAGCCCATGCGCCTAGAGCCCATGCTCCACAATGAGAAGCCACCACAATGAGAAGCCCACGCACCGCAACGAAGAGTATCCCCCCCTTGCCGCAACTATAGAAAGCCCGTGCACGGCAACGAAGACCCAATGCAGGCCAAAAAAAAAGTTTAAATCTCAACATCAAATAATATTTTGGGGGATTATCAGAAGGCCAAATGTTCTTTTAGGAACCCACAAAAGATAATCCTACCCATTAGCAAACCTTGTAATGAAGATATATACCCTGCCCCTTCCAAATCAGTGGCTATACAATGGGGGAAAAAGTTAAATATTTCATTTCCAAAATACCACTACCTGGTTTCATGACACATATAAACATCAAAATGTATCAAATCACACATTTTAAATATACAGTATATTGTTATATCAATTTTGCCTTGATAAAAGTATTGAAAAATACTATCACCAGTTTTCAATCTATGTAAACAAATTACTTCATTACACTGATCAAAAAGATCAACATTGTAGCTACACCCTAATACTTCCTGTTTCTTTTTAAAATTGATTTTCTGGTGTATTCTACTTTCACTGCATTCTTCTCACTTTTCTGGAAAGCACAGTAACTAAGCTCTGATAAGCATCTAGATTTTTCTGCTGCTATTCAAATGACCCATTATTATACTCTGGAACATATCTTTCCTTTAACAACTTAAATCATAGCCTACAAGTCTGCAGATTCCTTAATGATTTCATTTCCTTCTTTCCATTAGTTAAGGAAATTCATTTCTAGGCCATTTCTGCTTCCATGCTACCATCTTCTGGTGCAACTGTCATTCTCCTTCCTCTGTCTTTATGCTGAAGCTATCGGAAATAAAATTGGAAAACTAATAAGGGAAAGGAGGAAAACCAGCCAGGCTACTCACATCAGATTTAGAGGACATATTCTCCTCCACGTCGGAATCATTGGGATCCACAATATCATCAAACGGCGGTAAAGTTGATTTCTTCTTCTCTGACGTCTCACTTTCAATTTTGACCTTTCCCATCTTGCCATGAGATTTATCTTTTATCTGTTTTTTATCAGCAGAACAAGTGAGTATCAGCGGTGGCGCGTTAGAAAAACTTTTAAATAAAGCCTCTGAGCTACTCTTTTTCCTTTTTTTGGCTGACAGTTCTTCGGAATCTGCAATGGGGGGTCTTTTACTAGGAGCCTTCTTATCTTGCTGTCCACTGGTGATCGTGAGTAAGTTACTATCTGGTTTTGGCTCTTTCGACATGGGTTTCGGTTCCTTGAAGGCCATCTTAGGAACGATTTTTTCTTCTTTCAGTGGTTTATTTTCTTTGGGTTTCTTAGAGGATTCTTTGGAAGATTTGTTGTGATCCCTGGAAGGTTCTTTGAAGGCACTTTTATGTTCTCTGGAGTCTTTAGAAGGTTTTTCCTTGTGCTCCTTCGTTAATTTGTGAGGCTTGGAAAAACTGCTGCTGCTGCTACTGCTGCTACTGCTGCTGCTGCTGCTGCTGCTGCTACTGCTGCTGCTGCTGCTGCTGCTGCTACTGCTGCTGCTGCTGCTGCTACAACTGCTGCTGCTGCTGCTGCCGCTGGGATGGATACTCCTGTTGGGGTCCTGCGGAAAGGCAGGGAGAAAAGCAAACTCTCAAAACGGAACGTCCATGAAGACTAAGAGCCAGTCTCCTTGTACTACAGCTCCTCAAAAGGATCCTCCGTTGACTGCTCCCAAATGCATCGGAATAGAACCCAACAACCTCAGTAGAACGGGTGGGAGCAGGGTGTGCGAGCAACAGTGTGTGTGGGCTACCATGATGGAGGAATTGAATGAGGCAAGCTGTTCTCTTAATCATGACAAGCATGGAGTTCTAACCATTTCAAGTCAACAAATGTTCACTACACACTTGTCCCAGGAGAGACAAAGCTGGATAACACATGGCTCCTACTCTCAGTAACTATGACACATCTATGATTCATGGTTATTGCAGGAGCCACCTATCACAACGAAAGGAACAGAGGAAATTAATTCTGTTGGGGGAGGCAGAGAAGAATAATTCAGAGATTTATGGAGAATTAACACCTCAACGAGGTCCTCAAGAGAAGCAGGTGATTACTAGAAAGGTAAGAATGAAAAGGTACTAGCTCATTCTAGTCCCGTGGAGACCAGGGACTAGAATGAACTAAAACAATGAGGGATCAAAGCACAGCTTATATTTAGGGAGCAGCATCCAACGACAGCAAGGATTGAGAAGGAGATAGAAAAACAGGCCAGAGTCACGTAGTGAGGCCAGATAATACTAAATTTTAAATGACTTTTTAATATAAAGAATCACAAAACTGAAAAAACAAATAAAATAATTCTCAATTTTAGATAAAAAGCAGTTTTTTTTTCTGACCAAACTTCAGTTAAGGAACACATCTCCCATCCACTAGCAACAACAACAATGACAACAACAAAAGGGAAGAAAAAAGAAAAGAGAAGTCTAAAAGAACAAAGATTTCACCTAATGGTCATCAAATGGACTGAAAAGTCTTTGGCAATCATGTTGTGTAATCATGATGAAAGAGTTAATCACTGCCTATTTCATTTTAAATGTGTTCAATTTTTTCACTCATATAAACACCTCAGAATATATAACCTATAAATAAGCTTTCTATCTAGGAACACAATCTAAGTCCATACTTACCATGTTTCTGAACCTCAGTCATTCACATAGTAAGAATAAGAAACGGAAGTAGATCCTGGACATGCAAAAATCCACACCAATACTAAAAGAAGAGCTCTTTCTTGTTTACTTCCACCTCCTAATGGAACCAAAGACAATTAAATGTCCAGATTTTCAACTAGAATTTACATCTTCAGGCCTGTTATGTTGCACCTCTAACTTACCCACTTAAGTCCAATGATATGTAAACCAATACTGTATTCCTTAAATATCTAGCAGGACACAGGAAAGACAGTAGGCAAGGGCCATGCTTTTCATGAAAATGAACAATCTACTAACTGGGGCTATGCAAAAAAACAAAAACAAATATATATAAATTAACATCATAAAGCCATACCCAAAATGAAAAATTATTGTTCTATGTTAGTGGGAATATGTATTTTTTTATTACAAAAATTTTTGTCTTATTTGCTCCAAAATGACATATACCAATTATTCCATTTATTTTTCCCAAGTGAGCATTTGGTTTCAAAATTCTAAAATGGATAAAGTTACTAAGACATGTTTTTGTCCATTAAACTAGATAATTCCTTACAAAACACCTTAATCTGAGATTTAAAAGCAGAATGCTAAAGATAGTACATATTCATATTACTGAAAGGACATTATTTTATAAATTCTATTATAAGACATTTCCTGGCATGTTAAGCAATACTATGAATAATTAAAATAAAGTATTATGGACAAACTAAATTAAGAGAGAACAGTTTGAAATCTAATATACTTGAGTTTTTTTTTTAAATTGGTTTGTTGACCCACTGAATTTGGTCAATTTGCAAACGGTATTCTAATTATGGCTCTAGAACACCCAAGCACTGCTGTTTAATATTCAACCTTCATGGAGTATTATACACATTTTTATAAATACACAAATTTAAGCTACCAACATATTTTCTAGCATTAAGCGTTTAAAAATATAACATTTCAGCACACACAAAAAAAATGACTTCTATACGGGTCCTTCCCTGATTTATTTTTAAAATCCTTTTGTAGGACAAACTGAATTCTTAAGGCAAAGTACATAGTGGTATACGACACAGATTCTTGTGTCATAGAAAGTTCAAGTTCTCATCTTAATTACATACATATGATGTTAAGTACAAAACTCAAAGAGATTTTATAACTTTACTCCCCATGTTGGTCTAGGTATTAAATGCCTACTGTCACCTTTTCACCCACCCAACAAATCTTGGTATAAGCAAGTGACCCAATTATTCTTGTTCCTTCCACTTTACCAAAAAGTACTCTTTAAGCTAAAGCAACTCAAGAGTTAACAAGGGAAACATATTCCATAAAAACACCCAAGACAAAAATTTAGAAAATAGGGGCTTCCCTGGTGGCGCTGTGGTTGAGAGTCCGCCTGCTGATGCAGGGGACACGGGTTCGTGCCCCGGTCTGGGAAGATCCCACATGCCGCGGAGCAGCTGGGCCCGTGAGCCATAGCTGCTGAGCCTGCGCGTCCAGAGCCTGTGCTCCGCAATGGGAGAGGCCGCAACAGTGAGAGGCCCGCGTACCGCGCGCAAAAAAAAAAAAAAATTTAGAAAATAACAAAAACTGAGAGAACAGTTTCTATTCTTGAGGGTTACATTTTCTTTGGTCTGGGCCTGTGATAAATGGCAAAGTTCAAATGTACATCACCTGCCTCCATAGACTTACATGTAATAAATGTAAAACAGAGGCTTAGATACAACGTCAGGAATTAAATTGTTACTGACACAGAATAAAAGCTTTCACTGATTCTCAGCCTATCTATCCCATACAAATTGAGGATCAAGTCACTGGCTTTTAAATTTTTTTTTACTGAACTATTAACCTCAATATTAAGTGCCACTAAGCAGCACAGACTAATTACCATCCAGCCAGTCAGCTCCAGGGGCCAACAGGTAGTGAGTGGGGCCTGAAGAATGTGACCTTGGGATTATAAGCATCTTGAGAGAGAACTGGTGTAGGGCTTGGTCTGCTCTGGATATCAAGCAAGACCCAGAAGAGTTCTACACATACATAACTGCACAAGTGTGGCCAGTCTTCCTGGCCCCAAAAGTGCTCAGGGGGCACTCAAGAGGAGAGAGTGTCCCCTCTACGCCTGAAACTAGGAATGCAAGAAGACCAGAAGGAAGGGACAAGGTCCTCCAAGTACACATGAAATATACAACGTGCCTGCTGCTATAGCGCAGGCTGAGATGCCTGGACCTTCCATCCCCTATAGGATCCCCTATCCCCTATAGGATCCCCTATAGGATTAAAACAAACTAAGGTCCCCTAACAGCTCAACCTGAACCCCAATGCACATATAAACAACATACCTAATGACAGGAGACAGTGGGAGAGAGCAGACCTAACAGATCTCCTGAAGGATAGAGACAAAATACTGAGGCCAAAAATAGTATGACTACTTAAGGAGAGTCAAGTAGAGAGCAAAAAATAATTTCTACGGAATTTTAGAAAATTAATTAGATGAAAATTTAAAGAAGTAAAATCTTTAAGCTGAATAATTCAGTAGATAAATTAAAAGAGAAGATGGGGTCTAACTGATGAATTAGAGTGAATGAAGGACCAACTGGAAGAAATCTCAAAGCATAAACTGAAAATACAAAGAGATGAAAATCATAAAGGAAAAAGAGAAAGGACTTGAAGAACAGTTTAAGGCAACCTAACTAACACACCAACTATAGGAAAAGTTCCCAAGGAGTCTCCAGATGGGGGAAAAGGAAAATATATTAAAGTAATATGAAAGAAAATTCCCATGAACTAAAGAAGAGACTGAATTACAAATTTACAGGGCTCTCCAAGATCCAGCCAGGACTAATGAAGGAAAAGGCACATGTTCAAGAACATCACACTAAAATTCCTAAGCTTTAAGGATAAAAAGAAAACCTTACAAGCTACCAGAAAGAATAATTACTTAATACTAAAAAAGAATCAAATTAACAATGGCCTTCTCATTTGTAACACTGGAATTAAAAAGAAAGAACAGTAACATCTAGATTGCTAGGAAAAAAGCAGTACAAGCCAAACATCCTTCAGTGGGGAAGTAGTGTTTTCCAAAATTTAAGGATTCAAAGATCACATTAGCTACCACTCCATCTAAGGAAAGGACTTAAGAAGGGATTCTAATGGAACAATAACTGAATCAGAAATGAAACCTTTCATGTAAGAAGAAACAGGAGTGCAATTACTTTGCCTTCTATACAGAACTAAATCTAAATGGATAATAAACTATATGGAATATGTAACGTAAGTGCTCAATATGAATTTTTGACAAACGTCTAACAAAAATCTGGACCTAAAAATTAAATTATCTCCAAAGAAATTTAGGAACATTAAAGGAGAGGATTAGTGTGTGAAGGTGAAGGAAAATGTTGGTATCATTATTCATGTTAAAGTAGGGGGGAAAAATTGGATCTATGAGCAATTGAAAAGGAAGGTGGCCAATAATGAAATGGAAAAGTACAGAACAACTGACACATAAAGAAGGAGAAACTGGGAAATGAATATCAACTTGAAAATATAAGCCAAATTTTTTAAAAAATGTAAAAAGTCACAAATATAAATAAGGAACAAGATAAAAAAGTAACAAAATCAGGCATCACTCATTAGAATTTAAAAGAAATCTGAATTCTCCCACTAAAAGATAGGCTGTCAGATGAGTTAAAAAGACAAAGGTCAGGGCTTCCCTGGTGGCGCAGTGGTTGAGAATCTGCCTGCCAATGCAGGGGACACGGGTTCGAGCCCTGGTCTGGGAAGATCCCACATGCCGCGGAGCAACTAGGCCCGTGAGCCACAACTACTGAGCCTGCACATCTGGAGCTTGTGCTCTGCAACAACAGAGGCTGCGACAGCGAGAGGCCCACACACCGCGATGAAGAGTGGCCCCCACTAGCCACTACTAGAGAAAGCCCTTGCACAGAAACGAAGATGTAACACAGCCAAAAAAAAAAAAAAAAAAAAAGACAAAGGTCATATACAGACTGCTTATAAAAAATGCTTAAAATTGAATGATGAGAAAAGTTTAAAATAAAGGGAAGAGCCAAGAAATATCAGCTAAATGCCCCCAAAGGAAAGCATGAGTGTTATACTAATATCACACAACGTGAAATTCAAGGTTAAGATGACCAAACAGCATAAACAATGTAAAAGCTAAGTTACATAAAGCAAAGGGTATTGAATATGCAAGAAAAACTTGAAAAATATTTCAATGAAATAAGAAATTAGTACAGCTTTGTCAGAAATAGACAGATCTAATAAAGTTAAATGAATATATAGTGAAACTGATTAATACAATCCACACACTTGATTTAATAATTATACAGAAAACTTTCAATCTCTTGAATAAAGCTTACAATTTTACATGTGCCCATGGAACACTGACAAAAATCAATCATAAAGGTATCATAAAATGAACTTAAAATAATCTTTTAAAAATATCTGAATAGATTGTATTGGCTGATCATACTCTAATAAAATTAGAAAAATAAAGACAAAAGAAATCAGTCAAAAGAAAATAATGATAAGACCATTTCATACAAAAAATCTAGGGGCACAAGAACACATATGCTCAAAATAAAATATATTGTCGTTATCGCGTTTATTATTTTTAAAAGGAGAAGAGGAAAGGCGAGGAGAGAAACCAGGCATAAAAATACACATTGCACCCACTCTGAGAAACTAGAAGAGGATCCACAAATATAATACCAAATATAATGAAGAAAGTAAATGAAACAAATTTCACCAACATTTCTGCTCTAAAATAATAGCCTTAAATATATACTTAGGAATCAAATTCTAAAGAGAAATTTAACAAGTTAATTCTGATTTAAAGGAGATCTATAATCTACTTTTTAAAACCAACTAAGAGAGGTCAAGTTTCTTGAATTTAAGATTTCTTACATGTAAAATCATGATCTACCATAAAAGGAATAAAATTAAGGAGGGGAGAGCAATTTATAAATATTTCAAAATAGATAGGCATATACCAGAAGATATCACCAAACAGTTCAAAATGGTTGAGAGAGTTCAGGGAAGGGGCGGAGCAAAGTGGACTGCTGATGATTTTTATCGGCTTTTAGCACAATTTGACTCATACAATAAATGTTTCATTAAAAATGAATTTATAAGAAAGCTGGAGTAGCAATTCTCATATCAGACAAAATAGACTTTAAAATAAAGACTATTAGAAGAGACAAAGAAAGACACTACATAATGATCAAGGGATCGATCCAAGAAGAAGATATAACAATTGTAAATATTTAGGCACCCAACATAGGAGCACCTCAATACATAAGGCAAATACTAACAGCCATAAAAGGGGAAATCAACAGTAACACATTCATAGTAGGGGACTTTAACACCCCACTCTCACCATGGACAGATCATCCAAAATGAAAATAAATAAGGAAACACAAGCTTTAAATGATACATTAAACAAGATGGACTTCATGGATATTTATAGGACATTCCATCCAAAAACAATAGAATACACATTTTTCTCAAGTGCTCATGGAACATTCTCCAGGATAGATCATATCTTGGGTCACAAATCAAGCCTTGGTAAATTTAAGAAAATTGAAATTGTATCAAGTATCTTTTCTGACCACAACGCTATGAGACTAGATATCAGTTACAGGAAAAGATCTGTAAAAAATACAAAGACATGGAGGCTAAACAATACACTACTTAATAATGAAGTGATCACTGAAGAAATCAAAGAGGAAATCAAAAAATACCTAGAAACAAATGACAATGGAGACACGACGACTCAAAATCTATGGGATGCAGCAAAAGCAGTTCTAAGAGGGAAGTTTATAGCAATACAATCCTACTTTAAGAAACAGGAAACATCTCGAATAAACAACCTAACCTTGCACCTAAAGCAATTAGAGAAAGAAGAACAAAAAACCCCAAAGTTAGCAGAAGGAAACAAATCATAAAAATCAGATCAGAAATAAATGAAAAAGAAATGAAGGAAACAATAGCAAAGATCAATAAAACTAAAAGCTGCTTCTTTGAAAGGATAAACAAAATTGATAAACCATTAGCCAGACTCATCAAGAAAAAAAGGGAGAAGACTCAAATCAATAGAATTAGAAATGAAAAAGGAGAAGTAACAACTGACACTGCAGAAATACAAAAGATCATGAGAGATTACTACAAGCAACACTATGACAATAAAATGGACAACCTGGAAGAAATGGACAAATTCTTAGAAAGGCACAACCTGCCAAGACTGAATCAGGAAGAAAAAGAAAATATGAACAGACCAATCACAAGCACTGAAATTGAAACTGTGATTAAAAATCTTCCAACAAGCAAAAGTCCAGGACCAGATGGCTTCACAGGCGAATTCTATCAAACATTTAGAGAAGAGCTAACACCTATCCTTCTCAAACTCTTCCAAAATATAGCAGAGGGAGGAACACTCCCAAACTCATTCTACGAGGCCACCATCACCCTGATACCAAAACCAGACAAGGATGTCACAAAGAAAGAAAACTACAGGCCAATATCCCTGATGAACATAGATGCAAAAATCCTTAACAAAATACTAGCAAACAGAATCCAACAGCACATTAAACGGATCACACACCATGACCAAGTGGGGTTTATTCCAGGAAAGCAAGGATTCTTCAATATACACAAATCAATCAACGTAATAAACCATATTAACAAATTGAAGGAGAAAAACCATATGATCATCTCAATAGATGCAGAGAAAGCTTTTGACAAAATTCAACACCCATTTATGTTAAAAACCCTGCAGAAAGTAGGCATAGAGGGAACCTTCCTCAACATAATAAAGGCCATATATGACAAACCCACAGCCAACATTGTCCTCAATGGTGAAAAACTGAAAGCACTTCCACTAAGATCAGGAACAGGACCAGGTTGCCCACTCTCACCACTCTTATTCAACATCGTTTTGGAAGTTTTAGCCACAGCAATCAGAGAAGAAAAGGAAATAAAAGGAATCCAAATTGGAAAAGAAGAAGTAAAGCTGTCACTGTTTGCAGATGACATGATACTATACATAGAGGATCCTAAAGATGCTACCAGAAAACTACTAGAGCTAATCAATGAATTTGGTAAAGTAGCAGGATACAAAATTAATGCACAGAAATCTCTGGCATTCCTATACACTAAGGATGAAAAATCTGAAAGTGAACTCAAGAAAACTCTCCCATTTACCATTGCAACAAAAAGAATGAAATATCTAGGAATAAACCTACCTAAGGAGACAAAAGACCTGTATGCAGAAAATTATAAGACACTGATGAAAGAAATTAAAGATGATACAAATAGATGGAGAGATATACCATGTTCTTGGATTGGAAGAATCAACATTGTGAAAATGACTCTACTACCCAAAGCAATCTACAGATTCAATGCAATCCCTATCAAACTACCACTGGCATTTTTCACAGAACTAGAACAAAAAATTTCACAATTTGTATGGAAACACAAGGGACCCCGAATAGCCAAAGCAATCTTGAGAACGAAAAACGGAGCTGGAGGAATCAGGCTTCCTGACTTCAGATATACTACAAAGCTACAGTAATCAAGACAGTATGGTACTGGCACAAAAACAGAAATATAGATCAATGGAACAGGATAGAAAGCCCAGAGATAAACCCACGCACATATGGTCACCTTATCTTTGATAAAGGAGGCAGGAATGTACAGTGGAGAAAGGACAGCGTCTTCAATAAGTGGTGCTTGGAAAACTGGACAGCTACATGTAAAAGTATGAGATTAGATCACTCCCTAACACCATACACAAAAATAAGCTCAAAATGGATTAAAGACCTAAATGTAAGGCCAGAAACTATCAAACTCTTAGAGGAAAACATAGGCAGGACACTCTATGACATAAATTACAGCAAGGTCCTTTTTGACCCACCTCCTACAGAAATGGAAATAAAAACAAAAATAAACAAATGGGACCTAATGAAACTTAAAAGCTTTTGCGCAGCAAAGGAAACCATAAACAAGACCAAAAGACAACCCTCAGAATGGGAGAAAATATTTGCAAATGAAGCAACTGACAAAGGATTAATCTCCAAAATTTATAAGCAGCTCATGCAGCTTAATAACAAAAAAACAAACAACCCAATCCAAAAATGGGCAGAAGACCTAAATAGACATTTCTCCAAAGAAGATATACAGACTGCCAACAAACACATGAAAGAATGCTCAACATCACTAATCATTAGAGAAATGCAAATCAAAACTACAATGAGATATCATCTCACACCAGTCAGAATGGCCATCATCAAAAAATCTAGAAACAATAAATGCTGGAGAGGGTGTGGAGAAAAGGGAACCCTCTTGCACTGTTGGTGGGAATGTAAATTGATACAGCCACTGGAGAACAGTATGGAGGTTCCTTAAAAAACTACAAATAGAACTACCATATGACCCAGCAATCCCAGTACTGGGCGTATACCGTGATAAAACCATAATTCCAAAAGAGTTCATTGCAGCTCTATTTACAATAGCCCGGAGGTGGAAACAATCCAAGTGTCCATCATCGGATGAATGGATAAAGAAGATGTGGCCCATATATACAATGGAATATTACTCAGCCATAAAAGGAAACGAAATTGAGCTATTTGTAATGAGGTGGATAGACCTAGAGTCTGTCATACAGAGTGAAGTAAGTCAGAAAGAGAGACAAATACCGTATGCTAACACATATATATGGAATTTAAGGAAAAAAATGTCATGAAAAACCTAGGGGTGAAACAGGAATAAAGACACAGACTTACTAGAGAATGGACTTGAGGCTATGGGGAGGGGGAAGGGTAAACTGTGACAAAGCGAGAGAGAGGCATGGACATATATACACTACCAAACGTAAGGTAGATAGCTAGTGGGAAGCAGCCACATAGCACAGGGAGATCAGCTCGGTGCTTTGTGACCGCCTGGAGGGGTGGGATAGGGAGAGTGGGAGGGAGGGAGACACAAGCGGGAAGAGATATGGGAACATATGTATATGTATAACTGATTCATTTTGTTGTGAAGCCGAAGCTAACATACCATTGTAAAGCAATTATACTCCAATAAAGATGTTAAAATGAAAAAACAAACAAAAAAAGAATTTATAACACAATAAGATGGTGAAGCAGAAAATATTTCAATAACAAATAATGGGACTAATTTTAAAAAAGAATCAAAACTTAAACATCAAGGCTAAATAGAGGCAACAAGGCCCCAAATTTAACGTTTATCAGTCAATGGATAGGGGCCTGAAAGAACACTGCACAAATGGAAATGAAATGGCATTTGAGAATTGTAACAAGGGTCTTTCATTCAATAACAATCTAAATAGTCTGTACATAAAAAGAACATGAAATATTTACACACACAAGAAGGAAAAAGAAAAGCCTGCCATTATAGGACTCAATGCTCTGGAATGTTTTACTTGTTTTTTTAATAATGTTGTACTATTCTTGAATGTGATACTCCACCAGGAAGTTGAGAGAACTCTACAATATACCCCCGCTGAGATTCAAGTTCCAGTAGTCTGGTTTCAATGCCCATACTCTCAACCACTATGCTTCTACTGACTCTCAGAAGGGCAGTTGGTTTCAAAACCAACTGTTAATCTTGCCAATACAGCCTGAGCTGTAAATGAAAGAAGGATGGGAAGAAAGGGAGAGGAACTCAGTGGCTTTAAAAGAACAACATTGAACCTGCCTGCCGTCTAAGCATAACTATAGAAGGAAGTTCTATTTAGTTCCAGCAGAGGGGGTACAACATATTACTTTTGGGCAGGTAGCAAATAACTAATTTTGAAATCAGAGGCTCTTCCTGTATACGTTTCGAGTGGCTTAAACTTCAAGTCTTTTGTTACCAAATAAATATTTCAAACTTGACAGACATTAAAACAGTGTGTCCAGAGGCTTATTTGATATTAGAAAATCAACCTTTCCTATAATATTCCTGCAGAACACATTATCTTTAATTATCTTAAAGAGTATCACAAAACTATAAGACACATTTCTCTCATAATTCAATGTTTTCAAAATCAATGTAAAAACCTGCCCCATTATATAATTTGAAATGACAAAAATTTGTAGTGTTCGCATAAAATAAATGGTAACCTCCAAAAAGGGTGGGTTGGGGGAGGTCACTGAGTAAGAAAACTGGAGGGATCCTATAAGGGCCTCCATAGGAGTTATTTGGAAAGAGAGGAAATTTGGGAATTTTAGCACAAAAACAAGGAAGCGATAAAGAAAAACAGTAATTTTTTAAACCACAAAATAAATGGCTATATAAGAAAGAAGATATGAGAACAGTATACATCTTAACTGTGGTAACTTTTACAGTCATAGCTGTAAACAACATTACTGATTTTCAATTTCTACATTTTAACCTACTCAGCTCTACCACTTACTAAGTGACTTAAATTTCCTTGTCAGTAAACTGGAGACCATAATATTACTTATACCATCAAGGTCGACTTGATGATTAAGTAAGTTTAATATATGTAAAGTACCTGTGTGTATATATATGTATGTATTATAAAATAATATAAACAAAACATGCAATGTGCTTGGCACAAAGCCTGAACTATGTAAGTACTTTCAATTACTACCACTATTATTACTACTACTACAGACAAGCACAGAAAACTTAAGACTTGTATTACATAACACAATGTTATCAACTGTGATAATGCAAAAGTAAATGTATGGATGACAAACATGGAAGGTAGAAACATGAACAGAGAAGTGAAAGCAACTCTAGTATAACCTGAGCCTACAAAGTTTAGAATCAAGAAACACTGTCCATGGTCAGTGAAACAAGAGATAAAGTTCTAAGCTCAACATCTAGAAAGTTATATCCAAGGTAAGAATTAACAATGGTATTATATTGGGAGGAAAAGGAGATGGAGCAAATAGGTTAAATTCTCATGAAGAAATAGAAGCATAAGCATATAGTTTGGAAACTTCGGGCAGTAACCCTAGAACTTAAAAAGAAAAAAGAAAGAGAGAAAGCTAAAGTGCTTCCTTCTAGGAATTGGAAAGAGGATTGGCAAAGAATACAATATAGAATTTTGGGTTTTTTCTAATACCATCCTTTGCTAGTTAATTCTTTAAACCATGTAAATGCACTATTTTGACAGAAGATAAATTTCTTCAACCTCCCAAAAGTACTTTTATATCTCTCCTCTTTCATGTACCCATTTGCACTTCAGAGATTTTGTGAAATAAATTTTGTGTTAGAAGAGTAAAAAGAGAAGCTATTCAACTATGTGACTGCTATCTTCCTGTGCTTTTTAAAAAAAATTCCATTTTCCTTCTGATGTGGTTTCAATGTTATCTTTTCCTTCTTTCTTTTTTTTTTTAAAGCAAACTACAATCAAGCTCTAAGCTACAAATTTAGCTGAGGATACTTAGGTTGCATTTTGAATTTTATTCATTGTACTAAGATCATTAAAAGATGAAGAAGATAAAATTTATAAATCATATTCACAATTGAGAAATGGAAACAACTGAGAAAATTTCTTTCAGTTCTAAAGTGAACAGAATTAAAAGCAGTTAAATTTTCATTTCCCTACCCTTCTGTTCAAAAGCATTAAGAGTCAATTTAATAAAAGTCTTCCTCAATATTAAAAATATCTTTAAGTACTGTATCTGCATGTAAATACGAAATTTAACTGTAAAGTATCATTTGGCAAGAATATTCAATATTTTACAAAATAATATTCCAAGTAGATAAATTTTAAAAGTCTCCGTTTCTCAAATGACTAGTTTCAGTTATGCTCTATGTACTAAAAAATACTTTTACTTCAGAATCCAATCTCATTTAAAATGGTCCTATTTAGGACTTCCCTGGTGGCGCAGTGGTTAAGAATCCGCCTGCCAATGCAGGGGATAAGGGTTTGATTCCTGGTCCGGGAAGATCCCACGTGCCACGGAGCAACTAAGCCCATGTGCCACAACTACTGAGCCTGTGCTCTAGAGCCCATGCTCCACAACAAGAGAAGCCACCAAAATGAGAAGCCCACGCTCCACAACGAAGAGTAGCCCCTGCTCACTGCAACGAGAGAAAGCCCACGCACAGCAATGAAGACCCAACACAGCCAGAAATAAATAAATAAATTAGGAAAAATAAATTAAAAAAAAAAACTGGGACTCCTTTCAAAATAAATAAATAAATAATAAAATGGCCCTAGGTATATAATATTTCCTGACTTGCTATCGCTTTAAGTCTAAATTATAATTAAGTACTGTTAACAGTAAGTTATATTTAGAAGACTTTTCAGTTTCAAGCAAACTTGTTACTTTTGTGGCTTGAAACTAGAAACTCAAAGTAATAATTATATCACTTCTCTTTCTAGGTTTATGTATACTTAGCTTTGTATAATTTCCGTTTTCTTAAACAAGCTTTAAAACATATTGGCCAAATCATTTTGGTCTTCTTTCAGTACTAGCTGGAATTCTGACAATGAGCCTTGATAAGTAATCGTTACTCACAAAGAACAGTCGACCTTCAATGTTTAATTTATAATACTAATCACAATAGAGTAACTGGAAGTATAAGATGAAAAACGGTGCCTGACACATAAAAATTCGATCTATTGCATAAATAAAAAACCCAAAAAGAGACAATTATACAAGGGGAAAATAAAATCAGGGTTATGCTGTCTTTTCACCTTCTCTCAATAGTTATTCAATTCATATTCATTGAGTCTCCAACAATGCAAACAACAATGCTGAAACTGCTAGACATACCATGGTTTCAGTGGGGGAAAATCCTTTTAATTTGGGAATATAGTGGACTCTTTGCAAATACAATTATATATTGGATAATACAAAACTCTTCATTGTGGAGCTTATTAAAAAAATAAAAGAAAATTCCAAGAGTGATGAGTATATAAAAGAGATACAGACAGAAAGAGAAAAGAGAAGGGAGGAGTTGAAACGTGAACTGTAAGCTTCAGTTAGGCATGAGAGGTGCAGTTGCTTAAAGGGCACTGATAGGTCCACATTCTCCTGGGTCTCTTTTAAGACCAAATCTGGGGCCTATAGCATATTTGGAGACCTGAACTTCAGAGTCTCTCAGAAATTCGGGAGAAGTCTTTATAAATCTGTTGGGGAAAAGTACTCTGAATTAAGACCTCAGGATTCCCAAAGTTCAACTAAATCAAATATGAACTCACAATTTTAAAATATCCCTAAACACAAAGAAATAAGTCACCATGATCTGAGAGTATGTAAAAGGGTCTTTAGGATCTCAGATATTGGAATCATCATGATGCAGAATATAAAATAATGACATACAAGGTGTGGAAATGAAGACAGTTGGAATCCAAAAGTGACCAAGCAATAAGAGATGAGTAAGAATGACCATGTGACTGAAAAGAAACAGACTTTAAGAAATGGAGGGGAAAAAAAAGCACTCTTGGAATTAATATCTTAATGGACTGAAAAGCAGATTAAGCATGGCTGAAAAGAATGAATAAACTGGAAGACAGATCTAAACAAACTGCCAGAACACACACAAAGACACAAGAAAATGAAAAATATAAAAACTATTAAGAGACATGGAGAACAGAAGAAAAATAACTATCTAACTAGAGACTCAGAAAAAATAAAGAATACAGGTGATACAATGGCTGATAATTTTCCAAAATAATAAAATTCATGAACCCATAAAAAAAGAAAGTACAATATAAAAATAATGATATATCCATAAATTAAAAGGAATTTGCTCCTAGACACACTGTACTAAAAGTTAAAAACACTAAAGACAAACAGACTGTAAAAGCAGTCACCCAAGGCTCACAGAGAGCACCCATTAGAAAAAAGAAAAAGTACAAGAGTGGTATGCCACAGCTGGCTAATGTAGGCTCATATGAACATATTGTTAAATTTTCAGGAATTCTGTGAGCAGTTTTTAAACAAGGCTACTACTGTGTTAAATTATATAAAAATATAAGATGAAAAATATTAAAAGCAGAGATAGATAATCAAAATTCATCACTAATTATTTTACTACATATTATTATCTGTGCTCTTGAGGTTATTATTGATGGCTATTGTATCAGCAGGGTGGAAATACTTCACAATTGTGTGCTACTGCATATCTCTTCTCAACTCTGTAATAACTGACATACATGGTAAGAGAGTATTTACACCACGGAAATAAGCAAACACTAAAAATAAGGAATCTTTCCTCCAGAGAGGTAGCTGCTATACCTCTAGCAGCATAACCCTGAATTAAACTGACATCAGACCTCAAAAACACAAAAGAAGTATTTTCAAAGCATTGAAAGTAAACGTCAACGTAGAATTGAATAACCAGCAAAACCACTTTTCATAATAGGGGCAACAGTCAAAACTTTATAGATTAACAAAAATTGAGAGTTCACTAAAAAAAAAACCAACTTCACTAAAACAACTTCAACAGGATCTACTTCAGGAAGAAGGAAAGTGAATTCAAGAAGAAATTATGCTAATGCAATTAAGCTAAAAATCAAACTTTTTTTTAATTTAAAAAAACGTCCACATATTTGGAATTGTAAAAACATATTTCTAAATAATTCACAGGTAAAAGAAGAAATTAAAATGGAAAATTTCAAATTCATCATATGGAACAAAGAAGATACGACACATTTAATACCTGTGGAATATAGTTAAAGCAGTACTTAGAGGAAAAATTTTAGCCTTAATGCTTATATTTGAAAAAATGACTGACAGAAACTTTTGCATAATTAACTCAAGCAAAAGCAAGACTACAAATATTTTAAAAAAAAAACCCTAAAAAGAAATTCAACAAGATATGAAAAGAACTTTGAGAAAAACTAATAAAAATCCAGTCCTCTTACTAAAACTGACCCAAAAAGAAATAAAAATCAAGAATAAGCCTTCATTAAAGTCAAATAAGTAGTTTAAAATCTTCCTACAAAGAAGATATCAGGCCCACAAGGTTTTACAAGCAAGTTCTAGGAAGAGATCATTTCAAACTTACAGAAACTCTTCCAAAAGCTGAAAAAGAGAAAACATTTCTCACTTTATGTAGTGAATGTTATTTAGTACAAAACTTGCCAAGAAGAGTAAGGGAAAGAAACATACAATTTTAACCTCAAGAATATGAACGCAAAAATTTAAAAAAAACTATTAGCATAATTAATCCAATGCCGTGGAGGGGTGGGGGTGACGACCCTAACAGAGCAAGACCAAACTGCTTTTATCTCAAGAATTCAAGAGGAGTTTAGCATGATAAAAATGCTTGTCAAGTACCACATTAACAGATTAAAGGAGAACAAAACCATCTGTTCATCTCAAGAGATACTAAAAAGTCTGATAAAAATCAACATCCATGTACGATTTATTTTTTAACATGGAAACGAGACTCTTAACCAACTAGTACTAGGAGACAAATTCCTTAACTTGACAAATGGTAGCTACTGAATTCCCATGCAAACAACATTCTAAATGGACACTTGTTAGAATTATTCCCTTTAAAATCAGGAACATTTATACCTAATATTTTACTGGTAATCCTACTGACACAGGACCACAAAAGTCAGGGGAAAAAAGAAAATTGAAAATAAGAGAGGGGGGGACTTCCCTGGTGGCGCAGTGGTTAAGAATCCACCTGCCAATGCAGGGGACACGAGTTCGAGCCCTGGTCTGGGAAGATCCCACATGCCGCGGAGTAACTAAGCCCGTGCGCCACAACTACTGAGCCTGCGCTCTAGAGCCCGTGAGTCACAACTGCTGAGCCCGCAGCGCCTAGAGCCCGTGCTCCGCAACAAGAGAAGCCACCGCAATGAGAAGCCTGCGCACCATAATTAAAAGTAGCCCCCGCTCGCCACAACTAGAGAAAGCCTGCATGCAGCAACGAAGACCCAATGCAGCCAGAAATAAATAAATAAAATTTATTAAAAAAGAAAATAAGAGAGGGGACTTCCCTGGTGGTGCAGTGGTTAAGACTCCGAGCTCCCAATGCAGGGGGCCCAGGTACAATCCCTGACCGGGGAACTAGATCCCACATGCATGCCGCAATTAAGAGCGAGCATGCCACAACTAAGGAGCCTGCCAGCCGCAACTAAGAAGCCCACCAGCCGCAACTAAGGAGCCAGCCTGCCGCAACTAAGACCCAGAGCAAGCTAATTAATTAATTTTTTAAAAATTCAATGAAGAACTTCTTTTTTTAAAAAACATTCTTTTAAAAAAAGAAAGAGAAAATAAGAGAGACATATGTCATTATTCGCATGATATGACTGTCCACATAGGAAAACAAAAGGAGCTATACAGAAAAATTACTGGAATTAATAAGTTTAGAAGTATGCAAAGGTAAACTGCATATTTACACATCAGCAACAAACAGGGAACATTTAATATGCTATTTATAATAGCAATTAAAAAAAATAAAGTACCTGGGAATAAACAAACCATAGAACTATCTACACTTTTATCAGAAACATCTTAACACTTCAACAACACTAAAGAATGCCTAAATAAACTCATAGAGGATTAGTTTCATGGATAAAAATACTCATTACCTACAGATTCAATGTAATTTCAATACAAATCCTAACAGAGTTTTTCAAAGAACTTAAACTGATCCTAAAAGAGAAAGATGTAATAGAACTTGTCATGCCATATAGCAATTACAAAACTATAGCAACAACATTGTGGTATTGCTGCAGAGATCAATGAACTGACCTAGGGAACAGAATTGAACCACATCCCTCCAACAGATTAACAAATATATGAAAATCTGAAGTTTGACAGGGTAGGCACTGTAGATCATTGAGTAAGGCATAGACAACTCAATAAAATGTGCTGGGACTGATTTTCTGTATAGGAAAAAATTTAAATTAGACTCTTACCTCATACCATACATAAAATCAACTCCAGATGTTTGAAAATATTTAAATGTTAGGCAAAACTTTTCAAACGTGTTGGGGAAAAAACATACAGGAGATCATCTATATGAGCATGGGGTAGAGAACATATTAACAGGACACAAAAAGAACTAGCCATAAAAAATCTGACCACATTAAAATTAAGAATTTCTATCAAAGGATACCACAATGAAAGTTAAAAAGCCACTAAATGGGCAAACTAGGAAAAGATATCTACAGTGAGTATAACCAACAATGCATTCATACTTCCAGAATATACAAAGACCTTCAACAAATAAATAGAAAAATAAGCAGGTGGCATGAACAAACATTTCAGAGAGAAAGAAACATGAATGGCCACTGAAATGTATGCTGAGCCTCATTACTAATCACTGAAATACAAAATAACAGAACAGTAAGATATCATTTTAACGCCTACTAAATGAGCATTAATGAACAAGTCTAACTAGAAAAGAGAGCAATGGTACCTCTTTATACATTGCAGACATAGGACTCTAAATAATAAAAAGCTATATAAAATAACAAACTATGTAAAATAATAAAAAGCTAAACATGTGAATGCCCTATTGAGACAGGAAGGGGGCAGGGCACAACCTTTAAAAGAATGACATAGTCGTTGAGGGCACAACATAAGCTGGTTAGAACCAACTAGGTCCAAGATGGTGGACGGGTCAACTTCCAGTGGACCTTGAGCCTCATTATACACTCACTGTTAATACGTTAGCTAAATGACACACCCACAGGTGCCATGACAGTCCCAAGGCCAACCATAAAAGGCTAAAAAGTGGGTGGTGGCCCAATTCTTGGAAATCCCTGCCCCTTCCCCAAAATAGTTGGAATAATTCTCCCACTCATTAGCCTATAAAATTACCCACCCCTATAAACACTGACAACCCCGTACCCTGGAGCCTCTCGCCTTCTGAGATGGCCCACACTTGGAGTGTGTTTATTCTGTGGCCTCTTGCCTCCTGAGATGGCCCACACCCTGTGGAGTCTGTATCCCCCTGAATAAACCTTCTTTCACGTTACTACGGCTCGCTCTTGAATTCTTTCCTGCACGAAGCCAAGAACCCACACTTGGCGGCCCATCCCAGGGACTCGCCTGAGACCTGGGACGTGACCATCCTCCTGCCTCCCACTTTTTTTCCTGCAACACTATGACTCAGCAATTTCTTTCATGAGTATATACTCTAGAGCAGTATTTCTCAAATTCAGTCAGCAGGCCAGCAACATTAGTATTACCTGGATGCATATTAGAAATTCAGATTTTTAAGCTCCATCCCAGACCTATGGAATATGAATCTATGCAGCAAGGCCCAGGAATCCTCACATATTCCAACCTTCCAGGTGATTCTCATGGGCCCTAGAGTTTCAACCACGCACTTAGGGCCATGTTATTCAAACAGAACCTGTTAGTGAGACTGCAAAGCAAGAGTGGATCGCATTGCTATTTATAAGTCAACCAGTATAAAATAGAGTAGATTGAACCCTATGTAGTAAACTTAAGCATTGATTTGCAAAACTTTTGTCTCATTTGTGTACGTATACTTATGTAAGTGGGTACTTGCTTATTATGGAAAACATATTTCTTACTATGGGTCACAGTCATAAAAGTTTGAAATCCACCACCCTAGAGAAACTCTTAATATATGTGTACTGCAGACATGCCCAAAAAGGTTTATAACTGCATTATGCACAGCAGCAAAAATAAAACAAAATCAAAAGCAGTAATCTAGGTATCTAGATAATAAGAGAATGGATATACCAATCATACCATATGGACTAATACCACGGTGAAATCAATAACATGCAATAACAAGGACAAATCTTACACAGTACTGAGTAAATAAAGCAAGTCACAGACAATTACATATAGTATTATACCATTTTCATAAAGACCAAAAACCAGGAAAGTTGGACAAATATAAGAATACACACATTTGTGGTAAAACTATACTTAAAAGCTCAGGAAAATTCAGGAGCATAGTTATATCTGGGGAACACAAAGCGATGGACTAGGAAGCTGTATACAGGTAATTTGAATGGCACTAATGTTGTATTTCTCATTATTAAGTTGAAGGGTGGATTCATGGTGTTTGTTTTATAATTTACATATAAAATACATATAATCCTCATATGTATCAATTATAGCATAACATTTTTAAGAAAAACTTATAATACCTGATGTCAGAATCCTCTAGATTTTAGTAAGGGAAATTCACATTCAGATTCAGTGGACACTTATCTATTAGCTGCTTTGACCAAAGCATACACATTGTCTCACTGAATCCTTTAAGAGTCCTGTGAGGTTGGCACTTGGCAAAGAATAGGCAATCGAATATCTTTTGAGTGAATAAATGCTTGAATAATTTTATAATTCAAAAAGAGAAAGAGTTTGATTATATGCTATGTATTATGGTCCTACCCATAGGAGTTAAGCAAAATAACACAGATGATTAACTCTATTAATAGAAAGGAGCTCATGATCTATTCTTATTGTTTCTACATTCTATTACTTATTACCAAAAACATAATGAGAAAAATCACTTTCCTCACTGGAAGTATCTCTGCCTAAAGGTTAAAAAAAAAACTAACAACCTACAGGGTAGAGCTAACTAATATAACATTTCTATCAATACATTACTAGGATCTCTATTTTGCATTTAAAAGCTGAGTTAGCTATATGCAAGGGACCAGCTCTCTTCAGGGTGGGGAAAAGCAGAGCTACGGTAATACAAGAAAATAAATTACCAAGGCTAAAAAATATCTGTGACACATTTAGTTTATGCATTTTAATAAGAACTACAGTTTAAAAAGTGCAAAGTCAAATCCTTTTTTTCCATTGAATCCATATTAATATAGATGAACACAATCGGGGAAACGGCTGCCTCACAAAATTATTTCCATCCTTCACAAAGCTCCCACACATGTATGCGTTTTGTTTTTCAAATTTAGTTCATGTGTGTTCCTCCACCCCCAGCACCTGGAATAATGACCAACTCCTAATAGATGCAGAGTTAAGTATTTGTCTTTGAATGAACTTATACACTTATTGAGCATTTACTATGTAACAGGCATTTGGGGGATGAGAGATCAAATATGTTATAGTCCCTATCCACACAGAGCTAACATAAATGATTAAATCTAAACAAAATGTGCCCTTCCTCTTTCAGAATAATTCAGTCCAAGAGCTATTGGTGACCAAGCAAAGTAGGCAACAGCAGGGGAGGAGAGGGCAGTGATGTGAGGAGGGGCATCAGTGCGGTGGCTCGGAGCCACTAAAAAAGAGCTTGCTCCTTCAAGAAATGGCTAAATCCAGGGCTGGGACAAGGAAAGTACAAAATGAGCCTGGAACACCTGGTAGCAAAAAGTCAGGAAGTATGTAAAGACTGATCACAGCACGTCAGAAAGACACAGAAACCAGATTAAAGGGGCTTCCACTGACCAAATCAGGACAATTTAAACATGGAAACAAATGTAACAGATTATAACTCACTAAAAAACACATATATATGCATGTGTCCATGGTGATATATAAAGAATAAACTTAAATTTGAGGAAGAATGGGATATTTACATTTTCTCTATCTCCCAATAAAATACTTATTAATTACAAAGAGAAAAAAAAAAGTAATTTGCAGTGGAGAAGCCTGGCAGACACCATCTGAATCAAGTGATCAGAGTAATATCGCAGTAGTAATGGAAGGGTACAATGGAAATCATGATTGTGTGACTGGCTGCAATGAGAAGAGCCCAGTATCATTTCTGGAATATTCCTGCCAGAGATGCATAACCTGAATCTGGTCGTGAGGAAACGTCGTACAAACCCAAATTGAGGGCCATCTACTAAATAATTGGCCTGAAAATTTTCAAGTTCATGAAAGTCAAGACAAGACCAAGGAACTATTCTCAGTTGAAAGAGACCTAAGAGACATGACAACCAAATGCTACAGATGATTTTAGACAGGACCCTTTTGGTACAAAAATAAAGGACACTAGTGGAACAATCTGCAGAACTTGAATGGGATCTGAGGAGTAGAGGCTGGTAATGCATCAATGCTAATTCCTGATAGTATTACCACGCTTAAATAAGAGAATGTCTTTGTTTGCAGAAAAGAAACACTGAAGTATTCAGGGATGATGGAACATATCATGTTAGCAACTTACTCTCAAATGGTTCAGGAAAGAAAATCTCTGTGTACTAGTAACTTTTCTATAAGTTTGAGATTATATCAAAATAACAAAAAAAATTGTAAAGTACATACAAGTATTCAGAAGAGCCCCAGGTCTCAATCTGTGCCCAGCAGACTAAGGGACCCTGGGAAGGACATCAACATCCGAGGGTGTCCAAGAAGCAACCTCAGTCTGTTCAATTTGCTCCACTTGGTTCTCTCTCCAAGGACCCATATAATGCTAAGAAGAGCTAAATTGCACCATATTCTTCTAAGTGGAATCTAAATACCATTCCAAAAAGAACTAAGGCTTTCTAATAACAAGTTAGATTTCTCAACTAAATCAAGGCTTTCCTAATATCAGAAGAGGCAGCAGTTTGCTTTCAAAAATGCCAAATGAAGTTGCATTTTTATACCACATACAAAAACAAAGAAAACAGACAAAAAACACACGTGATCTGAAGTCCTAGTTCATCTCCTCTCAATTAAAACCAATTGTTTCTGTTGAAGAAAAAGACTATATAAATTTGCAATATAAATTCAAAGATGTATTTGGAAACAACTTATCTATGGCTTATTTGGGAAACACCTGGTAGAATCTGTTGTAGAAACAAAACAATTTTATATACATTTACTTTGACCATCTAACAGATGTACACAAAAGGCCAAATGAGAAAATGTTGTTTTTGCCATTCTCGGTCTTCAGAAGCCCACAGAGCTTGCTTGGAGTAAGATGGGGATGGGGTCCAGCAAAAAAAGTTTCTGGCACCCCAGTAAAAGAAGTGAATGTCTCAAAGTACTGCAGCTTTTTCTCCTAAAAGCACAGCAGGGCAGCCTGGACTAACAGCTAGAAATTTCTCTTTGTTTTTTTTTTTTTCTTTCTTTCTTTTTTTTTAAGAAACTGAGCTGGGTTATTTTAGTCCTCTGAGAAGATGAGACTGTATTATCCCCTGAAAACTGACCAAGAGTGGAGTTTGGTAGAAAGAAAGAAAGAAAAAAAATCCAGTGTTCATTCACTGTATACCCAGCATCTTGCATTAAGTGTGGCCTATTAATATTTTTAAAACTACTTGTACTTTCTCAGGATAAGGCAAGTGCTAAGCTTAAAAAAAATACACACACACACATATACAGGTTGGTACCTGAAGACAAAGGACAGGACAAGACTTAGCAAGACTTAAGAAGGTTCTCTCAAACTCGATTTTCAGAAGAAAGGGAAATCAGTTTTGTTCAGGGAATTTCAATCTATAAAGCAAGAAACAAAAGGATAAAAATCTTCTGCCAGAAGTCTTCTAGGACTTGAAAGGCATCTTGGATTTCCTAAGCCTGTCCTACCTGTCCTAGATTCAAATACTCTGAACCATCTCAGGTCATGTATCCTATGCTTCCTGATTGTGTGTGTGTGAGTGTGTGTGTGTGTGTGTGTGTGTGTGTGTGTGAGAGAGAGAGAGAGAGAGAGAGAGAGAGAGAGAGAGAGAGAGAGAGAGAGGGAGGGAGGGAGGGAGGGAGAGAATCTCAAGAAGTCAAGAGCAGCTTCCCCAAAGAAGTGGCAAGCCAGCCTCAGTAAGCTGATTCTAATAAAGTGTATTACCAGCCAACTTTCCAACCCTGAGGAGAAAATCTTTTAATATCTAAGCACTCAAAGAATCACTCCTACCCCATGACTTATTTGCATCTCTACTTTCAAAAACCTGGGAGATTACAAAGTTATTTGTTGACTTTATTATAGCCGTTTTCACATGCTGGTTAATGCCAAGAAAAACCACTTCTAAAGTCATGCATACCCTTGCTATTCAGCTGAAAGAAAAAAAAAAAAAGACTCCAAAAATCATGCTTGTCTCTAATTTATGGAAAATGAAAATGTAACCAATCCCCACAGATACATTGATGCTGGCTTAAGAAAGTTTGGGTGGTAAAAGGAGCAAATTCCTAATTATCATTTTCTTCACACAAACTGGATTTTCAGAAACAGGAAAAATACAGAGAACTTCAGTCTACGAAGCAAGAAACAAAAGGATAAAGTTGGCTACAAGCAGCAAACACACAGCTCTACTCTGGCAACTTATCTAGCTCGTCTTCAGGAAGGGGACTCATGCAAGATTGTCCTAGTGGCCCGAAGGCAACTAAGAGAAGTCACCCTGGAGGTTTGATTATTTTTAATTCCTTGTCTCTTTTAGTTCCATTTTCAAAAGAAAACTAGCATTACTCTATGTTGTATAGAAAGACTATAGAAGAACAGTGCACAACAAAAAACCCTAACTCTGCTATCCCTTGGTTGGCCAATCATTTCAGTACTTGATTCCTTAGTTTACTCATCTGTAAAACAGGGAGCTTGACCTATTATATCAAAGAATCTCTTCAACTATAAAACTGTATGTATATGCATGTTTTCCTCATTTACAAATAAGGAAATCAGGAGGATAGAGATTAGTAATTTGCCCAAAGTTACACAGTTACAAAGTGCCAGTGCCAGCATCTGGAAAAAAAGAAAGTCTTTCCTAACAAAGTCTGCCCTCTCAACTGCTGTGCTATGTTTTCTCTTCACCAAAATAAATCAGAATAAGGTGTTCAGAAAAGCAAGCAGTTCCAAAAATGGGCGGAAGACCTAAACAGACATTTCTCCAAAGAAGACATACAGATGGCCAACAAATACATGAAAAGATGCTCAACATCACTAATCATTAGAGAAATGCAAATCAAAACCACAATGAGGAATCACCTCACACCAGTCAGAATGGCCATCATCAAAAAATCTACAAACAGGGGCTTCCCTGGTGGCACAATGGTTGAAAGTTCGCCTGCCGATGCAGGGGATACAGGTTCGTGCCCCAGTTCGGGAGGATCCCACATGCCGCGGATCGGCTGGGCCCGTGAGCCATGGCCGCTGAGCCTGCGCGTCCGGAGCCTGTGCTCCGAAACGGGAGAGGCCACAACAGTGAGAGGCCCGCATACCGCAAAAAAAAAAAAAAAAAAAAAAAAAAAATCTACAAACAATAAATGCTGGAGAGGGTGTGGAGAAAAGGGAACCCTCCTGCACTGCTGGTGGGAATGTAAATTGATACAGCCACTATGGAGAACAGTATGGAGGTTCCTTAAAAAACTAAAAATAGAACTACCGTATGATGCAGCAATCCCACTACTGGGCATATACCCTGAGAAAACCATAATTCAAAAAGATACACATACCACAATGTTCACTGCAGCATCATTTACAATAGCCAGGACATGGAAGCAACCTAAATGTCCATCAACAGATGACTGGGTAAAGAAGATGTGGCACATATATTCAATGGAATATTACTCAGCCATAAAAAGGAATGAAAGTGAGTTATTTGTAGTGAGGTGGATGGACCTACAATCTGTCATACAGAGTGAAGTAAGAAAGAGAAAAACAAATACCGTATGCTAACGCATATATACGGAATTTTAAAAAGCGGTACTGATGAACCTAGCGGAAGGGCAGGAATAAAGACGCAGACGTAGAGAACGGACTTGAGGGCACCGGGGGGAAGGGGAAGCTGGAATGAAGTGAGAGAGTGTCACTGACATATATACACTACCAAATGTAAAATCGATGGCTAGTGGGAAGCAGCTGCACAGCACAAGGAGATCAACTCGACGCTTTCTGACCACCTAGAGGGGTGGGATAGGGAGGGTGGGAGGGAGGCTCAAGACGGAGGGGATATGGGGATATATATATACATATAGCTGATTCACTTTGTTGTACGGCAGAAACTAACACAACATTGTAAAGCATTTATACTCCAATAAAGATGTGGAAAAAAAGAAAATCAGTGAGAAAGCTACCACCTATCACAACAATCCATATAGTTTTATTATTGCCTTCAGGGCTGATTAATCAAGGGCGGCATTTATCTTTGTGCCTGTGAGACATTCACCTCCTGTGTTGCTCTGTAATTCAGAGGCACTTTTTTTTTTTTTTTTTTTTGACCGCGCCGCGCTGCTTGCTGGATCTTAGTTCCCCAACCAGGGATCATGGCCCCTGCAGTGCAAGCATGGAGTCCTAACCACTGGACCGCCAGGGAATTCCCAGAGACACACACATCTTTAACCTCAATGCATTTTCATTTAAGAAAGGTAAATCAGAATAAAGATTTAACTGTAACATGTTTTTTCAATTAAAAAAGAGAAAAGAACTGAAGCCAAAATTGGGAGTATGTATATAAACCACAAAAATCCCTTCAGGAGAAGAATAGAAAAGATGCAAGAAAAGGATTCAGATAAGATCATCCCAGGGGACCGTATACATAGAGAAGAGAAGCCCAGGAAACGACCCTGGCAGAGGTTATGATGGACATAAGAAACGAAGCCCTTCTTTATCAAGAGGAGGAACAGAAATCTAGGAAGAAAAAAATACAGAAGGGACATAAGGGAAAGAAGACTCAAGAACTAGCTCCAGCCCTAGCCCAGGGCCCTATGTCAAGAGTCAAATCAGGTAAAAAGTGCATCTTAAAACTGGAACGAAGTGGAAGGCGTTCTTATTAACAGTCACTGTTAAGATCTAGAGGAACCCTAATCTGGAGCACATTGATGCTCTCTTTACCAAAGCACTCAGAGCTCAAAATTATCAAAAAGGAAAAGTCTACTTTACTTCATCATTACTCTAAAAAAATAATAAATCACCACCCATTGTGTGAAATTCACAATAGCAAGGGCCACATTATTCAGCTGGTCTTCCAGTTTTTGTAGCCATGTCTTTTCAAAGGGTTAGCCTGGTCTCTTAGTCACTGACATTTGAAACCCCTGGTTTAGCACAGTGGTCTGATCCCAAAGTCCTCTTGTTCCCTGTGTTTAAAACAGAACAAGAGGCCAGGCTAAACCTTGAAAGGACAGGGCTACTCAAAACTGGAGATCAAATTTTCAAGAAAGTTTTATTTATTATTTCCCTAGAAATAATAAATCATTCCTGTCCAGAATATCTTAGGCAAGATAGTTTTAACATCAAAATCACTTTTTTGTCTGGACCGATAAATAGTGCCACAACTGTAAATGATTGTCCAGATGGTGCACTGCACAAGGATGCTTGGCCAAGGGGACAAGAACTAGATGAGATCCAGCTATGCTCACACTAGCCATGCCATGTTCCCCAGGCTAGGGTTTCAAGGGGCACACAGAGGTGGAGGCACTTATTTCTAGTTTGCCCAAAGACCATGGACACCGTATGGGCAGACTTCTGTCTCTATAACCCACTCAAATCCATCTCTTCAGTCACCAAGAGTTCATGTTAACACTCAAATTTGCAAGGTTAACCAGATTTTTATTATATTCTATTTTTACTCAAACTGTAGTTGAATGAACCAGTTTGTTTTATGGATGAGGCAGCCTTGTTTTACTCAATGTTTCCATTAATGAAGACTTTATATATTTAACCATTTCATATTACTCACAGGTCCCCAATCTACCCTACAAGGGTAAAGAAGGGCAAAAATGACATTTAGAAAGACAAGTTACCAAATCTACACCTATGATCATCTATATTAAAATATAAATTTTTCCAGATAACAGATCTAATATGGCCCGTCCCATTGTAAAAAAAAGCAAAAAAAAACCTAGACCATCATACTTCTGTATTGTCAGAACCGTTAAGAAACAACCTCAGGGACTTCCCTGGTGGTCCAGTGGTTAAGGGGGCATGGGTTCAATCCCTGGTTGGGGAACTAAGATCCCACACACACTGTGGGGCAGCTAAGCCCACACGCTGCAACTATTGAGCCCGCACGCCACAACTAGAGAGAAGCCCGAACACTGCAACTAAGACCCAACACAGCCCAAAATAAAATAAATAAATAAATATTAAAAAAAAAAAAGAAACAACCTCAAATTTGTGAAAACATTTCCTTTGTTCCTAATCTCATTTATAGAATTTACGCCTTAAGCCAGTAATTTTGTGAGAAGCTGAGAGCCTAAGGAGAAAAGAATAACAAACAAAAAACATAGAACACATTACTGGTAACTTCTCAACAAACCACCACAATTTTTACATCAATCCTTTGAAGTGTGAGGACATGTTTTTAAAGAACAAAAATAAAGTAAGTCATGTAGTTTAAAACTTATGCAATTCATGTTTAACATATTAAGTGTAAAATACATTTTGTGGGATCTTATCTACATGAAAAATACAATATAAAATATAGTAGTTACAATCACTAGAGGGATTATAAACAGTTTCTTCTTTTTGCTTTTCTAGAAAGTCTACATTGTTCTAAAGTTAGCACATATTTATTTTAAAATCTGTTAAAAAAAACATTCCTTCTTGAGGCAAAAACATGTTGTTTCTAGCAGAACACCATTATTATGTCAAAGTCTTGAAATGGAAATCTTTCACTTTCACCTTTCTAGGTAACAAACAAAGCATAATAAAAACCTATAGAAAAAAAGAGGTCGTGTCAGTGAATAAAGCAACTATTTGCTGACTGCTTAACCATGTACCACATATTATTTAATATCTAAGGTGGAAGGAAGGGGATAATTCAGATTTATACCAACCTAAAGCCCTAGGTAAATTAGCAGCAGATCCAAGAACTGAATTTGTGCCTTCAGATTTCAAATCAAACATTCTTTATATCACACCATGGCCGTCTCCCTTGTAGAATAAAGGGTATTATATTAAACCACCTACCATTTGTCCTCTAAAATGAAACAAGTATCTATTTTAAGAGTTTCAGACACTTATTTTCTAAACTGCTACCTACAGATCCTGATCACTGACTGTCAAGTTTTCTTATAACTTACAGAACAAAAAAAATTTAGAAAATAAAGTGTTCTTCGTAGTTTCCCTTCCCCTTTTCTACTCCCTAGCCCCAAATTGTTTTTCTTTAATATTATAGAATATGAACCCAAAAAATATCCAGTGGGGACAAACAACACAGCAACTCCTTTACCATTTTAGAAGTCTGGGAACAGACTAGGATACATTAGATAAACTTTCAATGCAGCTTTGAAACAAGGGCATAAAGAACTACCTGAGCCAAGAAGGGAGAGAGAAAGTGAACCAACAGTTTTCAGTTACAGTATTTTTGTATTTAAAAAGAGAAAGAATTGTTCATTTTTTAACTTGAAATTCTCCAATTTTTTCCCCCTTTCTGTTCATTTCTTATTTTCTTGGCTTTTTTGTGCATTAGAAACAGGAGCTAGGGGCGGGGTTACATGATGGTTTTCTTTCAGATGTCACAGCATTTCCTTTCAAGACTAAACTAAGGTTCCTACGCATGGGCAGCTAAACTGCTACTCCTGAGAGGTCGACAGAAAGCAGCATGGCACACCACCCAACACTGACAGCTTAAACACTTGACAGAGCTTTTCCTATTCCACACTCTAGGAATAATCTACCTGTTTCATTTCTTTTTCATTTAGCCTTTACTCAACTTATGCAGTAAAAAATATCTGAACTTTGGACTGAGTGAAAAGTGTGCTCCTATTTTTCCCCTCCTTACTGAAAAGGTAAACAGGTAATCGGGAAGAAAGGAACAAATGAAGGCAGGAAGATTTATACCAGAGATGCTTTTTGGTGCATATTTTCAAAGGTCTTTAACTGTCCTTCAAACAAATTATGCGACTTTCAGAAGACGTTAAACCATAAATTAACCACTAAGTATGCTGAGTGACATAACTTATACTATCATGATCATACTTTATAATTGATCTCATAACTTGGACATTCTAGTTATCATTTATATATATGTTCTACTTTCATGATTTAATTTTACAGACTTTTGGTGGAGGGCAGGGGGGCAGAAGCCAAAGAAACAGAAAGAAGAAAATACCAAATATGACATAAAATTGACCTCAACTCTGAGAAACAACCGAACAGATGAGGCTGCCTGCTTGATCTTACATTTATTTAAATAAATCACCTTTTATCAGTGCTGGTGAAAACAGCAGCATCCTTTTATCTTTTGAGGCAGACATTTACAGGATGATATATATCGAAAAATAACAGAAAGGCACACTTGTCCCCAAACAAATATCCAAAAATCCAGTGAAGCTGTCCAGTAACAGCCACTAAAATAATTTTCTATGTATTATTTTCTTTGAGTTATTTTTAAAATAAGCAGCCAGCTATCCATCTCTGGGCACTGTAAAGATGAGTTTGCCACAAAAGCCACATATTTTTAGAAGCCAAAGTCTTGATAAATCAGTTCCTAAGAACATAATTTGTTACACGCTGAAGCATGCCTGAAAATACAGACCTTGGTTAAAGAGGCTTCCGTATCTTTTTGTAACCTTTCCAAATGTAAGTATGTGGGATGAGTATTCATAAATTTAAGTTGAACCGAAACATTCAGAATATTTCCAATTTAAAATACATTAAAATGCGGTATTTGAAAGGAAATGAAAATGGCTTTAAACATATGAAAAGATGCTCATCATCACTCATAAGAGAAATGTGAATTAAAAATGAGATATTTTTTCACTCATCAGATTGGCGGAAAGATGTTTAATGAATCACTGTGGTGGAGAAATAGGCACTCTTACACATTGTTGATGCAAGCACAGAGTAGCATAACATCCTTGGCAGGCAATCTGTAAATGTCTATCAAAATTTAAATTCCACTTTGCCTTAGAGCCACGATTTTACTCCCAGGAATTTATCCTACAGATACACTCATCCATGTGCACAAATAACTATATAAAAGGTTATTCACTATAGCATCATTGGTGGCCTGAAGAAAGGCTCACTATGTGTCATCTTGTATTGGATGTGTATTTACCTATTCAAAAAACTTAAAATTTGAGAGGAAGAGAATGCGATCTATACTGTTTAGAAATTCAAAGTGTTCTGAACTCCCCTACAAAAGGAAATACTAAACCATCCTACACAAGATTCATTCCAGAACCCTGCGATAAAATGCTACGTTCAGATGGCTTGACATGGCTGCATTAGTGAAAGCTCCTTATCATAAGATCCCTTTGGCCCTTTAGTAACCAAAACCCTTTGTTGGGGGGTCCACGGTGGATCTGATTTCTACTTCACAATAAGTAGTGCTTCAGAAAGATTCCAATTTATTCCTTGCAAAAACATATCAGATATAAATGCAACTGTCACTTTGAGAAACAGGACTGCATTATGCTGCAGACTTAACACAGACTGAAAGCATGTTCCCCATGTCTTCTCCAGCAAATCTTGCCAAATGGGCGTCTGAAATGTCCTATTGAAACAGGTGGTGTCTGAACAGAATTGGATTTCTGCCTATAGAAACCCTAGTTCTAACAACTGCTGTGGTTAGTTTTAATTTTCAGTCCTCAAAATTAACTGCTGGCCAGTGATTCAGAAATAGACTGAACAACACGTTTAGACTTTGCCCTGTCTAATTGAGGAAAGAAAAAAGAAAAAGAAAGAAAAAAAAAGCCCACCAACACCCTACCACCATCCTATAAAGAACAACAGAACCAAAGCAGACCACTTGATTTCCAGGCCAAAAAAAGGGAGCAGCTGTAAAACAAACTCAATTCTCCAAAGATGATTGCCCCTTTTGTGCTTTCTTCATAGAAGCACAAGGATGCACATGTATACTTGCTGAACATACTACTTAGGAAATCTTCTTAGGGCTTTGAGAAGCTTTTAATCTGCTAGAAATTTAGAAGAAAGAACAATGGTAAGAACACCTAATTTTTCTGATGAAAACGGACATCTTAAAAAAATGATATTCCAAACAGACCTGTGTTTCAGTTTATACAAACTAACAGCCCGAATGTAAATTCCTTGAAGAAAGATACAATGGGCTATATACACTAATATGTATAAAACAGATAACTAATAAAACCTGCTATATAAAAAAATAAATTAAATTAAATTAAAAAAAAAAGATACAATGGGACAATTCCCTTTAAACCCAACATGTGTCTATCAATGTGCTGGTCACACTAACCGGTGCTAAACACATACTCCTGTGAATAAACTAGAGTAGCTTACACTACATAACAAACCTTTTCCACTGTACTTTTAAGTGCTTGATATAAAAATGGATAGAACTCTGACTTTCTAAACCAGCAATCAAAGGAAAAGGAATCAAGGGACAGGGTATCTACTATGAGCCACACACCATGGCTACACATTCCCAATGAAGAAAACAATGTCTTGTTCATTTCACAGATGATAAACTGAGATTCAAAAGAATGTAAACATCTTCCCAGGGTAATTCACCTAGAAGATGACAGAGATGAGGTTTTAATTTAAATCTGCCTGATTTCAAAATATTTCTAATTGTATCATACTCCCTCCCAAAAGAAAATCCGGAGAGACGAGTTAGTAAAATGACAAGTTTCAGTTATATGACAAACACTGTATCGTTGCTTTGCCAACACCCAAAAGAAAAACTCATCCTCTTTCAATCAAAAGTAATGTATGTCAAATCCGTCTGCATTTTGTCAGTATGACTGAATTCCAGCTATTAAGAAGGTGATCAAGTAAACAGAAAATCATCTATTGTGATCATAACCCTTTAAAAAAATCCTGACATCATAAAGAGCATATTTGAAAATCCTTCTACAGGGATTCAACAGTTCATTTAAAAAAAAATAGAAATATCGCAGTGAAAGTGAGAGGTGCTTCTCAATGGGATACATTTGGTCCTTTTGCTTAAAACTCAAGTATAAATAGATGACATCAAGTTTTGCCCTCAGAAGTTTACTGCTCACTGTCCTCTACCTCTCCTACCAACCAAAGAAGAAAATAAGACCTCAAAACGAAGGCATCGGGCTTCCCTGGCGGCGCAGTGGTTGAGAGTCCGCCTGCCGATGCAGGGGACACGGGTTCGTGCCCCGGTCCGGGAAGATCCCACGTGCCGCACAGCGGCTGGGCCCGTGAGCCATGGCCGCTGAGCCTGCGTGTCCGGAGCCTGTGCTCCGCGACGGGAGAGGCCACAACAGTGAGAGGCCCGCGTACCGCAAAAAAAAAAAAAAACAAACAAAAAACGAAGGCATCTCCTCCCAGTACTCAGGTTATTATTTGCCATTTTCTGACCCCTATCTTCTTTTTCTTACATAGGCCTGAGAGGAGCTAGCTTGTAAACCAAATCTACAGTTTCCCTAGCAAGTTCCAATGACATCCCTCATTTAGAGGGAACTACCTTCAGGGTCTTGTAAACGAACTCATTCCGTATTTCAATATTCTCAGAAAATAATGCTTAAGTCCAAAAATGCCCTCCCCACGAAAGTTTTACTCTTTTCTTTGAAAGCAAAGATAACCTTAATTTCAGGGAGCTATTCAAGAGAAGAACACAGGGTACATTTCTTCCAAGGCGGAAGCACACCAAGATTTCTCTGATAGTATTTAGAATAGAGTTACAACGTTAAAAAAAAAAAAAAAAAAAAAGAGTGAAAAGAAGAGAACGTTATTGACCAAAAAAAAGCTGTCATATAGCTATAGACTTATAGGCTAGGAAATAGGAAAAAAAATCTGCAATTTTTCAAGATTCTTCTGGCAAAACATTCTTTGGAATCATTTTTTTCTGAGAGCTGAAAAGCATTTTTCTAAGATGCTGCCAGCTCTAAAAACAACCTTTCTGATCTCTTGAAAAGCCAAGTTCTACTTTTAATAGTGCTATGTACTTTTGGTTTCAAAGAAAAAAGTGAAAGAGAAGGAACTACAGCCAAAATGGTAAGTTTACCCTACTCATGCCTCAAGCTATACATAATGATTTCACACAGTACTTACGAAGAAGGGATAAAATTTTTCCTTTAAAAATAGGACATATACCTCTATGTCACATATGTAATGTTTAAGTATAAGGAGCAAAAGCACCCCCCTTTCACTCCAAAACCCAGTCAAAACAAAAGTTTATATGGAGAGGCATAGTCATGAACAGAAGATCTCTAATAGACATCAGAAGCAAAAGTGACAAAAACAAAAATAAACAAGTGAAACTGCATCAAACTGAAAAGCTTCTACACGGCAAAGGAAACCATCAACAAAATGAAAAGGCAACCTACAGAATGGGAGAATATATTTGCAAATCATATATGTGGTAAGAGATTAATATCTAAAATATATAAAGAACTCATACCAAAAAACCCCAAACAATATGATTTTAAAATGGGCAGAGAATCTGAATAGATATTTTTCCAAAGAAGATATACAGAGGGCCAACAGGTATATGAAAAGGTACTTGACATCACTAATCATCAAAAAATGCAAATCAAAATAAGCTATTACCTCATACCTGTTACAATGGCTATCCTCAAGAAGACAACAGATGGTAAATATTGCAAGAATATGGAGAAAAGGGAACCCTTGTGCACTGCTGGAGGGATTGTAAACTCCACAGTGCAGCCACTATGGAAAACAATATGGATATTCCTCAAAAAATTAAAAATGGAGCTACATATGATCCAGCAATCACACTTCTGGGTATATATCCAAAGGACATTAAAACAGGATACTGAAGATATATCTGCACTCTCATGTTCACTGCAGCTTTATTCACAATAGCCAAGCCATGGAAACAACATAAGTGTCCATCAACAGATGAATGGATAAAGAAGATGTGGAGATGTGTGTGTGTATGTGTGTGTGTGTGTGTGTGTGTATGATGGAATATTATTCAGCCATGAGAAGGAAGGACATCCTGCCATTTACAACAACATGGATGAACCTTAAGGACATTAGGCTAAGTGAAATGAGTCAGACAAACTGTATGAGGTCACTTATATGTGCAATCTGAAAAAGTTAAACTCATAAAAACAGAGGCTAGACTGGTAGTTACCAAGGGCTGCGGGGTGGGAGAGAAGGGGAGGTGTGGGTCAAAGAGCACAAACTTCCAGTTATAAGATGAATAGCTTCTGGGGGTCTGATGTACAGCATGGTGATTACAGTTAATAATAGTGAATTATATACTTGAAGTTTGGCTAAAAGAGTAAGTCTTAAATGTTCTCATCACAAAAGAGAAATGGTAATTACGTGATGTGATGCAGGTGTTAGCTAACGCTATGGTGATAATGATTTTGCAACATACAAGTGTATCAAATCAACATGTCGTAACCTTAAGTTATATGTCAATGGTATCTCCATAAAAGCCGAAAAAAAAAGATTTCTAATAAAATCAAAATGGCTAAGTTAGTAACATCATTATAGATTGCATTAACAATGATAAATGTTAAAATGTTAAACATAAGGTACTATATCCAAAAATCTTGGTAAGACAAAAAATGTTTACTAGTTCAGATTCTCCCATATCCATAAAAGACTATTTTAATCCTCCCATGCGAAATGGACAGAATCTACGGGATTACTAGTATTTCGAATGAATTTTTTAATTTTACTACAAAATTTACTAGAATCAGTCACTTAAGGAACTTATGTCAAATAACTGGTGTGCTCGAATATTTCACATTTCAACTTATTATTTTAGAGTTGTCAAGACATAATCTAAATCTAACAGGGAAAAAGCATGCAGGCTTCCAATAGCACTTAAAGAAACACAAAGAAGGAAAGTTAGAAGTCAAGGATGATAATTCTGAGATAAAGGCTGAGTGGAGAAAAAGACAGAAATCTACTAGAGACCTTATCAGGATGCAGTGCTGAACTCTGCCACATTATCACTGACCTGTAACCTCTTCTCTGGCTCACAAACAACTTTTGAGTACTCTGGGACTAAGTCGATGTTTTAAAAAGTTCTTGTGTCATATTTACTTTTTCCAACGACCCTTATTGGAAGCCTGATGTACTCAAGCTCCATAATTCACATGCTCCGATTACCTACCTAACTTCATACCCAAGAGGAATAATCAGAGGCATAAAATGCCACCCTCATAAAAAGAAATGTAATGGGTATGATTAGGATTTAAAATGGACAGGCTCATTTTTAAGGGCATAGCCATAGATAAGTAGCACCCACACTGTGCTCTACATAACTATAAAAGAATCAAATAGGGTTTGTTTAAAAAAACTCCTTAATAAACATATAATAAATCCCTACCTTTAAAATGAGTTGTATTACAAAAGCCCAGTTCTTCACGAAGATGCATTTCCCCATAAAATACTACAAACGGTCATTCATTTCCAAAGCTGGCCCATCAATACCTATTTAACCCATAATCTACCGACATACAGTATAATGTGGAATGAAATGTGGTAAAAGTACCTGTAACACTTCAAATGCATATTGGTATCAATAGTTCAGCTGAGAGGATGGGAGCTTGGCAAAACAGATCCCAAAAAAATGGACTCCAGGGGTTACATACAACCCAAAATGTTTACACAATTATATATATATGGGTGGTTTTCTTATGAGAGGGTCCACAGCTTTCCTGAGGTTCTCAAAGTGGTTATTCATATCCCCATAAAGGGAAAGGGCTTCTGTGCTATATAAAATTCAATTCTTCCCTACAAAGCCCTCAGGTAGAGTTTATCGGTGAAATGAGGCATCTTGAGAAGTTATGGTCTACACATGCTTACATATAATGATAAGTTCATGGATGAAAAACTATCAAAAACCTTCCAGTAAAACTAAGTGAAGGAAATCCTGGTGTAAAGAATGCACTGCAAAAAAAAAAAAAAAAGGAATAAAATGTATAACTAAAAAAAAAAGAACGCACTACAACATTTTATGGGGTCTGAACTGCCCATATAAGATGACACAGGAAGTTCATCTGAAGTATTCAATAGAAGCTGATGATCCTAGTAGTATCCAATGTAAAGTAGATTCTGACCCATCAACAGTGTTTGTCTGCACAAACTGCAAGCAAACATTCCATATGCTTGTGAGAAATTCCACTTAAAAATCTTTCCCCATCCTAGCCGATTCACCTGGGCACTATATTATCATTATCTTAAAAAGAAAAATCCATGTATTACCTACACACAATTCAAAAAAACAAAAATGTGTTTTTAAATGACCCAAACAAGTAATCTGAATGGGTACACACCTTTTCTATTCATTTTGACCAAGCAAATCTGGATAGTAACTCGTTTTCATATAATTTTTGATGTAACTTTCAACTTTAAAATTTTTCTGTATACTGATATAACACAGTTAAGGCATTGTTCTTTTCTTAATTGAGGATAGTTTGGTTTTAGAGTGTTGTTGAAATAAAGTTGAACTGCATAGACTATAAGGCTGTTCTAACCAACAAGGTAATTTCAGACTCATACCTACTTAAAATATTGTTTAATTACCTCTTCTTCTCAAACCATGAGTCCACAGCGTGGTCATTAAGGTGCTTCACTGCTTTTACCTCCCTCAAAACATTACTGTACTTCTTGACACACTAGCAACTAGCTTTCTATGGGAAGGCTTTTCACAAGCCAAGCGTCACGTACCCCTCCTGCCTTCAGCAACTTTCTTCTGAACTCCTCTGTGGGGTTGTTGAAGGTAAGCTTTTCACAGCGGAGGTGATTCACTGGTGGATGGCCTTCAAGATGCAGGAATAAGTCATAATCAAAACGAACCTTCTTAGGTTCTTCCTAGAGGTTAAAAAAAATAAGAAGGAAAACAGAGACTTAGGCATAAATAGAAATTTGGAAAGCAAAGGTTTACTCCTGATAAGGATCAGAAAAGACTCAGACTACAGCACCGGGGAACTCTACTCGACGCTCTGTGGTGACCTAAATGGGAAGAAAATCCAAAAAAAAAAGAGGGGAGATATGTATACGTATAGCTGATTCCCTTTCTAGTTAGTAGAAACTAACACAATAGTGTAAAGCAACTATACGCCAAGAAAAATTCATTCAAAAAAAAGAAAAAGAAAGAAAAGAGACCCAGACATCTAACAGCTACAGTGTCAAAGAAGGGGAAGTACTGGGGAAAAAGTCACCATGGAACTATCTACAAAGCAAAATGGAAACATCTGAAAAATTAGTTTCTTGTCTTAGAGGAAAACCAAAAAGAATAAACTCATCATCTTTCTTGCAGTCTCTCAAGTGGTAGGACACCACCACCACCGCCACCCAACTGGAAACCTAAGACACCCCTGAAGCCACTCCTTCCCCTTCCCACTCTACGGGCCTACACCCATCATCAACAGCTGACATTTTCTCTTTTCAATACTTCTTGAACAAGCCGTCTAACCCATACTGCCATGCTCTTACTGATTCCTCAAACTACTATAAACTCCTTCCTCTAGTAGTTCTTCCTACCTCAGGATAGATGATCACTTTTCTTCTTCATTCAGGCCTCAAAACTGTCCATATGAAACAAAAATCTAGCCATTTTCACTCCTTGATTAAAATTTCACAAGTTCCCAATGCCATTAGAATAAAAATCTGAGCTCACCTAAATGCCACATAGGATTTTCACAATCTAGCTCTTGGTTCCATGTCTCACCACACCCCTTCCACCCATCTGGTGATCCAGCCACACATTGTGGTTGGTTGGTTGCTCCCAGAATTTACTCATTCTAGATTAACTCTGGGTTTCACCCCTGCTTTACATTACTACCTCCACTGCCGACCTCCACTCCTCCACCTTCTGCTTTACCTGGATAACTTCTACTCATCCCTCTCCATTCAGGTTTTATTTGGGGGAAGCACTCCCAACTGCCTCTCCTCTGTTCTGTGTGCCTCTCTTTCTTATCCTTGAAACATCTTAGAATAACTGTCTTATTATCTCCCTTTACCCTGCTAAATCATAAGATCTTCGAAAGCAGGAATAATGGTTGAGTCCTCACTGTACCCTCAACAACTAGTTTAGTGCCCCATGCATAGTAGCAATGCAATGAAGTCTGTGAAATGAATGAAAATACGGCATTTTCCTGGAGGACAAAACAGCACCGTATCCAAGAGAACACAGTGATTATAATTCCATGATACTCGAGTTCTACTCTCCAGCCATTACTTTAGCTGGCTAAACATCTAAACCTCTCTACAGACAGATTCTCAGGCATCTAAGGGGAAATGAATACTGAGGATAATAATAACAATATTATGTATTTAACATTTATCTCATTTTCTTCTCATAGCTCTCCTTTGGGTCAGTTGTCAGCTCTGTTTGGCAGATGAGGAAATTAAAGCACTTAGAATTTATTACTTTATAAAAAAACTCCCTGTGTATTATAGATATTAACCATCTCTGTGAAATGTTACTTTTTTCATTTGTCATTAGCTTTGCCATTTTATGTGTTTTTGATAACAGCTATTTATGTTTTTTTAATAATAGCTTTACTGAGAAGTAATTCACATACCATAAAATTCACCCATTTAGAGTATAATATTTTGTGGTTTTTAGTACATTCATAGAGTTATAAAACCATCACCACATTCTGATTTCAGGACATTTTCATTACTTCAGAAAGATATCTCAAACTCATTAGTGGTCCAACAGATCCCACACCCCCTGGCATCACTAATCTACTTCTGCTTCTATGGAGTTGCCTATTCTCGACATTTCATATAAATACATGAACATACATAAAATACATACACAATATGTGCTCTTTTGTGACTGGCTTCTTATACTCAGCATGATGGTTTTGAGGTTCATGTATGTTGTAGTATGTGTCAGTTCCTTTTTATGGCCAAATAATAATCTATTATATGGGTATACCAGGTTTTGGTTATATATTTGTCAATAAATAGAAATGTGAGTTATTTCCATTTTGGGCTATTGTGAATAATGCTGCTATGAACATTTGTGTACAAGTTTTTGTATGGACATACATTTCCATTTCTCTTGGCTATACACCTAGGAGTGGAATTTCTGGGTCATAAGGTAACTCTGTGTTGAACATTTTTGGGAAATACCTTACTGTTTTCCAGAGTGGCTGCACCATTTTAAAATCCCACCTGCAGTGTATGAGGTGTTTATGGTTTTTTAAAACACAATATTTTCTAAAATTACATAGTCAAATAAAACAATGTTTTTCCTTTTTTATAAAAGAATTTGTTATATTACTAACACCTGATGAAACAAAGTGATCTGAACCCAGTTCTTTTGACTAAAACGTCTTAGCACCGAGCGTGTGGAGAAAAGGGAACCCTCTTGCACTGCTGGTGGGAATGTAAATTGATACAGCCGCTATAGAGAACAGTATGGAGGTTCCTTAAAAAACTAAAAATAGAACTACCATATGACCCAGCAATCCCACTACTGGGCATATACCCTGAGAAAACCATAATTCAAAAAGAGTCATGTACCACAATGTTCACTGCAGCTCTATTTACAACAGCCAGGTTATGGAAGCAACATAAGTGTCCATCAACATGATGGACAAAGATGAATGGATAAAGAAGATGTGGCACATATATACAACGGAATATTACTCAGCCATAAAAAGAAATGAAATTGAGTTATTTTTAGTGAGGTGGATGGACCTAGAGTCTGTCATACAGAGTGAAGTAAGTCAGAAAGAGAAAAACAAATACCATATGCTAACACATATATATGGAATCTAAAAAAAAAAGAAAAGGTCATGAAGAACCTAGGGGCAGGATGGGAATAAAGACGCAGACCTACTAGAGAATGGACTTGAGGACATGGGGAGGGGGAAGGGTAAGCTGGGATGAAGTGAGAGAGTGGCATGGACATACATACACTACCAAATGTAAAACAGATAGCTAGTGGGAAGCAGCCACATAGCACAGGGAGATCAGCTCGGTGCTTTGTGACCACCTAGAGGGGCGGGATAGGGAGGGTGGGAGGGAGACGCAAGAGGGAGGGGATATGGGGGCATACGTATACATATAGCTGATTCACTTTGTCATAAAGCAGAAACTAACACACCACTGTAAAGCAATTATACTCCAATAAAGATGTTAAAAAAAGAAAAGTCTTAGCACCTCCAACTGTCAGAATGCAGACATTACCTACTACAAATTCATGGTTTTCACCTCTTCATCCAAACTTCCCCAGATCACAGTCTCCACTCATGTACTCACTACGTCTCACTTCTATTACTAATCTGGCACGAAACTTGCTCCTTCTCTCCTTAATCAGGGTGCCATTCTCTCCTGGTTTTCCTCACACTTACTGGCATTCTTCCTTAGTTTTCTTCACAAGCTTCCCTTCTTTCTTCATTGACTTTTTTTTTTTTTTTCGGTACGCGGGCCTCTCACTGTTGTGGCCTCTCCCGTTGCGGAGCACAGGCTCTGGACGCGCAGGCTCAGCGGCCATGGCTCATGGGCCCAGCCGCTCCGTGGCATGTGGGATCTTCCCTGACCGGCACGAACCCGTGTTCCCTGCATCGGCAGGCAGACTGTCAACCACTGCGCCACCAGGGAAGCCCCTCTTCATTGACTCTTAAATGCATTTACCTTTTTGCAAAATTCCCCAGGGAGGCATCGCCCATTCACAGGGAGTTAGTTCCTCCTTCATGACAATGACTCCCCTCTCTACCTCCAGCCCAGTTCCCACTTGACTGCCATATGCTTGTGTTCCAGTCTAACCACACCTCCACTGGGGTGACCGGCAGCAACAGCAAATTCATGCATTATCTTAAACTGAAGTTATCTTCATGTGTCCTTTCTCCTATACTCTATATCATGACAAACAGAAATCTTAATTGCTTCCCAAGGATAAAATACACAAAAGTCATCACTAACGCTTCCTTCTCCCTGACTCATCACAGTCAAATGGTCTCTGAGTTCTGTTTAGTATTCCTCCTTAGGAACTCTCAAATCTATGCCCTTTGCTCTAGTCACGATAACTACTGCCTTAGCTTAGACCTTCATCACTCTTCATCCGGTCGCCTCCCTGTTTTTGAACTTACCCCTTTCTACCTATCACAATGACAAGAGAGTGATCTTTCTAACACAAAAATCAGATTACATCTTCCCATTGATATAAAAGCCTTTAATGGCTCATCGTTTTCTACAGGATGAAATCCCACCTCCTGGTAATAACCATTATAGTCTTTTAATACCTTTCCTGCATTGCTTTTGTTCTCTTACTCTACCTTGTCCTTCCACAATGTTGAAGCACTTGCTGTTCCCCAGTGCTTCATATTATCTCATTCATTTTGCTTTTCACATGTCGTATTCCCCGTTGTCTAAAATGCCTTCCCTCCCAGCATACTTCCATCCTTTACCTGTTTAGTGCAAACTCATCATTCAAGACCTAGCTGAAGCATGAACTCCTCTGAAAAGTCTTCCTAACCCTCCCAACCCCATCTGAATTAGACATCCCTGTTACAGCATTCCTTTATTAATGTAATGATCACAACCATTTTTACTAATTACCTGCCTTTCCTCCAAATTGTAAAATAGTCAATACAACTTTAGAATTAATTTAAAAAATAAGAAGGGCCATTTTCTACCTTACAATTGGGAGTGTAAATTGGTAAAGCCTTTGGGAAAACACACTGGCAATATCTATCAACATACTAAATGCATGCAATGTTTAACCCAGTAATTCTACTACTAAGAATCTCTTCCATAGAAATATTCAAATATATGTGCAAAGATATAGAGACAGATATAGATGTAAAATAAAATGTTCACGGTAGCATTGTTTATAATAGCAAAAAACAGGGATGATCTGCATGTAAGTATATCATTACCATGGAATACTATGCAGATATTTTTAAAAACTGTCTTGGAAAGGCATATCGCTAAGTGAATTAAAGGCAAGTCACAGAAAAAATATTAAAATATGATATATTATGCCCTCGCCAATCTCTATATAGACATACTTTTTATCCATGCAAATGCATGGGGGAAAATCTGGAAAGGCTATACCAAATCGTTAACAATGATTAAATGAAGTGAAAGGAGTAACTCCTAAGTTTTATTCCATTCACTTTTACTAGGAGTATACTCCAGTATACTTTTTTAAAGAGAAAAATACATTGATGAATATAATAATTACCAGCAGAAAAGGAGTGAGGTAGTAACAACACTTTACAGTTCACACCAGTTTAAAACCAAAAAAAAAAAAAGTTACTTTTCAGTAAAACTAAGGCTAAGTACCACAGACAGTGACAATCTTTGTATGAATCCTGAGTGTGATTTTCTTTTGAAGTTTTTTTTTAATAGAAAGTAAAAAGTAACCATAAATTTGTGGTCTGACCAACTGAATATCTTTCTTAGAGGGCTGACATCAATATAAGGTCAATTTATGCTCCATAGAAAAGATTCTTCTTCAAAGTTCAAACAAGGAAGCATGTATTTATTCTCCATATAAAGCTGATACGTTTCCTAGAGGGTGGAAACCTGGTTTGGGCAATATCAAATTATCCCTCTCAGTCTGCTTCAGTCCTTGACATTCACTCGTGTACTTTTCTGAGGACAGAATGAAAGAGAGAAGCACAGGATCCTTTCAAACCTGAAGTGCTACAGTCAATTGTGTTTCAGTGGGCCTGTTGGTTTAGTTTCTGAAACACACAGATTCTCATGGATAGGCCTGTTTTGTTGAATACAAACACAAAATAAGAGAATAAACAAACATGAACTCATAAGAAGCACTGACACTCCACCACCCCTCTTGACTCTGACCTCTCAAATAAGTGAGCAAAACTGAAGACAAGCTTATTGTAAGCGAGAAAAATACAAGGATGGAGATGGGACCAAGGGCAGGGTGATATTATACACTGAATATGCAGTGACAGGCCCCTTCCAACATCAGGTGGAGGTCTTTTTGCTGTTTTCTCTCATCTCCTATGCAAACTTGAAATAATACTTTTTCATAAACCATTATTATAATGGATGTTCTTTCTACAAGACAGAGTTGAGTAAACTCCAGGGATAAATAAAATGATTATACACTCAGAAGAAATGAAATGAACATTCTGGAGCAACAGCCTAGACCTATTAAATTTTCACACATGGATCATTTCAGTAGGATGGAGATCCAGAATGGAAGATAGCAAAAATTTGGTTTCTAAGACACTCTAAGAAGATAAATTAAAAAGAGATGACAGAGCAATAATTTTAATTAAAAAATTAAGAACATAAAGAAAAGTATTTAAAATACTACACCCATACATTTTCCACTGAGTTTAAAGAGATGTTAACACTTTCACCATGCTAGTTTACATTTTTCTTTAAAGAAATAAAATTTTGTAAGTATGAGCTTCTCCATCCCTCCTTCCCCAGTAAGCCATGCCCTTTAGTTCCTGTGCTGTCCTTTCAACTCATGCTCTTGTACTACATATGTGTCTCCATCACCTCATTTATTCTTGGCTTCAGTGGTTTATAAAACCATACATAAGTGATATCATAACCATATAATATATAATCATCATTTTTGTTTCTGAGACTTATTCATCTTGCTACATTAATTGCTAAATAGCATTTTGTGTATTGTTAACCCACCAGTAATTGATCCACATCTCTACAATTAGGTGTATACTACTTTTTCATATTACAAACACTGAAATATGTTTCATTGTGCACCTGTGAAAAAAGCAATAATTATTATGTATCAAATCTTAAAGAAAATCTAAAAATAAAAATCAGCTAATCTGGACACTAAACAGAGTATCTACTACACAGTGGTCAGCTGAATGTCTATTTTACAATGGCCCCAAAGAAATAACTGTTTTCCATCTCAGGTGCATCTTTCTTCTTTCATATTTTAAGAAACTAAAAATTCCTCACAGAGTGAATAAATAATATGTCTTTCAGTCATAAGAATTGCTACCCAAAGTACCAAGACGACTGCATTTGTGTGTGCGCACATGTGCACACATTACTTGCAGCCTCTTCATCCTTCATTTACTTTCTTTTTAAATCTGGCGGATGAGGAGATTCCAGTTATTTCTGTAAAGGAGGGAATTGGGCAGTTCAGAAAATATATTTCTCTGAAGAAATAAGAGCTTGTAAAAGTGACCAGAAAAGTTAAAAACAAAGTAGGAGAGAAGATACTTTGTTGCAGCATTATTTCCAAACTGAAGCCTTCAGTGTACCTTCATACATTGCTGGTAGGAAAGTAAAATAGTACAGTCATTTTGGAAAACAGTTTGGCAGTTCTTTAAAAAGTTAAATTAAACACAGAGTTACCACACGACCCAAGAACTCCATCTAGGTGTATAACCAGGAGACTTGAAAACATATGTCCACACAAAAACTTGTATATGAATGTTCGTAGCAGCATTATTCATAGGGCAAAGATGGAAACAAGTCAAATGTCCATCAAATTATGAATACAAATATAAGCAAAAATGTGGTGTTATTTATACAATGGAATAGCATTCAGTTATAAAAAGGAATAAGTATTGGTACATCCTATAACATGGATAAACCTTGAAAACCTACTAAATGAAAGAAGCCAGACACAAAAGGCCACATATTGTATGATTTCATTGATAAGAATTGGCCAGAATAGGATATTACACAGAGAAAGGGAATAGATTAACCCCAGGGGCTGGGAGAGTAAGGAATGAGGAGTGATTGCTGATAGGTACAAGGTTTCTTTATGGGGTGATGAAAATGTCCTAGAACAAAATAGTGGTGATGGTTGCACAATACACTAAAACCCACAGAGCTGTACATTTTTAAAGGATGAATTTTATGGTGTGTAAGTTATATCTCAATTTTTTTAATAAAAAAAAGAAAGCTAAAAACTAATTTCTTAAGGGAAATCTTGACATGAGAAAAAACAAATCCATACATCAAATGTGAAAGCATATCATATGAACAGACATAAATGCATCTCAACAAATTCTGATTTGATGAAAAACACGTGAACATTTCAGTGGTGTTACTACTGAGGAAGGTAATCATTATTCTGGCAAAGAGTTACTGCTTCAAAGACACAGAAGTCAAGAGAATTGCCAGTGGAGAGAAAGATCTAGATCAAGAATCTGGTTTTAACACTTTCCAACTGTGTGTGGCCTTGGACAAGCCATGTAATCTTTCCATGACTCAGTTTCCCTTCCTGTAGAATAGGAATAATAACCTCTCAAAAGTTCTTATAAACCTACTAAACAAAGCAACATACGTAAAGGGCTCAGCAAACTGCCACGGACAAAGTAAGCACTCAGCTATTTAACTACACAGAAATAGGTTACCACCAAATACGTACCCAAAATATAAATATAAAGAAAAAATAATTAACAGGGATATCATGTGTGTAGGAAGGCTGTGGGGCAGGAATGTGGCACATGAGGAGGCCAGCTTGAAAAAAACAAGAAATATGAAAAGTAAAATTTATCCCTATTTTCTACACATTCCAACTTTTGAAGATACTTTCATTATAGCTTATTTAAAAGTTAATTATCTCTTAATCACAAAGAGATTTTTACTGAATTGAAGGCTGGGCCTTCTATACATTGAAAAAGCCAGTGGAACACAATACTGTAAATCAACTATACTTCAATTAAAAAGAAAAAAAGAAAAAGTCAGTGGGACACTGTTCCAGTGGAAGATACTGATCACTAAAGAGTGGCTTATCAGGGGTTCTCATACTTTGTGGTGTTTCTTCACCTGGAAGGCCAGTAAATATGCAGATTCCTAAGCCCCATCCCAGAGATTCTGATTCAGTAGATCTGGGAGAGAGCCTGAGAATCTCATTTCCAACCAGCTCTTGCGTGATGCTGATGCTTCTGGTCCAAGGACCAGACTTTACGGAGCACTGGCTTGGATAACACAACATTCTAATTGCTCAGTTCCTTTAAAAAGAAAAATGTGAATTCTCTCACTTTGGGGCAGGTTTCAGGAACTACGATTACCTTGGAATAAAAGGAAGAAACAGGGTGATTAAAAATAACAGCTAGCATTTACTAAGTGCTTACTTACATATGAAGCATTATTCTAAAAATCCTGCATAGCTTTATTTAATCTAATCCTCCCAGCCACCTTATGAGGTAGATACACTTATCCTATCCCCATTTTATAAATGATAGTGAGCCCCACAGAGATTGAGCAATGTGTCCAATATTATACAGTCTGTGTGTTTTGCCATATATGCACTGCTGAAATTTTTAAAATCCAATAGAATCCATAATATCTACTTGCTGATGTAATTGTGTATATATGTGTCACATGTGTGTATCAGATAAAGGTAAAGGAGAGATTATTCTTTGTAAGTCTCAAATTCTAGACTTATGAAAATGAGAAAAGGATCATTTCACCGAAAAGCTGTAATTTCTCTTTTCTATTGTACAAACATATATTAATCTTCTTTTTCAAAAGGTAATCGCTCTTCTCTTAAAAGAAACATTTAATGAATTTCATATAATCTGACTTCACAGAACTGAAGTTATCTTTCTCTAGCCACTTCCTCTCTAATGAAGGACAACAATAGCCAAAATTCCTAGAAGACAAATTTTAACTTTTATTTTCAAATCATCTAGTGATAGAAGTGCTTATGAATCAAAACTATTTTAAACATCATTTGGTTAATGAAGGATCTTCTATTGAAAGATTAATGAGTAAAGATTACATACCTTGTTTTTAAAATAAACCTCAATTGGCAAAATGAAACCAGCATACCCAGATTCTTCTACTTTGTAAGGTGGATCTTTGCACACTGCAACATTAAAAAAGAGAAAAAGAGTGAGATGAGATTAACAGGCAAAAACACATTCTTCTTTCCTTTAAAAACACGAAAAAAAAAAAATCCTATCCTACCACCTACATCATTCTCAATTTTCACAGCCCTTTGCCAAACCCCAGCTAACTCTCTGATTTGTTCTTTACTTCTTGTTCAGAATCTACAATAATAATATTCCTATGTAAATCAAATATGTAAGTTATTTATTCAAATCTTGATGGCGGATAGTGCATCACAGTCAACCACGGTCATGAATGACTTTAGTGATTATCACCCTGCCCTAACACTTTAGGGAAACTGAGGACAGCACCTTGTGACTGAAAGCTTGAAAACAACTATAAGTTACCTAACAAACATATTATCTATGTCTAGTCTTTGATGGACATCACACTACCCCAAACCCCTCAGTTCTCTGAGATATCCTAATTTCCGTACCAAAAGGTGGCAGGACCACTCTCCTTCCTTAGAGAAATCCCAAACCCAGTGTCTCCCAATGTTATTGGTGTTCATTAAGACTCATTATCCCCCATTACCCCCCAAAGGAATACTTACTGAAATACTGCAATACATACAAACACTTCAAATCTATTCACATCATAAGAATACGTAAGAAACAATAAGGCTTTTGTATTCTTATGAAGAAAGACTTATTTAGACAAGACTATTTAGGCAAGCTTTTGGGAAATGAGAGATGCCCTAAGAAGCTAAATATGATTTCACCCCACTAAAATTTCCATTAAATCAAAATCAGTTTCAAGGGCTTCCCTGGTGGCGCAGGGGTTGAGAATCCGCCTGCCGATGCAGGGGACACGGGTTCGTGCCCCGGTCCGGGAAGATCCCACATGCCGCGGAGCGGCTGGGCCCGTGAGCCATGGCCGCTGAGCCTGCGCGTCCGGAGCCTGTGCTCCGCAACGGGAGAGGCCACAACAGTGAGAGGCCCGTGTACAGCAAAAAGAAAAAAGAAAATCAGTTGCAAGCCAACTGAGCTATTCTAGTTAAGACTGCATTCTGCTGGTAAGTATCACAAAGAATTAAAAATGTACATGTTGAACAGCAAGGCCATATACCACATAGCACATAACCTGGTAGCCCAAGTCCACTTCAGCAGGGCTCCAGTCTGCCTTTTAAACCCTTCCTCCTTTTGTCACCCACCAATCCTCCTATGCTTCATTCAATTGCATCAATTCCCCCAAAACATGCCCAGTATTTCCCACCTATGCTCTGTCCTCTTTCCTTCCATCACACTTTGATGCTACTCTTAGTATCCTCTGCTAGTTCAAATCTCAATTTCTTCACAAAGCCTTTCCAGACCACAGAGTACTATCCTCTCTTCTCCTTTTACCCTTCCAAAGAACTGTCTGAATCACTGATTTGACACTTAACAGACTTCCTTATTATCATATGTTCAGGAACCTCATCTCTAATTCCCTTTCACTCCCCAAGGACAGAAACTTTTTTTAATTAATATTTATTGGAGTATAATTGCTTTACAATGTTGTGTTAGTCTCTGCTGTACAGCAAAGTGAATCAGCTATACGTATACATATATCCCCTCTTTTTTGGATTTCCTTCCCATTTAGGTCACCACAGAGGATTAAGCAGAGTTCCCTGGGCTATAGAGTAGGTTCTCATTAGTTATCTATTTTATACATAGTATCAATAGTGTATATATGTTAATCCCAATCTCCCAATTCATAAGGACAGAAACATTTACTCAGGAACATAAGGAGTGTCAAGGGCTCAGGCATGCCTGGGTGTCAATCCGGAATCCACTTCGAACTAGCCAGGCTACCTCTGGGAAGTTACTCCAATTTTCTGAACCTCAGGTGCCTTGCCTGGACAATGTGAGAACTAAACAAGGTGATGTATGTAAAAGACACAGGATAGGTCCTGGAACACATAAAGAAGTGGCAGAAGTAAGGCAGGAAATCTAACCTGTAAATACCCAATTGTCATGTAAACCTTTTGGATGAAAATAGAAAGGAGAAAAGTACAGAGCCCTGGATTTGGATTAGAAGACTCAGTTCCACGGCCCTGGACTAAGGATTCTCTAGACAGCTCTAGTTCTATTCCCTTTATATATATATATATATATATATATATATATATATATATATATATATATTTTTTTTTTTTTTGGCTGCGTCAGGTCTTCATTGCTACACGCGGGCTTTCTCCAGTTGCTGCGAGCGGGGGCTACTCATCGTTGCGGTGCACGGGCATCTCATTGAGGTGGCTTCTCTTGTTGCAGAGCACGGGCTCTAGGTGTGTGGGCCTCAGTAGTCGTGGCATACGGGCTCAACAGTTGTGACTCACAGGCTCCAGAGCACAGGCTCAGTAGTTGTGGAGCACGGGCTTAGTTGCTCCGTGGCATGTGGGATCTTCCCGGACCAGGGCACCCTGCACTGGCAGGTGGATTCTTAACCACTGTGCCACCAGGGAAGCCCCCATTCCCTTTAAAAGAGAGAACACCATCTACACATTGTAAGCATGGCTATCAAGACTCAAGAAGATTATATATGTGGGGAAATACAAGTCTGAGGCATTTTTAATGCAGAGGAGGATGACGATGTACTTAAAAATTGGTTAGACACTCCATGAATACAAATATGATTACAAAGAGGTAACCTGAAGACAGGATTTTAACACTTGGCAGTCTCCTGTAGCCCACCTTAGGAAAATTTCCCCAAACTGACATCAGAAGAAGTAAATGATGATGAATGAGGCATCTCACCTGACCTTACAAGTTTCTCTAATAAAAAATGAAAAAGCAAAAGGACTCAGAGTGGCTTCAGCCCTGCATCCACTGACCACCTGCCAACCTATCATGAATATTCAAATACCCTGAACACTGAGCAGGGTGCCACTAAATGCATGAGCACCCCACCCCAGCTAGAAAGATAGCATTACATCCGTGACATTTCCAGGCTGCAGAGCCCCTTTTCAGAACAGCAGTTTCAGTGTCCAGGTTGCTTGGGATTAATCATGCCAATGCCATTCGAAGGAAGTTTATTCTGTGGGCTGCTGTAGATGCCAGAGAAGTTATAGTTGTTCCTCTCTACACCCTTTTGTACAGTTCACTTTCTCTATTCTGCATGCAAAATGCTCCTATTATAGAAAACAGCTGTTAGTGAGCACATCTTATAGTTGAAGGTCTTAAATTTTTTTCCCACCCTTTAAAGGAAATGATCTGTTATGTATTACCATTCCAAAGAAGGCTAGTTTTATAAGAAACTGTTTACCAACTCATACCTCAATTATTTTTAAATGCAGTATTTTCATAAATAACAATGAACAATGTCTGTTGAGCACCCTGAGTTCTCAATTAGAAGCAAACAATAGAAACTTTTTATTCACAATAAACACGACAGAAAAGCAGTAACAATGCAAATACAAATTTACAGTTCTAATCTGAAAAAAGGTCAAATTAGGGGAAGTAGTTTATTTATTCGACTGTTTTATAATCAGAATCATTAACATGAGTTTCTAACCTTAAGGATCTATTAAGATCTATGTAATAAAAGGCCAAATGTCATAAGTTACTGAAGGGATACCCATCTATACAAAGCCATCACATTTTTTTAGGTGACAATAAAATGGGAGGATTCATATTCATTCTTTAAACTATGCACATTAATTCAGTAGAAATCACTGGGAACTCTTATTCCTGTCAAAATCCAGCCAAAATTCTGAGATGTTGGCTCTCTCAGAACATCTCTCTGTTCCTCTTCCAAGCTTCTCTTGTTGCACTTATCAGGCAGCCTGATAACGTTCATTCACCTCTCAGACTCCTCACTAGACTGAGCGACTTGAGGTCAGCAACCCCACCATTATTATTTGAGCACCAAATAATAGGTGCTCAATAAATATTTGTTGAATTGAATTTCTTAAAGATTCATGCCACTCTTGAGTTTGTGGTTAGCAGATACAAACTAGTATATATAGGATGGATAAACAACAGGTCCTACTGTATAGCACAGGGAACTATATTCAGTATCCTGTGATAAACCATAATGGAAAAGAATATAAAAAACAATGTATGTATATGTATAACTGAATCACTTTGCTGTACAACAGAAATTAACACAACACTGTGAATCAACTATACTTCAATTAAAAAAAAAAAAAGGATTCATGCCACTCTTCACTGATCTACCATTGCTAAAGAAGTTGCTTTCTACAAGCAGCAATGATTTGATATTAGCCAGTCAAATTCTTCTCCAAACTCACTACAAGCAAAATAATCTTTTAAAAATTGGTAGAGGTGATAGAAAGTGTTGCCACAGAGAAGTAGTCTCTTGAAAGCTGAGTATCTAATGTGGGACTGATTCTAATTCTATAGTACCAAATTTTAAAAAATTGAGTTAACAAATTGGGCCAGAGATCTCCAACATCATTTTGAAACTAACACTATAGAGCCATAACTAACATTTCCCTTTTCCTCTCCTTCTGCACATTACTACTCATGTACCCCAAAGCTCTAACTAGAAGACATTTTCAAAAATCCATGCAGATCTACCCACACACAACACCCAAAATTTAGGCCTGAGAGGAACAGACCAAAGTTTTCATAAATAATGAGTAACTGGGCTTTTTTCCGCCCCCTAAAATAGCTTTTCAAAATAATAGGCACAATATAAACCCATATACATAGTATTTAGAATGATGTTAACTATATACATTGACCATTAATCTATTTAATTTTTAAGTTGAGTGGAAAATGTACAAAAAGAAGAAAAACACATGAAAAGGAAAAAAAAGTCATGATTTGGTTAGCCTGGAATAAGTCAAATCCTTACTTATTACCTGAGATTTTTAATATTAATCCTTTAGGAGAAGAAGGCTTGAAAAATAGCTATGCTTGATACAAAGAAATAAGTGCTCCTTAGATGAATAAATGAATTTGTGCTTATATAATGTTATATATACAATAAGTAAACTTGATTTATTAAAATATCTCATTTTTAGCACCAAAAACAAAAAACAAGAAAAAGAAAGAAAAGAACAAACTCCTCCAGATCCACAAGACCATCAAGTAATAAGCTTTAGAAAATATCATTAGGCAACAGTTTTTTCCCAAATCCTTAGGAAAATAGCTGGCAGATTCCTCTCCAGAGCCTCTCTCCAGTCTATTTGCTTAGACACTAGACTTTACACACATCTGAATACTTTTGATAAGGACATGGCCCAGTTGCCCATTGGTAATTATTGCTTTTACTTTATTTACAGTGCAGAGCCCTCCCACACCAAACTCTCTATATATACAGACTGGTTATTACCATGGCTTTGTGCCCAATGTCCCTTCCAGCTTCAGCATTTTGGACTCCTTCTCTTCCTGCTTCAGTTCCACCACATCAGAGCCCCTAAGAAAAGTGAAGCAGGGTACTACATGGCCATCTTGCTGCCCCTGTTCTGTGCATCTGGAAATCCAAAGACTAACATCTAGCAGTCTGGGCATCACCCTGCCACCGAACATGGCCCAGTCTTTACACTCCTGACATTCTGAAAAGAACAAAAATCAACGGTTGGATTTTATTTTTGTTTTTATAAGCTCACGCATGCACGCACATACACCACACACACACCACACACACACACAGATTCTGCCATTGCTTCTATTCAGCCCATTTCAAAACAGGTATTTCCAAATAACAAAAAAATGCTTTCCCCCTTTGTGCCACTTCCTCATTTCCCTGAAAAAGGATTAAAGATAACATCGCGCAATTTTTGAATTGTATTGTTGAGTTGTTTTCACCTTGTTGACTTTTTAAAAAATTCAAATGCAATTGTGAAAATCTAATTGTTTCCTATACAATAAAGAACTGTGGCCACACAAGATAACTTTCTAAATAACTTTCATAAAATTACAAAGAAACAAACTAGATATAGTTACCTAACTAGGCAGATGTAAAACACATGTCTACCTCCTCAGGATTCACCATTTAAGGACCAACTCAAACAGACCTCCTCTGGAGAGCCTTCTGTCAATACTCCAAAACAAAAATGGCACTGTCCCTCTTCTGGGTTCAACCTTTTTTCTCACTGATCTTATTAGCAAATCCTAATATATACGCTACTATCAAGCCCCATCCTCACCCTAGATTAACTGTGTGCTTTCCAAGGGCTAAGGTTGTATCTCAGGACTCTTTTCATCTCTGAACCCAGCCCACCCTTTATGAAATTGAGTAGAATCAATGAAACGTAACTTTAGTATGACCTCAAAGGAAGAGATGGAGCAAGCCTGGCAGCTGACAAGAAATGCCTGGGTGGCAAACAGAAAGTATGAGCAAGGGCATTAGGAAAGTAACAGCATAGTGGAACAGTCAGTATAAGAAGGAACACTGAAAATGATGAATAAAAAAACAGATAATATGGATAAAGTTTATACTTCTATAGCGAACTCGTACCATACACACTCAGAAATTCACATCCAAGCTCAGGGAGGGTAAAAATGCATAACATATAAAAGAGGAATCATTAATTTTGAATGTTACACAAAACTCCTAGATTTGGAATAAGAGTTCAAGACTCCAAATTGGCTATGTTGAAAAATCTTAATGATGATACATAAAAATGACTTCATTGGTTAGTAATTTGCAATCTTTACGTATAGACTCAGAATATCCATGGCTCTCTCTCCAGGTAGTGGGGAAAAAGAGAGGATTTTTTTTTTTTTTTTTTTACATGTATGCACGTTTTCAGCTTTCGGAGGAGTTGCATCACTGGCCCGTCTAGCTGAGGTTAAGTCAATACATTTCATCTGGAGAAAATATAATCATGATATTAAAATAAGACCACCTTCATAATCATTTCTTCAAGGAACACATAACAAATAAGTCAACAAAATACAGGGAGTGCCCAAAACTACATAACATTACAAATTGTTAGGAAATATTAAATATAAGTCTTCAAGCTTACATCTTTCACTAAAATTCATAGCACAACAACCAACCTGTCCCAAGTTCCCTCAATATAACTCAGTACACAGCATTGCTTCAAATGATTGGCCTAGTGGAAATACCTATCCGGGCTAATCTGATAAGAAAGAGTAAAACTATATCTTCAGAGAAAGTTCAACCTAGAGACAGACCTAATTCTTTTATTGAAAACTATTAAATTGAAAAATCTTAATATTTCTATCTTAAGGAGACCACCACTTTTTTTTGCGGTACATGGGCCTCTCACTGTTGTGGCCTCTCCCGTTGCGGAGCGTAGGCTCCAGACGTGCAGGCTCAGCGGCCACGGCTCACGGGCCCAGTCGCTCCGCGGCATGTGGGATCTTCCCGGACCGAGGCACAAACCTGTGTCCCCTGCATTGGCAGGTGGACTCCCAACCACTGCGCCACCAGGGAAGCCCGAGACCACCACTTTTAAAGTTAAACCTTGGGCAAATATTTTTCAGAATACCATACTTCATAAGGTCCATCTGGAAAAGCAACATTAGCTACATGGAAAATGGTCTTCTAGGGAAATAACTAAGATCCTCCCAATATTTGGCAGGAGCATCTTCATTTCAGTGTGTAATACTACATCAAAAAAATTGGTCATCAGAACTGTTGGTGGGAATGTAAACTGGTGCAGCCACTGTGGAAAACAGTATGCAGGTTCCTCAAGAAACTAAAAATAGAACTACCATATGATCCAGCAATTCCAACCCTAGGTATATATCCAAAGAAAACAAAACAACTAATTGGAAAAGATACATGCACACCAATGTTCAGAGCAGCATTATTTACAATAGCCAAGATATGGAAGCAGCCTAAGTGTCCATCAACAGATGAATGGATAAAGAAGATGTGGCATATATATATACTGGAATACTACTAAGCCATAAAAAAGAATAAAACTTTGCCATTTGCAGCAACATGGATGGACCTGGAGGGTATTATGTTTGTTGAAATAAGTCAGACAGAGAAAGACAAATATTTATCACCTATATGTGGAATCTAAAAAAGAAAACGAATGAATATAACAAAACAGAAACAGACTCACAGATACAGAGAACAAACTTGTGGTTACCAGTGGGGAGAGAAAAGGGGGAAGGGGCTTGATAAGGGTATGGGATTAAGAGGTACAAACTTCTATGTATAAAATAAATGTACGCATAGAAGCTATAAGGAGATATTGTATAGCACAGGGAATATAGCCAATGTTTTATAATAACTTTAAATGGAGTATAATCTATAAAAGTTCTGAATCACTATATTGTACATCTGAAACTAATATTGCTTTTCATTATTTAATCAAATATATAAAGAGCCATTGAAGAATCTCACTTGCTAAAATAATCCCCTCATGATTTCTGGAATAGCAGAAGTCAACAACCCTTGGGACAGTCCTCTGGCATCAAAGTTTTACCCAGTTTTATCCCAGGTTTTACACTTGGCCCTGCTATCACTAAGACTGATACTGGTTTTTATTTAGAGGGAAAAAGGGAATATAATGTCTTCATTTATAAAATTACCCTATCTTCTCAATAATATTACCCTAATTAATTCAATTTAACAGGCACTATATAATCATAGGGCTACAAAGATAAGGTGGAATCTTGCTCTCAAGCAGATGACAGTCTAGCCAAAGACACTGTCCTCTAAGTGCAGGTTCTATTCTAGGGACATGAGATAGAGCGATAAACACAGCTGACATGGCCCCTGCACTTATTAACCTTATGTCCACTGTTAGGAGGCAGGGAGGGTGAGGAGGAGAGAAGAAAGAATACACGTACAAGAAAATATCGAGAAAGTATTAAGTGCTACAATGAAAATACAGCAGGCTGACATGAGGGAAATAGGAGAGTTCCTCTTTACTTTAGATGAATACACCCTCCCTGAGAAGGTGACATTTAAGCTGACCTCAAAATAAAAAAAGAGCAGGGTATGTGTTGGCCAGGCAGGAAAAAAGCGCTATTTATGTTGCTTACAGAGACAGATGTGTAAACAACCTAAAGAAAGCCTGCCTTTATACCTGCCTCCAGGGCTACTTAGCCCCTTACCTGGATTTTCCTCTCTAGCTGAAGTGAAGGCTACTTCCTCCTTCCTGAACATTTTCTCCCATCCTGAATTCACCATTTAACACTCACATAGGTTTGGCTCTTATGACCTCACAATCGCATTTCTCAAATCTTAAATTCTCCCAATGCTACGAACTCCCAAGAAAACACTTTGCATCTACTTACAAAACCTTCGTTATGATTCTTCATCATGAAGGTTTTTTAGGTAGATATAATTATTGGGAATTGTATAACCTAATCTTAAGTAAGAGATTTTTTTTTTAAGTATGTCCCTTGAAATAGAGTTCCTAAACACAGTACAGAAGGAAGCATCTGGACTAAGGAAGGTCAACCCCAAAAAAAGAAGTGGATTTTAAGTGCAATTTGAGAAAAAGAAAGATCACAACTGTAAAGCTACCTACTCAAGGGGAGGGAAGCAGTGTTGCAAGGGAAAAAGCTACCTGGATCAAGAAGGAAAGGAAGGATACAAAAGTGATGACACTCAAAATATTAGAATACAGAGGTTACGATTTCCTCAAACACATTCATATTAAAGGGATATTTTTCAGCTTAATTTTTTTCTTTTAATAAGTGCACAATGTGTAAGAGCCACTTTTAAATGTGGTACACCCATCTCTTCTTGTATAGCATGCAGTTTTTAATACTCACCCTTTAAGTATTCAGTGCAGAGGATTACGAATTGGTGTTACACACAAGACAGCTATCAACTGCATTAGGGTGACAGAAGTGGCAATGTGTTATAAAATAAGTAAATATAATCAATTAAAGTTAAGACTCATTTTCTACTGAATTTGAAAAAAAAAATACAATAGCCTAAAAGATCACCTCAAACTAACTTCACAGAAACACCAAAAGATAATCATGCAAAAAAGGTCAATGATCCAATTTTTCTCTTCTCAATTTTTGCTTTATTCCCTTTTCAGTAGGGGGAGAAAAAAAAAATGCTTCCAGGGAAGGGATCAAAACTGTTCTAACTTTAGAGAAAGAGCTAAAAACAAGATTCCTTTTCAACATCTTGTGGACTCTACTTCGTTTTTTCTGTTTGGCATTTTGGCACAGAGATAGCCTATCCTAAGTATCCTAATTGATTTAAGCTCCATTAGATATTCCAAATGAAGACAGAATGAGGGTGATACTGATATGATGACAACTGTTTAGACACAGTGCATACAAGAATGTGGTTCCTGTTCAGTCTGACAATCTTTCAATCTTCCCAAATAAAGCAAGGAAAATTCTGTCTCTCCACTCTCCTAAAGCAAGGGTTTTCAGACTGTGTTCCAGAAAACCCTACATCCCAGCAGTGTGTATTGCTTTTACAAAAGCAATAGGGTGCTTGCCCCAAACAATGAAACTGTAAATAGCCTAAGGACCAATCCTGAGTTTTAGATACAGGATTAGGGTCCCTTCAGATTATGTGAAAAAAAAAAGTAAGCCACTGCTAAAATAAAGTCTGACACCACTGCTCAAAAGTACTATAAAAATTTAACTATATCATTAAAGTAAATCTACTTCCACAGAGTATGATTTTTTGCTTGCTCCTGTTGAACACAGAAGTGATATACTGTTTTCTGTCTGCCCTGACTATAAAAGTGAGCTACACTGATTTCTCACTGAGATTTGCAGTTCTGGTATGTCTTTTTGTTTGTTTGTTTGTTTTTTGCGGTACGCGGGCCTCTCACTGTTGCGGCCCCTCCCATTGCGGAGCACAGGCTCCAGACGCACAGGCTCAGCGGCCATGGCTCACGGGCCTAGCTGCTCCGCGGCATGTGGGATCCTCCCGGATCGGGTCACAAACCCGTGTCCCCTGCATCAGCAGGCGGACTCTCAACCACTGCACCACCAGGGAAACCCTCTGGTATGTCTTTGAGCTAAACAGAGACAGGGAGCAACAGAAAACCAGCTGCTACTCTTCTTATGGGGTCAAATGTTACAAAATACCTTCCGATTACCAAATGCAGTGCTAATTGCATGGTACCTCTCATGGCCTCTGAATTCCAGGAATTATTTAATAGGGGGAAATAGTACAAATATAAAAGAAAGATAAATCAGGACAAACACAAAAACCATTAATAGTCAATATTATAGGTGGGAACTCACAAACTGAAAAGCTTAGGGAACAAACCAGGGAGAAGCAAAGAGAGAGTCAGTCATTGGGTTTCATTGTTGTGTGGTTAAAGAAAGCAGGTCTGGGGAGTTCCCTGGCGGTCCAGTGGTTAGGACTCCGCTCTTCCACTGCCGTGGCCCAGGTTCAATCCCTGGTCGGGTAACTAAGATCCTGCGAGCTGCGAGGTGCAGCCAAAAGATAAAAAGGAAAGTAGGTATGATATTGTCAAAAGGAGGAAGACATTTTTAATGAGTAGTAATGATTCTAGGAAAAGATTATAGTCCAAGCAGGAGTATGGGAGAAACATTCCACTGGATGGGTAACTGAGGTAGGTATTTCTTCGTGGTTCTTTTCAATCTTGAGATACAATACCAAGGAAACAAGTTTTCTAAGAGGAAGGTAAAGAAACAGGACATGGGTAAAGAATTTAGGAGCCAAGGGCTAGCTAGCAGCTTTAATCTTATTTGGGAATAACAGAGAATCACTTACTCTTTTAGGAATAGAAATGAAGGTATCCAAATAATGCCCAAGGCACACTGACTATTGCTCCAAATAAGGCAAGGAGAAGGGGAAGTGTAGAAATTAAGACTGAATATGAAGAAAGAGAAGGAAAAAGAGGCTGCAAGTTAAGATGATCCCAGAAATTACTACTGTATCCCAAATATAAGTGTAAGAATTGTCAAGTACATGGAATTCTCAGGTTTACCGTAGGAAGTGTAAAAATGTTTGCTAACTTAAAGCAAAGCCCCTTGAAAACTTCAGTTTAGTGGGAGGCGTCATTTTCTGACAGGAAATTGTGTGTAATGTGGAAGCAGAAGAGCTTAGAGGTCGAGAGCCAGGGGTTTTGAGAACCCCTTGGTTCAAATCCCACCTTGGACACTAGCATAATACATCCTATTCTCTCAGTTATAAAATGGAGCTAATGCTATTACCTATATCATACCATTCATTAAGCTTTAAGAGATCATCCACCATGCTAAAGGCATAAATGAGATAATCCCTATAAAGCTTGAGAACACTTTCTGGAAACTAGAAATCATCTACTAATCTAACAGTAGTCAAACACAAACCATAAACATTAGAGAACTTCTTGTGAACTTCCCCTCAAATCTGTCCAAAGAACAGATTTAAATTTACATACTTACCCTCAGTTTAATTAAGCATTCTTCTATCTGGTTTTATTTTTGGCCCTAGAGATTCTTGACAGGGATATATGGAAAAGGAAAATATTCCTCACTTTGGAATTCTTTTGGCTCAACCCACCACTAAAAGTACTAGCCGGCGGTTCACAAAGTCAGCCCACCTTCAAACTCATGAAGCCCAAACTAGCACATGTTATGAAAAAGCTGTAAATAAAGTTTCCAAGGTTATGTATTATAAAGCAGTAACGGAAATACTGCAATAAAACAAACCAACAGAAAATAGAAATGCAATCTGAATTTGAGTCCTGTGGGGTAGTAACAGATAAATTAGCAAGGAATCAAGAGACGTGGTCCTGGCTCTGTTTCTACCACAAATTTGCCATCTGACCTTTGGAGAGTCCCTTTCACCACTCACCCCAGAGGCAGCTTCTAGATCTACAATTCTGTTATTCCAAAGACAAGTCATACGTGCCGCTTCTAACTTGAAGGCAAATGCATTTTGTTTTTTAGGATCTTCATTTAAGCATAAAAGAACTCTCAGCTAAAATACCACATCTGCTATAACACAGTCAGGAAATTGGGACAAAATAAAAGAACAGAAACAAAACAAAGATTCAGAATCACACTTGAATTTTTAAAAATGTTTCACGGTAAGTGCTTTTTAGAAGAGAATTTAATTTTTATTAGACCAGTAAATAAATAAATACTGAATTTCTTTAATAGAGGCTGCCCACACACACAAAAAAAATTCTATAAATTAGATTTTCATTTTGTTTCCATTCTGATTATGAAGTCAGATTAAATCTACTGAGTGAGACCCTGTTTTACCTGTATAAATCAAACTAGAAATTTGATTCCTCGGGAACTTGATATAATTTAGTGATAGTACCATATCAGCTCAAGTATTAAGGAATGAAACATCGGAACATACTGGCATCATTTATGAGAAACACCATGCTTTGAAAAAGCTAAAGTAAAAAATTAAACCAACCGTTTGCACATTAGGCATAGCACATTATGTAAAAAACCCTTGAGTATTATGATTTTACTATATACTGCACTTGTAAAACCCTTGTTCTTAATCACACTGAAACATATTACATTGCTTTTTAAATAGAATGCACCCTGCCACAATGCACTCAATCTTAATAGTATTCCAGAACAGCATGCCCATATGAAAGATAGGTTGATGAATAGGTTTATGTCCTATTCAAGGAGATGAAACAGCTCAATAGAAAGATTAAATAAGGCTCCTGCCAGTGGCTGAATCTTAAAGTCAAAGAGAAGAACACAACTCAAACCAAATGTTATAGGCAAAGGTCAAACAAGAGAATAATTAAGACCCTAACTTGAAGAGCTAGCTAATGTTCGCTCATTCAGTGTAAATCAGAAGAAAAATTACTCCTCTTAAAGTGTGACCGTAATAATTTTCACTGAGTCGATTCCAGAAGATACATTATAAAACTGAATGAAGGTGAACTAAGTCCCAAAATAACCTTTAGAGGGAACCACTTCTATTATGAAACTATTGGACCTTAAGTGAAAAATTCACTTCAAGATCCTACTGTCATATCATACTTTAAAAATTTATTCTAGATTTATTATGTATCAGATATTAATAGAAATATGAATTTTGCTAAGAGCCTTTCAATTAATTTTTTGTAGAACTCTATTATAACCCAATTCATTTATATAAAAAGAAAAAATTTATAAAGAATAAGGCAGGAATTTATGTTTCCAGGGTATTTTTTTGTTTGTTGACTTTATTGTCCCACCACTAGTCCCAACCAATTTTAACAGGAGATTTAACTAAATGGATGAACACATTTCTCTCTATGTACACACACCACCTACAGAATGGAAATACAAGCTCAGCTATAAGAACATTTGGGAAGTATAAAACAGTGCTAAAACAATAGGAAAAAGAAAATCTGCTTATCATGCTAGTGAATATTTTGGAGCCATTATAATCCCACCTGGAGAAAAGCCTAGTTTATTGAAATTTATCATGGGACAACAGGTACATTTGTGTTTTTAAAAAATCATTCTCTTCATGTACTGTCATATCCTATTTTGAAAACCCACTATCTAACTTCATTTCTCTTCCAAATAGCCACATTTTTGGACTATGTCACTGATATCACCTAATAAACTAAGTAAATCACATGAATTAATATACACATACCCCTATGATACCCATGGACTAAATACAATCAACCAGAAAGAATAGCAAGAAATCAAATAAGCTTTCCCTACTCTCAATTTCTTTTCCCTGTTATTCTATTTTCATGAAGAAATGCTGGTAGATAAACTCTAAGTCCATCTGACTGCAGTGTGGGCTCAGGGAGGGTCGAAACTAAACAACAGAACTTGAAATATCACAGGAAGAAGTTTTTAATATTTTATAATGATGATTTATTTATAAATAAATGCATTTGTTCTCCTACATACTCCCATCCAAATAAGCATATCATACACTGCAAATAAGTCATTTTCTTTCCTACTTATGACAAAGAGCAGTAAGATATTTAAAAACAGCAAATTTCAAATAATTTCCTCCTCAGAGATAATAATAAAGGTATGATTTATTTAACACCTTTCACCAAGTCCCTGAAAGATCACTGATGTCAAATAAATCCATAACGTAAGGAAATAAGTAGTGCAAGAGCCCTGCCAGCCACCCCTTTTTACAGATGGAATATGACAACTTAAGCAATTTACCCAGAGGTCAGGGAGCTAATTCCTGGCATTCAATCAATAGATATTTATTAATGGCTTCTATGCCCAGCACTCTGTGCTGGATGCTTGGATGAAAAGTATTTTCTCCTTTTTGCTTATTTGTAGCTTCTCATTTTTCTACAAAAAAACAAAAATTCTTACTTGTATTATAAAAGAAAAATGTTTAATACAATGTGATGCTCAATGAATTTGGAGAAGAACAAGGTTTCTGGAATTCAAAACATTAGGAAAGTAAGAAAAAGTGAGATTAAGGTTTCCCACCTGTGTGTACTTCCACCATACACCTTTTCCTATGAAAAAAACACGATACATTAGTAGTTGAATTTTATAAAGAAACCTAATTTAGACTAGCAAATCTGTGTTCTCTGCCTGGCTCTGACATTTCCTAGCTGGAATAACTAACTTTAGGCAAGTTACTTAACTTCTTTCTACCTCAGATTCTTCTGTCCATAAAATTTTAAAAGGCATCCCTGTGTAGACCCAATGTGATATATAAGTAGTTATGAGAAAGTCATTTTATAAATGCTAAATTCCTACGGAACGTTAGTCTTAACACATGACTATTTTGCCAACAGTTAAGCATATTTTCACTAAGTAGGGACAAAGGAAAGGTGTCATTTAGACAAAATTTCTGACAAACCAAGAGTTCGGTGTTAGAGATATTAAAACACAGCCTCTGGGGCTTCCCTGGTGGCACAGTGGTTGAGAGTCCGCCTGCCGATTCAGGGGACACGGGTTCGTGCCCCGGTCTGGGAAGATCCCACATGCCGCGGAGCGGCTGGGCCCGTGAGCCATGGCCGCTGAGCCTGCGCGTCCGGAGCCTGTGCTCCGCAACGGAGAGGCCACAGCAGTGAGAGGCCCGCGTACAGCAAAAAAAAAAAAAAACACAGCCTCTGCCCTTACGAATATCTCCCACCATTTCATGGATGGGTCTAGAACTCTAGTAGGATGTGGATATTATGCCCCTGCCAACAATGTAGCAGGGAAGATAAAGACCTTAACACAAAATTTTTTTAAACAGATTAGGATAACATGATTCTGCTAGACTATTAAAATGAATGATATAAATTTGGAAATTTCTTAATTAATTTTATGTTTAATTTGGAAGTTTAGTTAATGATTAATGATATGAAGGGTATAAATTTGGAAGTTTTTTTTTGCGGTATGTGGGCCTCTCACTGTTGTGGCCTCTCCCGTTGCGGAGCATAGGCTCCAGATGTGCAGGCTCAGCGGCCATGGCTCACGGGCCTAGCCGGTCCGCAGCATGTGGGATCTTCCCGGACCGGGGCACAAACCCGCGTCCCCTGCATCGGCAGGCGGACTCTCAACCACTGCGCCACCAGGGAAGCCCCAATTTGGAAGTGTTTGAATTCTTTTACCAATATAGCTTACTTGGACTTCATATCTTATGAAATGCTTTTGTTATCTCTCCATGGCTTTAACCCTACTTTCATTTAGATAGTGTGGCTGTCAAAATAAATGTGTCTTGAGATTTGTTTTGATATTAAAACCTCAGATATCATTTAACTCTATTAGGATTTTCAGTTTGCCTTAAATTTGTTGAGATAAGATAAACTATATTAATCAGCTAATATGCAAATTTTTCAAATCATCAATAGATTTCCTGGGTGAGTTAATCTGGGATGGTTCCCATTACCACCATGGTCTAATTATTTCCAACAAGTGTGCTGCTGGCCATTCATTCATTCCTTTCATAAACACTGCACACATTACATACCATGACTAAAAATGCAAGCATGAAAAAATGAGAATTTATCCTTAAAGAAATCATAAGCTAGACATTTTCTATCCAGACACTTTTGATCCAAATTAAGAATTTCAATTAACTCCCCCCTCCCCATCCCCAGGTTGCAGTATTAAATGAATGGAAGTGCCAAGTGTCTAGTAGCAATAGTTGAACATTCCGGGTAGAACAAACTTCAGGATGGTTTGAAACTAACCATATATTGTAAGCATATGCATGTTTTAATGCAACAGCTCTTAACCAAAAAAAAAAAAACAAAAAAACAGCTTTTCATAAGTACATAAGTTATAAGCTAAAGTACAATGCCAAGTAAACCAAATTTAGAAATATATTAAGTTCTAAACCATATGATTTCCTTAATCATATTAGTTCAGCCACTTAATTACAATTCAATCCTCTCCTAGTCAACCAAGTCAGTTAGCCACCCTCCCGAACAAACTTCAACTGCCATTCTTTCGATTTTCTGTGGGGTTACCAGCACTAGACTTTTAAAAATTTCTTAGCTGAGACTCCATTAGTTTAATTACACTACAGCAGTGGTCTCTGGATCAGCAGTATCAGCATCCCCTGAGGAAATCATGCAACATATGCCAATTCTCAGTCCCTACCCTGGACCTCTTGCACCTGAAACTCTGGGGATGTCTCTGGCAATCTGCTGCCCAAGCCTTTCAGGTGATTCTGATGCATGTGCAAGTGTGAGAAACACTCCCCTCGACATTCTCTCACACACTCAACCGTGTCAGAGCAGAAAGTCTCTTTCTGTGAATCACTTTTTCTCATTGCTTTAGTTACGTGGCTGTTTTTTCCTCCGCCAACTGGGTGAAGTTACTTCCTTCCTCATAAACTACATCACTTTCTAACACAGGACTATTTTTGAAAGGACCAAAGGATTGTGTACAATCATCCCCTAAATGTCCTTTCCTAATGCTATTTAATAATAGAAAAACTGTTAAAACAGTCAATTTCTTCCACTGTAATTTGTTTTAAAAAAAAAGAGAAAGAAAGAAAATGAATGAACAACAAAACGAAATGCTCAAGAGTACGCTTATGATTCCTTTTTTTTTTTAATGATTCTTAATGTGATAAAAACACAAAAGGTATGTCTGTTTACTGGCTCAAGCAGTCCCTGCCAGGAAGACACGGACATGGTCATAGAAGGAACTTTCTAAACATCAGAGGCTAAACAACAGTTGCTTTTCATTTGTTGGGTAGGAATAGGACTAGGTCCAATATTCAAGCTTAATCCACCAGATAATAAGCAAACTTTTCCCATAAGAAATGTCAAGAACAAAGTAATCCCATAATGTCACTGCTATGAAAACCATAATCCTATTAAAAAAAAAAAAAGCAAAAGACAAGAAAAAAACCCAACTGTGCTAATAAACTCAAAGAGCAAAGTAGCTGCAGGCTGTTTAACAGTAATGGACTCAAAGCCTGGCCCATGTACAACAATGAAGCACAATACATAAATAATTATTGTGCAACTTGCAAATTATTACTGTACTTTCTAGTCATTGCACCAATAGAATTTATTGTACCACACTCTTGCTTGACGTCTGTTCCTAGAAGGCTAGAGATGATGCCCAATAGAAGTGTTAAATGCCTAGAGACATGGAATAAAGTCGACTCCCTTAACTGATAAAATAACCAGCCCCTTAACACACAGGGACCCTGACCTTGCTGCAGCTGCTTCTGATTTGTAAGTGTCGGCTGGGAGTATCTTTTTCTGTCTCTTGGCTCCTAAACTTGCAATATATCATTCTGAGGATCCTGACATCATTTCCATAACTCTAATTATTGGACTGATTTGAAACCAAAGATTCTTCGGTAACTTCAGCTTAAGACCACACAGAAACTTTTATAATAACCTACTTAAGTAAATGAGTTGTGTAAACTGGAAGAGAAGCTTTGGAGTAGTGGTAAAAGAGTTTGCATCTGTTATAATCCAAACGCAAGCTAAATTTAGAAAACTAGAACACCTTGAAAATTAGGTTTGGGCGGATATGTAAATGTTCAAATGCAGCTGAGAGTACTTTCATATTCAATGACTAGCTGGCCCACAATTAATATTCCCTACACTCAGTCAATTACTTTCAAGTTATTGCTGATAAATGAACTAACCCTACCTTGTCAGTCTGCTCCTGTACGTGAATCCACTCACTCATATACTGCAAGCCTCAATCTGCACACAAAAGCCTCTGTCTCAATCAGCAGAGACCTTGAGCATCTTACACATCTTAGCTTCTATCCCACCCTGATTTGATTTCATCCTATATACAGCTCCCTCTCTGATCTAGCTGTTAGTTCAAGAAGACAGTGCCCTAAGGGCAGTTTGACGAAAGAGGATAAAAAAGCAGACCAAAGAAGTATCCTATGACTGTAATTTAATGAGAGCAGTTTTCTCAACTTTAAATAAACATACTCATTTGCAGGAATATGCTCTAAATATTGTGATTCCAAATCCCATCAGTACTTGTCAAATATCTTTAAATGGTTGACAGGTGTAAGAAATAGTGTTCTAACCAAAGGAGGACTTTATTGTCATAAGTCAATATCCAAAGCTCATGGATGAACTAGAATAGCTTGATTCTATGAACTGGCTATGAGCCACTCATCAAGGCAAAGTTTTGAGGCCACTTGACATTAGGAAGCAATGGCAAGAGAAAAAAAAGAAAGAATGAAAAATCCTTTGCCTTAAGATTTGATTCCTGCATTTTAAAGGTCGGTATGATTTATACAACCTTAAGGCTCAAGGTGAAGTTACTTGTGCTGATGAGAAGGCAGCCTAGAAAGGAGAAATTCAAACACAGCAGAAATGCCGACCACTTGATTGTTAATGGCTATGCTTTCTACAGTAAATTTTTATAATGTGAAAGAGGGCAGCTATACAGATATCCCTCAATAACTAACTTATCTAAGAAAGGCACATTACATACCCCTAAGTCTTAACAAATCTTCTCAAAGATAACCATCAAATCTCCCCCTCCTAGAAGCCATCCTGCACTTTATTATTCACTTGATGATATAATTTTCAAATTCTGATCTGTTGCATTAAAAATAAGGCACAAATCACCTTCAGGTAAGAAATATGTAAAAGTGTGTTAACATATATTAAACAGTTTCATACAATTTGCTATTATTGATACAGTGTTGAAATAAATCACGCATATATTAAAGACAATCCAACAGCATCAGAAATATCTCATTTACAGCTGACTGGAAATGGTGCTTGGCTCATTGGGACTGGCCCAAAGTCCCTGGGTCAGGAATGGAAGCCCCCAATTTCTCACTGGTTTCAAGGAAAAATCACATTTGACTTCCATTGCTTTTATTTACATTAGCTACCTTTTCCAGGAAATTGGCATACTCTAAATATGAGAGCTATTAACCCACCAAAGTTGAGTCCTCCTCCAAAATACAGATATTTTGAGTGTTGAAGGTAGCATATCAGTCAGGGTGTTATTTCACTTAGCAACAAAATTGTCACACTGGAGCAAACTACACATTTCACTAAGGCATATTTTCTAAATATCAAATATGAGAACACTACCTAAAAATTTTCCCAATTGTTCCAAATTTATTTGATCCCAAAACAGTTAGGAAATGACTGTCCAAACATTAATGCTTCCATTTGGTGAAGACATTTTTGGATAAAATGTCTTATGATAAATAAAGCTAACAAAACGCAGGGGAAAACTAGTGTTTAAGCAATGTACAAGCTCTTTTGATTTTGTGCCGTCTTCTCTACAAGTACTGAAGATGCAAGTCTGTGGGCCGGTTTTATGAACAAGCTAGAGAAGACCCAAATCAGAGAAACACTTTGAAACAGAGTCCCTGAGACAGCAACTTTACTTTGATGAATATATCCCAGAGTCATATATGTCATCTAGCAAAGGTTCCACATACACTTCAGCATGCCTGAACCACACGTTCCTTCTTTATTATATTATGCAAATGTAAGTTACAGCAGTCACTTGTGAAATAGTACCACTAAAAAAAGTCAAAGAATTTATATACTTAAGACAAAAAAGGAATGGCACCTTAATTCAAGAGTCATGGAGGAATAATGTTAGGGTAAATGGTAACATATAAACCACAAATTAAACAAAAGTTTACAGAATTATACTGGAAGCTCCATTAATCATATCATACCTGGTTGCAATTCCTTGGAAACGCCAATGAAACCCAATCTTCTAAGCATTTGAAACGAAGAACATTTTACATTCTAAGACAGTATCTTGAAGCCCCTCTACGCCCATCTAAAAATAAGTGGCATCTTCATCCTAAAGACTGATATTTTATTGATTTTTCAACATCAAACACTAATTGTTAATAATGAATATGGTAAAAATCATCAATTGGCCAAAATGCCATGGTTTAAATTCATGTCAATTACTATAGAGTATGTTAAGGAGTCTCTCCTTTAAAGCAAAACAAAACAGTCTTTATCATCTGTGAATAAAAGCCAGGCTTTAAAACCTATGGTCCTTTGTTTTTTCCATCATGCTATAAACATGCTAAAAATAGTTTGACAGACAGTTTCACCTTCAATTGAACCAACTCTGACTAGAAGAGGGATATGGACTTCTGTCTCCTCCCTTCCCCGGGGCCCAGTGGGATAAATGCCAGAGGGATTCCACACAAGCTTTAGATGTCTTGGACTTACACCCTATTTGTTTTGGAATCATTGGTTCCTTTCTTATTAAATTCTTCTACTTGCCAGGAGAAAACTGGAACAAAAATGAAAAAGTCTAATGCGTTGACTTCAGTTGTGATAGGAAATTTCAAGGCTTTTAATTTTTTTTTTTTTCCTTTTCTTTTTAAGGCAATAAACTCGTCAAGTTGCTTATGACCTTTGCTTTTTTTTGAAGTAGTATTTTAGAAGAGTGAAACAGAGGCTCCGGTTTTTAACAGCATTCGGCTAGCAAACCCTGTTGCAGTCACACTCGTATCTCCAATTTAAAATCTTTGAAAGTAGACTTCCAAAAATGAAAACAAACTCTGCCACCCAAAACTGAAGCTGACCGTCAATCTATCACCTTTGTGAGAGCATATGACCAGAAGGATGATAAAACTGCACAGAAAAAAAGCTCAGTAATTCCCTCCTCTCTTATCTGCTCTGGGGTCCAGGAGGCCCTAGGTCTAGGCCCAGAAAGAGTCACACAACTTCTCCCTGAGACTCAGTTTCTTCAACAAAACGACGGTGGAGATAGTGTTCTTTCAGGCTCTATAGTCCTTCTATTCCAAGGAGACACTGAAAAGAACTAATCCTAATGGTATGAGTTGTGTTTGCAAGCTCACTTCTACCTGAAAATGGGATGACCAATCACTGGGATATAAAAGCAACAGAGAAAATCCAAAAGAGAAAAGAACAGTTCCTATGACTGTACGTTTCAGATTACTAACCAGTAAAACATTTAAGTATTTAGGGCTTTTTTAAAAATTGGGTTGCAGAGGAAGTGCTATTCCAGCCTTTGCCAACTCCATCCCCTATTTACAAGTGCAAAAGTAGGAAGCACAATCATCATCTGGGCTGGGTCAAGAAAAACACAGCCTCCTGCAGATACAAGATCCCCTAAACCCTGCCCTAGAGCTGAGTGTAGGGGTTCCAGCCTGATGAGGGAGGAGGAGGTCCTTTGCAACCCATCTGTGATCTCAGATTCCTATTACACTGGCAGTAGCTGCACTAGGGAGCAGCATCCTGTCCCTCTATCTCTGTACTCGCCTCTCTGATATGTGCACTCAGGTTAACATGACATACTTCCTGACATTTATAGGGATCTATAAACATTGCTGGCTCTCCATGAAGAGGTGACCAGAGGAGAAGGGGTGTAAGAGCTGTGAAAACAGAGTTGTTCGCCTTGTTCTGTCCCCCAGTGACTAGCACAATACCTCGCACGGAACAGGTGCTCAATAACCCTACAGCAGTTGACTTGCAGGCCTCTTGAAAGTTCGCCAGAAATGTAACCCAGAATTACAGCTGGTGAACAGCAGAAGGGGATACTGTACCCTGGCCAGGACAACTCAAAATTACTGATCACGGTCTTATAAAGCTTCCAAGATGCCCTCAAACATCTCTTCCTCTGCAAACGATCACTGCACTTAAGATGGAAGAAACAGCTATGGCAAGGTGAGAAGAGCACAGGACTGGGAATAAGATGACCTGGTTTCAAATTCTAAATCCTCCACTTAATAGCTATGACCTGGGGCAAGTCATTTTAACCTCTCAGCTCTCCTCCCATGTAACAAGGGAATAGTACTTACTTCACAGTGCAGTTGTATTTGGAAAGGACGCCACGTCTGTGAAAGCACCTGGAGGGAGGGGTAGAAAGTAAAGAGAAGAGAGGGAGGGGGGCTGGCTTCAGCAGAGGGGAAGTTTCATCTCTAGGAACTCAGAACAGAATTTTCCACAGAGCACCCAGAGTAGAATAGCAGCTGTGGGAATGCACTTGAGAGACTATGAAGAAAGAGAGTGACAGGACCTGACGACAGTTTGAATGTGAAGGCTCTCAATTAAAGAGATCCTGGCCTGCCCTCCTCTGGCAGGGCCTGAACTCGTTCCCTTGTGTTATTCCTAACACGACGGATCTCTTTCGTTACTGAGGGGAGGGATAATTTGGAAGGAACTGCTTAAAATGCTTTCCTTTATAAGTTTAATGTCCTAGTATGAAATAATCCTGCCGGCCGGTTTGGTTTTTTATTTATGTTTTTTTTGCGGGGGTGGGGGGTGGGAAGGGGGCAGATATTTCTGGCTCTTTTTATGCTCTTAGTTTGTCATCAAAGTCATTTGCTTATTATGTTGTTACTGCTGTTGGCCTCTCTTTATATCTCGAGCAAACTATCTGTCTTCTTTCTTATAGCTTTTTTTTTTTTTTACAAGACAGAACACAGGTGATTCCCTGTCTCCACCCCAAAAAAAATTCTAAAAAAAGAAACATGGATTTTTTCAAATTAGTGCCCAGTTCTAAGCTAAGACCTTCCCCTGGGAAGAGCTAACTTATTTGACTCACAGCAAGCAATTCAGACAGGAGAAAAGGATGAGGCCTAGAGAAATGAGGTACTATGGTTTAAAGATCTGGGTAGCCACTAACTAGGCAACTATGATAGTTTAGGTAAGTCAAAATTTCCCCATGACTCAATTTCCTTAATCAGACACAGGTGGTAGTATCTGTCATTGCTTTCTTTCTTGGTATGCTGTGAAAAACATTCATTAAAAAATAAAAGTATTCTAGAAATAAAGGGTATGAAAATCAACATTTGAAATGTCACAGAGATAACAATATTTATTTGTGGATACAGCCAAATTTGAATAAAGACTGTGAAATATTTTTCAGGGAAATCATGCACCACAATGTTTTAATTTCCATAACTTATAACAATGCTGCAGTATATATAACACAACAGGCTGACTTATGTGCAAGTATGAGTAGAAATTACCTAAAGCCCATGCTCTGAACCACTGCAACAATGTAAAATGTGAAAATATTACAGCCTATAACAAGGTACAGTCCTTTCTACAAATACAGGAGGTATGTTATCCGCTCCCTTCCTTTGCCAAACCCCATATCCTTTCTCCCACTGACTTGGTCTTTGGAAAGCAGGTTTAAGGCAACAAAGGAAGCAAAATGTAGAGGTAAAACACAGGAACTTAAAAGACATAGAAAATTAGCAGAAAGAACTGATGCTGTCTCCTTGAGAGCCAAACCATAGGCCACTAACTTGTTGGGGCAGACCTGGGGCCTTTCCATTTCAATCCTTCCTATGGCCTCCCCAAAGCAAGGGGGCCTAGAAATCAGTAAGCATGTGAAATAGTTCCTCCCCTGGCTCCTGCGACAAGGCTTCCACTGCTTTCACACCCGACTCCTTGCCTTTCATATGGAGGCTTCTAGTTCTGGAAGTTTCCCTTCATGCAAAAAGATATCCTTGAATAATCCCTAGTCCGAGCTGAGCAATGACAAATTTCCACATGGAAACTCCACAATGGCGGACTGACAGCTTCAGATGGAGCCAGCCCGCTGCTGGCCTATTTCAAAGCCACCTCTCTCTGCAAAGAGGGTCAGGATTCCTTTTCTTCCATATGTTGGGGAGACAGTCTTGCTCTTCTGGCTGGGCACTTCAGAGCAACTTTGCTCTTTAAGACACAAGTGTGCTTCTGAACAGCCCAGTGGAATCAAACCATAACCCAGTTAATTCACAAAACACTCATGCACTAACTTCCTGAACAAGCCTTCCTACCCTTTTGGAAACAAGAAAAGGCCATCCACTAAGAACCCATTTATTTTAACATTTCAGAGTGCCTCATGTAAAGATGGGTACACAGTAGGTACTCAATTAGTTCTCAATTGACCACATGTTAAGTACTAGGTGCTACAAATACAAAGATCGCTGGAGCAGAAGGACCCTCTTTGAAGGAGAACAAAAGGCAAACCTATAAAAATAAATTATTATAATGTCAGAACTGCAATATTAGAAGTAATGGTAAGGTAAGGATCAGGATGGGTTTCATAGGAGGTATTTAAGAGATATTCCTAAAGCTAAGCCTTGAAAAATAAGTATTATCAATAAAAACTTACTTATGATTCAAGAACCCAAAGTAAGTAGAGAAAATGAGAATAAGCAAACTGTTGCCAGTCATCCTACCAAAGTCAAGCTTTCCTTGATGAATTCTCTAAGTATGGGGAGCTGGAATAGTAATATACTTTTCCTAATGATGAACCTACACATTTCAGCCAGACAGCTAAGAGTTATTAAATCTCTCATTAAGATTCTTGGCCAATGCTTAAATCAAAACTACAATGAGGCACCACCTCATGCCGGTCAGAATGGCCATCATTCAAAAACCTACAAATAACAAATGCTAGAAAGGGTATGGAGAAAAGGGAACACTCCTATACCGTTGGTGGGAATGTAAGATGGTGCAGCCACTGTGGAAAATAGTATGGAGCTTCCTCAGAAAACTAAAAATAGAATAGGATCCAGCAATCCCACTCCCGGGCATATATCCAGACAAAACTATAATTCAAAAAGATACAAGCACCCCTATGTTCATAGCAGCACTGTTCACAATAGTCAAGACATGGAAACAACCTAAATGTCCATCGACAGATGAATGGATAAAGAAGATATGGTACATATATACAATGGAATACTACTCAGCCATAAAAAGGAACAAAACAATGCCATTTGCAGCAACGTGGATGCAACCAGAGATTATCATACTAAGTGAAGTAAGTCAGAAGGACAAAGACAAATACCATATGATATCACTTCTATGTGGAATCTAAAATACAACACAAATGAACCTACCTATGAAACAGAAACAAAATCGGGGACATAGAGAATAGACTGGTGGTTGTCAAGGGGGTGGGGGGGTGGGAGAGGGTAGGAGTGGGAGTTTGGGATTAACAGACACAAACTGCTATATATAGAATGGATAAACAACAAGACCCTACTGTATAGCACAGGGAACTATATTTAATACCCTATGATAAACCATAATGGAAAAGAATATGAGAAAGAATGTATATATGTATAACTGAGTCACTTTGCTGTACAGCAGTAATTAACACAACATTGTAATTCAAATATACGTCAATAAAAACTAGATTAAAAAAAGATTCTTGGCCAATTCTCTTTTTTCATAAATTTATTTATTTTTCACTGTGTTGGGTCTTCGTTGCTACACACGGGCTTTCTCTAGTTGTGGCGAGTGGGCTTCTCATTGCAGTGGCTTCTCCTGTTGCAGAGCACAGGCTCTAGGCGCACAGGCTTCAGTAGCTGTGGCACGCAGGCTCAACAGTTGTGGCTTACAGACCCTAGAGCACAGGCTCAGTAGTTGTGGCGCACGGGCTTAGTTGCTCCGCGGCATGTGGGATCTTCCCAGACCAGGGCTCGAACCTGTGTCCCCTGCATTGGCAGGCGGATTCTTAACCACTGCACCACCAGGGAAGTCCCATTTGTCCAATTCTTGATTTAATTCCCCAGTTGGTGTCACAGGTCCTATTTTCCTCAGGAATCTGAAGGACCTCAGACCCAGAACAATTTAAGAGACACCTAAATGGATAGCCTCAAATTCTACAATTATCTGATTTTGTCATCCCTGATGTCACTGTGAGGTACCTACTGAGAGAGTTAGGAATCAAACTGCTCCATACTCACCCCCACCCCCACCATGTAGAGCCTTCTTTCAATAATATATCACCAGTTAAAAATCCCTTCTACTTCTTAGGCATGGAGCACTGGAAAAAACTGCAATTACTTCACATATACTTGAAAGTGGTTACAAGCTACTTATCAAAGTCAAGACTGTGTCTGAAAAGTTAAAACAGTATTTTTCTAAAAGTCAAACAAAAGTTCCTTCCTTAGCACTAAAAAATAAGCATTGCCATTGATTTGGGCCAAAATCACACTAATGGTTACCTGAGCAATGACAACTTCAGAGAAACAAGTCTTAACTTCTTCCTGTCACTATAAGGGTGGTGGGTGGTTTCCTATTCAGTCAGAGCATATAAACACAAAAGTCAATGATTTAAAGGGACTATTACCCACAGGAGGACACGATTTAAAAAAAGAGATTACGGATACTACAGAGCAAATGGAATGGGGAAAGAGTTGGCTGTCCGTTAAAATAACTGTGCTGGGCCAAATCCTCAGTACATGTTTTCTCAACCACAGCCTCATCTGGTTAACGTTCCTGTGATTTCACCACTAGAACCAAACTGGCAAACTGTCTTTCAAAAGAATATTAAATTCTAGGGCCAGAAGGAACAGAGAGGTCATTCAAAACACCTGCAATTCAAGATGACTAAACCTTAAAGCCACCTCCAAATAAAAAAAACTTAATAGCTGCTTAAAATTATGCAGAGAAGGCATTTTAAATGCCTAACTTGGTTGGCATCCATTTGTTGTGTTCAGTATTTCAGGAAACATTTATTGACTTCTCACCTAAGTCCCGCCTGCTGTAGCATATTCTTATTTCATCATTTCTTACTTCATCATTTCGCACTATATTTTCTACAATTTTAAAGTACTTTATATATTTCAAGCTCTTTTTATCTCCAAATCAAGGCATTATATTTCATTTTTTTCCTGTAGTTTTTGGCAATATATCACTTGTTACTGTCTCAGATATTTTTTTCTTAGAAATTGAAGTACTGACTTTGAATTAGATAAGTTCCCACTACTAGCTCTCCACTTTATTATGCAAATGAGAAACCAACTTTTTAAATACATACAGAGAGGGCATAGTTCAGTGAGAAAGGTTTTTGTAAACAATGCCTTTTTAAAGTTCATCTTCTAATTCTACCTTATTAGCATGCCAAGCCCATGAGCCTCTCCCAACTCTTTGCCGTCTAGAGGAGATAACTCCCCATTTCTCCTGAAGATAAATCCTCTGATAACCAGAGGGCTTTGTGCCTACCTTCTTGTTCATACACAAGTCTCAATACACAGTCTCAATACACACTGCACCTGACAAGTGAAACCTTTAACCTACACACATTGAAGAAATGTGCTCCAAACTCAGTCTTGTTTAGACATTATCTCTCAATCCAAGAAAGCCTGTTAACAACCAGACTCTTCATCATCACATCCTCTATTTTTCTATCTCAGTCACTCCTGAATTTAAATATTTAAATAGTGTTATTTCATAAATATATGATAACATACACTATTAGGAATCCCTACCTATTACCAGTCAGGAGGTTGAACAATAGATTATCATAAAAATATAAGTTCTAATAAGTGCCAGAGAATGCACAGTGACTAAGATAATTAGTGTAAGAGGCATTAAAGGACTGGTTTCATTTTATTATTTTTTTTCATATAAAAAGAGTTCAAATGAGTACATTTATTTTTCAGGTAATGAACCTCTTTCATGACAGGGGACACCCACACATCTGTCCTTGCCATTTACTTATTCCCTGTTGTTTTTCTTATACAAATCACGAGTTTAACGCATTATCCCATAGCCTGTCAGGTGACTGTTTATATCCTAAAAACAGATCTTCCACCTCTTGACTCACCCCATCTCCAATTGTCTTTGCTGATCTTAGAAGTGTAACTGACTATTTAGATGCTAAGAACTGGAACTGACAGATGACAAGTGACCCTAGCATCTTCAGGTGCAAAAAAGTTGTGAAAAAGAAAAGGACAACTAGAGGGCAACAACTGTGAATCACTGCAAAATCCTTAAGCGAAATGGCAACCCCATATCCAATAACCCTTATCAAGGCAACAGATCAGAAATGCTCCATGACATAGCGTCATGGATACTCAACACATCACTGAAAAAAATTACAATTTTTAAAAGTAGAAAATATATATGGATATTTTTTTAAATGGCAAACGAGCAAAACATTAACACCATATTTCAAGTGTAAGATGCCACCGACCATAAACTGATTCAACATTACTTTATGCTACGGTAAGAAGAAAATATAGCCAGAAAATCTCTTAGTACTAATTAGTAGACATACCTGACTTTCAGTGATGTTAAAATGTAGATCTTAAAGCCTATGAAATACACTAGTGATATAATTACACTTGACTATTTGTGGGTACATGAACACATTATAAGAGATTTGGCTAAAGAAAATGTGCTCAAAGGGGTAATCCAGCAAAGTTGATCAGGGGGTGAAATATCATCAAATAAACTTCATTTTCCTTCTGGTATCACTGTATTTTCCACTTAGGCCTATTCGAAATTTTGATGAAAATGGTATTATAGGAGAACTCTAATAAATGCTCTCCAGGTCATTCCTTTAACTCTTTGCTCTTCTTTTCTAACATAGAATAGTCACATTCCACTATCATTACTCTACGCTGCTGGGTTGGAGAAATTTCTCCATTGCTTAATATTTCCTCAATCAACACACTCAACTGCCTGCAGTTTCTAGAACCACAATGGTTCCTAAACTTTTGGCTTTTGTGCCCTCAGTAATGACTCTCCCTACTACCCACCCACCTGGAAAAAGCCTATTCATCTTTCAAAACTCAACCCCAAAATTATCCTCATTTTACTGAACTTGAAATCTGCTTCTCTGTGCCTGCTACTACTCTGTAACCTATAAAATGTAAAAAGAACCATTCTTTTTTTTTCCCTTTTATTTTGCTTGGCATTACTAGGGCCTAGTGTGGTACTTAACACAAAGTATTCAAAACATTTGATAAAATACTAAAAACAAATTGTGAACGTAAGAACACTATGACCCAGAGAACAATAATTATATAATCGCACCCACATCTTGAACACAGTTAAATATTTTCAGAAGTTAAGGAGTGTGGCAAACGTCTTTGAAAATATGAATCAAACTTATACAAATTCCCTGCTGCAAAATCTACAGTTATTTTTTTTTGTATAATTGACACATAACGTGTTAGTTTTGCTTGTTTGTTGTTTGATTTTTGGCTGCGTTGGGTCTTCGTTGCTGCACGCAGCTTTCTCTAGTTGCAGTGAGCGAGGGCTACTCTTCCTTGCAGTGCGCCGGCTTCTCATTGCGGTGGCTTCTCTTGTTGCGGAGCACGGGCTCTAGGTGCACGGGCTTCAGTAGCTCTGGCACATGGGCTCAGTAGTTGTGGCGCACGGGCTTAGTTGCTCCGCAGCATGTAGGATCTTCCCAGACCAGGGCTCGAACCCATGTTCCCTGCATTGGCAGGCGGATTGTTAACCACTGTGCCACCAGGGAAGTCCTACAGTTATTTTTCTTAATCAGATTTTTAAAGCAACAGCAGATTCAAGCCTCAGTTAATTGTTTGTTTTTACATATAAAATACCTGTTGAATTTAAATTTATTTTAATTGGTGAAATTCTCTTAGGGAGGTATAAATCCCACACATGATTTTAAGGCAGTTTTCAGCTAACTGGCTCCTAGAATAATTGACTTCTATATGTATGAAAACCTAAACAATTTCTTATTTTCAAATAAGACATTTACTGTGATATACCTTAACTTGTTTATTTCTCATATGCTCTAAACACAAAAAAACTATGAAATGTCACCACCGTAATAATAAAGTACAGAACACTAAGCCAAGGGATTTAAAATGACACTAATCCCATAAAAAGAGACATAGGATATATTTAATTGCTAAGTTTTTAAAAAACTACTGTACTTTCTGCTTTAAAAAATTCCATATTTGTGAAAGAATATATTAACACAAACACACACATATATGTATGTATGTACATATACTTATTTGTGTGTGTAGAGTGATTTAATACATACAGGAAACACTGGAAGTCTATAAAACAAACTTAACAGTGATATGCCCCTGGGAGTGGAACTGGGGAATAAGGAGAGCTTTCCACAGTCTTAAAATGATAAATAAATCAGTGCCATTAATTGCAATAAAGCAGAGCAAACAGATTTCACTTGGCCTAAAATTCTTACTATAATTGATCAGTTGTCAAAATAATGATAAAATTATAAGAATGGATGTCTGCTCACAGATGCACATATATTATTTTCGGCCATAAAGTAACACTTCCCTCACATGCCAAGTTATGGTCAAGTCATACATTTCCTGAAATGTATTTTTGTCTGTCTTCAGTTATATCCAAGTGCTGAGCTCTGCTTTTTTGTGTTTGCCAAAATGTTAGCACTGAACTCTTATATGTCTTCAACAAGAATGACCACTAATACCACCATAATTCAAAATTATTTTGAAAATCCTAGTGAATATAATAAAGATTAAAAAAACAAACGACCAAGAGCCATACATATTTACTTGTAGAAGATGATTGTCTATTCAGAAAAACAAAGAAAGTCCACTGAAAAAGTATTAACATCAAAAGGATTTCCAGAAATAGTAATATACAATAATATATCGCTTTCCTCCACAGCAGCAATAATTACTTTCTGGGATAACTACTTCCGAATATAATGGAACAAAGGACTCCATTTATAAAAGCAACAAAAACTTAGCGAACTCAAGAAATACAGATTACCTATAAATGAAGCTATATAACTTCAGTGAGACATATATAAAATAAGACCTGAATAAATGCAAAGACATAGCATTCTTAGATGGGCAAGATGGAATAACACAGAAAGATTAATTTCCCATAAATCAATCCATACCTTTAACACAATTCCAACAAACATCCTGTCCCCTATAGGCCAACATTAACACAAAGTGGTCTTGATGATTAATGAGAGAAATGGGGAAAGCACACTCCCTGGCAACACTCCAAAGAAAAGAGCAGCTAGTAAATATATGAAAGGATATTCCACTGCACTGGGATCAAAAAATGCAAAAGACAATTTTTCTAAAAGATTGGCAAAGAGTTTAAAATAAGATAAGGTCACACTTATACAATGCAAATCGTCATCAGACACATAGCAATAAATCTTTCTACATATTCTTCAAGGGCCAGCTCATGGTTCGCCTTTATGAAAGTTTAAACTGTTGGGCGAAGGTGTTCCCAATAGCGCTCCCGCGGCCCTGTACACTCACTCTTTTCAGTGAATGTCTATAAGCTCCCATCAGCTGGTTTATTCCCCAAAGGCAAGGCACATACGTTTCACTATCTGTGTATCAGCACTTGTTGCTTAATGGGAAATTGCAATAGAGAGGAATCTGGGAGGAAATAAAAACCCACTTATCTACACATGACATTTTGTAACAACAAAAACAAAACCACTTTAGAATGTTATAGAAACGCACTCATGATTATCAATTGTTGTGTGTCAAGATTCTAAAACAGAGTTACTTAGACTGAAAAACAAATTATTTATGTAGTAATCATCTATGTTTATCACCTAAAATTATAACACAAAGAACATCAGCTAAAAAGGTTCTGAAGCTGGTACAGAAATTTTGCAAGACAGAACTAGTTAATACTAAAAGGTTTCTCATCTCATCTTCATGTGTTCTCCTGGTCTATTAGGTGTAAGAAGGAGAAAAGGGTAAAAGGGCTCTTTGTGAAACCATGGTCTCTGTTTACCTGTAATTCTGACTATTCAAGGCCAAAATCTTGCTGCTCTCTGGCAAAATCATAGGACCTTAACTACTAGAATGCAATTATATTTATGTTCAACGTATCACTAAGTTGTTTACAAAATGAATGAATGCAGCTATAATCCTGCACTTGGAGAAGCTTACAGCCACTCCCCAGAAGACAGTCTAACCCATTTTCAATTCAAGCCTTGCTTTCCCATGCCAAAAAACAGAAAATTGGTTTATATTCCCTAATCAGTACTATTCAGGAAAACTCCTACTTCCCTACAATGAGAAAGACAACAATCTGTCCCCATTCTAGGAGAACAATGAGTCTCTACCAATAATTTAGCTATCAGGCAAAGTATCCACAATCCAAATGCTATAATTTATCAACATTTCAATCTTATCAAGCTAATTTCAAAACAACCTGTGGCATACGAGACACGTCTATGTCCAAACTCAAGGCATTAGCTGTCTTAGAAAACAAGGAATTATTACCATTAAATGCTAGTAGCCATAGACTAAACATTCAAGATGGAAAGTCAAATAACCTGAAGAAAAGCCAAATTGAAAAAATATATATATTTGAAAGATATGAATATCAGTAAAACCCATAAATCAAAGTTCAAAGCTTTACTTTTCTCCTTCAAAGACTCTCTATTTTAAAGACAAGTTACAGGCATATATTCTTAGTGTTCAAATCCTGCAGATGAAAAGTAATCAAAATATACAAGACAGGTAAAAGTTACTTATTAATTCCTTAGGCAGTAAATTAAATCAGATACCTGTAAATCAAGTCTTCCTCTCTGTCCTCAGGCCCAACCCCCTACTCAGGCCTTGAAGGATAAATGCTTCTGAAGGTGAACATTACAAAAACAAACCAATTAAGTCAAATTCATAGAGACAGAAAGTAGAATGGTGGTTGCCAAGAGAAGGGGGAAAGCGAGGGATGAGGAATTATTGTTTAATGGGTACAGACGTTCAGTTTGGGATGATGAAAAAGCTCTGGAGATGGAGAGGGGTAACAGCTGAACAATGTGAATGTGCTTAATGCCACTGAACTGTACACTTGAAAATGGTAAATTTTATGTTATGTATATTTTGCCACAATTTTAAAGAAGTAATAATCAGACAAGTTCATCCATAGGACAAGTTGAACGAGGTACACCAATAGAAAAAGACTGAAAAATTGTCAATACTTCAGAAAACTTTAAACAGAGCGCTAATCAATTCCCTGATTATAAACTACTGACCTCAGAAAGAATGACAACTTCCTCAACAAATTAAACAAATATACTTTTAACTTATTCTGATAACATGATAGCTTTTCAAAAATCGTCAAGAATAAGCAATACAGAGAATACAGAGAACGTGATTCTTTGAAAGAGCTTCTAAAAGATTTATTCTCCTGAAAGGAAATTCGGTTTAAAAAAAAAAAAAAGGCTCAAATTCAGTTTAAAGTAGTTGAAGTAAAAAAGCAAATGCCCAGTTTTCCATGACAGAAATTCGACTGCCAGATGAATCTGCAAAACACATAGAAAGATCAAAGGAACAGTGAATGGACACTGTTGATCCTAGATCCTAGAGAGAAAGGCATTCTTGAAAGGACTAACCAAATGAATGCCCACCCAGCCCTTGTCATGAAATTCAAAGGCAGCAAGGTAAACAAGGTACTTTGGCAAAAGATGCTTAAATTTTCTGGCACAAAAGAGTTATTTCATATTATGCATCTTTTTAGGTGGGGAGGATAGACAACAGCTAAGTGTCAGAAAAAGCAAGAAAGATTAGAAGACGTCATTTATGAGTGAAAGTAACAAAGTAAATACTATTCCACAAACGTATATTAAAAAAAAAAAAGTATATTAAACAAACTCCTCATTTCTCCTGGCCTAACACAGGATTATGGGGGTAGAGGTTGTAAGAAGTGGAGGGCTGAGCAAGCCAATTTAATGAAAAGAGTATAAGAAAATAATTTTTAAAAATTTTAATGAGTAGTGTCCCAGAGACAAATAGGTTTTTCATATCTATAGAGAAAGGCCTATGTAAATATCCTATAAACAATGTCATTAGAAGGCTTAACCCCTTTTCAAAGATCTTGGCATCTTAATGGTAAGGATTTATACCGTTCTTTCTTGGCAGGTCTCCAGTACGTCTAATAAAATCATTAAAGGGAGACTTAAATTTGTTGATCAGGAAAACATCCAAAAATGGTAAGAGGAATGGTGGCTGATTATCACCTTGCCGATGTGTGTAGCCACAGGTTCGGTAGTTAAGGATGCCACCTTGAAGAAGGCAACAGGGTGCCCCCTTCTGCTGGGGCAGGTGGTCAACTTTACACTCAGCTATCAACAATGTGCTGTACTCACAACCTATCTGCAAATACAAGTTACAGAAGACATAGCTAAGAGTACATAAAAGCCAACAAATGCTAAAAAAGCACAAGCAAAGAAATTCAAAATGTGTGCTCCAATGACAAAAGGTCAGTCGTGGCAGCTTCCTGTACAAGGACTAGCTATTTTATCTCTGTGATTTGATGAAAATCAAAAGTAGGAAAAAAGGTAAGGGGAAACTAAATGTTATGATTAATCTTTCCAAGGAGGCACCAGAGATAGTAAACAAAACTTTCACACTACTTTTACAGATTCAGAGAAAGAAAATGAATAGAATCAAAAGAAAAATACATTCAAGCTATCAGCCACAGTAGGTATTTAAATAACTATATGACAAACTCTAAGGTCCTATGGATATAAGAAGGTAAGATACGGTGCCTACCTACAAGGAATTTATAATTTACTCTGTGCTGCTCCTCTGGTGAAGATATGATTTCTTTCATCACTGTCAGTCACCTCCAAGACTACTCCTCACCACCATTTATTTTTTTTATTTTTATTTTTTTGCAGTACGCGGGCCTCTCACCGCTGTGGCCTCTCCCGTTGCAGAGCACAGGCTCCGGACGCGCAGGCCCAGCGGCCATGGCTCACGGGCCCAGCCGCTCCGCGGCACGCGGGATCCTCCCGGACCGGGGCACGAACCCACTTCCCCTGCATTGGCAGGCGGACTCCCAACCACTGCGCCACCAGGGAAGGCCCTCACCACCATTTCTGAGCACCGTGATAGGCAGAATCCCAAAGCTGTCCCTCAAGATTCCTGTCCTCCGGTTATTCAATCAAACACTAATCTAGGTACTGCTGTGAAGAGATTTTGTAGATGTAATTAACGTTATTAATCAACTGACCACAGGCTATGGAGATTATCCTGTATTATTCGGATGGTACCTAACTAATCACATGAGACCGTAAAGCAGGGAAGTTTCTCCAGCTGTAATCAGAGGGATGTGGTTCAAGAGGAAGAAGAGAGATGCAGCAGCAGAAGTCAAGAGAGATTTCCCAGCGTGAGAAGGCTGTGCCGTGTGCCCTTGCTGGCTCTGAAATGTAGGGGCCCACGAGCAAGAACTGGAGAGAAGCCTCTAGGAGCTAAGGGCTGACCCAGCTGGCAGTTCACAAAAAAACAGAGACCTCAGCCCTACAACCACAAGGAATGGGATTCTGCCCACAACCTGAATAAGGTTGGGAGCAGATTCTTCCCTGAACCTTCTAGTAACAGGCCAGCTGACGAACACCTGGATTTCAGGCTCATGAAACCCGGAACAGAGAAACCAGGTGAGTCAATCCCAGCTTCTGACCTATAGAACCCTGAAATAATTAATTTGTGTTGTTTTAAGCAGCTAAATTTGTGTAATTTGTTCTGGCAGCAATAGAAAATTAATGCAAGCACTTACATGAAAGTGCTTGGACACAGTAACTCATTTAATTCTCACAACAATTCTTAAAAGTTATCACCTTCCATTTTACAGATGATGAAACTGAGAATGGAAAAGTTAAATAACCAACTTACAAACAGGAATTACTAATGACCAACATGACTTACATATACAGTATTTAAGAAAGCTAATTGGCTTGCAACACTTACAACATGAAGTTAAAAATTCAGCTTAAAGATTACTAAATTTTGGGCTTCCCTGGTGGCACAGTGGTTGAGAGTCCGCCTGCCAATACAGGGGACACAGGTTTGTGCCCCGGTCCGGGAGGATCCCACGTGCCGCGGAGTGGCTGGGCCTGTGAGCCATGGCCACTGAGCCTGTGCGTCCGGAGCCTGTGCTCCGCAAAAGAGGCCACAGCAGTGAGAGGCCCGAGTACCGCAAAAATAAAAAAATAAAAAGATTACTAAATTTCACTCAACAAGGAAGTGACTTTTTTAAAAGGTCAAAAAGTAAGAAGAAACTTTAAATAAAATAGTTCAAAATAAAAAAGTTCTCTAAATTGAAGGGGTACCTTTTTAATGTCCTTAAGCCAGAATGTATACAGTCAACGTGATAGAAAGAACTCATTGCTAAAAAGAAATGCAAACCTACATAACTACATACTACCTCTTATACATTCAAAAATCAAGATAGATATTTAGTCAGTAAAAGGTTAAATTTTAATATAAATTCAATTTTCTTTTTATTCTTACTCCATAAATCTATTTTATTTATTATTTTTGGCTGTGTTGGGTCTTCGTTGCTGCGCATGGGCTTTCTCTAGTTGTGGCGAGCGGGGGCTACTCTTCATTGCGGTGCGTGGGCTTCTCATTGCAGTGGCTTCTCTTGTTGTGGAGCACAGGCTCTGGGGCGCTGGCTTCAGTAGTTGTGGCACATGGGCTCAGTAGTTGCGGGACACGGGCTTAGTTGCTCTGCAGCATGTGGAATCTTCCCAGACCAGGGCTCGAACCTGTGTCCCCTGCATTGGCAGGCGGATTCCTAACCACTGCGCCACCAGGGAAGTCCCCATAAATCTATTTTAAATATGGTATATAAGGAGAAAAAGGTTAAAGTATAAGAAGAGCCATATGAGAGATTTTTTTAACAGAAAAGGAAAAAGGAGGAGCACCTCATTTGTACCATACTAGTCAGATGCTCACACTCCTTCTCCAAAAAGTAGAAAATTCCAGATAATGACAATACAGAAAGAAAACCAGAGGGAAAATACAAGCCAAAAAGGAAATCTATTACATAGTTTGTGAGAAAGATGGAAAGACACAGATAATCAGTCACTGCAATGTCTATATGAGAGAAATAAAATTTGTTTCCTAATTCTCAAAGTGTTAACTGCTAAAGACAACAAAGAATTTTAAAGAATTTGGGTTTCTGTTCTTTGAGGTTCAGTCAAAAATCAATTCAGGGGCTTCCCTGGTGGTGCAGTGGTTGAGAGTCTGCCTGCCGATGCAGGGGACACGGGTTCGTGCCTCGGTCCGGGAGGATCCCACATGCCGCGGAGCGGCTGGGCTGGTGCGCCATAGCCGCTGGGCCTGCGCGTCCGGAGCCTGTGCTCTGCAACGGGAGAGGCCACAACAGTGAGTGGCCCGCATACCGCAAAAAAAAAAAAAAAAAAAAAAAATCAATTCAGGTATCAACAACTCTTATATTCCAAAAGAATAATTAACAAAAGTACAAATATTTTGAGGGGAAACCTGGAGAAAGCCTTTAAGTAACCACATATAGACCTTGAATTTTATTGATCAATAGCACTTTCCTCTAGTGATGATGTTGTCTTGTTGGACTTTTCACCTTGAACTCTTGATTCCCAGATTGTTGGGGCAAAGCTCTAGGAACACAGAAGGTCCTTGGCTGATAAAATACAAAATTTCCTCTCAAATAAACCAACCTTGGATTTCCAACATGTAATGTGAATTTAAGTTGTTAAATGAACACCTATTTGGTCTTTTATGGATGAATAATGTACTCATGTTGTTTTTAGGTTCAGTAATAGAAGATTTTTTAAATAGCCTATTTAGAAAAAAGAGAAAAATTTCCAGTTTAAGAAATATATAAGAAAAATTTTATATCTAGCCATAGTTAACAGTTTCAATGCTAATGTCCTATTTTTAAATGTCTTTGTTACTATGAATTATGTATATGCATTGACATCCATCATTAATTTGCAGGTGTTCCTAACATAAATTGCACTTACCTGTTTAGGTTTTTATTTAAGGCTAGTAGCATACTAATTATAATTTAGAAAAGTAGGCGGCAAGATCTTTTTAACCTGTACACTCTTCAAAGCTGAACAGGCTAGGAAAGGAACTTGGAAATAACTTGGTCATGTTCTAGTTCTTAAGTTGGATGGTAACTTCATGGATGTTCATTGTATTATCTTGCTTTGTAGCTGACACATTACATATATTCTCCTATATGTACTAAGTGTTACACAGTTTAAAATTAACTGAACAGGTAATATAATTTCTTCAAAATATAGTCACAAACATAAAAATAAAATTATGAACATGGTACTTCATTACTTCCTATATGCATATAGACACTAATGCCTTGGAATTAACAGAAGAAACATTCTTTTACAAAATTTTAACTATACAGGAGAGCACAAAATAGTTGCAATCCAGAAAAATGTAAATCCACTTGAAAACTAAAATTTCTAGACTAAATTGAGAAGTTTGGTAAAATATACATAGAAAATATAGCTTATAGATCTGGTCTTGAAAACCTTTTGTTCTGGCTATAAATCCATTATAGAAGACTGTAGGGCAACTAAAATACTGCTAACTAATCAGAAGTTTGGGGTTGTTTTTAACTTCATGGAGTAACTAGGACAGATTCATGACCTACCTAACCAACTGATTATCTTACCTCTAAAAAACTGGCTAAGAATGAGTATTACAAATCAGTCTACAGTCTGAATTGTGAGCTGGTTTCTGTTTTTTTTCTACTCCAGGTATTATTCTTGTCTCTTTTCTTTTCTTTTTTTTAAATTTGCTTAGTGAATCACAACTATTTCAATACTTTTGCCCTAAATTAAAGTTCACAGGGTCAGGAGTTAAACATTACAAACTTGCTCTTATTATCAGAAACTTTATCTTCAAGTGCTCTCTTATTCTTATTTATTAGCAGAATATTGTTTAAGGCATCTGCCACAGAAACAACTCATTTCTTTCGAAAACATCCTACCTATCAAAACTTATCAAAGGACAAGTTTGTAGCCTTATTTTTTTCCCCATTTCAACAGTGTTAAAAATAGGCGTCAAAGATAGAACCAGGTTAATCTGAACTGTCCAAATCCAGCTTAGCTTTTAACACCCTGTCATAACATCCTTATCTTTTAACACCCAGGAAGGCTTAGTATTTCTTTGTAAACAGTCCCTCAACTTCACACACCAGCTTTTAAGGAAAGGTTTTCTGTAAGAATTAAGAATATGAATTTCAGTTCTGGCAATCTGACGTAAGCAGACAATTCTGATCAAAGAATAGCATCATACACATACACAGATGTTCATTATAGTATTGTTCATCTTAGAAAAACAGAAAAATCCACTTAAATGTCTGATAAGAAGGAACGGCTACCAAAGTGTTATTCCTTTTATAAATGGAATATTATGCAGCCATAAAAACTCATGTTCATCCCAAAACATGTGCAACTACATGGGAAACAGCTTATGTTACAGGAAGTGTGAAAAAAAGGACAATCACAATTGTTGAAAACTACACAGAAAAAGTATTAGAACGTACACTGGGTATTTCTTAATTTTTTTTTTCCCAAATGGTACACAATGTACATATATAATTTTTTTATTTGTGACACCACAGTTATATTCCTTCTGCTCATATTTTAAAGCATGCAGCTATCATGTAACACTTAGCCCCCATGGAGAAATACCTCCTTGCTTACTTTTCCAGAATGAATACTTCCAACACATTCAGCAATCTGAAACACAGATGAAAAATTTTCAGATAGGAACTAATAGCCTCTATCTTTTGGAAGACATACTTAGGAAAGTGTTTATTTATTATCTGATGACTATTAAAGTATCATAGTTAAAAATAATTGGGCTGTCAATGATCATTACAGCAGATAAACACAATTTGACTTCCAGGATCCCTGGGAAATCTTTTTCCCACACGTGTTGGGAGCCTAAGGAACTTTCACTGTTGCTGAATGATTTCTATGATCCATCTCATCATCTATAGAGACACATCTTTTCCCATTCTTCAGGGATGATCAGATTTATGCACTAATCCAGAAAGTTTTAAAGATGTTCATTTGCTCTCCTTTGTTTTTAATCTTCAATTACACTATAAGCGTTTGACCTAAATTTAAGAAAAACTAGGTTATTTTAAGAAATAAGCAAATAATTACTTGAAGTAGTTGATCTTATCTCTCTCTGAACATTTTTTTCTTAACCCCAAATTCACATTTCAATGATATTTCCCAGATGAATCCAGCTGCCTGAAGTCCTCTTTGAAAATATTCAAAACCAATATATTTGAATAGCTCTTAGGGCAATTTTACCAACATTTTCTGGCTGCCCATCTTAAAGGGTAAAAAACAAAAGACAATTAAAAAGTATTTTCAAATTAGTTTCCCATTTTCATCGTTCAAACAGACAAGTTTCCCCACCATGAACATTTCCTCAATATTGAACTGTTCTTCATAAACAGTCAAGTTGACCCTGAGTTTAATACCCACCAAAAACTCATTTAATTTTACATACATTGACCTTCAAAGATCTAATTATTTTATTAGTTTTATAGATACCAAAGGGATATTTCCAGGGGAAAGAAGTAAGCCCACAGTTGTACGCCACATATATACAAAATTATTTTTTTCCCTCCCAGGGAAATTTGCATCTCGATGAGAGGTTGCCTTTTAAACTGGCCCACTTTCATAAATTTAAAAAGGTAATAAATGTATAGCTAGTTGAATGGGAAATGCTTGTATTTCATTCCTGCCAAACCATAATCCAGCTACTTAATTAAAGGGAGTTCACCACTATCTTTTTGTCCTCAAGGAAAAACTGGGTATATGTGAAAACAGTCAGTTCTCTCTGTTTCCACCACACTTCCTGTAAAATGTTGAATACTATGCTCAACCACACCAAGAATTACACTCAGAAACGCCTACTCCCTTGCTTCTCAGAGTGTGGTCCACAAATCAGTGACATCAACATCACCTGGGAACTTGTCAGAACTAAAAATCTCCAACTCCACCCCAGACCTATTGAATCATAATGTGCATTTGCCAAAATGCCCAGGTCATTTGTCTGCACTTTAAAGTTTGAGAAGCACTAGTCTAGAGGTTAAGGTAGAAGGCAGTGTGATAAACTATCCCCGGCTTGTGCATTCTAAGTTGTTGTGAAAAGCTGCAGAAAATCTACAGTCAGCAATGAATAAATCATTCCTAGAGCCTGTTGATAAATCTTTTAATTAAATCAAGTCTTTCCACAAAGATAAAAAACATGCAAGTGGCTGATGCCTTGTGCCTATTAACAGGATTTTCACTGCACTACCAGAACTAGAGACTTTTTAATAACATGATGAAAATAGGTACATCTGTTCTCCATTCTCTATTGAGAAAGCATTCTTGCTAAAATAATTTTCCTCTCCTTTTCAAACCTAAAATGGATCTTGTGGACAAAATCTATTTTTAATCGTGGCAAGTTAAAAATGTTTTAAGGAGCCTTAATATAAAAATCCTAACTGATCAATTTTAGGAACCAGTTTAATTCACCTTACAAATGTATTAATTATGCCTGTTTAAGACAAATATGTAGCCCCTGTCACAGTCCCTGGTCTAACGGTAAGTCTCACACTAGGTACCTGTAACAAAGGGTCCTCACACTTTCAAGAATAACTTTCATAAGAAAATATCAGGCTTCTGGGAATTCATAATACAATTTGACTCACAAAAGTGTAATTTATACAACTTTCCAGAGGCGGATCCAATATGTAACATGGTACACCTGTACTGACCCGTGCTCTGCTAGTCTACATATTTTTAAACAAGATGCTTCTATAAGAACTTCAACTATAGCCTACCACAAAAGGGCTCTGGGAATAACTTTATCCCTCTCCAATCAGTCTTGTTCTAAACAGAGCTCTTAAGTAAATTAAATCTTTAGAAAAGCACACTTTTTTGTTTGTAAAGAAAGAAACATTTCCTGAATGCCAGAGAATGTTTCCTTGAGAAACTGTTTATGTTACTGTGTTGAAAAGGTGTTTATGTTGCTATAAACACCTTCCTTGTAAGAGGGGGATGCAGAGTCTCCCCATTGTTTACACTGCAATCAGCCCTGATTCTGAAAAGACCTACCCTTATTCCTCACGCCTGGACTAACTCTCCCACCATTCTGTCCCAATTAGATCACTCTCAAAGATATTCTGTTATTCGTTTAGCATAATCGACTCATCACATGTGAACAAGGGAGCTTAGGTTCATAATCAGTACTACAATTACCAACCTCATTAATGAGCAAGCTGTGGTGGTTTGTACTATGTCAACTTCATTAAGCAGAAATTGCATTTCCTTGTATCTTCTTCGCTGTATAGTTCTAGGATAAAGTTGACCAAAAGTAGAATTTGCATAGACTTGGAAGGATCTACATGGATTTGGAAGCCATGACTCTCTGAAGGCTGTCATGGTTAGTACAGTGACCAGACATGGCTATGTGGGTGGGTTCAAGCTTATCTTTGCTCCTCTCAGATCCCTGTCCAATTTCCCAAGCTGGCCCTGCAGGTCAACAGTGACTCCAGGCCCACCAACAGACCCACAGCAGTGGTAACTTACATGGAGGCACAGCTTTCCACAGACCCTCTCCCATGAGCCTTGTCTCATGCTTGGCTTCTCAGGCTGACTAACTGGGGACTCCACTGACCCTGCAACTTGCCTCCTGGACTTTCACTTTCCAACCTTATTAAACCATAAGGTTTAATTTCTATAATAAATCTTATTCCATAATCAATTGTAGTCTTCTTCCATGATTAAACCCCAACTGATTCTAAAGGCTTGGTTTACTTGTTTGCTCTGGATTTAATGGTCTCTTGCCATTAAAGACATGGCATATTCAACAGTAAATGGCAAAACAAAACTTCACCTGCTAATGCTCAGCTGGTAAGTGTTAACCTAGGGCCTGAGATTTAAGCCCATCACTAAACCCTACCTTTTTCCCATAACTTTTTTTTGTTCTGGCTTCATTGAAACATAACTGACATATAAGAAATCTCATATTTAAAGTGCATAATTTGATATGTTTTGACATGAATATACACTTAGGAAACTGTCACCACAGTCAAGATAATGAACATATCCATCAACCCTAAAAGGCTTCTCATCTCTCTTTAAAATCCTTTCCCCTCCCTGCCCTGCCCCAAGTCCCATCTCTAGGCACCACTGATGTATATTCTGTCACTATAATTACTTTGCATTTTCCAGAAATATATATACATGGAATCATACAAAATGTACTCTTTTTTTTGGGGGGGAGTCTGGCTTCTTTCAGATTCATTCATGCTGTTGTCTACATAAATAGCTCCTTTTTATTCTTGAGTAGTGTTTCATTATGTGGATCTACCACAGTTTATTTATCCATACTCTTATCAGTGGACATTTGAGTTGTTTCCACTTGGGGGCTATTTCAAATAAAGTTCTCATGCACATCTGTGTAAAAGTCTTTGCATGGACATATGCTTTCAAGTCTCTTGGGTAAGTACCTATGATCAGAACCAGGAAGGTGTATGATTAATGTTTTAAGACACTGAAAAACTATTTTCCAAAGTGATTAAACCATTTTAAGTATCCATCAGAAATGTATGGGAGTTCCGGTTGCTCCACATCCTCATCAACAGTTGGTATTGTCAGTCTTTTTAATTTTAGCCATTCTAGTGGTGGTGTAATGATATCTCATGGTAGCTTAAGTTGCATTTTCCTAATGATACTGAGCATCATTTTATGTGCTTACTTGACATCCGTATATCTCCTCTGCTGAAGTGTCTGTTCAAATATTTTGCCAATTTTTTAGTTGGGTTGCCTTCTTATTACTGAATCGTAAATCCTTTAAATATTCTAGATTCGAGTCCTTTGTCAGACGTATGTTTAGCAAATATTTTCTCCCAGCCTGTGGCTTATCTTTTCATTTTCATAACTTTTGAAAAGCAAAATTTTTTTCATTTTCCCTATTTTAGGCACGAGGGCTGTCATAAAAGTACCACAAAATCTTTTACGCTAGAAGTCTGAAATCAAGGTGACCAAGGTGTCAGCAGGGTGATGCTCCCTCTGAAAGCTCTAGGGAAGAATCCTTCCTGACTCTTCTAGCTTCTGGTGGTTGCTGGCAATCTTTGGAATTCCTTAGCTATGGCAGCATAACTCCATCTTTGTGCCTGTCTCCTCATAGCATTCTTTACCGTGTGTCTCTGGGTGTCAGTATCTTCATATTGCCTCCTTATAAAGACACCAGTCATTGGATTTAGGGTTCACACCAATGCATTATGATTTCATCTTAACTTGATTACATCTGCAAAAGACCCTATTTCCAAATAAGGTCACATTCACAGGTACGGGGGCTTAGACTTTCATCATATGTTTTGAGGGGGTACATAATTCAATGCACAGCAGGCACGCAGATTTTAATATTAAAAAAAAGCACACTGAATGATAAATTATTCAACATAAGTGCTAGCCTCCTTGACAACGGTCTGTTTTTGCCTCATTCACTGTTCCCATAGAGATATCCCCAAGCTCATTTGCAGAATTTCTTGCCCATGGTCTTATTTCCCCAAAACAGATGGGTTCGTTGCAATAGAGTCAGTTTAGTTTAAGCATCTGCCCTTGGCTAGTCTCTCTTTACCAACTATTAAGTAAAGGTATATGAAGAGGTAAAAAAAAGTTGCATGACTGTGTCTTTTATGATCTCTCCCCCTTGATCTTCCCCCAACTAAGGTACGAAATTTGGGGGGAACAGGGTTAGTACAGTGACAACTCTAAATCTGCACTAATCCAATTCCAGCCCTGTCTTCCTTCAATACCACCTAGAAGAAAATAGAAAATGCTTCTCCAAAGACACATGTTCTAATTATCAATTGTTGCATAATAAATCACCCTAAACTTAGTTTTAAACAACAATGGCCATTTTACTATCTTTCAGTCAGGACTTCAGGAAGATTTGGCTGGGCAGTTCTGGTTCAGAGTTTCTCACTTGGCTGCAGTCAGATGGTGGCTGGAGCTGGAGCAGCAGGGGTCAGGGAGGCTGAGGGCCCTTCCCTGTGGTCTCGCCTCACAACATGATGGCCTCAGGACAGCTGGACTGCTCACATAGTGGCTGCAAGTTTCACAATCAAGCCTTGCTTTCCAACAAAAAAAGATGAAGCTGCACTGCCTTTTATGATCTAACTTCAGAAATCACATAGTGTCATTTCTGTAATACTCTGTCAGCTGAAACAGTCAGAAAAGCCCACTTAGCTTCAAAGGGGAAAACATCAACCACACCTCTTGATAAAAGTGTCAAAAATCAAACTGTAAGAAGAACAAGTCAGATGGGAGATAATGTTGTGGAAATCTTTGGAAAATAAAATTTGCCCCAGAACATATCCTACATCTCCCTGGGGCTACCAGAACAGTGAAATGCTCCATTCAAATTAAAGGCCAAGGTCAAGGTATATACTCAAATCCCTAAGGTTCAATATTTTCCCCATTCTTGTTTCTGCCGGTACTGTTTTCCATCTTGACTCCTACAGTCTAGCATACACTAGTGACTTAGGTCCCTCAGGTATCCTGTGTTATAAAAAGTGGATCCAGAAGAATTCCTTACTCAAAGTCATAAGAGAAACTAATGGCAACCACTTAACTCTCTGTGATTAGCAACTCCGTCCACTCCCACCTTCTCCTCATGATGAAGGCCCAGAAACATAGGTTCCACTCTAGCCCTACCAAAAATTATTAAGAACCAATTATAATTCACAGTTTGAAATCATTCTTTCATTGGTTTGAAGTTAATCTCTCACCTTGAGACACACACACACACACACACACACACACACACACACACCAACACTTTCCTTAACCAAATGTGAATGTGTTTTGGATAATTCATCAATTATGGTTCATGATATCTATTCACTAGTCTGAGTGCCAAGGAATTGTCCTATAATCCTTTCTACTTCCATAAATCGTGATAAATCACAAATCTTCATTCAAATACACCATTTTTAGGTACCTCATTTACTTTAATATTCCCTTCTTCTCTATAAAATGTAATGGAAAATAAGCTAAATTCCATATAATAAATATTTATGGAACACTGACTGCATGCCAGACCTTCTGCCATGTTCTGGGTCACAGAGAAAAGTAAGACACAGTCTCTTTCCCCTTACATAGGTAAGCATCCAACAAGGGAGACAAATTTACCAGCAACCACCATACAACTTCACCACAGGCAAGCCTTCACTAAGGCTTAAGAGACTCAGTTAAAACCATACACAAAAAGAGATTCCCTTAAAGAAAAGTAGTTAAGTATCTGATAAGAAGAAAATGAAGGGTGCTCATGGTAGGCAAAGAGAAAACATAAGCAAGAAGCCCAGAGTACAGAGAATGTATGGCTTGATAAGGAAGTACAAGTGAACTTGAAGGTTCCTTATATAGATATACTCCAGGTACCTGGCTGTTTGTGACCAACCATGAGGCTAGAAAGGCAGACAAGTGCCAGTCTGTAATGTTCCTTACACAGTATCGTAAGGAGTTGAATTCTACAAGGCAACAGACAGCCACCAAATGCTTTTAAGAGGTAGAAAAACTTAAGGAGACCCATGTTTTCAGAATGCTAATTGGTCACAATGTGGAAAATGGTTTGTGGGAAGAGAGTCTGGAAGTAGGAAAAACTACTAAGTTGGGGTGAAAGGAAAAAAGGGCCCAGAAATGGAATGAACAAAACAAATACAAGAACATCCAATCTGGTGACAGATAACTTGAACCAGGGCTGGAGGGGATGGGGGAGGGGGGAATAAAAGCATCCTGTCAAAATAAGAATCTACAGAAGTTGGTGAGAAGCATGTGTCGAAGTCAAATAGATCAAAGGCTAAGAGAGAAAATAAACCAAGACGACAGTGATTTTAAACTTACTTTCTGCAGGAAGCTTGGTTAATTATAGAACAACATCACTAACCAGCACCCTAAGTGACAGACTACGAGCTAAGTACATAATCACAAACTCAAGGAGAGTAACTTTTCATCCTGGTGATGATCTTACTCGCCTTATAAACCATGTTTCTCTCCTATGACAGAATTGGAAGGTACTGTAGAAACCAGAGGGCCTGAGATGTCAGGGAACAAGAAACTTCAAAAACAAAGTCATAAAGAGGAATAACAGAATCAGAATGGAAGCCGTACAAAGTACACATATATAACAGTAAAAATAACAACTGGCAGAGGATAAGAGTTGGAAGAGGTTAGCCTGTAAGCTCTCAAATAAAAAAGCTCCTCTTGCAGTAATTCCTCATTTGTTCTTACCTCGGCTGTAGCACTGCTTCCCATGCCTCACTTGACGATGTCTGAAAGGACCATGGTAAGCGAGCACTTCTCTTATTACAGACAAGAAATGGGCTTGTTGTTGCACCATCAGCCGGTGGGTTTTTTCTCTTTGCTTCCCTATCCTCACCGTGGGAGGCTTATATTACAGGTTAGCAGTAGGCCTGGCACGTAACATTAGAATATCTCCAAGCACTAACTGTTCATATTAGCTACTAGCATTAGATACCACCTCTGCCTGACCCAGCTCAGCCATTTTTCAACTGTTTTTATGTGAGCCGAAATGTCCTTCATGGTCCATCTTCACATTCCCAACAACAGCAACGAAAATATGCATTTCTGTTTTGTCATCTCTGAAAAATAAGGGACAGTGGTCACTGACAGGGGTCAGTGTTCCAAAGTCACCTACCCTGCTTATCCAGGAGGAGAGGCTGGTGAGCATTCTGGGGCCACTGGTCAGACTGCTGGCTCTTCCTTGCTACGGCAGCCTCTCCATCCTGAACACAGTTTCCAGATCCATAACCATCGACTAAATACGATTTCTTTTTTTTTTTTTTTTTTTTTTTTTTACCTTTTAAATATTAAACACCCATACAAAGCCAGTCTTCAGTGAAACATGTTGTTGGTATAAGGATACAGATTTCTGGCTTTGAATCACATACAGTTTTTATGCATTCCAAATCACATGCCAAAATTTTAATGAACTTTCAAATTTACATTTATGAAAACAGACCCTGGCACACATAAATGGGTTATTTTTCCATATCACTTTTCAAAAGGTGCCTCGTAGCTAAAATGATTCTGAGCTGTCTTCTGTCATTCAAGATGAACTCTACAAAAGAACTAAGTGTTCTTACTTTTACACTAATTTATTCTACATTGGTTTTACTCAGCATATGGTAAGCATATGGGAAAGAGAAGTGTATCTGGAAGCTGTTAGAACTGCATGTAATCAAAATCTACCAGTAGAAATCTAATTTGATTAATTGAAAATTAAAGTAGTAGTTAATCACTTGCTATTTGAGAAGGGGGGAGGATATCACTTAAAAATGAATCCTTCTCAAACACACAAAATTAATTCTCTTTGTTCCAAATCAATACTTACTATTCAACTGGCAACAGCAAGAGTGTAAGGCACCACTAAAATCTTCAATTAGGTCGGCCCTGGCGTAATGCTAAAGTGAGCAGTAAATTTTAAAGACAATATCTGCTTTTGGCAAAGAACCCTTAAAAACATCACTTTAAGAGCTAATTGATCTTTTAAGAGGGAAGAGGACAAGCTGAGCCCAGATCAAGTTTTCCACCCATATCTAACTCCAAATTTTCATGCTTATATACAATCTACAAATTCACATAATCTGTTAGCTGAGCATCTACAGCAATCCGCTTCCTACCGAAAGAGTATCAGCATCTGATGAAAAGCTGAGGGAATATTTCTTAAGTCTAAAATTGCCTGCTCCAAGTGACTGGGGCCTATGCTCAAAACTTCTATCATTTTTTAAAGATGACAATGGTATCACCACAAAAGATATTTACAGTAAGATCAAATTTTACATAACCTTTCTAAAGCTTGCCTTAAAAACCAGACCCTTATTAGTTTCCCCCTTCCCTCCCAAACCTCTGGGAAAACACAGTAATCAAAACCAAAATTAATCCCATGTTCAAAGCTAGCATATGATTTCTCAGGATTACCCAATTTCCTCCTGCCCATGCATGCAAGATTTTGCTTACTAACTATAGCAAGGTTCACTGTCTTCTTCAAAGGCAGAGCTGCAGTATTAGAAAGTAACCAATCACATCATACCATGCAGCCTATTCCCAAAATAGCAAAAACAACAGCAACTCAAGTCAGGACAATAGATAAATCAGCAGGTTCAACATTTTAAATGTTAAAATCATAATAAAATAAAATGTAAAGAAAAAGTGATCTTACAATAAGAATATAATCATCAATCCAAATGAAGTGTTCCCCCTAGGCTAAGTGTCAGAATGTAACACATACAAAAATAATAAAAGAAAGTGGCTTACATGGGGATTAAAGTAGGCATACTAAACCTGAAAATTAATTAGAAATATTAAGATATTCGAAGGTACATTGCCTGCTGCTTAATACAAAAAGGGAGGTTCTATTTCAATGTCATCACAATAAAATATTTTAGGGTCCACTATTGACCAGAATCACATACAGTACCATTGCTTCTGAGACTGCTCTAAACTTAAAGTATTGCAACTTTCCTGTCATAAAATCCATTTGTATTGGTCCCAGAAAATCCAAGGTAAATGAAAAACCCACAGAATGCTTGAAATGCATAATAAGGACAACAGATCTGTTCCCTTACCTTTCCCCCACATTCCACCCTTGCTCTTTTATAAAGGAAAATGTCTTCAGTCTTATCAGTTTCCTTTCACAAACACTCTGCTTCATGTATCCTCGGGAGGCCCATCCACTAAAGGCAGAATGAAAGTGTTTACAGATGGTAGAAAGAGATAGGGGAGGACACCGCCCCTGAGCCAACACTATCTTCCCAGGATCTAGAGACCTAAAGAGAAGAAATTCTAGTCCACAAAACCCCAGTCATAGCTTCAGTGAGGAACTGAAAGTAAATCTTGGAGGTAAAGAATGAAGACAAAACAAAACACGGTTAAAGATTCAGGCTATAAGAAAGGATTAGACAGATAAGCACAAACTGCTTTACAAAGTCAGACTCCAAACAATTCAAGTTTATAGAGACTAGCCTCTTGAATTAAAAAGAACTAAACAAAAAGTAGTACATTTCTTTAAAAAAATGTTTTAAACCCAGATGGCAAACTGTATTTTGGCATGTTCACTAAAATAAGTATACAGACTCCATCAACCCAGCTGATAAAAAAGTATGGCTAAGAATCCCAATTTTACCATACTCAAACCATTTCTATTTTATGGTATCACTAATTCATACACCTGTCGTCTCTATAGCCTCAAGGAACTAAGAACCAAAAGAACATGGTGCATGATTTCATTTTAAATCGTTCCATTTTAAAAATCAGGTGATTTTGTGTCTGGAGAAGGGTGGTGAAGGCATGACAAGGAATTACAAGCCAAAATAAGCCAGTGGGAATTAGAAGAACTAGGGCTCTGCTCTTTTCATGCAATAGAGATACCTATTGTATTAGGCGCCATGTTTTTCCAAGTATGCACGGTGCCCACAGTTAACATTTTGTGAAGATCTAAATGAACACCAAATCTGCTTGGGCTCTTCAAACTCTCTCCATTCAGAGGCCAGACTGGGCCCCCTTCACATCCTGGTAGCACAGTAACTGAAGCCTACCTAAGCTGATGATCTACTTTTTGAGTGTGTTCACTATGGGCAGTATGCTCATTAAAATGTGTGCTGAAAGGTATATTTATTCAGTTCAAATTTCAGATGAATATAGTGGGAAGAAAAGTTTACTACATTCTTTGTAATTCTTCTTTATCTCCAGATAAAAGTGGTTATGACTCTCTAGTAGTGCCTGGTCTGAGTCATTAAAACATCCTTGCTGGAGGGTTGTATCTTTTCTACCTTGCTTTTTCTCCTAAATATTCATTAACTATCTGACTTGAGGTTTGGGGTTGTTTTTAAGCACAAATAATTGAAACACTGAGTGATACCAAGTTTAAAACAGTTCACCACTGCAAAACTGTAATTATACTGCAGCTCAAATCATTTCTGTTATGTACATATCAATGCATCTTTCACTAACAAAATAACTTGTACCTTCTATCACATGTATCTTTGAAAACAGATTACAATTATTTCACTAATATCACAGATTTTTGTTTTATATTCTGTTAAGTGACTTAAGTAACTTTTATTGTAAGAAGAACTATAAATCAGAGCACAGTGCAATGGCCAGGGTACAGTATTTTGTTTATTTATTTATTTATTATAAATTTATTTTTGGCTGCGTTGGGTCGTCATTGCTGCGCACGGGCTTTCTCTAGTTGCGTCGAGTGGGGGCTACTCTTCATTGTGGTGCACGGGCTTCTCACTGCGGTGGTTTCTCTTGTTCTGGAGCACGGGATCTAGGCGCGCGGGCTTCAGTAGTTGTGGCACTCGGACTCAGTAGCTGTGGTTTGCAGGCTCTAGAGCACAGGCTCAGTAGTTGTGGTGCACGGGCTTAGCTGCTCCACGGAATGTGGGATCTTCCCGGACCAGGGCTCAAACCCGTGTCCCCTGCACTGGCAGGTGGGTTCTTAACCACTGCGCCACCAGGGAAACCCCAAGAGTACAGTATTCTAAAAACAAATTAATTTGAATCTGGTATGCACCACTTACACACCTGGGCAAGTCACTTGGCTTCTCTGAAAATCAGAGACCTCATCTAAAGATGAGAACATCAACATTACATCCCATTTATCTCAGATAAATTATGAGGATCAAATGTGAAAATGTTTTATATACCCTAAAACCCTATACAAAACCATAAGGAAAGAACTGATAGACTGAATGACATAAACATTTAATATTTCTGTATGGCAAAAGACAAATGATAAACTAGCAGAAAATACCTGCAACACATCTGACAAAGGATTAACACCTCTAAAGAATTCCAAAAATTTGATAAGCAAAAGAACCCAAGAGAAAAAAAAAGATCAAGAAATAGAAGAGGGCTTCCCTGGTGGCGCAGTGGTTGAGAGTCCGCCTGCCAATGCAGGGGACGCTGGTTTGTGCCCCGGACCGGGAAGATCCCACATGCCGCGGAGCGGCTGGGCCCGTGAGCCATGGCCGCTGAGCCTGCGTGTCCGGAGCCTATGCTCCGCAACGGGAGAGGCCACAACAGTGAGAGGCCCACGTACCACAAAAAAAAAAAAAAAGAAAAAAAAGAAATAGAAGAAATGCAAATAAATGAAAAATATGTGGAAAGATGCTCAACCTCGCTGGTAGGCAGAGAAATGCAAACAAAAGATCAATTTTGCCAAAAATGGGCATTCTCATACACTGCTGTTTTTTGGAAAGGAGAATGGGTAGTATGAAAGTCTACAGTCTTTTGGAAAGATACATGGTAAAATGTTATTTAAATTTTAAAAGCCATATATCCCTCAATCAGGGAAGCCTACTTTTCATATTTATTTAATTGAACTAAAAGCACCGGTATTTAGATATATATTCAGGGATATTTTCATTAGTGTTTAGAAGAACAAAAACTGGAAATGCAGCTCCCATCAATAGCAGAGAAGCTGAATAAATCACAGTTGATTCTGTCTATAGAATATTTATCCATTAAAAATAATGAATTCTATGTCTCTGCATCTATTGATCTTGAAATATGTACAAGGTATGTGTATGTTTGAAAAATTCAAGTTGGAGAATCATATAAATGGTATTATCTAGTTTTGATATATATATACATATATATAAGTTTTTCATGTCTATTTTATTAGCCATATGAGAAACATGTGGGAGAAACATATAATGTTAAACTGGTCATCACGAAAGGATGATACTAGCAGGACTGTGTGTGTTTACTTGCACATGTGTATGCGGGGATGTTTATTAATTTCTGGGGTTACTGACCTGTGAAAATTAAATGCATTACTTTTTATAATTTAAATTTTTTCAAGAAAAAAGTAATTAAGACCAAAAGAAACTGATCATACCCAATATTAGAAAGGATATATGCAAATACATTATTAAAAACAAATAAAGCAGTCCTGCCATATCTTTTTTCAAATAGGAAAAAATAAATCTACCAAGAAAGTTAAAGTATAATATAATGAGTTCTATGCTGGATGCTTTACAATATTCTATCTCACAATTCCTTGTCCCAAACTGCTACCAGAAGTAAATAACAGAAGTAAAAGTAGAAAAAGTTAAGCTATGAAACATAATTAAACATATCACTTACAGATGCATGATATCACAAGTGCTTACACACACACACACACACACACACACACACACACACAGCCTACTCTATCACTGAAGTGGAAAGAAAAGCAAAGGTTAGAAGAGAGGCACCTGCTGCTGACCTTGAGGGCATGGGATGGCAAGAGTAGCCACAGCAGACATTAATAACCAATCATGTGCTTGTCTCTTTGGAGCTGGGAGCAGCCTCAGAATTCCACTACCAACTCAGAGTCATAAAGCAGGAGAAACCTATCTGCCTTCTCTGGCTCAGGAAGGCAGCTAGCCTAGCTGACCTTGCTGGAGGAAAAAGGTTTCCAAGTCTGAACCACTGATGAGATGCACTCCTCTGCCTACTCTCTCTTGCCTAAGCAGTTCAAGGGCAGGTTTTCAAAAGTATTCCTTCAATAAATGCTACTAAAATGCTCATTCTTGATCCGCCTCCAAGAAAGGCTGCAATGGTGTAGTTTTAGGGATTGTGGAACAATAGATGCCTCCCTACCTGGCGGCTGATGTGAAATTCCATTAACATACATGTTTTCATTCCATAATAGATTTTTCTTAATTTTATATGGTTACAGCATACCAGCATGAACTGGTAATATCAGATACTTGCCCATTTTCATAGGTTTTGTGTCCTCCTTACCTTAAACCAGCAGTTGTCAAATTGTGACCTCAAGACTAGCAGCATAGACACCACCTTGGAACTTACTGGAAATGCAAATTATCAGCCCTCACCCCAAAATGAATGAATCAGAAACTTTGGGGTAGGAAACCAGCTCATTTTTCAACAAGCTTTCCAGCTTGTTCTGATTCTGAGAACCACTAAAGTTTCAGAACCACTGCCTCAAACTACCCATGTGAAAACAGCATCTATGTGTGCAGGTGTTTTTATCCTGCATGCCTGCAAAGTTTAACAGTAATAACGCTATTTCAACAGCATAACATGTAACGACATCATTAAGTAAAGTACATTTGTTGTTGTTGTTGTTTAACGTAGCTAATTTTCTTTTTTTCAAGAAACTCTGTTCCTAGAAGTCAGTAACTGAAGTTACTGAAATAGCTATGGCCATCACCAGAATTGCTTCTAACCTCACTGCCACAGACAAAGCAAAATACACAACCAAGACCTACCCACACTAATGATGTAGTTTGAAGAGCCTGCCTTTTGGCTAGAACTCCTGCTATTTATGGTACTTGCCTTTTTTTGCATCACCAGCTGTAAAATAACTTTACTTAAATAAATATATAAATCCATACTCCACTGTATAGGACAATTCAACAAACACAGATGATCTAACATCTACTATACATAAGATACCATATGAAGAACAGCATGTAAGCCCCCAACTTCAACAAATTTACAAACTATTTGGAGAATGCCATGCAGCATGTGGCACAGACTCCCAGATTTCCACCAAAATCTGTTCTTCCCCCTTCCCTGCTACACAATATTTCCCAGATTCCTTTGCAGTACACTGCTTGTATGAATAACTCTTACTAATAGAATGTGAGAAGTGATATATGACTTTAGACATCTTAGACTTTAAACAATCAAATATGCTTCTCCTTCTGTCCTGCCCCCAGAAACCTGGACGTGGTGGCCACAGGGCTTCAATCATGCAAATGACAACAATGTGTCAGGGGATGGGGGCAAACAGACTTGAGTCTGGATCTCTGAATAAACACAGGTCCCCCAACCTGGATCATAACTACAAGGACTTACATAAATGAGAAAAACATCTTTGTTATTTAAGCCACTGTATTCTTAGGTCTCCTCGTCATGGCAGCCTAGCATAGTCTGACTAATAGACTATATAAATCCTTATATACTAAGTGGTACAATACATAAGGAGCTACAGAGAGGTGCTCCCCTCTATAGGGGGCACCAGAGAGAGAGCAGAAGTTGTAGGAGCACAGTAGTGAGAAAGACTGTCATCCCCCCAACCCCAAACCCCAAGCAAAGTACAAGGAAGACTTGAGAGAGGGTGTGGCATTCATTTACTGGGGAACAAGTTGCTGCATCTGGTGCTGTGAGTCATAATGCCATTCACAGGGATTTCAGTTTGATGGCCTTACGTACAGTTGTGTCTCAGTGAGCACTGAGACCGCAGTGGTTCTGAACCACTTCTGAAACCCTGACAAAACTTCAGACCATCCACCCAAAAATATATGTGCAAAAAAATGTTCTCACCCATAAAAATCTCTGTACCATTTCAAGAGGCTTGTGCCCCTAACGCCAAGTTCATGTACAGACCCGCTGATATAAAGGTTTTGTGGTAGAGCTTACATCTGAAGAAAAATGATGCACATTCTGCAGCAGAACAATATGGATTTTGTGAAGGTTTTCACACACAAAAATGATGGACAAGCAAATGTCACTGCCTATGTTATATTATGTACTACGGGAACATAATACAAAATGACAAAGAAATACAAAATGGAAGCAAAGTCACTAAGAAAGATATCCAGAAAATGTCAGCCATAAACCCCAGACCCAGCTCCAGGTCTTCACAGCTATGAACATTAGCCCTGCTTCAGATCACAAAGAGTGCCCAGATCTTCATTTCTAAATACTAGCCCCAGTGAAAAGAACCAAGGCTCTTTGGAAAACTGGTTGAACCCAGGGCTGGGGCAGTGAAAATATAAGATGCACTTGGATAGTCTCATGGGGTCAGAAAATTAAAAAATGAGGCAGTGCAGGGTGGTGGGGAGGTGGAGATAGAAACTTGTCTAAAGGCACAGGAGGCAACCTGAATTCCCACTGGCCCAAGTTGGGGCAACTTAAATAACAAAATACACAACAATAGTAAAACCGAAATAAATATCCATGTGGCATGCTGGTATAAACAAACAAACAGGGAGAAGGGACAACTTTTGCTTCTGGGAAAGTTCCTTCTCTCCCCAAATACTTAACAATCAGGAAAAGAAAAATAATAACTTTACTAGTGGAGAATCCTAGCAGACACCACCTTAACCACGTGAACAAGGTAACAAATGAGGACAGCGCACTGAGAAGGGCTCATCAAGGCTGTGCTATCCTTCCTAATGACACATAACCACGGTCTAATCATGAGAAAACATCAGACGAACTCGAAATTCAGCGACATTCAACACAATACCTGGTCAGGACTCTTTAAAAATATCAAGGTCATGAGAGACAAGGAAAGACTGCAGAACTATCACAGACCGGAGACTAAAGAAACATGACGACTAAGTGCAATGTGGGATGCTAGATTGGATCCTGGAACAGAAAAAAAGAATGCTAGAAGAACCTATGAAATTCAAATAATTTCTATATTGTACCATAACTGTTTTATGTTTATTTTAAATGTTAACATAAAAAGAAGCTGGGTGAAGCATGGACAGGAACTATTTCCTATTTTTGCAAATCTTCATTAAGTCTAAAATTATCTCAAAATAAAAGTTGTGAAAACACAACAGAAAAAAATGATCCCAACTGCACCAGCAGCAAAATATTACTAGATATAAACCTGACAAAAACTACAAAATAATTATAGAGAACATTATAAAATTTTATAGGACATAAAAAAGAAGGCAGGAGTAGGGAAAATACACTAAATTCACAGGATAAAAAAAGCTAACAATTCTCAATAAAGGTTAAGATGGATTACTATTTTGAATTTAAAAGTGGGGAGGTACTATTCTGATTTTGTTGACCCTGTAATACTTTTTAACTAATGGTCCAGTTAATTAGCAGTGAGCTCAATCTTCCTTCATGACAAAGATAGAGAAAAGGAAAAACAATGCTTTTTAAAAAATTAAATAGGGGAATTGAAATATATAAGTGCAACAAAAGAATCAAAATTAAAGATGAAAAAAGTGAAATAAAAGTTAAACAGCACCCCCCCAATAAAAACAAAAAAATTAAATAGGGGAAAACATAGAAATACTTATTAAACAGAAGAAATTTAGGTTAGCATTTAAATCACAGACTTCTAAAAGTTCTCTAAACATAATGTGATATCTAGACTGCATCTGAAACACAAAAAGGATATTAGTGGAAAAACTAAAGAAACCTGAATAAAGTCTGGAGTTTATCTAATAGTAATGTGCCAACATTAGTTTCTTAGTTTTTACAAAAATATCACGGTAATGCAAGACTTTAACAACAGGGGAAACTGGGTGATAGGTACAGGAACTGTCTGTAGTATCTTTGCAACTTTTCTGGAAATCTTCATTTATTCCAAAAGAAAAAGTTTATTAAATTTATGTCTTATCACTTTCAGTTATATAAACAATTCCTGCATAGCAGCACGTCGTTATATTAAGCCACACTGTTTTATGTGATTACATGGCATATATTTTTTTTCACACATGTACATATATACATATCTCATGTTAAACTCACAGAATATCATTAAGTCTCAAATGGAATAAGCTGACCTATAGTCACATATTTGGCTCACAAATCTTATCAATTATCAATTAAAAAGTACTTATTTTGAGTTTACTTTGTACCAACCAAGTCCCATCCCAAGTGCTGTGAATTCCAATTTCTTTCATGTAACGTAAGTCTAGTAAAATAGAAAGGCATGTAAATAATTAGAGAACCATGTAAAGACTAACACAAGAAAATAGAGATCAAGGTGAAGAATACCACAGTAAAAACACACAAGAGTTAGGCACACAAAAAGAAGGGATGGTTGATTACTTGGTAGACAGAACAGACTGTTTCCTAGAGAAGGTGGTAGTTGAACTGAGTCTGGAATGAAGACTGGGAATTCACCAACCATAATGATGACAGGATATTTGGGGAAGGGGAGATGATGTCTCAAAGGCAGAGGGACAGGAGAATCCAAGGCACATTTGAAAGTGGCAAAATGTTAGGAGAGAATACTGGCCCATGGCCACAGGACAACAGCTACACAAAAAGCTACAGAAGCAGTGGTGTGTGTGTGTATGTGTGTGTGCGTATATGTGTGTACATGGGAGACAATGGATGAAATTAAGTTCAAAACTCCCAAGTTGACAGAAGAGGAATATTTAATTGTAACTCAAATCCAAGTCTCTAAAGAGACTCTTGGTTCAACACCATATTACAGTAACCCTACAATAAAAGGAAGATTTAAACTGCAAAGAATTTTAAATGCATGTGGTCTAGACAGGAAGAAAATGGTAGGATAATGTGTCCTCAAGTAATGTATGAAAAAGACAACTCAGTGCTTTCTGTTCTTTAAATCAGAATTGAATCCTGGATTTAATGAAGAGAAATCCCTTACTGTCCATGATGCCATAAGCAATTAAGACCAGCTAGAACTCATTAATTGCTGAAAAAATAGCTATAATATTCTCATTCTGTTTACCCAATGCAGCTCGGTATCCAAGATCAACAGCAATCTAAAAAAGGGGGAATGTAGAAAAAGAATGAATAAATGCATAGGAACAAAGATGCCATTTGATATTAAAAGGGAAAATTATCATTTAATTCTGTCCCAAGTTTTTTAATACTCTTGAACTCATGCTGTGAGGAGTTTCCTCATTAAACCAAATGTAAAAATGTAAAGGACATTTGTTCCCAGAACCCAGAATCAAATTTTGATAACAAAAAAATTTTTTTTTGTTAGAAATAAAGACCCCCTTATTATCACCACCAAACTATTCATGTTTTTTAAATTATCACTGAAGTAGATGAACAAGTTTTATATAGAAATCTCTTTGATAATTCACACTTCAAATAAGACCACCAAAGTCATCTCTTTCAGCTTTGAAAGCCACCAAAGAAGGCATTAATTTAAAAAATTAAAATAACCCTGTATTGTACTTGGGAAGAGATAAATTGGATATTAAAACTTAAACATTATTTGGAAGAAAGCAATGGCACATTTTAAAAATTAGCTTTTCTTCTCCGAAATACTGATAGAACCATTCTGGACAATAGTACTACGTCTTTACTCCTTAGAAGATATAATTACTGGCTACTAATGGTTTGTTGGGTTTTTTTTTTTAATACTTAAAGGTGGCTCTGTTTGTCTGATAGCAAATTTTGAGGTCACATGTGACATTTATTCCCTCTCGTTTCAAATATTCAGGGAAGCTCCTGTCCAGCATGTATAGCATAAGAATAAGGGAGAAAACAAAAACAAATAAAAACAAGTGTTCTGTCTCTTAAAATACTATTTGTATCACGACACAGAATTAATGTTATCCTTATCCTGGTTCTTATATAACAATCTCCATGAAAATGTCTATAAAACTGTTCCACAGTACGATGGAATAATGAAGTATGTCTGCCATATGAAATTTACTACGTAAGATAAAAATTCTCTTCCTAACTTTCTAAAGCAGAGGAACAGAATTACTGTGACTAACTAGAAATAACATTTCTAAATAAAAATATTAAAGAAAATGACTGGGGCGCAGGGTAGGTAGCTATCATGAATGGCCCACCACAAGTTTTATCAATGGTCTCAGGTGTGACTACCACTCATATTCACGCTTCCCCTTCCATTCGGAGGAATCCAGCCAATCTCTGAACAAGGCTTCTGCTGGGCACTGATGGTTCCCCAACTCCATAGCCCCTTTACTCCTGCTTAATTGTTTAGATGTATCCCAAAGGGAGACAAGAAGTTAAAACTCTTCCTTCCAGAAGGAACAAAACAAATGATAGACCCTTGCGAGCTGCTTTAGTCAGGAGGGAAAAAGACCCCCTCAGGCTGCAGGGGGAGCCAAGGCATCCTCAGCAGTCTGGAAAGCAACCTACCCACTAGGAAGGGGAAGGGGGAGAGCCAAGCAGAGGAAGAGGAAAGAGAGGACAGGGGAGCCGGCATGAACAAGAAACTAAAGGACTAAAGAAGCAGGACTAGACAAAAAGGAGCAGTGAAAAAATAATTTCTACTAATAGAAAGACAAATTCAGTTCTTGGTGGTTGTTTTTTTTGCAGGACCAAGGTTTTAAATGAAATTTAAAGCTCTTGTTTTCATTCCTCCTATCAAATGTAACAGTATCCCCACTACACATGCTTCTTATTCCATTCATCTGTAAACCATTCCTGTCAACTCTCAAATGCAGGTCTAGTCAATCTCAAGGTCACTGGGCACACATGCTTCTCCATTTAATAGGTTTGGGATACAACCTCGTTGCTGTAAGATTTTTTTAGCTCTTTTAATGTGTCAGTCCAGGCTTTTAATACCTTTCATCAAACTATTACTCATAACTGGTCTCACAAGACCCATAGTAGTTTAGCTTGAAGCCTGACCCTCTAAATTCACGTGTTGTGACATTCTTTGAAGGCATTTATTAAAAATCATGACAAGGATATTTGTACTGAGACCTAATAAGCAATATCTTTTGTAATTTTGGCCATGGCTAAGAAAGGTTTGGAGGTCCATAAGGTTGGCAGGGCGGAGGGGGGAGGGTTGCTGTGGAGAAGACATGTATGTTTAAGATTAGAAAGCACTATAATAGTTCATGTGAAAATTTTCATAAGGCACTAGGAATGTAAAAATCAAGTAAAACCAACAAATATTTATTAGGCAATCAGGCGCCCATGAGCTGCCAAGCACACTGCTGACAATGAACTTTTTATAAAGTAAACTTACCCAAGTTTAGTGTATACGCATAGAGAAAAGTGAAACAAATCCTAAGTATGCAGCTTGATAAACTTCTCACTAAATCAACAAACCAGAGGCACCAACACCCAGTTCAAGACATACATTATAAGCTTCTCAGAAGCCTGCTCCTCCAAACTCAACATATCCAAAGGTAGCATGATTCTTTTTCTGAGCTTTAGAATAAAAGAACCATAGAATACACATTCTTTTGTGTTGGGACTCTTAAACTGTTATGTTTGTGAGATTCATTCATACTCATATTGTTGAGTATAGCAGTAGTTGGTTCATCCTCACTAATGTACAGAATTATATTTTTCCACTGTAGGAATATTCTACAATGTATTTATCCATTCTAGAGTTGATGGACAGTTTTAAGTTATTATGAGTAGTTCTGCTATGAATATTCTTGCACATGTCTTATACATGTACCCACACATACACACACACATTCCTAGGAGTAGAATGTCTGGATCATTGAATATGTCTATGTTTAACTTTACTGGCAGTTTTCCAAAGTGCTTGCACCAATTTACATTCCTACCAGCAGTTCTACATTCCTGTCAACACTTTATTGTCTTTCTTAATTTTAGCCATTCTGGTGGGCGTGTAGAGGAATTACATTGTGGTTTAATTTGCATTTCCCTAAAGACTAATGAGGTTAGGCAACTTTCATATGTTTGCTGTACGTATTGGACACTCTCATGAAGTGTCTGTTAATGTCTTCTATCCACTTTTTCTCTTGGTTGGCTGCCTTTTCTGTATTGATTTGGCCAAGTCCTTTATATATTCTGGATACGAGTGCTTGGGCAGAAGCTTTTAATCTATTTGGTACAAATATGATATCACATACGAAAAAGGTCTACCTATTACTTCTAAAGCCTATGATTTTTCCACTAAAGATCCTACATCTTAACAAGCAAAGTTACTGTAAGATATAGTTTCTACTATGGTAGCTCTTGGGAATTGAAGCCAAAAACAGTAACTAAATTAGAAGCTTCATTCAGAACGTCATATAGGTACTGCTTGCCTTCTAACATAATGCATTGTAGAAAATATTCTCAAACCGAATATCGAAGAGTCAAATCTGAAGAGTCGAACAGACTTAATGAAGTGCCACAATCCTAAAACACCTTTATTTCAGAACAACATCATTAACTTTGCAACATCTCTGGATGAGGGGAAAAGACATTAAATGAACACATTTATTTTAAGATATCTGAAGATCATAAATGAGAAAAGTGGTACACCTTAGAATCAAAGAAGCAGAGTAAATGTTTTAAGAGATGATCTATTCCCAGTGCAACAGAAGTTTATTAAAATCCCTAATTATCTCTCATGTTTTTAGAAACAATCTTCAACAAAACAGTTCCAGCATTCAGTACATGTTCATTGTGTTCTTTTGCTTCATCATTAAGCACAGCTTAAATCTAATGAGCATCTAATTGAGGTTAAAGACCCATCCTAGTGATTTCCATCTTTATCTCAATCACATTAAGATTATAGGCTACACTACTGTGTGTGTATATATATAAATACATACACGTGTGTGTTCTCATACATACACAAAACCTTTCTGTGATTTCAACTTATTTTTATAAAATGGGGTAATGCAATTAAATATTTAATGGATTACACAAATACATATTTCTGTGTAGACAGGGATGGCAGGCCACCAAAACCCAACTGGTAGCTGAAAGGCAGCTATGTTAGTTTCCTCTGACTGGTGTAACAACTAACCACAAACTTGGTGGCTTAAAACAACACAAATTTATTCTCTCACCGTTCTAGAGGCCAGAATTCCGAAATCAGTTTCTCTGAGAAGAAATTAAGATGTCAGCAGGGCTGCGCTCCCTCCAAAGACTCTACAGGAGAATCTGTTCTTCGCCTCTTCCAGCTTCTGATGGCTGCAGGCATTCCTTGACTTGTGGCCTCATCACTCTCATCCTTGCCTCCATCTTCACATTGTCTCCTCTGCGTGTCTACCAAATCTCCCTCTTCTTTCCTCATCTTAAGATCTTTACTGAATCAAATTTGCAAAATACTTATTTTCCAAATAAGGTAAGATTTACAGATTCTAGGGACTAGCACATGGACAAATCTCTGGACCACCTTTCAATCCACTACAGCAGCCTACTGTAGGGTTGTTCAAAGTACTCTTCAGTTCGTATATCAAAGCCCCAAGTGTAGGAAAGGTAATAATGTAGGGAACTTCAACCTGTACTGTATGAAAGTTCAGGGTGCACCAAAGTGTAATGTCCAGAAAAATCAGACTGCCAGTGTCATACTATCAATGTCCATTAGAAATAAGTGTCTAGCACAAGGTTATCAACTCTGGCTAAACATCACATCACCTGGGAACATTTTACAACTACTGATGCTAGGGCCCCACCTGAGACCACTAAAATTAGAATCTGGGTGTACAGCCCAGGTTTGGGGATTTTTGTTTGCTAGTTTTTTTAAACTCAGGTGATTCAAATGTGCCACCAATGTTGAAAAACCGCCATCTCTAGCAGAAAAAAAAAACACAAAATAAGATGGAATACTTAACTATACAGGGAAAGATTTGCTTTGTTTTTATAACCAATTTAATGGAACCACTTTTTCTCCTTAGGGAGAAAGAGTATCTTTAATAATCATGTTCTTAATTTAATTTGAAAATATGTTGAGATCAGAAGTTCTAAAAACTTACATCTATAACTCTTTTAGCCAAATCAGGATATGTGAACAGGATGGCCAATGAAGAAACAGTACAAACTTTTATTACAAGGAAATTTTATTATAATCTAATTATAATCAAATTTGTTTATTTAGTTGACACTGCTTTAACTATATCAAGCAGTGCTAGCCTAGAACAAGCAACTCATGAAAATATTCATGTTATATTGAGATCATTTTGGAAGTATGCCTACTGTTTCACGATTTTATTTTTATATGGAAAACCATTATTAAGGCATTATTAGTAGACCATTATTAAGGTATGGGAAATGACAGTCAAGACTTAAAGATGATAAATCCAGTTTTCTATCACCCAGGCTAATTATCCAAACTGAGATTTTGTGTTCACATCTCTGATTCCTCTTCCTCCTTTCTGGAGCTACTCTTTTATCCAGCTACCTAAGGGTTTTTCACCATCTCCACTACAGAGAAACAAGGGAAACTCAAAAGTCAGTCCATTCTATTTCTAAATGTATTTTTTTTTTGAAATGCTTCTTATTAGAAAAAGGGAAACCTATATATGTCAAAGGTTGGACATATAACGTTACTGTTTGTTAACTCTGCTTAGAAATATTTTTATTTTGATCAGTATGATAAGTACTGATCAACAAAAGCGAGCAAAAAACAGTACCTCAATATACTGATTTCACAAATAAAGGAGGATCACATCAGGAAGTAATAAAAAGGTTGGCTCTCCATTATTACCCCTACTTGCCATTACGTGAATAAAAAATTACCAACACTAGAACATACATGTTTTAATATGAAAACTGTAAGAAAGAGTCACTAAACTTTTGCTTTGAGATATGCATTTCATTGTTATACAATGAAAGGCAAAATGTATGCCCAGGGGAAAAAGCACTTCAAAGCCCCTTAGGAAATATTCCACCCAACTCACCTATCAAATTTTTCAGAGCTTCAATCAGCCAAGAAATAGAGGTTAAGCTGTCAGTTCCTAGATGACATAAAGGGGAATTTATCCAACAACTTTCTTTCAAAATCTGAAAAATATTCTTCAGAAATTCACACCTATTTTACATGTCCTGTTCTCTGGTAAATAACTTCACAGAAACAATAACTGAATATAAACTGGTATTCAGTCAGCCACAATCTGAACGTCTTTTGTAAATTGCTTACACATTTTAGATGAATTATTGATTATATCTTTTATTTACAACATACTTTTTACCCAAATTTATTTTAATACATCTCCTTATATTCTTTGATACGTCTTGTTTTCTCCCTCAAAAAGCAAAATCCAAGAATAGCCTAGTTTTGCTTTTAGCTTTTATCATGACAGAGTACCCCTTGTTTTCCACCCTCTATCCACTGCACAGTTGCTTTTTCAAATACATTTTCTTTTCAACTCTGTATTCATTTGTTTTCTTTTCATCTTTTTTAAAGCATTGCTTGTCTTTATCAAGTACTTAATTAGGATTTCACCTTGGTGGCGGCCACTCTAATTTCTATAGACTCCTCATTGAGAAGCAAGTTTCGCTTCTCATTTATCTTCCCCTAAACTCTTCTCTTTTTTCTCACTTTCACCAGCAATATTAATTTCAATCAATTTCTAAGACAGGAAGTATGACACTAAATGTGTAATTGCATTTTACATTAGACTAAAAAACTGTTGGTTCCCTGTCATTTTCAAAATATAAAATATACAAAACAGTCGTTAAAAACAAATTTTAAAAATCTTTGAGGCGAAGGATGGCTTGATGTCTCCTCTCACAGTCCCAGTAAGACCTCTCAATCATATCTGCTTAACAATCTGTGTAAACTACTTATTTACAGGAAGGCTAAAAAACTTAATCTTAGCTTATACTAAATAACTAAAATATTTACAAAACATCATTATTTGTTAATATAGTCATAGGCAGCACTACTCCAAATCCCACAAAAATGACCAAATTAAATTAATCTCAAAGTTGCTTTCATAGCTGCATTCAATTACAGATTTGGTACTAGCCCCTAAATGTCATGGTTTTAAGCAAAAGATTAAACCTTACAGCCTTCGTTTAATCTGTAAAATTAAGATATTCAAGTATATGATAAAGTCTTTGCAATAATCTAGAAAATATTGCTTGACTATTTAAAAAGATTCACCAGCAACACTTTAAAGAGTTTTCTGTTGTTGTTATTGTTGTTAGATATACAGTATGGAAAAACTAGAAAATGTAGAAATATATATAAAAGTTAAAATCACTCATAAACCTACCAACCAGGACAAACCACTGTTAACATTTATAGACTAGAAGAAGACATCAAAATGTTATGTGTTCATAAATGTGAAAAATTAACACAGTTGTAGTCATATGGTATATAATTTGGGTCTACTTTTCCAACTTATAAACTTTGTCTTCTGTCATTAGAGTATCTAAGAAAATGTCATCTTAGTGGCTGACATCTACCACCAGAAAATTTAACAGTTACTACACAAAATGCAGATTTTCAAAGGAGGAATATTTAGCAAATGTATTTGTGAGATTTTTGTAAGACATGTTTTTGGGAAGCTGCTTTTGTAGAGGAATTGTTCCAACTTCTAAAAAGCAAATAAGGCAAACAGCAATGGCAATGATGGGGACAAAAATCTTCATTATAGATCCATGTTTAGAGTTTTCCATGTCTGAAAAAGTTGGGGAAAGGTCCAATTGAAATAGTGATCCTATGTTTCTGCTTCAGTCCTATATATAGGCAACCAAACAATTTCAAATAATTCAAAGTTCAAAATTAGTTATGAATTGACAGAATCATGTGAAAAGTTCTGAGCTTCGGTAGCACTGCCCTTCATTTTTACCCAACCTTGTCCTACCTGGATGAATGGAAAATGAGTTTGAGTTAAAAATATGCTGTTTTCTGCAGAGCCCCTCTCAATAAGCAAATGAAACCCACCAGCACTCACAAAACTGGAAAAAAATTGTTTAAAGCTGACACTAACCATGGTCTACACAAACAAGAACGAGCATTCCGAAATAACAAATTCTAAGTCTTCCACAGGCACGTAAACAGCACAATCAGGTCTACCCTAGCAAGCTCTGGTGCCAAAGAGGCCAGAGATTGCAATGCTTTTTTAGACACAACGGACTTTTAATAGAAACCAAGAGGAAGGAAGGAAATGCACATCCAAAAAAATCAATCAGAAAATATCTGAGTAATGAGAGACAAAACAGTTACTGAAAGAAAATTGCATCGCTCAGCAGAAACAGACACTGCAAGGAACACATTTAGGATTACAACAGGTACAATGTGACGGGTGCTGAAGCAGCAGGGTCTTGGAGGAGATGTTCCCACAGTTCAGTACACTCCAAGAGACCTGATTAGCTGATCATCTCAACTCCCACCTACTCCACATCCCAGACACCACCACGTGCTCAAAACAGTTCGATGCTGGCAAATGTTAAAAACAGACAAGTGGGAGGACGCCCATCCACATCTCAGCCTAGAAATATCTGAGCAAGGCATAAATTAGGCCCAATGAGGGTGGCCTTTTAATCCGTCAAGAGGCAGACAGGGCTATGTGACTCTATTACTAAACAGGGGGCTGTGGTAGTGAGGGGAGAATGCCTCAAACTTATAAGGACCTCCTGCACTTATTAAATATGAAACAGCTTTTAAAAGTCCATCACAGGTATATTTCTGACTGTAATTTTTAAAAGGGGATTTTTTTTTCCTAATGTAGTCAAGCAGGCAAAAAGCCAATCAATCCATTAAAAAATCAAAGAGACAGAAATCTATGCTTTCTCATTAATTCAGCCATGCAAAAAGCAATACTACTGGCATCTTGTTTTTTTTCTTTTCTTTTCACTGGACAGCAGTGGATAAATGGATAGCAGAACAGGAAGTGGAAAATGCCTTTGTAATATTTATCTTACAACTGGGACAGAGCTCATACTTCTGGTTCGTGCCATACCCTTGGGCAAGAGCAAGTGTCCCAAGTTATAGCAGTACGTGCAATGACAAAAGAAGCATGTCATCACGAAAAAGTCATTTCTGACTCCAGATTCTGATGGCTATCATTTAGGCACTGTGTTTATCCAACCGGTCCCCTCAACCCCCTTAACGGTGAGAATTTCATAAAAACCACTGTGCTAGGTGGTAAATTTAATATGCTATATCCCTATGGTTCTTTCGCTACTAGTCTAATAAGCCATAATTAGCTTAGAAGAAAAAGTTGAGTAAAGGAGAAGGTAATACCATAGGCGAGACAAAGAGACCCTATTTCCTGGTTGCACAACACTTTAATCACAGTCCCTGCAATTTAAATTCGCTCTTGAATGCTGATGAGTATTCCTGAAGGGTAACCTTTTGTAGACAGAATGGTTTTTTCTTTAATAAAATCTACTGTGTGCATTTTTTTTATTACAAAGTTATTGCAAACTATCCAGCCAAGGCTATTTCTTCTCAGCTCAGTGTGTGACTCTTCCTGCAGGTAGTACGGCTGTTTAACTAGAAAAACAAAAACACTGCCAACAGGCACATGCTGTGCAGAAAATATAAGTGCTGCATTTATAGACAGGAGCAGCTTTGTAGAATATCTAAGATCGGCAGCCCAAATGAAGAACAACCATCTGGTTCTTCACTTATAACTAGGGTTTCAGCCACACAGACATCTAGGACCATGAAACGTAGGTGCCTGCACTGCCCATGTCAAGCTATCGATGGGAAGCCACTCAGTAGCCAATTATTTAAGGTCACATACAAGGTGTTCAACACACGCATTCATGGACAGTTACTTTTCAGTTAATTACAGATATTAAAAATATTACACATTCCAAAATGGCTTGGAAAAAACAGACAAGCACTCAATGTTATTACAGCTGGGCAAGAAACTGCTAAGACTCAACAAAGGTATACTCCCGTAGAGGATTGGTGCTATACACAGGTGTGTCTCCCTTGATGCCAGAGATGTATGCTACAAAAGTGAAAATATTCCACTTGTCTGGGGGAGGGGGTGGGGTAATTTTTAATACGCAGAGAAATGTAAAATGTAGAGGAAAATATGGGTAACATTCCTTTTGTATAAGACATTTTAGATACACTTTCTTATCCAAAGAACTTTTACTTCCCTAGAGATGATCATCTCACCATTCACAAACATCTTGAATCATAAGCTCTCGTCCATGATTTTCCTAATAAAAGAACACCTGAGGGCTTCCCTGGTGGCGCAGTGGTTGAGAGTCTGCCTGCCGATGCAGGTGACATGGGTTCATGCCCTGGACCGGGAAGATCCCACATGCCGCGAAGCGGCTGGGCCCGTGAGCCATGGGCGCTGAGCCTGCGCGTCTGGAGCCTGTGCTCCGCAACGGGAGAGGCCACAACAGTGAGAGGCCCGCGTACCGCAAAAACAAAACACCTGGGCTTCCCTGGTGGCGCAATGGTTGAGAGTCCGCCTGCCGATGCAGGGGACATGGGTTCGTGCCCCGGTCTGGGAAGATCCCACATGCCGCGGAGCGGCTGGGCCCGTGAGCCATGGCCGCTGAGCCTGCGCGTCCGGAGCCTGTGCTCCGCAAAGGGAGAGGCCACAACAGTGAGAGGCCCGCGGACCGCAAAAAAAAAAACAAACATCTGAGGCTGTTTCTTCATTTACAGCTTAGAAAAGAAAAAGGAGTCCTGCCCCTTGATATATATACATCTCAAACAAATCCTTGGTTCCAATCTGGACCTTCATGTGTTTATTTTTCAAATATTGGAATAATTCAAATATAAAGCAACACAAGCTATAAAAGTTAAACGTAGTTAAAACACCAAGAAAATGAAATTTAAAAGCACTACCACTAAATTTAAAACTTCAGATCCTTCAGATGATTTATTGCCATGTGAAAATAAAGTCTAAACTGCAAAATTTATTTGACAGACATGGCATATTATAAGCACTCCAATATCAAAGCGTCATCGTGGTTTATGCTGTTCAAATACATTAATCTTCATCATACCCTAGGTTTTATACATACATTAAAAAAACTAATTACAAGCCAGAAGACAAATGATAAACTACACGGCAACATTTGTAATACCCCTTAATATAAATGTAACATTCATATAATCATTAAAAGATTTTGAAACCTCCACTGACCTAAGAATGTATAATCACCTATTACACCATCTGGGTGTTAAGAGTTCTCAAGGACAGAAATAATGTGTGCCCCATTTGTTCATTATTTCTGGTGAAACTAGAAAGGTTGGCCAGCTCAGAACCCAAGAATTTAGCAAATGTTTTAGCTTTTATTTTTAATATTCAAAGTAATAAAATACATGCTTATACAGCATTTAATATGTGCCAGGCACTGTATTTAATTCACTTTGCCCTCTGAATGTTCCTGTGAGGTAGCTTCTACCACTAACTTCATTTTATAGATGAGGAAACTAAAACAAGAGGCAAAAAATAATTATTTGCCCCAAATTTACAGCTAAGATTCAAACTCGGGCAATCTTGCTGCAGAGTCTTAACCTTTTTCCCACATTTCTAGAGTACAGCATATTAAACAATCCCAACCTTCCTCCCTGCCTTCCCACCTCCATCTGAAGACCAGGAATACCTGACGAGGCAAACATTCCTAACTAAATTCACACCATCTGCCATCCCTTTTGAATAAGTAGATTTACATACTCAAGTTGTTCCAAACATGCTTGAGGTGAAAGGGAAAAAGAGAAAAAACAAACTGCCTTAGACTTCTGGGAAAGAGATACTGGATACAAAAATGCAAAAAGTTAAAAATTATAAAGAATTAGAGAAGGCATTATCAATAGAGATTTCTAAACAATCCTAATCAGACCCTTAAAAACATGGGGAAAAAAATGATTTTTTTAAATTACTATAATAGGGTAATCAAAACAGTAAGGTACTAGCATAATGACATATAGACCAATGGAACAGCATAAAGAGCCCAAAAATAAACCCCGTGGGTAAATGGTCAAATAAGCTTTGACAAGGTGCAAAGACTACTCAATGAGAAAAGGATAGTCTCTTCAACAAATGGTGCTGGGAAAACTAGATATCCACATGCAAAAGAAAGAAGCTGGACCCTTATCTTACATCCTACACAAAAATTAACTCAAAATGAATTGAAGACCTAAACGTTAAGACCTGAAACTATAAAACTCCTAGAAGAGAACATAGGGGGAAAGCTTCATAACGGTGAATTTGGCAAGGATTTTTTAGATATGATACCAAAAGCACAGACAACAAAAGAGAAAAAGCGATAAATGGAACTACATCAAATTTTAAAACTTCTGCACAACAAAGGAAACAATAAAGAGAGTGAAAAGGCAACCTATAGAATGGGAAAAAAATATTTGCAAACCATGCATCTGATAAGGAGTTAGTATCCAGAATATATAAAGAACTCCAACTCAACAACAAACAAAAATCCCAATTTAAAAATGGGCAAAGGGGGCTTCCCTAGTGGCGCAGTGGTTGAGAGTCCGCCTGCCGATGCAGGGGACACGGGTTCATGCCCTGGACCGGGAAGATGCCACATGCCGCGGAGCGGCTGGGCCCGTGAGCCATGGCCATTGAGCCTGCGCGTCCGGAGCCTGTGCTCCGCAACGGGAGAGGCCACAGCAGTGAGAGGCCCGCGTACCACCAAAAAAAAAAAAAAAAAAAAATGGGCAAAGGATTTGAATAGACGTTTTTCAAAGAAGATATATAAATAGCCAAGAAGCATATGAAAAGATGCTCAACATCACTAATCATCAGAGAAATACAAATCAAAACCACGAGACATCATTTTATACCTGTCAGAATGGCCACTATCAGGAAAAAAGAAAATAATAAATGTTGACAAAGATGAGAAGAAACTGGAACCCCCGTATACACTATTGATGGGAATATAAATTGGTTCAGCCACTATGGAAAACAGTATAGAGGTTCCTCAAAAAATTAAAATAGAACTACCATATGGTAGCAATCCTACTTTGGGTATATATCTAAAAGAACTGAAAAGAAGATCTTGAAGAGCTATTTATTTGCACACCTGTGTACACTCCAGCATTACTCACAAAAACCAAGTGGTGGAGCAACCTGAATGTACATGGATGGATGAATGGATAATTAAAATACGGTATATTCATACATTAGAATATTATTCATCCTTAAAAAAAGAAAGAAACCCGGTCATATGCTACAACATGGATGAAGCTCCCTCACACTATGCTAAGTGAAATAAGCTAGTCATGGGAAGACAAATACTCCATGATTACACTTATACGAGGTATTTATACGAGTAGTCAAACTCATGGAAACAGAAAGTAGAATGGTGGTTGCCAAGGGCTGGAGCGAGGGGGAACGGAGGGAGTTGTTAGGTTGAGTGTAGAGCTTCAATCATGCAGGACTGGGGGGTTCTGGAAATCTGTTGCACAGTGTACACGTGGTTGACAATATTTCATTGTGCACTTGGAAATTGTTGACAGGGTGTATTTTGTTATATGTATTTTTAGGGACCAAACCAGGAATATACAACAGGAATATACTACCTATACCTAAAGTCTTATTTAACGACCTCATACTTTAGTCATGCCTCTTTAACCCTATTAGATTTAAATCAGCAGAAAATCTACTTGTAAAACAGCAGCAGAAAATCTACTTGTAAAACACTCATTTGAAATCATAAAAGGGACAGGGTTGAGACTGGTTTTCATACTCAATAAACATTAATCTCATCATTTTATTTCCAGATGATTTTTATTTCTCATGAACTCTTCCAAAATATGATCTCCCAAAACACAGGGACATAACAGTATATTAAAAAGCTTCCAAATACACAGATTAGGGGGAAGCAGCCTAACACAGGGCTGCTTAATAGAAAAAGAACATGAACAACACATGTAATTTAAAGTTTTCTAGTAGCCACATTTTTTTAAAAAGTAAAGGCACTGGTGAAATTAATATTTTATTTAGTCTAATATATCTAAAATATTGTTTCCAATGTAATTAATATAAAAAATTATTGAGCTATTTTACATCCTTTCATTCACAGTAAGTCTTTAGAATCTCGTGTATATTTTACACTTACAGCACATCTCAATTTAGATGCTAAATTTTCACTGGCACTACTTGACAAGTATCTAGATTTCAAAAAACTTATAGCTGAAAAAGTAGATTCACATACCCAAGTTGTTCTAAACATACTTATAATTTTCCAATAACTGAATCAAATCTGATTTAAATTTTAATTAAATAAAATTTAAAATTCATTTCCTCAGTCTGAGCTACATTTCAAGTGCTCAATTAGTGACTACCATACTACACAACAAGCGTTTCTAATAGGAATATGAAAAGGCATCAATTTCATCAGTCTTCACTCTCCTTTAGTCCTACAACATTAATTTATGATTGCTCCCATGGCATCTAATTGGTACAGTCCCAGATTAGCCAAGCAGATTCCTCCTCCCCAAGGAAGCTGTTTTCTGGAAAGCACTCAGCATTTGAAGTTTGAAAAATACAAAATGAAATGGAAAAAGTGTAAGTCATCCAGGAGGGGTGCTAAATGCAGATTAGATTTGATATCCCATTGGTGTGCTTACAGTAAATGGATTTTCATTGTAATAATTAATTGCTGGAAACACCAGAGGTAAAATATGCTTGCCCTAGTTATGTGATATTGCCCTAACATCCATTTGGAATGGTCCTATCAAGAGTAAGATTCAAAAGACGTCATCCCCTGAAAAGGGAACCCTCCTACGCTGTTGGTGGGAATGTAAATTGGTGCACCCACCATGGGAAACAGTATGGAGGTTCCTTAGAAAACTAAAAATAGAGTTACCATATGACCCTGCAATCCCACTCCTGGACATACATCTGGAAAAGACAGAAATTCTAATTTGAAAAGATACATGCACCTCAATGTTCACAGCAGCATTATTTACAGTAGCCAAGACATGGAAACAACCTAAATGTCCGTCAACAGATGAATGGATAAAGAAGATGTATACACACATACACACACACAATGGAATATTAGTCATAAAAAAAGAATGAAACGAAGCCATTTGCAGCAACCTGGATGAACCTAGATTATCATACTAAGTGAAGTAAGTCAGAGAAAGACAAATATATCACTTACGTGTGGAATCTTAAAAAAATAATACAAATAAATTTATTTACAAAACAGAAATAGAGTCACAGACATAGAAAACAAACTTATGGCTACCAAAGGGGAAAGGTGGGGGAGCGATAAATTAGAAGTTTAGGATTAACAGATACACACTACTATATATATAAAATAAACAACAAGGACCTACTGTATATAGCACAGGGAACTATATTCAATATCTTGTAATAACTTATAATGGGAAAGAATATGAAAAAGAATATATATATTTATACATATATGTATATAAGTATAACTGAATCACTGTGCCGTACACCTGAAACCAACACACCATTGTAAATCAACTATACTTCAGTTAAAAAGAGAAGTCATCGCCTGGTCTCAGGTGTAATCTTTCCTGAGAGCTCTGGTCAGCAGGCTGATCAAAGGGCAGCAAAGAGCTGCAAAGGGAGAAAACTACCCACCTGAATGTCTTTGAAAGTTACTCATGGACAGTATTCATTGTTGGGAACTTCAATCTGCTCAAACTGACCAACACACTCATTTTACTCAAAGACATTAACAAAAAATAGTAAAACTAAACAAGGTGTTACAAATATAGCCTTCATTTGGCAAGGCATAAACCACTCAAATCGCCAGTAAATTATGGGAGTTTCCTTGGAAACTTCTCAAAAGAGAAAAGGCAACTACTATAATATGTGTGGACCCAACAACAGGCTTTGCTTTCTCTACAAAGAAACACCATCTCTGTTACTAACTCAACATGGTTTATGACAGAAACAACTAACTCTTAAATAGTCCCTAGTAATAATAATAATAATAGCTAACACGTGTGTCACTTACTCTGTGCCTGTAATTGTTCAAGCATATATTACATATTTTACATATATTGTTTACTCTGCACTCTAACTCTATAAATACTTTATGATCCCCACTTTGAAGATGAGGAAAGTAAGGAAAGAGCAGTTAAATGAACAAAGGTCACACAGGTGATGAGCAGAATACCACCTTTGATTTGAACCCAAACAGTCTGACTCTATAGGACATGCTTTTAACCACTACAATGTACAACCAAGTCTATAGAATTCACCTTGGCTGGTCTGAGAAGAACTCTAAGACCACTAACTACCCAGACCCTCAAATCCCAGCCTGACAGAATTATAAACAGATGATACTTCTTCCCAACCTTCCCCACCTAAGACGCCCAATGATCTTTCCACTGGGACCTCTGTCTCTTTTCCTAGCATACACATGTAGGAAATCTGGTTCCAGAACACTGTCAATACAACCAAATTAGGGAATGCCTATCCCACTGTCCTCTCCACCCTCAGTGCTTTCATACAACTGAATGTTGATCCCAACAGAAATCCTGTGGCTTAACCAGTGATCTACAGGACCTGTTAACCAGGTCTTTGCTCCCAATATCACAAACCCCAAACCACTTTGAGTAATGGGAGCATGAAGCATGCATTGAAATCTCACCTACAATTCAAAAACTCAGAATTCCACTTTAGACAACAGTTCCAATCCCATACTGTAATATATATAGGGCTGATAATGAATTGCCAACTATTTCAAGTTTCATTCCTCTTATTTATCCCAAAAGCTCAAAGCACTTTATGAGGGAAGTGGCTATAAATAATGAGACACCCAAGTGGAAGAAAGAGAAAAAAAGAACCTAGATATGCAGCCCTTTGTAAATCAGAGATACATATTTAACCACGGCTTTCTACCCTGCTTCTTCTTATTACATAACTCCCTCTTTTTCTCCATTTAGATTTCTTCCTTGGTGCCACTGGTTTAACTGTGTGTGTGTGTGTGTGTGTGTTTATATATAATTTCTTTAATATGTTAAAGCTTGTTTAATATATTTTAGTCTTCTCTAAATGACTCATTCTGTTGAGGAAAAAAATCCTCATTATGAAAATTTAATAAGTAAAGAAACATAAACCAACATCTTAGCTAAAATTTCCAAATGGCCTTAGCAGCCAGCAGACATGAGGATAAAGAGGAACACCTCTGGGCTTCCCTGGTGGCGCAGTGGTTGGGAGTCCGCCTGCCGATGCAGGGAACATGGGTTTGTGCCCCAGTCCCGGAAGACCCCACATGCCACGGAGTGGCTGGGCCCGTGAGCTATGGCCGCTGGGCCTGCACATCCGGAGCCTGTGCTCCGCAACGGGAGAGGGCACAACAGTGAGAGGCCCGCGTACCGCAAAAAAGGAAAAAAATAGAGGAACACCTCCAATTCTTGAATTTATTTTCAGGCCCCCCCAAGAATAATAACATACCTGGTCTAATTTCTAAGATTCTCCCATATTGATAACTGAATGAGCTTCTTTTTGTGACCCATTCAACTCTTCAAACAAAAGTATTCTACAAAGCAAAGACTGCTTTTAAAGCACTCTAATCAACCACCCCCCTCAGCCTCCTGCCCCAAAGGTGATATTTCCTTATTTCAATTCCCTTTCGGTAAATTATTACATGGAACTGCATTCCTTGGGAAAAGTCCAGAGGAAATATCATCTAATTAAAGGAATTTACCAAACATTCTGAGCCCTATAAATTCTCCTGATTGGTCATGAATTTAACAACCATCCTTTCCCGTGACATTTTTCAATTCAAAAACAAACCCGAAGCAACCTTCAAAGCTAAAAGTGCTGAAATTCCAGAATCAGAAAATAACTTGCTTAGTGACCAAGATGACAGTTTCTGATTTCAGTATTCAACACAGAGGTAATTATACTAAAATCAACTTTCATAAACTCCCAGTGATAATACAAATTATTTACCTGGAGGCCCCAAAACACAAATTCTAGGAAAGGGAGCTTCCCTGGTGGCGCAGTGGTTGAGAGTCCACCTGCCGATGCAGGGGACACGGGTTTGTGCCCCGGTCCGGGAAGATCCCACGTGCCGCGGGGCGGCTGGGCCCGTGAGCCACGGGCGCTGAGCCTGCGCGTCTGGAGCCCGTGCTCCGCAACGGGAAAGGCCACAACAGTGAGAGGCCCGCGAACCAAAAAAAAAAAAAAATTCTAGGAAAGGAAGCAAACCACATATTTATTACAAGCTCTATTTTGACAGAATTTGACATTGTTTTTTATTGCGCATTAATACCACACCCTATAGACACAGTAATATTGCCTAGGATTTATGTAGAGTAGACTTTTGTAACCTCCTGAAATTAATGTTAATCGTTAAGTCTATATTCGATCCCCATCCCCCTGTGTGCATATACAAACACACAAAGCTGCTCTGATAAAATCAATGATTACACTTGCTTCTCTTTGTCAATTGCCAAGTCATCAGATCCACCCACCCGAACCCCCTTATGACTGTAAAGTTTATGGATTACTTATTTCTCATGTCTTTTTCCTGACACACTGTAACCACTTTCCTTTTACAGAACTCTGATCAATTCTCAGAAGTTTATCAGGGGGAGGATAGTAAGCAACAGAAGCAAAGACGTTTTAAGATTTTTCTTTATTACTTGGAGTCTTGCTTGCGAAGAACTTTACAGTCGTATCAGAGCCTTCTTCCAACTCTCTAGAAGAGGAAGCATTCTTAATCCTATTTAACGCAGAAAAAAATAAGGTTAAGCAAGTTGTAGAAGACCACCCAGTAGATCCAAGGTAGTGTTCAGATGCCAGGCAGCAAGTGCTGCCTTTTAAAAAATTATCCTTTTAATTTCCTAAGCTACCAAAATTAAAAAAAAAAAATTTAATTACGTCTGACATCACTCACATGAAGCAGAGTAACCTTTATCATTACAACCACCTCATTAAATCTGGCACCACTAGCAGCTAGACTCTAGCTGCTAAGACATCTCCCACTCCAGTTTTCATGGGGGTTAAAAGGAGAAAAATAAAGGTTTTGAGATGAAGGGAATGAGAACAGAACCTACAAGGCCAATAACTGGTACAACATTGAGGATAAGCTTTGAGTTTCTGATAAACTGTTGTTTTTAAGACCCCGAAACAGTCTACCTTGGCACTCTTCACAAGTAACATATCCATGTATATATTGGGTGACAATGAAATTTGTTTTCCAAATAAACCTTAGATTTACTTGAAAAATAATTTTAATAGAAAGTTTAAGAAGTCAAATTCAAAATTGCATTACATAGTAAAAAAATCACATAGAATCCTGTTTTCTCACCTGGCAAGTTCCCAAAGACAAAACCAGTTTTAGTAACGAGCCTTATAAAAGTATATCCTAAATGTTATTATAGGTTTATTAAAAAGCCTGTGCTGGAAAATAAAGATTTTTTTTAAAAAAATTGAAAACACACACTAATACATTTTTTCTAATAAAGACTTTCTTTGTATTGGACATCCAGAAAGTACCAGAGAAAAAATCTGAGAATCTGACCTTTATTATGAGTAATGGGTGTTTATTCTTCACCACCAGAGGTCAGAATCCAGAAGTAAGTCCCTGTTTTATGGTCACACTTTTGTACTTTAACTCCATGAATCTCAGAGAAGTTTTAAATGTCACTTAAAACAAAAAAAGTCCTCAATTATCAACACTAAGTATAACTCTGAAGAAAACAGATTCATCAAGGAAAAGGAAAGAGGAGGCTATCATTTTGGTTATTTCTTCTTCCAAAATACTTAGAGGAGCTAACACTCATCCAGAAGGAGGTGGCCATCCATGTCCCCGAATATACCTCATTCACAACAAAGGACCGCTGATCCCCATATGCCCCATATGCATGGTGTTAGGTGCCCTGAACACACTGAGTCAGAGAGAATTCCTGTACTCCTGAAGCCCACAAATCCCAGCTGCTCTCAACTCATCCATAACACTCAACAACATATACTGAGCACCTATTAGGGCAGCCACTGTGTTTCACATGAACGTTTGGCCTATACGTATAGAATCCTGCTCATTTTCTTGCCTTCCTATTAGAGTAGGATTTATCCCTCATCTATGATTGAATATCCAACTCTAAATATTAACGCCAGCGTTCACTGGGGCTTTCTCAATGAAGCTGGTCAAATTACTTGAACTTTTAAATACTCTTATCTTACAGATCTGGAACACAGGAAACAAACAGGAGTTTGAACCTGTCACCAAGTTTTCAGAGCTACATTAGATGCTCTCCTAACTTCTAAAAGACAGGAAACAGTGTATATTTTTTTAATTTACAATATGCAAATATAGACATTCACAACACTGCTAACAAAGGAAAATGTCCCTAGAATATTAAATACTAATTTGTGAGAATTTTTAAAAACTGGTATCACAAATCTCTGAATCAAGTATTTCACTGTACACAAAAGCAAATCAATTGTGGAACTTGCCTGGTGGCACAGTAGTTTAGAATCCGCCTGCCAATGCAGGGGACATGGGTTCGAGCCCTGGTCCAGGAAGATCCCATATGCTGTGGAGCAACTAAGCCTGTGCGCCACAACTACTGAGCCTGCGCTCTAGAGCCTGTGCTCTGCAACGAGAAGCCACCGCAGTGAGAAGCCCACGCACCGCAACAAAGAGTAGCCCCCACTAGGGAAAGCCCGTGAGCAGCAACGAAGACCCAACGCAGCCAAAAAAAAAAACATTAATTATTAAAAAAAAAGCAAATCAATTGTAATGGTCCAGCAGCTTTCCATACCCTTGAGAATGACAACTAATTCCTTCCATATAAAAATTTTCCTTTTCTTCTCCGTTCAATTCCAAACACTGTTTGTTCAAACTAAATAAATTTTTAACTGGCATCACACTCTCTGCCTAACATTTTTCATACAACTCCTCATTAAGGAGACATTAATGATTTCAATCAGACCAATTTCACTTCCTTACCCCAAAATTTAATTTCCTGTACAGTACTGCTTTCATTTCACCTTTGGAAAAAAATCTCAGTTCACAATTTTTTAAAGACCTCTGTTCTCTATTATTTAAGGAAATTCACAGCCTGGCTGAATATAAACCAATACAAGTTGTTACAAGTTCTGTTACTACTTTCTGACAGAGGAAAGCTTCTAGTATAATCATAAAAACAGTTCCACATTCAAGCAACTGTCTGTCCTTAAAACTCATTTTATAAATTACTGAACACCAAAAATGGGTGATAGGAATAAAATATGTTCATGGAACATTATAATAGGCAACATTACATGCAATAGGAAAAAAACAAAGCTAATTATTTGTATTTTAAACTTTTAACTGACTTTGGTTTCCTCCCTCTAATAAGGGTACCTATTTTCCCTTTATAAAATACACAGGTGATGCTCTCCAAACAGTAGATGCTCAGAGCTACTAAATACCTCTTGCATAATAATGTACTTAGCACAGGCATTTTGTTTATTCCCAAATCTGGTTTGGTTTTGTTGGTTTTTGTTTTTTTTTAGCGGGGGGGTTGGGGGGGGAGTTTTGACTATTTACATTTTTAATGAATTGAGGATGAAAAAGTACTACTTTTAAAAAATGAAATGAGGGTGAAAAAGTATTACTTTTAAGAAACTAAAGCAAATGCTTAATGAAGGGAGCATCTAAATTAATATCTGCCCCAACAACTTAGGAAAGAGAATTTAAGACTGGAAGAAAAAAATAATTTTAATCTGGAAAGATTCTAACCTCAGATTACAGAGCTTCAAATTCTTGCTCCATTTTTAGAATAGATAATGTATCAGCGTGTGGTTAATGCAAGAAAAACCAATCAGAACCCCAATCAGTGGACCTATATATTTAGTGACCTTTCCTCAGGAGAATGGAGAATGGAGTGTATTTATGTATTCAGTTAAAATACCTAAGGTAAATGTATATATCTTAATTATTCCTTTCTAACTAATTAACAAACTAATTAGAACTAGGCCACATCAAACTCAGGGCTTCACAGAACTGAGCATGATAAAGCATATGGTGGTGGCCAGCCCCATTAACTCCCCCCTGCCCCGCAGCGAGCCCAGTCTTCTGCCAGCGCTCCTCCTGGAGGTCACCTAAGTGACCCCACAAATCATCCTCTGAATCTAAACTTGAACCAGATTCTCGGGTTGACTTTCATACTGGAAATAGCATTTTGGTTTAAAAGTCAGTCTCCTGTGTAAATCTAGATGTATATAAGCACCCAAGCGACACTTTTAGAAGCTAAAACTGAATTCTTGAACCCACAGAGCTGAGGAAATAAAAAAACTTTAAACCTCTCTGGTGTACTACATCCTACAACAATGGTCTTCAAACTGGGCTATGTATACCCTTTAGGGTACATGAAAACTGTTCTAAAGGCAAGAAATCAATTTCTCCATCTTCAACTTCCTTGTGTCCTCTGTCCCAAAAATTATGTGCCTGGAAACGTCAACAGTTCTTTCCTAACTGCCCTTTCCTCACTTGCTCAAGTGAGGACACTTCTCAGACATCTCACCAGGGACATAAAACTTCCAGGACACCAAAGAGGAGAGCCACTAGATATAAGCTGGTCTGAGTGCAAAGAAACGTGTAAGAAATAGATGCATCGGGGCTCCCCTGGTGGCGCAGTGGTTGAGAGTCCGCCTGCCGATGCAGGGGACATGGGTTCGTGCCCCGGTCCGGGAAGATCCCACATGCCGCGGAGCAGCTGGGCCCGTGAGCCATGGCCGCTGAGCCTGCGCTCCGCAACGGGAGAGGCCCGCATACCGCAAAAAAAAAAAAGAAAAAAAGAAATAGATGCATCTACAGGCAGGGAAGCAAATACTTTTGCAAGTCAGACTGCTTCAAACAAAACTAGAGGATCCAATCTTTGAGTCATCAGCCAATCATTAAAGATAATTTTTGATGACAGATCACTGTGTGAGTTTTGCCATGTAACTTCAGGAAGTGTATAAGGAATTGGCTGTCTTTGTCATAATACTCCCTTTTTCATTTTCGGGAACAAGGTTTTTTAGTGCCTGCATATGTTAAAAAAAAAAAAAAAGAAAGAAAGAAAAGAAAAGAAGTGACGTCTAATCTTTTATCAGCTACTAAAAAATGAACATGGAGGAAAAAAAGCACCCACAGACTTGTGAGAGAGGATTTTTAAACGAAACACATTTTTACTTTTTAGTTTTATCATTTATCATAATTTGTAATATAATCATGTCATTTTGATCACCTCTGTTCTACTAACAATTGAAATGTTTAAACAGCTACTTCTGGATTGAGTAATCCTTGCAGGCACAAGGCATTTTAAAGTTTTTATACGTATGACATGAAAATCAACAAAAGACTGAAACCTGAACATGTATTATATTAGAATAAAAACTGGGGGAGAAGTAGGATAAAAGAGAATTCAAGGTTAACGGGGACAGATAAGTTTCCAATTAAAGAGCTTGTTTGCTTTTTTTTTTTTTTTAATGAATGGTGGCTGGTACAAAAATCTTTAGATTTTCATCGACTATATTTAAGGATATCATGTAAAAGGTTTACTTTTAAATGTGAATTTTTACAATATGCCTGAAATTATATCTTTTGACACAAGCTAAACTTATGGTGAAAGTTTAGATGTCAGCACAAATCTGAAGACCACAGAGCTACACAGGTAGCAGCTTGTTGGCATCCAAGGACTCTCATTCAGAGGAATGCTCCAGCTACCTTTCTGGCCTTTAACTAACAATAGCTAACAATTAGCTTGTACCTGCACTTTGAGTCTAAGAGACATTTCCTCCACTGGCTTCTGCACTTTCCCACCTCCTAGCCCCTGTCCAGACTGCCAGGAAGACAGACCCAGGCCTCCTCCAAATTCTCCCATTCTCCCTTGAAAGACCAGCTTCTCCTCAGGTGCTATGAACTGCTAATTTGGTAAGAGGGTAGAATAACATAGTGGGATTGACAGCATGGATCAGGTGACAGGTGACCTCATCTCAAATGCTGGCTCTGCCACTTACTATCTTAAGCCAGTTACTTATCCTCTCTATGGTCCAGTATCCTCAACTATCAAATGAGGATTATAATCAACATTACCTGTTCAGGGTTTTGTAAAAACTGAATGAGCTAATGCATTTAAAACCCTTAAAACACTGCTTGACGCATAGTTTTTGCTACATCATCATCAGTATTAACACCACAATTATTACTACAACTACTATACTCACACCCCGGCCCAGATTTTTATTGTACAGGCTCAAGCCCAACATCTTTATAAATAGCTGCTTCCCATTCATTACCTATGTCAGGCTACCCTTTAGCTGGAAGGAACAGACGAGAACAATCTATCTACCACATCTGATCTTTCCTGAAGAAAGATGGATGGTGAAAACATAATCGGGTCCATAAAAACTCTGCACAAATCAACTCGTGTTAAGAGAGAGGAACATTAGCAAGGGTATCACAGTGAACAGAAAAGTCTACCCTGGCCTTTCCTCAGGGCCTCAAGCCTTTGCATTTCAAAGACAGAAAAATCTAGTAGCAAGAAATAGAAAGAGCCCTGAGAACAAACACCTGGGAAAAGTCACGCTTTCTATGATCAGCGCTTCTTTCCATTCCTTATCTTGCATCAAGAGACAATAAGTGGAAAATAATTGAGGCAGAGGGATAATCTCTATCAGTGACCAAGGAAAACCAAAATAGATCTGGATGGACTCACTCTTCAAACTGATACGGATACCACTGCCTGCTCCCCTCCAATCACTCTGGCCTAGAGCGGGCTGTAAAAAGAAAAGGAAACTGCAGGAAGGAAGCCAAAAAGAGGACCACAAGAGCAGCTCTGGAGAACATGGGCTGGCAGGTGTATGGCTACAGACAGCTGATTTCACTGACTGCAACACCCCCTCCACTCACACCCCGCCCCCAAAATCACATATTTAGGAAAGCAAGGCGTTTTTAAACAAATAATTTGCCATAATAAATGTGACCCTGTATTTGGCCTTGAGGAAGCACCTTTCTGAACTGAACTGCCATAAACCTACCTTATTAATTGCAATAAACTTAAACGTAACTTACACCTAATGCAAACCAACATCCTCGGCCGCCAGGTGGAAGAACAGGCTCTCATCAATTCAACAGCACCCAGGAGTATTAGAATCACCTAGGCTGTTAGTCTGAAATACAGATTCCGGGAGCCCCCAGCCAGTATGGCTCAGTCTGTGGTGAAGCTCAAGAATCTGCATTTTTAAACAAACTTCCAGAGAATTCCTGAGTACATACACTACAGTTTTACAACCACTGCGTGAAGGACAGCCCTGGAATATCACTCAGTAAATGCACTTCATATTCACTTTGCCCACTTTGAGAAACTCAGACGTGCTGGTGTCATTTTCATCAGTGAGCTCTGGCTCCCCAAGGCTAGAACCAGGACTGCAAACTGCTTTGGGGTGGAAACATTCCGAGCTTGCAAACAAAGAGGAAGGGGAGAGCATCTTCCTCAGAGCTTCACAATCCTGGAGAAGAGTTCCAATTGGCCTGGCTTGGATGATGGGACCACACTGCTTGTCTTCCTGCTAAAAGGCTGAAGGGTGAGAGTGGGTGGAGGCACTGAGTTTGGTTTATCCTGTCCTGCGTCCACTGCATGGCCAAGATCCCTGTAGCAGAAAAAGGGGGCTCCATGCAGATGTGGCCCCTAGGGAATCATTCCTGATTAGGCAGTTTCCCTAATTTGTGTCTATTATAAATAAGTTTATATAAAAATATAAAGTTATTATACTTTATTTATGACTCCATTTTAAAATACTGACATAAATACAAGTATTCTGGAATATCTGTGTTCCTGAAGCCAGCAGTAAAGGATGCTGGTTCCTACTCCTTAAAGACGGATGTTCGAGTACTTTTAAAAGATGAGACCCTTTTAACTTCTGTTATGAAAAAGCAACATAAAGTAAACCATGCTCTGGTTAACTGGTTGAAGTGTGCGGTGTTCAAGTTAACCTTCCAGTTTCCAAGCTGCTTTTATCGAAAAATGCCTCGGGGGGTTTCTACATCAGAGCAGGGGGAAGGAAGACGTACTCTGATAGGGTGAAAACCCTCTTCATTTTGGCAATCCATCTGAACTTATCTGACTCTCCCCTCCAAATAAATTGCTGGGTTTATCTGATGGGGGATATTCATTTCAAAGTCTCTTAGAGGGGCGGCACAGAGGCATGGTGAGGCCTGGCCAGAAGAAACCTGACTATTACGGAACCTTTTGCCAAATCACTTTGCACCTTTGAAATGAGTCACATTTCGTCCTTCAATTTCAGTGTCTCCTCCACCTGATTTATGTAGGATAAAGTACTATCAAATTTTGGATATCTGTTATGACCACTGCCTGAAGGAGTATAAAACATATTTATGGGGCAGTCATTCATGAACGTTTGATACTACACTAACTTCCTCAAGAAGTTGTGGAAAAGAGAAAAACTGACTTTCTGCCAAATACAAAGGTTTTGTAGCAGCAAGAGTACCAATTTGGACTCAGGTAGGTGACTGGGTTCTTAACCCTACCCATATGCTAACCAAGCTAACTAGTCATTTTACTTTGGGTGAAGCCAGGTAAACTCCCTGTGCCCTTGGTTTCATCAAATATAAAATGAGTCAGAAGACATGATTTCTGAGAGCGCTCACTTTATGACCCTGTACTTTTCAAAAAGTCTCAGGTCTTGCTCTCTATACCAACAAAGATGAAGCATATTGTAAGATTTTGGTACAAATTCATTACTGTCTGCCTGCTCCCGCTGTGGGTTCTGGAATTATAAGGCTGGGAAAGAGCAAAATAATAGCTGCCATGCACAAGTTGGGGGAAAACAAAACAAAAACAAGAATAACATCTGGATACCCAGGCACCAGATCTTTTTGAATATGTGCAAGAAGAAGGTATGCAGCCATTTAAAAAAATAAAAAGCCACAACTGCTTTTTGGAAGATGCTCTATATGAAAATTTGCAAAAGAGAAAAAGTGATATATTTAAACATACTAAGCATGATTTACACCAACTATACTATCACTTATTCAACAAATATTTACTGAACACACTTTATGAGCCAAGAGCTGGGAACAGAGTGGAAAACAAGACAGAAACAGTTCCTGTTTTTTGGAGCCAGATAATAGCAGGAGAGCCAGGTTAACAAAAATTAAAGAATTAATTATTACAAATGTGTTGGCTACTGCACCAGAGAAGAATGTAAAGGGTGTGCCCAGAAAATCTAATAGTGTAAGAAGCTGAGTCTAGAGTCCTGAAGACTTTCCCCAGGGAATAATAATTTATCTAAGATGTAAGGGATTGTGGAGATACTACATGCTAACAGGAAAGAACATTCCAAACACAGAGAATAACCTTAGAATCAATCAAATTTTACTTCTACAGGGCCAAGTTCCAATCCCGGCTCTGCCCTCCAGATTTAACCCTACCGATGAGAGCTACTTTACTAAAAAAAAAAAAAAAAAAAAAAAAAAAAAATTAGTTCTATAAATGAAGGCTGTTCAGACAACTTGGATACACTATTGAACTTAAAAACTGGAAAACAAAGGGAGCAGGGAATTTGCATCTACTTTAGATAAACCAAACACTACCTTAAAAATTATACTCATTGTGGGACTTCCCTGGTGGCACAGTGGTTAAGAATCCGCCTGCCAATGCAAGGGACACAGGTTCGAGCCCTGGTCCAGGAAGATCTCACGTGCTGCAAAGCAACTAAGCCCTTGCGCCACAACTACTGAGCCTGCGCTCTAGAGCCCACAAGCCACAACTACTAAGCCCTAGTGCCACAACTACTGATGCCTGCGTGCCTAGAGGCCGTGCTCCACAATAAGAGAAGCCACCACGATGAGAAGCCTACACACCGCAATGAAGAGAGTAGCACCCCGTTGGCCGCAACTAGAGAAAGCCCGCGCACAGCAACTAAGACCCAACGCAGCCAAAAATAAATAAATAAATTTTTAATAAATAAATAAAAGCCACCCAGTCTGTGTTTAAAAAAAAAAAATTATACTCATTGTGACCAGGACAGAGCACATATAAAGAGTCACTAAAAGAAAGGGGGAAATCATTGGCACACATAAATTCTTTTTGCTCTGTGAAAAATAACCATCAGGACACTCAAACTCTTAATTCTGAAGACTATCCCCAAAACAATTAATCTCAAAATAAATTAGTATAATTAAAAGTTTTCTGATTAAGAGAAAACTCCAGTCCTTTCCAGAGACCACCTGGGCAGCCTCAGAACTAGTATTCTTCTGTGTTAATGATTCCTGGTTTTAATCATCGTCTTTATGAAAAACAAATAATCACTGCATTCCAGTTGACAATTCGTGTTCCAAGTTTCCTTTCCAAAGCCATCTTTAAAGTCCAAGGCAAATAAAAACCACGATACATAGTTGCTTACAGAACTGACAAGGACTCCTTTACTCCAACAGACCTGGTTGGCATCAATGATTCAAGCACATTGTGAAAATCTCCACACCACTCAAAAAATTTTTAAGTACAGAACTGAAGTTTACATCCACAAATCTGTTTGATCTCTGCAGTTGCAAAACCATATGGCACACAGAGAAAAACAAATTATCTCTGCTTATGAAATAAGAACCTTCTGTAGGCTTTGGGACAGACCAACAGCTACAATCGTCCTACTTGCTGCATATCACTATAATTAACTCTCTCTGATCCTTTTGAAGAATTGAGAGTTTTGTTTCATGTTTGTCTGTTGTGGGAGGAGGGTGATTAGAGTCAAGAAGGACGGTGGATCGCCACTGGGAGATGGGGAGAATACTAAGAGTTACCTCAGACACAAGAATTTCAATATTCTCTTTCTATGAATATTTTATAGGTAATATTTTTGTGCTTTATTTAATCACATTTATTATTGAGGAAATATACAAAGCCACGCATGTCAACATTTACGATGTAGTACTGAGGGCTGTGCTGGTAAAAAGGCCTATTTCCTTATACTAAATGATTCTATCATTTCCAGAATAAAACCAGTTTCATAATCAGTGTAATTCCCCACTCAGCGACTACATAGAAACAACAGCAAAAATATGACCTGACAAATGAAATTAAGCAATTTAAAATGTGGTTAAAATTTGCTGTCTCTGCTTCCATTCCTGCCACTAGCTCCCACCACCGCAACTACCATTTACAAAATAAAAGCTTAAAAATAATTTACACTTCCAAAAGCAAAAGGCATCTCTAAAGTAGTGAGCAAGGGGATTTAAAATCTGATCTGACAGTAACAGGATTTTAAGAATCTACTTCATAAACATAAACAGCCAACCAACGGGACTCTTAGAACCAGCAAAGACAGTTTCAGAGACAATTTGGTTAAACAGATCCGGAAATGAAATATAAGAAAATGCAAGTGAAGAGTGACAAAAAAAAGGACAAAATATTTTTAAAGACAGCAGGATCACCTCTCGTGGATACACATGCGATTTTATATAGAAAGTGTATTTAGGGAATGATTGGGTATAATTTGGATTCCCTAAGAGAAGACACTATTCTTAAGAATAACAGCCTGGCAGCCCTGCCTATCTTTCCACTTGGAGGGATTGGAATTGTGAAAGCACTTCCCTAACGCTTGATGTGGCAGAACAGGTGACGCAGTAGGTTCTCCTCAGAAGGGCTGGCTTTGGGTCATAACTAATGAGAGTTGTGGGATCTCCAAAACCCTGGGTCACCGAAGCACTCCTGGCATTTTGTCTTTATTTTACTCATACTGCACCCAACCCAACACCTTTCAGCAACACCCCATCCCACTGCCACCAAATCACAGCAGAGCCCGGCTGGCATGAGAGCTGGGATCCCAAGGACCTGGGGTGGAGGGGCACAACAGCCTGTCAGAGCTATCAGGCAGGCTGGGGAATGTTCCCAAGAACCAGACTAGGCAGGGTTCAAGGGAGAAACTTTATCTCTTATGCTCTGATCACCTCCAAATTTGAATACCTTTAAAGCATACAGACTGCAAGTACAGTCCTGGGAAAATCAGTAACATGTCACCAGGTAACAACATTAATGGGTTTACCTGGAATTCAATCTGCTTATTTCTAAACACCCTTATACATTTTTTTTTTTTTAAGAATCACTTTCTATATGGAGGTGAACTACAATGGAGAATACCTTTTATTCATTCACTATCTAACTTTGCTGTGCCCAAGCCGGATCCCTACTGAGGTGGGGATGGCATCCCATATTTGGCAGCTAATAGCTGAAGACAGTCTTTTCCTTTCCTTTTGGTTGATAGTTTATTCAGATAAGCCATTCTAAATACATTTCTGGATTCCTTCTGTGTCAGGGAGAGAAATAGCCCAATAAAAGTCCACAGGGACGTCCAGAATATGCAACATCGCTACCTACTCAAGAATAACCACAGCTTTTCTGCCTTCCTGATAGCACTTCTAATTCATCCCACAACCTAAAGCTTCTCAGCTGGATTGGAAAGCCCATTGTTTTATTCCCTTTCCCCTTTAGTGAAGGCCTTGTCTACACCTCTTGGCTACAGACAGAGAGAACAAAGGGCAGTCAGACCTATAGATTTCTGTACTTGACCTTCTTTATGTGGTAAAGATGCTGGTGTCCAAAACTGAATAAGAAAAAGGAATGTGAGTTGCAGGAATGACAAATAGAACCTACAAAAGAAGAAAAAGAACCAGCCAGAAGTTCTTTGTTACCTAACTTAGGATGTAACAAAAAAAAGATGACTTTTCAAAATAAATAAATAAATAAGTGAAAGAATCTAGGCAGGACAGAAATTCACTGGGCATGGAAACTCCATCCACAGCATTACATTTTTTTTTTTTTACAGTCTCATGTTGGCATTTTCTTGTTTTGAAAAATGAGACACCGACTGATACACTTAGCCAAATATTCTGATCTGTCATCATTCTAAATATAGGGGCCCATCTTTCGGCAAACAAATTAGCAGGTAATTATCGTCACTGAATGCTCACCCTTCCCTGGAAGCTCTACAAATATAATCAGGACTGGCAGCTAGTGAGCTTAAAACTTAAAATACCACTAACTTCACTGGAGCCACAATGCAAAAGTCCAGAGCATCAATCAGAAGGAGGGTGTTAGGAAAAGTTTTATGCGCTGAAATTTTCCAGGGGAGGGAAAATAAGAAAACACCCCCTTTATTTTGATCATGGAGAAAAGAAAAATGGATCTTAGACAATGAATGACTCCAATATTTTTTTAAGCAGGTCTAGGGATGAGCAGCCCCAAATTTGAGAAAACTGCAAACTGCAAGGAAAAACAGTCCTCCTCTCCAGTCTCCCCTACTAAGAGCAATGCAGAGCACATAAGCTTCCCAATACAGTAAGAGCTACAAAGCTAGCTACAGCCTCCAGGACTCAGAAATGACTCATGCCGTCTCCAAGACTCGGATTTAAACAACAACCATTTTCTGAGGGCAAAAGGGGAGTAAAGTTCTTAAATCATTTAATTCTGCCAATTAGTTCCGCAACTATGGCGTTAAAGAACTATGGATATTTATCCACTGGAAGTGGATCAAAAAGTGGGCTCTCTTAATGCCTATTAAATAGTGCTGATTTTCAAGCATCACTGACCAAGGTCAAATCTGAGCCAATGTGAAAGCCTCCACACTTCCCCATCACTAATCCCTTGAGCCATCCATTCTTCCAAAAGGCAAATGTTTTGTAGGAAGGGGAAGAAATACCACACAGTATGTGCAGGCACTTAATATGACTGCTTTCTACACTAAACTCAGCTCACAAGCCTACCATTTATCTATGGTTAAAGAATGAAAACACCCTGCAAACCTCCAGAAATGATATCACTACAGTATTGACAAGAACAGAGAATCAAAGAATTAAGTGCTTTATTCCACATAAATTAGGTAAAAATCTCGGGGGTATTGACTGACCATGTATTTTTTTCTGGGTATGTAGTTTTCTCCCATCAACTGGAAAAATAAAAGGATACCTCCCTGAGCATGTGTTTCCAATTAACAAGATTATCTTCTGCAAGTGTGCTGCTGATCAAACTGCACAATGATCAAGTTTAGGTTCCACTGGGTTATCAGCTACACTTAGAAAAAGTGGGGTTCAGGAGCTGGGAGAGATGAGTTTAAAAAAAACACCACCACTGTGAGTTGTAACTGTGCCCTCCTGGGGCAGAAGACCTGAGAATTAACTTACCAATTCATTGCCCAAAAGGGAAAGCTTCCAGAGTGCCCCAATTGACCTGAGAACCTAATTGTTCACTTCCTTTATAGGGCAACTGCCATAAAGACCACACCTGCCATGCTCCCAATCTAATATACACTGCAGGGTAAGCTTCAACTTAATGTTATATTCCTATTGAAACAAAGTTAACCACAGACCAGTTTAATTGTTCGCCTCTAATCATGAGTTTTAATAAACCTAATCACCAATTATGGCACCTTTTCAAAAGTACTGAATATATTTAAAATATATTCAAGCACATACATTCCAAGTCCCCAAAGAAAATACAATTGCATGCTACCTCCCCACTCCCCAGGAAGGAAAAGCTGTAGTGCGCAGAGACCTGGTGTGAGCTAGTCACCGTTGAAACTCTACATGAAAAGCCTTCTCCCTAACCCTGCACTTTTCCTCCTCCTACTCAAGGGGGAAAAAAATGTTTCAAAAAATATTCCTTGGCCCCTGTACCCCATGGAACTAATCACTTTCCCCACTGTTGTTTTTGTATGTTTCTTGTACCTAACACAGCAGCATCTTCTCTTTAATTGCCTGAATAGTATATGCTTCTAACAGGTTCAAATATTACCTAGACATCGAACATTAAAAACAGGTGCACTCTCTCCTCCCTCCAACCCCTGCTAACCATTTGATATGTATCCTTCCAGCCCAGTTCTATGCTTAAACATGTATATGCTTATCAGTTTATAGATCTGTCACATCTAACAAACTATGCACTCCATGAGAGCAAGAACTGCCTTACTTATCCAGTGCCTGGCACACTGCTGGTACAAATAGGTGCTCACTAAATATTTAATCAATCAATGATTAAAGTTAAAGCAATAGAGGAGCAGGAATCTACAAGAGTCCTGATGGGGGCTCCAGAGGCAAGAGGAAATAGATGTCAGTATCCTTACATGTGCCTATGTCCATGCCCACGTGCAATTTGGAAAGGGGGAAAGGAACAGATAGCATCTGGACCTGTGCCTCCAGGTGGTACACCAAATGACCAATGGTTAGCCAATACAGGGACACTGAGGCACAGCAGCACATCCAGATGTCTTTTGTGAAACGTATCCAGAGCAATTTGGGATTCTGGAAGGCTGCTCTGTCCCTGATCTGAAGGGCTCTCCTACTGCCTTAAAGGCACCACCCAGCCCCTATAGGGTTCCCAAGGCATCAACCTTTCCTAGGAATAGGACATTCGTGGGTTACAAACTGTGTCTGAACTGTGTTTGAAAATGTGTAAACTTCTTAGGGAAAAAAAGGAGTTCCAGAAGCACCCACAAGAACAAAAGAAAATATTACCATTCAAAGGCCAAGAAAAAGCTATTTACGATGTTAAAACATAGGGTTAAAGCATTAAAATTAGGGTGGGTCTCTTTTCTCCAAGCATCTAAACTTATGGGCTTCCATAACCGAAAGAGCTAGAAGTAGTATTCTACTCAGTAAAATTGTTTAACATAAGTTATTTAACCAATTCATATACAATTCAATTTAATAGTAGGAATTGTTTAACTTTGCTAAACTTTTTTAAAAAGGTTAATAGCCTTGCTAATTGCAATCTCAAATTATCAAAGTTGCCAACTGACAGCCACCCCAAATAATAATGAGCTTAAACATAAAATGGCATAGTTAACTACTCTATGTCAAACTCTGTTTTAGCAAATCTTCATATTTGAGCACTGAAATTAGAATTAATTAATTCATCTTTACCAGTTCACCTTTTCCTTGCCAGGTTTCCAGAGAGCATAACTTTAAGAATTCACTGGACAGAAGAAACGTTACACAACTTGGTCAGTAAAATAGCCCTGACCACATTATCATCATTACCCAGATTTATAAAATGGGCCAGTGACCAAGACATTGGGTACATGTCCAATAGTAACATATATTTTGAAATGAGCAAATTGGCTCATACACGAACCAAGCAGGCCTTCAGTTCAGTCGAGAATGGCTATATAGACTAACACTTGGCTTCTAACTCTGAAAGCTCCAGAGTTCAGAAAAAAAAAAAGAAAGAAAGAAAGGTCCACGTTTCAAGAACTCTTCCCAACCCCACATCCCTCAACTCCATCCAGGAAAATGTCCCACCTCCATCCCCTACCTAGAGCTGCCTCAACAAATAAGATGTTGACTTGGAATCCTGGTTCTATAGCTACTCAACAATTCCAAATTAATGAAAAATCAACTAACAGAACCCCTAAGCTAAGAAGAATTAAATACAGTGGCCAGAGATACTTGAATATGACCTAAAGCATCAGAGGCACGTGGGGTCACGTGGAGGTGGCGGTGGGGAGTAGAACTGTGATCGATCACATTTTAAAAGCATACCTACAGGCTGTCATACAGAGCGAAGCAAGTCAGAAAGAGAAAAACAAACACTGCATGCTAACACATATGTATGGAATCTAAAAAAAAAAAAAAAATGTTCTGAAGAACCTAGGGGCAGGATAGGAATAAAGACGCAGACGTAGAGGATGGACTTGAGGACACGAGGAGGGGGAAGGGGAAGCTGGGATGAAGTGAGACAGTGGCATGGACATATATACACTACCAAATGTAAAACAGATAGCTAGTGGGAAGCAGCCGCATAGCACAAGGAGATCAGCTCGGGGCTTTGTGACCACCTAGAGGGGTGGAATAGGGAGGGTGGGAGGGAGGCGCAAGAGGGAGGGGATATGGGGATATATGTATGCATATGGCTGATTCACTTTATTATAAAGCAGAAACTAACACACCATTGTAAAGCAATTACACTCCAATAAAGATGTTAAAAAAAAAAGCATCTGCCACTGAGATATTCATGGGTTAAATGAGGAGATAGATGGCTAGGAATGAATTCAAAATAAATCCATTCAGAGAAAGGGGGAAAAGGAAGCTGGGTGATGGTACTGATGACACAAGAAGGTGAGGTTAAGTAGTGAATACTATTATTATATAATTCTCTCTGCTTTTCTGAATATCTTTAAATTTCCATAATAAAAAGAGAGGGAGGGGCACAAAAGTATGTACATACAGTAAAATGCTAATACTAACGACCCCTCGGAGGGATTCTGGATTATTTTATTTTCTTCTGTGAGCTTTTCAACAAAAATAATACCACTTTGTGTTCAGAAGTAAATATTTACTACTAGCCTGATGATATTGCTAAAACATTTCTGGTGAAGAATGATGCTCTCATCTGGATGCCTGTAGAAGCCACCTCTGTCACAGTAAACCAAGCTGTAGCAAGGTGCAAATTTAAGAGAAAACCATTGTGCTCTGAGGCACACACACGCAGAAATCCACATAAACAAAGTTTCAAGCAAGAATGTAATAAGTACAGAATGAAAAGAATCTGACAAAAATAGCCCAATAGAAAGTAAAACAAATTAATTCCTTTTCCTGAAGGGCAAATATCATGTTAAAAAAGGTTTATTTTCCCCTTTCAGCTAAAGTTGATTGAGCCCTTGCTATGTACAAATAATTTGACTGTACTCTCACCTAATCCTCATTAATAACCCTGAGAGGAAGTACAAGTAGTATGCCCATTTCAGAAATGAAGAAACTGAGATTTAGAGAGTTTAAGCAGAGTGGAGTTGGAGTAGTGATTTCAACCAAGGATGTGATCACATCTTTGTCTTCAGGATGTCTGAGAGAAAAACAGGAGAGGAAACTCCCAGGTAGAAAGAGAGAAATTAATCTACTTCAAAAAATTCCCAAAGTAAAACGATCCAGAGCCTGGACCCTAAGTAAGAGTAGCGTTTACATTCCTTCTGTCCATCCTCAAGACCGAGGGGGGGAAAATGACTGTAAAAGGAATACATCAAGAAGAATTAAAAGTTCCATAAACTGATACACAAGCTGATGATTACAACCTGTAATAAAACTTCAGTAAACCAGCGGTATGGGAAACTCAGTGGCGCCCTCAGTGTTCAGAACACTCAGTTTCAGAAATAGATTTTGAAGTAAAGAGACAATTGCAAATCCCAGCTTCTCAGTTTACAAGTTCCATGACCCTAGGCATGTCATCATTTAGCCACTTCCCATCTCACTTTGGTCCCTATTAGTGGCGCTAACAATACCTATTTATATGGTATTTATATGTAAAGATCAACCATAGCAGAGTGCTTCTGTGCCTAGCACTGTGTTATTCACAACCCCCCTAAAGAAACCACTGTCATTCTTATTTTACTAAAAGTGAACCTTAGAGAAGCCAGGTAACTTGCTCAAAGTAACTGCTAATAAGCAAAAACTGTCTTTTAGATCCCAAAAGCTCCCATGGGCTGGCTGTTGCAGGCATCAGGACGCAGTGTCGATCCTTGTAAAACAGGCTCACTCCCTCAATACAAGTAGTAAGTCCACCCTGAATAGCAAGCATCTATGCTCCCAAATTAACACCCAAACAAAACAGTTACCAAGAAATCTTAAGACTTTTCAAAGTCTAGAGATGTCAGGAAGATTATAGAGCGGATTTCCTACAACATATTTAAAACTGTACTTGGATGTTATGAAAAATGCACAAGCTGATGAAAACAACCTATAATGAAACTTCGGCAAACCAGCGCTATGGGAAACTCAGCAGCGTCCTCAGTATTCAGAACACCCAGTTTCAGAAAGAGATTTGGAGTAAAGAGACAATTTCAAGTCCCAGCTTCTCGGTTTACAAGCTCCATGACCCTAGGCATGTCATCATTTAGCCACTTCCAATCTCACTTTTGGTCCCTATTAGTGGCGCTAACAATACCTATTTATATGTAAAGCGCCTAACTCAGTGCTTGGCTCTCAACACGAAGCAGAAGCTCAGTAAAGGCTTCATCCCCACATAATGCGCTGTGGTCGGTACCAGCCAGCATTCTTCCTCCTCAGTAACCCCAAGGGAAAAATGAACCCTCAGCTCCCCATTTGTGGATCAAAGTAATGCCCCCAGCTGGCCCAAACTACCGCCCCTCCCCTCTCATAACACAATAACATCTTTATAGCAAAGATCCTCAAATTGTGGGGATTTAGTTCAGTAACTCTCTTATTTTGCAATACTATAATTTTACTTTATTGGACTTTCAGATGGGCTTTGTTTGGCATTTCATTATTTCAGAGCCAACTTCCCACTTAAAATTCTAGACCTTGGCTTTGATAATAGAATATGAAAAATGCCAGGACATTATATCTGTCCAAGGGACAAAAACTCTGTGAGCAGCCAGAGATTGCTTTATTTGTTTATACAGTGACAACAGTCAGAATTCCAAAGAATCAAGTCATAGAATCTTAATTTTCTCCCTTACTAGCTTTTTCTGCCTTACTAGCTTGGTAGTAATAAAAAGCAACTGAGTACTCAAAATATTTTGCTTTTTCAATTTTGTATTTTGTTATTCTAACGCTTACTATAAATGCTTATAAGAGTAAAATAAGGCTAAACACTACATTTTCAAATGAACATATAAAAATTATTTCTCCTACATCCATCACTGTTGTTTTAACAATATTTCAAGCTAATTACTTCAAACTGTTTTTGTTTAAATAAGATTTTTGGAATGTCTATGACAACAAAACAGATTTAGATGTATGCATATTTATGACATGAGGGCAAAAAGGAATTCTGAATCCTTAAGAATTTCTTAGTTTGTTGTTTTTGTCAGTGTGATACAGAAATTAAACATTTAAGCAAAAATTTAAATCCCAAGGCCTGCTTTAATGAACAACACTTAAAAAAAAAGTTTACATCTCAAATTAATTGGCAATTCTAGGAATTCCAAGCAATACTGATTGTTCTCCTTTAAAAGGCAGCCCCTTCCCCAAAAAACATACTGGTCTCAATCCAGAGCCAACAAATTCCATACTTTTTACTCCTTTTGACTCTCACTTCCCACTTAGAAAAGGCTGGGTTAAAGACTAAATAGACTCTGACCTTTAAGTGTAACTTGCAAACGCCATAGCCTGAAGATGAGTCATACAGAGACTTTGTAAACTAACTACACAATTGCTAGACTGTATAACATACAAAGAAGCTACGAGTAAAACTACTCACTGAAAATAGAACGACATGCCTTTGTAGTACAGAAACATGCTCATTCACACAAACAAAACCAGGACCACCACTCATACACACATACACATCACCCCTTAGCAAACAAAGATGTATTTTCATATAGTGCTATTTAACTTTGTAAAGGAGTATTTTATTTAAGTCTTCTGAACTCAGGTGAGCTTACAACTCTGAGATTTCTCATTCCACTTATTAGCTTCAGGAACAAAGAAAATATCTGACCTACCTTTGTATTATCTGAAAGAAAATTAAAATAAGAAAACCTCTTCTAGCTCAAAGTGTTTTCTCCATGAATAGATACAATCTCTCCTTTAAAAAGCATACTCCTGCATACAAAAAGAAGTACCTCCAGGCTACTACCTAAAGAAACCATCTGGTTTGTTCTCCTGTTGATCTTTTCATGTTGCCCACCAAGTTTGAAAACTAGGTCAGAGTAAAAAAGGATTTTTTTAAAACTACTTAAACATGATACAAATAACAGCACTAAAATGGAGATAAATAGAAGAAGACCTAAAAAAGAAGTTAGAAGAAATTCAAATAAATTTCATTTTTTAAACTGGCTAAAAACAAAGCTATAATTAGCTAAATGTGACCTGAAATATAAATTATAGAATGTGACATAATTTAAGAGGACTAAACCAAACAGGTTAGGTGTTTGTCCATCTTAAGTCTCGCCTTGGTAAACTGGAATGAAGTTGCTACATCCAAAAGTATTTTTGAAAAACGGGGCTATAATAAAAATAATGTTAATAGTAATTAATTATTGAACTATTTTATGCATATGACACCAATCATCTATCTCATTTAATCCTAGTCAAAACCCAAAACTATAAATTTTCCCATTTCACAGAAGAGAAACTGAGATACAGAGAAGTTAAGTTACTTGCCCAAGGACAAAATATTTTTGCCTTTTTTTTTTTTTGACAGAAGTGAGTGGGATAGGAAGAATATTGATTCATTTAATGTCAGTGCTCTTAAACTGAAAATCAAAACCACCTGGAGGGGTTTGTTAAAATGCAGATGGCCGGTTGCTGAGCACCACCCCCAGGATCTCTGATTCAAAAGGTTTGAGATGAAGCCCAGGAATTTGCATTTCTAACAAGTTCCCAGGTGATGCTGCTGCTGGGGACCCCATTTAGAGACCCACTGCTTATAGTAATCACAATGAGATACACTAAACATTTAGAGATGCAATAAAAGAATGATAAATTAGGTACAACTGAACCTAAGTCCAGTGTTTGAATTTTCAAATTATTTGATTTATACACATTTTGAAGAACAAGAGTTCTGTGAGAAGTCGCTATGGTAAAGTATTGTATTTTATACCAGGATTAGTTCTGTAACACTGCCCAATGTCTATTATTTTGACCCACAACAATCCAAAGAAACGTTAACTCTTTCTACTTGCCTCTTCCAAAATTACATTCTGCTCCTTATAGTGACTTATCCCCATGTTTGATGTATTTAATAACCCAGTTAGAACAATAGTAGGGCAAAAATTTCAAACTTTCTCCCCTCTTCCACATTTTAAAGACCTTGAATGTTCAGACACCAAAAACATCACAAAGTAGGACAGAACAGTAACATAAATATTTAAACAACACTGATATATTCATGTAGAATTGAACTCTAAGGTTTTCAAAGTATGGAATAATCAAGTTTGGTCCAGGAGTATTACAGTTTGTCCATATCTTTCCAGAAGTTACTGACCTGGAGGAATGACCTCAAGAGAAAATAAAATAAAACAACATATCCTCAATATCTTGTAATAACCTATAATGGAAAAGAATCTGAAAAAGAATATGTATGTGTGTGTATGACTGAATCACTTTGCTGTACACTTGAAACAAACACAACGTTGTAAATTGACTACACTTCGATTTCACGCAGTGAAATTATCTCAGCAAGACAAATAGCCCCAGGTTCAGTGAAGATTCCCACTGGCCCAATCTTTGACTTCTATACCAATAAGTTAGTAACCACTTGGGCAACTATTGCACGCTTGTTCATTCACATCTATTCTAGCCCCTTTATTGCACAAAAAAGGACAGCAAGAGAAGAAAGACCACATTACCAGAGCTTCTGCCAGACGCAACCATGACAGATCGGAAAAGAAGAGGTAGCGCTATCAGGCAGGGCTGTGCTTCTGAGGCTGAAGTCCCGGTATTCGGTCCCCAGCTTCAAACCCAACAGCCAACACCCACATCATTTTGCCAGCTAGGCTATGAGGTCCTGACCCCTGCTACTATAAGATGGGAGGCTGCTTGACTGCTCAGCTTTTTGATTACAGCACAGGTAGCAGTTTCCCTGGCTAGCCAGTTCTACAGTGTTATTCTGGGAGTCATTCTTAGAAACTCAACCCCAGAGCCTGCTCTTCCAGCTCCTCCAAGATACATGAAGGACCTAATTTCCTATACCAAATCCCTCCCTGCTAAAACTGGCTGGAGTGGTATGGTTTCAACAGGTTTCAACAGGTCAATGCCACTAAACAGAAAAGGATTCCTTTTAAATTCTTATCACTCGTGAAAGGAAATACTCCATAGCAAGGGGAATTAGTAGAATCGAGCACAAAAGAAGAGACAGACAACAATCTGAAAGACCTGGATTCTACTCTAGACTCTTCCACTGACCTTCACTAAATAGGAATTTAAGAACTGCTAGATGAAGTAAAAATAAATCTAGGTAAATCATCCCTTCCCTGGTCATATCTGGCACAAAATGTGTGCTCAAAATTTCTGAATCACTCTGAGTTATGGTATGTTCTAAATATTACAAGAGCATAATGAAAAAAAAATGATTGATTAATAATCCGGGCCTCAGATTCACTATCTGAAAATGGGAAACCTATCAAAGAAAAAATGACAGATAAAGAACACTATGCCGGCCGTCCAGTACAGCAGCTAGCAGCCACATGTGGCCATGGTGCACTTGCAACGTGACTAGTGCAACTGAGGAACTGCATTTTTTATTTTACTTTAATTAATTTAAATGTTTAAAATATAACTGATCAATTACCAAGAAACCTGAATATATTTGGAACAATTCGAGTATACTAATCTACTTTTTTAACTGCATATTTTGTGAAATCTGAACGCACGCCAGATTTCGAAGACTCAGTATGAAAAAATGTAAAATACCTTAGTGATTGTTTACATTGACTGCAAATTGAATGATAATATTTTGGATATACTAGGTTAAAAAATTATATTTTAACAAATTAACTTTACCTGTTTCTACTTTTTTTTAAAATGTAGCTACTAGAGAACTTAAAATTACAACCATGGTTTGCCTTCTATTTCTATTGGGCAGTGCTACGTCAAAGGATGTAAAACGTTTAACAGTTTTTGAAAACAGGGTTAAGAATAAGGATAAATCAAATTAGCATCATGGAGAAACAAGGGGAAACAGGCTTCTATAAAGAGCCATGAGGAGACTTAAAAAGCATCTCTCCAAATCAGACTTTTAAGTACCCTAGTAATTTATGCGCAAGAATCCTGACTTTTGAAAGAATACATATAAATAAATCTTTTTAAAAGAAACGTTTAGCAGGGAGCTGACGAGAGCCATTATGGGGGTACACAAAGTTAATATTCTATGAAATAGCAAAATATGAAAGGTATGAGGAAATGCAGTCTTGTGGTTAGAGCGAAAGAGCTTTCTTCTAACCTTACTCTTTTTCCCCACGACTAAGTCCAAAGTCAAGTTAGGGACACAGAGGGGAAACTAGACAGGACAGTGTAGGTGTGAAGCAGGCCTCCAGCCTGCTGACCCTCAGAGGTCAGAGTGGAACACCTAGGGAGGGAAAAGGAAGTTTTGTTTTCTTCAGGGGAGGGGCAGGCATGGGGTAAATACAACTTACATGCAGGCCCCAGGTAGCTTCTTCTATGTACAACTAGTTAAATCTCACCAGACTTGTGTGAGGCAAATAGGGAGCAATGCGGTCCTATCCCAGTTATACAAATGAGGCCCCCCAAAAGCAAGCCCTTGCTCGTTGTCACCTTAGCGAGACCCAAGTGCTCTGGGTTAGCTACCACAGTCTCACAACATAAAGAGACTACCCAGCTCAGTCATTAACGTGCACACAACTCCAGCCTTGCTAATGGTCCTAAAGACAGTGCCACCCACTTCCTTCTTTGCTCTCTTTCTTCCCTGTGAGCATTTAACAAGTCCTTAAAACAAACAAAAAGGTCAAATCTCTTCTCTCCATTTATGGAAGTTATTAACCAAAGCAAATCCATCGCGGTTAACTAGACAGTGACAAGAGTTACATCTAACACCTTGCCTTTAGTTAACACGACTTTTTTTTTTTCCAGCTCAGTTTAGAACTCAAAACCAATCTCTTGACAAATACCCTTGCACAGACATACCACCACTCTTTTCAGTCCTGAATAAATTCAAATTGGGACCCACCACTGTAAAGCTGCGAACCTTCATAAGACAAGTTCTTGGGTTCTCTTAGGACAGCTTTTTAATCCATTTGCTTTGAGCAGTTTTATCCAGAACACTCAGTATATAATGACTAGTCCTACAGATGACCAAGGTTGCAACCAAAAAGCAGTCAGGGATGGAATGACTTGAAATACAATGTACCAGTTGACCCCTGAACGATGCAGTTTGAACTGTGAGGGTCCATTTACACCAGATATTTTTCAGTATCCCAATCTGTGGTTGATTGAATCCGAGCATGCAGAGGAATGGACTATAAAATATATGTGGATTGACCCCCGTGTTGTTCATGGGTCGACGGTAGTTTTCCTTCCAGACAGGCAAGACTTACCAATGTTTCCCTTTTGCCTCCCCTCCCCAAACATGCCCAGGTAGCACCTTGAAATAAAGCGGTCACTGTTCATTTTTATTTAAAATAGTTGCCATATCAGACAGAACCTTCTAATCATATCAGATTAGAGTGCCAAAGGAGACAGTGCCCCATCCTCCAGTGTGAGGGATTACACTGAATCTACAGCAATTAACAAGGGCCAACCTGCCTAACCACCTAAACAGAAAAGCTTCTGTCAACAGATTTTATTTTTAAATATACAGTATATTCCGAACAAGCCATGCAAGCTAAGTTGCGTTTGTTTATTCACACGGAAGGACAGTGCCAAATTCCAATTCAAGATTTACCACGGCTACATCCAATACTTTTTGGTGCTATTTTGTTTTTAAAATAAATTTATTTATTTATTTATTTTTGGCTGCTTTGGGTCTTCGTGGCTGTGCGCGGGCTTTCTCTAGTTGTGTCGAGCGGGGGCTACTCTTCACTGAGGTGCGTGGGCTTCTCATTGTGGTGGCTTCTCTTGTTGCGGAGCAGGGCTCTAGGCGCACGGGCTTCAGTAGTGGCACGTGGGCTTTAGCAGTTGTGGCACATGGGCTCAGCAGTTGTGGCTCACAGGCTCCAGAGTGAAGGCTCAGCAGTTGTGGCTCACAGGCTCTAGAGCAAAGGTTCAGTAGTTGTGGCGCACAGGCTTAGTTGCTCCATGGCATGTGGGATCTTCCCGGACCAGGGATCGAACCCTTGTCCCCTGCATTGGCAGGCAGATTCTTAACCACTGCGCCACCAGGGAAATCCTTGGTGCTTCTTTAAATTCAAGTTATCAATAGACTCATTTATGACTTAGGGCTGATGGATGAACCTTTCAAGATCATGTTTCATTTTAGAGGACGGTTGAACTCACATATAGTAAATTCTGACTTAAATATAGTAAACTTCGACAATTCAGACACTGTTGTTTCTTAAGTTCTTTGATACTAAAGTGAGAGGGGGGAAGTTAATGTTTACCTTAGCATTATCAATGTGAAGTGGTAGTGGGGGAGATGTTTAAGCAAAAGAATTACATAAACAAAATTAAAGAGGTGTTAAACAAATTCTTTTCACTCCCTTTAGAAGTTCCATTTACATACTGACAATGTAAACAGCAGCCACAGTAGTGCTTTGATCTGCTAATTACAAAATATTTTTATCGTTTCATTAAATCAGGAGTTCTAAGAGGCCACTTTAATGATTAAAAGGGCAGCCTGAAGAAGTCTTCTCTAACTCACACTAAAAATTTGCTTGGAGAAAAAAAAATTGGGGGGGCAACAGAAAGAGGCTAAGCAATTCGCTAACTCTTGGGGTGGCTGGCTCCTATTCTAACAGGCAGGTCTCAAACCAGAGTTCAGGAACAAGGACAGCTAATTAATAGACTCAAGCTGTTAGGCCCCTGGTAGTCAACAGGAGATACTGAAGAGGACTCCATCCATCCTCAGTCGCTGAAGCTCCTTAACTTCATCTGCTACCCACTCAATGACCGGGAAACGCTACACAATTTTATCGGGTACCAGGAAAATATTTCACATCTAACATTTCTTCACAGAACTAACCCTTTAATTTGGTAAGAGAAATACCACTACCTTTGGTTCTTTCTCTAAATGATAAACAACCACAGAAAGGCATTTGAAGGTGCTATCACTGCTTAAGGACAGTAAACCCCTTGCAGTTTGAAGATGTCTCCGTTTTTCTCTTTTTTCCCTCATTTTTAAAACAGAACAAAGTCTGTATCTGATGCTCAATCCATGAAAAAAAATTTTGAATTTTTAAAGCATCTTGATTTCAGTCCTCTCCCTTACGAAACAAGACTGAACCCAAAATGCCCTTAAAAATTAATAAACTGTACATTTTAGAGCAGTTTTAGGTTTACAGAAAAAAGTGAGCAGAGAATACAGAGTTCCCATATTTTCCCTTACTCCATCTCACCTCACCCCACTACATTCCTATTATTAACATCTTGCACTGGTGTGAGACGTTTGTTACTACCGATGCACCAATACTAAAGTCCATAGTTTACATTAGTGATCACTCTTTGTGCTGTAATTCACCCAGTTTTCACAAACGCATAATGCCTTATATCCACCATTACGGTATAATACAGAACAATGTCACTGCCCTAACAGTTCCCTGTGTGCCCCCTATTCATCCTTCCTTCCCCCACAAAACCCCTGGCAACCACTGATCTTTTCACTTCCTCCAAAGTTCTGCCTCTTCCAGAACGTCACAGAGTTGGAATGATACAAAATGTATGCTTTTCAGACTGGCTTCTTTCACTTACTAATATGCATTCAAGGTTCTTCCATATCTTTCTGTGGTTTGATAGTTCATTTCTTTTGTTGCTGAAAAATATTCCATTGTATGTATGTACCATAGTTTGTTTACCCATCACCTATTGAAGAACATCTTGGTTACTTCTAATTTCGGGAATTATGAATAAAGGCTGTTTTAAACATTCATATATTGTTTTTGTGTGTGGACATAAGTTTTCAACTCATGTGAGTAAATACTTAGGAGCACGATTGCTGAATGCTATTGTGTATTAATCTGCTTGGGCTGCCATAACAAAATACTATAGACTGGGTGGCTTAAACAACAGAGATTTATTTCTCATAGTTCTGGAGGCTAAAAAGTCCAAGATCAAGGTGCCAGCTCATTAAATTTCTAGTGAGAGCTCTCTTCCTGGCTGGTAGATGGCTATTAGGTCCTCACATGGCTGAGCGGGGAGCGGGGGGGAAGGAGGGGGAGAGAGCAGTCTCTCTACTGCTCCAAGTCTCTCCTTATAAGGCCATTAATACTATCAGATCAGGGCCTCACCCTTTTTACCTCATTTAACCTTACTTACCTCCATAAAGGCTCCATCTCCAAATACAGTCACATTGAGGTTTGGGACTTCAATATACGAATTTGAGGGGGATACAAACTTTCAGAGCATAACACACGTTAAGAGTACATTTAGCTGTGTAAGAAATTTCCAAGTGTCTTCCCAAGTGTCCGTAACATTTTGCACCAGCAATGAATGAGAATTCCTATTTCTCCACATCCTTGCTAGCATTTGGTGTTGTCAGTGTTCTAGGTCTCAGTCATTCTAATAGGTGGGTAGTAGTATTTCATGTTGTTTTAATTTGCAATTCTATAATGACATATGATGTTGAACATCTTTTCATACGCTTATATGACATCTGTATATTTTCTTTGGTGAGGTGTCTGCAACATGCTATTTTCACTATTCTAAAAGTATGTTTTCCAAAGTGTGGTCCTATGGCCACCTTAGAGTGGGATCACCTGTGCTGCCTGCTAGAGATGTAGACGCTTGGGCCCCATCCAATACTAATGTGTTAGACTTTTCTAATGCACTCAGGACCAAGAAACATTAAATTGACAGATACACAGGGGGAGAAGGGAGGGAACACTGACTATCACCAATGGTCAGCCTCACTCTTACTGTATTGACTGGTTAGAGACCTGCATCCATTATCTTTTCCTCACTGGCAGCTGACTTTTAAATCACAAAGTCTTTCAAAAAGAATAAATATAATATGGATGGGTACTCTGCCATGATCAGGAAGTCAAGGCTACTCAGTGATGGAAAACAAAGGGGGGGGGTGGGAATGGGAATTGAGTTGTTTGACCCCAATCCCCCTGGAAAATCACTGGAAGCAGGGTGAGGGGTGGGTGGGGTAAGGTTGTGGGGGGGGGAGGAAGGGGGACAACTGGTTCTACTCCTTAAAAATAAGCTAAACTAACCTGCCAAGAAGAGAAGAGGCAGAAGTTGGGCATGCAGCTGGGAAGCTGAGATAAGCAAAATACCATGGAAGCAAATGATTCAAACTATGACAGGTCACAAATCAAACTCATTTTTAAAGCCCCTAATAAGCCTCAAAGAAATTTTTTTTACTTCTTTCCTTCCAAGAAGGAGAGGAAGGAAGGGAGAAAAAGCAGTGAAGCAGTGGGCCTTGCTGGTGAGGACAGGAAAAGAAATAGCTGCCCCTTCTCTAACAGGTGGGGGTGGGAGCAGAAAAAAAAAGAAAAGAAAGAAAAAATATAAGAGACTAGGAAAGAACTATTCCTAGTATAATACTCTTTTTTCTTATCTATATTCTACATCCTTTATTTAGACTTTTTTAAAGTTTGCAATGAAACCTCCAATCTGTTTTTAAACCAAAAGCATGATTCTTTCCTGAGTAGTAAATCTGATTGATTAATTTTCTTCAAACTCTCTAGGTAGTAGCCAGCCAATTCTTTTTTAAGGCGTCAAGTACAAAATAAAAGGCATTAAAAAACAAAGGCATGATTCTGCAGTTTAAAATAATGTTAACGTGCTAATTTCTCTTAAGTGTTTTAAACAAAAGTTGATATTTTAATTACTGCATATTTCCAAGAGATAAGCAAGTGGAGAAAATTATTTCCCAATGGGTTCACATCTACAAAGAAAACTTTTTTGAAAACCAGTAAGACCCAAAATAGATAAAAATGATTTTCTTTCATGGCTAAAACTTTAAGCTATAATCAACTGTAAATCAGACTATTTACTCAAAACATTCTTTTGGTAATGGCAGATAGTAATAAATTTCTTAACATCACTGATTTATTAGCATTTTATCATTTACAACACATTCTCATACATAATCTCTTTTTTACTCAATCCCATTATCACTATTCTGAGTGAAGTGGAAGAAGCTAATCTGTCCATCCTCATTCTATGTAAAAGAAAGCAGAGTCTCTTGGAGATTAGGGAAACTTTCTCCCTACATGGTCTTTAGCACACAGCAAAGCCAGAATTCAAATCCAGGACTCCATCTCCAAGACAAAGGAGTCCCCTAATCTTTCCACTTGGTAATAATACAATAACACATAAATTATAAGACACAAAAAAATCCATAATGCAGTTTTAGAGTACACTGGGAAATCTTAAAAAAAAAATTTAAAAAAAAGAGAATTTGAGATTCTGTTCATAGCTTTGTATCTCCTGAGTTCCCCCTATAACAGCACTAGTACTCCAGACCATGGTGTTAACCGGAGATTTCTAGGCAGCCCTCTATATGGCAAGTTATCTGCCGGGACAAGACATTCTGCAGGTAATGAGCAGCCTGTTTGCAAAGTCATCTATGCCAGTTGTTAGAAGCTGGAAAACCTTTGTCTACCTTTCTCTGCACCAAGCACTCTAACCTCCTCAGCTGTTACATCCATTTCAATGGGCAACAAACAACTCCCTTCAAGCTTCTAAACATCCAAGAAGCCAGGATAGATGAAAATGGCAGTTGTGCCCTCCTAGGAATTCCAAATCCCCTTTACGTTAGTGCTAAGTAGAGAGTCTCTACACGTTTTTGCTATCCTGACATTAAAAAAAAAAAAAAGAACACAAGGGACATTTAATCACATTACCCACCCCCCAATATATCTATTCCAAAGTAATACAAAATAATATCAACATTTTGAAGACTTGAGTTTCAGAGGGTTTTTAAATCCATATTACTTTCAAATAATGTTGGCACTTTAGTAAATTTAGTGGCATTTTTCAACCTGTTGGACTGCTTTTTCAAACCTAGTTTATTGTTCTTCCTAATTTATCCGGGATGTTTTTTCTAACTTACTAAGGGCAGGGACTCTAGGGATGAGTGAAGTTGTTCCCCCTACTCCAGGGCAGAGGTGCTCCAATTCAGAATCACCAGGGAGCTTGCTTAAAATGCAGCTTCCCAGATTGCACTCTAAAAGATTCTAAGTTCATACAACTGGAAGAGGGTCCAGGAAGCAGCATATTTTTAAGATAGTTCCATTGTAGGTAGTGATCTGACAGGTGTGTCCAGCAAATGCTGCCACAAAAGGACTCACCCTGGCCCACAGGACAAACTTATAAACAGACATTTTAAAACAACCTGCGAGTGCTGAAGGCCATAAAAAGGGAACTGACTCCAGGTGTGGCACCAAGGGCATTCCAGACTCAGGGGGACAACTTACACAAAGGAAGGAAATAATGAAATGTTTGGAGAACGAAGGATCATCTGAAAATTAAACTATGTCCAAACAGTGGACTCAGCCTTTGAGGAGTATCTTGCTTGTAAAATTTTTCACAGAAAAAGGCTTTTAAGACAAAGGTGTTTAAGCAGGGAAGTGAATGATTGGATGTGTATTAAATGTGAAGGACAGTTTCTAAGGAAGATTAAACTAAAAGCAGGAAAATGAGTTCTCCAATGGAAAACAAAAGAAGAGTGTTTTTTAAGAGATGCTGAAGAAACAGAATGAATAGGAACTGGTGAGCTACCAATCCTATTAACATATTTTCACTCCCAAGTGAAACCGATAAAGACCTGTATCAGAGAGAAAACAGGGCAAGTTCACGGGTGGACAGTTTACCTATTCCAATCACATATCTCAATAACATAAAATGGAAGATGAGAAATTGGATTTTTAAGCTCATAATCCATCCTTACTTAACCCTAGCATTTGGTTATTTCTAAGCCATATTGCCCCTTTCCTGCCTTACATGTAGCTTAAGATACAAGCCAGAATAATTATATATTAAATTTATTAAAATGTAATTTAAGTTATATATTAAATTTATTAAAACGTAATATATATATATGGATAAATATGTAGCACTATGGCTGGATCGTATGGTGTATTATTCTGCTCAGGCTACCATGCCAAAATACCATAGACCAGGTGGCTTAAACAACAGAGACTTATTTTCCCACATTTCGGGAGGCCAAAAGTCCAAGATCAAGGTATCAGCCACAATGATTTCTCCTGAGGCCTCCTTCTCCTTGGCTTATGGATGGTCATCTTTTCCCTGTGCCTTCACAGGGTCTTTTCTCTTTACGCCTGTTTCTGAATCTCCTCTTCTATAAGGACATCAGTCATACTGGATTAGAGCCCATCCTAATAACCTCATTTAATTGTAACTGCCCCCTTACGGACTCCATCTTCAAGTACAGTTACATTCTTAGCTGGGGGGTTGTACTTTCAACATAAAAATATGACAGCTGGGGGGACACAATTCAGCAGATAACACTACAGCTGGCTACACATTTTTAAAATTTGAAGTAAACATTACCTCCAAAAGTTTGAGAATTTCCTTAATAAAGTACATCAGCAAAAGAAAATGAAACCAAAAACAAACAAACAAAAAGAAAACCCCACCATTACACTCAGGACTCGTCAGACCCCTCCTAGAATCCACGTTCACTTCAGGGAGAAGATTACCAGGAGGTCTGTTCCATCATTCCAAGATCAAGAATCAGCTCTACAACTATCCTGGGAATTTTAAGTCACTCCCTAAGGGCAACAAAATTTCAGACAAGTTGCTTTCACACCCATCCCTGGTGATAAAACCAAAGAAGCAATGAAAGAGAAGGCAAAAAGCAAAAAAAAAAAAAAAAAAAAAAAAGTTTATATAGTTACATTCCAACACTTGCTTCCAAAGCTGTTAAGTGTATGATGGCATTCTTGATGTCCATGCCCAGAACTTAATAAAAGGTCACAAAATTTTCCTGAACTGTAGCTAAATCTACAGAGGCAGAAATTTCTTCTGAAACAGCATAGCTCTTCAGAAGCCACAGCATATCCAAAAGCAAGAAACAAGGGCTTCAATGCTGTAAATTAAAACGACTATAAACATTTGACTAGAATCAGTTCCCTCCCCTTAGACCCACCTCCAACAGACCTCAACATTTAAAAATTATTGGAGAAATTAGGTTACATAGAGAATTTTATATTATCACAGATTTCACTAAATTAACCATAAAATCAAACACAGAAAGCATTTGCCATGATATAAACTGATTCAAAAACCATATAGTAATCGATAAAAATGGGGAATGGAATAAATCCTATACCTATCCTTTTAAACACAGTACTACAAAACTAGGAAAATAACCAGTGTGCAATTCCAGTGTAATAGCTAATTCTGGTTCATCCACAATGGATCATCTGTAGATGCTAAAATCATTATAAGAAAGACCATTGTGGAACATGACATGTGAAAGATACAAAGTATCGTCACACAGTCACTTTGTAATTGCAAGGGGAAAAGTGTATCTTTTCAATAGCTTTTGCCACTTCCACCAAGTGATAAGCATTAGTGATATCACTAATATTGGGATAATCAACACTAAGTGCCTCCCGATGTGAAGTGCAACAAGAAATACCTATGGAAGTGTCTTGCTAAATATACTTAACCTAAATGCAACAAAGCTTACAGATCTAACTCCAGAGAATTCAAGTTAAATGACTATGAGGAAATGATCAGACAAATCCAGATTGTAAGAAATTCTATAACACAACTGGCTTAGCTTCCTAAAAGATATCAATGTCAAGATCAGAAGGGGGAAAAAGGTGGAGGCATGGGAAATGTCCTAGATTAAAGGATACCAAGGAGACGTGACATCTTAAGGCTAACATTAAATCTCAGATGCGATCAATGGTTTTATGGTTTACAGGAGAAAATTATTGTTCTTAGGAGATACACCGTTAAGTACTTAGGGCTTTGGTAAGAGGCCATGATATCTGCGACTTACTTTCAAACGATTGAGAGGTATAAATATAAACAAAGACATAAAGTACATGGAGAAAAGTATTAACAATTGATGAACGTGGGCATTCCTTGTACTACTTTTTCAACTTTATTGTAGGTTTCAAATTCTTCAAAATAAAGTTGAGGAGGCTGTCATTTCATGGAAATAAAAAATAAAAGGTATGGGGATGCTCAAAACTAAAGACTTGCATAAAACTTGATGGGATCCTGATTTGGGAAAAGAGATATTTAGGAGACAGCTGGATGTTTAAATAGGCCTGGCATTATTACAAACAAATTGATTCTTTCTTTCTTGAGTGATAATTATAACACTGTTACACAGGACAACATCCTGAGTCTTAGGGGACACATGCCCTAAGTATTAAAGGCTCAAATATGGTGACTGCAACTCACTTTTAAATGATACACACAAGCCAAATATGGTTACATGTTAATGAATGGTGGCATATGAACGTCTGCTGCATTATTCTCGTAACATATACTTTTTGTCATAATTAAATGTTAAGAAAGTGTATATTACCAAAGCCTTCACATTTCCCTTTACATTTAATGAATTTATTAGCTTACTAAATTCTTATGAGCATATCGGGGGGACTTTCTAATAACACAGAATTCCATTTAACAAGCAACATAATTAATACTCTAAAGTATTCTTCACCAACACTTCAGTTACCCATTATTTTTTTAGTTTGGAAGGGACACTGTGAAGATCCTCCAAGGTTTTTTAAAAAATGTAACACATACTGCTTCTGGGTTGGTGAACACATGGAGATTTGGGGAGAGTGGAGCGCTTGGAGGGAGTGGGGAAGGAATCTCCATGCCTTTTCCCCATACCTTGTCCTATGCATGTCTTCCATCTGACTGTTCCTGAGTTATATCCTTTTACAATAAACTGGTAATCTACGTGGCAGACTAGGTACACTGACTGACAACCCTGTGAAAACAGACAATAAAAAACGGGGAAAAATTATAAAAAATTGAACTGGCAAAAAGGTAACTAATAAGAGGCTAAAAACTTAGAAAGGTCATAAAAGTGCCCTCCCCATACCCAGAGGAAAGGAGCATCCTTATCTCTGAAGACAAAGGGACAGCCAAGAAGAATCCTAACAAACAGGCCTCGCTAAATTTCTCCCAGTTTACTACAGTTACCTCAGATGCCCCAATCTATCCTATTTCTTCATGACCGCCTACTCTTTATCAAGAGTAGCAAAAAATACACAGCTCTGTATCTCTGGTTCTTCATTTCTTATGAAGACTCCCATGTCACATAAAACTTACGTATGCTTTCATCCTATTGAAACAAAAATGTAACATGTAAGTTTAACTAAAAAGTCCCATCAGATCCTTTTCCTCCACTTATCATTCCCCACAAAAGCACATATACCATCTTAATTCCTGTAAAAAGAAGTCCTGTGGACGTTACTATTTCTCTAGTCCAGTCCTGTCCAATATGGCAGCCACTAGTTACAGGCAACTATTAAACACTTGAAATGTGGCTACTAAGGAACAGATTTTTTTAAGTTTATTTAATTCTAATTAATTTACATTTAAATGTAAATAGCCACACGTGGCTACTGTTTTAGACAGTGCACCTGTAGATTATATACAAAAACCTTAAATTAAGGACAGGTTTCAGGGAAAACTATTTTATAAGCTTTTATCACCAGCTAATTCTAGATCAGGAGTTGCCTCCTTTGGACTTTCTTATAGCACTTTTTCTTTAAATTTATTTATTTATATTTATTTTTGGCTGTGTTGGGTCTTCGTTTCTGTGCGAGGGCTTTCTCTAATTGTGGCAAGCAGGGGCCACTCTTCATCGCGGTGCGCGGGCCTCTCACTGTCGCGGCCTCTCTTGTTGCGGAGCACAGGCTCCAAACACGCAGGCTCAGTAGTTGTGGCTCACAGGCCCAGTCGCTCCGCGGCATGTGGGATCTTCCCAGACCAGGGCTCGAACCCGTGTCCCCTGCATTAGCAGGCAGATTCCCGACCACTGCACTACCAGGGAAGCCCAGCACTTTTTCTTTACTGCAAAAAAATAGGACCTCACTAAAAGTTTGCAGAATGAAACTAATAAAGCTTTAAACCTAGCCTAAATCAACAGAATTACCAGAGAAATTACTACATTCAGTCAAATGTATAGGAGTGCCCTGATTTAAGATGTCACAATTGTCAAGACTGATAAAAAGGAACGGATTTATTTGCAGGTTTCATTTAAAATAATAGGCTCCTTTAACACACTAAAAATATGGTTTCACTTACAAAAAGTTATTTTAAACACACACAGCTAGAAACATCTATTGTATGAGGTAAGATACGCTTGGCCCAGAATAATACAAAACATTGCTGCTACCTAGTACCACGTTCTGTCACTTACCTACTATTTGACTTTGAGTAAGTTACCTAAACCCTGTGCCTCAGTTTCCCCATCACTAAACTCAGGATTATACTATATTTACTTTATAGAGTTATTGTGAGATGTACTGAATAACACATTAAAATCATAGAAAAGTATCTACACATGGTAAGCATTCAATGAACAGTTGTTAACTATTTCCTACCAACTAAGAGGTTATATTTTTGATGGATGGAAACAAAGCAAACACACACACAAAATAATAGAGTAAAATTACCAAAGCAGCTAGATATACATTTTTAATTAGGTCTAGTTCAATCCAGGAAACAATGCTCTTTTTTTTAAATTTTATTTATTTATTTTTGGCTGCGTTGGATCCTCACTGCTCCACGCGGGCTTTCCCTAGTTGCATGGAGCGGGGGCTACTCTTCGTTGCGGTGCGTAGGCTTCTCACTGCGGTGGCTTCTCTTGTTGTGAAGCACTGGCTCTAGGCGCACGGGCTTCAGTAGTTGTGGCACACAGGCTCAGTAGTTGTGGCTCGCGGGCTCTAGAGCGCAGGCTCAGTAGTTGTGGCGCACGGGCTTAGTTGCTCTGCGGCATGTGGGATCTTCCAGGGCCAGGGCTCGAACCCATGTCCCCTGCATTGGCAGGCAGATTCTTAACCACTGTGCCACCAGGGAAGCCCCAACAATGCTTTTAATAAATTGTATTGCAGCAACCAATAACCCTGGAATGTTGGTTGACATGCGCCTTATATAAGAGAGAAGACATACCATCAAGGTTTAATTTATTTCCCTAATGTATAAACATGAAGACACTGTGTCAACATTGTTATTAATGAAAGTTAGGGATACTTTTTTAAAATAACAGTTTTATTGGGTTATAATTCACATACTATATATTCACATATTAAAACACGCAATTCAATGGTTTTAGTATATTCAGATATGCTCAACCATCACAATTTCACATTTTCCTCATCTCAAAAAAAAAGAAACCTGTACCCTTTAGCTATCACCTTCTCTTTTACCCCAAACTCCCCAGCCCTAAGCAACCACTAACCAATTTTCTGTCTTCATAGGTTTCCCAATTCTGAGACTTTTAATATAAATAGAATCATATAATATGTGATCTGTGGCTGGTTTTTTTCACTTAGCACAATGTTTTCATGGTTTATCCATGTTGTAGCATGTATCAATATTTCATTCTTTTATATGGCCAAATAATATTCCATCGTATGAATTCACCACATTTTGTTTATCCATTCATGATCTGATGGACATGTGGGTTGTTTCTAGCTTTTGGCTACGAGTAATGCTGCTATAAAAATTCATGTGCAAGTTTTTGTGTGAACATATGTTTTCATTTCTCTTAAGTAGATACCAAGGAGTAGAACTACTGGGCCATACAGTAACTCTATGTTTAACTGTTTGAAGAATTGCCAGACTGTTTTCTAAAGTGGATGCACCATTTCACTCTCCCTCCAGCAGTGTGTGAAGGGTTCTGATCTCTTCACACCCTCACCAATGGTTGTTACTGATTTATTATGCCCATCCCAGTAAATATAATATGGTATCTCACTGTGCTTTTGATTTGTATATCCCTGTTAACTAATCATACTGAGCATCTTTTCACATGCTTATTGCCGTTTGTTTCTCTTCTTTGAAGAAATATTTATTCAGATTCTTTGCCCATTTTTAATTGGGTTGTCATATTGTGTGTGTATGCTACATACAAGCCACTTTCAGATATACGATTTGAAAATATGTTCTCGCATTCTGTGGGCTTTTCCCTTTCTTGAGAGTGTCATTTGAAGTACAGAAGTTTTTAATTTTTATAAAATCCAATTTATCTATTTTTCATTTGTTGCTTACACTTTTGGTGTCATATTTAAGAATCCATTCCCTGCCAAACTCAAGGCCATGAAGATTAATTCCTATGCTTTCTGCTAAGAGTTTTACAGTTATAGCTTACATTTTTTTATCCATTTTGAGCTAAGTTTTGTGTATGGTGTGATGTAAGGGTCCAACTTCATTATTTTGCATATGGATATCCCGTTTGCCCAGCACCATTTACAGAAAAGACTATTCTTTCCCTACTGAATGATCTTGGCGCCCTTGTTAACCTGAGGCACACGGGTTTAGTTCTGGACTCTCAATTCTATTCCATTCATCTATATGTCTACCCACACTGTCTTGATTAATGTTTCTTCATGGTAAGTTGCAAAATCAGGAAGTGTGAGTCCTGCAACTTTTTTGTTCTTTTTCAAGACTGTTTTGGCTATTCTAGGTCCCTGGAAATTCCACATAAATTTTAAATCAACTTGTCAGTTTCTACAAAGACACCAGTTAGGATTCCGATAGGGATTGCGCTGAACCTGTAGATCAATTTGGGAAGTATTGCCATCTTAACAATATCAAGTTTCTCAACTGATGAACATGGGGTATTTTTCATTTATATATTCTTTTATTTCTTTCAACAATATTTTGTAGTTTCAGAGCATAAGTTTTATACTTCTTTTGTTAAATGTATTCCTAAGTATTTTATTCTTTTGATGCTGTTATAAATGGAATTGTTTTCTTCATTTCATTCTTGGAATGTTCATTGCAAGTATACAGAAATACTATTGATTTTTGTATACTGATCTTGTATCCTATAACCTTAATGAACTCATTTATTATGAGGGTAGTACCGGTAGTACTCTAATTCATAGGGTGACCATTAGACTAACTAGGTAATTCTTGCAGAGTACTCAAGTACTCAGGCTGGCACACAGTAGGTGTTAAATACCAGCTATTACTACTAAAGTAATTTTATATATCAAGTGTTTTACAAAAGTATCTTACTATAAAATGTTTATCCAACACTTCCGATGGGCAAAAGTGTGAGTGATACAGTGAGGGAAAAAAAGAAAAAAATCCTATCCATTAACAAAGTAGCAGCCTTAGAACAGAAATAGATCCTACACATCCCTCAAGTGATTTGTATAGATATCAAATTAAAAGTTCAAATGAGCTATCTTTTGCAACAAACTGGCCTTTACTGCACTCTTTAATTAAGAACCTCAGGAAGTCATTTACTTTTGAACCATGCAAATGAGGTCTAGCCCTTCTTACCCTTTCAATGCTTATGACTGGACTCTTCCATACTTCTTCTGAACACAGTACTGTTGCAGAGCAATGCTCCTGCACTGCCCTCGACCAGTGTGACGGGAGAGTTTTATTGTCCTGTAATTACTATCATTGTTTTTTTCTTTCTCTGAAGTCTACTTCATGCCTTTGAATTTCCAAAGAAGGGAAACAGAAATGCGGAGGCAGGAAAGGGGGCAGGGGTGGGACGGTAGGGATTATAACAGGTAAGATTCCTGCAGGACTTCAGTCTCCGATCCTACTATCCCACAGAAATTTATTAGTATTTTTTAACTAAAACAATTTCATTCCAAATGGCCCTTTAAACTGAGACATCTGCTTATTGTTTTAAAGCACCATTTAAAAATCAGCCAGGTCCCCTTTTGTCTCAGCAACATTTGCTTTACTTCTAAATAACTTTTTAAGATACAGTTATTTGTTGGAACAATAACAGCCATAACCTGCAAACCACAATTTGCGCCACAAAGTCCAATCTCAGCCCAGATCTATTTTTGGCTTCACAACAGCTAGAGGTAAAGAAGAATTTCATTGTATTGTTCAAGTTGGGTCATAAACAGTCACTGGGGAAAAAAAGGCAAAACAACATAAAATGCTTTATAAACCAAAAATGGGACAAAAGATGAAAAGAGAGTCAGGTTTAAACATGTGCTACATAAATGGAAACACAACTGTGTTCATCTTCAGTCTCAATTTGCCCATTTATGCTCCCACGAAACTCCATTCTTACATCAACTATAATTCGTGATTAACTGATACTGAAATGTATCTGCTTACAAGTCCATCTCCCCTTCCCCCTACCATATAAGTCTCTGAGCTATTCAAGGGCAGAGAAGTCATATAACTGAACAGAATTGTAAATTTGGGCCAGAAGTAGGATGTGCGCAACATGGGGCATTTCCATCCCACCCCAACACAACCTATCCCAGAAGTTCTTGAAAATGGCTTTATTTTGCTTCTACCCCTCTGTGTAATTCAAAGGCTAACACAGAGCTGACATTATTAGTCCTTCTTTAAGTGAAGAAGACTACAGCCTCAGTGAAGCACTGCTCAGATCACCCCATCTTCTGATGAGAAGTGACACAGCATGTAAGAGAAATGACACAAAACAAAATAAAATTCTTTAATTACCAGAACCGATTATTAGTAAATTAAATCTATTTTATTTAAGTTTTAGCTAACCTACCTGATAGACAGTATACCTCTAAAACTTCACCCTTCTGAAGTGTTGAGCCTTTTTAAACGGGACCAAATAAAAGTGATGTTCTCAGTATTTGCCCAGCAAACCTGGTAGAAAAGCTAACCCGTATGAGCAAATCAGAACATAAGTTTCCAATTTTCTTTTCCAAATTAGAGTTACTTTCCTCTAACCTTGTTCTGCTGCTCTAGGCTTCTGATTAGGTGGGGAAAGGGAACAAAAATAAAGGGAAAAGCAACTTGTTCAGTGATCAAGAGTTGCACCAAATTTCCATTTATCCAGAAGGACTCAAATCACCACAATTTCCTTGATTAGTACCATGCAATGATGACTGATATTTACAAATATGTTCCTAAGACATAAAGTTCCTCAAATGCCTTTGAAATTTCTGAAGGAAAATTACATTCTAAAACATTTTAGTGACAGGATGTTAAAAAAAAAAAAAGTAGCATGAAAGTTCCATGTTTCTCTCCATCACCCATGAGAAGCACCACCAAGCAAGAACTGAGTACAGTACTGAGCCAGACCTATGTCTCACAATCCTTCTTACGAGACCAAACTGGAACTAGAGACATGACCTAGAACCATAGAATAAACAGGATAAAACAGTGGTGAACTTAAGACCTGGAGTCAAACAGGCCTGAGTTTAAATCTCAGTTATGCCACTCAAAGACAAAGTGATCACACAGCCTATCACCCAAAAAGCACCAGTTTTGAGAGTGACACAGAACAACAGACAAAAATTGGGGCTATCCCCAGCCACCAGGACATACGGTCACTATACTCAAGCGATATGGACCTTGGACAGGTTACTTATATTGAGTCTTGGATCTACAGCTGTAAAATGTGAAGAACAGGGTACAGAATTAAACCTTCAGTAACTATAAATTGCTTTCCTACCTCCTTTCAGCTATATAACCCTGTATTCTATGATGCTAACCCCGAGAGTTCCGAAAGTCTAAAAACATCACACGGCCTTATGAAGGGAAACATCAAAGAGATGAAATGCCAACCATGTGAGAGATGCAGGATAATTTTTTAATCCACATAATTCTTTTTTTTAATTAGACATTTCACTTGTAACTTTTTTAAAACTTAATTCAAATTCTGATACCTGAGCAGAACTAATCTCTCAGCACTTTGTTTCCACAGCTTTGCTTTTCATCGCTTCATAAAAGCACTCATCTCACTGTATTGCGATTTTTTTTTTTTTCCTGGTCATGCCTGATGCCAGACTAAGTGCCCCAAGAAGACAAGAAGAACTGCTTTAGTTCCCGTTGTTATCGTCAGTGTTGGGAGCAGTTCCTGTCACATAGTATGTACTCTGTGTTGGCAGAATAAACGATCAGTACTTTAGATTCATTAGCCTGCCCTAAACCCACAGTACATCCTCAACGCACAAAGGCGGTCTATAACTACCTATGTCCTTACCTTTTCCTATCTGAGTTTTCATACTCCTGAGGAGTACCAGCAGTCCACAGTGTTTCTTCTCTATAGAGAAGAAACACCTACTTCCCTAGAGGGAATCCATCTTGAAATCCAATTAAGGTTTTAGGCTTTTAGAAAATTCCCATTTTAAATCTTCATTCAGATGCTTCTGATCCTTCACACAGATTACTAAACTCTAACTCTTCATTCAAGTAAAGACAAAACTGACTGTCCCAATACCAGATTTATCTCCACCCGTTTCCTCTTCTTTTTCCCTACCCTCAGTGAACTCTTTTCATCCAATCAAAACTACAGGGCCTCCCCTGAGAAATTAAGGTACACTTGACAAAGATCACTCTCCTTATTATTGGAGGATCAGAATCCAATGAAAAAAAAATTAAAACCAAAGCAAATAAATACAGTCCCAGTTCGACAGCACTGAAATGCCTTCAGCGGTAAAATGGTTTTAAAATGTGACAAAGCCCCAGGAGTCCCTAAGGCATTTCTAGAGTTTCTTTAAAAAAAAAAAAAAAAGTGTAGTCAATCACAGAAGTGCTTGCTTTTTCTCTGCACCGTTGCCCCCAGACTCAGACTGCTCTCAGGACTGGGGGTTTCAAGGCAAAACAATGAAGCATTTGACAACCTCAGAAGGTCTGAATGACATTCTGGAAACAAACTTCACTTCGGGCTGCTCACTGAAGTACAGACAAATCATGATACACCGCCCACCTTGAGCTTGGAATATACTCTAGGTGAGAGTCGCAATTTAGGCACTTTGCATTCAAAAAGGCTTCTCTAAGCTGACAGATCAAGAATAGTCATTAAAAAGTTCTCCTGCATGTTTCCTAAAAGCCAGGAAAATGTACCTGGCAAATCCCCACCCACTACACCGGTAAACAACCTGTGACTGCTTGACAAAAACATAACTTTTATCTGGAAAGAAAAAAGTTCACTCTAGCAACAACAAATGGTTCTTATCCCAAACTAAATAACAACAGTAAGATGAAATATTAAAGGTCTGTTAAGAGAGAGCTGAAAACTTTGAGATTTTCACTGTCCCTCCTCCAGAGAGTTTCTCTTGCTCCACAAAAATAATTTTAATCAGATGGAAATAGGAAAAAAAAACTGCCAACAGAAAGAAGTGTAGTTTCAGTGTGAGTACAATATTAAATATCCTAAAAGCAGACAGTTCCTCAATAACGCAGCTTCAATAAAAACTTCCTAAACCCTTTCCTTTTTTGTTCCTTTGAGAAAATGGTGAAGCAATTTGCATTTAGTTCCTGTTTCCAAAATACCCCTTTAACTTTTTCTTTTCTCTTTTTATGGTAGGTATAAATAGCACCAAATTGTCAAATCACAGCTATTTTGTGTGCTACCTATACAAATAGGTCTGATTTCTGGCCAGCCATAAAACAATTACTGCCGAATTCCTCTGGCTCTTTGATATCCAGCTTGTCCACAGGGCTTCAAAGCCAGCTTCCAGGACTTTTCTTGGGGCACTGCAGAAAAACAACCTCAACAGAAACACAGAAGATAAAATGTTCCCACTCCTATAAACACACAAAGACATAACTACAGGAGTAAAACAATTCGGCAGCAACTAGAATTTCTTCCCCCTCGTGCATAGGGCATTTCCCCACTTTCAAGCCTCCAAAAATTAAGAATTACTTTGCTTTCACAGAAATTTTCTGATTTACTAGAATAACATATCCCATGGGAACACCCTGGGATGGAACGAAAGTTCAACTTTTGAGCACATAAATAACTATACAGCGCAGTATTTATTCAATGTTGCAAAAAGCATTCAAGCTGGAAGCTCTTTGTATAAGGTTAAATCTGGTCAGAATATCAAGTAGAGGAACTTTATGGGAGATTGTATGTTTTGACTATAAATTAAAAGGACTTTATTATCACATGGCTTATGAAAACCCACTACAATTATAAGTGGGATGGCAGATACAAATATCCAATATACATAGCACACACATGTGCTCGGAGTACCAGTCAGCCTATTTCCTATTAAGCCACAGCAAAAACAGTACACACGTCTATTACAAGGGAATAAATGCTAAGTTCCATTAGAGAAACTTACAATTGGGCATCTCAGAGGAGTGGCAAATGTGACATGATTATAAAATCTCCCGCTACTCAGGTTCATATAATAAAATTTTATTAAGGTTGATACAAACACACATACATACACACACACTCATACCTATACCTATATATCTGCACCAAAAAGAGAAGACATTACTTTTTTTAAAAATTCTTCCTACCAATGGCAGCATGCCAAATCAGTTTTTCCTTAACCCAATATTTTTAGCAGCTCTATCATAATATGCCAGTTAAGTGGGAAAAGTATTTCACAGAATAAGCAGTTGGCAAACATGTGATTCTGAATTAAAAGTATAGATGATAGTCTCCCTGTGTATATGAAAGGAGATCATTTCATATGCTGCATAAATAGTAGAGACTACCTCTGCACCCAAAACCTGCCTCTTATTTCTCTTTCCCTTCACCACATGTAAGAATCAAGCACTTTTAAAATATTAATCCAGATCTGATTTCGGCACCCCTCCACGTTCTTATCCAGGGAACCACTTGTACATATTTCTCCAAAGACAGAGAGCCATGTTGTTTTTTTACATCTACATAATAAATCAACTCTTAGTAGTACACAGATGAGCCTTCTCACTATAACCGGAAAACTTACCACTCAAAATTAGAGCCACCTGTTTACATCTCTGATCTCAAGTACACAGCTTTTATCTCGTAGGTCAAATCTGGCACCTAACATTGGTACTAAATTTCCTCATAACAACGTGATTGTGTAATCTCTCACATTTAATTATATTTTTCCCTCTGATTTTTTTTTAACCCAGGCCAAATGCATCAACATACAACAAAATTCTCAATGTGAGTGATAAAAATGCATTAAAAGTAACCTTTAATCCATGCTATTAACTGATTTTATTCTATTTTGGCACGTTTGAAGTAACTCATCTAAGGATTAGTTAGGCTTTTCTACACTTCTTTTTATCAGGACTCTACCATTCTTGATTTAGTTTTGAGAGAAAAGGGTTTGCAAAAACTATAATAATCTCACAGCTGGAGATGGCTGGAAAGTCCGTTAGTACTCATTGTGCCCTTAATTTGCAGGAAGCCTTTGTGCTCTTCTGCTCCTCGTTTTACATGCTGAGCAGTTTTCACTGATAAAGTACTTATAGACCAGTTATTTTAGATTAATGAAAAGCCCAGTAAAATTTTATGTAAAATGGCTGTGAACTTTCTCTTTAAAATTCTGAAGTGTACCTGCAGTCTTGATTGCATGAAAATCTTAACCCTGATAATTTGCCTCAATAGTTTTCATGTGAGTGGGAAAAGGCAGTCCTAAAATTTTCAAGAAGTATTATTTTTCAAACAGAGAAGGAATCCAAAATTTTAGACTATGAATTCAGATTGAATGGCTGAAGCCTCAGGGCAAACACACTGATTTAATCACATAGCAGTAGGTTTCAAAATCTTGCCCTCTTCAGCTTGAACAATAAAGTATTTCCCTGCCCTTTAAACCTATAGTAATAATGCAAACGCATTATACAAAAGGAACCCAACATCGTTGGGATTTTTAACATTATGACATCAATTTCGGGAGTACATGGCCTTGTTCTAATTTTACACTTACCCAAAATGAGATTTTAAAGCCAATGACTTAGTATTTCCTCTGAACTTCAAGCCCCAAAAAGGACATCTAAATATCCAATTATAATGGAGTATAAGTCAAAGTCAACTTTCACAATTTGCAGAATTCCCTAGAGGTCTTCAGATACAAATGCAAAGTCTAACTTTGAAAAGTAGAAGTTGAAGTTTATAAATCTGTCTGAATATAAGCAAAAATGTTGAGATATGTCACATTCCAAGACATGAGACTGTTTTTGTAGTAGAGTGCTAAAATTACTCATTTTCTGCTACACCGCCTTCCTATAATTCAGAAGTTCGAATCATAATCAGAGAGATCCATATCTAACACAGCAAGTATATCACTTATATCTGACATAGTAAGTGTATCTGCAAAGTAGAAATGATAGTGTCTGAAACTAACAGGGTTAAACAATTTCTTTTGTGAGGCCACAGGCAAAATCTACAGCAGCTGTCTAACTCTGCCTTTAACGATCATAGCAAAAGCTCAAGGAAGTGATCCAATACAGCGCTGGTCTTTAGTAACCAGATCGTTTCTATTTCATTTTCAGCCAGAGGAATGGATAATGAAAACAAAATTATTCCTCAGTCAAGTTTACTTGACAAGCTAATTTTACCAACCTTTAACTTTTATTCACATGTATAGCCATAAGAGCTGTTCCTTTTTTGTGTGTAGACAACCTTAATAACTTTTAAATACTGGCTACACAAGATAAACTTCAGATGGCTATCACTTCTTTAAAGCTACTTGTAAAAACTACTGGAAAACTTTTTAGCTATTCAAGGACCAGTACTGAACTAAAAAAGAAAAGGCAAACCATTTAGTCATTGCTATAAACTGTTGAGCCACAGAGCTTTGGTTCTATCAGTGAAGACTGCAGAATTCATACCATTTTTATATGACCTAAAACAAGTTTAAATTAATTTTTATAAAAGAAACAAACTCAATTCCTTAAGGATTACAAGTTTCCACCTAAAACCACTGACACTGTTTAAAACAAACAAAAATGCTCTCTCATCATATATCATCATTCATTTATTTATCAATATATCCGAGATGCCTACTCCTAAATTCTTCTCTATTTAGCCTATGGAAAACAGGTATTTCAGACTTCTAACTAATCAGGACTTACAGATATTTATTTTAAATAGAAATTCAACATTCTCCATAAACTAATTTTGTGAAGAATGTGAATAAGGGAAACAAAGTAATCAAATCAGTGACCCAACAAAGTTATGTTATCACTCTGGTTAATAACCACAGGGTCTCACGAGAAACTCCAAAATAATTTTAAACTAAGTTATGTAGGAACAGGCATGACTGCAGCATTCCCCATTTCAATATTTACAGTGTATAAGTAAATGTATTGTTTTATTTAAGTTTGCATAAAAAACAATTTTTTTCTAAAAAGCAATCTTAATCCAGTATTTAATATATAATTCCAATCCTGTGTGCTTCTACAAAGGTTTGACCCAAAACAATTTTAGTTAAATTTTAGGTTAATATACATTTATGCCACATGCCACAGCTAAGAGATAATGATTATAAAAATACCTGATATACTTTCTGATTATAATAGATCCTATCATTTTACACTATCTCAATTAGGAGAAATATGGCTTCAATTACTTAACATTTGGAAATGACTACTAGGTGTAGGTTCCCTAAAGGAGGAGAATTAAAACAAACAAAAAACACCCATTAACTAAAATAGACACACAGGGCTTCCTGGGTGGCACACTGGTTAAGAATCCACCTGCCAATGCAAGTGACACGGGTTCGAGCCCTGGTCCGGGAAGATCCCACATGCCGCAGAGCAACTAAGCCCATGTGCCACAACTACTGAACCTGCGCTCCACAGCCTGCGAGCCACAACTACTGAGCCCGCGTGCCACAACTACTGAAGCCCGCGCACCTAGAGCCTGTGCTCCACGACAAGAGAAGCCACCGCAATGAGAAGCCCGTGCACCGCAGCAAAGAGTAGCCCTCACTCGCCGCAACTAGAGAAAGCCCACACGCAGCAACGAAGACCCAATGCAGCCAAAAATAAATTAAATAAGTTTTTTTTAAATTGATACCACCTTTTAAAAAAATAATAATAAAATAAAAATAAAATATACACACAAATGAGTACTCCTGAATTGACATATATATGAATGTCTTACTTGTTTTAAAAAGTAAACCTCAAATACTGGGTTAATATGAGTCACTTTCAGGGATTTAAGCCATAAATTCTTCAAATAAAATCAAATAAATTGGTTTGCAAGTAATTAACGATGGGACTTCAATAATGTAAAACTATCTCTGTATATTCTCGATGGCTCGGGAACTTAACAGGTTACGTTCAATATAACACACTTAGTGGGTCTTGGAGCCCACTGCCTGTAAAAATCTCCCATGGAGATTCCAGACCACCCATTGAAAACAGTACAACATTACTGCCTCCAGCAAGAAGCTGCTACATAGGACTGGTGATTCAAGTCTTTTAAATACTATTTTATTGAGGGATTGTGGGAGGTGGGGGGAGGGGGAGAAGGGGGATTCATGAGTGGATGGGGAGGAAAACTCAGACACAGAAAAAACAGTAATTTCTGAAGCAGAGGTTCCTACGTTACCCCCCCTTCCTTATGCCAGGCACCCCCTTTTTAAACAGCTACATAAACAAAGTAATAAGTGCTCAGTTTCAGAGAGAATTACATTATCCTCCATTTGAACAGGCTAGAAAGTACTTTTATTTGAAAAGCTGCTTCTCCTCTGCTGTAAACAGTTTTACTCGGCACCAATTTCAGACAAGAGAAGATGGCTAGGGAGATGGGAGGTGGAGTCGGGAAAAATTCACTCAGTGTCTTTCAATGCCTTCAATAGTTGATCCAATAAAGATCCCTCAGAGAAAACTTTAAGTCTATTTTTTTCCTCCATGTAAGCAAATCATACAGGAGGGCTTTCTTTTCTAGGGTACTGCACCCTGTCTCTTTAAATTCCAGGCCTGCCCCATTTCCCACGCATTCAATGAAAGCAACACGTTTGCTGGCCTCCAGCCCACAATGTCAAGTAGTTTTCTTGCTATTGAATTTCAAGATTATTCTTTTGGATCATTTGCCCTTTAGTTTTAAGCACGCCAAAGCAAAAATAATGTCTTTCTACAATAACATAAAGAAAACTCTGAGGTCTTTACAAGTAGAGAACACCTTGTCCTTTAGTTCCCCTTTCACTGCAAAATATGCTCCCACTCTATATGCTCCAAATAAGAGCCAGTTACACATTATCTTAGTCGACCACAGCTTTGTCTGTCCTATAATAAAATTCTATGAGCATATTTATTTAATTTAGTGCCAAATTGGGAAGCTCTAACAATCTGCAATATTCTAACCAAGTCTTCATATTTTTCAAACTCTCACCTCTTCAGCTTGGTCCCCTGAGTATTCGTTTAAAACAGGTTTTAAAACAATTACTTTATTTTCTATATCTGCAGTTAAGACATCTACATAAGTTAATTTAATAAGAACAACAGCAAGCAAATATGGTGAGTTGTAATCAAGGTGCCAAAGAGGATATTTTCCTCATTCTCATACACACATTAATCCTGAAGAAAGGAATCCAGGCAACTATGAATCCCATTTAGCATTCTCAAAAGGAATAGAAATAGTTAAGTAAAGATTTATCAGCAGAACTAAATTAAAGCCCATGAAATATGTTATTCCAAATGCTACCCAACAGAACTAAAGTGGCAACCTTATTCAAGTAGCAAATAAAGAAATGCTCAGATTACAAACATCAATTTTTATATTTTATATTCTAAGGCAGAATTAATCTGGCTAATTATAACTTATGAATTTTGTAAAAGCATCTAATGCTAAAGGGAAAACAGATTTGTTTTTATTTGACATATAGTTTTGCTATGCATCTGAGCATAGTACACTTCTAATGCTTATTTCTTAATGTTAAAATAAAGACAGATGTTTTCCCATTAATCATAATATAATGTACTTAATCACATAAACTTTAGATTGCAAAGAGACCTTTTAAGACAACTAAAATTAACTCCCTCGTTTTGCAGAAATTATTTCTGTTAATTGTGTTTAAGAAATATTCATATCAATCTATCTGCATTGTATATAAAAAATGAAAATTAAAATGTAATTTCATGTTTTAACTTCCAGTTATTTTTGTAGCCTATATATAAAACAGTATTGAAACCACTTTAATGCTAAATATTATTTGTGTTTATGTAATTATGCATCAATTCTCCATCCAAAAAGGACTACTTATTTCCCTGCCCCAAACATTATTTTTGCCTTGGTTTTGGTAGTTATTTTTTAACTTTTTATTTCTCAAAAGTTAATGTTTAACTTCCAAATTATATACAAAGACTCACAAGCTAGAAGTGGATCTTTATTTCCAACTATAGACCCCATTTATTCCTAACACTATCACCATATATCTAAACATAATAAGAGTCCTTTCATTTGTAGACAATTTTTAAAGTCAGATGTAGGCTCTGGAAATTTTTCTACCACTACACATCAAGATAAACATATTAATCAACAAAGGTATACTTATCAAAACTCCACAGGTAAGAAAGGTCAAAACTTCTCAAAACATTCCTAAGTACTCCAAAAATGTATGCTGTACTGAAATATTAAACACAGTTGTCCTTCTGTTACAAAGAAAAATTTTTGTGTGTCATGTACGTACAAGTCAGGTTAATCTGATTAATTTTACACCTTAACACAACATTAATTGTCAAGAAAGGTAACATGATTTACATCCTTCTCTTTAAAGTTTACAATAAACCTATGAAATATTTATGCATATATTCATAGTAATATTAAAAGAAAACACTAATAATGACATGGTGGTTAAATTTCAAATAACAAAATGTGAAAATGTTCCTTGGGGAAGACATTCCTGTTTATGTTCCAAATGAGGTTACGTTTTTAAAAAACTAAAAAGTTTATTATAAACACATCCTTATGTACATTTAAGTATCTAGTTTAACTTTCACATAAGTAATATGTAGCATTCAAGGAAGCTTGAAAAATCCAACAAATTTTACTGATGACAAGAATTTCCTGACATCCCACCTCCCAGAGATAACTTCTGTAACACTGTGTGAAGTATTTTCTTCCCATCTTTTCACTGATGTATTTTTATCTGTCATACAATTCTCCAAATGTGGGTAAAGATGAACAACTCTGAACAGTCTGGTATAAAGAAAATGGACTAAATCCTACTAAAATCAATGATCATGATAAATCAAAAAAAAGAGACTCCACAGAAAGATATTAAGTAGCATTAACTACGAACTACTGTGCAGCCTTTACAACATAAGTATATTCTCATTTATTTGCTGCTCTCTTTAAAATGTTTGCATTTGAGTATTTTTGTATAAGTTAAATCCTTGGCTCTAGTCAGTCACTTGACAATTCCCTTTAACAAGTTGTAATGATAACAAGAATTATTTTTCTTTAGCCTAAAAGTTATGCAGCATGCTGCAAGTAAAGACTGAAAGTGTACTTGCTTTTCAAGGCAACTTCAATTAAGCATCTGAATTATTAAACAGAAAACCCTGCAAGTATGTTGAGTGATCAAAGATTTGACATACTTTCTTCTAACCTGTTCACATGATAATTTAAGCCCAAGTCCCCAGTTATTATTCTATTGATAACAGAAACACTAATAGTTATGTGAAACATGATACTTCAAAAAAGCAAAACAAGTGACAAAATTTCAAGGTCTGGCCTATGTTATATGAAATTAAAAAAAAAAAAAAAGTCAGTCAACTTTCAAGAAAAAAACACAGTGATCTAATGACCTGGTCAAGAGCCACATTTGAAGAAGTTGTTTCAAATAAACACAGAGTCTCATGAGTTCTTGGACTGCTCCAACCTACAAAAAGTAGTTGATAGTTGATATAAATGGCACCAATATAGTCAGAAAGTAACTTTTCATAACCAAAACTTAACCTACTTGGTGAATTACCCATGTTATCTTCTATTTCTCTGATATTCAACAAGTCTTTTACCCATTCCACTGTTCACACACCATTTAAATGGTAAAATTCCACTATACTGAAGTTCATATCAACATTTTGTTTTTTTTTTCAAAAAATCCTTGTCCAAATTACTACATTTATGAAAAGTGAGCAAACACATGAGCACATGCCTATTGCCTAACATGATAACCAATATACAGTTGATATGTAATAAGTGGTAGTTATTTCATCATTATAAAAACACTAGATCAATGACACACTCAGAATTTATCCTTTTTTAAAAACTAAGGAAAAATAATATTTCAGAGCTGGAAAAGCCCAAACACAGAGCTTACTCAGTCCAAACACATCCCTTTTGCCTCCCAGGCCAGAGCCTTTCCTGCTGCACTGCTAAATACTGCTCGTACCAGTTACTGGAATAAATCTGACTCCTATTTTTAAAGGTAAAAGGCTAGTTGTATTTCATGGATTAAGTAGTAAAAAAATGATCGACCTGTCCAAGTTGCTCAAATTTGTGTCCAGCTTTTAAACAAGCACTTGGAGTAGGTAAGAAAGAATAAGGGAGGAAAGATAGAAGAGGAGAAAAATTCATTTTTGCCTATAATAAGCTAAAACCCATTCTAGAAAATGTGATTCTCAGCGGACACAATGTTTCCTGCTGAATTCAAGTGGTGGTTCTGTTTATACAAAGCCAGTTATTAGAGGTACAGAAGAAATAAGTTTCAGAAGACAGAGTAATAATTTATCACTTAGAAAAGGGGATGCTTAAATCAGGATTCTCAAACTCTTTCTGACTTGTGATATCCTCTTTGATGTTATACTTTTGCCCAAAAGGTCTACTGTCTATAGACTACATTGATGAAAGGTATGAGTACTATCCACAGTGATGCTATACGCCCCATCTCCTTGGATGTGTAACTCTAATGCAACACAGCAGGAACAATAGATATGTACACAAGGAGAGGTGAGTGCTGGACTGGCTGAAACATGTAATGCGTGCCTGGTGCTCCATATGATGAGGAAAGTAGCTGCCCACTGCTCTGTGCTACTTGTGGGCACAGGTAGGAAAAGTCATAAAACAACCATGATAAGACAATCTGGAGCTATGTCAACATTTTGCATAACCTATCCCACTAAAAGCAACCAAATCCCAATAGCCTGACTCTCTGTTTTTCAATAACAGTCAGTACAAAACAGCTGCTTATATTATAGGAACAAGGAGAGAACTCAAACGAAAAAAAACATTTTGTAAAATAGAAGAATATTTCTTCAACACAAAGAAAGCTTTCATTATGCAGCAACTCGTATGAATGGAGTATTTCGGGTAAAAGGTATGGATGACATGAAGTCTACAATGAACCTTGTTTTTAAACACTCAAAATGTTATAAATGCTTACCAAAATAAATAGACACCTGGAATAATCTGACGTTAATCTTCCCCAACACCACCCTGAGAGGAAAGGGGAAGGAGAGCATAAAACCTATCTGTAAAAATTAAAGGCATCATGCTGACTAAATTTACATCCAGAAACATTAAGAAGAAAGTAAATCTCTACTGTCTAGGCCACTGTTATTATATTAATATTTTAGGAAATTGTTAATGTATATTTTGCTTTTAAAAATCAATACATGCACATAACATTTGGCCTGGTATTGATGGGAAAATAACCAACTAATGATTTCTGCTGGAAAGGAACAAAGAAAAAAATTCATGTTTGGCAAAATTAAATATATTAAAATTTATTTGGCCCTGAGAATATCAATCTTCTAACATGGGTAGTAACTAATTAAATTCAACTGATCATCTTTATAATCACTTATGAGCATTATTTTAAATAAATGGCCCTCAGAATTAAGTTCAAGACAAGTCATAATTTTCTTTCATAAAAAAATGATGGTGCCTTGATTTTATCCAAAAAGTTAATCGTTAACTACTACATACCAACTAAATCACACCCAGATGCTAGCCTTATCTTTTTAGAAATTCCATGATAAACGGAATTGAGGCCTTCTTCAGGCCTCAGTCACTACAAACGTAACACACTTAAGTTAAAAGGATTAGGTCATGCAACATTATTTCTTAACACAATGTTCTGCATCCTTCAAGGAACTGCAATCTTATGATGGAGGGGGTACAACATATCAGGGAATACCTACCATTCCATCACAATTTTTCCTAATGATTTAATCTCAAAGGAAAATCTTCAATTAATCCATAAAATGAATTTGATTTTGCCTGAAAGCAGCTAGAGAACCTCTTCCTTTTAAACAGTACCTACCATGGTTACCACCACTTAATTAAGTCCTAGATCATGTCTACAAAAGCGGTTATGGCTGAACATGTGTCTGCTAATATAAGTGAATAATTACTCAGTGTTTCAAAAGTAAACATTTACCACCATTTATTACTAGTTATCTTTGCACCAGCATACTTGTGACCATTGTGTCTACATGCAAGATCACTTCACATTTCTAGGCTTCCGATTAAAAGTAAAATGAGAGGGTAAACAAAGATGAAGAATCTCAAGTGTCCTTTCCAGCTCTGAAAGACACAAGCACACTGAAGGCAGGGACCTCCTCTTTCTGTTATTTACATCTCCCCCAGTCCTTTCACTGTATCCTACACATATGAAGCCTATTGGTTAAGCACATTACCATGCCCACAAATTATATTCTTCAACAAAACCCCAAAACCAGACAGGAAAACAAAATAAAACAGATCAATTTGACAAAATTAAAAACTTATGTATGACAAAAAGATACCATACATTAGGCTACAAGAAACAGAAACAAAAATGGGACAAGATGTTTTCCACACAAGTAACAAAGGATTAACATCCCACAGATAAGAAAAAGACAAACATCCCAATCTTCTTTTTTTTTTTAAGACAAAGGATATAAAGAGAAGTCAATACAGAGGAAATCTAAATGGTCAGTAAACATATAGAAAATGTTTAACCCCGTTAGGAAGCAGAGAAATGCCAATAAAAACAAAAAGACACCGTATTTCAACTAATATCAAAAATAACAAATCTTAAAATATCCTACATTGGCAAAGATGTAGAGAAAATGATACTCATTCCCTGACAGAGTATGAACTGTCACAACTACTTTGTGGAGCAATCTGACAATGTCTAATGCAAATGGAAACACACACACAACTGGTATTCTAGGCCTATATCCAAAATCTTTTTCATTCGTACAAGGTAACAAGTACAAAGATATTCACTGCACAGAACAGAAAATGACCTATATAGTCCTTAACAGAAGAACAGAAACGTAAGCATAGAACATACTCCTACAACAAAATACTAAGCAGAAAAAATTAAAGGGAATGAGTTGGCTCTCTAAAGATGAAATGGCAAAAGGTTCAAAAACATATTGAGTACGGGGAAAAGCAAGATGCAAAATTATTTACTCAGGAAATGTTCTGGAATTAAATAGTAATTGTTGCACAATCTTATGAATATATTGAAAAAACACTGAATTTTACACTTTAAAGGGGTGAATTTTATGGTATATGAGTTATATCTCAGTTGAAAAAAAAGATTCACCCGGTATGATACTTTTCATGAAGATTTTAAGACACAATATACTACTACCTGTAGCAATATAAATGTGCAAATGTACATAAATAGATGGGGAAAAGGCTGAAGAGTTGGAAGAAAAGGTTGGGAAATATTTAAACACTTGAGCCACATCTATAATACTTGATTCCCTAAAAATCAACAAGGAATCAAACATGATAAAATGCAAACATCTGTTCATTCTTGGCAGTGGGGATCTGAATGTTTGCTCTATCATTCTTCCCTTTGTATTTTCCTATACGCCCCCCCCCTTTTTTTTCCAGAAATACGAAAAGGGCACAAAACAAGCATATTACAAACAGCAATGGTAAATATATAAACACATAAAGATACGTGGCATTACTAATCAAATAAATGCAAATAAAAATGAGGTATCATTTCATGCAGCAGACTGGCAAAGATAAAAAAAAAAATCTTTTAATCCCCAGTATTGGCAACCACGTGGGGAAATGGGCAGTCTCCCAACTCCTAGGGAAGTATAAACTGGTACAATCTTTTTGAAGGGAAGTTTGGTAATGAATATCAAAATGTAAAATCTATATACATAAGGAAATTATTGGAAAAACCATTAAAATGAATATCTAGGATGTTCATCATAGCATTATTCATAACAAATTAAAACTAAGAACAATATAAATGTTCAAATAAATAAATCTATATTTAATGTGATACCATCAAATTCAGCTTTAAAAAGATATCCTACCACATAACATGAGGGTAGGAATACTCATCTGTGTTTCATCCCCAACTCCTAGAAGTATTCTAGACACATAATAGGAGCTCCAAAAAACACTTGTTGAATGAATTAATGTTAATTAAAGTTAATTTATATTTGTGTGTATACATAAATATAAAAAGATGCCTACCAAAATATTAATTATGGTTATCTATGAAGAATTTTCAGGTAACTCCTTCTTTATATTTCTATGGTTTGGTTTTTCTACAGTGAACACATATGTATAAATTAGAAAATACAATTTTCATTTGCATGTAAAAAAATTAATGTTTGCATTCTTCATAAAAGCTGAATTGTACAACTGTGCAATGTAATTTCTCAATTTCTATGATCTATAACATAACAAAAACTTGTCAATTACCTGTAATATCATCAGTGGGAAATTATTTATGCAAAAACTCTTTTCAGACAAATCATATTCCCAAAAGTGAATACAGCACTACAAACAAAATAAGGAGAACCACAAAATACAAGAGAATAGAAGATTAAAGCATTAAAATATACATTATGAGGAAAAGAAAGAAGTAAAGACACTCTGGCCACACACACACAAAATAAAATGTTTTAAAAGAATATTAATTTGTATCACTGAGACAAGAGAACCTCTCCTTCTACATGTTAGCTGCTTCACTGAGTAGTAAAAACATAAAAACAAAAAGAAAGTATAAAAACCAAGGGGAAAAAACCCACAGAATTCTATATTATTTCCATTAGGACAGTGTGAAACATTGTTTTAGAGATCAAAAATATCCTAAAGTCTAGACAATAAAGATTAAAGTCCAGTAAATTCAGTAACATATCGAGTCCTTGCTTAATTACATAATTGCTATAATTGTGTTTAAAAATTCCCCCCCATTGCCAAATATCTAAACTTTCCAAGTTCTCTTTTGAAGACTTAAGTCACTAAGAGATAAAAAACAAAAAAAGCTCCACATCTTAGAACTGTAAAATCTGTGTTAAGTAGTGGGGATCATCTGTAATAGATGACCGGGAAAAGAGCTAAAGGGCTAAGGTTGATCCATAGAAGACCATTAGAAGGAAATGTCAAAGAACAAAGGAACAAAAAATCTTTAAAGAAAAATTATGAAACCAATGGATCCCCCTGCCCTATCTACCTCCCAGAGGTACTTCTACAGAGGGTTACCTAAAATTATAGATGTAAAAGGCTTCTGCACCATAAAACGGACAGTAATGTTAACTGTAAAATATAGCCAGTAAAACCAAGTTTGGATTTTCCTTTTAGGAAAAAAAATCACTAGATAATTGTTACACTGGAATTTAACCATGCAAATACCTTGGAAGATTTATCTTTTCTCTTTCCAGGAAATGGGTTTGTTTGTTTTTTTGCGGTACACGGACCTCTCACTGTGTGGCCTCTGCCGTTGCGGAGCACAGGCTCCGGACGCGCAGGCTCAGCGGCCATGGCTCACGGGCCCAGCCGCTCCACAGCATGTGGGATCTTCCCGGACCGGGGCACGAACCCGTGTCCCCTGCATCAGCAGGCGGACTCTCAACCACTGCGCCACCAAGGAAGCCCAAGTATTTTTATTAGCAACAATAATAATGGTTACAAAGAAAATTAGCTTCCACATAACAGGGCAGTTTATCTGTGCCAAGTTGTAAGTTGAATATTTTATATTAGAGGTTCTCCGTGAACAAGTCTGGGGACCCCAGGATGCCCAAAATCTTTTCCAGGAACTGGCAAAATTAAAGCTATTTTCATAACAACTCTAAGACACTATTTGCCATTTTTACTCTCATTCTCTCCTGAGTGTACAGTGGAGTTTTCCAGAGGCTACATGATGTGTGATATCACAACAGACTGAATATAAAAGACATAAGCAGACCCAGTTGTCTTCTATTAAGCAAAATGTTAAAGAGATTTGCACACACACACAAAAATAAATGATGCCACTCTTCTCACTCTTCTTTATGTTGTAGAAAATTTTTCATTAAAATAGTATTTATGTGCTAACCTAATAGGTTGATGGTTGTTATCTTTAAACAAATTAATAAGTAATTTGTTCAAACTATTTCTGGTTAAGTTTGAATACAGTCAATATTAATAGATACAATTTGCATAGAAATTCCTAACCCTAATTATCACTGGGCAATGATATCTACCCAAGACAGTTCAAGGTCACTTTTAGAGAGCTACGTGGTTTATCCCTCTCTGAAAGGCGTAGTGTATATTGGGACTTTACTCTTGTTTTTTCATCTTAAAAAGTAATAAGTGCTCATTGGAATGCTTTAAATGTAAAGAATTAACATTTATTTTAAAAAATCAAACACTACAAAAAAAAAAACTCCTCATCACCACCAATACCATAGCATCCACTAAAGAAAACTATTAGTAAAAGTTTGGTGCCCATTCATGCAGAATTTATTTATTTACACACACATACTTTTTATCTGTATAAACACATTTTTTAAATGGGATCACAGTGATTTAGCTACTTGCCTTATTTCACCTACCATCTCTTGAAGATCTTTCTTTATCTACAAATAGATTTACCCTCTTTTTTAATAGATTACCATAATCTAACTGTACCCAGTTGAGGTCCCTTCTATGGCTTGCTTCCAAATGTTTGCTATCAAAATAGAGTCACAAAAAATATGCTGTAACTTTGTGGATTTGTGACCCCATATCTGTTGGAAAATACCTATAAGTAAAATTGCTGGGCTGATGTGTATAAACATTTAAAATCTTAATAGATTTTGCCAAATGCCCTCCAAAATGTCCGTGCCCAATTTACATTCTCACTAACCGCACATGAGGTTTTCTCCAGCAATTCAGCTTTTTAATTGGTGAATTATACTTTATGTTGCTTCAAAATGTCAAGTTGTAAAACTGTTCTCACTGGTCATCTTAATTCCATACAGAACTCTACATAAATCTCAGAAGACTCACTGAATGTGTCAGTAGAGTCACCCATCTTTGTTTTTTCCATAAACCTTTTAAATACCTCAGGAGAGAAAATACTTCAGGTGCACATCGTATTTTCAACTAGTAACCCCTCAAATTTTAGATACTCTGATAAAAAGTTATTCAAATTATTTCGGAAAACTATTTAACACAAATCAGAACTACACAGTAAAGCTGGGCTCAAACACTTAAATCAAAGGAAAGTTATAAGTGTAAATTTATCATGCTTTATCTGCCCACTCAAAGGACTAAGGCTACAAATAAAAAGCTATCAAATCATACCAGTAGCCAAATGAGCTTACAGAAAATAATAAGCAACAGATTTCATATCATAAATGTCAATGGAACAGACTGCAATAGTAAGGATGGCAATAATTGGAAAGAAAGTTCACTCAAATTCACACCATGCTGAAAATGAAAACATTAATATTTTAAATGAAATGTTTTGAATATGACTGCATTTCAGTCATATCAGACTATTATAAATCTTTGATACTAATAAATAAAATATAGTCTTTTTTTGCAAGTAGATAGTTTTACAATGCATTATAGTTTGACCTGCCGATTCTGTAATGGCTAATGGCTATTCCAGTCTTCACTATTTCATCAAAATCTTCTTTTAGAACTTTGTGCTAGTAGTTTTAAATTGAAACTGTCTTTAGGACAGAATAAAACCTTATTAATTCAAGTCCAATTAGCTCAATTCTGAAACTGTATACATAATTCTCACTGGGCAACAAGTTGAACTTTCTGTAATTTCCTCCTCTACAAGTTCTCATAATATTACTGTGAAATAAAGGAAATCAACCTGAAAATCAATTCGCTTTTCCAAACCAAAGATTTATGAAACTAAGATCTCATCCATTTTTGTGGCTTGAGCAGTTCATCCTCAGATCTAAGCCCACTTCTGTTTATCAACTACCGTATATATTGAAAGTGATTTAAATTGTCATTATTAATAGCCATTTACAGTTTACAGTATGTGCATTTCTTGTAACTCAGATTTTTCACAAAACCATTTTTGCAGTTTCTCCCATTTGCAATCCTCCTGTTTATAGTCCATAATATCAAAAATATAACACCTTAAAAAAGTATGGAAGTAGACTTAGAAATGCCTGGCATTCTTATTCTGTATTTATTCTTATCATTTCGAAAGACCTTATAAGCCAAAAAATAAGTCCCAGGATTAAGTGGAATGTTTGGTGTTACCTTAATTTACAACTAACTATTCCCAATGAACAGAGAAACCTTCTCTTGCAATCTGAATCATGTGTAATTACAGTATGACAAGGTCTCTCCTGGGCTATGTAAGCTGGCATTTTTCCCAGGACTTGTCACATCATGGGAAGCACACATACAAATAAAAATCCAAAAATAAACATTTTGAAACAATGGCTTATAGGCTACATAAAGAAACTCCACAGTTGAGAATAAAAATTGAAGAGCCCAACCAACAAGCAGACATCTCTCACTACAGGCGTCTGAGAAGACATCAGTGTTATCAAGCCACTTACCACACCTAGCAACAAAACTCCCAGGTGTGGACTGTACAGACAGCACTCTCAGGTACCCTCAGGCTGGACAGAAAATCATTAAGTATGGGAAATAAAAGGAAACGTCACCACACACACCCACTGAAGCAGAGAAACAGTGGTGAAATATGGAGAGGTTGATCATCTTTAATTTCATAATGCCAATTTGTTCATTGTTAAGGTGCCTAAACAAAGTTATCTTAAAAGCTACATCTCCAGCCAGCGGGCTTAGTTTTCCTAACATAATAAATATTGCTTTTGTTGTTGTTGTTGTTAAGGGTATTTCACCTTGAAATGTACAACAGCAAGTAGTTGTAACAGTGTGTACAAAGGATCTTAGAAGGTGGTTTCTTTTGTTTAAACTCCTCTGCTGTGGCTCTATGGACACATGGAAAAGGGAAAGCGAGATTCCAAAAAGCATCAGACCCAACCTCACATAATGACAGAAACTTGACAATACTCATCTTCATTACAGTTCGGAGGAAAATTTAAGTATAATATCTCTGGCTATATTCTGATATAAAATGCTAACAAAATCTAAATGTTATTTCCGATAGACCATGCATACCCCTACCCCTCTATTAGATGGTGGATTCATTTATTAACCATCCAGCAAAGCACATCAAATTCAACTGTTTGAGTTTTCAAGAGCAGCTATAAAACAAACCACTATAGGCAAAACATACAACCCTAAGTCCCATTACAAGAGCTCTGGAAACAAAAATAAGCATTAACATAAACCTCTGCCACCTCTAAGGCACAGAGCATTTCTCCTTTCTTTATTCAAGCCCCTGAATGTTCAATAATTTCCACGTAGCTCTAAGCAGATGGATTTATTATGATGTTAAGCTAAGAAACTGCAGGAGTTCTAGATGCCAATAAAGATTACGGATCAAATGGAAGATAACTACTAACCATTGTGTCGACTTAGATAAATAAACCTGCTCACAAACAAAGCACCTTATTGTATTTGTACTGTTACCTCCACTAATCCAACTAAAACAACCAGACAGTAGCTTTCCAGAGGCTGAAGGGAACAGAAATGGAGATTTCTCAAACCCTCTTTAAATTTCTTGTAAAATAACACTCTGTTCCTCTTTTTTAAAACTGTCCTTTATGGAAAATGTTTGGGACCGCAGAGGCTGAGCAGAATTATGCAAACCAGACACCAAGGCTAAAAACCAAGGTGAGGAAGGAATGAAGCAAAAGGCAAGACAACACCGTTGCTCTGAAACTTAGCTTCGACCTTTGCAGGGACTCTTCCCTGCAGATCACATGGGGCAGACACTTCTGAACGCTGCTCAAAATCGAATGAGCAACCAAGTGCCATCGGGGAGCCAGGGACCAGTAAGTGCCCCCCCCAAAACCGAACATAAAATCCTGACAGTGGGAGATCGGGGTGGCTAACCCACAAAGAGAAAAGTCTATGACAACTGGTACCTAAAGCCTCATACACAGGGAAGAAAGCAGAGAAGACCCTAAAGACAGGCGACTTCTCAAGAGGGAACAATAAGTACATCCCATGCATCCTCTGCTAACAACACAGGTAAATCTCAATTTCTCCAGGTTTAAAAAAAAAAGGCGCAAGCTGTTTATTCCCTCCAGCCCCGCTCCCCACGCCTCCAAACCCAACAACTAATTGCACCTTCCCCGCAGAACCCGCGGCTAACCCCAGAGGACCGGTGAGGGCTGGCTTGGGATGAATAAACACTCGACACCTGACAGTCCTTTCTCTGCGGTGACTTTCACGGAGCCGAAGTGGCGCGCGCGCGGGCGGGAGCGGGGACCTGGCCAGCGCGGCGCCGCGCACCCCGGTCCCGAGCTACGCCAGCGAGCGCGACGCGGGGGGCGGGGAGAGGGGCAGGGGGACCGCCCGGGCCAAGCGATTGTTTCCTCCTCCAGCAAAGACATTTTTTATCAAGCTCCTTTTGTATTCGAGCCCTACCTCTTTTTGGCCTAGGAAAGCTTTCGTGCAAGTGGAAGACGACTTTCTCCACAAAGTGCTGTATGTTACTGTGCTCCGGCCCGCGCACGAACACCATCCAGTCGTGGGTGAAGCCTTCCACGGTGGGTTTTTTCCTCACCTGGGCGCGGTGCCCCAGCTCCAGCTTCACCTGCACGGCACACTGCGGGCAGGGGGGAGGAGAGACAGCCGTGAACAACAGGAAGGCGACCGTTCGACACTGAACATTGCGCCTGACATTTTTTTTCCTCCTTCTTGAAACGCACATAAAAGGAAACGGCGGTGCCCTCTGCATCCACGTTTCACGCGCGTGGGCGCGCACACCCCACACCCCCAAATACACGCCCCCGGGCCCGCATCCACACCCGCCGGGATTGTAACGGACTGTTACCCCCGATCGGGAAGAGGGGTCTGGTTGTTGGGGGGTAAAGAGGGGCGAGAACCCTCATCCACTACAAGCACGACAACGAATGCATCGGAAACAAATTAGAGACAATTAGGAGGCGATGCCCGGGCGGTTGCCCGGCGTGGGAGGGGAGGTAACTGGGACTCCCGAGGGGGGTTCTGGCGAGCCCCCACCCCGAAAGTGCCGCGGCGACAGGCACACGCCGAAGAAGTCTTTGTGTACGTGTGTGTGTGCGTGCGTGTGGAGCGCTGTGCCAGGCGGAATGGAAACTACAGGCAGCCTCCGCCGATGGGCACAAACTCCCGTGCTCTTACCACGGGGTTCGTGCACAACAAAAGTGAGACGTCGTCATACACACACACGCACGCACACACACACGCCCGCAGGAAAACACGCCGAGGCGTCCATAACTTAAGGCACCCCGCACCCCCCCCCCCAGCGAAAAGCCCCACGCGATCGGCGAGGCCAGCCTAAGAGAGCCCCCGCAACACACTTCCAAGAGCCAAAGTGGCCCCAAAGTACCTCCCACCTCCCCCAAAAAATGAAATTCGGGAAGGCAGGGCGGCGGACGGACAGCCGCCGAGCCCCGACTGCGCACAGCCCGGCGCGGGGGCAAAGTTGCGTGCGGCCCCGCCGCTGTCAGCCCGCACACTCCAGCTCACACTCGCGCGCCGCGGAGAACGCACCATCGTAGCGGCCGGCGAGGCTGCTCGCCGCGTCCCCGGACTGTGCCCGCGGCTCCCGGCGGCGGCGGCAGCTGAAATATGGCTGAGTTATTATTCGCCTCCTTCCACCGTGTGTGAGTGTGTGTGTGAGTGCGCGCGTGTGAGCGAGAGTGCGCTTCTTGCGATTGCAAAGAGAGGCGAGGAGGGAGGCGCGGGGGGTGGAGGGGCGAGTGTGTGTTAGTGTGTGAGTGTGTATGTGTGTGTGTGTGTGTGTGTGTGTGTGTGCGCGCGCCGGGGGGGGGGAGGGAGGGAGGGGAGCGGAGGCTGAGGGAGAGGCAGCAGCTCCCTGCAAGCCGTACCAACCTTTCTCTAATTGGAACCGCGGAGCGCTGGCGCTGTCTGGGCTGCGGCGGCGGCGGCGGCGGCGCAGGGCGAGGGAGGAAAGGCGGGGGGTGGGGGTCTTTTATTATTATTTTTGTATGTACTTACCGAGCTAGCCATGCCTGGGGGCCCGGAGGTTTGCTGGGGTGTTGTGTGGTACCCCCCTCCCCCGCCCCCCTCAGCTGTAATTCATGAAGAGGCTGCTATGAATGAGAGCGCGCCCAGGAGCGGAGGGTAGATGGCGGACATTCTCTGCCTTTTTCCCCCCGCGTTCGCTTGCTCGCTCGCTCGCTCGCTTATTAAACTCAGCCCCAAAAGCAAAAGCAGCAGCAGCAGCAGCAGCAGCTCCAGGGCCAGAGGATGAGATTCCGGAGCATGCGCCGTGGCGCCTGACACCGGGGCTCCGAGCCTCACGGGGCGGAGGGAAGGCGCGCGGGCGGGGCGGAGCGGGCGGGGAGGCAGAGCGAGCGAGCCAGGGGGAGCTCGAAAGAGCCAATCACCGGCCACCCACCCGAAACCCCGGCAGCCCGCACCGCCACACTGGAACGCCTCGCTTAAAGTAACAGGTTCCTGCTGGGGGGTGGGGGGAAGTAGGGAGAAGGGCGGGGAAGGGGCGCTGGAGTAGGGAGAGCGGCCAGCTGGGGAGCCATCCCAGACCTTGTGTAAACTCCTCTCGCCCTACAATAAAAAACGGATTAAAACTGCTGGAATGTAGCCACTGCCTAGAGCCCCCAGCCGCCGGAGAAGGGGTGTTAAATCAAGTCTTTGGCGTTAGTTAGCACGCTCGGGGGAGGGAGGGGGCTTTCTTTCACTTTCCACCACGTCTTTTTATGGTTTTGTGCTGAAAAGGCAAGAACTCACACCCAAACAAACTTATTTAAAGACAGAGCGAGAGAAATGCCACCCTTACAAACAAGCATCTAAAAGCAGTCGCTGAGACGGTTATAACCGGCAACAATTCCCTGGCCCCCTTCCCCATCCACTCACCCCCGCCCTTCTGCCACTGCCACCGCCACCGAAAATTTTAAAATGAAATGAACAAGAGAGAGAAACTAGAAGGCTAGTTCCTTCCCAGGGAACGCCTCCCGCGTTGGTAATCCCCGGCTGGGATGCACCACAAATTGGTGCCCAGGTGAAAGCGAGATACCTGGGAGTGCTGGGTGCAGACCCTCGGGGACCAGGCTGGGAGTTTTCTTGGGGAGGCTCCCACTCCTGACAGCCTGCTGGGTTGCATAAGAACGTGGCAAATTGTCCTCTAAGGACGCGCGGGGCAACTGGGAGTCTTAAAATAGCAGATAAAGTTAACACTGGCTGTAATGTGCATAAATTGGATTATAATCTTTAGGCGTATTGGTGACAGCCAACGTAATCCATCTCTGGGTATTAATCCTGTTAGGCTCCCGGGTGATAACCAGTCGCAGGAGTGTTCCCAGAGTCGCGCTCCTGCAAAGGTTTCCACTCGGGTTGTACTTGGTCTCGGTGACCGGGGACAGAACAGCGCAGCCACGCGTGGGGCGGGGTAGGAGTACTGACTAGCTTCCTTTAGCAACACAGACAACCTTTAGAAAGGAAACGGATAAGATCTAGACAACTGATTTGAAAGTGAAATATGTGTGTAACTTCGGTTCGTTAAAGAAGGATCCTTGCATCTTCTTTGCCCTCATTCCTTTTTTGCTCTCTTTATCTTCTTCCTTTTCTCCCCTTTTTCCTACCTCCCAACTTCTTTCTGACTCTTTCTCTTGGCTTCATTCTCTTCTCCCTGCCTTCCCTCTTTACTTGCCTCTCTTTTATTTTTTGGCTCAACTTTCTTGCTTTCTTCTTTTCGTTTTGTCCTTCTTCAAACCACGAAAGCAAGTTGTATGGGCCCTTGGATTAAAGAGAGCGATATAGCGGGAAGGAGGTTAGCTGGGGCACCGGGATCCTCGACGTTAATTTGTCAGTTCTCCCAGCTGCTCACGCGAAGATAACCCACATCACATCGGACCGCTTCGGGCCAATTTTAATTTCCAGTGCAAGCCTCCGATTGAAGCGGTTTGAAGCCCTAAAACTGATACTCTGCTCTCTCCCTCCCTCTCCCTTTCTACAACCAAGAAAGCTTCTTTTACCTGTGGACTCCAATTCCTCCCACCCTTTTACTGAATTTAGTATATAATGGAGAGAACAGTTGAAGATAGAAACAGTTTAACCCAAGTCCAAGAGCTTAGATTTTGCAACTGACCCACATGTACATTGATGCGTGTCATCTTGTAGGTGTATGTGTAGTTGTGTCTGTGTGTATAAGGACTAAGTTTACATACACATTGACGAGCTGTGTGTTAGGATCTATGTGAAGGATGGACCTACTCGCTATGCATTATTTAATTTTTAAATAAAATAATCAAACTGGAGAGAAGTCCTTTGGAATAATAAGATAGGAAACTGATGGTTATCTGGATGTGCCATTAATAAAGCCATTTCTTTGGTGCCCTGGTCACATTCATAGGGCTCTGTGTTGCCCTCACCTACTTCCTGTTTCTGCCCAAGCTGGTGAAGTGTATCATGATGGGGTGGGGCTGGAAAGGTCCCTGCTCTGGGGCCACTTGTGCTTTGTTCCTTCTGAATTAAACCTGGAAAATTCCCCCTTTTCCACTGCATTCTTACCATCTTACATGGCCTTGTGCGGGGAAGAATAAAGTAGGAACTTCCTGTATGCCATGATTTAGGGGTGCCAGATAAAGCCCCCTCCCTGAAAAGACCTGCCACATGGCTTACCATTCCTACGGGATACCCTCCTTTCAGGCAAGACACTGAAAGTGACTGCTGGAAAGCAAATGAGGTTCCACATATAAGCGATACCATATGATATTTGTCTTTCTCTGACTTACTACCAGGGGGGAGGGATAAATTGGGAGATTGGGATTGACATATACACACTACTATATATAAAGCAGATAACTAATAAGGACCTACTGTATAGCACAGGGAACTCTACTCAGTACTCTGTAATGACCTATATGGGAAAAGAATATAAAAAAGCAGATATATGTATAACTGATTCACTTTGCTGTACAGGAAACTAACACATTGTAAATCAACTCTACTCCAATAAAAATTTTTAAAAAATAAAGCCATTTCTTATAAAGTGGCAACCATTAGGCAGCGAGTCTAGCTTAGCACATAGATGAAAAAATACCAATCTATTCTTCGTTTGAGTTGACTTCAGGGTTTGGCTAACTTCTTCCAATGCCAACTGGGATGTCTTGGGATTCTCTCTATAACTCGTACTCGCGCTGAGGGACTTATGTCTCCTTTCTGAATTATGTATTTGCTGAATTCGGATTTATTATGGGAGTCACCAATAAGCCAGAGAGTCAGAGAAGGTCTTTTCCCATTATTCCTCCTTTCTCAGAGACTGCTTTAAAAACCGGAGGTGTTAATTCTTTTCTTTCTCCAGACACTGGAAATATAGATTTCGTCAGTAGATGGCGCACAGAGCCCTTCCACGGACGTCCTTACGTGACCTCTTTGCAACAAAAGGACAAGGAGGGGGAAAAAAGGAAAGATAACACAACCATGAATAATGTAGATTCAACTTTTGGGCAAAGGAATTTATGCCAGTGTTTCGATATATTATTTATAGCCTATTCTAACAAACTATTAATTAAAAGGATTCAAAACAGAAATAACAGCAGATTAATTTTGTACCCAGCGCATCTGAAGATCCTTGCACTTTAAGTGAGGTACAAATGTGAAACAACTTTTTGGGTACTTGACAATGTAATTATAGAAAGTATTTTTTTTAATTATAAAAAGGAGTTTGCAAATAAATTTTGAGACAAATTTTTTCAGTTCTAAATACAAAAAAAAATTAAATGGAAGTGATGAAGATAAAACCATTTATTTATACAAAAAGCAATTATCTTACCAAAATTCATGCTGTAGTACTTAGCACAGTGTGAAGCACCATAGGGTTAGTTTTGAGGAGCAGAAAAGAAAAGCAATTGACACCATCATATCGAATAAAATGCTTGATGAAGAATAAAAGAAGACGGTGTCTGGGATGGATATTAACTCCTAAGCATTGCCACCACCACTGCCACTGCCCTACACCATCATTTTGGCTCCAGTCCTTTTATTTGCAATTGGTTTGTTTAGTTAGAAGTTGAGGCCAGTTTGGATGTTTCTAGCACAATATAACTCCTTTAAAGAGTAATTAGGGTGTCAAGGAGCAGTGGTTGCTTCTCAATAGAATTTTACTTACTTGTGATAGATTACTGATGTACAAACTCAAATAATCAAATCAATTAAAATTAACCATTGCTCATTCTTTGCTGTCTGGATTTTGGGGGAAAAGGAAGAATATGCATGGATAAAAAACAGATAATGGGACAGACATAACCAAACATCTTGCAAATATTAGACTCAGAATAATTAAGGATCTTTTTCCATAATAGTGCACTTTTTCTGTGTATTTCACCCATACATTCACTCACCAAAATGATATTTCTCCTATTCCATGTGCCATGCACAGAGTTAATCTCTAAGAATATAAGAATGACAGGGTTCCTGCTGTCACAGAGTTTATGACCCAAGGGAAATGTTTTACCAAAACCATATCTTTTTAAAATTTTTATAATGCCTACATTTGGGATAGAGATGTGTGTCACACATAAGCAAGCAGCATACAAATTTGACACGAACAGCCCAAGGACAAGAAAAAGAGTGGCACAAGATTAGAAGCCCAGGGGCATTGCCCTCAATTCTACCTTTTAATACTTAAAATAAGGTGGGAGGGGAGTAATATCTTTTTTGCAACAGCAGCCAAGGTCTAATTTCTTTTTCCTTGATCTGAAGTGTTTTCCATGTTCACTTTATTGCAGCTCTTTTAAGAAAAAAAAAAAAAATCTCACAATGAAAGAAAGCTTACTAAGCCTTTTCAAGATCATGAGCATATTTTCTCATTTGAGACAGAATCTGTTTCTTATGGAAATTTTTGGTTAAAAATGTTATTTTTTAACATTATATTTAATTCACAGTTCTAGGATAGTGTATTGGGCACCACTGAATAGTACAAATCATTACCACTTTGAAAAAATAATTGCTTTGATACCCAATTAAGCACCTAGTCCAAGACTATTTCCAGAGATAAGAAATACACAAAGCTTTTTTAACCACCAGAGCCTCTTCATGTGTAAATTATTCCCTGAGAGTAATTTAAGCTGTGCACTTATACATTCAGAAGACAAGAATGCCTCCACAATAATAATTTATTAATTTAGTGGGCTGCATCCCTAATTTAATAAATAGCACCTCAAGGCCTGAAAATTAATCAGGGATATTATATAAGACCAACAATATGAAACAAGATAAATATTGGAGGTCAGTTGATATAGTATGATTGAAAATGTCTTCCTAATATATATGAGAATCCCAGTGAAATATTTATAGGTAAAATACATGGTAAATTGAAACTGCTTGCTATAAAACAATCTATCTAAAAAGTAGACCATTTTGCTTTATCTTTATGTATCTCTGGCATCTCTTCAAAGGCTACTGTACAATTTCCTATCTCTCTTTAGATAATGATTGGACCTCCTTGATTTTCAGTGTAAATTCTGTTTTTATATATGATTTCACCTCTCTCATTCACATATTAAGAATGGAGAGTTAAAATAATCACTTTATCCTAAAATCATAAATTATATTTTGCCTTATTTGGTAAAAATGAAAAAATAACATATTAGGCCTATGAACTAAGGTTGACAGGTCAAACTTCAATTAAAACTGCCAGAGAAATTTAGGAAGAAGAAATTACTCCCTTCCATGTATTAAATGGTTTGAGAGTGGTTTGAAAATAATACTAAGCCTCTAAGAAGTGAGTGATTTAGTATTTTCTGGTAGGATCAGGTATCCTGGTTGAGTTAAACTACTTACAGTCAGCTCTGAATGATCCATGAGCATATTATCCACTTTGTAGATAATCTACAATGACACAATTTATGTGTGGCGTTTTTTTAATGTAAATTTATGTTAGAGTTAGGTTTTTTTTTTAACTATACAAAATGTGCATGACTGCATCTAATTTGTCAATTTCCATTCATAGCTTTTCTCACAGAAAAGCTTGTATATTAGTCCACATGCCTCTTTTGGACCCCACTTTCTAATTTTTATAAGCAATTTGTTATCCCAGAGATGGAGTGATCTGGCAAAAAACTATTGATCTAGGAAGCAACACAAATTGATAAGAAAGAAGGAATATTCATTTACCAGTGTGCTGAATTAAAAGAACTCCTAGAGGCTATTACTAATTACATAGTTTTATTATGTATTCTTCACGAAATCAAATAAGGGAAAGTTAGGGAAGGATGATTTTTTTTTAATTAAAGTATATTTAATTTACAATATTATATTGGTTTCAGGTGTACAACATAGTGATTCAATGTTTTCATAGGTTGTGCTACAATTAAAGTTATTATAAAATATTGGCTATATTTCCTGTACTATGCAATATATTCTTGTTTTTATATAGTAGTCTGTACTTTTTAATCCCCTACCCCTATCTTGGCCCTCTCCATTCCTTCCCCTACTGGTAACCCCTAGTTTGTTTTCTGTATGAGTCTGTTTCTGTTTTGTTATATTCATTCATTTGTTCTATTCTTTAGATTCCACATGTAAGTGATAACATACAGTATTTGTCTTTCTCTGGGAAGGACTATCTTCTGAACTGTACTGGTAGCAATTTGGGGGAAATTTCAAGTTTTAACAAGGAGTTAAAAGTCACTTATGAATAGAAAAGAAGTTTACTTATTTCTATACAATTAGACCCTTAATATATATTATTTCAATCTTTTGGCTTCTGCTTCATGACTTTGACATTTTGGTTTTATTATTAATTCAGTGCATTCAATTAACTTTTATTGGCTGTCCATTGAAGGTCAGCCATTGTTCTTGGTCCTTTGAAAACTCAGGATACAAGCATAGGATGCCTTTAACACCATTATTTATTTCAAGTCATTTCATAATTATTGCCTTAGAGCTGACAGGTTGTTACAAAAAATAAAAGATGTTATTAAGCACTTAACAATAAACCCTTGTTATTCACTTACATCTCTATTTAAGAAAGAAAAAAGATTTAGCCATGACATTGGCAGTAATCCTTAAGAAAGAAAGAAAGGAAGGAAGGAAAGAAAGGAAAGAAAGGAAAGAAAGAAAGAAAGAAAAGAAAGAAAGAAAGAAAGAAAGGGAGGTTGAAATTATTTACTAAGGTCACAAACAAGTACTGAGAGCACTTCCAAATCAAAATTTCATTTCTAAAGGCTCCAATTAGTCAATTTGGGACAGTTTGAGTCTCAAAAAGAATCTATGCATCTGTAATGGTACTTTAAAAAAATTAACGAGCAGGTAAAAAGAAAAGTGTCTCCTTATAGAAAAATACTAGCTAATTAATATACGTAAAAGGAATGATAGAGTTTGAAAAATCATTATTTTGCAGCAACCAACGCGGTAATAGATTTAGTCAAGGCTCACCAATATGTATTGAACGTATAGAATGAAAGATTTTTGGATACAATATTATTCACAATGATACAATGGCTCACTGCATCATTCCACATATTACATATTAATTACAAAGGGAGAAAAGAGTCTTTACAATGGAGAAATCGGCCGGACATCACTTAACCAAGTGATCAGACTTAACATCACCAATAATGAGATGAGCTGACATCATATGCCTCTTGATATGATGCAATGAAAAGCATGTATCATCACCCGTGTCGTATTCCTGCCAAAAGTGTTTGCATCTAACAGTGAGGAAGAAATTAGACAAATCCAGGTCATGTGAGACACTTTACAAGGTAACTAGCCTGGATTCTTCAAAAATCAGTATCATAACTGACTTCTGGCCTTAAAAAAAAAAGTGAGGAAATATTCCAGACTAAAGGCAACTAAAGAAACGTGACAACTAAATACAATACTTAATAGTTAACTAGATTCTAGATCCCCAAACTAACACAAACAATAAAATAGACAGGAAATTCCTGGAACAATTGGGGAAATTTGAATATGTACTATATATATGGTATCAAGGTTAAATTAAGTGGATGTGCTAATGGCTTTGTGGTTATATAGAAGACTCTCCTAGTTCTTAGGAAATACATGCTGAAGTGTTTAGGAAAGTGTTGTGATGTCTGTAACTTATAACTTACTCTCAAGTAGATCAATCAAAATAATAAATAAGTCCATAAAGTTATACATAGTTATAAATTGAGAGCAAGAGAGAATGCAAATGAATTGAGGTGATCATTGTACTACCTTTCCTGTAGATTTTTTTTTTCAAAATGTAAGTTTTAGGCGGAAAATGATCCTCAAGATTCAAAACTAATTTCTGAATTCACAGTTCAGTATATGGTTTTTCAATAGCGTGTCTTTTTGTTTCCTAAAAAAAAAAAAAAAGCTTAACAAGAACAAAAGTAGGGAAAATGAGGAGAGAAAATATTATAATCTAAAGGATTTTGTTTGAAAGAAAAGATAGAAGGTCAGAAATTTTTTTTTGGCCCTTTGAGGCTTTATAATCTCCCCTTTCTGCTCATCACCAAATTTGTTTTTGAATTATAAAAGTGGGATGGCTTTTGGTTGACTGATATGTTTGAGGTCAGCATCTTTAGTGGTCTCAGCTTTTCTGGCAAAGAAGGGCTCCAAAAGGGAGCGAGACACAGGACATGGGTCTGGCATGCCCTGCTGAATTAGTGACAATATTTTCATGTGAATGTTCTTTCAAAAGTAGATGCTGTATGTGAAAGGTTTCCCTCATGAGATTACAGCAATTTAAAGGTCATTCAATTCTACAGACCGCTTAATTGTGCTCCATTAAGCATTTCTCAAAAAGAAGTGTGTGTGTGTGCGTTTAATAGCATTCAAGGACTGCCAATATCAGCATTGCCTAACTTAGAAAGATTTTTTTTTCGTGGCTTTTATCACTGACCCGGTGTTTAATGCACTGACTTTCCTTTTTTATTGCTCAAGGGCAGCTGGATGAGTAGCCTTGGCTCATTTAGAAACCATCTAATGCTTTTGTTCCCAGTTAATATTTTCTTTAAAGGTCACCTACCTCTGACACCTGTCAGGTTAGCACTTCTCAGAATCAGGAATAGGACCTTTTCTTGATCCAGAACAGGCAATGCAATGTCTAAAAATCGGCCAGCAGTTCTGAACGAATAACAGATTAAAAATTACTCTTCAGGCTCTCATTTTTAGGGCCAGGATCCTTATGGGGATTTTTTTTTGCCAACCATGTACCAGAGAGAGGAATGGGGTAAGAGTAGATAAAATAGGAACAAGGTGGAGAGCTGTGTGTTTCCGTTCGAAACTTGCGAGAGAGTGCACAAAGTCACCACTCATTCCCTAAAATGTCAGTCAGGGGCAGAGAAGGTCACTGAGAGAAATAAGTGGAGAAAAAAAAAAAAACCTCCAAAATAAAGAACACATAAACAAGATAAATCCAAATCACTTTAAGAAAAAAATAATCCAAACTAGACCACAAAACAAAATGTATGGGAATTATAAATATAATAACTTTATTGTAGAAAAATTCTTTTTACTCTAAGGGTAAAGATTTTAAAGACAGATTTTGATTTTTATTCAGTAACCCCAATGTGGTAGTTATAACTGCATATAACACAGTCCATATAGTTTCTCAGTTAATTAGTTGTTATACTGTGGTTCTTACCCAAACTGTTTACTCTGTAAACAAAAGGTACCAGGGTGTCCTTCAGAGATGTCATACCTCTTAACTTTTCCTTCAGTTAAGACTTTTAATTCTCTTATACAAACCCATACTTAAAACTGTGTACTGATCCTGTCATACCCCTGATATTTGGATTAGAGAGCTAACACACTGATCTACAAGCCAAAACTTCAGTTGAGCATGAAGGCAGAGGTCATTTGCACTTGGCAGGTAAATGATGTAAAGAGAGTTTCCAGGCCACAACACAAAATATCTCAAATCACTTTGTTTTCCTTGACTCACCAACTTGGTACAAATGTTTTCACTGTCAGACACTCAAGGCTTTGATTTTTGTTGTTTTATTTTGGGAAGAATGGAAAGAAATTATGATCCCTCTAATCCTTATTAAAAGTAAAACTGGGGCTTCCCTGTTGGCGCAGTGGTTGAGAGTCCGCCTGCTGATGCAGGGGACACGGGTTCGTGCCCCGGTCCGAGAAGATCCCACAAGCCATGGAGCGGCTGGGCCCGTGAGCCACGGCCGCTGAGCCTGCGCGTCCGGAGCCTGTGCTCCGCAACGGGAGAGGCCACAACAGTGAGAGGCCCGCGTACCAAAAAAAAAAAAAGTAAAACTGGTTACTTTTTACAGTTACCATATAAGTGGATGACATTGCTTCTACTCCTAGATCCACCAATCTGTAAAACTGTTGATGGAATATATTAGAAAAGTGTGGCACAGAAAAGAATAACCAGTTTCCCTAACAGCTTTATTTTTTAACAGATATTTATTGTACACCTATTATATGTAAAGCACACATGGAATTAAACTTTGCAGTTTTATATAGAATTCAATTGGGAAGGCAATTTGGGTGGAGTAATGAAGGCAATTTGGGTGGAGTAATGTTGGGAAGGCAATTTGGGTGGAGTGATGTTGGTTAAAGGAGAGAGAAGAAAAAAGAGAAGGCACAGGAAAGAAACACTTGGAACTATGTAGAGAAATAAGAAAATCTGCTAAAAGGCAATGCTGAAAAATGTATAAGTATTTAGTTTCTGAGTTCCTCAAGATGATATATTTCCTGGACTAAATCTACTTGTTAAAAAACAAGAAACAGTATGAATAAGATATCATGGGCACAGTTGGAATTTAAAACAACTTGGGAATGGAGAAGCAAGCTATTTATCCCTACACAGGATTCTGTCTTTATGAACAAAGGCCATCAAGGTTGAGGTGCACCCAGCTTCATTTTTCCAGTTGGGATAAATTAAAACAACCTTGGTCTGGTTTTATTATAGCAGCAGTTTTTAACTTCACTCTCCCCACTCCACCCACAAATTTAATAAAATTGGTCATTTTCAAAAGCTACTTTGTGTTTCATGGGTAGAAACCTTGAAAAATTAGGTCTGAAGGTAATTGCAGAGGCTTCATTATTTAATTTTACATGTCTGGAGTCAAGAGTTCACTGAACTCATATGAATATGCATGAAAAATGCTACAAAACAGAATTAAATCAATCTTAACAGATTTTTTTCCTTTTAAAAGTTTTAACCTAAATATAAGTTGGCTAAACTACTCCTTAACATCAAAGATAAAATGATTTTTTGGGCTTCCCTGAGGGCGCAGTGGTTGAGAATCCGCCTGCCAATGCAGGTTCGAGCCCTGGGCCAGGAAGATCCCACATGCTGTGGAGCAACTAAGCCTGTGCACCACATCTACTGAGCCTGCGCTCTACAGCCTGCGAGCCACAACTACTGAAGCCCGCGTGCCTAGAGCCCATGTTCTGCAACAAGAGAAGCCACTGCAGTGAGAAGCCTGTGCACCACAACGAAGAGTAGCCCCTCGCCGCAACCAGAGAAAGCCCTTGCGCAGCAACGAAGACCCAACACAGCCAAAAATAAATAAGTTTATTTTTAAAAAAAAAGATAAAATGATTTAACTCTTGGGTATAAGCAAGCCCAGTAGGCAAAACTGGGGAGCATAAGTAATTCTGAGCCAAGCACATTTCTCAAAAAGGAAGTTGTCTCCAAGTGGCAGACTTTCCCCAAATAACAAATTTGGGACATCTTATTCTACTGTGGGAATAGAAAAAAAAATTTTTCAGAATAACTTTTCATTAAGCTAATAGTATAAAATTTATTTAAACTAGAAATAAAGATGGCCCCCAAATAACTGTTAAACCAAAGGTGAAAGCAGTATTTTTTAAGCTCCCAAGTCAGTTTTCATGTTGGGATTTTTTTTTTCCTTCAGTGAACACAAACAGTTTTCTAAGTACTCATTCTCTGTGAAACAGTCACGGTAAAACTAAAATAAAAATTGGGCCTTGTTTGAGCCATGTCACTTCTCATCTACTAGTCATTTAAAATCCATTTTTCAGGAAAGAATATGTTTTCACAAACAATAAACCTGTGATGGGGGAATTATATATGAAGTTGGGGGGAGGCTTCCGGGAAGATGGCGGAAGAGTAAGACGCGGAGATCACCTTCCTCCCCACAGATACACCACAAATACATCTACACGTGGAACAACTCCTACAGAACACCTACTGAACGCTGGCAGAAGACCTCAGAACTCTCAAAAGGCAAGAAACCCCCCACGTACCTGGGTAGGGCAAAAGAAAAAACAGAGACAAAAGAATAGGGACGGTACCTGCACCGGTGGGAGGGAGCTGTGAAGGACCGGTTTCCACACACTAGGAAGCCCCTTCACGGGCGGGGACTGCGGGTGGCGGTGGGGGGAGCTTCGGAGCCACGTAGGAGAGCGCAGCCACAGGGGTGCGGAGGGCAAAGCGGTGAGATTCCCGCAGAGAGGATCAGGGCCGACCGGCACTCACCAGCCCGAGAGTCTTGTCTGCTCCGGGGCGGGCGGGGCTGAGAGCTGAGGCTCGGGCTTCCGTCGGATCCCAGGGAGAGGACTGGGGTTGGCGGCGTGAACACAGCCTGCAGGGGGTTAGTGCGCCACAGCTAGCCGGGAGGGAGTCCGGGGAAAAGTCTGGACCTGCCGAAGAGGCAAGAGACTTTTTCTTCCCTCTTTGTTTCCTGGTGCGCGAGGAGAGGGGATTAAGAACGCTGCTTAAAGGAGCTCCAGAGACGGGCGCGAGCCGCGGCTAAAAGCGCGGACCTCAGAGACGGGCATGAGACGCTAAGGCTGCTGCTGCCGCCACCAAGAAGCCTGTGTGCGAGCACAGGTCACTATCCACACACCCCGTCCGGGGAGCCTGTGCAGCCCGCCACTGCCAGGGTCCTGGGATCCAGGGACAACTTAGCTGGGAGAACGCACAACCCGCCTTAAGCTGGCGCAACGTCATGCCGGCCTCTGCCGCCGCAGGCCCGCCCCGCACTCCGTGCCCCTCCCTCCCCTCCGGCCTGAGTGAGCCAGAGCCACCGTAGCAGCGGCTCCTTTAACCCCGTCCTGTCTGAGCGAAGCACAGACGCGCTCTGGCGACCTACACGCAGAGGTGGGGCCAAATCCAAAGCTGAGCCCCTGGGAGCTGTGAGAATAAAGAGAAAGGGAAATCTCTCCCAGCAGACTCAGAAGCAGAGGACTAAAGCTCAACAATCAACTTGATGTACCCTGCATCTGTGGAATACATGAATAGACAACGAATCATCCCAAATTGAGGAGCCGTGTGGACGAAAGGCTCTTGGTACTGCAGCCAGGAGTCAGTGCTGTGCCTCTGAGGTGGGAGAGCCAACTTCAGGACACTGGTCCACAAGAGGCCTCCCAGCTGCACATGATATCAAACGGCGAAACTCTCCCAGAGATCTCCATCTCAACGCCAGCACCCAGCTTCACTCAACGACCAGCAAGCTACAGTGCTGGACATCCTATGCCAAACAACTAGCAAGACAGAAACACAACCCCACCCATTAGCAGAGAGGCTGCCTAAAATCATAATAAGTTCACAGACACCCCAAAACACACCACCAGACGTGGACCTGCCCACCAGAAAGACAAGATCCAGCCTCATACACCAGAACACAGGCAGTAGTCCCTTCCACCAGGAAGCCTACACAACCCACTGAACCAACCTTAGCCACTGGGGACAGACCCCAAAAACAATGGGAACTACGAACCTGCAGCCTGCAAAAAGGAGACCCCAAACACAGTAAGATAAGCAAAATGAGAAGACAGAAAAACACACAGCAGATGAAGGAGCAAGATAAAAACCCCAGACATAACAAATAGGAAATAGGCAGTCTACCTGAAAAAGAAGTCAGAATAATGATAGTAAAGATTATCCAAAATCTTGGAAATAGGATAGATAAAATGCAAGAAACATTTAACAAAGACCTAGAAGAACTAAAGATGAAACAAACAACGATGAACAACACGATAAATGAAATTAAAAATACTCTAGATGGGATCAATAGCAGAATAACTGAGGCAGAAGAATGGATATGTGAGCTGGAAGATAAAATAGTGGAAATAACTACTGCAGAGCAGAATAAAGAAAAAAGAATGAAAAGAACTGAGGAGAGTCTCAGAGACCTCTGGGACAACATTAAACGCACCAACATTTGAATTATAGGGGTTCCAGAAGAAGAATAGAAAAAGAAAGGGACTGAGAAAATATTTGAAGAGATTATAGTTGAAAACTTCCCTAATATGAGAAAGGAAATAGTTAATCAAGTCCAGGAAGCACAGAGAGTACCATACAGGATAAACCCAAGGAGAAACATGCCAAGACACATATTAATCAAACTGTCAAAAATTAAATACAAAGAAAACATATTAAAAGCAGCAAGGGAAAAACAACAAATAACACACAAGGGGATCCCCATAAGGTTAACAGCTGATCTTTCAGCAGAAACTCTGCAAGCCAGAAGGGAGTGGCAGGACATATTTAAAGTGATGAAGGAGAAAAACCTGCAACCAAGATTACTCTACCCAGCAAGGATCTCATTCAGATTTCATGGAGAAATTAAAACCTCTACAGACAAGCAAAAGCTGAGAGAGTTTAGCACCACCAAACCAGCTTTACAACAACTGCTAAAGTAACTTCTCTAGGCAAGAAACACAAGAGAAGGAAAAGACCTACAATAACGAACCCAAAACAATTAAGAAAGTGGGAATAGGAACATACATATCTATAATTACCTTAAATGTAACTGGACTAAATGCTCCCACCAAAAGACACAGATTGGCTGAATGGATACAAAAACAAGACCCATATATTTGCTGTCTACAAGAGACCCACTTCAGACCTAGAGACACATACAGACTGAAAGTTAGGGGATGGAAAAAGATATTTCATGCAAATGGAAACCAAAAGAAAGCTGGAGTAGCAATTCTCATATCAGACAAAATAGACTTTAAAATAAAGAATATTAGAAGAGACAAAGAAGGACACTACATAATGATCAAGGAATCGATCCAAGAAGAAGATATGACAATCGTAAATATTTATGCACCCAACATAGGAGCACCTCAATACATAAGGCAAATACTAACAGCCATAAAAGGGGAAATTGACAGTAACACATTCATAGTAGGGGACTTTAACACCCCACTTTCCCCAATGGACAGATCATCCAAAATGAAAATAAATAAGGAAACACAAGCTTTAAATGATACATTAAACAAGATGGACTTCATGGATATTTATAGGACATTCCATCCAAAAACAACAGAATACACATTTTTCTCAAGTGCTCATGGAACATTCTCCAGGATAGATCATATCTTGGGTCACAAATCAAGCCTTGGTAAATTTAAGAAAATTGAAATTGTATCAAGTATCTTTTCCGACCACAACGCTATGAGACTAGATATCAATTACAGGAAAAGATCTGTAAAAAATACAAACACATGGAAGCTAAACAATACACTACTTAATAACGATGTGATCACTGAAGAAATCAAAGAGGAAAGCAAAAAATACCTAGAAACAAATGACAATGGATACACGACGACTCAAAATCTATGGGATGCAGCAAAAGCAGTTCTAAGAGGGAAGTTTATAGCAATACAACCCTACCTTAAGAAACAGGAAACATCTCGAATAAACAACCTAACCTTGCACCTAAAGTAATTAGAGAAAGAAGAACAAAAAAACCCCAAAGTTAGCAGAGGGAAAGAAATCATAAAAATCAGATCAGGAATAAATGAAAAAGAAATGAAGGAAATGATAGCAAAGATCAATAAAACTAAAAGCTGGTTCTTTGAGAAGATAAACAAAATAGATAAACCATTAGCCAGACTCATCAAGAAAAAAAGGGAGAAGACTCAAATCAATAGAATTAGAAATGAAAAAGGAGAAGTAACAACTGACACTGCAGAAATACAAAAGATCATGAGAGATTACTACAGGCAACTCTATGACAATAAAATGGACAACCTGGAAGAAATGGACAAATTCTTAGAAAGGCACAACCTGCCAAGACTGAATCAGGAAGAAATAGAAAATATGAACAGACCAATCACAAGCACTGAAATTGAAACTGTGATTAAAAATCTTCCAACAAACAAAAGCCCAGGACCAGATGGCTTCACAGGCAAATTCTATCAAACATTTAGAGAAGAGCTAACACCTATCCTTCTCAAACTCTTCCAAAATATAGCAGAGGGAGGAACACTCCCAAACTCATTCTACGAGGCCACCATCACCCTGATACCAAAACCAGACAAGGATGTCACAAAGAAAGAAAACTACAGGCCAATATCCCTGATGAACATAGATGCAAAAATCCTCAACAAAATACTAGCAAACAGAATCCAACAGCACATTAAAAGGATCATACACCATGATCAAGTGGGGTTTATTCCAGGAATGCAAGGATTCTTCAATATACACAAATCAATCAACGTGATACACCATATTAACAAACTGAAGGAGAAAAACCATATGATCATCTCAATAGATGCAGAGAAAGCTTTCGACAAAATTCAACACCCATTTATGATAAAAACCCTGCAAAAAGTAGGCATAGAGGGAACTTTCCTCAACATAATAAAGGCCATATATGACAAACCCACAGCCAACATTGTCCTCAATGGTGAAAAACTGAAAGCATTTCCACTAAGATCAGGAACAAGACAAGGTTGCCCACTCTCACCACTCTTATTCAACATAGTTTTGGAAGTTTTAGCCACAGCAATCAGAGAAGAAAAGGAAATAAAAGGAATCCAAATCAGAAAAGAAGAAGTAAAGCTGTCACTGTTTGCAGATGACATGATACTTTACATAGAGAATCCTAAAGATGCTACCAGAGAACTACTAGAGCTAATCAATGAATTTGGTAAAGTAGCAGGATACAAAATTAATGCACAGAAATCTCTGGGATTCCTATACACTAATGATGAAAAATCTGAAAGTGAAATCAAGGAAACACTCCCATTTACCATTGCAACAAAAAGAATAAAATATCTAGGAATGAACCTACCTAAGAAGACAAAAGACCTATATGCAGAAAATTATAAGAGACTGATGAAAGAAATTAAAAATGATACAAGTAGATGGAGAGATATACCATGTTCTTGGATTGGAAGAATCAACATTGTGAAAATGACTCTACTACCCAAAGCAATCTGCAGATTCAATGCAATCCCTATCAAACTACCACTGGCATTTTTCACAGAACTAGAACAAAAAATTTCACAATTTGTATGGAAACACAAAAGACTGCGAATAGCGAAAGCAATCTTGAGAACGAAAAATGGAGCTGGAGGAACCAGGCTCTGTGACTTCAGACTATACTACAAAGCTACAGTAATCAAGACAGTATGGTACTGGCACAAAAACAGAAACATAGATCAATGGAACAGGATAGAAAGCCCAGAGTTAAACCCACGCACATATGGTCACCTTCTCTTTGATAAAGGAGGCAGGGATGTACAGCAGAGAAAGGACAGCCTCTTCAATAAGTGGTGCTGGGAAAACTGGACAGGTACATGTAAAAGTATGAGATTAGATCACTCCCTAACACCATACACAAATATAAGCTCAAAATGGATTAAAGACCTAAATGTAAGGCCAGAAACTATCAAACTTTTAGAGGAAAACATAGGCAGAACACTCTATGACATACATCACAGCAAGATCCTTTTTGACCCACCTCTTACAGAAATGGAAATAAAAACAAAAATAAACAAATGGGACCTAATGAAACTTCAAAGCTTTTGCACAGCAAAGGAAACCATAAACAAGACCAAAAGACAAGCCTCAGAATGGGAGAAAATATTTGCAAATGAAGCAACTGACAAAGGATTAATCTCCAAAATTTATAAGCAGCTCATGCAGCTCAATAACAAAAAAACAAACAACCCAATCCAAAAATGGGCAGAAGACCTAAATAGACATTTCTCCAAAGAAGATATACAGACTGCCAACAAACACATGAAAGAATGCTCAACATCATTAATCATTAGAGAAATGCAAATCAAAACTACAATGAGATATCATTTCACACCAGTCAGAATGGCCATCATCAAAAAATCTACAAACAATAAATGCTGGAGAGGGTGTGGAGAAAAGGGAACCCTCTTGCACTGTTGGTGGGAATGTAAATTGATACAGGCACTGTGGAGAACAGTATGGAGGTTCCTTAAAAAACTACAAATAGAACTACCATATGACCCAGCAATCCCAGTACTGGGCGTATACCGTGATAAAACCATAATTCAAAAAGAGTTCATTGCAGCTCTATTTACAATAGCCCGGAGGTGGAAACAATCCAAGTGTCCATCATCGGATGAATGGATAAAGAAGATGTGGCCCATATATACAATGGAATATTACTCAGCCATAAAAGGAAACGAAATTGAGCTATTTTTAATGAGGTGGATAGACCTAGAGTCTGTCATACAGAGTGAAGTAAGTCAGAAAGAGAAAGACAAATACCGTATGTTAACACATATATATGGAATTTAAGAAAAAAAAATAATGTCATGAAGAACCTAGGGGTAAGACAGGAATAAAGACACAGACCTACTGGAGAATGGACTTGAGGATATGGGGAGGGGGAAGGGTGAGCTGTGACAAAGCGAGAGAGAGGCATGGACATATATACACTACCAAATATAAGGTAGGTAGCTAGTGGGAAGTAGCCGCATAGCACAGGGAGATCAGCTTGGTGCTTTGTGACTGCCTGGAGTGATGAGATAGGGAAGGTGGGAGGGAGGGAGACACAAGAGGGAAGAGATATGGGAACATATGTAAATGTATAACTGATTTACTTTATTATAAAGCAGAAACTAACACACCATTGTAAAGCAACTGTACTCCAATATGTAAAAAAAAAAAAAAGAAAGAAAAAAAGAAGTGGGGGGAAAAACTAGTAATTGGAAAATTTTCCATAAAATCTGAATCGCCTGTTTCTCCTGGGAAAAACAAATCAGAAGATCTGTCCACACAAGGTTCACATATCTGACTGTCAACTCAGTTGACACTGAGTCCAGGCTGCCCCATTAGACTAGGTTATCCTCCTCTGGTTACCTAGAGTTCTGCCGTCTGAATTTCACCCATTTATTCAACCAGCCTAGTCCTTGAGGCCTTTTCTGGGGTAGTGAAGATAATCTTATCCCTAGGATCACATTGTTGACATAGAACAGATGTAGTTAATCTATGGTGGGCAAGCTATGGCCAACAGGAGACCAATCAGGTTTCAAACCTTCTGAGCTTAAAAAAGAAAAAAGCTTTTATATTGTTAAATAAATAAAAATGTTAAAGAATATTTCATGACACGTGAAAATTGTTTGAAATTCAAATTTCAGTGTCTATAAATAAAGTTTTATTGAAACACAGTGGAGCTCTTTAGTTTATGTATTATCTATGGCTGCTTTTATGCTACAAGGGCAGAATGGAGTAGTTGTGACAGAGACCATATGGCCCACAAAGCCTTAAATATTTTCCACCAAGCCCTTTACAGAAAAAGTTTGCTGACCCCTGATCTGAAACTATACTGTCCAATAGAAATGTAATGTGAGCCACATATGTAATTTTTAATGTTTTAGTGGATACATTTTCAAAAGGAAAAAGAAACATGAAATTAATTTTAATAATGTATTTTTTAACCCAAAATATTCAAAATATTATCACTTTAATATGTAGTCAATAGAAAAATTAATGAGATATTTTACATCCTTTTTTCATACTATGTCTTTGAAGTTCGGTGTATATGTACTTGCAATATATTTCGAATTGGATTAGCCATGTCTCAAGTGCTCAGAAACCACAATGGTGGTAGCAAATTGGAAGGACAGAACGGATATAGAACATAAGAATATTTTTAGGAGGTGGCAACACTTTAGCCAAGCAACTAAGTCGGTTTCTATAATAAGGAAAAGTGGAGTAGGAACAAATGCCCCTAGATTTGTGAGTGAAAGTAGTGGAATGAAGAACTGGGTACAGGGTTTAGGGAGATCAGGGCTGGGCTGCCTCGCTGAGTAGAACAGTCAGAGAAGAAAGGATTTTAAGAAGTACTGGGTATCTATGGATCCTTTTCAAGGGGTTCAAGTAAAACCTAAAGATCTTGTTATTTTATTTAAAAAAATTTTTTTAAATATGAAAACTCTTCTTTTATTTATTTATTTTTTATAAATTTATTATTTATGTCTGTGTCAGGTCTTTGTTGCTGCGTGCGGGCTTTCTCTAGTTGCGGCGAGTGAGGGCTACTCTGTGGTGCGTGGGCTTCTCATTGCGGTGGCTTCTCTTGTTGCGGAGCACAGGCTCCAACACATGGGCTTAGTAGCTGTGGCACGCGGGCTCAGTAGTTGTGGCTCCTGGGCTCTAGAGCGCAGGCTCGGTAGTTGTGGCACACGGGCTTAGTTGCTCTGCAGCATGTGGGATTTTCTCGGACCAGAACTCGAACCCGTATCCCCTGCACTGGCAGGTGGATTTTTAACCACTGCGCCACCAGGGAAGTCCATTAACAAATATTTTAAAGGCGGGGTTTCTTAGTCAAAAGGCTGTGAGCAGCGAGAAAAAATACCTAATCCATACATCTTTTTCATTTTGGTGGACTCTGGGAGTGAACACTTCCTATTGCCTTCTCTAGAATCTAGATTAGATTAGCCACTCCCCTCCATTGGAGGAGGTGTGGCTATACTGACGGGTTAGGGTCTGCTGATCACTGGGTCTCTCACTTCTGGTGTTAACAGCCCCCTGACCACGCTGTCTTTTCCTTCCCTTCTGTCAGCTGCAGTGCAGGCACTCCCTTTGTGCTCGCGCTACCCCTTGCACATCCTCTCTCCTGTGGTAATAGACATACAATTCTAATACAATACAGTAATTACTATAATGGGGCTTTGTTCAAAATAGCAAGAGAGTAGAAGGGAAAGAGGGTCAGGGATTTGGAGGACATTCTTCACAATCAGCGGTCCTTCTTTATTATTCACATCACTTTACATAATATCATTTTGTCATTCAACATTACTATGAAAATGTTGTTTTTGAGTATGTATTGTTACATGTGAAAATCTGAGAGTAAAAAATTGATTAGTCAGAATGTTTCTACGTGTATATGCAAATGCATAGAGAAATGAGAAACTCACTGTTGTGAGTCCCTAAAATAATGGCAGAAAATACAAGCAATACATGGACACTGAGATTTTGCCCAGGGGAAAATTATGTCTTTCTTAATTTTTTAATCTAACGAACACTTATGTATGCCAGAAACTGTTATAAGCACTTTACAAATATTAACTTTTTAACCCAAATAATACTTCCATGATGTTAGGATATTATTATTACCTCCATTCTAGGCCTGAGCAATCTGAGGCCCTGAGAGGTTAAATACTTTGTGGAAGTTAGTTCACACAGCTAGTAAGTAGCAAAGGCCTAGGGTGACCCACTGTCTGGTTTGCCCAGAAGTGTCCACTGATAAGTCCTGCATCTCCATGGAACTCTTCAGTCCTGGGAAAACCAGGATGAATGGTCACCCTAAAATTCAAGCCCTGGCGATCTGACCTCCAGACTCCTTGCTACTAACATGCTATGTCCCTCACAATGATGCAGGGATAACCCTAATAAGTCTGGAAACACCACGCATAGAAATGGACCGAACAAAAGCAAACCTGAAATCTGGGCTGTTGTAAGATTGTCTACTGGGAAAATCAGCTCACTTGGTCTCCCAATAAACACTCCAGAATGTGCTGAGGTTAATTTGCATCAATTGCTTGCAGCTGGAGAGCAGACATGACAATTGCCGTCTCCAGAAAATCAGGCAGAGGGAAGATTGGAAATTCCCTGTGAGAATGGAAGAGATGTCTCACTCTTCACAATGGGCACAATAGGGAACCTGAAAAGTCTGTAAATCCAACTATAAGCGCCCTATGTTGTTTCCTGCTTTGTCTGACTGTTTCTGTAAGTTTCTGTATCCGTGGATGTTAAACAAACCTTCTGTTGTCTGTCTGTTGGCCTTTTCCCTTCAATCATCATAACAGCTTTGTTGTGGCAGCACCACACTAAAAAGGAACCCCTAACAAGGCAGGGTTCCAAGAGGACAGAGAAGATGGGTGGGTTGTCCCCTGGGCAGGTGGGGAAGGATACCCTAAAAGCTGGTGAAGGAGGCAGATAGAAGATGGGAAGCCAGGAAGAAGATAGGAAGTGTATCAGCAGGGCCTGCGTCCAAGCTTCTTCTATCACCTCCCAAATCACACCTGCACCCAGCTGGGTGGATAAATCTTTCAGAAGCCACTCCAAGAAGGAGTGACCTCTTCCACTTTGGCTTTCCATGAGGAGCATCCCCATTCTGCACCTGTCTGCTCCTTCTTTGGCCAATACTAAGTACAAAAGGAGCCGACAAAGGAGGAGGATGCCTTTCTCCCCCGGTACCTCCCTACTCATACAAAAAAGGTATGGGAAGAGGAAAGAATAATAAATGCCATTGAAAGAAACTATGGTGCTTGGTTTATTCCACCGAGATTATGTGTAAAACTGCTTGCTATGAAGAAAAGATTTTTAATTTTTTTTTGTTTTCAGTTTAATTCAGATTATATATGGAGACCAAGACAAAGAAAATGCACCCAATCTGTGAAGGGAGCTCAGGAACGGGGTCCACAAGGAGTTAACGCTTCAGATGAGACTGAAAGGTAAGAGTTTTTCCCCGTGGACAAGGGGCAGGGAAACTGGAGGAAACACTGAACAGATATTCTTCCCTCAGCCTGGAAAGACACTAAGCGGGGAGGCGGTGGGGAGGCACAGACAGGAGGGGGCACGGTGTGGCCAGCAGTCTGAGGGGAGCACAGGGGTGGGAGATGAGGAGTCAGCTCCTGAAGGGCCTTGTATGTCATGCTAAGAAGTATAAATTTTTCTGTGCTGATGGGAAGCCACTGAAATAATCCAAGCAAAGGACTAACATGATTAGATTTGCATGTTAAAAAAGATCGCAGCGGGCTTCCCTGGTGGCGCAGTGGTTGAGAGTGCACCTGCTGATGCAGGGGACACGAGTTCGTGCCCAGGTCCGGGAAGATCCCACATGCTGCGGAGCGGCTGGGCCCGTGAGCCATGGCCACTGAGCCTGCGCGTCCGGAGCCTGTGCTCCGCAACGGGAGAGGCCACAGCGGTGAGAGGCCCGCGTACCGCAAAAAAAAAAAAAAAAGATTGCAGCAGGAGAATGTTTGTCACACAGAGTCCTAAGGAATGTACCATGCAAGATCATGGTTAATGGTAAACTAGTTTTTAAATGGACTAGCAAAATAAAAAAAGAACTTTGAAGATCTCCTGGAAAGGGATTATAAAACTATAAAAACAATAAAAAGATTTAAACATATCAAAGAAAATAAGTCAGAAAAAATTTTAAGCCACTTGAACCAACAATGTATTTAAGGATGAAGAAGAGAAAGCTTACCCAACGAGCAAGTTCTTGACCTCAGTACCGATCCAGGAAGGGTTAGGGAGGTTGCAGTCTCCAAGCTGTCCCCAGCGGTAGCAAATCATGGCCAGCGGTTGGGTATTCTAAATCAATTTGAAAAAATATAAACAAAAATCACGCGGACTAGCTAGAAGTCCTTGATCATCTCCCCAAAGCATGCTTTATCCTTTTTTAAGAGATACTTCTTTCCACATAGTAATCAGACAGCCATTTATTCATGCACAGATTTCTAATTGAGAAGGCAGTATTTTGTTTTGTGATCTATTTTAAAAGGTGGAATGAGAAAATTTATTTTAATCCTTAGCATATATGTTTATTAGACTTTTTGTAGGTTATTGACTTTTAAGATGTCCATCTTTTCATTCTTTCCCAATGCTTGCATCACAGTTTATTTTCTAAAACAGATAATCTCTCCATATTTTTATTTAATAATCATTCATTGACAAATATTTCCCAAATACCTCTTTTTTCCTTTAGGCCACAAGGAATCAATAATTGGCAAGACAGACAAACCTGGCTGCTCCCTCATGAAGATTATAGTCTAGTGGCAAAGCAAACAATTATAATGTGATATATGTAAAGAACATGACAGAAACTCACTTTGCTTACCCAATATCTGTTTACCACATCTTTTCTGTTAAGAGAACCCCACTTTGGATGGGGGCAAGTAACATGCCCAGCTGTAACAGATACTTCCCCCAATGGCCACACCAATATTTTGATCCTACATTCTCTTCCAGAACCTGCCACCCTTACATTACGATGTAGACTCTATTTCCCCTTCCCTTTAACCTGAGCAGTCTTTTGTGTTTGCCACAATGAACAGAGAACAGCACAAGTGATGCTGTGTGACTTCCAGGCCTAAGTCATAAAAGGCAATATGGTTTCCACCTAAGTCTCTCTTGGGACCCTCACCCTTGGGGCTCAGCCATTATGGTGTGGGAAGCCAAGCAGCCACATGAAAAGGTCATGTGTAGGTGTTCTAACCACAGTTCCAACTGTGTGAGTCTTCTTGGCCAAAAGCCAGCAACAACTGCTGTTGTATGGATGTCAGGGAGAGTAGAAACAGGCCATTTCTGCTGAGCTTTGTCCAATTGTCATATTTGTGAGAGAAACACGTTGTTGTTTTAAGCCACTAAGTTTTGAGTTGGTTTGTTGCACAGCAGTAGATACCCAGAACACTCACTTTTAAAAGGGAAGGCTTTCCCAACCTTCCTTGCAGATTGGAGTGACCATGTGACATAATTCTGACCAATGAGATGTAAGCAGAAGCCAGTAAACAGGGCTTCTGGGAAAGACTCAACAGAGGCATGACTTCAGGACCTGGATCCTTTGTTCTTTCTTCAGCCTACAATTCAGAGTGACAGTTAGAGCCCCTGCAGCCATTTTGTAAGAATGAGAATGAAGACCACACCCTAAGGACTCCAGAATAGAAACCTAGAAAAGGTGCTCAACATCCTTAGTCTTCAGGACGACACAGATTAAAACTACAATGAGATACCATTTCATACTTCCAAAATGGCAAACATTAAAAGGACCGACAACATCAGATTTTGGTGTGGATGTGGAGTAACTAGAACTTGCATACATTTCTAGTTAGAATGTAAAATCTTACTAACACTTTGGAAAACTGTTTAGCAGTTTCCAACAGAGACAAAAATACACCTATTCTATGATCCAGCTATTCAACTTCTAGGTTTTTAATTAAATTTGAAACATGGAAACATATGTTTACAAAAAGAAATCTCAGGGAATGTTTATAATGGCCATAAACAGGAAATCTATAGATCTACCAACATAAGAGTTGATAAAATGGATAAACAAGTTGTATATATGCTACACTGGAAAACTGGTAAGAAAAAAGGATGAACTACTCACATATACAACAACATGGATGAATCTCAAAACAAGAAGTCAAACATATAAGAGTGTGTGCTATATGATTCTACTTCCTTGACATTCAAGAACATGTAAAACTAATGGATTGTGATAGAAATCAGAACAGCAGCTGCCTTATGGAGGGATTAACTAAAAAGGCACAGAGGAACTATCTGGGGTAATGGAAAAATTCTACATCCCAATTGGGGTGTTAGTTTCCCAGGTATATACAATTGTCAAACTCATAAACTGTACACTACACTAAGATGTGTGTACTTTACTGCATGTAATTTATTTAAAAATTAGTTAACTAAAAATAAATATGAGCTTATTTATATTTAATCCTGAGAACCACTTAGAGGAGCTAGAGCTTAAATGTTACTGATTTGCTGTTACAGCTAACTTAACGGTAACAATATTTAATGTTAGGAATGAAAACATTTTGTGACCAGGTCTTGCTGACCAGTAAAATATTATCTCTAATTCACTTACCCAAAACAGTATATTCCAAATCAAAACATGTTCAACATGGATTTTCTTTCTCCATTTTCCCAAGCTAAGATAACCATAACAAAATTTTTTAGCCAAAGCCCCATACCAGCAACTAACAGGGCTTCTTGATTAAAAAGTGATGTCTAAACAGAGATCTGAATCGCAGCAGGATTAGGCAAAAAGCAGGCAAAAGGGAGGGGGCGGGAAATATATGTGTGTGTATATATATATATATATAGAGAGAGAGAGAGAGAGGGAGAGAGGGAGAGAGGGAGAGAGGGAGAGAGGGAGAGAGGGAGAGAGGGAGAGAGAGAGAGAGGGAGGGAGGGAGGGAGGGAGAGAGAGAGAGAGAGAAACAGAGACAGACAGAGACAGAGAAACAAAGAGAGAAACCAAAAAACGATCAGTTTACTGCAATACACTCGATCAGGACACAGGCTGGTCCTGATGAACCAGGAGTGTTATAGGAACCTCAAGGACTAGAACCAGGGGCTTAATGCCACTCCCACCTTCCTCCCTCCCCTTTCCCTCTGGCTGTCAGCTTTATGTTTTCACACATATTTATGCTTTTGACGGCAGGAGCTACTATTTGTGCTTTTAATAATTATAGTAGGTTAGGTTCCTAGAAGGAGAATTCAGGAAAAGGACTATGGACCTTTTATAAAGTTCTTGATATATGTTGCCAATTATTCCCCCCCCCCAAAAAACAAACCCCAAACCAATTTCGACTCTCAATAGGAGGGTATGACTGTGCTTATTTTGAAACAACCTCATCAGCCTTAAATTTAATATATTTTAGAGTCTTTGTTTTTTTGGTAGAATAAAGTGATATGTCATTGATGTTTTATTTTGTAACTACTAACAGTGAATCATTTCACATATATATTGATCATTTATACTTCTGCATCTGAGATTTGTCTATACATTGTTGTTGCACCTTTTTCCATTGAAGTTTCAGTGTTTTCCTGATTTAAACTGCTAATCACTGTTTTTCAGATATTTTTTACTTTGTAATCTACTTCTCAGTTTTTGATGGTTTCTTTTAAATTTTTCATGTAGTCAAATCTTTGATTTTGATTCCTTTGTGATTTAGCCCATTGATTTTATGCTTAGATAATTCTTTGTTCAGCTCAAAAACAAGTAAATAGTTTAAATAGTTCCCTAAATATTCTTTTAGCTTTTAAATCAGACTTTGGCAAATATTGATTATGTTTCAGGTACATGTTTTACTATTTCTCTGTTTACCTTACATTGAACACTTTTCACATTTAACACCTGGAATTTATTTTAACATATGTTGTAAATAAATTGACATATTTAACTTACTACAGCTTGTCAATTTATTGAATAATTTTTCTTTTGCACATTACAATGTGATAACAACTTTGTTATTCACATCATTTTTATAAGTAATGGTATCTATTTACGGCTATTTATTCTGTTCAAAGGTATGCTATGCACATTTATGCTAGTAGTACCCTGTTTTATGTACTGTTTTAATATACTTTAATACATTGTGGGGAAAATCCATATAATACGTTTTTTTAGCTACAACTAACAAAAATTTATTAAAGTTGCTTTAAGCAAAAGAGAGAATATCCATGGACCAATCAACTGTGCCCAGAGGCAAAGATCACTTTGAACAGGAGAGACAATTACAGAGGCATCCCTATTGAATTCTTTAAGTCAGGGAGGGCACCCAGTAGGTGTTCACTGTTCCCTTCATCAATTGTCTTTTTTCAAACTTTCTTGGCTCTTCTCTATTTTTTCTAGCTAATCAACTTTAAAATCACCATTTCAAGCTCCAAAAGATATCCTATTTGGATTTTGATTGGAGTTGCATTAAACCTATAAATTAATTTGAGAAGAACTGACATCTTTATAATAGTCATTGTTATCCAGGAACGTGGTAGGACTTCCCATTTATTGAAGTCTTCTTTTATGTTCTTCAGTAAAATTTTGCAGTTTTATTTATATCGTTCCTGTCCATTTCTTATTATGGTTATTCTGAGGTATTTTATATCTTTCATTTTTAAACCAATTACAATCTGACTTCTACCTATTAATCTTAATTCTTTTGTTACTAAAAAAATAAAAGAGGGAAGCAGTGGAAATTATTGGAAGGACATTGAGGAAGCTCATAGAATTAAGACAAGAGAATTAAGTTTCAGGAGAAGGAGACAGGGCTGACATCAGGGATGACTGGAGCCATTGGCTGAAACACAGATGAGTCTTTCACAGAATCTTTCACGTTGCTCACCTCTCGGCTCTACATATCTCTGTATTTTGACTTCATTCTAATATTTTTATTATCCAAAAGAAAAAAGGGTGTTTTCCTCACTAGTTCCAGATAGTAAGATCCCAGGCAAAGGTTCAGATTGGCCCAGTAGGTCAGATGCTTACTATTGAACCTATGCCTACCTCTTACAGCCAGGGAGGGGAGATGCTGTGATCGGCACAGTCCAGGTCATGTGCCTGTCCCTGGGGATAGGCAAGCAGATCTGTTGCCAGATGAGGGCGGAAAAGGCTTGCTGGGCACACAACAGACACTACATCCAGTGACATCGGTCCTGCCAAATTTGCCTGTGATGGTCTTGTTGCTAATTCCAATGGATACTTTCCAGTCTTTATAATTACTTTTCTCTCTGAAGACTTTGATGTTGACAGCCTCTTGAGGTTCTCGACTCCCTGCGTTTCAATAACACATTTTTCTTATGGTTTTCTCTTTTCACTCTTGCTCTTCCTTTTCATTCTCTTCTTTAGACTTTTCTTTTTCCAACTACCCTTCTAATTGCTTTCACCCAGGCTTTCATCTTTGGTTTATTTCTATTCTCTTTCTAGAGCACGTTTTTTCTGGATTATCTCATCTAATCCTATGTTTTTTATTATCACCTGTTGATTTCCAAATCCGTTCCTCCAGGCCAGAACTCACTTTACATCTCCAGACTCAGCTCTAGAGATAAGAAACTCAATGCGGTAATTATAAGGAAGAATGGTAGGTTAAACTGTTGGCTACATGAGACAGTGAACATAAAGTGTGAATACTCTAGAAAATATCAACTGTGTCCCATAAGAGAATTTAATTTTTAATCTCTTTCATCCTTGACCTATTTATTGTGTTTCCAAAGTAAAACATTTTCCTGCTCTTTATACTTCATTTATAAGAATAAAATAGAGGACAGAACCTGGCATAATAATTAGAAAAAGTGCTGGAATGGATGTCTGTAGACTTGTGTTCTAAATCTTGCTTTGCAACTGAGTCTCTATGTTCCTAAGAGTCGTAATTCAGGATTATGGCGGGGAACTGGTGAGATAAATAATGCATATGAAAACATTTTATAATCCACAAAACAACTATATACCTGAAACGTGTTATTACTGTCTTGCCTTGCCCTAGCTATGTCATAGCCTTAATATGAAAATGAATTTTGTTCATTATCAATTTGGACAAAACAGGGTATCATCTCTCTCTAAGAGGTCCTTAATGATTTCATTAAGGGAAGTGCAACACACTCTTTAAAATTTAGTGGTTTAGGGCTTCCCTGGTGGCGCAGTGGTTAAGAATGCCTGACAATGCAGGGGACACGGGTTCAAGTCCTGGTCTGGGAAGATCCCACATGCCGTGGAGCAACTAAGCCCGTGTGCCACAACTACTGAGCCTATGTGCCACAACTACGGAAGCCCGCATGCCTAGAACCCATGCTCCACAGAGAAGCCACCGCAGTGAGAAACCCACACACCACAACAAAGAGTAGCCCCCACTTGCTGCAACTAGAGAAAGCCCGTGCGCAGCAACGAAGACCCAATGCAGCCAAAAATAAACTAATTAAATAAATAATTTTTTAAAAATTTAGTGGTTTAAAATAATAACTGTGGGTTTGCTAGAGGATTTTTGTTTTCTGGTCATGACTGGGCTCACTCATGCAGCAGCATTCAGAGAGTCAGCTGGGATAACTGGACCTCTCTTTCCACGAGGTCTTTGCTCCTCAAGGAGACTCAACCATGCTTCCTCATCTGCTAGAGGCAGTGTTCCAGGCGAGCCCCAGTGTGACGTGTCTGACAAATCTCTGTTTGCGTCACATTTGCTGGTGTCCCATCACATTCACCAGATCGGCCAGCTAACCAAGCCCAGTCAGTATGGGAGGGAGTAAACAAGGGCATGGATGCCATGAGGCAGATTAGTTGGGGCCATTAGTGTAACAATCTACCACAGTAAGGAAATATATTTAATAATCTGAATGCAATGAATAACTTCATAGGAAACTATAATTTACAAATATAAGCCCAGAAAAGATTCAAAAAATCCATACAGACAAATTACCATGAAAAAAAATTTGAGAAAATTATCAGTTATTCGAGCCCCTTGCAAATCACAAGGCTGAGATGGTTTTACAAGGGAATTCTACCAAATTCTTGAGGAAAAGACATCTCTATTGTTATACAAAACGTTGCAGAACATAGAAAAACAAAATTTTTATGAAGAGAGGATTATAGCAATACCACAGTATAACAAAGGTAGAAAAAAATTACATACCGACCATATTTAATCTCTCCCTCTCTCTCTCTAAATATATATACATATATATGTATATATATATATGTGTAAATATATATATATATATATATTCCAGCAGCTCATTAGAAGAATACTACATCATTATGAAGAGGAGTTAATTCCAGGAATGCAAGAATGCAATTAACAATTGGAAAATTGTTACTATACTGATTATATTAATAGATCAAAACATAAAAATCATAGCATCTCTATCTCTATACAGAGGTATTTATAAAATGTAACATAAATTCTTTCTTTAAAAAAACTCCCATTAAGATGGTAATAGATGGACAATCCCTTAACTTGATAAAATTTACCTATTTCAACCCAAAAGCTGGAATCATATTAATGGGAATCATCTGAAGATGTCCCATTAAAATCGGGAGCTAGATGAAAATATCTACTGTCACTGATATTCAACATTTCTGGAGATGGTAGCCATTACAGCTAGAAAGGAGATAGAATTGAGAAGTATAAAAAATGGAAAGGGAGGAGGCAAAATGATAATTACTCATCAGTGTTGCTGTTGCATTCCTGAAATATTTGAGGCAATTGAAAAACTACTCTAGATGATAAGGCAATTCACTAAGTTGGCTGAGCATGAAATTAACATGCAGAAATGAACAAGTTTATTAACATATCAGCTAGCTATTTAAAAGATATAATGGACAAAAAGACTCTATTTACAAAAACCACAAAAAATATAAACAATCTTAGAAAAAACTTAACAAGAAATGTGCAAAATCTATTTGAAAAAAACTTTAAACTGCAACTGAAGCCCCCCTAAAACCTTGTACATATGCAAAGACTTACCATGTTCTTTAATAGGAAGACTCTCTGTCAGGCAGAGGTCAATTCAATAAAACGACAAAGAGGATTTTATGTTAGCCAATCTGATTCTAAAGTTTATTTTTAAAAGAAACAAGCAACAATATCTAAGAAAATGTAGGAGAAGTATAGAATGTGGGATAACCTCACTCTTTTATATATTTAAAGGAAATAATGGATCAAATGAGAACATTCAGAAATAGAATTTAGTAAATTATAAAAGCAGCATTTCCAATCAATGGGAACGATAATTTATGTAATGAACGGTGTGCAGTCTACTAATAGACATCTAGAAAAAAATAAGGAAAAATAAATTTGGATCTGTACCTCATAACTTACATTAAAACAAATCCCAGTTGAATCAAATATTTACATGTAAAAAATGAAACTGTAAGGGAACTAGAAGAAATCATTGAAGATTTATTTTTTTAAAAAATTTGGGGGGTGGGAAAGCTATTTCTATATACATCACAAAACTCAGAAGCCATAAAAGAGAAGATTAATAAACAACTACATAAAAATAAAAATGAAGTTCTACAAGACAATAAACAAAAAAATTAAAAGACAAATGACAAACTGGGAAAAGTATTTGCTACTCATACCACAGGTAGGTGTTAATTTTTCTAATATAGAGAGAGCTTTTATGAATCAATAAAAAGACCAATAGACTGTTCTTATAAAATACAAGTGACCCATTAACATATAAAAAGATGCTTAATCTTATTTACAGAAACAGAAATGCAAATTAAAACAAACTGGAATATCACTTCTAAATTATCATATTAGCAAAGATCTAATGGTTAGATTGGATTTTTTTTTTTGCGGCACGCGGGCCTCTCACTGTTGTGGCCTCTCCCGTTGCGGAGCACAGGCTCCGGACGTGCAGGCTCAACGGCCATGGCTCACGGGCCCAGCTGCTCCGTGGCATGTGGGATCTTCCCGGACCGGGGCACGAACCCGTGTCCCCTGCATCGGCAGGCGGGCTCTCAACCACTGCGCCACCAGGGAAGCCCTAGATTGGATTTTTTGCTCTCATACGCTGCTGGCTGAATATAAATTGGCAATTTGGCACTATCTCACAGAATTAACAATGCAACGCAACAGGTCTTCTTCTGGAATTTATCCCAGACTTTATTCTCTCGTGTATGAAGTGATATATGAAATCGATTACTCATTACAGCATTATTTGTAATATCAAAAGATTTCATCAAGAGAGGGTTACATGATGATCATCCCTATATTGGAATATAGCAGCTGTGAAGATGCTCTTTACGTGATATGAATGAGCTCCACAATCTAATATTGTTCAAAAAAAGCAAGCTATAGAGTATATAGTATGCTCTCTTATGTGTAAAAATGGGAGAAAAAATAAATGTAAATTAGCTTTACATGTATGAATTATCTCCAGAAAAATACACAAAAGCTCTTTGTATTACATGCCTCTACAAAAGGAAACAGCATAGCTAGAGTACAGAGGTAGAGAAGCATGGGGTGCCTGTATGCATGTGGAAATCGAGTTACTGGGGGGCTGCTCCATGAAGGTCTCCTACTGGGTCTGCAGTCCCTGGCACACATCCCTGGAGCAAGCACCACCTGACCGCCTTCTCCTAGAGGGAGGGACCAGGACTTTGGACAGCATCACATGGCAGAGGAGGAAGTCATCACTCAGTGCCACTAGCCTGAGAGATGAGGGAAGGGAGGTGCCTCCAAAGATGACTGTGATCATCTCTGATTTATGTCAATTTAGAAAAATAAAGAAATTCTCCTGTACCTAAGAAATGTCTTCTATTGAATGGACAAGGCAAGACCCAGTTTCTCCCAGGAGGCAAGGTGTGCTAAGACCAGGCCTACTTACTCCTTCACCTTCACCCTGCCTGGAGTGCTGAAAAGTGAAGTCCTTCACTCTTCCTGTGCTGAATGTCTTCTTCTCTTTTCCCAGGTCCTGGGCAAGAGTTTATGTTTTGTGCCCACTTCCTTTGTCTATAGGCCCACTTATATGGAGCAAAAAGGATATGCTCCTAGTTCTATCTTTACACTAAAAATGTAATGAAATTCCATCAGACCAACACAATAACATAATAAATCACTTGCTAATATATGGATTTGGAAATTTCAGAAAATTCTCAGCATAAGGTTTGAAGGATAAACAGAAGTTTACCAGTGACAAAGATGGGAGTAGGATGACGGTCTAGTCAAAAGGAATAAGTGACACAGAGGCAGCAAACAGATTGGATGCTTGGGGAACTATGCACAAGTTGGAATTCCTGGACTATAAAGTGACAGAGAAGTAGCAAGGGATGAAATTGGAGAGCTGAAAGGGCCAGATTATAAGTGCATTAGCATGTTATGACTAAATACACTGTTAATTGTATTTGATTGTTGTAGGGGCTACACTGTGTCCCTCAAAATTAATATATTGAAGGCCTTACCCCCAGTACCTCAGAATGTGACTGTATTTGAAGTTAGGGCCTTTAAAGAGGTGATTAAGTTACAGGGAGAGGAACTTTAGACACACAAAAAGATAGCAGGGATGTGCGTGGGGGAAAGACCATGTTAGGACACAGGGAGAAGGCAGCTGTCTTCAAGTCAAGAGAGAGGCCTCAGAAGAAACCAGACCTGCCAACACCTGGATCCTAGACTTCTAGCCTCGAGAACCATGAGAAAATAAATTTGTGTTGTTTAAGACACCCAATCTACAGTATTTTGTTACGGCAGCCTTAGCAAACTAATACAGTGACGAAGAGCCATTGAAGGATTTTATGCAAGGAAGCAGTCATTTTGATGGCAGTGTGGAAAAAGAATTAGAAAGCAGTGAGATGGAGTTGGGGAGGTCACTTAGGCTACTGCATCTGTCTAGGCAAGGGTTGGTAAGGATTTGACCAAGGAAGTGACAATGGGAATGGTGAAATAAGATTTGAGAGCTATTCCAGAGGTAAAAATAAATGGAGATGGAACTAAGATGTTGACAAGAAGTCTTTTGTTTGAATGGTGTGTTGAATAATATGCCATCAAATAAAGTTAAGGGATATAGGAAGAAAATTAGGGTTTTTTTTGTTTTGTTATTTTACTTTTTTAACATTTTTATTGGAGTATAATTGCTTTATAATGGTGTGTTAGTTTCTACTGTGTAACAAAGTGAATCAGCTATACATATACATATATCCCCATATCTCCTCCCTCTTACGTCTCGCTCCCACCCTCTGTATCCCACCCCTCTAGGTGGTCACAAAGCACCGAGCTGATCTCCCTGTGCTATGCGGCTGCTTCCCACTAGCTATCTATTTTGGTAGTATATATAACTCCATGCCACTCTCTCACTTCGTCCCAGCTTACCCTTCCCTCTCCCCATATCCTCAAGTCCATTCTCTAGTAGGTCTGTGTCTTTATTCCTGTCTTGCCCCCAGGTTCTTCATGACCTTATGTCTCTTTTTGAATTATGGTTTTCTCAGGGTATATGCCCAATAGTGGGATTACTGGGACATATGGCAGTTCTATTTTTAGTTTTTTAAGGAACCTCCATATTGCTCTCCATAGTGGCTGTATCAATTTACATTCCCACCAACAGTGCAGGAGGGTTCCCTTTTTAACCACACCCTTTCCAGCATTTATTGTTTGTAGATTTTTTGATGATGGCCGTTCTGACTGGTGTGAGGTATTACCTCATTGTAGTTTGTTTTTTTTTTTTTTTTTTCCTACTGTTGTGGCCTCTCCCGTTGCGGAGCACAGGCTCTGGACGTGCAGGCTCAGTGGCCATGGCTCACGGGCCTAGCCGCTCCGTGGCATGTGGGATCCTCTCGGACCTGGGCACGAACCCGTGTCCCCTGCATCAGCAGGTGGACTCTCAACCACTGCGCCACCAGGGAAGCCCCTCATTGTAGTTTTGATTTGCATTTCTCTAATGATTAGTGATGTTGAGCATCCTTTCATGTGTTTCTTGGCAATCCATATATCTCCTTTGGAGAAATGTCTATTTCAGTCTTCTGCTCACTTTTCAATTGGGTTGTTTGTTTTTCTGATATTGAGCTCCGTGAGCTGCTTGTATATTTTGGAGATTAATCCTTTGTTAGTTGCTTCATTTGCAAATATTTTCTCCCATTCTGAGGGTTGTCTTTTCATCTTGTTTATGATTTCCTTTGCTGTGCAAAAGCTTTTAAGTTTCATTAGGTCCCATTTATTTATTTTTGTTTTTATTTCCATTTCTCTAGGAGGTGGGTCAAAAAGGATCTTGCTGTGATTTATGTCATAGAGTGTTCTGCCTATGTTTTCCTCTAAGAGTTTTATAGTGTCTGGCTTTACCTTTAGGTCTTTAATCCATTTTGAGTTTATTTTTGTATATGGTGTTAGGGAGTGTTCTAACTTCATTCTTTTACATTCAGCTGTCCATTTTTTCCAGCACCACTTATTGAAGAGGCTGTCTTTTCTCCGTTCTATATTTTTTCCTCCTTTATCAAAGATAAGTTGACCATATGTGTGTTGGTTTATCTCTGGGCTTTCTATCCTGTTCCATTGTTCTATATTTCTGTTTTTGTGCCAGTACCATACTGCCTTGATTACTGTAGCTTTGTAGTATAGTCTGAAATCAGAGAGTCTGATTTCTCCAGCTCTGTTTTTCTTTCTCAAGATTGCTTTGACTATTCAGGGTCTTTTGTATTTCCATATAAATTGTGAATTTTTTGGTTCTAGTTCTGCGAAAAATGCCATTGGTGGTTTGATAGGGATTGCATGGAATCTGTAGATTGCTTGGGTAGTATAGTCATTTTCACAATGTTGATTCTTCCAATCCAAGAACATGGTATATCTCTCCATCTGTTTGTATCATCTTTAATTTGTTTCATCAGTTTCTAATATTTTTCTGCCTATGGGTCTTTTGTCTCCTTAGGTAGGTTTATTCCTAGGTATTTTGTTCTTTTTGTTGCAATGGTTAATGGGAGTGTTTCCTTAATTTCTCTTTCAGATTTTTCATCATTAGTGTATAGGAATGCAAGAGATTTCTGTGCATTAATTTTGTATCCTGCAACTTTACCAAATTCATTGATTAGCTCTAGTAGTTTTCTGGTGGCATCTTTACGATTCTCTATGTATAGTATCATGTCATCTGCAAACAATGACAGTTTTACTTCTTCTTTTCCTATCTGGATTCCTTTTATTTCTTTTTCTTCTCTGATTGCTGTGGCTAAAACTTCCAAAACTATGTTGAATAATAGTGGCAAGAGTGGACAACGTTGTCTTGTTTCTGATCTTAGAGGAAATGGTTTCGGTTTTTCACCATTGAGAACGATGTTGGCTGTGGGTTTATCATATATGGCCTTTATTATGTTGAGGAAGGTTCCCTCTATACCTACTCTCTGGAGAGTTTTTATCATAAATGGGTGTTGAATTTTGTCAAAAGTTTCTTCTGCATCTGTTGAGATTATCATATGGTTTTTATCCTTCAATTTCTTAATATGGTGTATCACATTTATTGATTTGCGTATATTGAAGAATCCTTGCATTCCTGGGATAAACCCCAGTTGATCATGGTGTATGATCCTTTTAATGTGCTGTTGGATTCTGTTTGCTAGTATTTGGTTGAGGATTTTTGCATCTATGTTCATCAGTGATATTGGCCTATAGTTTTCTTTTTTTGTGACATCCTTGTCTGGTTTTGGTATCAGGGTGATGGTGACCTCGTGGAATGAGTTTGGGAGTGTTGGCATGTCTTAGACAAGTGGTATTAAGAGTGCAACTGGGGAGCCAGATGATGGCAACTGGAAGTTGACAAAGTTAGGCTTGATGTTCTTGGTCTTCTCTGAGAAGTAGGGAAGCAAAGCTATCCAATAACTGTAATGCAGAGGAGAAGGGGGTGAGAGGCAACCAAAGCCCTATAAAGAACATTCTGAAGGGTAGTTTTAGCTCCTGAGCTCCTGGCCAGGTGGACTGGGGGCTTTGTCAGGCCAGCATTAGTGTTCAACTTTTCCTTCTGCTCAATTTGGCTTCCTCCCTGGACCTTTGACAGATGTTTATCCCTTATAAATATCTTGCCACCTGAACTTCTTCTCAGAGTCAGCTCCTGGAGATCTTAATGACAGAAGCACATGTACTTGGAAACACTCTAAAGATCTGATTTTCAATGGACATTATACTTGATAGCATTTTTTTTTCTAGTTTTACTTTACAGTTGACCCTTGAACAACACAGGTTTGGACTGCATGGATCTACTTATATGAGGATTTTTTCCAACAAATTTGTACTAGAGTACTACACAGTCCATGGTTGGTTGAATTGAAGGATGTGAAACTGTGGATACAGAGGGCTGACTGTAAAGTTATACACGGATTTTTCAACTGAGCAGAGGGTTGGTGCTCCTAACCTCTGCATTGTTCAAGAGTCAACTGTACGTTAGTTTTGGATAGTATAAGGATCACCACAGTAAGCCAGTTAACCTATGTCTTCATACAGTTACAAATTTTTTTCTTGTAATGAGGACTTTTAAGGTCTACTTTCTTAACAACTTTCAAATATGCAATACAGTATTAGTACCTCTAGTCACCATGCTGTCAACATAAACGTTTTTTTTAACGTAGAAAACTAAAGGATAAACCTTTATTTAAATCAATTCAATGACTTCAAAGAAAATAAGTTTTCCCTATGAAACTATGTGAATAGCATCAGATAACTAGTATCTTGGTTGTTAGTCTGCTCAGGCTGCTACAACACAAAAATGTGGACTAGGTGGCTTAAACAACACACATTGACCTCTCACAGTTCTGGAGGCTAGAAGTCCAAAACCAGGGCACCAGCACAGCTGGGTTCCACCAAGAATCCTCTGCCTGGTTTACAGATGGCCATGTTTTTGCTGTGTCCTCACAGGTCAGAAGATACAGAGGAAGAAAGCTTTCTAGTGTCTCTTCTTGTAAGGGCACTAATCCCGCTGATGAGGGCTCCATCCCCATGACCTAGTCACCCCCAAAGGCCACACGTCCTAATACCATCATACTGAAGGCCAGGACCTCAACACATGGACCTAGGAGGGACACAGTCAGTCAGTCTATAATAACCACCCATTGTAATTAGATTGTAAGTAGATAAAACAACCCTATATATTTTTGTATTACCTGCTTTTCTTGTCTCTTTATTTTTTTGTCAGTCATTTTTTTTAACATCTTTATTGGAATATAATTGCTTTACAATGTTGTGTTAGTTTCTGCTGTATAACAAAGTGAATTGGCTGTATGTTTACATATATCCTCATATCCCCTCCCTCTTATGTCTCCCAATAACCTTTTAAAAGTAACAATGCTAATAGCAGCACTTATCATGTATCTGTTCTTAGCAAACAGAATAACTATGTAACAGAAATGGGGTGTTTCTTGTTTGGTTTTTTATGTGCTTTTTCTTTTTAAATTCTGACAAAATCAAGGAAGGAACAATGGCAGATTACGCATGAAAGTAAATTAAAAGGAATTCTTTTACTTAATGAAATATTCTACCAACAGTCTACCTTACCTATCACATGCACATGTGGGCATGTGCACATACACATACAGAGACACACAGACACACCACACACACACTAAATTGACCCCTAGGTTTGAAATATCTCATCCATCATCTGCCCTTAATCATTTAATAAACATTTATTAAATGCCATGTATCAGAAACTATTCTAAGAAAGTTTCTGTTTCCAAAGGACTCACAATTTATTTGGTGCTTGAATAATGTTATCAGAACGCTTTTAAAATTGTGGTTTGAGAAGACCAATATGTAATCTCAAACTTGAGGCTGCTTTAGGTATCAGCATTTTCTGAAAAACTTTCCCTTTCAAGTTTCTGTATTTTCCATTTTCCTAAAACACATTTTATGCTAAAAATTATCTCAAATATCCTTGCAAAATATACTTTGTATGGAATTTTCCCCTAACTTTCATACTAGAAAATAAACATATAGGGATTATATATCTTTCTAATTTTCATTAATGTCATAAAGTAAATCAGTAATGGGTGATGTTTTTTTAAAAAAAATTTTCTAGTCTGGGGACTTCCCTGGTGGTCCACTGCTTAAGAGTCTGCCTTCCAATTCAGGGGATGCAGGTTCAATCCCTGATTGGGGAAATAAGATCTCACATGCCAAGGGGCAACTAAACCCATGCACCATAACTATAGAGCCCATGTGCTCTGGAGCCCACGTGTCACAACTAGAGAGTCCACACACCGCAACTACTGAGCCTGTGCGTTCTGGAGCCCGTGCACTCTGGAGCCCATGTGCACCACAACTAGAGAGAAGTCTGCGCACTGCAATGAAAGATCCCGCGTGCTGCAACTAAGACCCAATGCAGCCAAAACTAATAAATAAATAAATATTAAAAAAAATAAATAATAAACAAAATTAAAAATTTCCTAGTTACCTATTTTGTGTTGTTATTTTGTCTTAATGAGATCAGGTGAGACAGTAAATTTCAAAGTACTTTTGAAACAGTGAAGTAAAAATATTATTATTGCTGTTTCTATTATTATTAATTAATAATGAAATAAGACATTAAACCTTGTTTTTCCCTTCAAGATTCTGCAGAAATTGGAATTTAAATACTGCATAAGTATATTTTTTTGTAAAAGTTTTTTTGACTTTAAATAAAAAGAATTTATAATATTAAATTCATATCTATTTGTTGTATGATATTGACAGAGTGATTTAACATCTAGTATGACCATAGAGATATATCATTTATTAAAGGAGGTTAAGGGGAATATATTTCAATTAGAACTAATTCTCTTTCAAGATACAGAAGATCAGGCCTCAATTAATAAAAACAGCTATTCTTTTTGAGTGCATGTTATGTATTAAACATTTGAGTGTTCCAAAGACAGGTAAGACTTCCTCTGTCTTTCTGAAGAGTTTATAATATATTCAAGAATAATAAGAGCAATAAGCAAGCAGTAAGAGACAAATAAGAGATTGTCTTGTACAAAACTTCAAATGCCAGGGTGACACCTTAATTCTGGTGATGGATTCAAGAGTATATACATATGCCAAAGCTTATTAAATGGTATACTTTAGATATACACAGTTTGTTGTATGTCAAATCTACCTCAATAAAGCTTTTTTTTTTTTTAATTTATTTTTGGCTGTGTTGGGTCTTCGTTGCTGTGCATGGGCTTTCTCTAGTTGTGAAGAGCAGGGCTACTCTTTGTTGCAGTGCACGGGCTTCTCATTGCAGTGGCTTCTCTTGTTGTAGAGCACAGGCTCTAGGTGCACCGGCTTCAGTGGTTGCAGCATGCAGGCTCAGTAGCTGTGGCTCACAGGCTCTAGAGCGCAGGCTCAGTAGTCGTGGCGCACAGGCTTCCTTGCTCCGCGGCATGTGGGATCTTCCCGGACCAGGGATCGAACCCATGTACCCTGCATTGGCAGGCAGATTCTTAACCACTGCACCACCAGGGAAGTCCCCAATAAAGCTATTTTTAAAAATACCAAGGTAAGAAGATTTTAAATATTATGCATAATAAAAACTAGTTTTTAAAGCAGAGAAATGATAAAATTGGCATTCTGCTTTATGAAGAATAAACTGGTGACAGTTAGTTGACCGAATTAAAAAGGAAAAGTGATAAAGCCCCAAAAGTACCTCGGTATAAGTATTCTGCTAGATTAGGTAAGTATTTTGATGGTGAAATGTTTAATAGACCTAAAGTTACTGGCTTAAAGTACTGTTAAAGAAAACTTTGCTTGAAGTTTTATTAAGACTAAGAATGATTCCCAAGAGGTCCAAGGGCCTGGGATAATTGCATAGTTTACCTCCCAGTCTTATAGAAGACTATGATAATGATGATAGAGTATGACAGTGAAAAATATAAGCACCTCCTAACTTCCACATTTTTATCTGTGAGGTTATGATTAATATTGGATTGACTTACAATGGCTCAAGTCAGTAAAGCCCAATTCTGTATCTTTTTCTATACAGAATCAAGTCTAAGTCATCTCTTTATCTAATTAGAGAATTAAGGGTTGTTGTACAGTCCAGTCACTTCCTCGTAATTGTGGTCTGTGTTATGTCAGGAGAAGATTAAGTGTGTATGTGTTTATGCTACGTATATACAATTAATTTATTCTATTCTATAAATATGCAAGTGAAAGGAAGAAAATGAGTAAGTATGTTGGCAAAAATTGTGAAAACAGAAGCCTAACCAGGAGAAAGGAATACAAAGTTGTTCTTGAAGGAAAGAAATCTCTTTGTATGTTTGCTTTTCCCAGGTTTTAGTCTCTCATTATCTAGAATATAATTGAAAAATAATATTTAAAAATAGAATATATTTCCCAATAAGATGAAATACTTTCACCTAAATTCTCACTTGGTTATAAAGAATTTCCCTATATTTAAATTTTTATAAAGGTTCTCATATTACATAAATAATTTCTCAATCATGTTATTTGAATTACAAAGTTATGTTCTTTGAAGAACAATTGGCTTGAAGTGACCTCAAAAAATGTCAGTTTTGGATGCCTAAATAAGTCAAGTAATGGAATAAGCTTAAAAAAAAAAGAAAGAAAGAAAGAAAGCAGACCAAAAACATAACCAGATTTACCATAGTCATTTTTCCTGGTTTGGGAGAGAATGGCTTCAACCTGAAAGCATTTTTTGTCATTTAAAACAGACTTTTTGGTGAGATCCCCTTAAAAAGAAATACAGGTTTCCAATTAAATTTGCTGGAGCAAAGACATGAATTTCTCTCTGCTGCTTCCAGAAAACAGTAATGAAAATGGCAGTCAGTGGTTAAATGGTATAAGACCACACAAGGACAAAGACAGGAGAGGCGATGACAACAGATTGTAAATATCAATAACATTTTGAAAACTGGAAAATTGGTGAATAGTATTTGACTTAACAGAACTGAGAAAGCTGACACTTAAGTGGGAAAGCCAAAAAGAAAAAAGGAAGTAAACCATTCCAAAGATAGAAAACTCCAACATTATTTAGGAGGCAGTGGTACATTGGAAGAAACAAATAAAAACAAACAAAAATAACTCTGAGAAAGCAGACACAATTCAGGGAGAATGATAAAACAAAAACAATTATGGAAAAAGAAACCTTTCAGAGAGATAAAGTATTGCATTCATAAAGCACTAACAGGGTATTATAAAAATATTTAGAGAATAAATAGACTCTTAAAAAGTGAAAATACAAAAGCAGTATGTCTGTATGTTGCCAGGAAGGCTGAACAAATAAAGAGGTTGAACAAAGGGATGGAAAATAGGAGACAAAAAAATATTTAATTAAAGGGAAATTCACATAACATACACTTACAATTTTCAAGTGTACGATTCAGTGGTTTTAGTGAACTCATGATGTTGTACAATCCTTTCCCTCTAGTTTCCAAACTTTTTCATCACCCCAGAAGAACACACTGTAAAATACATTTTAAATGAACGAAACTAGCTAGAAGGTCCGACATCTGACTAACAGAAAAAGAAAACAGAGAAAATGGTGGGAAAGAATTATCAAAGAAATAATTCAAGACAAATTTCCAGAGCTGATGGATTTGCATTTCCTGATTGAAAGGACACACTGTGCCTTTTTCATGCTATGCCCAATGAAGTGTGAGAAAAGACTAACACTAAGATACATCCAAATAAAATATTAGAATATCAGGGATAAAGAGAAAAATCCTAAAACTTTCAAAGACAAAACACAAGTTACATGAAAATAACTGGGTATCACAATAACTTCAGATTTTGCAATAGCACCCTGGAAGATAATGGAGCAATGCATTTAAAACTAGGTAAAATTATTTCCACCTAGAATTCTATACCTAGCTAAATTATCAATCAACATCGGGGAAAATGTGACATTTCAAAATTCAAGATTTCAAAACCTTTATCTCCTTTCCTTTCTTAGAAAGCTAGTGAGAATGTACACTGAGAAAGAAGATGTGGGGGGCAGGAGAAAAGGAGATCTACCAGAGGAAAGAAGTGAAGAGTGTTTTGATGATGGTGAGGAGGATGATGATGATGATGATGATGATGACAGGACGTCCCAAGATGACACAAAAAGACAAAGAGATTCAGGAGAGATTTTTCCCCATAGGAAATGAAACATATATTGCAACAGATTAACTAAAGTGTTTAGACATATTGAACAAAGATTTACAGTTTTCCTTGAAAGTTTGAGGGTGAATTAGTAACAGGTACATAGAAGACAAAGCAAATGAAAACAAATGAGGCAATGATTAATGCCAGGAAAGAAAAACAAAAATACCGTACAATAATGAAAATGTTATTATAGCAAACAAGGTGGCTCATTTGTGAATTGTAATATAAGCATAATAAACACTGAATATTGATTTAACTCCAAATTGTGATACTACATTATAAAGACGGAGAAAGAGAGGGACAGAGAGAGAGAGAAGCTGGCAGAGGGAGACCTATATAAGAGAGATTAAACCCTCATCTTTCAAAGTAGGAAGTCAGTAGATATTATCTAAAACTTTTTTGGAAAAATCAAGAAATTCTAGAATAACCCACTTAGAAATAGGAAGGTAAATACTAAGAGAAAAAAGAAAAACAAAAAAAACCCCTAACAGACTTGAAAGCAGTGGCCATTAGAAATTTGGAATCAGGGATGAAGAGTATAGATCAGAAAACTGCTGGTTTTTGTTCTTGTTGTTAAAAATCCTGTAATATTCTCCGATTGTTTAAATTAGTTACCCGTACTATTAAGCATTCTATTAAGTAGTTATTTGGTGAATATCATGAATATTACATATGGTATGAATAAAAGTAACTGTCTTAACCTTCCTTACATAGATATTTATGACTTAGAATAAAATGTCCAATTATAGCTCACATACAGATTCAATACTTAGTCTTAAGCAACTTAAATGGAAGTGAAAATGGTGTGCTAGAAAATTATGATGATTTTAAATGTGGCTCTCTTGGTGACAAAAATACTGATGATGGAGATGCCTGTGAAGAATTTGAATCAAATTGTTCAATGAATATATATGAGTAGGAAAACATCCTAAAATAATATTAGATAACAGGTTATTATAAATATGTATACATGTATGTGTAAATAAATTATTAAATGATTTTTACTATGTCTTCAAAGTTTCTAAAATATTATATATTCTAGTAGGGCAAAAAAACCTAACACCTCACTATTTTTATATCTTCTCATTAGGAAAATAAGGGATTGATTTAATTTCGAGGTCCCTTTATATTTAGGAAAATTTGGTAGTTACTTCCTGCATTGTTCTCTGAAGCTACTAGTAATTACATGTGAATCAACTTAAGAATCTATCACTAACTAGTTTTTCTTTCTTTGTCCATCCTATATAGTCACTGAAAACATGATTGTGTGAAATATGTGTGTTGTGTTATGTCTCATACTGTCATCTTAATTAATTAAAAATCTTCCATACCACTCAAAATATTCTGGTAAGTAATCTTAGTCTATACACTTTAGGAAAAGCTAAAAATCATTCACTCATTCGAGATTGAAATTATCTGATATAATTTTCATTGACAGGCTCTTAAAGTTAAAGGAAAGTCTACAGATTTATTAACCCAGAAGGAATGGACGAAATGTATGCTATATAATTTTATAATTGAGAATTTAAACTGTAAAAGAAAAACTATCCAATAAATGTCTCATCTCTTGTGTTTTAACCCTATCCAAAATTAATCCCACGCTTTTGGCCACATCCCTGACAATGGAGTCTTTCATTCTAATTCTGTGATGTTAGCCTGGGGTCTAGGAACATCCCTGAGAAGACAAAAAGGAGGAATCACCAAGGAAACCACTATAGAAATTCCAATTATCTTTTAGGTGCTTTACAACTGATAGCTGAATACCTTTTGCACATGGTCACTCTTGTGATAGGGATGCTTCAGGGTTCATCTGTGGCAAGATTGTGTGTGGAAAACCTTGGACTTCCAAAGAATAAAGAAATCAAAAACCCCTCCAAAACAAAAACAAAACATCAAACCAAAATAAAAACCAGACTACGCATCTTCCTAATAGAGAAGGGATATTTCCTTCACTGTATTTATCAAAGAGATCATTCTGATGTAGCTAACAGCAGTGGAGCCAAATTGTTCATTTTTTTTCAGTTGTTTATAGATGCCACTAGAAAAGGTTTCAGTGCGTTTAGACAGGGAAGAGAGCGTGCACCTTTTTCACCTGTTACTCTTCCTGGAAGAGCCAAGTCTCTCTAATAATTTCTAAGGGAAATATTTAATTGCATAGCTCCCTATAAATAAATGCATTTTCTTATTTAATATGGTAGTGAAGAAATCCATTTTTTAAAAATAAATTTATTTATGGCTGTGTTGGGTCTTTGTTGCTGTGTGTGGGCTTTCTCTAGTTGTGGCGAGTGGGGGCGACTCTTCATTGCGGTGTGTGGGCTTCTCACCGTGGTGGCTTCTCTTGTTGCGGAGCACGGGCTCTAGGCACGTGGGCTTCAGTTGTTGTGGCACGCAGGCTCAGTAGTTTGGCTCACGGGCTCTAGAGCACAGGCTCAATAGTTGTGGCGCACGGGCTTAGTTGCTCAGCAGCATGTGGGATCTTCCTGGCCCAGGGCTTGAACCCATGTCCCCTGCATTGGCAGGCAGATTCTTAACCACTGTGCCACCAGGGAAGTCCCAAGAAATCCATTTTTATCTTCATCTCTTTTTAGTATTTTTTAGAATGAGGTATTAAATGGTAATAACAAAGTTCTCTTTGTTTTCCTTTCTTTGAGAGTTCGTTACTGAATACTTACAACATTTCATCATAAAGGGGAAAATAACCCAAGAATTATCTGATCTTTAATGACTTCATTTTAACAAATGATACAAAAAGAGAAGCAAGATGAAGGACATCCTCTTAACCTATTCAGATGGAAATGTCAATCAAGAGGAACATTCTATAAATGTGTATTGATACAAGGAAAGTTGCATCATCTGCCAGCATTGTTATGCTGTGCAAGAAAATACTTCCAGTGCTAAGAAGCAATGGCTAACTATTGTTTTCATATTTCTATTTTTTATGTTTTGATATAAAGCAACATCTATATTAAAAAAATGGATAGGGGGAGGAAAAGGAGAGCAATTAGGGTAGGCTGTAAAGGTTGTAAAACTCCTAACTGGTGCGGTTACAGGCATGATGGCCACTGAATAGATCCATTAGTCATAATTGTTGCTGTCAGGAGCCAGTTAAATGGCTGTCTCTGAGGAGGTCACCTTCCACATATGAGCTGCCCTACACTGAGTATTAGACTTGTCAGGAGGCTGAATCCTGACTCATCTGGACAAACCTTAAAAACATTTTTTTTTTTTTACTTAATAAAAATGAAATAGCAAAGCTTAAAAGCAGTTTAGTGTTTCTAAACTGAACTAAAACACATAGCATACATAGTGGTGATAACACTAGAAAAGCTTTATTGTCTGCTGTCCTGTTCCCAACCTGTGCTGGGTAGTCTCCGTTTGCCTCTTTAGAGCCACTCAGCTTCTCCACCAGGCTCTGGGCTGACCTCTATGGTCAGGACCTCTGACTTCCATCTGGACTCAGCCCATAGGAAGTCCTAGTGGGGACTGAAGGATGGAGGAGAGGGAATTTTTATTTCTCTGCTCTCAGATATTGAATTCCATGGTGTCTTATTTCTTGAGCCTTGTGCTCCACCAAGGACCACAGCAGGGCCAGGTGAGGGTGAGGCAAGTGAGGTCTTGGGTGCAAAATTTAAGGGGACACTCACTCTCAGGGCTGTGCAAGGGCAGGGTCAGCTCCTGAGAGTAAGGGCCTCCTTAAATCTGACGACTAATTCCTTACATTTATTCTTCCTTTAATCAAGAGGATTCTGTTCCTTATAATCAAAGCAGTACAGACCAAAATAGTAAGGCAACAGAAGTCTGAGAAGTAGCTGGAGAATACCTGGTTGTTCTAAATGAATTCTGGATTATAGGACCTAGAAACATTACATCCCAGGCAGGACAGGCTCCATAACTTGTAAGATCTAGTGAAAAAAAAGAAGTGAAAAAAACGGAAATGTAGGGCCCTTGTTGAAAAACTCTTGAGAACTTCCAGAAAGCAATAGTAGAGCACTAAACCAAACATGGGGACTTTCTGAGTGTGAGCCCCTGTGTGACTACACGGGTCACACAGCCAGGAAGCCAGCTCTTCTGGGATATTTGCAAGTGAAATTGCTGATCTTTGACGAATTGTGGAGAATTGGAGAAGCATGAGAAAATTAAGTTAAAAGTCATTTCAAAATCTTGAAATCCCTGTGACAGCAGCATGGGTTTCTTATGCATCGTTTTGGCCCAGGGTGTTTATTAAACCCATGGTGAGAACTTAGCAGCAACAATAATAACTAATATTCACCGAGCTCTTATTATGGGCCCATAGCCTGCTACATGGTAAGTATTCCTCTTTGTTGAAGGAATGGATGGATAGGGGAAATTCAGAAACTGGCTAAGGGTTTTATATGAATGATCTCATTTAATCCTTAAGCAACCTCATAAGTAAATATTATTATTATCCCCACTTTATAGATAAGGAAAATGACACCTGGGGAGTTAAAGCAATTTGCCCAAGGTCACACGGTTAATTAACCTCTGGGATTAGCACCTGTATTCCTCTGATTTCAAAGTCTAAACCCTTAACCACTCTGCCCATAGTAGGCACTTGGGAATAATTGATTGGTTTTTGGATTATCTTTTGCTATTAACTGGGTCATATGTCTAACAACTTTACTAACCTGACACTAGCAAATAATAATTATTATTCAAAATCTTAGAAATTCCAACTAGTAAATACTAACTGTACAAGAGACTCTGATCATATACAGGACATTCTCTCCTTAGGCAGATATATTCTCAGACATTTTTTTTCAAAGCAGTTCCCTTTGTTTTATTTTTTTTAATTAGTTATCTGTTTTCTACATATTAGTGTATATATGTCAATCTCAATCTGACATTTATTTATTTATTTAAATTTATTTATTTATTTATTTATGGCTATATTGGGTCTTTGTTGCTGCGTGCAGGCTTGTCTCTAGTTGCGGAAAGCAGGGGCTACTCTTCCTTGCAGTGTGCGTGCTTCTCATTGCGGTGGCTTCTCTTGTTGCGGAGCATGGGTTCTAAGTGTGTGGGCTTCAGTAGTTGTGGTGCACGGGCTTACTTGCTCCACAGCATGTGGGATCTTCCTGGACCAGGGCTTGAACCCGTGTCTCCTGCATTGGCAGGTGGATTCTTAACCACTGCGCCACCAGGGAAATCCCTCATTTTAAAATTACCTTTCTCCTCTTCTGTCATAGGGCAAGGGGAAATTATTATATCCTGGATATAATATATGATATACTGTGTCATGGATACCTACAATCTTACAAATGTGTCATTGCTAATTAGAACTCGATAGTCATGAAATCGCATGTAGATAAAATTACGTAGATAAGAAAAAGCTACACATCTGAACCCTTAGTGACAAATTTCAAGGAGTAGAAGTCTTAAAGAAGAAAAATCCCTTAAGAATGGAATGTATACGTTAATACTGGTGAAAGCAGATCTACACTTCTCCCATCATTTTATGCAAGGTCCTGTATCCAGTACCAGTCCTGTGAAATCCCCAGGCTGTAGGAGTGTCTCCAAATCTGGGAGCAGCCCAGGACAAGCTTTCTCTCAGGTGGATGCAGCAATCTCTAAGTACCTCAGTGTGCACAGCAGGAGAGCAAACCTCTGAACCTGAGTGTATGGTGACTGCTCGGTTCACCACCTATTGGCCATTCTTGCAAAGGAGGCACCTTTCTCTCACAAAAGTAGGTTAGTGCAGCAGCACATAATAAAAATAAAAAGGAGGAGAGATTAAAAGAAAGAAAGCAGAGAGGAGAGAGAAAATATAGTATCAGACAGATGCTGGAGAAAACAGCTGTGTTCCCTACAAGGGTAAAAGGGGGCAAGAACTGCCTGCCCTGCTCCCCAGTACAGTAACTCTTCAAGGTGTGATGTGCCTCAATTGTCCTCCCTTCCCCTCAAAACTCACCTCACATACACAGACATCTGCACCATAGTTGTCACTACGAGTGCTGCACCCAGCTTCTACTGGCTCCTGTGCACTGGTAGTGCACATTTCTTCCTAACTCCATGTTCACTGACATCACTTTCGTCATTTGAAATCAGCCACAGAGTATTTACACCGAAGAAATCAACAAGCACTACAATTTTTTCCTTAGTGTTTTAGTCTGTTTGGGCTGCTATAACAAAATATCATAGACTAGGTGGCTTTTAAACAACAGAATTTTGATTTTTCACAGTTCTGGAAGCTGAAAGTCAGAGATCAGCATCATCGGGTTAGGGTAAGGGCCATCTCCAGGTTGCAGACTTATCGTCCTATCCTCAGATGGCAGAAGGGGGCTGGGGAGTTCTCTGGAGTTAAGTAAGTGCCTAGGCGAGGGGTTATGTCTAAATCTGGGGTGAGGTGGGATGGGGACAGGACCATAGCTAAGGAAGCAGCAACAGAACCAATTGCTACTTTTTTTATACAGCAGGTTTTTATTAGTTATCCATTTTATACATATTAGTGTATATATGTCAATCCCAGTCTCCCAACCAATTGCTACTTTTGCATACATTCTCCACAAATACAAAAGCCAGGAGCAAGGGCAAATGACTTCTTCCTTGTAATGCCCTCTTTTTCTGGTTAAAGAAAATTCTTTAGAAATCTTATAGTTCTGTAAGTCTCATAGGACAGAACCGAATCACATGGCCACACCTTGCTATAATGGAGTCTGGGAAAGTATCTGGCAAAGGGGAATAAAATAGCCATAATGGGCTTGGGTTAGGGTAAGTAAAATACAGTGTGTGGGTCAAGTCTAGACCTTCACCTGTTTTTGTAGAGCCTGCAAGCTAAGAATAATTTTTACATTAAAAATATCAGTACAGGGACTTCCCTGGTGGCGCAGTGGTTAAGAATCCACCTGCCAATGCAGGGGACATGGGTTCGAGCCTTGGTCCGGGAAGATCCCACATGCTGTGGAGTAAGTCTGTGCGCCACAACTACTGAGCCCACGTTCCACAACTACTGAAGCCTGTGCACCTAGAGCCTGTGCTCCACAACAAGAGAAGCCACTGCAATGAAGCATGTGCACCACAACGAAGAGTAGACCCTGGTCGTCGCAACTAGAGAAAACCTGAGCACAGCAACGAAGACCCAACACAGCCCAAAATAAATAAATAAAATAAATAAACTAAAAATAAAGAAACTACTACTCTACAATGTGTTTAAAAAAAAAAGTACAGATCCATCATGTCAAAATAAGAAAAGTAAGCTTTATATGTCATGCTTTTTTCCCTAGCTTTACTGAGATATATTGACACAAATACATTGACACATAATACATACACAAATATATCTCAAATATATTGAGACATAATTGTGTAAGTTTAAGGTTTGCAATACATTTATTTGATACATTTATATATTGCAAAATGATTACACCACAGATAGCTAATACCTCTATCACATTAAATAATTACTATTTCTTTTTTGTGGTGAGACTATTTAAGATCTACTGTCTTAGCAACTTCCAATTATATAATATTATTAACTATAATTACCATGCTGTACTTTAGATCCCTAGAACTAATTCATCTTATAACTGGAAATTTGTACCCTGTGACCAATATCTCCCATTTCCCCCACACTCGCAGTCCCTGATAACCACCATTTTACTCTCTGCTTCTATGAGTTTGGCTCTTTTAGATTCCACATATAAGTGAGATCATATAGTATTTGTCTTTCTCTGTCTGATTTCTTTCATTTAGCATAATTCCCTCAAGATTCATCCATGTTCTCAGAATTTCCTTCTTTCTCACGGCTAAATAATATTCCATTGTGTTTACATATACCACAACTTCTTTATCCATTCATCCTTTGACAGAAACTTATGTTGTTTCCATATCTTGGCTATGGTTAATAATGCTTCAATGAACTTGGGAATGCAGATAACTCTTCAAGATCCTGTTTTCATTTCCTGTGTATATATACCCAGAAGTGGGATTGCGGGATCATGTGGTAGTTCTATTTTTAATTTTTTGAGCAACATCCATACTATTTTCCGTAGTGGCTGTACTAATTTGCATTCCCACCAACAGTGCACAAATGTTCCCCTTTTTTCCACACCCTCACCAACACTTGTTATCTCTTGTCTTTTTGATAATAGCCATTTGTTTTGCTGTTAAGTTATATGAGTTCTTTACATAGTTTGAATATTAACCCCTTATCAGATACCTGATTTGCAAATACATTCTCCCATTCCATAGGTTGCCTTTTCATTTTGTTGAGTGTTTCTTTTGCTCTGCAGAAGCTTTTCAGTTTGATGTAATCCCACTTGTTAATTTTTGCTTTTGTTGCTGTGTTTCTGGTGTCATATCCAAAAAATCATTGCCAAGACCACTGTTGAAGAGATTTTCCCATTTTCTTCTTGGAGTTTTACAGTTTCTGTTCTTATATTTGTCTTTAATCCATTTTGAGTTATTCTTTTAAGTGGTATAAGATAGGGGTCCAATTTTATTCTTATGCATGTAGTTACCCAGGTTCCCCAGCTTCATTTATTGAAGAGAATATCTTTACCCATTAAGTTTTCTTGGTTCCCTTGTCACATATCAGTTGACCATATATTCAAGGGTTTATTTCTACGCACTTGATTTTGTTGCATTGGTCTATGTGTCCTTTTTTTTCTGCCAGTACCATACTCTTTTGATTACTATAGCTTTGCCATGTAGTTTGAAATCAGAAACTGATGCCTCTAGCTTTGTTCTTCTTTCTCCGGATTGCTTTGGCTATTTGGGATCTTTTGTGGTTTCATACAAATATTAGGATTTTTTTTATTTCTGTGAAAAAAGCAGTTGAAATTTTGATAGGGATTTCATTGAATAAAGATGACTTTGGGCAGTATGGACATTTTAACAATATTAATTCTTCTAATCCACGAGCATGGCATAATTTTCCATTTGTTTGTGTCTTTTTCATATTCTTTCGTCAGAGTTTTGTAGTTTTCAGTACAGATCTTTCACCTTTTTGGTTAAATTTATTCCTAAATACTTTATTGTTTTTGATATTATTGTGAATGGGATTATTTTCTTTATTTCTTTTTTGGATGTTTTGTTGTTAGTGTATAGATGCCCAACTGATTCTGTATGTTGATTTTGTATTGTGCAACTTTACTGAATTCATTGATCAGTTCTAACAATTTTTTTGGTGGTGTCATTAGGATTTACTACATATCAGATCATATCATCTGCAGAAAAAGATAATTTTGCTGCTTCTTTTTGGAGTTGAATGCCTTTTATTTCTTTTTCTTGCCTGATTGCTCTGGCTAGGACTTCCAGTACTATGTTGAATAAGAGTGAGAGTGAGAATCCCTGGCTTGTTCCTGATTATAGAGGAAAAGCTTTTAATTTTTTGCCATTGAGTATAATGTTAGCTGTGGGTTTCCCATACATGGCCTTTATTATGTTGAGGTATGTTTCTTGTATACCCGATTTGTTGAGCATTTTTTATCATGAAATGTTGTTGTATTTTGTCACTTTTTTCTGCATCTATTGAGATGATCATATGATTTTTATCTTTCATTCTATTAATGTGGTGTATCACATTTATTGATTTATATATATTGAACTATCCTTGCATCTCAAGGATAAATCCTGATTGATCATGGTATAAAATCTTTTTATGTGCTGTTGAATTTGGTTTGCTAACATTTTGTTGAGAATTTTTGTATCTATATTCATTATGGATATTGGTCTGTAGTTTTCTTGTAGTGTCCTTACTTATCTGGTTTTGGTATCAGGGTAATGTTGGCCTCATAAAATGTGTTTATTAGTGTTCCCTCCTTTTATTTTATTTTTTTAGTGTTCCCTCTTTTTAAATTTTTGGGAAGAGTTTGAGAAAAATTGTCATTAATTTTTCTTTAAATGTTTGGGAGAATTTACTAGTAAAACCACCTGGTCCTGGGCTTTTTTGTTTCTTGCGAGTTTTTTGCTTACTGATTCAATCTCCTTACTCTTTGGTCTATTCAGATTTTCTATTTCTTCATGATTCAGTCTTGGTAGGTAGTGGGTTTCTAGGAATTTTTCCAGTTTGTTGGTGTATAATTGTTCATAGCAGTCTCTTATGATCTTTTGTATTTCTGTGGTATCAGTTGCAATATATCCTCTTTCATTTCTGATTTTATTTAAATTCTTTTCTTAATTTTTCTTTGTCTAGCTAAAGGTTTTTCAATTTTGTTTATCTTTAAAAAAACAGTTCTTCATTTTATTAACTTTTTCTATTGTTTTTCTGGTCTCTCATTTATTTCCTTCTGCTAACATTGGGTTTAGTTTGTTCTTCTTTTTCTAGTTCCTTAAAAGTGTAAAGTTAGGTTCTTTGATATCTTTCTTTTTTCTTAACATAGACATTTATTGCTATAAACAGCCCCCTTAGAAATGCTTTTGTAACATCCTGTTAGTTTTAGTATGTTTATTTCTAGGGATCAGGGCAGGCAGTGGTGGTGACCAGAGTCAGTGCTGATTACAGAGGGCCAGCTGCAGGTATCTATGTAGTGGTAAGGACCAGTTGCAGATACATATGTAGTGATGGGGGCCAGGGCAGGCAGCAAGGGCTGGGGCCAACTATGGACTCACTGACAGCTGTGGGACGCCAACTGTTGTTGTGTACTACCATGGCTGCTGGGTCTTGCCATGGGTGCATGGCAGTGAAGGCCAGTGATGGGGGCTGGGCCAGGGGCATGCAGATGTCTAGCTGGAGGGGCTTAGCTGCAGGTGAGAGCAGTAGTACAGGCCAGTGACAGAAGACAGGGTCTAATCTGGTCCCACAAGCACCTGCATGGGCTCTGGTCATTGATGTGCTCTCCTGTGGCTGCACAGTCTCCTCCTGGGTATATGTATTGCAGTGGAGCCCAGTGACAGGCATCAGGCCAGTGGCATGCAAGTGCACAGCTGGAAGGGCTAACCCTGAATGTACGTACAGTGGTGGGTTCAACTCAGAGGTCTAGACTGCATTCACAGAGCTGCAGAGGCCTGGGCTGAGTTAGTGCAATCCCCCGGCTCTGGTAGGATGAGAGGTGGGGAAGGGAGCAGGGAGGGACTCAGGCGGCTGTTGTCAGTGAAGATGAGTATCTGTGGGGTGAAAGCTGATGACATCTTCAGGGCTCCTCAGTGGCTGTTTGGGCCATTGGTTTCTTCTGTGGCCAAATCTGTCAGGTTTATCTGCAAAGCTGGTCACTTTGAACTGTAATTGCTCTAGCTGTATGGCTGCTACTGGTAGCCCTTGCTTTTCTTCCTTGTTTCTAGCCATCTCTATATGGCTCATCTTTTCAGGTCTGGGTTGGGTGAATCTAAAGTGGGATGTTTGTGCAGTGTCCCAAAAGGCTGGGGAAGCTAGTTACTCACCTTACTCTTCCTTTCCTGCTGAAGGAAACTCTTTCTAGTTGGGAAGTTTCCCCTTGGCATTGAGCCATGCTGGCTTGGGGGATGGGGTGAAGCAGGCAGAGTTAAGCTGTCTTCCCTCTTCTCTTGCAGTTGTTTTCAGGTTTTTGTTCCACTGTGTTGCTGAAGTTTTTTTGTTTTGTTTTTTTCTTTTTTGGTCGTGCTGTGCAGTTTGTGGGATCTTAGTTCCCCCACGAGAAATTGAACCCAGGCCCTCAGCAATGAAAGCACAGAGTCCTAACCACTGGACCGCCAGAGAGTTCCCTGTTGCTGAAGTTTCTTAAGTGGACCCCAGAGCTCTCCCAGAACTGTTTTTGTTTGTGGATAACTGTCTAACTGTTGATCTTTGCGGGAGAAGGGACGCTGAGGTCTCCTATCGCACCATTTTTTTGACATCACTCACCTTTTATGTCATGCTTTTAAAGGCACAATGGATATGGATTATTTTGCTTTCAAAATAGTTGACAAAGTATGTGTTTATTGTACAGTCACTATACCTGTGTGAAAAGATTACATTATATATTGACATTCCCAGATTCATCACAATGTTCCAAACTCACAGGAAATCAATGATCAGAAAAATATGCATATTTAAAATGCAACATATCACAGCAGAATTTCTCCACAAAAATAAAAATGAAAAAATTGCAACCATAGTAAATTTCTGAGTGACTCATGTTAGTCGAGCAAGGAAAGCCGTTTACTGATGGTGAGTTAATTAAGTCATGTTTGATTGCAGCAGCTAAAGACATATTTCTGGAGAAAATAAACTTGTTTAAGACCAGTAGCCTTTCACTGAGAACAGTTCCTTGAAGAGTTGGGGACACTGGGAGCAACATCAATAGTTAATTAAAAAACAAAGTATTAAACGATTTCCACAGGTTTTCCTTGTCTCTTGATGAGTTGACAGATGTTACTAATACCGTTCAGTACATTGTTTATTCAAGGAGTCAATGCTGAGTTTGACTGAAGAATTAGCCTCTATAAACTGTCAGCATGGAACAACTATAGATGAGAATATTTTCAAAGAAGCTGAGAAAGCTTTAATTCAGTACAATCTGAAGTGGAATCTGCTAAGATGAGTTCCATCTGATGGTGATAAATATGTGTGGAGCAGAGAAGGCTTACCTGAACAAATTTATAAGGCTTGTGAAATGATAGGTATTTAAAGCCTGTGGTTAATCTTGTTATTCATCAGTGGGTCATTTGCAGAAAGTTTTTCAATTTCTTGTGCTTTTGAACCAGTAGCCTCCATGTTAAACTTCATTTACTCTGGTGGACTTAACAATCATCAGTTCTGTGAACTTTTGTCAAAAATAGAAGCTGAATATTTTGCCTTGCCCTGCTATACAGCAGTTTGATGGCTTAGCAGTGGTAGTTTTAATGCAATTTTTGAACTCAGGCCTGAGACTGAATTTTTTTGAAATGAGAACTTCCCTCGATCACTTTTATTGAACACTGACTGGTTTTGAAAATTCGCTTTTGCTGCAGACTTGGTCAATTTCTCAATATAAAATTACAAGGCAGACAGTGCCCATATGCAAATGTAATGCTGTGGGAAAGTCATTTTAAGAACAACTGATGCTGCTTGAATCACAAGTAATGTCAAGCTGTTTAATATACTTCCTGTGCTGTCAAAGTTTTAAAAAGAAGCAAGATCTTCATTCCCACAAAAATTTGCAGGAGATATATTCTCTATGCTCAAACTACAGTTCCAAAAGCATTTTTGGATCTTAATGCATGTGGAAAGGAAATTTCCATATTTCAAAATCCATGTAACTTTGCAGCTGAGTATCTTCCACCTAACCTTCAATTGGAAGTGATTAATCTGCAATATAATGACATGGTAATTGGCAAATATCAAGAGAAGAACCTAATAGAATTCTGTAAATTACTTCCAAGTGATAAATATGCTCAATTAAAATCATGCTCTCATAGACTGATATCAGTATTTGGCCATATCTATCTGTGTAAAAGGTGTTTTCAAAGATGAAATGCATAAAATCACATTACAGATCAGCATTAACAGATGAATATGTGGAACTGATTTTGATGACAGGGAATTCAAACTTTGAATCCCAATTAAATGAACTATTATCTTCCAACAAAGAATTCCATTCTTCTCATTAGTAGACCTGAATTACAAATGATTGTGCTCAATTATCATTACACTTTGGATTTCATCAATAAAAGTTTTGTGGAAATTTGTTTTCTCTCTTTTTATTTAAGTTTCTATATAATATCCTCAATTTTGCCTCTTGGTTCACAAACCTAAAATATTTACTTTCTGGCTCATTACAGAAAAAATTTGCTGACCTCTGGTTTTGATCAATCCTGTTCTATCCCCTGGGGCTGGAAACACTGCTGGGTCAAATAAAAATCGGTATTGTTTTAACATGGGAATTCCATCAAAATAATGTATCTTGATATTAGCAAGATCTGATGGTGTCATATGAGTAAGAAAAGTGATTGGTTACAGTTAATATGGATACATGGCTACATCATCCCTATTGCTCTAGCTGACACTGAGCAAGCCACCACATATGAGGTGGCTGAGGCTATTCTAGAACAGCCAAGCTGCCAGCTGACTGCAGACACATAAGTAGACTCAGGAGGAACCAGCAAAAGCCAGCCTATATCAGAAGAATTGCCTAAGCAACCCACAGGATCCTGAAAATGAATAAATGTTTCTTTTTTTGTTTGTTTGTTTTTGTTTTTTTAGGTAGCCAGTCTTTTTATCAGCACCATTTGCTTGTGTTCATCTATTGTACCCCTTTTTAGAAGACCTATTTCTTTTGCTTTGTTAAAAAAAAACAAACCCCGATTTCTCAACACCTTAGTGTGACAAAATGTTCCAGGATTAAGTTATGTAATTGCATTGCAAAATAATAATGCATCTACCTTTCAGCAGCCTTATGCAAACCGCTATTTAATTTTACCTACTCAGATTTAACAATTCTGCAATGCACAACAACCCTTCATGTGACTTCATGGGATGCCCTGAAAAGGGCTCTAATTTTCAATGTTGAGGTATGGCAGATCCTGTACTCTCAGCCACCAAAGCCCTAGAGTACATCCTTGGGGTTTGAGCTTGTAGACTACCATGGCTGTGACTGCTTTGGGCTTGGCGTACTCTGTGTAGGTGACTGTATCCTGGATCATGTTCATCAGAAGGACTTGGAGCACCCTGCCGGTCTCCCCTTGGAAGAGGCTAGAGATGGGCTTAATGCCTCCATGCTGGGCCAGACACTGGATGGCAGGCTTCCTGATCCCCAGGTTTTTGCACAGCATTTTTCCATGGTGCTTGGCCCCTCCCTTCCCTGGGCCTTTTCCACCCTTACCATGACTAGACATGGTTGCTTTTGCAATATAAACATTTGTGATTTTAAGCCTCTAAGTTTGTTACACAGCAAAAGCTAACTGTTGTAGGTAATCAAGGTAAGATTGATTGAGAGATATCTTCTTTTTGCCCCTTCACTGTACCCCAGGAGATGGACCTATATGAACAGCATCATTGGGTTCCCTTGTGTCAGAAGATCAGAAAGAGAGAGGAGAATGAGGGAGGTCAAAGTATTAACTCCTGGGCTCTCCTCTCCCTGTTGGGTCACTGTGGACTGGCTGTGTTCCTTGACCAAAGCTCCCAATTCCTGTCAGGTAGCCCCTATGTACACAGCCTTCTCCATGTTTGGTAACTACTCCTTATTCTTGCCCCTTTAGGCTCAGAGGCGATTTTGGGGGCCTCAATGTTCCTGAGTTTCCCTTGTGATCTCTTTATTCCATGCCCACACCTTTGTTTATAGTCCCTTATTAAATGCTTCTCCATTTTCCTAATTTGATTGTGCCATCTGTTTCCTGCTGGGACCCTGACTGAGAGAGTAGGCCTTATCCAGGAGGTAATATCTCAGCAAAGGCTTGAATGATTCAATGGAATGAGTCATGAGAATATGTGGGGGGAAGTGCCAAGATCCTGCAGCAGAGAGTAGGCAGGGTTATTGGAGTGGAGTTGGCTGGGGTGAGTGTAGAAGGCAAGGTCAAAGATTAACAGGCAGTGTGTGTGTGTGTTGGGGATGGAGGTGCATGGTACAGGGGGACTGATCATGTATAGTTTGTTGACCTTTGTAAGGGCTTTGGCTTCTCCTCTAAAAGAAATGGGGAGCCATTGGAGCCATCTACTCACATCTAATTAAGTCTAATAAGACTACTTTCTGTTATGTGTCGACAGTGGAGCCCTGTGACTCAGTTCTGAATTTCTCCTCCCAGTTTCGTTCCTGCTGATGAATGTGTGTGCGTGTTGAGCTAGCCCAGCATGCTTGGGCCTGAGTTCAAGGCTTTGTGCCTCTCCTGATGCTGTGGGGGACATGACCTTCTCTTACAGTACAGGATTCACACTACAGTGTCTTTTTTTGTTAGCATATTCTTTTCAGTTCAGTTAATGATTTGGGAGTGGACACATTTTTCTTACTCTCTTTCTTTTTTTGTTGTTGTTAAAGTCAATAGGCCCTTCTCTACTGACTTCAAAAAGTGTACTTATCTAAAGGGTCTGGTACAATAGAGAACTAACTGCTTAACAACTTCAGGGGTAATAATACAAGGAGTTTAACAGAGAAATGCTGTCTGCTTGCTTATCTCTGCAAGAAGGTGGTTTGTCCTGAATATTTAAAAGGCAAAGAGTTCATTTGCATGTATTGCATGTAGGATCTAAGCCTATCCAGAAAATAATATACAGATTTGAAGTCTGTTTTGATCCTTCAATTGAAATTTCCATCTGAGCTGGGGCTTCTGGTATTATGTCTAGACCACCCTCTGCAGGTTACATGAATGAAGTTGATTCTTCTCCCATGGCCCCCATCCGGGTCCAGTCTCTCCCTGCTGTTTCTCAAAAATTCTCCCCAGGCTGACTCTCAGGGAATATAGACTCCACATATCTATATCAGATATGGGTGTGCCTTACTCAGTCCAGCTGATTTTTCCTAGTCTTACCCCAATCAAAATGTCACTCCAGGGCTTCCCTGGTGGCGCAGTGGTTGAGAGTCTGCCTGACGATGCAGGGGACACGGGTTCGTGCCCCGGTCCAGGAGGACCCACATGCCGCGGAGCGGCTAGGCCCGTGAGCCATGACCGCTGAGCCTGCGCGTCCGGAGCCTGTGCTCCGCAACCGGAGATGCCACAACAGTGAAAGGCCCGCGTACCAACAACAACAACAACAACAAAATGTCAGTCCATACAGTAGCTGTATTCCCTCAGGCCCCATTCTTTGCTTTCAGCTCAGAAGGAAACCAAGCTACTTAGCTAATCTGATTAATTAAGCAGGCAGGAGACTTCTCTTCCTGGCTAACAACACAGCTGGCCTATCAGAACCAGTTCTAATCTTTGTTGTCTAACTTTGACCCTGATTTCTTTTTAAATTTGTTATTATTATTTTCAAACATTTCTAGCCCTGCTCATGAAATGGGCTGTTCCAATCGGTATGCAGTAGAAAGAGAACTGGACTTTGTCCCTCTGCAATCTTAATTTCCCTCGCCAGCAATGGACAGTTAAACTAAATCAAAAAAACATCAAAAAATTTTGAGAATCAACACAGGACTTTAAGGTCGTTAAAGCAAACAAAACTCCCAACAACTTAACCTACTAATTATTAGGAGAGAACATTTTTTTTTTACATTTAAAATTCTTTTTAGCATTTAGCTCTCTTTTTATTTACTTTTTCTTTTTTTTTAAATTAATTTTTATTGGAGTATGGTTGCTTTACAATGTTGTGTTAGCCTCCACTGCACAACAAAATGAATCAATCAGCCATACACATACAGATATCCCCTCCCTTTTGGACTTCCCTTCCATTTAGGTCACCACAGTGCATTAGGTAGAGTTCCCTGTGCTATACAGTATATTCCCAAAGAGAGAACATTTTTAACAGAAAAAAATCAAAGCATAACCTCACAAAGAACAGTCCTTTACACTGAATAAATTTATTTTTATGAAAACTTAATACATTGTCTTTATTTTTCATTTCAGCACTTAGTTAAAACTTTGTCATAGACTGGCAGCTTCTGACATCCTTTCTGGTTCTAAAAGTCTATACCTCTAGTCTTGTACAAATAAATCTCCAGGATGAGCTGGCTCCCTGAGGCTCTGGATTGTGTATTTCATCTTGCTATCTCTCATATCTAGCACAGTGCCAGGTATAGCAATAGATTAAATAAATTAAAAGGTAGAAAAATCCTTGCTGAACTACAGTCATGTATGGAAGGAGTATATCCCAGAAGTAGGGTGAGTATATCCCAGAAGAGAGTGAGCCCTTGTGCTTCCAGCCTAGCCCAAGATCTGCAGCAAGTTGTTGTCAGTTTTAGGTTGTTGGTTTAACAGCCTAAATCCCTCAATCCTGCCCAAAATCAGAATCTAGGGGAAGTGTCAAAAGTGAAAAATCACAGACTCACCATCTTTCTTTAAATGGGCGTTTCCCCAAACACTCCTAAAACCAGACTTTCTATAACAGATGCAGTACATTTATTTATTGAGAGCCAGAGTGCCTCTTGATCAAGATGCTTTACTCCTTGTGCCTAATTGTCATTATTTATAAAATGTGTGTAATAACTATGCCTGCTTCATAAAGTTGGATTAAATGAGTTGACATACATTGAAAGGTGCTGTTCACATAGTTAAATGTTCATTTGTAACTTTGACTAATGTATCTCAAAAAATAAGGAAATAGAGAAAGAATTTTTAGGGGCTTCCCTGGTGGCGCAGTGGTTGAGAATCTGCCCGCTAATGCAGGGGACACGGGTTCGAGCCCTGGTCTGGGAGGATCCCACATGCCGCGGAGCAACTGGGCCCGTGAGCCACAACTACTGAGCCTGCACGTCTGGAGCCTGTGTTCCGCAACAAGAGAGGCCACGATAGTGAGAGGCCAGAGCACCGCGATGAAGAGTGGCCCCCGCTTGCCACAACTAGAGAAAGCCCTCGCACAGAAATGAAGACCCAACACAGCAAAAATAAATAAAATAAATTAATAAACTCCTACCCCAACACCTTCTTAAAAGAAAAAGAATTTTTAAAAAGAATTAAAATAGTCCTAAAAGAAGTGCTGTTGTATTTGGAATTATTAAGGCTGAACAGGGGGGACTTCTCTGATGGTGAAGTGGTTAAGAATCTGCCTGCCAATGCAGGGGACACGGTTTCTATCCCTGGTCTGGGAAGCTCCCACATGCCGCGGAGCAACTAAGCCTGTGCGCCACAACCACGGAGCCTGCGCTCTAGAGCCCACGAGCCACAACTACTAAAGCCCGCGCTCTAGGGGCTGCATGTTGCAACTACTGAGCCCACGTGCTGCAAGTACTGACACCCACACGCCTAGAGCCCGTGCTCCGCAACAAGAGAAGCCACTGCAATGAGAAGCCCACGCACCGCAATGAAGAGTAGCCCCCGCTCGCTGCAACTAGAGAAAGTCCACGTGCAGCCAAGACGTGACGCAGCCAAAAAAAAAAGACTGAAGGGGAATATCATCAAAGTCCATAAAATCAAGAAGGCAATTATAAACCTTATAACACTCCTTTCTCTCAGAGGGTAACAGATTGAATATATAAGTAGGTTCAAAATTAATTTAGATAAATTCTTACATAATAAATGCATAATAGATTATTGAGAGAACTGAAGATGGTCTGTGGTATATTATTACTTTTTTGAAGTGGAGTATAGGAAACCAAATCTTTCTTACAAATGAGAAGTAGAACTTGTCAGCACATTAAAAACACTTTGGAAACTTAGAAAAAGACCAATGCCAAGGCCCCACAGCAGAGCTATTAAAACAGAATCTCTAGAAATGGGGCTCAGCTACTGGTATTTTAAAAAAACCTCCTCAAATGCTTGTAAAGGTGCACTAGGGTTTAGAAACTGCTGGGTAAGTCAGGTTCTCTAGAGCAACTTGTCTTAACTATTTCATCTTGTATATAATTTTCACTTTTGCCATCCACAATCAGAATTCCATTTTGTCATAACCTCATCTTTTTTTCCTGCTGCCTCTTTTAGCTTCTGTTCCATGGTGCCAGGTGTCTTAGAGCCTTCTTATGAAAATGCGTGTTCATGCATGGGTGGACACTCAATAAGTATTAGACAAAAATAATAACAACAATAAAAGTAACAATTATGGGCGCCACTTCTCCCCAGATTAAATCAACAGAAATGCCTGGGCCAGGACGACCTGCAGGACTACCCAACAGGTGGATAATGTCACTGTAGCATCAAGAACTGCAATGTTCTGTGCTGGCCAACTGAAGTAAAGATACCAAGCAGCAGCTACAAGGAGAAGAACGAAACCGCAAGTCTGCCGTCTGTATTAAAATTTCTGAATCCTAATGTTATCGGTATTACTTTTTTCCCGGGAAACAAAATCTCCAAATACCAAGAAGCTGCTTTGCACCGCCAAAAGCTGCATAGGGGCAGGCTGCCAACAGGACCATCCGGACACGCTGCAGTGGCATCTCCAGGCGGGTTACTTTAAACTGCCTTCCCTTGGGCCAACTCCCCACTGCGGCGCAGCCCCACAGCCAGCACTTGCACGCGCCGCCCTACCTTCCCCCAGGCGGCTGCGGAGCTGCGCTTCTCCGCCCACGCTGCCTTCCAGCCGCAGTGCGCGGCCTTGGCCTTGAACACGCGTGCGCGCGAGCGAGGGTGGGCGGGCCGAAGTTGGAGGAGGCGGGGGCAGGCCCTTGCCGTCTGCAGTCCATTGGCTGTCTCCCCGTAGTCCCCGCCCCCAGGCGTTCGAGACGGCGGGGCGGGCCACGTCAGGCAGCCGGCGTGGGGTTGAGCTTGTGGCAGAAAGCAGGTAAGCTATGCGGGTGGCAGGCGGCAGGCTGCGGGCAGCTGCCTCCAGCACAGAGGCCGCCGGGTCGCACCCGCCGGTGGCCTGACTCAGCTTGCTGGGAGGGAGGCTGAGGCCCTGTGGGCCTGGAGCTCTGATGGGAGATGGGGCAGTGGAGCATGTGGTGGCAGGGCCGCGTCGCGGTGTGGGCGGCCAGGAAGGGGACAGGTCTTGCCGTTTGCCCTCGTCCTGTCCTGTCTGGGTTCTGAACTCCTGAAGAACTAGGCCTTCTACGTTAGAGAGCTCTCGGATGCCTGGGTGGGGCCGGCTCTGGTGCCTACGGTGGGGCTCAGCGGGATCCCGACTCGGAAACAGGTCGGCGCGATCTTTGCATACCTTCCTGCAGCAGGTTGCAGTCGTCCCACTCTCCCCCGACCGATTCCCTACTCGAAGGCAGCACAGGGGATTCCAGCCCTGTCCTGCTCGTCCTGGGGTGACTGTCTCCTCCTGATTTCCAGTGACTCACTTAGACCCTGTCCACTTTAATGCAAAGGCTTATGGGTGAGCAGGGCCTGTTTTCAGACCTCCTGGTTCTCTGGCTCTGTACTCATTTGCAGGAATTCCCTGAAGAAACAGTATATATCTGTATCCCTCTCTATATATCACATATGTGTATGAATGTATGTTTTGAAATGTCTGCAACAGCTATACAAAGATTTGCAGAAACTTGCCGCTGTGTTGCCCCTACTCTCCATGAATTTTAATTTCAGCCATGGCATCCTGATCCCTCAGTTTAGTTTCTGAATTTGGAGCTTCTAAAATCAATGAAATCATGCTATCAAGTATCATGCAATCATTCATCTGTTCAACACTTTTTTGATGTGTTCCTTCATGGTCAAGGTCTTATGCCATAAACTAAAATGGGCATTCCCTGTCTTTTTCTTCCAGTTTATCTGCCAGTTTTATTGTCTCGATTTGATGATTCAATTTCAGGTTCTAGATTTAGACACAGAAGCTTATGATCCTGTATCATAGGCTACAGCTCTACTGGGACCTCATTCAGTTTTCCTTACTTTCACCTCTGCTAAGCCTCAGACCATGATGGCCTTGAGGCATAATCCTGCTAAGTATCGCTAAAGACCCTAGGTCTCAGGCACCTATCCATAAAGTGAGGTGATGGGGTTAGAAATATTTAGTAATATTGAGATATTCAAGGACAGGATGGGCAGATTGCATGTTTACTGAACTGTGTTAACAGTTGAGAAGTGACCATTTAAAAAACCCTGGATATATTTTAAGATAATATGTTTTACTCTTCCTGAATCTGTCCATATTGACGTTTTGACTAGCAAGCAAGTGCATGTTTACAATTTTGATTCACATCCAATTCCTGCACTCAAAGCACTATGACTCATCTAAATTTTGAAATGTAATAATCAGGAGCTTTTTAATGTTACATTTAAAGATATGATATAAAAACATTGGATAAGAATGCAATTTTTGAAGCATTTTTACTTGCTTTAGTAGATTAGTGGTAACTAAAACCTCTGCCTTGGTTATTTGCTTACTTGGTTAATATTAGGTAGTTGTCATCACCTGGCTAATGTCTTTCAGTATCATGTCTTTGTTAACATTTATTTTATCAACCTAAAATTTACTGGATTTTAATTGATTGGTGTCTCCAGTTGAGAATTGATAACCAAAAGGTAAATAAATCATTAGTTTGAGAATAAAAATGCCTATAGAGATGTAACAATAGTTTTTCACTTGTTGATTGATTGATGGTACTTATTAAGCAATTCGTTTAGCCTTCCTGCAGGTGTTAAATTTCTAGAATAGTTTTTCTGAGACATAATATTCATAGCCTTGTGATACTTTTTGACTATTGTTCACAAACCATTAGGTGAATTAAATTAAACCCCTTTATCACTATTAGGGGTTTGGAAAATTTAAGAAAGTTGAACTTTAAAAAATTTTGCTTTTGCTAGATCTTTCTTGTTCTAGAAATGGAGCAGATTAAGATGGGAAGATGAGGAGAAATGCTAGAGCTGAGGGCAAAAATCTAAGTGGAGTCTTCTGGTTTAAAATTTGGGGAGACTCATAGGATTCAGGTGTATATGAAAGTATCTGTGTGAAGGAAAAAAATTAAAATTTTGGGAGAAAAGCACAATGAAAAGTGAAAGTATAACTATATTTGGAAGAAATGTAAGGAAATAGTAGTTTCAGGGTTATTTATGGGTCTATAGCAAAACCTGATCTTAATATTTCTTGATTGATGACAATGAGCTCAGTTTATCTCAAAAAAGAAACCTGGGTGATAATTTAAACTTTGATCAGGTGGGCAATAGATGTTTCTTTAGGAGATGTGAAATCTATAAGTATTATATTTTTTTAAAAGTACTACAGATCTAGAGATGAGCAATATAATACAATATGATATAGTTATATAAGTATAATATAAATCTTTGATTCACAATTAGTGATAAATTGTTTGGAGGTTGTGTGTACTATTTCCACACGATAGGAAACAAATTTGCTAAGCTAATAGGACAAGGGATGTTTGTCATTTTTCTCCCATTTCAATTATTTGAAACAAATTTTTCAAGCAATGTGGAAGATCCCATCTCTTTTCAAACAATAGATTGAACATTTTTGTTTTTATAAATTGGGTCCACCAAGTACTTCTGGCCTCATAATTTTTTAACCTGTTCCAAGCCACATTGGAAGTAATATAATTGCATTTATGATTTAAAAATTTTGTTAATTTATATTGGCTTTCATTCAGTTAGCCTGAGTTACTTTAGTTTTATGTATTTTGAAGACATTTCAAAAGCTATGACATTAAATACTGTAAAATTTTCCATTGTTCATTTCTTTAGGCCCAAGGAAGTTGAGAATTCGACCTGCATAGATAAGTTTGTTATTATTTATTTAAAGATTCATGATTTCACTTGGGACCAATGACACATTCCATTCAAGCTTCTAACCTGAAGACTTCCGTTCTTTCCGTTGTTTTAGAATATATCCTCTAATCTCTTTTTGGTCAGATACAGTGACTGCTCATTTGGCTGATAAGCGTGTTGAACAAATGTTATAATTGTGAATGTTGAACTGTAGTTTTGTTATGAGGTTTTCTGGCTGCCAGGGTGTATCTTTCCCTCCTCTTTTGACAACCTTTTTCTTTGGGCTTGCTGCTCTCAGAATTTACTTTGAATTTTACTCTGTTTAACAGTCTTGAACTGGTTGATTTATGCGATCAGACCTTCAGGTTTTAGCATATGCTGTTAGGACAAAACATGGAGGGAGTGGAGGAAACTTTTTATTAAAGTTGTTTTGAATTGCTGAAACATGTAAATAAATGGAATTTTTACAGGTTCATACGTGTTAAAGATATTGTATTCATTATTTATTTTTTCACTCAGTAAAGACAGAGCATCTGCTCTGGTCCCAAGTCCCTAACTTTTCTTCAGGAGTTTATAGTATTGCTTGGAAGCCACAGACAAGGCCAAAATACAATGAGATAAATATTATAATTAGATGTATGCATCGAGTATAGTGGGGAATAGAGGAAAACTGTGTGAGTGTGAGATTTTAAGACATTCAGAAGAGGCTTTCTGGAGGCATTTTCATCTGAACTGAATTTTGAGAGCAAGTAGCGATTGTTTGGTGAGGATGGTGGAAAAGGCATTGTAGGCACAAGAAAGAACTAAGGCCAAATGGACAAGTTACAGACAAAACACAGACTTTAATGTGTTAAGGAGAGAATAGAGAGATGAGGTTTAATAAGTAAACAAACACCAAATAATAAAAGGCCCTCTTCCCCACCATGTTAAAGGTTTTGAACATTATCCTTCAGGCTGTGGTGGTCCATGGGGAAGAGATGTTAAGTGGAGGAAAGTTAAGATCAGTTTTATGTGGCAGTGTGCAGAATGAATTGTAGTGGAGCAAGGCCCAATTGTGAAGGCAAGATATGATAGAACTCCAAATTATGCAGTAGGGCTCGAGGATAGGATGGATGCAAGGTATATTAAGATGGTGAAGTTGGTGCCCACTTGGATATGTGGGATGAGGAGAAGGCAGCGTCAAGGATGCCTCCTAGGTTTATGACTTCCTAAGATAGGAATCACATGAGGATTATCACATGTATGGGAGAATAAGATCGGTCTTGAACATGCCTTTAGGTCACACAATTGGTGCTATTCAGTGGGCAGTTGGCCACATTCGTCTGGGGATGAGGAAGGGGATTCTAGGTAATGTAGAGATTAAAATGTTATTGACATATAAGTGGTAGTGAAAAAAGTGTTGAGAGTGGGTGTGATACCTAAGACGGAGTTTGTGGAATAAGAAAGAATAAAACAGAAGAGGAACTCTGGGAAGCACCACCATATAAGGAAGATGATCCAATGAAAAAGACTGAGAAAGACAGTGGAGCTCTAGAAGACAAGGAGGGAGAGAATTTGAGAAGGCGAGAATGGTCAGCTGTCAAATACCATCAGGAATGGAAGAAAGAGCTGACTAGAGATTTTGGGAAAGTTTACCAGTTAGGCAAGGAGCATTCATTTGTAGTGACACTAGTTCATATAATTGTGTGACTTTCTATAGCAAAATTCAGTAGAACTAGAGATTATGAATAGTTGGAATGATCCAGTATTTGGATTTTATAATGTACCTATGGTAGGAATGCAAGGGAATTCAAGGTCTTGACAAGATGGTGGTTGAAGTGATGGAATGTGAGGTTTAGACTGGATAGAGGTGATGACCAGGCCAGGAGCAGGCTGCAAGATTGAGAGAAAATAATTGGTTCAAGGGATTAGAAATCAGAATGAAGTAAATATACACGTGTAGGTAGGTATAAGGGAGATAGCTGATAGGATGGAAGTACTCTGTAGTCTGAGTAGAATATTGGAGTTTTAGATTTTTAGAGTGCTGATGGAGTGTAGGGTTTGGCCATGGACGTAGATGGATGAAATGGAGGTTACATGAAGGTGTTCAAGAACAATGAGACTGGTGTGTTGGATGAATCACTCACCTAGACGTTGACCCCAGATGATTGTGTACCCAGGGTGGAGAGAGATACTATGAGATAGACCATGGTTTCTTAGGTTTTAGACTGCCAGTGGTAGTGATCAGTATACATGAGAGATGAAGATACCTGGATATGCACCCTCAGAGGTGTGGGGTAGATGGTATGGAAATATTCTTCTGAGCCTTGGAGCTTGGAAGGATGATTAGCCTTCACTGAAGTGGCCAGCAAAGAAGAAAAGTCTAGTTTTTGTAGGCCTAAGAGGTAGGGGAAGCATCTGATGAAGAGGCTGAGCATCTAATAACAAAACTCATTGACCATGGTATCCGAGTCCAAAAGGTTGGGACTGTTTAGTGTTTAGTGAGAAGGAAGGCAGGTTAGAAAAAAGTTAGATTTGGGTGTGAGAGTGACAGTTTTTCTGAAGCGCATGGCTGGCTTTGAAGTTAAAAATAGTAGTTTGGATTTCAAGTTTTGGTGAAGCCTCCCGTTATCAACTTTATCCATCAAATAATTACAGTTTCGGTAGTAGGATAGCAGATATAGGACTAGTTCCATTTAAAAATAACATATATCTCCAATGAATATTTATGTTATGAGAAAGGAGAGGGTTTTTGCTTTTTGCACCTCTTTTTGACCTTTGGACTTCTAAAATATTTTGGCAAATACAGTTGACCCTTGAACAACATGGGTTTGAACTGAGAGGATCCACTTATACTTGGATTTTTTTCAATAAATATGTGCTACAGTACTACATGATCCATGGTTGGTTGGATCCATGCATGTGGAACCGTGGGTAGGGAGGGCCGACCGTAAAGCCATATGTGAGTTTTCCACTCCAGGGAGGGTCAGCGCCCCTCAGCGCCACATTGTTCAAGAGTCTGCTGTACTTCTCATCACATGTGACAACTCCCATCTATTAGGATGCCTGGAAGGTTATGTTGAGCATTTTTAGGTTGGTTCTGGTCTCGGAGGTGTGAAAAATGCTTTGATAACTGATGACAGTTGCCATGGATGTGGGAGGTGGGTGTACCTGATTTCCCTCTGATTTCTCTCCATTATTTTAGGACTGAGATTCTTGTGGAATAGTCTCTGTGTTTCTAAGTCTCTCTTCCTCGCTCATGCACGAAGATTCCTTTCACCTACTCCAGGATTTGGCTCCATTGTCTCTCCTGCAAGATCACATTTTCCCTCATTACTGGATTATTCCCTTCAGTATCTAAACATGCTGTTATTTCTCCTACCTTAAAATAATTACTCTTCCTTGACTCCAGTTCCTCCTCATGCCACCACACAACTTCCCTTTATGGCAAAACTTATGTGTCCAATTACTTCCTCCCATTTGTTATTAAACTCACTTTCATCAGACTTTCTCCCTTCCTACTCTAAAAAAAAATTGCTTTCCTCAAAGTCACTAATGACTTTCATTTTGCTAAGTCCAAAGATCTGTTTTTAATTCTCATCTTTTACTTGACAGATCATTTTCCCAACTTTATTTACATATGATTGACACATAACTTTGTGTAAGTTTAAGGTACAGCATGTTGATTTGATACATTTAGAAGTTGCAAAATGATTTCCACCATAGTATGAGCCACCACCTGTATCCTGTCACATAGTTACCATTTCCTATCAGCAGTTTTTCCTCCTACCCCTCTGCTCCTTTTCAATTCCTTTACTGGTTCTTTCTTATCTCTCTGACCTCTCAACATTGAAGAGCTCCTGGGCTCAGTCCTCATGGTCCTAAATACTAGCTTTAAATACTAATAATACCCTATTAGCCCCCAAATATATATATATATTTTTTAATATATATATTTATATATATACATTTGCCTGGACCTCTTCCTTTGAACTCTAGACTCTGTATATCCAGATGCCTACTCAGCACTTCTTTTTGGATGACTAATAGAAATCTCAAATTCAGCTCCTGATTTTCTTCCTATACCTGCTTCATCTGTGGTCTTTCCCATCTCAATTCATGGAAACTTGACCTTTTCCATGACTTGGGCGAAAATCTTGGGTGTCATCCCTGACTCATCTCTCACAAGCCACCTGTAAACTATTAGGAAAGCCTATTGGCTGTCCCTTCAAAATATGTCTAGAATCTGAGTACTTCTCACTACCCACTGCTCTCACTCTAGTCTAAGCCTCCATTGTCTATGTCCTTGATGTTGTGATAGCCTCTGTATCAGTTATCTGTTACCACTCAACGTCGGAATTTAGTGGCTTAAAGCAACAATCATTTATTAGTTTATGGTTCTGGGGCTGGCAATTTGGATCAGGCTTGGGGAGGTCGGGGTGGGGGGAGTTCTTTTGCTGGTGGGCTCACTCATGTAGCAAATGGGGACTGGTGGGTTTGGAGGCTTCAGCTGGGATGGCTTATCTCCGCTGCACCAGGACCAGTAAGCTGTCCCATGCTTCTTAACACGGTGCTCTAATAGAGCCAAGAGAACGAGAGGGAGCTGTATGGCCTTTTGAGATGTAGACTAAGAATTCCCACAACTTCACTTCTCCCACTGTTGTTCATAGTTACAAAGACAGCCCAAATCCAAGGGGATGTTGAAATAGACTACTTATGAGAGGAGCAGCAGAGGTACTTTGTAAGGAAATGTGCATACAGGAACAGGGAGGAATTTGGGGCCATTTTTTTGCAATCTGCCGTAGTCTCCTAACTGATCTGTTCTCTCTTTGTCTCCTACCATATTGTCAGCAGAGTAGCCAAAGTGATTATTTTTAAAACATAAGATTTCTTCTCTCTTCCAAAACCCTCTGATGGCTTCCCATTGCCACCCAAAGTAAAAAGCAAAGTCTTTACTGTGGCCTGTGAGGCTTGCTACCATCTGACCCCTTTGTTGCTTCTCCAGGTTCATTTCCAACTACTCTCCACTCACTCACTAACTCTGCTCAGTTAGCCTCTTTGCTCTTCCTCAAACATCTGACTCATGCTCTCACCATGGCTTTTTTTTTTTAAATAGATCTTTATTGGAGTATAATTGCTTCACAATAGTGTGTTAGTTTCTGTTGCACAACAACGTGAATCAGCTATACGTATACATATATCCCCATATCTCCTCCCTCTTGCATCTCCCTCCCACCCTCCCTATCCCACCCCCTAGGTCATCACAGAGCATTGAGTTGATCTCCCTGTGCTATGCAGCAGCTTCCCACTAGCTATCTATTTTACATTTGGTAGTGTATATATGTCCATGCCACTCTCACACTTCATCCCAGCTTTCCCCTACCCCCCACCACGTGTCCTCAGGTCCATTCTCTACGTTTGCATCTTTATTCCTGTCCTGCCACTAGGTTCATCAGTACCATTTTTTTTTTTTTAAGATTCCATATGTATGTGTTAGCATACGGTATTTGTTTTTCTCTTTCTGACTTAGTTCACTCTGTATGACAGACTCTAGGTCCATCCACCCCACTACAAAAAACTCAATTTCGTTTCGTTTTATGGCTGAGTAATATTCCATTGTATATATATATATGCCACATCTTCTTCATCCATTCATCTGTCGATGGACACGTAGGTTGCTTCCATGTCCTGGCTATTGTATTTTTTTTGTTTTGTTTGTTTGTTTTTTGCGATACGTGGGCCTCTCACTGTTGTGGCCTCTCCCGTTGCGGAGCACAGGCTCCGGACGTGCAGGCTCAGCGGCCATGGCTCACGGGCCCAGCCGCTCCGCGGCATGTGGGATCTTCCCAGACCCGGGGCGCGAACCCGTGTCGCCTGCATCGGCAGGCGGACTCTCAACCACTGCGCCACCAGGGAAGCCCCTGGCTATTGTAAATAGTGCTGCAGTGAACATTGCGGTACATGACTCCTTTTGAATTATGTTTTTCTCAGGATATATGCCCAGTAGTGGGATTGCTGGGTCGTATGGTACTTCTGTTTTTAGTTTTTTAAGGAACCTCCATACTGTTCTCCATAGTGGCTGTATCAATTTACATTCCCACCAACAGTGCAGGAGGGTTCCCTTTTCACCACACGCTTTCCAGCATTTATTTTTTGTAGATTTTTTGATGATGGCCATTCTGACCGGTGTGAGGTGATACCTCATTGTAGTTTTGATTTGCATTTCTCTAAAAATTAGTGATGTTGAACATCTTTTCATGTGCCTCTTGGCCATCTGTATGTCTTCTTTGGTGAAATGTCTATTTAGGTCTTCCACCAATTTTTTAATTGGGTTGTTTCTTTTTTTGATATTGAGCTCCATGAGCTGTGTGTATATTTTGGAGATTAATCGTTTGTCCGTTGTTTCATTTGCAAATATTTTCTCCCATTCTGAGGGTTGTCTTTTCGTCTTGTTTATGGTTTCCTTTGATGTCCAAAAGCTTTAATTTTAATTAGGTCCCATTTGTTTATTTTTGATTTTATTTTTATTACTCTAGGAGGTGGATCAAAAAAGATCTTGCTGTGGTTTATGTCAAAGAGTGTTTTTCCTATGTTTTCCTCTAAGAGTTTTATAGTGTCTGGTCTTACATTTATATGTTTAATCCATTTGGAGTTTATTTTTGTGTATGGTGTTAGGGAGTGTTCTAATTTCATCCTTTTACATGTAGCTGTCCAGTTTTCTGGCACCACTTATTGAAGAGGCTGTCTTTTCTCCACTGTATGTTCTTGCCTCCTTTGTCATAAATTAGGTGACCATAGGTGTGTGGGTTTATCTCTGGGCTTTCTATCCTGTACCATTGATCTATATTTCTGTTTTTGTGCCAGTGCCGTACTGTGTTGATTACTGTAGCTTTGTAGTATAGTTTGAAGTCAGGGAGCCTGATTCCTCCAGCTCCGTTCTTCTTTCTCAGGATTGCTTTGGCTATTCAGGGTCTTTAAAAAAAATTATTTATTTATTTAATTTTTTATTTTGGCTGCACTGGGTCTTAATTGTAGCACATGGGATCTTCGTTGCAGCACATGGGCTCTTTAGCTGTGGCATGGAGGCTCTTAGTTGCGGATGTGGACTCTTAGTTGCAGCATGCATGTGAGATCTAGTTCCCCAACGAGGGATCACACCTGTGCCCCCTGCAGTGGAAGCACAGAGTCTTAACCACTGGACTGCCAGGGAAGTCCCCAGTTTGAATTTTTTTAGGCAAGAATATTCTTGGAGGGTTCTGTGTATGTTTTCTCATTCCTTCACATCATAAGGACACAGTGTCTGGTTTCTCACTTTTAATGATGCTAAGATGAATCAATGGGTTCAGGTGGTATCACTCAGAGCCCTCTAATATAAAGTTCCCATCATCCTTTAACTTAATTGTTTTAGCAACAATTGAGTCACTCACAAATCAGTTAGATATTAACAAAGTGACCTCATATTTTTAAAGGTTTTTTTTTTAAGAAATGAATATATTTTCATTTTCTTCACATTTCTCTTTACAGTATCAATTCACAACCAATTTTTCCCATCCCCCCTCCCTGAATCCTAAATTTGCTCACAGTCACAGTGCCTTCAGAATGTATTGAACATATAACATAAAGCTTGGAAGGAGTTATGAAATGGAATGGACAATGAAGGCTGAGTGAATAGGGAAGTAAGGATTATCTACCCACCTACATACTGATTTGCCTGTCTCCCCTCCCTCCTTTATATCTCCCTCTTTTTACTTCGTGAGATTTTCCGCTCCGTAGGATAGTTAGGGTTTAGCAGGCCACCGAGGCCTTATGGGGATTAGGAAGTGGGGCATGTGCTGGCAGCAGCATTGGTATTGGGTGTGAATTGAATGCAAATCCAGGCTAGAGCTAAGCATACAAAATTTAACATTTGTTTTGTTATAGTGAAGATTGGCTTCAAATAAAATTGAGAAGAAGATGAAGCTTGTACTCTCTGCACTTAGCGCCCTTTTGTCATGTAGCCTTTCCTTCCTGACATAGACAAAAGTAAATTGCACCTCATGGATTTAGGAGACTTGCACATTGTTGCACTGTTTCAAAAACAAGACTCCTTTAGTCTTCTGCATGTCAGTATGTGACTGCATCTTTCTTCCACTTGTCTGAACTGAAAACCTTGGGGTCATCCTTCACTCTTCTTACATTCCACATCCAGTCCATTAGCAAATTCTGTCAAAGTATGTGTAAACTCTGACCTCTTCCCATCTCTACTGCTCTTCTCTGTCCAAGGCAATATGGTTTCTTTCCTGGATTATTGCCATAATCCCCTAACTGGTCTCCTTCTTCCCATCCTTGCCCACTTATGGCCTGTTCTCCAGAGAAGCTAGAATGAACTTTTTAAAATGACTGTCAAGTATGCCATGCCCTTGTCCCAAAGCATCTAGGACTACCTGTGCCACTCAGGAACATCCAGAGCCCACAGCGTCTACAGGGGCTTCTGTCATCTGGGCCCCTGCTTCACTCTGTCATCTCTTACTGCCCAGCTTGCGCACTTGCACCAACCATACTGGTGTCCTTGGTCTTCCCTGAATTTGCCACATGTGCTTTTACTTCAGGGTTGTTGCCCTTAGTGTTCCTTCTGTCTGGAATGCTCAGTATTTCCTCCCAGTCTGTGTCCAAATGTCACTATATCAGAAAGACTTTTCTTTATTCTTTGACAGATGCTGAAACATGTAAAGACCGCCTGAAAATTTATCTATCGATGACAACAGTTTTGTTGTATATGCATTTTTGGAATGCGTATATGTTTATGTTGCATATATGTTGTATATGCATTTTTGGAAAGTTAAAGGATAAATTAAACTCTTTGTATTGTAATTTAAGCAATTAAAAATAACTATCATTTATAAAGTTCAGTCATGCTAGATGAATAAGTTTTCCAGATCTGCTCTACAACGTAGTGCCAATTGTTAACAGTACGGTATTGTGCACGCCAAAAAACGAAAACAAAAGGACGCAAGGGAACTTTGGAAGGTGTTGCATATGTCTGTTATGTTGATTGTGGTGATGGTATCACGGGTGTTTGCACATGTCTAAACTCATCAAATTGCACACATTAAATAAGTGCATTTCTTTGTACATCAATTATACTTCAATAAATCTGTTAAAAAATACCTCTGTCGACTGAGGCCAACATCCTTGATAAAAATGCGATTGGAGGAAGTTGAACACACTGGAGGAACACTTAATTTTTTTCAGGGACAGATGGACTAATCTTCTGGCAAACAATTTAGAATCAAAGGTAATTCTGTTAGCTTAGTTGTTTGGAACTCTGCAGGACCATTATAGCATCTAATAACTCGAAGGTGTGACTTTCTCATTAAATAGCTCTTAATAAGCAGTGTAATTGGATCAAGTGAGGCTTTTTATCTTGGTGTGTGCTGTGGTGAAACTGCCTCTTTAGACAGTGATAAAAGACCATGGTTTCAAGTGAATAAATAAGATCACAATTTTTTTTTATTGAGACTAAAAAATTGAACTTACATTTTTATTTGAAGAGAATTAATAATTTCTGTTTAATGTAAAAAAGTAATGTATGCCCATTGTAGGGGGGCAAATTAAGTGTAGCAAATATAAGGAGGAGAGGAATAGTATGTAATCAGTCATCAACTTATTAACCAGAAATAACTTAACATTTTTGCATATTCACTTTTTTCCTTAATCTTGTGTCTTTATATCTATAATTTAAACTTGGTTGTGTTCACCATTGTGTATAAAAATTTCTTACCATTTTTTTACTCTGTCATGAGCATTTCTTTATATTATTAAAACTCTTTGTAAATGTTTTTCACATTACTAATCAAAATTTTACCTGCATATTACTTAGCTTACCTTTTAGATCAGTCAGTGAATAACTTTGCACAAAAGAAGCTTGCTTTTAAGCCTTTTGTATTCTTACACTTTTGAAATGGGAGGTGAATAGAACTTGAAGCATGTATGCCACACTTTGGGATATAGCCAAGAAGTGCCCAACACTAAGGTCAAATAATCAGTAAGTACCCTGACTGCCCACTCCCACAGAGTGGGTTAGTTTTGGACCTACCCCAGACTTTCAGCTTTATTGTGCTAAGTTCTCTATGGAATTGAGTATGGTGGGTTGGGGCTTGGGGAGATGCTTGTGGTCCTGGGAACCATGCTGATTCTGCCTTACATCTGAGGCTTTGCTCCAGAGCTGATCTGGCCTTTGAGGACCTTTGTATCAGTTTGGAGGTAAGACAGATTGGGAGCAATTTCATAAAGAGAGTTTGAATTTGGACTGAGAGGCAGAAGTAGTTTTTGAGACTGAAATGAAGCTCTGAGCACTGGCTTCATTGTGAGTTGCTGGCTCACTGCTGTTCATCTAGTCAGTCATTTACTTCCAGCATAGTGTTGAAAAGTTCCATTGAACCCTGTACATGTGAAAATTGTATGTATTGGTTTTAAAATTTGTGCAATTAAAAATAATTGTCATGAACAGCTAGGTGTTCCTCCTCCTCCCCTTCCCATTCCTCCTCTTCTTCTTCTGCCAACTGGATATTAGCATTTCATTGCAGGATCCTTTTCTTGAACATACAGCTTGGTGTCTCTGTACTATTGTGAAAGGATTTACTAATGATCGTCTGCCCAGTATAGTTGTGAAGGTTAACTAATATCTGATTATTAAGAACCCTACAAGTAAAAACAGGCGTGAATACTGCTAGTTGTGTAACGGAAAATTAGTAAATGTTACTTCATTGGGTAATTATGTGTTTAAAATGCCTTTACCCTAGTGGGAAATACACAGAGGTAATACTGTGGGCTTTTAAAGGGTTGTAATACATAGCAGATTAAGGGTATAGCTATGATAAATAATAACTGTCAACTGAAGCATTCATGTAAAACTTATGATGTATTCAAGTAACAAAGACCCATTTTCCATCTCTATTAGATTCAGCTGGAAACAGTGACGAACCAGTCTTGTGTTTACATGGGTTCTTTGACCTTTTATTTTATTTTTGTAAGAAAATGTACCAAAATGAGTAACAGTGTGATAAAATCGCACCACTTTGGATTCTGCTGATTTGGGATTTGGGCTTGGCTGAAGTTCATCTCTATGCTACCTATACAGAAGTTATTTGCTTAGTTTTAAAAAAGCCGGGAAAAAGGAGTCGGTCTAAAAAGAGCTAATTATTTTCAAACCCTAAATGTGTTGATAACTGAATCTGGTTACTGTTTTTATTTGAAAATAGAGTCATTTACAAATATATTTATTTATTTTTGACGTCTGGTTCTTATTAATTTATTTTGGTCTGTTTCACAAATCTTAATTAGTGAGAGAGATTTGGATATAGATTCTTCTCTATTTCTCACTTTCTGTTTTGGAAAGTTGATCTGAAAACAAAATAAACAGTAGAATTATGATTCTAACATTTTTTTTGAGTCTATTGTGTATTAGGTACTGTGCTAAACACAGTAACTCAAAAAACATTAATTAACTGCTTATTACATGCCAGGCCTGGCAGGAGGTGAACAAGGCTCAGCTGTTTCCCCCAAGAAACTCGAAAGTGCAGGAGAATAATGCAGCAGGCTTGGTCAGTGAGGAATCCTTCTTGCTTGAGATACTCCTTCAGTAGTGCGCTGTTGCTACACAGATAGAGGTAGCCCGTTCAGAATGAGATGAGAAGATCTACATCTTGAGGATTGGTGACAGTCCTCTCAGAGCTGGAAGGGGCATTAGAAATTGAGCCTAACTCTGCAGTATGGCCCCTGTACACCATATCCTCATATTCTCATTGCATGGAGTGTGATACCAAGTCGTAGTTCAAGCTCTGTATTCTGAGGCAGCTGCAGGAACTGAGAACGTTCAGTGGCTTCCTCTTGATCTTCCTGGTTCTGAACATTTCTTCCCGAACATTCCATTGTTATTTCAAACTCCTGCATGTTTTTAGAAGTAAAAGCATCCCCTGTCTCATTGAGATGTGTCTTGAGCTGTCACATGGTTGGGGCTACACGCCAGCCAAGCGTTCATTTGGCAGCCGTGTAGCCATCTGTGCCTGTGCGGTAGTGTTTGAGCAATTATTTGGGCAATGATTGCTTTCATCTATTTCAATGAATATTTACTGATTTAAAAAAATGGAAAATTAAATACGAAAGCCTTGATATCAATGGCAAGGAGCATGGACTTACTACAGATTGATACCAGTCGCCATGATGAAAGTGGCCAATCTTTATCCTTTGTTAGGTACTCATTGGACTTAAAGTGAATGATCAACAACAAAATACAAGTATAAAATCTCAAAACATGTATAGGGGAGGGGGAGGGGTGAGCTGTGACGGGGTGAGAGAGTGGCATGGACATGTATACACTACCAAACGTAAAATAGATAGCTAGTGGGAAGCAGCCGCATAGCACAGGGAGATCAGCTCGGTGCTTTGTGACCACCTAGAGGGGTGGGATAGGGAGGGTGGGAGAGAGATGCAAGAGGGAGGATATATGGGGATATATGTCTATGTATAGCTGATTCACTTTGTTATAAAGCAGAAACTAACACACCATTGTAAATCAATTATACTTCAATAAAGATGTAAAAAAATAAACAAAAAACCCCAAACATACAGATGTGGGAGAAGTGTTGCTGGTGATGGTGCCACAGGATGAGGGTTAAGTTTGGATTGATAATTTTTGTGTTTTGTGCTCGGCATGGAGCAGCCCTTTAATATGTAACTTTCATGCATCAGACTTGATTACATGTTTTTAGGATTGCAATATATGCAAAGGTGCAGAGCTGTTTGTGGATGCTGATGAGCTGCTTTGGGAACTTGATCTAACACTGTATATCCAAACCTAGGTTTTTGTTTTGGTTTTTAAAGATTTGCTTGATTCCCTGGGATGCAGCAAGATATAATAGAAAAAAACAATGTGTTGGATTTAGACCAAGAATCATAATAGCTAACATCTAAAAAGTGTTTATGTGCCTGGTTCTGAGTGAATTGCTTTAATGGATTATTTTAATTTTTCAGGAACTCTGTGTCAACTATACTTTATAGAGGAGTGGTTAAGCATGTGAACTTTTTTTTTTTTTTTTTTTGTGGTACGCGGGCCTCTCACTGTTGTGGCCTCTCCCGTTGCGGAGCACAGGCTCCGGACGCGCAGGCTCAGCGGCCATGGCTCACGGGCCCAGCCTCTCCGCGGCACGTGGGATCTTCCCGGACCAGGGCACGAACCCACGTCCCCTGCATCGCCAGGCGGACTCTCAACCACTGCGCCACCAGGGAAGCCCAAGCATGTGAACTTTGACTCACATTCATAGGGTGCACAGTTCATATCCATGCTCTGCTTCTTACATAATTAGGCAGTTAATTTTGACCTCTCTTTGCCTCACATGGTTTTTCATATGAAAATGAGGATAATAATAATTCTCATGTCATGGGGTTTTGAATATTGGGTAAGAGAACACATGTAAAGAGCTTCAACTATGCCTGCCTGGCACATGGTAAAATTCTCAATAAATCCTGGCTGTTAATACCACTGTATAACCTCAGGCAAGTTACTTCCTCTCTGAGCTCTTATTTTCTCATACTGGAAATGGCGTTAATAATACCTACCTCAGAGTTATTGTGAAGATCCAATGGGATTAGTTATAGTGTTTCGTGGATGTGTGGCACATAGGAGCTGTTTCATACAACATGGTGTTCTGAATCTCATGTTGTGCTTTGTGTTCATTCAGTGAATCTTTACTGAGCAGGTACTTGTTATATGCTGGGGTATAGTGGTCAAAAAGAGAGTCCAGGCCCTTGCCCTCAGGAGTTTGCATTTCACTGGGAGGTGGAGAGAGAGACAGCAGAAATACTATATGATGATCGTTTGAGATTGCGACCAAAGCTATAAGAAGGATACAATAGTGGGTCACTGGGGGTAGGGAGTGGGGAAGCACTTGGGGCTGGGGGGTAGGGGAGGCTCAAGGGAAGATGTGAACAGTGAGACGAGTCAGCTGTTTAAACAGCAAGGGCACAAACACTTGAGGCTGAGGGGCCTAAGAGTTCCAGACCTGCACATCGAAAGAACTTGGGAGGCTCACGGAGCAAACTGGAGGTCATTGTGGCTAAAGCTCCTTGACTGAGGGACAGGTGTGAGACCAAATCATGTAAGACCTTTTGGCCTTGGTTTGGAGTTTGAATTTTATTACAAAGTGCAGTGGGATGCTGTTGAAAGGTTTTCAGCAGGTGAGTTCGAAGTCAACTATATATTTTGAATGGGAATTTAATGCATTTCCTAACCGTGGGCGCTGGTGTCTTATTTCTCTAGCTGGTGACTTACATACAGGATCCCATCCTAGTCTTTGATTAGAGATGATCTACTTATCCCTAAAACTTAAATTCTTTTCCATCATTCGCTTCCCTTGACTGTCCTACATGGTATCAAGGGAGGGAGGAAACACATTTTTAGAGTACATACCTACTGTGTCAAGATCCTCTTGGCTTTCAGGCTTACTTCATATTGTTATTTACGCCACCTTGTGAGGCAAGTGGCCCCAGATTTAACCAGTGAGGAAACAGGCTCGAGATGGTAAGTGATTAACCTAAATTTTAACGCCTAGTGGTGGAGTCAGGTTTTGCAACCAGTCTGTTTTTCCTACTCCCTGACCCTCCAGCCCCATGCATTTTTCTCTCTGTGTCAGGTTGCTGTGTCATCATGGTGATAGGGGTATGTAAGACTAAGCATAATCAAATTAAAGACGTTTTCTCATCTTCACTATGGATAGTTGTAGGGTTTGCAAAAGAATATATGACATTGCTTCACAGTGCCCTTTTCATCTTATTCATTTGATCATTTTTAGAGTGCTTCTTCTAACAGTGTGGTGATGATGTTATTTTTGTGATTGTGTCCATTCAGGCCTGGAATCTAGAGATATTCTCCAGCTTGGGCCACACTGAGTTAGTTAACAGCAGGGAAATTTACTATCTTCCTATAAAATTCCTTGGCCCATCTGATCTTCAGCTTTCATTAGTACTAAGAGTGTAAGTTAAAATAATTCTATTCCATTCGATATGATTTTAATAATTTAGTTTTCATGAAAAATAAGAAATGAGTTCGGCCAGTTTGCAGCAATCAAAAAAAATGGTGCCATTTAACTTGTCATCAGTCTACATAATTCTTTTCGAGAGTGAGAGTTTTTATTTTGGTATAAAATTTCCCAGGAGTCTAAAGTAGGAAAATAATAATGGTTATATTTCTCCTTGAAAATGAAGGAAGATTTTTAAATGGTCTAAAGTTAATTGAATCTATCTAGTTAAATTACATTGACCCCTTTTCAGTATTACTCTTTCCATGAAGCATTGGTAAATGGCTAACAAAGTAGTCTTAACATTTCTAAAATTTTTCTGGTTTGTTGCTCACTTAATGACATCTGTTAATGGCGGATTTCTATGCTTATAGTGATTTGGGTTTTAGAAAGTCATATCCTCTATTTCTAAAGAATGTGTATTCGAATAAAGATTTTCATAATTTTGGTAACTTTATTCAAATTACAAAAACACATATTCTTGTGAAAAAATTATAAACTAGGAACAAGCAAAATTAAAATTCACCCATAATTTATGTTTTCCAGGCTTTTCTATGTACATATGTACCCAGACTACCTGGATTTGAATTTCAGTTTATTGTATGACCTTGGGAAAGTTATCTGTCTTTTCTGTGCCTCAGTTTCTTCTTCTGTAAAATGAGTGCCTATTTCATAGGGTATTGTGAGGATTAAATGTTAATAAATGTGAAGTGCTGAGACTATTGCCTGGCCCCTAGGTGAGAATCACACATGTGGGTTTTTTTTTAACTTTATAATGGAAAATTTCAAACATATATAAACATAGAATAGTATTATGAACTCCAATGTACCCATCTATTATCAACATTTAGACGTTCTTGCTTTACTTATCATTTCCTCTTTTTTTTTTTTTCCCCTGGAGGGACACTGGTATACTTCAGTTTGTGCCATATTAATATTTGCTAAGAAGTAAATTATTTTAGAGAACGAGTGCGCAAAATTTGAGTCATTTTTTAGGGGAAGAAATACAAATCAAATACCTATAAAACACATTCTGTGGTGTTTTACTAAATTTTAGTTAACTGAATGGCATTAAAAGTAATATGAATACGGAGATTTTAGCTATTCAGATTAGACATTTATTGGTCAGTAAGGTCTTCAAAATGATTGGGCATCAGTTTTATTATAAATATACAGTAAAGATTATTTTGTATCAACATAAAATACTTATTTAAAAATGTACTGAGCAATTTGAGAAATTATTCTTTTGGTGGAGCAAAAATATTTAAAAATTATAACATTAGAAAAAATAATCTCATAAAGGAGCTAATTAGAGGACTTCTTTGAAGACTTAGATTGGATACTGTAAAAATTCTAGAGATAAATCAGTCTTTAGATTTTAAAAATCACTATTTTTCATCTGCATTCCCTTGTATATTTAACATATAAATACATACACATAAAAGACACTTTAGAAAAGATAATCCGAGAATAATTGAAGAAAATATTGTAACAAATCAGACATTATTGAAGTTGGTGGTTTTGTTTCTTACTTTCATGCTTGGTTCTCCTGGACAGTAATAAGCTCGAACTTGGTATTTCCTGCCTTTGATCTTATTTTAGACTCCCATTTCAAAATCTATGAGTAACTAACATGTGATGTAACTGAGAAGAAACTAAATTGTAAAGGCAAGAATATGATAGCAATTTGATGTATTTTAGTAAATTGCAACCAGTGAGATAATCAGAACTTACAGTCACCTAAATTTGCTCAGCACTTGAATTACAGATCTTAAAATTCCTGGGACATGATGCAGGAATGTGGAGTGTGCTGGTTATGCCTCATGTTACTGATAGTCCAGGGAAACACTGGATTGGGAGTCAAGAAACCTCCCTTGTCATGTGAATTGCTAGGGTGAGTACCTTTTTGTTGAGTTGCTTAACCCCTCTGACATTGTTTCTCCAGTGACAAAAGTACAGAAGGGAGATGCTCTCAGGTCCAATATATTATTAAGGAAGTACTAGCTGCTGCAACAAACAGACCTCAAAATGCAATGGTTCAAACAAAGTAGGTTTTTTTTTTGGAGTTTCAGGTTTGCAATTCTGCTCTAAGCTATCATTTAGGGCTCCTTCCATCTTGTTTCTCCAGCCGTGTCCTAGAGGCATTGTCTTCATGCACATGATTGAATCTGAGTTGTTGCCAAGACCTGGTTTCTGTTGGGAATAGAGTGGAGGAAGCAGGTTGTAGCCTGGAATTGGCACATCGTGTCTGCTCAGATTCCACTGGGGAGAACTTGATCACATACACAGTCTCTGTGGCCATACTTGAGGCTACTAAATGTAATACAGCTGGTCAGGCTACAGTTTTATTAATATAGAAGAAAAGCACAGATAGTGAAGGATAGGTAGCAGTCTCTACCACGTCTATGCCGTTCCTGCTTTCTCTGATTGACCAAGTGGTTCTGTCATACCAGTAGGTTGACCTCTACCTCGTCTTGATTTTGAAATTAGTGGCGAAAATACAAGTATTTCCTACCCTCAGCTTAATTTAATGATGACTTAGTGAATATAATGATTAAAAATCACTATTTTCTTACACTCACTCTTTAGTATTAAAAACTTTCCATTGCAATTTTCCCATGACATTTCCATTTTTATGAATCATGTCGTTAGGAGGACTCCAATTGTCCTGTTAATTTGAGAGTGCAGGAGCCAGTTGGATTTTGAAGCTTTTGAAGCAAGAGCTGAGGTTAAACTTGAGTTTCTAGCAGGTTTCGGGATATAATAAAGGGTGATGGGGCTTCCCTGGTGGCGCAGTGGTTGACAGTCCGCCTGCCGATGCAGGGGACACGGGTTCGTGCCCCGGTCCGGGAAGATCCCACATGCCGCAGAGCAGCTGGGCCCGTGAGCCATGGCCGCTGAGCCTGCGCGTCCGGAGCCTGTGCTCCGCAACGGGAGAGGCCACAACAGTGAGAGGCCTGCGTACCGCAAAAAAATAAAAAAAAAAAAAATAATAAAAAAATAAAGGGTGATGAAACAGATTCCAGCTGCCAAGTACTAGAGAGGCTGTGGGACTCTTAGGGACTGAGAAGAGGTAGCTGAGAAGCTAAGTAGGTAGGAGAACAAGGAAGATATAAATATTGGGTGATTGAAAAGTCTTTTTCTTTTTTTCTTTAAGGGGCAGAGTGAAGCAACTAGAAGAGTCTGGAATATACCCCTGAGCCACAGTCTTGATAGACTTATAAGATCAGGTCAAATTTATTGATGGTGCATATCAGCTTTTCTATAAGCCATTAAAAAAAGTAATAAATTGTCAAAATATGTGTTAAAAATCCTCAGTCTGATGGTTCCATAGCTTAACTTGTGGGTGGAAGAAGCTAAGTAAATGCATAACTGATAATTGGAAGAGTTAATAAAGTGTTAGAAAGAAAAAAAGTCCTAGTTGTGTCTCTGAAACAGGGTCCTTTTAATGTGAGGGAAGTTTACTTTTTATCAGTCTGATGATGACTTTGCTTTTGTAGACTAGCTTCCAGAATGTACTCTCTGTAGCCCTGACTTCCACCTACATTGCTGCCCTGAATCCTTCCTATATAGAAATTTGGTAGTCATGAGTGCTCAGAGTCAAGTCTTTCTCTGTGACCATTGGACACCGGCCCCCGCAAACTACCCTGCATAATTCCTCTGCTAGATTTCCATAGCACTTGTGAATATAATTACAGTTGACCCTAGAACAACATAGGCTTGAACTGCACGGGTCCACTTATACATGGATTTTTTTCAGTAAATACTTTATTACAATACTACACGATCAGTGGTAGGTTGAATCAGTGGATGAGAAACCATGGCAGTGGAAGGCTGATCATAACGTTGTGTGCAGATTTTTAATTGTGTGGGGGTCGGCGTTAGATAGATTTTTAACCCCTGTGTTGTTTGAGGGTCTACTATAGAGAGATTCTTCTCTTGTTTTTCAGATTGTATCCTTCATTTGAAGTTTGACACTAAATACTTTTGTGTGATCTATGGCTGTATATTTTTGTATCCTAGGGAAACTGTTGAGAAAATTGAAAATCTAAGGTGCTTTATCTATCTGCTGCTCCTTTATTGCTTCTAGAGTGCAATTGATTTATTTTTGGGGAAGTGTTCTTGTGCGGCTGAAACACCTTGGCAGATAAGATGATAATTGCTTAAGTTAAACAAATAATTTGATTCACTTGGAACTTAAAGACCTCATTGAAAATTCTCTTTCTGATTTAGATTCAGACAGACAAAAAAGGCACTGTGACAGGTTGGAGATAAATCTTTTAAAATCAAATACTCTTTTTTTGTAACGTGGTTTATGGAGCATATTGTGACTAAGAATGTCAGGGTAAGAAGTAATATATAAATTGTTTTCTTAAATGTATAAAATGCCCAAGGGACGTTGATATTAAAAATAGAGTAGGACACATGCTACACTGCCAAAGCAAAATATGTACTCTTTTTGAAATTCCCTAAGAGAATATGATGTTTTGATACCTTGAAAGGCGAAGTGGTTGTGATTAATCTTGAAATATGTCTCCAGCAGGTGAAAGACACCTGCAGTTGGTAGCGCAAGGATAGCAAATCAAGGATGATATCAAATCATATTGCAGCTGTGGTAGTGGTTTTGAGAATGCCAAAGGAAAGATAGTTACTATAAATTTTAAAAACTTACTTATTCTCTAAAGTGTTGTACCGAAATTAGGACTGTCTTTTGTAAGCTTAGGTATTTGTCATCTATACTTAGAAAATTTTGGTAAAAACAGTGCTCTTTTACTCCATTGGCCCACCTCCTGGAGACAAAGTCCTCTTTCTGGAGGGCTCAGCTTCTTCACTGCCATAATAAGCTATTAGCCTAACCAGCTGTTTTTCTGGTCCCCAGAGCATTTTGGAATTCCATCGTTCAGGCCTGAATCAGAGTATAACCCTACATTTCTTCTATTTAACTCTCCCACTCTTGACATTTGCGTAAGTATATTCTGTGGTAAGTTGATAACCCTCTGCTTCTCTGGATACTCTAAAGTTGACTTTCTATTGAGTTAGGTTAGATCATCAGAAAACTCTGTACTTGGACCCCATTAGCTGAGAGTTTTTTTTTCTGAATTACATGTTATGTTATAACCATGGCTTTCTCCAGGGTTTGTTGAAAAAAGAAGTAACATAAAATTCCGTTTTGCTTGTTATTGAGATTATTGTTTATTATATCACTCTGTATCCCATATAGAAAGCCTAATGTGAGAAATTTCCCTCAGAGTTTAGGGGCATGAAAAAGTTTGTTTTCTATGATAAAGAGAACTTTTTCATCTTTTAGATAATAAGGCATGTATAATTTATCTTATTTATGTATTTACCTGTGCTTGGATGCACGGGCAGATTTGAATGTCAACTGTAGCAATTTTTGTCAACAAATTTTAGAAATTAATTAAATAGTCATTATGTAAACCAGGAGTCAGTAAACTACAGCCCACCTGCCTCCTGTTTTTGTAAATAATGTTTTATTGGAGCACAGCCCTGGTCATTTGTTTATGTATTGTCTGTGGCTGCTTTCCTGCTACAGTGGCAAATCTGAGTAGTTGCTATCTGACCCTTTACAGAAAAATATGAACAATCCTAATGTAAATAATCACATGGTAGTATGGGTCAGACCAAATGCAATAGCACTGAAGAAATATAAAGCAAGGCGATTGCTCTAAGATGTGGCTGCTTGGGAAAGGCTTAACAGAGAAGATACGCTATGAAGTGAATTTTATCTTTAAATAGTAGGAACAGACAGAGGAGGACATTTTATATAGGAGACAACAGCATAAATAAAATCCCTTAGGAATGAGCAGATTTTTGAGCACATGGGACTATTCTGAAAATGGTTTTAACCAGATTGGAATTAGACAACAGTGAAAATGAAGTCGCATGTGTGAGACTGCTGTTGGAAACTTAAAACCTGGGAATCAGAATTTGCATTTAATCTGACAGGCTATTGAAAACCCACTATGAATTCTTTACAGGGAAATGATATGATGGAAATAGCATTTTAGGACAGTTAATCTGACAGCAGCGTATGGGATGAACTCAAGCATGGAGAACCCCAAGATTAAGCAGTTACTGAAGGAAGCCCTAGCATGAGGAATGAAGATGATGAATGGAGAAATGGAGAGGAAAGGTAGACTCTGAGATGCTGGAAAGAACAAAGCTGACTTTGTGACTGACTGGATTTAGAGAATGTTGGTGAAGAAAATTGTGAGAGGAGAATTGAGAGAAGATGCGCTGAAATGGAAACAGTTTTTATGAGAGAAAATATGTGTTTTGTTTTTAACCTCTCCAATTTCTGGTGTTTTAGAGCCTCATGAGAGAGAGTAGGGAAGTGTTTGGAGATAGGGATGAGATGAAGGCTCCAGGAGAGTTTTCATGAAAGAAGCACAAGGCAAAAGGCTCGGGAGCACCTTCAGGAAGATGGTGCTTGAGAAGCAGAGTGGACAGAGGAATTGGAGGAGCCAGTAGATCAGTGTTTGCCAAGGTGTATCCCAGGGAAGCCTGGTTATGTAGACTGTTAACAGGTATTTTTAGAAACAGGTAGGCCATGACCAGATAAGTTTGGCAAACTCTGGGTTAAGCAAAGTTAATCAAACTTCTTGCTTTAGAACCTCTCAGATTCTTTAATAATACACACCATTGTTTGTATCACCAACTAAGATCTGTCTCTCAATTATAAATTCATTTATCCAACTTTCTCCCTGACATTTCCACTTGGATATTCATTAAGCATCTAAAACTTACCTATCCAGTGGAATTCCTGGTCTTCCCTCACAAAACTTATTTCCCTGTCTCAGTTGATGGCAACTCCATCTTTTCCTTTTAGTAAAAAAATGCCATGGTAAGTAATATAGACATGGTTTTGTTTAATGTGTAAAATGCCCAAAGGAATTAAAATTAAGAATAAAGTTGCTCAGATCAAAAACCTTGACGTCATCGTTGACCCTTTCTTTCTCCTGTACTCTCATCTAATCCATTAGCAGCCACATTGGCTCTGCCTTTGAAGATATCCAGAATCTGACCTCTCCTCACCTCAGTGATTCTATTAAAATCTTACCACTTTTTTTTTTCCTGCAGTAGTTAACAGTTTCACTCAGGATAAATACATCTGTCCGTCCAGTGGCCTACAAGGCCCTCTGTGGTCTGGCTTCTCACTGACTCTGATTTACCATTCTCTTCCTCCTTCACTCTGTCCCTGACTCATCTTTTTCCTCTTTCTGGGATGGGTCTTAAGTAGGTTATTAGCTTAGGGCTTTGGCACTCACTGTTTCCTGTGCCTGTGACACTCTTTTCCCAGATTTGTGTGGCTAACATCCAAATGTCACCCTCTAAGGTGACCACCATATTTAAATAGGAAGTGTGTCCATCCCTCACTTCTCATCCACCCCCCTTTACTCTGTTGGCTTTCCTTTTTAAAAACATTTTTTTCTTCCAGTTTTATTGAGGTACAGTTGACATTTAGCACTGTATAAGTTTAAGGCATAGTGATTTGACTTATATACATAATCAAATGATGACCACAATAAGTTTAGTGAACACCCATTGTTTCATATGGATACAAAATTAAAGAAGTGGAAGAGGATATATGTTTTCCTTGTGATGAGAAGTCTTAGGATTTACTCCCTTAACATTCATACATAACATCCAGCAGTGTTCATTACCTTTATCATGTTGTACACTATGATCCCGGTACTTATTTATCTTATAACTGGAAGTTTGTACGTTTTGACTGCCTTCATCCAGTCGCCTCCCCCCGCCTCTGGTTCCAGTTGCAAAATAAATGAGTCACAGGTATGAAATGTATAGTGTGGGGAATATGTCAATAATTATGTAATACATTTGTATGGTGAAGGTAACTAGATTTATCGTGATGATCATTTTGAAATGTTTAGAAATATCAAATCTTTATGTTGTATAACAGGAACTAACGTAGCATTGTAGGTCAATTGTACTTCAAAAACAAACTCATAGGGCTTCCCTGGTGGTACAGTGGTTGAGAGTCCGCCTGCCGATGCAGGGGACACGGTTTCGTGCCCCGGTCCGGGAGGATCCCACATGCCGCGGAGCGGCTGGGCCCGTGAGCCATGGCCGCTGAGCCTGCGCATCCGGAGCCTGTGCTCCGCAACGGGAGAGGCCACATCAATGAGAGGGCCCGCGTACCACAAAAAAAACCAAAAACCAACTCATAGAAAAAGAGATCAGATTTATTTTTTTCCATTGTATCACCTTGTAACATATTTCATGTATTATTTAGTTTTTTGTTTACTCTTTGAATCTTCAAGATGGCAATATATGTCCCTACAAAATTCTTTTTTCCTCTCGAGGAGATCTCTTTCTTGGGTTTCCCAGGCACACACTTTGGGAAATCCTGTTGTGATGACTTATGGAACAAAAGAGAAGAACATTTCAAGAAAGGTGAGATTAATACAACGGGGAAGTTGAAGAAATATTGACCTGCTTAAAAGCTAAGGAGTAAATTAGACAGGGGACATGGTTGACAGTCTTAGAACATGTTGTTTCAGTGCTGTGACATGTCCAATTCAAGGGACTTTACCGTAGCAAAGTTTAGATGTTGAGGAAGAAAGGTAGTATAAATTATTTATTCAGGGAGTTGGCCTTTGGAAGAAAGGGAGGACAATAGTGAGAAAGAGCTGCAGGTTCAACCCAAGAAGCTTCCATTTTTGAGATCAGGAAAGCTTGGTTTTGTTGCCTGTTATTTTTATAAGGTGACTTAGAGAACAGTACTGACAAGCTTTTTTTTTAAGTTATACTGTAGTAAATAGGTGGCCTAAAGCATCCTATTTTTTAGAGTGGTGTAATTTGCTGGGTTCAGTGCTGCATGGGAATTGGATAAATTGGGATCCTTGGGAAATCTTATTAGTTCTGTGCCTCCACTTTGCCACCTGCCCTTCTCCATGATTTTGTTTTTGTTGTTGTATTTGAGAGCCCAGTAGGAGTCAGAGAGGTGTGATGTAAATATTAAAAGTTGGTGCTAATTGCTTGCTTGTTCCTCTTTTAGAAGACACAGGATCTGTTTTGATGTGTGAGTTTCTAGGTCATTTCTATACTTCCTGAAAAAGCTCACCAATGCTTCACACTTGTCACTAACAGTTGGATTCATGATTAAACGGAAGCTTGTGCCAGAGTGAGGCATAATTTAAACAATTTTGTGAAAGTTTGATTCTTTCTTCCTCAGAAGTTTTGATCCACAGAAGAATTAATTTCTATTTCAAACGTGTGGTTGAACTTTCAAAATCCTGTTATTTAGGCTTGAACTTTTGGATTTTTTTGTTTGTTTCTGTGGAGTGATTCATCTGTTTCAGGATTTGCTCTAATGGGAAAAACTAAGAGCTGTTGGGCATTTTTAGTTTATTTATCAGTCATGGCATTTGAGGGCTGAAGTGGTTAACAGGGAAGGGTATGCCAAGGGATTGCTCTGCAGAGCCCTGTGCTTTATGTCCATTGTTGTCTTTGGAATGAATTACTTTCATGTTATTTGACAAATAGTTGGTTTGAACTCTGTTTCCGGACTAACAAATATTCTTTTGTTTTGGTTACAGAATCTGCTTACGTACATGTGAGAGAAGTAAAAATGTCAGATGATATCAGGAAAAGGTTTGAATTTCCAAATTCTCTTATCCAATCACAGGTAATTTTATTTGCTTGTTTATGCTTCATGGTAACAAACAAACATTTTTGGTGGATTGTTAATTGAATTTTATATTTTTAACATTAAATATTTTTATTCTTCTGTGTACTGAAATATATATTAATAAACAACTTTTATATCAGTTAATTTGAAAATTTATGTATGACATAGGAAAGTAAATATTGAAATTGACCAATCTCTGCTTTCATTTATGTCATACTTTTCTTCTTAGAGATAAAAACCTTGATTAACCCTTGAATATATATTTTTTAGTCTGTAATTAATTATTGGGAACAGAATTAAGTGGTTATACGTCTACAAAGTATGAGAGATTAATATTGAAAAAGGTATATTCTACCTCAGTACAACATTAAGAATAAAGATATTTATAATAATGATATTCAATAGGTAAAATACCTTGGATTAAAAAATTGGATCTACATGCTAACTCAGGTAGAAGATTGTGTTAATTTATTTTAGAGGAGCTTTTCAGTTATTAGGGTTAAAACAGAACTGATTTTCTGGTTAGCCTTCAGCTAACTAGAAGCATCCCTGTTAATCAAGGTACCATAATAGCTACCATTTTTTCTTGTGAGAGTAAAGCTAAGGGGCCAGCAGAAGCCTGCCTGAAGACTTACCAACGTACAGCGTCTTGGATACTTTCAACAGTTACCTTCGGAGATGCCTGCTGTGGGAATTGACTTAGCTGGGAAGTGGGGAACCCTTCCATGAGGAGTAGAACACTCCTTATGCAAGATTCCCTTCTACCTGACTGGGTTGGAGTCATATCCTGTGCAGCACAGGTGCTTACCATGAAGAAGAAGATGAATGCTTGGAGGATGCTGTCCACAGTTTTTATCTTTCTGTACCTGGAGTCCCTTTATTAGCATAGATAAATCAAGAAATGCCTATTTGTGTTGCTGTTACAATTAAGTGAAAAGTGTATTGTCTAGTGTACGATATCTAAACTATTCTGTTACGGAAAACTTAAGTAGCAGTATAGGCTGATTTATACTTGGATTTTGTATTTTAAAATCAATTTAGGCTATATTCTCTGATTTGTTAGAGAGATAAATTGGAAGGTAAATTAGAGAAATTGAATTTGGTGGGCAATGGGGGGATGTTTTATCATTAAGCTTTTTTCTTTTAGTCCTTTTTCTAAATATGAACAGTAGCTTCTTTTTGTCCTTGTTGTGTTTCATATTGGTTTCATTAGGTTCTTGCCACTGTGCCCTGTCCTCTGAATACTTCTTATTGTTCTTTTGTAACCACTGCTCAGTGTTAGCACCATATTTCATTGATTCATACACATTTTTTCACATTTTAACATCTGTGAAATTGGGTTGTACCTGGTAATTGATGGCAGCGGTCATTATACAGTTGGTATTGCCTGCACATTTATGAAGTTGGCCATGATTTTCTAAAAGAGTCTGAAAGAGCTCTTTCATTAATATAAAATAAGAAATTTAAATTATAAGAAGCATTGTATAACACAGATTAGTTGGCAGACTTTTTTTCTTTCTTGATGGTACATAAAATAATGGTGCATCTTGCAGTTGATGGCCAGTTACATTCAATGAAATATGGTATATTTTGTAAACAGGAACTGAAACTATTCACTGGTCCTCAATTCTTTGTTACTATCCCTTTAACAAAGAGGTAAGAGACAGTTCATTGATCTAAACTTAAAATTCATGTGAATGTGTGACTTGTATTGTAAAACTTAGACCGTCAAGCATTGAGGTCTGAATTCAATTCCAATGTGTGAAATACAAAAAGAAATGAAGGAGTAGGTGCTTTGTTTTTATTTGAGCTTTTCGGGAGACTTTGCAACACTGACAGGTATTCATAGTCTTTTCAGACATTGGTCTCAAGGGCAGGCTGAACAGTTGTTGCCAAAGCAAAGTTTCTCCGAACCCATACATAGCATGGCTGTCATTGTTGCTAGCCTGTGGCTCTAAGACAGCAGTGCTGTGTGGTGCTGAAAAACTAGGAGAGTGGAGTGAGGTGATGGGAAATAATGACATTTACATATTTATGGAATCAGCTCTCCTATAAGAATCTTAGTTTTAATTACTGGCTTTTTGACCAAAGAAGATATGGAAAAATTTTAGAGCTTTATGAGGCTGAAAGCTTATTAAGGGGCTGAAACCTACAAAAAAATTAAATCATAGAGCATAGAGGAAGGAGAATGGTCATGGTGAGGGGAGGACCTGTTGGTTCAAATCTGTGTGGGCCATAATCATGAAGATAGGGATGACGATCTTCATTAAGGGCATGATGAAAAATGATGCGTTTCATTTAGCTGCGAAGATGATTTTAAGAATTGTGGAGTTTCTCACTTTTCTCATGCTTTAATGGATTAAGCAATCTCAAATTATCTTCTAATACTAAGTGACAGCAATTTAAACTGAAATTCCAGCAATTTTCTCAACATCTATGAACAATAGTTTGCTTATTGGGATAAAATGTAGGATAAAATGCTTACCTTGAGGGTTGTTAATGAAGGTAAGAGATTATGTATGTGGAGTGCCAATACAGTGCCTTCTACAAATCATACACTCTATGAATGAGAGTGATTGGCATACCATATCAACTAGTACTGCTATTAGTTACCTTCAAATTCACTATTGAGCGAGAACTTCCAAGGGAATGTATTCATTAATTTTGTTTGTTTTTTTAGGCTGCAGGTCATCTTATTGCTGCAGTTCTAAAGGAAAATGTTTTTTCAGAAAAGATCCACCAGTCCACAAACCAGGTCTGTCTTTAACTTTGTGCTTTAGTTCTATTCAGATATTGCTGCTAGCTGGACTGCATAAGCACTTCTTTTGTTTTCCTCACAGTTCAGGTCACTATAGAAATGATTTTGCCTTTTTTGTTCGTTTGCCATGATTTTCTTTTTTTTAAAAAATTAATTAATTTATTTATTTATAGCTGTGTTGGGTCTTCGTTTCTGTGCGAGGGCTTTCTCTAGTTGTGGCAAGCGGGGGCCACTCTTCATCAAGGTGCGCGGGCCTCTCACTATCGCGGCCTCTCGTTGCGGAGCACAGGCTCCAGTCGCGCAGGCTCAGTAATTGTGACTCACGGTCCCAGTTGCTCCGCGGCATGTGGGATCCTCCCAGACCAGGGCTCGAACCCATGTCCCCTGCACTGGCAGGCAGATTCTCAACCACTGCGCCACCAGGGAAGCCCGCCATGATTTTCTTTTAAACTTTAAAATTTGTAACAACACTCCAGGAATGAGATATGGAAGGGGTGAAGGGGAGTATTCTTATGACTATTAATGAAAAATAACATGGGTGGAAGGAAGGTAGGCATGCTTTAGAGAAGGCTGATAGAGTTACTGCTGAGGGAATCTTTTTGTTTCATGGAGAAAGTGAACATAGTGGCTCTGTTTGGGTGTAGGAGATTTCTCATGCTTTAGGTATAGCCCCAAATATGCGTTCTAAGTCGGAAAGGTCATCCCCTGACAGGAAGAGCTGGAGGAAAAATTCTGTGCCATTCATAGAGCAGTTGAATGCTAAGAGTTGAAGCAATGCCAGCTTACTGACATATTTACCACTTGGGTTTTGGTTGACCAGTGTTGTGTATTTTGACATGCTGATTGGAAGCTCTGCTTAAGTAGGTCCTCTAAGGTCACTTTATGGAGAATATAGGTGATGGAAATAAGATTGTTTTTTTCATAACAGAAATAAATTGATTTCCTTTCTCTCACATCCCTTTTTATTAGCTGCTCCAAGTTACATCTCTTCACAGCTTCTGCTGACATGTTGAAGTCAATGTAGGGGCATACTTCACTAATTGGCATTTATCTGGTGTTTGTATGTAGTCATATAAATTAGGTTTTCTGAGAATTCTGATCTTAATCCTGCTGATAATCACATTATGTACTCTGAGAAGATCTAGTGTTTTTACTTAAACTGCCAGGATTTACTGAATGTCAAATCCCTGTAACTAAATGTTTCCTCTTCTAATAAACGAATGCTTACTTCCATGAGGGCACAGTATTACCTGAGGCAACAGTTTTTTTTATTCATTTATTTTGTTATTCTGGCTTAGTAGTGGAGTGATGACATTTAGAACGCTTTGGTATTGTCCATACAGGTGAATAAAATTTCCTTCTGAATAAAAGAAATGGAATATAAATATTTCTTCCCGTCAGTGACTGTTAATTGTATTGTTATGTTAGTGGGATTCTAAGACTGAAGAGGCTCTCAGAGCCAGCTACTGTGGGAAAGTTAGCACAATTTAATGTTGATTTTCATTCTTTTAGTTATTCTATGGGAGCTGGGGACTCTTAATTTTTTTTTCTCCAGATTGTATGTTTCCCTAATAAATTATGTCAGGAGGAAGGAAAAATAGCTTCATTGTGTGTTCTTTAAAAAAAAAAAGCAAAAAAAAATCCCCAAAACAACATGTAAAATCTAAATGGACTTAACCCACAATGCATTCAAATAGGGGTTTATCATTAGTAGTGAACCTTTATTTTTGAGGGGAAGCTCATGAGTTCCTGAGAAAGTTATGAAAGCTAGAACTTCTCTTTTTATAGGATTTTTCAAAATAAAGAACTTATATTTATCTGTGTGTCCTTCCGGTGCTTTCCTGTCAAAAGTGACAGGTTCACAGTGTGAGGGGGAGAAGTCACAGTCTTCCTTGGACAAAACACTTTTTCTAGGCTTTTGTTTGTAGTCATGGAACCAGCAGCTTGCTCGTAGCCTGTCCTACTTCTGTCTCCTTCCTCTGGGTCCACATTCAGCTTCAATCACTTGGGGCAGGGACATTGTGGGGGACAGTGGGGTGGCATGTGGGTGATAGAGGTTGGTGGGAGGAGAGCAGGAACATTTTCTGAAAATGTTATTGCCATTTAGGGCTTGAAGCATAGGTATGATTTGGAGTCCAACTTAGACTAACTGATATGCTGGTATTGTTCATGTCTGGTTCAATGGCTTAGTTAGAGCACAGTGCTGGAGCCAAGTCATAGTTTCGATCTCCTAGTATTTGTGTTGCTCGGACTCAGGTCATACTTCTGAAGCCAGCCTCATTTTGCAGCAAAGGCACCAGATGAGAGAGAGTTGCTATATCAGAACATAGCCATTACCTCTCTTGGAAAACCGACATTAGTGTATTCTACAAATGGTGTGACATGGTTTTTGTAGAGGAAAGTTAGCCCACTGTGAACGAATTACACTTTTTTTTTTTTTTTTTGCGGTACGCGGGCCTCTCACTGCTGTGGCCTCTCCCGTTGCGGAGCACAGGTTCCAGACACGCAGGCTCAGCGGCCATGGCTCACGGGCCCAGCCGCTCCGCGGCATGTGGGATCTTCCCGGACCGGGGCACGAACCTGTGTCCCCTGCATCGGCAGGCGGACTCTCAACCACTGCACCACCAGGGAAGCCCTGAATTACACTTTGATGAATGGCTGGGGGTGTATATGCATTTGCTGCTCATCAGACGTGTGTTTTAATCACTTGTTTGATTTCAGACTCCTGCTTTGAACTTGCTGTGGGAGAAGTGTTGCAGTGATAATGTCGTGGTTCGAACAGCCTGCTGTGAGGGTCTGGTAGCCCTTGTCGCTCAGGATCTTGCGGAGTTCAGCTATGTTCTCAATGGGATTCTCAACCTGATTCCATCGACCAGGTGCTCTTTCCTTCATGTTTGATCAGTTAATGATTTAAAGTTTTAGAAAAAAATTCATTCATTTGCCATTAAGGGTCACCATTCATCCTACTTGCCAGTTGTTTTTATTTCCCTAAAAATGTCATGCAGTTGAAATTTCATATGTGGTGAGAACATGCTAATTTAAGCTCTAAAAGTTTGGGGATTTGTGGTCATTTGCTGTACTTAAGTTTTGGGGTTCTGCTTATTTTGTCATTGCTCTTTTTAAGGAATAGCTAAGTAGTTTATAACTCACAGTTTGCAGTACAAATTCCTGACTTATTTTAAGAAAGAAGGTTGCCCATAAGCATCATTCCACAGTGGTAAAGTTTATACACTATTGGCAATACTTGGTCAGCCTTTAGCATCAGTGCATGCGTTAGAAAATAACAGCACTAATTTCTTTAAAAGCATTTTGTGGTTTAGACATGTCTTCCCCTGATTATTCCAAGTAAATAATGTTCTTTGAATTTGTTTGGAATGACCATATTTATTCCATTCACAGACTGAGGTTAATGGAATCCCAGGGGATAAAATGGGCATTCTGAGGTGCTCAAACAAGACTGTATTTGAACCATCCCATGGAAGTGAGCATCTCTTGTAAAATACTCCCTGAAAAGGAGGTGCCACTCTTTGCTTCAAGAAATGGTCTTAAAAAAAAAAAAAAAAAAAAAAAGAAATGGTCTTGATCTATATGCCCTCAGTTTTGCCTGCTTTAAATCATTTGAGCTTCTGTCCCCTTCTCCCAACTCTTAACCCAGGCCCCCGCCTCCTTCTCAGTGGGGTTACTTGTTCTCCTGATGTTTCTTACTCACCTTTACTGTAGTATCATCAGAGCTGAATACTTAATCTTTTTTTCTGCCTTCTGTGGAGACGGAGTACAACTGTAACCATCAATGTATGGACAGTGCCTTCCTAGACTTGAGGTCTATTAGGTTAAGTAACCTCTGGCCTTTTAACCTTTCTTCACAAATCTTATTTTGTTCCCTTACATCAACTCTTTGAATCTTTTTGGAGCCTTGATTTTTTTCTTTATATTCTGCTATCTACATTTATAAGTCCAAGCCCTTTAGCGTGGTATACGTGCCCTTCCCAAACTAGTTCCCACCTTCTGTTCAACCTGCGTTTTCTGCCGTGAACCCTCCTCTAAGCCGTACATACCTGTTCCCGAGCCTGTGCATGCTGTACCTCTGCATGGAATGTTCCTTCCCCTTCCCTTTCTGATATCATCTTCTTCATCCTTCAAGGCTCAGCTCAGCTGTCACCTCTCCTGCCTAGACACTTCCCTCTTCTCAGCTGGGCTACTTGCTCTTTCACAATATATTTCTATTTTTAACCTGTATTTTTGTCTCTAGCACACTCTTCAGCAGTTAGCAGATGACCAAATCTTTCTGAATAAGTAAGGTTCGATCATGGCTAAAAACTTAACTCATTTTCTGTCTTTTTCTTTGTGTGCATGCCCACGTGCGCATGCACGCACGCGCACAGACTCAAACAAATGTTTTTAGAGAGATTAGTGTTAAAAGATTAGTTTTGAGGCGGCTTTTAAAAGGTTAAGTTTTTTTTTTTTTAAATGTTTTTATTTTTTTATTTATTGGCCGCGTTGCATCTTTGTTGCACTGCGCGGGCTTCTCATTGCACTGTGCGGGCTTCTTATTGCAGTGGCTTCTCCTTGCAGAGCACGGGCTATAGACGTGTGGGCTTCAGTAGTTGTGGCATGTGGGCTCAATAGCTGTGGCTCGCAGGCTCTAGAGCACAGTCTCAGTAGTTGTGGCGCACGGGCTTACTTGCTCCATGGCATGTGGGATCTTCCCAGACCAGGGCTCAAACCCGTGTCCCCTGCATTGGCAGGTGGATTCTTAACCATTGTACCACCAGGGAAGTCCTAAAAGGTTAAGTTTTAATGTGTCTCTCTTTTTGTAACTTATCGGTTGCCCTTAAGCAAGCCACCTAGATTTTGCCTCACCCTTTTTTTTAAATGCAGGTGTAGTATTAGTTCCTCCCTAAATATTTTCAAATGCCTTAAAATTCACAAACACAGAACCTCCTTGCATTGTCTAGTTGTACTGTTTATATCCAAAAGTAAGAGTATCAGCAGCTAAAGGGGCCAGGGGCCAGCTAATGTCTCTGACTAAGGGATAATTAGAGCACGTTAGGTTATACCGTTAATTCCAGAATGTCCTATTAGAAAATTATGCTGGTGTGGGATATCCTTCACACATCAGTATAAGTCCGTCATCACTATTGTAAACCAAAAAGCATAAGCTTTGCTGAGAGTGGATCAGCATGTCATCTGTATATGTGAAAATTTGTCAGTAATATTAGATTTTTTAAAATTAAAAAATACATTTTTTGAATTAGCAACATGTTCACGTGGTAAAAAATTCAAAAGGGTGTAGGAGGCAAATTCTCTGTCTTTCCTCTGTATCTCAGTTTTTCTCCTCAGGTAAAACTCTTAACAGGTCTTGTTGTCCTTCTAAAGATGCTGTATGTACATATAACTGAAAATTTATATGTACATGTTTTTTCTTAAAAAAATTAGTAGCCTACTATACATAGTATTCCTTATTTTGCATTTTTCAATGAAACAAATATATCTTGGACATCATTCCTTACCATACATAAAGTGCTTTCTATTTTTTCTGGCTGTATAATATTCCATTGTATGAATATGCCGTAATTTACCAATTCCCTATTGTTTTCAATTATTTGCAATTATAGGCAGTGCTTCAATGAGTAATCTTACACATATAGGTTACCATTAGTTTTCAAGGGTCTTTGGAAATATGGCCAAGATATAGAAGAAAGCCTTGAATTTTATGGTAAGCAAATATAGGAATTTTAACAATTGAAGGATCCTGAAAAAACTTTTTTTAAAGTTTCTTAGAGTGTTCATGTTGTCTAAATTGTTAGCCACAGGAGATGTAGACAGAGTAGGTTCTGAAGCTAACCAATTTAACTTTTGCATCAGTTTGATCGTGAAATGTGTTATATAAGTGCTAGGTTTTCTTTATTGTTGTCAGTAGAGGTAAGGATAATTTCTGAAGAATGTCCTTTGTTTTATTTCAAGTAGTAGAGCTTTGTGGTTTGTAGTGATTACAAAGACTATACTTTGCATTGTTTATGCCTTAACAAAAGCAAAATGAGAATCAAATTTAATAAATTAAATTTAATTTAATTAAAAACAGGGATCCAAACAGCCTCCTCCTCCAAATACTCCTCAGGGAATCTTCTGAGACAGAAAACCATCTTTTATCTTTGGGATCTAAAAACAAAAATGAGTTTGTCATTTCCCTGTGGTTCTTGGCTGAGACATTTTGGATCTTCAGTTTCCAGTGTTTAAATTTCTTCTTGTCTGTGGCTTTCTCTTCTTAAAATAGAGATTTATGGCAGTCTAGAGGCACCTTGGGAACAGAGCCACACAACGATTGCTCAGCTTTGATGCAGAAGAATGAGCCTAAAACTGTATTTTTTCATTTTGCCTACCTAGTATCCTAACATTCTTCAGAGGGAGAGAGAAAGAAGGAGAGGGAGAGGAAGGGAGGGAGAGAGGGAGATGGAGAGAGAGGGAGGGAGAGAGGAAGAGAGAAAGAGGGAAAGAGGAGAGAGAAACGGCATCCTTCTGTGGAATAGATATTTAGAAGATGTAGCTTCCAGAGCTTTCTCAGCATTGCAGTATATGTTGAAAGCTGCAAGGAAAGATGGAGGAAAAGTCAGTGAGGTTCTCTCTCCTAGCCTTATAACCTGCTCCTTGGATCTTTGCAGGTCTAGGATGTAAATTCCCTTGGAACATGTATGAAAAGCTGCCTCCTCTTAACCACCCCCCACCCCCAAATCCAACCCACAATTTGAGAAACATTGGTCTAGAGCCTGCTACATTGTATAGTCTAACTTTGAGTAAGACTTGACATTGGTAAAGCTCTGGTTGTCTAAACTTCAGGGAGTGGCTGGGAAAGTATCTGGCTCTGTTTGAGAGACTGTTCCCTTCAAAGGAATAGTTGGATGTCCAGAGTGTTCTCGGTTCAAAGCTGAGGCAACATGAAACAATTGTAAACTAGTTTTTATAGCTTCTGTAAACAAAGAAGTGGATTTAAGAGGTTGAAAATGTTCTTTTAATCAGTAAGGAAATTTGAAAAAAAAATGATTCCCTAGGGAGGGTGAAGGCAAGAAGGGGGCTACAGAGAAAACACAGTTAGGAAATTATTATCACCAGTTAAATGTAAATTTTGAAATTAAATAAAATTAGGGTGAATGATATACATAGTAGCATGTCCTTTTCTTATCCTTTAAGGAACTGCTGGTTTTCAGTTTAGATTGTTTTTGTTTTTACATTGAGTTTATCCTATGATAAAGATTCCCAAAGCAAGGAGTTTCCTCATTTTTCTTTCCTTAGATCCCCGCCCCCTCCCTTAACTGCACTAGCTTCTAGAAAGCTCATGCAGCCATTGTTATAGTTGCTTAGTAACGGGATTGTGAATAAAAACAGTACTCTCCTGTGGAACCAGGTATTTAGTTTTCGATACTGAGATGTCATGACAGCCTGTAATTTCAGTTCAGCTGCTTCCCCGACCCGCCACCCCTTCTTTCAAAAAATGTGTTTGGTAGGACGGTTATGCTCTAGATAAACTAGCGCTTCATTTGTGTTCCTTTTGTGCTTTCAAACAGGGAATGGACCTGCAATTTATGTATTTGGGGGGAAAAAATGTATTAGGGTGTGAGAGATTAAAGTCTATTTTCTGAGATTCCTAAAGGCTACTTTTTAATAAATCTCAAATAGGATATTAATAAATGCCCATAATGGGTCCCGGCTAAAGCTGCTGGATCCAGTGAGTCTTTGATCATGGATTGATGAGGGTCCAGTTAGATTTAAAATGACTTTGAGAACTATTTGCAGTTAAGATTTAGGGTAATTTCATGAGAAAATTCTTATCTCTCAGGGTCTTTTCTTTTGTCGATGACCCTGTTCCTTGGAACACTTAATTGCTTTGTTATCATGTAGGAAACGGTTAGCAACAAGGAGACGCTGTATTCATACCTTGTATTATTGAGGCTTTTCTGTACTATTTAGCTTCTTTCTCTTTATTTTATTTGGCAGGAGAAGAAGAACCAAAGAAGGATGCCTTTATGAGGTTTTTCCAAGATTTGAGGAAGACAGTCTTAGTTAGCATGCTTTCATTTGCAGCCAGGGAGTCAGAGAATTTTTCATGAATTTGAGATGGTTTCAGGGTTTATATCTACATTGGTATCATTGCTCATTTAATTTTAACTCTTATCTGACAATGACAGAATTCTTGGACCACGTCTTCTCCTCATCTTGCCTTTTAAGTATTCCGTAAGCCTTTTAGCTTTTTTCAGATGTTCTCTTTTCCTTTTTTCGAATTCTTTTTCTTTCTCTAAAATTACAGAATCTCTCTCAACTTGTAGCTCATCACCAGAAAAGTAATTCTAGCCACTTTTCTCATCTAGGCCATTCTGCCCTATTTCTTTTTAAGTTAACTGATCTGGTTGAAGGCTTTGTTTGTCACAAAATATTCCATTGTAAGAGTCATGTATTTATGCTAAGGTGTTTTTAGGTGATTTAAGAAAAGTGACTACTGAAATACATGTTACTTTTATAATGGAAAAGTGCTTCAGAAGAAATCAGGCTGTTTTCTGGTACTTAGAACTTTCCCAAGCAAAAACTCAATAGCATTATATCTTTTAGATTTTTTTGAAAGAAACATTATTTTTTGTCATTTATGGGTTAACCATGGGTTCCACAGAACTGTTTTTTTATTTCCTCCCTTTCTTCCTGGCTCCTTTTCTCATATAATTTTATTATAAATTTAGGAAATGACTTGATCATTAATCTAGTGTTTAACATTCTCTTATTTGCTGGTGACTTCCTGTACTTAAAACTGACCACTTACCCTTTCTAGTTAAAAAGAGACTTGGCTACATTTGTACCATTTGCTCCCATGATACCCAGGATGCCCTCTTTTGGGATGTTTGTATAATTCTCTTCAATGCAAATTTTTGTTATTCTCATCCCTGGTCAAAAAATTAGTATGGGGGGCTTCCCTGGTGGCACAGTGGTTGAGAGTCCGCCTGCCGATGCAGGGGACACGGGTTCGTGCCCCGGTCCGGGAAGATCCCACATGCCGCGGAGCGGCTGGGCCCGTGAGCCATGGCCGCTGCGCCTGCGCGTCCGGAGCCTGTGCTCCGCAACGGGAGAGGCCACAACAGTGAGAGGCCCGCGTACCAAAAAAAAAAAAAAGAAAAATTAGTATGGGTACTTCCTTGCATCTCATATTTAGAATATTTCGAAGCTAAAGAACCAAGCATTAATTGTAGTCTTTTCAAAAGGAGACCGAGCATACATGAGCAGTATTTAATGCTGTAATCAAATAAACCCCAAAGGAAACCTGAGATATGGTATTCATATGCACAGTAGTAATTGTGCTGTATTTACCTAGTGAAGAGCAATTTTTCTGGGTGGTTTTAATTAGTATAGTTTGTACAGCTTGACCAAACATTTTTTTCTTTTCTTTTTCTCTGGAGTGTTCAGCATCATTATTGACCCACACTCCTTATGATGAGATCTGGGTTTGGCTCTTATGCCAGTGAAAATTGAGCTTCCATTTTTTAAAATTAATTAGTTTATTTTTTTGTGATACGCGGGCCTCTCACTGTTGTGGCCTCCCCGTTGCGGAGCACAGGCTCCGGACGCGCAGGCTCAGCGGCCATGGCTCACAGGCCCAGCCGCTCTGAGGCATGTGGGATCTTCCCGGACTGGGGCACGAACCCGTGTCCCCTGCATTGGCAGGCGGACTCTCAACCACTGCGCCACCAGGGAAGCCCTTTTTAAAAAATTTTTATTGAAATACAGTTGATTTACAATGTTGTGTTAGTTTCAGGTGTACAGCAAAGTGATTCAGTTTATATATATACACATATATATATATTCTTTTTTAATATTCTCTTCCATTATAGATTATTACAAGATATTGAGTATCGTTCCCTGTGTTATACAGTAGGCCCTTATGGGTTAGCTGTTTTATATATAGTAGTGTATATATGTTAATCCCAAACTCCTCATTTATCCCTCCCCCCTCCTTTGGTAACCATAAGTTTGTTTTCTATGTCTGTGAGTCAATTTCTGTTTTGTAAATAAGTTCATTTATATCTTTTCTTTAGATTCCACATATAAGCAATATCATATGGTATTTGTCTTTCTCTGTCTGGATTACTTCACTTAGTATGATAATCTCCAGGTCCATCCATGTTGCTGCAAGTGGCATTATTTCATTCTTTTTTAATGGCTGAGTAATATTCCATTGTATATATGTACGACATCTTCTTTATCCATTCATCTGTCGATAGACACTTACGTTGCTTCCATGTCTTGGCTATTGTAAATAGTGCTGATATGAACGTTGGTGTGCATGTGTCTTTTCGAATTAAGTTTTTCTCCAGATAAATGCCCAGGAGCGGGATTTCAGGATCATATGGTAGCTCTATTTTTGGTTTTTTAAGCAACCTCCATACTGTTCTCCATAGTGGCTGTATCAATTTACATTCCCACCTTTTTTTTTGCATTGTTTCTTGTCACTGCACTTGTACCTCAGGCCTGAAGTTTCCTTTGCTCCCTCTTAGAGGGTTCTTGAGTCAGTTCAGTTTGTTTTGGCAGCTAACCAAGAAAGGACTTGTTCCGGCCGACCTTTACTAAAGGACTTTGGGCAGAAGGTTCTTGAGTGTGACAGGACTCTGTGGGCTACGAGTTACAGAAACCCACTTGAACTCGTTTGAGCATAGAAGGGTGATTTTAATTTTTCTGCTAAAGGGGTGTCCCACAGGACTTAAGAACAGGGATGTACCTGGGCCTCAGAAACAAACTGGATACAGGCTGTGTGTCTCTTCTCTCTTGCAGCAAACTGACTTCTCTGCTTCCTAGTCTACAGGACACCACCTGCTCCTGGGTTAACATCTCTTATCTGTAAGAGATAGCCAGACTGAGGTTTGAATTTCTTGGCCACAATTACAGATTTCCAAGGACCAGCATGTGTGAGATGTTCACTCCTGGACCAGTCAGTTCTGCTAGGGGCTGTGTATTAGTTTTCTAGGGCTGCTGTAACAAATGACTACAAACTTAAAGCAACAGAAGTTAATTATTCCACAATTCTGAAGGCCAGAAGCCCAAAACCACGGTGTCAGCAGGATTGGTTCCTTCTGGAGGCTGGGAGAGTCAGTTCCATGCCTCTTTCCTAGCTTCTGGTGGCTGCTGGCAACCCTTGATGTTCTTTGGCTTGTGTCTGCGTAATTGAAATCTCCGCCTCTGTCTTTCCATGACCTTCTTCTCTGTGTTTCAAATCTTTTCTCTCCTTTGTGTGATAAGGATACCAGTCATTGGATTTAAGGCCCACCCAGGATGATCTCATCTTAAGATCCTTAGTTATATCTTTAAAGACCTTATTTCCAAATAAAGTCACATGCACAGGAACCAGGGATTAGGACTTAGATGTACTTTTTTTTTGCGGGGTGGGGGGTGGTGGTGGTGGTGGTGGGTGGTGGGGGGAACGACAATTTAACCCTCTACAGGCTGGGTCTTCATTGTGTGAATATTCGTATGCTGGGATCCTTTCTATAGTAACCATATGAATGGACAAGGAGTGGTAATTCTCAAAACAGAGAGGAGACTGGGACATTATTACTGAAGATTGAACTTGGGGTAAAGCCATGACTCTAGAAATAGGTATCTCTCAGCCTCTCAGCTCAGCTCTAGCTTTGAAACATAATTGTACTTAAGTACAGGTGATGATATTCTATCTGTGTTACTCTGACTGGGATCGAGGGAGGAGTGGGCACTTCCCTAGAGGTCCAGTAGTTAAGATCTGCGCTTCTACTGCAGGGGGCACAGATTTGGTCCCTGGTAGGGGAACTAAGATCCCGAATGTCATGCCGCACAGCCAAAAAAAAAAAAAAAAGATTAAAATGGGATAGAGGGAGGAGAGATTGAGTGGATGGAGAGTCACTGTCAAAGATAACATGATTGTTTTATTGTGACGGCAAGATGCCACCATGTTTTCCATCATCATCATCATCATCATCACCATCCTCTGGAATATGTTTTTGAAAGCATATATTATCTCTCCAAACAACAATAATGATAGCAGCAACCACTGCCTTGGTTGCCAAGGGAAGGGAGGTAAAGGAAGGAAACTAGCTTGGAGTGTGATACAAAAAAATAGCCAAGAAAATTTTGGAAAAAAATAGGTGTTACAAAGAGGACTCTTTGATTTTTAAAAATTTAAAAGAAAATTTCAGAAGTAAGTAGAATAGTGTTATGAACCCTCATGTTCCTATCACTCAGCCTAACAACCTTTAGCTCATGGCCAGTCCTGTTCATCCATAATCTCATCCGCTTCCATTCTACCATATTCTTTTGGAGCAAATCCCGGACATTGTATAATTTCTTCTGTAGATATTAAGTATATATCTCTTTTTAAAAAACATAACAGTAATGTGATTATTACACCTGGATATATGTGTGTGCGTTTTGTGTGTGTGTGTAGTTTTTAAATGTCCAGTCAGTATTTAGATTTCTAATTGCTAATAATATATTTTTGTTTCTTTGCGGTACGCGGGCCTCTCACTGTTGTGGCCTCTCCCGTTGCGGAGCACAGGCTCCGGACGCGCAGGCTCAGCGGCCATGGCTCACGGGCCCAGCCGCTCCGCGGCACGTGGGATCTTCCCGGACCGGGGCACGAACCCGTGTCCCCTGCATCGGCAGGCGGACTCTCAACCACTGCGCCACCAGGGAAGCCCGCTAATAATATTCTTTAAACAATTTGTTTGAATAACCATCCAAATAAGAATTAGTTGTTAATTCTTTAACATCTCTTTTAACCTATAGGATCTCCCCTTCACATATATCCATATTTCTCTGGCTGCCTCTCTCTTTCTTACAATTTATTGAAGAAACTTGGTTGTTTGCAGTGATTCCCACAGTATGGATTTTGCTGGCTGCTTCTCCATGGTGTGCTTTAACTTATTTCTCTGCATTTCCTGTAAATTTTGCTCTAGAAATCTGGTGAGATTTAAGTTCAGTTTTTGTCGTTCTTGCAGGGGCGTGTCATGGAGGGAAGACTTCTTCATAGGGAGCAATGTGTTCTTCCATGGGGAGGGACATAATGGTGTTAGCAGTTGATGCTTAATGGCTAGATCCATTAATTCATTAGGAGATTCAAAATAGTGACATTTTAATTCTACAATTTTTTTTCTTCACTTATTACTTGAAATATTGCTATAAAGAGAACCATCCCCATATCTACTGTTTGGTTATCCAGTAGTACAGTTTGTATAGGAAGGGCAGGATATATATTTGATTTTTTTCTTTATTTACTAAACTTCAAAACAATCAGTTTTTTTTTTTACGCCTTCTTCAGTATTGAACAATTAGATTTTATTTTATAAAGAATTATAATGAGCTCATGGATTTAAACATAATTGATGTATTTCTATCTTCTTCCTTCTTTTTAAAAAATCATATTTTGAGACTTTATTATCTTTTCACTATTTTGAGTTTATTTTAGACCCACTCTTTTAGAAGCAGCTTGAGAGAGAGAGAGAGAGAGAGAGAGAGAGAGAGAGAGAGCGAGGGGAAGAAATTTTAGTAGCTTCAAAAGTCCTATTGTTATTTAATGATGTTCATATATAACAAATGAATTAAGAGGGAAGGGAGTGAAAAAAAATAGCATCTTCCAAAGGGGTCTTCTTGCAGCTGCTCTGATCTTAAGTCACAGGAACCATCTAATATTCATAAGATTCTCTTAGGTGTTAATTGGTAGTGTGGTGAACTTAGCTGCATGGTGGGCAATATTCAACATAGTAGTTAAATCTCTTTTTACCATACTGAATATTTCTTTTATTTTACTTATTCTGTAAGGAGTCTTAAGTTGGTTTTAATGTTGTTTCTACGTGGCTTAAGATGTATTTAAAAAAAACAACACCACCCAACAGAAAACACTTGCCTCCCTTCCCCCAACAGGATTATTTCATTGCTTGATAATGTAAAGGGTATTATGTTAACTTTATCTTCCCAGTCTTTACAATTCCCTCATTTGCTAAATGTACAATCTCAGAGAGGACTATGAGCACAACTAGTAATATCATTCATATTAGCTTATTTAGTAATAAACTAAATAACAAACTTTATAATAATAAATATATGATACTGTAATTTCAGTGTGCATATGTAAAATCACATAATTATAGAACTAGAAATTACCTTCAAAGGTCACCTCTGTATCTAAGCAAGACAATACCTTAGCTGTCTTCCATCCATCCATCTATCCATCTACTAATTAAACACTTATTGAATATCTCCTGTATACCTCTACTAGGTGCTGTGAGATCATGGAGAGGAAAGCAGACATAGTCATTGCACTCATGATGCTTTTCACTTAAAGAGAGAGATTGCCATAATCACATAGTCACACAATTATATATTAAACTACATTCAAACAAGAACACTGTGCTGAGAGTGTCTTTAATGTGGGAGTTTGACCTTGTCATGGAGGACAGGGAAGGCTTCGCTGATGAAGTGACACTTGACATTAGACTGAGGAATGAATAAAAGTTTTATAGGCAAATAGGAGAGGGTAGAATTTTCCAGTTACAGGAAGTAGCATGTGCCAGGTCCCTGTGGTGGGAGGGAAGATGATTAGTTAGGAAGGCCTGAAAAATTTCAAGAGCAAGAGGAGGGTGGTTTGAGATGAAGCTGGGAAGAGAAGTAGGGCTCAGACAGTTCAGCCATCAGACATTCATGATGGCTGATCTGCAGGATTTGGGTCTTTATCCTGAGTGCAGAGGAAATCTACTGAAGTGTTTTTATATGGTGAGTATCAGTGGTTTCAAAAAGACCACTCTGGCTTCAGTGTGCGCATAACATTAAAAGTGCTGGGTTTGGGATAGGCAAATAGTGTGGTACAGGGAGATGATTTTAGGTGGCTGTTACTGTAGTTCAGGTGAGGGATGATAGTTGCTTCCTAGAGATGAAGGGAAATAGATGGATTTGTGAGATATTTAGGGAGTGAAGCATTTGAGGTGGATTGAATATGAGGATCACTGAAAGGGATATATCAAAGGTGACTCCTTGATTTCTGGCTTCTCTACCAGGTAGATAGGAAACATTAGAAGACCAGGTATGTGGGAAGAACATGAGTTTGGTTTTGGACATGTTGAATTTGAGGCACAATTGAGATACTGAAAAGGGACTATCCAGTAAACAGTTGGATATGCCTTTTTTTGGTAATGACATCTCTCGAACGTATTACACTATGAACAAGTTAGTCATAATATCTAATCAGATCTCCTCCGCCTTGGTTAAAAGTCTTCACTTTGATTTGTTAAATAACTTTCTGGGTACCTGTGTACCTCAAACACAACCAGCCTGCTTGTCTAAGGGCTAATTCCAGATCCTGAAAATGTTCTCAGAAGTCTACTTCCTCGAGTTAACATGTTTTTGTGTCTGTGCTAAACTGTGACTGAAGGCAGGTTCTAAATAAAAGACACGGTGGTTATTTCATTATTTACTTAAATTTCTGCTCATACTGTATATCTAGGAGATCAGGTTTAATCTTCTTTTTGTGTTCAGTGGTCCTTCCTCACCTTGAGATTATAAATCTTTTTTCCTCCTTTTTTTCACTAATAAAAAAATAAAAGTAGTGCATACATTTTTGAAAACTCGAACAATGGCACTTGTGAAAGTAGTAAGTGGTAAACTTTCTCCTTTTTACCATTTTCTCTTTCTTTTCTTCTTTTTAAAAAATTCACTTTCCTGTTGGGCCCTGGTGGAAACTAGGAAGTGACAGTCTGGAAAGGCTCAGGGAGAGTAGAGTGGCTCAGAGATTTCTCCAAATATTGGCCTTGGTTTCCTCTGGAGTATAGGCAAAGCTAGGGTGATCTGAAATCAGATCCAGGCACGTGGAATCAGGGACCAGCTAATTCCAGTGAAATTGGAGCCCCATATCTAGATGTATAAAAAGGTATTTATAAGCCTATACATTCCATGTGTTTTAAAATTGGATATCTTATTCATATGTATATTGTTCTAAAACTTGCTTTTTTTCCACTTAATATGTGTTGGACCTCTTTTCATAGATCTGTTTGCATCTTTATTAATAGCTGCAGACTATTCTATAATATGATTGTGTCATATTTTAAATATTTCTCTATTGGCAAACGTAGTTTTCTTCTTCCATTTCTTTAAGATAACAAATGCCTTGTAAGATCTTCTTTTGGGCATATGTAAGGGTATTTCTATTTGATAGGTTCTTACAAATGCAATTTATGGGAAAAAGACTGTTCATTTAAAATTTTTATGGACACTGCTAAATTGCCCTCCATAAAGTCTGAATGAATGTATGCTCAACCTGAAAATGCTTATTCCCCATTCACTCATTAACACTGGATATTATGAATCATCCTCTTCTGTGATCTGCATATCTATATTCTCTGCTCATTTTCCTATCATATGATCTGCCTTATTTTGTTGCTGTTTTTTGTTTTATATATATTAACCCTTTGTCATATGTGTTATAAATATTTCATCTCAGGTTATCTCTTATCTTAATTTTATGTTTGCTTTCCCCTGAAAACCCTCCCCACTAAATTTGCTAAAGTGATCTGGAATTTTTATGACAGATTGTCTTTTTTTTCTCTCTTTTTTGTACTTTTCCCCTCCAAAACCTCTCTTAACAATTGCTTTAAACTTTATAGCGACATTTGAAAAATGTTAAAGACTTGATTGTAAATTCTTCTGGTATTCATTCTGAACAAGTTCTTTGTAGGCTATACCTTTCTACCACTTCATTTCTTTCTTATGCTTTATCTTAAAAAAATAATAACTTTATTGAGATATAATTCACATATTTAAACTATTCTTTTAAAGTGTGCAATTCAGTGGTTGTTGGTATATTTACCAAGTTGTGCAATCATCCCGCATTATCTTTTAACTGGAGAACCTCTTGAAGAAAATTTTTCAGAATACTGTGTCTGAAAAATATTTCTTTTGTCTTCTTACATTATTCTTAGTCTTTTTGGGGAGGGGGGTTAGATTTATTAAGTTATATAAACCTTTCTCTCATAATTCCATATACATTGCTTCATTTAGTGTTGCAGATGAGAATTCTGATGCCAAATTAGAAATGATGTCAGTCTAATATTCTTTATTTTATAGATTTTATTTTATAACTTAAAGTTCATAGGATTTTCTCTTTACCTATGGATTTGGGAAATGTCAGAAATTTTTTCAGTCATCTTGCCTAGCACTTGGTAGCCCTTTCAGTTTGAAGACTTAGATCTAGTGAATTTTTCTTCTATCCTTTCTTTGGTTTTTGCTTCTCTAAAGGTTATGTTTTCTTCTATTTTATTATTTTGATTTTTAGCACTATTCAAACTCTTGTAACCTCTTTCTGCAATTATACAGATTTCATATAAAAATTTTTAATTTTGTAAGGGCAGATCTCAGATTCAGAGTAACAATGGCTTGAAAACAATAAATAGAGGGTTTGTGAAGAAAGATGGAAAATACTAGGATTTAGGCATTTAGGACTTAACTGTAGTTAGTTTTAGGAACATTCTAGGTTTTAGCATTCATGAACTCTGAAACTTCTGTTTGCATAACCTTACAAAGGGAAAAGCATCATAATCTTTATGGTACAGTTACCATATTAGATTATCACAATATATTGAAAAAATAACCAGGTACTTTACTGACATAGTATTATTTATTCTTTAAAACAACACAGAGGTGGGTTTATTATTATGATTCTCTTGTACAGGTGAGGATGTTGAGGCTTCTGGACATTAAGTGGCTTGCCCAACATTCCCTAGCTAATTAGAATTAAAGCAGGGATTTAAATACAAATCTGAAACCATCCCTCTCAGCCCACTTGAAATATTTAAATAATTTAAGAAATTATTCTAAAATAATTGAATTTAGGCAATGTGTTACTATTTGAATGGATCTACACGTGATTTGATTAACGCCATCATCTTTCAAAAATTATAATCTATTCATGTTACACTCTTGCTTAAAATATAGTATGGACTCAATTATCCACACAGTAAGGTCTGGATCCACCAATAAAACAAGATGTAACTTAAAGGTTAAAAAACTGGAGTTAATTTACCAGCCTCAGTGGTTCTGGGAACTCCCTGGAATTAAATGCACATAGGATGTATGTGCTTTTCTCTGGGGTTCTAGTGCTTTCATAAAGGGGTAGGTGACCCAAATTGGTTAAAAGTCATAAGTCTGTTATCTGTCTTCTGTAAAACTCTAGTCATATGACAAATAAATCATTAGATAAGGAAAACCAATATAGTTTTACATGCAAAAAGGGATTATTTAATGAAATCATATTTCTTGGAAGAAATTCAGTCAGAAATTCCGTCAAAATTGATCATCTAAAATGAGTACTCTTTAAACTAATCATTAGGTCCAGAGAGTGGCCTTATGAGGTTACTAGGTGAGGCTTGGACTTTTTCCATTTCAACCATACATAAATGGAGTCATTTTAGCTTAAATCAGACTTTAAAGCTGATTACCAGTTGTGTAAACATTGCAGACAAGAAGACAAGGAGACTTCTGAACACGTAGTGACCCTCTCACCAAGGTAAACCAGGGCAGACTCCTCTGATAGGTCTCAGTCGGATACTGGAATATGGAACTGCTCACTGATTCAGTGATGATTAGAATTTATCTACTAAATATAGCTACAGACCTCAGATTTCATGGTCTTGTATAAAAATCTAGGCACAGACCTGGGTCAGAGCCATAGGGTTTTGTGTCATCCTGAAGACTAACTTTCAAAAAGCAAGACAGCAGCACTGAGGCCTGTGACTGAGCTCGGACATTCACACCCAGGAATAGGTTCTTGATAAACTGGTGATAGAGCAGTTACAGTTTCCATGCTGAAGGCTCTCCAGATCTCTGTAAAGGAAAGTGTACAGGGTTGTGAAGAGCTGGGGCATATACTGGAAGGTAGCATTCCTTAAAGTCTGGGATCATTAGCTACAGAAAGGTTCTCATTCTGTAAAAGTGAATGGTGTGAAGAATTGCAATGAAGGAATTTATTCTAAAAGATTGGATGCTGAGGTATCTTCTTCCTAAGCTTTAGAGGAGGAGGATTCTAGAAGCTCAGGGTGTCAACAGAGAAGGTTCTCAGAAGAATCTGAGCAGTCTCGAAGGAAGAAAATAAGACAGTACCTTGGTTCCCAAGGAGATATCATGCCATCAGACATTCCTAAGACAACAGCACGTCACCCCAATTTTTTAAAAAATTTACTTTTTAATTTCTATTGAGTCACAGTGGAATTAACTAGCCATATATATATATATATATATATATTTTTTTTTTTTTTTTTTTTTTTTTTTTTGCGGTACACGGGCGTCTCACTGTTGTGGCCTCTCCTGTTGCGGAGCACAGGCTCTGGACGCGCAGGCTCAGCGGCCATGGCTCACGGGCCTAGCTGCTCCGCGGCCTGTGGGATCTTCCCGGACCGGGGCACGAACCCGTGTCCCCTGCGTCGGCAGGCGGACTGTCAACCACTGCGCCACCAGGGAGGCCCAACTAGCCATATTTTTGATGAAGGCAAAGTAGAATTGACACAATACCAATGTAGAGTATGTGAGAAAAGCTGAACCTCAGTTTGATGTCCAGCAGAGAACACACACAGGAAAGAGAATCTTAGGGAACAGGCTTCATGCAGTGTTGAGGCCTCTGTCTTCACCAGAGGATCCATACAGGAGAGAAACCATACACATGTGATATCCGTCACAAAACACTCATTCATTAATCTGCACTGCATGGTCATAAGAGGATCCATGTGAAAAAGAAAACATACTGTTATATAGATTGTGGGAAATGCTTCAACTGCAAGAGAAACCTCACTGCTCACCAAAGAATCCACTTAGGAAAAAAACCATGTGAGTGTCTCCAGCAGTGCTGTGAAATAGAAATATATTGTACTATGAGCCACAACTGTGAGCCACATTTATAATTCAAAATTTTCTAGTAGCTGTATTAAAAAGTAAAAAGAAATGGTTGATATTAACTTTAATAATATATTTTATGTAACCCCACATTTCAAATATATTATTTCAATATATAATCAGTATAAAAAATTACACGATATTTTACAGTCTTTTTTGTCTTCTAAGTCTTTTAAATTCAGCCTGTATTTTACACAACAGCACATCCCAATGTGGATTAGCCACGTTACAAGTGCTCAGTAGCCACATGTGGCCATTGGCTACTGTATGGGACAGTGCGACCAAACCTTTTATAAGTTGTAAAATTTTAAATGCCATAAAAGAGTACACTAAATAACATCTTAGGTAATTGCCCCAAAAGATACCAATTAATTAAGTCCAAGTCTTGTCTTGGCTGGAGATAAAGTTAAAAGTGATTTCTGTTTGTTTTTTTTTTGCATTTTATTTTATTTATTTTTTTAAACAGCAGGTTCTTATTAGTTATCCATTTTATACATATCAGTGTATACATGTCAATCCCAATCTCCCAATTCATCACCACCACCACCACCCTGCCACTTTACCCCCTTGGTGTCCATATGTTTGTTCTCTGCATCTGTGTCTCAATTTCTGCCCTACAAACCAGTTCATCTGTACCATTTTTCTAGGTTCCACATATATGCGTTAATATACGATATTCGTTTTTCTCTTTCTGACTTACTTCACTCCGTATGACAGTCTCTAGATCCATCCATGTCTCTACAAATGACTCAATTTCATTCCTTTTTATGGCTGAGTAATATTCCATTTTATATATATGTACCACATCTTCTTTATCCATTCGTCTGTCGATGGGCATTTAGGTTGCTTCCATGAGCTGGCTATTGTAAATAGAGCTGCAATGAACATGGTGGTACATGACTCTTTTTGAATTATGGTTTTCTCAGGGTATATGCCCAGTAGTGGAATTGCTGGGTCATATGGTAATTCTGTTTTTAGTTTTTTAAGGAACCTTCATATTGTTCTCCATAGTGGCTGTATCAATTTACATTCCCACCAACAGTGCAAGAGGGTTCCCTTTTCTCCACACCCTCTCCAGCATTTGTTGTATGTAGATTTTCCAATGATGCCCATTCTAACTGGTGTTAGGTGATACCTCATTGTAGTTTTGATTTGCATTTCTCTGATAATTAGTGGTGTTGAAGAGCTTTTCATGTGCTTCTTGGCCATCTGTATGTCTTCTTTGGAGAAATGTCTATTTAGGTCTTCTGCCCATTTTTGGATTGGGTTGTTTGTTTTTTTAATATTGAGCTGCATGAGCTGTTTTTGGAGATTAATCCCTTGTCTGTTGATTCGTTTGCAAATATTTTCTTCCATTTTGAGCGTTGTCATTTCGTCTTGATTGTAGTTTCCTTTGCTTTGCAAAAGCTTTTAAATTTCATTAGGTTCCATTTGTTTATTTTTGTTTTTATTTCCATTGTTCTAGGAGGTGGATAAAAAAAGATCTTGCTGTGATTTATGTTAAGGAGTTTTCTTCCTATGTTTTCCTCTAAGAGGTTTATAGTGTCCGGTCTTACATTTAGGTCTCTAATCCATTTTGAGTTTATTTTTGTGTATGGTGTTAGGGAGTGTTCTAATTTCATTCTTTTACATGTAGCTGTCCAGTTTTCCCAGCACCACTTATTGAAGAGACTGTCTTTCCTCCATTGTATATCCTCGCCTCCTTTGTCATAGATTAGCTGATCATAGGTGTGTGGGTTTATCTCTGGGCTTTTTGTGCCAGTACCACATTGTCTTGATGACTGTAGCTTTGTAGGATAGTCTGAAGTCAGGGAGTCTGATTCCTCCAGCTCCATTTTTTTCCCTCAAGACTGCTTTGGCTATTCGGGGTCTTTTGTGTCTCCATACAAATTTTAAGATTTTTTTGTTCTAGTTCCGTAAAAAATGCCATTGGTAATTTGATAGGGATTGCATTGAATCTGTAGATTGCTTTGGGTAGTATAGTCATTTTCACAATATTAATTCTTCCAATCCAAGAACATGGTATATCTCTCCATCTGTTTGTATCATATTTAATTTCTTTCAGCCGTGTCTTATAGTTTTCTGCATACAGGTCTTTTGTCTCCCTAGGTAGGTTTATTCCTAGGTATTTTATTCTTTGTGTTGCAAGGGTAAATGGGAGTGTTTCTTTAATTTCTCTTTCATATTTTTCATCATCAGTGATAGGAATGCCAGAGATTTCTATGCATTAATTTTGTATCCTGCAACTTACCAAATTCATTGATTAGCTCTAGTAGTTTTCTGGTGGCATCTTTAAAATTCTCTATGTATAGTATCATGTCATCTGCAAACAGTGACAGTTTTACTTCTTCTTTTCCATTTTTGGATTCCTTTTATTTCTTTTTCTTCTCTGATTGCCATGGCCAGGACTTCCAAAACAATGTTGAATAATAGTGGTGAGAGTGGACATCCTTGTCTTGTTCCTGATCTTGTGGACATGCTTTCAGTTTTTCACCATTGAGAATGATGTTTGCTGTGGGTTTGTCATATATGGCCTTTATTATGTTGAGGTGGGTTCCCTCTATGCCCACTTTCTGGAGAGTTTTTATCATAATTCGGTGTTGAATTTTGTCAAAAGCTTTTTCTGCATCTATTGAGATGGTCATATGGTTTTTATTCTTCAGTTTGTTAATATAGTGTATCACATTGATTGATTTACTTATATTGAAGAATCCTTGCATCCCTGGGATAAATCCCACTTGATCATGGTGTATGATCCTTTTAATGTGTTGTTGGATTCTGTTTGCTAGTATTTTGTTGAGGATTTTTGCATCTATATTCATCAGTGTTATTGGTCTGTAATTTTCTTTTTTTGTAGTATCTTTGTCTGGTTTTGGTATCAGGGTGATGGTGGCCTCATAGAATGAGTTTGGGAGTGTTCCTTCCTCTGCAATTTTTCAGAAGAGTTTGCGAAGGATGGGTGTTAGCTCTTCTCTAAATGTTTGATAGATTTAGCCTGTGAAGCCATCTGATCCTGGACTTTTGTTCGTTGGAAGAGTTTTAATAGTAGTTTCAATTTCATTCCTTGTGAGTGGTCTGTTCATATTTTCTATTTCTTCCTGGTTCAGTCTTGGAAGGTTATACCTTTCTAAGAGTTTGTCCATTTCTTCAGATTGTCCATTTTATTGGCATAGAGTTGCTTGTAGTAGTCTCTTAGGATGCTTTGTATTTCTGCGGTGTCTGTTGTAACTTCTTCTTTTTCATTTGTAATTTTATTGATTTGAGTCCTCATCCTCTTTTTCTTGATGAGTCTGGCTAATGGTTTATCAATTTTGTTTATCTTCTCAAAGAACCAGCTTTTAGTTTTAGTGATTTTTGCTATTGTCTTCTTTGTTTCTACTTCATTTATTTCCACTCAGTTCTTTATGATTTCTTTCTTTCTACTAACTTTGGGTTTTGTTTGTTCTTCTTTCTCTAGTTCCTTTAGGTGTAAGGTAGGTTGTTTATTTGAGATGTTTTTTGTTTCTTGAGGTAGGATTGTATTGCTATAAACTTCCTTCTCAAAACTGCTTTTGCTGCATCCCATAGGTTTTGGATTGTCGTGTTATCATTGTCATCTGTCTCTAGGTATTTTTTGATTTCCTCTTTGATTTCTTCAATGATCCCTTGGTTGTTTAGTAATGTATTGTTTAGCCTCCATGTGTTTGTGTTTTTTTACGTTTTTTTCCCTGTAATTGATTTCTAATCTCATAGCGTTGTGGTCAGAAAAGATGCTTGATATGATTTCAATTTTCTTAAATGTACTGAGGCTTGATTTGTGACCCAAGATGTGATCTATCTTGGAGAATATTCCGTGTGCACTTGAGAAGAAAGTGTAATCTGCTGTTTTGGATGGAATGTCCTGTAAATATCAGTTAAATCCATCTGGTCTTTTGTGTCATTTAAAGCTTGTGTTTCCTTGTTAATTTTCTGTGTGGATGATCTGTCCATTGGTGTAAGTGAGGTATTAAAATCCCCCACTATTATTGTGTTACTGTTGATTTCCTCTTTTATAGCTGTTAGTAGTTGCCTTATGTATTGAGGTGCTCCTATGTTGGGTGCATATATATTTATAATTATTATATCTTCTTCTTGGATTGATCCCTGATCATTATGTAGTGTCCTTCCTTGTCTCTTGTAACATTCTTTATTTTAAAGTCTATTTTATCTGATATGAGTATTGCTACTTCAGCTTTCTTTTGATTTCCATTTACATGGAATATCTTTGTCCATCCCCTCACTTTCAGTCTGCATGTGTCCCTAGGTCTGAAGTGGGTCTGTTGTAGACAGCATATATATGGGTCTGTTTTTTGTATCTGTTCAACGAGCCTGTGTCTTTTGGTTGGAGCATTTAATCCATTCACGTTTAAGGTAATTATCAATACGTATGTTCCTATTACCATTTTCTTAATTGTTTTGGGTTTGTTTTTGTAGGTCCTTTTCTTGTCTTGTGTTTCCCACTTAGAGAAGTTCCTTTAGCATTTGTTGTAGAGCTGGTTTGGTAGTGCTGAATTCTCTTAGCTTTTGCTTGTCTGTAAAGCTTTTGATTTCTCAGTAGAAACTGAATGAGATCCTTGCTGGGTAGAGTAATCTTGGTTGTAGGTTCTTCACTTTCATCACTTTAAATATGTCATGCCACTCCCTTCTGGCCTGTAGATTTTCTGCTGAGAAATCAGCTGTTAACCTTACGGGAGTTCCCTTGTATGTTATTTGTCATTTTTCCCTTTCTGCTTTCAATAATTTTTTTTTGTCTTTAATTTTTGCCAGTTTGATTACTGTGTGTCTCTTCATGTTTCTCCTTGGGTTTATCCTGTATGGGACTCTCTGCACTTCCTGCACTTGGGTGGCTATTTCCTTTCCCATGTTAGGGGAGTTTTTGACTATAATCTCTTCAGATATTTTCTCTGGTCCTTTCTCTCTCTCTTCTCCTTCTGGGACCCCTATAATGCAAATGTTGTTGCATTTAATGTTGTCCCAGAGGTCTCTTAGACTTTCTTCATTTCTTTTCATTCTTTTTTCTTTATTCTGTTCCACAGCAGTGAATTCCACCATTCTGTCTTCCGGGTCCCTTATCTGTTCTTCTGCCTCAGTTATTCTGCTACTGATTCCTTCTAGTGTATTTTTCATTTCAGTTATTGTACTGTTCATCTCTGTTTGTTTGTTGTTTAATTCTTCTAGGTCTTCGTTAAACATTTCTTGCATCTTCTCGACCTTTGCCTCCATTCTTTTTCTGAGGTCCAGGATCATCTTTACTATCATTATTCTGAATTCTTCTTCTGGAAGATTGCCTATATCCAGTTCATTTAGTTGTTTTTCTGGGGTTTTATCTTGTTCCTTCTTCTGGTACATAGCCCTCTGCCTTTTCATCTTGTCTGTCTTTCTGTGAATGTGGTTTTTGTTCCACAGGCTGCAGGGTTGTAATTCTTCTTGCTTTTGCTGTCTGCCCTCTGGTGGATGAGGCTATGTAAGAGGCTTGTGCAAGTTTCCTAGTTGGAGGAACTGGTAGTGGGTAGAGCTGGCTGTTGCTCTGGTGGGCAGAGCTCAGTGAAACTTTAATCTCCTTGTCTGCTGATGGGTGGGACTGGGTTCCCTCCCTATTGATTGTTTGACCTGAGGCGACCCAACACTGGAGCCTACCTGGGCTCTTTGGTGGGTTTAATGGCAGACTCTGGGAGGGCTTAAGCCAAGGAGTACTTCCCAGAACTTCTGCTGCCAGTGTCCTTGTCCTCATGGTGACACAGAGCCAACCCCTGCCTCTGCAGAAGGCCCCTGCCTCCAACACTAGCAGGTAGGTCTGGTTCAGTCTCCCCTGGGGTCACTGCTCCTTCCCCTGGGTCCCGATGCACACACTAATTTGTGTGTGCCCTCCAAGAGTGTAGTCTCTGTTTCCCCCAGTCCTGTTGAAGTCCTGCAATCAAGTCCCGCTAGGCTTCAAAGTCTGATTCTCTAGGAATTCCTTCTCCCGTTGCCAGACCCTCAGGTTGGGAAGCCTGACGTTGGGCTCAGAACGTTCACTCCAGTGGGTGGACTTCTGTGGTATTAGTGTTGTCAGGTTTGTGAGTCACCCACTCAGCAGTTATGGGATTCGATTTTATTGTGATTGCACCCCTCCTACCGTCTCATTTTGTCCTGTCCTTTGTCTTTGGATGTGGGGTATCTTTTTTGGTGAGTTCCAGTGCCTTCCTGTCGATGATTGTTGAAAGTGATTTCTAGATAGCAATGACACAATACACGTTAAGCTCTTAGGAGAGTACTTAGCTTACAATAGATGATCTGTAAATATGAACAACCATGATTTTAAAAATATTACCTTTTAAAAATTTAACAGGTAATCTTTATTTCTAAGATTTCTTTTTTGTTCCCAAGGAGCATCTTATTTAAAAAGGGCAGGGTAATTTGTGACAACGTGGATGAACCTGAAGGGTATCGTGCTAAGTGAAATAACCCAGACAGAGAAAGATAAATACTGGATGGTACCACTTATATGTGGAACCTAAAAAAAGAAGTTGAACAGATATTGTTGCCGGGGGCTGGGTGGGAGAAATGGGGAGAGGTTGGTCAAAAGATACAAACGTCCAGTTATAAGATGAATAAGTTCTGAGGATCTAATGTACAACGTGGTAACTGTAGTCAACAATACTGTATTGTGTACTTGAAATTTGCTAAGAGAGTATTTAGTGTTTTTACCAAAAAAAAAAAAAAGTAACTATGTGAAGTGATGTGTGAATTCACTTGATTATGGCAGCCATTTTACAATGTACATGTAAACCATGTTGTACACATTATACTACAATTGTATCTGTCAGTTTTACCTCAGTAATGCTGGAGTAAAATCCTGTTTCACAATTTAAAATAATTAATAACAGGCAAAAAAATAAAAAAGGGCAGGCCTTCTTTTTGATTTATTATCCTGCTGCCTGTTACAGAGGATGAGAAAACTTAAATTTCTGTTCCCCACTTGCATTAACTTTGTTTTAATGGGGGTTATTTTCTCTGATTGGTCCCCTGGCCCACTTTTTTGAGTGGCTGTTCCATTTCATATGTCTGGTTATTATTCATGGTCTGCTAATATTTATAAATGAAGGACTTGATTACTCAGTGCGGGTAACTGATGTGGTCACTGCCTGCAGTTATGTGGGTTAGTGTTTCCTTTTTCCTGATTGATTTTCCCCCAAGTGCATGTATGGAGGTGATTGATAGGTTAGTGGTTTGATTCTTTGGCTCCACTGCTCCTCCTTTCAATGTGTTGAATGGGAGCTTGTAGGCCTATTCTTGGCTGTGCTATGCAGTAAGCTGGGTGCGTGTGGATGGCTTCTGTTCAGTGTGGGTGGCAAGTGTTCAACTATTTAAAAGTGGTAGGATTACGTACCTGATTGGAATATTCACTTTATAACATTTGACATGTTGTTGTATTTCTTTACAGGGATACACATGGCTTGATAAAAGCCATTATGAAATTATTACAAATGCAAGCTGTTAAAGAAGGACATGGAGGAGAGAAGAATATTCAGGATATATATAATATTAGGTATGCCTTTTCTCCTTTCTTTTGAAACTTTTTTTTTTGGTGAATTGTTAAATAAGTTATAAATTGAGACATGCTAATCCATTAAGAATTAGTATGTTTAACTCAGCAAGGACTATGAGTCTTGCCCTCTCGGAAGTTAGTATTTCAAAGAGACAGGATTGAGATAGAGTTGACTACTATATGCTGAGTATCACCAACGTGGCTTTCAGGGTTGTTTCCTTGAAATTGGAATCTTTTATCCAAAATTCAGGTCATTTGTTTTGCTCTGGGTTATAGAACCATCTTCCCAATACTATGAAAACTGAAGAGTTCATTGGACAGATGTACTAAGAGCAGGAGGGACTTAGTTTAGGCAGGAGGGTAAACTTCCTCACTATAAAAAGTAATAGGAGGACTATTCAAGGGTTATTACCCAGGGCAAGGTCAGTACTTAGGAGCATTGATTTGCCTTTTTTTTTTGGTCATCTACAGAATGTAACATGGTAGAATTATTTTAAAAGAAACTATACACAGCAACAGTTATGTTGAAATATATTGGATTTTATGGCAGAGTTTGGATAAGGGAAGGCGTCATGCTTACTTTTGAAGGTGACCTTAACCATTGCCTTGAAGGTCCTAGAAAGTCATTTTTTAAGAGAGGGGCTCCTTAGTGAGCAGGGGATCCCAGAAGGTGCCATGTAACCAGTGTATGTTGTCCTGAAAACTCTGTTCAGTGATGCATCTAGAATATGCGTTTCAAAAGAATGAGACCATGAGACCAGAAACAAGGGCACTGGTTCTGGGGGAAAATGACCTACATAGGCTATGACGATCCAACAGGGAAAGTAAATCATACCTGTGAACTGTCATTGGCTTGAGCATACAAGACGTGCAGTTTTGAGCATTTGACACCACAGCTATCAGAAGCTGTGCGTGCCTCTCCAAAGTATAATAATACGTGGTACCTGTTACTTACGTATATTTATAGTACTTTCCTTTTGATAATAAGTAAACAGTGTCTCATATATTACAGTGCTCTTTCCTGATTTTTTTTTAATGTCTTTATTGGAGTATAATTTTCCTGATATTTTAATGCTATTTATCATCTTTATTTTTATGAGCACATTATCGAGAGTTTCTTAAGTCACTTTTTAAAAACAAGGTCAGATTTGCATTTTATATATTTTTTCTTAATTAAAAAATTATTTATTTATTTATTTGGCTGTGCCGGGTCTTAGTTGTGGCACACGGGATCTAGTTCCCTGAATAGGATCGAACCCAGGCCCCCTGCATTGGGAGCATGGAGTCTTAACCACTGGATCACCAGGGAAGTCCCTGTTAACATGTTTTTTGAATGTTTTCAAAAACACAGAAAAGATGGAAGAATGTAGTACAATGGATTCGTTAATTCATTGTTAACTTATTAGTTAACTTGGTTTATTTTAAATTGGGGAAGCAAAAGGAAAATTATTTATTTGAAAATACTATGGAAACTTTGGGTGTGCAGGAGAAAGTTTTCAAAATTGATAAATTTGCTTTTCTTTTTAAAATATGCATTACCTGAACCAGAAATGAACCTAAGGAGTAGATGAGCAGAACTTAATGTTTCTAGATGAGTCGTATAAGCACGTGTGTTCTCTTTTTTTGAAAGAAGTTCAACCTCTTGGGCCAGAGTTCCAGAATGGAAAATAATTCCACTTCATTGTTGTTCAGTTGGAGTTATTTACCTATTTTAAAATAGGAAAGCTATTGAACTTTTACATTTTTATATAACAGTTTTATTGAGAATAATTCATATACCATACAATTGACTCATTTAAGGTACAATTCAATGATTTTTAGTATATTCACAGAGTCATGTAACCATTGCAATAACCAATTTTAGGACATTTTCATCATTCCCTCAAATTCCTCACCGATTAGCAGTAGCTCTATTTTTTCCTCCACCCAGTTGGGTGTTTTTAATTCAATGGTTCTCAACACTGGCTGCTCAGAACCACCTGGGTATGCCTAAAAACAAACAAAAATAGGAACAATGAAATACCCTAGACCAACTGAATTAGATTCTCTGCCATGAGGCCTAAGCTTTTGTAGTTTCAAAAAGGTCCCAGGCAATTCTGATTGACAGTGAGTATAAGATGGTGTGTTAGCGGCTGTCTACTATGCATTCTGATCACCTGAGACCTTGTTGAATGGCAGATTCTCTTTCCTTAGGTCTAAGGTGGACTCAGGATTCTTGTCTAACAAGCTCCCAGGTGATGCTGATGCTGACACTGACACTGACGCTGATGCTGCTGTTTCCCCACCTGCTATAAGTAGCAGAGCTATGAGCAGCATTAGCAGTTCCTGGGAGCTTGTTAGGAATGCAGAATCTCGGACTCCATCTCAGATTATCTGAATTAGAGTCCACATTTTAGTAAGATTTTCCAGGTAGTTCACAGGCACCTTTAAGTTTAAGAAGCACTAGTTTTGATGATGATAGAAGGAAATTTTCCATCACACAGAAGAATCGGAGTTAGTGTCATTTTCATACTGATTGTCCTCACTGTGTGCAAGTGCTAAACTTTCAGTTACCTATAATGTTTCACCTGTTTTCCTATTTAGAATTAGTTTTCTCCAGTAGTTGGTTCTTTTAACTGCAGTCTTGTTTTCAGAAGACAATAGATGCAAGGTGTGGATAGGGAGCCTAGTTTGAGGAGCTGAAATCATACTGGATATATAAGGTTTGTCTGCAGAGTGGTGGCACATTAAGAGGACCAGAATCAATCACCTGAGTTGGCATAATCCAGTAATGTTTATGGAGGGCCCTTATGTGGATGGCTGTTTGGCACTATAAATCAGTAGAGTGTAATCAAGTGTATAAGAGTCTTAAGTTCCTCCAGGGGGGATTGTGGGCAGAAACACAGGAGAGGTGAGCCTGGAGAGCAGATTTCCCTCAAGAGAGCTATGATTGCCTGAGTCAAGCATAAAATTGTCATGCTGTTTTAGAATCTTCTTTGCCACATGTTGGTTAGCAATATCATCCAGCCTTGGAGAGGAAGGCTGATGAGCTCTGTATGAAAGCATAAAAAGGATATGAGAAGCTTAGAACTCCGCTGAAAGGTGTTCCCTGGTTATGCCGTAGGATTGATTTAAAATGGAAGTAGTATGACAAATAATTATAAGCTTTCTGGGCATGAAACTCATCTGTGTTTTTATGGTATTAAGGACTCTGCTACTATACAGTTGGATTTTAAGTGTTTCTCACTTCTTTTTGTCCTAATAGCTGATTAATTTGAATTATAGTAAAACAGAATATGTGGTCATCTTATTTTTTATTAGAATTTTTTTAAAAATTGAGGTAACAGCGGTTTATATTACTGTTTCATGTGTACAACATTATATTTTGACCTATATACACTACAGTATGCTCACCACGAAAAGTTTAGTTTCCATCTGTCACCGTATAGTTGATCCCATTTATCTGTTTCTCCCTCCTCCTACTTCCTTTCCTCTCTGGTAATCACTAATCTGTTCTCGGTATCTATTTGTTTGCTTTTGTGTGGTTTATTTTGTTTGTTTATTTATTTTTAATATTCCACATGTGAGTGAAATCATACGGTATTCGTCTTTCTCCGTTGGACTCATTTCACTTAGCATACTACCCTCAATGTCCATCCAGGGGTTGCAAATGGCAAGATTTCATCTTTTTTTATGGCTGAGTAGTATTTAATTGTACATATGTACCACATCTTCTTTATCCATACATCCATCAATGGGTAACTTAGGTTGTTTCCATATCTTGGCTGTTGTAAATAATGCTGTGATGAACATTGGGGTGCATATATCTTTTTGAATTAGTGTTTTCATATTCTTCTGATAAATACCCAGAAGAAGACATTTGCAAATCATATATCCAATAAGGGGTTAATATCTAAAATATGTAAAGAACTTGTACAACTCAACAGCAAAAAACGAAATAACCTGATTAAAAAATGGGCAGAGGATCTGGGTAGACATTTTTCCAGAGGAGACCTACAGATGGCCAATAGGCACAGGAAATGATGTTCAACATCACTGTATTTATTAGGGAAATGCAAATCAAAACCACAGTGAGATATCACATCATGCCCGTTTGAATGGCTATTATCAAAAAGGCAAGAAATAAGTGTTGGAGAGGATATGGAGAAAAGGGAACCTTTATATATTGTTGGTGGGAAGGTAAATTGGTGCAGCCACTATGGAAAACAGTTTGGAGATTCCTCAAAAAATTAAGAATAGAACTGCCACATGATCCAGCTGTTTCTTTTCTGGGTATTTATGTTGTCATTTTAAATGGGTCTGCCCTGAATTGCTTAAGTCGTTCCAGTTAGGGAGCGAAGAGAGAGGGAGATGTGAGGACCCAGAATGTTAGCCAGGGGCTTCCCTTGGTTCCTGTGACTTTCCTGAAGGAGCTTTAGAGTGGGTCTTCTCTTTGTTGAACCCAGAGCTCAGTGGCTCTCAAACTTCCTGTGCCTAAGAACCGCCTGGGGAGCTTGTTATGAGTACAGCTTCTCAAGCCCACTTGCCAGAGATTCTCATTCATTCAGTAGGTTTTGCAATGAGACTCAGGAATACAGCGGCTGGGTGATGGATATAGGTCATTTGTGGATCATGCTTGAGCAATATTGCTTGAGCCCCTGGGAACTTCGTGGTACCATATATGAACTTAGTAGTACTTAGCTGCAGGGAGCCCCTTGGGGTAGACTGGGAGGGGTCTTGGGTGGTTAATCATGTCTCCTGGCCTCTGTTCCGTATTAGGAAGGCAAAAGGTTTGTTTGCTCCTAACTTAGGCACTGAGGCACCAAGTTCATCTTACTGCGTCTACCATGGACATTAGAGAGTCCAAGAGCAGAACAAAACAGCAATTCTAATGGAAAAGCAATCCAATGAGAGCAAGCCAAGTGTGGATGCAAGTGAGATTTAAACCTCACTGCTCTCTGTTCAATGAGTAATTCCATGACCCCAACAAGTTAGTGTTCTGTATGGTCAGACAGTAGACGCTGGTAGGAACAGGAGGGGAAGAGAGCCCTCAGCACCTTTCTACAAACCAAGGATGGTATTTAGTGTTTACAGTGCATAAGGAGCTCTTGCTCAGAGTTTTTCATATATGTGTCTGGAACATGCACTTTAACAAGAGATTTGGATACAGAAGTGATCTACCCATCGTGCTTTGAGATACATCAGATTAGAGTGTGTGTAGCCAATAAAGTTCATTTTGTGTCACTGGACTCTTCTATAGTTCAGTGGCTTAAACAAGATTAAATGGGGTTATTTAAATGGAGTTTCAATTCCCAGTGCCTTTTAGGATGGGGGTAAACTGGAAGAACAGTGAAGCACATTTGACTGCTGTGATTAAATGAAGAGCGTATGTCAAGTGTAAAACTCTAGGCCCAGGAGTCTCAATTCTGGTTGCACCATTAGAGCCCACTGAGGAACTTTTAAATGTATTAGTTCCCTGGGCTCTCCCTAGAATGAGTAGGGGTCAGCCTCAAGCATTGGTAATTTTTCAAAGCTTCCTAGATGGTTTCCAGTGTGCTGGTTCAACTGAGAACCACTGGCCAATTGTTGCAGTGAGGCAGTGGGGCTTCATTGTTGCCAGACCTCCAGATCTTTCAATATTAATAACATTTTATATGAAATATCCTCACTAATAAATGTTGGAAAGCAATTCCAAGTTTTGAAAATACAGGGTAGGCAGACCAAACACGTTTGCTCACAGGATGCAATCCAAGGGCAACAGTTTGTGACCTCTGGTTTAGGCATTTAACTGTTTTCAAAAACTTTAAAAGCCCCTTTTTACCTGTGAACAATTTTTTTTAACATTTTTATTGGAGTATAATTGCTTTACAATGGTGTGTTAGTTTCTGCTTTATAACAAAGTGAATCAGTTATACATATACATGTGTCCCCATATCTCTCCCTCTTGCATCTCCCTCCCTCCCACCCTCCCTATCCCACCCCTCTAGGTGGTCACAAAGCACGGAGCTGATCTCCCTGTGCTATGAGACTGCTTCGCACTAGCTATTTATTTTACATTTGGTAGTGTATATAAGTCCATGCCAGTCTCTCACTTCGTCCCAGCTTACCCTTTCCCCTACCCATGTCCTCAAGTCCATTCTCTATGTCTGCGTCTTTATTCCTGTCCTGCCCCTAGGTTCCTCAGAACGTTTTTTTTTAGATTCCATATATATGTGTTAGCATACGGTATTTGTTTTTCTTTCTGACTTCACTCTGTATGACAGTCTCTAGGTCCATTCACCTCACTACAAATAACTCAATTTTGTTTCTTTTTATGGCTGAGTAATATTCCATTGTATATACGTGCCACATCTTTATCCATTCATCTGTCAATGGACACTTAGGTTGCTTCCATGTCCTGGCTATTGTAGATAGAGCTGCAATGAACACTGTGGTACATGACTCTTTGAATTATGGTTTTCTCAGGGTATATGTCCAGTAGTGGGATTGCTGGGTCGTATGGTAGTTCTAGTTTTCATTTTTTAAGGAACCTCCATACTGCTCCATAGTGGCTGTATCAATTTACATTCCCACCCTGTGAACAATTTTTATACTAATCAGTTAAAAAAAAAAAAAGCGACTAGTAAGATATCCTTTACTTCAGGCTTATTTTTCCCCTGCCCTTTTTGTTTGGTCTGAATTTTCTTTTGGTTAGTTTGAAGGGGAGCTCCTTGTTCATGAACCTCTTTTTTTTTTTTTTTTTTTTTTTTTGTGGTATGCGGGCTTCTCACTGTTGTGGCCTCTCCAGTTGCGGAGCACAGGCTCTGGACGCACAGGCTCCGGACGCACAGGCTCAGCGGCCACGGCTCACGGGCCCAGCCGCTCTGCGGCATGTGGGATCCTCCCGGATCGGGGCACGAACCCGTGTCCCCTGCATCAGCAGGCGGACTGTCAACCACTGCACCACCAGGGAAGCCCCTGAACTCCACTTTTTAATAACACACTATGTTTTAAGTTATTTCAACATTCTCTAACATTGACCATATAGGAAGTGCAGCAGAGAACCAACATTTGCCTGGTATTTTGGTTGCAAGCAAGAATGACGAAACTAAATTTTTATGATTCATAAATTATTAGAGGCTCATTTTCTCTGTAATACGCCATTTTTTCCCTTAAAATTTTATCATGTACTTTTGCTTTTAATTTTTCCTGTGCGTATTCATATAATGGCAATCTTTTTAAGATCTCTCTTGCCTCAGCTGAAGTGAGGAAATAGCTGTGAATTCATGAGCAGTAACTGCTTGTTCCAGAATTTGTGCATCATTCTGATGTGCCAGACAGTGGCTGACATGTACAAATATCAAATGTTGAGAATCTTATTTGTGGAAAGGGTTGGTCTGATCAACATCAAGCTGTACTTTCTGAAATAAGGGAATATTAAATGTTTTTGGCAGATGGTGTGCTCTGAAATGGGTGATAAGGCCAATAGTGATGGATGGTGATACCCTGAGTAGATGAAAGTTATGTACTCTATGTGTATTTGTGCATCTCTTTGTGCAGTGTTATGAGTTTATTTAGATGGAGAGTTAGTTTTAAGAACTTAAAGATGTGTGTCCAAAAGACTGAGGTACTTTGTGATTCATACCTTTTTTGTTTTGTTTTTTTCACTTATCTCTTAAGGCAAATACATTCATTCCTTAGGGCCATCAAACAGAAACAAGAGAAAGTCCCAAGGTAAATACTGACACAAAGTGCACTAAGACCAGTTTGTAGTTGTGGATGTCAAAATGTAGCTCCAGTTTTAATTTTGATAGCTAGCTTCTTCTCAGCATTAAGCCCTTTTTGCATTTTCTCTTATACCCATTTTGGTGTGTGAGATGGAGTCAACCATGCGAAGAGTGCAGGAAGAACATTTCTAGATCTAGGGAAAAGCATGTGCCTAGCTGCTGCTGTGTGAGAGAGCCTGGTGCCCCAGGAGAACTAACAGGAGGCCGGGGGCCTGGAGCTTAGTGTTCAAGGAAGGGAGAGGCCAAGACAGAGGCCCAGGGGAGGTGGGCATGGCTTAGAAGATGCAAGACCATGGCAAAGGCTTTGGGCTTTCTTTAAAGAGTAGTGGGGAGACTTCCCTGGTGGTGCAGTGGTTTAGAACCTGCCTGCCAATGCAGGGGACACAGGTTCGATCCCTGGTCTGGGAAGATTCCACATGCCTTGGAGCCACTAAGCCCGTGCGCCACAGCTACTGAACCTGTGCGCCACAACTACTGAGCCTGTGCGCCGCAACTACTGAAGCCCACGTGCCTATAGCCCATGCTCTGCAACAAGAGAAGCCACCGCAATGAGAAGCCTGTGCACTGCAACGAAGAGTAGTCCCCACTCGACGCAACTAGGGAAAACCTGCGCGCAGCAACGAAGACCCCATGCAGCCAAAAATAAATAAATAAATTTATTAAAAAAAAAAGAGTAGTGGGGAGTCATTGAAGGTTTTATTTTTAAACTTATTTTGAAAGAATTTTAAAGTTCCAGAAAAGGTGCAAGAATAGTACAAAAATTTTCCATATGCCATTTACCCAGATTCATCAATTTTTTTACCCTTTGCCACATTTGTGTTATCCTATCCATCTCTCTATATAATTAAAAAAAAATTGAGAGTAGATTACATATATTCAGTAGGGTATGCTTTCTAAGAACAAGGATATTCTCATATATAACCAGAGTATAGTTATCAAATCAAGAAAATTTAACATTGATATCATACTTTTATCTATGGTCCATATTCCAGTTTTGCCATTTGTTTTAATAATGTCCTTTCATACCTTTTTCCTTTTTATTTTTAGTGTATGGGCTCTAGTTTAGGATCATATATTACATTTAATTGTCATATCTGTTTAGTCTTTTAAAATTTGGAACTATTTGGAAAATTTCTCATCCTTTATCTTCTATAACATTGACATTTTTGAATACTATAAAAGTGATGCTATGTCTTTCTCAGGATATCGTATCTGGAGACTGATGTCCATCTTGCCCCTCACTGGTGATTTTAATTTTGATTACTCCATCAAGGTGATGTCTGGTTTCTCTACTGTATAGTTATCATCTTCTTCTTGTAACTAATAAGCAGTCTATGGGGAAGATGCTACGAGACCATGCAAATATCCTGTTCCTTGTTAAACTCACAGCTGCCCCACCCCCATTAATTTTCACTGTGATAATTTCAAAATGGTGATTTCCCAACTCTACCACTCCCTTCAGATTTACTAGTGGCAGTCGAGATATAGATATGCTTTAGATGTGGACATAGTAGGAATCCCTGGGAATTCACTTAATCTATAGATTCTGAAGCCCCACCTCTATAGATTCTGATTTAGAAAGCTTGGGTGGGAGTCAGTGTGGGTACGTAGAATCCATGTATTTTTAAAAAGTCTCAAGAGATTCTGATGTGGAAATAGGTTTGGAAATCACTGGACAAATGGTTAAAACACTCAACAATGTTATATTATTTCATAGTGACATTAGACAAAGACAGTTAACTTTCTTTCCTCCTACATCTGCATCTTTAAAATGGGCACAATTAAGATATCAACCGTGGATATTGAGGTAATAAATGAGATTCTGATTTGAACTTACTTTCTTTGTAAGGGAAATCCAAGTTATTATGATTATTTATATTGGCAGTATGCTTCACATGATACATATGAATTTTTCTAAAATCGAAAGAGGTTAATTAACTTTAAAATAGTATATGACTGAGTTAAGTTTGGAATATTTTTTAATGCCTTTTTGATTGAGATATAATTTGTATACCATAAAATTCACCCTTTTAAAGTGTACAAGTCAGTGGTTTTTATTATACTCACAAAGTTGTTCAACTATACCACTATCTAATTCCAGAACATTTTTATCACCCCCAAAAGAAGCCCCATACCTATTAGCAGTCTTTCTCTAATACCTCCTACTATAGATATAAAACACTGCTTACTTTTCTATCTCTGGATTTGCCTCTTCTGGACATTTCATATAAATAAAATCATACAATATGTGGCCTTTTATGTCTGGCGTCTTCCACATAGCATAATGTTTTTAAGGTTCATCTACACTGTAGCATGATTTAGTACTTCATTCCTTTTATGGCTGAATAATATTTCACTGCATGGATATATCACATTTTATTTATTCTGTAATATTTTTGTATACTTACCAAGTCCAATGAATTTTCAGTGTTATTCCCTTTTACATTTATTTCTGGAGGTAAGCTACTTTTCCTAAGTTCCTGAAAATAAACCTCCTATTCTGTAATTAAGAGTAGTTGTTATTGTTTCTCATTTCTGTGCAAATTTCCTTATCGCATTTATTGTTTCTTAACGAGGTTGCTTAGAATCCCGTAACACTTGAAAAAAAAATCAAGTGTTTTTTTGATTTTTTTGACCATCAGCTATTGTCGTATGTTTCTGTTGTCAAAATAAGCATTTTGCTTTTTGGGGAGCTGATTATTTCAACAGTTGAATATATGATCTAAAGGGATCTCCTGAGGTGTAGATGTTTGGTTTTATTTAGCATAAAGGAAGCATGACACCATTATTAAATTGTCTGTACTTTACAGTCAAGCTGCCATAGGGTTTGGAACCATTAGAATGCATTAATATGTTTTATTTTGCTGAAGTTACAAAAACTTCAGTAGTTGGGGAGCCACCATTTCTAGGCACATAATATATAACTTTTTTTGGGAAACAGAAGCGTACTTTATAGTTTTTTTTGGAAGCAGGAGTTTAACAAGGCTGAATTGCAGTAATTACCTTAGGTATACTTAGCTTTAATTTACTAGCACTTACCCTTTTTTGGAGGGGAGGTCAGGACCTTCTTTGAGAATCTCATAAAAGTTTTGTACCTTCCCCTAGAAAATGTACACATGTACATGTACTCAAAATTTTGCGTATAATTTCAGAGGGCTTGTGAATTCTTGCATTAATGGATAAATGAAATTTTTTACAGAAATTAGGAAAAAGAAGGTGGGAAAGAAGGGGGTATCAGTGTCAGATCTGTCCCTGAGAAAGCTCAGTAGAGTTGAGGATAAGAAAGAAGCTAGGGCAGTAATCGGGAAAGCATAGCCAATAATACGTTCCAAGGGCCATCTGTCTTTTTTATTTTTCGGCATGTGGGACCTTAGTTCCCCAACCAGGGATTGAACCCTAGCTCCCAGAAGTAGAAGTGCAGAGTCTTAACCACTGGACTGCCAGGGAAGTCCCCCATCTATCTTTTTGCAGTTTGATTCCTTCTGTGGCACTGCATGTTTTGCTTCTGTTTTCATTTCCTCTCTTCTCTCCTCTTTCCCACCCAGGGAAGTCTTTGTTCACAGTTTATGGCTCCAATCACCTGGAGTTTACACTTGGGATTTAAAATCAGACCTAAATAATAATCTATACATATTATACAATCTTCCAGTTAGCAATTGCCACTAGAAAATATTTTATAAGTTCTTCTAAGTGTGCATGCTTAATTTGAAAATTGATATGGTAATTTGCTGATAAATGTCTTGAAGAGCATAAAGTGTTGTAATTTTTGCCTTAGCCTATTTATCTTATCTCTAGTTTCCTGCCGCCCCCGCCCCCCCAATCAAGGATGTAACTTAGTAATAGACGTTTTGGACCCCTCCATATCTGTGTGTTTCCCCCCAGCCATCACCTTGTACCTAAAATAGTTCCAGACTTCTGACATTGGCAGACACCTTTGCATTAAAACCCTGCCTCTCAAAATAGGGATCCTGGGAAAGGTTCATTGTGAGGGCAGAACCATTGTGATATGAAGTCTCTTTTCAAAGTCATCTTATCTTTTCCCTATCTGCGTTATAGACCTAAAGAAAGAAGAAAATTAGTCAAAATTGAAATAATTTTTGCTCCAAGTCGTCTCTTTCTGGAAAGGATGAAATGCATTGTCTTAAGACTCAATAGGATAGATAATGATTCACAATTATTGTTTAATTTTTCTTTTTTATAGTAATATTCATTGTGGAATCTTTTTTTTTTTATTGTGGAATCTTAACAATTTTTATTATGCTTTTTTTTTTTTTTTTTGGCTGAGTTGGGTCTTCGTTGCTGCGCACAGGCTTTCTCCAATTGTGGTGAGCGAGGGCCACTCCTCACTGCAGTGAGCGGGCCTCTCACTGCGGTGGCCTCTCCTGTTGCGGAGCACAGGCTCTAGGGGTGTGGGCTTCAGCAGCTGCGGTGCACAGGCCCAGTAGTTGTGGCTCATGGGCTCTAGAGCGCAGGCTCAGTAGTTGTGGCGCATGGGCTTAGTTGCTCCGAGGCATGTGGGATCTTCCCGGACCAGGGATTGAACCCTTGTCCCCTGCATTGGCAGGTGGATTCTTAACCACTGAGCCACCAGGGAAGTCCCTATTACGCATTTTTAATCTTAAAGTCTGCAGAGCTTTTTTTTTTTTTTTTTTTTTAAATCCCACTTTGGCTTCTAACCAGCTCTTTCAAATCAAAATTCAGAGCAGGTAGAGAAATGCTTTTAAAATGCATATTTGATGTAGTAAGTGCTATGCTATGCTTCTGAAAGCGCCAGGGTCACAGCTGCATACATGAAAATGCATGGTGACTGCAGGCATTGTTTCCTCACACAGAAAAGGCAATCTGTGTCTATTGCTGAATTTAAGATGTAAATCAAATCATAGCTTTCCTACATTCAGAGATGTAGCAGAAAGGTTGAGGTGACCCAAAGGTTACAAGTAACTTTTGCTTTTTGCCTACTACAAGACTAATTTTTTTTTTTGCTCCCTCTTTTCTATTAAGATTGATGTATTTATACTTGGAAAGGTGAATCTAGTTACATACATTATTTTATTGTTGTCTCTGCGCTAGTCTAGTGGAACCACGAATTTATCATTTACTCCCTCCTCCCCCGCTCCATTCTGCTAAGATGCATTTACTGCTCTGTGTTGTTGACAGTGTTATTAAAGGGCAGGGAGCCCTGAAATATTAGGTACCAACTCTGCATGCTTCCTCTGTGCTTTTTTTCTCCAAACAATGTGGACTTTGAAACAATGTACTTAGAGGGGTTGCGATGTTGGTTTTTCATGATCCATTCAAAGAGTTTAAAAAGGTGCTTTGGGGAAAGTGTGTGTTTGTTACATTTATTTTAGATGTGCATTTGGCGCTGAAAGGGAAACATAAGAGTAAGAAGATAGACACCCAGCTTTCAAGCTGCTTATGCTCTAGTTTAAGATAAAAATTTACCTGCATGATAATCATAATAGTACCCCATTTATGGAATATTCTGTGTGCTAGTTACTGTATTAAATGCTTTACTTAAAATGGCAGTTAAAACATTTACAAATCATGAAATGGGAAAGTGCCAAAGAACATACAACAAATTGGCTCATCTATGGCAGAAAAATAACAACAATAACAACAACAGCAACAATAATGATAACCACATTTCTCTCTGAAGGAGAAATTACAGGCACTAGAGGCCAATGAAGGGTGACCTGATTGCCTGGTTTGTATTGATTTCAATTTTAGAAACAATGTTATTCTCTTTTAAGAAGAAAACAGAATCTACTGGATGTCTCAAGAGTTAGGAAATCTTGATTTAAAATTTTCTGTGGGCTTATTCTGGATATAGCACTGCATTTCTCTCTGAAGTAAAAAATATAAGATGCTTTATTTCTCTGAGATAAAAATAGGAGACCTCTGTTTTGAGGCCCTAGATTTTATTAGACGTTGGCCTTAAAGCCGTTTAAGCTTGGCATAGAATTACTAATAGTTGAGAGCCATCTTTATTGGTTTCTGCCTTTACAGGATTTGGTTCCACCTCTGGTCCCGAGCAGTACCAAGATTAGGGCTTTAATGGGTGACCTGGGTTCTATAACTTTAGCACTGGAAGGTACTTAGTCTGATTTCTTCATTTTACAGATGAAGAAACTTTGCCCAAGAGAGGTTATTCTCTTGCTTGAGATTACACAGTTTGTTGCAGAGACAGAATGTGAATTTGGAACTCTTGACTCTTTTAATTCAGTGTTTTTCCTCCACTATTTCATGTCGCCTCTCCACTTCTAGTCTTTCTTCTGAGACATGGTTGTGGCAGCATAACAGTAAATGATTTGGATGATGCTGTGTAGGCCCTGCTTATATAAATAATAATAATGATTTCAGTGTCCCACATTTGTGTTTGTTTTTCATAATTGTAGAGCTTATTGTCTGTCACTGTTTGCTTTACAAGTGATCAGGTTGATTGTATGTTCAACCCATCTATCACTTTGAATAAAGTGTTTTAGGCAACTCACTCTTTATGCCTTGAATACCAGGTTTGGGTATAATTGACATTTTAAGGCATAACCCAGGTTTTGTTTTGGTGTTCTTTTGTACCACGTTATTTCTTTTTTTGATCAACAGTCCTTCTAATGAAGAGCAAAATTTACTTTAAATTGTGGATTCTTCCATTTACCTTGACCTTTCTCAGTTGGAGGTACTTGAAAGAAGTGAGGTACTTGAAAGAAGTGGCTAACAAGCATTGAGTGAGAAGAAAGAAAAGAAAAATCTTGAATAATCCATTAATTTAAGAATCAATCCTTGAATATTTCAGGAGTGAACTATACTTAGCCTTATGACTTTTTTTTAACATCTTTATTGGAGTGTAATTGCTTTCCTTATGACATTTTAAATGCTCTAGTTATAATATTTTAAATGGAAAATAACTCTATTTTCTATCATACCAAATTAGCATGCATAATATTTAATGCCATTTGTTTATTTTGGAACATGCTTCTATGTTTTGCAAAGGAATAATTTTACATTTGTTTTCCATTTTAAGTCTTCTAGTTTCTACTCTACCGTTACTCTTGTGCATCTAATGTTAATATTTGATGATTATATTTCCATAAGAATCTTCAAATTTTGAGCATGATGGATTGATTGCTTTTGGTTCAGTATAAAGAAGGATGAAGGTGGGATAATAGTCTTTTTGAATAACTCAGGGCTAGTACCGTGTTTTTGTGAGTTTTGTGCCTCATAGTGCTTGCCATTTTACCTAGTGAGGTGGTTCTTAACCGGGGACAACTGTGGCCCCAGGGGACACTTGGTAATGTCTGGAGACATTTTCGATTGTCATGTGCCTAGGTTGAATGCTATTAGCGTCTAGTGGGTAGAGGTCAGGAATGCTCTTAAACATCCTATAGTGCATTGAACAATGCCAACAACAAAGAATTATCTGATTCCAAATGTCAATAGTGCCAAGATTGAGAACCCCTCATGTATGGCAGTTGCACAGTAAAGTATATTGAATTAAAAACTGTGTCCATTCTATAAAGCATAAGGCTTTACATATTATTTTATATGTGTATTCACATACCAGTTTGATGATTCACAAGGGAGAATTTAGCTCTTTGCTTCAAATTCATTCTTTGCTCAAAGTATTAAAACAAAAATTTGGCAATTATAATTGATTTTAAGTTAGTCGTACTCAGTTGAAATAGTATAATATTGGTAATCAATGTTAATCAGTAGTAATATTCAACGTTTTTAATTTAGACTTCCTTTCTCCCTCGAGGTTTTTAACTTCTTGGAATCAATATTGTATATTATTCCTACAGTATTTCCACTCGGATCTGACATAATCAATTCTCTGGAAAAGTTAATTATCCAGATGTCTAAGTCAGTAATTAATCTGGATAAATCCCTATTTTATATTCTTCTTAATCTCATCTTTAGAGTTTTAAGTCTGAGATACTAAAAAGAATTTGCTGAACCCCAATGCTAGCAAAGCAGGCCTTCAACTTCATGCAACAAAGCAGAGTGGGTCCCACAATTCCAGTAAGGTAGAAGCTAAATTATAACAGAGTTGTTTGCTATATATGCATCATTCCCAATCCTACTTTAAAATTACTATCTCTTACCTCTGTTGATCTGATTTAATCTGGACAAGACTGTTTTTTAAAGGAGATAGATTCTTAACAGTGTTTAAACAGGAGATAGATTCTTGACAGTTTTTGGGGTTGGAATTGAGGGGTGGGAAGAGTTAGAGGGTGACTTATAAGGGAAGAGTATTGCAAAGCACTAAAGTGCTTTATGATCACACAAAAACTATGTGGCAACTTGTTGGATTTTCCTCTTAAATAGTCATGAATGCCACCATTAGCTGGAGGATTAATAGATGGTCATATCTGATGCTCCTCATTTCAATATGGTGCTTGTCAGAAGGAAAACCCATAGCTAAAATAATTGCAGTTGCTGTTCTTTCCTTTTTATTCATGTTTACTTGAACATGACCTACTGAATTCGTAATCTAAGAAGTTTGGCTGATGTGACATACCTGAGAGGCTTTAAGGATTTGTAACATTTGTGTCTTCATATCTGTAGCAACTAGAGCAGAAGCAAATTCTAGATAGGTTTAACTGCCAAAGAGTTTGGAATTTGGAAATGTGATTTTGATAGGATCTTTGAATTTTGGCATAAAAAGTTGCTTGGAGTGATCCCTTAGCAATGGCAGTAATCTGATCAGTCAGAAATAGCCTGTGCTTTAACAAACAGGAGGCTGCCAGCATGTGAAGTTAGTGTCTAATAGATTAGGTGAGGTTGAGGAGAAAATAGAGAGATGGTGTTATAATAACCAGAAACTTTGTAGTAGTGTCAGAGAGGTGTTTAACATGAGGGTTTCAGTGTGATGGATCTGCCATACTTTTCTGTTTAAGAGAGAGAAAAATCAGAAAACTTCCCAACTCCTCACCTCCCTCTTCTGTGGTTTTTCACTTGTACCGGTTTTCAACCTGGCAACACATTGGAATTGCTGGAAGAGTTTTTAAAAATTACTAATGCATGGGCTCCACTTCTAGCAACCCCAGTATAATTGAAGCCTGGGCATTGCATTTTGAAAAGAGCTCCACAGATGAATCAGACATGCAGCCAGGGTTGAGCACCACTGCTTTATAGCAGTGCATCAGAATTGTCTGCAGAGCTATTTTTAGGTCTGGCTGAGGCCTGAGAATTTATTTTCATTTCTAACAAGTTCCCAGGTGATGCTGATATTGCTGGTAAGGCGATCCCATTTTGAGAACCACCAAGAAGGCTGTTGTAAAAAATCATTTGGGTGTAACTGATCTTTTTCTTTTTATAAACATTGCTAGTGCTATATTATTGGGTTAAAAATTAAGATTAAAGAGGGCTTCCCTGGTGGTGCAGTGGTTGAGAGTCCGCCTGCCGATGCAGGGGACACGGGTTCGTGCCCCGGTCCGGGAAGATCCCACGTGCTGCGGAGCGGCTGGGCCCGTGAGCCATGGCCGCTGAGCCTGCACGTCTGGACCCTGTGCTCTGCAACGGGAGAGGCCACAACAGTGAGAGGCCCGCGTACCGCAAAAAAAAAAAAAAAAATTAAGATTAAAGAAAAGTACTATGCATATGATTCTTTTTATGTAAAAAAGATAGATACATCTATATGCTTTGAATTTTTTTTTCAAATAGCATTTTTAATTTTTAAAAAAGTTTGAAAAATAATAGATACACGTATATGTATAACTGAATCACTTTGCTGTACACCTGAACTAACACAACATTGATAATCAACTACAAAATAAAATTAAAAGTTAAAAAAATAAAAGAAGAATGAAATAATGCCATTTGCAGCAACATGGATGGACCTAGAGATGATCATACAAGTGAAGTAAGTCAGACAGAGAAAGACAAATACTCTATGACATCACTTACATGTGGAATCTAAAAAAACAGTACAGGGACTTCCCATCGGTCCAGTGGTTAAGACTTCGCCTTCCAAAGCAAGAGGTGTGGGTTTGATCCCTGGTTGGGGAGCTAGGATCCCACATGCCTCACAGACAAAAATCCAAATCATAAAGCAGAAGCAAAACTGTAAAAAATTCAATAAAGACTTTAAAAATGGTCCACATCAAAAAACATCTTAGGGCTTCCCTGGTGGCGCAGTGGTTGAGAGTCCCCCTGCCGATGCAGGGGACACGGGTTCGTGCCCCGGTCCGGGAAGATCCCACATGCCGCAGAGTGGCTGGGCCCGTGAGCTATGGCTGCTGAGCCTGCGTGTCCGGAGCCTGTGCTCCGCAACGGGAGAGGCCACAACAGTGAGAGGCCCGCGTACCGCAAAAAAAAAAAAAAAAAAAAAACTTAAAAAAAGTAGTACAAATGAACTTATTTACAAAACAGAAACAGACTCACAGACATAGAAAACAAACTTATGGTTATCAAAGGGGAAGGGAGAGGGAAGAGATAAATTGGGAGTATGGGATTAATAGATGCACACTACTATATATAAAATAGGTAAATAACAAGGATTTACTGTATAGCACAGGAAGCTATATTCAATATCTTGTAATAACCTAAAATGGAAAAAAATCGAAAAAAAGAATATATACATATGTATATATGTATAACCGAATCAGTTTGCTGTACACCTGAAACTAGCAATAATAAAAGCCACATCAAAACTTTGTTTAGTACTTCATAGTTTAAAAAGCTAATGAATTTACAATTTCTAGTAGACTTTTTGAACTATTTAAAATAATTTGTTTGTGCTTTTTTCCTTTTTTTTAAAAACCCCATTATATGAGGATCCTTCACATTTCAGATCTTTTATTTTATATAGTCTTTTAGGTACCTTAATCGATGTAGCCCAGATAAAAGATTTGTCCTTGTTCAACAGAAATTTCAAGAATTTATAATTTGCAGTTTATTTGATATGGAAGAAATATTTTCTTTTTTCTCACCTTAAGTATACTGGGGAAACACAGAACCATATACTGAGAAAAATGGGGGTAAGTGGGAACAGAGACGGAGAGATAGTGCTTATAGGTTGGGGCAGTGTTAGAGGAAATGGAACCTTCCAGGTTTGGAAAGAGATCAGCAAGAGGAGGAGGTGGCCAGTGATTTCCAAGAATGCAGGAATCAAGGGGATGGATATGAAAGAGCTACTGGATTGAGAAGCTTGGTCAAAGTCATAGAGCTATTAAATGGCAGAGTCTGCTGTCAAATTTGGGTCTCTAAGACCCGGGTTTATTCTCTTTTCTGGAAAAGAATTAGATATAGGAAAAACATAGTTCTAATGAGCCAACTCTGCAACAAATGCAGCAAATGATATTTTTGTGACAATTTTGAATCTAGATGGTAGTGGCTTTTTTGTAGCTATATTTGGATATTAAGAAGGTGTAGTCCTGAAATGACAGCTTCCAATGTGACTTTCTGTTTTTCAGAAATCATCCTCAGCCTTTGATCACTGTGCTTGAACACAGACCTGATTGCTGGCCAGTACTTTTGCAACAGCTGACAACTTTTTTCCAGCAATGCCCTGAAAGGTAATGTAAAATAAAATAAATGAGGGAGATGTATAGTATATGCTAATTTTAGAGTTTTTCTTTTAAGCTACTTTGATTGTAATGTTTTCTCCTGAAGTAAGGAAATGTCTTAGAGCAGGATATAGTTTTCTATTTTCTTTTTAAGAGTAAGAGAAAAAAATCCTACCAGATTTACTGATTGTTGAAATATTGACTATGAGAAAAGCTATTATTAAATAAACTAAGCATTGGTTAGTTGGGAAAGTTGATTGGAAATATTTGGTAAACTACTGCATGGTACATATGGAAGATAGGTTCTTCCCTCTGGAAATTGATTAGTGAGTTAATCTCTCCATTAGAAACCAGTGCCAGTTGGGATTAAGCAGTCCTGCCAAATGGGACCAGATAGCTGCCATATGTGCAGTTAGTTTAGCTTCACCAAGGCCTTCTGCCTTTTGATGCTCCTCAAAGCTTTCTCACATCCTTGTTACTATGGCACTGGCCCAGGCGGTCATCTCTTACTGTGGCTATTGCCACCTATTCCTAACTGGCATCTCTGCCTCCGATCTCGTCCTGTTCAAGGCCATTCTCTAAGCATCCATCAGGGTGATGCATCAAGAGAGCAGATCTTATTGCATCACTCCCTTTCTTAAGTCGCTGCAGCTGTGATTTTCAAACTGCACTTGCAATGTATAGGCTAAGCATGGAAACACCCTCACACCCCTTCAGCTCTTTTTCTTATAGACTGTTTTTTTATGTGTTGATATCTTATGGAAGCTTTCTATTGGAAAACAATAGTTTGGTCTCTGAAATAGTTGGAAAATCCCTGGGCTACAGGACGAAATCTATTATGTCATGCTAGGCTCTGTGTATGATCTGTTTCACCAATTTTATTTTCTCCTGTCTTTATCTCATAATTTATGAATTATGTATTTCAGCAATACACCGACTTGCTTTGGTTCCACACAGGAAACAGTGCTGTTTCCTCGCCTCTGTGCTTTTTCTGACTAATACCCTAGCCCTTTCTTGATTAATTTCTGTATTTTAAACCTCTGCCTGGTGGTCCAGAGGTTAAGACTCCACGCTTCCACTGCAAGGGGCACGGGTTTGATTCCTGGTCGGGGAATTAAGATCCCACATGCTGTGTGGTGTGGCCAAAAAACTAAAAAAAAAATCAAAAAAATCTCTGCTTAGGTATTGTCTCTCCTAGGAAGTGTGTACTTACCACAGGCTGAATTAGGTGTCTCTTTTACATGCTCCCTTAGTAACTTCAGTTGTGATTTCTGACATCATTATACTTACTGTATGGTCTTATAATTATTCTCCTCCATTAACTGTGAAACTTTCTTACTTTCTTGAGGGCAGGGACTGTGTCTCAATATTCTTCATATTAATAATGCCTGGCACATTTTTGGGTGCTTTATAAATGTTGAATTTATATATGTATACACATGAGGCCCACAGATTGGTGGGGCCCAGGCAGTGGGTTGTAGAGTGCCTCCTAAAATATTATATCACTGCATACTTAGTATGTCACACAAGGTCATGATGGGATGGTACCATTGTCCCATGTAATCCAGTGCCTGAGTTACATTTACCACACTAGCCACGTTCATGTGTTCTTGCTCTTGAAGGTCTTAGAGTGTCCTATACATACAATGTATTAGAACATTATTTCTGAGTCTATAACTTCAATTTTAGATGGAATTTCCAGGCAGGATATACTGCTACAGGAAGTTTTAAAGAGATATAGGGAAACTTGTAATCATCTGCCAGTGATAAAAGTCCATGTAACAATTGAATGAATACCTTAAAATAAACATTATTATCATCCTCTCTTCCCTCACCTAGGACTGCATTTTCGAAGGTAAGATATTAATATTTACTAAAAAAGTCTTTGTTCATCCATGTCAGAAAGCAAAAATAACAAATTTATAAACATTTGTTTAATGAAGTTTCTCTTGTTAAATAGATTGGGATACTTTATAAAAGATGTTGCTGGGCTTCCCTGGTGGCACAGTGGTTGGGAGTCCGCCTGCCGATGCAGGGGACACCCGTTCGTGCCCCGGTCTGGGAGGATCCCACGTGCTGCGGAGCAGCTGGGCCCGTGCGCCATGGCCGCTGAGCCTGCGCGTCCGGAGCCTGTGCTCCGCAGCAAAAAAACATGTTGCTGCTGATGTGCCATATTTGTTGTTAGCTTGTTTTTAGGGTAATCTGTACAAATATCTCTCTTTTCCAATGGTTTAGTTAGTTAGCAAATAATTAACTTACTTTTTGGTTGTTTCATTTCAAAGGATTATTATATTGGAATTTGAAAGTAGTTCTTCTAATGATATATGTCCAGATAGTCATAAGGAGAAGAGATTATTAATTGAGTTTGGTTTACTTATGGATAAGCTTTCATTGACTTATTCCTTTCATTTGAATTCTGGAGTGTTAGAGTATACTATCTAGAGCTTTATAGAAGTTTCAAATTATTTTATATTTATTTGCAAAGAATAATTACAGTCGTCTCATTTCTACTTTTGCACTATGAGACTGTTCTTTGCAGGATGAAATTGATCACCCTGCTTGCATTTTCCGCAGACTGTTAGTTTCTTGAGATTTAATTTTAGAGTAAGTTAACTTAGTAGTTTTTACTTTGTCATTTAGAAGGTAATGAAGGAAGTTTGGTAATTTAATAAGAATATAAATAGTGATTCACAACTATAGGAAGGAGGCAAAATGTGACAATAGCTTGTATTCTAGCTCTTTCTGTGTTAGGAATTGTTGACTAGAGTAGCTGGGTTCACTTTTTTTTTTTTTTGAAAAGTCTACATGCTGTATAATTCCATTTATATAACATTCTGGAAAATGTAAAACTATAGAGTGGCAAACAGATTAGTACTTTCCAGGGGTTTGTTGAGGGGAGGGAGGTAGGGTTAAAAAGGTGAAGTATAGAGGATTTTTAAGGCAGTAAAAGTATTTCATATGACATTGTAATGGTGGATACACATGACACTATGCATTTATCAATACCCATAGAATTTTACAGCACAAAAAGTGAACTTTAATGTATGCAAATATATGTCTGTGTGTGTGTGTGTGTGTGTGTGTGTGTGTGTGTGTGTATGTATATATATATATATCCCAGAAATGGAATGAAAGATCCCAGGAATGAAAAAAGGAATGAGCTATCAAGTCACACAAAGAATATAGCTGTATTACAAACTGTATTACAAATGTGGGAAGAAACCTCGCTGGAGGTGGTAGAGTAGAAAGGTGCTAGCCTAAATATATGGGTTCACTTTTAATGGAATGTATCAACAGATGTCTTGAAATAGCAGTGTATCGTCGTGCTACATTTTTGGGGGCATGATTCTCCAGTTAAATTCTGCACTGATTTGTAGAAGGCCTGTGGTGTTAAGACTTCACCATTATAGAACTGAGAATTGGGTGAATTGACAATGATGTCAAGGTCTTTAGGGCTGGATACTTCAAGATTATCTAGTCTAACACATAGTTTTTCAGATGAGGGAACTAAGGAGAGCAACATTAAATGACTTGCTCAAGGTCCCATGGCTAGTGGCAGAGTTGGGCCCAAAGGCTCAGTGTTTTGATTTTCATTACAAGTCTTTTCCCACTGCTTCTCCATCCTTGGTGAACATATATGAAAGCCTTGTGTGTAGATACATGCACAATTGGTTGCATTTTTAAACATTCTTAATCACTTTGGGATTTCAGGTTGTTTTATTATTTCCCTTTTCTCCTTAAGCCCTGTTAATTGCATACCCCACTGCAGTGATAGTAGATCATCAGATACCACATAGGAAATGCAAAATCTAAAATCAGGACAGATTAAGCCACAGAGATTTTTAAAAAGTATATTGTTCTAGGAAAGCTCAACATTATGCTCCTGATGTCAAATATTAACAGCAACTTGGAAATATATTTCTTTGTATGAACCTTGCATTTCACCTTCAGCATTTCAAAGTAGGAGAAAACTGATAAGCTATTCATGGATGTTTTTGACACCTGGCTAGTATTTATTCTTTGGGGAGTACATTATTAGCGAGAGATGGAGGAACAATGTTTCTTAAATCTCTTTTCGGCTCCATATTCTAACCCATACATACATTGTCTACTTGCTTAATCTATGAAACTTCTTTTAGTTTCCTAAAGCGGGTAGTGTGATAAAGCCATATGTTTCATAATTATGAACTCATAATTCTTTTTGTTTTTTATGGATTGTGTGTTTGTGCTCATGAAAAAAAAAATCCCTCCAGATTGTGAGCATGGATTTCATCAGAGCATGGATTTCATCTGTTTTTGTTTCTTGCTTGGTTTCTAGCACATAGAAGAGTGAATGGTATACTGTAGGAACTCAGAAATTTTGTCAAGCAAATAAATGAATAGATTAAATCTTATCAATTTGGTAACTTTTTAATTTTTATTAATGTTAATGGTGTTTTGAAATCACATTGCTGTGGGATGTATAGTATTATAAAATTATGTTGTCAGGCATAACTCAAATGCCATTTCCTCCAATAAGTATTGCACTTTATACCTTTCTTTTAGCAGTTTTCACTTTCTATTCTCTAGTCCAGAAACAGAGCTGATTGTCCCTGTTAGACTATATGCTTCTTAAGGATAGATAATGCCTGGTTCATCTTTATATCTTATCTAGTAATAACTTGTGTATAATCAATATGAAAAATATTAAAATTGTGATACTTAATCGATGCATGCTAATGGTAAATCCACTCTATAACTTAGTGTAAATGAATCAATTAATTTAATGATTGAGCATCTCTTTGAGGGTCTAGTGTGTACAGTTATTTGGGATACAGCATTAAACAGAAATCCGTGGTTCATGCCCTTATTGGCTTATAGTCTGTCAGGGGATGGAGATATTAAATAAATAATGACAATAAAGTCATTATCCTGTGCAAGCACATAATGGGGATCTGACCAAGGCTAGGTATCAGGGAAGGCCCTCAGGAAGTCATTTTAAAGGGAGAACTGAAAGATGATAGAAATTAGGGAGAAAGGGGAGAGTATTATAGGTAGATGGAACAGCAGGTGAGAAGAAAGCCCAGATGGCTTGATTAGAGATCTGAAAGAAGTTTAGTGTAGTTCAGTGGAGAGTGGAGAAAAGCAAGAAATGAGACTGGAAAGAGGCCAAATTATGAAGGGTTTGTGAATTGGGCTAAGTACTTTATCTTAAGCATAAGTTTTTTCAAGCTGATTAATGACATGATCGAATTTTTATATCTGAAAGGTCATTCTGGCACTTTAGTGTCTTTGGACTTGGAGTTATTGGGATGTATTGTAATCTAAATAGATCCGAAACATATGTAAAGTCTTCCTCCTCTGAGTGGGAAGAACTTAAGAGGAGGGACTTGACAAATTACTTTACCCCTCTCTGCCTCAGTTTCTGTATCTGCATAATGGGATAATAATATTTTTATTTCATAGGGTTGTGGTGAGGATTGATTGAGTTTAAAGGCATAAAGTGCAGTAACTTGCACACTCTGAGTGCTAACAAGTTGACAAGTAAATGTTAACTGTTATCATCATCTTCTTGGGATGTCTGTATGTCTTTGTTTTACATAGGACCTTACCTGTCGAGTTTTTCCAAAAATGCATGCATACTCCTGGAAAAATGGATCCTAACGTCTATAATTCTAAAAAGGTTCTCAGATGATTCTGATGTTCACCAAAGACTGGTCCTGGAGATGTAGATGCTATTCTAATGTGCAAGTAGAAGCCGTCTTAGTCCTGGGCATCAGGCTTGTGGGCTCCAGGTGTTGAGTCATTCTCCCCAGTGTACAAAGAACTGTTTGGCATGGGTTTAGGTGGGTCATGGTGGAATAGAAGAGTCATGAAAAAAAGATACACTCAATGGTATCATAGTTTATGATATGTCATGAACTCTAAGTTGATGTTTGACACTTACTTGCTTGGTACCCTGTTTAACTCAGTTACTGGCTTATGCATTCCATGGCTTACTTGCAGGTCAGAAGTTTCATGTATCCAAATAATGGCACCGTTTCTATGGTATCTGTATTGTGAACCATCCCAGTTACAAGAATATGCTAAACTCCGGCTAGCTCTGCTCAAAGTCTTAGTTCACCCCCGGGTTCTTTGTGACAAAGAAGAACCATCAATATTGGAACAACAGATGCTACAACTGTGTTGCGACATGGTTCCATGTTTGCAGGTAAGGCCTTTCCTCCTCCTTCACTAATATAGCACCAGCATTAGTAAGTGGTGATTGTTATTTTTGTACATAAAATAGAGCCCATGTGATCTGGCAAACAGCTCTAGAAATGCTTGCAGGGTTTCGGAGGTGATGAAGGAAACAAATCTAGATTTCACTTTAATATATACAATGTTAACTAAATTCACAGAAATATAAACCAACATAGTCCATGTTAGGATTACTAGGAATGAAATCTATAAGAAAGACTTCTCAGGGAAAATAATTTTGCATTGAGTTTTTCCTTGTGCTGGAGACTGAGAGGGTTATAAGGAAAAAAAAAGTCCTTTTTGTGGAAGTTTGGAAAAAAGGCATCTCTCTGGGCAGATGCAGCCCTAGGGACACAGGGCTTGACCAGCTGAGTGCTGGCTAGATTCCAGTTTTCACAAGTCCCCTTACAGTGTATGTGGTGACCCTGATGGATCCTGCTCTTGGGAAGACCACAGTCTAGTAAGAGAGCTAAAACAAGTATATATATTTGTATAATTCAAAGTAGATGGATGAAGTATTTTATCCATACAGAGGTATGGATAAAATGCTTAGGGAATTCAGGGGAGAGGTAAATTTGAGCTGTCTCTATAACTACAGATTAAAAAAAAATTCCAGTTGCCAGCTTGTTGTGATTTGGGTGTAGTGATTCATTTATCCCATCCCACCATCTAGGTTTGTTGTTTGCCTAGAATCTGAACACCATGCTGCTTAGCTGATGGAGGGAATCTGTGATTATTTTTCAAGGTGATCACTTGAGGTCACAGATGACCTGTTTTAAGTTTGTGTTAGCAAGGAGTCACTAGAGTGACTCTTTCACGGCTCATAAATAGGCTTTCCTATAATCAAGGAGAGAAAAGTTAATTCAAGTGAATTCTCCTGTGGCTTTTCCAAAGCTTTTGTTTTGTGTGGGCAACAAAGCAATGTATAGGCGGATGTCTTGAACTAGCGTACAGTTTTTCCATACGATGCTTGCATTACCCTGTTCTGTGCTCTTTGGTAGGTGTTTGCCTTCATCGTCATCAACCTATATTGACAAGCCTAAATACTTCTGTAAGTGTGCTCTGTGCAGTATTTCTGGAAATCTGTGGCTTGTTAATATAGTCAAGATAGGTGAGGAAAAAAGAGATCTGTCATTTGGAACTAATTGGGACTAGTGACATAAATACATTTAATAACTTAACAAATCAGCTTTATTGGAATGAAGAATTTGAGAGTTGGGAGGGGTCTTAGTGGCAATGTCATCCATTTTCCCACGGGTTATAGGCATTTCTTATCCTCTCTGAGAGACAACCATCCCACAACTAATTAAATATTTTAGTGATAGGAAGCATGCTATTTTGCAGGGCAACCATTTATTATTATTTTTTTAGCAAGTACTTCTAATTGACCTGCATTTTCCTAAGATTACCCATTAGTCCCCCTTCTTCTCAGAACAAAACAAAATAAGCTTTTTAAAAAGCCCATCTGCATCCTATCTTGTGTTGTTTCTCTCTTCCTTCCTTTTCTTCCCTTTCATCCTTTACTCCCTCCCTCCTTTCTTTTCTTCATCAGTTTCTTTACTTCTCCACATGAAATGGTTTTGACTTTTCACTGTTACTTGCAAGGAATTCTCTAGTTTATTGGTGTTGAGAATGTGTCACTATGAAATGTTCTTCTTAGAGCTGAATACAGTAGTATAGATGTGGTCTGATCCATACTGAGCATTTCAATACCATCATGTTAATTAAAAATTTTTTTCCTGAGAAGTAGCTGTCAACCCTGTTGACCCATAGGTCAATGAGATGATGGTCAGTGAAACTCCTGTTTCTTTTTCTTCTCACTCCAATTGTTCTTCCATTTTGTATTTATGGAATTGTCTTTTTTTGGACTTAACCTGCCTTGAACTTCACTGTTGACTTTGGTCCCAGTAGTTCTTTTTAATTGTGACTTTTGTCATCTCACATATTATTCATTGCACATGTTCTATTTCTACATAAAGAGAAACCATTACTTACAAAGTATTCTTGTTAAGAATTTTGGTAATGTTAAAGATTAGAGAGCCTTTAATGCTAAGTTGCTGAGGTTGTCTTGCAAAAATTTTTTTTATTACGGAAAATTTCAAGTATGTACAAAAAAATGCACTCAAGGAAATATATTGTCAAATAAACATGGGGCTTTACTTTGTTTTAAATTCCTTTCTTGGTGGCCTTTTGCCTTTGCCATTGTATATTTGCAAAAGAATGAAATAATTTAGCTACTGAACTAAGTTATTTCTTATAACTTAAGTATTCTCTGCTGTCTCCTCCCCTTGATCTTTTAATAGTTTTTTTTCTTCTTGTTTGTTCGGAATTAACTTCTCTCTCTGTGTATAACTTATAGTCATTTTGGGTTATTATGGTGGTAACGACTGGTGAAAGGTACAGCTGGTTAACTGTAGGCTTTCCTCTTGATGAATTTAACAGACACAAGGCTCCTGATTGAAGCAGATGGTTCATTGTTTGTAATCTCTGGGAAATGCCAGTGTGTCTGTGAGCAGGACCATATCCTTAATACTAACTCCAGAATTTTGATCAGAACAGCTGGGTTTGAATTGAATTGGGATTTTCAAGAGCACCCAAGTCCTTCCTATCTAATACATTAGCCAGCTGAGAAGACACTACCATTTGAATGTCGTCTTTCACTGCATCTGCCAAGTGTGGAAATGATGCTCTCAGTTAAGGTTGTCTGAGCAAATTTCGTTCAGATGAAGGGCTTAGCAGTGCATTAGAATAACACGCCAACCCTTTCCTTCCAGGCAGCTATGTTGAAATTATAGAAAGGAGAGTCCATTTGGAGAACTCAGAACCAACTTTAATTAATTTCCTTCAACATGTTGGTACTGTCATGTAATTTGTCTTTAAAAATCTGCACTCAGAGTAGTTAGAAAAATAAATGAAAAGAATTTGTGCCAGCCAGCAGTAACAAAAACAGTAGCAAATTGTGTTTTGGTTAGTGACAAAAGGAGAAAGCAGAGTTGTACGGTTTAACTCTCTCTGAGTTACATAAATTTCTTCATCCCTTTTAAGTCTTTATAGGTTTAGAGGAAAAAAATTTTATTGGTAAAGCTTCTTATATAAGCTAAAATTATCCTTTTGTTTGTGTATTATTTTAATATCACAAGATTGTTTCTCAAACAGATGAGAGATTTGATACAGACAACAGAAGTGATGCTGTTTATCGAAGAAGTATATTTAAGCCTTTTGCGTCATCCTGTTTTCTGGAAAATTCAGCTTATCCAGATGACCCTTCAGCTGCTGTGTGTCTGTGAAGTCAGCTTAAACATAACTGGGGAATGCTCATCTTTAATTCACCTTTTAGAGCACAGTGTTGAACTTCTGAAGGAGGTAAGGATTATAAGAAGTTTTAATGTCAGTTATCACTTAAGTAGGTCTTTTAGTAGCAGGGTGGGTGTGCTCTCTTACTTTCTTGCATATCAAAGGTGTTTTGATCTAATACTATTAGATCATACTAGTAATGCATCAATAGTACTACTATCATTTATTATAAAAATGAGTCATTAAATACTCTTTGGAGCATCAGTTAAGGGTCTACCACTGTGGTATTTTTTTCATTTATTCATGTAGAACACAAGTATTGAACACTTATATGCCACACCCTATAGAAGAATTCAGTTGACCCTTGAACAACTTAGGAGTTAGGGGCGCCAATCCTCCACTCAGTGGAAAATACACATATAACTTTACAGTCGGCTCTCCCTATCTGGAGTTCTGCATCCGTTGATTCAACCAACCGCTGATTGTGTAGTACTGTAGTACATATCTATCGACAAAAATCCATGTACGAGTGGACCTGTGCAGTTCAAACCCATGTGTTATTCAAGGGCCACTTGTACTTAGATGAAGAGGCCATTCTGTGACCTCAAGGGGCTTACAAACATGCAAATAAATAATAGTAGTACAATAAGGTAAATTGCTTGTATGGGGGTATATTTAAAGTACCATGGGAGCACAATTTAAGGGAGGTAGGGCATGAGTTCAGATTTGAGGAAGTCTGAGTAGGAGTTTGCTTGGTACAAACCAGAGGCTGAGAAGGCATTCCAGCTGCTGGAACAGCATGTGCCCCAGCACAGAAACATGAGCGAGCAGGCAGGCATGGCTTGTTCAGAAAAAAAGTGTTGAGTGTTGCCAAAGGATTAAGGTGTAAGAGATAAGGCTGGGCCTACCGTGAAGGGTCTTCCATACCACACAAATGAGCTTACATCTTATCTTCTAGGCAGTGGCATGCTATGGAAGACCTTTCAGCAAAGAGGTGCCCTCATATTTTTGTGTGTGGAAGATCATTCTGGCGGGAGTGTGGAGGAGGGTTTAGAGCAGAGCGACACTAATAGGGCAGGAAGTGAGGAGGGATGTCTTAGATTGCTAGGGCTGCCTTAACAAAATATCACAGACTGAGTGGCTTAAACAACAGAAATTTATTTCTCACAGTTCTGAAGACTAGGAAGTCCAAGATGAGGGTGCTGGCCAATTTGATTCCTAGTAAGGGCTCTCGCTCTTCCTGGCTTGAAGAAGGCTGCTCTCTCACTGTGTCGTCACAAAGCAGAGAGAGAGCAAGGATGAGGTCTCTATTGTTTCTTCTTATAAGAACACTAATCCTTTTGTTTTAAGGCCCCACCCTTATGATCTCATTTAACTAATTACTTCCTTACCCCAAATATAGTCAGTTGGCACTTAGGGCTTCAACGTATGTATTTTGGTAAGGGGGAGATCTCAGTCCATGGCAGGGGCTAATTAGGGAAATTAGAGCAGGAAAAGAGAAATATAGGACATTAAATCATTAGGGCTTTGTGGTTGATAACATGGTCAAGGAGAAGGTCCTCGGTAGAGTCTCAGCTTTCTATTTTGGGCAACTGGATGGTGCCGTTCACTTGAGAAATGGTAGCCGATGCTGAAGGGAAGATGATAAATTTAGTTTTAGATATGCTTGGTTTGAGGTATGCATGGGTCATAGATGGATATATGGTTTTAGAATTCAGGATAGAAGCCTAGGCTAAAGGTATAGACTTGTAAATAGATTTCTACTTTGGGGTGGAAATTTTAACCATGGACTTCATGACAGGGCTTGGGATAGAATTCCAGGGGCTGTAAATATTTGGAGTGTACTGATAAAGAGAAGTCTGAGAAAGTACAGCTAGAAGGATTGTATAACAAGCAGAAGAGACAGATGACCATTCCCCCTTTTGAGATACTCCGTCCCATGTCATCTGTCTCAGACATGAAAATCAAGGGAAGGAATATCTCAAAAAGGGGAATGGTCAACAGTGTCCTGGGGAGAGGATTTAAGTATGGGATAGAAAGTCCCCTTAGGATCCAGCAAGTAGAAATTTATTGTTCATGTTAAAGGAAGCAGTTTCAGCAGAGTGATGGTGATAGGAACCAAATTGGAATAAGGGAGTGAATGGTAACCGAGGAAACAGAGAAAGTGAGTGTAGATTTTGGTAGGAGGTGGGAGCCGAGGAAGGCTCAAGTAATCTTTTGTCAGTTTTGTGACTAGCATGGTTTCATGGATGTTGGGACTTTATATATAATATTATATAATGATATATTTGTGTTATATTAATATTATATATATTATCTAGTATAATAGTAATATATATAGTAATATTAAAAATATAATATACATATTATCTATTAGATATAATAGTAATATATAGTAACATGTAATATATGGTAATACATATGTTATAAATTATATAATTAATATAATAAAATAATAATGTCATTCCTATTCAGATGTTTATTTATATCAATTATATATAGTTATACCTATTAGATATAGCTCTAATAGATAATATATTGATATATATTATTATACTAATAATACAAAAATATATAGAAAATATGGATATATAATATTTATAGATAAATAATATATAGAAAATATTAGTTAAATTACTTGGAATTGCCTGTCTTAACTGTAAATGTAATGTACTTAACAGGTAAATCCCATAATGTTCCTTTGTGTTTGTGTGGATTTATGTGAGTAGTAGACAGTTTTTTACGGCAAACACTTTGCTATAGCAGTTAGGTGAAACAGACGAGATCTGTGACGTTTATATTCCAGTCAAATTGTTCAGACTAGAGTGCATAAAAATCACTAGGCAGATTTCATTAAAAATGCAGGACTTCCCTGGTGGCGCAGTGGTTTAGAATCCTCCTGCCAATGCAGGGAACACTGGTTTGAGTCCTGGTCCGGGAAGATCCCACATGCCGCGGAGTAATTAAGCCCGTGCACCATAACTACTGAGGCCCGCGCGGCTAGAGCCCGTGCTCTGCAACAAGAGAAACCACTGCAATGAGAAGTCTGCTCACTGCAACGAAGAGTAGGCCCTGCTTGCTGCAACTAGAAAGTCTGTACGCAGCAATGAAGACCCAACAAAACCTAAATAAATAAATAAAATTGATTCTAAAAAAAAAAAGCAAATGCCTAGGGCCTACCCCTAGAAGTATTGAATTAGCAGGGCTGTGTGGGGCCCAAGCATCTGCATTTTAAACTAGTACCCTCAAATAATTTTCATAATTTTTTTTTTTTTTTTCGCACGTACGGCAAACATCCTTGTAAGCATCAAACAGAGCAAGAAACAGAACTTTTCTGGCCACCCCAGAAGTTTTCCAGGAGCCCGGTCCTAATCACAACCTCCTTTCTCCCCTGACTATCCTGACTTCTATAGTAGTGGCTTCTTTACGTTTCTCTATAGTTTTACTGCCTATGTGTGTATCTGTTCATATCATAATACAGTTTTGGTGTGTGCATGTGTGATCTATCTTTTAGGTATCTTTTACACTAAAGATGGTCTCCTTCCATTCCTTTCCCTACCTCTTTTCTTACTGGCAGTTTGTTTACATATGGAAAAACCTGGCTTATGTGAGCTATGGAGTTTTGTACATCTTGAAATCTGCTGATTGAACCTTGTGGCTCACTTGGACATGTTTCCCAGTTAATAGGTAGTTGGCTATAGAGGCTTGATCAGATTCAGGTTTTTGTTCTGTTTTGTTTTTCATTTCTAAGACCACAGGGAATGGTGTGTTCTTTCATCAAGAAGCACATAATATATGTTGCTCTTCTTTTTATGATGTTGGTTGCTGTTGATGCTCAGTGCGTAGCTCCATTAATTCATTAGGCGTTAAAGAAATGATGTTCTAATTCTATCTATTCTTCTTCATTTATTAGCTGGAATACTTCTATTAAAAAAGTATTTGTTTCTATCTACTATTTGGTTATCCAGTGGTAGAGTTTATATAGAAAAGTTAGGATAAATGCTTGACTCTTTCCCTTTACTTACTAATTTCTAAAAGTATTGTGAACTTATAGATTTAAACATATTTGATGCAATTCAATTTCTTACAGATAATGTCCGCATTAAAATTCAAATTGTCCTGTTTTTGGCCAGTAGGAATCTTTTTAAGTTGGCTCTTGAGTCCAACTTTAAAAATATTATTTATTTTTATTTTTGGCTGTGTTGGGTCTTTGTCGCTGTGTGAAGGCTTTCTCTAGTTGCGGTGAGCAGGGGCTGCTCTTCGTTGCGGTGTGAGGCCTTCTCATTGCGGTGGCTTCTCTTGCTGGGGAGCACAGGCTCTAGGCGCGTGGACTTCAATAGTTGCGGTGCGCCGGCTCTAGAGCTCAGGCTCAGTAGTTGTGGCGCATGAGCTTAGTTCCTCTGCAGCATGTGAGATCTTCCTGGACCAGGGATTGAACCCATGCCCCCTGCATTGGCAGGCGGATTCTTAACCACTGCACCACCAGGGAAGTCTCAAAAATATTATTGATTTTAATGTAGAATTACAGAATACTTTTATTTTGAGCAATGAAATGGTATCTGTGGGAGAAGTTCGTATTTATATTGTGTCTTCCTTCTGCCCAATATTTTAACAATTTTAGAAGTAAGTAAAAAATATGTAGAACTGTTAAAATACTTGTGTTATGAAATTTCCTGTCGCCTAACTCTGTCCCAGTGTTTCTGAGGTGTAAAAGAAAGCCTAGGAAAATTAATTTGCAAACATATATCCTTTCGGTCTATATACCCTTTAATTTGAAACAAAATGAAGTAGAATAAATCAATCTTATTTAGAGGCTATACCTGTATTCCTATATCACTGAGTTTATCAGCTAGATATTCAATTCAAATATTACATTAACTTTTCTTTTCCCCTTTGTTCTTTTTCTACTTTTATATTGGATTTATTTCATTGTACACTGAAAATGGATGTATTTCTTAGGCTACTTTAGTTTCAGTGTATTTGGTCTTAGTTGAACTATTTTTAGCTTATTTAAAGGATAACTTAAGGTGCTTTCCATTTCAAGCAAAATATATGTACTATTTTTTTCTATAAATTTATTTACTTTTTATTTTTTGGCTACATTAGGTCTTTGTTGCTGCATGTGGGTTTTCTCTAGTTGCAGTGAGCAGGGGCTACACTTCGTTGCAGTGCACGGGCTTCTCATTGCAGTGGCTTCTCTTGTTGCAGAGCATGGGCTCTAGGCGTGCGGGCTTCAGTAGTCGTGGCACGCGGGCTCAGTAGTTGTGGCGCACAGGCTTAGTTGCTCCACAGCATGTGGGATCTTCCTGGACCAGGGATGGAACCCGTGTCCCTTGCACTGGCAGGTGGATTCTTAACCACTGTGCCACCAGGGAAGTCCCGAAAAATATGTACTCTTAACAGAAAATGATACTGATTGTAAGGAGACTAGGTAGCTCTCAAAGTGAAGAGTGCTATACATCCCAGCTTTAGTAAGGCTGGGGACCCCTGTTCCCTAACACATTGCTATCAGATGATTCAATCCCACCCACCTTCCTTCACTGTGTATCTCAGTTTATGTTGTCAGATTCCTAGGAAAAATGATCTGATTGGCCCAGCTTGGATCGGTCAACTCTGAGCAGAGGACAGTGTAGGTAGAAAAGCCATGACATGCGATTGTGTGAGCTGGGCTGCCATCTTTGTTGTGTCTGCTTCACATACCTCTGATGCACCTCTGATGTAGTGTGGACTCCAAGGGCTTGCTGTCATTTAGACTCCTGTGACATCTGTGGTCCAGTATAAAGGCATTTCTTTACTTCTTCAGATAGGCTCTAAGTTAGCCTTGGTTCCCCCAGAAGCAGACCCTAAGTTTCCCTAAAGGCAAAAGCAGAACCTGGGTTTCCACAAATGCAAAGGCTTATGCAATAGGAGTTCATTTGCAGGGGTGGTCTCAGGAAGCAGGTGGGAGAGAGACACGAAGAGTGAAATATGAGAGAGACAATGCAAGTATTATCAAGTTGGCCACTGCTATAAGCAATCAGTTGCTCTATATCACAGAATATGCTGAGAAGTATTATGGAATATGTCTCAGAACCTGCCAGAAGGATCCAGAATAAAGGGGGAAGCATTTGTCCCTGGGCTTCTATTGCCAATTTGTCAAGCCTATCGGGCTTTAACTTCCTTGTACTTCTGGATCTCTCAGTGGCCTGGGACAGGAAGCAAGAGTCACTACGGCAATAGCTGTAGTATTTGAAGTAGCACACGAGATGTCCAACACAGGCTTTTATTAAAAGAGCTCATTAAATGATACCATTCTCAGGTGTTCATTAAAAATCAGTCAATCACACAAAAAACTTGTAACCTCTCAGAATTGTAAGCAATTTAAGATCATCTAGTTTAATCATTTACCATTACTTTTCCTTATTTTTGGTGTCTTGATCCTTAGTTCTTTTCCTTTCACCCTCTGTTCTGAACAGGCCAGTCTCACTCTTCCTGGAGGATGTCATTTTCATTTATGCCTTCATACCTTTAAGTTGCATTCCTTTAAAATGCTTCTAGTGCATTTCAGAACCCTGAGAAGCTACTTTGTGGCCCTTCCAGTGATAGCCTGTGTGAAAAAGGCTTTCCAGTGATAGCGTTAGTACAAGTAATACTTTGATTTGTCTCTGATCCTCTTGGTAGCTAGTAAATTTGAAATGTAAATGACCTTGCTGAGTTTTGCTTATTTGGTTGGTTTTTTTTTTTTAAATGAACATGCAGAATTTAAATGCAATTGAGCAAAATGGGAAAGAATGGTGTGATGGTGTATACTGGAAATATATTGGTTTCAAAATGCATTTGTTGTCCTCAAATAGATAACTATTGCTTCATTATTCTCAACTATATTTCAAAACAGTGAACACATATAGGCCCCAAGACACAAATTGGAATATATTCCATTAAAAAAATCCATACATTTTCTTCTTTTGCTAGTTGTTAAAAGTCCATAAACGAGCACGTTAGAAGATTTTGCAGTTTAATTTCACTTTCAGACGGTATAACTAAGATGTAGATATGCATTTATTAATTTGTCCCAGAGTTGATAGCATTTCCAAAATTGTAACTTCTGTGTGTCAGACTAAGTTGTTTTCTCTCTAGTGTTTAACACGAGTCTACCTCACATTTTCTTTTTTTAATTTTTGTGTTTTTTTTAATTTTAATTTTTTGCCTGTCCTCATGATTCATAGGTATTTCTGCTCTGCAGGCACTTCTGTAAATTTCAGAATGAAATAATTTTAGCAAAGTGTGCTGGGCCTTTCTTCTTTAGTTCCGTAATATATTATAATTTTCTTTATTTAGAAACTTCAAGTACTATCTTATGCCACTTGCATTTTATTTATAAGAACTTAATGTACATATCCCTTTTTTCTTTTTCATTTCATTTTACTTGGTAAAATTAATGACTTTAAGTTTCTATCGTTATTGCTTTGCTATATTTAAATATACTTAATAAATTACTGTAATTTAAAAATAATCTCTGCTTCTCTGGTACTGTTTCTTTTATTATAATAACAAGATTTATTAAAATTTGTTAAGTATAATTTATTATGTAAGTTGTATAGATGAATCATGTCTGTATTAGGTAAGCGGACAATTGAGCTACTTTCCAGAAATGAAATACTCTTAAGTATTTCAGGTAGTGTTCAGTGGTTTGCAAAGATTGACTGTTTTGAAGACTACAAGTTTTTCCTCTGAATTAATTTGGTTTATAGTTTATTGCTTTTTGGCCAGATATAACATTTTGAATTTATATGTGACTGCTGTGGCCTTCAACAGTTCTTCCTTTAACACAGCAGGCTTACTGTAAATAATTTTGTACGATAGGTTTATAATATTTCATGTTAAATTTACTCTTCCTGGATACATGTTATAAAGCCTTGGCTCTGGAAACTTCTTCAACTCTTTACTTTTTTTTAGGATTTTCCTGTTGAACCAGTCATAATTGGAATAGCTTTACTACTACTACAGTCTCCGGCAAGTCAGCAGAAGCCAATCTTAAGTCTAGGTAAATAAAAATACACTCACAAGAGTAAAACGTAAGTATAACACAAGTATTGGCAGGAGTCACTTGAACTACATTTCTTGCTGTGCTGTAGAAAAAAAGTCCTGTATACTTTGAGTGTCCATTCTGGAATTTTTCTGTTTAGTCATTATCAAATAGAACTTTCTTTTTCTTATCCAAAAAGGTGTTTTGTGCAAGGTTCCATATACCATAATTTACCAAGTATCTCAGCTGTTCGTTAGGAGATTATGATCTAAATCATATAACAGTGACATTGGTAAATATTTTGAAGGGCATGCCAGCTTATTCACACTTGTATAGCGAACAGAATCAATAGCATAAAACCCTTGAAGGAAAATAAGTGTTTAGCATTTGCGTTTGTTTTTAAAACTCTATATACATGTACTATTCAAAACTGGTGCCACATTGAACGAGACTTAATGTATGATTATTCTCTTAACCTGCCTAGAACAAATGAAAGATAACATTCTTCTGACTCTCCAGTATTGACTTAAAGAAAAGAGAGGAATGGGGCTGAAGGGAGGCAAAAGATGTTCTGTTTACGAATAATGTGGTAAAGAATCAAGGTGCCAGGTCTGGCAGATTGGCAAACAAGTCACACTTTTCAAATGCGGCTTTTACATTAATGTTGCCTTGCTTTAGTTGGGCCACCATAATCCATGTAGTAATGTAGGATCTTGTCTAAATTATGATGTATATGTTATGATGCCATGATATATTGAAACACTGCCACTTTCATTTTTAAAAGGTGCTTGAGGTAGATACCGATTGTGTAGCTCATTCTTCTGGGCATTTTAATTCATCATGATTTTGAGGGTGAATTGCTCTTTCATGTACAGTCTGTCTTGGAAATGGCTTTAGCACATGGAGGGGACCCTTGGCTGTTTTAAGGGCTTTGATTCCTACCCTGCTTTTGCTTATTGGCCCTATGCTCTTTGTACTCTCCTCCCTAGGCCCTTTCTGAACTGCTTTTGCCTTTTTTTCCCTTACAGCAGTACGCATGACATTCTCCTATAGGTATAATTTTCCAGTCCAGTTACTTCTGACAGCCTTAGTTTTGTTATTATTATTTTTGCGGTACGTGGGCCCCACCGTGGTGGCTTCTCCCATTGCGGAGCACAGGCTCCGGACGCGCAGGCTCAGCGACCATGGCTCACGGGCCCAGCCGCTCCGCGGCATGTGGGATCCTCCCGGACCGGGGCACGAACCCGTGTCCCCTGCATCGGCAGACGGACTCGCAACCACTGCGCCACCAGGGAAGCCCATAGTTCACCATTTTTAAGTGTACAATAACGTGCTTTTTAAAGTAAATTTAGAGTTGTGCAACCAGCACCACAGTCTAGTTTTAGAACATTTGCATCAACCCCCCCTCCAAATTTCTTGTGCCCATTTACAGTTAATCCTCATTCCCACCCTCAGCCCCCCAAAACACTAATGTGCTTTCTGTCTCTAAATATGTCTCTTCTGGATATTTCATTTAAATGGATTTTGTTTTTTGACCAAAAAAAAAAAAAAAAAAAAATTCAAAGCCACAGAGAAACCACATTCCTAATTCTGAAGCTATAGTCCTTTATTGTGGCTCATGTATGATAGGCTGATACAGGTTCAAACACTCCAATACTTTTATTATTTGTTGGATAGAAGACTTTTTCTTTTGTAAACCAGTGTCTCTGATTTGAAGTTACTTTAGATAGATTGAATAAACCATATTGAAAACTATTGAGCCAGTATGTCATGTTGAAAAGTAATGAAAAACTATTGTTTAGTAGATTGGGAAAGAGTGTTCAAAGAAATACAATAGCCAAGAGAATATTTGTTATTTCAAATTTTAAAAATGCACAGCACTGATACAATGTTATGCTTCTTAATTATTAACACTGGCCTTGATTGTAAATAGCAATTTATAAAAATGCCTGGAAGATCCATAGTAAAGAATATAGAAATGTTTGTATTATATGAATTTCATGTTTTGTTAAAGATAATGGATTTTCATAATAACTGACAATTATGGATTAAGACTAACATTTAGGCAAAAAATGTAAATTAGTTGTGTCAGAGCAGCAGGGGTTTGTATTTCATGCCATGTTCAGGTTTGACTTCCAAGTGATTTAAAATATAATATTGGACTTCCCTGGTGGTCCAGTGGTTAAGACTTCATGCTTCTACTGCAGGGAGTGCGGTTTCCACCCCTGGTCAGGGAACTAAGATCCCGTATGCTGCATGGCACCGGCAAAAAATAAAAATCAAAAAAATTTTAATTTTTTAAAAAATTTTTTGAATTTGAATTTTTTTAGTGTAGTGGGGAAGTTAGTTGATTACTTTAATAATCTTGCTCTGCAGCCTACAAATAACATCTTTCAGTAAATCAGCGTTCATTCAGTAACTGAAAAGAAAGTATATTTATTCTTTAATTCATTCTGCTTGTAGTCTAGGGGAGACTATACATGTAAGTAAGTGATTGTACATGTGTGTATGTTTCTGATGTGTAAGTTGTGTTTCCATGTTAAAAACAATACTATAAAAATGCGTTGGATTGTTAAGCTGGTTATGGACTTTGAGACTTTGCTGATTTGCTTCTTAGCAGTTACAGCTGAAGGACAGCCCTGCTTCACCTTGTTTACTTCTGCATCTCTTGATACAATTCTCAGCTGGGTTTGTAAGAGAAGCACACATGTTGATCTTGTTATCCATAGATCAGGAGCTCTGCGGTCTCTTGGTTCTGTGGAGGGCAGAGGATCTGACAGGACATAAAGGCAAAAGTTGAATTTTAAAGGAATTCACATTGACCTAAAAAAGAGCTGATTTGACTTTTTGACATATGATATGCATTATCTCTAAAAGTATCATCAAGTTTTCAATTATATACATTAACAGCTTATTTTAGCTAAGAGTTAATTGTTTCATTCTTTTTATTTCTAAAAGGATAAGGTTTATCATCTTAGTTATGTGTCTGACCCAGTTGTAAAGGGGCAAGAAAACTTTTTGCATATTACTCTTAAACAAAATAGCATTTTATTTGACTGTAGTATTAATTTTTTTTTTTTTTTTTTTGCGGTACGCGGGCCTCTCACTGTTGTGGCCTCTCCCGTTGCGGAGCACAGGCTCCTGATGCGCAGGCTCAGCCGCCATGGCTCATGGGCCCAAACGCTCCGCGGCATGTGGGATCCTCCTGGACCGGAGCACGAACCGGTGTCCCCTGCATTGGCAGGCGGACTCTCAACCACTGCACCACCAGGGAAGCCCTGACAGTAGTATTAATTTTAAAACTGTAAATTGTTGTTTTGATAACTAGCTCTGAAGCTTCTCTCTTCTGCTGAGGGTCAGAAAATCCCAAAGTCCTCCTTGCTGCTAGTGATGCCAGTTCTGCAGATATTATCTTCTACTGCCTTGAAAGACTGTATATCCCCAGACGAAGAAGGACCCTCTAGGCAGCAGTTGGCTCTAAACCTTTTAGAAATGGTACAGCAGGAGTGCTACAGAGACGACCACCAAAAGGTAATGAGTTCGTCCTTGTTTCTCTTACATAAAGGTTAATTGGTAATGTGGGGTTTAAGTCACTGCCGATAATCTCACCTCCTAATGATGTATCTGTCTGGGTTTAAATTCTGTCATTGAACTTTACCGTTCTGTCAGGCACTGGTGTAGATGTTAGTATATTCTTCTGGACTGTGAGGGGGCGGTAGTCCGGCTGTGAAATAAGTTTTGGAAATGCTGTGTAATCTTTGTTGCTTGTTGAGTTGCCAGTGTACATTAGTAGTTAAAGGTCCTGAGGAATCCTGCAGAAAAGGAGCTAGTTCTATTTAACCTAGTGCTTCTCCAACATTTCTGAGCATGGAGCCCTTTTTTGTCATCACTGTCAGTTAGTGCGGCTTATTGCTAGACCTGCCACAATCCCTGGTGGGGAATCTCAATTGCCTGGAAGTTCTGGGATCTGTAAGAACTAAGAGGCTTTTGATGCCTCCTGTATGTGGCCCTACTCTGCTGTCACACTCCATTCCTATCCCTGCCTGAGGGCCTCTTACCCCACTCTGCTTTGTCAGTCTCACGGTTCCTGTTAGAATAATGTAGAAGTATTGTCAGTGTCTGGTTAGTGGCTGGGTTCTAGGCCTATATTCGTCAGACTTTTTCTTTTCTGGTACTTGAGTTTTGCCTTTGGTAAAATGTAGTATTATTCCCAGCTATGACTTTTATGGGGATTGAATGAGGACTAAAGAAGATAAAACTGGTGAAGCATCTTAAGTCGCCAGAGAGAGAGGCATTACATAAATGCAAGCTAGTGCCTCAGTTGTTCTGTCTGCAAAAGCAGAGATTCCTCTAATAATGTATGATTAAATGTTCTGGCAGCAAAAATCCAGCCATTGTTAGGGATTGCTGGTCCTGTTCCTTGTTTGATCATACAGCAGAAAGTAGCCTACAGGCAAATTGAATGTATGCTACAGTTTCCTCAATCCTAATTGTTTGACTAAAACTTTAAAACTTGAAATAGGTAATTGATTTGCATTAAGAGAAGGAAGTTCTTGCATCTGCTCTGACAGGACTACGCACTGTGGCCAAAAATTTCTAATAGCTTTTTACCTTCCCTCTTGGTTTGCCCATAGAGAACAATACTTGGATTCTGAATGGGGGTAGGGACAGGGCACTATGTCTGAGAGTTCTGTTCCTTTAAATCATGAGTGATATGTACTGAGGATCACCCTAAATCGAATGTGTAGGTACTCAGCTTACTATTTGTTCAGGTGTGAGTGAATCTTATTCATCAGCACTAATAGCTGGATTTTTCTCTTCAGCAGCTGGTGAAGAGGGAGGAGGAAGGAATGCTATTAGGGGGTAAATGCCTCCTGATGCTAGTGTGCTGCTTTCTTGAGCCTTTGAGTGGATATATGATCACCCTTTAAAATAATTTAAGCCACAGTTTACTGTTGGCTTTTCTTCTGCACCCGTCCAGACTCTAGATTCCAAACATACCTGTAAATTTAACTTGCCCCAAACCCTCTGAGTCTCTTCCTGAATCTTTGCTTTTGCACAGGATGATCTTTTATCTCTTTTGCCTGATCTACTCATTCTTCAAGACCCAGCCAAGTGTTCTCAGCCTCCCTGAGTTAGAATTCATTACTCTCTTTCCTTTGCATCCAAGTACTTTTAGCATTACTCAGTTGTGTTGTGTCTTAATTTAGGGGGTACATATTTGTACATTCGACTATGCTGTGAGCTCACTGAGGGAAGGAATCTTGGCCCTTTTCACACTTTGCCTTTATTCTCTAAGCATGTTAATATTTAAATTGCAACAATTGTTGAACTTTTGGTATTTTTTCCACCCTAGGTGTTTCTGCATTATTTTTTTCAGCTGATTATAGATGGGAAAATTAAAAATAGCAGTTGTTAAACTGAATACTCTATTTTCCACATACTTAAAGAAATAGGTAACACCCTAGCTTATTTGTCTTTGCATCCTCCACACTTGACCTATTGTTGGCCGCATAGTAGACATTCAAGAAATTTCTGTTCAATGAGGAATGTGTGCTTCTGATATGAATACAAAAGATCATTTTACTGTCTTGATTTATTACAGAAAGACATTTAAAATCACAGAGTTTTGTTGTTTATATTTTTATTATTTATTTTTGAATTGGTGACTCCGACTTAAGAGTGTTTGGTTTAGAAATAAAGCGTTTCTTCAGAAGTACAATTCTTCTGATAAATGAAACCAAGGGTAAATATACTGTACCATGTAGTTCTCTATTACCTATCCATTTCTGAAATGTTGATAACCAAGAAATAAAACATATTTTAACTTGTCCCAATTTCTAAGAATTAAAAAAGATATCAAGCCAGCCATTCATCTCTTTCAAATAAAAGATTAACATAATCTAATAAGCTTTTATTTATTTATGGTGTATGAAAAACAGGATCCCTTTGTAGCTGTTAAATGTGATATTTAAAACCACCTATTTGTGTTCTCCTAGGTGAAAATATCAAACACTGGTTGTAAACTCTAAAGTCCTTAAAATCTTGCTGCCCCCTACCCCAAAGAATGTTGGGGGGAGGGTGGAGAAAGCGCCAGTGTATGAGTCAGGGTCTAGTTAGGAGAGAGAAACCACACTGATAATTTGAACAAAGAAAAACTTAATACGAAAAATGGTTAACTAGTAAAAGGTGTTTAATTATTGAAAGCTGTAAATGAGGCTCTAAGGAATATCTCAATAACCAGTGTAGGGAGCAGTTACTACTTCTAGGGCTGAGGGAGAGTACGCAAGGATGGAACTAAATGGATCTCCCCGCTCAAGGCTGATATCACAGCTTGTTGGAAAGATTGCAGTTATGGCCTGCTAGCTGGTGAAGTGTGCTGGGAGTGCCATAGGCCAGAGCTGGGACACAGGAAGCCAACCGCTGGGGTCTCTTGCATGCTCTTGGGAGCCATGGTTGGGTGAAATAAAGTGGGAAAGAGACTTAAAAGCTAAATTCCTGCAATTATATAGTAGGGCAAGATTCAGCTCTGGAGAAATGTTTTAGTCAACAGAAAGATTTAGAGACAGTGTGACTGAGCTAGGATTTGTCATACATTTATTCACTGGTACTTTTTGATAATGTACTTTATTCAAACTTAAATAAAGTACTGTGAACTTTATTACCTTGGAATAAAGCAGTGCCTAGTAGGTTTCATTCACAGTTGCTTTGAAGTAGTATATAATAAGCAGAAAGCATTTTGAATATTTGTCTCTTAAAAAAATCAAAATTTGTAATAGATTGTTGTCCTATTTATAGCTAAAGTTAACATTTATTGAGCACATGCTCTGTGTAAGAAGTTATATGGGTCAACTCATTTCTCACAGTAACTTTGAAATAGTTTTGTTTTGCCATTTCCAGCTGTGTGGCCTTGGACTAATGGTTGAAGCTCTCCGGCCCTTGGCCAGATGGGCAACAAAGCCCCTGCTTCATGGTGCTGTTTATTAAGCATGTCTTACGTTCAGGCTCCATTTTAAGTGCTTTGCCATATATTAAGTCATTTGATTTTATCTCAAACTCTTTGAGGTAGCTAATATTATTGGTCTAATTTTATCCAAGAGTTAACTGAGGCGTAGAGAAGTTAGGTAACTTGCCAAGGGTCATGCAGTGGGAGGCTGGTTATTTTTTTTATTTTTTATTTTTTTTCTGTACGCGGGCCTCTCACTGCTGTGGTATCTCCCGTTGTGGAGCACAGGCTCCGGACGCGCAGGCCCAGTGGCCATGGCTCACAGGCCCAGCCGCTCCGCGGCACTTGGGATCTTCCCAGACCTTGGCACGAATCTGCGTACCTCGCATCGGCAGGCGGACTCTCAACTACTGCGCCGCCAGGGAAGCCCTGGTTATTTTTAAAAATAGATTTATTGAGATAAAATTCTCGTACATATGCTTTACTCATTTAAAGTACACAACTCAATGGCTTTTAGTATATTTGCAGAGTTGTGTACACAACAACACAATCAATTTTAGAACCCTTTTATTACTCCAAAAAGAAACTACTCCCAAATAATATTCCATTGTATGGAGATACCACGTTTTATTTTTTCATTCATCCGTTGAACATTTGGGTTATTTTAATTTTTTGGCTATTGTGAATAATGCTGTTATGAACACTCCTATACAAGTTTTTGTATGGACATAGGTTTTCATTTTTCTTGGGTAGATACCTAGGAGTGGAATTGCTAGGCCATATGGTAACTCCATGTTTGATCATTTGAGGAGCTGCCAGACTTTTCCAAAGCAACTGCACCATTTTACATTACCACTAGCAGTGTATGAAGGTGCCAGTTTCTCTACATCCTTGCCAACACTTGTTATTGCCTGTCTTTTTTATTATAACCATGCTAGTGGGTGTGAAGTGCTATTTTGTTGTGGTTTTGATTTGCATTTCCTTGATGATAATCTTATAATACTCATTTTACAAGTGAAGAAATTGAAATTAGGGAGGTTAATTAACTTCCCCTCATTGAACAGGTAGTGGATGGTAGGATTGAGATTCAGATTTTGTCTGTTTGACAAATAGAGTTTAGATTTGCCTATACTCTATTGCCTCCACTTCGTTCTTTTGAGTTTTTTTTAGCTGAACAGTGATTTATCATCTTTGTGCTGAACTTGGAGTTAATAACAGCATTTCAGATTTACAGGGAAACAGTAAATCAATAGTAAGTTGAAGTAAACTGGTTTCGTAAAAGCTTTTGGTTGGACGTTAAAAGGAATTAGATCTTGGGCTTCTATCATTGTCTTTTTTTTAACTTTTTATTTTATATTGGAGTATAGTCAATTAACAATGTTGTGATAGTTTCAGGTGTACAGCAAAGTGATTCAGTTATACATATACATATATCTATTCTTTTTCAAATTCTTTTCCCATTTAGGTTATTACATAATATTGAGCAGAGTTTCTTGTGCTATACAGTAGGTCCTTGTTGGTTATCCATTTTAAATATAGCAGGTGTACATGTCAATCCCAAACTTCCTAACTATCCCTTCCCTTCACCTTTCCCTGCTAGTAACCATAAATTCATTCTCTAAGTCTGTGAGTCTGTTTCTGTTTTGTATAAGCTCATTTGTATCATTTCTTTTTAGATTCCACACGTAAGCAATATCATACGATATTTCTCTTTCTCTGCCTGAATTACTTCACTCAGTTTGACAGTCTCTAGGTCTGTCCATGTTGCTGCAAATGGCATTATTTCATTCTTTATAATGGCTGAGTAATATTCCACTGTATATATGTGTCACATCTTAATCCATTTCTCTGTTGATGGACATTTAGGTTGCATCCATGTATTGGCTACTGTAAGCAGTGGTGCAATGAACATTGGGTTGCATGTATCCCTTCGGACCATGTTTTTCTCTGGATATGTGCCCAGGAGTGGGATTGAATTGAAGTGTCATATGATAGCGCTATTTTTAGTTTTTTTTTTTTTTTTTTTTTTTGTGGTACGCAGGCCTCTCACTGTTGTGGCCTCTCCCTTTGCAGAGCACAGACTCCGGACGCACAGGCTCAGTGGCCATGGCTCACGGGCCCAGCCGCTCCGCAGCACGTGGGATCTTCCCGGACCGGGGCACGAACCCGTGTCCCCTGCATCGGCAGGTGGACTCTCAACCACTGTGCCACCAGGGAAGCCCTATTTTTAGTTTTTTAAGGAACCTCCATACTGCTCTCCATAGTGGCTGCACCAATTTACCTTCCCACCAACAGTGTAGGGGAGGGTCGCCTTCTCTCCACAGCCTCTCCAATGAAATACCACCTCACACCAGTCAAAATGGTTATCACTGTCTTCTTAATAACATGGATACCGGGGATGGTGTTCATTGTCTTTTGGTGATAATTAACCACTACCAAGCCTCTCAACTCTTGACTAGATTCTTCATAGAGGTGTAGAGTTGAAGGACTCTCTTTAAGGCTTTATCTTTTCCAGTCTTCTGCTTCTGGTCTGGTAAGTGATAAATTCCTTCTAGCAAAAACTGGTCCTACTTTTAAGTGTCTCTAGGTTTGTTTCCACACTCCCTCTCCAGATCAAATCCTGGCCCCATTTTTGTTAAGCCTGTTTTAGCCAACATTATAGATAACTGTTGTTCTTTTAAGTTAATGAAAATCTATATTGTTCACCTGCATTCACGATTTCTTTGTCAGTCCTCTTTAGACAAAGAAGTACTAGCAGATGTCTTATTGTTAATATTTAGTGTACCTGAAAATTTTTATTAGTTTTTTTTAAACATTTATTGGAGTATAATTGCTTTACAATGATGTGTTAGTTTCTGCTTTATAATAAAGTGAATCAGTTATACATATGTCCCCATATCTCTTCCCTCTTGCATCTCCCTCCCTCCCACCCTCCCTATCCCACCCCTCTAGGTGGTCACAAAGCACCGAGCTGATCTCCCTGTGCTATGCTGCTGCTTGCTACTAGCTATTTTACGTTTAGTAGTGTATATATGTCCATGCAACTCTCTCACTTTGTCCCAGCTTACCCTTCCGCACCCCGTATCCTCAAGTCCATTCTCTAGTAGGTCTGCATCTGTATTCCCATCTTGCCCTTAGGTTCTTCATGACCTTTTTTTGTAGATTCCATATATATGTGTTAGCATATGGTATTTGTTTTTCTCTTTCTGACTTACTTCACTCTGTATGAAAGACTCTAGGTCCATCCACCTCACTACAAATACCTGTTTTGTTCCTTTTTATGGCTGAGTATTATTCCATTGTATATATGTGTCACATCTTCTTTATCCATTCATCTGTTGATGGACACTTAGCTTGCTTCCATATCCTGGCTATTGTAAATAGAGCTGCAATGAACATTTTGGTACACGACTCTTTTTGAATTATGGTTTTCTCAGGGTGTATGCCCAGTAGTGGGGTTGCTGAGTCCTATGGTAGTTCTATTTCTATTTTTTTAGGGAATATCCATACTGTTCCATAGTGGCTGTATCAATTTACATTCCCACCAACAGTGCAAGAGGGTTCCCTGTTCTCCACACCCTCTCCAGCATTTATTGTTTGTAGATTTTTTGATGATGGCCATTCTGACTGGTGTGAGGTGATACCTCATTGTAGTTTTGACTTGCATTTCTCTAATGATTAATGATGTTGAGCATTCTTTCATGTGTCTGTTGGCAATCTGTATATCTTCTTTGGAGAAATGTCTATTTAGGTCTTCTGCCCAATTTTGGATTGGGTTGTTTGTTTTTGGATATTAAGCTGCATGAGCTGCTTGTAAATTTTGGAGATTAATCCTTTGTCAGTTGCTTCATTTGCAAATATTTTCTCCCATTCTGAGGGTTGTCTTTTTTTTTTTTTTCGGTACACGGGCCTCTCACTGTTGTGGCCTCTCCCGTTGTGGAGCACAGGCTCCAGACGCGCAGGCTCAGCGGCCATGGCTCACGGGACTAGCCGTTCTGCGGCATGTGGGATCTTCCCGGACCAGGGCACGAACCCGTGTCCCCTCCATCGGCAGGCAGACTCTCAACCACTGCGCCACCAGGGAAGCCCCCTGAGGGTTGTCTTTTCATATTAGGTTTTTAAAAAGTAAAGGTTCGCAAGTATTTCACGTCTGAAGATGATTTGCAACCAGTTAATATTCAGTTAAATGTTATTTTTCTGTGTTTTCTTCTCTCTTATTTTTTTTATTGAGATATAGTTCACCTGACATGAACCTCTCTTTTATTTTTAAACACCTACTTTCTCCTCTAAAACACAGGGCCTACCAGCACTTTCACAGGTCCTCCCCCAGGCGGTGGGGCTAGGATTTGGTAGCTGGTGCTGAGAGAAAACCTTTGGTGGCACCTTTGCCCTGGGACTGTGCCAGTGGCAGCTGTCACTCAATGGGACAGAGAGGCCGTTCTGTGATCTCTTATTTAACATTGTGCCTTTCTCCTCTCCTCATTGTTCTACCTTAGGAAAACAAGCAAACAAAAAACAGAGCCTAAACCTGGACTAATACTTTAAGCAAAGTAGGATTACTTTTCTGTTTCACTATGTTTACTCTGTGATGTTGCTGCTTTTGACTCGAGTTATGGTTCATGGTGATTTCCAATTATTTTCTCTTATACTCATATCCAGCAATTTTATTTTTCTCTCCTAAAGATGACAAGGATAATATTTTTCTTTCCTCTGCAACTTTAGGCACTGTGCTAGTGCTTTGTGGATACTATCTCATTATCAACTTCAATAATTTTGGCAGGAAGGTAGGCATTAGTTCCATATTACAAATGAGGAAAGTAAGGCTCAGAGAGTTTGCGTAACAGCTGATAGCTGGCATGGCTGCGCTAAAGTCCTGGTCTTTTAAATCTCAAGTCCAATGCTATTTGTCATTAGGCTAAAGAAATTGACTCTCGTCTTTAATGAATTCCATCTTCTTGGGAAAAAAATTCTTAGACAGGGTTATAATAAATTAGGTATCATTTAATTTTAAAAATTTATGATTTTTAAAATAGTAATACATTAAAATGGTAAGAATTATAAATGGTATACAATGAGAAGTCTCTTTCTCACCTGTGATTCTGTTTGTCCAGTTTCCACACTCTTAAGATAGAAAATGAAGATTAGTAGCTATTAATTTCTTCTATATTTGTCTAAATACTTTTCTTTGTGTGTGTGTGTGTGTATGTATACACACACATATATATGCAAATACAAATATACGGTCTCTGTGCTTTCCTTTAAAAAATTAATTAGTAGCATTTCAGGCACACTATATGTATCTTTTGTTTTTCTGTGTGAGATCTTTTCCTATCAGTAAAGATAGAGCTTCCCTGTATGTTTTTATCCTGGCAGTTACTTTCAAATAAAGGTTATCTTCATTCTTAAGCATATACTTGAAATAACTAAACACCTATGTTCTCAGAAAAACTTTTACAGCAATATTCCTAGCAACATTATTTATAATAGCCAAAAAGTGGAAACAACCCCAGTGTCAATTAACTGATGAGTGGATAAACAAAATATGGTATATCCATACAGTGGAATATTATTTGATAATGAAAAGAAATGAAGTATTGTTATCAGACACAACATGTATGAACCTTGAGAATATGCTAAGTAAAAGAAGCCAGTCACAAAAAACCACATATTGTGTGGCTCCTACTATATGAAATGGTCAGAATAGAAACAGAAAGTAGATTAATGGTTGCCTGGGCCTGTGGGTCAGAAGGAATAAAGAGGGACGTTAATGGGCACAGGGTTTCCTTTTGAGGTAATGAAAAATGTTCTAAAGTTAGCTGGTGATGATGGTTACACAATTCTATGAATTACTAAAATTCACTGAGTTATAAACTTTAAAAGTCTGGATTTTATGACGTGAATTATATCTCAATAAAGTTGTTATTAAAAAGTTTTATAAGGCTTAACTTTTACTTCTCATCCTTTCAACTGTTATTCTTATCCATGTAAGTCAGTCTCCAATAACAGGATAGTTATAATCTAGAAATTTCTAATTTGTCTCATTGTACTCTAAATGAATTGAATTATTTTTTGAGCAGGCAATATCTAATTCCTCATTAATGTCTGTGGCTTCTCCTGGGCCATTCGGACACACAGCTCACATTGGCAGAGTTCTATCCAGTCTCTGACTCTGACTGCACCACTTGACTTCCATGAGGAGTCATTCCTCAGATTGACTTAAGTATAACATCTTCTTCGGGTTTCATTTCAATTTAGAGCTGTCAGGCTATTTCTTCTTGCAGGAGTTATTCACAATTATTAATGAATTTCCAGGCTCCAGCTGAACCAACTCTGTTCCTATCAACAGACTGTCTGTTACAAAAATGAATTGTCCTCGGTCCAAATCTGCCATCTGCCCCGAGTTGCCTCTTACTGGGCCCTGGAGCTGGGCAAATACAGTGTTTTTTTTCTATCTTCCCTCTCACTGGTGAATACTTCGTAAGTGGTAATGGCTTTTCCCAAACTCTGTTGCTTCTGGGTTTTTATATTGACTCTTTTTTTTTTTCTGCCTTAACTTGGAGCAAATGGTAAACATGAGGAAAATTGGTAAACTATTCTAGAGATCCACCTGACAGCTATTTTCTTTTTGTGTAATCCCAGTAGCTTAAATATGTGCAGAGAGGTTTTGGGCAGGAATGGAAAATTTTGTATTCATTTTGTTGGAAGGATTGATTTCTTACAATGAAATATAAAAAATAAATGAATGTCAGAAATGTATTCCTGACGGATAGATTATCTCATTTATTCATGCCTTTTTTTGTGTTTACTTTTCAGCTCTCCTACAAGCTTGTGTTCCCTATAACCAGCATGTATGGTTCAATATTTACAGCCTGGAGGATCCTTGAAGTAATGAGAGAAGAGTCTGCGATAAGTGACTGGTTAGCTTCCGTAGAGTCATTGCTCCCTATTACCACAGCGATCCCTGTGCATGTTTTTCTTCTGCTGGCTTACCTCCTTGTTGAAGATAAAGGACGAAATCTTCGTCAGATACTGAAGGTCACTACAGAATTTGCCCAAGCTGATTCCTCTCAGGTAAAGCATGAAAATAATGGAGCAGTAATGGGGGTAAAGCTTAATATTGGAATTGTAGATTATTCTTTCATTGTGGATAATTTTTATCAGAGTTTTAGAGTACAGGTTGCTTTTTTTTTTTTGCTATCTTTATTTTCCCATTTTTTTCTTTTTTCTCTTTACTCTGAGTTGATGTCTACTTCATAATGCACATGTTTCTTTAATGAAAGACACTTCGAAAGAGAATCTACACCTGATGCTAATCTGTTATTTTTGTTATTGATGGATTTGCTAATTTGTAATGCTTTCATTAACTCTTGCACCCTATTCCAAGATGCATATCCCTTAGTTCTCATATCAGTCTTTTAAGGTGGAAAAATTAATTAATTCAGAATAAATGGGCCTGTATAATAGGAATTAATCTCTTTTTAACTTCTTGCAATTTGATCGTATTTTTATTCAGTCATTTAATAAACAAAAAAAAATAGTGGATCGTTGTTTTATATGGTACTGATTAACATGCTAATCATGTACCATATAAAACATACTGATCAGTACCGTATAAAACAACATGTTACAGATATGTTGTTTAATAAACATATTAAACTTACTAAAGATAAATAATCATTTTTCCTATCTGCACAATTCTTGGAGTATAATAATAAGATAACCATCAGACATTATTAATAAAACTCCCCCCCCCCCCCGCCTTTTAAACTAACCATATATTTAGCATAGATATCTGTAATTCTTTTTCTATTGGATAGAATCTCTAGAATGCATTTCCTGTTAAGGGAAGGATTTCCTAACCAAGTAGAAGGATTTCCTAACCAAGTAGTATGGCATTTTTATTATCTTCTCTATCTTAGTGTCTGTGCTTGTGTTCTTTATCAAGCATGGTGAAGAAAAAGTCCATCTCTTTATGGAGTGTTCCTATAGGAAAAAAATTTGGTGAAGGTGGGATAAATATGTTTTCCTAGATAATGAAGTTAATGTATTTGCAATTCCTTTTTGTCCCCAACTTGTCACGCTCATTCCGTTTTGTCAGGTAAACAACTGCTATCTCACAAAAGTTTTCCCTCTGACTAGATTTCTCTGTCTGATTCTGCAAGTGGATCCGTAATGTAGTCAGAGTACCTTTGTCTCACATAACGTGAAACACTTCAGCTTGCTTCCTACTTTATTTCTCCCTTCAGCTTCTGTAACAATCCTAATTCTACCAAATGCTTTTTATCACTGTTGACACCTTGTAGGATTATCTCTTTAGAATAGTTAATGCACAGGTAATGCCTGGAGATTATCTGAGGAAGTCATACCGTAGGTTACCTGACCTATGTTTGCCACTGGTGTAGAACATGTGTTATAGCAATGTATGTATTGATACTTAGGAAATGCATTTAGTCTTTGAAATTCTAGGGTGATCCAGGATCCTTGTAAACACTTTTCATGTGTGCCATGAAATGGAAAAAGTTGGGAAGCACTGGGGTGACCATCCCGGTTCATTTATTTATTCAATAAATGTTTATTAAGAAGCAGTGCTATAAATTAAAGTCAATGTTACACATCTGTTGATAATTTCTAGGAAGTTTTTAAAGAAGTGAGTAAAAACACCCCGTGTAATTTTGCTTGTTAAGGTGAATGGTAGGGTAAAATGTTGAAATGTAGTTACCCAAACTCATGCAGAAGCAAAGGCAATATAATTAATAAGAACTTACAGGTGGAGTTGTTTAAGTCTTTTGAAAAGGATAAAGGAAGACTAGAAGTAGGAGGTAGTGTTCTTCACTTTTCCTTATGAAGTGACCATATCATATCATTTCTCTGGCTTTTAGCTACAAGGTAAAGCAGCCTGAAGAAGAGGATTGAATATTGTGAAAAAGCAATTCTCTAATTGTAACTGCTTGGTGTAGATTCAATTAGATGAGTTAGGGTTGAGATCTATTATTGGAGGAGTGTTTTCTGTTTCTTTCATTAAGTTGACATGACTGCATGAAATGTATTGTTTCATGTGCGTTTGTCCTTTCTTACCTTATAAAAAGGTATATTATGTTTAAGCAATCATTGGCTCAAATTCATGGAGGAGTCAATACTAAAGAAAAGTCTTAGACTACTAATAAGCAGATACTAAGTAAATTGGTATGTAAGAATAGGAATTTAGAAGCTGTCTTCTAACTCTGTTTTGGTGGTCACTTAACCTCTTATATAGAGTTCACTGGCCTGCAGTATTGTGTTTGTGTGACACCATAATTTATTGTAAGAATTCTACTCTTAAGACCTTGTGAGAGAAAATATTTGAAAAGTTTGAAAGAGATGTGCCATATTTGAAGTGTGTTTAGTGTGATTATATTATTATTCATTCTAAGATACTAATAGAAATTATTTTTGATAGTACTTATTCATAGTAATGCAAGTTATCAATATCAACTAACACTTTTAGTGTTAATAATGATAAGAAAATATACTTCTTTAAAAATATAATTATTCTTCTTACTTATCAGGTACTTTGATGGATCCCCTTCCCCAGTGAGTTTTCATCCTTAGTCCCTCACCATATTCCCCTGTGGCATGAGTTTTTGTTGGGTTTAATACATGGGCCATGGAAGTCTAATGGAGCTAGATAGTCTGAAGGGAACTTGGCCTTGTGAGTACCATTTTAGAGTTAACTGGATACAGATGATGGTGTTAAAATAACTAGATAGTTACTCAAGGCCACAGCAATAAATTGATACTTGAAAAAAATAGTAAGGAACTTTTTTTTTCCATATCTAGAAATGCTGTCAGCAGTTACTGATAATCCATATAGTCTTCTTATCCAGACATCATGAGACTTAATTTGCAGAAGATACAAGCTCAGGTCAGGCAGCTCTTAGTAAAAATTAAGTGCCTTTTCTTTCTTGGAAGGAATGTCTTAGAGTGTTCTGGGGAGAGATCCAAGAATGAGCATCCTGTGTGAATTCCCATGGAAGTTGTGAAAGTTTTTAAACACATTGATTTAGTTTAGAGAGAGATTTTCGTATCATAGTCTGTGCTTATAATATATGGGAACGCCATCTAATTCCTAAATTAGTGTTTTTTTCTGGAAATTGCAGATGATGGATTCATGTGCTTTTTGGTTATGTTTATATAACGGTTCCTGCCTTTCTGATACTGTGAGTAATGGTTTTTTCCCCACAGTTTGATGTAAATCATTCATGCTGCCTTCAGAGATGCCTGAATGACGGTTGAAGCACATGGCTTCATGGCTCATAAACAGTAACGTCCTGTTGGGCTTATTGTTTCTTCTTCAGAGAGCTATTTCCTAACTCTGTGATTTGTCCAGATCTGGTCACATCTAGTTTGAAATCAGTGGTAGTGAATATAAACATAGGCTCTAATAAGGGATAATGTGAACCCCAGGCTTAAATAAGGACATTTTCTAAATTTTAATTGAATGGTTTTTTAAAGGGCAATATCAAATCATATTTTGAACCCTTATTAAATGATTGACTAATCTATGAAACATGATTGTGGACAGTTTGGAAATGTCTGAGACTGATAACAGCCTCCTTAAGAAGAGGTTAATAACCCTTAATCAACACATGTTGATTGATTTCCCATCTCCCCTTTCAGGTGAGCCCAGCACAGCGACAGCTCACTAATTAAGAACCACGTCTGGCTCTGTGACCTGCACTGTGTGCCTCTATAGAAACTTAACTGGTGATAGCACCAGTTCTGTACCACTTTCCTCAACCCATTCCATATACCTGATTGTATCTTGCTTCTAATACTCTCAGCGAGAAAACTTACTTTTTCTTCCTCTCTTCCTAACCCTCATTTCCCTTTTGGAGTTTATGTTTAGTTCTTTGCCACCTCTGACCTTGGTTTCCAGTAATATCCCACCCATATTCCTTCTGGCAGCCTCAGGTAAACTTTTCTCTGTGTCTTCGTGGGACTCCCCTGCCTTCCCCCCAGTTCCCCACATTATTACTCTGGCCCCTGGCCCCTTGAGAAGAAAGGGATACTATTCACCTCTTAAAACCTTCTCTAATATCTATTGGCTTAGCTATATTATATTAGCTATATCATTGGCTAATTATTACATAATATTTAATATATTAAATATATAATTGTTATAATAACCACTTATTATATTAGCTATATTATTAACTATAGCTTCCCTCTAGCTATCGGAATTGACATTTCTCCATCTGAAGCATTATATCCTAGAGAATAATAGAGGTGTTGGAGGAGGAGGCTACTTTTCACATAGATAAGTGATTCGGCAAAAGACTATAGGTTATTAAATGCTTAATAGTATGTCATATAAATAGATGTAGAGAGAACACCTGACAACAGATTATATTCTCTTTTGGAAATCCAGGCTGCTTGTTAGTGGTTTTAAAACCTAAGAAAATATGTTTTCTTTCTGTTTCTACCTATATTGTTAAGAGTTTACGGCAAGATTAAATACTTAGGCATCTGAATTGAACATTAACCACGAAGATGAGTAATTTTTAGATAGGCTGAGATGGTTTAAAGTAAAATCTTACAATAGCTTAGTATTTCAACTTCAGTGGAAGAACTCTAACTGCTACATGTAAGGCATAACAGTTTCTTTTTGACTAGTTTATAAAATGGAATATGCCAAAGAGGAAAAGTTTATAAACTTTGACTTTAGAGAACCACAAGTTCCTTCCTTAAAATCTACTCTCACCGAGGAGCTTATCAAATTAAGTTTTGTGAAACCCAATGCCTCTTTTAAATCCTTGGTACTTGCTTGCTTTTCTCTTGTTTGGAATTGGGGATAGAGCTGTGTCTTTTTGTTTGTCTTATTTTGTTTTTGCTTGCATTTACAACTCGGAGGACTTTTACTTCCCTTTTACCTTTTGGTTGTTAAGTCTCACTAAAGGTCTTACTTAATGGGAACAATTGCAGTCTTTGATAATTTTATCTTATCCTTTGTAATGTTTTCAGGGCTTTTTTTTTTTTTTGTCCATTTGTGAAGGTGTACACATGTTTGAGCCATTTAAATCACTTATGGGGATAGGTTCATGGCCCATGACTTGCTGGTCTTTTAAAAGTCATATATTATCAAATAGTAAAAAGTTGACTTTCAGGGCAGAATCCTGTGATAGTTCTACTCTGGGTCATAAGCCATATTTTAACATGGAAAATGAATAGGAAATGTGTGAAATTTAATGGTCTGCAAGTTACTGCTGTGAGAAAAGGAGAAAATATATTCTATAAAGGAACTTGCACAAAGAGTCCTTGGACACTTTGCACTCTGTTCTATTGTCACCGAGTTCTATGAATTGCTACCCCCTGAAGTCAGTCGGCTTCCTGTGTTCTTCATACCAGCAAAAAGAAGCCAGAATGTACAGTACTTTTAATAAAGAGCTTTACAGATAAGAAATGCTGTACTACTATTCCCTTGCAGCCATAGCATTGATTATGCCTAGAGCAAAATTGGGACGAGCCTGTCAGCATGAAACAATTAGGCAAAGAGAAGCACAGACGAAAATACAGGGTCAAGTATCTATTCCATCCTGTGGCAATATGTTTATTTCTTCTTTATAAACCCAACATAGATATCTATAGAATAAAATGTTTTTAACTGGCATTTGAACCTTTTTATATTTTTTTCAGTTTTTTGCATGAAGCCTTGAGTTTATACTCAGGGAAGCAGTCCTATGTCAATTTTTTACCTTTCTTGAGTTCCTGAGGGCTAATATTGGGCTGAGTTTATTCTGAGAAGTCAACAGAGTATAAATTGCTTAAAAGTTCAACCCTAGATCACTGTGATACTCACTAGCTTACTCATATAATGAAACAGAAGCCATTTGTCTTGTGTCACTGAACACTGAGTAACAGAAAGGATGGGGGTGGGTTTGGTGAGAATGGGGCCTAGAAGTGCATTTAGAACAGCAGAGTCTCTTTGCTCCCAGTTGAATATCAGTTAGCAGTAGCTTTGTCTTCAGATTAAAACGTGCTTGGAATGGGCTTCTGGTGTTGCTGAAGGACTCAGAGGGGAACAAATTTTGTGGTAACTTTGAATTTTGTAAAAGGCATGAGGAATTCTTCTCAAGGGGAAAAACACAAAGTCCACCATTGCCAGAATAAAATTTTTATTTGGTCAGAGGGCAGGGAAGGAAAAAGGGGTGTTGGTCCCCTGCCTACTTGTATCATGGCCAGACACCCCAAAGTGGAGCTGTCAGTGGACATCCCTTACCATTTATTCTTCAGCCCTTCCATAGTCAATCCTTCAATTCAGAGGAGAGTCTTAATCAAGGAAACATTTCTTTATATCTACAGAAGCAACCCATGTCAGCTCTCTCCAATGAGTTTTGCCTTGATTCATCAATAAAAATGGATAATCAGGGCTCATCAGACTTTTAAGAAAATTTAACAGCATGACTAACCAGAGCATCTCTTTCCAGAAGAAGAACTTGGGGCGCAGAGAATAATATAAAAACAATCCAGTACCTATGAGATGTTGGCAAGATAGTGTATGTTTTTGTATTGTATATAAGATACTGCTGTGATGAAGAAATTCAAGAGCAAGAGACTTTAGAAATTAAAAACTTACGTACGTAAATAGAGGCTGGATTAGTGATTTATAGAATAGCCAACTAAATATTTCAGAATATAGAAAAAATATGAAAACTGAACAAGTTAAGACATTGAAGGTCAATCTTGGAGTTCTAACATCTTTCTATAGGAATTTCAATTGGAGAAAACTGAAGAGAAAATGAAGGAGAAAAACTTAAAATATGACAGAAAACTATTTCCTAAGCTCAAAAAAGACACAAAGATATAGATTGTTAGGACCCTCTGAAAGCCACATAGCACAAGTGAGAATAGATCAATACCTATATCCATGCCCAGAACTTCAAGAATAAAGAAAACATCAAAAGAGATTTTAGAGAAGAATTGGAAAAGATGAAGTCATTTAAAATTGGATTGACCTTAGATTTTTTATAGCAGCCCACTGGGTACTGGAATACATTGGTATATTGTCTTCCAATTTCTTGAGGAAAGTCACTTTGAACCCAGAATATTCCTTTCCATCATTCTACTTTTTACAAGTGATGGTAATAAAGGCTTTTTCTGATGGGCAATAATTCAAGAACATTTCTTGGTTACTGATTTTATGGGGGGAAAAGCCCCTCAAGAATGTGTTCTAGCAAAACTGAAAACGAATCCAAGAAAGTATAGAGAAGAGATGTTAAAAGGTGATCAAAATATCCAGTAAATATTACTTTAAATTAACCATAATTGTTTGTATAAACTATGAAAAATAACTACCTGGAACAAAGTCCAAGCTTTAAAGCATGGGAAGTGGTCGGAGTAGGTAGTGGGAATGTGGTGGTGCGAAGAGTGAGAACATGCTAAGTAAGAGTGGAATTTTGTTTTTAAACTGAGTATTTTTTGATGTTAGTAGAAAAATAAGTTTAAATATGTATTTAAACCTTTATTAGTAACTAAAGGTGATTTATAACTTCCAAATAATATAACAAAAGGAAAACAATTTTTTAAAAAACCTAAAAAAGATGGCAAATATTAACATAAAATAAGATGGTAGGAATAATTCCAAATATTCCAGTTACCACAATTACTGTGAATGAATTAAATTCCCTTATCAAAAAAAAAAAAGGCTCATAATACTACCCAAAGCAATCTACAGATGTAATGCAATTTCTATCAGAATACCCATGACAGGGCTTCCCTGGTGGCGCAGTGGTTGAGTCTGCCTGCCGACGCAGGGGACACGGGTTCGTGCCCCAGTCCAGGAAGATCCCACATGCCGCGGAGCGGCTGGGCCCGTGAGCCATGACCACTGAGCCTGCGCATCTGGAGCCTGCGCTCCGCAACGGGAGAGGCCACAACAGTGAGAGGCCCGCGTATCACAAAAAAAAAAAAACCCAAAAAACATAAAACCAAAAAATACCCATGACATTTTTTACAGAACTTGACCAAATAACCCTAAAATTTATATGGAACCACAAAAGACCCAGAATTGCCAAAGCAATCCTGAAGAAAAAGAACAAAGCTGGAGGCATAACCCTTCCAGATTTCAGACTATACTATAAAGCTGCAGTAATCAAAACAACATGATACTGGCACAAAAACATCCATAGAAAACAAACAAAGCAGAAATATAGATCAATGGAACAGAATAGAAAGTCCAGAAGTAGACCCACACACCTATGGTCAATTAATCGACAACAAAGAAGGCAGGAATATACAATGGAGAAAAGACAGTCTCTTCAAAAAGTGGTGTTGGGGAAGCTGGACAGCTACTTGTAAGTCCATGAAATTAGAACACTCCCTCACACAAGATACAAAAATACATTCAAAATAGTTTAAAGACCTAAGTATAAGACGCGACACCATAAAACTCCTAGGAGAAAACATAGGCAAAACATCTTCTGACATAAATAATAGCAATATTTTCTTAGATCATTTTCTTAGATCAGTCTCCTAAGGCAAAAGAAATAAAAGCAAAAATAAATGAGTGGGGCCTAATCAAATTTAAAAGCTTTTGAACAGCAAATGAAACCATCAACAAAATGAAAAAGCCTACAGAATGGGAGAAAAAATTTGCAAATGATGTGACCAATAAGGAGTTAATATCCAAAATATATAAGCAGCACAGACAACTCAATATTGAAAAAAACTGAACAACCCAGTCAGGAAATGGGCAGACGACCTAAATAAACATTTCTCCAAAGAAGACATACAGATGGCCAACAGGCACATGAAAAGATGCTCAGCATCAGGTAATTATTAGAGAAATGAAAATCAAAACCTCAAGGAGGTATCACCTCATACCTGTCAGAATTGTTATTATTAAAAAGTCTACAAATAACAAATGCTGGAGAGGGTGTGGAGAAAAGGGAACCCTCTTGCACTGTTGGTGGAAATGTAAATTGATGAAGCCACTATGGAAAACAGTATGGAGGTTCCTTAAGAAAATAAAAATAGAGCTACCATATGATCCAGCAATCCCACTCCTGGTTATATATTTGTAAAAGATGAAAACTAATTTGAAAATGTATGTGCACCCCAATGTTCATAGCAGCACTATTTATGATGGCCAAGACATGGAAGCAACCCATGTGCTTATCAACAGATGATTTGCTTAAGAAGATGAGGTATATATACAGAATGGACTATTACCAAGCCATAATAAAGAATGAAATATTGCCATTCACAGCAACACGGATGGGCCTAGAGAATATTATACTTAGTGAAGTAAGTCAGAGGAAAACAAATACTGTATCATATCACTTATATTTGGAATCTAAAGAAAAAAAACAAATGGAATCTATATACAAGACAGAAACAGATTCACAGATATAGAAAATAAACTTATGGTTACCAAATGGGAGAGCAGGGGGAGGGATAAATTAGGAGTATGGGATTAACAAACTACTATACATAAAATAGGTAAGTAACAAGGATTTACTGTATAGCACAGGGAACTGTACTCTATATCTTGTAATAACCTATACTGGAAAATAATCTGAAAAATACGTATGTATAACTGAATTACTCTGCTCTACACCTGAAACTAACACAATATTGTAAATCAGCTATACTTCAGTTAAAAAAATAAAGGCTCATATTATTAAAAAACACAATTCTGGGGCTTCCCAGGTGGCGCAGTGGTTGAGAGTCCGCCTGCCGATGCAGGGGACACGGGTTCGTGCCCCGGTCCGGGAAGATCCCACATGCCGTGCAGCGGCTGGGCCTGTGAGCCATGGCCGCTGAGCCTGCGTGTCCGGAGCCTGTGCTCTGCAACGGGAGAGGCCACAACAGTGAGAGGCCCGCGTACCGCCCAAAAAAAAAAAAAAAAAAAAAAAAAAAAACACAATTCTGTACTTTTTCTAAGAGACAAACCTTGAAACAAGTGACAGTTGAAAATGAAAGAGTGAAAATGAAAAGCTAGGTAGATCATTAAGAAAGCATAAGATGTGGTAATATTATCATCCAAGATAGATGATATAGAATCCAAGGTAAAAAGCCTTACACAAGATGAAGAGGAGTATTTTATACTGACAAATGGTAGAATCTCAAGTCAAATTTTATTTAGAAGCAGTTCCATTGAAATTAGGAAAAGTATGTCTGATGTCAATTTTACTATTTTTCTGGAGGTTCTGGCCATTGTTAATTCATGAAAAAGAAATAAAAGTTATATATGTGTAATAAAATAAAAACCCAGAGCTCCTAATACTTACAGACAATTAGAAAATACTAGAGAATTTACTGAAAACTTTTGCTTTTAGATTAGACAAGAGAGTTCAATATGGTGGTCAGATATCAGATCAGTGTACAAAACCGATTGATTTTCTTTACAAAAACAATAAATAAGAACATATTGGCAGTATATGGGAGAGAGATAATTTGTAAATAGCATAAGAACTGTACCTTGAAATACTAGAAATGTTATAAAACGGTTTGATGTAATTTATAAAATTTTACTAAAACATATAATGACTTCTAGTACAATACTTTAAATGTAGAATTCATGTTATAAATATTTACTATTGATTGATTTGAGGTTCAATGATCTTATGATTATAAGACATTTAGTTTTGTTTTTTTTGCATTAATCACCTTTGTTACACGGATTCTGATTCATTACCTTAACTTCACTGCAGAAAGATATTCACTTAACCAGTTGCACGTATAGTGCCGCCAAGTCCAAAAGTGGAGTGTTTATCATGTTTGCCAGCTTGATCACATTCTGAACTCTGTTGAGTAAGTCAGTTACAGGCCTTTTGATAACCTGATGCTTTGGAATGAATTGTTTCTTTTATTATCCTTAATTTCTAGGGCTAAATATGTTTAAATATAGTCTACTCATTTAGAAGCTGAACCATCTTCTTGAACAAAGTAACAGTTAATAAAAATAGCCAACATTTACATATGCTTATTATATACTAGTCACTATTCTAATCACTTTATTTGCATATATGAGCTAACTCATTGAATACTCATAGCTCTTTGAGGTTGGGTACCATTATTATTTAGGAATAGAGGCACAGAGATTGATTAACTTCTCCAGATTCACACAGCCATTCAGTAATTGGCAAAGTCAGAATTTGAACCCAGCACATATCCAGACTCTGTGCTCTTACCCAATACGCTATACTATCTCTCTACAACTTTTAGTTAAACCATTTCTTAAAAAATTTTTGAAAGAGTAAACAAGGTTCACTAGCTTTACATTTGTTAGATTAGCCTAGTCAGTTGTAGAGATAATTAGATGTTAAGAAAGAAACCTCAACATGTGTTTGAAATCTGGCCAGATCTTCAGTCTTGTGTGATTATTTTTTCCTCTTCTATGCTAGCTTCCATTGGCTCTTCTATACATAGGCAAATCACATTTAGCCAGATATTTCTACCTAAATAGAACACATACAGAGTCATGACTCATGTAAGCACATGTCAAAAAGAGATTGAGATGTTCTAAGTGAATCAACATCAACAAAAATGCTTGCAGTTGGGATTATTGCTTAATGGTCAAAAGTTATTCTTTTATACTTTTTTGTTTGTAGTGATCATAACTGAGAAATTCTGAAACCTAATTAAAGACAAGAATTTTTTTTAGTGAACAAAAAAGTAGGTTGTTGTATTCCCTTTATTTTGAAAAATAACATTTACAAAATGTTGAGAAAATCACACGTTGGTTGTTAGGTTTGAAATATTTAAAAGGTTTGACAAGATATACTGTTCATTTAAGAGCTTGAAAGGGCATTGAAGAATCAGTTATTTAGTAAACAGTCATGGAGAACATCTTTGGGGCACACATTTTAATTAGAACTTGGGATTCAAAGATAGTTATTGGCGAATTCACAGTGCATAGGGAAGATGGGCAATATACAATTAGAATGCCCTGTGATAAGTGGTATGATGCAGGGAAGCATACGGTTTCTGAGCCCAGAAAGCGGTGGCTAAGTCATAATAGGTCTGCCTGGAGTAGGTGATTCATCAGCTATTGCTGGACAAATACAAGTTAAACAAACATCTTTGAAATTAACTGGAAGAGTCTTATTGCCTGTTTCTATTACATATGAAGCACTACTTTTTATATATGACATATGATCCTTTTTGAGTGCCACTGTTGGGCAAACAGTGGAGTAAATACATTTTTGGAGGTACTAGAGTAGTTTTTTACTTGGTGTACCATAGGTTCATTAGCAGTACTTTTATATTTTAGATTTCATTTTCTTGTTGGGAAGTAAAAGAAAGCCACTGACATTTTGTCACAATTATAGCTACTCTCTGATGGCTGTAATCGAGATGACAGGCCATGATTTGGTGGATTTAGTGGGAAAGGTTTACTCCAGAATTCTTAAAGTTGGACAACTATGTGAGCTCCCTCACCAGAAGTCTTGAGACTTATGCTCTTCCTTTGTCTTTTCAGCCCATTGGAGTTCTACCCTACCAGTGACAGTTTTGAGCTTTTCATGATAGATAATACAATGGACACTTTGGCAAGTTTTTAGAATAGTTGATATAATGAAATACGGCATTCTGAAGTCAGTTTACTTCAAATGGGTTAGACATGGTTACAAATTCAGTGGAGCCAGACAAGTAGTTAAGAAGTGGGATGATTTCTATATGTAGGTTTCTGGTGAATTGATTGGACTTTTGGAGACCTTGTGTCTTGTCATGCTTGCTTATTAACATTCTTGTGGTAGTGGATCTCATCTGTATTTAAGACAATTTGTATATTTCTTTTCTATAAAGAAAACAAGCATATAAATACGTGTAACCTGAATTTATCATATCACAAATAGCATTAAAGACAAATAAGGACAAATTAGCATTCTGAAGTGTCCTATAGTTATCTTCAAAGAAAATTTTCGTTGGATTACAATTAGATTTGGAATTTATAAAAGGAAATCCTCAAGGTAAACTGTGTCTCACTTGTTTTTGCCTCCTAGTAACCTTGCCCACTTGCTGGGCTTTGATACTTGTTTTGTTGCCTGATTGAATTACTACATAAATATATTAGATGTATGTGCCCACTATCCTAGAACCAATAAACTATTTTTCCAATGTTGTCATGTGTTATCCAAACTAATTGATGGAACAGTGTGGATTCCAGGGACAGGGTTAAGGTTGGATTAGATTATATTAAAATCTTATTAAATGAAATCCTATTAATTTAGGGTTCAGGGTAATTTTATATAAGCTGAGTTCAAACATAAGCTGATGTTGATGCTGTTGTTTTTAGGCAGTTTGAGTTTGTTCATTTGCATTAGTACAATGAATGTGCCAATTTAAAAATGATCAAATTATCTATTCATTAAGACATATCAGCAGGGACTGGTACTTGGCAACACTTGGCTAATTAATTTGTTACAGTATATATGTGACAGTAATCGAATTTTATTTCTTTAACATTTTTCTCTAATCCAGTCTTGTCTACCTTCATTGTTTCTAGTAGTCTGAGTTATTAGTGATAATTATACTGGTGGCATTTTACGGTACTTATGTGTATTTAGTTGTCAAATTGTATTCAAGTTTTAATGATGCAATTTGATCTGCATTAGGTGGATTTATCATGGAATTACCATTTAGCTTGAAATATTGTAGATACCTTGTTTTTTTTAGGTCCCATTTTATTTATCAAGCATTTTCAAGCCATTGATTTAGTCATTCAGCATATATATATATATATTATATACCTTCTATATGGCAAGTTCTGGTACACTAAGAGGAAAGGACATGGTCTTTGTTTCCAGGAATCATAGATCCTAGTCTTTAGCCAGAGGCATTAAAAATTACTTTTCAGTACAAGGTGGTAATTGCCATTGTGGAGGTATGTAAGTGTCTCTGGAACATACAGGAAGAGGCCCACAAGTTTCCCTGATGCAGGGTAAAGGAAAGGCGTTCTAGCAGGATAGGGAGCATATGCAAAGACACAGATCTGTGGCAGGTCACAGTGGGGTAACGAGACAGCAAGTAGTACTGTATTAAACCGGGATATGTAGGGTGAGGGGAATTGATCCTGGAGTGGATACTGAGCAATTATTTGAAAGGAAGATCCTAAAGAGTTTTGCAGTCAGTCAGGAGATAGGAATTTATCTAAAGTATTGGGGTAATGAGACATAGAGGAGATAAAGTTATATAACAGGATGTTAGAAGTTTTGATGGGGACCTTAAGATACCAAAATGAGTTTTGAGACAGAACACCCAGTAAAACTTGTAGAGTAGTAGGATTAAACCTCGATGTCTGAGTACTATTGCAGTTTTTAACCCGTTACTCACATCCAAAGGTCTAGAAGTTAGGAAATGAAAAGTTAGGTGAAGAAAAGAGGGAGGATTCTTGGAGAAAGTTGCTGCAGTGCTGAGTCCTACAAGCGCCAGCCCCTTATCTCAAGCCTAGTGACAGAGATCGCAAGAGAACCCTGCATCCCCTCATCCAGCTTGAAGTGAATCCCTTGCAGTTGGGGTGGGCAGGCATGTGCCATGGGTTGATGACTTCCCCAAAAATCTAACGGAGAGTGATGCACTGGCTAGCTATTGTGATAGTGGAAACAAAGAGAGAGCCACGTAGGGATTGACTTGCATGTCTAGAATTTGTCAAAGCAAAAGATATATTAGTGTTTCCTCTGGTTAAAATGTGGGCAGCAGGAGCAAGAGAACTAGAGTGGAATTGTCTCAGCTCATTTTAGAGGTTTGCTTAAGGAGTATACAGGCCTCTGCTGAAAGAAGCAGGATTCCTAGAGGGTGTTGACCAATCAAACCAGAAGAGAGCATCTCGCCTGCATCAAAAGTCTAAACAGAACTTAATCTGACAGGTTTGGGCTGCTTGCCATGGAGGAGTAGGAGAATCCCTTTGGGGCAGGAGAGCTGTAAAGACACTCCTAGCCCTGTAGCAAAGGAGTGCCGATACTCTTCCTCAGAGGGGCCTGCCCAGATTCAGAGATGGAAGGGGGAAGCGAAGCCTATCAGCATCAATTAAAGGTAGTAAGGTGAAGGGAACCCCTGAGAATTCCTGCAGCTGTCACTACAGCCCTTTGCTGCAGAGATTCTGGGCTTAACTTTCCTAATCTCATCAGCAAGGCAGTAAGAAATGTGTAGACATTCTTAGGTTTAGGCTTCTGTGGGCATTGAACGATGCTGAACCACTCATGATAGCAGAGATTGCCAGATGGTTGGTTTTCATTTAACACCTTTTCCTTTGGTTTCTGTTTTTAAATCTTTTGTGCTTTGCTGAGGTTTACAATGGAAGTCTCAAAATTCACTTTATCTAAAGATTTTCTCGGTAATATCATATTGTCTTTATAATTAATGGTGCGTTGTTGAAATGTTGCAAAGCATAAAAGTAATTGCAATAACCGGTTATGCCCGTTCTGTCCCTTTTTATGTTTTTTGTCCTTTGAGACATTAGTGGAATTTCATTTAACCCACGTAGAAACTAGAAACGAGGAGCCTTATACACATTTCTGTTGCCTGGTGAATTCTTGGTACCTGACTTAAAGTGCTCAGGGAGCATTTGATGAGTTCTTAGTTATTTTTTGAAACCAGGGTGGGTTCAGGCAATGGTCTGCAAAATTGCTGAAGGAAGTCAGGAATCTTTTTTAAAAAACAACAGAAAAATGAAGACTCACGCATGCATATATTAGGTCATCTTGAATCAAATCCTAGCTGAAGCTGTAATGATACATGCTGTTCATGAAAGACTTAATACAGTCTTTCTAATTGGATGAATTGTCTTGTTGTGCAAAAACTGTTATTACACTGTGTGTGAAACCAACCATGCTGCAGGGGAAAAAATTAAATCGCCTGACTCAGAGGTCACTTGTGAATAGTAACACAAGATCTATTACCGTTATTAGAGACTCTGGAGGACATTCACCCTTTTATGGTCTTTCAACTGCTGGAATGAAATATTTTAGTGGTAAACGACACCCTTCTGGGAAATCCTCCTAAAGATTCTTTTTTTTTTTTTTTTGCTTTTTGTATGTTTTAAAAAAGGGGGAGGGGTCTCAGGGAAAAAAATCACATTGTTCCTTTCAGATCACTTTCAAAGTTTACTTATTTTGATTTGGTGTGATGACAGTTGCTTTTAAATGTTCCTCATTACACCGTTCTTAATCTAAGTCTATTAGTCCTACACTTTATCTTTTGTAACATGTCATGCACATTCTGTAATCTTTTCCATAGGGAAATTCATGATAGCATGCAAGCTCAGAGACCAGGATGTATGTGGTTCATGTCAGAATCTGGATTAAGCACTTTAAAGTACATGAAGTGAAAAGTCTATCTGCTTATTATGTTTATCTTCTTTTAAGGGTCTTTGAATGTATATAAGACAGATTATGTGAGTATATATTGTAGCTCTCCGTGGCAACCATGCTGAGCGGTAATTTTAGGAAACACTTTAAGAAGTGAATGAATAGCTATTGATCTGAGGTGAAGCTTTATAACATAGTTATTAATTTGGGAACCAGAGTACCTTTCCAATAGATTACATTCATTATAAACTGTCAATCCATTTGTTATTATTTATTACCACTCTGGAGCCTTCTGCTTTTTTGCTATATGGTTGAGATTAGTTTTTGTGGGGACTAGAAAGAAATAAGACTAGCTATCAATAGCTTTGAAAATAATTTGGATAGATTTTTTGTTAATTCTGAAGTCAAATAACTGACTTTTTCTCTTCCCGTTATCGGATTCCAGCATCTGTTTTTCTTCTTCTGAAGCTTCCTTACTTTATTGCCCCAAAGATATGGAACTGTTAGAGTGATGTGAATAGGCATATAAATTCTGTTGGATTTCTCAGTGCCTGCTTTTGTTACAGATATTTTGATGGGTTCATTAAAACATATCTGTTGAAATGGGGGTTGGTAAGAAGGAATAGAAGGAAGAGACTACATTGTCAGTAAGAATAATACATAGATATATGAGCTTCACTTGAAAATAAAAATAATTTTGTAAAATTGTAGATAGAAACGCTTTGTCAGGTTGCTAATGAGAGGCTTGACCTAGCTGCTGCTGCTGCAGCATCTTTGGGGATGATGAGAGATGCAAAATGCACTGTTGCTAGGCAACTCTCTTGGCTGCCTTTGGAGCAGGTTCATATGTGCTAAGAGCTAATGAATCCTCATGTCTGCTCTTTGAAACTGTTCAAAAGCCCATGAAGACATACCCAGACATTTAGCATTTACAAGTACCTGAACCATTCTTGCCATGCCATTTAACCATTAAAAACTAAGTTGATGATTTAGTGTGTGTTGAATATTGCTTATTTTTTCAAGGTAGATCAAGATTTAAGCCCTAATAAATACGTTTTCAAAAAGGAGCTCAGTAAGGATGAATTAATTTTGATCGATGTTAATTAAATTATTCTATATGAAGGCTTATTTTAAATATGAATGCTTTTTTCCCCCCAAAAGTGATAAGTTGTTGGAATTGGCCTTTTGTAAGCCTCATAGAAAGTTTTTAATTACACTGTCTTCATGCCTTGCTCAGCCCAAGGCCATTATTTCTGAAGATGATAAGAATCTGGAATTTTTATCGATATTTTATCAATATTTTATCAATATTTGTAAGATCCCATCCAATCTCTAATAATACCTACCTCTCAGAGGTGTTGTAAGAATTACAAGGTCCTGTGCATGAAAAGACTTCGTAAAGTGCCATATAAATGCTGTTGTTTTTTTTTAAAGTGAATTTCAAGGAATTGTCTGAATTCACAAGAATTTTATTTTACTAGATAATTAACTATTATTCAGGCTTATTAATATTTTGGTGTAGGGTATGGGATAATTGTGAGATTTCTAGCCCATAACTTTATATTTTGATTGCATTAACCTGTGATTTCGCTTAATGTCATAGCACCTAGTATAATACCATGTGATAGAAGGCACTCAATAAATATTTATAACTTAAGGTTTTATGAACCTCCTGTATAGAATATCTAAATTGAATTGTTTTTTGTAATATTGTAAAATATACTGGAGATTTGTTATAATTCTGCCTATACCTGTGTTCTCTCAGCTTTAAAATGAGAATAATAGAAGAATCCACCTCATTAAATTCATCAAGTGGATTAAATGAGATAATCCAAAGTATAATACCTGGCTTATAATCAGTGCTCAATAAAAGTTATCTATTACTAAAATTGTAGTTTATTTTTATAGCTTCTTTTATTTATTTCACAATTATTTATCTGCTACCTCATGTTCTAGGAGCAGTGCTATGCTATTTTGCAAGATAGACATGCTCCTTGCCCACCTGAGGCTTATTGTCATCCTTTATCCCCAGTACCTGAAAAGAGAGACATTAACTGTTTTCAGTGTGCCTGTGTGTGCACGTGTGTATGTGTTTTTTTTTTTTTTTTTTTGCGGTACGCAGGCCTCTCACTGTTGTGGCCTCTCCCGTTGCGGAGCACAGGTTCCAGATGCGCAGGCTCAGCGGCCATGGCTCACGGGCCCAGCCGCTCTGCGGCATGTGGGATCTTCCCGGACCGGGGCACGAACCCGTGTCCCCTGTATCGGAAGGTGGACTCTCAGCCACTGCGCCACCAGGGAAGCCCATGTGTGTATGTGTTTTAAACTACATTTAGATGCATAAAGGGGATAGAGAATAGTGCTGTTCAATAGGAATATAATATGAGCCACATATATAGGTTAAAATTTTCTCGTAGCCATATTTTTTAAACAGTGAAAATAAATAGGTGAAATTAATTTAAAAATATGTTTGTTTACCTCAATATATCCGAAACTACATTATTTCAATATGTCATAATAGATAATAATTTCAATATGTAATCAACATAAAATTATTAATGAAATACTTCATACATATATATTTTTGGTACAAAACTTTCCATATCTGGTGTGTATTTTACCCTACAGCACATCTCAGTTCAGACTCACCACCTTTAAGGGCTGATTAGCCACATGTGGATAGTGGCTACTGTGTTGAATAGCACACAGGTAGGTACAGTAAAAAAAAAAAAAAAAAAAAAAATCCCAATTCTCATTTATTTGATATAAATGTACCAAGTATTTAGAAATACTCTTCTCATTGGCTTTACTTGGCTAAAATAGCCTCACAGTCTCTGCAGTGAAATAGAAACGTAAAATGGTTAAGAACAATAATTTTTTTTTAATTGACCGTAAAAAGTCTTTATTTACTAGGTTTACAAAGATCATAATTAGATGGTGCATTGATAAAAGGAAAGAACAGGTGGAGAGTATTAAAGAAAGCAGTTGAAAGGATATTTCATCATATTCATTATAAAGTTATGGTATAATTAGAACAAATTCTTAAAATGGGGTTTTCAGGGTGGTACTAAGAGGGCGATGGACTGTCAGGCAGATGTTTTTTGGGTGGAAGTAGTCAGTCTCAATACTTCACAGTTTGTTAACTTTTTCTTCCTCCTTTAGTCAGTCTCGAGTTGAATTCAGCTCATGTTCATGAGTATTTGCTATACGTGTGGTCTTGGGCAAATTCAAAGAAGAATAGGAGCAGGGTTGCTACCTGTGAGGTGTTCACAGACTAGTGTGGGCAGCAATCTTGAGAATGAATAACTGTTACCCAAAGTATACGGAAATAAAGGTGTTTACAAAGCTAGAGCGACAAACAATACTTAGGGTATTCTTTGCCCAGAAAGTGGCAAACAGTTACTCTTTTATCCTTAAACAGTTTTCATGGTTGTAAAACATTATTTTTCGTGGTTAGTGCATGAATAGTTGAACCATCAGTTTGAAAAAGGAGAGACACACACAAGGTTCAGCAGGCCAGAAGGGCTAGATTTGCCTTGAAAACTAAGCTGAGCAAGAAGGCAGGGGAGAAGCATGATCAGACTTTGTTCCCTGACATGAACCGTCTTCTTTGGGCAGGATACCTGCAGTCTGTCTCATTCCTCCAGTGAGCCTTTGCTGAGTCCTAATGCTGCCTTGTTTACTTCCTACTCTCCTGCCTACTAGTCTTATAGCTTCTCGTCATTTAATAGCCAGTTCAGTCCCATCACATACTGAAATACTGCTGAAAATAACTTTAGTAAAACAACATTACTATATTAATTACATTTATTAATATAAATAAAATAATATTTTATTTTACTAAAGTAATATTCTTGTAATATGTGATTGTAGTATGTATCCAAACAATATAGTAGTATTTACAAGTACTCGTAAACAAATATATTTGTCTTAATGCACCTTCTCCCCTCTGAACCCCGAATATATATACACACATATGCACACAAAGCCATTATGTTATACTAAATATATGCTCCTTTGCAGTTTGTGTTTTTCTCTCATTAATACGTTATAGCCATCTTTCCATCTTATAGGTGTAATTTATGGTTTTTGAAGGATGCTGGTGTACTATGGTGTATCAGCAGTTTAATGTACGTAACTCTTTCCGTATTGATAGATATTTAAGGTGTTTGTGTTTCTTTTTGTTACTGTTGTTGCTGTTACAGATAATGTGGTAGCAGACAACTGAGGAATTCTTGGGCACCTCAGCCTTTTATGATAGCATTGTTCAATAGAACTTTCTGCAATGATGGAAATGTTCTGTAATCTGTTTTCCAAAATGGTAGCTGCTAGCCACGTGTGACTTTTGAGCACTTGAAATTTGGCTAATGTGACTGAAGAACTGGAGTTTTAATTTTATTTAATTTTCATTAATTTAATTTCAAATGTAAATAGCCATATGAGGGTGGTGGCTACTGTGTTGGGCAGCCCAGCTCTAGAATCACTCCCTTCCTCTGAAAAATGAAAAGCAGTCATTATTATACTATTTAGTATTTGCAGTTATCAAAGATTGAATTGTTTTCTTGTTCTTATATCTTAATTTCTATCTATAGAAATTATTTTCTATGATTTTAACCTTCAAAGTTGAGTTTGGGGGGCTTCCCTGGTGGCGTAGTGGTTGGGGGTCCGCCTGCCGAAGCAGGGGGCGCGGGTTCGTGCCCCGGTCCGGGAGGATCCCACGTGCCGTGGGGCGGCGGGGCCGGTGGGCCGTGGCCGCCTGGCCTGTGCGTCCGGAGCCTGTGCTCCGTGGCAGCAGGGGCCGCGGCGGTGAGGGGACCGCGTACCACAGAGGAAGAAAAAAAAAAAAAAGTTGAGTTTGGCTTTTTCAGTCAATAATGGTGGAGATTTTAATTGTGAGTTCCTTGACTAGACTGTAAACTACTTGAGAACAGGGACTGTCTTCTCAGTTGTGTCGTAAAGCCTAACACAGCACCCAGTGTGCAATTGTCCCTCAAATATTTTTGATTGTTAGGTGTATAACTCATAGGAGAGTTTACTGTTACTATTGATTGAGAAATATTCTAGAAGTTGTTCTTTAAAAAAATCCTACGTAAGATTTTGTTTTCTTACTTGCTAGTTACTTTTAAAGCAGAGTATGAAATACTGGGTCAGGGGTCTCCAAGACTATGCCCAGGTTTGTTGATTTGCTTTAAGGACTCACAGGACCCAGTATTTAGTTGCAACCACAACTATGATTTATTACAGCTAAAGGGTAAAAGCAAAATCAGCAAGGGCAGAGGTTCATTGGGTGAAGTCCAGAAGAAACTGGGCACAAGTTTCCAAAAGTCCTCTCCCAGTGGAGTCACACAAAATGCATTTAATTCCGCCAGCATGGAATCGTGACAGCACATGTGGAGTGTTGTCTCGTATGGAAGCACATTAGAGATCTGTGCCCAAGGGTTTTATTGGGGGCTGGTCAGTTTAGGCACAGTGTTGTATACTGTGTTTGTACAAAGAGTTTAGGCACATTCCTATTAGTAAAGAATGGTAGGAACCCTACCAAAATCCATTTTCTGAGACTCTACTCAAAGGCTAACTTTGCAAGCAGGCTTTTTAAGGATGCCATTCTCAAGCCTGCTATGTTAACTCGTTTCTGCACAAATATTTACTTAAATCTTGATTAATTTGGGCTGTGTTTTATATTTTTAAGTAGTAGGTCCTGACAATTTCCTCTCATATTCTCCTTTTTGATATTTGAGTATATCAAATATATATATACCTTAAACATCTACTCAGTAGGTGGTTATCATTCTCTTATTGAGCACCTCTGGTTACAGAAAACTTAGTGCCCCCTGAGGCATCCCATTCAATTCTCTAAAACTTTCTCTTAAAACTTCTTTTCCATATTAAACCCAAATATGCCCTTCAGTTTGGGCCTTGGGATTACATGAAACAAACCTAGTTTGTCCTTTATGTGTTACCCTTTAAATATTCACAGATAACTTGTCTGTCTTCAATTCTTCTGTAATACAGGAACACAGAGTTTTCTGTTTCTCTTTGCCCTTTTTTCTTTGTGGTTATAACAACAAATTCTATTTACAGTATGTTTTTTTTTCCTGGCATGTGTTTTGCACATTGTATTGGTGTTTTATAATATGGAGGTTTTTATTGTGTTTTGCTTTTTTTTAGCTGATTTACTCTGACATGATATTGTATGTATATTGGGGGGAATCTTGTCTCCTAAATTTTATTGAATTTCTGATTTTTAAAAAAAATACATTTATGTAATGAGACTCCTAGATTAGAAGATTTTTAATGTTTTATTATGAAAAATTTCAAACATATTCAAAAGTGGATAGATAGTATAATAAACCTGATGAATCCATCCCTTAGCCTCAACAGTTATCATTCCATAGCTGGCCTGTATCTCTTGTACTCTCCACTCTCCAGTCCCCAACTCAGAACTGTTATTTTGAAGCAAATCCCAGATTAGAGCTAAACTTCTTAAATGAAGTTTGAAATTTTTCTGTTTAGAAACATTGTATCACCTTTTACTCCCCCATAATTGTGTGAGAATATCTGTTTCACTGTATGTTTACATTGTTTTAGAATTTAAAAATATTTTAAACTTTAGTATGTGAGAAAATTATCTTGTTATAATTTTCAGTTTTAAAAATTAGTAGTGAGATTTAAAGTTTTTATCCGCTCCTTTTCTTTTTCTCTTTGAGTTTTAGATATATATGCTGTGTCCGTTTTGGAGGGGGAAATCTTTATGTATCTTAAGAATTTTTGCATTCTTTATTTCAAGTATCAAATCACTGGTTGAAAAATCTCGCGCGCGCCTGTGTGTGTGTGTGTGTGTGTGTGTGTTTTCTTTTTCATAGCTGACTGTTAGTGAGTGCTTTACTGTGTGGCAGAGATTGGGTTAGTTTGGGTGTAGAATTCTGCATTGGGACCCATTTTTATTCAAAATCTTTTTTGTTTTCTTCCACTGCTTCTATAGGTTGCAGTGTTGCTGTGGAGAAATCCAAAGCCTGAAATCCTGAGTATATGTTTATGTGAACCTAATTTTTGTTTTTATTTTTCCTCTCTGGAAGCTTTCAGAATCTTCTCTTTGCCCCATACTCTGTAATTTCAATGCCGATGTGTATTAGTGTGAATCTTTTTTCCTCTGTTGTGCTGGATAACTGGTGGCTCTTTTAATCTGGAAATCCAGGTCCTTGAATTCTGGGGAATTTTCTTTGTTATTTTGTCATTAATTTCTTTCCCTCTACTGACCTTGATCTTTCTTTCTATAACTTCTCTTGCTTGGACCTTGAATTCTTTACTGGTCTTATATTTTTCTTATCTTTTGTTCTCCTATTTTCTTCTCTCTACATTTTTACTCCACTTTTGAGGAGAATTTCCTTAACTTTATCTTTCAACTGTTGTTGAATTTTTTTGTTGTGCTAATATGTGTTTAAATTCAGTAGCTCTTTTTGTTTTCTAAATGTTCTTGAATTGTAGCCATCTTTACTTTCATTGTTTTAATGCATAGTGAGCTATTTTCTTTCTAGAGGGCATGTAAATATTCACTTAACATTTCTTCTAGATTCTTTAATCATTATTTCTCTTTGATATTTAATTCCTGAATCCATTTGGAATTTTTTTCTTACGTGGTAACGTGTTAGGATTTCTCCTCCCCGTAAATAATCAGTTTTTCTAAAAACCATTCATGGATTAATCATCATCATCTTTTTTCTTTTCTTTCAGTTTGTACTGTCTGCTTCTATCATGGGTGTCACTGTCAGTGTTTTCTTACTAACATTCATCTCTCTAGTCTAATATTATTCCTTGATGCAGAAGATTATGCAGGATAGGAGTTTACTAAATCTGTTTTTTGTCATTCCTTAACAATACACTGTCTACTCCAAGCAATTGAATGTCTTCTTATTCATTGTTGCAAGACATTTATATCAATCCTTTTTTATGTTTCTGGCTTTTTTCATTAATTTTACTTCATTCTGGGTGTGAATCTTTTTGGTTAATATAGCTTTCTAGTCAGGTCATTTGTTTACCATTATTCATGTAAACCCTATTTAATGTTAAGGCTTTCATTTGAGACTGAATTGGGACCTTATAAATACAATTCATGGTATAAAATATCTACCACTTATTTATACTTCAAAGGTTTTTTGTCACTGAAGAAGGCAGGTGAGGATTTGGAGTCATACTTTATGTTCAGCCAATTTGTATTGACCATTTAATCTTTTTTTCCCTCAAATGTAGTATGAATTGGCTCATGTTTACCATTGTCAGTCTTGCATAGTTTTTCATATTCCAGTAAACTGATCTGACTGTCATAGCTTTGGGATCCTTGAGCAATGTACTGTTTTAATACATTCAAAGCATTGACTCTCTCTAGTTTTATTACATAGTTGCTTATCTCACTGAGCTGTATATAATTATATCTCATTGTTGGAGGGCATTCAGACTCCTCCTTTCAACTCTCCGACTTAAGACTTACTGTCAGTGACATATGCAGTAGTAGAAATCGACTGTACCGAATTGAAAGGAAAAATACACACATTATACTTTACTTAACAGGATATTGGCTTTTCACTTTTGTTCTACCAGTCAGACTACCAAAGATTTAGATCTTACCATGATAGAAATGTAAAACCGCCTTTTTTTAGGAAGGAAATTTTATACTTTCAGGAATTCAGTCATTATAGTTATCATTTATAGCAAGTTGTTAAAATGTTAGCAATTGAAAGAAGTTGTGGTTATACTCCTTTTTCCCACTGGTGATTACATACTAATAGTGTGACTATTACTTTATAATTTAAGTTTTCTTATACCATGTTCTAAATACATAAATTGCCAGACTCTGAGAGATAATTAAATTCAGAAGACTAAGGAGGCTAACCTAGAAATTAAGTTTAGGTTGAGAAAGGTCATGATTATTTTCTTCCAGGTATTTCAGACTCCTCAAGTGATATGATACTTGACTTTATCCATTCTAGTTTGTCGTATATCCTCTTTTTTCCCATACTTTGAGCTCCTGTGTTGCTGAACTTATTTTTCTACGTACTGGGAAATTCTTACCTCAGATTCTGAAGATGTCCTGGTAACATTTGATATCCTGGTAACACTTACCTAACAGGTAAATTTTTCTGATTCAAAGTTAATTTGGTCAGAGTACTATCTTTAAGTACTTTTCTTTGCAAGTGGTAGGCTTTTAATAATTGGATACTGAATGAAATAGCTGCAACACTATTATAAGATCCATCTTGCAAATAGAATTTGAGCAGATAAAGGAATTAGGAGTAGTTTATGCATTCTAAAAGCACTTACGGAATGCTGGAACCGGAGATTCAAAGGTGAGGAAGATGCCATCCCTACTTTTGGTAAGGCAAAGTGGCAAGTACCTGGGCTCTTCAGAGTTAAATTGCTTTGCTCTAGTGCTACCTCCAGTACATACTAGCTCTGTTACCTTGAGCACATTATTTGGCCTTTACAAGCTTCAGTTTTGTCATTTCATACATGATAATCATGATTTCTATAAAGTGCTAAGGAGAGCATTTACAGTCGCTGTTCAATAGATGTTAGCTGTTACTGTTGGAGGAGTCATTATGGATCAGATGCTCAGGCTGAACTGGAATAAGGCTAGAGTGAATATCAGATAGAAGATTGCCCAGTGGGAGCAATCTTCTAGATACCTATCTTCCCTTGACCTTATCTGACTCTCAAAGGTTAAACTTCAAGACCCTAGACCACTTATTTAATTATATGCTGTGATATAAATATAATATGAATCACAGAAGGAAAAAATTATACTGTGTTTACATTACTGTAATGTTGCTGTATTTCTGCAGATTCCTTACAAGTAAAGGCAACAATTAGTTTTTCAGCACATCCCTCAATGGACCGCTTTTCACTGTATTACTTAAATAATAAGTAGATACCAAAGTAGACATGTCAAATAATTGAGGAAGGTCGAATTAACTAATGTTAAAAAAAATCATAGTACATTATGCCCCTTTTTTGTAGAATAAATAATTTTTAAAAATTTCTGTCAATGTTAAAATTATTAAAGAATGTATTTATGCTTTTTTTATATGTACCATCCTAGCATATTCACTCTTTGTTTTATAAAATTTCATGTTTTTCTGAATCATGGTGTAGTACACCTGAAACTAACACAGTATTATAAATCAAATATACTTCAATAAAAAATTTTTTTTTAAAATTCATGTTTTATCTTTTCATTTCTAACTTAACACATACTGTTATCTTACCACTGTTTTATAAATGGCAAATACACTTGTGTACATAGATTACTTCCATTTTTTCACAGGAGAGAGTCTTGTGCGAAGATGGTTCAGCACTTATCCAAGGATATGTATAAAATATGATCTAAGAATGTGCTTTTGTAGTTCAGGTCTAGTTTTGTAAAACATAAGTCTAAAAAGTTAAAGAAAACCAGATATTGCTTTGGATTTTTGCCTCTTACTTCCAAAGATGATCATGCCTTGAATTATTTTCTTCACTGGTATCTTAATTTTTAATACTAATTTATAGCTATATCTCTTATATAGTATTAAAGTATGAGTCTCTCATGCTTTTAAAAAAGAGGGGAGTTATAAACATTTATTATATCTCTCATCTGAAAACTAAAATGAATAATAACAAAGCCCTTTGTATTTCTCAATTTATAAGTGGATAGCCTACTCATGATTTTCATTATAGAACTCTCTGAAAGATTATGCTACTTTCTGTGTAGCCTCATACAGTGTTGCCAACATGGATATTTTTCGTGGAACCCAGAGTTAAATTTTTCTACTCTGTTCTTTATATGATTGACTCCAGGTAGGTACTGGGTTTTGTCTCTCCTGCTTACTTTTTCTGGATGTTTTGTCTGATTATAGGGAGAAGACTTACATAATAGCTCTTTATCCTATTATGTACAGCCTGAAATCTATCATTTTCACTTCCGCCAGGATAGAATAGAGGGGTGAACTGAGACGTCGACTTCCATCCTCATTCTGCCACCAACTGTGTGATCCCTCTGTGCCTCACTTCCATCATCTGTAATATAAAGTCATTTACCTAAATGAACTCGACAAGACTCTTCTGACTCTTAAACATCTCATGGTTCTTTTTAAAATTGTGGTGTAAAACACGTAACATGAACTATACCTTCTTATCAAAATGTTAGGTATACTGTATACAATTTTTCATCTTGCAAGACTGAATATCTGTACCCATTGAACAGCAAGTCCCCATTTCCCCCTTCCCCCAGCCCCTGACAACCACCATTCTACTTTCTTTTTTTAAGACTGACTACTTTAGATAGTTATACAAGTAGAACCATGTGATATTTGTCCTTCTGTGACTGGCTTGTTTCACATAGCATAATGTCCTCAAGATTTATCCATACTGTAGTATATGACAGGATTTCCTTTTTTAAGGCTGAGTAATATTCCATTGTGTGTGTATACCACATTTTATTTATCCTTCCATCCACTGATGGATATTTAGGTTATTTCCATCTCTTAGCTATTGTGAATAATGCTGCAGTGAACATGGGGGTGCAAATATCTCTTTGAGATCCTGATTTCAATTCCTTTGAAATATTTCAGTTATTTGAAACATTTTAAAATACTCATGTGTATTTTATTATAAAAACTAACAGTGCCAAGTTAAACAAGTCAAACAATTCAAGTTTGTTTATATTCCATAAAATATTATAGAAAATTGTGTTTCAATAAAGAAGACTCATTTCAGAACAGGCAGCTAATAGCAACTGAGCATTTAATGTTTTTTTGTGAATAAATTTTAAAAGAGACTACTGCCTGTCCTGAATTTCCAGAAGTGGGATTGCTGGATCATACGTTAGTTTTATTTTTAATTTTTTGAGGAACCTCCGTATGGTTTTTCATAGTGACTGCACCATTTTACATTCTGCCAACAGTGTACAAGGATTCCAGTTTTTCTACATCCTTGCCAACACCTGTTATTTTCTAGTTTACTGGTAATGGCCATTCTACCAGGTATGAGGTGATATCTCACTGTGGTTTTGATTTGCATTTCCCTGATGATTAGTGATATTAAGCATCTTTTCATATACCTGTGGCCATTTGTATTTCTTCTTTGGAAAATGTCTATCCAAGTCCTTTGCTCATTTTTTTAATCAGGTTATTTGTTTGTTTATATTTTTGTTGTTGAATTGTAGGGTTTCCTGGTATGTCTTGGGTATTAACCCCTTATCAAATATATGGTTTGCAATTTTTTTTATTATTCCATATGTTGCCTTTTTTTACTATGTTTTCTTGGCTGTACAGAAGCTTTTCAGTTTGAAGTAGGCTACTTGTCTGTTTTTGCTTTTGTTCCTTGTGCATTTGGTGTCATATACAAGAAATCATTGCCAGGAGCAAAGTTAGGAAGTTTTTACCCTATGTTTTCTTCTAGGAGATTTATAGTTTCAGGTCTTATGTTTAAGTCTTTAATTCATTTTGAGTTGATTTTTGTGTATGGTGTAAGATAAGGGTCCAATATCCTTCTTTTGCATGCAGATATCCAGTTTTCCCTGGATTTGTTGCAGAGACTATCCTCTCCTCATTGTATATCCTTGGCTCCTTGTCATAAATTAATTGATCGTATATACATAGGTTTATTTCTGGGCCCTCTATTCTATTCCATTGGTTTATATGTTTGTCCTTGTGCCAGTATCATACTGTTTTGATTACTGTAACTTTGTAATATGTTTTGAGGTTATTCAGAGTCCTTTGTGGTTCCATATGAATTTTATGATTGTTTTTCTATTGTGCAAAAATAAAATTCCATTGGGATTTTGACAGGGATTACATTGAATTTGTAGACTTTTATGGGTAGCATGGACATTTTAACAATATTAGGTCTTCAGATCTATGAACGCAAGATGTCTTTCCATTTATTTGTGTTGTCTTTAATTTCTTTAAGCAATGTTTTGTAGTTTTCAATATTCAAGTCTTTAACCTTGTAGTTAAGTTTATTCCTAAGTATTTTATTCTTTTTGAGCTATTGTAAATGCGATTGTTTCCTTAATTTTCTTTTTGGATTGTTCATTGTTAGTGTATAGAAACACAACTGATTTTTTTTTTTTTTTGCGGTAAGTGGGCCTCTCACTGTTGTGGCCTCTCCCGTTGCGGAGCACAGGCTCTGGACACGCAGGCCCAGCGGCCATGGCTCTTGGGCCCAGCCACTCCGCAACATGTGGGATCCTCCTGGACTGGGGCACGAACCCGCGTCCCCTGCATCGGCAGGCGGACTCCCAACCACTGTGCCACCAGGAAGCCCCACAACTGATTTTTAATGTTTGTTTTGTATCCTGCAACTCTCCTGAATTCATTTACTAGTTTTAATTAACTTTTTGGTATGTGGAATCACTAGAGTTTTCTACATACAAGATCATGTTATCACAGAGATAATTTTACTTCCTCCTTTTTTTTTTCTTTTTTGGCTGCGTTGGGTCTCAGTTGCAGCACACAGGATCTTTGTTGCAGCATGCAGTATCCTCCATTGTGGTGTGCAAGCTCTTTATTGTTGCACACAGGCTTCTCTCTAGTTGTGGTGTGCAGGTTTTCTCTCTCCAGTTGTGGCGTGTGGGCTCCAGAGCACACGGGCTCTGTAGTTGCAGCATGTGGGCTCTCTAGTTGAAGTACGTGGGCTCAGTAGTTGTGGCACACGGGCTTAGTTGCCCTGTGACATGTGGGATCTTAGTTCTGCAACCAGGGATCAAACCCGTGTCCCCAGTGTTGGAAGGTGTATTCTTTACCACTGGACCACCAGGGAAGTCCCTACTTTTTCCTTTCTGATTTGGATGACTTTCATTTTTTTTTCTCACCTAGTTGTTCTGCCTAGAATTTCTGGTACTATGTTGAATAGAAATGGCAAGAGTGGGCACCCTTGCCTTATTCCTGATCTTAGAGGAAATGTTTTTCGTTTTTATTTTTCAGTATGATATTAGCTGTGGGCTTTTCATAGTCATAGAGCCTTTATTATTTTGAGGTAAGTTTCTTCCGTTCCTAGTTTAGTAAATGTTTTTGTCATGAAAGTGTGCTGAGTTTTGTCAAACACTTTTTCTGTGAATATTGAGATGATCATGAGATTTTATCTTTCATTCTATTAATGTAGTTTATAACATTGATTGATTTTCATGTTGAACCATCCTTGCACTCCAGGGATAAATCCCATTTAGTCATGATTTATGATCCTTTCAATGTGTTGTTGAATTCTGTTTACTAGTATTTTGCTGAGTCTTTTTGCATCTGTGTTCATTAGGGATGTTTGCCTGTAGTTTTCTTTTCTTGTAATGTCTTTGTCTGGTTTTAGTATGAGAATAATGCTGGTCTCATATAATGAGTCCAGAAGTGTTCCCACCTCTTCAATTTTTAGGGACGAGTTTAAGAAGGATTGGTGTTAATTCTTCTTTAAATGTTTGGTGGAATTCACATGTGAAGTTATCTGGTCCTGGGCTTTTCTATGTTGGGAGGTTTTTGATTACTGACTCAATCTCCTTCTTTATAATTGGTCTGTTCAGATTTTCTATTTCTTCATGATTCAGTTTTCGTGAGAAGTATATTTCTAGGAATTTAGCCTTTTCTTCTAGGTTATCCCATTTATTGTAGTATAATTGTATATGGTTGTCTCAAAATCCATCGTATTGTTTTGGTATCAGTTATGTCTCTTCTTTCATTTCTGATTTTATTTGAGTCTTCTCTCTTTTTTTCTTAGTCTAGCTAAAGGGTTGTCAATTTTGTTGATGTTCTAAAATACTAACTTTTAATTTTGTTGATTTTTTTCTGTTATTTACTTCATTTATTTCTACTTTAATTTCCATTATTTCCTTCCCTCTGCTAACTTGGAACTTAGTTTATTCTTCTTTTTCTAGTTCCTTGAGGTATAAGATTAGAGTATTTATTTGAGATACTTTTTCTTTTTTAAAATTGAAATATAGTTGACTTACACTATTACACTAATCTCAGGTGTGTAACATAGTGATTCGAAATTTTTATAGATTATACTCCATTTATAGTAATTATAAAATATTGGCTGGATTCCCTGTGCTGTACAATATATCCTTGTAGTTTATTTATTTATTTATTTATTTATTTGTGGTACGCGGGCCTCTCACTGTTGTGGCCTCTCCCGTTGCGGAGCACAGGCTCCGGATGTGCAGGCTCAGCGGCCATGGCTCGCAGGCCCAGACGCTCTGTGGCATGTGGGATCTTCCGGGACCGGGGCACGAACCCATGTCCCCTGCATGTGCAGGTGGACTCTCAACCACTGCGCCACCAGGGAAGCCCTAGTTTATTTATTTTATACATAGTAGTTTGTATAAACTTAATCCCCTATCCTTATATTGCCCCTCCCCTCTTCCCTCTTCCCACCAGTAATGACTAGTTTGTTCTCTATATCTGTTAATCTGTTTCCTTTTTGTTATATTTACTAGTTTGTTTTATTTTTTAGATTCTACATGTAAGTGATAGCATACAGTATTTGTCTTTCTCTGTCTGACTTATTTCATTAAGCATAGACCATCCAGGTCCATCCATTTTGTTGCAAATGGAAAAATTTTATTCTTTATTTATGGCTGAGTAGTATTCCATTGTGTGTATGTATATATGTGTGTGTGTCTATGTCACATGTTTTTTATCCATTCATCTGTTGATGAACAGTGTGTTATTTAGTTTCCATGTATTTGTGAATTTTCCTGTGTTCTTACTAATATTTATTTCTAGATTCACTCCACTGTGGTAAGAAAAGATACTTAGTATGATTTCAGTCTTCTTAAATTTGTTATTTTGTGACCTAACATGTGGATCTTTCCTGGAGAATGTTGTGTATGCAGAGAAGAATTTGTATTTTCTTACTGTTGGATGGAATGCTCTGTATATGTCTGTTAGTTTCATTCGGTCCATAGTGTTGTTCATGTCCTCTGTTTTCTTATTGATCTTCTGTCTGGATGTTCTATTTATTATTGAAAGTGGAGTAATGAAATCTATTATATGTGTTGGTATCTATTTCTCCATTCAGTTCTGTCAATATTTGCTTTGTATATTTGAGCATACTTATATTGCTCTGATGTTGGGTGCATATATATTTATAATTGTTTAACTTCCTGGTGAATTGACTCTTTTATCATTATATAATGTTCGTCTTTGTTTCTTGTGACAGTTTTTGACTTAGTCTATTTTGCATGGTATAAGTTATGCTATCCTTGCTTTCTTTTAGAGGTTACTATTTGCATAGAGTATCTTTTTTTGTCATTTTATTTTTAGCCTATGTGTGTCCTGAAATATAAAGTAAATCTCTTGTAGACAGCATTTAGTTGTATCTTGTCTTTTAACTTTTAGCCACTCTGTCTTTTGATTGGGGAGTTTAATCCATTTACATTTAAAGTAATTCTAGATCAGGAAGGACGTAATATTGCCGTTTTGTTAACTGGTTTTTGTCTGAATTATAGCTGTTGTGTCCCTCCTTTCCTCTCTTTCAGTCTTTGTGTTTTGTTGATGTTTTTGTAGTGAAATACTTTGATTCCTTACTCATTATCTTTTATGTATCTTCTATAGGTATTTTCTTTGTGGTTACCATGGCACTTAACTGAAAAGACCTTACATGTATAATAGCCTATTTTAAGCTCGTAATAACTTAACTTTAATTGCATGTAAAAGTTCTACTTTTTCAACCCCCCCCCCATACTTTATGGTATTGATGTCACAACTTACATCTTTTTATGTTGTGTATTCATTAACATATCTTTATAGTTAGCTATTTATATTTATGTCTTTATCTCCTATTCTAGTATTAAAAGTGACATATTACAGTATTCTATATTTTTCTATACATTTACCTTTATCACTGAGCTTTATACTTTTATATATTTTTATGTTGCAATCTAATGTTCTTTCCTTTCAACTTGAAGGACTTCCTTTAGCATTTCTTGTAAGGGAGGCCTAGTGAATGAACTCCCTCGCTTTTGTTTATCTAGAAAAGTATTTCTCCTACATTTTTGAAAGAAAGTTTTGCTAGATATAGTATTCTTAGTTGGCTGGGTTTTTTGTTTGATTGTTTGCACTTTGAATGTATCATTCTGCATGCCCATCTGGCCTACAAGATTTCTGCTGAGAAACCTGCTGATAGTCTTATGGGAGGGGTTTCCTTAATGATTCCATCATTTGAAATCAAATTTTTTAAATCAAGGACTTGAATTCTGAAGGAGGGAGAGAAAACATTGAGTTTTATGAAACCAGGAGGTCTTGAGACAGTGAATTATAGGGCACTTGCCAGCTTATTTTAAATTTAAGGTAAAGGCAGAGTATTCATTCTCTGCTTTTTTTGCTTCCAGAGAATAGAAGACTCAAGAGCAGAGCAATCAAGAGCCCATAATGACATCTCAAGTAAATCAATAAATACACATATGTCTTTTCATTTGGAAAACAACAGCTCAGACTTTATGCAAAAAATGTTTTCCACACATATATATCTATATCTATGTTTTCCTAATGAAATAACACCTATTTTCTTTTTCCATTGATTTGAGAATTTAATATAAACTAGAATAGCCTCAAGATCTAAGATTATTTGCTGTAAAAATTTCCCACTTTGTTTTTTAATTTCTGAACTTACCAGAGAAAACTAAACACCCTTACATACTTCTTTAGGTCTGAGGATCATGAAGGAGGTGTACTCTTTAGCATAAGTAGAATACTTTATTTCTTTCCTGACAATATAATTTAAACATTTGTTAAAAGCCATATAATTAAATACACTGTTTTGTAAAATGCCACTATATGTACTGATTGCCCTTCTCAGAACTAAGAATCTGTCAAACTGTCTTGGTAGATATCTTCCCAGAAGGAGTAATTCATTGAGGCCTGTGCAGTGCAATCTAAGATAACCTTTTTTAATTAAAATGGGGAGTTAAAAAGCCAATTCAAAAATTTGTTTCCTTTCGTTTGCTCAAGGTGAGGGTGCTGGAACTTCTGTTCCAATAGAGCCCCAGCAGTTGTTAAAAACATCATAACTTCTGCCTGTGTGTTGTGTGTCTGTAGCCATTACATGTGTAGCTCCAAATGCCGCTGTGGTATGTGATGGTCAGGCCCGTTAATGAGTCAGTGTTTAACTGTCACTTTTTTGTTGGTAGGGTTAGGAGGATTTTTTTTTTCCTTCTTGAGATTGAATTAAAATAGATGTCTTCTAAGCTTAGAAGGAACAAGTTTTCTAAGACTACAGCAGATAGAGGAAATTTATCAATTTCTGGGTAACAAACTTGTCAAATGCACTATAAGGAAAATAAAATTTTTTTGGCATTGCATTTTGTGCCATCAAGTAGAGATCCTTGCTCATAATAGGTGTTCACTTAATGATTTTAAAATGTAGTTTTATATATTTATTAAAAATAATAAAATATACATATAAATATATTATATATATATTTATAATATATCACTCACATGCCATTTAATTTATTCATTCAAAGTGTACAAAGTGACTTTTAGTATATTCACAGAATTGTGCAACCGTAATGACAGATAATTTAAGAACATTTTCATCACCACCAAAAGAAACATTGTACCCATTAGCAGTCACTCCCCATTTTCTCCTATACCTTCCCGATCCTAAGCAATTACTTTCTGTCTCTGTAGATTTGCCTATTCTGGACATTTCATATAAATGGATCATATAATATGTGGTCTTTTGTGACTGGCTTCTTTTACTTCACTCGATGTTTTCATGGTTCATCCATGTTGATTACTTTTTCATGGCAGAATAATATTCTATCATATGGATATGCTGTATTGGGTTGTTATGCTTGTATTTGGGTTGTTTCCACTGTTATGCTTTTATTTGGGTTGTTTCCACTGTTTGGCTATTATTAATTATACCTCTGTGAACATTCCCATGTAAGTTTTCGTGTGGATGTATGTTTTAATTTCTCTTGGGTAGGTACTTAGGAGTACAGTTACTAGATCATATGGTAATTCTGTTTAACCAGTTGAGAAACTGTCAGACTGTTTTCCAAAGGGGCTGCACCATTTCACTTTCCCACTGGCAGTGTATGAAGGTCCCAATTTCTCCACATCCTTGCTAACACTTAATGTGGTTTCAAGCCATCCTATTGGGTATGAAGTCATGCATCATTTGATTTTGATTTGCATTTATGTCATGGCTAATGCTGATTGAGTATCTTTTCATGGTTTTTTTTGGCCATTTTTTAATCTTCTTTGGAGAAGTATCTCTTTAGATCCTTTGCTCTTTTAAAATTGAGTCATTTGTCCTTTATTATGGAGTTGTACAAATTCTTCATATATTCTGGATGTAAGTTCCTCATTAGATATATGATTTGCAAATATTTTCTTCCATTCTGTGGGTTGTTCTTTTCATTTTCTTTATAGCGTCTTTTGAAGGACAAATATTTTTAATTTGATGAAATGTTTTGTTTTCTTTTGTTGCTCATACTTTTGGTGTCATATCTAAGAAGGCTTTGCCTAACTCAAGGTCACAAAGATTTACTCCTATATATTTTTTAAGAGCTTTACAGTTTTTGCTCCTACATTCAGGTCTGAAATCTATTTTGAGTTAATTTTTACATGTGGTGTGAGGAAGGGGTCCAAATTAATTCTTTTGCATATGGAAATACAGTTGTCAAAAATCAAACACCATTTTTCGAAGAGACTTCTTTCTGCATTGTATTTTCTTGGCCTTTCTGTCTAAAATCAATTGACTTAAATGTAACGATTTATTTCTAGACTGTGAGTTCTATTTCATTGATCTATATTTATATCCTCACGTCAGTACCACACTATTTTGACTGCTGTAACTTTGTAATAAATTTTGAATTCGGGAAGGTTGAATCTTCAAATTTTGCTCCTTTTGAAGATTGTTTTGGCTCTTCAGGATCACTTGTTTTCAAATGAATTTTAGGATCAATTTCTGAATTTTGACAAAGAGGCTACCTGGGATTTTGATAGGGATTGCATTGAATATGTAGATGTATTTGGGAAATAGTACCATTTTAACAATATTAAGTCTTTTGATCCACAAATGATTTTGCTCTTCTTATTTTATTGTGTCATGCATAGGGATTGAAGTATGAATGTGGAGGGAAATTTTTGTCCATTAACCCCCCCTATATTACAATTGGTTTTAATTATTTTACATTGGAATAACCATTGAATATTTCACTATGCTACTCATTAGAACTGTAAGCTTCTTTAGGGCAGGATATGTATTAATTATTTTTGTATTGCTGAGAGTTTATGTCATAGTTGTTTAAGAAAAGCATTTTTTTAACACCAAAAAAATCCCTGTAATATGTATATGTGTATAAAGGGATAGAACAAGGGCTCACAGGTAATTATAAAAGAGATAGAATATTAGCAGTACTTTGAAATTACCATTAATAACAAATGGCTAACTGACATTTTTTTAGGCTTTTAATTCATATATATTCATAGTATTCATTTGGAGAAAAATGAAATATTGCTTTATCGATTGATTTCTTTTAAAAGGCATAATTTATACGTTCTTTAAATTCATTTTAGGTACCAAATCTGATTCCAGTTTTGATGTTCAAATTAGGAAGACCACTGGAACCTGTGTTATACAATGATATCTTGTATACTTTGCCTACACTTGGTGTTCACAAGGTTTGTATATTAAGCGACTTACTTTGGGGCAAAAAGAAGTGAGACATGAATTTTGTTTGTTGTCATGTGAAATTTTGACCCTTTAATTTTGCCTTGATCACTGCTTCCCTTGTTGGGCCAAACATTTTTGTTACAATATTTAAGAATTAATTTTTAAAAATCATTTTTTCATCAAGTTTTCCCATTGGCTGTTGTCTGAGATTGGGTCTTTATGCCCCCAGAATTGCTAACTAGCTCCTCCCAAAGCTATCTCCAACCTCTGAGGAGATGGGTAATACTGTAGTAAGCTTCCGTTTCAGTCTTTATTTTATAATAAGAGGTTTTTAAGTTCTTTTGGTAACCTTGGGGTTATCCACATTTGCATTTATGAAACCAAAGTTTCTTCAATGTTTGCTAGGTGTGCATAGGACAAATTCTACGAGTAATTCAACTTCTTGGAACCACTCCGCAACTAAAAGCTGTCACTTTGCGCTTGTTGACTTCTTTGTGGGAAAAACAGGTAAGCTCAGATATACACTTGTATGAGTAGTAAGCATGTCCCTTTCACTGAAGAAAGGTAATTTTGTCATTATGCATGACACTTCTTTGATATAGTAATATTAGTGAGTGACATCAATGATTGCATTGAGAAATTTTGATTTAGTGTACTTTTGATCTACAATGTGGTCAGTTGTGATTGACTCTCAGAGAGAAATTGAGAATAGAAAATAATCTTATTTCCTTAATTCTGAAATTTATTTTTCCATTTGTGTGGAAAAAGTGATAGAAATATAAGTGATTAGAGCCTTTGTAATTAGAGTGAGATTTTGCCACTTTTTTCTTGTTTTATGAAATGAACAGTACATGGATCTGTAAGAAAATCCCCAGCAATCATAACAGTATTCTTTTTTTTCTGATTAGATGAAACACATTATAATTTGCAAAGCAGATGTAAGATTTAGACGTGAAAATGCTGCATAAAAGGAGACAATTATTATTCAACTCAAGTTGTGAAATTACCTTTTTTGTGAAATTTCCTTTTTAGGATCGTGTCTATCCTGAACTGCAGCGTTTCATGGCCATGTCCGATGTGCCCTCTCTGTCTGTGGGCAAGGAGGTCCAATGGGAGAAACTGATAGCTAAAGCAGCATCGATCAGAGATATATGTAAGCAAAGGTAAGACATGCTTGACCTTTGGGAATGTATATCATGATATATTATTTTGCATTTAATTTTTTTATTGCAAGCAAGAAGCAAGGAAAGATAGGCAGAGGATGTTTGAATAAGAATAAATGAATATTAAAGTCAAATTGTCTGATTGTAAAATTTAGTAACATCAGACAATAGCTTTGAGTAGCAGGCATGTCTTTTCAGGTCTAGACTTATATCTAGGTTTAGAGGCTATTTATATATCCTTTTCTGTGTAATAATTTAATGTTGTAATAAAACATATGATGTTACATTTTCTATTTTTCTATATATAAATTCCTGAAACCTAAGCAATGGATTATCAGTCAAACTGTTCTTTCTTATATTCTCCCTATGTTATGCTGATTTTTATAAGATGTTTTAGTAGAGAAGGCCTTATTTGTAACTCATTGAATGGAATTAATTATTAGGAATTATTACAAGGAGGGAAATGACCTTGAATTCCTGTGTATGCTTTAGGGTTTAGGAAGACATGAAGATGTTAGGGAGATGACTCTGCTATTCTAGGTTATGGGTTAATAACTAGGCAGGAGGTGACAAGACTGAAATAACACTAAGCAAAGCTCCACCTTGCCAGATTTCTATTTTCTTGAATTAGGGTAAGGCCAAAATCTTAGAGAGGAAATAGATTTGATACATTTGAAATGAGTTATAATCCTGCAGTTTCATATATTGATTGAGCCACTGCACTGTAGAATTCTTGGAGCATCGTTCTACTTTTGTCAATGATGACACTGTGAATGGTACTTCCTGAAGCTGTGCAATGAATGCGTTGGCCCAGATGCTGATAATGTGGATGATTTCCGTTTCAAGTAAAATCTTGGATCAGACTGTGTTTAAGCCTCAGCAGTTCTGCCTCTTTTCTAAGCTTCAGCCTTTTGGCAACACAAAAAACATCTTAGTCTAAAAGTTACACACGTGTTAACCCAAGACTTAAGAGTTTAGATTCTCTTGAGGTATTGGCATGGAAAAAATTTAGAGATGATAGCCGACATTTTAATTTTACATACTTAAAGATGAGGCTCAGGAGACGTTAAACATCAGATCAGATCAGAGTCTGCTGAAAACTTATTCAGTGAACCTTTCAGTTACCATCTCGAGATCCGTCAAATTTTTCCAGTTTTGTTAAATGATTTCCATTTGGCGGACAGTGAAGCAATAGAATTCAGTCAGGCAATTTTTTCAATTGATATTTTGTTAAATAGAGAGAAGTATTATATCGCTGAGGGGTTACAACGAATGCAGACCTGAGCATTTCTTTATGAAGTTAAAAGCATTCTGGGGGTAGCACAATATATGTGGGATAGAGGAAGGAGAGGAGGATGAGTGAGTGAATCCAGCACAGTACTTGGCATGAAGTAAGTGCTCAGTCAGTTATAATTCATATTATTATGATTTTATCATCATTATCGTCGTTATTGTGATAGGCATACCCACCTTAGTTTGTAATACTGCTCTGACCAATCATCTTCTGATCTCAAATCCCTGGGTTTACTGATGATCTCAATAAGGTAAGTCAGTTCTTTTCACTATTATTATAGACTTGAGTTTTTGTTGATTCAGACCATAGGTTTTGTGATTCAGGGAGAATAAAATTTGTTAAGGAGTGTCTTCTTTTTTGGGTAATAATACCAAAAATGAGCCTGAAGTTACAGCAGAAATGATGAAGATGCAAATCTTTGAACAAAAGCATATGGTATTTCTTAGTTGAGGGTCAACGTTTGATAGGCACAAGAGTAAAGAAAAGCATTAATGTTTTTGTTCAGGCAAAAGACCTTGGAGTAGTAATATAGTTCTTTGGCTTTAATCTTGTGTCTAAACTGTCATTTTCTGTAGGCCATATCAGCACGGTGCAGATATGTTGGCAGCTATTTCCCAGATGTTGAATGAATGCACCAAGCCTGACCAGGCTACTCCAGCAGCCTTGGTGTTACAAGGTCTTCATGCACTCTGCCAGGCTGAGGTGGGCTTTTTTGAGTTGTTTTGTATAATTTGGAAGAAAATAATTTACAAGGCATTGTAGTTACAACGATGTAGGAGACTTTTGTTCAGAAGAGTGAAATAAGACAGTCTACATTATAAATTCTTTGTAGAGGGAAGTCTTGAAACATGTAGACATTTCTAGAGGCTAAAGAGAACCAGACTTTAGATTCTTCCTCGTTGTTATTTATTTTTGTTAATATAGAAGGAGAAGTATGCTTATAGGAGAACTCTTGAGTATATTTGCTTCTCGGTTTCGTGATTTGAGAACCTTAGAAGCAGAAGAAGTAAGGAAATCGGCATGGGCCAGTGGCAGTTTTATAGCCAGCAAAAAACTTTTGTTGGCTTGAAGATTGGCAAAGGATCCTTTCTTTCCTAATGATCAGAGTGGGTAGGATGGACTGATATTAGAACTGAGTCTCTAAATCATCTTCTGAACTTCAGACTGCTCCCAAAACTGTAGCACAGCAGAAGAAATCTTTAATCTTTTGGAGAAATGTGGTAATTACATCAAAGATCATTCATCGACCTAACAAAAGTTTTTTATGTAAAAAAAATTTTTTTATGCAGCCTTGTAAGCTGCTTTATTATTGTTTTTTAATGGAAATATATTTGATTTATAATATCATATGAGTTTCAGGTGTACAACATATTAATTCAATACTTTTATAGATTATACTCCCTTTAAGTTATTAAAAAATAATGGCTATATTTCCCTGTGCTGTATAATATATCCTTGTTGCTTATGTATTTTATGCATAGTATTTTGTGTCTCTTAATACCATAGCCCTACCTCCCCCCTCCTCCCTTCCTTCTCCCCACTGGTAACCACTACTTTGTTCTCTGTATCTGTGAGTCTGTTTCTGTTTCGTTATATACAGTCATTTGTTTTATCTTCTAGATTCCACTTATAAGTGATAACAGAGTATTTATCTTTCTGTATCTGACTTATTTTACTAGGCATAATAGTCTCTAGGTTCATACACATTGTTGCAAATTGCAGAATTTCATTCCTTTTTATGGCTGAGTAATATTCCATTATGTATATTTGGAGTACACACACACACACACACATCTTCTTTATCTATTCATCTGTTAATTTAGAGGAAATTCTTTCAGCTTTTCATCATTTCACCATCGAGTGTGATGTTAACTGTGGGTTTATAATAACTGGTCTTTATTATGAGCAGATATGTTCCTTTTACACAAACTTTGATGAAATTTTCTATCATGAATGGATATTGAATTTTGTCACATGCTTTTTCTGTGTCTATAGAGATGATCATGTGATTTTTTTAAAAAAAATTGGGGTATAGTTGCTTTAAAATGTTGTGTTAGTTTCTGCTGTACAATAAAGTGAATCAACTATATGTATACATATAATCTCTCCCTCTTGGGCCTCCCCCAACCCCATCCCACCCATCTAGGTCACCACAGAGAACCGAACTGAGCTCCCAGTGCTATACAGCAGGTTCCCACTAGCTGTCTGTTTTACACATGGTAGTGTATATATGTCAGTCCTAATCTCCCAGTTCATCCCACCATCCATACCTGTGTCCACATGTCTGATCTCTACTGCTGCATCTCTATTCCTGCCCTACAAAATGGTTAATCTGTATCATTTTTCTAGGTTCCACATATATGCATTAATATACGATATTTGTTTTTCTCTTTCTGATTTACATCACTCTGTATGACAGACTCTAGGTCCATCCACATCTCTACAAATGACCCATTTTCGTTCCTTTTTATATCTGAGTAATATTCCATTGTATATATGTACCATATCTTCTTTGTCCATTCATCTGTTGATGGACATTTATGTTGCTTCCATGTCCTGGCTATTGTAAATAGGGCTGCAATGAACATTGTGGTACATGACTTTTTGAATTATGGTTTTCTCAGGGTATATGCCCAGTAGTGGGATTGCTGGGTCATATGGTAGTTCTATTTTTTGTTTTTTAAGGAACCTCCGTACTGCTCTACATAGTGGCTGTATCAATTTACATTCCCACCAACAGTGCAAGAGGGGTTCCCTTTTGTCCACACCCTCATTGTTTGTAGATTTTTGATGATGGCCATTCTGAACAGTGTGAGGTGATACCTCATTGTAATTTCAGTTTCCATTTCTCTAATAATTAGTGATATTGAGCATCTTTTCATTTGCCTCTTGGCCATCTGTATGTCTTCTTTGGAGAAATGTCTATTTAGGTCTTTCACCCATTTTTTCGATTGGGTTGTTTGTTTTTTTGATGTTGAGGTGCATGAGCTGTTTGTGTATTTTGGAGATTAATCCCTCGTCAGTTGCTTTGTTTGCAAATATTTTCTCCCATTCTGAGGGTTGTCTTTTCATCTCATTTATGGTTTTCTTTGCTGTGCAAAAGCTTTTAAGTTCCATTAGGTCCTGTTTATTTTTGTTTTTCTTTTCATTACTCTAGGAGGTGGGTCAAAGAAGATCTTGTTGCGATTTATGTCAGAGTGTTTTTCCTATGTTTTCCTCTAAGAGTTTTATAGTGTCTGCTCTTACATTTAGGTCTTTAATCCATTTGATTTTATTTTTGTGTATGGTGTTAGGGAGTGTTCTAATTTTATTCTTTTACATGTAGCTGTCCAGTTTTTCCAGCACCACTTATTGAAAATACTGTCTTTTCTTCATTGTATATTCTTGCCTCCTTTGTCACAGATTAGGTGACCATAGGTGCGTGGGTTTATATCTAGGCTTTCTATCCTGCACCATTGATCTATACTTCTGTTTTTGTGCCAGTACCATACTATTTTGATTACTGTAGCTTTGTAGTGTAGTCTGAAGTCAGGGAGCTTGATTCCTCCAGCTCCGTTTTTGTTTCTCAAGATTGCTTTGGCTATTCGGGGTCTTTTGTGTTTCCATACAAATTGTAAAATTTTTTGTTCTAATTCTATGAAAAATGCCATTGGTAATTTGATAGGGATTGCATTGAATCTGCAGATTACTTTTGATAGTACAGTCATTTTCACAATATTGATTCTTCCAGTCCAAAAACATGGTATATCTCTCCATCTGTTTGTGTCATCTTTGATTTCTTTCATCAGTGTTTTATATATAAATTTGGATTTTTGTTTTTTTTGCTTTTTGTTTTATTTTGCGGTAGGCGGGCCTCTCACTGTTGTGGCCTCTCCCGTTGCGGAGCACAGGCTCCGGATGCGCAGGCTCAGTGGCCATGGCTCACGGGCTCAGCCACTCTGCAGCATGTGGGATCTTCCCAGACTGGGGCATTAACCTGTGTCCCCTGCATCGGCAGGCGGACTCCCAACCACTGCGCCACCAGGGAAGCCCTATAAATTTGGATTTTTAAAATTTCTTCTCTGATTGCTGTGGCCAGGACTGCCAAAACTATGTTGAATAATAGTGGCGAGAGTAGACATCCTTGTCTTGTTCCTGATCTTAGAGGAAATTCTTTCATTTTTTCACCATTCAGAATGATGTTTGCTGTGGTTTTGTTGTGTATGGCCTTTATTATGTTCAGGTAGTTTCCCTCTATGCCCGCTTTCTGGAGAGTGTGTATCATAAATGGGTGCTGAATTTTGTCAAAAGCTTTTTCTGAATCTACTGAGATGATCATATGGTTTTTATTCTTTAATTTGTTAATATGGTGTATCACATTGATTGATTTGCATATATTGAAGAATCCTTGCATCCCTGGGATAAATCCCACTCGATCATGGTGTACTATCCTTTAAATGTATTGTTGGATTCTGTTTGCTAGTATTTTGTTGAGGATTTTTGTGTCTATGTTCATCAGTGATATTGTTCTGTAATTTTCTATTTTTGTGATGTCTTTGTCTGGTTTTGGTATCAGAGTTATAGTTGCCTCGTAGAATGAGTTTGGGAGTGTTCTTTCTTCTGCAATTTTTTGGAAGAGTTTGAGAAGAATAGGTGTTAGCTCTTCTCTAAATGTTTGATAGATTCGCGTGTGAAGCCATCTGGTCCTGGACTTTTGTTTGTTGGAAGATTTTTAATCACGATTTCAATTTTATTACTTGTGACTGGTCTGTTTATGGTTTCTGTTTCTTCCTGGTTCAGTCTTGGAAGATTGTATCTTTCCAGAAATTTGCCCATTTCTTCCAGGTTGTCCATTTTATTGGCATATAGTTGCTTGTAGTTGTCTGTTATGATCCTTTGTATTTCCGTGGTGTCAGTTGTAATTTCTCCTTTTTCATGTCTAATTTTATTGATTTGTGTCCTCTCCCTTTTTTTTTCTTGATTGGTCTGGTTAAAGGTTTATCAATTTTGTTTATCTTCTCAAAGAACCAGCTTTTAGTTTCATTGATTTTTGCTATTGTTTTCTTTGTTTCTATTTCATTTATTTCTGCTTTGATTTTTATGATTTCTTTCCTCCTACCAATTTTGGGTTTTGTTTGTTCTTCTTTGTCTCCTTGATTTAGGTGTAAGGTTAGATTGTTTATTTTAGATTTTTCTTGTTTCTTGAGGTAGGATTGTATTGCTATAAACTTCTCTCTTAGTACTGCTTTTGTTGCATCCCGTAGGTTTTGGGTCGTCATGTTTTCATTGTCCTTTGTTTCTATGGATTTTTTTATTTCCTCTTTGATTTCTTCAGTGATCTCTTGGTTATTTAGTAGTGTATTGTTTAGCCTCAGTGTGTCTGTATTTTTTTGCAGTTTTTTTTTCCTGGAATTGATTTTTAATCTCATAGTGTTGGTCGGAAAAGATACTTGAAACGATTTCAGTTTTCTTAAATTTACTACGGCTTGATTTGTGACCCAGGATGTGATCTGTCCTGGAGAATGTTCCGTGTGCACTTAAGTACGAAGTGTATTGCGCCACTTTCCGGTGGAATGTCCTGTAAGTATCAATTAAGTCTATTTGGTCTGTTGTGTCATTTATAGCTTGTGTTTCCTTATTAATTTTCTGTCTGGATGATCTGTCCATTGGTGGTAGTGGGGTGTTAAAGTCCTCCACTATTATTGTGTTCATGTCAATTTCTCCTTTTATGGCTGTTAGCATTTGCCTTATCTATTGAGGCGGTCCTATGTTGGGTGCATAAATATTTATAATTGTTATATCTTTTTCTTGGATTGATCCCTTGATCATTATGTAGTGTCCTTGCTTGTCTCTTGCAACATTCTTTATTTTAAAGTCTATTTTATCTGATACGAGTATTGCTACTCCAGCTTTCTTTTGATTTCTGTTTGCATGGAATATCTTTTTCCATTCCCTCACTTTCAGTCTGTATGTGTCCCTGGTTCTGAAGTTGGTCTCTTGTAGGCAACATATATACGGGTCTTGTTTTTGTATCCATTCAGCCAGTCTGTGTCTTTTGGTTGGAGCATTTCATCCATTTACATTTAAGGTTATTATCAATATGTATGTTCCTATTACCATTTTCTTAATTGATTTAGGTTTGTTTTTGTGGGTCTTTTTCTCCTTTTGTGTTTCCTGTGTAGAGAATTTCCTTTAGCAATTGTTGTAAAGCTGGTTTGGTGGTGCTGAATTTTCTTAGCTTTTGCTTGTCTGTAAAGCTTTTGTTTTCTCTGTCGAATCTGAATGAGATCCTTGCCGGGTAGAGTAATCTTGGTTGTAGTTTTTTCCCTTTCATCACTTCAAATATATCTTGCCACTCCCTTTTGGCCTGCAGAGTTTCTGCTGAAAACTCGGCTGATGACCTTATGGGGATTCCTTGTGTGTTATTTGTTGCTTTTCCCTTGCTGCTTTTAATATTGTTTCTTTCAGTTAAATTTTGGTAGTTTGATTATTATGTGTCCTGGTGTGTTTCTTCTTGGGTTTATCTTGTATGAGACTGTCTGTGCTTCCTGGACTTGTGTGGCTTTTCCCTTTCCCGTGTTAGGGAAGTTTTCGAATGTAGTATCTTCAGATGTTTTCTCAGACTCTTTCTCTTTCTCTTCTTGTTCTGGGACCCCTATAATTCGAATGTTGGTGCATTCAGTGTTGTCCCAGAGGTCTCTGAGGCTGTCCTCATTTCTTTTCATTCTTTTTTCTTTATTCTTCTCTTTGGCAGTTATTCGCACCATATCTTCCAGCTCACTTATTCGTTCTTCTGCCTCAGTTTTTCTGTTATTGATTCCTTCTAGTGTATTTTTCATTTCAGTTATTGTGTTGTTCATCACAGTTTGCTTGTTCGTTAGTTCTTCTAGGTCCTTGTTAAACATTTTTTGTATTTTCTCAATCCGTGCCTCCATTCTATTTCCAAGATTCTGTATCATCATCTACTATGGTTACTCTGAATTCTTTTTCAGGTAGGTTCCCTATTTCCTCTTCATTTATTTGGTCTTGTGGGATTTATCTTGCTCCTTTGTCTGTACTATATTTTTTTGTCATCCCATGTTTTTTGATGGGTGCGGCTGTGTTCCTGTCTGGCTGGTTGTTTGCTGTTAGGCTTCCAGCACTGGAGTTTGCAGGCAGTTGGGTGGAGCCAGGTCTTGGTGTCAAGATGAGGACCTCTGAGAAAGCTCACACCGATTAATATTCCCTTGGGCCTGTAGGTCTCCGTCATTCCAGTGGCTCGGACTCGGTGCTCCCACGACTGGAGCTCCGGCCCGACGTCTGTCTGGCCTGAGAACCAAGACCCTGCAAGCCGTGTGGTGCAGCAAAAAACAGAAGAAAAGAAATGTAACAAACCAAAAGGAGCAGAACAATAAGAAAGAATAAAAAATAAAATAAAGTTAGAAAAATAAAAATATATTAGAAAAATAAAAATAAAGATGAAACAACAACAATGCAAAACAGAACCTCAGCAGAAAAAAAAAAGGCTGGTAGAAGCCTTGGGCAGTTGGGGCTTAATGTCAGGACCTGCCTGGCTGGAAGAGGCCTTTGGGAGGCAGGGCTTAGGCTCAGGACTCATGCAGCCAGAGGAAGCCCCAGAGGGTGGAGGTTCAGGCCCAGGATTCCAGCATTCTTGCTGGGGCCCGAGCGGGCAGGAGACATGCTGGCCGTGTTCCCCTCCTATCCCCCGAAGGTCTCTCCTGATCCCCACTGATCCCCTCACTGGGAGTGGGCCCCTCAAGCATGGGAATCCCTCCTATCCCACAGCTGCCCCTCAGAGGCTGGCCCCGTCCCACCTCCACTTTTCCTCCCCACTTTCCCTCCCATGTCCTCAGGACCCGCCCAGCCTGGGGGGCCCTGGAGGGCAGAGGTTCAAGCCTGGGACCCCAGCAGGCTTGCTGGGGCCTGAGCAAGTTGGGGAGTTGCTGCGTGCATTCCCCTCTGATCCCCCAATTCCCCAAAGGTCTCTCTCCATCCCTGCTGATCCCATCGCCCTGAGTGGGCCCCTCTGACTGTGGGAACCCCTCTCCTCCCGAGCCACCCCTCAGGCGTGCTGGTCCCATCCCACCTCCACTTTTCCTCCCCCGCCTTCTTCCCTCCCACATCCTACCTGGTTGCACAGGCATTCCTCCCATCCCCTTAGGTGTCTGAGGTCCCCCACCAGCACCTGGTAGATGCCCTAGTTTTGAGGATACGCGAACTCCGCATCCTCCTACCCCATCATTTTGACTCTGCCCCCGGTCACATGATTTTTATCCTTCTCTTTGTTAATGTTGTGTTCCACATTGATTTGCGAATATTGAATTATTCTTGCATCCCTGAAATAAATCCCACTTGATCATGGTGTATGATCCTTTTTATGTATCAGTGGATTCAGTTTGCTAATATTTTTTTGAGGATTTTTGTATCTATATTCATCAAAGGTATTGGCCTGAAATTTTTTTGGGGGAGATGTCTTTTTCTGGTTTTGGTATTAGTGTAATGGTGGCCTCATAGAATGAATTTGTGAGTGTTCCATCCTCTTCAGTTTTTTGGAATAGTTTGAGAAGGATAGGTATTAACTCTTCTTTATATGTTTGGTAGAATTCCCTTGTGAAGCTGTCTGATGCTGGACTTCGCTGGGAATTTTTTTTTTTTAATTATAAATTCAATTTCACTACTAGTGATCAGTCTGTTCAGATTGTCTGTTTCTTTCTGATTCAGCCTTAGCAGCTCGCATGTTTCTAGAAATTTGTTCATTTCTTCTAGGTTGTTCAATTTGTTGACATATAACTATTTGTAGTATTCTCTTACGATTTTTTGTACCTCTGTGGTATCGGCTGTTATTTCTCCTCTTCAATTCTTATTTTGTTTATTTTTTTTCCTCTCTCATTTCTTCTTGATGTGCCTGGCTAAAGTTTATCAGTTTTGCTCATCTTCTCAAAAAACCAGCCCTTGGTTTCATTGATCTTTTTTTTTTGTTTTTAGGTCTCTATTTTATTTATTTCCTCTTTGATCTTTATTATTTCCTTCCTTCTGGTGACTTTGGGCTTTGTTAGTTCTTCTTTTTCTAATTCCTTTAGGTGGTATGTTAAGTTGTTTATTTGAGATTTTTCTTGGTTTTTTGAGGAGGGCCTGTGTCACTATAAACTTCCCTCTTAGAAGTGCTTTTGCTGCATCCCATAGATTTTGGAAAATTGTGTTTCCATATTCAGTTGTCTCAAGGTATTTTCTGATTTCCTCTTTGATTTCTTCATTGACTGTTGGTTTTTAGTAGCATGTTGTTTAGTCTCCAGGTGTTTGTTATTTTCCCAGTTTTCTTTCTGTAATTTCTAGTTTCATACCCCTGTGATTGGAAAAAATGCTTGATATAATTTATATCCTCTTGAATTGGTTGTGACTTGTTTTGTGGCCAGCATTTGATCTCTTCTGGAAAATGTTCCATGTGCACTTGAAAAGAATGCTTATTCTGCTGTTTTGGGATGGAATGTCCTGTAGATATCTATTAAACCATCTGGTTTATTGTGTCATTTAAGACTATGGTTGCCTTATTGATTTTCTGTCTAGGTGATGTGTCCATTGATGTAAGTGGAATGTGAAAGTTCCCTAGTATTATTGTTTTTTGTCAGTTTCTCCCTTTATGTCTGTTAATATTTGCTTTGTATATTTAGGTCCTACTGTATGAGTGCATATATGTTAACGAGCGTAATATCCTCTTCTTGTATTGATCCCTTTATCATTATATAATGCTCTTCTTTGTCTTTTGTTATAGACTTTGTTTTAAAAGTCTATTTTGTCTGAAATGAGTATTGCTACCCCCACTTTCTTGTCATTTCTGATTACATGAAATATCTTTTTCTATCCCCTTACTTTCACTCTGTGTGTGTCGCTCTGAAGTGAGTCTGTTGTAAGCCGTGTATAGACAGGTTTTGATTTTTTATTCAAACAGCCACTATGTCTTTTGATTGGAGCATTTAGTCCACTGACATTTAAAGTAATTACTGACAGGTATATACTTATTGCCATTTTACTACTTGTTTTCCAGTTGTTTTTGTAGTTCTTCTCTTTTTGTTTCTTCCCTTATGGTTTGATGATTTTCCTTAGTAGTATGCTTGTGTTTCTTTCTAGGTTTTTGGTATCTATTGTAGGCTTTTGATTTGTGGTTCATGTTGACCTATAACCATATCTACTTATTTTTAACTGGTAGTCATTTAATTTTAAACATATTCTAAAAGATACACCTGTTTTTACTCCCGTCCCCTACATTTTGTGTTTTTGATGTCCTATTTTACATCTTCATTTTTTTAATTGTAGTTATAATTGCTTTTACAATTTTTGTTTGTTTGTTTGTTTTTTAATTTTTTTTTTTTGCGGTACGTGGGCCTCTCACTGTTGTGGCCTCTCCTGCTGCAGAGAACAGGCTCTGGACGCGCAGGCTCAGCGGCCATGGCTCACGGGCCCAGCCGCTCCGCGGCTTGTGGGATCCTCCCAGACCGGGGCACGAACCCGCGTTCCCCGCATCGGCAGGCAGACTCTCAACCACTGCGCCACCAGGGAAGCCTCTGCTTTTACAATTTTTTGTCTTTTAATCTTCATGCTAGTTTATTTAAGTGGTTGATCCTCAGTCCTTACTATATATTTGCCTTTCATAGTGGGATTTTTCCTTTCTTATAAATTTTTACTTCTTATTATAGCTTTTTCTTTAACACTTAGAAAAGACCTTTTAACATTTCTTTAGGGTAGCTTTAGTATTGATGAATTTTTTTAGTTTTTGCTTGTCTGAGAAGTTTGTTTTTATTTCAGCTTTAATTCTGAATGATAATCTTGCTGGGTAGAGTATCCTAGGTTGCAGGTTTTTCCCTTTAAGCACTTTGAATATATCATGCTGCTCCCTCTGGCCTGCAAAGTTTCTGCAGAGTAATCAGCTGATAGCCTTATGGGGGTTCCCTTGTATATGACTCTTTGTTTTTCTCTTGCTGCTTTAAAATTCTCTTTTTGCAGACTTCCCTAGCAGTCCAGTGGTTAAGACTCTGAGCTTCCACTGCGGGGACATGGGTTTGATCCCTGGTCTGGGAACTAAGATCCCGCTTAACACTTGGCATGGCCAAAAAAAAAATTCTCTTTATTTTCTACTTTTGCCATTTTAGTTAAGATATATCTTGGTGTGTGTCTCTTTGGGTTCATGTTGTTTGGATTCCCTCTGTGCTTCCTGTATCTGGATATCTGTTTCCTTGTTCAGGTTTGGGACTTTTTCAGCCATAATTTCATCAAAAACATTTTCAACCCCCTTTCTCTCCCCTGTCCTTCTGAAACCACTATAATGCCAATGTTGGTATGCTTCATGTTTTTCCAGAAATCTCTTAAACTGTTCTCATTTTTTAACATTTATTTTTCTTTTTGCTGTTCTGATTGGGTAATATCCATTATTCTATCTTCCAGATCATTTATGTTCTTCTGTATCACATAGTCTGCTATTCAGTGAGTTCTTCATTTCAGTTACTGTATTCTTCAGTTCTGATTGGTTCTTTTTGTATATTTTCTAGTTCCTTGTTAAAATTCTCACTGTGTTCATCTATTCTTTTCCCTAATTTAGTTAGCATTCTTATTACTAATACTTTGAATTCTTCATCTTGTAAAGTGTTTATTTCTATTTCATTATTTATTTTCCCAGGGGTTTTGTCTTGCTCTTTCAATCAAGACTAGTTCCTCTGTCTTCTTACTTTGCTTAACTTTCCCTGTCTCTGTGAAATTAGATGAAACAGTTACCTATTGCAGTCTTGAAGAGGTGTCCTTATGTGGGAGTGTCTGTCTACAGCCTGTGTGTGCCCAGTGCCTTTGGTGGGAGAGCTGGATTTGATGTGAACAAAAGCCATGCGTTTCCTCAGGGTATACTGACAGTTACCATCTTGCAGGAAGTAGGGTTGGAGATGGAGGAACCAGGGCCAGAGCCAAGTGTGAGGTGTGGCTTCCCCTCTGCTCATTGGCCATTAGCACCTTATCGGGGGCAGGGTCAGGTCCAAAGTTGATGGAGTGGAAGCCCTGAGGTTCGGGTCCAAGCTGTCTCTGTTCCCTTAAATGTGTTTGTCTCCCACTCCCAACACTGTACCCTTGCCCCAGAAAGGAGGAGTGCTGGAGGAAGAGGGGCCCATGCCAGCATGTGATGGGCTGGCCACAGAGGTCCAGGCTGCCTCTAATGTGCCCCCTGTGCAGGCACCAATAATGACAGCCCCAGCTGTGTCTGAGTCTCTGCTGTCCCTCACAGCCAGTTACTATCCCCAGCCTCTGCCACCCCAGCCCTGTTGAGAAGCTGTGCTGCAGGGTAAGCAGGGCTCCCTTTAGCACTGGGCATGTGTCAGGGTGTGGGTGCAGCAGTCTGGCTTCCGTCAGAGATCAAGACTACCCCTGATACAGTGCCTGTGTAAATGCCAGCAATGGCTGCCCACACTGTGCTCAGATGTTGCCCTAGTTCCAAGTTTCCTCTGCATTCTCAGTACTAAGATATGAGCTCTCTCCCTGGTGATGGCAGCCCTTTCTCTAGTGTGGTAGAGTAAGCGGGACTGGAACATTTGCTTGGCTCAGGCTGAGGCGTATGCTAGGCTAATTGCAGAAAACTGGGCAGCCACTGGAACCATCCTCAATCTGTCCTCTCCACCCTGCCTCAGGAGCAAGCCAGTCCTTGCATGTTCTTCACAGCCCTCCTGTTAGTTCCAACAGCTCTACAACCAGCCAAGGGGGCTTGTCTTCCCTGTGTCCGACACCAGGACTGGGGCGCCCAATCTATGGCTTGCACTGCCTGCTCCCCAGCAGGGGTCTCCTCCTATGTAATCTCCCTTTTCCTCTGAGTCCCCTCCCAGGGGGCACAGGTCCCTTCTCTTCCCTTCCAGATTCTGTGTGGATCTTTCTTATATCCTTGGTTGTATAGGAATCTTTCTGCCAGTTTCCAGTTAGTTTTCAGTGAGAATTATTTCACGTGTTGATGTATTTTTTATGTGTTCATGGGGGGAGGTGAGTTCCATGTCCTTCTACTCTGCCATCTTGATTGATTCTTTCTAACCAATTTTTTTTTGACGCAGTAAACGTACCTATACAATTGTTGTTCTTTAGTGAATGAGATTAAGTAGAATTCTCTTAGCTTTTGGCAATTATGGTTGATATGATGATAATGAATATAATATAATCATACAAGCAATGACTCTATTTAGTGTATATATGATCATGTCCTTGTGCTAAGTAAGCACTTTTTATTTCTGTTCCTCAACAACTCTTCAGTATAGGGATTATAACATTTATAGATGAGGAAAATAGACCTCAGAAGGAGGTTAGATAACTGCTCAGTGTCTTGGTTTGAGAATAATGTTCTTTTGGCTAAACATTTATTTAGCAGGCAGTAAACATCATTACTGTTTAGGAAGTGATGTGTACTAAGGATAGTCTTTCAGACTGTGTACCCTGTAGTTGGCAAAGCTATTAGGGTTTCATGGTAGGGTCCTATTACAGCAGGGAAATAGTTCACGTAATCAAGGACTTTTGTTTTTTACTGCTACAGTCAGTCATCTGGAAATGGAAAGTATCACTTTAATAATTATATTACTTTCATAATAAATAATTCTACCATTTGGGAGTATTTCCTTTTTATTATTTTTTTCAAACAGAAATCTACTTGTTTCTGAAATTAAGTTTTTCTTCCTAAGAAATTAAGTTTTTCTTCCTAATTACCACTAAGAAGTGGTCGTTTTGTCTGTGATTCCATTATGTTCTCCACCCATCCTTTGCTATTCTAAGGCTCTGCTATCTATAGATGCTTATTAACTCATAAGGAGTGATTTTTCTCATTTCATTTCTGTAAGATATCGTCATTAACTGTAGTTAGTACTGGAGATATAAAAAATTGTTGCCTGATGTGGTAGAAAGCATCTTCGTTTTTAGGCAGACATACCATGTACCTCCTATATACCAGTTATTAGCTGTGTGTCCTCTGACTAATTTACTTAACCTCTTTGAGCCTTATTTCCTCAAATGAGGATAAAATGGGATTACAAACAAAAGAGACCTAGCATAATGTCTACCCATGTAGGGTTCTTTAAATATCAGACTTGTTCCTGAAAGATTGGTTATAGTCAATGCCCTCAAGGAGGGTCTAAGTAGTCTTTTTAATCTCTCCTCTAAAACTCACATAATATATGATAGTGACTTAGTTACTTAGTTTCTTTTTCCAGATGGTATCCTAACCCTTCACTGCTGAAGCTTTGGTACTTTTTTCTATATTTAAAGGAGACCACTTGGGATTGTTGCATATGTTGCCCCAAATCCATTCCCTCGATCCAAACCACTACTCATAAAGATAATTCTGAACCCACTATCAGACTATCTTATAGTCTGAATCCATTCAGGAGGCTATAACAATAACATAATCTGAGTGTCTTATTAACATCAATTATTTATTTCTCACAGTTCTGGAGGCTGGGAAGTCCATGATCAAGGCGCTGGCCCTTTCACTGTCTGGTGAGGGCCTACTTCCTGGTTCATAGCCAGCTGTCTTCCTTATAGACAACTGTCTTCTCACTGTAATTTCACATAGCCAGAGGGCCAAGGTAGCTCTCTGTAGTCTGCTTATAATCCCTGGCATGAAGGCTCTACCCTCATGACCTAATCTCCTTCCAAAGACCCTATCTCCTAATACCACCACCTTGGGGATTAGGATTTCAACATATGAATTTAGGGGGGTGGGTACAAACATTCATTCTATAGCAACTATCTTCTTATGTTCCATTGTCCTCTAGAGGAATTGAGGCATCATGTCTAAGTATTTTATTTAATAAAGCCTGTGTCTTGATTGGTACCCCAATACTCCTTTCCTTTGCTTGGTTAAAGGCATTTCTCTTTCTTATTGTGTTTCTCTCTTCCCACCCCCTCTCTCTTTTAATGTTATAAAATCCAAATCCCTTATAATATTTTTATCAAAATTCACTTTTAAGAAACTTAACTGAAATATTGCAAATGAGATAAATACATTGTCCTTCTAACAATAGATACTAGCCTCTTTAAATCCTTTTTGTAATCAGATGGGCATTCATAAGTCAAAAACCAATACCAGTAATCAGTTAACTTCCTTTTATTACAAAGAATACTTATTTCTTTATCCCTTCTTTTTCATCTCTCTTTCTTGTATAGGGGATGGACCCACTATTTTATTGTTGCTTACTAGTCGTGAATAAGTGTTATTTACCATGTTTTCATTATAGATATTACAAATGTCTGGAGTTGTGGAATTTGTTGAAACTGACTGCATCACGGTTAATTTTGGTTATAAAAATATTCCTTTTTATGTTTGGTAATGAATAACTTTATGTTCATCTAAATAAGTATAAATAATCTAGTCCCCCTTGATGGACCTTGCTTAAGCCTTTCCAAGCTTTTTGTGTGTGTATTCATTATTTGTGGAGCTGCTGCTGTTGTGTCCTGTGATGTGTGTTTAAGTTGTAAAATATACTCAATTTGGTGGCCCTTGCCAGTCCACATTTAGTAATTTTGGGCTAATCTTTTGGTTTTTTGCCAGCATGCTATCTACGGAAGCCAGCCTGCCTTCTATGAAGCTATTTATTCTGTCTTCTAATTGGTATCATGTGTGAAGCACTGATGGCTGCCAAGAGTTTCAAGAATGAAAATATTCAGCATAGTTATAAGTCTTCTTCCCAGAAACATTTGGAAGAGATTTCTCTATTTCTCTGTAGATCCTTGACTATCAAATATAATTAAGAATATAGAAAGACAGCCTAAAACAGTGAAATTTTAAAAACGAAAAAGAATAAGAGTAAATTGAATAACCCTATGTTTAAGAAAATATTTACCTTAGTTGGAAAACCATCCAAAATTAGCTTTTACTGGGCTTTCCCATCCTTGCCTTTGTATAATGAGTTGAGCTCTTTTTCCTAAGGTTGACAATGGACTCTTCAGTTTTGAAAGTCATCATCATGAAATTCATTTGTCCTTGGTAGGGTCAGATTAAACCTACAATTACTACTGCTTAATCATTAATCATGGTCTCCAGTGAGAGATTGAAAGGATGGATTCCATCTGAATGAAGACAATATATTGTCTTTTGTATCTGGCTTCTTTCACTTAACATATTTATAAGGTTCATTGGTGTTATAGCATGTATCAATACTTCATTTCTTTTTATGGTTGAATAATATTTAATATGACTATCTTACATTTTATTTATCCATTCATCCGTTGATGGACATTTGGATTTTTGCTGCTTTCTGGTTATTATGAATAATCCTGCTATGAATATTTTTGTACGGGCTATTGCACGGACATATGTTTTCATTTTTGAGGGATATACACCAGGAATAAAATTGCTGGATTATATGGTTAGTCTGTGTTTAACTGTTTAAGGAACTTCCAGAACTGTTTTCCAAAGTGGCTGTGCCATTTTAGATTCACACCAGCAGCGAGTGAAGGTTCTAATTTCTCCCCATCCTCAGCAACACTTGTTATCTGCTTCTTTTTCTAACTGTAGCCTTCCTAGTGAGTATGAAGTGGTATCTCATGTGGCTTTGATTTGCATTTCCCTGATGACTAGGGATATTGAGCATCTTTTCCTGTGTTTATTGGCCACTTGTGTATCTTTTTGGAGCAATGTCTATTCAGATCCTTTGCATATTCTCTTCTCCATTGCTTTTAACTTCTCTGGTCAGCCAAGTTACATTTCATTCCTATAGGAATGATTAGTAAAACAGTTTTGTCTTCTTGCTTCTAAGTAAAGGATACTTGGGAAATCGTGAACTCTTTTATGGGCCTTTTACTACAAAGAGAGCTTATCAAGCCATATGAAATATCAGAGAAAGACACGTTTTACTTAGCTATTTTGTCCACATATGACATTTTCTTTGTTTTTATGTGAAATTAGCAGAGTGCTTTCAGCTGGAAAACTATTAGAGATATTTTAATAATAGTAGTAGTAAGCATCTATTGATTCATTGAGTGCTTTCTATATAGTAAGCACTATATACTACAATTGTTATATTTATTATATGATTTAATCTTACTGAAAAAAAGCTCACTATGTGATAAGGTATTGTTTTCTTCTGGGAGGCTGACAGAGGTTAAATGAATTGCCCAAAGTCATCCAGCTAAAATGTGGTAGGGCCAGGATTCAAACACAGGTGTGCCTGAATTCAAAGACTATGTGTTAATTACTATTTTTTTTAAACACAGCTTTATTGAGATATAATTCATATACTATCACTCTATGTTTTTGCTAGTCATGTTTGTGTTCAGTTGACCTTGTCATGCTGTGATATTAAATGGATAAATCTTTTTGTGAGCATTAAATTTATGCTCTTTCCCTCGTACTTGTCTGTTTCCTTTGCAACATGTTAATGCATAAGATTTTAAATTATTTAGGCTTTGCATAGAGATCCTAATGAAAAAGATATTTGAGCCAAAATAGTTTAAATTTTAGTGTTTTATGGGTTATTGTTAAATTTTATATTTTATAGCTGTATTGAAATGCTTCTGTCCTACTTTTAAAGACATTAGGTTTTTATAGCATCACATTTACTTCGGATAATGAAAAAAAAGTATCCCATATCAACGTCTCACAAAACCATTTTGATTTTTCCATTTTCCTTCCCATTGTATTTTCTTTACACATATATATTTTACACTTTCCATCTTCTCAATTCACTTTACATTTTACTAGAAAGATTTTTGATGTGGCTGCAGGTTTTAATGGCTTAGTTATTTTCCACTGAGTGAAAGTATCATATGTAATCAAATAATTCATTTTAGATTGGATTTTAAACTTGCTTCCCATTTTTTCTCTCTTTATAATTAGTCTAAGAACTAATTACATATGTAAAGTTTTTCCTTTCTTTTGGATTATTTTCTTGCCCTAAACATTTTAGAGCTTTATGTATTTTTTATGATCTTATTAAATAGTTAGCCTACTTTTTAAGTAACTTTCCATGTTTACTCGAGCATGCAAGAGAAAGGTGTAATGTAGCAATTTGTACCCAAGTTTCTGGCAGTATTATTTGTTACTAGAGAGAACAATTCAGTTATATCATCACTTCACTGAGTCTAGGGCAGCCTTTATTCTTGTTATGATCATTCTGCTTGTTACCAGGAGCCCAGGGTCCCTTTTACCCAAAGATTACAAGGAAAGAAAAGGTCTAAAATGAATATTCTTTCCTCACAGTGAATTTGTCCCATGTAGGCTTCACTTTGGGGCTTTGGAGAACTATTAATTAAAGAGGGGTGGAAGTGGTTTAATCCATTATAGACTTTCAGGTATAAGTTGTAAAAAGTTAAATATATATTTTTACTAATTTTATTCTTAAATCATTGATGTATTGTTATTATGAGTGCTTTTAAAAGACGTTTTTGAAATTCATCTTGTTGACTAGAGATCATATTTAAATCCATACTTTTTATTTTACACTTCTAAGAAAATGTTGTCATTGTTTTGCTTTGTGGGTTTATGGGTTGTAAGTGTAAAAGGGATCTTGTTTATCTCATAATTTCATAAAGTTTGTTGCCTGTTCCAGAAGATGTTCAAATAGAGGGGTTGGCAGCCTTTCAGCAGTGTTCTGCCAAGTTGTCGTTTATTCATTCTCTGATGAGTAGACGTGGCGAGGAGAGCAAGGGAAAAGGAGATGGCGCAGCTTCCCCCCAAACCTGTGTCCACTGCAGCGCACATGTTGGGCAAGAATTCCCTAGGCAGGACACCAAAAGCATCACCTTTGAAATAAAAATACTGAAAACTGAAGCCAGGTTGTGCAAGGCTCTCTGGATATAAAGATTTATGAGACATTTTCAGCCTTCTAGGAGCTCACAGCCTAAGTAGGGGAGAGCATTGTGTTAAGTACACTAAATGTATTGATATTTGAAATTCAGAAATAGTGCAGAGGAGAGATACAACATCAAAGGAATACTTCTCTAAATTTTAAGCAGCAACATCAGGTGGCAGAGGGAAAGAATGTTTAGGACTAGAAGAAAGAGGCTCTACGGATCACTAGTATCTTTGGTTTTTCTTTCTTTTTATGAAAACAGTTGTATTGAGATATAATTCACATGCTATCCAACTCACCCATTTATAGCGTAAAATTCAGTCACTTTTTGAATATTCTGAGTTGTGCATCCATCATCACAATCACTTTTAGAACATTTTTATTGCCCCAAAAAGAAACTTCACACTTTCCATACCCCCATGCCCCCCCACCTCCAGCCATAGGGAGCCACTAATCTATTTTCTGTCTGTATAGATTTGTCTATTCTGGACATTTCATGTAAACGAAGTCATGCAATATGTGGCCTTTTGTGACTGGCTTTTTAAAAAATATTTAATTAATTTTTTTGGCTGTGTCGGGTCTTAGTTGCGGCACGTGGGATCTTTTGTTGTGGCGCGCGGTCTCTTCATTGCAGCGTGCGGGCTTCCCTCTAGTTGTGGTGGTGGGTTTTCTCTCTTTAGTTGTGGCGCGCGGGCTCCAGGGCACACAGGCTCTGTAGTTTGTGGCATGCGGGCTCTCTAGTTGAGGTGTGCGAGCTTCTTAGTTGTGGCGCTCTGGCTTAGTTGCCCTGTGGCATGTGGGACCTTAGTTCCCTGACCAGGGGTCGAACCCATGTCCCCTGCATTGGAAAGTGGATTCTTTACCACTGGACCATGAGGGAAGTCTCTGTGACTGGCTTTCTGCTTAGCATAATGTTTTCAAGATTCATCCATGTTATAGCATGTATCAATATTTCATTCCTTTTTATAGGTAAGTAATGCACTGTATGGCTACACCACATTTTATTTATCCATTCATCAGTTGATGGACATTTGGGTTGTTTCCACTTTTTGGCTATTATGAATAATGCTGCTATGAACATTCATGTTCGAGTTCTTATGTGAACATATATTTCATTTTTCTTGGGTATATATCTAAGAGTGAAATTGCTGGATCGTATCACTCTTATGTTTAAACATTTTAGTAGCTGCCAACCTATTTTCCAAAGCAGCTGTACTGTTTTATGTCCCATCAGCATATATCTTTTCTTCTGCTCTCCCCAAATAATGCATATACTCCTAGGTAGGCACTGCCACTGCAGTATGATTAGCTGTTACCTTCATTCTTACTAGAATTACATATGTGGATAGTCACTGAAGAATAAGAATACCATAGAATGTGTTCTGTCATTTAGGAAGCTAGCTGGGAAAGAGGAAACAGGAGCTGCCTTAACCAACTTTTTCTTTCTGTCTCTGGGCCATTGTTGCCTTGCCACTTGAAATGATTTTGTCATCTGTCATTGGTAGATTGCCTGTCCTTGTCTTAATAGTTATCATCTTTGACCAGTAATCAGTAACAATTCTGAATGGTTTAATGTTTACCATAGTAGGGATGTTTGTCTTTATATAAACCACTAACATTTATATAAATCAGAGTTTGAAAACTTATGGCCTATATTCTTTGATTATCATAGGATTAATACTTTATATTAATTCCAATATTAATTAAAAATAAAAATACAGGTATCTACCCTCTCTTGATAAGAGAGGAAGATCTTACAGAACCTGGGCTGCTTTTCCACGTGGGATGGAGGCCTTGGTACTAAGTAACATTTAACAGCCTCCTTCAGAGGAGTGTGTACTCTAATTTGCAGCACTTTCCTTGGCTTTTAGATTTACGCTATCTGCCTGACCCAGGTAGTCCTTGCAAGTGCATCCCTTATTTTAATGTTACAAATAACTTTTTTTTTTTTTTTTTTTGGCGGTACATGGGCCTCTCACTGTTGTGGCCTCTCCCGTTGCGGAGCACAGGCTCAGCAGCCATGGCTCACGGGCCCAGCCGCTCCGCGGCATGTGGGATCTTCCCGGACCGGGGCACGAACCCGTGTCCCCTGCATCGGCAGGCGGACTCTCAACCACTGCGCCACCAGGGAAACCCACAAATAACTTTATATAAGTAATCTCAGTTTGTCTGTGCAACAACTCTCCCTTCTTCTTTCCAAACCACTCTTCAAAAAGGACGTCATATGATTGGCTAGTAAACATGGAAAAATGTCAACATTGTTGGTTGTTGGGAAACATATATACCAATGAAATCACTAATCTTAAAAAGAGTGACAATACCAACCACTGCAGAAAGTATGAAGTAATTTGATATCTCATACATTACTGTCAGGGATATAAAAGGATACAACCACTATGGGAGGGTATTTGGCAGTTTCTTAAAAAGATGAACATAAACCTACCTTATGATCCAACATTTCCACTTCTAGATACTTACCTGAGTTAAATGAAAACATGTCCACAAAAAGACTTGTACAAGAGTGTTCATTTCAGCTTTATTGATTATAGCATATTTGGAAACAACCCAAATGGGTATTGTATTTGTACAGCGGAATGCTATTCAGCGATAAAAAGGAACGGACCACTGCCACTTGCAGCAAGATGGCTGATCCCAAAAGCATGCTTGGTGAAAGAAGCCAGTCACAAGAAGAAGTCTATACATCTAATTTTTATGAAATTCAAGATTAGGCAGAATTCATCTGTGAGGGTAGAAATCAGCATAGCAGTTGACTTGGGGTGGGGAGAAGGGTAGACTAGAAAGGGACATGAGGAAATTTTCTGGATTGTGGTCTGTATCTGCACTGTCTAATATAAGAGCTGTTAGCCACAGAGACTAGTAAGCACTTGAACTGTGGCCAATTCAAATTATGATGTGCTGCCAGTGTAAAATATACAACAGGTCGAAGCCTTAGTATGAAATAATATATAAAATATCTCATTGATAATAGTTTTGAATCAGTTACATAAAATGATAATATTTTGGATAGATTGGGTTAAATAAAATATATTCAAATTAATTTCGTCTGTCTCCCTTTACTTTTCTTAGTGTGGTTACTAGAAAATTTTCAGTTGTGTATGTGGCTCACATTATATTTTTCTTTTTTTAAAAATTTATTTATTTCATTTTTGGCTGTGTTGGGTTTTTGTTGCTGTGTGTGGGCTTTCTCTAGTTGCGGTGAGAGGGGTCTACTTTTCGTTGCAGTGTGCGGGCTTCTCATTGCGGCAGCTTCTCTTGTTGCGGAGCACGGGCTCTAGGCGCTCGGGCTTCAGTAGTTGTGGCACGTGGGCTCAGTAGTTGTGGCTCATGGGCTTAGTTGCTCCGCGGCATGTGGGATCTTCCTGGACCAGGGATCGAACCTGTGTCCCCTGCACTGGCAAGTGGATTCTTAACCACTACACCACCAGGGAAGTCCCTGTGGCTCACATTATATTTCCATGGTCTGCATCTTGATGGGCATGGTGGTTACAATAGTGTATACATTATCAGGATTCATTGAACTGTTATATTTTAATAAAACAAAACTATAAAAGCTGCATTTTTCATGCTAGTGAATATGTTTGGCATTTGGTATCCATTATATTCTATATTGCACTTCATAATAATCTTGTAATATAGGTGCTATTGCTCATGAGTCTGGGAAGTCAAAGTAACATCCAAATTAACATAAATATGTGATAACATGGAGATTCGAATACTCTTTGGCTTAACTATACTTCTTGTGCTTTTCCACTCTATCATGTTGCTTTTCCACTTGTGATAAAAGTGTGAGTGTACTTTGGGGACAGTTTAAATTTTGCTCCTTCAGCCATTGATTTCTCAACCTGTGCTCTGGGTGGTGGTGAATGAGTCATAATATTTCAGAAAGGTAATTCTTTAACTGCATAGGAATCTAATAACATTGCTTCTGATGTTTCAAGGAGGAAAGTGACCTCCAGGCTAAACAAATTGCCCACAGTTGGAAGAGAAACAGCTTTTGGTGTGTGCAGAAATGAAAATCAATACATTGTACTGAAAAAGAAGGCTCATTCACTTTTAAGATTTTTCTCTCCTAAATCCTGAGATGGGAATGTGAGGCAGTGCTAGCCCTCTGTTTTCTTAATCAGCTGTGAGTCTGTTGTAGCAAAAATTAATAGGCGTTGCGGGATCATGAAGAAAAGTTCTTTCATCTTGCCCAGCTCCAAGAGGGTGTTATATTTTCAAAGCGGAGTATTGCACAATTGAGCAATAGATAAGGAGGGGAGGGGCCTTTCCTGGGGATTCTTGACCGCTGGAAGAGTTCACTTCAGGCCATTTGTCACAGCAGTTATTTTTCCGGAAATACCCTGTGCCAAGGTTATGTTTTGGCTATTCTATCCTCTTTTATTGATTTATTTTCTGAAATCATGGGGGAAGGTAGTTCTCCCTGCCCTCTCCCATCATCCCAACTCTTTGTCTAGCTGCTCCTTCAGTGCGTCATGGGGTGGGAATGATTTTCAGTGGGACTCACGTTTTCAGTGGGATTGTGTTTGGAAGGTTTAGGGAGTTAGTGTCATATAAAAATGGCCAGTATAAATCCTGTATTTTGTTTAAGGATTTTTCAGTGTGATAAATATAATTTAATATGGAAATGTGATCCATTGTTCCACAGTAGGTTTTCTCAGCTATGTACAGTAAGGGTTCTGTAGCCTACTGTGGATTCAGTATTTATTACTTTCTGGAACCTCTATTGTTGTTTTTATGTTTTCGTTTGTGGGGACATTTGAAGGTGGGTTGCCTGTTCGACCTTGCAGAGGAGTTGATTAAGTTTCGTTTGCTATGCATTAGAGAAGGAATTTGCTGGTCTTTTTGAACTGAGCTCTACATTATTTGTAGTTGGGGCATGTTTTTTGATGCCTTCAGTTCTTCCTGGGCATGAAAACGCTTTTTGTACATTTGTTGAATCTATTTCCATGCTGAGCTTTTTATGTACTACACAATGACTCTTTGCAGTTGAAAGTTGTAGTTTGGCTTTATTTTTAACTTTAAAAGGACAGCAGGAACTTGCCTTTTATTAAACATTTGTGGACATTATAACATTTACTTTGTCACGCTGTGAGTAGATTTTTAAATATGGTTTTTCATTTTCAAAATAAAATTTTAACTGACTGTGGTAGGTTTGTATAATGGAATGCTATTCAGCACACGTGTGAAATGTGTGGGAAAATAAAAATATTGGCTTTTTCTCTTTAAGTAGAAAAGATTTAAGTCAAGTATTATTTAATTGGTTGTTTTAACTTCTTTTTACAGACAGTATTTGTAGAGTATGAAAAGTTGAGCACTAATCAGAAGAGAAAATTTTAAATTTGAGGTCTCGAAATTTTATCATTTTCTGTTTTTGCTTTTATGATTCAGTCCTCTCTCCTCTGCTGTCTGCCCTTTGCCATACCCAGATTTGCTATGATCTTTTAGATACTTCACTCTGAACATTTTACATTCTCAACTTTCGAAGTTATGACATTTAAGAGCTCCTTCTCCCCGCCTGTTCATTATTTTAATCCCATTTCCTGTTTATTTTGTGTTTAAAGAATTTTTGTATGAAAAGTTTTCCCTCTTGAATTGGAATCCTGGTCTCTGAGGATTATTAACTGATGTGAGTAGTCTGTGACCAAACAGGAACGCTGTTCAGGGTATCCAGCCGTGAGTTTCCGGCTCTCAGTCACAAACGCAGGGCATTCTTTAAAAGATCAAACAAGTTGGACACTAGGAGGGTTTTAATGATGCCAGTTAACATCAGAAGAGCTGGGCTCAGTGGTTGCAGATTGTGCTCATCTGAATAAATGCCACTGAGCTAGAAATAATGACGTGACTAAAATCATGCTAATTGTGTGCCATTCTGCCATTCCAGTGAATCAAATATTGGTTTAAGCTTATACAAGGGGTGGGTTTTTCTTTGGGGGGTAAATGGGGACATGGGGTGTAGAGAGGGAATCGTTGAAGGAGGGTTGTAGATTAAATGACATTACATGTTTGAAAGGCTCTATGGATTTTGAGAAGTGATTGAAAGCATTATTTCGGTACCTTCCAAGAAATTTGCATATACCCTTAAGTGACCTAGAATTTTTGAAAAACTTATTCATCATATACCCATAAATGAACCTAGAATTAAACTTTTATTAAAAATGACATTGTTATCTGTGGTGCTTAAACTCATCTCCATGCTGTATAAATGTGTTGATCTTACCCTCTCATTGCCCAAGATAAAATATCGCTGAGAGACTCATTTCCAGAAATACTAATGTTGCCAGATTAGTCTTCACTTTGATTAGATGACTAAAATCATGTGTTAGTGAAAGGTGTAGGAAGTATTGGGAATTAAGACAGTAAGCTTTTGGTAAATCTTTGCATAGGTACAGAATTACTCGGAATGCCTCTTTAACATGCATAAAAATCTAGAAGTAGTATTTAAAGGAGATAAGGTATACATTTTGTTTTAAGGTTCTTTAGTTTTAAGTTGGAGAGACTTTTCAGAGTTGACAGAAAAGGATTTGTTCAAGTCTGTGGACTGTACTATTAATTGGCTGTCTTTCTAATGGCTTTTTTTATGTTTTCAGTATATATCACTTATCTTTTGTGATTTAGATGACTTCATACAATATAGGACCTGTTGTATGGTTTTTGAGCTTTATTAAAAGCTGGGCTTAGATCTTCTCATAGTAGTATGATGGAACCTGTTGCTCTAAGTTCTAATTCAACAGTAATGAGTAAGATGTTCTCAGAGGTACCATTCTTTTGGCTTCAGAGCCATGGCACACTGCCTCTACTTATGTAAGTGGTCATTTGAACAATTAACTTGCTTAAGCAATTGACAAGGTCATATGACTTTGATCTGAAATTGTCGAAAACAGGTCAAACAAAAGAATGTCATTGACTTTGTTTCATCATGTTACACTTACAGCTTCAGTTAGAGTGTATTTCCTTCTCTTTCACTTGTTTGCCTCAGCTACTCTGGCTAAGTTATGGACTTCATAGAAAAATGAATGGCAGTGATTTCTAGTGTATAGAGTAAGGTCTTCAAAAGTTTGTGGATAACTTGAGCTATGAAATCAGAATCTCTAGAGATGAAGCCTAGGCTCTCTAGTTTTTAATGAGTTCCCCAGTGACTTTGATATCCAGTGAAGTTTGGGAGCATTGTCAAGAGCAGCAGTCTCTAAGGTGTTTTGTGTATAAACCCAGCCATGAGGTATGGGAAGAAGATATTAGAATATTTCTTATTTATCTTTTATCTCAAAAAAAAGTAAAATTAGGCTCAAATAATATTTAATATATGGATTGATGGTTTCTTTACTTGCACTTCCATCAGATGGTCATGTATCACCTAGAGTAGCCAGGTATCCTAAAGGAAGAGTGGGAGTTCCACAGTGAAGACTGGCTGTACCATCATCTCTCCTTTGTTAGAATATGGCAATCCATTACAGTTTATGCATATGAGTTAAATGAATTTATAGGATATATACATACATACATATATATATATAGTTGTGTCATTTTATAGGTATTTACATACATATGTGTATGTATATGTATGTGTGTATATATATACATATATATATGTATATGGGGTTGTGTCATTTTATTAGACACGCTGATTCCAGATACGGATTGTTGAGAAGTTTATCTGAAGCACTGTTAACCTTGACTTTATGGAATTTCTTCATTCCTTTACGTATGCCTGAGGACAGCTATACACAAATTATTTGCCTTTTATTTTTTGAGCCATGTAATAGCTATATTTTTCTGACAACAGTGTCTTTTTAAGAAAGTTACAGCATTATTGAGATATAATTCACATAACATAAAGTTCACTCTTTTAAAGTGTACAGTTCAGTGATTTTTAGTATATTCACAAAGCTGTTCATCAACCACCACTATCAAAGCATTTTAATTAATTAATTAATTTTATTTTTGGCTGCGTTGTGTCTTTGTTGCTGTGCACGGGCTTTCTCTAGTTGCGGTGAGTGGGGGCCACTCTTCATTGCGGTGCATGGACTTCTCACTGAAGTGGCTTCTCTTGTTGCAAAGCATGGACTCTAGGTGTGCAGGCTCAGTAGTTGTGGCTCACAGGCTCTAGCACAGGCTCAGTAGTTGTGGCACACGGGCTTAGTTGTTCTGCAGCATGTGGGATCTTCCCAGGGCTTGAACCTGTGTCCCCTGCATTGGCAGGCGGATTCTCAACCACTGCGCCACCAGGGAAGCCCCTATCAAAGCATTTTTAAATCATTCCTGTGTTAAGATGAATAATGCCCCCCAAAGATATCCAGGTCCTAATCTCTGGGACCTATGAATGTCATCCTATATCATAAACGGGACTTTGCATATGTGATTAAGTTAAGGACCTTGAGATGGGTAGATTATCCTGGATTATCTGAGTGGTATCCTAAATGTAATCACAAGTGTCCCTGTAAGAAGGAGACAGAGAGATTTGACTACAGAGAAGAGAAAGTGTGATGTGACAGCTGAAACAGAAGAAAAGGTGATGTGATGATGTGAGGGAGGAATCATGAACCAAGGAATGCAGGCAGCTTCTAGAAACTAGAAAAGGCGAGGAAACAGATTCTTCTCCAGCGCCTCTAGAGGTAACCTTGAATTTTACCCTCATAAGACTCACCTGGACTCTGGCCTCCAGAACTGTAAGAGAATGAGTTTTTGTTGTGATAAGCCACTAACTTTGTGGTAATTTGTTACAGCAGCCATAGGAAACGAATACAACCCTCAAAGAAACCCCAAGCCCATTAGTAGTCACTTTCAATTTCCATCTTCCTACAGTCCTTGGCAACTGTTTTCTGTCTCTATGGCTTTGCCTATTCTGGACAATTCGTGTCAATGGAATCATATAGTATATGCCGTTTTGTGTCTGGCTTCTTTTACCTAGCATATTTTCGAGTTTCATTAGAACTTCATTCCTTTTTATAGCTCTATAATATTACATTGAATGGCTGTAGCAAATTTTGTTAATCCATTTGTCAGTTGATGGACATTTGGGTTGTTTCTACTTTTTAGGTATTATGAATAATGCTGCCATGAACATTTGTGTACAAGTTTTTACGTGGACTTATGCTTTCAGTTCTCTTGATATGTATCTAGGAATAGAATTTCTGGGTTTTATGATAACTATTTTTAACTTTTCAAGGAACTGCCAAACTGTTTTTCCAAGTGGTTGCACCATTTTACATTCTTGCCAGCAATATGCTAGCATTCACATTTGCCACATCATTACCAACATTTGTTATTGTCTGTCTTATTATAGCCATCCTGTTGGGTATGAAGTGGTATCTCATTGTGGTTTTGATTTGCAGTTTCCTAATGACTTATAGTGTTGAGCATCTTTTCACGTGGTTATTGGCAGGTTATATCATTTACAGTATTTTATACTGAGGTTGAGTGTGTCCCTAAAAGATATTTGTATTACATAGAGGTTTCAACAGTTTTGAACTTAAACATGTTTTATTTTTTTTAGTAAGAACAGTTGTTTTAGATTTTCCTACTTTGCATAATATTTTCATTCCTGTAGTTCATGTATATAAAATAAATATATATATATGCTGGTGTGCTGAATTTTTTTTTTTTTACCAGTAGAGATGTACAAATGATCATGCTTATAGGTCACTGGTCTAGAGGATGTTCCAGTGGAACTTATGTTAAGATGTCTTAGAAAGGTGCTGCAACAAGCCATCATTATGAAGAGATCTACTAAAGACAACTCTTTTTCTCAGATTTTGTTTTGTTATATGATATGAAAATGCTTTGAAGGAGTAGGGACCTGACTCTAAAAGAAACTAGGATATATCATTCACTGAGAGGAATTGCCTTTAATGAGTAGTTTAGGAACAAATATCATTATGTAACAACCACAAAAACAGGGAGAACAGCTATTCCATTTATTGAGTGCCTCTTGCTGTCAAGACACCTACACTAAGTGTATGACATACATTATTTAATTATTACAACATCTCTATGAGTTTGGTGGTCTTGTCCTTATTTTATACGTGAATAAGCTAAGACCCACAAAGTACAAGTAATTTTCCCAAGGGCATGGAGCTAAGAAGAGGCAGAGCTGGGATTTAAAAACAAGGCTAATCCCTTGCCTTTTATTCTGTATCATATGATGTAATTAATTTGTCACTGCTTTTCCCATCCCCCACTCCCTTGCCCATTTCTACCCCGAAAGGGAGGGAAAAGCGGTAGCCTAATGCCACTTGATAAATAAAAGGAGCTGAAGAAGAACAGCTTAGAGATATAGAGAGCAAGAGAGTTTGCATTTAACCACAGAAAACTAAAGAACTGCTTAGGATTGGCTAGGGTTTAGAGTCAGCAGTTGCAGAACAGTATTAAAGAGGGGCCTGATTCTAAGTTACATGTGGAAGATGTCCTTGCGCCAGGCAACACAACCTGCTTTCTGAGCCAAACCTATGGAGGAAAGGATAAACTGACAGTTTTTATTTATATTTATTTATTCAACTAAAGTTGTATGTCTACTGTGCACAAGGCACCATTAGATGCTAGAGATACAATGATGTAAAGGAGAGACATAGTTTTTACCCCCAGGAAACTTTCATTCTAAGTTGGGGGCCCAGAGCAGATGATACTTTACCATTTGTGGTACAGCTACTTATTTGCAGTTGTGATAAATCCTACAAAGCAGGAGTATAAGTTCTGTTAGAAAAGTTTAGTGAATTTAAGGTAATCTAAGAATGCTAGTAAAATTCTTATTATTAGGGGGACATTTCCTAGTTAATAATGAAGTTTATTGAGTGATTTGTTTCTCTTTTGTGAAATTTTCTTACCCATTAGGTTTGTGTCCTTCCCTCTTTGCCCCACGGCATCCCTCTGTATTTAAGCATAACTTACTATAAATGTTTGTTTCCTTGTTTATGTTTCTGTGAGCTACTTTGGGGTGTAATAAGCTCTTTTTATTCATCTCTAGTCCTAGTTCTTAACAGCTTGTTTATGAGACCTCTTGCATTGCCCAGGAAAGTTATAATTTCATATTTTCTATCCCAGTGTCTCAATGAATTTTTACTTTTAGAATATGCATATTGAGTTTTTACAGTATTTTTTCTTGCACCGCTCGTTTGTTATTCAAAATTAGAAGAGAAGGATAAGCAAAATTTGAAACAAAAAAATTGCACATAATATCACTATCCAGACATGACTCTAAACAATTTGCTATATATAATTTCATACCTTTTTCTATATGTACATGTATATCTATGGATTTTTAAAAAATGAGACTGTATTGAGCATACTGTTTAGTATAACCTGATTTTTTCATCTTAATATATTGTGTACATCTTTTCCTGGCATATGTACACACGTATTTTTTATGCCTACATAGTATTTCATTGTACATTGCATTCTTCATACTTTTACCAATCTTCTGTGGATGGATATTTTGTTTTCAATTTTTTTTATCATCTTCAGTGCTGTGATGATCATCCTGAGAGCTGTCCTTAGCACTCACCTCTAGTTATTTCTTAGACTAAATTTTTAGAAATGAAATTGCTAGCCCAAGGGTATATAATTACCATCTGTAAAGATTTCTTCCTGTTGGACTTCTCCCTGCATTATATGGTAGTGCTGCTTTACCTATACTTTTTTCTACATAGGATATGAATTATTCATATGTCTTGATATTTGTTTTAAAAAACATGGTTAATTGTTATAACTTAATTTTTCATTCTTTCACTTATGTACTAAATGTGAGCCCTGGCTGTGGGTTTGTCATATATAGCCTTTACTATGTTGAGGTAGGTTCCCTCTATGCCCACTTTCTGCAGGGTTTTTATCATAAATGGGTGTTGAATTTTGTTGAAAGCTTTTTCTGCATCTGTTGAGATGATCATATGGTTTTTCTCTTTCAATTTGTTAATATGGTTTATCACATTGATTGATTTGCGTATATTGAAGAATCCTTGCATCCCTGGGATAAACCCCACTTGCTCATTGTGTATGATCCTTTTAATGTGCTGTTGGATTCTGTTTGCTAGTATTTTGTTGAGGATTTTTGCATCTATATTCATCAGTGATATTGGTCTGTAATTCTCTTTTTTTGTAGTGTCGTTGTCTGGTTTTGGTAACAGGGTGATGGTGGCCTCGTAGAATGAGTTTGGCAGTGTTCCTTCCTCTGCAATTTTTTGGAAGAGTTTGAGAAGGATAGGTGTTAGCTCTTCTCTAAATGTTTGATAGAATTCACCTGTGAAGCCATCTGGTGCTGGACTTCTATTTGTTGGAAGATTTTTTTTTTTAATAATTCTTTTTTTTTTAACATCTTTATTAGAGTATAATTGCTTTACAGTGGTGGGTTAGTTTCTGCTTTATAACAAAGTGAATCAGTTATACATATACATATGTCCCCATATCTCTTCCCTCTTGCATCTACATCCCTCCCACCCTCCCTATCCCACCCCTACAGGTGGTCACAAAGCACCGAGCTGATCTCCCTGTGCTATGCGGTTGCTTCCCACTTGCTATCTATTTTATGTTTAGTAGTGTATATATGTCCATGCCACTCTCTCACTTTGTCACAGCTTACCCTTTTTTTTCTTTTTGTCACAGCTTACCCATTTTTTTTCTTTTTTTAGATTCCATATATATGTGTTAGCCTATGGTATTTGTTTTTCTCTTTCTGACTTACTTTACTCTGTATGACAGTCTCTAGGTCCATCCACCTCACTACAAATAACTCAGTTTCGTTCCTTTTTATGGCTGAGTAATATTCCATTGTATATATGTGCCACATCTTCTTTATCCATTCATCTGTTGAGGTACACTTAGGTTGCTTCCATGTCCTGGCTGTTGTAAATAGAGCTGCAATGAACATTTTGGTACATGACTCTTTTTGAATTACAGTTTTCTCAGGGTATATGCCCAGTAGTGGGATTGCTGGGTCGTATGGTACTTCTGTTTTTAGTTTTTTAAGGAACCTCCATACTGTTCTCCATAGTGGCTGTATCAGTTTACATTCCCACTAACAATGCAAGAGGTTTCCCTTTTCTCCACACCCTCTCCAGCATTTATTGTTTCTAGATTTTTTGATGATGGCCATTCTGACCGGCGTGAGATGATATCTCATTGTAGTTTTGATTTGCATTTCTCTAATGATTAATGATGTTGAGCATTCTTTCATGTGTTTGTTGGCAATCTGTATATCTTCTTTGGAGAAATGTCTATTTAGGTCTTCTGTGCATTTTTGGTTTGGGTTGTTTGTGTTTTTAGTATTGAGCTGCATGAATTGCTTGAAATTTTGGAGATTAATCCTTGGTCAGTTCCTTCATTTGCAAAAATTTTCTCCCATTCTGAGAGTTGTCTTTTCGTTTTGTTTATGGTTTCCTTTGCTGTGCAAAACCTTTTAAGTTTCATTAGGTCCCATTTGTTTATTTTTGTTTTTATTTCCCTTTCTCTAGGAGGTGGGTCAAAAGGATCTTGCTGTGATTTATGTTATAGAGTGTTCTGCCAATGTTTTCCTCTAAGAGTCTGATGGTGTCTGGCCTTACATTTAGGTCTTTAATCCATTTTGAGTTTATTTTTGTGTATGGTGTTAGGGAGTGTTCTAATTTCATTCTTTTACATGTAGCTGTCCAGTTTTCCCAGCACCACTTATTGAAGAGGCTGTCCTTTCTCCACTGTACATTCCTGCCTCCTTTATCAAAGATAAGGTGACCATATGTGCATGGGTTTATCTCTGGGCTTTCTATCCTGTTTCATTGATCCATATTTCTGTTTTTGTGCCAGTACCATACTGTCTTGATTACTGTAGCTTTGTAGTAATAGTCTGAAGTCAGGGATTCTGATTCCTTCAGCTCCGTTTTTCATTCTCAAGATTGCTTCGGCTATTTGGGGTCTTTTGTGTTTCCACACAAATTGTGAAATCTTTTGTTCTAGTTCTGTGAAAAATGCCAGTGGTAGTTTGATAGGGATTGCATTGAATCTGTACATTGCTTTGGGAAGTATAATCATTTTCACAGTGTTGATTCTTCCAATCCAAGAGCATGGTATATCTCTCCATCTATTTGTATCATCTTTAATTTCTTTCATCAGTGTCTTATAATTTTCTGCATAGAGGTCTTTTGTCTCCTAATGTAGGTTTATTCCTAGATATTTTATTCTTTTTTTGCAGTGGTAAGTGGGAGTGTTTTCTTGATTTCACTTTCAGATTTTTCATCATTAGTGTATAGAAATGCAAGAGATTTCTGTGCATTAATTTTGTATCCTGCTACTTTACCAAATTCACTGATTAGCTCTAGTAGTATTCTGGTAGCATTTTTAGGATTCTCTGTTTATAGTATCATGTCATCTGCAAACAGTGACAGCTTTACTTCTTCTTTTCCAATTTGGATGTCTTTTATTACTTATTCTTCTCTGATTGCTGTGGCTAAAACTTCTAAAACTATGTTAAATAATAGTGGTGAGAGTGGACAACCTTGTCTTGTTCCTGATCTTAGTGGAAATGGTTTCAGTTTTTCACCATTGAGGACAATGTTGACTGTGGGGTTCTCATATATGGCCTTTATTATGTTGAGGAAAGTTCCCTCTATGCCTACTTTCTGGAGGGTTTTTATCATAAATGGTGTTGAATTTTGTCAAAAGCTTTCTCTGCATCTATTGAGATGATCATATGGTTTTTCTCCTTCAATTCGTTAGTATGGTGTATCACGTTGATTGATTTGCATATATTGAAGAATCCTTCCATCCCTGGGTTAAATCCCACTTGCTCATTCTGTATGATCCTTTTAATGTGTTGTTGGATTCTGTTTGCTAGTATTTTGTTGAGAATTTTTGCATCTAAGTTCATCAGTGATATTGGCCTGTAGTTTTCTTTCTTTGTGACATCTTTGTCTGGTTTTGGTATCAGAGTGATAGTGGCCTTGTAGAATGAGTTTGGGAGTGTTCCTCCCTCTGCTATATTTTGGAAGAGTTTGAGAAGGATAGGTGTTAACTCTTCTCTAAATGTTTGATAGAATTCGCCTGTGAAGGCATCTGGTCCTGGGCTTTTGTTTGTTGGAAGATTTTTAATCACAGTTTCAATTTCAGTGCTTGTGATTGGTCTGTTCATATTTTCTATTTCTTCCTGGTTCAGTTTTGGAAGGTTATACCTTTCTTAGAATTTGTCCATTTCTTCCATGTTGTCCATTCTATTGGCATAGAGTTGCTTATAGTAGTCTCTTATGATACTTGGTATTTCTGAAGATTCCGTTGTAACTTCTCCTTTTTCATTTCTAATTTTATTGATTTCAGTCCTCTCCCTCTTTTTCTTGATGAGTCTGGCTAATGGTTTATCAATTTTGTTTATCTTCTCAAAGAACCAGCTTTTAGTTTTATTGTTCTTTGCTATTGTTTTCTTTGTTTCTAGTTCATTTATTTCTGCTCTGATCTTTATGATTTCTTTCCTTCTAGTAACTCTGGGTTTTGTTTGTTCTTCTTTCTCTAGTTCCTTTAGGTGTAAGGTTAGATTGTTTGAGATTTTTCCTGTTTCTTGACGTAGCCTTGTATTGCTATAAACTTCCCTCCTAGAACTGCTTTTGCTGCATCATATAGGTTTTGGATTTTTGTTGTCAAAATGAAACACATCGTCATGTTTTCGCTGTCATTTGTCTCTAGGTATTTTTTGATTTCCTCTTTGATTTCTTCAGTGATCTCTTGATTATTAAGTAATGTATTGTTTAGCCTCTATGTGTTTGTGTTTTTTACGTTTTTTTCCCTGTAATTGATTTCTAATCTCATAGTGTGTGGTCAGGAAAGATGCTTGTTATGATTTTAATTTTCTTAAATTTACTGAGGCTTGATTTGTCACCTAAGATGTGGTCTATCCTGGAGAATGTTCCATGTGCACTTGAGAAGAAAGTGTAATCTGCTGTTTTGGATGGAATGTCCTATAAATATCAATTAAATCCATCTGGTCTTTTGTGTCATTTAAAGCTTGTGTTTCCTTATTAATTTTCTGTTTGGATGATCTGTCCATTGGTGTAAGTGAGGTGTTAAAGTACACCACTATTATTGTGTTACTGCTGATTTCCTCTTTTATAGCTGTTAGCAGTTGCCTTATGTATTGAGGTGCTCCTATGTTGGGTGCATATGTGTATTTATAATTGTTATATCTTCTTCTTGGATTGATCCCTTGATCATTATGTAGTGTCCTCCTTGTCTCTTGTAACATTCTTTATTTTAAAGTCTATTTTATCTGATATGAGTATTGCTACTCCAGCTTTCTTTTGATTTCCATTTGCATGGAATATCTTTTTCCATCCCTTCACCTTCAGTCTGTATGTGTCCGTAGGTCTGAAGTGGGTCTCCAGTAGATAGCATGTATATGGGTCTTGTTTTTGTATCCATTCAGGGAGTCTTTGTCTTTTGGTTGTAACATTTAATCCATTCGCATTTAAGATAATTATCGATATGTATGTTCCTGTGACCATTTTCTTAACTGCTATGTGTTTGTTTTTGTAGGTCCTTTTCTTCTCTTGTGTTTCCCGCTTAGAGAAGTTTCTTTAGTATTTTTTGTAGAGCTGGTTTGGTGGTGCTGCCTTCTCTTAGCTTTTGCTTGTCTGTAAAACTTTTGATTTCTCCATCATATCTGAATGATATCCTTGCCAGGTAGAGTAATCTTAGTTGTAGTTTCTTCCTTTTCATCACTTTAAATATATCATGCCACTCCCTTCTGGCTTGTAGAGTTTCTGCTGAGAAATCAGCTGTTAAGCTTATGGGAGTTCCCTTGTATGTTATTTGTCATTTTTCCCTTGTTGCTTTCAATAATTTTTCTTTGTCTTTAATTTTTGCCAGTTTGATTACTGTGTGTCTTGGCATGTTTCTCTTTGGGTTATCCTGTATGGGACTCTCTGCACTTCCTGGACTTGGGTGGGTATTTCCTTTCCCATGTTAGCGAAGTTTTCAACTATAATCTCTTCAAGTATTTTCTTGGGTCCTTTCTCTCTCTCTTCTCCTTCTGGGACCCCTGCAATGTGAATTGTTGGTGCATTTAATGTTTTCCCAGAGGTTTCCTAGGCTGTCTTCATTTCTTTCATTCTGTTTTCTATATTCTGTTCTGTGACAGTGAATTCCACCATTCTGTCTTCCGGGTCACTTATCCTTTCTTCTGCCTCAGTTATTCTGCTATTGATTCCTTCTAGTGTATTTTTCATTTCAGTTATTGTATTCATCTCTGTTTGTTTGTTCTTTAGTTCTTCTAGGTGTTTTTTCTTTAATTCTTCTAGGTCTTTGTTAAACATTTCTTGCATCTTCTCAATCTTTGCCTCCATTCCTCCTGGCCTGGGTTTATGGGTCGTGTAGTCATCACCAGCCATATATTTAGTTGATTTGGCAGGAGTAGTTGTTAATTCCTGGCTTATGCTCTGTTCAAGTAGGAGCAATAGCCATTTTGAGCAATAAGGTTGTGTAAAAAATTCTGTGGAATTATATTAGGTTTGCCATGTATGGTTGAAGATTTTGGGCTCCATTTTGTAAAATAGGAACAGCTATGGTAAACTTCCAAGTTTTCATATAAAACAATATTAATTTAGGTGGGTGGGCAGAAGAAACATTAATGCCAATTTTTACCAAAGTTTGAGCACCTTGCCTAATGTCATTTTAAAGATACAGTAATTTTAGTTGCCATATGAAAGTAAATCTTTATGTAATATAGGGAAGTGGAAGAATCAATTCATTTTAATTATAGAAAAATGATTAAGGCTTAAATTCATAAAATGCATATATATTTCCCTTAACATATGACTCAAATATTGTATGTACATAGTAGAAAAGTCAGCAGTTTTGAATGAGGAAAAAAAGATTAAGAATCAGCTCTAAACCAGAGTATAACAAAGAAAGAGATCATACTATAGATATTGTTTTGTAACATGTTTTTATTCAGCTAGCAGTTTATCATGGACACCAAGTCATGTAATAATCTACTTCTGACAGCTAATTGAATGAGCATGTGGCTGTCCTGTATTTAATGAATTTCCTATTGTGGGATACTTAAATTGTTTTCTGTTTTGATTTTGACTTTTCATATGATGCACCATACTGTGATAAATTTTTTTTTATTGAAATATAGTTGACATACAAAATTATGTTTGTTTCAGGTGTACAATATAGTGATTCAACATTTAACTACATCATGAAATGATCAAGACCATAAGTCTAGTAACCATCTGTCCCCGTGCAGAGTTGTTACAACATTGACGATATTTCTCGGTGTGTAATATGTCCCTCTGACTTATTTATTTTCTCACTGAAAATTTGTATCTCTTAATTTTCTTCACCTGTTTCGCCCACCCCCCGAACCACCCATTTGTTCTATCTGTGAGTCTGTTTTCATCTTGTTTTGTTTGTTTTTTGGTTGTTAGATGCCAAATGTAAGTGAAATCATACAGTATTTGTCTTTCTCTGCTTGACTTACTTCACTTAGCATAATATTCTCTAGGTTCATCCACATTGCTGCAAATGGCAGTATTTCATTCTTTTTTATGGCTGAGTAGTATTCCATTGTATAAATATACCACATCTTCTTAATCCAGTCATCTTTTGATGGGCACTTGGGTTGCTTCCATGTGTTGGCTATTGTAAATAGTGCTGCTATCAACATTGTGGTGCATGCATCTTTTTGAAATAGTGTTTTCATTTTTTTTGGATATATACCTAGGAGTAGAATTCCTAGGTCGTATCGTAGTTCTATTTTTAGTTTTTTAAGGAACCTCCATACTGTTTTCCGTAGTGGCTGCACCAATTTGCATTCCCACCAGCACCGTACCAGGGCTCCCTTTTCCCCACATCCTCTCCAACATTTGTTATTTGTAGACTTTTTGATGATGGCCATTCTGACCGGTGTGAGATGATACCTCATTGTGGTTTTGATTTGCATTTCTCTAATAATTACTGATGTTGAGCACATTTTCGTGTGCCTATTAGCCATCTGTATGTCTTCTTTGGATAAAAGTCTATTTAAGTCTTCCGCCCATTTTTTATGTTGTTTGTTTTTTTGTTATTTAGTTGTATGAGCTGTTTGTATATTTTGGAAATTAAGCCCTTGTTGGTTGCATGATTAGCAAGTATTTTCTCCCAGTCCATAGGTTGTCTTTTTGTTATAGCGATGGTTTCCTTTGCTATGCAGAAGCTTTGCTTTTAATTTTGTATCTGCTGAACAACTTTTCAGCAGTTTTTTTTGGTGGGGGGGGGTTAATCTATTTTGATTGAATTTCTGTTATTTTTCTTTTTTTACCTTGGAGTCTAAATTCCATTTATCTGAACAGGGGAAGGAACTGGCCTTTTTTTAAAAAAAATCCCTCTGGTTATTTGGGGGAATAAAGCACTAATTTTCTTGTCAAAGGATATTTCTGACACATTCTTACTGTGAGTTTGCTAGTTCATGCCAGGAGAGTGTCCAACATGAAATAGATAATTAATTCAGACAGAATCTAGCAAAAATGAAAACTGAACGTCCCTGCAGGGAGCTCTTTTGTCATTCTTTCTGTTCCTGCAGAGAAATCAATGGAGTTTACATTGGAAGATATTGTTCCCTTTAGGGGGAGGTGTCTCAGGGAAGCTGCAACTTCTGACATGGCGGAATAAAAGAGAAACCTAAAATCCCAGGCCGCTGAGTAGTGATTCCCTTGGGTGGCTTGATAATCTAGATCAGTCTGTTTAGTCAATGCCTTTCTGTTTTTACTTGTAGCACTTACACAGTTCCAAGCCTCTTCTATTCAGATGTTAGAGTTATAAGTCTGTACTACAAACTGCCAAACAGTTTTTCTGTCATGCCTCCTTTAGAAATGGCATTGTGATATTAGGGATTGTTAGTATGAGAGTAGCTTTACCACATCAAGTACACATATTTTTGATTCATTAAGCCACAATTTGGGATTTAGATATGTGCCTTTACATTATTTGCCATCAACAGTACAGAAGTTGAGCAACTCTAATCATCAGAATTACTGTCCTTTAGATTATAAGGGACTTGAAAAAAGGCAACTCAATATTTATTCTTATTTTTTTTTACAACACTGCTTTGATAATACACTAGTCTCAGACATTAAAAGACTGAAATTGCTTAAACCTGTGCTAGTAATTTTTTTATACCTATAACCTTTAACCCCATATTATTAGGTTAAGAAAGAATGTTATTTTTCCCATTGTTTCTGCTCCATTGATTATAGCGCCTTAAACTCCCTCTTATCCCATGTTATTGTATTTTGGTAACAGAAGCATCCTGTTTTATGAATTGTGTGTGCTGAATTAGCTTAAGAGGGCTTCACTGCATGGTGATGACTTGAGTCCTCTAATTGTGAAGGCAGTTTCTTTTACCTTCATTATGAAAAGGGCAAATAAGGCGGTTTTCATAGCCTAAACGTTTTTAAAAAGCTTTCCCTCTGTTGGAGTAAAGCATCAGGACAAAAGGAGTAGGCTCTTCTTGGGAATTTCTAGAAATACCTTTTGGAGGTAAAATTAGAAGATAGCTATCTGTTCCTCTGCGAAGAAACAAATTCATTCTTACAGCTCAAGAACTGAAGCAAAGACTCTGATTCTTTTGCGATTCATTATCTTTTCCATTGGCAAGCTTCTTTTACACTGTATAAAGCACATTTGCATACAATTGCCTCAGTATTGTCTTTACTGTTAACCTTGTGCTATACGTAGAGCAGGTGTTAGTAATATTATTTCCGTTTTGCAGCTGCGGACACAAATTGAAGGACATTAATGACTTTGCCATAGTCCCACAGCTACCAAATGGGAGAACCTGGGGTTTCTGACTCTAGTCATGTGCTCTTTACAGTATATCATGTTGCATCAGATCTTCGTAATCTGTGCTGTTTAGTGTCGCTAAGGTTCTTGTGGAAGAATAACATGGAAAAAGTATCATTCTCCCCAAGAAACAAAAATGGCAACAAAATATACATAACGTAAGCGTTCAGAATGGAATGAATTCTCCAAAATCTCATAGACAAACTAAGCAAGATGTTCTGAGTCATTAGTTGGTAAATATTCATATGCTATGTATGCATAATACCTAGGCATTGTTCCCTCTATTTTGTTTGTTTTTGCTTGTTTTGCCCTTACTGTTGAATTGTGGGCTTAGTATTGTAGGCTGATAGTTTTCCTTGTATTTTATTTGTTTTTGCTTGTTTTGCCCCTACTGTTGAATTGTGGATTTAGTATTGTAGGCTGATAGTGTTGTAGGCTGATAGTTTCTGTGGATTTAGTATCATAGGATTTAGTATTGTAGGCTGATACTGTTGAATTGTGGATTTAGTATTGTAGGGTGATAGTTTCCTGTGGATTTAGTATTGTAGGCTGTTAGCACTTTTAAGATCTTATTGCACTGTCTTTTGGTCTTGTCAATTTTGAAAAGTTTGTTGTTACTCTAAATTGCTCCTTTGTAGATAGCCTGTATTTTCTCCCATTTATCTCTGAAGATTGTCTCTTTGCCTTTGGTTTTAAACAGTCATATTATAATGTATAGACATATAAACTTATTTTTAGTGTGGCTTATTTGATTTTATTTTTCTGTGCAAATCATTTGGGTTATGTATTATGGGAGTGCTTTTTGAAAGTGGTCCAGGTACCCCCAGCTCACTGCCATTTTTTGTTAATTTCTCAGCTCATTGGTTTCTAGTCCAACCATTACACTAGGGTGCAGCCCTTCAAGGGTGCTGGTTTTATGTGGGGGTCTCAGTTCTGACTCTCTTCCATCTATAGAATAAAGGCAGTATCTCCTCTTACCATGTGGACATTTAAACTCAAGCTATTAGGTTATGGAAACTGACAACTTCCTTTCAATACCACAATGCAGGTATTTCCCTCTTTGTTTCCGGCACTGGGTAATTAACCCCACCCCCATTTTTCCTTTTCGGCTCAGCTATATATAAAAGAATTTTCTTCTTTATCAGTCATTTCAAGTATGGCCCATCACGTTGTTGGAGCCAGAAGTCAGTCTATTTTTGGAAAACAGACAAGTCATTGGGTAATAAACAGTAGGCCGAAACAAGCCAGTAAAGACCAGGAACAGGAGCTTGACTAATCTGATATAATATGACAGATTGCACAGGTCAGCAGGCTGGTGGATCAGATCCACAGGGTTCTAGTAGATGGACACAGCAAGATAGTAATCGGTTGAATCCAAAGCCCTCAGGGCTGGAAGATCTCTAAGATCTAGTCAAGAACAGCCAGGGTTGGGAAGGTCAAAGGAAGCAGGCTTCTTCATTAGAGGCTTCCCTGCTCCTGATTATGTATAGGCAAGCCTGGATTTAACGTATATTCCCTGCAGGTATACCTTGCTTACATTTAAGGCACAGTTCATGGCTGGGATTCTGGAATATCTTCTCATATTCCACATGTAGAGTACCATTTCAGGCACTAGTTTGCAAACTTTCTAGGAGGAAGACTTTTAAAAAAATTAGTAAACCTTTGAAAATACTTAGAGGAGATAGCCTCACTCCCCACCCACCATCCATGGACAGGGCAAGCCCTTTTTGTACTCCCATAATTGGTGGCCAGAGATCTTTTTTGTTGATCTGCAAAGTGCATCAGAACATGTATGAGACCGTACTTCCTCCTGGTATTTTGATTTACGGAAATGTTTGAATGACAAAGCTGTTGTTAGCAGACCTTTCATCTGAGTTACAGTCCTTTTTCCCTCGTGCCTGCAGGATATTTCTTTCTAGATGTCTTTCCATCTGCTCCAATTAAACATATCCATCCCCCATCTCCTGCAAAGGTGCTCCTTCTTCAGGTTTCCCCTCCATTTAATTGTGTTGCTTTTTATTCACCCAAGTCTCTAGGCCCAAATCATCTCACTTCATTCTCCAAGTCCTTTTAATTCTTTTATTCTCTATCTCAGATTTACCATTCCTCAGGCTCCAGTACCATCAGTAGTTGATAACTACTGATAATCTGATATAGTTATTACTGTGCTAGGTGAGCGGGGTGGGGGGGGGTGAGAACTGTAAGATGTGGTCATTGTCTTTACAGAACTTAATATCTAGTTGAGAAGACAATTTATATTTACAAAAATAGTGAACAATACCAGGCAGTATGGAATTAAATGTTAAGTTGGGTAGTACAGAGTTTTAAGTGCTAGAAGTTAGAGGAAAGGAAGGGATAAAATGAGGCCCTGAATTGTAAGAGAAAAGTTAATTTTAGAATTGAGACTTGAACTGTCTTGAAACAACGTAGGTTGGAATTAGATAGGAATTTAAAGTGAGGAGAAAGCATGGATAATACAATTTTTGGAAAACTTTTGAGGTTCTTTATGTTAGGGACTACTGACAAATAGGAATTAGAGAGGTTCATGACTGCTTTGAGTTTGGCTATAAGACTACCGGAAGAATCTTTCAAAAACAGTATTTGAATTTAGTTTATTCCCCAACTCAGAAATCTCTGGAGGCTTCCTTTTCCTTTTGATTCTGATCCAAACTGCTTTGGTATTCTAGGTACTCTTTGATCCATCAGCCTTGCTTCACCAGGACTCGTGCTTTTTATGTCTACAGCTTGCTTTATTTGTGTTTGACTTATGCTTTCCATTTCCTTGTGGGATATCTGCCTGATTTCTTTCCATTCCTTCTCCAAGTCCCATCTCTAGACTTTTTGCCTCCTGATACTGTAATGACTCCCACCCACTGAAATAGCTTTCCTCCCTGGGTTCCTCCTGAAACTGTTTTCTGTTGAAAATAGTTCAAAATCTAATCATGCACCTTTTGTTTCCCAATGATTTAGAATTACAGACATTTCTCTTCCTTTTTGATATGGTGGTAAATTCTTTGAAGGGTTAGATTATGTTTTGTATTTTATTGTTCCTCTTAGTGCTGTATACTACTCTGGGTATATACTCGATGTTGAATTGATAGCTTTTAAAGAATTGGTTTCTTTTTTATTTCAAATACTGATGATTTGTAATATTAGAGCTACTTTGTATAAATGTACCTACTGTCATGCCTGACAGTACTGCCCTTAGTGAATGCTAGTGGAATCCAAATTTGTAGTGGATCTCAAGTCAAAGAACATTTTTCTGCTGTTTCATGGAAGGTGGAAAATAAGAGCAAAAGCACTGAATCCAAGTTTTCTGAGATACTTTTTCTTCTGTCTTCTTTGAGTCTCTCCTTAATCTGTGTCTTTAAGTATATATTATTCATTTATCTTTGACATCTTTTCACTTGTCAACTCATGTAGTGTTTCCTAAATAATTTATGTTTGTAGATGAAGATAAATTGTGTGTGTTAATTGAAGCTTAAGAGAAGAGATTGTAGTGGTTTAGAAAGATTAATCCTTGTTAAACTCTATCTGATTGATCTGTGCTGCCACTCTTCCTGCCTGAGTTTTAAAATTTTAATCAAATATCTGTAAGGGAAGAAATCATCCATTGTAGTTGGAATTGAACTTAAGAAGATATTTGAATATCCTTAAAAACAGATCTTGAAATGGCTTAAGAATACTTGGTTTAAGGGAATTGGGTCAAGCTAACAATAACATTTTTGTTAGTTTTATTTTAGCATGTAACAGCCTCTTAAAAATCTGAAATGACTTTTTAAACAAAGTTTTAAGTTATTATTTTAAATAATAAAATTATTCACCTACCTCATTTAGAAGTTTGTAAGATGATTTGAGAGTGTTTGATTTATGTATGCTAACATCCCAATTTTCTGAGTGGTGATACAGTTTCAGCAAGACTAGAAAACTATGAGAACTGTGAATACCTGGATTTAGAAATGTTCTAGCATTATCTCACCCTTCTTGGTTTCAGAGAATGGCTATTCAACAATGTTTGTAGCTAACCTGGAGTGAATTTTGTGTGTATTTGTGCGTGAGGGAGAGCGACAAAGCTTTGCTTCTTTGGTTAACCAAAATAAAGTAAAAAAGCAGTAGTGTGAGGCAGGCTGGATCTTCTTCAACAACAGTTTATATTAGTTTAAATAATTTCTTTTGAGGGGTGATGATTTATCAGATCTTAACTGCTAGGAGTGTTCTTGTTCTTAAGTTTCCTTATAATGAAAGACAGTACTCTTTACTAACGGCATCATATGAGCTGGGATTTTGTTAGGCATTGACTTTTGTATTTGCTTCACAGGTGGTTTGTATTCGCTCCACTTGGAATGCTCTCTCCCCAAAGCTGAGTTGTGACATGAGACCTCTCATTTTGAAGACCCTCAGTGAACTGTTTTCTCTGGTTCCTTCCTTAACAGTCAATACAGCTGAATATGAGGTATGCATTCAGAGCTCAATAAATTGTCTGTTTCTACATTGGGAAGACATGTGCTTTATCATAACTTTTGGGAAAAAATATTTGTATCTTTTGTTTGCCAAAAATCATTTAGCACTTTTTGTTCTGTGAACATGTTGATATCTTTATGGACTCCTAGGAGTAGGAGGATATCCACCCTTATCAGTCCTCTGTCTTTGAGATTTATTTACGTGAAGGATGCCAAGTTTTTATTATGAAAGTATAGTCAAGATTTTTTAAAGCCCATATGTTAAAATAGTGTTTCTTAAAATAATAGAATTCACGAGGCCAACAGTTTAAGTGCATTTTGTTGGTGTTTTAAATTCTAAAAAGTGTTACAAAGGCTTTAGTAAGGCAGGGCAGACTTCTGAGTAGTATAGACATAGTGTCATTTGTGGGTTTTTTCTAGCTTAGGCATAGAGATTTGATTTTTTACGTGTTAGTTTATTAGTTTACATTTTCTATATATAGCTTTGCTTTTCATGTATACTCTTCAATGAAGACGATTGTAAAATCAACCTGTCCTAGGAGAGGAAAATAATTTTATGAACTAGGCAATGTTTGTCATTGTAATGAATTGAAACACTTGGTGGAAGATGTTTTGCTGTAAGATTCACGTACTTCTGTTTAACATTTTCTCTGTTATCTCTTCTTTGAATGAAATGAGAGGGTGGCAGATTCATTTATGTCTCCACTTTTGTAGCCATATCCGCTTTCAAGCTCACCTTTTTATTGACTTTTCCTTCAAAGAGCCTCAATTGATTTCCACTTGAAGTCTTGGTGAACCTTTAGTTTGATTTAGTGCTTCACAGACTTTGATAAACTGGCCCTCTGTAAGATTCCAAGAATAGTCTATTACTTGTTTTAGATCACATGAGAAGACAGGATTGTAGGATAATACTTCTAATCATTCTAAATGCTACACAGTGAATAAAATCAAATTTGTCCTTACCAAGGACACAATACCTAGCATGGTACATAATGTATATTCAGAAACTAGTTGTTGAGTGAATGAATGAACCAATACAGGATATTGTGAGTTTATTCTCACATTTGGGCTTTTGTTTTGGGGTATTAAAAAAAGAATCAATTCGAGACTCCTAGAGTATATAGTTCACCAACAGTCTTTTTTATGGCCACTGTTCGTGGGTACATACCCCATGTTGTCAGAAAATCTGCCAGGCTACTGATAAGGAGCCCATACTAAAACACAAAATAAGGACTTTGTATGCAGTGATACGTATATTTATTTTCTGTCTTCAAGGGCTGAACTCATATACCTTTGTATTGCTTGTACTTTCAGTTTTTCTTACATTGAATTTATGAAGTGGCTTGTGTGTTTTTTATGTTTGCTTACATTGGTAAGCTGTAAGTTGTCTTTTGGACGATTTTTTTTTCCTTCAAATTTTACATTCCTTTTCAGTGACATTTTATTTTGGTTTATCTTCATGCTTATAATAACATTAGGATTCCTCTGTTATTCAGATAGATGGCTTGGGGACCATTTCATCCATCAGTTTCCTCCTAGTAGGGAGATTACTTCAGTGATCAGAGCCCACCTGGCAGCAGAAGTAAAGAAACGTAGGGAAAACCCCTCTCCCATCTGTCGCTCTGTCTCTCCCTCCCCGCCTCCCCCACTTTCTCCCTCCCTCCCTTCCTTTCTCCCTCCCTCCGCCTGTCTCTTCCTGTGTGTGTTTAAATAATTTGTTTTCTATTAAGTGCTTAGAGTTTTTTTGTATGTAAGCCCGAGTTGAATATAGTTTTCCCAAAACATTTCTTAGGTCGTTGCTATCCCTAGTCACCTCAAATGCCTTGTGTTTACCAAAAGTGAAGTCCAGTTTCTTTATATGGAGCTAATAAGGTCTCTTAGAATTGGCCTCATTCTGCTTTTCCGCCTCCTGCACTCCAGGAAAACCTAACCATTGTAGATTTCTTCTCCGCTTCCAAATTTTTCCATTGCTTTTCCTTTGTTCATGTTGTTCTCTCTGTCTAGTATTACCTTCTTTTTCACCTCTAATTTTAAAGTCTATTTTAGGAAATAAAGAATTGGTTTAAGTTATCTCATCCTTTGAGAATTTTTCTTCAACAGGAGTCTGTTGCTCCCAAAGTTCTTTAGCTATACTGTCTTAAGAACATTTATTTCTATTTTATACTACAGGTATATGTATACATATATTTTCTCCATTAACATATAAGCTTGTTGAAAATAGAGTCCATGTTTCAATTTGTATATTTTCTGAATTGCTTTGCAAAGTGCTTGATCATTCATTCATTGGCTCAGAATATATTTATTAGAACTGTGCTAGGCCTTAGAGATACTAATAAACAATAATAGACACTATTTTAAGTAGTTATTATATTCCCCAGTGCTCTTCCAGTTACTTTATATCAATTAGTTCTAATATCTGATAGGAAGTTATTATTTTTCATTTTATAGCAAAAGAATCTGAGGTTTTAAGAGATCTATCCATTCATTAAACAAATATTTATTGAGTATCTGCTACATGCAAGACAAGTAACTGAACCAACACTGTAGTTTCTAAGTGAAAGCTGTTTTCTAAACCCAGGACTTTCTAGCTCCCAGGCCATATTTTTCCATTATACCATGTTGTCAGTCCCTGCCTTCTGAAAGCTCAAAAGTTGGTAAAAGATATAGACATAAGCAATAATAATTATAATAACATTTGATGAGCATAGTTACTCAAAGGGCTACGGGAGTGTGGTGGTGGAAGTGACAAGCATTCTTAGGAGAAATCTAAGGAAACCTTATTTAGTCGGTGCTATTAGACTAGGATCGTGAAGAATTAATAAAATGTTGCTTTTCATTGACGATTTTAAGAGAATATGCAAACACAAGGAGGTATAGAAGAACCTCATACGATTAGCAGGGCAAGAAGTTAGATGTGGCTGAAATTAAGAAGACATTGAGTGTTGGAAGATAAATGGCTTTTTATGCTCAATGATTTATTAAATATTTGTCATTTGAGGAACTGGGCTTTATATTCTTTATGTACTGGCCTTTGAAATGAGAAAGACAGCCACTGCTTTAAGGAGTGTACAAGCTAGTAGGGAGTTGACCACATACACAGATAATCACGTTAGATGCTAAATTGTGCCATGTGCCGTATGGCCGCCAAGAGAAGGGAGAGCTCTCTTCTGGGTAGGGGGTTAGGAATAGAGGCATGAAAAAGGAGAGTGACATTTGTACTAAGACTTGAGAGATCAGTAAGAAATGGTTAGGTTTCTAAATTCAGTAATCTTAAAATTTCACCTTGTTTAACATATCCATATGTTTAGATGATGAGTCTGTTTCTGAGTATTTTCATTTTATGAATGATGGATAAGTACAGATTAAGTCAGTTACTAGTGGTATAATTTTTAAAGTGATTTAATTTCCACATTTGCTACTTTAGATTGTTTGCTCTCAATTTTATCTTTGTCTTAAAATTTTATTCTGTTGTTTGTTGATTTTTCAGAATTTTAAAGTTCAAGTCCTCAGCTTCCTCTGGAACCACACTCAAAACAAGGTACTGTCACAAGGGCGTCAGTGAAACAGAACCAAACTGGGGAAAGAACTGTGAAATAAGACTCTTAGGATAAAAATATAACTCACTTGAAATGATGCCTTCTTGGTTTTAAAAGAATTGTGACTATTAATAAATTTAGGTTTTAAAAGTTATTCTTAATTTATGCCAGTTAATACATTTTCACCATAAAATGCACTTGTTACTTTGTGACACTGACAGATATGAAGAGGGACTGTTGCCATTGTCTCTCCTTTTAAAGGTCCTTCCTCTTTCCTGCTTTGCCCCTCCCCCACTGATAAGCACATCAAACAAAAAGTCCGCTCCATGTTTTGTTTGTTTTTGGTTTTTTAAAAATTTTTATTGGAGTATAGCTGATTTACAATGTTGTGTTAGTTTCAGGTGTACAGCAAAGTGAATCAGTTATACATATACATATATCCACTCTTTTTTAGATTCTTTTCCCATATAGGCCCTTACGGAGTACTGAGTAGAGTTCCCTGTGCTGTACAGTAGGTCCTTATTAGTTATCTATTTTATATATAGTAGCGTGTATACTCTCCATTTTTCGAATGTCATTTCCAATCAAGGAGTATAAAGCAGAGGGTGTTGGTGATGTTCCACCTGGCTCATGAGTGAAAAAGCTTAGATTCCAGAAGACCAGCTCTCCCAGGGAGTAGCCGGAGACTCAGAGTCCACTTCCAGGCCTATCAAACTCTATACCCTCGTACTCCTTCCGCTAAACCATACCACCTCATGGGGACTTGAGCAATTAGGAGTTATTTTATGATTAATGTCCCAGCTAGGATAGAAATGTGGTTCTTCTGATGCCTCTGTCCAGTGCTGTTTTCTCTCTATTTTTAATTGGGACGTACTAAGCAAGGCTTGAATACCATTTCCAAAGCACTGACTATAGAACTTTGAGGTTGGTCAGGGAAGATTTTCTTTCTGCCTCCAGAGTTGATGTTTAATATATGTTGTTTCTTTTGTTTATCTTACTTTTACTCTATCTAGGACCCAGTTGTGGCAAATGCTGCATATAAATCTCTGTCACACTTCGGTGCCAGGGAGCACACCATTCTTCATCTGCCTGAACAGGTAGGTTTTTCTGCTTTCTTACCGGTATCTCTTTACTGCTACGTTTTATAACTTTACTTATATCCCCTGCTTAGGGAATTCTTACCTGTAACTCTAGATATGTTGTCCATGAAAGATAAGAATTTATATTTATAATTTGTTTAATCTGTAGTAGACTGTAGAGGTCTTAGACTTCACAGATAATGAACTGAAGCAGATGGAAGGTGAAAATGAAATCTCTATAAGGTGACTTGGTGTATGACTGCATTGCCCTGTGCCCAGGGCAAGGTCTGTGTCACTATAGGAACCACCTTACCCAGTTAGTGCGCCATCTTGAACTTCACATCCAAGCACGGCCTGCTCAGAGTAAGGTTTTCTACCACCTGAGCAGCCAGAGATCTTTATTTGTGCCGTCGGAAAAAAATCTGCTATTTATTTGTTTACTTTGAAATGATATATAGGTTAGTCCCAGAGAACTGGATGAAGAAAGTATCACTCTCTTTTAAGGGTTAACACACTGTGAGATATTATCTTAGTTTTTAGACTAGACTAAAAACATACAACCTTTTCTACTACCTACCTAGTATAACCAGCTTTAAATTATCAGGTTATATTAAGGAGTTAAGTGTATGATTTCTTTCTTTTTAAAAAATATTTATTTATTTATTTATTTAATGGCTGCATTGAGTCTTTATTGCTGTGCGCAGGCTTTCTCTAGTTGTGGCGAGTGCGGGCTACTCTTCGTTACAGTGCACGGGGCTTCTCATCGTGGTGGTTTCTCTTGTGGCGGAGCACAGGCTCTAGGCACGAGGGCTCAGTAGTTGTGGCTCACGGGCTATAGAGTGCAGGCTCAGTAGTTGTGGCGCATGGCCTTAGTTGCTCCACAGCATGTGGGATCTTCCTGCACCAGGGCTTGAACCCGTGTCCTCTGCATTGGCAGGCAGATGCTTAACCACTGCACCACCCGGGAAGTCCCTAAGTGTATGATTTCACATTTAGTGTTACTGTAATTCAAAGGCATACAAATGGTTATTTAATGCCTTTAGAGTGTAAGGAAGACATTGTTTTAGAAGAAGTTATGCGTAACATTACCCAGAATCTGTCCTTGAGGTGAAGTGGCAAGTTTTATTGTGAATTTCTTGGGATCCTCAGGCATTAAAATGAGTTGACTTTTTCTTCTGGGTTGAGCTTATGCAGAGACTAGATGCCAGTAGTAACCAGGCAAACTTCTGTTCATTGAATTGAATTGGAGGGACTGAAGATAGGCTCTTGTAAAACCAAATCCTAAGTGAGGCAGGATTTCCCGTGTCACTGAGAACTCGAAGACAGATCGGCCAGCTTGTTGTGCAGTTATCACAAACAGGAAGCCTTAACAAAAGATGTCCTATGACTCGTAAAATTAAAAAGATGGGATTTCAGACTACACCATGGTGACTAGCAATACCCATAGCTTTTGAAAAAAAGAGAGAGAAAGGTAAAGAAAAAGGAAAAAATTACATGTAAATTTGGTATGTAAACTCCTACCAATAGATTACCTACACTATCTGGAAAGACACTTTTTCTTATTTTATATATATACATACATATATATTTTTTGGCTGCACTGGGTGTTAGTTGAGGCACGTGGGATCTTCATTGCCACGTGCGGGATCTTTGTAGCAGCACGTGGGTTCTTAGTTGTGACATGCATGCAGGATCTAGTTCCCTGACCAGGGATCGAACCCTGACCCCCTGCACTGGGAGTGCAGAGTCTTAACCACTGGACCACCAGGGAAGTCCCTATATTATTTTAAATAAGCAATTGGTAATTTAGATCACAACATAATGATTACCTTTATTTTTAGCTATTATTACTGAAACATTCCAGCTGGAATGATAGCTTTTATTAAATAACTCTTGACTGTTTAGTCTCTACCTCTTTAAATAATGTTATGTTTCTATTTTATCCTACTTGAGGGTTATGTTTAGTTTCTGGTTGTCTTTGTTAGAGTTATTACTCAGCTGAGTGCTGTACGCAGTCAAATATTAGATACTTTCTTAATCTAACGCTTCTATATCCTCTGATCCCTGAATAACCATAAATAGCTCTTTATACCTTCCAACGTAAAGGGTAGTGATGTACTATATATGCTTGGGTTTTCACTAGCAGAGCGTGGAGAGCTGTAAAGGAAGTCTCTAAGACTGATTTTAGCCATGCTTTTCAACCTTTTTTCTGCCCTAACCCGCTTCTAGGATGTGATTCCCTCTCATATGTAACAGAGGTTCACTACCGTGGATATTCTTAACTGAGATTAAGATGACAGGACATATGGTTTAAAAGAGTCCACCCCATTTCAACCCCCAGTTTCTGATATAGAGGACCTTCCTCTGCATGGAGAATCATTACTTCCAAGACCACACCATGCATTGTTCTTCTTCTTTTTATTAATTACTGATTTTCAGTTTGGCTGTTTGAATATCTAAGAACTAAAAGTCCAGAAAATGGTCAGTATGTTCATATTCCAGACAAGTCCCTGAAGGCTAAGGGTGCAACCCCAGATCCCACCTCTGTTTTGTAGATAGTGGCAGTGATGTGAAACTGTGGCTCACTTTCTACAAAAGCATACTTTCAACTGTTTCAAAAGTCTCTGCCAGGTAGGGACTTCTCTAGTGTAAAATCTAAGATTCCTCCTTGTTGTCAGAGTTTACTCACTCTGCACCAAGGGCGGTTTGGTTTACTCACAAAACCGAAGGCTACTTGTATACCTTTCCAGTGAAAGGTGTACAGGTTCTCTTTTTCTATTTGTGGAAACTTGTGAAATAATCTTTTAACAGAACATACAGTGAATTTCAAGTAGAAATTTTTTTTTAAAAAGAGAATTTTTTTAAAAGATACTATCCACATGGTTACTTTTGTGGATTATAATTCAACTACTTTTGTAAGTACACCTTTAAATGTATCAAAGAAAGATTTCTTGTTCATTGCTGCATCAACTTAAACTGTGAAACTTGTTGAAAGAAAGCTAACAGGCTGGTAAAACAGAAGGCATTAAAGGAGTGACAGACATCAGAAGGAATATTTAGGGTTAAACGAAGCAGTACCGCCTAAGGTAAGATGGAAAATATCAATGGAGAGTAGAGCTGAATGAGATATCATGTGAGCCAGGGATTTGAATAGCAGATTCATTAACTCATCTTTCTTGTCACTGGTTTGTTATTAGGAAGTTTTGTGGGATCGTTGATGATAGACACTTAACACTTGCATTGGTTTAGTGATTATTTATTGGACGTATACTAAGTGCTAGGCTGTCTTATGAGCTGGGAATGTTGAATGAAACCATGTGTGAGGTGAACGTGATAACCACTACACTACGGAAATAAGGCCGGTGAATGAATCCATGTGTTTGTTGGTTTGTAAAAATATTATTGTTAATCACTTGAAACATGCAAGTCTAAAGTTGGTCAAAAAATTTCGGGGGGGCTTCTTTGAGGACCTGTTGATTTCAGTGTTAAAAAATAGACATGAATGATTTTTCCCTTTTAGTTTGTATTTCTTTGTCTTTTTAGCTATTTATCCTTCTCCTTTGCCTTCTTTAGTGCCCCCTGACACCCCCAAAATGAAACAAAACAGAAAAACAAACCAAAAAAACTATAAAGAATGGTTTTTCTGGTAAAACAGTCAGTAATTGATAAACATTTAGGTTGACTCTTCTCTCTGACTTGGGTTCTTTAAAAAATGCTTGGCTGCTTAAGAATTAAACTTTTTATTATAGAGCTCTTAAGATAGTGTTGTTGATTTCTGGAGTTAATTTGAGAAGCGAGTAATATAAAAGAACTTATTATGCACCCTGGGTTGGTATTAATGTGGTGTAACCTGTTCCGCTTTGATTTAAGTGAATGTTATTGATTTCATCAGAAGCTGTTTCTCTTCTTAAATGAATTTATGCAGATACTTAACGAGTTCCAAATAAATCCTCTGTTTATGCACAAACTCCTGGATTTTCTTAGGTTGCACACACAGAAACGTGGTTGAAAGGTTATCTGGCTCAGAAAATGTAGTAAGTAAGGCATTTTGTAGGATAAGCTTTCCAATATTCAACTTAAAGCAGATTTTAAAAGTAATTTATCATTTTATATTTGGCTCTCCCTTTAAGTTTCTTCAACAAAGCTTAGCTATAATTGGAAGCGTGTAGTTGGTGTGCGTATGTGCGTGTGTGTGTGTGTGTGTGTGTGTGTGTGTGTGTGTGTGTGTGTGTTCTAAATAGACAGTTTTTTCCTGGATGTTTGAGTAGCTAATGTAATATAGTTAGCAACATTTTATAATTTTAACAAGTATTTTTTCATATGACTTCCCTTGATTTTCCTTAGTTGTACTTATGTTGATCTTATTCACTTGTTGCATACAAACAAAGGGAAAAGACTGGGACTAGCATAGGGAAGCTGGAACAAATACTTCTTTAAGAGATGAACAGAGGAGTAGGGAAATGCCATGAAACCAAAGTCTAACAATAAGTGCTACTTAGTTCAGGAGAATCAGCTCACCTTTGAAGAAACAAAATTGAAGGTGTAATCCTACCATTATAAGTAGGCAGAGTATATCATCTATACTTAAATTACAGTACATTGGGGCTTCCCTGGCAGCGCAGTGGTTAAGAATCTGCCTGCCAACGCAGGGACATGGGTTCTAGCCCTGGTCCTAGAAGATCCCACATGCCGTGGAGCAACTTAAGCCCCTGCGCCACAACTACTGAGCCTGCGCTCTAGAGCCCGTGAGCCACAACTACTGAAGCCCACGTGCCTAGAGCCCGTGCTCTGCAGCAAGAGAAACCATGGCAATGAGAAGTCCGCGCACTACAACGAAGAGCAGCCCCCGCTCACTGCAACTAGAGAAAGCCCATGAGGAGCAACGAAGACCCAATGCAGCCAAAAATAAATAAATAAAATAAAATAAAATAAATTACAGTACATCTCTAGTGTCTTTGTTAACATATATGTGTATGTAAGATGCAGACATATGTTGTTTATCGCACAGCAGATAAATTAATATAGGGGTGCAGTTATGTGAACGCAAAATTAGACAACTTAAGATGGATGAACGGATCTTTTTTTTTTAAAATCCCCAACCTAGTAGGTCTTCTTTAGTGGCTGTCGGAAATATTGATGGCCTGTGTGCTGTGACTCATTGAGCAGTTAAACTGGATAGGTTAAAATGTGTGCAAAAAATATCAGATTCCTTTTATACTACATAATTCTGGAATTGGGAGCATTGGTCACTTGGCCTAGTTCATCCACGAGCTGAGGTCCCTCTGAAGTTGGTGGCAGCTTCCGCCTCTATTTCCTATGCTTCCGCTTGTGCTGCTGCCTCTTCTGCTGCCCCTCCTCCAACCCACACTCTCCCCTCCCCTTTCCTTTCTTTCCTATCGCCTCCCTTCCTCCCTTCCTCCTTCCTTTCTTTTTAAATAACTTTACTGAGATATAATCCGCATTCCATACAATTCACCCATTTAGAGCATGCAATTCAAGTGGTTTTAGTGTATTCAGAGAACTGTGCAACTAATCACAGAGCTGCCACAATCTAATTTTAGATCGTCTTATTAGCAATCAATCCCCATTACCCCTTTCTTTCCCCCCAGCGCTAAGCAACCTTTAATCTACTTTCTGTCTCTGTAAATTTACCTGTCCTGAACCTTTCCTATAATGAAATCATATAGCATGTGATCTTTCGTGACTGGCTTCCTTCACTTAGCATAATGTTTCCAAAGTTCATTCATGTGGAACACATATCTGCACTTCATACCTTTTTATGATTGAATAATATTCCATCGTGTAGGTGTGCCGTATTTTGTTTATATGCTCATGGATATTTGAGTTGCTTCCATTTTTGCTGTTACAACTAATGTATTCACATTTGTCTGCAAGTTTTGTGTGATCATTTGTTTTCACTTCTCTTGGTCATATACCTGGGAGTGGAATTGCCGGGCCATACAGTAACTCTGCATTTCGCTTTTTGAGAAACTGCCAAACCGTTTTCCAAAGGGGCTGCACCGTTTTACCTTCCCACGAACAGTGTGTGAGCGTTCTGATTTCTCCACATCCTCACCATCCCTATGAGTTTTCATATTAGCTTAAGTGTTTACCGCTGGCTTCCACCTCCCCGAGTCTCCTATCACTTGTGAATGTGACATGTAGCAGAGCTTCCCAGTGCTCTGATGCTCTGGTGCAGTATCTGGTGTTATTCATGTAGCCTCCAGCTGTAAGCATTGTTGTCTGTTTCCCTCCCTATGCTGTTCAAATATTATTTTCAATTTGTACTATGATGTGTAAAAAGTCAGGAAGCAAGGTAAACAGACCCAGAACCAACTCCTTTTTTGGAAACTTTTTAGGCAACTAGGACTAGTTAAAATCTCTAAGATACCTCTTGATGATACCAAATGTGGCAAATTCCAAGTATATACACAGACCAGAAGCACTCAGAAAACCCTGCTTGTCAGAACCAAAAGGTTTGCAAAGGTGCCAGGGTTCCTCTGGTGTGCGCTGATATCAACAAATGCAGGCATGCCCTCTGCGGAGCATGCGTCATTGTTGTCTCTGTAATTATGGCTGGCTCAGTCCTCTGAGAATCAGATCCTCAAGACTGAATCAGAATTAAATCTTGTCTTGGAAAGTGCTTGGTGGTCAGGTTGCTTTCACTCCTTCACTACTGAAAAGAACGCTAGTTATGATTGAAAGGCTTCATCGGAGTTGAGGTTATTATACGTGAGAAGCATTTTATCTCTGTTTGCTTTTATCCCCCTGCAAGAATCCTAACTCAGTGCAGTTCCTAAACGGAACAGTGCTTTGGGGACCTATGAAAAAGGCAGTCTGCAGGAATTGTTAATTATTTCTAAAAATAACTCCGGGAGACAGGCTAATGGTAATGACTGGGTTCTGGCACTTTATGGTTATAGCAACCACATTTATATATTTTGATTTCCTCCCCTAATGCTTAATTATCTCCATGTGGGCATTATCATGGTGTGTCATTGAAAGTATTAAAAATTTAATTAATTGCTTGACAGTTATAGCTTGTGGAAACTACAATAGTGGTAATCTTTTTACATTTTTAATTTTTGGTTCAAATAAACCTAACTAATCACAGAGTAACCACAAAATCTTCAAATGGCAAATTAGACACTATAAAGTATAGCTACCAACTGCAGATTTTAGTGTTTTTATATTCCATAGAAACAAACTGCTAAGTCTAAAAAAAAAAAGTCAGCTACAGCATTCTGTGTCTTCCTGATCTCTACTATGTATATTCTACTAGAAGATTTTAAGCTTTGTCATAGAAATATGGCTGAAATCACAAATTTTTAAAACATGTATTCAGACAAGGCAAATATTTAATTATAAACTACAGAAGTTCAATATATTGAATGTGTGTTTGCATTTTATTGTCAGATGGTATAAAATTTTATTCGCTTTCTATAGTAATCATTGCTTAGGCTGGTTTATGGTGATTTTCTTACTATATTACCTATTAGTTCTTTACATGGATCTGGGAGTGTATCTAATAAGATGATTATAGAGTTTACCATTTAGTTAATCCGAAAATGAATAGATTTTTAAAATTAATTTTAATGGTCTTTTGGCATTGTAGAGCAATGAGTCTAACTTAATTTTTTAAAGGAAAAGATTTTACATAATATTTTAGTATCGCCTTCTCTATCATTTCAGGTAAGACCAGAAATCCAAATTCCTGATGACCTAGATGAAGATGAGGAGGGCGATGAAAAGGACGTGGATCTTTCCATTCCTGGTTCTTGCTATCTCAAACTGTTGTCACTCACTGCTCCTTCCGTTTTACCAGGTGACTCCTATTTTGTGTCAGGGAAGCTAGCACTTTTTTAGTGATTTTAACTGTCTGATTAATTGTGCTCTTTTGTGATGAACACCTATTATAGCTTACTTTAATCTTAAATACTTATTTTCTATGTGTCTTATAGGGACTGCTTGAGGTAGTATGGTGTTCAAAAACACACTGAAAAATGTTAGACGCAAGTAAAAATAAACTGGAGAACTAGTTTAAACAAGCATTTTCACTGAAAAATTTAAATTCATCTCAAAAGTTAAATTTATTCTACAAGACACATTTTCAGTGAGACTTTAAGTCACTGATTCAAATGGTTCTTTAGCTTATTTATATAAGATAACTGAAAAGATCATTAGAATCTTCAGAAATTTCCTGGGTAGTTTCATCATTAGAAATATATTCTTCCTAAAGAAATGGTGGTACCAGTATTTGAGAGCTATACATTAATGCTTTTAAAAAATAGATTAACTTGTATGGTCGTTCAGCAATTTTTTTTTTCCAGCTTTGATATAAAGCGTACAGGACCTTGACATTTTAAAAAATTATTCTAATTATACCTAGTTGTTCTAATTCAATAATAGCCAACATTTTCCCAAGCATGCATCTATTACCTTATTCTGTCCCAAATCTACCCTGAATGTTCATGGATGTAAAAATTTAATTTCTCAAAATTAAGTTCAATAAACACAAGAAATGTCATCTTTATCTTCTCAGTCATAATCTCAGTAGCCTGTAATGTTAGAAGTTTTTATCCTTGGTTTCATCCCACATGGAGATTCCTGAGGAATTCAGCCAAGTATATAGTAGTATTTCTTGCTAGACAAAGCTCCTGTCCCAAATTCCTGCCTCCTTTCATTAGAGAAAACTGAACGGTACAACTTAGGCAGAGTCCACCTTTTCTTTTCTCCTGATGTCCAGAATAAGCCTTAAGGACTTGTTCCCTTTTTCTTTCTCCTGATCGTCCCCACTTCTACCTGAAGGCTCTTCAGAGTCTAGGACCTCCCCTGCGGTTAATAGTAAGCCCAAGGAAGAAAAAAGCCATCAGTTATCCAAAGTTCCTCCTGTAACCCAGAATAACCTTAGAGTTCAAAGTCCTCTTGGGTTTTTGCATTCATGGTATTTTACTTTCATTTAAACTACTCTCAGGACTGGAATTATTTGATAATCCTTAATTCTCTGAAGAGCTTGACAAGTAGACAAATTTTCATTCCTGGGTTAGTCTTCGTGTAGACGTGTACTTATCTCTTGACGTGTATCAGCTTTTACAAGAATAGGGTGTCTTCTGAGAAAGCATGAAATTCTTTCCTCACAAATGCATGATTCTTAGGTCCATTCTGAAAAGTCTATACTCCTCCCAAGCTTGAAGCAGTCGTACATGTGCATGTACATACAGGAATTGTAATGTATGACCTGCAGTTGGATATTACTCACACTTTTCATTTAGATGATGTGTTGATCAGGGTCTTCGCAGGAAATTCAGAGAAAGTAATTGAGAGTTTAATAAAGGGACTGCTTAAAGGTGTGTTGTCAAGGTTAAAGGAAATTCACAAGCAATGGTGAATCACCTAAGAATGGTTAATGTCCCTCAGCCTGAAGAGGTAAGGGAAGGGAGCAGTTAGGAGAATAAGAGAGAGCTTCTGTGTCATAAGAAGCTCCTAAGGGGAGCAAGGCCCTTCAAAAGAGGGATGCAGACTACCTGGGGCAGTCCTGCAGGAGGGTGTCTGGGGATTACATGCTCTCACCTCTGTTTGCACCCTGTGATCTCCTGCCAGTGTCTCCCATTGGATGAAGCCAACTAAAAGCCAGAGGACAAGGGAGTCTGATGATGCAGTTGTGAAAGGTTATTCTTCCGGGGCACAGAGTAGGGTTGAGAGCGTGGATCTGGAGGGGTAAATAGAAAACATACTACACAGGTGTTCTCTGGGCTTTGAATGGAGAAGCTTTGTTGCACCTAGGAAAGTTCTATATAGGAATGACAGAACTGGGTACATAACACATGTTCCAGTGAGTACTTCTGCCTTTAATTTAATCGTGGTCATTTAAAGGAGACTTTTAGACCTATTCAGAATGAAATTCTAGTTTAGGTAGACAGACTCTTGCTTTTTGTTCCTATAATAAGAGGCACCTGTGGTGGTTTCCTTTTTTGTTTTCCATATGATTTGTTTAGCTTTAATTTTTGTTGTTTTTGTTTCTGCATTGGGCAACCTCTAGTGGTCCTTAGGAAAATAACACTTGAATATAAACCTATAGTGCTAATCAGGTATTTTGTTTGGATACCCTATTGTCTTCTGATCCCACATTACTGCATTACCTTATAATAAGTGAAGATGTCAAGCAATAAAGAGCTTGGGCTTAATTAGAAGGAACACAAACAAAGAAATAATGAATTAATTTTTTAAAATACGTGTACTGATATTACTGCAGAATGGTGGATAGTCATAAAGGGCCTCTCTGAAAATACCTAAATGACAGGAGGGCACCAGTCATGTGGACATTGGGGATTAGTGTGTTCCAGGTGGAAGAAATGGCAAGTGCAGTGGCCTTGACTTAGATATGAACTTTGTGTTATTGAGGAATGGAAAAAAAGGCCTTGTGGAAGTGTGTCTTTAACACAGCCAGGAAGGAAGGTGGGTGGTAGAGATGAGGTCACGGGGAGAGTCAGGGGCTAGGTCATAGAAGGCCTTGATCATTGTCAGACATCTTGACGTTATTCTATGTACAGTGAAAAAGCATTGAAAGATGTTAGGGAAGGAAATGACATAAAACTCTAGCTTCTTTCTGGGTAGAGGATGGTTCAGAGGAGTGGTCATGAGGAGAAGAAACCAAGAACTAGTTTTTAAATTTATCCAGATGAGGAAGAGAGAAGATAATGACTGGGCAAGTAGCAGTGAAAATGGAGAGAAACTGATGGATTTGAGATATATTTTTAAAGGTAGATCTGAAACGACTTGCTGCGTATAAGGAGTGTGAGAAAGAGAGGAGTTAAGAATGACTAAGTTTTTAAGCTTGAGTTACTGGGTGCCATATTCTGGTTTGGGGAAGACTACAAAAGGGCTGGGAATCAAGAATTGTTTTTTTACTTTGTGAAATTTGACATGAAGTATAGCTAAGTTGTTGTTGTTGGTGTGTGTGTGTGTATGAGTTAAGAATGAATGTTTCTCTTCTAGCATACTATATTCACTCTACTTTTGGTCTCCTTTTATTTCTTTCAGCTTTGGAGGAATTTTTTACATCACTTGTGAAGCAAGAAATGGTGAATATGCCCCGTGGGGTGTATCACTCTGCATTAAAAGGAGGTGCCCGCTTAGATCAAGGAAAGACTGTAGCAGGAATCCCCAATTTCATGTTGAAAATGTATGGAACAAACAAGCAGCCGGGTTTGAAACCTGGCCTTGCGGGTAAGCACAATACATAGTATCACGGTACAGGATTTTAAAGTGATGATTTAAGTTTCTCTTCCAAGTAGGGTGTAATAGGGCATGGAAAGGCATTGCTGCTGCTGCTAACGTCTAGACACAGCTGGATAAATTACAAAAATGAATCACATTTTAAAGCCATCAGAGAACTGTAGAAACAAAGACATAGATAAAACAAAGAATAGACTGAAGTTATGGAATGGAGAGAACATTTTAGATTGTTCCCTATGGACCTGTCCCACTCCCCAGCCCCTACCCCATGGGAGATATTCACTGATTCTGGTTGTGGGCTGGGATTGGCTATTGGCCCAGGAAGAGGCCTGTTGGAGGGTAGAGAAACCAGTAAAGCTTTTAGTGGTTTCATAGGACTAGGCTGACGTGATGATTAGTTTTATGTGTCATCTTCATTGGGCTAAGTGATGCTCAGATAACTGGTAAGTATTATTTCTGAGTGTGTTTCCAGAAGAGGTTAGCGTTTGGATCAGTAGACTGAGTAAAGAAGATCACCCTGAGCAGTGTGGGTGGGCAACATCCAATCCATTGAAGACCTGAATAGAACAAAAAGGTAGAGGAAGGGTGAATTTGCTCTCTTTGCTTGAGCTGGGAGATCCATCTTCTCCTGCCTTTGGACATTGGTGCTCCTGGTTCTTGGGCTTTCTGACTCAGACTGAATTGCACCAGAGGCTTTCCTGGTTCTCTAGTTTGCAGACAGCAGATCGTGGGACTTCTCAGCCTCAAAAATCTTGGGAGTCAATTCCCATAATAAATCTCCTCTTGCTTATCTACATATCTGTACCTACATATAGCCTGTTGGTTATGTTTCTCTGAAGATTCTAATACAGGTGACAAACTGGAGATCTTCCTCATAAGCAATTTGGTGACTTTTGAGTTTGCACTGAAAGTTAAAGAACTAGGCTGATGCTTCTGAGAGGCAGTGAAATCTCCAGTCTTGTGTTGCTTAGGAAAGAAAGACTGGCTAGGAGAATGGGCCTGAAAACAAAGCACACAAGTAGTGAATTGATACTGGGATCTACAGCTCTTTTCACCTGGATGCACTTACTAATGTTGGCCTCAGATAGAGGCTGAAATTCAGGCTTGACCTTAACAAGAGGCTGGTGCAGGAGGCAGAGAAGCCAACAGAGATCATGACATTTATGTGGTAACCTGAGTGACAAGACTGGGGACTTGAGACCCTTCAAACACACAGTCTGTTTCTCCCTTAAGATATTTGTCAAATTTTGCAGCTTTGTGGGAAGTTAAAAGCTAAGCTGAAAACTTCTGAGGACAGATACAAATCTCTGAATCTCCCATAATCTTTCTGTATTGAAGAGTCAAAGACCGATTAGACTGTCAGTTGAAAATCTTGAGGAGGCATGCCTTAGGAACAGTGTTGAAACAGAGGTAGACTGAGATTTACCAAAGCTATAGTCAAGCCTAATTCAGTTAAATCCCTCATTCACCTGAGATGATCTGTTCTTCACTCTGTCTGCCTAACAGAGGAGAAAATCCTCTGATTAAAAAAATAATAATATCATTTAGACTTTCTGTGGTTCTTTCATATACTGTCCAGTGAAAAAGTGCTAGACATATGAAAAAGGAAGAAGCTGGAAATGAAGGGAATATTTCATGGAGATAAAGAAGTCAGTCCATTAGAAAAGTATCACAATTCTAATCAATGTGCCAAAATAACAGAGTTTCCAACTATATGACAAAAATTAGCAGAACTGGGCTTCCCTGGAGGCGCAGTGTTTGAGAGTCCGCCTGCTGATGCAGGGGACACGGGTTCGTGCCCCGGTCCGGGAAGATCCCACTGAGCCTGCGCGTCCAGAGCCTGTGCTCCACGATGGGAGAGGCCACAACAGTGAGAGGCCCGCGTACTGCAAAAAAAAAAAAAAAAAAAAACCCCTTAAAAATAGAATTACCGTATGACCCAGCAATCCCACTACTGGGCATACACCCAGAGAAAACCATAATTCAAAAAGATACATACACCCCAATGTTCATTGCAGCACTGTTTACAATAGCCAGGTCATGGAAGCAACCTAAATGTCCATCGACAGACAAATGGATAAAGAAGATGTGGTACATATATACAATGGAATATTACTCAGCCATAAAAAGGAACGAAATTGGGTCATTTGTATAGACATGGATGGACCTAGAGACTGTCATACAGAGTGAAGTAAGAAAGAGAAAAACAAATATCGTATATTAACGCATATATGTGGAATCTAGAAAAATGGCACAGATGAACCAGTTTGCAAGGCAGAAATAGAGACAGAAGTAGAGAACAAACATATGGACACCAAGGAGGGAAAGCGAGGGTCGGGGGTGGTGGTAGTGGGAAAAAAAAAATCTTTTGAAGTCTTATAATTTCCATTTCATTAAAAATTATCTGCTTTACCTGTAAAAAAAAAACCAACAACAACAGTGTTAGTAGGAAATTTGTACCCTTAATGCATATACTGAAAAAAGAAGAAAGGAAAACAATTATAGTTTAAGCTTCTATTTCAAGAAACTTGGAGAAGAACAGAAAATTAAACTTAAAGAAATGATAAAGGAAGGAGTAATAAAGATAGGATTAAAAATCAGTGCAATAGGAAACACAGGAAATAAAGAAAATAAGCAAAGCCAAAGGTGATTCTTTGAAAAGTTTAATGAGGACTTCCCTGGTGGTGAAGTGGTTAAGAATCTGCCTGTCAGTGTAGGGGACACAGGTTCCATCCCTGGTCTGGGAAGACCCCACACGCCACGGAGCAACTAAGCCCGTGCACCACAACTACTGAGCCTGCGCTCTAGAGCCTGCGAGCCATGACTACTGAGCCTGTGTGCCACAAGTACTGAAGCCCACGGACCCTAGAGCCCACATGCCACAACTACTGAGCCCGCATGCTGCAAGTACTGAAGCCTTTGCTCCTAGAGTCCTTGCTCCACAATAAGAGAAGCCACTGAAATGAGAAGCCCGTGCACCACGACGAAGAGTAGCCCCCGCTCACCACAACAAGAGAAAGCCCACGCACAGCAACAAAGACCCAACGCAGCCAAAAATAAATAAAAATTAAAAATAAATAAATAAACGCTGCTAGTTTAAAAAAAAAGTTTAAGAAAATTGATAAAGCTGTTGTAATGCTGGACAAAAAAATAGAGAAATATAGATCACCTGTATCAGGAACAACAAAGGAGACATCACTTCAGGCCCTACAGCATTCAAAACATTAAAGAATATTTTGAAGAACTTTTAGCCAATGAATTTCACAGTTTAGATGAAATGTAGAAATTTGTCAAAATATAAAACTTTGTAAAACTGACAGAAGGAGAAATAGACTATATGAATAGTTTGATATGTATTAAAGAAATTGAATCTGTAGCAACCTTCCCACAAAGAAAACCTAGGTGCAGATGGCTTCCTTGGTGAAGTCCTCAAAAAACTTAAGGGAGAAATAACAGTGGTCTTTATAAACTTCAACCGAGGAAAAAAAAAAGAAGAGAACACTCTTGATTGAGATCAGCATAATCTTGACACCAAGTAGAAGAAGAGAATAGTAAAGGCCAGTCTCTTCCATGAACATAGTTGCAAAAATTCCCCCAAAGTATGTTAGAAAAGGGAGGAAAAAAGGGAGAGTGAATGTATGTGAGTGCAGGTATGAAGGAAAACTAGTCCACTTATGGGTAGAAACTAAAGGAACCCATATTATTCAGGAGTTCACAAAGGCTGACATGCACAAGCATTTCTCTTTCATTGAAATTTGTTTTTAAAGAAAAGCTTAATAGAATTTCTAGAAGTAACAGTTCACAAAATTTAAAATAAGAAATGATTTGAAATTTTCTCATTTATTTACAAATGAATAAGGCTTGTCAGTAAGTGATCGTTTCAATGTGGTAACTTCTTATAGCTCTATTTTTTATTCACAGTTAAAAATCATAATTTGTTTAGCATATTCTTTTAATTTCTAAATCTCTCTATACAGATTGATTGAATATGGATTACTGAGGCCCTAATTAATGAGTTTTGTCATAAGCAATGTTTTTATTTTTTTTTAAGGTGGTATGCTATTTTGTTATGATATTTCAATGTATCAGAGTAAAGATGGCAAACCATTGAATAGACTGATGGCCAATAGAGGGCGAAGTTTCAAGCAGACTTCACTCGCTCTAGTGCATGAGGTAGGTGCCTTCCCATGCTCTGTAACAGGTTCTTCGTGCTAATATATGTTTTGGGGTTTCCCTCCTTCACTTTATGCCCATGAGATTTAGTGTGTGTTTGGGAATTATTTTTCTCTTTATCATAATTAATTTAAGTGGCTTTTAAAGACAACCAGAATAGTTGAGCCAACTGAATACTAAAATATTTTGAGGTATTTCTCAAAGGAACTGGCATGCTTCCCCACTGTTCAGCCTATTAAGGAGTAGTATCTTGGAATCTGGTTTATTTCATCAGTATTTAACTTCCGTATTTCAGAATAAATGCCAATTTATTATTTAAAGAAATAATTTTGCCTGTTTCTTAATTGTGATCCGTTGAAAGTATGTAGAGCACCAGTGTTTATATTTTGGGAATTAACAGTAAATAATAGCGTTTAGGGAAAAAAAAAAACAACCTATGGTTTTAGTGTTTATTTAATTTTTCTTTTAGACCACCCTTTTAAAATAAAGTTACGTTATTTTTTGCTTGAAATCTGATCGTTGCAGATGGTAGCAATACGAGAGGGAAGAGGGAAGTTGTAAAGCACTTGGGAAATTTGTTTTTTTGTTGTTTTTTAAAATTTTATGACAGGTTACTCATTCAGTTATATATAAATTAAAATGTATGAATGAATAACAAAACAAAATATCACAGCAAAGAGGTTTATTTTACATAATTTAAACATAAGTTATATACAAATTATAAATGAAAATATATAAATTGTAAAAATTTTAAAGGATATGAGGTAAAAATAGTGCTGCTACAGTATGTTTGTATTAAATCTTATTTTGAGACATAATTTATAAATCTTGGCATCACTAATTTGATTTGATTATATTCTGTGTCATACCAATTGCCACCAATTAGCATAGCCAGGTTTTTTGTTTATTTGTTTTTTGGCCGTGCACATGCATGGCATGAGGGATCTTAGTTCCCTGACCAGGGATTGAAGCCGTGCCCGCTACAGTGGAAGTGCAGAGTCTTAACCACTGGACTGCCAGGGAAGTCCCAGCATAGCCAGATTTTATAGACCCACCTCTATCCTAGCCACCCATATTAGTTTTATATATTTAGTTAGAATTGAAATTATGTAAATATTTGGTTCAGAACCTTTTTTGTCTAACACAGTGTCTTTATTTAACTAAGGAGGGAAGAAAGATCTGGGGAGAGCAGTGTTTCTCTGGGAAGAAGAGAGGTTTAATTTCATAAAAGAGGAAAAAGCATAGGTAATTTCTAGATTTGTTCTCCCTAGCATATTATTTGTTGGTATGGAGAAGAGAGAGATTTGGTACCTTTTTGGGTTTTCAAGCTGTGGACTTAACGTGGGTAACCAAATTGTTAAGTATTAATGGAAGCCTAACTTTAAAAGTACCATCAGAAAAGAAACAAAAAAGGTGTTAATGTGGAGGTAGCAGAAGACACCTAATAAATTCAGAAAATGGAATCAGAACTTACGAGGTGTACCTTAGATGTGAACAGAGAAAATATTTGGGTTATGATACTTGTTGCTTGTATTTTAGAATGCCTAGAAAATTTCAAGAGATGAGAAAAGATCATAATTTCAGGAGTCAATTGGAAGACACATTAGACAGAATTCTGCCAAATCTATGGTAGGATTTTGTTTGGATTCATTTTCTGCTTACTATAATCCATTTTTTATAAAAAGAGAGAATGAGCCATGCAGTTTCTCAGACTATCTGACAACAAATAATAAGAATTTTAAGAGCTAGTTAATAGGTATAACAATTGCAATAATAATAGCTAATAACCAGCTCAGATGCTTCAAAATTTGCCATGCATATATTAATTCATTTAATCTCTATATTCACACTGTGAGGTTGGCTTGGTACTGTTAATGTGCATGACACAGGTAAGTAGAGGAACCTGGAAATTGAACCCAGGAAGTATGATTACCCAGTTCTTGAACTACCTTGTACCATCCCAGGGCAATCAGAGAACAATTTTAAAATACCTTTGGTTTTTTCCAGGATGACTCTAGTATTTCCAAACTCTCCTCCTTTCTTCTAGTGTTTCTTTTGTAGCAGTCCCTTTGGTATTTTTCCAGCTGAAGTTTCTTCAGACTTTGCTTTGGTTCCCATCACTGCTCTGTTCTGAGTCTTTTTGTTTTTAAAAAGCCTGTCGTCATTATTTCAATCTGTGTATTAATTTACCCATTGATGGACCTTTGGGTTGTTTCTACTTTTTCCAGATTATGACTAAAGCGGCTATAAACATTATCATACAGGTGTATGTGTGGACATCTGTTTTCATTTCTTTTGAGTAAATAACTACCTAAGAATGGGATTGCTAGGTCTTCTGGTGAGTGAATATAAGAAACTACCCGACTGTTTTTCTAGTGACTGTCCCATTTTGAGTGCCCACCGGCAATGTAAGGGAGTTCTGGTTGCTCTGCCTTCCTTGCCAGTGCTCAATATGGTCAGCTTTTTAAATTTAGCAGTTCTCATAGTGGTTAGTGGTTTCCCTTTTGTGGTTTTTAATTCGTGTTTTTTTTTAATGACTGCTGATGTTGAACATCTTTTCATGTATTTATTCACCATTCATATTTTTTCTTCCATAGAGTGTTCTGTTCTTTTGCCCATTTTTAATCCAGGTTTTTTGTTTTCAAATGAGAGTTCTTTATATATTCTGGATGTTTTTAAAATTAGAAATGTGTTTTGCACATGTTTTTACCTATTCTGTAACTTTTCATTTGTCTTTTGAAGAGAAGATCTTTAGTTTTGAAGAATTTCTCAAGTTTTTTTATGGTTCTTGCTTTTTGTCCTACCCCAAGTCTCAAAGTTTTTCTGCTTTTTTTCCCCCATGTTCTCTTTTTTTTTAATTAAAAAAAAATGAGGTATAATTTATGTACCGTAAAATTCACTCATTTAATGTGTGCAAGTCAGTGGTTTTAGTATATGCACAGAGTTGCATAGCCATCACCACAGTCAATTTTAGAATATTTTCATCATAATGAAAAGAAACTCTGTACCTATTAGCAGTCACTCTCCATTTTCCTCACATCCCAGCCTTCAGCAACCACGAATCCACTTTCTTTCTGTGTAGTTTTGCCAGTTTTAGACGTTTTATATAAATGGGATCATGCAATATGTGGGTTTTTTGGTATGGGTTTTTTAACTTCGTATAATGTTTTCAAGATTTATATGTACTATAGTATGTATCAGTAGTTCATTCCTTTTTACAGCTGAATAATATTCCATTGTATGAATATATCATATATAGTTTATCCATTAATCACTTGATGGATCGCCTGAGTTTTCTTGTAGAAGAAGCTTTATGGTTTAAGATTTACATTTTAGCCTATGATTATTTGAGTTAATTTTTCATAAGGTATGAGTTATACTTGTTGAGTATACCATCCTTTCTTCACCTAGGCACCTTTGTCAAAAAATCATTTGTCGGGCTTCCCTGGTGGCACAGGGGTTGAGAGCCCACCTGCCGATGCAGGGGACACGGGTTCGTGCCCGGGTCCAGGAAGATCCCACATGCCGCGGAGCGGCTAGGCCCATGAGCCATGGCTGCTGAGCCTGCGCATCCGGAGCCTGTGCTCCGCAATGGGAGAGGCCACAATAGTGAGAGGCCCGTGTACCACAAAAAAAAAAAAAAAAAAAAAAAAATCATTTGTCCATATATGTATGGGTCTATTTCTGTACTTAATTTTGTTTCATTGTTCTAAGTGTGTAGACTTTCATCAAAACCACACAGTTTCACTACTGTTGCTTTATAATAAGTCTTGAAATCAAGTAATATGAATCTTCCAATTATGGTTTAAATTTGGCTGTCTTAAGCCCTTTGCTTTTCCACATAAATTTTATTTATTTATTTATTTATTTATGGCTGTGTTGGGTCTTCATTGCTGCGCACGGGCTTTCCTTAGTTGCGGCGATTGGGGTCTACTCTTTGTTGCGGTGTGTGGGCTTCTCATTGCAGTGGCTTCTCTTGTTACAGAGCATGGGCTCTAGGCACATGGGCTTCAGTAGTTGTGGAGCACAGGCTCAGTAGTTGTGGTGCGCGGGCTTCAGTAGTTGTGGTGTGCGGGCTCTAGAGCTCAGGCTCAGTAGTTGTGGTGCATGGGCTTAGTTGTTCCATGGCATGTGGGATCTTCCCGGACCAGGGCTTGAACACGTGTCCCCTGCATTGGCAGGCGGATTCTTAACCAATGTGCCACCAGGGAAGCCCTCCACATAAATTTTAAATCAGCTTTGAGAAGCTACAAAAAAAGCCTGCTGTAATTTTGGTAGAAATGCAAATTGAATTTGTAGATCAATTTGGGAGAGAATTGACATCTTAATAATATTAAGTTTTCAACCCATACACAAGGTATATTTCTCTATTATCTTAGATCATGTTTTATTGTTTTCTTACTACAAATCTTGCACATATTTTGTTAAATTTAATAAGTATTGCATATCCCTAAGTATTTTTATGCTAGTGCGATTAGACTGTTTTTTGGTTTGTCTTAATTTCCAACTGCTCATTGCTAGAATATAAACATGTTATTGATACTTTTTTATGGCCTTACTAAACCCACTTATATTTTCTTGTAGCTTTTTTGTAGATTCTTTTTGTTTTTTATTGTAATGTTGCCTATGAATATAGATTGTCATACTGTTTTTCTCTTGGATCTGTATGCCTTTGATTTCTTTTTCTTGCCTGATTGCACTGTGTAGGACCCTTTGGTGTGGTTGAATAGCAGTGGTGAGAGCAGAAATTCTTATCTTGTTAACAGTCTTGGGGGAAAGCATTCAGTGTCTTAATATTAAATATGATGTTATATTTAGTTTATTTTAGTGTAGAGATTTTGTAGATATCCTGTATTAGGTTGATGAAGTTTCCTTTTATTCCTAAATTGCTAAGGGTGTTTATTACAAATAGATGTTTAATTTTGTCAAATATTTTTTCCCTACATTTATTGAAATGATTGTATACTTTTTTGGTTTGTTGATATGATGAGTTATTTTATTATTATTATTATTATTTTTGCGGTATGCAGGCCTCTCACTGTTGTGGCCCCTCCCGTTGCGGAGCACAGGCTCCAGACGCGCAGGTTCAGTGGCCATGGCTCACGGGCCCAGCCGTTCCGCGGCATGTGGGATCTTCCTGGACTGGGGCATAAACCCGTGTCCCCTGCATCGGCAGGCGGACTCTCAACCACTGAGCCACCAGGGAAGCCCCATATGATGAATTATTTTGATTGATTTTCTAATATGAACCAAATCTGCATTCCTAGGATAAACTCCACTTGATTATAATGAAGTATTCTATTTATTTATTGCTGAATTTGATTTGCTAATAATATTTTGTTAAGGATTTTTGCATCTTTGCACCTATGAAGGGTATGGTTCTGTAGTTTCCTTGTAATACCTTTTCCTGATGTGTTATCAGGATAATGCTATCCTAATAAATAATTTTTCCTAAAATGGGCAGTAGAATTTTCTAGTGAAAACTCTGGGCTTGGAGTTTTCTTTAGGAATGTTTGTAACTATGAATTCAGTTTATTTAATACATGAAGCTATTTATCTATCCATCTATCCCTACTAATCCTGAAGTGGGGATTTGGGTGGCACAGCATACATGACAATTAGCGTGTCTCTCTCCTATTTTAAAGTGTAAATTTTATAAAATCAGGGAGTTTGTTTTGGTCATGTGTCGTTCCAGTGCTTAGTATTCCTGGCACATAGTAGACACTTTGTAAATGATTTTAATCCTTTTGAAACTTGGATGTGTCCTATACTTTATACGTGCATTTAGTGGGATCATTTCCTTTTTCCAGAAATGTTGCTATTAAATTGATGGTCAATCTAATAGTTGTTGAGGTCTTACTAAGAAGTGACGTTATTGTCATTTGAACAAGCTATTATATACTGTGGGTGTTGTTATTCATTTATATGGTTTAGCCTCCCCTCTCTGCCAAAGGTTACATATACCTATAGGATATTCTATGGCCCTAATGCATACAACTATAGATGGGTGAGTGCGTGAATGGATGGATAAAAGAACTTGGTTTTGAATGTCCCAGTGCTCTGCTCTTCATATTTTGAAGTGTATTTTGCTTTATGTAATTGTCAATATTTCTCAACAACTGTGTTAGTTAAATCAGGTATTTTCAGTGTCATGGAGAACTAGCTATTTAATCTGTGATGAATTCTTTTGGAAAGCATTATATCCCCTTCTTCCTAAAAACTGTTTTTGTTTTTCATTGACTTTTCTTAAAGTGAAACTCTCCCACGTTATACTTTCGGAAGGATCACAGATCTAAGTCTGATTTGGGTTTGACCTGACCTACCAGGAGCAGTTCTGTATAATCACTGTCCTGTTTAGATTTCTCTAAAACTGAAGTGCCAGTTCTCTCTTTGCTCCTTTGAACAGGGGACAACCAGGGGTCATTTCAGCTCTACTAGGTCTTCTCCAAGCTCAAGTGACTGTCCTCTTCTGCCCTGACTTTTTTTTTTTTTTTTTTTTGCGGTACGCGGGCCTCTCACTGTTGTGGCCTCTCCCGTTGCGGAGCACGGGCTCCGGACGCGCAGGCTCAGCGGCCATGGCTCACGGGCTCAGCCGCTCCGCGGCATGTGGGATCTTCCCTGACGGGGGCACGAACCCGTGTCCCCTGCATCGGCAGGCTGACTCTCAACCACTGCGCCACCAGGGAAGCCCTTCTGTCCTGATTTATAACTACTTCTCATCCTGAGACTAACTTGGCTCCTGTTGATGAGGAAGCTGAAGGTGAATGACAGTTTCTTTCCCTGAAAGTTGCTGACTGTCTTGTCATCCTTTGGCACTTCTAACTCTGACATGATACTCTCACCTAAATTGGATGATACTTATTTGTCCCTGGATGAGAATGGCAGCCTTGCTTCATTATTTCCTCCATCTTTGGGCACATGCAAATTTTCCTGATCCTGCTGCTACCCAACCATATTTATGCCTCAGCATTAGGTAATGAGCTCTTTTTCATTTTTATGTCAGAGAAGCCTTTATCAGCCTTATTGGCAGCACTACTCTGAATGAAATCTTTTTTCTTCTTTCTTTCTTTTGAAATTGATCATCATTTGTTTTGTTTTGCCTTATAAATTAATTTTTTTCTTCTGCCTTCTTTACATTTTTTCCCTAGATACCCAAAAGTACATGTAATATAACCCATCATTTGCCCTTTTCTTTCAGTTCCTTCTTTATTTAAAAACATATTTCTTATGAAAAACATGGAGTATGTTAGCATTCATGCAATATAAAACAATTAGATGAAAATTTGAATAATAATTGTGAGAAGTGGTATCTGTGCTTATTACACATTCCCCTTAGAAAACACTGTGAAAAGTATTGTTTGCTGTATTTTAGAAACTCCATAATTACCATGTGATGTGAGTTGTTATGGTAACAGCGTTTTCCCCCTTCCTATTAAATAACAGAGTAAATGGTTGCTTGAGATGTGATTGAATTGTCAGCTTTCAAGCTAATGTTATCCTCATGGGAAGGGGGAGTGGGGGGAGAGGGGAAGAGAGAGATAGACTAAGCTGGAGACAGAATGAGGGGGGGACGGAGAGAGGGTGGAAGGAGAGAGAGAGTTTTAAATGTCCAGAAAGCACCTACAAAGTGATGAGTGTCATTTTACTTTAAAAATGTGTCCTCTATAAGCCCTCCCTTCTTGTCTTCCAGTCACTATTTGTCAGGGGACAGGAATAATAGAAAATTTATACTGTGCAAACAAGATTACTATTGACAGACAACTGAAGCCTATGATTTCTTATTTATAAACAGTGGGACATTGAGTGGCTTTGGGGGTCTCTAACACTAAGTACAAATGGTTTTTCTTCTGGGAATGTGGGACGAGTGTGTGTATGTCACAGACCAAATGTAGTGGCTCAGTATTGGTGTGTCCGCGTAGCAACTGAAGTTAAATACTTTTATTCTTTTGATAATAATATATACATCTGGTTAACATGAATATGCCTTACTTTGTGAGATTGCCGTTTTAAAATCAATAACAAACACTTTACCTGTTGATTTTTATGTGCTGCTCTACCTTATCCCATTCTAGTTTTACAGTCAAACAGCCTCACCAAAGCTTGTCTTACTTGATTTAAATTATTTATTGAAGTGCTGTTAAAATGGGTATTTTCTTATAAATGAATAATTGTATTTGTTAAGATCACTCAAGAGGTAGAAAACATTACCAAATTTCTGGGCAATATATTCTGAACATAAATTATCTAATTAGGTAGCCATGTAGTTCCTTCAAGAAAAACATGCATCAGTGAGGAAACAACATCTCCTTTTTCATTCTGTCTTTTGACATTCCCGCTACATTTATGAATTGTGTTTCTAAGCAGGATATTTCTGTTGACCGAGTATTTCACGTATATGTCATTAGAACTTGTATGATACAAATTAAAAAGTTTCGTTAGGAAATTTCAAAATACAAAGTTTATAATACCCGCTTTAAAATTTCGCCTTGTCAGTCACTGTGTTTTTAATCTGGAATGAAACATTTCCCAGCCAGAACATTTTGGACATGTTCTGTAAAATTTCAAATAACTGTATTCTCAACAACTTGTGTTTGTGTTTAGCCGTGCCTACTAAAAAAAGTTTTCTAACATTGTGTTTTTACACATCATAACTTTCTGTGATTACTTGTTTATGACAGTGTGGCTTTCACATGACAAGATTTTGCCTTAAAGCTAACACTGTATGTTTAATTGGTTAAACTCAGCAGGTATTTAAGTGAACACTTAAGTGCGAGATACTGTTGTGGGTTTCATGGGAGGGATTCCGGGATGAATAGGATATGATCTCTGCCCTTGGGATTGTATGAGATTAAGGTCCATGAACAAATAGTCTAAGATGGAATCTGTTGAGTATAACGGGAGAGGCATATAGTGTATTTCCAAGCATAGGGATGGGAGAAATTATTTCAGAAAGTAGAGGTGAGAGGAAGACTGGGCATTAAAAGCAGCAGAAGCAGTCAGTGAATGCAAAGGTCTTGTAGAATATAGGACAGGCTTGGGAATTGGTTTATAACCCAAATCAACCAGAATACAGGTTAAATGAAAGAGAGGAGCAGAAAATCAAGTGGGGAAATTGGATGAGGATCTTAACCAGCAGGGCAGCAGAGTTCTCACATAACAACAAATTCTTTCTTTTTTTTTTTCTTTTTTTTGCCACTATGAGTGGCATGTGGGATCTTAGTTCTCTGACCAGGGATCGAACCTGCCAGGGAGGCTCCTACAATAAATTATTTCTTAATTTGATTCTAAGATACTTTGGATACAGCACAGAAGAATTTGGACTTTATTCTTTAATGAACCATCAAAGGTTTTTGAAAAGAAGTTCTGAGTTAATGTAATAGTAGCAACACCATTCAGGATGTATTAGAAGGAGGAAAGATTTTAGGCTGTTAAGAGATCAGTTAGGTGGCCTCAGTAATCAAGGCAGGAATTAGGACTCACCCAGTGAGGAAGTAGGGACAAACATAGTAAACATTTTAGAGGTAGAGATGACAGTTGAGTTGGGGGCAAGGGAGAAGTCCAGGATAAATCAGAAATTTCAAACCTGGTGATTGTAATATTGATGGGGTAATATTGATAGGAAAAGGAAAGATAAGAGAAAGAGTGGATTTTGAATGATGATGACAAAGAAGTATACAGAGGGTATTAGATGGTGGGAGGTGAATGTTTGAGAAGTGTATGTTCTAAAAGTAGCCATTTTCAAACTATGTATTTTAAATTTTATTTTATTGAGTTATATGCATACAGTAGGTTTCTCCCCTTTTAGTATATAGTTCTATGAATTTTGAGACATGAACACATTTGTCTAATCAGTACCACAGTCACGATGAGAACAGTTCTATCACCCGAAAATCCCCCCATGCTCCTTTGTAGTCAGCTCCTCCCCCGCTCCCCCATCTCCTGACAACCACTGATCTCTTTTATGTCCCTCTAGTTAAAACTGTGTTTTAAAAAGTGCTAGAGACCACCACAAAGTAGACTCAGATGATCAAGAGGGCTGAATGCCAAGCCCTCAGCCTTCACCCTTACTTCATTTACACAGATTTTGCTTCTCTGTTTTATATATTGGCATTTTACTTAATATTTGGGGTGGGCTGGAAAGATTACACAGCTAAATACTCGACAACTTTTATTCTACAGTGTTACTGCTACCACTCGAGCCACCATTGTCTCTTACCTGGATTTTTGCAGGAGCCTCTGAGTAGATTTCTCTGCTTTGACCTTTACCCGCTACAGTCTGTTCTCAACAGAGCAGTCAGCATGATCCTTTTACGATGTAGATTAGATTGTGTCCTTTTTCTCAAAACCTTATAATGGCTCCCCCTTTAGTAAAAGTAAAGGCAAGTCCTGAGAAGTGACCTAGGAGGCCCTGCTTTCTCCTGTTAATTCTCCAGCCTTCTCTTTTTACACTCTCCTCTTTGCCTGCTCCATCTGTGCTAGTTACCCTGGCCTCCCTTCTGTTCCTAAAACAGGTCAGCCATGTGCTCACTTTAGGGATCTTTGCCTTACCTTGTGGGTTTTTTTTTAATTGAGGTAAAATTCACATAACATCAAACTAACCATTTTAAAGCTTAAAGTGTACAGTCTACAATCCAGTGGTATTTAGTACATTCACAGTGTGCAACCTTCCCCTCTGTCTAGTTCTGAAACATTTTCATCACCCTTAGATGAGACCATGTATGCATTAAACATTCCCTCCCACTTCTTCCTCTCCCTACCTCCTCCCCACCCCTGGAAACCACTAATTTGCTTTCTCTCTCTATGGATTTACCTATTCTGGACATTTAATATAAATGGAATCATATAACATGTGACCTTTCGTGTCTGGCTTCTTTGACTTTCACATAATGTTTTCAAGGTGCATCCACATCGTAGCATGCGTTAGTACTTCATTCCTTTTTATGGGCAAATAATATTCCATTGTGGATTTATCATATCTTGTTTATCCATTTATTCATTCATGAACATTTGGGTTATTTCTGCCTGGCGACTACTGTGAAAGTGCTGCTTGAGCATTCACGTACAGTATTTGTTTAAATATGTCATTTCAGTTCTGTTTGGTATATACCTAGGAGTGGAATTGCTAGGTCATTTGGTCATTCTATGTTTAACTTTTTGAGGAACCACCAAACTGTTTTCCACAGCAGCTGAACCATTTTACGTTCCCACCAGTTCTTCATTTCCTTCAAGTTTTCACTCAGGCTTCATCTTCTCAACGAGATACCCTGACCACCCTATTTAGTCCTGTGACCTGCTCCTGTCCCCACTCTTGCCTTATTATCCTTCTTTTCCCCCTTTACCCTACTTGCGTATTTCCCTAACGTAGTCTCTTTTTTAGGCATGTGCAGTAATGTTTCGTTATACTTAGTACTACCTCTTAGACATAGAAACTCTTACTCTTTCCTAAGTCATAGAAGCTGCTCACCTTAGCAGTCCATTAGACACCTGTTATTCACTGCAAGGGTATACATAGTTAGCCTTAGAAAAACTGTATTTCATGTGTTAATTAAAACTCGGTGCACAGTGGTTGAGAACCCTGCTTTATCATCTGTTGAATAACAGGGTTGAAACTTCATGATTGGAATTAGTTTGTTCCTTGGGCTTCCTTCAAAGCCATCGCACCAGTATAGCAAATTATACATGATTTTCATACTTCAGTAATGCAAATTATATTTTTCAGCCTAGCAACATTAACCTCTATGGGGTGACTGAACACATCCTAAAATGTGTTTTTGTGAAACATGGTCAAGGAAGTCTTTTCTGCCTGTAACACAACTGGAGAGTAAGGGCATGACTATGTTTAAGCTGTTTCTCTAAGTCTCTCTTCTGTAAGGGAAAGAGCGAGAAAGTGCATTTTTAAAGAGATTTAGTCACAGCTAACTCCACAGAACACTAAGACTAGGTGTAATCTCATAAAACCTGGGGAGTTCAGGCAGGTGTCTAGGCTCAAGCATGACTGCTTCCCTGCACCCACCTTCAGATGTGGTCTGAACAGCAGCAAGAGGGTTAGCTTTAACCTTCGGTTTATAGCCTCCTTGTAACTAGGTTTCCTGGCATGACAGTCTTTGTTCTTAGAAGCTCAGCATTTGATTTGCTCATGTTCCTTTACATTTTTTCATATTACTTTCTTTTTTTAACTCAAGTTTAAGAAGCCAATTGAGATCGCTGTCTTTCCAAGAACATCCAGTGCTCTTTTTGCCAGTTTGCTGAGACTGTGGATATTCTCAGTTGTGCAATGATGTCCATGGATTATGTAGCAGCAAAATTTTAAAATATTTTGAGGTTCTGAAGTAAGAGATAAAAGTTTCAGTTGTGGTGTTTGTATCCTTTCTGTGAAATCCAGGTCTCAAAATGGAACTTAAAGATAATTAATGTATTTTTTGAAAAGGGTAGGAAAAAGCTAAAGGGAAGTCCCCACATTTTGGAAACAAAGAGCAAGGTCAAGGACTAATTAATGCCGCCACAGCTTCCTGGATAACAAGGGAAGAAGCAGGAATTGGTAGGCCCCTTCCTTCAAGGAGTTTTGTTAACATGTTGACAAGGCTTCCCCTACCCTACTCAATAGAGTGAGTACTTGATCAGAAAAGCAAGAAATCTGACTTTATAATTTTTTTTTAGGTTCATTTCGTGATCTGAGTATCTTTTTCATACAGTTTGAGTATCTAATTTTTTAAAAAGAAGCAGTGGGATGAGGAGTGCTAGATTGCAGACAGACTGATCTCTTTGTTCCCATAGATGCTTCATAATTTTGCCTTATAATCTATTTGTGTACGTTTCTGACTCTCCCTGCGCATTTCTGAACTCTGTGCAGTTACTGATCGATTTATAATCCTCACATCCTTCCAGAGTCCCTTGCGTATAGTAGGCCCACACTAAGATTGGGATTAAAGAAAATACCAGAAGCCATGGGAACCAACTGTATTTAGAGAGGCTGTTCTCTTCCCCATCACAAAGCACTTGAGAAAATTAATTCCTATAATACAGTAAAATCTCTTTAAACACTGTAGTTATCATGATTCTGGGGTAATTATGTAGACATTTGTCCTTTTTGTGTGTTTGTTGTTGTTTTTTGTCTGTAAGACACAGACTAAAGTTTCCGTTGTTTGAGTTTAGATGAGATGAGTTACAGGAAACATGAAATGTGATGCACTGTGACTATTTTTTCTTGAGTGATCTTTCTTTAACAGAAGCAGACCTGGGAAGATTTGTCACAAGATAGCAGTATACTAATAGGTAGAAACAGAAATGACTATGAAAACCAGATGTTTTGTCTGGGCCTGTCTTCAGAAACAGGATTTCAGTGTTGGCATATATCATTTTTCTCTTGTTTACCCACACTGATTAAAGGGCATTTATCTAGTGGTGTGCTCAATTGCTGTGTGCGGGACTCATTTGCATGCTCTTAACATCCTGGTTTCTACACAACATGATATTTCTGTTGGCAATTTAAGTTTATTACTTCAGAAATTGTCATATTGGAAGTCCAAGATGTGAGCGATATTTATTTTTATTTAAAATTACTAGGGGGATTTGTTAGACAATACCTAGTTTCCTGACATTGGCAAGAGGCTTTACAGAGTTTCCCCCTGATTTTCGAGGGCATATTTGTATTACACATACATCTTAACTTGTTATTATTGTAGGATTTTATTTGCTTTAATTTAGAAAATTCCAGGCTTACTGTATTTTGTCTTTACAGGACTCTAAGCTCCTCTCCTTTGAAAATATCCAAAAGATCTTATTTGTGGTTCTGATCCTAGACTGTTTTGGTTTGTTTTAGAATCCAGACCATAGAAAATGAAGGGAAAGAGAGAATTGATGATACATTTTTCATTTTATTCTGTTTTAATACTGTGCAGCCTAACTTATGTCATGGTACATTTTTCCCACAGGTTCACATCCAGCTTTCCGAGTGGCACCGTGCAATTTTTCTCCCACAGGCCTGGCTCGCATATATGACTCGTGCTTATCATGCCATTTTACAGGTAATGAAACCATGGGGTGGCTTGCTCTAGGGCGTGTCTCTTAAGGTTTACTACAAATACATATTTAGTGTAAGAGCACTTAGAAAAATAGCACTATCAAAAAGGCAACGGTTATTTTTGCTCATAAAAGAATGTGAGGCATGCATATATAACTGCACTTAAATTTTAAATGTGATGCCCGCCCCCCGCCAGATGTGTGTTCCATCCAGAGCTGCCTCTTGAGCGCTCCTCTCCGATGTCCTGCTGCTCTGTGAATGCCTCTCATTGTCCCAGATATCCGCAGTGGCTGTCCCACAGCACCTCAATTTGAGCGTGTCCCAAACTGAGCTCATCATTTCATCCTGTACCTGCGCCCTCTCGAGCTGGGCTTGCTTTTACATCTCCAGCTTTGTCTCTTAACCCTTCCCCTGAATTTTCGGGCTTACTCAATTTCTTTGTTTTCCCAAACTCAGCATGTCTTCCCTACCTCTTGGCTTTTACCTACACTGTTCCTTCTGTTGCAGGCACTGCCGTTCCCTCTCTGCCTATTCAAGGCTGGTTTTGCAGCTTTCCCCTTTTTCTCAATTCCAGGAATAAGTTTCACTTTGTATTTATAGTTGTCATAGTCGTGAAAGGGGCACATGTTGGAATGGCAAATTTCTACTTGTTTTTTTTACATGGTTTTATCTGTGTGCCTTCCCTCTCTGTGTGCCTCCTTAGAACCCATGCTTCCCTTTTCAAAGCCCTTATCACCCTAGTTATATGTCTGGGGCCTCCCTCCAGTTGACTCTCTTCCTTAAAGCCAGAAGCTGTGTTTTCCTCTCTGTTGCGTCTCTAGAACCTGACATGGTGTCTAAAACATAGTTAGTGCTCACTAAATAAATGAAGTACGCTCAATTTGACTTCTTTTATTCCAGTAATATTATAAGTTATAGCTTGTGAGTTTTTAAAGTTAGAAATAATTTTTAATCAGTTTGGGAATATATGAACATTTAATTGCATAAGGAAAAAACTACTAACTCAATCCTTTTTCCTAGCTTAAAATTCTCTGTTAAGGATGATAGAAAAAATCTAAATTACTTAAGTAATTTATGGCCCAAAATAAGATTTTCATGAAGGCTTAGGAAATGAGGTGTTATGGTTAAAGGTAACAGCTGTCCTAAAGGATAGAGGTGGGGCCGGAGGAATGACTAAGCATCTCAGCATTGATGTTCTCAAATTAAAACCTTGCTACAACATATTCATTCTAGAATTTATAAAGTACTAATGCATCTTCAGAGATTCTGGTTCACTGGAACTGAATAGGAGATCAGGAATCTCCATGTTTACCAAGCTGCCAGGTGATTTTGATTCAGTCTATCAACCCTACTCTGAACAACAGTGTTTTAGATGGTTCCCCAAACTAAACTGGAATCTGCATTTTAAAGACATTCCCTTGGAACCAGTGTACCCTTTTGCTTGGCCTACACACTTTTTTATCCTCAGCAGCATCTGGCCACTTTGTTTTGAGTGGATGCATAAGTGAATGAATGAATTACCCCTACACACCCTTAACCAATTATAGTTTTTATTCAAGAAGAGTGAGATTGCTCATCAGAGTATGCACTTTTTCGCACACTCATTTTTCCCTTTGTAATTTTGCAGTGTTTTCCTTCACCAAACATTTATGGAACGTACTTTACTGGCCAGGTCCTGTGCCGGGTGTGTGGGATAGAAAGAGGAATAAAGCACTCCTTCCTCTCAGTGAGCTCCCAGTCCAGTGCAGGAGACTAACGTGTCCACTAGCAATGCCAGTACAAATCTTTGATGCTTTAATAGAGGATGTACTCCAGTATAGGCACCTGGAGCCGGCAAGAACAACTCCTCCTGCAGCATGTACTGAGAATTTTATTTAGCTCTTAGCATAAAGAAGGTGAAATTGAGTAGGATTATGGTATAACATGCAGATGACAAGCAACTGATTAAAAAAAAAACCCTCGGTGGTTTCTTTTTTATAACAAGAGTTACCATTTATTAAATAACTAGTGTCTGTCCAACATTTAATGTATAGTATTTCAATTCATCTTTACAGAAGCTCTTTGAAGTGGATGTTGGTAGCCTCATGTAGAATGGGATTATAGATGGGGAAGCAGGGTTAGCTAGGAAAGCAAAGCAAACTGCACAAAATCTAACAGTCAGTAAATGAGAGAACTGGAACTTAACCTGGATTTGTCTGATTCCAGAGCCTCAGCCTTGGCCACTGCATCATGCATTTTCCCTAACACCGTCATTAGTTGTTATAAATAATGCAAATTGGTTTAATATTTTAGAGGACAGATCAATTTATGAAAAGCCAGCTGAGTATTTTTAGTAACACAGGTCAATTATTCTGCTTTTCTACTGTTGTAGGTGATAGTGTGTATCTTTATTTATTTATCACTTAAAATCTCTTTCCTTTGGGTTTCTATTAAGTCTAGTTCCATTGAGAATTGGGGATTAAGAGGTGAAACTCAAAGTAGGGACTATAATAAAATTTTCAGTATTATTTGAAAAGTACTAAAAACAGTGCTTTTTAGGCTATCACTATTACTTGAAAGTATGCTGATGCATTTTAACTGTTCAGCAAGTCTTTTTAAATGAGCCCACACACTTAAACAGAATTTGTGGGATCTTAGAAGAATTAGAGGAACTGCCAAACTCCTCATCTATATCAAGAATTTCCATCCTGGAGGATAGCTCTTCGTTCAGTACGGGAGGTATAGTTACTTCCATCTGGTGTTAGACATATTTCGTAGCATTAGACTAGAGAATCATTTAGAGGAGCCATGATTTATTCAATAAGCCTAGGAGATACGCTAAAAGGTGCATTCTACATTATTTCCCAGAGGTTGACTATAATGTGAATGTTTGCAATTTGAACGCTTCTAGTGGCTTTTGCTTAGGCGTCAGCTTCCAGCCTTATCTAATTTTTCCACAAGAACGTCGGAGTTTGAATTATAAGCATATCAAAGTGGTTGACATGGGGAGGTATTTGGATTTCTTCCCATTACGTTGAAAAATGCAGATACGAGTTGATAGACAGTTCCAAGTCCATTTTGGTAAAGTGCCCTCTACAGGTCGGCTTTACCTTGCTGCCCTTGTGGGATACTGAGGAGGTTAAGGTCTCCAGCCTTTGGTTAAAGGGCCCTTAGGGACTCTGAATATGACCTCAGACAGGACAGAGGGGTTAAAACAGGTTGACTGCAGATACTTGTTTCCTGAGTTGGTCAGCTGGCTGCACAATAATCTGAAATCAAAACCAGTCAGGAATTGTGATCCCTAGTAGATTAGTCTTTGACCATTTGTAAAGGTTGTTTGTTTGTTTGTCTTTAATGTGCAGGTTTAGAGTTAGGTAAAATTTGCTCACTGTAACCAGCAAGCTTGTGGTTACCTAGGCTGAAGATTTTTTTTACAAAGGAAGAGGAATAGATAAATTAATAATTGGAATCTACAGGCAATCCAAAAAACTCAGTTCAGGACTTCCCTGGTGGCACAGTGGTTAAGACTCCTCCCGCCAATGCAGGGGACATGGTTTAAGCCCTGGCCCAGGAAGATCCCGCATGCTGCGGAACAACTAAGCCCGTGTGCCACAACTACTGAGCCTGCTCTCTAGAGCCTGTGCACACAATTACTGAAGCCTGCACGCCTAGAGCCCTTGCTCTGCAGCAAGAGAAGCCACTGCAATGGGAAGCCCACGCACTGCAACAAAGAGTAGCCCCTGCACGCCACAACTAGAGAAAGCCCGTGTGCAGCAACGAAGATCCAACACAGCCAGAGATAAATAAATAAATAACTTTATTTAAAAAAAAATCTCATTTCAAGTGATCATTTCAGCCTTTTCTCTCCCAGTGAGTGTCCCCACCCTACCCACTTCCTTAACCACAGCTGTTAACCAGAAGCAGAGGTAACTGAGTTAAATGCCATTGGATCTCTGTTGTCGGTAGGTGAAGAATTGGATGCAAAGTAGATCTGAATAAATAGCCTAACAGGGGCTGGGTAGAAGGAATTAGAGACCTTTCAGAAGAGGAGATTGAGAAGAACCGAGACTCTGAGAAAGAGAAAATGAGAAATTTACGTAGTCACTGTAGAATAGTTGTACTGGTTTATGGCTACAGGAGAGATCAGAAAAGTAGGCCTTCTCAAGAGGCTGCACATATACTGGCCTTTCTGTGTTTTGCTTATTTCTGAACAGATTTTTAACCTTTTAATTTCTTATTTGTCTTTTTTTTGGAAAGCATTATGAAGTAAATGTTTTAGGAGGAAAGGGGTATGATTTAAGAAGCATAACAAACAGAGAAGGCAATAAACATGATTTTCTATTTTGCCTACCCTCTTGGGAGGCTGCTATCAATATTAAATATTAATATCAGTATCTTGCCAGTTTGATCACCTCTGATACCTTGCTCCAAGAGACAGAGGGAGAATGAAAGGGTCAGGATTCTATCATTGAAAACACAGAGATGGGGATGAATATGATTGAAGTAAATAGAAACTATGAAGGATGTGAACAGAATGCCCATCAGATCTCAGAGTGCCTGAACTGGTGAACCCCAGGGCACTGTGTGCTGGAGGTTGTGCAAAATACAGGGACTCCTTAGATGGATAAAACCATCCTTGTACTCTTCAATGAGCTTACAAGCTAGCAACTGAGAGTATATGAGAGGAATACAAGGGCATGCAACTTTATAGTCTGGATATTACGTTTTGGGGAACCTTTTACTCTTTGAGAGTGTATAGATTAAAAATATGAATTATTTCAAGAAGGATTTAGATATATTCGTGAGAGAATAGATTATAAGAAGATAATAAGGAGAGTTTGTTTTTGACAGCAAACCTGGTAGTGGTAGCAGTTATTTGGTACCAGTCACTGCACTAAATAGACACTTTTCCACATTTTTTTATGTGATGCTCTAATACCGTGAGTTAGGTGTTTGCTATATTTTACAAATGGAAATTGAAGCTTAGAGAGGTGAAGTTACTTGCCCAAACTTACACAGCAAATAAGTGGAAATGACATTAGGTCAGGACATCCTGATTCCAGAGTCCACATCCTTAACCTAAAGCTATATTGCTTCCCTCTCTAGAATATATAGAGAGTTTAATTTTTCTTATGTAGAGCACACCTTAGAACTCTAAAATCAATAAGAAAAAGGCAACCAATAGAAAAATGGACAGAATAGGAAACCCAAATAGTCATTAAACATCTGGAAAGATGCTCAATCTCAGTAAACAGTAAAATGAAAATTAAAACCATAATGGGCCCCATTTTACACCTCCCAAAATGGTAAAAATTTAAAAGCCTGGTAATTTCAAATGCTGGTGAGGATGTGAAGCAGCCAGAACTCTTATTTACCGCTAGTGAGAATGTGAGCCGCACGACCACTTCTGAAAATGGTTTGGTATTACTCAGTAATGCAATATGCAATCTGAGTTCTTGTTCAGTTCAGGGTATATCAATAAACCAGAATTTCAATTACATTTAAATAATGTAATTGGTGATGGAGTAGAGGGGAAAGCATCTGGTCAAAATAATCCTGAGTATAAAAAAATAGAACAGATAATAAATATTTGAAGGTGTTGCCCTTAAAGGGATGATGATATTAGCTATATTTTTATTGCATGGTACAGGTTGAGAATTATATCTATAAGTTTAGTCAAGAAATAGAAATGTAATTTGCATCTGTTTGAGAATAACTTTTGTTATACATTACCTAAATCTTAAGTGTTATATACTTCCTACTCATTTCTACCATTCTGTTAGAGTACTGGTACCCAGACCCCAATCTTGGTATCATGTCAGTTGAAATTGTCAGCTGCTGACACAGGCAGATTTTTACAATATAGGGGATTTGTTGATTAGGACCTATGGACTTCAAATCTGCTTTTAATAGATATCCCCAAATGAAGTGCTCTGCACTAAATTTGCCAAACATACAACTTCTCCAGGATATACTTATTTGGTGAATGTGGAAATCCCTGAGCAGTGATATAATTCTCTCTCCTCACACATCCTCTGTCAAAATCTGATCTTATCAGGAACACCTAAGGCCAATTGGGAAAGGATTGTTACCTAAGTGTTTTCCAAAGAAATTTTAAGATAATTTTGGCCATAGAGTTTGCATGCTGATTGATGCTCTGCTTTTTGCAGGGGAGGATAGGAGAGCTGGAGTTGCAGTTAAAACATGGAAAAGAAGGACCTGAGGAGGTGCAATACAAAAAAAGCACAGCCTGGCTCTGGTAAGGGGATGGCTTTCTGTGCTCATTATTTGTTATGGGAAATGAACTGTGAGGGAGAAGGTGACCACTTTAAAGCCTTTAATGTTGGAATTTTAACCTCTGTATGAGCCTGAAGGGCAAAGGGCTGAAGATGTGATAGGTGTATTTTCTATTTCCTCCCCAGATCAAAGAAGGAGCACTTTATTCATGGTTTTTAAATATTTTTATTGTTTTCTAAAGCAGTGTGGAAATGGTTTGTTTTTCCCTTTTTCCCTATAATTGATTATTTTATATGCTTTTGAATGAAAATTGCGTTTTTCCCACTCATTTAGTCAAGGAATACCCTTCCACTCCCCTGCTCCTCCCTCCCCAAGACATCTTCATTATTAGGAGCAATTTTACCATGTCAAGGCTTTAATTTCTTTGGCAGATGTCCCCCAGTGAATTCCCACTATATTATCTAGAAATGTGTAAGTGCTGGCACATTAAAAGCAATTTAAATTGTTACATGGGTTGTGATGAATACCTTGTCAGATTAATGTTGCAGCAGCCTAAATCTAAGTAAAGTGCCCAGAATCTAAATAGCTTTTCCTGTAGCCACAGGTTTCTTTAATATAAAAATCTGTTCAAAGGTTACTTGGTTTCAGTTTTTTATTTACTAACAATTGGCATATGTAGAAAAGCAGAAGCTGTGTGTGTGTGTGCGCATGCGCACATGTACACATGTACAGTTAACTAATTCTATTCTAAGTTACATTTCCTAGATTCATTTGAAAAATAGCAATGGAGTTTAAAACGTTATGACATTGGATTTAAGATTAGAGATTAAGAGTTTGGATTTCGCTTCCTATTTTCCTTTACACATAGTTTTAATTTCATCTTCTGAAAATGATAATTTGGGGAGTGGTCTGTTAGCAATACTCTTCCAAATATACATGGTGACATATGGAATGGAGGATGTGAGAGAGAGATGGAAGTCAAGGATGACTCTAAGATTTTGACTGTGAATAACTAGAAGTATGGAGTTCCCATTTACTAAGATGGGGAAAACTATAGAAAAGCAGGTCTGTCTAGGGTAGAAATCAGGTTTGAGACTTGCTAAGCCTGAGATACCTAATTAGATCTGCACTTTGGAGATATCAAGTGGGTTGTTGACTATGAGTCTAGAGGTCAGGGGTAAGGTCAGGGCTGGTTATATAAATTTGGGAATCATCATCATATCGACTGCATTTAAAATCACAATGCTGGATGAGATCATCTGGGGAATGAGTAAAGATAGAGAAAAGGTCAGAGGAGTGAGCCCTGGAGCACTTCAACATTTAGAAATGGGGGACATGATGAGGGAGCCAGTAAAGCAGATGGAAGATTAGTGTTGTAGGAAGAAAACCAAGAGAGAATGGAATCGTAAAAGCCACCTTAAAAGCTGAAGGAAGAAAGTGTTTCAAGAAAGGAGCAACCGATTGTGTCAGATGCTGCTCTGAGACTACAAAAGATGGAGACTGAGAGCTGAGCATTAGATTTGGCCTCTTGAAAGTCACTGGTGACCATGAAGGAGCTGTTTTGTAGGAACAAAAGCCAAATTATAGAAGGGTCTAGAGAGTGGAAAGAGATAAACTGGAGTCATAAGTATAAGCAACTCTTCTAAATGAGTTCTGATGTGTGAGAAGCAGTGGAATGGGGGCAGTAGCGGCTTCTTTTTTTAAGATGGTAGATATTATAGTGTGTTCAGAAGCTAAGGGGAGTAATACAAGTGGAGAAGGAAAAATTGGTGTTGCAGCAGAGAGAAGGGAGAGTAGGTAAGAGGAAGGAACTAACGGAGGGTGTGGCTCTACCTAGAAGTACAGGCAAGTCATCATCTGTCAATATTTCACGTTGACCAGTAAAAGAATACACTGAATGCACTATATTCCATTTAGGAAGACCAAGATTGGACAATACGTTTTAGAGAAATTTACTGTCAAATGGTTTTATAAAGTACAAGTTTAAGGAGCAGTTTGCAACTATCTGAAAAACTTGGTTCTTAAGAATGACTCATTCTCAAAGAGTGCTGAATAGCTAAGATTTTATTATATTTCAAATGCAAATACAGTTATATTTGCAAAACTTTTATGATAGTTATAAAAACTTTGAATTTATGAAACTCAAAATGTACAGTGAACATGTTATGATATCATCTTTGGAATATAAATTTGGCAGTCAATGATTGTTTTTCACTTCATCTCAAGACTCTTATATGAAAAAAACTGTGAATATTTTAATTGAACATACCTTCCTTTAAATCCTCAAATGTAAGTATTTTCTTTCAGTTCAATTTTATAACCAACATTTGTTTTTTTATTGAGGTATGATTGACATATAACATTATATCAGTTTCACGTATACCATAGCAAACATTTTAAATTTTATTTTGCATACATACATAGTGAAAATTCTATTATCTACAATTTGAAAGCAGTAAATTGCTGTTTTGGTGAGCTCTTGTGCAGAAAAGAGAGAATGTTTTAGTCAGTTCAGGCTGCTATAACAAAAATACCATAGACCAGATGGCTTAAACAACAGAATTTATTTCCTACAGTTATGGAGGCTGGGAAACCCTTGATCAAGGTGACAGCAGACCTGGTGCTGGTGCGGGCCTGCTTCCTAAGTTTGCAGATGGCTGCCTTCTCCTTGTAGCTTCGCATGGCAGAGAGCAGAGAGAAAGCAAGCTCTCTGGTCTCTCTTCTCTCTTCTTTTAAGGACACTAATCGCATTCATGAGGGCCCCACCCTCATGACCTCCCAAAGGCCCCACCTCCAAATACCATACATTCAGAGTTAAGATTTCAACGTGTGAATTTGGGGCAGCAGGACACAAACATTCAGTCCATCACAGAGAATAATATAAAGGACACTTGTATACCCAGCACTCAGTTTAAGAGATGACGCCATGAAAACACTGCCTATACATTAGTTGCATTCACCTCCTTCCCTGCCTCTACTAAGTAACCTAAGGACTAGGAAGATGAAACTGTCTTGGAAATGAAGCCCTTATTACAGTTCTTTCACCTTACACTAAAATTCTACATGGAAGTTTTAAGATCTGGAGTCATTGCCAGAGGTTCTTATTAATTGATGAATAAGCAAAAAGATTGGTTTCTTGCTCTACTATAAACTCTCATACCTATTTTCCATCTGTATCACAGGGTTCGAGACATGTTGACTGATGAGGTCACCAAAGCAGCTGCAAAGTAAGATCCATTTATTCTCTTACCAGGAATTTTCTATAAATAGTTTTCTTCCTCACAGTTACGAACAGTTTCTCCTTTTCTGGCATTTCATTACTTTAAGGATTTAAAGGACTTTTCAGTTATTTTTTTAAAAATCAGTTGTTATCCTTTCTCATATTCAGTTAATTCTTACTACATGTCTTTCTGTGAAAATACGGAGGAACCAGTACAGGCACATAACTTTACATCAGAGTAGTGCCCATGCTGTACACCTAACAAAATGCCCTGTGCTTTGGCTTAGATTTAAAGGATTGTGATTTAGTACAGGGGAGAAAAAATCTTTGCTAATGTGAATTATGTCTATTTTACAAACAGATGATTAAATCTCAACTGTGAACCAGTAAATAATTTAAGGTAGTACCTCCTTTTTTTCTCCTGGTGTTATTGGGCCCAGGGTAGCTAAATATTGAAATTTTTAATACTAAAAACTAATGTGAAGACCCAGTAAAAAAGCAGTTTCCATCATATCCTTATGGTGGTTTTAACAAAAATAACTTGAGTGTTACTATCTTGAGGCTTTTTATTTATCTTAAGCCAACTCTTACTAAGAAAATTATACCTTAGTGAACTTGCTTGATCAGTCTCTTCAGGCCCCTTTGTTAGCAAGCTGCCTAATTGTTCCTGGTAGTAAGTTACACACGCTTCCCCTTTTCACTATTAGCCTTAGCTTGCTGCTGTTTGATTTCCTTTCTTCTTATTCACCAAATAATATAGATATACCTTTGACCCAGAGAATTTCATACGTATTGAAAGTCTATATTATCTAGAAATATTTAACTACAGTTTATTTTTCTCATGTCCTAGAACCTTCTGTAGCTACATAGATTTTGCCTAAAAAACAAAACCCAAAAAACACCATCTACCTTAGAATTCGCTTTCCACCAGCAATTTCTTAAGCAGGTACTTCGCTCTAAAACCTGATCTCAATACCTGATCACTACTCAGCCTCATGTCTTCTGAATATAGTGGTAATCCTCCCCTACACTCAATTCCGTGGGAGGCAGTGGGAAATATCTGTTGACAAAATGAAAACTAAAGTACAGAGAGGCTTTGATAGGGACTCGTTTGTGTCTTGTTTACCTAGTTTGGTGAATTGCAGACACAGTGGGAGAGCACTCAGCTGCTTATTGGAGGGGAGGAGGTGCTGGGATGGGGGGCTGCCTTTGGCCTTTACCTTTCATAGTTTGTTTTATTATGTAGTCTACTTAGTTCCTGTTAAAAACAGTGCTCTGACACTTGCAACAAAAGCTCAAATGCTGAAGAAACTAGCAGCTTTCTATTAAAACAAACTGTACTTTTGCCTCTCCAGTAGTTTTGGCAGATTCCATTCTAAAATTTTAGTTCACCAAGACTTTAATCTTAGATTTGCAAAGCATCATTTCATGACTAATACCTAAAAAGAGTGTGTTCACATTCTCAGTAGTATGGAGTAAAAATAATTTATGTTCTCATGGTGTTACCTTTTCATCAAAAATTTCCCAGTATTTTATAGGCCTTATCTTATTAAAGCAATCCTGACAATACTAGGCATGACAGCAAGTGAGCAGGAGATAGTTAAGGTCCAGAGGCTGAGAGATTAATGATAGAGTGGAAGAAAAAAATCAGTCTGCTGCCTTCTCTTTACTTTTTCCCACTGACTTGCTCCAATCATGAGAGGACCGCATCGCCATCTCCTGCCAGCTTAGCCTTCTGTTCCTTGGACCATGGCTGCCACAGGCTACTTTGGGCCAATGTAGGGCTTATTTTGTTCTGAGGCATAAATTAAATGTAGGAAGTAAAACACTAGTCACAGCATTAGACTGATTTGCTCATTTGAGAGCATTTTTAAAAGCATCAGGGATAGGACTAAGGGAGAATCAGAACACAGATAAAACCTGATGATTGATGTAAATTTATTTTCATTGTTAATAATTAAATAGATTTGAACCTGAAGATAAAAATCCCCAAAGGCTTGGGTCACTTTACTAATATGTAATGTAATACTTTGTCCCTAAGAAAGCATCATGGTAGCTCATCCTTCCTTGAGCTTTTTAATTAGGTTAATGGCATCTGTTTGTTTCAAAGGACAATTTAATTAAAATGTCAGTGGTGTTGCCTAGATAAATACTGCACTGATGCTGACATGTTATTATGCAAATTAATCACTGCTGCTTGACTGGTAGGGGATAGTTATGTGATCAACAAGGTGAAGAGTTTTTGCTGAACCTATTCTAGAGTTTCACCTGGCCAGTTCCTCCTTGAATTTGTCTCACTGTGTATGTATGGAGTGTCTTCTCTCCATAACTCACTGCAAGGCAAGTGGGGAATGAAGAGATGTTCAAGAGCTAGTCACCGGTAGGAGGGAGACGCAGGAGGGAGGAGCTATGGGGATACATGTATATGTATAGCTGATTCACTTTGTTATAAAGCAGAAACTAGCACACCATTGTAAAGCAATTATATTCCAATATAGATGTTAAAAAAAAAAAAGAGAGCTAGTCACCATACCTTTATGAAATGCGTAACTTGGCCTAAGCATACATTGTGACTGTGGGCTAGTTTTTCCTATTCAAAGATTAATGTCCAAATATGCATTTAGTCTGCATTCAAAGATCTAATTACCAGTGACTTTAAATACATTTTACCCCATTTTACAAGAACAATACATGCTCAGGAATGTCAAGACCAGAGAAACTTTTGAAATACAGTGATTTGGGGTACTGTTTTAAAACTGAGGCTAAATTTTCTTTCAGAATTTCAGGGTTAAAAAGACACTTTTTATGTCATCTTGACTAATATTCTTGTTTTAAAAGATTTTGATACCCAATTTCTAGTGACCATCTAAGAATTTCTCCAGGGTGATAAATTCACTGAGAATTTAAAACTTTTAAAAATCTTACTTCAGGGATTCGTGACCATTTTGTAGCAGAACAGGCTTCAAGGTATTCTCAGTTAAATGAAAGGGAGAATATTAAAATAAAGGATTTTCTTTTTCTTTTTGCGGTACGCGGACCTCTCACTGTTGTGGCCTCTCCCGTTGCGGAGCACAGGCTCCGGACGCGCAGGCTCAGCGGCCATGGCTCACGGGCCCAGCCGCTCCGCGGCATGTGGGATCCTCCCGGACCGGGGCATGAACCCGTGTCCCCTGCATCGGCAGGCGGACCCTCAACCACTGTGCCACCAAAAAATAGATAAATAAATAAAGGGTTTAATTTTGATTTTGTTAAATGATTTTCTGGCTAGGGCACCCGGGCATGCCCACATCTTGCCTTGCTTCCTGGGATTTTAATGTTAGCTATAGGAGTTCCCAGTAATCCTCACTGCAAAACTGCTTCAACCTCAAGGCTTCCTTTCTGTTTTCTCCCCCTGCCCCATCCCTCAGTGTAAATGTTGTTGTCTTATCAATGTATGATAGGCCTCACGGAGGAATGATCTAAGAAGAGATGAACAAAATGATCAAGAGTGCAGAGCAAGCCTTCACTGAGCTTAATCACCCGAGAGTAGGAGAGAGAAGGAAGGAAGGAATGGATGGATTGATAGAACTTGATAATGGCAAGTCCTGAGTTCCATTCTTACCAAATGGACACAAAAATGCAAGAACACAGGTGTATACTAACCTTTTGATACTCACTAACTCACATGTTCAGTCATGACTGTGGCCTAGGGCTGGAGACACTAGGCTTGCATGGCGAGCAGGGCTGGAAATCTTCCTCATCCCGCCCATCTGCTCTATTCCTGCACCGGGGTAAGCAAGGGAGTAGTTCTTGGATGTACACACTCATTAAAGTTCAGGTCTCAAGTCCAGGTTTGGGGAAGGATTCTCTGCATTTCTGGGAACCCACAATTGTAGAACTCCCTGAGAACTGAACTATCCGATGGTAAGGGTGCTGTGTTGTCTGAGTTCTGTTACGATGAAGTCCGCAAGCCAAGAGCATCTCATCAGTGTCCCACTGGGGATTTTATTCTATAGGCTTACTTTGGAATTATGGAATAATACTAAATGTACATTTTCCAGTGGTAAGTGTATTTAAAAGATTCAGTTTTCTTGATACCAAATTCATAAGTCAAACTTAATATTTTATTGCCAATATTAGAAAACTACCATTTGAGTGATATAAAAAGATAACTCTCTATGCAAATAGTCTAAAAACAAGCTTTTTTTGCATCTTATCTAGGGTTTCTGAATTATGTTACAGACTGACTTTAAGGTTGCTGGCTTTGGCATATTAAGAGAAAGAAGGGGAAAATGATAATGACGGAGGAAAGCCGCCAGCGTGTCGAGTTGCTGTTAAAGTATGCCATCTGAAGTGGTTCACTAGAAGCTGATTCCACACACCAGTGCTTTAGAAAAGCCAGGGGCCAGTTGCATTCTGCTGGGCTTATTCACACAACTGTCCTTCGCCGTGTTTCCAAAACAAATCAGTACATTTTTATATTGGCCAAAGATGACACTGAAGAAGATGGCTTGGGAAATGTAAGGTCTAATGATGAAATAAAAATTTCAGGAAGAAGAAGCTTAGATGTATGAGCTTATTAGATTTTTTAGGTTACCCAAAGCATAATGACCATACATTTATAAGAAGAGTTTAAAATCAGCACTAGTGTCAGAAGGAGGAAAGAAGCTGCTGGCATCAGGGAACCAACAGACCTGTGTTTACAAGGCTCTGTGAAGGGATGGAAGTGCTTTTGACCTCATCTGCCCTCCCTATAATATCACCTTCTCTTCTCCCAGTTAATGCCCCCAAATCCTCTCTTGGAATTTTTTTCTTTTTAAACAGAGACAGCCCAGTGGTCAAAGGCAACGCGCTGTTAGCCTTAAGCAGCCTTGCTGTCGTCGTTTCCAAACATGAAGCCAGCCTCTCCTCAGACTCTGAGGGTGTCCTGGAGGTGAGTTAAGGGTGATTAGAACCAGTTGACCTTTGGTTGTGTAACGTGTGAAAAGTGAGACTTCTCCTGAAGCCTGGCCCTGAATTTAGGAGGTTACAGTCATTGGCTGTGCTACCCCATGCATCTTTATACCGTAAGCTTAAGTGTCCTCTAAAACACTTTTCTTTGCTGCTTTTCTGTTTTGCTTTCTCCATCACAGTTAAGTGGTCATTTCCATTTGAAGGTACCAATTTTATGCAACAGGGCTTGTCTTTTTGTGATTACATCATGGTAACCAATCTTAGGAGGTTAACTAGGCTTACTGAAAGTGAACTATGATGTCAAAAAAATGATAAATAAGCAGTGTTTACTGACTGAAAAAAATTGCACTTTGCATTTTAATTGTAGATGTCAGTGACAAAGTGCCTATTCATTTTGTGCAAGGCATTTATTTCTTAATTAAACATGTAGCAAGCTGGCCAATGTTCATTTCCAATGTACTTTTTCAGATAATTCATATCTGTCAAAATAAAAAGGCATGGATTTATTCTTCTTTTAAGCCCCGTTTTCTGGTAGCTATCATTATCTGGAGACAGTATAGGCAAGTGGTTAAAAAACACAGGCTTTGGAGTAGGAGAGTCCTAGATTTAAATCCTAATACTTGCATTTACTAGCTCTCTGGCTTACTGTTGGTAACCTCACCTTTCAGAGCCTATTTCCCCATCTGTAAAATGGGGATAACAATACTTACCAGATAGGATTATTGTTAGGATTAAATGAAGTAATATATGAAAGGCACATTGGCTGGTAAATAGTCAGTAATAGTAACTATTATCATCAGCATCATCACTTCTTGCTGCAAAAAACTGGGCTTTATTCAATGCTATTCAGCCTATCTCTGTCCCCACAGAGTGCCCGATGGACCATTTGTATTCTCTTTTCATGGTAGGGTTTTTTGGTGGGTTCTTTTTGGGCAAGAAGCCAACTCTAATTTAAATTAAAAAGGAACTAGAAGAATAAGGAATCTGGAATCCCATGGAATTGAAGGCAAAGCTTAAAAACTGAATTGGGAGAAGAACAGGAGGCAAGTTGGGGAGTCCACACACAGGTACTGATGAACCATTTCAGCAGACCACCCCTACTGGGATGGATCGGCTATAGTCATTTACTGTCTTTGCGTCACTCACTTAAGATTCGGAATCCCGTGGGTCTCATGCCTACACCTTCAGCAGGGTAGGATGAGTCGCTTGATTGAGCATTTAACCAAGCTTTAAATTGTGGAGGAGGGAATTCCCCAAAGGGTGCTCTTACCAATAAACAAGAGAATAATGCTGTGTGGCAAAAGCTACAAATGTGTATTACATGTGGGGAAGGGAAGGAGGCCAAGGAGTTATCGCATGAAGGATAAAAATGTAGTTAGTTACCATATGAAAATTTACCTTTAAGTCCAGAATCTTATTTTAATAATGAGAGAGATGAAAATTTTTTAGAGTGTAAATGTTTCATATCTTTGAAAGAGCCGTGGAATACTTTAGCAGAGGCAACATGCTAGGTAGACCTACACCCTAAAAAGTACACATGCCTTCCTAGGATCCCTTCGTTTTGGTGTTATTTATGTCAGACTACCAGTTGTACAGGTCATTTGGCCCAGTAATAACTGGAGGTCTAGCTCAGAGTTTGAGCTCCAGGCCCTTCTATTCTTTATTCCCACAACCTTTGTCCTGTGATGTGGCACATAGTACACAAAACATTGAGAAGCCTCACAAGCCAAAGATGGGGCTTTGCTTTTATTCTTGATAACCTTACCTTTGGCTATTACTCAATATAAACTCAAGATGTCATTATTTGATTAAAGTTGAAGTTTTCAAACTTCATTCAAATCTGCATTTGACCAACAACTAAAGATCTTAAGAAAAAGGTCTTGTCTGATTCAAGGAATTAATTCCAAGGTTTCTTAACACCGCATCGACCTTTATAGTTTGCACCATGTGAGTTAATGAATGTTTTTTGACATCCATGGTCATGAATGATTTTTTTTTCTTTATTTTTTTGGCTGTGTCAGGTCTTAGTTGTGGGGCATGGGCTCTTCGTTGTGGCGTGCGGGTTTTTTCTCTCTCTAGTTGTGTCACGTGGGCTCCAGAGCATGTAGGCTCTGTAGTTTGCGGCACGTGGACCCTCTCGTTGAGGCACGCGAGCTGAGTAGTTGTCACGCACGCAGACTTAGTTGCCCCGCTGCATGTGGGATCTTAGTTCCCTGACCAGGGATCGAACCCGTGTCCCCTGCGTTGGAAGGTGGATTCTTTACCGTTGGACCACTGGGGAAGTCCCTCAAGAATGATTTTTTTTTTTTAAACCAAGTTCTCTTTTTACTGAGCTGGGTTTTGTTGTTGTCATTGTTGTGTTTTTTGCATTCTCTTTCCTCTTCTTTTCCAAACTGAAGATCATTTATGTTTTCTTACTTACTTGGCTAGGCAAATGTGATGATTCTTGAGTGATAAGTATAGTGATAGTAAGCAGAAATGCTAGAGATGGTAAAAAACATTTTGTCAGCTGCTTTATTGAAATGACAAGTCAGAAATGAGAAAGTTTGAGTTGGTTTCTCTGCACGTCTCTCCCTTTAACCACCATGTTACCCTCACTGAACACGGGAGAGCTCTAAGGAGCTCCCAGATCTGTTCTGTTTTGCAGCCCTCATCCTCTCACATCTGCTAAGTCTTGTATGAAAGGTAAGTCTTATTCACATTGGGGCACAGGTGAGGATGTGTATTTGTCAAATACCTATCTACTTCATGCAGTCCTGGCAGGTGAAGCTTAGTTTTTAATAACAGCACTTCATTCTTTCATACAGAAGGAGGTTGTACCCTGGTTCTAGAAATAAAGTTTAGATTTTTTCTTTTTTCCCATTATCATTTCATGTTTCCCTTCATCTGCAGGTTCAACCTAATTTCCTTTCAATGGAAGTGTGGGTTTCCATGGTGTTTGATACTCTTCTGGTCATTGTCGATAGCCATTACCAGTCCAGAGGACAACTTTTCTCCTGCTTTTATTATGTAAGTTCGAGAAATAAAAAATGGTTAGAAAACTCAAGCATTGATTCTTATATCAATTGTTCATGTGAAATCCATAATATAGTGTAAGTCTTAGCCTTAGCTATACATTAGATATAAGTCTCTGCCTTGGCTGTACATTAGAGTCACCTGGGGAACTTTAAATATACATATACATATTGAAAAAAGAAATACTGATGTATAGGCCTCACCTCTGATGTAATTGCTTGGGAATGGGTCCCGGGTATCAGCATTTTGGAAGCTTTCTAAGTTATTCTGATGTGTAATCAGAGTCAAGCGCTACAGTTGTAGTAAAATAAACGTTGGCTGAAGACGGAGGACCGTGAGTTTCTGGTCTTAGTGCTTTTCATTGCAGAGTATGTGACCAGAGGAAGTTCAGTTAATCTGTCTGGACCACTGTGTCCTTGTTTATAAAATGAGGTGATTGAGCAATATTAACTACAGTGATTGTAGCCCCAGCTTCACCTCTTATTAGTTTTGTGACTGTTGACCTGACACTTAACCTATCTTATTTTCCCTTCCTGTAAAATGAAGGTAAAAATGAATGCTTTGCCAACTTTGTAGAAGATTGTGAGGATCAAATTATATAATCTACAGGAAAATGTTTTGAAAATGTGAAATGCTCTATAAATACAAAGTAATATTGTTGATCCTAAAAAAGCACCTGTTACTTAGTCATTCTCTTTCTTCATGCTTATATGCTAAGATCTGAAGCAAATTGAAAACACACTTTGTTGGTTTAGGTTTCATTTTCCCTTTATTGGCTGTAGTGCATGCTTTATTTCTGTATCTGCATGGAATTATTTTGGTTCTGCCTTATCACTATCCATTGCTTAGGGAATTATAGGGATCATGGGACAATCAGCTGAGTGGCAGAGGATTACAGTTGATTTGAATTAAAATATAGCACAAGTCCTGAACTGTTGCTAAGATCACGATTTTAGCCTGAAACTTCATTGCCTTAGGTCTTCTTTGTACAACATTTTGTGTGCCTCTGTCCTCCTGCCCTTAGGAGGACCTGGTATGTATCCATCTGGGGCTTAGGGTCTGGAACTAGATTTTTTTACTATACTTGAGGACAAAAAATGACTTACTGGATAACGTAGAATTAAATTGGAAGGTAGATTTTGCTCAAATACTTTGTTTACGATGATTTGTTTTCTGTCAGAAGTTTTCTTATTTCTTTAATGATGGATGAAAACCTTGTTAACTTATATGGAGGTCTTTGCAGTAGCTGTCTGGTTCAGATATTCAGCAGGACAGGATATTGTATTAGACTTCTAATAGCGCTGCTTAGTTCTTGCAATCCAATAAGAATAATGTCTTTACTAGCCAGCTCGGGGTTGCCTCTTACCTTTGTGATTCTTGCATTATTATACTTTTTCAAAGCCCTGTTTCAAAAGCTACTTTCTTTATTTCCCTTGTCTTAGCAGCTGGGTCATTTTGAGTAGTATCGTCATTGTAATAGTGCTATATTAACTTAAAGAATCCCTTAGTTCATGTTGCTTTTTATCCTTAAAGTACTAAAGCTTAGAGAGCAAACGAGTATAGAATTAAAAACACTTTTTAATGTGTTTTGACTGCAAGGGACAACACGGCCTTTATGGTGTGTCTGAAAATTTGAAGTGGGTAATACTGAGGAATGATAAACGGTCTTTCTTCCCCACTTGAGACATATTTATAAATTATATAATGTCTGGTGGAGCTCTCTAACACAGGACTCTCGTAGAAACTGTTCACATTCAGCTGCCCTGTCATTTTATTAGGGTTGTTATTCATTTCTTTTCCCGTAATTACATATAGGAAAGGAGCATATAGAGCTCTCCGTTTCATTTTGAATAGCTGGTTATTGCTTTGTAACCAGAGGCTTTTAGGATTTCAACTTCCTTTTTAATTAAAAGGAATTAACCCCCTGTAGGAAATAATCCATCTACTGGGAAGCGTTCCCACCAAAAATTTTGGGAGACCTGCCAATAGATCCCTGTGCCAAACTTACACTTATCCCTCTGTAACTAAACTTGAGCTGCCCTCACCCTAACCCCTTTTCTTTTCTCTCCGAGAAAACTCCTGGCTTTCTGGACATTTATGATGTGGCTTGGTGGTTTCTGCAAGCTTGGATAGCTTCACTTGGGGTTTCTCATTATATACACATGTAGGCTTTGAAAACACTGATATTGTTTCAGGCTTTATAGTGAGGGAATTCACACCCTTTAAAAGGAGACACTTGTAACTTGGTTTTTCAAATTTAAAAGGGTATTATTAGTCAACCGATTGCTTAGTAGCCAATTGTTTTACTAAGAGTAAGAAGGTAACCCGTAGGTAAACACAGAAATAGATTTATTAAAAAAAATTTTTTTTTTGGGTGGCAAGGGTGGGTTTAGGAGAAGCTTGCACTGTTGTATAGCGCTTTTGTGATAGGTGTGCGTCCTTCATGTTTTAAACAAAAGGCCAACCCCCTGTTTTCTTTCTTTGGCATGTCCTAGAAATCCTATTCTGGTGAAAACACAGCTAGTGCCATTGCACGTTCTGCGGCCGCCACGGCTTTGTCTCTCCTTGTGCCAGTTTTCATTATCTCTTGCAAAGAGAAGGTTGAGGAAATCCTGAACATGCTGACTGCCAGGTTACCTGGGAAACCAAGTGCTGATGAGTCTCAAGCCGTGCAAATCCACATGGGCCTTGCTTTGGGGATGTTTCTCTCTCGCTTGTGTGAGGAGAAACTCAGGTACAGTTTATTAAAATATTCCTGTTTTTCCTCTTTGTGACTTACGTGGAGGATTTGTCCCTCTCTCTCCCCCCATCCCCCGACACACTCTCTCTCTCTCTCTCTCTCTCTCTCTCTCTCTCTCTCTCTCTGTCTCTCTCACACACACACACACACACACACACACACACACACACACACACACATTATATCTGAGCAATTTGTGGTGCTCCACTTTTTGAGATGTGCAGCTTGATCCTTTATTCTCCTTTATGAATGAATTTGTCTCTCTAAAATACCATCACATAGACATTAATGTGTTTTAAGGGTTCCTCTTTTTAAAGTGATTGATTACTTGAAAATCATTTCATGCTTAGATGAAAGCCATGTGTAATAGACATGAGGAAAGTCTAATCATATGGTGCTATAAATTTTAAAAAGCTTCTTTTTTTCCCCTCTGTTTTATAAGGGTGAAAGTAATTACTTATTCTTTGTTGATATCACAATAAAATGGGAGGAAAAGATCGGGGTACCCCTGTGCCTGAGGGTGCGGGAATCACTGAATCACCTGAGAACTGCATGTACCCAGTTTTAAATATTGCTTTTATCCTGCGCCCTGGCTACATTTTCGTAATCCTTAAAGAGTCTTAATCTCTGCATATTGTACTGTGTGCTTTATTCAGTTTGATTGCTCATTTTTAGACTGCTAGCTTTACTCTTGAATGGAGCTAATAGAATATCAAAGACCCAGGTGGAAAATTCCACTAAGTGGGAAAGTTTTCTGGTGCACGCATCTACTTTAGTTTTGTTGCTCGTTATATTTATTCTTTATTTTATTACCGATCTTAGAATTTTATATATCCAGATTGATTGTACTGTGGTACAACATGAGTATTTGGGGATCATGAATAGTTAGATGTCACTGATTTGGAATTTCAGCCCCATTTTCCTGCATTGGAAATAGTAGGGATTGTGGGGAGAGGCATTCTGTTCTGATGTTAGCCGTCCTTAAGCTTCCCTAGTTGGCAGAAATTGTCTGTCCAAAAGCAAGAAATGGTGTTGATGTGGGTAAATTGGGTGATATTATGCTATATTTAGATTTCTGTTTGAAACCAGTGGTTAAGTTTACATTTGTAATTTACATAGTTTTGTGCAAACATCCATATGTGAAACCTTTATGAGAACTGCTATTGATCTAGGGAAATACTGTATTTCAGATGATCATTTTCAGCCCTTGGAAACATCTGTTGGATGATTTGGGAAGATTGGCTTCGTCTTTGTGATCATAAATGAAACATTTCCAGAATATTCATTTTGTTCTATTCACCAGTATTAGTATACACAGGCCTGGTTCTGGACGTGAACAAAAAGCTGCCCTTTGCATGTGAATTGACTGTTACATGTCTTGTGTGTGGGACAGAACACAAAGTATTTTTATAGACTTAAAACGTGAAAGTGATTTTTTTTTTCCCCTTTGCTTCTATGCTACAAATGGCGGTCTCTTCACCATCTGTGTTCATGTTCTTTCTTCAGCATCTTTTCAAGCTACTTGTTTTACAACTAAAAATGAGCCATGGCAGTTTAATTCCAGGCAACTCATTTCATCCTATCCTGGCTCTGGCTCCCTTCTTCCTTAGTTTAGGAGGAGATGCTGCTGGTTTTAGGGCTTGACAAGCTTACATTTGTGGTTAATTTAATTATGCTACCTGGAGAAACCTATGGTGATTCCCCTAAAGCATCCTTTCTGGTTCCTAGATTGCCTTCCACCCCTATCTACCCTACTTGACTTTGCACCTGCAGGAAACCCTGGGGAAGGACACCAGGAAGCTCCTCCTGAGGCGGCCTGCCCACAGAATAACTGCAGATTTTAACTTTGCCATAATGATCCTGTATTTGATAGCATTCTCCTTCTGCCTGGTGTGTTAGTACTGCAGCCATTAATATAATTATTCATGGTTCCCACCTTCCTAATTTCATAGAGCAGAGGAATCTGAAATATTTGCCTTTTAGTACTAATAAATATTTTACTAGATAATGACAGTCTCACCAGATAATGACATTTTTGGAGAAAATTTCTATTTTTCTAAGATTAAAGTAAGTGTTTTGAGGGCTACTAACTCTGAATAATCAATGACATCAAATAAGTAGCCCAAAGTGGCCCCTTAGGAGAATAGGATCAGGACAATATCTTGGTATCAAGAATGAAAAATCACTTTGTAGCAAAGAATTTTGACATTCAATCCATCTTTCTTTTTATTTTATTTTATTTTATTTTATTTTGCTGAGGCTTATGAAAAATCTCCTGAAATTAAATTCCAGTCTAGAATTTATTCAGAAAAGTATATTATTCCAAAGCTTGCTTCTGTCATAACTCCCAGAGGATACTAGTAGGATCTCTTTAGCATTTGTTTAGGATATTTAAGTACATTTTACTCCAGAGAACAACTATAATAGGACTTATTTAGTTAAAGCTATTAAAATTGTGTGTACCTGTGTGCATGTTTTCTCATTGCAAAATGTACTCCTTCACCTCAGGCAAAACCACTATAGTCTTGGTTGGAGAAGATATTATTTAAAGTGCGCTCTGGCTGGCTGGCATTCCTGGGGCTGCATTCCACTCAGCATGGTCTGAGGCAGCAGCAGGAGAGCTGACATGTAGGGACCCCTTGATAATAAAGTGTCGGTGATGAAGCCCACAACTCTGCCTGAAAAAACAGACGTAGACCTACCTTTTAAGTTTTTTACTCTAAAAGTCATAGTTCTCACCAAGACAATTACAAAAACCACATCAATTACTGTATAAAGGCAGAAAAATATAGGGCTGGGTTTTACCCCCCTTTAAAAAAAAAAAAGAATAGAACTGAAAACTTCCATATTTGAGACATGAAATCAGAAGTTATAGCCTTTGCAAGAAAGATTTGGAATGATTATTGATAATATCAGCTTAATGGATTAGTAAATATTCTGAAGAAAATCACCTTAGCATTCCTAGAAATAATTTTTTGGAATTCTGAGCTTTGTTCTTATTTTTCAGTGATTTTAAAATTTGAATGAACTGAGAAAATGCAAAAGTAGCAGTTTTAGGGTTTATTGGTTTGCAAGTGATTATAATGTACAGAAACCCAATTATTGAATAAATTCTCTGACTCAGTTTCTCTGTCTACAAAATATATGTGAATCATCAATATTGTTATTTGCTACTTTTATATGTTTTTTAAAGAAATGCATTTTCAATAAAATATTGAGAGCAAAATATTACATAGTAAATATTTTGGACAGTTGAATGATTTTAAATAATTCATTTTTCCCTGTTGGTCTTTACCCAGTGATATATCTGGCCAACAGATGAACCTTCTTCTGATGAAGTCTTTGGATGCCCTGGAAAATTGCTGCTTTGACACTAGTCTTGAATACAAGTATGTTGATTCCGTTCCTTCTCTGATACTCAGAGATTGGTTCTTTCTTTGCCATAAATTTTACATTCTATGGTGAAATATTTGTAGGACCCGGTCTTGAATTCCTTTGTGTAGAGATTTCAGTAGTAATAAAAAAAATCTGTAATTAAAGCTTACTTGTTCTGAAACCCATGTTTCAGAAATAGGCGGTTTGTTTCCATACAAAGCAACAAATGTCATTTTGTGGCTGTCATTAAGTTACCCATACCTTAGATTCTGTCTTGTACTTTACCATATGAGGCATCTATCTGGGGACTTGTATGTATGACAACCTTTTTAAAATCTGCTGAAAATATTCTTTCAATTTGATTTGACTAAGAGAGTCTTTGACTCATGATTTGGATTTCCCTATGAAATCCAATGTCAGAGGAATCAAAATAGAAACAAGCAGAGGTTACACCAGAGGTTCCCAACCTCCTCAATATTAGTAGATCCCTTCTCCCCGCAAACTTCATGCTTTTAAAATATTTTGTCTGTTAAACTAAATATCTTAAGAGTTAATTTATTTTCTCATTCCAGTCATGAAAAACAACAAAAACAAAAAGGAATAATCAGAAAATACAAAACAAAATGGTGTTAAACGTACTCATTTAGTGAGGCATTGAATGTTTTAACTCATCCATGTGGCTTGTGTGGGATACATATTGTTTTATTAGGCCTTCTGAAATATTGACACCATTGAGAACCTGGATTGTACCTTTTTGGATTTCCCTATGTTTTGGAACTTGAGGTTTGGATCTTCTGGGGTTGAAGTTACTAGGAAACTCAACAGAGTATAAGCACTAACCTCCAATTTATTAACTCATTTACTTCATGCTATTATGGGCACTGTTCAAATATGAGTTAAATCAGTGTTTACCAAAAAAATCAGTGTTTAAATTTCTGGCCTTTAGGAACTTATGATCTAAAGTTACATTCATGGATGTAGCCTGTTAAGTTCAGACTAACAAAAGCATAAATGGTAGAAGTACTGCAAAGTATCACGTATTTCATCATGTGTAAATAAAGTCAGATCTTCACTTAGTAGGTGGTAGTTATGAGATCTTTCACATGCAGGCTAAGGTTGGATAAGAATGCTTGAAACACACTCACTTTATCACACTTTAAAGTTGAACACGTCAGAGATGAAATGATGTGTTAAGAGTGTGGTTTTGAGTATGGGCAAAGAGAGTTCGGTGGCATGATTCAAGTCTCTTAAATTTAGAAAATGATTAATGGAAGGGATAGGGTCATTTAACTGTTCAGGGGGCCGGTGAAGAGTTGAGTTTTTTGAGCCTAATTCATGTGTTGGTGGTGCTGCCTTTTACAGCCAAGGAGTAAGGTAAGTTTCTGTCCTTTCCTGTCCCCTCTCCCCCTCTTCCTTCTTTCTCCTGCCTTCCCACAAAGGTGTCCAACATATCTGTAGCTCAGGGTATTATAAAGCTGGGGAGAAAATGGTGATTAACATGCTGCACACTTTCAGCCAGCTGGAACAATCAGGAGTGACTCTCACGTATCAGCTCCATGAGTTTGCAGGAAGGTTGTTTGAGTGAAGGGAGGGCCACGCGGATAACTGAATTATCCAAAGTATGGGCATTTATGCATTTACAACCTTCATATGTCTAAGCATATGTAACTTTAAAATTAACTTTTTATATTAAGAAGGTTCTTGTTTCTTCATTCTTACCTTCTTTCTTGATTCTTACCTTCTTAATAAACATGTGTTTGGGAGAAGGAAAGGTGGGCCTCCATAGGGTATTGAGCCTGCAGATTCAAGTAGAATAGGGTCGTCAGAAATTTCCTGTCCATTTAGTAAAATCTTGCTTGCCTTTCAGTGCCAATTAGAAGCCCAGGTCCTTCAAGAAACCCTCCCTCTATTCTCTCCAAACTGTGTTTTTCCTAGTTAATGAAGTTTAGTATTTTGTCATTTCTAATGCTTTGTGGGTGTCCACGCTTAGGTAGGTCTCTCGTTGGTTTTGGGTTCCACTAATACTTACTGAGCAGCGCCATATTTTGCTAGGCCTTTTCACATCCGCTTCTCATGTAATTAAGCCCTGATTACAACCTAAATATTGATACTAAAGCAGGAGTCACCATCACTTCAGTTTACAGATGAAGAACGTGAGTCTAAAATAGGAGACTGGTTCAAGGTCACGCACTAAGTGGCAGAGCCAGGAGAGAAACCTAGGTAGTCTGACTTCAAAACCAGCTTGCTTTCTCTTGCTTAGCACAGCATGGAGAACACATTTCAGTAGAAAGAAAGCAGTTTGACACTTGACAGTGTGGTGTTGATTATTTTTTCTGACATGTGGATGTTGTCTATCATTGAAAGCAGAAGAGAGATTCTAACTAGGCCCAGACCTGGTTCATAGCATAAAGTATTCCCCCATCCAATGAGCTTGCAGGAGTCCGGGGCAGACCTCTCTCACCTGAAATATCGGAGGCGTTACCCAAAGGTAGTTAATAGATCTGGGAGCGTGCTATCTCGAGTGATAGAATTCACCCAGAGCAAATTTACCACGCTTCCTTGGTTTAATGGATGTGTCCCTGCTGAGAGAACCGAGCACCTGGTGTGGTGTTTGGGGTCCTATCACTTACATTTTGCTGCCATCTAGTGGTACGTATTACACCATTTCAATCTTCACAGCCATAACTAGTGATGTTATCCATCAATGACCTGAGCATTGGTTAATTACTGTTGAGCTTTTACAAATATGATAACATTTGTATAGCACTTTGTAAAGGGCAAAGCACTATACAAATGTTAACTGTTATTAGAACTAATTATTAGATGGCCTAGTACTTAATCTGCAGAATAGCCTACAATAAACTAGGGAATTGAAGATTCATCTCTTGTTAATTTTAGAAAAATATATCATGTCCCAGTTGATATAGCAACACACATATCGGAATTATGAGCATAGCTTTTAAGACTCAGAATTTCCTTTGCCAGTGATATTTTAATACACTTGGATAAGAGATTCAAATAAGTAATGACATAATGGGGCATATCATCCTCTTTATCATTTATTAGTATTCTTATAGGAGATTTATGTTAGCAATTCCCAAACCTCAATTTTATATCTAACACAATTTATTTCATCTGTTCAGGACACCAACACTTAAGTCCTTTTTGTTTTCAGTGGACAGAAAGATGTGAAAGCTATCTCTGCCCAAGTTATTCTTGGTTTAGAGCTGGTAGAGCAGTGAAGCTAGAATGAGGGAAATGTGCAGATATGCTGAACTAAGCACCTAGAAGAATCTTTAAGACTTAGGACAAAAGATACACACATTAAAATGTAGAAGATTTGGAAGTCAGCAGGGAACATCAGGAATGAAGCTTTAGGACTACCTTCTTGTACATGCTGGAACAAATGAGACAAAGTAGAAGGAAACAGTTCAGATGGTCAACAGAGGCACACAATCTAACGTATTTTTGTTGGCACCCATATGTACTTAGTTAGACTATATATTCGTATATCATAACAGTCAGCTAATAACCAAATGAATAGAATCGTTAGTGACTGTTAACCTTGCCCAAGAATAATTCTGCTGTGATATATTTTAGGTAAATGTAAACTAGAAACCGGGATGTCTTTTTCTAGACCTTTGTGCCCATGTGCCTTGAGATGGTGAGAGAGGAGCTTCAGTCCAGGGGTAGAGATTTTTGTGTGCCCAGATAGCCAGAAAAGCAAGACCTGTCTATTATTCGAAGAAGATGAACCCCAGTAGTTAAGTGAGCTTTGAGAAGAATCTTTTTGCCTCATAAACCTGACACCTCTTTCTTAAATTAGTCAGGCAAAAAATAGAAATCGAGTTTTCTTGATTGAATCTTGGATGATATATTCAGTGAATTTTACCACTCATAAATTTTGCCTCCAACTGAACATGAAAATCAAGCCTTGGGTTTTTTTTTGGGGGGGGGGTTCCCCCCTATAGATTTTTCTCTCCACTTTAGATTCTCTTGAAACTAAAGAGAATTTGGTCAGTTCTTCAGCATTCAGTAAATGTTGGTTGAATGCCTCTCCCTGTCAAGCAGTGTTACTAGGTGCCACAAATACTGTAGTGAGGAAAAAACAGAAAAGGTACCTACCCTCATGGAGCTTGCAAGCTAGTGAAGGATGTGGTCAGTAATCAAATCAGCTCCCAGATAATCTTCATCGGAGTGTATCATTAAAATTGTCTGAAGTAAATTAGTACAAGGTACTATGGGAAAATATTAAGGAGATTCCCTGCTGGGCCAGGGCAGGTATCCCTGAGGAAGTAACATTTGAAATCCTAAGCATAAATAGCAGTTACATAATTAAAGAGGGAGCAAAAGTTAAATTTTAAAGTATTAAATGATATTTGTCTAACTATATCTTTGGGCTGATTTCAGGTTTTCATATGCATCAATATAGAAAGATGGCCAAAAAAAACCTTTCCTGTAGAGTCTAAATGAAAACAAAGACTTTAAATCCATTCTAATCAGCAGCAGCCTTTCCTCTTTCAGAAATGTGATTTGTCTCAAAAGCACACAGTGTTCAGATGTTAGATGCTGATTTAACTCATTGAAATATGCATTATGCTAGTTGAGCTGGTTGTTAAGTTCATGTAAGCAGGAACAGCAGTTCTGCCTGACTTGGATTATTGCTGCAGTAGCTTCCTGACAAAGGATTTTCTAATGCCAGGTCGTTGTGCAATAGAACCTAGGAAAACACACCTGAGGCATGTTGCCTTCTCATAATCATTCCATCGTGGCATCACACAGGGTGCCGGGAGGGGCCTGGGTTTGGCAGTTGGAACAGAAGGTTGGAAATCAAAAAACCCTGTCTTCTGTCCATGCTCTGCTGGAAACTCTCTGCGTGACCTTGAGCGAATCCTGTAGCCTCTCCATCCTCTTGGGCATCTCTCATCGGATGTGGAAGCTCCGTTGGCACAGAGGTGTCAGGGGAAGTAACTAACATGTTCAGGAAACTATCTGAAGGTCTTGACGCCAGCCAAAGCGATAGATGCTATATAAGAGCAAAATGACATAACATACGGGCATTGAAATATGTTATTGGAGAAATGCCCTGGAATGTCTTCTTAAGCAGTAGATATCAGGAAGAGAGGCAAGCCAAACCAGAGTGAGGATGATTTCTGAAAAAGTCAGCATTTCCTCAACTTGAAAAACAACAATGATGATAAAAACTTTTTCAAAAGAGTAAAAAATTACCCCCAAGCCACATTTATCTTATCACACGAACTAGAAGTTTTCTGGGAGAACAATTCTTTTCTTTAAATGGATATGGATTCTTTCAGGAGAACTGGGGCACAAAGCCCAAGATTCCAATTGAATTGTCACATGGGGTAACTTTTGACAAGCCTGTCATTTGTCCATTTTCTCTTCTGACCCAGTGGTACTCGGAGGGATCAGAGGGGAGAAGAGGATTAATGTCATTGTGCACAGACAAATACACAGTTTCTTTGAGACAGAAATTCCACTTGTTGAAGTTGACTAGGAAACATGAAGCACTTAGCAGTACCTCGTAATTATGCCTTGCATTTATCTGCCCCTCCTCCCCCCGTTATTAATCAGATGGCCTCAGCTCATATCCTGAAATTTAGGCTCTTCTCTCTTTATGCAGTTAATCATAGTGCACTCAGCATGATTGGGGGGGGGGGCAGTCAGTGGAGAGAGGACCACGGCATTTCTCTAAGTGCAGAGATAGAACTGGTTTGATTAATTTTTATGCCTCCTTCTCTTACAGAGTTTGTCAAACTATTTCATGTATTTATTTGTTTTCTCCATTGGGTACATAGCACTGGCATGGGCCACGGACACATTTTGATGGGGGGGGGGGGGGGGCGTTGGTCATGGAATACACCTGTACACCAGGCAGCAGAATTAGAATCCAGCCATCTTACCTCGGGTTGTAGAGCACTGGTAACTCCCATGATAAGTGAAGAGCAATGGCGTGGATTTCTTACGATTTTCACTCCTCATCTCTTTTTGGCATCCAAGCACGGGCTGTGTACTGGGAGTTGGACTTGTCCTGTCCCTCATGAGCCACAGTAGCCGAACAGAGTCGCGAGTTCACGTGGCAGCCTCGCTTCGGAAGCTCTCCGTGTACCTAGATGACAGCGGGGGCCAGAGCAGAACCTTTCAGGAGGTAGGAGACCAACGTTCCAGTTTCCTTCCCTCTGCTGGCTTTTGTTTTCCTCTTGCTGCTTATTTTCTACTTCTCCTGTTTTGGTAACTCTGAAATTAAATCCTTCCTCAATTTCAGCTGGGCTAAGGAGAAAATCTGAGTGGCAAACAACCTACATTAGATCATAAGGTTTTCAAATAGTGCAGCTATTTAAATCAAGTTAGACTTACATGTGGCATATAAGAGCCTTTAGTGAATACAAAAACCTAACTCAGTATCACTAGAAGGCAGTTTCTAAGAAGAGCTGCAATTTCTGGAGGAAGGTTAAATGGAGAATTTTTAGAATTAGCCTCCATCCAAGTATAACTTTAAGAAATGGCCAGGAATAAGCTTAAGAAACTGCGGATCGAAAAGGCATTTGATTTTTTTTAATGTCAGTTAAGCATGAAAAATTATTGAGGAAATTCCCTTCACCACACTTAATGAAAAGATTTTTCTGTGATGGTGTAAAAATATGCAGAATTGGGATCCTGGGCTCTGGTCTGTGTGTTGACTGGGTTGAGCAGGACATCTGAGGCCTGTGTGTCTGTGAGCCCAGGTGAAGCCGCGCCGCTGCAGGGCTCTTCTCTCTGGGAGGAGCCTGGGCCGACCTCTTGGCCTCACTAGATTCTCCGTCTCATTAGAGCAGATCCTATTTTCCCCCGGCCTGCCCACGAGCTATTGATGAGCACATAATGGCTGCTGTGTTTCCCTGCTCAGCTCCTCTGCTTTCAGCAATAGGACTTGTTGAATCAGTGAATTTCTTTGGGGCACAGAGGGTTGCAGTTTTGTTCTAAGACATGCATCACATTTCCATTTTTAAAGCAGTGCAGAGCACAGTTGGAAAGTACTTTTTTTTTTTAAGCCGAAGGAGAAAATGTTACAACCACGGAGCAATTTGATTAATAAATGAAAGCAAGGTTTTTATATTTGATGCATCTGTCTGCCTTGATGGTTTGATTTAGAAATCCTCGAGCAAGCAATTTCGGTTGTTCCTCCCCTCTGATTTTTATTATCCAATTTCTACCTTAGAAACTGCCTCTTTTTTTCATGCTGTTATCAATCAGTGTGAGGAGTTGAACATTTCTACTTTGTCTTAACAGCATCTTTGTGAGGAAGGGATTCATCATGAAAATGCAAGGTAGCAGGGAGGGATGAATAACCTTGATTTGGGCAAACGGAAGCTCAAATAGTTGGAGTGACTTGCTTAAAGTTACTTAGCCAGTCAGTGGTCAATTTGGGATATACACTCAAGTATTGTTTCTACTCCCAACATTTAAAAAAAAATTATAATTTGTTCATTTATTCATCTATTTATTTATTCATTTGCTTATTAAAATCACACCCGTGCTCTGAAGTGAGTAGTATTATCCCTATTTTACACAATTTATCCGACTCTAAAACCCACCTTTCTCGTCCGTCATGTTCCACTACTTCTACTAGGGAATCTTCGTGTAGCAGCGTTTCACTGCTTTGAATTTCCTCTCCAGTTTGGCCTTGGATCAGAGCACATGGCCATTAGTTGTATCCACTGGTGATGAAAATCTACTTCTACTGTTGAGGGAACTTTTTGATTTAGCGTCTAAAGACCCAGGTTTGAATCTCGCCTCTGTCACTTGCTAGCTATGTGTAATTGAGCCTCGAAGATTTTTTCCAGAAAGTAGCCATAATGACCCCCATCTCATAATATTGTTATGAAATATAAGCTAGGCAGCAAAACAATGCCCCGTCTATGGTGGGTATACTCGAATCCAAACCTTATGCCAGGGATAAGTTTGACAAAATATTCGTGTCAACTAAACCGTGTTCTTTTATTTCCCCTCATGAAAACACGTGTTTCTCTTGTCTTTTCTTCTCAGGTCCTTGCCTATACCCTCAGCTGTGTATGTACATCCGCATTCAGTGCCGGAATTATTGAGGCTGTAGAGGCTGAAGATATTATGAATAAGCTTCAACTGTTGGTGGAGAACAACCAGCAGGTTGGAATTTCTGGTTATTTCTCAGTGGGTCTCAGGCTGCTGCTAAGTCTTAATTCTAATTTACTCTGAATTAGACTATAATGTGGTATGGTTTGTGCCCGGAACTGAGGAACTTCTAACTCTTGTCTTGTCCACAGCTATAGCCAGTATCCACAGACATCTTTTTCTCTCTTTATCCCCTATAGACATTTTTTCTTTTTTGGTCTGAGTACAAAAGTCTTTACTGGCTCTCCAGCTATTGCTCTGTATTTATAAAATCTTAAAACACGTGGCTAGGGAATATAAGAGTTATGTAAGGCTGGAAACAAAAATTCGTAACGATAGGAATACATAGAGTAATCTGATAAAGTAAAGCCTCAGCAAGTTCAAGGCAGAGAAACTCTGCTCCTGACTAAATATATAAGAAAATTTAGATTCCTGCAATTTAAATGAAATACCCTTAAAATATTCCCTCTGAAATATTAGTCAGCCTTCAAAAGGAAGAAAATTCTGACATACACTATGACATGGATAACCTCAAGGACGTTATGCTAAGTGAAATAGGCCCGTCACAAAAAGACAAACACTGTATGATTCTGTTTATATGAGGTATTTAGAGCAGTCAAAAGCATAGAGACAGAAAGTGGAATGGTGGTTGCCAGGGGCTGAGGGAGGGGGAATGGGGAATTATTGTTTAATGGGTACAGAATTTCAGTTTTGCAAGATGAAAAGAGTTCTAAAGATGGATGGGAGTGATGGTTGCACAGCATTATGAATGTACTTCATACCACTGAACTGTACACTTAAAAATGGTTAAGATGGTAAATTTTATGTTATGTGTATTTTACCATAATTTTAAAAAATTGAAACAAAAATGTTCCCTCTGATCACACAGGCTCTAGAATTTCCCTGTTTGTATTTTGTTTGCTCAGTTCTTTGTTTTTTAGATTTCTCCAAAGTCTTAATATTGGCCATAGTGGGTTACTGCAGGATTCAGTCCAGGTTTTAAGCCTGTGCTGTCTTGTATTGTTATTATTTTATGGTTGTATGCCTGTTCACTTACAGTCAGAATAGATTTTGCATTGTGAATCAACTATACTTCAATAAAAAATTAAATTAATGTAAAATTAAAAAAAAAGAATAGATTTTGCAAACACCAAAATATAGAAGTTTGCATATGCTGTGCTCATTATAGAATATTTTCTCCTCTTGTTTGGGGGTTGACTGGGCTTGGGTGATTTACCTTGGTGTTTTCACCCTAACCTCCTTCTTAGAATTTGGATTGTTTGATCCAAGTCAATCAGTAGTGCAGTATTCTTTTCCTAAAATAAACGACTAACTGAAGCCAAATTCCATACAATTAGACTGCAGTTTCTGTTGCAGACTGGTGTAGATTTTAAAAATCTGCAAATCTCTGATTTTCAGATGGAAACAGAATGTGTCTATAGGAAAGGGAGCCCTTAAATGTGCTTGTTTTGCTGTATATGAACGTTCCTGATCTGTGCCATTCTTTTTTTCTTACCTCTTCTTTTAATTTATTTTTAACAGACTTCAGGTTTTGCCCTGGCGTTAGGAAACATAGTTCATGGTTTGTCTGTGTGTGGACATGGAAAAGCTGAAGACTTGGGCAACAAACTGCTCCCTGCCTGGATCAGAATTGTTCTAACAGAGGTAGAAGGACCTCCTGCATGTTATTTTATAGTTTTATAAAGGAAAAAGAGCTACTTTATTGGACCATTTATAGGTGCTGCCAAGATATATAGCTTAACCATAAAAGAATAGGCAATTTCAAATGAAAGAGACACATGTACATTTTTTTCCTTTTTAATTTAATTTTATTATTATTTTTTTATACAGCAGGTTCTTATTAGTTATCTATTTTATACATATTAGTGTATACATGTCCATCACAATCTCCCAATTCATCCCACCTCCACCACTACCACCTGCTTCCCCCCATACATTTGTCCTCTACATGTGTGTCTCTATTTCTGCCCTGCAAACTAGTTCATCTGTACCATTTTTCTATATTCTGCATATATGCATTAATATACAATATTTGTTTTTCTCTTTCTGACTTATTTCACTCTGTTTGACAGTCTCTAGGTCCATCCACGTCACTACAAATAACCCAATTTTGTTCCATTTCATGGTTCAGTAATATTCCATTGTATATCTGTACCACATCTTCTTTATCTATTCGTCTGTCGATGGGCATTTAGGTTGCTTCCATGACCTGGCTATTGTAAATAGTGCTGCAGTGAACATTGGGGTGCATGTGTCTTTTTGAATTATGGTTTTCCCTGGGTATATGCCTGGCAGTGGAATTGCTGGGTCATATGGTAATTCTTTTAGTTTTTTAAGGAACCTCCATATTGTTCTCCATAGTGGCCGTATCAATTTACATTCCCACCAACAGTGCAAGAGGGTTCCCTTTTCTCCACACTGTTTCCAGCATTTGTTGTTTATAGATTTTCTGATGATGCCCATTCTAACTGGTGTGAGGTGATACCTCATTGTAGTTTTGATTTGCATTTCTCTAATAATGAGAGATGTTGAGCAGCTTTTCATGTGCTTGTTGGCCATCTGTATGTCTTCTTCGGAGAAATGTCCATTTAGGTCTTCTGCCCATTTTTTGATTGGGTTGTTTGTTTTTTTAATATTGAGCAGCATGAGCTGTTTATGTATTTAGGATATTAATATTTTGTATGTTGATTCGTTTGCAAATATTTTCTCCCATTCTGAGGGTTGTCTTTTCGTCTTATTTATAGATTCCTTTGCTGGACAGAAGCTTTTAAGTTTCATTAGGTCCCATTTGCTTATTTTTGTTTTTATTTCCATTACTCTAGGAGGTGGGTCAAAAAAGATCTTGCTGTGATTTATGTCAAAGAGTGTTCTTCCTATGTTTTCCTCTGAGAGGTTTATAGTGTCCGGTCTTACATTTAGGTCCTTAATCCATTTTGAGTTTATTTCTATGTATGGTGTTAGGGAATGTTCTAATTTCATCCTTTTACATGTACCTGTCCAGTTTTGCCAGCACCACTTACTGAAGAGACTGTCTTTTCTTCATTGTATATCCTTGCCTCCTTTGTCATAGATTAGTTGACCATAGGTGTGTGAGTTTATATCTGGTCTTTCTATCCTGTTCCATTGATCTATATTTCTGTTTTTGTGCCAGTGCCATATTGTCTTGATTACTGTAGCTTTGTAGTATAGTCTGAAGACACGGAGTTTGATTCCTCCAGCTCCGTTTTTTCCCCTCAAGATTGCGTTGGCTATTCGGGGTCTTTTGTGTCTCCATACAAATTGTAAGATTTTTTGTTCTAGTTCTGTAAAAAATGCCGTTGGTAATTTGATAGGGATTGCACTGAATCTGTAGATTGCTTTGGGTAATATAGTCATTTTCGCAATATTGATTCTTCCAATCCAAGAACATGGTATAGCTCTCCATCTGTTTGTGTCATCTTTGATTTCTTTCATCAGTGTCTTATAGTTTTCTGAGTACAGGTGTTTTACCTCCTTAGGTAGGTTTATTCCTAGGTATTTTATTCCTTTTGTTGCAGTGGTGAATGGGATTGTTTCCTTAATTTCTCTTTCTGATCTTTCATTGTTAGTGTATAGGAATGCAAGAGATTTCTGTGTATTAATTTTGTATCCTGCAACTTTACCAAATTCATTGATTAGCTCTAGTTTTTTGGTGGCATCTTTAGGATTATCTGTGTATAGTATTGTGACATCTGAAAAGAGTGACAGTTTTACTTCTTCTTTTCCAATTTGTATTCCTTTTATTTCTTTTTCTTCTCTGATTGCTGTGGCTAGGACTTGAAAAACATAAAAATACATGGTTTTTATTCTTCCATTTGTTAATATGGTGTATCACATTGATTTGCCTATATTGAAGAATCCTTTCATCCTTGGGATAAATCCCACTTGATCATGATGTATGATCCTTTTCATGTGCTGCTGGATTCTGTTTGCTAATACTTTGTTGAGGATTTTTGCATCTATATTCATCACTGATATTGGTCTGTAATTTTCTTTTTTTGTAGTATCTTTGCCTGGTTTTGGTAACAGGGTGATGGTGGCCTCGTAGAATGAGTTTAGTAGTGTTCCTTCTTCTGCAATTATTTGGAAGCGTTTAAGAAGGATGGGTGTTAGCTCTTCTCTAAATATTTGATAGAATTCACCTGTGAAGTCATCTGGTCCTGGACTTTTGTTTGTTGGAAGATTTTTAATCACAGTTTCAATTTCATTCCTTGTGATTGGTCTGTTCATATTTTCTATTTCTTCCTGGTTCAGTCTTGGAAGATTATACCTTTCTTAGAATTTGTCCATTTCTTCCAGGTTGTCCATTTTATTGGCATAGAGTTGCTTGTAGTAGTCTCTTATGGTGCTTGGTATTTCTGCAGTGTCCATTGTAACTTCTCCTTTTTCATTTCTGATTTTATTGATTTGAGTCCTCTCCCTCTTTTTCTTGATGGGTCTGGCTAAAGGTTTATCAGTTTTGTTTATCTTCTCAAATAACCAGCTTTTAGTTTTATTGATCTTTGCTATTCTTTCCTTCATTTGTTTTTCAGTTATTTCTGATCTAATCTTCATGATTTCTTTCCTCTACTAACTCTGGGTTTTGTTTGTTCCTCTTTCTCTAGTTCCTTTAAGTGTAAGTTTAGACTGTTTGTTTGAGATGTTTCTTGTCTCTTGAGGTAGGATTGTATAGCTATAAACTTCCCTCTTAGAACTGCTTTTGCTGCATCCCATAGGTTTTGGATTGTCGTGTTTTTGTTGTTATTTGTCTCTAGGTATTTTTGATTTCCTCTTTGATTTCTTCAATGATCTCTTGGTTATTTTGTAACGTATTGTTTAGCCTCCATGTGTTTGTGTGTTTTATGTTTTTTTCCCTGTAATTTGTTTCTAATCTCAGTGTTTTGGTTGGAAAAGATGCTTGATATGATTTCTGTTTTCTTAAATTTACTGAGGCTTGATTTGTGACCCAAGATGTGATCTCCCCTGGAGAATGTTCTGTGTGCACTTGAGAAGAAAGTGTAATCTGGAATGTACAGATTACATTCCATTCCATGTAGATGGAATGTCCTATAAATATCGCTTAAATCTATCTGGTCTATTGTGACATTTAAAGCTTGTGTTTCCTTATTAATTTTCTGTCTGGGTGATCTGTCCATTGGTGTAAGTGAGGTGTTAAAGTCCCCCTCTATTATTCTGTTACTGTCAATTTCTCCTTTTATGGCTGTTAGCATTTGCCTTATCTTTTGAGGTGGTCCTGTATTGGGTGTATATATATTTATAATTGTTATATCTTTTTCTTGGATCGATCCCTTGATCAGTATGTAGTGTCCTTCCTTGTCTCTTGCAACAGTCTTTATTTTAAAGTCTGTTTTATCTGTTATAAGTATTGCCACTCCAGCTCTCTTTTGATTTCCATTTGCATGGAATCTCTTTTTCCATCCCCTCACTTTCAGTCTCTATGTGTCCCTAGGTCTGAAGTGGGTCTCTTGTAGACAGTATATGTACGGGTTGTGCTTTTGTGTCCATTCAGCAAGGCTGTGTCTTTTGGTTGGAGCATTTAATCCATTCACATTTAAGGTAATTGTCGATATGTATGTTCCTATTACCATTTTCTTAATTGTTTAGGGTCTGTCTTTGTAGGTCCTTTTTTCTCTTGTGTTTCCCAAGAAACACTGCTTAGAGAAGTTAGAGAAGTTCCTTTAGCATTTGTTGTAGAGCTGGTTTGGTGGTGCTGAATTCTCTTAGCTTTTGTTTGTCTGTAAAGCTTTTGATTTCTCTGTCGAATCTGAATGAGATCCTTGCTGGGTATAGTAATCTTGGTTGTAGTTTCTTCCCTTTCATCACTTTAAATATATCATGCCACTCCCTTCTGGCTTGTAGAGTTTCTGCTGAGAAATCAGCTGTTTACCTCATGGGGGTTCCCTTGTACGTTATTTGTCGTTTTTCCCTTGTCACTTTTAATAATTTTTCTTTTTCTTTAATTTTTGTCCATTTGATTACTATGTGTCTCGGCATGTTTCTCCTTGGGTTTATCCTGCCTGGGATTCTCTGTGCTTTCTGGACTTGGGTATCTATTTCCTTTCCCATGTTAGGGAAGTTTTTGACTATAATCTCTTCAGATATTTTCTCGGGTTCTTTCTCTCTCTCTTCTCCTTCTGGGACCCCTGTAATGCGAATGTTGGTGCATTTAATGTTGGCCCAGACGTCTCTTAGGTTTTCTTCATTTTTTCATTCTTTCTTCTTTCTTCTGTTCTGCAGCAGTGAATTCCAGCAATCTATCTTCCAGGTCACTTATCCGTTCTTCTGCCTCAGTTATTCTGCTATTGATTCCTTCTAGTGTAGTTTTAATTTCAGTTATTGTATTGTTCATCTCTGTTTGCTTATTCTTTAATTCTTCTAGGTGTTTGTTCTTTAATTCTCCTAGGTCTTTGTTAAACATTTCTTGCATGTTCTCGATTTTTGCCTCCATTCTTTTTCCAAGGTCCTGGATCATCTTCACTATCATTATTCTGAATTCTTTTTCTGGAAGGTTACCGTTCTCCCCTTCATTTAGTTGTTTTTCTGGGGTTTTATCTTGTTCCTTCATCTGGTACATAGTCCTCTGCCTTTTTATTTTGTCTATCATTCTGTGAATGTGGTTTTCGTTCCACAGGTTGCAGGATTGTAGTTCTTCTTGCTTCTACTGTCTGCCCTCTGGTGGATGAGGCTTTCTAAGAGGCTTGTGCAAGCTTCCTGATGGGAGGGACTGGTGGTGGGTAGAGCTGGGTGTTGCTCTGGTGGCAGAGCTCAGTAAAACTTTAATCCGGTTGTCTGCTGTTGGGTGGGGCTGAGTTCCCTCCCTGTTGGTTGTTTGGCCTGAGGTTACCCAGCGCTGGAGGCTACAGGCTCTTTGGTGGGGCTAATGGTGGACTCTGAAAGGGCTCACGCCAAGGAGTACTTCCCAGAACTTCTGCTGCCAGTGTCCTTGTCCCCATGGTGAGCCACAGCCACCCCCCGCCTCTGCAGGAGACTCTCCAACACTAGCTGTTAGGTCTGGTTCAGTCTCCTGTGGGGTCACTGCTCCTTCCCCTGGGTCCTGATGCGCACACTACTTTGTGTGTGGCCTCCAAGAGTGGAGTCTCTGTTTCCCCCAGTCCTGTCGAAGTCCTGCAATGAAATCCCACTAGCCTTCAAAGTCTGATTCTCTGGGAATTCCTCCTCCCGTTGCCAGACCAGGTTGGGAAGCCTGACGTGGGGCTCAGAAACTTCACTCCAGTGGGTGGACTGCTCTGTTATAATTGTTCTCCAGTTTGTGAGTCACCCACCCAGCAGTTACAGGATCTGATTTTATTGTGATTGCACCCCTCCTACCATCTCATTGCAGCTTCTCCTTTGTCTTTGGATGTGGGGTATCTTTTTTTGGTGAGTTCCAATATCTTCCTGTCAATGATTGTTCAGCAGTTAGTTATTATTTTGGTGTTCTCACAAGAGGGAGTGAGCGCACTTCCTTCTACTCCGCCATCTTAAACCAATCTCCCCCAAGACACATGTATTTTTAATGCCTTATAAATGATACATCCTGTTAACCATTATAGTTTTGTTTTTTAACTGGCTATTTTGTCAGTGTGTTAATTTTAAAACAACACTGTGGTTTTGAAAAATAAAAAAACGACAAGAAACCACCTAGAATCTAACAACTTTAACCTGTTACTTTATTCAAGTCAGCTGCCGTTCTCAGTTCAGTGACACAGGTTGTGTTGACCCTACAAATTTAGTACCATTTTGGCCAGTTGTTTTTCTTTGATATAATTTTTATCCACTTCCAACCCAAGGACTGTTTCCCTCTTGACATATTCTGATGCTTTGTTTTCAGGGCACCTCCACAATGCTGTGTTTGGCAGCTCTTCATGGCATGGTGGCCTTGGTAGGCTCTGAAGGGGATGTAATGCAGGTAAAAAAAAAAAAGGGGGGGGCGGGTGGGGGAAGAAACCTAAATGTGTACATAGTCACAGCAAGAAAAGAATACCCAATATCTCAGTATGCTAAGGAAAGAACAATATATGATCATGGTATTGTTTACACTGGGCTTTCTAATGCCTTTATATATGGAAAATTGCTCTTGGTCAGGAATTCTCTCTATAGAGATATGTTCCTTATTTTATTTGGTTTGTAGGAATTAAACCTAGTCAACTTATCTACTTTCTGCAAAATTCTCTGAATGAGAAAAGTGATTGGATCCTAAGAAATTTAAAAAGCCATTCATAAGAGACTCCATTTTGCATCTGCGATGTTTAAGTTTATATCTATGTAATTATGCTTTCACTTTAAAATGTTTTGTGTAGTGGACATATGTATATGTAAATTTACAAGTAATTCTAAGGTGTTCCTTTGCTCATACAGTAAAGGTTTATTACGTGACTGCTACATGCCACACTGAACTGGTGCTAGGAAATCAGTGATTTCATAAAGCATGGGCACTGCCTTCAAGGAGCTCACAGCTTTTGTTTTTGAAATATAAGAATATAATGATAAATTATTTCACAGCTTAGATGATGGTAACTCATACACTGGGAATATCATTATTTACTTCTGGGGGGATGCGGGATGGGTATTTCTCCTTTTTCTTTCAGCTGAAGTCAGAAGCCATCCAGTCCTCTCATTTTCAAGGCAGACTTAATGAAGTCATTAGAACTTTAACTCAGGTGAGAAGGGGAATTTCAGACCGTTGAGTGGGAAAACAGATATTCCCCTTTGTGGTCTTTTTTCTTTTTCATGATATAAACTGTTTTACTTAGACAATGGGAAAATCTCTGGTTATTCATGGTGAGTTCAAGGGTCATTGGAGCATGGCTTACGGCCCTGCATAATTTGCTGATCAACACACACCACCTCTGGAAAAAAAGAAAGCTGGCATTTTTGAGTTAAGTTGGCACTGGTTTCTCTTAAAAATTAAAACCTGACCTTGCAAAGAATGTCAGGCCCTCCAGACAAGGAAAAGTGGAAGACAGTCAAAGGGCAGGGCATATATCTAAGCAGAATGGTCAAGAGGCACTAGTTCAGATGTCACTGGTAAAAGTATTTGGGTAAATTATGGTCAGCATTCTCCTTGTCTAAAGAATAAACATGTCCATCTGCTGAGAAATGATTTTATATTTTCAGATTTTTATTTTTAAAAAATCACGATGTTCATTGAATAAACTTAAAATTACAGGATGAAAGAAGCTGAAAAAATATCAATGATGTTCCTCCCAACCTGAAGCAGCTGCTACTAATATTTGGTCATATTTCTTTTTAAGCATTCTTATTTTCTCTGCATAGTTGTATTCTTATCATATGTAGAACTTTGTATCCTAGGCTTTTCACTTAGCATACTTGTTTTCATTCTTGCAAAATATAGCTGGTTATAATACTCACCACATAAAGAAGTTTTAGGAATTCATGGTTTTAAAAGCAAACAAATTTCTGAACAGAAGAAACTCTGTTTTGCATGTATGAATATGAATATTCTCCAAAAAAAATTCTACTGAAACATAAGTTGCTGTAACTGGGGGGAAAATCTATAAATGAAAACTATTATTTTAAAAATCTTATTATGAATGATAAAACAGTAATAGAGCATTATTCAAAGAAGAGAGCAAAATAGTATCTCCTTCTACTTTTAAAGGTACTTCAGTTTTAAGCAACTATCACCTCTTTTTACTTTTTGGATTTTCTTTTCTCATTTTTTGAAAATTCCCTTAGACCAGTCTGTCTCAGTGAAAACTGAGACAACCACTGGTACGTTCCATCATGACTGATAGATTCATTCATTCATTCAGCAACACTTGTTGATCACCTCTATGTCCCACGTTTAGTATACTAGACAGTTGATAGTACATCTTGTATATCTCATTACCAGCCAAGCCACCACCTCATAAAAGATTAGTGACCTCCTGTGAGTGGCCTTGTATTGAATAGAATTTGGATCTTGCCCCATCATTGAACTGTTACATTTCATTTATAGGTCATCAGTGTGTCTGGGGTGATTGGTCTTCAGTCAAATGCAATCTGGCTTCTAGGACATCTTCATCTGTCTACTCTGTCCTCAAATCAAAGTAGAACCTCGGGTAAGACTGGAGTCATAGAACACTGGAGCTGGAAGGAGGGATTGCTGACGTGGGGCAATGTGCTTTGTTAAGAGAGTTAATTTTCACAGCTACCCAAGCACAGTAATATCGGTGGTGGATATTACTGTCCCTCTTTTACATCAGAGGAAAATGGACTGTGGAGAGGTCTCCTGACTTGCCCAGGGTCACATAGCAGTAAATGGTAAACATGCGGTTTGAACTAAGATCTGTCGGCCGCCAAAGCCCATGCTCTTTTCACTCTTTCTCTCTGCCTTCCTTGGAGATCGGTTTAGACATTGAGTCTAACCCCATATTTTACAAATGGAGAACCCGAGGCTCAGAAAGATTACATGACTTAGGTACAAGCTTAATGAGAAATTCAGAAACTAGGAATCAGACCCTTGAAGCTTGGAACAGAGTTCTTTTTATTTTACTAGATGTAATCATAGTTTGTATAATATTCGTATTTCATTAAAAAACTCTTCATATATGGCTGGAATTCTTCTGGCTCCTGGTTTTGAGAAAATAATTGGGTAAGTACTTTTAAAGATGTATATCTCCTTGGCCTTGGAATTAAAATCCTAGGTCTTAATGTAACAAGGCTTTTTCTATTTCCAGCTTTTTAATAAAAGCAATAAAAATATTTGCAGTTCCCACATGCTTAACTTATGTGTGTACTTGGAGATCTTCCGGGGAAGGCATCACTGTAATGCACTGGGACCTATGGCTACTCCTTGCTCTTTATAGAATTTTGACCACTGGCTCTCTTGGACTCATGCCAGGGAGGTTTAGGTACCAAAGATTCCTCATTAAAACCTAGTTTCACATATCCCCTGACAGGTAGTCTACAGACAGCATTACCATGGGCTACTATAATTACTGTCTCCCTCATTTTCAATCACTCCTCAGCTATAGAAATAGGACATGGTTTCACAGCATTCCCAACATAATGAACTTCAGACAACTAGAAGCTGTCATATTAAAACTGGAAAAGGAAAAAAAAAGTAGTCATATTAGAAACCCTTGGTATTGCTAGTTTTGAAGTGCAGTGCTCTCACAAGGTCCTGGTAAAATAGCATGTGTATGTCAGGCTTTTGCTTTTCCACATAGGCTTTTAATTGTTACACTGTGGAGTACACGGTCTGGCCCACATATACTGAAGGCAGGTCGTAGTGAATCATCTTACACCCAGGTTCTTTGGAGCAACATGATTGTGTGTCTGGAAAAGTTGAGCCATCTATCCCAGTAAAAAACATTTCATGAAACAATTATGTGGAACTGGGAGGAAAAGAATCTGGGAAACTCCCAGGACTCAACAAGTATAAATGTCACTCCTTCATTGTTCCAGGTCAGCAGGCACATCTGGTTATTTGCACGTGTTGGTCACATAGAGGTCCCTGCCTTATGAAGTAAGAGACTAGCTGATATTAATGCTGATTGATGTATTTGCATAGTTCATGTATCTGACTTAGGGTGCCCTGAAATAGCCCAGAGAATGGTGGTCTCATCCTAGAAGCCCAGTAGACTCCTTGCTGACACAGAGGAAGTCACTGGATTGCAGCTCATTGATGTGCCAAAGTGGAAAAGGGTTTTTTTAAACCACTTCAGTACAATTTTTGTCCTCTGTGGTTTTTCAGCCTCCTCTAGATTTACCACCGTTATAGATTTGCGTGCATAGCCTAAGTGATGACTTCAAGGCCAGTCACTTAACCTAATAGAATTAGTTGCAACCACAGAGTATTGTTCTGAGATTAATGGCATAAACACTTCTGCTTTGTCTCTAGGTTGATATGGCAGCATGAGATCATTATCTTTCCTTCATTAGTCCCACCAGGTTCATTGGTTAATTTGATCATTTTCTGTCTCCACAGTTCCTACGGACTATAGCTATTTGCCTGAAAGCAGTTTTATTAGAGCATCCATTGGCTTCTTCATTACAGGAGGAAAAAAAGGCAAGTGAGCACATTTCTTGAACTCTATCATACTGTCTACATGTCAAGTTTGTGTGCCCTCAGCTTGCTTCTGTAGAATTAAACAATACAAATCTGAAGGGGTGAATAATTTCTCCTGCCAGATCATCTTTGCAGTAGAGATGACTAGGAGACCAACTACACTAAGTGGTACATAAACATACACACTGTGTGTACTGTTGGAACTACCATATGTGATCTTGGGGGACATGTGAATATCTTAATCTTCCTTTTGGCCATTTCGAAAGTATAAGCGCACATTACTTTTCTTGTCAATTTCAAGTGAGTGTGACCTAAAAAGAGAAAACACACATGGGTGCTGTTTGTATTCCAGGACCAGACTTGGAGGTAAGTCTTCTCCCTGAACCTTGTGTGATCACTTTGTGTTGTTGGAATCACTGGCTCTAGTTCTTAATTTTAGTTTCTGTTCTTTTTCTCTGCACCAGTTGTCCCTTTGTGATTCTTTTTTGCTGCCACACACAACCTAAAGACAGAGATTGAGTGCCTTTTGTTTATAACTGGAGTCAAAATAATGCCACATAAACTATCAAATAAATGCTCTTTAATGATACACACCTGCCATTTCATGCTATGAGGAAAAAATGGATCTGAAATGAGCATGTCATGGCTCAGGAACCAGTTTTATGTAATATTCTTTCACTGATGTGTGCTAGTTTCATTCTTCGTTGGGTTGGCTGTGTCAGTCTGGGCAAAATCAGTGCCTGTATTACAACAAGACCATCCCAGTTTTAGGGGAAAAAAAGTTTTTAAACCAATTAAAATGAAGACATCTGGAGACATCTGAAGTCATTGATTAATGAAGGTCATGGAAGGATAAAATCTCACCATTGGAAGGGACATTAAAAGTCATGTCCGTTGTCTAAGTTTCCACTGGGTACAGAAATCCCTGGAGCTTCCAGATTGTAAACTACTTTCATAGGTTGGACATGAATTCCCTTAGTTTCTGCAGTTCTAGAAATTGTGCATATTATCCTCAGGTCGCGACTTAGCATAATTTGCTTTTACATATCCTCAGTAAAAATTGGTATAAGGTTATGTCATGGTTTTACAAGATATGTTTATATATGAACATGTCATATATATGATGTGGAGTTAATTGTTTATATTGCCATAAATTAAGTGTTTTTAAAGTACAGAGATGTCTCCATTAGGAGGAAATTGAATTCTTACTAAAGGAACATCTAAAATTTCCATGGCTAGAATAATTCTAGGAACATATATTTTTGCTCTATTTTTTGTTAGTTTGCTCACTGATATCTTATAAAATTTTTAAATGATGATAGCGTGAGATATTTCCATGAAATATAAAACTCTTAAGACCAAATGAAAGACATACTCTTTTTCTTTTCTAGTGACTAAAATGTCATTTGGCTCCCTAGATTCATATTTCTTAACAGAAATGAATTTTCTCTGAATCTTGTGGAAAATTTTGTTAAATGTAATATTTTTATGATTATGCAGTCATGGTACAACAGGAAGTATTCTGTTCTAAAACTGAAAAATCAGGTGAAATTGACATCAGAAACATTATGTAAAATCTTACTATTAAAGCTATTTTAAGACAAATAAATGAAATATTTAAAAAATGCCATATTACCAGTCACATTTTTGGCATTCTCAGGTTGTGGGAGAGGGCTGCCTTCTTGTCAGGTTTACTGACTAGATTCAGAGGAAAATCCATTCAGCCTTGCCCATTACTAATGATGACCCCAGAGGAGTGGAGGCCGTGGGAGGCTGACCTCCGCCTCGGAAGCCCATTTACAAAAACAAAACCAGACCCTGCTCTATGGGTCTAAATGGGATGGCCAAATGTGGAGGTGTGCATGCAAACAAGTGTTTTCTTCTTCAATATGCCCAGCTCATTTGAATTTTAATAACTCCCTTCTGAAGCAGCTTTTGAGTTTAAATGTCTGGGTGTCACTCATCAGAGCCCAGTGGCGCTGCTGATAGGAAGGATGACAACTTTGGTGAGCTCTTTAGAGGAAGAAATGGCTTGAGAGGATAAAAATCATGCTTGGCATAGGCAGAAGAGAGAAAACTTTAGGGATAGCATGGCTTCATTGCCTCTGTATGCCATTTAGTAACTCACAAGAGGAAGAAAAATGTGATGAGTTATCCCTGATGCACACATATGCCAGGTTGAGATTGGATGTCATGATCTCAGTTTTAGCCAATGAGATTTGAGATAGTGAATATATTAATCTGCTTCAAATGTTTAGGGCTTTTCTCATTCTAGATACTCACCTTAGTACTCATGCAACAGAACATACCATACGTTCATAGCATCTATTCCTTCATACAGGCCTACATTTTAAAACCATGCCAAACAGATAAAATTCCTTCCAATTTTAAGACTGCAGTTAATAGTTTTGAATATAACTGTTTTTTTGCTATACCCTATAACATTTTCTCTTCTTCCCTAATAGCCCCACCTTCTAGCAGATATAATATTCCTTAACCCTTGTCATCATCATAATCTATTCTATGGACATTTCTTGGCTGTGCTATGCTTAAAATTTGCTTATAATCTAATTCTGCCTATCATGGAATTATTTTTTATCTTAAGGGCCTCTAAATTTTGACTCTTATTTTTGCTTCTTTTCTGTACATTTATTCTTTTTCCTGATTTCTGATCTTTGTTTTTTCTCAACCTCATGGCATATTCAGATTTCATCAAGATTTTACCTACTTTTTAAACAAAACACTTAAAATGTATTAAAAGTACTTAATAAAAATAATCATTTTTTTTGGTGATAACATTTAGGTATTTCTACCTAATCATTTAGGATTATTTTTCTTATCATTCTCTTGCTGGGGAATGTGACTTTCTAAGCTTTAATTTTTCTATTAGGCTTTAAAGTTTACAATAAGAAGTATTAATTCACAGAAAGTATATTAAATCCTTGTAAGAAAGTCAGTATGAATGGCATTTCCTTCTCGATATGGATTCATTGGTCAGCGATTTGAGTGTATAAGTGTTGGGCTTGTACATATACTATCGATAGGTAGATTCTCAGTTGATCATTTTTGGATTACTAGCATGAGATATAATTGTTGATGAGTCTAGCCAAGAGAGCAGAATATAGAATAAATGATATGAGAAAGCTATTTCTATTTTTCTGATGAAATTATGGAGTTGGTTACCAAAAGTATGTTATTTTTAAGTATTTTAGTTTGGTAATAGTTTACCTATACAATTCTTTTTAAAAAGTTATTAGAAATGAATACATGTGTATAACACTAAGTTCAAAAATGGTATGAAGAAAAAGAAAGAATCCTCTTAATCTCACCACCTAGAGATAGCCTCAGTAGATATTCCAGTGTATGTCCTCCAGATGTGTGTGTGTTATGTTATATTGAATCATAAAATGTATATTATTGTCTTTTTAAAAAATTTAACAAGTTTCCATGTAAATGGACATAATCACCACTCATCCCCTGAAAAGAAGGGTTGAGGAAGCATGAAAAGAATCCTTGCATCACTTTCTAGACAGGTTTTAATATGATATGTTTGGGGGGGTATTTAATTTCTATTTTTTTGTTGTAAACATCATAAAAATATTTGAAAGGAAAAAAGTCACCAATTATCCCATGACTTTCTAACAGCTATTATCATTTAAAAATTTTACTTTTTAATTTGTTCCTGTTATGCACACACAATGTTTACATATTTACCAGTATACATAAACTTTGTATTTTTTAACTTAATATTATATTGTAAACATTTCCCTATTTTCCATATATCTCCATAATTATCATTAAAAATGATTACCATTATCATTAATAATGATAATGACTGACTGTAGAATGTTCTGTCAAGTCGATGAATCATAACTAACCCATTTCCCTATAGATCATTTAAAATGTTTCCATTATAGAGAACATCCTTGTGCATATAGCTTTCCTTAGGATAAACTGTCAGCAATTTATTAGTGGCCAAGAGTCTGAGGATTTGATGACTACAGAGATGGCATGGCCTCATTGCTCTTCAAAAGGACTGTAGCAGATTTCAGTACCTCGGCCCTGTCTGAGTATCATAGTACAGCAGCATATCATAGAGGTTAAAAGCGTGGGAGCCAGACTGCCTGGGTTCATACCCCACTTATACTGCCTGCTGGCTATGTCACTTCAGGCAAGCTACCTAAGTCTGTAATCCTCAATTGCTTCTGTAAAGTGGAGAAAATAATTGAATCCTCTTTCTAGAGTTTTTTGTAAGGATTATGAGTTTATGAGCCATCCTCAGGCTGACGAGCTCGTTGTGAAGACAGAATATAAAACATGGACCTTCAGTCACAGTGAATGCAGCTCTGGGTGCCGGGATAGTCAAAGGTGTTGGCAAGGAGAGGAAAGGAAGGCACACTGGCACAACTTCCGATCAGGCAAGAACAGCAATGGAAGTGAAGGCACTTGAGGAAGCTCAGGTTGGGAGTTCTCTGTGTCTTTCTGCCTGTGTCCTTTTTTGCATCCCTGCATCCCTGGTGGTGCCTCTCTGGTGTCTGCCACAGGCAGGGGAAACCTTCAGTTCAGGAGGCAAGAATTCAGAAGTCAAGGCGTTGGTAGGGTGGGTTCTTTCTGGGGGCTCTGAACGAGAATCTTTTCCACGCTTTTCTCACAGCTTCACTTTATGTAACAGTGCTTAGGAAACAAATAAAGAATAAACCCTTTCTAGTTATCATATTACAAAGCAAACCGTCAGATAGATAAAACAAATGACTACAATAAAAGCCAAGCAGGTATAAAATGATACTTTAAGACTAATTTGCATTCATTGTCAGAAGGAATGAACATTTTTGTATGTATTTACTATTTGAGATGTCGTTTTTTTTTTATTAAATGTTAGATGTGCTTTAAAATTTATTTTACTTTTTATTTTAAAATAATTTAAAACTTACCAAAAAGTGAAAACAGCCAGATCACTTCTAATATTCCTTTCACCCAGAGACCCTATTCAAGTTTCCCTGACAGCCCAAATGATGGCTTTAGCAGAACAAGAATTTAATCCAGCATGTCACACTTGTCATCTCTTTGGTCCCCTTCAGTCTGGAACATTGCCTCGGTTGTTCTGTCTTTCATGACTTTAACATGTTTTAGGATTAGAAGCCAGTTGTTTTACAGGGCACTTTTCTGTTTGGGTTTGCCTGGTGTTCCTCACATGAGAGGTCAGTCACCTTTGGCAAGAATGTTACAGCCATGGAGGCCTGCTCTGCTCACTTCATCCCTTCGGGTGGTACACGGTGTCTGTCTTCCTCCACCAAAGTGATGCTAACTTTGATCACCTGGATAAGGTGATCTCTTCCAGGTGTCTCCTCATTAAAGTTCCTCCTTTCCTTTTATCATCAAGAAATATTTTATGTGGAGATATTTTGAGACTTTATGAATATCCCATTTTCATCCTACTTTCACCCATTAGTTTGGGTATCCATTAATGTTTTCTTGACAGAGTTATTACTCTGCTGATTGCCAATAGGTGATTCTTAAAATTCCATTATCCCATTTACACTTTTTGGTAGGCTTTCTTCTGAAAGGAAAAGCTGCCTCCTTCCCTCCCTCCCTCTTCCATCCTTCCTTCTTTCCTTGCTTCCTTTCTTTTTCTTTCTTCCTTTCTTTCTTTCTTTCAATATGGACTGCTGAACTCCTATTATTCAATTATTTATTATTCAGTTATTCATGATTTTGATCCTCAAATTGTTCCAGACTAGATCAGAAAGAGCCTCTTTAAGTTGACTCTTGTGTCCTTTTGAGATTACCTTATCATTCTTTGAGTACCTCCTTTTCTTTGTGGCACACAAAGATGTTCTAGGTTCATCTTGTATTATCCTCAGCCTTGTAATAGCCAGGTAACTCAACTTTCTTCTCGTGGAGAAAGATATTTAGAAGCCAAGATCTTGGGTACACATTACTGCATTGCTACTGCGATAATCACTGCTCCTAGGCCCTTTCAGTGGACAGTTAGGAAATTCTCTCTTTCTCTCCTTCTTACCCTCCCTCCCTCCCTCCCTCTCTCTCTTTCTCTCTCACATATTGTCTATATTTATTATTATATCTAGCTATATATATTGAAAAACTTGAGTTCACACCAATATCTCCAATTCAACATCACAGGCTTCCTTCTGCATTTCCTCCTTCTCATTTGTAACTTTCTTCTCTGACTTTAAGAAACCTGACTCCCATTATTCTCAATGTATTTGCCACAGTCCTGCTAAAGCTGCCTTCCTCTCTCCCAGGTCCTGATTTCCACTGAGCAGCCACCCTGCTTGGCAGCCTTCCTGGTGCTAAGGGGCTCAGGGATGTTTTTGTTTCTGATAACACTGGATGATATTGAAGTACTTGGTCCTAAGAAAGAACATCCTACCAACTCTTAGTATCTGACTGACATATTGGAATCATCAACTGTTTTCAACAGCTGTCTTGATTATAGAGTGGTTTCTGGCAAGGGGCTAAGCATCTGTTAATCTCTCAAAATATGTCATGCTGTCATTATGTCTACCTGTGTTTTCTAAGGACTTCGTCTAGAAAAATTCGACTCATCCTTTCCATCTTGTTTTAAACATTCTTTCCTCAGTGGAGGATAAGACAGGATTCCCTGATGTTCCCAGATTAGTATAGATTTCTTATGTGATACTTTGTTTTTCATAGTACTTTACATATGTGAAATTATTTGCTTAATTATTTGTGATTCTTTGTTTAAAGTCTGTCTTTCCCAGTAGACTGTGATTTCCTCAAGGGCAGGAAGAACATGTGGGTTTTATCCTAAATGCTTAGTACAGAGTACTTGGCATGTAATAGTTTTCAAGTATTTGTTGATCTACCACTTTAAACATATATATATATGTGTGTGTGTATAATCATATAATATATATATTATATATGTGTAATACATATATTATATATATTGCTTCTAAACAACACTAATGATGGAGAAGGTAAAGACATATCCACACCATACAAGCGACATGCTGGTGATGGGGAACAGACACACCAGTGGCTGTTAGCCTACTTGTTACCAGACTTTTCCTATAGGAGTTACACATGTGCATTGTGGCATTGAGATCTGATCCTTTTTGTAGCCAGAGTATGTGTGATAATGGGTCCCGTTGTAATGCATTATGTTCGGATATGCCATTTATATCAGGGTTCTTTGAGGCTGTCAACTGGATGAGGGATTTAAAGCAACTTTGTACCGGATTTTAAGACATCTGGATCCTTTTAACAAGTACTGTTAGGTCTTCTCAGTTCCAAATCCATTGTCTATAAAGCATTCCAGTATTTCTTTTTGTCTAAGGCACTTGGGTGAAAGACAGAGTGCTGTAATAAGGGAACTGATCCTTCCCATAGCTTAGATTTGGATTCTTGTGTCCAACGCTAAAGATCTCTGGGGAGGGGATCATGTGACTCTGTTCTCCCATCTTGGGGCTTGCTCTCTCTCCATACCTCCCCGCAAATGCTTAGAACTACCAGGTATTTTCTCCATTCCTAACAGCTGCTATAATTTCTTTCATTCCAGTTGGTTTCAGAATTAGTTCCCTGCAAATATAGTGGAAAATTTTGTGTGATTCTAGCTATGCTAGTCCATACTGATTCTCTGCTTTTTTAAAAAGTGGGAAATGTATTGCCTTATAGTACTTACTTGATTTTCACCCCTGTGCTCCATTTTACAAGTTCTCCTTGTTTCTGACACTTGCTTGTATATTAATTAGGTCAGTTCTAAAGAGTATGGAAGCAACATGTAAAGTGTTTAGATAGTAAAGTGCAGTTACTGGTGAAAGTTCTGTTGTCCTGTCAAGAGAGAGTTTGTTGTCTAAGCAATAAAGGATATAGAAAATGGCCATATTTTACATTGGGTCCTGGTATTAGAGGACAGGTTGAATGTCTTTCCTGATTCTCTAGATTCTCTGGAAACTGCAAGTTTTCTGTAGTGAATTCTATAGAAGGACCTGGAATATAATTTTATATAGTTTTAAAAACACTTGATCTGAGAAAAAAATTTAACAGAAATCTGCTTATGAATTAAAGATTTACAATATAGAATTGGATTTATGTCCTTAATAGGAGTGAAGAGTAATTCTTTTTTTTTTTTTTTAGAATAATAAGCTTTTCCTACCTGGTAATGGCATTTCTAGAATATAGAACATTATTTTTATAAATTTATTTATTTTTGGCTGTGTTGGGTCTTCATTGCAGTGTGAGGGCTTCTTATTGCAGTGGCTTCTCTTGTTGCGGAGCCCGAGCTCTAGGCACACAGGCTTCAGTAGTTGTGGCTCATGAGCTCTAGAGAGCAGGCTCAGTAGTTGTGGTGCACAGGCTTAGTTGCTCCGTTGCATGTGGGATCTTCCCGGACCAGGGTTCGAACCCGTGTCCCCTGCATTGGCAGGCGGATTCTTAACCACCGCACCACCAGGGAAGCCCAGTGAAGAGTAATTCTATGTCCAGATATTTACTATACTATCTGCCAGTTCATTAGGCTATTTCTATGAATCGTGAGCCAAAAGGCCCCCCAAGAGCAGCTTAAATTTTGTTGTCGTTGTTTTGTGAAATCAAAGACTCCAATTTGCAGCCAACTTTGTGTGTGGACAGCTGCCACATGTGGATAATCAGTATAGAGTTATGTGAATACCCAACCAGTTAATTCCTATCATAGCATTTTTATTTTTATCACACCTGATTTTTCCTTGTCTGTTTGTCCTGTCACTAGAGTATAAGCTCCGTGAGCATGGTGACCTCTTCTGCCTGTTCAGCACTGTCTGGTAGCTAATAGATACTCAGTTGAATAAATGAATGTGTTTAAGAATATATTTACTTTTTTGGTCAGAAATTCTTCTACTTGTAATAGCAATGGTTAACTCTCTGATAATATTTCCTATAATCCTAGTACTACATCACAAGGTGGAATTGAAATAAAGCTTCAGTTACTGGTAACACAGCATAGAAGAGTGGCAGGTGTGTTGAGCTTTTAACATTTTCAAAAAGCAAAAAAGTGTTGGTTGGAGGGGAGAGAAACAGCACTGGAAGGCACACAACTAGTTTTATTATACTTTCCCAAGTTGGCAGAGGCAAAGGTACAGAAGTAGGTTTGTTGGTGGCTACCTAAGAAAATATGCTGATTCTTGAGATAGCTGTAGAAACATCAGAGAAAGGCCTGCATTAGAAGTATGGGTTTACTAGTCATCAACGCATAAGTAGTCTGTGAAATTATGAGTAAATGAGCTTAGGCAGTGATAGCAATTATGTTAGGGTAATTTTTATTACAGAAAACAATGACTTGCTTCAAGTGACTTAGTATTTACTGCAAGGATTCATAGGTTTCCCGGAAATCTAAGGACAGAAACTATTCTCAACCCTCAGAGTATCAGGAGCAGAAAGATACCAGGCATCAAGACTTTATCTTGCTTTCTGTCTGCCTGCCCAGGGCTGCACTGTATCGATCTCTTCCGTGGATTCTGCTTTTCTCATCAAAGACTGCTTCATCCCTTTCTCTCCTTCTTGTGCTCGTGTGTGTGAGTGTGTACGTGTCTGTGTGTGTGTGGTAAAATACACATAACATAAAATTTATCATTTTAACCATTTTAAAGTGTACAATTCAGTGGCGTTTATAGTACATTCACAATATTAGGCCACTGTCTAGTTCCAGAACATTTTCATCACCCCAAAAGGAAACCTTGTACTCCCTGAGCAATTGCTATCATTCCCCCATTTCCCCCAGCCCCTAACAGCCCAAGTCTGCTTTCTGTCTCTGTGGATTTGCCTATTCTGCATATTTCATTTAAATGGCATCATATGCCATATGGCCTTTTGTGATGGGCTTCTTTCGCTTAGCATAATGTCAACGTTCATCCATGTTGTGGCAAGTATCAATATTTAGTTCCTTTTTTATGACTGAATAATATTCCAGTGCGTGGATATGCATTTTATTTATCCATTCATCTGTTCATGGGCATTTGGGTTGTTTCTACCTTTTGGCCATTATGAGTGGTGCTGCTGTGGAGATTTGTGTACAAGTTTTTGTTTGGATACCAGTTTTCAATTCTTTTGGGTATGTATCTAGGGGTGGAATTGCTCGGTCATATAGTAATTCCATATAATTTTTTGAGGAACTGCCAAACTGTTTTTCCACAGTGGCTGCACCATTTTATATTCCTACTAGCAATGTATGAGGGTTCCAATTCCTCCACATCCTTGCCAACATTTGTTCTTTCTCCATTATTATTATTATCATTATTATTATCATCCTATTGAATGTGAAGTGATCACTTAGTTTTGATTTGTGTTTCCCTAATGACTAATGAGGTTAAGCAACTTCAACTACTTGTTGGTATATCTTCTTCGGAGAATTATCTGTTCAAGTCCTTTGATCATTTTAAAAATTAGATTGTCTTTTTGTTGTCGAATTGTAAGAATTATTTGTGTATTCTGGATGCTGGACCCTTATCATATATACAATTTGCCAATGTTTTATTGCATTCTCTAGGTTGTCTTATCAATTTGTTGATAATATCCTTGGACACACAAGTTTTTAACACTGACAAAGTCCAATTCATCTTGTTTCCTTTTGTTGCCCATATTTTTGGTCATACCTAAGAATTCATTGCCAAATCAAAGGTCATGAAGACTTACCTCTATGTTTTCTTCTAAGAGTTTTACAGTTTAATTCTTATATTGTCATTGACCCATTTTAAGTTAAGTTTTGTATGTGGGGTTAGGTAGGGATCCAGCTTCATTATTTACACCTGAATACCTAGTTGTCCCAGCACCATTTGTTGAAGAGACGCTTCTTTCTCCTATTGAGTGGTCTTAGGACCCTTGTCAAAAATCAATTGGCCATAAATGTTTGGGTTTATTTCTGGCCTCCCAATTCTATTCCATTTGTTATACGTCTATCCTTATATTTGCCAGTACCACACTGTTTTGATTATTGTAGCTCTGTAGTAAGTTTTGAAATTGGTATGTGTGAGTCCTTTAAATTTTCCTTTTTCAAGATTGTTTTGACTATTTGGGCCGCCTTGCAATTTCATATAAATTTGAGAATCAACTTTTCCATTTCTGCAAAAAAGGTTGTTCAAATTTTGATAGGTATTGTGTTGAATCTGTAGATAGCTTTGAGTAGTATCATCTTAACAATACTAAATATTCCAATCCATGAACTCAAGATGTCTTTCCATTTATTTAGATTTTCTTTTACTTCCTTCAGCAATGTTTTGTACTTCCAGTGTGTGTGTCTTTTACCTTGGTTAAATTTATTTCCCGATATTTTATTCTTTTGGGTACTATTGCATGTGGAATTGTTTCTTAATTTCCTTTTCAGATTATTCATTGCTGGGATATAGAAACACAAATAATTTTTGCTTGTTGATCTTATACCCTGTAACTTTACTAACTTCTCTTTTTCTGTGTATAGGATCATGTCATCTGCAAATAGAGATAGCTTTACTTTTTCCTTTCCAATCTGGATGCCTTTTGTTTCTTTTTCTTGCCTAATGGCTCTGGCTAGAACATCCATTACAAAGTGGTGACAGTGAGCATCCTTGTCTTGTTCCTGATTGTAGAGGAAAAGATTACAGTCTTGCACCATTGAATATGATTTTCACTGTGGGTTTTTTCACAAATGCGCTTTATCATATTAAGATAATTCCATTCTATTCCTAATTTTCTGAGTATTTTTTTGTCATGAAAGAATGTTGGATTTTATCAAAAGCTCTCTGTGTCAGTTGAGATGATCATATGTTTTTCCTCCCTTCATTCTGTTAATGTGGTATATATTACATTGATTGATTTTCTTATACTGTATAGCACTTTTATTTCTGGGATAAATCCTGTGTGGTCATCATGTATAGTCCTTTTAATATGCCCTTGGATTCAGTTTATTAGTGTTTCGTTGAGAATTTACACATCTATATACGTAACAAGGAGTGGTTTGTAGTTTTCTTTTATTGTGTAGTCTTTATCTAGCTTTGGTATCAGACTAATGCTGGTCCCATAGAATGAGCTAGGAAGTATTCCCTCCTCTTCTGTTTTTTGGAAGAAACTGAGAAGGATTGGTGTGAATTCTTCTTTAAGTGTTTGGTAGAATTCACCAGGAAAACCATCTGGTTCTGAACTTTTCTTTGTTGGGAGGTCTTTGATTACTGATTCTGTCTCTTTACTTGTTATAGGTCTGTTCATATTTTCTATTTGTTCTTGAGTCGGTTTTGGTAATTTGTGTATTTTTAGGAATTTGTCCATTTCATCTAGATTATCCAATTTGTTACATACAACTTTTTCATAGTTTTCCCTTATAATCCTTTTTATTTCTGTAAGGTTGATGGCAATGTCATCACTTTCATTTCTAATCTTAGTTACTTGCATCTTCCTTCCCAATCAGTATACCTGTTATTTAATTTTCTTATCTTATTGAGTAAGCTAGGTCTTCCAATATAATATTGAAATGCCATGGTGAGAAGAAACATCCTTGCCTTGTTCCTAATCCTAGTTTTTCATCAATAAGTATGATGTTAGCTGTTTTTTTAATAGATATGCTTTATCTAGTTGATGAAGGTTATTTTTTTATAGATATGCTTTATCCAGTTGATGACATTCCGCTGTATTCCTAGTTTACTGAGAGTTTTTATCATGAATGGGTGCTGGATTTTGTCAAATGCTTTTTCTGCATTTATTGATATATATTCATATGATTTTTCTTCTTTAGCCTACTGATGTGATAGATTACATTAATTGATTTTCAAATGTTGAACCAGCCTTGCATACCTGGGATAAGTTCTACTTGGTTGTGGTGTATAATTCTTTTTATACATTGTTGGATTTAATTTGCTAAAATTTTCTTAAAGATTTTTGCATCTATGTTCATAAGAAATATCTGTAGTTTTCTTATGTCTTAGTCTGTTTTTGCTATTAGGGTAATGCCATCCTCATGGAATGAGTTAGGTAATATTCCCTCTGCTTTTATCTTCTGAAAGAGATTAAAGAGAATTGGTATAATTTCTTCTTTAAATGTTTGGTAGAGTTCAGCAGTGAACCCATCTGGGCCTGTTGCTTTCTCTTTTGGAAGGTTATTAATTATTGATTCAGTTTTTAAATAGTTGTAGTTCTATTCAGATTGTCTGTATCTTCTTGTATGAATTTTGGCAGATTGTGTCTTTCAAAGAATTGGTTCATTTCATCTAGGTTATCAAATTTGTGGGCCCTCCAGCATTGCATCAATTGTAGTTCAGATTTTCTTACCCCAGCACTGTTCCTGCAGCATCCACTCATGAGTCTCTGCTCTGATAAGCCATGACTCCCTGTATTCATCTGTCTGTCTCTCTAGTCTTGGAGGCAGCAGTTTGCCCTGTGTTCTTCCCTTTCTTAACGATCCAAGAAGAGTTGTTGATTCTTCAGTCTGTTCAGCTTTTTACTTTTATACCAGAGTGGTAACTTCCAAGCTCCTTACATGCAGAACCGGAAACCAAAAGTCTCTCCTTTTATTAAAACTTTTTTTAAATTATAAAAAACATTTAAAATTTACCATCATAACCATTTTTAAGTATACATTTATATAGTGTTAAGTATATTCACATCATTGTTAAACTAATCTCCAGAACTTTTTCATCTTGCAAAACTGAAACTTTGTACCCACTAAGCAATAATACCTACCCTTTTTCCCTTCCCCGACCCGTGGTAACCACGATTCTACTTTCCATATCTATTAATTTGACTATTTTAGATGCCAGGTATAAGTGGAATCATATAGTATTTGTCTTTTGACTGATATATCTCACTTAGCATAGTGTCCTCAAGGTTGAGGACATGTAGCATATAACAGGATTTCTTTTCTTTTTAAAGTTGAATACTGTTCCATTCTGTGTATATATCACATTTTGTTTATCCATTTTTCCATCAATGGACATTTGGGTTGCTCTTGACTATTGTGAATAGTACTGCTACGGAGGAGCTGAACCAAGATGGCAGAGTAGAAGGACGTGCTCTCACTCCCTCTTGTAAGAACACCAGAATCACAACTAGCTGCTGGACAATCATTGACAGGAAGACACTGGAACTCACCAGAAAAGATACCCCACATCCAAAGACAAAGGAGAAGCCACAATGAGACAGTAGGAGGGGCACAATCACAGCAAAATCAAATCCCATAACTGCTGGGTGGGTGACTTACAGACTGGTGAACACTTATACCACAGAAATCCACCCACTGGAGTGAAGGTTATGAGCCCCACGTCAGGCTTCCCAACATGGGTGTCCAGCAACGGGAGGAGGAATTCCTAGAGAATCAGACTTTGAAGTCTTGTGGGATTTGTTTGCAGGACTTCAACAGGACTGGGGGAAACAGAGACTCCACTCTTGGAGGGCACACACAAACTAGTGTGCGCATCGGGACCCAGGCGAAGGAGCAGTGAACCCAGGGGAGACTGAACCAGAACCACCTGCTAGTGTTGGAGGGTCTCCTGCAGAGGCGGGGTGGAGGTGGGGGCTGTGGCTCACTGCAGGGACAAGGACAGTGGCAGCAGAAGTTCTCGGAAGTCCATTTCATCTAGATTATCCAGTTTGTCACTCCTTGGCGTGAACCCTCCCAGAGTCTGCCATTAGTTCCACCAAAGAGCCCAGGTAGGCTCCAGTGTTGGGTTGCCTCAGGCCAAACAACCAACAGGGAGGGAACCCAGCCCCGCCCATCAGCAGTCAAGTGGATTAAAGTTTTACCGAGCTGTGCCCACCAGAGCAACACCCAGCTCTACCCACCACCAGTCTCTCCCATCAGGAAACCTACACAAGCCTCTTAGATAGCCTCATCCACCAGAGGGCAGACAGCAGAAGCAAGAAGAACTACAATCCTGCAGCCTGTGGAACAAAAAACATTCACAGAATGATAGACAAAATAAAAAGGCAGAGGACTATGTACCAGATGAAGGAACAAGATAAAACCCCAGAAAAACAACTAAATGAAGTGGGGATAGGCAACCTTCCAGAAAAAGAATTCAGAATAATGATAGTGAAGATGATCCAGGAACCCGGAAAAACGATGGAGGCAAAGATCGAGAAGATGCAAGAAATGTTTAGCAAAGATCTAGAAAAATTAAAGAACAAACAAGCAGAGATGAACAATACAATAACTGAAATGAAAACTACACTAGAAGGAATCAATAGCAGAGTAATTGAGGCAGAAGAATGGATAAGTGACCTGGAAGGCAGAATGGTGGAATTCACTGCTGTGGAACAGAATAAAGAAAAAAGAATGACAAGAAATGAAGTCAGCCTAAGAGACGTCAGGGAGAACATTAAATGCAACAACATTCACATTATAGGGGTCCCAGAAGGAGAAGAGAGAGAGAGAAAGGACCCGAGAAAATATTTGAAGAAATTATAGTCGAAAACTTCCCTAACATGGGAAAGGAAATAGCCACCGAAGTCCAGGAAGCCCAGAGAGTCCCATACAGGATAAACCCAAGGAGAAACATGCCGAGATACATAGTAATCAAATTGGCAAAAATTAAAGACAAAGAAAAATTATTGAAAGCAGCAAGGGAAAAACAACAAATAACATACAAGGGAACTCCCATAAGATTAACAGCTGATTTCTCAGCAGAAACTCTACAAGCCACAAGGGAGTGGCGTGATATACTTAAAGTGATGAAAGGGAAGAACCTACAACCAAGATTACTCTACCCTGCAAAGATCTCATTCAGATTCAATGGAGAAATCAAAAGTTTTACAGACAAGCAAAAGCTAAGAGAATTCAGCACCACCAAACCAGCTCTACAACAAATGCTAAAGGAACTTCTCTAAGTGGGAAACAGAAGAGAAGGATCTACAAAAACAAACCCAAAACAATTAAGAAAATGGTCATAGGAACATGCATATCGATAATTACCTTAAAGGTGAATGGATTAAATGCTCCAACCAAAAGACACAGGCTTGCTGAATGCATACAAAAACAAGACCCATATATATGCTGTCTACAAGAGACCCACTTCAGACCTAGGGACACATACAGACTGAAATTGAGGGGATGGAAAAAGATATTCCATGCAAATGGAAATCAAAAGAAAGCTGGAGTAGCAATACTCATTTCAGATAAAATAGACTTTAAAATAAAGAATGTTACAAGAGACAAGGAAGGACACTACATAATGATCAAGGGATCAATCCAAGAAGAAGATATAACAATTATAAATATATATGCACCCAACATAGGACCACCTCAATACATAATGCAACTGCTAACAGCTGTAAAAGAGAAAATCGACAGTAACACAATAATAGTGGGGTACTTTAACACCTCACTTACACCAATGGACACATTATCCAAAATGAAAATGAATAAGGAAACAGAAGCTTTAAATGACACAATAGAGCAGATAGATTTAATTGATATTTATAGGACATTCCATTCAAAACAGCAGATTACATTTTCTTCTCAAGTTTGCACGGAACATTCTCCAGGATAGATCACATCTTGGGTCACAAATCAAGTCTCAGTAAATTTAAGAAAATAGAAATCATATCAAGCATCTTTTCTGACCACAATGCTATGAGATTAGAAATGAATTACAGGGGAAAAGTAAAAAACACAAACACGTGGACGCTAAACACTTCCTTACTAAATAACCAAGAGATCACTGAAGAAATCAAAGAGGAAATAAAAAAATACCTAGAGACAAATGACAGTGAACACACGACAATCCAAAACCTGTGGGATGCAGCAAAAGCAGTTCTAAGAGGGAAGTTTATAGCAATAGAAGCCTACCTCAAGAAACAAGAAAAATCTCAAATAAATAATCTAACCTTACAACTAAAGGAACTAGAGAAAGAAGAACAAACAAAACCCAAAGTTAGCAGAAGGAAAGAAGTCATAAAGATCAGAGCAGAAATAAATGAAATAGAAATAAAGAAAACAATAGCAAAGAACAATAAAACTAAAAGCTGGTTCTTTGAGAAGATAAACAAAATTGATAAAACATTAGCCAGACCCATCAAGAAAAAGAGGGAGAGGACTCAAATAAAATTAGAACTGAAAAAGGAGAAGTTACAACAGACACCGCAGAAATACAAAGCATCCTAAGAGACTACTACAAGCAACTCTATGCCAATAAAATGGACAACCTTGAAGAAATGGACAAATTGTTAGAAAGGTATAACCTTCCAAGACTGAACCAGGAAGAAATAGAAAATATGAACTGACCAATTACAGGTAATGAAATTGAAACTGTGATTAAAAATCTTCCAACAAACAAAAGCCCAGGACCAGATGGCTTCACAGGTGAATTCTATCAAACATTTAGAGAAGAGCTAACACCTTTCCTTCTCAAACTCTTCCAAAAAATTGCAGAGGAAGGAACACTCCCAAACTCATTCTGTGAGGCCACCATCACCCTGATACCAAAACCAGACAAAGATACTACAAAAAAAGAAAATTACAGACCAATGTCACTGATGAATATAGATGCAAAAACACTCGGCAAAATACTAGGAAACACAATCCAGCAGCACATTAAAAGGATCATACACAATGATCAAGTGGGATTTATCCCAGGGATGCAAGGATTCTTCAATATACGCAAATCAATCAATGTGATACACCATGTTAACAAATGGAAGAATAAAAACCATATGATCATCTCAATAGATGCAGAAAAAGCTTTTGACAAAATTCAAAACCCATTTATGATAAAAACTCTCCAGAAAGTGGGCATAGAGGGAACCTACCTCAACATAATAAAGGCCATATATGACAAACCCACAGCAAACATCATTCTCAATGGTGAAAAACTGAAAGCATTTCCTCTAAGATCAGGAACAAGACAAAGATGTCCACTCTCAATGCTATTATTCAACATAGTTTTGGAAGTCCTAGCCTTGGCAATCAGAGAAGAAAAAGAAATAAAAGGAACACAGATTGGAAAAGAAGAAGTAAAACTGTCGCTGTTTGCAGATGACATGATACTATACATAGAGAATCCTAAAGATGCCACCAGAAAACTACTAGAGCTAATCAGTGAATTTGGTAAAGTTGCTGGATACAAAATTAATGCACAGAAATCTCTGGAATTCCTATACACTAATGATGAAAAATCTGAAAGAGAAATTAAGGAAACACTCCCATTTACCACTGCAACAAAAAGAATAAAATACCTAGGAATAATCCTACCTAGGGAGACAAAAGACCTGTATGCAGAAAACTATGACACTGATGAAAGAAATTAAAGATGGTACTAACAGATGGAGAGATATACCATGTTCTTGGACGGGAAGAGTCAATATTGTGAAAACAACTATACTACCCAAAGCAATCTACAGATTCAATGCAATCCCTATCAAATTACCAATGGCATTTTTAACGGAACTATAACAAAAAATCTTAAAAGTTTTACGGAGGCACAAAAGAACCCCGAATAGTCAAAGCAGTCTTGAGGGAAAAAAACGGAGCTGGAGGAATCAGACTCCCTGACTTCAGACTATACTACAAAGCTACAGTAATCAAGACAATATGGTACTGGCACAGAAACAGAAACATAGATTAATGGAACAGGATAGAAAGCCCAGAGGTAAACCCACGGACCTATGGTCAACTAATCTATGATAAAGGAGGCAAGGATATACAATGGAGAAAAGACAGTCTCTTCAATAAGTGGTGCTGGGAAAACTGGACAGCTACATATAAAAGAATGAAATTAGAACACTCCCTAACACCATACACAAAATAAACTCAAAATGGATTCGAGACCTAAATGTAAGACCGGACACTATAAAACTCTTAGAGGAAAACATAGGAAGAACACTCTTTGACATAAATCACAGCAAGATCTTTTTTGTTTCACCTCCTAGAGTAATGGAAATAAAAACAAAAATAAACAAATGGGACCTAATGGAACTTAAAAGCTTTTGTACAGCAAAGGAAACCATAAACAAGACCAAAAGACAACCCTCAGAATGGGAGAAAATATTTGCAAACAAATCAACGGACAAAGGATTAATCTCCAAAATATATAAACAGCTCATGCTGCTCAATATTAAAAGAACAAACAACCCAGTCCAAAAATGGGCAGAAGACCTAAATAGCCATTTCTCCAAAGAAGACATACAGATGGCCAAGAGGCACATGAACAGCTGCTCAACATCTCTCATTATTAGAGAAATGCAAGTCAAAACTACAATGAGGTATCACCTCACACCAGAATGGGCTTCATCAGAAAATCTACAAACAACAAATGCTGGAGAGGGTGTGGAGAGAAGGGAACCCTCTTACACCATTGGTGGGAATGGAAACTGATAACAGCCACTATGGAGAACAGTATGGAGGTTCCTTAAAAAATTAAAAATAGAATTACCATATGGCCCAGGAGTCCCACTACTGGGCATATACCCAGAGAAAACCACAATTCAAAAAGACATATGTACCCCAATGTTCACTGCAGCACTATTTACAATAGCCAGGTCATGGAAGCAACCTAAATGCCGATCGACAGATGAATGGATAAAGAAGTTGTGGTACATATATACAATGGAATATTACTCAGCCATAAAAAGGAACAAAATTGGGTCATTTGTTGAGACATGGATGAATCTAGAGACTGTCATACGGAGTGAAGTAAGTCAGAAAGAGAAAAACAAATATCATATATTAACGCATGTATGTGGAACCTAGAAAAATGGTACAGATGAACCAGTTTGCAGGGCAGAAATTGAAACACAGATGTAGAGAACAAATGTATGGACACCAAGGGGGGAAAGTGGTTGGGGGGTGGGGGGATGAATTGGGCGATTGGGATTGACATGTATACACTGATGTGTATTAAATTGATGACTAATAATAACCTGCTGTATAAAAAAAAAAAGGTACTAATAGGGAAGGACTCTAAGACACATCAATAAGTGAGAAAAATAAGGTATAGTAGAACGGAGAGTTATAATATGCTTTATTTGCCTAAAAAATAAGAATGATTTTTCTGCTTTTTGAACTATGTGAATAAATTATTATATAATTTTGAAAACGAAACCAAAAAAATAAAGTAACTGTTTTACTGTCAAAAAAAAAAATAGTACTGCTACAGACTTGGGCATGCAAATATCTCATCGAAACTCTACTTTCAGTTCTTTTGGAAGTGGGATTGCTAGGTCATAAGGTAGGTGTATTTTTAATTTTTTGAGGAGCCATCATACTGTTTTCCATAACAGTTCTATTTTATAATCCCACCAGAAGTTCACAAGGGTTCCAATTTCTCTACATCCTCACCAACACAGTTTTTTTCTATTTTTTTAAAAAATAGTAGCCATCCTAATGGCCGTGAGGTGATATCTTACTGTGGTTTTGATTTGCATTTCTCTGATGATTAGTAATGTTGAACATCTTTTCATATCTTTGTTGCCATTTGTGTACCATCTTTGGGAAAATGTCTTCAAACTCTTTGCCCATTTTTATATGTTTCTCCTTTTCCCTTTCCCTATGCTTCTCCTTTCTTGACTGTTTGACCTTTTATTGACTCTGCTTCTCCCTGTTTTTCAACTTCTACTAATTGTTCTACTTTTCTTGCTGACTCTGCATGTGCTTCTCCTTTTTCCTATGCTCCTCCTTTTTGTAGCTGTTTTTCCTTTTGCTGACTCTGACCTCCCTCTGCTTCTCCCTTTTTCAGAGTCTGCTGATTCTGTTACTTTTTCTGCCTCTGCTTCTCCTTTTTGTGGCTGTTTTTCCTTTTGCAGACCCTGCCCCTGCTCCTGCTTCCCCACTTTTCAGGGTCTGCAGATTCTGCTGCTTTTTCTGCCTCTGCTTCTCCTTTTCCTGTGCTGCTCCTTTCTACAGCTGTTTTTCCTTTTGCTGACTCTCCACTTATTTCTCCTCCCTGTTTTCAGCATCTGCTGATACTTCTACTTTTCTACTGCTTTTTCTGACTCTGCTTCTCCTTTCTCCTGTGCTTCTCCTTTTTCCATGCTTCTTATTTCTGCAGCTCTTTTTTCTTTTGCTGACTCTGCCCCTACTTCTGCTTCTGCACTTTTCAGGGTCTCCAGGTCAGCTGCTTTTTCTGCTTCTGCTTCTCCTTTTTTCCTGTGCTTCTCCTTTTTCCTGTGCTTCTCCTTCTCCCGTGCTTTTCCTTTCTGCAGCTGTTTTTCCTTTTGCTGACTCTGCCCCCATCTCTGCTTTCCCCTGTTTCGGTGTCTGCTGCTGCTGCTTTATCTGCTGATTCCACCCCTGCTTTTCCTTTTCCTGCTGATGCTTTTCCTTTTGCTGATTCTGCTTCTCTTTCTGCTAATGCTGATTTCCCTTCTGCTGCTTATGTTGATCCTGCTGCTGCAGTTACTTCTCCTTCTTGGTCTGCTACTTTTTCATACATCATTTCTGACCTCCTTGTAACTTCACTTCTATATGGCCCTCAATGGCTACTCCAATCCTGGCTTCACCTTATGGCTGCACTTAGAACTGCTAGAGTGTCTCATTTTTTTCAATTTCAAATTACCTCCCACCTGAAAAATAAAAAAGAAAAAGAAAAGAACATGGTGCTATGTCACAGATAGCTGGTGAACCTATGGATTAGCTGTTATATCCGGTGCTCACCTGTGGAGCAGTCAGCCATGGCACAGGCTGAGGAGAAGAAGAAGCAGGGATCACATGGGACAGAATGTACCATTTAGAGCCACAGGGACTGAAGGTAAACAATTCTCCTGAGAAGGAGATGGACCTGAGTGGTAGTGATTGTCTCCTTTTCTAGAAGTGGATTAAGGAGTGAGTGAGCAATAAGGCAATAATGTAGAGTAAGTTACTCTTTGTAGGAAGCTCGATGAAAAGACATGAGAGAACATGGAAGAGAGTTAAGTAGCAATGTGGAATATTCCTATCCAGGCAAGAGGGAAAGACTGGAGACAAATAAGAGAGAGAAGAACAGAGGGAGCAAAGTTTCCAGCAAGTGAGAATTGAAAGGTTGAACACAATTGAAGCTGTGACACCAAATCCTTTGAAACTAGTAGAAAGGAGGGAAAGTTGGCATGTTCCAGTTTCATGATGCTGTTGAAGTATTTTATTATTTTTTTCCTTTCTGTTGCAGGTCCTGAATCTGTGCCTCCTTCCCTTCTCAAAGTTGTGATGAAACCCATAGCAACTGTTGGAGAAAGCTACCAGTATCCTCCCGTGAACTGGGCTGCACTCCTCTCTCCACTTATGAGGCTAAACTTTGGTAAATATCATGTTTTTAGGTCTTCAGACTCTGCTTTTAGGATGTGACCTGAATAGAAAATTGTGTGTCACAATTGGTAGTGACTGGATGGATGTCTGGGTACTTGAGGTTTGTCTTCTTGGATGGGACAGCTGGGTTACTTTCACTGAGTCACTTTCTAAATAGCTGAGGGGGAGGGGAAGGAGGTTTGAAGACACAGACCAGATGCACTCATCAAAACAATACTCGACTGAGATGGTGCATGTCGCTGGGCGTGTGGTGCAGGTCCCAGAAAGCCTGGTTTGATGGTTATCAAGCTGCATTTTCAGAACTCCAGGTTTCAAGGAAATGCCCTATGGGATGCTGTATTAGTTTGCTATTACTGCTGTAACAAATTACCACTTAGTGGCTTGACTTAGTGGCTTGAAACAACACAAATTTATTATCTTATAGTCCTGTAGGTCAGAAGTCCAACATGGTTCTCACTGGGCTAAGATCAAGATATCAGCAGAACAGCATTCCTTCCTAGTTGCCGAGGGGAGTGATGTGGCCTGAATGTTTGTGTTCCCTGAAAATTCATATGTTGAGAACCTAAACCTCAATGTGATGGTATTAGAGGGTGGGGCCTTTGAGGGTGATTAGGTAATGAGGGTGGAGCCCTCATGAATGGGATTAGTGCCCTTATAAAAGAGGCCCCACAGAGCTCCCCAGTCCCTTCCACAATGTGAGGACACAGCAAGAAATCAGCAGTCTGCAACCTAGAAAAGGGCTTTCACCGGAACCCAACCATGTTGGCACCCTGGTCTTGGACTTCCAGCCATCGGAACTGTGAGAAATAAATTCCTGTTGTTTATAAACTACCCAGTCTGTAGTGTTTTGTTATAACAGTCCAAACAGACTAAGACAGGGAGAATCCATTCCCCTTCCTTTTCCAGCTTCTAGAGGATGCCCGTACTCCTTGGCTTGTGGCCCCCTTTCTCCATCTTCAAAGCAAACAACAGAGGGCTGAAGACCTCTCATGCTGTCATCTGTCTGGTTCTCTGAAGACAGGAAAGGTTTTCCATATTTAAGGATTCATGTGATTAATGGGTCTATTTCAGTAATCGAGGATAATCTCCTTATCTCAAGGTCTTTAACCTTAATCACATCTGCAAAGTTCCTCTGCCATACAAGAGAACATATTCACAAGTTCCGGGGATTAGATATAGGCATCTTTGGGGGCCATTATTCTGTTTACCACAGGTACTTTGTGGTGAGAGGCAAAGGGAATGCACATCTCAGTTTGTCCACAGCAACCTCTAGTATGGAGTTAGAGTATTAGCATAGGCAAATTTAGATGCATGTATTTGCCCCCCACCTCCAAAAAAAAAAAAAAAAAAAGAGGGAGAACAACTTTAACAGTGCTAGAAATTGTATATGTGTGTGTATTTGCCATGAGTGCTCTTTTACAGTAGGTGCTTACTTACATATGATATACAAAAAGATTTGTATACTTTATGTACAGTTTAAGGGATAATCAAAGATTATTTTGACTGAACACAATTTTTATTTGAATGCTTTCATTTGAACCTAATCCTATATAAGATATGATCTCACCATACTATGCTTCCAGATCTCACCATACTATGTTTCCAGAAAAATATGTTCCCCTGCCCCTCCCCTGCTTTTGTGTGCTATATGGAAGATGTTGGTGTTTTAGTAAAAATCCTTAGTAAAAAGAAGAAAAAAGGTCTGGTTGGGAAGATGCATCTGCCGACTGGGATCAGGCTTAAAAAGACTGGGTCACTAGAGAACATGGATACATCTCTAAGGCCTTCCAGATTTGTCTATGTGCTGAATGTAAGATGGAGAGGAGAGAAAAACAGAAACGAGATTTTTAGCTAGAATTTTCTCAAATTTTTAATAGTATTTGAGTGTTTAGGTTTGTCTAGACATCACAAGAGAACTTTCCTGAGCTATTTCAAGATCCCTGCCAGTTCCAAAACTCAAGCCTCTGATACAGCGGGTACGTTCTTTTGCTTCGTATCTAAAAACGTCTCTTGAAATACCTTATGGTTTGCTGAAGTTCCATTACCTTTAGACATCACACACAAGTTCTTTTACCTTTAGATGTCTGATTTGAGACATTGAAGACTGAATATGAGTTAAGAGAAGCAGCTATATTACAGATAGTTTTTTCCTTTCTTCTCTTTCAGGTGAAGAGATTCAGCAACTGTGTCTTGAAATCATGGTGACCCAGGCTCAGTCATCCCAGAATGTCGCTGCACTGTTGGGAATATGGGTGATGCCACCACTGATCCATGGTCTGAGTGTATGTAGTAATTAAGGATGTTGAGCAACAGGAGGATATGGTTCTTTTGGGGGAGATCAACATTCATTTGTGTGTGAGCTCTCAAAGTCAAGAGTGGACAAATGGGATTTCACAGTGAGGACTTGACAATAGCTGGACAGCAAATTGGAAAATTGTGGGACACAGAACTCTGCCATAGCCATCACCATTCATGCTTTCAGCTGCCATTTATTACAAGAAAAAGGGACAGTGATGATCAGAGATATTAAAATTCCTTTCTCAAGACCATACAGGTAGAAAGTTGTACAGTTATTGGAACCTGGGTTTGTTTATATGATATGCAGTCATTTCAGCAGGTATTAAAAGAAAGGCAAATCCACACACACTGGATTAATGATCCCTCCCTTTCACAGAAAGGCAGCAATTAAGGCGAGCCTTGAAGGCTTGGTAGGATTTCATTAGGCATCAAGTTAGAGACACAAGGGAATGTAAGTGGGAAGGTGTATGTGGGGAGAGTAGAACATCTTTGCCAATGGTGTTCAGTTTGAGTAAAGTGCTGAGGGAGAAGTGATCTAGCCTGGTATTTATGATAGAGGGGGCCAGCACCTTCCAGGGCACCTTCCTACCTTCTAAGGGTAGGTAGGAAGAATAGGGTGAGATTATTTAAAGATGTATAATTTTGGGTACATTTCAAGGTAGGACCCCCCAAAAAACCACATTCCATGATTCCTTAGAGGTTTACCAATTAATTATAAGCTAAATGATCTCCTCTTCGTTATTCTTCTATTCTAGGAGGCTTTTAATTCTTTGAGGATAGTGCAAAACCCTCTTATTATTTCCTCAGTCTTTTTGGCTTTAGTCTGTACTCTGTACTTCTTTTTTTTTTTTAAGCTTTCCTACATCTCCTGATTCTTTTTAATTGAAGGTCAGTGTTACTGAGGTTTGCGTCCTTTCCATCAGCTGTTATTACCAGTCTGCTCCAAACAGCTCCCATTTAGCTACCACTTAATGAGCACTGGTTATGTACCTGCTGCTGGTAAGCACTCAATGAGTACTTTCAGACATCAGATTTAATCTCTCTTCAACCCTGACAGGCCAATTTTTTTTTTTACAGCTCTATTGAGTTGTAATTTATATTCCATAAAATATGGCTATTTTAAGTGTATAATTTGATGGGTCTTACTTAGTACATTTATATATTTTCATCCATCACCAATAATATTTCCATCACTCCAAAAAGTTCCGTCGTGCCTACTTATAGTTAATCCCCACTCCCAATCTCAGACTCAGGCTACTACTGTTCTTTTTGTCTCTATAATTTTGCCTTCTTTAAAGAACTTTCATATAAATTTAAATTTCATATAAACTTTAGAAATTCTTTAGAATGGAATTGTACAGTATTATATCTTTTGTGTCTGGTTTATTTCACTTTTGAGAAGTAGATTTTATTCCCATTTAATAGGTTGATGAACTGAAGCAAATGGAGGTTAAGCAAAGTTTACATAGCAAATAAATGGAAGAGTCCGGCTGACTCAAAAGCCTGTGTCTTGAACACTGTTCTGTTAATGCTTCCTTCCTTTTGAATCATCTATAATTCTAACAGCCTGTTTTTTTGATCTCAGACATTTTTCCAGGTTTTAGTTATCCTTCCATTTCTCTTTTAGATCTGTCCTATTTCTTTTTTATTTTTTGCATTTGTCCTTGATTAGGAACCTTTCTTATTTGTTAATTAACAAATTTTGTAAATTCATTTTTTAAATTATGTACCTGCTCATTTGAAAAATGATCTGAAATGGCATGTTTTTTAACATGAAATCTTCTGTAACTCATGAAGCTATATTGATCTTTTTTTGAAATATACTGGTTTTTGTCAGATTTTATTTTTTAAAGCACTTCTTTTAGATTTGCTGCTCCTTTAGTATCATACTTAATGTTTCTAAGATTTTTGAAGCCTGCTTTCTCAAAGTCTGTGGCTCACAGCTATCATTAACTATGCCCCTTCGTAGCGCTCCTGAACTCTTAAGATGCTATGGTCAGTTCCACACGCTTGGCTGGTTCTTCTTTGCTCAGAAATGGCCCCAGAATGCCAGTTCCCCTCGTTATTTCTTTATTCTTCCTCAGAAGAAGAAATGAATAATAATAGATATTCTGTTTAGTCGATTTCCAGCAGTTGAGCCTTCATCTTCAGGAGCTTTTCTTGCCAGAGAATGTGACCTTTTAAGACTGAATAGCAACTGTCATGTTCTTTTAGAAGTAGCATTTTATTCCCCTCGCTGAAGAGATCCAAGGTTTAAGCTGAGTAGTTCACAGATGGATTGGCAGATACCATATATCCACACGAGTCACCCTGGATCAGAAGTCACCGCAGCCGCTAAAATTACATGCATCGGTGGTCCATTAGACCATGAAGCTGTGGGGAAATGAGGGTCTAGGAAACAACCTGAAGTTTTTATGTTTCACCTGAACCTTTTATCTTTCAAACACAGTGATGACCTAGAGGTTTTGAGCATTACAAACCCAGACTTGCCTGTTTACATCTGACCTCTTCTGTTTTGCTTTCAGCTGAATATCAAGAAGTACCTCCTGCTATCTGTGCCTTCGTGGATAAAACACGTCTCTGATGAACAGATCGTGGGTTTTGTTGAAAGCTTGATGGTGACAGTTTTTAAAGCAGCTTCCCCACTCTCCAAACCTGAGTTATGCCCGAGTGCCTTACAGGGTCTGAGCCAGGCCATGAAACAGCCCAGCCCTGCCTACCACCTCTGGAGTCTGCTCAGCAAAGCTACTGGGAAAATTTTTGACCTTCTGCCAAATAAGATTCGGGTGAGGAACAAAAATATTTACATTCCTGACAATTTATGTTTGGGATTTTTTTTAAAGCCTTTTGGCAAAGCAGGGAGGTATATGTTTTAAGAATGTGGTGGGAAGGCTAGCAAGAAATAACCACATTCTTCACTAAGAATGTTTGCTTCCAAGATCTAAATTGAGGTTGAATATTTAGAACCAACGTTTTGAGCACGCTCAGAAGCAGGTTAACCAGTGCGGCACCAGGAAGTTTGCTCTTAGGCCTTTTACCAAATGCCCGTAGAAGATGAGCACGTTCAGAAATCCTTACACTTGGACTTCCCTGGTGGCACAGTGGTTAAGAATCCGCCTACCAATGTAGGGGACATGGGTTCGAACCCTGGTCCAGGAAGATCCCACATGCCATGGAGCAACTAAGCCCTTATGCCACAACCACTGAGCCTGCACTCTGGAGCCCATGAGCCACAACTACTGAAGCCCACACGCCTAGAGCCCGTGCTCCGCAACAAGAGAAGCCACTGCAACGAAGAGTAGCCCCTGCTCGCTGCAACTAGAGAAAGCCCTGGCACAGCAAGAAAGACCCAACGGAGGCATAAATAAATAAATTTTTAAAATAAAAAAAAAGAAACCCTTATACTTTACACCTGGGGAGTCCTTGGGCGTATTGTCTGACCCACTATTTACATCAAGTGACTTAATACTAGCCTTGCCTCTCCCCCAACAGACTTCTGAAATGTAGTTGTGCAAAGAAGTTAAAAATCCATTCGGAATGATGGGTTCTGATAAAAAGAAAATAGTACAGTCAAACAAAATACACGCAACAACAGGACAGATTTTTTAATTTATTTATTTATTTTATTTTATTTTTGTGGTACGTGAGCCTCTCACTGTTGTGGCCTCTCCTGTTGCGGAGCACAGGCTCCAGACGCGCAGGCTCAGCAGCCATGGCTCACGGGCCCTCTTCCCGGACCGGGGCATGAACCCGTGTCCCCTGCCTCGGCAGGCGAACTCTCAACCACTGCACCACGAGGGAAGCCCGAAAGGTGTTTTTTAAATGATAAAAATTGGTCACAAGTTTTGGCTTGGTTAAAATTAAAATCTCATCAGCTGCTGTTCGTGGAGATAAGCAAATCTAATGATTTTGTCAGAACATTGAGAATATACGTGTTATTTTACACTGTATTTTGACATGCTTTGGATTTTTCTTTACCAGAGAAATGATCTAGAGCTGTATATCAGTGTAGCAAAATGCCTCTCGGAAATGACAGATGATGAAGCCAATCGGGTTGCCCAGATTACTGAGGTAATAACATATCTATGTGTCTTTTTATTATTGAGGTGGAAATTACAATTGAGATGATTATAGTATCCTTTTGGCTGAAGCTAGCTTTGCTTCATATTTGTTTGTTACTGGATAATTTCAGGAAACCATCTTTTTCACTGTGGGGTCTCATGTCCAGCCTAGTATGGTTGGATATGTAGTAGTATATAAATGGATAGATGAATGAATAACTTTTTAACCTAATTAATCCCACTTTGTCAAGAACATTTTAGTGTTACTGATGAGCAAAAATAAGTACAGGACATCTTCAATACAAAATCCACAAGAATGGAAATATTCTGACCAAAGAACTTTCTGGTGCATGGTGGGCACATTTATTTTTCTTCACCTGATACTTATCCTTTTGAAATGAAGAAAGGTGGCTGATTGAAAAACAAACACTATTATCACTGACACAAGATAACAAGTACCTCTCAGACCCATACCGAATCAAAGGATGAATAAGCGAAAAGCAGCATAAGAGTAAAGTTGCCAGATTTAGAATATAATACAAGATACCTTGTTAAATTTGAATTGCAGATAAAAAATGAATAATTTTTCAGAGTAAGTACATCCCAATGGGACCTACTTATTCAAATGGCATCCCTGCATACCAGGTAATACCAAAGGTCTAGAGGACTGGGAGCCCTCACATCATGGGTGGTCATCTTATCATTTATTTCACTATATGGCAGATTGGCCTGTTAAGTTGAATCCTTGAATCCTCTGCATTGTATAGCTGTGATGCTCAAACTGTGGCCGACGGACCCACAACATCGGCCTGGCAAGTGATGAGAAATGAAAATTCTGGAGTCTCACTCCAGACTTACTCGATCAGAAACCCTGGAGGGAGGCCTAGTGGTGTGTGTTTTAACAGTCCCTCCCGGTGATTGTGGTTCATCCTAAGGTTTGAGAAGCACTGTTAGAATATTTGGAATATCGGCCTTTTGGAGATGTTTGTTTTAGGCAAGGATAAGCGGTATAAGGAAATGCTTGAGAGAGTGGACTCTGGAGCCTCACCGCCCTGGTATGAAAGCCAGTCTCTCATTTACTAGCAACGTGACATTGGTGAAGTGTCATAACCTCTCTCTGCCTCGGTTTCCTGATCTATAAAAGGGAGATAATAGCGCCTACCTATTAGGGTTGTTTTGAGAGTTAAATGGCTTAATCCATGTTAAGTTGTTGGGCAAGTGCCTGACCCAAGGCAAGTACTCAGTAATAACTTATTATCATAATTATTACGTTCATGTAATTTATTACAACTTGTTATATTCATGTTACATTGTTCGAAGTAATTAATATAATGTACTTTGGGGTACCTAGAGCTAAAAGTTGCTGTTATTCACTTGGGTTTCTAAAGTGCCATTCAGAAGATTGTCACTAGAACATTCTAAATCCTGTTCTGGTGTCCCCAAAAGAGTTAATGTGTTCCGCTGAGCCCTTGTTTTCTATTCATTTCTAGAAAGAACACAGGTAAGAAGAAGGTACAGGTAAAGAGCTCAGACTCCTTGGGTTTCAGCTCTTACTCTCTGTGGCAGTAAGCAAGTTGCCTAACTTCTCTGCTTCAGTCTCCTCATCTGTAAAGGAGGGATGATAATACTAATCTATTGCTCAGTGTTAGAATTAAATGCGTAATTCAGTGGTCCTCAAACTTTTTGGTCTTGTGACTACGTTAGTGTCTTAAAAACTATTGAGGACTCCGAAGAGCTTTTATTTATGTGGATTATATCTGTCAATATTTACCATGTTAGAAATTAAAACTAGAAAAATTTTAAAATATTTACTTAAAAGTAATAATAATAAACCCATTGCATCTTAACATATGTAAGAAAAAACTATTTTCCAAAAAACAAATTAGTGAGAAAGTGGCATTGTTTTACATTTTTGTAAGTCTCTTTATTGTCTGGCTTAATAGAAGACAGCTGGATTCTCACAGCTGCTGCTTCATTCAATCTGTTGTGATGTTGTTTGGGTGAAGTATGTGAAGAAAATCCAGCCTCACACAGATACGTAGGTGGAATGGGGAAGAGTGTGTTAACAGTCTTTTCTGATAATTGGGGATGTCTTTCTTTGATACTGTACCAAAGCTCAGCAAGTGTTGGTTTCTTATAGGTTAGTTGAAATGTGGAATCTGAAACCGTATCAGTGAACTTCACATACTCTGTTACATTAAAATCCATTGGTCCATTGCACTCTGGGTCTTTTACCAATGCATGATTTTGTAAGATATTATTGCAAGATTTGTAAGATATATTGGTCATTTGGAAAATACTGAGTCACTAAATTTTGAAAATCTTCCAAATGTTGGTACATTTCATTATAAAATATCAAAACATCACATTTGCCAGTATCACCAGTAACTTCATCAGAAAAGTCTTTTACGTATCTGCTACTAAAGTCATAGTAGCAGATACAGATTTTCCAAAAATCGAATTTTCACTTAAAAGCTCACATTTTATCATTGGCAATAAATACTGTCAAGTATTTTCCTTGAAGTGACAGCCTTACTTCCTTCACTTTTAAAAAATAATCAAATAGTTTTCATAACCGTAGTTTGTCCATCAATTATTCTTTTCAACTAAATGGCGTTCCATGAGTAGAGTGGCTATTTCAGCTCACAACTCACTCTCACAACTTTCTCCTTGAGATGACCATCACACTTGGGGATGCAGCACAAGTTTTTTATGCATACTTCCCATTTGGTCATACAGAATATTACAAAGATGTACTCAAGGGCAGAGGTTTAACAAAACTAGTAATTTTTATTGTTTAAAGGATATTTTAAATGAAACTAGCTTTTTAAAAAATTGCAAGTGTCAGTGAAAAATACAATGAACATTACTACAGTTTGGGGTCTTATGAATATAGTTTGACCTCACAGACCCTCTAAAAGGGTCTTGGGGTGCCCCATAGGTCTGTGTACCACCCTTTGTGAAGCGCCAAATTAACACAGGTTAAGTGCTTAGAATGGTGCCTGGCACATAATAAGTACTGTATTTGTTAGTTATCATTATTATTATTTGTGTATCTTTACTAAATATCCTCAACAATTAACCCCTGAAATCATTTATGGTTTTTATGAGAAAACAGGAGGTGACATTACAACCATCTGTCTGTAGGTACATTTTAATATAGCACGCAGGCAGGTAGGTCACACAGTGCAGGAAACGAACAGTTTTAGCATTTGGAATGGTAATCAACTTCAAACTCACCCTTTCTCTTTTGCCCTTGCCCCGAGGTCCTATAACAATTTCAGTTAATTTAATAGTAACTGAACAATTTGCTTTTTTGCAGAACAGCCTAGAAAAGGCTGCCTTTGTCAGACTATACTTGGTCTCTCAAGGACGATTCCCCTTGATGGGCTTGACTGATGTGCTCAGTGTTGCTATTCGGCACCATGAAAAAGACACACTGGCCTGGATGATACTGCACAGCTTATACCAGGCACGGATTGTGAGCCACGCCAACACCGGTAAGGCCAGCTGGAGGCGAACATCAGGAACAGAAAGATGTACCTACCATCTTGTAGGTTGTAATTGTTTCCTCAACTTAACTAGTTTAGTGCTTCTTGACACAGGCGAGGCCTTGTTACCCCAAATGAGTAGCACCTTGGATAGAAACCAGCAATTACAGCTCACAACACCAACTCTTTGGAGGTGGGAGTGAATTCTACTGGTGACTTTTATCTTGTTTTTGGCCCTCCAGGCCCTCAGAGACATAAACAAGTTTATCAGGTTGATTCTGCCTGCTTCCTTTCTCAAGCAGATGGATGCTGATTGATTCTCCCTGATGTTTTCATGAAAACGGCTTTTGGGTGGTCATTTTACAAAGAGAAAAAGAAAGCAGCAACGACAAATTAGTTATTCTATAGAAGAACTTCTCAGGAGTGAGAAGAATAAAATCTGGACACCCTTACTACATCCTCAAGCAGAAGCTGCAGGCATGAAGCTCTGCTGATGAATGATGCAACTTTTAGACTTTATACTTTAATAATCATCTAAAGAGGGAGCTCCCTCATTTCTCCTCCATGCCTTTGGTCATATGCTTATAATTTCTCAAGTCTACATTCAGGTCCTGAAGGCATCTGGCTTCAGCAGATCAAACGTGGCTGGGAAGCCCTTGTGACCCATCATCCCCATGTCTTGTATCTTGAAGGCTTTGAGAGAAAACTGACAAATACAATTGTAATACTCCTTGCAAGACTGTGTAGGAAATTTTGATTCATCCTCCTCTTTGGCAACTGAGAGAGTTGTCTCATGTCCACAGTAGCGCCAGCCCAGTGAAAAGTGAACCTGTGATGAGAAATGAGATTTTTTACTCTAACTCGAAAGTGTATTTATCAGGCAGAAAACTAGCAGGTACTCCCTATTAAGCATGAAGGTACATGAAGGAAACAAATGTGATATTGCCTTTGGTCCTAACTAGCTGGCGTTCAAATTTAGTTACCATTTTCCTCTCATGCACTAAATTTTAAGATGTTTCCAAGTAGTCTCTGCTGTGCTGAAAATCCTCATTTTTTTAAAGGAAAAATTAATATTTATGTTGATGTTTGTTCTCCAGTTAGCCTTTAGTAGCTGTGTTTTGTTCTTTGTTTGTTTTTAATGTCTTTAGGATAGGTATTCTCTATGATTTTTGCATAAATTGGGAATATTTAAGGAAGGGAAGACTATAAAAACAACTACTTATCAAGGATTTAACATTACTAACTAGTTGGCGTGCCCAGTTTCTCCTAGTGTGTTTCATGGTGAGCAACTCCAACAAATGCATTTCACCATTTTATCACAGATTTGAAGAATAAATTAGCTTTTAAAAATAAAGACCAAAATATGGTCATCTGATGTGAATAGTATCAAAAACTCTCTCACGGGTGAGCACAAGTCTCAGGTACCATAAAAGGACTTGAAACTGTCGCACAGAGTCCTCGGCGGGTGTTCTGCTTTAGTTATGACGGTAATCGCTGATCTGTTGTACATTGCAAAGGAAAACCATGGTCTGGTAAGAAATATCCTTTTGTTTCAGGCGTGTTGAAGAGAATGGAGTGGCTCTTGGAACTGATGGGTTATATCAGAAATGTTGCTTACCAGTCAGCATCTGTTCAGAACGTGGCTCTTAATGAGGTAAAATGTAGAGGAGCCATTTGTGGCTTCCTTAAAATATAGAGGATATTTACTCTCCCAAAAGAGGAACATGTTGCTGCTTGAAGCTTTCTTTCCTTCCTTCCTTTTATTTTTGGGAAACAAGGATGACAATTATCTGACGTCACAAGGAAACGGATGTTCTTACCAGGCTTTAGGAGATGCCCATGGCTGCTCTTTGAAAAATATTTTCAACAGAACCACGTTCCTTGACAGGCAGTACACAAAGGATTCTAGCTGGAGGGGGAAACTGGGATCCTGTGTACTTGGGCTGGACCCCACAAAGACTGGGGTACAGGGCTCTGGCCTCCGCACTGGCGCAGAGCACGGCTTCAAACACCTGGTTTGGAGGGGTTCCTGAAGTGTATCCAAGTAATCTCTGTTTGTGCCAATACTTAACATGCATATATTGGAGGGAAATTTTCACCCCACCTGCAAAATGACCTATGACCCAAAAAAGGTTAACCACCACTAGTACTGGGTGAGTAAAACAAAAAAAGATTAAAAAATGAAGGACAGCACTTTCCTACTCTCCTCATTTTCTTGACTCAGCTGCCCAATGTGCATTTTTTTTTTAGTATTTTTTCCATAGCCATGTTTCATGGGTCTCCTGTTTGCTGTGTGAGCAAAATATGCATAACCTGGGATGTTGTTTGATATTCTGCCCAGCTCTTCTGCAGAGTTGTGTGTCTTTTTGAAATTTTCATTAGTGAGATTAGGCATTTTAAGAGATTGAGGGGTACTTTAAAAAAATTTTTTTTGAGTTAGCATAATCTTTCCTCTTTTTATTCTGATTTCCAGTTTGTATTAACCTTCTCTGCTTTCTTACAAAGTCTTTTGAAACTTAGAAAATACAGATAAACAGAAAGAAGAATAATTTAAATCACAGTAGTACAGTAACTCAGAGGTAGCCCTTGTTACCACCATTTCTACAAGTGTCTAGATTAGACTATAAAATCTAAATGCATGGATTCTAAACAGATTTTTTTTAATGCATGTGGAGAGTCATTTTTTGTTTCTGTTTAAATACAGAATACACTATACATATTTTTGAAAATCAGTTTTGGCCACATAATAATAAACCTAAATACCCCTGTCTGTATCTCTTAATTTTTAAATCTCTTTGAAAACACCAAAACAGAGGAATGTTTGGATCTCAGTATGATTAGGTGTTAAATAAATTATGTTTCTCTTGAAATGTTAGAACGCTAATAATGAAACTATTGGGCCTTCTGTCCTCACAAAAGAGGATCCTTCAAACCTTCTGAAACCCCAAAATGTCTCTTCATTAAGCATGGAAACAGTTTGCTATTCGGTCCAGTCCCTCTTCTGGGGTAGGGGTGGGGCAGGCAGAAGGTTTGAGTGAAGGGGAAGATAACATCGCCTCATGATGGGGGCTGTGTATGTGAACATGTGTTACTTTGCATTGTTAAAGCATGTGACCTGACCTTGTTCCTATTTCTACTGTAGGCTTTGGATTTCTTGTTGCTGATATTTGCAGCAGCAGTGGTTGCATGGGCAGACCACGCTGCCCCTCTGCTCCTTGGCCTCAGTGCCAGTTGGTTGCCATGGCATCAAGAAAATGGTCCAGCTGGGCCAGCATCAAGATTCCTTGGCAGGAGTCCCTTGCACAGGGTCACTGTGCAGGAGGCTGTCACTCTCCTTCCCAGTAGCATGCCTCTTCTGCTGCAGAAAGAGCCATGGAAGGAACAGACCCAGAAGGTGAGGTTGGCAGCTACCTGCTTGTCAGGGCAGGCGGCCATTTTCTCTTCAGCAGTTTCTGCTGTAGAATTGAGGTGGGAGTTAAGTGAAACCTGAGTCACACTACAGGCTTTCCTAGTCAGCCTCGAATCTCAGCCAGATGCAAAGCCTCAGCGATTGAGGCTAGCCCAGGCTCAGGGTAACCGCTGACTAAAAACAACAGGGACAACAGCAACAACTTGCTTACAGTTAGGGATGAAGTGGAAAGAAAAGCTTATACTTGCCTTCATTTATTGAAGACACATGTGTTCTTGATCCTGGGGATAAAAGGATGAATAAGTCTCTGAGAGCTCAGAATTTCAGAGTGAGGACAGACAGGAAAGCAAGTTCAAGGTTGCAAGATGGTATGATAAGGATACAGTGGTGATGAGCAAGGGAGGGGGGTGATCAACAATGTCTGGGGAGGGGTCCAGGAAATCCTCCAGGGAGATGCGAATCTGGAGTATCCATCTTTTACCATATTTAAGGTTCCCCACAGCTCATTCCATGCGATAGGTGTGTTCCAGGTGCTTCTGGCCTGTGCGATACCGTGGGGAGATTTGTAAAGGCCTAATGTCATCACCTTTGCCCTCAGGAAAACCCAAACTATAGGAAGTACCTTTTGGTTTTTAATACTGAATTTCCCCAGGCTACTAGCTGTCGTGAAGAGGATATGAAAATACGGTACATCCTTTCTCATTATGTGGCTCTGACCTGTCTTGAATTGTTGACTGAAAGATATTTTTGAATCCCATTTAATCAAAACTGGATTTTTACGAGGTTGAAAGCTTAAAGCCAACTTTGTGTGGCTTAATCTTAAAATCTGAACATTAATCTTTAAAAATATTTCTGAGCTGTGGACCCACAGTTTAGCCATGAACTTCACTGAGCATCCCAATTAAAATGCCTTTGTTTTCTTAAACCTGATAAGCATTAGTATTATTATCCCAAATTTTGTGTTTTCTTTTTCATTTTAAATGAAAATAAATTTAAATGTGGTGTCCTATCCCCTTATTTCTGGCCTGGGACACCCTGTTCATTTTGGACTGCATCTATATAGATGCAGACATCCTGCATCTATTATGTATTTGTAGTACCTGATTTATTTACTTACCAGTAGGATATGATAAAACAAAATTGAGGAAAAGAAAATAAAGAAAAAAGTTTTAATTAAAGTAGGGAATTAGGAATATTTTCTTTTTTTAGTCCAAAGTTAAAAATCCTAGTACCTACAACTAGTGTATGTGTTTTTCAATGAGTCGAGATTGCCAACATTCAGTCAACGAAATTATCCGCTATCTAATTCAAAAACAATTTTGGCTGCACCTGGGAGATCAGTCAAACTCATGAGTACTATGAGTTTCTACCTCATCTGCAGGATTTATTTGCAGCTAATACGCTTGGGTCTACCTAGTAAATTGTTTTATGCCTTTTCTCTTGCATTTCAACTTTGCTTCATATCCATTTGGGCACAAATTGTTCTTAGCCACAGAAACATATTTTACATCTGATGTGTTTCCCCATTTACCACCCCACCTAGGAGCCTAGGCCTGATACACACGGAACCAGGTGGCAGGCAGCATGATGTGAAGGAGGAGTGTGAGGCTTTGAAGCCAGGTGCACATGGGTTCAGATCTTGACTGTGCCATTCATTGGGAGTGGACTTGGGCAAGGTTCTTAGCCTCTCTGGGGCCTCTCAGAGTGATGAGACGGAATGTTCATGGCACACAGGAGGCCCTCTGGGCCCATGCCTACCCCACTCTTAAAAGCTACAGCAAGTCCCAGGGTAATCAGCAAAGGAAGGAGGTTTGACTTTGCTGGGTCATTTAACTAAATGAGAGCCATTTCCAACTTTCCCATCTCTTGTGCCTGGTCCTGTCTCCACTCCACTCTCCCAGCCCAGGCAGGTATTGTCCAGGGACTACTGCCCTGATACTCATATGTGCAGGCCCAAGGGTTTGAATGATGTCTTACTGATAGATTGTTTTCACTGATACCATTCTTCATTTTCACTCTAGTTCATTGACTGGCTATTCAGCATCATGGAAAGCCCTAAAGAAGGCCTCTCAGCAAAGTCCAGGGATCTTTTAAAAGGTATCACTTCCATGCTTTATGCCCATCCAGTGTTGTCTGTGCTGCAGAACAGCATCCTAGCGTATGTTGGCTCCTGAAAGGGCTTGTCTTGGTTCAGTTTAGAGAAGTAATATGAAGCTGTCACCAGTGTGGCATTCTTGAATTAGAAAGTGGTTAAAAAAGTTGCATTGCCTTTCGATTTGTTATTTAAATGGTTTTTAAATGTTTTATTATAATCATAAAATATGACTTAAAATTTAGAAAATTCAGAAAAGTAAAAATAAGCAAAGAAGAATCCAGAATCCCACTGCCCAATGACAATTTTGATTGTTTTTCCTAAGTTTTTGCTCCCTCTGTGTATGAGTATTAACATTTTTATAATCATAGCCAATTGAAAAATGTACATACACACTTTGAATACTGGCTTTTGTACTCTAAAATTATTTTAAAAGCATTTTTTTTCTTTTTTTCTTTTTTTTTTTTTTTGCTGTACGCGGGCCTCTCACTGTTGTGGCCTCTCCCGTTGCGGAGCACAGGCTCCGGACACGCAGGCTCAGCGGCCATGGCTCATGGGCCCAGCCGCTCCGCGGCATGTGGGATCTTCCTGGACCGGGGCACGAACCCGTCCCTGCATCGGCAGGCAGACTCTCAACTACTGCGCCACCAGGGAAGCCCTTAAAAGCATTTTAACCCATTCTTACACTGGCTTCATAAGTATTTTTAATGGCTGCATAGTATTTTGCCAAGGGAATTGGACATTTCCCATGCTTCCAGGCATTTAGATGATTTTCATGTTTTTTACACATCTCTATTGACTGTTAAACTATGACTATGGGATCCACAAATATAGATGATCTTTCTGTGAAAATTATGTAGATGTTTTTACTCAGATCTGAAAAGTCTTCTGGGCATTGGCTCTGTGGTCCAAGACAGCTTGTACTGTCATCCACATCCTGAGACTTGGGGTCTGGATCCTACCAGTGGCTGCTGTTGATGCCCCTGACATGCTGTAAGCTACTGCACTGAAAAGCCTCACCTTGGGAAAGTTGCCTGCTGGCCTACTCTTGTGATAATTGACCATAGTTTGCTTTAAGTATGGTATAATCTATTGATTGTCTAACAAGCGAGAATTATCTAATGTGTTGGTTCTTGTCCTTCTCCCTACCTCCAAAGTAGGTGGGAGGGCCTGTGTAGGACGGTGATTCTGATCAACCACAGAACTTCACTGAGGATCAGGGCAGTGGTCTGACATATTTTCACTTGACCATTCCCTAGAGACTTGCTGCTAGGATTTCCTCCATTTATTTTCCTTGAGGAGTTTGGACTAATTTTTAATGGCCATGGGTCTATAATTCCATTTGTTGTTCCCAACATATACTGTCTTAGGTCATGAAGATACTAATTGATACCGATGAGGAAAATAGTTATTTGGGTCAAAGAAGTACATGTTCACTTGATCGTGTATTCAAGGGCTTACTAGAGTCACACACAATTATTATGTAGCTCTGGCTTACCCTCATTCCCTCACACTATTATATAGTTTTTAAATCTCAATATATTTACATTAGTATTCTAAAATAAGATATGTAATAATTTACCTAGAGGGGTTACATGTAACTTCCCTACTTTAAATCGATCTCTGAGGGACCCATGACAGCTAAGGTGTGTGTTCAAATATAGTTTAGTACAGTCATACTTGCTCCATTGAGCCCATGAACCTAACTTCATTACAGAATCAGGTTTTTTGTCTTCGTTTACCTGTTTTTTAAAAAAATAATTTATTTTTGGCTGCACTGGGTCTTCGTTGCTGTGCGCGGGTTTTCTCTACTTGCGGCGAGCGGGGGCTACTCTTCGTTGAGCTGTGCGGGCTTCTCACTGCGGTGGCTTTTCTTGTTGCGGAAGCACGGGGGCTCTAGGTGCGCGGGCTCAGGAGTTGTGGCGTACGGGCTTAGTTGCTCCGCGGCATGTGGGATCTTCCCGGACCAGGGCTTGAAGCCGTGTCCCCTGCGTTGGCAGGGGGATTCTTAACCACTTCGCCACCAGGGAAGCCCTGTTTACCTTTCAATTAAACTTTTTTTAGTGGAAAAGTGATATTCATGTAGAAAAGTGCACAAGTAGATTTTTACAAAGGGAACACACCTATGTAATCAGCACCCAGATGAAGAAAAAGAGCATTGTCAGCATCCCAGAAGTCAGTTTTTGTTTTAATTATGCAGAATTTCCCACTAACTGGTTTCAAAGTAACTTAAAAAAAAAAAAAAAACCTTTCCTCAACCTTTATTAATCATTTTCTTCCATTAAAATTCTAAGGCTTGATAGGAATTCTTAAAGATTAGCTGAGTGAGAACAAGCCAAGTTCTATTGACATCTTTTTGATCTAAATGACTTTTTCAAATGCAACTCCACCAAATGCAACAGTGCACTTTATTTTTTGTCCCCTTAGCCACCCTGCTGTCCTTGAGAGTTCTCCCAGAGTTTACGAAGAAAGCTGTATGGACCAGAGCGTATGGTTGGTAAACAGTTTTGCAGTAGCCAGCAGCATTCTCAGCTGGATGAGGAAAACCATACAGACAGAAGGAATTTTTCAGAATTCGTGTCTGGGCTTACTGAGACGATGCAGAGAGCTGAAGGTCATGAAAGGGTGGCCACACAACCGACAGCTTGAACCGTGCACGCCAGGACAGGGGCCACTGCTTCAGTACCCAGGCCATTTGAGACCGAAACAAGAACTTGGATTTTCTTTTATTTGGCTAGAGTTCAACGTAAAGATTTTTTGTGAAAATCTAATTATATCATCTCCTCCCCACTAAATTCTAGTAAAATAATCCTGTGAATTTTGTGCATGTGACTTTTGTTTTAAGGCATGGGGAAGGTTTTGCTAGCAAAACCAAACTGTAGCGGTGACAGTGGAATCTGATCTGTTTCCCATGAAGTCTCCAGAGGATATTCATTGAATCAGTAAGTTAGACATGTTTTCTTATTCTTATTGCTAAAACACTCTCTTGGAACTGCTATACGCATTTAAATAATAAGCATAGTGTTAAACATCGCTAAATCAGACTTGTAAGTGGTGGCTATAATTTTTTTATGCTTGAGTCTCTTGAATGCAAGTGAAAGTTACCCAATTCAAAATAAGGAAGGGAAGGTGTCTTTGCTCATAGGTATGGTGGAAGCAACATGGGGTGGACTCTGATTCAGCTTGAGTCATGTTGAGTCCTTGGGTGGGGTGGGGAGGGTTCTACGTGACCAGGCCGGGGTCACATGTCTGTCCACCTGAACTGGGTTCCCCCAGAAGAAAGGTGATTAGGATGCTAGGCAAGCAAAAAATGGCAAATATCTCTTCCAAACATCGATCTTTTTTTTATAAGTACAAACCTCTGTCTTAATCAGGGTGACTGGTGGCCTAATGCCAAGTAAATGAAGGAATGTGACAGCATCCTCAAGGGTTGCATTTTACTCAGGGGTTTAGAATCAGCCAGGAATTTAATTTGCTCTGATTGCTAATTATTGTTCCTTCATGCAGCCATTAATCAGGGCTGTCCTTAGCCAATCATACAAATATACTGATGTATACGTATATGGGATTACTGGGGAGAAAATGTGTGCCACTGGAATAATATACCTTCGTGCTTATCATGCCACAGCAGTGTCATGGAACTTTTAGTATTCCTGTGTGGCATGTACAATACCTTCATGTTGTCACCAAGCATACCTACCACTTAAGTTAAAAATAGCTCTATTTTATTTTCCAAATATATGGATTTATGATTCCAGGTTCCAAATATTTGTGGTTCACTGTGTAATTCACACTGTTTCCAGGTCACAGCTCTTTCTTTTGCTGAACTCCGTAGGGTGCTGAGATACTTACAGAAAAGGAGGAAAGGAAGGCGAGAGCTCTCAGGTAGTACTTAACTACATCACCAAGTATTTCATCTCTATTACTTCTTTAGAGGCTGAGCTGGAGGGAAATGAGTTTGGAGGAAGCAGAAGTGTAGAAAATTTATGTGAGAAGCCAGCTTCTGTCTCCTTCCCACCCACCGTGGCTTTCTCATACTACCTACCAATGAGATGTTGACATTCTTCTAACATTTATTACACTAGTTGTCAGACTATGTAAGTGACTAGAGTTTCACTTGTATTATCTTATTTAACCCTTACAACAATACCGTGAAGAGGCATTATTTTCTATTTTTAAATGAAGAAAACACATCTAATAAGTGGCAGAGCTACTACACCTGGAACCAAGGTCCTAGAACCCCAGGTCCAATGCTCTTTCTACTGCATCAGGCTCATCAGCACCCACTTTCAGATGGAAACTCCTACCAAGTATTAAGCCTCATTCATGCTTAATATAGATTGCTGGAATCAGATAAAAGAAACACCCCTGCCTCATATTAATAAGCCTCTGGAACTGGGAAGTTGGGAGTTACAGTGTAAAGGAGCGGGCTTCATGGGTTGAAGGACATTACATTCCCGGGCCAACTAGCAGATGTGGATGGCAGTAAAGAATAGGGAAGAGGAAATGGGCACTGAAGAACTACTCTCACATTTCCCCCCAAATCAGTGGGCAGACTTGCTGATGCTCAAGGAGAGGGATAAAGAATCAGCCCAGCCTTCCAGACCCAGACTGCCTTTTTCAGTTTGGCCCAGTTTCTTCTCAGTCAGACTTTGTCATTGCTCCTGCCTTGACAAGAAAACAGAATAGTACAAAAGGGAGGAAATAAGATCTACCTGTATCCTCTCTTCCCTAGCTCACTCTTTTTGTTTTCAGCAGTCTTGTGTTTAAGCGTCATAGGATTTTCCTATTCATAGGATTTTCCTATTCATTCCTATTCATTTGGACTCCATAAAGAGTCCAAAATGTCAAAATCTAAATTTGAAGCTGTAAAGGTTCTAAACTCTAATTATTCTAAGATGTAGGTTACTGGCATAATAAGACCCTTTCTCCTGATTACCTGAGCTCCAGTAAGTATTAAGATATTCCCTTGGGATATTTCAGTTTTTTCTCCAGAAACCAGAAGTCTCTGCTTTTTTGAGACCAGACGTTCCAAACTATATACAAAAGGAAAAGTTTCCTTATAAGTCATCTTCTGTTAGTTTTCGAAATCACAAGTTGCCAAGACAAATAGCATGCTAGGGTATACTAACAAATCAATGTGTGGGATTAAGGCTATGTTGTGTGTCTCAGATGTGTCCAAACACCGTGACTCTTCACTTGAAGAGTGTACATTTGGAACAGATGTTGAGATCCATGCAAGTGCCTAAAATCTTTGTGCTTTATTTGTAATGTAATGGCTCCATGGTAACCAAGAGGCGGTTAATCACCTTTTTTTTTTTTTGAAGTTAATTGCCACAAGTTAACTTCTCCAAAATGATTTCAACCAAAGATGATATTATAATAATATAAGGAGTAAAACTTTAAGGACTTGACTTAACTACTGTCTTGAAACATCTTAGTCACTTTGAAAGTAAGCAGTAGTTTTAGATTTTTGGTAAACATTTTAGCAAATTGCTGTTTTAGAAGAGAAATCTGACCATGTGGTTAAGAGGATGGGGCCTTCATTAAGGCCAGAGTTGTAAGCTGGGTCTTTAGGTCTCTGACCTCAACCAGCCTATTCATAGCTGCAGGCATTTCAAATGGAACCAGAGGACAGAATGTGGCTGGGACAGTTCACATCCTTCACCACTCTTATGGAAAGATACCTCACAGCATCATCGTCATGTATAAATGTATATCATCACTGCTCTGGTGCTGGATATATGCTTTTATATTTTCTGGAAGGAAACACTTTATTCTACTCCTAGTAACTTTAAAGTCTCATCTTTTTAATGTATGACACATAAAATATTTATGAAGTTGTGAAATAATGTCCAGCCAAACTATTAGAAATGGAACTGAATAAAAATGACATTGATGACTCCCTGACTTTGGTTTTATTTTTTGTATGAAAGAAATAACCTACCTAACAAAGTAGTTGTGAGAGTTTAAAGAATAAAGAAATATGCTGTATAAATTCTAAAATGTAAAAGAAATGCTTTCACTTTTGTATGTTTCACTAACAATAAATAGTAGCTATAGTGCTTGAAACAGGCCTGACAACATGTATGTCAGGACTTGGGAAGATAATGGAAATTTCTTAAGTAAAAAATTATTATCTACATTCGAGAAGCAAGTAGCACACTAAGGAAAGATATTTATGTAAGTTTTTTTTTTAAAAACCTATATATATGTGTCTTCTGAACATGAAGCACCCTTTGAGATAAATCCAAAATAACTGAAACATCACCTAGTTAATCTGATATATTTCTTAAAGTATAGTTTTTTTTTTTCTGGATGTAGTAGTAGTAATCCATAAAGTCAGAGTTGCACAACAACTCTGAGTGTCTACTATGTACCACCATACAAGGTTCTGGGGTACAAAGTAAACAAGACATGACATTCTTGCCCTTGTGGAGCTTACATTCAGAAAATATAAATCAGTAAACCATCATGTAATAAAGAAAAGCATTCCTACTTCTGTATGGCCCTTTATAATTTACAGAGGTTTACTTTACCATATTTCATTTGCTCTTCACAACAGCCTTGGGCAGTTAAGTAAACTGGGACTCAGAGAGTCATTCAGTTAGGAAATACTGGGGCTGGAGTTGAAATCAAAGCCAGCATTCTTGAGAGGACTGCACAGGATGGGGGAGTAGAAAGGCCCTGAGCTCTCCTCCTCTCACATGCACACCAAAATTACAACTATGTGCAGAACACCCATTGATGAAAAAGACCAGAACCTACCAAAAAAGATCTTTTACAACTAAATATATCAAGAAGGAACCATAATGAGATGAGTAGGGGTATCAGAATTGTGATATAGTCAAATCTCATAACCCCAGGTGAATGATCCACAAACAGGAGAATAATAACAATTGCAGAGTTTCTCCCAAAGGAGTGAGCTCCCTAGCCCAGGAGTCCTGCACCGGGAAGACAAGCCCCCAGAGCATTTGGCTTTGAAGGTCAGCAGGGCTTACTTTCAGGAGTCCCAGAGGGCTGAGGGAAATAAAGACTTCACCCTTTAGGGGCTCACACAAAATCTGACACCCTCCTCGACCCAGGGCAGAGGCAGTAATTTGAGAGAAGCCTGGGTCAGACCTACCTACTAATCTTGGAGAGCCTTGCAGAAAGGCAGTAGGCAACTGCAGCTCACCCTGGGGACATAGACACTGTAGGAAGCCATTTGTGGGAACTCCTTCTACCATGTGGACACTGGTGCTGGCAGGCACCACTGTGGAATCCTCCCTCCAGCTTATTAGCCCCAGGACCCACCCCACCCTTGCCCAATAGTCTGTACACACCAGTGCTGAGACACCTCAGGCCAAGTAACTAACGAAAACACGATGGTCCAAAACCTGCTGGATGCATCAAAAGTAGTTCTAACAGGGAAGTCTATAAAAATACAATCTTACCTCAGGAAACAAGAAAAATCTCAAACAATCTTACCTTACACCTAAAGCAACCAGAGAAAGGACAAACAAAACCCAAACCTAGTAGAAGGAAAGAAATCATAGAGATCAGAGTAGAAATAAATGAATTAGAGATGAAGAAAACAATGGAAAAGATCAATGAAACTAAAAGCTGGTTCTTTGAGATGATAAACAAAATTGAAAAACCTTTAGCCAGACTCATCAAGAAAAAAAGGGAGAGGACACAAATCAATAAAATTAGAAAGAAAAAGAAGTAAAAACTGACACCACAGAAATACAAAGGATCATAAGATACTACTACAAACAACTATATGCCAATAAAATGGACAACCTTGGGCTTCCCTGGTGGCGCAATGGTTGAGAGTCCGCCTGCCGATGCAGGGTACACAGGTTCGTGCCCCGGTCTGGGAAGATTGCACATGCGACGGAGCAGCTAGGCCCGTGAGCCATGGCCGCTGAGCCTGCACGTCCGGAGCCTGTGCTCCACAACAGGAGAGGCCACAACAGTGAGAGGCCAGCATATCGCAAAAAAAAAAAAAACGGACAACCTAGAAGAAATGGACAAATTCTTAGAAAGATACAACATTCCAAGACTGAACCAGGAAGAAATAGGAAATATGAACAGACCAATCACAAGCACTGAAATTGAAACTCTGATTGAAAATCTTCCAAAAAACAAAAGCCCAGGACCAGATGGCTTCACAGGCCAATTCTATCAAACATTTAGAGAAGAGCTAACACCTATCCTTCCCAAACTCTTCCAAAATATAGCAGAGGGAGGAGCACTCCCAAACTCATTCTGCGAAGCCACCATCACCCTGATACCAAAACCAGACAAGGATGTCACAAAGAAAGAAAACTACAGGCCAATATCACTGATGAACATAGATGCAAAAATCCTCAACAAAATACTAGCAAACAGAATCCAACAGCACATTAAAAGGATCATACACCATGATCAAGTGGGGTTTATTCCAGGAATGCAAGGATTCTTCAATATATACAAATCAATCATTGGGATACACCACATTAACAAACTGAAGAATAAAACCCATATGATCATCTCAATAGATGCAGGAAAACTTCTGACAAAATTCAACACCCATTTATAATAAAAACTCTCCAGAACTGGGGATAGAGGGAACCTACCTCAACATAATAAAGGCCATATATGACAAACTCAAAGCAAACATCATTCTCAATGGTGAAAAACAAAAAGCATTTCCTCTAAGATCAGGAACAAGACAAGGGTGTCCACTCTTGCCACTATTATTCAACATAGTATTGGACATCCTAGCCATGGTAGTCAGAGAAGAAAAAGAAATAAAAGGAATACAAATTGGAAAAGAAGAAGTAAATCTCTCACTGTTTGCAGATGACATAATACTAAACACAGAAAATCCTACAGATGCCAGCAGAAAACTACTACAGCTAATCAGTGAATTTGGTAAAGTTGCTGGATACAAAATTAATGTACAGAAATCTCTTGCATTCCTATACACTAACAATGAAAGATCAAAAAGAGAAATCAAGGAAACAATTCTATTTCCCATTGCAACAAAAACAATAAAATACCTAGCAATAAACCTACCTAAGGAGGCAAAAGACCTGTATGCAGAAAACTTTAAGATACTGATGAAAGAAATCAAAGACAACACAAACAGATGGAGAGATATACCATGTTCTTGGATTGGAAGAATCAACATTGTGAAAATCACTATACTACCAAAGCAATCTACAGACTCAATGCAATCCCTATCAAATTACCAATGGCATATTTCACAGAACTGGAACAAAAAATGTTTTAATTTGTATGGAAACACAAAAGATCCCGAATAGCCAATGTTTTTTTGTTTTTTTTTTTTTTGCGGTATGTGGGCCTCTCACTGTTGTGGCCTCTCACATTGCAGACCACAGGCTCCGGATGCGCAGGCTCAACAGCCATGGCTCACGGGCCCAGGCGCTCAGCAGCATGTCGGACCTTCCCGGACTGGGGCACGAACCCGTGTCCCCTGCATCAGCAAGCGGACTCAACCACTGCGCCAGCAGGTAAGCCCCCAAACAATCTTGAGAACGAAAAACAGAGCTGGAGGAATCAGGCTCCCTGACTTCCGACTATACTACAAATCTACAGTAATCAAGAGAGTATGGTACTGGCACAAAAATAGAAATATAGATCAATGGAACAAGATAGAAAGCCCAGGAAGATGGCAGAAGAGTAACACGCGGAGATCACCTTCCTTCACACAGATACATCAGAAATACATCTACACGTGGAACAACTCCTACGGAACACCTACTGAACGTTGGCAGAAGACCGCAGACCTCCCAAAAGTCAAGAAACTCCCCACGTACCTGGATAGGGCAAAAAAAAAAAAAAAGAAACAGACAAAAGAAAAGGGATGGGACCTGCACCAGTGGGAGGGAGCTGTGAAGGAGGAAAGGTTTCCACACACTAGGAGCCCCTTCGCAGGCAGAGACTGCGGGTGGCGGAGGGGGGAAGCTTTGGAGCCGCAGAGGAGAGCACAGCAACAGGGGTGCAGAGGGCAAAGCGGAGAGATTCCTGCACAGAGGATCGGAGCTGACCAGCACTCACTAGCTGAGAGGCTTGTCCGCTCACCCGCTAGGGCAGGCAGGGCTGGGAGTTGAGGCTCGAGCTTCGGTTGGAGCGCAGGGAGAGGACTGGTGGCATGAACACAGCCTGAAGGGGTTAGTGCACCACGCCAAGCCGGGAGGGAGGGAGTCCGGGAAAGTCTGGACCTGCAGAAGAGACAAGAGACTTTTTCTTCCCTCTTTTGTTGCCTGGTGTGCGAGGAGAGGGGATTAAAAGCACTGCTTAAAGGAGCTCCAGAGATGGGCGCGAGCCGCGGCTAACAGCGTGGACCCACTTCAGACCTAGAGACACGTACAGACTGAAAGTGAGGGGATGGAAAAAGACATTCCATGCAAATGGAAACCAAAAGAAAGCTGGAGTAGCAATTCTCATATCAGACAAAATAGACTTTATAATAAAGATTATTAAAAGAGACAAAGAAGGACACCACATAATGATCAAGGGATCAATCCAAGAAGAAGATATAACAATTGTAAATATTTATGCACCCAATATAGGAGCACCTCAATACATAAGGCAAATACTAAAAGCCAGAAAAGGGGAAATCAACAGTAACACATTCATAGTAGGGGACTTTAACACCCCACTTTCACCAATGGAGAGATATCCAAAATGAAAATAAATAAGGAAACACAAGTTTTAAATGATACATTAAACAAAATGGACTTAATTGATATATAATTATAGGACATTCCATCCAAAAACAACAGAATACACATTTTTCTCCAGTACTCATGGAACATTCTCCAGGATAGATCATATCTTGGGTGACAAAGCCTTGGTAAATTTAAGAAAATTGAAATTGTATCAAGTATCTTTTCCGACCACAACGCTATGAGACTAGATATCAATTACAGGAAAAGATCTGTAAAAAACACAAACACATGGAGGCTAAACAATACACTACTTAATAACGAAGTGATCACTGAAGAAATCAAAGAGGAAATCAAAAAATACCTAGAAACAAATGACAATGGAGACACGACGACCCAAAACCTATGGGATGCCGCAAAAGCAGTTCTAAAGGGAAGTTTATAGCAATACAATCCTACCTTAAGAAACAGGAAACATCTCGAATAAACAACCTAACCTTGCACCTAAAGCAATTAGAGAAGAACAAAAAAACCCCAAAGTTAGCAGAAGGAAAGAAACCATAAAGATCAGAAATAAATGAAAAACAAATGAAGGAAATGATAGAAAAGATCAATAAGACTAAAAGCTGGTTCTTTGAGAAGATAAACAAAATTGATAAACCATTAGCCACACTCATCAAGAAAAAAAGGGAGAAGACTCAAATCAATACAATTAGAAATGAAAAAGGAGAAGTAACAACCGACACTGCAGAAATACAAAAGATCATGAGAGATTACTACAAGCAACTCTATGACAATAAAATGGACAACCTGGAAGAAATGGACAAGTTCTAAGAAATGCACAACCTGCCAAGGCTGAATCAGGACGAAACAGAAAATATGAACAGACCAATCACATGCACTAAAACTGAAACTGTGAAAACAATCTTCCAGCAAAAGCCCAGGACCAGATGGCTTCACAGGCGACTTCTATCAAACATTTAGAGAAGAGCTAACACCTATCCTTCTCAAACTCTTCCAAAATATAGCAGAGGGAGGAACACTCCCAAATTCATTCTACGAGGCCACCACCACCCTGATACCAAAACCAGACAAGGATGTCACAAAGAAAGAAAACTACAGGCCAACATCCCTGATGAACATAGATGCAAAAATCCTCAACAAAATACTAGCAAACAGAATCCAACAGCACATTAAAAGGATCATACACCATGATCAAGTGGGGTTTATTCCAGGAATGCAAGGATTCTTCAATATACGCAAATCAATCAATGTGATACACCATATTAACAAATTGAAGGAGAAAAACCATATGATCATCTCAATAGAAGCAGAGAAAGCTTTTGACAAAATTCAACACCCATTTATGATAAAAACCCTGCAAAAAGTAGGCCTCGAGGGAACTTTCCTCAACATAATAAAGGCCATATATGACAAACCCACAGCCAACATCATCCTCAATGGTGAAAAACTGAAAGCATTTCCACTAAGATCAGGAACAAGACAAGGTTGTCCACTCTCACCACTCTTATTCAACATAGTTTTGGAAGTTTTAGCCACAGCAATCAGAGAAGAAAAGGAAATAAAAGGAATCCAAATCAGAAAAGAAGATGTAAAGCTGTCACTGTTTGCAGATGACATGATACTATACACAGAGAATCCTAAAGATGCTACCAGAGAACTACTAGAGCTAATCAATGAATTTGGTAAAGTTACACGATACAAAATTAATGCACAGTAATATCTTGCATTCCTATACACTAATGATGAAAACTCTGAAAGTGAAATCAAGAAAACACTCCCATTTACCATTGCAACAAAAAGAATAAAATATCTAGGAACAAACCTACCTAAGGAGACAAAAGACCTCTATGGAGAAAATTATAAGACACTGATGAAAGAAATTAAATATGATACAAATAGATGGAGAGATATACCATGTTCTTGGATTAAAAGAAGCAACATTGTGAAAATGACTCTACTACCCAAAGCAATCTTGCAGATTCAATGCAATCCCTATCAAACTCCCACTGGCATTTTTCACAGAACTAGAACAAAAAATTTCACAATTTGTATGGAAACACAAAAGACCCAGAATAGCCAAAGCTATCTTGAGAACGAAAAACGGAGCTGGAGGAATCAGGCTCCATGACTTCAGACTATACTACAAAGCTACAGTAATCAAGACAGTATGGTACTGGCACAAAAACAGAGAGCTGGATCAATGGAACAGGATAGAAAGCCCACATGTAAAACCACGCACATATGGTCACCTTATCTTTGATAAAGGAGGCAGGAATGTACAGTGGACAAAGGACAGCCTCTTCAACAAGTGGAGCTGGGAAAACTGGACAGGTACATGTAAAACTATGAGATTAGATCACTCCCTAACACCATACACAAAAATAAGCTCAAAATGAATTAAAGACCTAAATGTAAGGCCAGAAACTATCAAACTCTTAGAGGAAAACACAGGCAGAACACTCTATGACATACATCACAGCAAGATCCTTTTTGACCCACCTCCTAGAGAAATGGAAATAAAAACAAAAATAAACAAATGGGACCTAATGAAACTTCAAAGCTTTTGCACAGCAAAGGAAACCATAAACAGGACCAAAAGGCATCCCTCAGAATGGGAGAAAATATTTGTAAATGAAGCAACTCACAAAGGATTAATTTCCAAAATTTATAAGCAGCTCATGCAGCTCAATAACAAAAAAAGAAACAACCCAATCCAAAAATGGGCAGAAGACCTAAATAGACATTTCTCCAAGAAGTTATACAGACTGCCAACAAACACATGAAAGAATGCTCAACATCATTAATCATTAGGGAAATGAAAATCAAAACTACAATGAGATATCACCTCACACCAGTCACAATGGCCATCATCAAAAACTCTAGAAACAATAAATGCTGGAGAGGGTGTGGAGAAAAGGGAACACTCCTGCACTGCTGGTGGGAATGTGAATTGGTACAGCCACTATGGAGAACAGTATGGAGGTTCCTTAAAAAACTACAAATAGAACTACCATATGACCCAGCAATCCCACTACTGGGCATATACCCTGATAAAACCATAATTCAAAAAGAGTCATGTACCAAAATGTTCATTGCAGTTCTATTTACAATAGCCTGGAGATGGAAACAACCTAAGTGCCCATCATCAGATGAATGGATAAAGAAGATGTGGCACATATACACAATGGAATATTACTCAGCCATAAAAGGAAACTAAACTGAGCTATTTGTAATGAGGTGGATAGACCCAGATTCTGTCATACAAAATGAAGTAAGTCAGAAAGAGAAAGACAAATACCGTATGCTAACACATATATATGGAATTTAAGAAAAAAAAATGTCATGAAGAACCTAGTGGTAAGACAGGAATAAAGACACAGACCTACTGGAGCACGGACTTGAGGACATGGGAAGGAGGAAGGGTGAGCTGTGACAAAGCGAGAGAGAGGCATGGCCATATATACACTACCAAACGTAAGGTAGATAGCTAGTGGGAAGCAGCCGCATTGCACAGAGATATCAGCTCCGTGCTTTGTGACCTCATGGAGGGGTGGGATAGCGAGGGTGGGAAGGAGGGAGACACAAGAGGGAAGAGATATGGGAACATATGTATATGTATAACTGATTCACTTTGTTATAAAGCAGAAACTAACTCACCATTGTAAAGCAATTATACCCCAATAAAGATGTTAAAAAAAAAAACAAAAAACAACTAGCAAACAGAATCCAACAGCACATTAAAAGGATCATACACCATGATCCAGTGGGGTTTATTCCAGGAATGCAAGGATTCTTCAATATACGCAAATCAATCGACCTGATACACCATATTAACAAACTGAAGGAGAAAAACCATATGATCATCTCAATAGATGCAGAGAAAGCTTTCGACAAAATTCAACACCATTTATGATAAAAACCCTGCAGAAAGTAGGCATAGAGGGAACTTTCCTCAACATAATAAAGGCCATATATGACAAACCTACAGCCAACATCCTCCTCAATGGTGAAAAACTGAAAACATTTCCACTAAGATCAGGAACAAGACAAGGTTGTCCACTCTCACCACTGTTATTCAACATAGTTTTGGAAGTTTTAGTCACAGCAATCAGAGAAGAAAAGGAAATAAAAGGAATCCAAATCGGAAGAGAAGAAGTAAAGCTGTCACTGTTTGCAGATGACATGATACTATACATAGAGAATCCTAAAGATGCTACCAGAAAACTACTAGAGCTAATCAATGAATTTGGTAAAGTAGCGGGATACAGAATTAATGCACAGAAATCTCTGGCATTCCTATACACTAATGATGAAAACTCTGAAAGTGAAATCAAGAAAACACTCCCATTTAACTGCTGCAACAAAAAGAATAAAATACCTAGCAATAAACCTACCTAAGGAGGCAAAAGACCTGTATGCAAAAAACCTTAAGATACCAATGAAAGAAATCAAAGACGACACAAACAGATGAAGAGATATACCATGTTCTTGGATTGGAAGAATCAACATCGTGAAAATGACTATACTACCAAAACAATCTACAGATTCAATGCAATCCCTATCAAATTACCAATGGCATATTTCACAGAACTGGAACAAAAAATTTTTTAATTTGTATGAAAACACAAAAGACCCCAAATAGCCAAAAAATCTTTTTTTTTTTTTTCAGTACGCGGGCTTCTCACCATTGTGGCCTCTCCCATTGCGGAGCACAGGCTCCGGACCTGCAGGCTCAGCGGCCATGGCTCATGGGCCCAGCTGCTCAGCGGCACGTGGGACCTTCCCGGACCGGGGCACCATCCCGCGTCCCCTGCATCGGCAGGCGGACTCTCAACCACTGCGCCACCAGGGAAGCCCCCAAACAATCTTGAGAACGAAAAACAGAGCTGGAGGAATCAGGCTCCCTGACTTCCGACTATACTACAAATCTACAGTAATCAAGAGAGTATGGTACTGGCACAAAAATAGAAATATAGATCAATGGAACAAGATAGAAAGCCCAGGAAGATGGAGGAAGAGTAACACGCAGAGATCACCTCCCTCCCCACAGATACATCAGAAATACATCTACACGTGGAACAACTCCTACGGAGCAGCTACTGAACGCTGGCAGAAGACCTCAGACCTCCCAAAAGGCAAGAATCTCCCCACGTACCTGAGTAGGGCAAAAGAGAAAAGAATAAACAGAGAATAAAATAGGGACAGGACCTGCACCAGTGGGAGGGAGCTGTGAAGGAGGAAAGGTTTCCACACACTAGGAGCCCCTTCACGGGCAGAGACTGCGGGTGGCGGAGGAGGGAAGCTTTGGAGCCGCAGAGGAGAACACAGCAACAGGGGTGCGGAGGGCAAAGCGGAGAGATGCCCGCACAGAGGATCAGAGCTGACCGGCACTCACTAGCCCGAGAGGCTTGTCCGATCACCTTCTGGGGCGGGTGGGGCTGGGAGCTGAGGCTCGGGCTTCAGTCAGAGTGCAGGGAGAGGAGTGGCAGCATGAACACAGCCGGAGCACAGGGAGAGGACTGGCGGCATGAACACAGCCTGAAGGGGTTAGTGCACCATGCATAGCCAGGAGGGAGTCCGGGGAAAAGTCTGGATCTGCCGAAGAGGCAAGAGACGTTTTCTTCCCTCTTTTGGGAAGAAACTACCACTGGCATTTTTCACAGAAAATTACCACTGGTATTTTTCACAGAACTAGAACAAAAAATTTCACAATTTGTATGGAAACACAAAAGACCCCGAATAGCCAAAGCAATCTTTAGAATGAAAAACGGAGCTGGAGGAATCGGGCTCCCTGACTTCAGACTATACTACAAAGCTACAGTAATTAAGATAGTATGGTACTGGCACAAAAACAGAAAGATATATCAATGGAACAGGAATAGAAAGCCCAAAGATAAACCCACGCACATATGGTCACCTTATCTTTGATAAAGGAGGCTTGAATGTACAATGGAGAAAGGACAGCCTCTTCAATAAGTGGTGCTGGGAAAACTGGACAGGTAGGTGTAAAAGTATGAGATTAGATCACTCCCTAACACCATACACAAAAATAAGCTCAAAACGGATTAAAGACCTAAATGTAAGGCCAGAAACTATCAAACTCTTAGAGGAAAACGTAGGCAGAACACTCTATGACATAAATCACAGCAAGATTCTTTTTGACCCACCTCCTAGAAAAATGGAAATAAAAACAAAAATAAAAAAATGGGACCTAATGAAACTTCAAAGCTTTTGCACAGTAAAGGAAAACCATAAACAAGACCAAAGGACAACCCTCAGAATGGGAGAAAACATTTGCAAATGAAGCAACTGACAAAGGATTAATTTCCAAAATTTATAAGTAGCTCATGCAGCTAAATAACAAAGAAACAACCCAATCCAAAAATGGGCAGAAGACCTAAATAGACATTTCTCCAAGAAGTTATACAGACTGCCAACAAACACATGAAAGAATGCTCAACATCATTAATCATTAGGGAAATGAAAATCAAAACTACAATGAGATATCACCTCACACCAGTCACAATGGCCATCATCAAAAAATCTATGAACAATCAATGCTAGAGTGGGTGTGGAGAAAAGGGAACACTCTTGCACTGCTGGTGGAAATGTGAATTGGTACAACCACAATGGAGAACAGTATGGAGGTTACTTAAAAAACTACAAATAGAACTACCATATGACCCAGCAATCCCACTACTGGGCATATCCCCTGAGAAAAACCATAATTCAAAAAGACTCATGTACCAAAATGTTCATCGCAGCTCTATTTACAATAGCCAGGAGATGGAAACAACCTAAGTGTCCATCATTGGATGAATGGATAAAGAAGATGTGGCACATATATACAATGGAATATTACTCAGCCATAAAAAGAAACGAAATTGAGCTATTTGTAATGAGGTGGATAGACCTAGAGTCTGTCATACAGATGAAGTAATTCTGAAAAAGAAAGAGAAATACCGTATGCTAACACATATATATGGAATTTAAGGAAAAAAATGTCATGAAGAACCTAGGAGTAAGACAGGAATAAAGACACAGACCTACTAGAGAATGGACTTGAGGATGTGGGAAGGGGGAAGGGTAAGCTGTGACAAAGCGGGAGAGAGGCATGGCCATATATACACTGCCAAACGTAAGGTAGATAGCTAGTGGGAAGCAGCCGCATAGCACAGGGAGATCAGCTCGGTGCTTTGTGACCACCTGGAGGGGTGGGATAGGGAGGGTGGGAGGGAGGGAGATGCAATAGGGAAGAGATATGGGAACATATGTATATGCATAGCTGATTCACTTTGTTATAAAGCAGAAACTAACACACCATTGTAAAGCAATTATACCCCAGTAAAGATGTAAAATAAAAAACCCGAGAAAGACAAATATATGATATCATTTATATGTGGAATGTAATTTTAAAAAATGATTCAAATGAACTTATTTACAAAACAAAAACAGACTTTCAGATATAAAAAAAACCTTACGGTTACCAAAGCAGAAACGTGAAGGGGGAGGGATAAATCAGGAGCTTGGGATTAACGTGCACACACGCTACTATATATAAGATAGATAACCAACAAGGACCCACTGTCTAGCACAGGAAACTCTACTCAATATTCTGTGATAACCTAAAGAATCTGAAAAGTAATGAATATATGTATACATATAACTTAATCACTCTACTGTTCTCCTGAAACTAACCCAACATTGTAAACAAACTATAATCCAATAAACTTTTTTAAAAAGACACACTGTACTAAAATGGCAAAAATTAAAGGTAAAAAGAGAATATTAAAAGAAGCAAGGGAAAAGGAACACATTACATACAAGGGAACCCCCATAACACTATCAGCTGATTTTTCCACATAAACTCTGTAGGCCAGAAGGGATTGGCACAATATATTTTAAAGTGATGAAAGGAAAAACCAAGAATACTCTACCAAGCAAAGCTTTCATTCATATTTGATGGAGAGAGCAACAGTTTCACAGACAGGCAAAAGCTAAAAGAGTTCAGCACCACCAAACCACCTTTACAAGAAATGTTAAAGGAACTTCTCTAAGTAAAAAAGAAAAGGACACAACAAGAAACATGAAAACCACGAAAGGAAAAAGCTCACTGGTAAAGGCAAACATATAGTAAAGGTAGGAAATCATCCATGCAAAAAGCTAGTAGGAAAGTTAAAAGACAAAAGTAGTAAAATCATCTATATCTACAATAAGCAGGTAAGAGATATACAAAACAATTATATGTAAAATATGATATCAAAAAGAGTAATTTTGAGGGGAGGAGAGTACAAATCCAGGATTGTTAAAATGCATTTGAAATTAAGAGATCAGCAACTTACAACAATCACATGTATATATAGTTTGCTATATATAAATCTCACGTTAGCCATAAACCAAAAATTGATAATAGATACACATACAAAAAAGGAATCTATACATAACACTGAAGATAGTCATCCAATCACAAGAGAACAAAAGAAGAAAGGAATAAAAAAAGACCTACAAAACAACCCCAAAACAATTAAAAAATTGGCAATGAGAACATTCATATCAATAATTATTTTAAATGTAAATGGACTAAATGTTCCAATCAAAGGACATGAAGTAGATGAATGGATACCAAAACAAAACCCGTATATATGCTATCTACAAGAGACTCACTTCAGATCTGAAAGTGAGGGGATGGAAAAAAGGCATTCCATGCAAGTGGTAATCAAAAGAAAGCTGGGGTAGCAATATTTATACCAGAAAAAAAATAGACTTTAAAATAAGGACTGTTAAAAGAGAGAAAGAAACACATTACACAACGATGAAGGGCTGAATCCAAGAAAAAGATATAACAACTGTAAATACATATGCACCCAACATAGGAGCACCTAAACATAAAAAAAGTATTAACAGATATAATGGGAAAAATCGCCAGTAACACAGTAATAGTTGGGGACTTTAAAACGCTCCTTAGGGCTTCCCTGGTGGTGCAGTGGTTGAGAATCTGCCTGCCAATGCAGGGGACACAGGTTCGAGCCCTGGTCTGGGAAGATCCCACATGCCTCAGAGCAACTAGGCCCATGAGCCACAACTACTGAGCCTGTGCATCTGGAGCCTGTGCTCCGCAACAAGAGAGGCTGCGATAGTGAGAGGCCTGCACACCGCGATTAAGAGTGGCCCCCGCTTGCCGCAAGTAGAGAAAGCCCTCACACAGACCCAACACAGCCAAAAATTAATTAATTAATTAAGAAAAAAACGCTACTGACATCAATGGACAGATTATCCAGGTAGAAAATCAATAAGTAAACACTGGCCTCAAATAACACATTAGATCAGATAGACTTAATCAATATAGAGAGAGAGCATTCCATCCAAAAGCAGTAGAATACATATTCTTTTCAAGTGCACATGGAACATTTTCCAGGATAGATCACATGCTAGGCCACAAGTCTCAGTAAACTTAAGAAAACTGAAATCATATCAAGCTTCTTTTCTGACCACAACACCCACACACAATGTGACTAGAAATTACAAGGAAAAAAAACTGCAAAAAACACAAACACGTGGAAGCTAAACAATATGCTACTAAACAACTAATGGATCACAGAAGAAATCAAAGAGGAAATAAAAAAATATCAGGACACAAATGAAAACAAAAACACAACAATCCAAAATCTATGGGACACGGCAAAAGCAATTCTAAGAGGGAAGTTTATAGCAATACAAGCTTACCTCAGGAAACAAGAAAAATCTCAAATTAACAACATAACCTTACATCTAAAAGAGCTAGACAAAGAAGGACAAACAAAACTCAAAGGTAGTAGAAGGAAAGAAATCATAAAGATCAGAGCAGAAATAGAGACTAAAAAAACAATTGAAAAGATCAATGAAACTAAGAGCCGGTTCTTTGAAAAGATAAACAAAATTGATAAACCTTTAGCCAGACTCATCAAGAAAAAAAGAGGGTGCAAATCAATAAAATCAGAAATGAAAAAGAAGTTACAACCAACACCACAGAAATACAAAAAATCATAAAAAAGTACTATGAACAACTACATGCCAGTAAACTGGACAATCTAGAAGAAATGAAAAAAATCCTAGAAACATACAATCTCCTGCACTAAAAAGAAATAGAAAACAGGAACAGACCAATTACCAGTAATGGAACTGAATCAGTAATTTAAAAACCTCCCAGCAAACGAAATGTCCAGGGCCAGGGAGCTTCACAGGTAAATTCTACCAAACATTTAGAGAAGAGTTAACAACCATCCTCCTCAAACTATTCCAAAAAATAGAGGAAGGAATGCTTTTGAACTTATTCTATGAGGCCAGCAACATCCTGACACCAAAACCAGATAAACACATCATAAAAAAGGAAATTACAAGGTCAATATCACTGATGAACACAGATGCAAAAATCCTCAACAAAATATTAGCAAACCCAATCCAGCAAAACAGCAAAAGGATCATACACCATGACCAAGTGGGATTTAACCCACTTGATGCAAGGATTTTTCAATATCTGCAAATCAATCAATGTGACACACAACGTTAACAAATTGAACAATAAAAGCCACATGATCATCTCAGTAGATGAAGAAAACGCATTTTAAAAATCCAGCATCTATTTATGATAAAAACTCTCCAGAAAGGTGGCACAAGGAGAACATATGTCAACATAATAAAGGCCATATACAACAAACCCACAGCTAACATCATACTCAACAGTGAAAAGCAGAAAGCATTTCCTCTAAGATCAGGAAGAAGTCAAGGATGCCCACTCTCACCACTTTTATTCAACATAGTTTTGGCAATTTAGCCACAGCAATCATACAAGAAAAAGAAATAAAAGGAATCCAACTTGGAAAAGAAGCAAAACTCACTATTTGCAGGTGACATGATGCTATACACAGAAAATCCTAAAGACACCATCAAAAAACTACTAGAGCTCATCAATGAATATGGTAAAGTTATAGGATACAAAATTAATATACAGAAATTGGTTGCTTTTCTCTACACTAACAATGAACTATCAGAAAGAGTAATTAAGGAAACAATCCCATTTATAATCATATCAAAAGGAATAAAATACCTAGGAATAAATCTCCCTAAGGAAGTATCATAAAAGACCTTGGAAAACTATAAGACACTGATGAAGAGATTGAAGATGACACAAACAGATGGAAAGATATATTGTGTTCATGTTTTGGAAAAATTAATATTGTTAAAATGACCATACTACCCACCCAAGGAAATCTACAGTTCAGTGCAATCCCTATCAAAATATCCATGACATTTTTCACAGAAATAGAACAAATAATTTTAAAATTTGTACAGAAACACAAAAGGCCCCAAATTGTCAAAACAGTCTTGATAAAGAAGAACAGAACTGCAGGAATCTCACACCCTAACTTCAGACTATAGTACAAAGCTACAGACATCAAAACAGTATGGCACTGGCACAAAAACAGACACACAGATCAATGGAACAGAATACAGAGCCCAGAAAAAAATTAATGTACTTACGGTCAATTAATCTATGACAAGGAAGGCAAGCATACACAATGAAGAAAAGACAGTCTGCTCAATAAGTGGTGCTGGGAAAACTGGACAGCAACATGTAAAACAATGAGATTAGAACATTTCCTCACACTATTACAAAAATGAGCTCAAAATTGATTAAAGACCTAAACGTAAGATTGGAAACCATAAACTCCTAGAAGAAAACATAGACAGAACACTCTTTGAGATAAATTGTAGCAATATTTTTTTGGATCTGTCTCCTAAAGCAAAGAAAACAAAAGCAAAAATAAGTAAATGGGACCTAATTAAACTTAAAAGCTTCCGCACAGCAAAGGAAACCATTGATAAAACGAAAAGACAACTGACGGAATGAGAGAAAATATTCGAAAATTATATGACCGATAAGGGGTTAATATCCAAAATATATAAACAGCTTATACAACTCAACATAAAAAAAAATACGATTAAAAATGGGCAGAGGCGGAGCGGCTAGGCCTGTGAGCCATGGCCGCGGAGCCTGTGCTCCGCAGCGGGAGAGGCCACAGCAGTGAGAGGCCCGCGTACCGGAAAAAAAAAAAAAAAAAAAGATTTAAAAAAAAAAAAAATGGGCAGAAAACTTAAATAGACATTTTTCCAAAGAAGACATACACAGGGGCAACAGGTACATGAAAAGATGCTCGATATCATTAATCATCAGGGAAATGCAAATTAAAACCACAATGAGATATCACTTCACATCTGTCAGAATGGCTATCATCAAAAAGAATACAAACGAATATTGGCAAGGATGTGGAGAAAAGGGACACCCTCATGCACTCTTTGTGAGAATGTAAATTGGTGCATCACTGTAGAAAACAGTGTATCTAAAAATAGAACTGTCATATGACCCAGCAATTCCACTCTAGGGTATTTATCCCCCAAAAGACAAAAACACTAATTCAAAAAGATTCATGCATCCCAATGTTCAAAGCAGCATTATTTATTATTGCCAAAATATGGAAGCAACCTAAGTATCCAACAACAGATGAATGGATAAAGAAGATGCAGTATATATACATATATATACATCTACATATATATACATACACACACACACACACAATGGAATTCTATACAGAGATAAGAAACAATGAAGAAACATTGAAAGAAACAATGAAATTTTGCCATTTGCAACAACATGGATGGACCTGGAGGGTTTTAGGCTAAGTGAAATAAGTCAGCGGGACTTCCTTGGTGGTCCAGTGGTAAAGAATCTGCCTTCCAATGCAGGGGACCCAGGTTTGATCCCCGGTTGGGGAACTAAGATCCCACATGCCACGGGGCAACTAAGCCCATGCGCCACAACTACTGAGCTTGCGTGCTTCAATGAGAGAGCCCATGTGCCACAAAAACTACAGAGCCCACGTGCCCTGGAGCATGTGCACCACAACTAAAGAGAAGCCCGCACACCACAATGAAGACCAACACAGCCAAAATAAATTAAATAAATATTTTTTAAAAATAAGTCAGAGAAAGAAATACTGTATAATATCACTTATATATACAATCTAAAAAATAAAATAGTGAATATAACAAAAAAGAAACAGACTCACAGATAAACAAACTAGTGGTTACCAGTGGGGAGAGGGGAAGGGGGAGGGGCAAGATAGGGGTAGGGAATTAAGAGGTACAAATTACTATGTATAAAATAAGTAAGCTATAAGGATATATTGTACAACACAGGCAATATAGTCAGTGTTTTATAACTGTAAGTGGAATACAACCTTTAAAAACTGTAAATCACTATATTGTTTACCTGAGAGTGTACATTAACTGTACTTCAATAACGACAATAACAAGAGTGCTCTTACCTCCAAAACACATTATGTATCACAGGACTCCATGGTTCAGCTGAATACCACAAAGTAAGTACACAATGGATGCCTACATCTATCTGATGAATTAAAGCATATTTTTACTAGCTGATTTTCATATAGAATTGACTGGAACCTTTTTTAAGATGAGATTTAAAATTCCAGCTACACTTAGCAAAGATAGACTAATTTGTTAATAATTCCTATTTAGTAGGTTTAAAACTATATAAATATAAGAAAAAATGAATGCCATTATCTCAGTTCTACAGAGAACTATATTGTATGGTGGCTTTTATATAAATAGTTCTTATTAGCAGTTTTCTGTCCAAAGCTGAAATACTTTATACTCAAAAGCAGTGGTTGTCAAACTGTAGTGAAAATGAGGCTCATTTGAGGAGCCTGTCAAAATGCAGGCTCCTGAGCTAATTACCAAAGCTTCTGATTCAATAGCTCTTTAGTGGAGCCCAGGAATCTGGATTCTAAATAGGCACTCTTGTTAATTCTGTAACTGTTGCTCCCTGGAATTACTTAGAAAAACTGCCCTGGAGAAAAGTGCCATATCAAAATCAGCTTATCACTTAGACCCAGAAGAAGAAAGTAAAAATTATCTGAACAAAGGACCACATGATGTTTTCAAAGCAAAAAATAAACCAATGAGAGGAAGTTGTTAGGGAAAGGGGAGATAGCTTTTAATTTTAAGTCACTTTAATACGTCAGCACAATAAAATAAAATGTGACTGTGTTTTCTCTGTACATAAATTTAAATAAATGTAAGATTCTTTCTCTGGAGAAACAGATGTTGATATTATCTCCTTCAACTTTTGAAAGAAATGCAGATTCTTGTAAGTGATAATCTGCTCAAGATAGGCAGATGTAGTTGAAAAACAAATGAAAAAAGTTAACTTATCTTAGGGAGCTCAGTGAGACATGGTACATTTTTTGACAACAAACTTGTATACACGAAGCCTGGTAAAGGTTCTATAATGTTGCTCTGTGCCTGACATACTGCAGGCACAAAATAAGTTTCTTCATAGGGATGTGTATACAGCCGACTAGGAACCAACTCATTCTACTAAGGTTAACCTTTTAATTGAATGAAAATCTAAGACGAAGATAAGAATGTTTCCCGAAAAGCATACTGGAGTAAAATAAAACACATCTATACCGAACAGATGTGTTTTGAAGTGCTAGTTATTGGTTTTCATTCAAGTACCTTCTTAAAGGAAAATCTCATTGACTCTGATGATATTACTTGTGTGTTCTACTTGTATTCTTAGCTAGACTTCTGCTGAGTGATGAAATAAATTCTCCAAAGCAGTTTTGATTCAGTTCAGTTTTACTCTTTCTTTTTTCTCAGCACCAGAAGCACTGCTGATGTAATCAGTATTCCTTAGCTAGTGTAACTTGGAACTTCAGGCAATGCAACTTGGCATTTGAAACTCCAGAGACAGATAATTTAAAAAGTTATGTCTCATGCTTTCCAAATATCTAATGGTTCATATTTCATCTATATTAATTAGATTTCAGAAAGTAAGCCTTTGATGACACTGAACAAAATGAAATGAAGAATTGGTGGACATGGTTAAAAAAGATAGCCAAAGACATCAGCTTTGCAATCTGGGTAACACCCGATTAACTAGATGTTTACTGTCTCAGCTTCTTAATCTGGAGAACATGAACTTGAGGGAGAAAAGGAATTGCATTCTTATTTTCACCAATCTCTATCAGAATGTATTTCTTTCAATAATGAATATAGTCAACCAACCACAGTAATAATAACAATTGGGACTCTGCCACCAAACGAAATCACAGAATTTTTAATGTTACAATTGTTGCACATATGTCAAATTATTGTGAATCATCTCTACTCCAAAATTACCAAAATTATAAATTTACTGTTTATTTTGGTTTTCTACCTCAAGAAGCAGGAAGATTCTTAAGGTAACCTGGTTTAAAAAGTAAAGTTATTACTTAGTAATGAAATTTTAATTTCTTATAATGACCCCATAAAGTTTAGTTTTTCTGCTTCTTTCTCTTCATTTTAGTGAGATATATTTCATGTATAATCATATATTTCAGCAATGTAGGTAGCCATCTTTATTGGAAGGAAGCTAGACTAAGTCATCTAAAGTTTGCAAAGGGGTTCTGTTCTCTTTACCCACTAAAGCTTTCGTTTTTTTTAAATTTAGGCATGAAATAAGCAACATTAAAAGTGAAATAGAGAACGGGGACCAAGATGGTGGAGTAAGAGGATGTGGAGCTCACCTCCCTCCACTAAAACACATCAAAAATACCTCTATATGTAGAACAATTCTCATGCAAAACTAACTGGAAACTGGCAGAAAAACTCCTATACAATCAAGGCTGCAAGAAAGATACTTACATAATTGGGTAGAATGGGAAAAAAACCTTGGGTTGAGACCTGTGCCCCTGGGAGGGGACTAAGAGGAAAATGGAGATTACACAGGCAGACGCTCACCTTTGGGAGTAAGATGGAAGAGCCACAACTGGGCGTCCCAATCCTGAGGTCCTACATGGAGGATACAAGCCCACTTGGCTGCTTGGAGAAATGCTAGGACAGATAGAAAAGCTGGAGAGGCCTAGACTCCACTCGTGAGGAGTACACAGGGGCTGGCTTGCCAACAGACAGAGCTAAGAGAGGTCTGCCTTAGTAGTTGCGATCTCACCACACTCCCCAGTCCAAGCTGAGGGGGGAGTGTGGTGAGGTAGCACCCACTCCACAACACAACTTGGCACTGGATCTAGGGCAGCCAGTTCCTGGGAAAAGACTCAACCTAGGGATGCAGAAGTGAACTGGGGGGCATGGGATGAGGTCCAGGTGGTACAGCAGCAGCCATTGTTGGTGCTGACTCAAACAGCACCCCAGAAGCCCAGGCTTCTGACAGCAGTGCAGCTGCTAGAATTCCTGTGACCAAGACACCATGATTCCCAGTCCAGCTGAACAAATGCTCTGACACTGCCCACACCATGCCACAACATAGCACTAGATCTGGGACTACCACAAGAGGGGAAAAGATGCAACCTTGGGCTGTGTCTGAGCAGAGCCAGAGACACATACACAGGTAGTGCATTGTACCTCTGTATGCACATAAGCCCAACTTATTTCAGCACTCCCCTCCTTTGGGGCAAAGGCCCCAGTGGAGGGAGAAGGAAAAACACAACATTTAAAGAGAACAGAACCAGCTCAGGCCCAACCCTTAGGGCTTCTGCTGTAGCAACTTGGGAGCAGACCCTGCCCGTGATAGGCCAATGAGCAGAGAGGAAGTCCTGTCTTACACCCTGCACAGACTCTAGTTCCTTCAACACCAGCCACACACCCTACCAAGCTGATAGTGACAAGCACACCCTGAGGAAAGATGTGACTGGTGTCCACACCAAAGACACTGGGCACACACAGTCTATTTAGGGACACTCCCACATAAAAACGCCCCTTCAAGACCATAATATGTAAATGTTCCACCAAAATTCATAGAGACAGATAAGTGAAATGGAAGAGGAACTACACTCAATTGAAAAAGCCCTGAAAGAATAATGAAACAGAGATAATCAGTCTACCACAATGAGTTGAAAACATTGGTAATAAAAATGATAACTGAATTAGGAAAGAGAATTGATCTAAGCACAGATCATTTTAACAAGGAACTAGAAACTATACAGAAGACCCAATCAAAAATCCAATCAAAAATAAATAATTCAATTACCTATTTTTGATAAAGCACTCTAGAAGCACTGAATCTCAGACTAAATGACACAAGAACGCATATGTGACCTGGAAGATAGAGTAATGGAAATCACCCAGTCAGAACAGCAGACAGAAAGACAAATGAAAAAAAACCAAAGCAACACACAAGATCTATGGGATAACATAAAAAGTGCCAACATTAACATTACAGAGGTTCCAGAAAGAGAAGAGAGAGAGAAGGGGATCAAAAACATATTTAAAGAAATTACTGCTGAAAACTTCCCAAACCTAAAGAAGGAAACAGATATCCTTGTACAGGAATCACAAAGGGTCCCAAACAAGAAGAACCCCAACAGACTCACACCAAGACATAATTAAAATGGCAAAAGTTAAAGGGAGAATTCTAAAGGCAGCAAGAGAAAAACAGAGTCATATACAAGGGAACCCCAGTAAGGCTATCAGCTGATTTCTCTGCAGAAACTCTGTAGGCCAGAAGGGAGTGGCATGATACATTCAAAGCCCTGAAAGGGGAAAAACCTGCAACCTAGGATTCTCTACTCAGAAAGATTATCATTTAGAATAGGAGAGATGAAGACTTCCCAGACAAGCAGAAATTAAAGGAATTCAGCAATACTAAACCCACCTTAAATGAAATGTGAAGGGTCTACTCTAAATGGAAAAGAAGTAAGAATATATAGGAAAAGGAAAATCCCAATAAGGAAGGCAAATATATAATAAGGACTGAAAATCACTTAAATAAGTCAGTATGTAGATTAAAAACTAAAAATTTGTAAAGGCAATTATAACTACAATAAACAGTAAAGGGATAAGCATGAAGACGTAAAATATGGCTTCAAAAACACAAAATGTGGGAGAGGGGAGTATAATATGTAGATCTTTTAGAATGTGTTTGAACTTAAATGACTATCAGTTTAAAGTAAGTAGATATAATTATGAGTCAACATAAATGAACCCATAGTACCCACAAATCAAAAACCTACCAAAGATACACAAAAACCAAACAGAAAGGAACTTAAGCACACTACAAAAGAAAATTATCCAATCACAATGGGAGAAACAAAAGGAAATGAACAGAGAAGAACTACAAAAACAACTGGAAAAAAGTAATAAAATGTCCATAAGTACATACCTATCAATAATTACTTTAAATGTCAATGGACTAAATGCTCTGATCAAAATACACAGGGTGGCTGAATGAATAAAAAATAAGACCTTTCTATATGCTGCCTACAAGAGACTCACTTCAGGGTGAAAGACACACGCAAACTCAAAGTGAGGGAATGAAAAAAGGTATTTCATGCAAACAGAAATGACAAGAAAGCAGGGGGAACAATACTCATACCAGACAAAATAGACTTTAAAACAAAGCTATAACAAAAGATCAAGAAGGGCATTATATAATGATAAAGGGATCAATACAGAAAGAGGATATTACATTCACTGACATATACGTACCCAATACAAGAGCACCTAAATATATAAAGTAAATACTAACAGACATAAAGGGAGAAATTAACAGTAACGCAATAATAGTAGGAGATTTTAATACCTCACTGACATCAATAAACAGATCATCCAGACAGAAAATCAATAAGGCAACAGAGGTCTTAAATGATACAATAAACTGTTGCACTTAACTGATATCTATAGGACATTACATCTGAAGAAAGTAGAACACATATTCTTTTCAAGTGCACAAGGAACAGTCCCCAGGATGGATCACATACTACATCACAAAACAAGCTTTAACAAATTTAAGAGAATAAAAATTATATCAAGCATTTTTTCTGACCACAACAGTATGAAACTAAAAATTAACTACAGAAAGAAAAATGAGAAAAGAACAAAGATGTGGAGACTAAACAACATGTTACTAAAAAACCAATGGGTCAACAATGAAATCAAAGAGGAAATCAGAAAATACTTTGAGACAAACATAAATGAAAACACAACTTTACAAAATCTATGGGATGCAGCAAAAGCAGATCTCAGAGGGAAGTTCATAACAATACAGGCCTTCCTCCAGAACTAAGGAAAATCTCAAATAAACAACCTAACCTGCCACCTAAAAGAATTAGAAAAAGAGGAACAAAGCCTAAAGTCAACAGAAGAAAGGAAATAATAAAGATCAGAGAGGAAATAAATAAAATAGAAGTTAAAAAAAAATAGAAAAGATCAATTAAACCAAGAGCTGGTTTTGTGAAAAGATAAACAAAATTAATAAACCTTTAAGCCAGGTTCACCAAGAAGAAAAGACAGAGGACCTAATAAACAAAATAAAAAATGAAAGAGGAGAAATAACAGCCCATATCACAGACATACAAAAAAAATCATAAGAGAATACTATGAACAGTTATATGCCAACAAATTGGACAACCTAGGAGAAATGGACAAATTTCTAAAAACATACAGCTTGCCAAGACTGAGGCAAGGATAAACAGACAATCTGACAGATCTATCACTAGAAGTGAAATTGCATATGTAATTAAAAAAACCTCCCAGCAAACGAAAGTACAGGACCAGACCATTTCCCAGGGGAATTTTACCAAACACATAAAGAAGAACTAATACTGCTCTTTCTCAAACTATTCCAAAAAACTGAAGAGGAGGGAACACTCTCAAATTCATTCTATGAGTCCATCATTACCTTGATATCAAAACCAAGGACACTACAAAAAGAAACAGAAAATTACAGGCCAATATATTTGATGAATATAGATGCAAAAATCCTCAACAAAGCAGCATTAGCAAACCAAACCCAACAATACCTAGAAAGAATCATATACCATGATCAAGGTGGATTTTTCCAGGGTCACAAGGATGTTTCAACATACGCAAATCAATGTGACACACCATATTAAAAAAAAGGAAAGATAAAAATCACATGATCATCTCAATAGACACAGAAAAAGCATTTGACAAAATTCAACAACCATTCTCAATACACACTCTCACCAAAGTGGGTACAGAGGAAACATATCTCAGCATAGTAAAGGTCATTTACAAGAAACCCACAGCCATTGTAATACTCAATGGTGAAAAGCTGCAAGTATTCCTTTTAAACTCAGGAAGAAGAAAAGGATGCCCACTCTCATTGCTTCTATTTAACATAGTATTGGAATTCCTAGCCACAGCAATCAGACAAGAAATAAAAAGCAACCAAATTGTAAAGAAAGAAGTAAAACTGTCACTATTTATAGATGACATGATACTATATACATAGAAAACCCTTAAGTCTCCACCAAAAAACTGTTAGAATAAATGAATTCAGTAAAGTTGCGGGATACAAGATTAATATACAAAAATCTGTTGCTTTTCTATACACCAATAATGAACCAAGAGAAAGAGAGCAAAAAGAATAATCCTGTTTAAAATCGCATCAAAAGGAAAAACACCTAGGAATAAATTTAACCAAGGAGGTGAAAGACCTATACTCTGAAAACTATAAAATACTGATGAAGGAAAATGAAGATGATACAAAGAAATACAAAGATATCCTGTACTCTCACATTAGAAGAATTAATATTGTTAAAATAGCCATACTACCCAAAGCAATCTACAGATTTAATGTAATCCCTATCAAAATACCCATAACATTTTTCACGCAACTAGAACAAATAATCCTAAAATTAATATGGAACGACAAAAGACCCCAAATTGCCAAAGCAATATTGAGGAAAAAAACAAAGCCGGAGGTATCACCCCACAGGACTTCGGACTATACTACAAAGCTCCAATAATCAAAACATCATGGGGGACGAGGGGAAGATGGTGGAAGAGTAAGACGCAGAGATCACTTTCCCCTCCACAGATACACCGGAAATACATCTACACTTGGAACTCCTACAGAACACCTACTGAACGCTGGCAGAAGACCTCAGACCTCCCAAAAGGCAAGAAAGTCCCCACGTACCTGGGTAGGGCAAAAGGAAAAAGAATAAACAGAGACAAAAGGGTAGGGGTGGGACCTGCACCAGTGGGAGGGAGCTGTGAAGAAGGAAAGGTTTCCACACACTAGGAAGCCCCTTTGCAGGCAGAGACTGCAGGTGGCGGAGAGGGAAAGCTTCGGAGCCGTGGAGGAGAGCACAGCAACAGGGGTGCGGAGGGCAAAGCGGAGAGATTCCCGCACAGAGGATCAGTGCTGACCGGCACTCACCAGCCCGAGAGGCTTCTCTGCTCACCCTCTGGGGTGGGTGGGTCTGGGAGCTGAGGCTCGGGCTTCAGTCAGAGCGCAGGGAGAGGACTGGGGTTGGTGGTGTGAACACAGCCTGCAGAGGGTTAGTAAACCACGGCTAGCCAGAAGGGAGTCTGGGGAAAAGTCTGGACCTGCCAAAGAGGCAAGAGACTTTTTCTTCCCTCCTTGTTTCCTGGTGTGCAAGGAGAGGGGATTAAGAGTGCTGCTTAAAGGAGCTCCAGAGACGGGCGCAAGCCGCGGCTAAAAGTGCGGACCTCAGAGATGGGCACAGGACGCTAAGGCTGCTGCTGCCTCCACCAAGAAGCCTGTGTGTGAGCACAGGTCACTCTCCACACCTCCCTTCCGGGGAGCCTGTGCATCCTGCCACTGCCAGGGTCCCGGGATCCAGGGACAACTTCCCCGGGAGAAGGGGAAGCACAGCGCGCCTCAGGCTGGTGCAACGTCATGTTGGCCTCTGCCGCCGCAGGCTCACCCCACACTCCGTACCCCTCCCTCCCCCTGGCCTGAGTGAGCCAGAGTCCCCGAAGAAGCTGCTCCTTTAACCCCATCCTGTCTGAGCGAAGAACAGACACCCTCCAGCGACCTACATGCACACAGGCGGGGCCAAATCCAAAGCTGAGCCCCAGGAGCTGTGAGAACAAAGAAGAGAAAGGGAAATCTCTCCCAGCAGCCTCAGAAGCAGCGGATTAAAGCTCCACAATCAACTTGATGTACCCTGCATCTGTGGAATACATGAATAGACAACGAATCATCCAAAATTGAGGAGGTGGACTTTGAGAGCAAGATTTATTATTTTTTCCCCTTTTTCTCTTTTTGTGAGTGTGTATGTGTATGCTTCTGTGTGAGAGTTTGTCTGTATAGCTTTGCTTCCACCATTTGTCCTAGGATTCTATCCATCCGTTTTTTTGTTTTTGTTTTTTTGGGGTTTTTTTTGTTTGTTTTTTCTTTAAAAAAATTGTTTTTCTTAATTCTTTTTTTTATTTTAATAACTTTATTTTATTTTATCTTCATTTTATCTTGTTACTTTTTCTTTCTTTCTTTCTTTCTTTCCTTCCCTCCTTCCTTCCTCCCTCCCTCCCTCTTTCTTTCTCTCTCTCTCTCATTCTGAGCCATGTGGATGAAAGACTCTTGGTGCTGCAGCCAGGAGTCAGTGCTGTGCCTCTGACGTGGGAGAGCCAACTTCAGGACACTGGTCAACAAGAGACCTCCCAGCTCCACATAATATCAAACAGCGAAAATCTCCCAGAGATCTCCATCTCAACACCAGTACCCAGCTTCACTCAACGACCAGCAAGCTACAGTGCTGGACACCCTATGCCAAACAATTAGCAATACAGGAACACAACCCCACCAATTAGCAGAGAGGCTGCCTAAAATCATAATAAGTTCACAGACACCCTAAAACACACCACCAGACGTGGACCTGCCCACCAGAAACACAAGATCCAGCCTCATCCACCAGAACACAGGCACTAGTCCCCTCCACCAGGAAGCCTACACAACCCACTGAACCAACCTTAGCCACTGGGGACAGACACCACAAACAACAGGAACTATGAACCTGCAGCCTGAAAAAAGGAGACCCCAAACACAGTAAGATAAGCAAAATGAGAAGACAGAAAAACACACAGCAGATGAAGGAGCAAGATAAAACCCCACCAGACCTAACAAATGAAGAGCAAATAGACAGTCTACTTGAAAAAGAATTCAGAATAATGATAATAAAGATGATCCAAAATCTTGGAAATAGAATAGAGAAAATGCAAGAAACATTTAACAAGGACATACAAGAACTAAAGATGAAACAAGCAATGATGAACACCACAATAAATGAAATGAAAAATACTCTAGATGGGATCAATAGCAGAATAACTGAGGCGGAAGAACAGATAAGTGACCTGGAACATAAAATAGTGGAAATAACTACTGCAGAGCAGAATAAAGAAAACAGAATGAAAAGAACTGAGGACAGTCTCAGAGACCTCTGGGACAACATTAAACGCACCAACATTCGAATTATAAGGGTTCCAGAAGAAGAAGAGAAACAGAAAGGGACTGAGAAAATATTTGAAGAGATTATAGTTGAAAACTTCCCTAATATGGGAAAGGAAATAGTTAATCAAGTCCAGGAAGCACAGAGAGTCCCATACAGGATAAATCCAAGGAGAAATACACCAAGACACATACTAATCAAACTGTCAAAAATTAAATACAAAGAAAACATATTAAAAGCAGCAAGGGAAAAACAACAAATAACATACAAGGGAATCCCCATAAGGTTAACAGCTGATCTTTCAGCAGAAACTCTGCAAGCCAGAAGGGACTGGCAGGACATATTTAAAGTGATGAAGGAGAAAAACCTGCAACCAAGATTACTCTACCCAGCAAGGATCTCATTCAGATTTGATGGAGAAATTAAAACCTTTACAGACAAGCAAAAGCTGAGAGAGTTCAGCACCACCAAACCAGCTTTACAACAAATGCTAAAGGAACTTCTCAAGGCAAACAACACAAGAGAAAGAAAAGACCTACAATAACGAACCCAAAACAATTAAGAAAATTGGAATAGGAACATACATATCGATAATTACCTTAAATGTAAATGGACTAAATGCTCCCACCAAAAGACACAGATTGGCTGAATGCATACAAAAACAAGACCCATATATATGCTGTCTACAAGAGACCCACTTCAGACCTAGAAACACAAACAGACTGAAAGTGAGGGGATGGAAAAAGATAATCCATGCAATTGGAAACCAAAAGAAAGCTGGAGTAGCAATTCTCATATCAGACAAAATAGACTTTAAAATAAAGACTATTATAAGAGACAAAGAAAGACACTACATAATGATCAAGGGATCGATCCAAGAAGAAGATATAACAATTGTAAATATTTATGCACCCAATATAGGGGCACCTCAATACATAAGGCAAATACTAACAGCCAGAAAAGGGGAAATCGACAGTAACACATTCATAATAGGGGACTTTAACACCCCACTTTCACCAATGGACAGATCATCCAAAATGAAAATAAATAAGGAAACACAAGCTTTAAATGATACATTAAACAAGACGGACTTAATTGATATATAGTTATAGGACATTCCATCCAAAAACAACAGAATACACATTTTTCTCAAGTGCTCATGGAACATTCTCCAGGATAGATCATATCTTGGGTCACAAGTCAAGCCTTGGTAAATTTAAGAAAATTGAAATTGTATAAAGTATCTTTTCCAACCACAACGCTAGGAGACTAGATATCAATTACAGGAAAAGATCTGTAAAAAACACAAACACACACATGGAGGATAAACAATACACTACTTAATAACGAAGTGATCACTGAATAAATCAATGAGGAAATTAAAAAACATACCTAGAAACAAATCACAATGGAGACACGACGACCCAAAACCTATGGGATGCAGCAAAAGCAGTTCTAAGAGGGAAGTTTATAGCAATACAATCCTACCTTAAGAAACAGGAAACATCTCGAACAAACAACTTAACCTTTCACCTAAAGCAATTAGAGAAAGAAGAACAAAAAACCCCCAAAGTTAGCAGAAGGAAAGAAATCATAAAGATCAGATCAGAAATAAATGAAAAAGAAATGAAGGAAACGATAGCAAAGATCAATAAGACTAAAAGCTGGTTCTTTGAGAAGATAAACAAAATTGATAAACCATTAGCCAGACTCATCAAGAAAAAAAGGGAGAAGACTCAAATCAATACAATTAGAAATGAAAAAGGAGAAGTAACAACCGACACTGCAGAAATACAAAAAATCATGAGAGATTACTACAAGCAACTCTATGACAATAAAATGGACAACCTGGAAGAAATGGACAAATTCTTAAAAATGCACAACCTGCCAAGACTGAATCAGGAAGAAATAGAAAATATGAACAGATCAATCACAAGCACTGAAATTAAGACTGTGATTAAAAATCTTCCAACAAACAAAAGCCCAGGACCAGATGGCTTCACAGGCCAATTCTATCAAACATTTAGAGAAGAGCTAACACCTATCCTTCTCAAACTCTTCCAAAATATAGCAGAGGGAGGAACACTCCCAAACGCTTTCTATGAGGCCATCATCACCCTGATACCAAAACCAGACAAGGACGTCACAAAGAAAGAAAACTACAGGCCAATATCACTGATGAACATAGATGCAAAAATCCTTAACAAAATACTAGCAAACAGAATCCAACAGCACATTAAAAGGATCATACACCATGATCCAATGGGGTTTACTCCAGGAATGCAAGGATTCTGCAATATACGCAAATCAATCGACCTAATACACCATATTCACAAATTGAAGGAGCAAAACCATATGATCATCTCAATAGATGCAGAGAAAGCTTTCAACAAAATTCAACACCCATTTATGATAAAAACCCTGCAGAAAGTAGGCATAGAGGGAACTTTCCTCAACATAATAAAGGCCATATATGACAAACCCACAGCCAACATCGTCCTCAATGGTGAAAAACTGAAAGCATTTCCACTAAGATCAGGAACAAGACAAGGTTGTCCACTCTCACCACTCTTATTCAACATAGTTTTGGAAGTTTTAGCCACAGTAATCAGAGAAGAAAAGGAAATAAAAGGAATCCAAATCGGAAGAGAAGAAGTAAAGCTGTCACTCTTTGCAGATGACATGATACTATACATAGAGAATCCTAAAGATGCCACCAGAAAACTACTAGAGCTAATCAATGAATTTGGTAAAGTAGCAGGATACAAAATTAATGCACAGAAATCTCTGGCATTCCTATACACTAATGATGAAAACTCTGAAAGTGAAATCAAGAAAACACTCCCATTTACCACTGCAACAAAATGAATAAAATATCTAGGAATAAACCTACCTAAGGAGACAAAAGACCTCTATGCAGAAAATTATAAGACACTGATGAAAGAAATTAAATATGATACAAATAGATGGAGAGATATACCATGTTCTTGGAAGATTCAACATTGTGAAAATGACCCTACTACCCAAAGCAATCTACAGATTCAATGCAATCCCTATCAAACTACCACTGGCATTTTTCACAGAACTAGAACAAAAAATTTCACAATTTGTATGGAAACACAAAAGACCAAGAATAGCCAAAGCAATCCTGAGAACGAAAAACGGAGCTGGAGGAATCAGGCTCCCTGACTTCAGACTATACTACAAAGCTACAGTAATCAAGACAGTATGGTACTGGCACAAAAACAGAAAGATAGATCAATGGAACAGGATAGAAAGCCCAGAGATAAACCCATGCATATATGGTCACCTTATCTTTGATAAAGGAGGTAGGAATGTACAATGGAGAAAGGACAGCCTCTTCAATAAGTGGTGCTGGGATAACTGGACAGGTACATGTAAAAGTATGAGATTAGATCACTCCCTAACACCATACACAAAAATAAGCTCAAAATGGATTAAAGACCTAAATGTAAGGCCAGAAACTATCAAACTCTTAGAGGAAAACATAGGCAGAACACTCTATGACATAAATCACAGCAAGATCCTTTTTGACCCACCTCCTAGAGAAAGGGAAATAAAAACAAAAATAAACAAGTGGGACCTAATGAAACTTAAAAGCTTTTGCACAGAAACGGAAACCATAAACAAGACCAAAAGACAACCCTCAGAATGGGAGAAAATCTTTGCAAATAAAGGCAACTGACAAAGGATTAATCTCCAAAATGTATAAGTATGCTCAACATCATTAATCATTAATGCTCAACATCATTAATCATTAGAGAAATGCAAATCAAAACTACAATGAGATATCATCTTACACCAGTCAGAATGGCCATCATCAAAAACTCTAGAAACAATAAATGCTGGAGAGGGTGTGGAGAAAAGGGAACACTCCTGCACTGCTGGTGGGAATGTGAATTGGTACAGCCACTATAGAGAACAGTATGGAGGTTCCTTAAAAAACTACAAATAGAACTACCATATGACCCAGCAATCCCACTACTGGGCATATCCCCTGAGAAAACCATAATTCAAAAAGAGTCATGTACCAAAATGTTCATTGCAGCTCTATTTACAACAGCCCAGAGATGGAAACAACCTAAGTGTCCATCATGGGATGAATGGATAAAGAAGATGTGGCACATATATACAATGGAATATTACTCAACCATAAAAGGAAACGAAATTGAGCTATTTGTAATGAGGTGGTTGGACCTAGAGTCTGTCATACAGAGTGAATTAAGTCAGAAAGAGAAAGACAAATACCGTATGCTAACACATATATATGGAATTAAGAAGAGAAAAATAATGTCATGAAGAACACAGGGGTAAGACAGGAATAAAGACAGAGACCTACTAGAGAATGAACTTAAGGATATGGGGAGGCGGAAGGGTAACCTGTGACAAAGCAGGAGAGAGGCATGGACATACATACACTACCAAACATAAAATAGATAGCTAGTGGAAAGCAGCCCCATAGCACAGGGAGATCAGCTCGGTGCTTTGTGACCACCTAGAGGGGTGGGATAGGGAGGGTGGGAGGGAGGGAGATGCAAGAGGGAAGAGATATGGGAACATATGTATATGTATAACTGATTCACTTTGTTATAAAGCAGAAACTAACACACCATTGTAAAGCAATTATACTCCAATAAAGATGTAAAAAAAAAAAACTCATGGTACTGGCACAAAAAAGACACACAGATCAATGGACAGAACAGAGAGCCCAGACATAAACCCATGCAGTTATGGTCAATTAATCTATGACAAAGGAGGCAAGAATATACAGTGGAGAAAAGACACTCTCTTTAATAAGTGGTGCTGGAGAAAATGGACAGCTACATGTAAAACAATGAGATTAGAACATTTCCTCACACCATTACAAAAATAAGCTCAAAATGGATTAAAGACCTAAACGTAAGACTGGAAACCATAAAACTCCTAGAAGAAAACATAGGCGGAACACTCTTTGACATAAATCATAGCAATATTTTTTGCTTTCTCCTAAAGCAAAGAAAACAAAAGCAAAAATAAACAAATGGGACCTAATTAAACTTAAAGGCTTTTGCACAGGAAAGGAAACCATCAACAAAATGAAAAGACAACCTACTCAACGGGAGGAAATATTTGCAAATGATGTGACTGACAAGGGGTCAATATCCAAAATATACAAACAGCTCATACAACTCAACATCCCAAAAAACAATCCAATCAAAAAATTGGCAGGACTTGAATAGAGGTTTTTCTAAGAAGACATACAGATGACTAACAGGCACATGAAAAGATGCTCAACATCACTACTTATTAGAGAAATGCAAATCAAAACCACAATGAGACATCACCTCACACCAGTCAGAATGGTCATCATCAAAAAGTCTACAAGTAACAAATGTTGGCGAGGATGTGGAGAAAAGGGAACCCCTCGAACACCATTGGTAGGAATGCAAATTGGTGCAGCCACTATAGAAAAGAGTATGGAGGTTCCTTAGAAAAATTAAAAATAGAACTACCACATGACCCAGCAATTCCACTCTTGTGTACATATCCAGAAAAAACGAAAACACTAAATCGAAAAAATACATGCACCCCAATGTTCATAGCAGGCAGCACTATTTTCAATAGCCAAGACATGGAAGCAACCCAAATGCCCACCAACAAATGATTAAGAAGATGCACTATACATATAAAATGGACTATTACTTAACCATAAAAGAATGAAATTCTACCACTTGAAGCAACGTGTATGGACCTGGAGAATATTATACTTACTGAAGTAAGTCAGACAGAGAAAGACAAACACTATGATATCACTTGTATGTGGAATCTAACAAATAATACAAATGAATGTATATGCAAAACAGAAATAGACTCACAGGCATAGGAAACAAACTTGTGGTTACCAAAGAGGAGAGGCATGGAAGAAGGGACAAATTAAGGGTATGGGATTAACAGATACAAACTACTATATATAAAATAGTTAAGCAAAAAGGATATACTCTATAGCACAGGGAATTATACCCATTATCTTATAACAACCTATAATGGCATATAATCTTCAAAAATACTGAATCACTATGCTGTACACTTGAACTAACATAATATTGTAAGTCAACTATACTTCAATAAAAACAAAAGCAAAATAAAATGTACAGCTTAAAAGGATAATTTTAATACTTATTTTAAAGTTCCAAATATATTAACTTTATAAAGATATCAGCTATCTTTATTAATACTCAATTGTTTCTTTTCATATGTTTTATTTAGTGGAAATAAGATTACCCATCTTTTATAATTACATTTCCATTACCTGGTTCTTATTGTCACAAAATATTTAGTACCCTTTTTATATACTTACTGGATAATGAGATTCTATAATTCTCTCAAGAAAAGTGAATGATATACTGAAGGTACAGAAATTATTCTATTAGTCAATTATTCACATATATTTTAGAACTTCAAAGGAAGGAGCATTTTTCAAAAGTAGAAGTGATGACTTATATATGATTTATAGCAATTAGCAATAATAATTCAGTAATAAATAATCTGAAGCATCACTGGTTCTCAATTTTCTTGCCTTATTTAAATGATTTACTATATTTTTGTACCTTTTATCTCCTTTAAGGTATGTATATGGCTTGATTAGATTTTTTTAAAAAGGAATATGGGGCATTATTTGTGAAAACGAAGGTCTATTCTGTTTTCCTCAGGGCTCTCTTTTAAACCATCAAAGTCCAAATAACTTGTGTAGTATTAACAAATACTCTTTCAGGGTTTGGAAAAATGTTTAAATTTCTAAGTGTGTCTAATGTTTAAGGTGGGTCTGGGGACAGGGACATCTGTCTATAAAATAAGTTATTCTAGAAAAATACAGAACATATTACACATCACTCCCCTCCCACAGATCAGCTGCTGCTTGGGAACTCAGAAGTAAAAAGAAATATACGTAAATAGATGTAATTTAGGTTAACAACTTTGGTTTCTTGGTTTAACAGAATCTACTCCAGTTAAAATCCTATTTCTCATTAACCTTACAGGAAAATAATCAGGTTTCACACAATATAAACTTAACTTGTGTAAAATTCACAGCTTTGGTGAAACAGGTCATGAAGAGTATTCATACTAAAAACAACATGTAAGAAACACAGACTGCTGTATATGTCAAGAGTTTTGGGGAGGAGAGCAATTATTGCATGTCATGGATTTTTATGAAATACTAGGTATTTTTCCACCTGTGTTGTGTTTACTGCAGCTGAATCCACAGCCTCTCCTTTATGATGTCACATCAGAGTGCCATGCTTCACATTTTCTTCTTTTTAATGGGAAAGACTCTGACGACGTCTCTTCTTTCTGAGTAAAGATGACTATAGGTAAAATACATACCTGATGTGGAGAAAGAAATGGCAAAAATTAAGACTGATTAACCATCTCTGTGGAAAGAACCATGGTTTTGAAATACAGAGTGCTGCCTGGAGTCCAGGGAGAAGGCACTTGCAAAGGAAACTCAAAGAAGGAATACTTAAAGAGTGTCCAGATTTTCTGCAGAAGGAGAAGTAAAGAAAACTCCTCCACCTTACTGTTCTGTTTATTGCAAGGAAGGAACTTTTCTTTAGCTCTCTCCACTTCCCCTAAAGTTTTACATTTGTCTTCTCTTTTATGTGTTGTTCTTACATACCTGATAGTTGTTATCTTCTAGAGGTAATAATTACCTTAAGGACTTGTGAAGGACTTGTGAAGGTTAGAGCTGGAGAAACTAAAATTTAACAACAGAAGTCTGTTTCCCAATTTTCTGGACAAATTAATTAATTGATTAGATTTTCTCAACTGTAAGTTTTTGTCCTATGTATTTTTCTTGAGCCTTTAGCACCTACTCCCACTTGCCTGCTAGAAAATGCTAGCACATAAGGGCAAGCAAACAGGAAACAAAACAGATATAAATGGGAAATCCAGAAATAGCCAAGTTCACTTAGTTTGACATCTAGATTTTCTTTGTAGATGCTTGTGTTTGTGGTGAAAACTTTTATATTTCATAGACAAAGCAGTTACATTTTCTGCTAGTAAAACTGTTTTTGTTCATACACTGCAAACAGTGATATATTTGATCTCATGATGACCTGCAAAAAGCATTATAACTTCTAAATATTTTACTAACAAGGTCTAGTTCGTCATGTCAGCCTTCTTTTTCCATCTCTCCCATGTTTACAGACCTTTCTACTAAGGTAGATGGCAGCACAAACCAAAAAGCACAGAAAGAATGCAAAAACAAAACAAAACAGAAAAGCCACTTACCTATAAAGAGCATCATGAGATATATTTTCAGCACATATGGGAAATAGATGGATAAGTCAAAGGGCAGCTTTGTGGAGTAAGTGCCAAATGATTCAAAATAAGGCAGTGACTGATAGATGGCAAATGCTGTTTAAAGAAAAAAGGAATCATGAAGGTTTCCCTCCTTAACTTGCTACAGAGATGTGTATATATGTATGCATAGTTGAAGGATATTCTGAATTTGATAACGACCATTTTGTGATAATTGCTGAATCCTTTTGCCAAAGCTATAGTTTGATATAGAAATCCGCTGATCAGATTGGCAAGGCCATTATAGCAGTGTGATTTGTTGAATTTTGTCCATTTTTTACTTTATTATGCCTACACAAAAATAGTTTACAGTGTTTCTTTTTTTTACTGAGGTATAGTTGATGTACAATATAAGCTTCCAGTGTACAACAGAGTGATTCACAATTTTTAAAGGCTATACTCCATTTATAGTTAATATAAAATATCGGCTATATTCCCTGTGCTGTATAATATATCCTTGCAGCTTATTTATTTTATACATAGTAGTTCGTACCAAAAATTGTATCTCAAAATACCTGTCCTCTTAGCCACAAGTAGGGGTTACAGACGAATGAACATGGAAAATGCTTCATCTATTCTCCTCTTGGAGTTTCATAACACGCATTGGTATAGCAGAGATTCTGTCAAGTTCTGCAATAAAGAAACTGGTTTCACCCATTTCCTCAGCTTAACTGGTCTTGGAATAGCTCTTTCTTCCTCCCCATCCCAGCAGTACTTAATAAAAATTCTGAGGAATCATGTGAGAAATGCTGGCCTAAATTATTTTGAGGGAGGAGGCTCATGTCAAATAAAAAGAGATGGACATTCTATGAAATTGTGTCCCATGTATAGACTTTGTATAACATTTCATGGAATAAAATGATAATGTACTATGGTTATATAAGATGTTCTCATCAGGGTAACTGAGCGAAGGTACATGGAAACAATGCACTGTTTTTGCAACTTATTGTGAGTCTAAAATTATTATTTTTTAATTTCTTTTTTTAAAAAGACAGAGGAAAACTCAGGCACCCACAGCTGTTAGAACCAGACAGTGGAATCGGCACAGAGTCTGCAACTGACACTAAAGCATGCCATCTAAGATTTCCATGGGCAGCACCTAAGTCTCTGGCATTTTATTAGTATAGTTGATTTGATTATGAATATGAACTTGGTTTTTGTCTTATATTATCAGATGGGAAACTATAGTTATTAAAAGATATTAGAATTATCAAAAGTCAAGCAGGTTTTCTTAACTACATGTTTTTATACTTTGGGACATTTGAAATATATAGAAATATATAAAGATAAAATTACTACGCTCTACCACCCAGAATTAATCATTATTGATATTTTGTTATATGTGCTTTCAAAATTTTTCTGGATAGACTTTGTTTTTTAATTGCAAGAATAAGTTTATGAAACTAATTTTAATAAAAGAATATGCATTTTATGGCAACTATATATAAACATGGCTTTCCTAAGAAAGGAGAATGTTTACAATTATGGAATAAAAAGAAAAGTTTCCTATATATTTATTCATCCCTATTTTTAGGAAAATATTAGTCATATTGCTACTTTATTCCTTTATATATTCTTTATAGTAGTTTTCATATTATCTAACAAATGAATGTACTTAATAAATAAATGTTTCAATGAGAGATGGATTTTGTTCTCAAATAAATGGCCAATCCATTTTTTATGGTTTTCAAGAAGATTACTCCCTAGATTCTTTTGGCATAGTCTATTTGGAAACAAAACAGATTTTAAAATTATGTCTAACGTGATTTACTATAATATAACCTCCTTTTCTCTGCTCACTGGTAGATAGACAACGTGTGGTTATATCATATATACTTTATAATTACTGCCAACATCACCATCATTTTATGTTAAATATTTCTGTATGTTTTCCCTTAGTTACTTAACATGTGCCCTCTTAATTTCTTTATGCCTTTGGTTTTCAAAAACTTTTATCATGTCTGTTTCAGAGTTCCCTACCAGTCTGCTAAATCCATTACAGAGGGAAGCATATACTCCCCAAATATCCTCAAGCTCTTTGCAAACTGATGCTTTTAATTATTTGAGTTTAAGCTTTAGGTTTACATTTAGGCTAAGTAATTAGCCTACTTCACATTGTATTTAATAATTCATTGTTTATTGAGCATGTATATTGGGTGCATAAGACAAAGGAAGAAAGAAACAAAGACAACCCCAGATCCCCATGGAGCTTAGAGGCTAGACAAGGAAATAGACATTAATCAAAGAATCACACAAATGTCTAATTACAACTAAGATAGGTCTTACAAAAGAGATTCATTGGGGGAATTAATGTTGATGAGGAAATTGAGGAACGCTTCCCTGAGAAACCAATGACTCATCTAAAGGTAGAGTTAACTGTTACTGGCAGAGAGTAGGCAGCATGGTAGACGGTAAGTGGGAAGGCTAGTCCAGCCAAGGGGGAACTGAATTTCTATGCATTACAAATAATCACTGAGTCACTAAATGTTAAATCCCCTTTGGATGAGTAAACAGACTTAGAGAGGTTAAATGATTTACCCAAACTCAGCAAGTTAATGAAGTTAAAGGCCCTCAGATGTCCTCATTCCTCATCCAATATTTTGTCTACTGTGCAGAGCTGCTTCCCCCTTAACTTGACATTTTAATGTTTTGCTTCTTTGCATCAAGGGAAGTATGCCAGGAAAGATAACACCTAGTCAGCTGAACAGTAGCAAAAATAGTAACTTAATCATCAAAAAGTTTTGTGAATCATCATAATAGGATTGCTTTTGCCAGTAAGCAATACAGAAAACTCACTCTTTTCTTACCTTCAGCAATAACACACAAAGGATAAATTGGCATCCATAGTGTTTGACTGAGCCATGTCAAGACAGCATAGGATATTCCAATGACTGATAACATGCTGTAAGTGTACCTGAAAGGAGACAAGTTTGCTCATAAACATCATTTGCTGCTGATGTCTGGGAAATAGGAGAATACCTTACTGTGTAATTGAATACACAGATAAAACTGGAGAGTATGCAAATTCCTTACTTTATTTCCTGTAATGTAAGCAGGAGAAGAGGTAAATAATGGAGAGAGAGGAACCGTGTCAGTCTGGCTTGTCTTATGGGGTGGATCACGGATAATTATAGAGGGAAGAGAGTAAAATGTAAATCTTATCCCCCAGCAAATTACAGTTACAAGTTTCCTCAAATAGTGACTTCAATTTCACTCAGAAGCCAAGCCCATTTTATGCACAGGCTAAGTTTTTAAGACAGACAGACTTGTAAATATCTAGGTAATGAATTTTAAAAATAAAAAAAATATGTGCCATCTTGTGTGAATAATTAAAGAACTGGCCTTAGGAGCTTGTTTTGGGTACAGGAGTTGGTTTTAAACCTGCCTTTATGATGTAATAGATGAAGTAATCAAAATCTTTTCATTTCTCAAGCTTAAGCATACATCAGCATCACTCAGAGGGCTTGCTAAAGCACAAATTGTTAGGCCCTATCTCCAGAGTGTCTGATTCAGTGGACCTGAGAATCTGTATTACAAACAAGTTCCAGGTGACGCTGATGCCACTGGTCCAGGGACCATACTTAGAACTACTGGAATAGGCAGTGCATACATATGGCAAAACAAAATTCAAAACCTTGAAAACATGAATGCAGAAAAGTAAATCTTTCTCTCATTCCAGGACCCTAATTCCACTCCTCAGAGGCAATGACCAATGCCAATTTCTCATATATTCTTTCCAAAATATTTTTGCATATACTTACCTATGTGTATATATACTATATATAATATACATCAGCAGTGCAAGCACTCACCAAACATAGCATGTTATCAAACTTTTTGTTCTTTACCAATATAAGGGAAAAATGGTATCTCACTGCTTTGATTTATTTCTATTACAAGAGTAGGTAAGAATCTTTTCATATGTTTAAAAATGACTTCTGATGAAGTCCAATGTATCTCTTTTTGTTGTTGCTTGTGTTTTTGGTATTAAATCTAAAAATCCATTGTCAAACCCAAGATCAAAAACATTTACCCCTATGTTTTCTTCTAAGAGTTTTATAGTTCTATCTCTTCCATTTAGATTTTCGAACCATTGAGTTAACTTTTGTATGGTGCAAAGTAAAGGACCAAATTCATTCCTTTGCATGTGGATATCCAGCTGTCCCAGCACCGTTTGACCAAAAGACTATTTTTCCCCATTGAACGACCTTGGCATCCTGTCGAAAATCAATTGACCATAAATTTGAGAGTTCATCTCCGGACTGTCAATTCTATTCCACAATATATCCTTATGTCCATTATCACACTCTTGATGTGTGCAACTCTGGTTGCTTTGTAGTAAGTTCTGAAATTGGGAAGTGTGAATCTTCCAACTATGTTCTTTTTTGAGATTGTTTTGGCTACTCTGGGTTCCTTGGGTTTCCATATGAGTTTTAGGATCGGCTTCTCAACTCCTGCAAAGAAGCCAGCTGGGATTCTGATAGGTATTGCATTGAATCTGTAGATCAACTTGAGGAGTGTTCCATCTTAAAAACATTGTCTTCAACCCATAAACACGGAATATCTTTCCACTTATTTAGATCTTCTTTAATTTCTCTGCACAGTATTTTATAGTTTTTAGTGTACAAGTTCTGCCCATCTTTTGTTAAATTTATGTCTAAGTACTTTATTTTTTGATGTTTTGTTTTCTTAATTTTATTTTAGGATAGGCCATTGCAAATGTGTAGAATACAATTAATTTTTGTACAGCTGACCCTTGAACAACACAGGTTTGAACTAAGTGGGTCCACTTATACGCAGATTTTTTTCAATAGTAAATACTACAGTACTACACTATCTGGGGTTGGCTGAATCCAGAGGCAGAACCTAAGATACAGAGGAACCCTGTATACAAGGGGCCAACTATAAGTTATATGTGGATTTTCAACTGTGCGGAGGGTCAGCACCCCAACCCTTATGTTGTTCAAGGGTCAACTGTGTATTAATTTTGTATTCTACAACTTTGCTGAACTAGCTTATTCTAATATTTTTTAGTCAATTCCTTATGATTTTTTATATACAAGATCATGTCATCTGCCAGTAGAGATAATTTTACTCCTTCCTTTCCAATGTGGATGCTTTTACATCATTTTCTTGCCTAACTGCCGTGCCTAGAACTTCCAGTACAATGTTGAATAGAAGAGGCAAGAGTAGACATTGTTGTCTTATTCCTATCTTTGGAAGAAAGATCAGTCTTTCATATTAACCATTATGTTAGCTGTGGAGTTTTCACAGATGCTTTTATCAGGTTGAGGAAGTTGCTTTTCAAAAAGTCATTCTATCGTAAATTGGGAAGATAATTCTGCCCCCATTTTACAGAGAAAAAAATGAGTTTTAAAAAGGTTCAGTACTTAGGAATTTCACTCCTAAGAGAAATGAAAACATATGTGCACACAAAAGCTTGTACATGGATGTTCACAGCAGCATTCCTCCTGACCAAAAAGTAGAAACAACCCAAATGTCCATCAACTGATAAATGAATAAATAAAAATTGGTATATCAATATAATGGAATATTATTCAGCCATAAAAAGAAATAAAATACTGATACCTGTTAAAACATGGACGAACCTTGAAAACGTTATGCTAAGTGAAAGAACCCAGTCACAAAAGGTGCATATTATATGATTCCATTTATATGGAATGTCCAGAATAGGCAAATCCATACAGACAGTATGGTAGTGGCTGCCAGGGCTGGAAGGAAAAGGGAATTGGGTGCGACTGCTAATGGATTTGGGGCTTCTTTTGGGGGTGATGAAAATGTTCTCAAATTAGATAGTGGTGATGTCTTTACACATGTCTTTGAATACACTAAAATCGACAAATTTTATACTTTAAAAGGGTGAATATTAAGGTTCATGAATTATCGCACTGCTGTTATTTTTAAGGTTGTGTGATTTGCCCAAGATCACATAGCAGTGGAGGTGAGGTTCATACTGAGATCTTCCACTTCTATGTCCAAAATTCTTTCCATCACATCACGATACCACTCTCAATGCCAAAACCACTTTGTTCTCTAATGGGTCTACTGAGCTTATCTGAGACTGAATCGACACTGAAAGAGTTGGGCATACCAGAGAATGAAACATCAGAAAGCCACAGTCCCAAATGAGGCTCCATGTCTCATAAACAGAAAGTCATGGGCTACAAAACTCCCTGAAGTTTGCCCCAAGTCCACAAATCTTTCAGTTAAAAGTGAGAAATAACTAAGTTATATATAACAAAGAATTACAGTCACTTTAATTCAACAAAATATTTCATTAAATTCATTCTACTTAGAATATCTTAACTCAGCCAAGTTATTGACAATATAATAAAGAATTTATATAACCTCAGCTAAAATGCTAGGGTTCTTTTGTTACCCATCCACATCCAGACCTTTCAAGCAGGAGGGACGGTTCTCATTTGTGAGAGCTTGATGTAGCAGTTAGGAGCCTCTCCAAAGTGAGCCACTGAGCAAAGGGCTCAGCAATTTTACACCATTGCTGGTAGAGATAACACACAAAGTTTTAGAATTAGAAGGAAACATAACACCATCGGGAGCAAGGGTTCTTAACCTGAGGTCCAAGGATTCCCAGTGAGTCCATGAAAGAACTTCAGTTATTTGAACCCGCTGGAATTGTATACAAATATGTTTGTGGAGGTGTGTTTTTTCCCCAGAGAGATAAGGCCCTATATTTATAATATTCTTGAATTCCAAGAAACCAACTTTGTAAATTGTGACTATGATAGAATAAAAATCTTGCTTTGCTTATTAAAGTAACACATACCAGAGCAATTGCAAAGAACGCCTTTCATTAGCAACAGCTGCGAGGTTTATTCCAAATTGGTGTACGCCAAGTCTTCTGCTGGGAACCTGATGCAATGATTTGCTCTTGATACCATGGTAGGTTTCCATTATCTTTGATATGCCCATTATGGAAAGCACTAAAAATACATTTCCATATCAAGATAAAATAATATGAAAAGGGGTTATGTATTTTTCTCTCATTCAGAGTAACCAAATGTAAGCAGCTATTACTGGCTTCACTGTAGAAAGCAATTTGGCTTTGTTTTAAGAGATTATTTTGCCTCCTTACCTAACCATATCCAATAGATTCCAAAAGATGAATAAAACACACACCACATATTTCTCTTGGACTTCCTCTTGACTGGTGATCACCACAAAGAGGATGATTATTCTCTCAGTGAGCTAACAAAGAAAGAGAAAAGTCAAGAATTAGGATCATCTGTTAAGCGGGTAGGTAATTTTCTAATTTTAAAAACCAGAGTTCCTCTTAAAAGTATGCTTTAAGGGCTTCCCTGGGGGCACAGTGGTTGAGCATCTGCCTGCTGATGCAGGGGACATGGGTTCGTGCCCCGGTCCGGGAAGATCCCACATGCCGCGGAGCGGCTAGGCTCGTGAGCCGTGGCCGCTGAGCCTGCATGCCCGGAGCCTGTGCTCCACAACAGGAGAGGCCACAACAGTGAGAGGCCCGTGTACCACCAAAAAAAGAAAAAAAAAAAGTATGCTTTAACTATAAATATATATACTACACAGTTAACATGATCTCTGAGGGAGCAGGGTTACAGATGAATTTCATTTCTTCCTTTTTGTTTTTCTGCATTCTCCAAATTATATGTAATGAATAAAAAGATAACATATTTCATCTGAATCAGGGCATGTCCCTTCTTGTGATACATGCACACATGGTTTTTACTCACTTTGACAAGCTTTTATTGAGTGTCCACTATGTATCAGATGCTAAGACTACATATATAATGAAAGCATGGTCCTTGCTACACAGGGTAGCAATGGTAGGAGAATGTGGGGCAGTAACTGTAACACAGTGTGAATAATGCTGTCATTTAAAGGGCTATATATGGGAGCACAGGGGAGGGAGATACCTGTCTGAGAAAAAGATGCGGAAAAGATTTATGGAGGCAGGCAACATTTCAGTTGGATCTTGAGGAATGGACAGGGGTTTGTCAGGTAGACTGGATAGGAGAATGGGCATCCTAGGCCAAGGGAGCAGCCTGAGCAAAGAGGCAGAGGTGTGAAAACACACAGTGTGCTGGGGAGTAAGGAGAAACCCTGGGGGCTAGAGAGGAGGTGCACAGAAGGGAATCCTAGGAGATAAAATTGAAAATGTGTTGGGGGCTGGGATGTGAAGAGTTTTGAATGACAGGCTGAGAAATTTCCATTTCATCCAACAGGGAAGCCCCTGTAGTTTTGGGGGTTTGGGGGGGTTTGCTTTGTTTTTAGGTTTTTTTGGTGGGGGTGGGTGGGAGGTGGGAGAAAGGGAGAAAGGGGATGCGAAATAATATAATCCTAACCCACATAAGCTAGTGGAAAATGAAAAGAATTCAACAAATTCATATTTTTCCAAGTCAGTAAGCATCTATAAATCATTAAGAATGCACACATTTATGGCTCAGCTCATTACTGATCTCAAAATATACATTCCTCTTTCCAATCTAATGTGCCTTCTTATGCCATATTAATATACTTTGTACACTCTGCGTTTTTTGTTTGTTTTTAATAGAACATTTTACTTTCCTCACAATGGTCGAAGGAAAATATCCATGAGATTGAGGGAGCATGTTAGTGATAAAGGAAGATGAGGGCTGCTTTGTATTTTTCAATAGCTGTCTATTTTTAAAGCGGATCAAGGACTAAAGACTGGGATAATCTATGACTTAGAATCATAGGTTGTTAGTCCTGGAAAATCACCTAGTGCAGAGAAATCCAGGATTTGCCAACATTGCGCCACATGATCAGAAATCCACATGTAGAAGCTGTATCAGCGTGTTTATAACCACATTGGTGAGTCAAGAGGGCCCTTGCTTGGCTAAGGAAATTAGATATGATTCAAACCTTAGTCAATCAATGGAAGCTACCTACATGGCTGTTTTTCTTTAGTCAGTCTTTCTTTACAATGCCCTAGTTTCTTGATTTAACCATATTTATATAACAAATTAGACTTAACTGCAATGATAATTACCGAATGATCCAAGCTTGCTGCTATGACACCCGGCAGCCTTCGGATACAAGATCTTAGCAGCAAACAAGTATTTAGGCACTGCCTAATCCTACATTTGATCAGTGCCTGCTAATTAGGAAAATTATCTAATTTTTGACAAAAATCTCAGGAGATACACACATGAATGCATATACACATATTTCTAATTACATGGCTGACTACTGAAAGAGAGAACATAAGCTACCTTTTGATAAGATGGCTCTCTAAGGGCCCTGCTAGATACTTGTCCAACCCCACCTTTTTACAAATAAGGAAACTGGGAACCAGAGAAATTAAGTGACTTGCCCATACTAGTGGCAGACCTGGAAACATATATATCCCAAGTCTCCTGGTTTCCAGAGCTGCAGGCAATCCCTGATTTCAGGCTGCCCCTCAACTAATGAGTAGGGAGGGAAAACTCTCCTAAAAGAGAGAGACTGGAGCTGCACAAAGAAACTCACGCTGTTTAAAATCATCACATGAGGGACTGTGGCATGTTAGTGATGGTAACCTGACTGCAGAGAAATCAGCAATCAGCATGCCCCCCAAAACACAACCACATATATACAGGAAGGTATGTGAAGGTCCTCCTCCCATACGATGTCAGTCTAATTAATAAATTATCTGATGGTTATTTAAATCTAACTTGACCATTCAATGGTAATACAATGGGAGAATTTAGGGGGCGATATTCTTAAATTGGTAAAAAGCCAATATTTATTAGTTACTTTGTGCCACGTTCCAAACACACGCCATCTCATTTAATCTCCATAACGACCCTAAGAAGTGCTATTGTTATTATCTGCCTTTTACAAAGGACACTGCATTTTACAAAGTGAAAGTGACTTGCCTATAGATATGAAATCAAAGTCTAGACAATGTCATTCTAAATTCCTTGTTCTGAAACACTAAGACATTTTCACCTTTGTTATTTTATAGGCTACACCCTCGCATAATGTCTATGTTATAGTCCATTCTCAAAAAAAGAAAAAAAAAGCCTCTCCTGAAAAGTTAAACCTTAAAACAAGAACTTACTTGATTTTCTAAATCAACACCGAAATAATTTTGAAGAATAGACTTTTAAAATTTATTACTTTTCTTTACATATAATAGTTTGACCAGTTATTTAGAGCTTTACACTTGGGAAAACTTAGCACTTTGTAATTTTAAACAAATCCTATGAGAACATGACAATTACTAATGAATGGTTTTGTAATGTTTAGTGCAACTCAAACAGGCAGAATAAAAGCACAGTAAAAACACTGTAACTTAGGCCAAATTAAACATATTGGTAATGTGGTTAACTCAAAAATTTGGTAACTACAAAATAAAAATATTTTGCATTTTTATGTTCTATTTGGGAATCCTGAACTTCAGATTAAGCAATGACTAAAACTGTTACTTTATAAATGGCATCTAGCAAATTAGTTATAAACTACTGAAGGAGTAAAAAATCATACTTCAACTATAGAGAGAATTTCTACAATCTTAAAAATAAATTAGTTTTAGCCTCAAAGACTATTATATTACTAAAAGGATATCCCAAACTATTTTAAATCCTGTAAACTTTTGTTGAGAAGTTCAGAAACATACCCTTAAATGTTCAAATCACCACATTCTTCTGTAAGACAAAAGCATCTAAATACTATTTATATATTTTTACTTATTCATCAATCAATAGATATTTATTGAGTGCACTATTCTGAATCCCGAGGGGTATAACACCATGAACAAGACCAAGTCCCAACCCTCATGGTGTTTATGTCCTAGTTTGTGAGATAGACACTGTAAACAAATGTAGCATAATAGTTGAGCGTTCAGGAAAACTAGCCCAAATCCATATTTTTGCTCCACCATTTACAATTTATGTGAACGTGGATAAGTTATTTAACTTTTGTGTAAAGTAATTATACTGGAGATAAAAATAAGCATAATTTAATGTAGTGATTAGTATATTTACAGGAAAATACATTTTTCTATACAATCAAGACTATCAGTGAATAAAAAAGTTAATCTCAGCATCTTTAAAATTATACTGTGAATATAGATTTATAACTATCACACTAAAGAACTCCACTGATCAAATGCAAAAAATACCAGAAAAATCGAAAATCTTACGTACAGAGTGAATTGTACGTAATAATTCATATGTACAGAGTGAATAATTCATTCTCAGGAAGCATCAAAGTTTTGGGAATCTCATAGCACAACACTATCTGCAATACAGTTTTATCTCTAACAATATAAACCTGTTCCCAACTTAAAACTGGAGAGAAAATCTATATGACTTTATGGAAAAAAAATAATTAAATCTAGCAATGCAAAGAAGCACCTGCGTCACAGATTAAAAGAAATTAGGGTGAAACTTTGCTGTTTTCCTAAAAGGGTTTATTTTAAGACACTCTCCTTGGGTATATGCTTCATATTTGTTCTTATGAATCTGTGACTGTGAAATCTTTGGAATGATTTTTGACGAGCAGACCCCTGCTTGTCCTTATCAGAAATAGGATGTGATGTCGGTAAAAATAAAAATTGTTCTGGCAATTTGGGCTCACAAATGGAAGTCTGTAGGCACGATAATTTGGGGGTAATAACTCCCAGTGTTTTGATTTATAGATTTAAAAAATTGTGTAAAATGAAGACATGTGCAGCTATGTTTATTGGGATGCAAAGGTAAGTAGGCAGAATTTAGCCGTTATAATTCAGTTATGTATGAAGTCTTTGCATTTCTCAAAAGGTAAAGGAGTAAAGTGGATAACTCTGAGGGTTTCCTAAAGGCACATCAGCCTAATGTCATAATACAAAGGTTAGTTTTGTGGATATTTTCCCTCTCCCTGAGTTGAAACATCCTAAAGCTATATCAATAAAAACCTCTTTCTCAGGCTTCTGCACAAGCGAAGTCAGAAGAAAGCCCTTCAAAATCAATATTTCAGGGTTGGTGGTACTTCCGCTCCATAAAAGCAAGTTGTTTTGATTAAATATACTAAAATAGTTTCCCAATACAACTTTTTTTAAAAAATCAAGCTAATAAAATACGCAAGCTCATTTGGGAGCAAGGCGTTAGAGAGGAGAGATGCCAAGTTTTCACTTATCACTTTTAATTATAGTTATATTCTACTTTTGGACCTTTTTTACTTTCCCATTTTATAAAATTAAAAATACCAAAAGTTTACTTTATTTCCTGATATAATTTTAACTGGCATGTAATTGTTTCCAAAAATGGATGTATATAAACAACTATTTATGTTATCATTTTGCCCTTTTCCTCTAAATTGTACCTTTAAAAAATACATAAACTATACATCTCTGTGTTAACTTATTATAGTCTTATCGTCAATGGGCTCCCCCCACTTTCTTTTACCAATTGTAATATTAGAAAATCAAGTGGCTCTTCCCTAACTGTCAAAATAAAGATGTGTATAAAACATTTAAAAACGTACAGAAGAAAACACAGAAAACAAACATACCCTCCTAAACACACACCACCGTCATTTGATACATGTGATTCTAATTGCTCAACTAGCTAAGAGTTCCTACCTATTTTGGGAATTACTTATCTTGATATTTTGGAAGACCAGTTCCCAAAAAGAGAATTCCGTTGTGACTTAGCAATCTCACAAAGGTAATGTCAAAATAACATCACAAATGAGTAGACATGTTTTTCAACCTACTTGAAAGCAGCTAGACACCATGCATTTTTCCAGATACTATATGCAATCAGCTATGATTACTGTATGAGTAGCTTAGCCACATTCTTAACTAGTTTCTTCACTTAAAAGTGGGGAAACAGGAAAACCAAGAATAATTACACAACTTTAGACTTTCGTTTGGTTATTTTAAAGTTAGGGGCCTCAGAGTCATCTCATAATGAGGGAATTCTTCTAATTATCTGCAGAACTCTAATAAAAGAAGGGGGCAGAAAATGAAACTTTGGACCCGATGCTGTGTTCTTGAAGCTTTTTTACAATACTATGTCCATTCTGAAAACCATAGAAAAGATAGTAAATGAATAAAAGAAACAGAGGACAGGTAGAATCTCAAAGAGATAAAAAGAGGAAGCTAAACATCACAAGAAAAATGAACAATAATCAGCCCAGAATGAGAATGGTAACGGTCTTCACTACTATGATGGTCCCTGATTGCTCCTGACAACAGAAACTTAAAAATCATTTGAGCTCCAACAACAGTAGACTTTGCCACCTCACCTTTAAATAAAAAGTGTCAGTGTATACTTGCCATTATTTTTTAATTACCAAACCAGGATATATTCTGATTACAGTGATCATACTTCCATAAGCCACTACAGTTTCAATTAATAGTGATTAAAATCACACTTAAATATTCTGGAATTTCTAGGACTGCAAGAAATCAGATTTCTAAGTTGTATAATACTTTCTATTTTTGGATAAGTCTACATACTTTTGGAAAGCATAAAATATATGCATATTTTCTAGACATATTCAAGATGCTCTTCTTTCTTACAAATTTAACTGTCCTGCTTCTCACTTGCATTTCCTTCTTTGGAAATAACTAAAATAACACTGCTCTTAACTTTGAAACTGCTGTTTTACCATAAAATTAATATTATCCAATTTAGCCTAATAAAGTACAAAATCCAAAAAAGTATGCCAAAAGAAAACATGACTTAGATTCAGATAAATTTGATCATACTCCAAGCAAAATAATTCCATATGACAGAATACAACTTTCATTTAACGTGGGTTGTTACTTCTGTTCTCTAAAATTAGCATTAGATGATGCTATATGCATCTTAGTTGTTAACAAATAATAAATACCAATAAATCTTTTCCTAAATAATATGCTTCTTCTGGGACATATGTGTACCCCTTTTTATTTTGTAAGGAAATACATTTAAGGCATTTCCATCTAGGTTTTGGCTAGCTGACTACTCTGTTACTAGTTTGTACTCTAAATATTGCCCCAATTTTTATTTTACATTTGATATGTCAACACTGAAAATGTCTTCATCCTAATGAATACTATTTCTCTACTTTTACTGAATAAACAAAAATCTCCCATGAACTTGCAATGCTGAGTTGATAGGCTCCTCAAGTTTATACTCTGATTTCCATCTTTTAAACTTTCATGGTATTTTAAGCAAATTTGAATACAAGGATCTATGCCACTCCTTCAATCAACAAAATTGAAGGTGTATGTTTCTGTTATAAGCACTTTGCTAGGTGCTGGCAATACAATCAGATTCTGGTATTTCAAATATTTTTACAATGCAAATTGGTCATATTTTGTTATCCATTTTTCCAATTTATTTTGCAAACAGTTAATATTATACTCATGTAAATTTTAAACATATGCTCATATAGTCACTTAACCTTTATCTCTCCTTATGGAAAATACCACTTTTTTGTTTTTCTTGCCTTAATTCAGCAATGATTTAGTACACTAAATATCTACCAGTGACTTTCCCACCTTCCTTCAACCTGCCTTTAAAAGGAACAATGGTCATCTAGGGCTAGATACAAATGATACCTAAAATAACAGCAATAGCAACCAGGTATTGTATTCTTTTTTTTTTCTTTTTTAACATCTTTATTGGAGTATAATTGCTTTACAATGGTGTGTTAGTTTCTGCTTTATAACAAAGTAAATCAGTTATACATATACTTATGTCCCCATATCTCTTCCCTCTTGTGTCTCCTTCTCTCCCACCCTCCCTATCCCACCCCTCTAGGTGGTCACAAAGCACCAGCTGATCTCCCTGTGCTATGTGGCTGCTTCCCACTAGCTATCGATTTTACGTTTGGTACTGTATATATGTCCATGCCACTCTCTCACTTTGTCCCAGCTTACCCTTCCCCCTCCCCATAACCTCAAGTCCATAAAGTCTATGTCTTTATTCCCATCTTGCCCCTAGGTTCTTCATCACCTTTTTTTTTTTTTTTAGATTCCATATATATGTGTTAGCATACAGTATTTGTTTTTCTCTCTCTTACTTCACACTGTACGACAGACTCTAGGTCTATCCACCTCACTACAAACAACTCAATTTCATTTCTTTTTGTGGCTGAGTAATATTCCATTGTATATATGTGCCACATCTTCTTTATCCATTCATCTGTTGATGGACACTTAGGTTGCTTCCATGTCCTGGCTATTGTAAATAGAGCTGCGATGAACATTTTGGTACATGACTCTTTTTGAATTATGGTATTCTCAGGGTATATGCCCAGTAGGGGGATTGCTGGGTCATACGGTAGCTCTATTTTTAGTTTTTTAAGGAACCTCTATACTGTTCTCCATGGTGGCTGTATCAATTTACATTCCCACCAACAGTGCAAGAGGGTTCCCTTTTCTCCACACCCTTTCCAGCATTTATTGTTTGTAGATTTTTTTTATTTGTTTGTTTGTAGATTTTTTGATGATGGCCATTCTGACTGGCGTGAAGTGATACCTCATTGTAGTTTTGATTTGCATTTCTCTAATGATTAATGATGTTGAGCATTCTCTCATGTGTTTGTTGGCAATCTGTATATCTCCTTTGGAGAAATGTCTATTTAGGTTTTCTACCCATTTTTGGATTGGCTTGTTATTTTGATATTGAGCTGCATGAGCTTCTTGTAAATTTTGGAGATTAATCCTTTGTCAGTTGCTTCATTTGCAACTATTTTCTCCCATTCTAAGGGCTGTCTTTTCATCTTGTTTATGGTTTCCTTTGCTGTGCAAAAGCTTTCAAGTTTCATTAGGTCCCATGTGTTTATTTTTATTTCCATTTCTCTAAGAGGTGGGTCAAAAAGGATCTTGCTGTGATCTACGTCATAGAGTGTTCTGCCTATGTTTTCCTCTAAGAGTTTGACAGTGTCTGGCCTTACATTTATGTCTTTAATCCATTTTGAGTTTATCTTTGTGTATGGTGTTAGGGAGTGTTCTAATTTCATTCTTTTACACGTAGCTGTCCAGTTTTCCCAGCACCACTTATTGAAGAGGCTGTCTTTTCTCCACTGTATATTTTTGCCTCCTTTATCAAAGATAAGGTGACCATATGTGCATGGGTTTATCTCTGGGCTTTCTATCCTGTTCCATTGATCTATATTTCTGTTTTTTAAGTGTGCAGTGTTTTAGGATGAGGTAAGTTTTTCATGGAATTCTCCTTGTTAGTGATGTGGGTTGCAAATTAGCAAAGGTTGGCTTCTTCACTGCCATAAAGTCAACAGAGGCTATAAATAGAACAAAGTTAAGTATGCGACAAATTCTATAATACAAATAATGCGATTAAAACCTACCTGCAGAAACCTAGGCAGAAGATGGTCTGATTCAATGCCAACATATATGTGCAGCAACTCCAAGAGGGAAATAGATTGGCAAAGTCGCATGACAAGTCCAATTGAATAAAAAGTGTCAACCATTGAATCTGTGTCCAGTGAATTAAAAAGACAGACATGGTAAGTAAAACATAGATCACAACCCAAATCTATAAAGCACTTTGAAATACAGTTGAGACTCCTTATTTCCTTTTTCTCAGTACATGTGAGAAATTTCCTAAATAGATTACTAAATTACAAAGACTATGTAACCAAAGAAAACACTTTATATCATTGTACATTTTAATTGCTCCTCTTCCAGAAAGGATTTAAAACTTGAAAAAGAAGGCTCCATGGCCAAAGCTAAAGCATTTATTCCCCATTTATGAGATTCTAAAGGAATCCCAGCATAAAAGTAAACAGCTAGACTCTAGACTACACCAGTGAAAACAGGCTGGAAGTCAGTTTATTAAAGAAGCTGTGGTGCCCACACCTTGTCCATTGACAGGAAAATGACAGAGATGAGAAAATACTATTTCAGAGAAGATTTATGGAAATGAGATTAATGATGCCATGATATCAAATAACATCTTATGTGTATCTAGCATTTATGGCTCATATATATGTAGTTAGTGCTTTCTGGATTTCTGTGAGTTTTAAACACTGGAACTTGGGCCCACTGCAGAGGGCCCAAAACAAATACTGCATTTGGAGAGAGCTGAAATGGGAGGCAAACAAATGTTCATCTAAATAGGATAAATGTGTTGGTTTAAATTTTAAATTGAAATCCTGCCATGTTAAGAATCTTCTAGGGAAGTCTTTGTTGTTTTCACTCCCTAGTGATCATTCACATGATAATAATTTATCAACCACAAAGGGTGTCTCTTCCCAGCAGCTCTATGAGATAGACATAATTATCATCCCCATTTCACAGATGATTCCTGAGGCATAGACAGTCCATGCTCTTATCCATGGCCCTGCACTTGCTGTAACAGAATTATCAGTCACACGGCTCCTTGAAGGAAGAAAGTAGCAGACGTTACTAGTCCAGGTGCTTGAGTGCTGTTGAGCTACTTAATTTATACATTGATTCAGGAACTGTACTGAACCCCACATAGTTCTTTTCAGCCTGCCTTCCATATGAATGGGTTGTGTTTCTTTAATAATACGTAGCTTTTATAATTATAACGGCAGGATAACAATTAAGAAATAAGTACACTGCTGACTAAGGCACTTTTCCTACTGGAAAGGCCAGGCAGCATAAGAAAGAGTTCATGCCTTGTTACTCATGTTGTGAATGACCTATAATATGCCCTCAAAGCCACAGCTAACTTCCAAGGTCTAGAAGTTATGTTTTTTCCTAAAAATATAAGGGAAGTTTTCCTAAGCCCTGTGTTTTCCTCTGCTTGAGGACTCCCAACACTCATAGTTGAAATTCAAGCCTCAGGCTGTATCTTTGGAGGTTCTTAACAAAGGCAAGAATTTATCTGTAGATTGCAGTAATGAAAAAGCAACATTTATGGTGCCACAGAAGTAGATTAATTTTCTGAGGATACAGAAGTCTGAATTGATGAGCACAGCATGACTTTTCCCAGATATATCCTAGATGTTTGTTTTTAGCTGAAACCAGCAGTTGCTCAAATTGTCAAGTCATGCAACAGTTGTAAACTGTGATGACACTTACCCATGTGGGGATGGAACGTGAAAAGAATGTTATTTTGACAGTCAGAATGTTAAATGACAGTGATTCATTTCTTGGAAAACTGAAATGCATTTAAAATCTTTACTTTTTAGGAAAGTGGAGGAAACTTATGACTTAAACCATTAATGCTAACTCCCATATAGGTGATGAGTCATCTACAAAGTGTGTCATTTTCTTATGGACACACTGCCCTTTAAAGGGATCAAATAGAAGCCTGGGGAATATAAAGTTTGTCTTTCATTTGTTAGTAGTTTCCAGTTATCTGAAACCTGGGGAATAAAAAACAGGAGAAGAATTGGTTAATTCCTGATTTCTCTGCAAAAAATGTTTTACTGGAATTTACAGATTTCCACAACACACACCAAATCTGCTAAGGTTTGGTGCAGAACAAAAAAGGAAGAGTGAAATGGCACCACCCCAACGCCATGTCTATGTTTTCAGGGCAAACGCCTACTCAGGGGGAAGCCACATACCTTTCCCTCATCTTACCTCCCCCCCTCCTCCAAAAAGGTTTTGGTTTTTGCAGTAAGAACAAAGTATGCTTACTGAAAAATATGGTCACTACATTTTAGAGAAGTGAAGGCTATTAGGTGCAGTTCATAGAAGTTAAAAAATTATTATAACCAGGACTAGGTGAAAACGAGGATTGAAAGTTAAAAATCCAAAACTGTTTTGGGCTTTTACCTTTTCCAAATGAAAAGAATCTGACTGTCATATTTGTGAATATCCATGAGTGGCCACAGAACTGGATTAAGTAGTAGATGAAAAGATAGGCATTCTTCCTATACCTACAATAAATACAGGAAAATACTTCATTTAAACATATTAAACACTTCCTTTATAATCACCCTTTCAGCATTATACTCATCTTTTCACTAACTTACTGGCCAATCTGAGCAAGCAAGAGACAACTATTCCATATCAGAGTCTTTTATTTGGTTACCCCTCTAAACCCCATCAGATTTTGAAAGCACACTATCTGTTAAAGTAACCATCCTGAGTTTGTTTAAAGACAAATATGGTTCTATTTCAAAATCCACTTTCATCTTTGATAAACCTCTAACCTTGCTGCTCCCCAAGGAATAAAAGCATTGCAAAGTAGGCTTTGAATATTTTTGAAAAGAAAATATGGATGGAGAGGGGCTGATGTGGTCGATATGTGTCCCTGCTAAGTGCAGAACTTGAACTTGATAACTAGGTTATAGTTACAAGAGGAGAGTAGCAATGGTGGCATTCCCAGGTGGTGGATAATTCAATCATGGGACACACCTGACTTCTGAATGCATTATGTGACTGGGGACAGTGTCTCACCACTGCCTATTATATTTTGCAAGAGCAGATAGCTTCCTTCACCAGACACACAGAGAAAGCAGTTTAGTCACTTGGGCCAGATATGGGAAGTCAAGCTGGCTTTTAAAATGGGTTGCTGGGGAGATGACTAAGAGAAGACTGACAGATACATGTTTGAGGGAGTTAGAGAAAGCACCGTTTGAAGCGTTGCCTCTGGTTCGGAAAAGCGGTGGGAGTGGCCCTGCCCAGGGTAGACAAGATTTTTCTCCTAGTTGGAGACGTGAAACCTCTGGGAAATCAGGCAAATACGTTGGTAAGCAGATACAGTGTAGCTTGATGATTTTACCTGGGCACCCCTACAGATGACTCAAGTACTACTAAATGAGTGGGGAAGAGGAATTCCTCCCTCAAACCTACAGCAGAATCACATGCTGCGTGGGTTAAACTTACACATCCCAGGCTCTACCCTCGTACCACTGGATCAGTTTTTCTGCAACTGGGCCCTGAAATCTACACGTGTGATTGGTGTTTCTGCAGCAAGTAGAGAAAGTCAAGGGAAGGGCTCCAGGTCGGCGGAGGGGGAAGAAAGAAAAAGACGGCAAGAGAGAGCACAAAAGGAAGGGTGGACACGCAGCCCGTCCTTCCCATTTCCATAGCTATAAAATGGGGGAAATAACAGTTACTCTTAGGGTTGTCGAATTAGCTAATACCTGTCCAGAGCCCCACGGAGTGTGGGGCCTAAGTTTGCTCGGGCGCTGGCCGGTGCTCCCCCAGCTCATCAGTATCGGCACCACCCACCGCCCCGTTCCCCACCCTCACCCCCGGCGGCCCCTCCTCCCGTACCCCCTCCTCTCCCTGCTCTGCCGAGCGTCCTACCTGGGCTGCAGCCAGGCGGGCAGCTCCACGGGTCCCATGGGCCGCCGTCTCCAGGCCCTCCACGCCGACCGGGAACGAACACCCGCCAGGAGCGCCGGAGGGGAGGCCGGGCGGCCGGGCGCGGAAGGGCGGGGCCTCTCCTCACGCAGCAATTTACCAAAAGAAAAAAAAGTTCCTGAAGTTCCTGCGGCGGCGGGAGCCAGCTGCACCACCACTGGCACGCCGAGGCGCGGCAGGTGCCCGGGCTGGGCCGGCCTGGCGGGGGCCCTAACACACCCCAGTCCCAAGTAAGGTGCACCAGGCTCCTTACCCGGCTTCCTAATCTTTGTGCTGAGACTCCGTTGCAGCCTCGTAGAAACTAACGGACCCTAACCTCTGACCCCGGAAGCGCGCAGTCAAGCCATCCCAAAGCCTGCTGGGATGCGTGAGCCCCAGGTGCCGCCCCTCATTACCCTCACCTGTGAGAGCGGTTAGGCTAGGACGATTGTGAGCAGGCCTTCGCTAACACTTTTTCAGCCAAGAGGCCTGATTCCTCAGTATCAGACATCCTTGCCCTCTCATTTCTCCTGGGTCCTCACTGATGCTTGCAAATCCTTTTATTCACGTTGTGTTGTTCATCTCCCTATCCTTTGCCCAGCCCTCAGAAACCTCCTGATCACTCAGGCCTATGGCATCACTCTCTCCTTCATGCTCTGGTGACCCACTTGCTACTTTGCTGATAAGATCCAGACCATCTTCCAGCTTCTCTGCCTTCTAAGGGAAATATCCCCAAATAAATTTAAAACAAAACAAACAAAAAGCCGAGAAAGCACTTGCAAGTAAGCAAGACCATATGCCCGATTTGGGGAGTTGGAAGGTAGTATCCCCATTTTATCTAAAGGGAGTTGAACCTTTAAAAAATATGTTAAGGCGCTTGCCACAGGTCACATGACTGATAAATGGCAGTATTAGAACCTCAAGGTTTTTTGTGTTTGTTTTTCCATTAGGCTAGCTATAGTTTCCTTCCTCCTAGTCCATTCTGACCTGGTACCTCATCTCTCCATTTCTCTGCACCTTCCCTCACCCCCTGCCCTGGGTCGGAAGTTCATCCCTCTCCTGCATTCACCAGTCCCTTCTCAAAGTCATTCCATCAGTTATTACCCACACCTTCTTCTTGCATCTCCATCCTGTCCTTTCCACTGGCTTTCACCACAGTTTAGGAACATCTTCAAATCTCTCCCACTCTAGAATTACACATTTTATTCTTTCTGCTTCTCTCTGGACATAGTTTTCTCTCTCCTTTTTCTCATAACTCCCTGCCCACTCTCATAATCAGACACTTCTTTATTTCTTACCATCTTCCTGGTCCATAACACCTTACTATTTAACTTCCCTTCCCAACACTCTCCAGAAACTGTTCTCTCAGGGAGGCTGCCTTGATTTCTTCCCTGAGTCCCCATTCTGCACCCACTGTGTAGATGACCCCACACAGTTCTTGCTCTTGGGGAGAATTTGATGTAAAGAGGAAACTGATTTACAAGCAAACACTGGTGGCTAAGCAGTCATCAATGTCATCAGTGCCCAGGCCAGGCAGCGAGAGAGGAATAAAGTCCTGGATGGACTGGAATGGGGCGAGAGGAGAAGGCAGAAAGCGACCCTTTATCATAAAACACGGACCCTGCATCTACATCCTCCCCCCTCCTCCCCTTCCACAAGTCTACTGCATTTACCACTTTCACCTCTCTTCCCTGTGCCTCTGCAACTCTGAATGTTAGACTTTTCTCGCCTTCTGTCCTTTCTCTCTCTCTAGACGCCTCCTCTTCTCCAGCTCTATTTCCTCTCAAGTCTGCCCTGGGCCATCTTTTCCCTTCGCTACCATGTTATTCCTCAGCACAGACATCTACCCACACGGCTTTATCTCCACGCAGATAATAGCTAACTCTATTATCTTCAGCCTCTGTTGTTTTTTTTTAATGAACACTAGTTCTGACCTTTCAGCAGCTTCTGGATACTTCTGCATGAAATTCCCATTGTAACTTCCAATTGAATCTATTTAAAATAAGCATACTGTCTTTCTTCCCATATCATTATCTAATTTCCTACAGGGAGGCCATGGTTTTCCTAGTCATTCGGGTTTAAAATTTAGGAGTCATCATTAAGTCTCCCCATCCAATCTAATTCTATTGATAGAATTATTCTGTTGACATCACTAGCATTCTACTTCTGTTCCTTATACCCAGAACCCGGGTAAAGGAGACCCAAAAAGAGCTCCTTTTTACTTGCCAAAGAACAAACTACAAACAAACAAAAAACCTTTCAAATCAAGAAGTTAGGGAATTCTACCTTGTTTTCCAAGGAATCAGTGCAGAGGGAGCTTATGAGAGAACATTTTGAGTAGGAAGTGCATTTCTCCCTCTTCCTTGGCAGGGCCTGAGGGCAGGTCCTCTTCAGGTCCTGCCAGCATTACGAAGGCAGACTTCACCAGCCTCCCTGCCTCCTGTCTCTCCTCCTTCTACCCAGACTACCATACATTAGTTGAAGCCTGCTGGAAGTATTTTCTTAAACCACAGTCCTGATCCAGCCATTTTTTTCTGGTAAAATTCTTTGTGGTTCTCTGTTGCCTGTTACAGTCATATCTCATCTTGCCTCTAAGCCAGTCATACACTGACATCTCATACCACCCTATCCCCCACCAATTATAGCAACTCACCATTCCATGACCACACCAGGCATTTTCTGATCATCATGTGTACCTATGTGAAACTTTTCTCCTCCTTTGAATTTCTCTTCTACTTCTTCCCCTTCATCCCAATATTTACCTGTCAAAGTTCTACTCATTCTTTAAAGCCCTTCCCAGAGCTTCTTCTGGGAGCTGCACTGGTCTAATGGATGTCTATGATAGCACTTACCTTAAGATATTTTTACTGGGGTTCCTGCCTACTCAACTAAATTGTGAATTCCCAGAGGGCTCTACCTCTTACTTACAGTAAGAATTTGACATACTTTAACTTCTATGAACAAAGTCTCTTTTGCCAAAACTACATGATTCTTGGGAGGATTGAATAGGAAAATGTATAGATGAAAACGTGTAAAAGTACCTAGTACAGTGCTTGGCATGATAGGTATCCAAAAATGTCAATTATCTACTTGTACAGGAGAAGTCAGAGGTCGGGATAGTTCAAGTAACTCAAAATTAACATGTTCTTGCCTTTAGAAGGAACTTTAACACTATTTGAATATGTCAGTGTTGTTTTCCTTGGGAAAATGTTTAAATTTGTTTTCATCCCTATGAGCACCATTTGGGAAACTAAAACCTTGAAATACATTTCATGGCAGTAGCAGATTAGCTCAAGAATTTTTTAAACCATATATAAAATGTAATAAGCTACACTATTTCATAATGATCTTCAGAGAAATTAAATCCAGTGGTTGAATATCCTGAGTTTGGACATTTAACCATCCATCTATCCATCACCCTGTTCCTGCATTTTTTTCCCTCCCATTCCTTGGCAATCCCATTTTTGAATGTCAATACTTCATGTGATATTCACTGAGAGCAGAGATGCTGGAAAAGTGCCCCATTGCCCCCTTCTTCTTCCATTACCTACAAAGGGCACTATAAGGATACAGTTATACTCTGATAACTTCCAATTCTAGATTTCCTTTTTATTTCAATCACCTGGAATTTTCAGGGATCACAACCTCTCTCTCTTCCCACTCCCAATCCCATAGCACAGTTTGGAAATTTCACAAGCTGCTAGATCCATACATAACCCTAGAGATTATGTTGTCCAATCTTCTTGTTTCAAAGGCACCAAAACTCTAGTTAAAGCTAGGCTGAGATCTCTTTCCACAGCATTGTGCAAAATTTCAGCTGTATTTGCCCAGTTATCTTATCTTACTTGGGCATTAATCATAAATAGTCATCTATTGTAATCTTTGCCTGGACACGCTCTCAGCCTCTATTACCACTCTTTTTCAGCTGATCCGAAGCATTGCTTTTACTTCTCTGCTAGAACTTTAACTATTCATCCTTTAAATGTCTTCGCCCTTTGCGACTCCATTTAGAAGACCAAACCCTGGACTTCTTGGTCATCATTATCCCCCAATCTATCCTCTGTCTTATTCCAAGACAAATGTGTTCAAGTGTGTAATTGGTTCATTCAGCCATGCAGGCACCATTATAAAATCTCTTAGTTCACGTGATTATATTATTGATTATAAGCTATATGTGTTTTACAGTGCTTTCTATGAGTTATCTCACTTAATCTTCAGAGCAACCATATGAGGTGGGTGGGAACTGTTCTTTTTTTTTTAAAAGAAGGAGATAGGGGATATATGTATACATTTAATGCAGATTAAAACCACAAAGAGATATCATTACACACGTATGAGAATGGCCAAAATTAAAAAGACCCACAATATCAAGGCTGAGAGGGAACTCAATCCATCCCTTTGCAGCCTTCCTACAACCAGTCCAAATCTCCTAAGGCAAAAGGATGCCTCTAGCAGGCTTGGAGGAAAGTAACATACAAAGAAATGCAAAAGAGAAAGTCACATTAGTATAATTCCAAACTGTTATTCTTGTTATATACAGTTAAGGTTTTATTTAAATTCACATACAATTTTCATTTCTATTTATTCTTGTTCCATGCCATTGTCTATGATTACTGAAAACTGCTTTTCTTAGAATAATTCACTTTACAAACTACTTAGAGGAGTCACCCACAGAAAAACAACTTAATATGGTAATTTTTGAGATCAGATTTAGTTTTATAATGATGGAAACATTATTTGGGTCACAAATATATATATTTTCAAGATCATTTTTATATTGATCTCTTTAGATAAAATTATTTTTGTTTCCATTATATCCAAATCACTTTAAAGGCAGGGTTGCTTTTTGATAGTCTAAGGTAAGGGATTTTAAAAATGAATTAGGCTTTAAAAATTTAAGACTTTTTGACTGTACGATATGTACACAGAGTCAAGAAACAAAATGGCAACATCTTTTGTAATCATTTTTTGGATAAAGAAATTACAAAACAAAAGAGATAGTCAAAATAAACAATCTAAACACTTATTAATTCATCTAAAATTATTGAATTTTACTGGATGTTTAAATAGATAAACATAGCTCATAGTGTGCATTTATGTAGCTTAATAATGGTAGGAAATGCTGATCCCAAAAGAAAACTGACCAGAAAGATTCCTTCCTTGAAAAATGAGTTTCAGAAAAACAAAGGTCTTGCTTCTCAGATTATTTTAATCCATATTGCCTTCTCAATGTTGGCTACTCTGTTAGTTGAGTGGGATTAGATAAGAAGATCATAGAGATCTCCATGATCTGGTTCTGATATTCTATAAACTCACAATTTATTCTGTATCTCAAATACATATTTTCTATAAATGCTCTCCTTAGAAAAGCCATCAGCTATAAGTGATGTCAATGTTCGTACTTCTTTATTCATGCATTGGTTTGATACTTTCATTTTGCTGTTTGTGTATACTTTCCACAGAATTAGTGTTTGTTTATCAAAATATATTGTGCTTGACCTTGTGCTATGTGAGCTCTTATTGGCTGTTTGGGAGACTGGATGAATTTAAAGACAAAAAGACACATTCTCCATCCTCAAGGTGTTTCTAAACCTCAAGGTATTTAAAAAAGCTTTTTTAAATTGAAATATAGTTGATTTACAATGTTGTGTTAACTTCTGCTGTACAGCAAAGTGACTCAGATATACACATTCTTTTTTATATTCTTTTCCATTATGGTTTATCCCAATATATTGAATATAGTTCCCCGTGCTATACAATAGGACCTTGTTGTTTATCCATGTTACATGTAATAGTTTGCATCTGCTAATGCCAAACTCCCTCAAGGTGTTTTTAAATGTCTGGATTTTTTGTTGTTGTTGTTTCTTTTTTTTAACTATGCTCAGAAACAGAAAGAAACAGTTTCAGGGAGCAAGGAATTTTCAGTCAGAAGACCCGGGTTCAAGTCTAGATTTCACTTCTGTGTGATGTTGGACAAGTAATAATGCCTTTCTGAGTCTCAGTTCATTTCTTTATTTATTTTTAATAAATTATTTATCTTTGGCTGCATTGGGTCTTTGTTGGTGCACGCGGGCTTTCTCTAGTTGCGGCGAGCGGGGGCTACTCTTCGTTGCCGTGCGCAAGCCTCTCACTGCGGTGGCTTCTGTTGTTGCGGAGCACGGGCTCTAGGTGCACGGACTTCAGTAGTTGTGGCACGTGGGCTCAGTAGTTGTGGCTTGCCGGCTCTAGAGCGCAGGCTCAGTAGTTGTGGCACACGGGCTTAGTTGCTCTGCGGCATGTGGTATCTTCCTGGACCAGGCTCAAACCCATGTCCCCTGCATTGGCAGGCGGACTCCCAACCACTGTGCCCCTCCTTTATTTTTTAAAATGAAGATAATACAATTACAGACCCTAGCCTGCTTCCCCTATGAGGCTCAAATGTGATAACTGTCAAGCTTCAAATTCAAACGCAGACGAGGTTAATGTCCCCAAAGCCCAGTGACAACCTGCTCCAGCAGTTAGAGGTGGAGCCCTGGATGTTGCCTGTCAAATAGGGCAGAAGCCTGGGGAAGAAGGAAGAAGGGGACAGAGGAGGGAGGGTTGTGGTGGTTGGAGAGGGGTCAAGCTACGGGAGACAAAGGAACTAAAAGGAATTATCATCCTAAATGAAATTCAAGAGTTAGATCTCCAGCAAGAAAATGTTCAGCATATGTTTTGGAATGGGAAGGAGTTATAGAAGAGGAGATAATAAGTGGATCGGTGGGGTCGGGGGGGGAGGATTGAGGGGAGGAGCAGAGGTCAACTCAGAAGTAGAGAGTTCTGTTGTGAGCCAGGTCAAAAAGCCGAGCTAAACCCAGATATGAAGGCTTGGTTCTCTAAATGAGGACCGTCTAGACAGAAGCAGGGTGCTGTTGTAGGTCAGATGTACTTGCGTTTGCCTGTTGTTCAGACAGAAGTCTGATTTCCCTGGGTCTGGTTGAGGGTATTGGGAGTAGGTGGAGATTTGGCCTTCGTAGGGTGTAGAAGTAGGGAGAAGCCAAGATGGCTAAATTGCACCATTAGTACACTAGATACCGATGTCAAGGGAAGATAAAGGAAAGTTACCCTACTTAATATTGTTTTTGAAGGCTAACCCTGCATTGAGATTTAGTCTTTTAATTTATAAGGTTTATGAGCCTGATATAACCACATTTAAATGGCCATCCTTAGAGTTTGTAATGATTTCTTATCTGCTATTAGAAATAATCTTTACCGTATAGATAACTTTTAAGACCATTGTAGAGATGGTTAATTGTTTTATATTGCTGGTATAAAAGTCTTATTCCATATGGTTGGACATCGCATGAGTGATATCTATCAGATTGCCTGTGAGATAGGGTGAATCTGGTCTTGTGCTGGATCCCAGCCCCCAAGAAGGAGCATCCTCTCAGACTAGTCTGAGGGGCAAGAGTGGCACTGAATATACGACAAGTAGAATTCAGTCAAGCAAGAACAGAAAAAACTGCTTTACTGGTGCCCAAATCAGAAAATAGCCAGGTAAGGGAGCCACCAGGAGACAGAAATTTAGAACAAAATTTGGACTGATCTTGATTAATCCTAACTGATGATTTTGTTAGCTCAGGCTTGCCTTTACAGGGCTGGGTGATCTCTTCCCACATTTCCAAAAGTCCAGATATGAGCCTTAATTTTTAAAAAATTATAAATCCTTTCTCTATAAAAGCAATAATCAGTTTAAAACAAAATAGAATTATAATTTCATTCACAATAGTAACAAAACTAAAGATACCTAGAAATAAAGAAGAAACATACAGATTCTTTAAGAAGGAAGTTATAAAATCTTATTGTCAAATATTAAAAAATGAAACAAATGGAAACATGTTCTTGAATGGAGTCTTTAATGTCCTCCAAATTTAAATTTTCTCCAATTAATCTATGAATGGAAGGAAATTACAATTAGAATCATAAGAAAAATTTTTTACTGAATAAAGTAATCTTAAAGTCCATACAGAGAAAGAAATTTCTAAGACTAGCCAAAAAATTAATTAAAAGAGGAATAGTGAGGAGTATATGCATTACTAGGCAATAAAGTACCAGACATTGTATTGATATAGGAACAAACAAACTGAACAATAGAAGACAATCAAGATCCCAGGAATGGATTTCAACATATAGAGGAATTTAATGTTTGACAAACTAAAATTTCAATTCCGTGAGAAAAGGCTCACTTAGTTAATAAATGGTTGGTACACCTGTTTAATCCATCTGGAGGAAAATAATGTTGGAATGCTATCACACACCACATACAAAAGTAAATTCCCAGTGGATTAAAGAATTAAGTGTATAGAAAAAGTCAGTAAAAACAGCTTATAAAATTTAGATGATTCTTTGGACACCCTGGGTGTTAGGAAGAGCTGTTCACCAAAACAGGATTATAGAAAAATGTTTTTGTATGGCAAAAGGTATCAAAACAGTGCCAAAAGATTAAAATTATATTTGTATTACTGGGATGAACCTAACACTTAGTCATGATATATCATCCTTTTTATATGCTAGTGGATTTGTCTGCTAATATTTTGTTAAGCTTGAAGTCTGCTTTGATATTAATATAGTTACTCCAGATTTCTTATGATATGTGTCTGCATGGTGCATCTTTTTCCATCCTTTTACTTTTAGCCTATCTTTTTCTTTATATTTGAAGTGTAAAAAATAAAAAATTTAAAAATTAAAAAAAATAAAGTATATCTTTTGTAGACAGTATATCATTGGGTCTTACTTTTATATCCAGTCTATAATCTCTGCCTTTTAATGAAAGTATTTAGTTTACACTTAATGCAGTTATTGCTGTGGTTGGGTTAATATCTCCCATCTTGCTATTTGTTTTCTAATTGCTTTTTCAATCTTTTTTCCTCCTTGTCTGACATTTTTGGAATTATCAAGTACTTTGGGGAATTTCATTTCATCTCCTATATTGGCTTTTCAGCTATAGTTTTGTTTTATATTTTAGTGGTTGCTCTAGGAATTATCATATACATCCTTAACTTATTATAATATACATTGAGTTAATATTATACCACATCACATATATTATAAAAAAAATTAAAGCAGAATTCTTCCATTTTTCCTTTCCATTAGTTCTGCTATTTCTGTATTCTGTCATATATTTCACTACTACGTATACTATAAATCCCACAATAAATTTTCATTTTTTAGAAAGTTAATTGTCTTTTAAATAAATTTTAAATAAGGAGGAAAGACCTTTACCTTTACTACATATTTACCATTTTTTGCAATTCTTCATTCCCTCACATAGATTCCTATATTCTATCTATCATTTCTCTTTATGCTTAAGAACTTCTTTTAGTATTTCTTCTAATACAGGGCTTACAGCAATGAATTATCTGTTTCTGTCTCTATTTCAACTTATTTTGAACGATACTTTTACTCTATATAAAATTCTATGTTTCCACATTTCCTCCTTTTAATTTCTTTTACTGTTAGTATTTTTTGCTCTAATACAATTAGATTGCATCTAATTCTTGTGGACCTTGTGACCCAGGGCAGGTGTGATATAAGAAGAACTTGAGCCTAAACATGTATATATATTTTTATTACTTCATTTCTTAGGTATAAAATAATTTCAGACTGTCTTGCCATTGTGGTGCCCTTGATGTAAAGATCTGTTCATATTTAACAGACACTAAGGTGTGTATGAAGAAAGGTTTGGGAGTTTTATTCTCATTCTGATGAGGTGTAGAGCTCAAAGCAAATTATTTACTCACGTGAAGCCATTTTGCTTCATTTGTAAAATGAAGTAAATAAACTGACTTATGTTTATAAGAACTGTGACCAAAATAAGACCAGATAATGATATTCGTAATTATAATAATTACAATGATAGCTAAATACATCGAGGGCTGACTATTGCTAGTCTCTATTCTAAACACCTTATGTGATTTAACTGATTTGCTCCTCCAGCAAAGCTACGATTATGTAATATTAATTATTTCCATTTTACAGATGAGAAAACTAGAATACAGATAATTTTAGTAAATTATCCAGGATTTTAACACTGCCAGTAAGCAGTGAAGCTAAGATTTGAACTCAGGTGATTGAAAACTACCTTTACACACATAATTGGTTTTCAAATGCTGAATTTAAAATTTTGCTTCAAAATCTTGGGAGGCAGAATTTACTAAACAAACAGTACATTGGCTGGTCTTTACACAAATCTAAAATCTGTCCTGGGTTCCAGAGGAGATGTTTTCCCCTCCAACTTAATTTAATTACATCTGAAGCTATTTCGACATTTATCCATCACCATCATATTTATCCAGACAGCTGTCACATTAAAGCAGTTGAATCTATCACCCTCAACTCACGGCAACTAACAGACCCTCCCTCTCCCTTGACTGTGCCTTTTGCTCCGGCTGTTGCCTTATCTGCCTCCTTCTCTTTGCAGCCAAGCTGGCATGCTTTTCAGACCCTCTCTGCCTGGGTTTTCTCCTTCACTTGACGTTAACCACTTCCTGCTTCTTTAAACCGTCTGTGGCCACTGCTGTCCTCTACCTCTGTCCTGTCTCTTTCTCCCTCTTTGGATCTTTGTTTCACGCTTTACATCTACGATAACCTATAGTGATTGTTTGTATGTCTGCCTCCCCATCACACTTTGAGCTTTCTGAACATGGGAATCCGTGCCTTCGCTGCCCTCCACCCCCACCCCACCATCTCAACCTGGCAGGACATCAAGTGAGGAGTAGCTACTCAGGAAATGGTGTTTAATGTTATTTGAAACAGCTACCATTGAGAATGTTGGCAGGTAATCTCATAACGACTCCTTGGGGATGGTAAAGAATCCTATTCCAGGAAAATCAAGGGAAGTTTTTCTCGACGTCTGGGAGATTGTGCATGTTTAAAGACCCAGGGGAAGAATGCTATGGAGCACAAGTGATTAAACTTATTTAAGAAATGGAGACAGGAAACTCCCTGGAGCAGCATTGTAGGAAGGACTCCAGGGAATGCACAGGAGAGGGAAGTGACCTCACATTCTCAGCTCTACTCTTCCTGAACTAAAGTTCCCTCTATCTCAGAGAACAAATGTGATAAAAAATTTCCTTGAACGTCAGAAACATTTTAATAGGAAAATTATTAGCTCTTTAAAAAACATACTGTGTTGAAGATCTTTGGTGATTAGGCTTTAACATTTTTGGCTTTGGAGATTTGAGAGCTACATCAAAATGGGATTATTTCACCTTCAAGATGTGTGTGACCTCAGTAAGGTGCAAACCTGAATTGGACCCACCTGCTGGGAGGCTAGAGTGCAGACAGAGCTGTGTGAGTTTAGCTCCCAAGGTGCATCAGCCTCAAAGGGGGCTTACCGTATTGTATGGACCTGCCATTTGTGTGTAGCTGGGAACAGATATACGATACTGGTGTTTGAGTTTTGCTGAAGGTCTTAAGGATACAGTCCTCACAAATATCACAGTATATTTTATTTTATTTTTTAAAATTTATTTATTTTATTTATTTATTTTTGGCTGTGTTGGGTCTTCGTTGCTGCGTGTGGGCTTTCTCTAGTTGCAGTGAGCAGGGGCTACTCTTTGTTGAGGTGTGTGGGCTTCTCATTGTGGTGGCTTCTCTTGTTGTAGAGCACGGCCTCTAGGAGCATGGGCTTCAGTAGTTGCAGCACACAGGCTCAGTAGTTGTAGCTCACGGGCTCTAGAGCACAGGCTCAGTAGTTGTGGCACACGGACTTAGTTGCTCCACAGCATGTGGGGTCTTCCCAGACCAGGGAGAGTATATTTTAAAAGAAGATAATGTTGATGGGTAATGAACTGAACAGAAAAATCTTTAAAATGATAACTAAACTATAATGATGTATTGTCAAAATTTGTTAAATATCTTTTTTAAAATCATAGGAATATAAAATGGATAACCAACAAGGACCTCCTATATAGCACAGGGAACTAGATATTGATAAGATTACTCAATTTCTTATAATAATCTGTAAGGGAAAAGAATCTGAAAAGAATAGATATATACATGTATAACTGAATCACTTTGCTGTACACCTGAAATTAACACAATATTGTAAATCAACTATACTTCAACAAATACAAAACAAAACAAAAAAACAAACAAAAACTCATAGAAATACAATGGTCAAGTTGCAGTTAGTACTCAAGAGAACTTTTTGGTAAGGAACTCATCCCTTGAAGCTCTAGTTTCCTGATCTGTAAAGTTCTAACTTCACAGCACTGAGATGGGAATAAATTAGATTTTGTTTGGTGTGTATTTGTGCATATAAACATAAACACTTAGCCCAGTGCCTGGCCCAATATTATAGATGAACTTCAACAAATTATTTATTAAAATATATACTTTACAAGTATGATACACCCACTTTGGTGACAAAATATTTCTGCGGCTAATCAATAAGAATTGACATGTTAACTCTTTCCTCATCTAACAGGTATTATCTTATCCTGACAGAAGTTATGGTGAGATAAACATAATCCTTCTTAAAATAAACTGGTCACTTGTTTTTTAAATGTTTTAGTTGATTAGGTTTTGTTATGCTTTTAAAAATCTAAGTGGCAAATAATGCAAAAATAGTTTCTTAAATTGGCTTGAAATGTAATTTTTAATAGGATATTTCAGGTTCACATTGTATTTAATTTTTCACCAAGCATTTTTATATACTGTATATAAATCCATATGTGGAATATATTCTCTACTAAATTCACTGGCAAATAAACAAAAGCTTTCAGAGCCTTTAAAAAGTGCCAAGAGAGGGCTCCCCTGATGGCGCAGTGGTTGAGAGTCCGCTTGCCGATGCAGGGGTCACGGGTTCGTGCCCCGGTCCGGGAAGATCCCACATGCCGCGGAGCGGCTGGGCCCGTGAGCCATGGCCACTGAGCCTGCTCGTCTGGAGCCTGTGCTCCGCAACGGGAGAGGAAAAAAAAAAGTGCCAAGAGAGGCCGCACAGCCGCCGCTGGAGCCCCCGGAGGCGGCAGCCATGGAGGCCGCGGCCGAGCCCTATGCTTCCGAGAAACTGGCGGAAGAGGCCACAGCCGAGTCAGGTCGGGTGACCGGTGGCGAAGAGCAGGGCACTGGCAAAGGGGAGGAAGATGAGCTGGAGGATCAGAGTGGAGACGAGACGCCGGGATCCGAAGCGCCGGGTGACAAGGCCGCAGAGGAACAGGTTCAAAGTCTCCAACCACCCCCGGAAGAAGAGGCAAAAGATGAGGAAGAGGATCAGACTCTTGTGAACCTGGACACATGTACCTCGGATCTCCATTTTCGGGTGAGCAAAGACCGCTATGGAGGGCAACCACTTTTCTCAGAGAAGTTCCACACCCTTTGGTCTGGGGCAAGAAGTACTTATGGAGTGACAAAGGGGAAAGTCTGCTTTGAGGCCAAGGTAACCCAGGATCTCCCAATGAAAGAAGCCTGCACAGAGGTTTCTCTCCTTCGAGTTGGATGGTTTGTTGATTTTTCCCATCCACAGCTTGGTGAGGATGGATTCTCTTATGGTTTGAGTGGACGAGGACTTGAGGCAGAGAATGGGCAGTTTGAGGAATTTGGCCAGACTCTTGGGGAGAATGATGTCATTGGCTGCTTTGCCAATTTTGAGGTTGAAGAAGAAGAACTTTCCTTTTCCAAGAATGGAGAAGACCTTGGTGTGGCATTCCGTATCAACAAGGAATCCGTGGCTGACCGGGCCCTCCTACCCCATGTCCTCTGCAAAAATTGTGTTGTAGAATTATATTTTGGTCAGAAGGAGGAACCTTTCTTCCCACCGCCAGAGGAGTTTGTGTTCATCCATGCCATGCCTGTGGAGGAGCGCGTGCTCACTGCAGTCCCTCCCAAGACCATAGAGGAGTGTGAGGTGATTCTGATGGTGGGACTGCCTGGATCTGGAAAGACCCAGTGGGCACTGAAATATGCAAAAGAAAACCCTGAGAAAAGATACAATGTCCTGGGAGCTGAGACTGTGCTCAATCAAATATGGATGAAGGGGCTCGAGGAGCCACAGATGGACCCCAAAAGCTGAGACCTTTTAGTTCAGCAAGCCTCCCAGTGCCCTAGTAAGCTGGTACAGATTGCTTCCCGGATAAAGAGGAACTTCATTCTTTTTTTTTTTTTTTCCGGTACGCGGGCCTCTCACTGTTGTGGCCTCTCCCGTTGCGGAGCACAGGCTCCGGATGCGCAGGCTCAGCAGCCATGGCTCACGGGCCCGGCTGCTCCGCGGCATGTGGGATCCTCCCGGGCCGGGGCACGAACCTGTGTCCCCTGCATCGCCAGGCGGACTCTCAACCACTGCGCCACCAGGGAAGCCCGGAACTTCGTTCTTGATCAGTGTAACGTGTACAACTCTGGCCAATGGCAGAAGCTATTGCTGTTCAAGACTTTCTCTTGGAAAGTGGCGGTGGTCGTCCCTAATGAGGAGGACTGGAAGAAGAGGCTGGAGCTGAGGAAGGAAGTGGAGGGAGATGATGTGCCTGAGTCTATAATGCTGGAGATGAAAGGTGGGCTAAACTCTACAAGTTAGGGGTCCTGTCCTTGGTCCATGCACACCTCACTAGAGCCTCTTAGCACCTGGAGGATTTTCCACATGTAAAGTGTAAATCTGTGGAATAAATTAATGGGTGTGATCACTTGAAGATTAATGAATGAGCAGAGTGAATGGTTAAAAAAAAAAGTGCCAAGAGATGTTTCTGAGGACACATACAGCTTTTTTTTTTTTTTTTTTTTTTTTTTTTTTTTTTTTTGCGGTACGCGGGCCTCTCACTGTCATGGCCTCTCCTGTTGCGGAGCACAGGCTCCGGACGTGCAGGCTCAGCGGCCATGGCTCACGGGCCCAGCCGCTCCGCGGCATGTGGGATCTTCCCGGACCGGGGCACGAACCCGTGTCCCCTGCATCGGCAGGCGGACTCTCAACAACTGTGCCACCAGGGAAGCCCACACATACAGCTTTTGATGTATACACAGGAGAGATGTGAACTCTTAATTTAGCAACAGAACTTTTGAAAGGTGGAAGCGCTAAGAGATCACAAAAACAAAATGGCTACTCCCAGGGGTACCATTTCTGAGGAGTGAACTTTTCTGAGAAGCTCTTTTTCTCTTCACTCAACAGGGTCAGTAAGATGCATTGGCTCTCTTAGCGTAGTGAGAGAGATGAACAAAGAGAAAACTGATTGTGGGAATAGGGGAGACTACAGACTGTGGGAGAAGTTCACAATTGAAGGGAGGCCACCACTGGCCATGAGATGATCTGAGTCAGTGTGTGGTCACTGAGCCGTGAGAACGAAGGTGACTGTATTCCTTTCCAAGGGCCGTAACAAAGTACCACAGACTAGGTGACTTAAAACAACAGAAATGTTTTGTCTCACAGTTCTGGGGGCTAGAAATCCAGAATCGAAGTGTTGGCAGGACCATGTTCTATCTGAAGACTGTAGAGAAGTCTCCTTCCTCGCCCCTTTCTAACTTCTGGTGGCTCCTGGCAATCCTTGCCTTGTAGGTACATCGCTCCACTCTCTGCGTCCACCTTCACATGGCCTGCTTCTCTGTGTGTCTGTGTACAAATCCCTGAATAAACTGTGATATTGATAATGTGGCCCCAAGCCTCACATAGACTTGAAGACAACACTGAATGAATACACATCAGTGATGCATTATTTATCATTGCTGGGCTTAGGTGGAGAGCAGGAAGTCTAAGAAGGGGGAGGACTTTCTGTACCTGTCAGTGTGTCAGGTCTGGTAGGAGTGCATCTCAGGAATTCCTGCCCCACCTTTCTCCCTTTCCCTCACTTCTCCTTATCTGCCATCATCTTTATCCCAATGCTTTCCTTGGTTCTCCTTCTCCTGTGAAATCACGTGTAATGTCCAGAATAGACGGAAGGCATGCTCAGGATTGGGATGATGGTTAGGGTGAAAGGTGTGTTCCTGTCCCAGCTTAAGTTTAGGACTTATTGAGAACAGAAATTGCCAGTTTTGTCATCATGGTCACAATCTTCTTTTATCAGCTGATAGCCCTACTATCAGCTTCCTTCTGCATTGTGAGGTTATCATAAAGATCGTTTAAGATAACTATTTTCTCTGTCAAATGAAGCAGTTGGAAGATTACCCTTTGAAGAAAGTTATAAAAATACTAAATTTGGGGAGACCTTCAAGATGGTGGAGGAGTAAGACGTGGAGATCACCTTCCTCCCCACAAATACATCAGAAATACATCTACATATGGAACAACTCCTACAGAACACCTATTCCTACAGAACTCTGGCAGAAGACCTCAGACTTCCCAAAAGGCAAGAAACTCCCGACATACCTGGGTAGGGCAAAAGAAAAAAGAAAAAGCAGAGACAAAAGAATAGGGACGGGACCTGCACCTCTGGGAGGGAGCTGTGAAGGAGGAAAAGTTTCCACACACTAGGAAGCCCCTTCACTGGCGGACACAGGGGTTGGCGGAGGGGGGAAGCTTCGGAGCCACAGAGGAGAGCACAGCAACAGGGGTGCAGAGGGCAAAGTGGAGAGATTCCCGCACAGAGGAGCCGTGCCGACCAGCACTGACCAGCCCGAGAGGCTTGTCTGCTCACCCGGCAGGGTGGGTGGGGGCTGGGAGCTGAGGCTTGGGCTTCGGTTGGATCCCAGGGAGAGGACTGGGGTTGGCTACGTGAACACAGCCTGAAGGGCCTAGTGCGCCACAGCTAGCCGGGAGGGAGTCCGGGAAAAAGTATGGACCTGCCGAAGAGGCAAGAGACCATTGTTTTGGGGTGCCCGAGGAAAGGGGATTCAGAGCACCACCTAAATGAGCTCCAGAGATGGGCGCAAGCCACGGCTATCAGCACAGACCCCAGAGACGGGCATGAGACGCTAAGGCTGCTGCTGCAGCCACCAAGAAGCCTGTGTACAAGCACAGGTCACTATCCACACCTCCCCTCCCGGGAGCCTGTGCAGCCCGCCACTGCCAGGGTCCCGTGATCCAGGGACAACTTCCCCGGGGGGGAACGCATGGCGCGCCTCAGGCTGGTGCAACATCATACCGGCCTCTGCTGCCACAGGCTCACCCCGCATTCCATACCCCTCCCTCCCCATGGCCTGAGTGAGCCAGAGCCCCCGAATCAGCTGCTCCTTTAACCCCGTCCTGTCTGGGTAAAGAACAGACTCCCTCAGGTGACCTACACGTAGAGGCGGGGCCAAATACAAAGCTGAACCCCAGGAGCTGTGTGAACAAAGAAGAGAAAGGGAAATTTCTCCCAGCAGCCTCAGGAGCAGCGGATTAAGTCCCCACAATCAACTTGATGTACCCTGCATCTGTGGAATACCTGAATAGACAATAAATCATTCCAAAATCGGGGTAGTGGACTTTGTGTGATTTTGTCTATATAGCTTTTCCTTTACCATTTGTCCTAGGGTTCTGTCTGTCCTTTTTTTTTTTTCTTAGTATAGTTTTTAGCACTTCTTATTATTGGTGGATTTGTTTTTTGCTTTGGTTGCTCGGTTGCTCTCTTCTTTCTTTTCTTTTCTTTTTACTTTTTATTTTTAATACTTTTGAAAATTTTTTAATAACTTTCTTTTCTTTTTTCTTTCTTTCTCTCTTTCTCTCTTTCTCTCTTTCTTTCTTTCTTTCTTTCTTTTTTTCTCTCTTTTCTTCTGAGCTGTGTAGCTGACAGGGTCTTGGTGCTCTGGCCGGGTGTCAGGCCTGTGCCTCTGAGGTGGGAGAGCCGAGTTCAGGACATTGGTCCACCAGAGACCTCCCAGCTCCACATAATATCAAACAGTGAAAGCTCTCCCAGAGATCTCCATCTCAATGATAAGACCCAGCTTCTCTCAACAACCAGCAAGCCACAGTGCTGTACACCCTATGCCAAACAACTAGCAAGACAGGAACACAACCCCACCAATCAGCAGAGAGGCTGCCTAAAATCATAATAAGGTCACAGACACCAAAAACACACTGCCAGATGTGGTCCTGCCCACCAGAAAGACAAGATCAGTCTCATCCACCATAAAACGAGCACCAGTCCCCTCCACCAGGAAGCCTACACAACCCACTGAACCAACCTTAGCCACTGGGGGCAGACACCAAAAACAATGGGAACTATGAACATGCAGCCTGTGAAAAGGAGACCCCAAACACAGTAAGATAAGCAAAATGAGAAGACAGAGAAACACACAGCAGATGAAGGAGCAAGGTAAAAACCCACCAGACTAAACAAATGAGGGAAATATGCAGTCTACCTGAAAAAGAATTCAGAGTAATGATAGTAAAGATAATACAAAATCTTGGAAATAGAATGGAGAAAATACAAGAAACGTTTAACAAGGACCTAGAAGAACAAAAGAGCAAACAAACAATGATGAACAACACAATAAATGAAATTTAAAATTCTCTAGAAAGAATAAATAGCAGAATAACTGAGGCAGAAGAACAGATAAGTGACCTGGAAGATAAAATAGTGGAAATAACTAACATAGAGCTGAATAAAGAAAAAAGAATGAAAAGAATTGAGGACAGTCTCAGAGACCTCTGGGACAACATTAAGCACACCAACATTCGAATTACATGGGTCCCAGAAGAAGAAGAGAAACAGAAAGGGACTGAGAAAATATTTGAAGAGATTATAGTTGAAAACTTCCCTAATATGGGAAAGAAAACACTCAGTCAAGTCCAGGAACCACAGAGTCCCATACAGGATAAATGCAAGGAGAAACACACCACGACACATATTAATCAAACCATCAAAAATTAAAAACAAAGAAAATATATTAAAAACAGCAAGGGAAAAACAACAAATAACATACAAGGGAATCCCCATATGGTTAACAGCCTATCTTTCAGCAGAAAATTGGCAAGCCAGAAGGGAGTGGCAGGACATATTTAAAGTGGTGAAAGGGAAAAACCTACAACAAAGATTACTCTATCCATCAGGGATCTCATTCAGATTTGATGGAGAAATTAAAACCTTTACAGACAAGCAAAAGCTAAGAGAATTTAGCACCACCAAACCAGCTTTACAACAAATGCTAAAGGAACTTCTCTAAGCCGGAAACACAAGAGAAGGAAAAGACCTACAATAACAAACCCAAAATGATTAAGAAAATGGTAATAGTAACACACATATTGATAACTACCTAAATGTAAATGGATTAAATGCTCCAACCAAAATACATAGAGTGGCTGAATGGATACAAAAACAAGACCCATATATATGCTGTCTACAAGAGACCCACTTCAGACCTAAGGATACATACAGACTGAAAGTGAGGGGATGGAAAAAGATATACCATGCAAATGGAAATCAAAAGAAAGCTGGAGTAGCAATTCTCATATCAGACAAAATAGACTTTAAAATAAAGATTATTACAAGAGACAAAGAAGGGCACTACATAAGATCAAGGAATCAATTCAAGAAGAAGATATAACAATTGGAAATATTTATGCACCCAACATAGGAGCACCTCAATACATAAGGCAAATGCTAACAGCCAGAAAAGGGGAAATCGACAGTAACACAATCATAGTAGGGGACTTTTACACCTCACTTTCACCAATGGACAGATCATCCAAAATGAAAATAAATAGGGAAACACAAGCTTTAAATGATACATTAAACAAGATGACTTAATTGATATTTATAGGACATTCCATCCCAAAACAACAGAATACACATTTTTCTCAAGTGCTCATGGAACATTCTCCAGAATAGATCATATCTTGGGTCACAAATCAAGCCTTGGTAAATTGAAGAAAATTGAAATTGTATTAAGTATCATTTCCGACCACAACACTATGAGACTAGATATCAATTACAGGAAAAAAATCTGTAGAAACTACAAACACATGGAGACTAAACAATACACTACTAAACAACCAAGAGATCACTGAAGAAATCAAAGGGGAAATCAAAAAATACATAGAAACAGATGACAATGAAAACACGACGACCCAAAACATATGGGATGCAGCAAAAGCAGTTCTAAAGGGAAGTTTATAGCAATACAAGCCCACCTCAGGAAACAAGAAACAGCTCAAATAAACAACCTAACCTTACACCTAAAACAATTAGAGAAAGAAGAACAAACAAAACCCAAAGTTAGTAGAAGGAAAGAAATCATAAAGATCAGATCAGAAATAAATGAAAAAGAAATGAAGGAAACAATAGCAAAGATCAATAAAACTAAAAGCTGGTTCTTTGAGAAGGTAAAAAAAATTGATAAAACATTAGCCAGACTCATCAAGAAAAAAAGGGAGAAGATTCAAATCAATAGAATTAGAAATGAAAAAGGAGAAGTAACAACTGACACTGCAGAAATAGAAAGGATCATGAGAGATTACTACAAGCAACTCTACGTCAATAAAATGGACAACCGGGAAGAAATGGACAAATTCTTAGAAAAGCACAAACTTCTGAGACTGAACCAGGAAGAAATAGAAAATATGAACAGACCAATCACAAGCACTGAAATTGAAACTGTGATTAAAAATCTTCCAACAAGCAAAAGCTCAAGACCAGATGGCTTCACAGGCGAATTCTATCAAAGATTCAGAGAAGAGTTAACACCTATCCTTCTCAAACTCTTCCAAAATATAGCAGAGGGAGGAACACTCCCAAACTCATTCTATGAGGTCACCTTCACCCTGATACCAAACAAAGATGTCACAAAGAAAGAAAACTACAGGCCAATATCACTGAGGAACATAGATGCAAAAATCCTCCACAAAATACTAGCAAACAGAATCCAGCAGCAAATTAAAAGGAGCATACACCATGATCAAGTGGGGTTTATCCCAGAAATGCAAGGATTCTTCAATATATGCAAATCAATCAATGTGATACACCATATTAACAAATTGAAGAATAAAAAGCATATGATCATCTCAGTAGAAGCAGAAAAAGCTTTCAACAAAATTCAACACCCATTTATGATAAAAACCCTCCAGAAAGTAGGCATAGAGGGAACTTACCTCAACATAATAAAGGCCATAGATGACAAACCCACAGCCAACATCATTCTCAATGGTGAAAACCCAAAACCATTTCCTCTAAGATCAGGAACAAGACAAGCATGTCCACTCTCACCACTATTATTCAGCACAGTTTTGGAACCCTAACCGTGCGAAACAGAGAAGAAAAAGAAATAAAAGGAATCGAAATAGGAAAAGAAGAGGTAAAACAGTTACTGTTTGCAGATGACATGATACTATACATAGAGAATCCTAAAGATGCCACCAGAAAACTACTAGAGCTAATCAATGAATTTGGTAAAGTAGCAGGATACAAAATTAATGCACAGAAATCTCTTGCATTCCTATACACTAATGATGAAAAATCTGAAAGAGAAATTAAGGAAACACTCCCATTTACCACTGCAACAAAAAGAAAATACCTAGGAATAAGCCTACCTAAGGCAACAAAAGACCTGTATGCAGAAAACTATAAGAAACTGATGAAAGAAATTAAGGATGATACAAACAGTTGGAGAGATATACCATATTGTTGGATTGGAAGAATCAACATTGTGAAAATGACTATACTACCCAAAGCAATCTACAGATTCAGTGCAATCCCTATCAAACTACCAATGGCATTTTTCACAGAACTAGAACAAAAAACTTCACAATATGTATGGATACACAAAAGACCCTGAATAGCCAAAGCAATCATGAGAAAGAAAAACGGAGCTGGATGAATCAGGCTCCTTGACTTCAGACTATACTACAAAGCTACAGTAATCAAGGCACTATGGTACTGGCACAAAAACAGAAATATAGATCAATGGAACAGTATAGAAAGTCCAGATATAAACCCATGCACATATGGTCACCTTATTTTTGATAAAGGAGGCAAGAATATACAATGGAGAAAAGACAGCCTCTTCAGTAAGTGCTGCTGGGAAAACTGGACAGGTACATGTAAAAGAATGAAATTAGAACCTCCCTAACACCGTACACAAAGATAAACTCAAAATGGATTAAAGACATAAATGTAAGGCCAGACACTGTCAAACTCTTAGAGGAAAACATAGGCAGAACACTCTATGACATAAATCACAGCAAGATCCTTTTTGACCCACCTCCTAGAGAAATGGAAATAAAAACAGAAATAAACAAACGGGACCTAATGAAACTTAAAAGCTTTTGCACAGCAAAGGAAACCATAAACAAGATGAAAAGACAACCCTTAGAATGGGAGAAAATATTTGCAAATGAAGCAACTGACAAAGGATTAATCTCCAAAATTTACAAGAGCTCATGCAGCTCAATATCAAAAAAACAAACAACCCAATCAAAAAAATGGGCAGAAGACCTAAATAGACATTTCTCCAGAGGAGATATACAGATTGTCAACAAACACATGAAAGCATGTTCAGCATCACTAATCATTAGAGAAATGCAAATCAAAACCACAATGAGGTATCACCTCTCACCAGTCAGAATGGCCATCATCAAAAAATCTAGAAACAGTAAATGCTGGAGAGGGTGTGGAGAAAAGGGAACCCTCTTGCACTGTTGGTGGGAATGTAAATTGATACAGCCACTATGGAGAACAGTATAGAGGTTCCTTAAAAAACTAAAAATAGAACTACCATACATCCCAGCAATCCCCCTACTGGGCATATTCCCTGAGAAAACCACAATTCAAAAAGAGTCATGTACCACAATGTTCATTGCAGCTCTATTTACAATAGGCAGGAGATGGAAGCAACCTAGGTGTCCATCAACAGATGAACGGATTAAGAAAATGTGACACATTTATACAATGGAATATTACTCAGCCATAAAAAGAAACGAAATTGAGTTATTTGTAGTGAGGTGAATGGACCTAGAGTCTGTCATACAGAGTGAAGTCAGAAAGAGAAAAGCAGATACCGTGTACTAACACATATATATGGAATTTAAGAAAAAAAATGTCATGAAGAACCTAGGGGTAAGACAGGAATAAAGACACAGACCTACTAGAGAACGGACTTGAGGATATGGGGAGGGGGAAGGGTGAGCTGTGACAAAGCGAGAGAGAGGCATGGACATATATACACTACCAAACGTAAGGTAGATAGCTAGTGGGAAGCAGCCACATAGCACAGGGAGATCAGCTCGGTGCTTTGTGACCACCTAGAGGGGTGGGATAGGGAGGGTGGGAGGGAGGGAGACGCAAGAGGGAAGAGATATGGGAACATATGTATATGTATAACTGATTCACTTTGTTATAAAGCAGAAACCAACACACCATTGTAAAGCAATTATACTCCAATAAAGATGTTAAAAATAAAAGAATACTAAATTTGGGAGATATTGATTATAAAAGTGAACTAAAAGATAGTAGGCATTTAATTTTAAAGTAAAATTTTATACATAAATCAAGTATAATATTTATATTTCAAGGATAAGTAAATAATTTATTTTAGTAAAAATTCATTAATAAACTAATATTTGCAAATGATCAAAATAATCTTCATCCAGAAAACTGACTGAAAATATTACCCTAATTCATAAAAAAATAAATAAAAGTTGCTCAGAAATATTACACTGATTTGAGGAGACATCTAAAATGATACTGGTAATCAACTCCAAATTAGTAATGTAAGTGACGTATTTCTTGGTCCTGAAATTTTCTTGTAAGCTGCTCAATGAACAGAGAATGCCTTTGGATTTCTACATGAATAACCTGCCAGGCACTGTTGTTATACTTTTGGGCTTGCAAGTAGTTGTGGATTCATCAGAAGTAATTCTTTATTCCAAGTCTGATATCCTCCCTTTGTGAGAATGATTGGCCCTCCTGCCTGATTTTCTGCTCCAGACACACTCCTGCCTTCTCCATTTGCTGATAAAGTCCACTTCGGAGTCTCTCTAAACTGCTTTCATTTCAAGATTGGAAGACATTCAAGTTGAAAGTGTTGAAGATCTGCTACAGCATTTCTTTGATGGTAGTGAAAGCACTTTCCTTTGGAAAATGGTCAATTTTTGAAACCTGGAAGAATCCAAAGTTGCTCCTGTCCTATAGACATCTCAGAGGAAATTTTCCTCCTAGGTTTTCTAAATGTTGTAAAATCTTCCAGTTGCTCCTCCTTCAAAAGTGACAGTCCAGAGAGCAGTCAGTAGGGGGTAGAAGTAGCACCAAGGACAAATAGGGCAAGCTCCACCTGGTCATCGTGGGCCCCTTTACTATGTACTCCTTCCTCGGAGAGAGCTTGGCTGTGGACCACTTTTGATTGCATAGATTCAACATCTCTGAATTTGTATATCTGTGGGAACTTTTGTTTTGCGTGACATTTCAGGGTCCCCGTACTTTCTCGTGGTCTTTTCCGATTTTTGTTTACTATTTTTCAATAATATACAAAACTCTGTAGCATCGTTGGACAGTGATACACATGCTCTATTTTAGAATCATGATAAATATAAACTATCTGCTATGAAAGACCAACAATCAGTTAAGTGAAAACAAAACAATGTCTTTGCCTTAGTTTAATTATTCTGTGCATAGCCTATTGTGGCTTTCCTTCCTCGAGTTAACGCTGCTTGTGCTCGTTCCAATCAAGATGACTGTCTCTGGGTGAAATGCTTGTTTAGATACAGTATCTGGTATGGTTTTCAAGACTTCGTTTTAGCTAATTGTGCTTTATCACAAACTTGCACTTTGAAGTTCTTCTAAGGTAATTATGTACATTGAGATTTTGTTTAGTTTTTTCCCAGCAAAATCAGAATTGTGGAATGTGTGAAATTTGTCTTTGTTCTCCTATCTCCCCGTTTAGCTGTGCTCACGTCATTTCTACTCACAGTATTCCTCTTTTCCTCCCTCAGCAGTAAAGCAGAATGATGGAGAGTGCCAGTGCTGAAGCCAGGCTGCCTTGGTTTGGATCAGATGTGCCCCCTACAACTTAAGCAGCTAATTAACTGCCTGGGCCTCAGGTCTTTGCTTACTCACACACAGGGCTTAGGACAACGGCCAGCAACTGTCGGTATTCAGTAAAACTTAGCTGCTTGTGATTATTAAGCTCTATCATACCGGCCTGCTCTCCACTGGCTGCCATGATTCCTTCTGTGCTGTGAACTAATGAAGACTCAAGATGCTAACAGTCCCCACTCTTCCTTTTAATTTTATTGAAGATTAACCGTATGTAGGGCTCTGTGTTAAATACTAGGGATACAGACACAACAAAGAAAAGGAGCTAGGACCCCTGCCTTCAAGATGCTCACATCTTGACCAAGAAGTGGGCAAGGACCTCTAGTAACCTGATAAGAGCCATTAAATATAATATAGTGTGAAGAGTTATCTAGAAGGACTGAGTCATCCCTCTGGGAATGGGGAAGGTAGTGAAGAGCCAGGGACATCCTCAGAGAGTAGTTGGTCTTGCAGGAGGTGAGTTGGAGAACGCTGTCCAGGTGGAGAGAACATTCTTGTCAAAGACATGGAATGGTCCACATTGGAAAGGCATGAAGAAGTCCACAGGTTAAAGTGAGGGTGAACTGTGCTCAGTGACTGGATATAAGAGCAGAAATAATTACTTAAAGGTGGAAAACCCTTCTGGTGAATGACTAGTGAAACCAGTCAAGATACAGTTTTGAAATTCTTCTTTGAGACATTATGCTTTGAATTTATTTAACTGGGACAGATTATAGTGTGAAAACACTGTGAACACCAACAATTGATGAATGAGTAACATTACTAGGAGTGAGTCATAAAGGGACAGTGGGGTGGGGCAGGGCTAATGTTTATGGAGAACCAATTATGTGCAGGTCCTGTGCTAAATGGTGCACTACTGTGTGTAAGGCAGAGCAGAATGTTTTGAAGGAGAAAGCCAATTATGATGGGAACAATTAAAGGGAATAGAATAGGGCTTCCCTGGTGGCACAGTGGTTGAGAGTCCGCCTGCCAATGCAGGGGACACAGGTTCGTGCCCCGGTCCGGGAAGATCCCACATGCCGCGGAGCGGCTGGGCCCGTGAGCCATGGCCGCTGAGCCTGCGCGTCCGGAGCCTGTGCTCCACAACGGGAGAGGCCACGACAATGAGAGGCCCGCGTAGCGGGAAAAAAAAAAAAAAAGGGAGTAGAGTAAAACAAACTATTGTATATGTTTGCTTAGTATTTTCATATACATAATCTTATTACAGACTCAATGTGGGGTAATTATATGATCGTCATTTTATGGGTAAGAAAAGCAAATCTCAGAAAGATTAAATGTACCAAGGATCACTAACTAGTGGAGGCAATGTTATTGGGTGACGGAGATGCAAGATTAGGGGGACTGTGCTCTAAACTGGAGATGACAAAAAAATTTCATGCCAAATCGACTGGTCTTAGTCTTCTGGAGTTAGAAGGATCCTGAGGCTTCGTTTGGGCTGAATGGTGAGGGTACTGTAATCAGCTAGCAATGGCTGCCATGAGATGGGGGGAAGGTGAGTTGCCATCCCTTGTAAATTTTATGATACCTTAGGTATGTGTCTTATTTGCTTGAGCATGAGTGAAGCAGGATTTAAGTCTGGGGTGGTTGAAGGGAGATTAAACAAGAAAGGTGACCACAAGCTATAAAGGAGGCTGGAAAAATGATATAGTGATTTCTCTAAGTTAATACTATTTTTATAACCTGACATTGTAAATATATATTTGAAACAAAAACACCACTTTTTTCTTCTTCCTTCCTTCCTTCCTTCCTTCCTTCCTCTCTCTCTCCTTTCTTTCTTTCTTTCTTTCTTTCTTTCTTTCTTTCTTTCTTTCTTTCTTTCTTTCTTCCTTCCTTTCTTCCTTTCTTCCTTCCTTCCTTCCTTCCTTCCTTCCTTCCTTCCTTCCTTCCTTCCTTCCTTCCTTCCTTCCTTCCTTCCTTCCTTTCTAGACATGGACAGATAAAATAATTTGTAAGGCTGAAAATTCAGGGGTAGTGATTTGCAATCAAACTTCTAATTGTGGTCTTGGGGACATACGAAAGTTCATCTTTAGGGAAGAGGAGCCCAAGTGAGTGAGATGGCCATATCTTTCAAGTGGTTGTGAGAGACCACAAATGTAAACAGAAAACCTTTACCTCAAATATAAAATGACATCAGGATCCTAAACTAAGCAGTCCTAACTGCAGGGCAAGTCAGCACCTGCTTCACCATGAATGAAAGGGGAACTTCCATCTCTTTGTATTTTTACTGTCTACCCTCCACATTAATGTGATACGTGTGCCTGCCTTTGCTTAGCTAGCAGTGGAAAACCACTTCCCCTCTCTGTGGCCTTGAAAATGACGACCACATGTTGTTCCAGTCTTTTCTCTCAGTTTTATTTTTCAGGTCTTAACTCATGATTGCCTTCTGGGTTTCCGTGATGGTAAGGGAATGTTTTCAATTGAAACAAGAGTTCCTGCCAAAACGAAAGAACATGAAAACATGAGTCTTCATCACATATTTGGTAAATCCCCTGCTCTCCATTTGAAAATCAGAGTTTGGGGGTTAAATTACAAGAGCACTTTCAAGTACTGCTTTTTAAAAAAACTGTCTATGTAAAATCACAGGCAATCTTTGTATGAGTGTGAGTATTAAGACTGATTAAATGTAATTTATTGAGGAAGACTTTTGAGTGGAACCATTTCTTTCTCCATTAAAGATTGTACTGAAATAAACACTGTAATTAAATCATCATTAAACTACTATTATGAAATGAGCTGATTTCTTTAGAGCATTCTAAGTTGTGGTTGCTAGTACACATTTTAAAACAAATTCTTTTTACTAATGATAAGGAAAGATGACTCTCAAGTTCTTACGTGTTAAGAATTCCTTTGATGGTACCAGGAAATTCTAATCTTAGAATAACTTCTTTTTTCCATCAATTCCTTCATTCCTGCTTATCACCAACATGAAAGTCGGCTTGTATTTAACATAATGGAGACATGTGTGCTAATGAAAACTTTAGCTTTCCTCTTTTCAGTCTTATGTATTTTCTTTTTACTAAGACTTAATCTGTGTTTGAGTAGAGGTGAGTAGCCAATGTAGCCAATGGCAACAATAGCTAACATTTGTCTGGCACTCCCTATGTATGAGGAATTGTGCTAGTGATTTACATATAATATCTAATACCTTAAATCTTAGAGATAAATCATTTCATTAGCCCATTTTTAGTTTATTTTTTTAATTGAAGCATAGTTGATTGACAATGTATTAATTTCTGGTGTACAGCAAAGTGATGCAGCTATACGCATTTATATACATATTCCTTTTCATATTCTTTTCCATTATGGTTTATTACAGGATATTGAATATAGTTCCCTGTGCTGTTCAGTAGGACCTTGTTGTTTATCTGTCTTATATATAGTAGCTTGTATCTGCTAATCCCAAACTCCTAATTTATCCCTCTCTCTGCTTTCCCCTTTGGTAACCACAAGTTTGTTTTCTATGTCTGTGAGTCTGTTTCTGTTTCATAAAGAAGTTCATTTGTCTCATATTTTAGACTCCACATATAAGTGATATATCATTAGCCCATTTTTAAATTGATGAAGCTGAACCTCAGAGAGATTAAGAAATTTGTCCAAAGTCACATAATTTATGTGCTGACATAAATATAAGGATTCTTATATAGATATCCTTATATTTATTTTAATCCAGACCTTTTGCTTTAAACCTATTAAAAAACAGCACGAAAAGTCCTTTACATTCAATTATAATTTTAAAGAGAGGTGGAAACCAGATAAAATGGGAAATCTTTGAGTGATAGAACTAAAATTCATAGGCTCAAGCCGCTTCTGTTTGCTTCACCAGATAGGGAACCTAGTCATGGCTGTCAAGAAGGACTCATCTCCATTCTCTGCACTTCAGCCACTCTCTCGTAGCTCTGTGACTACGGTTATTATCTTGCCTTCTAACTGTCTTCTCCAATGAGACTGAGCTCCCCAAGGGCAGGCACAGTGTCTTGAATGTCTTGCATATGACAAGCTGTCCAATTCACATGTATAGAATGAATAGTGAATAAAGAAATGTGCAGGGAGTTGAGGATGCTCATTGTCCCTCATAGGAATGTGTACTAAATACAGTCCCCATCTCCCTGTTAAGAAATGAAGAATTACTAAATAATACCATTGTCTGAGCCTATTAAAGTTTTGCGTATCTTTGAACCTTGCCTCTGCTACTTATTAACCACTTGACTTAGAGTAAACTATTTAAGTTTTTAGTACTCAGATCTCTAATCTGCTCTATGGCAAGCCTATTTTTTGGAATTAAAATGCTGTATTGAGAAAGATGTGATATATGCAGAGGGTATTAAAACTAGACAGTTAGTTATTTTGGCCAGGAGGGAAATAATATTACAACTAGTTAAGGATCATTGTTTTGGAGCACCTGCAAACCTTGTTACTGCATGATCAGACCTGGGGAAAAATCTACGAAAATATATTTTCTCCTATTTTGGTCAGTTAATTGTGGGCAAGGTCACTGATAGGCCATCCTCTATTGGAGGCAAAATGTGTTTCACACACAACCAGGTAGTTTACCACTTAGTATCACAGCCAGGTGCCTTTGGACAATGGGTTCCACTGGGACAATGTTCTCCAAGTTGATCAATGACAGCAGTTTATTAAGATCAACAAATCAGAGTTGCAAATTGTTCTCCCACTGCTTCCCTCCACTACTATTTTCTCTGAGTTATTACCATTTATCACTTTCAGCAAATCAAAAGGAAAAAAAAGGAAGAAGAAAAAATCAGGAGAGTTTTTAGACTTGTTGATGAAAAATGTGTTACCGATGAGTGAGATGATGTCTCCTTGGAAGTTATCACAGCTTAATAGTCCATCACACTTGCTCAGAACCTTCAAAAGTCTTTTTGGTACTGTCTCAGTGTCTCTCAATCACTCACCTGTGGGCTGACTGTGTTTTTCTATTCTCAAGTGATGATCAGAGAGGGAAGGAAGATAGAAGAGGGAAGACAGGTTCGTTAGGAACTGGTAACAGCTCTTTGACAAGACATCTAAAAATAGAATGCTGTCCCTGTCATCTTTTTCATTGTAGTGTTTATTTGCTTGAGCTACCAGGGAATGGGAAGTGAGAGTCAGCCTAAATGTCCAGTGTGGGGCACCAAACCTAAAGTGATTTCCGGTGGGAGGCTGGGTTCAGGCAGCAATGTCTGTGAAACTGTATCATGAAAGACAGAAACTTTATTGCACATGGAGTCAGAATATGACATGTTCAGTCCATTTTTTTCTTTCTAAAAATACATTTGAGATAGCCATGGCTTCATGCTAAGTTCTGTCTTTTTGGCCAACCAGCCATGCTCTTGTTTTTACTGACATAGAAGAGAGTAACTGAGCTATCCGGGATTTTGTGCAAATTTTATGAAATTCTACTTTGGCATAAAGATTGCAGTGCTTTGTAATAAAGACTCCCATATTTTAGCAAGGGAAGACAGATGGTAATTGTCTGTAAAGAGAAAAAAAACACCTTCCATACTTAAGCTCTTACTTGTGCCCAAAAAGTCCTACACAGATAGCAACGCAGAATGAAATTGTCCACAACCACCCCTTCACACATGCCTCCCCAAGACAACTGACCCTGGGGTGAAACCAAGGGTTTAGGGTGAAGCAATTTAAAAATGGAACCTTCTTTGTTGATCATCATAGAAAGCATTATAATGAAGCCCAGAGAGGCTGAGCACGCTTGGCTTAATAAGTCCAATGTTATTAGGCCCTAAGAAGTAAGAACAAAGTTAAGAAAATAGAAAGAACATGAATCTCTCATGCAGACCACATTTATCATTTCAGGGGTAGGGTGTACAGTAGAAAATTCATCCATGGGATTCAACTATGTTGGATTTTAGGAGAGCTCAAGTTGCAGCCCAGGGGAAGAAGCTAATATTGAATATTATCTCCCTCCCCGAGCGTGGCCCCCCTTCCTCAACAGATGCTGAGATCCACACAGAGGCCAATTGGTGTGAGGCCCATTCCCCAAATATATTCTTGTCTTTTAAACTATAAAGTTTACAGCAAATATGATGGAAGGGATGATTTTAACAGACTATGAAGATCTTTATGGCATTTTTAGTTGACTGGTTTTCATCTTGGCTTCATAGCAGTATTTCAAGGAAAGTTGAAGCTGTCTGTGCCCCTGTCTACTGCAGCTGGGGGAAGCTGAGGTGGGAGAGGGGACCCTCTTTCATGGCTGAACCTGACAGAAAAGTTGATAAACTTCCACCCCACACAAAGAAGTACCTAGGGGAGAAGACAAGGAGATATTTCATCTTCCCCTGTATGATGTTATAAAATATGTCCCTCCCCAGCTGAAGTCTGAACCCCTAATACCTGAGAATGTGAACTTATTTGGAAATAGGGTTGTTGCAGATATAATTAACTAAGTTGGAATGAAGTCATTTACTGGAATAGGGTGGGGCCCCTAATCCAACAAGATTAATTGTCCTTATAAAAAGTGAAAATTTGGATACAGACATGCACACAGATCTCTCAGCATGTAGAGATGAAGACCGAGATCAGGGTGATGCAGCAGAAGCCCAGGAATGCCAAAGATTCCTACAAACCACGAGAAGTTAGGAGAGAGTCACAGGGCAGATTCTCTTTCACAGCCCTCAGAAGGAACAGACCCTGCCAACACCTTGATTTCCAACCTCTAGCCTCCAGACTGAGAAAGTAAATTTCTGTTGTTCTAAGCCACCCGATTTGTGGCTTTGTACAGCAGCTTTAGCAAACGAATACAACCTGCCACCAAAGTCTGAATTTCTCCAGGGTTAAGAGATAGTCATCTGCAGGTGAGAGAGGGGACATTGAATAGAACTGTCACAGCCTCGCTGGATGAGCCAGAGAGCAGGGTACATGCTCTACCCCATTAGTTGAAAGCTTGACAATACCTGCCACTGAATGGGAAAGGCTTCTCGGTGCTCCTAGAAAAAGCAGTTGAAATGTAATCAGACGGGAACAATACTCTGTCTTGTATAGAAATAGATTTATACCTTGCATGTATATAGAGGATGTTAATCTCTTCAGATGACATCTTGTGCCCAATCTGTCATCCATATTCCCTGCTTTAGAGACCCCTCATTAGTTTTATGGTGAGCTGAAAAGAGGTTCTAGGGTTATAGGGGTGTTTTATTAATAACACCAACTGTTGTTTCTCAGTCTGATTAAGAATTATAATTTCATTCATTTCAAAAATTAATCCCTGGGATGTTGAAGTTGTGAATATGAAGAGAAAAGAGCATATTAAGGCTGAGAGGATTATGCAGAACTGAATTCCCATCATATGTGTCTATAAACTGACCCCTTCTCAGTCTTAGTTCAGGCCAACATCCCCTCGTGCTCAGACCCTCAGTAGCCTCTTGACCTCCATCCCCAACCTGCTCTAATCCACCCCTTCCAGCTGTGACAGAGTCTCCTGTCTTAAAGAGATCTGACCAGGCCACTCCTCTCCTTAAACACCCGACTCCCCAGGCCCTCAGCATCTATCCCAACTTAAATTCCAGCTTCATTTCCTTCTCACTCTTACCCAATACCTGTTACACTGTCCTTCATGACATCCCCTGAACAGGCCACGTGTTTTCATGACTCTTCTTTTGTTCAGATGGCTCTTTTCTGAAATGTTCTCTCTCCCATTCTTTTCATTTTTAAATGCTACAATCTCTTCAAATCCAAGTTCAAATACTTTCTATGTGAAGGCTGCTCAAACCATCAGACAGACAAATCTGGGCTTCTATAGGAAACTGTTCATTATGTTAAAATGACATTTATCATCATGCTATCATTTTTAATCATAGACTTATCTGTTTCTTCCCTTGAAAATGAGCTTCTTGAGGATAACATTTGTACCATGTTTGTCTATGTAAGCCCAGTGCTTAGCAGTGTCTGGTGTGGTGAGGTTGTAGGAGAGTTCATAAATCACTGACCTTGGTTAGTGTGTAAACAGCAGCTCACACAGGAAGAACAAGGAAAAAACCAGTCAGATAAGTACCTCTCCTCACGTCTAAGAATGGGCAGATCTACCTGCAGACCTTCACGAAAGTTAGCGTGAAGGAATGTGTACATGGGTTACTTTCAAAGGCAGGAGAGGTCAGTGAGGGAGTGGGTGGGTTTCTAGTTTATTTTCCAGTTCCCTATGACCCTATTTCAAGGCTCATATAACAAACACTTTAGAAGTTTACCTGGCTTCAGGCATGGCTGAAGCAATATATTCAGGAATGTGTCTTCATCTATCTTTCCCTTCTGCTGTCCTTTCTGGCTTTATTCCTCAGCATTTCTTCCAGTGTGGGACATGTCAGGCTCCCCAGAGAAGAGCACCATCTAAGCTGTGCAGCCGGACGTGGCAGTCCTGGTTCCAAGCTTACACTGAACCAGGCACCTGCTACCACAGACAGAGACTCCTTTTTCCTCAGCGTTCCAGCCAGAGTTCTTCTTGTCACTCTCATGGCCTCTGCTTGTGTCACTCAGCTCCTCCTGACCAGTCACTGTGGCCATGGAGATACCAGTGCTCTCAGTGCCTCAGCTTGGGTCAGAGGCCCATTCGCAGAGTTGGGCATGGCCCCAATCCCACAGCTGTCAGTGGTGGTCCTAGATGCTAAGCAGACCACAACAGATGTCCAGTGTAACATATAAACAGCTGAGCACAGTTCAGGCCCATCACAGGAGATGAACAAAGCTGACTCTTCTTCCTATTCACCTTTTCCTACAATCTGTTTTACCCATCTTTTTTCTTGACATTTCAAAGATTTGCAAAACAATTGGTCTTGTTTCTTAAATAGCCTTGCAGAGGCCACTTATAGAATGTTGAAGTTGGAATTTTAGAAGTGTCTTATTTACACTTTGTAATCAGAGATGCTGAATATCCTTTTCCAATATCTGTCAATATGACATTGGTAAAAATGACATTCATTTTTATCCCAAAGGACTTGCTTTTTGTATGAGATTTTGGGAAGGGCGCTCCTTAAGCTCGCTTAATTTTATGTAAGGAATTTCTACAATTTTTACTCACGTTTAATTAAGTTAAACATTGGGCATCTTCCACAGGCAAGGCCCTGTGCTAAACCAAGTCATACATTCTGGACATTAATTTCTCAAGAGTTTGAGGTATGATTATCTCCAGTTTGCATAACTTGCCCAAGATCATACAGCTAGAACGTGTCAGAACCCTCATTAGCTCTCAGGTTTATAAAACTCCATGTCCTGTGCTTTTTCCACTACAGAAAACTTTTTTTTTTTTTTTTTTTTAATATTTGGACTTTCAAATTCACAGATTTCCATTTCTTGCATTTCTGGATTAGTAAGTCATTTTCTGCTTTGAAAACTATTTGTTTTACCTCTGGGTTTTCATAAAAAATAAAAGGAGCCAAGAAATTAAAAAGTGAAAGGAAAGAGAAATTTGTTGGGTATTTCCATTAAACAACACAGGCCAAAGAGGGAAGGGATATGGGAACATATGTATATGTATAACTGATTCACTTTGTTATAAAGCAGAAACTAACACACCATTGTAAAGCAATTATACTCCAATAAAGATGTTAAAACAAACAAACAAACAAAAAAAACACAGGCCATTTTTTGTTCTTAAACATTCCTGTGAGATAACGAAAGCAGCTGGTGTAAGACTTGAAACGGAAACTGCATACAGAGCTTTCTTGCTGGTACAAGGATAAAAACATAGTGGTCGAGAGAAGGAAATGCAGCCTTCCAGGGAAAACTATGACTCATGGTTCAGACAATTGCCTCCTAAAACTTGAAGAGAAAATAGTCTCTGTAGAGTCTGGCGAGGGAGCAGATGGGAATTTCCTACTAATCTCCAGAGAGCAAAGGAGAGAAAGTCCTTTTATGAAAGGGTGGGGATGGAAGGGAGACAAACTTCTTGAGGGAAGAGAGCAGCCCCTTCTGCAGAAGGTCCTCATAGGCATTTGGAGCAAAGCCAGGAGCTAGAGCCACTTGGCCATAGAGCTCCTCGTGCTCTCTTTAAACCACAAGATCAGTGCTATGTTTTTGGATAAAAATAACAGTTTGGCAGGTAGTAGATGATTACAGGTAGTTGAGAGTATGGTGTCGGGTTCCAAATATGTCTCTGTACTTACCAACTGTGGACTTGGGCAAGTTACTTAAGCTTACTGAGCCTTGGTTTTCTTATGTGTAGAAAGAATACAGTAATACTTTCCTCCTAGGGAGGAATCCTCTCAGAAGGATTAAATAAGATGGTATATATTTATAACACATTTAGCAGAGTCCCTTGCAGAATGTATATCCTTAAGAAATGTAGCTATTATTGTTGTGTTTGCATTATGCTATTATAGCAGATGTTTGCATCTTAAAGAGACAACTTAAATATAGTTACCTTGATGATTCCTCAAAAATTAAATATGGAATTACCATTGACACAGCAATTCCACTTCTGGTTAAACTCATGTCTTTATGTAAATTACCCCCATGCCACTTTGCTCTTGAGGTCTAAAAGGTAACTAATGCAACAAATTCAGGTTACCATGCTCAATTAGAGATTTAGAAAAAAATACAAATACCTGGGAGTCAAACGGGTATTTGTACACCCAAGTTCAAAGCAGTACTAATCAAAATAACCAAAAGGTGGAAGCAACTCAGATGTCCATCAATGGAGGAATAGATAAACAAAATGTGGTATATACATACAATGGAATATTGTTCATCCATAAAAAGGAAGGAAATTTTGACACATGCTACAACATGGCTGAAACTTGAAGACAGTATACTAAGTGAAATAAGTCAGTCACAAATGAATAAATACTGTATGAGTCCACTTATATGAGGTACCTAGAGTAGTCAAATTCATAGAGACAGAAAATAGAATGGTGAAAAAAAAAGAAAGTAGAATGGTGATTACCAGGGGTAGGGGTAGGGGGAAATGGGGAACTAGTGTTTAATGGGTACAGAGTTTCAGTTGGAGAATATAACAAAGCTCTGGAGTTGAATGGTGGTGATGGTCGCACAACTATGTGAATGTACTTACTGCTACAAAAATGTACAGTTAGAAATGGTTAAAATGGTAAATTTTATACTATTTATAAAGTGCTCTAGGCTTTTTTTCAGAGTTTTAGCATGAGAGGATATTGACCAACTTCTTGGGCAACCTTTTAAAATATGAAAGACTATTGCAGTGTGACATAAAAGCCTCTTACAATCTAACTGCTGACAACGTTGAACTTAGACTATAAGATAATTTTTCCTTTCTGAGGGCCTATTAATTTAATCTTATCTTGGACTCTTATTAAGAGATCTTAAGCCATCAAACAAAGTATGCTGATTCTGACAAAGGGACACACGATGCGTTGGCTCCATTCTACTTTGTATTTGTTTTCTTATATATTTTTAAGAACTTTAATGAAGCGTAACTGACATCCAATAAACTGCATATTTAAAGTGAACACTTTGATTGGTTTTGACATATATGTACACTCCTGAAACCATCGACAACAACACAGAGAACGTATCCATGTCCCCCCAAAAGTTTCCTCATGTCCCTTTGTAGTTTCTCCCTCCATCTCGTTCCTCACTCCCACCACCCCCATCCTCAGGTAACCATTGATCTGCTTTCTGTCATTATAAACTAGTTTTCCCTTCTAGAATTTTGTATGAATGGGACAATACAGAATGTACTCCTTTTTTTGGTCTGTCTTATTATACTCAGCATAATTTCGAGATTTATCCATGCCATTGTGTTTATCAAGGATTCATCCTTTTTAATTGCTAAATAGTATTCATTATCTGGATATACTACAATCATTTTATAATCATTCATTTGTGATGGGCATTTGAGTTGCTTCTAATTTGGGGATATTACAAGTAAAGCTCCTACAAACATTCATATACAAGTCTATGCATAGAAACATGCTTTCCTTTCTCTTTGGTAAATAACCAAGTGGAATGGCTGGGTCGTATGGTAGGTGTATGTTTACCTTTTTTAGAAACTGCAGAATGATTTTCCAAAGAGACTGTACAGTGTTTTATTTCCACCAGCAGTGTATGAGAGTTCCAGTTGCTCTACATCTTTACCAATTATTGATAGGGTCAGTCTTTAGCCATTCTGGTAAGTATGCAGTGGTGTCTCATTGTGGCTTTAATTTGCATTTCCTTAATTCCTAATGATGTTGATCATCTTTTCCTGTCCTATTAGTCATCTGTGTATCTTCTTTGGTGAAATGTAGTCAAGTCTTTTACTGGGTTGTTTTACCATTTTTGAGTTTTGAGAGTTCTTTATGCACAGATGTTAAGTCCTTTATCATATATGTGAACTACAAATATATTCTCCCAGTCTGTAACAGGTCTTTAATTTTCTTAAGAAGGTCTTTTGAAGGGAACTCCATTTTTTTTCTTATTCCTAGGCTAATTGTTGGGGGATATAATTTAAATAATGCATTTTGAGTTTCCTAAGAACACCCTACACAGAGAATTATAAAGTAAAGCAAAAATTTTGAAACAGAATGCCAACTGAGGCCAAATTTACTGATTTGGTGATAATTGTTTGATGGGAACAAGTGTTTGGAGTACTATCCATCAAGTCAATTAACAAATTAAGTGATTAACGTGGTCCTGCTAAATTAAGAGTACACTTCTGTGCTGGCAATTCTAGTCCTATCTCAGAGTTTGATTGTTTTAAACTAACTATTCTAAGAGATTTTAGACAATTAAACTGATATTTATAAAGCAACAATTAACATTGAGAAAAAAAAAGGATACATTCATAAAACAATTTCTTTTTCAGGCTCAGTAAGCACCGGTACGACAGATTTAGAGAAAATGTTTGCAATTAGCAAGACCTGGTTCTGGGTGCCCTTCACCTTCCGACTCTACTACCAGCTGTTGACTCTCTGTCTCATAACTAGACTAGTCGACACAGAAGTCCGTATCAGTGAGGGCCTTGCCTTCTCTGCCGGACAGACCTCAAGTGTGTCACATACAGAAATGGACCAGGATGGCTGCTGGACATTCCTCAGGAAGGGTAGTGGCTATGGTAGGTCCTCACGTAATCAAATGGGCTCCTGTGTAATTAAAAACCATTTCACATTCATTATCTGATCTAAACCACACACATACACACAAGCACACACAAAAAAACCTATGAAGAAGGCTTGCATGTTTCCATGTACTGATTTACTATTCATCTATCTCTTTGGTACAGTATTCATTCAAATATATCACCCACTTTTATTGGGTTATTTTCTTATTGTTGAGTTTTGAGAGTATTTTTTAATATATTCTAGACACAAGTCCTTTATCAGATATGTGATTTGTAAATAGTTTCTCCCAGACTGTGGCATGTTCTTTTCATTTTCTTCAGAGCATTTTATAAACAAGGTCCTGCATCAGATATATCTCAGGGCCTAAAAGTGCCTAATGACACCCAAAATTCCTAAATACCAGCTTTGTTAAGTGCGAAAAATACCATACAAATGTACACTGATATTACCCTGTATCTACATGTCCATATGGTTAGGCAATATTTACGTAATATTTATGTTAACCAAGATGTTCACCAGGCCCTTCGAACGGCTTAAGAGTAGATAAAACTCCACCCCCTAATCCATGTCCTTTCCACAATTTCTTGGGAGGTAGATGGGTGGAGGTGGGAAGTGGCTCTGTTGTCATGGCTCTGCCTGCTGTCCCCACTGATTTGGTTCACGTATGGACATCTAGCCACCGTCTGCTTGTTTCCCCATACCATTTCAACCCTGGACACTCTATGATTTCTACAAACACGGGGACTTTGTGTGGGTAGCCACCTCTACTGAAGGTTTGAAGAAGATGGAGGACAGGATTTCATCACATCAGTGCACATAATTTCAAGTTGCCTGTGAGACATCCTTGTTCTTAAAAGTCCTTTGTCTGCCCTCATCAGAAATTTTTCACTGCTGTCTTATTCCAGGGAGCATCAGAGCTCCAAGACCATCGGCTGTGTTTCTCTCTCTTTCCTCCTTAAAAACAGACACACAAAAACATGCTATTGATGTTGTGCTGTCTTTTGTGTTGCCATGTCCACAACCTCAAGATCTCACCTTGTATCTCAAGGGGCCCATTCGATATTTTCCTAAACAAGTGCTTTCCTAGGGAGGTATTCTGGTGCCAGCTAAAATAATCACTTCACGCCTCATATGTAGCTGTCTATGAAGATATGCTGCCTTACATGTGGCATAGTTGTTTAACATATGCAAATACTCAAACATGAGGTTTTAGGTTAACCTCCGTCATTCTTATTAGAGTTAATATTAATTGTCATTTATCCTCTACTATGATGAACATACTTTTGATATTCTGGATGGACCAGAATGCTCAGCAGTGGCACAGTTATTCACAATTCTGCAGAAGAAGCCTCTCCTCTGTCCTCTAGTCCCCTGGACACACACAGAGAAGGCCTTTCTAGGGCTGCCCCAGCCTCTCACTTTCTCGGCCAATTTAGCTCTTCGGTCCGGGTGAACTTCTTTTTTAATTTTTAAATTTTTTTACTTTTTAAAAAATCTTTATTGGAGTATAATTGCTTTACAATGGTGTGTTAGTGTCTGCTGTATAACAAAGTGAATCAGCTATACATATACATATATCCCCATATCCCTTCCCTCTTGCGTCTCCCTCCCACCCTCCCTATCCCACCCCTCTACGTGGTCACAAAGCACTGAGCTGATCTCCCTGTGCAATGCAGCTGCTTCCCACTAGCTATTTTACATTTGGTAGTGTATATATGTCAATGCTACTCTCTCACTTCGTCCCAGCTTACCCTTCCCCCTCCCAGTGTCCTCAAGTCCATTCTCTATGTCTGTGTCTTTATTCCTGTCCTGCCCCTAGGTTCATTAGAATATTTTTTTTTTAGATTCCATATATATGTGTTAGCTTACAGTATTTGTTTGTCTCCTTCTGACTTACTTCACTCAGTATGACAGACTCTAGGTCCATTCACCTCACTACAATTAACTCAATTTCATTTCTTTTTATGGCTGAGTAATATTCCATTGTATATATGTGCCACATCTTCTTTATCCATTCATCTGTTGATGGACACTTAGGTTGCTTCCATGTCCTGGCTATTGTAAATAGAGCTGCCAAGAACATTGTGGTACATGACTCTTTTTGAATTATGGTGTTCTCAGGGTATATGCCCAGTAGGGGGATTGCTGGGTCGTATGGTAGTTCTATTTTTAGCTTTTTAAAGTAACCTCCATACTGTTTTCCATAGTGGCTGTATCAATTTACATTCCCACCAACAGTGCAAGAGGGTTCCCTTTTCTCCACACCCTCTCCAGCATTTATTGTTTGTAGATTTTTTGATGATGGCCATTCTGACTGGTGTGAAGTAATACCTCATTGTGGTTTTGATTTGCATTTCTCTAATGATTAGTGGTGTTGAGCATCCTTTCATGTGTTTGTTGGCAATCTGTATATCTTTGGAGAAATGTCTATTTAGGTCTTCTCCCATTTTTGGATTGGGTTGTTTGTTTTTTTGATATTGAGCTGCATGAGCTGCTTGTATATTTTGGAGGTTAATCCTTTGTCAATTGCTTCATTTGCAAATATTTTCTCCCATTCTGAGGGTTGTCTTTTGGTCTTGTTTATGGTTTCCTTTGCTATGCAAAAGCTTTGAAGTTTCATTAGGTCCCATTTGTTTATTTTTGTTTTTATTTCCCTTTCTCTAGGAGGTGGGTCAAAAGGATCTTGCTGTGATTTATGTCATAGAGTGTTCTGCCTATGTTTTTTCCTCTAAGAGTTTTGTAGTGTCTGGCCTCACACTTAGGTCTTTACTTCACTTTGAGTTTATTTTTGTGTATGGTGTTAGGAGGTGTTCTAATTTCATTCTTTTACATGTAGCTGTCTAGTTTTCCCAGCACCACTTATTGAAGAGGGTATCTTTTCTCCATTGTATATTCTTGCCTCCTTTATCAAAGATAAGGTGGGTTTATCTATGAGTTTTCTATCCTATTGATAAGATAGAAAACCCAAATATATCCATTGATCTATATTTCTGTTTTTGTGTAGTACTGTACTGTCTTGATTACTGTAACTTTGTAGTATAGTCTGAAGTCAGGGAGCCTGATTCCTCCAGCTCCATTTTTCTTTCTCAAGATTGCTTTGGTTATTTGGGGTCTTTTGTGTTTCCATACAAATTGTGAAATTTTTTGTTCTAGTTCTGTGAAAAACGCCATTGGTAGTTTGATAGGGATTGCACTGAATCTGTAAATTGCTTTGAGTAGTATAGTCATTTTCACAATGGAGACCGGGCAAACTTCTTCAGCATCCTCTTGGCTGCTCTAGGCATGCCTTTCACTGTGCATTTTGATGTACGGATCTTGTTTTCGACTCCTAGGCAAAAGGAAGCACGGCTGTGGAAGGGCTTTTGGCAGAACTGGGGTGTGGAGTCTCAGACTGTGGGGAGTTGTGGGGAGAGGGAAAGTTATCATTTTACGGGACCTTGCCTGGCTTGGGAGGACAGCAACAGCCGCAGACCCACCAGGATGGCACTTCTCTGTCCCACAGCTGGTGTTTTACCCAACTTGAGTCACAAGGGGGAGCCCCGAGCTCATTGTCTGCACGACAGTGTCTGCTCTGAAACTTTTGACTAACATTTCTTCTCAAAGCTGAATCCCTTAAAGGGAACACAGACTTCTGTGCTGCTCTAGGAGAAAGCTCGTAGATACAAATAATGTTGTATATGATTCTTACCTTTGTAATTCTTTTTTTTTTTGAGGTACACGGGCCTCTCACTGTTGTGGCCTTTCCCGTTGTGGAGCACAGGCTCCGGACGCGCAGGCTCAGCGGCCATGGCTCACGGGCCCAGCCGCTCCGCGGCATGTGGGATCTTCCCGGACCGGGGCACAAACCCACGTCCCCTGCATCGGCAGGCGGACTCTCAACCACTGCGCCACCAGGGAAGCCCTGTAATTCTTTTTTAACCTCCACTCACTAGCTATATGAGCGGGGGCAGTTACTAAACCCCTTGGAGACTTGGTTTTCTGTAAAAAGCAATAACAGTATTATGCCTATCTGAGGGATGTTTTTTTTTCTTTTCGGTTCGCGGGCCTATTAACCATTGAGGCCTCTCCCGCTGCAGAGCGCAGACTCCGGACGCTTACCCAGCCGCTCCGGGGCACGAACCCATGTCCCCTGTATTGACAGGTAGACTCCCAACCACTGCGCCACCAGGGGGGGTACTTTCGAGGAGGACTAAATCCAGTTACATAGGTAGGAGCTCAGCTCAGTGCCTGGATGGTAGCTGCTAATGACAGGAACAATCAAAAATTCAGATTCCCAAAGGGTTCACTACAAAGACAGAAACCCAGCCATGCTGGCCAGGTTCCAAAGAGCTCCTAGGGAAACTTTATTTCCTCAGGGTAAGCCCTGGAATAAGTGAGTGCCCCCTGTCTCCCACCCGAATTTCCCTTTCTCCCATGCTCACTGGTTTTTCACTTGGCCTAAAACAACTTAATCTGCTGCACCTGTCTTGGATTTGACTTTAGAGAGTATGTAGCTTCAGAGATGCAGAGCAGCAGAAAAAACAGATAGGATAGTCCTGAAATTCTGTATGAACAGGGAAGGGGGAACCAGGAGCAGACTCGCTTTTCTGAAAAAAAAAATGGGGAGAAAACCTAGCCAGACAGCAGGGGTATCAGGCAGAGTTCTTTCTCCCTCTGGTGTCTGTACCCTGGAAGTCGACAGAGACCCCAGCTCTCCTAAGATACCCATACATCTTGGCTGTACCATGAAGAGTAAAATAAAGGGACTGCTACTTAACAGTGTCACAGAAGTGCCTGAGACTTCTCACTCTTAGGCTTGGCCAGAGGAGGGGGATGGGTACATAAATATTTTAAAATCCTGTGGGGCATGGGGAGGGAAGCAGAGCACCCCACAGATAATAGGGATGAGTTTAGGACAAACACAAGAGCTGAAATATTCCCCTGGTTACCCTGACAGCCAGTCAAATTCTAACTTTAGGGCCAAAGAGCCTGGGGCACAGTGTAGAAGCAGTAGGCACCCCTGCTTCTAGTTCCACAGTCACTTACCTGGCTCTCCCATTTTAATTCTGTAGAGGCTCAGGCCACATTTCTTCTCCTAAAATCCCATCCCCTTATCATCTTTTACCTTGTATATTCCACACAGCTTCCTTGTATTTCAAATTCCTTGAAGGTAGGGCCCGGAAATTCTACTATTCTGCAGGCTTATTTTAAAAAGAACGTCTCCTAGGTGATCTGCAATTTTTAATATGATGGTTACATAAATCAAATTGAAATGAAAACTGCCATGTTGACTTTTGTTTCATAAAAAGTTTATTTCCCATGGTAAAATTTAAATAAATAAATAATATATAAATTAATTTTAAAAAAGCTTAAAGTCTTTAACTGTCCTTTCAAATCCAGTGCATTGCCTGTCAGTTCCTTAAAGAACCTCCGCTGGCTGAAGAGCCTGACATCATTGGCAGCATTGTCCGTTCCCATAGCCACAGGGGGGAGTTCTTCAATTATGGAGGTAATCTGTAAGGCGGTTAAGGAAGGAAAAGTTCCTGAGGATTTCCACTCGCACTACTGTCCAGGCACAGTTGCTGTACTCCTTGGACTTCAGGTACTGCATGATCTGCAAGTAGTATTTCTTCAGGTGAAGAATGGTCACTACACTGGTGAAGTTTTCCTTCTCCATTATTTCCTCCAGGATTGTCTCCAGACGATCCATCTGCCCATAGACTTCCACAAGGAGGTTCTCAGTGATGGTCTCAGTCCAGCCGGTGCTAGAGAAATTTCTTCTGAGAATACCAAAGATCTGCTGGAGCATCTCATAGGTGACCAATACGGCGTCTTCCTTCCGGAACTGCTGTGGTTGCTTAATCTCCTCAGGGACCTTGAAGTCCATCCTGTCCTCGAGGCAATGTTGAGGCATTCCAGGTAACCGCCGCAGGAGTTTCTGACATGCCAAATTGCTGCTCCTTTGTTGGAATTGAAGCAATCTGTAGCTCATGGAAAGAGCTGTGGTGGAGAAGCACAACAGGAGAGCAGTTTGGAGGATGCACCTGTGGGTCATGATGAAAACAGGAACAGCGTTATCTGGTCTACTACTAGATGCTGAAGCCAAGTCTTCAGGAGTTTGCAGTGTGAATGTCCTTTCTCCATGAGTGTGGTCTACTTATACAGGATGGCCCTCCACTCTTTCTGTTGGAGAGGAATTTCCCACTTTCAGTTCTCCCTTTCAGTTTTCCTATGTCATTTAACTTATTAGTTGTCTCTAAAATTCTTTTTCTTTAAGCTCCTTGTTATTTTCTTTTATCTATATTAGGGGGGAAAAGATATACAAACAGTGAGGATTTCTAATGTTTTGTAAAGTTTCAGTGAAATGCTAAAGAAAAAAATAAGCCAAATCATTTTGAACTTGACTATTACAAGGTTCTTTAATTTGGAAAGGATAGTTTTCTTATTCTTTTTGCATATTTTGAGATTTGGGAGGTAGTCTTTGTTTGTAAGAGAGTTTTCTTTTTCCTAACAACTAGATTTAATTCCCAATACACTATTACAAATCAATAAATACATGCAGTTTATTATTTTTAAAAAGACACCTATTTTTCTTCTAACTAAAATAGAATGATGTCAAATTAAGCTGATCTGAATTTTTTTTGTAGGGCCTTAACCATAAGCAACGAGACAACACATAACTTTTTCATCCTTAATTATTGCTTTATCTGGTAAGCTCAGCTATCCAGAATATAACTGAAAACTAGAAATTAAGTAATATCTCTAAGCAGTCAAAATGAATGTTACATGGGTCATGCATAAAAGTCCATGGTTCCTCTTTAGGGGGCCTTTGTGACCATTATTGAGGGCCAATGTATTTTTTGTACATACTTCTAACAATCTCAGTGTCTGATTTTCCATTTGCATGCAAATCTTTACCTCATATTAAAAGGAGGTCCAGAAGGAAAATGGAGGAAAACAATCAAGTAATCAGGGGATTTTACTATTGAGACAAGTGGTTCTAGCTCAATATTTCTGAGACCGTTTTTGAATTCGAGTTTAGTAACTGATTTTGATAAGAGAGGACTCAGAAAAAAGAATCAAATTATGATTTTTTTGTCCTGCTTATATAGACAGGTAGATGTAGAGTACATTTTTAAAGATTTCAAGACAAAAATAAGTTCTAATAATTATGATATTTAAAGTAATAACTTTCAGTTTTCAGGAAACCTTGCATTATCTTTCAGCCTGAATTTACTAAATCCACACTGTGGGCAGCTGTAGCATGAGCTGCTGCAGATTGTAATCCTCACTCTCATGGATCATACAGTTAAGCAGGGGACAAGAACATTTATCAAAGAAATACACAAAACTAAAAATGCAATGGTAACAAATGTTACAGAGGAGGGGTAAGTGATATTGTGTGTACCTATGATATAAGGGGACCAATGATATAAGGACATAATGTAGTAGAAGAAATCAGAGAAGACTGCCCTGAGGTAATGACACTGGAGCTAAAATCAGAAGGAAGATCAGATGGGACTGCATATGCAAAGGCCCTGTGGTGGGAGGATGCATGGTAAGGTAAAGGACTAGACTGAAGACCACTGTGATTTTCAAGTCAGAGATGGTCAGAGAATGTTTGTACCTGGATCTTTCCCCATGATAATAAGATAGCTATTAGAACAAAAAAATAAACTCAAAATGGATTAAAGACCTAAATGTAAGGCCAGACACTATAAAACTCTTAGAGGAAAACATAGGCAGAACACTCTATGACATAAATCACAGCAAGATCCTTTTTGACCCACCTCCTAGAGAAATGGAAATAAAAACAAAAATAAACAAATGGGACCTAATGAAACTTCAAAGCTTTTGCACAGCCAAGGAAACCATAAACAAGACCAAAAGACAACCCTCAGAATGGGAGAAAATATTTGCAAATGAAGCGACGGACAAAGGATTAATCTCCAAAATTTACAAGCAGCTCATGCAGCTCAATATCAAAAAAACCCAAACAACCCAATCCAAAAATGGGCAGAAGACCTAAATAAACATTTCTCCAAAGAAGATATACAGATTGTCAACAAACACATGAAAGAATATTCAACATCACTAATCATTAGAGAAATGCAAATCAAAACCACAATGAGGGGCTTCCCTGGTGGCGCAGTGGTTGAGAGTCCGCCTGCCGATGCAGGGGACACGGGTTCGTGCCCCGGTCCGGGAAGATCCCACATGCCGCGGAGCGGCTGGGCCCGTGAGCCATGGCCGCTGAGCCTGCGCGTCCGGAGCCTGTGCTCCACAATGGGAGAGGCCACAACAGTGAGAAGCCCGCGTGCTGCAAAAAAAAAAAAAAAAAAAAAAAAAAAAAAAAAACCAACACAATGAGGTATCACCTCACACCAGTCAGAATGGCCATCATCAAAAAATCTACAAACAATAAATGCTGGAGAGGGTGTGGAGAAAAGGGAACCCTCTTGCACTGTTGGTGGGAATGTAAATTGATACAGCCACTATGGAGAATAGTATGGAGGTTCCTTAAAACACTAAAAATAGAACTATCATACCACCCAGCAATCCCACTACTGGGCATATACCCTGAGAACACCATAATTCAAAAAGAGTCATGTACCACAATGTTCACTGCAGCACTGTTTACAATAGCCAGGACATGGAAGCAACCTTAGTGTCCATCGACAGATGGATGGATAAAGAAGATGTGGCACATATATACAATGGAATATTAGCCATAAAAATAAACAAAATTGAGTTATTTGTAGTGAGGTGGATGAACCTAGAGTCTGTCATACAGAGTGAAGTAAGTCAGAAAGAGAAAAACAAATACCGTATACTAACACATATATACATATATATGGAATCTAAAAAAAAAAAATGGTTCTGAAGAATCTAGGGGCAGGACAGGAATAAAGACGCAGATGTAGAGAATGGACTTGAGGACACTGAGAGGGGGAAGGGTAAGCTGGGACGAAGTGAGAGGGTGACACGGACTTATATATACTACTAAATGTTAAATAGATTGCTAGTGGGAAGCAGCCGCATAGCACAGGGAGATCAGCTCAGTGCTTTGTGACCACCTAGTTAGGTGGGAGAGGGAGGGTGGGAGGGAGACGCAAGAGGGAGGAGATATGGGGATATATGTGTACGTAGAGCTGATTCACTTTGTTATAAAGCAGAAACTAACACACATTGTAAAGCAATTATACTCCAATAAAGATGTTTAAAAAACAAAAGATAGCTGGGAGACAGGATTATTAAGCATTTTCAAAATTTTGTGCACTTTGTTTGAAAGAATTTAATTAAGGTTACTTAATTTTTAGCCTTTCTTTTGTTTTATTCACGTCTAAATTTTTTTCTATAATGACCATATGTTACTTGTGCCATTAGATAACAAAAAGCACCTAGTTATATTGAAAAGCAGGACACAAAACTGTACATACTATGTAACTATGTAGAAGTATGTAGAGAAAAAAAATAAAAGGAAATATACCAACATTTTAATAGTGATTATGTTTGATTTATGAAACTAAAGGATGATTTTTTTTTGCATGGTTTTTCAATTTTCCACAGTGAATGTATTCTTTCATTATTGATTAATCTACAGTAAAGAAACAATAAACCCAGAATTTCTGGTTACTCTGCATCTTATGTGGGTTTCATTCTCTCTGGCCTTTTAATCTTTGCATGCCATCTCTGAACAGAACGTCAGCCATCTCATGAGTTCTGCACAATGGATTTTGGAGAAAGCAAAATCATCTCTCAGCTGTTCCACTTTTTTTTTTTAATTTATTTATTTATTTTTGGCTGTGTTGGGTCTTCGTTGCTGTGAGCGGGCTTTCTCTAGTTGCAGTGAACGGGGGCTACTCTTCATTGTGGTGCACAGGCTTCTCATTGTCGTGGCTTCTCTTGTTGCGGAGCACGGGCTCTAGGTGTGCAGGCTTCAGTAGTTGTGGTATGTGGGCTCAGTAGTTGTGGCTTGCGGGCTGTAGAGCTCAAGCTCAGTAGTTGTGGCGCACCGGCTTAGTTGCTCCGTGGCATGTGGGATATTCCCAGGCCAGGGCTCAAACCCGTGTCCCCTGCATTGGCAGGCGGATTCTTAACCATTGTACCACCAGGGAAGCCCCTCAGCTGTTCCACTTTAAAATGCCCAGTTGTGTCAGTCATTGAATAATTCCTCAAGGTTTCTTCTTTTTTAAAAGGATACTTGGATTAGCCTGGAATCATCCATGGCTCACACACAAAGGCCAATGCAAGGAGTCACAGAGGTCAGTCAACCTAGAAGTGGTCCACTGCACTCAGGGAAGGGAGGTTGTCCGAGGAGTCTGGTCACTGGGGCCTGCCCCTCCAGGTTGACTTGCAAATTCATGTAGAGCTGACCTCCCCAGGTGTGACAAAGGGCCTGCTCATCCTGCCCACATCCAACAGCTTCTGATCCTCCCTGCTAAGAGAGTTCATACCCTAATGGAATAAAAATAATAGCAGTGGCATTAGTAGCAGTAGTATTAGTTACCATATACTGAACACTTACTATGTGCCATTCTCTGAATAATCCTCATAGTAAACCTTTGAGATGGGTTATTGTCATCCCCATTTTAAAAGGGCAAGACTGAGGCTCAGAGAGGCTAAGTAACGTGCCCAAGATACACACAGCTAATAAGATGGGCGGATTGCAGTCAAAGCTGTGCTCTTTCCTTATGCCACAGTTAGAATATGAAGCAGACCACGGCCAGTGCCTTCATATAGATACATGGTACAAACCGTGGTGGCAACGCTAACTCTCAAAGGAAAAAGGAATTATAGCTGATGGAGAGGATAAGGAGGCAAGCAGTGCAACTTAAGAAATGGTGGCCATGGTGCAGGCAATATGGTGGAGGTCACTCTAGATCAGCGCTGCCCAGAAGAAATATAATGCGAGCCATATATGCAATTTATTTATTTATTTATTTTTGGCTGCGTTGGGTCTTCTTTGCTGCGTGCGGGTTTTCTCTAGTTGTGGCGAGCAGGGGCTACTCTTCATTGTGGTGCGCGGGCTTCTCATTGCGGTGGCTTCTCTTGTTGCAGAGCATGGGCTCTAGGCACACGGGCTTCAGTAGTTGTGGCATGTGGGTTCAGTAGTTGTGGCACATGGGCTCTAGAGCTCAGGCTCCGTAGTTGTGGTGCATGGGCTTAGTTGCTCCGCGGCATGTGGGATCTTCCTGGACCAGGGCTCAAACCCATGTCTCCTACATTGGCAGGCGATTCTTCACCACTGTGCCACCAGGGAAGCCCCCATACATGCAATTTAAAATTTTCTAGTATCCACATCAAAAGAGTAAAAAGAAACAAGTGAAGTTAATTTTAACTGTATATTTTATTTATCACCATATATCCAAATATTTTCATTTCAACATGTACCAATATAAAATTATTAATGAGATAGTTACATTCTTCTTTTTCACACTGCCTTCAAAATACTTTTACAGTCATAGTACAGCTCAGTTGGGACTAGTCAAGTGCTCAGTTGGCCACATGTGGTTGATGGCTACCATGGTGGACAACACAGCTGAAGACAGAGGGAGCAGCACGAACAGAGCCAGGAGAATGGACGAGTTTGCAGGGAGCACATAGAAGGAGCTACAAATTGTGGACAAGCTCTGTGCTAAGAGTCAAGGGGATTGAGGGTGGAAAAGTCAGCTCGAGATGTATTGTGGAGGCTCTTGAATACCAGAATGCGGCGTTTGTACTTAATTCAAGAGGTCTTCGGGCGTAGAGGGCACTATGTTTTGCTCTGGGCAGAAGAATAGGCAGAAATGTTGGAGGTGAACTGAAGCAGGGAAAAGTCCCACCCAGGGGCTCTCATGGCTGTAGAGGCTGAAAATAAAAATGATAGCTAAGGAACTGGAAGAAGGGGGTGGATACAGAATTATAAAAAAAGAATTCTTTTTTCTGGTTTCTTCCCTTTGTCGTCTTTCCAATTTCTGCTGTTGTGTTCATGAGGTGCTTCCTAATATTTCTCTTCCAATTGCCTTTATGAAGCTTCTCCTGAGGATCGGGTGATACTCACTGCAGAAGTCCACTTATGAATGGGTTAAAATCTGTTCCTTTGGAAGACACCATCTTTCTGTTTGTGTTTGTTTCATTTCCCCTAATTTATTTGAGTTTTATCAAAATAATCAGGAAAATTCATATAGCCTTATCTCTGTCAGGGAGATCTATTTTTGTATACCTGCATTGCAAGAATGAATGCGCTGGCCCTTTTCTTTCATCTTGTCCTCTGTTGTTAGAAGCCATTTTTCACTTCCTCCCTCTGTGGAGACTTTTCTTTGTGCATTCTCTCCTACCAGCTTTCTGCGGTCCAGAGAACTACTTCCAGTCCCTGTATCAGTTTCTTCCGGTTAATGAGGTTTTTCAGAGAGGCAGAGTGACATTTAGAAAGTAAAACTTGAATGATGTTTCTAGCCATTTGAAATCTTTTGAATTTGGAACTGCTTTGCTATAAACCTCAGAGACAGAAAAACCTCAGAGACAGAGTTTCCTTCTCTTTTTTGATACGATTATCTATGGAGGAAAACTATGTCTCTAGAAATCAAAATTACAGTTGTCTTCTCTCTTCCTCATCTCTTCAAATACTTTTTCAACAAAAACAGCCCTATAAAAGATGATAAATTAGACAAGATGAAGAGTTAGCAAGAAGTTTGTGAGCAGTGGCAAAACAGATATTAAGGCAAAAAACAATCTTTCAGGGATATCTTGGAAGGGGCAACAACGTGTATATTAAGAGAGTGTTTTAATACATAAGGGGAGAATTCTCCATTCCTCCTTCTGAAAAAAAAAAGTTTACATAATATACATAGAAAGTAATGCACAAATGTCAAGTATACAATCAACAAATCATAAAATATAAACTTCTGCACACCTTTGAAACCACAAACTAAGTGAAGACATAAACACTACCAACAGACATAAACCCTACCTGGCCCTTTTCCCCTCCCCCATCACATTCCAGTGCCCCTCTCTCCTCCCCCATCACTAAGTTCCTCCCCCAGCATCACTACTGCCTTTTAACAGCCTAGATTCTGCCTGTTTTTGAACTTTGTATGAATGACTTCTTTCACTCAATAGTATGTCTGCGAGATTCATCTATGTTTTTGTGTGCAGTTATAGTCCATTAATTTGCAGGAATGTGTCATATCCATGTAGAAATGCCACAGTGTTTTATCTTTTCCACTACTGATAAACATTTGGAATCTTTTCCTCCTGATTTTGTCATTACAATTGATTTTGCTATGAAAAACCTTGTTTGTATCTTTCGGTGCACATTTATACAGCCTTCTGTTGGCTATATGCCTAGGATGAAGTAAATGGGTCATAGAATATGCATATGTTCAGATTTAGCAGTTAATAACAAACATATTTTCCAAATGTTTGTACCAATGTATATTCTCACTATCAATGTATGGGATGTCAGTTGCATTACACTCTTGCCAACACTTGGTATTGCCAGTCTGCTTAATTTTGGCCTTTCTAGTTATGCATAGTGATATCGCATTACAGTTTTAATTCATATTCCCTGATTATTAACAAGGTTCAGCACATTTTCGTATGCTTATTGATCATTTGGCTATTTTCTTCATGAGGGGCCTAGTCAAATCTCTTGCTGACTGTCTCAGATATTTTTTTCATTATCTACAGATGATGTAATTGTGTACATACAAACTACAAAAGAATACATAAACTATTAGAATTAAAAAAGGATTTAGCAATGTCATTGAAAATAAGATCAATATTAAAAATCAATCACCTCTTTTTATACTAGCAATAAAAAATTGGAAAATGACATTTAAAAATGATACCGATACCGTTGATGGGGCTTTACTGGTGGCACAGTGGTTAAGAATCCGCCTGCCAATGCAGGGGACACGGGTTCGAGCCCTGGTCTGGGAAGATCCCACATGCCATGGAGCAACTAAGCCCATGCACCACAACTACTGAGATTTTTTTCTAGAGCCCACAAGCCACAACTACTGAGCCCACCTGCCACAACTACTGAAGCCTGTGCACCTAGAACCCATGCTCCACAGCAATAGAAGCCACCGCAATGAGAAGTCCACGCACTGCAACGAAGAGTAGCCCTGCTCGCCACAACTAGAGAAAGCCCGCATACAGCAAGGAAGACCCAATGCAGCCATAAATAAATATTAAAAAATAAAATAAAAATGATACCATTGACAATAACATAAAACGTCTACTACTGAGAAACTGTCATAGTCAGGAGGAGCCTAAGGAGACATAGTAATTAAAGGTAATGTGGTATATTCTAAATGACATCCCAGAACAGAAAAAGAACATTAGGTAAACACTAAGGAGATCTGAATAAAGTGTGGCCTTTAATTATTTAAAAAACTAGCATTGACAGGGCAAGTTATCTTCACCTTGGGCCTCTAAGTACAAGTTTATAGATGAATTTTTGATTCAAATGAGATGGCCAGAAACCAATGAAAAATATAACTTTTTTTTCTCTTACACTGAGGTTGTGTTTTTTTTTTTTCACCTTGACCATAAATGAGGATTAACCAACTTCTCCAACTTATTCTTTTTGTAAGTGAGCAACGGACATGTAAGCACGTGATGAGGCGGTGAGCATCAGTGAGACGGGAAATCAGAGTCTGCAATAGGAGACTGCCAAGGCCAGCCTCCTCCTGAAAGACACACATTCATTTAGTGAACAAATATTTATTTAGCAAACATTTCTTAACCACTTCATAAAGAATAAAAAAGCAAATATTACCATTTCATTGGACTATTTTAAAAATGTCTCTCAGTAAAGTTTTGCTTCTGGCTTGATTATATATCTTGCACAATATTTCTGAGGTTTATTTCAACATATTTATGCTTTATTATTGTTGCAAGTATGAATGAAATGATTTTTGCATTACATTTTCTAATTTTTAATGGACTAATGTTTCGTTACATTTTCATACACACACACACACACACACACACGAAAATAACTAATTTTGGTTTTCTATCCAGCCAACTTTGCAAACACTATGTCTAAATGTTTTTGGTTGCTTTTTCAAATTTTTAGATAAACAAATACATTGCCTGCAAGTAAAAAAATTAAAGGACTGAAAATCTCAAGTGTGATGACCATATGGAGCAGCTGCTGTTTGGTGTGTAAATTTGTACAACTACTTAAAAAACATTATCAGCAAAGCTGAAAATATGCATGGTCTATGACCCAGTAAGTCGACTCTTAGCACTTACCCTGGAAAAAAATCATGTAAATATGCATCAGGATATAAGTAAAGAATATTCATAGCAGCATTATTCATAATAGTCCCAAACTAGAAACAGCCCAAATATCCCTTAAAATTGTATGGATAAATATGTTGTTATCTGTGCTTATAATAGGGGTGTTAATAACAATGAAAAGTAAGAACCACAACTGTATGCACAAACAGGGATAAATCTCACAAACACAGTGGTGAGTGAAAGAAACTCAACTCCAAAGCATACATATTCCATTTATATAAAATTTTAAAATAGGCAAAAGTAGACTGTATTTTAGGGTAAAATTATAAAGAAAAGTGAAGAAGTGATTACCATAAAATTCAGGATAGTGGTCACCTGCAATGAGCAGGGTAGGAGTTACGTTCATGAAGGGGTGCACAGGACTGTGATCGGTGGTGAGGCTTCCAGAATGTTGCAAAATCTGACTGTTTTTATTGGTTGGTAGTTACATGAGTATTTGCTTTAATTATTCTAAAATTTGTGCTACTTTTCTGTGCACTTTTGTGCATGATTGTTATACTTAATAATAAGAGAGGTTAGTAAACAACAATCAAAACTGTGCACGTATACTTACTCTTATCTAAATCATTTAGCTGATAATCCTGAACAATAGCAACCACAAGAGTATAATGTTTTCCCATACTTCTTACTTGTCTAAATTATAATGAAAAGCAGAAATGGACAATAAGAAGATGAACAGAAATTCAAACTCACTCTGGGCAGTAAGTATCCTTTCAATCTGGTATGATAAATGTATATGAGTGGCTCTCAAAGTGTGGTCTGAGGACCCCAGGGGTTCCCAGATACTCTTTCTGGGGTCTTCAAGATCATCCACTTTCCAACTGCATGTCTGTGTGAGTCTGGATTTCCTTCAAAGACTTGAATCAGAACGATGCATCACCACAGATTGAATGCAGTGCAGATATGAGAACCCAGCTGCCTTCTATTAAGCCAGGCATTCAAGAGATTTGCAAAACTTTAAGACTTTTTTGTTAATTTTTTTTTATTTTGGAAACTGTAGTTATTTTTCATAAAAGTATGTTTTTATGTTAAGATATAATGGGTTTTTGTTATTTTTAAAAGAATAAATATTTAAAGCATTCTCAGTTTTAATTTCTAACATGGTAAATACCAATGAATATAACCTGCATAAATACAATCTCTTTGAGGTCTCAATAATTTTCAGAGTATCAGTGGGTCTTGAGACCAAAACATTTGCAAACTGCTGACGTTGATAATGTTTACAAGTACCTATTTGGGTGGTTAACTAAAGATGAGTATTATGGGTTTACAATAACATTCATCTTTTTCTTTATTGGTTGTTGTATTCAAATCACAGGATAACAAATGTGACACTTTTTCCTGACCTTGGGTAGCAACCGTGGTGTGAAATTACATTTGGAGTAGTAAAGTCCATTAAAAAAGGCTGAGGCTGGGAGGTAACGAGGACACAGGAGAGGAGGAAGAGCTTGGTTCCAAAACAATACTCTCCACACTCATCAGTGGTAATCTCACCAAGAGTCCTAATTTCACCGGAGAAATTTTGCTCCGCGGCCTAGAGAGTTCCCGTGAAACTTAGGGACCACGATGGAGAAGTCCGTATCCAGCCTGAGGGAAGAGTCTGTCTTCCCAGTCTTCCACCTGCGGCCTCACTCTCACCCTCACTCAGCACCCAAGGCTGATTCTGCCCAGGCTGGGGCTTCCCTGTATCCACAGCCAACAGCTGGTGACACACAGACCTCCACCTTCAGGCCTCCAACCTGGTGTGAAGAAGTTGAATATGCAGATAAGATCTAAGTGCCACTGGTTTCAGCCTCTTCTCTCTTCCCCTTTCTCACACCCTGGATGTCTTGTCACAGGCCTTTGACTAGACTCATTCCACAGTTTTTGTCCTGGTCACTTCAGCATGCAGCTGGGACTAGGCCACTTGGCTCGGGGCCCTGCCTAGTTCTAGCGAACTCCCCCAGCACGTGCACAACCAGAGGATCCTACACTCTGCACCCCCCGTCACCCTCAGAATGCTCCCATCAAAAGGTTCATGGCCCAGGAACACGCAGGAGCTGCCCATCCCGTGTCTCTCACTGTTTGCTGCCAGGACCCCGCTGCTGCTGGACACTCCAGATTGGCCCTCTCTGAACATGCCCCCATCTGCATCAAGCCTGGATTTACTTTTCCCTTCAAATACCAGGCCATTCTCTGAGCTGGACTTACTTAATTCTTACAATCACTCTCAGGGGTGGATTGAGCCAGGCCAGCCTAAGGTTGAGAAGAGAATTAAATGGGCAACACATTTCCAGCAGCTGCTGAACAAGCATCAGCTGCCTTCCCTCTGCTAACACGTGGGCACGTCTTACTGTATGTGTTGTGTGTGAGTTTCCTGTCTCTGAAGCAGTTTCTGAATCTTCTTTAAAGTGAAAGAGCGAAAGCAAAACCGTCTACATAGTCCAAACTTACAAGTAACTTTAGCTTTCTTTCATCTTCAGAGATTGCGTAATGAACCGGGGAATGCAAAAATAGCAACGAACTTGACGCAACAAGTGAAGGAAACTGAATGCAAGTTGCCAAACTGGATTTGGAGAATTGAGGTTGGGATTCCCCTCTGACCTAGTTTCTTGGCTGACTTGAGTGCACAGAGCAGAGGATTCCTCCGACTGCCTGCAAGATGCCTGCGTCATTCTGGTGGAAACTTTTAGCTCCTAAACTCAAGGGATAAGCAAGAAACCAGTGGAGGAAGGGGCGTCCTTGTAGACAGCTGGCGTGTGAGCCAAGTATGAATGCTTCTGTCTGGAACTCTGGGATATTTGTTGCAACGCACTTGGCCCAGTCATCCCAGTGAATGGCTATTTCTCCTCTCCCTTGTCCAGTGGTTGACCTGGCACTAAAATGCCTCCTGAACAGCTCTCTTGGAACTGCCTCATCTTCCTGACCACAGACCCAGAACATCAGGAACTAATCTTCTAACCAGGTTCAAATAGAAGAGCTAATAAGTAAGGAGCACTTAGTAACTGCCTGGTACCATTCTGAGCACCTTACATAAATTAAAGCAATTAATCCTCACCACAGTTTTATGAAGTGGTTTTATGATGATCTCAGTTTAACAGTTAAGGAAACTGGATCCAGTTCTCCCTCCCTCTGGTACGAAATTTAACAATAGCATCCTGGTCTCCAAGTTTCAGCAGGAGCATTCAAGGCCTGGTGTAACTTTCCCATCTCTCATTTCAAGATCCCTGGTAGGGAGGAAAACCTGGTCTTGCTCCTAGCCCTTATTTCTTTTTTATTTCTTATTTTCTAAAAATGTCCAATTTTGTCAACCCTTTGATTTAGCTCTTGCTTCCAAATGGCCTGCACAGTGTCTCTGGCCCTTTTCTCATTGTCCAGTTCTTTAAGTGTCTTTCTATATCCATCTATCAGTCCTAGAGTACCCATTCTTTGATAATGTCTCTCCATTTTACAATGTGGCTCCAGGCCTATGCGTTTGCCTTGCAAATACAGTGCTTCCATTAGAACACTTATCATTCTGTTGTGTAACTGATAGCTAATTTTTGTCTCCTCCAGCAGATTAAACTTTTAAGTCTGAATTTCGTATGCCCAGTCATTAGCACAGCGTCCAGCCCATGGTAGGAATTTAAGTATTGTTGACTGAATAAATGCTATGCTAGGAATATGTGGTTTGATGAGCTTCTGACTATCAAATTGCAAGGGGTTGTCTCGGCACTGTTTGCTGAGGGTTCATTTCATAAGTTCTCCTGACAAGAATTCAAGCACCTGATATATTCCTGAGCACATTCCTAGGCAATGTAAACAAAGGGAGAAAAATAAAAATCAAAATAGAATACAGATTGGGATTGACATATATACACTAATACGTATAAAATAGATAACTAATAAGAACCTGCTGTATAAAAAATAAATAAAATAAAATTCAAAAAAGAAATAGAATACAATTTATTTTGATAAAACTTAGATACTGTTTTAGACAAGTTTAGCTCCAGTGCATGAGGATCTTCTTAGACTCTTTTCAGCATGGTGTGCTGTCCAAAAGAAATAGAAATTCATTATCAAAAGTCTTTAAAGAACAATATAGGTCCTCACTGAAGTGTCTTGAAGAGAGAGCAAAATGGGAAATTATGTCATAAAACTATTCAGTAAAACATGTTTAGTTCCTATTTTAATAGGACATGGAAAAGATGGAAATTTAATCAATTCACTTTACAAGGCTATTATAACCTGGTTAACAAAATCAGAGGAGAAAATCATAGGACATTCATTATGGTCACCACTATATCCTGAGGGCAACATACAACCTGGCTTAGACGATGTTTATATTTACTTCTAACTAGAGTATCATAATGACTCTAACTAGTGTATCATATCATTTACATAATGATGTAAATGAATTGCAGCATTCTTTAATCAGATTGCACATTCAGCTTTGGTGTTTCTTTTTTAAGAATAAACAAATATAAAAATTTTTCTATGGTGAAAATTTACTTAATGCACAAAGCAAAAAATAAATAGACTAAATACAAAGAACGTGTTTTTTCTCTTAACGACAATTAAAAGGGGCACATAATATTATACAAACAAAAAATAAGTTAAAACTTTATAAATAGTTAAATAAATAAATTTTTAAATAGATAAATAAATCATCTGTAAGGAACTAGTGCCTGCAGATTTGAACATGATGTTGCTTAATATTCCTGAAAACATGTGACAGATTGATTCAATTCAGGGCATGATGAGAGCAGAAATGAGAGTCTTTGACATGGCAGCACAGGTGGAAGTGTGGTCCTGTTAGTCACTGAGAATCATTTCGGTGTTGAACCAGGTGTGTGTCATTCCTTCCTCCTGAGTCTTTCTTGCAAGCTTGTTGATGAAGAGAAGGATCTCATGACTTCTGCTCTGACAATCTCCCAGGCACAAGGGCTGTACTTCTTGTCTTGCAGATAGACAGTGATTCTGTGGAAGTATTTCCTCACAGCCAGGATGGAGTCCTCCTTCAGCAGGGGAGTCCCTTCCAGCCCCACCTCCTGCATCAGACAGGCTTGCAGGTCAGTGAGCTGCTGATAAAGTGCAGTGCAGAACTTGTCCAGGAGGGTCTCATCCCAAGCGGCAGCCGAGCCCTCTGTGCTGAAGAGCTGGAAGGTCTGCTGGATCATCTCATGGACGACAGCGATGGCTTGAGCCTTCTGGAACTGGTTGCCTCCAAACGCCTCCTGGGGGAATCCAAAGTCATTTCTGTCCTTCAGGCAGGAGAAGGGGGAGATTCTCCTCATCTGTCGCAGGAGCATGAGGGCCCTCGTGTTAGCCAGGCTGTGGGTCTGAGGCAGGTCGCAGCCCAGAGAGCAGTTGGAGTTGCAGCTGAGCAGCACCAGGGCCAGGAGTAAGGACACGGTTGGGGCCATAGGGGACCCTGCAGATGCTGCCGGCCTGGCTGAGGTGGGGACTCTGTGAACCCTGCTCTCTAGGTTCTCTGAAGACCTTCCTTCAGGCCTGGGTCTTAAATGGGAGTGAATTGGTTTCCATTTTCTGAATGTTCCCTCTTACTTTCTACTTCTGTTTTTGCTTTTCATTTTGCACTCTCCAGATAGGTTAGGGCAGCGTTTCTCAACCACTGTTTTTCATCCTTGCCTCCCCTTCTCCTGCCCACAGAACCTTTCTAGATATTCTTTTTCCATACGGCCCCCCTATGAAATTTTGATACACAGATATACTGGGTACATCGGTATGTACTCCATGCATATCTCTACTTTATAAATAGAAAAAGAAAGTGAAAAGTTTTTTCTTTTTATTCAAAGCAGTGGTGAGTATGACAAAAATATTTAGGCTAAAAATTAGCTGTAAAAGCTACTGCAATTAATTTAACATTTTGGTTAGGTGTGCAGAATGACTTTTAATGTAATACATTTACTTAATAAATAGGAATGTATCAAATTACATATTCAATAAAAATTTATACAAATACTTCATAAGAATACCAATGTATAGATATATTTAAAAATCTATCAAAACTGCTAAAACCATTGAAAATTTAAATGATTTTCTTAACTTTTATTTTTAACTAATCTTAGTTTTGATTCATATCATAAAATGATTTCTAACTTCACTAGCTGCTAGATATTCCTCTAGATATTGTCAACAACTTTTTCTCTTTAGGACTAGACATAATTATTGATCTCCTAGATAACTTTTTTAGAATTAAATAATAAAATACAACCTATTTGTGCTTAATTCCCGATGCCCACATCACACTGAGGCTCAAACATAAGCAAAATCCGCAAGACAGACAAGGACAGCTCATAAGTAAGCAGAGGGCACCTCTCACATCATGACTTTGAATCCAGTCATATGATGGAGAGAATGAATGTAATGAAACATCAAGCCACCATAGCTTGTAGCACTGATCCTGCATATTGTGTATCTTCCATGCACTCAATGTCAATGCCTCTCGTCTCATACACAAGAAAACCCAAAGAGAAAAATGAATACAAAGGAATGAGATTTTGCTGGATAGGGTTGAGCTTTGGAGTGCCACCCACCATTGTAGTAGCTAAGATTTGTTCGCACCCCTAACAACTACTGTTTGCACCCGTGGGAGCGATCTGCTCCCAGATGATTTAGGAATCATCATCGATTTGAATCTTTCTCTGTATTTTTGCATTGAATTTCAGATTCCCCAAAGGACTGTCAGAGGTTCCAATCCAAGCCTATTCTTTTCAAACAAAAGAAAACCATCTTTGTAATTAATTGAGAACTGGATAAATGTTGATTGGTATCATGGAAAGAATTCACTTTCAACTCTGATCATGAATTCTTTTATTTTGCAGTGGATGTTCTGTGGCCTCTGCCCCCTCTAATACCGATCTTTCAATAAATAATAGGTATGTGACTATCTGTGGCAAATCAGCTCTGTAGCAACTGGACTCTGTCGTATTCTCTGTGGTATCCTCGGCACCAGGCCCAGTGTAATCACGCAACAGGTAATTTTTTTTTTTTTTTTTTTTTTTTTTTTTGCGGTACGTGGGCCTCTCACTGTTGTGGCCTCTCCCATTGCGGAGCACAGGCTCCGGACACGCAGGCTCAGCGGCCATGGCTCACGGGCCCAGCCGCTCTGCGGCATGAGGGATCTTCCCAGACCGGGGCACGAACCCGTGTCCCCTGCATCGGCAGGCGGACTCTCAACCACTGCGCCACCAGGGAAGCCCGAACAGGTACTTTTAACGAAAGCAGTTTCTCAGATGGTCTCCTCCCCCTGGAAGGCAGTTACGAATGACCAAGCTATTTTCCTTTATCACGGTCGTATTTGCTGGGATTATAATAGACAGTGGTTGGTATTCCCACTCTACTCCTACTGGTATCAGTCATGCCTACTGAGTTTGTTGCTAAAACCACTAGGATTCTCTTTCCTTTAAGGTGCCTATGGCTCTGGGGATTCAAGTTGTAAGAGCAGCACAATTTTCAGCCATTGCCCGGCACTCTATTAAACTCAGGAGGATGGCCTCGTCGCTAATTTGTCCTCTACTAGGTCATGACAGAAAATAACCAGCTTGATGTCACATACAGAGCAATGTATCTGAACTCAAAGTCTCCCTGATTCACACAGGTCACAGCAACCAGACAATTAACCACGTTACTCTTCGGTGGGTCTTTACGGATGTGGCAATGACTACCTATATCCTGAGATTCTTTGGAGACTCCTCACAAAGACTGATGAATGATCCTTTTCCTCCTGTGTCTTCATTCCCTTTCAAGGGACGATGGGGTCCATTTCAGTTTGATTTCCAAATTTTGACACATAATAATTAAAGCATTACTGCCGGTTTGAAATCAAGAGTTTGGATTCTGAGTCCTCGGTCTGCTCTTTTGGCCTGGTAAATGGCTCATTCTTCTTTATTTACATGAATATATTCTCTCTTCTGGATGCCAAGACATGTAGCCTTCAATGCCCTTTCTGGTCTGAATGTTTCCGTCCCCACAAAATTCATATTTGGAAGTCCTAACCCCCAAAGTGATGGTATCAGGTGGCGGGCCCTTTGGGACTTGATTAGGGTGTGAAGATGGAGGCCTCACGATGGAATCAGTGCCCTTATCAACGAGGTCAGAGATAAATGCCTCCCTCTCCTGCTGTATGATGATACAAGGAGAACTCTGCAGTGTGAGACCTGAAGCAGGCTCTCACCAGAACTGGACCACGCGGACACCCAGATCTTGGACTTCCAGACTCTAGAACTGTGAGCAATACATTTCTGCTCTTTACAAACTACCCAGTCTATGCTCTTTTGTTGAAGAAGCCCAAATAGTAAGACATGACCTGACCTATTGTGTCCTCAGAATACCTCCCAGAAGTCTGTAAAATACCTAAAGCAAGAGGCACCATCTTACCCAACCCCATTTCCTAGACAGCTAGTCCAGTCCCTGTCATTTCAGGAGCTCAATCCATACTCATGAAGGGACCAGTGATGATAGTAATAGGAGAAGGAACAATACCAACATATATTAGATAGATATGATATGAGAGGACGATAATCTACAGAGACTTTGGAAATTCTTCATGGTTCTACAAGGGAAATGATAATGGAATATTGTGTGAGATACTTTTGTAAAGATCATTAGCAGGAATATTTTCTTCTTCAAGTTTATATTTTCAATATTTAGAAGATCAGGATGAGAATCATGGGCCTGGACGCAAATGGAAGAGTCGCTCTCCATTTTTTCCTCAGTCATCCTCAAGTACTTACAAGGAGCTGCCTGATCATACTTTTCTCGTCTCCCTCAGGCAATAAGGAAACAACTTGTGTCTACATTTGTGGATATTTTCCTCGTAGGCTATGCCTTTGGGCATCAATTTGAATGCTTCTTTCCAACAGTCTATGATGCTGTGAACTCTGAGTGACATCCGTGTGATCTTCCCCAAGCTGAACTTGTGAAATAAGAATTTGGGTCTGATTGTGGGTTTGTTTCTTTTTTAAAATTTTCTTTATTTCAGCAAATGAACAATAAATATACCTGAAATCATAATACCACTGAGTCTGAGAATAAATATTCAAACTTGACTCTTTTCTTTCTTTTAAGGCAGAACTAGAGGATGAGATATTTTTTAACTTTTTATTTTATACGGGAGTATATTTGATTAACAATGCTGTGCTAGCCTCAAGTGTACAGCAAAGTGATTCAGCCACACACATTCATGCAACCATTCTTTCTCAAACTCCCCTCCCATCTAGGTTGCCACATAATATTGAGCAGAGTTCCCTGTGCTACACAGTAGGTCCCTGTTGGCCATCCATCCCAAATATAGCAGTGTGTACATGTCAATCCCAAACTCCCCAACTATCCCTCCCCCACCCTTCCCCCCTGGTAACCATAAGTTTCTTCTGTTAGTCTGTGGGTCCGTTTCTGTATTGTAACTAAGTTCATTTGTATCATTTTTTTTAGATTCCACATATAAATGATATTTCTCTTTCTCTGTGGGTCAGATTGTTTTTTAATGAAGTGTGTGCAAGCAAGAACATTAGTTGTTCCCCTCCACCCCACCCAGAACTTCATTAGGACAAATAGTGTAAAGATGAAAAGTGGTCTTATGCACTGAACTTGTCTCCTCGTCTATTAATCATCCAATAATTTCCCAACATCCTTGCAGTGAGATTTCCACGAGGATAAATCCAGGCCACGTATTGTGAGCAGAAGTGCTCTTGCCCTGTATAGTCCTGGCCCTTGAAAACGTCCCATGTGATGCACCAGACTTCTTCCCTTTACCACTGAGTGGAATAGACTCAAATACTGCAGAAAAATTTGCAGTCACCTGTTGATGATGGAAAAATCCACAAAACAGGGGGTACCCATGTCCCCGAATCACTCTTTGGAGAGCAACTTAGAACATCCATCTGATCAGGAATGCCTGCCTTGTGTTCTTATACCAGGGAAAGATAAGATTCTATTATGATCAAATTCCTGACAGCATTCTCTTTACCCGTTACAGCAGTCAGCATTAAGTTAACTGACAAATATCTTTAACACCACACTATCCAAAAAACCTTTCTATACTTCATGTGTTGAAAATAGGAAATACCTCTCCCAAAACTTAAAGTGATCTTTTAAATTACGTTATAAAATTATTTATACAAGAAAAGAGATTGTGTTCTGTCAAAACCTTTTTTAAAATCATGATTTTCTTTTCAGACATTTTTCAGCCTGTGAGGAAACACAAGTCGAGATTGCTTTGGACTTGAACACTAATGTAATTGAATGAGAAGTGTCACGAGTATAAAAAATATTCTGTATTTGTTGACATTTCTTTGAGGATTCTTACATAAGGGAAAGGCACCTTTTAATTTCCACTCTGACAACCTCCCAGGCACAGGGGCTGTATTCCTTTGCCTTCAGATAGACATGGATTCCATGGAAATACTCCCGGGCAGCACGTCCCAAATCTCGACAATCCAGATTGTCTTTTTTCATCTGCTCCAGTCGGTGCAGCCTCAGATGAAGGCTAGAGAGAAGTTTATCGAGGAGGGTGTTGTTCCAGGCAGCACGGCTGTCCTCCGTGGTGAAGAGGTTGAAGATCTGCTGGAGCATCAGATGGTGGTGACAGGTGCCTTGAGTCACCTGGATTGGGGTGATATTCTCTCTTTTCCAAGGAAATTTGAAGTCGGTTCTGTCCTTTAGGCACCACTGAGAGGGGATCCTTTGCATCTGTTCCAAATGTTGGAAGACGTCCTTGTTTTCCTGGCTATGGCTTCTAGGCAAGTTCCAGCCAAGAGAGTAAGCAGGGATAGAGCAGAGCAGCACTCCTGCCACTAGCAAATAGATCTGGGCCATTAAGAAAGGGTGATTCACTAGACGGCTGCCAGGAGAGGCGTGGGCACCGCCAAACAATTAATTGGAGGGAAGCTTCCTTCCCTGGAACTGTGGACAGCGTCCTTCCCTAGGCGGCCGGTAGAGGGCGCAAGGTTTGTTTGGGAAACGCCGACGATTAAGTTTGCCTTCTGCAGCTGTCTCCTGCAGCTCGAGAGACAGGGCGAAAAGTAGTCCCTGCGGCTGCTTTAATAATCAGCATAGTGCGCGAAACACCTTGGTTTTCTCGGTGCTGAGTGTTGAAGAGGAAGCCTTGTGGCGGCCTCGCCAGAGAATTTTTGTCTGGCTGGGAACAAGAACTTTGCATCTTCAGGCTTCCCCTGAGTTTTGCGCTTTATTTTCTCACAGAAACTTGAGCGAGGCAATTTTTGGGAAAGAAGCCTTTTTCTGAGCGGTCTGAGGTGGGGAATCTGAGCGATCCCCAGCCGCAGAGACAGGGGAGCCGATTTTTCCGATTCGGGCTCGTTTCTGGCGCGAGACAGCGAAGGCCCAGAGAAAGGGGAAGGCGGCGGCGGCGATGGGACGACAGGACGGTGTTGGGGACGCCCTGAGGGGTGAGTCGGGGCGCGGCCACCACCGGGGCCGAGGACGCGGGAGCTGAGCGCCCCTGTAGATTCTCTGGGACTTCATGGAGTCTTTCAAGGATACAGCGTTAAAGTGAGGGAGAAAGTATTGAATATCTGACAAGTAGGAATATTAAAAAAATTCACAGCCTTTTTTTACATTTTAAAATTAATTTTATATTTAACTTAATTCATATATTTAAATTAAATATTTTAAATGTTTGATATTTTTATAAATTTATGTTAAAATATTTTCAATATTAAGCATAGAATATTAAAATATATTTTCATATTAAAATATAGCATTTTATTAAACATTATTTAAACTATATTGTCTTTATACTAAAGTAAGTATTTCATATAATTAATTATTTGTTTATTTATTTTAGGCTGGGTTTATTTATTTTAGGCTGGGTTCAGTCTTCATTGCGGTGTGCAGGCTTCTCATTGTGGTGGCTTGTCTTGTTGAGGAGCACAGGCTCTAGGTGCGCAGGCTTCAGTAGTCGTGGCTCGCGGGTTCCAGAGCACAGGCTCAGTAGTAGCAGCACATGGACTTAGTTGCTCCACGGCATGTGGGATCTTCCTAGACCAGGGCTCGAACCCGTGTCCCCTGAGTTGGCAGGCGGATTCTTAACCACTGCACCACCAGGGAAGCCCCAAGTATTTAATATAGTTTTACTTTTCTATCTTTAATGGAAGCCAACTCATTAATATTGTCAAGATTACTTTTATGCTTGTTTTTAATTGAGGGAATTACCATGTTTGACAATTTCTAATGACCCCGTGATAGTCTTAACTGATTTTTAACTCACGTTCCTGAAATGTCTTTCCCAGGACCTCACCTTGACTATAAGGTTAGAAAGAAGAGTTGGTGTGTACGAGCAATTGAGGACATTTAGCAGGTCAGACTTTTTCATTTTTCTTTAGTAAGAATTTTATACACTAAGTGGAATTTGCCCAGATTTCATTTACATCATGAAGGCTTACTTTGTAAGACTGTCAGGGCCATGCAAATGGAGGTTAGCTTCATTTCTTTACTTAAAATTTTTATATTTTGTTCCTCGTGCATATTTTGGGATTAATTTTCATTTTAAAATGTTGCATTAAAACATCCTTTATCTTGATGACTTAGATTTGGTGCCTTCTTACCATTCGTGCTTAAGAGAAGTACTAGCTTAACGTTGCCCTAATGCTAACCCAGGAAATAGCTTTTGAATTAGAGTATTGTGCTGTTCCATGGCTGAAAATCTAGGAATGCTTTAATTCTCATCATCTCTCCCCCATATATATATTTCTTACCATTTTCCTGGTCTCTACAACATTATTTTAATGTCTTTTTTTAAAGGAAGGAAAAACCCTTTTGACTGCCTTCTGATTTTCTCAACTCACACCCCCTTGGCTATGGTAACCACAAATCTGATCATTTTCTCTGAGGTTATGTTTGTTTTTAAGGTATAATTTAATCTGTGTCTTAAAAATTAACACCAGAGGTGGTCTGAAACAAAATAAGGTGAGGAAAAGGACTATTTATCTCGTTTATACTAGTCACAGAGCAGGCTTTTTTTTTTTTTTTCTTGTGGGGAGGAGGTCAAAACACTTTCTTAGATGCTGCAAAGAGCCTCAGGTGCCGTAGGATTTCTCTCCTTAATGTACGGGGCACTGCTCTAAGGGTGGAGACTAGGTCTCTACTCCTTCGCAGGCCTACAGGCAATCCTTCTCCTAGAGTTTGCATTTGGGGGCCTCAACATGCAGACCCCTGAGTGTTAAGGAACCTGTAGTCAGAGCTTCTCTTGGCTGGGCTGAGGGTGGACTATACAGGTTACCATTTGTTATATTAATACAAAAGGCTGCTATCATTCACTCTGTTCAAATTCTCAGCCTGTACTTTGCAAACTTTATTTTATTTGATCTAGGCAATGTCTTGTGTGACCACAACTAAAGTTGTCTCCATTTTTTAAAAGAGGAAATGAAAATCTGATGTCATTTAAATTCAGGAGCCCCAGATTTTTGTCAGAGTGGAGCCTTCTGCTGCTCCCAGGCCCTCGTCTTCATCAGCTCTGAGCACTGGCCCTCAGCTGCACTGAGCACGTGGTGCTTCCTTCATCCTAATCCTGCCTCTAAAGTCTGTCCTCCCTGCTCCCTGGAGGGCAGTCACCATCCCTGCCTCACTTTCCTGGAATCCACATTGCCAAGCGCATTGTCACATATATACGCAGTCAGAACATTTCTGGTGACGGAATGAAGAGAACTGCATGAATTCACCCTTGCTGTTCATTTTTATGTCACCATTATCTGTAAACTTTCAGAAAATGTGAGCTATGGTCCTGTAAAGAAATGTGGAAGAATTTAAATCTGATGTATGAGTCCCTTTAGAGGAGAATGCAGAGAGGTGAGGCTAGTTGTATTTTGGTGCAATTTAAGAAGTGGCAAAACAGAGTACAGGGTCAAACCTCTAAGTATTCGTATTAGAACTGAAAAAGAGATATATTGAGACTCAGGTTTTTATTTCAACCTTGGGTCTCATTTAGATGAATACATCCTATTGGACTGATACTCTTTCATGTTCCAGGAGTGTGTTTAATTTCCAGTGTAATAAAAGACTTGATGTTGTGACATTCTATGTTGCCCATAAATGGCCTATTTAAGAATCTCATTTGCAGGCAGGTACTCAGAGCAGCTGGATACAGGCTCCCACAGCCAGACACCTGCATCACCAGGCTCACCGGGGCCTGCCACCCTCCTCACTGAGGACACCCAGGATGATGTTCTCCAGCCCTGTCTGCACCCTTAGCTGTCACCTGGCCCAGAACCACAGGCTGCCAAAGCAGGAGACCCTCACAGTCCTGCCCCTAACAGGGAGAATCTTCTTTGTTTTCCTGCCTGAAGGACAAGAAGGTTTTCAGGTTCCATCAGCACCAGTTGGCTGACAGCCAGTTCCAAAACGCTCAGGCCGCCTCATTCTCCATGAAATGATACAGCACTTCTCCATCGTCTTCAGCACAAACAGCTGAAATTCCTCAGTGGGCTTGATCAACAGTGGGCAGATCTGGAGACTAGTTTGGTGCAGGAGATGGAGAGGAGAAGACCCTGCTGGGCAGTGAGGACTCCAGCCTGACTTTGAAGAACTTCCAAAGGACCAGGCTCGATCTGAAAAGAAAGTCCACAGCTGCTGTGCCCAGGACAATATGAGAGTGGAAGTTAAGGCGTGAAAATCAGAGTGTGCTTTCCCTGTATGTTCAACCTCAGAGAACGCAGGAGTGGGAAAAGGAGACCTGGACCCAATCTTGTACAATGGAGTCTTCTCTGCTTAGAGGTGGCCTCTAGCGCGTCCATATTCACTCCCTTCAATGACTTTTCTTCTGATTCAGTTGTAAATATATCGAGTCACCTCAGCACATTGTTTTTCAACAGTAAGTGGAACAATACTTTTGAATGGGGAGAAAATTTATTTTTAATTTGTAATAATTAGAATTTATTTCTCTATGATGATTGTTATATTTGCCAAATTTATTCTTCATATTATGATATGGTCAGCTTTGTGTCTTGTTTTCCTTTGCTTTGGGGGTGCAAAAGGTATATTTTAAGTGTTAGGTTTAACTCATACTCTTAAAGAAAATCAGAGTGTCCTTAAACCTTTAATCTGCCTTAAAATCCAACAGGAACATAAATAGTTTTATTCATTTCATTGGTTCTTAAAATATTTTGAAGTATCTCTGCTTTCAGGATTTTACTTGTGTTTTTTAATATATTGGTAGATAAAACAAAGATATTACTTTCTTAGTGGAGCGCTCTGTCAGAGAAGACAGGCATTAAAGAGCAAAAAATTTGCTTGAAACCCTTTCTAGGTTATGAGGGAGAAGCACAAGGCATTATGACAGGTTATAGCAGCTGGAGCTATTCTCTTTTACTTGTTCTTTCTTGGAGAAAGCATGTCTAATGGTTGCTGATTCAGTTTCAGCAGTTGCATGATCAATAAACTGTGAAATACATTATAGAATCATGGAATTTAAACTTCAACAAAGAAGTGTGACTATCCCGTGTATTGTTGGCACTGTGGTGGGTGCCAGGTGCAATGAAAATAGTAGACACATTGCCCGCTGTCACAGAGCTTGCAGTCTGGTGGGTATATGGGTAACTAGGTGTTCAATGAAAGGAATGCTAATGCTGTGACAGGGCAAGTACAGGTTCTTGGGAGTATGTGGGCTTGCATGGATCAGGGAAAGCTTCTGCAAGAGCAGTTGGTAAGCTGGCATCCCAGGGGTCTGCAGGAGTTTGCCAGGGAATTACATGCTGCTCAAGTTTGGCCATGTGTGGAGATCATCTAGGGTAGCAGGTAAATATGAGGGTTTGGAGCTAATGACATTTGTTTGGAGATGTGACCCTGGGTAAAGACATGCATATGGAAGTCAACAGTCATAGAGAGGACGTTTGGAACTATTTGGGAGGTTGAGACTATATGTGCAGAGAGGATGAAGTGTGGGACTAGCATAGATCTTTGAGGAACACCAATTCCCTAAGATGAGAGTGTGGAGTCAACAAAGGAAGGAGAGAAGGAGGGGCAGAAAAGCAGAGGATGGTGGTGACAGGGAGACCAGATGAGCGTCAGACTTTAAAATGGCGGGTATAATAACAAGTATCTGATGCTTCGCACATGTCAGCCAAGGCTGCTTCACGTTGATCTCTAACCTCAGTAAGATGTAGCTTATTGGCAATATCTTATTACCTAATAAGTATCTTAAGAAATTAATCTCAATTTTCAAGATATTTTTTTCCTCTCATTTGTTTTAAGCAAGGATCTTAGAAGACCCTTAAGGCTTCATTGATAAAGCATTCAGCTTTATATATATAATCAGGATTTTTCATTGGAGAGTTTTATTCACTACTTCAAAATGTCATTTTTTATGGATAAATTGCATAAAAATTTGTAATCTGCATCAAAATGCTTTTAATTTCAGCATGATGTAAATTTAATATATTACTTTCTACTTAATATTGATAAATATCTTCAGTGCCAATGCACTGACTGCATTTTGTTTTGATGCCCACTAGAGATCCATGGGTATTTGCAATCTAGTGTTTGGTACATCTGTGAGAATATTGCATTTGCTCGTAGAATTTAAAAATGTGTTTGTATGCTTTGCACAGTACTTAAAAAGATGATCCTATTTTAATTCACAGAGGTAGAATTTTTGCATAACAAAATTATGAGCTCAGTAAGGCACAAATATGGCATTATATCAATATCTTCTGGGGACCTCCCTGGCGGTCCAGTGGTTAAGACTTCTCCTTCCAATGCAGGGGGCGTGAGTTCGATCCCTCGTTGGGGAGCTAAGATCCCACATGCCTCAGGGCCACAAAACCCAAACATAAAAAAAAAACAAGCAATATTGTAGCAAATTCAAGAAAGACTTTAAAAATGGTCCACATCAAAAAAAATCTTAAAAAACTATGTATCTTTTGAGTGGACATGAAATAATGGCTTTTACTTCTTTGTGCATACCTGTCACTATAACAACTATCATTGCTATGTTTAATATGTCCCTGGTGCTTAAAATAATCTGCTCACTTAAGATAAGTTTATGACTTGTTATATTCTCATGATATAGAGCATATAACATGCGATGGTATGTTGAATGGAATATAGTAGTCTCATTATCCCTATTCTAAAGCTGAGAAAACTGTACTGTAGGAAAAAGAAAACAATTGCCCTAAATCATGCATGAAGCCGAAGGAAGACTAAGGAGATGCCGAGCTAACGAATTTACTGGTCACCTGAGAAGACAAGAGTACCCACAAGAGAAGATGCAGCAAGACTGTCATTTTCAAACACTTTTACTGTCACAACTATGTTAAGCTTATTACACTTATCGCTTTTATTAACAACTCTGAGGACCAATGATGTCCCTAACAGTGTGCAGGTTACTGGTTGGGAATAAGAAGTGTAGCTGGAGAGTGAGCTGAGTGCTACGGTACCTGATGTAGATGGAGATCTCTTTCCTAAGCCTGATAAGACTATGCTGTTCCACTCCCAAGTTTGCTACGACCCTATACTGCTCTGCCTCCCCTTTGACCTCCTCTTGTCCCTGGTTGCTCAGCCACAAACATGGCCAGGAGTTCTGCATCCCTGCTGCTGCAGAGCCTGTCCCATGAGAAAGGAAAGGCGAAAAGTCCTCAGCTGTACACTTTCATTAAGGCTAAATTGAGAACTGGGGAGCTGAGCTGCTTTGCCCAGCCTTCATCAGGACGCAAGAAGGCCTTGGAGTTAGATGAAAGTTATTCTCCATCAAAATATTTGGGGTCCTCTGGTTTGTTCCATTTCCTTCTGAACTTGAGACCTCAGGAATGCCAAATTCCAGTGCTGTTTTGGGGAATATGTGAAGTTTCTTGTCTCTGTTCCTAGAGGCTGATTGGGACATTGGGAATCTATGTGCCTGTGTAACCCGAAACATTCCAACCCACGGCTGTTTACAGATCAGTATCATGATGGAGAAGGGGAAGGACTGGGAAGTCCAGTTCCTGAGACTCGTTCTTTAATGGATTTTCTCAATTTGTAAAGCCCCTCAGCATTTGTCAAATTCCTATGCTTTTGTATTTGCTTTGTGAAGGGCTGTATTCATCATGACACAAATGAAGGTGGCTGAGATGGTAGAGGGTGTGCAAGGCCACTGTCAGACTCTCTCCCTAACCTTCCTCTGCCTCAAACACTCAAAGTCAGCTCTCAGTCAGAACTGGAGAACCTCTTCCTTTCCCTAAACCCAGTTCCTGGACTACTGCATCCTTCCCCCAAATGCAGCAGAGACAAAAGAAAACATTCTCTTTTAGAAGAAACGATTTACTTGTGAAGAATGAACTTTGCTGTTTTTGAGAGAGACCATTTTGCTTTCAGAAGATGCCTTACCCCAAGGCTTCCTTCCATAATCTGTTCCCAGTGGGACTCCCTCGTGTCAACCTCTTGCTGGACTAGGACCCTGGAATTCCACAGGGCCAGCTAGCAAGAGGGATGCCTGAGATGACAGAAGATATGAATCACCTTTCTGAAGAGAGGGTGGGGCTGATGTCACATGAGTGCCTTTCAGGTGAGCTCTGCAAACCCAAAATAGGAGCCTGGGTGTGTCTAGGGAGAGTGGAAGCAAAGAGAGAGTGGAACATGCTGAGCAGACTGTTCTACTGGGAAGAGATTCTTTCAAGATTAATGCCCAGGAACTAGAATTCGAGGTCAGAGGTTCAATGACACTAATAGTAAGGTCCATATGTGTAGAGCGGTGTCATTTCAAAGCTCTTTCACACACATTGCCCCAGGCAATCATCACAACAATCCTGGGACTCTCCCAGACACAGACTATGAAACTTAGGGAGGTTAAGTTGTCCGAGTCATTATCCAAAATTTTGCCCCCAAAACAGTCATTGTTCCACCACGTCTCACACTGTCACTTGATGGGTAAGCGCCATGGCCCAGCTTTCACATGGACGAGCAGAGCCTGGGTTAGAAGTGTCCCAGGTCCTGACTTCTTTGCTTTCTAGCTCTGAGTGTCTCCTCTGGGGGGCCATTTCTGAGAGTACAGGCTCTAGGAGGTGACATTGCCAGCAATTATAGACCTGGGACTGTATGGAGAAGAGAACTAAGATCAAACCCGGGAGAGCCAAGGATTAGAGAGCAGAACCTTACCTTTCATAGCTCCTGCTTTTTTCTTCCTGCTTCTGCGTTGCTGCTGAAAGCCGCAAAAATGAAAGAGTTCACAAGCTATTTTGTGCCTTTCTCATACTAAAGAAGCAACAAACGTTATCAATGAAAAATGTTTGTGACTTTTTGCATTATTTGAGGTCTCTGTTATTTCCATATTATTCATTTTTAAAGTAGATCCAAGTATTTTCTACTGATCCTTCTTTCTCAAAGAATTTTTACTAATTCCCAGAATATCTTTCAGAAGTATAATACACAAGGACTTCCCTGGTGGCAGAGTGGTTAAGAATCCGCCTGCCATGCAGGGAACACGAGTTCAAGCCGTGGTCCGGGAAGATCCCACATCCCGCGGAGCAACTAAGCCTGTGTGCCACAACTACTGAAGCCCGCGTGCCTAGAGTCCATGCTTCGTGACAAGAGAAGCCACCACAATGAGAAGCCTGCGCACCGCAAGGAAGAGTAGCCCCCACTTGCCGCAACAAGATCAGGAATGGGGCACTCTCTGCTCTGGGAAAACTGACAGAATAGGCCTGCAGGTAGTTAGATAATTTCCTGAGAAAATTCTATCAATTCAATTTTTTGCAACTTCTCATACTTAGAAAAGCACTAAAAGCATTACTAGTGACAAATGCTCCTCATGACTAGCAGCAACCTTCTCCCAAGATGTGTCCTAGATTGCACGTATCCTCTTCACCACAATCACATATATACTGACGTCCCCATTATGTCCTTGGAGCAGTTCGTCAGAGCTGACTGAGAGGCTGTCCTCCAGGCTATAGTCCTCAGTAAGTCCTCCCATAAAACTGAACTCCCAGCTCCTGTGTTGTCGTTTGTTTCCAGTCAACAAGGACCTCACCGATTTCCCAGGAGACCTCCTCAGGTCAGCCTGCTGTTCTCAATCTCAATGAAGACACCTCCATTTCTCACCTACAGTCCAGGCTGGACATCCATTTGTTTACTGATAGAGTCCAAATAAGAATCTTTACTCTTTATCGTTCCAACTGTTGGTTAAGATGTGGGTACCGAAGAGGCCTTATGTATGACCAAGACGGAAGAGCATACGCGCTTCTTAGACAGAAGCAGTGAAGGTTTTTAATGGGCTCCTTAGCAGGGAGAGTCTGGCTTGAACTCCAGAGTCACCCTCATGGCCTTGTATAGTTGTCTTTATTTAAATTTCTAGCCTCAGCCCATTAAAACATCATAATACTGAAGAATTGAAATCAAAATATTATTTAAAAAATCATCTGTTAATAAAATGATATTTTTAGCAGCAATATAGGAATGGTTTCTGCTTGTTTTAGGACCCTAATCCTTAGGAAGGTTTCCAAACCTCTAAATGTACTTTAAATGTCCTTCTGACTTTAAAAGTACCTACTCAGTGCTATATGCACCAACTGGAAAGAATAGAAAGATGATTGATCCATCAGTGTCCTCTTTCCAAAGTGCCTAAATTAAATAAATGAATTTCCACTTAGCTCTTTGTTGCTTTTAGAAATTGTGACCTTCCAGTGTGCATGTTACTGATACCTGCCCTGCTGGAAAGGCTCTACCCCAGTTGTTGCTAAATATATTAAAATCCCTGCCTGTGTCCCTTCTATTCAAGCATGTTTTATTTTGTTTGTCTTTCAAAGGGACAAAGACATCATCATGGAATGTAAGAAATTCCTTGGATTGCATTGTCCCCAGGAATGTCCTTCCCTGCTCTGTGATTACTTGCTGGGTCCTAAGGACAAAACAAGTTTGCAGCTGGCACTGAGGTAACCCTCATCCCTTCCAAGACTCCGCAGGCTGCTGTGGTATCAGTGCTGGGGACACTGCTAGTGGCCACATCCTTATGGGAGAACTCTGTGCTATCGCATGCACCTCAATCTTTTCTTCTCTGAAAAGGAATGTTCTGGAGAAGCACTTGCCTCAGTGCATCTCATCTGTGTTCTTCCATGTCCTGAGGACCTGCCGCTGTTCCAGTGAACGCTTTAAACATCTCTGTTCTCCTTCCAAGTTCTCAAGCTGCTGCTGCCTTTCAACTCCATGTTTCCTGCGCTTTGGGCTTTTTGAGCAAATAAGAGTCCTGAACCAGGTGAGTTCCTCCTAGTGCAGTCAGCATGTGGAAGTGTGCAAATAGAGGCACAGGTGAGCTCGTGGATTCTCCACCACTGTTCAGTGTTGGGCAAGGTGCCATCTATTTACTGTGTTTCTCTGGGAGTCTGGACAGTCTGGACCAATTGATGACACACTTTCTCCCAGTTCTGTTTTTTAGGCTGTCATTGTTCTGGAGTCAGTGACAGAGAGAGGGGGAGGAGAATTCATTATTCCCATTTAGAGCTATATGAAAAATATAGGAAACAACACACTACCTGTTTAGCCCTCACTCTGTGGATGATACTCTGCTAAGTGTTCTTAAATATTCTGGTTGGTCTAATATTCAATACAACTCTAGGAATATTTTCCCGACTTTATATTTGAGGAAACTGAGGCTCAGGGAAGTTAAGTGATTCCCCAGCATCACACGTGTGTCCTGGCAGAATCTAGACTCAATGCAGAAACCCATATCACATATAAATAATTATTTAACTTCCATCCTCTGTAATTCTCAAGCTCTTTGTTTTCTTCTTTGGTGCTTTCTGAAGATCATTTTTCCCTGGTTGACTCCTAAGTGCACTAGCTACTCCACCTTTGTGCCCTCTTCAGACTCTCCTTCTCTTTCTCACTCTTAAAAGTTGAAGGTCCTCATGAGCTTTCGGTCGTCATCTCGTTCTACACTCCACTCCTAAGGAACGACATCCACATATGCTGCTTCCAATGGGAAGTCTGTCTTTAGATGTTTCTTGGCCACTTTATGGAGTCCATGTGCTTTCTCCCCTTCTTGAGATGCCTCATTCCAGATTCTGGTGAGAGAATCCCCTTTTCCCTATCTCTCATTGTAATAGGAAACTTAATTGAAATAATTTAGCATGATTACTGTTTTTATATCTTTTATCTCTTCCAAACTGAACTCTCCAGAAGAATAGGTTTGACATTTTCTCTTTTCACCTCTGTATTCTCAGAACTATCATATATCTGATATAGAAATGTGAAGTTTTAAAATATAACCTGGAACTTCCCTGCTGGTGCAGTGGTTAAGAATCCGCCTGCCATTGCAGGGGAAACGGGTTCGATCCCTGGTCCGGGAAGATGGCACATGCCGTGGAGCCACTAAGCTTGTGGGCCACAACTACTGAGCCTGTGCTCTACAGCCCGTGAGCCACAACTACTGAGCCCACGTGCAGCAACTACTGAAACCCGCACGCCTAGAGCCCGTGCTCCACAAGAGAAGCCATCGCAATGAGAAGCCCGCGCATCACAACGAAGAGTAGCCCCTGCTCGCCACAACTAGAGAAAGCCTGCGCACAGCAACAAAGACCCAGCACGGTGAACAATAAATAAAATTTAAAAAATAAAATAAAATATAAACCACTGAAATAAATGAATGATGAGAATGATGAGTAGAATTTATCATCCATGTTTCAGTATGCCTTGCAAATTAAAGCTACTTCTTCTTGTAAGGAAAAAAAAATCCAAATGTCATCAGGGGGAGAGTTTCATAAATTAAACAAGAAAATAATTTGAAACAATATAGAGGTAAGCATATTTTATTATACTGAATACACTATAAAGGTGAACATGATATTATATGAACAAAACTATTTTAAATACCATACATAGTATGACTGAGATAAAGTAGAAGAATAAATAGATGACTACATTAGAGCCCTTTGCACTTTAATCACTATCATTTTGACTCCTGGTCTGATCATTTCTAAATCTCTACTGTATATGAGTCTAGTTCTGATACTTGCTCTGTCTCTTCAAACTGTGTTTTCACCTTTTAGTATGGTAAGTTTCTGTTGAAAGTTGAACATGATGTATGGGGTAAAAGGAACTGAGGTAAATTGGCCTTTAGGGTGAGGAGTTACATTTCTCTTGCTACGAGGTTGGCTGTGTTTACTTCTAGTCCTGGGCTGTGTTTCTGCCCTCTTTATTTTCCATATCAGCGAAGCTGGCTTAGCCTTTGGGATTGGTCTTCTTGAAAATAGATTTATTAGACCTGTTTGACAAGTAACCACCATAGGTGACAGGTCTATATCTTGTTCACCATTTTATCATTAGTACAGAGTTCATAATAATTATTCCAGATAATTATTAACAAAGAGTATTCTTAGATTTTCCATTAGACCTCCCATCAGAAGCTTCTACTGACCTCGCGTCAGAGCCTTACATTGAAGTAATTATTAAGCATCATTAGATGATTCAGTACATTTCTCCTGAGCTCTTGGTTCATCATTCTCCATCTCACAGTGAAGACGTAGGGTGGTGAAAATGTAGGGCATAGGATGCTAGATAAAATTAGCCTTCTCTGCTTTCCTGGTGTCAGAGTCTTTGTAATGTTATACGTTCTTTTTCATTTAGTATTTTTCTGGGCAGGGGTTGTCTTGCTACTACTGAATTACTTCCTTTATCATCTTGAGTTGAGTATCTTAAGAGGGAAGCAAAAATGGAAACATAAAGGGCCCATACCATGATTTTCCATAATGTGCAATACATCATTGATTTGCTTCTCCATTCAACTTTCTTGGAAAGCTGTCCTCGCATTTGATGTACTGAGGTAAAAGGAAAACAAATGCAAATCTGACTATGATGAGAGTGAAAGAAGTAAAGTGACTCCCCAGGTGAAATAATGACAATGGGAGTTCTACTCTTGTTACCCTTCCACTTGCTCCAGAATGGGTTCTGCTGATTAATTTCAGCAAATCAGCTCTCACTAAGGTCAGTTCTATCTGTTTCCCTTGTAGTGGATGGTTTGGTTTCAAGCACAGAGCAGCTTACTGACATTCAACATCATATTCATCAAAATAATGATACATTATCACTGTAAGTGATTAAATGTCAGGATTTAAAGTAAATCAAATCTTGAACATTGATATGAGTTTTCAGTACATCAAATCCATGAAATCTCTTCAGAAGCAAAAAATAGTTCAAAAAAGGAAAACAATGCAGAGAAAAAAATAATCCACATCCATTCTAGGTTCCACCCTATGTCTCTCCTCCAATTCAGACGGCAAATATCTCAAACCTATTTTCTGTATATATTGTCATTCCCTTCTCTTATTCATCCTTCCACCTTCTCCACTATGGTTTCTGCTGATTAATTCTACCAAACAAGCTGTCACTAAGTGGCCAATGCCATCTCTTTTCCCAATGTAGGAGCACTTTCCATCTACGTTTGCACGAATGCATTGAATCTTCTAAGCAGTTTCAGTCTTTCAGACATGGTCTTCTCATTTTTCTCTCTTGTCCTGTTAACATATGGCCATTCCCCTTGCTTTCCTTTGTAGCGTTCCCTCGCTTTTAACGTTAAGGTCATAGGATTCAATTTTCAGTCCTTTTCTCATGTGATACTCTCCTCCTGTTTGATCACTTCTTCTGTTCCATGCTTTACACTTCATGGAATTGCTTATAAATTGCTATCTCCACTATCCAATGGACATTTGCACTGAAATGTCTACTAGTTAACTATAGGTAATATCTACTGCTTTAATTTCTATATCCTCACATGACATGATCCACCTTCTGCTGGGGAAATTCCATTTTCCCACCTTCTCACTGTAGCACTAAATTTAACCGATATTAATTTCTACTACAAATTAGTACTATTTTAAAAATAATTAAATTTAATTGTGAGTTAACTGATTTTTTAAAATTATTTATCTATTTATTTGGCTGTGCCAGGTGTTAGTTGTGGCACACGGCATCTTCATTGCTGCGTGCAGGATCTTCATCGCGGCATTCGGGATCTTTGGTTGCAGCATTCGGGATCTTTTAGTCGTTTGCGGCATGTGGGCTCTTACTTGTGGCATGCAGGATCTAGTTCCCTGACCAGGGATGGAATCCGGGCCGCCTGTATTGGGAGAGCAGAGTCTTAAACACTGTACCACCAAGGAAGTCCCTGTATTACCTGATTATTGTTTTTAGGTTACTTTCCTTTAAAAAAAAAATCAAAGTTACCCAAAGCAGAATTGGATTAGTTATGTTCACCTCTAGGTCCTGAGGGCAACACACGACCTGGCTAGAAGAAGTCTATTTTTATTTCTAACGTGAAAATCGTAATGATGGGTCAAGGAATTGTAACATACATTCTTTAATCAGGTTGCACATTCAGGCTTGGTGTTTCTTCCTCTTTTTTTTTTTTTAGTGGTACGCGGGCCTCTCACTGTTTTGGCCTCTCCCATTGCGGAGCACAGGCTCCGGACGCGCAGGCTCAGCGGCCATGGCTCACGGGCCCAGCCGCTCCGTAGCATGTGGGATCTTCCCGGACCGGGGCACGAACCTGTGTCCCCTGCATTGGCAGGCGGACTCTCAACCACTGCGCCACCAGGGATGCCCCTTGCTGTTTCTTTTTTAAAGAAAAAAAGCAAAACAGGAAGTTTTCTCTAGTAAGAATTTAATGCACAAGGAAAACTCATAAACTGAGTTAATACAAAGTATATATTTATTCTATTAACCACATTGTATACATGCACATAATATTATGTAAATAAAAATAATTTAAATCTTTATAAATAGTGAAATAAATATTAAAATAGATAAATAAATATTTAAGTAGATAAGTAAGTAGATAGATCAGCATGGGCATCTATGAGGGACGAGTGCCTGTAGAGTAGAACATCATGTTGCTTAATATTCCTGAAAACACTTGACAAATTAATTCAATTCAGGGCATGATGAGAGCAGAAATGAGAGTCTTTGACATGGCAGCACAGGTGGAAGTATGGTCTTGTTAGTCACTGAGAATCATTTCGGTGTTGAACCAGGTGTGTGTCATTCCTTCCTCCTGAGTCTTTCTTACAAGTTCGTTGATGAAGAGAAGGATCTCATGACTTCTGCTCTGACAATCTCCCAGGCACAAGGGCTGTACTTCTTGTCTTGCAGATAGACAGTGATTCTGTGGAAGTATTTCCTCACAGCCAGGATGGAGTCCTCCTTCAGCAGGGGAGTCCCTTCCAGCCCCGCCTCCTGCATCAGACAGGCTTGCAGGTCAGTGAGCTGCTGATAAAGTGCAGTGCAGAACTTGTCCAGGAGGGTCTCATCCCAAGCGGCAGCCGAGCCCTCTGTGCTGAAGAGCTGGAAGGTCTGCTGGATCATCTCATGGACGACGGCGATGGCTTGAGCCTTCTGGAACTGGTTGCCTCCAAACGCCTCCTGGGGGAATCCAAAGTCATTTCTGTCCTTCAGGCAGGAGAAGGGGGAGATTCTCCTCATCTGTCGCAGGAGCATGAGGGCCCTCGGGTTAGCCAGGCTGTGGGTCTGAGGCAGGTCGCAGCCCAGAGAGCAGTTAGAGTTGCAGCTGAGCAGCACCAGGGCCAGGAGTAAGGACAAGGTTGGGGACATTGGGGACCCTGCAGATGCTGCCGGCCTGGCTGAGGTGGGGACTCTGTGAACCCTGCTCTCTAGGTTCTCTGAAGACCTTCCTTCAGGCCTGGGTCTTAAATGGGAGTGAATTGGTTTCCATTTTCTGAATGTTCCCTCTTACTTTCTACTTCTGTTTTTGCTTTTCATTTTGCACTCTCCAGATAGGTTAGGGCAGCGTTTCTCAACCACTGTTTTTCATCCTTGCCTCCCCTTCTCCTGCCCACAGAAGCTTTCTAGATATTTTTTTTCCATATGGCCCCCCTATGAAATTTTGATACACAGATATACTGTGTACATCGGTATGTACTCCATGCATATCTCTACTTTATAAATAGAAAAAGAAAGTGAAAAGTTTTTTCTTTTTATTCAAAGCAGTGGTGAGTATGACAAAAATATTTAGGCTAAAAATTAGCTGTAAAAGCTACTGCAATTAATTTAACATTTTGGTTAGGTGTGCAGAATGACTTTTAATGTAATACATTTACTTAATAAATAGGAATGTATCAAAATACATATTCAATAAAAATTTATACAAATACTTCATAAGAATACCAATGTATAGATATATTTAAAAATCTATCAAAACTGCTAAAACCATTGAAAATTTAAATGATTTTCTTAACTTTTATTTTTAACTAATCTTAGTTTTGATTCATATCATAAAATGATTTCTAACTTCACTAGCTGCTAGATATTCCTCTAGATATTGTCAACAACTTTTTCTCTTTAGGACTAGACATAATTATTGATCTCCTAGATAACTTTTTTAGAATTAAATAATAAAATACAACCTATTTGTGCTTAATTCCCGATGCCCACATCACACTGAGGCTCAAACATAAGCAAAATCCGCAAGACAGACAAGGACAGCTCATAAGTAAGCAGAGGGCACCTCTCACATCATGACTTTGAGTCCAGTCATATGATGGAGAGAAAGTCCTGTAATGAAACATCAAGCCACCATAGCTTGTAGCACTGATCCTGCATATTGTGTATCTTCCATGCACTCAATGTCAATGCCTCTCGTCTCATACACAAGAAAACCCAAAGAGAAAAATGAATACAAAGGAATGAGATTTTGCTGGATAGGGTTGAGCTTTGGAGTGCCACCCACCATTGTAGTAGCTAAGATTTGTTCGCACCCCTAACAACTACTGTTTGCACCCGTGGGAGCGATCTGCTCCCAGATGATTTAGGAATCATCATCGATTTGAATCTTTCTCTGTATTTTTGCATTGAATTTCAGATTCCCCAAAGGACTGTCAGAGGTTCCAATCCAAGCCTATTCTTTTCAAACAAAAGAAAACCATCTTTGTAATTAATTGAGAACTGGATAAATGTTGATTGGTATCATGGAAAGAATTCACTTTCAACTCTGATCATGAATTCTTTTATTTTGCAGTGGATGTTCTGTGGCCTCTGCCCCCTCTAATACCGATCTTTCAATAAATAATAGGTATGTGACTATCTGTGGCAAATCAGCTCTGTAGCAACTGGACTCTGTCGTATTCTCTGTGGTATCCTCGGAACCAGGCCCAGTGTAATCACGCAACAGGTAATTTTTTTGTTTTTTTTTTTGCGGTACGTGGGCCTCTCACTGTTTTGGCCTCTCACATTGCGGAGCACAGGCTCCGGACACGCAGGCTCAGCGGCCATGGCTCACGGGCCCAGCCGCTCTGCGGCATGAGGGATCTTCCCAGACTGGGGCACGAACCCGTGTCCCCTGCATCGGCAGGCGGACTCTCAACCACTGCGCCACCAGGGAAGCCCGAACAGGTACTTTTAACGAAAGCAGTTTCTCAGATGGTCTCCTCCCACTGGAAGGCAGTTACGAATGACCAAGCTATTTTCCTTTGTCACCGTCGTATTTGCTGGGATTATAATAGACAGTGGCTGGTATTCCCACTCTACTCCTACTGGTATCAGTCATGCCTACTGAGTTTGTTGCTAAAACCACTAGGATTCTCTTTCCTTTAAGGAGCCTATGGCTCTGGGGATTCAAGTTGTAAGAGCAGCACAATTTTCAGCCGTTGCCCGGCACTCTATTAAACTCAGGAAGATGGCCTCGTCGCTAATTTGTCCTCTACTAGGTCATGACAGAAAATAACCAGCTTGATGTCACATACAGAGCCATGTATCTGAACTCAAAGTCTCCCTGATTCACACAGGTCACAGCAACCAGACAATTAACCATGTTACTCTTCGGTGGATCTTTACGGATGTGGCAATGACTACCTATATCCTGAGATTCCTTGGAGACTCCTCACAAAGACTCATGAATGATCCTTTTCCTCCTGTGTCTTCTATCCCTTTCAAGGGACGATGGGGTCCATTTCAGTTTGATTTCCAAATTTTGACACATAATAATTAAAGCATTACTGCAGGTTGGAAATCAAGAGTTTGGATTCTGAGTCCTCGGTCTGCTCTTTTGGCCTGGTAAATGGCTCATTCTTCTTTATTTACATGAATATATTCTCTCTTCTGGATGCCAAGACATGTAGCCTTCAATGCCCTTTCTGGTCTGAATGTTTCCGTCCCCACAAAATTCATATTTGGAAGTCCTAACCCCCAAAGTGATGGTATCAGGTGGCGGGCCCTTTGGGACTTGATTAGGGTGTGAAGATGGAGGCCTCACGATGGAATCAGTGCCCTTATCAACGAGGTCAGAGATAAATGCCTCCCTCACCTGCTGTATGATGATACAAGGAGAACTCTGCAGTGTGAGACCTGAAGCAGGCTTTCACCAGAAGTGGAGCGTTTCTGTATTGTAAATAAGTTCATTTGTATCATTTTTTTTAGATTCCACATATAAATGATATTTCTCTTTCTCTGTGGGTCAGATTGTTTTTTAATGAAGTGTGTGCAAGCAAGAACATTAGTTTTTCCCCTCCACCCCACCCAGAACTTCATTAGGACAAATAGTGTAAAGATGAAAAGTGGTCTTATGCACTGAACTTGTCTCCTCGTCTATTAATCATCCAATAATTTCCCAACTTCTTTGCAGTGAGATTTCCACAAGGATAAATCCAGGCCATGTAATGTGAGCAGAAGTGCTCTTGCCCTGTATAGTCCTGGCCCTTGAAAACGTCCCATGTGATGCACCAGACTTTTTCCCTTTACCACTGAATGGAATAGACTCAAATACTGCAGAAAAATTTGCAGTCACCTGTTGATGATGGAAAAATCCACAAAACAGGGGGTACCCATGTCCCCGAATCACTCTTTGGAGAGCAACTTAGAACATCCATCTGATCAGGAATGCCTGCCTTGTGTTCTTATACCAGGGAAAGATAAGATTCTATTATGATCAAATTCCTGACAGCATTCTCTTTACCCGTTACAGCAGTCAGCATTAAGTTAACTGACAAATATCTTTAACACCACACTATCCAAAAAACCTTTCTATACTTCATGTGTTGAAAATAGGAAATACCTCTCCCAAAACTTAAGTAATCTTTTAAATTACGTTATAAAATTATTTATACAAGAAAAGAGATTGTGTTCTGTCAAAACCTTTTTTAAAATCATGATTTTCTTTTCAGACATTTTTCAGCCTGTGAGGAAACACAAGTCGAGATTGCTTTGGACTTGAACACTAATGTAATTGAATGAGAAGTGTCACGAGTATAAAAAATATTCTGTATTTGTTGACATTTCTTTGAGGATTCTTACATAAGGGAAAGGCACCTTTTAATTTCCACTCTGACAACCTCCCAGGCACAGGGGCTGTATTCCTTTGCCTTCAGATAGACATGGATTCCATGGAAATACTCCCGGGCAGCACGTCCCAAATCTCGACAATCCAGATTGTCTTTTTTCATCTGCTCCAGTCGGTGCAGCCTCAGATGAAGGCTAGAGAGAAGTTTATCGAGGAGGGTGTTGTTCCAGGCAGCACGGCTGTCCTCCGTGGTGAAGAGGTTGAAGATCTGCTGGAGCATCAGATGGTGGTGACAGGTGCCTTGAGTCACCTGGATTGGGGTGATATTCTCTCTTTTCCAAGGAAATTTGAAGTCGGTTCTGTCCTTTAGGCACCACTGAGAGGGGATCCTTTGCATCTGTTCCAAATGTTGGAAGACGTCCTTGTTTTCCTGGCTATGGCTTCTAGGCAAGTTCCAGCCAAGAGAGTAAGCAGGGATAGAGCAGAGCAGCACTCCTGCCACTAGCAAATAGATCTGGGCCATTAAGAATGAGTGATTCACTAGATGGCCGCCAGGAGAGGCGTGGGCACCGCCAAACAATTGGAGGGAAGCTTCCTTCCCTGGAACTGTGGACAGCGTCCTTCCCTAGGCGGCCGGTAGAGGGCGCAGGGTTTGTTTGGGAAACGCCGACGATTAAGTTTGCCTTCTGCAGCTGTCTCCTGCAGCTCGAGAGACAGGGCGAAAAGTAGTCCCTGCGGCTGCTTTAATAATCAGCATAGTGCGCGAAACACCTTGGTTTTCTCGGTGCTGTGTGTTGAAGAGGAAGCCTTGTGGCGGCCTCGCCAGAGAATTTTTGTCTGGCTGGCAACAAGAACTTTGCATTTTCAGGCTTCCCCTGAGTTTTGCGCTTTATTTTCTCACAGAAACTTGAGCGAGGCAATTTTTGGGAAAGAAGCCTTTTTCTGAGCGGTCTGAGGTGGGGAATCAGAGCGATCCCCAGCCGCAGAGAAAGGGGAGCCGATTTTTCCGATTCGGGCTCGTTTCTGGCGCGAGACAGCGAAGGCCCAGAGAAAGGGGAAGGCGGCGGCGGCGATGGGACGACAGGACGGTGTTGGGGACGCCCTGAGGGGTGAGTCGGGGCGCGGCCACCACCGGGGCCGAGGACGCGGGAGCTGAGCGCCCCTGTAGATTCTCTGGGACTTCATGGAGTCTTTCAAGGATACAGCGTTAAAGTGAGGGAGAAAGTATTGAATATCTGACAAGTAGGAATATTAAAAAAATTCACAGCCTTTTTTTACATTTTAAAATTAATTTTATATTTAACCTAATTCATATATTTAAATTAAATATTTTAAATGTTTGATATTTTTATAAATTTATGTTAAAATATTTTCAATATTAAGCATAGAATATTAAAATATATTTTCATATTAAAATATAGCATTTTATTAAACTTTATTTAAACTATATTGTCTTTATACTAAAGTAAGTATTTCATATAATTAATTATTTGTTTATTTATTTTAGGCTGGGTTTATTTATTTTAGGCTGGGTTCAGTCTTCATTGCGGTGTGCAGGCTTCTCATTGTGGTGGCTTCTCTTGCTGAGGAGCACAGGCTCTAGGTGCGCAGGCTTCAGTAGTCGTGGCTCGCGGGTTCCAGAGCACAGGCTCAGTAGTAGCAGCACATGGACTTAGTTGCTCCTTGGCATGTGGGATCTTCCTAGACCAGGGCTCGAACTCGTGTCCCCTGAGTTGGCAGGCGGATTCTTAACCACTGCGCCACCGGCAAAGCCCCGAGTATTTAATATAGTTTTACTTTTCTATCTTTAATGGAAGCCAACTCATTAATATTGTCAAGATTACTTTTTTGCTTGTTTTTAATTGAGGGAATTACCATGTTTGACAATTTCTAATGACCCCGTGATAGTCTTAACTGATTTTTAACTCATGTTCCTGAAATGTCTTTCCAGGACCTCACCTTGACTATAAGGTTAGAAAGAAGAGTTGGTGTGTACAAGCAATTGAGGACGTTTAGCAGGTCAGACTTTTTCATTTTTCTTTAGTAAGAATTTTATACACTAAGTGGAATTTGCCCAGATTTCATTTACATCATGAAGGCTTACTTTGTAAGACTGTCAGGGCCATGCAAATGGAGGTCAGCTTCATTTCTTTACTTAAAAGTTTTATATTTTGTTCCTCGTGCATATTTTGGGATTAAGTTTCATTTTAAACTATTGCATTAAAACATCCTTTATCTTGATGACTTAGATTTGGTGCCTTCTTACCATTCGTGCTTAAGAGAAGTACTAGCTTAACGTTGCCCTAATGCTAACCCAGGAAATAGCTTTTGAATTAGAGTATTGTGCTGTTCCATGGCTGAAAATCTAGGAATGCTTTAATTCTCATCATCTCTCCCCCATATATATATTTCTTACCATTTTCCTGGTCTCTACAACATTATTTTAATGTCTTTTTTTAAAGGAAGGAAAAACCCTTTTGACTGCCTTCTGATTTTCTCAACTCACACCCCCTTGGCTATGGTAACCACAAATCTGATCATTTTCTCTGAGGTTATGTTTGTTTTTAAGGTATAATTTAATCTGTGTCTTAAAAATTAACACCAGAGGTGGTCTGAAACAAAATAAGGTGAGGAAAAGGACTATTTATCTCGTTTATACTAGTCACAGAGCAGCCTTTTTTTTTTTTTCTTTTTTTTTTGTGGGAGGAGGTCAAAACACTTTCTTAGATGCTGCAAAGAGCTTCAGGTGCCGTAGGATTTCTCTCCTTAATGTACGGGGCACTGCTCTAAGGGTGGAGACTAGGTCTCTACTCCTTCGGAGGCCTACAGGCAATCCTTCTCCTAGAGTTTGCATTTGGGGGCCTCAACATGCAGACCCCTGAGTATTAAGGAACCTGTAGTCAGAGCTTCTCTTGGCTGGGCTGAGGGTGGACTATACAGGTTACCATTTGTTATATTAATACAAAAGGCTGCTATCATTCACTCTGTTCAAATTCTCAGCCTGTACTTTGCAAACTTTATTTTATTTGATCTAGGCAATGTCTTGTGTGACCACAACTAAAGTTGTCTCCATTTTTTAAAAGAGGAAATGAAAATCTGATGTCATTTAAATTCAGGAGCCCCAGATTTTTGTCAGAGTGGAGCCTTCTGCTGCTCCCAGGCCCTCGTCTTCATCAGCTCTGAGCACTGGCCCTCAGCTGCACTGAGCACGTGGTGCTTCCTTCATCCTAATCCTGCCTCTAAAGTCTGTCCTCCCTGCTCCCTGGAGGGCAGTCACCATCCCTGCCTCACTTTCCTGGAATCCACATTGCCAAGCGCATTGTCACATATATACGCAGTCAGAACATTTCTGGTGATAGAATGAAGAGAACTGCATGAATTCACCCTTGCTGTTCATTTTTATGTCACCATTATCTGTAAACTTTCAGAAAATGTGAGCTATGGTCCTGTAAAGAAATGTGGAAGAATTTAAATCTGATGTATGAGTCCCTTTAGAGGAGAATGCAGAGAGGTGAGGCTAGTTGTATTTTGGTGCAATTTAAGAAGTGGCAAAATAGAGTACAGGGTCAAACCTCTAAGTATTCGTATTAGAACTGAAAAAGAGATATATTGAGACTCAGGTTTTTATTTCAACCTTGGGTCTCATTTAGATGAATACATCCTATTGGATTGATACTCTTTCATGGTCCAGGAGTGTGTTTAATTTCCAGTGTAATAAAAGAATTGAAGTTGTGACATTCTATGTTGCCCATAAATGGCTTATTTAAGAATCTCATTTGCAGGCAGGTACTCAGAGCAGCTGGATACAGGCTCCCACAGCCAGACACCTGCATCACCAGGCTCATCGGGGCCTGCCACCCTCCTCACTGAGGACACCCAGGATGATGTTCTCCAGCCCTGTCTGCACCCTTAGCTGTCACCTGGCCCAGAACCACAGGCTGCCAAAGCAGGAGACCCTCACAGTCCTGCCCCTAACAGGGAGAATCTTCTTTGTTTTCCTGCCTGAAGGACAAGGAGGTTTTCAGGTCCCATCAGCACCAGTTTGCTGACAGCCAACTGGATCAGGGAAAGCATCTGCAAGAGCAGTTGGTAAGCTGGCATCCCAGGGGTCTGCAGGAGTTTGCCAAGTAATTACATGCTGGTCAAGTTTGGCCATGTGTGGAGATCATCTAGGGTAGCAGGTAAATATGAGGGTTTGGAGCTAATGACATTTGTTTGGAGATGTGACCCTGGGTAAAGACATGCATATGGAAGTCAACAGTCATAGAGAGGACGTTTGGAACTATTTGGGAGGTTGAGACTATATGTGCAGAGAGGATGAAGTGTGGGACTAGCATAGATCTTTGAGGAACACCAATTCCCTAAGATGAGAGTGTGGAGTCAACAAAGGAAGGAGAGAAGGAGGGGCAGAAAAGCAGAGGACGGTGGTGACAGGGAGACCAGATGAGCGTCAGACTTTAAAATGGCGGGTATAATAACAAGTATCTGATGCTTCGGACATGTCAGCCAAGGCTGCTTCACGTTGATCTCTAACCTCAGTAAGATGTAGCTTATTGGCAATATCTTATGACCTAGTAAGTATGTTAAGAAATTAATCTCAATTTTCAAGATATTTTTTTCCTCTCATTTGTTTTAAGCAAGGGTCTTAGAAGACCCTTAAGGCTTCATAGATAAAGCATTCAGCTTTATATATATAATCAGGGTTTTTCATTGGAGAGTTTTATTCACTACTTCAAAATGTCATCTTATATGGATAAATTGCATAAAAATTTGTAATCTGCATCAAAATGCTTTTAATTTCAGCATGATGTAAATTTAAATTTAATATATTACTTTCTACTTAATATTGATAAATATCTTCTGTGCCAATGCACTGGCTGCATTTTGTTTTGATGCCCACTAGAGATCCATGGGTATTTGCAATCTAGTGTTTGGTACATCTGTGAGAATATTGCATTTGCTCGTAGAATTTAAAAATGTGTTTGTATGCTTTGCACAATACTTAAAAAGATGATCCTATTTTAATTCACAGAGGTAGAATTTTTGCATAACAAAATTATGAGCTCAGTAAGGCACAAATATGGCATTATATCAATATCTTCTGGGGACCTCCCTGGCGGTCCAGTGGTTAAGACTTCTCCTTCCAATGCAGGGGGCGTGAGTTCGATCCCTCGTTGGGAAGGTAAGATCCCACATGCCTCAGGACCACAAAACCCAAACATAAAAAAAAAACAAGCAATATTGTAACAAATTCAACAAAGACTTTAAAAATTGTCCACATCAAAAAAAATCTTAAAAAACTATGTATCTTTTGAGTGGACATGAAATAATTGCTTTTACTCCTTTGTGCATACCTGTCACAATAACAACTATCATTGCTATGTTTAATATGTCCCTGGTGCTTAAAATAATCTGCTCACTTAAGATAAGTTTATGACTTGTTATATTCTCATGATATAGAGCATATAACATGCGATGGTATGTTGAATGGAATATAGTAGTCTCATTATCCCTATTCTAATGCTGAGAAAACTGTACTGTAGGAAAAAGAAAACAATTGCCCTAAATCATGCATGAAGCCGAAGGAAGACTAAGGAGATGCCGAGCTAACAAATTTACTGGTCACCTGAGAAGACGAGAGTAACCCACAAGAGAAGATGCAGCAAGACTGTCATTTTCAAACACTTTTACTGACACAACTATGTTAAGCTTATTACACTTATCACTTTTATTAACAACTCTGAGGACCAATGATGTCCCTAACAGTGTGCAGGTTACTGGGTGGGAATAAGAAGTGTAGCTGGAGAGTGAGCTGAGTGCTACGGTACCTGATGTAGATGGAGATCTCTTTCCTAAGCCTGATAAGACTATGCAGTTCCACTCCCAGGTTTGCTACGACCCTATACTGCTCTGCCTCCCCTTTGGCCTCCTCTTGTCCCTGGTTGCTCAACCACAAACATGGCCAGGAGTTCTGCATCCCTGCTGCTGCAGAGCCTGTCCCATGAGAAAGGAAAGGCGAAAAGTCCTCAGCTGTACACTTTCATTAAGGCTAAATTGAGAACTGGGGAGCTGAGCTGCTTTGCCCAGCCTTCATCAGGACGCAAGAAGGCCTTGGAGTTAGATGAAAGTTATTCTCCATCAAAATATTTGGGGTCCTCTGGTTTGTTCCATTTCCTTCTGAACTTGAGACCTCAGGAATGCCAAATTCCAGTGCTGTTTTGGGGAATATGTGAAGTTTCTTGTCTCTGTTCCTAGAGGCTGATTGGGACATTTGGGAATCTATGTGCCTGTGTAACCCGAAACATTCCAACCCACGGCTGTTTACAGATCAGTATCATGATGGAGAAGGGGAAGGACTGGGAAGTCCAGTTCCTGAGACTCGTTCTTTAATGGATTTTCTCAATTTGTAAAGCCCCTCAGCATTTGTCAAATTCCTATGCTTTTGTATTTGCTTTGTGAAGGGCTGTATTCATCATGACACAAATGAAGGTGGCTGAGATGGTAGAGGGCGTGCAAGGCCACTGTCAGACTCTCTCCCTAACCTTCCTCTGCCTCAAACACTCAAAGTCAGCTCTCAATCAGAACTGGAGAACCTCTTCCTTTCCTTAAACCCAGTTTCTGGACTACTGCATCCTTCCCCCAAATGCAGCAGAGACAAAAGAAAACACTCTTTTAGAAGAAACGATTTACTTGTGAAGAATGAACTTTGCTGTTTTTGAGAGAGACCATTTTGTTTTCAGAAGATGCCTTACCCCAAGGCTTCCTTCCATAATCTGTTCCCAGTGGGACTCCCTCGTGTCAACCTCTTGCTGGACTAGGACCCTGGAATTCCACAGGGCCAGCTAGCAAGAGGGATGCCTGAGATGACAGAAGATATGAATCACCTTTCTGAAGAGAGGGTGGGGCTGGTGTCACATGAGTGCCTTTCAGGTGAGCTCTGCAAACCCAAAATAGGAGCCTGGGTGTGTCTAGGGAGAGTGGAAGCAAAGAGAGAGTGGAACATGCTGAGCAGACTGTTCTACTGGGAAGAGATTCTTTCAAGATTAATGCCCAGGAACTAGAATTCGAGGTCAGAGGTTCAATGACACTAATAGTAAGGTCCATATGTGTAGAGCGGTGTCATTTCAAAGCTCTTTCACACACATTGCCCCAGGCAATCATCACAACAATCCTGGGACTCTCCCAGACACAGACTATGAAACTTAGGGAGGTTAAGTTGTCTGAGTCATTATCCAAAATTTTGCCCCCAAAACAGTCATTGTTCCACCACGTCTCACACTGTCACTTGATGGGTAAGTGCCATGGCCCAGCTTTCACATGGACGAGCAGAGCCTGGGTTAGAAGTGTCCCAGGTCCTGACTTCTTTGCTTTCTAGCTCTGAGTGTCTCCTCTGGGGGGCCATTATTTTCTGAGAGTACAGGCTCTAGGAGGTGACATTGCCAGCAATTATAGACCTGGGACTGTATGGAGAAGAGAACTAAGATCAAACCCGGGAGAGCCCAGGATTAGAGAGCAGAACCTTACCTTTCATAGCTCCTGCTTTTTTCTTCCTGCTCTGCGTTGCTGCTGAAAGCCCCCAAAATGAAAGAGTTCACAAGCTATTTTGTGCCTTTCTCATACTAAAGAAGCAACAAACATTATTAATGAAAAATGTGACTTTTTACATTATTTGAGGTCTCTGTTATTTCCATATTATTCATTTTTAAAGTGGATCCAAGTATTTTCTACTGATCCTTCTTTCTCAAAGAATTTTTACTAATTCCCAGAATATCTTTCAGAAGTAGAATACACAAGGACTTCCCTGGTGGCAGAGTGGTTAAGAATCCGCCTGCCAATGCAGGGGACACGAGTTCAAGCCGTGGTCCGGGAAGATCCCACAAGCCGCGGAGCAACTAAACTTGTGTGCCACAACTACTGAAGCCCGCGTGCCTAGAGTCCATGCTTCGTGACAAGAGAAGCCACCGCAATGAGAAGCCTGCGCACCGCAAGTAAGAATAGCCCCCACTCGCTGCAACGAAGACCCAATGCAGCCAAAAATAAAATGTAAATAAATAAATAAATTTATTGTTTTGAAAAAAAAGAAGTATAATACACAGAAATTGCAAGTATCTTCAACATACAGCACAGGGAAATTTCACACACTGAATACATTGTGAAACTAGCACCCAAGTTAAACGTAATAGATTTTGCCCAGGACCTAGCATGTTTCTTATGTTGCTTTCCAGTTGCTACCTCAGAGCAGCTCTCCTTCTCCTCCCCGATGGTAGCCACTCTGTGACTCTAACAGTCCTGATTATTTCTGACAGACACACTTTTATGCCTCTTGTGTATATTTACTCACTGTATCCTGAGAATAATCCTATGAAAAAATACTACTACTGTCCCCATATTAAAGGTGAGGAAACTAGGGAGCTTAGTGATTGTGTTATTTGTCAAGGTCACACTGCTATTAATAGCAGAGCTGGGATCCAGTGCCATGAACCCTGGCTCCTTCTCATAGAGGTTTTGAAAATCCTAGAACTCTCCTTTCACTTGTGCTCTCTTCCTGTGGCTTTCACTCTAACAGAAACCTTGAAGCTGGAAACCTGCACAGAACCAGAGCAGCTGTGTAGCTGGTCAGTGAGGTGGAGGGTCTGAAGTTATGTGTAAGGGATGAATGGTTCAGTAAAGCAGGACCGGGGAGAAGGTGAGAGGAAGGTGCCAGGATTGGCCAGTCAACACCATATGTCACCAGCTTCCCTCGAGGAGATGACTCCTTCCCACAGGTATTTGCACCGACCACTCTTTCCTTTTGGTATAAATCAGTTACACCTATGACATCAGGACTAACCATTCTCCATAATTTTCAGGACTACCCTCAATTCCATGGAATTCCACCTTTTGACAAGCATTTCCTGAAATGAAAGTGGTAGGACTGTTCCAAAGGACAAAATGGACCAATACTAGTCTGAAATAAATTTACACAGAAAAAGATAAGAATGTAGGTTTCAGAACTTAAAAAACTCAAGAAGTTTTCTCTCATAAGAATTTAATAAATAAAACAAAATGCAAATTTAATGAAATGGAAAGGTGAATATTTTCTAAATTTTAATACAATGTAAGTATAAATATATTGATATGAAAATATAAAAATAAGATACATAAATATATAAATAAACAAATAAACAGAATAAATAAATAACAGGGTAGTCATTGCTTAGGGACTGATCCCCTGAAGCTGAATAATTTTAACATATACTTGCTTATCTCTACTGACAAAGTATTCGCTGAATTAATACAATAAATTCTGTGATTAAAGTTGAAATAAGAGCCTTCTGAAATGACTAAAGACATGTGTGCAAGGGTGATAGGGCATCTTAGTCAATGAGAATCATTTCAAGGTGACCCCAGGTCTCCATGCATAATTCTTATCCTTTCTTGCAAGTTGGTTGATGAAGACAAGGATCTCATGATTTCCACTCTGACAATTTCCCAGGCACAGTCACTGTATTTCTTCTCTTTCAGGTAGAGGTGGATTCCCTGGAAGTACCTCTTCACGGCCAGTGTAGGGCCCGTCACTCCCAGGGCAGTTTCTTCATCTCCCATCGCCTGCACCAAGCAGGCGTCCAGGTCCTCCAGCTGCTGATGGAGTCCAGTGCGGAGTTTGTCCAGGAGGGAGGTGTCCCAGGCGGCAGGGGAGCGCTCTGTGTGGAAGAGGCGGAAGACCTGCTGGAGCATCTTGTGGAGGACAGAGGTGGCCTGGGCCTTCGGGAGCTGGCTGCCATCCACCAGGTCCTGGGGGAAACCGAAGTCTTTTCTGTCCTTCAGACAGAAATGAGGGGAGATTCTCCGCATCTGGCCCAGAAGCATGAAGTTCTTCCTGCTAATCCGCACGTGGTTCTGAGACAGGTCGCAGCCCAGAGATCCACCAGGGCCGTAGCTGACCACCACCAGGGCGGTCAGTAGAGAGAGCACGAAGGCCATGGGGCAAATGAGGCTGCTGCTGGCCTGGCTGAGACGGGCGTCCGGGGGAACCTTGGGGGTAGGTTGTGTGATGACATTCTTTCTAAGCTAGGCCATTAAATAGGGAACACAGTAATTTTCATTTTCTAAACATTTCTATACACTTTTACTTCCGTTTTTTGATTTTCACTTATATCTTCTCAGTATGGTCTATGAAGATGTCATCATTCTAAACTATTAATTTTGCAAGAAGTTTAATTTTCCCAGTAATTTCAGATGTGCCCATCCAAATGGATATTTATTAATGAAATGAGAAAAGTTTTCGTCTTAAAGTCAGAAGTGATGTAGGTTTGTAAATACGCACATTCTATATCTCTTTCATGCATAAATGTTGGTCTTCTCTGTTCCAGGAACAAATTTTTAGCCCTGATCTTAGGTTCCATTTTTACCTCTTAGTTTACCTAGGAAGGCAGGCTCTCTCAGCCATATGCCTTCTGTATTTGCTTAGGGATTTACCAGATCACTCTGGCATAAGCTGTTTGAAACAAAAGATGGGTTTTGTTTAGTGTTTGATTTAGAGAAGAGGCTGATTATTATGAGTCCATGAGCTTCTCCCATGTTTCCTTTCCTTCTAGAACATGTTCCTTCATGTCCATGTGGTCATGCTTCAGGGGACCACGAGGTGAGGACTATTATAGATATTGTCCTTTCTTTCCACCATTTTCTTACTGGAGACCTATAGTCCTCCACAGGCTGGGCCAGTACCCCCACCAGGAATCCTGGTTCTTTTCAGGAGAATATGGGTGTGGAGATCCTAATTCCAAGACAATTGTATTTCCCCAGCAGCACCTCAGTCACAAGGGAGAGATCACATCTAGTTACACCCTCTCCTCTAGAGTGACAGAGTCCCCTTCCTAACCTGGACTCCCACCCTGAGGGCAGGCTCACCACATCCCGAGGACTTTACAATCTCCTATCTGGGGAGGGGCTTGTTTATTTGTTGGGAAAATAATTCATCTTCCAGGACCCTCACCCTTGCCCCCGGAGTGTTTGTGTGAAGGACCCTAGTCCTCAGTGGTGACCTCCTCCCCTCCTGACCCATGTCCTCAGGTATCAGAAGTGTCAGCAGCCCTCAGACGCTGAGAGCAAAAGTGTGTTTTCTCTAAGGTGGTGGAGGAGTTACCCAATTCTAATCATTTTACCCTGAGTAGACACATAATTTTTATTTTGCCAAATACAAATTTTATTATTCAACTCTTTTACTAAAACTAGTCAACACTTGTTATGCTCAAAGTTTCTGAGCTGGGGGCAGAGAATTCAGGGACGGTGTTGTCTCTCGTTAAAGCTTATGTCACAGAAACCAGTGAGGTTCAGTTGTTCATTCAGTCAGTTGATGCCAGTGGGCTTCTCCCTTCCTCTGTCTCTGTCTCCCTCTGAGAATGCAGGGCAGCGAGGCCCAGGATTAGGTCAGAGAGAAATCGCCTTCTTTCCTTTACTTGTGTGTAATTTTTCATTTAAAGTTTTTGTCACTTATATTCACTTAGTGACTTATTGGACAAGATTTGTCTCGCTGCTCCTGCATTAGTTCTAATTCATGATGAGGTAAGAACAATAAAGGGAGGTAAAGAAAGGCAAAGGGGCTCCAGTCTCTATCATTTTCAAACTTTAGATTTTTTGTTTATCACTGCAACTGTCCTAGAAAGTAAAAGTCGACAGCTGTCTTGTGGGCATAAAGAAAACAAATGTGAGTCTGAATGTCATGAATGTGAAAGAAGGGAAGTGATTTCCCCCGACACAATGCCGGATTCTAATTTAGCTAACTTGAGTGCAGCACAGTTGGAGAGGAGGCTACGTCAGAGGAGAAGGATGAGGCCAATGTGAAAAACAGAAAGACAGGAACATGGTTGCTTCTGCCAGAAGCTCAGAAAAGACCAAGTCCTGGGTCAGTTGACGGCCTTCAGCTTCGCAAGACCAGCTCCCTCGTTTTTCTTTCATTTAATCCATGAATGATCAGTTTTGAGGAGAGAAGGAAGAAGTCACACCCACCAGCTCACAAGTGACTGGCAACCAGAACCCCAGTTGCTAGAACACTAACCCTGTCTGGGAGGATCAGCAAGATCCGTCTTGCTGAGCATCCGTCTAGGTGATAAATGCATTCAGGCAATGAGAAGGGTACTTTAAGAAAACTAGAATTAAAGGAAGGGAATTAGATGATTCCAAAAGATCCTGATCTTATCTGGTTAATAGGAATCGTGATATTAAAAAGTAAGAACTGAATTTTATTGCTTGCTACTAATGGACTAGCCACTTTCTAAGTTCTTTAAAATTTAGCGACTTCCCTGGCAGTCCAGTAGTTAAGACACCGAGCTTCCACTTCTGGGGGCACAGGTTCGATCCCTGGTCGGGGAACTAAGATCTCGCATGCCCCGTGGCGCAGCCAAAAGATAGAAAAAAAAATTAACTCAACACTCTCAATAACCCTATTGGATCCAACTCACTTATACAACTGGAGAGAAATATAAATCTGGACGAATGAACTGTTCCAAATGTACCAAAGATACAAGGGCAAACCTTAGGGTACTTACAATGATTTGTCTGAAATCATCCATTAAAGAAAGTGAAGACTGCACATGAACATGATATTTACGAACCAACGAAATAAGCAGACAGAGGAGAGTGAGATGACAAAGGACCCTTATTCCACTTAAGATGCCAAAGGGTTACTGTCTGTGGTTTTGTAGGGCTACATAGGGTGTGGTCTGCGTCAACTGAACTGACTTTAAGCTCTAATCAAAATAGACAAAATCACTATTAAGTAGTTAGAAGGGAATAGATTTTTCTGCCTATTGAAAAAAAAGGAAGTTTCCTAGTGGCCTAGGGGTTACGATCCGGCACTCTCACTGCCATGGCCCCGATTCAATCCCCGGTGAGGGAACTGAGATCACACAAGCCACGCAATGCCAAGTGTAAGATTTCGTGAGTGATTTCTTCAATGAAATATAGTAAAATAACTTTATTAACCCTAGAAGAGCTGACCCCTGGAATCTACGTATTTTTAACGCTTGAGTTTTCTTGTGAGTTTAAGAAAAAAAAAAGCACCTAACAATTTCTAGCCATGTGAGCTCTGATGTTTCTCCTTCAGGATGACAACTAAAAAGTCACTCACCATCTGGTTCTACAAGAATAAAGTCATTAGCCACAGCAGTCCCTTACCCCAACACGCCCTGACAGGAGTTCAGGGTGGAGATCAGGAATGGGGCACTCTCTGCTCTGGGAAAACTGACAGAATAGGCCTGCAGGTAGTTAGATAATTTCCTGAGAAAATTCTATGAATTCAATTTTTCACAACTTCTCATACTTAGAAAAGCACTAAAAGCATTACTAGTGACAAATGCTCCTCATGACTAGCAGCAACCTTCTCCCAAGATGTGTCCTTGATTGCACGTATCCCATTCGCCACAATCACGTGTATACTGACGTCCCCATTATGTCCTTGGAGCAGTTCGTCAGAGCTGACTGAGAGGCTGTCCTCCAGGCTACCTCAGTAATTCCCCCCAAAAAACTGAACTCCCAGCTCTTATGTTGTCGTTTGTTTCCAGTCAACAAGGACCTCACTGATTTCCCAGGACACCTCCTCAGGTCAGCCTGTTCTCATTCTCAATGAAGACACCTCCATTTCTCACCTACAGTCTAGGCTGGACATCGTTTGTCTACTGATAGAGTCCAGGGAAGGATCTCTACTCTATTGTTCCAACTATTGGTTAAGATATGGGTATGACCAAGACGGAAGAGCATACGCGCTTCTTAGACAGAAGCAGTGAAGGTTTTTAATGGGCTCCTTAGCAGGGAGAGTTTGGCTTGAACTCCAGAGTCACCCTCATGGCCTTGTATAGTTGTCTTTATTTAAATTTCTAGCCTCAGCCCATTAAAACATCATAATACTGAAGAATTGAAATAAAAATATTATTTAAAAAATCATTTGTTAATAAAATGATATTTTTAGCAGTAATATAGAAATGGTTTCTGCTTGTTTTAGGACCCTAATCCTTAGGAAGTTTCCCAAACCTCTAAATGTACTTTAAATGTCCTTCTGACTTTAAAAGTACCTACTCAGTGCTGTATGCACCAATTTGAAAGGATAGAAAGATGATTGATCCATCAGTGTCCTCTTTCCAAAGTGCCTAAATTAAATAAATGAATTTCCACTTAGCTCTTTGTTGCTTTTAGAAATTGTGACCTTCCAGTGTGCCTGTTACTGATACCTGCCCTGCTGGAAAGGCTCTACCCCAGTTGTTGCTAAATATATTAAAATCCCTGCCTGTGTCCCTTCTATTCAAGCATGTTTTATTTTGTTTGTCTTTCGAAGGGGCAAAGACATCATAATGGAATGTAAGAAATTCCTTGATTGTATTGTCCCCAGGAATATCCTTCCCTGCTCTGTGATTACTTGCTGGGTCCTAAGGACAAAACAAGTTTGCAGCTGGCACTGAGGTAACCCTCATCCCTTCCAAGACTCCGCAGGCTGCTGTGGTATCAAAGCTGGGGACACTGCTAGTGGCCACATCCTTATGGGAGAACTCTGTGCTATCGCATGCACCTCATTCTTTTCTTCTCTGAAAAGGAATGTTCTGGAGAAACACTTGCCTCTGTGAAGCTGATCTGTGTTCTTCCATGTCCTGAGGACCTGCCGCTGTTCCAGTGAATGCTTTAAACATCTCTGTTCTCCTTCCAAGTTCTCAAGCTGCTGCTGCCTTTCAACTCCATGTTTCCTGCGCTTTGGGCTTTTTGAGCAAATAAGAGTCCTGAACCAGGTGAGTTCCTCCTAGTGCAGTCAGCACGTGGAAGTGTGCAAATAGAGGCACAGGTGAGCTCCTGGATTCTCCACCACTGTTCAGTGTTGGGCAGGGTGCCATCTATTTACTGTGTTTCTCTGGGAGTCTGGACAGTCTGGACCTGCAGTGCTTGGCAGGCGGAGAGCGTGGAGTCATATGAGAGTTTCTGACAATCCTAGAACTTTCACTCAGCTTCTGCTTTCCATTGGTGGCTTTGTAGTCTTAGGGGGAAATTGACAGCCAGAAACCCTAATGGAGAAGGAAACAGCGGTATGAATGGGCAGTACAGCTTAATGCAGAGTGAATGGGGAAAGTACACTATGGATTTCTACACTGGGTGGAACTGAATGATTGTGATATTTTAGTGAAAGAATGGGATCCAGGAAAACAGAGGGGAAGGGTAATTGTGCCATGTATCAGAATCAGCAGATAGATATATGGTATATTTTATACTATGTATTCATATATATGTACCATATATGTATATTATTGTATGTAAAATTACATACAATTGATGACACGCTTTCTCCCAGTTCTGTTTTTTAGGCTGTCATTGTTCTGCAGTCAGTGACAGAGAGAGGGGGAGGAGAATTCATTATTCCCATTTAGAGCTATATGAAAAATATAGGAAACAACACACTACCTGTTTAGCCCTCACTCTGTGGATGATACTCTGCTAAGTGTTCTTAAATATTCTGGTTGGTCTAATATTCAATACAACTCTAGGAATATTTTCCCGACTTTATATTTGAGGAAACTGAGGCTCAGGGAAGTTAAGTGATTCCCCAGCATCACACGTGTGTCCTGGCAGAATCTAGACTCAATGCAGAAACCCATATCACATATAAATAATTATTTAACTTCCATCTTCTGTAATTCTCAAGCTCTTTGTTTTCTTCTTTGGTGCTTTCTGAAGATCATTTTTCCCTGCTTGACTCCTAAGTGCACTGGCTACTCCAGCTTTGTGCCCTCTTCAGACTCTCCTTCTTTTTCTCACTCTTAAAAGTTGAAGGACCTCATGAGCTTTCGGTCATCATCTCGTTCTACACTCCACTCCTAAGGAACGACATCCACATATGCTGCTTCCAATGGGAAGTCTGTCTTTAGATGTTTCTTGGCCACTTTATGGAGTCCATGTGCTTTCTCCCCTTCTTGAGATGCCTCATTCCAGATTCTGGTGAGAGAATCCCCTTTTCCCTATCTCTCATTGTAATAGGAAACTTAATTGAAATAATTTAGCATGATTACTGTGTTTATATCTTTTATCTCTTCCAAACTGAACTCTCCAGAAGAGTAGGTTTGACATTTTCTCTTTTCACCTCTGTATTCTCAGAACTATCATATATCTGATATAGAAATGTGAAGTTTTAAAATATAACCTGGGACTTCCCTGCTGGTGCAGTGGTTAAGAATCCGCCTGCCATTGCAGGGAACACGGGTTCGATCCCTGGTTCGGGAAGATCCCACATGCCGCGGAGCAACTAAGCCCGTGGGCCACAACTACTGAGCCTGCGCTCTAGAGCCTACGAGCCACAACTACTGAGCCTGTGCACCACAACTACTGAGCCCACGTGCCGCAACTACTGAAACCCGCATGCCTAGAGCCCGTGCTCCACAACAAGAGAAGCCATCGCAATGAGAAGCCCGCGCATCACAACGAAGAGTAGCCCCTGCTCGCCACAACTAGAGAAAGCCTGCGCACAGCAACAAAGACCCAGCACGGCGAAAAATAAATAAAATTTTAAAAAATAAAATAAAAACCTCTGAAATAAATGAATGATGAGTAGAATTTATCATCCATGTTTCAGTATGCCTTGCAAATTAAAGCTACATCTTTTTGTAAGAATAAAAAAACCCAAGATGTCATCTGGGGGAGAGTTTCATAAATTAAACAAGAAAATAATTTGAAACAATATAGAGGTAAGCATATTTTATTATATTGAAAACACTATAAAGGTGAACATGATATTATATGAACAAAACTATTTTAAATACCATACGTAGTATGACTGAGATAAAGTAGAAGAATAAATAGATGACTACATTAGAGCCCTTTGCACTTTAATCACTATCATTTTGACTCCTGGTCTGATCATTTCTAAATCTCTACTGTATATGAGTGTAGTTCTGATACTTGCTCTGTCTCTTCAAACTGTGTTTTCACCTTTTAGTATGGTAAGTTTCTGTTGAAAGTTGAACATGATGTATGGGGTAAAAGGAACTGAGGTAAATTGGCCTTTAGGGTGAGGATTTACAATTCTCTTGCTTAGAGGTTGGCTGTGTTTACTTCAAGTCCTGGGCTCTGTTTCTGCCCTCTTTATTTTCCATATCAGCCAAGCTGGCTTATCCTTTGGGATTGGTCTTCTTGAAAATAGATTTATTAGACCTGTTTGACAAGTAACCACCATAGGTGACAGGTCTATATCTTGTTCACCATTTTATCATTAGTACAGAGTTCATAATAATTACTCCAAATAATTATTAACAAAGAGTATTCTTAGATTTTCCATTAGACCTCCCATCAGAAGCTTCTACTGACCTCGCATCAGAGCCTTATATTGAAGTAATTATTAAGCATCATTAGATGATTCAGTACATTTCTACTGAGCCTCTTGGTTCATCATTCTCCATCTCACAGTGAAGACGTAGGGTGGTGAAAATGTAGGGCATGGGATGCTAGATAAAATTAGCCTTCTCTGCTTTCCTGGTGTCAGAGTCTTTGTAATGTTATACGTTCTTTTTCATTTAGTATTTTTCTGGACAAGGTTTGTCTTGCTCCTACTGATTTACTTCCTTTTTCATCTTGAGTTGAGTATCTTAAGAGGGAAGCAAAAATGGAAACATAAAGGGCCCATACCATGATTTTCCATAATGTGCAATACATCATTGATTTGCTTCTCCATTCAACTTTCTTGGAAAGCTGTCCTCACATTTGATGTACTTAGGTAAAAGGAAAACAAATGCAAATCTGACTATGATGAGAGTGAAAGAAGTAAAGTGACTCCCCAGGTGAAATAATGACAATGGGAGTTCTTCTCTTGTTACCCTTCCACTTGCTCCAGAATGGGTTCTGCTGATTAATTTCAGCAAATCAGCTCTCACTAAGGTCAGTTCTATCTGTTTCCCTTGTAGTGGATGGTTTCAAGCGCAGAGCAGCTTACTGACATTCAACATCATATTCATCAAAATAATGATACATTATCACTGTAAGTGATTAAAGGTCAGGATTTAAAGTAAATCAAATCTTGAACATTGATACGAGTTTTCAGTACATCAAATCCATGAAATCTCTTCAGAAGCAAAAAATAGTTCAAAAAAGGAAAACAATGCAGAGAAAAAAATAATCCACATCCATTCTAGGTTCCACCCTATGTCTCTCCTCCAATTCAGACGGCAAATATCTCAAACCTATTTTCTGTGTATATTGTCATTCCCTTCTCTTATTCATCCTTCCACCTTCTCCACTATGGTTTCTGCTGATTAATTCTACCAAACAAGCTGTCACTAAGTGGCCAATGCCATCTCTTTTCCCAATGTAGGAGCACTTTCCATCTACGTTTTCATGAATGCATTGAACCTTCTAAGCAGTTTCAGTCTTTCAAACATGGTCTTCTCACCTTTCTCTCTTGTCCTGTTAACATATGGCCATTCCCCTTGCTTTCCTTTGTAGCGTTCCCTCGCTTTTAACGTTAAGGTCATAGGATTCAATTTTCAGTCCTTTTCTCATGTGATACTCTCCTCCTGTTTGATCACTTCTTCTGTTCCATGCTTTACACTTCATGGAATTGCTTATAAATTGCTATCTCCACTATCCAATGGACATTTGCACTGAAATGTCTACTAGTTAACTATAGGTAATATCTACTGCTTTAATTTCTATATCCTCACATGACATGATCCACCTTCTGCTGGGGGAATTCCATTTTCCCACCTTCTCACTGTAGCACTAAATTTAACCAATATTAATTTCTACTACAAATTAGTACTATTTTAAAAATAATTAAATTTAATTGTGAGTTAACTGATTTTTTAAAATTATTTATCTATTTATTTGGCTGTGCCAGGTGTTAGTTGTGGCACACGGCATCTTCATTGCTGTGTGCAGGATCTTCATCGCGGCACTCGGGATCTTTGGTTGCAGCATTCAGGATCTTTTAGTTGTTTGCGGCATGTGGGCTCTTACTTGTGGCATGCAGGATCTAGTTCCCTGACCAGGGATGGAATCCGGGCCCCCTGTATTGGGAGAGCAGAGTCTTAAACACTGTACCACCAAGGAAGTCCCTGTATTACCTGATTATTGTTTTTAGGTTACTTTCCTTTAAAAAAAAAATCAAAGTTACCCAAAGCAGAATTGGATTAGTTATGTTCACCTCTAGGTCCTGAGGGCAACACACGACCTGGCTAGAAGAAGTCTATTTTTATTTCTAACGTGAAAATCGTAATGATGGGTCAAGGAATTGTAACATACATTCTTTAATCAGGTTGCACATTCAGGCTTGGTGTTTCTTCCTCTTTTTTTTTTTTTAGTGGTACGCGGGCCTCTCACTGTTTTGGCCTCTCCCATTGCAGAGCACAGGCTCCGGACGCGCAGGCTCAGCGGCCATGGCTCACGGGCCCAGCCGCTCCGCGGCATGTGGGATCTTCCCGGACCGGGGCACGAACCTGTGTCCCCTGCATTGGCAGGCGGACTCTCAACCACTGCGCCACCAGGGATGCCCCTTGCTGTTTCTTTTTTAAAGAAAAAAAAGCAAAACAGGAAGTTTTCTCTAGTAAGAATTTAATGCACAAGGAAAACTCATAAACTGAGTTAATACAAAGTATATATTTATTCTATTAACCACATTGTATACATGCACATAATATTATGTAAATAAAAATAATTTAAATCTTTATAAATAGTGAAATAAATATTAAAATAGATAAATAAATATTTAAGTAGATAAGTAAGTAGATAGATCAGCATGGGCATCTATGAGGGACGAGTGCCTGTAGAGTAGAACATCATGTTGCTTAATATTCCTGAAAACACTTGACAAATTAATTCAATTCAGGGCATGATGAGAGCAGAAATGAGAGTCTTTGACATGGCAGCACAGGTGGAAGTATGGTCTTGTTAGTCACTGAGAATCATTTCGGTGTTGAACCAGGTGTGTGTCATTCCTTCCTCCTGAGTCTTTCTTACAAGTTCGTTGATGAAGAGAAGGATCTCATGACTTCTGCTCTGACAATCTCCCAGGCACAAGGGCTGTACTTCTTCTCTTGCAGATAGACAGTGATTCTGTGGAAGTATTTCCTCACAGCCAGGATGGAGTCCTCCTTCAGCAGGGGAGTCCCTTCCAGCCCCGCCTCCTGCATCAGACAGGCTTGCAGGTCAGTGAGCTGCTGATAAAGTGCAGTGCAGAACTTGTCCAGGAGGCTCTCATCCCAAGCGGCAGCCGAGCCCTCTGTGCTGAAGAGCTGGAAGGTCTGCTGGATCATCTCATGGACGACAGCGATGGCTTGAGCCTTCTGGAACTGGTTGCCTCCAAACGCCTCCTGGGGGAATCCAAAGTCATTTCTGTCCTTCAGGCAAGAGAAGGGGGAGATTCTCCTCATCTGTCGCAGGAGCATGAGGGCCCTCGTGTTAGCCAGGCTGTGGGTCTGAGGCAGGTCGCAGCCCAGAGAGCAGTTAGAGTTGCAGCTGAGCAGCACCAGGGCCAGGAGTAAGGACAAGGTTGGGGACATTGGGGACCCTGCAGATGCTGCTGGCCTGGCTGAGGTGGGGACTCTGTGAACCCTGCTCTCTAGGTTCTCTGAAGACCTCCCTTCAGGCCTGGGTCTTAAATGGGAGTGAATTGGTTTCCATTTTCTGAATGTTCCCTCTTACTTTCTACTTCTGTTTTTGCTTTTCATTTTGCACTCTCCAGATAGGTTAGGGCAGCGTTTCTCAACCACTGTTTTTCATCCTTGCCTCCCCTTCTCCTGCCCACAGAAGCTTTCTAGATATTTTTTTTCCATACGGCCCCCCTATGAAATTTTGATACACAGATATACTGTGTACATCGGTATGTACTCCATGCATATCTCTACTTTATAAATAGAAAAAGAAAGTGAAAAGTTTTTTCTTTTTATTCAAAGCAGTGGTGAGTATGACAAAAATATTTAGGCTAAAAATTAGCTGTAAAAGCTACTGCAATTAATTTAACATTTTGGTTAGGTGTGCAGAATGACTTTTAATGTAATACATTTACTTAATAAATAGGAATGTATCAAAATACATATTCAATAAAAATTTATACAAATACTTCATAAGAATACCAATGTATAGATATATTTAAAAATCTATCAAAACTGCTAAAACCATTGAAAATTTAAATGATTTTCTTAGCATTTATTTTTAAGTAATTCTTAGTTTTGATTCATACCATAAAATGATTTCTAACTTCACTAGCTGCTAGATATTCCTCTAGATATTGTCAACAACTTTTTCTCTTTAGGACTAGATGTAATTATTGATCTCCTAGATAACTTTTTTAGAATTAAATAATAAAATACAACCTATTTGTGCTTAATTCCCGATGCCCACATCACACTGAGGCTCAAACATAAGCAAAATCCGCAAGACAGACAAGGACAGCTCATAAGTAAGCAGAGGCCACCTCTCACATCATGACTTTGAGTCCAATCATATGATGGAGAGAAAGTCCTCTAATGAAACATCAAGCCACCATAGCTTGTAGCACTGATCCTGCATATTGTGTATCTTCCATGCACTCAATGTCAATGCCTCTCGTCTCATACACAAGAAAACCCAAAGAGAAAAATGAATACAAAGGAATGAGATTTTGCTGGATAGGGTTGAGCTTTGGAGTGCCACCCACCATTGTAGTAGCTAAGATTTGTTCGCACCCCTAACAACTACTGTTTGCACCCGTGGGAGCGATCTGCTCCCAGATGATTTAGGAATCATCATCGATTTGAATCTTTCTCTGTATTTTTGCATTGAATTTCAGATTCCCCAAAGGACTGTCAGAGGTTCCAATCCAAGCCTATTCTTTTCAAACAAAAGAAAACCATCTTTGTAATTAATTGAGAACTGGATAAATGTTGATTGGTATCATGGAAAGAATTCACTTTCAACTCTGATCATGAATTCTTTTATTTTGCAGTGGATGTTCTGTGGCCTCTGCCCCCTCTAATACCGATCTTTCAATAAATAATAGGTATGTGACTATCTGTGGCAAATCAGCTCTGTAGCAACTGGACTCTGTCGTATTCTCTGTGGTATCCTCGGCACCAGGCCCAGTGTAATCACGCAACAGGTAATTTTTTTTTTTTTTTTTTTTTTTTTTTTTTGCGGTACGTGGGCCTCTCACTGTTGTGGCCTCTCCCATTGCGGAGCACAGGCTCCGGACACGCAGGCTCAGCGGCCATGGCTCACGGGCCCAGCCGCTCTGCGGCATGAGGGATCTTCCCAGACCGGGGCACGAACCCGTGTCCCCTGCATCGGCAGGCGGACTCTCAACCACTGCGCCACCAGGGAAGCCCGAACAGGTACTTTTAACGAAAGCAGTTTCTCAGATGGTCTCCTCCCCCTGGAAGGCAGTTACGAATGACCAAGCTATTTTCCTTTATCACGGTCGTATTTGCTGGGATTATAATAGACAGTGGTTGGTATTCCCACTCTACTCCTACTGGTATCAGTCATGCCTACTGAGTTTGTTGCTAAAACCACTAGGATTCTCTTTCCTTTAAGGTGCCTATGGCTCTGGGGATTCAAGTTGTAAGAGCAGCACAATTTTCAGCCGTTGCCCGGCACTCTATTAAACTCAGGAGGATGGCCTCGTCGCTAATTTGTCCTCTACTAGGTCATGACAGAAAATAACCAGCTTGATGTCACATACAGAGCAATGTATCTGAACTCAAAGTCTCCCTGATTCACACAGGTCACAGCAACCAGACAATTAACCACGTTACTCTTCGGTGGGTCTTTACGGATGTGGCAATGACTACCTATATCCTGAGATTCTTTGGAGACTCCTCACAAAGACTGATGAATGATCCTTTTCCTCCTGTGTCTTCATTCCCTTTCAAGGGACGATGGGGTCCATTTCAGTTTGATTTCCAAATTTTGACACATAATAATTAAAGCATTACTGCCGGTTTGAAATCAAGAGTTTGGATTCTGAGTCCTCGGTCTGCTCTTTTGGCCTGGTAAATGGCTCATTCTTCTTTATTTACATGAATATATTCTCTCTTCTGGATGCCAAGACATGTAGCCTTCAATGCCCTTTCTGGTCTGAATGTTTCCGTCCCCACAAAATTCATATTTGGAAGTCCTAACCCCCAAAGTGATGGTATCAGGTGGCGGGCCCTTTGGGACTTGATTAGGGTGTGAAGATGGAGGCCTCACGATGGAATCAGTGCCCTTATCAACGAGGTCAGAGATAAATGCCTCCCTCTCCTGCTGTATGATGATACAAGGAGAACTCTGCAGTGTGAGACCTGAAGCAGGCTCTCACCAGAACTGGACCACGCGGACACCCAGATCTTGGACTTCCAGACTCTAGAACTGTGAGCAATACATTTCTGCTCTTTACAAACTACCCAGTCTATGCTCTTTTGTTGAAGAAGCCCAAATAGTAAGACATGACCTGACCTATTGTGTCCTCAGAATACCTCCCAGAAGTCTGTAAAATACCTAAAGCAAGAGGCACCATCTTACCCAACCCCATTTCCTAGACAGCTAGTCCAGTCCCTGTCATTTCAGGAGCTCAATCCATACTCATGAAGGGACCAGTGATGATAGTAATAGGAGAAGGAACAATACCAACATATATTAGATAGATATGATATGAGAGGACGATAATCTACAGAGACTTTGGAAATTCTTCATGGTTCTACAAGGGAAATGATAATGGAATATTGTGTGAGATACTTTTGTAAAGATCATTAGCAGGAATATTTTCTTCTTCAAGTTTATATTTTCAATATTTAGAAGATCAGGATGAGAATCATGGGCCTGGACGCAAATGGAAGAGTCGCTCTCCATTTTTTCCTCAGTCATCCTCAAGTACTTACAAGGAGCTGCCTGATCATACTTTTCTCGTCTCCCTCAGGCAATAAGGAAACAACTTGTGTCTACATTTGTGGATATTTTCCTCGTAGGCTATGCCTTTGGGCATCAATTTGAATGCTTCTTTCCAACAGTCTATGATGCTGTGAACTCTGAGTGACATCCGTGTGATCTTCCCCAAGCTGAACTTGTGAAATAAGAATTTGGGTCTGATTGTGGGTTTGTTTCTTTTTTAAAATTTTCTTTATTTCAGCAAATGAACAATAAATATACCTGAAATCATAATACCACTGAGTCTGAGAATAAATATTCAAACTTGACTCTTTTCTTTCTTTTAAGGCAGAACTAGAGGATGAGATATTTTTTAACTTTTTATTTTATACGGGAGTATATTTGATTAACAATGCTGTGCTAGCCTCAAGTGTACAGCAAAGTGATTCAGCCACACACATTCATGCAACCATTCTTTCTCAAACTCCCCTCCCATCTAGGTTGCCACATAATATTGAGCAGAGTTCCCTGTGCTACACAGTAGGTCCCTGTTGGCCATCCATCCCAAATATAGCAGTGTGTACATGTCAATCCCAAACTCCCCAACTATCCCTCCCCCACCCTTCCCCCCTGGTAACCATAAGTTTCTTCTGTTAGTCTGTGGGTCCGTTTCTGTATTGTAACTAAGTTCATTTGTATCATTTTTTTTAGATTCCACATATAAATGATATTTCTCTTTCTCTGTGGGTCAGATTGTTTTTTAATGAAGTGTGTGCAAGCAAGAACATTAGTTGTTCCCCTCCACCCCACCCAGAACTTCATTAGGACAAATAGTGTAAAGATGAAAAGTGGTCTTATGCACTGAACTTGTCTCCTCGTCTATTAATCATCCAATAATTTCCCAACATCCTTGCAGTGAGATTTCCACGAGGATAAATCCAGGCCACGTATTGTGAGCAGAAGTGCTCTTGCCCTGTATAGTCCTGGCCCTTGAAAACGTCCCATGTGATGCACCAGACTTCTTCCCTTTACCACTGAGTGGAATAGACTCAAATACTGCAGAAAAATTTGCAGTCACCTGTTGATGATGGAAAAATCCACAAAACAGGGGGTACCCATGTCCCCGAATCACTCTTTGGAGAGCAACTTAGAACATCCATCTGATCAGGAATGCCTGCCTTGTGTTCTTATACCAGGGAAAGATAAGATTCTATTATGATCAAATTCCTGACAGCATTCTCTTTACCCGTTACAGCAGTCAGCATTAAGTTAACTGACAAATATCTTTAACACCACACTATCCAAAAAACCTTTCTATACTTCATGTGTTGAAAATAGGAAATACCTCTCCCAAAACTTAAAGTGATCTTTTAAATTACGTTATAAAATTATTTATACAAGAAAAGAGATTGTGTTCTGTCAAAACCTTTTTTAAAATCATGATTTTCTTTTCAGACATTTTTCAGCCTGTGAGGAAACACAAGTCGAGATTGCTTTGGACTTGAACACTAATGTAATTGAATGAGAAGTGTCACGAGTATAAAAAATATTCTGTATTTGTTGACATTTCTTTGAGGATTCTTACATAAGGGAAAGGCACCTTTTAATTTCCACTCTGACAACCTCCCAGGCACAGGGGCTGTATTCCTTTGCCTTCAGATAGACATGGATTCCATGGAAATACTCCCGGGCAGCACGTCCCAAATCTCGACAATCCAGATTGTCTTTTTTCATCTGCTCCAGTCGGTGCAGCCTCAGATGAAGGCTAGAGAGAAGTTTATCGAGGAGGGTGTTGTTCCAGGCAGCACGGCTGTCCTCCGTGGTGAAGAGGTTGAAGATCTGCTGGAGCATCAGATGGTGGTGACAGGTGCCTTGAGTCACCTGGATTGGGGTGATATTCTCTCTTTTCCAAGGAAATTTGAAGTCGGTTCTGTCCTTTAGGCACCACTGAGAGGGGATCCTTTGCATCTGTTCCAAATGTTGGAAGACGTCCTTGTTTTCCTGGCTATGGCTTCTAGGCAAGTTCCAGCCAAGAGAGTAAGCAGGGATAGAGCAGAGCAGCACTCCTGCCACTAGCAAATAGATCTGGGCCATTAAGAAAGGGTGATTCACTAGACGGCCGCCAGGAGAGGCGTGGGCACCGCCAAACAATTAATTGGAGGGAAGCTTCCTTCCCTGGAACTGTGGACAGCGTCCTTCCCTAGGCGGCCGGTAGAGGGCGCAAGGTTTGTTTGGGAAACGCCGACGATTAAGTTTGCCTTCTGCAGCTGTCTCCTGCAGCTCGAGAGACAGGGCGAAAAGTAGTCCCTGCGGCTGCTTTAATAATCAGCATAGTGCGCGAAACACCTTGGTTTTCTCGGTGCTGAGTGTTGAAGAGGAAGCCTTGTGGCGGCCTCGCCAGAGAATTTTTGTCTGGCTGGGAACAAGAACTTTGCATCTTCAGGCTTCCCCTGAGTTTTGCGCTTTATTTTCTCACAGAAACTTGAGCGAGGCAATTTTTGGGAAAGAAGCCTTTTTCTGAGCGGTCTGAGGTGGGGAATCTGAGCGATCCCCAGCCGCAGAGACAGGGGAGCCGATTTTTCCGATTCGGGCTCGTTTCTGGCGCGAGACAGCGAAGGCCCAGAGAAAGGGGAAGGCGGCGGCGGCGATGGGACGACAGGACGGTGTTGGGGACGCCCTGAGGGGTGAGTCGGGGCGCGGCCACCACCGGGGCCGAGGACGCGGGAGCTGAGCGCCCCTGTAGATTCTCTGGGACTTCATGGAGTCTTTCAAGGATACAGCGTTAAAGTGAGGGAGAAAGTATTGAATATCTGACAAGTAGGAATATTAAAAAAATTCACAGCCTTTTTTTACATTTTAAAATTAATTTTATATTTAACTTAATTCATATATTTAAATTAAATATTTTAAATGTTTGATATTTTTATAAATTTATGTTAAAATATTTTCAATATTAAGCATAGAATATTAAAATATATTTTCATATTAAAATATAGCATTTTATTAAACATTATTTAAACTATATTGTCTTTATACTAAAGTAAGTATTTCATATAATTAATTATTTGTTTATTTATTTTAGGCTGGGTTTATTTATTTTAGGCTGGGTTCAGTCTTCATTGCGGTGTGCAGGCTTCTCATTGTGGTGGCTTGTCTTGTTGAGGAGCACAGGCTCTAGGTGCGCAGGCTTCAGTAGTCGTGGCTCGCGGGTTCCAGAGCACAGGCTCAGTAGTAGCAGCACATGGACTTAGTTGCTCCACGGCATGTGGGATCTTCCTAGACCAGGGCTCGAACCCGTGTCCCCTGAGTTGGCAGGCGGATTCTTAACCACTGCACCACCAGGGAAGCCCCAAGTATTTAATATAGTTTTACTTTTCTATCTTTAATGGAAGCCAACTCATTAATATTGTCAAGATTACTTTTATGCTTGTTTTTAATTGAGGGAATTACCATGTTTGACAATTTCTAATGACCCCGTGATAGTCTTAACTGATTTTTAACTCACGTTCCTGAAATGTCTTTCCCAGGACCTCACCTTGACTATAAGGTTAGAAAGAAGAGTTGGTGTGTACGAGCAATTGAGGACATTTAGCAGGTCAGACTTTTTCATTTTTCTTTAGTAAGAATTTTATACACTAAGTGGAATTTGCCCAGATTTCATTTACATCATGAAGGCTTACTTTGTAAGACTGTCAGGGCCATGCAAATGGAGGTTAGCTTCATTTCTTTACTTAAAATTTTTATATTTTGTTCCTCGTGCATATTTTGGGATTAATTTTCATTTTAAAATGTTGCATTAAAACATCCTTTATCTTGATGACTTAGATTTGGTGCCTTCTTACCATTCGTGCTTAAGAGAAGTACTAGCTTAACGTTGCCCTAATGCTAACCCAGGAAATAGCTTTTGAATTAGAGTATTGTGCTGTTCCATGGCTGAAAATCTAGGAATGCTTTAATTCTCATCATCTCTCCCCCATATATATATTTCTTACCATTTTCCTGGTCTCTACAACATTATTTTAATGTCTTTTTTTAAAGGAAGGAAAAACCCTTTTGACTGCCTTCTGATTTTCTCAACTCACACCCCCTTGGCTATGGTAACCACAAATCTGATCATTTTCTCTGAGGTTATGTTTGTTTTTAAGGTATAATTTAATCTGTGTCTTAAAAATTAACACCAGAGGTGGTCTGAAACAAAATAAGGTGAGGAAAAGGACTATTTATCTCGTTTATACTAGTCACAGAGCAGGCTTTTTTTTTTTTTTTCTTGTGGGGAGGAGGTCAAAACACTTTCTTAGATGCTGCAAAGAGCCTCAGGTGCCGTAGGATTTCTCTCCTTAATGTACGGGGCACTGCTCTAAGGGTGGAGACTAGGTCTCTACTCCTTCGCAGGCCTACAGGCAATCCTTCTCCTAGAGTTTGCATTTGGGGGCCTCAACATGCAGACCCCTGAGTGTTAAGGAACCTGTAGTCAGAGCTTCTCTTGGCTGGGCTGAGGGTGGACTATACAGGTTACCATTTGTTATATTAATACAAAAGGCTGCTATCATTCACTCTGTTCAAATTCTCAGCCTGTACTTTGCAAACTTTATTTTATTTGATCTAGGCAATGTCTTGTGTGACCACAACTAAAGTTGTCTCCATTTTTTAAAAGAGGAAATGAAAATCTGATGTCATTTAAATTCAGGAGCCCCAGATTTTTGTCAGAGTGGAGCCTTCTGCTGCTCCCAGGCCCTCGTCTTCATCAGCTCTGAGCACTGGCCCTCAGCTGCACTGAGCACGTGGTGCTTCCTTCATCCTAATCCTGCCTCTAAAGTCTGTCCTCCCTGCTCCCTGGAGGGCAGTCACCATCCCTGCCTCACTTTCCTGGAATCCACATTGCCAAGCGCATTGTCACATATATACGCAGTCAGAACATTTCTGGTGACGGAATGAAGAGAACTGCATGAATTCACCCTTGCTGTTCATTTTTATGTCACCATTATCTGTAAACTTTCAGAAAATGTGAGCTATGGTCCTGTAAAGAAATGTGGAAGAATTTAAATCTGATGTATGAGTCCCTTTAGAGGAGAATGCAGAGAGGTGAGGCTAGTTGTATTTTGGTGCAATTTAAGAAGTGGCTAAACAGAGTACAGGGTCAAACCTCTAAGTATTCGTATTAGAACTGAAAAAGAGATATATTGAGACTCAGGTTTTTATTTCAACCTTGGGTCTCATTTAGATGAATACATCCTATTGGACTGATACTCTTTCATGTTCCAGGAGTGTGTTTAATTTCCAGTGTAATAAAAGACTTGATGTTGTGACATTCTATGTTGCCCATAAATGGCCTATTTAAGAATCTCATTTGCAGGCAGGTACTCAGAGCAGCTGGATACAGGCTCCCACAGCCAGACACCTGCATCACCAGGCTCACCGGGGCCTGCCACCCTCCTCACTGAGGACACCCAGGATGATGTTCTCCAGCCCTGTCTGCACCCTTAGCTGTCACCTGGCCCAGAACCACAGGCTGCCAAAGCAGGAGACCCTCACAGTCCTGCCCCTAACAGGGAGAATCTTCTTTGTTTTCCTGCCTGAAGGACAAGAAGGTTTTCAGGTTCCATCAGCACCAGTTGGCTGACAGCCAGTTCCAAAACGCTCAGGCCGCCTCATTCTCCATGAAATGATACAGCACTTCTCCATCGTCTTCAGCACAAACAGCTGAAATTCCTCAGTGGGCTTGATCAACAGTGGGCAGATCTGGAGACTAGTTTGGTGCAGGAGATGGAGAGGAGAAGACCCTGCTGGGCAGTGAGGACTCCAGCCTGACTTTGAAGAACTTCCAAAGGACCAGGCTCGATCTGAAAAGAAAGTCCACAGCTGCTGTGCCCAGGACAATATGAGAGTGGAAGTTAAGGCGTGAAAATCAGAGTGTGCTTTCCCTGTATGTTCAACCTCAGAGAACGCAGGAGTGGGAAAAGGAGACCTGGACCCAATCTTGTACAATGGAGTCTTCTCTGCTTAGAGGTGGCCTCTAGCGCGTCCATATTCACTCCCTTCAATGACTTTTCTTCTGATTCAGTTGTAAATATATCGAGTCACCTCAGCACATTGTTTTTCAACAGTAAGTGGAACAATACTTTTGAATGGGGAGAAAATTTATTTTTAATTTGTAATAATTAGAATTTATTTCTCTATGATGATTGTTATATTTGCCAAATTTATTCTTCATATTATGATATGGTCAGCTTTGTGTCTTGTTTTCCTTTGCTTTGGGGGTGCAAAAGGTATATTTTAAGTGTTAGGTTTAACTCATACTCTTAAAGAAAATCAGAGTGTCCTTAAACCTTTAATCTGCCTTAAAATCCAACAGGAACATAAATAGTTTTATTCATTTCATTGGTTCTTAAAATATTTTGAAGTATCTCTGCTTTCAGGATTTTACTTGTGTTTTTTAATATATTGGTAGATAAAACAAAGATATTACTTTCTTAGTGGAGCGCTCTGTCAGAGAAGACAGGCATTAAAGAGCAAAAAATTTGCTTGAAACCCTTTCTAGGTTATGAGGGAGAAGCACAAGGCATTATGACAGGTTATAGCAGCTGGAGCTATTCTCTTTTACTTGTTCTTTCTTGGAGAAAGCATGTCTAATGGTTGCTGATTCAGTTTCAGCAGTTGCATGATCAATAAACTGTGAAATACATTATAGAATCATGGAATTTAAACTTCAACAAAGAAGTGTGACTATCCCGTGTATTGTTGGCACTGTGGTGGGTGCCAGGTGCAATGAAAATAGTAGACACATTGCCCGCTGTCACAGAGCTTGCAGTCTGGTGGGTATATGGGTAACTAGGTGTTCAATGAAAGGAATGCTAATGCTGTGACAGGGCAAGTACAGGTTCTTGGGAGTATGTGGGCTTGCATGGATCAGGGAAAGCTTCTGCAAGAGCAGTTGGTAAGCTGGCATCCCAGGGGTCTGCAGGAGTTTGCCAGGGAATTACATGCTGCTCAAGTTTGGCCATGTGTGGAGATCATCTAGGGTAGCAGGTAAATATGAGGGTTTGGAGCTAATGACATTTGTTTGGAGATGTGACCCTGGGTAAAGACATGCATATGGAAGTCAACAGTCATAGAGAGGACGTTTGGAACTATTTGGGAGGTTGAGACTATATGTGCAGAGAGGATGAAGTGTGGGACTAGCATAGATCTTTGAGGAACACCAATTCCCTAAGATGAGAGTGTGGAGTCAACAAAGGAAGGAGAGAAGGAGGGGCAGAAAAGCAGAGGATGGTGGTGACAGGGAGACCAGATGAGCGTCAGACTTTAAAATGGCGGGTATAATAACAAGTATCTGATGCTTCGCACATGTCAGCCAAGGCTGCTTCACGTTGATCTCTAACCTCAGTAAGATGTAGCTTATTGGCAATATCTTATTACCTAATAAGTATCTTAAGAAATTAATCTCAATTTTCAAGATATTTTTTTCCTCTCATTTGTTTTAAGCAAGGATCTTAGAAGACCCTTAAGGCTTCATTGATAAAGCATTCAGCTTTATATATATAATCAGGATTTTTCATTGGAGAGTTTTATTCACTACTTCAAAATGTCATTTTTTATGGATAAATTGCATAAAAATTTGTAATCTGCATCAAAATGCTTTTAATTTCAGCATGATGTAAATTTAATATATTACTTTCTACTTAATATTGATAAATATCTTCAGTGCCAATGCACTGACTGCATTTTGTTTTGATGCCCACTAGAGATCCATGGGTATTTGCAATCTAGTGTTTGGTACATCTGTGAGAATATTGCATTTGCTCGTAGAATTTAAAAATGTGTTTGTATGCTTTGCACAGTACTTAAAAAGATGATCCTATTTTAATTCACAGAGGTAGAATTTTTGCATAACAAAATTATGAGCTCAGTAAGGCACAAATATGGCATTATATCAATATCTTCTGGGGACCTCCCTGGCGGTCCAGTGGTTAAGACTTCTCCTTCCAATGCAGGGGGCGTGAGTTCGATCCCTCGTTGGGGAGCTAAGATCCCACATGCCTCAGGGCCACAAAACCCAAACATAAAAAAAAAACAAGCAATATTGTAGCAAATTCAAGAAAGACTTTAAAAATGGTCCACATCAAAAAAAATCTTAAAAAACTATGTATCTTTTGAGTGGACATGAAATAATGGCTTTTACTCCTTTGTGCATACCTGTCACTATAACAACTATCATTGCTATGTTTAATATGTCCCTGGTGCTTAAAATAATCTGCTCACTTAAGATAAGTTTATGACTTGTTATATTCTCATGATATAGAGCATATAACATGCGATGGTATGTTGAATGGAATATAGTAGTCTCATTATCCCTATTCTAAAGCTGAGAAAACTGTACTGTAGGAAAAAGAAAACAATTGCCCTAAATCATGCATGAAGCCGAAGGAAGACTAAGGAGATGCCGAGCTAACGAATTTACTGGTCACCTGAGAAGACAAGAGTACCCACAAGAGAAGATGCAGCAAGACTGTCATTTTCAAACACTTTTACTGACACAACTATGTTAAGCTTATTACACTTATTGCTTTTATTAACAACTCTGAGGACCAATGATGTCCCTAACAGTGTGCAGGTTACTGGTTGGGAATAAGAAGTGTAGCTGGAGAGTGAGCTGAGTGCTACGGTACCTGATGTAGATGGAGATCTCTTTCCTAAGCCTGATAAGACTATGCAGTTCCACTCCCAAGTTTGCTACGACCCTATACTGCTCTGCCTCCCCTTTGACCTCCTCTTGTCCCTGGTTGCTCAGCCACAAACATGGCCAGGAGTTCTGCATCCCTGCTGCTGCAGAGCCTGTCCCATGAGAAAGGAAAGGCGAAAAGTCCTCAGCTGTACACTTTCATTAAGGCTAAATTGAGAACTGGGGAGCTGAGCTGCTTTGCCCAGCCTTCATCAGGACGCAAGAAGGCCTTGGAGTTAGATGAAAGTTATTCTCCATCAAAATATTTGGGGTCCTCTGGTTTGTTCCATTTCCTTCTGAACTTGAGACCTCAGGAATGCCAAATTCCAGTGCTGTTTTGGGGAATATGTGAAGTTTCTTGTCTCTGTTCCTAGAGGCTGATTGGGACATTGGGAATCTATGTGCCTGTGTAACCCGAAACATTCCAACCCACGGCTGTTTACAGATCAGTATCATGATGGAGAAGGGGAAGGACTGGGAAGTCCAGTTCCTGAGACTCGTTCTTTAATGGATTTTCTCAATTTGTAAAGCCCCTCAGCATTTGTCAAATTCCTATGCTTTTGTATTTGCTTTGTGAAGGGCTGTATTCATCATGACACAAATGAAGGTGGCTGAGATGGTAGAGGGTGTGCAAGGCCACTGTCAGACTGTCTCCCTAACCTTCCTCTGCCTCAAACACTCAAAGTCAGCTCTCAGTCAGAACTGGAGAACCTCTTCCTTTCCCTAAACCCAGTTCCTGGACTACTGCATCCTTCCCCCAAATGCAGCAGAGACAAAAGAAAACATTCTCTTTTAGAAGAAACGATTTACTTGTGAAGAATGAACTTTGCTGTTTTTGAGAGAGACCATTTTGCTTTCAGAAGATGCCTTACCCCAAGGCTTCCTTCCATAATCTGTTCCCAGTGGGACTCCCTCGTGTCAACCTCTTGCTGGACTAGGACCCTGGAATTCCACAGGGCCAGCTAGCAAGAGGGATGCCTGAGATGACAGAAGATATGAATCACCTTTCTGAAGAGAGGGTGGGGCTGATGTCACATGAGTGCCTTTCAGGTGAGCTCTGCAAACCCAAAATAGGAGCCTGGGTGTGTCTAGGGAGAGTGGAAGCAAAGAGAGAGTGGAACATGCTGAGCAGACTGTTCTACTGGGAAGAGATTCTTTCAAGATTAATGCCCAGGAACTAGAATTCGAGGTCAGAGGTTCAATGACACTAATAGTAAGGTCCATATGTGTAGAGCGGTGTCATTTCAAAGCTCTTTCACACACATTGCCCCAGGCAATCATCACAACAATCCTGGGACTCTCCCAGACACAGACTATGAAACTTAGGGAGGTTAAGTTGTCCGAGTCATTATCCAAAATTTTGCCCCCAAAACAGTCATTGTTCCACCACGTCTCACACTGTCACTTGATGGGTAAGCGCCATGGCCCAGCTTTCACATGGACGAGCAGAGCCTGGGTTAGAAGTGTCCCAGGTCCTGACTTCTTTGCTTTCTAGCTCTGAGTGTCTCCTCTGGGGGGCCATTTCTGAGAGTACAGGCTCTAGGAGGTGACATTGCCAGCAATTATAGACCTGGGACTGTATGGAGAAGAGAACTAAGATCAAACCCGGGAGAGCCAAGGATTAGAGAGCAGAACCTTACCTTTCATAGCTCCTGCTTTTTTCTTCCTGCTTCTGCGTTGCTGCTGAAAGCCGCAAAAATGAAAGAGTTCACAAGCTATTTTGTGCCTTTCTCATACTAAAGAAGCAACAAACGTTATCAATGAAAAATGTTTGTGACTTTTTGCATTATTTGAGGTCTCTGTTATTTCCATATTATTCATTTTTAAAGTAGATCCAAGTATTTTCTACTGATCCTTCTTTCTCAAAGAATTTTTACTAATTCCCAGAATATCTTTCAGAAGTATAATACACAAGGACTTCCCTGGTGGCAGAGTGGTTAAGAATCCGCCTGCCATGCAGGGAACACGAGTTCAAGCCGTGGTCCGGGAAGATCCCACATCCCGCGGAGCAACTAAGCCTGTGTGCCACAACTACTGAAGCCCGCGTGCCTAGAGTCCATGCTTCGTGACAAGAGAAGCCACCACAATGAGAAGCCTGCGCACCGCAAGGAAGAGTAGCCCCCACTTGCCGCAACAAGATCAGGAATGGGGCACTCTCTGCTCTGGGAAAACTGACAGAATAGGCCTGCAGGTAGTTAGATAATTTCCTGAGAAAATTCTATCAATTCAATTTTTTGCAACTTCTCATACTTAGAAAAGCACTAAAAGCATTACTAGTGACAAATGCTCCTCATGACTAGCAGCAACCTTCTCCCAAGATGTGTCCTAGATTGCACGTATCCTCTTCACCACAATCACATATATACTGACGTCCCCATTATGTCCTTGGAGCAGTTCGTCAGAGCTGACTGAGAGGCTGTCCTCCAGGCTATAGTCCTCAGTAAGTCCTCCCATAAAACTGAACTCCCAGCTCCTGTGTTGTCGTTTGTTTCCAGTCAACAAGGACCTCACTGATTTCCCAGGAGACCTCCTCAGGTCAGCCTGCTGTTCTCAATCTCAATGAAGACACCTCCATTTCTCACCTACAGTCCAGGCTGGACATCCATTTGTTTACTGATAGAGTCCAAATAAGAATCTTTACTCTTTATTGTTCCAACTGTTGGTTAAGATGTGGGTACCGAAGAGGCCTTATGTATGACCAAGACGGAAGAGCATACGCGCTTCTTAGACAGAAGCAGTGAAGGTTTTTAATGGGCTCCTTAGCAGGGAGAGTCTGGCTTGAACTCCAGAGTCACCCTCATGGCCTTGTATAGTTGTCTTTATTTAAATTTCTAGCCTCAGCCCATTAAAACATCATAATACTGAAGAATTGAAATCAAAATATTATTTAAAAAATCATCTGTTAATAAAATGATATTTTTAGCAGCAATATAGGAATGGTTTCTGCTTGTTTTAGGACCCTAATCCTTAGGAAGGTTTCCAAACCTCTAAATGTACTTTAAATGTCCTTCTGACTTTAAAAGTACCTACTCAGTGCTATATGCACCAACTGGAAAGAATAGAAAGATGATTGATCCATCAGTGTCCTCTTTCCAAAGTGCCTAAATTAAATAAATGAATTTCCACTTAGCTCTTTGTTGCTTTTAGAAATTGTGACCTTCCAGTGTGCATGTTACTGATACCTGCCCTGCTGGAAAGGCTCTACCCCAGTTGTTGCTAAATATATTAAAATCCCTGCCTGTGTCCCTTCTATTCAAGCATGTTTTATTTTGTTTGTCTTTCAAAGGGACAAAGACATCATCATGGAATGTAAGAAATTCCTTGGATTGCATTGTCCCCAGGAATGTCCTTCCCTGCTCTGTGATTACTTGCTGGGTCCTAAGGACAAAACAAGTTTGCAGCTGGCACTGAGGTAACCCTCATCCCTTCCAAGACTCCGCAGGCTGCTGTGGTATCAGTGCTGGGGACACTGCTAGTGGCCACATCCTTATGGGAGAACTCTGTGCTATCGCATGCACCTCAATCTTTTCTTCTCTGAAAAGGAATGTTCTGGAGAAGCACTTGCCTCAGTGCATCTCATCTGTGTTCTTCCATGTCCTGAGGACCTGCCGCTGTTCCAGTGAACGCTTTAAACATCTCTGTTCTCCTTCCAAGTTCTCAAGCTGCTGCTGCCTTTCAACTCCATGTTTCCTGCGCTTTGGGCTTTTTGAGCAAATAAGAGTCCTGAACCAGGTGAGTTCCTCCTAGTGCAGTCAGCATGTGGAAGTGTGCAAATAGAGGCACAGGTGAGCTCGTGGATTCTCCACCACTGTTCAGTGTTGGGCAAGGTGCCATCTACTGTGTTTCTCTGGGAGTCTGGACAGTCTGGACCAATTGATGACACACTTTCTCCCAGTTCTGTTTTTTAGGCTGTCATTGTTCTGGAGTCAGTGACAGAGAGAGGGGGAGGAGAATTCATTATTCCCATTTAGAGCTATATGAAAAATATAGGAAACAACACACTACCTGTTTAGCCCTCACTCTGTGGATGATACTCTGCTAAGTGTTCTTAAATATTCTGGTTGGTCTAATATTCAATACAACTCTAGGAATATTTTCCCGACTTTATATTTGAGGAAACTGAGGCTCAGGGAAGTTAAGTGATTCCCCAGCATCACACGTGTGTCCTGGCAGAATCTAGACTCAATGCAGAAACCCATATCACATATAAATAATTATTTAACTTCCATCCTCTGTAATTCTCAAGCTCTTTGTTTTCTTCTTTGGTGCTTTCTGAAGATCATTTTTCCCTGGTTGACTCCTAAGTGCACTAGCTACTCCACCTTTGTGCCCTCTTCAGACTCTCCTTCTCTTTCTCACTCTTAAAAGTTGAAGGTCCTCATGAGCTTTCGGTCGTCATCTCGTTCTACACTCCACTCCTAAGGAACGATATCCACATATGCTGCTTCCAATGGGAAGTCTGTCTTTAGATGTTTCTTGGCCACTTTATGGAGTCCATGTGCTTTCTCCCCTTCTTGAGATGCCTCATTCCAGATTCTGGTGAGAGAATCCCCTTTTCCCTGTCTCTGATTGTAATAGGAAACTTAATTGAAATAATTTAGCATGATTACTGTTTTTATATCTTTTATCTCTTCCAAACTGAACTCTCCAGAAGAATAGGTTTGGCATTCTCTTTTTTCACCTCTGTATTCTCAGAACTATCATATATCCAATATAGAAATATGAAGTTTTAAAATATAACCTGGAACTTCCCTGCTGGTGCAGTGGTTAAGAATCCGCCTGCCATTGCAGGGGAAACGGGTTCGATCCCTGGTCCGGGAAGATGGCACATGCCGTGGAGCCACTAAGCTTGTGGGCCACAACTACTGAGCCTGTGCTCTACAGCCCGTGAGCCACAACTACTGAGCCCACGTGCAGCAACTACTGAAACCCGCACGCGTAGAGCCCGTGCTCCACAAGAGAAGCCATCGCAATGAGAAGCCCGCGCATCACAACGAAGAGTAGCCCCTGCTCGCCACAACTAGAGAAAGCCTGCGCACAGCAACAAAGACCCAGCACGGTGAACAATAAATAAAATTTAAAAAATAAAATAAAATATAAACCACTGAAATAAATGAATGATGAGAATGATGAGTAGAATTTATCATCCATGTTTCAGTATGCCTTGCAAATTAAAGCTACTTCTTCTTGTAAGGAAAAGAAAATCCAAATGTCATCAGGGGGAGAGTTTCATAAATTAAACAAGAAAATAATTTGAAACAATATAGAGGTAAGCATATTTTATTATACTGAATACACTATAAAGGTGAACATATTATATGAACAAAACTATTTTAAATACCATACATAGTATGACTGAGATAAAGTAGAAGAATAAATAGATGACTACATTAGAGCCCTTTGCACTTTAATCACTATCATTTTGACTCCTGGTCTGATCATTTCTAAATCTCTACTGTATATGAGTCTAGTTCTGATACTTGCTCTGTCTCTTCAAACTGTGTTTTTCACCTTTTAGTATGGTAAGTTTCTGTTGAAAGTTGAACATGATGTATGGGGTAAAAGGAACTGAGGTAAATTGGCCTTTAGGGTGAGGAGTTACATTTCTCTTGCTACGAGGTTGGCTGTGTTTACTTCTAGTCCTGGGCTGTGTTTCTGCCCTCTTTATTTTCCATATCAGCCAAGCTGGCTTATCCTTTGGGATTGGTCTTCTTGAAAGTAGATTTATTAGACCTGTTTGACAAGTAACCACCATAGGTGACAGGTCTATATCTTGTTCACCATTTTATCATTAATACAGAGTTCATAATAATTATTCCAAATAATTATTAACAAAGAGTATTCTTAGATTTTCCATTAGACCTCCCATCAGAAGCTTCTACTGACCTCGCGTCAGAGCCTTATATTGAAGTAATTATTAAGCATCATTAGATGATTCAGTACATTTCTCCTGAGCTCTTGGTTCATCATTCTCCATCTCACAGTGAAGACGTAGGGTGGTGAAAATGTAGGGCATAGGATGCTAGATAAAATTAGCCTTCTCTGCTTTCCTGGTGTCAGAGTCTTTGTAATGTTATACGTTCTTTTTCATTTAGTATTTTTCTGGGCAGGGGTTGTCTTGCTACTACTGAATTACTTCCTTTATCATCTTGAGTTGAGTATCTTAAGAGGGAAGCAAAAATGGAAACATAAAGGGCCCATACCATGATTTTCCATAATGTGCAATACATCATTGATTTGCTTCTCCATTCAACTTTCTTGGAAAGCTGTCCTCGCATTTGATGTACTGAGGTAAAAGGAAAACAAATGCAAATCTGACTATGATGAGAGTGAAAGAAGTAAAGTGACTCCCCAGGTGAAATAATGACAATGGGAGTTCTTCTCTTGTTACCCTTCCACTTGCTCCAGAATGGGTTCTGCTGATTAATTTCAGCAAATCAGCTCTCACTAAGGTCAGTTCTATCTGTTTCCCTTGTAGTGGATGGTTTCAAGCACAGAGCAGCTTACTGACATTCAACATCATATTCATCAAAATAATGATACATTATCACTGTAAGTGATTAAATGTCAGGATTTAAAGTAAATCAAATCTTGAACATTGATATGAGTTTTCAGTACATCAAATCCATGAAATCTCTTCAGAAGCAAAAAATAGTTCAAAAAAGGAAAACAATGCAGAGAAAAAAATAATCCACATCCATTCTAGGTTCCACCCTATGTCTCTCCTCCAATTCAGATGGCAAATATCTCAAACCTATTTTCTGTATATATTGTCATTCCCTTCTCTTATTCATCCTTCCACCTTCTCCACTATGGTTTCTGCTGATTAATTCTACCAAACAAGCTGTCACTAAGTGGCCAATGCCATCTCTTTTCCCAATGTAGGAGCACTTTCCATCTACGTTTGCACGAATGCATTGAATCTTCTAAGCAGTTTCAGTCATTCAGACATGGTCTTCTCATTTTTCTCTCTTGTCCTGTTAACATATGGCCATTCCCCTTGCTTTCCTTTGTAGCGTTCCCTCGCTTTTAACGTTAACGTCATAGGATTCAATTTTCAGTCCTTTTCTCATGTGATACTCTCCTCCTGTTTGATCACTTCTTCTGTTCCATGCTTTACACTTCATGGAATTGCTTATAAATTGCTATCTCCACTATCGAATGGACATTTGCACTGAAATGTCTACTAGTTAACTATAGGTAATATCTACTGCTTTAATTTCTATATCCTCGCATGACATGATCCACCTTCTGCTGGGGGAATTCCATTTTCCCACCTTCTCACTGTAGCACTAAATTTAACCGATATTAATTTCTACTACAAATTAGTACTATTTTAAAAATAATTAAATTTAATTGTGAGTTAACTGATTTTTTAAAATTATTTATCTATTTATTTGGCTGTGCCAGGTGTTAGTTGTGGCACACGGCATCTTCATTGCTGCGTGCATGATCTTCATCGCGGCATTCGGGATCTTTGGTTGCAGCATTCGGGATCTTTTAGTTGTTTGCGGCATGTGGGCTCTTACTTGTGGCATGCAGGATCTAGTTCCCTGACCAGGGATGGAATCCGGGCCACCTGTACTGGGAGAGCAGAGTCTTAAACACTGTACCACCAAGGAAGTCCCTGTATTAACTGATTATTGTTTTTAGGTTACTTTCCTTTAAAAAAAAAAATCAGAGTTACCCAAAGCAGAATTGGATTAGCTATGTTCACCTCTAGGTCCTGAGGGCAACCCACGACCTGGCTAGAAGAAGTCTATTTTTATTTCTAACGTGAAAATCGTAATGATGGGTCAAGGAATTGTAACATACATTCTTTCATCAGGTTGCCCATTCAGGCTTGGTGTTTCTTTCTCTTTTTTTTATTTTAGTGGTACGCGGGCCTCTCACTGTTTTGGCCTCTCCCATTGCGGAGCGCAGGCTCCGGACGCGCAGGCTCAGCGGCCATGGCTCACGGGCCCAGCCGCTCCGTAGCATGTGGGATCTTCCCGGACCGGGGCACGAACCTGTGTCCCCTGCATTGGCAGGCGGACTCTCAACCACTGCGCCACCAGGGATGCCCCTTGGTGTTTCTTTTTTAAAGAAAAAAAGCAAAACAGGAAGTTTTCTCTAGTAAGAATTTAATGCACAAGGAAAACTCATAAACTTAGTTAATACAAAGTATGTATTTATTCTCTTAACCACATTGTATACATGCACATAATATTATGTAAATAAAAGTAATTTAAATCTTTATAAATAGTGAAATAAATATTAAAATAGATAAATAAATATTTAAGTAGATAAGTAAGTAGATAGATCAGCATGGGCATCTATGAGGGACGAGTGCCTGTAGAGTAGAACATCATGTTGCTTAATATTCCTGAAAACACTTGACAAATTAATTCAATTCAGGGCATGATGAGAGCAGAAATGAGAGTCTTTGACATGGCAGCACAGGTGGAAGTATGGTCTTGTTAGTCACTGAGAATCATTTCGGTGTTGAACCAGGTGTGTGTCATTCCTTCCTCCTGAGTCTTTCTTACAAGTTCGTTGATGAAGAGAAGGATCTCATGACTTCTGCTCTGACAATCTCCCAGGCACAAGGGCTGTACTTCTTGTCTTGCAGATAGACAGTGATTCTGTGGAAGTATTTCCTCACAGCCAGGATGGAGTCCTCCTTCAGCAGGGGAGTCCCTTCCAGCCCCGCCTCCTGCATCAGACAGGCTTGCAGGTCAGTGAGCTGCTGATAAAGTGCAGTGCAGAACTTGTCCAGGAGGGTCTCATCCCAAGCGGCAGCCGAGCCCTCTGTGCTGAAGAGCTGGAAGGTCTGCTGGATCATCTCATGGACGACAGCGATGGCTTGAGCCTTCTGGAACTGGTTGCCTCCAAACGCCTCCTGGGGGAATCCAAAGTCATTTCTGTCCTTCAGGCAGGAGAAGGGGGAGATTCTCCTCATCTGTCGCAGGAGCATGAGGGCCCTCGTGTTAGCCAGGCTGTGGGTCTGAGGCAGGTTGCAGCCCAGAGAGCAGTTGGAGTGGCAGCTGAGCAGCACCAGGGCCAGGAGTAAGGACAAGGTTGGGGCCATCGGGGACCCTGTAGATGCTGCCGGCCTGGCTGAGGTGGGGACTCTGTGAACCCTGCTCTCTAGGTTCTCTGAAGACCTTCCTTCAGGCCTGGGTCTTAAATGGGAGTGAATTGGTTTCCATTTTCTGAATGTTCCCTCTTACTTTCTACTTCTGTTTTTGCTTTTCATTTTGCACTCTCCAGATAGGTTAGGGCAGCGTTTCTCAACCACTGTTTTTCATCCTTGCCTCCCCTTCTCCTGCCCACAGAACCTTTCTAGATATTTTTTTTCCATATGGCCCCCCTATGAAATTTTGATACACAGATATACTGTGTACATCGGTATGTACTCCATGCATATCTCTACTTTATAAATAGAAAAAGAAAGTGAAAAGTTTTTTCTTTTTATTCAAAGCAGTGGTGAGTATGACAAAAATATTTAGTCTAAAAATTAGCTGTAAAAGCTACTGCAATTAATTTAACATTTTGGTTAGGTGTGCAGAATGACTTTTAATGTAATACATTTACTTAATAAATAGGAATGTATCAAAATACATATTCAATAAAAATTTATACAAATACTTCATAAGAATACCAATGTATAGATATATTTAAAAATCTATCAAAACTGCTAAAACCATTGAAAATTTAAATGATTTTCTTAACTTTTATTTTTAACTAATCTTAGTTTTGATTCATATCATAAAATGATTTCTAACTTCACTAGCTGCTAGATATTCCTCTAGATATTGTCAACAACTTTTTCTCTTTAGGACTAGACATAATTATTGATCTCCTAGATAACTTTTTTAGAATTAAATAATAAAATACAACCTATTTGTGCTTAATTCCCGATGCCCACATCACACTGAGGCTCAAACATAAGCAAAATCCGCAAGACAGACAAGGACAGCTCATAAGTAAGCAGAGGGCACCTCTCACATCATGACTTTGAATCCAGTCATATGATGGAGAGAATGAATGTAATGAAACATCAAGCCACCATAGCTTGTAGCACTGATCCTGCATATTGTGTATCTTCCATGCACTCAATGTCAATGCCTCTCGTCTCATACACAAGAAAACCCAAAGAGAAAAATGAATACAAAGGAATGAGATTTTGCTGGATAGGGTTGAGCTTTGGAGTGCCACCCACCATTGTAGTAGCTAAGATTTGTTCGCACCCCTAACAACTACTGTTTGCACCCGTGGGAGCGATCTGCTCCCAGATGATTTAGGAATCATCATCGATTTGAATCTTTCTCTGTATTTTTGCATTGAATTTCAGATTCCCCAAAGGACTGTCAGAGGTTCCAATCCAAGCCTATTCTTTTCAAACAAAAGAAAACCATCTTTGTAATTAATTGAGAACTGGATAAATGTTGATTGGTATCATGGAAAGAATTCACTTTCAACTCTGATCATGAATTCTTTTATTTTGCAGTGGATGTTCTGTGGCCTCTGCCCCCTCTAATACCGATCTTTCAATAAATAATAGGTATGTGACTATCTGTGGCAAATCAGCTCTGTAGCAACTGGACTCTGTCGTATTCTCTGTGGTATCCTCGGCACCAGGCCCAGTGTAATCACGCAACAGGTAATTTTTTTTTTTTTTTTTTTTTTTTTGCGGCACGTGGGCTTCTCACTGTTTTGGCCTCTCATATTGCGGAGCACAGGCTCCGGACACGCAGGCTCAGCGGCCATGGCTCACGGGCCCAGCCGCTCTGCGGCATGAGGGATCTTCCCAGACCGGGGCACGAACCCGTGTCCCCTGCATCGGCAGGCGGACTCTCAACCACTGCGCCACCAGGGAAGCCCGAACAGGTACTTTTAACGAAAGCAGTTTCTCAGATGGTCTCCTCCCACTGGAAGGCAGTTACGAATGACCAAGCTATTTTCCTTTGTCACCGTCGTATTTGCTGGGATTATAATAGACAGTGGCTGGTATTCCCACTCTACTCCTACTGGTATCAGTCATGCCTACTGAGTTTGTTGCTAAAACCACTAGGATTCTCTTTCCTTTAAGGAGCCTATGGCTCTGGGGATTCAAGTTGTAAGAGCAGCACAATTTTCAGCCGTTGCCCGGCACTCTATTAAACTCAGGAAGATGGCCTCGTCGCTAATTTGTCCTCTACTAGGTCATGACAGAAAATAACCAGCTTGATGTCACATACAGAGCCATGTATCTGAACTCAAAGTCTCCCTGATTCACACAGGTCACAGCAACCAGACAATTAACCATGTTACTCTTCGGTGGATCTTTACGGATGTGGCAATGACTACCTATATCCTGAGATTCCTTGGAGACTCCTCACAAAGACTCATGAATGATCCTTTTCCTCCTGTGTCTTCTTTCCCTTTCAAGGGACGATGGGGTCCATTTCAGTTTGATTTCCAAATTTTGACACATAATAATTAAAGCATTACTGCAGGTTGGAAATCAAGAGTTTGGATTCTGAGTCCTTGGTCTGCTCTTTTGGCCTGGTAAATGGCTCATTCTTCTTTATTTACATGAATATATTCTCTCTTCTGGATGCCAAGACATGTAGCCTTCAATGCCCTTTCTGGTCTGAATGTTTCCGTCCCCGCAAAATTCATATTTGGAAGTCCTAACCCCCAAAGTGATGGTATCAGGTGGCGGGCCCTTTGGGACTTGATTAGGGTGTGAAGATGGAGGCCTCACGATGGAATCAGTGCCCTTATCAACGAGGTCAGAGATAAATGCCTCCCTCACCTGCTGTATGATGATACAAGGAGAACTCTGCAGTGTGAGACCTGAAGCAGGCTTTCACCAGAAGTGGACCGTTTCTGTATTGTAAATAAGTTCATTTGTATCATTTTTTTTAGATTCCACATATAAATGATATTTCTCTTTCTCTGTGGGTCAGATTGTTTTTTAATGAAGTGTGTGCAAGCAAGAACATTAGTTTTTCCCCTCCACCCCACCCAGAACTTCATTAGGACAAATAGTGTAAAGATGAAAAGTGGTCTTATGCACTGAACTTGTCTCCTCGTCTATTAATCATCCAATAATTTCCCAACTTCTTTGCAGTGAGATTTCCACAAGGATAAATCCAGGCCATGTAATGTGAGCAGAAGTGCTCTTGCCCTGTATAGTCCTGGCCCTTGAAAACGTCCCATGTGATGCACCAGACATTTTCCCTTTACCACTGAGTGGAATAGACTCAAATACTGCAGAAAAATTTGCAGTCACCTGTTGATGATGGAAAAATCCACAAAACAGGGAGTACCCATGTCCCCGAATCACTCTTTGGAGAGCAACTTAGAACATCCATCTGAGCAGGAATGCCTGCCTTGTGTTCTTATACCAGGGAAAGATAAGATTCTATTATGATCAAATTCCTGACAGCATTCTCTTTACCCGTTACAGCAGTCAGCATTAAGTTAACTGACAAATATCTTTAACACCACACTATCCAAAAAACCTTTCTATACTTCATGTGTTGAAAATAGGAAATACCTCTCCCAAAACTTAAGTAATCTTTTAAATTACGTTATAAAATTATTTATACAAGAAAAGAGATTGTGTTCTGTCAAAACCTTTTTTAAAATCATGATTTTCTTTTCAGACATTTTTCAGCCTGTGAGGAAACACAAGTCGAGATTGCTTTGGACTTGAACACTAATGTAATTGAATGAGAAGTGTCACGAGTATAAAAAATATTCTGTATTTGTTGACATTTCTTTGAGGATTCTTACATAAGGGAAAGGCACCTTTTAATTTCCACTCTGACAACCTCCCAGGCACAGGGGCTGTATTCCTTTGCCTTCAGATAGACATGGATTCCATGGAAATACTCCCGGGCAGCACGTCCCAAATCTCGACAATCCAGATTGTCTTTTTTCATCTGCTCCAGTCGGTGCAGCCTCAGATGAAGGCTAGAGAGAAGTTTATCGAGGAGGGTGTTGTTCCAGGCAGCACGGCTGTCCTCCGTGGTGAAGAGGTTGAAGATCTGCTGGAGCATCAGATGGTGGTGACAGGTGCCTTGAGTCACCTGGATTGGGGTGATATTCTCTCTTTTCCAAGGAAATTTGAAGTCGGTTCTGTCCTTTAGGCACCACTGAGAGGGGATCCTTTGCATCTGTTCCAAATGTTGGAAGACGTCCTTGTTTTCCTGGCTATGGCTTCTAGGCAAGTTCCAGCCAAGAGAGTAAGCAGGGATAGAGCAGAGCAGCACTCCTGCCACTAGCAAATAGATCTGGGCCATTAAGAATGAGTGATTCACTAGACGGCCGCCAGGAGAGGCGTGGGCACCGCCAAACAATTGGAGGGAAGCTTCCTTCCCTGGAACTGTGGACAGCGTCCTTCCCTAGGCGGCCGGTAGAGGGCGCAGGGTTTGTTTGGGAAACGCCGACGATTAAGTTTGCCTTCTGCAGCTGTCTCCTGCAGCTCGAGAGACAGGGCGAAAAGTAGTCCCTGCGGCTGCTTTAATAATCAGCATAGTGCGCGAAACACCTTGGTTTTCTCGGTGCTGAGTGTTGAAGAGGAAGCCTTGTGGCGGCCTCGCCAGAGAATTTTTGTCTGGCTGGCAACAAGAACTTTGCATTTTCAGGCTTCCCCTGAGTTTTGCGCTTTATTTTCTCACAGAAACTTGAGCGAGGCAATTTTTGGGAAAGAAGCCTTTTTCTGAGCGGTCTGAGGTGGGGAATCAGAGCGATCCCCAGCCGCAGAGAAAGGGGAGCCGATTTTTCCGATTCGGGCTCGTTTCTGGCGCGAGACAGCGAAGGCCCAGAGAAAGGGGAAGGCGGCGGCGGCGATGGGACGACAGGACGGTGTTGGGGACGAGTCGGGGCGCGGCCACCACCGGGGCCGAGGACGCGGGAGCTGAGCGCCCCTGTAGATTCTCTGGGACTTCATGGAGTCTTTCAAGGATACAGCGTTAAAGTGAGGGAGAAAGTATTGAATATCTGACAAGTAGGAATATTAAAAAAATTCACAGCCTTTTTTTACATCTTAAAATTAATTTTATATTTAACTTAATTCATATGATATTTAAATTAAATATTTTAAATGTTTGATATTTTTATAAATTTATGTTAAAATATTTTCAATATTAAGCATAGAATATTAAAATATATTTTCATATTAAAATATAGCATTTTATTAAACTTTATTTAAACTATATTGTCTTTATACTAAAGTAAGTATTTCATATAATTAATTATTTGTTTATTTATTTTAGGCTGGGTTTATTTATTTTAGGCTGGGTTCAGTCTTCATTGCGGTGTGCAGGCTTCTCATTGTGGTGGCTTGTCTTGTTGAGGAGCACAGGCTCTAGGTGCGCAGGCTTCAGTAGTCGTGGCTCGCGGGTTCCAGAGCACAGGCTCAGTAGTAGCAGCACATGGACTTAGTTGCTCCACGGCATGTGGGATCTTCCTAGACCAGGGCTCGAACTCGTGTCCCCTGAGTTGGCAGGCGGATTCTTAACCACTGCGCCACCGGCAAAGCCCCGAGTATTTAATATAGTTTTACTTTTCTATCTTTAATGGAAGCCAACTCATTTATATTGTCAAGATTACTTTTATGCTTGTTTTTAATTGAGGGAATTACCATGTTTGACAATTTCTAATGACCCCGTGATAGTCTTAACTGATTTTTAACTCACGTTCCTGAAATGTCTTTCCCAGGACCTCACCTTGACTATAAGGTTAGAAAGAAGAGTTGGTGTGTACAAGCAATTGAGGACGTTTAGCAGGTCAGACTTTTTCATTTTTCTTTAGTAAGAATTTTATACACTAAGTGGAATTTGCCCAGATTTCATTTACATCATGAAGGCTTACTTTGTAAGACTGTCAGGGCCATGCAAATGGAGGTCAGCTTCATTTCTTTACTTAAAAGTTTTATATTTTGTTCCTCGTGCATATTTTGGGATTAAGTTTCATTTTAAACTATTGCATTAAAACATCCTTTATCTTGATGACTTAGATTTGGTGCCTTCTTACCATTCGTGCTTAAGAGAAGTACTAGCTTAACGTTGCCCTAATGCTAACCCAGGAAATAGCTTTTGAATTAGAGTATTGTGCTGTTCCATGGCTGAAAATCTAGGAATGCTTTAATTCTCATCATCTCTCCCCCATATATATATTTCTTACCATTTTCCTGGTCTCTACAACATTATTTTAATGTCTTTTTTTAAAGGAAGGAAAAACCCTTTTGACTGCCTTCTGATTTTCTCAACTCACACCCCCTTGGCTATGGTAACCACAAATCTGATCATTTTCTCTGAGGTTATGTTTGTTTTTAAGGTATAATTTAATCTGTGTCTTAAAAATTAACACCAGAGGTGGTCTGAAACAAAATAAGGTGAGGAAAAGGACTATTTATCTCATTTATACTAGTCACAGAGCAGGCTTTTTTTTTTTTCTTGTGGGGAGGAGGTCAAAACACTTTCTTAGATGCTGCAAAGAGCCTCAGGTGCCGTAGGATTTCTCTCCGTAATGTACGGGGCACTGCTCTAAGGGTGGAGACTAGGTCTCTACTCCTTCGCAGGCCTACAGGCAATCCTTCTCCTAGAGTTTGCATTTGGGGGCCTCAACATGCAGACCCCTGAGTGTTAAGGAACCTGTAGTCAGAGCTTCTCTTGGCTGGGCTGAGGGTGGACTATACAGGTTACCATTTGTTATATTAATACAAAAGGCTGCTATCATTCACTCTGTTCAAATTCTCAGCCTGTACTTTGCAAACTTTATTTTATTTGATCTAGGCAATGTCTTGTGTGACCTCCATTTTTTAAAAGAGGAAATGAAAATCTGATGTCATTTAAATTCAGGAGCCCCAGATTTTTGTCAGAGTGGAGCCTTCTGCTGCTCCCAGGCCCTCGTCTTCATCAGCTCTGAGCACTGGCCCTCAGCTGCACTGAGCACGTGGTGCTTCCTTCATCCTAATCCTGCCTCTAAAGTCTGTCCTCCCTGCTCCCTGGAGGGCAGTCACCATCCCTGCCTCACTTTCCTGGAATCCACATTGCCAAGCGCATTGTCACATATATACGCAGTCAGAACATTTCTGGTGACGGAATGAAGAGAACTGCATGAATTCACCCTTGCTGTTCATTTTTATGTCACCATTATCTGTAAACTTTCAGAAAATGTGAGCTATGGTCCTGTAAAGAAATGTGGAAGAATTTAAATCTGATGTATGAGTCCCTTTAGAGGAGAATGCAGAGAGGTGAGGCTAGTTGTATTTTGGTGCAATTTAAGAAGTGGCAAAACAGAGTACAGTGTCAAACCTCTAAGTATTCGTATTAGAACTGAAAAAGAGATATATTGAGACTCAGGTTTTTATTTCAACCTTGGGTCTCATTTAGATGAATATATCCTATTGGACTGATACTCTTTCATGTTCCAGGAGTGTGTTTAATTTCCAGTGTAATAAAAGACTTGATGTTGTGACATTCTATGTTGCCCATAAATGGCCTATTTAAGAATCTCATTTGCAGGCAGGTACCCACAGCAGCTGGATACAGGCTCCCACAGCCAGACACCTGCATCACCAGGCTCACCGGGGCCTGCCACCCTCCTCACTGAGGACACCCAGGATGATGTTCTCCAGCCCTGTCTGCACCCTTAGCTGTCACCTGGCCCAGAACCACAGGCTGCCAAAGCAGGAGACCCTCACAGTCCTGCCCCTAACAGGGAGAATCTTCTTTGTTTTCCTGCCTGAAGGACAAGAAGGTTTTCAGGTTCCATCAGCACCAGCTGGCTGACAGCCAGTTCCAAAACGCTCAGGCCGCCTCATTCTCCATGAGACGATACAGCACTTCTCCATCGTCTTCAGCACAAAGAGCTGAAATTCCTCAGTGGGCTTGATCAACAGTGGGCAGATCTGGAGACTAGTTTGGTGCAGGAGATGGAGAGGAAAAGACCCTGCTGGGCAGTGAGGACTCCAGCCTGACTTTGAAGAACTTCCAAAGGACCAGGCTCGATCTGAAAAGAAAGTCCACAGCTGCTGTGCCCAGGACAATATGAGAGTGGAAGTTAAGGCGTGAAAATCAGAGTGTGCTTTCCCTGTATGTTCAACCTCAGAGAACGCAGGAGTGGGAAAAGGAGACCTGGACCCAATCTTGTACAATGGAGTCTTCTCTGCTTAGAGGTGGCCTCTAGCGCGTCCATATTCACTCCCTTCAATGACTTTTCTTCTGATTTAGTTGTAAATACATCGAGTCACCTCAGCACATTGTTTTTCAACAGTAAGTGGAACAATACTTTTGAATGGAGAGAAAATTTATTTTTAATTTGTAATAATTAGAATTTATTTCTCTATGATGATTGTTATATTTACCAAATTTATTCTTCATATTATGATATGGTCAGCTTTGTATCTTGTTTTCCTTTGCTTTGGGGGTGCAAAAGGTATATTTTAAGTGTTAGGTTTAACTCATACTCTTAAAGAAAATCAGAGTGTCCTTAAACCTTTAATCTGCCTTAAAATCCAACAGGAACATAAATAGTTTTATTCATTTCATTGGTCCTTAAAATATTTTGAAGTATCTCTGCTTTCAGGATTTTACTTGTGTTTTTTAATATATTGGTAGATAAAATAAACATATTACTTTCTTAGTGGAGCGCTCTGTCAGAGAAGACAGGCCTTAAAGAGCAAAATTTCGCTTGAAACCCTTTCTAGGTTATGAGGGAGAAGCACAAGGCATTATGACAGGTTAGAGCAGCTGGAGCTATTCTCTTTTACTTGTTCTTTCTTGGAGAAAGCATGTCTAATGGTTGCTGATTCAGTTTCAGCAGTTGCATGATCAAAAAACTGTGAAATACATTATAGAATCATGGAATTTAAACTTCAACAAAGAAGTGTGACTATCCCGTGTATTGTTGGCACTGTGGTGGGTGCCAGGTGCAATGAAAAAAGTAGACACATTGCCCGCTGTCACAGAGCTTGCAGTCTGGTGGGGATATGGGTAACTAGGTGTTCAATGAAAGGAATGCTAATGCTGTGACAGGGCAAGTACAGGTTCTTGGGAGTATGTGGGCTTGCATGGATCAGGGAAAGCTTCTGCAAGAGCAGTTGGTAAGCTGGCATCCCAGGGGTCTGCAGGAGTTTGCCAGGGAATTACATGCTGGTCAAGTTTGGCCATGTGTGGAGATCATCTAGGGTAGCAGGTAAATATGAGGGTTTGGAGCTAATGACATTTGTTTGGAGATGTGACCCTGGGTAAAGACATGCATATGGAAGTCAACAGTCATAGAGAGGACGTTTGGAACTATTTGGGAGGTTGAGACTATATGTGCAGAGAGGATGAAGTGTGGGACTAGCATAGATCTTTGAGGAACACCAATTCCCTAAGATGAGAGTGTGGAGTCAACAAAGGAAGGAGAGAAGGAGGGGCAGAAAAGCAGAGGATGGTGGTGACAGGGAGACCAGATGAGCGTCAGACTTTAAAATGGCGGGTATAATAACAAGTATCTGATGCTTCGCACATGTCAGCCAAGTCTGCTTCACGTTGATCTCTAACCTCAGTAAGATGTAGCTTATTGGCAATATCTTATTACCTAATAAGTATCTTAAGAAATTAATCTCAATTTTCAAGATATTTTTTTCCTCTCATTTGTTTTAAGCAAGGGTCTTAGAAGACCCTTAAGGCTTCATTGATAAAGCATTCAGCTTTATATATATAATCAGGATTTTTCATTGGAGAGTTTTATTCACTACTTCAAAATGTCATTTTTTATGGATAAATTGCATAAAAATTTGTAATCTGCATCAAAATGCTTTTAATTTCAGCATGATGTAAATATAATATATTACTTTCTACTTAATATTGATAAATATCTTCAGTGCCAATGCACTGACTGCATTTTGTTTTGATGCCCACTAGAGATCCATGGGTATTTGCAATCTAGTGTTTGGTACATCTGTGAGAATATTGCATTTGCTCGTAGAATTTAAAAATGTGTTTGTATGCTTTGCACAGTACTTAAAAAGATGATCCTATTTTAATTCACAGAGGTAGAATTTTTGCATAACAAAATTATGAGCTCAGTAAGGCACAAATATGGCATTATATCAATATCTTCTGGGGACCTCCCTGGCGGTCCAGTGGTTAAGACTTCTCCTTCCAATGCAGGGGGCGTGAGTTCGATCCCTCGTTGGGGAGCTAAGATCCCACATGCCTCAGGGCCACAAAACCCAAACTTAAAAAAAAAACAAGCAATATTGTAGCAAATTCAAGAAAGACTTTAAAAATGGTCCACATCAAAAAAAATCTTAAAAAAATATGTATCTTTTGAGTGGACATGAAATAATGGCTTTTACTCCTTTGTGCATACCTGTCACTATAACAACTATCATTGCTATGTTTAATATGTCCCTGGTGCTTAAAATAATCTGCTCACTTAAGATAAGTTTATGACTTGTTATATTCTCATGATATAGAGCATATAACATGCGATGGTATGTTGAATGGAATATAGTAGTCTCATTATCCCTATTCTAAAGCTGAGAAAACTGTACTATAGGAAAAAGAAAACAATTGCCCTAAATCATGCATGAAGCCGAAGGAAGACTAAGGAGATGCCGAGCTAACGAATTTACTGGTCACCTGAGAAGACAAGAGTACCCACAAGAGAAGATGCAGCAAGACTGTCATTTTCAAACACTTTTACTGACACAACTATGTTGAGCTCATTACACTTATCGCTTTTATTAACAACTCTGAGGACCAATGATGTCCCTAACAGTGTGCAGGTTACTGGGTGGGAATAAGAAGTGTAGCTGGAGAGTGAGCTGAGTGCTACGGTACCTGATGTAGATGGAGATCTCTTTCCTAAGCCTGATAAGACTATGCTGTTCCACTCCCAAGTTTGCTACGACCCTATACTGCTCTGCCTCCCCTTTGGCCTCCTCTTGTCCCTGGTTGTTCAGCCACAAACATGGCCAGGAGTTCTGCATCCCTGCTGCTGCAGAGCCTGTCCCATGAGAAAGGAAAGGCGAAAAGTCCTCAGCTGTACACTTTCATTAAGGCTAAATTGAGAACTGGGGAGCTGAGCTGCTTTGCCCAGCCTTCATCAGGACGCAAGAAGGCCTTGGAGTTAGATGAAAGTTATTCTCCATCAAAATATTTGGGGTCCTCTGGTTTGTTCCATTTCCTTCTGAACTTGAGACCTCAGGAATGCCAAATTCCAGTGCTGTTTTGGGGAATATGTGAAGTTTCTTGTCTCTGTTCCTAGAGGCTGATTGGGACATTGGGAATCTATGTGCCTGTGTAACCCGAAACATTCCAACCCACGGCTGTTTACAGATCAGTATCATGATGGAGAAGGGGAAGGACTGGGAAGTCCAGTTCCTGAGACTCGTTCTTTAATGGATTTTCTCAATTTGTAAAGCCCCTCAGCATTTGTCAAATTCCTATGCTTTTGTATTTGCTTTGTGAAGGGCTGTATTCATCATGACACAAATGAAGGTGGCTGAGATGGTAGAGGGTGTGCAAGGCCACTGTCAGACTCTCTCCCTAACCTTCCTCTGCCTCAAACACTCAAAGTCAGCTCTCAGTCAGAACTGGAGAACCTCTTCCTTTCCCTAAACCCAGTTCCTGGACTACTGCATCCTTCCCCCAAATGCAGCAGAGACAAAAGAAAACATTCTCTTTTAGAAGAAACGATTTACTTGTGAAGAATGAACTTTGCTGTTTTTGAGAGAGACCATTTTGTTTTCAGAAGATGCCTTACCCCAAGGCTTCCTTCCATAATCTGTTCCCAGTGGGACTCCCTCGTGTCAACCTCTTGCTGGACTAGGACCCTGGAATTCCACAGGGCCAGCTAGCAAGAGGGATGCCTGAGATGACAGAAGATATGAATCACCTTTCTGAAGAGAGGGTGGGGCTGGTGTCACATGAGTGCCTTTCAGGTGAGCTCTGCAAACCCAAAATAGGAGCCTGGGTGTGTCTAGGGAGAGTGGAAGCAAAGAGAGAGTGGAACATGCTGAGCAGACTGTTCTACTGGGAAGAGATTCTTTCAAGATTAATGCCCAGGAACTAGAATTATTCGAGGTCAGAGGTTCAATGACACTAATAGTAAGGTCCATATGTGTAGAGCGGTGTCATTTCAAAGCTCTTTCACACACATTGCCCCAGGCAATCATCACAACAATCCTGGGACTCTCCCAGACACAGACTATGAAACTTAGGGAGGTTAAGTTGTCCGAGTCATTATCCAAAATTTTGCCCCCAAAACAGTCATTGTTCCACCACGTCTCACACTGTCACTTGATGGGTAAGTGCCATGGCCCAGCTTTCACATGGACGAGCAGAGCCTGGGTTAGAAGTGTCCCAGGTCCTGACTTCTTTGCTTTCTAGCTCTGAGTGTCTCCTCTGGGGGGCCATTTCTGAGAGTACAGGCTCTAGGAGGTGACATTGCCAGCAATTATAGACCTGGGACTGTATGGAGAAGAGAACTAAGATCAAACCTGGGAGAGCCCAGGATTAGAGAGCAGAACCTTACCTTTCATAGCTCCTGCTTTTTTCTTCCTGCTTCTGCGTTGCTGCTGAAAGCCGCAAAAATGAAAGAGTTCACAAGCTATTTTGTGCCTTTCTCATACTAAAGAAGCAACAAACGTTATCAATGAAAAATGTTTGTGACTTTTTGCATTATTTGAGGTCTCTGTTATTTCCATATTATTCATTTTTAAAGTAGATCCAAGTATTTTCTACTGATCCTTCTTTCTCAAAGAATTTTTACTAATTCCCAGAAAATCTTTCAGAAGTATAATACACAAGGACTTCCCTGGTGGCAGAGTGGTTAAGAATCTGCCTGCCATGCAGGGAACACGAGTTCAAGCCATGGTCCGGGAAGATCCCACATCCCGCGGAGCAACTAAGCCTGTGTGCCACAACTACTGAAGCCCGCGTGCCTAGAGTCCATGCTTCGTGACAAGAGAAGCCACCACAATGAGAAGCCTGCGCACCGCAAGGAAGAGTAGCCCCCACTTGCCGCAACAAGATCAGGAATGGGGCACTCTCTGCTCTGGGAAAACTGACAGAATAGGCCTGCAGGTAGTTAGATAATTTCCTGAGAAAATTCTATCAATTCAATTTTTTGCAACTTCTCATACTTAGAAAAGCACTAAAAGCATTACTAGTGACAAATGCTCCTCATGACTAGCAGCAACCTTCTCCCAAGATGTGTCCTAGATTGCACGTATCCTCTTCACCACAATCACATATATACTGACGTCCCCATTATGTCCTTGGAGCAGTTCGTCAGAGCTGACTGAGAGGCTGTCCTCCAGGCTATAGTCCTCAGTAAGTCCTCCCATAAAACTGAACTCCCAGCTCCTGTGTTGTCGTTTGTTTCCAGTCAACAAGGACCTCACCGATTTCCCAGGAGACCTCCTCAGGTCAGCCTGCTGTTCTCAATCTCAATGAAGACACCTCCATTTCTCACCTACAGTCCAGGCTGGACATCCATTTGTTTACTGATAGAGTCCAAATAAGAATCTTTACTCTTTATTGTTCCAACTGTTGGTTAAGATGTGGGTACCGAAGAGGCCTTATGTATGACCAAGACGGAAGAGCATATGCGCTTCTTAGGCAGAAGCAGTGAAGGTTTTTAATGGGCTCCTTAGCAGGGAGAGTCTGGCTTGAACTCCAGAGTCACCCTCATGGCCTTGTATAGTTGTCTTTATTTAAATTTCTAGCCTCAGCCCATTAAAACATCATAATACTGAAGAATTGAAATCAAAATATTATTTAAAAAATCATCTGTTAATAAAATGATATTTTTAGCAGCAATATAGGAATGGTTTCTGCTTGTTTTAGGACCCTAATCCTTAGGAAGGTTTCCAAACCTCTAAATGTACTTTAAATGTCCTTCTGACTTTAAAAGTACCTACTCAGTGCTATATGCACCAACTGGAAAGAATAGAAAGATGATTGATCCATCAGTGTCCTCTTTCCAAAGTGCCTAAATTAAATAAATGAATTTCCACTTAGCTCTTTGTTGCTTTTAGAAATTGTGACCTTCCAGTGTGCATGTTACTGATACCTGCCCTGCTGGAAAGGCTCTACCCCAGTTGTTGCTAAATATATTAAAATTCCTGCCTGTGTCCCTTCTATTCAAGCATGTTTTATTTTGTTTGTCTTTCAAAGGGACAAAGACATCATGATGGAATGTAAGAAATTCCTTGGATTGCATTGTCCCCAGGAATGTCCTTCCCTGCTCTGTGATTACTTGCTGGGTCCTAAGGACAAAACAAGTTTGCAGCTGGCACTGAGGTAACCCTCATCCCTTCCAAGACTCCGCAGGCTGCTGTGGTATCAGTGCTGGGGACACTGCTAGTGGCCACATCCTTATGGGAGAACTCTGTGCTATCGCATGCACCTCAATCTTTTCTTCTCTGAAAAGGAATGTTCTGGAGAAACACTTGCCTCAGTGCATCTCATCTGTGTTCTTCCATGTCCTGAGGACCTGCCGCTGTTCCATTGAACGCTTTAAACATCTCTGTTCTCCTTCCAAGTTCTCAAGCTGCTGCTGCCTTTCAACTCCATGTTTCCTGCGCTTTGGGCTTTTTGAGCAAATAAGAGTCCTGAACCAGGTGAGTTCCTCCTAGTGCAGTCAGCACGTGGAAGTGTGCAAATAGAGGCACAGGTGAGCTCCTGGATTCTCCACCACTGTTCAGTGTTGGGCAGGGTGCCATCTATTTACTGTGTTTCTCTGGGAGTCTGGACAGTCTGGACCTGCAGTGCTTGGCAGGCGGAGAGCGTGGAGTCATATGAGTGTTTCTGACAAACCTAGAACTTTCACTCAGCTTCTGCTTTCCATTGGTGGCTTTGTAGTCTTAAGGGGAAATTGACAGCCAGAAACCCTAATGGAGAAAGAAACAGCTGTATGAATGGGCAGTACAGCTGAATGCAAAGTGAATAGGGAAAGTACACTATGGATTTCTACACTGGGAGGAACTGAATGATTGTGATATTTTAGTGAAAGAATGGGATCCAGGAAAACAGAGAGGAAGGGGAATTGTGCCATGTATCAGAATCAGCAGATAGATATATGGTATATTTTATATGTAGCATATTTTATACTATGTATTCATATATATGTACCATATATGTATATTATTGCATATAAAATTACATACAATTGATGACACACTTTCTCCCAGTTCTGTTTTTTAGGCTGTCATTGTTCTGCAGTCAGTGACAGAGAGAGGGGGAGGAGAATTCATTATTCCCATTTAGAGCTATATGAAAAATATAGGAAACAACACACTACCTGTTTAGCCCTCACTCTGTGGATGATACTCTGCTAAGTGTTCTTAAATATTCTGGTTGGTCTAATATTCAATACAACTCTAGGAATATTTTCCCGACTTTATATTTGAGGAAACTGAGGCTCAGGGAAGTTAAGTGATTCCCCAGCATCACACGTGTGTCCTGGCAGAATCTAGACTCAATGCAGAAACCCATATCACATATAAATAATTATTTAACTTCCATCCTCTGTAATTCTCAAGCTCTTTGTTTTCTTCTTTGGTGCTTTCTGAAGATCATTTTTCCCTGGTTGACTCCTAAGTGCACTAGCTACTCCACCTTTGTGCCCTCTTCAGACTCTCCTTCTCTTTCTCACTCTTAAAAGTTGAAGGTCCTCATGAGCTTTCGGTCGTCATCTCGTTCTACACTCCACTCCTAAGGAACGATATCCACATATGCTGCTTCCAATGGGAAGTCTGTCTTTAGATGTTTCTTGGCCACTTTATGGAGTCCATGTGCTTTCTCCCCTTCTTGAGATGCCTCATTCCAGATTCTGGTGAGAGAATCCCCTTTTCCCTGTCTCTGATTGTAATAGGAAACTTAATTGAAATAATTTAGCATGATTACTGTTTTTATATCTTTTATCTCTTCCAAACTGAACTCTCCAGAAGAATAGGTTTGGCATTCTCTTTTTTCACCTCTGTATTCTCAGAACTATCATATATCCAATATAGAAATATGAAGTTTTAAAATATAACCTGGAACTTCCCTGCTGGTGCAGTGGTTAAGAATCCGCCTGCCATTGCAGGGGAAACGGGTTCGATCCCTGGTCCGGGAAGTTCGCACATGCCGCGGAGCCACTAAGCTTGTGGGCCACAACTACTGAGCCTGTGCTCTACAGCCCGTGAGCCACAACTACTGAGCCCACGTGCAGCAACTACTGAAACCCGCACGCGTAGAGCCCGTGCTCCACAAGAGAAGCCATCGCAATGAGAAGCCCGCGCATCACAACGAAGAGTAGCCCCTGCTCGCCACAACTAGAGAAAGCCTGCGCACAGCAACAAAGACCCAGCACGGTGAACAATAAATAAAATTTAAAAAATAAAATAAAATATAAACCACTGAAATAAATGAATGATGAGAATGATGAGTAGAATTTATCATCCATGTTTCAGTATGCCTTGCAAATTAAAGCTACTTCTTCTTGTAAGGAAAAAAAAATCCAAATGTCATCGGGGGATAGTTTCATAAATTAAACAAGAAAATAATTTGAAACAATATAGAGGTAAGCATATTTTATTATATTGAAAACACTATAAAGGTGAACATGATATTATATGAACAAAACTATTTTAAATACCATACATAGTATGACTGAGATAAAGTAGAAGAATAAATAGATGACTACATTAGAGCCCTTTGCACTTTAATCACTATCATTTTGACTCCTGGTCTGATCATTTCTAAATCTCTACTGTATATGAGTGTAGTTCTGATACTTGCTCTGTCTCTTCAAACTGTGTTTTCACCTTTTAGTATGGTAAGTTTCTGTTGAAAGTTGAACATGATGTATGGGGTAAAAGGAACTGAGGTAAATTGGCCTTTAGGGTGAGGAGTTACATTTCTCTTGCTACGAGGTTGGCTGTGTTTACTTCTAGTCCTGGGCTGTGTTTCTGCCCTCTTTATTTTCCATATCAGCGAAGCTGGCTTAGCCTTGGGATTGGTCTTCTTGAAAATAGATTTATTAGACCTGTTTGACAAGTAACCACCATAGGTGACAGGTCTATATCTTGTTCACCATTTTATCATTAGTACAGAGTTCATAATAATTATTCCAAATAATAACAAAGAGTATTCTTAGATTTTCCATTAGACCTCCCATCAGAAGCTTCTACTGACCTCGCGTCAGAGCCTTATATTGAAGTAATTATTAAGCATCATTAGATGATTCAGTACATTTCTCCTGAGCTCTTGGTTCATCATTCTCCATCTCACAGTGAAGACGTAGGGTGGTGAAAATGTAGGGCATAGGATGCTAGATAAAATTAGCCTTCTCTGCTTTCCTGGTGTCAGAGTCTTTGTAATGTTATACGTTCTTTTTCATTTAGTATTTTTCTGGGCAGGGGTTGTCTTGCTACTACTGAATTACTTCCTTTATCATCTTGAGTTGAGTATCTTAAGAGGGAAGCAAAAATGGAAACATAAAGGGCCCATACCATGATTTTCCATAATGTGCAATACATCATTGATTTGCTTCTCCATTCAACTTTCTTGGAAAGCTGTCCTCGCATTTGATGTACTGAGGTAAAAGGAAAACAAATGCAAATCTGACTATGATGAGAGTGAAAGAAGTAAAGTGACTCCCCAGGTGAAATAATGACAATGGGAGTTCTACTCTTGTTACCCTTCCACTTGCTCCAGAATGGGTTCTGCTGATTAATTTCAGCAAATCAGCTCTCACTAAGGTCAGTTCTATCTGTTTCCCTTGTAGTGGATGGTTTGGTTTCAAGCACGGAGCAGCTTACTGACATTCAACATCATATTCATCAAAATAATGATACATTATCACTGTAAGTGATTAAATGTCAGGATTTAAAGTAAATCAAATCTTGAACATTGATATGAGTTTTCAGTACATCAAATCCATGAAATCTCTTCAGAAGCAAAAAATAGTTCAAAAAAGGAAAACAATGCAGAGAAAAAAATAATCCACATCCATTCTAGGTTCCACCCTATGTCTCTCCTCCAATTCAGACGGCAAATATCTCAAACCTATTTTCTGTATATATTGTCATTCCCTTCTATTATTCATCCTTCCACCTTCTCCACTATGGTTTCTGCTGATTAATTCTACCAAACAAGCTGTCACTAAGTGGCCAATGCCATCTCTTTTCCCAATGTAGGAGCACTTTCCATCTACGTTTGCACGAATGCATTGAATCTTCTAAGCAGTTTCAGTCTTTCAGACATGGTCTTCTCATTTTTCTCTCTTGTCCTGTTAACATATGGCCATTCCCCTTGCTTTCCTTTGTAGCGTTCCCTCGCTTTTAACGTTAACGTCATAGGATTCAATTTTCAGTCCTTTTCTCATGTGATACTCTCCTCCTGTTTGATCACTTCTTCTGTTCCATGCTTTACACTTCATGGAATTGCTTATAAATTCCTATCTCCACTATCCAATGGACATTTGCACTGAAATGTCTACTAGTTAACTATAGGTAATATCTACTGCTTTAATTTCTATATCCTCACATGACATGATCCACCTTCTGCTGGGGAAATTCCATTTTCCCACCTTCTCACTGTAGCACTAAATTTAACCGATATTAATTTCTACTACAAATTAGTACTATTTTAAAAATAATTAAATTTAATTGTGAGTTAACTGATTTTTTAAAATTATTTATCTATTTATTTGGCTGTGCCAGGTGTTAGTTGTGGCACACGGCATCTTCATTGCTGCGTGCAGGATCTTCATCGCGGCATTCGGGATCTTTGGTTGCAGCATTCGGGATCTTTTAGTTGTTTGCGGCATGTGGGCTCTTACTTGTGGCATGCAGGATCTAGTTCCCTGACCGGGGATGGAATCCGGGCCCCCTGTATTGGGAGAGCAGAGTCTTAAACACTGTACCACCAAGGAAGTCCCTGTATTACCTGATTATTGTTTTTAGGTTACTTTCCTTTAAAAAAAAAATCAAAGTTACCCAAAGCAGAATTGGATTAGTTATGTTCACCTCTAGGTCCTGAGGGCAACACACGACCTGGCTAGAAGAAGTCTATTTTTATTTCTAACGTGAAAATCGTAATGATGGGTCAAGGAATTGTAACATACATTCTTTAATCAGGTTGCACATTCAGGCTTGGTGTTTCTTCCTCTTTTTTTTTTTTTAGTGGTACGCGGGCCTCTCACTGTTTTGGCCTCTCCCATTGCGGAGCACAGGCTCCGGACGCGCAGGCTCAGCGGCCATGGCTCACGGGCCCAGCCGCTCCGTAGCATGTGGGATCTTCCCGGACCGGGGCACGAACCTGTGTCCCCTGCATTGGCAGGCGGACTCTCAACCACTGCGCCACCAAGGATGCCCCTTGCTGTTTCTTTTTTAAAGAAAAAAAGCAAAACAGGAAGTTTTCTCTAGTAAGAATTTAATGCACAAGGAAAACTCATAAACTGAGTTAATACAAAGTATATATTTATTCTATTAACCACATTGTATACATGCACATAATATTATGTAAATAAAAATAATTTAAATCTTTATAAATAGTGAAATAAATATTAAAATAGATAAATAAATATTTAAGTAGATAAGTAAGTAGATAGATCAGCATGGGCATCTATGAGGGACGAGTGCCTGTAGAGTAGAACATCATGTTGCTTAATATTCCTGAAAACACTGGACAAATTAATTCAATTCAGGGCATGATGAGAGCAGAAATGAGAGTCTTTGACATGGCAGCACAGGTGGAAGTATGGTCTTGTTAGTCACTGAGAATCATTTCGGTGTTGAACCAGGTGTGTGTCATTCCTTCCTCCTGAGTCTTTCTTACAAGTTCGTTGATGAAGAGAAGGATCTCATGACTTCTGCTCTGACAATCTCCCAGGCACAAGGGCTGTACTTCTTGTCTTGCAGATAGACAGTGATTCTGTGGAAGTATTTCCTCACAGCCAGGATGGAGTCCTCCTTCAGCAGGGGAGTCCCTTCCAGCCCCGCCTCCTGCATCAGACAGGCTTGCAGGTCAGTGAGCTGCTGATAAAGTGCAGTGCAGAACTTGTCCAGGAGGGTCTCATCCCAAGCGGCAGCCGAGCCCTCTGTGCTGAAGAGCTGGAAGGTCTGCTGGATCATCTCATGGACGACAGCGATGGCTTGAGCCTTCTGGAACTGGTTGCCTCCAAACGCCTCCTGGGGGAATCCAAAGTCATTTCTGTCCTTCAGGCAGGAGAAGGGGGAGATTCTCCTCATCTGTCGCAGGAGCATGAGGGCCCTCGTGTTAGCCAGGCTGTGGGTCTGAGGCAGGTCGCAGCCCAGAGAGCAGTTAGAGTTGCAGCTGAGCAGCACCAGGGCCAGGAGTAAGGACAAGGTTGGGGACATTGGGGACCCTGCAGATACTGCTGGCCTGGCTGAGGTGGGGACTCTGTGAACCCTGCTCTCTAGGTTCTCTGAAGACCTTCCTTCAGGCCTGGGTCTTAAATGGGAGTGAATTGGTTTCCATTTTCTGAATGTTCCCTCTTACTTTCTACTTCTGTTTTTGCTTTTCATTTTGCACTCTCCAGATAGGTTAGGGCAGCGTTTCTCAACCACTGTTTTTCATCCTTGCCTCCCCTTCTCCTGCCCACAGAACCTTTCTAGATATTTTTTTTCCATATGGCCCCCCTATGAAATTTTGATACACAGATATACTGTGTACATCGGTATGTACTCCATGCATATCTCTACTTTATAAATAGAAAAAGAAAGTGAAAAGTTTTTTCTTTTTATTCAAAGCAGTGGTGAGTATGACAAAAATATTTAGTCTAAAAATTAGCTGTAAAAGCTACTGCAATTAATTTAACATTTTGGTTAGGTGTGCAGAATGACTTTTAATGTAATACATTTACTTAATAAATAGGAATGTATCAAAATACATATTCAATAAAAATTTATACAAATACTTCATAAGAATACCAATGTATAGATATATTTAAAAATCTATCAAAACTGCTAAAACCATTGAAAATTTAAATGATTTTCTTAACTTTTATTTTTAACTAATCTTAGTTTTGATTCATATCATAAAATGATTTCTAACTTCACTAGCTGCTAGATATTCCTCTAGATATTGTCAACAACTTTTTCTCTTTAGGACTAGACATAATTATTGATCTCCTAGATAACTTTTTTAGAATTAAATAATAAAATACAACCTATTTGTGCTTAATTCCCGATGCCCACATCACACTGAGGCTCAAACATAAGCAAAATCCGCAAGACAGACAAGGACAGCTCATAAGTAAGCAGAGGGCACCTCTCACATCATGACTTTGAATCCAGTCATATGATGGAGAGAATGAATGTAATGAAACATCAAGCCACCATAGCTTGTAGCACTGATCCTGCATATTGTGTATCTTCCATGCACTCAATGTCAATGCCTCTCGTCTCATACACAAGAAAACCCAAAGAGAAAAATGAATACAAAGGAATGAGATTTTGCTGGATAGGGTTGAGCTTTGGAGTGCCACCCACCATTGTAGTAGCTAAGATTTGTTCGCACCCCTAACAACTACTGTTTGCACCCGTGGGAGCGATCTGCTCCCAGATGATTTAGGAATCATCATCGATTTGAATCTTTCTCTGTATTTTTGCATTGAATTTCAGATTCCCCAAAGGACTGTCAGAGGTTCCAATCCAAGCCTATTCTTTTCAAACAAAAGAAAACCATCTTTGTAATTAATTGAGAACTGGATAAATGTTGATTGGTATCATGGAAAGAATTCACTTTCAACTCTGATCATGAATTCTTTTATTTTGCAGTGGATGTTCTGTGGCCTCTGCCCCCTCTAATACCGATCTTTCAATAAATAATAGGTATGTGACTATCTGTGGCAAATCAGCTCTGTAGCAACTGGACTCTGTCGTATTCTCTGTGGTATCCTCGGCACCAGGCCCAGTGTAATCACGCAACAGGTAATTTTTTTTTTTTTTTTTTTTTTTTTGCGGCACGTGGGCTTCTCACTGTTTTGGCCTCTCATATTGCGGAGCACAGGCTCCGGACACGCAGGCTCAGCGGCCATGGCTCACGGGCCCAGCCGCTCTGCGGCATGAGGGATCTTCCCAGACCGGGGCACGAACCCGTGTCCCCTGCATCGGCAGGCGGACTCTCAACCACTGCGCCACCAGGGAAGCCCGAACAGGTACTTTTAACGAAAGCAGTTTCTCAGATGGTCTCCTCCCACTGGAAGGCAGTTACGAATGACCAAGCTATTTTCCTTTGTCACCGTCGTATTTGCTGGGATTATAATAGACAGTGGCTGGTATTCCCACTCTACTCCTACTGGTATCAGTCATGCCTACTGAGTTTGTTGCTAAAACCACTAGGATTCTCTTTCCTTTAAGGAGCCTATGGCTCTGGGGATTCAAGTTGTAAGAGCAGCACAATTTTCAGCCGTTGCCCGGCACTCTATTAAACTCAGGAAGATGGCCTCGTCGCTAATTTGTCCTCTACTAGGTCATGACAGAAAATAACCAGCTTGATGTCACATACAGAGCCATGTATCTGAACTCAAAGTCTCCCTGATTCACACAGGTCACAGCAACCAGACAATTAACCATGTTACTCTTCGGTGGATCTTTACGGATGTGGCAATGACTACCTATATCCTGAGATTCCTTGGAGACTCCTCACAAAGACTCATGAATGATCCTTTTCCTCCTGTGTCTTCTTTCCCTTTCAAGGGACGATGGGGTCCATTTCAGTTTGATTTCCAAATTTTGACACATAATAATTAAAGCATTACTGCAGGTTGGAAATCAAGAGTTTGGATTCTGAGTCCTCGGTCTGCTCTTTTGGCCTGGTAAATGGCTCATTCTTCTTTATTTACATGAATATATTCTCTCTTCTGGATGCCAAGACATGTAGCCTTCAATGCCCTTTCTGGTCTGAATGTTTCCGTCCCCGCAAAATTCATATTTGGAAGTCCTAACCCCCAAAGTGATGGTATCAGGTGGCGGGCCCTTTGGGACTTGATTAGGGTGTGAAGATGGAGGCCTCACGATGGAATCAGTGCCCTTATCAACGAGGTCAGAGATAAATGCCTCCCTCTCCTGCTGTATGATGATACAAGGAGAACTCTGCAGTGTGAGACCTGAAGCAGGCTTTCACCAGAAGTGGACCGTTTCTGTATTGTAAATAAGTTCATTTGTATCATTTTTTTTAGATTCCACATATAAATGATATTTCTCTTTCTCTGTGGGTCAGATTGTTTTTTAATGAAGTGTGTGCAAGCAAGAACATTAGTTTTTCCCCTCCACCCCACCCAGAACTTCATTAGGACAAATAGTGTAAAGATGAAAAGTGGTCTTATGCACTGAACTTGTCTCCTCGTCTATTAATCATCCAATAATTTCCCAACTTCTTTGCAGTGAGATTTCCACAAGGATAAATCCAGGCCATGTAATGTGAGCAGAAGTGCTCTTGCCCTGTATAGTCCTGGCCCTTGAAAACGTCCCATGTGATGCACCAGACATTTTCCCTTTACCACTGAGTGGAATAGACTCAAATACTGCAGAAAAATTTGCAGTCACCTGTTGATGATGGAAAAATCCACAAAACAGGGAGTACCCATGTCCCCGAATCACTCTTTGGAGAGCAACTTAGAACATCCATCTGAGCAGGAATGCCTGCCTTGTGTTCTTATACCAGGGAAAGATAAGATTCTATTATGATCAAATTCCTGACAGCATTCTCTTTACCCGTTACAGCAGTCAGCATTAAGTTAACTGACAAATATCTTTAACACCACACTATCCAAAAAACCTTTCTATACTTCATGTGTTGAAAATAGGAAATACCTCTCCCAAAACTTAAGTAATCTTTTAAATTACGTTATAAAATTATTTATACAAGAAAAGAGATTGTGTTCTGTCAAAACCTTTTTTAAAATCATGATTTTCTTTTCAGACATTTTTCAGCCTGTGAGGAAACACAAGTCGAGATTGCTTTGGACTTGAACACTAATGTAATTGAATGAGAAGTGTCACGAGTATAAAAAATATTCTGTATTTGTTGACATTTCTTTGAGGATTCTTACATAAGGGAAAGGCACCTTTTAATTTCCACTCTGACAACCTCCCAGGCACAGGGGCTGTATTCCTTTGCCTTCAGATAGACATGGATTCCATGGAAATACTCCCGGGCAGCACGTCCCAAATCTCGACAATCCAGATTGTCTTTTTTCATCTGCTCCAGTCGGTGCAGCCTCAGATGAAGGCTAGAGAGAAGTTTATCGAGGAGGGTGTTGTTCCAGGCAGCACGGCTGTCCTCCGTGGTGAAGAGGTTGAAGATCTGCTGGAGCATCAGATGGTGGTGACAGGTGCCTTGAGTCACCTGGATTGGGGTGATATTCTCTCTTTTCCAAGGAAATTTGAAGTCGGTTCTGTCCTTTAGGCACCACTGAGAGGGGATCCTTTGCATCTGTTCCAAATGTTGGAAGACGTCCTTGTTTTCCTGGCTATGGCTTCTAGGCAAGTTCCAGCCAAGAGAGTAAGCAGGGATAGAGCAGAGCAGCACTCCTGCCACTAGCAAATAGATCTGGGCCATTAAGAATGAGTGATTCACTAGACGGCCGCCAGGAGAGGCGTGGGCACCGCCAAACAATTGGAGGGAAGCTTCCTTCCCTGGAACTGTGGACAGCGTCCTTCCCTAGGCGGCCGGTAGAGGGCGCAGGGTTTGTTTGGGAAACGCCGACGATTAAGTTTGCCTTCTGCAGCTGTCTCCTGCAGCTCGAGAGACAGGGCGAAAAGTAGTCCCTGCGGCTGCTTTAATAATCAGCATAGTGCGCGAAACACCTTGGTTTTCTCGGTGCTGAGTGTTGAAGAGGAAGCCTTGTGGCGGCCTCGCCAGAGAATTTTTGTCTGGCTGGCAACAAGAACTTTGCATTTTCAGGCTTCCCCTGAGTTTTGCGCTTTATTTTCTCACAGAAACTTGAGCGAGGCAATTTTTGGGAAAGAAGCCTTTTTCTGAGCGGTCTGAGGTGGGGAATCAGAGCGATCCCCAGCCGCAGAGAAAGGGGAGCCGATTTTTCCGATTCGGGCTCGTTTCTGGCGCGAGACAGCGAAGGCCCAGAGAAAGGGGAAGGCGGCGGCGGCGATGGGACGACAGGACGGTGTTGGGGACGCCCTGAGGGGTGAGTCGGGGCGCGGCCACCACCGGGGCCGAGGACGCGGGAGCTGAGCGCCCCTGTAGATTCTCTGGGACTTCATGGAGTCTTTCAAGGATACAGCGTTAAAGTGAGGGAGAAAGTATTGAATATCTGACAAGTAGGAATATTAAAAAAATTCACAGCCTTTTTTTACATCTTAAAATTAATTTTATATTTAACTTAATTCATATGATATTTAAATTAAATATTTTAAATGTTTGATATTTTTATAAATTTATGTTAAAATATTTTCAATATTAAGCATAGAATATTAAAATATATTTTCATATTAAAATATAGCATTTTATTAAACTTTATTTAAACTATATTGTCTTTATACTAAAGTAAGTATTTCATATAATTAATTATTTGTTTATTTATTTTAGGCTGGGTTTATTTATTTTAGGCTGGGTTCAGTCTTCATTGCGGTGTGCAGGCTTCTCATTGTGGTGGCTTGTCTTGTTGAGGAGCACAGGCTCTAGGTGCGCAGGCTTCAGTAGTCGTGGCTCGCGGGTTCCAGAGCACAGGCTCAGTAGTAGCAGCACATGGACTTAGTTGCTCCACGGCATGTGGGATCTTCCTAGACCAGGGCTCGAACTCGTGTCCCCTGAGTTGGCAGGCGGATTCTTAACCACTGCGCCACCGGCAAAGCCCCGAGTATTTAATATAGTTTTACTTTTCTATCTTTAATGGAAGCCAACTCATTTATATTGTCAAGATTACTTTTATGCTTGTTTTTAATTGAGGGAATTACCATGTTTGACAATTTCTAATGACCCCGTGATAGTCTTAACTGATTTTTAACTCACGTTCCTGAAATGTCTTTCCCAGGACCTCACCTTGACTATAAGGTTAGAAAGAAGAGTTGGTGTGTACAAGCAATTGAGGACGTTTAGCAGGTCAGACTTTTTCATTTTTCTTTAGTAAGAATTTTATACACTAAGTGGAATTTGCCCAGATTTCATTTACATCATGAAGGCTTACTTTGTAAGACTGTCAGGGCCATGCAAATGGAGGTCAGCTTCATTTCTTTACTTAAAAGTTTTATATTTTGTTCCTCGTGCATATTTTGGGATTAAGTTTCATTTTAAACTATTGCATTAAAACATCCTTTATCTTGATGACTTAGATTTGGTGCCTTCTTACCATTCGTGCTTAAGAGAAGTACTAGCTTAACGTTGCCCTAATGCTAACCCAGGAAATAGCTTTTGAATTAGAGTATTGTGCTGTTCCATGGCTGAAAATCTAGGAATGCTTTAATTCTCATCATCTCTCCCCCATATATATATTTCTTACCATTTTCCTGGTCTCTACAACATTATTTTAATGTCTTTTTTTAAAGGAAGGAAAAACCCTTTTGACTGCCTTCTGATTTTCTCAACTCACACCCCCTTGGCTATGGTAACCACAAATCTGATCATTTTCTCTGAGGTTATGTTTGTTTTTAAGGTATAATTTAATCTGTGTCTTAAAAATTAACACCAGAGGTGGTCTGAAACAAAATAAGGTGAGGAAAAGGACTATTTATCTCATTTATACTAGTCACAGAGCAGGCTTTTTTTTTTTTCTTGTGGGGAGGAGGTCAAAACACTTTCTTAGATGCTGCAAAGAGCCTCAGGTGCCGTAGGATTTCTCTCCGTAATGTACGGGGCACTGCTCTAAGGGTGGAGACTAGGTCTCTACTCCTTCGCAGGCCTACAGGCAATCCTTCTCCTAGAGTTTGCATTTGGGGGCCTCAACATGCAGACCCCTGAGTGTTAAGGAACCTGTAGTCAGAGCTTCTCTTGGCTGGGCTGAGGGTGGACTATACAGGTTACCATTTGTTATATTAATACAAAAGGCTGCTATCATTCACTCTGTTCAAATTCTCAGCCTGTACTTTGCAAACTTTATTTTATTTGATCTAGGCAATGTCTTGTGTGACCTCCATTTTTTAAAAGAGGAAATGAAAATCTGATGTCATTTAAATTCAGGAGCCCCAGATTTTTGTCAGAGTGGAGCCTTCTGCTGCTCCCAGGCCCTCGTCTTCATCAGCTCTGAGCACTGGCCCTCAGCTGCACTGAGCACGTGGTGCTTCCTTCATCCTAATCCTGCCTCTAAAGTCTGTCCTCCCTGCTCCCTGGAGGGCAGTCACCATCCCTGCCTCACTTTCCTGGAATCCACATTGCCAAGCGCATTGTCACATATATACGCAGTCAGAACATTTCTGGTGACGGAATGAAGAGAACTGCATGAATTCACCCTTGCTGTTCATTTTTATGTCACCATTATCTGTAAACTTTCAGAAAATGTGAGCTATGGTCCTGTAAAGAAATGTGGAAGAATTTAAATCTGATGTATGAGTCCCTTTAGAGGAGAATGCAGAGAGGTGAGGCTAGTTGTATTTTGGTGCAATTTAAGAAGTGGCAAAACAGAGTACAGTGTCAAACCTCTAAGTATTCGTATTAGAACTGAAAAAGAGATATATTGAGACTCAGGTTTTTATTTCAACCTTGGGTCTCATTTAGATGAATATATCCTATTGGACTGATACTCTTTCATGTTCCAGGAGTGTGTTTAATTTCCAGTGTAATAAAAGACTTGATGTTGTGACATTCTATGTTGCCCATAAATGGCCTATTTAAGAATCTCATTTGCAGGCAGGTACCCACAGCAGCTGGATACAGGCTCCCACAGCCAGACACCTGCATCACCAGGCTCACCGGGGCCTGCCACCCTCCTCACTGAGGACACCCAGGATGATGTTCTCCAGCCCTGTCTGCACCCTTAGCTGTCACCTGGCCCAGAACCACAGGCTGCCAAAGCAGGAGACCCTCACAGTCCTGCCCCTAACAGGGAGAATCTTCTTTGTTTTCCTGCCTGAAGGACAAGAAGGTTTTCAGGTTCCATCAGCACCAGCTGGCTGACAGCCAGTTCCAAAACGCTCAGGCCGCCTCATTCTCCATGAGACGATACAGCACTTCTCCATCGTCTTCAGCACAAAGAGCTGAAATTCCTCAGTGGGCTTGATCAACAGTGGGCAGATCTGGAGACTAGTTTGGTGCAGGAGATGGAGAGGAAAAGACCCTGCTGGGCAGTGAGGACTCCAGCCTGACTTTGAAGAACTTCCAAAGGACCAGGCTCGATCTGAAAAGAAAGTCCACAGCTGCTGTGCCCAGGACAATATGAGAGTGGAAGTTAAGGCGTGAAAATCAGAGTGTGCTTTCCCTGTATGTTCAACCTCAGAGAACGCAGGAGTGGGAAAAGGAGACCTGGACCCAATCTTGTACAATGGAGTCTTCTCTGCTTAGAGGTGGCCTCTAGCGCGTCCATATTCACTCCCTTCAATGACTTTTCTTCTGATTTAGTTGTAAATACATCGAGTCACCTCAGCACATTGTTTTTCAACAGTAAGTGGAACAATACTTTTGAATGGAGAGAAAATTTATTTTTAATTTGTAATAATTAGAATTTATTTCTCTATGATGATTGTTATATTTACCAAATTTATTCTTCATATTATGATATGGTCAGCTTTGTATCTTGTTTTCCTTTGCTTTGGGGGTGCAAAAGGTATATTTTAAGTGTTAGGTTTAACTCATACTCTTAAAGAAAATCAGAGTGTCCTTAAACCTTTAATCTGCCTTAAAATCCAACAGGAACATAAATAGTTTTATTCATTTCATTGGTCCTTAAAATATTTTGAAGTATCTCTGCTTTCAGGATTTTACTTGTGTTTTTTAATATATTGGTAGATAAAATAAACATATTACTTTCTTAGTGGAGCGCTCTGTCAGAGAAGACAGGCCTTAAAGAGCAAAATTTCGCTTGAAACCCTTTCTAGGTTATGAGGGAGAAGCACAAGGCATTATGACAGGTTAGAGCAGCTGGAGCTATTCTCTTTTACTTGTTCTTTCTTGGAGAAAGCATGTCTAATGGTTGCTGATTCAGTTTCAGCAGTTGCATGATCAAAAAACTGTGAAATACATTATAGAATCATGGAATTTAAACTTCAACAAAGAAGTGTGACTATCCCGTGTATTGTTGGCACTGTGGTGGGTGCCAGGTGCAATGAAAAAAGTAGACACATTGCCCGCTGTCACAGAGCTTGCAGTCTGGTGGGGATATGGGTAACTAGGTGTTCAATGAAAGGAATGCTAATGCTGTGACAGGGCAAGTACAGGTTCTTGGGAGTATGTGGGCTTGCATGGATCAGGGAAAGCTTCTGCAAGAGCAGTTGGTAAGCTGGCATCCCAGGGGTCTGCAGGAGTTTGCCAGGGAATTACATGCTGGTCAAGTTTGGCCATGTGTGGAGATCATCTAGGGTAGCAGGTAAATATGAGGGTTTGGAGCTAATGACATTTGTTTGGAGATGTGACCCTGGGTAAAGACATGCATATGGAAGTCAACAGTCATAGAGAGGACGTTTGGAACTATTTGGGAGGTTGAGACTATATGTGCAGAGAGGATGAAGTGTGGGACTAGCATAGATCTTTGAGGAACACCAATTCCCTAAGATGAGAGTGTGGAGTCAACAAAGGAAGGAGAGAAGGAGGGGCAGAAAAGCAGAGGATGGTGGTGACAGGGAGACCAGATGAGCGTCAGACTTTAAAATGGCGGGTATAATAACAAGTATCTGATGCTTCGCACATGTCAGCCAAGTCTGCTTCACGTTGATCTCTAACCTCAGTAAGATGTAGCTTATTGGCAATATCTTATTACCTAATAAGTATCTTAAGAAATTAATCTCAATTTTCAAGATATTTTTTTCCTCTCATTTGTTTTAAGCAAGGGTCTTAGAAGACCCTTAAGGCTTCATTGATAAAGCATTCAGCTTTATATATATAATCAGGATTTTTCATTGGAGAGTTTTATTCACTACTTCAAAATGTCATTTTTTATGGATAAATTGCATAAAAATTTGTAATCTGCATCAAAATGCTTTTAATTTCAGCATGATGTAAATATAATATATTACTTTCTACTTAATATTGATAAATATCTTCAGTGCCAATGCACTGACTGCATTTTGTTTTGATGCCCACTAGAGATCCATGGGTATTTGCAATCTAGTGTTTGGTACATCTGTGAGAATATTGCATTTGCTCGTAGAATTTAAAAATGTGTTTGTATGCTTTGCACAGTACTTAAAAAGATGATCCTATTTTAATTCACAGAGGTAGAATTTTTGCATAACAAAATTATGAGCTCAGTAAGGCACAAATATGGCATTATATCAATATCTTCTGGGGACCTCCCTGGCGGTCCAGTGGTTAAGACTTCTCCTTCCAATGCAGGGGGCGTGAGTTCGATCCCTCGTTGGGGAGCTAAGATCCCACATGCCTCAGGGCCACAAAACCCAAACTTAAAAAAAAAACAAGCAATATTGTAGCAAATTCAAGAAAGACTTTAAAAATGGTCCACATCAAAAAAAATCTTAAAAAAATATGTATCTTTTGAGTGGACATGAAATAATGGCTTTTACTCCTTTGTGCATACCTGTCACTATAACAACTATCATTGCTATGTTTAATATGTCCCTGGTGCTTAAAATAATCTGCTCACTTAAGATAAGTTTATGACTTGTTATATTCTCATGATATAGAGCATATAACATGCGATGGTATGTTGAATGGAATATAGTAGTCTCATTATCCCTATTCTAAAGCTGAGAAAACTGTACTATAGGAAAAAGAAAACAATTGCCCTAAATCATGCATGAAGCCGAAGGAAGACTAAGGAGATGCCGAGCTAACGAATTTACTGGTCACCTGAGAAGACAAGAGTACCCACAAGAGAAGATGCAGCAAGACTGTCATTTTCAAACACTTTTACTGACACAACTATGTTGAGCTCATTACACTTATCGCTTTTATTAACAACTCTGAGGACCAATGATGTCCCTAACAGTGTGCAGGTTACTGGGTGGGAATAAGAAGTGTAGCTGGAGAGTGAGCTGAGTGCTACGGTACCTGATGTAGATGGAGATCTCTTTCCTAAGCCTGATAAGACTATGCTGTTCCACTCCCAAGTTTGCTACGACCCTATACTGCTCTGCCTCCCCTTTGGCCTCCTCTTGTCCCTGGTTGTTCAGCCACAAACATGGCCAGGAGTTCTGCATCCCTGCTGCTGCAGAGCCTGTCCCATGAGAAAGGAAAGGCGAAAAGTCCTCAGCTGTACACTTTCATTAAGGCTAAATTGAGAACTGGGGAGCTGAGCTGCTTTGCCCAGCCTTCATCAGGACGCAAGAAGGCCTTGGAGTTAGATGAAAGTTATTCTCCATCAAAATATTTGGGGTCCTCTGGTTTGTTCCATTTCCTTCTGAACTTGAGACCTCAGGAATGCCAAATTCCAGTGCTGTTTTGGGGAATATGTGAAGTTTCTTGTCTCTGTTCCTAGAGGCTGATTGGGACATTGGGAATCTATGTGCCTGTGTAACCCGAAACATTCCAACCCACGGCTGTTTACAGATCAGTATCATGATGGAGAAGGGGAAGGACTGGGAAGTCCAGTTCCTGAGACTCGTTCTTTAATGGATTTTCTCAATTTGTAAAGCCCCTCAGCATTTGTCAAATTCCTATGCTTTTGTATTTGCTTTGTGAAGGGCTGTATTCATCATGACACAAATGAAGGTGGCTGAGATGGTAGAGGGTGTGCAAGGCCACTGTCAGACTCTCTCCCTAACCTTCCTCTGCCTCAAACACTCAAAGTCAGCTCTCAGTCAGAACTGGAGAACCTCTTCCTTTCCCTAAACCCAGTTCCTGGACTACTGCATCCTTCCCCCAAATGCAGCAGAGACAAAAGAAAACATTCTCTTTTAGAAGAAACGATTTACTTGTGAAGAATGAACTTTGCTGTTTTTGAGAGAGACCATTTTGTTTTCAGAAGATGCCTTACCCCAAGGCTTCCTTCCATAATCTGTTCCCAGTGGGACTCCCTCGTGTCAACCTCTTGCTGGACTAGGACCCTGGAATTCCACAGGGCCAGCTAGCAAGAGGGATGCCTGAGATGACAGAAGATATGAATCACCTTTCTGAAGAGAGGGTGGGGCTGGTGTCACATGAGTGCCTTTCAGGTGAGCTCTGCAAACCCAAAATAGGAGCCTGGGTGTGTCTAGGGAGAGTGGAAGCAAAGAGAGAGTGGAACATGCTGAGCAGACTGTTCTACTGGGAAGAGATTCTTTCAAGATTAATGCCCAGGAACTAGAATTATTCGAGGTCAGAGGTTCAATGACACTAATAGTAAGGTCCATATGTGTAGAGCGGTGTCATTTCAAAGCTCTTTCACACACATTGCCCCAGGCAATCATCACAACAATCCTGGGACTCTCCCAGACACAGACTATGAAACTTAGGGAGGTTAAGTTGTCCGAGTCATTATCCAAAATTTTGCCCCCAAAACAGTCATTGTTCCACCACGTCTCACACTGTCACTTGATGGGTAAGTGCCATGGCCCAGCTTTCACATGGACGAGCAGAGCCTGGGTTAGAAGTGTCCCAGGTCCTGACTTCTTTGCTTTCTAGCTCTGAGTGTCTCCTCTGGGGGGCCATTTCTGAGAGTACAGGCTCTAGGAGGTGACATTGCCAGCAATTATAGACCTGGGACTGTATGGAGAAGAGAACTAAGATCAAACCTGGGAGAGCCCAGGATTAGAGAGCAGAACCTTACCTTTCATAGCTCCTGCTTTTTTCTTCCTGCTTCTGCGTTGCTGCTGAAAGCCGCAAAAATGAAAGAGTTCACAAGCTATTTTGTGCCTTTCTCATACTAAAGAAGCAACAAACGTTATCAATGAAAAATGTTTGTGACTTTTTGCATTATTTGAGGTCTCTGTTATTTCCATATTATTCATTTTTAAAGTAGATCCAAGTATTTTCTACTGATCCTTCTTTCTCAAAGAATTTTTACTAATTCCCAGAAAATCTTTCAGAAGTATAATACACAAGGACTTCCCTGGTGGCAGAGTGGTTAAGAATCTGCCTGCCATGCAGGGAACACGAGTTCAAGCCATGGTCCGGGAAGATCCCACATCCCGCGGAGCAACTAAGCCTGTGTGCCACAACTACTGAAGCCCGCGTGCCTAGAGTCCATGCTTCGTGACAAGAGAAGCCACCACAATGAGAAGCCTGCGCACCGCAAGGAAGAGTAGCCCCCACTTGCCGCAACAAGATCAGGAATGGGGCACTCTCTGCTCTGGGAAAACTGACAGAATAGGCCTGCAGGTAGTTAGATAATTTCCTGAGAAAATTCTATCAATTCAATTTTTTGCAACTTCTCATACTTAGAAAAGCACTAAAAGCATTACTAGTGACAAATGCTCCTCATGACTAGCAGCAACCTTCTCCCAAGATGTGTCCTAGATTGCACGTATCCTCTTCACCACAATCACATATATACTGACGTCCCCATTATGTCCTTGGAGCAGTTCGTCAGAGCTGACTGAGAGGCTGTCCTCCAGGCTATAGTCCTCAGTAAGTCCTCCCATAAAACTGAACTCCCAGCTCCTGTGTTGTCGTTTGTTTCCAGTCAACAAGGACCTCACCGATTTCCCAGGAGACCTCCTCAGGTCAGCCTGCTGTTCTCAATCTCAATGAAGACACCTCCATTTCTCACCTACAGTCCAGGCTGGACATCCATTTGTTTACTGATAGAGTCCAAATAAGAATCTTTACTCTTTATTGTTCCAACTGTTGGTTAAGATGTGGGTACCGAAGAGGCCTTATGTATGACCAAGACGGAAGAGCATATGCGCTTCTTAGGCAGAAGCAGTGAAGGTTTTTAATGGGCTCCTTAGCAGGGAGAGTCTGGCTTGAACTCCAGAGTCACCCTCATGGCCTTGTATAGTTGTCTTTATTTAAATTTCTAGCCTCAGCCCATTAAAACATCATAATACTGAAGAATTGAAATCAAAATATTATTTAAAAAATCATCTGTTAATAAAATGATATTTTTAGCAGCAATATAGGAATGGTTTCTGCTTGTTTTAGGACCCTAATCCTTAGGAAGGTTTCCAAACCTCTAAATGTACTTTAAATGTCCTTCTGACTTTAAAAGTACCTACTCAGTGCTATATGCACCAACTGGAAAGAATAGAAAGATGATTGATCCATCAGTGTCCTCTTTCCAAAGTGCCTAAATTAAATAAATGAATTTCCACTTAGCTCTTTGTTGCTTTTAGAAATTGTGACCTTCCAGTGTGCATGTTACTGATACCTGCCCTGCTGGAAAGGCTCTACCCCAGTTGTTGCTAAATATATTAAAATTCCTGCCTGTGTCCCTTCTATTCAAGCATGTTTTATTTTGTTTGTCTTTCAAAGGGACAAAGACATCATGATGGAATGTAAGAAATTCCTTGGATTGCATTGTCCCCAGGAATGTCCTTCCCTGCTCTGTGATTACTTGCTGGGTCCTAAGGACAAAACAAGTTTGCAGCTGGCACTGAGGTAACCCTCATCCCTTCCAAGACTCCGCAGGCTGCTGTGGTATCAGTGCTGGGGACACTGCTAGTGGCCACATCCTTATGGGAGAACTCTGTGCTATCGCATGCACCTCAATCTTTTCTTCTCTGAAAAGGAATGTTCTGGAGAAACACTTGCCTCAGTGCATCTCATCTGTGTTCTTCCATGTCCTGAGGACCTGCCGCTGTTCCATTGAACGCTTTAAACATCTCTGTTCTCCTTCCAAGTTCTCAAGCTGCTGCTGCCTTTCAACTCCATGTTTCCTGCGCTTTGGGCTTTTTGAGCAAATAAGAGTCCTGAACCAGGTGAGTTCCTCCTAGTGCAGTCAGCACGTGGAAGTGTGCAAATAGAGGCACAGGTGAGCTCCTGGATTCTCCACCACTGTTCAGTGTTGGGCAGGGTGCCATCTATTTACTGTGTTTCTCTGGGAGTCTGGACAGTCTGGACCTGCAGTGCTTGGCAGGCGGAGAGCGTGGAGTCATATGAGTGTTTCTGACAAACCTAGAACTTTCACTCAGCTTCTGCTTTCCATTGGTGGCTTTGTAGTCTTAAGGGGAAATTGACAGCCAGAAACCCTAATGGAGAAAGAAACAGCTGTATGAATGGGCAGTACAGCTGAATGCAAAGTGAATAGGGAAAGTACACTATGGATTTCTACACTGGGAGGAACTGAATGATTGTGATATTTTAGTGAAAGAATGGGATCCAGGAAAACAGAGAGGAAGGGGAATTGTGCCATGTATCAGAATCAGCAGATAGATATATGGTATATTTTATATGTAGCATATTTTATACTATGTATTCATATATATGTACCATATATGTATATTATTGCATATAAAATTACATACAATTGATGACACACTTTCTCCCAGTTCTGTTTTTTAGGCTGTCATTGTTCTGCAGTCAGTGACAGAGAGAGGGGGAGGAGAATTCATTATTCCCATTTAGAGCTATATGAAAAATATAGGAAACAACACACTACCTGTTTAGCCCTCACTCTGTGGATGATACTCTGCTAAGTGTTCTTAAATATTCTGGTTGGTCTAATATTCAATACAACTCTAGGAATATTTTCCCGACTTTATATTTGAGGAAACTGAGGCTCAGGGAAGTTAAGTGATTCCCCAGCATCACACGTGTGTCCTGGCAGAATCTAGACTCAATGCAGAAACCCATATCACATATAAATAATTATTTAACTTCCATCCTCTGTAATTCTCAAGCTCTTTGTTTTCTTCTTTGGTGCTTTCTGAAGATCATTTTTCCCTGGTTGACTCCTAAGTGCACTAGCTACTCCACCTTTGTGCCCTCTTCAGACTCTCCTTCTCTTTCTCACTCTTAAAAGTTGAAGGTCCTCATGAGCTTTCGGTCGTCATCTCGTTCTACACTCCACTCCTAAGGAACGATATCCACATATGCTGCTTCCAATGGGAAGTCTGTCTTTAGATGTTTCTTGGCCACTTTATGGAGTCCATGTGCTTTCTCCCCTTCTTGAGATGCCTCATTCCAGATTCTGGTGAGAGAATCCCCTTTTCCCTATCTCTGATTGTAATAGGAAACTTAATTGAAATAATTTAGCATGATTACTGTTTTTATATCTTTTATCTCTTCCAAACTGAACTCTCCAGAAGAATAGGTTTGGCATTCTCTTTTTTCACCTCTGTATTCTCAGAACTATCATATATCCAATATAGAAATATGAAGTTTTAAAATATAACCTGGAACTTCCCTGCTGGTGCAGTGGTTAAGAATCCGCCTGCCATTGCAGGGGAAACGGGTTCGATCCCTGGTCCGGGAAGTTCGCACATGCCGCGGAGCCACTAAGCTTGTGGGCCACAACTACTGAGCCTGTGCTCTACAGCCCGTGAGCCACAACTACTGAGCCCACGTGCAGCAACTACTGAAACCCGCACGCGTAGAGCCCGTGCTCCACAAGAGAAGCCATCGCAATGAGAAGCCCGCGCATCACAACGAAGAGTAGCCCCTGCTCGCCACAACTAGAGAAAGCCTGCGCACAGCAACAAAGACCCAGCACGGTGAACAATAAATAAAATTTAAAAAATAAAATAAAATATAAACCACTGAAATAAATGAATGATGAGAATGATGAGTAGAATTTATCATCCATGTTTCAGTATGCCTTGCAAATTAAAGCTACTTCTTTTTGTAAGGAAAAAAAATCCAAATGTCATCGGGGGAGAGTTTCATAAATTAAACAAGAAAATAATTTGAAACAATATAGAGGTAAGCATATTTTATTATATTGAAAACACTATAAAGGTGAACATGATATTATATGAACAAAACTATTTTAAATACCATACATAGTATGACTGAGATAAAGTAGAAGAATAAATAGATGACTACATTAGAGCCCTTTGCACTTTAATCACTATCATTTTGACTCCTGGTCTGATCATTTCTAAATCTCTACTGTATATGAGTGTAGTTCTGATACTTGCTCTGTCTCTTCAAACTGTGTTTTCACCTTTTAGTATGGTAAGTTTCTGTTGAAAGTTGAACATGATGTATGGGGTAAAAGGAACTGAGGTAAATTGGCCTTTAGGGTGAGGAGTTACATTTCTCTTGCTACGAGGTTGGCTGTGTTTACTTCTAGTCCTGGGCTGTGTTTCTGCCCTCTTTATTTTCCATATCAGCGAAGCTGGCTTAGCCTTGGGATTGGTCTTCTTGAAAATAGATTTATTAGACCTGTTTGACAAGTAACCACCATAGGTGACAGGTCTATATCTTGTTCACCATTTTATCATTAGTACAGAGTTCATAATAATTATTCCAAATAATAACAAAGAGTATTCTTAGATTTTCCATTAGACCTCCCATCAGAAGCTTCTACTGACCTCGCGTCAGAGCCTTATATTGAAGTAATTATTAAGCATCATTAGATGATTCAGTACATTTCTCCTGAGCTCTTGGTTCATCATTCTCCATCTCACAGTGAAGACGTAGGGTGGTGAAAATGTAGGGCATAGGATGCTAGATAAAATTAGCCTTCTCTGCTTTCCTGGTGTCAGAGTCTTTGTAATGTTATACGTTCTTTTTCATTTAGTATTTTTCTGGGCAGAGGTTGTCTTGCTACTACTGAATTACTTCCTTTATCATCTTGAGTTGAGTATCTTAAGAGGGAAGCAAAAATGGAAACATAAAGGGCCCATACCATGATTTTCCATAATGTGCAATACATCATTGATTTGCTTCTCCATTCAACTTTCTTGGAAAGCTGTCCTCGCATTTGATGTACTGAGGTAAAAGGAAAACAAATGCAAATCTGACTATGATGAGAGTGAAAGAAGTAAAGTGACTCCCCAGGTGAAATAATGACAATGGGAGTTCTACTCTTGTTACCCTTCCACTTGCTCCAGAATGGGTTCTGCTGATTAATTTCAGCAAATCAGCTCTCACTAAGGTCAGTTCTATCTGTTTCCCTTGTAGTGGATGGTTTGGTTTCAAGCACGGAGCAGCTTACTGACATTCAACATCATATTCATCAAAATAATGATACATTATCACTGTAAGTGATTAAATGTCAGGATTTAAAGTAAATCAAATCTTGAACATTGATATGAGTTTTCAGTACATCAAATCCATGAAATCTCTTCAGAAGCAAAAAATAGTTCAAAAAAGGAAAACAATGCAGAGAAAAAAATAATCCACATCCATTCTAGGTTCCACCCTATGTCTCTCCTCCAATTCAGACGGCAAATATCTCAAACCTATTTTCTGTATATATTGTCATTCCCTTCTATTATTCATCCTTCCACCTTCTCCACTATGGTTTCTGCTGATTAATTCTACCAAACAAGCTGTCACTAAGTGGCCAATGCCATCTCTTTTCCCAATGTAGGAGCACTTTCCATCTACGTTTGCACGAATGCATTGAATCTTCTAAGCAGTTTCAGTCTTTCAGACATGGTCTTCTCATTTTTCTCTCTTGTCCTGTTAACATATGGCCATTCCCCTTGCTTTCCTTTGTAGCGTTCCCTCGCTTTTAACGTTAACGTCATAGGATTCAATTTTCAGTCCTTTTCTCATGTGATACTCTCCTCCTGTTTGATCACTTCTTCTGTTCCATGCTTTACACTTCATGGAATTGCTTATAAATTCCTATCTCCACTATCCAATGGACATTTGCACTGAAATGTCTACTAGTTAACTATAGGTAATATCTACTGCTTTAATTTCTATATCCTCACATGACATGATCCACCTTCTGCTGGGGAAATTCCATTTTCCCACCTTCTCACTGTAGCACTAAATTTAACCGATATTAATTTCTACTACAAATTAGTACTATTTTAAAAATAATTAAATTTAATTGTGAGTTAACTGATTTTTTAAAATTATTTATCTATTTATTTGGCTGTGCCAGGTGTTAGTTGTGGCACACGGCATCTTCATTGCTGCGTGCAGGATCTTCATCGCGGCATTCGGGATCTTTGGTTGCAGCATTCGGGATCTTTTAGTTGTTTGCGGCATGTGGGCTCTTACTTGTGGCATGCAGGATCTAGTTCCCTGACCGGGGATGGAATCCGGGCCCCCTGTATTGGGAGAGCAGAGTCTTAAACACTGTACCACCAAGGAAGTCCCTGTATTACCTGATTATTGTTTTTAGGTTACTTTCCTTTAAAAAAAAAATCAAAGTTACCCAAAGCAGAATTGGATTAGTTATGTTCACCTCTAGGTCCTGAGGGCAACACACGACCTGGCTAGAAGAAGTCTATTTTTATTTCTAACGTGAAAATCGTAATGATGGGTCAAGGAATTGTAACATACATTCTTTAATCAGGTTGCACATTCAGGCTTGGTGTTTCTTCCTCTTTTTTTTTTTTTAGTGGTACGCGGGCCTCTCACTGTTTTGGCCTCTCCCATTGCGGAGCACAGGCTCCGGACGCGCAGGCTCAGCGGCCATGGCTCACGGGCCCAGCCGCTCCGTAGCATGTGGGATCTTCCCGGACCGGGGCACGAACCTGTGTCCCCTGCATTGGCAGGCGGACTCTCAACCACTGCGCCACCAGGGATGCCCCTTGGTGTTTCTTTTTTAAAGAAAAAAAGCAAAACAGGAAGTTTTCTCTAGTAAGAATTTAATGCACAAGGAAAACTCATAAACTGAGTTAATACAAAGTATATATTTATTCTATTAACCACATTGTATACATGCACATAATATTATGTAAATAAAAATAATTTAAATCTTTATAAATAGTGAAATAAATATTAAAATAGATAAATAAATATTTAAGTAGATAAGTAAGTAGATAGATCAGCATGGGCATCTATGAGGGACGAGTGCCTGTAGAGTAGAACATCATGTTGCTTAATATTCCTGAAAACACTGGACAAATTAATTCAATTCAGGGCATGATGAGAGCAGAAATGAGAGTCTTTGACATGGCAGCACAGGTGGAAGTATGGTCTTGTTAGTCACTGAGAATCATTTCGGTGTTGAACCAGGTGTGTGTCATTCCTTCCTCCTGAGTCTTTCTTACAAGTTCGTTGATGAAGAGAAGGATCTCATGACTTCTGCTCTGACAATCTCCCAGGCACAAGGGCTGTACTTCTTGTCTTGCAGATAGACAGTGATTCTGTGGAAGTATTTCCTCACAGCCAGGATGGAGTCCTCCTTCAGCAGGGGAGTCCCTTCCAGCCCCGCCTCCTGCATCAGACAGGCTTGCAGGTCAGTGAGCTGCTGATAAAGTGCAGTGCAGAACTTGTCCAGGAGGGTCTCATCCCAAGCGGCAGCCGAGCCCTCTGTGCTGAAGAGCTGGAAGGTCTGCTGGATCATCTCATGGACGACAGCGATGGCTTGAGCCTTCTGGAACTGGTTGCCTCCAAACGCCTCCTGGGGGAATCCAAAGTCATTTCTGTCCTTCAGGCAGGAGAAGGGGGAGATTCTCCTCATCTGTCGCAGGAGCATGAGGGCCCTCGTGTTAGCCAGGCTGTGGGTCTGAGGCAGGTCGCAGCCCAGAGAGCAGTTAGAGTTGCAGCTGAGCAGCACCAGGGCCAGGAGTAAGGACAAGGTTGGGGACATTGGGGACCCTGCAGATACTGCTGGCCTGGCTGAGGTGGGGACTCTGTGAACCCTGCTCTCTAGGTTCTCTGAAGACCTTCCTTCAGGCCTGGGTCTTAAATGGGAGTGAATTGGTTTCCATTTTCTGAATGTTCCCTCTTACTTTCTACTTCTGTTTTTGCTTTTCATTTTGCACTCTCCAGATAGGTTAGGGCAGCGTTTCTCAACCACTGTTTTTCATCCTTGCCTCCCCTTCTCCTGCCCACAGAACCTTTCTAGATATTTTTTTTCCATATGGCCCCCCTATGAAATTTTGATACACAGATATACTGTGTACATCGGTATGTACTCCATGCATATCTCTACTTTATAAATAGAAAAAGAAAGTGAAAAGTTTTTTCTTTTTATTCAAAGCAGTGGTGAGTATGACAAAAATATTTAGTCTAAAAATTAGCTGTAAAAGCTACTGCAATTAATTTAACATTTTGGTTAGGTGTGCAGAATGACTTTTAATGTAATACATTTACTTAATAAATAGGAATGTATCAAAATACATATTCAATAAAAATTTATACAAATACTTCATAAGAATACCAATGTATAGATATATTTAAAAATCTATCAAAACTGCTAAAACCATTGAAAATTTAAATGATTTTCTTAACTTTTATTTTTAACTAATCTTAGTTTTGATTCATATCATAAAATGATTTCTAACTTCACTAGCTGCTAGATATTCCTCTAGATATTGTCAACAACTTTTTCTCTTTAGGACTAGACATAATTATTGATCTCCTAGATAACTTTTTTAGAATTAAATAATAAAATACAACCTATTTGTGCTTAATTCCCGATGCCCACATCACACTGAGGCTCAAACATAAGCAAAATCCGCAAGACAGACAAGGACAGCTCATAAGTAAGCAGAGGGCACCTCTCACATCATGACTTTGAATCCAGTCATATGATGGAGAGAATGAATGTAATGAAACATCAAGCCACCATAGCTTGTAGCACTGATCCTGCATATTGTGTATCTTCCATGCACTCAATGTCAATGCCTCTCGTCTCATACACAAGAAAACCCAAAGAGAAAAATGAATACAAAGGAATGAGATTTTGCTGGATAGGGTTGAGCTTTGGAGTGCCACCCACCATTGTAGTAGCTAAGATTTGTTCGCACCCCTAACAACTACTGTTTGCACCCGTGGGAGCGATCTGCTCCCAGATGATTTAGGAATCATCATCGATTTGAATCTTTCTCTGTATTTTTGCATTGAATTTCAGATTCCCCAAAGGACTGTCAGAGGTTCCAATCCAAGCCTATTCTTTTCAAACAAAAGAAAACCATCTTTGTAATTAATTGAGAACTGGATAAATGTTGATTGGTATCATGGAAAGAATTCACTTTCAACTCTGATCATGAATTCTTTTATTTTGCAGTGGATGTTCTGTGGCCTCTGCCCCCTCTAATACCGATCTTTCAATAAATAATAGGTATGTGACTATCTGTGGCAAATCAGCTCTGTAGCAACTGGACTCTGTCGTATTCTCTGTGGTATCCTCGGCACCAGGCCCAGTGTAATCACGCAACAGGTAATTTTTTTTTTTTTTTTTTTTTTTTTGCGGCACGTGGGCTTCTCACTGTTTTGGCCTCTCATATTGCGGAGCACAGGCTCCGGACACGCAGGCTCAGCGGCCATGGCTCACGGGCCCAGCCGCTCTGCGGCATGAGGGATCTTCCCAGACCGGGGCACGAACCCGTGTCCCCTGCATCGGCAGGCGGACTCTCAACCACTGCGCCACCAGGGAAGCCCGAACAGGTACTTTTAACGAAAGCAGTTTCTCAGATGGTCTCCTCCCACTGGAAGGCAGTTACGAATGACCAAGCTATTTTCCTTTGTCACCGTCGTATTTGCTGGGATTATAATAGACAGTGGCTGGTATTCCCACTCTACTCCTACTGGTATCAGTCATGCCTACTGAGTTTGTTGCTAAAACCACTAGGATTCTCTTTCCTTTAAGGAGCCTATGGCTCTGGGGATTCAAGTTGTAAGAGCAGCACAATTTTCAGCCGTTGCCCGGCACTCTATTAAACTCAGGAAGATGGCCTCGTCGCTAATTTGTCCTCTACTAGGTCATGACAGAAAATAACCAGCTTGATGTCACATACAGAGCCATGTATCTGAACTCAAAGTCTCCCTGATTCACACAGGTCACAGCAACCAGACAATTAACCATGTTACTCTTCGGTGGATCTTTACGGATGTGGCAATGACTACCTATATCCTGAGATTCCTTGGAGACTCCTCACAAAGACTCATGAATGATCCTTTTCCTCCTGTGTCTTCTTTCCCTTTCAAGGGACGATGGGGTCCATTTCAGTTTGATTTCCAAATTTTGACACATAATAATTAAAGCATTACTGCAGGTTGGAAATCAAGAGTTTGGATTCTGAGTCCTCGGTCTGCTCTTTTGGCCTGGTAAATGGCTCATTCTTCTTTATTTACATGAATATATTCTCTCTTCTGGATGCCAAGACATGTAGCCTTCAATGCCCTTTCTGGTCTGAATGTTTCCGTCCCCGCAAAATTCATATTTGGAAGTCCTAACCCCCAAAGTGATGGTATCAGGTGGCGGGCCCTTTGGGACTTGATTAGGGTGTGAAGATGGAGGCCTCACGATGGAATCAGTGCCCTTATCAACGAGGTCAGAGATAAATGCCTCCCTCTCCTGCTGTATGATGATACAAGGAGAACTCTGCAGTGTGAGACCTGAAGCAGGCTTTCACCAGAAGTGGACCGTTTCTGTATTGTAAATAAGTTCATTTGTATCATTTTTTTTAGATTCCACATATAAATGATATTTCTCTTTCTCTGTGGGTCAGATTGTTTTTTAATGAAGTGTGTGCAAGCAAGAACATTAGTTTTTCCCCTCCACCCCACCCAGAACTTCATTAGGACAAATAGTGTAAAGATGAAAAGTGGTCTTATGCACTGAACTTGTCTCCTCGTCTATTAATCATCCAATAATTTCCCAACTTCTTTGCAGTGAGATTTCCACAAGGATAAATCCAGGCCATGTAATGTGAGCAGAAGTGCTCTTGCCCTGTATAGTCCTGGCCCTTGAAAACGTCCCATGTGATGCACCAGACATTTTCCCTTTACCACTGAGTGGAATAGACTCAAATACTGCAGAAAAATTTGCAGTCACCTGTTGATGATGGAAAAATCCACAAAACAGGGAGTACCCATGTCCCCGAATCACTCTTTGGAGAGCAACTTAGAACATCCATCTGAGCAGGAATGCCTGCCTTGTGTTCTTATACCAGGGAAAGATAAGATTCTATTATGATCAAATTCCTGACAGCATTCTCTTTACCCGTTACAGCAGTCAGCATTAAGTTAACTGACAAATATCTTTAACACCACACTATCCAAAAAACCTTTCTATACTTCATGTGTTGAAAATAGGAAATACCTCTCCCAAAACTTAAGTAATCTTTTAAATTACGTTATAAAATTATTTATACAAGAAAAGAGATTGTGTTCTGTCAAAACCTTTTTTAAAATCATGATTTTCTTTTCAGACATTTTTCAGCCTGTGAGGAAACACAAGTCGAGATTGCTTTGGACTTGAACACTAATGTAATTGAATGAGAAGTGTCACGAGTATAAAAAATATTCTGTATTTGTTGACATTTCTTTGAGGATTCTTACATAAGGGAAAGGCACCTTTTAATTTCCACTCTGACAACCTCCCAGGCACAGGGGCTGTATTCCTTTGCCTTCAGATAGACATGGATTCCATGGAAATACTCCCGGGCAGCACGTCCCAAATCTCGACAATCCAGATTGTCTTTTTTCATCTGCTCCAGTCGGTGCAGCCTCAGATGAAGGCTAGAGAGAAGTTTATCGAGGAGGGTGTTGTTCCAGGCAGCACGGCTGTCCTCCGTGGTGAAGAGGTTGAAGATCTGCTGGAGCATCAGATGGTGGTGACAGGTGCCTTGAGTCACCTGGATTGGGGTGATATTCTCTCTTTTCCAAGGAAATTTGAAGTCGGTTCTGTCCTTTAGGCACCACTGAGAGGGGATCCTTTGCATCTGTTCCAAATGTTGGAAGACGTCCTTGTTTTCCTGGCTATGGCTTCTAGGCAAGTTCCAGCCAAGAGAGTAAGCAGGGATAGAGCAGAGCAGCACTCCTGCCACTAGCAAATAGATCTGGGCCATTAAGAATGAGTGATTCACTAGACGGCCGCCAGGAGAGGCGTGGGCACCGCCAAACAATTGGAGGGAAGCTTCCTTCCCTGGAACTGTGGACAGCGTCCTTCCCTAGGCGGCCGGTAGAGGGCGCAGGGTTTGTTTGGGAAACGCCGACGATTAAGTTTGCCTTCTGCAGCTGTCTCCTGCAGCTCGAGAGACAGGGCGAAAAGTAGTCCCTGCGGCTGCTTTAATAATCAGCATAGTGCGCGAAACACCTTGGTTTTCTCGGTGCTGAGTGTTGAAGAGGAAGCCTTGTGGCGGCCTCGCCAGAGAATTTTTGTCTGGCTGGCAACAAGAACTTTGCATTTTCAGGCTTCCCCTGAGTTTTGCGCTTTATTTTCTCACAGAAACTTGAGCGAGGCAATTTTTGGGAAAGAAGCCTTTTTCTGAGCGGTCTGAGGTGGGGAATCAGAGCGATCCCCAGCCGCAGAGAAAGGGGAGCCGATTTTTCCGATTCGGGCTCGTTTCTGGCGCGAGACAGCGAAGGCCCAGAGAAAGGGGAAGGCGGCGGCGGCGATGGGACGACAGGACGGTGTTGGGGACGCCCTGAGGGGTGAGTCGGGGCGCGGCCACCACCGGGGCCGAGGACGCGGGAGCTGAGCGCCCCTGTAGATTCTCTGGGACTTCATGGAGTCTTTCAAGGATACAGCGTTAAAGTGAGGGAGAAAGTATTGAATATCTGACAAGTAGGAATATTAAAAAAATTCACAGCCTTTTTTTACATCTTAAAATTAATTTTATATTTAACTTAATTCATATGATATTTAAATTAAATATTTTAAATGTTTGATATTTTTATAAATTTATGTTAAAATATTTTCAATATTAAGCATAGAATATTAAAATATATTTTCATATTAAAATATAGCATTTTATTAAACTTTATTTAAACTATATTGTCTTTATACTAAAGTAAGTATTTCATATAATTAATTATTTGTTTATTTATTTTAGGCTGGGTTTATTTATTTTAGGCTGGGTTCAGTCTTCATTGCGGTGTGCAGGCTTCTCATTGTGGTGGCTTGTCTTGTTGAGGAGCACAGGCTCTAGGTGCGCAGGCTTCAGTAGTCGTGGCTCGCGGGTTCCAGAGCACAGGCTCAGTAGTAGCAGCACATGGACTTAGTTGCTCCACGGCATGTGGGATCTTCCTAGACCAGGGCTCGAACTCGTGTCCCCTGAGTTGGCAGGCGGATTCTTAACCACTGCGCCACCGGCAAAGCCCCGAGTATTTAATATAGTTTTACTTTTCTATCTTTAATGGAAGCCAACTCATTTATATTGTCAAGATTACTTTTATGCTTGTTTTTAATTGAGGGAATTACCATGTTTGACAATTTCTAATGACCCCGTGATAGTCTTAACTGATTTTTAACTCACGTTCCTGAAATGTCTTTCCCAGGACCTCACCTTGACTATAAGGTTAGAAAGAAGAGTTGGTGTGTACAAGCAATTGAGGACGTTTAGCAGGTCAGACTTTTTCATTTTTCTTTAGTAAGAATTTTATACACTAAGTGGAATTTGCCCAGATTTCATTTACATCATGAAGGCTTACTTTGTAAGACTGTCAGGGCCATGCAAATGGAGGTCAGCTTCATTTCTTTACTTAAAAGTTTTATATTTTGTTCCTCGTGCATATTTTGGGATTAAGTTTCATTTTAAACTATTGCATTAAAACATCCTTTATCTTGATGACTTAGATTTGGTGCCTTCTTACCATTCGTGCTTAAGAGAAGTACTAGCTTAACGTTGCCCTAATGCTAACCCAGGAAATAGCTTTTGAATTAGAGTATTGTGCTGTTCCATGGCTGAAAATCTAGGAATGCTTTAATTCTCATCATCTCTCCCCCATATATATATTTCTTACCATTTTCCTGGTCTCTACAACATTATTTTAATGTCTTTTTTTAAAGGAAGGAAAAACCCTTTTGACTGCCTTCTGATTTTCTCAACTCACACCCCCTTGGCTATGGTAACCACAAATCTGATCATTTTCTCTGAGGTTATGTTTGTTTTTAAGGTATAATTTAATCTGTGTCTTAAAAATTAACACCAGAGGTGGTCTGAAACAAAATAAGGTGAGGAAAAGGACTATTTATCTCATTTATACTAGTCACAGAGCAGGCTTTTTTTTTTTTCTTGTGGGGAGGAGGTCAAAACACTTTCTTAGATGCTGCAAAGAGCCTCAGGTGCCGTAGGATTTCTCTCCGTAATGTACGGGGCACTGCTCTAAGGGTGGAGACTAGGTCTCTACTCCTTCGCAGGCCTACAGGCAATCCTTCTCCTAGAGTTTGCATTTGGGGGCCTCAACATGCAGACCCCTGAGTGTTAAGGAACCTGTAGTCAGAGCTTCTCTTGGCTGGGCTGAGGGTGGACTATACAGGTTACCATTTGTTATATTAATACAAAAGGCTGCTATCATTCACTCTGTTCAAATTCTCAGCCTGTACTTTGCAAACTTTATTTTATTTGATCTAGGCAATGTCTTGTGTGACCTCCATTTTTTAAAAGAGGAAATGAAAATCTGATGTCATTTAAATTCAGGAGCCCCAGATTTTTGTCAGAGTGGAGCCTTCTGCTGCTCCCAGGCCCTCGTCTTCATCAGCTCTGAGCACTGGCCCTCAGCTGCACTGAGCACGTGGTGCTTCCTTCATCCTAATCCTGCCTCTAAAGTCTGTCCTCCCTGCTCCCTGGAGGGCAGTCACCATCCCTGCCTCACTTTCCTGGAATCCACATTGCCAAGCGCATTGTCACATATATACGCAGTCAGAACATTTCTGGTGACGGAATGAAGAGAACTGCATGAATTCACCCTTGCTGTTCATTTTTATGTCACCATTATCTGTAAACTTTCAGAAAATGTGAGCTATGGTCCTGTAAAGAAATGTGGAAGAATTTAAATCTGATGTATGAGTCCCTTTAGAGGAGAATGCAGAGAGGTGAGGCTAGTTGTATTTTGGTGCAATTTAAGAAGTGGCAAAACAGAGTACAGTGTCAAACCTCTAAGTATTCGTATTAGAACTGAAAAAGAGATATATTGAGACTCAGGTTTTTATTTCAACCTTGGGTCTCATTTAGATGAATATATCCTATTGGACTGATACTCTTTCATGTTCCAGGAGTGTGTTTAATTTCCAGTGTAATAAAAGACTTGATGTTGTGACATTCTATGTTGCCCATAAATGGCCTATTTAAGAATCTCATTTGCAGGCAGGTACCCACAGCAGCTGGATACAGGCTCCCACAGCCAGACACCTGCATCACCAGGCTCACCGGGGCCTGCCACCCTCCTCACTGAGGACACCCAGGATGATGTTCTCCAGCCCTGTCTGCACCCTTAGCTGTCACCTGGCCCAGAACCACAGGCTGCCAAAGCAGGAGACCCTCACAGTCCTGCCCCTAACAGGGAGAATCTTCTTTGTTTTCCTGCCTGAAGGACAAGAAGGTTTTCAGGTTCCATCAGCACCAGCTGGCTGACAGCCAGTTCCAAAACGCTCAGGCCGCCTCATTCTCCATGAGACGATACAGCACTTCTCCATCGTCTTCAGCACAAAGAGCTGAAATTCCTCAGTGGGCTTGATCAACAGTGGGCAGATCTGGAGACTAGTTTGGTGCAGGAGATGGAGAGGAAAAGACCCTGCTGGGCAGTGAGGACTCCAGCCTGACTTTGAAGAACTTCCAAAGGACCAGGCTCGATCTGAAAAGAAAGTCCACAGCTGCTGTGCCCAGGACAATATGAGAGTGGAAGTTAAGGCGTGAAAATCAGAGTGTGCTTTCCCTGTATGTTCAACCTCAGAGAACGCAGGAGTGGGAAAAGGAGACCTGGACCCAATCTTGTACAATGGAGTCTTCTCTGCTTAGAGGTGGCCTCTAGCGCGTCCATATTCACTCCCTTCAATGACTTTTCTTCTGATTTAGTTGTAAATACATCGAGTCACCTCAGCACATTGTTTTTCAACAGTAAGTGGAACAATACTTTTGAATGGAGAGAAAATTTATTTTTAATTTGTAATAATTAGAATTTATTTCTCTATGATGATTGTTATATTTACCAAATTTATTCTTCATATTATGATATGGTCAGCTTTGTATCTTGTTTTCCTTTGCTTTGGGGGTGCAAAAGGTATATTTTAAGTGTTAGGTTTAACTCATACTCTTAAAGAAAATCAGAGTGTCCTTAAACCTTTAATCTGCCTTAAAATCCAACAGGAACATAAATAGTTTTATTCATTTCATTGGTCCTTAAAATATTTTGAAGTATCTCTGCTTTCAGGATTTTACTTGTGTTTTTTAATATATTGGTAGATAAAATAAACATATTACTTTCTTAGTGGAGCGCTCTGTCAGAGAAGACAGGCCTTAAAGAGCAAAATTTCGCTTGAAACCCTTTCTAGGTTATGAGGGAGAAGCACAAGGCATTATGACAGGTTAGAGCAGCTGGAGCTATTCTCTTTTACTTGTTCTTTCTTGGAGAAAGCATGTCTAATGGTTGCTGATTCAGTTTCAGCAGTTGCATGATCAAAAAACTGTGAAATACATTATAGAATCATGGAATTTAAACTTCAACAAAGAAGTGTGACTATCCCGTGTATTGTTGGCACTGTGGTGGGTGCCAGGTGCAATGAAAAAAGTAGACACATTGCCCGCTGTCACAGAGCTTGCAGTCTGGTGGGGATATGGGTAACTAGGTGTTCAATGAAAGGAATGCTAATGCTGTGACAGGGCAAGTACAGGTTCTTGGGAGTATGTGGGCTTGCATGGATCAGGGAAAGCTTCTGCAAGAGCAGTTGGTAAGCTGGCATCCCAGGGGTCTGCAGGAGTTTGCCAGGGAATTACATGCTGGTCAAGTTTGGCCATGTGTGGAGATCATCTAGGGTAGCAGGTAAATATGAGGGTTTGGAGCTAATGACATTTGTTTGGAGATGTGACCCTGGGTAAAGACATGCATATGGAAGTCAACAGTCATAGAGAGGACGTTTGGAACTATTTGGGAGGTTGAGACTATATGTGCAGAGAGGATGAAGTGTGGGACTAGCATAGATCTTTGAGGAACACCAATTCCCTAAGATGAGAGTGTGGAGTCAACAAAGGAAGGAGAGAAGGAGGGGCAGAAAAGCAGAGGATGGTGGTGACAGGGAGACCAGATGAGCGTCAGACTTTAAAATGGCGGGTATAATAACAAGTATCTGATGCTTCGCACATGTCAGCCAAGGCTGCTTCACGTTGATCTCTAACCTCAGTAAGATGTAGCTTATTGGCAATATCTTATTACCTAATAAGTATCTTAAGAAATTAATCTCAATTTTCAAGATTTTTTTTCCTCTCATTTGTTTTAAGCAAGGGTCTTAGAAGACCCTTAAGGCTTCATTGATAAAGCATTCAGCTTTATATATATAATCAGGATTTTTCATTGGAGAGTTTTATTCACTACTTCAAAATGTCATTTTTTATGGATAAATTGCATAAAAATTTGTAATCTGCATCAAAATGCTTTTAATTTCAGCATGATGTAAATTTAATATATTACTTTCTACTTAATATTGATAAATATCTTCAGTGCCAATGCACTGACTGCATTTTGTTTTGATGCCCACTAGAGATCCATGGGTATTTGCAATCTAGTGTTTGGTACATCTGTGAGAATATTGCATTTGCTCGTAGAATTTAAAAATGTGTTTGTATGCTTTGCTCAGTACTTAAAAAGATGATCCTATTTTAATTCACAGAGGTAGAATTTTTGCATAACAAAATTATGAGCTCAGTAAGGCACAAATATGGCATTATATCAATATCTTCTGGGGACCTCCCTGGCGGTCCAGTGGTTAAGACTTCTCCTTCCAATGCAGGGGGCGTGAGTGCGATCCCTCGTTGGGGAGCTAAGATCCCACATGCCTCAGGGCCACAAAACCCAAACATAAAAAAAAAAACAAGCAATATTGTAGCAAATTCAAGAAAGACTTTAAAAATGGTCCACATCAAAAAAAATCTTAAAAAAATATGTATCTTTTGAGTGGACATGAAATAATGGCTTTTACTCCTTTGTGCATACCTGTCACTATAACAACTATCATTGCTATGTTTAATATGTCCCTGGTGCTTAAAATAATCTGCTCACTTAAGATAAGTTTATGACTTGTTATATTCTCATGATATAGAGCATATAACATGCGATGGTATGTTGAATGGAATATAGTAGTCTCATTATCCCTATTCTAAAGCTGAGAAAACTGTACTATAGGAAAAAGAAAACAATTGCCCTAAATCATGCATGAAGCCGAAGGAAGACTAAGGAGATGCCGAGCTAACGAATTTACTGGTCACCTGAGAAGACAAGAGTACCCACAAGAGAAGATGCAGCAAGACTGTCATTTTCAAACACTTTTACTGTCACAACTATGTTAAGCTTATTACACTTATCGCTTTTATTAACAACTCTGAGGACCAATGATGTCCCTAACAGTGTGCAGGTTACTGGTTGGGAATAAGAAGTGTAGCTGGAGAGTGAGCTGAGTGCTACGGTACCTGATGTAGATGGAGATCTCTTTCCTAAGCCTGATAAGACTATGCTGTTCCACTCCCAAGTTTGCTACGACCCTATACTGCTCTGCCTCCCCTTTGACCTCCTCTTGTCCCTGGTTGCTCAGCCACAAACATGGCCAGGAGTTCTGCATCCCTGCTGCTGCAGAGCCTGTCCCATGAGAAAGGAAAGGCGAAAAGTCCTCAGCTGTACACTTTCATTAAGGCTAAATTGAGAACTGGGGAGCTGAGCTGCTTTGCCCAGCCTTCATCAGGACGCAAGAAGGCCTTGGAGTTAGATGAAAGTTATTCTCCATCAAAATATTTGGGGTCCTCTGGTTTGTTCCATTTCCTTCTGAACTTGAGACCTCAGGAATGCCAAATTCCAGTGCTGTTTTGGGGAATATGTGAAGTTTCTTGTCTCTGTTCCTAGAGGCTGATTGGGACATTGGGAATCTATGTGCCTGTGTAACCCGAAACATTCCAACCCACGGCTGTTTACAGATCAGTATCATGATGGAGAAGGGGAAGGACTGGGAAGTCCAGTTCCTGAGACTCGTTCTTTAATGGATTTTCTCAATTTGTAAAGCCCCTCAGCATTTGTCAAATTCCTATGCTTTTGTATTTGCTTTGTGAAGGGCTGTATTCATCATGACACAAATGAAGGTGGCTGAGATGGTAGAGGGTGTGCAAGGCCACTGTCAGACTCTCTCCCTAACCTTCCTCTGCCTCAAACACTCAAAGTCAGCTCTCAGTCAGAACTGGAGAACCTCTTCCTTTCCCTAAACCCAGTTCCTGGACTACTGCATCCTTCCCCCAAATGCAGCAGAGACAAAAGAAAACATTCTCTTTTAGAAGAAACGATTTACTTGTGAAGAATGAACTTTGCTGTTTTTGAGAGAGACCATTTTGTTTTCAGAAGATGCCTTACCCCAAGGCTTCCTTCCATAATCTGTTCCCAGTGGGACTCCCTCGTGTCAACCTCTTGCTGGACTAGGACCCTGGAATTCCACAGGGCCAGCTAGCAAGAGGGATGCCTGAGATGACAGAAGATATGAATCACCTTTCTGAAGAGAGGGTGGGGCTGGTGTCACATGAGTGCCTTTCAGGTGAGCTCTGCAAACCCAAAATAGGAGCCTGGGTGTGTCTAGGGAGAGTGGAAGCAAAGAGAGAGTGGAACATGCTGAGCAGACTGTTCTACTGGGAAGAGATTCTTTCAAGATTAATGCCCAGGAACTAGAATTATTCGAGGTCAGAGGTTCAATGACACTAATAGTAAGGTCCATATGTGTAGAGCGGTGTCATTTCAAAGCTCTTTCACACACATTGCCCCAGGCAATCATCACAACAATCCTGGGACTCTCCCAGACACAGACTATGAAACTTAGGGAGGTTAAGTTGTCCGAGTCATTATCCAAAATTTTGCCCCCAAAACAGTCATTGTTCCACCACGTCTCACACTGTCACTTGATGGGTAAGTGCCATGGCCCAGCTTTCACATGGACGAGCAGAGCCTGGGTTAGAAGTGTCCCAGGTCCTGACTTCTTTGCTTTCTAGCTCTGAGTGTCTCCTCTGGGGGGCCATTTCTGAGAGTACAGGCTCTAGGAGGTGACATTGCCAGCAATTATAGACCTGGGACTGTATGGAGAAGAGAACTAAGATCAAACCTGGGAGAGCCCAGGATTAGAGAGCAGAACCTTACCTTTCATAGCTCCTGCTTTTTTCTTCCTGCTTCTGCGTTGCTGCTGAAAGCCGCAAAAATGAAAGAGTTCACAAGCTATTTTGTGCCTTTCTCATACTAAAGAAGCAACAAACGTTATCAATGAAAAATGTTTGTGACTTTTTGCATTATTTGAGGTCTCTGTTATTTCCATATTATTCATTTTTAAAGTAGATCCAAGTATTTTCTACTGATCCTTCTTTCTCAAAGAATTTTTACTAATTCCCAGAAAATCTTTCAGAAGTATAATACACAAGGACTTCCCTGGTGGCAGAGTGGTTAAGAATCTGCCTGCCATGCAGGGAACACGAGTTCAAGCCATGGTCCGGGAAGATCCCACATCCCGCGGAGCAACTAAGCCTGTGTGCCACAACTACTGAAGCCCGCGTGCCTAGAGTCCATGCTTCGTGACAAGAGAAGCCACCACAATGAGAAGCCTGCGCACCGCAAGGAAGAGTAGCCCCCACTTGCCGCAACAAGATCAGGAATGGGGCACTCTCTGCTCTGGGAAAACTGACAGAATAGGCCTGCAGGTAGTTAGATAATTTCCTGAGAAAATTCTATCAATTCAATTTTTTGCAACTTCTCATACTTAGAAAAGCACTAAAAGCATTACTAGTGACAAATGCTCCTCATGACTAGCAGCAACCTTCTCCCAAGATGTGTCCTAGATTGCACGTATCCTCTTCACCACAATCACATATATACTGACGTCCCCATTATGTCCTTGGAGCAGTTCGTCAGAGCTGACTGAGAGGCTGTCCTCCAGGCTATAGTCCTCAGTAAGTCCTCCCATAAAACTGAACTCCCAGCTCCTGTGTTGTCGTTTGTTTCCAGTCAACAAGGACCTCACCGATTTCCCAGGAGACCTCCTCAGGTCAGCCTGCTGTTCTCAATCTCAATGAAGACACCTCCATTTCTCACCTACAGTCCAGGCTGGACATCCATTTGTTTACTGATAGAGTCCAAATAAGAATCTTTACTCTTTATTGTTCCAACTGTTGGTTAAGATGTGGGTACCGAAGAGGCCTTATGTATGACCAAGACGGAAGAGCATATGCGCTTCTTAGGCAGAAGCAGTGAAGGTTTTTAATGGGCTCCTTAGCAGGGAGAGTCTGGCTTGAACTCCAGAGTCACCCTCATGGCCTTGTATAGTTGTCTTTATTTAAATTTCTAGCCTCAGCCCATTAAAACATCATAATACTGAAGAATTGAAATCAAAATATTATTTAAAAAATCATCTGTTAATAAAATGATATTTTTAGCAGCAATATAGGAATGGTTTCTGCTTGTTTTAGGACCCTAATCCTTAGGAAGGTTTCCAAACCTCTAAATGTACTTTAAATGTCCTTCTGACTTTAAAAGTACCTACTCAGTGCTATATGCACCAACTGGAAAGAATAGAAAGATGATTGATCCATCAGTGTCCTCTTTCCAAAGTGCCTAAATTAAATAAATGAATTTCCACTTAGCTCTTTGTTGCTTTTAGAAATTGTGACCTTCCAGTGTGCATGTTACTGATACCTGCCCTGCTGGAAAGGCTCTACCCCAGTTGTTGCTAAATATATTAAAATTCCTGCCTGTGTCCCTTCTATTCAAGCATGTTTTATTTTGTTTGTCTTTCAAAGGGACAAAGACATCATGATGGAATGTAAGAAATTCCTTGGATTGCATTGTCCCCAGGAATGTCCTTCCCTGCTCTGTGATTACTTGCTGGGTCCTAAGGACAAAACAAGTTTGCAGCTGGCACTGAGGTAACCCTCATCCCTTCCAAGACTCCGCAGGCTGCTGTGGTATCAGTGCTGGGGACACTGCTAGTGGCCACATCCTTATGGGAGAACTCTGTGCTATCGCATGCACCTCAATCTTTTCTTCTCTGAAAAGGAATGTTCTGGAGAAACACTTGCCTCAGTGCATCTCATCTGTGTTCTTCCATGTCCTGAGGACCTGCCGCTGTTCCATTGAACGCTTTAAACATCTCTGTTCTCCTTCCAAGTTCTCAAGCTGCTGCTGCCTTTCAACTCCATGTTTCCTGCGCTTTGGGCTTTTTGAGCAAATAAGAGTCCTGAACCAGGTGAGTTCCTCCTAGTGCAGTCAGCACGTGGAAGTGTGCAAATAGAGGCACAGGTGAGCTCCTGGATTCTCCACCACTGTTCAGTGTTGGGCAGGGTGCCATCTATTTACTGTGTTTCTCTGGGAGTCTGGACAGTCTGGACCTGCAGTGCTTGGCAGGCGGAGAGCGTGGAGTCATATGAGTGTTTCTGACAAACCTAGAACTTTCACTCAGCTTCTGCTTTCCATTGGTGGCTTTGTAGTCTTAAGGGGAAATTGACAGCCAGAAACCCTAATGGAGAAAGAAACAGCTGTATGAATGGGCAGTACAGCTGAATGCAAAGTGAATAGGGAAAGTACACTATGGATTTCTACACTGGGAGGAACTGAATGATTGTGATATTTTAGTGAAAGAATGGGATCCAGGAAAACAGAGAGGAAGGGGAATTGTGCCATGTATCAGAATCAGCAGATAGATATATGGTATATTTTATATGTAGCATATTTTATACTATGTATTCATATATATGTACCATATATGTATATTATTGCATATAAAATTACATACAATTGATGACACACTTTCTCCCAGTTCTGTTTTTTAGGCTGTCATTGTTCTGCAGTCAGTGACAGAGAGAGGGGGAGGAGAATTCATTATTCCCATTTAGAGCTATATGAAAAATATAGGAAACAACACACTACCTGTTTAGCCCTCACTCTGTGGATGATACTCTGCTAAGTGTTCTTAAATATTCTGGTTGGTCTAATATTCAATACAACTCTAGGAATATTTTCCCGACTTTATATTTGAGGAAACTGAGGCTCAGGGAAGTTAAGTGATTCCCCAGCATCACACGTGTGTCCTGGCAGAATCTAGACTCAATGCAGAAACCCATATCACATATAAATAATTATTTAACTTCCATCCTCTGTAATTCTCAAGCTCTTTGTTTTCTTCTTTGGTGCTTTCTGAAGATCATTTTTCCCTGGTTGACTCCTAAGTGCACTAGCTACTCCACCTTTGTGCCCTCTTCAGACTCTCCTTCTCTTTCTCACTCTTAAAAGTTGAAGGTCCTCATGAGCTTTCGGTCGTCATCTCGTTCTACACTCCACTCCTAAGGAACGATATCCACATATGCTGCTTCCAATGGGAAGTCTGTCTTTAGATGTTTCTTGGCCACTTTATGGAGTCCATGTGCTTTCTCCCCTTCTTGAGATGCCTCATTCCAGATTCTGGTGAGAGAATCCCCTTTTCCCTATCTCTGATTGTAATAGGAAACTTAATTGAAATAATTTAGCATGATTACTGTTTTTATATCTTTTATCTCTTCCAAACTGAACTCTCCAGAAGAATAGGTTTGGCATTCTCTTTTTTCACCTCTGTATTCTCAGAACTATCATATATCCAATATAGAAATATGAAGTTTTAAAATATAACCTGGAACTTCCCTGCTGGTGCAGTGGTTAAGAATCCGCCTGCCATTGCAGGGGAAACGGGTTCGATCCCTGGTCCGGGAAGTTCGCACATGCCGCGGAGCCACTAAGCTTGTGGGCCACAACTACTGAGCCTGTGCTCTACAGCCCGTGAGCCACAACTACTGAGCCCACGTGCAGCAACTACTGAAACCCGCACGCGTAGAGCCCGTGCTCCACAAGAGAAGCCATCGCAATGAGAAGCCCGCGCATCACAACGAAGAGTAGCCCCTGCTCGCCACAACTAGAGAAAGCCTGCGCACAGCAACAAAGACCCAGCACGGTGAACAATAAATAAAATTTAAAAAATAAAATAAAATATAAACCACTGAAATAAATGAATGATGAGAATGATGAGTAGAATTTATCATCCATGTTTCAGTATGCCTTGCAAATTAAAGCTACTTCTTTTTGTAAGGAAAAAAAATCCAAATGTCATTGGGGGAGAGTTTCATAAATTAAACAAGAAAATAATTTGAAACAATATAGAGGTAAGCATATTTTATTATATTGAAAACACTATAAAGGTGAACATGATATTATATGAACAAAACTATTTTAAATACCATACATAGTATGACTGAGATAAAGTAGAAGAATAAATAGATGACTACATTAGAGCCCTTTGCACTTTAATCACTATCATTTTGACTCCTGGTCTGATCATTTCTAAATCTCTACTGTATATGAGTGTAGTTCTGATACTTGCTCTGTCTCTTCAAACTGTGTTTTCACCTTTTAGTATGGTAAGTTTCTGTTGAAAGTTGAACATGATGTATGGGGTAAAAGGAACTGAGGTAAATTGGCCTTTAGGGTGAGGAGTTACATTTCTCTTGCTACGAGGTTGGCTGTGTTTACTTCTAGTCCTGGGCTGTGTTTCTGCCCTCTTTATTTTCCATATCAGCGAAGCTGGCTTAGCCTTGGGATTGGTCTTCTTGAAAATAGATTTATTAGACCTGTTTGACAAGTAACCACCATAGGTGACAGGTCTATATCTTGTTCACCATTTTATCATTAGTACAGAGTTCATAATAATTATTCCAAATAATAACAAAGAGTATTCTTAGATTTTCCATTAGACCTCCCATCAGAAGCTTCTACTGACCTCGCGTCAGAGCCTTATATTGAAGTAATTATTAAGCATCATTAGATGATTCAGTACATTTCTCCTGAGCTCTTGGTTCATCATTCTCCATCTCACAGTGAAGACGTAGGGTGGTGAAAATGTAGGGCATAGGATGCTAGATAAAATTAGCCTTCTCTGCTTTCCTGGTGTCAGAGTCTTTGTAATGTTATACGTTCTTTTTCATTTAGTATTTTTCTGGGCAGGGGTTGTCTTGCTACTACTGAATTACTTCCTTTATCATCTTGAGTTGAGTATCTTAAGAGGGAAGCAAAAATGGAAACATAAAGGGCCCATACCATGATTTTCCATAATGTGCAATACATCATTGATTTGCTTCTCCATTCAACTTTCTTGGAAAGCTGTCCTCGCATTTGATGTACTGAGGTAAAAGGAAAACAAATGCAAATCTGACTATGATGAGAGTGAAAGAAGTAAAGTGACTCCCCAGGTGAAATAATGACAATGGGAGTTCTACTCTTGTTACCCTTCCACTTGCTCCAGAATGGGTTCTGCTGATTAATTTCAGCAAATCAGCTCTCACTAAGGTCAGTTCTATCTGTTTCCCTTGTAGTGGATGGTTTGGTTTCAAGCACGGAGCAGCTTACTGACATTCAACATCATATTCATCAAAATAATGATACATTATCACTGTAAGTGATTAAATGTCAGGATTTAAAGTAAATCAAATCTTGAACATTGATATGAGTTTTCAGTACATCAAATCCATGAAATCTCTTCAGAAGCAAAAAATAGTTCAAAAAAGGAAAACAATGCAGAGAAAAAAATAATCCACATCCATTCTAGGTTCCACCCTATGTCTCTCCTCCAATTCAGACGGCAAATATCTCAAACCTATTTTCTGTATATATTGTCATTCCCTTCTATTATTCATCCTTCCACCTTCTCCACTATGGTTTCTGCTGATTAATTCTACCAAACAAGCTGTCACTAAGTGGCCAATGCCATCTCTTTTCCCAATGTAGGAGCACTTTCCATCTACGTTTGCACGAATGCATTGAATCTTCTAAGCAGTTTCAGTCTTTCAGACATGGTCTTCTCATTTTTCTCTCTTGTCCTGTTAACATATGGCCATTCCCCTTGCTTTCCTTTGTAGCGTTCCCTCGCTTTTAACGTTAACGTCATAGGATTCAATTTTCAGTCCTTTTCTCATGTGATACTCTCCTCCTGTTTGATCACTTCTTCTGTTCCATGCTTTACACTTCATGGAATTGCTTATAAATTCCTATCTCCACTATCCAATGGACATTTGCACTGAAATGTCTACTAGTTAACTATAGGTAATATCTACTGCTTTAATTTCTATATCCTCACATGACATGATCCACCTTCTGCTGGGGAAATTCCATTTTCCCACCTTCTCACTGTAGCACTAAATTTAACCGATATTAATTTCTACTACAAATTAGTACTATTTTAAAAATAATTAAATTTAATTGTGAGTTAACTGATTTTTTAAAATTATTTATCTATTTATTTGGCTGTGCCAGGTGTTAGTTGTGGCACACGGCATCTTCATTGCTGCGTGCAGGATCTTCATCGCGGCATTCGGGATCTTTGGTTGCAGCATTCGGGATCTTTTAGTTGTTTGCGGCATGTGGGCTCTTACTTGTGGCATGCAGGATCTAGTTCCCTGACCGGGGATGGAATCCGGGCCCCCTGTATTGGGAGAGCAGAGTCTTAAACACTGTACCACCAAGGAAGTCCCTGTATTACCTGATTATTGTTTTTAGGTTACTTTCCTTTAAAAAAAAAATCAAAGTTACCCAAAGCAGAATTGGATTAGTTATGTTCACCTCTAGGTCCTGAGGGCAACACACGACCTGGCTAGAAGAAGTCTATTTTTATTTCTAACGTGAAAATCGTAATGATGGGTCAAGGAATTGTAACATACATTCTTTAATCAGGTTGCACATTCAGGCTTGGTGTTTCTTCCTCTTTTTTTTTTTTTAGTGGTACGCGGGCCTCTCACTGTTTTGGCCTCTCCCATTGCGGAGCACAGGCTCCGGACGCGCAGGCTCAGCGGCCATGGCTCACGGGCCCAGCCGCTCCGTAGCATGTGGGATCTTCCCGGACCGGGGCACGAACCTGTGTCCCCTGCATTGGCAGGCGGACTCTCAACCACTGCGCCACCAGGGATGCCCCTTGGTGTTTCTTTTTTAAAGAAAAAAAGCAAAACAGGAAGTTTTCTCTAGTAAGAATTTAATGCACAAGGAAAACTCATAAACTGAGTTAATACAAAGTATATATTTATTCTATTAACCACATTGTATACATGCACATAATATTATGTAAATAAAAATAATTTAAATCTTTATAAATAGTGAAATAAATATTAAAATAGATAAATAAATATTTAAGTAGATAAGTAAGTAGATAGATCAGCATGGGCATCTATGAGGGACGAGTGCCTGTAGAGTAGAACATCATGTTGCTTAATATTCCTGAAAACACTGGACAAATTAATTCAATTCAGGGCATGATGAGAGCAGAAATGAGAGTCTTTGACATGGCAGCACAGGTGGAAGTATGGTCTTGTTAGTCACTGAGAATCATTTCGGTGTTGAACCAGGTGTGTGTCATTCCTTCCTCCTGAGTCTTTCTTACAAGTTCGTTGATGAAGAGAAGGATCTCATGACTTCTGCTCTGACAATCTCCCAGGCACAAGGGCTGTACTTCTTGTCTTGCAGATAGACAGTGATTCTGTGGAAGTATTTCCTCACAGCCAGGATGGAGTCCTCCTTCAGCAGGGGAGTCCCTTCCAGCCCCGCCTCCTGCATCAGACAGGCTTGCAGGTCAGTGAGCTGCTGATAAAGTGCAGTGCAGAACTTGTCCAGGAGGGTCTCATCCCAAGCGGCAGCCGAGCCCTCTGTGCTGAAGAGCTGGAAGGTCTGCTGGATCATCTCATGGACGACAGCGATGGCTTGAGCCTTCTGGAACTGGTTGCCTCCAAACGCCTCCTGGGGGAATCCAAAGTCATTTCTGTCCTTCAGGCAGGAGAAGGGGGAGATTCTCCTCATCTGTCGCAGGAGCATGAGGGCCCTCGTGTTAGCCAGGCTGTGGGTCTGAGGCAGGTCGCAGCCCAGAGAGCAGTTAGAGTTGCAGCTGAGCAGCACCAGGGCCAGGAGTAAGGACAAGGTTGGGGACATTGGGGACCCTGCAGATACTGCTGGCCTGGCTGAGGTGGGGACTCTGTGAACCCTGCTCTCTAGGTTCTCTGAAGACCTTCCTTCAGGCCTGGGTCTTAAATGGGAGTGAATTGGTTTCCATTTTCTGAATGTTCCCTCTTACTTTCTACTTCTGTTTTTGCTTTTCATTTTGCACTCTCCAGATAGGTTAGGGCAGCGTTTCTCAACCACTGTTTTTCATCCTTGCCTCCCCTTCTCCTGCCCACAGAACCTTTCTAGATATTTTTTTTCCATATGGCCCCCCTATGAAATTTTGATACACAGATATACTGTGTACATCGGTATGTACTCCATGCATATCTCTACTTTATAAATAGAAAAAGAAAGTGAAAAGTTTTTTCTTTTTATTCAAAGCAGTGGTGAGTATGACAAAAATATTTAGTCTAAAAATTAGCTGTAAAAGCTACTGCAATTAATTTAACATTTTGGTTAGGTGTGCAGAATGACTTTTAATGTAATACATTTACTTAATAAATAGGAATGTATCAAAATACATATTCAATAAAAATTTATACAAATACTTCATAAGAATACCAATGTATAGATATATTTAAAAATCTATCAAAACTGCTAAAACCATTGAAAATTTAAATGATTTTCTTAACTTTTATTTTTAACTAATCTTAGTTTTGATTCATATCATAAAATGATTTCTAACTTCACTAGCTGCTAGATATTCCTCTAGATATTGTCAACAACTTTTTCTCTTTAGGACTAGACATAATTATTGATCTCCTAGATAACTTTTTTAGAATTAAATAATAAAATACAACCTATTTGTGCTTAATTCCCGATGCCCACATCACACTGAGGCTCAAACATAAGCAAAATCCGCAAGACAGACAAGGACAGCTCATAAGTAAGCAGAGGGCACCTCTCACATCATGACTTTGAATCCAGTCATATGATGGAGAGAATGAATGTAATGAAACATCAAGCCACCATAGCTTGTAGCACTGATCCTGCATATTGTGTATCTTCCATGCACTCAATGTCAATGCCTCTCGTCTCATACACAAGAAAACCCAAAGAGAAAAATGAATACAAAGGAATGAGATTTTGCTGGATAGGGTTGAGCTTTGGAGTGCCACCCACCATTGTAGTAGCTAAGATTTGTTCGCACCCCTAACAACTACTGTTTGCACCCGTGGGAGCGATCTGCTCCCAGATGATTTAGGAATCATCATCGATTTGAATCTTTCTCTGTATTTTTGCATTGAATTTCAGATTCCCCAAAGGACTGTCAGAGGTTCCAATCCAAGCCTATTCTTTTCAAACAAAAGAAAACCATCTTTGTAATTAATTGAGAACTGGATAAATGTTGATTGGTATCATGGAAAGAATTCACTTTCAACTCTGATCATGAATTCTTTTATTTTGCAGTGGATGTTCTGTGGCCTCTGCCCCCTCTAATACCGATCTTTCAATAAATAATAGGTATGTGACTATCTGTGGCAAATCAGCTCTGTAGCAACTGGACTCTGTCGTATTCTCTGTGGTATCCTCGGCACCAGGCCCAGTGTAATCACGCAACAGGTAATTTTTTTTTTTTTTTTTTTTTTTTGCGGCACGTGGGCTTCTCACTGTTTTGGCCTCTCATATTGCGGAGCACAGGCTCCGGACACGCAGGCTCAGCGGCCATGGCTCACGGGCCCAGCCGCTCTGCGGCATGAGGGATCTTCCCAGACCGGGGCACGAACCCGTGTCCCCTGCATCGGCAGGCGGACTCTCAACCACTGCGCCACCAGGGAAGCCCGAACAGGTACTTTTAACGAAAGCAGTTTCTCAGATGGTCTCCTCCCACTGGAAGGCAGTTACGAATGACCAAGCTATTTTCCTTTGTCACCGTCGTATTTGCTGGGATTATAATAGACAGTGGCTGGTATTCCCACTCTACTCCTACTGGTATCAGTCATGCCTACTGAGTTTGTTGCTAAAACCACTAGGATTCTCTTTCCTTTAAGGAGCCTATGGCTCTGGGGATTCAAGTTGTAAGAGCAGCACAATTTTCAGCCGTTGCCCGGCACTCTATTAAACTCAGGAAGATGGCCTCGTCGCTAATTTGTCCTCTACTAGGTCATGACAGAAAATAACCAGCTTGATGTCACATACAGAGCCATGTATCTGAACTCAAAGTCTCCCTGATTCACACAGGTCACAGCAACCAGACAATTAACCATGTTACTCTTCGGTGGATCTTTACGGATGTGGCAATGACTACCTATATCCTGAGATTCCTTGGAGACTCCTCACAAAGACTCATGAATGATCCTTTTCCTCCTGTGTCTTCTTTCCCTTTCAAGGGACGATGGGGTCCATTTCAGTTTGATTTCCAAATTTTGACACATAATAATTAAAGCATTACTGCAGGTTGGAAATCAAGAGTTTGGATTCTGAGTCCTTGGTCTGCTCTTTTGGCCTGGTAAATGGCTCATTCTTCTTTATTTACATGAATATATTCTCTCTTCTGGATGCCAAGACATGTAGCCTTCAATGCCCTTTCTGGTCTGAATGTTTCCGTCCCCGCAAAATTCATATTTGGAAGTCCTAACCCCCAAAGTGATGGTATCAGGTGGCGGGCCCTTTGGGACTTGATTAGGGTGTGAAGATGGAGGCCTCACGATGGAATCAGTGCCCTTATCAACGAGGTCAGAGATAAATGCCTCCCTCACCTGCTGTATGATGATACAAGGAGAACTCTGCAGTGTGAGACCTGAAGCAGGCTTTCACCAGAAGTGGACCGTTTCTGTATTGTAAATAAGTTCATTTGTATCATTTTTTTTAGATTCCACATATAAATGATATTTCTCTTTCTCTGTGGTCAGATTGTTTTTTAATGAAGTGTGTGCAAGCAAGAACATTAGTTTTTCCCCTCCACCCCACCCAGAACTTCATTAGGACAAATAGTGTAAAGATGAAAAGTGGTCTTATGCACTGAACTTGTCTCCTCGTCTATTAATCATCCAATAATTTCCCAACTTCTTTGCAGTGAGATTTCCACAAGGATAAATCCAGGCCATGTAATGTGAGCAGAAGTGCTCTTGCCCTGTATAGTCCTGGCCCTTGAAAACGTCCCATGTGATGCACCAGACTTTTTCCCTTTACCACTGAGTGGAATAGACTCAAATACTGCAGAAAAATTTGCAGTCACCTGTTGATGATGGAAAAATCCACAAAACAGGGGGTACCCATGTCCCCGAATCACTCTTTGGAGAGCAACTTAGAACATCCATCTGAGCAGGAATGCCTGCCTTGTGTTCTTATACCAGGGAAAGATAAGATTCTATTATGATCAAATTCCTGACAGCATTCTCTTTACCCGTTACAGCAGTCAGCATTAAGTTAACTGACAAATATCTTTAACACCACACTATCCAAAAAACCTTTCTATACTTCATGTGTTGAAAATAGGAAATACCTCTCCCAAAACTTAAGTAATCTTTTAAATTACGTTATAAAATTATTTATACAAGAAAAGAGATTGTGTTCTGTCAAAACCTTTTTTAAAATCATGATTTTCTTTTCAGACATTTTTCAGCCTGTGAGGAAACACAAGTCGAGATTGCTTTGGACTTGAACACTAATGTAATTGAATGAGAAGTGTCACGAGTATAAAAAATATTCTGTATTTGTTGACATTTCTTTGAGGATTCTTACATAAGGGAAAGGCACCTTTTAATTTCCACTCTGACAACCTCCCAGGCACAGGGGCTGTATTCCTTTGCCTTCAGATAGACATGGATTCCATGGAAATACTCCCGGGCAGCACGTCCCAAATCTCGACAATCCAGATTGTCTTTTTTCATCTGCTCCAGTCGGTGCAGCCTCAGATGAAGGCTAGAGAGAAGTTTATCGAGGAGGGTGTTGTTCCAGGCAGCACGGCTGTCCTCCGTGGTGAAGAGGTTGAAGATCTGCTGGAGCATCAGATGGTGGTGACAGGTGCCTTGAGTCACCTGGATTGGGGTGATATTCTCTCTTTTCCAAGGAAATTTGAAGTCGGTTCTGTCCTTTAGGCACCACTGAGAGGGGATCCTTTGCATCTGTTCCAAATGTTGGAAGACGTCCTTGTTTTCCTGGCTATGGCTTCTAGGCAAGTTCCAGCCAAGAGAGTAAGCAGGGATAGAGCAGAGCAGCACTCCTGCCACTAGCAAATAGATCTGGGCCATTAAGAAAGGGTGATTCACTAGATGGCCGCCAGGAGAGGCGTGGGCACCGCCAAACAATTAATTGGAGGGAAGCTTCCTTCCCTGGAACTGTGGACAGCGTCCTTCCCTAGGCGGCCGGTAGAGGGCGCAGGGTTTGTTTGGGAAACGCCGACGATTAAGTTTGCCTTCTGCAGCTGTCTCCTGCAGCTCGAGAGACAGGGCGAAAAGTAGTCCCTGCGGCTGCTTTAATAATCAGCATAGTGCGCGAAACACCTTGGTTTTCTCGGTGCTGAGTGTTGAAGAGGAAGCCTTGTGGCGGCCTCGCCAGAGAATTTTTGTCTGGCTGGCAACAAGAACTTTGCATTTTCAGGCTTCCCCTGAGTTTTGCGCTTTATTTTCTCACAGAAACTTGAGCGAGGCAATTTTTGGGAAAGAAGCCTTTTTCTGAGCGGTCTGAGGTGGGGAATCAGAGCGATCCCCAGCCGCAGAGAAAGGGGAGCCGATTTTTCCGATTCGGGCTCGTTTCTGGCGCGAGACAGCGAAGGCCCAGAGAAAGGGGAAGGCGGCGGCGGCGATGGGAAGACAGGACGGTGTTGGGGACGCCCTGAGGGGTGAGTCGGGGCGCGGCCACCACCGGGGCCGAGGACGCGGGAGCTGAGCGCTCCTGTAGATTCTCTGGGACTTCATGGAGTCTTTCAAGGATACAGCGTTAAAGTGAGGGAGAAAGTATTGAATATCTGACAAGTAGGAATATTAAAAAAATTCACAGCCTTTTTTTACATTTTAAAATTAATTAATTTAACCTAATTCATATATTTAAATTAAATATTTTAAATGTTTGATATTTTTATAAATTTATGTTAAAATATTTTCAATATTAAGCATAGAATATTAAAATATATTTTCATATTAAAATATAGCATTTTATTAAACTTTATTTAAACTATATTGTCTTTATACTAAAGTAAGTATTTCATATAATTAATTATTTGTTTATTTATTTTAGGCTGGGTTTATTTATTTTAGGCTGGGTTCAGTCTTCATTGCGGTGTGCAGGCTTCTCATTGTGGTGGCTTGTCTTGTTGAGGAGCACAGGCTCTAGGTGCGCAGGCTTCAGTAGTCGTGGCTCGCGGGTTCCAGAGCACAGGCTCAGTAGTAGCAGCACATGGACTTAGTTGCTCCACGGCATGTGGGATCTTCCTAGACCAGGGCTCGAACCCGTGTCCCCTGAGTTGGCAGGCGGATTCTTAACCACTGAACCACCAGGGAAGCCCCAAGTATTTAATATAGTTTTACTTTTCTATCTTTAATGGAAGCCAACTCATTAATATTGTCAAGATTACTTTTTCACTTGTTTTTAATTGAGGGAATTACCATGTTTGACAATTTCTAATGACCCCGTGATAGTCTTAACTGATTTTTAACTCATGTTCCTGAAATGTCTTTCCAGGACCTCACCTTGACTATAAGGTTAGAAAGAAGAGTTGGTGTGTACGAGCAATTGAGGACATTTAGCAGGTCAGGCTTTTTCATTTTTCTTTAGTAAGAATTTTATACACTAAGTGGAATTTGCCCAGATTTCATTTACATCATGAAGGCTTACTTTGTAAGACTGTCAGGGCCATGCAAATGGAGGTCAGCTTCATTTCTTTACTTAAAAGTTTTATATTTTGTTCCTCGTGCATATTTTGGGATTAAGTTTCATTTTAAAATGTTGCATTAAAACATCCTTTATCTTGATGACTTAGCCTTCTTACCATTCGTGCTTAAGAGAAGTACTAGCTTAACGTTGCCCTAATGCTAACCCAGGAAATAGCTTTTGAATTAGAGTATTGTGCTGTTCCATGGCTGAAAATCTAGGAATGCTTTAATTCTCATCATCTCTCCCCCATATATATATTTCTTACCATTTTCCTGGTCTCTACAACATTATTTTAATGTCTTTTTTTAAAGGAAGGAAAAACCCTTTTGACTGCCTTCTGATTTTCTCAACTCACACCCCCTTGGCTATGGTAACCACAAATTTGATCATTTTCTCTGAGGTTATGTTTGTTTTTAAGGTATAATTTAATCTGTGTCTTAAAAATTAACACCAGAGGTGGTCTGAAACAAAATAAGGTGAGGAAAAGGACTATTTATCTCGTTTATACTAGTCACAGAGCAGCCTTTTTTTTTTTTCTTCTTCTTTTTTGTGGGAGGAGGTCAAAACACTTTCTTAGATGCTGCAAAGAGCTTCAGGTGCCGTAGGATTTCTCTCCTTAATGTACGGGGCACTGCTCTAAGGGTGGAGACTAGGTCTCTACTCCTTCGCAGGCCTACAGGCAATCCTTCTCCTAGAGTTTGCATTTGGGGGCCTCAACATGCAGACCCCTGAGTATTAAGGAACCTGTAGTCAGAGCTTCTCTTGGCTGGGCTGAGGGTGGACTATACAGGTTACCATTTGTTATATTAATACAAAAGGCTGCTATCATTCACTCTGTTCAAATTCTCAGCCTGTACTTTGCAAACTTTATTTTATTTGATCTAGGCAATGTCTTGTGTGACCTCCATTTTTTAAAAGAGGAAATGAAAATCTGATGTCATTTAAATTCAGGAGCCCCAGATTTTTGTCAGAGTGGAGCCTTCTGCTGCTCCCAGGCCCTCGTCTTCATCAGCTCTGAGCACTGGCCCTCAGCTGCACTGAGCACGTGGTGCTTCCTTCATCCTAATCCTGCCTCTAAAGTCTGTCCTCCCTGCTCCCTGGAGGGCAGTCACCATCCCTGCCTCACTTTCCTGGAATCCACATTGCCAAGCGCATTGTCACATATATACGCAGTCAGAACATTTCTGGTGACGGAATGAAGAGAACTGCATGAATTCACCCTTGCTGTTCATTTTTATGTCACCATTATCTGTAAACTTTCAGAAAATGTGAGCTATGGTCCTGTAAAGAAATGTGGAAGAATTTAAATCTGATGTATGAGTCCCTTTAGAGGAGAATGCAGAGAGGTGAGGCTAGTTGTATTTTGGTGCAATTTAAGAAGTGGCAAAATAGAGTACAGGGTCAAACCTCTAAGTATTCGTATTAGAACTGAAAAAGAGATATATTGAGACTCAGGTTTTTATTTCAACCTTGGGTCTCATTTAGATGAATACATCCTATTGGATTGATACTCTTTCATGGTCCAGGAGTGTGTTTAATTTCCAGTGTAATAAAAGAATTGAAGTTGTGACATTCTATGTTGCCCATAAATGGCCTATTTAAGAATCTCATTTGCAGGCAGGTACTCAGAGCAGCTGGATACAGGCTCCCACAGCCAGACACCTGCATCACCAGGCTCACCGGGGCCTGCCACCCTCCTCACTGAGGACACCCAGGATGATGTTCTCCAGCCCTGTCTGCACCCTTAGCTGTCACCTGGCCCAGAACCACAGGCTGCCAAAGCAGGAGACCCTCACAGTCCTGCCCCTAACAGGGAGAATCTTCTTTGTTTTCCTGCCTGAAGGACAAGGAGGTTTTCAGGTCCCATCAGCACCAGTTTGCTGACAGCCAACTGGATCAGGGAAAGCATCTGCAAGAGCAGTTGGTAAGCTGGCATCCCAGGGGTCTGCAGGAGTTTGCCAAGTAATTACATGCTGGTCAAGTTTGGCCATGTGTGGAGATCATCTAGGGTAGCAGGTAAATATGAGGGTTTGGAGCTAATGACATTTGTTTGGAGATGTGACCCTGGGTAAAGACATGCATATGGAAGTCAACAGTCATAGAGAGGACGTTTGGAACTATTTGGGAGGTTGAGACTATATGTGCAGAGAGGATGAAGTGTGGGACTAGCATAGATCTTTGAGGAACACCAATTCCCTAAGATGAGAGTGTGGAGTCAACAAAGGAAGGAGAGAAGGAGGGGCAGAAAAGCAGAGGACGGTGGTGACAGGGAGACCAGATGAGCGTCAGACTTTAAAATGGCGGGTATAATAACAAGTATCTGATGCTTCGGACATGTCAGCCAAGGCTGCTTCACGTTGATCTCTAACCTCAGTAAGATGTAGCTTATTGGCAATATCTTATGACCTAGTAAGTATGTTAAGAAATTAATCTCAATTTTCAAGATATTTTTTTCCTCTCATTTGTTTTAAGCAAGGGTCTTAGAAGACCCTTAAGGCTTCATAGATAAAGCATTCAGCTTTATATATATAATCAGGGTTTTTCATTGGAGAGTTTTATTCACTACTTCAAAATGTCATCTTATATGGATAAATTGCATAAAAATTTGTAATCTGCATCAAAATGCTTTTAATTTCAGCATGATGTAAATTTAAATTTAATATATTACTTTCTACTTAATATTGATAAATATCTTCTGTGCCAATGCACTGGCTGCATTTTGTTTTGATGCCCACTAGAGATCCATGGGTATTTGCAATCTAGTGTTTGGTACATCTGTGAGAATATTGCATTTGCTCGTAGAATTTAAAAATGTGTTTGTATGCTTTGCACAATACTTAAAAAGATGATCCTATTTTAATTCACAGAGGTAGAATTTTTGCATAACAAAATTATGAGCTCAGTAAGGCACAAATATGGTATTATATCAATATCTTCTGGGGACTTCCCTGGCGGTCCAGTGGTTAAGACTTCTCCTTCCAATGCAGGGGGCGTGAGTTCGATCCCTCGTTGGGGAGCTAAGATCCCACATGCCTCAGGGCCACAAAACCCAAACATAAAAAAAAAACAAGCAATATTGTAACAAATTCAACAAAGACTTTAAAAATTGTCCACATCAAAAAAAATCTTAAAAAACTATGTATCTTTTGAGTGGACATGAAATAATTGCTTTTACTCCTTTGTGCATACCTGTCACAATAACAACTATCATTGCTATGTTTAATATGTCCCTGGTGCTTAAAATAATCTGCTCACTTAAGATAAGTTTATGACTTGTTATATTCTCATGATATAGAGCATATAACATGCGATGGTATGTTGAATGGAATATAGTAGTCTCATTATCCCTATTCTAATGCTGAGAAAACTGTACTGTAGGAAAAAGAAAACAATTGCCCTAAATCATGCATGAAGCCGAAGGAAGACTAAGGAGATGCCGAGCTAACAAATTTACTGGTCACCTGAGAAGACGAGAGTAACCCACAAGAGAAGATGCAGCAAGACTGTCATTTTCAAACACTTTTACTGACACAACTATGTTAAGCTTATTACACTTATCACTTTTATTAACAACTCTGAGGACCAATGATGTCCCTAACAGTGTGCAGGTTACTGGGTGGGAATAAGAAGTGTAGCTGGAGAGTGAGCTGAGTGCTACGGTACCTGATGTAGATGGAGATCTCTTTCCTAAGCCTGATAAGACTATGCAGTTCCACTCCCAGGTTTGCTACGACCCTATACTGCTCTGCCTCCCCTTTGGCCTCCTCTTGTCCCTGGTTGCTCAACCACAAACATGGCCAGGAGTTCTGCATCCCTGCTGCTGCAGAGCCTGTCCCATGAGAAAGGAAAGGCGAAAAGTCCTCAGCTGTACACTTTCATTAAGGCTAAATTGAGAACTGGGGAGCTGAGCTGCTTTGCCCAGCCTTCATCAGGACGCAAGAAGGCCTTGGAGTTAGATGAAAGTTATTCTCCATCAAAATATTTGGGGTCCTCTGGTTTGTTCCATTTCCTTCTGAACTTGAGACCTCAGGAATGCCAAATTCCAGTGCTGTTTTGGGGAATATGTGAAGTTTCTTGTCTCTGTTCCTAGAGGCTGATTGGGACATTTGGGAATCTATGTGCCTGTGTAACCCGAAACATTCCAACCCACGGCTGTTTACAGATCAGTATCATGATGGAGAAGGGGAAGGACTGGGAAGTCCAGTTCCTGAGACTCATTCTTTAATGGATTTTCTCAATTTGTAAAGCCCCTCAGCATTTGTCAAATTCCTATGCTTTTGTATTTGCTTTGTGAAGGGCTGTATTCATCATGACACAAATGAAGGTGGCTGAGATGGTAGAGGGCGTGCAAGGCCACTGTCAGACTCTCTCCCTAACCTTCCTCTGCCTCAAACACTGAAAGTCAGCTCTCAATCAGAACTGGAGAACCTCTTCCTTTCCTTAAACCCAGTTTCTGGACTACTGCATCCTTCCCCCAAATGCAGCAGAGACAAAAGAAAACACTCTTTTTTAGAAGAAACGATTTACTTGTGAAGAATGAACTTTGCTGTTTTTGAGAGAGACCATTTTGTTTTCAGAAGATGCCTTACCCCAAGGCTTCCTTCCATAATCTGTTCCCAGTGGGACTCCCTCGTGTCAACCTCTTGCTGGACTAGGACCCTGGAATTCCACAGGGCCAGCTAGCAAGAGGGATGCCTGAGATGACAGAAGATATGAATCACCTTTCTGAAGAGAGGGTGGGGCTGGTGTCACATGAGTGCCTTTCAGGTGAGCTCTGCAAACCAAAAATAGGAGCCTGGGTGTGTCTAGGGAGAGTGGAAGCAAAGAGAGAGTGGAACATGCTGAGCAGACTGTTCTACTGGGAAGAGATTCTTTCAAGATTAATGCCCAGGAACTAGAATTTGAGGTCAGAGGTTCAATGACACTAATAGTAAGGTCCATATGTGTAGAGCGGTGTCATTTCAAAGCTCTTTCACACACATTGCCCCAGGCAATCATCACAACAATCCTGGGACTCTCCCAGACACAGACTATGAAACTTAGGGAGGTTAAGTTGTCTGAGTCATTACCCAAAATTTTGCCCCCAAAACAGTCATTGTTCCACCACGTCTCACACTGTCACTTGATGGGTAAGTGCCATGGCCCAGCTTTCACATGGACGAGCAGAGCCTGGGTTAGAAGTGTCCCAGGTCCTGACTTCTTTGCTTTCTAGCTCTGAGTGTCTCCTCTGGGGGGCCATTATTTTCTGAGAGTACAGGCTCTAGGAGGTGACATTGCCAGCAATTATAGACCTGGGACTGTATGGAGAAGAGAACTAAGATCAAACCCGGGAGAGCCCAGGATTAGAGAGCAGAACCTTACCTTTCATAGCTCCTACTTTTTTCTTCCTGCTCTGCGTTGCTGCTGAAAGCCCCCAAAATGAAAGAGTTCACAAGCTATTTTGTGCCTTTCTCATACTAAAGAAGCAACAAACATTATTAATGAAAAATGTGACTTTTTACATTATTTGAGGTCTCTGTTATTTCCATATTATTCATTTTTAAAGTGGATCCAAGTATTTTCTACTGATCCTTCTTTCTCAAAGAATTTTTACTAATTCCCAGAATATCTTTCAGAAGTAGAATACACAAGGACTTCCCTGGTGGCAGAGTGGTTAAGAATCCGCCTGCCAATGCAGGGGACACGAGTTCAAGCCGTGGTCCGGGAAGATCCCACAAGCCGCGGAGCAACTAAACTTGTGTGCCACAACTACTGAAGCCCGCGTGCCTAGAGTCCATGCTTCGTGACAAGAGAAGCCACCGCAATGAGAAGCCTGCGCACCGCAAGTAAGAATAGCCCCCACTTGCTGCAGCGAAGACCCAATGCAGCCAAAAATAAAATGTAAATAAATAAATAAATTTATTGTTTTGAAAAAAAGGAAGTATAATACACAGAAATTGCAAGTATCTTCAACATACAGCACAGGGAAATTTCACACACTGAATACATTGTGAAACTAGCACCCAAGTTAAACGTAATAGATTTTGCCCAGGACCTAGCATGTTTCTTATGTTGCTTTCCAGTTGCTACCTCAGAGCAGCTCTCCTTCTCCTCCCCGATGGTAGCCACTCTGTGACTCTAACAGTCCTGATTATTTCTGACAGACACACTTTTATGCCTCTTGTGTATATTTACTCACTGTATCCTGAGAATAATCCTATGAAAAAATACTACTACTGTCCCCATATTAAAGGTGAGGAAACTAGGGAGCTTAGTGATTGTGTTATTTGTCAAGGTCACACTGCTATTAATAGCAGAGCTGGGATCCAGTGCCATGAACCCTGGCTCCTTCTCATAGAGGTTTTGAAAATCCTAGAACTCTCCTTTCACTTGTGCTCTCTTCCTGTGGCTTTCACTCTAACAGAAACCTTGAAGCTGGAAACCTGCACAGAACCAGAGCAGCTGTGTAGCTGGTCAGTGAGGTGGAGGGTCTGAAGTTATGTGTAAGGGATGAATGGTTCAGTAAAGCAGGACCGGGGAGAAGGTGAGAGGAAGGTGCCAGGATTGGCCAGTCAACACCATATGTCACCAGCTTCCCTCGAGGAGATGACTCCTTCCCACAGGTATTTGCACCGACCACTCTTTCCTTTTGGTATAAATCAGTTACACCTATGACATCAGGACTAACCATTCTCCATAATTTTCAGGACTACCCTCAATTCCATGGAATTCCACCTTTTGACAAGCATTTCCTGAAATGAAAGTGGTAGGACTGTTCCAAAGGACAAAATGGACCAATACTAGTCTGAAATAAATTTACACAGAAAAAGATAAGAATGTAGGTTTCAGAACTTAAAAAACTCAAGAAGTTTTCTCTCATAAGAATTTAATAAATAAAACAAAATGCAAATTTAATGAAATGGAAAGGTGAATATTTTCTAAATTTTAATACAATGTAAGTATAAATATATTGATATGAAAATATAAAAATAAGATACATAAATAAATAAATAAACAGAATAAATAAATAACAGGGTAGTCATTGCTTAGGGACTGATCCCCTGAAGCTGAATAATTTTAACATATACTTGCTTATCTCTACTGACAAAGTATTCGCTGAATTAATACAATAAATTCTGTGATTAAAGTTGAAATAAGAGCCTTCTGAAATGACTAAAGACATGTGTGCAAGGGTGATAGGGCATCTTAGTCAATGAGAATCATTTCAAGGTGACCCCAGGTCTCCATGCATAATTCTTATCCTTTCTTGCAAGTTGGTTGATGAAGACAAGGATCTCATGATTTCCACTCTGACAATTTCCCAGGCACAGTCACTGTATTTCTTCTCTTTCAGGTAGAGGTGGATTCCCTGGAAGTACCTCTTCACGGCCAGTGTAGGGCCCGTCACTCCCAGGGCAGTTTCTTCATCTCCCATCGCCTGCACCAAGCAGGCGTCCAGGTCCTCCAGCTGCTGATGGAGTCCAGTGCGGAGTTTGTCCAGGAGGGAGGTGTCCCAGGCGGCAGGGGAGCGCTCTGTGTGGAAGAGGCGGAAGACCTGCTGGAGCATCTCGTGGAGGACAGAGGTGGCCTGGGCCTTCGGGAGCTGGCTGCCATCCACCAGGTCCTGGGGGAAACCGAAGTCTTTTCTGTCCTTCAGACAGAAGTGAGGGGAGATTCTCCGCATCTGGCCCAGAAGCATGAAGTTCTTCCTGCTAATCCGCACGTGGTTCTGAGACAGGTCGCAGCCCAGAGATCCACCAGGGCCGTAGCTGAACACCACCAGGGCGGTCAGTAGAGAGAGCACGAAGGCCATGGGGCAAATGAGGCTGCTGCTGGCCTGGCTGAGACGGGCGTCCGGGGGAACCTTGGGGGTAGGTTGTGTGATGACATTCTTTCTAAGCAAGGCCATTAAATAGGGAACACAGTAATTTTCATTTTCTAAACATTTCTATACACTTTTACTTCCGTTTTTTGATTTTCACTTATATCTTCTCAGTATGGTCTATGAAGATGTCATCATTCTAAACTATTAATTTTGCAAGAAGTTTAATTTTCCCAGTAATTTCAGATGTGCCCATCCAAATGGATATTTATTAATGACATGAGAAAAGTTTTCGTCTTAAAGTCAGAAGTGATGTAGGTTTGTAAATACGCACATTCTATATCTCTTTCATGCATAAATGTTGGTCTTCTCTGTTCCAGGAACAAATTTTTAGCCCTGATCTTAGGTTCCATTTTTACCTCTTAGTTTACCTAGGAAGGCAGGCTCTCTCAGCCATATGCTTTCTGTATTTGCTTAGGGATTTACCAGATCACTCTGGCATAAGCTGTTTGAAACAAAAGATGGGTTTTGTTTAGTGTTTGATTTAGAGAAGAGGCTGATTATTATGAGTCCATGAGCTTCTCCCATGTTTCCTTTCCTTCTAGAACATGTTCCTTCATGTCCATGTGGTCATGCTTCAGGGGACCACGAGGTGAGGACTATTATAGATATTGTCCTTTCTTTCCACCATTTTCTTACTGGAGACCTATAGTCCTCCACAGGCTGGGCCAGTACCCCCACCAGGAATCCTGGTTCTTTTCAGGAGAATATGGGTGTGGAGATCCTAATTCCAAGACAATTGTATTTCCCCAGCAGCACCTCAGTCACAAGGGAGAGATCACATCTAGTTACACCCTCTCCTCTAGAGTGACAGAGTCCCCTTCCTAACCTGGACTCCCACCCTGAGGGCAGGCTCACCACATCCCGAGGACTTTACAATCTCCTATCTGGGGAGGGGCTTGTTTATTTGTTGGGAAAATAATTCATCTTCCAGGACCCTCACCCTTGCCCCCGGAGTGTTTGTGTGAAGGACCCTAGTCCTCAGTGGTGACCTCCTCCCCTCCTGACCCATGTCCTCAGGTATCAGAAGTGTCAGCAGCCCTCAGACGCTGAGAGCAAAAGTGTGTTTTCTCTAAGGTGGTGGAGGAGTTACCCAATTCTAATCATTTTACCCTGAGTAGACACATAATTTTTATTTTGCCAAATACAAATTTTATTATTCAACTCTTTTACTAAAACTAGTCAACACTTGTTATGCTCAAAGTTTCTGAGCTGGGGGCAGAGAATTCAGGGACGGTGTTGTCTCTCGTTAAAGCTTATGTCACAGAAACCAGTGAGGTTCAGTTGTTCATTCAGTCAGTTGATGCCAGTGGGCTTCTCCCTTCCTCTGTCTCTGTCTCCCTCTGAGAATGCAGGGCAGCGAGGCCCAGGATTAGGTCAGAGAGAAATCGCCTTCTTTCCTTTACTTGTGTGTAATTTTTCATTTAAAGTTTTTGTCACTTATATTCACTTAGTGACTTATTGGACAAGATTTGTCTCGCTGCTCCTGCATTAGTTCTAATTCATGATGAGGTAAGAACAATAAAGGGAGGTAAAGAAAGGCAAAGGGGCTCCAGTCTCTATCATTTTCAAACTTTAGATTTTTTGTTTATCACTGCAACTGTCCTAGAAAGTAAAAGTCGACAGCTGTCTTGTGGGCATAAAGAAAACAAATGTGAGTCTGAATGTCATGAATGTGAAAGAAGGGAAGTGATTTCCCCCGACACAATGCCGGATTCTAATTTAGCTAACTTGAGTGCAGCACAGTTGGAGAGGAGGCTACGTCAGAGGAGAAGGATGAGGCCAATGTGAAAAACAGAAAGACAGGAACATGGTTGCTTCTGCCAGAAGCTCAGAAAAGACCAAGTCCTGGGTCAGTTGACGGCCTTCAGCTTCGCAAGACCAGCTCCCTCGTTTTTCTTTCATTTAATCCATGAATGATCAGTTTTGAGGAGAGAAGGAAGAAGTCACACCCACCAGCTCACAAGTGACTGGCAACCAGAACCCCAGTTGCTAGAACACTAACCCTGTCTGGGAGGATCAGCAAGATCCGTCTTGCTGAGCATCCGTCTAGGTGATAAATGCATTCAGGCAATGAGAAGGGTACTTTAAGAAAACTAGAATTAAAGGAAGGGAATTAGATGATTCCAAAAGATCCTGATCTTATCTGGTTAATAGGAATCGTGATATTAAAAAGTAAGAACTGAATTTTATTGCTTGCTACTAATGGACTAGCCACTTTCTAAGTTCTTTAAAATTTAGCGACTTCCCTGGCAGTCCAGTAGTTAAGACACCGAGCTTCCACTTCTGGGGGCACAGGTTCGATCCCTGGTCGGGGAACTAAGATCTCGCATGCCCCGTGGCGCAGCCAAAAGATAGAAAAAAAAATTAACTCAACACTCTCAATAACCCTATTGGATCCAACTCACTTATACAACTGGAGAGAAATATAAATCTGGACGAATGAACTGTTCCAAATGTACCAAAGATACAAGGGCAAACCTTAGGGTACTTACAATGATTTGTCTGAAATCATCCATTAAAGAAAGTGAAGACTGCACATGAACATGATATTTACGAACCAACGAAATAAGCAGACAGAGGAGAGTGAGATGACAAAGGACCCTTATTCCACTTAAGATGCCAAAGGGTTACTGTCTGTGGTTTTGTAGGGCTACATAGGGTGTGGTCTGCGTCAACTGAACTGACTTTAAGCTCTAATCAAAATAGACAAAATCACTATTAAGTAGTTAGAAGGGAATAGATTTTTCTGCCTATTGAAAAAAAAGGAAGTTTCCTAGTGGCCTAGGGGTTACGATCCGGCACTCTCACTGCCATGGCCCCGATTCAATCCCCGGTGAGGGAACTGAGATCACACAAGCCACGCAATGCCAAGTGTAAGATTTCGTGAGTGATTTCTTCAATGAAATATAGTAAAATAACTTTATTAACCCTAGAAGAGCTGACCCCTGGAATCTATGTATTTTTAACGCTTGAGTTTTCTTGTGAGTTTAAGAAAAAAAAAAGCACCTAACAATTTCTAGCCATGTGAGCTCTGATGTTTCTCCTTCAGGATGACAACTAAAAAGTCACTCACCATCTGGTTCTACAAGAATAAAGTCATTAGCCACAGCAGTCCCTTACCCCAACACGCCCTGACAGGAGTTCAGGGTGGAGATCAGGAATGGGGCACTCTCTGCTCTGGGAAAACTGACAGAATAGGCCTGCAGGTAGTTAGATAATTTCCTGAGAAAATTCTATGAATTCAATTTTTCACAACTTCTCATACTTAGAAAAGCACTAAAAGCATTACTAGTGACAAATGCTCCTCATGACTAGCAGCAACCTTCTCCCAAGATGTGTCCTTGATTGCACGTATCCCATTCGCCACAATCACGTGTATACTGACGTCCCCATTATGTCCTTGGAGCAGTTCGTCAGAGCTGACTGAGAGGCTGTCCTCCAGGCTACCTCAGTAATTCCCCCCAAAAAACTGAACTCCCAGCTCTTATGTTGTCGTTTGTTTCCAGTCAACAAGGACCTCACTGATTTCCCAGGACACCTCCTCAGGTCAGCCTGTTCTCATTCTCAATGAAGACACCTCCATTTCTCACCTACAGTCTAGGCTGGACATCGTTTGTCTACTGATAGAGTCCAGGGAAGGATCTCTACTCTATTGTTCCAACTATTGGTTAAGATATGGGTATGACCAAGACGGAAGAGCATACGCGCTTCTTAGACAGAAGCAGTGAAGGTTTTTAATGGGCTCCTTAGCAGGGAGAGTTTGGCTTGAACTCCAGAGTCACCCTCATGGCCTTGTATAGTTGTCTTTATTTAAATTTCTAGCCTCAGCCCATTAAAACATCATAATACTGAAGAATTGAAATAAAAATATTATTTAAAAAATCATTTGTTAATAAAATGATATTTTTAGCAGTAATATAGAAATGGTTTCTGCTTGTTTTAGGACCCTAATCCTTAGGAAGTTTCCCAAACCTCTAAATGTACTTTAAATGTCCTTCTGACTTTAAAAGTACCTACTCAGTGCTGTATGCACCAATTTGAAAGGATAGAAAGATGATTGATCCATCAGTGTCCTCTTTCCAAAGTGCCTAAATTAAATAAATGAATTTCCACTTAGCTCTTTGTTGCTTTTAGAAATTGTGACCTTCCAGTGTGCCTGTTACTGATACCTGCCCTGCTGGAAAGGCTCTACCCCAGTTGTTGCTAAATATATTAAAATCCCTGCCTGTGTCCCTTCTATTCAAGCATGTTTTATTTTGTTTGTCTTTCAAAGGGGCAAAGACATCATAATGGAATGTAAGAAATTCCTTGGATTGTATTGTCCCCAGGAATATCCTTCCCTGCTCTGTGATTACTTGCTGGGTCCTAAGGACAAAACAAGTTTGCAGCTGGCACTGAGGTAACCCTCATCCCTTCCAAGACTCCGCAGGCTGCTGTGGTATCAAAGCTGGGGACACTGCTAGTGGCCACATCCTTATGGGAGAACTCTGTGCTATCGCATGCACCTCATTCTTTTCTTCTCTGAAAAGGAATGTTCTGGAGAAACACTTGCCTCTGTGAAGCTGATCTGTGTTCTTCCATGTCCTGAGGACCTGCCGCTGTTCCAGTGAATGCTTTAAACATCTCTGTTCTCCTTCCAAGTTCTCAAGCTGCTGCTGCCTTTCAACTCCATGTTTCCTGCGCTTTGGGCTTTTTGAGCAAATAAGAGTCCTGAACCAGGTGAGTTCCTCCTAGTGCAGTCAGCACGTGGAAGTGTGCAAATAGAGGCACAGGTGAGCTCCTGGATTCTCCACCACTGTTCAGTGTTGGGCAGGGTGCCATCTATTTACTGTGTTTCTCTGGGAGTCTGGACAGTCTGGACCTGCAGTGCTTGGCAGGCGGAGAGCGTGGAGTCATATGAGAGTTTCTGACAATCCTAGAACTTTCACTCAGCTTCTGCTTTCCATTGGTGGCTTTGTAGTCTTAAGGGGAAATTGACAGCCAGAAACCCTAATGGAGAAGGAAACAGCGGTATGAATGGGCAGTACAGCTTAATGCAGAGTGAATGGGGAAAGTACACTATGGATTTCTACACTGGGTGGAACTGAATGATTGTGATATTTTAGTGAAAGAATGGGATCCAGGAAAACAGAGGGGAAGGGTAATTGTGCCATGTATCAGAATCAGCAGATAGATATATGGTATATTTTATACTATGTATTCATATATATGTACCATATATGTATATTATTGTATGTAAAATTACATACAATTGATGACACGCTTTCTCCCAGTTCTGTTTTTTAGGCTGTCATTGTTCTGCAGTCAGTGACAGAGAGAGGGGGAGGAGAATTCATTATTCCCATTTAGAGCTATATGAAAAATATAGGAAACAACACACTACCTGTTTAGCCCTCACTCTGTGGATGATACTCTGCTAAGTGTTCTTAAATATTCTGGTTGGTCTAATATTCAATACAACTCTAGGAATATTTTCCCGACTTTATATTTGAGGAAACTGAGGCTCAGGGAAGTTAAGTGATTCCCCAGCATCACACGTGTGTCCTGGCAGAATCTAGACTCAATGCAGAAACCCATATCACATATAAATAATTATTTAACTTCCATCTTCTGTAATTCTCAAGCTCTTTGTTTTCTTCTTTGGTGCTTTCTGAAGATCATTTTTCCCTGCTTGACTCCTAAGTGCACTGGCTACTCCAGCTTTGTGCCCTCTTCAGACTCTCCTTCTTTTTCTCACTCTTAAAAGTTGAAGGACCTCATGAGCTTTCGGTCATCATCTCGTTCTACACTCCACTCCTAAGGAACGACATCCACATATGCTGCTTCCAATGGGAAGTCTGTCTTTAGATGTTTCTTGGCCACTTTATGGAGTCCATGTGCTTTCTCCCCTTCTTGAGATGCCTCATTCCAGATTCTGGTGAGAGAATCCCCTTTTCCCTATCTCTCATTGTAATAGGAAACTTAATTGAAATAATTTAGCATGATTACTGTTTTTATATCTTTTATCTCTTCCAAACTGAACTCTCCAGAAGAATAGGTTTGACATTTTCTCTTTTCACCTCTGTATTCTCAGAACTATCATATATCTGATATAGAAATGTGAAGTTTTAAAATATAACCTGGGACTTCCCTGCTGGTGCAGTGGTTAAGAATCCGCCTGCCATTGCAGGGAACACGGGTTCGATCCCTGGTTCGGGAAGATCCCACATGCCGCGGAGCAACTAAGCCCGTGGGCCACAACTACTGAGCCTGCGCTCTAGAGCCTACGAGCCACAACTACTGAGCCTGTGCACCACAACTACTGAGCCCACGTGCCGCAACTACTGAAACCCGCATGCCTAGAGCCCGTGCTCCACAACAAGAGAAGCCATCGCAATGAGAAGCCCACGCATCACAACGAAGAGTAGCCCCTGCTCGCCACAACTAGAGAAAGCCTGCGCACAGCAACAAAGACCCAGCACGGTGAAAAATAAATAAAATTTTAAAAAATAAAATAAAAACCACTGAAATAAATGAATGATGAGAATGATGAGTAGAATTTATCATCCATGTTTCAGTATGCCTTGCAAATTAAAGCTACATCTTTTTGTAAGAATAAAAAAACCTAAGATGTCATCTGGGGGAGAGTTTCATAAATTAAACAAGAAAATAATTTGAAACAATATAGAGGTAAGCATATTTTATTATATTGAAAACACTATAAAGGTGAACATGATATTATATGAACAAAACTATTTTAAATACCATACATAGTATGACTGAGATAAAGTAGAAGAATAAATAGATGACTACATTAGAGCCCTTTGCACTTTAATCACTATCATTTTGACTCCTGGTCTGATCATTTCTAAATCTCTACTGTATATGAGTGTAGTTCTGATACTTGCTCTGTCTCTTCAAACTGTGTTTTCACCTTTTAGTATGGTAAGTTTCTGTTGAAAGTTGAACATGATGTATGGGGTAAAAGGAACTGAGGTAAACTGGCCTTTAGGGTGAGGATTTACAATTCTCTTGCTTAGAGGTTGGCTCTGTTTACTTCAAGTCCTGGGCTCTGTTTCTGCCCTCTTTATTTTCCATATCAGCCAAGCTGGCTTATCCTTTGGGATTGGTCTTCTTGAAAGTAGATTTATTAGACCTGTTTGACAAGTAACCACCATAGGTGACAGGTCTATATCTTGTTCACCATTTTATCATTAATACAGAGTTCATAATAATTATTCCAAATAATTATTAACAAAGAGTATTCTTAGATTTTCCATTAGACCTCCCATCAGAAGCTTCTACTGACCTCGCGTCAGAGCCTTATATTGAAGTAATTATTAAGCATCATTAGATGATTCAGTACATTTCTACTGAGCCTCTTGGTTCATCATTCTCCATCTCACAGTGAAGACGTAGGGTGGTGAAAATGTAGGGCATAGGATGCTAGATAAAATTAGCCTTCTCTGCTTTCCTGGTGTCAGAGTCTTTGTAATGTTATACGTTCTTTTTCATTTAGTATTTTTCTGGGCAGGGGTTGTCTTGCTACTACTGAATTACTTCCTTTATCATCTTGAGTTGAGTATCTTAAGAGGGAAGCAAAAATGGAAACATAAAGGGCCCATACCATGATTTTCCATAATGTGCAATACATCATTGATTTGCTTCTCCATTCAACTTTCTTGGAAAGCTGTCCTCGCATTTGATGTACTGAGGTAAAAGGAAAACAAATGCAAATCTGACTATGATGAGAGTGAAAGAAGTAAAGTGACTCCCCAGGTGAAATAATGACAATGGGAGTTCTTCTCTTGTTACCCTTCCACTTGCTCCAGAATGGGTTCTGCTGATTAATTTCAGCAAATCAGCTCTCACTAAGGTCAGTTCTATCTGTTTCCCTTGTAGTGGATGGTTTCAAGCACAGAGCAGCTTACTGACATTCAACATCATATTCATCAAAATAATGATACATTATCACTGTAAGTGATTAAAGGTCAGGATTTAAAGTAAATCAAATCTTGAACATTGATACGAGTTTTCAGTACATCAAATCCATGAAATCTCTTCAGAAGCAAAAAATAGTTCAAAAAAGGAAAACAATGCAGAGAAAAAAATAATCCACATCCATTCTAGGTTCCACCCTATGTCTCTCCTCCAATTCAGACGGCAAATATCTCAAACCTATTTTCTGTGTATATTGTCATTCCCTTCTCTTATTCATCCTTCCACCTTCTCCACTATGGTTTCTGCTGATTAATTCTACCAAACAAGCTGTCACTAAGTGGCCAATGCCATCTCTTTTCCCAATGTAGGAGCACTTTCCATCTACGTTTTCATGAATGCATTGAACCTTCTAAGCAGTTTCAGTCTTTCAGACATGGTCTTCTCACCTTTCTCTCTTGTCCTGTTAACATATGGCCATTTCCCTTGCTTTCCCTCCCTTTTAACGTTAAGGTCATAGGATTCAATTTTCAGTCCTTTTCTCATTTGATACTCTCCTCCTATTTGATCACTTCTTCTGTTCCATGCTTTACACTTCATGGAATTGCTTATAAATTGCCATCTCCAGTATCCAATGGACATTTGCACTGAAATGTCTACTAGTTAACTATAGGTAATATCTACTGCTTTAATTTCTATATCCTCGCATGACATGATCCACCTTCTGCTGGGGGAATTCCATTTTCCCACCTTCTCACTGTAGCACTAAATTTAACCGATATTAATTTCTACTACAAATTAGTACTATTTTAAAAATAATTAAATTTAATTGTGAGTTAACTGATTTTTTAAAATTATTTATTTATTTATTTGGCTGTGCCAGGTGTTAGTTGTGGCACACGGCATCTTCATTGCTGTGTGCAGGATCTTCATCGTGGCACTCGGGATCTTTGGTTGCAGCATTCAGGATCTTTTAGTTGTTTGCGGCATGTGGGCTCTTACTTGTGGCATGCAGGATCTAGTTCCCTGACCAGGGATGGAATCCGGGCCGCCTGTATTGGGAGAGCAGAGTCTTAAACACTGTACCACCAAGGAAGTCCCTGTATTAACTGATTATTGTTTTTAGGTTACTTTCCTTTAAAAAAAAAAATCAGAGTTACCCAAAGCAGAATTGGATTAGCTATGTTCACCTCTAGGTCCTGAGGGCAACCCACGACCTGGCTAGAAGAAGTCTATTTTTATTTCTAACGTGAAAATCGTAATGATGGGTCAAGGAATTGTAACATACATTCTTTAATCAGGTTGCCCATTTAGGCTTGGTGTTTCTTTCTCTTTTTTTTTTTTTAGTGGTACGCGGGCCTCTCACTGTTGTGGCCTCTCCCATTGTGGAGCACAGGCTCCGGACGCGCAGGCTCAGCGGCCATGGCTCACGGGCCCAGCCGCTCCGCGGCATGTGGGATCTTCCCGGACCGGGGCACGAACCTGTGTCCCCTGCATTGGCAGGCGGACTCTCAACCACTGCGCCACCAGGGAAGGCCCTTGGTGTTTCTTTTTTAAAGAAAAAAAACAAAACAGGAAGTTTTCTCTAGTAAGAATTTAATGCACAAAGAAAACTCATAAACTGAGTTAATACAAATTATATATTTTTTCTCTTAACCACAATGTATACTTGCACATAATATTATGTAAATAAAAATAATTTAAATCTTTATAAATAGTGAAATAAATATTAAAATAGATAAATAAATATTTAAGTAGATAAGTAAGTAGATAGATCAGCATGGGCATCTATGAGGGACGAGTGCCTGTAGAGTAGAACATCATGTTGCTTAATATTCCTGAAAACACTTGACAAATTAATTCAATTCAGGGCATGATGAGAGCAGAAATGAGAGTCTTTGACATGGCAGCACAGGTGGAAGTATGGTCTTGTTAGTCACTGAGAATCATTTCGGTGTTGAACCAGGTGTGTGTCATTCCTTCCTCCTGAGTCTTTCTTACAAGTTCGTTGATGAAGAGAAGGATCTCATGACTTCTGCTCTGACAATCTCCCAGGCACAAGGGCTGTACTTCTTGTCTTGCAGATAGACAGTGATTCTGTGGAAGTATTTCCTCACAGCCAGGATGGAGTCCTCCTTCAGCAGGGGAGTCCCTTCCAGCCCCGCCTCCTGCATCAGACAGGCTTGCAGGTCAGTGAGCTGCTGATAAAGTGCAGTGCAGAACTTGTCCAGGAGGCTCTCATCCCAAGCGGCAGCCGAGCCCTCTGTGCTGAAGAGCTGGAAGGTCTGCTGGATCATCTCATGGACGACGGCGATGGCTTGAGCCTTCTGGAACTGGTTGCCTCCAAACGCCTCCTGGGGGAATCCAAAGTCATTTCTGTCCTTCAGGCAGGAGAAGGGGGAGATTCTCCTCATTTGTTGCAGGAGCATCAGTGCCCTCGTGTTAGCCAGGCTGTGGGTCTGAGGCAGGTCGCAGCCCAGAGAGCAGTTGGAGTTGCAGCTGAGCAGCACCAGGGCCAGGAGTAAGGACAAAGTTGGGGCCATCGGGGACCCTGCAGATGCTGCCGGCCTGGCTGAGGTGGGGACTCTGTGAACCCTGCTCTCTAGGTTCTCTGAAGACCTTCCTTCAGGCCTTGGTCTTAAATGGGAGCGAATTGGTTTCCATTTTCTGAATGTTCCCTCTAACTTTCTACTTCTGTTTTTGCTTTTCATTTTGCACTCTCCAGATGGGTTAGACAACATTTCTCAACCTTTTTTTTCCCCATTATTGCCTCTTCGCCTGCCCACAGATCCTTTTTAGATAGGTTTTTTCCTAATTGCCCCCAGCATGAAATTTTGATAACACAGATATACTGTGTGTCTAGTTTTGTACTTCATGGGTATCTTTACTTTATATGTAGACAGAGAAAGTGCAAAGCTTACTGTTTGTATTCTATGCAGGGTTAAGAATGACATAAAATTGAAAGCTATAAATTAAGTGGAAAAGCTATTGAATTTTGTTATAACTTATGACTAAGTTTGCAGAATGATTTTTGAGGTAGGATATTTACTTATATAAATAGTAATATATCAAATTACATATCCATGTAAATTTTATATAAATAATTTATAATAATACCAAAGTATAGATATACTTAAAAATAATTTAAAATTGCTCAAAATCATTGAAAATCTTAAATTATTTTCTTAATATTTATTTTTCGGTAATTTAAATTTTGCTTTATATCAGAAAATAATTTTTAATTTCACTGGCTGCTAGATATTCATCAGATATTATCAACATTTTTTTTTGTTTATCACTTGCCATAATTATGGATGTGTTGAACAACTTTAGTAGAATTAAACAATAAAATATCATAGAACCTTCCCTGGAACCGGGAACAGCACGCTTCTCTACGCGGTCGCAAGAGGGCACAGGATGTCTTTTGATCGGATGTGTTAGGGAAACGCCCACGTCGGAGAGTTGCAGGTTCCGCGGTTTGGGCAGCACGAGAGGGAGTGGGTCGGGTTCTCACGGAGCAATTTTATACTGATATAGTAGTGCGAAAAACCCCCTTCATTTTCACGGTGCTGAGTGCTGCAGAGGGAACCTTAATGCGGCCTCTCCAGCGATATTTTTGTCTGGTAGCAAGCCCGGAACCTTGCATTTTCTGGGCTTCCCCTGAGTTTTGTGCTTTATTTTCGCACAGAAACTTGAGCGAGGCCATTTTTGGGAAAGAAGCCGTTTTCTGAGGGGTTTGAAGCTGGGAAGCGATTTGGGGCCGATTTTACAGATTCGGGCTCGTTTCTGGCGCTGTGCTGCGACGGCTCAGAGAGAGGGGAACGCGGCGGCGATGGGATGGCAGGACAGTGTCGGGGACGCCTTGGGGGTGAGTCGGAGCGCGGCCACCACCGGGGCTGAGGACGCGGGAGCTGAGCGCCCCTGTAGATGCTCTGGGACTTCATGGTGTCTTTCAAGGATACAGCGTTAACGTGGGGGAGGAAGTACTGAATAACTGAAAAGTGGGAATATTTTAAAACTCACAGTATTTTTTAATATTTTTAAATTAAATTTATATTGTTTTATTTAAATTAAATATTTTAGAATTTTTTACATTTTAATATATTTTCTGAAAATATTTTAAATATTGAAGGTAGGGTATTATAATATATGGTTGTTAAAACACAGCATTTTATTAAACTGTTTAAACTATAGTTTCTTCATACTAAAACAAGAATTTAATATAATTTTACTTTCCTAGTTTTAATGGAAGCAAACTCATTAATATTTTCAAGACTACTTCTTTACCTGTTTGAGAGAACTGCAGTGTTTGACAATTTCTTGTGACTCTGTGACAGTCTTAAATAATTTTTATTTAACTCGAGTTTCTGAAACACCTTTCTCAGGACCCCAGCTCGACTGTAGTGTAGAAAGAAGAGTTAGTGTCCTGTTCAAGCAGTTGAGGACATTGACCAGGTCTGAGCTTCTCATTTTCTTTGGTAAGAATTTTAGAGACTAAACAGAAATTGCCCAAATTTCATTGGCAACGTGAAGCCTTCCTCTGTAAGACTGTCAGCGTCATCCAAATGCAGGGTCATTTCTGTCTTTATTTAAAATTTTGACATTTTCTTCAGCATGTATGTTGTGGCATTTCCATTTTTATATATTGCGTTAAAATATGATTTATCTTGATCACTTAGATTTGGTGCCTTCTTACATTCCATGCTTGAGGGAAGCCCTCCCTTTCTTTACCCAAATAGCCAGGAAATAGCTTTCGAAGTGACGTTGTGACCTTCCATAGCTAAAAATATAGGAATGTCCCATTTTTCATCACCCTCTGCCCCATCTACATTTTATAACCTATATCCTGGTCTCTATAACTTTTATTTTTTTATTTCGTTTATTTATTTATTTTTGGCTGCGTTGGGTCTTCACTGCTGTGTGCGGGCTTTCTCTAGTTGCGGCGAGCAGGGGTTACTCTTCCTTGCGGTGCACAGGCTTCTCATTGCGGTGGCCTCTCTTGTTGCGGAGCACGGGCTCCAGGCGCGCGGGCTCAGTAGTTGTGGCACATGGGCTTAGTTGCTCCACAGCATATGGGATCTTTCCGGACAGGGATTGAACCCGTGTCCCCTGAGTCGGCAGGCGGTTTCTTAACCACTGCGCCACCCGGGAAGTCCCTCTATAGCTTTTAAAAACATCTTTGTCTTAAAATAATATCACCAGAGGTGGTCTGAGACTAACTGAGGATGAGGGAAGGAACTGTTTATCTCATTTATACTATACATTTATACAGAGCAGCCATTTTTCCTCGATGCTGGTTCTCTGCAAATGTTTCAAGTGCTGTAGGATTTCTCTCCTTAATGTACCAGGCACTGCTCTAGGCCTGGAAACTTGGGCTTTGCTCCTTCACAGTCCTGCAGGCAACCCCTCTCCTAGAGTTTGCATTTGGGGGTCTCAATACGCAGACCCCTGACAGTGTTAAGGGAGCGGCAGTCAAAGCCTCTCTTGGCGGGGCTGATCATAGACTCTACAAGTTACTGTATGTCACATTAATGCTAAAGGCAGCTATGTTCACTAAATTCAGATTCTCAGACTATAATTTGCAAACTTCATTTAATCTTTACATCTGCCTGTGTGACAACTACTTGAGTTGTCTCAGTTTTTTAGAAGAGGAAATCAAAATCTGATGTCATTTAAATTGAGGAGCCCCAGATTTTTGTCAGAGTGGAGCCTTCTGCTGCTCCCAGGCCCTCCTCTTCATCAGCTCTGAGCACTGGCCATCAGCTGCACTGAGCACGTGGTGCTTTCCTCATCCTAATCCTGCCTCTAGTGTCTGTCTTCCCTGCTCCCTGGAGGGCAGTCACCATCCCTGCCTTACTTTCCTAACAATCCACATTGCCAAGCACATTGTTACACATATATGCAGTGAGTACACTTTTGGTGACAGAAGGAAGAGAATGGTATGAATTAGCCCTTGGTGTTAACATTTATGCCACTCTTATCCATAGACTATGTCTGAAAACATGAGCTATGACTCCTGTAAAGTCATGTAGAGGAATTCAAATCTAATGTCTTAACCCCTTAAAGGGGAAATGGAGAGAGGCGAGGCTAGTTGTATTTTGGTGCATTACAAAGTGTGAAAATAGAGTAAAATATCAAAACTCTAAGTACTCTTATTAGAATTCAAAAAGAGATAGATTGAGACTCAGGTTTTTATTTCAACCTTGGGTCTCATTTAGATGAATACATCCATTGGATTGATACTCTTTCATGTTCCAGGAGTGTAATTTTCAGTGTAATAAAGGAATTGAAGTTGTGACATTCTATGTTGCCCATAAATGGAAGACAAATTGCAAAAATGTGGAAACAACAGTGGGATAAGTAGAGAAATGACAATCCTGGCCTATTTAAGAATCTCATTTGCAGGCAGGTAGTCAGAGCAGCTGGATACAGGCTCCCACAGCCAGACACCTGCATCACCAGGCTTACCGGGGCCTGCCACCCGCCTCACTGAGGACACCCAGGATGATGTTCTCCAGCCCTGTCTGCACCCTTAGCTGTGACCAGCCCCAAACCATGGCCGGCCAAAGCAGGAGACCTTCACAGTTCTACACCTAAGGGTGAGAATCTTCCTTGTTTTCCTGCCTGAAGGACAAGAATGTTTTCAGGTTCCCTTAGGACAAGCTGGATGACAGTTGGTTCCAAAATGCTCAGGCTGCCTCATTCTCCATGAAATGATCCAGCAGATCTTCAGTCTCTTCAGCCCAAAGAGCTGAAATTCCTATTAGGCTTGATCGCCACTGGGAAGATCTAGAGACCAGTTTGGTGCAGGAGATGGAGAGGAAAAGACTCTGTTGGGCAATGAGGACTCCAGCCAGATTTTGAAGTACTTCTTCCAAAGGACCAGGCTTGATCTGAAAAGAAAGTCCACAGCTGCTGTGACCGGGACACTATCAGACTGGAAGCTGTGAAAGTCAGTGTGTGCTTTCCCCGTATGTTCAACCTCAGAGAGAACCCAGGAGTGGGAAAGGAGATTTGGACCCAGTCTTCCACAATGGGATCTTATCTACTTATAGGTAGCCTCAAGCGTGTCAATATTCACTGAGTTCAGAACTTTTTCTTTGCTTCAGTTGTTAACTGCATTGAGTCATCTCAGCAGATTGTTTTACAATAGTAAGAGGAAAGTATAGTTTTGAGTTTTTATTTGTAATAATTAGAATTTATTTCTCTATGGTATTTTTTACTTACAAAATTTATTCTTCATATTATTATGTGGTCCTTTGTGTCTTGTTCTGCTTTGCTTTTGGGTGCAAATGGTGTATTTTATTTTACTTTTAAATTTATTTTATTGAAGTATAGTTGATTTACAGTGTTGTGTTAATTTCTACTGAACAGCAACCTGATTCTGTTATAAATATATATACATACTTTTTCTTATTCTTTTCCATTATGGTTTATCACAGGATATGGAATGTAGTTCCCTGTGCTACACAGTAGGACCTGTTGTTTATCCATTCTCTATATAATAGTTTGCATCCACTAATCCCAAACTGCCAATCCAACCCTCCCCCTCGGCAATCACAAGTCTGTCTCTATGTCTTTGAGTCTGTTTCTGTTTTGTAGATAAGTTCATTTGTGTCATATTTTAGATTCTATATATAAGTGATACCATTATGGTGTTTGTCTTTCTCTTTCTGACTTACTTGACTGAGTATGATAATCTCTACTTCTATCAATGTTGCTGCAAATGGCATTATTTCATAGTTTTTCGTGGCTGAGTAGTATTTAAATGGTGTGTTTTATTTTTCAATTTTTTAAAATTAATTTTTATTGGAGTATGGTTGCTTTACAATGTTGTGTTAGTTTCTACTGTACAGCAAAGTGAATCAGCTATACATATAATTATAGCCCCTCTTTTTTGGATTTCCTTCCCATTTTAGGTTACCACAGAGCATCCAGTAGCGTTCCCTGTGTTATACAGTAGGTTCTCATCAGTTATCTATTTTATACATAGTATCAATAGTGTATATATGTCAATCCCAACTCCCAATTCCTCCTACTTCCCTTCCCCCCTTGGTATCCATACATTTTCTCTGCATCTGTGTCTCTACTTCTGCTTTGCAAATAAGATCATCTTTACCACAAATGGTGTGTTTTAAATGTTAGGTCTTCTCATACTCTTAAAGAGATAGGAAGTGTCCTTAAACCTTTAATCTGCCTTAAAATCCAAAAGGAATGTAAATAGTTTTGTTCGTTTCATTGATTTTGAAAATATTTTGAAGTATCTCTGCTCCCAGTAATTTTCTTGTGTTTGTGCATATATTGGTCAATAAAAGAAAGATATTACTTTCTTAGTGGAGCATTCTGTCAGAGAAGACAGGCATTAAACAGTAAGAAATTAGGTAGGAACCCTTTTCAGGGCTGTGAAGGAGACGCAAAAGGCACTATGACAGGTTATAGCAGTGGAGATTCAATTAAAGGAATGATAATACGGTGACAGGGAGAAAATAGGATACTGGGAGCATGTGGGATTGCATGGGTCAAGGAAAGCTTCCAGAGGAAGCAGTTGGTGAGCCGGCATCTCAAGGGTCTGTAGGAGTTAGCCAGGTAATTAACTAATGGTCAATTTTGGACATATTATGTGGAAATATTCTAGGGTAGCAGGTACATATAAGTGCTTGGAGAGGAACAAGTGTTTGGAGATGTGACCCTGGGGAAAGACATGCATATGGAGGTCACAATCATAGAGAGGACATTTGGAACTATTTGGGAGGTTGAGAGTGTATGTGCAGAGAGGATGAAGTGTGGGACTAGCACGGAATTTTGAGGAACACCAATTCCCTAAGATGAGAGGGAGCAGTCAACAAAGGAAGGAGAGGAGGAGGGGCAGAAAAGCAGAGGGTGGTGGTGACACGGAGACCAGATGAGCGTCAGACCTTAAGATGGAGGGCGTGGTAACAAGTGTCCGATGCTTCTGAGATGTCAGCTGAGGCTGCCTGACAGCGATCTCTGATCTCAGTAACATGTAGCTTATTATAAATCTTGGCTGAGCAGGAGAACAGGGAGGCTGAAGCCAAATTATAACAACTGGAAAAATGAGGTGCATGTGAAGTTAGGGACGGATATTGCAGAGAATGCTCAAGATGTTTGGGTGTGAACAGAATGACAGAAGCAAGATAATAACCTACAGGTGGTTATTAAGAAATGGGCATATTTAGGATGAAGAAGATGAAAATTAAGCATATTAATATTGATCAAAACTAGACAGTAAAAAGGAAAATGTTGATACAGCAGAGAGAGGAGGTAACTGATAAAGCATAAGCATCTTATTGTACTAAGGCCTTCTCTGCTTTGCATCAAGGGAATCTCTCCCAAAAGCTAAACCTTCTGGAATTCTCCCTCTGTTTGCTCTCACAGAGGTTTTTCACCCTGGTTCAGTGAACCGTGGTGAGGCTTGGGATGAGTAAGAGGTACTTTCTTTTTTCTTTTATAAAGTGATATGTGGTCTAAATGTGAGAATGGAAGTGGGAATGGAGATAGGCTAAATGTCCATCTCTCTTCTCAGGCCAATCAGTTCTATGCCAAGCATGATGGTGTTAAAAATCTGCTTAATGAAATATTTAAATAAATTTGAACACTTTTTAAAAAATATTATCTTCTGAATAATTTTTTAAAATACAGCTGTTTGATACAGGAAAAACAAAATTTTCCTTGTCATGTCAATAAGAGCGTTTGGATAATTGGTAGCTAGGATTTATTATTAACACCATGAATTAATAAACTCAGAGAAACATTTTGTTTGATACTTATGACAATCATATATTGATTAAATATTATATATGTCTAAACATTTATAATAATTTTAAACTTGTATAGAAATATATTGTACTACAGATCTTCAAACCAGTATATTACAAAGTATAAAATCAAAAAATGTTTAAACATTTAATGAATTTGGATTCACCAGTAAATCCTTTCTTTCCTTATTAGCCCCTGTCTGATAGATATTACACATCCACTTTTGGATTCAATTATATATCGGTTTACTAAGAAACCAGGCAAAATGACTTCCTGCCTTAATATTTGTCCCTGAGCAGATTGAATTTTAAAAATATCTTTTTCCTGGCATATTCAAAGATAATAAGAAAATAAAAGAAAAACAATTCAGAACCTGGAAACAAGTAGGTTCTCTTCTTCATTAACAAGTTGACAGGAAAACTCAGGAATTAAAAAAAAATATTTTGATTCTCAAGATACTGAAGTTCACTGACTTTCACTGGTACTTGAAGTTAAGCAAATTGGCTAATTTCACTGCCCCCTTTCTGACTGGTTACTAATTAAAGGAATGGTTGATGCAAATATTTAGACCAAGCCATGGTTAGGGAACAATTGGTTAAATGGTTTTAAAAAAATCCAAACTTTTTTCAAATAATAAATTACAGTAAAAATTATTTTAGATATTTATTTGGGATTATCCCTTGGGAGGAACCAGACAAAGCGTATTCTTTCTTGTAGCCTCATTTTACTTCTTGCTGTTTCCTTTCTCTCATCAATACTCCCTGTCAGGTATGATTTGAACTTGAACTATTTAGACACAATCTAACTAGTGTATTATATGAGCTAAATGACTGATGTCGTGCATCTTAGTTCAGGCTGCTCTAAAAAGGTACCAGAGACTGGGTGGCTTATAAATGGCAGAGTTTTATTTGTCAAAGTCTGTCGCCTGGAAGTCTGAGATCAGCATGCCAGCACGGTTGAGTTCTGGTAAGAGCCCTCTTCTAGGTTGCATACTGCCAGCTTCTCTTTGTATCCTCACATGGTGGAGAGCAAAGAGAGGAAGCAAACTGTCTTGTGAGTCTCATGAAGGCATTAATCCCATTCATGAGGGTTCACCCTCATAACCTCATCTACTCCTAATAACCTCCTAAATATCCCACCTCGTAATACCATCACATTGAGGGGTAGGGTTTCTGTATATGAATTTTGGATACACACACACATTCAGTCTGTAAAGCGGTGATAAGAAGATCTGAAGGTATTGTGTTTATGGCAAGGATTCATTAGAATGTATTTCATCTTGACATTTATTTGAGGATAAAGAACACCTTCCTTGATGCTGCCCTTACTTTTAATGGCACATTAAAACCTGTACTGATTATTAATTAAATGTTACAATGCTACTGTGAACATGATTACCAAGGACCTGCCAGACAAATTCTACAGACTTTCAGTCTTTATCAAAAATGATGATGACAGCAACTACAAATTCCTTAGCCCTTATAGAGGACTCACTTAATCTTTCCAACATAGTTGAAACTGAGTTGTTAATATTCTAATATTCTCGTTTCCAAGAGTCACCTGCTAAGAGTTTATGTGTATAAAACAATCTAATAAGTAAATGGTAAGTCCAGGTTTCACAACCTAGTAGGTCATATTCCAAATTCCACCTCCCTATCCACACCTTAGACATCTGTGCAAACGGCATGTATTGAACCATAACTTATTTTCGGGAAAGCCCTATACTTTTCTCATAACATTGATATTCCTTTGTCGTCTCATACTTCGCTGTTACAAATTCTCTATATTTTCATAAGTTTATCGTCCACCTACAAATTTGTAGATGCGTTGACCAAATTACAAAGTGTCCTGATTATTTTACATAATAAACAAAATGAAATTATCAACTGGTAATTATTTCTGATAGCCTTAAATGTGATCAACAAAATTAATAATTCTAATTATTTTAAAATAATCATATTTAGCACAGGGAACTCTACTCAATATTCTGTAATAACCTATATAAGAATCTGAAAAAGAATGAATATATGTACGTGTATAACTTAATCACTATGCTCTACACCTGAAACTAACACTATATTGTAAATCAACTATAATAAAAGAAATTTTTTAAATCATATTTAATTGTCCAAGGATGATTCATGTAGATTGTTCAGTTAATTCTCACCATAAATTTATGAGCTGCGTGCTAGACAAGACCCTTGAGAGTTTTGACCCCTGCACCAGATTGGATTACAAACATTTCAAGGAGTCCTCTGTAGACAACACCAAAGCTCTAGTGGATTCAGGCAACAAATACTTAACGCTACCAACTTACATGAATATGGGAAATGATTGGAAGAATATAAGACGATGTATACTAACGGGTAAAATGTGAGGGATGGAGCAGAGCATCCCCACGGCCATGAGCAGCGACATCAGGAGTCCAGAAATTCAGCGCTTCACCTGGACCACCGTGAAAGGGAGCTCAGGTCCTCCGCGAGGCAAAGCCCTCAAAGCTGCCTTCGCTGCGCCGCAGCGGCCGGGAGGGGGCGCCCGAACTCGCCCCAAAGGACCGACGGGCACCGCCCACCCAGCGGGACCCGCTTCCGGATCCAGCTCCGCGAACTCCGGCGCAGCGCCCGCGGGAAGAACCGGCGAGTCGCCGTCTGCAGGAGCCCCGGCCCCGGAAAGGCGCCGCCGGGGCCCAGGGAGCGCGTGGGGCCGCGAGAGCAGAGAGGAAACTTACTTTTCGGGCCCGACTGCGGAGGGGAGCTTTGCCGCGGCTTCGCAGTCTTCATTTTCTGCACCTGCCTCTGCGTCCATCCTTCCCTTCCTGGTAGGAGCTTTTAGCCAGACTGGTTGACGCCGGTGCCCATTTATGCAGGGATTGACGGCTCGAAATCAGAGCATGTCGTGGTATGTGTTCAGATTAACACACTTTTCTAGGGAGAAAGGAAATCGGGGAAAGGGTAAACGCATCTACATTCTGGAAGGGAAGCTACTAGATATTGGGACCCTCCAGTGGGAAGACTTGGGGACAAGGCTGAGACTTAAAGGAGCCTCGTGGGAAAGGGAAAATGTGAAATTAATTAACCTTTAATGTGAATGGTTAATTTCTTGTCCAATGTTTATGTTGTTGAAAAAATATTTTTAAATTTAAAAGTATTAAACTCACACTGTCTAAATATTTTATTTATGCCAAAAGAAGACTTTATTATAAGTTCCTGGCTTCAATGGAAGCAAAATCATCAGTAATATTTTCAGAATTACTTCTTTGCTTATCTCATTTCAATTGAGAGAAGGCCGTATTTGGCAATCTCTTATGACCCAGTAACTGTCTTTAATAATTAATCTAAAGTTACAGAATCTTTTGGTCCTCTCATTTGTTTTACTTGGGGTTTTTTTGTTTGTTTCTTTTTCGTTTTTTGGCTGCATTGGGTCTTCTTGCTGTGCACAGGCTTTCTCTAGTTGCAGCGAGCGGGCTTCTCATTGCGGTGGCTTCTTTTGTTGGCAGAGCACGGCTAGGTGCACAGGCTTCAGTAATTGCAGCATGCGGGCTCAGTAGTTGCCACACACGGGCCCTAAATCTAGCAGGCTTCAGTAGTGGTGGTGCGTGGGCTCAGTATTGCGGCACGCAGGCTCTAGGGCTCACAGGCTTCAGTAGTTGTGGTGCATGCACGGACTTAGTTGTTCCGTGGCATGTGGGATCTTCCCGGACCAGAGATCAAACCCACGTTTCCTGCATTGGCAGGCGGATTCTTAACCACTGCACCACCAGGGAAGTCCCCTATCATTTGTTTTAAGCAAGTGTCTTCTATTAAACATTCAGCTTTATTATAGTCACGGTTTTTCATTGTAGAATTTTATTAACTTCTTCAGAATGTCATCTCATATGGATACGTTACATAAAACTTTGTAATCTGTATCAAGATGCTTTTAATTTCAGCATAGTGTAGATTTAAACTTAATATAACATTTTCTACTAAATACGTAACTTCTGTGCCAATGCACTGATTGCATTTTGTTTTGATGCCCACTAGAGATCCATAGGTATTTTTAATCGAATGTTTGGTACAGCCATGAGGATATTTCATTTGCGAGTAGAATTTAAAAATTTGTGTGTATGCTTTGTACAATGCTAAAAAAGATAACCCTATTTTAATTCACAGAGGTAGAAGTTTTGCATAACCAGGTTATGAGCTGAGCAAGGCACAAATGTGGCATAATCATCTTTTGGGTGAGCATGAAATAATGGTTTTTACACCTTGTGTACACCCGTCACAGTAACAACTATCATAACTATGTGTATATGTCTCTGATTATAAAATGTACTCAGTTATGAAAACAGTTATGAGTTGTATTCTCATTAAATAGAGCATATAACATAAGATGGTACGTTCAATGGAGTATAGTATTCTCATTATCCCTATTTTAAAGCTGAGAAAAACTGTACAATAGGAAAAAGGAAACAGTTGCTCTAAATCATGCAGAAGGTTGAAGGAAGACTAAGGAGATGCCTGGCTAACAAATTTACTGGTCACCTGAGAAGACAAGAGTAACCCACAAGAGAAAATGGAGGAAAACTATAGTTTTCAAACAGTTTTACTGGCACAACTATGTTAAGCTTATTACATTTATCACTTTTATTAACAACCCTGAGGACCAGTAATATCCCTAACATTGTGCAGGATACTGGGTGGGAATAAGAAGTGTAGAAGTGCTTCTACTCTGGGGAGTAAATCACAAGCATTTAAGTGACTCTCAGTTACAAGGCTTTGGATGAGTATGTGCACAGGGAAGGGTGGGGAGAGGGGTTGAAAGTAAAGGGCAAGACCTTGATCTTGAAAAGTACAGGAACATAGGAAATTATTAGAGTAATAAAAGCTGAAATGTCTTATATGAAATGTAGAAACCATGGTAGGATTTTGGGGAGTCAATTTTAATTAATTAACTCTGGCTCATTACAGTAGGGTTTGTAACCCCATGTTCAAATCTCAGCCAAACCTCAGTCTATGGTGGTAAATAAATGATGTGCTGGGATTAGATGAGATGCTTTGACACGTTGCAAATAGTCAAATATCAAGGTTCTAGCTTATATCTACATATTGACATTTGATTTATTATGTTTGATTTATAAAATGTGAGTGACGTGCATGTAAGTATCTTAATAGGCAAGGGAGACAGAGGAATGTAGGCTGGATTTAAAGGTAATATTTACAGAGATAAATAACCTGAAAAGGTGCAGGGAGGAGTTTTCACAATAATTAAAGGCCTTCCCACTCTTTCTTAGGGTCACTTTCAGCCTTTAGCTTTTAGAATTAGCAGGCAAATTCTTCAGGGAAGTATCTTAAAGAACTGGTAGAATAGCAAGCATGTCAGAAAACACCAATAAATGTGTTAAAATATTTTTGTCAGAAAACACCTATGAATATGTTAAAATATTTTTAACACATCATGGGATAAAGTGAAAAGTCATCCACCTTCTTTTTCAAGAAAAATAAACTCCTGGTTCAAGGATTTTAAATGGGTTCAATAAGAAAAGAAATTCAGATTAAAAAAACAACTATGGATGCATAACAAATAAAATATCAGTAAAATAAATAGGCATGTTAATGATTAATAAATCATATAAGTAGAATTTAATAATTCAAGGATGATTACAGCATAGCTATTAATATAATTCAGCAGATTGAAGAAGTCTTGTGTTCAGAATGCAGAGCTTTACCCAGTTCTTGGATGAAAAACCTCAGTGGTGTAAAACTTTGATTGCACTCAGACTGGTTGTGAGAGAGGAGCGGAGAATGATGTCATGTACTTTAACCTGAGAACCTGGAGATACAGAGTTGCCATTAACCGATTAGAGAACAATGAGAAAGGATGGGTTCTTGTTATTATTTTATTTATTTATTTTTTAAGGAGAGTTAATTTTGAATAACATAAATGTGAGATGATTACTAGATACCAGCTGTCAAATAGGCAGTTGGGTATGTCATTCCAGAACTTAGCTTTGGAAGACGTGAGTATCACGATTGTTTTTCAATCCCTGAAACTAGATTAGATCAGGACTTATTTCATGAGTTTAAACTGGAAAGAATTCTGGGCACAGAACACAGGAAAGGCACCAACGTTTGTGTCACGAATGAAACTCAGAATGGGCAGCCAGTGAGATGGGAGGAGCACAATGTGAGTGTGGTTTCTGGGATCCAGTTTAGGGCATGACAGACTATGTGTCTTCTACTTTTATAACACAAAGTTTGTATAAAAAATGAACAATGAATTTCTTTAAAGAGGTGAAAAAGTGACAATGCAAGAGCAGTAGGTGCATTGTGTATGGATAGGAAACTCATGGGGACTTCCCTGGTGGTGCAGTGGTTAAGAATCCGCCTGCCAGTGCAGGGGACACGGGTTCAAGCCCTGGTCCGGGAAGATCCCACACACCATGGAGCAACTAAGCCCGTGCACCACAACTACTGAGCCCGCGCTCTAGAGCCCACGAGCCACAACTACCGAGCCCATGTGCCACAACTACTGAAGCCCGCACACCAGAGCCCATGCTCTGCAACAAGAGAAGCCACTGCAAGGAGAAGCCCGCGCACCGCAACGAAGAATAGCCCCCGCTCGCCACAACTAGAGAAGGCCCACGTGCAGCAACGGAGACCCAATGCAGCCAAAAATAAATAAATAAATGAATAAAATTTTTTTTTAAAAAAAGGAAATTCACGGAGGAAACTTGAATTTCCAGTGGACACTGTCACCTATCTTAGTGTGCTGGTCTTGAAGCTAAAGCCTCAGCTCCACAGCTATCCTTCTCAACTCTGCTCTGTGATGCTGGGGCTCCAGTTCTTTTGACTACATTTCTCCTTTGCCAGCAGGTTTTTTTCTTCTAAAGTTCTTCCATACAAGTTGCAAGAGATGGACTAGAAGGCTGGAGGAAATTTTTCTGTTTTCCTGACTAGACTGTGACTGATAACAGCGACCATCAATTAGGAAAAGGACAACTAATGGTTGCTACTAGATGCTATCTGTCACCTATCAGGTTGGCAAAAACTAAAAAGAATGATAAGATTGTGTTTTGGATAATGTGTGGGAGCACATATAAACTTATATGCTCTTGAATATGGATCAACATAGCCATTTTATCGTGGAGAATTGGCGGTATGTATTTGCAATGTGTATGTATTTTGACCAATATAGTTGACTGATGGCACCTTCTTCAGAGAAAGACTCTTGCTTGGGTATAAGACACCTGCATGACACTTGTAGAAGTCTCTCCTCTGAAAGCACTAAATCCTGGGAAGGACCGGCTCTAGGATGTGACATTGCCAGCAATTATGGACCTGGGACTTTATGGAAAAGAGACTAAGATTAAACCTGGGAGAGCCCAGGATTGGAGAGCAAAACTTTACATTTCATAACTCCTGCTTTTTTCTTCCTGCCTCTGCATTGCTGCTGAAAGACCAAAAACCAAAACCAGTTCAGAAGCTATTTTTTATCTTTCTCATACTGAAAAAGCAACAAACAGTATTAATGAAAAATGCATGTGACTATCTGCATTGATATGAGATCTCTATTGTTTCCATTTTACTCACTTTTAAGGTAAATCGAAGTATCTTCTACTGATCGTTCTTTCTCAAAAAAGGTTTACTAATTCCCAGGAAATCTTTTAGAAGTATAATACACAGAAAATGCAAGTATCTTCAGCATACAGCACAAGGAAATTTCACACACTGAATACACTGTGAAACTAGCACCCAAGTTAAAAGTAATAGATTTTGCCCAGGACCTAGCATGTTTCTTATGTTGCCTTCCAGTTGCTACCTCAGAGCAGCTCTCCTTCTCCTCCCTGATGGTAGCCACTCTGTGACTCTAACAGTCCTGATTATTTCTGACAGACACACTTTTATGCCTCTTGTGTATATTTACTCATTGAAATCTGAGAATAATCCTATGAAAAAATATTACTATTGTCCCCATATTAAAGATGAGAAAACTAGGGAGCTTAGTGTTTGTGTTATTTGTCAAGGTCACACTTCTATTAATAGAAGAGCTGGGATCCAGTGCCATGAACCCTGGCTCCTTCTCACAGACGTTTTGAAAATCCTAGAACTCTCCTTTAACTGTGCTCTCTTCCTGTGGCTTTCACTCTAACAGAAACCTTGAAGCTGGAAACTGCACAGAACCAGAGCAGCTGTGTGGCTGGTCAGTGAGTTGGAGGGACTGAAGTTATGTATAAGGGATGAATGGTTCAGTAAAGCAGGACCGAGGAGAAGGTGGGAGGAAGGTGCCAGGATTGGCCAGTCAACACCATATGTCACCAGCTTCCCTCGTGGAGATGACTCCTTCCCACAGGTATTTGCACCGACCACTCTTTCCTGGTGGTATAAATCAGTTACACCTATGACATCAGGACTAACCATTCTCCATAATTTTCAGGACTTCCCTCAATTCCATGGAATGCCACCTTTTGACAAGCATTTCCTGATAGTGGTAGGACTGTTTCAAAGGACAAAATGGACAAATACTATTTGGAGATCGATTCATATAGAAAAAATAAGGATTTAGGTTTTCAGAATAAAATAAGGATTTAGGTTTTCATGTTTTCTTTCATAAGAATTGAAAAAAATAAAACAAAATACAAATTTAGTAAAATAGGTGAATATATTTTCTAAATTTTAATACAGTGTACACATAAAAATATCTTTTACATTAAAATATAAATAAGATACAAGAATAAATATATAAATATAAGTAAGTAAACAATAAATAACATCAGGGCAGTCATCTCTTAAGGACTGATGCCCTTAGGGCTTAATAATTTTAACATATACTTGTGTATTATTGCTGACAAAGTATCAGCTGAATTAATACAATAAATTCTGTGATTAAAGTTGAAATAAGAGCCTTCTGAAATGACCAAACACGTATGTGCAAGGGTGATATGGCATCTTAGCCAATGAGAAACATTTCAAGGTGACCCCAGGTCTCCATCCATAATTCTTATCCTTTCTTGCAAGTTGGTTGATGAATACAAGGATCTCATGATTTCCACTCTGACAATTTCCCAGGCACAGTCACTGTATTTCTTCTCTTTCAGGTAGAGATGGATTCCCTGGAAGTACCTCTTCACAGCCAGTGTAGGGCCCATCACTCCCAGGGCAGTTTCTTCATCTTCCATCGCCTGCACCAAGCAGGCGTCCAGGTCCTCCAGCTGCTGATGGAGTCCAGTGCAGAGTTTGTCCAGGAGGGAGGTGTCCCAGGCGGCAGAGGAGCGCTCTGTGTGGAAGAGGCGGAAGACCTGCTGGAGCATCTCGTGGAGGACAGAGGTGGCCTGGGCCTTCGGGAGCTGGCTGCCATCCACCATGTCCTGGGGGAAACCGAAGTCTTTTCTGTCCTTCAGACAGAAGCGAGGGGAGATTCTCCGCATCTGGCCCAGAAGCATGAAGTTCTTCCTGCTAATCCGCACGTGGTTCTGAGACAGGTCGCAGCCCAGAGATCCACCAGGGCCGTAGCTGAACACCACCAGGGCGGTCAGTAGAGAGAGCACGAAGGCCATGGGGCAAATGAGGCTGCTGCTGGCCTGACTGAGACGGGCGTCTGGGGGAGCCTTGGGGGTAGGTTCTCTGGTGACATTCTTTCTAAGCAAGGCCATTAAATAGGGAACACAGTAATTTTCATTTTCTAAACATTTCTGTCACTTTTACTTCCTTTTTTGGGTTTCATTTATGTATTCTCAGTGTCTAAGAAGATGTTATCAATCTAAACTATTAATTTTGCACTTTTCCCAGTAACTTCTGATGTGCCCATCCAAATGGATATTTATTAATCAAATGAGAAATGTCTTTGTGTTAAAGTCAGAAATGCTACAGGTATGTAAGTACATTCTCTCTCTCCTTCTCACGCATAAATATTGCTTTTCTGTGTTCCAGGAACAAATTTTTAGCCATGACCTTAGTCTCCATTTTTACTGCCTTACTTTATATAGAAAGGCAGGCTTCCTCAGCCCTATGGTTTCTGTACTTTTTTAGGAATTTACTAGACCACCTCTGGCATTTAAGCTCTTTGAAGCCAAAGAGGGGTTTCATAGCAGAGGCTGATGATTATAAGTGAATGAGCTTTTTAATGTTTCTCTTCCTTCACATTCATACAGGTCCATGTAGTTATGCTTCAGGGGACCACAAGGTTAGTACTAGTACCCTTTCTTTCCACCATTTTCTTACTGGAGACCTAGTCCTCCACAGGCTGGGCCAATACTCCCACCAGGAATACTGGTTCTTTTCAGAGAATATGGGTGTTGAGGTCCTAATTCCAAGAAAATTGTATTTCCCTAGCAGCACCTCAGTCACAAGGGAGAGATCACATCTAGTCACACCCTCTCCTCTGGAGTGACAGAGTCCCCTTCCTAACCTGGACTCCCACCCTGAGGGCAGGCTCACCACATCCTGAGGACTTTAAAATCTCTTTTCTGTGGAGGGACTTGTTTATTGTTGGGGAAATAATTCATCTTCCAGGACTCTCACCCTTGCCCCTGGAGTGTTTGTGTGAAGGACCCTAGTCCTCAGTGGTGACCTCCTCTTCTCCTGACCCGTATCAGAAGTGTCAGGAGCCCTCAGATGCTAAGAGCAAAAGTGTGTTTTCTCTAAGGTGGTGGAGGAATTATCCAATTCTAATCATTTCACCCTGAGTAAACAAATAATTTTTATTTTACCAAATACAAATTTTATTATTCAACTCTTTTACTAAAACTAGTGAACACTTGTTACATTCAGAATTTCTGAGCTGAGGGCAGAGAATTCAACGATGGTGTTGTCTCTCATTAAAGCTTATGTCACAGAAAGCAGTGAGGTTCAGTTGTTCATTCAGTCAGTTGATGCCAGTGGGCTTCTCCCTTCCTCTGTCTCTGTCTCCCTCTGAGAATGCAGGGCAGCGAGGCCCAGGATTAGGTCAGAGAGAAATCGCCTTCTTTCCTCTACTTGTGTGCGATTCTACATTTAAAGTTTTAAAGTTTTTTATAAATTATATTCACTTATTGACTTATTGGGCAAAATTTGTCTTGCTGCTCCTAATTAGTTCTAATTCATGGTGAGGTAAGAGCAATACAGGGAAGTAAAAAAGGCAGAGGGGCTGCGGTCTCTATCATTTTCAATGCTTTAAATTTTTTGTTTCTCATTGCTACTTTCTTAGAAAGTAAAATTCCACAATAATTTTGTGGGTGAAAAGGAAACTAATGTAAGGTGAAATTCACGAATGTGAAAGAAGGGAAGTGATTTTCCACAGACACAATGACATATTCTAAGTTAGCAAAATTTAATACAGCATTGTTGGGGCAGGATAAAAGCCAATATGAATAACAGAAAGTCTGGGAAATGGCTGCTTCTGCCAGAAACTCAAAGGAGACCGAGTCCTGGGTTAACGGACTGCCTTCAGCTTTGCAAGACCAGGCACCTGATTTTTCTTTCATTTAATCGATACGTGATTATTTTTGAAGAAAGAGGGAAGAAGTCACACCGATCAGCTCACAAGCAACTGGCAACCAGAACCCAATAGCTAGAACACTAACCCTCTGTGGCAGGATTGTGGAGATCAGCCTTGCTGAGCATCTGTCTAGTTGATGAATCCACTCAGGTAATACGAAGAGTGCTTTGAGAACACTAGAATTAAAAGGAAGGGAATTAGATGATGCCAAATGATACTGATCTTAATCTGGATAGTAATCGTCATATAAAAGTAGCAACTGGGGACTTCCCTGATGGTCCAGTGGGTAAGACTCCGAGCTTCCAATGCAGGGGGCCTGGGTTCAATCCCTGATTGGGGAAGTAGATCCCACATGCATGCCACAACTAAGAGTCCACATACCACAACTAAAGATCCTGCATGCCTCAAAAAAGATCCGCATGTTGCAACTAAGACCTGGTGCAGCCAAAATAAATAAATATTAAGAAAAAAGAAGGGAGAAACAGAGTCTTTGCTGAGAGATGTAGGGAATATGTTGGAAAAAAAAAAGTAACAACCGAATTTTATTGCTTGCTTATAAGGAACTAGCCACTTTCTAAGTTCTGTTAACTTGGTCCTGTCAGTAACCCTATTTCGATCACACTCACTTATACAGCTGGAGACAAATATCAATCTGGACGGATGAACTATTCCAAACGTACCATAGATACAAGGGCAAACCTTAGTGAGGGGCTTTTCTGTGATTTGTCTGAAAGAGCCCATTAAAGAAAGTGAAGGGTGGAAAAGAACATGATATTTAGGAACCAACTAAATCATCAGAGGGAAGATAGCGAGATGACAAAGGACCCTTAATTCCACTTCAGATGCCAAAGGATTGCTGTCGCTTGTTTTGGAGGGCTACACAGGGTGTGGTCTGTCAACTGAGCTGACTTTAAGTTCTAAGCAAAAATAGGCAAAATCCTTATTAAACAGTTAGAAAGGAGTGGATTTTTCTGCCAATTGAAGGAACAAGTCTAAGATTTTATGAGTTATTTCTTCAACGAAATACAGTAAATAGCTTTATTAATCCAAGAACAGCAGACTTCTGGAATCTATGTATTTTTAACTCTTGAGTTTTCTTGTGAGTTTAAGAACAAAGTAAAAGCACCTAACGATTTCTAGCCACGTGAGCTCTGACGTTTCTTCTTCAGCATAACAACTAAAAAGTCACTCGCCATCCGGCTCTACAAGAATGAAGTCACTAGTCACTGTAGTCCCTGACCCCAGCGTGCCCTGTTAGGAGTTCAGGGTGGAGATGAAGAACGAGGCACGCTGTGCTCTGGGAAAACTGACAGAACAGGCCAGTAGGTCGTTAAATAATTTCCCAAGAAAATTTAATAAACGCAATTTCTTGCATGTTCTCCGTATGTAAAAAGCCCTAAAATCATTAACAGAGACATCTGTTCCTCATAACTAGCAGCAAACTTCTACCAAGATATGTCCTTGATTGCATGTACCTCCCTCACCAAAATCACCAGTATATACTGACGTCCCCCTTACGTCCTTGGGGCAGTTCGTCAGAGCTGAAAGGCTGTCCTCCAGGCTATAGTCCTCAGTAAATCCTCCCAAAGAAATGAACTCTCAGCTCTCATGTTGTGGTTTGTTTTCAGTCGACAATGACCTCACTGATTTCCCAGGAGACCTCCTCAGGTCAGCCTGTTCTCATTCTCAATGAAGACACCTCCATTTCTCACCTACAGTCCAGGCTGGACATCCGTTTGTCTACTGATACAGTCCAGGGAAGGATCTCTACTCTGTTGTTCCAACTATTGGTTAAGATATGGGTATGACCAAGACGGAAGAGCATACGTGCTTCTTAGACAGAAGCAGTGAAGGTTTTTAATGGGCTCCTTAGCAGGGAGAGTCTGGCTTGAACTCGAGTCACCCTCATGGCCTTGTATAGTTGTCTTTATTTAAATTTCTAGCCTCAGCCCATTAAAACATCATAATACTGAAGAATTGAAATAAAAATATTATTTAAAAAATCATTTGTTAATAAAATGATATTTTTATCAGTAATATAGGAATGGTTTCTGCTTGTTTTAGGAACAAGCCTTAGGAAGGTTTCCAAACCTCTAAATGTCCTTCTGACTTTAAAAGTACCTACTCAGTGCTGTATGCACCAACTGGAAAGAACAGAAAGATGATCCATCAGTGTCCTCTTTCCAAATTGCCTAAATTAAATAAATGGATTTCCACTTAGCTCTTTGTTGCTTTTAGAAATTGTGACCTTCCAGTGTGCATGTTATTGATACCTGCCCTGCTGGAAAGGCTCTACCCCAGTTGTTGCTAAATATATTAAAATCCCTGCCTGTGTCCCTTCTATTCAAGCATATTTTGTTTTGTTTGTCTTTCAAAGGGGCAAAGACATCATGATGGAATGTAAGAAATTCCTTGGATTGCATTGTCCCCAGGAATATCCTTCCCTGCTCTGTGATTACTTGCTGGGTCCTAAGGACAAAACAAGTTTGCAGCTGGCACTGAGGTAACCCTCATCCCTTCCAAGACTCCGCAGGCTGCTGTGGTATCAGTGCTGGGGACACTGCTAGTGGCCACGTCCTTGTGGGAGAACTCTGTGCTATCGCATGCACCTCATTCTTTTCTTCTCTGAAAAGGAATGTTCTGGAGAAACACTTGCCTCGGTGCAGCTGATCTGTGTTCTTCCATGTCCTGAGGACCTGCCGCTGTTCCATTGAACGCTTTAAACATCTCTGTTCTCCTTCCAAGTTCTCAAGCTGCTGCTGCCTTTCAACTCCATGTTTCCTGCGCTTTGGGCTTTTTGAGCAAATAAGAGTCCTGAACCAGGTGAGTTCCTCCTAGTGCAGTCAGCACGTGGAAGTGTGCAAATAGAGACACAGGTGAGCTCCTGGATTCTCCACCACTGTTCAGTGTTGGGCAGGGTGCCATCTATTTACTGTGTTTCTCTGGGAGTCTGGACAGTCTGGACCTGCAGTGCTTGGCAGGCGGAGAGCATGGAGTCATATGAGAGTTTCTGACAAACCTAGAACTTTCACTCAGCTTCTGCTTTCCATTGGTGGCTTTGTAGTCTTAAGGGGAAATTGACAGCCAGAAACCCTAATGGAGAAGGAAACAGCTGTATGAATGGGCAGTACAGCTGAATGCAAAGTGAATGGGGAAAGTACACTATGGATTTCTACACTGGGTGGAACTGAATGATTGTGATATTTTAGTGAAAGAATGGGATCCAGGAAAACAGAGGGGAAGGGGAATTGTGCCATGTATCAGAATCAGCAGATAGATAAATAGAATATTATATATATCGTATACCTTATACTATATATTCATAAGTATGTAGCATAGATATGTATTATTATATTATTATGCATAAAATTACATACAATTGATGAAACAGTTTTTCCCAGTTCTGTTTTTTAGGCTGTCAGTGTTTTGCAGTCAGTGACAGAGAGAGGGAGAGGAGAATTCATTATTTCCATTTAGATCTGTATGAAAAAATAAGAAGATAGGCACTACCTGTTAGCCTTCACTCAGTGGATGATATTCTGCTAAAGGCTCTTTAATTTTCCAGTTTGTCTAATACCACAACAACTCTAGGAATATTTTCATTTACTTTATATTTGAGGAAACTGAGGCTCAGGGAAGTTACGTGATTCTCCAGGATCACACATATGTCCTGGCAGAATCTACATTCAATGCAGAATCCTATCTCACATATAAATAATTATTTAAATTTCATCCTGTTTAATTCTCAAACCCTTAGTTTCCTTCTTCAGTGTTTCCTGAAGATCGTTGTTCCCTGGCTGACTCCTAACTGCACTGGCTACTCCATCTCTGTGTCCTTGGCAGCCTCTCCTTCTCTTTCTCAGTCTTAAAAGTTGAAGGTCCTCATAAGCTTTAGGTCCTCGTCTACATCCTACTCATAAGTAATGACATCCTTACCATATCTTGATTTTCAAATATGCAACAAACACAAATTAATATCTCCGTGATGTACGTTGTTGTAGATTCCAGATCTGCATATGCATCCACCAATGGGAAATCTGTCTTTAGATGTTTGTAGAGCACTTTATAGAACACATCTGCCTTCTTGAAAAGCCTCATTCCAGATGCTAGTGAGAGAATCCCGTTTCCTTTATCTCTCATTGTAACAGGAAACTTAATTGAAATAATTTTAGCATGATTACTGTTTTTATATCTCTTTCTTTTCCAAACAGAACTCTTTGGCATTTGCTTTTTTCACCTCTTTATTCGTGGAACTATTATATATCTGATATAGAAATATGAAGTTGTAAAATGTAACCTACTGAAACAAGTGAATGATGAGTAGAATTCATCATACAGGACTTCCCTGGTGGCGCAGTGGATAAGAATCTGCCTGCCAATACAGGGGACACAGGTTTGATCCCTGGTCCAGGAAGATCCCACATGCCATGGAGCAACTAAGCCCGTGTGCCGCAGCTACTGAACCTGAGTTCTAGAGCCCACAAGGCACAAATACTGAGCCTGCGAGCCACAACTACTGAAGCCTGTGCACCCTAGAACCCGCGCACCGCAACTGCGGAGCCCACTCGCTGCAACTGCTGAAGCCTGCGTGCCGAGAGCCTGTGCTCCACAACAAGAGAAGCCACTGCAATGAGAAGCCTGCGCACCACAACGAAGGGTAGCCCCCGCTCGCCGTAACTAGAGAAAGCCTGTGCATACCAATGAAGACCCAACACAGCAAAAAAAAAAAAAAAAAAAATTCATCATCCATTTTTCACTATGCTTTGAGAATTTAAGCTATTTCTTTTTGTAAGAATAAACCAATGCAGGCTGTCATCTGGGGAAGATTTTCATAAATTAAACAAGAAAATAATTTGAAAAAAGATAAAGGTAAGCATATTTTATTATATTTGAATACATTATAAAGTTGAACGTGATATTATACAAGCAAAACTATTTTAAGTACCATACATAGTTTGACTGAGATAAAGTAGAAGAATAAAATAGGTGAATACATTAGAGCCTTTCGCACTTTAATCACTGTTATTTTGAACTCCTGGTCTGATAATTCCTAAATTTCTACTGTATCTGAGTCTGTTTCTGATATTTGCCCTATCACTTCAAACTGTGTTTTTCACCTTTTAGTACGGTAAGTTTCTTTAAAAGTTGAACATGATGTACAGGATAAAAGGAACTGAGGTAAATTGACCATTAGATGAGTATTTACATTTATCTTGCTAAGAGGTTGGCTGTGTTTACTTCTAGTCCTGGATTCTGTTTCTACCGTCTTTATTTTCCATATCGGCCAAGGTGGCTTATCCTTCAGGATTGGTCTTCTTTTTTTTTTTAAATTAATTTCTTTATTTCTTTATGTTTGGTTGCCTTGGGTCTTCGTTGCTGCGCATGGGCTTTCTTTAGTTGCGGCGAGCGGGGGCTACTCTTCTTTGCGGTGCGTGGGCTTCTCATTGCGGTGGCTTCTCTTGTTGCGGAGAATAGGCTCTAGGTGCACAGGCTTCAGTAATTGTGGCACGCAGGCTCTAGAGCACAGGCTCAGTAGTTGTGGCATACGGGCTTAGTTGCTCCGCAGCATGTGGGATCTTCCCGGACCAGGGCTTGAACCATGTGCCCTGCATTGGCAGGCAGATTCTTAACCACTGCATCAGCAGGGCAGCCCAGGATTGGTTTTCTTGAAAATAGATTTATTAGACCTGTTTGGCAAATAACCACTATAGGAGACAGGTCTGCATCTTGTTCACCATTGTATCATTAGCACAGAGTTCATAACAGTTACTCCAAATAATTATTAACAGAGTATTAGATTTTCCATCAGACCTCCCATCAGAAGCTTCTGTTGCCCTCGCATCAGAACCTTATATTGATGTAATTAGTAACCATCATTAGATGACTCAGTAGATTTCTACTGAGCCTCTTGGTTCATCATTCTCCATCTCACAATGAAGATGTAGGGTGGTGAAAATTTAGGGCCTAGGATGCTAGATAAAGTTAGCCTTCTTTGCTTTCCTGGTGTCAGAGTCTTTGTAATGTTATACATTCTTTTTCAGTTCATATTTTTCTCGGCAAGGGTTGTCTTGCTACTACTGAATTACTTCCTGTTTCAACTTGAGGTTAGTTGCTTAATAGGAAAGTAAAAACGGAAACATAAACGGAAACATTATGATTTTCCATAATGTTCAATACATCACTAATTTCCTTCTCCATTCAACTTTCTTGGAAAGCGTCATTGCATTTGATGCACTGAAGTAAAGTGAAAACAGATACAAACCTGACTATGATGAGAGTGAAAGAAGTAAAGTGACTCCCCAGGTAAAACAATGACAATGGGAGTTCTTCTCTTCTCTTGTCACTCTTCCACCTACTCCAGTATGGTTTCTGCTGATTAATCCCACCAAATCAGCTCTCAGTAAGGTCAGTGCCATCTGTTTCCCATGTCGTGGATGATTTCAATCTACAGAGCAGCTTAGTGACAGTCAATATAATGTTAATCAAAATGATGATAAATTATCCTTGTGAATAATTAAATATGTCATGTTTTAAAGTAAATAAAATATTAAATATGATTATGAGTTACAATACATCAAATCCATGAAATTTCTTCTGAGGCAAAAATGTTTCAGAAAGGGAAAACCATGCAGAGAATAAAATGATCCACCTTCTACTCTAGGTCCCAGCCTTGCGTAGGACCTCCTTTCTCTCCTCCAATTCAGATGGCAAATATCTCAAACCTGTTTTCCATGTATATTGTCATTACCTTCTTTTACTCATCCTTCCACCTTCTCTTCACCTTCTGCTGATTAAGTCTACCAAACAAGCTCTCACTAAGTGGCCAATGCCATCTCTTTTCCCAATGTAGGGAGCATTTTTATGATTTCATGAATGCATTGAGTCTTCTAAGCAGTTTCAGTCTTTTCAAACACGGTCTTCTCACCATTCTCTCTTGTTAACATATTGCCATTCCATGTCTGCTTCCTTTGTGATGTTCCCTCCCTTTTAAGGTTAAGGTCATAGGACTCAATTTTAAGTCCTTTTCTCATTCTATACTGTCCTCGCATTTGATCACTTCTTCAGTTCCATGCTTTACACTTCGTGGGATTGCTTGTAAATTGCCATCTCCAGTATCCAATGGACATTTGCACTGAAATGCCTACTAGTTAACTATAGGTAATATCTACTGCTTTTATTTTTGTATCCTCACATGGCTTGATCCACCTTCTACTGGGGGAATTCCATTTTTCTCCCTCTCATTGTAGCATTCAACCTAACTGATATTCATTTCTACTACAAATCAGAACTATTTTTAAAATAAGTAATAAAATTTAATTGAATTATGAATTAATTATTGTTTTTAGGTTACTCTCCTTAAAAAAAATCAAAGTTATAAAAAGCAAGATTGGATTAGTTATGTTCATGTCTGTGTCCTGAGGGCAACACAAAACCTGGCTAGAGTTAGTCTATTTTTATTTCTAATGTGAGAATCGTAATGATGGTCAAGGAATTGTAACACATTCTTTAATCATTTTGCACATTCAGGCTTGGTGTTTCTTTTTTAAAGAATAAACAAATGAAGTTTTCTATAGTAAGAATTTAATGAACAAAGAAAACTCATAAACTCAGTTAATACAAAGTATATATTTCTTCTCTTAACCACAGTGTATACATGCACATAGTATTATGTAACTAAAAATAATTTAAATCTTTATAAATAGTGAAATAAATATTAAAAATAGATAAATAAATATTTAAGTAGATAAGTAAGTAGATAGATCAGCATGGGCATCTATGAGGGACGAGTGCCTGTAGAGTAGAACATCATGTTGCTTAATATTCCTGAAAACACTGGACAAATTAATTCAATTCAGGGCATGATGAGAGCAGAAATGAGAGTCTTTGACATGGCAGCACAGGTGGAAGTATGGTCTTGTTAGGCAGTGAGAATCATTTCGGTGTTGAACCAGGTGTGTGTCATTCCTTCCTCCTGAGTCTTTCTTGCAAGTTTGTTGATGAAGAGAAGGATCTCATGACTTCTGCTCTGACAATCTCCCAGGCACAAGGGCTGTACTTCTTGTCTTGCAGATAGACAGTGATTCTGTGGAAGTATTTCCTCACAGCCAGGATGGAGTCCTCCTTCAGCAGGGGAGTCCCTTCCAGCCCCGCCTCCTGCATCAGACAGGCTTGCAGGTCAGTGAGCTGCTGATAAAGTGCAGTGCAGAACTTGTCCAGGAGGGTCTCATCCCAAGCGGCAGCCGAGCCCTCTGTGCTGAAGAGCTGGAAGGTCTGCTGGATCATCTCATGGATGACAGCGATGGCTTGAGCCTTCTGGAACTGGTTGCCTCCAAACGCCTCCTGGGGGAATCCAAAGTCATTTCTGTCCTTCAGGCAGGAGAAGGGGGAGATTCTCCTCATCTGTCGCAGGAGCATCAGGGCCCTCGTGTGAGCCAGGCTGTGGGTCTGAGGCAGGTCGCAGCCCAGAGAGCAGTTGGAGTTGCAGCTGAGCAGCACCAGGGCCAGGAGTAAGGACACGGTTGGGGCCATCGGGGACCCTGCAGATGCTGCCGGCCTGGCTGAGGTGGGGACTCTGTGAACCCTGCTCTCTAGGTTCTCTGAAGACCTTCCTTCAGGCCTGGGTCTTAAATGGGAGCGAATTGGTTTCCATTTTCTGAATGTTCCCTCTTACTTTCTACTTCTGTTTTTGCTTTTCATTTTGCACTCTCCAAATGGGTTAGGGCAGTGTTTCGCAAATATTTTTTTCCATTATTGCCTCTGCCCCTGCCCACAGAGCCTTCTTAGATAGTTTTTCCTAATTGCCCCCGCAACATTAAATTTTGATAACACATATGTCCTGTGTATGTATTTATGTACTCCATGGATATCTCTACTCTGTACATATAAAAAGTGCAAAGCTTACTCTTTGTATTCACTGCAGGATTAAGAATGACAAAAAGTTTTAAAGCTATTGAATTTTTATTTTAAGCTATTGAAGTTTTAAAAATTTTTGTCGGAGTAGAGTTGGTTTAAAGTGTTGTGTTAGTTTCAGGTGTACAGCAAAGTGAATCATTTATACATATACGTATATCCACTCTTTTTTAGATTCTTTTCCCATATAGGTCATTATAGAGTATTGAGGAGAGTTCCCTTGCTACAAAGTAGATCCTTATTATTTATCTATTTTGTATATAGTAGTGTGTATATGTCAATCCCAATCTCCCAGTTTATCCCTCCCCTCCTTACCCCCTGGTACCCATAAGTTTGTTTTCTTCATCTGTCACTCTGTTTCTGTTTTGTAGATAAGTTCATTTGTACCCTTTTTATAGATTCCACGTATAAGCGATATATGATATTTATCTTTCTCTGTCTGACTTATTTCACTCAGTATGACCATCTCTGGGTCCATCCATGTTGCTGCAAATGGCATTATTTCGTTCTTTTTTATGGCTAAATAATATTCCATTGTATATATGTACTACATCTTCTTTATCCATTCCTCTGTCAATGGACATTTAGGTTGCTTCCATGTCCTGGCTATTGGAAATAGTGCTGCAATGAACATTGGGGTGCATATATCTTTTCTTCCCTTTTTTCTCTATTTTTTAATTACTTTTTATTGGAGTATAGTTGCTTTACCGTGTTGTGTTAGTTTCTGCTGTACAACAAAGTGAATCAGTTATACATATATCGTCTCTTTTTTGGGTATCCTTCCCATTTAGGTCACCACAGATCACTGAGTAGAGTTCCCTGTGCTATACAGTAGTTTCTCATTACTTATCTATTTTATACATAGTAGTGTATATGTATCCATCCCAATCTCCCAATTCATCCTACCCCCTTTTTCTCCCCTTGGTATCCATAAGTTTGTTCTCTGTATTTGTGTCTCTATTTCTGCTTTACAGATAAGTTCGTCTATACCATTTTTCTAGATCCACATATGAGCAATATTATACGATATTTGTTTTTTTCTTTCTGACTTACTTTACTCTGTATGACAGTCTCTAGGTCCATCCACATCTCTGCCAATGGCACAATTTTGTTCCTTTTTATGGCTAATATTCCACTGTATATATGTACCACATCTTCTTTATCCATTCATCTGTTGATGGACATTTAGGTTGCTTCCAGGTCCTGGCTATTGTAAATAGTGCTGCTGTGAACATTGGGGTGCATGTATCTTTTTGAATTATGGTTTTCTTCGGGTATATGCCCAGGAGTGGGATTGCTGGGTCATATGGTAGTTCTATTTTTAGGGTTTTTAAAAATTATTTATTTATTTGGCTGAGCCGGGTCTTAGTTGCAGCATGCAGGATCTTTAGTTGCAGCATGCGGGATCTTTTTGTTGCGGCATGCAGACTCTTAGTTGTGGCATGCAGGATCTAGTTCCCTGACCAGGGATTGAACCCAGGCCGCCTGCATTGGGAGTGCGGAGTCTTAACTGCTGGACCACCAGGGAAGTCCCTATTTTTAGTTTTTTAAGGAACCTCCGTACTGTTCCCCCTAGTGGCTGTATCAGTTTACATTCCCACCAACAGTGCAGGAGGGTTCCCTTTTCTCCACACTGTCTCTAGCATTTATTGTAGGTTTTTTGATAAAGGCCATTCTGACCAGTGTGAAGTGATACTTCTTTGTAGTTTTGATTTGCATTTCTCTAATAATTAGTGATGCTGAGCATCATGTGCTCTTTGGCCATCTGCATATCTTCTTTGGAGAAATGTCTATTTAGATATTCTGCCCATTTTTTAAAGTTTTTTAAAATATAAATTTATTTAATTTATTTTTTGGCTGTGTTGGGTCTTTGTTGCCATGTGCTGGCTTTCTCTAGGTGCAGTGAGCGGGGGCTATTCTTTGTTGCAGTGTGCGGGCTTCTCATTGCAGTGGTTTCTCTTGTTGTGGAGCATGGGATCTAGGCGCACAGGCTTTCGTAGTTGTGGAACGCAGGCTCAGTAGTTGTGGCTCACAGGCTTAGTTGCTCTGCGGCATGTGGGATCTTCCCAGACCAGAGATTGAACCCATGTCCCCTGCATTGGCAGGCAGATTCTTAGCCACTGCGCCACCAGGGAAGTTCCTTCCACCCATTTTTTGATTGGGTTGTTTGTTTTTTTGTTATTGAGCTGCATGAGCTGTTTGTATATTTTGGAGATTAATCCCTTGTCAGTTGCCTCGTTCACAAATATTTTCTCCCATTCTGAGGGTGATTTTTTCATTTCGTTTATGATTTCCTTTGCTGTGTAAAAGCTTTTAAGTTTAATTAGGTCCCATTTGTTTATTACTGGTTTTATTTCCATTTCTCTAGGAGGTGGGTCAAAAAAGATCTTGCTGTGACTTATGTCATAGAGTGTTCTGCCTATGTTTTCCTCTAAGAGTTTTAGAGTGTCCAGTCTTACATTTAGGTCTCTAATCCATTTTGAGTTTATTTTTTGTGTATGGTGTTAGGGAGTGTTCTAATTTCATTCTTTTACATGTAGCTGTCCAATTTTCCCAGCACCACTTATTAAAGTGACTATCTTTTCTCCATTGTATATTCTTGCCTCCTTTTTCATAGATTAGGTGACCGTAGGTGCATGGGTTTAACTCTGGACTTTCTATCCTGTTGCATTGATCTATATTTCTGTTTTGGGGCCAGTACCATACGGTTTTGATTACTATAGCTTTGTAGTGCTGTCTGAAGTCAGGGAGCCTGATTCCTCCAGCTCCATTTTTCTTTCTCAGTATTGCTTAGCTTTTCATGGTCTTTTGTGTTTCCATATAAATTGTAAAATTTTTTGTTCTAACTCTGTGATAAATGCCATTGGCAATTTCATAGGGATTGCATTGAATCTGTAGACTGCTTTGTGTACTATAGTCATTAGCACAATATTGATTCTTCGAATCCAAGAACATGTTATCAATACATCTCTCCATCTGTTTGGGTCATATTTATTTATTTATTTATTTATTTATTTATTTATTTATTTATGGATGCATTGGGTCTTGGTTGCTGCACGCGGGCTTTCTGTAGTTGCGGCGAGCAGGGACTACTCTTCGGTGCAGTGTGTGGGCTTCTCATTGCGGTGGCTTCTCTCACTGCAGAGCACGGGCTCTAGGCACACGAGCTTCGGTAGTTGTGGCATGCGGGCTCAGTAGTTGTGGCGCATGGGCTTAGTTGCTCCACGGCACGTGGGATCTTCCCGAACCACGGCTCGAACCCTTGTCCCCTGCATTGGTAGGCAGATTCTTAACCAATGCACCACCAGGGAAGTCTTTTTTGGGTCATCTTTGATTTCTTTCATCAGTGTCTTATAGTTTTCTGAGTACAAATCTTCTGCCTCCTTACGTAGGTTTATTCCTAGGTATTTTTTGTTTTTGATCTGATGGTAAATGGGATTGTTTTCTTGATTTCTCTTTCTGATCTTTCATTGTTAGTGTATAGGAATGCAAGAGATTTCTGTGTATTAAGTTTGTATCCTGCAACTTTACCAAATTCATTGATGAGCTCTAGTAGTTTTCTAGTAGCATCTTTAGGATTTTCTCTGTATAGTATCATGTCATCTGCATACGGTGACAGTTTTACTTCTTTTCCAATTTGGATTCCTTTTATTTCTTTTTCTTCTCTGATTGCTGTGGCTAGGACTTCCAGGTTTATGTTGAATAATAGTGGTGGGAGTGGACATCGTTGTCTTGTTCCTGATTTTAGAGGAAATGCTTTCACTTTTTCACCATTGAGAATGATGTTTGCTGTGGGTTTGTTGTATATGGTCTTTATTATGTTGAGGTAGGTTCCATCTATGCCCACTTTCTGGAGAGTTTTCTTCATAAATGGGTGTTGAATTTTGTCAAAAGATTTTTCTGTATCTATTGAGATGATCATATGGTTTTTATTCTTCAATTTGCTGATGTGCTGTATCACACTGATTGATAAGCTATTGAATTTTAATTTAACTTTACAGCTAAGTTTTCAGAGTGACTTTTAATTACTATATTTACTTATATAAACAGGAATGTAGCAAACTACATATTCAAATAAAATTTATAAACATTATAGTACTACCAAGGTGTAAATATACTTAAAAATCATTCAAAACTGCTCAAAATCATTGAAATTTTGCAATTATTTTCTTAATATTTATTTTTAGGTACTTAACTTTTAATTTTGCTTCATATCATACAATAATTTTTTTAAGAAAATAATTTGTAATTTCACTACTGCTAGATATTCATCTAGATATTGTAAACATTTTTTTCTGTTAAGCACTTGCTGTAATTATGGATGTGTTAAACAACTTCAGTAGAATTAAATGATAAAATATAACCTTTTCTGTATTTAATATGCAAATACAATTTTCTATTTGTATTTAATTCCCATAGCGCAAATCATACTGAGACTCAAACATAAGCAACATCCACAAGACAGCCAATGGGAGCTCAGAAGTAAGTAAAGGTCAACTCTCACAATATTACATTGAGATCAAGCAAATGAATGAGAGAAAGTCCTCCAATGAGCCATCAAGTCACCATAGTGTGGAGCACTGATCTTGTATGCAGTTTGTTTATCTTCCATGAACTCAGTGTCAAGGCTTCTTGTATGTATGATACACAAGAAAACCCAAAGACAAAAATGAATACTAAGGAATAAGATTTTGTTGTATAGGGTTAAGCTTTGGAGTGCCACAGCATTGTAATAGCAAAATTTGTCATACCCCTAAAAACTAATATTTGTACACATGGAAGCAGTTAGCATCCCCAATGAGAATGCATGATTTAGCAGTCATCATCAATTTGAATCTTTCTCTCTATTTTTGCATTAAATTTCAAATTTCCCTAAGGATTTTCAGAGGTGCCAATCCAAGTCTATCCTTTTCAAACCAAAGGAAACCATCTTCATAATTAATTTAGAACCGAATAAATATTATGTCGTGGAAAGAATTGACTTTCAGCTCCAATCTTTAATACTTTTTATTTTGCAGTGGAAGTTATGTTGCTTCAGCCCTCTACATTCCCATCTTCAAACAATAGGTATGTGACCATCTTTGGCAAATCAGCTCTGTAGTAACTGGACTCTGTCTTATTCTCTGTGGTATCATGGGCACCAGGCCCAGTGTAATCACTCAACAAGTAGTTTTAACTAAAGCAATTTCTTAGATTTTCTCCTCCTACTGGAAGTCATTTGCAAATGACCAAGCTGTTTTGCTTCATCAGGGCCATATTTGCTGGGATTATAATCGAAATGGCTAATATTTCCACTCTTCCCTTACTGGTATCAGTCATGCCTACTGAGTTTATTGCTAAAACCACTAGGATTATGTTCCCTTTAAGGTGCATATGCTTCTGGGCATTCAAGTTGCAGCACAATTTTCACCCTTTGCCTGGCAATATATTAAACTCATGAGGATGGCCTCATCTCTAATTTGCCCTCTACTAGGTTATAATAGAAAAGAACTAGCCTGGTGTCATATACAGAGGCACCTATCTGAACTCAGACCTTTCCTGAATCTCACAGCTCACAGTAACCAGACACGTATTACTCCTTAGTGGATCTTTATTGATGTGGCAATTACTACGTTTCTCCTGAGAATTTTTGGAGACTTTTCACAAAGAATGATGAGTGATCTGTTGCATCCTGTATGTTCGTTCCATTCCATGGGAGAGTGGCCACCTTTCAGTTTGACTTCCAAAATTTGGCCGGTAATAACTAAAGCATGACTTCAGGTCCAAAACCATGAGTTTGGATTCTGAGTCCTTGGTCTGCTCTTTTTTTCTGCTAACCTGCCCTTTCATCTTTATTTACTCAGCATGAATGTATTCTTACTTCTAAATGACAGGTATGTAGCCTTTAAAGACCTTTATATTCTTAAGGTTTGGTACCCCACAAGATTCATTAAAGTCCTAATCCCCAAAGTGATGGTGTTAGGTGGTGGGCCCTTTGGGAGGTGATTAGGTCATGAGGATGGAGGCCTCACAATTAGAATTAGTGCCCTTTTAAAAGAGGTCTCAGATAAATCCCCCAGTCTCTGCCAAGGAGAAGTGGACAGTGTGTGACCTGGAAGCAGGCTTTCAGCAGAACTGGACCACGCTGACACCCAGATCTTGGATTTCCAGACTATGGAACTGTGAGTAGTTTCTGCTCTTTACAAACTACCCAGTCTATGCTATTTTGTTGAAGATGCCCAAATAGTAAGACATGTCCTGTCCTATTGTATCCTCAGAATACCTTCCAGGAGTGTGTAAAATACCTAAAGGGAGAGACACCATCTTACCCAACCCCGTTTCGTAGACAGCTGTCCAGTCCCTGTCATTTCAGTAGCTCAATCATTTATTTGATAGATATATTTGATAGATATGATGTGAAATGACAATAATCTACACATACTTTAAAATCCTTTGTGGTTCTACAAGGGAAGTTACAATGGAATATTGTGTGAGGTATTTTTTAAAAGACTTTGCAGCACTATTTTCTTCAAGTTCGCATTTTCAGTATTTAGCAGATAAGGATGAGAATCACAGGCCTGGACATGAATGGAAGACCCACTCTCCACTTTTATTTAGTTCAGTCATCCTCAAGTACTTTCAAGGAGCTACGTGGCCCTACTTTTCTTGTCTCTCTCAGGGAAAAAGGAAACAACTTGTGTCTACACTTGCAGATATTTTCCTTGTTAGTCTGTGCCTTTGGGAATGAACTTGAATGCTTCTTTCAAAGAGTCAATCACGCTGTGAACTCTAATGAGTGACATCCATGTCATCATACCTAAGTTGAAATTGTGGAGTCAGACCCCAAGTCAACTTTTTTTTATAATGTGGGTGGAAGCAAGAACATTGTTTTGGTTTCTTTTCTCTAGAATGTCATTAGTACAAATAGTATAAAAATGAAAAGTGGTCTTATTCATTGAACTTGTCTCCTCTTCCATTAGTCACCCAATAACTTCCCAACTTCTTTGCACTTAGATTCCCATGATAATAAATTCAGGCCAACTAATGTGGGCGGAGGTGATATTGCCCTATACTGTCTTGGCCCTTGAAAACATCCCATGTAATCCCCATACTTTTTCCTTTACCACTGAGTGGAATAGACTCACACCCCACAAATCGGAAATCACACGTTGAATAGAGCAACGCCACACAATAGAGGGCACCCATGTCCCTACATCACTGTTTAGAGGAGGCCAGCTAGAAAATTCATCTGATTAGGAATGCCTGCATTTTTCTCTTAAGGATGGAAAGATAAATTTCTATGATGACCCAATTACTGACATCTTTCTGTTTCTCTGTGACAGCAGCTAGCACGAAATTAACTGACAAATGTGTTGAACAGCATACTATGCTAACAACCTTTCCATTTTAAAATAAACGTCATAGTTGGGAATCCAAATACCCTCCAGATGTTAAACAGATTTTAGAAAGCACATTGTAAAATTACTTGTATAAGAAGATAGATTGTGTTCTTCTTTGTAAATATATTTTTGTAAACTCGTGACACTTCAGATATTTTTCAACATGTGCAGAAATATGAGTGGACGTATCTTAGAGGACTAAACAGACAATAATCATTTGATTAGAAGTGTCACAGGTGTACCTTTCTTCTTTATTTGTTGACAGTAATTGGAGAATTATTACATGAGAGAAAGGAACACTTTAATTTCTCCTCTGATAACCTCCCAGGCACAGGGGCTCTATTCCTTTTCCTTCAGATAGAGATGGATTCTTTGGAAATATTTCGGGACAACAATTCCCAAATATGGACAGTCCAGATTGTCATTTTCCACTTGCTTATGCAGTAGTTCCAAGGTGTGATCAAGGCTAGAGGGTAGTTTATGGAGTAGGGTGTTGTTCCAAGCAACTTGGCTTTCCTCCTTGTTGAAGAGGTTACCATCTGCTGGAGCGTCAGATGGTGGTAGCCGGTGCCTTGAGTTGTCAGGATTTCTGTGATATTCCCTCTTTTCCAAGGAAATTTGAAGTCGGTTCTGTTCTCTAGGCATGACTGAAACGGGATCTTCTTCATCTGTCTCAAAAGTATGAAGAGTTCCCTGTTCTGTAGGCTCTGGATCCAAGGCAAGTTCCAGCCAAGAGGGCGAGCAGGGATGGAGCAGAGAGTATCACTCCCGCCACTAACAAATAGATCTGGGCTTTTGAGAATTTCAGTGATTCAGCCGCTGGCCGCGAGGGGGCGCGCGGGCACCACTAAATAATTAGCGGGAAGGTTCCTTCCCTGGAACCCGGGACAGCGCGCTTCTCTAGGCGGCAGCGACAGGGCGCCTGATGTCTTTTGATGGGTTCGGCTAGGGAAACGCTGACTTATGAGAGTTTACAGTTTCCGCGGTTTGGGCAGCGCGAGAGAAAGTTGAGTTGCATCCTCACGGAGCAGCTTTATACTGATTTAATAGTGAGAAAAAAACTTCTGTTTTCGCGATGCTGAGTTCTCAAGTGGGAGGCTTGTCGCGGCCGCGCCAGCGACAATTTTGTCTGGTTGGAAGCTGGAACCTTGCATTTTCGGGCTTTCTCCTGAGTATTGTGCTTTATTTTCGCACAGAAACTTGAGCGAGATCATTTTTGGGCAAGAAGCCGTTTTCTGAGGGGTTTGAAGCTGGGAAGCGAGTTGGGGCCGATTTTACAGATTCGGGCTCGTTTCTGGCGCTGTGCTGCGACGGCTCAGAGAAAGGGGAACGCGGCGGCGGCGATGGGACGCCCGGACGGTGTTGGGGACGCCCTGGGGGTGAGTCGGAGCACGGCCAGCACCGGGGCCGAGGACGCGGGAACTGAGCGCCCCTGTAGATTCTCTGGGACTTCATGGAGTCTTTCAAGGATGCAGCGTTAACGTGGGGGAGGAAGTACTGAATAACTGAAAAGTAGGAACATTAAAAACTCAGATGGGGCTTCCCTGGTGGCGCAGGGGTTGAGAGTCCGCCTGCCGATGCAGGGGGCGCGGGTTCGTTCCCTGGTCCGGGAAGATCCCACATGCCACGGAGCGGCTGGGCCCGTGAGCCATGGCCCCAGGGCCTGCGCGTCCGGAGCCTGTGCTCCGCAACGGGAGAGGCCGCAGCAGTGAGAGGCCCGCCTACCGTAGAAAGGAAAAAAAAAAAAAAAACTCACAGCATTTTATTTTTTATATTTTTAAATTAAACTTATATTGCTTGACTTAAATATTTTAGAATTTTTTATATTTTAAGATTTTCTGAAAATATTTATATCTTGAAGGTAGGATATTAAAATATATGGGTATTAAAACAGCATTTTATTAAACTATTTAAACTATAGTTTCTTTATACTAAAACAAGAATTTAATATAATTTTACTTTCCTAGCTTTAATGGAAGCAAACTCATTAATATTTTCAAGACTACTTCTTTGCCTGTTTGAGAGAACTGCAGTATTTGACAAGTTCTTGTGACTCTGTGACAGTCTTAAATAATTTTTATTTAACTCGAGTTTCTGAAACCCCTTTCTCAGGACTTCAGCTTGACTGTAGTGTAGAAAGAAGAGTTATTAGTGTCCTGTACAAGCAGCTGAGGACATTTACCAGGTCTGATCTTCTCATTTTCTCTGGTAAGAATTTTATAGACTAAACAGAAATTACCCAAATTTCACTGGCAACGTGAAGCCTTCCTCTGTAAGACTGTCAGCGTCATCCAAATGCAGGGTCATTTCTGTCTTTATTTAAAATTTTGACATTTTCTTTAGCATGTATGTTGTGGTGTTTTCATTTTTATATATTGCGTTAAAATATGATTTATCTTGATCGCTTAGATTTGGTGCCTTCTTACATTCCATGCTTGAGGGAAGCCCTCCCTTTCTTTACCCAAATAGCCAGGAAATAGCTTTCGAAGTAACGTTGTGACCTTCCATAGCTAAAAATATAGGAATGGCCCATTTCTCGTCACCCTCTGCCCCATGTACATTTTATAACCCATTTCCTGGTCCCCATAACATTTAAAAACACCTTTGTCTTAAAATAATATCACCAGAGGTGGTCTGAGACTGAGGATGAGGGAAGGGACTGTTTATCTCACTTATACTATTCACAGAGCATCCATTTCTCCTCGATGCTGGTTCTCTGCAAATGTTTCAAGTGCTGTAGGATTTCTCTCCTTAATGTACCAGACACTGCTCTAGGCCTGGAAACTCGGGCTTTGCTCCTTCGCAGTCCAGAAGGCAACCCCTCTCCTGCAGTTTGCAATTGGGGCCTCAACACGCAGACCCCTGACAGTGTTAAGGGAGCGGCAGTCAAAGCCTCTCTTGGCGGGGCTGATCATGGACTCTACAAGTTACTATATGTCACATTAATGCTAAAGGCAGATATGTTCACTAAATTCAGATTCTCAGACTATAATTTGCAAACTTCGCTTCATTTAACCTTTACATTTGCCTGTGTGACAACTGCTTGAGTTGTCTCAGTTTTTTAGAAGAGGAAATCGAAATCTGATGTCATTTAAATTCAGGAGCCCCAGATTTTTGTCAGAGTGGAGCCTTCTGCTGCTCCTAGGCCCTCCTCTTCATCAGGTCTGAGTACTGGCCCTCAGCTGCACTGAGCACGTGGTGCTTCCCTCATCCTAATCCTGCCTCTAAAGTCTGTCTTCCCTGCTCCCTGGAGGGCGGTCACCATCCCTACCTTACTTTTCTGGAATCCACATTGCCAAGCACATTGTCACATATATATGTGGTGAGCACACTTTTGGTGACAGAAGGAAGAGAATGGTATGAATTAGCCCTTGGTGTTAACATTTATGCCACTCTTATCCGTAGACTATGTCTGGAAACAGGAGCTATGACTCCTATAAAGTCATGTGGAAGAATTCAAATCTAATGTTCTAGCTCCTCAAAGGGGACATGGAGAGAGGCGAGGCTAGTTGTATTTTGGTGCATTAGAAAGCATGAGCATACAGTAAAATGTCAAATGCCTAAGTACTCTTATTAGAATTTAAAAAGACACAGATTGAGACTCAGATTTTATTTCAACCTTGGGTCTCATTTGGATGAGTACACCCTACTGGATTGATACTCTGTCCTTTTCCATGAATGTTTAATTTCCAGCGTAATAAATAAAAGAAGCGTTGAAGTTGGGACATTATCTGTTGCCGATAAATTCAAGAGAAATTGGAACAACTTGGAAACAACATTGGCATAAGTACAGAATTGAGAACCTTGTACTATTTAAGAATCTCATTTGCAGGCAGGTACTCAGAGCAGCTGGATACAGGCTCCCACAGCCAGACACCTGCATCACCAGGCTCACCGGGGCCTGCCACCCTCCTCACTGAGGTCACCCAGGATGATGTTCTCCAGCCCTGTCTGCACCCTTAGCTATGACCAGCCCCGTACCACGGCCTGTCAAAGCAGGAGACCCTCACAAGTTCTGCACCTAATGGAAGAATCTTTCCATTGTTTTCCTGCCTGAAGGACAAGAAGGTTTTCAGGTTCCTCCAGGAGCAGCCAGTTGCAAATAGCTCAGGCCACCTCTTTCCCCATGCGGTAATCTAGCAGATCTTCAACTTTTTCAGCAAAGAGGGATGATAATCCTCATTGGACTGATCAGCAGCTAGAATTGTTGGAGACCTGTTTGGTGCAGAAAATGGAGATGGAAAGACTTTCTGAGCAATGAGGACTCCAGCCAGACTTTGAAGAACTCCTTCCAAAGTACCAGGCTCAGGGAATTCCCTGGTGCTCCAGTGGTTTGGACTCGGCGCCTTCACTGCTGTGACTCGGATTCAGTCCCTGATCCGACAAGCCGCTGGACGTGTCCAAAAACAACAAAAAGGACAAAAAAATAAAACCCAAAATAAACACAAAGTACCAGGGTCGATCTGAGAAGCAAAGTACACAACTGCTGTGCCTGGGACATTGTCATACTGGAAGTTAAGACATGAAAATTAGTAAATGCTTTCTTTGTATTAATAAGCTCATCAGAAAACTCAGGAAGTCGAAAAGGAGAATTAAGCTTCCACAGTATGTCTCATCTACAGTCCTCCCTCAGTACCCGAGGGGGAGAGTTTCCAGGAACTCCACGGATACCGTGTGGATCTTCAAGTTCCTTATATAAGATGGTATAGTATTTGCATATAACCTACATACATCTCCCATATACTTTAAATCACCTCTAGATTACTTATAATACCTAATACAATGTAATTGCTATAAATAGTTGATGGCACGTGGCAAATTCAAGCTTTGATTTTGGAACTTTCTGGAATTTTTTTTTCAAATATTTTCAACCTGTAGTGGTTGAACCCATGTATTTGGAGGGCTACTGCACTTATTAGTGGCCCCAATCTTGTAAATATTTACTCAGTTCAAAGACTGTTTTGTCTGCTTCCGTTAAAAAATATATTGAGTCATTTTGGCAGATTTTTATCAATAATAAAAAACTGTAGTTTGAATACAAAGAAATTCCATTTTAATTTATAATAATTAGTATTTATTATCTTAGGATAATTGCTATATTTGCAAATTTTACTATTTATGTTATAATATGAGAAGCTTTGCCTTTTGTTTTATTTGGCTTTGTGGGGCTGCTTTAATCTATATATTAAGTGCTCAGTCTTAACTTTTTTTTTTTGGCCGCGCGCAGCACATGGGATCTTAGTTCCCTGAGCAGGGATCACACCCATGCCCGCTGCTGTGGAACCACAGTCTTAACTGCTGGACCGCCAGGGAAGTCCGCTGAATCTTACTTTTGCTTTTATTTTCTTATTTTTTTATTGGAGTATAATTGCTTTAAAATGTTGTGTTAGTTTCTGCTGTACAATGAAGTGAATCAGGTATATGTCTACAAATATCCCCTCCCTCTTGGACCTCCCTCCCACCCCCTCCCCCATCCCACCTAGGTCATCACAGAGCACCGAGCTGAGCTCCCTGTGCCAAACAGCAGGTTCCCCCTAGCTATCTGTTTTACACATAGTAGTGTATATACATCAATCCTAATCTCCCAGTTTATCCCACCCTCCCCTTACCCCTCCACCATGTCCACACATCTGTTCTCTATGTCTGTGTCTCTATTCCTGCCCTGCAAATAGGTTCACCTGTACCATTTTTCTAGATTCCACATATATGCATTAATATACGATATTTGTTTATCTCTTTCCGGCTTACTTCACTCTTTTGCTTTTAAAGAGGTACAGAGTGCCCTTAAACCTTCAGTCACCCATAAAATCCAAAAGGCACATAAATAGTTTCGTTAATTCTGTTTATGTTTTTGCCGATATCCCAGTAGGAACTGAAAGGAAATGCCATGTTTTGATGCCATTTCTTTCCTGGAAACTTGAACTTGCCACCATGGGAAACCACTACTTCAGCCAGCAAACATGGAATCGCCACACAGAGCCTATATCTTCTCATTTTTCACTCTGGATCAAAATGTCACACAGGTGCTTCAGATTGGCAAAGTCTTATTCAAGTGCCTGCATTCTACCTGCAAATGAGGCTAGAAATTTGCATTGGGTCTCCTACATTGGTAAATTAGTGTTCTATTGATGCATAATTAATAACCTATAAATTTAGTGGCGTTAACCACTAGTCTATTACCTAACAGTTTTTATGAATCAAGAATCTGAGAGCCCTTTCAGTGGGCTCAGGGTCTCTCATGAGGTGGCGGTCAAGATGTCAGCTGGCCTGCAGTCACCTGAAGGCTTGACTTGGGTTGGAGGATCTGCTTCTAACATGGGTCATTCACATGACCACTGGCAGGAAGCCTCAGTTCCTCATCACAGTCACCTGAGCCCCTCCACTAAGCTCTGTGATGTGTCCTCACAACAGCTGGCTTCTACCAAAGTGAGTGATCAAAACTAGAAGTGGAGAAGGCAGTAAATTGTTTTATGACAGAGTCTTATAAGTTACACACCATCACTTCAACCTGTGTTGTGTATTGATTAGAAGGAAGTTGCTACATCAAGCACATAGTGAAGGGAAGGGACAGGAAAGAGTATGAGACAGTCTGTGAATATATTTCAAAACAACTGCAATGAAAGAAATAGGATTCATAAGGTAGGCATATCCCTTCATGTAGAAAGGCTGTTGTACAGATGATGGGTGGCCATGAGTATGATGTCAGAAGAAGAATCTGTGATGATTTATTGGCTATGGGCTTTGAGGAAGTTGAGAACTCAATGATAATGTCCATGTCTCTATCTTGGGCTGCAGAATGATTGGGGCCCATTCACACAAGGAACATAGAAGGGCGAGAAAGTTTGGAAAATATGTATTCAATTTTGAACACGTGAAGTGGAGATATTCTAGATATTCTAGCATGTAGAAATATGGATCTAATGTTTGGAGATAAGATTCTAGGGAAAGACATGCATATGAAGGTCACAGTTCCACATTTGGAACTATTTGGGAGGTTGAGAGTGTATGTGCAGAGAGGATGAAGTGTGGGACTAGCACGGAATTTTGAGGAACACCAATTCCCTAAGATGAGAGGGAGCAGTCAACAAAGGAAGGAGAGGAGGAGGGGCAGAAAAGCAGAGGGTGGTGGTGACACGGAGACCAGATGAGCGTCAGACCTTAAGATGGAGGGCGTGGTAACAAGTGTCCGATGCTTCTGAGATGTCAGCTGAGGCTGCCTGACAGCGATCTCTGATCTCAGTAACATGTATTGATAGTTTATTATAAACTTTGGCTGAGCAGTTTTATTAGAACAGGGAGGTTGAAGCCAAATTATGGCAATTGGAGGAATGAGGTGCATGTGAAGAAATAGGGACATATAATCCAGAGAACGTTGAAGAAGTTTGAGTGTGAACAGAATGACAGAAGCAAAATAATACTAACAGGTGGTCATAGGGCTGAGGAGTAGTCATGTTTAGGATAAAATGAAAATGAAGCACATTTAACGTTGATCAAAACTAGCCAATAAAAAGAAATGTTGATAGAGGAGAGAGAGGATGTAACTGATAAAGCATAAACATCTTATTAAAGTCCCCTCTGCTTTTCTATCAAAGGAATCATTCTGAAGAACTAAGCCTTCTGGAATCGTCCCTCTGGTGTCACAGAGGTTTTGCACCTTGAGGCAGTGCGCCAGGCTGAGGCTTGGAATGGGTAAGAAGGACTTTATTTTACAAAGTGCTGTAAAGTCTAAGTGTCAAATGGCGATGGGCCAAACTTCCATCTCTCTTCTCTGGCTGATTAGTTTCATCAAGGATGTTTATCGATGCTGAGGATGTAAAAAATGTGTTCTTAAAATCTATGTGCTTGCATGCCCCTGGATAGTAATCATGTACCCTCAGGGATACCAGTATCTAGGTTGGAACACACATATATACATATGTATATATTTTAGTATTTATTTATTTTGGCTGTGCTGGGTCTTAGTTGTGGCACGGGATCTTTGCTGCGACATGCAGGATCCTTTAGTTGCAGCATGTGGATGCTTAGTTGTGGCATGCATGCAGGATCTAGCTCCCCGACCAGCGATCAAACCCAGGCCCCCTGCATTGGGAGTGCAGAGTCTTACCCACTGGACCCCCAGGGAAGTCCCTGAACACTGATATATTACTGGATACCAGTATTCAGTGGCTTCACTGGTCTTTACTTACTCACCTGGAATCTCTTTCCTTTGGAGCACAAACAAATAGAATCAAATTTGTGGTTTTGGAAGAAATTGAGACCTTGTTTCCCCTCTAGAGGTCAGTCCAAAATAGTTTTTTTAAACAATTTTTATTCTTTTTTTTTTTTTTCATTTAGTTTGGCTGCGCAGGGTATTAGTTGTGGCATGTGGGATCTTCGTCGTGGCATGTGGGATCTTCGTCACGGCATGCGGGATCTTTTAGTTGCTGCATGCGAACTTCTTAGTTGTGGCATGGGATGCGGGATCTGGTTCCCTGACTAGGGATCGAACCCAGGGCCCCTGCATTGGGGATGTAGAGTCTTACCCACTGGACCACCAGGGAAGTCCCACTTATTTTTTATTTTTTAAAAAAACTTTGAAGGCCATTGAACCAATGGTACCTTAAGCATGGACTGGTCTAAGTTTTTTCATCAACAATTCCTTTAATCGATAACCAGTCTTAATGAGGGCAGTGAAAATAACCACTTGCTGAACTTCGTGACCAGTGAAAGTCTGTGAAGTGCTGTATCTCAAGAGCCAAAATATTTTCCCTTAATCCCTGAGTTTTCCTGTCAAGTTGTTAATGAAGAAAAAGACCCCACTTGATTCGAAGGTCTAAGTTATATATTATTTATTTTCCTGTTATTTTTGAAAAGGTCAGAAGGAAGATATTTCTTTCAAATGTAATCTGCTCGGACTTCCCTGGTGGCGCAGTAGCTAAGAGTGATACTCAGAGTGATAGCACTTCTCGTATGAAGGCTCGGTCAGCAAGGCAGAAGCAGCATTACCTTTTAGGACCACGCCTCAGAAATCACAGTATCATTTTTACGTATTGTAGATGTCACAAACCCATTCAGATTCAAGGAGAGAGGAATTAGACAACATATCTCTTACTGGAGGATTTTCAACATTCTAGAAAAATAAGTGAAATGAGGGAAATGTTGCTGCCATCTTTTAAAACTACAATCTGCTACAGTCCATAAAACGTCCCATCCTTTCACATGTAAAATACATTCATCACTTCTCAAAACCTTCCAAAGTCTCATCTTATTATGGCAAAAATCCAGGTCCAGAGTTTCACCATCTCCGTCAGATCAAGGTGTGGATGGAGTTCCTCAGGCACAGTTCCTCTAGCACTGCTCCTTGAGTGCCATTCTTCTCAATGTGAAGCCCTGTAATCTAAATAGAGAGGTTATTTGTTCCTTTACTCCCAACATGCAATGGTGAGGCAGGCATAAGATACTATAATAGTCCCGTTCAAAATGGGGTAAAGCAGAAAGCACATAGCAGTCACGGGCCTGTTGTAATTCGGCTCCCTATTAGGGCAGGTGGTGTCAATGTTCAGATTAGGGCTCAGTTCTAAGGCTCTGGGAGTTATTCTCCAAGGCTGATTTTTCTACTTTCTGGCTTCTTGGCGCTGCCTTTTAAGTTATCCTTCCTTTCCCACAAGAAGTGCTTATGTTTTACATCGTGTAGACTTCTCATCCTGCTTCCTTTCTGGAAAAGTTTGGGGACCTGAAGCCCTCTTTATTGTGTATGCTATTACTTTCAGTCTAAAGTGATATAATTACTGTAAACATTTACTGGGTTTGCTGTATATCCGTTTATAATGAATGCCATTGGATAAGAGGCACACCCACAAATCTCTTCAGATATATACCCTTTTTCACCTTGGGCTACCCATGAGTCTCCAGTGAGACAGCAAGTTGGTGTTTTAGAGCCCTGTCACTTAATGGAGAGAATCTGTGAGGCATTCCCTAGGATCCTCAGAAGGCCCTTTGTTTGTTTGAAAGACTCTCTGAGACACCAGCTAGATCTTTCTGAAGTCTTAAAGGATTTTACACTCATACGCAATCTGATCTGATAAATAGGGCTTGTTTGTTTATTGTTGTAGCCCTCCACTCACAATACAAACAAACAATGTCCCCAGTACTATAGCTTTGAAACAAATACTCCAAAGTCTATCACCCAAAATAATCAATGTCTCATCTCACAGATTCTGTGAGCCAGGGATTCCCACAGGGCACGGAAGGAATGGCTGGTCTCTGTTTCACCATCTCTAGGGCGTCAGGAGCACACTCCACTGGGTGGCTGGGATTGACCTGGCATGTGGTAGGCACTTTCACTTGCCTGTCTGATGCGAATAAGTGTCAGCTGGGACCTCAGCTGGTACTGGGTACAGAAGCACCTCACGGTGACTCTCCTTGTGGTCTGGTTTTTCTGTGAGCGTGGTAGACTCAGTGTAGTTGAACTTTTTAAAAGGTGCCTTGGGCTCAGAAGTGAGTGGCCCAGTAAGCAAGCTATTATGACCTAATCCATTGGTTCTCAGTGAGGGCAGTTTTGTCCCCGAGGGCATGTTTGGCAATGTCTGGAGACGTTTTCAGTTGTTACAACTGGTGATGAGGGCTGACACTGGCATCTAATGGATAGAGGCCAGGGATGCTGCTAAATACCCTACAGTACCTACAGCACAGCAGCCACAGCAAAGAATTATCTGGCCTCAAATGTGTGCACCGCCAGGCTCGATAAACCCTAACCTACCTTTGGAAGTCATAGAATATTATTTCCAACAAATTTTTTTGTAAAGAATTGACACTCTGTATGGTTAGTCAATTCAAGATGGCTGTTCGCTTGCTCTTTGTGCATCCCGTGCTAGACCAGTCCCTGCTTCACTCACACCCCGCTCACACCAACATGCTTGCGCCCTGCCCCACCACGTGATTGTTCTAAAGCTTAGGCCAAAACAGCTCGACCTGCTAGTTCATAAAAGGGAAATATCTGTGGTGGTGATGGTCATTAACCTGAGGGGTTGTGAGAGACCTGCCCCAGCTGCTGGTGTCCTTGGTAACTGATGAGCGAACCTGAGGTCAGTTCTCCCTAGAAATGGTAGTCTCCTGTGTCCGGGAGGAGTGGCAAACATGGCTGCCGGCCGATTGCTTTTCACGGCTGGGTGTTCTTTGAGGACCTTTTAATACAGACACGTAAGACCTCTGTCCAGTAGGCCACTGATGTCTCTGCCACCGTCTCTGGGTTCTTTCTTCGGTCTGGAGATTGGGCAGGTATAAGGCTTGCAGGCCTGCAGAGTGCAGCTCAACAGTTGGCGAGCCAGCCAAGAACCCAGAGGCCGAGGATACTCCGGTGAGTGCTGAGATGTCGGGAAATAATGATGGATAACGGGGTAGGGTGGGGGGATAATCCCAAGGTGGCCATCCACTGGCAAGTGGGACCTGTGGCAGCTGTCTACCATGAGGCATGCCTTTCTCGACCCTTACACTGATGATATCCTGTTAACCTCAGAGGCTCTTTGCAGTTTAAAAGTAGCAGCCCTGTGCTTGTGGCCGATCTGACTGCCCGGGACTGGCTGGTGAAGGCAAAACGCGAGGACCTGGGTTTCCTATCAGATGGTTTGGGGGTTATCTGTTTGGGTAAAGGAGCGTACCCCCAACCCCAAACCCCTAAACAGTTAAAAGCCACAGGCTTCAGGGATATTAACTGAGGACAGGCTTGTGAATTGGGTGTGGCCACTTCCCCGGCAGGGTGTGGTTTGGGCCTTTGGCGATGGCAAAATACTAATACCCTGGTGCTCCTGGGCCCAGCTGTGGAAGGGGACAGAGCCATGATGCAGTGCGTTGGAACGACAGTTCTATGCAGTCTGCAGTGTCTTACAACAGGTGGAAGCCGTTACAGAAGGCTTCCGTGATGCGTAGAGCAACGCAAAGGACCACTCTTCAGGACCTAGAGTAGCTGTGGGAGAGAAACAGGACTCCCATTGTTACCGGGCCCTTTCCAGATTCTTGGGCAGCAATACCATAGAAATGATACCACTTCCACAAGACTCTTAGGCAAGCAAAGATTTTTATTAAAAGAGACAGCTTGTGCATAAGGGAGAAGGCTGGGGTGGGGGGCGGAGGAAAAAAAGCAGCTTCCTGAGTGGAAGGGGCGAGTTGCTTTTATAACAAAGGGGAGGGTTTGTCTCATGATCCCTGACAATTTCCAGAGATCGTCACACTTCTTCGTTCAGCAGCAGGAGGCTGCATGGTGGCGCTCAGGTTAGGGAACGCTTCTGGGAGGGGAAAGGAGGGCGTGAGGAGCTTCTGCAAGAGAGCCCCGGAACAGGTAAGGTTGAAATCTGCAGTTGAGCTTCTTCCCTTGTGGCAACTAGGTATACTCGTTAATGTAACAGAGATCATTTACTCCTGGGAGGCTGTTCCCCCGCCCCCCATCCCACCTCCAGGACTCAGGACCCCTTGGCCTTTGTTCTCTAGCTTGCAAGACCTGTTTTGCCCAAGACCGTTGTCTGGTCTTCTTTTCAGAATGACTGTACTCTTTTTTGTCTTCCTTTCTCACCATAGACATCGATATCAACCAAGGAATCCCACTTTCTTGGCCATGCAGTTCAGGAATGGCCTGGTAAAGATAAGTGCTGGTATTTCCACCTGCCTTCCAACCCTGCTGATGCCTTGCTAATTGAAAGGCTCCATTATTTGGCGCCGGCTGTGGGAACTGAGGGTGGACAGGCGGTATGGTACTGCGGGCCAGGACAGAAACCACAGGTAGGGGTGGTGTTATCTCAGAATGCTGTTAAGGCTTGTATTTTGCTTACTGGTCATGACCTCCCTGTATTGTATTGCTAGACTTCCTCGCTAGCCTGAGGGCAGGGAATCAGCTTGTGGACTAGGCCACCGTGGTGGCCAGGCTGCAAAATGAGTCTGATGGCTGGGTGTGCAGCGAGATGCCATGGGAAATCCACCTGGCTCATGCCGCCATGGGGGGGGCAACTGAAGACTCTTGCCTTCTTCCTGCCCTGTGTGCCAAGGGCCTAGCTTACTCTTGACACTTCTTAGCAGCTGTTGTGTGTATTGCATTTGTGGTATCTGGTTGCGGTGCGCCGCTATGTACCTGACCCCGGGGGTGTCTCGGAAGAGGGGCGGACGGAGATTGTAAGGGTCGTGTAGGGTGCGTAGGGGTGGGGTGTGTGGTCAGGACACTCAGGACGGCTGTTCTCTTGCTCCTTGTGCATCCCGTGCTAGACCAGTCCCTGCTTCACTCACACCCCGCTCACACCAACATGCTTGCCCCCTGCCCCACCACGTGATTGTTCTAAAGCTTAGGCCAAAACAGCTCGACCTGCTAGTTCATAAAAGGGAAATATCTGTGGTGGTGATGGTCATTAACCTGAGGGGTTGTGAGAGACCTGCCCCAGCTGCTGGTGTCCTTGGTAACTGATGAGCGAACCTGAGGTCAGTTCTCCCTAGAAATGGTAGTCTCCTGTGTCCGGGAGGAGTGGCAAACATGGCTGCCGGCCGATTGCTTTTCACGGCTGGGTGTTCTTTGAGGACCTTTTAATACAGACACGTAAGACCCCTGTCCAGTAGACCACTGATGTCTCTGCCACCGTCTCTGGGCTCTTTCTTCGGTCTGGAGATTGGGCAGCTATAAGGCTTGCAGGCCTGCAGGGTGCAGCTCAACAGTTGGCGAGCCAGCCAAGAACCCAGAGGCCGAGGATACTCCGGTGAGTGCTGAGATGTCGGGAAATAATGATGGATAACGGGGTAGGGTGGGGGGATAATCCCAAGGTGGCCATCCACTGGCAAGTGGGACCTGTGGCAGCTGTCTACCATGAGGCATGCCTTTCTCGACCCTTACACTGATGATATCCTGTTAACCTCAGAGGCTCTTTGCAGTTTAAAAGTAGCAGCCCTGTGCTTGTGGCCGATCTGACTGCCCGGGACTGGCTGGTGAAGGCAAAACGCGAGGACCTGGGTTTCCTATCAGATGGTTTGGGGGTTATCTGTTTGGGTAAAGGAGCGTACCCCCAACCCCAAACCCCTAAACAGTTAAAAGCCACAGGCTTCAGGGATATTAACTGAGGACAGGCTTGTGAATTGGGTGTGGCCACTTCCCCGGCAGGGTGTGGTTTGGGCCTTTGGCGATGGCAAAATACTAATACCCTGGTGCTCCTGGGCCCAGCTGTGGAAGGGGACAGAGCCATGATGCAGTGCGTTGGAACGACAGTTCTATGCAGTCTGCAGTGTCTTACAACAGGTGGAAGCCGTTACAGAAGGCTTCCGTGATGCGTAGAGCAACGCAAAGGACCACTCTTCAGGACCTAGAGTAGCTGTGGGAGAGAAACAGGACTCCCATTGTTACCGGGCCCTTTCCAGATTCTTGGGCAGCAATACCATAGAAATGATACCACTTCCACAAGACTCTTAGGCAAGCAAAGATTTTTATTAAAAGAGACAGCTTGTGCATAAGGGAGAAGGCTGGGGTGGGGGGCGGAGGAAAAAAAGCAGCTTCCTGAGTGGAAGGGGCGAGTTGCTTTTATAACAAAGGGGAGGGTTTGTCTCATGATCCCTGACAATTTCCAGAGATCGTCACACTTCTTCGTTCAGCAGCAGGAGGCTGCATGGTGGCGCTCAGGTTAGGGAACGCTTCTGGGAGGGGAAAGGAGGGCGTGAGGAGCTTCTGCAAGAGAGCCCCGGAACAGGTAAGGTTGAAATCTGCAGTTGAGCTTCTTCCCTTGTGGCAACTAGGTATACTCGTTAATGTAACAGAGATCATTTACTCCTGGGAGGCTGTTCCCCCGCCCCCCATCCCACCTCCAGGACTCAGGACCCCTTGGCCTTTGTTCTCTAGCTTGCAAGACCTGTTTTGCCCAAGACCGTTGTCTGGTCTTCTTTTCAGAATGACTGTACTCTTTTTTGTCTTCCTTTCTCACCATAGACATCGATATCAACCAAGGAATCCCACTTTCTTGGCCATGCAGTTCAGGAATGGCCTGGTAAAGATAAGTGCTGGTATTTCCACCTGCCTTCCAACCCTGCTGATGCCTTGCTAATTGAAAGGCTCCATTATTTGGCGCCGGCTGTGGGAACTGAGGGTGGACAGGCGGTATGGTACTGCGGGCCAGGACAGAAACCACAGGTAGGGGTGGTGTTATCTCAGAATGCTGTTAAGGCTTGTATTTTGCTTACTGGTCATGACCTCCCTGTATTGTATTGCTAGACTTCCTCGCTAGCCTGAGGGCAGGGAATCAGCTTGTGGACTAGGCCACCGTGGTGGCCAGGCTGCAAAATGAGTCTGATGGCTGGGTGTGCAGCGAGATGCCATGGGAAATCCACCTGGCTCATGCCGCCATGGGGGGGGCAACTGAAGACTCTTGCCTTCTTCCTGCCCTGTGTGCCAAGGGCCTAGCTTACTCTTGACACTTCTTAGCAGCTGTTGTGTGTATTGCATTTGTGGTATCTGGTTGCGGTGCGCCGCTATGTACCTGACCCCGGGGGTGTCTCGGAAGAGGGGCGGACGGAGATTGTAAGGGTCGTGTAGGGTGCGTAGGGGTGGGGTGTGTGGTCAGGACACTCAGGACGGCTGTTCTCTTGCTCCTTGTGCATCCCGTGCTAGACCAGTCCCTGCTTCACTCACACCCCGCTCACACCAACATGCTTGCCCCCTGCCCCACCACGTGATTGTTCTAAAGCTTAGGCCAAAACAGCTCGACCTGCTAGTTCATAAAAGGGAAATATCTGTGGTGGTGATGGTCATTAACCTGAGGGGTTGTGAGAGACCTGCCCCAGCTGCTGGTGTCCTTGGTAACTGATGAGCGAACCTGAGGTCAGTTCTCCCTAGAAATGGTAGTCTCCTGTGTCCGGGAGGAGTGGCAAACATGGCTGCCGGCCGATTGCTTTTCACGGCTGGGTGTTCTTTGAGGACCTTTTAATACAGACACGTAAGACCCCTGTCCAGTAGACCACTGATGTCTCTGCCACCGTCTCTGGGCTCTTTCTTCGGTCTGGAGATTGGGCAGCTATAAGGCTTGCAGGCCTGCAGGGTGCAGCTCAACAGTTGGCGAGCCAGCCAAGAACCCAGAGGCCGAGGATACTCCGGTGAGTGCTGAGATGTCGGGAAATAATGATGGATAACGGGGTAGGGTGGGGGGATAATCCCAAGGTGGCCATCCACTGGCAAGTGGGACCTGTGGCAGCTGTCTACCATGAGGCATGCCTTTCTCGACCCTTACACTGATGATATCCTGTTAACCTCAGAGGCTCTTTGCAGTTTAAAAGTAGCAGCCCTGTGCTTGTGGCCGATCTGACTGCCCGGGACTGGCTGGTGAAGGCAAAACGCGAGGACCTGGGTTTCCTATCAGATGGTTTGGGGGTTATCTGTTTGGGTAAAGGAGCGTACCCCCAACCCCAAACCCCTAAACAGTTAAAAGCCACAGGCTTCAGGGATATTAACTGAGGACAGGCTTGTGAATTGGGTGTGGCCACTTCCCCGGCAGGGTGTGGTTTGGGCCTTTGGCGATGGCAAAATACTAATACCCTGGTGCTCCTGGGCCCAGCTGTGGAAGGGGACAGAGCCATGATGCAGTGCGTTGGAACGACAGTTCTATGCAGTCTGCAGTGTCTTACAACAGGTGGAAGCCGTTACAGAAGGCTTCCGTGATGCGTAGAGCAACGCAAAGGACCACTCTTCAGGACCTAGAGTAGCTGTGGGAGAGAAACAGGACTCCCATTGTTACCGGGCCCTTTCCAGATTCTTGGGCAGCAATACCATAGAAATGATACCACTTCCACAAGACTCTTAGGCAAGCAAAGATTTTTATTAAAAGAGACAGCTTGTGCATAAGGGAGAAGGCTGGGGTGGGGGGCGGAGGAAAAAAAGCAGCTTCCTGAGTGGAAGGGGCGAGTTGCTTTTATAACAAAGGGGAGGGTTTGTCTCATGATCCCTGACAATTTCCAGAGATCGTCACACTTCTTCGTTCAGCAGCAGGAGGCTGCATGGTGGCGCTCAGGTTAGGGAACGCTTCTGGGAGGGGAAAGGAGGGCGTGAGGAGCTTCTGCAAGAGAGCCCCGGAACAGGTAAGGTTGAAATCTGCAGTTGAGCTTCTTCCCTTGTGGCAACTAGGTATACTCGTTAATGTAACAGAGATCATTTACTCCTGGGAGGCTGTTCCCCCGCCCCCCATCCCACCTCCAGGACTCAGGACCCCTTGGCCTTTGTTCTCTAGCTTGCAAGACCTGTTTTGCCCAAGACCGTTGTCTGGTCTTCTTTTCAGAATGACTGTACTCTTTTTTGTCTTCCTTTCTCACCATAGACATCGATATCAACCAAGGAATCCCACTTTCTTGGCCATGCAGTTCAGGAATGGCCTGGTAAAGATAAGTGCTGGTATTTCCACCTGCCTTCCAACCCTGCTGATGCCTTGCTAATTGAAAGGCTCCATTATTTGGCGCCGGCTGTGGGAACTGAGGGTGGACAGGCGGTATGGTACTGCGGGCCAGGACAGAAACCACAGGTAGGGGTGGTGTTATCTCAGAATGCTGTTAAGGCTTGTATTTTGCTTACTGGTCATGACCTCCCTGTATTGTATTGCTAGACTTCCTCGCTAGCCTGAGGGCAGGGAATCAGCTTGTGGACTAGGCCACCGTGGTGGCCAGGCTGCAAAATGAGTCTGATGGCTGGGTGTGCAGCGAGATGCCATGGGAAATCCACCTGGCTCATGCCGCCATGGGGGGGGCAACTGAAGACTCTTGCCTTCTTCCTGCCCTGTGTGCCAAGGGCCTAGCTTACTCTTGACACTTCTTAGCAGCTGTTGTGTGTATTGCATTTGTGGTATCTGGTTGCGGTGCGCCGCTATGTACCTGACCCCGGGGGTGTCTCGGAAGAGGGGCGGACGGAGATTGTAAGGGTCGTGTAGGGTGCGTAGGGGTGGGGTGTGTGGTCAGGACACTCAGGACGGCTGTTCTCTTGCTCCTTGTGCATCCCGTGCTAGACCAGTCCCTGCTTCACTCACACCCCGCTCACACCAACATGCTTGCCCCCTGCCCCACCACGTGATTGTTCTAAAGCTTAGGCCAAAACAGCTCGACCTGCTAGTTCATAAAAGGGAAATATCTGTGGTGGTGATGGTCATTAACCTGAGGGGTTGTGAGAGACCTGCCCCAGCTGCTGGTGTCCTTGGTAACTGATGAGCGAACCTGAGGTCAGTTCTCCCTAGAAATGGTAGTCTCCTGTGTCCGGGAGGAGTGGCAAACATGGCTGCCGGCCGATTGCTTTTCACGGCTGGGTGTTCTTTGAGGACCTTTTAATACAGACACGTAAGACCCCTGTCCAGTAGACCACTGATGTCTCTGCCACCGTCTCTGGGCTCTTTCTTCGGTCTGGAGATTGGGCAGCTATAAGGCTTGCAGGCCTGCAGGGTGCAGCTCAACAGTTGGCGAGCCAGCCAAGAACCCAGAGGCCGAGGATACTCCGGTGAGTGCTGAGATGTCGGGAAATAATGATGGATAACGGGGTAGGGTGGGGGGATAATCCCAAGGTGGCCATCCACTGGCAAGTGGGACCTGTGGCAGCTGTCTACCATGAGGCATGCCTTTCTCGACCCTTACACTGATGATATCCTGTTAACCTCAGAGGCTCTTTGCAGTTTAAAAGTAGCAGCCCTGTGCTTGTGGCCGATCTGACTGCCCGGGACTGGCTGGTGAAGGCAAAACGCGAGGACCTGGGTTTCCTATCAGATGGTTTGGGGGTTATCTGTTTGGGTAAAGGAGCGTACCCCCAACCCCAAACCCCTAAACAGTTAAAAGCCACAGGCTTCAGGGATATTAACTGAGGACAGGCTTGTGAATTGGGTGTGGCCACTTCCCCGGCAGGGTGTGGTTTGGGCCTTTGGCGATGGCAAAATACTAATACCCTGGTGCTCCTGGGCCCAGCTGTGGAAGGGGACAGAGCCATGATGCAGTGCGTTGGAACGACAGTTCTATGCAGTCTGCAGTGTCTTACAACAGGTGGAAGCCGTTACAGAAGGCTTCCGTGATGCGTAGAGCAACGCAAAGGACCACTCTTCAGGACCTAGAGTAGCTGTGGGAGAGAAACAGGACTCCCATTGTTACCGGGCCCTTTCCAGATTCTTGGGCAGCAATACCATAGAAATGATACCACTTCCACAAGACTCTTAGGCAAGCAAAGATTTTTATTAAAAGAGACAGCTTGTGCATAAGGGAGAAGGCTGGGGTGGGGGGCGGAGGAAAAAAAGCAGCTTCCTGAGTGGAAGGGGCGAGTTGCTTTTATAACAAAGGGGAGGGTTTGTCTCATGATCCCTGACAATTTCCAGAGATCGTCACACTTCTTCGTTCAGCAGCAGGAGGCTGCATGGTGGCGCTCAGGTTAGGGAACGCTTCTGGGAGGGGAAAGGAGGGCGTGAGGAGCTTCTGCAAGAGAGCCCCGGAACAGGTAAGGTTGAAATCTGCAGTTGAGCTTCTTCCCTTGTGGCAACTAGGTATACTCGTTAATGTAACAGAGATCATTTACTCCTGGGAGGCTGTTCCCCCGCCCCCCATCCCACCTCCAGGACTCAGGACCCCTTGGCCTTTGTTCTCTAGCTTGCAAGACCTGTTTTGCCCAAGACCGTTGTCTGGTCTTCTTTTCAGAATGACTGTACTCTTTTTTGTCTTCCTTTCTCACCATAGACATCGATATCAACCAAGGAATCCCACTTTCTTGGCCATGCAGTTCAGGAATGGCCTGGTAAAGATAAGTGCTGGTATTTCCACCTGCCTTCCAACCCTGCTGATGCCTTGCTAATTGAAAGGCTCCATTATTTGGCGCCGGCTGTGGGAACTGAGGGTGGACAGGCGGTATGGTACTGCGGGCCAGGACAGAAACCACAGGTAGGGGTGGTGTTATCTCAGAATGCTGTTAAGGCTTGTATTTTGCTTACTGGTCATGACCTCCCTGTATTGTATTGCTAGACTTCCTCGCTAGCCTGAGGGCAGGGAATCAGCTTGTGGACTAGGCCACCGTGGTGGCCAGGCTGCAAAATGAGTCTGATGGCTGGGTGTGCAGCGAGATGCCATGGGAAATCCACCTGGCTCATGCCGCCATGGGGGGGGCAACTGAAGACTCTTGCCTTCTTCCTGCCCTGTGTGCCAAGGGCCTAGCTTACTCTTGACACTTCTTAGCAGCTGTTGTGTGTATTGCATTTGTGGTATCTGGTTGCGGTGCGCCGCTATGTACCTGACCCCGGGGGTGTCTCGGAAGAGGGGCGGACGGAGATTGTAAGGGTCGTGTAGGGTGCGTAGGGGTGGGGTGTGTGGTCAGGACACTCAGGACGGCTGTTCTCTTGCTCCTTGTGCATCCCGTGCTAGACCAGTCCCTGCTTCACTCACACCCCGCTCACACCAACATGCTTGCCCCCTGCCCCACCACGTGATTGTTCTAAAGCTTAGGCCAAAACAGCTCGACCTGCTAGTTCATAAAAGGGAAATATCTGTGGTGGTGATGGTCATTAACCTGAGGGGTTGTGAGAGACCTGCCCCAGCTGCTGGTGTCCTTGGTAACTGATGAGCGAACCTGAGGTCAGTTCTCCCTAGAAATGGTAGTCTCCTGTGTCCGGGAGGAGTGGCAAACATGGCTGCCGGCCGATTGCTTTTCACGGCTGGGTGTTCTTTGAGGACCTTTTAATACAGACACGTAAGACCCCTGTCCAGTAGACCACTGATGTCTCTGCCACCGTCTCTGGGCTCTTTCTTCGGTCTGGAGATTGGGCAGCTATAAGGCTTGCAGGCCTGCAGGGTGCAGCTCAACAGTTGGCGAGCCAGCCAAGAAGCCCAGAGGCCGAGGATACTCCGGTGAGTGCTGAGATGTCGGGAAATAATGATGGATAACGGGGTAGGGTGGGGGGATAATCCCAAGGTGGCCATCCACTGGCAAGTGGGACCTGTGGCAGCTGTCTACCATGAGGCATGCCTTTCTCGACCCTTACACTGATGATATCCTGTTAACCTCAGAGGCTCTTTGCAGTTTAAAAGTAGCAGCCCTGTGCTTGTGGCCGATCTGACTGCCCGGGACTGGCTGGTGAAGGCAAAACGCGAGGACCTGGGTTTCCTATCAGATGGTTTGGGGGTTATCTGTTTGGGTAAAGGAGCGTACCCCCAACCCCAAACCCCTAAACAGTTAAAAGCCACAGGCTTCAGGGATATTAACTGAGGACAGGCTTGTGAATTGGGTGTGGCCACTTCCCCGGCAGGGTGTGGTTTGGGCCTTTGGCGATGGCAAAATACTAATACCCTGGTGCTCCTGGGCCCAGCTGTGGAAGGGGACAGAGCCATGATGCAGTGCGTTGGAACGACAGTTCTATGCAGTCTGCAGTGTCTTACAACAGGTGGAAGCCGTTACAGAAGGCTTCCGTGATGCGTAGAGCAACGCAAAGGACCACTCTTCAGGACCTAGAGTAGCTGTGGGAGAGAAACAGGACTCCCATTGTTACCGGGCCCTTTCCAGATTCTTGGGCAGCAATACCATAGAAATGATACCACTTCCACAAGACTCTTAGGCAAGCAAAGATTTTTATTAAAAGAGACAGCTTGTGCATAAGGGAGAAGGCTGGGGTGGGGGGCGGAGGAAAAAAAGCAGCTTCCTGAGTGGAAGGGGCGAGTTGCTTTTATAACAAAGGGGAGGGTTTGTCTCATGATCCCTGACAATTTCCAGAGATCGTCACACTTCTTCGTTCAGCAGCAGGAGGCTGCATGGTGGCGCTCAGGTTAGGGAACGCTTCTGGGAGGGGAAAGGAGGGCGTGAGGAGCTTCTGCAAGAGAGCCCCGGAACAGGTAAGGTTGAAATCTGCAGTTGAGCTTCTTCCCTTGTGGCAACTAGGTATACTCGTTAATGTAACAGAGATCCTCTTTTATTCCTGGGAGGATTTTGTCCCCCTCTCTGATCCCACCCCCAGAACTCAGGACCCCTTGGCCTTTGTTCTCTAGCTTGCAAGACCTGTTTTGCCCAAGACCGTTGTGTGGTCTTTTTTTCAGAATGACTGTACTCTTTCTTGTCTTCCTTTCTCACCATAGACATCGATAGCGACCAAGGAATCCCACTTTCTTGGCCATGCAGTTCAGGAATGGCCTGGTAAAGGTAAGCGCTGGTATTTCCACCTGCCTTCCAACCCTGCTGATGCCTTGCTAATTGAAAGGCTCCATTATTTGGCGCCGGCTGTGGGGACTGAGGGTGGACAGGCGGTATGGTACTGCAGGCCAGGACAGAAACCACAGGTAGGGTTGGTGTTATCTCAGAATGCTGTTAAGGCTTGTATTTTGCTTACTGGTCATGACCTCCCTGTATTGTATTGCTAGACTTCCTCGCTAGCCTGAGGGCAGGGAATCAGCTTGTGGACTGGGCCACCGTGGTGGCCAGGCTGCAAAATGAGTCTGATGGCTGGGTGTGCAGCGAGATGCCATGGGAAATCCACCTGGCTCATGCCGCCATGGGGGGGGGCAACTGAAGACTCTTGCCTTCTTCCTGCCCTGTGTGCCAAGGGCCTAGCTTACTCTTGACACTTCTTAGCAGCTGTTGTGTGTATTGCATTTGTGGTATCTGGTTGCGGTGCGCTGCTATGTACCTGACCCCGGGGGTGTCTCGGAAGAGGGGCGGACGGAGATTATAAGGGTCGTGTAGGGTGCGTAGGGGTGGGGTGTGTGGCCAGGACATTCAGGACGGCTGTTCTCTTGCTCTTCGTGCATCCCCCGCTAGACCAGCCCCCACTTCCCTCACACCCCACGCCCACCAGCGTGCTCGCCCCGGGCTCGCCTGATTGTTCTAATGCTTAGGCCAAAACGGCTCCACCTGCTAGCTCATAAAAGGGAAATATCAGTATCTGCTGTGATGTTGGTCATTAACCTGAGGGGTTGTGATGGAAGAGCCCCTGCTACTGGTTTCCTTGGTAACTGATGAGCCAATCTGATGAAAATTGCCTGTATAATAGTAGCTTCCCTCAAATAGGTAAAATTGCTGCCACGTCTTGCTTGCTGTCCACGGGGTGTCGCTGCAGGACCTTTTTCTTAAGATTCCCTGTCCAGTAAGACATTGATGTTTCCGCTGTCTGTGGGCTCTTTCTTAGGTCTTCAGGCTGGGCAGCCACGGGGCTTGGAGGCCTTCGGGGTGCAAACCAATACAAGCCTTTCCATATTTAAAGAGGAATGAAGTAGACCAACCTCAAGTTGGTGAGAAATGGCATAGTTTTCAAGGCACACATGGGGTGGGAGACAGCATTGTTGCTGTTCTTGGAAGATAAAATCTGTCAGTGTCTCGCTCTATTTCTCTTGCTGTATGGTTTTAAGTTGTGCGTTCTGCTCTTAGAGCGAAGACTATGAAATGTGTTTTTATCTTCCAGGAAGTCTTCAAAATCAATTCTTTTGATAATCTTATTTCAAGGGACTTGGGTACAAGATGTGTTCCCATTGCTGAGGTTTTTTTAATTTACTTTTTTTATGCTTTGATGCCAGTATTTCTTTTTTTTTAACATCTTTATTGGAGTATAATTGCTTTATAATGTTGTGTTAGTTTCTGCTGTATAACAAAATGAATCAGCTACACATATACATATATCCCCATATCTCCTCCCTCTTGAGTCTCCCTCCCACCCTCCGTATCCCACCCCTCTAGGTGGTCACAACAATGCTGAGTTTTTAATGTACAATATGTCTACACTATAGCTATGAGAATATTATGGACAGACCTAAATCTCTGGACCTTTTTTCTTGTCACATTAGTTGAAGCAAACAGCTTTTCTCAAATCTTTCAGATATTTTTTGAACAGTTAAAAACATTACTTATATGCATAAAGTAAAAGGGAGCATGTTCCACCCTCACCCTCCAAAAAAATTAGTAGCCTCCAAAAAAATTAACACCAAATCTCTTCTCTCTGACCACTAACAGCACAGTTGGAAGACTGTGCTAGTTCTGTCTGGATGCTCCCACGTGACTTTCTTTCCTGGAGTTGTAATGAGGCCCAGCTAGACGCCCCAGGATCAGCTCTATAGTTAACCCAAGTCAGGTTTCCTAACTTGCAGCAAGTGAGAGTACTCACCATGAAGAACCATGATGAGGCTCAGTAGGAAGGAGGGATAACAGGATTTGTACATGGTTTGAGCTTGGGTTACCTGATTCTAAGGAACTCAGGGAAGAGGGTGTCAGCTCAGGATTAAAATGTATGAGCTCATGTGAACTAGTGTTTTTTCTAGAGAACACAGTGGAACTTGGGGAACACAGTGGAGCTTGGGGAGTCCTTGCTGCCTTTTTTTTTTTTTTTTTTTTTTTATTTTTGTCTGTGTTGGGTCTTTGTTTCTGTGCAAGGACTTTCTCTAGTTACGGCGAGCGGGGGTGACTCTTTGGTGCCGTGTGTGGGCTTCTCATTGCGGTGGCTTCTGTCACTGCAGAGCACGGGCTCTAGCACACGGGCTTCAGTAGTTGTGGCATGCGGGCTCAGTAGTTGTGGCACATGGGCTTAGTTGCTCCACGGCACGTGGGATCTTCCCTGACCACGGCTCGAACCCATGTCCCCTGCATTGGTAGGCGGATTCTTAACCAATGCACCACCAGGGAAATCCTGTTTGGGTCATCTTTGATTTCTTTCATCAGTGTCTTATAGTTTTCTGAGTACAGATCTTCTGCCTCCTTAGGTAGGTTTATTCCTAGGTGTTTTATTGTTTTTGATCTGATGGTAAATGGGATTGTCTTCTTGATTTCTCTTTCTAATCTTTCATTGTTAGTTTATAGGAATACAAGAGATTTCTGTGTATTAAGTTTGTATCCTGCAACTTTACCAAATTCATTGATGAGCTCTAGTAGTTTTCTAGTAGCATCTTTAGGATTTTCTCTGTATAGTATCATGTCATCTGCAAACAGTGACAGTTTTACTTCTTTTCTCATTTGGATTCCTTTTATTTCTTATTCTTCTCTGATTGCTGTGGCTAGGACTTCCAAGGTTATGTTGAATAATAGTGGTGAGAGTGGACCTCCTTGTCTTGTTCCTGATCTTATAGGAAATGCTTTCAGTTATTCACCATTGAGAGTGATATTTGCTGTGGGTTTCTTGTATATGGTCTTTATTATGTTGAGGTAGGTTCCATCTATGCCCACTTTGTGGAGAGTTTTCTTCATAAATGGGTGTTGAATTTTGGCAAAAGATTTTTCTGTATCTATTGAGATGATCATATGCTTTTTATTCTTCAACTTGTTGATGTGGTGTATCACACTGATTGATAAGCTATTGAATTTTAATTTAACTTTACAAATAAGTTTTCAGAGTGACTTTTAATTACTATATTTACTTATATAAACAGGAATGTAGCAAACTACATATTCAAATAAAATTTATAAACTTTATAGTACTACCAAGGTATAGATATACTTAAAAATCATTCAAAACTGCTCAAAATCATTGAAATTTTAAAATTATTTTCTTGGGCTTCCCTGGTGGCGCAGTGGTTGAGAGTCCGCGTGCCTAGCAGGGGACACGGGTTCGTGCCCCGGTCCCAGAAGATCCCACATGCTGCGGAGTGGCTGGGCCCGTAAGCCATGGCCGTTGAGCCTGCGCATCCGGAGCCTGTGCTGTGCAACGGGACAGGCCACAACAGCTAGAGGCCCGTGTACTGCAAAAAAAAAAAAAAAAGTTATTGTCTTAATATTTATTTTTAGATACTTAACTTTTAATTTTGCTTCATATCATACAATAAAATTTTTTCAGAAAATACTTCTTAATTTCACTGCTGCTAGATATTCATCTAGATATTGTAAACATTTTTTTCTGTTAAGCACTTGCTGTAATTATGGATGTGTTGAACAACTTCAGTAGAATTAAATGATAAAATATAACCTTTTTTGTATTTAATATGCAAATACAATTTTCTAGTTGTATTTAATTCCCATAGCACAAATGATACTGAGACTCAAACATAAGCAACATCCACAAGACAGCCAATGGGAGCTCAGAAGTAAGTAAAGGCCACCTCTCACAATATTACTTTGAGATCAAGCAAATGATGGAGAGAAAGTCCTCCAGTGAGCCATCAAGTCACCATAGTGTGGAGCACTGATCGTGTATGCAGTTTGTTTATCTTCCATGAACTCAGTGTCAAGGCTTCTTGTATGTATGATACACAAGAAAACCCAAAGACAAAAATGAATACTAAGGAATAAGATTTTGTTGTATAGGGTTAAGCTTTGGAGTGCCACAGCATTGTAATAGCAAAATTTGTCATATCCCTAAAAACTAATGTTTGTACCCATGGAACCAGTTAGCATCCCCAGTGAGAATGCATGATTTAGCAGTCATCATCAATTTAAATCTTTCTCTCTATTTTTGCATTAAATTTCAAATTTCCTTAAGGACTTTTAGAGGTGCCAATCCAAGTCTATCCTTTTCAAACAAAAGGAAACCATCTTCATAATTAATTTAGAACCGAATAAATATTATGTCGTGGAAAGAATTGACTTTCAGCTCCAATCTTTAATACTTTTTATTTTGCAGTGGAAGTTATGTTGCTTCAGCCCTCTACATTCCCATCTTCAAACAATAGGTATGTGACCATCTTTGGCAAATCAGCTCTGTAGTAACTGGACTCTGTCTTCTTCTCTGCGGTATCATGGGCACCAGGCACAGTGTAATCACTCAACAGGTAGTTTTAACTAAAGCAGTTTCTTAGATTTTCTCCTCCTACTGGAAGGCATTTGCAAATGACCAAGCTGTTTTGCTTCATCAGGGCCATATTTGCTGGGATTATAATCGAAATGGCTAATATTTCCACTCTTCCCTTACTGGTATCAGTCATGCCTACTGAGTTTATTGCTAAAACCACTAGGATTATGTTTCCTTTAAGGTGCATATGGTTCTGGGGATTCAAGTTGCAGCACAATTTTCACCCTTTGCCTGGCACTATATTAAACTCATGAGGATGGCCTCATCTCTGATTTGCCCTCTACTAGGTTATAATAGAAAAGAACTAGCCTGGTGTCATATTCAGAGGCACCTATCTGAACTCAGACTCTTCCTGAATCTCACAGCTCACAGTAACCAGACACATATTACTCCTTAGTGGATCTTTATTGATGTGGCAATTACTACGTTTCTCCTGAGAATCTTTGGAGACTCTTCACAAAGAATGATGAGTGATCTGTTGCATCCTGTATCTACGTTCCATTCCATGTGAGAGTAGATTCCTTTCAGTTTGATTTCCAAAATTTGGCCAGTAATAACTAAAGCATGACTTCAGGTCCAAAACCATGAGTTTGGATTCTGAGTCCTTGGTCTGCTCTCTTTTCCTGCTAACCTGCCCTTTCATCTTTATTTACTCAGCATGAATGTATTCTTACTTCTAAATGACAGGTATGTAGCCTTTAAAGACCTTTATGTTCTTAAGGTTTGGTACCCCACAAGATTCATTGAAGTCCTAATCCCCAAAGTGATGGTGTTAGGTGGTGGGCCCTTTGGGAGGTGATTAGGTCATGAGGATGGAAGCCTCACAATTAGAATTAGTGCCCTTTTAAAAGAGGTCTCAGGCAAATCCCCCAGTCTCTGCCAAGGAGAAGTGGACAGTGTGTGACCTGGAAGCAGGCTTTCAGCAGAACTGGACCACGCTGACACCCAGATCTTGGATTTCCAGACTATGGAACTGTGAGTAGTTTCTGCTCTTTACAAACTACCCAGTCTATGCTATTTTGTTGAAGATGCCCAAATAGTAAGACATGTCCTGTCCTATTGTATCCTCAGAATACCTTCCAGGAGTGTGTAAAATACCTAAAGGGAGAGACACCATCTTACCCAACCCCGTTTCCTAGACAGCTAGTCCCTATCATTTCAGGAGCTCAATCATATATTTGATAGATATGATGTGAAAGGACAGTAATCTATAGACACTTTAAAATCCTTTGTGGTTCTACAAGGGAAGTTACAATGGAATATTGTGTGAGGTATTTTTTAAAAGACTTTGCAGCACTATTTTCTTCAAGTTCGCATTTTCAGTATTTAGCAGATAAGGATGAGAATCACGGGCCTGGACATGAATGGAAGACCCACTCTCCACTTTTAGTTCAGTCATCCTCAAGTACTTTCAAGGAGCTACGTGGCCCTACTTTTCTTGTCTCTCTCAGGCAAAAAGGAAACAACTTGTGTCTACACTTGCAGATATTTTCCTTGTTAGTCTGTGCCTTTGGGAATGAACTTGAATGCTTCTTTCAAAGAGTCAATCACGCTGTGAACTCTAATGAGTGACATCCATGTCATCATACCTAAGTTGAAATTGTGGAGTCAGACCCCAGGTCAACTTTTTTTTATAATGTGGGTGGAAGCAAGAACATTGTTTTGGTTTCTTTTCTCTAGAATGTCATTAGTACAAATAGTATAAAAATGAAAAGTGGTCTTATTCATTGAACTTGTCTCCTCTTCCATTAGTCACCCAATAACTTCCCAACTTCTTTGCACTTAGATTCCCATGATAATAAATTCAGGCCAACTAATGTGGGCGGAGGTGATATTGCCCTATACTGTCTTGGCCCTTGAAAACATCCCATGTAATCCCCATACTTTTTCCTTTACCACTGAGTGGAATAGACTCACACCCCACAAATCGGAAATCACACGTTGAATAGAGCAACGCCACACAATAGAGGGCACCCATGTCCCTACATCACTGTTTAGAGGAGGCCAGCTAGAAAATTCATCTGATTAGGAATGCCTGCATTTTTCTCTTAAGGATGGAAAGATAAATTTCTATGATGACCCAATTACTGACATCTTTCTGTTTCTCTGTGACAGCAGCTAGCACGAAATTAACTGACAAATGTGTTGAACAGCATACTATGCTAACAACCTTTCCATTTTAAAATAAACGTCATAGTTGGGAATCCAAATACCCTCCAGATGTTAAACAGATTTTAGAAAGCACATTGTAAAATTACTTGTATAAGAAGATAGATTGTGTTCTTCTTTGTAAATATATTTTTGTAAACTCGTGACACTTCAGATATTTTTCAACATGTGCAGAAATATGAGTGGACGTATCTTAGAGGACTAAACAGACAATAATCATTTGATTAGAAGTGTCACAGGTGTACCTTTCTTCTTTATTTGTTGACAGTAATTGGAGAATTATTACATGAGAGAAAGGAACACTTTAATTTCTCCTCTGATAACCTCCCAGGCACAGGGGCTCTATTCCTTTTCCTTCAGATAGAGATGGATTCTTTGGAAATATTTCGGGACAACAATTCCCAAATATGGACAGTCCAGATTGTCATTTTCCACTTGCTTATGCAGTAGTTCCAAGGTGTGATCAAGGCTAGAGGGTAGTTTATGGAGTAGGGTGTTGTTCCAAGCAGCTTGGCTTTCCTCCTTGTTGAAGAGGTTACCATCTGCTGGAGCGTCAGATGGTGGTAGCCGGTGCCTTGAGTTGTCAGGATTTCTGTGATATTCCCTCTTTTCCAAGGAAATTTGAAGTCGGTTCTGTTCTCTAGGCATGACTGAAACGGGATCTTCTTCATCTGTCTCAAAAGTATGAAGAGTTCCCTGTTCTGTAGGCTCTGGATCCAAGGCAAGTTCCAGCCAAGAGGGCGAGCAGGGATGGAGCAGAGAGTATCACTCCCGCCACTAACAAATAGATCTGGGCTTTTGAGAATTTCAGTGATTCAGCCGCTGGCCGCGAGGGGGCGCGCGGGCACCACTAAATAATTAGCGGGAAGGTTCCTTCCCTGGAACCCGGGACAGCGCGCTTCTCTAGGCGGCAGCGACAGGGCGCCTGATGTCTTTTGATGGGTTCGGCTAGGGAAACGCTGACTTATGAGAGTTTACAGTTTCCGCGGTTTGGGCAGCGCGAGAGAAAGTTGAGTTGCATCCTCACGGAGCAGCTTTATACTGATTTAATAGTGAGAAAAAAACTTCTGTTTTCGCGATGCTGAGTTCTCAAGTGGGAGGCTTGTCGCGGCCGCGCCAGCGACAATTTTGTCTGGTTGGAAGCTGGAACCTTGCATTTTCGGGCTTTCTCCTGAGTATTGTGCTTTATTTTCGCACAGAAACTTGAGCGAGATCATTTTTGGGCAAGAAGCCGTTTTCTGAGGGGTTTGAAGCTGGGAAGCGAGTTGGGGCCGATTTTACAGATTCGGGCTCGTTTCTGGCGCTGTGCTGCGACGGCTCAGAGAAAGGGGAACGCGGCGGCGGCGATGGGACGCCCGGACGGTGTTGGGGACGCCCTGGGGGTGAGTCGGAGCACGGCCAGCACCGGGGCCGAGGACGCGGGAACTGAGCGCCCCTGTAGATTCTCTGGGACTTCATGGAGTCTTTCAAGGATACAGCGTTAACGTGGGGGAGGAAGTACTGAATAACTGAAAAGTAGGAACATTAAAAACTCAGAGGGGGCTTCCCTGGTGGCGCAGGGGTTGAGAGTCCGCCTGCCGATGCAGGGGGCGCGGGTTCGTGCCCTGGTCCGGGAAGATCCCACATGCCACGGAGCGGCTGGGCCCGTGAGCCATGGCCCCAGGGCCTGCGCGTCCGGAGCCTGTGCTCCGCAACGGGAGAGGCCGCAGCAGTGAGAGGCCCGCCTACCGTAGAAAGGAAAAAAAAAAAAAAAAAACTCACAGCATTTTATTTTTTATATTTTTAAATTAAACTTATATTGCTTGACTTAAATATTTTAGAATTTTTTATATTTTAAGATTTTCTGAAAATATTTATATCTTGAAGGTAGGATATTAAAATATATGGGTATTAAAACAGCATTTTATTAAACTATTTAAACTATAGTTTCTTTATACTAAAACAAGAATTTAATATAATTTTACTTTCCTAGCTTTAATGGAAGCAAACTCATTAATATTTTCAAGACTACTTCTTTGCCTGTTTGAGAGAACTGCAGTATTTGACAAGTTCTTGTGACTCTGTGACAGTCTTAAATAATTTTTATTTAACTCGAGTTTCTGAAACCCCTTTCTCAGGACTTCAGCTTGACTGTAGTGTAGAAAGAAGAGTTATTAGTGTCCTGTACAAGCAGCTGAGGACATTTACCAGGTCTGATCTTCTCATTTTCTCTGGTAAGAATTTTATAGACTAAACAGAAATTACCCAAATTTCACTGGCAACGTGAAGCCTTCCTCTGTAAGACTGTCAGCGTCATCCAAATGCAGGGTCATTTCTGTCTTTATTTAAAATTTTGACATTTTCTTTAGCATGTATGTTGTGGTGTTTTCATTTTTATATATTGCGTTAAAATATGATTTATCTTGATCGCTTAGATTTGGTGCCTTCTTACATTCCATGCTTGAGGGAAGCCCTCCCTTTCTTTACCCAAATAGCCAGGAAATAGCTTTCGAAGTAACGTTGTGACCTTCCATAGCTAAAAATATAGGAATGGCCCATTTCTCGTCACCCTCTGCCCCATGTACATTTTATAACCCATTTCCTGGTCCCCATAACATTTAAAAACACCTTTGTCTTAAAATAATATCACCAGAGGTGGTCTGAGACTGAGGATGAGGGAAGGGACTGTTTATCTCACTTATACTATTCACAGAGCATCCATTTCTCCTCGATGCTGGTTCTCTGCAAATGTTTCAAGTGCTGTAGGATTTCTCTCCTTAATGTACCAGACACTGCTCTAGGCCTGGAAACTCGGGCTTTGCTCCTTCGCAGTCCAGAAGGCAACCCCTCTCCTGCAGTTTGCAATTGGGGCCTCAACACGCAGACCCCTGACAGTGTTAAGGGAGCGGCAGTCAAAGCCTCTCTTGGCGGGGCTGATCATGGACTCTACAAGTTACTATATGTCACATTAATGCTAAAGGCAGATATGTTCACTAAATTCAGATTCTCAGACTATAATTTGCAAACTTCGCTTCATTTAACCTTTACATTTGCCTGTGTGACAACTGCTTGAGTTGTCTCAGTTTTTTAGAAGAGGAAATCGAAATCTGATGTCATTTAAATTCAGGAGCCCCAGATTTTTGTCAGAGTGGAGCCTTCTGCTGCTCCTAGGCCCTCCTCTTCATCAGGTCTGAGTACTGGCCCTCAGCTGCACTGAGCACGTGGTGCTTCCCTCATCCTAATCCTGCCTCTAAAGTCTGTCTTCCCTGCTCCCTGGAGGGCGGTCACCATCCCTACCTTACTTTTCTGGAATCCACATTGCCAAGCACATTGTCACATATATATGTGGTGAGCACACTTTTGGTGACAGAAGGAAGAGAATGGTATGAATTAGCCCTTGGTGTTAACATTTATGCCACTCTTATCCGTAGACTATGTCTGGAAACAGGAGCTATGACTCCTATAAAGTCATGTGGAAGAATTCAAATCTAATGTTCTAGCTCCTCAAAGGGGACATGGAGAGAGGCGAGGCTAGTTGTATTTTGGTGCATTAGAAAGCATGAGCATACAGTAAAATGTCAAATGCCTAAGTACTCTTATTAGAATTTAAAAAGACACAGATTGAGACTCAGATTTTATTTCAACCTTGGGTCTCATTTGGATGAGTACACCCTACTGGATTGATACTCTGTCCTTTTCCATGAATGTTTAATTTCCAGCGTAATAAATAAAAGAAGCGTTGAAGTTGGGACATTATCTGTTGCCGATAAATTCAAGAGAAATTGGAACAACTTGGAAACAACATTGGCATAAGTACAGAATTGAGAACCTTGTACTATTTAAGAATCTCATTTGCAGGCAGGTACTCAGAGCAGCTGGATACAGGCTCCCACAGCCAGACACCTGCATCACCAGGCTCACCGGGGCCTGCCACCCTCCTCACTGAGGTCACCCAGGATGATGTTCTCCAGCCCTGTCTGCACCCTTAGCTATGACCAGCCCCGTACCACGGCCTGTCAAAGCAGGAGACCCTCACAAGTTCTGCACCTAATGGAAGAATCTTTCCATTGTTTTCCTGCCTGAAGGACAAGAAGGTTTTCAGGTTCCTCCAGGAGCAGCCAGTTGCAAATAGCTCAGGCCACCTCTTTCCCCATGCGGTAATCTAGCAGATCTTCAACTTTTTCAGCAAAGAGGGATGATAATCCTCATTGGACTGATCAGCAGCTAGAATTGTTGGAGACCTGTTTGGTGCAGAAAATGGAGATGGAAAGACTTTCTGAGCAATGAGGACTCCAGCCAGACTTTGAAGAACTCCTTCCAAAGTACCAGGCTCAGGGAATTCCCTGGTGCTCCAGTGGTTTGGACTCGGCGCCTTCACTGCTGTGACTCGGATTCAGTCCCTGATCCGACAAGCCGCTGGACGTGTCCAAAAACAACAAAAAGGACAAAAAAATAAAACCCAAAATAAACACAAAGTACCAGGGTCGATCTGAGAAGCAAAGTACACAACTGCTGTGCCTGGGACATTGTCATACTGGAAGTTAAGACATGAAAATTAGTAAATGCTTTCTTTGTATTAATAAGCTCATCAGAAAACTCAGGAAGTCGAAAAGGAGAATTAAGCTTCCACAGTATGTCTCATCTACAGTCCTCCCTCAGTACCCGAGGGGGAGAGTTTCCAGGAACTCCACGGATACCGTGTGGATCTTCAAGTTCCTTATATAAGATGGTATAGTATTTGCATATAACCTACATACATCTCCCATATACTTTAAATCACCTCTAGATTACTTATAATACCTAATACAATGTAATTGCTATAAATAGTTGATGGCACGTGGCAAATTCAAGCTTTGATTTTGGAACTTTCTGGAATTTTTTTTTCAAATATTTTCAACCTGTAGTGGTTGAACCCATGTATTTGGAGGGCTACTGCACTTATTAGTGGCCCCAATCTTGTAAATATTTACTCAGTTCAAAGACTGTTTTGTCTGCTTCCGTTAAAAAATATATTGAGTCATTTTGGCAGATTTTTATCAATAATAAAAAACTGTAGTTTGAATACAAAGAAATTCCATTTTAATTTATAATAATTAGTATTTATTATCTTAGGATAATTGCTATATTTGCAAATTTTACTATTTATGTTATAATATGAGAAGCTTTGCCTTTTGTTTTATTTGGCTTTGTGGGGCTGCTTTAATCTATATATTAAGTGCTCAGTCTTAACTTTTTTTTTTTGGCCGCGCGCAGCACATGGGATCTTAGTTCCCTGAGCAGGGATCACACCCATGCCCGCTGCTGTGGAACCACAGTCTTAACTGCTGGACCGCCAGGGAAGTCCGCTGAATCTTACTTTTGCTTTTATTTTCTTATTTTTTTATTGGAGTATAATTGCTTTAAAATGTTGTGTTAGTTTCTGCTGTACAATGAAGTGAATCAGGTATATGTCTACAAATATCCCCTCCCTCTTGGACCTCCCTCCCACCCCCTCCCCCATCCCACCTAGGTCATCACAGAGCACCGAGCTGAGCTCCCTGTGCCAAACAGCAGGTTCCCCCTAGCTATCTGTTTTACACATAGTAGTGTATATACATCAATCCTAATCTCCCAGTTTATCCCACCCTCCCCTTACCCCTCCACCATGTCCACACATCTGTTCTCTATGTCTGTGTCTCTATTCCTGCCCTGCAAATAGGTTCACCTGTACCATTTTTCTAGATTCCACATATATGCATTAATATACGATATTTGTTTATCTCTTTCCGGCTTACTTCACTCTTTTGCTTTTAAAGAGGTACAGAGTGCCCTTAAACCTTCAGTCACCCATAAAATCCAAAAGGCACATAAATAGTTTCGTTAATTCTGTTTATGTTTTTGCCGATATCCCAGTAGGAACTGAAAGGAAATGCCATGTTTTGATGCCATTTCTTTCCTGGAAACTTGAACTTGCCACCATGGGAAACCACTACTTCAGCCAGCAAACATGGAATCGCCACACAGAGCCTATATCTTCTCATTTTTCACTCTGGATCAAAATGTCACACAGGTGCTTCAGATTGGCAAAGTCTTATTCAAGTGCCTGCATTCTACCTGCAAATGAGGCTAGAAATTTGCATTGGGTCTCCTACATTGGTAAATTAGTGTTCTATTGATGCATAATTAATAACCTATAAATTTAGTGGCGTTAACCACTAGTCTATTACCTAACAGTTTTTATGAATCAAGAATCTGAGAGCCCTTTCAGTGGGCTCAGGGTCTCTCATGAGGTGGCGGTCAAGATGTCAGCTGGCCTGCAGTCACCTGAAGGCTTGACTTGGGTTGGAGGATCTGCTTCTAACATGGGTCATTCACATGACCACTGGCAGGAAGCCTCAGTTCCTCATCACAGTCACCTGAGCCCCTCCACTAAGCTCTGTGATGTGTCCTCACAACAGCTGGCTTCTACCAAAGTGAGTGATCAAAACTAGAAGTGGAGAAGGCAGTAAATTGTTTTATGACAGAGTCTTATAAGTTACACACCATCACTTCAACCTGTGTTGTGTATTGATTAGAAGGAAGTTGCTACATCAAGCACATAGTGAAGGGAAGGGACAGGAAAGAGTATGAGACAGTCTGTGAATATATTTCAAAACAACTGCAATGAAAGAAATAGGATTCATAAGGTAGGCATATCCCTTCATGTAGAAAGGCTGTTGTACAGATGATGGGTGGCCATGAGTATGATGTCAGAAGAAGAATCTGTGATGATTTATTGGCTATGGGCTTTGAGGAAGTTGAGAACTCAATGATAATGTCCATGTCTCTATCTTGGGCTGCAGAATGATTGGGGCCCATTCACACAAGGAACATAGAAGGGCGAGAAAGTTTGGAAAATATGTATTCAATTTTGAACACGTGAAGTGGAGATATTCTAGATATTCTAGCATGTAGAAATATGGATCTAATGTTTGGAGATAAGATTCTAGGGAAAGACATGCATATGAAGGTCACAGTTCCACATTTGGAACTATTTGGGAGGTTGAGAGTGTATGTGCAGAGAGGATGAAGTGTGGGACTAGCACGGAATTTTGAGGAACACCAATTCCCTAAGATGAGAGGGAGCAGTCAACAAAGGAAGGAGAGGAGGAGGGGCAGAAAAGCAGAGGGTGGTGGTGACACGGACACCGGATGAGTGTCAGACCTTAAGATGGAGGGCGTGGTAACAAGTGTCCGATGCTTCTGAGATGTCAGCTGAGGCTGCCTGACAGCGATCTCTGATCTCAGTAACATGTATTGATAGTTTATTATAAACTTTGGCTGAGCAGTTTTATTAGAACAGGGAGGTTGAAGCCAAATAATGGCAATTGGAGGAATGAGGTGCATGTGAAGAAATAGGGACATATAATCCAGAGAACGTTGAAGAAGTTTGAGTGTGAACAGAATGACAGAAGCAAAATAATACTAACAGGTGGTCATAGGGCTGAGGAGTAGTCATGTTTAGGATAAAATGAAAATGAAGCACATTTAACGTTGATCAAAACTAGCCAATAAAAAGAAATGTTGATAGAGGAGAGAGAGGATGTAACTGATAAAGCATAAACATCTTATTAAAGTCCCCTCTGCTTTTCTATCAAAGGAATCATTCTGAAGAACTAAGCCTTCTGGAATCGTCCCTCTGGTGTCACAGAGGTTTTGCACCTTGAGGCAGTGCGCCAGGCTGAGGCTTGGAATGGGTAAGAAGGACTTTATTTTACAAAGTGCTGTAAAGTCTAAATGTCAAATGGCGATGGGCCAAACTTCCATCTCTCTTCTCTGGCTGATTAGTTTCATCAAGGATGTTTATCGATGCTGAGGATGTAAAAAATGTGTTCTTAAAATCTATGTGCTTGCATGCCCCTGGATAGTAATCATGTACCCTCAGGGATACCAGTATCTAGGTTGGAACACACATATATACATATGTATATATTTTAGTATTTATTTATTTTGGCTGTGCTGGGTCTTAGTTGTGGCACGGGATCTTTGCTGCGACATGCAGGATCCTTTAGTTGCAGCATGTGGATGCTTAGTTGTGGCATGCATGCAGGATCTAGCTCCCCGACCAGCGATCAAACCCAGGCCCCCTGCATTGGGAGTGCAGAGTCTTACCCACTGGACCCCCAGGGAAGTCCCTGAACACTGATATATTACTGGATACCAGTATTCAGTGGCTTCACTGGTCTTTACTTACTCACCTGGAATCTCTTTCCTTTGGAGCACAAACAAATAGAATCAAATTTGTGGTTTTGGAAGAAATTGAGACCTTGTTTCCCCTCTAGAGGTCAGTCCAAAATAGTTTTTTTAAACAATTTTTATTCTTTTTTTTTTTTTTCATTTAGTTTGGCTGCGCAGGGTATTAGTTGTGGCATGTGGGATCTTCGTCGTGGCATGTGGGATCTTCGTCACGGCATGCGGGATCTTTTAGTTGCTGCATGCAGATTTCTTAGTTGCTGCATGGCATGCGGGATCTAGTTCCCTGACCAGGGATCGAACCCAGGCCCCCTGCATTGGGGATGTAGAGTCTTACCCACTGGACCACCAGGGAAGTCCCACTTATTCTTTATTTTTTTTTTTAATTTGAAGGCCATTGAACCAATGGTACCCTAAGCATGGACTGGTCTAAGTTTTTTCATCAACAATTCCTTTAATCGATAACCAGTCTTAATGAGGGCAGTGAAAATAACCACTTGCTGAACTTCGTGACCAGTGAAAGTCTGTGAAGTGCTGTATCTCAAGAGCCAAAATATTTTCCCTTAATCCCTGAGTTTTCCTGTCAAGTTGTTAATGAAGAAAAAGACCCCACTTGATTCGAAGGTCTAAGTTATATATTATTTATTTTCCTGTTATTTTTGAAAAGGTCAGAAGGAAGATATTTCTTTTAAATGTAATCTGCTCGGACTTCCCTGGTGGCGCAGTAGCTAAGAGTGATACTCAGAGTGATAGCACTTCTCGTATGAAGCCTCGGTCAGCAAGGCAGAAGCAGCATTACCTTTTAGGACCACGCCTCAGAAATCACAGTATCATTTTTACGTATTGTAGATGTCACAAACCCATTCAGATTCAAGGAGAGAGGAATTAGACAACATATCTCTTACTGGAGGATTTTCAACATTCTAGAAAAATATGTGAAATGAGGGAAATGTTGCTGCCATCTTTTAAAACTACAATCTGCTACAGTCCATAAAACGTCCCATCCTTTCACATGTAAAATACATTCATCACTTCTCAAAACCTTCCAAAGTCTCATCTTATTATGGCAAAAATCCAGGTCCAGAGTTTCACCATCTCCGTCAGATCAAGGTGTGGATGGAGTTCCTCAGGCACAGTTCCTCTAGCACTGCTCCTTGAGTGCCATTCTTCTCAATGTGAAGCCCTGTAATCTAAATAGAGAGGTTATTTGTTCCTTTACTCCCAACATGCAATGGTGAGGCAGGCATAAGATACTATAATAGTCCCGTTCAAAATGGGGTAAAGCAGAAAGCACATAGCAGTCACGGGCCTGTTGTAATTAGGCTCCCTATTAGGGCAGGTGGTGTCAATGTTCAGATTAGGGCTCAGTTCTAAGGCTCTGGGAGTTATTCTCCAAGGCTGATTTTTCTACTTTCTGGCTTCTTGGCGCTGCCTTTTAAGTTATCCTTCCTTTTCCACAAGAAGTGCTTATGTTTTACATCGTGTAGACTTTTCATGCTGCTTCCTTTCTGGAAGAGTTTGGGGATCTGAAGCCCTCTTTATTGTGTATGCTATTACTTTCAGTTTAAACTGATATAATTACTGTAACCATTTACTGGGTTTCCTGTATATCCGTTTATAATGAATGCCATTGGATAAGAGGCACACCCACAAATCTCTTCAGATATATACCCTTTTTCACCTTGGGCTACCCATGAGTCTCCAGTGAGACAGCAAGTTGGTGTTTTAGAGCCCTGTCACTTAATGGAGAGAATCTGTGAGGCATTCCCTAGGATCCTCAGAAGGCCCTTTGTTTGTTTGAAAGACTCTCTGAGACACCAGCTAGATCTTTCTGAAGTCTTAAAGGATTTTACACTCATACGCAATCTGATCTGATAAATAGGGCTTGTTTGTTTATTGTTGTAGCCCTCCACTCACAATACAAACAAACAATGTCCCCAGTACTATAGCTTTGAAACAAATGACTCCAAAATCTATCACCCGAAATAATCAATGTCTCATCTCACAGATTCTGTGAGCCAGGGATTCCCACAGGGCACGGAAGTAAGGGCTGGCCTCTGTTTCACCATCTCTAGGGTGTCAGGAGCACACTCCACTGGGTGGCTGGGATTGACCTGGCATGTGGTAGGGACTTTCACTTGCCTGTCTATGCGAATAAGTGTCAGCTGGGACCTCAGCTGGTTCTGAGTACAGAAGCACCTCACAGTGACTCTCCTTGTGGTCTGGTTTTTCTGTGAGCGTGGTAGACTCAGTGTAGCTGAACTTTTTAAAAGGCGCCTTGGGCTCAGAAGTGAGTGGCCCAGTAAGCAAGCTATTATGACCTAATCCATTGGTTCTCGGTGAGGGCAGTTTTGTCCCCGAGGGCATGTTTGGCAATGTCTGGAGACGTTTTCAATTGTTACAACTGGTGATGAGGGCTGACACTGGCATCTAATGGATAGAGGCCAGGGATGCTGCTAAATACCCTACAGTACCCACAGCACAGCAGCCACAGCAAAGAATTATCTGGCCTCAAATGTGTGCACCGCCAGGCTCGATAAACCCTAACCTACCTTTGGAAGTCATAGAATATTATTTCCAACAAATTTTTTTGTAAAGAATTGACACTCTGTATGGTTAGTCAATTCAAGATGGCTGTTCGCTTGCTCTTTGTGCATCCCGTGCTAGACCAGTCCCTGCTTCACTCACACCCCGCTCACACCAACATGCTTGCGCCCTGCCCCACCACGTGATTGTTCTAAAGCTTAGGCCAAAACAGCTCGACCTGCTAGTTCATAAAAGGGAAATATCTGTGGTGGTGATGGTCATTAACCTGAGGGGTTGTGAGAGACCTGCCCCAGCTGCTGGTGTCCTTGGTAACTGATGAGCGAACCTGAGGTCAGTTCTCCCTAGAAATGGTAGTCTCCTGTGTCCGGGAGGAGTGGCAAACATGGCTGCCGGCCGATTGCTTTTCACGGCTGGGTGTTCTTTGAGGACCTTTTAATACAGACATGTAAGACCCCTGTCCAGTAGGCCACTGATGTCTCTGCCACCGTCTCTGGGCTCTTTCTTCGGTCTGGAGATTGGGCAGCTATAAGGCTTGCAGGCCTGCAGGGTGCAGCTCAACAGTTGGCGAGCCAGCCAAGAAGCCCAGAGGCCGAGGATACTCCGGTGAGTGCTGAGATGTCGGGAAATAATGATGGATAACGGGGTAGGGTGGGGGGATGATCCCAAGGTGGCCGTCCACTGGCAAGTGGGACCTGTGGCAGCTGTCTACCATGAGGCATGTCTTTCTCGACCCTTATACTGATGATATCCTGTTAACCTCAGAGGCTCTTTGCAGTTTAAAAGTAGCAGCCCTGTGCTTGTGGCCGATCTGACTGCCCGGGACTGGCTGGTGAAGGCAAAACGCGAGGACCTGGGTTTCCTATCAGATGGTTTGGGGGTTATCTGTTTGGGTAAAGGAGCGTACCCCCAACCCCAAACCCCTAAACAGTTAAAAGCCACAGGCTTCAGGGATATTAACTGAGGACAGCCTTGTGAATTGGGTGTGGCCACTTCCCTGGCAGGGTGTAGTTTGGGCCTTTGGCGATGGCAAAATAGTAATACCCTGGTGCTCCTGGGCCCAGCTGTGGAAGGGGACAGAGCCATGATGCAGTGCGCTGGAACGACAGTTCTATGCAGTCTGCAGTGTCTTACAACAGGTGGAAGCCGTTACAGAAGGCTTCCATGATGCGTAGAGTAACGCAAAGGACCACTCTTCAGGACCTAGAACAGCTGTGGGAGAGAAACAGGACTCCCATTGTTACCGGGCCCTTTCCAGATTCTTGGGCAGCAGTACCACAGAAATGATACCACTTCCACAAGACTCTTAGGTAAGCAAAGATTTTTATTAAAAGAGACAGCTTGTGCACAAAGGAGAAGGCTGGGGTGGGGGGCGGAGGAAAAAAAGCAGCTTCCTGAGTGGAAGAAGCCAGTTGCTTTTATAACAAAGGGGAGGGTTTGTCTCATGATCCCTGATATTTTCCAGAGATCGTCACACTTCTTCGTTCAGCAGCAGGAGGCTGCATGGTGGCGCTCAGGTTAGGGAACGCTTCTGGGAGGGGAAAGGAGTGCGTGAGGAGCTTCTGCAAGAGAGCCCCGGAACAGGTAAGGTTGAAATCTGCAGTTGAGCTTCTTCCCTTGTGGCAACTAGGTATACTTGTTAATGTAACAGAGATCATCTTTTATTCCTGGGAGTATGTTGTCCCCCTCTCTGATCCCACCCCCAGGACTCAGGACCCCTTGGCCTTTGTTCTCTAGCTTGCAAGACCTGTTTTGCCCAAGACCGTTGTCTGGCCTTTTTTTCAAAATGGCTGTACTCTTTCTTGTCTTCCTTTCTCACCATAGACATCGATAGCGACCAAGGAATCCCACTTTCTTGGCCATGCAGTTCAGGAATGGCCTGGTAAAGGTAAGTGCTGGTATTTCCACCTGCCTTCCAACCCTGCTGATGCCTTGCAAATTGAAAGGCTCCATTATTTGGCGCCGGCTGTGGGGACTGAGGATGGACAGGCGGTATGGTACTGCAGGCCAGGACAGAAACCACAGGTAGGGGTGGTGTTATCTCAGAATGCTGTTAAGGCTTGTATTTTGCTTACTGGTCATGACCTCCCTGTATTGTATTGGTAGACTTCCTCGCTAGCCTGAGGGCAGGGAATCAGCTTGTGGACTGGGCCACCGTGGTGGCCAGGCTGCAAAATGAGTCTGATGGTTGGGTGTGCAGCGAGATGCCATGGGAAATCCACCTGGCTCATGCCGCCATGGGGGGGGCAACTGAAGACTTGCCTTCTTCCTGCCCTGTGTGCCAAGGGCCTAGCTTACTCTTGACACTTCTTAGCAGCTGTTGTGTGTATTGCATTTGTGGTATCTGGTTACGTTGCGCCGCTATGTACCTGACCCCGGGGGTGTCTCGGAAGAGGGGCGGACGGAGATTGTCAGGGTCGTGTAGGGTGCGTACGGGTGGGGTGTGTGGTCAGGACACTCAGGACCGCTGTTCTCCTGCTCTTCGTGCATCCCTCGCTAGACCAGCCCCCACTTCCCTCAAACCCCATGCCCAACAGCGTTCCCGCCCCGGGCCCGCCTAGTGATTGTTCTAATGCTTAGGCCAAAACGGCTCCACCTGCTAGCTCATAAAAGGGAAATATCAGTATCTGCTCTGATTTTGGTCGTTAACCTGAGGGGTTGTGATGGAAGGGCCCCTGCTACTGGTTTCCTTGGTAACTGATGAGCCAATCTGATGAAAATTGCCTGTATAATAGTAGCTTCCCTCAAATAGGTAAGATTGCTGCCACGTCTTGCTTGCTGTCCACGGGGTGTCGCTGCAGGTCCTTTTTCTTAAGATTCCCTGTCCAGTAAGACATTGATGTTTCCGCTGTCTGTGGGCTCTTTCTTAGGTCTTCAGGCTGGGCAGCCAGGGGGCTTGGAGGCCTTCGGGGTGCAGCCCAATACAAGCCTTTCCATATTTAAAGAGGAATGAAGTAGACCAACCTCAAGTTGGTGAGAATTGGCATAGTTTTCAAGGTACACATGGGGTGGGAGTCAGCATTGTTGCTGTCCTTGGAAGATAAAATCTGTCAGTGTCTCGCTCTATTTGTCTTGCTGTGTGGTTTTAAGTTGTGCGTTCTGCTCTTAGAGCGAAGACTATGAAATATGTTTTTATCTTCCAGGAAGTCTTCAGAATCAGTGCTTTTGATAATCTTATTTCAAGGGACTTGGGTACAAGATGTGTTCCCATTGCTGAGGTTTTTTTTATTTACTTTTTTTATGCTTTGATGCCAGTATTTCTTTTTTTTTTAACATCTTTATTGGAGTATAATTGCTTTATAATGTTGTGTTAGTTTCTGCTGTATAACAAAATGAATCAGCTACACATATACATATATCCCCATATCTCCTCCCTCTTGAGTCTCCCTCCCACCCTCCGTATCCCACCCCTCTAGGTGGTCACAACAATGCTGAGTTTTTAATGTACAATATGTCTACACTATAACTATGAGAGTATTATGGACAGACCTAAATCTCTGGACCTTTTTTCTTGTCACATTAGTTGAAGCAAACAGAGCTTTTCCCAAATCTTTCAGATATTTTTTGAACAGTTAAGAAAATTACTTATATGCATAAGGTAAAAGGGAGCATGTTCCACCCTCACCCTCCAAAAAAATCAGTAGCCTCCAAAGAAATTAACACCAAATTCTCTTCTCTCTGACTACTAAGAGCACAGTTGGAAGACTGTGCTAGTTCTCTCTGGATGCTCTCACGTGACTTCCTTTCCTGGAGTTGTAATGAAGCCCAGCTAGACACCCCAGGATCAGCTCTATAGTTAACCCAAGTCAGGTGTCCTAACTTGCAGCAAGTGAGAGTACTCACCATGAAGAACCATGATGAGGCTCAGTAGGAAGGAGGGGTAAGGGGATTTGTACATGGTTTGAACTTGGGTTACCTGATTCTAAGGAACTCAGGGAAGAGGGTATCAGTTCAGGATTGAAATGTCTGAGCTCATGTGAACTAGTGTTTTCTCTAAAGGTTCTAGGAACACAGTGGAGCTTGGGTAGTCCTTGCTGCCTTTTTTTAAAAAATTATTTTTTTTAATTTACTTTTGGCTGTGTTGGGTCTTCGTTTCTGTGTGAGGGCTTTCTCTAGTTGCGGCGAGCAGGGGCCACTCTTCATCGCGGTGCGCGGGCCTCTCACTGTCGCGGCCTCTCTTGTTGCGGAGCACAGGCTCCAGACGCGCAGGCTCAGTAGTTGTGGCTCACGGGCCTAGTTGCTCCGTGGCATGTGGGATCTTCCCAGACCAGGGTTCGAACCCGTGTCCCCTGCATTGGCATGCAGATTCTCAACCACTGCGCCACCAAGGAAGTCCCTTGCTGCTTTCTTACAGTCACTCTAAAGCTGAGAGGGTTGTGTTGTTGGCCACATTTCTTTAGAAATGTTAGGAAGATCACCTTGTGTTCCCCCATGCAAGGGAACTAAGGAGAATCCCATTCCTGTTTTTCTTTGGAAAATATAATGCCAGGATAAATGAGGAATGCAGCGTATGAAAACCCACTGTATGAAGCTTTGCATCTGGTTTGGGAATCAGGTTGCTGCTCTGTTGTATCAAAGTGACCACATGGCTCAGATCCTTTAAGATGATGATTAGAGATGTATGAGAAAATAGATAATAGTCTATGATGTGAGAGAACAGTGTTTCTCAGCATTATATTCTGGGTATTAATAAAAGCCGTTTTTATAGGTCACCTTGAGTAGAAGAGAACTGTTGAGACTGTGGTAGAGGTAAGGTCTGGGGTGTAAAGTCATTCCTATGGGATGGACAAAGGCTATTAAGAGTTAAATTGTAGTACTGTTGAGATTTTTCTTTTGACCATGCTCTTCTGAAAGCCAGCAGTGGGATGGTGACAGTAAAGGATACTAGAGAAAAATTAACCACTCTTTCTATGCAGGGATAGAGCATTGGAGTGGCAGGTTATACATTTTTCTTGTGCCTGATACCACCATCTTCAGTCATCTGCACATCTTTCCAAATAGAATGGTGTTGGTCCAGCAACATCACTGATGTAGTAACTAACCCAGGGAAGTGAGATTATGGATAGGAGAATAATCAGTTTTAATGATTTTTTAACAAAACATCCAGCTAGTGACTTGATTGTAGTTCGAGACTGGTTAGTAGCAGTAACGAGATGACCCCAGTTCTACCACTGTCCTGAACGAAGTCCCCTTGCGGCTCCTGCCTCTGCACACAACCAATGCTTTAGCAGACTTAGGTCATTCTCAAAGTTATAATCCTGATCGCTACCTAGATCTTGATAGGGCTTCTCTACTGTGCCCCAGTAGGTACTCCACATCAGCAGGTTGTCCACTGGGAGCTCTGACCAGCTGCAAGCACCCAGCAGGATATGTAAAAACCCATTTCTGGACACTGAGTTTGGGAGCTAACTAGAGGCATCTCCTTGAGCTTGGTCTACACACAGCAGTATTCCTCCCAAATGATAGCCAGGAACGTGTTGCACATGGCTGGTAAGTGCACTATGAGGTAAGTGGTGGGGGTGAATGAGAAATGCAGATATGGAAGATGGAGAAGTAAACTAAGTGGACAATGTAAGTGGAATCCATAACCCACTCCCCTTACAGAATGAAGTAGGAAAAGTTGAGGGCACAGGTTAGCTCATTAATGGAGAGTCAGCCTGGAAAGTTAGAAAACCCTCTTTCCCCATTCTCTGAGCTTAAGTGATGCCTTTGAGTGTGCCTGTATACATAGGATGCATAGAAGGTTTGTGAAATCTGTGTTATCTCGAGAAGGATGGAGGGATTAATAACCAAACACTCTGCCTAGTAGGAAGAAATGAGTTGTTTTTATGGATCACTAATTCCTGGCTGGAATGTGTTGGCTTCTAAGTGATAAAGTATCCTTCCGAACTAAGATAAAAGTTCAGTCAGTAGAAATTAGACTTGCTCTCCCTTCACAAATATAGACTCTGCTGATGGGCTCTTAGGTGAAACGACGCAAAGAATGATAAACCTCTACCTCTATAGTCACAGCCTTCTGGAAGATGGGCCAATAAAGAGCTAGAATACTGCATGAACTTAAAATTGGGAAAGGGCTGTATACACAATGAAGCATCTGAGCTCAGGTAACAGACCTTAACTGCCATCAGCAGCTTTATATTCATCTTGTTCTAATACTGTATTAAATAGAACAGAAGGAACAAGGAAGGTTATAGAAAGTGCATTTTGACAGGCTTCAGGAGGCACAATTAAGAGGTCACCTGTTTTCAATCATATCCATCCTGGGAGAAAGAATACTCAGTATGAGAATATTCTGCTCTGAGACAGTGTTTTGGAGATAGAGGAAATGGGTAGTTCCCTAGCCAAGAAACAGGCTTTCTTGGAACCCAGGGATGGTACTAAAAAGAATTTGGATCAGCTGGTCCAGAAGCCACTCTGTATCACACACGTGTGCTATGTATGTGTTGTTGTCTGGGGTGGATGAAAGCTTTGTGGGTAGAGCAGTGATCTGATCCTAGCATCTGCATGGGCAAACCAATATATAAAAGCTCTCAGAATATTATAAGTTAATCAAGTTTACTTATACCTGGATATTTGCACATTAAATTCTTTCTGCCACTGAAATGATTTACTCTGTTAGTGTGATACTTTGTAAGCTGAAGCTCTTTAGTTTACAATCCATTAAAAAACCCACATAGTAGTGGGTGTGAATGCTTAGAATCCAGATGAAATGGTGCAGATTTTTTATAAAACTCAAATTATATGAATTTATCAATAAGATAAAGGTCAAAGATATTTAAATCTGTGTTTTTGTGTTGTATCAAAGATACTCTCTTTGGCCAAGATGGTGGAGTAGAAAGACCCTGAGCTTACCTCCTCTCATGAGCACACCAAAATCACAAGTACTTGCAGAACAACCATCAATGAAAAAGACCAGAACCAACCAGAAGAGATCTTCTACAACTAAAGACATAAAAAAGGAACCACGATGAGAATGGGTAGGAGGGGCAGACTTAGATATAACCATGTCCCATACCCCCCGGGATGGGAGACCCACAAACTGGAGAAGAGTTGTATTGCAGAGGTTCTCTCCTAGGAGTAACTTCTGAGCCCCATGTTGGGCTCCCCAGCCAGGGGGTCCTGCACCAAGAAGTCGAGCCCCCAGAGCATTTGGCTTTGAAGGTCAGTGGGGCTTTATTTCCCCACCAGTTGAGGCTCAAAACATTGACTCCCCTTTTACAGGGCACAGAATCTCCCTGCAGTGGGACCCAGGGAAAAAGCAGTAAATTGACAGAAGCCTGGGCCAGACCTACCTGCTGGTCCTGGAGAGTCTGAGAGAGGTGGCAGCGGGGGGCCGGGGGGCTGCAGCTCACCCTGGGTACATGGGCACTGGCAGCAGCCATACTTGGGAGCTCTCTCGACCACGTGGACACTGGTGCGGGCAAGCACTGTTGTGGGATCCTCTCTCTAGCTCATCAGTGCCAAGACCTGACCCCACCCAACAGCCTGTAGATGCCAGTGCTGGGACACCTCAGCCCAAGCAACTTACTAGGTGGGAACACAGCAGACAGGCTGTATAAGGACCTCCTAAGCCCACAGAGGCCTCTAGACATGGCTCCACCCACCAGTGGGCAAGCACTGGTGCTCTAACCAGCCTTACCCATTAGGGAGGCAGACACCAGATTCAAAACCACAGTTCTGCAGCCAATGGACCCAGTCTACCCACAGCTAGCTACACCCTGCCCTGGGATAAGCTGGTCCCCAGCCTTGCCCACTAGCAGGCCAAAACAAGCTTGGGGACACCCTGGACCCTGTACCCAACTGTGTCAGGAACCACCTCCCCCAACCCCCACTAGTGATCTGACACCAGCTGTGTGATCCCTGGGCCCTGCAGCCAGACTCCAGGACCTGGCTCTGCCTGCCAGTAGTCCAGCACTAACCTTGGGACATGGGCAGGCAACAGCCCCAGAGTCTTCTGGACCTTGGCTCCACCTACCAGTGAGCCAGCACTAGCCCTGTGGCCCCCTGGGGTCTTGCAGTCAGCTTCCCAGTGACAAGGCCCCACTAACCAGCAGCTGGCAGCCTCTGCACCAGGCAGGGGCTAACGAAGCCTACCAGACCTCCCACATAGTCAGCCCACTACAACAGAAAGACCCACACAATCCTCATGGGGGAAATGCCTAGAGCATATAGCATGGGAAATGAGATGGGAGTGTGCTGCTGGGACGCATAAGACATCTCCTACAGAAGGCCCCTTCTCCAAGGTCAGGAAACAGACAAAATGAGGTTGCTGAGGAACATGTTCCAGACGAAGGAAGAAGGAAGTGGAGATACACAACTTACCTGAGGAGAAGAATTCAGGGTAATGATGGTACAGATGATTAAAGAACCTGGGAGAAGAATGGAGCGAGAAGTTAGAAGTTTTTAACAGAGTTAGAAAATATACAGAACCACCAAACAGATATGAAGAATACAATTACTGAAATGAAAAATATATATGAAGGAATCAACAGCAGACTAAATGATACAGAGAAATGAATCAGTGAGCTGGAAGACAGTCATGTAAATCACTGCCACTGGAAAGAAAGAATGAAAAGAAATGAGGACAGTTACAGATACCTCTGGGACTACAATAAGCACACTAATATTTGCATTATAGGGGTCCTAGAATGAGAAGAGAGAGGGGGAAAGGAGCTGAAAACACATTTGAAGACATAATACTTGAAAACTTACCTAACCTGGGAAAGGAAACAGTCACCCAAGTCCAGGAAGCACAGAGTCCCATAGAGGATTAACCCCAAGAGGAACACACCAAGACACATTGTAATTAAAATGAGAAAAATTAAAGAGAATATTAAAAGCAGCAAAAGAAAAGCAACAAACATACAAGGGAATCCCCATAAGACTATCAAGTGATTTTTCGGCAGAAACTCTGCAAGCCAGAAGGGAGTGGCACAATATATTTAAAATTATGAAAGGGAAAAACCTTTGCTGTGGTACTTGAGGAGGGTGTTTGCAGCCAAGAATATCTAGCAAGGCTCTAGAGGAAAAACCTTTGCTATGGTACTTGAGGAGGGTGTATCCAGCCAAGAATACTCTATCTAGCAAGGCTCTCCTTCAGATTTGGTGGCAAAATCAAAAGCTTCATGTACAGGCAAAAGCTAAAAGAGTACAGCACCACCAAACCAGCTTTACAAATGATAAAGGAACTTTTCTAGGCAAAAAAAAAAAGTGACAACTAGAAACAAAATTATGGAATGAAAAGCTCACCAGTAAAGGCAAACATACAGTAAAGGTAGGAAATCATCCAAGCACAAAGCTAGTAGGAAGCTTAAAAGACAAAAGTAATCAAATCGTCTATATCCACAATAAGCAGTTAGGGGATACACAAAACAATTATATGTAAAATATATCAAAATCCGTAATTGTGAGGGGAGGAAAGTACAATGCATTTGAAATTAAGAGACCAGCAACTTAATCGTGTGTGTGTGTGTGTGTGTGTGTGTGTGTGTGTGTGTGTGTGTGTGAGATATACAGATTGCTATATAAAAACCTCATGGGAACCAAAAACCAAAAATCTATAATGCACACATAAAGGAAAACCAAACAACATTAAAGATAGCCATCAAATCATGAGAACAAAAGAAAAGGGGAAAAAAGACCTACAAAAACAACCCCTAAACAATTAACAAAATGGCAATAAGAATATCATGTTGATAATTACCTTAAATGCAAATGGACTAAATGCTCCAATCAGAAGACACAGAGTGGCTGAAGGGACACAAGAATAAGGCAGGTGTGTGTGTGTGTGTGTGTGTACACACACACACACACACACACACACACACACACACACTGCCTACAGGAGACTACAGATTTAGAGACACAGAGTGAAGGTGAGAGGATGGATAAAGGTATTCCACACAAATGGAAGTCAAAAGAAAGCCATAGTAGCAATACTTATCAGACAAAATAGACTTTAAAACAAAGACTGTCACAAGGGACAGAGAAGGACACTACATAATGATCAAAGGGATCAATCCAAGAATAAATTATAATTGTAACTGTATATGCATCCAACATAGGAGCACCTATATACATGTATGACACACATTAACAGACATAAAAGAAGTTGATGGTAACACAATAATAGTAGGGGACTTTAAAACCCCATTTACATCAATGGACAGATCATCCAGACAGAAAATCAATAAGGAAACACTGGTCTTAAGTGACATATTAGAGCAGATGGGCTTAATTGATATATAGAGAGAGGATTCCATTCGAAAGTAGCAGAATACACATTCTTTTCAAGTGCACGTGGACCATTCTCCAGTATAGATCACATGCTAGGGCACAAAACAAACCTCAGTAAATTTAAAACAAATCATATCAAGCATCTTTTCTGACCACAACACTATGAGACTACAGGTCAACTACAAAGTTGTGTTTTGTGCAAAAAAACACAAACACGTGGAGGCTGAACAATACGCTGCTAAACAACCAATGGATCACTGCAGAAATCAAAGAGGAAATCAAAAAATACTTAAAGGCAACTGAAAATGAAAACAATGCAATCCAAAATCTACAAGATGTAGCAAAAGCAGTTCTAAGAGGAAAGTTTATAGTGATACAAACTTACCTCAGGAAACTAGGAAAGTCTCAATCTTTCTTTACACCTAAAGGAACTAGAGAAAAAACAAACAAAACCCAAAGTTAGTAGAAGAAAAGAAAGATCAGAGCAGAAATACAGACTAAAAAACAAAGATCAATGAAACTGAGTTGGTTCTTTGAAAAGATAAATAAAATTGAAAAACTTTAGCTAGGCTCATCAAGAAAAAAGGTGAGAGGGCCCAAATCAATAAACTCAGAAATGAAAAAGGGGACGTTACAACCCAGATCACAGAAATACAAAGGATCCTAAAAGACTACTACAAAACTATATGCCAGTAAAATGGACAAATCTTAGAAAGGTACCATCTCCCAAGACCAAATCAGGAAGAAATAGAAAATGTGAACAGACCAATTACCAATAGTGAAACTGAATCAATAATTTAAAAAACCCCCAACAAAGTCCAGGACCAGATGGCTTCACAGGTGAACTATACCAAACATTTAAAGAAGGGTTAACACCTGTCCTCAAATTAGTCCCAAAAATTGCAGAGGAAGGAACACTTCCATACTCATTTTATGAGGCCAGCATCACCCTGAAACCAAAACCAAAGATACCACACACACACACACACAATTACAGGCCAGTATCACTGATGAAGATAGTTGCAAAAATACTCAAAAAAATATTAGCAAACTGAATCCAACAATACAGTAAAAGGATCATATATCATGGTCAAGTAGGATTTATCCCAGGGATGCAAGGACTTTTCAATATCCACAAATCAATCAATGTGATACATGATACAGCACATTAAAACTGAAGAATAAAAACCATATGATCATCTCAGTAGATGCAGAAAAAGCTTCTGACAAAATTCAACATCCATTTATGATAAAACTCTAGAAAGTGGACATAAAGGGAACATAAGGTAATAGAGGCTATATATGACAAGCCCACAGCTAACATATTCAGTGAGAAGTTGAACGCATTTCCTCTAAGATCAGGAACAAGACAAGGATGCCCACTCTTGCCACTTTTATTCAACATAGTCTTGGAAGTCCTAGAAAAGTCCAGAAAGGAAAAAGAAATAAAAGGAATCTGAATTGGAAAAGAAGAAAAACTGTCATTGTTGGCAGATGACATGATACTATCCACAGAAAATCCTAAAGATGCCATCAGAAAACTACTAGAGCTAGTCAGTGAATTCGGTAAAGTTGCAGGATACAAAATTAATATACAGAAATCTCTTACATTTCTGTATACTAACAACGAACTATCAGAACAATAAATTAAGTAAACAATCCCATTCACCATCATACCAAAACAAATAAAATACCTAGGAATAAACCTAGCTAAGGAGGTAAAAGACCTGTACTCAGAAACTGTAAGACACTTATGAAAGAAACTGAAGACATCACAGATGGAAAGAAATACCGTGTTCTTGGACTGGAAGAATTAATATAGTTAGAATGACCAAACTACCAAAGGCAATCTACAATTCAAAGCAATCTCTATCAAAATACCAAGAGCATTTTTCACCAACCTAGAACAAATAATTTTAAAATTTGTATGGAAACACAAAAGACCCCAAATAGCCAAAACAATCTTGAGAAAGAAGAATAGAGCTAGAAGAATAATGTTCTCTGACTTCAGGGTATATTACAAAGCTACAATAATCAAGGCAGTATGTACTGGCACAAAAACAGACACATAGATCAATGGAAAAATATAGAGCCCAGAAATAAACTGATGTATTTATGGTCAGTTAATCTATGACAAAGGAGGCAAGAATATACAATAGAGAAAAGGCAGTCTCTTCAATAAGTGGTGCTGGGAAAACTGGACAGCTACATGTAAAAGAATGAAATTAGAACATCCTCTAACACCATATACAAAAATAAACTCAAAGTGGATTAAAGAGCTAAATGTAAGGGGCTTCCCTGGTGGCACAGTGGTTGAGAGTCTGCCTGCTGATGCAGGGGACGCGGGTTCGTGCCCCGGTCCGGGAAGATCCCACATGCCGCGGAGCGGTTGGGCCTGTGAGCCATGGCCGCTGAGCCTGTGCGTCCGGAGCCTGTGATCCGCAACAGGAGAGGCCACAACAGTGAGAGGCCCGTGTACTGCAAAAAAAAAAAAAAAAAAGACCTAAATGTAAGATTGGATACCACAGAACTCCTAGAGGAAAACATAGGCAGAACACCCTTTGACATAAATTGTAGCAATCTTTTTTTTGATCTGTCTCCTAAAACAAAGTAAATAAAAGCGAAAATAAACAAATGTGACCTAATTGAGAAGATTTTGCACAGCAAAGGAAACCACCAACAAAATGAAAAGATAATTTATTGATTGGGAGAAGATATTTGCAAATGATATGACCTATAAGGAGTTAATATCTAACATATATAAACAGCTCATACAACTTAACATCAAAAAAATTAACAGCCTGATTAAAAAATGGGAAGAACTGAACAGATATTTTCCCAAAGATTTCCCAAAAATGCAGATGGCTAAGAGGCACAGGAAAAGATGTTCAACATTGCTAATCATCAGGGAAATGCAAATCAAAGCCACAATGAAATGTCACCTCACCCCTGTCAGAATGACTATCATCAAAAAGAACACAAATAACAAATGTTGGTGAGGCTGTGGAGAAAATGGAACCCTTGTACACTATTGGTGGTAATGTAGATTGGTGCAGCCACTGTGGAGAACAGTACGGAGGTTTCTCAAAAAACTACAAATAGAACTACCATATGACCCAGCAACACATATTGGAAAAAACAAAAACACCAATTCAAAAAGATACGTGTGGGACTTCACTGGTGGTCCAGTAGTTAAGAATCCACCTTCCAATGCAGGGGACATGGGTTTGATCCCTGGTCAGGGAATTAAGATCCCACATGCCACAGGGCAACTAAGCCTGCATGCCGCAACTACTGAGCCCATGCACTCTAGAGCCCACACGCCACAACTACTGAGCCTGCATGCTCTGGAGCCTGCGCGCCACAATGAAGAGCCTGTGCGCTGCAATGAAAGATTCCATGCGCTGCAATGAAAGATCCCACAGGCCACAACAAAGATCCCACATGCCGCAACGAAAATCCCACATGCTGCAACTAAGATGCAACCAAATAATTTAAAAAGATACATGCACCCCAATGTTCATAGCAGCATTATTTACAATTGCCAATATACAGAAGTAAATGGATAAAGACGTGGTATCTATATACAATGGAATACCTCTCAGCCAAAAAAAAGAATGAAATTTTGCCATTGGTAGCAACATGGATGGACTTGGACGGTATTACACTAAATGAAATAAGTCAGACAAAGACAAATACTGTATTACTTACGTGTGGAATCTAAAAACCACAACAAACTAGAGAATATAACACAAGCAGACTCACATATATAGAAAACAAACTAATGGTTACCAGTGGGGAGAGGGAAGGGGGAAGGGGCAATACAAGGGATAGGAGATTAAGAGGTACAAACTATTACGTATAAAGTAAGCTACAAGGATATATTGTACAACACAGGGAATATAGCCAATATTTTATAATAACTAAATTGAGTACAACATTTAAAACTATAAATCACTATACTGTACACCTTATATAATATTACACATCAACTATATTTCAATTTAAAAAATTTCTTTAATGGAACCACAGGAAAAATTTTTTTTCTCTGAATATCTGACCCTCTCTATACACTAAGAGTTACCATAGGGATTTTGTATTCATTTATTTGAGTATCACCTGAAGACTGAACTTTCACATACACAATAAAAACTTCTGCTGGTTTTTGTCATTACTGTTTTTTTAAAAAGCCTACATTTTTTTGTAATCCATCTAACTAAGGATTTTGACTTTCAACCAGTAGGTGGCAGAATAACATCAACCCCTAGAAAGTAGTTGTTCAGAGACTGTTACCAAGAAAATAGAGGAACTATCTATTAGTGCATTTGGTTAAGGACCACAACTTAAGCAGTTCTGTAGTGTATGCAATCATCTTTAGTGAATATCTAAGTCTTTTTTCAACCATCATTCTGCCATTCAAATATATGCTTAAAAATGGATACTAGCAACACAGATTAGGTATCAAAATCGGGGGAGAAATTCCAAAACATTCATTTTTAAAAGTATGGAAATTTCCCTGGTGGTGCAGTGTTTAAGAATCTGCCTGCCAATGCAGGGGACACGGGTTTGATCCCCGGTCCGGTAAGATCCCACATGCCACAGAGCAACTAAGCCCGTGCACCACAACTACCAAGCCTGCACTCTAGAGCCCACGCGCTGCAACTACTGAGTCCACAATGAAGAGCAGCCCCTGCTCGCCGCAACTAGAGAAAGCCCATGCACAGCAACAAAGACACAACACAGCCAAAAATTATTAACACATGTATGTGGAATCTAGAAAAATGGTACAGATGAGTTGGTTTGCAAGGCAGAAATAGAGACAGATACAGAGAACAAACATGGACACCAAGAGGGGAAAGTGGGGGGTGGGGTGGGAGGGGATGAATTGGGAGATGGGGCTTGACATATATACACTAATATGTATAAAATAGATAACTAATAAGAACCTGCTATATACATAGCACAGGGAACTCCACTGTACGGTGGAAACTAACACAACATTGTAAAGCAACTATACCCCAATAAAAAAAATTGTTTTTAATTTAAAAAAAATAAAGAATACCTCTCTTTAACAAAGGAATATAAAATTCTAATTCTAGAATTATCCCTATTAAAATTACCTACAAGGCACAATGCCTCGTGTTACAACTATAATCTGCTGGAAGTATTAACCAATGCTTTAAATTATGATACAAATAATATGAAACAAGGTTTTTATACTATGCAGATAACATGACTCTCTAAGGTTAAAAAAGAGAATCCCCCAAAATCCCCTCAAAATGTTAAGAATCAATGAGAGTAATAACAAAAACATGGTAAAATCATGTATTTCCTACTACTGCAATAGTTTGAAATATAATGTGAAAACAAAACCCCATTCAAAACAGCAATCTACATGCCAAGGACAACTTGAATAAAATATCATTATAACTGAAGAAAAAGACCCTAGTTTGCCCATATTATAAATAAGACCTTTATTACATGATGTTTACAAAGCATAAAAATTCAGTGAGAAAGTAAAGATTATTCAAAAAGTTGTGATGGAACAAGTGGATAATAACTTGGAAACAGAAAACTAGTAAAAAGCTGTATCCATAACAATAACATAAAATACCAGGGTAATTACACCTTCACATGATGGGGGGAAGTTGTGCAAGACAGCATTAAAAAAATGACAAAGGAAAAACTAATTTCACTACATTACAAAAAATACCTTGGGGGCTTCCCTGGTGGTGCAGTGGTTGGGAGTCCGCCTGCCGATGCAGGGGACACGGGTTCGTGCCCCGGTCTGGGAAGATCCCACATGCCGCAGAGTGGCTAGGCCCATGAGCCATGGCCGCTGAGCCTGTGCTCCACAACGGGAGAGGCTACAGCAGTGAGAGGCCCACGTACCGCAAAAAAAAAAAAAAAAAATACCTTGTATGTTAAGACATGCACTCAAAGAAAGATGGGAAAATACTTGCTGTAGAGATAGATTAATAGTCTTAATATAAAAGGAATTTTCATAAATTTATTTTAAAAATTCATCTTCATTTCAACCAGAAAAAAGAAAAGCTATCTGAACAAGAGACAAGCAGTAAATGCTACCTTAGCACGTTAAGAATAAGCACTGACAAAGCAATAGAGGACAAGGAATGTGACATCAGTACTATGTAAAAAAAATTATCACCAAAAGGTCAAAATGCAATAAAAGACAGACATATTTGACTATTAAACTGAATGTGTCAAGGTGGTCAAAAGGTACAAATAAGTCCTGGGGATATAATGTTCAGCATGGTGACTATCAATAATACTGTATTGTATATTTGAAAGTTGCTAAGAGTAGATCTTAAACGTTCTCATCACAAGAAAAAAATTGTATTAACTATGTGTGGTAATGGAAGTTAATTAGACTTATCATTTCATAATATATACATAGATAGAATCATTATGTTGTATGCCTGAAACAAATATCATTATATCTGAATTTTTAAAAATTGAATAGCCCAGCCCCCACAAAAATGACATAAATTGAGGAAAAAAGTCTTTGTAGCTAATAGGATACTTAAAATAATAGACAGGAACAAATGATTCACATATGAAAAAATGCACATGCTCAATAAGCAAAAAATTCAGTGTTTCCAATAATTAAAGAAATATAAATCCAAACAGTAAGATAACTGGAACTGCCAAGATTGCCTTTGAAATAGTCACTAAACACATTCTGGTGGAAACGCATAGTCACACAATCCTGGAAATATTTTTCAAAAGCCTAAAAAAGCCTACACTATTTGACTCAGATTTTACTTAGAACTTATCACAGGGTAATAAGAGATAAAATTTTTTGAAAGAATATTAAATTTGCTTAATTTATGATAAAAAATTGGGGGTAGATATTTAAATATATAACCATAGGGAAATGGAAAAAAAATATGAAGGCACATTCATGGGTGAAATACTGTATAGACATTTAACACTTTCAAATAAAAGAACTTGTGAAAATCATTAAGACAAAACTAAAGTAAAAAATTATGCAATACAATGACTAACAAATATCTTACTAAATGCTTCTCTGTGTATGTTTTATGCTAATCACTTTATAATATTATCTCCTTCCAATTCTGATATAGATAACAATTATTAATGCCCACCACCAATCCCATAGACAAATGAGAAAATGAAGCTTAGGTTAACTTACCCTAAGGTCTTTCAATCGTTGAGCTGCGGATAGAACGTTGGTTTTACTTCTGATAGTATGCTTCTGTAGTTTTGAATGAAATTTTCTGTAGGAGTATATTTTGTCTTTATAATCAGAACAAGATAATTTTAATTACAAACCAGAAAAATTTGAACATGATTAAATATGTTTGCTTTGCAGGTAATCTACAGAAATACTACTCTTGGCAAGTGGGAAAAAAATTAAATATGGATTTTTATCTGGTTTTAAAATGGAATGTTTTTCTTAATGCACATGCATTTGATAATTAGGAAAAAAGCACCTTACATATTATTTTCTAATACATACAGATTTTAGAAAACTTGGAGAAAGCCATAATGAAAGTAGTGTGTGCCTTTGGAAATTGAACTTACTTCCTTTTATCATCCAGATTTTAGCTTAAGTTCTGACATATTTGCAAAGTATTTGACAAATGTCTGTACATATATAAATTCACAATATGCCTAGTATTAACATGTTACTTTTGACATGTGGAATCACTGATAATTTACACCCTCTGTTCACTTTCATTTTCCTGTACTTACTGTAATAGGAATTATTTTTATAATCAGGAAACTTAACAAAAGCTTATTTTTGAAACTATCAGAAAAACTAAAACAAGAAATAAAATGTTAACAGAATGCTTTACATGCTTGCAGCTTTTATCCTCTTTTAAATATTTTTCTAAATGTTCTGTAAAAAAAAACTATCAGCTTGTAAAATAAAGATATCTTTCCAATCATTTTAGTCACCTCAAATTTCTTTATCTGTAAGGAAGGAATTCCAGATTTAATTAGATTTAATTAGCATAACACCAGTCAGCTGTTTTATGATTATCAAGAGTCCCGTCAATTGCAGAAAGTTATACAGTAAAAGAATGAGAGGTGGGATGTGTGAGGCTGGAGGCAGGGGGTAAAGGTGGAGCAGTTAACTTACCTGGCTGAACAATATTTAGTTAATTACAAAGCAACACAGTCAAATGTAATAGAAGGCAGAAACCTTTTCTCAACAAGGGAAAGAGAAAAGCTTATGCAGAGCAGACATGGGGCAATACCATCTCAGCACGTCAGAATTAGCACCAAAAAAGTAATACATCAAAATGATGTAAAAAATAAAGGAACCATAGCAAAATTATACCCAAAAGGTCAAAATGCAAAAAGATGGACAAATTTGATCTCAAAAATTAACTAAACGGCCCTGCCTCTGTAAACCTCTAACAGATTGAGAAAAAAAGTCAATGCAAGCAAATGCCAGTTAAATTATATTTATTATATAAAGAGATCCTATAACTGGATATGAAAAAGGAAGCAACTCCAATAGGTATTACAAGGGCAAAGGATATTAACATTCGATTAAAGAGGAACACAGCTACTCAAAAAACACAAATATTTAACTTCATTAATAATTAAGGAAATAATTGGGATGCTATTTCTTGCTTATTCAATGTACAAAGTTATTAGCAATTTCTACTTTTTCTATTTCCTAAATGTTCTCAAATGTGCTATTTTTAGTAATAAAAAATTGAATCATTTAAAAAAAATAGGAAGTATGAAATTTTCTGCCAATGCAGAAATCATAAAAGCATTAAAATGAATCAATACCTGTATGGGCAGTGAGGTTCAGATCCCTTGAAGCCAATTCCTTTTGTCTTGGTTCCTGAGTTTTATTATGAGGTTGTCAATAAAGAGAAGGTTGTTCCTGATTTACACTATGACAATCTCCCAAGTATAGGGATATAAATATAAACATATGTATGTAAATGTATACATGTAAATTTTTTCTTCAGGTAGACAATTATTCCAGGGAAGTAACTCTTCAGATTCTTCAGAATCACTCACTTCGGAGGACTCTTATTCCATTTGCGGATAAGGTCCCATTAAGATCTCCCCATGTGGTTCTGAACCAGTAGGGATGCCCTTGGTATTGAAGAGGCTGAAGATCTACTTTAGTACTGCATGCAAGACAGCAGTGTCCTAGGCTTTCTACAGCTGGCTTCTTAGGGAATCTGAAGTTGGTCCTGTCCTTTAGACATAGCCAAAAAGACATTTTTCTGACCTGATGCCAAACAGTACATCTTCTGCTTGCTCAGATTACAGCCTTGAGGCAGATCACACAAAGCTCAGGATGCACATGGGCTGGAGCAGCACCAGGGCAACCACCTCAAATCAAACAGTCCTGTTAGAATGACTAAGTTGGGAGACTGAACTTTAAAACCTATAGCTTTGATCAGTATGTTTTTCTTTGTCTTGTTCATAAATTTTACTGAACAAAAAGGTGGAATGTAGCAGAGCCTAAAGTTACTGAGAAGAAGCAATTCTCTGAGACTTGAACTTTGCTAAATAACCTGTATAAAGGCAACTCTACAGAAAACAATATACAAGCAGAAAAAGTGACAAGTTTCATCTGTAGTAACAATTCAGTCAAATGACAAATTTGGTTGTCAATTTAATGTTGTAGTTCTTATCTACATCAATTCAGTAAGACAACACAGACATTTATTCTCTAGTACTGAATTCCCGTTTGAATAGAAATAGCTGCTAGGCAGAAAAGAACTTAAATTTAAAAACAATTTCACTATAGCTAAAGTGCCAATTGATTTAAAAATTATGTGTATGCATGCATATACATTGTGTGTGTGTGTGTGTGTGTGTGTATTTTCTCTCTCCCTCTCCCCAGAAAGATATGAAATCCTGACTTAGGTTTGTACTATTTTTTGAGTTAATATTTTTGAATTTATTATTTCTCTGGTCTGCCTAAGAATCGTCACATATTCTGAATGTACCCACACAATCTGGTGAGTTGGCAGCTATGTCAAAAACTCTATGAAAAAAGGGAGGCAGCTAATAAGGCTTGGAGACCTTATTTGTTTATTATTTTAGGTTAGAGCAGGCAGCCTCCCTTTGATGTTTTGTAGTCAAAGATGAAAACTTTCAACTTTGAAGCATAATGAATATAATTATACATTTACTACAATCACCTACACTTTGACTTACACACCACCACAAAAAGACATCTAACAAACATTTTTCTACTTATCTTTTTACATTTGTTAAAATGGCTATGTTGAATACATTTTCAGAATGCATTTGTTAACCATTTGATAAACATACTAAGCCAAGCAATACAAATAACATCAATTACCTTTTTATCTAATAACTGTACCAATCAATGTAAGAAGATACAACTGAAAGGGAAGTATGGGATCATCCATGATGCACTGCAAAGGTATTTTACACCTTGGTCCTAAGAATGATCTGAAGGTGCTGAAAGAGGTGATTCTCTGGAAGGTGATCCAGGGTTTTCTTCAGGTGGAAAAACTGTGAGAGTACAAGCTCGAATGCCACCAAGTGACTCTGGAAGGTCAAAAACTTTATGCCACTCATCCTTTTCTGGGTCATATTTCTGGACAATTTCTACCATACAACGATTATTCCAAGAATATCCACCTACGACATAGATTTTATTTTCAAAGACGGCAACTCCGACATCACTCTGACCTCTTAACATGGCAGCAATTGGTGTCCACTGGTCAAGGGTCGGTGAATAGTATTCACAGCTTAGAACATCATCATAATCACTTGTTCCTCTGAAGTGATTGCCACCAATGACATAGAGCTTGTCTCCAACTGTACACATGCAATGCAGACCTCTGACTGTAGTCATTGGAGCCTTCTGTGTCCATTTGTCTGTATCAGGGTCAAAACACATGAGCTCGTTTTGGAAAGTATCATGAGTAATTCCTCCTGAAATATACATTAAGCCTCCATACACTGTTCCAGCATGGCCATAGTGGGGTTCACTCATTTTTGCAACATAGCTCCACTCATTCATTCTTGGATTGTAACATTCTACTGTGGCCAGCTCACCAGCTGCACTTCGCCCACCAACGGCATACAAATGTCCTTTGAGAGCACTCAAGTGGAAAAATGTGCGCTTTTCATTTAACGAAGCAACCTGCATCCACTTATTATACCGAGGGTCAAATCTGAAAACTGTATCAACGGCAGTTTTTCCTTTTGTATCATAATTACTTTGACCACCAACTACATAAAGAAAGTTTCCAATGACAGCAATGCCATGCTGGTAACGAGGAGCATCCATTGGGGCTAAAGATCTCCACTCTTGCGCCCTTTCATCATACATCCGTAATTCTTTACTGACAACCAGCTGCTGCCTCAAAACTCCTCCTAATGTAACCAAGTGGGTTGAGTCAGATCTAATGGCAGTTCTATCTGACTGCATCACTGGCTGCATATATGGCATCATTTGGTAATTGCTAGCTTCCAAAAGCAAATTCACACAGGTATTGTCTGTTCTCATGAAATCTACTGTCTGCACATAATTGATGAGATCCTGTGGTGTCATCAGTGGAAATCGAATATTCTTCATTAATTTTGCAGCATAATCCATCCGAGGGTCTTCCAACCTTAGCCAGCGACAGGCAGCCTTGAAAAGCTCAAGTTCAGTACAGTGCTTAAGACTATTGCTAGAAAGCACAAAGGCAAGCCGTTCAAAAGGGAGTTTTAGAAACTCCCCAGTACTCAATAATGCAGGAAAATTCTTCAGGATGAAATTATTGACATATTTATCTACCTCTATAAGATTGTAGGTGTTAGCAATTCGTCCAACTTCAACACAGTTATCTAAAGAGACTCCTGAAATAAGAAACACTTTACAGAAGTCCAAAACAGGTAAAATTTGTAAAAAGCTGGCTGCTTCAAGTGTGTCCTGAAGATTGTCCATATTAAGAGAAAGTTTTGCAGTATAAATAAAATCAATTATTTTTTTCAGACCAACTTTGTTCACCCCATGAAGCTTAATGCACATTAAATCTTGTTCTTTCATTCCACCTGTGAACATAGCCTTGAAATAATCACTAGCAGACGCCATCATAGCTCTATGAACAGGGAAGATTTCATCTCCATCACCTGGTACCAGGGTCACGTCACAAAGCAATCCTTCTATTCTAAGCTGATCAAAGCCTTGCAAAACCACCGAACTGTGAGTATTGCTGGTAAAAAAACGTGTGGTTCCTGCCTTGCAAGGCTGTAAATGGGCGGAGACGCCCATTTCACCGTTACCAAGAGACACTTTCATGTGAAAGCCTTCCTCTTGCACAAAGATGTATGCCGGCCAAAGAGGTTATGACCTGAAAGCTTTAAAGGAAACGAGGATGTCCCAAGAGCAAGAGAGCTTGCTTTCCTTATCAAGGGCAAACAGTCACTGTGGCACACCTCAGAACACACCAGTCACTCTCTGAAAATTGTTCTATAGCAGGACCACAGAGGGCTGTGGACCTCAAATCTGATTATTATGTAGATAATTCATCACCTGAAGGCAGTTTAGTGACCCGGTTCACCGCGTCCGGCCTGCGTTGCCGCTCCTCCCGCAGTTCCGCTCCCGGCCAAGGGGGAGGTGCCGCCACGTCCTGCGGCCCCGGGGTTCGCTCGGCGGCGAAGCCGGGCACCTCAGCGAGCGGCCCGCCGCGCCCTCCGCTGTCCTTAGAGCGTCGCCGCGGCTACGGGCCCGTCGTGGAGCAAGGGCCTGGAACACTGGGCTGCAACACGGGCCGAGGCCCCGACGCCGAACCGGTCCTTCCGGAAAGGCCTGCTCCCAGGATCCCCCGGGCTAGGAGCGGCCGTGGCAGCTACTGCGGCTGCGCGGCCGCCTGACCTCGCCAGTGGGCGGTCGTGTGGGGGATGAGAGGAAGTGGGCGGGGGACTGGAAGGGCGGGGTTTGGGCAAGGCGGGGCTGTGCAGGATGGGCCCGCGGGGCCTCTTGGGGTACTTTGTATGTGGCATTAAATGGGCTGGAATGGGTGCATGTATATTATGCTTGACCTAAACCTTTCACGGCAGCTGAGCTGTCCCCCTAAATGCATACTTTGAGATTTACACTTCCTGGCTTCTTCCTTTTGTTACTTCTGAGTGACAATGAAATGCGGCTTTTGTAGAAATTGAAAGGCAGCATGGGGGAAAATGCTTAAAGTTTTTTCTCTATAAAAAAAACTTTAAAATTCTTATCCCACAGGGGAATGCCCTGGTGGTCTAGTGGTTAGGACTCGGCGCTTTCACTGCTGTGGCCCGGGTTCAATCCCTGATCCGGAAACCAAGATCCCACGAGCCACGCAGCCCAAAAAAGAAAAAAAACTTAGCCCACACAATTTAATAGACACTTCAGTTATAACTTTGGTTCATAGTTTCAAATTTTAATCATTTAAAACATGTCATTTGCCTCTTTTAAAATACCAAATTGTGACTATGCTATGTAAGTAATTTAGCCTGAATTTTTGCCACTCAATGGAATTCCATCATCAGTAAATTTTTCGTGCTTTTGTTTTCTACTCGCAAATTTTTAAATGGATACACAATTGTCTGATAACTACACATACTATAGTTCCCTTGCCCATCATTTGTTCCTGAATATATACTTCCTTGTTCTCCACTGTTTTATAAAATCTGAGCACAAAACTTTACCTGTTTTTGGATAAATCCTAAGGGCAGAATGCTGATTGAAGACAATTTTTTTTTTCCAAAATACTGTCACCAGCAATGTTTGAGTGTGTATTTCCCTGCTACTGATCTTTTCCCTTTATGGATATTTTGCTAACTTACATTTTTTAAATTACTAGTAAATTGGAATTTGGGCATATGAATAAATGTATACTTCGACACAACTGCTTCCAACCTTTTCCACAGTTTGAAGTTATTACTGTCTTTTAAATCCTTCCAGTTTCTTTATGCATATGTCAACTGATGAGAATATAGGTACATTATTTTATTACACTCTCCCCCTTTTTTAATATAAAAGATAGCATACTATACTCACTGTTCTGCATCTATCTTTTTTAACTTGGAGATCTTCTCATTCATATATAGATAACTGCTTTATCTTTTTAAATAGCTGTACTGTTTCCCATTGAATGGGTGTGTCCTACATTATTTGATTAGTCCCCTACCGATGGACATTTAGCTGGTTCCAATGGTCTTCTGTTGTTTCTGGTAGATGGCAGCAAGGTCCAGAAGGCTCAAATCACTGCTCTCCTCCATCAGATGCTTCAGCAAATCTTCTGAAACTGTTCAGCATAAGCGGGTGGTTGGAATGAGACTGGCCTGGAGAATTTCTTCACTGGACTTCATCAGCATTGGCAAGTCCTGGAGACCGGCTTGTTGCAGTAGTTGGGGATGGAAGGACTCCCCTGAGCTGTGAAGACTCCATAATGGCTGTGAAAAAGCACTTCCAAGGAAACAATTTTTCTCTGTTAAAGAAAGAACAGAGCTGCTACACCTGGGTAGTTGTCAGAGCAAGAAATCATGAAATCCTTCTCTTTATTATCAAGCTTGCAAGAACGATTAAGAGCTAAGTGTAAGGCCAACTGGCCCGAGGCAGGGGAACGCAATCAGACTCACAGGTTGCATCAGACCGAAACTTTCCGGACCACCCAGTTCCAGAAACTGACCTGGAGACTTTCCAGACCACCCAGTTCCAGGAACTGACCTGGAGACTTTCCACCCTGCCCAGCCTTCCCGCCTTTCGAGGGGTGGGACTAATGGCCCCAAGACTGATGCGACCGGCACCGGATATTGCCACGATACCCGAAAAGACCACCAAATAACGAATACCCTGCGCGCTCCCGGATTCACCACACCCCTTTCCCTTCTTCCCCTATAAATTCTGCCCAAACCCTCGCTGGGGCGCGACTTCTCTGGCCCCTTTCTCTCGGACCAGTCAACCTCGCCCGGGAGCGTTCCCAAATAAAGCTTGTTTAAGCTCTCCTCCGACTAAGGAACTAGAGGTATGCTCTTAAAGAAACAATTATGGACAGATACAACTCATTGTACTCCCACATGTTTAGTAATTTAAAAAGACTTGTTTTTTTCTGCCTTCATCATAAAATAAACGGATTAAATTTGTCAAAACATTTATTGGTAGTATTAAGCAACTATAAGTAAAAGCATCTAGTTCATAGGGGGCACCAGACCATCACAGATAACCTTATTAATGTACTTATGTACTTAAATGTCTATTTTACTATATTTATTATATTTCAGTATTTTTGCTTGTATTTGTGCTAATTACACAAGTGTTCATCTTTATATTTTTAAGTTATTTAAAGTTTTACTTTCAAATCTTTTTGCATTTGTTTATTTTTAAGAAAGTGATACCAAGACTGATTTTGCAACCTCAATTCCCTGGTGGCGCAGTGGTTGAGAGTCCGCCTGCCGATGCAGGGGACACGGGTTCGTGCCCCGGTCCGGGAAGATCCCACATGCTGCGGAGCCGCTGGGCCCGTGAGCCATGGCCGCTGAGCCTGCGCGTCCGGAGCCTGTGCTCCGCAATGGGAGAGGCCACAACAGTGAGAGGCCCGCGTACCGCAAAAAAAAAAAAAAAGTGAAGAAAGAAAATGAAGTGCCGGCCCTCTTGAAACTTCCCTTTTTGCCAGAAGGAAACATAAAACTATTAATCAATCAATTAATTCATTTCAACTACATTATATACTAACACCATAGGCAAAAGAAAAGTGGCTTCTGTCACCAGAAACTGGAGGATGCAGAGATTCTAAGACTTGACGCTGGATGTACAGTTCTAGAACTTTCAGAGTGCTATGGCTAGAAGTGTTAACCTAGAAGCTGGGTTATCCTTGTCTCTGAAGGCCCAGGAAGGAGTGAGGTCTTTTAGAAATAGAGAATAGGAGAACCAAAAACTAAACCTTAGGGACCTTCGTATTTTAATGAAGAGAAGAGAATAAGGAGCCTGAAAAGCACACTGGAATGGTATGCAACACAACAGCAGGACAACCAGGAGACAGTGGTGATGAGAGGACGTTTCAAGGAAGAAATACATTTAAAACATGATATCTTATATTCAGGGAAAATGAGGGCTGGTTTGGCAAAGTTAATTCCACAGAATCTGGACTGGAATATACTGACTAAGGTTAAATAAGAGAAAAGGTTTTGGAGACAGAATGAATAGAAACTTCTTTTGAGAAGTTTATTTGTGAAAAGAAGAAGAGAACTAGGGTAGCGCCTGGAGAATAAAAGTGTGTGTTTATATTACTGGATATAATTTAAAAAAATTTTTACAAACATTTTTTGGAGACAGATTTCAAGAAATGTATGTAGTAGCACAAAGCACATAAAAATCAGTATTTTATTTTTTTAAATAACTGCTTACATAACAGCCTAAAATGTCAAGCATCATTGTTAAATCATTTCTAAATACTGGTAGGCTGGAATGCCTTTTCATATGCTTTGTTTGCTATTTTTAGTTCTTTTATTTGTGTTTCAGTTTACGACATTAACTAGTTTCGTACTGCCCTTGTGAATTGTCTTTATGTATCCTTAAGTCTTAAAAGTACATATAAACCATTTATGCAGATGGTAGCTATATTCCTATGATGCAACTATTTGTCAATTTTATGTTTACAAATAATAGCTCATTTTCTTTATATTTTCTCCTAATGCCAGAATGTTGAACATATAGAACCAATCCTCTCCCATTTTCATTCCTCTATTGATCGTATGGATTATCAATTCCCTTTTATGTTTTAAATCTTTCACATTTATTTTTTATAGTACATTAGGATTTTTTTTTTCATCTATAATATGAGATGAGAATCTAAGTTGATTTCTGTCTAGGTTGCCAGGCATTTATCCTGTTACCATTTACTGAAACTTTTTTTCTTCCATATTAATGTCTAAGATAGCCTTTACTTAATTACTACAGATTATATAACAATTTCTGGGATTTCTTTTTTTTTTTTTTTGCTGCACCAATGTGGCTTGCAGGATCTTAGTTCCCTGACCAGGGATTGAACCCAGGCCACAGGAGTGAAAGCTTGGAGTCCTAACCACTGGACCACCAGGTAACTCTCCTGGGATTTATTTTCTTTATTACTCTGATCACCTAACTCCTTACTGTCACTGTATTTATACTGTTGCTGCTTTATAATACAGTTCATTTTCTGGTAAAGCTATATATGTAAGAATTTTTCCTCTTCTACACTTTGATATTTTTGCTTGGTGATCTTTCTTAATTAACTTTTGAATTGTTCTACAGAAGTCAGCATTGGGTTTATAAAAATCATGAAATTTTGTGGACTCAAAAATAACCATACTTAAGAATCTGCCTGCCAATGCAGGGGACACGGGTTCGATCCCTGGTCCGGGAAGATCCCGCATGCCGTGGACCAACTAAGCCCGTCCGTGCGCCACAACTACTGAGCCTGCGCTCTAGAGCCCGTGTGCCACAACTACTGAAGCCCATGTGCATAGAACCTGTGCTCTGCAATAAGAGAAGCCACCGCAAGAAGCCCGCACACCGCAACGAAAAGTAGCCCCCGCTCGCTGCAACTAGAGAAAGCCCGCACGCAGCAACGAAGACCCAATGCAGCCCAAAATAAACAAATAAATTTATTTTTAAAAAATAATAACCACATTGCAGTGGATATAAAATTCTAAGGAATTTTCTTCATCAGATGGAAAAATGAAACTGGATAGGAGGATTTCTCTTCCACAAAAATCTAAGGTAAAGAACAAAAAATAGATTAAAATCATCAGAAAGTAAAAATGTAGCCACCAAAAAGAGAAGCTCAGGGAAAAAGAAAAAGAATAATTCTGCAAGTAAAGATAATTAGATTTAAAAAACCGCACAGAAATCCAACATATTGCTTAAAGAATCACTCATAACTCACAATGTACTATGTGAGGTTCTGCATGGAACCCTTATTCTGCTCGGAGGCAACTCAACTTCCCTGAGTCTCGGTTTTCTCAAATGGAAAATTGAATGAAAAATATTTGTAGAGCTGATGTAAATACATTTTAAAGCTCTTAGAGGGACTTCCCTGGCGGTCCAGTGGTTAAGACTCTGAGCTTCTACTGTAGCGGGCGCAGGTTGGATCCCAAGATCCCACATGCCGAGGCAGTGCAACCGAAAATAAAAAGCTCTTTAGAATGGCTCCTTCCTCGGGGTTAACCATAAGTGGTAACTCTTCTTCATTTTCTCCATATAAACCTAAATGAGAATATTACGTGTCTTTTTCTATAAACTGGTTTGAAACTGTACCATCTCACTCTTGATAGCTGACTGACAAAGTCAACTGAATTGGTGAGAACCTAGAAGAGTGAAAGATAGGTATGATCATATCAAAGACATGTTTGATTTATATTCAGTCAGCACAATGGCTTAAATCAATATCTGAAATTGAAGGGAATCTCCTAGGCTGGAATGGGAAAATATACTGTATTCTTTTGCTGATTCTGGCGCCTGGCACCTCTCCCTGCTTTCCTGGATCTATTCTTTGGCTTCCATTTCACAGTACTTTCCTTTTCCTTCAGGGCTGAAATTTCCAGGGAGCCCTCCTCCTTCACTCCCTTTCCTTGCACCGCCCTCTCCTACTTGCACAGCTACCTCCGGTTCTGTTGTGATTTCTGGTTTAAGTTTTCCCAGAGGAACACAAATAGAAAGTAAAAGTTGAATGATATTTTCAGATTTTATAGGAACACATATAAGAGAAGTCTTCCTTTTTTATGTTGAATACTTTTGAAACATGAGGGCCCACATAGTTCAAAGGAAGCAGAAAGCAGGGTCTAGTAACTGGGTGGGCTACAAAGCCCTCCCAGGAAAAGCAGCCCCTGCTGGTCAAGTGTAACAGGGCCAGAGACCAAGTCTGGCAGTCTTCTGGCCTGTGCAGATGTGCTCCTTTTAGGGAATTTTCCTCCAGAGCTGATCAGAGGTTCTTTCCTGGCAGGAACTGACCCTAATATTGGAATAAGCCTCTTGCCATAGTCTTTGTTACGAAGAGAACAAGTCTTCAACTTCAGACAGGGCATGGCTCCTTTGATCTAGGAGCAGGTATGGTGAGAGAAAAAGGAGCCAAAAGGAGGTTCCTTCCTCCAACCTGCTGGGCAGACCCAGGGCTTCTGATTAATGATCTGATCCACATACTGACACTGGCAGGTGGGTAAGCCCTGAAAATCTCAGGGTAAAAACCACAACAGTATATCTGAGTACAATCTCATATTTGAGGGTGCACTAAATTTCTCTATTAACAGTAAATTCCCAGTTTCACAAATTCATTTTTTATAACGGATCTTTTAACTTTATCATTAGAAAAATATGTTCATTGTAACTTTGCATAAGGACTGCAACAGCCCCTTCTACCCCTGACACAGTAGTAAAAGGTCGCAGTCCTGCTCCATGCCAGCCTCCAAATCCCTTTTTATCACTGGATGCCACAATACTCAAGTCCATCTTTCCCTCTTCCGTCACCCATGTTTCAAAGACTAACTCCATGGCCAAGGTTGCAAAGCTCCTTGGAAGAAACCCTCAAGCAGATTAGGGAAAAGAAATTCGGTCCCCAGCCTGGATAGCTCTTTCCCTTCACCCTCACCTGTGGCAAAGGAACACCAGATGACCATGAGAGGGACCTGCTCTAATTCTTCTCATAGGCTTGCAGAATTAGTCCCTCAGAGTGGGAAGGATCGCAAATAGGACAAGAATCTATAATCTACTCAGGATGGAGAATACCCTAGGAGACTCTTAGAAGGACAGTATTAAAGAGGGCATGCAGGAATTTGGGTCCTTCCACATTACAGATTAGTTACCTTGCCCAGGACGGGGAATTAGCAGAGATCCCTGTGAGCAAGTCTCCTCAGTTTGTGCTACAGGTTCCATGAAAGAATAACTTTAAAAACCAGATGCAATGTTTGTGTCAGATGCTTCATCCACAGAAAACTGAGAAGGTACAGGAAGATCCACAGCACAAATCCATAGTGATGTCAGCCTCTGTTGACAGCCTAAACCTGCTAGAAATTAGAGCAGTGTTTATGGATCAAGTGGGTAGTGAAACTCAGAAGAACAAGTCAGATACTGGTCAGATCCTAGAGAAGAAACTGAGGCTTATGCATGAATTAAGGAAACAAAAGACAGTCCACCCATGGAGGAACTCAAGGACCAACAGAGTCCAAAGATAGAAATTCCTGTGATGGAATTTCCCTCCTCCCCCAAAGAAAGGTAAGGGCTGAGTGTCACATCCTGCAGCCTTCAAGCAGGTGTGAGGGCCCAAGTACACCGACCATCCATGCCATTTGTTCTACCCAAACTTCACTACATGCTTTCCAAGAGGTACACACCTTTACCTTTGCTGCCTAAAAACTTCCACATGTCTAAGAAACTGGATTCTTCTTGTACTGAAGGTAGACTCATGAACTGTTTTTGCCTTTTCGCTGATTCCCTGCATACTGGTTATATTTAACCTTAAATACACTTGCTACATGCTGGCTGTCTTCTGCCAACCTGCAATGTTTCAAGTACACAATACAAAAAAATGAGGAAAACTGCTACAAAAATTTACTACTGTTCATCATAGAAAGACTAGTCCAGTGAGCTTCCATGCTACCCAATGAAAAGACAAGTGATCTTGGATTAGACCAGTGGAAAGAGTGCTACACTTTATAAGACCATAAATTGAATCATATACACCTTATACATGTATTTCTTTTGTATACTTTTCAAAAGATTCTGTTTTTAATAAGTTAAAATGTGTCCCATTGTAGCCACTTAAGGTAGTGCCAGTGGTGCCTATATTATCCGTCAGCTGAAGACACGAGCAGCCCCACAAACTTGACTGGGACCAAAGGCAAAAAAAAAGGGTGTATTCAGAAACGGTTGTCTAAGTAGACCAGAACAATCAATCAGAAGAGAAACCCCACCTGGTCTTCTGCCCTATATATCTGATCATTATGTTATTGTGCCCTTACTGTCTAATGATATAAACTAACTTTTCATCAGAGAAAGAAATACTTCATTTTTTACTCCAAGAAGTAGCTGATCCAAATGGTCCATCTGGGAAGAGTGGAAAGGCTAAAAAATTTAAAAAAATAGCTTAATTTCTTAGCAGAGCCATATGAGCAGGGTTCATTCATTACTTTTAATGTCTGGGGGGTTAAAATAGAAGATCTCATATATTATGCTATTGTAGGTCAGATACCTGGGAAAGCAGACTCTGAGACAGAGATAAGCATGCAAGGAGTTTACTGGAGAATTCGTGGATCAGTCATTGTGGCAAAGAGAATTTGAGCAGAAGTTGAGCTGCAGTGCAGTCACAGCAGGGCTTTAGCCAATCCCAAGGGAGCTCTGACTCTGGGATGACCCTGTGGAGGTAGAGAGAAGGGGCCAGGCCTTTATATCCCCACATTGACAGGTAATTGGATGCAGCCTGACCCAGGAGGGGGAAATAACTTTGGGCTAAATGAGTCACTTTAGCCAAGAGCAGTTTCCAGAGAAGACCTGCATGCTGTCAGCATGAAGCTCTATCAGCAGCTAAAGGGAGTAAGTTCTCAGGTCTTAAAGGGAGCTGTGAATGGTGCATCAGATGTCTATTATAAATGTCTTTTTTAAAAAGAAGTTTTGGGGTTTTTTTGTTTGTTTGCTTTGTTGTTTTCTCTCTTCCTTTTTCTTCTTTTGTATGGTCATACTCAAACTTTCAGCTGGGTCCATAATTTGCAAAAATGTCTAACAAGAGTGTGATGGACAAAGTATACTCTGAAAACAGTGGCCCTCTGATGTTTATTATAAGCAGTTTATGGATGTGATATTTGTTGTCTCTACCTGAGGGCATTATAGTAGCAGATGGGGTAACTGGATTGGGCACCTTCCCTGTGAATAGGAAAGATGTAGATACTGGGAAACCAAGGATGGAATGTAGGAGGACACATTATCTGTCTTCACAGCCCTTCCCTAAGAACTGCCCTCCAGCCCTGATATCCGGACCTGGAAGCTATGAATGATAAAGCCAGTGTGAGCCAATCAGAAAGCTAATCTTAAGAATCTGACTAAAGAAAGCCAGAACCTGAGACTCTGGAGCGGAGTCACATGAATGAGAATGTTCTAAGGTTGCTGGAGTTTATACAGTTCTTACCTCTTCTCAGGCTTTATTGTTTAACTTCTACTTGAATTCTGTGAGCTATCACAGTATTCCTGGAATAATTACCTTGCAGCTCATATCAGTGCAGATTGTCACATCTTCTTAGAAGTGTGTGTGTACTTTTTGAGGACGTCATGATGTCCCTTTAATAATAAAAAGATACAATTTTAAAATGTTTTATCATAGATTATCCATTTAAAATTTTCTATTACAAATGTATACTGTATAATATGCACAGTATTTTATAACTGTAACACCTAGGTATATTATCAATAAAATAAATACATTGGAGGTGTGTGCTCAACATTTTTTCCAAGCGGGGTGGAAGGTGAAATACCGAGGGCTTCTATCTCCATAATCCTGGGGACTCCACTTAAAAATATGGGTGGACAGTCTCTGGGATTCCACATATTTGTTGAAAGTTGAGTTTTGTTTGGGTCACAGGAACAGCAAGTCACCCCTGCTAGAACCTGGGTTCACAGACAGTCCCTGCCCTGATCACCCTATGTCTCACTTCTAATTCTCCTCTCATCCTATTACATTATCTGCCTGGGTAAGTAGCTAATCTATCACCAGCATGAGTACAGTAAGATCTCAGGTTCCCTTGAGGAGTCTCAGGGTTCAGGTAGCCTCTAAATATTCAGTGCCGAGTCAAGGCCAGTCTAGGACTTCATACAGGTTTAGCGCCAACCACCTGCAAAGGGGTGAGCAGGACCCACTGGAGGGAAGGGACTCTAACTTATACAACCCACCCAGCCTCAGTTATCTCCTGCTGTCTGTGAAATGGAGAAGAAAATAATGGTCCCCAATCTGTCTTGTGCTCACATCTGACTCTGCTCCTTACCAGCTGTGGCCCTTGAGCAAGTCCCCTCCCTTCTTGACCCTCATGTCTCTCCACACCTTTCTGAGCTACAAGAAAGTGGATAAAACTCAAAGAATACTGGGAAACCACCTGCAAAGCGCTATGTGGAAGCGAGTACTATGCTTCGCCTCCTCTAACTGATCTGCATTTGAATGCTTCCCAGGGAGTCTGTATCCCCTGGCCTGGGCCACGAAGCCAGGTCCCTGGATGTCCTTAACTCTGCCCTAGGCTTTGTCTATGGGGGGAGGGGGGGTGACACTTCCAATTAGCCCGATATTGCCCTTCAATAATCTCCTTAGAGGAAACTTTCCCTCCCAAAGATGTTTTATTACATTTAGAGAACATCAGTTAGCTCCTATATCACATCCTCTGGTAAGGATGGTGTCTGTTTCTCGTCAGCAAGGATAATTATTATTCCCCCATATATGCTTGTTTTTTTCCTAAAGGAGGATGGTGCCATCTGTCTCTGTTGTGTTCAGGGGGAAACAGAATATGCTATGAGCTTGGATTTAGGGAAAGGAAGGGGTCCCTTCAGCTTTTATTGAGAGCGGGCTTTGGCTTATAAAATGAGACAAAGGTTAGGGAGAGAAGTTGATGATGGCGTTGCTGACACACCACCATCCTGGTTTCCTTCATTTGTATTTGTGAAGATAGCCCACTTTATAAATTCATTACTTTTTCCATAATACTCTTATTGGAAAAACAAGTAACTACTCAGCAATCATTCAATGCTTATAAAAGTGAGAAATTGTAACAAAGACCACAGCACAGTATCTGGACCCGTCAGTCCTCTCCTTTGCTTTCTCATTACCCTGAGCATTACGTAGTAATGGCATGGAGTGAATCAGGTTATACATGCCTCACGGGGCCGAAGATTCCCCACTGAGCATCTAGGGATAGTAAGAGAAAATAAACTTCACAAATCCCCAAAGTGGAGCTCAAGAGTTTGGAGCAGTGAGCCCCTGAGTTCAGAAGTGTGAGGAAAAAAAACAAATCTATGACCATGAATCTATGGTGGGCCATAGATTCCGTCTGCACCAAAGATCCTACACCCTTCCTGATGAAAGCTGCAGTGCTGGGCGCCCTTACTCCCTTCTCAACCTTAAGGAAAACATACAGCTGATCACACCACAACTCCTCTCCTCTCCCCATGTGACCTGCGCTGGATGGAATGTAGGAGGACATGCCAGTAGGGGACACAGAACCCCTGGCTCTGTGTTTTGGGAAGTGGTGTTGGCAGGGATTGGAGCTCTCAGCAAGGCTGCCGTGGGTGTTGGCTCACCTCCCTGCTCCTGTGAAAAGTGTTCACAGATTACCTGCCTTTCTTTCCTACCTCCATCCCAGAGGGGCGGTAGGAAGCCCTGAGTGGGTGGTACGAGGGCATGGATGTGTGTAGTCACCACAACTCTCTGACTGTGGGGCACTGTGGACCCAGGGTCTGATGGTGCTGCTAAAGCAAGATGAGTCCTCTGCTCTTGCCCCTCCCGACAGGAGGTGGCTAAAGGGAAGGGAGAGCCGTGAAAGGCCTCAGCAGAGCTGGAGGGGAAGGAGAATACACTGTGTCCAGGCTTGGGGAGGAAATCTCCATGTACGTTCAAGTAACACTCCCATCACTCTCTAGCCACTGGAGGGGAACTGGATTCAAAGCTAGGGACCTGAAAATGGACCCGTGAGCTGGGTCACCCCACCTTCTGCCCTCCAGGCAGTCCAGCTCTGAAGGGGGTCAGAAACAAGATAAGTTCCCTCTTAAAAGTGGCTTTTTTAGATATTAGAAAAGTATCCATTGTACAGTGGATGCAGAACTGGGTGGAGGACAGGGATGTTGCTGTGCTTGGATACTGAGATGGACATGCTAAGGCCTAATACTACGGTAGGTGCTACTTAAACATCTGCTATAGCTGTGATATTCATCTGTTTTGAAACAAACGTTGAACTAAAAATAAATAAATTCTCCCTGCTGGCTGGTCACCCTGCACAGGGATTTAACTCCTCACTGAGACTGCATGTTGCCTGACTCAATGACATCAGTGCAAGGCATGTGGGTCAAATGGCCCTCAATGAAGGGAATGTTCACAGTGCGGCCACACAGGGCCTGCGGAAGAATGAGGAGACAATGAGGAAAAGGTCAGGATTGAATGTGTGGAAAGGAGGGAAACTAACAGAGGGGAAAGAATGACCCAGTGGGTGGGAAGGCACAGGAGTGTCTATCACTAATCACTAATCAAGCTACTCTCACTCCCTGCCTCACTCCCCAACTACTTGACTCGAGCGCTACCTGCTGGTGACTTACTAGAACACTGACAAAGTAAGATGGACTTGGTGCCATCCTGGCAAGAGTGTGTGTATGTGTGTCCTTGGGACAAGTAGTGGAGAGGGAGAGCTTGTCTTTGAGCACAAAAACAATGATGCCTTCAGGGATGTTCTGAGGCCTGCCAAACTCCTTTTTGGCCTTCCTTTCAGCCATTCTTTCTGACATTGTGCAGGATCTTGTACTCAATGCAAGCAGGTAGCCTATCAGGGTTGAGGTGTCCTCCGTGGTCGTTAGTTACAGTCATGGGATATCTTCTTCAGGATACACAAAGTGCATGCACCACAGGTGGTTCTGCAATTTATGACAAGGGTGCAGGTTTTCTGGGCTCACTTTGGACCACTACTCAGCCCATTGAAGCCAAGATGGCCAAACATTCTAAAGACTTTCCGTATCCCTCCACATCCAAATGGCTTTGTTTAACGCCATTAAAGGGCAGAGTGGGGCTTCCCTGTGGCGCTTCCCTCGTGGCGCGGTGGTTAAGAATCTGCCTGCCGATGCAGGGAACATGGGTTCGAGTCCTGGTCCAGGAAGATCCCACGTGCTGCAGAGCAACTAATACCGTGTGCCACAACTACTGAGCCTGCGCTCTAGAGCCCGTGAGCCACAACTACTGAGCCCGCATGCCACAACTACAGAAGCGCACATAACTAGAGCCTGTGCTCCGCAACAAGAGAAGCCCGTGCACCGCAACGAAGAGTAGCTCCGGCTCTCCACAACTAGAGAAAGCCTGCGCGCAGCAACAAAGACCCAACACAGCCAAAAATAAATAAAGTAAATAAATTTTAAAAATAAATAAAGGGCAGAGTGTGGAGTGATGGCTGAAAAAGAAGAGCCACAAAGAAGTGGAGTCACGCAAAAGGAGGAGTCCCCATGAAATAGAGAAAGGAGCCACTGAGCCACCTGTTGTGCCATTTGCACCTGGAGGAGAGAGGAGGTTGGGGTCAATGTAGCCACACCAGTTTTTCAGCTGCCTTGGCTCCCATATCCAGGCCCTGAGAATCAACCTTTATCTCCTACAGATAAGTCCACATTTACAGAGCAAGTAAAGCCTGGGGAAAATTCCTATCTGCTTTTTATTATATAATTAATAACACTGCTCACTCATTTAAAAAATGTGATTCTCCTAACTTGAAGTTCAGATAGGATGAGTAACCACACAAGTAGAAAATCCAGGACCAGAGAACTCTATTTCTGTAGAGTTAGAAGGTGACTCTAAAGACGGTGACCTTCCTTATGCTCCCATAGACAAAGACTACTCATCCAGAGAGGCAGTGGCTCAGAAGTGCCAATGACTGGCCATGGGTCATATGACAAGTTACACCTGATTTACAGATCTTCACTTTTCACTAGGAGCTGCTCTGCACTCTGAAGTAATAAAGCAATACAGTCTAGCATTCCACCCTCTGACCTCCACCTTCAGTTTCCAAATTGTCCTCCACTGGCCAATTTGTCAAGGAATTACAGTTCATTGGTCCTGACGGTTTCTCCTTCTCCATCAACAGCCTCTGGTCTTCTCTCTCTCTCTCTCTCTCTCTCTCTCTCTCTCTCTCTCTAGATGTTATGGGCTGAATTGTGTCCTCCGCACAAATTCATATACGAAAGTCCTGACCCCCAGTACCTAGGAATGTAATGGTATTTGGAGGTAAGGTCTTTAAAGAGGTGATTAAGTTAAAATGAGGCCCTTAGGGTGGGATCCTAATCCAGTATGACTGGTGCCTTTTTTAGTTTTTGCCGTGCCGTGGCATGGGGAATCTTAGTTCCCTGACCAGGGATCGAACCCATGTCCCCTGCAGTGGAAGCATGGAGTCTTAACCACTGGATCGCCAGGGAAGTCCCAATGGTGTCCTTATAAAAGGAAGAGATACCAGGATGGGCACACATGGAGAAAGGCACAGCAAGAAGGCAGCCATCTGCAAGGCAAGAAGAGAGGCCTCAGGAGAAACCAAATCTGCCTACACCTTGATCTTGGACTTTTAGCCTCCAGAACTATGAGAAAATAAATTTCTGTTGTTTAAACCACCCAATCTGCAGCATTTTGTTAGGGCAGTTCTAGCAAACTAACAGAGTGGTCTTCATGGTTCATCAGCTAAGCAACATTCTAAACACCCTCACGTCATTCTTGTTTCATCATTCCTGTCCGGCTAAAGTCCAAACTCTCTGCCTCTTCCATGCCTGACCTCTGGTAAGTGGTGGAGACCCACTAGATAAAATTACACAAACGACTATATTGTGCTACCGTAGTTCTATGGTCTACAACTAATGGGCATCTCCAATACTGCATGGAATTCATACTTTCATTCATCCTATATACTTGGTAAGTTCCTTCTATGTGCACTCAGGATACATAAGTGAACAAAGCTCCCTGTTTTTCGGAGCTTATATCACTGGTTCCACTGTCAACTCTCTTATGCTTAACGAAACGATTTCAAACATTCTCCACTTTGACAAACTTCTGTCCCCCAACCTCAGCAGATGTGCTGGATGCCACTTCACAGAGGACATAAAAGCCATTAGAAGAGAACTTTTTGTTACCAAACTCTAAAACATTTGCCACCCTTCCTCCTTCCTTCCTGTTATAGTGAAAAAAGTTTCCCAGGGGATAATCCTTCTTGGACTTTTACAGTTGGGAAAGGTGCCTTTACTTCCCCAGGCATACATTTTAGTCTATGTTGTGACTTTTGGCTTAATTATCTATTTTCTTCCAGAACAGGTATTCGCTGCTTTATCACTAGCCTTAGGGGCTTAGGATTTAGTTGGTACTCAAGAGCCATTTGGGAAATGAATGAGAAATGAGAGAGCTAGCTGGAGAGAGGGCACCCACAGCATGTCCTAGGACAGAGCCACCAGAAAGGACAGGAGTCTGAGGGATGCCCCCCTTAGGCTGTCTATTGGGAGCCACCACAGGTTTCACCTCAGGAAACTTGCTCTGCCCCTGTGGCTTCTGGAAGACAAGAGCTGGAGATTTAGCCTCACATATGAGGTTCTAGCACAGCTTTCTGGACATGTTGGGAACCCTGCAGTGCCCCTGCCAAAGGGACTCTTCTGCCAGCTCCTCTATCAGTGTTCAGCGGGCAGGGCTCAGCTCTGGGGGCCTGTGAGGCTGCTCCAGCCAGGAGAAGCTTGGAACCTCAGATCCCCTGGGCACAGCCTCGGCCTCAGAATGTCTTCCAAGGGCTGCTCGTGGTCTGGGCCTGCTGGAGTCAGGACCTCCCTTCTCTGCTGCAGCTCCATGAAGATAACAGTGGTAGTAACGATTATGATATTTAATACAGAAAACTGCATATTTAATCCCCAAATCTCATCTACTAACTGGAGAATATTCATATATTTTAATAACATAGTCATGAAGAACAGAACAAACAGGTAAGCACTTTATACAAATTTAAGGCCTGGCCTTGTTAGAGTTGCCACATGGACTTGGCAAATAACACTGTCCAGAGCCCCCCAGAGTCCCAGTGCCTTAGAAATATCAAGACTGCCTCAGTGAGACCTCAAAGTGGCCCCTTTCCACTAAAGTTGAGGGGTTGGTATCTCAAACTCTCTACAGGACCAATGTTCTTTTTGGATATGCTTTTATATAATTATATCAAAGACATCACTGTACAGTTTATTTCTATATAATATTTATCATGGAAATCTTTCCAGGGCAGTTCACATAGACTGACCTAATTTTGTATTTGGAGTGTGACATAGTTTAACTGACTACTTGACAATTTTTTCAGGTGTTTTTAAACTTAAGGATCAGAGAAGTAGCACCTCCCAAATGGGAACTCCTGGACAAAGGGTTGTCTGCAGAAATGCGAAGGAGCAGAGCCCAGGCTACGTTGCTAAGTCTGTCCCTAGCACAGAGGAGAAATCACACAGCACACCTGAAGCTCTCTCTAGAGCACCTGAATCTTAGCAAGTTGTTTGGCAGATCATAGCTACTCTGTGAAATGTATAAATAAATGATATAAATAATCGCGACTCTCATTTCACTTAGTTTCAGACTACCTCTGGTGACAGTGTTTAAGGCATAGGTAAAACAATGTTATAAAGACAAAGATAACTTGTAAAAAAAACAATAAAGTGAGGGATGGGGAAAGGGATGTTCCCTGATTTTCAGACATAATTTTCACCCAAGGAAAATCACAACACTTCATTTCAAAAACTCTTTCCAGTGTAGGGATTAGATTTAGGCAAGCTAGAAACTTGCCTCAGATACAAATAGAGAAGGGGTGCCAAGTGACTTAGTAATAAGGAGAAGTAATATATTATTGCAATGTTTTAAAAAATTAGAATTAATGATAAAAAACCCTTGATGAACATACAAAAATTATAAATGAAGACAAAATCTGGCACCACAATTACAAAAGCTTAAGAGCTGTACAAGTGGGGGAGGGAGGAGGGCTTCTAGCACAAAGTTAAAGTTTGACAAATTCCATGCATTCTATACATTTCTGACCAAAGAAACCTAAATGTACTTACTTGCTAAATATCTGGACACCTTTCAGACAACACTGCTAAAACAGGGTGTGATGTGTTTACCTGTGATACTGAAGCTTTTATAGTGAAAAGTTTTGGTCACTTTTCAGTCTCAATACATACAGAAGCACTTGATGAAAATTTTGACTCTGTCAAAAGAGAAAGAGGTAGCCCCATAAAAATGTGCCAACATGGTGGTTATCATTGCTGTCAATCAAAGAAGAAATATCAAAATATTGGCCTGCCACAGAATCTTATTTTCAAACTGTGGGACAGGAAGAATATCCCCTATAATTTGGAAATGCATTAGGGATGAGATGGAGAAAAGAATTAATATAAATCAGAAATTTATATGCTGTTTCTCAATAACTGTTTCAGTAAGCTAAAGTTAAATTAAGATGGTAATTCTCTCAATTGAAAATAAGATAAGAAGTAATTCTGACAAAATTATTGTTGAATTTTCTTTCAAAAACCGTACATTTTAACAAATTGTGGTTTTGGTATAAGTAAAATGTTTACAGCTACAATAATCTGAGTTTTAATACACCCACTTTTCAATACTTTTAAACTACTATAACGTTGTATAAGAAATGAACCATTGGCGGAGATCACCTTCCTCCCCACAGATACACCAGAAATACATCTACGCATGGAACAACTCCTACGGAGCACCTACTTACTGAATGCTGGCATAAGACCTCAGACCTCCCAAAAGGCAAGGAACCCCCCACGTACCTGGTTAGGGCAAAAGAAAAAAATAAACAGAGACAAAAGGATAGGGACGGGTCCTGCACCAGCGCGAGGGAGCTGTGAAGGAGGAAAAGTGTCCACACACTAGGAAGCCCCTTCGCGGGCGGAGACTGCGGGTGGCGGAGTGGGGGAACTTCGGAGCCGCGGAGGAGAGCACAGCAACAGGGGTGCGGAGGGCAAAGCGGGGAGATTCCAGCGCAGAGGATCGGGGCCGACCGGCACTCACCAGCCGAGAGGCTTGTCTGCTTGCCCGCCGGGGCGGGCGGGGCTGGGAGCTGAGGCTCCAGCTTCGGTCGGAGCACCGGGAGAGGACTGGGTTGGCGGCGTGAACACAGCCTGCAGGGCGTTAGTGCACCGCGGCTAGCCGGTAGGGAGTCCGGGGAAAAGTCTGGACCTGCCGAAGAGGCAAGAAACTTTTTCTTCCCTCTTTGTTTCCTGGTGTGCGAGGAGAGGGGATTAAGAACGCTGCTTAAGGGAGCTCCAGAGACGGGCGCGAGCTGCGGCTAAAAGTGCGGACCCCAGAGACAGACATGAGACGCTAAGGCCGCTGCTGCCGCCACCAAGAAGCCTGTGTGCGAACACAGGTCACTATCCACACCCCCCTTCCAGGGAGCCTGTGCAGCCCGCCACTGCCAGGGTCCCGGGATCCAGGGACAACTCCCCCGGGAGAACGCACGGCGCACCTCAGGCTGGCAATCTCGCCCCGCACTCCGTGACCCTCCCTACCCCCGCCTGAGTGAGCCAGAGCCTCCGAATCAGCGGCTCCTTTAACCCCATCCTGTCTGAGCAAAGAACAGACGCCCTCAGGCGACCTACACGCAGAGGCGGGGCCAAATCCAAAGCTGAGCCCCTGGGAGCTGTGAGAACAAAGAAGAGAAAGGGAAATCCCTCCCAGCCAACTCAGAAGCAGCGGATTAAAGCTCCACAATCAACTTGATGTACACTGCATCTGTGGAATACATGAATAGACAACGAATCATCCCAAATTAAGGAGCTGTGTGGATGAAAGGCTCTTGGTGCTGCAGCCAGGAGTTAGTGCTGTGCCTCTGAGGTGGGAGAGCCAACTTCAGGACACTGGTCCACAAGAGGCCTCCCAGCTGCACATAATATCAAACGGCGAAACTCTCCCAGAGATCTCTATCTCAACGCCAGCACCCAGCTTCACTCAACGACCAGCAAGCTACAGTGCTGGACATCCTATGCCAAACAACTAGCAAGACAGGAACACAACCCCACCCATTAGCAGAGAGGCTGCCCAAAATCATAATAAGTCTACAGACACCCCAAAACACACCACCAGACGTGGACCTGCCCACCAGAAAGACAAGATCCAGCCTCATCCACCAGAACACAGGCACTAGTACCCTCCACCAGGAAGCCTACACAACCCACTGAACCAACCTTAGCCACTGGAGACAGACACCAAAAACAACAAGAACTATGAACCTTCAGCCTGCAAAAAGGAGACCCCAAACACATTTTGCTTATCTAGCAAAATGAAAAGACAGAAAAACACACAGTAGATGAAGGAGCAAGATAAAAACCCACCAGACCTAACAAATAAAGAGGAAATAGGCAGTCTACCTGAAAAAGAATTCAGAATAATGATAGTAAAGATGATCCAAAATCTTGGAAATAGAATAGACAAAATGCAAGAAACAGTTAACAAGGACCTAGAAGAACTAAAGATGAAACAAACAATGATGAACAACACAATAAATGAAATGAAAAATACTCTAGATGGGATCAATAGCAGAATAACTGAGGCAGAAGAACGGATAAGTGACCTGGAAGATAAAATAGTGGAAATAACTACTGCAGAGCAGAATAAAGAAAAAAGAATGAAAAGAACTGAGGACAGTCTCAGAGACCTCTGGGACAACATTAAACGCACCAACATTAGAATTATAGGGGTTCCAGAAGAAGAAGAGAAAAAGAAAGGGGCTGAGAAAATATTTGAAGAGATTATAGTTGAAAATTTCCCTAATATGGGAAAGGAAATAGTTAATCAAGTCCAGGAAGCACAGAGTCCCATACAGGATAAATCCAAGGAGAAATACACCAAGACACATATTAATCAAACTGTCAAAAATTAAATACAAAGAAAGCATATTAAAAGCAGCAAGGGAAAAACAACAAATAACACACAAGGGAATCCCCATAAGGTTAACAGCTGATCTTTCAGCAGAAACTCTGCAAGCCAGAAGGCAGTGGCAGGACATATTGAAAGTGTTGAAGGAGAAAAACCTGCAACCAAGATTACTCTACCCAGCAAGGATCTCATTCAGATTTGATGGAGAAATTAAAACCTTTACAGACAAGCAAAAGCTGAGAGACTTCAGCACCACCAAACCAGCTCTACAACAACTGCTAAAGGAACTTCTCTAGGCAAGAAACACAAAAGAAGGAAAGGACCTACAATAACGAACCCAAAACAATTAAGAAAATGGGAATAGGAACATACATATCGATAATTACCTTAAATGTAAATGGACTAAATGCTCCCACCAAAAGACACAGATTGGCTGAATGGATACAAAAACAAGACCCATATATTTGCTGTCTACAAGAGACCCACTTCAGACCTAGAGACACATACAGACTGAAAGTAAGGGGATGGAAAAAGGTATTTCATGCAAATGGAAACCAAAAGAAAGCTGGAGTAGCAATTCTCATATCAGACAAAATAGACTTTAAAACAAAGACTATTAGAAGAGACAAAGAAGGACACTACATAATGATCAAGGGATCGATCCAAGAGGAAGATATAACAATTGTAAATATTTATGCACCCAACATAGGTGCACCTCAATACATAAGGCAAATACTGACAACCATAAATGGGGAAATCGACAGTAACACATTCATAGTAGGGGACTTTAACACCCCACTTTCACCAATGGACAGATCATCCAAAATGAAAATAAATAGGGAAACACAAGCTTTAAATGATACATTAAACAAGATGGAGTTAATTGATATTTATAGGACATTCCATCCAAAAACAACAGAATACACATTTTTCTCAAGTGCTCATGGAACATTCTCCAGGATAGATCATATCTTGGGTCACAAATCAAGCCTTGGTAAATTTAAGAAAATTGAAATTGTATCAAGTATCTTTTCTGACCACAACGCTAGGAGACTAGATATCAATTACAGGAAAAGATCTGTAAAAAATACAAACACATGGAGGCTAAACAATACACTACTTAATAACGAAGTGATCACTGAAGAAATCAAAGAGGAAATCAAAAAATACCTAGAAACAAATGACAATGGAGACACAACGCCCCAAAACCTGTGGGATGCAGCAAAAGCAGTTCTAAGGGGGAAGTTTATAGCAATACAAGCCCACCTTAAGAAGCAGGAAACATCTCGAATAAACAACGTAACCTTGCACCTCAAGCAATTAGAGAAAGAAGAACAAAAAAACCCCAAAGCTAGCAGAAGGAAAGAAATCATAAAAATCAGATCAGAAATAAATGAAAAAGAAATGAAGGAAACAATAGCAAAGATCAATAAAACTAAAAGCTGGTTCTTTGAGGAGATAAACAAAATAGATAAACCACTAGCCAGACTGATCAAGAATAAAAGGGAGAAGACTCAAATCAATAGAATTAGAAATGAAAAAGGAGAGGTAACAACTGACACTGCAGAAATAAAAGAGATCATGAGAGATTACTACAAGCAACTCTATGCCAATAAAGTGGACAATCTGGAAGAAATGGACAAATTCTTAGAAATGCACAACCTGCCAAGACTGAATCAGGAAGAAATAGAAAATATGAACAGACCAATCACAAGCACTGAAATTGAAACTGTGATTAAAAATCTTCCAACAAAGAAAAGCCCAGGACCAGATGGCTTCACAGGCGAATTCTATCAAACATTTAGAGAAGAGCTAACACCTATCCTTCTCAAACTCTTCCAAAATATAGCAGAGGGAGGAACACTCCCAAACTCCTTCTACGAGGCCACAATCACCTTGATACCAAAACCAGACAAGGATGTCACAAAGAAACAAAACTACAGGCCAATATCACTGATGAACATAGATGCAAAAATCCTCAACAAAATACTAGCAAACAGAATCCAACAGCACATTAAAAGGATCATACACCATGATCAAGTGGGGTTTATTCCAGGAATGCAAGGATTCTTCAATATACGCAAATCTATCAATGTGATAAACCATATTAACAAACTGAAGGAGAAAAACCATATGATCATCTCAATAGATGCAGAGAAAGCTTTTGACAAAATTCAACACCCATTTAGGATAAAAACCCTGCAGAAAGTAGGCATAGAGGGAACTTTCCTCAACATAATAAAGGCCATATATGACAAGCCCACAGCAAACATCATCCTCAATGGTGAAAAACTGAAAGCATTTCCACTAAGATCAGGAACAAGACAAGGTTGCCCACTCTCACCACTCTTATTCAACACAGTTTTGGAAGTTTTAGCCACAGCAATCAGAGAAGAAAAGGAAATAAAAGGAATCCAAATCGGAAAAGAAGAAGTAACGCTGTCACTCTTTGCAGATGACATGATCCTATACATAGAGAACCCTAAAGATGCTACCAGAAAACTACTAGAGCTAATCAATGAATTTGGTAAAGTGGCAGGATACAAAATTAATGCACAGAAATCTCTGGCATTCCTATATACTAATGATGAAAAATCTGAAAGTGAAATCAAGAAAACACTCCCATTTACCATTGCAACAAAAAGAATAAAATATCTAGGAATAAACCTACCTAAGGAGACAAAAGATCTGTATGCAGAAAATTATAAGACACTGATGAAAGAAATTAAAGATGATACAAATAGATGGAGAGATATACCATGTTCTTGGATTGGAAGAATCAACATTGTGAAAATGACTCTACTACCCAAAGCAATCTATAGATTCAATGCAATCCCTATCAAAGTACCACTGGCATTTTTCACAGAACTAGAACAAAAAATTTCACAATTTGTATGGAAACACAAAAGACCCCGAAGAGCCAAAGCAATCTTGAGAACGAAAGAAGGAACTGGAGGAATCAGGCTCCCTGACTTCAGACTATACTACAAAGCTACAGTTATCAAGACGGTATGGTACTGGCACAAAAACAGAAAGATAGATCAATGGAACAGGATAGAAAGCCCAGAGATAAACCCACGCACATATGGTCACCTTATCTTTGACAAAGGAGGCAGAAATGTACAGTGGAGAAAGGACAGCCTATTCAATAAGTGGTGTTGGGAAAACTGGACAGCTACATATAAAAGTATGAGATTAGATCACTCCCTAACACCATACACAAAAATAAGTTCAAAATGGATTAAAGACCTAAATGTAAGGCCAGAAACTATCAAACTCTTAGAGGAAAACATAGGCAGAACACTCTATGACATAAATCACAGCAAGGTCCTTTTTGACCCACCTCCTAGAGAAATGGAAATAAAAACAAAAGTAAACAAATGGGACCTAATGAAACTTAAAAGCTTTTGCGCAGCAAAGGAAACCATAAAGAAGACCAAAAGACAACCCTCAGAATGGGAGAAAATATTTGCAAATGAAGCAACTGACAAAGGATTAATCTCCAAAATTTATAAGCAGCTCATGCAGCTTAATAACAGAAAAACAAACAACCCAATCCAAAAATGGGCAGAAGACCTAAATAGACATTTCTCCAAAGAAGATATACAGACTTCCAACAAACACATGAAAGAATGCTCAACATCACTAATCATTAGAGAAATGCAAATCAAAACTACAATGAGATATCATCTCACACCAGTCAGAATGGCCATCATCAAAAAATCTAGAAACAATAAATGCTGGAGAAGGTGTGGAGAAAAGGGAACCCTCTTACACTGTTGGTGGGAATGTAAATTGATACAGCCACTGTGGAGAACAGTATGGAGGTTCCTTAAAAAGCTACAAATAGAACTACCATATGACCCAGCAATCCCACTACTGGGCATATACCCTGAGAAAACCATAATTCAAAAAGAGTCATGTACCAAAATGTTCATTGCAGCTCTATTTACAATAGCCCAGAGATGGAAACAACCTAAGTGTCCATCATCGGATGAATGGATAAAGAAGATGTGGCACATATATACAATGGAATATTACTCAGCAATAAAAAGAGACGAAATTGAGCTATTTGTAATGAGGTGGATAGACCTAGAGTCTGTCATACAGAGTGAAGTAAGTCAGAAAGAGAGAGACAAATACCGTATGCTAACACATATATATGGAATTTAAAAAAAAAATGTCATGAAAAACGTAGGGGTGAAACAGGAATAAAGACACAGACTTACTAGAGAATGGACTTGAGGCTATGGGGAGGGGGAAGGGTAAACGGTGACAAAGCGATAAAGAGGCATGGACATATATACACTACCAAACGTAAGGTAGATAGCTAGTGGGAAGCAGCCACATAGCACAGGGAGATCAGCTCGGTGCTTTGTGACTGCCTGGAGGGGTGGGATAGGGAGGGTGGGAGGGAGGGAGACGCGAGCGGGAAGAGATATGGGAATATATGTATATATATAACTGATTCATTTTGTTGTGAAGCTGAAACTAACATACCATTGTAAAGCCCAATAAAGATGTTAAAAAAAAAAAAAAGAAATATGTGATCCTTTTAAAAAAAAAAATGTAAATGGACTAAATGCTCCCACCAAAAGACACAGATTGGCTGAATGGATACAAAAACAAGACGCATATATTTGCTGTCTACAAGAGACCCACTTCAGATCTAGAGACATACAGACTGAAAGTAAGGGGATGGAAAAAGGTATTTCATGCAAATGGAAACCAAAAGAAAGCTGGAGTAGCAATTCTCATATCAGACAAAATAGACTTTAAAATAAAGATTATTAGAAGAGACAAAGAAGGACACTACATAATGATCAAGGGATCGATCCAAGAAGAAGATATAACAATTGTAAATATTAATGCACCCAACATAGGAGCACCTCAATACATAAGGCAAATACTAACAGCCATAAATGGGGAAATCGACAGTAACACATTCATAGTAGGGGACTTTAACACCCCACTTTCACTAATGGACAGATCATCCAAAATGAAAATAAATAAGGAAACACAAGCTTTAAATGATACATTAAACAAGATGGACTTCATGGATATTTATAGGACATTCCATCCAAAAACAACAGAATACACATTTTTCTCAAGTGCTCATGGAACATTCTCCAGGATAGATCATATCTTGGGTCACAAATCAAGCCTTGGTAAATTTAAGAAAATTGAAATTGTATCAAGTATCTTTTCCGACCACAACGCTAGGAGACTAGATATCAATTACAGGAAAAGATCTGTAAAAAATACAAACACATGGAGGCTAAACAATACACTACTTAATAACGAAGTGATCACTGAAGAAATCAAAGAGGAAATCAAAAAATACCTAGAAACAAATGACAATGGAGACACAACGACTCAAAATCTATGGGATGCAGCAAAAACAGTTCTAAGAGGGAAGTTTATAGCAATACAATCCTACCTTAAGAAGCAGGAAACATCTCGAATAAACAACCTAACTTTGCACCTAAAGCAATTAGAGAAAGAAGAACAAAAAAACCCCAAAGTTAGCAGAAGGAAAGAAATCATAAAAACCAGATCAGAAATAAATGAAAAAGAAATGAAGGAAACAATAGCAAAGATCAATAAAACTAAAAGCTGGTTCTTTGAAAGGATAAACAAAATTGATAAACCATTAGCCAGACTGATCAAGAAAAAAAGGGAGAAGACTCAAATCAATAGAATTAGAAATGAAAAAGAAGAAGTAACAACTGACACTGCAGAAATACAAAAGATCATGAGAGATTACTACAAGCAACTCTATGCCAATAAAATGGACAACCTGGAAGAAATGGACAAATTCTTAGAAAGGCACAACCTGCCAAGACTGAATCAGAAAGAAATAGAAAATATGAACAGACCAATCACAAGCACTGAAACTGAAACTGTGATTAAAAATCTTCCAACAAGCAAAAGCCCAGGACCAGATGGCTTCACAGGCGAATTCTATCAAACATTTAGAGAAGAGCTATCACCTATCCTTCTCAAACTCTTCCAAAATATAGCAGAGGGAGGAACACTCCCCAACTCATTCTACGAGGCCACCATCACCCTGATACCAAAACCAGACAAGGATGTCACAAAGAAACAAAACTACAGGCCAATATCACTGATGAACATAGATGCAAAAATCCTCAACAAAATACTAGCAAACAGAATCCAACAGCACATTAAACGGATCATACACCATGATCAAGTGGGGTTTATTCCAGGAGTGCAAGGATTCTTCAATATATGCAAATCAATCAACGTGATACACCATATTAACAAATTGAAGGAGAAAAACCTTATGATCATCTCAATAGATGCAGAGAAAGTTTTTGACAAAATTCAACACCCATTTAGGATAAAAACCCTGCAGAAAGTAGGCATAGAGGGAACTTTCCTCAACATAATAAAGGCCATATATGACAAACCCACAGCCAACATTGTCCTCAATGGTGAAAAACTGAAAGCATTTCCACTAAGATCAGGAAAAAGACAAGGTTGCCCACTCTCACCACTCTTATTCAACACAGTTTTGGAAGTTTTAACCACAGCAATCAGAGAAGAAAAGGAAATAAAAGGAATCCAAATCGGAAAAGAAGAAGTAAAGCTGTCACTCTTTGCAGATGACATGATACTATACATAGAGAATCCTAAAGATGCTACCAGAAAACTACTAGAGCTAATCAATGAATTTGGTAAAGTAGCAGGATACAAAATTAATGCACAGAAATCTCTGGCATTCCTACACACTAAGGATGAAAAATCTGAAAGTGAAATCAAGAAAACACTCCCATTTACCACTGCAACAAAAAGAATAAAATATCTAGGAATAAACCTACCTAAGGAGACAAAAGACCTGTATGCAGAAAATTATAAGACACTGATGAAAGAAATTAAAGATGATACAAATAGATGGAGAGATATACCATGTTCTTGGATTGGAAGAATCAACATTGTGAAAATGACTCTACTACCCAAAGCAATCTATAGATTCAATGCAATCCCTATCAAAGTACCACTGGCATTTTTCACAGAACTAGAACAAAAAATTTCACAATTTGTATGGAAACACAAAAGACCCCGAAGAGCCAAAGCAATCTTGAGAACGAAAAACGGAGCTGTAGGAATCAGGCTGCCTGACTTCAGACTATACTACAAAGCTACAGTAATCAAGACAGTATGGTACTGGCAGAAAAACAGAAATATGGATCAATGGAACAGGATAGAAAGCCCAGAGATAAACCCACGCACCTATGGTCACCTTATTTTTGATAAAGGAGGCAGGAATGTACAGTGGAGAAAGGACAGCCTCTTCAATAAGTGGTGCTGGGAAAACTGGACAGCTACATGTAAAAGTATGAGATTAGATCACTCCCTAACACCATATACGAAAATAAGCTCAAAATGGATTAAAGACCTAAATGTAAGGCCAGAAACTATCAAACTCTTAGAGGAAAACATAGGCAGGACACTCTATGACATAAATCACAGCAAGGTCCTTTTTGACCCACCTCCTAGAGAAATGGAAATAAAAACAAAAATAAACAAATGGGACCTAATGAAACTTAAAAGCTTTTGCGCAGCAAAGGAAACCATAAAGAAGACCAAAAGACAACCCTCAGAATGGGAGAAAATATTTGCAAATGAAGCAACTGACAAAGGATTAATCTCCAAAATTTATAAGCAGCTCATGCAGCTTAATAACAAAAAAACAAACAACCCAATCCAAAAATGGGCAGAAGACCTAAACAGACATTTCTCCAAAGAAGATATACAGACTTCCAACAAACACATGAAAGAATGCTCAACATCACTAATCATTAGAGAAATGCAAATCAAAACTACAATGAAATATCATTTCACAACAGTCAGAATGGCCATCATCAAAAAATCTAGAAACAATAAATGCTGGAGAAGGTGTGGAGAAAAGGGAACCCTCTTACACTGTTGGTGGGAATGTAAATTGATACAGCCACTGTGGAGAACAGTATGGAGGTTCCTTAAAAAGCTACAAATAGAACTACCATATGACCCAGCAATCCCACTACTGGGCATATACCCTGAGAAAACCATAATTCAAAAAGAGTCATGTAACAAAATGTTCATTGCAGCTCTATTTACAATAGCCCAGAGATGGAAATAACCTAAGTGTCCATCACTGGATGAATGGATAAAGAAGCTGTGGCACATATATACAATGGAATATTACTCAGCCATAAAAAGAAACAAAATTGAGCTGTTTGTAATGAGGTGGATAGACCTAGAGTCTGTCATACAGAATGAAGTAAGTCAGAAAGAGAGAGACAAATACCGTATGCTAACACATATATATGGAATTTAAGAAAAAAAATGTCATGAAAAACGTAGGGGTGAAACAGGAATAAAGACAGACTTACTAGAGAATGGACTTGAGGCTATGGGGAGGGGGAAGGGTAAACTGTGACAAAGTGAGAGACAGGCATGGACATATATACAGTACCAAACGTAAGGTAGATAGCTAGTGGCAAGCAGCCGCATAGCACAGGGAGATCAGCTCGGTGCTTTATGACCGCCTGGAGGGGTGGGATAGGGAGGGTGGGAGGGAGGGAGACGTAAGCGGGAAGAGATATGGGAACATATGTATATATATAAATAATTCATTTTGTTGTGAAGCTGAAACTAACATACCATTGTAAAGCAATTATACTCCAATAAAGATGTTAAAATGAAAAAAAAAAGAAATGAACCATTAAAATTTAATTAAATCATTTTAATAAAATACGTGTCCAGATTGTAGATGCGTTTCTCCTTTCCCTGAATTCGACTTTCTTCCCAGAAACAGTCCTGAAATCTGAACACATACCACGACATGCTCTGATTTCGAGCCGTCAATCCCTGCATAAATGGGCACCGGCGTCAACCGGTCTGGCTAAAAGCTCCTACCAGGAAGGGAAGGATGGACGCAGGGGCAGGCGCAGAAATGAAAGGCTCTGTGCGAAGCCGCGGCAAAGCTCCCCTCCGCAGTCAAGCCCGAAAAGGAAGTTTCCTCTCTGCTCTCGCGGCCCCACGCGCTCCCTGGGCCCCGGCGGCGCCTTTCCTGGGCCGGGGCTCCTGCACACGGCGACGCCCGGGTTCTTCCCGTGGGCACTGCGCGGGAGTTCGCGGAGCTGGACCCGGAGGCGGGTCCCGCTGGGTGGGCGGTGCCCGTCGGTCCGTTGGGGCGAGTTCGGGCGCCCCCTCCCGGCCGCTGGGGCGCAGCGAAGGTAGCTTTGAGGGCTTTGCCTCGCGGAGGACCTGAGCTCCCTTTCACGGTGGTCCAGGTGAAGCGCTGAATTTCTGGACTCCTGATCTCGCTGCTGATGGCCGTGGGGATGCTCTGCTCCATCCCTCACATTTTACCCGTTAGTATACATCGCCTTATATTCTTCCAATCATTTCCCATATCCATGTAAGTTGGTAGAGTTAAGTATTTGTTGCCTGAATCCACCAGAGCTTTGGTGGTGTCTACAGAGGACTCCCTGAAATGTCTGTAATCCAATCTGGTGCAGGGGTCAAAACTCTCAAGGGTCTTGTCTACATGCAGCTCATAAATTTATGGTGAGAATTAATTTAACAATATATATGAATCATCTTGGACAATTAAATGATTATTTTATAATTATTAGAATTATTAATTTTGTTGATCACATTTAGGCTCTCAGAAATAATTACCAGTTGATAGTTTTACTTTGCTTATTATGTAAAATAATCAGGATACTTTGCAATTTGTTCAACTCATCTAGAAATTTGTAGGTGGACAAAAATTAATGAAAATATAGGGAATTTGTAACAGCGAGGTATGAGACAACAAAGGAATATCAATATGTTACAAAAAAAGTATAGGGCTTTCCACAAAATAAGGGATGGTTCAACACATGCAGTTTGCACAAGTGTCTATGGTGTGGATAGGGAAGTGGAGTTTGGAATCTGACATATTAGGTTTTGAAACCTGGATTTGCCATTTACTTATCAGATTGTTTTATTCACATAAAGCCTTAGCAGGTGGCTCTTTGAAAATGAGAATATTAACACTCATCAACTATGTTGGAAAGATTAAGTGAGTCCCTTATAAGGGCTACGGAATTTGTAGTTTCTGTCATCATCATTTTTGAAAAAGACTAAAAGTCTGTGTAATTTGTCTGGTAGGTCCTTGGTAATCATGTCCACAGTAGCATTGTAACATTTAATTAGTAATCAATTCAGGATTAATGTGTCGTAAAGAGTGAGGGCAGCATCAAGGTAAGTTTACTCACTGCTCTCGCGGCCCCACTCGCTCCCTCCGCCCCGGCGGCGCCTCGCCCGGGCCTGGGCTCCTGCCCACGGCAACGTGTTCTCCCCGTGTATGCAGCGCCCGAGTCCGCGGTACTGGACAGGGAGGCGGGTCCCACTGGGTGGGCGGTGTCGGTCGGTCCCTTACGGCGAGTTCGGGCGCCGCTCCTGGCCGCTGCGGCGCAGGGAAAAGAGCTTTGCGCGTATTGAGCTGTAGCCCTGGCGCTGTTTCACTGAAACGCTGAATTTGCGGATTCCTGGTCTCTCAGAGGATGGCAATGGTGATGATCAGCTCCATCCACCACATTTTACAGGGCTGGAGAACATCATCCTCGGTGTCATCAGTGAAGAGGCTGGCAGGCCTCTGGTGAGCTTGGTGATGCTGCAGATGTCTGGCTGTGGCGGCCTTTATCCAGCTGTGCTGAAAATCTTCCCGCAAATTAGATTCTTAATTAGGCCAGAATTGTCATTTTCTGTACTTATCTCAATTTTGTTTCCTCACTTTTAAAAAAAATCTCTTCTATTTTGGGCATCAGAGAATGTCACATCTTCAATGCTTTTTTTGTATTATTACACTGGAAATTAAATATATTCATGGAAAATGACAGAAGACTCAATCCAACAGGATGTAGTCATCTAAGTGAGTCAACTCAGGTTGAAATAAAAACCTGAGGCTCAATCTAACTCCGTTTTTTAAGTCTAATAAGAGAACTTAGACGTTTGACCCTGTACTCTATTTTGACACTTCTTAAATTGCACCAAAATATATCTAGCCACACCTCTCTGCATTTCTTTTTTAAGGGTCTAAAACATAAGATTTGAATTCTTCCACAATTATTTACAGAACTATAGCTCTCGTTTTCTGACATAGTCTGCAGATAATGGTGGCATAATACTGAACAACGGGTTAATTCATACAGACCTCTTCATTCTGTCACCAAAAATGTTCTGACTGCACATATATGTGACAGTGTGCTTGGCAATGTGGATTCCAGGAAAGTAAGGCAGGGATGGTGACTGCCCTCCAGGGAGCAGGGAGGACAGACTTTAGAGGCAGGATTAGGATGAAGGAAGCACCATGTGCTCAGTGCAACTGAGGGCCAGTGCTCAGAGCTGATGAAGAGGAGGGCCTGGGAGCAGCAGAAGGCTCCACTCTGACAAAGGTCTGTGGCTCCTGAATTTAAATGACATCAGACTTTCACTTCCTCTTTTAAAAAATTGAGTCAACTTTAGTAGTGGTCACACAGGACATTGCATAGATCAAATAAAATAAAGTCTGCAAGTTACAGGCTGAGAATCCGAACAGAGTGAATGATAGCAGCCTTTTGTATTAATACAACAAATAGTAACCTGTATAGTCCACCCTCAGCCCAGCCAAGAGAAGCTCTGACTGCAGGTCTCTTAACACTGTCAGGGGTCTGCACGTTGAGGCCCCAAGTGCAAACTCTAGGAGAAGGATTGCCTGCAGGACCGTGAAGGAGCAGAGCCCAAGTTTCCACCCTTAGAGCAGTACCTAGTACATTATGGAGAGAAATCTTACAGCAATTGAAGCTCTTTGCAGAGAACCAGCATCTATGAAAGTTGTCTGATAAAACATAGCTGCTCTGTGAATACTGTAAATGAGATAAGCAGTCCCTTTCCTCATCCTGAGTTAGTTTCAGACCACCTCTGATGCTAATTTTTAAGACACAGATTAAATTATACTTCAAAAACAAACTCATAGAAAAAGAAATCAGATTTGTGGTTACCAAAGGGCAGGGGGTGGGGAGATAGGAGATCAGATGAAGGCAGTCTGAGGTATTTTTTTTCTTAAAAAGTAAAGAGACACAGATTTTTAAAAAGAAGATTTAGAGAGAAGGAAAATGGTTAAAATGTATATATATGGTCTGCATGTTGAGTCCCCCAAATGCAAACTCTAGGAGAGGGATTGCCCACAGGACTGTGAAGCAGTCTTAGAAAGGTGCCTGGTACATTATGGAAAGAAATCTTAACAGCCCTTGAATAATTTTGCAGAGAACCAGCATCTAGGAAAATTGTCTCACACACACAAAAAATGACTGCTCTGTGAATAGTATAAATGAATAGTACCTCATCCTTAGTTAGTCTCAGACCACCTCTGGTGATATTATTTTAAGACAAAGATTGTTTTAAACGTTAAAGAGACCAGGAAATTGGTTATAAAATGTAGATGGGGGAGAGGGTGACAAGATTTTCACCTATACTTTCATCCAGGGAAGTACTTTCTCAACAGTACTTCAAAAGCTATTTCCTAGGTTAGTTTTAGGGTTAAGTGAAAAGGACTTTCTTTAAGCATGGAATGTAAGAAGGCACCAAATCTAAGATGTCAAGATAAATAATATTTTAATTCAATATTGAAAACTGAAAATGACAAAGCATGCCTGCTGAACAAAACATCAAAATTTTAAATAAAGACAAGAAATGACCCTGCATTTGCATGACTGTGAGTGTCTTACAAAGGAAGGTTTCACGTTGCCAATGAAATCTGGGCAATTTTCCTTTAATCTATGAAATTCTTACCAAAGAAAATGAAAAGATCAGACCTGGTAAATGTCCTCAATGCTTTGTACAACACACTAACTCTTCTTTGTTCCTTCCTCCCTCTTTCTTTCCTTCTTTCTTTCTTTCCTCCCTTCCTTCCTTCCTTCTTTCTTTCTTTTTTCCTCTCTCTCTTTCTTTCTTCTTTTTTGGGTGCGCCACACTCCATGCGGGATCTTAGTTCCCCCACCAGGGATCGAACCCACATGCCTTGCATTAGAAGCACAGAGTCTTAACCACTGCCCTTTTCTTTCTACAATGCAATCAAGATGGGGTCCTGGGAGAGGTGTTTCAGAAACCCGGGTTAAATAAAAATTATTTAAGACTGTCACAGAGTCACGAGAAATTGTCAAGTATAGAAGTGACCTTGAATATATTAATGAGTTTGCTTCCATTTGCTAAGAGAGTAAAATTATATTATTGTTTTAGTATAAACTATAGTTTAAATAGAGTTTAATAAAATGCTGTGTTTTGATACTCATATATTTTAATATCCTATATCTAATATTTAAAATATTTTCATTAAATATTTCAAAATATAAAAAATTAAAAAATATTTAAGTTACACATAATATAAATTAAATATAAATTTAATTTAAAATTTTCAAAATAAAATGCTGTGAGTTTTAAAATATTCCCACTTTTCAGTTATTCAGTACTTCCTCCCCCACGTTAACGCTGTATCCTTGAAAGACATCATGAAGTCCCAGAGCATCTACAGAGGCGCTCAGCTCCCGCGTCCTCGGCCCCGGTGGTGGCCGCGCTCCGACTCACCCCCAGGGCATCCCCACCCTGTCCGGGCGTCCGACCGCCGCCGCCGCGTTCCCCTTTCTCTGGGCCGTCGCAGCACAGCGCCAGAAACGAGCCCGAATCTGTAAAATCGGCCCCAGCTCGCTCTGATTCCCAGCTTCAAACCCCTCAGAAAACGGCTTCTTTCTCCAAAATGGACTCGCTCAAGTTTCTGTGCGAAAATAAAGCACAAAACTCAGGGGCAGCCCCGAAAATACAAGGTTCCAGCTTCCAACCAGACAAAAATGTCGCTGGCGCGGCCGCGACAAAGTTCCTTCCTCAGCCCTCTGGGCTTCCGAAATGAATGTTTTTCTCTCACTATTAAAGCAGCACAAAGTTGGTCTCTGAGGCTTCAACGCCTTTTCTCTCGAGCTGCCAGACCCGCTGAAAACTGCAGACTCTCAGAAATCGGCGTTTCCCTAACAAAATCGATTAAAAAAGACATCCTGCGCCCTCTTGCGGCCGCCTAGAGAAGCGCGCTGTCCCAGGACCCAGGGAAGGAACCTTTTGCTGCTTGTTTAGCAGTGCCCGCCCGCTGGCTCTGTGGCTCACTGAAATTCTCAATGGCCCAGATCTATTTGCTAGTGGCAGGAGTGATGCTCTGCTCCATCCCTGCTTGCTCTCTTGGCAACAAAGAAATCTTCATATATTTAAGACAGATGAAGAGGATCCCCTTTCAGTCGTGCCTAGAGGACAGAACCGACTTCAAAGTTCCTTGGAAAAGAGAGAATATCACCCAAATCCAGACGACTCAAGGCACCCGTTTATTGTCAACTGATGCTCCAACAGAACTTCAACCTCTTCACCACGGAGGGCAGCCATGCTGCTTGGAACAACACCCTCCTCGATAAACTTCTCTCTAACCTTGATCAGAGGCTGGACCGACTGGAGCAGCTGAGAAAAGGCAATCTAGATTGTCTCGATTTGGGACTTGCTGCCCAGGAGTATTTCCACGGAATCCATCTCTACCTGAAGGCAAAGGAATACAGCCCCTGTGCCTGGGAGGTTGTCAGAGTGGAAACTGAAAGGTCCTTTCCTTCATGTAAGAATCCTCAAAGAAATGTCAACAAATAAAACGAAAATTATATTTGTGACACTCTAATCAGATTAGTGTTTGCTTAGTGTTCCAAAGCAATCTTGATTCATATTTCCTCACAAGCTGATAAATGTCTGAAATGAAAATCATACTTTTACAAAAATATATTTAGACAGAAGAACACAATCTCTTTTCTTAAATAAACAATTTCATAATAATAAAAGGCCTGTTTAGGTTTTTTGGGGGTATTGCTATTTTCAACCTATGAAGTTTATTTTCTTTTTGTGTAAAGTTTTTAGGATAGTATGTTGTTAAAGGTATTTGTCAGTTAACTTAATGCTGCTGCTGTAACAGGTAAACAGCAAACTGTCAGGAATTTGATCATAATAGAAATGTATCTTTTCTTCTTTTAAGGGCACAATGCAGGCCTTCCTGATCAGGTGAATATTCTGGTTGGCTCTGCTCCAAAGAGTGATTCGAGGACATGGGTACCCACTATTGTGTGGATTTTTCCATCATCAACAGGTGACTCCAAATTTGTCTGTAGTACTTGAATCTATTCCACTCAGTGGTAAAGGGAAAAAGTCTGGCGGACCGCGTGGATGTTTTCAAGGGCCAGCACTATACAGGGCAAGAGCACTTCTGCTCATATTGCGTGGCCAAGAGCACTTCTGCTCATATTGCGTGGCCTGGATTTATCCTCATGGTAATCTAATTGCAAAGAAGTTGGGAAATTATTGGATGACTAATGGATGAGGAGACAAGTTCAGGGCATGAGACCACTTTTCATCTTTACACTATTTGTCCTAGTGAAGTTCTGGGTGGGGTGGAGGGGAACAACTAATGTTCTTGCTTGCACACACTTCATTAAAAACAATCTGACAAAAAATTCTTATTCCACAGTTTCAGCTTGGGGAAGATGATATGGATGTGACTCAGAGTTCACAGCATCATAGACTATTTGAAAGAAACATTCAAGTTGATGCCCAAAGGCATGGCCTATGAGGAAAATATCCACAAGTGTAGACACATTACAAGTTGTTTCCTTATTTCCTGAGGGAGACAAGAAAAGTATGATCAGTCAGCTCCTTGCAAGTACTTGAGAATCACTGAGTGAAGAGTGAGTCTTCCACTCACCAGATCTTCCAAATATTAGAAATGCAAACTTGAAGAAAATATTCCTGCAAACAATCTTTAAAAAAATACCTCACACAAGCTTTCCTGGTGGCACAGTTGTTAAGAATCCGTCTGCCAATGCAGGGGACACGGGCTCAAGCCCTGGTCCGGGAAGATCCCACGTGCCATGGAGCAACTAAGCCTGTGCGCCACAACTACTGAGCCTGTGCTCTAGAGCCCACGAGCCACAACTACTGAGCCCACGTGCCACAACTACTGAAGCCCGCGCACCTAGAGCCCGTGCTCCGCAACAAGAGAAGCCACTGCAATGAGAAGCCTGTGCACTGCAATGAGGAGTAGCTCCCACTCGCCGCAACTAGAGAAAGCCCGCACGCAGCAACGAAGACCCAACACAGCCAAAAAAAAAAACCCCAAAAAACAAAAAAAACCTCACACAATATTCCATTATCACTTCCTCTGTAGAACCATGAAGAACTTTTAAAGTATCTTTAGATTATTGTCTTCTCACATCATATCTATCTAATATATGTTGGTATAATTATTTCTCCTATCATTACCATTATTGTGGATTGATGTTACATGAATATTGATTGAGCTCCTGAAATGACAGGGACTGGACTAGCTGTCTACGAAACGGGGTTGGGTAAGATGGTGTCTCTCCCTTTAAGTATTTTACAGACTTCTGGGAGGTATTCTGAGGATACAATAGGTCAGGTCATGTCTTACTATTTGGACTTCTTCAACAAAAGAGCATAGACTGGGTAGTTTGTAAAGAGCAGAAATGTACTGCTCACAGTTCTAGAGTCTGGAAATCCAAGATCTGGGTGTCAGCGTGGTCCAGTTCTGGTGAGAGGCTGCTTCAGGTCTCACACTGCAGAGTTCTCCTTGTATCAGCACAGGGCAGAAGAGGGAGGGATTTATCTTGACCTGTTTTATAACGGCCCTAATTCCATTTGTGAGGTCTCCATCTTCACAGCATAATCATGTCCCAAAGGGTCCGCCACCTGATATCACCACTTTGGTGGTTAGGACATCAATATATGAATTTAAAGGTCTTTAAAGGTTACACGCATCTAGAAATAAGAATATAGTCATACTGAGCAGAATGAGCAGGTTAGCAGGCAAAAAGAGTAGACGAAGGACTCAGAATCCAAACTCTTGATTTACAACCTGCCATAATGCTTTAATTATTATATGTCAAATATTGGAAATCAAACTGAAAAGGAGCCCACTGTCTCATGGGATGGAATGAAAACACAGGATGAAAATATTCATCATTTTTTGTAAGGAGTCTCCAAAAAATCTCAGGATAAAGGTAGTAATTATCACATTAGTAAAGATCCACGAAAGAGTAATGTGGTAAATGTCTGGTTGCTGTGAGCTATGAGGATCAGAGAGAGTTTGAGTTTAGATCCTTGGCTCTGTATATGACACCAGTCTAGTTATTTTCTATTGTGACATACTAGTGGACAAATTAGAGACAAGGCCATCCTTGTATGTTTAATATAGTTCTGGGCACAGGCTGAAAATTGTGCTGATCTTGCAACTTGAATCCCCAGCCACATGCACCTTAAAGGAAAGAGAATCCAAGTGATTTTAGCAATAAACTCAGTAGGCATTATTGATATCAGCAGGAGTAGAGTGAAAATGTTAGCCATTGTCTGTTATAATCCCAGTAAATATGGCTGTGAGGAAGCAAAATAGATTGGTCATTCGTAAATGTCTGCCAGGAGGAGGAGAAAATCTCAGAAAGTGTTTTAGTAAAATTACTTGTTGAGTCAAAAACTACTAGAACTTATGAATTAATTAAGCAAGGTAACAGAATACAAGATTAACATACAGAAATCTGTTGCATTTCTTTACACTAATGATGAAATATCAAAGGAAAAAGTAAAAATACAATCCCTTTTAAAATCTCATCAAAAAAATAATAAAATACTTAAGAATAAACCTGACCAAGGAGGTGAAAGACTTATAACCAAGAACTATACAACATTGATAAAGGAAACTGAAGATGATTCAAAGGAATGGATAGTTATCCTATGGGCCTGGATGGGAAGAATTAATGGCCATACTACACAAAGCAATCTACAAATTCAGTGCGATCCCTATCAAATTACCCATGACATCTTTCACAGAACTAGAACAAATAATCCTAAAATCTATATGGAACCACAAAAGACCCAGAATTGCCAAAGCAATCCTTAGGAGAAAGAACAAAGCTGGAGGTATAACCCTTCCAGACTTCAGACAATGCTACAAAGCTAGAGAAGTCAAAACGGCATGGTATTGGCACAAAACCAGACATATGGATCAGTGGAACAGAATACAGAGCCCAGAAATAAACCCACACACCTACAGTCAATGAATCTTTGACAAAGGGGGCAAGAATGTACAATGGAGAAAAGACAGTCTCTTCAGCAAGTGGTTTTGGGGAAGCTGGACAGCCATAATTAAATCAATTAAGTTAGAATACTTCCTCACACCATACACAAACATAAACTCAAAATGGCTTAAAGACTTAAATACAAGACGTGACACCATAAAACTCCTAGAAGAAAATATAGGCAAAATATTCTCTGACATATATTGTAGCCATATTTTCTTAAGTCAGTTTCCCAAGGCATAGAAATAAAAGCAAAGATAAACAAATGGGACCTAATCAAACTATAAGCTTCTGCATAGCAAAGGAAACCATTAACAAAATGAAAAGACAAGCTATGGAGTGGCAGGAAATATTTGCTAGCTATGCAACTGACAAGGCCTTAATTATACAAACAAAAATATACAAACAACTTATACAACTCAATAACATAGAAATAAACAACCCAATCAAAATATGGGCTGAAGACCTGAATAGACATTTCTCCAAAGAAGACATACAGATGGTCAATAAGCTCATGAAAAGATGTCAACATTGCTCATTATTAGAGAAATGCAAATCAAAACTACAATGAAGTATCACCTCACACCAGTCACAATGGCCATCATCAAAAAGTCTACAAACAATAAATGTTGGAGAGGATTTGGAGAAAAGGGAATCCTCCTACACTGTTGATGGGAATGTAAATTGGTGCAGCCACTATGGAAAACAGGATGGATGTTCCTTAAAAAAAGAAAACTAGAGTTACCATATGATCCAGCAATCCCACTCCTGGGCATATATCTGGAGAAAACTCTATTTCGAAAAGATACATGCACTTCAATGTTTATAGCAGAACTATTCACAATAGCCAAGACATGGAAAGAACCTGAATGTTCATCGACAGATGAATGGAAAGAGAAGATGTGGTATATAAATATACAATGGAATACTACTCAGCCATATAAAAGGATGAAATAATGCCATTTGCAACAACATGGATGGACCTAGAGATGATCATACTAAGTGAAGTAAGACAAAGACAAATATCACATGATATCACTTATATGTGGAATCAAAAAATTATACAAATGAACTTATTTACAAAACAGATACTGATTCACAGACATAGAAAACAAACTTATGGTTACCAAAAGGAAATGGGGGAGACGGATAAATGGAGTTTGAGATTAGCAGGTACAAACTACTATATATAAAATAGAAAAACAACAAGGTCCTACTGTATAACACAGGAAATTATGTTCAATATCTTCTAGTAAACTACAATGGAAAAGAATCTGAAAAAGAATATATATATATCTGAATCGCTTTGCTATACACCAGAAAAACTAACAAACATTGGAATCAACTATACTTCAATGAAAATAAAATAAAATACATAGATGAGTCTATTAAAAAAAATTACTTGCGTGATTACACTGGGCTTGCTGCCAGGGATAATACAGGGAATGGATAGAGTCCAGTTACTAATGAGCTAATTTGCCAAAGATTATCACATACTACCATGTAAAGAGCAGGAATATAGAGGGCTGAGGCCACATGACTTCCTATGCAAAATAAAAGAATTCAAGATGGGAGATGAAAGTTAATTCTTTCCATGATAATAATCAATATTTATCCAGTTATGAGTCAAATACAAAGATGTATTCATTCCATTTAAAAGAACAGACTTGGATTGGAACTTCTGGAGGTCCTTAGGGAAATTTGAACATTAATGAAAAAATATGGAGAATGATTCAATTTTTTTTTTTTACTTTTTTGTTTTATTTTTATTACACACTACAAGATACACTGCATGCTACACAATACACTGCATAACCTTCTAGCAGGGGTAGACAAGCATAACTGAGTTACATTTCATCAATCAGGAAAATGCTTCCTTAATCAATGTTCTCCAAACCCTTTGACACATAGTAACGATTAACTGCAGAGATGCGCCTATTTCTTTCCATCAAATTCCACTGTTATGAATAATGGGCAACCCTTTTTTCCTTGCCCCCGTTAGTGAACCTGTGGATGCGTGCAGTGGCCATTCCCGGGATGAAAAAGCACGCGGCCATGACTGCGATTCCAGGGAGAATCTCGAACCACATCACGACAATTCAATTTTTCATGTTGCCTAAATTACGCATTCTCATTGGGGATGCTCCTATGGGTGCAAACATTAGTTTTCTGGGGTATGAACAAATCTCAGCCATTATAATGGCTTTGGTGTTCAAAGGTCAACCTTATCCAACAAAGTCTTATTCCTTTGTATTCATTTTGCTCTTCAGGTTTTCTTGTATATGATGTGAGAAGCATTGACACTGAGTTCATGGAATATAAACAAATGTCACGCAGGATCAGTGCTACAACCTATGGTGACTTAACTGTTCATTACAGGACTTTCTCGCCATCATTTGCTTGATCTCAAAGTCATAATGTGAGAAGTGTCCTTTACTTACTTATGAGCTGCCATTGGCTGTCTTGTGGATGCTGCTTATGTTTGAGCCTTGGTGTGATTTGGGCTTTGGGAATTAAGCACGAATAGGTTATATTTTATTATTTAATTCTACTAAAGTTATTTAGCACATCACTAATTATGCCTATTTCTAAACAGAAAACTGTTGACAATATCTAGATGAATACCTAGCAGCTAGTGAAGTTAAAAATTTTATGATATGAATCAAAATTAATAGTTAATTACCTAAAAATAAATGCTAAGTAAATAATTTAAATTTTCAGTGGTTTTAGCAGTTCTGATGATTTTATTTAAAATATATCTATACATTGGTACTATTATGAAATATTTATATAAATTTTTATTTGAAATTATAATTTGATATATTACTATTTATATAAGTAAATATATTACATTAAAAGTTACTCTGCATAATTAGGTAAATTTCACTCTATATCAAATACCCTATACAAATTCAAAGTAAAACCAGTATCAAATTTTTATTGAACTGGAAAAAAAATTAGCAAGTGAGCAATAAAATGGACATTACCACAGTCCTAGCATAAATTTCAGCAACTCCCTGGAAAACAAATTAGTTTTAGGTCTCAAGAACTTTAAAAAAGGTGATGTCTTGGGCTTCCCGGGTGGCGCAGTGGTTGAGAGTCCGCCTGCCGATGCAGGGGACACGGGTTCGTGCCCCGGTCCGGGAAGATCCCACATGCCGCGGAGCGGCTGGGCCCGTGAGCCATGGCTGCTGGGCCTGTGCGTCCGGAGCCTGTGCTCTGCAACAGGAGAGGCCACAACAGTGAAAAAAGGTGGTGTCTTTTGATTTCGTAATTATACTTTGTCAAATCGGGTACAATTTTATACCCAACGACATTCTCCCAACATGATTGGTAATTATGAAATTTTGAAATATTCTTCATCTAAAAAAAGTAAAATGTTAAACAAGGCTACCTCCATAGACTAGAACATTATACAGTCATTGTAGATGTTCTATTTGATTAATATTTTTAAGTTTATTTATTTATTTATTTTTGGCTGCATTGGGTCTTTGTTGCTATGCACGGGCTTTCTCTAGTTGCGGCGAGCGGGGGCTACTTTTCGTTGTGGTGTGGTGGCTTCTCTTGTGGAGCACAGGTTCTAGGTGCACAGGCTTCAGTAGTTGTGGCACACGGGCTCAGTAGTTGTGGCGCATGGGCTTAGTTGTTCTGCAGCATGTGGGATCTTCCTGGACCACGGCTTGAACTCGTGTCCCCTGAATTGGCAGGCGGATTCCTTTTTTTTTTTAAGTTGTCTTTTATCTAAATCTGTCTTTTTTTAAAAAATAAATTTATTTATTTATTTTTGGCTGCATTGAGTCTTTGTTGCTGCGTGTGGGCTTTCTCTAGTTGCGGCGAGCGGGGGCTACTCTTTGTTGCGGTGCCCGGGCTTCTCATTGCAGTGGTTTCTCTTGTTGCGGAGTATGAGTTCTAGGTGCATGGGGTTCAGTAGTTGTGGTTCATGGGCTCCAGACCACAGGCTCAGTAGTTGTGGCACACAGGCTTAGCTGCTCCGCGGCATGTGGGATATTCTCAGACCAGGGCTCAAACCCGTGTCCCTGCATTGGCAGGCAGATTCTTAACCACTGTGCCACCAGAGAAGTCCCTGAGTAATTTTTAATGGCATGAGAAAATGTTTATAATATAGAGCTTAATTTAGAAAATCAGTAAGCTTCTTCAAATATATCTTTTGACTAAAAAAAAGTTACTCTGCAAACTTAGTTATAAAGTTAAATTAGTTGTCAATAACTTTTTATTTTTTCTTTTTGGCCACACTGCGTAGCATGTGGGATCTTAGTTCCCCGACCAGGGATCAAACCCGTGCCCCCTGCAGTGGAAGCGTGGATTCTTAACCACTGGACCACCAGGGAAGTCCCTAGTTCTCAATAACTTTTAAATATAATGTTTAGCTCAAATTTTTTTCATTCTTAACCCTGCATTGAATAAAAACAGTAATATTTTCACTTTCTTTTTCTATGTATGCAGATATTCATGGAGTATATAAATATTCAGTACCTATGTGTTTTCAAACTTTCATGGGGGGCAATTAGGAAAAAGCTATCTAAGGCGGCTCTGTGGGCAGGGGAAGAGGAGGCAATAATGGAAAATATAATGGTTGAGAAATGTTGCCATAACCCATTTGGAGAATGCAAAGTGAAAATCAAAAACAGAAGTAGAAATTAACGTTTAGAAAATGGAAACGAATGGGTTCCCATTTAAGACCCAGGCCTGAAGGGAGGTCTTCAGAGAACCTAGAGAGCAGGGTTCACAGAGTCCCCACCTCAGCCAGGCCAGCAGCATCTGCAGGGTCCCCGATGGCCCCAACCTTGTCCTTACTCCTGGCCCTGGTGCTGCTCAGCTGCAACTCCAACTGCTCTCTGGGCTGCGACCTGCCTCAGACCCACAGCCTGGCTCACACGAGGGCCCTGATGCTCCTGCAACAGATGAGGAGAATCTCCCCCTTCTCCTGCCTGAAGGACAGAAATGACTTTGGATTCCCCCAGGAGGCGTTTGGAGGCAACCAGTTCCAGAAGGCTCAAGCCATCGCTGTCGTCCATGAGATGATCCAGCAGACCTTCCAGCTCTTCAGCACAGAGGGCTCGGCTGCCGCTTGGGATGAGACCCTCCTGGACAAGTTCTGCACTGCACTTTATCAGCAGCTCACTGACCTGCAAGCCTGTCTGATGCAGGAGGCGGGGCTGGAAGGGACTCCCCTGCTGAAGGAGGACTCCATCCTGGCTGTGAGGAAATACTTCCACAGAATCACTGTCTATCTGCAAGACAAGAAGTACAGCCCTTGTGCCTGGGAGATTGTCAGAGCAGAAGTCATGAGATCCTTCTCTTCATCAACAAACTTGCAAGAAAGACTCAGGAAGAAGGAATGACACACACCTGGTTCAACATGGAAATGATTCTCACTGCTTAACAAGACCACACTTCCACCTGTGCTGCCATGTCAAAGACTCTCATTTCTGCTCTCCTCATGCCCTGAATTAAATTAATTTGTCAAATGTTTTCAGGAATATTAAGCAACATGATGTTCTACTCTACAGACACTTGTTCCTCACAGATGCCCATGCTGATCTATTTAAATATTTATTTATTTAACTATTTATAAAGATTACAATTATTTTTGTTCATATAATATTATGTGCACATTTACACTGTAGTTTCAGAGAAAAAATACATTCTTTGTATTTAGTCAATTTATTATTTTCTTTGTTCATTAAATTCTTTCTATAGAAAACTTCTGGTATTAGTTTCATCTTTAAAAAAGAAAACCAAGGCTGAATGTGCAATCTGATTAAACAATTGATGGTACAATTCATTTACCCATCAGTATTATATTCAAGTTAGAAGTAAAATAGACTTCCCCTAAGCCAGGTTGTATCCCTCCAGATATAGAGGTAAACACAACAAATACAGCTCCTGCTCTCTTGTATCTTTGATTTTTGTAGGGAAAATAACCTAAAGACAGTATAAATAATATTTATTATGTTTAAAATTAATACTAATTAATGTTAGAAATTAATATCAGTTAGATTTACTGCTATAATGAGAAGGTAAAAAATTGACTTCTCTCTGCAGAAGGTACATCAGTCCATGTCAGGATATAAACACAAAAGTTGTACATATTCTCTGTAGTTGGCTGGTAGACATCTAACTACAAATGTCTGTTGGATATTTGAGTTTGCAATTTACAAACAATTCCATTAATTGGAAGGCATAGGAACAGAAGAGGTCAAATGAGAAGAGAGTATAGAATGAGAAAAGGACTTAAATTGAGTCCTATGGGGCTTCCCTGGTGGTGCGGTAGTTAAGAATCTGTCTGCCAACGCAGGGGACACAGGTTCAAGCCCTGGTCCGGGAAGATCCCACATGCTGCAGAGCAACTAAGCCCATGAGCCACAACTACTGAAGCCTGCATGCCTAGAGTCCGTGCTCTGCAATGAGAAGCCACAGCAGTGAGAAGCCTGTGCACCACAACAAAGAGTAGCCCCCGCTCGCCGCAACTAGAGAAAAACCTGCGCGCAGCAACAAAGACCCAATGCAGCCTAAATAAATAAATTTTAAAAAAGAAATAAAATGAGTCCTATGACTTCCAACCTTAAAAGGGAGGGAACACCACAAAGGAAGCAGAGGTGGAGTGGCCATATGATAACAGAGGAGAGAGGACGGTGATAAGACCATGTTTACAAACTGAGACTGCTTAGAAGACTCAATGCGTTTGTAAAAAATATGGATGGAAGTTGTCCCTTACATTGGAAAATAGGTGGCACTGGCGACCTTAGTGAGAGCCTGTTTGGTAGAATTAATCAGCAGAAACCATAGTGGAGAAGGTGGAAGGGTGAATAAGAGAAGGGAATGACAGTTTGTATAGAAAATTGGTTTGAGAGGTTTTCTTTAGGAAGTGGAGGCGAGAAATAGGGTGGGACCTAGAATGGAAGTGGCTTATTTTTTCTTGGCGTGGTTTTCCCTTTTTTGAAATATTTTTGTCTCTGAAGAGACTCCATGGATTTGATGTATTGACAACTCACATCAACATGTTTAATATTTGATATACTATAAATCATGACATATTTAATTACTTACAATGATTTACCATCAGTTTGATTAATAGGATGTTGAATGTCACTAAGCTGCTCTGTAGATTGAAATCATCCACTACATGGGAAACAGATGGCACTGACCTTAGTGAGAGCTGATTTGGTGGAATTAATCAGCAGAACCCATACTGGAGTAGGTGGAGGGTAATAAGAGAAGAGAAGAACTCCCATTGTCATTGTTTCACCTGGGGAGTCACTTTACTTCTTTCACTCTCATCATAGTCAGAGTTGCATTTGTTTTCCTTTTGCCTCAGTGCATCCAATGCAATGACAGCTTTCTATGAAAGGTGAATGGAGAAAGAAAATCAAAAATGTGTAACGAAAATTATGGAAAATAATGGTATGGCCCCTTTATGTTTCTATTTTTACTTCTCTATTTTGGTTTCTGTTTCAAGATGAAACATAAAATAATTCAGAAGCAGCAAGACAACCATTGCCCAGAATAATACTAAATGAGAAAGAATTTATACAATTATAAAGACTCAAATCAGGAAAGCAAAGAAGTCTAATTTTACCTAGCATCGTATGCCATACATCTTCACTGCTTGGCATCTTCACTGTGAGTTGGAGAGTAATGAACCAAGAGGCTCAGTAGAAATGTACTAAGTAATCTAATGATGCCTATTAATTGCTTTAATATAAGGTTCTTTTGGGAGGTCAGCAGAAGCTTCTGAAGAGAGGTCTGATGGAAAATCTGAAAATATTATTTGTTACTATTTATACCTTTTGTAATTATTATGTACTCTGTGCTAATGATGATACAATAGTGAACAAGACGTAGACCTTTCTCCCATGGTGGTTACTTATTGAGTAGGTCTAAGAAATGATTTTCAAGAAGACCAATCCAGAAGGATAAGGCAGCGTGGCTGACGTATAAAACAAAGAGGGCAAAAACAGAGACCAGGTCATAATTAAAATGCCATTCTTAGAAAGAACATTATTTACATTAAGTTTGACTTTAACAAAAAGACTTTCCTCATTTGAAAGAACTGAATCCACTTTTTGAAACATCTGAAATTTTGACGGTCACAGCCCAGGGGCACAGGCTCACTAAAAGACTGAGACCTAATCATAGGATTACAGAACACTTCCCCTCCCCATACCTACCATCACATCAACAGGATCCCTGTATAACAGGGGATTACAACAGAAAAGAACTGCACGTGTATGATTTTATATAAGAATTCTCTAGGGAAACCACATGACAACAGGGGAGAAAAAAAATCATCGACAAAAGAGGAAGTTTTAGCTTCTGACTTCTACAGCTATGGCAAACGGTAAACACATCCCAACTCCTAGCAAGATAAATATAAAACCTCATTCTAAAGGCCAGATTACATCAGTTACTTTTACCTAGTACATCACGTCCAACTTTCAATAGAAATTTACAAGTCTTACCAAAAGGTGAATAACACAGTTTGAAGAGAAGGAGCAAGCATCAGACCTAGACTCAGATATAGTAGATTTTGGAATTATCAGGACAGGAATTTAAAGTGACAGTGATTAATATGCTAAGGTGTCTAATGTATTCATGTAGTAGTTATCTACTTTATCTCAGTCATACTATGTATGGTGTTTAAAATAGTTTTGTTCATATGATATCATGTTCACATTTATAATATACTCAAATGTAACAAAGTATATTCAACTTCATCTTTTCTCAAATTACTTTCTTCTTTAGTTGATGAAATTCTTCCCCAGAAGACATCTTGGATTTGTTTATTCTTAAAAAAGAAATAGCTTAAATATGCAACCAATATTGAAAAACTATGATGAATTCACCTAGCTCATTCATTTTTTCCAGTCAGTTATGTTTTAAAACTTCATATTTCTACGTCAGATTATGTGATCGTTCTGAGAATACAAAGTTGAATACAAAAGTTGAAAAAATAAAAAGCCTCTTCCTTTGGAGCTTTCAGTTTGGAAAAGAAAGAGATGAAAAAATAGTAATCATAATCAATGAATTTCAATTATGTCTCATGTTACAACGATAAGTAGAGGACAAGGGATTCTCTCACCAGAAACAGAAGGGAGGGATGTCAAGAAGGGGAAAAACAGATGTAGTCTATAAAGTGCCCAAGAAACATCTAAAAGCAGACTTCCCATTGATAGATGAACATGTGGATCTGGAAACTACAACAATGTACATCCTGGATATATTAATTTGCAACTGTTTGTTGCCTATTTGGAAATCAGGACATGGTAACAGATGTCCTTCCTTAGGAGTAGACGGGTAGAATGAGAAGATGACCTAAAGCTTCTGAAAACCTTCAACTTTTATGACTGAGACAGAGAAGAAAAGCCTGGAAAGGGCACAGAGATGGAGCAGTCAGTGCACTTAGGAGTCAACCAGGGAAGAACGATCTTCAGAAAGCATTGAAGAAGAAGTCCCTCTTCTTAGGAGCAAAGCTATTATGTGATATCTTCACTCTTATCCTGACCAATTCTGTTAGGGTAGCTGAATTGAGGAAAGATGTCAGGTCAGCCTCCTACCTAACCAGTCAGCCCAGAAGGCTCTGTGTCTTTCAACTGAGCAAATCCTGGTATCTTTCACCTGGGCTATCTCAGTATCTTTCAAATGGGGAGGGGGGCACTTTATTCCCAGTGTCTTTCAAACAGGCTCTGAAGTTTCTTTCAGTTGGGGGCACTCCCCCCGAGGATCCTTCAATTGAGGGGCAGGTATCTGGTATATACTGCCAAATAAAACTCAGGATCATCAACCAAGAATTGGGAGATTCAAGAACCAGGAGACACTCACCCAGATTCATCTGGACTCTCCAGGAAGGTGGATGGGCACAAGAGGCGCTACTGGTACCAATGCTCCATATCCTCATAGAGTTGAGGTGAAGGAAAGAAGTCTGTTCTGGGTCCCTTCCTTGTTCGCCAAAGCTGTCCACTGAAAATAACACACAGCACGAGGGCTGTGACTTCAGCTTTTCTTGAGGGGCAGGGATGTGGTGAGCATGCCCTCAGGCAGGGAGTCCAGGTTAGGAAGGGGACTCTGTCACTCTAGAGGAGAGGGTGTGACTAGATGTGATCTCTCCCTTGTGAGTGAGGTGTTGCTGAGAAAATACAATTCTCTTGGAATTAGGACCTCCACACCCATATTCTCCTGAAAAGAACCAGTATTCCTGGGGATGCTGGACCAGCCTGTGGAGGACTATAGGTCTCCAGTAAGAAAATGGCAGAAAGAAAGGGCAAGGTCTATAATAGTCCTGACCTTGTGGTCCCCCTGCAGCATAACCACATAGACATGAAAGAACATGTTCTAGAAGGAAAGGAAACATGGGAGAAGCTCATGGACTCATAGTAATCAGCCTGTGCTGTGAATCAGGCAGTAAATAAAACCCATCTTTTGGAGCTCTGAGCACATTGCTGAGTTGAGGGCATGCACTTAGTTTCACTGTGGTCCAGGTGAAGTGCTGAACTTCTGGACTTCTGGTCTCTCTGCTGATGGCACTGGTGATGCTCTGCTCTGTTCCCCCACATTTTACCCATTAGTGAATGTCATCTTAATTTCTTCCTCCAATCATTTCCCATATTCATGTAAGTTGGTAGCATAAGATAGGTTTTTGTTACCTTGAATCCACAGAGCCATTAGCTCTGTGTTTTCCACAGAGGACTCCCTGAAATGTTTGTAATTCAATCACTATCTGGTGCAGGGGCCATAACTCTCAAGGGTCTTGTCTATCACTCATCTCATAAATTTATGGTGAGAAATAATGGAGCAATCTACATGAATCACCGGGGATAATTAAATGTGTTTATTTTATAATTATTAGAATTATTAATTTTATTGATCACTAGGATCTCAGAAGTAATTGCCAGTTGATAATTTCATTTTATTTGTTGTATAAAATAATCAGAATATTTGTTATTTGGCCAACTCATTTCCACATTGGAAGTGGATGATAAATTACTGAAAACATAGAGAATTTGTAACAGCGAGGTTTGAGACAAGTGAACATTAGTGTGTTAGAAGTAAAGTATAGGGCTTTCCAGAAAATAAGTGATGGTTCAATACATGTGATTTGCACAGGTGTCTATGGTGTGGATAGGGAGGTGGAGTTTGGAATCTGACATATTAGGTTTTGAAACCTGGATTTGCCATTTACTTATTAGATTGTTTTATTTATATAAACCCTTAGCAGGTGGCTCTTTGGAAATGAGAATATTAACAAGTCAGTTTCAACTATGTTGGAAGGATTAAATGAGTCCCGCAGAAAAAGCAAAGGAATTTGTAGCTGGTATCATCATCATTTTTGATAAAGACTAAAGTCCGTGGAATCTGTCTGGTAGGTCCTTGGTGATCTTGTTCACAGTAGCATTGTAACACTTAATTAGTAATCAATTCAGGATGAATGTGCCATAGTAAATGAAGGCAGCAACAAGGAATGTGTTCTTTATCCTCAAATAAATGTTGGGAATGAAAAATATTCTAATGACCACAATACCTGCCATAACCACAATACCTTGGGATCTTATCACCAGACTGAATGTTTGTATGTACAAAATTCATACATGGAAACTCTAACCCTCAATGTGATGGTATTAGGAAGTGGGGGTGTTTGGGAGGTCACTAGGGTTAGATGAAGTTAGGAGGCTGGAGCCCTCATGAATGGAATTAATGCCTTCATGAGACTCACAAGACAGCTTGCTTCCTCTCTCTGCTCTCCAACATGTGAGGATACAAAGAGAAGCTGGCAGTGTGCAACCCAGAAGAGGACTCTCATCAGAACTCAACCTTGCTGGCATGCTGATCTCAGACTTCCAGGCTCTGGAACTGTGAAAATAAATTTCTGCCCTTTATAAGCCACCCAGTCTCTGGTACCTTGTTAGAACAGCCTGAACTAAGACACACAGCATCATTCAGTTAGCTCCTAGAATACACTAGCTGAGGTTGTGCCTAAATAGTTCAAGTTTAAATCATACATGACCGAGATGAAATTGTCACGTACAGTTATTCTCAATCCCTTTCTTGAAAAGAAGAACTGATATCTGTGCTCACAGGTTAACAATAATAGAAGGTTAATCAAAGAGAGACAGGAACCATGGCCCATCTAAAAGATATGAGTATTAATGAGAGAAAGGAAATGGCAAGAAGTACACTGAGGCTACAAGAAAGAGTACACTGGTGTTTGGTTCCTTCCAAGGCATAATCCCAAATAAATTTGTAAAATTATTCTTATTCTAGTTTTTGAAAATATTTTGGAGGCCACTTAACCAACTGTTCCCTAACTATGTCTTGGTGTAAATATTTGCAGCAACCATTCCTTTAATCAGTAAACAGTCAGAAAAAGGGGCAATGAAATTTGCCAATTTGCTGAACTTCATTTACCAGTGAAAGTCAGTGATGCTCAATACCTTGAGAGTCAAAATATTTTTCATAATCTCAGTTTTCCTTTCAACTTTTTAGAAATAAATTTATTTATTTATTTATTATTTATTTTTGGCTGCATTGGGTCTTTGGTGGCTTCTCTCGTTGTGGAGCACGGGCTCTAGGAGCGCAGGCTTCAGTAGTTGTGGCATGTGGGCTCAGGAGTTGTGGCTTGCAGGCTCTAGAGCACAGGCTCAGTAGTTGTGGTGCATGGACTTAGTTACTCCATGGCATGAGGGATCTTCCCAGACCAGGGATTGAACCCGTGTCCCCTGCATTGGCAGGCAGATTCTTAACCACAGCACCACCAGGGAAGTTCTCAACTTGTTTTTTTAAATTAATTTTTATTGGAGTATAGTTGCTTTACAATGTTTTGTTAGTTTCTGCTGTACAGCAAAGGGAATCATTTATATGTATACATTATATCCCCTCTTTTTTAGATTTCCTTCCCATTAAGGTCACCACAGAGCATTGAGTAGAGTTTCCTGTACTATACAGTAGGTTCTCATTAGTTATCTATTTTACACATAGTAGTGTGTATATGTCAATCCCAATCTCCCAATTTACCCCTTCCCCTTCCCCCCTGGGTATCCATAAGTTTGTGTCTCTATTTCGGCTTTGCAAATAAGTTCATCTGTACCATTTTTCTAGATTCCACGTATAAGCAATATTATACGATATTTTTCTCCTGACTTACTTCACTCGGTATGACAGTCTCTAGGTCTATCCACGCCTCTGCAAATGACACTATTTTGTTCCTTTTTATGGCTGAGTAAATATTCCATTGTATATGTGTACCACATCTCCTTTACCCATTCCTCTGTTGATGGACATTTAGGTTGCTTCCATGTCCTGGTTATTGTAAATAGTGATGCAATGAACATTGGGGTGCATGTATCTTTTGGAATTATGGTTTTCTCTGGGTATATGCCTAGGAGTGGGATTGCTGGGTCATATGTATGGTAGTTATATTTTTAGTTTTTTATGGAACCTCCATACTGTTCTCCATAGTGGCTGTACCAATTTACATTCCTACCAACAGTGTAGGAGGGTTCCCTTTTCTCCATATCCTCTCCAGCATTTATTGTTTGTAGATGTTTTGATGATGGCCATTGTGACCAGTGTGATGTGATACCTCATTGTAGTTTTGATTTGCATTTCTCCAATAATTAATGATGTTGAGCATCTTTTCATGTGTTTGTTGGGCATCTGTATGTGTTTTTTGGAGAAATGTCTATTTAGATCTTCCTCCCACTTTTTGATTGGGTTGTTTTGTTTTTTGTTTTTGATACACTGAGCTGCATGAGCTGTTTGTATATTTTGGAGATTAATCCCTTGTTGGTTGCTTCGTTTGCAAATATTTTCTCCCACTCTGAGGGGTTTTTGTTTTGTTTATGTTTTCCTTTGCTATGCAAAAGCTTTTAAGTTTACTTAGATCCCATTTGCTTATTTTTGTTTTAATTTTCATTACTCTAGGAGGTGGATCAAAAAAGATCTTGCTGCGATTTATGTTGAAGAGTATTCTGCCTATGTTTTCCTCAGAGTTCTACAGTGTCTGGCCTTACATTTAGGTCTTTGATCAATTTTGAGTTTACTTTTGTGTATGGTGTTGGGGAATATGGTTCTTCTTTTCCAATTTGTATTCCTTTTATTTCTTTTTCCTCTCTGATTGCTGTGGCTAGGACTTCTAAAACTATGTGGAATAACAGTGGCAAGAGTGGATATCCTTGCCTTGTTCCTGATCTGAAAGGAAATGCTTTCAGTTTTTCACCATTGAGAATGATGTTTGCTGTGGGTTTGTCATATATGGCCTTTATTATGTTGAGGTAGGTTCCCTCTATGCCCACTTTCTGGAGAGTTTTATCATAAATGGGTGTTGAATTTTGCCAAAAGCTTTTTCTTCATCTCTTTAGATGATCATATGGTTTTTATTCTTTAATTTGTTAATATGGTATATCACATTGATTGATTTGTGTATATTGAAGAATCTTTTTGCATCCCTGGGATAAATCCCACTTGATCATGGTGTATGAACCTTTAAATTTGTTGTTGGGTTCTGTTTGCTAGTATTTTGTTGAGGATTTTTGTGTCTATGTTCATCAGTGATACTGGCCTGTAATTTTCTTTTTTTGTGATATCTTTGTCTGGTTTTGGTATCAAGGTGATAATGGCCTCATAGAATGAGCTTGGGAGTGTTCCTTCCTCTGTGATTTTTTGGGAGAGTTTGAGAAGGATAGGTGTTAGCTCTTCTCTAAATGTTTGATAGAATTCACCTGTGAAGCCATCTGGTCTTAGACTTTTGTTTGTTGGAAGATTTTTTTGTTTGTTTGTTTATTTTTTTTGGCTTCATTGGGTCTTTGTTGCTGTGCGCGGGCTTTCTCTAGTTGCAGCAAGTGGGGGCTCCTCTGCCTTGAGGTACGCGGGCTTCTCATTGCAGTGGTTTCTCCTGTTACAGAGCACAGGCTCTAGGCACGCAGGCTTCAGTAGTTGCAGCATGCAGGCTGTAGAGTACGCAGGCTTCAGTAGTTGCAGCACACGAGCTCTAGGGTGTGCGGTCTTCAGCAGTCATGGCGCACGGGCTCAGTAGTTGTGGCACACCAGCTTAGTTGTTCCACAGCATGTGGAATCTGCCAGGACCAGGGATCAAACTCATGTCCTCTGCATTGGCAGGCTGATCCTTAACCACTGTGCCACCAGGAAAGTCCCTGTTGAAAGATTTTTAATCACAGTTTCAATTTCATTACTTGTGATTGGTCTGTTCACATTTTCTATTTCTTCCTGGTTCAGTCTTAGAAGGTTGTACCTTTCTAAGAATTTATCCATTTCTTCCAGGTTGTCCATATTATTGGCATATAGCTGTTTGTAGTATTCTCTTATGATCCTTTGTCTTCCTGCAGTGTCAGTTGCAACTTCTTTTTCATTTCTAATTTTACTGATTTGAGTCCTCTCCCTTTTTTTCTTGATGAGTCTTGCTAAAGGTTTATCAATTTTGTTTATCTTCTCTAAGAACCAGCTTTTAGTTTCATTGATCTTTGCTATTGTTTCCTTCATTTCTATTTCATTTATTTCTGTTCTGATCTTTCCTTCTACTAGCTTTGGGTTTTGTTTGTTCTTCTTTCTCTAGTTGCTTTAGGTGTAAGGTTAGGTTGTTTATGTGAGATATTTCTTATTTCTTGATGTGGGACTGTATTGCTATAAACTTCCCTCTTAGAACTGCTTTTGCTTCATCCCATTGGTTTTGGGTCATCATGTTTTCATTATCATTTGTTTCTAGGTATTTTTTGATTTCCTCTTTGATTTCTTCAGTGATCCATCGGTTATTTAGTAGTGTATTGTTTAGCCTCCATGTGTTCGTGTTTTTTACTGCTTTTTTCCTGTAACTGATTTTTCTTTCTTTTTTTAAATACATCTTTATTGGAGTATAATTGCTTCACAATACCATGTTAGTTTCTGTTGCACAACAAAGCATTTCAGCCATATGCATACACATGTCCCCATATCCCCTCCCTCTTGAGCCTCCCTCCCATCCTCCCTATCCTACCCCTCTAGGTCATAGCAAAGCACCAAGCCAATCTCCCTGTGCTATGCTGCTGTTTCCCACCAGCCAACTACTTTATATTCAGTAGTGTATATACGTTGATGCTACTCTCACTTCGCCCCAGCTTCACCCTCCCACCCTGTGTCATCAAGTCCATTCTTTATGTCTACCTCTTTATTCCTGCCCTGCAACTAGGTTCATCAGTACCATTTTTTTTTTTTAGATTCCATATATATGCGTTAGCATACAGTATTTGTTTTTCTCTTTCTGACTTACTTCACTCTGTATGACAGACTCTAGGTCCCTCCATCTCACTACAAATAACTCAATTTCATTTCTTTTTATAGCTGAGTAATATTTCATTGTATATATGTGCCACATCTTCTTTATCCATTCATCTGTCGATGGACATTTAGGTTGGTTCCATGTCCTGGCTAGTGTAAACAGTGCTGCAATGAACATTGTGGTGCATGTCTCTTTTTGAATTATGGTTTTCTCAGGGTATATGCCCAGTAGTGGGATTGCTGGCTCATATGGTAGTTCTATTTTTAGTTTTTTTAGGAACCTACATACTGTTTTCCACAGTGGTTGTATCAATTTACATTCCCACCAGCAGTGTAGGAGGGTTCCCCCTGTAATTTATTTCTAATCTCATAGCATTGTGGTCAGAAAAGATGCTTGATATGATTTCAATTTTCTTAAATTTACCAAGGCTTGATTTATGACCCAAGATGTGGTCTATCCTGGAGAATGGTCCATGAGCACTTGAGAAGAAAGTGTATTCTGCTGCTTTCAGATGGAATGTCCAATAAAAATTAATTCTATCTGGTCTAATGTGTTACTTAAGGCTTGTGTTTCCTTACTAATTTTCTGTCTGGATGATCTTTCCATTGGTGAAGGGGGGTGTTAAAGTCCCCCACCATTATTGTGTTACTGTCAACTTCCCCTTTTTTGGCTGTTAACATTTGCCTTATGTATTGAGGTGCTCCTATGTTGGGTGCATAAATACTTATAATTGTTATATCTTCTTCTTGGATTGATCCATTGATCATTATGTAGTGTCCTTCCTTGTCTCTTGTAAGAGTCTTTATTTTAAAGTCTATTCTATCTGACATGAGTATTGCTACTCCAGCTTTCTTTTGATTTCCATTAGCATGGAATATCTTCTGCTCTGTGGCAGAGATTACCACCATTCTTTCTTCCAGGTCACTTATCTGTTCTTCTGCCTCAATTATTCTGCTATTGATTCCTTCTAGTGTATTTTTCATTTTGGTAATTGTCTTGTTCATCTCTGTTTGTATGTTATTTAGTTCTTCTACGTCTTTGTTAAACTTTTCTTTTATGTTCTTGATCCGTGCCTCCATTCTGTTTCAGAGATTTTGGATCATCTTTACTATCATGACTCTGAATTCTTTTTCAGATAGATTGCTTATCTCTTCTTCATTTAGTTGTTCTTGTTTTTATCTTGCTCCTTCATCTGCAACATATTTCTTTGTCGCCTCATTCTGTCAAACTTACTGTGTTGTGGTCCCCTTTCCACAGGTTGCAGGACTGCAGTTCCTCTTGCTTCTGGAGTCTGCCCCCTGGTGGGTGAGTTTGGTCCAGAGGCTCGTGCTGTTATCCCCTTGATGGGGGTTTGATTGGTGTTGTGGTGATCAGATCCTGCCCTAGATATGGAGCAGGCCTCCTCTTTGCTTTGTGGTTGTCACTGCCTTGTCAGGGGTGAGGTCTGCTCCCTAGTTGTTGTAGTAGAGGTCCCCAGATCTGTTTCTTAGCTGTGATTCTGATCTGTGGTATGAGGTAGGTGGGACTGGAGTACTCCCACTTGGAGGGAAGCCACTGAGTTTTCCTCCTTTGGAGCTGTTTACCTGTGAATGTGCTCTTTTGTTTCCCCTTTTGCCTGTTGTGCGGGCTCACAAAGTATATTGTTGTTGGCATCGCTCTCGGTCCCGCCTTAACCGTGAGTATGCCAGAACTTGGCCCTGGTGACTCTTAGGCATTGGTTTCACCTGTCCACTGGAGCAGGTCCACTGAGGTTAGGTCCCAGTACTATAGTGGTCATGCACCTGGACCCGCTGTGGGAGCTATGGAGGCAGCTCGAACTCTGGTCTGCCCCTACCCCCAACGTGTACATGCCCACAGAGCCCACAGCTGCTAACTCCAGACCCATCCCAGCTGCAGGAGCACTTGTCCTTTCAGCTGTTTTGCAGGTGCTGAATTTAGGAAGCTGGTAGTGGAAGTGTAACTCTGCAGTTCACACAGCCACGAGGAGAGATTTCAGCTCTTCTTCATTAGTCACATAGCCCTGGGGCTCAGCTGTGGTTTCAGTCCCTCCTCTGGGCTAATTTCCTAGTGAGAGGAGCTATCTATGCCCTCCTGGGACAGCAGGGTGGGTCCCGGCACCCACTGGCAGATTTCCTAGTAGGGAGAGGTTTCTGCGTGCTCCCGGGATGGCAGGACAGATCCTGGCACCTGCTGATGAACTTCCTAGTGGGGGGAGTTATCTGCACCCTCCCAGGGCAGTGGGGCAGGTCCCAGCACCCACTGACAGATTTCCTAGTAGGGAGAGTTATCCATGCCCTCCTGGGACAGCAGAGTGGGTTCCAGCACCCACTGATGGATTTCCCAGTTGTGGAAGCTTTCTACACCTTGCTGGGACAGTGGGGCAGGTCCGGGTGCCCACTGACAGCTCTCCTAGCAGGGACAGCTATCTGTCCCCTCCCAGGATAGTCAGGTGGGTTCTGGCACCCACTGATAGATTTCCCAGTCACGAAAACTATCCGTGCCCTTCAAGGACAGCAGGCAGGTCCTGGGCCCACTGGCAGAATTCCCAGTGGCTGGATCTGTCTGTCAGTAGGGACAGGTTCTGTGGCCCACTGGCAAAATTCCCAGTGGGGGAATCTGTCTGCACCATTCTGGGTCAGTGGAGCGGGTCCTGCGACCCACTGGCAGAATTTCTAGTTTGGGGAACTGTCTGCGCCCTTCCAGGTCAGCAGGGGCAGGGCCTGGAAGAGGCAGCCAGTGCCAGCCTCTGCAGCCCAAGATGGTGGCAGAAATTCGCTCCCATTCCCAGAGCTCCTGTAGGTGGAGTCCTGTTGCCTGGGAGTGCTCACAGGGAAAGGAGCTTTTATGGTGGTCCTGCCCCTCTCCTCATGCCTCTCCCAATAATGGTGCCTTGCCTCTCTGGAGGGCCCAGGCTTCTTCCTAATACACCCTCAGTCGCCACAGCCTGAACTGTTCAGGCTGTTTCCGCACCTAATCCTGGTCCTCTCCCTGAGACTGATTTTTGTAGTGTGAGCTTCAGCACCCAACTCCCACCCTCACCAACAGAGGAGTAGCTCAGGTTGGGGAGCACAGGGTGGCGGTGCCGACTCTCTGTGCAGGTTACTCTCTGTTTTGCCTTCCACAAACCAGTTGCTGCTCTACCCTTTTTAGGCTCCAAAACTCCCCCCTCCATCCAGTCTAATTTCTCCGCTGATGAGGAGCCTTCCCAAGGTTCAGGAATCTTTCCTCCTTCACAGCTCCCTCCCCGGGGCGCAGGCCCCATCCTGATTCTTTCTTTTTCTTTTTCCTCTTGTCCTACCCGGTCTTTTCAGATATCTGAGGTCTTCTGTCAGCGCTCAGTAGCTGTTTTGTGTGAATTGTTCCACTTGTAGATGTATTTTTAATGTTCCTGTGGAGGACGTTGAACTCTGCTTCCTACTCCTCCACCATCTTGATCCCCCTCTCAACTTGTTGTAAAGAAAATTAACCTACTTGATTCTAGGACCTAACTATCTTCATCTATTTTCCTGTTATTCTTTAATAGGCCAGTAAGAAGACATTATCACATTTACATTTAATACACTCAGGGAAAAATATTCTTAAGGCAGTTGGCAATTTACCTCTTTTACTAGTAAACCCACACATACTTTAATCCAAAAGTGGGTGTGTAGGGACTTCCCTGGTGGCACAGTGGTTAAGAGTCCGTCTGACAATGCAGGGGACACATGTTCAATCCCTGGTCTAGAAAGATCCCAGATGCCATGGAGGAACCAAGCCCATGAGCCACAACTACTAAGCCTGTGCTGTAGAGCCTGTGAGCCACAACTACTGAGCCCGCATGCCACAACTACTGAAGCCTGCACACCTAGAGCCCATGCTCTGCAACAAGAGAAGCCACCACAATGAGAAGCCCACATACCACAACTAAGAGTAGCCCCCGCTCACCGCAACTAGAGAAAGCCCGCGCACAGCAGCAAAGACCCAACACAGCCAAAAGTAAATAAATACATTTATAAAAACCCAAAAGACAAAAGTGGATGTGTAATATGTACTATGCATATTAATAAAGAAAGGATATCCTGATGAATGCAGACTCATTAACATTTAAACGTTAAAAAAATTTATACTTTGTAATATATTGAACTGAAGATCTGTTTCTTAGTACAATATATTTCTGAATATGATTAAAATTAATATAAATGTTCAACCATATAAAGATTTAATCTATATGTAACTGTCACAGGTATCAAAGAAAAAATCTCTCTTAATTTGTTGTCTGAGTTTACTATTACATGACGCTAATATTAAATCCTGTCCCCCAATTATGCATAAGTTCTTACAGATAAGATTAGGTAAATTCCATTTCTCCTAAGCCAAATAGTTGTATTTTTTAATTATTTGGAAGTTAATTCATTTAAAAAGTTATCAAAGTCTATTTACATTTTTCATTAAACAGATTTTTAACACTGTCAACACTGACAACCATGCTGCATAAAATACATCTGCCTGAGAAGAGAGATGTACGTTTGGTGCATCTCCATTTCCACTTCCATTCTCACATTTGGAACTTATATCTTAATAAAAGAAAGTATCTCTTACTCATCCCAAGCCTCCCAATCGTTCACTGCCCCGGGGTGAAAAAACTCTGTGACACCACACAGAGGGATAATTTCAGGAGGTTTAGCTTTTGGGAGAGAGGCCCTTGATGCAAAGCAGAGAAGGCCTTAGTACAATAAGATGCTTATGCTTTATCAGTTACTTCCTCTCTCTGCTGTATCAACATCTTCCTTTTCAAAGGCTAGTTTTTTTTTTTTTTTGCGGTACGCGGGCCTCTCACTGTTGTGGCCTCTCCCGTTGCGGAGCACAGGCTCCGGACGCGCAGGCTCAGCGGCCATGGCTCACGGGCCCAGCCTCTCCGCGTCATGTGGGATCTTCCTGGACCGGGGCACAAACCCACGTCCCCTGCATCGGCAGGCAGACTCTCAACCACTGCGCCACTAGGGAAGCCCAAAGGCTAGTTTTGATCAACATTAAATGTGCTTAATTTTCATCTTCTTCATCCTAAACATGACCACCTGTAAGTATTATCTTGCTTCTGTCATTCTGTTCATACACAAAAGTTCTCTGCAATATTTGCCTCTACTTCTTCACATGCACCTCCTTCCTCCAATTGCCATAATTTGGCTTCAACCTCCCTGTTCTCTTAAAACTGCTCAGCCAAAGTTTATAATAAACTATCAATACATGTTACTGAGATCAGAGATCGCTGTCAGGCAGCCTCAGCTGACATCTCAGAAGCATCGGACACTTGTTACCACGCCCTCCATCTTAAGGTCTGACGCTCATCTGGTCTCCGTGTCACCACCACCCTCTGCTTTTCTGCCCCTCCTCCTCTCCTTCCTTTGTTGACTGCTCCCTCTCATCTTAGGGAATTGGTGTTCCTCAAAATTCCGTGCTAGTCCCACACTTCATCCTCTCTGCACATACACTCTCAACCTCCCAAATAGTTCTAAATGTCCTCTCTATGACTGTGACCTCCATATGCATGTCTTTCCCCAGGGTCACATCTCCAAACAAATGTCATTAGCTCCAAACCCTTATATTTACCTGCTTCCCTAGACTATCTCTCCACAACACGTCCAAAATTGACCATGATGCAATTACCTGGCAAACTCCTGCAGACCCCTGGGATGCCAGCTTACCAACTGCTCTTGCAGAAGCTTTCCCTGATCCATGCAAGCTCACATGCTCCCAAGAACCTGTACATTCCCTGTCACAGCATTAGCATTGCTTTAATTGAATGCCTAGTTACCCATATCCCCACCAGACTGCAAGCTCTGTGACAGCAGGCAATGCATCTACTCTTTTCATTGTACCTGGCACCCACCACAGTACCAACAAATGGAAGACATATTCACTACTTATTTGTTGAGGTTTAAATTCCATGATTCTATAATATATTTCACTTTAGTTCCTCGAGCCTGCAAATGCTGAAGTTGAATTTAAAAAACCATTAGACATGCTTTCTCTGAGAAAGCATAAGTTAAAGAGAAAAGCTCCAGCTGATATAACCTGCAAATTACAGGCTGAGAATTTGAACAGACTGAATGATAGCAGCCTTTTGTATTAATATAACAAATAGTAACCTGTATAGTCCACCCTTGGCCCAGCCAAGAGAAGCTCTGACTACAGGTCCCTTAACACTGTCAGAGGTCTGCATCTTGAGGCCCCCAAATGCAAACTGTAGTTGAGGGATTGCCTGTGGAACTGTAAAGGAGCAGAGCCCACGTTTCCACCCTTAGAGCAGTACCTGGTACATTAAGGAGAGAAACCCTAAAGCACCTGAAGCTCTTTGGAGACAACCAGCATCTAAGAAAGTTTTCTGACCAAAAAATACTATTCACTGCTCTGTGAATAGTATAAATGAGATAAACAGTCCTTTTCCTCATCTTGATTTTGTTTCAGACCACCTTTGATGTTAATGTTTAAGAAACAGATTAGGGCTTCCCTGGTGGCGCAGTGGTTGAGAGTCCACCTGCCGATGCAGGGGACACGGGTTCGTGCCCCAGTCCGGGAAGATCCCACGTGCCGCGGAGTGACTGGGCCCGTGAGCCATGGCTGCTGAGCCTGTGCGTCTGGAGCCTGTGCTCTGCAACAGGAGAGGCCACAACAGTGAGAAGCCCGCGTACCACAAAAAAAAAAAAAAAGAAAGAAACAGATTAAATTATACTTTAAAAACAAACAAATAGAGAGAGGACCTTCAAGATGGTAGAGGAGTAAGATCACCTTCCTCCCCACAAATATATCAAAAAATACATCTACATGTGGAACAACTCCTACAGAACACCTACTGAACGCTGGCAGAAGACCTCAGACTTCCCAAAAGGCAAGAAACTCCCCACGTACCTGGGTAGGGCAAAAGAAAAATGTAAAAATAGAGAAAAAAGAATAAGGACAGCACCTGCACCTCTGGGAGGGAGCTGTGGAGGAGGAAAAGTTTCCACACACTAGGAAGTTGCTTCACTGGCGGAGCCGGGGGGCGCGGGTGGGCAGAGGGGAAGCTTTGGAGCCACAGAGGACAGCGCAGCAACAGGGGTGCAGAGGGCAAAGTGGAGAGATTCCCGCACAGAGGATCGGTGCTGACCAGCACTCAACAGCCTGAGAGGCTTGTCTGCACAACCGCCGGGGCAGGTGGGGGCTGGGAGCTGAGGCTCAGGGTACGGAGATGGGATCCCAGGGAGAGGACTGGGGTTGGCTGCGTGAACACAGACTGAAGGGGGCTAGTGTGCCACAGCAAGCCAGGAGGGAGTCCGGGAAAAAGTCTGGATCTGCCTAAGAGTCAAGAGACAACTGTTTCAGGGTGTGTGAGGACAGGGGATTCAGCACACTGCCTAAACAAGCTCCAGAGATGGGCATGAGCTGCAGCTATCAGCGTGGACACCAGAGACGGGCATGAAATGCTAATGCTGCTGCTGCAGCCACCAAGAAGCCTGTGTGCGAGCACAGGTCACTATCAACACCTCCCCTCACGGGAGCCTGTGTAGCCCGCCACTGCCAGGGTCCCGGGATCCAGGGACAACTTCCCCAAGAGAAGACATGGTGCACCTCAGGCTGTTGCAACGTCACACTGGCCTCTGCCGCTACAGGTTTGCCCCACATTCCGTACCTCTCCCTCCCCCTGGCCTGAGTGAGCCAGAGCCCCCAAATCAGCTGTTCCTTTAACCCCCTCCTGTCCGGGTAAAGAACAGATGCCAGAGGGCAACCTACACACAGAGGTGGGGCCAAATCCAAAGCTGAACCCCAGGAGCTGTGCGAACAAAGAAGGGAAAGGGAAATTTTTTCCCAGCAGCCTCAGGAGCAGTGGATTAAATCTACACAATCAACTTGATGTACCTGCATCTGTGGAATACCTGAATAGACAACAAATCACCCCAAAACTGAGGTGGTAGACTTTGGGAGCAACTGTAGAAATGGGGTTTCCTTTCTGTGTCTAATTTGTTTCTACTTTAATGTTTACCTTAGTTTAGTATTTACAGCTTATTATCATTGGTAGATTTGCTTATTGATTTAGTTGTGCTCTTCCTTTTTTTAATATATATATATATTTTTTTTTCCTTTTTCTCTTTTTGTGAATGTGTATACTTCTTTGTGTGATTTTGTCTGTATACATTTGCTTTTAACATTTGTCCTAGGGTTCTGTCTGTCAATTATTTTTTAGCATAGTTTTTAGCGCTTATTATCATTGGTGGATTTGTTTATTGGTTTAGTTGCTCTCTTCTTTTATTTTATTACTTTTTAAATTTTTTTTATTTTAATAACTTTATTTATTTTATTATTTTTTCTTTCTTTCTTTCTTTTTTCTTTTCTCCCTTTTCTTCTGAGCAGTGGCTGACATTGGTCTTGGCGCTCTGGCCGGGTGTCAGGCCTGAGTCTCTGAGGTGGGAGAGCTGAATTCAGGACATTGGACCACTAGAGACCTCCTGGCCACATGTAATATCAGTCAGCGAGAGCTCTCCGAGAGATCTCCGTCTCAATGCTAAGACCCAGTTCCACTCAATGACCAGCAAGCTCCAGTGAAGGACACCCCATGCTAAACAACTAGCAAGACAGAAACACAAGCCCACCCATTAGCAGAGAGGCTGCCTAAAATCATAATAAGTTCACAGATACCCAAAACACACCACCGGATGCAGTCCTGCCCACAAGAAACACGAGATCCAACCTCATGCACCAGAACACAGGCACTAGTCTCCTCCACCAGGAAGCCTACACAACATACTGAACCAACCTCACCCACTGGGGGCAGACCCCCAAAACAACTGGAACTACAAACCTGCAGCCTGTGAAAAGGAGACCCCAAACACAGTAAGTTAAGCAAAATGAGAAGACAGAGAAATACACAGCAGATGAAGGAGAAAGGTAGAAATCCACCAGATCAAACAAATGAAGAGGAAATAGGCAGTCCACCTGAAAAAGAATTCAGATAATGATAGTAAAGATGATCCAAAATCTTGGAAATAGAATGGAGAAAACACAAGAAACGTTTAATAAGACCTAGAAGAACTAAAGAGCAAACAAACAATGATGAACAACACAATAAATGAAATTTAAAATTTTCTACAAGGACTCAATAGCAGAATAACTGAGACAGAAGAACGGATAAGTGACCTGGAAGACAAAATAATGGAAATAACTACCGCAGAGCAGAATAAAGAAAAAAGAATGAAAAGAATTGAGGACAGTCTCAGAGACTGCTGGGACAACATTAAATGCACCAACATTAGAATTATAGGGGTCCCAGAAGAAGAAGAGTAAAAGAAAGGGACTGAGAAAATATTTGAAGAGATTATAGTTGAAAACTTCCCTAATAGGAGAAAGAAAATAGTCAATCAAGCCCAGGAGGCACAGAGAGTCCCATACAGGATAAATCCAAGGAGAAACACGCCAAGACACATATTAATCAAACTATCAAAAATTAAATATTAAAGAAAAAATGTTAAAAGCAGCAAGGGAAAAGCAACAAATAACATATAAGGGAATCCCCATAAGGTTAACAGCTGATCTTTCAGAAACTCTGCAAGCCAGAAGGGTGTGGCAGGACATATTTAAAGTGATGAAAAGGAAAAACCTACAACGAAGATTACTCTACCCAGCAAGGATCTCATTCAGATTCGATGGAGAAATTAAAATGTTTACAGACAAGCAAAAGCTGAGAGAATTCAGCACCACCAAACTAGCTTTACAACAAATGCTAAAGGAACTTCTTTAGGCAGGAAACACAGAGAAGGAAAGGACCACAATAACAAACCAAAAACAATTTTAAAAATGGTAGTAAGAACATATATATCGATAATTACCTTAAATGTAAATGGATTAAATGCTCCAACCAAAACACATAGACAGGCTGAATGGATATAAGAACAAGACCCATATATATGCTGTCTACAAGAGACCCACTTCAGACCTAGGGACACATACAGACTGAAAGTGAGGGGATGGAAAAAGATATTCCATGCAAATGGAAATCAAAAGAAAGCTGGAGTAGCAATTCTCATATCAGACAAAACAGACTTTAGTTTAAAAAAAAGACTATTAGAAGAGACAAAGAAGGACACTACATAATGATCAAAGGATCGATTCAAGAAGAAGATATAACAATTGTAAATATTAATGTACCCAACATAGGAGCACCTCAATACATAAGGCAAATGTTAACAGCCATAAAAGGGGAAATTGACAGTAACACAATCATAGTAGGGGACTTTAACACCCCACTTTCACCAATGGACAGATCATCCAAAATGAAAGTAAATAAGGAAACAGAAGCTTTAAATGACACATTAAACAAGATGAACTTAGTTGATATTTACAGGACATTGCAACCCAGAAAAACAGAATACACTTTCTTCTCAATTGCTCATGGAACATTCTCCAGGATAGGTCATATCTTAGGTCACAGATCAAGCCTTGGTGAATTTTAAAAAATTGAAATCACATCAAGTATCTTTTCCGACCACAACAGCATAAGACTAGATATCAATTACAGGAAAAAAACTGTAAAATATACAAACACAAGGAGGCTAAACAATACACTACTAAATAACCAAGAGATCACTGAAGAAATCAAAGAGGAAATCAAAAAATACCTAGAAACAAATGACAATGAAAACATGATGACCCAAAACCAATGGGATGCAGCAAAAGCAGTTCAAAAAGGGAAATTACAGCAATACAATCCTACCTCAAGGAACAAGAAAAATCTCAAATAAACAACCTAACCTTACACCTAAAGCAATTAGAGAAGGAAGAGCAAAAAAAAACCCCCAAAGTTAGCAGAAGGAAAGAAATCACAAAGATCAGTTCAGAAATAAATGAAAAAGAAATGAAGAAAATAATAGCAAAGGTAAATAAAACTAAAAGCTGGTTCTTTGAGAAGATAAACAAAATTGATAAACCATTAGCCAGACTCATCAAGAAAAAAAAGGGAAAACACTCAAATCAATAGAATTAGAAATGAAAAAGGAGACGTAACAACTGACACTGCAGAATACAAAAGATCATGATTGATTACTACAAGCAACTATATGCCCCAAAAATGGACAACCTGGAAGAACTGGACAAATTCTTAGAAAAGCACAACCTTCTGAGACTGAACCAGGAAAAAATAGAAAATATGAACAGACCAATCACAAGCACTGAAATTGAAACTGTGATTTAAAATCTTCCAACAAACAAAAGCCCAGTACCAGAGAGTTTCACAGGCGAATTCTATCAAACATTTAGAGAAGAGCTAACACCTATCCTTCTCAAACTCTTCCAAAACATAGCAGAGGGAGGAACACTCCCAAACTCATTCTACAAGGCCACCATCTCCCTGATACCAAAACCAGACAAAGATGTCACAAAAAAAGAAAACTACAGGCTAATATCACTGATGAACATAGATGCAAAAATCCTCAACAAAATACTAGCAAAGAGGGCTTCCCTGGTGGCGCAGTGGTTGAGAGTCCGCCTGCCCATGCAGGGCACATGGGTTCGTGCCCTGATCCGGGAGGATCCCACGTGCCGCGGAGCGGCTGGGCCCGTGAGCCATGGCCGCTGGGCCTGCACGTCCGGAGCCTGTGCTCCACAACGGGAGAGGCCACAGCACTGAGAGGACCACGTACAGCAAAAAAAAAAAAAAAAAAAAAAACTAGCAAAGAGAATCCAACAGCACATTAAAAGGATCATACACCATGACCAAGTGGGATTTACCCCAGGAATGCAAGGATTCTTCAATATATGCAAATCAATCAATTGCAAAAAACCATATTAACAAATTGAAGGATAAAAACTATATGATCATCTCAATAGATGCAGAAAAAGCTTTCGACAAAATTCAACACCCAATTATGATGAAAACACTCCAAAAAAGTAGGCATAGAGGGAACTTACCTCAACATAATAAAGGCCATAGATAACAAACCCACAGCCAACATCATACTCAATGGTGAAAAACTGAAAGCATTTCCACTAAGATCAGGAACAAGACAAGGTTGCCCACTCTCACCACTATTACTCAACATAGCTTTGGAAGTTTTAGCCACAGAAATAAGAGAAGAAAAAGAAAGAAAAGGAATCCAATTCGGAAAAGAAGAAGTAAAACTGTCACTGTTTGCAGATGACGTGATACTATATATAGAGAATCCTAAAGATGCTACCAGAAAACTACTAGAGCTAATCAATGAATTTGGTAAAGTTGCAGGATACAAAATTAATGCACAGAAATATCTTGCAATCCTATACACTAATGGTGAAAAATCTGAAAGAGAAATTAAGGAAACACTCCCATTTTCCACTGGAACAAAAAGAATAAAATACCTAGGAATAAACCTTTCTAAGGAGACAAAAGACCTGTATGCAGAAAACTATCAGACACTGATGAAAGAAATTAAAGATGATACAAACATATGGATAGATATACCATGTTCTTGGATTGGAAGAATCAACATTGTGAAAATGACTATACTACCCAAAGCAATGTACAGATTCAATGCAACCCCTATCAAACTACCAATGGCATTTTTCACAGAACTAGAACAAAAAATTTCACAATTTGTATGGAAACACAAAAGACCCCGAAGAGCCAAAGCAATCTTGAGAAAGAAAAATGGAGCTGGAAGAATCAGGCTCCCTGACTTCAGACTATACTACAAAGCTACAGTAATCAAGATAGTCTGGTATTGGCACAAAAACAGAAATATAGATCAATGGAACAGAATAGAAAGCCCGGAAATAAACCCACACACATATGGTCACCTTATCTTTGATAAAGAAGGCAAGAATATACAATGGAGAAAAGACAGCCACTTTAATAAGTGGTGCTGGGAAAACTGGACAGCAACATGCAAAAAAAATGAAATTAGAACACTCCGTAACACCACACACAAAAATAAACTCAAAATGGATTAAAGACCTAAATGTTAGGCCAGACACTATCAAACTCTTAAAGGAAAACATAGGCAGAACACTCTATGACATAAATCACAGCAAGATGCTTTTTGACCCATCTCCTAGAGAAAGGGAAATAACATCAAAAATAAACAAATGGGACCTAATGAAACTTAAAAGCTTTTGCACAGCAAAGGAAATCATAAACAAAAGGACAACCCTCAGAATGGGAGAAAATATTTGCAAATGAAACAACTGACAAAGGATTAATCTACAAAATATACAATCAGCTCATGCAGCTCAGTATCAAAAAAGCAAACAACCAAATCCAAAAATGGGCAGAAGACCTAAATAGACATTTCTCCAAAGCAGATATACAGACTGCCAACAAATACATGAAAGGATGCTCAACATCACTAATTATTAGAGAAATGCAAGTCAAAACTACAATGAGGTATCACCTCACATGGGTCAGAATGGCCAGCATCAAAAAATCTACAAACAATAAATGCTGGAGAGGGTGTGGAGAAAAGGGAACCCTCTTGCACTGTTGGTGGGAATGTAAATTGATACAGTCACTATGGAGAACAGTATGGAGATTCCTTAAAAAAGTAAAAATAGAACTACCATTTGACCCAGCAATCCCACTACTGGGCATATACCCTGAGAAAACCATAATTCAAAAAGAGTCATGTACCACAATGTTCACTGCAGCACTGTTTACAATAGCCAGGACATGGAAGGAACCTAAGTGTCCATCGACAGATGAATGGATAAAGAAGATGTGGCACATATATACAATGGAATATTACTCATCCATAAAAGAAACGAAATTGAGTTATTTGTAGTGAGGTGGATGGACCTAGAGTCTGTCATACAGAGTGAAGTAAGTCAGAAAGAGAAAAACAAATACCGTATGTTAACACATATATATGGAATCTAAAAAAAAAATAAATAAATAAAGCTTCTGAAGAACCTAGGGGCAGAACAGGAATAAAGACGCAGACGTAGAGAATGGACTTGAGGCTATGGGAAGGGGGAAGGGTAAGCTGTGACAAAGTGAGAGAGTGGCATGGACATATATAAACTACCAAATGTAAAATAGATAGCTAGTGGGAAGCAGCCACATAGCACAGGGAGATCAGGTTGGTGCTTTGTGACCACCTAAAGGGGTGGGATAGGGAGGGTGGGAGGGAGATGCAAGAGGGAGGAGATATGGGGATATATGTCTATGTATAGCTGATTCACTTTGTTATAAAGCAGAAACTAACACACCATTGTAAAGCAATTATACTCCAATAAAGATGTTTTTAAAAAAACCCTATTAAAAAAAGAGATCAGATTTGTGGTTACCATAGGCAAGGGGGTGGGGGGAGAGGAAATCAGATGAAGGCAGTAAAAGGGTTTTTTTCTTTCTTAAAAAAAAGACATTAAAATATTGTAGAGACCAGGAAAATGGTAAGAAATATATTTATGGATGAGAGGGTGATGAGAAATGAAACAGTCCTAGATTTTCAGCCATGGAACAGCACAATACTCTAATTCAAAAGCTATTTCCTGGGTCAGTGTTAGGGTAAAGTAAGCTAGTACTTCCCTTAAACACAGAATGTTAAAGAGGCACCAAATTTAAGTCATCAAGATAAAGAATGTTTCAATGTAATCTTTTAAAATGAAAATTAATACCAAAATATGCACGAGGAACAAAACACCAAAATTTTAAATTTAAATAAACAAATGAAATCACCCTTCATTTGCAGGTCCCTGAGAGTCTTACAAAGTAAGCCTTCATGATGCAACTGAAATTTGGGCAAATTCCATTTAGTTTATAAAATTCTTACTAAAGAAAATGAAAAAGTCTGATCTGCTAAATATCCTCAGTTGCTTGTACACAGCAACTCTTCTATCTAACCATATAGTCAAAGTGAGCTCCTGGGAAAGACATTTCAGGAACATGAGTTAAAAATCAGTTAAGGGGCTTGCCTGGTGGCGCAGTGGTTAAGAATCTGCCTGCCAATGCAAGGGACACGGGTTTGAGCCCTGGTCTAGGAGGATCCCACATGCCGCGGAGCAACTAGGCCCGTGAGCCATGGCCGCTGAGCCTGCGCATCTGGAGCCTGTGCTCCGCAACAAGAGAAGCCGCGACAGTGAGAGGCCCGCGCACCGCGATGAAAAGTGGCCCCCGCTTGCCACAACTAGAGAAAGCCCTCGCGCAGAAACGAAGACGCAACGCAGCAAAAATAAATAAATTAATTAATAAACTCCTACCCCCAACATCTTCTTTAAAAAAAACAACAACAAATCAGTTAAGACTATCACGGGGTCATTAGAAATTGTCAAACATGGTAATTCCCTCAATTACAAACAAGTGAAGAAGTAATCTTGAAAATATCACTGATTTTGCTTCCATTAAATATAGAAAAGTAAAACTATATTAAATACTTGTTTTAGTATAACGAAAATATAGTTTAAATAAAGTTTAATAACCCACGTTTTAATATTAAAATATATTTTAATATTCTATGCTTACTATTTAAAATATTTTAATATAAATATATTGTAAAAGCATGAAACATTTAAAATATTTAATTTAAATTAAATATAATATGAATTAATTTAAATATAACATTAATTTTAAAATATAAAAAGTAAAATGCTGTGTTTTTTAATATTCCTACTTTTCAGATATTCAATACTTTCTCCCTCACTTTAACGCTGTATCCTTGAAAGACCCTTGAAAGTCCCAGAGCATCTACAGGGGCGCTCAGCTCCCGCGTCCTCGGCCCCGATGGTGGCCGCGCTCCGACTCACCCCCTAGGGCGTCCCCAGCACCGTCCTGTCGTCCCATCGCCGCCGCCGCCTTCCCCTTTCTCTGGGCCTTCGCTGTCTCGCGCCAGAAACGAGCCCCAATCTGAAAAATCGGCTCCCCTTTCTCTGTGGGGAATCGCTCTGATTCCCCACCTCAGACCGCTCAGAAAAAGGCTTCTTTCCCAAAAATTGCCTCGCTCAAGTTTCTGTGAGAAAATAAAGCGCAAAACTCAGGGGAAGCCTGAAAATGCAAGGTTCTTGTTCCCAGCCAAACAAAAATGTCTCTGGCGAGGCCGCGACAAGGCTTCCTCTTCAGCACTCAGCACCGAGAAAACGAAGGTGTTTCGCGCACTATGCTGATTATTAAAGCAGCCTCAGGGACTACGTTTCGCCCTCTCTCGAGCTGCAGGAGACAGCTGCAGACGGCGAACTCAATAGTCGGCGTTTCCCAAATAATCCCTGCGCCCTCTACCGGCCGCCTAGGGAAGGACGCTGTCCACAGTTCCAGGGAAGGAAGCTTCCAGCTAATTGTTTAGCGGGAAGGAACCTTCCAGCTAATTGTTTAGCGGTTCCCGCTCTCCCCCTGGCGGCCGTTTAGTGAATCACTCAAATTCTCAATGGCCCAGTTCTATTTGCTAGTAGCAGGGTGATGCTCTGCTCCATCCGTGCTTGCTCTCTTGGCTGGAACTTGCCTAGGAGCCATAGTCAGGACAACAAGGAAGTCTTCCAACAGTTGGAACAGATGCGAAGGATCCCCTCTCAGTGGTCCCTAAAGGACAGAGCCGACTTCAAATTTGCTTGGCGAATTTAAAAAATTTAAAAAAAGAGAGTATCACTCAAATCCAGATGATTCAAGGCTCCTGTTACCACTATCTGATGCTCCAGCAGATCCTCCAACTCTTAAACACAGAGGACAGCCGTGCTGCTTGGAACAACACCTTCCTCGATAAACCCTTCCCTAGCCTTGATCAGAGAGGCTGGACTGACTAGAGCAGATGGAAGAAGACAATCTGGATTGTCCTGATTTGGGACTTGCTGCCCGGAAGTATTTCCATGGAATCCATGTCTACCTGAAGGCAAAGGAATACAGCCCCTGTGCCCGGGAGGTTGTCAGAGTGGAAATTGAAAAGTGCCTTTCCCTCATGTAAGAATCCTCAAAGAAATGTCAACAAATACAGAATATTTTTTATACTTGTGACACTTTTTAATTCAATTACATTAGTGTTTGCTGAGTGCTCCAAAGCAATCTCAACTTACGTTTCTCCACAAGTTGAAAAATGTCTGAAATGAAAATCCTGATTTTAAAAAAATGTGTAGACATTTTTTCTTGTATAAATAATTGTACATTATATACATTATTTCTTGTATAATTTTATAATGTAATTTAAAAGATCACTTTAAGTTTTGGGCTGGTATTTGCTATTTTCAACATATGAAGTTTCTTTTTTTATAGAAAGGTTTTTCAGATACTGTGGTGTTAGAGATATTTGTCAGTTAACTTAATGCTGTCTGCTGTAACAGGTAAACAGAAAGCTGTCAGGAATTTGATCATAATAGAATGTTATGTTTCCCTGGTATAAGAGCACAATGCAGGCATTCCTGATCACATGGATGTTCTGGTTTTCTCTCTTCTAAAGAGTGATTCGGAGACATGGGTACCCCCTGTTTTGAGGATTTTTCCATCATCAACAGGTGACTCCAAATTTGCCTGTAGTACTTGAGTCTACTCCACTCGGTGGTAAAGGTAAAAAGTCTGGTGGATCACATGGGATGTTTTCAAGGGCCAGGGCTATACAAGGCAAGAGCACTTCATACAAGGCAAGAGCACTTCTGCTCATATTACATGGCCTGGATTTATCCTCGTGGGAAACTAATTGCAAAGAAGTTGGGAAACTACTGGATGATTAATGGTCAAGGAAACAAGTTCAGTGCATAAGTCCACTTTTCATCTTTACACTATTTGTCCTAATGAAGCTCTGAGTGTGGGTGGAGGGGAACAAGTAATGTTCTTGCTTGCACACACTTCATTAAGAAACAATCTGGGTGGGAGGGAAGCACAAGAGGGAGGGGATATGGGGATATATGTATACATATAGCTGATTCACTTTGTTGTACAGCATAAAGTAACACAACATTGTAAAGCAATTATACTCCAATAAAGATGTATAAAAAAATCTGACCCTCAGAGAAGAGAAATATATGATATCTCTTGTATGGGGAATCTAAACAAGAATGATACAAATGAACTTACTTACAAAACAGACTCACAGACTTAGAGACTAACTTATGGTTACCTGGGGGGAAGAGGGAGGGGGAGGGATAGTTGGGGAGTTTGGGATTGACATGTACACACTGCCATATTTGGGATGGAGGCCAACAGGAACCTACTGTGTAGCAGGGAACTCTGCTCAATATTATGTGACAACCTACATGGGAGGAGAGTTTGAGAAAGAATGGACGCATGTATGTGTGTGGCTGAATCACTTTGCTGTACACCTGAGGCTAGCACAGCATTGTTAATCAAATATACTCCAATATAAAATAAAAAGTTTTTTTAATAAATAAAAAAATAAAAAATCTCATCCCCTAGTTCTGCCTTAAAAGAAATAAAACAGTCAAGTTTTGATGTTTATTCTTAGACTTAGTGATATTATGATTTCATGTATTTTTATTGTTCATTGGCTGGAATAAAGAGAAGGAAAAAAAACCTGCAATCAGACTCAAATTCTTATTCCACAAGTTCAGCTTGGAGAAGATGACACAGATGTCACTCAGAGTTCACAGCATCATAGACTATTTGAAAGAAGCATTCAAGTTGATGCCCAAAGGCATAGCCTACAAGGAAAATATCCACAAGTGTAGACACATTACAAGTTGTTTCCTTATTTCCTGAGGGAGACAAGAAAAGTATGATCAGGCAGCTCCTTGCAAGTACTTGAGGATGACTGAAGAAAAAGTGGAGAGCGAGTCTTCCATTTGTGTCCAAGCCTGTGATTCTCATCCTGATCTTCTAAATACTGGAAATACAAACTTGAAGAAAACATTCCTGCAGACGATCTTCAAAAAATATCTCACACAATATTCCATTATCACTTCCTTTGTAGAACCATGAAGAATTTACAAATTCTCTGTAGATTACTGTCCTCTCACATCATATCTATCTAATATATGTTGGTATTATTTCTTCTCCTATTATTATTATCATCATGAGTATGGATTGAGCTCCTGAAATGACAGGGACTGGACTAGCTGTCTAGGAAACGGGGTTGGGTAAGATGGTGTCTCTCCCTTTAGGTATTTTAAAGACTTCTGGGAGGTATTCCGAGGATACTAGATCAGGTCATGTATTAATATTTGGGCTTCTTCAACAAAATAGCATAGACTGGGTAGTTTCTAAAGAGCAGAAATGTACTGCTCACAGTTCTAGAGTTTGGAAATCTAAGATCTGGGTGCCCACGTGGTCCAGTTCTGGTGAGAGCCTGCTTCAGGTCTCACACTGCAGAGTTCTCCTTGTTTCATCACAGGGCAGGAGAGGGAGGCATTTATCAAGACCTCTTCTATAATTCCATTTGTGAGGCCTCCATCCCCACACCCTAATAAAGTCCCAAAGGGTCCGCCACCTGATACAATCACTTTGGGGTTAGGACTTCAAACTAATAATTTTGTGGGGACTGAAATATTCAAACCAGAAAGGTCATTGAAAGCTACATGCTTGGCATCTAGAAGAGAGAACATATTCATGCTGAGTAAATAAAGACGAATGAGCAATTTATCTGGCCAAAAGTGTAGGCCAAGGACTCAGAATCCAAACTCTTGATTTTCGACCTGCAGTAATGTTTTAATTATTATGTGTCAACTTTTGGAAATAAATCAGGAATGGAGCCTATTGTCCCATGGAAGGGAATGAAGACAGGATGAAAAGGATCATTCATGAGTCTTTGTGAGGAGTCTCCAAAGAATCTCAGGATATAGGTAGTCATTGCCACATCCGTAAAGATCCACCGAAGAGTAACGTGGTTAATTGTCTGGTTGCTGTGACCTGTGTGAATCAGGGAGACTTTGAGTTCAGATACATGGCTCTGTATGTGACCCCAAGCTGGTTATTTTCTGTCATGACCAAGTAGAGGACAAATTAGCGACGAGGCCATCCTCCTGAGTTTAATAGAGTGCCGGGCAACGGCTGAAAATTGTGCTGCTCTTACAACTTGAATCCCCAGAGCCATAGGCACCTTGAAGGAAAGAGAATCCTAGTGGTTTTAGCAACAAAGTCAGTAGGCATGACTGATACCAGTAGGAGTAGAGTGGGAATACCAACCACTGTCTATTATAATCCCAGCAAATACGACTGTGATAAAGGAAAATAGCTTGGTCATTCGTAACTGCCTTCCAGTGGAAGGAGAACATCTGAGAAACTGCTTTAGTTAAAAGTACCTGTTGCGTGATTACACTGGGCCTGGTGCCGAGGATACCACAGATAATATGACAGAGTTCAGTTTCTACAGAGCTGATTTGCCAAAGATGGTCACATACCTATTATTTATTGGAAGATCGGAATTGGAGAGGGCTGAGGCCACAGAACAACCACTGCAAAATAAAAGAATTCATGATCAGAGTTGAAAGTGAATTCTTTCCATGATACCAATCAATATTTATCCAGTTCTCAATTAATTACAGAGATGGTTTCCTTTTGTTTGAATAGACTTGGATTGGAACCTTTGACAGTCTTTGGGAAATTTGAAATTTAATGCAAAAATACAGAGAAAGATTCAAATTGGTGATGATTGCTAAATCATGCTTTCTCACTGGGGATGATACTGCTTCCATGGGTGCAAACATAGTTTTTAGGAGTATGAAAATCTTGCTATTACAAGGGTTTGTGGCACTCCAAAACTCAACCAGATACTACAAAACCTTATTCCTTTGTATTCATTTTTGTCTTTGGGATTTTTTTGTGTGTATCATACATAAGAGAAGTATTGACATTGACTTCAGGGAAGGTAAACACACTGTATACAAATCAGTGTTAGACCTAAGGTGACTTGATGGCTCACTGGAGGACTTTCTCGCCATCATTTTCTTGATCTCAGAGTCATATTGTGAGAGGTGGCCTTTACATACTTAGGAGCAGCCACTGGCTGTCTTGTGGATGTTGCTTATGTTTGAGGGTCAGCGTGATTTGGGATCGGGAAATTAAATACAAGTCGTAAATTGTATTTGTAAGTAAAATACAAAAAATATGATATTTTATTATTTAATTCTACTAAAGTTGTTCAACACATCCATAATTATGGCAAGTGATAAACAGAAAAAAATGTTGACAATACCTAGATGAATATCTAGCAGTCAGTGTAATTAAAAATTATTTTCTGATATGAAGCAAAATTAAAAGTTAAGTACCTAAAAATAAATATTAAAGAAATAATTTAGTTTTGCTATGATTTTGAGCAGCTTTGAATGATTTTTAAGTATGTCTGTACACTGGTGTTATTATAAAGTATCTAAATTTTATTTGAATATATAATTTGATACATTCCTACTTATATAAGTAAATATATTACATTAAAATCACTTTGAAAACTTAGTTATAAAGTTAACTTAAAATTCAATAGTTTTTAATTTAAATTATAGCTTAAAATTTTACATATTCTTAACCCTGCACTGAATAGAAAGAGTAAGATCTTCACTTTCTTTTTCTATGCATAAAGTAAAGATACACATGGAGTACAAAAATAGATACACAGTATATCTGTGGTATCAAAATTTCATGCTGGGGGCAATCAGGAAAAAACTATCTAAAAAGGCTCTGTGGGCAGAGGAAAGAGAGGCAATAATGAAAAAAAGGTTGAGAAATGTTGTCCTAACCCATCTGGAGAGTGCAAAATGAAAAGCAAAAACAGAAGTAGAAAGTAAGAGGGAACATTCAGAAAATGGAAACCAATTCGCTCCCATTTAAGACCCAGGCCTGAAGGAAGGTCTTCAGAGAACCTAGAGAGCAGGGTTCACAGAGTCCCCACCTCAGTCAGGCCGGCAGCATCTGCAGGGTCCCCGATGGCCCCAACCTTGTCCTTACTCCTGGCCCTGGTGCTGCTCAGCTGCAACTCCAACTGCTCTCTGGGCTGCGACCTGCCTCAGACCCACAGCCTGGCTCACACGAGGGCCCTGATGCTCCTGCAACAGATGAGGAGAATCTCCCCCTTCTCCTGTCTGAAGGACAGAAATGACTTTGGATTCCCCCAGGAGGCGTTTGGAGGCAACCAGTTCCAGAAGGCTCAAGCCATCGCTGTCGTCCATGAGATGATCCAGCAGACCTTCCAGCTCTTCAGCACAGAGGGCTCGGCTGCCGCTTGGGATGAGAGCCTCCTGGACAAGTTCTGCACTGCACTTTATCAGCAGCTCACTGACCTGCAAGCCTGCCTGATGCAGGAGGCGGGGCTGGAAGGGACTCCCCTGCTGAAGGAGGACTCCATCCTGGCTGTGAGGAAATACTTCCACAGAATCACTGTCTATCTGCAAGACAAGAAGTACAGCCCTTGTGCCTGGGAGATTGTCAGAACAGAAGTCATGAGATCCTTCTCTTCATCAACAAACTTGCAAGAAAGACTCAGGAGGAAGGAATGACACACACCTGGTTCAACATGGAAATGATTCTCACTAACGAGACCACACTTCCACCTGTGCTGCCATGTCAAAGACTCATTTCTGCTCTCATCATGCCCTGAATTGAATTAGTCAAATGTCTTCAGGAATATTAAGCAACATGATGTTCTACTCTACAGGTACTAGTTCCTCACAGATGCCCATGCTGATATATTTATTTATGTACTTAAATATTTATTTATCTATTTCAATATTTATTTATTTAACTATTTATAAGATTTAAATTTTTATTTTTATAATATTTTGTGTACCTTAAATTGTGTAATATAATAAAATATGTTCTTTATAATTAGTTTATTTTGTCTTGTTTATTAAATTTTTATTATAGAAAACTTCTGTATTTGTTTATTCTTTAAAAAGAAACACCAAGCCTGATTGTGCAACTTGATTAAAGAAATGGATGTCACAATTCATTTACCCATCACATTATATTCAAATTAAAAGTAACAACTGACTTTCTGTAAGCCAGGTTGGATGTTGCCCTCAGGATATAAAGGTGAACACAACAAATACAGCTCCTGCCCTCCTGTTTCTTTGATTTTTGAAGGGAAAGAAATCTAAAAATAATAATATACTTAATGCTATAATGAGAAGAAGGAAAAACAAATGAATTCTCTCACCAGAAGCAAGAGTGGAGAATGTCAGGAAATAAAAATAAAAGCAGTAGATATCCTCTCTAGTTGACTGGAAGACATTTAAGTGCAAATGTCATTTGTAAGTTGGATATGTGAGTTTATAACTTAAAAGGAATGCTGTAGCTGGAGATACCTTATCTGGCAAATGAAAGCCGGAAATGGAGGTAGTTGTGTGGGAAGATAGTGAAGAGTGAGAAAAAGACTTAAAATTGATTCTGAGGATCTTTCACCTTTAAAGGGAGGGGAGAGAAGAGCCACAAAGGAAACAGAGGTGGAATGGCCATACATTACAAGGACAATAACAGAGAACAGTGATAAGAGTGTATTTAAGAAAATAAGGTGCTTAGAAGAAATCAGTGGATTCATGGAAGATGTGGATTGAAACTACATACCACATCAGGAATATAGATGGCATTGGCAACCTTAATGAGATTTGGCTTGGTGGAGTGAATAAGCGGAAACCACAATGGAGTAGGTAGAAGCGTAAATCAGAGACGTTAGTGACTCTGAGGTAGAGAAGGAAATAGTATGGGATCTGGTAAATAATGTCGGTTAGTTTTTCTGTGCAGAGTTTTCCTTTTTACGTAGTATATCTTTTTTCTATATGATTTTATGTAATCTATGTACTGGCAAATCATATTAATGTGTTTAATATTGTATTTACTTTAAATCATGACTTAATTACAATGATAATTTATCTAAGTTAATACTACTTTGTGTATCAGTAAGCTGCTCATCATTTAAAAAAATTCATTAGGCAGGAATAGATAACTAATTCAATCCCTCATCAAAAAATCTAATTACTACTGATAATGTAATGTTTCCTGGAATTATTGGCTTTATTAGTTACATTACTTAACTTTCATCATTGTGACACTGGTTACTACAGCAACTTTACACACATTTCATTTTATATTAGAGCTAGATACGAAAAGAATTCTTTTATATTACTACTTGGTAATTTTTCCTAATTTTATGAATATCACAATCTTCTGTGGATTCCAAAATAACAAAGATTATACTGAACATAAAGACTGACAGACTTCCTTCAAAAAAGGAAAGTGGGAAACTGGATCAGGCAACCTCTTTCTCAATACTTAAGGTAAAGGAAAAAAATAGTCAAAACCATCTGAAAATATAACATGAACGATGGAAATCCATAGAGCAAGAGAGTGTTGTGTATAATTCAGGAGTAAAAAACAGATTTAACAATGATAACAGAAATCCAGAATACAAAGCTCAAAAAATCACCCGTAACTCTCAATAAAAAATTTTTCATTGAAATTCCATTCTGCTTGTACACGTGTTATGTCGTGAAACCCACTTAACCTAAGCCTCAGTTTTTCCATAAGTAAAATGGGTTCAAAATATTTATAGATTTTTTTATGAATATTAAATGAACTCATGCTTTTTAAAGCATTTAGCATCATATATTAGAGTAAGGAATTAAAATATACTAGGTTTTTTCCCGTTTTCCTTCAGACAGTTGTATATGAGAATATTATATGTCTCTTTCTATAAAATTCTCAGGAACTGTGACCTACTTTTCAGTAACTGACCTCCAAAGAAGGCAGCCTAAAAAAACAGAATTCTGTCGTGAATTTTAGAGAAGGTTGAAAAATTGTCATTTCGTCCCTCATTTCAAAGAAGTGTCTTGTTTACATTCAGAGATGAAATGGTGGCTTGTATTGATATCTGAGAGACGGGAATAAATATTTAGATAAATGGCAGAAGAACATGCTATCTATTTAATGGTTCTGGCACCTGGCACATTCCCTCCCTCTCATCATTCCAGGATACACTCCCATATCACAATATTTCCTTCCCCTCCAAGGTAGAAATTCCCACACCATCCTTCTTATTCACTTAAACTCTTCACCATTCACACAACTCCCTTCTGCTGTTTTTTCAGCTTAATGGTTTCCTAAAAAGCAGAACAACACAAGTAGAAAGCAAAAGTTAAATAAAACTTCTAGGTTTTGCAGAAACATCTGCAAGAGAGGCTTTCCTTAATTTCAGCTGAGTATGATGTAATAGTAGCTGTAGCTAAAAGGAAACAAAGCAAGATCCAGCTTATGGGTGGGAAGATGAAGCTCCTCTCAGGGAAGACAGCCCTCGGGTCGCTAAGTGCAGCGACCAAGACTGGAGGACAGGCCTCTGATCTATGCAGAAATCCTACCACTTACTGGGGATGTCCCTTCATGCTACAAAAAGGCTTCTTCTTGGCACCAGTTAATTCTAATGCTGTCATAAACTTGTTTCTTTACTCTCTGTTACAAAGAGAAAGAGTCTCCAGTTTCTGGCTTCAGGCAGGGCATGGACTCTTTGGGATCAGGCAAAGGGACAAAAATGTGTTCCCTTCCTACAGCCCACTATGCAGACCAGAGCCTCCCTTTGAATTACTCCTTCCACATACAACAAAACAGGCAGAGCTGCCAACCTGGACATGGAATTCAATGATAACGAGGAAAACCTCAGGTTTATAATGCATTAAACAACTGTCAAAAATAAAATTTTAGTTTCACAGATTTATTCCAAATATGAGACTTCAACTATTATTAAATAGAAAACTATTCTCATTGCCACTTTGAATAACAATCTTGACATCTATTGTACTCAGTAGTAAAAATTCTGCCTAGGTAGCAAAAGAGAGAAACTAAGAAGTGTGAATGAATAGTATCTGAGAGCTTAGTGACATTTTTTAAAATTCAAATGTATCAATTTTGGTATAAGTTGAGAGGAATTTCTGTAATCAATATCTTCACTGAGGTATTTCACTGGGGAGTATGTGTAAATTGCAAAGGTAGCAGGGAGGGCCTGCAACTGTGTGTGTGTCTCCAATCTTTTCCTGAGGTTACTCACTCAACATTTGGATTTGCTGTTCTCCAACTTGGCGTTGGCCAGGGCCTTAGTAAAATTTCAACAGACTTTTGTCCTTTGCTATCTTGTTCTCCCCTCTGGAGGAGGGGCAGATGGAAACATTCAGCAGATGGAGAAGGCTTGGAAACATTTGGCTTCCCAGCCTGTATTGGTCAGGGTTTTCCAGAAACAGAACCAGCGGGAACCAGAGAAAGAGAGAGATTGATATTTTAAGGAATTTGCTTAGGTGATTGTAGAGGCTTGGCAAGTCCAAAATCTGCAGGGTAGGCTGCAAGCTGGAAACCCAGGGAAGAGTTGCTGTTCAAGTCCAAAGGCAGTATCTGGCAGAATTCCTTCTTATTCCTGGGAGGGTCAGTCTTTTTCTATTAAGGCCTTCAATTGATTGGATGAGGCCCACCTGTAATATGGAAGGTAATATGTTTTACTTAAAGTCTACTGACTTAAATGTCAAATTCCTATAATCTCATGTAAAACCTACCTTCACAGAAACATCTAGAATAGTGTTTGACCAAGTATCTGGGTACCATGGTCTAGCCAAGCTGACATATAAAATGAGCTATTCCATTGTTCCTCCCTAATTCATGTCTTAACACTTTTCAAATATTATTCCTCTTCCATTCTTTGATGGCTGCTTATGTATTTTGTACATTTTACTTAATTTTCCTTATTTTGTTGGTTTCAGGGTGAGGAAATTCTGAGATCAGGCTTCATTCAGGCATCTTGCCAGGCAAGCCTCTGTAGCCATGTCCTGTTTCATCTGAAGTTAAAATTTTGTATATATTAAAAAATAACCAACTTTTTTTAATAGGTTAGCTATTTCTCATGAGCTTACAAGGTTACTGTGGGCCTCCTCTCTCCTTTTTAAATCTAATCTTACTGTCAATTCTCCATTCCATCAAGATTTTACTATCACATATGGTATGAGATGAGATTTTATTTTGATTTCTTCCTAGATTGCTAACTAATCATCCTAGAACCATTTATTGAAATGTTTTTCCATCATGTTAACATCAGATATATCTTTTATCTTAAATCTAATTAATACTGATAATTCAATTTCAGAATTGAAATTTAATAATCTGTTTACCTAATTTCTCCCTTTATCACAGTTTTTAGTATTACTACTGTAATCTCATTTCATTTTCTAGAAAAGATAGGTATGCTAAGAATTCTTCTATTCTTTAACATTATTTGCATTCTTCCTGATTAAATTTATATTTCCTCCTCAATGTGGAGCATCAATTTTATGAAAATCACAGGCTCCTGGGGATGCACAGATAACCAAATTGCAATGAGTATAATAGCCTGGGACAATTCCTTCATAAGATGGAAGACTGAAACTGGATCAAGGAAGTTCTCTTCCACAATATCTAAGGTAAAGAATAGGTGGAAACCAGCAAAAAAGAAATAAAATAGTATGCACCAATAAAAAGAAAACAAGGGAGCAAGACGTTTATTTAATTTTGGGATCAAAGCATATTTTAAACCTGAATAGAATTCTAAAACATGAAACTTTTTCAATTGCCTATAATATGCAATATAGGGTTCTGTAGTGACTCTTGACGCTGCCAGCAATTATGTGTGATCCTAACTTCTCTGAGCCTCAGTTTTCTCAAACGTACAATAAAGTGAAAATATTCTAAGAATTATTGTACTAAACTAACATCTTAAAACACTTAGGCTATTTTCCACAGAGTTAGGGCTTAAATATGGTAACTATTTTCTTATTTTTTCATATAGATATCTATCAGAATAGTGAAGTCTCCCACTTCTTTCTCAACACCTGCAAAAACATGACAGTCTGAAAAATGGAATTCTGTGAAGTGTTCTGGAGAAGGCTGAAATATAGTCACTCTTCACATCAAAGGTAACTGATGTGTATTTTCAGTTCCAAAATGGCGGCCTGCATAAACATCTGGAAGAGAAGTTAGTTTTCTAAACTGAAGTGAAATATGTATAGTATTAATTTGCAGATTTTGATATCTGGCTCCTTTTGCCCTCCCCTCCTTGCTTTTCTGAATCACATTCTTTTATTTTCATACATACCACAGTTACTTACAGGCATAGCTCAGAGTATTGTAGGTTCAGTTCCAGACCACCACAATAAATCTAGACCTCAATTAGCAAAACTAGAATTTAACATCCACTGAAACATATATTTTTCTCTCTAAAATTACCCTCATCTCCACAAATCAAGACTAATTTGTCTGCAAAACAAGTCTGGTCAATTGATCATATAGGCTCCTCCAAACTGGCTGAGGTAGAACTCCTCAGAAGGAGTCTCAGACTGAATTCCCAACAGGCTTCTCAAGGCCAGGAAAGTCATGCCCAAGGCCTGCCATCAGGCTCTGCCTCAGTGGACTTCTTAGTCCCCAACATATTGAGATTCTTGCACATGCCCGGAGACAGTCTTTCCCATTCACCTGATAAGTCGGCTCAGAACCCGAGTCTCCAATTTCTGGAGGGACCAGGCAGAGAGAAAAGAAAAATGTTTTAATTCTACCCACAGGTGTAGTTTACCAAAATTGCTGCAAATCATAACCAACTTGAGGGGAAGGGCTTCCTTCTATCTGGAAAACACAGATAAATACCAGTAACTTTCCAGACAAAACCCATAAAAATTATAACCATATTCACCAGTTCACTCAGTAACCAATCTTTTTGTTTTCTTTTTATGAAGCCATCAGGTTTTCCATTAGGATACCTTAATTTCTTACCCTGTTCAGCGGTATAATCTGACATTTATCAGAGACCTGTTATTGTCAAAAAGTCCTTCCTATGAATCTTCTTGAAGATGAAGCACTTTTGCAAACACATCAGAGTACAACAAACACTGTCTATAAATGACAGAAGACTTAAAAAGCCATGGTTAAGGACCTGATTACAATGTAATCCATAAATAAACTTGGTTACAATAACTAGAATTATAACCGATTATAATCTTAACCCTTAAAAACCTTAATCTCTCGCAAAAACCAAGAAGCAAGTAATTGTACATTTCCTGATTGGAAACTTACACTTTAGTCTTTCTCTCCTAAGAAGGCAAGGGTAGATAATCTTAGGCCTGCCCAGCAATTAATGTTTCAATATTTTATCCTATTTGAAATGACCCAGATAGTCAACAAATTCTCTTCATTTAACTTCGTTTAGTTTCAAGTTACCAAAATCTGGAGAGACTATTTTATATAGACATTTCCCAAACATAGTTTGTTTCTACAGAGTTTACCTAAAAGCTCTTCTTTCTCCTTTACTCTTAGAGATCACATAAGATTAAGTTCCAGAGAGCCCAGGTAGATCATTTACATCTCAAAGGCATAAGAGAAATACCACTTCCTTCTAGAAAGCTGGCTTAACCAATTACAAAAGGCTCACTTTGATACAACAGCGGAGCCATTAGAGACCATTGTTCTCCATATCTCTTGGCAGCCCCCATTAACCAAGGACAGCCACCACAAACTAGTAGACAGCCACCACACGATTACCCCTGCAATTTTCGGGCCCTGCATGCTAGTGGACAGCCTCTGCAACTTTCCATTACCCTTCCTGTATTTTCCAACATCTCTGTGCTCAGGGCAGTTTCCTAGGGCTCCTGGCTGCTCCGCCAATTGTTGGGCTGCACCTCACAGGCCTGCAAGTCCTGTGCTTGCCCAGCTTCAAGATTGAAGAGCCCAGAGTCAGCAACAGAGACATCAATGGTTTAATGGACGGGGGAGCTTACACGTCTGAAGCAAGGTCCTGGAGTGACACCCCACCGTGTGCGGTGCGCAGTGGGCCAGACTTGGTGGCAGTCTTCGATCCTGGGGGGGGAAGGTGTTGCAGGAAGGGGGACCCCTTCCAGGGCCTGAGAGTGGGCTCTTGTCTAACACTTGTAAGTGAATTGTCCAAGGAGACACATGTGCTGACAAAGCAAGAGACTTTATTGGGGAGGGGTGCTCGGAAGGAGAGCAGCAGGGTAAGGGAACCCAGGAGAACTGCCACGTGGCTCACAGTCTCAGGTTTTATGGTAATGGGGTTAGTTTCCGGGTTGTCTCTGAGCAATCATTCTGACTCAGGGTCCTTCCTGGTGGCGCGCCTATCGTTCAGCCAAGATGGATTCCAGTAAGAAGGATTCTGGGAGGTCGGTAGGACATATGGACTGGCGTTTCCTCTCTCTTTTTGACCTTTCCGGAAATCTTCTGGTTGGTGGTAGCTTGTTAGTTCCACGTTCCTTACCAGGACCTGCTGTTGTAAGATAACTCATGCAGGTGGCTACTATCTTGCCTGGCCAGGGTGGGCAGTTTTGGTCAGTGGTTCCCCTAACAAAGGGGAGATTGCCAGTTCTAGGGGAATTGACATCAGGTGGGCTCATTAGTTACCAGGGAAACCATTAGAGGGGCACGCCCCTCACCGCCCCTTTGATAAGATAACTAACTAGCTGGGGCCTGGTGCAAGTACAGAAGGAGGTCAGTCATGTGCATAGGGTGTAGGTGAAGACGCAGGCACTGGTGGGGCAGGGGATGTACAGAGAGCAAGAGAGCAGCCATCTTGAGTGGCCTGACCACACATACATACATACGTTAATTTAAAAAATACTTTATTGTTATAAACTACTAATGGTCATCTGGGCCTTCAGCAAGTCAGAATTTTTCTGCTGGTGAAGGTTTGAACACTCCTGAAAATTAAGGTGATGTGACAGAGACATGGAGTATGCAAAAGCTGTTAGAAAATGGCACCGATAGACTTGCTTGACGTAGGGTTGTCATAAACTGTCAATTAGTAAAAAGTGCAATTATCTGTGAAGTGTGATAAAGCAAAGTATGCCTGTACTTCCTCTCCAATGTAGAAATTCGCAGTATGCTCCCCTCATTCACTCCTCCTTCACCTGCACCAGCCATTTATACAGCTGTGTCCTGTTCCTTTGTGGTTCTGGCCAACAATTTCCCCTTAAGAGTACAAAGCCACAAATTAAAAGCAAAAGTTGAGTGAAAGTTCTGGACTTTTCAGAAACTCCTATATAAGAGGTTATTGTTTTTCTTCTGATGAATATTTTTGGGAATGAGGGGATGTCCTTGTTACAATATTGTGACAGCAGCTGTAGCAAAAATGAACTGGAAAGCAGGATCCATTTTACTCTGGAGGCTGTTAAAACACTTATGGAGGAAGAGTGCCACTTACTGGCCAAGATGGACTAGGACATTGACCAAGTCTGCAGAGCAGGATTCTTTCTGTTCTAGGCAGAAGTCTGTCTTCTTCCACTAGCATTTTCTTCGGAGCTAAAAGAGGCTCTTTCCTGGAAAGAACTGACACCAATAACTTGGCTAAGCCTGCTTCCTTAGCTTTGCATCTTAGAGAGGGAAAATACTCCCAGCTTCAGGCAGGATATGTCTTTGGGCTAAGGCAGCTGTGTGGAGAGAAGGGTCAGAATGTGTTCCTTGCCTCCAGGCTGCTCAGCTGGCCAAGCCTCCTGAATCATTATTCGCTTTACATACTGTAGGACTCTTGGAGGCTTAGAGCCTGCCATTCTGGGTGTGGAAATGCAAGGGGAATCAGAGGAAATAGCTCCTGTTTGAAGGTGCATTAACTCTTTCTTAAGAGTATGTTGTCAGTTTTTCAAATCCATTCCCAGTATGAGATCATGTTGCTTGACTTTACAGTTGGGAGAAAATTCTCAATGTCCCTTTTAATAATGACTGCACTTGCATCCCTTCCACATTGACTCAGTAGTAAGAGTGAACACAGACATACATAAAGGAATTTCAGAGAATACAACTGTTGCCAACTGACAGTCTATTTGGATAGAATTGAGAACTATTAAGGTAATCCAATATTGTAATTGGCAAAGTTAACCAGGAAGTGTGCATGCATGCATGCATGTGTGTGTGTGTATGTGTGTGTGTGAATTGCTCAGGTAGCAGGGAAGGGCTTCAATTTAGCCTAGATCTCTCAAATTTCTGCTTTAGGTTACAGACTTCGTAACCAATTGACCGATGAGAGGGCTCTCTAATTTACAAGTTAAATAATTTTTGTCCTTTGTCTTTCTATCTTCCTTCACCACTTTGGGAGCCCATTTCAGGGCAGGACAACATGGACATTTTTTGGACTCACTTGGCTCTTTGTGGCTGCTTAACATCTTTCAAATACGATGATTCCTTCTATTCTTTGGTTGATGCTTTTTTTTTTTTTTTTTTTTTGCGGTACGCGGGCCTCTCACTGCTGTGGCCTCTCCCGTTGCGGAGCACAGGCTCCGGACGCGCAGGCTCAGCGGCCATGGCTCACGGGCCCAGCCGCTCCGCGGCATGTGGGATCTTCCCAGACCGGGACACGAACCCGTGTCCCCTGCATTGGCAGGTGGACTCTCAACCACTGCACCACCAGGGAAGCCCTGGTTGATGCTTTTTTTAGGTTTAACTTACACTTTGCCATTTTGTCAGCAGAAACGTCACTTCTCTTTTTTCACTTTCATGACATTCAGAATTACCTTTGTTTTATTTTTGCCCACAAACAGCTCTCAAGTTTTGCTTTCTAGGAAAGTTGAAGTGAGAAACAAAAAATCTCAAGTCTTGAAAATCATAGAAAATAAGGTGAAACCCCTTTGCCATTCTTTTACTTCCCATTTTATTAACCTCAGGATGAAATGGAAAGTAACTATGGCCAGTAAATCACTATGTAAAAAATAAGTTCCTAAATTTTTTTGGTTGTTATTTAAATTTAAAACAAAACATTGTGAATAAGTATAGGAAACCAGGCTATTTCTCTCTGACATAATCTGGGCCTCACTGCTCTGCGTTCTGAGCACGAGGCAGAAATGGACAAACAAATAAGCCCAGTAGAAATACGTAGACTGAATGAACAACTGAAGGTCACTAGTTTCTGTGACATAAACTTCTAATGAGAGACAGCATCATCACTGAATTCCCTATAGCCAACTCAGAAATTCTGAGCGTAACAAAGTTCAACAGTTTAAAAGAGTTGAACAACAGAAGCTGTACTGGCAAAATAAAACTTGTCTACTAAAGGTGAAACAATTGCAATTGAATAATTCCTCCACCTACTTAGACAAAACAAACTTTTGCTTTCAGCATCTGCGGGCTGGTCATACTTTTGATACCTGGGGACACAGGTAAGGAGAGGAGGAGGTTCCCACTGAGAAAGAGGGTCCTTAACACGAACACTCCAGGGACAAGGGTGCGGGTCCTGGAAGATGAATTATTTTGCAAACAAAGAAACAAGCTCCTCCACAGTAGAATTCTGAACTCCTCAGGATGTGGTGAGCCTGCCCTCAGGGAGTGAGCCCCAGAGAGTTTGGGTTGAGGATACTCTGTCATTCCAGGAAAGTGCTACTAGATGTGATAACTACCTTGTGAGTGAGGCGGTGCTGGAAAATACAATTAATTATCTTGGAATTAAAATCTGCATACCTACATTCACCAGAAAAGAACCAGGATTCCTGCTGAGGTTATTGGCCCAGCCTGTGGAGCACTATAGGTCTCCTGTAAGAAAATGGTGGAAAGAAAGGGCGATGTCTGGTATATTAGTCCTGACCTTGTCGCCCCAGTGAAGAATACCCTCCGGAACTTGAATGAATGCATTCTAGGAAGAAGAGAAACACCTGAGAAGCTCATTCACTAGTAGTCATAAGCCTCTGCTCTGAATAAAACAGAAAACAAAACCAGTCTTTGGTTCTAAATAGCTTATTTACCATGCATGGTCTGGTAATTACTTAACAAAATACAGAAACCTATAGGGATGAGGGACCCCAACTTCCTATGTATAAAGTAAGGATGGTAAAAATGTAGTCCAGAGTCAAGGACGAATTTTGTTCCTAACACAGAGAAGAGCAATATTTATACATACTGAAATGTGTACAGGGACTTCCCTGGTGACAGTGGTTAAGAACCCGCCTGCCAATGCAGGGGACACGGGTTCGAGCCCTGGTCCGGGAAGATCCCACATGCCACGGAGCAACTAAGCCCACGAGCCACAACTACTGGGCCAGCATGCCACAACTACTGAAGCCCACATGCCAAGAGCCCATGCTCTGCAACAAGAGAAGATACTGCAGTGAGAAGCCCATGTACTACAATGAAAAGTAGCCCCCTCTCGCTGACACTAGAGAAAGCCCACGCACATTTTGGCCCAACGCAGCCAAAAATAAATAAATAAATTGTACAAAGAAAAAAATAATAAAATAAAATGTGTACATAAGTATGTGCACGAATCTTTACATACCTACATATACTTCAGCCTTTAATTAGTTTCTCATTTAATTGATATTCTTTTGTATTGACACATCCAAAGTTTACTGGGAAACTTAAACTTCTATTGTAAATTAAGAGTTTAGATTGATTACATCGTCTTAGGTCAAAAGAAAATATCTAAATGAAAACACAAATTGGAAGTGAAAGTAGAGAGAAATTTTCAGAAAATGGAAACTGTCTTCCCTATTTAAAAGCCATACTTAGAAAGAATGTCATCAGAGAACCTACCCCCAAGGTTCCCCCGGACGCCCGTCTCAGCCAGGCCAGCAGCAGCCTCATTTGCCCCATGGCCTTCGTGCTCTCTCTACTGACCGCCCTGGTGGTGTTCAGCTATGGCCCTGGTGGATCTCTGGGCTGCGACCTGTCTCAGAACCACGTGCGGATTAGCAGGAAGAACTTCATGCTTCTGGGCCAGATGCGGAGAATCTCCCCTCGCTTCTGTCTGAAGGACAGAAAAGACTTCGGTTTCCCCCAGGACATGGTGGATGGCAGCCAGCTCCCGAAGGCCCAGGCCACCTCTGTCCTCCACGAGATGCTCCAGCAGGTCTTCCGCCTCTTCCACACAGAGCGCTCCCCTGCCGCCTGGGACACCTCCCTCCTGGACAAACTCTGCACTGGACTCCATCAGCAGCTGGAGGACCTGGACCCCTGCTTGGTGCAGGCGATGGGAGATGAAGAAACTGCCCTGGGAGTGACAGGCCCTACACTGGCTGTGAAGAGGTACTTCCAGGGAATCCATCTCTACCTGAAAGAGAAGAAATACAGTGACTGTGCCTGGGAAATTGTCAGAGTGGAAATCATGAGATCCTTGTCTTCATCAACCAACTTTCAAGAAATGATAAGAATTATGGATGGAGACCTGGGGTCACCTTGAAATGATTCTCATTGACTAAGATGCCACATCACCCTTGCACATTCATCTTTGGCCATTTCAAAAGACTTATTTCTGCTTTAGCCACAAAATTTATTGCATTAATTCAGCCATTACTTGTCAGTAGTAATAAGCAAGTAATAAGCAAGTATATATAAAAGTATTCAGCTACAGGGTCATCAGTCCCTAAGTGATGACTGCCCTGATGTTATTTATTTATTTATTGTTTATTTATCTATTCCTTCTTGCATCTCTCATATTTATAATATTTAGAAATTATTTATAAAATTACATTTCATCTGTACATTGTAATAAAATTTTTAAAACATGTTTTTCATTTCATGTTATTAAGTTTGCACTTTGTTTTATTTATTAAACTCTTAACAAAGAAAATTTGAGTTTGTTTACTCTAAATTCAAACACTTATTTGGTAAATGATATTGAAGAATGGATGGTAACATTTACTCTTCATTCCATTCAGATTATACATATAAATTGAGTACCTAAATGACAGAGTGTAATTGCTATCAAGAAATACAAGCAAATAAAGCACATGCAGTTTTTACTGTGTTGAAACTCTCAGTCTTACAGGGAAGAGGACATAAAACAGTATTATTGTTCATTTTATTTCAAGTATATTAAACACTGCAAAGAGAAGTAAAGGAAAATAATTTTCTCACACTGGAAGTTTTAGGTACAAATGATCCTGGAAAGGAAAAATAATATTATACAGTATATCCTTTCTAAGCTGCCTGGAAGACATATAAGTGCAGAGTCTTATTGACAGCTGGAAATATGGGTCTTGAGTCAAAAAAAAAATGCCAAGGGGGAGGTATTAATTTGAAGTTATTGTGTATCTGGTAATAAGGGCATGGGGATGGATGTGGTCACTTATAAACAGAATGGACAACGAGAAGAGGACCTAAACCTAATCCTGCAGACCCTCAGCATTAAAGGTTGAACAGAGGAGAGTCTGCAACAGGCACTAAGGCAGAGTGGCAGTGCAGTTAGAAGGACACAAGGATGAACAGGGGAGAGAAAACTGAAGGGAAGAAGTGTGTTTAAAAGAAGGAGGGGTGCTTGTAGGGCAGGTGAGGACTGAACTATCCCAGCAGACCTGTAAACAAAGGCTACTGTGACCTTAGCAGGATCTGGTTTAGTAGAATTAATGAGACAGAAACTCGATGGGAGTAGGTTAAAGCAAACACAAGAAAGAGAATTAGGGGCATTGTGTATAGACAATTACCTTCACAATTTTGTTTGTGAAGTGGAGAAGTAAAATAAGATAGTACGTGGAGGAGACTGTGGCTTAACATGCCCATGCACATTTTTCTTCATGTTTTTCGAGAATCATTTTCAAAGAATGGGTGAATTGCCACAAAACAGAAGAACATTTTTAATATCTAACTTATTTGATTTAAACAATTGCTTAGATATTTAATACATTGCTTATTTGGCTAAAAATTAATTTAGCATTGTTCTAATTCATATCACTTTGTAGTGAATTTCAATGGTAACTCATTTGCTTGCTAATTTAATTTCTTTTTTCAATCAACTTTTACAATCAAGCTTCATTTTCTTTTATCTGCCACTTCCTTTAATTTTATATTGGTAATTTACATTATTTATCATTTTATATCTCTAATCATTGACACATACATTTTCTATAAATTATAGCCATATTCTTTTGATGGACACTTGTTTTTAATTTTTCCTGTGTACAAAGACCTGGACAGTTCCTTGTATATTTCTCCAAGGGCTGTTTAGGACATAGAACCAAGGCTCTCCCTAGTCACATTCATTCCTCTTTTGAGTTTACATGTATTCAGTGCCCTTTCTTGTCCACCTGTTTTTACATTAAATTCAGTATTTCATAGGCAGTTTTTTTCCTTTTTTGATCTATGATATGAGAATCTAAATTGCTTTCTGTTAGAGTGCAAGGCAATTTTTCTAGAACATTTTATTGAAATATTATTTCTTTCCTTATGAACAATAGGTACATCTTTAGCATAAATCTAATTAATTCTGATAATACAACTATTTTTGAGATTTTCTTTGCTTTATTAATATGATTACTGAACTTTACTCATTGCTACACTTGTTTTACTACAGCTACTTTAAAACTCATTTAATACTTCCGGTTGAGGTAGCAAACCAAGGTCAAGAATTCCTTTCGGCTTTTAAATATTATTGCTTGCAGTAGTTCCTGACTAGTTTTAGAATTGTTCTAAGGTTAAGAGCATTGGCTTAATGAGAATCATAAACATTTGTGGATCCCCAAATGGCTAATTATAACAAAGAAGAGACATCCAATAAAAATGAATGAAAGAAATGGTATCAGAGAATCTTTGTCCCCAAACTTAAGGCTAAGAACAATTACTAAGTAATATATGGGAAAAGTTATAACATTAGCCAGGAAAAAAAGAACAGAGAGCAAGAGAGAGTTTAAGGATTGAATAAATTCAAATTTAAGAAATGATGACAGAAATCCATAGTATGAAACTTAAGGAGTCATACATACCTCACAATATAGGATGTAGTGTTGACCCACCCATTTGGCCAGTTGGTATACATATATACGTATAGTTTTACTTTTTGTTCATTTTGTTACATTGTTATATTTAATGTGAAAAACTTGTCCTAGCTAGTTCCGTACTATCACCTTGCCCTGAAAATCTCTTGCAGTCATATCCTGTTTAATATTCAGAAGTTAGTAACTTGTACGTTCCAAATTATTGGAGAAACAAGAAGCTGGGTTGGCAAAGCCAGCCAACCATGCACAGGTCCTGCCCAGGCCCTGGACTTTAGCAGCTCAAGGCACATGTGGTCAACTGGGGAAAGGATGAGGGAAGACAGGGTTGCAGCTATGGTGGCCATGAGCTTCTGCAGGGGATCACAGTGCATTGTCAGTGAGAGGTAGCTGAGATTTGCTGGCTGCTGGAGTGAGAGTAGGAACATGGCCACGACTCAACCCTCTCCATCTGCCAAGCCCTCCTCTGCAGAGGTCAAGGTGCTCCTGATATCCAGGAATGCACAGAAATGCAGTAAATAGAGGTAGGTGCAAGCACCAACACTGCCCACATGTCTACATGAAACAAGCTGGTCAAGAACCCAGGAGCTCACTGCATCAATGTTTAGGTGCGTTTAAGTTCTGATTCCAGTAGAAGAATAATGCACCAGTCATGTAATGCTCAATTGCTCAATAAACAAAGCATCAAGAACTATGAAATACTTGTAGGAGCCAGCAGCCCCTCAAGAATTTGAACTGCCACTCCCCGCCCCACAACCAGCTGCCCTGGGACCAGGCCCCACCTACCAGCGGGCCAGCAGCCACCACACAAGGCAGGGCCTGGCAGCCAACTGGGCCAGGGGCCAGCCACCTACCAGTGTGTCCACAGTAGTCAGCCCCACCAAAACAGAAGGGCCCACACAGGGGGCACCCCTAGAGCATACAGCCTGGTGATCAGAGGAGAGTGTGCTGCTGGGCCCCCTAGGACATCTCCGGCATAAGATCACTCCTCTAATATCCAGAACTATAGCTGATCTACCTAATATGTAGAAATAAACACAGAGAATTAGGTAAAATGAGGAGACAGAGGAACATATTCCAAACAAAAGAACGAGCCAAAACCTCAGAAAAAGAACTGGAGATAAGGAATCTACCGAATGAGAGTTCAAAGTAATGATCATAAAGATGCTCAGCAAACTCAGGAGAAGGACACATCAACACAGTGAGAATTTTAACAGAGGCTTAGAAAATATAAAGAAGAACCAAACAGAGCTGAAGTATACAATAACTGAAATAAAAAATACACTAGAAAGAATCAACAGTAGATTAGATGATACAGAGGAATGGATCTGTGAACTGGAACCCAGAGCAGTGGAAATCACCCAAGCTAAACAGAAAAAGGAATTTTAAAAAATGAGGATAGGGCTTCCCTGGTGGCGCAGTGGTTGAGAGTCTGCCTGCCAATCCAGGGGACACAGGTTCATGCCCCGGTCCGGGAAGATCCCACATGCCGCTGGGCATGTGCGTCGGGAGCCTGTGCCCCAAAACGGGAGAGGCCACAACAGTGAGAGGCCCGCGTACCGCAAAAAAAAAAAAAAAAAAAAAAAGAGGATAGTTTAAGAGGCCACACTTACATGATCAACTAATCTATGACAAAAAAACGCAAGAATATTACAATGGGGAAAACACAGTCTCTTCAATAAATGGTTGGGAGAACTACACAGCTATATGTAAAAGAATGAAACAACTATTTCCTCACACTATATACAAAAATAAACTTAAAATGGATTATAGACTTAAGTGTAAGACCTGAAACAATAAAACTCCTAGAAGAAAACATAAGCAGTATGCTCTTTGACACAGCAATATTTTTTTTGGATCCGTCTCCTCAGGCAAGGGAAATAAAAGCAAAAATAAACAAATGGGACTACATCAACCTAAAAAGCTTTTGCACAGTGAAGGAAACTATCAACAAAATGAAAAGGCCATCGGCTGAATGGGAGAAAATACTTGCAAACAATATATTCAACGGGAAAAAAATGCAAAATATACAAAGGACATATACAACTCAACATCAATAAAACAAACAACCTGATTAAAAATGGGCAAAGGATATGAATAGACATTTTTCTAATGAAAATATACAGATGGCTAACAGACACATGAAAAGATCTTCAACACCATTAATCATCAGGGAAATGCAGTTGAAAAACACAATTAGACACCACCTTACACCTGTCAGAATGGCTATTATTAAAAGGACAACACATAACAAGTGTTGGCGAGGATATTGAGAAAAGGGGACCCTTGTGCACTGTTGATGGGATTGTAAATTGGTGCAGCCACTATGGAAAACAGTCTGGATGTTTTCCAAAACATTAAAAATATAACTGCCATATGATCCAGCAATTTCACTCCTGGGTATTTACCAGAAGGAAAGAAAAACCCTAATTTGGAAAGATATATGCACTTCAATGTTCACTGCAGTATTATTTATAATAGTCAAGATATGGAAGCAACCTAAGTGTCCATTCATATTTGAAAAAAGAAAATACGGTATACACACGCTGGAATATTAGTCATAAAAAGAAAAACAATTCCTGCCATTTGCAACAACATGGATAGATCTAGAACAGGGGTCCACAACCCCCAGGCCATGGACTGGTTTATGGTTTTCTGTCTACATTTATGGTTTTCTGCCTCCAGCTGTATTTTCAGACAAGTTGCAGAATGGCTGGCTGTGGAAGGAGGCAATCAGAGCCTGGAAATCAGAGCCTGATTGGAAATTCAATAAAGGCAGAAAATAAATACTTCATATAACACAACATGTATACATTACCCAAATTCAGTTTTTAGATAACTCTGCTAGTCAAACACAGAAATGTTCTCAGGATGACAAGGCTGGTTTGTAACAGGTATAAGGAAAGTGATGACCAAATTAATGGTACCATAAAAAGTCTGTCACAAGGGAATGGTGCCTATTATGACTGGGACAAATGGGAATTGGGGAGAAAGAACTTATCATTATTTATCTATTTAAGATTGTCCTGGAGAAAGAATGCTCAGATTCCCAGCGGTCTTTCTCATCCTTGTGGACTTGGATATTCCCAAAATTGGTAAAGAGCTCAAGCTGTGCATTCAGAGGGCCTGGATTCTAAAATGAGGCCAGGACCTTGGGAACGTTATTAATCGCTCCATGGCTCTTTTTTCTTCTCTATAAAAATGAGAATAATGAAAGAAACTACATCAGCCTGTTTTGTTAACAGATGCAAACGTTTGAGATACAGCAACGATAAAGGAATAGAGCAATGCATTTTAACACATTAATTTTTAAAAAGTCTGTTCAGCAAAGCATCATAAAATTTTAAAACACATGGTATTGAAAAACCTTATAACGTATAATAGAGCATTAACATTTTTACTAATAGGAAGAGCTCAAGAAAGTTTAGGAATCCAAAAAAAATCTGGGCAAAAGAATATAAAGAGGCGATTTACAGAAGCAGAAATAACTGAGTGGGTAACATACATATGCTAAATAATCAGTCTCCTAGTGATCACAGATTTTGTAAATGAAATTTCAAATGAAAAATTTGATGAACAGCAACAACAAAAAGATTGCTTGGTGGTAGTTGGGGTAAAAGTGCACAGTTACACAGAGTTGGTAGAAGTGTAAAAATTTCAAACACTATTGATCATTAGTTTAGTAACATCTATCAAAACTTCTAAAGCATCAGACCCAGCAAATATAGCAGTATGTGTCTATCTTACAGAAATACTAAGTGAATACTCAAATTTGCTCATTGTGTAGCATTATTTATATGAACGGTAATTGAAATCAACTTAATGTGTGACAGTACAGATGAATGGTTAAGTAAATCATAATTCCTTCACAGAATACTGTGCAGCCACATTAACTTAAATAAGGTGGACCAATACTCACCAGCATCCAAGGATGTTCATGATATTCTGAGTGTCTTCTCGAGTGAAAAAGCAAGTTAAGGGATAAGAGTAAACACATTGGTGAAAATTGATATCTAGCTATTCTTAAAGATTAGGATTTTAGGAAATAAAGGGTAGAGATAAGATCATTTGACTTCCTTTTGTTTTCTGGAACCTATAGATCGCTTTTTGTTTACTTAAAAAATAAGCTATATACTTAGAATTGATTTTTTAATATTGTTTCCAACATTTCTATTAGATTGAAGCAAGGGATGTCCATCTTAGCTTAGTATCCCACACGTTTGATACTGAAAAAAAGAGCACTGTCTTTGTATCACCAGGAGAAAACATGGGGGAAAATGGTTGACTGGACTCTTTAAAAGGCAGAAGTAGAGCAGACAGCATTGACCACTTAAAACTTTAGATAGCAGTCAGAGTTGTCTACCAATACAGAAAGAAGAGAATGCTAGTGATGTTTCTCATTTAATAAAAACTTTGAGATAATTTTATACAAAAGTAATGTTTTTCAATCTTGGAAGTTTATTTCTTCAACATTTGAGTTTTCTTAGTATGAATGAATAAAAAGCACCTCTTGGCTTTTTTCTCCAGACTCTTCTAGGTCTTAGAGCTATGTTTCTGCTCCTCTTGGTAGTGGTTTGTTTCCTCTACAGAGCCAGAGCTTGCACCAAAAGGACTCTTTTGATTAAATATCCTGCTCCAAATTTACCTTTAGCTGTTCCATCAGCTGAGAAATCCTTCATGGGTCTCTATTCCAATCCTTAGGTACACTCTTGGCAGAAAATAGCAGGGAGGGTCTGCTGGAACGTGCCTTATGGAAGAAAAAAACATTGAACAAGGTCTTCTGGTACAGACATAGCAAAGATCTCCTACCTGCAGAAAATATAAATCTAAATCATGTTTGATATTTATATATATATCCATAAAACCATCACAATTAAGATAATGAAGATGCCAGTCACCCTCCAAAGGTTTCTTCATGCACCTTTGTAATCCCTTTCCCTTTCCAACCTCACCTCTCACCCTGCCAGTCAGCCCTTTCTGTCCCTAAAGACAAGTTTGCATTTCCTACAAGTTCATGTAAATGGAATAACACAGTATGTGCTCTTTTTCTTTTCATTCGGCTTCAACATTTTAAGATTCACCCATATTTTATCATGTTTCAATAGCTGATTGTTTTTATTGCTGAATAATCTTCCATTTTATGGATCTATGATAATTCATTGTTTCACTTGTTGATGGACATTTTTTTCCCCAGGGTTTTTAAATAGGAATAAAGCTGCTCAGAACATTCAAGTATAAGTCTTTATGAGGACATGTACTTTCATTTCTCTCAGGTAAATATCTAAGAGTAGAACAGCTGTATCATATGAAAGGTATAGGTTTTACATTTTAGGAAACTGCCAAACCATTTTCCAAAGTGGTTGTACCATTTGATATTTCCACCAGCAATGGAGGAGAATTCCAGTGATGTCACATCCTCTGTACCAGTTATGGACAATCTTTTTAATTTTAGCCACTTCCATAAATAGGAAGTGGTATTTAATTGTGCTTTTAATTTGTATCTCCCTGGTGACTAATAATGTTGAGCATCTTTTCACATCTTTATTTGACATTTACACATGCACATTTTCCTTGGGAACCTGCCTGTAAAAGTCTATCAAATCAGTGCAAAATACTTTACAGAAAAAAAATTTAAAGGATTTAAAGAACTTCCATTCTTCTGCCCCAAATTTTGCTCAAGTTGTGAGGTGACTCAGGTCATGGTCTGGACAAGAGGCACATCTTAGTGTTTCTCCAACAAAAAGCAAGTGCTTCCCATCTGTTATTTCTGGAAAACACATCTGACTGATCTCTGAGATCCAGGGGATGCTGGGCAGTTTCAAGGAGTCCACATCACGCTGTCTTCCCTGAGATTTCTCTGTAGCATCTTCAGTACAGAGGGCCCAGGTTGTTTGGGATGAGACTCTCTTGGAGAAATTACACATTGGACATCAGCAGCAGCAGAACAGCTGGAGATGTGTTTGGGACAAGAGAGAGATTTAGAAGAGAACTTGCTAGAAGTGAGGATTCAAGACTGGATAAGAAGAGTTACTTTCAAGGAATGAACCTTTCCCTAAAGGGGGAAGAATACAGACCCCATGTTTAACAAACTGTCGCAGTGGGAATCAACAGGTGCTTTCTCTTCATTAACAAATTTGTAAAAGAAATTAAAGAAAAAAGGAAGAAAACTAAGCTTTCACAAAACGGTGACAAAATGATCCTTACGAAGTTCAGGTTTTCATGCATTTTAGAAGTTCCTTTACCAACTGAAGCCTAGAATCAACAATAGTGACCTTAAAAGCAGAGAAATATGAATTATATTCAATGATCATAAGGCTGACAGCTTTAAATTTATCACATACTTATTTTCTACATGTTATTTATATCTTATAGAACAAAATGTTCTCATTACAATGTATAAAACTTTATTTTGTAAACATACATGCAATTTCTCAAAAGTTATGTGCTCATGTGTTCAATTTTTAAATCTAAATGAATGCACACAGAAACTGCAATGGAGTTGATGTTTTCCTATGTGAGACCTACACTGGAAACAAGAATACCTATACTTCCCAGGCTGATTTTGGGGCTGAATCTCAGTGAAGCATCTTTGTTCAGGACCAACGGACATATTAAGTTCTTGGGATGAGGGAGAATCTGCAGGCACCTGACGTAAGTCAAAGAATGCTAAGTCCATACTTTTATCATAACAAATTTGAGGATATGGACCAATAAAGAGCTGGACATGCTTTTATAGACAAGAACTAGGAATGGAGACTGCAAAAATAAAACAGCAGTGCTTGAGTCACAGACCTGGGGAGCTCTCATCCACGGTATATTGATTCTGTTCTGATATTGCCTCTTATCTAAACTTATGCCTTTGGTTATATCTATAAAAGAAAGATGAAAATATGTGCAGGCAAGCTGCAGTTTAGAAAGCACCATAGAAAAGTACATGTGTTTATAGCCACATCCATCCCAAGTGGAAAATGCTTAGTATAGGAGAACATCCTGCAGAGATAATGGCTGGAGAGTGGGGGAATGCAGTCAGTGCCACCTGACTATTCAGATGGTCAACAAGTAACCTGGGCAGAAACAGGCATGAGTATCTGGAGAATTTGGGTTAGCTGGTCTAGAAGCCAGTCTGTATCATTCACACATGGGTGCCTGTACATGTGTGTGTGTGTCGGAGGGTAGGGGGGTGGTTCACGCATGTGCCTTTGTTCTTGTGTGTGTGTTGAAAGCTATTCGGCTACAGCAGCAAAAGCCTAGCGTCTACAAGGAAATAGTGTATACAAAGCACTTAGAATATTAAGAGTTTTATTTCTCTTTCTTTTCATTTCTCTTTCTTCTCTGATTGCCACAGCTAGGACTTTCAAAACTATGTTGAATAAAAGTGGCGAGAGTGGACATCCTTGTTTTGCTCCTGGTCTTACAGGAAATGCTTTCAGCTTTTCACCATTGAGTATGATGTTGGCTGTAGGTTTGTCATATATGGCCTTTATTATGTTGAGGTAGATTCCCTCTATGCCCACTTTCTGGAGAGTTCTTATCATAAATGGGTGCTGAATTTTGTCAAAAGATTTTCCTGCATCTATTGAGATGATCACATGGTTTTTATTCTTCAATTTGTTGATGTGGGGTATCACACTTATTTATTTGAGAATATTGAAGAATCCTTGCATCCCTGGGATAAATCCCACTTGATCATGGTGTATGATCCTTTTAATGTATTATTGGATTCGGACTGCTAGTATTTTGTTGAGGGGTTTTGCATCTATGTTAATCAGTGATATTGCCCTGTAATTTTTCTTTTTTTGTGGTATCTTTGTCTGGTTTTGGTATCAGGATGATGGTGGCCTCATAGAATGAGTTTGGGAGTTTTCCTTCCTCTGCAAATTTTTGGAACAGTTTCAGAAGGGTAGGTGTTAGTTCTCCTCTAAATGTTTGATAGAACTTGCCTGTGAAGCCATCAGGTCCGGTACTTCTGTTTGCGGGGAGTTTTAAAATCACAGGTTCAATTTCAGTGCTTGTGATTGGTCTGTTCATAGTTTTTTTTCTTCCTGGTTCAGTCTTGGGAGACTGTACCTTTCTAAAAATTTGTCCATTTCTTCCAGGTTGTCCATTTTATTGGTATACAGTTGCTTGTAGTATTCTCTTATGATCCTTTGTATTTCTGTGGTATCAGTTGTAACTTCTCCTTTTTCATTTCTAATTTTATTGATTTTAGTCCTCTCCCTTTTTTTCTTGATGAGTCTGGTTAAAGGTTTATCAATTTTGTTTATTTTTTCAAAGAACCAGCTTTTCATTTCATTGATCTGTGTTATTGTTTTCTTTGTCTCTATTTCATTTATTTCTGTTCTGATCTTTATGATTTCTTTCCTTCTACTAACTTTAGGTTTTGTTTGTTCTTCTTCCTCTAGTTGCTTTAGGTGTAAGTTGAGGTTGTTATTTGAGAGTCTTCTTATTTCCTGAAGTAAGCCTGTATTGCTATAAACTTCCTTCTTAGAACGCTTTTGCTGCATCCCATAGGTTTTGGATCATTGTGCTTCCATTTTCATTCATCTCTAGGTATTTATGATTTCCTCTTCAATTTCTTCAGTGATCCATTGGTTGTTTAGTAGCATATTGTTTAGCCTCCATGTGTTTGTGTTTTTTATAGTTTTTTTTCTTGTAGTTTATTTCTAACCTCATAGTGTTGTGATCAGAAAAGATGCTTGATATGATTTCAATTTTCTTAAATTTACTGAGGCTTACCTTGTGGCCCAGCATGTGGAGAGTGTTCCATGTGCACTTGAGAAGAATGTGTATTCTGCTGCTTTTGGATGGAATGCTCTATAAATATCAATTAAGTCCATCTGGTCTAATGTGTCATTTAAGGCCTGTGTTTCCTTTTGATTTTCTGTCTGGATGATTTGTCCATTGATGAAAGTGGGGTGTTACAGTCCCCCACTATTATTGTGCTACTGCCGATTTCTCCCTTTATAGATGTTAGTACTTGCCTTATATATTGAGGTGTTCCTATGCTGGATGCATATATATTTACAATTGTTATATCGTCTTCTTGGATTGATCCCTTGATCATTATGTAGTGTCCTTCTTTGTCTCTTATAGCAGTCTTTATTTTAAAGTCTATTTCGTCTGAAATGAGCATTGCTACTCCACCTTTCCTTTGATTTCCATTTGCATGGAATGCCTTCTTCCACCTCCTCACTTTCAGTCTGTATGTGTCTCTAGGTCTGAGGTGGGTCTCTTGTAGACAGCATATATACAGATTTTCTTTGTGTATCCACTCAGTCAGTCTATGTCTTTTGGTTGGAGCATTTAATCCATCTACATTTAAGGTAATTATTGATACATATGTTCCTATTACCATTTTCTAATTGTTTTGGGTTTGTTCTCATAGGTCTTTTTCTTCTCTTGTGTTTCCTGCCTTGAGAAGTTCCTTTACTATTTGTTGCAAAGCTGGTCTGGTGGTACTGAATTCTCTTAGCTTTTGCTTGTCTGTAAAGCTTTTGATTTCTCCATCAAATCTGAATGAGAGCCTTGCTGGGTAGAGTATTCTTGGTTGTAGGTTCTTCCCTTTCATCACTTTAAATATATGGTGCCACTCCTTTATGGTTTGCAGAGTTTCTGCTGAGAAATTAACTGATAACCTTATGGGAGTTCCCTTGTATGTTATTTGTTGTTCTTCCCTTGCTGCTTTCAGTATTTTTTGTCTTTAATTTTTATCAGTTTGATTACTGTGTGTCTTGGCGTGTTCTTCCTTGGGTTTATCATGCCTGGGAATCTCTGCACTTCCTGGACTTGGTTGACTGTTTCCTTTCCCATGTTAGGGAGGAGTTCAGCTATTATCTCTTCAAATATTTTCTCAGGTCCTTTCTCTTTTCTCCTTCTGGGACTCCTACAATGAGAATGTTGTTGCATTTAATGTTGTCCTAGAGGTCTCTTAGGCTGTCTTCATTTCTTTTCATTCTTTTTTCTTTATTCTGTTCCATGGCAGTGATTTCCACCATTCTGTCTTCCAGGTCACTTATCCGTTCTTCTGCCTCAGTTATTCTGCTATTGATTCCTTCTAGTGTATTTTTCATTTCAGTTCATCTCTGTTCTTTAGTTCTTCTAGGTCTTTGTTAAACATTTCCTGCCTCTTCTCAATCACTGCCTCCATTCTTTTTCCAAAATGCTGGATTATCTTCACTATCATTATTCTGAATTCCTTTTCTGGATAGTTGCCTATCTCCACTTCATTTAGTTGTTTTTCTGGGGTTTTACCTTGTTCCTTCATCTGGGACATAATCCTTTGCCTTTTCATTTTTTCTAACTTTCTGTGATTGTTGCTTTTGTTCTGCAGGTTGCAGGATTGTAGTTCTTCTTGCTTCTGCTTTCTGCCCTCTGGTGGTTGAGACTATCCAAGAGGCTTGTGCAAGCTTCCTTATGGGAGGGACCGGTGGTGGGTATAGCTGGGTCTTGCTCTGGTGGGCAGGGCTATGCTCAGTAAAACTTTAATCCACTTGTCTGCTGATGGGTGGGGCTGTTTTCCCTCCCTGTTAGTTCTTTGGCCTGAGGTGACCCATCATTGGAGCCTACAGGCTATATGGTGGGGCTAGTGGCGGCCTCTGGGAGGGCTCATGCCAATGGGTACTTCCCAGAACTGCTGCTGCCAGTGTCCTTGTCCCTGCAATGAGCCACAGCCGCCTGCTGCCTCTGCAGGAGACCCTCCAACACTAGCAGGTAGGTTTGATTCAGTCTCCTATGGGGTCACTGCACCTTTCCCTTGGTCCTGGTGCACACAAGACTTTGTGTGTGCCCTCCAAGAGTGGAGTCTCTGTTTCCCCAAGTCCTGTGGAAGTTCTGCAGTCAAATCCCACTAACCTTCAAAGTCAGATTCCCTGGGGACTCCTAGTCCCCTTGCCAGACTCCCAAGCTGGGAATCCTGATGAGGGGCTCAGAACCTTCACTCCAGTGGGAGAACTTCTGTGGTATAATTGTTCTCCAATTTGTGGGTCACCCACCCAGCGGGTATGGGATTTGATTTTATATTGACTGTGCCCCTCCTACTGTCTCATTGCAGCTTCTCCTTTGTCTTTGGATGTGGGGTATCTTCCTGTTGATGGTTGTTCAGCCGTTAGCTGTGATTTTGGTGCTCTTACAAGAGAAGGTGAGTGCACATCCTTCTACTCCGCCATCTTGAACCAATCTCCTTTGCTTGTTTTCTTTTTAAGGGGAAAATTTCATTAAAATTCTACCTTAAAGCTGTTTTCCTGGAATGTATCTAAATTGGGGATTTCAATTTGAACCAGCAGAGGGCAGAATAACATTAGTCATAGAAGGCACTTGCTTACCGTGTCAACAGTAAGCAAATAAATTAAGTCCAGGTATTCATATGTCTTAGTGCATTTGGTTAGTTAACATAACACCATGTTATGTTCATCCTTAATGAACACAAGACTTATTTTTTTTAACAGCACTCAGCCATTCAAATATACTTCTTAGCAAAGAGAAACCAGAGGACAAAGATATGTTATTAAAATCAGAATGGAAAAAAATTCCACAACTTCCCTTAAATTATATGGGATGCCTGATATGGTCAGATTACGTAGTATATAACAACACAGGCTGACATAGCCATTTTAAAGCTTACCTCTTCCTCTTCATTTTTACATTATTTACTTATTCTAGATTTTTGTAAATATATTTAATTTTTTAATACAATGGCACTTGGAAGATTTTTGTACAATGTTTTTCTAAGTTGGTTACCATAATTGATAAGGCAACCAGTAACATGGATTTTTGATCCAACTCCTGGGAACAATTCAAAACAATCTATTCATCAGTATTTAACATGAGAAAAATAAACTTTCATCTCAAATATTTTGATGTGATATTTGTAAGAAAAAGAAATTATATGCATCATCTTTAAAAATTCCAAACTGATGAGAAATAAACAGAAACATGAGAATAATATCAAGCAGCTTTCTTTATAAACAGGAGAAATGATAAACTGGAATACAGGCATACCTCAGAGATCTTGCAGGTTCAGTTTCAGACCACTGCAATAAAGCCAATATTGCAATAAAGTGAGTCACACAAATTTTTTGCTTTCCCAGTGCATCTAAGTTATGTTTATATTATACTGTAGTCTATTAAGTGTACAATAACATTTTATGTCTAAAAAAATGATGCACATACCTAAATTAAAAAATACTTTATTGCTAAAAATGCTAACCATCATCTGAGCCTTCAGTGAGTCATAAGTTGTGCAATAGTAACATCAAAGATCACTGATCATGAATCACCATAACGAATATAATAATAATGAAAAAGTTTGAAATATTGTAAGAATTACCAAAATGTGACACAGAGACACAAAGTTTGAAAAATGGTGCTGATAGACTTGCTCAACGCTGGGTTGTCACAAATCTTCCATTTGTAAAAAACGCAGTATCTACAAAGCACAATAAAGAAGATACGCCTGTATTCTTCCTAAAAATTAGGTAAAAGACAACAATGCCTACCTCCCTTCTAGTATTTAATATTGTGGTGGAATAATAACGATAAATATGAAGCAAACAAAAAGAAGCAAAATTATTATAGTAAGTAGAAAATACAGTTCCTTAAGGTAAAAGTAAGACTACCTTTGAGCCCTATTAATGAACACTCCACCATAAGTCTAACCACTCTGAGTCCTCTATCACCATGGATTGGTTTTGCCAATTTCTGACCTTCTTATAAATGAAAATACACTTCAGATACTTTATTTATATCTCGCTTTTTCACTCAATGCTATGTCTGTGAAATCATCCATATTGGTTTTGTGTATCAATAATTCATTGTTTTCATTGTTATGTACTATGTTTTTTGAATAGATCAAAATATATGTGTCACTTTAGTATTAATGTACTTTTGCTTTCTTTGGCATGTGTAGGGGCTACTATGATTACGGCTTCTGTGAGCATACTTGGACATTTCTTTTGGTGGATCTAAGCAATAATTTCTATTGGATATATGCCCAGTAGTGGAGTGGCTTTGTCACAGGGTACATACATGCTTATCTTTATAGAATCTACCAAACACTTTTCAAAAGTTTTAATAATTTATACTCCCGTCAACAATTGTCATGTCAATATTTTAAATTTTTTAATTTAATATTTTTAGTTTTAGCTGTTCTGGTGTGTGTGTTGTGGTGAGATTCTGGTTTTAATTTACCTCCCATGAGCAGTCACGATGTTGATCACTTTTTTTCAAGTTTATCGATGGTTTGGATATCTTCTTCTGTGAAGTACAGTTTATATCTTCCTCTGTGAAGTACAGTTTCACAAAGTGTGAAGATACTTTCTCATTTTCTTGTTGATACTGAAACACGTATTTTAAAAATCTGCAAGAAAGCTACAGATGTAAATAAGCTAGAGATGCAAGTAAGTTCATAATCTTCTGAGTTTTTTTAAATCTGGTTAGTCTGGCAACATCACAATGGTCTTTTGGATTGCTGCAGGATCCTTCTGAGTTTGTAGAGTTTTGTTGTAGGTTCATACTTCCTGCAGGTAAGAGATCTTGGCTAATTCTTTACCAGAAGTCCTTTTCTCAATGTCTTTCTTCCCCAACTTCCATCCCAGAAGTTCTTCCTTCGTGTTAATTTCATCCAAGAGCATCCCTTCTGATTGGAATAGATACATGTAGAGAAATTTCTTCTGGAACTTATTCAACAATTGCTGGAAGTGCTAAAGGTAAGTTTGAAGCAAGATATTGAGTTAGAGACATCCTTTTTAGTGAAAATATTTGCTCTAAAGAGAAAATAAGTTAATACCAAGAGGTGCAGAAACATAGATCCAAGATCTAGAATAGTGCTGGAGGAAACAATCAGGATATACTTTATTCATCCATAAACTACTATGAAAAACCATATAGTAAAGAAAAAAATCAGCATTCAGGAGTCAGTTACTTACTCTTATTTAAAGCTATATCAATGGTTTTATTCATTAAATGAGAAACATATTAAAATTTTCTTATTTATATATTATCAGGAAAACATTTTTATCCAAATTCTGTCTGTTCCACCTTCACCTTTTAACAGAGTCCAGTGAAGTGGTTCCTCCATACTGTCCCTGGTGATACAAAGTCAGGAGTCATCTTCCAGTACCAACTTTGGGATACTGAGCTAAGATAAGTCCCCTTCTTTTCAGAAAAACAGAAATACTGGACACAATTTAAAAGAGTCAATTTTAAACACATAGCTAAGGAAAAAAAAAAAAAAGGGAAAGATACCTAGGTCCCAAAAGTTAAAATGGAGTTTAAAGATCTCATTTCTACCCTCCATTCCATCAAATCCCACTCTCTAGGAATAATGAGACATCAGTTTTCCCCAGTGTAATCATTCTTATTCCTTAATTAGCTTTTTCATTCAACATCATTCAATATGTTATGAACAAGCTTGGATTTAGGTGACTGTTCTTTACCTAAATGAATTTAATTGCTGTGTAGCTAGTATTCCATAATATGAGGGGATCAATGTTTACTTAACCAATCCTCTATAATACCACATTAATTTGACTACAATTCCCTTTTATATAAATAGGGCTGCTATAAATAAATTCGTATTCATATTTGGGCAGGGGTATGGACAGACTATTTCTGTAATATAAGTACCTAGAACTGCATTTGGTGAGTCCAGTGGTTCAAAAATTTTGGTAATTTTTACTAAATTAATTACTGATTTTTAAAAAAATTTATGTTTCTACTGTGTATAGGTATGGGCTCTTACCACAACCATCACCAAGCTATCTTGTTCTTTATCATATTTTTCATTTATATGAAAAATCCATGATCACTAGGAAGGCTGATTATTTGGCACATGTGTATTATCTACTTGTAGCTATTACTGCTTTTGAAAATTACCTCAATATTTCTTGCTCATGTTGCTATTGGGTTAAACTTTTTTGAGCTCTTTTTATATTGAAAATATTATTATTCTATTGCATGTTTTAAGATTTTTTTCACGTCTTTAAATTTTCTTGATAGTTCTGTATTGGAGAGACTTTTGTTTTTAATTCATGTACTAAAATGCGTTGCTCATTTCCATTTAGCCTTGTGTTTCATATCACTCAGGAAGAGCTTTCCTATCTGAAAATTTAAAAACTTTTTATATACACATTTCTTTTAGTATTTAATAGGTTTGTTTTTGTTTCATATATTTATAACCATAACCATTCAGTGATTTATTATACTAACTTAACAGCTGGATGACCTGAGACACAGAGATGCAGAGTAACATGCTCATGGCCATAAAGCAGTGTATGGCAAAGCTGGTATTGAAACCCAGGTGATCTGCCTTCAGAGCCAACCCTCTTATTGCCTCTTATTCTGTATACATCAAATTTCATTTTGTGTACTGTGAGAGATTTGGAATCTAATTTTTTTCCCATATATCCTATTTTCCCAACAATATTTATTGCATCAGTCAAGCTTTCCCCATTGAGTTTAAAAACAACCATTATTCAATTATCAGTTCTCATATATACATGAGTAGGCAAGGAATCTTAAAGCAGTTTTGTTTATTTTTGTGCCAGTACCAACTTTAAAAATTCCAATTAAAAACATTTTCTTTCTCTTTAAATAAAAAGTTACATACGTCTCAACAAAAAAATATGCTTTTTGCAAAGTCATATGAAAATGCAATTCAGATCGTTTTGGGACTCAAAACCCAGAACAAAACTTCTTAAAATCCATCTTTTCCAGGCTCTTCCATCTGGATTCTGCTCACCGCATTCTGTACCCTATTTCTCCAGCCCCTGCACTGCAGAACCCTTAAGATATTTTCCCTTTTCCTCTCTTTCTAAATCCCTGGAGACCCTCTCTTCAAATCTTCTCTGACTACATGGAAATTTGCCCATTTTTTGATTCCTGCCACTGCTTTTCTGGATCCATTCTTCTATCTGTCTCCCAATTGTTTTCTTCCTTTATATTATGAAAATTGCTCTATTTTTTTTCTGGGACAATTTCTGCATCCCTTTCTATACTTTACAAATACACATAACGCAGCAGAGCAAAAGACCAAAAACCAAGCAAGGAGATGTACAATCTTTCTTAGAGGGTACCTGAGGGAGAGAGGTTGTAAATACTCATTTGTTTTTTTACTTTGCTCTTGTTAACACTTCAATGTATATGAATTTGTATATAGCTTGTATCATACATTTAAATAAATAAATAAAATGAGGACTTGGAGCTGATGAGGGAGAAGGGCAAGGAGGTCTACAGATGATTCTCACTCACAGCTTCCATTGAATGGCACTGCTCAGGGTGCTTAAGGTAATTCTGGCAGTCATCGTGGAAGGTGGGATCCTGGTCCCCTTCTCTTCAGAGGACATGGATGGCATGGACCCCAGTTTCTATGGCCTGATCTCTACTCTTGAGAACAGATCCCTGTTATCCTCAATAGCACTGCAACAGTAAGTTACCCTTCTTAACCCTGGGGTACCAAACCATATTGCTTGTGTGGGTACCAGAGAGAGTCAACATTCACCCCCATATGGAGAGACCCAGGGTCTCCTTTATTCTTTTATTTTCCTTATTTCCTTAATTTTTTAGCAAGTTTTTTAATGGATAGGAAGCCCCTCCTGATTTCCACCCTGATATCCTCCCAGAGGCTATATTCACTTACTTTCATTTAGAGGCTTACTCCTTGGAAGGCCCTCTAACCTTCCAATCTTGGCTCCTCACTGCTCAGGAGGAGCCCCTCCTTCCTCTCTCTCCTGCCCCTGATACATCTCCAGCTGTCCACCTGCTGATGAAGTCCAGTGAGGAATTTTTCCATCCAGGTCTTATCCCAAATAGCATGAGATCTGCTGTGCCTCAAGGCTGAACATCTGCTGGTGCTACTCACAGAGGACACAGTGGCCTGGTCTTTTGTCCATGGCTGACTATCTTCCATCAGCTCCTGAGGGAATCTGGTCCTTCCTATTCTCCAGGCATAAGAGAAGCAAGATTCTCTTTTGGTGCAGAAGCTGTGAGGTCTCCTTCTTGCGTAGATTATTATACCCCCGAGTCTGAGCCCAGCTCAGGGAGAGCTGAGGCTCAAGCAGAGCTAGTACTCTGGTAGGGGTGTATCTATTTCTTCAAAAATACGTTACTAGGTATGGGTTTCACAGTTTACTCAATGTTTATTCAGGATATGATATCATCATCTGAATTGCCTAAATATATTTATATAATAAATGTACTATATTTTATATTTTTTCCTTATGTACTGAAGATGCCTAGCTTGAGCTTAACTAGTGTTGTCCTTGGATTCATACCAGTGTGGCTTGTGTCAGGGGTCTTAGAGTGGGCTCACAGGGTTCCATTTGCATGAGATGACAAGGGAGCTTCTAAGAAGAACACATCCTGAGGACCACTACCTGGTCCAATCACACTAATTCTGCTTGGGAGTAGAAGGTCAGCTTTGACAAAGCCATGGGGTTTGACACTAGGATCTCCGGTGGCCCAACCCTTATAACCACACCCCTGAATGCTGTGAAAGAGAAGGACAGTTAGTGTTTTTTGTTTTCATTTGACTTTTTGTTTATTTTTAATATGTCAGGCATTAGTTGCACAAGACAACACATGACAATCTGAGAGAAATGCTTTGGGGAAGAAATCTTTCCTCTGGAATCTTACACTCTACCCCATGTGTATATAAGGCCACATGTGGTTTTTGATGTTCAAGGCCTCAGATATGACCCCAAGTGCTCCAGGGAACTTCGTGCCTAGAACTTACAGCATGAACCTACTGATGGAAATTCTAACATCCTTTTTCCCCGGGACCCTTGATCTGGTATCTTCTGAGACAATTTCCCTGTAGAATGCTACAACGGAATCCCTGATATGTCCAAACTCATCTCTTTGCCCTTCTAATTTCAATCCATGGTAGAAATCCACTTAGCTAGAGGCATTTGGGGGACATTTCTGTTATTTTATTTATTTCAGCTCCTGAACACTATCCCACCCACAGAAAGTGTGTCCTCTTTCCCCTACCCCTCTACTAGACAAAAGTGGGGACTTCAAGGTATTTTTCCTGTAATAGCACAATCTGCTCTGGAAATATGCTTATTTCCTTCCCAGCTCCATCCAGCCTTTTTCTCCTCCACTTGTCCCTCCCTCCCAAGGAGTGATAATAGATTAGGAGATGTTACTTAAAAAATGTCTGTTATATTGAATAATACACCAGCTAGAATTCAGTTCTTAATGCTCTCAAACTAACTCTGTTTTGATCAGATTGATAACAACCTTGTTCATCTGACATGAACACAAATGAATCTCTGTTATTTAGAATAATTAAATTTCGCCCAGGGATCTATGCCTTATTTAGTACAAGTCTTATACTGAAACTTAACTTGGAATAAATTTCACTAAAACAATGTGCACTTAGCTCTCTTACACAGAAAAAGTTACACGATTTATGGGTCAAGGGAACCTGCCTTTTGTTCTACTCAAACTTGCTCCACTGTTGCTAAGAGGTACACATCTCCACCTTCAGTGAAGAAAAATTAAGCCATTTACACCATTTCCATGTATTGTCTTCATAATTTTTCCAACATATTAAGCTTTCTATAAACTGAACAAAAATTTTAAGTTGGTACCAGTGGTTTCTATTACTACTTGGCAGTTGAAAGCACAACTAACCATCACCAGGCTGACAGGGATCAAAGGCCCAGGAAGGGTGAATTCAGAAAAGGACTGTCTAAGAAGACCAGAGCAATCAGAAGAGAGGCTCCGGCCCTACATATCATGACATTATTTTATTATGCCCTTAATATACAAGGTTAAAAACCACTCTTTCATCAGAGAAAGATACTTCACTTTTTACTCCAAGAAATAGCTTATCCAAATATCCCATCCAGGAAAAGTAGAGAAACTGAAAAACAAAAAAAACTTTACCCCTTGGCAGACACAGGTAAACAAGACCTTCTCATCTCTAGACAGAGTCTCCTCACATATACAGCTGTCCGTGACAATATGGTACTGACATATCCCTTCTTTTTTTTTTTAATACATTTAAAATTTCTTCATTCATTCAATATTTAGATTGTCCCTGTTATGTGCTCAGGTAAAAACTTAAGAAGTCATTTGCCTACCGTGAAGTAGTTCACACTTTAGCTGAAAGAAAGAGAAGTAATTGATTATAGTACAATGTAGTTTGTGACATGGTAAGAGTTGTGATCTGCAGGGGCACAAATAGATTCAGAGAAATCTGACTGTAAGGGCTTTCAGTGAAGGGAAAATTTTTAAGTGAGTCATAAATAGCAAGAATGAGCTATTAACACATATTAGAAAAAGGATATGTACCAGGCCAAAGAAACAGAATGTGAGTTTGGGTTTTCTATGGCCCTAAAGGGAAGTTCTATATGCTATGCATTGGAGTTTAGGTGCTGAGAAAGCAGACTTTGAGACAAAAATTACCATACAAGGAGTTTACTAGGGAGTACTATGGGATCAACACTTAAGGGAAGAGAAGCCAAGAGGATTGAGACAGAGAATGTTGAGTTGCAGTGCAGTCACAAAGTGGCCCTGGCCAATTACAGTGAGGAGCTCCGAAGCTGGGATGACCCTTCTGAGGTGGAGTGAGGGGTATGAGTCTTTATACCTCTACATCGACCAGTCATTGAATACAGGCAGACCCCAGGAAAGGGGAGAAAACTTGGGCTAAATGCCAAAAGCAATTCCAGGAATGAACCCCAAATCTCTTTATTTACCAAACATCTATACGTCTCAATAGAGATTATTGAATCACCTGTCATCTTTCACCCGGGAATCCTCTATCTTTCAGAAGTGTGGTTTCCTTTGTGTCCACAACATATTCTTTTTCCAATCAATTATATAGTTGTAGTTTTTTTGCAGTATGTGGGCCTCTCACTGTTGTGGCCTCTCCTGCTGCGGAGCACAGGCTCTGGATGCGCAGGCTCAGTGGCCATGGCTCACGGGCCCAGCCGCTCTGCGGCATGTGGGATCCTCCTGGACCGGGGCACGAACCCGCGTCCCCTGCATCGGCAAACGGACTCTCAACCAATGCGCCACCAGGGAAGCTCCTAGAGTTGTAGTTTTGATTTCACTTAACCACAGGCATGAGAAACAGAAACTCTTACAGAAAGAAACTTGGTTTGGATCATTTTCCTTAAAAGGCAGTTATTGTTATGGGGTGTAACTGGGATATTACAGCTTCTTTAAGAGGGAAAAAAGCCATTTAATCTGCTGCTGTGAAAAGGCAGTGACAGAAAAAACTATCCTTACCAACTACCTCCTATCTGTAGGATGCCCATTTCTCTCCAGGTACTGTGGGAAAATATGAGATCAGTAACCTCAAGGAGACCATGCCTTCATCTGTTAAAAGTCTACCTTGGTTATCAAGAAATAGGGATGTGGTTAATACTGTGTAGTCACAAGACCAACAGCATCAGCTTCATCTAGGAATTGTTAGAAATGCGGGACTTAGTCCCCACCACAGACCTATTAGATCAGAAACAGTGGGGGTGGAGTCATGTGATCTGTGCTTTAACAAGCCCTCCAGATGACTCTGATGTGCTGGAGGTGGGGCTTAATTTACTGCACATGATAAGCATACTAAGCCAAATGTCTACAAGAGGCCATATTTGTTCTTTTGAAAAATATTTGTATTTATGTATTTATTTATACTCTGGCCACCCCATGCGGCATGTGGGATCTTAGACCAGGGATTGAACCCATGCCCCCTGCAGTGGAAGTGTGGAGTCCTTACCACTGGACGGACAGGGAATTCCCTATTTGTTCTTTTCTTAAATTTCAAAAATAAAATTATTTTATTTTTCCTGGTTCCAAAATGAATCCATATTCATAACAGAAGTATTTAATCTGAAAAGTATAAGAGAATGGAAATTCTATCACCCAGATGGCACCGCTGTGAACATTTCAATGCATTTCTTTTCAGACATTTTTCATGCATATTTTATTTGGAAAAAATACGATACTGTACTTGGTATTTAGTAACTCGTTTTTTTGATTTAGTAATCTATTTAGCTCAGGACATGTAGATGTAACAATGATAATTCAGATGACTCAGCCTGCGAGTACAAATGAACTTGCCTTTACTCTGAGCTCACCCATGCATTAGTAGCAGGGCATCTAGTCTTTTAAAGTATTTCTCTTCCTCAATATCTCCAAGCTTAGAACTCTGGTTTTAAAGTTTTAAAAGGGTACATATATTTAAAAGCAAGCAATTTTTAGTCTGTATTATGCAGTTAAAACAGTTATACAAGCAGGATGTCAACTTAAGCTAAATGTTTGGGGAAACATTAGCATGTAAAGTATTGGTTCTAGCATCTAAATATGATTATCATCTGCTGTAAGTTTCCACTTGGCAGCTTCTCCATTCTGTTTACCTTAGTTCTGAAGAAAAGAATGTCTGGGAGAGAAAATATCCTTTCTGTAATTCAAGACTGTGAGAGTACGCGAACTTGAATAAGGAAAGCCAGGAGCAAATTATTATCATGACTGTCATCATTATATTTCCCAGTGATATTGCACAATGCTGTTCAGGTTTGTGGTGACTAGAATACAACGCAGGCTTTCAAGGCGCGCAGACTTGGGAGGAAATTTTGCTCTGGCATTTGCTAGCTCTGTGGCTTGCTGCGTTACTTTGAGCAAGTTCCGTACTTGACTTTTAAAGTCTTGTTCTCCTCACCTGAGGAAAGAATAACAGAAATTACCTTGCGAGATTAACTAGAGAACTGAATAACATGCTAAATGATGGATTTGGTTCTGAAAGGTTCCTGGTTTAAAGAAAACAACAAAAATTGAAGACATGAGAAGCAAATAACCTGTAAACACAGCTGAGTGTGATAAATACTTCTCCTTTCTCCACTTCCCTACCTCTGCGTGAACGTGAAGGTAAGCAGGTCAACCCGTGGGCTGAAAATGTGAAGCCAACAAAGACTTCCTCCTGACTGCCCAGCCTCTGCTTCCTCACCCTCTTCCACTACTGCAGCTGACCCTGCCTCAGTCTCAGGATTCTATTCGGTTCCTCCTCGATCCTTTCAATCCAAATCTGGAAGCACTGGCCAATAGTTAATATACTTACATTAATTAAACTGAAATGGAATATGTTCCTCAACAAGCTTTTACAGCCAGTGATAACTTTTAACTAGAATTATACAATGAATCCGAAGCAGAACATGACATAAAGTAGTAGAATGAGCACCAGATTTTGGGGCCACAGCTATGCTTCTCACGTTGGGCAAAAGTTGCTGTGACTGTGGGAAAGTTAAGCCTCAGTGACCTTCAGTTTCTCTGGCCTCACATTTGTTCCATGACGATTTTGGGGAGCTCCTGGGTGGAAGAGCTGGAATCCCTTCATCACCAGCATCTCCTCTTGTTTGGCATGAGCACCCTTCTATCCAGCTCTCCTCCGGGCCACCCCAAGGGCAGGCTGGCTCAGTCCTGTTTCTTCTAACCTTCACCAAACACTTCCTTTCACCAACAAGACTCCTCCATGTATATTTCTGATTACTGCGACTTGTTAGATATATTTTATTATTTTAATTTGTAACATTCAAATGGCTAAAAATTAAAATACAAAAATATGCTGTAAATCCTCTTCCACCCTGTTCTCCTCCCTTAGTTTCTCTCCCTACCCCACTCCACCAAATACAGGTTATCATCACTGTAATTTATTCCTTGTATATTCTTTATTTAGTCATACCTAAGTAAGGTCAAATATAAAATGTGTTTTACATTTCAATCTCAAATGTAGCATTTTATATATACAGTCTGCATCTTGCTTTTTTTTTTTTTTTCAGTATAGGAAGAGCACCCAATTCTTTCCTCCAGCTGAATAGTTTTCCTTTGTGTGAATATGACTTAACTATCTCTAATCAAAGGATCTGCGTGATTTTCTGTCTTTTGATATTATATATAACATTGCAATGAATAATACTGTATGTAAGTCATTTCACATGGATGCAAGTATTTTTATAGGACACATTTCAGACCTGCACTTGATGGATAAAAGACTATATGCATCTGTAATTTTAATAGATTTCACCAACTTGCCTCCACAGTGATCGTGTCAATTTCCAGGACTCTGGCAAATTATAAGAGCATCCCTCCCCAAAGTCTCCATAAGAGTGTTTTTAAAACCGAACTCGGCAGTTTCATCTATCTGATAGGTTATAAATGGCACGTTAGCCACTTTTAATTTCTATTTTTTTATTATTGTGCATGAGGTTGAACCTCTTTTCATGCATTTATGTTTTCCTCTGCAAACTGCTTGCTCATGTCCTTTGGCTTTACTTCTATTGTGTCACCTGTAACAAATATTCAGTGTGTGATGATATTTTCAGATCTTGCAATACAAATTATTCCTAGTATTTCTCATTGCTCCTACCAATTTCCGGCAAATAAAGAAATCACTGGGATGGATATTCTATGATAAGGAAAGTATTATAGTGGAGACATATATCATTATATCTACTTGGCCAACTTTTATGAAAATATACCCATTTGAAGAACAATTATGAAATATTAATGGCTCATTTCAACTCATAAAAATTTCAGATGGATAGAAAATACAAAGTGACATTACAAAATAAAAACACTTGTAGTCATTGTGCATCATCTTAAAGCACAGACCTATATATATATATATAAACAAAATTAAACAATATATATATATACACACAAAACCAAAGCAATACTACCATTTTAAAACAAAAAGAAATAATAGTGTCTGGAGAAATCCTACCACCCCTCCACCTACCCTATGCTTTTAAAGCCTGCCGTTGGCTCTTCCTCCACATCGTTCAAGTTTCCATTCCTTGTTTGCTCAGCTTTCCTGTGAGTTGGAACACAAAGAACAGACATCGGTTGATTTCTACTTGGACAATGGTCCAGGCACAGGTGCTATAGTCCTGGTTTTCCAGGTAATCACGTATCCTTTGGAAATATATTTTAACCTGTAATCTAAGGTTCTCACTGCCCAAGGTGTCTCTTTTCTGCTCTGCTTGCCCTCTCATGAGCGCTTCTAGGTATTTCAGCTGTTGATAAGTTCAATGAGGAGCTTCTCCATGTGGCTTTCCTCCCAACCATTCAGAGAAATAACTGCCCTGAAGAGGTTGAAGATCTGCTGAAGCATCTCATGAAGAATGGCCAGTGCTTGTCCTTTCTGGTACTGGTGAGGATTCACAGACTTCTGGGGAAGCAGGAAGTTTTTCCTGTGTGGTAGACACTGCTGAATTGAAGAGGTCTGCAATTTATTCAAGAGTTTTAAACTCTCTCTGTTCACTCTCTTTTGTTGGAAAAGAACCAGTTTCAGCTCTCGGGAGCAGACAGAGGAAGAAGCCAACAGCACCAGCACAATGTCAAAGAAAGGCTTGTTAATCATGGTGAAGGTCAAATACTCCACTCACCTCTGTACAGACTTGATAAGGCTCCAACTCTAGTGACTATATGTCTTTCGTGCATCTCAGATTATTCTGGAAGGGGATCTCTTTTGCAGTTTTGTTTCTAATGCTGTCATTTCTCAAAGTTTACATGTTAGGCTTTCTGGTTCCCTTTTCACACTGTTCATGGGACATTTCCTCCCCATTGTGTTGGCTGTTTGAGGAAGTAATCAGAAGAATTTGTTTTCTTTGTATGTGTTCCTTGAGGCAATTACAGACCAGTCATCCAAAATGATCTTCTATTACTCTCATTATTTATTACACACAAAGTTTCACTCAACACAATACGCTTTCTAAATATTTAGTCATTTGATCAAGCTTATTAAAGTTCTTATATTGAGAGTAAATGTTTCTTCTTAAAGTAGTAGTGTTTCACGGAGTTATATGTATCAGAGGCTTAGAAGCACCTGTAAGGCACTCAGGGGCAAAAATTAAATAACAAAAATTTGAGTAAAATTAAAGGTCAAACTGGCTCCACCAAGCTGTAGAAAAGGAAAGGTTTTTAAAGGTAGAAAGGGGGCAGAAAAAAGAAAATTATTAGCAAAAAATATATTGTCTCAGGCAAGGTTGCCTTCCTAAGGGGAATGGAGGGGCCTATACGGCAGATTACCTCACTAGCGCTAACCAGGTAATTCTAGGTTGACTGGTTAAAGGTTACATTCCTGGGCTGTTGAAACGGCAATTAAATTAAATATTAAGTCTTGGTTTACTGACATGGGGCTTAGCACAAGTAACTCCATTTTAAACACATTTTAGTAGTGTTAAAAAGGAGACCTTTTTAACACTACTAAATTTAAAACCTCAAGTAGAACTGTAAATTTGCACAAATCCTTGAGCAAATTAATCTTAAGATTATGTATCAGCAATCTTAAATTGTTTTGTGTCTTATCCAAGCGGTTTAACATCTAAGATTCTAGCCTATGGAAGTAATATAAAAGGGAAAATATTAGCAAAAGAAGGTCATTAAAAAATTATTGCAATTGCAGAATATTAGAGACAGCCTATAGGTCCAACAATAGGGGAATGGTTAAATAAATGTTGGTAAGTCCACATAATGAAATGCTATGTAACCATTATAAATGATAAAAATTATACGTGAAAAGAGTTTGGGAGCAGTTGGTTAGTCTATATTCCCTAGGGTACCAATAACTATGGTAAATCAATGTGACTAGTTTACATCAGTAATGCTTCTTGAATTACAAATTCCCAGTTCCATATCTAAGTCCTCCAGAATAAACCCCCAATCAACCTTTCCGATCTTAGATAAGATTGCTCAAAATGTAGTATGAGGGAACCTGAATTCCAAATAAAGTTAATGATGCACTATTCCCTTAATATAGCTAGACTTGTGTGTGTGTGTGTATTAATGATATTTTCTCTCTCTGAAACATCACTTGTTGCCTCCTTCACTCCCAGTACCTGTCTGTCCAAGGACGAAGGACAACTTCTCCTTTAGGGCCTAGATCTCTCCCCAAGGAGCTTTAATCTCTTCTCTGGATGCTCACAGCACTTTGCACCTTTTAAGCCACTTTTCTTGGTCTGCCTTATATATGGTTATTTATTTACCTGTCTTACAACCTTCCAACATTAAAACCTCTTAATAGAGTGGAATAAACACTCATCTTTTTTACTGTCTATACAACTATAATAGGAGCTTAATAAACCTGTGTTGACTTGGAGTGACGATGTGCTCTACCACAAAGTAATACAAGATGTTACAACTTATATTTGACCATTTCTCTGCAGGTAGTTGGGTGAGATCACAAGTGTTGAAAAGAGACTGTAAACATGTGTGGTCTCATTATCTACCAGCTCAGCTATATGCTGGTGCCACTTAGTCAGTCTGGTATTAATAAGCTGAAATAAACTGAGTCAACATGCTCCATGGAGGAATCTTTTCCTGTACAAAAGTTCAACTACATCGATCAAAAGATTTCTAACATTTTGGGTGCTGTGGAATTTGAACTTTCAGATCCAGGTCCATGAGAGTCAAATTACAGAAATCTCTTATCTGAGCTAACAAGGTAATTAGGCTTTAAACTGATGTCAGGGAGTGGGAGTTGGAAAGAAAAGAAAACTTCACACCAAATTGGACAGAGTATTAACTCTGTTCAAAGGTAGGTTATGTCATGTTAAACCTTGGGCCCATGACTACAAACTTAACATCTAAGCTATGCACAGCTTGTATTGGATATTGTTCTGTAAAGCATGTCCTCTTTGAAAAGTTTTTAAACTTTTCACAGGATCAAAAATTACCTAGTAATTCCACTAGACTTACTGGTTATTTGACATCTGTACATAGTGTTCCTCTGCTTGGGACCATGGTGTCCATCAGGATGACAAATACTTCTTTCATGTTTTCACATCTCCTAGGGCAACCAGTAACTTTATAAAGTGATTCAGTGAACTAAGGGCTCTGTTCTTTCCCACTGGCTGCTAGAGAAGCCAATTGCTTAAGAAAAGGCTAAGGAAAAAGAAGGAAATCTGTTATATATTATCATCGGAATTACGGAATTTGGATTTTGATCACAAAGACCTGGAATGGAATATTCTCTCTACCATCTGCTGGCTGTGTGACTTTGTGCAAGTTACTTAATTCCTTTCTCACTCAGTCTTTTCATCTCTAATTTATAAACATTTTTGAGGATCAGCAGATAAGATTATAAATAAAAATCTAGTATGGTGTCTAAACTATGATAAATAACTAATGCATATTATTTTACTTCCACTTAACAAATGACTTCATCAGTCACATTCTTCCTGGGGATTCATAGATAGTTATGGTAAAATATTTTTACAGATAGAACAGAAGATAGGAATTAAAAGTTCAACATTTTTATCTTCTTGTGGCTCTTTTGAAGACAAGCTGAGTTGCTCTGGGTATCTGGAAGGGTCTGATCTCACTATACCTGAATAATTTTTAATGTGGCAGCAACTCCACTAGTGTTTTTGAAATTTCTTCTCCTTCTTCTCCTCTTTCTCCTCCTTCTTCTCCTCTTCCTTCTCTGCCCCTTCTTTCTCTATCTGTGTCTCTGTTTCTCTCTCTCTCTCAACAAAGACCTATGGTTATTTATAATATACAAATGTTTTGATAACATTCTGATTCTCTATCTAGACAACAAATTTTTGACCTGATCTCAACATATATCTATAAATCTTTAATGCAGAACTTCAGGAAAACACTGTAAGGATAAATGAGAACAATCTCTAATCTGCAATCAAGACTTTCACATCATTTTCATCCAATTGACTATAATAATGTAAAATTGTGTTGATTTCCAAATGCTGGAGGATTTTCCAGATATCATTGTTATTGATTTCTAATTTGAATCTGTTGTAGTCAAAGAAATTTAAATTTATTGAGACTTATTTTATGGCTCAGAATATGTTCTATCTTGGTGACTTGTACCATGTGAACTCAAAAGAATTATTTTCTGCTTTTGTTGGCTGAACTGCTCTATAAATTGTAATTAGGTCAACTTGGTTGATAGTGTTGTTGAAATTTTCTATGCTCTTTCTATCATTTGTTCTATCAACTATCAAGAGAGATGCCTTGAAATCTCCAACTATAATTTTGGATTTGTCTATCTCCTTTTCAGTTCTATCAGTTTTTGCTTCATATATCTTTAAACTCTGCTGTTAGGTACATCACATCACTGTCCACTTGATGAATTGACTCTTTTATTTTGAAATGTCCCTCTTTGTCCCTGGTAATATTCCTTATTCTGAAATCAACTTTGTCTCATATTATATACTCATGCTTTCTTTTAATTAGTGTTTGCAAGGTGTATCTTGTTGTATCTTTTTACTTTTAACCTATACATGGTTTTTTCATATTGAAAGTGAGTTTCTTCCATATGGCATATAGTTGGACCTTGCTTTTTATCCAATCTAACAATCTTTGCTTTTTATTAGAGTGTTTGGGCCATTTCCATTTAATGTGATTATCAATATGTCTGGGTTTACATCTACCATTTTGCTATTTGTTTTCTAATTGCCTGCATGTTCTTTTTCCTTTTTTCCTTCTTTTAGATTTATTTTTAAAAAGTAATTCCACTTTATTTCTACCATGAGTTTATTAGCTACACCATTTTGTTTTATTTTTATAATAGCTTCTCTAGGGTTTAAAGTATATATTTTTATTTAGCATGTTACAGTTTACTTTCAAACAATATTATATAACACAAAGTATATTGTAAGGATATTACAACAACATATTTCTATCTTTTCCCTTTCATCCTCGTACTATTGTTGTCAGACATTTTCACATATTTTAAACCTCTAATGCATTGATATTATATTTGTCTTTTAAATAGTCAATTATATTGTAAAGAGATTCTGGAAATCTGTCTTCTATATTTATTCACATAGTTACCATTTAACCAACCATATCTACCATCATCATATATTTACCACATAGCTACTGGTGGTCTTCATTCTTTTTTTGTAGATCTAAATTTCTGTCTGGTTTTATTTTCCTCCTGTCTTTCGGCTTACATGATTTCTGAAGGGAAGACTGCTGTCATTCTTAATTTTATCCCCTTGTGCATAATGTGTCTCCTTTTTCTCTGACAGCTTTTAAAATTTTTCTATCATCATTTTTCAGCAATTTGATTATGATATGCCTTGGTGTGATTTTCTTCTTGTATCTTCTACTAGGAGTTTCTTGAATCTGTGTTTTTATAATTTTCATCAGAATCAGAAAAGTTTCAGATATTATTTTTTCCAACATTTTTCATCTTTTTCTGGGACTCTATTGTAGATATGTCAGGACCATTCAATATTTTCACACAGGCCACTGATGTTTTGTTCATTTATTTTAGTCTTTTTCTCTTTTATTTTTGATAGTTCTATGGCTATATCTTCAAGTTGATTGAATAATATCTTATATCTTATCTTATATCCTAATATCTTATCTAATGTTAATCCCACCCAATATATTTATCATTCTAGGTATTACATTTTTCATCTCTAGAAGTTCAATTTGTTCCTTTCTGACATCTTTCATTTCTTCCTTCATTATGTTCATCTTTTCTTCTACCTTCTTGAGCTTATGGGGTATTTTTATAATAGGCCTTTTAACCTCCTTGTCTACTAATTTTATCTGTGTCATTTCTGGGTCTGGTTTCTTGATTATTTTTTCTACTGCTTATGGGTCCTATTTTCTTGCTTCTTTGCATGCCTGGTAGCTTTTGGTTGGATTCTGAACATTCTAAGTTTTACTTTACTGGGTACTGAATTTGCTAAGTCCTATATATATGGTTGGGCTTTGTTTAAGACATAGTTAATTTACTTGGAATCTGTTTGATTTCTTGGGGCCTTGCTTTTAAGCTTTGCTAGGGTGGATGGATCAGACTTTATAGTCTAGGGCAATGTTATTCCACTACCAAGGGAATACCCTTGTAAGGACTCTCCTCAATGTTCCCTGTATTAGGAAGTCTTTGCAATTTGGTCAGTAGAAAATGAAATATTCCCAGCCCTGTGTCAGCCCTGGGGATAGCTGGCCTGTTCCTTTCTGGGTCTTTTTCCCCAGCCTTGGTTAATTCACACATCACAAATTAGCTACAGACTCCAGCAGTCCCTTCTACAGATCTCTGTATCTTTATATCTCAGTATTTGTCTCTATCTCTTTTCTCTCTAATATTTTGCCCTGCAATATCTAACTACCTCTCTGAACTCCAAACTTTGACTATCAACTCAGTGAGATCACTGATCTGTTTGGGTTTCCTCCTCCTCCTTGTGCTCCTAGAAATTTTCTCCACACAGTAAGCAGGAGCAATAATAGGGCTAACTATATTTATTTTCTTTTTCTCAAGGATCATTATCCTATGCTTTCTGTTACCCAATGTCTGAAACCTACTGTTTAATATGTTTTCTTTCATATTTTAGTTGTTTAAAGTGGGAGGGTGAATCTAGTCTCTCAACATGTCTGGAAGTGAAAGTTCTCTCAACATTAATGATCTAAATCGGAAGTTAGCAAACTACAACCCATGAGCCAAATCCAGTTCACTACCCGTTTTCATAAATAAAGTTTTACTGGAACACAACTGTGCCCATTCAATTATGTATTGCATATGACACTTTCATGCTATAATTGGCGAGTTTAGTTGTGACAAAAATGGGCTTTGTCAGTGACTTCTAAGTTTATTAGCTGAAAGTATATTTCTATTTCTTCACTTTTCCCATAATTTATTTACTATTAATCTAAAAAAATTAGTGCTGTAATTAGAATCCTGATTACCTCTGTGTGCTAAAAATATGCCAAAATAGTTTGTTAGTACGGAAGGCATTTAAAACTCAACCAAAGGATGGCAGTACAAGATCAATTACTTATAGCCTGGAATCAGCTTGCACCATTAGCAAAAGAAATCAAAACGTTCATGGCATCTAGTAGTCTAATAATGTGTAGTCAACATGTTATTGCTTTGACCAACTGAATTGTTCCCATAATGCATAAGCTTACTAATCACTCTAACTCATACTAAGATACTTACTGGTTAGTGTTAAATATTTTTCTTTTTTTGCTTTGATTACTCTAATGGACATTTACTGCTTTCTGGATATCCACTGTCATCACTGCTCTCTTCTCTGGGGATTATAGGTAAACATATCCTGACTTCTCTGCCTACTCTTGGATCTTGTGCTTCTGGCCAGACTCCTCAGTGTGATACATCCAGCCCTAGTCCAAAATACTCAGTGCCCCACTTTGACCCGGCCTCAGTGATTATTTCAGGCATGGTCATTTGTCCCAATGATTTCAACAAACCTCTATCCCCATTTTCTAAGCATAAACTTGCAAATTAAATTAACCATACTAATTTATCTATCACAGAATGCTAGAGTTGGAAGTGATCTTTAATAGTATGTAATCTCTGCTTCCCTTTCCCTTCCTGAAAAACTAGTTCTAAAGCCAAAAGATGGGTAGGAAAAAGTAAGCATTGTGCTGGAAGGGGCAGGGACTCATGGTGGTCCAGATCCCATGGTAGGATGCCAGAGTTCAAAGAGGATGGGTCAAGCACCCACATGAAGAGATAACCTGGCATGAGACGTTGGAGCCTGAGAAGAATGAGTAGAGTATCTGCAGTGGGTGGGATGGGCAGCTGCTGTGAAGAGTCACAGCCTGGGTTGGGTGAGGAGAGCAAAGTTTCTTATGGACAAAGTTTCAAAGTAAAATTTTGTTATTTATTTGTACAAGTTGTATATATTTAAGGTATACAATGTGATGTTTTGATATACATGTGCATCATGAAATGACTACTATAGTCAAGCTAATTAATATATCTATTACCTCACATAATTACCTAAATAACTTAATTAGTTTTAAAGAGTGAAAGAGTAACTTTACAGTGGAAAAGCCCAGCAGCCATAACCTCATTCAAGGGATCAAAGTGAACCTCAAAATGGGACAAACTGAAATCATGGATGACCAGATAAGATGCAACTCAAAAAACACAACCATCTCTTTTGTGCTCTTACTGCCAAGTGTAAATAACTTTAATCACGAAGCACCATTACTTAAACCCAACTGAGGAACATTCTACAAAACAACTGCCCTGAATATTTCAAGGTTGTGAAAGTCAACAAAAGACCAAAGAACTGTTTCAGAATAAAAGAGACTAAAGGGACTTCCAGTTTCCAATTCTGTGTGTAAGGAGCATGGAAGTAGTCACTCTGTCTTAACAAGTAAAAAGTTGAACAGACCAAGAAATCAATAACTCTTTTAGGATCCATAAAAGAGGAGAAGACACAGGGCAAACTTCTGTCCCACAATTCAGAGACAGAGAGAGAGAGAGAGAGAGGAGAATACAGGGAGTAAGAGTTTACTGGAGCAGAGACTCAGAAGAGGAAACCACTGTGGGAACCAGTGCTGGGTGGGAAAACCTGAATTGGTGAGTTGCTGGATGCTCAGCGAGACTAAAGGATATGCCAACTCAATACATAGCGTGATTCTGAACACTGTCCATTTGCAATTAACAATATTATTAGTACACCTGTACAAATCTAAATATGAAGGCTGAGTATTATATGGTACTAATGTAACAATGTTGATTTCTCAGTTTTGATGATGGTATTGTGGTTATATGGGAGAAATGTTCTTGTTTGTAGGAAGTACACATTAAAGTATTTGAGAGTATTAGAGCATCAGATTGGCAACTTACTCTGAAATAATTCCAAAACTAAGGTTCTCTCCTCTGTATTGGCAACTTTTGAGATATCAAAAGGAAAAAAAATTTTGTGTTGTGTGTATTTTTTAAAGTGAAATAACCCATTTTTGAGATGTGGTAACTGAGGCCTCATAGGGCAGACTATCCTTCTTTTTACATACTATCATCACCTATACTATTCTTTCTTCCCCTCTTCATAGTTTAATTTAGGCCAAGAATGGCAAAAATTCAGGGAAAAAAAGGCCACCACTCCCCATTATGAATATATATAGCATGATGCTTAAGCCCATGGAATCTAAAGTGTGATATATTAGATTTAAATCCCAACTCTATCATTTGTTTGCTGGTTGGTCTTGGGCAAGTTTTAACATTTCTGTGTCTCAGTTACATTAATGTAAAGTCATGGTATCCCATGGAGCTGTTGTGAGATCTAACTGAGATAATCCAATTAATGTGCTTATCACATGGTCTGTGCTCAATTAATAGTAGTATGTTATTTGTATTAGGCACAACAGTATTAATATCAATAGATTACAGCACTCTTTCACACTGATCCCTAGGTAACTGCTCTCAACATAGCTCTCCAAGCAGACCCCTATTAATCAATCACAGCTGGAAATAAGATGAAGCCTATCTTCCATCAATGGTTTTTCAGTAAATGTTGATTAATCCAAAGAAAGAAGGACCGAGTGGGTGCATGCTCTAGAAGCACTTACACAACATTTACTGGTCCTCATGATACTAATTCATTCAACACATTTTTATTGATTGCTTATTATCTTCCTATTACTGCTTTAGACCTGTTCACTGAGCCAGAGATAAAGATTACTGGAATGTGGTTTAATTGGATTGATTAGGAAGGGTGAGAAGGGAGAAACAGTGAAATATAATCAAATTATGTAGCACAATATAAAACAGAAGTAGATCAGAATAAGATCAGTTGGGAGCATCTTTTCTTTCCATTTATTCACCTCTTTGTTATACAACTTCTGTATACAGAATGAGAAGAGCAAGCAGCCTGAAGATCAACCCTGAGGATCACCAGTACTTAAGGAATGAGTAGAAGAGGACACCACAAGGGAAATAAAGAGCGCCTAGATCAGTAGAAGGAAAACCATTTTTCAGAAAAAAAGGGTAGTCTAACAGTGTCCAGTGCTGCTGACTGGATAAGCAAAATAAAGTACTTGAAAGCATATGTTGGAGTTAATGCCATGGAAGTCATTAGTGACTCTGATAAACAGAATTTTCAATAGGGTAGTCTCGGTAGAAGCCAGATTTCAATGCTTTTAAGAAGAAATGGAAAAACAATGTAGGCAGTGCCAACAAAAATTTGATCACTCCAGGGAGGAGAAAAATAGAGTGGAAGCAGGAGTAGGATGTTCAATCTTGAAAGGTCCTGTTTATAAATTTTGATTTAAGGTGAGAAAGACTACCCATTGGCTGCAAGAAGCCAGGAGAGAGAGAGAGAGAGAGAGAGAGAGAGAGAGCGTGCGCGCGCGAGAGAGAACTCACGGCAGGCTTGGTCTTTAGCAGGAAGGAAAGAGGAAAGAATAGGCATTGATGCAGGTTGGTGTGCAGGTGTGGATGAGGAAGTTGAGAGTTTCATTCTGATGGTTTCTATTTATTTTCTTGGTGAAGTAGGAGGTTAGATCACCTGAAGGGCCATCTTTGAGATCAGCATTTGCCTTGGCACATGCTGTTTCCTCTGCTCTCAAAGCCCTTCTTGTCTCCAACCCCTCTTCACCTACTGACGTGCCTCTCTGCATCCTCTTATATCCCCATTCATTGTTTTCATCATAGTCTATAAGATTTGTGACTATTTTATTAATTTCTCTCTCTCCTAAGAAGACAGTAGCCAAGTCTTTGTTTTGCTCACATTGAAATCACACAGCCTAGCACATTATATTCCTAGCTTGGAATAGTAGGGATTCAATAAAAATTGGATGAATAAGTGTTTTTAATTCAACAGAAGAGGGAGAAGTGTCCTAGGTTTGAAGAGAAGGGACAAGATTTAGGGCTGTGATAGCAAAAAATGTGAGGAAGAGATGGCTGATCGGGTAGGAGAGTAATATTGACCTGGTGTGATAATAAATTTTGTGTGTCAACTTGGCTAGGCCACAGTATTCAGATATTTGGTCAAACATTATCCTGGATGTTTCTATGAGGGTGTTTCTGGATGATATTTACATTTAAATCAAAGGACTCTGAGTAAAGCAGACTGTCCTCCATACTGCGGATGGGCCTTATCCAATCAGTTGGAGGTCTGAATAAAACAAAATAAAACAAAAGATTGACCCCCCTCCAAGCAAGAAGGAATTCCACAGTGACTCGATATGTATCATCAGCTTGTCTCCAGGTCTCATGACTGCCAGCCCACTCTGCAGATTTTGGATCTGCCAGCCTCCTTATGCCTCTGTGTACATACACACATCCTATTAGTTGACTATTACACCTTGTTGGGTACATTGGTGAACCTAAGTTAATAATGGCATCAATTTACCTTGCTTTGAGCAGAAGCAGAGAAGGTCCACAGTCCACCCAGGGTTGGGGCTTTGCCAGGTGGTATTCAACTGAATGACAATGAAATAATTCCAAGATATTAGTAAGAGAGTAGTAGAAGTATTTGACCCTGGAATTGGTAACAGGTGAGTCTGGATTATACCTAAATGATCAAGTTCAGGAGCAGTATAGTCCTCCTAAACTCCTCTGATCATATTTTCTCTAGTTTGATAACTGGTTAGATAACAATGTTACTTGTGTATCCATTCACATGGAAATATCCAAATAATAGCCACTGCTTACTGAATATATACTATCTATGAGACACTTCTCAAAAAGCTTTACCTCCTTCCTCTCCCTCTCAGCAGGATTCTTGGTAAAATAGTGTAAAGTAACAGAGACTCTCTTAGCATTATATAACACATCAAAATTATGAGAAGTGGTCTACATAACAAGAGAAAAATTTGTCCTATATATGTTCTGACAAATTAAAAGACCTAAGCTTTTCTAAGATGAACAGTAAAAGGTATCCAAAGCTCTTCAAAGATGAAAGTTTTAAAAAAGCAAGTATGAGGCACGATCTTGAGGACATTTCATCATGTGGCTAGGAGTGAGCCAGGAAATTAGGCAGGGTAGGGAAGAGAGGTTTAGACAAAGGGAAGATGAAGGGGGCCAATGAAAGAGATGGCACCCTGGACAACCATCTGAGATGGTTGCTACAGACTGAAAAGTATTTCAATGGGAAAGGTTAAGAAATGGTTTGTATTTTCTCTGAATGCCAAGTGTGTTCACTGTTGATTAATGGTAAGATTACTTCCTTTCTGGTAGTAAACAACACCTCCACAACTGTCCAAAATTATTTATTTAACTAACACTTATACCTCTTACTTTGTGCAAGGCATTGTTCTAGGCAAACTGCAAATATCATATTAATTCATTTAATCCACACAATTACTCTATGAAGTATTATTATTACCCCCACTGTATAAACAAGGAAGCTTAGATGGAGACATATTAAATACAAATGTTGTACATCGTTAAGAAAATACTTAATATTATTTCTAATCTTATTTTAGGAGTTTGGGATTAATACATACACAGTACTATATATAAAATACGTAAACAACAAGGACCTAATGTATAGCACAGGGAACTCTATACTCAATATCCTGTAATAACATATAATGGAAAATATCTGAAAAAGAATATATATATTTTTAAAAGATAAAATTCTAATGTTTATAATATGCTTGAGAGGTAGGTCTTATTATCTCCACTTAAAAAATGAAAAGAAAAAAACACCTTTGATTTAGAGAATTAAATAACATTTCCAACTACATGGACTTATACTTCTGCTTATAAGGGAGTAACAGGGTCAAGAATTACCCTCCCACTGTAAACAACTAGAAAACAAGACAGAATACAGGCAACAACGATTTTTAGTCACTGGATAATAGGCAGTGGAAGACTGTGATCCCTGAGAGATGGGAAACAAATGAGGCTTTCTGCTTGGAGGCAATTTCTAGACTAGGCTGCAGGGAGGAGAAACCTCCCTGGACAATCTGAGTTAAAGAAAGAGAGATCAGAGTTTGTAGAGCCGACACAGCTAGAATTTGCAGGGAAGAGTACCCAAAAGGGTGGAACTATCTAGAATTTCAGAGGTGTACTCTTGAGCCTTTGGTGGATACTAATGTGTGTACATGTTAGGTGAAATCCTACAAGGCACAACAAGTATAATCTTCAGAAGAAGAAAGTAAGTATCATGGACTTTTAGGCTAAAGAGCACAGAGCTGATGAACACTGAATTCCATGAACACTGAATTCATCGACTCATTTATAAATTTGGGAAAGAAAGGCCCAATACATAGCAATATATAGCAATCATTCAGGTTCCCATCAGGCACATGGGAGAATACATAGGGCATTCCATAAAGAGCCCTTAAAGAGCCACTCTTAAATGTGGAACTAAATTAGTCCTAAAGTAAAGACTGCTCTAGACCTGTCAAAAGTGCTTAAGAACAAGACTGGAAAAAACCAAACTAATCCACAATCAATATGACTGCCAAAATATATATATATATATATATGACTGCCTGGCAGAGCAAAATACAAAACTCTTAAAAGAAATACATCAAAATCCAGCACAATGAAACATAAAATCACAATGTCTGGCATTCAATTAAAAACTACTGTACATATGAGGAAATAGGAAAATGTGACCCATACTTAGGAGAATAATGAGTTAATGAATCAAATTGAGAAATAATGGAACTAGCAAAGATATTAACATTATGCTCCATATGCTTAAGGACATAGAGGAAAACAAGCATAAACACAATGAGAAGAGAAATGGAAAACAAAATAAACAAATAAGCCAAAGAGAAAGTCAAGATTTGAAAACTACACTATCTGAATATGTCACTATGGGATTCACAACCAAACAACAAAGACACAACAGAGACGGTCAGGTCATAAATAGAACTCAAAGTCACTTCCACATGACTCCAAGGTATTATGATTTTCTCATGGTGCTTTTCATTTTATAGTGCCCTATAAAAAGCCACAGATAACAACAAAGGCAGAAATATCATTCATGCAGAGGGACTGTGATTAGAGGGACAAATGTAAAGTTCGCATAATGAAGAAAAGAATTTTAGAAACAAGACAGACATAGGCTCAAATTCTAGCTCTGTTATTGAGCTAGGTGAACTCAAATCCATGAACAAATCCATGAACACTGAATTCACTGACTCATTTGTAAATTTGGGAAAGAAAGGACCAATACACGGCAATATATAACAACAATTAAGATAAAGTGAGAGGATACTTATCACTCCACTTGGCACATAGGCATATAACTTTTTCAATAGCTGGTAGGGGAGAACGCTGAAATTCTTACATGGGCTCAAGAAACTAAATATCAATGACTAGAAGGCCTGCATCAGGCTCAGGAAAAGCTATAGGATGTGTGTGCACGTATGTGTCTATCTGTGTGTGTGGAAGGGGGTGGTCCTGGATGCCAAGGATTCTGCACCAGGCTTCTAGCCACTTCTAAAGCTAGTGGGCCAGATGATGTGCGTGAACATATTTCTCCCAGAATAGCATACAAAGCCTTAATGGATATTACGCTTTTGACCTCAAAAAAAGTTTACAGGAATTCTAGATGGAAATCATCATTGAAAAGGATCTGCCAAAATACATATTTTAGGAAATGTGCCAGTCAACTTCACATTGTAATGAATGTTCTCATTTTCCCTTGGAACAAAATGACGTATTTCAGAGTCTGTTTTACCCTGAGATAGTACTGGCTCTGGAACCCAGCATACTAGATGTACAGTACTTGGAGAGTTAGTTAACCTTATTAAGTCTCCATTTTTGTAAAACTGGCATGCTAATAATAACCTTGTAGTTATAACGGTTAAATAAGGTAACATATATAAATTGCCTAGTATTAGTAATTTAATATTTACTTGTTTCTTGCCCTTCGGGAGTCCTTTTTTCCCTTCAATTCCTATTTATCTGATATTATGAAATCCTCCTCAGATGGAAATTGAATTGAACTAAGATTCCATACCACTGGCCTCTGATGTCAACTCTCTCAGTTTAGGCTTATCACTTCTTCCTTTCCTGAATCAACATTTGAGGGATTAAAAGAGACAAACACAAGAGAAGTCATTGTAACCTCACAGAGCTTTGTCACATTTGGGGTTCATTAATCTCTGAGTTTTGAGAAGAACTTGGTTGGCTTCACTTCTTGGTAGAGCAAAGAGAAAAATAAACCAGTAGACTATAAAATATTAAAGAGCTGGAAACTTTGCCCTTTGCCTTCTTAACCTAGCCTACATTTTTCAAGGCTCTAAGCAACTATCAAGAGACAGAGTTGTCTAAAATCAATACTGCTACCTTGTATAACCACCAGAAAGCAGATATGAAGACCGGTGCCTGACCTGGCCCAGAGATTAATGAGTTTGCTGAAAAACATAGTCTGACTACCTAGTCACACATTTCTCCTGGCATAGGACTGGAAGGATGACTAGTACAGAGGCTGTGGCCTAACGTGGTGCCAGGAAATTCTCAGATTGGTGAGAGTATTATCAAAAGCCCAGTGAGCCGGGAGGGTATCCAAGTGATCTACAGGCTGCCATGCCAAGAACCCAAGTTCACTTGAATTCCAGGTAAAAATATTCTTTGTGGGCTAAGATGTGTTGTCTCAAACAATGTGCTCTTCTAAATAAATGAACTAAAAATGAAGACAAAATACTGCTGCTTAAAAATCTTATTAAAGGTGTAGTAGTAGATTTGCAAAGTTCTTTATGAAGGCTGAAAATCTATGCCTGGAACACGGAGGGAGAAACACTGAACAGATTTACTTAAATTCAATTTCAATTTTTCCGGGCTTAATAGATGTTAACATTGGGTCAATTTATCTTCATGATTAACTTCCTGTAGGCACCTAAGTTTGACCCCATCTATCAGTGTCGAACTTCACTCCGACTAACCTAGGAAGTCAGGAAGCCTAACCTGTGCTGCCTTGGGTCATGTGTGAATGCAAGATGAGGAAGGTCATTCTAAAGATGTAAAACAGGGAGACTGATGCCCAGAGTGGGCCCTCTGGAAATTCAAGAGAAGATGGCTTAGAAATGGTAACACATACCCAACAGCAGGTAGCAACTGGGGCATGGGTGGAGCAAGCTGGAACAATGACAGTGTCTTTGATAAGCATCCTTTGTGGTGGCAGTTCTCCTCTTTGGGGCAGAAATAAAGGTTTTGTAAAAAGTCCTTAGATGCAGAAACAAATGTCCTCTTTGTCACTGTGACTGGGTAGCGAATACAGTCAGGTCATATAATGAAACCATTCACTAGCTTTGGGAATATAAATGGAGCTTCTTCCTACTCATCTCACCTATCCTGAAGGTCAGAACAAGATTAAGATCACCCTGAAATGAACTGACTCCCCTGCTGGTGGTGTACTGATACTTTCAAGATGGTTTAGTTACATCAGTTTCTGAGGACCTCAGAATTGTTTTTCTTTATCCATCAGTATGCATAATATTTACGTACAAGGCAGAAAATAGCATTTTAAAAGAAAACACCTTGTATCACAGAAGGGGGAAAATGGACACTATGAAATGTTGCCAGTCAGCTGTTATTTGGGATTGAGTGTTGAATACAAAGTATTATACTACTACAAGACTTTGAGGTTATTTGTGAGAATTTCAGAGACCAAGGAGACCCATCATTTTATATTCATCACATGGACCTTTAAAAAAATGTATAATTTTGCATCACAGCTCATGGCCACATTCTTTGTACTTTCACGTTACCATCCAAAACAGTTTAAGGACAGTGCTTTATTTTAAAGGAGAGTATGAGCCTAAACATTATAGTGCTTCATTTTAGATTTTAGTAAAATTGAACTTTTACATCCCTAATTCATGTCTATTCAGCCATAATTAGCAAATCACACTATTAGTAATCACACTAATCACACTGATGTGAAAAGAAAAAGTACAGATATGTATGGTGGGAGAGGAGTGAGGTAGGAAACCAAGGGCATTAAGATGGGCAATAGGTACAAAGCAGTTTGTAATTTATTGAGATCAGTACAGGCACAACCACTTTTCTAAACAAGAAAAGCAGTCAATTTTCTGAAAGTCTAAACATTTTAAATTAGCCTTCATATTAGGCTGATTTATTATTTTTTAAATTATCAAGAGGTAAATAACTAAGACCACTGGTTCTCGGATGGAATGGAACCAAGATTTTGCAAGTTGAAGCTGGATGATCTACTGCTTAAACTCAAATAATGGCAAGCATTTCCCAATGCATATAGAGTAAGTTAATGGACAGAGCTTTCTAAATTGTAAGCATTTTCCTCATAATTTGGTCTTAAACCATTAATGTGGGCAATGATTTATCTTGACTTCTCAAGGTAGCTTCTGATTTGTCCATAATATATAATTAAGGTTGCCATAGCAATAATTCATGGTGTTCTTTTAATAACACCATGACTCCTACATGTTCTTTCCCTTTAAAGACATCAGAAAACAATAGACTAAGACCACTGATCTATTGGCAGGTAAGTAAATTTAAGCTTAAATAAATAAAGAGAAAGGAGCCTGGGCATCCTTCTGTGACTCAGACAAAAATGAGGACACTGGCTGTGGTCTGTGAAAAAGAAGGGCACTGCACATAAGGCAACATCGATATCTCTGGCAGTCTTTTCAAAGGATGAAGTTTCAGCAAGTGCTACACAGTTAATTTTGAGACTTTCCGGAAGGCAGTGCTGTCATTAATTACTCTTTATATTCCTCCTAAAGGGAACTTGATTTTTAAGTACTTGTTACTCCTTTAAAACCTGGACAGTAAGGGTTTGAAATCACCATAAAATTTATTTATTTAAACAATGAAAACTGTCAGTCATCTTAACAAATATTTACTGAGTGCCTATCAATAATAACAGTGAAATCTAGATACTCCTCATTTGATTCCTTAGAGATTGGTTTTGATTTCTACATCACTGTTTTTCTAAATTATCACTCCTCTTGGCCTTCCCGAGAGAAAGAGTAAGTTGTTAGCATTTAGATTCTCTTGTAATTTTGCCATCTTTTAAGAGGAACTAGAGAAAAAACTCTCATACTAAAACACATTAACAAGGAATTACAAATATTAGCTAAAGGCAAGAGAAATACCATAGAAGACTTTGCATATCAGCACATTGCTTGATTACTATTTAAAAAAACTCAGTCCATTAATGTTTTAAAAAATTAAAGGAATGCTTAACTCTGATTCTGGCTACAACCATAAAAGGATGTTTTCAGTACATCAAGAAATGTATAGATGAGATTAAAGAAGAAACGGGCTATTTATGCTATAGGCATGTCACTGAGATACTCGGTATTATATAACTTCAGAATTAAATCAAGGTTGAAAGGTTTTGGAAATTTCACAAGATATTAGACTTGATTTCTTTAATCTAGAAAGGCCTTCTTTTTTCTCATGATTTCTCTAACTCATTCACTCAGCCAATCACTGAACATTAAGTTCATTTTTTAGTTAAGTGTTAAAAGAACTGGTCTAAAGTAGAACATGAAGGGACCCAGTCTCACACGTACTCCAGTGTTCATCTAAAATTCTTGAAAGCAATGATAAAGGATGGTAAAAGGGAAGGCAAACACCAAAAACTCGGAATTTATGTGGGCTATATTATGAAAAGATGAGGAAGAGGAGAGAGAAGAAATCTCTAAGGTTTAGGACTTTCTGAAATATCAGCATACTTAAATCTTGCAAGTGTATGAGAAAGTCCTATAAATGAATGGTTCAAAGGACAAAGTTCATTATGATATAGAGGAGAAACAGAAGAAAGGAAAACCAAAAATTGGGGTTATGATGTTTTATAATCAAAATTATTTTAGTGTTTCTGGAAGTATGATTAGGATATACGATAGTAGGAAAATAATTCTAAACTTTTAAGCATATGTAAATATATTAATGATATTCAGTGATGGCACCTGGTGAGTATAAGCAGATACTCCTTACACCCCTTATGAATAGAGCCCTGCCCACAATTTCTATGACCTAGGTAGCCACGTTTGTTTGTTTAGAGGTGACTGGGCCAGAGGTGGTACATGACCCAAGGACTGCCTCTGCCAGAACCCTATGACATGGTCTGGTACAAAAGGAGAACTGAGCCCGTCAGCTTCTCACTCCTGGGAATCAGAACTGGGACACATGGAGAGTCTGTTACAATTAACAGTGGGAAGTGAAGCTGAAAGGTTGTGATGCAGACAGTCCATAAAAGCAGGTGGTGGCACTCATATAAGAGCCCCTCCTAAGCCAAAGCTATGAGAAAGAGAAAAATGAGTAAGAATAGAAAAGTGTACTGAAGAAGAAAATGGAGTACTCTCAGAGGGAGCAGGGAAGCAGTGAGCAATAGATATATAGGAAATGATGGGTGGAGAAAAGAGTATTCCGTTATAGCTGCTTTGATTCTTGACATCTTCTAGTTCCAGTCATGAATTCTTACACTGGACCCCTCCTGTTTGAGGTAACCGGATCCTTGAAATCATTAGAGTTTAACCACAGCAGTAGCTTATATAATAAAGCACTACTGGAATGCCTGAGCAAGGAAATGAGCTCTCACTGAGCAAAGGGACCGCAGCAACTGCAGCGTTTTGTGTGTGTTTTATGAATTAATAAAAGCTGATCCGTTGCAAGTACTTTGTACATTATACAACAATTGATAACCATCATGACAGAGATTCATCAAATGTATTATATGCATAAGGTTTTGCACTAGGTACCATGAAGAAGTAAGAAGACATGCACTCTCCCCTCACAAAGCACTCTTAGGAGGATCTAACCAAACTTAAAACACCTCTTCCTTGGAATGAGATTACTTCACCATTTCCTGTCTAAATTAGGTTCCCTTGTTATGTTTCCATATGCAAAAAAGTACTTCCCTATCATAATCAAACTTGCAATGGCTTATCTCTTTCCTTAATACTCCAAGCCATGGGACAGGACTGACTATGTATCTGGTACATGGTGTGTGCTCAATAACTACTAAATGGTGAATAAATAACTGAAATAATCGAGGCCATGACACAGAAAGTTGGGTAGAAGACTTCTGTAATTCTCAAAAAAACTGATAGAGCTTTTATATTCAGTGAAGGTAGTGATGCAGAGTCATTAAATTTAGGGGAAGTATTCATCTGCAGACTCTAATCATTTTAATTTTAAAAGGTTAAAGGGTTTTCCAGAAATACTCACAGACATAGAAAACAAATTTGGTTACCAAAGGGGATAGTGGGGGGTGGGTGAGAGATCAATGAGGAGTTTGGGATTATCAGATACATACCACTATATATAAAATAGATAAACAACAAGGACCTACTGTATAGCACAGGAAACTGTATTCAATATCTTATAATAACCTATAATGGAAAAGAATCTGAAAAAGAATAGAGATATATGTATATGAAACTGATATATATACATATATATGTATATATACACACACATATAACTGAATCACTTTGCTGTACACCTGAAACTAATACAACATTGTAAATTAACTATACTTCAATTTAAAAAATGGTTTAAAAAAAGGTGGGTTTTCCCCTAATTTTTCAGTTTGTGGCCTTGTCACCAGTTACATTTTTACCTTTGTTTTTACCTCTTTTTCATTCTCAAGTGCTGATTCTTCTAAGATTAGACCTTGATCTTCCCAAATAACCTCCTCTCTCCTCCCTCTCTCCCCACAATCCAGCAATGGAGTCAACCTATTTTTTATGACCAGTCTCTAAAGTCCAGTATATGGGTCCCTTACACAGTTTTAGAAATCAGGAAAGATTTGCAAGTGAAAAGGCAGATGAGAAAACATGGGCAGATACCATTATTGGTTTACAGAAATTTTGAGTGCTCTTCTAGAAATTCTTTTAACAGCCAGGTAATTAATTCGGAATCAGCAAGTCAAGTCACTCATTTTTCAGCAAAGTTACACAATTAGATAGAACATATTTCCAAAATATGCAAACTATGAAGGTGGCCTGCTTCCCAGTAACTACATCATCGTCCTGTAATGCCATCCCGGTTCTGTTTCCTCATACATGCTTGATGATCTCCTCAGTACACATCTTTTTGGACTTCTAGATTTTTAATTCCAAACTTAGCAAATTATCTTTGCTGACATTTTCTAATTTGCAGTTCTCATGGCATTACATAGGCATTGTAAGGCAAATCTCTCAGTGCTATTTTCTGATCTGAGACTCTGAAAGCTCTCTAGGCTATTAGAAAGGGCATCTGGCTTTATTGCATATACGCAGGTGATGTGCCTGCTCTGTCAATGGAAACTGCCACTTTTGGGCACTGAGGACCCTCTTATCTCCAAAAACAGAACACACATCTAGCCTCAAATACTTGCTCAACTGGCAAATCAACTTAAATGGACTTTCTTATCATTTACCAACTGGGCTTTGCTTTCAAAGACATAAGATATATTATCTTTACATCAGGGAAGTATTAGTAGTTTCTGACAGCAACTAAGTATATGACCATATATGCAATGCACAGGCAAAGTCCATTAACACTCAAAACTAAAATTTTCTTCATTTATGAATAATACATGAACTTCTCTGTTTGGACTATGCATTGAAGAGACTTTAGGAAACATCTCACCAGATCCATAAAGCTCTCACCTGTTGCTCCCAGAGCAGGCTCTTGCTCACCCAAACTCCCGTTTCCCACTACCTGGACAGCAATTCCACAACATTTGTCATATGCACTTACCATAAATGTAACATTTTATTTAATTAACTTTTAAAACAAATTTACTTTCAAAAGGAAACTCTGTGTATTTTTTCTAATATACATTAAATAAACATGTAAAATATTTATATGGGAATAAAAACATCATCTAAGTTTCAGTGAAACTAAAAGTAGTACTTTGGCTTGTTTCGTCACACGTGTGGATGGAACAGGAAATCCATTGTAGTGGATGCTCTAAGCTTCTCACTTTTTTGCCTCTGCATTCCCAGATGAGCAGAACTGAAAGAAGATGGGCCTAACATACAATCCTCTGTAGTCAGTTTAGCTGCTACAGGTATACTGATAAATAATGAGAACCCTATGAATTAAAACTTTATAGCCAGCTTTAGAATAACATGTTTCATTTTTGTTAAAATTTCAATCACTTCAAAGGCAAACTTTTGTAGGGAGAAAGGGTGGGTTGGAAAGAATTTATAAACAGTATCTTAGGACTCCATATAACTTTTTACCATTTTTGAAGCAGTTTCATAATTTGAACCTCATAATAAGCCAATGAGATAGAGAAAGGTATATGGTTCACAGAATTATCATTATTTTAAGTCCTATAAGCTATTTCTAGGCTTAAAATAGGATAAGAGAAGCTGGACCTTTCTTCAAGATAAAACTAACTAAAATATCACCTTTCTTCTCTTTTGACTGGAGTTAGTTAGGAAATAAGTGATTGAGGCTAAATGAGAACAAAGTTCTGCCTTTTACCCGGGAGTCATAATTTTTAAATAATTTTAAAATTAGACAACAACATAAAGCAACAAAACACTGAAAGAAGTTTAAATTACTACTGAAAATGTCCAACTATTTTCTTTCTGTAGATTGCCTTCCAGTTTGCCTACATGCTTAATTTTCACAGCTGTGTTTTCCTATTTTCTAATATATCATATAGTCTCTCCTACTATTACCCCCAATTTACAAATAAGGTAACAGATTAAATGATCTGTCCAAATTCATGTACACAGTTAGAAAATGACAGGACTCGGACTAGAACGTAGGTCTTTTTGCATTTCATTCCGAAGCTCTTTCTATTACCCCATACTGTCTGAGAGAGGAAAAGATGTCCCAATTAAAAAAAAATCCACAAAAGTCTAAACTTAAGAAATAAATCAATTAAGATGTAACCCTTTAGTTTACAGAAAGATTTATCACTGTAGGAGTCCTATAAATGTTGAAAATTCCCCTTCTGCACAATCAGACTTAGTCTCTAGCCTTGAGGAGCTCATATATCATTTGCAATTTAACAGAAATCTTACAGAAGAATGTATATTTAGAGGTAAAGGATTTTGGTCAATATCAAGTCAATCAGAAAAGAAAAGAAAACATCTTGGAAACTGTAATGTGAACCAGTGGAGAAAAGATAATTGAAGTTAAAAACAACTCCGCAGAAGCACATCAGCAGCCCATGGTGCTCCTGTGTGTAGTTATATAGCCTGTTTATATAAGAAACCTCAGAATATGAAGCACAATTACAAAACACTGTTCCAGTTTTCCATAAGCACAGATGCAGTGGGAAAGCAGGCTGCTTTCAAAACCATGCCCAAGTTCCGTATTGGGAATTGTATATGATTTTTAAAAATCTGCCCTGTGACTTAGGATATAAGACAAGTGTTCTCAAAGTACATTGTCAAACTGGATCAAAATAAGGTGCTTGTTAAAAATGAAGATTCCTGAGTCTCAATCAAGACTTATTAAATCAGAATGTCTAGGGGATGGTTTCGGATCTTCATTTTTAACAAGCTCTCCAGTTGACTGATAATGCAACACTAAAGTTTAAAAACCACTGACTTAGAGGAGTTATTGGATACTTTAGAATATTAATTTCTTAGCCTCTCATTTTGATGTTTCTATATCCCAAGTTTTGTTTTTGCCCCCATGATCACTTAAAATAAAAAAGAAGGTTCAGGTGTTTAGCAAATTACTATAAAACGCATTAAGATGTGGAGGATTGATTGAAGTGCCCTCAGGGTTCATTTCCGTTATGGATCCAGCCATCAGTGGTACTGAGGTCAAGGGGTAGTGGATATCTCTCTCAATGGATGTAGATGAGGGTAAAATGGAAGTCTGAAAAAGGCAGAAGCAGCCCAAACAAACTCACGAAACAAGTTTTTAGAACAAAGTTATAGGTTAAAAAAATATTAAATAACAGCAGTTCCTAGAATAGACTGAATGTCCCAGCCTATTGACTGTGCACAGATTTTCTTTACTAGCAAGATAAAGAATGAATAAGGTGATGTGGATCTCTGTTTTTAGCTACAGCTATTGTGTGAGTTCTTAAAAGTTTTCATGGGCAATATTAGCTTACATAATAACCCTTCAGGGCTGGTGTTCTATGCATTTATTTCTGGCTGATAACTTCAAGAATTCAAAGAACAAAACAAGGTGATGAATACACAAACCATCAAGATTGAGATGATAAATCTGTAGAACTTCAGATTAGGAAAGCAGCATAATATTGCTTAAGGTACTTATCATACTGAATTTTAAATGATGTCTCTAAACTAATCATCCTCAGGTATCAATGGAACTTTTATAAGACTTGTAGACTAAAACTGCCATACTTTGTGCTATGTATTTTTGTTAAATTCACAGCTCAGATTAATATACTCTGAGGCAAGACAAAAATGTATAATACACAGTTTCTGGATGTTATAATACCATGAGCAACAATAAATGAGTCATGGGCTTTCCTGGTGGTGCAGTGGTTAAGAATCCGTCTGCCAGTGCAGGGGACACAGGTTCAAGCCCTGGTCCCGGAAGACCCCACAAGCCACAGAGCAACTAAGTCCGTGCGCCACAACTACCGAGCCTATGCTCTAGAGCCCGCGAGCCACAACTACTGAGCCCACGTACCACAACTACGGAAGCCAGCGCGCCTAGAGCCCATGCTCCACAACAAGAGAAGCCATTGCAACAAAAAGGCCACACACCACAAAGAAGAGTAGCCCCCGCTCGCCACACTAGAGAAAGCCCACGCACAGCAATGAAGACCCAACGCAGCCAAAAATAAATAAATTTATAAAAAAATAAATAAGTCATCAGTAATGACTGTTATTTCTTGGAAAAGCATCAAAATTAAAATAAAATTTAGTTTATTAAAAGCAAAACGTTTCACTAAAACTTCAATGCTTAAAAAACATGATCAGCAAACAGTATCTGTTAAATATTTTGATTCTGTAAAGTGAATCTGTAAAAGTTGCTTTTAAAAGAGATCTACAGACAACGAGCAACTCTAGAAATAAAAGAAGACAGAGGAGTAAGAACTAACCCAGAGAGAAGAATTTGAGATATTAGACAATTAATTCCTTGGCCTTTTGAGATCTCTGTGTCTTAACAAAGAATTCCACATGTGCTATAGTTCTGGCAACGCAGTTCCACACATTCCATGGCTGATTACCTGTTTCTAGCTAAAGAAAAGTTAACTTTTTTTCCTTGGTAGTAAAATAAAATTTGTTGGGTGTCTACTACTACTACACATACCTCAGAAATTTAAGACACTAACTTAGACACAAAGTAAGAATTATCTGGCTAAAATATCTCATTTCTTAGTCTCAAGAATCCTGAGGGTTTAGTAGTAGTATCCTCATTTTGCAATTGAGAAAACTGTAGCTCAAAGGTTAAATGACTGTCCGAGAACACAACATAGGTAATACCGGTGGTGAGATTCGAACATAAGTTTTATTCTGAAACCCATGCTTTTCTCACCATGATTTGCTGAGTTCCATGAGTCTGTGGACCCAATGATCTATATAGTCATCCCTCGGTATATGTGGGGGATTGATTACAAGAGTCCCCATGGATACCTAAATCCATGGATGCTCAAGTCCCTTATATAAAATGGTGTAGTATAGCTGGCTCTCTGCATCTGCATGCTCAACAAACTTTAGATCAAATTTCAGTCTGAATACAGAGGACTGACTGTATGTTGGGACTGTTTTAAAGAGTTAGGTTTGCAGGCCCAGAACGGTTTTACCAAAACCATTCAAAATGGGAAGAGACTGACATCTCTCCAGCATAATAAAATCAGGGTGGAGTCTCAAAAATATGCATGAAGGGACTACTATGTGTCAGGCTCTGGGGATACTGTGGTTGATCAAGACACAAGGTCCCTAATTTCCAAGGGGCTTACATTCTAATGAGGGAGATAAAGATACTCAACAAGCCAACACATGTGTTTCAGATGGTGACCAATGTTTTGAAAACATATGGCAGGGTACAGGCATGAAGGGTGACTATGGTATGTGACAGCTGTTTTAAAGAGTGGTCAAGGAAGGCTTCCCTGAGGAGGTGATGTCCTTGCTAAGACCCAAATGAAGAGAAAGAGGCAGGAGCATCCTGGATGTGTTCAAGGATCAGCCAGAAAGGCAGTGCGGCTAAAATGAAGTGACTCAGAGTATGGCAGGAGAGGTCAGGGAGGTGAGAGGTGCCATGTAATGGAAACCCACATCCAAGAAAGGGTACACATCCGGAGCAGTGCGTGGAGGAGCGGCACGCAGGTGGCGATGGCTGCTGTCAGACAAGAGAGGTGGCAGTATGCTGGCATAGCAGGCTCTCAGTTCAACAGCTATGCCAGCATCTTGCCTCCTCTCCAGTTCCAAGTTACAGGGGCAGCACCATGCCTCTTCGATGTTTTACTTTTCCAGAATCTTCCCTTCCACCTGAGGGAGGGAAAACACACTCATTAATTGAAAATGCAAACTGGTTTCTGAACATTACAACACAATCTTCTTAGAGCATCCAATTCTGAAGATGTAGTTAGGCACAGGAAGGTTGTGGCTAGTTTGTTTTTTTCATGGCCTTTGATCTAAAATGAGTCCTGAGAATGTTTACTGACTGCTTGTGAAACGACGGAGGGAAAATGCTGACAAAAATTTTAAGTCAGTAAAGTCTGAAGTTGATGACAGTTAATTATAGGTTATTACCACTATATTCACAGTCCACGGTACATCCCAGTGACTCTCAGTACAGTTTTATTTTTACTCTAATAACTCTCTTGGTCAATTTCTGCCACTCAGATGTACTCAAACAATAACAAACTGTCACCCTGCAATGTGTAGTTCACTGCTTTATGTGCTCTTAAAAATAGTGCCCCTTTGAGCCAGTTAACTCCCAGCTGAGAACTTAATCCACAAGAACATTTGCAAAAGCACCAGTATCATGTCCAAAGATGTTCACTGAAACACTGTTTGTAATAGCCAAAGAACTAGAAACAACCTGAATGTCCATCAGTATGATTGATATTGGCTAAATTATGATTATAAGTTATGATATAGTCTCACAATAAAGTACTTTGTCATTCTTACAAAGTATTATGGCGTAAGAATAATGACACGGTGTATGAGAACTTTTGTGTCAGTGAAAAAGTATGTATAATCATACACATATCCTGGGGTGCACATATAAATTTTTTCTTGAAGGGTACATGAGTGATTTATTATTTTAAATAATGGTTTATTATTTTAAAAGTAATTGGATGACAGGATTATACATTATTTTTGTTTTCCTCTTTATATACATTTCTAATAAAAATACTAACAAATATTACTTACAAAAAAATGAACCTAAGATATACCCACATAAACATAAAACATTTCCCTGCATAGTGCTACCAAGGTACAGATAAGAAAGAATCACTTTCACTTAAACTTGACTAATATCAATTGCATTTGCCAGAAACAAAAGTTCCCTGTTCCCTAAGCCTGGAGCTAGGCATATACAGACACATTCACTTATACATGTGCACTATGCGGCACACATTTCTAGTGGGAAGACAGGAGGTAATGAGGGTTCTATTGCACAAGACCCTGTAAACATTGTCCTGGAGCTAGAGAACTGGTGGAAGAGGTACTAATTGACTTCCTAGAGTACAATTCAACTTGATCATGATCTATTAATGTAAAGGTATTTAGGAATTTTTGGTTCATTTTTGGTTCATCAAGTACAGAACATTAGTTCAAAATTAATGGTAAATACAATACAGCTTAGGTTACAAAATGCACCACTGAATTAAGAAGGTTTAATTAAATCAAATTTCTTCCAAAAGTTTAGTCTTTTTAAAATATTCCTAATATTCATAATTGAGAGGAAGATGTAGATTGCCATCATTTTGGAAGGAAGAGACTACATATTTGAAAACAATAATTCCTTGTGACTTTTTCAGATCCATTTTGCATATGCAAAAGAAAACTGAATGCTAGCAACTATCTGGTTTACCAGTCAGATGCAGTAGATACAGCAGATACCTGGGAAGTCATACAGGCTATTTTAAATGAAGATCACTTAAAGGGAAAAGCTAGGATAATGCAATAACCTGCCCCATGTTCCTCTTCCTTATTTGCTTGCATTTTTTAAAAATAAGATGAAACTTACTTTTGTAAGTTATCAAATAATTGTTCAATTTATAATTTAAAAGTCTAGAACAAGATCATGCCCTTCCCCTATTAAAGAAGTTGTTGCTGTTAAAACTTGGGTCCTTTTGTTAATTTCTCTGATGTATTCAGGGAAGATGGCTTCCATCAGACACTGGTAAAATGCACCTCCTCACCACATACACCTCAGACAAATTTCTTGCAAAAATACGGCCTAACCATGAATTATGTTACAACTGGAAAGCAAAAAAATATTATGGGTACCTGATTATAGCCTTTGGCAGTTAAGGTTAAACTTTGAAAAATACTGTCAATGAAATGCCCTGGAGAGAATGCAACGCCTATTTATAATTTTTTCCTAAAAGAAGAATAAAAATATTTTTTTTTTCTTCTTTTTTGCGGTACGTGGGCCTCTCACTGTTGTGGCCTCTCCCGTTGCAGAGCACAGGCTCCGGACACGCAGGCTCAGCGGCCATGGCTCACGGGCCCAGCTGCTCCGCGGCATGTGGGATCTTCCCGGGCCAGGGCACGAACCCGTGTCCCCTGCATTGGCAGGCAGACTCTCAACCCCTGCGTCACCAGGGAAGCCCTAAAAATAATTTTTAAAAACATCTCAAACCTACTAAACCTTTTTGTAGTAAAATTAACAAAATAAAGTTTAAATTATAGAACTTTCAAACTATTTTAACTAACTTTAAATTCATTTAAAATGAATAATCTGATTTCATTTTGTGAATAACTGATTTATAACCATTCTGGCAGCAAATCCAGCATGTCCCAGACATGAGTGGGACAGGAGGCAGTTAGCTATACCAGCCCCAGTTAGTACACAGATATAAAGAATGAGAACAACTCAATCACAGAAAAAAAGAAAAATGGTGTAACTAGAGCTGGAATACAATCTACTTTTTTTTCAGAGCTGGAATACAATCTACTTAACACTTCATTAAAAGACAAGTTTTCTAAAAGTGGCTGGAGGTAGGGGGCTGATTATGTATAAAGAGCTAGAATATCCTATTTTTCAAGTACAGTATTATGGAAAAATTTGTGGTCCAATCAAGAACATAACTGTGGGGAAAAAATAACATTCACTGAATGTGTTGGTATTGCTTTTGGGAACAGACAATTTGACAGGATGTGCTTAAAGCTACTCCCCAACTGATAGAAGCCAGATGTGTGTCTGCCCTGCATCTGGGGGACTGCAAGAAAGAAAGGGGTATAGTTATACATATATATAATTATATATATATATTTATTTATAGAGTTATATATATTTAATTATATATAATTATATAAACCATATGGAAAAAATAAGACTATATAAATATATATTATACATTTTAATTTAGAAATATTAATAAAACACAACTATCTGTATCAGGCATCAAAAACAACCCCCATGCTGCAACCACAAAATTAAAGATAAACTGGCAGAAAGGGTTGGGTTTTTATTCCTTGCCCTCCCCATTAGCCCCTGGCTTTCCTGCTGGAATATCTCATACTCCCCTCTGCCAGTCCAATGTCCACCTCCCCACACACACATATACTGTGACACCTACCAGGCTTGTTCTCCCTCAAAGAACTCCATTCCCCCAAATTACAGTCCTCTATCCATTCTAAACTGCCTTTCCTCTTTGCATAAGTTCTCTGTGGGAATGAGAAAGAAGAAATCTATCCCTTCATTATAGGAATTTAAGACAAACTGCAAATGGTTCAAAGGCTTAAGCCTTCAAGGGGACCTGACTTCTTTAGGAGATGAGTATTATACAAAATTAATTTTTAATGAGAAGATACAGAAGATGGTTTTAATAGGGGGATCACTATCCTACAACTTCCTGCCTAAAATAGGCCAAGATTAAATCATTTACCATTTTCCCAAATTCATGTAAAGCCAGTGAGAAAGGAAGGTGGGTGGGAAGAACCAATTCTCTTGAGAAAATGGTATGTACTTCTACCTTTTTTCCCCTTTTTAACCCTCAGAAAGGTGGTTGCAGTGGGTATTATTATCCTCTTAATTATCTCAAGTAAACAGACGAAAGTTAACCTACCAATAATTCCATTACTTTAACATTTGTTGGCATCTATTATATGCCAAACATTGTGCTGAAGACAGGTCTCTGTCCATAGTGAGTTACCCAAGTTGGGGGAAGGGTAAACCCTTAACACATTATATGTCTCAACTTACTTTGGTAAGTCCTATGATCAGTTATGCACAAAGTGTATTAAGAGAAAACATAGCATTGTGATGGATTACAATTTACGGCCTCAATTCTCCCTGTATTCGCATTCTGGCCATGTAACTTTGCAGTACCCATTCTGACTCTGGAGTTATTAGCTGTGTAATTCACTTTAGTCAACTTGTTACGTTAGCAAGACAGGATGCAAGCAGAGCTTAAAAAGCACTGTGAGACTGTGCTTGCCTGCTCTTTCCTGAGCCTTAGCCATCACTATGAGAACACACCTAGACTACTCTACTGAAAAATAAGACACATAGTGCAAAGTCTCCCCGGTCGTCCTAGCCAAGGCCAGCCTAGATCAGTCAATAGCCTGCCCTGACACGTGAGCATGCCTAACCAAGATGAACAGAGCTGCTTAGCTGACCACCCCAACGTGTAAGCAAATAAACACTTCCGCCGAACTCCTTTGGATTTTTTTTCTGGTTGTTTGCTATGCAGCATTATTACTTGACAATAAGTGACATAAATAATGATTTAGACTATGTGCTCTGGATTTAGGCGGACAGGGTCAAAATTATCCTGAGAGCAGTGTAGGCCATGTTTGTTCAAGCCATCCATTTCACTAAAGTCATAGCGAAGTCAACAGACACCCAAGTTCCTTCCAGCACTCTGCTGGTAAATTGTAGGATTTCAGTGAATATTAATAAATGAGTAAACTTTGATCAACTACTGTTTTGCTAGATGGTGGGTTCCTTGAGGATAGGAGGCAAGTCTCATTTATCTCTGCATCCCCAGGACACAACGTGATACAAGGCCTTCAGCAGAAAGGTCAGTCAGTATTTGTTGAATAAGAGAATAGTAAGGATTTGGGTTATTTTATCAAATCAATGGGAAGCTGTCAAAGAGCTGTAAGGAAGCAACATGAGAAGCTTTGTGTTTTTAAAAACACAATTTTTTCCCTAAGTTTCAACACTTTTTATCTCTTTATTTTTAAGACTTGTGATGTGGCAAGATGACTCTGGCTGCTCTTTAGTAGTGAATGGACAAAGGGGCCAGAACGGATTAACAGAGACCAGCTGGCAGCCACGAAGGTTGTCCAGTCAGAGATGGTGTCAGCTTGGATTAGAAGAAAAAAGAACACAGATTCTAGATATATTTGGGAGGCACAATAGAAAAAACTTGCTTGAGGGCTTAAGGAAATAGAAGAACCAAGAAAAAAACCCAGTTTCCTGGTCTGTGCTCCTGGATGGGCAGCGGTGACTTTCACTGAAATAGGGAACTCTGAAAGAGGACAAATATTTTAAAAATGTAGACTCCTAATTAGAGAGATCTTGAGTTAATCCCAGTATAAAGCCACCATCTGGAAATTCAATTTAAAGAATCTGTGGTATCAATTTACTTCAAGATTGATGTTCCTTGAACAGTAAATTGTAACCTGTTGCACCAGAAAAGTTCATCTGCCTTATGTGGCCAAAGTGATCTGAAGGAAAGCCATGCTGGGTCTTGGTTAGAGGACAAAATACAACCCTGTTGTGGAAACTTCTTGAGCTATATTAAACCTTTAAAGGAAATTAAGCTTAAGGAAGAAGAGAGTGTATGTGACACATCTGAAATCAGTTTTAGAGACTAAGGGTGAATCCTTTCCTGCTTAACTAACTTTCCATGGACCTAAAAATTGAACTAGACTTTACAGCGCTCCATAAACACAAAGTATGCACTCTAACTTTGCTCCCTTTCATTCATCTTAAACTCCATATTCCTAGAATTTCATTTAATGCAATTATTTTAAAAAATCTAATTGTTTAAGGTCATGATTCAATTATCCTTTTGAATACTGCTATTGCCACCATACTGTGGTCTCTACCAGTGTAAAAGCATTGGCTTGATTTGGTAACTGGCATCTTTTCCTAAAGATTTTAGTCCTTAATCAAGCCCTTAAAACGTGTCCTTTATTAAATTAAAATGTTTATTTTACAATAGGGTCATTATTTTATTTGAGTATGAGTCATTCTATTTTCTCTTGATTTCATGGCCATGGACTGCCACCCCAATCCTAGCTAGTTACCTAAGATTGTGTGCTGTTGGCCTTAAAGGGGTTATGAGAGGCTGGGGATAGAACCATGCAAACCTATCAACACTTCTAGAAAGAGACCAGAGCATTCTGATGGTGGGTGAGCAATATTTTCATGTGTGAAAATGTAGAGAAGGTGGAGCTGTTGTGAGTCACACATGAGGTGAGTGACTTACCAGTAATATATGATACCTCTGAAAGCCCAGCCAAGGGGACCCTTTAACCACTGGATAGCCGTCACCCTTGAAGATCTGGTATAGTGCATACCTTAAAAAACAAAATCTTATAAAAATATTGAATCACTATGCTGTACACCTGAAACTAATATACTATTGTAAATCAACTATACTTCAATAAAAAATCTTTATAATGGTTGAGTTTCCCATTAAATTCATATCCTAGATCCTCCAAAGCCTTAACCAAAGGGAGGATGAATTTAGAATTTATTAAGTGTCGAACACTTTACATCTATTCTGTGATTAAATCCTAACTCCAAACTGAAGAGTTGTTGAGGAAAATTATCTCCATTTTGTGCATGAGGAAACTAAACCTCAGAAAGGTTAAGTAACTAGTTAATAATCACATTGCTAGTAAATGTTACAGGCAGAATCAGCATGTCTTCCCCCATACACTGTATCTGTGCTCGCATACTGAATTCTAGCTTCACCAGCTTTATTTCCTACTTAACAACATGGCTCTCCCTTTGCAGCTAGATTCATCTCACCATCTCCATAGCATGCCAGATCCACCCCCAGATCCACTGTGTTCACACCATTTCTTCTGTCCCTGAAATATTCTTCTAAATGATTTTTCTGCTTCATGATTCCAAAAGGATCCATCCAAAAGGAAGCATTCTGAACTCAAAAAATTATCCACCAAGTTGATTCACAGCAAACCTATAAAGGACTCAGTCTTCTTCTTTATCAGTAATCTTTTGGACACTGTCTAAACATAATAAAAATATAAAACATGCTAGATGTTTACCTGTGAGCCAACTAGCACCAAATTCAGACATAAAGAACACACTACAGGGGAATTGTCCAAGTAATCCAAAAACCAAAGGCTCTCAAATATCTCCATCACCTGTAAGTGGTGGAGAATGCTTAGCCTTAGAATGCTAAGTCTCCAGCCCTTTGCAAGTGTTGTTCCCTAAAGCCTATTAACCCCCTCCTAACACGCCCCTTGGTCTCCCTAGAAAACCAGAATTCATCTTCAAGACTGCTCAGGTAGTGTCTTGCTGCTGTTGCTGCTGCTGCTGTTAAATGCCCTATTCTAACAAAGGAACAGACTGAGGACTGCTAAGTTATATGTACTGGAGGTTGTTTTTTTGTTTTATTTTGTTTTTTAATGGTCCCTTGCAGGTAATTTTGGTGCTACTGGAAGGCACATTGACAAACTGGGCCCAATCCGTGTATACTTTTGCTCAAATTAAAATCCAATGCCCTAAACCGCGAATGATGATGGGGCAGTTTTCAGACCCACAGATTACCAAGGCTCCAAGAAGAGCTGGATTCCAGAAGGGGACTTTAGGAAGGAATATGGCCTGACTACGTCAAGGAGACTGGAGTAAAGGTCACAGTGCACAGGCCGCAAGTAACCTGGGGTAGGAGGTGGCGAGGTGGACGGCCTGTAGGAGAGAAAAGCAGTGACAGCAACAACAATGCTTACCATTTGTTTCTACTCTGTGCGGATACCATGCTAGGCTTTCATATACGTTACTGGACTATTTTCAATCCTCCCAAAAGTCCTGCAAGGTCACACCATCATTTCTATTTTATTCTCTTTATAGAGAATGTGCAAAATTGATGCTTTATAACACAACTCTGATTCATGAAAAGGAGTCCTGCTTTGTTTAAGAACAAAATACCAGCTTTTCCTTTGCACCTTTTCCAGCTGTGCTACCCTTTCACTAAATATATCTCCAAGTTCTTGTCTAGGGCTAAAATTTTCATTTTAATACCTGCCAAGGGAAGATAAATATTAATAGATGTTAAACAAGAATCAGAATAAATGTGTGTATTTTTAGATATTTCCTCTAAACAACTCGAGCTGCTCTGGAAATACTTATTAAAGTGTATAAATCATCTTCCTAGTAAATGCTTACAAAAAACTCAAATAAGCTCAAGGAAAAAAAGAGAAAAAATGGAGAACAAAAGAAAACCTGGAGAACCAAAGACACAAGACCAGCTTCAGTGAGGAGGAGGCAAGTCCAAACAGTAATGAACTTGGCAGTGCAATGAAGAGGCTGCCCTCTGGGCCACAGAAGCAACATCATACTTAAACTGTCATCACTAGCCTTTTATGCTACTCTTTCTGCCAGCTTTTGGTAATCTGATACAACCACAGGAAAAAATGCTTATCCCCCCAGATAGTGAGGAAGCCCCTGCCCTTGAGATTTTTGTTTTTCATAAGACTGGGTATATATTACTACAAATATGTTTATCTTTTATTACAATGAAGATCCATTTACATATTCCTAATTATGTTTCTGCTAATATTGACAGGAATTATATTTTACTAAAAGACCTACGTCTTGATTACTGACGTCAGCCTGAGAATGTTCACTCAAAAATGCAAGAAACACAAAATCAAAATTTCATTTCCTGATGACAGTCATTAATTAGTATGTAGTGTTCTAAGGCAAATAAACACGTTACACTTTTAAGACAATTATAAGAAGAGTCTTTGCCTTATTAATTTACAATTAGCTTTCTCTCCTACAGACATAACTTGTGCTGGGATTTTAGCAAGATAAAATACTTAAAAAGGAATGGAGAATGCTTTAACTAGATAATTTCAACTTTGGTTCTATCATGTTTGATATCCAGAAGAAAATGCAAACTATTCCATTTACTGTATTGCAAAGTATCTGCTACTGCAAGGACGATGACATTTTAAAGACCTGAAACAAAGCATTAGGCTGGATTGTTCTGAGAAGAAGCAAATAGGAGACAAGGCACTTTTCAAGCACAATGGGATGGTTAGAACAGACCCAGGGACACATGGATTTCAAAAGAAACTTAGTAAAAAGAAAATGTAAAACAAAAAAACACAACTCATTATGCTTCATTTAAAATATTACATAGTGAATAATGAAAATGTCTTCATATAATAAATTATAGTTTCACATTTAAACCTTCATATTTATTGAAAGAGAGAAATGTATATTTTTAGAAATACTATTCTATTTAAATTATGCCTTAGAAATCCTACTAAAAATTTACTCTGAAACCCCAAAGTTAGCAGAAGGAAAGAAACCATAAAGATCAGATCAGAAAAAAACTAAAAAGAAATGAAGGAACGATAGCAAAGATCAATAAAACGAAAAGCTGGTTCTTTGAGAAGATAAACAAAATTGATAAACCATTAGCCAGACTCATCAAGAAAAAAAGGGAGAAGACTCAAATCAATAGAATTAGAAATGAAAAAGGAGAAGTAACAACTGACACTGCAGAAATACAAAAGATCATGAGACATTACTACAAGCAATTCTATGACAATAAAATGGACAACCTGGAAGAAATGGACAAATTCTTAGAAATGCACAACCTGCCAAGACTGAATCAGAAATAGAAAATATGAACAGACCAATCACAAGCACTGAAATTGAAACTGTGATTAAAAATCTTCCAACAGGGCTTCCCTGGTGGCGCAGTGGTTGAGAGTCTGCCTGCTGATGCAGGGGACACGGGTTCGTGCCCCGGTCCGGGAAGATCCCACATGCCACAGAGCGGCTGGGCCTGTGAGCCATGGCCGCTGAGCCTGCGCGTCTGGAGCCTGTGCTCCGCAACGGGAGAGGCCACAACAGTGAGAGGCCCACGTACCGCAAAAAAAAAAAAAAAAAAAAAAAAAAAAATCTTCCAACAGACAAAAGCCCAGGACCACAGAGTTTCACAGGCGAATTCTATCAAACATTTAGAGAAGAGCTAACACCTATCCTTCTCAAACTCTTCCAAAATATAGCAGAGGGAGGAACACTCCCAAACTCATTCTACGAGGCCACCATCACCCTGATACCAAAACCAGACAAGGATGTCACAAACAAAGAAAACTACAGGCCAGTATCACTGATGAACATAGATGCAAAAATCCTCAACAAAATACTAGCAAACAGAATCCAACAGCACATTAAAAGGATCATACACCATGATCAAGTGGGGTTTATTCCAGGAATGCAATGATTCTTCAATATATGCAAATCAATCAATGTGATACACCATATTAACAAATTGAAGGAGAAAAACCATATGATCATCTCAATAGATGCAGAGAAAGCTTTTGACAAAATTACACCAATTTATGATAAAAACCCTGCAGAAAGTAGGCATAGAGGGAACTTTCCTCAACATAATAAAGGCCATATATGACAAACCCACAGCCAACATCGTCCTCAATGGTGAAAAACTGAAAGCATTTCCACTAAGATCAGGAACAAGACAAGGTTGCCCACTCTAACCACTCTTATTCAATACAGTTTTGCAAGTTTTAGCCACAGCAATCAGAGAGGAAAAGGAATCCAAATCGGAAAAGAAGTAGTAAAGCTGTCGCTGTTTGCAGATGACATGATACTATACATAGAGAATCCTAAAGATGCTACCAGAAAACTACTAGAGGTAATCAATGAATTTGGTAAAGTAGCAGGATACAAAATTAATGCACAGAAATCTCTGGCATTCCTATCACTAATGATGGAAAATCTGAAAGTGAAATTAAGGAAACAATCCCATTTACCATTGCAACAAAAAGAATAAAATATCTAGGAATAAACCTACCTAAGGAGACAAAAGACCTGTATGCAGAAAATTATGACACTGATGAAAGAAATTAAAGATGATACAAATAGATGGAGAGATATACCATGTTCTTGGATTGGAAGAATCAACATTGTATAAATCACTCTACTACCCAAAGCAATCTTACAGATTCAATGCAGTCCCTATCAAACTACCAATGGCATTTTTCACAGAACTAGAACAAAAAATTTCACAATTTGTATGGAAACACAAAAGACCCCAAATAGCCAAAGCAATCTTGAGAATGAAAAACGGAGCTGGAGGAATCAGGCTCCCTGACTTCAGACTATAATACAAAGCTACAGTAATCAAGACAGTATGGTACTGGCACAAAAACACAAATATAGATCAATGGAACAGGATAGAAAGCCCAGAGATAAACCCACGCACATATGGTCACCTTATCTTTGATAAAGGTGGCAGGAATGTACAGTGGAGTAAGGACAGCCTCTTCAATAAGTGGTGCTGGGAAAACTGGACAGCTACATGTAAAAGTATGAGATTAGATCACTCCCTAACACCATACACAAAAATAAGCTCAAAATGGATTAAAGACCTAAATGTAAGGCCAGAAACTATCAAACTCTTAGAGGAAAACATAGGCAGAACACTCTATGACATAAATCACAGCAAGATCCTTTTTGACCCACCTCCTAGAGAAATGGAAATAAAAACAAAAATAAACAAATGGGACCTAATGAAATTTCAAAGCTTTTGCACAGCAAAGGAAACCATAAACAAGACCAAAAGACAACCCTCAGAATGGGAGAAAACATTTGCAAATGAAGCAACTGACAAAGGATTAATCTCCAAAATTTATAAGCAGCTCATGCAGCTCAATAACAAAAAAACAAACAACCCAATCCAAAAATGGGCAGAAGACCTAAATAGACACTTCTCCAAAGAAGATATACAGACTTCCAACGAACACATGAAAGAATGCTCAACATCGTTAATCATGAGAAATGCAAATCAAAACTACAATGAGATATCATCTCACACCAGTCAGAATGGCCATCATCAAAAAATCTAGAAACAATAAAAGCTGGAGAGGGTGTGGAGAAAAGGAAACACTCTTGCATGGCTGGTGGGAATATGAATTGGTACAGCCACTATGGAGAACAGTATGGAGGTTCCTTAAAAAACTACAAATAGAACTACCATATGACCCAGCAATCCCACTACTGGGCATATACCCTGAGAAAACCATAATTCAAAAAGAGTCATGTACCAAAATGTTCATTGCAGCACTATTTACTATAGCCAGGAGATGGAAGCAACCTAAGTGTCCATCATCGGATGAATGGATAAAGAAGATGTGGCACATATATACAATGGAATATTACTCAGCCATAAAAGGAAACGAAATTGAGTTATTTGTAGTGAGGTGGATGGACCTAGAGTCTGTCATACAGAGTGAAGTAAGTCAGAAAGAGAAAAACAAATACCGTATGCTAACACATATATATGGAATCTAAGAAAAAAAAAGGTCATGAAGAACCTAGGGGTAAGACGGGAATAAAGACACAGACCTACTAGAGAATGGACTTGAGGATACGGGGAGTGGGAAGGGTAAGCTGTGACAAAGTAAGAGAGTGGCATGGACATATATACACTACCAAACGTAAAATAGATAGCTAGTGGGAAGCAGCCGCATAGCACAGGGAGATCAGCTCGGTGCTTTGTGACCACCTAGAGGGGTGGGATAGGGAGGATGGGAGGGAGGGAGATGCAAGAGGGAGGAGATATGGGAACATATGTATATGTATAACTGAGTCACTCTGTTATAAAGCAGAAACTAACACACCATTGTAAAGCAATTATACTCCAATAAAGATGTAAAAATAAAAAAATTTACTCTGTAACTTAAGGTGATTCTACTGATCCATTTCTGAAACATTAAAAACACAAGCACTCTAATTAAAATGTATATTTTCCCCAGTAAACTTAAATGTTAAGAACTACATTTATTTTTCATATATGGTAACCAGTTAAAAGTGTATAATGGAATATCAATGGATAAATCCTGGGAAAATACAACTCTTTATCTGCAATCACATTTTGAAAGCACAGATATTTGCTTCTCTATCGAGTTTTACTACTCAGTTTATTTTTGACTTACAAAATGTCTTAAAAGCAGCATAATGATGAGCAATTTTGTCCCAACTTCCACATCAGAAGATCAGATTCCAATCTTCTTCCAGATAAGAAACTAACTTTTCACTTCCTCCACATTTCATGATCACCTGGGGGTTAAGGTGAAACTCTTGAGGGTACAAACTACAGCCTGGGGTTGGAGCTAAGCAAACTCTTCTCCTTTCTGGGAATTCTAGTGCTTTCAGAGTTTCCAGCACAACAGGGTTCTCAAGCCCTTGCAGTTCACTAGAATCCCTTTACTTACTCCTGGACCTCACAGCACAGTGAATAAATCAGAACCTCTAGAAATGGGGCCTGAGCATTGGCATGTTTATAAAAGCTCCCCACATGATTATCATGTGCAAGCAGGATAGAGAACCACAGATAGAAGGCTTTAAGACAGATGGATGGTTACATCATGGTCAGCTTAACAAGCTGGTGAACCAATAATGTTGAGTGGAGAAAAAATGAGGGGAAGCCTCCATGATGAATTGATAATGACCAGAGAAAGCTCTATCTGTAGGTACATGAGGATGGAGACAATAGCCAGAGAATGTTAAGTCCTGGGCAAGCTGTGTGACTTTAGGCAAATCCTCTAAGTCCCCTGGAGTGCAGAATTGGAGGAGAAGGCAGAGTGGAAGATTCACCAGTCTTAACCACAGCTGTTTTGTCTGTTTTCTATGTTTTGCTTCTGCAGGATTCTCTGGCTAAGAACAGCATGAACACGGCTGATCCACATGTCCTCTAAGGTCTCTTCTGAGGTAATTTTACAACATCCCGGGTAACATAAATACGAGGAATTGGCTTACTGGCCCAGCATAAGTTAAGAATAAAAAAGAATTTAAGATAGTCACAGTGATGCTTCTATTCTCTGTGGTCCTACACCCACTCTTCCCCACAGATCAACTCTGTGGGCAGGAGGAGCTTATCCAAGATGCTCCCCCATCCTCACTGGCCTTCCCTCTCCCAGCATCTCCCAGGTACACAATATCTCTGTGATTTTACCCTCCCACCATTGCACCAGATTGCACTCTTTTATGAGTCAATTCAGATTATCTGTAAAGTAAATGTAATCAACTCATGCCCAGATTATAGCCTACATTTGAGGCCCTAAAACATCACTTTTTCTGGAGACAAATTTTCACTGTGGAATAAAGAGGCTATACATGTTCCAGCTGTCTTCTGGGTTTACCTCTCCAAATCAGCTCTCCACCCTGCTCTCTGCCCTGGGAGGCAGACCTGTGACAGACTATATAAACAATTCCCCAGTCCTCTGACTTCCTGCTGGTGACAGCACTGAGGAGTCCTGATAGGAGATCGGAGGAAAGAGAGGGAAACTGGAATATAAATTCCCTGGGCTTGCTCCCTGTGGGGCTGTGCCCCTCAGCCCAAAGTCATAGGTCCACTCAAAGTGGCCCTCTTGCAGGTTCCAGTTATTCCCACCCCTCACCTTCTTGTCTAGGAGTGCAAACCATCTCTGTTCTTAGAAGCCCTTCTTACTCTGCCCCCTCTGTTTTAAATAGTTCCTTTATTGAACCCAACAAGAATTATCCTAATTTGAGTGATCTGTTTCCTGATAGGCTCCTGACATATTTGTTGGCCAAAGATTTTCACTTTTAGATTTTTCAAGAAATAATGAGAGATGTATGCAAAGGTTCAGGGGTATCATTAACTATTTTGAAGAGATATACCAGAGTCAGGACTGATCAGAATGAGTGTCACCTGTGTCCTTAGAGGCCTGCTACTGTGCCACGCCAGGCATTAAATTAGATCATGAGGAGTCCAGGAGGGGTAGAGAGAGGGGACTCAGGATGGTTGGGGTAGTGACTACTTTCCAGTCAGTATGGAAATATTCCAGTATTTTAGCAAGTATAGCCAAACCAGCTGAAGGTTAGTGAATCCTGTATATAATGCTGTTCATTGCAGAATGATTTATGATAGGAAACAAACAGAAAAACTTAAAGAAAAAACGGAGTACAGTAAAAAAAGAAGTTGCTACAATACATTTTAAACTGAATTGTAAAGCCCTTTTGGAGATTTTGGTGAGCATTTTCACTTCATCCCCTCTCAGTTAAGACTTATTGCTTAAGCTTTGTAGACCAGATTAAAGAACTGACGCAGTTCAGCACCGATGAGCTAACAACCAAGTGGAGAAGGTGGACAGACTGAAAAATAACACATCACTCTAACACAGGCAAGAACAGAAACAGTTAAAGATTTTAAAATACAGGGAAAGAGATGACTTTTGTTTGGAAGGAGGTCATGAAGAGCTTCACAGAGGAACTAATGACTGAGCAGGACTGTGAAGACTAAACAATGGTTCAAAAAGCAGATAAGGCAGGATGGAACTTTTCTAGGAGAGAACAGTCCATGCAAATGATCTCAGGCATGAAACAGCCAGCAACTAAACGGAATTAGTTCTGCTCTCTTTCTCCTAAAATAGAAACTTGTAAGGATCTTGACTTTGAGGGGCATGGAGTAAGCATTTATGAAAAACATACTATATATCAAGGATTAGGCTAGTTCTGTTTTTTTTTTTCCCCCCAAACTGAGACCATATTACAAATAAGAAAACTGAGGCCCACAGAAGTAAGGGCTACTTTAGACATCTCTGGAATTACACCTTCACGGGTAGTTACTTTCTTTATATTATTCTTATGTTTATATGCAATCTTTTTTCCCTTGTTTTTATATTGTATTCTATCACTTGCTCTCATTACATGCAAAGGATTAAGATGAATTTATGGTGTCCAGGGTTTTGGATTTACCCACCAGAGCACTTCCTCATCGTAACAAGAATTAATTCACTGCTGATACCTGTCCATAGTGTGTGTGTGTGTGTGTGTGTGTGTGTGTGTGTGTGTGTGTATGTGTAGGGGGCAAGTTCAAATGGGACATGTCGTAAATGTAAGCAGTTTAGGGAGCAAGTAATCAGAAAATAACATGTGCCATGCTGGAATAATCACCTTAAACGTGAAACCTTCAATGAAAGCAAATCTTTAAGGAATTCAACATAGGAATTAAATTCTTTTAAAATTACAGGATGTTCTGGGCTCTGGATCTGGTAGAATTTCTCAAAACTATTGATAAATACTTGTATTTGTCGTTTTGAAAATATTTTCCAATATTAACTATTTTAGGCCACTTATTTTTATTAGAATGGGTTAATTCTGGGGTTATTCATTTTTGCTACTTCCTAAGTATGCAAAAAATAATTATTTAATAATATGCCTATGTGGGCCAAAATCTACAAATGTTTAATGTAGATATCAGGTCAAGCGTCACTCTACAGAAATCAAGAAATCAAGTTAAGCCCAGTCCATCTCTCGCCATTAAGGGATTTCATTTGGGCATAAATTTATTTGGCCAAGACAATAAATTCAGTTTTTCTTCAGCACAAACCAAATTACTTTCTTAGATGTTTGTTGCTTTACTCCACTTAGATCTCTGGTCTTTGAAGCCCAGGCATCCAATTAAGAACCTTTTAATTCTATTATAGCTCAACCTTATACCACCTGACTTCAATGGGATATTCTACAAAAAAGCAAGCTGACTTGAGTTCCTTTAAACTTTGAGAAAGTTAATTAATATTCGCCAAGCACTTTGAAGATAAAGTGTGTCAAGAGTAAAAATTATTTTTAAAAATAAAGTCACAGGGAGCTACCATTCTATAATTTTTTGGTGCATCTTTATTATTTTTTTTAATCCATGCTTCAATATCCCTCAAAGTGAGGAGGCGGTGCAGATATAAGCATGTAGCCTGTATTTTCTTTCAAGTAAATTCAAAGTCAGGCCAAAAAAAAATGCACTTTCCATACCACATTTTGCTCTCCACAACTTTTAGGCACAAAGCACATTTAAAAGCACTAATCTGGGGACTTCCCTGCTGGCACAGTGGTTAAGAATCCACCTGCCAATGCAAGAGACACGGGTTTGATCCCTAGTCCAAGAAGATCTCACATGCTGCGGAGTAACTAAGCCCATGCACCACAACTACTGACTGAGCCTGCGCTCTAGAGCCTGCGAGCCACAACTACTGAAGCCCACATGCCTAGAGCCCGTGCTCTGCAACAAGAGAAGCCACTGCAATGAGAAGTCCGCACACCACTATATCTTCCATGCAGACCCCTCCACCTAGCCTTAGCATTACATCTGTGTTACCCCAAATAACCAAGTATTAGAATTCAGCCTATTTTCTCTATGTATTACATCAAATACCATGATTCAGACTGGCATGGAAATTTGATAAATTATATAATTAAATTTTTAACACTTTAAATAGACTTTAAAAAGGATGATCTCTCAAAAGACAAACTCTAGTGGATCCAATAGTGGGAACCTAAATCTAAGAATCTAGAAGAACCCATTGATTTCCTTGTAGGAAGTTATAAACTGTGGTGAGGCTGAGATTAGATGCCTGCCCTCCCACCAGTACCTCTGCTTATGAAGCCTTTGCACAGTGTGGCCTTCATACAACCTGTGTGTGTGTGTGTGTGTGTGTCTGTACACACTACATTTATCAAGTTGAGTACATGGTGGTGGTTTATGGAGGTCGGGGGCACTTGACAGAGGAAGTGGGAAGCACTGTTGAGACTGAGCACATCAGCCAGTCTATAGAAAATTACCTAGGAGGCTTGGCTTCTAGAGAAAATGGCTCACTGCATTCAGCATGTCAAATCCGTTGAGAGCCTTCCAACTTACTAACTTGATTAGTATAAAATGACCACTGGCAAAAGCAAAAACCGAATTGTTTAAATTTTCTCTCACTTTGATGGTGAGTGTCAAACAGTTTTTTTAAAGATTTTAAAGGATGGGGACTTCCCTGGTGGCACAGTGGTTAAGAATCTGCCTGCAAATGCAGGGGCCACAGGTTCGAGCCCTGGTCCGGGAGGATCCCACATGCCGCAGAGCAACTAAGCCCGTGTGCCACAACTACTGAGCCTGCGCTCTAGAGACTGCAAGCCACAACTACTGAGCCCACATGTCACAACTACTGAAGCCTGCGTGCCTAGAGCCCATGCTCCTCAACGGGGGAGGCCACCGCAATGAGAAACCCATGCACCGCAACAAGGAGTAGCCCCTGCTCGCCGCAACTGGGGAAAGCCTGTGCACAGCAACCAAGACCCAACACAGCCATAAATAAATAAATTAAAAAAAAAAAAAGATTTTAAAGGATGGTCAACAGGTTTCAAGAAACTTAAAACATTTTAAATTCTTAGGTCTATTTAGAAAATAATGTTGTTTTTGCATATTAGCATTTATTAGCTTTTATTTAGCTTTTATCTGTACCTAGCAGGCATTTCCTAAAATTATAACCAAAATTGAAAGAAAAGCACATTGCCTGTAACGATCTGAGAGAAGCTGGTGAAGTGAATAAAATTTTAAAAAGCATTTACTCCTTTAAGACTCATAATTGTAGTATTCTGCCAAGAAATCTGTAAAAATTTCATATCATCATGCTTCTGAATTAGCAACTCATAAAAAGTAAAATTAAACTAATTCATAAATTTCAATAGTATAAAACATTGCAGATTTGAAATTAATTAATAAAAATATTCCCAAGTCCAGGAAGACAATAAAATAGCTGTCTTGTGTGTTACTGGAATAACATTTGTTTTCTTCCTCCATTGGTAGCTATTAGAATTTTACCTGTGGTGATGAAGTGTTCCACAATATGCAGGGTGGTAATTTCAAAACCTTCTCATGAAGTTAGATCCCCATGTTTTTTAAGCTAGTAACTAACCAAGCAGAACATTTTCATATAAAAAATCCAGTAAAGCTATGAAAGGTTTGACAAGTTAATACCAATCTACAGAGGAGCCAGCAGAAAATAAAATACACACCAAAGTCATTCATGGATGGAGGGCAGAAAACTCTTGGAATGGTGAGAAAAATCATGGTGTAGCATATTTTGCGCTGGCAAACAAAGTCAGCTCTAGGTTGGTCCTTCCCAGGAAGCTGAATGAACGCTCACTTTTTAAAGTGCCCATTCACAGGAGGTTTTATACAATGCAAGCGTAACAGTGCTTGTTTTGACAAATATATCATCTTTGTGCTCAAAGGCACGTATGGCTTGTCGCTTGGTAGATTACTTCTTGAAAAGGAAGTGCTGCTGTCAGAAATTACTGAGATATTAAAAAAAGGGTTTTTAGGAGGTGGGGATTGAAGAGTGAAGGACAGCATACCTACTTTTGCTAACGTTCTAATCATAGGTATAGTTACCATTCAAGCCAACTGGAAGCTGAAAAGTCTTGAAGATATAGACTAGAAGAAAAGTTACCAGGGATACTGCAGACTACATGATTCAATTAAAGGAAGAACCATAGAATCTTAGGATGTGAAAGCTTGGATGGAACCTTTATTGGACTAGACTGGATAGTCTAATTGCCTTATTTAACCAATTCACAGAAGTAAAAACAAGTCATCTGTGAGACCTCTTAACCTACAAGAAATAACAAATTCACATTAAATGTGCATGATACATAATTTGCTCATCTAATGTGTGGTATGAGATGCAACAGAGAGTAAGCCAGGCTATGGAGGGGATGGCCTCGGTGCACTCTTTTTCCTGTTCCTGGCTTCATGACAAAGAAGGCAGTCACAGGTACAGAAGTAGGGTGTCAAAGGCTTAATTACTTTGCAACTAAAGGTTCTTTTTGGAACATTTTGCTTTATGTTCTCAAACATTGTTCTTGTTCTGTAATTTCTACGTATTCACATGGAAATTGCTTATGCTATAAAAATACACCCAAATCTGACTTTTTCTGAAAGGGTAGGAGGTTGGGGAGAACTTTTTTTGGCTACTCACCATGTGCTAGGGATTTTACATAGTCGCTCTCAGTTAATCTTGATCATCACCCTATGAAATATGGTATTACATCCATTTCATATGAAATAGAATTGAGGTTCCAGAGGGTGAAGTGATCTGCTGAGAGCCAAAGAGCTGGAGAATGGCAAAAACAGGATTCAAACCTGTCTTGCTCCAAACTCAAGCTGCTTCCAATTAAATTATTTTAAAAGCACGTTTAAAATATCTAATTCTTGTCCAAGGAGTAGTCAGGCAAGCCATGCAGTAGGGTTTTCCCTTATTATAAAAGAATCACTGTGGGGCTTTCAAGTGATGATTTTATGCTTGAAACCAGTATTGGAATCGGGGCAAAGTGTGGTCTTTCAGATTAGCCTGCTTCTTACCCCCTTGTTCCCCATCCTTTTCCTTCATGGTTTCCAAATACTCTCCTTCTACATACTCTTATCGTTATTACAGACTTTCACTTTTCTCCCTACACTTCTGAAATTAAATAGAACCAACAGATGGTGGTTGAAGTACTATAATGGTGTTGGTAGCTCATTATCATTCATGGTGGACACGTTCCCAATATATGATATGTAGCAGCATTTTTACTTCTCCTGTTTAATTCTGATGCTGTTTCTACAAATTCTTGCCATGCGATATGATGATATGGCTGTGCAATATAGGAGAGCAGATATCTGCGTTGCCCTAAGTAGTAACCAAAGAATTCTGAAACATCTTCTGCACGTGTGTAAAAAATAAATATGATGTGTGATAGTCACAGAATTCAAGTTTTAAGTAGCTTCTCCAGGTCACACAGCTCTGAAGTGGCATGATCTACATTACAAAGGAAGCTTCACTCTAGGGCCAATGCTTCTAACTACTTGGCTATTTTGCTTCCCACCAGAACTGACTACAAGTAAAATTATTAACCACCTCAGACAAAATACAAAGAGTCTAAAAAGTACACTCAAAGGGAAACATACCATGTGTTGAAGAACGACTCCTAGAACGTATGAGTTGTTCTGTTTTTGATGAATCAGGCATAAATTATCAAACAGATTATGTAATTTCAGAAAAATAAAACCAGTATGAACATAGAGAAAAAGGAGTAGGTGTTCATGAAACCACTAGAATCACATTTTTATGCGACCCACTGTAGGACATGCATTTTACGTCATGACCTGTTACACAATACATATATAACAAAAACAAAAGTTTTACAAAGCAATACTTATAATCACTATGTGCAATGACTTTGTTATTTCACTATTTCCTTTCTTAAATAATGCTTATGGTGACGCACATAATTGATTTCATGATACGCTAATGGGTCAGACCCACACTTTAAAAACCCCTCTGCCAGAGGACTGTCAAATTCTGTGCTGCCACTGTCTTTATTTTGTCCAAGGCAGACAATATTAATGGATCACAGCATTCATTCCAATGAGTTCAGTCAAGCCTCAGGACTCTTTCCAAACTGGTGTTCTAGGCAGCAAATATCAACTGGAATTAGGACGGTCACTATCTTATTTCCAAGGGGACAGGGTACAGAGGTAGAATAGCTCTTTTTGTTATTTGCTCTCTTTATATCCCTCGTGCTTCCTTTTGTCTGGCACACAGTAGGTACTCAAATATCCATTACAAAGAGGAATCAGTAAACAGTCACTAGGATTAGAGGGTAAGCTTTGGCTCTGAAACTTCCTCTGTGAATCCTTTCTCTCCCTCTCTTGGCTACCTTGTTATATCTTTAAATGTAAAGTTTCCATGATTCAATGGCTTAAACTACTGTATGTACTCTCCCTTCTTTCCAAACCCCATCCTGTAATGAAAGTGCACTAGGCTACTTGATGTTATCTCTATTACCTTCAAAAACAATTGGTTTACATTGAAAGAATTACCAAAAAGGATTATGAAGTTGAAAACCATGGTAGAGTTCCTTGATAAACTGGTCCTGGAAGGAAGAAGAAAAACCGACACACCTGGACCTGGGCTGGATATCGGTGTATCTATGCTCTCACTTCAACCTTTCAATAATATGAGCAGTTTCATAGCTTTACCCCATCTTAATGGTGGAGAACCAAATCCTTAAAAAACCCTTAAAAAAATAGGTGAGGTCACACAGTATGTGTTTGGTAAAGCCAGTATTTAAATCTAGGTATTTTGCTGCTTTTTTTTTTTTTGTAACATCTTTACTGGAGTATAATTGCTTTACAATGGTGTGTTAGTTTCTGCTTTATAACAAAGTGAATCAGTTATACATATACATATGTTCCCATATCTCTTCCCTCTTGCGTCTCCCTCCCTCCCACCCCCTAGGTGGTCACAAACCACTGAGCTGATCTCCCTGTGCTATGCGGCTGCTTCCCACTAGCTATCTATTTTACGTTTGGTAGTGTATATATGTCCATGCCACTCTCTCACTTTGTCACAGCTTACCCTTCCCCCTCCCCATATCCTCAAGTCCATTCTCTAGTAGGTCTGTGTCTTTATTCCCGTCTTACCCCTAGGTTCTTCATGACATTTTTTTTTCTTAGATTCCATATATATGTGTTAGCATACGGTATTTGTTTTTCTCTTTCTGACTTGCTTCACTCTGTATGACAGACTCTAGGTCCATCCACGTCACTACAAATAACTCAATTTTGTTTCTTTTTATGGCTGAGTAATATTCCATTGTATATATGTGCCACATCTTCTTTATCCATTCATCTGTTGATGGACACTTAGGTTGCTTCTGTGTCCTGGCTATTGTAAATAGAGCTGCAATGAACATACTGGAACATGACTCTTTTTGAATTATGGTTTTCTCAGGGTATATGCCCAGTAGTGGGATTGCTGGGTCATATGGTAGTTCTATTTGTAGTTCTTTAAGGAACCTCCATACTGTTCTCCATCGTGGCTGTATCAATTTACATTCCCACCAACAGTGCAAGAGTGTTTCCTTTTCTCCACACCCTCTCCAGCATTTATTGTTTCTAGATTTTTTGATGATGGCCATTCTGGGTGTAAGATGATATCTCATTGTAGTTTTTTTTTTTTTTTTTTTTCCGGTACGTGGGCCTCTCACTGCTGTGGCCTCTCCCATTGCGGAGCACAGGCTCTGGACGTGCAGGCTCAGCGGCCATGGCTCACGGGCCTAGCTGCTCCGCGGCATGTGGGATCCTCCCAGACCGGGGCACGAACTCGTGTCCCCTGCATTGGCAGGCGGACTCTCAACCATTGCGCCACCAGGGAAGCCCTCTCATTGTAGTTTTGATTTGCATTTCTCTAATGATTAATGTCACTGCTCTTTTTATTATACCTCAACTACTCGTGAAAATGGCATACTAAGTTACAAAGAAACAATGACCAGAAGCCTTGAATCCATTTGAAGTGTGTGAATTTAACAGGTTATCACACTGCAAAAATAAAACCCAATACCTTAGTAATGTACTTCAGCATATAACATTATTTTTTCTTCACCAAATCTTGGTGAGTGTTTCACTGCTGGGTATGTTTTTCTTGGCAGCTGTTAATCTTGGCTCAGACATAAATTCTTACTGCAGAGTAATTCAAATGTGTTAAGTCCTGTATTACACAGAGGAAAAACAAGACTCTGTGTGTGTGTGTATGTGTGTGTGTGTGCATGTGTCTGTGTGTGTGTATGTGTATGTTTGTGTGTGTTTATGTGGGTCAAGTCCAAGGGGAAGTATAAAATGGAAACAATATATGATTTGGGGGTGTGTAGGGCAGTTAAAAGAAGTTACAGGCAGAATCACAATTTTAGCCATTAGGTTCTCACCAGAAGCTGTGTAAGGAAACGGAGTAGAAGAGAGCAGCATGGGTCAAGTTTAACTCACACCCACCCCCAAACAAGTGTACACAGCTTGATATAGTCACAAAATCTACAATATGTAATTTGCCCAATCATGATCATGAGTCACTGTAAAAGTTACCAAGAAGGTCGTTTGAAAAAGTAATTTCTGCTATAAGTTTACAACAGTGGTTCCTAACCAGAAGCAATTTAGGGGACATTTGGCAATGTCTGGAGACATTTTTGGTTGACACATCTGGGAAAAGGCCAAGGATGCTGCTAAACATTCTACAGTGCACAGGACAGCCTCCCACAACAACAGATAATATGGTCAAAATGTCAACAGTGCCAAGGTTGAGAAACCCTGGTTTACAGGTGACACTGTTATCTGAGCAACACAACTATTGATACTATACTCCAGCTGTCTCTCTGGCCTCAGTCTCCTCATCTGTAAAATGGAGTTGTAGTTTCATGGGGTTGTTGTGAGGATTAGAGTCTTACTATGCAAAGCATTTAGAACAGTGCCTGTGGCACAGTAAGTACTCAGCAAATGTTGTTATCACCGCCACCACCACCACCGCGGCCATCTTCACTATCATCAAAACTCATCACTGTGCAGGGCAGTATTCCCCAAAGTACGACACCTTATTAGGTGGATTCTGGGGGCAAAAAAAGGATTCTATGATCAAATAAAGCTGGAAAATGGTGGCTTAAAATCGGACAAGTCTCTATATTACAGAATTTCTCAGAATCTTTAATAAACCAAAATATATGGCATGCAGAATTTTCACAACTGATCTGAATAAAGAATCCTATGCAGAATCTTGCAAGATTGAACACATTTTAAGGAAAGGCTTGTGTGGTGAAAGGATAGTGAATTGAGAATCTACAGACAGGATTCAGCTCTTGAGTCTACCACTTACCCACTCTGAAGCCTGGATAAGTCCCTTGACCTTTCTTGGCCTCAGGGATCACCAATGAAAAAGAGAATTTGGGCCCTTCCAGTTCTGAAAGGCTCTGACTCTCCTGCACATTGAATATCTCTAGCAGACCTCAAAGTCGTGCATTATCAGATAACAAGGACAGCATGGTCAAGCAAAATCAACAGCTGTGACAACACTCAGGACAATAATGTTCGCCAAATTCCTGTTATTAAAGAAGCTCAAATATTCAATGTTGGGAAATCAAGATGAGTATGATGTCACAATAAATGCTAGCTTATGTATCGCTGTTGTTTCTGCAAATGCAGCCTACGTTTTAAGCAGAAAGTGGGGCTAGCAGAGAAGAATATGGAGACCAAAAAAAAGAGTCTCAACTACGCAAAATGCACACCAGTATAATCTACTCAATTACTTCTTGTTAGGCGCTAAATAAAATTGGCAGAGAACATGACAAGACAGGATTGCTACCTCAAGGAACTAAAACTCTATTTGGGGAGAAAGATGCACATATATCAGGAATCCAGTGAGGGCTCTGACAGAGGTTTAAACAAAGACCCACAAAGAAGAGTAATCTTACTTATTGCTATTTTTTGGTAAGTCAAATGCACAATGGCAAAAACACAAGATAAACCTTAAAAAAGAAATATAAACATCTATTTTCTTGTTTGGGTTTCCAGATGAACATTCTTACTGTCTGCTGTTTGGGTATCATCTACAGCTGTCAGGAAGGTAACTAAGCTGGAGGATATGAATGCAGCTTGTCATTCCCTGTGATCTTCACCCCTCTGAGTGCATTTGTATGGTCTGGCCTGAATCCGCCATGCATGACAGAGGTGGCACTGGGAGAAGAGATCTGTGCTTTGTATTGTCCAGGGCACTGTGTCATTATATTATAACTTTAAGCTACTTTAATTTGCATAACTAGAATTTCTCACTTTCAGCCATGGCTATCTAAGCAGCCAGTGTACAGGTAATCCTTCTCAATACCAGCATCTGGTGAAACCCATAGGCCCTCTGGCAGAATAATAACCTCAAAAATCCCTATCTTTTTTTTGCATCTATGGATCCCTTCTCAGATGAAATGCATAAAAATAAACCAGACTACAAAGGAAACCAAGTATAGTGAAAGAGCTAAATATTAAAACACACATTTTAATACAATAATATATATGTGATTCTTTATTAACATATTAATAACAAGATCTAGCAATGTATCTAGTAACTACCATTATGTTAAAGCTGTGTCATACACAAACAGTATTTCTAGATGTCGGCAACAACTGTAGTGTGATACAAAAGTATCTGTGATTTCTACTGGTGATAAAGTCACAGGTCCTGCTAAAATACTACTGTAATTTTTTGCCTCCATTCATAACTGATAGAAATGCTAAGTTTTGATTAGAGGTTAATGCAAATAAAATGCAAACAAATAAAAACATTTTTGCATCCAAGCTCACAATCCCCTGAATTCTATCTATGGGCCCTCTTGTGATCCATGGACTCCAGGTTAAGAAGCCCTACATTTGGGTGATATCCTGAAGTCTCAAGAACTTTGGTGATAGAAAAGAACAAAAAAGTAACTCATCACATTAATTTCTTCTTCTCACTGCAAGTAATTTCAAAAAGATCTCTGTTACAGTAAATCATCCAGGTATACTTACAAAATACATGAGCTCATTTGATTCTCATCAGAGCCCTGTGAAGAAGGTATTAGACTAGCATTAACCCCATTTAACAAATGTGGAAAGTGAGGCAGAGAGCTTTTAAAAGACCTGTCCAAATCACACAGCCAGAAGTTAAATGCTGAGCTGGGACTCAAACACAGGGTTCCCAACATTCCAAACCCAGTCCATTCCTCCTGGGTGGTATCTATAATGTTGGGGTGGGGGAGGGAAACTTAAAACAAAAACTTATGTTAAGACTCTTCTATCCACAGCAACCTACTTAACAAAGTTACTGCTAGATTGAGTAGGTAACTGATCAGCAACATTCACTCATTTCCTCGCAGTTCACTCTCATACATGATTATGCATAAACTAGTGTCATTTTCTAGAATGCCACAGGTTCCAGCAACTATATTGGTTTTCTCTGACCCAAACAGAATTCAGCATTTGCTATTATTTTTGTAAGTTCTTTTGTGTTTGTCATATTGTTTCTAGCTTTTGGATTCCAAAGATTTTTTGAAATATTTCTTATGATAAACTTGTCTGTTTTGGCTTTTTCTGTAAATGCTTTAAATTTCGGGTGACTATCAACTTGTGTAGTTCCTGTTTTCCATTTCAGACACAAAAAGAAAATGACTTCGTACTTTCAAACTGCTTTAGAATTTCTTTTGTCAAAAACCCCTTTCAAAATGCTTGGATTTGGATTTGGTGGTGTCTTAGAATGTTGTTTTACATCATCCTCCTCTTAACCTCTTTCCCCATGCGCATAAAAGGTTTGCTTTTCTGGAATATAACCACTCTGCTCCAATGGGTCTCAAAAGAGGAATTCTGATGAAAAAAAGAGCTTTAATTGCTTTTACTATTTACAAGTCATTTTTCCATTATCAAATTTGTTTTTTACATTTTTACTTTCTTCTCACGTAAATTTAATTTGTCTGACTTTGTCCTTAACATTTTTGTTTTGACCTCTGAGCTCATTTTGACAAATCTTTTTTTTGCTGTTAAAGTTCCCTTTGTTTCTCTGTGTTTTAATCCCTGTTTTGTTCAGCCTGCAAACTGACTCAGTCCACTCTTTAGCCCTCTCCTTTTGCTCTTTTCCTGTGTCCCTGTGTTGAATTTCAGACACTGCAAAATGTTAGACTGAAAAGGGGCCTCTGCAATTATCCTGTTCAGGAGTGCAGGATCTTTAACCTCTACAAAGTAAATACTAACAAGCCCCTACCTCCTTTACCATCATAGAGAACAATGGAAGAGGCTGAGGGGAATGGAGAATAGTGCTAAAGGAAAAGCTGAGGTCCAAGTAGTGCTAACCTGGATGTGGAAGCAGGGGGGAGGGAGAGGGAGAGAGGGAGGGAGAGAGAGAGAGAGAGAGAGAGAGAGAGAAAGAGAGAGAGAGAGAGCGCGCGCGCGAGCCACACTTTAGAGACTCTTAGGCAGCCTGAAGTGTGCCCTCAGTTTACACACTGACAGCCCAGGTGACTTGTCTAAAGCCACAAGTCAACACTAAAGATTCAGCACTGGAACACAGGTCCCTTCCTCTGCTGCTCTCTGCCTGGGCTCAGACCTTTACTCCAGAACCAGCAAAGCCCCATTTTCACCTCATTCCTTTATTTTTCCTCTAGTGGGTTCAGTTACACGAACTCTCATCTCAACTCATGCCTTAATTATGGCTGGCTCTGACAGATTTTCTTCAATCCTCACAAGCCAATAGGCTTTGTACCAACACAAAAGGTCAGGTGTGATAATAAAGAAAAGTGAATGATCATTTATTTAACTTTCACAACAATTAACTGAGGAAGATGTAATTATTCCCATTTCACAAAAGAGGAAACTGAGTTTCAAGATGGTACAGTCCTGGTTGCACAATTAATGGTAAAATACCCACACTTGTCTACTACACTTCAACACACAAGTGCACATTACAACTTTCATGGGCAAAGAAATGTTATCTTTTTACTCATTCTCTCACATTCATTGTTTCAAAAAATATTCATTGAACACCTATTATGGGTTAGGTGTCCCAGAGGTTTTAACTATATTCCACTTCCGGTGCCATGGTTCCAAAAAGCAACAAAAAAATTATCTATACGATTCTTTCAAAATGATTTTCAGAGAAAATTTACAATCCAACTAAAAACCAGGCTCAGGCTGAATACTTTAAAGACACCACTTATTTCTTTTGGTCACAAACATTACTACCTGTATCTCATCTATGTCTTTTGTCAAACTTGGACACGAAAGGCTTTGAACTAGTTCTAAAAATGAAAGAAAAAAAAGTGCTATATCTGAGAACATTTAAACTGCTATACAAATGACTCCCAAACAGTTTTTTACAAGAATTCCACAAATATTCTGCTTAATTACTGTGAAGTATAGCAAAGTAATCAAGAACAGAGAGGTGGGAATAGGAAAGACTTTGGTTTAAATCCCAGAGCCACATTCTTTATGAGCTGTTTGAGCCTTTTCTTCTTACCAGGCCATGGTTTTCTTGCCTGTAAGACAGGAACAATCATGGTGCTGAGACTGTAAGTTTGCTGTGAAGATTACTGTAGGTAATACAGATAAAGCATGTGGAACAAAGCACGGCTCACAGAAAATTATCAATAAAGAGAGCTATGATTGTCATTATCATTATCGCTCTGGCAATTAGAAGAGTTGACACATTTTAATATTTGTTTTTGAGAAAAGAGCAGGGGGGGTCTATGAAGTGGACCCCCTGACCCCCCACCCAGCAGTTTTGGAAAAGAGTTTTGTGTTAGCTGTAGATAGTAATTTGGACATGTGTTCTGAAATAAAAGCAAACAATAATAAACTATGCTATTCCATTTATAGTTTAATATTCCCAGTATAAATTACATTTTTAGGTTAGCTAATAGAGCCATCTATTTTTCTGAAATATGTAGCTGTCTTATCATTTCTACTTTACTAAATTTTCCAAAAAAATTTGCACTAACAATTGTTAGTATAATGAACACCTTCAGAAGGAAGATTTACTTTGCAAACAAATGTTTTTAAAATTGTTCTTACCTGATTCATAATTAGCTTTCCAGTTTCATTGGTCTCTTTGCCACAATGTGTTAATTAAAAAGAGGAAATACAGAACATGAGGTTTTACCAATTACTAAATACATTTATTTTAAAAGGAAACTGACTTCTGTCAAATGTTTTGATTGTCTTTGTCATTAAATATGACTTACTGACATTTCTCCAGACTTAAAAAAAAAATCCAGTTGGTTAGTCTTTTATTTTATATTTCTTTTCATTACCTTTCCATATAGTCTTCTTTTGTCTATAAAGATATTTTCAGTACTGCTGGTTGAAAAACCACAATACTGAAAGAAAATATCATTTGGCTAATTTAATAAGATTAAAATGTCTTATATTTTTTTCTCTTTGGTATGAAACTAGAAATTTGTTTCCAGGTGTTAAAAAGCTATGATAAAATTTTAATTGTTCAATTATTAGAAGCAATTAGAATGCTACTTATCACACATAGGTCCAAGTACTAACTTGTAATTTTTTTACTTCAAATTCAAACTATTGTTTGTCATGACTGACAGTTAATGTGCACAGATGTTCACTTAAAAAGGAAATTAATGTTACTCTTTTCATTAAAAAAATCCTAATTCCAAAAACAAAAATAAATAATAAAACAACCTAGAATCTTATCATTATTAGGGTGCTGGCAAACATGCAGCAGCAGCACTGTTACAAAACTATTAGAAGTCAGGCTGTTAAGCTATAAATTGTTCCTTTTGTTTTTTAATTTAATACAGTTCCACTCTTACCTATAAAAAGAAAATCAGTTTTGAGTCATGGCACAGAATATTTAAAGGAAATGTCAAGTGACAGTATTATCAGTTATTAGTTACTCGAAAACCCATTCTAGTTAAAAGCCAGTTAAATCCTAATTTAAAAGGCTTCATTCACTATATGTAGATTTTAAGACAGGGAGCTCTCACACCTTTATTGCTTTAGTCTATTGTTTCCTGAGCCTTTTTTTTTTTTTTTAAGTTAATGAAGTTGAGATGATAGGTGAAAGATCCGATTTAAAGAAGGAAAAAATTACCAGAACCCCACAGGGTTATTCAATAATGACTTTATGATTTGAATTTCCACTTGAGCATGCACTGTAATTCACAAATCTCAGGCTATTTTATTTCAGAAAGATCTTATCAGTTTGACTTTTGGGGGACCAATTCTTTACCTGCATCAACATTTAAACTCCAAAAGTTTCACCTCAAATGTCTAATAATGATTGGTCTTGACTGATCATTGGATGCCACATTCAGATCAATTAGAAAAGCACACGTACCACAAGTTTCTGACACAGGCCTTTCCGAGCTGATTTCTTTATCTTATTTTATACATATCCAATTTACTAATGTGGCCAAAGTCCACCTGAAATTTGATAGAGATAACTTACAATGTTGGTCGTCAGATGGCATTTTGGTTTTTAGACATAGCTCTTTTCCTTTCCTGCTACCCTTCTCAAAATCAGGATTACTTCTAAGCAAAGAACTTATATTTACAATACAAGGAAGAAAGTCCAACAGAGAATTACTTCAGCAGTAGTGGAACAGCTTTTACATGACCAATGCTTTATCATCTTGGTCACATTGAAATGCATCATTTTATTGTACTTTTCGCCTCTTTCAAATTGTAGAGGCTGAAGTAACCCTCCCACCTCCCATCACAAACTAGAGAACTACAATATAAACTATAAGTAATTCAAAATAAGTGAAAAACCTAACTGCATTCTTGAGCAACAATCTCCTACATACTACCAACCCTGGAAGACTTATAATCAAATCATATTCTGGTGTGTTTTTTTGTTTTTCTTTCCAATTAAGGTTGAAAGCAGTTTGAACAAGCCTACTGCCTATTCACAAATGGCACTAATTTTCCCGTTTGAGTGTATCTTTTAACTTCAGCTGTTATGCCCTTGGCAAGGAAGTAGAAATGAACTGGACAAGACTAAAAGATTTCGTGGGTTTGATTTGCTGTGGATGTGAAGTTGGCTTTGCAAATGGCAGAAGACAACTACTCCCTTCCCTGACACTGGAATTGGTGTAAAAGGGTGCTGGGGAATCTGACTCTCAGAATTCCTCTTTTGGTTCTGAATTCATGTGGACATAGGCTTACCAGGCAGAATTATGCTCAGCCCATAGAGCTGGTTTCATTAATTTTCTCCTCACAGTCTTTCATCTCTCTCAGTACCAGTCCTTTGTAAAAGGCAGGGCAGATTAGAGAAATGGAAACTGGGCCACAAACTACTTAGCATGAATGCCCCCAAGGCCAGTAAAAATTGCTTTTCCCCTTGCTAAAAGTATAATTTGTAATTAATATAACCATTCTTATTTTACTCAAAGGATTGGTGCTATTTGTGATGTTAAAAAATAGTCCCTCAAAAGAGGAATTTCTCTCAAAATGGAAATTACTTATTTAATTAACTTTTATAATACATTTAATTTATAAATTGGTCTCAAATGTTGAATAGCTTGGAAAGTGGTATATAGGTAGCATACAGTAGGTTGCATATTTGATAAAGCCATGATTAAGTATTTTCAAAGGAGATTTATTTTTTCCGTTGTCCACTGTGTATTTTAATACATTCAAAAACTACATACTGGCTAAAAAGGCAATTATACAATAAAGAAGAAAGTATTAGGGAATCTGATTAATGTGTATAAATTTTGATTCCAAGCTCTTCTTTTTCACCCTTTCCTTGATGCAAACCAACACACATGTACACCATAATCATGTTTGAATTTCTTCCCCTTCATCTCAATCCTCTTCAAAATTATTTTGATAATTTCCTGGACTCCTCACATAAGATGTGGAGAAAAAAGTCTCAATACCCATGAATAAAGTAAGCACATTAAAGCACTTATACCGTACCAATGCAATAACTGTACACGTTTTTAAACGTTTTTAAAAAGAGGACAAAGTTAAAAAGTCCTCAGTGAAGATTCATTTCAGAATACAAAGATCACGTTTCACTGTTTCTTATTTAAGACTGACCTACTCTAGATTCAACAAGTTTTTTTTTTCTAGTCTACAGAAATACATTTTAACAAAAAAAACCTTTCTTGCTCTCATACAAATGTTTGAAACACTTAGGAGATTACTCCTAAGGAAACAATCTGTAAAATACATCAAGAAACTGTTAAAACATAATTATTGATTCTTTTGTTAAGATTTCAAAAAATTAGAAAATAAATAAATAAATAAAAATAAAAATATTATTCTCTAAAAATCATACCATTATATGTATTCTAAAATGTCTTCAAAAAGCCATTTGGTCTTAAAGCTAGATTTCATCCCTGAAATGTTAGTAATCAAGAACTTAATCTATTTCTTTCTTACAGCTTAAATTTGTTGAGACCCCACGGTGTTTATATGTTAAAACTACTTAGATACATTAAATGAAGAAAAACTGTGGTAATTACATAAAAATTTTAATAATACCTACTATCATTAAGTGTCAATGTCCTAAGCAAAAGACATCTTACAAATGTATTAATAAAGAAAATTGTCAATGTAAATGATTTAAAGTACTCTGAATTATCCCAAATAGCTACCCACAAAATTTAACTACAATTTTAAGGCAAACCAAGATAAATATTTTTTAATCTGAGAAAAAAAATCATACGCGGAAAAATTCTTCTATTTCATTCAGTTTAATACCGTTCACTTGAGGATTTGAGATTTACAAATGTGCACTCTCATTAAAATTCTAAAAGTACAATACATAATTTTATGCTACCTTTTAATTTTAATTCCTCAAGCATTTTATAGCTTCTAGAATAGTTATCTAGTTATTACTTTGTACAAAAATAATATCCTTAAGTTTTCTTCCCACTTGCATTTTTAAAAAATGCTCAAGTATAAAAGCAGTTTATATCTCCCTTCTTAATCATCTATTTAAAATTTCAAAAAGAGACAATAGTTCATGTTCTCAGTCAAAGCTTTGTCCCTGATGCAGGCTCTTCAGAGTTATAAAACTTCACCCAGTGAGTAACTGTACTTTCTAAAGGAGCTTCTTGATGTTTCCCTACATTTACCTATCATGGAAGCAATATCCCCATGTACAATAAAGTCCTAATATGGCATAAATAAAGAATAAACATCACATGCTGATAATTCCATAAAGTCTGATAACTCTATGAAGATAAACACAAATAAAAAACTTTCATTTGGGGGCCTAAAATTCAGCTTAAGAGGTTGTTTTACATCCTACGTTTGGGGAAGTTGCCCAACTTTCATGAGGCTTTATCACAAATTAAGAAAAAAAGGGGGAGCAATTATAGTTCTTATACACAGGCTTAAACCACTGTTATTTTTACATTTGTCCCTTAAAATCAAGACAAAGGCCTTCACTTAAGGATTAATGTCTGGAGAGAATGAAATATAACCAGTATTAGACTTGAAAAATAACTTAGAAGTCAGTCCCTCCCCCAACCAAACACAAAACTCCACAACAAATAAACCTAAACTTGGTTGTCAATTTTAAATCAAATTTGTACCAATTCAAGCAACATTTATTTAAAACAAAGTATAAAACAGAATACTGTTTATATTTCTGTCCATGTGTCCATGAGAGAAACATTTTAATGCAGAGGTAATAAACTCCAGAAGAAAAAAAAAAAAAGGATCATTTTCCTAATTCACTTCAAAGCTGCCTCGATTTCACTGAAGAAAGCTGAAAGGCCCGACTCCAGAAACTAGAGGTCCCCGGGCGGTGAGGGGTGTCCAGCTACAGTCTCAGCTCCAACACAAGTGTGGGTCTTGAGCTCTCATTCTTAGTTCTAATACCACTTATGCAGCGACAAAAACCGTCCTGCAAGAAGCCGATTAAGGGGTCACTTTACGCTCAAGTTTTCCTTAACTTCTCCCCTGCCAAAGCGGCGCTAAGTGAACATTTCTGTCGTGCTTTTCACGACAGCCATTGTCTCGCTGTAGGATCTCAGGCTCTTTTAAGTGAAGTACTGTTGGAAATGCCAGGATTTTACAGCGCATCATTTTCCCACCTGTATGTGGCGAAAACAAACTCTAATCCTAGCAGGAGGGGATTTAAAACAAACGCCTAACTTCTCTTCACTCTAAGAGGGGAAAGCAGAGAGCAAGTTGTAAAGTGGTAGTAATTTTAAATAGAAATTGGGCTCTGATAAAACATCACTGGTTGAAAGCTCTCGCCCCTAACTCGCTCCTGGACACACACAGTTCCTTCTTTGAGGTTTAGGGGAAGAGAGCGGACCTGGGACTTCGGAGATCCTGCCAGCGGAAACAACCTGCTATTTGGGCAAGAGGAGGAGTCGGTTCTGCGCAGAGCCAGGGCCGCCGTGCCCGGGATGCGCCGGACCCGGCCGCAGCATCCTCGCTCGGGTGCCCGCCGGCGCCGGCGGCCCTCGGACCCAGGCGCGGACGGCCTTGTGCCAGGCCCCGAAGCCCCTTCTCAACTCGGGGAGAGAAGCGCCCCCGCCCCGCTTCCCGCGAGTTCCTCGCTTACCTGCGGGTCAGGCTGGAGCGCTGAGGCGCCGCGCGGTCTCCCGGAGGGGAGGGGCGAGGGGAGAGCCCAAGCAGGGGCGGCCGTCCCGCCTGCCCCTCAGCCCCCGCCGCCCTCAGGCCGCCGCCTCTCCTCTCAGGTCCGCGCCAGGGGCCGCGCGTCTTTCTCCTCGGGGCGCCGTACGTGGAATCTGCGCGTCCCGGGCCGCGCCCCAAGTTGTGCGCAGGTCGAAGCTGCACGCGAAGCACCTCCAGGGAGGCCGTCCCGGCCCCAGAGCCACGGCCTCCGCCTAGCGCGGACGGGAGTGGATGACCCGCACCTCCGTCCGGTCCACACCTGCCGCCGCCTGGGCCGCCACCGCCGCGGCTCCTCCCCGGCTCCGCCCCTCGTCCGTCCCCCGCTCCGGCCGCCGCAGCTACCGCTCCGCCGCCGCCGCCGCCGCGGGAGGGTGGGGGAGGGAACAGGCTCCCCGAGCCCGAAGCGTGAGCTGGTCGCTACGCCTCCTCCCTCGGGCTGAGGCGGGACCCAGCTCTCCACCCTGCGGCGCCGCTCCGGAACGCCGGAATCTGTTGAGGGGAGCGGCAGCCTTTTTCGGGTGGGAGCGTCTCGCAGAGAGTCGGAGCTAAGGAAGGGAGAGGGTGCCCACCTGCGTAAGCCCGAGCTCCCCCCGTGCACTCTCCGAATCCAAACTTAACCAAAGGCACAGCGGAAGTGCCTTCCTAGGTCGGACCCCTGCATTTGTAGGGGTCTTCGAAAAACCTGGCCGGTTGCCTGGGCCCCCTGGTGTTAACTACCTTTGGAACAAGCAGGGGGGCCTTCCATCTGGAGTGGCCCCTTCTGTGTTCGCAACCCTGTGGGTGCCTCGAGGCCTGTCTCAGATGCCGTCTCTACCGTGCAATTTTCCCGGGTGCCCACCCGCATCCAGATTTGATTTCGCCCTCATTTGGACTGCGGGGGCTCTCTGAACCTTTTTACCGGCCCTGCCTTTGGGTGACGGCGCTTTGTGAAATGCAACGGGCCGTCTCCAAGGACGGTACTTACTTTTAGTGTACTCTGTGGATTCATATTCAGTACTATCATATAGAAGCAGAGGGATTTATGCTTCCCTAATCCTTTCCACTTGGGTTTAAATTCCTTGAAGGTTAAGGCTATAATAAATTGCTCATCTCTGGAACTTTTCAAGCAAATACTGAGCGGTACATAGAGAGAACGCACCAGATGACCTAGGCGGAAATTCTGCTGTCCTACTTACCGATATCCTCTGAAAGCCGAGCATGGCGCCTTGCACCTAGATGTAGGATGGGGGCGGAGGTCGGGGGAGATTTTATTTCTGTGTGAGAATGTAGTTAATTTTTGGCAAAGGTCAGTCTGATTGCCACAAAGAAAAATTCCACGGGGTGGAGGTCAGCGAGGCAAGGTTCATAGTGGTATTTTATTTATGGTGACATACACCTCCATGTAAAAAATTATTCAGTCAAAATGAAAAATATTCAGCAGATGTTCCCTAATGAGTTGGTACTTCCTAAAGGTCCCTTTCCTTAGCCAGCTATGGAAGATAAGTCAAATGCAGTTGATGTATTACATAATTTAGATTTGCATGAGCACTTGAACTCAAGGACTATATGAAAGATTCAAATTTTAAAATTTCTTTATAAAATACAGTGGAATAAAATATGTTTATATACCATTTGTCATGTCCTACACTTAAGTGTATACTTTGAGTTGAGAGGTCAGTAGTATTTAATGGTTAATGGTATTAAGAAAACAGATAGGAATCAAACTCATCTGCACTTCAGCTTAAAACAGGTTGAATTCATTAATTCTATTTTAAAGAACAGAAATGTCAAGCCATCTTGACCAAGAAATAAGGAACACAAATTAACAAGGTTATTTCTATTAAAATATTCCTGGTAGCTCTTGAAAACTAAGTTTTCAAAATTTATAGTCACAGTATAAAGGAAAAGTCAGATATTTTGCAAATTATGAAAACTGTGCCTTGAGATGTAAAAGATTATGAACCTTATAAAGAGCTAAGTGCTTTTAAATATATTTAATATATATATATACATGCTATATGTGTGTGTATATATATATATATTTAGTGCAACTTGTTTGTAGAAAACTCAAAATTAAAAGCACTCTTTGAAGTGAAAAAAATAACCCATTAACTTTATCATGGAAAGCATAGTATCATCTAACTCAAAAAGCTGTTTTAAACATAATATGTAAAAAGAAAAAGGTTTCATTATAAGTGAGTTCCACTAGGCAAGACTTCATGCAAATCCAATAGGAAAAGATACTGAATAAGCAAACATAAGCATTTCATTTGTGGAACATATTTTTAAACTTCTATACAGAAGCCCTGAATAATGTTACAGAAAAGATTATACAATTGCTTAACTAAAATTATGTATCATAATACCATGACTAGAAAAAGGCTAAAGAAGGGATAATTAACCTTTAATAGCAAATATCAACCCAAACAAAAACTATCTTAAGCTCACAGAAAAAGAATTATCTTTTAGACTCCAATTTGAGGCAAACAAGCTATTTTCCTTGAGACAAACACATAGTGTGATTCACAATAAACCGAGGAGTAACAGAAAGCCATAAATGGCCCACACTGCAAACCACATAGGCATCTTTCACTTAAACTATCGAAAGGGCTGGCCCAGGGAACTTCACATACAATTGTTTGTTCACATTTTACTCCATCACAATGAAAACACTGTCTGAAATTTGAGAAATTCTTCCTCAATCTTCACCTGCAAGGGAAAGGTGAAATACTATTCACTTTCTAGCTGTACCTAAAAATGAACAAATAAGCCAAAATTTCTCCCAGCACCTAAATAATTTCTAAATATATTACTTGCAAAGATTAATTTATTGTTTCAGTTATTACTAGTTTCTGTACCTTAAAACTGTTCAGTGTTACTTGTCCCATCCTTACATTACACGTCCACTGACAACCCAGGATTTTCACAAGAGAGTGGAACAGAATCTTTCAAGTTTAAGTACACACATGGATATCATACCCATCCACCCCCACCTCCCCAAACAAACGCAGTACAGGACAAACCGGAGCAGAAGAACTAAAATATCTTTTTCAAAAATAAATATTTACAATAATTATGGAACAAATCATTAACAGAAAGTGTATAAGATGTACTTTCTATTCTGTTTTTAATTAATTTATTTAGAAAAAAGTTTCCCCCATAAGCAAATTTGAATTTGGGTGATTATTATTGGTGTTATTTTTGAACATTGAAGTGGTACAAGAGGCATGGGAAAGAATTTCTTACTTAGAAGCCTTTCTGTCATCCTTTAAAATTCTGATAAGCTTTTATACCGAAGTAAGCAGATAATTTCAGTTTAAATGACTCACCTCTTTGGCGACAATGACAAACACTTTTGTTTTCTCTTTCGTGAAAAAAAACTTGCTAAAAAGACAAAAGAATAGATATCTACGCAAAAGTTAATGTCTGTTAAAACTAGATAGTGGGTATATGGATATCTGACATTTTGAAATGTTCATAATTAAGAATAAAAATTGAAATAAATAAGAGAATATAACAATGGTAAGTAAAACATTAAAGTAAACTGTAAATTATTTGTGATTCCCCATTTGTCCTTACACAGTTTTTTAACAGTTTAGTTATCTTCCATCTGTAGTTTTGTGTGGCTGCAATCTCATGCCTGCTACTTTCTGGATAAGAGTTCTAACTGTGGTGAATCATTTTTGGTGCATGTAGAAATGAGGAAATGAATATTTCTAAAAGAAACAATGCCATGCTTTTCAAAGTAAATATTGTAGTTAAAACAGGAATAAGCTGAAAATGTTATATGACATATATCTTTTATTCTATGCTGAGTTTAGAATGTCATTTGGCATGCTAGTGTTATTTTCTTTAAACAATTAGTCAAAACACATTTTATTTCACCTAACTTCCATAAAGTAGGAATAGTGAAAGAAATATTTATATTATTGAAATAAACTGAATAGGAAAAAATACCCTTTTTTGCTCCTTATATGTTTTTTTATAAGAATATTTATTGAAAGTAATGGTTTTCATTCCCTTGAATGAAAATATGAAGTGACATAGTCTTGGATTGTGCAATTGCCATTAGGTATAAGTATTATACATTTATTAAATGCTAAATCAGTTTCCGTAATTTTTCAATGTTGCCAGTTCAACCCCCATTTTAGGAACTATTACTAAATGTTTCTTAATTGAAAGTGTAATCAATAACCCCAACTGCTAAAAAAGTTTCACGAGTTGCTAACGTATAGAAAGTTAATCTCTGGCTCAGAAATAAATCTATCTTTCTGATCAGTGGCCTTGTTTATCTTTGACGCATTCATATTGTGAAGACTCATAGGGTGGCAGTGGTACCTATAAGGGAGAGTGGTGATTCTCAACTCCAACGCACACATTGATGATACAGGTTTACATGGGCTTGGCATCATTTATTAAGTTGTGATAGTGTAATTCTCAGTACTTGCTAACTCTGATTCCACCTCTTGCTCCTCTCTTGAAAGCAAGTGAAAGAAATGATTTTAAAGGGATAATCTTAAATTTGCTCTAATTTAAAGAGATAAATCATTCATATACATTACTTGTAATCCACCTCAGATCTTACCAAGACACACAGGTACTTCTGTTCAGTACCACAAAAGTAGATGGAGAACTGTTTAATACAAAACTCAGGTCACAGTGTTATCCTAAGGAAAAAAGTCAGTTTACTCTCTCTTACCTAACACCTGGTGATATCTTCCTCTTTGTATAGGTTTGGGCTCTAGTTGAGTGGTGAGATGGAGCAGCTCAAGGCTATATAGGAGAAGAAGATGGGAGGTGCTGCTCCAAAGTGCTTTGCAGTAGAGATAAAGAATTGGATCCATTACCAGTCTTATTACTCAATAAGTGTGCTCCACAGACTAACAGAATCAGCATCACCTGGGAATTTGTTAGAAATGCAGAATCCTGGATCCTACCCCCAGATCTACTGAACCAGAATATTTAAAGAAGATCCCCAGATGACGTGTGTGCACGATAATATTTGGGAAACACTGAACTAGAGAAACAACAGCATTGATATAAACATTTCCAATCCTGTGGTTTTGGTTCCCTGGCTTTTCTTGCTGGGGAAAGGCAGAAATCTTCAGGTCACTACCATTCCTGGAATTTTTATTAAGGCCTCAAATAGGAAACAAGATTCTTGGGGCAAGGATTTTAGAGCAACATTAAAAACTGAGTCACTGAAATCATAGATTAATAGAGACACAAAGTTACCTTGAGAAATCATATCACCTTTGCCCTTCTTCTTTCTGGACATTTTTTGTTTTGTTTTGTTTTTTTCAAGGACCACATTAAAGCCTCCTAGTTGGGTCTATAAGTGAGTTTCAGGGGCTGACAAATCCACTGAATATAAAGTGTGACTGTATATATATATTTTTTAAAAGAGAGCTCTTAGTGTTCACCAAATTCTCAAAGGGTCTGCCCCTAATTGTTTAAGAACCACTGATACATCTTACTTTCCTCTAAATCTTATTTCATTGTGTCAATCCTCAGATGTCAAGTTTTTAAAAAGTATCCACTTGAAAACATTGCTTATTTTAATTTTCATTCTTTTTGTTTCATTATGGGCAGCATATTGTCAGTACCATAAAAAAAAACCTCAGCATCAGTGCTTTGTCTTTCAGTCAGCTGTCTGGACAAAATATTTTCAGTGATGAAACTATTTCTAAAGTGCTAAATACTTAAGGGTCAACTTAAACTAAAGATTCTGGAAAACCTGTCCCTTTGTGTGTGCGTCTCTCCCAATAGTAAGAGGGCAGCAATTGAAGAGTTCCAAGTACCACCCTAAATTCTAGCCATTCTCTCCTTATTCAAAAGGAACTGGATTGATTACTTCAAGGAATATATTTATTAGAGAAAAGGAGAAAAGTAAAGAAATGATGAACTCTGTTTTGAACCATTCTGAACAATGTAAGTAATGGTAAGCTACTTTCTCTAAGAAAGTATTAATACATCTTGCCTAAAGTAAAGAACTTTTATCAATTTAGCACACTAAATTAGAATTATTTTAGAGTGATACAAAGTATGTGTTAGTCATCCCATTATTGTAGCATTGTAGTGGGTGCAGTGGAAAATGTATTTAGGCTTTGGAATGAAACAGATCTCCTATTTTACTCCTCACTCCACCTCTTACCTGGGATAAATCCCCAACATCTTTGTTCCTCAGTTTGCACACCAGTAAAAATGGCAAAAACACTGTAATACCTACCTCATATGGTTGTCATAAAAATTAAACAAAATAACGTGTATGAATTGACTAGTAGAGTGGAGGGCACAGCATCTCTTTTTCTGAGATGGGGGCGTGGGGTGGAGAGAGAGAGACACACACACCGCCAGTTCCATTTCCCTTCAGCTCTGTAATGGTGCTGCTACACACTTAGTGTATTAGGTGCATATGGAACACATCAGACAGCTTCAGATGTCTTTGGGCTGCTGGTTTTAAGGCTGAAAAAGCCAGCAACATTTGGAACCACATCAAGATTCCAATCTATTCCCACTCCCCATCCACTGAATGACGAGTTAATAAAGGCCATGCCAGTGTGCATGTTGGATACAAGAAAAAACAAGTTCATAGCCAGGGAAACCTGGCACGTTCATTAAATCCCTGTACAGCTATGGGAAGAGAGCTAAGATCTAAGCAGATGTCCAACTGAGACCCAAATTGCGGGTGTGTATCTGTGTGAAAGGAAAAAAAAAAATGCAGATTATCTTTATGGCCACCACTCACCCTCCATGAAACTATCTGAAATGAGAGCTGCCTGTCCTAAGGAAGACATGTCAACACATACCCAATGTCCTGAGGTAGGAGGCATTTATGTTGCTGGGATATATCTTAAATGATTTTAGAAGAGGATAGTGAGAGGATCGTCTTTTTTCCCCTTCTGGCTATTTTGTAAACCTCCAATACCTGACATTTACATGAATATATTCTTACAGCGAGATTTTATCACCATGGAAGCTTTCCCAGACATGGTCCTAACCTCCCTTCTTTCCTGCTCAGTTGCTTTGTCTCCTGTTTTCCCACAATTAAAAAACAAACCAAAACAACTAATATCATTTGCATTGCATCTCCTCTTCTAGCCTTTCAGGGACAACACTGTGCCTTATTTGTCTTTGTTTTGCCAGCCTGGCCCATTTCCAAATGCATGGCAGGTCCTCTACAAATCCAAGAATGGATACCCTGTTCTAGCATTTGCATTTCTCAAACTTACTATCCCACATTAGGTGTTCCATGAAAAAACTGAGAGTCAGACAAGTCTGAGAAAACTTGTGTTTAAAAAAGTTAAACAATTTAAAAAAATACGTGACTTCTCAGAACCTTCAATATTCTAGCATGCATATACTTCCCAAATAGTTTTGACCATCGAACCCACTTTTACTTTTCTGGAGCTTAGCAAGGCAAAGTTTGCAAAACTCAGCTCTAATCCAAACAAAAGCAATTCACACATTCTGCAGCGGTTCTTTAAGGCTTTCTAAATTACAGTGGGTAATACCCTTTCAACAAGACACCAAAAGATTCACAAGTACCGGATTTTCAACAATACTTAATACAATGGAATCCCAGCACAATGAAACAATTTAGATCCCCACCTTGGAGTGCATTGTAATAGAATTTCATGTAGGCTAGGTATGAATCTGACTAATGTTATTTTAACCAAAGTAAGCCAGCACAAAGGGCAAAAGAAGTGAAATGTTTGGCATAATATTTTGTCAGACAATGGTGTCAGCGTTGCAAACGGTAATTACAGCTCTGATTCTAGACATGTACCATATACTTTTCAAAGAGTTTTCACTTGCCATCCTGGGAAGACTGTTTGAATTGATGGAATGCACGTGAGAAAGGTGACTGTGGGAAACAAATCCCTGCAGGTGGTGATCTTCTTATCCTAGGTTTCCTCCTGCTTCTTTCCCATCTTGCCTGACTCTCCTACCTTCCCTTCGTTTTCAACTTTCCTCCTCTTTTATTCTCTTATCCTCCTCAGAATATGGTACTTTTCCCGCCTGTTGTTGTATCAGGGCTAGTAGATATTGTTAAATCAACACACAGAATATTGATTTAATTGAAGATAACATTAAAAATATATCACATCTAGTATGGCATGAGCACTGGCCAACCGGAGCTGAGGGTGACCAGAGCTCTGGAGTGAGGTCTAGAAAGCACCATCTATAAAGACTTAACCCATGAATACTGAATCCAGGGTTAGGGAGATGTCTAGAGGTAAGGGGCCAGGGATATAGGAGGGACACTGGAGGGACCACAGGATAATAGCTATCGCTAGTTCAGAGCTGTATCAGTGTTTAACAAACCTGGTCATACCAGTGCATGCCAGATGCATGTCAGCCCTACATTCAATCTCTTTTTTCTGAGTGCCTACCATATGCCAGGCATTTTGCTAGGCCCTGAAGATAGGGCCAGGAGCAAGATTTTTATTCTATAATAGTATCAAATCCCCTAACTTATTGAACAAAATGATCAAGAGGCAAATTAAAATGAAGTTATGATTATTTCTATTTATCTAACATAAACAACCCTAGTCTATAGTTAGGTTTTGGGCAAAAAGGGGAAATAAAGGAAAAAGAGGTTAAAGTTGAGAGTGGGCGTAAAACAAAGTCACACTTAAAAGAACAAGCAGCCATCCTGTGACATCATGGAATACTTTGGTTTCTCTTGGTCATTTGAAGACACTTCTTCACTTTTGGAAACTTCTTCTCTAAAAACCTTTTCTTAGCAATTTTTCATTGAATATTCAATTTACATACCCATGGAAATTGTGGGTGAAAACATGTCTTTAATTTAAAAAGAAAAACAATAATAACACAGGAGACTGTCTTTTGTTCCTAATTGGAGTAAAAAAAAATAATGAATTTGTCATATCCTGTTTGCTCCGAAGTTATAAAAACATGGTTATTGCTTATATAAAACATAATCCTTTAAAAATCTGTTTTTATCATCTGAAATATACATTGAAACTTTATCCCACTATCTCTTTGGCTTATTTGAAGAGGAAAAACTAATCATGGAGTTCCTTCCTCCAAGCAGAGTTCAAGATCCATTCACTTGTGACTCTCACAATAATCCTATAAAGTAAAATCACAATCCCCATTTTAATGTGGAAACTGAGGCTCAACCAGGTTAGGTAGCTTGACTAAGGTGACATAGGGGAAGTGACAAAGTCAGCATTTGAACTGATAAAGCTCCTAAGTTCAAGGAACTACTGATAGGTTCAACTTTGCTAACAAATTAATCATGTTTCCTTAAAGTCTGTGAAATCAATACTCAGTATCATCTTACATTACCACTAATTGAACAAATCACCGTAAGAAAAAAACTGAGATGCAATATACACATAAATTCACTATATAACTATTATGTTACAAGATACTGTTCACCAGAATTGATTTTAAAGTTGAAATGGGTCCTAATATGTATGAAACAGATGTCAAATCTTCTTAAAAAGGCTAGGTATAATTCATTACATACTGTATTTCTAAGATCAAAATAAACTTTTATTGTCTAATGTGAGTTCAAAGCAATCTAAGCCTTTTCATCCAGAACAATACACCCCCCCCAAAGAATGTATGTTTAGCCCCAACACAAACAAACTCCATCTTGTTTGCCTGCCTTTACTTTCTCTTAAGAACTAGTGCTAAACCTCTAACTGTGTATATGAGTATTCACTCTTAGGTTAAAAAGTGGACTGTCCTTGCATGGCAGGTTTATCCTCTGCTCTCTCCAATAGGTTTTTTAATTTCACCCTTTTCCCCAGTACAGATCACTTTAATCACTTCTGATGACTTCCTTAAACAGAATGGGAAACATGACATGAAACAGAAATAGGAAATAAAAGCAAGACATAGAGGAAAAATAGAAAATAAAAACTTTTATCAGAAAAATATAAAGATGAAAATATGTGTGTGTGCGCATGTGTATGTATGCATGCACACAGTTTATATAACAGGCATACAGTTTTCAAAAGATAGATCAGGTGTAAAAAGATAGATCTAAGAAGATAAGGGGAGGGAATAGTAGGAGCAGCAAGATGATTTTTTTTTAATTTATTTGTTTTATTTTATTTATTTTTGGCTGCATTGGGTCTTTGTTGCTGCACACGGGTTTTCTCTTGTTGCAGCGAGCAGGGGCTACTCTGTTGCGGTGCGAGTGCTTCCCATTGTGGTGGCTTCTCTTGTTGCCGAGCACAGGCTCTAGGCGCGCGGGCTTCAGTAGTTGTGGCTCCTGGGCTCTAGAGCGCAGGCTCAGTAGTTGTGGCACACAGGCTTAGTTGCTCCGCAGCATGTGGGATCTCTCTGGACCAGGGCTCAAATTCATGTGCCCTGCATTGGCAGGCAGATTCTTAACCACTGCACTGCCTGGGAAGTCCAAGACAACTGATATTTATAAAACAACAAAGGGTATGGACTTGGTCTCTGAAACTGAGAATCCATGACACTTGAGAAAGGACATGAAAAAAGTCCATTTGTGGATAAAGTCAGTGTGATAAGAATAATTATAATATACATAAAAGTAACCAGTTTTCAAAGGTATAGAATGATTTGTTTATGTTAACGATAATTTATTATCTCTTTTCAAATGTTAAATGCCACAGAGGTGTCATTTTGACAATTAAATATTTTGGTACTATGCATGGCCATAAATGCTTGTTAATGAATTCTTGTTAACAGAATGCTGAATAAATGCACTTTTACTGAATACTACGGCAGACCAGCTTTTATTCTAGTTTTTAAGACAGGTGGAAAGGTGTCTTTCTTTATATATAAGAAAGGTGTCTTTCTTTATATATAAGGTTGTAAACTTGCAAAAGTTTACAAACTTCAGTAGGTGCCGCCTGAAGAATGACATAGATTCAAAAGTGATATAACTGGATTCATAAATCTAAAGTGGGCTATAATGGAACCTAGAGATATTTGGTGGGGAGTTCGAGTTTTAAGAAAAACAACAGGAACACCACTAAAAGAGGCAAAGCACTGGGCTGAAAGTATCCACTAGCTTGTTATAACATTTGTTATTTTCTTGTGTTTAAGCTCTTGAAATTGTGATTGTGTATAAATACCCATCATGCCTCCAAAAGAATTTAAAGAGAAAACTGGATATACGGTGATTAAATTATATGCAATTTCTAAAGGAACAATTTTTGGTCTTGGCCCATAGTTAAAACTTGTGAAGAGAAAGAAAGAGTGTTTCTGAAATGAAATCCTTCTAACAGAATTAATTCTAATTTTCTCACTATATTTAAATGCAGCTGAGCAATAAAAAATGAAAAGTAAAAAAAAAAAGTAATTATTGATACATAATGAATGTTAGTGATTTTTGTACTTTTTTTAGTATCTTGGAATTAATATAATGCTTTCTCAAAATAGATTAAATCACTGACTTGATATTAGTTGACCAACTCTTAATACATTCTTTACTTGTTAAGATATTGATGTCTTTGGCATTTAGGAGAAGTATAGCTTGCCAATTGATAATGACATCATTCTTCTCTACTGGTATACAATTTCTGGTTTTCTAAGCTAAATGCCTTCTCAGAAATATGTTCTCACACTTTGTCTTGTCATCTTATTTTAAATATAATCCTTTAAGACACATTTATAGTACAAGTTCAATGTTAAAGAGCTCTAATCTTATAATCATGGAAAACTGGAGATGGAATGGGCCCAAACTATCTAACGCCAAACCCTTACCAAAATGGGATTTCTGTGTATGGAAAAATATCATTTGCCTCTATTTCTTCACATATTTAAATCTTCTGGAAATTATCCTGGATTCTAACAGTTCTCATAATTGGGATACATTTTCCATTTTCATTTCTGTTGTTCAGGGATAATTTTTATCATATATGATCAAAATATCACTTCATATTTGTACCAAATACATATGCTGGCCTCCTGCTGTTATTTTTGGAGGAATAAACCTTTTGCTGATATGAAATGAGGGAATGAGAGGATTGCCTAGCTTTTCAATGGCAAAACAAGAGAATGGAAGAAAACCCAAGTAATGGACTGGAAAATGGAACTTAAAATTAAATCTGTTTAAATAGTATTGCATTTCATATTCTGTTGTTCAGTATTTATCTCTTTACCACCACCAACACTCAAGCCATCCCTCCCCACAAAATCTTGAAGATAAATGTTTTCCTTCAGAAAATCAGAATTTAAAACAGCGCTGCCATCAGTAGAGGATCCTGAGAAACCTGAGAGGGGGTCCCTGGTCCAGACTAAAGGAGTGAATTTGCTTAGTGCCACACATAAGGAAAAAGGCAAAGCAGAAAGAAAGAGAATGAAACATCATGGAAAGTAGAATGAAGGAGACTGGGAACAGGTGCACAAATGGTAGTCTAAATGGAATCCCGGAGATGAGAACAATTCATTAGTACTTACTCAGTGGCATCTAATATGAATCTCACCCTATACTAGAAACTGGCTAAGAATACAGAAATGTAAGGTGGAACTCCTCACTAACTTCACTTCTAGGTGGTGAACACACTTAACCTAGGTAAACAATGGTTGACAGTGTTTTATGTTAAAGATGTTAAGAGTTAGAGTCGTTTAGTGGAGAGAGCAAAGAAGACTGGTGAAATTTGGGAGGTTAGACTTCTACTTGGCTTTGTCCCCAGACACTTCTATCACCAGTGACAATACTCATTTGCAATTTGGGCCTTGTCATCACAGCCAAATACACAAAAAATGATTTCTCTGGAATAACTTAGATTTTAGAGGGTGATTTTTGTAATTTCTTTTATAACTTTCCCTTTTATTCACGGTAGAAGGAAAAAATACAGAGAGAAATGCTCTGAATACAAAATACCATGGTACAAAAATCATTTGCTAATGAATTCGGTTCATTTAATTTCTTTGGAATAGAATCAGAGAAAAACTGAACCAAGGAAATCATAGAAATAATTTTACTTAATCTTCTCATTTTACAGATGAGGAAATAAAATCCAATGAGATGCAAACGAGTTACCCATGGTCACAGAGCTAATAACTGGTAAGACCCCATGTCTCCAGGCTCTGCATTCTTTTTTTTTTTTTTTTTTTTTTTGCCGTACGCGGGCCTCTCACTGTTGTGGCCTCTCCCGTTGCGGAGCACAGGCTCCAGACGCGCAGGCTCAGCGGCCATGGCTCACGGGCCCAGCTGCTCCGCGGCATGTGGGATCTTCCCAGACCGAGGCACGAACCCGTGTCCCCTGAATCGGCAGGCGGACTCTCAACCACTGCGCCACCAGGGAAGCCCTGCATTCTTATTTTTATACCACACTGTTTCTCGTTGCAGTATTTTCATACTTAAAATGATACACCTTACACATTAATAACCTACAAATTTGGAAATTTCTGGTTATATTTGAAGGTGCTTGACTTGGAGCCAGACAGCCCTAAACTGGAATCCCGTTCAGCCTGGTTGCTAATTAGCTATAAGACCTTGACAAGTTCGTTTATTCATTCTTCAAATGGTTACTGAGCACTTACTATATATCTCAGCTACTTTTTAAGGTACTTTTTTAGGTACTGAGGATAAGCAGCAAACAAATGCTTACATTCCAGTTAAGGATGAATAACAAAACAGGTAAATAAAAAAATTGTGATGTCAAGTGTAATAAATCTAAGAAAAAAAATAAGACTGGATGAGAGGGTCAGAGAATGACAGAAAGTTTTAAAAAGGGCATTAGGATAGGCCTTTCTGATAATAATAGCTAATATTTACAGAGCCTTCAGTACAAGCTAAGTGCTTTACATATAATCGTAATTAAGTCCTCACATTATGTTATGAAGTTCGTCCTATTAATACCCCTCCTTTTCAGGTGAGGAAATGAAGTCCCAGAGAGGTTAAGTAACTAGCCCAAAGTTGTCCAGCTAGTAAGTAATAAAGCAGGAGTTTTTACCCAGTTGGTCTGTCTCCAGATTACCCTCTAACCACCACTCTTTTTTTTGATTGAAAGTACTTTAGACGGTCCCCAATTCACAATTCAACTTACAATTTTTTGACTTTACAATGATGCAAAAGCGATATTCTTTCAGTAAAAACACTACTTTAAATTTTGAATTTTGATTTTTTCCTTGGTGAGTGTTATGTGGTACTTACTCTCTAGTGATGCTGGGCAGAGGCATCGAACCACAGGTCCTAGTCAGCCACTCCATCACGAGGGTAAACAACTGATACACCTTCCCCATTATATACCCATACAATAACCACCACTCTTTGATGCCTTTTTAATAGGGTAACAATGCAGCAGAGAGCTGTCTGAGTCGCAGTTTCCTTGTCTATAATGGACTCATTTGAGAACTGTAAGATGTAATATTTACTCAAATCTTAGCCCTGTGTCTGTCACAAAGTCAGTTCTATAAGTTAGAATTCTTTGGCTGCAATTTATGGAAACACAACTAAAGGCATCTTAAGAAAAATGAAGAATATACTGTTTCATGTAAGCAAATTGTGTGGGCAGGTGGAGGGGACTGCGGAGATAACTGAGGTCAAGGACTCAAATGGAGACTTTCTCTTTCCTTCTCCTATCTCTGTCCATGTGTCAACTTTATTCTGTCCTACTATGGAAGGACTTTCTCCTTGTGATGAAAAGTATGGCTTCAGATTGCAGGTTAACATTCCTTTAGATTTTAATAACTAATTAATAGGTCCTTGTCATAGTTAAGAACTTTACCTGTACTCACTCAAAACAAGAAAGCCTCCCAACAACTCTGTGCACTAGATGTGACTGTTATGCCCGTTTTCAGATGAGGAAATTGAGGCATGGTATTCAAGTAACTTAATCAAAGCCACCGGCTACAAAGGACACAAACTTAGGCAGTCTGTTCCAGGGCCAGTGCTAACCTATAAGTCAACATATTCTGCCTGGGCTGAGTTTTAAAATTAAATTACGGGGAAAAAAAAACCCCCCAAAACAACGGTGTGTATGTGCTGGGGACTGAATTTGTACCACCAGCTCCAGTTCGCAAGACCGAAAACCTTTGATCGACAGGATGTAGGCTGTTGCCACATAGTTGGCCTGCCTCCTGTTCCCTGCAAACCCTCTGTGCCCCCCTGTAGACTCTTGAGACTCTGCGCTTGTCTATTCTCTTCATTCTTGGTACTTCTGCTGAATCCCTGCTTGATCCTTTCTACCACTGAGGCTGGTGCCTAAATCAGGAATTGGATGAGGCTTTTTATGTACATTATCAATCAGTGTTTCATATTTCACTCTCAAATATGAAAGAAGCACAAAGTAAAGGTTAAGTGCAGCCAATTTCCTGAGCTGGAAGGAGGGGAGGATGGACTGTGACAGCTCTAAACCTCCAATGAAAGCATCTGGGGTTGGACAAGAACAGTTATGTCTGAAGAGCTGAGTTGCTTATTTCCAGGGATTCTTCTTTGAGGCTCGCACAACAGGTTTTTTCATTTCTCTGTTCTTCTTTTTATGGAGCTTCATCTTGATCCAATTTGGCAAGGTGCTTTCAAAACAGCAACAACTTTTGCAACCAGCAAAGGTTCAGAAATAGGTGTTGGGAAGGAAGAAAATTAATTCTTAAAGAAATTTTGTAGAATTGAAGGCTATATTTATAATTAGAAAGCTTCCCTTGCTTTCTTACTGCTAGGCATGGAACAGTTCTAATTTAGTTTTTTTTTTTTAAGAAGAAAAAGACTTTAATAGATTTTTTTTTTTTTTTTTTTTTTTGGCCACGCCGCACAGGAGGCAGGATCTTAGTTCCCCCATCAGGTATCAAACTCCGCTGCAGTGGGAGTGTGAAGTCTTAACCACTGAACCACCAGGGGAGTCCCTAATTTAGTATTCTTTATTCTACCATTTCTGCCTAATAGTCTGCAGCACTGAGTATGGTTTTTCTCATAACATAAACTGTCAAAATTTATTTTTATGGCAGTCATAAATATGAATGGACTAATTGGAAATATTTTTTCAAACAGATGACTGAATATACAATTCAATACAATGTAACTCCTCTAATGGTGATAAATAATATAGACTCTCATGTCTCATTATCTGTGACATACCTTTAAAGGAGGAACAGACCTGGTAAGTGGCTATCCAGAGGTAGCATACAGGTAGTATATTATGGAAAGCTGGCAGATCATGGAGGGCTTCTCTGGGAGCCATTAGATCCTGAGCTCCTTGGAGTAGAGATATTGTGTTATTTATTCTATATTCCCAGTGCTGAGCACAGTGCCTACCACATAGTAGGTTGTTCTATATAGCTTATTAAGTGACTTTCTTCTGCTAACACACAGTAAGGAAATAAGATGGTAAAAGGAGGGTGATCCAAGTTCAAAGTAAGAGAATCTGAATTGATGGGTGGGTGAAAAGGCAAGGCTAGAAAATGACACTTGAGGTTCATGGTCTAGACAAGTTAGGAAAGCTGAGGAAGAGGGGTAGGAGTTGTGGAGTGCACAAGGACCTTGGCTTAGAAAGGGACAAAAGAGTCCTCCTTTGCAGAGGCTGATGGTGGATGCTATGTTGGAGGGGGTCCACACCGAGGGGCTAGGCACTAGCTTAAGATCATAGGTTGTTTGTTTTTACCAGCCCCAAGCAGGTGGATTTAAAATTACTTTTAATGGAAAAGATCATATGACTACATAAAAAGAGAATTTGGAAAAAAGAACTGTATAAAGTCACTGATATCCAACCATTATCTTAATTCTCAATTCCTGTCATTCCTGTATCCTGATCAGCTGCAGGATCAGTCTTTAACCTGGACGCAGTTGCCATTAGGATAAATATAATGATGATGATGATGATGATGGATGACAATGGCTTACATTTGCTGAGCACTTATTACATGCCTGACCCTGTTCAGTGTCATTTAATTCTCATATTATTTCATTTAATTATTTCAACAATTCTATAAGGTCGATACTATTAATATTCCTATTTTATATATAAAATGAAACTAAGGCAAAAAGAGATGAACTTGTCCAAGGTTGCTCTTCCAATAAGTAATGAATATGGACAGTCTGATTCCAGAGTCCATGCTCTTAACCCTTATGCTATGATTTTTCATTTAAGCTCAGATCCAGGTGGGGTCTGAGAGTAGTATGGGTGACTTAGGCTGAGTTGCCAGAGTGCCTGGGGTAAACCCTGGGCAACCAGCTACTGATCCCGCTTCACTCTGCTTCCAAATCCCTCACACGTTTGCTTTGTCTGTAGAGGCAATTTTCCTAAATTACTTTCATCTCATCATTATCATGATGAATTTAACTTAGCAATTATAAAAAAACCAATGGTAAAATTGGGAACAACATGGGAAATCTGAATATGGACTACAGATGAGATAAGAAACTATTGTTAATTTTCTTAGGAGTAATCTCCAAAATCTACAAACAGGTCATGCAGCTCAATATCAAAAAAACAAATAACCCAATCAAAAACTGGGCAGAGACCTAAATAGACATTTCTCCAGAGAAGACATACAGATGGCCAAGAGGCACATGAAAAGATGTTCAACATCGCTAATTATTAGAGAAAGGCAAATCAAAACTGCAACAAGATACCACGTCACACCAGTCAGAATGGCCATCATCAAAAAGTCTACAAACAATAAATGTTGGAGAGGGTGTGGAGAAAAGGGAACCCTCCTACACCATTGGTGGGAATGTAAACTGGTATAGCCACTATGGAGAACAGTATGGAGGTTTCTTAAGAAACTAAAAATAGAGCTACCATATGATCCAACAATCCCACTCTTGGGCATATATCCAGAGAAAAACATGGTTTGAAAGGATACCTGCACCTCAGTGTTCATTGTAGCACTGTTTACAATAGCCAAGACATAGGAGCAACCTAAATGTCCACTGATGGATGAATGGATAGAGAAGATGTGGTACATACATACAATGGAATATTGCTCAGCCATTAAAAAGAATGAAATAATGCCATTTGCAGCAACATGGATGGACCTGGAGATTATCATACTAAGTGAAGTAAGTCAGACAAAGACAAATATCGTATGATGTGGAATCTAAAAAAAAAATGATACAAATGAACCATTTACAAAACAGAAACAGACTCACAGACTTAGAGAATGAATTTATGGCTACCCGGGAGGGGGAGTGGGGGGGTGGGGCAGGGGACAGATTGGGAGTTTGGGATTGACATGTACACACTGCTATATTTAAAACAGGTAACCAACAAGAACCTACTGTATAGCACTGGAAACGCTGCTCAATATTCTGTAATAACCTAAATGGGAAAAGAATTTGAAAAATAATAGATACATGTATATGTATAACTGAATCACTCTGCTGTACACCTGAGACTAACACTACATTGTTAATCAACTATACTCCAATATAAAATAACAACTGAAAAACTTTTCTTAGGAGTGATACTAGTAATAGTGAAAATAGATATTAGTGGAAATATCTTTAATTTTTAGAGGCATACTGAAACATTTAGAGGCTAAAGGTCATGATATCCGGTGCTTACTTTAAAATAATTGAGCAAAGAGTAAATAAATGAAGGAAATACGGTAAAATGATAAGTTATTAAGATGAGGTGATCAGTATATGCGATTTTATTATAATGTTATCTCTACTTTGTAGACCAGGGGTCCCCAACCCCCAGGCCACGGACCACCCGTTAGGAACCAGGCTGCACAGCAGGAGGTGAGTAGAGGGTGAGCGAGCAATGCTTCATCTGTATTTACAGCCACTCCTCTGTCAGATCAGTGGTGGCATTAGATTCTCACAGGAGCATGAACTCTACTGTGAACTGTGCATGCAAGGGATCTAGGCTGCAGGCTCCTTATGAGAATCTAACGCCTCATGATCTGAGGTGGAGCTGAGGGGTGATGCTAGCACTGGGGAGCGGCTGCAAATACAGATTATCATTAACAGAGAGGTTTGACTGCACAGAGACCATAATAAATCAATTGCTTGCAGACTCATATCAAAACCCTATCAGTGAGTGGCAAGTGAAAATTAAGCTGCATCTGGTGGCAGGCTTTATAGTGGGAAGTGAGTTGATGTTCTTCAATTGTACAGCTGCATCTTGTGGCAGGCTTTAAGTCAGAATCTGACACTTATTTTAGTCTGCATGTGGCCCGCCCATTATTTTATTTACCACTTCTATCCGCGCCTCTTTCCCGCGCTGTGCATTTGTCTCAGTCACAATTTTGTTAAGCCCACAAGCTAACCCTAGCCAAAATGAATAAGAAACATTGCTGGAGAGCTTCTTTGAAACAGGGGAAAGACCCAATGATGAGATGGCAGAAGACTCTAAGACTGCCAAAAAAAAGAAAGCTGCATTTAAAGGAAAATACCAAGAGTCCTACTTAAATTATGGGTTCATTGCAACAGGTGATTCACATTCTCCAAGACTGCTTTGTATAATATGTGGCAACCGGCTAACCAACAAAGCCATGAAACCTTCAAAACTGCTTCGCCACATGGAGACCAAGCACCCTGCATTAAAAGACAAGTCTTTGGATTTTCCCAAAAGGAAAAAAACGTGAACACGAAGAACAGAAGCAATTATTGAAGGCCACCGCTTCATCAAGTGTGTCTGCACTGAGAGCATCATTCTTAGTGGCTAACTGCATTGCTAAAGCTAAGTAAGAAGCCCTTTACTCTTGGTGAAGAGTTGATCCTGCCTGCTGCTAAGGACATTTGTCGTGAACTTTTAAGAGAGGCTGAGTTCAAAAGGTGGCACGTGTTCCTCTTTTGGCTAGCAGCATAACTAGATGAATTGCTGAAATAGCAGAGGATATTGAGGCGCAACTGTTAGAGAGGATTAATGAGTCACCGTGGTATGCAATCCAGGTTGACGAGTCCACCAATGTTGACAACAAGGCAACAATGCTTGTTTTTGTGCAATATATTTTTCAAGAGGATGTGCATTAGGATATGTTATGTGCACTTTTGTTGCCAACCAACACCACAGCTACAGACCTATTCAAGTCTTTGAATGATTACATATCAGGAAAACTGAATTGGTCATTTTGTGTCGGTATATGCACGGATGGAGCGGCTGCCATGACTGGATGGCTTTCTCGTTTCACTATTTGGGTCAAGGAGGTCGCTTCTGAATGTCAGTCTACACACTGTGTCATCCACAGAGAAATGCTGGCTAGCTGAAAAATGTCACCTGAACTTAGCAGTGTTTTGCAGGATATGATTAAAATTATCAACCATGTTAAAGTACATGACCTTAACTCACGTCTGTTCGTGCAGCTCTGTGAGGAGATGGATGCAGAGCACACACGTCATCTCTTATACACAGAAGTGAGCTGGCTTTCTAAAGGCAGATCACTGGACAGAGTTTTTGAGTTATGAGAGCCACTCCAGAGATTTCTTTTAGAAAAACAGTCACCACTGGCAGCACATTTCAGTGACACAGAATGGGTCGCAAAACTTGCTTACTTGTGCGACATATTCAACATGCTCAACGAAATCAATCTTTCACTTCAGGGGAGAATGAGAACTGTGTTCCTGTCAGACGATAAAGTGGCTGCATTCAAAGCCAAATCGGAATTATGGGGGCGACGAGTGAACACTGGGAGTTTTGACATGTCTCAAACATTAGCAGAGATTTTGAAAGAGACTGAGCCAGGGCCTTCTTTCTCCCAGCTGGTGCATGATCACCTATCTCAGGTTTCAAAAGAGTTTGAGCATTACTTCCCAACCACAAAAGACCCCCAAACTGGGAAGGAATGGATCTGAGACCCATTTGTGAACAAGCCAGGTGAATCGACTTTGTGCTAGAAGAGGATCAACTGCTTGAGGTCGCAAATGACAGTGTCCTTAAAAGTATGTTTGAAACAACTTCAAATCTCCATACGTTCTGGATTAAAGTCAAGACAGAATATCCTGAGATTGCCACAAAAGCACTGGAAAGCCTGCTTCCATTTCCAACATCCTATCTTTGTGAAGCAGGGTTTTCTGCAGTGACAGCAACCAAAAGGAGATTACAGACTAGACTGGACATAGGCAGTACAGTTCTGGTGTCACTGTCTCCCATCACCCCCAGATGGGACCATCCAGTTGCAGGAAAACAAGCTCAGGGCTCCCACTGATTCTGCATTATGGTGCGTTATATAATTATTTCATTATATATTACAATGTAATAATAATAGAAATAAAGTGCACAATAAATGTAATGCACTTAAGTCATCCCGAAACCATGCCCACCCCCGACCCCAGTCCATGGAAAAACTGTCTTCCACGAAACCGGTCCCTGGTGCCAAAACGGTTGGGGACCGCTGTTGTACACTATTTGAATTTTTATAATAAAGTTCAAATAAATGCAATATTACATTTCCTGATTTCAATACTATCACTGTTCCCAATTCTTATAGTGATAGAGAGCACACAGTTTCCAAATGTGAACCATCTCGGAACCTAATTTTCTTTGCTGGACCCACTTCTGTCTACTATCAGCAAGGAGTGTGAGGGTGATTTATCTGTTACAGCAGTAGATCACAAAATTTTTATGCTGAATTTTACCCATTAGGTGATGCTCAAATGTGTGACACTTTCCTCAGGCTGTGCCTCATAAGCTTGCAGACTTGAGGTAAGCAACCTACCACTCTAGGCCTTTTCTGGAAAAGGCACTGCAATTGCATCTACTTCCAGACTGTTGTTAGGATCCACAAGATAATGTGTACAAATCACTCAGCACCTTGCCTGCAATACAGTGAGCACCCAGTAAGCATTAAGTATTTTCAGCAGCAGTCAAAATTGAAAAAAACACGTGTTCTACCTCATCAGGAATCTCCACACAGTAGGTGGGGAAAAAAAATCACCACTTAGTAGTATAGCTCAGTTTTCAACTTTCTCACCTCAAACAGAGACATTGTGTGGGTCTTTCTCTCAAACCAAATGGAAGCTGTTTCTCTTTCCACAACAACATTAATTACTTTGATTAAAGAGTAAGAAGGCCGCTGGATGATTTCTGAACTGTGAATAAGGAGATAGAAAGGAGATGATAAAAACTGGGTTTGTTGAGCAGGCCTTGCTCATTCCAGAATGATGACACAAGTTTGGGTTAAGGATAGTGAAGATACAGAAAGCAGTTGCACTGACATTTCAACCCGATTCATTTAGCCATTTTAGCCATGTTTACTAACGCCTTGACTTCTGGATTCGGGTAACTACCCTCTCTCTATGGAGGATGTTCATTTCAGAGGTGTGCTTTAAGTGAGTTAAAGGGACCCCGAAGAGAAAGCCTACCTTTCCTGCCCCTGCCCCCTCTGTCCTCAGTGAATCTAAATGCAGGGCTTTCATCTTCTCATCTCTCAGCTTAGGTCCCCTTTTGTTTTGTGATGCCCTGTTAGGTTGCTTTGTTTTGGTTTCTCTGGGAGGCTTGCCAACCTCATCCTCAGAAAAGGTTCAAAATGATTGAGATCAAACGTTTTGAGACAGTGTTACATTTCCTTTTCTTCCCCAAGCTTGTCTTTGTTTAGTCCATGCCCTGTTTTGTCTTAAATCGTCTCTCCCTCAAGTAGTGCCTCTACAACCAAAGAGATTGCTATGTCATAGAATCAAACTCTTTGAAGTGATCCTAAGAGTCATGAAATCCAACTGCCCAATATAGGAATCTTCTTCACAACTCTAACCCATGCTTATGTTCAAATATGACTTGCACATACTTCATAAAAGGGAATTCATTACCACAAAGATTACTAATTTCATTTTTAACTTAATTTTTAGAAATTTCTCCATTTCTTTTTAGAAATAGAGTTGCACAGAATGTCTATGTGATAAGTGGCTATCATATTCCTTCCTCTCTTATTTGTCTTTTCCTTTTCAGATTAATCCCATTTTCTAAGCATTAAGGAGAAATTAGGTGTGAAAGTAGAGGGTAGCTATAAAAACAGACAGACAAATGTACTTCATGGAATTCATTCATCCATTCAACAGATGGCCCAAAGTATGGGCCAGGCACTGTACTACATTCTGGAGATATATACTGAATGTTTGCATTCCCCCAAAATTCCTATGTTCAAATCCTAACCCCTCAATGTTGATGGTATTAGGAAGGGGGTGGTGTTTGGGAGATGATTAGGTCATGAGGGTGGAGCCCTCATGAATGGGATTACTGCCCTTATAAAAAAGACCGCAGAGAGCTCCCTGGCTCTTTCTACCATGTGAGGACACAGCAAGAAGACAAGTCATCTATGAACCAGGAAGGTGGTCCTCACCAGGCACTGAATCTGCCAGTGCCTTGATCTTGGACTTCTCAGCCTCCATAGCCATAAGAAATACATCTCTGTTATTTATAAGTTTTCGGTCTATGGTATTTTCTTATAGCAGTCTGGATGGACTAAGACACATAATAAGACTCATAGCACTGTCCTCACGAGTTTACCAACTAGCAAGAAATACAGACATAAGAAAGATAATTAACCAAAGACAACTACAGGGTAAAAATGAAAGCGTATAACAGGGGCACTTTTCCTAGCTGTGTGGCCAGAGAAGTTTTTCTGAGGAAAGAATATTTGATCTCAGACCTGAAAATATGTAGGAATTGGCCAGGCAAGAAAGTATGTGTGTGGAGGAGACACACATAGGGAGGGGTGAAATAAGGCATTCTAGGCTGGTGGAGCAGTACTTGGGCAGTTCTGAAGTGAGGAGGAACTAAATATATTAAAGGGAACATGTGAGATTAGAACTTTGTGAGCAAGGGGGAGAGTCTTACAAGATAGGCTAAATCTTTAGAGGGCTGTGGACTTCATTACCAGAGTAGTAACAAACAAGGGGGAAATTTTAAGTTGAGAAGTCATAGGATTTCCAGATATTTTACTGCTTCAGCCCACCTTTCCTGGACAGACTCTAGCTATTCACCACTCTGCTTCAGATGTGGTGCAAAGCACTAACCACATGCCCCAGACAGGGTCTGGTGGGTTCAGAGTGGGCTGGGCCACAGCCTCCTTTGCTCTGGACATTGGACTAATGCGTCCTAGTAGTGTATATGCTCAGATGGTCACTAAGTCATAGCATATTACATAAACCCTGTGGTCTAGTAAACCAATACCTGGTTTGAGTTGGATTTTCGACACTAGATGGACTACAAAGGAACCTCAGGTCAAACTGAGGTGTCAGGGATTAAATTCCTCTTCCCTTTCTGCATCTTATTTAGTCTATATAATTAGAGAGTTTTGCTTTCATTTTGATTTTTCTTCTCTCTTCCATAATTTTTTTCTAATTATAAAAGTAAACTTGTAAAATATAGAAAAACACAGCAAAAATAGAAATAATCAATAATTCAAATAAACAGAGATAACTATTGTTATCACTGCTATTTACATCTTTCTATAAGTATCATTTTCTACACTTGAGATCATGCTGTATTGTAGTATTATAGCCTATTTTTCCCCCATTATTATTAGGTCATAAGAATTGATTTTCTACTATCATTAAATGGTGTAATGTGCTTACACCATTCATATGCGCTTCTTGTTTAAGGACATTTAAGGTTCCTGGTATTTTACTTTACAAAATAATATTTTTATATTTAAATATTTTCTTACATTTCAGAATATTTCCTCACAGTAGAACCCTACAAGCATGTTTAAAACTTCCTTGATACATAATTACAAATTGTTTTACAAAATTGGCTGACTAAATTTATACTTCTACCTGCACTGTAATTTTTTTTTTTGCGGTACACGGGCCTCTCACTGTTGTGGCCTCTCCCATTGCGGAGCACAGGCTCCAGACGCGCAGGCTCAGCGGCCATGGCTCACGGGCCTAGCTGCTCCGCGGCATGTGGGATCTTCCCGGACCGGGGCACGAACGCGCGTCCCCAGCATCGGCAGGCGGGCTCTCAACCACTGCGCCACCAGGGAAGCCCCTACATTGTATATTTTAAACAAACAAACAAACCATGCTAATTAATAGGAGAAAATAAAATTGTGTTATTATTTTAATTTTCAATTACTAATGATGTTAATGATTTAAAAGTTTTATTAGGCCACTTATATTTCCTTTTGTATAAACTGTAAGCATCTTTTTCCTAGGTATGCATAGTGGTCTTACTGATTTCCTTATAAATCTGTATAATGCTTTTTTATATCAGGATTTTAATCCTTAGTTTGCCATAGCACTCATAAGTATTCATCTCACTTCTATTTGGAAATTTTAATTTTGTGATTTAAAAAAAATAGATAAATCTTTAAAATACAGCCTTATCTACATACTGCAATAACATACTGCAATAACACACTGCAGTAACACTGCAATGCATACTGCATACTGCAATAACATACTGCAATAACACTGCAATGAATGTTATTGTAGTAAAAAAAAAAAAAAAACACACACACACAGAGGTTTCCTTGCCTGGTTTACTTTCTCTTTCAATTTGACATGAGCTTAAGAAAAAAAAAGTAAAAACAAGCTTTCATGGGCTTCACCCTAAATAAATCTTATATAAACCCTTTCAAATGCAGTTAGAAATAAGTCAGGAAGAGTCTTATTTCTCTAATAAAACTAAAGACTTAAAACTAATTGAGGGTATGAGTTGGGGCCTGCAAAGATTGAATTCCAAGACTTGCCTTAATATTTTATAATGTGCATGTGTTTCACCAAAGAGAGAAAAAATTAAGATTCACATAATTCTTTTCCGGTACATGGTAACTTCTCAACCACCATCAAATGGTATTAACTTATTATTTGTTGTAATTTTTATTTAAATTTGAATCTTAACCCAGTTCTCCTTAGGAAGGACTTTGAGATCCAACAGTTCTGAACCTATATTCTCATCAGTAAAATGAGGATAATAATTTGGACTAAACACCACAGTGTTTGTAAAGTACTGAGGCTAGAGCCAGCACCCAGGAGATAGATGCTCAGTTAATGCCACCGGTCTCTACCCGGCCTCTCACTCCTATATCAGGGTAGGAAAGACTGTAGTTCTTGAGAAAGAGCATGTGTGTATCTGAGTGTAGGCAGACTACATTGGCATAAGCCCAGTAGCATGAGTGGAAAAATAATAGCTGAATTTTGAATACTGAGAATCAAATGTGTGGCTGGAATTGTGTAAGGCACTGACCATGCAGAGAATAATAGAACTCACTGTCTGCATTCATAAAGGAGTATGGGAACCTTTGAGTAAACACTGAGAAATACTTGTCAAACCAATTTACCACTAGGTAAATTTACCAATAGGCAAATCTAGCTTTGCCTATTCTGCTTCTCCAATCCTAAATTTCCCTGGAAACAAGGAATAATCACACTGACCACTTGGCACTGAGGTATGGGGGAGATCAACTCTGCAAATGTGCCATGTGATAATCCAGAAAAATCAGAGAAAATAATGTTATTTATTGAGTCAACTAAGTACAGAGGCAGGGGTTGTTATAGCACCCCATGGTACCATTTAATGTCAGAAGAAATGGTTTACGTGTGATGCTGATGAAATAATTCAAAAAAGAAAATTCAGATAACAAAAGTAAGCCATTTGCTCCCAGAGGAATTGCTGACTCATCTTTCTTGTACTGAGCAGATTACTGACCACATAACTCTCTGTGGAATTTTCAAGTTTCTTGGGACAATACTGCTTTTAATAGTAAGTAAAGTGAATTTTTATGAATTTGTTTTAATGTTCTTATGATTCACATTTTTCTTGTACAATTATTTTTTATTTTCAGGATATGTATTCTTAAAGCTTTGCAAAACTGAGACATTTAATTTTAGAGAAGAACAGCAAAAGAGATTATCTTTTACCTACCTGATTTGTTTTACTTAGTAGAATAGGAACATATGTATTATGACCTACAAAATACCAATTGCCAACATGGAAGTCACTGAATCTTTTTTTTTTTAAAGGCATTTTTTCCTTAAACTAGGAGAAATCCTAATTTAAAGGGTACTTGTAAGAGAAAAGGAGAGCTGATCTGGTTTCTTTCAATTTGTGTGTCCCTAATCATTCTCCAAAATCCCTAAGAGAAACAAATTTTAGATTTTTTGTTTATTATTTCTGACTTCAGACACATTAAATAATTTCAATTGGAGGCTCTTTATTCCTGAAGAAACCATCCACTTAAATATGAGGTGACTCTTTTGAGCTTCCAAATGATATTACCACTATTCAATTAAAAATGTCCTAAGTGGACTGTAGGATATTACTTTTGTTACCATCATGGAGCACTCTCAGATTCTCCTCTCTTCTCACCCAGTTGTTTACATGACTTTTTGGGAGCTGTTTGCACAGTCTGATGGGTAGACTATCATTGGTAAAAGTCACCTGTCTGGTTCAGAAGTGTTGGAGTTTTGGGCGATCAGGCAGAATAGAAAAATTAAAAAGAAAAGAAAAGAAAGAAAGGAAAGGAAAAGGGAAAAGAGAAAGGAAGAGAGAAAAAGAAAAACAAAGAAAAGAAAAAGGAAAAAAATCTTAGGGTAATATAAATTTTTTTTTTTTTTTTTTTTTTTGTGGTATGTGGGCCTCTCACTGTTGTGGCCTCTCCCGTTGCAGAGCACAGGCTCCGGACGCGCAGGCCCAGCGGCCACGGCTCACGGGCCCAGCCACTCCACAGCATGTGGGATCTTCCCGGACCAGAGCACGAACCTGTGTCCCCTGCATTAGCAGGCGGACTCTCAACCACTGAGCCACCAGGGAAGCCCTATAGATGTGTTTTAATTAATTTGGATATTTTCTGAATCTTCTGCAATGTAGTCCATCACTGCCCCAGAACATTTATTTTCTCTCAAGCCTGGGTGGTAGGGAGTTTAAAAAAGAAACCTGGAAAGTGACAGAAGTCTTCTGTCCTGGCATCTTCTGAGTACAGGCAGTCCATGCCCATAGTGAGGCATTTGCTGGATCATTGTCATTTTATAACTAAAAGCCAAAGTAAACACTTGCACAAACAATATTACCAACACCTTTAAGGCAATAACCACTCCAGAGATTGTGCGTTGAGGCAGGAATCATTATCATTTTCTACCCCCGTCCTTTCTGATCACTCATATGCCTTCCAACATACACATAGGTCCAAAGGAACATATACGCAATCCAACCTTACAACGTGTAAACAGAATCGCTGGATACACACAGAATTCAGCTCACGTGCTATGTTTGGGGGAAAAACCATTCTAAATTATTTAGAAAGGGTGCTATGAAATCTGAAACTGAGTTTAACATGTTCTAAAGTGTAGCTATAATTTGATTCACATATATATTTTTGCTTGCTATAATTTATTAAATAGTTTATTTTGACCTTTATCCCTTTGCTTCCTTAGTTTTCAGCTCTTCTGAAAAGTATAAAAAGGGGTGCCAAGTACTCTTCCCTTTAATTCACATTTTCTCTCACTGACAATTTGGGATTCATGATATTGACAGGTGTTTTTAAGAATAAAGAATAAAAAAAGGAAGTGAAGACTAGGAAAAATTAAAAAAATATTGGTAAAACTAAATTAAAAAAAAATTAAACCAATCCACATTATTTACCTGGTATCATTATGAGGAAAGTGCCTATAGAACTCAGAGCATTGCTTTTTGTTTTGTTTCCCAAAAGATTACAGGAAGAAATATCTAAAAACATCTTTGATCTAATGAATTATATCTTGGTTCTTTCTTACCACTTTGTTTCTACAACTTTGTTCCTTATTAAACTTCCTGTAATTCACCAAAGAAGCCAGGAATTTATTTTATTAATTTATTTGGAGTGTGTGTGTGTGTGTGTGTGTGTGTGTGTGTGTGTCTTAGAGAGAGAGAGAGAGAGAGAGAGAGAGAGGATCGTCAGAAGAGGCTGCCTTTGTAGTGCTGTAATAAGTAGAGAATAAAAATTGCACTTGAACACAATTGTATTGTTAAGCTGCTGAAACAGTTTTTGGGGAATAGAGGGTTCATAACTTATTAGACAGTAGAAAAACAAAAAGTGAAAGAAAAGTAGGGACTCCTTGTGACAGAATTATATCCGAACATATGTATTTTGTACATTTATCTTTGCTGCCATAATTTAATTTATATTGGATTTCTGTATTTATTAATTTCTATTGTATTTGCCATGCACTGGCTACATTTCCAACTGGATCCATAGTGAGAACTTCTCAACCAATAATCTGCAGCTTCTTAGAGGAAAGTGTAAAATTAAATGTGTTCACATAAATTTAAAAACATACTGGCTTGGTCTTTATTCTCCAGATTCTGGAGGAAAATGTTAAATTCCCATTTTTTTTTCTCTACAATTTTGTCTCTGTCCTCTGTAGCCCACTCCTGATGTGGGGTGGTGTGTTTGTGTGTGTGGTTTCAGTTGCTGGCTATATTAAAGGGGGTTTCAACTATGCGTAAGGAATGAGAAAATAGCTTTTAGTTAAGGGTACCTATAGACCAGTCACAAACAGTTGTCAGCATTTTGAAAGGTTAGACTTTACCAGGGATATCCTTGAATGCTGGACATTGAAAAGAAAAAGCAATCTATAAATGTAAATGAAACTGTAACTGTCGTAAAATAAAATCTTTAGGAAATGTTCTTCTGTTTCATTTATCATTCAATTTGAGGGTAGCTCCATTTTGTTTTATAATCATAATGCTTTCTTAATCAACATGGGCTTGCTTTCTTTAAGTTCCCCCTTCCCCTGTGGCCATGGTACGCCTTGGAGTCTCAAGCAGGAAGACAAACTCTAAGGATGTGAGATAAAAGGAATAGCTTCTTCTATGTACGTGCTCAAGTACATTAAAAAAATGTTTGAACAAGTCCACAAAATCTGAGCCAAAAATGAATAAAGAAAACAAAACCGATACAGAACAAAAGAGTAGAAGTTTGTTACACACACACACACAAATGCACGCACTTGGGTCTCTGGAGGTTCTTGGTTCCTTGGTTACCCTCTTATCCTGAAAATTATGTTTGGCATTGTTTTTTGTGAAAACCACATCACATCCCAGATCTTATATTTGTAATGGCAAATGTTAGCCTTTATGCATAGGACATTGTATGCATTTTAAACATAAACAGTATGTCATGCTGTACAGGAGAACCTCTGAATTCCCTTCCTAATTTTACAGACATTGTAACAGAAACAATAATGATTGAATCAATACAGTTCATTGCAACTGAGAGTTGATTTCTGTGTAAAATCCTTAGACATTTCTACTCTGCACTGACAGCATGAAATAATGATTAACAACTCGGACTCTGGATCTAGACTGCCTGATTTCAAATCCTGGCTTGGAATGCCCTTGGAAGCTACATGCGCTTGAGCAAGTTGCTTAACCTCTCTACCTCAATTTTCTCATCTGTAGAATGGCCATACTAATACTACCTATTTCATAGGGCTGTTGTGAGGATTAAATGAGTTAATACATACAAAACGTTTAAAATTGTGCCTAGTACATAGAAGTGTTCAATAAATGTTAACTACTATCATCAGTCAAGAACTTCTGCAGCACTTGGGAACTCAAACTGGACATTGTTTCTTGGGAGGAAATTAATGGCTGCATATTACTGTATATTCTATTGGTTCCTGTTATTAGAGAAAACATTTGAAGGCCACTGACTGAGGAAGAAGTTAGCCTGTGTAGCTGCATCCTACGTGTTGTAGCCCTCCCAGATCTGGTCTTCTGCTTCCCTGGCTGGCTCGGCCCTCCTTCATTTTTGCAGATCTGCTTCCTCATTTTTAACTTGGAGTTTTAATCACTTACATTGATTAGCCATTTGGCAACTGCATCCTCCTCTTTTTGTCTGTTTGGTCTGTCTGCCAAAACGATGATTTCCAGCTCTTTCTGACCCCCTGTATTTAGCTGCTAAAATGACCCCAACACCTTCCGTGCCTATTTTGTCTCGTTCAGCCTTGCCTCCACTTGCTCCAGCTCCCTGCACCAGGGCTGAGAGCAGAAAGAGACCTTAGAAAGCACTGGTTTAGTAGCTTAATCTTCAAACACATGGAAAGGCACTCCTTGGTTCACAGAGGCTGCAGAATGTAGCAGTGGTTCACATATTTTAGTATACACCAGAATCGTTTGGGGTGTGTGTTTAAAATGCAGGTTTCTGAACCCTTTTCCCAGAGATTCTGATTGATGAAGTCTTAGATGGGGCCAATGAATCAGCATTTTAATCTACTGATACATGCTAGATGATTCTGAAGCAGGCTGGTCTAAGAAGCTTAATTTCAGAGACACTTAACTAAGTTTCTGCCCTTGAATATAGAGTCTGCTATATTGGTCCCTTCTACAAACTCCTTTCTTGTATTCTGGAAAGAATTGTGCATTGAGCCAACAATTATGCCTAAAAATAAATTTATAGTGAAAAGGAGGAGTGTGTGGAGATAGCATTTTCCTCAGGGTCAGAAATTTTTCATGACTCTCAATTCTTACATCAGCAAGTTAGGTGGCCAGTAATATATTTTTGTCCATATCTTACCTTTCAGAAGACAGAAAAGAACCCAGACTTTCCCCCAAATTACCCTTCTATATTATTCTTAAAGAATTATCTATTTACCCCTTTAGGATTTCAGATATTTTCAGAATTGTCACTTACCCCTTTAGAAGAATATGCAGTCAGAAGATTTGGGAGAAAAATGAAACAAATTCTCTAACCTATAATTCTTGAGTCAATTCTTCACTCCAAATTTTTCCCCTCATTTAGGCATTTTCACACCCACATGCTTGAATTTGAGCCTCATGTCACTACCACTAACCAACCTCAAGCCAGAGGCTAAGAGAGAAGAATAGAGCTTTCTTCACTGAGCAAGGCTGAGTAATGCTGTGGTTTCACCTTCCCTGGGGCTCAGTGTGCCACTGTAGCCCAGCCAACCCTGGCCTCTTCTGGAAGCGGTCTAGGCCCAGCCTTCTGCGTACATGACTTCAGTGCACTATTCTTGCCAGACCCTGAAACTTTTGTCTATGAGGCTTTTAAACTACACAGGCATCCTTCCTTCCTGGCTTCTCTGGTTTGGTAGGTCTTCCTTTCCATAACACAGTCATGTGTCAAGTATAACTTGCTAGAGCCTGACTCTGTACTGGAAAAGGAGGACATGGTCTCTGCACACCAGCAGTTCATCACCTAGCCAGGAAATCAGAAAAATAAATGGCTAGAATGCACTGTGACTTGAGCCGAAACTGAGGATGGACCAAGTGTACTGAAGTGCTCTCCCATACCAACCTGTGATTGACAGTGTCCTTGGAGCCTTCGAGGCTCCTGGATGCAAGTACCACAGTCAACTAAACTCTCTTTCCTCACGACTGAGATTCTAGATCACTAGTGCATTCCCAAAGTCTCACCTAATGGCAGCATCTTCTAAGCTCTTCCTTTACTGTTATTAACAAAACGTAAAAAAACACTTCCATCTTCCCTCAATAGGAGATGATTTTTTCAAATCCCATAGTACTTTTTTTTTTTTTTTTTGCAGTACGCGGGCCTCTCACTGTTGTGGCCTCTCCCGTTGCGGAGCACAGGCTCCGGACGCGCAGGCTCAGTGGCTCACGGGCCCATGGCTCACGGGCCCAGCCGCTCCGCAGCATGTGGGATCCTCCCGGACCGGGGCACGAACCCGTGTCCCCTGCATCGGCAGGCGGACTCTCAACCACTGCGCCACCAGGGAAGCCCAGAAATCCCATAATACTTTACCTCAACATTCCTGTGGTACTTACCAAAGTTTACCTTGCAATATGCCTATTTAAATACATGTTTTCTCTCCCTTCCAGATTAGAGATTCCCTGAGGGCATGCACTGCTCGCCTCAGTGCCTTGCACAGAGTACCATACATAACTGATGCTTAACACATATTTGAACAAATGAATCAACAACAACAAAAAACACCTGATAAAGATCCTGAACCTGAGGTATCAGAGACTGCCCTGATATGAATCACTTCCTCTTGGTTTTAGATAATGTAATCCTCCACCTCTGGTTTGGGGGGTGGAGGGGAACCAATCAACTCAAGCCCTCTAAATTCTGGAAAGATTTTAGCAGATCCAGGAGTTTTAATCTACATATAATATGTTGAAAGACAAATATCAAAAATTCCAATTATTCCATGTTTATATTTTAGTAAATACTCTGCTCACAAAAATCTGATGTGTAAATCTGAAGGCTAATTTGTGTAGTTTATTGAGAAAAAGACACAATGAAAAAAATGGCAGTAGAAACTTCTTCAAAACTGCTGAAAGTACTTTACCCTGAACTTGAAGACTAAGTAAAAATATTGGTGAAAAATACCCAATATAGAATATTTACTTAATTGTTAAGACAGCAGACAAAATAATGAAAGATTAAAAAGTTGAGCATTTGCATAGAGCTGCTCCATTAGGCTCTGTGCAAACTGCTTTCCTGTAGGTTATCTATTAATATCTATAGCCACTGGGTGACATTGGTGTTATTAACTCTATATTACAGATCAGTAACTGGGGCTCAGGGAGTCTAAGAAACTTGGACAAGATCACTTGTTTAATATGTAGAGGAGCAAGGCTACAAATCTAGTTCTATCTAACTCCAAGTCCTATCTTCTTTAATTATGCTGGTGAAGTAGCAAAGATGTAGCTGAGCCACCAAAATGAGGTATCACAGATATCTCATTTTAATACATTTTTAATGTATTATGAGTAAAATTAATAATTTATTCACTCTTCAGATGTAGTCTTTTAGTGGCTACATTATTGTTCAAAGCTCTTATGTATTATAATATGCAGGATGGGAATAGAGGTGCATAATTGTGCTAAATGGCCTTGGAAGTGCAGTATAAAACAGATTAGATTTAGGACGTGAAAATCTCCAGATAAGTTATCATCCAATTTAAAAACACTGGTTATGCTTTGGTAACCTTCTGGAAGGGGTAAACCAAGCTACTGTTAACTGTCCTCCTCATAAGAGGTTGGAGTTGACAGGATAGGAAGGGGAGGCATTTAGATTCTTTACTTAGTAACTCACTTTTTCTCTGTAACGTTTGGTTCTTTTATTTATAAAATGGGAAAAAAATAGTAGTACCCACTTGGTGCAGATGTAAAACGAGATGATGTATATAATTGCTTATCAGAATTCCTGAATAAATTATCTATTTTAACTATCGTTCTTAAAGTACCAATATTCATTCACTCAACATTCATGCAGCAAATATTTATTGAGTATTTAAGAGTGCCAGGCAGTATTATAGGCAGGATAAATACAACTGTGAATAAGACAGACAAGATTGTTGACCAATGAAAATGTAACAATTAAAGAGTAGTTGTATTGCCATTAATAGTAGCATCTACTGAGTGCACCTTGTTGCTAAGTGCCTTGCCTATCACCCACACCAGTATTATCTCCATGTATAGTTGGAGAAACTGAAGCTCAGAAATAAAAAATGACATGGCCGAGGCCAAAGAGCTTCTGACTGAGGGACCCGAGATTTACCCCAGGACTATTGGTTCGAAGTCTATGTTCTTTTCACTATATCCCATACTTTCTCCTAACCAGGTCCTTAGCTCAAGCATTTCCTGCTATTTTTCCTTGTATTTGCAGAATGAGTTTTTTTTTGGAGCATGGTGATAGTTTCAGAGAGTAATGGCTTAAATAGCTTGCTATAATTAGTTGGGGTAAAGGTAAAAATATAGTATGCATGCCATCTCTCTCTCTCTCTCTCTCTCTCTCTCTCTCTCTCTCATTTCTTCATTAGTTCACCTATTCAATGAATATTTCATTACTATATTTCATCTTCCAGGCTCTATTCTAGGCTCTAGGGATATAATGTTGAACAAGTCAGACATAGCCCCTACCCTTATGAAACTTACATTTTAGTGGGAACAGTAGACAAAAGAGTAAAGAAACAAAGACATAAAATAATTAAAAATTTATAAGTCTTGTAAAGGACACAAACACTGAGCTGATTTCTAGTATAGCGAGACCGGGTTACCTACCTGAGATAGGATGGTCAGAAGAGCCACAGTGAGTAGGTGATATCGAAGTCCGGGCCTGCTATTGAGAAGGCAATAGCCAGGGGAAGGGTGGAAGACAATGAGCTTTGTTATAGGATGCAGAAATGCCATGTTCCAAGGACACAATAAGACTTTGGATTCCAGGAACCAAAAGAAGATGACCAGTATGACCATAAGTGCCAGTGTAGTATCCCAAGGGACCTTTCTTGGTCTCAGTGGATTTATATGCCCAAGTTTATCACTTTCTTCTTTTAAGCTCATCTCCCTGTCCTAGGGATTGACCATCCCACTTTTTTCAGATGCTGGCTCTCATTCTTCCACCTGAGGGTCTCTTGTCTCAATTCTTCTGTGGAATGGAGTGTAGAATTTCAACTTTCAGTTGTCTTTCATTCCCAGATATGTTAGTCAGGATCCCAGCAGAAAATAGAATTCCTCTTAGGTGTTTAATTAAAGTGATTTTAATGAAAGGATTATTTACAGAATAGACATAGTTAAGAAATTCAACAAGCAATATTGGGAAATAATTCCATCCCTAGACCTATAGGAGGGGAAATAGTGCTATGGGAGCCTAAGAGAACTGGAGCCATAGAGGAGAGGCTGTCTCACTGGAGCTGTAATCAAAAGAGGAAGGAAGCTGTAAGCATAGCACTAAAGGGAGGTAATAAGAAATAGCCTCTTCTTGATTTCCTCCTGGTACCTCCCATTAATTGAACCCAGCTGGAAGACAAAAGGCCAAGTGCATTCAGTTGATACAGTCCACAGAGGTCAGTCTTTCTAGGGCCCACAGCAGGGCCGAGAAGAGTACAACTAGTTCTGAAGAGATTTAATCCAAACTCAAAAGATAACCAAACTATATAAGTGAAGAATAGCCAGCATAGCACACCCATGGCAGTAGCACCAAAACTGCAGGACCAGAGGAGTGGGGAAAAAATGTCCTGGTCACTCTCCTTCCAATTTGCTCCCAGTACCTCCAATTGGCTAAACTCAATTTTCTTTTTTTATTGCTACTAACTACCTGATCAATTAGGAGGTCAGCATAGTTAATGGATGGGAAACTCCAAAGTTCTAAGAAGATGCAACCATCTTCTCAGGATTTGGGGGCTGACCATGTGCTCTTTCTTGAAACCCTTTTCTGCCAGTTTCCTCTGACATCTGACTTTCCTGATTTAACTTCTGTGTGGTAGCAGGTATAAATTTTACACACCATACGGTTAATCAGATAAAGAAGATATTTTATTTCATTCCAAATGAACCTAGTGACTTTCATGTCCATTAATGCTGAAAAACTTAAATTTATCAAATCAGTATCCCTAAGGCTTTTTTGTATTAAAGCACACACGTCTTCGATTCTTGCCTCCTGCGTTCTCTTTTCCTTCCCTAAGCTCTGAGGGGCCTACCTTTGCTTCTCACATGGGAGAGACTGTCTCTGCTGGAAGTGGCTCCTGTTCTCTTGCTCTGCAAATGGTGGCTGCTCCTGGCAGCTCGGTGGTCCGCCTCTGCTGACTCACTCCTATCTCACGAAGATTGGCACTGTGACCCTTTCAGTCTTAGTCACATCCTTAGTTTATTCACGGCTTTCCCTGACCACCCTGCAGCTTCTGCTGAAGGCTCTCCTATCCTCATTTTATTCTTTAGTAACTGGCCATTTTGACTCATTATCTTTTGTGATGATCACTTGCAAGAAGACGATTTCTCAATTAGCTTCACTGGACATACGACACGTTTTGGGATTGCTTATGTATCTCAAGGGAATCTAAAAAGGTTGGGAAGTGAGTGGAGAGAGGTGGGGGGAGGCTATGTCAGTCCACGTTCTGCCTAGACTTGTGAGTAAACATTTCCACTTTCCTCTGGCTACTCCAGTTGACCAAAGACCCTCTGGAAATCTATCTCCTTCCAGAACTTGACAAAGGAGTGCAGAGCTCCTTGTTTTTCAATCCCAAAACCCATCTGGGCATCTCTATCTCCCACTCAGATTTGGACCCTGAGATGACAACTCTCACTAGCATCCGAACTCCCTTGATATTTTTTCCTATTCCTCTCCTGGCTTCAGAAAGGATTCCCAATTCTCTCTCTATGGTACACAATTTGCTCTTGAATGATCATAAATTCTTACAGATTCTATAGTCTAAAGAAGAGCCTGAGTCCACCAGACTCTTAGGTGTGTGTCACGGGGGGAGTGGGCAGAGGATGGGGTTTACCAAAAAAAACAAAAAAAGCTTTCTTTTTCAAAGTTAGTGTCTCTATCACTGACTTTCAAGGGCCTCTTTTGGAACTCAAAAGAATAATCTTTATTTTCTTGCTGAAATTCCCCTCTCCCCACATTATTCTTTGTTTCCTTAACACATTAAGCCTCAGCCTCAGGGTTTATAGTCAAGTATGCATAAAAAGGAATTGGCAAGAAGGAAGAATACAATACATTGAGTAATGTTTCAAAATCTTATTGTTAGATTGTCTGGTCCGCTTCTTTCCTGGTTTCTCTTCATTCTCCCACACTGTCAACAATGGTATTAATCAAGACATTGTCAATGAATAGCTTCTGTTCTTCCTATATATTTGTTTTCAATGCCTAAACAGTTTTGTGCCTGTAGTTCTTCACTTCTTTCAGATCATGTATCCTTTTAAGATTCACTGAAGCTAGGGTATTTTCTTCCCAGAAAAATACACTTAAGCATATACACATTGTCTTAGTCATTCAGGCTGCTATAATTTAAAAAAAAAATAGACTAGGTGACTTGAACAACAAACATTTGTTTCTCACAGCTCTGGAGACTAGGAAGTCAAAGATCACAGTGTTGGCAAATTCTGTCTGATGGGGACCTGCTTTGTGGTTCATATACTACTAATCTTCTCACTGTGTCCTCACATGGCAGAAGGGGCAAGGCAGTGCTTTAGGGCCTCTTTTATAAGGGCACTAATTCCATCTGCGAGGGCTCCACCCTTAAGACCTAATCACCTCCAAAAGCCCCACCCCTTAATATAATCGCATTGCGGGGGTGGTTAGGATTTTAACATGTGAATTTGGGGAGGACACAAACATTCAGTCCAGATTGGGATTGACATATATACACTAATATGTATAAAATGGATAACCAATAAGAACCTGCTGTATAAAAAAATAAATAAAATAAAATTCAAAAATTCAAAAAAAAATCACAGCATATATAATTTTTAAAAAATTATTTTAAGAGGTTCATGGAGTTTCTTAAGCCTATTAATGAAACCATGAGGGATACAATTACCTGAGTTAAGACAACTTGTCTGCCTTTTTCATTGTTATAATTCCAAGGCCTGAAAGAGTTCCTGCCACATAAAAGGTACTCAGAATTGATTATTCAGTTAAACAAATGAAAAAAAATTAATATCTCCACCTCTCTCCTGAATTCTAGCTCATTTTACCAACTGCCATTCAGATGTCATATTAGAACCTTAAACTCAATATCTCCAAACCAAACCATTATCCTTTACTTTTGTTCCCTATTTAAATCAATAAATATATTCCTCGAAGTCACTCTGACTCTACCTTCAGCATCTTTGACTCTTACTTTTCTCCCTTTACATTCAATTGGCTTCCAAGGCCTGTTGATTCTATCTCCACAATATTTCTAATTTCCCACAATCTACTGACATTATATGAAGAAGGTACTTCGGGGGTGTCTATCCAGCTCCAAATGACCCATAACCTTTAATATCTCACTCACAGGATGGGTTTCAGGAGGCTATGTTTATCTCCTACCCTCATGTCCATAGCTGGTTGGACACCTGATGAAAGCTGGGCCATTCTCATTCTGTCCTTCAGGAATTTGGAATTAGGACTGAGAAGTTCCAATTCACTTTAGATTAATTCCTCAAATAGAGGATATGTAAAAACTAGAGAGTTCTGATACAGGACATCTACCTTCAACCAAGTGGAGTGAACAGCAGAAAAAGAAGATATGCTGAGAGAAAAGAATTCATTCTGAGAGCAGCAGGATCCAGCAACTCAGAATCCAGAGCCATATCCACGGTTCCTGACTTCCCAGCACCAGGACTTTCAAGGTGCTGACTTTCAAGCACCTTTCTATTCCTGAAGTCTGGCTGTATTCCTTATCCTGGGTCCTGTAGTGCACCCTTTTTTATTCTTATATCCTTTTAAGAAATTTTCTTGATTTCTTTGTTCGCTTTCTCTAGCTTGTGGTTTTCTCTTATTTGTGGGGTTGTGTGTTAAAGTGGAATTTCTCCTGTCTCAGCTTCTGCTAAGGCAAGATAATAGATGCTATATCTCATTGACAGTTGAGAGGTGGAACAATCATGGCTGTAAATATTGATGCAACTTTTGAACTACCTCACTCATGTGAGGCTACAAAAGAGCCGAAAGAGTGGAGAGAAAACAATTTGTGAGAAGTTTTCTTTGTAGGGACTCCAACCTCCTAGCATTGGGGCTCTAAATTTCTAACAATCCTCAATGGGACCTGGCTGTGTGATCCTTTAAAAAGGGATCCTGTCCATGAGAGAATGCCTACAGGGTATCGTAATACACTGAGGGAAGATAGAGAGCATCCAGAAAGAGAAAAGGCACTGCAGTGTCAAGAGCATACCAGTTCAGTTGCAGCTCAAGCACAAACTTTGTGCTTAAAAACTCTGGCAATTACTGGTTTCTGTGTTCTGCTTATTCTACCCTATCTTTCCAACTTAACACAATAGGCTTGGATATGAAGATAGCTTACCCTGCCAATGGGTGGGCTCTCACCATCTGGCTAAGACGTCTTCATGGGAGGTACATGAGAAAGATAGGTGTGACACCCCAGTCTTATCTCCTGTTTAAAGCAACCCCTAGCCAGAACTTTACATGGTCACACCTATCCTGGGAAATACTGACTTTAGCTGGGCTGCTATTTGATCAGCTAATACTCCAGAGTTCTCTTGCTAATAAGAGAAGGGGAGAAAAAATACTGAGGGCAACTGGTCATCTCATCCACAATTCTCTTGCTAATTCAATTGACCCTACATACTACTGGCTGATTATTCTTGCTAAAGTATAATCTGATCATTTCACTTATCTTCTCAAAAAGCTTCAATGATCTTGAATTCCCTACTGAATAAAGTTCAAAGTCAGTTTCCCTTAAAAATAATTATTGGTGTTTTATTAAACAAATATACTATAGACTTAATTATCCATTTTTCTATTCTTGAACATTTATATATTTTCCTTTCTTTTGCTTTTATGAGCAACGTTGCCTTAATATTCTTGTAGTTAACATCATTGTGTTAGTCACTTCTAAAAAGATATTTTTAAAAGTTTTACTCATAGTCCCATATGTCATTTAACATATAGCACAGGATACATGGTTATTAAATACTTGCTCAATGAGTAACAAATAGACTAAATCTGCCATGAAAATGTGAGCCATGAGCTGCAGAATCTCAGGTTCACAAATTAAGTTCAAATAATTAAGCAAGTTCTAACATAAAGCATCAAAACGGAAATAAAAAAAGAAAGAGAAGAAAGAACATTAAAGAGCTTGGGAATTTTAAATAATTGTGTTAGTTCAGGTAATGCCAGCTGCTATAACAAATAAACCCCCAAATATCAATGATTTAACATAAAATAAAACTTTATTTATTACTCGAGTAATAGTTTAATACTGATCCTCATGTTTAGGGAAAGAGAGAGGAAGGAGATGGTGATAGTTTTCCAGGAGCCAGGCTGACAGAAGCTCTGCTGCCTTTAACAAAGTAACTTCCAAGGTCATCCCCGGGTGCTAACGTCTAGTAGGAATAGAGGGAAAGGAATAGAGGGAAAGAGGAATGGCAAGGGGGGCATACCTGCTTCTTCACAACCTTGGCCTGGAATTAATGAGTTACATGGTTCTATTTAGAAAAAAGGGGGGCTAGAAAATCAAAAAAAAAAGTCTTAAAATCTGAATAGATCACATATATGTGGAGAGAAGGGGAATGGCAAGGGGTGGTCTCTCTCATTTTAATTCTCTTCATTTCCTTTAAAATTTAGTAAGAATCTCATGGTAGCCTCTCTCTTTTCCTTAATGCTAAGATGGGAAATAAATGCAAGAGAAGATGACTTCTGAACTTAAGTTTTCTGAATGAGAGGGTCATCATTGTAAGGGGAAAAGAGTCTGGGCTTAAGATTTGTGCTTAAGTCCTGGCTAGCCCACTGCTAAATATGGGGTTTTGGTACAAATGATTTAACTTCTCTCAGCCTCAATTTGCTCATCTGTAAAATAGGGAGGAGCATTTGGCTGGTGTGAGACAATAAATATAAAATGCTTGGTTTCAGCCTCTTTTGCCTTTTAAGAACTGGATCCCACCCAGACTGGATGTGCTAAGTGATCTTACACAATGTTGGAGAATTTATTTTCCTATTCACCCTCTCATATTTATTCTATACTGGCTCCTTGTTCTAGTCTTTCTCCTCCCTTGGTAATGGAACTAGTCATTCATTCTGCTCTTTTCATCATATCCCTTTAGTTCAATGCCAAGTCTAACTTTTCTCTGCTAACAAAACCTTGGCTCAGTGTCTGTGTTTGTTTTTATCTCTATTTTAGCCAAATTCACTCATAATCTCCTCTGACTAATTCTCCTCTCAACTTAATCTGGACCCTGGAATTCCCTTTCTTATAGACTCCCTTCTTGAATTTCCCTGTTGGTTTTATAAAGAAAATCAATATATATAATATATTAAATCCCAAAGCCGATGAAACTATTGTCCGGCTCTCTGTCCTTATCTCATTCTGAGCCTTCTCTTATAGTCTACAGAGAATCACTTACTAGACTGCATACATCATACTCTCATAGTCTGCTAAGGATGTCATGTGGGGAGTTCACTGAAAGCCGTTCTTGCATGTCACTCCGAAAAATGCAATTCTTACTCAGATCATCCTGTTGTAATCTTGGCCTCAAAGAAGGCTGATGTAATAACTTTCACATCATCTTTTCTGATTGCTTTAGACTGATAAGACAGGTAGACACAGGTGTTGCTGACATGGGCACAGGGACAAGTCCCAGCCTTCAGCCAGTGTTTCCCTCCTCTCTTTCCCTTTCTTTACGAGCTGCAGAGGGTAGAGAATAAACCTCAGAATGTGAACTGCAATAACTAGTTTCCTGGACGTGGCCGAGCATTCCTCACTTTCATCTCCTGGCATCCTTATCTCAAACCATTACATGTTTCCAATGAGAATGGCATGTTCCACCTGGAACTTCAAACTGGATAGGAAAATGAGGTCACTTCAGGTAAAAATGAGTACAGCAGACACTTGCTGTTACTTCTTAGCCAACAATCAAAACCCCCATTTCATTTTGGAATCTTCTGCCCCCGAATGTATGTGCTTTGGTGAGAAGGAGGCCTAGATGTTTCTTTTCTAAACAAACACCTGGTGGCTTGAGCATCCGACCGAGGCTTGACTGATCAGATGCTCCCACCTGGGACTTGAGGAATGACACAAAGACTTTAAGATATTCACTAAGGTTGTGATCAGTAACATTAATTGAACAGCAGTGGCAACAACTGCTGCTGCTACAAGGGTGCAGAGGCCACAGTGTCAATGCCAGCACCCTAATAGGTCTCTTTGTTTGGCTTGACAATTACTATCTCAGTTAATGTTTTCTGAAACAGATTCTCCAGCTTTCCCATCCATTCAGTAAGCTACCTGATAGCCTTCCAGTAAATCTCTTTACTGTATGCACTAACTGAAGCAAGTTTTTGTATTTACAACCAAGAACTCTAACTGGCACAGTATATGATGTTTAGCTTTGGAGATCTCATGATACAGCAAAAAAAGGCACTGATTTCTAGTTATATAATCTGAGCTTTCATCCAGGCTCTGCCACTTAACTAGCTATGTATTTTAGGGCAAGTCACTTAATGTGCCTCCATTTTTCATCGATAAAATGGAAATAATCAAGCCTTTTCTAAATGTCCCCTCCAGTAGATCTTCTTTAATGTCCCTTCTCCTTGACTCATGTGTGAATTCTATGAAAAAGATCCTACTGTGAGCAGTGTTCACAGATTCAGCTCCAAAATGCACCACTTCTTGAGGATGTGGAGAAAGGGGAACCCTCATACACTACTGATTGGAATGTAAATGGGTGCAGCCCCTGTGGAAAACAGTATGGAGGTTTCTCAAAAAACTAAAAATAGAACTACCATATGACCCAGCAATCCCACTACTGGGTATATACCCTGAAAAAACCATAATTCCAAAAGAGTCATGTACCACAATGTTCATTGCAGCACTATTTACAGTAGCCAGGACATGGAAGAAACCTAAGTGTGTGGTACATATATACAATGGAATATTACTCAGCCATAAAAAGAAACAAAATTGAGTTATCTGTAGTGAGGTGGATAGACCTAGAGTCTGTCATACAGAGTGAAGTTGGAAAGAGAAAAACAAACACCGTATGCTAACACATACATATGGAATCTAAAAAAAAAAAAACATGGTTCTGAAGAACCTAGGGGCAGGACAGGAATACAGATGCAGATGTAGAGAATGGACCTGAGGAGATGGGGAGGTGGAAGGGTAAGCTGGGATGAAGTGAGAGAGTGTCATGGACATATATACACTACCAAATGTAAAATAGATAGCTAGTGGGAAGCAGTCACATAGCACAGGGAGATCAGCTCAGGGCTTTGTGACCACCTAGAGGGGTGGGATAGGGAGGGTGGGAGGGAGATGCAAGAGGGAGGCGATATGGGGATATATGTATATGTACAGCTGATTCACTTTGCTATAGAGCAGTAACTAACACAACAATGTAAAGCAATTATACTCCAATAAAGATGTCAAAAAAAAAAAAAAAAAACAACTAAAAATAGAACTACCATATGACCCAGCAATTCTACCCCTGGGTATATATCCAAAAAAAGCAAAAATGCTAATTCAAAAGGATACATGCACCTCAATGTTCACAGCAGCATTATTTACAATTGCCAAGATTTGGAAGGAACCTAAGTGTCCATCAACAGATGAATGGATAAAGAAGATGTGGTATATATATACTGGAATACTACTCAGCCATAAAAAAGAATGAAATTTTGCCATTTACAGCAACATGGATGGACTTGGAGGGCATTATGCTAAGTGAAATAACTCAGACAGAGAAAGACAAACACTGTATGATATCACTTACATGTGGAATCTAAAAAATACAATGAACTGGGCTTCCCAGGTGGCGCAGTGGTTGAGAGTCCGCCTGCCGATGCGGGGGACGCGGGTTCGTGCCCCGGTTTGGGAGGATCCCACATGCCGCGGAGCGGCCGGGCCCTGGGCCCGGCTGAGCCTGCGTGTCCGGAGCCTGTGCTCCGCAACGGGAAAGGCCACAACAGTGAGAGGCCCGCAAAAAAAAAAAAAAAAAAAAAAAAAAAAAAAAAAAAAAATACAATGAACTAGTGAATATAACAAAAAAGCAGATTCACAGATACAGAGATCAAACTAGTGGTTACCAGTGGGGGGTAAGGGTGAGGCACATGGGGGTGTGGGAGGTAGAAACTACTGGGTGTAAGATAGGCTACAAGGATGTATTGTACAACACCAGGAATATAGCCAATATTTTGTAATAACTTAGGAAAAAATGAAAAAAGAAAAGTACCACTTTTCCCTCTCAAAACTGGTATTCTTTCACGTGATATTTGGTAATTAATTGCACTCCCTCTTCCCTGAGCTTTCTCTCCAGTACCTTCCATCCCTAATGTCCAGTTGTTTGCTTCTGCTCCTTATGCTATGACTTGGACTTCCAAGTGTGACACATACTCTCAGAGAAAAATACTCCCAAGCATGGAGTTACCAGCAGTAAATGACCACTTAGCTTGGAAAACCATGGGATTCCCCCATTTCCATGATGAGCATCCTCAAACTTCTACCTGACAGGTAGAGTATAAGGTCAGTCAAGATAATTCAAGTGAAAGAGCCTACTGCTCTGCAAAATACTATGTGGTAACTATTGCTCAGCAATGAGTCCTCAAAGCACTTCAACTTAGTGAAGTATCCTCCACACTGAATGTGGATTGATCCTGTGTAACCAATAGAATGTGACAGAAATGATGCTGCATGAATTTTTTATTTATTTTATATTTGGCTGCGCTGGGTCTTCGTTGTTGTGCATGGGCTTTCTCTAGTTGTGGTGAGCGAGGGCTACTCTCTGTTGTGGTGCGTGGGCTTCTCATTGCGGTGGCTTCTCTTGTTGTGGAGCACGGGCTCTAGGCATGCTTCAGTAGTTGCGGTGGGCGGGCTTAGTTGCCCCGCGGCATGTGGGATCTTCCAGGACCAGGGATCGAACCCCTGTTGCCTGCATTGGCAGGTGGATTCTTAAGCACTGCGCCACCAGGATAGTCCCTGCTGCATAAATTTTGAGGCTAGGTCATAAGAAGCCTTAAGGCATCCACTGTGTACTCATGAAATGCTTGCTTAGGGGAAGCCAGTCACCATGAAAGAAGTCTGACTACCCTGGGACTGTCATACTGTAAAGAAGCCCACATGGAGGGAGGAAAGGGGGGAAGGAGAGAGGGAGGGAGGGGGAGGGATGGGGAGAGAGAGAGAGAGAGAGAGAGAGAGAGAGAGAGAGAGAGAGAGAGAGAGAGAGACTGAGAGATTGATATATAGCCAATTCCCATTTGTTCCTGCTATCTCAGCCCAGGAGCCAGACGTGTGAGTAAAGGAGGTACCTTGCGCCTTGTACATTTGGCCCAAGCAGACAGCATGTGGAGAAGAATCGAGGAACCCAGATTACAGCATAAACCAAGGCCCTGGACATAATAGCCCTAGTGGAGCCATTCCAGCCTCTCAATTCATGGTAAATGAAAGAGAGCCCACTTTCAAAGATCCAGCGACATGCCTACAGAATGGCTAGCAGTCACATGGCTCATGTGCCACCACCCCCACTGAAGGCTTTGCTAATAGATGGCAGCACTTTGTTCCACTGACAGCACCCTTGATGTCCTGTCATTGCAAGGGTCTATGCAGCCAATGCTGTGGGCACATGTGATGGAGCTTATTTACCATCCCTGTCTCAAACATTTACTTTCTCTCCTTGTTCTTTGAAAGGCTTCTGAATCAAAAGTGAATAAAAATCATTACTACTATATATTCAAGATTAGGCTTGAGGGGTTTCTTGGTGGACATAATTTTACATCAATCTTTTATTTTAAAAAGATGCAATAAATTGAGAATCTTTCAAAAAATTCAAACAAACGTGTTGATTGAATAAAAAGGCATCTTCTAAAAATGTGTGGAATATGAAGCCTATATAATATACATACATATAATGATAAAATATAAACTAGTATGGTGGGATTACAAACTATTAAAAGTTTCCGTATTATGCTTTTCCTTTTTTTCCCAATTTTCTACGAAGTGCACATTTATCTTTTGTAATTAAGAAATAAAATGCAAGTTAATCGTGAACACCTAACCTACCTAAAATATCTAACAATAGGTACAAAATGGGCCCTGATCAACCTGGTGCATACTTGGTATGTACTATAACCTTGATCATATCAATTACTACCCCTAAGATGGCCAAAGACAAGTTATTTTCTATATAATGCCTTTGCTGGTGCCTCTAAGAAATCAGGCACTTAAGGAATTAATGAATTAAATTGTACATTTACTCTAAGGGAACATCAACTCCTCAATTTATGGAATTTGGAGGGTCCTCTGATGTCCTCTTTCTTTACCAGTGTCAGCCAGGGTCCCGGAAATAGAAACTAGACCAATAAAATATTATTAATCAGGTGTTGAAAACTGAAAAGACCAAAAGGGAACACTGGGGTATTTCAAAGGTAGTGATTGTAGGAAGCAGCTTCCACCACTAAGGCTGGGGAACAGGCTGGGATTATAAAACGTTAGCAGCTTAGAGGAAGAGCCCTTTAAGCCCCAAACCTCTGATGAGAAGGTATTGAGTGTGTCTGGTGCTGGTACCTCCGAGCGGGTGAAAGCTGGGTCTGGCAAGATGAGAAAACTGCAAACTGGAATTCAACTTCTATGGAATTGGCTGCTGCTGCTAGGTAAAGAATCAGTTCTGACAGGCAGCAAACACACAGGAAGGAACAAGTCCCTTCCTCCCCCAGCTTTCCACCTCCCTCCTGGGCTCCCTGTTGACAGAGCTGGGGAAGAACTGTGGTTCGCAAGGACAAACCCAGAGTCATAATCAGATTACAGGATGAGAGGTGCTAACCTCAGTATCTACCCTGTCTCTAACAACGCAGCTGAGTGCCCATTTCCAATACATTATATTTAGCCAACATTAAGTATAACAATGTGCTATGAATATACAATGATGGATCATTTCACCTGTATTAAAAACCATCTTTCTGGGCTTCCCTGGTGGAGCAGTGGTTGGGAGTCCGCCTGCCGATGTAGGGGACACGGGTTCGTGCCCAGGTCCGGGAGGATACCACATGCCATGGAGCGGCTGGGCCCGTGGGCCATGGCCGCTGGGCCCACGCGTCCGGAGCCTGTGCTCCGCAACGGGAGAAGCCACAGCAGGGAGAGGCCCACGTACCACAAAAAAAACACAAAAAACCTATGTTTCTAATGAATGACCACGTCAACCAACAGGTAATTGTAAACAAACCCTTATATGATGCCTGAAAGCTTTTGGACTTGAGCTCAACTAAAAGTTGGGGTGAGTCTTCATTACCAAAGAAGGGTCAGAATGGTCCATCCTTAATTTTCCGGACTTTTATTTTTTCTGCTCAAGAAAATTATAACTAGTTTGAAGATCTCTGAGATAATCTTTTCAGTAAGCTGATCTTCAATAGGATTGCATCAGTTTATATTGGGGGAGGGTCTTTATTAAGAAAAGGCTTCTGATTCTAAAGTTGTCAGAAATGTATTTCCACATCACACATTATCCTCTTTATGAGAACTCCTGGGAGAAATTCCCGCCTGATCTCACTACAAAGAACAGATATAATTCTTCTGAGAAGTCAGTCTGTTATCTTATGGGTTCCAAACTGTATAACTGATCACATTCTCTTCACTTAGCTGCTGACAGATTGTCTCCCTACTCTATCCCTACTCCAGTGTACGTGTGGGTCGCCATGATATGCACTTTTGATTCTATTTCTGTCTAATCTTTGTTCCTGATTTTATTTCCTTTATTCCAATTTTAACTTATGGCACTTGATCACATTTTATATACCCATTGTAAACCTCCTAATATGTATTACAGAAAAGGCAGAATATATTTAAATATGTATATAAGAAAACAAACAAAGAGACTTTATACGTGTTCTTGGGAAAAGACATCTAACAAGATCGAGTGATACAATTTCAAGCAATAGGCTCAGTAAAATAATTTTAAAAATACATATAAATCTTAAAACATTGGAATATTTGAGACTGGTGAAATGCTTACATCTTTATCGCTGCCACTGCAGAAAATGTAATATAAAATAAGAACTTCTCATACAGTGTTCATAGTTTAAATTGCATCTGTTTTACTTTGTGGCTATCTCTGTACATCCCTCTGGGTTCTTATTTGTGTTATCAAGTAATGTATTTTATTTTAAACAAGAAAAAAAATTAAGAAGTTTCTTCAAAGGTGTTCTATAACCTGAAATAACATTTGGTTATGTCCAGAATTCAAACTTTTCCCCCTCTTTCAGAATATATTTCCATTATAACACTGAGGGCAATGGGAAAATGTACCAGACAGCCACTTTTGCTAGAATATTGGCTCATAGTTGGCAGATATTCCTAGGGACACGATTCACAGGTAAATATGAACAGGGACAAACAAAGGTAAGATTAACAAGATACATGACAAATGTACAAAGATTTTTCTGCCTCTCCAAAATATCAATCTTACTTGACCTACATCTCTCCGGGATAACTGGATCACAGAAGACTCCTCTGCAGAGGAGAGAGAGGGTCTTCGGCTGATGAAATTGAATTCCCTGCCCCCATTCTCACGGATATCACTTTAAGAAACCAAAACACTCCACCAGCATTTAGGATGAATCCTGGCTAGATATATATATTTCAATGTTTAACTACCATATTCTTGTCATTGGGTCATTTAACATCTCTGGGCCTCAGGCTCCTGGGAAAATAGTACCTGCCATTGCAGATAATCAAGATTTAGCTAGCTAATGTCTGGGACAGAGCCTGTTTCAGAATAGGACTCAAAAAGTGGTAGTTATTGTTATTATTGCTGTCTTCTACTTGGGAGGAGACAGATTATAATATATTCTGCTGGTGTTCCAATTTTCTGTCAGGATAGGCGAAACAACTGTTGAAAGGAAAAATCTATCTTTTAAGCAGTCTGTTGTTTTTAATTACTTGAGACCAAAGCCAATGGCCAGAGTTTGAGTTGAAGAGGCTGGCTACTATAAGAGGGGATTAGCTTTCTGGTGTGCAAAAAACATTACCCCTAGAAATTTTATTTTATTTTATTTTTATAAATTTATTTATTTATTTCTGGCTGCATTGGGTCTTTGTTGCTGCACGTGGACTTTCTCTAGTTGCGGTGAGTGGGGGCTACTCTTCATTGTGGTGCATGGGCTTCTCATTGCAGTGGCTTCTCTTGTTGCAGAGCACGGGCTCTGGCATGCGGGCTTCAGTAGTTGTGGCATGCGGGCTCGGTAGTTGTGGCTCTCAGGCTCTAGAGTAGTTGTGGCTCACGGGCCTGGTTGCTCCGCGGCATGTGGGATCTTCCCGGACCAGGGATTGAACCTGAGTCCCCTGCATTGGCAGGTGGATTCTTAACCACTGCACCACCAGGGAAGTCCCACCCCTAGAAATTTTAAATGACATTGCCGTAGTTCTTGAAGCAATTTTGGCTCTTTACAGAATACCACATAAGAATTGTTTGCTGTCCTGACTGTGTTCCTTTGAAATCTATGCTCCGGCTTGCTTGGTAACTCATCTAAGAGGTGCCACTGGCCGAAGATAGCTTTGAGTTGGTCCTATTCCTGCCTGGTGGGAGAGGAAGGAACTGAGTCCTGTACAGGCAAGGTTATGGTGACAGTGGGAGATTTGTCCTGCTGTTTACAAAATGTTATAAATAGGGCCCTGCAAGAATTGCCTGGAGAGAGCTCCAAACTACTTATTGAGTAGCAACAATATGTAAATGTCCAATAACCACCCAAATGATTGCCTTTTTCCCAAAGGGGCCACTTCATACAATCACATATGAAATTATCAACTGAGAGAGACAACTAGGTAGTTCATTTACTTGTGAATTTTATTGATTGTAGATGGTCCCAATGCTCAATAGTTGTCCTTAAAGCTCCACTCAGGGCACTATCCAGAATGGTCTCTGACCCTGATTACATCTGACTCCATGGCTAGCAATATCTTTTGTTGTGTTTACTACCACAGTGTTGTAGATTATTTACACTACTGTCTCTTCTATTAGAATGGGAGCTTCTCTTTGCAATTTCTCTCTGCATTTTATGTCTATATTGCCTTTCATATCTATATCTTTGCATTTCATGTCTATATAGCACATAGTATGTGTTTAATAAATGTGAGTTTATTGAATTAAACGATCTGCTCATCATGAAGCCCAGCATGTGCAGTGTTAGAGATGCTTTAAACACCTTCTGCTTTTGCTCACTCGGAGCTTAAATTTAGAGGAGCTTAAAATGGAGATTAAAAAACACCAAGTCCAACCAACAAACATTACACATAATGGTTCTGCGAGGCGGAAAGGTTAAACATATTACCTAAGGCCACAGCTCTGACCCGCAGCAGAGGCAGGACTGACATCAACTATCTGATTCTCCATTCAGTATTTTCAGATGATATGTAAGAAAACATCATTTTAGAACCAGAAAACCCTTTCTCTCAGTGTCAGTGTTTCTGTTGGTTGCCCACGGCAACTAAGGTTTCAGTGAGATTTCATCTCGTTTGTGAGAATCCACAGGATGAACTCCCTAGTCTCCCCATCCCACTCCTTAAAAGCCTCCCTTCGATGTTCCAAAAGGAAAATAATTCTCCCTGAGGATCCCCTTCTGATTTTCCGTTTGAACATTCATTTTCCTTTTGTCAAAATCAATTGAAAACAAATTTAAGCTAATGTTTTCTTTTCCTCTCTTTTTTTGGATAATTTTCTCTCAGAATGAGAGTCCACTTACCATTGCCTCAAAGTATTAAAACAAAATATTTAAACGTGTTTGTGACAGATCTTACGAATGAGAGGTTTCGGTTGGCTTTTCCTAAACTGAAAATGGTTTATAACAACCTTACAAACTGATGGCATAAATATCATTTAAACTGCTCTGTCAGCTGTCTTATGATTTAAATATTTATACAAAGGTGGCAAAAAATGCCTATTTCTATAGAATTTTCCCACAGAGTTTCAGCCTAGAAAGAATTCTTTTAAGAGAAAAAAGTCTAAAGCAGAAGGCCTCTCCTCAAAAAATACACCACATAAATCACAAACTTTAAATAGAATTGGCTTATAACAAAACAATAATAACCAACATTTATATTTTGAGTTTATTATGTGTCAGGCATGTTTCTGATAATTTTGCTTCTATTAACTGGCTCAGTGCTTGTAACCACCCTATAAAATGGACACTACTACTCTGCCTATTTTACATAATAACAATAATGCCTAGCACATTCACATCTTCTGGGCAACAGCTATGTGCCAAACACTAAATTAAGCACATCATGTACTTTTATTATTTAATTCTCATATTGCCCATGAAAGATTAGCATCATCCCTAAGTGAAAACCTGAGGTTCCATAAAGTTATTTGCCCAAAACTATGTAGTTAGTGAATGGTAGAGCTGAGAGGCAAACCCATATCTGTATAGTCCAAAGCCCAAGTTCTGTCTACAGGCAGCAACCCTTCTGAAGTCAGGCGGCGGTTTGTGATTCCTTCCCAACTCTGAACTCACTGAATCTCTCCCTGTCTACCTTCAACTGTCTATAGCCTGAGGTTCACAGGTTGACTTTGTTTTGTTTAGGGGTGGTATTCACAATATTTAACAACCAGAATTACATGGATACCATCCCATCAGCACTACTGGGGCCATAGACCTGGAGCAGAGGACATGGTCACTCAAGGCTTTATTCTTGTGTGTGTGTGTGTGTGTGTGTGTGTTGCAAGGGGGAGGTTGATATCCCAAAGGTAGGGCCAAGAAGACTAGAATAATGAAATGGTGCTCAGGAATCTCAGGACAGTGCCTGCTTACCAACCACCATGGTAGTATTTTAATATTTTGAGAAGTGATACTTGCATAAAGCAAACGAATATCCAGTAATAAATTTCACATAAAAAAGAAAAAAATCCTGGCAATTAGTGACAGGAAGTAATGAAAAGTAGTATAACATAGAGACTGGGAGCTTAGTCTCTGGAACCAAACTGACTGGATTCAAATTACTGCTTCCTAGTCATGTGATATTGACAAATTGCTCAGCCTCTGTGCCTCAGTTTTCTCATCTGTTAAAAGGGTGCCATGATAATACTTACCTCAAATGCTTGTAATGAGTATTGAGAGATATAATCCAAGTAAAGCCCTTAGAAGAATATTTGCCTCATAATATGTGTCAGCTATTTTTGTAAGACCCTATATGTCTTTAGAGGTCATCTTCATGCTCCCTCTTCAATGTGGGGGATTTTAGAAGACTTTCTTGTAGTAGTTTGCAACCACCAAGCTCTTTCTGCTACTGTAATGTTAACTTTTTTATATTTCCTCTTGGAAAAGTTGTTTTCCTGCATTTTTCAATCTGAAAGTCTTAGAGTTAATGAAACTCTTAGTTGGTTACACTAATGAAGAACAGTAAAGACTAGATAATCCAAAACAACAGTTAATGCAGAAGATTATTCCTTTTTAGCTTTTAAAAAGCACTTTCTGGGATTTTTCTCTTGAGGATTAATCTTTACTTCAATTCATCAAATATTTATTGAATGCCCATTTTGTGTCTTGTATTGTGCTATGCAAGGGATACAGAAATTAATAATATAAAGTCCTTGACATGGGGGAAATCAGTCTAGCATGAAAACAGACCTGCAAATAATCCTTTTCAACAAAGACTTTTATAAGGTGGATGGAAGCATCATCTCTGCTTGGGAAATCATGGACGGTTCCATAGATGAGTAAGTGTCCCCTTTAGGGGGCAGGGAGGAAGGGACATCCCAGCCAGGAGAACAGCATGTACAAAGGGAAAACATGGAGCCTAGAAAAAGTGTGATATGTTCAGGGAACAATGAGGAGTTCACGGGCTGCACAGAATGTTGTACCTGGAAGAGTGGACAGGGAGGACCCAGACCAAGGACTTTGTTTGTTCTTCTGGGGAGCCTGGATCTAATCCTTTTGACAAAGGGTCTCCTCAGGAGTGACAGAGATCACAGTGCCAGTGGCAGCAGGGGGCAGGTTGGTTCTGAGGGGATATCAGGGAGAAAGTTAACTTTTTCTTTATGTTCCTCTTGCACTGACTTTGGAGATGCATTGTCCCTAAGCAGTGTGACACAAGACATGCCAGAGGGCAGAGGGCAGCTGGGCTGTAAGCCATATAATGTTCTGTGGACATGCTCTCAGCGAGCTAGGCCTGTGCTTCTAGAAGCAGTCAACCTCAAGCAGGGTTTTTGTGTCCCTAACTTGCACTCCCACATCATTTGTTTCTACTCCTACAAGGCTCTTAGCACACTGAAGTGTTCCTTCACATGTCTAACGGCCACTCTGGCCACTGGCATCCAAGGATAATGCCTCTTCCTCAGGCCCCAGTGAGGTTTGTAAGGCATTGGGCATGAAGAGGACAGCAGTGTGATGCCAGAGTCTGCAGTAAGCCCTCACTGATGTTCAGCTACACTTTGGATAAAATCCCAACATGGCCCCTCTTTAGTCCCAGTGACAACTTTCATTCCACTAGCTCTTGCCCACCTCAGGACCTACCCACGTGCTCTGCCCCCTTCTTCTCTCCTCCACCGACTCTTTCTCATCTTTCATCCTGGTGTAAATATCGCCACTTTGGGAAACCATCCCTGATCATCTTCTACAGTTGGTCCCCTTGCTCCCTCCATGCCTTCCCTCTCCATCGCTGTGCCTCCTTGCCCCTTTGTAGCATATGTTGCATTTTGTAATGATACTTACTTTTCTTTAATACCCTATAATTACATCTTGAAAATTCACGATATACAAAGTGTATTAAAGGCTCTGAAACGTCCTGCAGTTAAAAAAACCTCCCTTCCTGCCTTAATCTTCCCCCTCATAAAACAACTATAACATCCTTTGGAACTAGTGCCTGCAGAGCATATTTTGCAATGAGAGGTAGCATGAATGTGCTGACCAGGGAGTATTTAATACTGTTACTTAGGAAGGGTCAAAGTTTCATAAAAAGCTACAAATGGAAGACATGTTTGCAGCTTGGACTCTATGCAGGAAGAAATTCTTCCCTCCAAGTGTCTGAACAGCCCCTTCCAGGGACACAGCTCCCAGAACACAGGCTCGTGGAGAGGAAGGAGCACAGAGCCTCCCAAGAGGGCAGCACCAGAGACACCACCCAGGGACAGCTCGGGCTTGACGAGCCCTGCAGCGTGTGCAACGTTTCTGGACAGTGACATAGGCCCAGGGCATGTGAGGCCACGTGGAACCAGCAGAACGGGGGCAAGAGAGAAGCCACCAAGACTATCTCACCGGCCATGCTGGTCATGGGTACTCCCCTGTGGTGAGGGGGAACTGGGTGCCATTTCCTGGGCTCCTAGTATGTACTTTATACCTATCACACAAATATTCATGAAAGACAATGTACATTGGCTCATGGGGCACAGTCTTTTATAGTCTTTGTTGCTACCTGCATTTTTTCTGAGGTGACACCTCTAGCTGTCGTTACACTGCATGTTGTCCTAGCTCTTCAAAGTGTCTGTTTGTTGGCAGATTGAGTAGGCTATTTGCATTAAGTTGATATGCTTGGGTTTTATTTTTTATTTGGGGTTAAAGTAGGAGAAAGGCATTTATTGTTTCCCATTTCTTCTTTTTTCTCCTCCTTCTCCTTCAAGTGCACAGGCCTTGAGAAGAGATGGAAAAGGTGAGGAGGTGGTGGGTGGGCTGGAGAAGCATGATATCTATTTCTATAGCATCATCTTAAGGATGGGTACTAGGTGTCCATAGTGATGAGGAATTATTTTCGCTCCTGACTTGGAGACTGTGAACAGAGGTAGTCTGTCAGAAGGACCAGGTGCTGAAAGGGAAGCACAGAACTGGGAGAGAGCTAGTTCCCTAGAACACATGCACACATGCACACACACACATACACACACACACACACCACACACAGGCACACATGCACACAAATATGCACATACAAGCACACATGGATACTCACGCACTTGGACTTTACCTCAGACTACCCTGTGGCTTTGGAGCCATGAGGGCTCAGGCAGCTGTATCCAGCCAAGCAACACTGCCCCAGAAAGTACAGGCCACAGATGCCATGACAAATGCTATGGACTGAACACTTGTGTCCCACCCCCAAAATTCCTATGTGGAAATCTAACTCCCAATGCGATGGCGTTAGGAGGTGAGGCTTCTGGGAAGTGATTAGGTCATGAGGGTGGAGCCCTCATAAATGGGATTAGTACCTTTATAAAAGGGACCCCAGTGAGCTCCCTTGCCCTTTTGCCATGTGAGGACACAGGGAGACGACATCCATCTATGAACCAGGAGCTGACCCTCACCAGACATCAAATCCGTAGGCACCTTGATCTTGGACTTCCCAGCCTCTGGGCTGTGAGAAATAAATTTCTGTTGCTTATAAGACTCCCAGTTCATGGCATTCTGGTATGGCAGCCTGAATGGATTAAGACAACAGGCTGCAGTGGAAGGACATGAGCAGCCTTGCTCCTGCATACAAAGGAGACCCCCTCAAGGACTCCTGTAGTGTCCTTTGCATTTGAGCCAGGTCCTGAGCAGGTAGATGTGGCTATGAGCCACTGTAATTTGGGTGTTAGTGTTAACTTACCCTCATTTCTATGTTATTGGAAAAACTGAAGAAGTATAGAAAAGTTCAAAGGACAATATAATACTTATATTTCCACAACTTAGAATTAACAAACTTTAATGTTTTGTCATAGTTGCTCCCAGTGTTCTTTAAGAAATAAAAACTTGCAGATAAATCTAAAAATCTCTTAAATATGACTCTCTCATTCCTCACTCCCTTTCCCAGAGGCTATGATCAAACTAAATTTTGAATGCATACTACCAAATCAGTCTTCATCATTTTACAGGTGAAGAGTAGTATCCATATGCTGTTGTCTTATTTGTGCTTTTAATTTTACATAAGTCAACACATAATTTTGCATTTTTTTCACTCATTATTATTTTTACATACATTCTTGATGATTTTAACAGGTCTAGACCATCATATAAATCTCTCACAATTTATTTTCTTACCTACTGATAGGCATTAAGGGAGTAGTCAATTTTTTTGCTAATACAAAAATATGTTGTAATGAACATCTCTCTCTGTCTCTCTGCCTGTCTGTTTCTGTCTCTCTCTCTCTCTCTGCTTAGTTTAAGGCTTAGATGCCTAGAGAAGGTTAAGTTGGATAGCCAATTTTATGGAATTGTGCCTTAAATAGGTTTCCTTTTCAATGCAGATCAAAACCACAGTGAGAATAAAGCAGAAACTAACACACCATTGTAAAGCAATTATACTCCAATAAAGATGTAAAAAAAAAAATTAAATTAAAAAACAAAAAAAAACCACAGTGAGATATCACATCACACCGGTCAGAATGGCTATCATGAAAAAGTCTACAAATAATAAATGCTGGAGAGGGTGTGGAGAAAAGGGAACCCTCCTACAGTGTTGGTAGGAATGTAAATTGGTGCAGCCACTATGGAAAACAGTATGGCAGTTATTAAAAAAAATAAAATAGAGCTACCATATGATCCAGCAATCCCATTCCTGTGTATATATCCAGAAAAGATGAAAACTCTAACTTGAAAAGGTACATGCACCCCAATGTTCACAGCAGTGCTATTTACAAGAGCCGAGACATGGAAACAACCCAAGTGCCTGTCAACAGACAACTGGTTTAAGTAATAACCTATAATGGAGAATAATCTAAAATAAAATATATAACTGAATCACTTTACTGGACACCTGAAACTAACACAATATTGTAAATCAACTATATTTCAATAAAAATATAGGCTTTCTTCTCTCAGGGCATGAATATCACACTTGTATGGCCCTTGGCAAACAGTACGCAGTCAGTTCATCTTGGTTGAGTGAATGAATGGTGAAAATGTGATAAGTAAATGGGAGAAGGACCAGTTAACAAGCTACTCCAACTTATTGTATATCCATGACTAATATTACTGGGAATCCACATCTTTAAGAAATGACTTATTGTTTCTTTTCTTTAAACTATTATTAAATATTTTTAAAATACATTCCTTTGTATGTAAATGGATTTTTCTAAAGAATTTAAAAATAGTTGCTTTTTAATATTCCTCCTCTGATGCACCTGTTTGGAAAGTCCTTTTTATTTTTGTTGTGGGCAATAATGCTTTGGCATACTTTTCCACACAGTCACAAATTTTCAATTAAGAAAGTATTCCTAATTGTCTCTAAATTAAGTGCTGAACTGAGAAGGACATAATCACAATATATATTTGTTTTCAAAGATATCTTTATTTTTCTCCCCTTTTTTCATTTAAAATTACAAACACTACTTATGCTCATTGTAATAAGTCAAGCAGTATAGAGGGAAATGAAAAACCATATTCATTTAATCCAAAAATATTTGTTGAGGGCTCACTATTTTCCAAGCAATCTGATAAAGCAGGTGGATATAATGAGATGAACAAGTAAGAAATTGGAGATTCATGCCTACTCTTTCAACAAACACTGCTAAATATCCAGCACTACATCATGTCCTGAGGATACCAAAACAGTTAAGATACCATGATTGGTTTTTAAGAGCTTACTGCCTGGTGAAAACATAAAGAAAATACAAGATGATCTCTACTGGAGAAGAATAGGGCACACAGTTTTATGGGGTCCCTAGGGGACCTGGGGAATTCTTTGTTGCCTGGAGCTGAGGTAAAATTAAGCCATTGTGCCAGCCTAGAAAGTCTGATAAAATATTAAATCCCACAGCTGAGAGATAATCAAGGCAAATGACACAAATGGTAGTTGCAGACTAACATCAAAGGCCAGATTCAGGTCTAGTCTCTTAGTAACTTTGATGTTTATAGTACAGTGAACATTTCTTACTCCTTTTTTAATAACTTCATTTTGAGGGACAATTTAACTAAATTAAATACTAAAACTATAGTTTGAGAAGTATCTTCTTTCAATTCCCCTAAGGCAGAAGTATATAATCACAGTAAAATTAAAATTTAGTACAAAGAAAATTTTCAAACTATTAATAGGGGGCTATGTCTGTCCTTATGTTTTCTGATCCAACAATTCTTTTCTAACAAATTGGAATTGATTTTTACTGAGGCTATAAGCCTGATAACTGTTTGAATGTGTCTTGTATATTTTATCTTCTATTAGAGAAGAATAACATTGATTGGTATATTCTGTCCTATGATACATGTGTTGGTGTAATTTCTTACTGATGGATAAAGAAATAAAATGATAACAGAATAAATTCCAGCTCTCATAACCTGAACTTCAAATCCTAACCTAAAAACTTTTTTCCCCTACAAAAATAATAGAAATAAGATCAAATATATTCTCTTAGAAACACAATTTTAAGCTGTCTCTTAAGGAATCATTAATTTCAGAGTATGTCCCTGGCTTCAATAAGAAAATGATTTCCTTAATCTTTCTTTCCCTGAGTCTAGTCTACTTCTCTCTCTAATCTGTTTTGTTTTCCACAAAGTTCTTTTAAGACATGAAATACCCATATGTGTGTTTCTCTTTTCCCTTCAGCAGCTGCATACTCCACCACATATTTACATAATCTGGAGGCCAGCTCATCAGTCCGTTCCTTCATGTGGAAATCACTGGAGTCCAAAGGCCTCTCAGGGGTGGCACTGCACTAATTATTTGTATGACATTGCTGGAGGAGCCATGCTTGCTCCGGTCTCATTTTGAACTTATCAAGGAAGGATGTGGATGACATCAGGGAAGGATTTTACAAGACTCTGTCTAGACTGCCAAAACAATCTGTGGTGGGAGAAAATTGCGTAAATATGGGCTACCAGGAAACGGTCATTTTTCTTCTCCCCTCCTTGTGGTCTTTTTTTGGTGTGGGACAGAGTGCAGCCTGGGTTGGCAATTCCGTAAATTATACTCTTTGAATCATGTAATAATAACTCAAGGACCAGAATGATTTAATGCCATATGGTAAGTGAATGTGGGAATCATCTCAGACCAAATAAATAAATAGAAGAAGCAAGTGACTTTGAGCTAGTTTTAACTTACATGTTTCTTCCAAATTTCTTTGCCTTTTCCAAGGTTTTGTGGGCATTCCAGATAGACAGACACTCTAAGGATAAATAATAGGTGGACAAATGATGATCCAGTATATCTCCTTTGGATGGAAAACAGTTTGAGCCCAGAACTAATCCATTGATATATATGAGACAGTTTATGCCTGCACCCTAGCTACTCAGGTCTGGTGGAGGGGAGCCCCTGATCAGTTAAATTGGAAAACACAAAAGTAGCAAATGCCCCCATATTCCAAATAATGTGCTTTTTTTCCAGACATCATGGCTTAACATGATTATTTGCTTGGTCCAACCCTCAAAGAGCTTAACTGGGTGTGTTTTCTTCATTGAATCTGTTTTTTAATTCTTTCACCCAGGAATCAACAGAAAAGAGAAAACAGATGCACTCCTTGAAGTGTTAGGCCCAGACAAACCTATGCTATGTGTAGCCTTTTTCTCTATTTTTAACAAAACCTGAGGTACAGAAAGAGAATCAGAGTTACATAGAACTGAATTCAAAATCCTAAAAAAATTTTACTTTTTCTTCCTCCATAGTTCCCTTTTCTGGGCTCCTATTCCATTTTCGGCTTAAATTCTCTTTACCCTACCTATTGACCACCATATGCCATTTACCATCATGCTGCTTTAGATCACCCAAATCTACTCAAAACTGACCTATTTTGGGCCCAATTTTTTTCAAAGACTTGCTGAACATTACTGAACGTTCAGACTAGGGGGTAAGTGACCAATTATGCTACATAACAAACCATCTAAAAACTTAGTGGCTTAAAACAACTAATATTTTTATTATATTTCATGATTCTCTGGGTTGGCTAGGACCTGGTTGGGTGGTTCCTCTACCAGTCTCACTTGAGTTTTCTGATGAGGTTGCAGTCAGATGGTCTCTGGGCTGCAGATAGGATTTGGTGATTGGCTCCTTGTTGTTCCTCCACAGGCCTTTCTCTACAGGCCTTTCATTTTCCAGGGCCTCTCCGCAGCCTTTCTCTCCATCAGTGTAAACTTGATTTCTTACGTGGTGGCTTATGGCTCTAAAAGGAGTAAAGCAAAAGCTTCCAGGCCTTCTTAATGGGCTTAGAAGTCTCAGCATACTACTTTCTTCTTAGGCCTAATCTAGATTCATGGGTAGGAAACACCAGCTCTACCTCTTGATGGGAGAAACAGTATGTACGCACACAGAGAAACAGAACTGCTGCAGGCCATTTGTAAAAATTAACTATATACTAGGTATCTGTCTACTGGGAAAGGAAGAAAGGAGGGGTGAGGAGAGAGAAAGGAAGGAAGGAAGGAAGGCAGGCAGGAAGGAAGAGAAAAATAAATGAAAGAAACACACACAAAAAGAAAACAAAAAGATTTTCACAGAAGTCAAGCCTTTAAGGAGTGCACTTCTACTGTTGGGCATCTTAGGCAGCACGACTACACTGCAAAGGAGATGATCTGAAGTACCCTTCCAGCTCAAATCGCACCATGAGGAGACTGTTTACATTGACTTAAGTCAATCTATTCTGGTCATACCTCTCCATCTGTCCTGAGAGCCACATAGCTCCCACCTCAGCCTTAATTTATGAAGAACTGGAGAGGACCAGCTAATCTCATTATATAGCACGGTCCTCTCCCACACAGTGTGGAAACTTGGAGAATCTGTGAGCTAGATAAGAGGTAGAGGCCAAGAAAGCAAGGGTAAAATTAGTGTATATGAAGCCTTTGAGACAGAAAAGTATGTGGCGTGGATGGGCAACAGTGAGCAACTGAGGTTAAAAGGGAACTTGGCATTAGAAATCCAAGGTTCCAGTCACATTTCTGTCATTTGCTGGCAATGTGACCTATACCAGATCGTTGGAGCTCTTGAACCTGCAGTCTCCTCAACTGGACAGTGGGGATGTAGAGCTACCAACTTTGTAGCTTGTATGATTAAACCTACATGGGTACAGTAGAAAGAAAAGCATGAATGCAGTTCCTTTGTAAGCTGTAAAGTGCTTTGCAAATGCAAACTATCAAGAGCACAAGATGAGAGGTAGTAGGAGATAAGCTAGAAACATAGTTTATGACAGATTATATGAAGAAAATAATAGGAAACTTAAGTGCAGTGAAGCTGGAAGAAATATAAAAGCACATAAGCCACATAGATGGCCTGAGTAATAAATCTGTTCAGTCTAAAAATACACTTTACATTGCTCTTACATTTGAATTTACACTCCTGGTTTCTCTGGAAACCAGGAGTGATTTTTTTAATGAGATCAGTTTATGGATTACAGTATGGGACAGACTGGGAAGGTGCCAGGACCTATAGCGGTGAGCTTCCCAGGAATAGACCAACAGACAGTAGTGGCCCAGACAGACAGACAGAAAGACAGGGAAACAAAGCCAAATGGGTAAGAGGCCTAAAACAGAGATGAAAAAAAGCAGAAGTTATTCCATTATTTAAAGTTCCATAGGTATTTCCCTCTCGAATCCTAGGATAATTAGCAGACTTCCACTAATGTGGGACTTGCACTAAGGCTTTCATAAGACATCATCAAGAACAATGAGTCATAGGGAAAACTGTTTTACACAAAGCAGTTAACTCCTTGTCCTTGATTCAAAAAAACTGACTGGCTTTTGACCAGATGTAGTGAGGAGGGGAGACAGGGAGGACAAGAGGGAAGGAGATATTTCCTCCTGCTTTTAGCACATGGTTCCAAGGGTGTGTCTCCACATAAATTCTAGGGCTAGCACTGACACACAAGTTTTCACACACGTGTGGAATGAGGAGTTAGCTAAAGGTGTGCCTGCAGGCCTGTGTGGGTTTTCCCTTGTCTCCTTGTCAAAAAATAAAATGCTCTGTTCACCTATAGAAAATGACTCACTTATAGAGCCTCCCTTGAAACCTGAGGCTCTAGGAACTTGTGTCCTCTCCAGGAGGACCAAAAATGGGTCCGGGGCTGAGCAAGCATGATGGGACACTTGCCAGGAGCCAACTACACGGGATTGAAGATGGTGCAACAGGTAGTGATTCAGCATTTGGGAAAGTGGATTCAGGCTATGGGATGATCCTGACTTTTCTCTACTTCACTCAAATTGGCATTGATGTTGATGCCTCCTTGAATAAGAAGGATGTCAAGATGACTCATATTTATATTTTATCGCCTACTCTTAGAATGTAGTATAAGATCCATCCTTATAATTCTCTCCCTTCCATGTTTGTAAATCTAGAAGACACTACCACCTGAACAAACAGGCCAGTCCAAGGAGCCCCAAAGAGGAAGACCCACAGGTGTATGATAGACTAGTTCTTGAAGAAAGGTCATCCCTTAGCAAATTTGACTTGGGAACACAGAACTTAAATGTTATGCAGACAGTAAATCCAGTTTCGACTTCTATTAGTGGAGCCACAGATAAAATGTCCTTGAATATATCATCCTTGGATTCAAAGAACAGACACATAACTTGTAGAATCAGTCTTTTAAAAACTTGCTCAATTTTGTTTATATATTTAAAATCCTGAAAGGGGAATATCTTTAAATTTATTCATTTGTATAAGGATTTACTAGTACCACATACATTGTTGGAGGTCAGTTACTACTTAAAAACAAAAGAGGGGCTCTTGGGAAAAAAGGACACAGTTGTTTGAGGAAATGCCTTTTGAACCCCTTAATACAAATTATGATCAAATAAATGGGAAGATACTTAGGAGAAAACTGATGTGGACAGTGGAATAGGGGAAGGACTGTCTGACCTCCAGTGGCCTAACATAAACTCCATTAAGCCCACCATGCTCCTGGTGACTCTGTGGGATCATGGCTCCTCAGAGAGACAGAGCTGTGCTTTGAAAAGAAGCAGAGCTGTTGAATTGGTCACAGCAGCGATTTCTGTCAGCAGAGTTCAAGCTCATATCAGAAGCCAACCTCCTATCCGTGATGCCAGAGGGCCTCCATCTGAAGGTGACTCACTTGGCACTCTTCAACTGAATCGGGCATTTAAATAATCTTTTTTAAAAACTTCCTACTAGGGCTTCCCTGGTGGCGCAGTGGTTGAGAGTCTGCCTGCCGATGCAGGGGAACACGGGTTCGTGCCCCGGTCCGGGAAGATCCCACATGCCGCGGAACGGCTGGGCCCGTGAACCATGGCCGCTGAGCCTGCGCATCCGGAGCCTGTGCTCCGCAACGGGAGAGGCCACAACAGTGAGAGGCCCGCATACCGCAAAAAAAAAAAAAAAAAAAAAAAAAAAAGATATATTTGAAGAAGCTTACTGATTTTCTAAATTAAGCGTTATATTATAAACATTTTCTCATGCCATTAAAAATTACTCAGGGACTTCCCTGGTGGCGAAGTGGTTAAGAATCTGCCTGCCAATGCAGGGACACGGGTTCGAGCCCTGGTCTGGGAAGATCCCACATGCCGCGGAGCAGCTAAGCCCGTGTGCCACAACTACTGAGCCTGCGCTCTGGAGCCCACGATCCACAACTACTGAACCCCGTGTGCCTAGAACCCATATTCTGCAACAAGAGAAACCACTGCAATGAGAAGCCTGGGCACCGCAACAAAGAGTAGCCCCCGCTTGCCGCAACTAGAGAAAACCCACGCGCAGCAACAAAGACCCAATGCAGCCAAAAATAAATAAATAAATAAATAAATAATTTTTTTAAAAAAGACAGATTTAGATAAAAGAAAACTTAAAAAAAAAAAGAATCCGCCTGCCAATGCAGGGGATACGAGTTCGAGCCCTGGTCCAGGAAGAACCCACATGCTGCAGAACAACTAAGCCTGTGCGCCACAACTACTAAGCGTGCACTCTAGAGCCTGTGAGCCACAACTACTGGGCCTGTGTGCCACAACTACTGAAGCCCGCGCGCCTAGAGCCCGTGCTCCACAACAAGAGAAGCCAAAAACTGCAAGCGTTGAATTTAAATATGTCATCATATCTCCTTCAGTGTAGATATGCAAATATTTACTGGAAGGGATATCATGAACTTAGACCTACTTTTTAAAAAATAATAGGCAATATTATTAATAATCTCTAAACCTAAAAAAAGGAAAAAATCTTGATGTGGTAGCTCTAAATCTTACAAATTTGGTCCCCAAAGAAAGCGGCTTTACTTTGTTTTGAAAAGTCTACTGTAGAACCCTTTCATATAAGGGTTTCATTTCCTCATATCTATTCTTACCATTATGGTCTGAATTTATGTTATCATCATCATTTACAAACGCTATTTAGTAGTCTCCTAAAAGTTTACAGATAGTCAAATCATGTTACTCTATGGCCTCAACATTGCCTTGTAAAAGTGTTTTTTCCTATGTTTTAGTTATATCACTAACTACTCCTCAGTGCTGTGGTTTCAAACCTTCTTCCCATGCTCTCTGGTTTGGTCACATTGGACCATTCACCAAGGCTCAAACATGCATGTGCTTCAACAACTCGGCCTTTACTCATTTTGTTCTGCAAACGAAATCACCTCATTACATGTTCTATTAAAGTTCTATAGCTTCCTCTGGGATACTTTCTCCAGTTCTTAGTGGAACTAATTTCATCCTTCCCTAATCCTGGGAAGAATGAAAGGGATATAATACCTCCTAATTTAGCGCTGTGTGTTACTATCTGATTTAATCTTTATAACCATATAAAGCAACTTTTATGAACCCCATTTTACAGATGAGAAAGTTGAGGTTTGGAGAAATTAGGTAACTTGCCCAGGATCACACTGATAATAACTGGTGGAGATATGATGAAAACTCAGATCTATTTGTGGCCCATGGCTGATGATCTCTCCATTTATCATGATGTGCCTCCATCTAACCTTTATTTCAATATCTCATATTAAAGCACATATATGACTGTATCTTCCATAAACTCTTTGAAGGAAGATATCATTTGCCTCAGATGCCTGTTGCCATTACAATGCACTACATATACAAATGCTTAATAAAGGTTTGTTGTAATGAAATTGAATCAAATCCCTTCCCAGTCACTTTCAACTGAGATGTTTTTCAAATGCAGTGATCTCTCTTTAACTCTGATTCTTCCTTAGGGATATACTCTTTATTAATTTAGTCACTGCACGAAGGGTTAGTGAATCAGTACTGACAATAGTAAAATTTTCACATTTTTACTTCTGTAGTGCTGACGTTGCTGCTGGCGTGTGACAAACATCTTGGCTCAGCTCAGATTTAATAATCCAAATTGTCTGTACATGCTAATGTAATAGATGGCCCCCTTTCTTCTTGCAGAAATTGCAGCTTGATTATTAATTATAAATGCCCTAGGACTATGTGCGTTCCGCAAGCTACAAGTTCTTCCTTGTCTAAGCTTTACTTTTCAGAATGAAAACTAAAGAAACAAACCATATTTGTATCAAGAAATTAAATGCAGTAGTGAATCAAGCAACGGTTTTGAGAATTTAATAACTGATCAACCTGCTTAAAAGTGACTGAAGCCAAATAATTGTCTCAAATTTTTGTTTCACATATTCTTTGTAGATGCAAGATAGGTTGACCCATCCAGATCAACAAGTTTTGGCCTTAAGAGTGGAGCAGTGGACTTCCCTGGTGGCGCAATGGTTGAGAATCCACCTGCCAATGCAGGGGTCATGGGTTTGACCCCTGGTCTGGGAAGATCCCACATACCGGAGCATCTAAGCCCGTGCACCGGAACTACTGAGTCCACGTGCCGCAACTACTGAAGTCTGCAGGCCTAGTGCCCATGCTTGGCAACAAGAGAAGACCTCGCAATGAGAAGCCCTTAACGAGGAGCCACCGCAATGAAGAGTAGCCCCCGCTCGCCACAACTAGAGAAAGCAAAGCCCACGTGCAGCAATGAAGACCCAAAGAAGCCAAAAAAAAATAGTGGTGCAGCAACTGGCTTGGCTTTAGGCCTGTATAATTCACACCTAGCTTGATCTCCTCCTGGGAACTGTGAGCATCAGCACATTTCTCCAACTCCCAGCTGCCCAATTAGCATCTCCCTATCTACACAGGCTTATCGGATGACCGGAGTCCTGATTGGCTACATCCTGATGGAAGTGCTTTTCTCTAGGCACCACCTTCCCTTCCTTTTTATTGGTTTTTCTGGGGGTCCTGTCTTTGAAATTGCCTGCTCTTTTAAAGGACTCGGCAGGCTGATTAGCTTCAAAGCCAATGCAAGGGCTGCAAAGGCTCAGCTAACTTATACTCTAAAAGCAAAGTCCAAAGAGACAGAGGGAAGGAAGGAAGAATTAAGACAGTTCCAAGAGAGGCCACTATCGAGTGAACTATTGATCTTTCTGTAGAGATCAAGCACCATCTGGGAGGTATAAGAACAAAATTAAGTTGAATCAGTTATCTATTTTAAGAGGTCCAAACCAAATGATCAAAGCAAAGAATTTTACTGAATTTCTTGAACTACCATTTGTTGTTGAAGAGATAAATATTTATCTGAAGTCATTAAGAAAACCCCAATTCATCTAATTCAACTGAATTGTCCTATGTTCCTCTGGTTTTTGAGAATAGCGGAGGAAATATAAGAATGAGTAACATCTTAATTGTTTTTACAGCTTTGATTGCTTTTTTTTTTTTTTTTACATTTCCAAAAGATAGCAATTCACTCCAGAATGTCACACTCAACTGATTTCCTGCTTTTCATCTATTTTTCACCAATTTCTCTTCCTGGCCTTATTCTTTCACTCACCTCCTTCCTCTCAACATCTTTTCAAATTTCAAAGAGGCAAACACTGGGGCATAGCCAGGTTTGAGCAATAGGCTTAGGGCAGGAAGGTGTGGTTAGGGTGGAGGTGGTAAGAAGGCATTCTAGTTCTTTTATTTTCTCATTTCAGGTCTGGTTAAAAATGCAGCCTTTGTATGTGTGGGTGTTTTTCTATGATGCACAGGTATGCATAACTCTATTCTCTCAAATGACTAATTATGAGTATGCCCATCTTGGAATAGTCTATGAATTTATATTAGCCACAAGGGAAATTCTACACGCAGAGGCAATGTTGCATGAGTGCCCAACTTTTGAAATGATGCAAACAACCAAATTAGTTCACAAAAAACAATAAGGAGATTGATTTTTTTCATTTGGTTTTTATTTTGAGTGGCAATAACCATATGCTAATTAAGGCACTTCTTTAAAAAATATCACTCTGAATAAATACTTTCATAGGCATAAGCCAAATTTAATTCACCATTGCTTTGGTAACACTGACATAATGAAAGTATCCTGGAACTAATAATTTCCCAACAAAGAGGAGATAATTTAGGGATGCACAGGGATTTCTGAGACTATGTGTTCAGAAATCTTTATAGAAAGGTGTTTTGTGGATGGTTGATGATTTGGGGGTTGGATGGTTAGAAATGATGCTCTAGAATCAAAGAATGTTGAAACAGGAAAAGAACTTGAGACCACCTGGTACAACCTCTCATTTTATAGACAAAGATTCTGTAGCTCACAGATGAGTGACTCCAGGTCATCCATTCACTAGCGGCAGAGGTGGGTCTGGCTTTTCTTCACTTTCCATTAAGCCACACTTCTTTTTGCTCTAGGATGCTATGACTCCAGGCAAACTCTATCAGGTTCATACATGTTCTACAAAATGCTTGACCCATACTCAATACTGTTAGGGTCATCAAAAATAAGGAAAGCCTGAGAAACTGTTAAAATCAAGACTAGTCTTAGGAGACATGACTGTTAAATGTAATGTGGTATCCTGGATGGGAAAATGAAACAGAAATAGGATGTAAAAGTAGGTTCTTTAGGAAGTTAAAGGGTGGGAGAGAAGCTTTTTCCCCATTAGGGGAAAAAGTGAAGACACTTAGATAAAATATGGACTTTAGCTAATAATGTATCAATCCTGGTTCATTGATTAATTGTGACAAATGTGTCCCACTAAGGTAAGATGTTAGTAATAGAGGAAATTGAGCGTGGGGTACATGGGAACTCTCTATACTATCTATGCAAAAACTCTGTAAATCTAAAACTGCTCTAAAACGTAAAGTTTTTTTTTTAAGCACATTGGAGTCTCCACACCGACATGGGAAGAGGAGTGGAGAGGACATTTTAGGAGAAGGTACATGTGTGCAAAGGCATAGACACCATAGCCCACTCCCTTCTTTCCCCTCCATTTTACTTTTGAGGGGACCAAGAACTAGAAGCCTCAATATCTTACCTAATAAGATTACTGAAAGAACAATGGAGTTGGAGATAGAAATCTGGGCATCATTTTGTTTCTCCCACTTCCGAGCTGTATGACCTTGGACAAAGTGCTTAAATTTTAAAGCTTTTTTTATTTGTAAAATGGAATTAACAATGCCTGCCTAATTAGTAAGACAGTTATAAAGATTAATTGGGAAAAGAGTTATGAAATAACAAGGAAATATTGGGATTATTTTTTCTTTGCACATCCTGACTGCTGTGTCCATCCTTCTCAGGCCCATGTGCTAGGTAATTAGCTCTTTCTTCCCTGATCAGCCTTGCTGCGCTGCAGCAATAGGTAAAGTAGTAACACAATCAGTGAAAAACAATGAGCTTGGTTCTAGGCCTTGCTTAACCTGGGAGATGGCTATATTGGAGTGTTTTAATGTAAGCATAGCGTCTGTGGTCATAAAGCCAGGGTTCAAAGCTCACATTCACCACCCTTTGCTGCATCAATTATCTCTATTATAAATTATGGATTATAAATTCCTTCATATCATTAAGCAGTTCTTGTTTAGTTATGCACTCAGTATTTGGTATATGTTATATGCTAAACAAATGACTGGTAATTTTGAGATTGAAATTTCTATGTGCCAAATTTCACATTTATGACTAAATCCATTGTCTTACTTCACCTTTGAAATTATTTTGACAGGAGGGAATTAACATGTTCATTTTACAACTTAGGTTCTGAGAAGTAACCAAGGATATACTCCCAGTCCAGGCCTTGGCTTGTGCAAATATTAATACCTCCGTTTGGAATGCTCTTCTTCCTGATGCCATCACACTTCTGTCTCTTACGTCTTACAAGCTTTTACATAAATGTCACTTTCTCCTTGAGGGCTTCTCTAACCATCCTATGTAAAATTTCAAATCTTATTCCTACCTCTCAAGCTCCTCTCCCACCCTTTAACTTCCTAAAGAACCTACTTTTACATTTTATTTATCATCTGCCTTTCTCTTTCCCTTACACACAGACACACACAGACACACAGACACACAGACACACACACGAATGTAAGCATCATCAGACTGGAGATTTGACAGTTTTGTTTACAGCAGTATTCCCAGAGCTGAGAAAAGTGCCTGGCACGTTGAATGAAGGAGTGAATAAATGAATGAGTGAGGTTTAGTCCCACTTATTTTAGCAGGATGACCTCAGGCAAGATCGTATATCCTTTCTCTGTGAGTTCCTTTCTCTCTTCAATGGGAGTTGGGCCTGGTATCTACAGGTTATATTCAGTTCTACCATTTTTATCAAGGAGGATCTCTACAGTGAATAAGAAGATTTTCAAATAAACTGTTTTTGTATCACTGCGGGGTTTGTTGATATTGTTGTTGTTTTAATGTCACTTAGATTCCTTCATTAGAGATTAGGCGTACTGATTGGAATTCAAGAAGCTCTTGAATGTTCCGAATGAAATTTCAGCTGCCCAAGCTATGTCAGGGAGAAACAATTAAAATAAAACCTAGGAAGTTTCTTTACTGCATCTTTAGAAACTTGCTGGCTTACACTGTCCCATTTGTGCTAAGAGGAAAAAAAGAACACGGGATGAGAATGGTGGGGTGGAATAATTTTAAAGCTCAAAAGGTTAATGACAGTGGGGGGTGGCACCTCGAGGCTCGAAGCACAATTAGAAAAGGAATTATATTCGCCGGGATGTTTTTCTTCTTTTGACCCATATTGGCTTAAGAATTTCAATTTATATAAAATGCTTTGGGTTTTCTGTTGTGTGACAGGAATTAATTTTCTTTAAATTCTAACTTCATTCACATGAGTCTTTCTGTAAGTATGAACTGGGAAGAATTTAAAGGAAGTTTAGCACATAGAACAGTTGTTTTCATATTAAGAATCACATAAATCTTGGAAAAATACAGATTTCTGGGTCCTTCTGAAGCCCTGTAAACTCCATAAGAGTAGGAATTTGTCATTTTTCTTCACTGCAGTATCCTCAGCATCTACAGTGCCTGGTACATAGCAGGTGCTCAACAAATAATGTTGAATGAATGAATGGGAATCTAGGATGGAGGAGTCATGAGAACTTGCGTCTTTGAAAGTTTCCGTGGTGCTTCTGCTGTAGGAGGTCCCCCTCCCTGACCCCAACCACAACTGAGAAACCCTAATTTATACTTTCAAATTATTCACCACTGTATGGTAGTGATGTCATCACTGTTGTACTGTTTTTCACTGTTTAATATTTTTAATACTTTCCTGACTTTTCAAACATTTTTATTGTTAAATATCACACACATAGAGAAAATTTAAATGTCAGCTTAAGAAACTATTGTAAAGCAAAGAGCCATGTGACCACTACCCAGGTCAAGAAATAGGAAATTATCACTCTCTAGAAGCTCCCCTCAGGCCTCTTCCCAATCATGATATCCTCTTTCTCCCCTGAAGAAACTCACAACCCTGACTTTTCTGCTACTCAAGTCCTTGCTTTTCTTTACTATTTTCCCATCTACATGTGCATCCCTAAACACAATAACTTAGTTTAGTTTATACATAAATAGAACCATACAGTATGTTTGTGTCTGGCTTCTTTTACTCAGTCTATGTTTGAGCAATTCATCCACACTGCTGTGAATGTCTGTTTGTTCATTTCCTTGCTGTTTGCTATTCCATGTACAAAAGGGTTAATCTGCATGACTTTACCATCATTACTAGAAGTGGAAGTCAGCTTGTTTCCTAACCTTTTCATCAGCAAGAGAAAATATAGATATAGATACATAGATGTAGATATAGATATACAGATGCCATATGAGTGTCATATATATAAAGTTGTGCTTTAAAAAAGCATACCCAGCAAACAAGTTGTATTTATCAAGTAACAATTTAATGGATTTGTGTTAATCAAAGAATATAAAACTGCTTCTCAGAGCTTTGGAGTAGGCTGAGTTGATAAGTGCTCTCTGCCTCTTACACGGAAGCTTACAGAGCCCAGGGAGAGTGTAGGCCAAATGTTGACAAGTGTGGGCTTTGGAGTCAGGCTACTTGGGTTTGATCACTGCCTCTTCCATTTACTACCCATGTGCTCTTGGGCTACTTACTTACTCTCCCTGAGTCTCAGTTTTCTTGTCTATAAAGTGGGGGCTTTGATAATAATACCTCATACGATCATTGCAGTGATTAAAAAGATAATGTCTGAGAAGAACCTGATTAATTTTTGGCACTTACCATGGGCCAGGCATGCCGCTAAGGGCCTCTAAGGGCTTTATGTATAATTAATTCATTTAACCTCCTTTGACTTAGAGATCCACCAAGGAAATGTGGGAAGTGCAGGGATATGAAAGGCAAGAGCAACTTGAGGTTTGGGTTTCTGAGGTCAAATGGGTTCTATTCCAATTCTCCTGCACATTTTAAAACAGCACAGAATAACTGCTAAAAGTGAATCTTGGAAGTTATTCAGAGGCACATTTGTGAGGGATGCAATTTTTCAATGTCTTTTCTTTTTTAATGAACCGTGACTCATTTTATAAATAAAATGGTCTCTTTTTCCAGCTGTTTCCTTTGAACAAACTCTGCTGGCAGAGTTACATTAGATTAAGAGCTTCTTTATCTTATTCTGGGAAGTCATACATTATAGGTCTAGAGGAATATATTAATAAAGAAGTAAGTCTCTAGTAAGAGACATGATAGCACGATGAGAGATTTTAGTTAAAATAACAATGTGTACTAACATTTATTAGTTGCTCATCTTTGTGTCGTAACACTAGGCACTGCAGTAAGTACATGTCATAAGATGGTGTTTTTCTCTGTATGCTTCCCTTTCTTTTCACCTCATTCAATTAGAAAGTTAAAGCCGAAGGAGAAATGTAAGCTGGGGGAGTGGGGTGTCTCAGGGATAACCAGTGTGATCCCACATACATCCCCCTTCCATCCCTCTCAAACAACCTGCTATTGCATGGGGATCTAGAATTGTGTGTCCAATACATTAGCATTGTGCCACATGTGCTAGCGAGCACTTGAAATGTGACCAGTCTGAATTGAAATGCACTGCAAATGTAAAATACACAACAGGTTTCAATGACTTAGTACAAAACAATTAATGTAAAATATCTCCTTAATATTTTACACTGGTTACACATTAAACTAATAATATTTTGGATATACTCAGTGAAATAAAATGTATTATTAAAATTAAGTTAATGTGTTTCTTCTAACTTTTTAAAATATAGCTTCTAGAAAATTTTAAATTACATATACAGCTTGCATTATATTTCTATTAACACCACTGGTTTAGAACCTGGAGCAATTCAGAGTAAAGGGACAATGTGCAAAGGACTGAGGTTAACTTTGAAAACAGCCAACAGGAGTGGGAAGTGTTAAAACAAACTAAATTGAGTTATCAAAATAAAGTTCTATTTCTTACATGCCTGAGTTTTTCTGCTGATATTCACAACTGACGCCTGATCTCATTTAATCCTCACAACAACCCTACAAAGATATTACCCCTGTTTTAAAGCTGAAGAAACTGAAATTGAGAAATGTTAGTGGACTAAGCCCAAATCACACATCAAAGGCAAGAAGTCTTCCTCTGGAGCCCTTTTTAAATATCAGGCACAGCTGCCTCCGTAGAGCATAATGGCTGCAGAAAAATAGCTACTAAAATCAGTGCATTTGGCATAACTGATGCACTTTTTCTTCTTCAAAGAACAAATAAAATCTAAACTATCAGTCAGGCTGAGATCCCCAAGATGGTCCAGTGCATGTCCCTACCTCTGAAAGGCGAATGAAATTCAAATTCTGAATCAAAAGAGGTGCCTAGATGCTTTCAAGTTCCATTCTTGCAGTATAAGAAATAGCCTCCATATGGTATAATTCTTACCTTATGTTTGTATAGTTTTCCACAGTTTACTAAACACACTCTCATAAATGATTTCTTTAATGACAACTGGGAACTAGGAAGGATTAAGTGACTAGCACAGGGTCTAATAACTCACAAGGCTGATGAATCTTAGATGAACTCTCTTGCCACCGCAAGGTGTTATATTCCACAACACTCCCTGTAGAAAATAAGCAAAAATCATTTATTCACTCATTTATTCATTTGCTAAATAGCAATTGAGAGTCTATTGCTCTGTATTAGGGATACAATGATGAACAAAATTTGATATCTGCCCTTAAAGAAGAAATTCTAGTGGAGAGGAGAGGCTTAAATATAAATAATGATCATTGGTTACGTTTCTCTGGAGAATCCTGACTGATGCAAATGCTGGAGGAAAGGGAGAAGCAGAAGGCAGTGATGACTCCCAGGTTTACAGTTTGGCACTTACAAGTGTTGGGGAGGTTAGTCATTGACCAACATCAGTACTGCAAAAGGAAAAAAAATCACTTTCCACTTAGTTGTTTTCCATTTCCCCCTCTTTTTAGCAAGCACAAATTCATCAAAGCTAGTTATTACAAACTCACACACATGTGTATCTAGTTCTCTTTCTCCAAGTGGGTTTGATGTCTGCTATATAATTTTCCTCACTATGTTGAGTTAAATAAATAACTAAATAAAGAACTAAATAACTGAAAGGACTTAAGTTCTGGTATAGACAGCATGTAAAAAAGCACTATAAAATCTTGAGCTGACAGATATCATTATGTATAGAGAATATAGAGAGGTGGGGCAAAGAGAGAACCTTATGAGATTTTATCACTTCCCAATTATGCTGAGACTGCAGTGGACTGCCAGATGTACTGTGCGAGACAAGATGACCAGGGCTTTTGTTTAACCCACTACCTCCAAGTCCCATTTTTAAATTGTGCACTTGACTCCATTTAAAAGATCAAATGTTGAAGTCCTGGAAAACAAGCAAAAAAAATATTTTTAGGCCCTTGAGAGAGAAGTGGCTACTTATGAAAGGAGCTGGGTCAGCACTTCACTTTCTAGGAGCAGGTGAGGTTATTTGTAGATTTCTCTTTTCTACCTTTTTCTCCTGCTAATGGTTTCCTTTAACATTATCTTCCCTTTGATGATTTCCCTGTTGATAGAGACTCCAAAGAAGGTCAACAAGAAAAATGAGATGCTCAAATGCTTCTCAGCTGACTTTAAAAAGATTTGTAGGGCAGCAAAGTTCTACAGCAGCCATGCAAAAGTTTCAAGCATTCTACGGACCCAGGAATATTTTCACTACGTGAGCTAACTAGCTTTTCCTGTCTTAATACTGTCTGGTAGGATGGCGTTTGTGCAAGTGTGCACATGCAGCCTGAATAAACACAGACCCAGTTAAGGAACTCAATTTCCTTACAGTATGCCCTAATTTCTGTTAGGAGATAGGTATCAGATACTCCAGAGATGGCATATGAGATGAAAAAGGGTTTACAAACTTCTAATAGCCATGGAACTTGTTTTCAAATAAAATCTTACACTGAAGTCCAATAGTATAAACCTAATACAAGTAGAAAGCTAGAATAGACCCCTTATTCAATCCCTTCTGTCTCTTGAAGAGTCCCTTAAACAAATCAATGAGACTCTTAAGGCTCCATAGCGGAAGTATGGAAACTACTCATTCAAACAATATGTGGAGTTTATTATGTACATCATAAGTTCACTCATGGATAATAATAGTTGGATTTTGAAGCACTTTTATTCTGAGTGTGGTACTAAATGCAAATATTTTGGATTTTAAAAGTAATCAGTTCTTACTGTACATAGAAGAAAGCATGTTTGATAGATTTACCCTGTGTTCAGTTGGTAAATAATATCTATTAGAATTATTGCCCAAGATACGTGATTAGGATTTTGATGGGTTAGCATTTCATGACAAAGTTACTTGGATGCATTCATTTCTGATAATATGACAGATGAGAGATCCTGAAATCTGCCAGGTAGAAAACATCTAGCAATATGGGGGATGGGAATACACACATACTTACACACACTCACACATACACACTTACTTACACACACTCACACATACACACTTCTAAATCAGTGGAAGAGAATGGAATAAGATAAGAATCATCCAAGGCTAAGAACAAAGAAGAAAAAACCAGTTTATAAAGGAAAATAAGCACCGAAATTGCCCTAAGTGCAGATATAAGGCTGTGTGACTAAGAGCTTCCACACGAGGCAGTTTGTATGAAGGAGGGGACTGTGAGCTAAGCCACGGGTTCTGCAGAGTAGATTGCCTTAGTCTTACCCACATAAAACCGAGCACAAGAAGGCTTGTACTATATGTGCTTGCAAAGTCAACTGTTTCAGGAATTTTGAAAGTTGGTTAACTTCACATTGGTGGCTTGAAATAAAGCTATGGTGAGAATATTACACTACAGAAATCCATATAGGCTATAAATCAGGGCCTCTTTTTTTTCCCCCCGGACAGTCATTTCTTAAACATTTACCAGTACATCACTGGCTACTTTATAATAAAAAGCCCGACTTAACACTAAACGAAAATCTCCACAGAGAGCAAACAGCAAAGGAAAATGTCTGTTTTAGTCTAAGCTCTATGTAGAAGGGGGGAAAAAAAACAATAAAACTTCCTCTGAGACTTCAAGGTCAACTTTAGCTCTCAACACATTTAGTCATGAATGCATATAATTATGTAAAGAGAAAATATTTCTAAGGCAAAAATTTTACATTAAAATTTAGAGTTAAATTTTAAATTACAATCTAGAGCTGGGTCAGGGATGGCATAAGATGAACCTAAAACATCTTGTGCCAGAAAGCAAGGAAGTGATCAAAGAATGATGAGGACATAGCAAATGACACAGAACCAGTTTGACAGAGCTCCTGGTCAAATCCAGGACAATCTGTATCATATCAATACAATAGAATGTTATTTAGCAATAGAAAGAAATAAGCTACTGACGCCCACAACAATATGGGCAAATCTCAATTGCATCATGTTTAATGAGACAAAAGGAGAACATTAAGACTACATACCGTATAATTCCACTTACATAAAACATCAGAAAAAGGAAAACTATAGTGAGAGAAACATATCAGTTGTTGCCAGGGGTCAGTATTGAAGGGCAGTGGACTGACTCCAAATGGACATGAGGGAACTTTTTAGGTGATGAAATTGTTCTCTTTTATGACTGTGGTGGTGACTTCCTCAATAAAGAGGACGAAAAGAAAAAAAGAGGAAAGCTATTGTCACTATGTTAACATCAAACAAAATAGACTTTAAGGTAAGAAGCACTACTGGACAAAAAAGGACATTTCATTATGATGAAGGCTCAATCTGCCAGGGAAATGGTAGAATTCTAAAGCTGTATGCCTCAAATAATATAGTTTCACTATATGCATAAAGCAAAAATTCTAAAAACTAGAAGGAGCAATAGATAATTCCGTAATCACAGTGAAAGTCGTTAATATCTTTTCCAATAACTTTTAGAACAAGTACACCTTTCACACAAGAATGAGTAAATTAACAAACAATTGGTAACAAACTTGACCTTACTGACACCCAACCACTGCAGAGTACACATTCTTTTCATGTGCATATGGAATATTAATCAAAATCAGCGATTTCTCAACATATTTTAGATAACTGAACTCATTCACAGTATGTTCTCTGAACACAGTGGAAATAAGCTAGGAAAAATGTTGACAAGAGATAACTAGAAAATCCCCAACTGCTTCTGTGATATAATAAAGAATATATCTGATCTCTTTTATTGGTTCCTGGTTCATGGCACAGAGAGCTTCAAAACCCTTGGAATCTCCCGATAGGATTGTCTTTTGTTTTTTATAGTGAGTCACTTTTGACTATACCTGAGTTTATGCTATAAGGTCACTCATGGTGAGCTCTTAGATAGTGTCAAGAGAGGAGCTGACCACATCAGAAAAAATAAGCACCTGATTAAAGGGTCCGAACTTTCAGCCCAATTCCTTGACTTCAGGGAAAGGAGCAGGCTTTTGAGTTCAATCATGTAGCCAATAATTTAATCCATCATTACTGTATAATGAAACCTTGATTAAACTCTGAACACAAGGCTCAAGAGAGCTTCCTGACTGGTGAATATACTGATGTATATATGTATATATAGAGAGAGGGTGGCTGCACCCTAACTCCATGGGGACAGAAACTCCTGTGTTTGGAATCCTTCCAGTCTTGCCCTATGTACTGCTTGTGGTTGTTTATTTGTAACCTTTATAATAAAAAAGTAAATGTAAGTATGGTGCTTTCATGAGTTCTGTGAGTCATTCCAGTGAATTACTGAACCTGAGGGAATTATGGGAAGCCCTGTCTTTGTATCCAGTAGGGTAAAAGTGCAGATGCATTGGAAAACCCAGGATTTGCAGGTAGTGTTTGAAATGGAGCAGTCTTGTGGACCCTTAACTTTTGGGGTCTGTGCTGCCTTCGTGAAGCTAACGTCAGGATTGAATTGAGGTGTCGGACACCTAGATGGTGTCAGAGAATAGATGTCAAAATGTAATGTGGAAGTTAAGAAATACACCTCTTGGGCTTCCCTGGTGGCGCAGTGGTTGAGAGTCCGCCTGCCGATGCAGGGGACATGGGTTCGTGCCCCAGTCTGGGAAGATCCCACATGCCGCGGAGCGGCTGGGCCCGTGAGCCATGGCCGCTGAGCCTGCGCGTCCGGAGCCTGTGCCCCACAATGGGAGAGGCCACGACAGTGAGAGGCCCGCGTACCGCAAAAAGAAAAAAAAAAAAAAGAAATATACCTCTTAATAATTTATGGATTAAAAAGAAAGACTATTGTATTTTAAAACATTGGGAGGTACAGTTGACCCTTGAACAACACAGGTTTGAACTGTGCAGGTCCACTTATACACAGATATTTTTCAATAAATATATTGGAAAAAATTTTTGGAAATTTGCAATTGTTTGAAAAAACTCACAGGTGAACTGTGTAGCCTAGAAATATTTAAAAAATTAAGAAAAAGTTAGGTATGTCATGAATGCATAAAATACATGTAGATACTAGTCTATCATTATATAGACATAAGTGAGTGAATTTAACATAAAGTTAATAATGTTAGTTTTCTTACTGTTTTATAACGTTACTTTCAAAGAATACTGTACAGTATGCCTCTCTGTCTCATAATTGGAGAAACTGCCTATCAGCTTATTATCACAGGTGTTTTTTTAATGTAACAATGTTTTCAATACTATATTATGAATATGACTGTAATACTGTATGCCATAAAAATTGTATAATAATTCATTCATTGGTGTATAGTCTGGGCTATCATAAAGCAATCTTATCCATTATACTAGGATACCATAAAGCAATCATATTGCTGCTTCTCTGTTATCAATGCATGAATGGCTACACCTGTAAATAATTATGAACTTATTTTTCACATTATCTTTTCATTTTTGATATCTAGTGTTAGTAATACATATAACATCTACAATGTTTTGTATCATATAAGAAAATATTGATGTAGATACTGACAGACGATTCATCTTATAAACAATGTAAGCTTACAGTATTGATAAATACAGTAAAGTACTGTAAATGTATTTTCTCTTCCTTATGACTTTCTTAATAACATTTTCTATACTTTATTGTGAGAATACAGTATATACTATATATAACATACAAAATGTATAAATCGACTTTTTATGTTATCAGTAAGGTTTCCGGTAAACAGTAGGCTATTAGTAGCTAAGTTTTGGGGGAGTCAAAAGTTATATGCAAATTTTCAACTGTTAGGGGTTTGCCACCCCTAACCCCCGTGTTGATCAAGGAGTCAACTGTAATTAGAAGTAAATTATAATGTTATGAACACAGCATATCAAAACTTGTAGGATACAGCTGAGCAGTGCTTAAAGATAAATTAATAGACATAAATGCATATCAGAATAGAAAAATAAAGGCAAAAAAATCTAAATTTTTACCTCAGGAAGCTAGAAAAGAATAGCAAACCAGAACAAAAAATGTAGAAGAAAATATATAATAATGATAATAGAGAAAAACCAAAGAAACTAAAAAAAGCATATTATAGGAAAAATTTTAAAGCTAAAAGCTGATTCTTTGAAAAGGTTAATAAAATTGAAAAATTCACCAGGACTGATTAAGAAAAAGAGAGAAAATACAAATTAACAAAAGAAAGAATAAACAGATGATGTCACTACAACTCCTACAGAAATAAAAACAAAACACAAAAAAATTAATATTACATGACACCAAAGACTGTGACAATTTAGATGAAATGAGCAAATTTCTGGAAAAATACAAAACTTTTATCAAAACTCTCAAAAGAAGAACCAGAAAATCTGAATAGTCCAGCATCTATTAAAGAAACTGCATATACAATTTTAAACTTTCTCACAAAGAGAATTTCAGGCCCAAATCACTTCACCATTCAATTTTTCCAAACTTCTAAAATAAAAATAATATACCAGTCTTGGAGAAATTCTTTCAGAAAACAGGTTAAAAAGGAAGTCTTCCTAACCAATTTTATGAAGATGATGATTAAATGTAATGTGGGATCCTGAGTGGGACCCTGGAGCAGAAAAGACATCAGGCAAAAACTAAGGAAATCTGAATAAACTACGGACTTTAGTTAATAATAATGTGTTAGTGTTGGTTCATTAATTATAGCGAATGTACCATACTTATGTAAGATGTTAATAATAAGGGAAACTGAGGAGGTATGTGGCAACTCTCTGTACTGTCTTCTCAATTTTTCTGTAAATCTATAACTCTTCTAAAAAACTGTCTATTAAAGACCTTGAGATAAGAATATTGTAGAAATATAATAAATATAGGGATACTACAATAAAATGACAGCTTTTATATTGAGATAATTACCAAAAACAAACATACAAAAATAGATCTTAAAATAAAATAGACGTTTGCATCCTAATGTTCATATTAGCACTATTTACAACAGCCAAGACATAGAAGCAACCTAAATGTCTATCAACAGATGAATGGATAAAGAAGATGTGGTATATATATACCACACACACACACATATTCAATATATGTGTATATGTATATTTATTTATACATGTACACACATGGACTGTTACTTAGCCATAAAAAAATGAAATAATGTAATTTTCAGCAACATGGATGGACCTAGAGGTTATCATACTAAGTGAAGTAAATCAGACAAAGAAAGGCAAATATCATATGCTACCACTTATGTGGAATCTAAAATATGATACAAATGAACTTATTTACGAAACAGAAACAGACTCACAGACATAGAAAACAAATTTATGATTACCAAAGGGGAAAGTGGGGGAGGGATAAATTAGGAGTTTGGGATTAACATATACGAACTACTATATATAAAACAGATAAACAACAAGGTCTTACTGTATAGCACAGGGAACTATATTCAATACCTTGCAATAAACCATAGCGGAAAAAATATATATACACACACATATATGAATCACTTTGCTATACACCAGAAACTAACAAAACATTGTAAATCAACTATACTTCAATAAAAATAAATAAATAAATAATAAAATAGATTTTAAGGCTGAAGAGTATTAGTAGGGTTAAAGAATGTCAGTGTATAATGATAAAAGCTTCAAATCGCCAGGGGGATATAGCAAATCTAAATCTGTAAGCACCCAAGATACAGATTCATCTAAAATATAGATTCAAATATCTAAAGCAAAATTGGACCAACCTATCAAAAAATGTATAAACTTGCCATCATAATGAGAGATATTAACTCACTTCTCTTACCATTTGATAGATCAAGTAGACAAAAAAGACAGAATATAAAATATTTGAACAATATAACTAATAAACATTATCTAGTGGATACACATGGAGCCCTGTACCCAATAATTGAAGAACACACATTCTTTTCAAGCACACATGAGACCAAAAAACTGATTACATATTGAAACACAGAGAGAGTAAAAATGAATTCTAAAAATCAGTTTCATAGAGATTACTTTTCTGGCACCAAGAGAATTAAGTAAAAAACCAATAACAAAAAATAACTTAAAGCTTCAAGTCTGGAAATTTTTTAAAAAGACCTTTAAATTACCATTGAATCAAAGAAGAATCATAACATCACTATATATATCAAGTGTGTGTGATGTAGCTAAAGCAGTACTTAAAAAACTACAGTTGCAAGTATGTTTATTAGAAAACAAAGAATGGCTGAATAATCATGAACTAATTATATAACAGAAGTTAAAACAACAGAATAAAATCAAAGAAGGTAAAAGATGTAAATAATAAAAAATATGGATGGAAATTAATGAAATAAAACTATAATAGAATCAACAAAACCAAAAGTTTATATGAAAAAATTAACAGCATTAACAAAATGTTGTCAACACTGATCAGAATAATAAATAATAGAGCAAAAACACCAAGAGTAAAAATGTAAAAAATGTAAAAGAACTAAAACATAGCAGATTAAGGGAATAATCAAGAAGTTACCAGGAACAAGTTTACACAATAAATTTGAAAATTTATTTGAAAAACTAACTGAAGAAGTAGGAGGAAAATACATATTATTCTGTAACCACAAAAAATTGAATTCATATTTAAAATTTTTTCTATGAATAAAATTCTAGGGCTGATGGCTTTAGAAGGTTAGTTTCACCAAACATTCAAAAATCAGATAATTACAACCTTATACAAATTTTTCTAAAGAATTGAAGAAGAGGGAATGCTCCCTAACTCATCCCGATCGATCCCCGACTGGAAAGGACAGTATGAGAAAGGAAAATCAAAAAGTCAGTCTTACTCCCAAACATTTTTTTTAAAACCATCAAATTGAACTTAACATTATATGAAAAAGACAGTATTTCATGGCCAAGGGTGGTTTATCCCCGGGATGCAATGTTATTTTAACATTAGACAATATGACAGTGGAAAGGGGCATAGGTAAACCCCCTGTTAAATTTCCTCTCCTGTGCTCAGAGTAAAAATTGAAAATGGATCTCCTCTTGCACAGAACTATGGGCACAGTGATAAGTCCTGTGTGATACCATGAAACATCCCGAGGAATCAGTATTTTCAGACGTTATATCTTTGCATCTATTTGGTTTGAGGGATAAAAATATCATCTTTCTCCACATTCCCTAATCAGAAGCATCTTCCTCACAGAATTCCAGTGTCACCGTCCAACCATTAGACACCACGAATTTGATTTAAAGGGACCATTTCCATGGGCCTCCGACTAAGGGTTATTAATCTGTAAGCACATACCAGTTTGCTAGATTATGTTCCCACGACAGCTAGCTGAGACCTAGAATCTGAGGGAACAGGACATAGGAATACAATTCCCAGTGGGAGGAGCTTCAGAAAATTGGGCCCTTCAGAGGATGAAAATAATGATCCCAGAATCACTGCTGTACTGGCACTTCCCTTAGCTCACAGCCTTATTAACGTGATGGGTGGGTGTTTTGGCCAGTACCACTATTCAAAAGTTTACAGAGTATTTAGTCCAGATATAGGATCCTGCATATCACATCAGATCAAGAAACCCACTTTACAGCAAAGGAGGTGTGGTGGTGGGCATGTAATCAAGGGATCCACTGCTCCTCTGGCATCTGCACCACTCAGAAGCTGCTGGCCTGATAGAACATAGCACTGCCCAGTTGAAGGTACAGCTGAGGCTCTAACTTGGAGACGATGCTCTCCAAGGATGGGGCACCATCCTTCAGAATATTCTCCAAATCAACACCCTGTATATGGTGTTGGGTCCTTCAAAGGTAGAATGAAGGAAGCAGCAGTGATCCCATTTACCATCAATCCCAGTGACCCTCCCAGGGATTTTATTTTTCCTGCCCTTGTAACTCGGCAATGCCAGCGTGGAGGCCCTGCTTTCCACTGGGAGACATCGAAAGAGTCTAATCAAAGTTAAATCTATGGCTGCTGCCCTGCATCTTCAGGATCCTTGCGTCTGGGAACCAGAAGGCTAGGAGAGGAGCCATGCTCTTGGCAGGGATCACTGACCCTGATTATTAAGAGGAGGTGGGACTGCTGGTGCACAACGGGGACAGGGAGGAAGACCTTGGTATCCAGGTGATCCACAGGACGTCCCTGTGAAGCAGCCACAGCCTGAGAAAAGCATGGTAACCAGGGATGAAGGTCTGGATCACCTCTCTAGGGAAGCCATCTAGCCCAGCAGATCTACTAGGTGAGAACAAGAGGAATTTAGAATAGAAGGTAGAGGAGGGAGATAATGATTATCCATTGTTATTCTAACACCAGTTGCAACTGCAAGGACTATAGTTTGTCCCACTAACATTTCACAAGGTTTGTCCACGAAAAAACCAAAGAAATCCTGAAGGAGTTGTTTCCAGATGGGATGATCTTATTATATAAACAGACCACCCCATGCAAAAGGATGATTGTAGCAGATACTGTGTTACACTGTACAAATCTCCTCCTTCAGGATTGAGTCCCTCATTGCCCTAGTGGCTGACAGTTCAAGGTGAAGTCCCTACCTAGGACCTATCTCAGTCAAAGGAAGCTGCCTCACCCGAGGCTGTCCCCCTTCCTGGATGCCGCATGCATCGCACGACTGACTAACAGTGTGGGTACAAAGACCTGGTTCCTTTACCTCAGCTCTGAAGGACCACCCCAGCTCCAAAGAGACCTTTTTTGTGACCCCATAACTTCCCCCTCTGATCAATCCTGCTGCCTTTATTTCTCACAGCTGTTTTTCCCAAGAGCACCCCCTGTTGGGGTGCTTCCAGCACTCAAATCTTTCTTGACAGAATGCAAATAGCATAAGTGCCCTTCTACTGTTTAATGAAGCTAAGATGTTTGAATATGTAATATGAAATAGAAAAATGTCTCTTTACATAGCAAATCTTTCCTATTGACTGATACTTTCATTAATAATTTAGATAAGCGTATGGAAATCTTAGCATTCAGTCTTTCATTAATTCAAAACCCTTTTCTTTATCACCTATAATGTACAGAACAATTTCAGCTCATGGGAATGCAGAGATGATTTAAAAACAGTCTCAAACCATACGGAGCTTACAATTAAATTGGAAAAAAGAAGTATATGGGGAACTTAAATATATAAAAATAGGCTCAAACACAGAAAGAACAGTATAAAGAAGTCTGGGGTGGGAACTTAGATCACTTCCAGTTGGGTATATCCAGTAAGTTTTCTTGCAGAGGGTGCCATTTCAGCTGGCACTTGGAAACAGGTGTGAGGGGGATTGTTGAGGAAGAGGTAAGTGCACCTTGAGCAGAGAGAACTGAATGAGGAAAGGCATCAAAGTGTTGCAATGTGGGGCTTACGTACGTGGGGCAGCAACTGCATTTGGCTGGGTTTGGGTTGCTGAGAGAGACGGAAGGTAGACAGCCTGGAAGGAGAGCTTGGGACTGCATTGTAAAGGGCTTTGAATGCTTGCTTAAAAATATTGAACTGTATACAAGTAAGAGAGAATCAAAGAAAATTTGAGCAAGCGAGTGATGATCTCAGATCTGTGTTTTAGGACAATAGCCAATGACCTGCGATCAGGAGGTGTGAATTCAATTCCCACCTCTTCTAGCTGTGTGTCCTTGAATAAATTTTATAACCTCTCCGTGTTTTGGATTCCACGTCTGGAAATAAAGCTAGATTTCAACTATTTTTCTTAAGCAAAGGGATAAGTTACTGACAATCAGAGATTATAGGGAATGCTGTCTCTGTAATATAGGCATTGATAATATATTGTCTGCTTATTAACAGATTCTCTGTTATTTTAATATTTATTAATTTATTGGCTGCAACGGGTCTTAGTTGTGGCACGCAAGATCTTTGCAGCATGCGGGATCTTTCCTTGTGGCTAGCGGGCTTCTGTCTAGCTTGTGCGGGCTCCAGAGCACACAAGCTCAGTAGTTGTGGCACAGGCTCTAGAGCGTGCAGGCTTAGCTGCACCCCCCAACCCCGGCATATGGGATCTTAGTTCCCCGACCAGGGATCAAATCCCCATCCCCTGCAGTGGAGGGTGGATTCTTAACCACTGGACCACCAGGGAAATCCCCCAGATTCTCTGCTTTGATAGACCCAAACTGTGGGGGGGATCCTTTCATTCTCCCAACCTGAGACATCAGTGAAGGCATTGAGTAGTTATGTTCTAAGATGGGAACTCTGAGTCCTAAACACCTCTGCGTGCATGTGTGTGTGTGTGTGTGTGTGTGTGTGTGTGTGTGTGTGTGTGTTGGTAGGGCTCAGGGGAGGCAGTAGAAGTGAGCGATGTCTTGATTGGTTCTTAACAATAATGGCTGCCTTGTATTACAGATTTACTATGCTCCAGACACAGTAATAAGTGCTTTAAACATATTTTCTCATTTAATCAACACAGTTTTGTAAGAAAAGTCCTGGGGAACATTAGACCACTTGTCCATGCATCTGCTATAAAGATGTTAGTAGGGAGAACAAAGCTTTATGACTATATAACTAAGGTATTTACCCCTTATATAGTGACTGGAAGATTCTGATTATAATCAATTAACTTAAAGAGTCAGCAGACACTGAGCCTACATGTAGTTAACTGATGGAGCAGTTAAAAGGAGCAGAGTTCAGTCCCAAGTTGACACTCTCCTCATTTTAAAATGATGAGAAGTTGTTTTGGATTCTAGCTTGGGAAAAGGAGTAAAGATGATTCATTTACTAATTTGCTGAATGACAGATATTTGAGCTGTGCATTGGTCACTGATGCTGGAGGAAATATATTCTTCCACGTTATTTTCTTTAATCTCAGAAATGTATCATGATTTTAATAATCCCGAGTATTTCTTTATGATACTAACAATAAGCCCCATTTTCCATCTCATCAGAAGCATCCAGGTTCACTGTAAACCCTTCAATCTCTCTGAGCTTCAGTTTTCTCATCTATAAATAGGAATAATTCTTAACTTGCAGAGATATTGTGAGCATTAGAAATAATGTGTGCAAGACACCTCATACACTGCCTGTCACACAGTAAGTGCTCAGTTAAAGGTGTCCATCCAATCACTCCTGCTTTACTTTCTATATAAGCAGATGGCTATAATTTTGCACAAGTAGACACATGCTCTTTCATTATAACATCTTCCAAACTATTTAGTTCCTTTATCATAATAAACGAAGAGACTTATAAACGTCTAATGGAAAAAGCTCAAGACACTATCTTCACGCTAAGATGTTGTGACTTGTAAGACTTTTGTGATGCGAACCCTATATAACACTTTTTTCAGCCCTCTCACCAGTTCCCTATCTGCAACCTTATATGGCAGCTAAACTTAGCTACTCGTACCGCTTCTACACATGATGTTTCCTCACGATACTGAAATGACATTTTCGTATTTTTATGCCTGGCTAATTCCTCTGCAAGCATTATAGCCTCCATAAAGTCTTCTACTCTCCATTCCCACCCCATTCCCCTGGCTGAATTTGGTACTTTTCTCCTGGGTTTCCACAACATTCCATGCTTACTTTGGCATGCTGAGTAACACACTGAATTGTTACAGATGGTTTTCTTAATTATTTCTCCCACTAGACAAGAAATCCTTAGTACTGGGGTATGTGTTTCTAATCTAAATATTTTCAGAGTCCTATACAGTCCCTGGCTCATGGTTGGTGCTCCACTAATGTTAATTGTTGAATGAGCATGAGGTGGGGTAACAAATGTCAATCATTTCCTCTCTAGGGACTAGTGCTATCAACATGGTACCCACATTCTTAAGGATTCTTATCCTTAAGAATGTAATGATAAAAAACATACCCTTTGCTAGTAAAGGCTTTTGGTTCTGATATTGACAACACGATATACATTTTGGAATAAACAGAAGTCCCTCATAATGGTAAGTCTAAGTATCTCTAATAACTGATAAAAAATGATACTTATTAAGGGATTTATCTAAAATTTTCCCAAAACCATATATTCAACAAGTTAACTAAAAGTCAAGCTAACAAAAAGTCAAACATAATAATATTTAATTTGGAGGTCCCAAACCATCTTCATTCAAGTTTTAAGGGACTACCTCCTGATTTAATATAAGGATTTTATTACCAAGTGAGTTAGTTCATAGCTACCTTATTTCTTTTCTTTTCTGATTTGTTAAACTTTAATCTTAGCTCCTTTGCTAAAATCTTTCTAGCCTAAGGAATTGTAATTTTTTATCTTGTTTTTTTTCCTTTGAAATCTGAAGAATTTTCAACATTTTGATTGTAATCATCTATAATGGAACCAAAATAAAGTCTTTACCAGTTAATAGGCCAAGAAAGGCATTTTGGGAACTTGAATTATGATAAAATATAAGCTGAAAATATTCAAAGTTGTAAACATAATGTGAATGTATAGTTAGGAAAATCCACTTGGTGATCTCAGGCTTGTAAATAACTCAGAATGATCTTTTCTTGGTTAAAAGCCAGTTTGCTAAATTCTATGACTATTTTTGGGAAAGTATGTATTTTAAAGGCCATGAAAAAAATCTAATGTTTTTCTTCTCTCTTTACTGTGGTCTTTTCCCTTTTATAAAGCCTGTCCTGTTTCACCCACAAGAGATTTTTTTAGAAGCGATTTTCTGGAAGAAAGAGAAATTTTCTTCATGCATATCAAAGAACGTGCTCTTATTGTGATGATACCATGGTATATCATGGCAAAAGCTAAAACTGTCTGATTTTAATCTACAGTTTTACCATCCCTGTGATGTGACTCCTTTTCAGTGTATCTATTTACTTTGCTTACAGTGTATCTATTTACTTCCCCCTTTCTGGCTACAGCAAGTTCTAGTTGAGATCATTTAGATGTAGGTGGTGTTGGAATCACCAAGGATAAGCTGCAGTGCTTTCTGCATGATAAGCTGCAGTGCTTTCCGCATGACTTGTCCTCCTTTCCACATTGATTCTAGACACGGAATTTAAGTGTCTCATGGTGGAAAGCATACTAGTCCAAGAGTCAAAACCACATGTTTCTGGTACTTCCTAGTTGTTCTTACCTTGTAAGTCTGTAAGGCTTCTACTGATTGTAGCACTATTATAAGGTAGAGGCCCCTTTTGTCTGAAGAGTTTTAAAAGGATTATAGTGGTCATGGTAGTTGATTTCCCCACAACATTCCTTCTCCAGATGATTAATCTAAGACAGTGGTTTTCAAATTTGGCTGTACATTAGAGTCACCTGGGAAATTTTTTAAACTCTGGGTGCCCTGGCTACACCCCAGACCAATTAAATCACAAACTCTAGGGGTTGGGTCCAGATACTCAATTTTTTTTACATTTTCCCAGTGATTCCAGTGTGCAGTCAAGGCTGAGAACCTTTGATCTTGGGAATGCCATGACCTTTGTTAGTAACCAGTTTATGAATGAGCATGTGATCCAATTCTGGCCAACAAAGTGCAAAGCAAAGGCTGCAGGATAGCTTTGGGAAAAGATTTCCTTCCCCCAAATGAGACAAGAAATATAAAGCAACTTGTTAAAAGCATGACGTTGAAAACACCTCTCAGAGGCAGACAGAGCTGCCAAATCAGACAAAAGTGCAACTAAAACATGGAGCATGCCCAACCTCTAAGCTTCCAGTTACCCAAGATTATAAATTTTCTTATTGTATAAATAAAATTCACAGTTTTTCTGTTATTAGCAATTGAAACATTCTAAGCAACTTGCTCCAAATAGGAAATATTGATTTTACTCCTGGCTGCTATAACTCTAGGTCTGTGATTCTCAAGCCTGGCTACATGTTAGGATGAGTATCACTTTCAAAAAAATGCAAAATCTTGAACCACACCCCAGACTTACTGAATCAGAATCTTTGGGGCAAAACTTAAGACTATATTTTTACAAAACTCACCAGAAGATTTAAACACGGCCAGGGCTGTGTGAGAATAACTACTTTTATAATAAGGAGAGAAAATAAAAGAAAATAGAGTTATTACGTCATGCAAATTAGGATGATTAGAAAGAATTTAAAACATTATATAGTATGACTTTATCACCTCACAGGTGCAAATATTGAGGTCCAGAGAAGTGAAATTATTTGCTTCTAGAAAAACATCTGTTTCTTAATACAAGTACAAAAGTTATGTCTATATTTGCATTTTGGTCTTTCTGCAACTGAATGTTTCTTTTGTTCTGAATCACTGGATTGGGATGTGGGCTTATAGATTGTGGACATACTTCTTTAAACAAACCAGCTTGGAAACTACCTGAACTAAATACTAAAAGATATATCAATATATTGTTCAGCTAACATGTAACTTATACCAGAGACTTGTTTCATGCATTCTTGTGCTCGGAAATATTATGAGTTAATTCCATTGGCATTTCCTTGCCCTTTGCTCTGCTGAGGTTGAATGTGGTTGGAAACCAGAGGTCTAGGGGGGAAATTGCCAATAGTTGAAACAATATCTCCTGTCAGGTTTGTTTGATCTCTTTGTGTTTATTACCCTTTAGATTTGTCCTTGGATACTTTTCCCCTACATTAGGATTCTTTAGCTTTCTACTGAGACCATTTTAGATAATTGACACCATATGAAAATTGGTGTTTAGGGTGGGGATTCTTATCTCACATACCAACTTCCATAGAAAGTCTTGTACGTTGTATCACCAGTGAGAAAAATCTGCCTCTACCTAGCCCAATACTGATATAATAATTATTATATTATAATAATGAATACAGTACCCCATTCTGAAGGGAGCTGCAAACAGAATGTCTTCATCAATTAGGTTCACATTTATAGGGAACTTGTACGTGGCTACTATAGTGTAAGTGGCAAAGTTCAGCATGTTGTTTCTGAGATGCAGTAATATATGCCTTCTCCACAGTCCATATAAAATTTGATGTTATCCGGGTGAAATTGTGGATCTTTGGACAGCCCTACTATTTATGGATTCTGTATCAGCTCAGAATCTGAAGGATGAGTATGTAGGGGTCTATGCTCTTCACACTTGGGTTATCTTGGAGTATGATGGATAGTGGTTTGGAGCTGTGGTCATGGAGGATTCATGCTCCTAATAAATATAATAAAATAATGTTTTTAAATTTTAAAATATTAGTACTTTGTTTCTGTTCTCCTGTTTCCAAGATTTTATCTTTTTGCCCCCTCAGAGCTAATCTCAAGGAGATTTGAGATACTAAAACTCAAAACATTGGCCATAAAGTAGGAAAATAGAAACCAGAAAAGGAAGCCCATTCTGTTCCATCCCTTTAGGCACCTTGGAAACTTTATGTAAGAAGTGTTAGGGAAACTGAGAATGTTTGGAAAATACTCAAATGAATACAAATTTAAGGTATTTGTTAAAATACTATATTGGTACAGCAATATCTTTGCATTAGAAACAATATAACCTCTGTGATAGCAAGAGTTAAGCCTAAATTAGTGTTTTCCAAAGTATAGTCTGCAGAACAATAATTATGCACAATACAAAATAAAGTTACATGAAAAATTTTAAGTGAGTAGTCTGGGGAAATTGAGTTAAACAAGACCTTTCAAAGTCTTTAATACTCTACTATAGAGTGTGATCATCCAAAAATGAGGCTCTAATCTGCCACCTTTTCCAAACATATTTGAGCATGTGATCTTTTTTTTAATGAAGCATTTTGCAGGAGTAAAGCTGATCTGTATCCTTCTGTGGTATCTCAAGGACCACAATAAAGACTTCTCTGAGGTGAAGTGGAGTGGATTTCTGAAAACAGGAGAGAAGAACCAGAGGCTAAAGGCTGGAACTGCACAGTGTGACTATACCTGCAGATAAGGAGCATTACAATGGCTCACCTCACAGACTGGATACATGTGTACACCAGTAGCATGGGGCTGCTGCTCTACCATCCCTTGAGATTTATGGGTGCCACTCAGTTATAGAAAACGTTATCTACAAATTATTTTCAGAATTTGACTTAATTTTTTATTAAAATGCCTACTTTTGTTTAAACACACAACACCCTCCTCCCCACAAAAACACACTACTTAACACCTTCCCAACAGTAGTAATACTTCCAACTGGTATCCAACAATTGAGCTCATTTTGTTGCTGTTGTTGATGTCATGAATTTGTGAGCCAACTTTCCTATGAAGATCTGGCTCTCAACCACATTAACTACCGAATGCATAAGAGGATCAAAGTGAGGCACCTCTTTCTGACTCTGGCCTTCTCGTCCAGCATTAAATTGATAACCATCATTTATTGAGCTTTCAACTGTAAAGCACCTCTGCATTACCTCTTCTCTTTATTTTTTTAAACATCTTTATTGGAGTATAATTGCTTTAAAATGGTATGTTAGTTTCTGCTTTAAAACAAAGTGAATCAGCTATACATACACATATATACCCGTATCTCCTCCCTCTTGCGTTTCCCTCCCACCCTCCCTATCCCACCCCTCTAGGTGGTCACAAAGCACCAGCTGATCTCCCTGTACTATGCAGCTGCTTCCCCCTAGCTATCTATTTCACATTTGGTAGTGTATATTAGTACATGCCACTCTCTCACTTCATCCCAGCTTACCCTTCCCTCTCCCCACCTCCTCAAGTCCATTCTCTACATCTGTGTCATTATTCCTGTCCTGCCCCTAGGTTCTTCATAACCTTTTTTTTTTTTTTTTAGATTCCATATATATGTGTTAGCATATGGTATTTGATTTTCTCTTTCTGACTTACTTTACTCTGTATGACAGACTCTAGGTCCATCCACCTCACTACAACTAACTCAATTTCGTTTCTCTTTATGGCTGAGAAATACCCCATTGTATATATGTGCCACATCTTCTTTATCCATTCATCTGCTGATGGACACTTAGGTTGCTTCCACGTCCTGGCTATTGTAAATAGAGCTGCAATGAACATTGTGGTACATGACTCTTTTTGAATTATGGTTTTTTCAGGGTATATGCCCAGCAGTGGGATTGCTGGGTCATATGGTAGTTCTATTTTTAGTTTAAGGAACGTCCATACTATTCTCCATAGTGACTGTATCAATTTACATTCACATCAACACTGCAAGAGGGTTCCCTTTTCTCCACACCCTCTCCAACATTTATTGTTTGTAGATTTTTTGATGATGGCCATTTGGACTGGTGTGAGGTGATACCTCATTGCAGTCTTGATTTGCATTTCTCTAATGATTAGTGATGTTGAGCACTCTTTCATGTGTTTGTTGGCAATCTGTATATCTTCTTTGGAGAAATGTCTATTTGGGTCTTCTGCCCATTTTTGGATGGGGTTGTTTTTTTTTCATATTGAGCTGCATGAGGGGCTTGTATATTTTGGAGATTAATCCTTTGTCAGTTGCTTCATTTGCAAATATTTTCTCCCATTCTGAGAGTTGTCTTTTCGTCTTGTTTATGGTTTCCTCTGCTGTGCAAAAGCTTTGAAGTTTCATTAGGTCCCATTTGTTTCTTTCTGTTTTTATTTCCATTACTCTGGGAGGTGGGTCAAAAAGGATCTTGCTGTGATTTATGTCATAGAATGTTCTTACTATGTTTTCCTCTAAGAGCTTTATACTGTCTGGCCTTATATTTAGGTCTTTAATCCATTTTGAGTTTATTTTTCTGTATGGTGTTAGGAAGTGTTCTAATTTCATCCTTTTATATGTAGCTGTACAGTTTTCCCAGCACCACTTATTGAAGAGGCTGTCTTTTCTCCACTCTATATTCTTGCCTCCTTTATCAAAAATAAGGTGACCATATATGCATGGGTTTAATATCTGGGCTTTCTATCCTGTTCCATTGATCTATATTTCCATTTTTGTGCCAATACCATACTCTCTTGATTACTGTAGCTTTGTAGTATAGTCTGAAGTCAGGGAGCCTGATTCCTCCAGCTCCGTTTTTCTTTCTCAAGATTGCTTTGGCTATTCCAGGTCTTTTGTGTCTCCAAACAAATTGTGAAATTTTTTGTTCTAGTTCTGTGAAAAATGCCATTGGTGGTTTGCTAGGGATTGCATTGAATCTGTAGATTGCTTTGGGTAGTATAGTTATTTTCACAATGTTGAATCTTCCAATCCAAGAACATGGTATATCTTTCCATATGTTTGTATCATCTTTAATTTGCTTCATCAGTGTCTTATAGTTTTCTGCATACAGGTCTTTTGTCTCATTAGGCAGGTTTATTCCTAGGTATTTTATTCTTTTTGTTGCAATGGTAAATGCAGTGTTTCCTAAATTTCTCTTTCAGATTTTTCATCATTGGTGTATAGGTATGCAAGAGATTTCTGTGCATTAAATTTGTATCCTGCTACTTTACCAAATTCATTGATTAGCTCTAGTAGTTTTTTGGTAGTGCCTTTAGGATTCTCTATGTATAGTATCATTTCATCTGCAAACAGTGACAGCTTTACTTCTTCTTTTCCGATTTGGATTCCTTATATTTCTTTTTCTTCTCTGATTGCTGTGGCAAAAGCTTCCAAAACTGTGTTGAATAAGAGTGGTGAGAGTGGGCAACCTTGTCTTGTTCCTGATCTTAGTGGAAATGGTTTCACTTTCTCACCACTGAGGATGATGTTGGCTGTGGGTTTCTCATATATGGCTTTTTTATGTTGAGGTACGTTCCCTCTATGCCTATGTTCTGGAGGGTTTTTATCACAAATGGGTGTTGAATTTTGTCAAAAGCTTTTTCTGTATCTATTGAGATTATTATATGGTTTTTATACTTCAATTTGTTAATATGGTGTATCACATTGATTGATTTGCATATATTGAAGAATCTTTGCATTCCTGGAATAAACCTCACTTGAGCATGGTGTATGATCCTTTTCATGTGCTGTTGGACTGTTTGCTAGTATTTTGTTGAGGATTTTTGCATCTATGTTCATCAGTGATATTGGCCTGTCGTTTTCTTTCTTTGTGACATTTTGTCTGGTTTTGGTATCAGGGTGATGGTGGCCTCGTAGAATGAGTTTGGGAGCATTCCTCCCTCTGCTATATTTTGGAAGAGTTTGAGAAGGATAGGTGTTAGTTCTTCTCTAAATGTTTGATAGAATTCGCCTGTGAAGCCATCTGGTTCTGGGCTTTTGTTTGTTGGAAGATTTTTTAATCACAGTCTCAATTTCAGTGCTTGTGACTGGTCTATTTCTATTTTCCTGGTTTGGTCTCAGAAGGTTGTACTTTTCTAAGAATTTGTCCATTTCTTCCAGGTTGTCCGTTTTATTGGCATATAGCTGCTTGTAGTAATCACTCATGATCCTTTGTATTTCTGCAGTGTCAGTTGTTACTTCTCCTTTTTCATTTCTATTTCTTTTGATTTGAGTCTTCTCCCATTTTTCTTAATGAGTCTGACTAATGGTTTATCAATTTTGTTTATCTCCTCAAAAAACCATCTTTTAGTTTTATTGATCTTTGCTATTGTTTTCTTCATTTCTCTTTCATTTATTTCTGATCTGATCTTTATGATTTCTTTCCTTCTGCTAACTTTGGGGTTTTTTTGTTCTTCTTTCTCTAGTTGCTTTAGGTGTAAGGTTAGGTTGTTTATTTGAGATGTTTCTTGTTTCTTGAGATAGTATTGTATTGCTATAAACTTCTCTCTTAGAACTGCTTTTGCTGCATCCCATTACCTCTTGTCTTTAAAACAACCTGTGGAAGTAGTCATTATTATCTTCATTTACAAGTGAAGAAACTGAATCTTGGATGGTTTAAGAAACTTGCCGAGATAACACAGCTACCTCCCAGTAAGTCTGTACTTCAATAAAGTTGAAGAAAGCGTATTGATGGCTTCAAAAGCTCAATAACAAGAAACAGTTACTCCCGATAACGTATTAATTTGTAAGTATCTAAGAAGTCAAAAATGACAGCTATTTCTCCTTCTTTCTCTTTAGGTTTGGTAAAAATCCTTTGAAATCCTCTATTCTTTGCAACGGCCAATTACACCAAACTATCAAAATGATCAAATCCAAAGTGTGTGTGTGTGTCTGTGTGTGTGTGTCTGTGTGTTAGGATGGATAAATGACAAAATATCTAAATTATTTTGGAATCAAAACCTTGCACTTATAAGCTGGTAAGCCAACCATGGGAAAAAATATATATAAAATTAATGCAATAATGGTGTTTATATTTTTATTACCCCATAATTATAACATTCCTGTGATTGTTTTTCTTTTCCTGCTGGCCTATAAAATGTTGCTGCCTCAACTTGTTTTAAACATCTACATTTGTAGGATTAGGACCAGTGATGTTTTGCCAGTTTCCGTGAAAGAGAAGCCAGCTGTACCGAACCCACCTTCTTTGATAAAGTCTTTCATTAATTTGACACCCGGCACTCTCATCTGTATTCTTTTCAGTGGAATTGTCGTGGTCTTTGACTAACAATACACTCTCTGTCATGGGAAATATGTCATAAAATTGGTTATTGTGCTGATTATTATACTTTGCTGTTATAACTTACATTAGTTATCCTCTTATTGTAAATAGTGATTTACTGCAAATTTAAGGTTCCTTATTTTTAGGCTTACATATTAAAATAAAACTTTCCACATGATCTTTTTCATTGCTATCACATTATTTATTCCAAAGGTACTTTTTATTTGTCCTTATTCATTTTGCACTATTTCAAATGCTACCAAAATTCACATTAAAGTATAGAGAAATAATTAAGTCTAGGTTTGCCAAGGAGGATTAGTGGGTGGTTACTTTTCTTCTTTCCCACAGAAGGATTGATTATAGAATTCCTGTAAATGCCAAGTTTTCAATGTGATCACATTTCTAGAAGTCCATTTTCTAGCAAGTTTTCAGGAATCACTCTCTTACGTTAAGAGAGGTATGTATGCCTGCATAAGTAAAAAGTGTCCTAACTAAAAATTTTGGGTTCATATCTAGGAACAAGAAATTGTTACTAAAAACTGTATTACCTTGAACCACCCACTTCTGTTATCAAGTAAAACACTTTTAGAATAAATAAATATTTAACAGTATATCTATTTTTTTTTCTGGCATGACCCCAATATTACTCATTATTTTAAATTAAATTATCTATTAAAACACTTTTAGCCTTTGCCTCAGAATTATTTTAATTATTTAAAAAATACGAAACATTAAAATTGTTAGTAGATATAGCCTGTTAAAGTTGGCCTCTGGGTTTGTCTGTTCTGCTTGGAAATGTTCCAGACCATTCTGACTTTGACCTTGTAATCCAGTATTTGCCAGTCAAAGCAGCATTGTATAAAGCATCCCATGTGTCTTCCTTGACCTACATCTCACCAGCTTTCCTATTCTCCCCTCAGTCTTCCCCTACCCGCAGGAGTGAAGGGCAATGACGGCAGTTCCATGATTTCTCCTTCGATTTTATAATAAAATGATGCTGGGGGAACAGGGCCAATGGACTAAATGTGGAGATGAGCACTGCTCTAGATCTGTACTGCTTATTTATTGTCTATCTCAATGCATAGTCCACAGACAATTTATAGCTGAAAACACATGTCTGATGCTTGTTTAAAATGTGGATCCCTGGATCCCAACACAGACCTACTGAACTCAGGGAAATTCTCTGGAGTCTGCAATTTTAACAGGCTCCCCAGCTGTTTCTCATGCACAGTGAAGTTCAAGAACGGCTGTTCTAGATGGCCAGACACACTTCACTGCACATGCTGCAAAAAAAAGAGGTACACTGGAGACTTCTCTGAAGATGACAAAATGAAGAGTCCCTTGAATCTCTTCCAGAGAAATTTCCCTGAAATAGTTTTAAAGCTAACAAGACCCAAAAATATCCTGGGCAAGAGCAATAAATGCCAAAAGTAAGCACATACTAAGCTGTGACATTTTAATAAGTATTTTAACCTCAAAAAACATTTTTACCTCTAAAATGGAATTACGATCACCTCCTCATAAAGGGGTTGTGAGGGATAAACAGAAAGCACATAAAGAAGCTAGCATAGCACCTAGTATATAGGCAGCACTTAAAAATTGTCCACACTTCTTCACTCTTTCCACTAAGATTTTTGTCAGCTTCTGCTCACCCGAAGCTAGGAGTGCAAGCTGAACATTTGCTGACATTATACCACTGAGGTCTGAGCCCCCTCCTTATGAGGCAATAGGGTTTGATATTGGTCCTAAACCCACAATTTTGGGGGCATTAGTTTCAGAGAACTTACACTTCTGTACTGATTGCTGGTGTTAACACAAATCTACCCTGCCTCCCATCTTTTTTTTTTTTTTTTTTTCTTTTTCCCTTTTGCGGTACGCGGGCCTCTCACTGCTGTGGCCCCTCCCGTTGCAGAGCACAGGCTCCGGACGCGCAGGCTCAGCGGCCATGGCTCACGGGCCCAGCCGCCCCGTGGCATGTGGGATCCTCCCGGACCGGGGCACGAACCCGTGTCCCCTGCATTGGCAGGTGAACTCTCAACCACTGCGCCACCAGCGAAGCCCCCATCTATTTTTTATATCCACCCAGACCTCCCAGGAACTATGATTCAGGTACTCTTCAGATACCAACTATTACTGAGGCCTAGAAGCCCCTACTGAGGCCTCTTGATCCCTTACATGTCAATGTCCACTAGCCTAAGACTCACACTCACTCCTCCACTGAGGCTCCATCCTGCTGACTCCTGTCTATAGAGAGATTCTCCTGTGGGTCCCAGTTCCCAGTTATTTCCCTGCTGGCCACAGGAACTCTCCCTCTCATCCCAGAATATGTCATAGCTTGGAATGTACACCACCACTTTCTACAAGCCTCCATACGAAATGGTAAACAGTGAATATACACTATCCCTTGCCCTTTGGCCCCTCTCCCCAAGCTTGCTCCTCTACTTATGCACTGTCTTGCCTCCAGCTTTGATTCAGGTTCCTTTCATATTTATTTACATCACAGGCTAATCAAATGAAAATTAACACACACAAAACAAGTGACAGCACAGAATGACAAAAGTTTAAACTGTGTGAAATCGACAAGCATCTAAAACAGGGGGAAAAAATACCTATTACAACTTACTGTCGAAAGAGCTAAAGTCAGGTAATTTTCAGATTTCTTTTATGTAAACACCAATGCTAACAGAGTTGTCACAGAGTGACAATTGTATCTCTCTCAAGGAAAAAATAAAAGTAAGACCCAGGAGTTTTATACCAAACCAAGCTGGGTATAAAGGGAAATAGGATATTATCTGATTTCTAACATTTCAGAAATATACCACTTGAGTGTTTTGTTTTGTTTTACTAAAAAGGTAAGCATAAAAAGAAATTCTGAATATTGAATAATATTTTCCCATTTCTAATAGATAGTCAGGGATATGTTCCCATAGGTAGCTAGAAAGGAGAAACAACAGCCACTTGAAAAGAAGTTTCTGCTTTTTGTTAGTCTTGGTGTCTTTTATTTCCCACATGTATGTTTCAGAAAAAGGTGATAAGTATGTCATCTAGTCGTATTTTGAATAAATGTTCAAATGATAACAGAGTTAAATGCTATGTCTTAGAGGAGTCTCATTGACTCCATGGTAGCTGAATATATTGGGTTGGCCAAAAAGTTCATTCGGGTTTTTTCCATAACATCTCATGGAAAAGATCCAACGAACTTTTTGGCCAACCCACATAAAGCCAATCAATACACAGAAGTTGTTTTATTGCCAATTTCCTCATTAGAATTCACAGTCTGGAAGAGTCAGCTAAGAAATTTTCAGGTAAGAATTCTACTTTATAAATTAAGAAACTGAGCTTAGAGAAGTTATTAGTCTTTTTAAAAAAAGTTTATTAGAGTATAGTTGATTTAAAATGTTGTGTTAGTTTCTGCTGACAAGCAAAGTGAATCAGTTATACATATACATATATCTACTCTTTTTTAGATTCTTTTCCCATACACATCATTACAGAGTATTGAGAAGAATTCCCTGTGCCATACAGTAGCCCCTTATTAGTTACCTGTTTTATATATAGTAGTATGTATACGTCAATCCCAATCTCCCAGTTTATCCCTCCCCGCCCTTTCCCCTATGGTAACCATAAGTTTGTTTTCTACATCTATGACTATATTTCTGTTTTGTAAATAAGTTCATTTGTACTCTTTTTTTAGATTACACACATGATATCATATGATATTTGTCTTTCTCTGGCTGACTTACTTTGCTCAGTATGACAATCTCTAGGTCCATCCATGTTGTTGCAAATGACATTATTTCATTCTTTTTTATGGCTGAGTAATATTCCATTGTATATATGTACCACATTAAGAAGTTACTAGTCTTAAGTCACAATAATAGTGATGGAAGAAATGGGTTCAAACCCTGCCTTTATGACACCAGAGTTGGTGGCTTTGACTCCTTTGTTGTCACCCCCATATTGAATGGGGAACACAAATATGCCCTATGTCATGTGCACAAAATGAAATTAATTTGTGTGCAGAATCTTCTCGTGGAGCTCTTTTGCTACCCAACATGATCTTAATTGATGTTTGTTCTGATGATGTGGTGGATTCAAGGGTCTATTTTCATTTGAGCTGCTGAGGAGCATAAGGAGAAGGTGGGGATTTATAGTCCTTTACACACTGTATTGAAAGCATATGCTTATAAATTACAGACCTTCCCTGTTAGTCTGCGACCATTTAGAAGGCATGATCTTCCTTATTTCTTCATTAATGGAACCTTTCACTATGTATAACAAAGAATGGCTGATTTTGTAATAAACCTTAAGATAAGAGAGGCAAACCTGCCCATAGTATTTGTGAAGCCCCGGGGCAAAAATATAAATGAAAATTTCTAGTTCATGGCCTGCCCCCTTTTTTTCCCTCATGCTCCGCTCAGTCCTATACTAAGTTTCAAGGGCCCTCAAAACTTGTATGTGGACACTCCAACCTGTATGTCAAAGGTCTGTCTACATACACCCCATGAAAATAGACCTCAATTGGCTACTTCTCAGGCCTGGGATGTGTCCAATGACATCACGGTGCCCCTTTAGGAGGACCAGGGAGCATGCTCATGCAGCCCTAGAATAGGGTTTGTGTCCACACGGGACAGAGAACTTTGAAGACCTGTGTATCAGACCATGTCTAGAAGAGGGATTCATAGTGTCTGGTTGGGCCTAGCTTCCTTGATCCCCTTAACTCTTAGGATTCCGTGGGAAGGGACACACCACAGGAAGGCTTTAAAGTGTAGGATCTAAACATGCTACTGGATCTTGCTATGACCTACTTTACAGAATGAGGAAATGAAAACTCAGATACTTTATGTGCCTCATTCAGGCTTTAAAAACTAGTGAGAAGATCTGAAGCAATGACTTCTAATGTCAAATCCAAGACATTTTCCACTACACCAGCTGTACCATTGTGTTCCTATAGGGAACAGTAACAAATTATCCAGAATATTTAAAAGCAACAGATTCTCTCTTAGCTTTTCTCTGCAAGCAAGGCTGCGTTCTCCCTCTGGACATCATCAAAAGGTTCACATCAACTTTATAACCTCTGGGCCTCTGACCTCTAAAGCAGAGAATGGGGCTGATTGAGCGATAGTAAATTTGTAAGGGCTTCTGTCTCTTGTGGAGCAGGACTGTCAAAAGTGATGCTTGTTGTGTTGAAAGAAAATTGAAGTTTTGTAAGAGCTGTAACCAGAGACTTCTTCTTATCATAATATGTCACTCATCCCAGTTGGTTTCCAGTCAGGACGGGATTGTGGGAAATGAGCATTTTCTTTCTTAGCAATTGCAAAGACCAAACTGAACATCAAGGAGTTCTTACGACTAGCATCTCTGGGTTCTAATTAATTTCCCATTTAAAGATTAGCTTCATTTAGTTAGGTTCTATTGTAAACACAGAGAAGAATATGTTAAAATGTTAGGAAAGACTAATATTAGTACCAAGACTAGGTTTTCATGTTTTAATTCTCTTTGTGACAGAAACCTCTAAATTGAAGAGAATTACTTACTAATCTTTTATTATTATTACTATTTATTGAGTATGTACCAAAGTCAGTACTATATCAAGTACTTTACATTTTCTCCTTTAATCTGCACATAACTGGGAGATAATTTTTTTTTATTTTTTAATAAGTGAAGAAAATGAGGCTCAAAAATTTTAAGTAAACGCATCCAAGGCTACTTAGCTAAGAGTGGTTAAATTGGGATTCAAAGCTAGGCCTGCTTTCCCTCCCTTAGTTGTTTGCCTTTTATTTTAAAAATCCATCTAATGGAGATAAAATTTTTGCTTTTACTTTATTCACCAATCTATTCCAGATCCTAGTTGATGGTTTCAATGCAAGGAAGAATGGATAATATTTACATTATTAACCCTATGAGAGAGATGGTATTTCTCATGTAATTTTATACTCCCACATGTGTATTCATGATGCTTTGGGAAGACAATGATTTTCTTTGATATCTGTCTTGACTATCCAAAAGAGAATAAGGATGCTAAAAGAATAAAGACAGAGTACTGGGCTTATATTTGAGAAATATGGGTTTAGACTTGTGAGCCTAATATATATGTTATATGTTGCTAAACACCATGTGATAGGTAAGCAACAACTCTTCAGGTGTATGTGTGGGTTGGTGCAGAACCTGGGCAGGTTTCTAGGTTTCCTTCTAAATATTCCTGGCTGTGCTATAAATCCCAGGAAGGTGACCTACATTTCTTGGTCATTTCTCATTCTGTTTTCAGCTCAGCCTGGTGGCTAGTTGGAAGCTCTCACACAGACTGCTGGTCATTGGGGCTTCCCTGCCACGCAGACCCTCTGCCCTTCTGGGAGCAACCTCTCCCGCTGGCTAAAGTAAGTCATTTTTCCCTTAGGGAACCAAATCCAAACACTAGACCTTCTCTCAAAGCCTGTAATTAAATCAGGCGGGCAGGTCAGCAGTGCCACTGGGTCAGGAAACAGAAGAAAAAGGAAGTGGAAGAAGTGGCATTTGTTTCTTGGCTGGCGCTGGTTCTTCTCAGAGGGAGGCTCTGGCAGCCACACAGTGGTGTCCCTGTGCCCAGAATATTCATGCTTGCTTGGGGGCTGCCAGCTGGCTCCGAAATGGTGCTTCCCAATCAAGGGCTTTCGTGCTCACTCAGCACTTAAGGCTGAAGCCCTTTCTGGTGGTCTGCTGCTGCCTGAAGATCTTTTTCTGAATTCACCACCTCAGATTATAACACAGTAGAGCTTCTCATACTCTAACGTGCATCACACTCGCTCGAGGGGCTTGTTAAACAAAGACTCCAGGACTCCCGCCCAAGGATTCTGGTTTAGTGGGGCCTGAGAATTTGTGTTTTTAACAAGTTCCCAGGTGATGCAGATGCTGCTTGTTTATAGCTACAAAAGGCTACAGGTGGTCAAGGGAGGAGAAATGAGTTGAGGTCAAGTGTCTAGAGACTATGAAAACAAGGTGTCTTAGAGAAGATGCATAAGAATTCTGTGGTGCCTTAGACATAAAATCTGCCCCATAATTTGCTTTCAAAACATAGCTGAGGGCATTGTTTATATCAACAATTGAGTAACTAAGGAAAAACTGTCCCTTTTCTAATTACATAGCATGAAATGCATGAATATCAAGTGTACAGTTTGATGAATTTTGACGAATGCACACACCCATGTGATCTATAACCTTATAAGATATAGAACACTTCTATCTCCCCAGAAATTCCCCTCATGCCCCTTCCTAGTAAATCTCCTCCTACTCCTCCCCTCCAGGAAACCACTATTTTTATTTAGTTTAAAAAAGTGTTTTCTTGTTCTAGAACTTCATATAAATAGAAGAATACAGTATATACTCTTTTGTGTCTTGTGTCTTTCACTTTGCTCGGCATGTATTTGAGAGTCTTCATGCTACTGCATGTTTAACAGGTGCTCCTTTTCGTTACTGAGTAGTGTTCCAGTGTATTAATATCATACAATTTGTTTATTCAATTCTCCTATTGATGAATGTTTTGATTGATTCTAGTTTTGGGCTATTTGAGTAAAACTGATATGAACATTCTTGTCTAAGTTTTTCTGTAGATCAGAGGGTAGGTATATTTAATGAAAGTGGTTGTGTCATTTCACACACATAGAGAACTTCTAATCCTCTCCAACATTTCAAGTTGTCAGGTTTTAAAATTTCGGCCATTCTGCTGGGTATGTAATGGTATTTTTACCAAGTCCAAGCTCATACTGCTCACCACACAACAGGCCAAGAAATCGAGAGACTTTATTTGGAAAGCCAGCAGACAAAGAAGATGATGGACTAGTGTCCCAAAGAACCATCTTTCCTCAGTTAGAATTTAGTCTTCTTTTATCCTAAAAGGGGAGGGGGTAAAGTCCTGGTTCTGGCAGGACTCCAGAGGGGATGTGTTAATTTCTTCCTTCCTGCAGCCATTCACAGGTGGGCCTGGTCAGGATGTTTCCTGTGAGCTAAACAAAGGTTTTTAGCTTAACAGTCATTACCTGGGAGGCAGGGTTCCCAGAGATGGACCATTATGTATAATTTAAGCTTATAGGCAATATCCCTTTAGTGATTAACTTGTAATAGAATACAAAGGTTCTTCCCAATTACAGTACCCCATTGTGACTTATTTTTATTTATTTATTTATTTTTAACATCTTTATTGGAGTATAATTGCTTTACAATGGTGTGTTAGTTTCTGATATATAACAAAGTGAATCAGCTATACATATACATATATCCCCATATCTCCTCCCTCTTGCATCTCCTTCCCACCCTCCCCATCCCACCCCTCTAGGTGGTCACAAAGCACTGAGCTGATCTCCCTGTGCTATGCGGCTGCTTCCTACTAGCTATCTATTTTACATTTGGTAGTGTATCTATGTCCATGCCACTCTCTCACTTTGTCCCAGCTTACTCTTCCCCCTCCCCATCTCCTCAAGTCCATTCTCTACGTGTGCACCTTTATTCCTGTCCTGCCCCTAGGATCTTCAGAACCTTTTTTTTTTTTTTTTTTTAGATTCCACATACATGTGTTAGCATAGGGTATTTGTTTTTCTCTTTCTGACTGACTTCACTCTGTATGACAGACTCTAGGACCATCCACCTCACTACAAATAACTCAATTTCGTTTCTTTCTATGGCTGAGTAATATTCCACTGTATATATGTGCCACATCTTCTTTATCCATTCATCTGTCGATGGACACTTAGGTTGTTTCCATGTCCTGGCTATTGTAAATAGTGCTGCAATGAACATTGTGGTACATGACTCTTTCTGAACTATGGTTTACTCAGGGTATATGCCCAGTAGTGAGATTGCTGGGTCATATGGTAGTTTCCCATTGTGATTTAAACTTACGTTTCCCTGATGACTAATGATGTTGAGCACTTTTTCTCGTATTTCATGGCCATTCGTATACTTTTCTCTTTCTTCAAGTTTTCTGCCCACTTTAAATATTCTGGACTGTTTGGCTTTTTATTATTGAGTTCATTATGTATTATGATTATAAATCTTCTGTTAGATATACATAATGCAAACATCTCTGCAACTGTGTGCTTTTTCATCTTCTTAATGATGTCTTTTGATGAGCAGTTTATAATTTTGATAAACTCTATTTAATTTTTTTATAGGTAGTATTTTCTGTGTCCCTTGTAAGAAATCTTTAAGTCACAAAGATATTCCCAGATATTTTCTCTTTCTATAAGCTTTGTAGTTTTAGCTTATTTGAATGAATTTCAGTGTATGGTGCAACTTTGTAATTTTTAAATGATTTCCTTTTTGTCTTAGTTACCAGGGATATCAGAGTCTAATTTTAAAGTTATGGCCATTATGTTAACTTTTATGGCTATCACATTTGCATTCTTCTTTTCCTTACTGCTTGTTTTCTATTTTTATTTTTTCTTCTTATTGTATATTACTTTTATTTAAGAGGGGAAATATTTATACTTATTATTAAATAAGTAGGATTTCCTTATTTATCCTAGTAGATAATTAGACTTAAAATTTGCTACTTCCAATTATCTTCTGTTGTAGAATATGAAGAACAGGTGGGACCCCAGGTGAAGGCATTAGAGCTGATCTCTGGATAATAACCACCCAACTGAATAAGAAAAATTTAATTTAATGAAATATCAGATTAATGCCTCCTGTAATCAGTGGGGGGTCCAAATGCAGTTCCTGATCCCTGTCAGAGAATTTCCCTGATTCTGTCTCACCTATGTTTGTTTTTTGTCCAAGTGCCTAGAATTCCACCTCAATATGCCACCAGTTGGGCTTCTACCTGTTCTTTTTGCTCAGGAAGATAAAGAAAGTTAAAAGGATGTGTTTTGTCTCACCATGCCTTATCTCAATATTAACACACCTGTGTTTGCAGTACAGTATGAGGAAGAATAAGAATATGAGTCAGATGACCTGACAATATATTTCCTCCTAGCAAACAAGATGTGTGTGCTGGCCCACCTGTCTTTACACTAGCCCTACCTTACTACAAATAATCAAACTCCATCACACAGAGCCTTGTATTTATATATTCATTTATTTACAACAATGTTTAGTATATCAATAAGATTTCTCACAGGCTTCAACATAATTAAGGCAGGCTATTTACTGTGCCAGATACCAATCCTGATAGCTTTATTGTCCAGCCAGCCTATCTCTCTTCCAAATAAAATTTAGTAGAATGCAACTGAGTAGAAGTGATGGTGTTAGAAAGATAATCTTAAATCTTTTATAATTTATAAGAAATTTAAAATAAGGAGAGAGACCTTCAAGATGGGTGCAGAGTAAAATGCACCTTCCTTCCCACAAATACATCAAAAATACATCTACATGTGGAACAACTCCTACAGAACACATACTGAATGCTGGCAGAAGACCTCAGACATCCTAAAAGGCAAGAAACTCCCCACGTACCTGGGTAGGGCAAAAGAAAAAACAGAGACAAAAGAATAGGGATGGGACATGCACCTCTGGGAGGGAGCTGTGAAGTAGGAAAAGTTTCCACACACTAGGAAGCCCCATCACTGGCAGAGATGGGGTGTAGGTGGAGGGGAAGCTTTGGAGCCATGGAGGAGAGCGCAGCAACAGGGGTGCAGAGGGCAAAGCAGAGAGATTCTTGCACAGAGGATCAGTGCCGACCAGCACTCACCAGCCCGAGAGGCTTGTCTGCTCACCCACCGGGGCAGGTGGGGGCTGGGAGCTGAGACTCGGGCTTCAGAGGTCAGATCCCAGGGAGAGGACAGGGGTTGGCTGCGTGAACACAGCCTGAAGGGGGCTAGTGCATCACAGCTAGCTGGAAGGGAGTCCGGGAAAAAGTCTGGACCTGCCCAAGAGGCAAGAGACCATTGTTTTGGGGTGCACAAGGAGAGGGGATTCCTTCCCCATCTGCCGACAGAAGGCAGAGCACTGCCTAAGTGAGCTCCAGAGATGGGTGCAAGCCACAGCTATCAGCTCAGACCACAGAGACGGTCTTGAAATGCTAAGGCTGCTGCCGCTGCCACCAAGAATACTGTGTGCAAGCACAGGTCACTAACCACAACCCCACCCACACCTCTGCCCCGCTGGGAGCCTGTGCATCCTGCCACTGCCAGGGTCCCGTGATCCAGGGACAACTTCCCCGGGAGAACACAGTGTTCCTCAGGCTGTTGCAACATCATGGTGGCCTATGCTGCTGCAGGCTCGCCCTGCATTCCAGTTATGACTACTGTACCCCTCCCTCCCCCCGGCCTGAGTGAGCAAGAGTGCCCTAATCAGCCGTGGCTTTAACGCCCTCCTGTCTGGGAAGGGAACAGATGCCAGAGGGTGACCTACACACAGAGGTGAGGCCAAAACCAAAGCTGAACCCCAGGGGCTGTGCGAACAAAGAAGAGAAGGGAAATTTCTCCATGCAGCCTCAGGAGCAGTGGATTAAATCCCCACAAGCAACTTGATGTACCCTGCATCTGTGGAATACCTGAATAGACAATGAATCATCCCAAAATTGAGGTGGTAGACTTTGGGAGCAAATGTAGCCTTGGGGTTTGCTGTCTGCAACTGATTTGTTTCTGATTTTTATGTTTATCTTAGTTTAGTTTTTAGCGCTTGTTATCATTGGTGCATTTGTTTATTGGTTTGGTTGCTCTCTTCCTTTTTTATTATTACTATTTTTTAATGTTAATTAATTTTTTTTTCTTTCTTTTCTTCTCCCTTTTTTTTTGAGCCATGTGGCTCACAGGGTCTTGGTGCTCCAGCCTGGTGACAGGCCTGAGCTTCTGAGGTGGGAGAGCCAAGTTCAGGACACTGGACCACCAGAGACCTCCTGGCCCCACATAATATCAATCAGTGAGAGCTCTCCCAGAGATCTCCATCTCAGTGCTCAGACCCAGCACCACCCAACGGTGACCAAGCTCCAGTGCTGGACGCCCCATGCCAAACAACTAGTAACACAGGAAAACAACCCCACCCATCAGCAGAGAGGCTACCTAAAAATCACACTAAGTTCACAGACACCCCAAAACACACCACTGGATATGGCCCTGCCCACCAGAAAGGCAAGATCCAGCCCCACCCACCAGAACACAGGTACCAGTCCCCTCCACCAGGAAGTCTACACAAGCCACTGAACTAACCTCACCCACTGGTGGCAGACACAAAAAACAATGGGAACTACAAAACTGCAGCCTGCAAAAAGGAGACCTCAAACACAGTAAGTTAAACAAAACGAGAAGACAAAAATGCAGCAGATGAAGGAACAAGGTAAAAACCCACCAGACCAAACAAATGAAGAGGAAATAGGCAGTCTACCTGAAAAAGAATTCAGAGTAATGATAGTAACGATGATCCAAAATCCTGGAAATAGAATGGAGAAAATACAAGAAACATTTAACAGGACCTAAAAGAAATAAACAGCAAACAAACAATGATGGACAACACAATAAATAAAATTAAATATTCCCTAGAAAAAATCAATAGCAGAATAACTGGGCAGAAGAACGGATAAGTGACCTGGAAGATAAAATAGTGGCAATAACTACTGCAGAGCAGAATAACGAAAAAAAAATGAAAAGAATTGAGGACAATCTCAGAGACATCTGGGACATTAAACACACCAACATTTGAATTATAGGGGTCCCAGAAGTGGCAGAGAAAAACAAAGGGTCTGAGAAAATATTTGAAAAAATTATTGTTGAAAATGTCCCTAACATGGGAATGGAAATAGTCAAACAAGTCCAGGGAAGTGTAGAGAGTCCCATACAGGATAAATCCAAGGAGAAACACGCCAAGACACATATTAATCAAACTATCAGAAACTAAATACAAACAAAAAATATTAAAAGCAGCAAGGGAAAAGCAACAAGTAACATACAAGGGAATCCCCATAAGATTAACAACTGATCTTTAAACAGAAACTCTGCAAGCCAGAAGGGAGTGGCAGGACATATTTAAAGTGATGAAAGGGAAAAACCTATAACCAAGACTACTCTACCCAGCAAGGATCTCATTCAGATTCAACGGAGAAATTAAAACCTTTACAGACAAGCAGAAGTTAAGAGAATTCAGCAGCACCAAACCAGCTTTACATGGAATGCTAAAGGAACTTCTCCAGGCAGGAAATGCAAGAGAACGAAAAGACCTACAAAAACAAACCCAAAGCAATTAAGAAAATGGTAAAAGGAACATACATATCAATAATTACCGTAAATGTAAATGGATTAAATGCTCCCACCAAGAGACACAGACTGGCTGAATGGATACAAAAACAAGACCCGTATATATGCTGTCTACAAGAGACCCACCTCTGACCTAGGGACACATACAGACTGAAAGTGAGGGGATGGAAAAAGATATTCCATGCAAATGGAAATCAGAAGAAAGCTGGAGTAGCAATTCTCATCTCAGACAAAATAGACTTTAAAAAAAAGACTATTACAAGAGACAAAGAAGGACACTACATAATGATCAAGGGATCAATCCAAGAAGAAGATATAACAATTGTAAATATTTATGCACCCAACATAGGAGCACCTCAATACATAAGGCAAATGCTAACAGCCATAAAAGGGGAAATCAACAGTAACATAATCATAGTAGGGGACTTTAACACCCCACTTTCACCAATGGACAGATCATCCAAAATGAAAATAAATAAGGAAACACAAGTTTTAAATGACACATTAGACAAGATGGATTTAATTGATATTTTTAGGACATTCCATCGAAAAAAAACAGAATACACTTTCTCCTCAAGTGATCACGGAACATTCTCCAGGATAGATTATATCTTGGGTCACAAATCAAGCCTTGGTAAATTTAAGAATATTGAAATCGTATTAAGTATCTTTTCCAATCACAATGCTATGAAACTAGAAATCAATTACAGAAAAAAACTGCAAAAAATACAAACACACAGAGGCTAAACAATATGCTACTAAATAACCAACAGATCACTGAAGAAATCAAAGAGGAAACCAAAAAATACTTAGAAACAAATGACAATGAAAACATGATGACGCAAAACCTATGGGATGCAGCAAAAGCAGTTCTAAGAGAGTTTATAGCAATACCATCCTACCTCAAGAAAGAAGAAACATCTCAAATAAACAACCTAATCTTACACCTAAAGCAATTAGAGAAAGAAGAACAACAACAACAAAAAAAACCCCAGAGTTAGTAGAAGGAAAGAAATCATGAAGATCAGATCAGAAATAAATGAAAAAGAAATGAAGAAAACAATAGCAAAGATCAATAAAACTAAAAGCTGGTATTTTGAGAAGATAAACAAAATTGATAAACCATTAGCCAGACTTATCAAGAAAAAAAGGGAGAAGACTCAAATCAACAGAATTAGAAATGAAAAAGGAGAAGCAACAACTGACGCTGCAGAAATACAAAGGTCATGAGAGATTACTACAAGCAACTATATGCCAATAAAATGGACAACCTGAAAGAAATGGACAAATTCTTGGAAAAACACAACCTTCCAAGACTGAACCAGGAAGAAATAGAAAATATAAACAGACCAACCACAAGGAATGAAATTGAAACTGTGATTAAAACTCTTCCAACAAACAAAACCCCAGGACCAGATGGCCTCACAGGCGAATTCTACCAAACATTTAGAGAAGAGCTAACACCTATCCTTCTCAAACTCTTCCTAAATATAGCAGAGGGAGGAACACTCCAAATTCATTCTATGAGGCCGCCATCACCCTGATACCAAAACCAGACAAAGATGTCACAAAAAAAGAAAACTACAGGCCAGTATCTCTGTAAACATAGATGCAAAAGTCTCAGCAAAATACTAGCAAACAGAATCCAACAGCACATTAAAAGGATCATACACCATGATTAAGTGGGGTTTACCCAGGAATGCAAGGATTCTTCAATATATGCAAATCAATCAATGTGATACACCATATTAACAAACTGAAGGATAAAAAACCATACGATAGGGGCTTCCCTGGTGGCGCAGTGGTTGAGAGTCTGCCTGCCGATGCAGGGGACATGGGTTCGTGCCCCGGTCCAGGAGGACCCCACATGCCACGGAGTGGCTGGGCCCGTGAGCCATGGCCGCTGAGCCTGTGCGTCCGGAGCCTGTGCTCTGCAACGGGAGAGGCCACAACAGTGAGAGGCCCACGTACCGCAAGAAAAAAACCCCAACAAACCATACGATAATCTCAATAGATGCAGAAAAAGATTTGGACAAAATTCAACACCGATTTATGATAAAAACTCTCCAGAAAGTAGGCATAGAGGGAGCCTACCTCAACATAATAAAGGCCATATATGAGAAACCCACAGCCAACATCGTTCTCAATGGTGAAAAAGTGAAACCATTTCCACTAAGATCAGGAACAAGACAAGGTTGCCCACTCTCACCATTATTATTCAACATAGTTTTGGAAGTTTTAGCCACAGCAATCAGAGAAGAAAAAGAAAGAAAAGGAATCCAAATCGGAAAAGAAGAAGTAAAGCTGTCACTGTTTGCCGATGACATGATACTATACATACAGAATCCTAAACATGCTACCAGAAAACTACTATAGCTAATCAATGAACCTGGTAAAGTTGCAGGATACAAAATTAATGCACAGAAATCTCTTGCATTCCTATACACTAATGATGAAAAATCTGAAAGAGAAATTAAGGAAACACTCCCATTTACCACTGCAACAAAAAGAATAAAATACCTAGGAATAAACTTACCTAAGGCGACAAAAGACCTGTATGCAGAAAATTATAAAACACTAATGAAAGAAGTTAAAGATGATACAAACAGATGGAGAGATATACCATGTTCTTGGATTGGAAGAATCAACACTGTGAAGATGACTATATTACCCAAAGCAATCTACAGATTCAATGCAATCCCTATCAAACTACCAACGGCATTTTTCACAGAACTAGAACAAAAAATTTCACAATTTGTATGGAGACACAAAAGACCCCAAAGAGCCAAAGCAATCTTGAGGGAAAAAAACATGGAGCTGGAGGAATCAGGCTCCCTGACTTTAGACTATACTAGAAAGCTACAGTAATCAAGAAAGTGTGGTACTGGCCCAAAAACAGAAATATAGATCAATGGAACAGGACAGAAAGTCCAGAGATAAACCCACGCACTTATGGTTAACTTATCTTTGATAAAGGAGGCAAGAATATAAAAGGGAGAAAAGACAGCCTCTTCAATAAGTGGTGCTGGAGGAACTGGACAGCTACATGTAAAAGAATGAAATTAGAACACTTCCTAACACCATACACTAAAATAAACTCAAAATGGATTAAAGACCTAAATATAAGGCCAGAAACTATAAAACTCTTGGATGAAAACATAGGCAGAACACTCTATGACATAAATCACAGCAAGATCCTTTCTGACCCACTTCTTAGAGAAATGGAAATAAAAACAAAAATAAACAAATGGGACCTAATGAAATTTAAAACCTTTTTCACAGCAAAGGAAACCATAAAGAAGACGAAAAGACAACCCTCAGAATGGGAGAAAATATTTGCAAATGAAACAACTGACAAAGGATTAATCTCCAAAATATACAAGCACCTCATGCAGCTCAGTATCAAAAAAACAAACCACCCAATGCAAAAATGGGCAGAAGAACTGAACAGGCATTTTTCCAAGAACATATACAGATTGCCAACAAATACATGGAAGGATGGTGAACATCACTAATCATTAGAGAAATGAAAATCAAAACTACAATGAGGTATCATCTCACACCAGTCCGAATGGCCATCATCAAAAATTCTAGAAACAATAAATGCTGGAGAGGGTGTGGAGAAAAGGGTACCCTCTTGCACTGTTGGTGGGAATGTAAATTGATACAGCCACTAGGGAGAACAGTATGGAAGTTCCTTAGAAAAATAAAAATAGAACTACCATATGACCCAGCAATCCCACTACTGGGCATATACCCTGAGAAAACCGTATTTCAAAAAGAGTCATGTACCACATTGTTCATTGCAGCACTATTGATGTTAACCAGGATGTGGAAGCAACCGAGGTGTCCATCCACAGATGAATGGATAAAGAAGATGTGGCACATATATACAATGGAATATTACTCAGCCATAAAAAGAAACGAAATTGAGTTATTTGTGGTGAGGCGGATGGAGTTAGAGTCTGTCATACAGAGTGAAGTAAGTCAGAAAGAGGAAAATACTGTATGCTAACACATATATATAGAATCTAAAAAAAAATATGTTCTGATGAACCTAGGGGCAGGACAGGAATTAAGATGCAGACGTAGAGAATGGACTTGAGGACAAGGGGAGGGGGAAGGGTAAGCTTGGACGAAGTGAGAGAGTAGCATTGACATATATACACTATCAAATATAAAATAGATAGCTAGTGGGAAGCAGCTGCATAGCACAGGGAGATCAGCTCGGTGCTTTGTGACCACCTAATGGGGTGGGATAGGGAGGGTGGGAGGGAGACGCAGGAGGGAGGACATATGGGGATATATGTATACATATAGCTGATTCACTTTGTTATACAGCAGAAACTAACACAACATTGTAAAGCAATTATGCTCCAAAAAAGATGTTAAAAAAATAATAAAGTTAAATTACAAAAAGAGAAAAAAAATAATAAGGTCTTTGGATACCTTTGCACTTCATTAGTAATGCATTTCTTGTCATAGACCTCACAGTCTACTGTGGCATATAGGATGTCTGGACTCTCCTTTGAGTTACTGACTTTGATTACTTGTTGAAAAACTCCTTTTTATTATATTTGATCTTTCTGGTCTGCCATTTCTCCTATGCCTTCCTGTTTCTCTGAAAATTATTACTCATATGCATTGAACCTTTAAAAAAAAAGCCTCAGAGAAGGTTCACTGATTCTGAAGAAATAAATTTGGCACTAGTACTTGGAGAATAAGGAAGCATCACAAGAAAGAGTGACCTTGAATAGAATCCAGCATCTACCATCAAGAACAATTGATCTGCTGCTTTTTCTGGGCAATTTACTCTAAAGTGAGACAGAGAGAAAACTAATATGGTCGAAAGAGGCAGGAGATAGAGGGATTTCATTTCCAGAAGCTAGAGCTTTTTTGGGGACTCACCAGCAGTTGTGATAGAAATAGCACAACATAGAAGTCTGTTGTGCACAAGATCTCAAGCAGGTTTCTTTCACTAATTCACTTTACTTCCTTGAAAAGGGAAGAGGACTAAGAAGTACTATGTGTGTACTATTTATCAGACATTCGATACATAATTTTAATGAAAATCTCCAGGGTGTGCCTAGCAGTTAAGTATTCTCATCCCCACTCCACAAAGGAGAACACTAAGGCTCAGAAAGTTTAAGTAACTTGTCCAAGTTTACGTGGTTGCTAAGATACAGTTCAAGGCTGATTCCAAAACTCATGTCCTTGTACAAAACCATACTGGCTCCTTAATCTTCAGTCTGCTTATCTGTAAAGGGAAGGAGTGCTAGCAGATGCTTTCTGATGTCTTTCTGGTCTCTAGCACTCTGTCATTTTACAGGCATAGGGACATGAGGGCTGTAAGAGATATGAGTAATAGAAATACACAATGTGCTTTATCTTGTGACACAACTTTCCTTCTAACTTAATGTTATCTTCCTAAATTATAAGGGGAATGGATGTCCAAGTCCAAAGTTGTAAGAAGATACTACTTCAGATTTAGATCCAAAACAGCAATACAAAGGCTGCATATTCTTTCTTTCCATACTTTGCCAAAAAGATCTTTAAAAATAAAAATATAGGGCTTCCTTGGTGGCGTAATGGTTGGGAGTCCGCCTGCCGATGCAGGGGACGCAGGTTCGTGCCCTGGTCCGGGAGGATCCCACATGCCGCGGAGCGGCTGGGCCCGTGAGCCACGGCCACTGGGCCTGCGCGTCCGGAGCCTGTGCTCCGCAACGGGAGAGGCCACAACAGTGAAAGGCCCACATACCGCCAAAAAAAAAAAAAAAAAAAAGACAGTTTTAGTGTGAACTTCAGTACTAACTTAAACTTCAAAATTTTAATAACTGAACAGTATCATGGTTACACATCACTTTAAACAATGAACATTTGATATGTATAACTGATTCACTTTGTTATAAAGCAGAAACTAACAACCATTGTAAAGCAATTATACCCCAATAAAGATGTTAAAAAAAAATGAACATTTGTTTTATGCCTATGCATACATTTCAAATGCATGCTGCTGTTTTTCCTATTCAAATGTTTTCTAATCTTGTTATGTCTTGGATGTTTCCAACTTTTATAAGAATGTGAAAAAGAACCATTTTATCTTATCTACTAAATACAGAAGCTATATTCTATGGCTGTATGGGGGGCTGAAGAAGATTTCTTTATAACCAGTACAACTTCCCCTGTGAGGTTTTGGACTTTGCTGTAGATGTTAACCTGATAGACACAAAGGCCACAAAGTATCCAGACTAACCTGGGTCCTGGATATCTGAAAGCCCACCCTGGCAGCATCCAGAGGATAGTGTGCTCCTTTAGATGGTTACCGTATTCATTGCTGGGAAACTAGTCAAGGCAGAGGATTCTCCATGGAGTACTCTGCAGCTGGAAAACCAATTCCAGCCCTGAAAGTAATGGTCTTCAAACTTCCTGTTTGTATACTCCCTCAAGGAATTTGAAAATCAATATAACTCCTTGCAAAACTTTAAGGTGACATCTAAGATTTGTCTAAAATGTAAATAATTACAAATTAAATAATTTCCAACTTATTTTAAATATTAACTTTTAAAAATAAAATTGTTATACAATTTTAAACTGCCTCCTAGAGAATATAAATACCAAAGTGATTTAATCCCCTATTATCATCCATCTAAAAGAATAGCAGTTCAAAAATAAGCTCTTATTTAACAATTGGAAATTTTAAATTTTCGTTTTATTTTTTTGAACTCGTTTCTCCATTTCCCTTCCTCATCAGGTTTTATTCTAATTTCATACAATCTTATTTATCTAACATAATATAATTTTATTCTCTTTTTAAATAAGAAAGTAATATATTTATTTCCTTATTATGCTTAGTGCACTTGTCCCTGAAAGTGACAGTGTGAGTAAATCCTAAACAGAGAAGCAAGGGAAGAAGTTTTTCCCTAGTAGTGATGACAGTAAGGAAGGTGGTAAACACACAGGTGTAATGAGGCCAAGGCAGAGGCCAGCTATTTTCTCTAGCTGGTCCAGGCCATGGTCTGCCCACCATTACATCTTCTAACAAGTACATTCTGCGGTGATGGTGATTGCTATTCCCACTCATCTTTCTGTCAGTCTTCACAGAAAAATCAATATAATTTTATTCTGGAAAGTCTCCATTAAGGACTATTATACTTCTTCACAGCAAAAATATAAGCCAAATTTACTTTTAAAATTTCTTAAGCTCTAAATGTTAAAAAAATTTCTCCTAATATTACAGTTATTAGTAGTAAACAGTTGAGAAAAAGAGTATATTACTGAGTTATGTTTAATATAATTGTGTTAAAATATTGATAAATATATATTAAAAGTAATAATAAAAAGTAATATTTTAAAAATACCTCTTTTGGGGCTTCCCTGGTGGCACAGTGGTTGGGAGTCTGCCTGCCGATGCAGGGGACACGGGTTCGTGCCCCGGTCCGGGAAGATCCCACATGCCGCGGAGCGGCTAGGCCCGTGAGCCATGGCCGCTGAGCCTGCGCATCCGGAGCCTGTGCTCCGCAACGGGAGAGAGGCCACAACAGTGAAAAGCCCGCGTACGGCAAAAAAAAAAAAAAAAAAACCACCTCTTTTTGTATGTGTATCTCTCAATGAGATGGATCAGCCAGGATTTTTCCCCATGGATCTGAATATGAATATTACTTACTACTAGAATAAGATAGGGGTTTACTATTAATTCTATTCTTGTCATTTTAATTGAGGTTAGTGCTAAAATCCTTATTTGTAGATGGGGATGGAAGGCCTTTCATTATAGTTATGACACAATTCTTGGACTTTTAAACAGCTTTTATGTCAAAATTTATATATTGGTATATCATACGAAATTATTTTTAAAGATCTATCAGCTGAAAATTTATTTAACCCTCCTTCATTTCTGTGGAAAGCAAACAATTAGAAACTGTCTGTGATTTGTTACACAGACATGAGATCCTCCTCACCGTTTTACACCAGCACAGCCAGCATTTTCAGGTATCCCTGTGTTTGGTATCACTGCTAAAATGCTTTCACTCTAGGGCAATGCAATGCATGAAAAATACATCTTTCTTTTGTAAGTCTGCCCCAGATCCACAGACTCTTTCTTAGGGAAGAATTCACAGGAAAGGTGTGGCTCTGAAAATATCCTTAGCACTATCTATGTGCTTGGAAGGTCTCTGTAAACCCCTATATGAGTACTCTTTTTGAGGACCACTGTCTTGAAGCATCTGTGGTCCCTTGGTGGCCTAAGAGTTTTTAAAGGACAAATAAATAGGAAGATGGGCTGTTTTCATGGCTCTACTACTGATGACTTTTCTATAATATTTTAGTTAGTGATTTTTTACAGTCCTGCCTTGAGGTAACTAACACAATGTCAGTGTAATATAGTAGGAAAGGACTGGATTTAAGAGTCCCAAAGCATGATTTCATCTATTACTCCTGCTTCTAATTGGCTGTGTGCCTCTAGAAAACATTGCCTTAATTCTCTGGGCCTTAGCTTTCTCATTTGAAGGCCGCACTAGAACAGTGTTTCCCAAAGATAATTGGCATAATTTTAGGTGGTATATGTGTAAACTTTGTTATACATTTCTTTTATTGTTTATAAGGAAAATCAGCATACTAAATCTATGATTCTTGAATATAGTTTTAAAAAGGCATCTAAAAGGGGGAATATTTAAGATTTTTTAAACATATAATCTACCAAAAAAACCATTAAATAACTAGATATGTAAAATCCATGAACGTGGTATGAGAATTAAGTTTGAGAAACATAGAGTAGTTACAATTACTATGGTTCCACCAAATTCCAACATTGTATGATTTTATGAAAAAGAACTGGAAGAAAATAAAAAAGAAGCGAGGAAACATGGGAGAAGAGAGGGAGGGAGAGAGGAAGAACTTTAAGAAGGATATATATTTCTCAGTAGGCTTGTAAAGTGCCATAGTCATGGATATCAACCCACATCAGAAACTCCAAAAAGCAAGTTCAGGCAAATTATTCAGTTAAGCATTCATAGACAGATGTTTTAAAAGCAGAATAACAATTATGCAAGTCAGGCTTTCTTAACCCGCTGAGCATGAGCTAAAATCTTCACCATGTCTACACAGCCAAGTGATGTGGCAATTTGATGTAATTACCTGGGCAAGGCAGGCAAATAACACCACAAAACTTGGGGGACTGAGTTACATACATACATCATTGATCTTTACTGATCAAATTATCCAGGTAATCTGTTTACCTCTTTGTCACATGGCCTGTCTTACCACAGCCAATTCCAATGCTGGAATTTTAATTAAGACAGTTTACTGAGAATAAATGCCCTCCAAATAAGTGTGGGGTTTTCCAGATTAGTAAAGAAATTTAACTTTTTAAAAGTTAATCACTACACAGAGATAAAGAATACATTGAATTACTCTGTATTAATGTGAGCAATTTTCTAAGCCTTGTACATCTTGGGCGTAATGTGTAAATACATTCAGCTAGTGATATTAAGATATTCTTTTGCTTCATTTTTTACGTTATTATGGTCAATTTCCTTGAACTCTTTTAAGTAAGATATGAGTAAATTCTACCTTTGTTCTTCCTTCCTGTGTCCTAATCTTTCTTTTAGAATCAATAAATTGAAAACTGTTCACCCAAATAAAAATATTTTAACGTGCCCACAGAGACACAATACACTCACACATGCACACACAGGTACACATAAATAAACACCACCAAAGTTTCTTTTAGAAATGCCATAGTTACTACATACTAAAGATGGATCAGTCCAAAAAGTATGCAAAAAATGAATCTTGGTTATGCCTTCAGCTAATGCCTTGCTTGTCTTCCTGTCCTATATTCTAACAAAGAAAGAGAGATCACCCTATGTGGTACAGCCTTCAGTGTCTCTTGGATCTCAAGTGCCTTTTCTTTAAATAACCATAGTAACTTTATATTTGTGGCTTTACAAAGCACTTTCCATTTTCTCTATTTAATACAACAACCTTATGTGATAGTGACACCTAAAGAAAATCTGGTCAATTTCTCTGAGCATTTCCTTTTGCTAGGAAAGTTCAGGATATTAAGACAACAATACTAATAATAGTAGCCATTTATTGAAAACATTACTACTAGAGAGTTTTATGTATAAAAAATCTTTATTATTCCTCACAACATTGTAAAGAGATGTTTTATTTTATAGATTAGTAAGCGATGCTCTAAGAGTAACATGCCCTGAGGCATACAGATAGTAGTGGCAGAGTTGGGATTTGAACCTAAACCAATCTTTTTCTGAAGCCAGAAAAACTTTATTCTACTCCACACCACCCCCTTATTATTAATGATTACTGCTTAATGTTTGTTGAATGAAACCTAATTCTCAGACATGCTCTTTCCAGATGGGCTTTGATAGCAGATGTCCGTTTGAATCCCTTAGGTAGCTAGGATCAAGCGGAAAAAGGTTGGAAATTTTCCAATTGACTATGAGTAATAATGAGGCAATCTGGGTAATATATAAACCCATTCACACCAACTCTTCTCCAAATCCCCCGGAGCATTTTTATTTAGCAGGGCAACAAGAGAAGGCTAACTGGGTTCCTGAAAGGGAAGGTGGAGCAAGAGGAGCTTTGCTCTAACACGAGCAGGTCATTCTATCTCCAATATAATCCGGGAAGGGTCTGGTTTTAATAAGTGTCAGTCCTGAGACCACCCAACATTGATTGAGCCATACCACTATGGTAGATCTCTATTCCCCTAAATACCCCAGAATGAAGGGAAGCTGACAATGTGAACACTCAATGGTGAAATATCTAAGGATAATTCTCCTTGAACACATGCAGGTTTGTCATACGCATTAATGTAAGTAACCATGTGCTATAGGTATTCTGAGTGAAGACCTGTTAAATTTATGTGCAAATTACCAAAGACTATGCTAAACAATAACAGCAGTAAGTCCACGTTCAGACGATGGAAAAAAGGAATGGGTTTATTGCCAAGAGGGAGTTAGATAATGCTTATAAGTCACACTGGGAAATAGTTGCTCCATATTGCTCCATATTAATCCATAACATCCCTTTGTAGCAGAATATGGCATGTTTTATTCTTCCCTTTTTCCAAGTTAGGAAACGGGTTCAGGGAATAAATAAAATTTACTGAATACTAATGTGTCCCAGGCTCTAGGAAATAGCTCACATTATCTTATTTAACCCTGTCACAAGCTTAAGAGGAAAATTTCATTGTTACTCTATTACATAAGGAAGTTAAAGGTGGAGAAATAAATCACCAAAAGTCATGTGGCTGGTAAGTGGTCCACTGAGGTTCTAGCACAGGCCTGTCTGACTCCAAAACTCCGTTAGCACCGTGCTGTATTTATTTGATAAGAATTTAAGGGACTTGCCCAGAGTTCCCAATCTCAAACCCATGTCTGTTAATTCCGAAGTCCTTTATTTTTCCGTAACCACAGTCTCCTTAATATTGAATCTGGTAATGGATTTTACTAAAGGAAGAGTAGATTCTTCCTCTTGAAGCATCTCTGAAGTGAGGTTATTACTCTATGATGGCTTCCATCCAGATAAGAGGCATATCCACCAGAAATAAGTATTTTCTGAGCATCCATCTGCCCCACACTGTGATAAACACTGCTAAACTCACCAAAATGAACCTGACAGCTAATGGAATTTCTAGCAGCAAAATGCTTTTCTAAAACCAATGAAAATAAGTGCTCGTACCTTTTCAGTTCTCAGGTTTACTGTAAAGAGGAGTAGGGAAATCAGATGATTCCATTTCCCTTTGTACTGTTTGAGGAACAGAGGTGAAAGCCCAGCTTTTTGTTTTTGAATCATAACCCTTGGACAGTAGGTCAGGCAAACTGGTGGTCACCTTCAGGTCCCAATCTGCAGAGCAACCCACCTCAGGAAGCCTCGTCATTCAGGGAGGTGAGGTGCCAGGTTCCACAAACCGGGAATTGCTGGGGGAAGGCCTCATCAGCCAAGAACAGCACAGCCAGCAAGCGGTAGTGGGAGGTGGAAGCAAGCTCAGGGCTGGCAAGAGGGAAGAGTGAGTCACCCCTTTATGTGGAGTGGTTATTCCAAACACAGCGAAAGCGAGCAAGCACTTCCTTCCCCTGACTACTCTGACTACTGTGCAACAGCCCCTTTGTGTAGGCTATTGAGTCACAGGACAGAAAGGCTTTAGAACCGAGGGAGAGGACATTGCTAGTATATAGTGTAATACGAGTTTTACCGAGATTAATTTGGTCTGGTAAAATTTCAGTCTGCCGTATAAAGAACTTATCTCTTTGTTTCTAAAACCCTTCCCCCACTGCTCCCTATTCTTATTCTTAGTGGTGATACCAATTGAGAGGTGTCCATATTTAGCAAGACCCTTCAGCGGAGTTAATCACTAAGTCAACTAATTTTAGTAAAAAGATTTGTGTGTGCTTTTGTGTGATCATCTTACTTATAGAATGAAAATGCCATAAAGAGAAGATTATTAAACCCATTGGTGGTTCCAGGAATGCCTGGTTGTTTCATAAGAACAGAAGATTCAAATGCTGGGTCATATTGGAGCTATCTGGTCCAGTCTGAATGGATCTAGCTTGACTGCAGAAAGCAGATGGAAAGCACTGCTATTCCCACTGGCTTCAACTTGGGGCCTGATTTTGTTGGTATTTCAGCATGCTTCCTGCTGCCTTTCTGTGCTCTTCTGGAAGCAGAGCCTAGAAGCCTGAAGACTACATTTCCTAGACCTCATGTGAGTTCTGGTTTAGGATCCTCCAATAAGAGACACTTGTATGAGATCTGGAAGGTGAAAGAGAAGCCACCATTATTGCTTTGGCAGTAGCCAGATGCAGAGAGTCTTTGGCTGACAGGGACTTGAGGTTCTGCCAGTGACTTCTGAGGGCCCTCCTGCAAATCATCCTCTTCGGCACCGCAGGCAGCTGATATAACCAAAGGAGGTTCCTTACAACTCCTGTACTTTCTGATTTCCTGAATTTAATGGTAGTTCCTCTGATTTTTCTTGCCTTCCAATGTTTTGTAATTCCCTAAATTAAATTCCTTCTTGGTTGAAATACCTAGAGATTGCTGTTTTCTTGACCAAACCCTGCCTGGTACCTACTTCAAAAGGGCAAAGAATGTATCCAAACAATTTGCTTTCCACAACTTATTAAGGGTCTATTTCCATCTAGCTATTCATCTTTTTTGAGTTTTTTATATTTTCATTGCTTACTTCTTGTGGCAATGAACTACAAAATGTACTACCCTGGCATAAAGTGTATTTCATATATTTGCTCCTATTAAAAACTATTCCAAACTCCAGGGTATCTCTGGTATATTAATTAAATGTATATTCATCTACCTTATGTCCTTTATCTCATTATGGTTATTGATCATATTTAGGTTGAAGTATTTTGGTTGTTTAGCCTGTTCTTAGATCAGAGGATATCATTTTTTAACCTGAATTTCAACTTTTAAATTTAGTTGTCCTTCTCTGAACATTTTCTGAACAAAAAGTAGAAGGACAGAAAGATAGAACTGAGCTGAGTTCTTAACAACAGCAACCAAAATTGTGAAATATGTAAGCTGACTAAAGAGGTGAGATAAGACTTTGAGATAAACTATCTCTGTGAATTAACTTCCTTCACCAAGATCAGTCTTAATCTTTGCTCCCGCCTTACTCTTTTACATTTATTTTATTTTCATTTCCCAACCTCCAAAGGAACTATACTTATTTTAGATACTACTTACTTGAAGTTCAATACTGTAGGTAATAGATTTATTCTGAGTAGCTTAAACTCTAAACTTTGTCATTCGATAAGCATCGAATCAAAATGGAGTGAATAAAACAATGAATTTGACATTGTTGGGTATGCTTTACTTTTGCATGAAGGACACTATACTAACAGCAATGCTCTGTGAAGACTGTGGATGATGTTGTTTGATTACCTGACTTTCATACAAAGTAAGAGTTTAGGTGTTCACTGCCCAAACTCTATCATGTCTACTTCCTTTGGGTTGTACCATGAGACTTTCAGGGTAAATCAGCAGGCACAAATTGGAAGCCCAGACCACAAACCAAAAACAGTCTAGAGATTTAGTCATTCACTCATTCAAAAAATATTTATCAAGTTTCTCCTATCTGCCAGATTCTGTTGTAAGAACTGGGAATACAGCCATGAGTAAGATAAACCAAAATCTCTGCCTTCAAGAAGTTTACATTCCGCTGCCAGTATCCCTGTCCCTGCAGTGAGCCACAGCCGCCCCCCACCTCTGCAGGAGACCCTCCAACACTAGCAGGATCTTAGAGATAGCTTCATCCACCAGAGGGCAGACAGCAAAAGCAAGAAGAACTACAATCCTGCAGCCCATGGAATGAAAACCACATTCACAGAAAGACAGACAAAATGAAAAGGCAGAGGACTATGTACCAGTTGAAGGAACAAGATAAAACCCCAGAAAATGAGTCCCTCCCATCAGGAAGCTTGCAGAAGCCTCGTAGATAGCCTCATCTGCCAGAGGGCAGACAGCAGAAGCAAGAAGAACTACAATTCTGAAGCCTATGGAACGAAAATCACATTCACAGAAAGATAAACAAAATGAAAAGGCAGAGGACTATGTACCAGATGAGGGAACAAGATAAAATCCCAGAAAACCAAATAAATGAAGTGGAGATAGGCAACCTTCCAGAAAAAGAATTCAGAATGATAGTGAAGATGATCCAGGACCTCGGAAAAAGAATGGAGGCAAAGATCGAGAAGATGCAAGAAATGTTTAACAAAGACCTAGAAGAATTAAAGAACAAAACAGAGATGCAAAATACAATAACTGAAATGAAAAATATACTAGAAGGAATCCATAGCAGAATAGTTGAGGCAGAAGAACAGATAAGTGACCTAGGAAGACAGAATGGAAGAATTCACTGCCATGGAACAGAATAAAGAAAAAGGAATGAAAAGAAATGAAGACAGCCTAAGAGACCTCTGGGACAATACTAAACACAAAAACATTCACATTATAGGGGTCCCAGAAGGAGAAGAGAGAGAGAAAGGACCCAAGAAAGTATTTGAAGAGATTATAGTCAAAAACCTCTCTAACATGGGAAAGGAAATAGCCACCCAAGTCAGGAAGTGCAGAGAGTCCAAGGCAGGATAAACCCAAGGAGAAACACACTGAGACACATACAAATCATATTGACAAAAATTAAAGACAAAAATTATTGAAAGCAACAAGGGAAACATGACAAATAATATACAAGGGAACTCCCATAAGGTTAACACCTGATTTCTCAGCAGAGACTCTACAAGCCAGAAGGGAGTGGTATGATATATTTAAAGTGATGAAAGGGAAGAACCTACAACCAAGATTATTCTACCCAGCAAGGACCTAATTCAGATTCGATGGAGAAATCAAAAGCTTTAGAGACAAGCAAAAGTTAAGAGAATTCAGCACCACGAAACCAGCTCTACAACAAATGCGAAAGGAACTTCTCTAAGTGGGAAACACAAGAGAAGAAAAGGACCTACAAAAACAAACCCATAACTATTAAGAAAATGGTAATAGGAACATACATATCAATAATTACCTTAAATGTAGATGGATTAAATGGTCCAACCAAAAGACACAGGCTTGCTGGATGGATACAAAAATAAGACTCATCTATATGCTGTCTACAAGGGACCCACTTCAGACCTAGGGGCACATACAGACTGAAAGTGAAGGGATGGAAAAAGAGATTCCATGCAAATGGAAATCAAAAGAAAGCTGGAGTAGCAATCCTCATATCAGACAAAAAAGACTTTAAAATAAAGAATGCTACAAGAGAAAAGGAAGGACACTACATAATGATCAAGGGATCAATCCAGGAAGAAGATATACCAATTATAAATATATATTCACCCAACATAGGAGCACCTCAATAAAACATAGGAGCGCCTCAATACATAGCGAATGCTAACAGCTATAAAAGAGGAAACTGAGAGTAACACAATAATAGTGGGGGACTTTAACACCTCACTTACACCAATGGACAGATCAACCAGACAGCAAATTAATAAGGAAACAAAAGCTTTAAATGACACAATATACCAGATAAGATTTAATTGATATTTATGGGACATTCCATCGAAAACAGCAGAATACACTTTTTTCTCAAGTGCACACGGAACATTCCCCAGGATAGATCACATCTTGGGTCACAAATCAAGCCTCAGTAAATTTAAGAAAATTGAAATCATATCAAGCCTTTTCTGACCACAGTGCTATGAGATTAAAAATAAATCACAGGGAAGGCTTCCCTGGTGGCGCAGTGGTTCATGCCCCAGTCCGGGAAGATCCCACGTGCCGCGGAGCAGCTGGGCCCGTGAGCCATGGCCGCTGAGCCTGCACGTCCGGAGCCTGTGCTCCGCAACGGGAGAGGCCACAAAAGTGAGAGGCCCACGTACTGCAAAATAAATAAATAACAGGGAAAAAAACGTAAAGAACACAAACACATAGAGGTTAAACAATACTTTACTAAATAACCAAGAGATCACTGAAGAAACCAAGGAGGAAATCAAAAACTACCTAGAGACAAATGACAATGAAAACATGATGCTCAAAACCTATGAGATGCAGCAAAGGCAGTTCTAAGAGGGAAGTTTATAGCAATACAAACCTACCTCAAGAAACAAGAAAACTCTCAAATAAACAATCTAACCTTATACCTAAAGGAACTAGAGAAAGAAGAACAAACAAAACCCAATGTTAGGGGAGGACCTTCAAGATGGCGGAGGAGTAAGACGTGGATATCACCTTCCTCCCCACAAATACATCAAAAATACATCTACATGTGGAACAACTCCTACAGAACACATACTGAATGCTGGCAGAAGACCTCAGACTTCCCAAATGGCAAGAAACTCCCCACGTACCTGGGTAGGGCAAAGGAAAAAAGGAAAACCAGAGACAAAAGAATAGGGATGGGACCTACACCTCTGGAAGGGAGCTGGGAAGGAAGAAAAGTTTCCACACACTAGGAAGCCCCATCACTGGTGGAAATGGGGGGTGGGCAGGGGGGAAGCTTCAGAGCAATGGAGGAGAGCGCAACAACAGGAGTGCAGAGGGCAAAGTGGAGATTCCCACACAGAGGATCAGTGCCAACCAGCACTCACCAGCCTGAGAGGCTTGTCTCCTCATCTGCTGGGGTGGGTGGGGGATGGGAGCTGAGGCTCCAGCTTTGGAGTTCAGATCTCAGGGAGAGAAAGGGGGCTGGCTGCATAACACAGCTTGAAGGGGGCTAGTGCGCCACAGCTACCCAGGAGGGAGTACAGGAAAAAGTGTGGAACTGCCTGAGAGGCAAGAGACCATTGTTTTGGTGTGCACAAGGAGAGGAGATTCAGAACACTGCCTAAACGAGCTTCAGAGATGGGTGCAAGTTGCGGCTATCAGTGCAGACAGCGGAGATGGGAATGAAACGCTAAGGTTGTTGCTGCAGCCGCCAAGAAGCCTGTGTGCAAGCACAGGTCACTATCCACACCTCCCCTCCCGGAAGCCTGTGCAGCCCGCCACTGCCAGGGTCCTGTGATCCAGGGACAACTTCCCCAGGAGAACACACGGCATGCCTCAGGCTGCTGCAAAGTCATGGTGGCCTCTGCTGCCGCAGGCTCGCCCCACATTCCATAACCCTCCGTCTCCTTGGCCTGAGTGAGCCAGAGCTCTGTAATCAGCCACTCCTTTAACCGCCTCCTGGCTGGGCAAAGAACAGACGCCAGAGGGTGACCTACATACAGAGGTGGGGCCAAATCCAAAGCTGAACTACAGGAGCGGTGCGAACAAAGAAGAGAAAGGGAAATTTCTCCCAGCAGCCTCCGGAGCAACGGATTAAACCACCACAGTCAACTTAATGTACCCTGGATCTATGGAATACCTGAATAGACAATGAATCATCCCAAAATTGAGGCAGTGGACTTTGGGAGCAATAGTAGACTTGGGGTTTGCTGCCTGCAACTGACTAGTTTCTGATTTTTATGTTTATCTTAGTGTAGTTTTCAGCGCTTGTTATAATTGGTGGATTTGTTTATTGGTTTGGTTGCTCTCTACTTTTTTTAAATTACTTTAAATTACTAATATTCTTTTTTACTTTTTATTGTAATAACTTTATTTATTTATCTTTCTTTCTTCTTTTTTCTCCTTTTTTTTCTGAGTCGCATGGCTGACAGGGTCTTGGAGCTCCAGGAAGGTGTCAGGTCTGACCCTCTGAGGTGGAGGACGCGAGTTCAGGACATTACACCATCAGATACCTCCCGGCCACATGTAGTATCAATAGGTGAGAGATCTCTGTCTCAATGCTAAGACCCAGCTCCACACAATGACCAGCAAGCTCCAGTGCTGCACATCCCATGCCAAACAACTAGTAGGACAGGATCACAAACCCACCCATTAGCAGAGAGGCTGCCTAAAATATTAATAAGTTCTCAGACACCCCAAAACACACCACCAGACACAGTCCTGCCCACTAGAAAGACAAGATCCAGCCTCACCCACCAGAACACAGGCACCAGTCCCCTTCACCAGGAAGCCGACACAACCCACTGAACCAAACTTACCCCCTAGGGGCAGACACCAAAAACAACAGGAACCACAAACTTGCACCCGGAGAAACAGAGACCCCAAACACAGTAAGATAAGCAAAAAGAGAAGAGAGACAAATATGCAGCAGATGAAGGAGCAAAGTAAAAACCGTCCAGAACAAACAAATGAAGAGAAAATAGGCAGTCTACTGGAAAAAGAGTAATGATAGTAAAGATGATCCAAAATCTTAGAAATGAAATGGAGAAAATATAAGAAGTGTTTAACAAGGACCTAGAAGAACTAAAGAGCAAACAAACAATGATGAATAACACAATAAATGAAATTAAAAATTCTCTAGAAGGAATCTATAGCAGAATAACTGAGGCACAAGAATGGATAAGTGACCTGGAAGATAATATGGAAATAACTACCACATAGCAGAATAAAGAAAAAAAACAATTGAGGACAGTCTCAGAGACCTCTGGGACAATATTAAACACACCAACATTCGAATTACAGTGGTCCCAGAAGAAGAAAAGAAAAAGAAATGGACTGAGAAAATATTTGAAGAGATTATAGTTGAAAACTTCCCTAACATGGGAAAGGAAATAGTCACTCAAGTCCAGGAAGAACAGAGTCCAATACAGGATAAATCCAAGGAGAAACACGCCAAGACACACACACACACATATATATATATATTTTGTGGTACACAGGCCTCTCACTGTTGTGGCCTCTCCCGTTTAGGAGCGCAGGCTCTAGACATGCAGGCTCAACGGCCATGGCTCATGGGCCTAGCCGTTCCGCGGCATGTGGGATCTTCCCAGACCAGGGCACGATCCCGTGTCCCCTGCATCAGCAGGTGGACTCTCAACCACTGCGCCACCAGGGAAGACCCAAGACACATATTAATCAAACTATCGAAAATTAAATACAAAGAAAAAATATTAAAAGCAGAAGGGAAAAGCAACAAATAACATACAAGGGAATCTCCATAAGGTTAACAGCTGATCTTTTAGCAAGAACTTTGCAAGCCAGAAGGGAGTGGCAGGACATAAAGGGATGAAAGGGAAAAATCTACAACCAAGATTACTCTACCCAGCAAGGATCTCATTCAGATTCGAAGGAGAAATTAAAACCTATACAGACAAGCAAAAGCTAAGACAATTCAACAACACCAAATCAGCTTAACATCAAATGCTGAAGGAACTTCTCTAGGCAGGAAACACAAGAGAAGGAAAAGACCTCCAATAACAAACCCAAAGCAATTAAGAAAATGGTAAAAGGAAATACATATCGAAAACTACCTTAATGTAAATGGATCAAATGATCCAACAAGAAGACATAGACCGGCTGACTGGATACAAAAACAAGACCCATATATATGCTGTCTACAAGAGACCCACCTCTGACCTAGGGACACATACAGACTGAAAGTGAGAGGAAGGAAAAAGATATTCCATGCAAATGGAAATCAAAAGAAAGCTGGAGTAGCAATTCTCACCTCAGACAAAATAAACTTTAAAATAAAGACTATTACCAGAAACAAAGAAGGACACTCCATAAATTGGTGCACCAATTTACAGTCCCACAAACAGTGCACAAGGGTTCCCTTTTCTCCACATCCTTGCCAACACTTATTTGTTGTCTTTTTGATAATTGCGTTTCTGACAAGTGTGAGGTGATACCTCATTGTGGCTTTGATTTGCATTTCTCTGATGATTCATGATGTAGAGCATATTTTCATGTATCTGTTGGCTATTTGTATTACCTTGTTTGGAAAAATGTCTCTTCAAGTCCTCTGCCCATTTTATTGTTTGTTTTTATACCCAGAGTTCTACTTTTTTGACAGATAACATTGAGGAACAGAGTTTAGCTGTGTTTCCATGTGCATTTGTATGGTGGAGGTGAGCAAGAAGAGAAGGGAGAAAGGGTACTGTCCACTGTCAAGTCAAGATGAAGAATGCTGGCTCTTTATTTATTTATAGTTTACTAACATCTTCATTGGAGTATAATTGCTTTACAACGGTGTGTTAGTTTCTGCTTTATAACAAAGTGAATCAGCTATACATATACATATGTTCCCATATCTCTTCCCTCCTGCGTCTCCCTCCCTCCCACCCCTCTAGGTGGTCGCAAACCACTGAGCTGATCTCCCTGTGCTATGTGGCTGCTTCCCACTAGCTATCTATTTTACGTTTGGTAGTGTATATGTGTCCATGCCACTGTCTCACTTTGTCACAGCTTACCCTTCCCCCTCCCCATATCCTCAAGTCCATTCTCTAGTAGGTCTGTGTATTTATTTCCATCTTGCCCCAGGTTCTTCATGACCTTTTTTTGTTTTTTCTTAGATTCCATATATATATATTAGCATACGGTATTTTTTTTTTCTCTTTCTGACTTACTTCACTCTGTATGACAGACTCTAGGTCCATCCACCTCACTACAAATAACTCAATTTCATTTCTTTTTATGGCTGAGTAATACTCCATTGTACATATGTGCCACACCTTCTTTATCCATTCATCTGTTGATGGACACTTAGGTTGCTTCCATGTCCTGGCTATAGTAAATAGAGCTGCAATGAACATTTTGGTACATGACTCTTTTCGAATTATGGTTTTCTCAGGGTATATGCCCAGTAGTGGGATTGCTGGGTCGTATGGTAGTTCTATTTTTAGTTTTTTAAGGAACCTCCATACTGTTCTCCATAGTGGCTGTATCAATTTACATTCCCACCAACAGTGCAAGTGTTCCATTTTCTCCACACCCTCTCCAGCATTTACTGTTTCTAGATTTTTTGATGATGGCCATTCTGACCGGTGTGAGATGATATCTCATTGTAGTTTTGTTTTTGTTTTTTTTTTTGTGGTACGCGGGCCCTCACTGTTGTGGCCTCTCCCGTTGTGGAGCACAGGCTCCGTACGCACAGGCTCAGCAGCCATGGCTCACGGGCCCAGCCGCTCCGCGGCATGTGGGATCTTCCTGGACCGGGGCACGAACCCGTGTCCCCTGCGTCGGCAGGCGGACTCTCAACCACTGCGCCACCAGGGAAGCCCTCTCATTGTAGTTTTGATTTGCATTTCTCTAATGATTAATGATGCTGAGCACTCTTTCATGTGTTTGTTGGCAGTCTGTATATCTTCTTTGGAGAAATGTCTATTTAGGTCTTCTGCCCATTGTTGGACTGGGTTGTTTGTTTTTTGATATTGAGCTGCATGAGCTGCTTGTAAATTTTGGAGATTAATCCTTTGTCAGTTGCTTCATTTGAAAATATTTTCTCCCATTCTGAGGGTTGTCTTTTGGTCTTGTTTATGGTTTCCTTTGCTGTGCAAAAGCTTTGAAGTTTCATTAGGTCCCATTTGTTTATTTTTGTTTTTATTTCCATTTCTCTAGGAGGTGGGTCAAAAAGGATCTTGCTGTGATTTATGTCATAGAGTGTTCTGCCTATGTTTTCCTCTAAGAGTTTGATAGTGTCTGGCCTTACATTTAGGTCTTTAACCCATTTTGAGTTTATTTTTGTGTATGGTGTGTGGTATGCTTGCCCTCTGTTAATTACCAATACCCAGGAATCGATCTGGACTGTTTGGGAAATCTACAAGGCTTAAAAATTATCAAATGTTCTCTATATGGATGGTTTTCTCTCATTTACCCATGGGCTTATGACTTAGAAGCTATTATATTTTTATCTTCCTAATTCTGCTAGCCAAAAGTTAGGGTTGAGTCAGCCAAATGCTTCCAAAATGAGTTACAGAATGTACACTTACTCATGAGAAACGCCATTGTATACAACAGACTTGTTCTGGGGCAGTACCAACTTGTGCCTGGGACATCTAGGTATTCAGTGTTTATTTTTTTAATTAAAAGAACATGAGTAAGAATGATATTTATAGCTAACCTGTGCCTTAATAAGTCTGCACTGAAGAATGGTCATTTAAATGACAGTTTAGAAAGTTTAAGTTAAATACTTCAGAGTAAATCTAACCCCCAAACATTTTAAGGTGAAAAAGAGACATGACTGTTTACTTTCTTTAAAATGATTCAGGAAGATAACTGAATCAATCCCATAGGTTCAGCTCTGATACTTCTCCCCTTAAGTGAGGGAAATGCTTACAAGAGCAAGAACTTCATCCTAAAGTAGGTCTAATGGGCGTCTGTGGCTTGCTTAGAAAGGGCTCTGACAGCAAGCAAACAGAAAAAGCCTCCACAGTGTAAAACACTAAAATGACAGAATCTCATTGAGTCATGGATAAAAGTAAAGGTAACTGCAGCTATGACTACAGTGAAAGTAAAGTAGACAACTAAATATTTAGCGAATTTACACACTGTAAATTGTTCATTTGAAAAATGCAGGACACATTTGTTAAAATTCAGTATTCACTATGATGATGTCCTGGGTTGGATTTTGAGGCTCAGAGACAAATATTTTTGTGCTGGAAGTTTATTGGAGATATCCTTGGGAGTAATACCTGTAAGAAAGTAAAGGAAGCAGGATTGGGAAGAGGAAGAAGTTTATCTTTGATTCAGTAGCAACAAAGGCCACATTTGGTCCTGCAGGGAGCTCTGGGGTTGGGATGACCCTTCAGAGTTGCTCTAAGTTGAGGGAAGCAGTCCCCTTGGCAAAGGTATTTCTGAAGAAAGGACTCACCTGTGAGCTTTCACAAGCCAACGTGGCAGCTGGGGCAAGGAACACCTCAGCCATGAAAAGGGAATGTGGGTGGTGCACTTCAGCTCTTGCTAGTTAATGTACTTGCTTCCCTCAAAGACAGGGGAAGCCGTGGCATTGGAAACGGTGAATGACACACAGACTTCCCTGACTTACACTGCACAGGGAGTATCACAGGAAGAAGTGTGGTACAGTGTGTCATTTGGATGAAGAAAACCTAGGATCAAATTGCACTGGGCAATTTATTAGCTGAGAGCAGGGTCAGCTACAAATTTACAGGACCTGGTACAAAACGTAAGTGCAGAGTCCCTTGTTCAAAAGGCAGGAACGTAGGCCATTAAAGCAACTAAAATATAAAGCTTTTTTTCTTCCTTTGGCAGTCTCTCAACTTCTTATGGTGTTTTTATTTGCTATTTAATGTTGTCATTTTTAATGTCATGATTGTCATTTTCATTATTACTGATTGATTATATTTTTACGTGGAAAAGTTTAGGTGTTGAAGAGAAAAAGACATACCTCTTCTAATTAGATAAGAGAAAAATAGAAGAGAATGGGTATCAATGCACACGTATGTGGATTACAAATTAAAATCCCTACCCCATTTTCCTTACCAATACGTAGATTTGTAAATAAGAAATCAGTATGTTTAAGAACTCTAAAAAATATAGAACTATCTATTACTATAAAATTGCATTAAAATGGAATCCATCTAAAATTCCATATATACAGTTGACCCTTGAACAATACAGGTTTGAACTGCATGGGTCCACTTACAGGTGAATTTTTTTTTGATAGAAAATACTACAGTATTACATGAGCTGTGGTTGGTTGAATCCATGGATGCAGAACCACAGACATGGAGGAACCACAGATACAGAGGAACTGTGTATATGAAGGGCCGACTATAAGTTATACTTGGAAGATAAGCCACCTTGGCTAGTTTCGAAAACCTATGGGGCTTAAGACCGAGAGCACCAGAGGGCTACAGGAAACCAAGGCTCTGCTCCAGACAGAAAATCAATGAAGAAAAAGTGGTCTCAAATGACGCAATAGACCAGATGAACTTAACAGAAATCTATAGAATATTCCATCCAAAAATAGCAGAATACATATTCTTTTTGAGTGCACATGAAACATTTTCCAGGATAGATGACATGCTAGACCACAAAACAAGTGGCCTAAATAAACTTAAGAAGACTGAAACCATATCAAGCATCTTTTCTGACCACAACAGTGTGAAATTAGGAAACAATTACAGGAAGAAAACAGGAAAAAAAAACATAAAAACATGGAAAATGAACAACGTGCTACCAAAAAAACCAATGAGTCAATGAAGGAATCAAAGAGGAAATCAAAAAATACCTTGAGATGAATGAAAATAGCAACACAACTTTCCAGAATCTATGTGACTCAGCAAAAAGAGTTCTAAGAGGGAAGTTTATAGTGATACAGTCCTATATCAAGAAAGAAGAAAAATCCCCCCCCCAAAATCTTAATAAATAAAATCTTAAATAAATCTTAAATCTTCCAAAGTTAGTGGAAGGAAGGAAACAATAAAAATCAGAGCAAAAATAAATGAAATATAGATTTAAAAAGCAATAAAAAAGATCAACAAAACTAAGAGTGTGTTTTTGAAAACATAAACCACATTGATAAAACTTGGGCCAGACTCATCAAGTAAAAAAGACAGAGGGCCCAGATAAAAAAAATTAGAAATGAAAGAGAAGTTACAACTGATATCACAGAAATAGAGTCATAAGAGACTACCATAAATAGTTATATGCCAACATATTGAACAATCTTGAAGAAATGAATAAATGCCTGGAAACATACAATCTTCTAAGACTGAATCAGGAATAAATAGAAGATCTGAATAGACCTATTACTATTAATGAAATTGAATCAGTAATCAAAAAACTCCCAGCAAACAAAAGTCCAGAACCAGACAGCTTCACAGGAAAATTCTATTAAGCACTTAAAGAGGAGTTAACACCTGTCCTTTTCAAACCATTTCTAAAAACTGAAGAGGAAGGAACACTTCTGAATTCATTCTATGAGGCCAGCACTACCCTGATATCAAAACCAGACAAAATACTACAAAAAAGAAAAATTAAAAGCTAATACCCCTGATGAATATAGATGCAAAAATCCTCAATAAAATATTAGCAAGCCAAATTCAACAATACATTAAAAACATCATACATCATGGTCAAGTGGGATTTATTCCAGGGATACAATATCTGCAAATCAATCAGTGTAATACACCACATTAACAAAACAAAGGATAAAGATCACAGGGTGATCCCAATAGATGCAGAAAAAGCATTTGATAAAATTCAACATCCATTCATAATAAAAACTCTCAACAAAATGAGTACAGGGGGAACATGATAAAGGCCATTTATGACAAACCCACAGCTAACATCACACTCAATGGTGAAAAGTTGAAAGCGTTTCCTCTAAGATTAGGAACAAGACAAGGATGCCCACTCTTGCCACTTCTATTTAACATAGTATTAGAAGTCCTAGCCAAAGAAATCAGATAAGAAAAAGAAATAAGAGGAATCCAAATTGGAAGGGAAGAGGTAAATATCACTATTTGCAGATAATATGATAATATATATAGAAAACCCTAAAGGATCATCCCCAAAACTATTAGAACTAATAAATTCAGTAAAGTTGCAGGATAGGATACAAAGTTAATATACAGAAATCTGTTGCATTTCTATACATTAATAATGAACTATCAAAAAGAGAAATAAGAAAACAACCCCATTTACAATTGAATCAAAAAGAATAAAATACCTGGGAATAAATTTAAGGAGGTAAAAGACCTGTACTCTGAAAACTGTAAGACACTGATGAAAGAAATTGAAGATGATATCACAAAATGGACAGATATTCTGTATTCAAGAATTGGAAGAATTAATATTGTTAAAATGTCCATTCTACCCAAAGCAACTTACATATTCAATGTAATACCTATCAAAATACCAAGGGCATTTTTCACAAATAACCCTAAAATTTGTATGGAAACACAATTGACTCCAAATGGCCAAAGCAATCTTGAGAAAGAAGAATGGAGCTGGAGGTATCATGCTCCCTGGCTTCAAACTATACTACAAAGCTATAATAATCAGAACAGTATGGTGCTGGCACAAAAACAGATCAATGGAACAGAACAGACAGCCCAGAAATAAAACCATGCACAAAAGTCTATTAATCTATGACAAAGGAGGCAAGAATATACAATGGAGAAAATACAGTCTCTTTGATAAGCAGTGCTGGGAAAACTGGACAGCTACATGTGAAAGAATGAAATTAGAACATTTCTCACACCATATACAGATATAACCTCAAAATGGATGAAAGACCTAAATGTAAGACTGAAAACCATAAAACTCCTAGAAGAAAACACTGGCAGAAGACTCTTTGACATAAGTTATAGTAATATTTTTTGGATCTGTCTTCTCAGGCAAAGGAAACAAAAGCAAAAAATAAACAAATGGGACCTAATTAACCTTAAACTCTTTTGCACAGCAAAGGAGACCATCAACAAAATTAAAAGACAACCTAGTGAATGGGAGAAAATATTTGCAAATGCTATGTACCATGAGGGTTAATATCCAAAATATAATAAACAGCTTATACAACTCAATTTAAAAAAAAACATTAAAAAAACAGGCAAAAGACCTGAATAGGCGTTTTTCCAAATAAGACATACAGATGGCCAACAGGCACATGAAAAGATGCTCAACAACACCAATCATCAGGGAAATGCAAATCAAAACCACAATGAGATATCACCTCACACCTGTCAGAATGGCTATCATCAAAGACCAAATGTTAGGGAGGATGTGGAGAAAAGGGAACCCTAGTACACCTTTGGTGGGAATGTAGCATGGTGCAGCCTCTATGGAAAGCAATATGGAGGTTCCTCAAAAAACTGTAAATAGAACTACCATATGATCCAGCAAATTCCGCTGCTTGGTATATATATGCACTAATTCAAAGAGATACATGCACCCCAATGTTCATCGAAACATTATTTGCAGTAGCCAAGATATGAAAGCAGCCTAAGTGCCCCTGGAGAGATGAAAGGATAAAAAAATGTGATATTGTGAGATATATCTATATATCTATATCTATATCTATATATATATATATAAAATGGAATATTGCTCATCCCCCCAAAAAGGAATAAAATCTTGCCAATAGCAACAACATGGATTGACTTGGAGGATATTATGCTTAGTGAAATAAGTCAGACAGAGAAAGAAAATACTTTGTTTTCATTTACATGCGGAATCTAAAAATCTAAACGAATGAACAAATATAACAAGAGAGAAACAGCCTCACAGATACTGAGAACAAACCAGTGGTTACAAGAGGAGAAGGGGTGGGGGGAGAGCAAAATAGGTGAAGGGGATTAAGAGGGATAAACTACTAGTTGTAACATAAATAAGTCACAAGGATGTAATGTACAGCAGAGGGAATACAGTCAGTACAGCTACTTCATAATAATCTTGAATGGTGTGTAATCTATAAAAATATTGAATCACTATGTTGTACACCTGAAACTAATATAATACTGGAAGTCAACTATACTTCAATAAATTTTTAAAAACGTTTACTAAAATTGTCACTTCTTCTGATTATCTTAAATTGATACTTAGAAAGTACTGTGATCACCCAATATAGTTATCACACAAGATTACTGTTCAACTGGATTTTTCAAATCAATGAAAATAGCTCCTACGCATTAGATATAAAAAATAATCATAGCTTAGTGATTAGCCTGCGGTTTTCAATTTCAATTTGGTCTAAGTAATTCTAGTAATAATAATAACAATGAATTTTCCTAATAAACATAAATGTCAATTTTTTAAAATTTCCCTGGGAAAAATGCTCAGGTTTATTAAGTTCCATGAATAAGTTCCATGAATATGCTGGTATGCTACACGTATAAGTTCCATGAATATGCTGGTATGCTACACTAGTCAGAAATGATTCTAATGACTTGGTACAAAATAATATACTAATATTCTATATAAATAATATACTAACAATAACGATTACATATAGATATAATAGATAAATTAGTCTTTGCTTTACAAAGGAACTTGCTACTGGATTTCCAATATGTTCCACTAGATATAATTTTATATCTCTTTGAAGTTATAAAGTTCTTTAAGATCTGATTAAAAGCTCTAGAATTCTCTTTCCATTAAAAAAACCACATTTACACATAGATCATATTTGGGATATACTCTTATGAACACATGGACTATGAAGTTTTTTCATGAATCCCAAGTTAAAAAGCACTCCCCTAGTATATTTAGAAAGTAGCTTAATTGTCAGAAATTCAGTTTCCAAATCACTTTTCAGGGACATGAACAACATACAACAATCTGGCCAGCTAGGTCTAATTAAACAAAACAAAACAAAACACAATTATGGAAGAGAAGAGACATCTTGGTGCCTAAAAAAGGCCTTTTAATAGATTTCTTAGATGTTGGAGGCTGGAGAGGAATCCGTGTATCCCTCTGGTTTCACAGGACAGCCTGTCGCTAGGGTTTGCCTTGGAAAATCATCCTCAACTCACTCCTACCTCCACCCTTCCTTTACCTGGGATAACATTTTGATTAAACAACAACCAGGTGATAAATATCTTTTGGTTGTACCCTTTTCCTATTTATTCATACTGTGAAAATCTTTAGCAGATGTGATTTGCTTGGGTGTTTCTTTCTCTCCAGAATACTTTTGCTTTTTGGATTCTATGATTTAGTAATAACCTTGTATCATGTATTAAAAATCAATTATTTATGCATTCATTTAACAAATACTCATTGAGCTCCTACTATATGCTTAGCACATGTAATGGGGGATCCAATGGGTAAAATCACAGTCTCATAAGGCTGACAGTCTAGTCAGAGAGATAAACTATAATCAAAGAGAATAGCATAAGTGCTATGCAGGAAAGGTACAAAGAGTTACAAAAGGATATAACTGCAATACTGAACAGGTCAGGAGGTCAGGAAAGGAACTGAACGTGCTGAAATTTAAAGAAAGAATGAGAGTTAACCAGGTGAGTAAGAGTAGAAAAGCACTCCTGTGCAAAGACCCGTGTCCTCTTCTGTGCCTGGACTTGCTCTTGCTTTACTCAATTTGGTCTGTGCTTGGATGTTTGTATCTTGCTCAAATAGTCTGTGCAAAGGCCCTGTGGCTAGAGCAAACTAATTGGAGGTGTAGGTATAATTCATATTCCTCTTGCAACTACATACTTTTTTCACTCAGAGACTCAGGGACTCAAGGTGTCCCAAAGACTGAAAGTTTTCCTCTCCTTCTGCATCTAGAGGTAGTTTGGCTGGAAGGAGGAGCTTTGGATCTGAGCATGAGAAGAGATGGCTATTACCAGCTGTGTACTTCTAGGCAAATCACACAATCATTCCCTTCTCGGGTCTTGGTGTCTTCACTAGGATAATCCATATAGGAACATTTTAGCAAATATCTTTATCAGTTAGCTGTAAAGAAGACATATAAAGTGTAGTGGATGTAGGTAGTGGTGGTAATTTCAGTAGTGTTGGTGGTATTCTTTTCTAAAACTCCATCCTGCTCAATGTTTTCCATAAAGTGATTAAATGGCAGCCACAGAGCTTCTGATATGTGGCAAGGGCTAGGAGTGGGGAGGAGGTTTTTAACTTTAAGGCAAGATATATGAGTCTGTACAAAAAGCGTTCATTTTTTTGGCTTCCAAATAGAACAAAGCCATTGCCTTCTGTGTGCTGGGGGAGGGACTGTGGTCTTTAAGTTCAGGTAAAAGAGCTACAGCTAGGAATTTGCAGAGCATTTTAAAGAAAAGCAAAACCTACTGAAAAAAAATCATGCAGAAAACAATCACGACGTACTTTAAACAAATTTAATTCTTAGGCCAAGGTTTGAGCAAGACACATATTTGAGCACAGATGAAATTGAGTAAGGCAAGAGCAAGTTAGGACACAGAAGAGGATTCTCGCTGGACCAACGCAGCATCTCTTCCCCTACACTGACCTGTAAAGATTACCCTGAGTGCCAAGGAGTGAAGAGTCACCCCAGCACCCAGCTTATGTTCTTAGCGTGCAGAACATATACAGAGAGTAAACTTTGCCTTGGTCTCATTTCAAAAGAGGGTTTCAGACATTCCCAGCAAGTCCTTTTTTTGCCTTTATAAACTCATGAGTAAACAAATTCTTACAAAAAGATCCCTCTGCTTGGTAAATCCTTCCTGACTATTGTCTAAAACTAGGGTGCCAAGACTGAACACACTCAGTTAATTCTGTCACTCAACTGAATTCTGTCTTGATTTCTGTTTGGGAACCTATGTGTTACCTTATATTACATCTCGTTAAATCCTCATGTTCTCAACCAAACTTCCAGAGTAAGTTACGTATTTAAAGCCAAAGCAAATCAGAACTATTTTGACTGAGCCAACTTCTCCCAACGTTTACTGATACACTGCCTTCTAACCCATACCCAGCATTGTCTCACTCACTAATGGGGTGAATGTGAACTCAACCCAGTGGTCTATGTTAAGCTGTTTCACCTTCCAGCTGAACAATGCTCCCCTTTAAGAAGTATCAGAGAATCAAAACTGCTAGATGAGACCTGACTCAACTTGTTTCTCTGTTGTAGCATAAGATTAAAGCATTTTTTCACCTGCTTCCCCCAACCTCCACCCTTTCTTAATCCTCTATCCGGCTGATTCATAACAGCTGTTAAATAACTAGACATTTAGGTAAAGGCAAACTGAACCTGTAAATCAATGTGTGTGATATAATAACCAACTCTTTCCGGCACAGCTTGATCGTACTGTCTTGGTTTGCTTTTTTTATGCTGATTTCAGCTGCAGCATCTGCGTGAAGGAGTTTAGCACAATTGTAAATACTAATCTCCAGGCTGCTAATGTCATTATGGAAATGGGTATAAATAAATGAAACTCACAGTACATTCCTAGACATGTGATGGGAAATTTTGAAGACATATTTTTCCTCCAAGATGTTTCAGTCCTCCTGAGTGGAATATTTGTTAGGATCGTCTTGCTTGTAAACTACAGAAGCCAACATCAGAGCTAGTTTCAGCAGAGCAGGTAAATTACAATGGTACAGAATGTCTCAACAACCCAGTTGCAGGGATGTAGTGGGGCCTCAGAAGGGAACTGATACCAGAACCTGGAAAGATTTTCTTTCCATTTCATCTCTTTTAGTCCAACTGTTCATTCTCTTTGCTCTGCATTGACTAGCTTCCTCTGTGTGGCAGACATTGGCTGGTTGTTTGGCAAATCTATTTTCCTTCTCTTCTAGGGACACATCTAGACCACACTTCCCATTAGGTATAGCCACCTACTCAATTCTTGCCTTCATTTTGAAGCCTGGCCCATAAGAAGCTCTTGTACAATTCTCTTGTCTCTCTCTCTCTCCCCATCTGCTGGCAGAATGAATGAAGACCTTAGAGGAAGGTCAGAGCCACAGGATAAAAGGATCTCAAGCCCTGAATAACTGCATGCCACTCCCTCCTCCTATTAACCCCTCCCCCCAACTACCATGGACTGGATGTGACTGAGAAGCAAAGTTCTATCCTGTTAAATTCTATAGCATTCTGTTAAACTGTTGAGATTTGGGGATTTATCTTTTAAAGCAGCTAGTATCACTCAAAATCTCCTTTCCTGTCTTGGAAAATTCCCAACCTGCAGTTTCAGAGCATATATTTTACAAATACAGCCCCCCAAATAAGGAAAAAGTCTTCTCTACATTGGTTTTAATTCCACATTTTCAGGAATCAGACTGATTGAACCAATGGGTCAATTCCAACCCTTGATACAATCAACTTTAATGAGGGAAGTAGGGACTTCCTTGGTGGCGCATTGGTTAAGAATCCACCTGCTAATGCGGGGGACATGGGTTCGAGCCCTGGTCTGGGAAGATCCCACATGCCACAGAGCAACTAAGCCTGTGCGCCACAACTACTGAGCCCACACACCACAACTACTGAAGCCTGTGCGCCTAAAGAGCCCGTGCTCCACAACAAGAGAAGCCACTGCAATGAGAAGCCCGCACACTGCAACGAACAGTAACCCCCACTTGCCACAACTAGACAAAGCCCGCGTGCAGCAATGACCCAATGCAGCCAAAAAAATAATTAATTAATTTTTTAAAAAAAGAATTTATGTTTAAAAAAAATGAGGGAGGTGGGGTTGTCATGTGCAAAATGGCCACTAGAGGGTTCACCATGTGAAGAGAATAAAACCAAGACAGATCTGAGTTCCTCTTCCAGCTCTGCTGCTAACTTGTTGGATAGTGTTAATCAACACACTTAACTGTTTTGGGCATCAGTACCCACATATCAGAATGAGAGATTTAGATTGTCATCTCCAAGGTCTTCTGCAACTTTAATATAACCTGTAAAGCTTCCTATTATGCCTAGAAAACAACTCAACTCTTACACAATGAAATGAGAGTTTCCTTGAATTTTTTTGTGCTTAGCATAGAGATGCCCCAAATATCACAGGACCTTTTTGCTTTTCCCAGACACCCTGTTTGGTGCCCTAATATCATGAGAATGCATAAAGGTACCATTCTAAAAGTTACTTCTATCAATACATTGTTTGTGGAATACACTAATGGCTTTTTCTGCTGATCTTTCTTAAGGTTTTCATAGTTTCTGGGATTACAGTGTATTGATTAAAAGCACTGATGCCAAAGTCTGATTGCCTGGATTCAGATCCCAATTCCACCATTTACTAACTTTGTAATAGCTACCATACAGAGTTATTGTAAGGATTTTTTAAAATTCACATTTATATGGCTCTAGTACAAAATGAATGCTTAATAAATATTTGCTGAAAAAATGAACTTATCTCCTTCTTTTGCAATTGTTTAAGTATCTGTCTACACCACTAGCCTTTAAGCACCTAAAAGTCAGACACCCAGTTTCACTGATCTTCCTGTCATTCAGACCCTAGCCTAGTGTCTAGCATGTAATATCTGTTTAATAAACATTTTTAAATGAATAAATGGTATTACATGGAATATTTAGTCTTACAAAAATACAAATGGTATGTATTTCTCTCATATTAAGGTCCTTCAATTAATTACTACTTATTAAGGATATCTCCTCTTTTGCCAGAGGTGCATTCCTTTATGAATAGTCTACGGTATGACATTCTTCTATCCCAGGGTTTCTAGTATGTGGCTATTGATTAGAATTTCTTGGGGGTCTGGGGAGCTCTTTAAATATACTGATGACTGGGTCCCACCCAGACGTACTGAATTGAAATACTGGGGGTAGATCCTAGGCATCAAGCTATTTTTAATGCTCCCCAGGGAGCAGCCAGGGTTGAGAACCTCTATTCTGGCCTATCTGTTCATGTTGCAGCCATTTATTAAGTATATGTGTTTTTCATTTTTATAACTTAGATTTTTCAGGCCTCTACTTGTTCAGCATGGTCTGTTAGGCACTATATTAATCAGATTTATCCAGAGAAACAGAATCAACAGGAGATGTATGTGAGAGATTGATTTATCTTAAAGAATTAGCTCATGTGATTGTGGAGACCCAGCAAGTCCAAAATCTGCAGGGTAGGGTGCAGGCTAGAGACCCAGGGAAGAGTTGCAGTTTGAGTCCTAAGGCAGTCTGCTGGCAGAACTCCTTTTTCTTCCCAGGAGATCAGTCTTTTTCAATTAAGCCTTTCAACTGATTGGACGAGTCCCAACCACATTTTGGAGGGTAATCTGCTTTCTCAAAGTCTACTGATTTAAATATTAATCTCATTTAAAAAATACCATCTTAAGGAAACATCCAAAATAGTGTTTGACTAAATATCTGAGTGCCATGGCCTAGCCAAGTTGACACATAAAATAATCATGGGCACTTAGGACCTCAATTTTTGCCATTTCTTCTACTTATTTAAAGCAATTTCCAGTGACTCTATAGTGCTCCAACAGGGATCGCTTTACAATAATCAATTTCCTTACTGTGGAGATTATGACTGCTGCTCTAGAAGAAGCAGGAAAAGCAAACCTGAAGTGGAAGGGTTAAAAGTCTAACTCAGGGAGAAATTAAAAATTTTACAGACAAGGAGAAGCTGAGACAGTCCAGCACCACCAAACCAGCTTTACAACAAATGCTAAAGGAACTTCTCTAGCCAAGAAACACAAGAGAAGGAAAAGATCTACAATAAAAAACCCAAAACAATTAAGAAAATGGAAATAGAAACATACATATCAATAATTACTTTAAATGTAAATGGATTAAATGCTCCCACCAAAAGACATAGACTAGCTGAATGGATACAAAAACAAGACCAATATATATGCTGTCTACAAGAGACCCACTTCAGACCTAGGGACACATACAGACTGAAAGTGAGGGGATGGAAAAAGATATTCCATACAAATGGAAATCAAAAGAAAGCTGGAGTAGCAATTCTCATATCAGACAAAACAGACTTTAAAATAAAGACTATTACAAGAGACAAAGAAGGACACTACATAATGATCAAGGGATCGATCCAAGAAGATATAACAATTGTAAATATTTATGCACCCAACATAGGAGCACCTCAATACATAAGGCAAATGCTAACAGCCATAAAAGGGGAAATCAACAGTGACACATTCATAGTAGGGGACATTAACACCCCACTTTCACCAATGGACAGATCATCCAAAATGAAAATAAATAAGGAAACACAAGCTTTAAATGATACATTAAACAAGATGGACTTCATTGATATTTATAGGACACTCCATCCAAAACAACAGAATACACATTTTTCTCAAGTGCTCATGGAACATTCTCCAGGATACATCATCTCTTGGGTCACAAATCAATCCTTGGTAAATTTAAGAAAACTGAAATAGTATCAAGTATCTTTTCCGACCACAAGGCTATGAGACTATATATCAATTACAGGACAATATCTGTAAAAAATACAAACACATGGAGGCTAAACAATACACTACTTAATAACCAAGAGATCACTGACAAAATCAAAGAGGAAATCAAAAAATACCTAGAAACAAATGACAATGGAGACACGATGACCCAAAACCTATGGGATGCAGCAAAAGCAGTTCCAAGAGGGAAGTCTATAGCAATACAATCCTACCTTAAGAAACAGGAAACATCTCGAATAAACAACCTAACCTTGCACCTAAAGCAATTAGAGAAAGAAGAACAAAAAAACCCCAAAGTTAGCAGAAGGAAAGAAATCATAAAGATCAGATCAGAAATAAATGAAAAAGAAATGAAGGAAATGATAGCAAAGATCAATAAGACTAAAAGCTGGTTCTTTGAGAAGATAAACAACATTGATAAACCATTAGCCAGACTCATCAAGAAAAAAAGGGAGAAGACTGAAATCAATAGAATTAGAAATGAAAAAGGAGAAGTAACAACTGACACTGCAGAAATACAAAAGATCATGAGACATTACTACAAGCAACTCTATGCCAATAAAATGGACAACCTGGAATAAATGGACACATTCTTAGAAATGCACAACCTGCCAAGACTGAATCAGGAAGAAATAGAAAATATGAACAGACCAATCACAAGCACTGAAATTGAAACTGTGATTAAAAATCTTCCAACAAACAAAAGCCCAGGACCAGATGGCTTCACAGGCGAATTCTATCAAACATTTAGAGAACAGCTAACATCTATCCTTCTCAAAGTCTTCCAAAATATAGCAGAGGGAGGAACACTCCCAAATTCATTCTACGAGGCCACCATCACCCTGATATCAAAACCAGACAAAGATGTCACAAAGAAAGGAAACTACAGGCCAATATCACTGATGAACATAGATGCAACAATCCTCAACAAAATACTAACAAACAGAATTCAACAGCACATTAAAAGGATCATAAGCCATGATCAAATGGGGTTTATTCCAGGAATGCAAGGATTCTTCAATATATGCAAATCAATAAATGTGATACACCATAATAACAAATTGAAGGAGAAAAACCATATGATCATCTCAATAGATGCAGAAAAAGCTTTTGACAAAATTCAACACCCATTTATGATAAAAACCCTGCAGAAAGTAGGCATAGAGGGAACTTACCTCAACATAATAAAGGCCATATATGACAAACCCACAGCCAACATCATCCTCAGTGGTGAAAAACTGAAACCATTTCCACTAAGATCAGGAACAAGACAAGGTTGCCCACTCTCACCACTCTTATTCAACATAGTTTTGGAAGTTTTAGCCACAGCAATCAGAGAAGAAAAGGAAATAAAAGGAATCCAAATTGGAAAAGAAGTAAAGCTGTCACTGTTTGCAGATGACATGATACTATACATAAAGAATCCTAAAGATGCTACCAGAAAACTACTAGAGCTAATCAATGAATCTGGTAAAGTAGCAGGATACAAAATTAATGCACAGAAATCTCTGGCATTCCTATACACCAATGATGAAAAATCTGAAAGTGAAATTAAGAAAACACTCCCATTTACCACTGCAACAAAAAGAATAAAATATCTAGGAATAAACCTACCTAAGGAGACAAAAGACCTGTATGCAGAAAATTATAAGACACTGATGAAAGAAATTAAAGATGATACAAACAGATGGAGAGATATACCATGTTCTTGGATTGGAAGAATCAACATTGTGAATAACTCTACTACCCAAAGCAATCTACAGATTCAATGGAATCCCTATCAAACTACCACTGCTATTTTTCACAGAACTAGAACAAAAAATTACACAATTTGTATGGAAACACAAAAGACCCCGAATAGCCAAAGCAATCTTGAGAACGAAAAATGGAACTGTAGGAATCAGGCTCCCTGACTTCAGACTATACTACAAAGCTACAGTAATCAAGACAGTATGGCACTGGCACAAAAACACAAATATAGATCAATGGAACAGGATAGAAAGCCCAGAGATAAACCCACGCACATATGGACACCTTATCTTTGATAAAGGAGGCAGGAATGTACAGTGGAGAAAGGACAGCTTCTTCAGTAAGTGGTGCTGGGAAAACTGGACAGCTACATGTAAAAGAATGAAATTAGAACACTCCCTAACACCATACACAAAAATAAGCTCAAAATGGATTAAAGACCTAAATGTAAGGCCAGAAACTATCAAACTCTTAGAGGAAAACATAGGCAGAACACTCTATGACATAAATCACAGCAAGATCCTTTTTGACCCACCTCCTAGAGAAATGGAAATGAAAACAAAGTAAAGAAATGGAACCTAATGAAACTTCAAAGTTTTTGCACAGCAAAGGGAACCATAAACAACACCAAAAGACAGCCCTCAGAATGGGAGAAAATATTTTCAAATGAAGCAACTGACAAAGGATTAACCTCCAAAATTTACAAGCAGCTCATGTAGCTCAATAACAAAAAAACAAACTACCCAATCCAAAAATGGGCAGAAGACCTAAATAGACATTTCTCTAAAGAAGAAATACAGACTGCCAACAAACATATGAAAGAATGCTCAACATCATTAATCATTAGAGAAATACAAATCAAAACTACAATGAGATATCATCTCACACCAGTCAGAATGGCCATCATCAAAAAATATAGAAACAAATGCTGGAGAGGGTGTGGAGAAAAGGGAACACTCTTGCACTGGTGGGAATGTGAATTGGTACGGCCACTAGGGAGAACAGTATGGAGGTTCCTTAAAAAACTACAAATAGAACTACCATATGACCCAGCAATCCCACTACTGGGCATATACCCTGAGAAAACCATAATTCAAAAAGAGTCATGTACCAAAATGTTCATTGCAGCACTATTTACAATAGCCCAGAGATGGAAGCAAACTAAGTGTCCATCATCGGATGAATGGATAAAGAAGATGTGGCACATATATACAATGCAATATTACTCAGCCATAAAAAGAAACGAAATTTAGTTATTTGTAGTGAGGTGGATGGACCTAGAGTCTGTCATACAGAGTGAAGTAAGTCAGAAAGAGAAAAGACAAATACCGTATGCTAACACATATATATGGCATCTAAGAAAAAAAAAATGTCATGAAGAACCTAGGGGTAAGACTGGAATAAAGACACAGACCTACTAGAGCATGAACTTGGGGATATGGGGGCGGAAGGGTAAGCTGTGACAAAGTGAGAGAGTGATGGACATATATACACTACCAAACGTAAAATAGATAGCTAGTGGGAAGCAGCCGCGTAGCACAGGGAGATCAGCCCGGTGGTTTGTGACCACCTAGAGGGGTGGGATAGGGACGGTGGGAGGGAGGGATATGCAGGAGGGAAGAGATATGGGAACATATGTATATGTATAACTGATTCACTTTGTTATAAAGCAGAAACTAACACACCATTGTAAAGCAATTATACTCCAATAAAGATGTTAAAAAAAAAAAAAAAAAGTCTAACTCAAAAGCCCAGCTCTCCACGGCCAGGGGAGGATTCTACATCAGCTGTCTTTGTCGCCAGAGCTCTCTTGTTTCACATTTGTCTCCTTGTGAATGTCTCTCAGAAAACTGAGCTACTATGTCTATCAAATGAATATACACATTCATCTGCTCTTAGGGGAATTACATCCAGGAAATCTAGATTAATCTCAGATCAAAACTGCCAGTGTAACCAACAGATTCTCTGCTGAAAATAGCCGCAATAACTATATCAACACGTAATTGTCCTTTTCAAAAATTTGATTCCAAAATCTGAACCTAATCAGAGTTCCTCAGTAAAGGCTTATAGGGTGTTTTCCTTGCTTGGATAAATGAAAATCCACTTTAGAATAAAGACTCCTTTACAATTTTACCTGTGATTCCAAAATTGAAATTATTTTGGAAAAGTACAATTGTTAAGCAGTGGCTTTTTCATCTAGACTGTAGATTGAGTGGTCAGAATGTCAGAGGATCCAGATCTCCAGAATTATTGTAAATGTGCCTGACTTATCTGACCCCAAGCGTTTTAAGAGACTTTGTATAAAAAGTCTGCAAAACATGTTTTGTAGCCAACATTGCTTTCACACCAAAAACTCAAATTGGAATCGTTTTAGAATGAATTAGAGTTTTAAAATAGTCCATAATTTCTAGTTAATCCCTCATGTTTGTTAAACAATTTTTACATCTTTTGTATAAAGTATCTGTATCACTGATTAAATTGGATGATTTATAGATTGGTTAGTCCCATGAAATTTTAAGTGAATCTTTGAATAATAATTTCTGTTATGTATTCATATGTTAAATCATGCATCATTTAGCTTTGTAATTAAGCTTAATTACCAATAATATATTATTAATAATCCCACTAATTAAAATAATAATTACTGGCTTCAAAATTAGTAATACTATCCCAACAGCTTTTATTGCTAAAGGGGCAGGCAGTGCCTAGTCCAAACTAAAAGGATTACTCTTTTTCTGACTGATTAAAAATATACTCAAGATATTGAATCATAACCCTTTTTCACAAAATGAAAGTTTTGCATGGCCTGTCTTAGTTCAAAGTGAATTAAAATTAGGCATGTTTTGAAAGTCATCATTAGATTTGGGGGCAAGTTGACAGATTAGGAAACTACTGATTCCTCGGAGAAGTACTGCAAGCTATGTGGTTGGAAATATAAAATTACTTACATCAGGTGTTCTCACACTACCTTAGAGTCGTAGATTTACATGGTGGTGGAATATAGCATAATATCTCAAGCAATGTGTCAAGATCACTGTGAGATACATGGCAAATAATTTGTTATTATGACAGGAACCAAAAAAACAAAGGTATATGATTTGTGAAATTTTACCCTCCCTTCCTCCTCCGCCCCCATTTCTAAAGAGAAAGATTTCTTGCTCCCTGAATCAGCTTTTGGAACATCTGCCTTTTGTTGTACAGAATGCAGGTAAAGGAGGGACTTGAAAATTAACAGAAGCAAGAGAAGCAAAGTTGATCTATATGATAAAGAGCTGAGATAGAAAGCAGAGGGGAGAGGTATAAAAGGTTAATCAGAATGGGTTTGCGAGAGTTTTCAAGGGCAATAGGAAAGGAAAGATAATTAGGAATATCTGGAGATGTTTTTGGAAAAATTCAAAGTAACAGAGATGAGGAAAAAGGATTTATTTTAAGCATATTTCCTGTGGTTCATAAATGTCAACTCTTTTGGCATTTTAAAGAGAAGTGAAGAAGTTAAGTTGCTTCTCAATTATTTTGAATGCCAGACTGATGTTTCTCTGAAAAACTCCATGCAGAAAAGGAGCCACAGGGAGGCTCAACTTTATTTAGGTTACATTACTAACAATAATAGTTTACATACTTTTAATAAACTGAAGTAACATTACTTTTATTCAGTTGCATGTTTCATGAGCGGGGAGAAAGAGGTAAACTTAAAACTCTCTTGCCAGAAACAACATAGCCCATAGTGACCAGCTGGTATTAATGTACCATTATTAGATGTGGCAGTTTCAGTATACTGGAGAGCTTATAAATTGTAATTTTTTTAAATGTTACACTTATATTGTTTATCTTACTGATGGAGGTTTCACACAGCTGATGTCAGAGTCAGAATTAGATCTCAAACTAAAAACAAATTCAGTATAATGCACCACGCTATGGACAGTTTTTTAAAAATTCAACAAAAACTTAGTTCCATTAACACTTCCTTATCTTTTTATTCACCAGATATGCAGATATGTTAAAGGAAAATAATTTTCATAGTAGACAACTATTTTTATTGGCCTATTAAGTTACCATCAATCTTTCTTATGTTAAACAATAACATTATTTGATTAGATATTAGTATTTTTATTCCTTGATATTTAAAAAGTACTCCAACAACCAGTAGCACAGGTATCTCCTGAGAGCTTTTAGAAATGCAGAATCTAAGACTCTGCTCCAGATGTACTGAATTGGAATCTGCATTTCACTTGATCTCCAGGTGATTTGTAATCATATTAGAGTTTGAGAAGCATTGTTCTAATTCATAGATGTTCTTCAAGTGTAATCAGTGACTACCTGTATCAGAATCACCCAGGATGTTTATAAAATATGCGTTTCTGGATCCTATCTGAGATCTAGTGGGGCCTTTGAAAATAAATTCTTAATAATATTCTGTGTGATTGTGATGCACATTATAGCTTGAGGAAAAAAGTACTGTGCATTTTCGTGTATCAATATTTTGACCCATCTGCTACTCTATTTATATTCAGCTCTAAACCTATAGCTACATGACTATTGGGTTTGCTGTACTTCTTGGGTTTGCTGTACTTCCTTGGTGCTTATTGGTACCCCATCCTTTCTGAGCCATCCAAGGCATAAGCTCATTATACTTAGAAACTCTTTCTGGCCTAGTCTTATTGGCTTTTCCCATATCTCTATTCAACTACTGGGGAAAAAGAGAGTTCTCTAAATCTTGAGGGTAAAAGTCCTTCCCAAAAGAATCACCTGGGAGACCATCTGTAGCTGATTCCTGAGGGTCTTTTACGGGAAGACATTTTTTTACTTCCAAAATATATTTTAAATTCATAATGTAGTACTAAATGCTTTCAACTTAGTTTAAGGGAAAGGGCAATGCAAGAGAAACTACAATACCTGCTTCTAGCGCCTTCTCTGCTACCTATTAGCTATTGGCCTTCGGCAGATTATATAATCTGAGCCTCCTTGCCTCACCTGTGAAATGAGGATAATGATACCTGCCTGAAGGTTGGGCACTGCTCCAGACTGTCCCTTGAGATCCCTTCCAACTCTGAGATCCATGATTCCATTATTCCGTCAAGTCAGCATACATCACAGTAATCACCATTTTGTGTTTCTACACTCTTGGATTCTTTCATCAGTTTTCCTCTCCAATCTGTCATCTCCTTGAGGTCACCTAGGTATACCTCTCCCTTACAACTATTTTAGTAGAAACAAATTTAGAACATTCTTATCAGAGAAATTTACTTTCACCATAAGCTTAAAATATGCCTTTATTTAAGATAATTAACCTGGCACAGTTAAAACACCATGTCTGTTAATTATGTACTCAAGTGGGTGTGGATAACGAGCCATACTTGAGAAATTTAATAGTTGTCACTTAATTTAACTACTCACTGAGCTCATCTAAAATACACGAGAACAAAATAGTAAGGTGGAGCCTCTAAGGTTTCGTGTGCAGTAGGAACAACTCAGCAAACACATTAATGAATACAAAATCTGTAAAATTCAATGAGCCACTGGAACATACAAACTGAACAGATAATTCAAATTCCTGCCCATTAAAAATTACTTAATCTCAGCTACATTTTCTGAGTTTAATAGGGCTAAATAAAACTCCATATTCAGAACCTCTAACATTTTCCCGAGTAGAAGGACAAGGTGCTTGTTGAGCTACAATGTGACTTGTATAAGTGACCACTTCTACTTTGAAGAATTCTTGTTAAACATTTCCTGAATGCTGCACTTAAGCAGCTGTCATGGTGCTCTACTTATAAAAGACTTTGTTATACTGTTTCCTGTTATAGTTGTATCTTGATTTATAGACATATGGCTATATGATGTATTCATTAAGAGCGGAAGCATTGAAATCAGACAGACCTGGATTTGAATCCTGGCTGACTTACCGGTTATGTAACATTGGGCAAATACTGAATATCTTGTTTTCTCACCTGCAATGATGTTAATAATACCTTCCTTCAGAGGATATTGAGTATTGAAGGAAATAAATTTACTTAAAAAATAGATTTATACAATCATGCATTTGCTCATTCATTTTGTCAACAAATGTTTACTATGTGCCTTCTACATGTCTTCTAGATTTCAGGAATGATATATTCCTGATATTTAGCAGAAAACTAGCCAGACAAGCCACTACCTTCAATGAGATGATATTGTAGTTGCCTGTAACAAACCCTGTCTCATAGTAATCATTGAACAGTTGATGATGATGATGACTGTTTTTATTATTAAAGGCATATTACTTTAATCCAAAATTAAATGTTAAACCCAAAATACCATTAAACATTTAAAGTGCACAGCAATAAATAGGTACATTGCTCATTGTTGACATCTCCCATACACATGTGCAGTTTTTCCAAACTCAGTTCCTATGTGAAGGGGCTAAATCCCTGAGGTACAGACAAGCAGACCTGAAATTGCATCAAAAGGAAGAATTTTAAATGAGCTTTAAAATTCAAGTAATACTGAAATTGCCCAGAAGAGCAGTATAGGGTGATGCTTCAGAGTATAAACTCTATAGCCATTTTATTATGTTTGAATCCCAACTCTGACACTCGCTAACTTAATGACTTTTGATAAGTTACTTAATCTATCTCTGCTTCAGTTTTCTCATATGTAATATAGCAATAATAATTGTTGCTACCTCAAATAGTTGCTATGGATAGTAAATGAGTAAATCCATGTAAATCCTTTACAATAGTGCCTGGCACAACGTAAGGACAAAACAAGTGTTAAACAATGTTATTATTATTATTATTTTATTATTATTGCCACAAAGCACTTATCATTGGCATATGGAGAGAAATGTGTATGAGGAAACTAAAATGAACTTCCCCTGGATGGTATAGGGGAAATAATTCAAAACCCTGTGCATATATCTATGTTTGGTCACCATCTGCTGTATTTTCCAAATTGTTAATTTGAATATTAATATGTGTTACATGAGAAAAAAAAGACTTCTAGATGATGTTAATACGAGTTACATGAAGAAAAAATGAGTTTCATAATCCATAAATTTAAGAAGGGTTAGACAGCTTTCAAAGTTAGACAGCTTTCTTACTGCAGGACTTCTCAGAGCACTTAATATGCTAATATGCAAGATCATTTCCAAAAGAAGAATACAGTATTTCCCAAAATTATCTTATCAAAGTTTTGAAGATATAGTGTTAAAGGAAATAAAGTTTGGGAAACAACGATATAGATGGGAGGGAGATTTATTCTGGAAGGTACATAAGATATCATCCTCAATTTACTCAACTGTTAAAAAAAAAAGTAATTTAAAACTGGTCAGAAGGAAATAGGTAAAGGAGAACGGTCAGTGGTGTACTGAAGCAAGTTCATACTGCCTTATGAGAGTCAACGTTAAATTTTCAGAGACAGTTTTTAAACAGAGCCACTATTTTTTTCAGCTTTACTGAGGTATAATTGATGAGACCACAAGATATTTAAAGTGTACAATGTAATGATCTGATATACATATACACTGTGAAATGATTCCCCCCATTAAGTTAATAAACACAGCCATCAGCTCACATATTTACCTTTTTTTTTTTTTTTTTGGTGAGAAGATTTAAGTTCTATTCTCTTATATAATTTCTCTCTTGTATAATTTCAATTTTACACAACTACAGTCACCATGTTTTACTTTAGATCCTGAGACCTTATTCATCTCATAACTGAAAGTTTGTACCCTTTTACCATGGTCTTCCTATTTCCTCCACCCCTCAGCCACTGGCAATAACTTTTCTACTCTAAACAGAGCCATTATTAAAAAATAAACTATATAAACTTACAATTAAATATGTACAATTGAAAATGAACATCATACATATTCAAAAGTAACCAGTTCCTAAATATTTTACTGCATTTTTTTTATTATCTATGCTCTTGAGGTTATTTACATCTATTGTATCTGTATAGTAGAAATACTATATAGTGGTGCAGTATCCCACATCTCTTTCCCACTCTGTTTGGTGACTTCATCTTGGTAGCTTGAAATCAGCCTTGATGAGAGTATTTATACCATGGAATTGTACAAATGCTATGGATCAGAGCTTGATTTATTGTTCTGTAGATTTTCTAGACTTAAGGATGCAATGGAGAAAATGTTAATAATGCAGATTAAACTTAAAAGCGTGTCAGGTCTGTAGTAGTTACATTGTAAATAACACAAAAAAGTTAAGGAAATCGTCTTTCAGTATTCAATGAATTGGGAGATTAGGTTTGACATAAATACACTGCCATGTATAAAGTAGATAGCTAGTGGGAACATGCTGTATGGCACAACGGAGCTCAGCTCGGTGCTCTGTGATGACCTAGATTGGTGGGATGGGGGGATGGGGAGGCCCAAGAGGGAGGGGATATACGTATACATATAGCTGATTCACTTCACTGTACAGCAGAAACTAACACAACATTGTAAAGCAATTATACTCCAAAAAAATAAAAAACAAACTATTATCTGATTCAGCAATGAAGTCACCAAAATCATTTATGGACTAATGCGTGAGATTCCAACATACATTGTCATTGCTTCACTTTCATCTTGTCTATTAGCATAAATGAATTAGCCTTGTTTTGTTAATGTGGTGCAAATGTTGATTAATTTGCAGATATTGAATTGTTTGTAGTTTTCTCTTATGATTGTTCATATCTCCGTGATAAGAAGCCATATTTTGGATTCAATAATAGGAACCCACAAGGGGGGCCTATAGATTAAAATATAAATTTGTAAATCTAACTTAGAGTATTCATTCTGGAGTGAACCGAGAGACTGTCTGATCCACTGCAGATACTGACTAGCTTCACATTATACTTCCATTATGTGCTGTTGTTTTATCTTCAGGAAGATTAATGGACATCAGCAGTTTATTATGCTCTTTTCTTTTGCTTATGTCTAAAATTTTTATTTATAAAGGAGATGGAAAGAAATCTAACTAAATATTTCATAGAGAGGGCACGTTAAATTGTCTTTAGCCGTATTTGTCTACCTTAACTTTGGGCTTTGGACAGAGAGCTATCAGCTCATTTTGGAGTTGAAATTTAAGGACAATTAACACTGGGTAAAAGTCTGCATATTTACATAGCTTCAAACCTTTTTTACACTAGCTGAAATAATTTACAACATTCTTTTCATCTCTTACCATCCCCTCCAATCGAGAACTCATTTGCTCACTTCTCCCTTACCCAGATATCTCATGGACTTACATCAATGCTTAGGTTTCAGACACCACAGGGGACCTCACAAAATTTGAGCCCACAACAATTATTCTAACACACAGTTTTACTGATGACTAATTTAACTATGGGAAAATCTGTCACTTGTCTTCCTCCATCTTCCCACCCACCTACCAGCAACACTTGCACATTCTCCTGTGTTAGTGATGTCTCGTGCATTTTCGCCACTGATAATCTTCCCATGAAATGTGTAGCAATGCTTCTCCTAACATTTCCCCCAACTTTCACTTTTATTCTAATATAATATGCTGAGATAAAATGTTTGCATTCTCTGAACAGGTTCCACAGCCTGTACCTAGACTCTTACATTTATAGGAAATTAAAGTTGATGTTAGAGACCACCTGGTCTGTTGTTTTCAAAAGTGTATTACACAGGTTATTATTAGGCATTGGCAGAAAAGGGATTGCTTTACTGCAGGAATTATGAGAGCTTTTAATGTGCTAATAGAGTTGTGATATTTATAGAAGGTTAAGGAACATGGCATTTTCCAAATGCATGTGCTCGTGGAAACGTTTTTCTTGGAACATGCTTTAGAATCTGAGTTCCATGGAATATGACTTGAATTAATTCCATCCTTATACTACAGAAGGGGAAAATAGGATCTATAGAGAAGGAGCAACTTGCCCAGAATCCCTCAGATATATATGGTAGAATGAAGATTTATATGGTAGACTAGGACCCTTGAGTTCTTTTTCTTATACTCAAGTTTTCAATATCTTTGTGTGGGTCCAGCCACACCCTTTCTTGGTTCTCCTAATAATCAACAGACCATATATAGCTAGTAAATCAGATATGGATGAGACTCGAGGTAAGAGTCATTCTGAGGCAAAATTCCGCTCCAGCTGTGAACCCGTGAGATCAGACAAGTTGTGTGCTTCCAAAACACAGCGGTAGAACAGGAATAGGATAGATATCCCCATTCCAAAGTGGGAAATAGTAAAGAAGGAAGGGGTGATGGGTCCCAAGTAAGTTCAAAACCCAGCCAGGCAAACTTCATGAGATCTTAAGGCAGGAGAACAATCCTCTTTGGCTCAATGCTCTGTTCTCCCGGGCAACTGGGGCAGATGGCCCACTTTCCAGACCCACTGGGGTGCTGGTCTTGCCCCCAAAGCTCTGCTGGGCAGGGGTCGGCCCCACAGCTCTGAGAGGCCCCACTTAGGGCAGAGGTTTTCTGGCCTGTTGAAAGCAAGGTGATGACCTCCCTTTTTGAAAACAAAGAGGCAACCCTGATGATTTCTGAGTCACTTTAGGGGTCAGTCTTCCCTCGTCTTCAAGAATAGCACATGTTTGCAGCCAAACAGCTCTACGGTCCTGTCCTATAAAATCCTAGGAATCTGACACCCTTCCTTAATTCCTTCCCATCTCTTTTCCTCTTCAGTTCAAACTGGCAATTTTCCTGCTGGGGTAGCTGATTAAGTTCAGGGTTCATACCTACATCTCTTATCATACCATCATCTCTTATGCTTGGCCACGCCCTGAGTGTTCTCTTATGAATATACTTTCTCTTTTTTTGCAATATGGATAGGCTGAGAATTTTCTAAGTCTCAAAGTTCTAGTTCCTTTTTGCTTAATAATTCTGTCTTCAAGTCATGTCTTTCTACCCAAATTTTACTATAAGCAGTCAGGTGGAGCCAAGTCACACCTTCAACACTTTGCTTAGAAATCACTTCCAAAAAGCACTAGAACACGAACACAACTCAGCCAAGTTCTTTGCCACTATATAACAAAGATCTCCTTTCCTCCATTTTCCAATAACATGTCTGAGGCCTCATCAGAAAGGCCTTCACCATTCATTTTTCTGCCAAAATTCTGTTCATGATTACTTGGGTAGTCTCTAAGAGGACTGAGGCTTTGTCTACAACTCTCCTTTTTTCTTTCTGAGCTCTCACCAGAATAGCCCTTAATGGTCCACTCACAGCAATGCAGGCTTTTCCTCGCCTCTACCCACTTACCCAGTTCCAAAAGCACTTCCGCATTTTAGGTATTTGTTACAGCAGCACCCCAACTTCTTGGTACTAATTGCTGTCTTAGTTCAGGCTGCTATAACAAAATACCATACAACGGGTGGCTTATTAACAAAAGATATTTATTTCTCACAGTCCTTGAGGCTGAAAGTCCAAGATCATGGTATCAGCACAGACAGGTTCTGGTGAGAGCGTTCTTCCAGGTTGCAGACTACTGACTTCTTGTCATATCCTTATATGGTGGATAATAACAGAGAGAGAGACAGGAAGCAAGCTCTCTCACTTGCTTCATCCATGAAGTGCACATATCTTTTAGATCATATTTTTCAATTTTTGTCTGGGAAAATTAACAGACTATAGACATAAGATACAAGAAATTTAGCAATAACAAAAGATTTTCAACACATTTCATCGCGTACCTACAATATACCAGGCATTATACTAGGCCCTGGGGCTGAAACCACAAACCATACACAATCCTTGGCATCAGGGAATTTACTGTCTCATGAGGTACACCCACTAGTGAATAGGCAACAATGCAGTATAAGTATAGGGTGATGCAAAAGTACAGATGAAGGAAAACTAATCCAGATTTAAAAAGGAGGAGTACAAGGAATATCTCACAGAGGAAGTGATATTCAAGACCCCTAAAAGATGAGTAGGTGAAGGTGTAAAGGGTTCAGCAAAGGGGTTCTAAACTAAAAGAACATCTTCAAAGCCCTGAGATTAAAGAGAACTTGACATGTTTGAGAAACTGATAGCATCTGAAGTACAAAGGGTAAGAGATGAGGCTAGAATGATAATGCTGCTAGATCACAAAAGGCCACGTAAGCCACATTAAGGATTCAGGGTGTTACACAGGTGGGCTTGAGAGCAACTGACATGTTTTAAGAAGAGATGGGTGCAGAATGGAGAACTGATAAGAGGGAGTCAAGACAGGAGTCAAAGACTAGGTGGAAGGCTGTTGCAGTCATCCCAGGAAGAGATAATGATGACTATGCTAAGAGAGTAGCAGGGTGAACAGGGAGAAGCAAGGAGAGTTTATGAGGCGGACTAACAGGATTTGGTGGTTGGTATGTTGGGAGAGGTGAGACAAGCGAGGCAAGGATGAGCTGGGTAGATGACGGACCATTCACAAAATAAGAATCCCAGGGGGAAGAGAATACTTGAAAGAGGGGAGATAAGAGTATATTAAGAGATATGTTAAGAGGAGACTGTTATGATACATTTCTTAAGTTAGCATTCTATATAAAAAATGTATATTGAAAATGCATTATGTCTCTGTCATACTATTGTCATACATCAGTAGGGAATATAATAGTAGAGAATTCCTTTTACATAATTTAGTAAAATTTGAAAATAATCTTTCCTCCTTTCCTGGAAATTTATAGATTATTTCTAATCCTCAATTACTACTGTATTGTCCTGGCTCTCCTGGTTTTAAATATATTTTTGATATAATAAAAGAGAAACTAAAAGTCCAAAGTTATCAGACGGAAACAAATATAAATTGGAAGCTATATATGGACTAAAATTTCCAGGTATTGTATGCTTTTGTTTCATACCTCCAGATTGCTTTGTGCTCCTTTAAAATATTTTTCTAACAGTTGGTAAAAATGCTCCACGTGGAATACCAACAATTATAGCAGCTGGTGTTTACAGCAAATGACAAGGCTGAATTAAACAATTATTATCTCCATTGCAGGATGGTCTATACAAACAAAAAAACTCTTTTAAGAAAGAAAGTCAGGAGGGTTCTAAAGGGTTTTAAAACCCTCCTGATTTTTAAAGGAGGTCCAACTGAATTTGTGTTCCTATCTGTTTGGAGCTATAGTACTAATCTTGAGATCAAAATAGAATGCTGCTAACATGGAAAAGTGACCTCAAAAATTATGCAAAAGTTTACACAGCTCATAGCAAAACATACTCTGATAATAAATTACAAATTCAATGTGCTAGCTAAATTGGCAAAAGTCTTAGGAATTTTTATATAAGAACTCTAGAAAATTCCTAGCTTTGAAAATCAGTAAGAATTCCTACCCTTTATAATCAAGGAAGGACACCATGAACAATAGAAATCCATTTTAAAAAGAAAAGAAATATCCCAAATTAAATAATTGCTTCTTCATTTATCATAGCTGTGCTTTGCTTATTTGCCCCCGTTTTTGTTTTAAATAGCATCTCATAATATTTATTACCTTTTTAAAGTGAAAGTGGTAGAAAAAAAATAAAGCAAGGAATTCATATTCACTTCCTTCTGGTTGTATGGGAAGTACCTCCAGATACATGAGAATGCTTACTGAATAGTGGAGAATGTATTTTCCTGATCAAAACACCTCAGAAGTATACAAGCACAAGATGCCAAATGCCATGCAGTTTCATATCAGCAGACATAGCAGATTTCCTACTTCTCTAGTCCTATGAAGTGTGTATAGCTCAACCATTCGTGTTTACAATTAGTTGGCAATCAAAACTTAATTATGGGTTTGAATATATTAAAGAACAACCAAAGCAGCCAGGAATATAAGATGCGGAAAGAAGAAAAATGCATTGTTGTTATCCTATACTTGCTGCTACTTCTTCCTCTTGGCCATTTGCTAATTTACAGCTCAGGGCACCAATGTCATAGAAAGTAGTGTTCTAAAGTCTGTGGCAATCTCACCAGGCTAAGAGATAAAAAATTAAGAGTTCAGGACTTCAAAGACAGATATTGCTTAAAGGACTAATATTCTGAAGAAAAGCAAGCCCAACATTTTGCATGCATTTTACACCTAAAACATCTGCCAGCCAGCCCCTAAGCTGTGCACTGGTGATAGACAAAAATTAGAGTTCATATCCTGTTAAGGAGGTAGAATCTAGTAAATGCTCTAGGATTTCATTTATTATCCTTAAAATCTTAGGCCCTAGGAGTAACTATAAATTATAATCATACTAGTTTTCACAAATTTTGAAACATAACTTCAGATCAATTCAATCCCTAATTGAATCAAGGTATCTTCCTGGTACTGTATCTACCACAATAAAATTAAAATCTCTTTGGAGGAAATTAATATCTCCTACAATTTTTCATAGACAATATTCAATACAAAATCAACCGGCATACATGTATAAAGAATCAAATGATTAAAGGCCAAGAACAAAAATAGGCAATGGCAATAAATCAATAATTGAGATTCTGAAGTTATCAAACACAGACTTAAAATAACCATGCTTAATATTTTTAAGGAAAGAGGTTTAAAAAAAAGATAGAGAACTTCACCAGAGAACCAGAATCTACTAAAAAGGCATCCTATTGAAATTATAGAACTTAAAAATACAATACCATAATTAAAAATTCAAATTCAAGAAATGGGTTTAATATCATAGATACCAGAATACAAGATTCAGAATAGAGTTTGATAGAAAATATCCAACTTGGTACCCACTGAGACCAAAAAAAGGAGAAAAAATATAGAAAAGAACGTAAGAGACATCTGGGACTTAGGGAAAATATCTAACATATGTGTAACTGAACTTCCTAAAGGAGAAGAGAATAAATAACTGGCCAAAACTTTTACAAAACTAGTGAAAGACACAAGAAATTTAAGAAACTCTTTGTACCCCAAGCAAGAGAACTACAAAGAAAACCATGCTTATATACATCATGATAAAACTACTGAAAGCCAAAAACAAAGAGAAAATCTTAAAAGCACTCAGAGGAAAAAGACACATTACCTTCAAAAGAGTAACAAAAGACCAACAGCTGACTTCTCAGAATTTTCAACAGAAACATTGGAAACCAGAAGCAAATGAAATGATATTTTTAAAGTGCTGAAAGAAGATAATTGCCAAATCAGGATTCTTTATTTAGGGAAAATAGCCTTCTAAAATGAAGATAAAATGAAAATGTTTTCAGACAAACAAAAACTTAGAGATTTTGCTGCTGCTATAGAAATACGTAATGGGGTTCTTCAAGCAAAAGGAAAACGATCCCAGACGGAAGGTCAATCATACAAGAAGAAAGAAAGAGCACACGAAAGAATAGATAGATATGTAAACCTAAGTGAATAGTAACTGTGAAAATAATAGATAAAATAAATGAAATAATTTCAAATTACAACTTGCAGTTTGAAAAATACTGCCCCTACCAGACTTTTGAGCCATATATTCTAGCTGCTTGGCTATGATGGAAATAAGCACAGGATACTGGGGAAGGACAGAGCATCTGTCCAGACATCCTGGAGACACAGGAAAGATTTTCCTGAGAAAGCAGTACTGTGGCTCCCCTTAATAAATTCTTTGTTCTTGAAAAATCAAATAGTCCATGGTTTCTTGAACACAGTTTACTGTTTCATCACCAAGGATTTTGCTCGTGCTATTCTCTCTGACTAAAATGCAAACATTACCTCTACCTCACCTCCCAATCTCCATATGTTCAAATCTTTCAGGTTTGAACTTCAGTGCCTCTGTAACTTTTAAGCCTTCCCTGGCCATGCATGACCAACCATCCCTGACACTCACCCCAATCCACACTATAATAATCTCTGTCTTTCTTTTATAAAAGGCATGTGTGTTTATGCTGTCTTCCCTATTAAGATTTAGGTTCTTGAAGAATGTTCTACGTTTTTCATCATTATTTACCCTCCAATAAATATCTGTTGAATAAATGGATAAAGGATGGATGGACAGATGGATGGAGAAGCCTTTATGACCATTCTCCAGGTAAGTACAGATTTTGCTCTGATTTGGCACTTGCTTAACTATCAGTCAAGGTGCATCATGCCATTTTCTCTCCATCTCTGCTTTCTTCTGGTTTTAATCACACATTTTTTGGATCATCAAATACTACAGCAGGAACATATCTGAGCTAGCAAAAACTCTCAGTAACTATTTTTGACCTTGAAGTCAGTTAGAAGGGCGCTATAAAAGGGGAAAGTGATAAAGTGATATTGTGATTTGCTGAGGAGGAAATATAAAAGTGTTTTTCAATACATTCAACTGGTTTATAATTTTCAGAGTAAAACATCAGCAAGTACATGCCCTTGAAATCAGTGTTTCTTCATGCTGCTTTATGTCTGGATCAGGACAGGGAAAGTAAACAATATTCACAGTAAAATGAAAACAAAATACTGAGTTGTTCTTTTGTGCAATGCACTAGCCTGCACGCAGATAGATGAAGTCTCTAAAAATAATCTATGTTCAGTCATGCACAGATAAAAATTGCCACTAACACCAGCAATTCAGAACAGAAACACTGCCTGAACCTTCCCATGCACAACGAAACCAACCTCCTCAACTGAACACACGTAGTGTTCTCAATATTTCTCTGGTAAATATTCAAGCAGATAATCTAGGAAAAGTCAGATTTGTGACACTTGATTTGCTAGTTAAAAGCATTAAAAAAAAGTGCCTGTGACAGGCTTCCCTGGTGGTGCAGTGGTTGAGGGTCCGCCTGCCGATGCAGGGGACACGGGTTCGTGCCCTGGTCCGGGAAGATCCCACATGCCGCGGAGCGGCTGGGCCCGTGAGCCACGGCCGCTGAGCCTGCGCGTCCGGAGCCTGTGCTCTGCAACGGGAGAGGCCACAACAGTGAGAGGCCCGCGTACCGCAAAAAAAAAAAAAAAAAAAAAAAAAGTGCCTGTGGTTTGGCATTTGTGTATTAAGTGAGTTTTTCTATAGCCTTTAGAAGCAAAAACAAGAACGACTAGGCAGAATTGATAATATATCCCACGGACTTCAAGTGCCTTGAGCAGGTGTGACTAAATGCCTACCTACTACCCATTCTCCACTTCTCCCTAACATTCATGATTTTGTTGGAGATCTCAAGGTGCTCAGCTTAAAACAAAACACAACAAAAAATACAGACATCTCACAGTCTTTCTTGAAGCTGAGGATAGGTTATGTGACACGGGTCTCGTCAATGAAATGTAAGCAGAAGTCAAGTGCAGATTTCTGCAATTTTTTTCCTGGAATAGACACTACCGTCTTCTTCTGTACTCCTGCCTGGAATATGAACTCAATGGCTAGTGCTGTAGCTGCAACAGCTGTCAGGTAACTTGAGGAAAAGGCTGAGAGAATTGCAAAGACCTCTATTCTGATCGCTCAAGGTGTGGAACCAATGCTAGTAATGCTAGCAATTTCCAAACTAATGTGAGAAAAATAACACGTGTTTTTTAAACCAAAAAATTTAAGCTTTTCAGTTACATTTGGCCGAAATTAAATCCCAGAATTAATCAAGGTGACTTCTTATCAAGTTCTACCCACAAAAACCTAGTATATACTGTTTCCTCAACAAAACAGGAATGAATGAATGAGTGAATGAATAAATGAATGAACTAAGCAATCATACTAAGCAATCATTCTACCATTCATGGCAACATGTATTTGAAATGCCTAGGAAAAAAGGAAGTGTGAAAAAACAATACCAAATGCTATGGCAAGCAACATTATCCCATTTCAAAATAGACTACTGGCCACCATGAGTCATAGAATATACATGTGGACAAATCAAAACTGGTCACTGTTCTATCCAAGATCTGTCTGTGAGGCACAGATCCCTGTGACAGCCAGCTTATTCCATAAGGAGGCACTAAAACTTTGGAATCAGACCTGTTAGAATTAATTGCTTTTCAATGATCACCTAGATCAGAAATGGAGAGGGCATTAATCCTGCCAGTGGAGAAAATCAGTAGAATCAATCTTAGACCAATGGGGAATGCAGGAGCAGAGGAAATACAATGTGGGGCGGTGGGCAGGCTCTTTCAGGAAGGTCTCCAAGCAATATGCCAAGATTGACAGATAAGGAAATGAATTTTCTCCCCTACTGTATTCAAGAACTTTTTGTGTCAAAGACGTTTGACTCCACTGTTCAATTTTTGACTTCAGAAACATGAAAAGTAGTTCCGCATTATAGAAACTCAGGGACTCCTCTCCACCCTGTTACCTGAAGTGTAGCTCCTGCACCAACAGCTTTAGCATCAACTGGGAGCTTGTAGAAATGCAGGCGTTTGGGCCCCAACTTAGACTATTGAATCAAGTGCTTCTTTTTGCATATTAAAATTTGAGATATACTCTGCTAGAAAGCTTGCTAAAATATTGTCTGTCTTGATGTTTGAGTAGTTATTTAACTATATTTAAGTCAGTTCAGACAGTAAAAATTCATTTCCCCTTTGGTTTGTAAATTCCCTCATTAATAATTTATTCAAGGATTATAACTTCTCTAAGTCCTAGGTATCAAATAATTTTTTAGAATGTTTCTCACCCTTTTCTTTTCCATACCATTTTATTATATGGTTATGTTAAAAAAATAATCTTGAGGTAAACTGATCCCTCCCCCCTTCCCCTGGAGGTAGGGAGAGAGACGTCATTCATCAGGAATCACTTTTACTAAATCTAGAAATTGGTCCTTTTAGCAATCCTTTTGTTATTTACTTCAAGGTGAGGTTTTGACTGTGTCATTTAAGAGCCTACAAAGCCCTTGGGAATCTGAATCATCCTTTTCTCCCTTTTGCCAATATACTTTCACTTGTAGGGAAACTCTAAATGAATGGCATGAGGAAAGGCCAAGTGACCTGGCTGGAAGGCAGAAGATTCGTTTTTACAAATCAGACATGCTTACAGAAAATGAATTATACTGAGGTTAGGAAATTAGAACTCTTTCTGCCGACCAGGCCTATTCCAGAAATGATACAACTGTGAGTAAAGTCACTGTCTCTACATTTCTTCAAAGGAAGATGTCAGGGTGGGCACAGGGTTGTTAATTAACCAAGGGCTCATTCCTTCTGCCCACAGATATGCACATTTCTTGGGCAAAGTGGTTGCAGTTTTTAACATTACAGCCAGATGTGCAGAGAAATACAGTTTATTTTCTCTGTAACCTATTGGATTTTCCTTTATATCAGAGGGAGGCTTTAGTTCAACCTCATAAATTAGGTCTGACACAATAAATAGTGTATTAAGTTAAATGCTTAATCTCTTTCAAATAAAAGGCTTGGTCCTGCATGTTCTGCCTCTACCCAGGTCCTCTTCAAGTAGGCCCTGGATGAATGGATGCATACTTTGTATGGTCCTCTCCTTTCTTTTCTGAGGAGTGGATACTGTCTGGTGTCTCTCAGGAACCACCAGGTGTGACTGGTTCCATCCCTGAGCTTGCAGGCATCTGCTGCTAAACTCTGCAGCAGACATAGCCTGGAGTCCCTCCCTCAGTTTAGTCACATTCTACTATTCCTGAGTGATCTGGCCCTACCATGGGTCACCCTGGTAGACCAGACCCCTCTAAGGCTCTGGCATGTTCTCCATATATATCTTGGCCTAGTCTACCCAACCCACATCCTCTATCACAGTCACTGGATGTCTTGCCTCAGGGACCTATGGTAGACCCACTGCCCACAATTCAGCTTTCTTCAGCATCTGCCAAGGGACATGCAGGTACCCGTTGAGTTCCTTACCTGCCTCCCTTGCTACCATCTGCCAATGAGATATGCCATTGCCCTTGGCCATGATGGAAGTAGATGCTAGCGGGGACAGAATTCTACAAAGCCGACATAGAGGACAGGTATGGGAAAAACACAAAAGCCTTGTGTTCTGTCTTCTCCCTCTGCTTTTCTCTCCTCTTCTCTCAAATCTCTGGCTTTCCAATTCCTCTACACCAGTGCTACTCAAAGAGATGCCAAGCTATGGACTGTTAATGGCCCACACCAAGACATGCACAGAAATTGAGAATAAAGTTTCTGACACTCTTAATAGCAATTTGGCAGAGTAATTTTATATCTATTAAATCTAATTAAAATGTAGGGCTTTGTTTTTCTATTTGATATTTCTCATAATTCATTTTTATTATGTTTTTTTAAATTATAGGTGCAAGATGTATTGGAAAGTTTTAAAATGTGGTTCTTCCTCATGGTGAATTTGAGAGGTACTAAAACTCATCATATCTACTTTGATGAAGCAAGCTTCATACCTAGAATCATGGAAAGGGCATCCTCTTTATGCTATGTGAGAAATATGAGATGAGTCCACCAGACTTGAGCCTGGATGTGCTAAAGAGATTTATAACATCTTTTTTCTTGACAAAGCCTAGCTTTTGTGCTTATTTTAATTTGTAGATGCAAACTAAAATCTCATTTGACAGTCAAAGCTGAGCAGATTCCCTGTGTTCTGTTGGGGATGGTGTTCTGACACCCTTCACCTAAAGCACTGAAACCCATTGTTTCAAGGAGTGAGAAACCCCAGAGCAATGTGATCTACAGGATAAGGAGAAGATATATCAAAGGAAATGTTATCCTGAGGTTGCTGATGTAAAAAGGTTGGTTGGAGAATGACTCTATTTCAAGAAAATCTGAAAAGAATGTTTTTCATAATCTTATTAAGCCCAAATAATGCGTCCTATGTGCTCCTGTTCTTTGCAAGAGAAGAAAATCTCCAGCAAACCATCAGCATTCAAGTACACTTTGCAATTGGGTCTCAGTCTTTTCCAGTCTAAAGACCAATGAAAATAATTTGTAGACCACATTTGAACAACATAAATTGAATGCTGTTCCCTAGAGAAAGCTTGCACAAGCTGGGATGCCTGAAGCAGTGCTGGCTTTAAGTGGGTATTATTACTATTATTATTTAATTAAATTTCTGGCTGAGCATCCTGCTGAAAGGATCTCTAAAAACTAACCTAACATCATTACTCTAACAAAGTAAGACCTAAATTGGGAAACAGGAGAAAGCTACACTGATTTCTCATCATATTGAACTACCTTAGACATAATGTTGAATCTCCTTGGAGTTAGTTTCCAAAATACTGGGTTGGCCAAAAAGTTCATTTGGGTTTTTCCATAAGATCTTAACGGAAAAAACCGGAACAAACTTTTTGGCCAACCTAATACAAGTTCCTTTGTCACCACTCAATTGAAGAAAGGCTAAATTGTGCTTGAACGTAATTGTCTTGAGATTGTATTATGTCCTACAGCTTCTCTGAGAGTGCCTTTTTTCTCTGCTCCTTACTTCACTACTTCTTCAAGGACCCAAATTCCTTCAATGTGTCTGCCAGACGTGATCTTAACTCCAATCAAAACGGGGAGCATCTGATGTGATTTATCTACCCAAGTTGATAGATTAACCAATTACACTTTAGTGTGACTGTCAGTCTATTTACTACTCAAGGAGTATTTGCATCTCTACTTTCTCACTTTGGTTATAACTGTAGATGTTGGACAACTGCAAGTCACACTAGGTTTATCTCATTTGAGAAAAAAGAGGTTTTTCTTCAAGGAAAATCTGTAGTCTCCCAGATGGACCTCTGCTTCCTGAGTGGAATCCATACTTTAAGTGATGCAGGTAAAAGGGCAGTGTCCTTCCTCACCAGCTTCTGGAACCAGGCATGGCTGTGGCCCTCCTGCCTTTGAAGATGAAATTCCTCATCATAGTTAATATATTAAAATATATTCACATTATATATTAAATATATTATATGTAATTATGTCAACTAAATTCAGTTGCAACAGACTTACTGATACATTTTTAAATTTTGTAGGAATTTATTTCATTTGGTAGTTTTATTTTATTTAAATATTTGTATATACGTTATATATAAATATATGTTTTTACTTATTTATTGCAGTTTGCTAGCTTTCTCGCTTTGGTGTCAATTTGTTTTTAGCTCTCAAATATTTGTATTAGTTGTCTTGGCCCAGGTTCCTCAGAAGCAGAATCTGAGATGAGGAATCAGGTATGGGTGTTTTATTATGGAAATACTTCCGGGAGTTGCAAGAAGTAGGTGGGGACAAAACAGAAAAGAGAAAGAAGCCAAGCAGGGGTGTGATTTCAGATGAAATCCCAGCCTCAGCCTGATCCTGTGGGGAGCTCTGGAACATCACACAGCAAGGTCTGTCCTACCTTTTGAGGCAAAGGAGCTGGGCTCCTGATGTGAGGGTAAAACTGGCAGCCAGTGGATAGGAATATTCCCATGCACTTCCCTTACTGGTAAGGCAGCTATGTGCCCAAGACAGTCCTCTGACAGAAACAACAGAGCCTTTAGCAGCAAAGAATACAGTGGCGGGGGGACAGGAGCACGGTGCTGGTGAAACGGACTGGGGAGAGGGGCATATGGGCAGGAAAAACAGTGTCCGGCACAACAGGCTTTGAAAAGCTCACAAGCACCATGCCTGGAGCACCTAAAAGATAAAATAAGCCTTGAAATCCAGATGGCTTCTGGCATATCATAGGTCTGCCAAGAGGTCTCCCCCTTCCTCTGTCCAATCTAACCCCATCTTTAACCCTATCTTTATCTTCTCCTTTCTTCCTTTAGCCCAAGACCTAAGCATTGTTCATGGTATCTGATACACTTAAGGAATCCGCTATGTCTCCAGAATTAAACAGAGCAGAAGAGTATTTTAGCATCCTATCTGGTAAAATGAAAGAAACAATTTTTTCAATGATTCACCTATTTTCATTGTTATAATTTCATATTTGCCCATCTTATTTTCTGATTGGTTCTTACTCAACAATGGTTTCCAATATTTAGCCTCGAGTGTTCTCTCTTATTTAATGATCTAAATCCAACTCAAGAGATACAAAGATCCTTTTTACAATATGATGCTTACACTCTAATTGACTTTTTTTTCAAGTACAGTTTTCAGGTACATAGGTAAAGCTTTATACTTCAGAATGTAAAAGAATGTAAGAGACTCTTCCATGAAGGGAGGGATACTCTACAGTAAAAACTTTTTGAAAACCCCGGCCCCAGATAGGAATGGTGATCTTGGCAAAAGCACTGCAAGCATGAAAAGCAAATCTGAATCTGGAATTCTTATCTATTCCATGAGGCCATATCTCTGCCTTCTCCAAGTGCCTAGCTATTTTCCCTAGAAATAATGATATACCAGGGGCTTACTGTTGGCCTCTGTGCTACAGCAATGGCCATAGCCAGATCAGCCTTGGTGATGTGAATTCTATGTTGTTGAGGTCATACACAGCCATATTCCTACTATTATAGAAGTTTTGTGGTTCTTCACTCCCACTTTGAGTTGGGAGTTCAAGACTCTAAATGTACTGTTTTCTTTTTATAAGGTCTCTAACACAATCAAGTGCAGTTAACACACTCCATAATTTTTCTAATCATCATGTAACCTCTACTTGATCACTCAGAACCTTATTCTCCATCGGCTCACCATCTCACACTGTCACCAGTTATAATTCAAGGAAACATGACACTATTACATGCCACCCATTATCAGGGTTCAATTTCTACTTAACAAGGAGGTCATTCATGTGTTCATAAAATATGTGAGCAACCCTAGTTTTAGAGTCCCCTCCAGAAGGTCTGTTTTCTGAGCTCTAGCAAAAGAACAAGGCACAAAGCAGGGCAAAGAAGATGGATAATGAAGTTGGGGGGACAGCAAGGGTTGATGAGATAGGATGCTTAAAAAGGGTCTATAACCCAAAACAGGGATTATTACTACCTTTATTTCAAGAACTCCTTTATGCAGTTGTATTAAGCTTTGCAAAAGTTAAAGAAGATATATACTAAAATCCATGGAAACCTAACCCTTTGAAAACTTATTTATATTAAGGACTTTTCATTTGTTCGGTCATATATATATATATGTTCTTTCTAACCTCTGCTTCTTTTTTGCTATAGTTCTAGCTTTTGGCCTGTATTTCATCAATATCATATCAATTTGATTTAATGTTTGGTTTCACCACTAGATTAATAGCCCCATAGAGCGACCACTGCAGAAGTCTCTGCAGAAGTCTCAGGTGTTAGTACCCATGACCACAAAAACTGTACACGCAGGAGCTATTTATTTGAGGCTCTAGGACAATCTTCACACAAATATCTAATCCACTAGTTTTCTTAAAATTGTTTTCCACCGTGTTGTGGGATGCTGCTTGGCCTAACATGACGGGGCATGACATAATAGGTGTCAGGAGAATCAAGAAAATGTAGGAGGAAATTTGTCAATGAAAAAAAAAAAACCATAAAGATTTCTGCCAGATCCTTCATTTCAGACTTGCTGGAAACTCAGAGCTACCATCATGGGCTTTGGTAGTCATAGCAAACTTTGAGTGGTGCTAAGAAACCTTTGACATGTATGAACTGGAAGCCTGTATTGCTTCTAATTCAGCATAATTTCTTGAGCTGCTTGGCATGTTTGTTAGGGATTATGAAGCACAAAAGCTCATGTCTTTTTTAAAAGAGAAATGAGCCTATTTAGTGATTGTGACAACTTACAAGATTAAGAAGCCTGGCATTTAGCAGTCATTGGCCAAAGCTCACAGCTAAGGGCCTTGGAAAGTGGGAGTAGAGATTTCAGAGCCCAGGTGTTCCCATGATGCTAACATGCAGACCTCTACTTAGGGAAATCACAGTTCTACTCTACTCACATGCTATTGCCTTGCTGGGGATGGTTTCTTCTTGGCTCCTCTAGATCAGGATTAGATGCCAGTGTTTAGCACCACCTAGAAATCCACAGTATAACTGGTCAGTTGACATGATTAGTGGAAAAAAAAATGTTCTCCAAAAACAGGGATATGGCTCAGTTCTTCTAAATTTTGAACTTGCTATCTTTCATGATCCTAATTAAAGCCATAACCCAACCATCCAATTCACAAATGAATTGCAGAGATAGGGCATAAATGTGCAGTTGGAAGAGTATAAGTCCTCCGGAAAGTGTTCCCTACTATAAAACACTGCATACCATACCGGGCCTTACCATTCCATATTACATCCTGTCAAATTTCCTGGCTAGTCAAGGGAAGAGGGGAGGAAGGTACAGCTTTAATCACTAGCTTGTCTTTACCCCCAAATTGATATTCCCTGAGGTGTCTTAATCGCAGTCAGATATAGCTTTTGCCTGGAAAGCATTCAATTTCACAAGCATTTGTTGAGACCCTACTATACATCCAGCACTATTCTAGGCACTGTAGATACAACAATGAACATAAACAAATTCCTACCCTCCTGAAGCCTACATTCCAGAGGAAGGAGATATATTAAAAAATAGACTCTGGGAGATTCAAAATGGCGGACGAGTAAGAAGTGGAGATCACCTTCCTCCCCACAAACACATCAAAGATACATCTACACATGGAACAACTCCTGCAGAACACCCACTGAACGCTGGCAGAAGACCTCAGACCTCCCAAAAGGCAAGAAACTCCCCACGTACCTACGGGCAAAAGAAAAAAGAAAAAACAGAGACAAACAAGTAGGGACAGGACCTGCACTACTGAGAGGGAGCTGTGAAGGAGGAAAGGTTTCCAAACACTAGGAAGCCCCTTCGCTGGCGGAGACTGCGGGTGGCGTAGGGAGGGAGCTTTGGAGCCACGGAGGAGAGCGCAGCAACAGGGGTGCGGAGGGCAGAGCAGAAAGGTTCCCGCACAGAGGATCGGTGCCGGCCAGCACTCACCAGCTCGAGAGGCTTGTCTGCTCACACGCCAGGACGGGCCGGGGCTGGGAGCTGAGGCTTGGGCTTCGGAGGTCGGATACCAGGGAGAGGACTGGGGTTGGCTGCGTGAACACAGACTGAAGGGGGCTAGTGCGCCACAGCTAGCCAGGAGGGGGTCCGGAAAAAAGTCTGGAGCTGCCGAAGAGGAAAGACACTTTCTGTCCTGTTTCCTGGTGCGCGAGGAGAGGGGATTAAGAGCGCCGCTTAAAGGAGCTTCAGAAACGGGTGCGAGCTGCGGCTATCAGCGCGGACCGCAGAGACGGGCATGAGACGCTCAGGCTGCTGCTGCCGCCACCAAGAAGCCTGTGTGCAAGCACAGGTCACTGTCCACACCTCCCCTCCCGGAAGCCTGTGTAGCCCGCCACTGCCAGGGTCCCGTGATCCACGGACAACTTCCGCAGAACACACAGCGCGCCTCACGCCGGCGTGACGGTACAACGTCACGCCGGCGCAACGTCACGCCGGCCTCTGACACCTGCAGGCTCGCCCTGCATCCGTATCCCTCCCTCCCACCTCCCTGAGTGAGCCAGAGCCCCCGAAGCTGCTGCTCCTTTAACCCTGTCCTGTCTGAGCAAACAGTCGCCCTCAGGCGACCTACATGCAGAGGCGGGTCCAAATCCAAAGCTGAACCCCAGGAGCTGTGCGAACAAAGAAAAGAAAGGGAGATCTCTCCCAGCAGCCTCAGGAGCAGCGGATTCAATCTCCACAATCAACTTGATGTACCCTGCATCTGTGGAATACATGAATAGACAACGAGTCATCCCAAATTGAGGAGGTGGTTTTGGGAGCAACGATATATATATTTTTTCCTTTTTCTCTTTTTGTGAGTGTCTATGTGTATGCTTCTGTGTGTGCTTTTTTGTCTGTAGAGATTTGCTTTTACCATTTGTCCTAGGGTTCTGTCTGTCCGGTTTTTTTTTTGTTGTTTTTTTTTAGTATAGTTTTTTTTTTAACATCTTTATTGGAGTATAATTGCTTTACAATGGTGTGTTAGTTTCTGCTTTATAACAAAGTGAATCAGTTATACATATACATATGTTCCCATATCTCTTCCCTCTTGCGTCTCCCTCCCTCCCACCCTCACTATCCCACCCCTCCAGGCGGTCACAAAGCACCGAGCTGATCTCCCTGTGCTATGCGGCTGCTTCCCACTAGCTATCTATTTTATAGTATAGTTTTTAGCACTTGTTATCATTGGTGGATTTGTTTTATGATTTGGTTGTGCTCTTCTTTCTTTCCTCTTTTTTTATTACTTAAAAAAATTTTAATAATTATTTTTTATTTTAATAACTTTATGTTTTTTTTCATTCTTTCTTTCTTGCTCCCTTTTATTCTGAGCCGTGTGGTGCTCTGGCTGGGCCTCAGGCCTGTGCCTCTTAGGTGGGAGAGCCGAGTTTAGGGCATTGGTCCACCAGAGACCTCCCAGCTCCACGTAATATCAAATGGAGAAAATCTCCCACAGATCTCCACCTCAACGTCAAGACCCAGCTCCTCTCAACGACCAGCAAGCTACAGTGCTAGACACCCTATGCCTAACAACTAGCAAGACAGGAACACAACCCCACCCATTAGCAGAGAGGCTTCCTAAAATCATAATAAGGTCACAGACACCACAAAACACACCACCGGACACGGACCTCTCCACGAGAAAGACAAGGTCCAGCCTCATCCACCAGAACACAGGCACTAGTCCCCTCCACCAGGAAGCCTACACAACCCACTGAACCAACATTACCCACTGGGGGCAGACACCCAAAACAATGGGAACTATGAACATGCAGCCTGCAAAAAGGAGACCCCAAACACAGTACATTAAGCAAAATAAGAAGACAGAGAAACACACAGCAGATGAAGGAGCAAGGTGAAAACCCACCAGACCAAACAAATGAAGAGGAAACAGGCAGTCTACCTGTAAAAGAATTCAGAATAATGATAGTAATGATCCAAAACCTTGGAAATAGAATGGAGACAATATAAGAAATGTTTCATAAGGACCTGAAACAACAAAAGAGCAAACAAACAATGATGAACAACACAATAAGTGAAATTAAAAATTCTCTAGAAGGAATCAATAGCAGAAGAACGGATAAGTGACCTGGAAGATAAAATAGTGAAAATAACTACTGCAGAGCAGAATAAAGAATGAAAAGAATTGAGGACAGTCTCAGGGACCTCTGGGGCAACATTAAACCCAGCAACATTCTAATTATAGGGGTCCCAGAGAAGAAGAGAAAAAGAAAGAGACTGAGAAAATATTTGATATAATAATAATATAGTTCAAAACTACCCTAATATGGGAAAGGAAATAGTTAATCAAGTCAAGGAAGCTCAGAAAGTCCCATACAGGATAAATCCAAGGAGGAACATGCCAAGAAACATATTACTCAAACTATCAAAAATCAGATACAAAGAAAAAATATTAAAAGCAGCAAGGGAAAAACAACAAATAACATACAAAGGTATCCCCATAAGGTTAACAGCTGATCTTTCAGCAGGAACGCTGCAAGCCAGAAAGGAGTGGCAGGACATATTTAAAGTGCTGAAGGGGAAAAACCTACAACCAATATTACTGTACCCAGCAAGGATCTCACTCAGATTCGATGGAGAAATTAAAAGCTTTACAGACAAGCAAAACCTGAGAGAATTCAGCACCACCAAACTAGCTTTACAACAAATGCTAAAGGAACTTCACTAGGCAGGAAACACAGAGAAGGAAAAGACCTACAATGACAAACCAAAAACAATTAAGAAACTGGTAATAGGAACATACATATTGATAATTACCTTAAATGTAAATGGATTAAATGCTCCAACCAAAACACATAGACTGGCTGAATGGATACAAAAAGAAGACCCATATATATGCTGTCTACATGAGACCCATTTCAGACCTAGGGACACATATAGACTGAAAGTGAGGGGATGGAAAAAGATATTCCATGCAAATGGAAATCCAAAGAAAGCTGGAGTAGCAATTCTCATCTCAGACAAAATAGACTTTAAAAAAAAGACTATTACAAGAGACAAAGAAGGACACTACATAATGATCCAGGGATCAATCCAAGAAGAAGATATAACAATTGTAAATATTTATGCACCCAACATAGGAGCATCTCAATACATAAGACAAATGCTAACAGCCATAAAAGGGGAAATCGACAGTAACACAATCATAGTACGGGACTTTAACACCACACTTTCACCAATGGACAGATCATCCAAAATGAAAATAAATAAGGAAACACAAGCTTTAAATGATACATTAAACAGGATGGACTTAATTGATATTTATAAGACATTCCAACCAAAAACAACAGATTCTCAATTGCTCATGGAACATTCTCCAACATAGATCATATCTTGGGAAACAAATCAAACCTTGGTAAATTTAAGAAAATTGAAATAGTATCAAGTACCTTTTCCGACCACAAGGCTATGAGACTATATATCATTTACAGGACAATAGCTGTAAAAAATACAAACACATGGAGGCTAAACAATACACTACTTAATAACCAAGAGATCACTGAAGAAATCAAAGAGGAAATCAAAAAATACCCAGAAACAACTGACAATGAAAACACAACGACCAAAAACCTATGGGATGCAGCAAAAGCAGTTCTAAGAGGGAAGGTTATACCAATACAATACCTTAAGAAACAAGAAACATCTCAAATAAACAACCTAACCTTACACCTTAAGCAATTAGAGAAAGAAGAAAAAAAATAAAACCCGAAGTTAGCAGAAGGAAAAAAATCATAAAGATCAGATCAGAAATAAATGAAAAAGAAATGAAGGAAACAATAGCAAAGATCAATAAAAGTAAAAGATGGTTCTTTGAGGAGATAAACAAAATTGATAAATCATTAGCCAGACTCATCAAGAAAAAAAGAGAGAAGACTCAAATCAATAGAATTAGAAATGAAAAAGGAAAGTAAAAACTGACACTGCAGAAATACAAAGGGTCATGAGAGATTACTACAAGCAACTATATGCCAATAAAACAGACAACCTGGAAGAAATGGACAAATTCTTAGAAAAGTACAACCTTCCGAGACTGAACCAGGAAGAAATAGAAATATAAACAGACCAATCAGAAGCACTGAATTGGAGCCTGTGATTAAAAATCTTCCAACAGGGCTTCTCTGGTGGCGCAGTGGTTGAGAGTCCGCCTGCTGATGCAGGGGACAGGGGTTCATGCCCTGGTCCGGGAAGATCCCACATGCCGTGGAGCAGCTAGGCCTGTGAGCCATGGCAGCTGAGCCTGCACATCTGGAGCCTGTGCTCCGCAATGGGAGAGGCCACAACAGTGAGAGGCCCGCGTACCGCAAAAAAAAAAAAAAAAAAAAATCTTCCAACAAACAAAAGTCCAGGACCAGACGGCTTCACAGGAGAATTCTATCAAACATTTAGAGACGAGCTAACACCTATCCTTCTCAAACTCTTTCAAAATATAGCAGAGGGAGAAACATTCCCAAACTCATTCTATGAGACCACCATCACCCTGATACCAAAACCATATAAAAATGTCAAAAAGAAAGAAAACCACAGGTCAATACCACTGATGAATATAGATGCAAAAATCCTCAACAAAATACTAGCAAACAGAATCCAACAGCACATTAAAAGGATCATACACAATGATCAAGTGGGGTTTATGCCAGGAATGCAAGGATTCTTCAATATAGGCAAATCAATCAATGTGATACACCATATTAACAAACTGAACGAGAAAAACCATATGATAATCTCAACAGATGCAGAAAAAGCTTTTGACAAAATTCAACACCCATTTATGATAAAAACCCTGCAGAAAGTAGGCATAGAGGGAACTTACCTCAACATAATAAAGGCCATATATGACAAACCCACAGCCAACATCATTCTTGATGGTGAAAAACTGAAATCATTTCCACTAAGATCAGGAACAAGACAAGGTTGCCCACTCTCACCACTATTATTCAACATAGTTTTGGAAGTTTTAGCCACAGCAATCAGAGAGGAAAGAGAAAGAAAAGGAATCCAATTCGGAAAAGAAGAAGTAAAGCTGTCACTGTTTGCAGATGACATGATACTATACATAGAGAATCCTAAAGATGCTACCAGAAAACTACTAGAGCTAATCAATGAATTTGGTAAAGTATCAGGATACAAAATTAATGCACAGAAGTCTATTGCATTCCTATACACCAATGATGAAAAACCTGAGAGAGAAATTAAGGAAACACTCCCATTTACCACTGCAACAAAAAGAATAAAATACCTAGGAATAAACCTACCTAAGCAGACAAAAGACCTGTATGCAGAAAACTATAAGACACTGATGAAAGAAATTAAACATGATACAAACAGATGGAGAGATATACCATGTTCTTGGATTGGAAGAATCAACATTGTGAAAATGACTCTACTACCCAATGCAATCTACAGATTCAATGCAATCCCTATCAAACTACCAATGTCATTTTTCACAGAACTAGAACAAAAAATTTCACAATTTGTATGGAAACACAAAAGACCCCAAATAGCCAAAGCAATCTTGAGAAAGAAAAACAGAGCTGGAAGAATCAGGCTCCCTGACTTCAGACTATACTACAAAGCTACAGTAATCAAGACAGTATGGTACTGGCACAAAAACAGAAAGTAGATCAATGCAACAGGATAGAAAGCCCAGAGATAAACCCAGACACATATAGTCACCTTATTTTTGATAAAGGAGGCAAGAATATAGTGTGCAGAAAGGACAGCCTCTTCAATAAGTGGTGCTGGGAAAACTGGACAGCTACATGTAAAAGAATGAAATTAGAACACTCCCTAACACCATACACAAAAATAAGCTCAAAATGGATTAAAGACCTAAATGTAAGGCCAGACAGTATAAAACTCTTAGAGGAAAACATAGGCAGAACACTCTATGACATAAATCACATCAAGATCCTTTTTTGAACCACCTTCTAGAGAAATGGAAATAAAAACAAAAATAAACAAATGGGACCTAATGAAACTTCAAAGCTTTTGCACAGGAAAGGAAACCATAAACAAGACCAAAAGCCAACCCTCAGAATGGGAGAAAATATTTGCAAATGAAGCAACTGACAAAGGATTAATCTCCAAAATATACAAGCAGCACATGCAGCTCAATATCAAAAAAACAACTCCATTGAAAAATGGGCAGAAGACCTAAACAGACATTTCTCCAAAGAAGATATACAGACAGCCAACAAACACACGAAAGAGTGCTCAGCATCACTAATCATTAGAGAAATGAACATCAAAACAATGAAGTATTACCTCACACCAGTCGAAATGGCCATCATCAAAAAATCTACAAACAATAAATGCTGGAGAGGGTGTGGAGAAAAGGGAATCCTCTTGCACTGTTGGTGGGAATGTAAATTGATACAGTCACTATGGAGAACCGTATGGAGGTTCCTTAAAAATCTAAAAATAGAACTACCATACAACCCAGCAATCCCACTACTGGGCATATGCCCTGAGAAAACCATAATTCAAAAAGTGTCATGTACCAAAATGTTCATTGCAGCTCTATTTACAATAGCCAGGACATGGAAGAAACCTAAGTGTCCATCAACAGATGAATGGATAAAGAAGATGTGACACATATATATAATGGAATATTACTCAGCCATAAAGAGAAATGAAATTGAGTTATTTGTAGTGAGGTGGATGGACCTAGAGTCCGTCATACAGAGTGAAGTAAGTCAGAAAGAGAAAAACAAATACCACGTGCTAACACATATATATGGAATCTAAAAAAAGGTCAGGAAGAACCTAGGGGCAGGACGGGAATAAAGATGCAGACCTACTAGAGAATGGACCTGAGGACATGGGGAGGGGGAAGGGTAAGCTGGGACAAAGTGAGAGAGTGGCATGGACATATATACACTACCATTTGTAAAACTGACAGCTAGTGGTAAGCAGCTGCATAGCACAGGGAGGTCAGCTCCGTGCTTTGTGACCACCCAGAGGGGTAGGATAGGGAGTGTGGGAGGGAGGGAGATGCAAAAGGGAAGACCTATGGGGTTATATGTATTTGTATAGCTGATTCACTTTGTTATAAAGCAGAAACTTACACACCATTGTAATGCAATTATACTGCAATAAGGATGTTAAAAAATAAATAAATAAATACATAACATGTATAAGGTAGTAAAATGATGAGAGTAACAGAAATAAAGTAGGAAGAGGGGTGTCAGAGAAGAAGGCAGGGTCAGTTTTAAATAAGGTAGTCAAGGAAGGCTTTGCAGAAGAGAAGTCAACATTTGAGCAAGGACGTGGAGAAGGTGAATGTGAGGACACATGAAATCAGGGGAGGCCGGTTTGACTGGAGCAGAGAGATGAGCTCAGAGAAAAAGAGAGGAGCCATGGTGCAGGGCATTGCAAGCCCCTATGGCTTTTACCCTGTGTAGCAATGAGAAACCATTGGAGGATTTTGAGCACAACTAATGACTCTTAAAAATGTATGGGGAATTTCCTGGCAGTCCTGTGCTTGAGACTCTGCTCTTTCACTGCCGGGGGCCTGGTTTTGATCCCTGGTCAGGGAACTAAGATACCATAAGCCACGTGGCGCAGCCAAAAAATATATATATATATAGTGTGTGTGTGTGATCACTCTGTTAGACTCTCTCTGGCTGCTTTGTTGGAGTTGACTGCAGAGGAGCAAAGGTGGAAGCAGGGAACCTAGTCCAGAGGTCATTGCACTGATCCAAATGAAAGGCGATGATGGCTTGGGCCAAGGTAAAAGCAGTGGGAGTGGTGAGAAATGGTCAGATTTCTAATATATTTTGCAGCTAACACTGACAGGATTTGCTGATGAATAGGATATGGAGTGGGAGAAAATGAGAGGAGTCAAGCTGGATATCAGTGAGCAGCTGGAAGGCTGGACTTTAGTGTGTAACAATAGAATCACCTGGCAAAGAAACCAAGCTAGGTACAAGCTGGATTTATGTTTAATGCCCACAGGCAAAAGGAAGCTAATGTGTGGCTATTTTCTTATGTCTTTCATATATCAGCATGAATTAACTACTGAGGTGTGTCATTTAAAGGACAGGATATGGTCTGCACACATTTAAATTTCATAACGGTAAATACAATACTACTCCTGTCTCGTTAATAGGGAGTTGACATCACTCTCAGTCAGCCTGTGGTTGAGTCTTGCAGGGAGAATGCTACTGAGTTTTCCAAGCCTTAAGAAAATAATGTGGGCTTTTACTTAATCTAAAATCATGATCTATGAAAGAGAAAATGCAAGCTTGGATGTGGAAACATAAATGAAATAATATAGCAGAATACTATAAAGTTGAAGACAGTACCAAAGTACGTTTATCCTACTGAAAATTTCAGTCATAATATCTTTTCTTTAACATTGTATTTTCTTTTCTTCCCCATAGTTCTTAGCACTTTTTTGCCTTCAAAATTTGGGTAAGGTAACAAAAATTTGTTTTAAAAAATTAGGCAAAAGTAACAAAATATATTGTTATCCTTTTTTCAAGCATTAGATCATACTTTCCAAAGACAATCCCAATTTTTAATTTGATTTTCAAGAAAATAAAATCTAGGGGTACCTCAAGAATCACCATTTTGGAGACTTCCCTGGTGGCACAGTGGTTAAGAATCCGCCTGCCAATGCAGGGGACACAGATTCCAGCCCTGGTCTGGGAAGATCCCACATGCCGTGGAGCAACAAAGCCCGTGTGCCACAACTACTGAGCCTGCACTCTAGAGCCCGCAAGCCACAACTACTGAGCCCGCATGCTGCAACTATGGAAGCCCACGCACCTACAGCCCATGCTCTACAGCAAGAGAAGCCATCACAATGAGAAGCCCACGCACTGCAACGAAGAGTAGCCCCTGTTTGCCACAACTAGAGAAAGCCCGTGTGCAGCAACAAAGACCCAACGCAGCCAAAAATTTTTAAAAAAAGAAGAGTCACCATTTTGGTTTACTATTTTCATGCCCTCAGTCAGTTTCTTGCTGTGAATATCTGACGCAGTACTTTTGAAGTCATGTGGAAGAGGTTTTGAAAGTGGAAAAAACCCAGGCCCTGGAGCAAAACACTGTGGAAGTATGACCATGGGGAAGTGACTAGAATCTCTAATTCTCAATTTCTGTAAAATATAATAATGGATAATATTAATGGATAATAATATTTGATAGGGTTGTTGTAAAGTTCAAATTAATTAACATGTATAAAGCACCTATGTAAAAAATATGGATTTAATAGGAACAATTATTACTGTCAGCATTTTCGGTAAATATAAAAACAAAACCTCAGTGAGCATGGCCACATTTTTGGAGAAACACAATTTTGAGATTAGCACAAGTTAATAAAAAGATATTTTACTCTATCATAAAATAAGGCCTGTCTTTCAAGAACAAATGAGTGACCACTATTCTATATCTCGTTTTTCCCCTCATTTTTATGAGTCATAAAGGGCATGGTATGTTTCACATACATGACCTGTCTGTATTTTATTTGCTAGTTCATTATTTCAAACACAAAAGTCTAGTGGCCACTAATCATTTGTTCAAGCTCTTCAATTTCACAATCTCAAAATACATTAAAAAATAAGCTGGGGATTTCCCTGGTGGTGCAGTGGTTAAGAATCCGCCTGCCAATACAGGGGACATGGGTTCGAGCCCTGGTCCGGGAAGATCCCACATGTCATGGAGCAACTAAGCCCGTGAGCCACAACTACTGAGACTGTGTGCCACAACTACTGAAGCCCATGCACCTAGAGCCTCTGCTCTGCAACAAGAGAAGCCACCTCAATGAGAAGCCTGCGCACCGTAATGGAGTAGCCCCCGCTCGCTGCAAATAGAGAAAGCCCATGTGCAGCAACAAAGACCCAACACAGCCAAAAATTTTAAAATTTTAAAAATTTAGGGGCTTCCCTGGTGGCGCAGTGGTTGAGGGTCCGCCTGCCGATGCAGGGGACATGGGTTCGTGCCCCGGCCCAGGAAGATCCTGCCTGCCGTGGAGCGGCTGGGCCCGTGAGCCATGGCTGCTGAGCCTGTGCACCTGGAGCCTGTGCTCCGCAGCGGGAGAGGCCACAGCAGTGAGAGGCCCGCGTACCGCAAAAAATAAAAAGTAAAAAAAAATTAAAAAAAAAAAAAGCTGGTGATTCTATAATACTCAAGAGAAAGTTTCTAAAAACTCCACTCTTCCCTAATCAAAGAAAGAGTGTGGTGAACATTGATTGTTTTACCTTACTCAGCATGCCTTCCCTATATCTTTCTACAAACAGGATCCACCTGCCTCACTGATTGGAGGGATGGGTACTTACAAACTGGTGAGTTAAACTCATTCCCCAGAATTTTTCAAAAGTTTTAAAAATTGGGATGAGGTATATTTAATCTGAAATTGAGAGGCAGGGCTCACATTCACTGTGTAGGCCAGTGATTCTCAAAGTGTGGTCTCTGGACAAGCAGCATCATCTGGAAACGTAAAAAATGCAAATTCTTGGGCCTCACTTAAAACCAACTGAATCAGAAACCCTGGAGATGGAGTTCAGGAATCTGTTTTAACAAGCCTTCCAGATGATACTGATGCACCCTTAGCTTTGAAAAACACTGGTGTGAGTTAACCCTAAGTCATGAGTCTGTCATATGAAATTACTCTTAAGGAAGAAAAGAATGGAACCTGTGGTATCTCCAAATATATGTAACTATACCATAACAGAGTCTTGGACTACTTGCCTATATATTTGTATTATTAAACTAAGAAGGAAAATGTTTTGAATGTATGTTAGTTTCTGATTTTAAAGACCTTGGCTTTAAATTTTAAATGAAATTTATTAGCTGTGTCTGAAATTTCTATCTACTCAATCCTCCCTTAATTGAATTTGTTACAGATTTAGATTTTGCCTATATTTATAACAGCTGTGCACAGTCCAGCAAAGTATAGCCTATACAGTAAGTTCAAATCCAAACTCTCACGTAAGTGTCCCTCTGCACTGTGACTTTTAATCAGGAAGTCATAAAACAGCTATTTTTTAAATAATAATGTTATGTGTTAGATGTGCCAAGAGATGCTGTGGCCTGTCAGTGTGCTTCTTCCTGAGGCCTCGAACTCAAATGTTCAAGCAGTTAACAAATTACTGAAGCATGCCATGTGTGAAAAGATAGGGAGTGGTGAGGACTACAGCAAACTGCAGCATGCCTATATGCCTTGAATTTAAAAAATTATGAAAACACTGTGCAGGCTAAATAAAACATGTCAGTTATTGGATTCAAGTTTTATGAACTTTGGTCTATTCCTACTACAGTCCTATATTGCACACTTGTGGATTTAGGGGTAGAATGAGCCCAGACCAATCAAAAAGCAGCAAAGGACGACTCTGTGGAAAACAAGTGTGTTTCTTAACATCCTCTTACCTAGGTCAACCCTATCTAAGAAGCAGGCTCAGTGTCTAGGGGAAATCTTTTTTTAAAAGCACTTTTATTGAGATATAATTCACATACCATATGTTATAGGCTGAGCTGTATTCCCTCAAAATACATATGTTGAAGTCCTAACCTCCGTGTCCCAGAATGTGACCGTATCTAGAAATAGGATCTTTATCGAGGTAATTAAGTTAAAATGAGGTCATTACACTGGGCCCTAACCCAATGACTAGTGTCCTTATAAGAAGAGAAAATGTGGACACAGATATAAACAGAGAGAAGAACATATGAAGATACCACAATAGAAGACAGTGATCTACAAGTCAAAGGGAGAGGTGTGGAACAGATCTTTCCCTCATGATCTTCAGAAAGAACCAACCCTACTAATACCTGGATCTTGGAGTTCTAGACTTCACAACTGTGAGAAAATAAATTGCTGTTGTTTAATCTACCCAGTCTATGGCATTTTGTTATGGTAGCCCTAGCAAATTACTACATCATACAATTCACCCATTTAAATGGATTTTAGCATATTCACAAATATGTGCAACCATCGCCACAGCAATTTAAAATTTTTTTCAAAAAACTATCAACACTCTATCACTCTATCCCTCTAGTACTAATCTACTTTCCATCTCTATAGATCTGCCTATTCTGAATATTTCAAATAAATGGAATCATATAATCATATAATGTGTGGTGTTTTGTGACTGGCTTCTTTCATTTTAAATATTTTCAAGATTCATCATTGTTCATCAGTAATGCATTCCTTTTTATGGCCAAATGATACTCCATTACACGGATATACCACATTTGTTTATCCATGAACCAGTTGATGGACATTTGGGTTGTTTCCACCTTTGGGGTATTAGGAATAATGCAGCTGTAAACATTTGTGTAGAAACAAATTTTGTACAGGGAAAAACCTTGTGTTTGGGGGGAGCTGATACCTGTTCTAAATGGACAAAAACTCCTCACTATTCCCTTGAGTTGATTTCTGGCAAATTTCCACCTTTCTTATTTTCTCTCAGGCCTGCCCATCATTCTTATTTTAAACAAACTATCACCATCCACTCTCACAGGCTGATTCATGGTCGATTTGTTCAACAATTGCATGGCATCCAGTTTACTGAAGAATATGTAGGACCCTCAGGGGAGAATGAAAGTGTCATTGTAAATGGAGCATCAGGACCATTAGAAGCTCTGCCTGGGAAAAGACATGTGGGTGAGTGAGTGGGTGGGTATGGAGCTATATTTGTGTTCAGAAGCATTAGAAGTCTCCCAGGTGTGGAAGGGCCCCGCCAAATCATGTTAGACTGAAAGGCAGTCGTTGAAGCTCTGCCAGAAAAGGAGAGGCATTTGAGTTAGATGAGGTGCACCTGGCTCATTAGCTCATCAGGCTGTTCTTCAGTGCTCACATAAAGATGTAATTTATCAGAATCCTATTTAACCATTAGTTGTAATATGAGCCAATAAGCAGTGGGGAAGTCACAGGATCTTGATTGTTGCTAAATTATATCATGGAGAGCCTGAAAGAAGAAATTTATGGGAACACTGATGGAACAGGTCACCAAGTCCCTCTTTTGACTAAAGTTCCCCTTTATTTGGCATGGGATTTTTTTTTTTTTTTTTTGAGGTACGCGGGCCTCTCACTGTTGTGGCCTCTCCCGTTGTGGAGCACAGGCTCCGGACGCGCAGGCTCAGTGGCCATGGCTCACGGGCCTAACCGCTCCGCGGCATGTGGGATCTTCCCGGACCGGGGCACGGACACGTGTCCCCTGAATCGGCAGGCGGATTCTCAACCACTGCGCCACCAGGGAAGCCCAGCAGTTTTTTAAATACGGGAATTCTCACAGTAACAGTATACAGGTGGGAGTGTACATTGTGTCTCTATGGCAGGCTTGTAAGAATAATGGTCTCGCTATGTTGGTTCAGCAACTATGTAATAAGCAGAGCACTTACTATGTGCCAGACATCACGCTACATGCCAGATGTGCTGCTGTGAAATAAAATAAGCATGGTCCTTGCCTCACACTGTCCCAGACAAGGTTATTCACTGATTTGTGGATTAGTGGATTGTTCCTGACACATCTACTGGATATTTTAGTCCTGTAGAATCTAGTTAGATAAGTAATATCTCTCTTATGCCTTTGAATATTCTTAGATTCTTAAATATCAATCTAACAACTGAGCACCTATATTTGCCAGACACTATGCTAGGCACAGCAAGTTCAAGAATAACTAAAATATATGGTCCTTGCCTTCAAAGAACCAACAATCTAGGATGTGCTTATACATGTGCAATACCATAAACCATAGGATGTACATACGCCATATACATGATGGAAGATTCTAGAACAGAGGTATAAAAAAGTGGGAGCACAGAAGTCCTCATTCTTTCAAAGAATATGGTTGGTGGTTGTGCACAGGAAAAGGGCTGGGGAGTTTTCACAGAGAAAGTGAGCTTTGAGCCAGCTCTTATGGGTTAAAAGCATTTGGGCAGATAGTGAAGGAAGTTAAGGGAATTCTACTTTGAGGGAATAGCCCGAGGAATGGCCCAAAGGCATGAAGGTAGTGTTTGGAAAAAGGCAAGTAGGCAGACATTCTCTGCATTCTTTTCTCTGTCACCTCCCAAAGACGAAAGGCTCAGATCCACAGACTGTTCAGGTTAAACACTTCAGTGAAAAGTTAAGACCGGTCTGTCATTTCTCATTTGAATACCTGGAAGGTCTCTAGGCATATCAAAGCATGCTCAACTTTCTGGAGCTTACCACATATTCAGCTTCAGTTTCTATAAAAGCAGAGGACAAGTTTAACAGGCAAATAGTGTTGATTGATAGGATCTTGCCTTGTCAACACTAAGTAGAGACTAAGGTGTAAGTACAGTTTGTCCTTTAGCAAAGCTGACACGAGGTAGTCCTCCAATTTTCTGTGATGACTTTAACTTGGAAATAACTGGCAATGTTCTTCTCATGAATCTATGTAAGTTGGATTACTACAGGTCAAGGACAAACTGTGTTCAAACCTGTTTGAACACAAGCATCACAGGTTAGTGATAAGTTCTGAAATCAGATTGCCTTGTTCTAAATCCCAACTCTTCTACCTACTAGGTTTATTCTTTCTGAACCACACAAACTCACTTGGCCTCAATTATTTTATCTGTAAAACGTGGATACAGTTGTACTTGCCTTAGGGGCTATTGTGAGAATTAAATAAATAGCGAATGTAAAGTATTCAGTCTGGCACCTGTACAACATTGGTACATGTGAGCTGCTATTGCAGAGAAGTGGTGAAGACCCTGACTGTCCTTCTATTCTCATCTGAATCTGAATCCTGCCCCTGTACATTCTTTAGCAATTTACTTAGTTTCTAAACTTTGATTTCCTCATTTATAAACAAGACAATAACATAGAGTTATTGTGAAGATTAAATAAGAGAACTATATCTCAGTTAAACTGGAAAAAAGATATATTGAGGGAAAAAAAGTATATGTAAAATGATAACCACAACATCTGGCACATAGTAGGTACTCAAAAATAACATCTCTTGTTATTATTAGCATTATATAAATCATACTAAAGAAAAATTTACATGTTCTCAGTAGTCATGTTTTGTAAACTCTTAAAAATTAATTTTTGGGGTAAGATAATTTTGAATACATTCTGGATATTTAATAAAAGCCTGTGGTTGGCCCTTTTGTACAGGGCAAATACTTCGATAACTAGAAATTAAACATTTCCTGGAGACTTTCTGCTTGCCAACAGCATTTCCTCACCTCTGTTTTAATATTTAGCCTTTATAGCTTTAATATCTATTGATACATATGTTTGTTTTGGGGAGTGTTGGGGTTGGTTTGCCTGGGAATGTGAGGAATGTGACAGGTTTATTGGGAGTAAAATTGAAGGAAAGTAGCCAGGATTAGGCAGGGACAGCCTTCAGGGTTGTTGCAGACTGACAAGGTCTCTGCCAGGCCAAAGGAGAGCCCAGAGCCAGATTTGCTCATTAGTGTCATCATGAGCTTGGCGGGAAGGGTTGGGCCCTCATATCCTGCCTTGACCAATTATTGGTCAGAGCCATCCTGAGAAGCACATAACCTTAGCTTGCCTTAGTTTTATTCCAGAGTACTTCAACACAGGTATGCCCTCAGCTTGAAAGCTGAGATGGATTGTGAAGCAGATAGCTGGAGGCCTTCAGCTAGTGGAATTCCTCCTAGCTAGGCAGCAAGTCCCTTCTTGGAGGAACATCTGAGGAGTGCATGTCTGTGTCTGCTACTGGAAAATTTCAGGAGATTATGATGGCAATAATGGAACCTGTCTCAGACTGTTCAGGTTGCTATAACAGCATACCATAGACTGGGTGGCTAATAAACAATAGAAATTCATTTCTCACAATTCAGGAGGTAGGGAAGTCCAAGATCAAGGCACTGGCAAATTCAATGTCTGGTAAGAAACAGCTTCCCTGGTTCACAGATGGCTGTCTTCTTGTGTTCTCACATGGCAGAAAGGGCAAGGAAGTTCTCTAAAGTCTCTTTTATAAAGGCACTAATCCCATTTATGAAGGCTCTGCTTTCATGACCTAATCACCTCCCAAAAGCCCCCCTCCAAATATTATCACATTGGGGACTAGATTTCAAAATGTGGACTTTGGGGAAACACAGATATTCAGTGTATAGCAGACCCAGTTTCTGTACTTCCCCACATTTTCTTAGGCCCTACCTGTCCCTGGACTTCAGCCAGTTTCCCAAGAAAGAGCCCCAGCCAACCCCCAATATCCCTTTATCTCCTACACCAGCAGCTGCTTCAGCCTCCCCTGGGATGCAGGTCAGGTTTGCATTTGGCCTTCAATGCATCCACCATGGTAGGAATTGCAGAGCTCTGACGTTTACCTCAGTCAACTAGACCCATGGAGGCTCTGGCCCCTTAACTTCTGAACTCACATGAGGCCCCATGCCACAGGACATGGATCTGGCCCGGTAATCCAACCCGCTTGAAGTGCAGGAGAATTAATGCCCCATGGGCTGAACTCTGTCCAATGAGAAACAGAAGATTAAAAGGATCAAGTACAAGAAATCTCCTGTACTTTCTCCCCTTCAATGGACTATCCCAGGATGCCGAGGATCTGCATGACGTCCCACCGAGTGCCCATCTGTGTTTTCTTGTGACACTGTGGCCAGCACAAAAACACACTACCTTGCATTTGCTTTCCCTCCACCCTTATCTCATTTCCTTTTTGTTCTTCTCTCTTGCTGCCCTGGAATCACAGTTCCAAATACAGTTTTAGCTTCAAGCTTGTTTTCCTGGACCTGAGCTGAGAAACTAGTTTATTATGCCATGATAACTGTGTGTCTAGCACTGTTCTAGGAGCTTTAAATATATTCTCACAACAACTCAATGACATAAATATCCTTAATATTGTCATTTCTGTTTTACAGGTGAGAAACTGGGATACAGAAATATTAAGGATCCTTCACAAAGTTCTATAGCTAGTAATTGACAGATCTAGGATTTGAAACACAGATGGTTTGACTTTAGAGACAAGGCCCTATGCTGTATCTGTAGTTGAGTTTGGTTATCAAGTCTGTTTTTATGGTTAAATGTATATATAGTGCCAATTCCACTGGCAAAAGGGCTGCCACATATCATCCAAGGGAGTACTGCTGAGTCAGACATAATATGAGAAATATTTATCTAATTATAAAATTTGAATCAAGTGAAGGAAGATCGTCCAGAGGCCTTGGAGGAATACTTGGGAGGTCTGGATTCCCTCTGGCTTCCTCAGTTTAGTTAGCTATGTGAATTTGGATAAATCACATAACCACTCTGTACCCATTTGCTAGCTGTAACGTGAATGTATAATCCCTAAACTGCCTGCTTCACATGACTTTTGTAAGAACTGTCATATCCATTATAACATTTCTAAATACTGAATTATTACTGCTATCTCAATAAGAGTAATTCTATTAACAAAAGGCTTACTAAATATTATGAAAATTTATATCAGTTTTTTACATCTCCAAAAAAAGGGCTGAGGTAGACTTTTGAAGACACTAGAATATAACGAGATAATGCACATTTAAAATAATCAATAAAAATAAGGTAAAGGGAAAAGTTGCCAAGAAAATAGGTTTAGGAACAAGATCTATGCGTGGCATAAATGCTCCCTATCTTTGCTAGTGGTGGAATACATATTTTGTATGCTTTCTGGGACCAACAAAAGGAAGGAAACATCATCAGTTATTGGATTCCTAGCATCCACAAATTGAAAATTAACCAGTTGCTCAAATAATCCTGACACTGATAGCAGAGAGAAATTTCTCTATTGGTCTGCACACAGAGGACATACAAGAGCAATGAGTATTATCCTCAACAATATTCTAGCAATGCATACATTTTTCCCTCAGTGTAGACTAATGATAACACATCAGAATATAACTGTATAAAGTAATCCTGGGAAGAACCCACGCTGAAGTAGTCTGTGGCATTCTGGCTCAATCCTGGGCTAGCTTTTATAATTCCTAGATAAATAAATAGAATAGAATATGAATAATAACAATAAGAGGCCAGAACTCAGTCTGAACTGAACTCCACTGAAACAAAGGGTGGAAGGGTCTTTAAGGGCTGAGATGACTAGTGGAAAAGTACTAGAGGATGCTGGGGCATGGGGAATGATTGATCAATGGGATGTGTGGAGCACATTGAGTTTGCAAATGTTTTTCTCTGTGAACAAGCCATCTGTGTTTGCTAATTAGTAGTGCCCATGGGCTCCTACCTTTCCTCGGAGACTGGGAGATGAGGGTGCTAGCTTCCATGATAACTACATTTCAAAGTGATGGCTCTGAGGTCCCTGAGAAAGACATTCCTGGGCTGTAAAACTGGAAGGAGGAAAAAAAAAAAAGAAACTGGAAGGAGGATTTTTAAAAGAATGACAACTCAAATGAGCAGAAAAAGAAGGTACAATTACAAGTTTTCTTATGTAAATGCTTTAGAAAAAAGGAAGTCAGAGCCTAGAGTCAGGAAGAAGACTGTCCAAAATTTAGTCATGCTGAGGGAAACATAAAGCTATCTTGGTCCACATGTACATACCCACACACACTTGCACATAATTTATCTTCAACAAATAGGCTATGCTATCAGTGTTCACAACACTCCCTCTTTATTATGTCATATTTACTTGATAGAATCTGCACAGTAAGCATTGTTAAAGTATATTTTATAACTACATGAAAGTTGCCTTATATCACAATGATAAAACAGCCAGCAAAAATAATACGATTTGTACATAATCCATCATTGCTAATAGAATGTAAACAAGCCAATGGGGGTCGGATATAAGTATTCAACAAATGTTTGTTTGCTGGTTGATTATTGAACTTTGGTTTCATGATCCATTTCTTACTGAAGTATCAGAAGATGTCTATTACATGCTTTTTTATGTTTTAAGAGCATTTGAGAAATATTTCAGGTTATTTCTGAGAACTATTTGTATCATCATGGAATATCACATATAAGGCTAAGAATGAATTTTAAAGAATAATACCCCAGAACCTCTGCAGCTAAGGAGGAAATTCAATAATGTTGACATGGGAAATGTCACAGCACCCATCTTTCCACCAAGAGAAGGATCCATTTTCAATTCAAATTCAGTCTGAAAGTTATTCTTCATTCTGAAGGGAGCAAAATGTAACAATTCCCCGCAGTTCTTCTATTATGGAGAATGTGGAGGGAACAGACTGAATGAGAGAGAACAGTCAGACAGTACACAAGAGTGACAGAAAGCAGTAGATCCAGGCAAATAGAAAAAGCAGTTGTTCCAGGGATTACCAGAGACCAGCAGTGTGGGGAAATATTACCGTCTTTCAATACACTTGATAAAGACCATAAATGAAATAATTCAAGGAGCAAGAATTTTTTTTGCGACGACATGGACGGACTTGGAGGGCATTATACTAAATGAAATAAGTCAGACAGAGAAAGATAAATACTGTAATATATCACTTATATGTGGAATCTAGAAAATAAACAAACTAGTGAATATAACAAAAAAGAAACAGATTAGTGGTTTACAGATACAGAGAACAAACTAGTGGATACCAGTGGACACAGGGAAGGGGGAAGGGACAAGAAGGGGTAAGGGATTAAGAGGTACAAACTATTATGTATAAATAAAAAAGCAACAAGGATATATTGTACAACACAGGGAATATAGCCAATATTTTATAATAACTATAAATGGAGTATAACCTTTAAAAATTATGGATCACTATGTTGTGTACCTGCAACTTATATAATATTGTACAACTATACTTCAATTAAATTTTTTAAATTAAAAGAAAAGAGTTTTTGTTACTACTAATAAACACTGGCATACAAAGAAACAACCATCTTAGTGAAGGTCACCCGGGGGAAGCAAGGTCATACAGATGAGAGTAAGAGGAATCTAGATAACAAAGGAAAAGAAATCCAAATAAGACCAAACCAGAGACAATCAGCCAGCACACAGTAGGCTTAGCCTGGACAGGAAGGATTTGAAATTTTGGCAGAAACGTACAAATATTATTTAGAACTGATGAGTAATTATGCTTAAGTTAATGTACTGTAAACTCTACCTAGTTTGAATTATTTCAACTAATCCTTCATTTTTCTCATAAAGTCTAGAGAGAAAAGACCCCGCTAGATATACTAAAGATGAGAAACCAGGTTGGGGGAATCCCAGCTAACCACTGCAGTTAAGATTCTGCTACCCAGTAGGGCAGGGAAGATAAACAGAGCCCTCTTAGCAGGCCTGATTCCTATCTAGGGCTGTTCCTATGACAGAGGTTGGAATCAGGAGGCCTACCAGCAACCTATTTCCCTTGTACTTCAAGTAACACTTTAAGGCATTTTCTCACAAGAAGAACATAAATAGTGTTTAAGGATCCGTGGCAGCGCTCTGCAGACAGAACTCTCAGAGCTTATCATTGGAGATCAACCATTTATTTTTCTAAACAAAGGTCAAGATTAAGCTTGAAGGATTTAGCTAAATCTTTAATACAATAGGATTCAGTTAAGATTGGAGTTTGCCTCTTCCTTCCTAAATCGCGTAAGAAAGAAAATCTGTCCGAGGCACTGGGGAGCAAGATACCTGATGCACAAATGTTATTTATAATACTGTCCTCTAGCACTTTGTGAAAACGAATCCATAGGAAGCATTAAAACTCCCTCTGTTTGGGTTTGTTTGTTTTTTTTCTCTCTCTCTTTTCATTTTATTTACTTCAACCCAGGGTCAACACATGACTGAGATGATTCGGGCCAAAAAAGAAGGGAAAACGGTGGTGTGGATTTCAGTTTCCTCATGTGTATCTGGCTTGATTGATCACTTCAGCAGGGACAGTATGTATATTTGAAAATGCATCAGGAAGGTGTAAGTAATCTCTATTCTCTTGGCATTTTAATAAAGTTACTAAACAGAAGCCATCAGATATCATTTTTGCCTGCAATGGTATTTTCTTTAAAGGAAAACAATCAGTGGAAAGTGGCACTAGGATTGTTTTAATGTGCAACTCATTTAGTTTTTTATGTAGCTCTGCCAATGTGTTCCACTTCTGATAGTCCAGTGAGTCACTGGCATCGTGTCAATTGCAAAAGCCAACCTCTCTACCTGTGTATATACAGGGAATTGGCAGGCATGTGAATTTAGGATATGTATTGTGCCATTGGGTCAGGGAAAATACAACAGCATCTCCAGAAGGTGGATAAAATAATCTCTCAAAAGACAGAAGAAGTACCAGGTTCCTCTGCCTTGGTTTTGATTACACCTCCTCATTTTTTTTCCTTTTGAAAATCTTGATAATATGCAAACTTCCATATACCCAGGTTTTTTAATCCTTTCAAGAAAACATTATACTTGTGAGATTATCAAGAAGACAGTGCTGCTGCTGTGTCCAGGAAAAAAAAAATCAAACCACAGAGATTATGAGAAGACACTAGAGGACTCAGAGCTTGTAAATGAAACACACTGTTTCCTTTAGTTGAGTTTTTCCTTTCATAAGGAAAACTCTAAGATACACAAAAAGAGTTCTTTATGGCTGGATGCTCTTTTACTGCTAATGCCTTTTGATGGTGTGTTACAGCTTATTTAATCCAATTGAATTTGATTATTCATGTCAGTAACAAGATAAACTGGTTGACAGAGGGAATTTTCTTCAGCCACTGGTTCATATCAAATCTGCAAATTCAGTTGTCTAGAAAAGAAGAGATAGGGGCAGGAGAGAGCCAGAGAGACAGTTCTAATCCAGGCTATTCCTGAAATTTGAATTTGACCAAGGAGAAGGTATTGATTATGGAGACAATTGATACTTCCTCTAAAAAGCAGAATGAAAACTTTCCAGTGGAGTACAAACCACTCATCGAAATATAGTCTCAAACTATATTATCAACCATGTCCACCCCATTTTTACACACACACACACACACACACACACACACACACACACACATATCTTGCTGCAGTTATACAAATCCTTGATGCTTCCTGAATAGAACAAATTCCCTCTTTGCTGTTTCCAGGCCTTTGCACATTACATCCTTTGCCCAGGATATCCTTCTTTGAATTGACAAACTTCTTACCCTTCAAAAGGCAGCAAAAATACCACCTTGCCAATAAAGTCCTCCAGGAAACCCTCAGTGTCCCATAGCAATTTGTATATCCTCTTAGCTCAGTGTCCCTCAACCTTCTTTGCAATAGGCACCCCTGGGATCTGGCATGATCTTGTTAGTAATGGCAGCTCAGTGGGATGCTATATGAGAAAGGAGTGGCAGGGTGAGGGGCTGGAGACAATGCCTCTCTCCTACAGGGTTGAAATTTCCAGGGTATGAATGTAATTTGAAATACAGTTCCCCTGCCCCACTCCCACCCCATCAAAAATTCTGGTTTACCCATCCCCAATTCCCAATTCCAGTCAATCACTATTCCAGTTATTACTTTTGTCATAACATCTTATGAATATTTGTTTATATCTTTGTCTCTAATACTAGATGTTTTTATTCGTCTTTATAGTCATCATGCCACATCCCCTCAGTACAATCCCTCATACATAGTAGGTGCTCAACAAGTGTTTGTTCATGGAAGAAGTGAGTGAATGACGAAGTGACTAAGTAAAACAATGATTTCTGGGACACCATAAGAATTTAGCATCCATAATTGGTGAAGAGAGGAACCAAAAAAGGAAGTTCTTCAAACTGAAAAGAAAGGATGCTAACTAGTACCATGAAATCATATGAAAGTATAAAATTCATTGGTGAAGGTAAATATATAGTCAAATTCAAAATATACTAATATTGTAATGGCAATATTTAAATCACATATAACTCTAGCATAAAGGTTAAGAGACAAAATTAGTAAAAATAACTATGGCTATAACAATTTGTTAATGGATACACAATATAAAAAGTTGTAAATTGTGATATCAAAAACATAAAATGTTGGGGAGGGGAGGTAAAGTGTTGAGCTTTGGTATGTGAACAAAATTAAGTTGTTATCAGCCTAAAACAGGGACTTCCCTGGTGGTCCAGTGGTTAAGACTTCACGTTCCCAATGCAGGGGCTGGGGTTTGATCCCTGGTCAGGGAACTAGATCCTGCATGCCGCAACTAAGACCCGGGACAGCCAAATAAATAAATAAATATTTTTAAAAAACTAAAACAGATGGTTTGTAAGATGTTTTATGAAAGCCTTCTGGTAACCACAAAGCAAAAAATGTATGGCAGATACACAAAAGAGAAAGAGAAAGGAATCAAAGCGTACAACTATAGAAAACTATCAAATCACAAAGAAAACAGCAAAGGAGGAACAAAGGATCCACAAGACAGACAGAAAATAATTAACAAAATGGCAATATTGAGTCCTTAACTATCAATAATTACTTTAAATGTAAATGGACAAAATCAGCAAAATGAAAAGACAACCTAGAGAATGAGAGAAAATACTTGCAAACCATATATCTTATAAGGGGTTAATACTCAAAATATATACGGAACTCATACATCTAATAGCAAAAAAAAAAAAAAAAAAAAATCCAATTAAAAATTGGCAAAGGACCTGAACAAACATTTTTTCAAAGAAAACATACAAAACAGGTATATGATGCTCAACATCACTAATCATCAGGAAATGCAAATCAAAACCACAATGAGACCTCACTTCACACCTGTTAGGATGGCTATTATCAAAAGTCAAAAGATGGTCTTCCCTGGTGGCGCAGTGGTTGAGAGTCTGCCTGCTGATGCAGGGAACACGGGTTCGTGCCCTGGTCTGGGAAGATCCCACATGCCACTGAGCGGCTGGGCCCGTGAGCCATGGCCGCTGAGCCTGCGCTTCCAGAGCCTGTGCTCCGCAACAGGAGAGGCCACAACAGTGAGAGGCCCGCATACCACCAAAAAAAAAAAAAAAAAAAAAAAAAAGTCAAAAGATATACCAAGTGCTGGTGAGGATGTGGAGAAAAGCAAATCCTTGTGCACCATCAGTGGGAATGTAAATTGGTACAGTCATCATATAAACTAGTATAGAGGTTCCTCAAAAAATTAAGAACAGAACTACTGTATAATCCAGCAATCCCACCTCTGAGTATATATGCAAAGGCAAAAAAGTAACTATCTCAAAGAGATATCTGCACTCCCATGTTCATTGCATTATTATCCACAGTAGCCAAGATATGGAAACAACTCAAGTGTCTGTCAACAGATGAACAAAGAAAATGTTATAAATGGAATATTATTCAGCCTTAAAAAAGAAGGAAATTCTACAACCTCCAAAAACATGGATGAACTTGAAGGATGTAATGCTAAGTGAAATAAGCCAGACACAGAAAGCCAAATATTGCATGATCTCATATACATATGGAATCTAAAATAAAGGTCATATCCTAGTAACAGACTAAAATGGTGATTACCAGAGGTTGGGAGGTAGGGGAAAAGGGGAGATATTGATCAAAGGGTACAAACTTCCAGTTATAAGATGAATAAGATCTGGAGACCTAATGTATAGCATAGTGACTATAGTTAGTAATAATTATTGTATATTTAAAATTTGCTGAGAGAGTAGATCTCAAGTGTTCTCACCATACACACATACACAAGATGTAACTATAGGTGGTGACGGTAATCAATTTACAATGTATACATATATCAAAACATCATGTTGTACACCCTAAATATCTACAATTTTAATTTGTCAAAAATAAATAAAAATTTTAAAATAAGCAATAAATAAATAAACAAGAAAAAGAAAAGCTCATTTGAACATCAAGGTGAGCAGTTTCTCTCCTATTAATGAATATACTACTTTCAGCTGCTCCCTATCAAGATAAATAGACTCCATGGTAAAAGGAAATCTGCTAAAAATAAGAAAGTAGAATAAATGCTCCTAAAATATAAAAAGCTGACAGAGTTATTTTATTTCTAGCCTCAGGACTTCCTTCTGCATTAGTCTCCAACTCTAAGAAAACTTGTTTGCACTGCAAAGAGGTGAGGTTGGGATGTCACCTCCAGATGGGTTCAGAAGGATAATTGCCTCTGATCAAGCTGTCTGTCAGCCGTCACCGTTACTAGTACCATCAAAAAGCTCCCTAAATCAAGAATCAGTTTAACAACAAAAAAGGAGTCACTGCTTCCTAAATGCTCCATTTTCCCAAGCAGATAGCTACCTTTTTCACTGACTTAAAGGATTTTCAACTGAAGTACTACATATACTAACATTTCCTTGTACAGAGCAGTAATATGCCCATGTATTAGAGGAAATAAACACACTCATTTACGTAGTTTATGGAGCATTTCTGTAAAATACTTCAGACCTTTTATTTCTCCATAAGGACTGAATTTTGTCCATCAGTTGGAAAAAATTGTAACACATTGCCTTAACTTGATTATTTAAGGATTTAATTTTCTTGAGTGTTGGAAGGGCTGTGAATAAAACAGAAATAGCCTTAAATTTTCCATAAATTTTATCTTTGATTCCATTGTACCACCACCTATCAGGGAGATGGTACAGGAATAAGAGGACAGTGATAGAAAGAGGGAAAGAGAGTGTGGGAACCATGGCTATTGCTTTAAACTTTTATTTCCATGTCCAGTGTTCAAGATCTGTTCTCATTTTTATATTTTATAGAAAATGGGTTTAAAGTGCAAATGCTGAACCTATCCATTTGTTTGAAATACTTGATACACTATCAATTTAAATCCAAACATCTGAAAGAAAACCAAAACATTCCATCAATCTCAGAAAGTTTCGGAAATAACTAGATGCACTGAACACAATAACTTAATGACTGGAGTTTTTAATTTTCTCCCAGACAATTGGAAATCTTTTGATAGAGTCTTTTAAGTTGTTCTAAGATTCTCTGAACCATACAAATATAAAATAAATCACAAATAACATAACCTATGACTGCAATATACTCTGATGTTAACTCCAATTCTTCTTCACCAGAGTACAGGTGATGTACCTAAGCAGCTGTGTCAGTATTTAGTCTGGATTTGCCTCTCCCCTGTCCTAAATTTGTATTTCTAACCCTTGTTAATTTTTGTCTACATCTTCACAGTGCACTATTCCACCTTAGTCACTTTCAGGTAACAGGACAACACACTAACGGTGAAGAGTTTTGTGTACTTTGCAACAGTTCTAAATTTAGAGCTGCAAATACAGGCTTTCCATCTCAGCCATGGAAACGTCATCAACCACATTTCTATTGCTCTTGTTATTTCTGTTTCTGTTCTGAATTGCTCTTCTATAAGTCCTTATGCAAGAAGTAGAGATTACATTTTTATGTGACTAATGTCAAATGCTCTAAGCCTTCTTGCCTGAATCACCGTGAGCGGAGGTGTTGGAACACTATTGTGGCTTTCAGAATGAATAAACCCTGCTCTCACTCAAGGACTGTCCTCAAAGTTGCCCTCAGTGTGGAATTCCAAATGGGATTGTTTTATTTTTAATATTGTTATTATTTATTACTTATTACTTTTTTCCAGCTTTATTGAGATATAGTTGACATAGAACATTGTAAGACACATTCTTGATGTGACTCTCAGATTAGTGTACCATGACTTGGCTTCTTAACCAGCTCTTAGTCCTCAATGGACATTTTTGAAAGGTGCTGATTAACTGTTTAATGAGGAAAGTAATCTACATACTCCAACTTACTCAACAAACTTTCCCCAAGTTTCTAAGCACCTTTGGATATAATTAAAACAGATAATGTTAGTGGGATGTCAGAAAGCTTTTTTTCTGCTAAAACCAGGGGAATTCAGAAGTCTAAAACTGGTACAAATGGGATTCAATTTAAATCTAAGGATCTAATTCCTGACTTTAAGGCTTTAAATCTAGTAGAATAGTTAATAGTTTGTCTTCTTTTTTAAGAGGTTTTAGAATAGACTATTTTTGTATAAATATTTACTGAGAATCTACTAAATACCAGGCAACTAAAACCAGAAAGTCACTGTCCTAGTTCCCATGCAGCTTGCAGTATAGAATCAAGGCAACTAACTAAATAAGAAGTTATGGCAAAGTTTGATGTATGTTATGACAGAGGAATTTCAGGCACTCTGACATCAAGGAAAAGTCAAGAAAATATCTTCTGAAAGAAGTGCTACCTAAAAGAGATACTGAGGGGTAGGTGAGTTGGAGTTAGAAAAGAAGAAGTGGGGGTGGAAGGATGTTTGAAACATTCTCCAAAGCATTTATTTGTTTGTGCAAATGAAAGCACAGTGAAGACATGGAACTGACAGAAATTCAGAATGGTTGGAATTCAAAGGAGAGGGTAGAGAGACATGAGATGAAGTTGAACCCCAAAGCTGAGAGAGAGGTGACAACTGCAAGCCATGTTAAGGAATTTCCCCCGCAAGAAATACAGGAAGTTATTGAAGCAATTTTTTTTTAGAAAAAATGTCGACGGCAACAATGCGGTCAACAGATTAGGGGCAAGTTAGGATGTAGGAGACCAGGTAAAAGGCTGCGAAAGGTAACAGTGACTTGGATTTGGATAATGGCAGAGGGAACAGAAAGAAATGAATGGAGTCTGGAGATTTTTAGAAAGTCAAATAGACTGGTTGGAAGGGAAGAGGGGAAGGGAAGGGAGAAGAAACATGGGAAATAGATAAGGAAGAATCATGATGATATCTTGAAAGTGAGGTTATTACTGAACTCAAAAATATGATTCCAGGAATTTAAGCATAGAGCTCTGTTTTCATCAAAGACTAAAAACAATTTAAGTGATTCAGAGTCTTTCTTGTTCAATGATTCTATAGGTATGTATCTCCTAGTCATTTGGTGCTAAGAGAAATTTTAATTTTTCAAGTCATCTGTAGCTCTCAGTTAAATCCACAGTATAATCTGTGAAACAACCATCGTCATTCAGACTTCAATTAGCCATCCCCACATGTAGAAAGAAATCCAATATTCACACTTTTAACACTATAAAATATCTGTGTGTAAATATTGATCTACTTAGAATAATTTGAGAAAGTATAGATTGGGAAAATTTTGATGCAAAGTAGTTTGAATAAAGCAATAAAGTATATTTTCTACATGACACTATGTATTCTCCAAGTGATGAAGAATTAACATATTCTTTACATAAAAATAACTGAAAAAAACAAAATCTTAATGAATTCCCAGTTAGATTCCATTTTAAAGGATTATTAAAAGAATACAAATATTAATCTATTCATGGCATGGGTAATTTTCAGTATTTATATGTGGTTCTTTTAAAAATATTTATTACATGGTCTATATCTACAGAAATTATTGATGAGAAAAGGTTGCTGGAAAACAACCTACCAGCAGGTCCTATAAAAAGTATAATGAATGTTATACAAGATTGAGTGAAATAAAAATACTGAAAATAAATGTTGGAATTTTGTCCTGCTCTGTGTCAACATGTTGGGAATATATTTTAGAAACCCAACATTAATAGAGGGGAACACACTGAAGTCCTAGTAATCAATACATCATTGTGAAATACTGAGATTTTTAGGATTTTTCCCCCCCAAAATATCCATTACATTCCTACAATAAGTAAAAAGTCTGGAAGCCTATCCTGAGTATGTATGCATGTCAATAATAACGAAATCCTTACCTCCTCTGTCCCTAAATCTGCTTATCTTCCTATGGTCCCTGTCTCAATGATGGTTTGCTCTTGCTACTAGGCACCAAAATAAAAATCTGGGGAGCATGCTAGACCTCACCACTGACATTTACTATGTCTCTGATTTCAGCCAATTTATTTCTTAAATATTTTTCAAATTCATCTTTTGTTCTCTAGAATCACCTCTAGCCCTTGATGTCTCTCACCTGAATTACTGCAAAATTTTCCTAACTGGGTTCCCCTCCATCAAGTCCTTTCTTTTCTTTCAAATCCATCATCTATACTTCCACCAGAGAGATTTATCTAAAACATAGATCAGACCAGGTCACACTCTGTCTAAACTCCTTCATTACCTTTCCAGTGCTCCTTTCGGTATATACCTTTTATTCCGTTTTTGAAGGTTTCTAATGGAATTTCAAACGTTGTGATCTTGCAGACTTCCAGCCTGATAATGACAGGACATCTTGCATTAGACTAACAGTTCCTCAGGAAACAGTTATAAACTCTGCACAAAATACTTTAAAAACAACACTTTAAAAGCACTGGAGAATGGCCAAAAGCAGGTAGAAACTGGAGGTGACTTGACCCTTGAAATTACAGGATCACATTGTATTTACGTAGTTTTTCCCCTGAGGCCCTCTCAGGTCTCTCTGGTGTTTGGAATATAGAGCTCGAAAAAAGTCTGCAGTCTTATTGGCCTGAGAAATGAAATTAAGTATATCCCTCCAAGGAAAGATGAAGTCACAGAAAGGGATGTCTTAAAAGTTGCATACGAATATCCCCTCAAATCCCCGCCCGTCTCCCCAGCTTCATGTGCATGGGGAAGAGATTCCAAAGAAGCCAGAGGGAAAACACTGAAAGGCCAAAAGAACTAATCAAATATTTTAGCTGCTATCTGCTGCACAGAAGCAGTTTAGAGTTCAAGTCCAATCAAATTGGAGGGGCTTGGTAAACATTTGGGGTTTTCCACTGAATTCCAGAAAGGTCACACATTGAAAATAAAGACGACATTCTAGGACTAAGTGATTTTCTCTCGAACTAAGGACAAAACTAAAATAGGCCTGATTTAGCAAATCGTCAAACCAAACGCCATTAAGTTCAAAATGTTCTGTCTATAATTTAACTGTCTACCAGAATAAAACTTAACTCTGAGTGAGGGTTATCAAACTACAGTCTATGGCTTGTTTTTTATGATCCTCAAGACAAAAATGGTTTTTACATTCTTGATGGGTTAAAGAAGACAAGGAAGAAGAAGCAGAGGCAGAAGTAGTAGCAGCAGAAGAAACAAAAACCATACGTGGTCCACAAAGCCTAAATTGCTTACTATCTGTCCCTTTACAGAAACAGTTTTCCAACTCATAGCATGTCTCCAAAGAACATCGTATAGTTTAGCATTTGTACAGAGATGCTTAAACATTTCAATTGTACTATAAAGTAAAAAATAAAAACTCCCCATGTCCCCATTTCCACTTCCCAAAGTTTCTACTTCATTACTGACAGTTTCTTCTCTATCCATATATTCACACACATACCTCATAAAATATTACTACAGATTGGATTATGGTATATATTTATAGTATATACTATTCTCAACTGGCTTCTTAATAATTAATAACATATTCTGGCTATTTTCCATATTAACACACATAACTCATTTCAACTGCTGTTTAGAAATCCACTGTATACATGTACCATGACTTGTTTAATCAGTTCCCTATAAGTGAATATCTAGTTTGTTTCCAACTTTTTGTTGTTATTATGGAAATATGTCTTGACAGTCCTAACATGTGTTTCAGTGGGAAACATATTCATAGAATAAATTTCTAGGTTAGGAATATGGGTCCAAAATGTTACATGTTTCAAATTTTGATACTGATAAAATATCTTCCATAAGGTTTGTACCCATTTCTAGGGTAGTATGAAAATACCTATTTTACTACTCATAAAGAAAAGAACCTAGCATAATCCGGAGTTTCTATTTACAGTGTATCATCCATTGTGTCCCATATGCCATTAAAATTACTAGCAATGTAAAGAAACAGGTAAATAAGTCTCAAAGTCAAAAGAAAAATCCATTAATGGAAATAGATCCACAATGCCGGTCCATAAAGAAAAAACTTAAAATAATCATAATAAATATACAGTTTGCATAGGTGAAGAGAGGAGAAATTCCAGGAACACTTTGTAAACTGAAAATACAAAAGCACAAATGGAAATCCTAGAACTGAAGACTCAATATTTGAAATAAAAAATTCATTGGATGGGATTATCGGTAGGTTGCATACAACAGAAAAAGAGGATCAATAAGCATGAAGACTTCGTACTAAAAACCCTCCAAACTTAAGCACATAGAAATAAAAAAGCTTCAGTGATCTATAGGACAGTATCAAGCAGTCTAACGTGTGGGTAATTAGAATTCCAGCAGAGAAGAGAGACAATGGGTTAAAAAAATGTGTATATCGGGCTTCCCTGGTGGCGCAGTGGTTGAGAGTCCGCCTGCTGATGCAGGGGACATGGGTTCGTGCCCCGGTCCGGGAAGATCCCACATGCCGCGGAGCGGCTGGGCCCGTAAGCCATGGCCGCTGAGCCTGCGCGTCCAGAGCCTGTGCTCGCAACGGGAGAGGCCACAACAGTGAGAGGCCCGTGTACCACAAAAAAAAAAAAAAAAAAAGTGTATATCTATTCCTATACACACAGATTAATTGAAAAAACCCTTCTAAGTTTGTTTAAAAACTATAATCCAAAGATCCAGAGAGATAAGTGAATTCCAAACAGGATAAACACACATGTTATACTTTCAGTTTGCTTTAGAGAAAGGTGCAGGGAACCCTTGAAGTTGGAGGTTCACTTCACAGAGTTTGTCTACAGCTCTACAAAGCGTGTTCACCTCTCGACAAGGACAAAGTCTTGGTTCCTGGTTAGAGTAGTTGGGAAAGTAAAAAATGAACTTTATTCTTAGCTGCCAAATTTGTATACATCTATCATTTATCAAGTTGCTACTATCTGCTAGGCCATTTGGGTGCTTTAACATGTTATGTCATTTAACCCACACAAATTTATGTATAATTTTATGGAACCTAAGGCTCACAGAGGTTTGCAACTTGCTCCAGGTCATATAACCTTGTACCTCTTAGAAGCAGAATTTAAGTATAATTTTGTCTATAAATGAAAGCTGTACTCTTTCTACCACCTTTACCTTAGGCACCTTCAAAATATACATACACAGTTCAATTTTGCTAATTTAATGACGAATGTTAAACTATTATATGAATCCAGTGACATGTCACTCACTATCATTCCCTAGATTTGGTCAGATATGTCCCTCAACCAGCAAGTAAAGCTCTGCGCACACCCTGAGCCAAACCTGGCCAAACAGTTAAGTATTTGCAGCTTCCGACTCATCCACTGATTCAATCTATAATTAGTCTTATTTCCCTAAACAGAGTAGTTAGTGTACCAAAGCATCCCACCAGGCTGCTTTCTTTGCTCAGAATCTGGTTGATTTGTTTTCTGGATCAGTACTGAACTCATATTTTAGTTTCCTATTATGTATTCCATTTGCACACTTAGGCCTGGGGCTGCTCTTGGCTGGAGCCCAGTCATCAAGACGCCTACCCTTCAATATGAGTGGACCCTACCTTCTTTATGCACTGGCAGGGACCCTGATCCAAACCAAATTGGCTATTTGGAGCCACACTAATGACTCGGAAAATTCTGTCTCCCATGGTTATCAAACATCAGCCTAGATTGAGTACAGTCTACTTCTTGGTCATATGGGTACTGAAAAATGTTCTGTTATGCATGTCTATGACAATCGTCCTATCAATGAAAGTCATATCCTGAAAATCATAGATAGCATTTCTTAATTACCTGATACCACCTTTTATGCACCAGATAGACACAGGGTTCCCAAATGCCTAGCAGCAGAGCCTGCTGAAGATTTAGAGTTTTCCTTTGCTCCTTTGGGGTTGGGACACACTGATCACCCCATCTGGCTGTGAGAGCTCTCTACAGTCTGGGCTGGCAGTATGCTGATCTTTTAAAGTTTCTTTCCCTACCCAATCCCCCCTTTTTGGTGAGGTTTCAGTGAGGTCAGTTAGGTGTGCATCCTACAGCTTAATTGGCTTAAAATGTGCTCTCCTTTGGTGTGGTCTCTTTGGGGGCCGATTGGGAGAAAGAAAAACCGATGGTGTAACTGTTTTGATACTGAACATTGATAAATGTCTTTTTGAAATAAAGAACCAGTCCCTCTAAAAAAAAAAAAAAAAGATTTTAGAGTTTTCCAAGTCCAATCCCCATGAATATTTATCTGAATGTGAAGAGTGGTAGTATTTGTGATCACTAGTGAGCATTCAATCGAAGGTAGCACACCTGAAAACCTTGCATTTACAAAGTAACAATAATAATATTAACTAACATGTACTGAGTATTTGTATGGGCCAGATTTATACATGTATTATCTCACTTAGTCCTCAAAACAACCATAAAAGAGGAGTGTGGTAGGCAGAATAATGGTCTCTAAAAGATGTCCACACCCTAATCTCCAAAACCTATGAAAATGCTACATTACAATGCAAAGGAGAAGTAAATTAGCAGATGAAATTAAGGTTGCTAATCAACTGACCTTAAAATAGGGAGAATGTTGTGGGTCATCTGAATGGGCCCAAGGTAATCGCAAGAGTTCTTAAATGTGGAAGGCAGAGGCAGAAGAGTCAGTGTCAGAGTGATACAATGTGAGAAAGACTTAAATGGCCATTGCTGGCTTTGAAGATGGAAAGGGATCACTCGCTGAAGATCCTGTGGACAGCCTCTAAAGAAAAGGCAAGAAACAGACTCCCCCTTGGGGTCTCCAGAAGGAATGCAGCCCTGCCAACATCTTGATTTTAGTCCAGTGAGACCCACCTCAGACTTCTGACCTACAAAACTGAAAGATAATTGTGTGGTGTTTCAAGCCACTAAGTTTGTAATCATTTGTGCAGCAAATGATTACAAAAAAGTAATACAGGGAAGTACCATTATTCCTCAGAAGGTGAGAAATTTTGAGTCCCAAATAAGGGGAGTTAATTACCTCAATGGACAAATACTTTGTAATGAGACAGTCTCATAGTTTGGATTATGAAGAAGGTAAAATTTCTGTTTATTTTCTTTAATGACATTATTATTTCTGCTACTCCTGCCCCTAAAAATGGACGTGAAGCTGTGGTTGACTGCACTTATAGTCATCTAGCATATGGCTTTCAAAACTATAAACTGGCCTGCATATAATAAAGTATTTTTTCTGAAAAATCTCATCTCACAGTCATGGGATGAATATTTCACGTAAGTCAAGTGACAAAAGCATCCTCCCAGTACGAGCGCAATTTCCATGTAAGAATTCCAAGAACTAAAAAAAAGTCAGTAAGTGAGAGTTAGCCAAGCAAAGAAATCTATCAGAAAATGGCTTAAAACTAGGAACAGCATATGGAATGTTTTATCTGAGCTAAAATGCCATTTTCTGTTGTCAACTGTATAAATCAAATAGTTGTATCTCTTGAAATCAACCAGCTCATATTAGTGTCTCTGGCATATAGCAGGGCTTTAGTGTTTGTAAATTCCTTAGGGGTGTCAGACATATCACAGGAGCATATTTCATGATAAGCCTTATGTGTGTTTTTATTAAATATCACAGTAAATCCTCACCTGCATAACTCTGAATAACATGATTCTGTGGTAAATCCTTCACCAGGCAGTGATCTATACTGAGGCGAAAAATGCCTCAAGCACCTTCATTTTTAGCACTTTGTTCCAGTGACTTTAATCTACAGCTTACTTCATGAGCAAAGTATACACTGATAAATCTAATGGGTCCTAAACCCTATTTGGCTTAAAATACCATTCTCTAGGGAATTGAAATGTGGTTACTGATATGAAGTCAGCTAATAACATAAAAACTATATTTAACAATTTATTAATTTCATTTGTAAGGCTGCAGAGCAGAGAGCCAAGACAACAATTGCCTTAATCTTTTGTTCCTTATCCTATTTCCACCCACTGACAGGCAGCATTTGGGTGGTTCCTAGGGCTAAGCTTAGGATCTGCCTAGGAAAGAACTTTCACACAGGTGGGGCTCTCCTCCACCCGGTGTCTTCAAGCTCTCCCTAGGTCCAGCAAATGAACACTCAGGACAAGTTCTCACATGTGCTTGGGCCATGTATTCAAGTCCCTTATAGTCACGGCCCTTCATTTCTGACTTTCTGTCTTGGATGACTCAAATAGACTAAAGATCAGGAAGACTATTTTTCATCTTATGCATCTCCGATTATTTTATGTACACATCGTGGCTATATTATATATACTATAATATTGTGCTGCATAACAATGAGCCCTAAAACTGCATAACAATATTGCTGCGTAACAAATGAGCCCTAAAACTCAGTGGCCTGCAGCAATAAGCATTTATTCTTACACTTGTGGATCTGTATGTACTATGGTTTGGCTAGTCTAGGCTTTCTTTCAGGCTGTGGGTTGGCTGGCCTTGGCCCTTGGCTGCAGGTTTGGTCCCAAGTCTGTCTCAAGTATCTTTGTTCTGGGGCTAGGCTGATGGGGGAACAGCTATCCAGGGCGTGTTCTTCTCATGGCACTGGAGCACCGGAGCATAAGAAGGCAAGCGGGACCATTCAGGAATGTTTCTGGTCTCTGCTGTGTCACCCACATCTCGTTACTAAAGCAATTTACATGTCCAAGCCCAAAGTCAAAGAATAGGAAAAATACAGTTCACACACATAAGAGCAAGGCAAGGGAGGGAATGACATAAATCTCTCGTGGGAGAATGGAGAATTGAGACCAAAAATTCAATCTACCACACTGGTCCATATCCATAGGATATCCTAATGAACCAACTCTTGGAAGGAGATGAGTAGAGGAGGGTAAAAAAAAGAAAAAAAAGGAAAAGAAAAAGCAAACTGCAGTTAGAATAGCTATGAGTTTCCAGCAATAAATCAAATTAGGCAGTTGTATATTAGGTTTTATTTGCTAACATCCTTAATCCTTGCATTTTAGCATAATTATAATTCATCCACACCTTCTTTTATAGTTACTCTCCCATTTTCTACCTGTGTAGACATTCTGCTACTAGATTGAGGTATTTAAAAATAGTGCTTGCTCTGGAGTTTGAAAGGCCTGAATTTTAATCACAGATCCACCATGTATTTATAAAGTAACCCTGAGTAAGTCCTTGTGTGTTTTGTGGCTTAAGGTTCCTTATCCTTAAAATTATGCTGCCGAGTTCTTGCAAAGATTAGTCATAACACATGTAATAGTTCTGGCATATAGTAGGTGTCCAAAATAGAACTTATTTTCTTATAATTTGTCCTTCTCTCTGTCCTTTCACCCAGGATTCACCACAGAAATTTGTTTGTTGGTTCAGAATAGTCAGTGGACATCTGACCATTTGTCCACTTTGACCATTTGTCTGCAGACAAATAATACTTTGAAGCCAAGCTATTTGTGGTTATCAGGAGCACACCATCTGGAGAACTTTCTCACAAGTCGGCAAGTCCCTGGCTTTGCTCTCATTCCTGTGGAATATCTTGGGGGAAACGTAAGTATAGAATTTCAAGCATGTCAGTGTCTAACTGTACAATCAGTTTTCAACTAAGCAACAAAGAAAAACTGATCCCACTCCCTGACAGGGCGCTTTAGGCCAATGTGGTTTAGAAGCTTTAGATACTGCTTTATAAGAAAAGATTCCTTGAGATCCTATACTCCATCTCAAATTTAATGTTTAACCCCACTTCAACTTCCTAATATGTGTTATAATTGTAATTTACCAATAAATTGTACAATCAATTGACAAATCAGTCTATTTCAAGAAATCACAGTCTATTTCAAGAAGGTAGGATTCATCTCTCTTTTTCACCACTGTATTCTTAGCACTTTGGCATAGCAGATGCTCTATAAATATTTGTCAAATAAATAAATAAAAGAATTAATGACTAAACCTAAATTTTAAACAAACTATAGAGCTTCCTAATTAAATACAAACTAAGCCCATTATTTTTATTTCTCAACTCAAAATGCATTTTTATTTACTCTCTTCTATTGACTTTAAGCTATTATTTCAAATAATTGTCAGTCCTAGGCCTTAATATTTGAATTGTAATAAATTACTCTTTGAGATTTACTGTGTAATACCTCAGTTTTCTACTTTGTATGCATGCAGCATTTAGGGGTTAAAGAGGAGGTCATTATAATCCAAGCAGGGATATATTTGAATTTATAAAATGAATAATAATGTTAAAATGAAGCTCTCAATATTCCATAGTTTGATCTTTAAAAAACTGGACTTTAACTTTTTAATTCTCATGAATTAAAAGAAGTCTTGCACTTAGACTTATTTATCATATTGTACATGCTTTAGAATCAAGCAAATGCTTGGCACTCATTTAAAGGAATTGTCATAAAGTCACACTTCAGAATTTGAACTGAAGCAGCAGTTCAAGAGCTGCCAAGGAATTGACTAAAGGATGAAGTTATGTGAGTGTGCATGTGTGTGTAGACATACGTAACATATTCTGATCCACTAATTGATAGAAACATAGGTAATGCATAATCATAGGTAATATTTTTTTTTATTTTAATGTACCTATAATGCAAAAGTTTAAATATAGTTTCAAACAGTGCATTAAATCTTAGAGTGTTCTTTTTGTGGAAAGGTTTCTAAGTAACATGGTTTTCTATTTTAATTACATTAACTTAATTTGAAAAAATTCATAAAACTATAAGAAAAAATAAAATCACATATAATGGGGATATTCCTACACTCTTCATTGGCACCATCCAGGGAAAAAAGCCCTATTACATTTTTGGTATATTTCTCTTTTTTTCTTGTGAGGATATATATATATGGGATGGGAGAATAACAAAATCAAAGTCATACTGCGTAAACAACTTTGCTTTCTGCTTCTTTCACTCAACAATACATACTATATAGTAAGCATATCTTTCAAAGGTCTTTATTTGCATCATTTTAATGACTGTATAACATTCTATATTATGTATTTACCCAATCCTCTAATGTTGGGCACTTAAGGTATTTTAAATTTTCTAATGTTATAAATGAGACAGTAATTATGGCCTACTGCCAACTACTCTGTTCTACCCAGAAGCAGGCTTCACCCTAATGAAGTAGTAATGCCCCGTGTGGCCAGATTTGCAAACCAGGACAACTCGTTGGTCAGTTATCAAACAATAGATTGGTGATTCTTTGCTGAGCACCCACCCCCAGTTGAGCTAGTCAGGGTCAGCAGAGATCATATGTTCACAGTGTCGAGAATTATGCTAATCAAAGTGTGGTAACTGCAACGGTATTCAAAGGTAGGCAAGATGGTTTTAGGTGGTACAGGAACACATGAGTAGTTATATGTCTGCTTTCAATCAGTAATAAAGTAATATCGATAACGTAACCTCTTTGCACGAATACTTGGGTCAGTTTTAGTGATGATTTATGCCTTTCATTCATTCATTCAACAAATAATTCACTGAGAATCTCCTAGATCCTAGGCTCTGTTTTTAAGCTTTGGGGATGCCACTGTAAACAAGACAGATAAGATCTCTACCTTTAGGAGGCTTATATTCTAGCAAGAGAAACGATAATTAAAAGTAAACAAATAAATATTTAATTTAAGTTCAGGAGGAAATAAAGAGAACAGAATATGACTTGGTAGCCTTGGCTTAATTTTAGATAGAGAAGTCTGAGTATTCTTTTCACAGAAGGTACCCCTTCTATTAAGTGAAGGAACGAGCCATGTGAAGATCTAGGGGGCTAGCATTCTCAGCAGAGTGAGCAACAAGGACAAAGACTTGAAACAGACAAAGCTTGGTGCATTCCACGAAGCAAAACCAGCCTGCTTGACTCAAGCAGACTAAGCAAAGGGGAGCTGGTAAAGATGAAGTCAGGAGGGTGATTCAGGAGCCAGATCACAGAGGGCCTTATAAGACTTGATAAGGATTTACTTTGTTCAAAGTGTAATAGCAAGCCACAGGATGGTTTTAAGCGGGTTTACTGAACACATTAATATTTTGAAAATAACATCTGCTGCTGTGTGGAGAATGATTGGAGGAATGCAGGAACAAAAATAGGAAGACAAACTAGGAATTTAATGAATACCACAGCCAGATATAATAATAACTTGGACCAAAATGACAGATGGATATGATGAGAAGTGTCAGACTCAAGGTATGTTTTGAAGGTACAGCTGACCAGATTGGTTGACAAAAGAGAAGTAAAGTTTGAGAGAATAAAGGATGACACCTAGATATTTGATTATGTAACTCAGTAATTGTGTAACTTGATGCTGTATACTAAAAAAGAAAATCTGTGTAAAGGGCAGGTTTGAGAAGGAAAAATTAATAATTTTGGTTTTAACATATGATGCTTTTTAGACATACAAGTGGAAGTATCCGGTAGACACTGGAGTTTAGAGGAGAGCATGGAAGGGGATTAAAATCAGCATGAAGATGTTATTTAAAGCCATGTACCTGGATGAGATCACCTAGGCAGTGATTACAGTCAGTGAGAGGGCAGGACCAAGAGCTTCAGGCTGGAGCACTCTAACATTGTAAGATCTGGAGAGATGGGGGGAAGGTGCAGTGGAAACTGGGAAGCAGAAACTGTGAGATGAGGGGACAACCAGGAGAGTATGGAAGGCAGGACAGCCGAGACAAAATTGCTTCAGAGTAGATGATGATTTGCTGGGAGGTTGCATAAAATGAAGATTGAAAATTGACTGCTGCTTTTAGAAATATGGAGATTGCTGGTGGTTTTCACAGAGCAATTTCAGGGGAGTAGTGAGCACAAAATCCCAACTGAAGTAAGTTGAGAGTTAGCAGATGAAAATATGAAAGTGTGACAGTGAGTACAGAAAACTCTTAAGAAGTCTTGCTATAAAGGGAAGCCCAGAAAAGCTGCTGGAGCCAGAGTGTGATGATAAGTCTAGGAGGTTCACTTTTGTTTAATTGAGATGGGAGGTCTACCTGTCGGCTGATGGGAATGATCTAGTATTGGGGGGAGTGGATGTTCAGAGGGTGCCACAAGAGTGGAGGGACTGTCCTTCAGAAGAGCAGGACCTACTCATCCTTTATATCTAGAGGGAAGACAGAGCATGAGGGTAGGATAAGGAGACTGGTAGATTTGGTAAAGGGGAAAGGAAGCAATTCTCTTGTTCTTGCTTTTATTTTCTTAGAGAAATTTTTTAAAGTCAAGGTTATCAGCTGAGAGTGAGGACTGGGAGGGAGCGTTGGAGGTTTGAAAAAAGAGAAGATATAAAGCAGTCATTTGAAAAAGTAGACAGGAAACTGACCAGAGAATTCTAGTAAAATTATCCTATAGTGTTGAGATTTGTGGCAATACACTTAGCTGCTTGAATGCAGATGTCGAGTAGGCAGAGTCGAATATAACCAGGGTTTGGATTTTGCCAAGAAAGCACAATGGAGACAGAGAAGGACAAAAGAATTGAGGGCACATGAAAGGGAGTTACAGTGACAATCCATGGAATCTAAGCTGGGTAATTAAAGAAGTAAGGACAAAGGGGAGAAGTGGACAGAGAAAGGTATGGGGTAGATCAATGAATTATTGGGATGGTGGTGTCCTTGGGGAGGCAGGAAGAGATACTCTGGATATCAGAAAGTTGGATGATGGAAAGAAGAATTTGGAGGTTATTAATAATGATAAAATCTAGGTTATGACTGTGGGAGTAGGTGAACATGGTCAGGGGGATGGTGGAAGGGAGGAAGAGATATTGGAGTGAGGAGGTCAAAGAACTAGAACTGATCTCCTTAAGTAAGTGGTGCTGAATCCTACCTGTTCATTCAGATCGACCTGAGAGTTAAAGAACAAAAACAAAATCCCTAATACCTGAATGCCATCTTGACTAATTAAATCACTATCTCTGGGGTTTGCGGAAGGCTTGAGCACAGGTAATGTTTAAAACAACCCCAGCTGATTCAAATGTGCAGCCAGTTTTAAGGACCAAAGATCTACACAGATGTTGAAGTCACCAGAAATGATGTCAAGACTGTTACTGAACTGAACTTGGGTCCACTCATCCACAGTGCAGCAAAGCCAATCTACTGACACTGGGTTGTTATGAAGGAAAGTACAGTGTTAATTTACAGCCTGCCAAGCAAGGAAAATGGGTAGCTCATGCTTAAAATACCCAAACTTCCTGATAGCTTTCAGGGAAGGGTTTTTAAAGGCAACATTTGGGATGAGGTTTGCAGTTTGTGGACTTTCTTCTGATTGGCTAGTGGTGAGGTAACAGGGTGATGTTTCAGGAATCTTAATCATCAACCTTCTGGTTCCAAGCAGTCTGGGGTCTACTTGCTTGTGGTCAGCATGTAGTCACCATCCTCCACCTGGGTGGGGGTCTTAGTTTCTGCAGAACAATTCAAAGATATGTGACTAATTGTTATGTATATGCTTTGAGGAGAAACTAGAACTCTGTTTTACAATCTGAACTATTGTCATTACTTTTCTTGCTTGACTACTTTTCCTTTCTGTGTTCCCCATCTTCCCTAATTAGTAACTGCTTGAGTCTGCTCTTTGGAACTCAGGGAAGGTCTAGGAGACTAAAGCCTTTTTCTACAAATAAGAAATGGGGGACATGGAGGGGTTTTTGTACCCAAGAAGACCCCACAGGGTCCTGCTTGATACTCCTCAATCCTGAGGGGAAAAGGGGTGGGACAAGAAAGGGAATAAAGTTTTGGATAGAGAGGTTAATCATAAACTTGGCAGGGGAACTTGGTTTTAGGGGGACTCGATTTCAAGAGTAGTGGTGAAGGAAAATGCAGTGAGCCAGATGCTAAAATCGTTCATGCATGAAGCAGAATGACTGAGTCGATAGGAAATGAAAGCAGTCTAACATAATCTCAAGGGAACTAGGGTTTCTGAAAGAAAAGTAATGATGAGAAACAAGGAGAATACCTATTTTTCTATGCCTACCTCCAGGATCTGGAAATGTGGGGTGTGGAAGCAAAAAACAGCCATCATTTGAAAGGGCAGCAGGTAAGCAGGATGCAGCAGAGAGAGTCAGGTCTTAGAAGGTGATGGTATTCAGAGAATAATTGAGAAGAGAATTCAGAGAAGACAATTTAGGGAAGAGTTTGAAGGTAAAAGAGGTTCAAGCTCTGAGTTCCAAAAGCTGCCCTGGCAGGGACTGCAGTTTGGGAAGGAATGAGAGAGTGGGTCAGATAAAGGGATATACAGAAATGTATGGATGAGAGTCCCTATGTTGATCTGAGAGGCTTGGACTTGTGGTAATTAGTCCCATATCCTCTCAGGGAAAGGTAGAAAAATTAATTCTAAGTATACCTTCCTTCTTGGGATAGGTTGCCTAGGTAGCATGTGGTGATGAAGCAAGTGGAGGAACTGGGTAGGTGGGGTGGGAGCCTGTGAGTCTCAAGCCCTTTTAAGCTAGACCGAGAACAGTGTCAAAAGGGGTAGGAGAATATTCCTACAAGGTGTAAACTATGAGCCTTCCTTAAAATCTTTGATATAAGCAGTTAAATGGTCTGTATCTCAGAACTTAATGCGTTATGTTGCATTATCTATTTATGTGCCTGTCTGCCATTAGGCTCTAAATTGCCCTAGCAGAATTTTTTTTAATTTATCATTTTACCCCCTGCACCTAGCATAGTGCTAGCTACAAAGGAAGTGCTTAATAAATGTTTGATGTACTGAAATCAAATGCTTAAAAAGCTAAAGACAAGGTTTTATTGCATCTAGAGTTAAGTATCCAAGTGAGGCACAATATTTTGTTAGCAATTCTGGATTGTAATCTTATCAGGCTGCACCTATTGCTAAGTACACTTACATTTCTAACCACAAAGAGCATTTTTTTACTTGTTAAAATAATTTTTACTTGTTAAAATAAAATTAAAATAGTTTCTGCCAGGAATTGGTGCCACAATATATGTCATTAAGTAGCACATTAGGAAATCAATATTTCTAGCTTGCACTAAGTACGTTAAGCATCCCTTAATTTAGAAGGGTGGACAGTGTATGCGCTTAAGATTCATTTCACAAAAAGAAAAATTAGATCAGCTAACTCAAGGACACAATGAAACCTCGACGTTGTCTTTAGTTCTAGACTTTTTGCTCTATTTGGGGCGCAGGTTTTTTCCCTTTCTTTGGAATTTGTCGTTTGGAATTGGGGCAATCTAACACAAAGCAAAAGCAAACAGAAGAGACTCTCCGCTCAAAAAATCAGCCGTATGCTCTCAATCTCTTGTGGTAGAACCCTGTTGTATTTCTTCCATATTTGTAATAATGTGTCTCGAAAACCCAAATACCAAGTGTTTAATCTAACATGGTGATTTGCTAGAATATTATTTTTTAAAAATCTTTTTCATGCTGTATATCAAAATAAAGTTAAGAATTTATTTATGGGGAAAAAAAGAAGGAAAATAGAACAAGATCATCCTATTTGGATGCAACCCAAATGCAATAAAAATATTCAAAGGAAAATATTCAAATATACAAAAATTTATAAAATCACAAATATGTAAATCACAAAACAATTGAAAGAAAAAATATTTTCATCAAAAGTGAAAAAGGGTTAATTTCCATATTAAAGTGTATAAGAAAAATAACCCCAATAGTTAAATAGTCAAAGGATATGAACAACAACTTCACACAAAAAGAGATATAAATTGCAAAGGAAATAAACTTAAGATAACAATTAAAATATTAGTTTATACTTATTAAATGAGCCAACCTAGATTAATAATAATCCAAATTCTAGTGAAAGTGTGGTGCAAAATATTTGCACAAAACATGTAATATTGTAATTTAGGGTAATCATTTTAAAAACTTACATTGAGGGTCTTCCCTGGTGGCACAGTGCTTGAGAGTCCGCCTGCCGATGCAGGGGCACGGGTTCGTGCCCCGGTCCGGGAAGATCCCACATGCCACGGAGCGTCTGGGCCCGTGAGCCATGGCCGCTGAGCCTGCGCGTCCGGAGCCTGTGCTCCGCAACGGGAGAGGCCACAACAGTGAGAGGCCCGCGTACCGCAAAAAAAAAAAAAAAAAAAAAAAAACTTACATTGAAATGTTATTGTTCAACATTCATACCTTTATATTTAACACTTCTAGCTCCTTGGTAAAAAAAAAAATCAATATAGTGAATACATAATTTTCCAAGATGTTCACTGTATATTATTTACAATTGTAAAATCATAATAGGAACAATCTGTACAAATTATAACAAAGGGATAGTTACAGTACTATGAAAGGTATATGGAATCCTTGGACTACTGTGCAGAAGTACCTCCCTTATCTGTGGTTTCACTTTTAATTACCTATGGTCAACCGCAGCCCGAAAGTATTAAATGGAAAATTTCAGAAATAAACAATTCATAAGTTTTAAACTGCGCACCATTCTGAGTAGTAAGGTAAAATCTCACGCCATCTTGCTCTATCCCAGTCAGGATGTGAATCATCCTTTTGTCCAGCTATCCTACCTCTTAGTCACCTGGCAGCCATCTTAGTTATCAGATCAACTATCGCAGTCGCAGTGTTTGTGTTCAAATAATCCTTATTTCACTTAATGATGGCCCCAAAGCACAAGAGTAGTGATGCTGGCAATTCGAATGTGCCAAAGAGAAGCTGTAAAGAGATTCCTTTAAGTGAAAAGGTGAAAGTTCTTGACTTAATAAGGAAAGGAAAACCATGTATGCAGAGGTTGCTAAAATCTAGGTAAGAACTCATCTTCTCTCTGTGAAATTTTGAAGAAAGAAAAAGAAATTCATGCTAGTTTCGCTGTTGCACCTCAAACCACAAAAGTTATGGCCACAGTGTGTGATAAATGCTTAGTTAAGATGGAAAAGATATTAAATTTATACCATAAGATATTTTTGAGAGAGACCACATTCACATAACTTTAATTATAGTGTATTGTTATAATTGTTCTATTTTATTATTATTAATCTCTTACTGTACCAAATTTATAAACTAAACTTTATCATAGGATAAAGTTTCTATGTACAGAAAAAAACATACTATATATAGGGTTCGGTACTATCCATGGTTTCAGGCATCCAGTGAGAGTGTTGGAATGTATTCCCCATAAGGGACTACTGCAGTACATGACAGTGGAACAACGTTATGGAGCTATTAAAAGTAAACTTATGAAGTCTATGTAACCACATGAAAAAATACTTATGCAGATCAATGAAAAAATGAGTAAGTTTAAACTTGTATGTGCACTGAGATTATATTCAATAAAAATATGTGGAATTCAGATTAAGATTAAAAGGAACTAACATTTTTAATATAATTATTTCAAAATTAATAATAGTAGTAGCTAATATTTACTAAGCACTTACTAGTGTCAAGCACTGTTCTCAGTACTCCATGTATTTTACCTAACATAATCCTCAAACAAGACAATTAAGTAGGTATTATTAATATCTCCATTTTATAGATGAGGAAATTGGAGTCCAAAGAGGTTTAATAACTTTTTTCAAGGTCACTCAGCTATAGTCAGAAGGCACAGAGCCAGAATTCAACCCCTGGCAATCTGGCCTCATGATGACATAACAATGAATTATTCTTCTTTTTCAAGCTGCTCTATACTATGGTTGAGATATTGCTTAAATGATTAACAAAGAAGGAATTTTCTGCAAACTTTTCTACTCAGACAAAGCTAAAGGTGTGGAAAATAGATCTCTTTAATTCTTTGCCAAATTCCATAGGGATTTCTCTAACTCTTAAGAATTATTTATTTAAAAGGAGCTTGGAAAACAAGGACAGTTCCTTGCTTCTCCATTCCTACTATCATTCCTAATAAACCAGTCTCCACTATAACTGCTTCAGGGAGAGTTAATACAGCCAGCTCTCAGGGACAATCAGCTCTATCGTGCACACTGAGGTAAACATAAGGTTCATGTGTTCACATCTATCTGGTGAATACTGCTACAATCCAACTGTAGAAAAACTACAATCAAATCATAGGAAATCATGTTTCCTGGGTGAATAAATGCAAAGACACAGGCTAAAAAAAGATATGTTACAATACCATACGATATCACTTATATGTGGAATCTAAAATATGATACAAGTCAACATATCTACGAAACAGAAACAGACTCACAGATATAGAGAACAGATTTGTGGTTACCAAGGGGGAGGGAGGGTAGGAGAGGGAAGGACTGGGAGTTTTGGATTAGCAGAGGCAAACTATTATATACAGGATGGATAAACAACAAGGACCTACTGTATAGCACAGGGAACTATATTCAATATCCTGTGAGAAACCATAATGGAAAAGAACATGAAAAAGACCATATATATGTATAACTGAGTCACTTCGCTGTACAAAAGAAATTAACACAACCTTGTAAATCAACTATACTTCAATAAATTTTTTTTAAAAAGATACGTTACAATGATTGGGTTTTTTTCCCCATTTCATAAATAAAAGCCTGTAGGAAATCCCTCCTTGAGCATTTTTGCCCATTGTCATAGCACTCTTTTTTTGCTTTCACTCAAAAACAAAGGTAAATCCGAGTATCATCCAGCAGACATAAGCAGTTCAGATTCCTTTTAGAGGAACAATCCACTGATTTCTCTTGCATAGCCTGAGACCAGAGGGTTGTGGTAACATTTTCAGCAGACCCAGAATACTGGGTCATCACTCCAAACTAGTCCTCTTTTCTAGCTCATTCCTAAGAATCAACATTCTATTTTATTTTATTTTATTTACAAATAAGAAAAAGAGTTTATTTAGAGTCCTAAGAATTGCATCTCTGGAGACACCGATTCGAATGGCAACTCAAATGTGCTCCGGGATAAATAGAAAATAGTGGGGGCTTACAAAGTCAACGAAGATATTCCTGAGAAATTACGTAGGTTATCTTTACAGAACTACAATTGCTGCTGGCAGGCATTTTTACCTGCTGGCAGCAGATTGGTTGCTAAGCCGTGGTCTCTAGGGAGTAAAAAAGACAAGTTCCAGGTGGTCTGAGGGTGGCTGTACCCAAACTCTATGCTGTGTTCAGGGGTGGACATGTGTTAAGTTCTACTTCCTCCCAGCTCCATCTTAGATCACTTTGACATAAGTGACCCCATTGTTAATTGATTTAAGGCACTGATACTTAAGAGATTTGTGTTACACCGCCTAGTACACTCAACTAACCCATCATTTATGGCCCCTCCCACATCCACTGTTCTCAGCCTCGGAGGCCTCTCCCTCCTCCTTCAGCTCCTGCCTCCAGAACACACAGAATCACAAATTCAGTCTTCCACAGACTCTGCCTTTTTACGCAGCAATCAATGTGACTGCTGATTAGGGCCTGAAAAGGGGAAAGATTACCTTGGACCCAGCTATGTCTACCAATCCTCAGCCCAATTCGATTTCAAAGGCTATCCCAGGGGCATCTCTCAATGAAGGAAAGGAAAGGAAAGGGGGCCTGAAAACAGAACAAGTCTGAGACTGCCTCTCACAGGGGACTCGGATTCAGATCATAGAGTCTTGGAGATTGTGGTAGTTGAGAGGGATCCTGAATTAGCTTCATCCATCAGATTAGGGCAAAAGCTGGGCCCTGTCTTTAGAACTTGTTGCAGAGAGGTGAGTCACGGCAGCATCTAAAATTCACAGTAACATTGAGATTAAAGAGCTTCATAGGAACACATAGGCTGCTACAACCCTGGCATCCATTGGAAATGGTGTCACCTTCGTAGACCTTCCTAAGAAAGCGCTGCTGTCTCCCTGGAGTCTGGCAGAAGCTTTCCCCAGTCTCGCAAACCCCACTGGTGTTGACTCGACGCTGGAAAGACTCACCGCCTGATGAACGTGCTGAAGGCTGGTGTGATTTTTGGTGTTTGGCTTATCCCTGGGAGGAGGCATATATGCCTCTAGGCGCAGAGTCTGCACCAGAGCACCGAGGGCTCTCCCTGCCCTCCCAGGGATGGACTGTGCTGCTGGAGGAAGAAAGTCAAGTCCATCACTGCAGCTCCACTGACCCCACTTGCCAACCGATTATCACCCCAACACCAGGCGGACACCACTGAAAATGTCCTATGCGAATGGCATCTGCAGGAGCACAACAGGTAAACGGAGTTGTATAAGGAGTCAGCACTGCCCACTCCTGCTCTGTCCTGGCTGCAGCTTCACAAAGCCTCCCCTCGCCCTCCTTCTCACCCTCCACTCTCCCTTTTCATCTAAGGAGTCAGGCTCCAAGGAGAAGCCCAGGACTCAGCCTAAAGGGAGAGATGAAGGGGGCAGGGAGGGGACAGAAAGGATAGGTGGAAGGAAAGGGGACGGGAAGACAAAGAGAAGATCAGAAGAAAGAGAGTGAGGCAAGCCAGGGGGAGACTGAGGAAAGGAGAAGAGAGGGAGCTCTTTTTAAATTTTTAATATATTATGGTTTAAATATTTCAGGGACTTTTCCTACAAGTCTCCAGCAGTGATGAAAGAAATCTGAGACAGAAGAAGAAGGAAACAACAAACACATAAAGATTAACTTTCAGCTAAAATAAGCTTCATTGAACGAACTTTGGGTTACAAATTGCTTTTATTCTCTGGGAGTACTTGTGACTGTTTGGATTTCGCTGATTTTTTTCCTTCGATTCTCATCGGGGTGACCTGGATAGTGTATGAGATGTTCAGCAAGTTGTTCAGTAGGTAGGAGGAAGTCACTAATTTATCCTCCCTACTTTACTGACTACCAAGCAAATCCACTTAGAGGTGAAGCTGCAGAAATGCCTTCTACATGACTGACCAGCAGTTTGACATTGTGGATTCTGGGACAGGATGATGTCAGCAGCCTGTCAGGCCTAAACTTTGCTAATGTTTCTCAACTTTGCATAAGTCATTTCAACCGTCTGTCTTGCTTTCTCTTAGTGGCCAGGGGAGGAAAAAGACAATGATTAAAATCTACTCCATGGGGCTTCCCTGGTGGCACAGTGGTGGTTAAGAATCCGCCTGCCAATGCAGGGGACATTGGTTTAAGCCCTAGTCCGGAAGATCCCACATGCTATGGAGCAACTAAGCCCATGCACCACAACTACTGAGCCTGTGCTCTAGAGCCCGTGAGCCACAACTACTGAGCCCACGAGCCACAACTACTAAGCCTGCGTGCCACAACTACTGAGCCCACCCACGCTCCACAACAGGAGAAGCCACTGCAATGAGAAGCCCGCGCACCACAATGAAGAGTAACCCCCGCTCGATGCAACTAAAGAAAGCCAACGTGCAGCAACGAAAATCCAGGGCAGTCAAAAATAAATCTATTTTTTAAAAAACATCTACTCCATGCATATTTATAAAACATTTTGAGAGTCTCCTAATGGAATTTTTTCTACAAAGTGCAAAATTCTAAATTACATTAACCATCTTTAATGCTATGCCGAGGGGGAAAGTTATTTAACTATATTTAACTATATTAAATAATAATTTATATAATTTATAAAATATAATTTATAATATAACAAATTTAATATAGTTAAAGAGGCTACGTTGAGGGAGAAAATTTATATATAATATGCATGACACATATTATTTGATGCCAATTGAGACTTTCCTTAACAAAAACCATAGTGTCTTAAACTTATCTTTAAGAAAGTGAGTCTACTTAGAAAGGGCATAAAGATTCATTGAGGTGGAGAATGTTTTGTAAATAAAATATGGTTCAGTGTGAAATTCCTAACAATTTGAACAAACGTATAGGAAGGAACTCACAGACCTCAATTTCAACATCTTAAAGTGCATGTTTTTTTCAGTCAGTGCTTTTGGTTTTTCTTAAAGTGACTGTGAAGTGAAATGGAGGATAGTGTCTGCTGTCTGGCATAGGAATGGGTATTTACTTCTTTAAAGCTATGATAGTTTTGCTAGCATTTAACTTCTATGCAGAGTGGAAGGTTAGAATATATTTACATCTCGTTGGTCCCGTCCAACTCTAAGATTCTATTAATGGCTCTTTTCCTGGGTTTATTTGTATCTAACACCTCAATTTAAATTATGTGACTTTTCCCCAGGAAGTCACAGATTATCTGAAGATGAGGAGTTGTCTTTACAGTAAGAGTGGCTTTTAGGTAGTGAAACCCACTCTTTAGAACTACTTTGCTGCTGCTCGGTAACTGTTGTTTTGTACCATCCCCCTCCTCTGCTGAAATGTATACATTCCCTTTAGCCTTTTCCAGATGAGCTAAGATATGATTTTATTTCATTATCAATTCTAAAGGGACCATCTACTCATCCTTAAAGGAGCTGTCAAACTAGATTGAGTTCTCCTGTTAAAATCCTAGACCTCTTGCATACCTTTAAAAATAAAAATAACACAGAGGTGACTGGAAGATTGATCCCTCCTCCATAACAAGATTAAAGGTCACAGTTTTCAGAGAATGGATTCTATTTACTAATAAAATTTTATAGTAAGAGCCAGTGATATTCAATTGCCCTGTTGTGTGTCCAGTCACTTCTCATGATGAAACTTTCGTTTTATCCTCCACAAGAAAATGCAATTAGATCACAGTATAATCTACTACATAAAACATTTTAATGCTCTGAATGCCCTATAGAATAGAATCAGAACTCCTCAGCATATAATATAAAAATCAAAAACATAAATGCTGATGGGCTGGAGGTTGATGACTGTACCGAGGGAGGAGAGGCCTGAGGCAAACTGAGCAGTACACACGTCATGTATAGTGCTGTGCTGGAACTAAAACAGTATTGCCAGACCCTCTAGATTTTCTAGAAAGCCTGGAATCCATATTTTTCCATGTAAAATATTCTAAATTTTAAATGTTGACACCTTATTTAAGAAAAATACTGAATGAGCCAAACAAAACCAATCTAATTTCCAAATTCAGGCCGCAGGGCCCGCTTTGCAAGGCTGGACTCTGATGTCTGCCACCTGTAGGGCTTCATCTCTCCTTAAGCACATACCCTGTCCTCTGGTCATAGTCTGAGAAGGGCACATACCCTGTCCTCCGGTCATAGTCTGAGAAGGGCAGCTCTATAAATGCACTGCCTTCAGTCCCATGTTTGTAAGCCTCTTCTTGCGCCCTTTTCTTGCCTGCGAACATGGAAGTCATATTTCATGATTCAGCTCATTGGCCTTTCCTCAAGATATCCCTCACCCCTACTTAGGCCATACTCACCACACTGTGCCTTACACCCCTCTCTCCAAACTCTATATAACTTCTCAATTACATTTGTAATTTACTGCTCTTTTTTATTTACCTGACTCATCCTAAGAGACTCTAAGCTCCCCAAAGACAGGGACAGTATTTTATCAATCTCTGTATTCTCAGTACCTAATGCAGTGCCTGGTACATCACCATCATCACTAACACATATAGTACTTAACTGCATTCCTAATGCCTGACAAGTATTAACTTGAACTCTCACACCGGACTGGTATTATCCTCCTCATTTTTCAGATGAGGAAACTGAAGCACAGGGTGTGACAAGATTCAACACCAAATACCCTGGAGTTAGAGGCCACACTTCTAGACCATATTTCCTCCCATATGGAGCAGTGTTATTTGCTGGAAATAAAATTACATCTAAGTGTCATTTCCTAATAGTTGACCACTCTTTAGTATTTCTAATCCCTTTCTTATGTATCTTTCAGTTGCCAGTCAAATAGAAAAGCTGAGAGGCTATTTTGCCAAGAAGGCAAAACTTCATTAAAATAATGGTGTTTAAGGAATCTAAACTCACCTAGCCTTCTGAATTCATCTGCCCTTGATTCAGCCTTGGTGAAAAACAGAGTGCAGCCTGACCCGGTGATAACCCCACTAGGGAGTTTCTTTTGGTGCAAACAGCAATTTAAGCAAATATGCCCTTCTGTTTTTTCTAGTGCTCTTTGTTATTGTAGTAAAATCCAAGTTGAATTTCATGTGGGAAATCAGAAAACCAACGACGGGGACCTTTCATTATACGCAGAAATGCAATGAAATGCTTTTTATTCCCATTCAAGCACTTATTATTTACCTGCACAGCTAAGGAATGGAAGGTCTAAAAATAAACTAAGTGCTAGACTGGCCTCTGCTCTTTTACCCAGATGGAAATTTCACAGGCCTGTCTGAAGTTTCAGCGTAAGTGCTGTCACTCTCAAAAATGAAATTGAGCTATTTGTAATGAGGTGGATGGACCTAGAGTCTGTCATACAGAGTGAAGTATGTCAGAAAGAGAAAGACAAATACCATATGCTAACATATATATATGGAATTTAAGAAAAAAAATGTCATGAAGAACCTAGGGGTAAGACAGGAATAAAGACACAGACCTACTAGAGAATGGTCTTGAGGATATGGGGAGGGGGAAGGGTAAGCTGTGACAAAGTGAGATAGTGGCATGGACATATATACACTAACAAAAGTAAAATAGACAGCTAGTGGGAAGCAGCTGCATAGCACAGGGAGATCAGCTTCGTGGTTTGTGACCACCTAGGGGGTGGGAGGGAGGGAGACACAAGAGGGAAGAGATATGGGAACATATGTATATGTATAACTAATTCACTTTGTTATAAAGCAGAAACTAACACACCATTGTAAAGCAATTATACTCCAATAAAGATGTAAAAAAACAAAACAAAACAAAAAACCAGTAGGTCTGCATTTTCCTTTGCAGTTCACGTACTCAAACTACAGACATTGTTACTGTTTTTAATCTGATTATAAATATTCCAACTAAAGTAGTTAAATGTTTAGAAAAGCTGAAGACATGGTAATACTAAGAGACTGAGGTACTTTGTTGACAACTTAAATAATGTAGTCAAGGACAACGTAGGAAGTCATTTAGTGCTATTAATCAGTAATCTAAAAGCATTGTGTCTACGTGCATGTGTCTTTCTCTTGGCTAACATCTGTGAAAAGATCACTGAAAAATCTGATAAAGGAACATTGTAAAAGTACCCAGTAAAATCCAAATGATCGCCATCAATTACAGCTCACCTTTTGTAAGGCTCAAACTTGACATTTTAAAACATTTTAGTTATCACCTTGCTTCAAAATGAACAATGTACTCATGGTTAAAATTCTACCTTCCTTTCATCAAGATATTTGTGACTAGAAAATTCAATCCTCTAGTAAGTATTTTACTTCTGTAATTTTTAAAATAAAGATTTCATGCCCTGTATATCTTTTTCCCCCCAAAAAATGCTGTTCTATATTCCTGACCCATGAAAAGTGCTGCCATCTGCTGGCCATCTATATAAGAGTTTGGGCTCCTTGAGGAAAGAACTCTGAAAAACTCCGTGCGTTGTTCTACCAGCAACTGAAGCTGAGTACACTTGTCACTTTAGAATTGCCCTTTAAATTATAACACCTCTCTCACTCTCTCACTCTCTTTCTCATATGTTGACTTGTAGGGTTTAAAAACAAACAAAAAAAGGTAATGTTTGCTGCCCCCTGCTGTTCAAATTCCTTAGCATTTCCGAGCTTTTCTCTCTTGCTGACACTAAAAACATAATAATTAATGCATTTGTTCCTCCATTCATTCACTCATATAGCCGTTCACTCAGTTATTCATTCGATGAATGAATATAAGCCATCCTATGCACCTACAAACCATGATGTATGCAGATGACTGGGACACAAAACTGACCAATGTGACAAGGAAAGAACAAAGAAGAATTTCAAGGCAAAATTACATGAAATCTGTTTTTAAATGTCCCTAGAATCCATCAATTCAGTTGTACAAAATCTGTGATGCCTGGGCTTAATAACAGTCTGAGGGCTTCCCTTCCCTTCCCTGGTGGCGCAGTGGTTGAGAGTCCGCCTGCTGATGCAGGGGATATGGGTTCGTGCCCCGGTCCGGGAGGATCCCACATGCCGCAGAGCGGCTGGGCCCGTGGGCCATGGCCGCTGGGCCTGCGCGTCCGGAGCCTGTGCTCCGCAACGGGAGAGACCACAGCAGTGAGAGGCCCGCGTACTGCCAAAAAAAAAAAAAAAAAAACTAATAAAATAGTTTAATTCATTCAGTTATTTACCACAACCAGAACTTGGGGTGCAGATAAATCTTTTATATACTTACCAAGGAATACTAATTTTTTAAAAATAAAATGTTACCTTAAGGCTGGCCTAGTAAATATTTGCATATCTTTTACTTCTTATCCTAATAAATACCAGGCACTCTTTCCTTTTAAGAACTGTTTTTTTCTTCTCGTGGCAGGGGAAAAAGAATTTAAGTATTTAGAGAACTGCCTATGGAAAAATTTCTCTGAACACAATTTTGTTAAGGTTTGTTGTGTCTATTTGACTTTTTTTTTTTCCAATGACTATACTGTATGCAATGATGACATTGCAGTCTTTGAATCTGAATTTATATCAGTTGAGACATCTCTGGGGTCTTCATGTCTGCATGGGCTTGCCTGACTGGGATTTGAAGGGGCAACAATTTTTAAAATTTATTATTATTACTATTGATTTTCTTACTGTCCTCTTAAGATTTTTTTTTTTTTTTTGCGGTACGCGGGCCTCTCACTGTTGTGGCCTCTCCCGTTGCGGAGCACAGGCTCCGGACGCGCAGGCCCAGGGGCCATGGCTCACGGGCCCAGCCGCTCCGCGGCATGTGGGATCTTCCCAGACCGGGGCACGAGCCCGTGTCCCCTGCATCGGCAGGCGGACTCTCAACCACTGTGCCACCAGGGAAGCCCCCTCTTAAGATATTTTGTTATCAATGTTCTGCTACATCCAAAGTGGCTGCTTGCTAATACCATTTCACCTTTTTACCTAAGCTTCCAATACCAAACTCTAATCCACTGACAAAAGTGGTGGCCAAAATGTCCCTACCCATAATATCTGTGACACAGAAACATTGTAAAAAGATCTGAGTCACACAGAATTGGGGATCTGCAAGGACACACTCAGGTTGTTCAGAATTTTTATTTCAGCAAATTTCTACAAGCTGGTGGGGAGTTATGTGAGTTGCTTCAGCCATGACAACTTGACAGCTTTAACGTGCCCAGTTGAGGAAGGGTTACCACCAGCCTGGGTCTATTTTGTAGTACCCATCCAGCATTGACACACTGGTCAGTAGCAGAGATGTGACCTTCAGTGGGAAAGCTGATATGGTCAGCTGAGATGATATATTTCATGCATTTGTGTGAACATTTCTTCTTCAATATTTGATGCTCCTGGAATGATTTAGAAAAGTCTTTTAAATTAGCATGTAATTTAGTCATATTTAAAGACATAAATCATTGTAGGTTTTTCCCCGACAAGGGAACGTGGGACATGGAAGGACCATTGCTCAAGACCTGGTGTGGACAGCTATTGGCAACACCATCTCAGTACCTTGTTGGCTAGGTGATAGAAGCTGGCAAGGTATGTACAAAGGATTACATGAAAATAGAGAAAGCTATTGAAATATCCATGGAGTGCCATAATCAGAATTGTTGTAAGATGGCATCGGTACTTTTTTAGAATTGTCTTCAGAAAGACAAGGGTACAGGTAAACAGTAGGAATTTATAGGCCAGAACAGTAGGGCAAGATGCTACTTTCATAGACAGACCCTTGAGACTCCTATTGTCTTGTTGAAGATTCTTTATAGCAATCAAAAAGGGAGACCACTGATTATTAGAAATTTTGTCATACTTTGATTCTGGGGATTGTTAAGAAAAAATTATCTAAAACTTGGAAATAAGCCAAAAAGATTACTGTCTGCCTTTTCAAGGACATATTAAAGCATTGTTCAACAAGTCTGCCCAAAGGTCATCTCCTTCTGGGAGGGGAATGGCAAACAACAGCCCAAGCCCTGCTCAGCCAAACCAGCTCTCCACCTGTTTTTGCATAGCTTCAAATGAAGAATGGTTTTTACAATCTTAAGTGATTGGGAAAATATCTAAAGAAGATTAGTCGGGGTAGGAAGATGGCGGAAGAGTAAGACGCGGAGATCACCTTCCTCCCCACAGATACACCAGAAATACATCTACACGTGGAACAACTCCTACAGAACACCTACTGAACGCTGGCAGAAGAACTCAGACCTCCCAAAAGGCAAGAAACTCCCCACGTACCTGGGTAGGGCAAAAGAAAAAAGAATAAACAGAGACAAAAGGATAGGAATGGGTCCTGCACCAGTGGGAGGGAGCTGTGAAGGAGGAAAGGCTTCCACACACTAGAAGCCCTTTGCGGGCTGAGACTGCGGGTGGCGGAGGGGGGAAAGCTTCGGAGCCGCGGAGGAGAGCGCAGCAACAGGGGTGCGGAAGGCAAAGCGGGGAGATTCCCGCACAGAGGAGCGGGGCCGACCAGCACTCACCAGCCCGAGAGGCTTGTCTGCTCACCCGCCAGCGCAGGCGGGGCTGGGAGCTGAGGCTCGGGCTTCGGTCGGAGCGCAGGGAGAGGACTGGGGTTGGCAGCGTGAACACAGCCTGAAAGAGTTAGTGCACCACGGCTAGCCGGGAGGGAGTCCGAGAAAAGGTCTGAACCTGCAGAAGAGGCAAGAGACTTTTTCTTCCCTTTTTGTTTCCTGGTGCGCGAGGAGAGGGGATTAAGAGTGCTGCTTAAACGAGCTCCAGAGACGGGTGCGAGCCGCGGCTAAAAGCGCGGACCCCAGAGACGGGCATGAGACGCTAAGGCTGCTGCTGCCGCCACCAAGAAGCCTGTGTGCGAGCACAGGTCACTATCCACACTCCCCTTCCCGGGAACCTGTGCAGCCCGCCACTGCCAGGGTCCCGGGATCCAGGGACAACTTCCCAGGGAGAACGCACGGCACGCCTCAGGCTGGTGCAACGTCACGCCAGCCTCTGCCGCCGCAGGCCCGCCCTGCACTCCGTGCCCCTCCCTCCCCCCGGCCTGGGTGAGCCAGAGCCCCCGAATCAGAGGCTCCTTTAACACTGTCCTGTCTGAGCCAAGAACAGACGCCCTCCAGCGACCTACACGCAGAGGCAGGGCCAAACCCAAAGCTGAACCCCGGGAGCTGTGAGAACAAAGAGAAAGGGAAATCCCTCCCAGTAGCCTCAGGAGCAGCGGATTAAAGCTCCACAATCAACTTGATATACTCTGCATCTGTAGAATACATGAATCAACAACGAATCATCCCAAATTGAGGAGGTGGACTTTGAGAGCAAGGTTTATGATTTTTTCCCCTTTTCCTCTTTTTGTGAGTGTGTATGTGTATGCTTCTGTGTGAGATTTTGTCTCTACAGCTTTGCTTCCACCATTTGTCCTAGGGTTCTATCCGTCCGTTTTTGTTTTTTTTTAATTTTTTTCTTAATAATTATATTTTATTTTAATAACTTTATTATATTTTATCTTACTTTACTTGACTTTATCTTCTTTCTTTCTTTCCTTCCTTCCCTCCTTCCTTCCTTCCTTCCTCCCTCCCTCCTTTCTTTCTACTTCTACTAATTATTTCTTTCTACTTTTTCTCCCTTTTATTCTGAGCCGTGTGGATGAAAGGCTCTTGGTGCTACAGCCAGCAGTCAGTGCTGTGCCTCTGAGGTGGGAGAGCCAACTTCAGGACACTGGTCCACAAGAGACCTCCCAGATCCACATAATATCAAATGGTGAAAATCTCCCAGAGATCTCCATCTCAACACCAGCACCCAGCTTCACTCAACGAACAGCAAGCTACAGTGCTGGACACCCTATGCCAAACAACTAGCAAGACAAGAACACAACCCCACCCATTAGCAGAGAGGCTGCCTAAAATCATAATAAGGCCACAGACACCCCAAAACACACCACCAGACGTGGACCTACCGACCAGAAAGACAAGATCAAGCCTGATCCACCAGAACACGGACACTAGTCCCCTCCACCAGGAAGCCTACACAACCCACTGAACCAACCTTAGCCACTGGAGACAGACACCAAAAACAACGGGAACTACGAACCTGCAGCCTGCAAAAAGGAGACCCCAAACACAGTAAGATAAGAAAAATGAGAAGACAGAAAAACACACAGCAGATGAAGGAGCAAGATAAAAACGCACCAGAGCTAAAAAATGAAGAGGAAATGGGCAGTCTACCTGAAAAAGAATTCAGAATAATGATAGTAAAGATGATCCAAAATCATGGAAATAGAATAGACAAAATGCAAGAAACATTTAACAAGAACCTAGAAGAACTAAAGATGAAGCAAGCAACGATCAACAACACAATAAATGAAATTAAAAATACTCTAGATGGGATCAATAGCAGAATAACTGAGGCAGAAGAACGGATAAGTGAACTGGAAGATAAAATAGTGAAAATAACTACTGCAGAGCAGAATAAAGAAAAAAGAATGAAAAGAACTGAGGACAGTCTCAGAGACCTCTGGGACAATATTAAACGCACCAACATTCGAATTATAGGGGTCCCAGAAGAAGAAGAGAAAAAGAAAGGGACTGATAAAATATTTGAAGAGATTATAGTTGAAAACTTCCCTAATATGGGAAAGGAAATAGTTAATCAAGTCCAGGAAGCACAGAGAGTCCCATACAGGATAAATCCAAGGAGAAATACACCAAGACACATATTAATCAAACTATCAAAAATTAAACACAAAGAAAACATATTAAAAGCAGCAAGGGAAAAACAACAAATAACACACAAGGGAATCCCCATAAGGTTAACAGCTGATCTTTCAACAGAAACTCTGCAACCCAGAAGGGACTGGCAGGACATATTTAAAGTGATGAAGGAGAAAAACCTGCAAACAATATTACTCTACCCAGCAAGGATCTCATTCAGATTTGATGGAGAAATTAAAACCTTTACAGACAAGCAAAAGCTGAGAGAGTTCAGCACCACAAAACCAGCTTTACAACAACTGCTAAAGGAACTTCTCTAGGCAAGAAACACAAGAGAAGGAAAAGACCTACAATAACGAACCCAAAACAATTAAGAAAATGGGAATAGGAACATATATATCGATAATTACCTTAAATGTAAACGGACTAAATGCTTCCACCAAAAGACACAGATTGGCTGAATGCATACAAAAACAAGACCCATATATATGCTGCCTACAAAAGACCCACTTCAGACCTAGAGACACATACAGACTGAAAGTAAGGGGATGGAAAAAGATATTCCATGCAAATGGAAACCAAAAGAAACCTGGAGTAGCAATTCTCATATCAGACAAAATAGACTTTAAAAAAAAGACTATTACAAGAAAAAAAAAAAAAAGACTATTACAAGAGACAAAGAAGGACACTACATAATGATCAAGGGATCGATCCAAGAAGATATAACAATTGTAAATATTTATGCACCCAACATAGGAGCACCTCAATACATAAGGCAAATGCTAACAGCCATAAAAGGGGAAATCGACAGTAACACATTCATAGAAGGGGACTTTAACACCCCACTTTCACCAATGGACAGATCATCCAAAATGAAAATAAATAAGGAAACACAAGCTTTAAATGATACATTAAACAAGATGGACTTCATTGATATTTATAGGACATTCCATCCAAAAACAACAGAATACACATTTTTCTCAGGTGCTCAGGGAACATTCTCCAGGATAGATCATATCTTGGGTCACAAATCAAGCCTTGGTAAATTTAAGAAAATTGAAATTGTATCAAGTATCTTTTCCGACCACAAAGCTATGAGACTAGATATCAATTACAGGAAAAGATCTGTAAAAAATACAAACACATGGAGGCTAAACAATACACTACTTAATAATGAAGTGATCACTGAAGAAATCAAAGAGGAAATCAAAAAATACCTAGAAACAAATGACAATGGAGATACGATGACCCAAAACCTATGGGATGCAGCAAAAGCAGTTCTAAGAGGTAAGTCTATAGCAATACAATCCTACCTTAAGAAACAGGAAATATCTCGAATAAACAACCTAACCTTGCACCTAAAGCAATTAGAGAAAGAAGAACAAAAAAACCCCAAAGTTAGCAGAAGGAAAGAAATCATAAAGATCAGATCAGAAATAAATGAAAAAGAAATGAAGGAAATGATATCAAAGATCAATAAAACTAAAAGCTGGTTCTTTGAGAAGATAAAAGAAATTCATAAACCATTAGCCAGACTCATCAAGAAAAAAAGGGAGAAGACTGATCAATAGAATTAGAAATGAAAAAGGAGAAGTAACAACTGACACTGCAGAAATACAAAAGATCATGAGACATTACTACAAGCAACTCTATGCCAATAAAATGGACAACCTGGAATAAATGGACACATTCTTAGAAATGCACAACCTGCCAAGACTGAATCAGGAAGAAATAGAAAATATGAACAGACCAATCACAAGCACTGAAATTGAAACTGTGATTAAAAATCTTCCAACAAACAAAAGCCCAGGACCAGATGGCTTCACAGGCTAATTCTATCAAACATTTAGAGAAGAGCTAACATCTATCCTTCTCAAACTCTTCCAAAATATAGCAGAGGGAGGAACACTCCCAAACTCATTCCACGAGGCCACCATCACCTTGATACCAAAACCAGGCAAGGATGTCACAAAGAAAGAAAACTACAGGCCAATATCACTGATGAACATAGATGCAAAAATCCTCAACAAAATACTAGCAAACAGAATCCAACAGCACATTAAAAGGATCATACACCATGATCCAGTGGGGTTTATTCCAGGAATGCAAGGATTCTTCAATATATGCACATCAATCAACGTGATACACCATATTAACAAACTGAATGAGAAAAACCATATGATCATCTCAATAGATGCAGAAAAAGCTTTTGACAAAATTCAACACTCATTTATGATAAAAACCCTACAGAAAGTAGGCATAGAGGGAACTTTCCTCAACATAATAAAGGCTATATATGACAAACCCACAGCCAACATCGTCCTCAATGGTGAAAAACTGAAATCATTTCCACTAAGATCAGGAACAAGACAAGGTTGCCCACTCTCACCACTCTTATTCAACATAGTTTTGGAAGTTTTAGCCACAGCAATCAGAGAAGAAAAGGAAATAAAAGGAATCCAAATAGGAAAAGAAGAAGTAAAGCTGTCACTCTTTGCAGATGACATGATACTATACATAGAGAATCCTAAAGATGCTACCAGAAAACTCCTAGAGCTAATCAATGAATTTGGTAAAGTAGCAGGATACAAAATTAATGCACAGAAATCTCTGGCATTCCTATACACTAATGATGAAAAATCTGAAAGTGAAATCAAGAAAACACTCCCATTTACCACTGCAACAAAAAGAATAAAATATGTAGGAATAAACCTACCTAAGGAGACAAAAGACCTGTATGCAGAAAATTATAAGACACTGGTGAAAGAAATTAGAGATGATACAAATAGATGGAATGATATACCATGTTATTGGATTGGAAGAATCAACATTGTGAAAAAGACTCTACTACCCAAAGCAATCTATAGATTCAATGCAATCCCTATCAAAGTACCACTGGCATTTTTCACAGAACTAGAACAAAAAAATTACACAATTTGTATGGAAACACAAAAGACCCCGAATAGCCAAAGCAATCTTGAGAACGAAAAACGAAGCTGTAGGAATCAGGCTTCCTGACTTCAGACTATACTACAAAGCTACAGTAATCAAGACAGTATGGTACTGGCACAAAAACAGAAATATAGATCAATAGAACAGGATAGAAAGCACAGATATAAACCCACACACATATGGTCACTTTATTTTTGATAAAGGAGGCAAGAATATAGTGTGGAGGAAGGACAGCCTCTTCAATAAGTGGTGCTTGGAAAACTGGACAGGTACATGTAAAAGTATGAGATTAGATCACTCTCTAACACCATACACAAAAATAAGCTCAAAATGGATTAAAGACCTAAATATAAGGCCAGAAACTATCAAACTCTTAGAGGAAAACATAGGCAGAACACTCTATGACATAAATCACAGCAAGATCCTTTTGACCCACCTCCTAGAGAAATGGAAATAAAAACAAAAATAAACAAATGGGACCTAATGAAACTTCAAAGCTTTTGCACAGCAAAGGAAACCATAAGCAAGACCAAAAGACAACCCTCAGAATGGGAGAAAATATTTGCAAATAAGCAACAGACAAAGGATTAATCTCCAAAATTTATAAGCAGCTCATGTAGCTCATTAACAAAAAAACAAACAACCCAATCCAAAAATGGGCAGAAGACCTAAATAGACATTTCTCCAAAGAAGATATACAGACTGCCAACAAACACATGAAAGAATGCTCAACATCATTAATCATTAGAGAAATGCAAATCAAAACTACAATGAGATATCATCTCACACCAGTCAGAATGGCCATCATCAAAAAATCTAGAAACAATAAATGCTGGAGAGGGTGTGGAGAAAAGGGAACCCTCTTGCACTGCTGGTGGGAATGTGAATTGGTACAGCCTCTATGGAGAACAGTATGGAGGTTCCTTAAAAAGCTACAAATAGAACTACCATATGACCCAGCAATCCCACTACTGGGCATATACCCTGAGAAAACCAAAATTCAAAAAGAGTCATGTACCAAAATGTTCATTGCAGCTCTATTTACAATAGCCCGGAGATGGAAACAACCTAAGTGTCCATCATCGGATGAATGGATAAAGAAGATGTGGCACATATATACAATGGAATATTACTCAGCCATAAAAAGAAACGAAATTGAGCTATTTGTAATGAGGTGGATAGACCTAGAGTCTGTCATACAGAGTGAAGTAAGTCAGAAAGAGAAAGACAAATACCGTATGCTAACACATATATATGGAACTTAAGAAAAAAGAAAATGTCCTGAAGAACCTAGCGGTAAGACAGCAATAAAAACACAGACCTGGGCTTCCCTGGTGGCGCAGTGGTTGGGAGTCCGCCTGCCAATGCAGGGGACGCGGGTTCGTGCCCCGGTCTGGGAAGATCCCACATGCCGCGGAGCGGCTGGGCCCGTGAGCCATGGCCGCTGGGCCTGCGCGTCCGGAGCCTGTGCTCCGCAATGGGAGAGGCCACAACGGTGAGAGGCCCGCGTACCGCAAAAAAAATAAAAAAAAAAAATAAAAAAAAAAAAAAACACAGACCTACTAGAGAATGGACTTGAGGATATGGGGAGGGGGAAGGGTAAACTGTGACAAAGTGAGAGAGCGACATGGACATTTATACAATACCAAATGTAAAATAGATATCTATTGGGAAGCAGCTGCATAGCACAGGGAGATCAGCTCGGTGGTTTGTGACCACCTAGAGGGGTGGGATAGGGAGGGTGGGAGGGAGGGAGACGCAAGAGGGCAGAGATATGGCAACATATGTATATGTATAACTGATTCACTTTGTTATAAAGCAGAAACTAACATACCATTGTAAACCATTTATACTCCAATAAGGATTTTAAAAAAATAATAAAGAAGATTAATATTTTGTCACATGTGAAAAGTATATGAAATTCAAATTTAAGCATCCATAAGGCTGTACTGGAATACAGCCAAGCTCATTCAATCAGATATTGTTTATGTTTTTGAGTTTCACACACTCCTCAATTTTTGCCTCTTTGTAGGCAAGGTTTGCAGACCCTTTACCTGAGGGCTGTAACTTTGTTTTATTGTTTCTTACTGATAAGGGTTCAGACTCTGGTGGTAGATATCTTGCTTGTTAAGATAGATAAGTGACAATCTTTTTTCGAAGTTGAGATGCAGGTGGTCTCTGTTCACAGACATGATAACCCCGAAGGCTAGAGTTTTATTGCCTTGTAAAATATATACCAGTTTTGTATCTAATTTTTCCATCTTATTCTAACATTCTCTTTTCTGCTGTTGCAGCATCTTACATCCTCCTTTGAATCAGCTTTGTCATCCTGCTGGTTCCTTTATTAATGAGTTAAATACATCTCTGACATGTGCCAACTATTTATTTGTTTGAATGTTTTTAACTTTCTGAAAACTTAATTTGACATGTTCTTCTAAAATCGATTCTTTTATTAAGAAAACTCTACAGTGGTTGTTGTCAGTTCAAATTACCTACAGCAGGCCAGTCCCATGCTTCTAATATTTGTATGCTCTTTTCTCAAAATGCATAATGATGAAAACTGCTAGAGTCCCCTTGGAAGAGGGATCAATTTGTCTTGAACTCCATGCGCCATACACAAAGAACAAAATAGTGCCTTACAGTCAGCTGGTGGGTGGGTGCCTGTTTTCTGAGAAGTTAAAAAATTGTTTAAATTTTGTCTAGAAATGCTAATTTCTTCCCAGAAATGGCTTATAAATTACATCACTCAAAAAACCAGACCAGACTTGGGACACTGTTCCCTTCACAGACATCACAAGTTTAAGAGCAAATGCTTGAGCCCTGTCCTGAAATTTAAAGTAGAAAAGTCCAGAAGTCCAGTTTAGCCCTGTTAAAAAGAAAACCACAAGCCCAAAATGGCATCACTTGCTTGTGCTAAAAGCCCATGAAACCAAACTTAGACTCAATACCTAACCTAACCGCAGTTTCGACCTTCCTCAGAAATAGTTTGAAATTTTCTGATCAGCACCAATGAGGTAATCTGTCACAAGGGTCCTCTCCATCCATCTCTCCCTCCTCCCCTCCCCCACTACAGAGGAAGAAGAGGCAATATGCATGATAAAACCCTTGCTGGTCCTTTCCATCCAAAAAGATGTCCTGGCCTAAAAATAATCATTTCTTTTCTTTTGCTAATAGCTCCCTGCCCCATCCTTCTTCCTATAAAAACCTTCCATTGTGTACAACACTTCTGAGAGCGCTCTAGTTCTAGCTAGGTGGGATGCTGCCCTTATGAATTGCCTAATAAAGCTAGTCAGACTTCCAATTTACTCAGTTGAATTTTGTTTTTAACCCTTCCGGGTTTCCAACTCCTTCTTTGTCTAGGGGTTTTCTAATGCTTACAGGATTTAACTTGTTTACAGGGTCTAACTCTCCGCAGGGAGGCAGTGCTGAGTAGAAACTGGACTTGCTGGTCACATTAAAACACATAAGTTGGTCAAGATCCCCTAATTGTGAAGCAGCCATAAAACCCAAGTATCTGTGTCCCTGCAATGGTTCCCCTCTGAGTAGTGGGCTACCAACAATAGGACAAGCAGCAGACAGGCTCCTAGGAAACTACATTTGGGAGGAACTCCCAGCCTCCTGCTCTTTCAAAGGAGCACCCCAATCTTCTACTTTTATTCTTTGCTATTTCATTTTATGACTTAAAAGAAATAGAAGAAAAATTACATTGCAAGAAAATTTAAACCTAGAGCAAATGATAAGGAGAGAGTGAAAGTCTTTACTGTTTAAGTGAACAGTATACAGGAAGCACCCAGTGATGTTTTGAATGAAATTATGCTTGCATCGCGTTTCAGTGTTTTACTGCTATAGGGAAAGAGGAAAGTCTACCCTTCCACAGCCATTCTCCCACCCCCAGAGTAATCTGCAAAGTTTCTGTATATCAGAACATCACTGTCACCCAGCATTTTGTTGAAGAGTTTAATCCATCCAGGGAGTTTAAATTGGATTATCCCAGTAGAGAAGGGATGGGGATTTTGAGAGTAAGGGATTATCCCAGTGAAGGGCTGGTATAACGGAGGTGGGGGGTGGGTGACCAGCCAGTGTTGAGTGATGAAGACATGAGTCTGGATTCTGAATCTAGTTGGCTTGGATTTTGGCTGGTGTGGGTAAGGTTAAAGATGGCCCCGGCCCTGTTGACCCAGGCTGGGAGTTAGGTAATATTTTATCCCCTTGAAAGCCTGACCTCAAACAGCCAGAGTTTGTAGGTCAAAAAGGTTATCCAGCAGCACGTTACTCTGTTTATTTTCTTTTTGCCATCCCTGAGTCTTGGGTCAACCCCTCCCCTGCTCTGTCCCCCACGAATTAACAGAAAGGAGCAAACCCCCGGTTGGGTCATGGTGATAAGAAGAGCCAACCGCGCCCCGCCCCGCCCCGCGTTAGCAGCTGGAGGTAACCTTGGCGAAGAGCCTGTTCCCTCCTCTCCACGATTTTCCCTCCCGCGAGAACTTCTGCACCGAGAATGGGCCTGGTTTTACAGATAAGGCCGAGCTTGCAGCTGAGACGAGGCGGAGCCGGAGTGCTGCTCTTCCTTCTTTGTAGCGTTCTTGTGATGGTTAACGGAGCTGATTAAAGTGCAAAGCACAGAGTCTGGAACAACATAAGTACTCAATCAGCGGTCTCCATTATTCTCACTATCATGAGCCCGTTAGTTATAACTGGGGGTCGAAAAAAAATCAACGGAGAACCAGAAAGGTCTGCAAACGGGGCGGGACACTGGAACCTCAAATTGAGGTGGGGGGGTGGCGGGGGAGAGCCCACACCAGCAGCCAATCCAGCTGTCCCGGGGAGGAAGAGGAGGAGCCACAGCCGCCCCCGGGACCTCGTTGGTCAGCCCCGGGCCCAGCGCCTGAAACCGCTTCGCTCCGCCGCTGCACGTCTCCACCCCGCCCGAGGCCGTCGCTCCTTCCTCGCGCAGCCATGGCCTCAGGTGCCACTCCCGCGGCCGTGAAGGTGAGATTAGTCGTTTCGGCTGCTGCGGTCCTCCGTGCCCTCGTACGATCCCGCTCCCGCTCGGGGGGACCGCGCCTCTGGGCCGTGCGCCCAGCCAGTGCGCCCCCGCCGCGGCGGGGAGGGTCTGAGGCCGGTTAGCCCAGGGGCGGCGAGCGGGGGAGAGGGAACAATTGCAGAGTCGTCCGCCAACCTTTGGTCTCAGCTGCATCCGCAGCGGGTAGGCAAGCACTTAAGAGAGAGGGACAGCGGACCGGTGCTGCGCCCGCGCCCAACCCTTCCCGAGCACCTTTCTGGGCAGATGCGTCTGGCAGGGGCTAGCGGGTGTGCCAGGTGGGTGGGTACCTGCAACCGCTGAGACGGACTCCTTGAGCCCTGACCGACTTCAAAGCTTCCGCTCTGACTTGGCTCTCTGCCCGCGGCCCACGTGGGAAAACTGCATGCTTGCTCTTTTGCAAGCTTCCGGCTTTTTTGTGTGTTCTAAACTTAGGCCTTCTCTGCTTTAGGAACTCTTGAGAGTTTTTTACAACACCGAAATGGAGTATAGGAATGCTGGGCCACTCTCTGTTTGGAGGCCTCTGGCTTTAAACTGCTTTGCTGGCAACCTTGAAAGTTAGGGATCAGTTTCCTTGTGCCCTTGGTCCTCACAGGTCTCGGTACAAGGCATCATTGTGCAGTGGGAGCTTTGGCCGGAGGAGGGCACGAGTTCCAAGGATTGCAACAAGTTTCCCTGGGGCTTTGACGCACTTCTTCCTGGTTGATGTCTCGCAGGGAGAGACTGTAGAATTACAGTCCACAGAAATAAACAGGATCAAAGTTAAGATCTCTTCCAGGCTGTTTATGATCAGCTAAAAACTCAGCTGACTTGTTTGGCTTTAGAAATTCTTGGCCGTGAGATAGGAAGGCCCGTCGCCTTCAAGTCTCTCTCTTGACTCCGCGTTTTGTGTTCAGTTCCCCCTGGAGAAGGCAGATCTCTGAGATCAGTGTGTAATCAACCAGAGTGATTAGCTTAGTAGGCCCTTGCAGCTTTCAGACACTTGATGTCAGGGGGTGGGTTGGGGAGAGTTGCAGTCACATTTAGATACTGTATTCCCTTTGCCATTTTGAAAAGAATCTTGCATTAAACAAATATTGTAGAATGCCTCTTCCTTATCAGTCATGGAGAACAAAGCAGAATTTTTATGAAGCTCTTTTTCATTTCAGTAAAATGGGAACATTACTGCAGGGTTTGCTGGGACGTTAGAATTGTATTGTCTTTCTAGCACATGGCTGAAACTTATTAAATGGTAGTGCTTCTAAGTGAGGGAGATGAGATTAATTTTGAACATCTTTTCTCCAAAAATTAAATTATGATAGGCCACAGTTTTCAGTGGGCAGGCAGGAAACTATTGCCTTTCCTTTACAGGAATACACTTAAAGTGACATTAAAAATAGAGAGCGGTGGTATTTAAAACAGTCTCACTTTAACCTGGTTTTGCATTCTCCCTACCACAGTTTCCCTGTAAAATTAGTGCAGTGCATTTAAGTGCAGAATGGACACTGTAATCAGAGCCCTGATGTAAATATTGAATGATGTACATTTTTGTTCTTGGCCAGCTGCTGAATATAAAATTAATAGGTACAAATAGTGCTAGGCCTGCCTGCTGATTTCTCTCTTTGGGGTTAGAACAGGTGATAATTTTGCTGTTGCAAATCCATGATTCCTACACCACTTCTGCCAGACTGCTGAGGCAACATCCTATAAAGAAAACATGAACTGCTAGTGTCCAGAGCAAAATAAGCTAATGGAAACCATATCCTATCCCCAGATCATAAAATATAGAGCTGGAGTGTTCCTTAAGACCATATAACCACACAAACCTCTTTTTGTGGACATAAAGCTGAGGCCCAGAAAGGTCACCTAAGGAGTCCAGAATTATAGTTGGACATATGTAGTGACAGAATTGGCCTAGAGCCTGGCATTCCACCAACTACATGTTGTGAGCCATTTCTGAAATCTGACATGTGGTCCCTGTGCCCTGTTTTATTCTGTTGACAAAGGCCATGCAGCCTTAAGGAAGGGGGAGTGTAGAGTGTTTGCATGAAGCAAGCTGCTTGCCGAATGCCCAGTGGATACTCTCCCATAGTATCAGTAGCAGCCACTGTCTGGGAGGACCTCAGGGAGACAGTGTCCTCCGGCAACAGCCACGGGCAGTGGCATGCTTGGCCATGCAGAGGGCTGAACCCATCTCTGGCATTCCGGAGGGCTCCTGTAATGGGCCATGGCTCCCCTAGGCAGCTGCCCAGCTTTTACTCTGAGGGATTAAAAATAACTCTTGTTTACATGGTTGCTATGACAAGGAGGGGATATGGTCCCATCATAGTTGGGTAGTGGGCTATAAACAAAATGGAATCAATATTAAGGTGGACGGGCAAGTCTAGACTGTGGAGAACAGGCCTTTGAAACTCTCCTTTTCAATGGCTGAGTGCGGCCAGCAAAGGCCTTCACACTGAAAGTCCTTGAGTGACCTTCAGAAACTGGTGGACAACCCACAGGCCCCAGTCAGAAACCAAATGACCAATGAGCCTTCATTTTTTGCCTAGAGACACAATGCCATTTGGGGTACGACAATTCCTCCCTTAGTATAACTGTCCTGAGCATTGTAGGACATAGAACACATCCTGGGTCCCCTCTCCCCACAAAATGCTGGTAGCACTCCCTCCAGTCATTGTGGCAGCCAGAAATTTCCCCGTGGATTTCCAGGCACCTCTCAGGAGAGCCTCAGCACTTGGTTGAGGACCCCTGGGCTATAAATCCCTGAGACAGAGACCGCCTGGTGAGGAGATGAAGAAGCAGCCAGGTTAGTGTCCTGAGCAGCAGAGAAAAACAGAGATGGGGGCTTTTTTGCTGTTGTTACTTTGAGAAAGGTGTGTGTGTGTGTGTGTGTGTGTGTGTGTCTGCTTTGGGTCTTCATTGTGGTGCGCGGGCTTCATCTTGAGGTGGCTCCTCTTGTGAGGCACGGGCTCTAGGCACACAGGTTTCAGTAGTTGTGGCACATGGGCTCAGTAGTTGTGGCTCATGGGCTCTAGAGCTCAGGCTCAGTAGTTGTGGCGCATAGGCTTAGTTGCCCCGCGGCATGTGGGATCTTCCCAGACCAGGGATTGAACCCGTGTCCCCTGCATTGGCAGGCGGATTCCTATCCCCTGCACCACCAGGGAAATCCCTGAGGAAGGTTTTTTGATTGTGATTATAATCATGGTATTCTAGTCTGTGCCTCAAAAGCATCTAAAGCAGTAGTTCTCAAAGCCTGTGCTGCATCTGCACCCTCCTGGGAATTTGTTAGAAATGCAAATTCTTGGGCCCTTCCCCAATCCTGCTGAATCTGAAATAGGGAGGTGGGCAGCAAATTGGATTTTCAAGAGCCTCAGTATATTCAGGTACCCGCTAAAATGTGATAACCATTGGCCATGGAGCTTTGAAAAGGCTGGGCATCTGCATTTTTAACAAGTTCCTCAGGTGTTTCTTAGTGAACTAGTTTCCTTGGCTGCTCTCACAACCACCACAAACTGGATGGCATAGAACAACACAGGTGTAGTCGCTTAACAATTCTAGCAGTCACAAGTCCAGAATGAGTCCTATGGAGCTAAAATCAAGATGTCAGTAGGGCAGGTCCTCTTGGAGGATCTAAGGGAGAATGTTTCCTTGCTTTTTCCGGCTTCTAGAGATCACCAGCGTTCCTTGGCTCTGGGCCCTACTTTACATCGCCTTTTCTCCCCCTGCTTCCATCATCACATCGCCTTCTTCCTCATTCGACCTTATTAAAAGGACCCTTGTGATTACATTTAGGGTCCACCCAGATAATCCAGAATCATCCCCCCATCTCAAAATCATTAATCACACAGGTAACATGCACAGGTTCTCGTAATTAGAATGCTGACAGGCTCTCTTGCAGGAGCCATTATTCAGCCTATGATGCTCAGCTAGCCCGGATTTTAGAAATTGATGATCTGGGCCCTAGAGCAAGGGTGCTCAATTATGGCTACACATTAGAACCACCTGAGGAGCTTTAAGAACAATAACAACTCTGTCTTGCTCAATTAGAATATCTGGAATCTGGGACCTGGGCTTTGGTACTGAAAGCTCCCCTGGGGATTCTAGTATCCAGCAGCTGACCCAGGAGGAGCACCAGGAAGAATCCTATGTTCTTCCACAAGTGAAGGAGAGTGCTACAGAGTACAGTAAGCTTTGAGGAAAATCCTCCTCAAAAAGTCACTGACCACTTCCGGAAGTGAACTGTATCTTCAAAGAGGGTGTCTGCCCATTAGAATAATATCTTGACTTTGCAAGGAGAGGTTGGTTAAATAAAAACTACAGATGTTCTGAACCTGAAGTTATTTTGGATTAGCACTCCCCCCACCAAGACCTCATTTAATTTTAATTACCTCTTCAAAGACTCTATTTCCAAAAATAGTCAAATCCTGCCCTTTGATGATGGCTAATCATCAAAGAAAGGCAAATCAAAACCACAATGAGATCATCTCACACCTGTCAAAATGGCTATCATCAAAAAGTCTACAAATAACAAATGTTGATGGAAGCAACCTAAGTGCCCATGAGCAGATGAAAGGATAAAGAAGTGGTATATATATACACAATGGAATATTAGCCATAAGAAAAGAATGAAATTCTCCACTTCATGGGGTGCTAGGTTCCTCCATGTAGTATAAAGTGATGGTGAGCGGCTGTTGAAACCAAGTGGGGTATGTGAAATCTCCTGTGGCTGGTACCAGGGGAAGTGGACACAGGGTAGGTGTTGGTGTGAACCCTTTTGGCATCGTTGGAAGTAACCATTCTGGCTGGGTAAGCCAACATTTAGATAAAATGCTTACACAGTCTCAGAGAGGAAGTCAAACCATCTCTTCTTTTTGAGGAGTTTGACTTGGTGGTCTGCAAGTGGAAAAGTGTGGGATGAATCAACTTGCTGTTAAAATCTAGCAATGGCCTTGATGGACCAGGGGGTCCTTATTTCAGAACTTTATCTTGTGTAGTGAAGAAGTCCTGGCTGGGCAGAATTGGCCCAGAAATTCCATCTCAGACCTTGAACACTTTTCCTAAGCATTCCTAGGACTGCTTGGACTGAGGGCGATGCCTCTGGCCTAGGAAGCCTGGTAAGTATGCATGAGATCATGCATGGACAACCCCCTCCCTTCCAAGGTGGTTCACTCAGGTGCCCAGAGTTGCTGTTTCCATGCTTGCTCTGTGACCTTGGTCCAGAACTTGAACTCTGAGGATCAGTTTCTTCATAACATGGAGACAAATTTCTAATAGGTTGTGGTGTTTATCAAGGATTCCAGGGGATACTGGGAGGTAGTACATCATAGTGGTTGAGTATGAAAGACCTGGGTTCCAATCCCAGCTTTGCTCTTTATAATTTGCTCTTTGGACAAATTTCTTTTAAGTTTTGTGTTTCTCTTTCCTCTTTTATAAAATGGGTGTTACACTATAGGGCCCATCTTACAGGGTGGTTGTGAAAATTAAATGAGGTAAGGCCCCTGGAGAACTTGGCCACAGTGCCTGTGACATGTAAATGCAAAGACACAGTTACTTTATCAAGGCAGGTACTGAGCTGACCATTTGAATTTAGAGGCTGGAGGGGAATGACAGGCCACTGGTGCTTGGGAGTTTTGTCCCATAGTTATACTTTACCATGGAGCCAGCAGGTGGCGACATTGCCATATCTTGGCACTGCTGGCCTCCGTCTGCAGCAAGAAAAAGGTTAGGGATTGAGTTCCCTGGTGTGGCTGTACTCAGTTGCTACACTTGTCCTGTGTCCCTTCCAAGATATGGGTTTTGAGAAACAACTTGAGCCAGTTTGACTGGACGGGCTCTCCTGCAGATAACTCCAGTGCCAGAGAACACATCCTGGCCTTTCTGATGAGCTGTAACGGCTCTTGTTTTCACACTCAGTACTAAATATTCCTCACTGAGGGCTGAGTTAGCAGCTACCCAGTGCATGGTCATCATGCAGCCAGAGTGGTTTGGGCTGAAGCTTGGGGCTGCTGAGGGTGGGCTCCAGGGCACTGAACTTCAGCAAGACCCCAACTGGCATTTCTTATTCACTGCTGTGAGGCTGGGCTGGCTTGCCTAAACAGAGGGTGGTTTCAAAACCAAGTCTGGTTTGTTTTGTATATACGAGTCTGAGTCCAGTGTTAGATCCAGAATGCGAGATGCCATGGCCCAGGGGAACGGCCAGAAACAGCCAAGTCAGAGTGGTAGTATTTTTAAAAAAAAAAGGAAGCAAAAAAACACCAGACGTTTCCATGAGTAGTAGAGTGCCCAGAGGGTAGGCTGAGAGTAATTTCAAAGTCAGCAACTCAGTTCAGCGGTCTGAGGTGATGACATGGGCTGGACAGTTCATTGCACCCCCTACCCCATCCCAACTATGATCTGTGGTGCTTCGGCCTTACATGAAATGATAAAATAAAGACACCAGCTAGAGGATGGGTTAGGATTTCATAAAATAGTGCGATTTTAAAAATTTCTACTGAACTGAAATGAATTTAAACCCACTGACTTAAGTGAACACTTCTGTTGATTTGAAAACTTCAGTCCTGTATTGATTAGTCTTTACCTACAATGTTAAGTTGTAACAAAGAAAAATGTTGACTTGCTGTAGAATATGTAACCTGCTGTGGTTTCAACAATGTACCACAAGGTGGCAGCAACTTCAAAAACTGGTTTAGCCACTTGAGGAAGTCGTGAGATGCTTTCCAAGTACTAAATCATGTAACCTGCAGTTCTTTGTAAAAATCTTACTCAATCGCCCTTTTTCTTATTTCGTTGATTTATTTTTCTAGGAAATAGGGCCAGAGAGGTAACTATTTCCCCACATACTAGTATAAATCAACTGTGTAACCTGATCTCAAAATTATTTAATTCAGATGTTCAGTTAATTTTTAACTTTGGAGTTTTGTTCTCAAGGAGCTACTTCCGCTGAGTAGAAATTTTACTCAAGTGACAATAGATTTAAAGCTGTTCATTGAAAAAAAATGCTCAGGTGACTTTTTATTAGGTTTCTAGTTCATCTCTGTAGCCTGTTGCTGACAATTTAAATAGTATTTTTCCTTTAGGAAGTATCAACCCAGGGAAACCTTCCTAATGATTTCAGTTATTTCATTTTTAGTTAACAGTTTAGTTAATATATTTAGTTATCTTTGTAATTGTTTTTGTTCAGGTGTCTTAATCATCAAATTAGATTAACTCTATAGGGTAATATCAGGGTTTTTAGACTCAGATTACTTCCTGAAGACGAGGACAATTAAGTTAATGTCTGGAAAATGCAATAAGACACTTGAAAATAATTTGGAACTACAGACCTTTGAATTACTTACTTACATTTACATGTATATGAATGACAGTTGGATTTCATAAATATAGAGGTTAACTTTTAATGCTATTCCAGATTCCTCTATCTGTGATCCCTTACAGCTCTGATTTCAGTGGCATAGGAAAGAAAATCTCTCGTTTCTTTATCAAGTGCGGTAATGAGGAGAAATCCTTACCAAATGGAAATGCTGAATATTTTCTATCCTAGTTGTTTTTTGAACATTTATTCCATCACGCATTTAGTAGAGATAATAAAATTGGTTAGAAAGTACTTTCTCCAACCATATTTACCTATATTTAGGTTTGGCTTTATGATTTAAACTAGTTGAAGTACGTTTCCATGCTAATTTGTTATTTAGATAGTCAGCAAAAATGTGATTTAGTCCGAAAAGGTGACTCATGCTTTGGTTATTTCTGGAATATAGAAGGCTTTCGAATGTTTGCTGAATAAATGATTGCTTTTCAGGAATGTTCAGATTTTTAAAATAACTAGGGCTTACCAGGAATGGAGAAGAGCATATGAGTATGGATAAACGAATTTACTTAAAATAGTGATTTTGTTTCTACTGCAAACTGATCAAATGTGATATCTTTTTATTGTCTCCTTCAGATTGGAATAATTGGTGGGACAGGCCTGGATGATCCAGAAATCTTAGAAGGAAGAACCGAAAAATATGTGGACACTCCATTTGGCAAGGTTAATATCCAGTTAGTGGAGACATACTAGCTTTTTTCTTTCTCCTTGCTGGCTTGATTTTTAAGTTGAAAAATTTTTTTAAATTGCTTTTGTCTTGGCAGCACAGGGCTGCCTGCCCCAGGCTGAGAGAGGCCAGGAGTTTCTGTTACTGGGCTCTGCCAACTGAGACAGTATCCCTGAGATTGCCTTGGACTTGACGACTGAGAACATGGCTTTTAAATGTGTACAAATAATTTCTTAATTATATCCCTAGAAGCCAGATGCTCATTTCAAACACAGGAACTGTACTCTCCAGATCACTGCATTCAAATCAGCTTCTAATTTGGGGCCTATCGGTCATACTACAGTCTGTAACAAATGGGAGGAGATATCTAATGGCCTTTTCTTAGTAAGCCCTGGCCCAAAGGGGGATTTGGGGGGAATGAGAACACAACTGCATAACTGAATTGGAAATAAAACACTCCTCCTTTTCTATTAAAAGGAGGCTGTTTAGTTCTCCCAGCTAGGGTGAGGGTGTCTGCCTTCTCCTAACTCCATAGGGCTACTTCCAAATGCTGTGGTTCCTCTGATCCTCCTACGAAGATCCCTGTATTTGGCAATCCCAACCAAACCCTCCTTTTCAGCCAAGTCCTTAGATTTGATCCGGTATCCTCCAAGTCCTGCTGTCAGCTTGTTCACTTCTTAGCCTCATGTTTTCTTAACCTCCTAGGTTCTCAGACTTTTTCCTCCATTACCTGAGGTCATCTTGTGGCCATCTTAGACCTGGTTAACACAGCAAACGGTTCCAGTGCTGAGTTCTTAAATTCCCTGATAGGGGCCTCCTATTCCTTTTGCATTTCACTCTCACACCTGTTCTTGAACCTGCCAAATAGCCTTGACACATCTGTGTATGATCAGTGTGGCATCAGAGTCCCCAGGGGTGCTTGCTACAAATAGATCTTACTAAATGGTACCTACCCACGCACGCTTCTAAGTCTTACGAATCTCTGTACTGGTAGAGAGGGCTCAGTAAATATTGAGTGACTAAGTTGATCCATCAAATCGAGACTCTTTCACTTCTTTGAAATATACCCTCAGACCCCAAGTTTCTATGACTCCTACTACAGATGAACAATTGAAATGGCAGCTTTTTGATTGTTTCTATATGTGTTTTTAAATCACTGACTTGTAACCATTTTTCACTGTGTGCAGCCTTCTGATGCCTTAATTTTGGGGAAGATAAAGAATGTTGATTGCGTCCTCCTTGCAAGGTAACGTATTTCAAGCTTTCGAATGTTACTACTAAAGAACATTTTAAATTTAACTTAAATTATGAAAAGAGTCATGATGCAGGTATGAGTTTTTAATGTGTCGGTGGAGCCATAGCATCTGAGTCATCTTTATCGCTTACAGTTTCAGGGTAGGTTTTACTGACTTTGGAGATTAAAGATCTTGCCTATCCCCCCTTAGGTTCGGAAAAGGTTTAGAACAATCCAATGAGTGATGCAATGATTTGACTAAACGTGAAGCTCTGCTTTCAGTTCTAGCTGCAAGAGGAAATATTTTCTTTTGTTCTTTTCTGTCTTTTCTCTTCTAGTTAACAAGATCGAGAAAAACTGCTTCATTCATGACCCCTTGTGTAGTAATAGTTCTAGATTTGTGGGGAGTGGGTTTCGGGTCACTGAAGTGGGTTCTCGGTGGTGTCTACACCCTTATTGCCTTATTGACAAGGCTCGTGCTGTTCCCTAAAGAGAAGAGCAAGTCATTTTATCACACAGTTAGAAATTAGTCAGACTGCATGTATTAGCTTTCTATTGCTGCATAACAAATGACCACAAATTTAGCAGCCTGAAATAGCATACATCATCCCACAGTTTCCAGCTAACCCGAGTGTGGGCACAGCTCATCTGGGTCCTCTTCGGGGTCACACAAGTAAATATTGTGTCACATGGGTATATTTAAGTGCTTGTTCTTATCTGGAGCTCCAGGTCCTCGTTCAAGCTCATGTAGGAGTTGGCAGAACTCAGTTCCTCAGGGTTGAAGGACGGAGGCCGTCCGCTCCTAGAGGCTGTCCATGTTCCCTGCTTTGTGGCCCTCCCCGTGGGCAGTTCACAAGACAGCAGCTTACTGCTGCAAGGCCAGCAGGAGGGCCACGTAGTGCATGCTGGCAGGCTGGGGCCTGATCATGGGAGTGACTCCCAGCACCTTCCGCTGTGTTCTGTTGGTTGAAAGCATCTCAGGTCCGTCCACAGTCGAGAAGGAAGAAATTATTCAGAGCATGAAAATGAAGACCACCCTAGGGTCTGTCTGCCACACTGCATTTCTGAAACGGAAGTGGCTTTGCTGAGTCCAGTAAAACTAAATTTTAGTTCTAGATGGTCGCATAGGGTTGATTTCAGGCAACCTTCTTTGTTGGTCTGTGGTCATTGCTGGAGAAACGCTTAATTTTTTCCAGACTGTAAGAGAAAATGGTTCGTGTTGTAGCCCCATGGTGAAGGTTTTATACTCTTGCCAGCTGAAATGAAGTGTGTCAGACTGTGAACCACTTTATGCAGTGGTTCTTAACTCCTTTTGATATGTGAATTTCTTTTGAAAATCTAATCAGAGATTTGGAGACCAGCCTTAGAAAAAATGCATGTACAGTAGTCCCCTCTTATCCACGGTTTCAGTTACCCATAGTCAACTGTGGTCCAAAAGTATTAAATGGAAAAGTCTAGAAATAAACAATTCATAAGTTTTAAATCTTGTGCCATCCCACCCCCTCTGCTCGGGTCAGGAATCATCCCTTTGTCCAGCGTATCCACACTGTGTACACCACCCACCTGTTAGTATAGGAAAAAAACATAGCATATATAGAGGTCAGTACTATACGCAGTTTCAAGCAGCCACAGGGGGGTCTTGTAACGCATTTCCTGTGGATAAGCGGGGACTACCATACTTTCTGGGCATTCATGGACTTCCACCTTCTGAGAGGTCGTTTATGACCTTGGGGTAAAAACCCTCATATGCTAATGCTTGTCTGCAATTATGTACAAATTATTTCCGTATTCTTAATTCTGTTGTTGGTGAAGAAGAGACATTAAAGTTTATTTCAAAATATCAATATGGAATGATACAAGGGATATTGGATAGCAACCCTGTGGTGCAGGGTTTTTTATTATCCATTTTACAGATCAAAAAAAAAAAATGGGGGGCTGAGAAAGCTGAGTGATTTTGATGAGGTCACACAGCTAGTAAGTGGCAGACCTAGGATTTGAACCCAGGCAGTTTTACTTCAAAGCCCAAACTTTTAATCATTATCGTACAAAGTGAGATTTTTGTGTGTTGTTACTTCCTTGAAAGCCTGTTTCTATATTATCACATGTGAAGACGACTGGTCTCTTGACACTTAGCCTTCCTGTGGCAGAACATTACCTGTGATGTTCGTACTTTTTCAAGCAGCTCAGGATAATTTTAACTCTCTGTGAAATACTGCTTATAAATATACCCTCTAACATGTGAATTTTTAAAAGTCATTTTAGAACTCAAGTTCCCGTTACTGGCTGTTTCCTGGCACACTGGGTGTGTGGGTGTGGGGGTGTGTGTGGGTGTGTGAGAGAGATAGGGGGAAAGAGTGTGTGTGTAAGTACTCAGTTTTTCATCCAACAGATTGAACTACTCATATGGCAAGTCCAGTTCTAGGCACCAGCAGGGAAGACAGATAAGGGCCTCACCGTCTCAGGGCTGATGCTAGTGGGAAGGATGGACACTGAGAAGGAAATATATAGTTTGAGTGGCCAATAGGTGCCAGAAAGAAAAATAAGGTCAAGGGGTAGTGATGTGATGGAGATGCAGTGGTCGTGGAAAGCACTCCTCTCGGGAGGTGATGTGGGAGCTAAGCAGCGAGGCCAGTGAGGCTGAGCCCCGGTGGGAAGGGATAAAGGTAAGGACTGACGTTGCTGTTTGTAGGCTGGGCCCAGATGATACAAGCGCCATGGCAGAGTGTTTGGATTTTGTTTGAAGCGTGACACGAAATCATTAGTGGTTGTGTTAAGTGTGCTGGGGCTGCCATAACAAGGTGCCACAGACTGAGTGGCAACAGAAATTTGTTTCCTCACAGTTCTGGAGGGTAGAGGTCAGAGATCAAGGAGTCAGCAGGGTTGGTTCCTTCTGAGGTTGGGAGGGAAGGATCTGTTCCGGGCCCCTCTCTTTGGCTTGTACCTGACTGTCTTCTCCCTGTATCTTCACATGTTCTTCTCTGTGTATGTCTGTGTCTTTTTATAAGGACGCCATTCGTGTTGGATTAGGACCCACTCTAATGACTTCATTTTAACTTAATTACCTCATTAAAGACCCTGTCTCCAGATATGGTCACATTCTGATGTACTGGGGGTTCGGATTTCAGCCTAAGAATTTGGAGGGGACATAATTCAGCCCATAACAGTAATGATGAGTGAGGTGATCCATTCTTGGACCATACCTGCTGATGTCATCATAAACAACTGGGAAATCTAATATTTTAAATGTTTCATTAATTTCTTTGGGTGATCAGGCAGAAAAGAATAGAGAGATGAGACTGGAAACTTGAGTTTCTATTTTGGGTGTTTCTTCCTTGGCACCTCTTGTTTTCTGTGTCATGGCTTATGAGATACCAGATGCCTCAGATTCTGGGGTGTTGGTGCCCCACAGGATAGACATGGCATATTTTCCTGGAGAGTGAATTCTAAGTAAGCTATTACCTACTCTTGATAGGAAAGTAAACTATGAAATGTAAATTGAGTCTGCACTTTATTTTTATTTTCGGCTGTGTTGGGTCTCTGTTGCTGCGTGTGGGCTTTCTCTAGTTGCGGCAAGCAGGGGCTACTCTTCGTTGTGGTGCACAGGCTTCTCATTGCGGTGGCTTCTCTTGTTGCAGAGCACGGGGTCTAGGTGCGTGGGCTTCAGTAGTTGTGGCACGTGGGCTCGGTAGTTTTGGCTCTTGGGCTGTAGAGTGCAGGGTCAGTAGTTGTGGCGCATGGGCTTAGTTGCTCCGCGGCATGTGGGGTCTTCCCGGACCAGGGCTCGAACCCATGTCTCCTGCACTGGTAGGCGGATTCTTAATCACTGCACCACCAGAGAAGTCCCAAGTCTGCACTTTAAAACCACATAGTTTATACTTGAAGTAGGCTGGTTATTGCCTGGCCTGTTCTCACTCTTCCTCTGCCAAGGAAAGCATTTTGGTGGGAAGGGCTGGAAGGCACTGCTGTAAATGAGTTTTCTTTTCCAAGAGTATTAAAAATGCCCTGCTCAGGCTTCCCTGGTGGCGCAGTGGTTGAGAGTCCGCCTGCCGATGCAGGGGACACGGGTTCGTGCCCCGGTCTGGGAAGATCCCACGTGCCGCGGAGCGGCTGGGCCCGTGAGCCATGGCTGCTGAGCCTGCGCGTCCGGAGCCTGTGCTCTGCAACGGGAGAGGCCACAGCAGTGAGAGGCCCGCGTACTGCAAAAAAAAAAAAAAAAAAAAAAAAATGCCCTGCTCACTCCTCTACCATATTTAATATATTTACTCTCTTTCCTTAGGCATGGGAGGCAGCATACCATCATGCCTTCGAAAGTCAACTATCAGGCGAACATCTGGGCTCTGAAGGAGGAGGGCTGTACACATGTCATAGTGACCACAGCTTGCGGTTCCTTGAAGGAAGAGATTCAGCCTGGCGATATCGTCATTATTGATCAGTTCATTGACAGGTGAGCAGTCGTCTAAAATGCTCAGGCTCCTCCTGTACAATCGTTCTCAGCTCAAGTGGACAATGTGTGGGGACTTGTGGGAAAGGGGACACAGGCCCACGGATAGAAAATAGAAGAATCATCATGAACTCTCAAGTTCCTAATTCTCAGCTTCAACATTTATCAGTTTGTAACTTTAAAAGAACTTTTTAAAAAACAAATTAGTTAATATTTCCTTAGTATTAGATGTCTAGGCAGTGCTCTCTTTTTCCCTATTGTCTCACAGACTTTTTTTTTGTAGTTGGTTTGTTGAAATGAGGGTCCAGAGAAGGCTTTTTTTCTTTTTTGTCCTATAGTCTCCCCACATGCTGGATTTTACTGATTGCATCCTTAAGTCTCATTTAGTGTCTTCCCCTGTCCCCTGTGTTTACCGTAAACCAGTGCTTAACTCCGGAGGCCTGATTGGAACCAGGTTTGAATTCTTGGTGAGAATCTTTCTGCATCATATCAGGAGGCACGTAATGTCTGGTTGTCTTTTCGTGATGTTAAGATCAATAGTTGGTTCCTGAGCTAGGGATTTTCTGTTACTTAATTGCACAAGGAATCTATAATGTTCCTTTACCAAAATATTGAACAATAATGGACTGCCAAGATCCTGGGCTTTCTCTGCATTTAGAAGTAGTTGAAGAAGGGCTCCCCTGGTGGCGCAGTGGTTGAGAGTCCGCCTGCCGATGCAGGGGACATGGGTTCGTGCCCCGGTCTGGGAAGATCCCACATGCTGCGGAGCAGCTGGGCCCGTGAGCCATGGCCGCTGAGCCTGTGCGTCCGGAGCCTGTGCTCCGCAACGGGAGAGGCCACAACAGTGAGAGGCCCGCATACCGCAAAAAAAAAAAAAAAAAAAAGAAGTAGTTGAAGAAGTCATAAGAAAAGGGGTGGTCTCCTAGGGATCCCATCCTCCTGCTGCCCCCACCTCCCATTCCTGGGGGAAGTAACCACTTCCCAGAATGCTCTGGATGGAGACAGGTAACTGCAGTCTGCTACTTGAGCCAGAGCGGTGGGGAGAAGAACCACAGAGAGTAAACCACTTGGTAGCTCCTATCAGCGTCCCCCATCCATTCACCCCGACCATCACCTCAGTCCATCCTACTCTTCCAGTCTGTTAACTCTGGGCTCGCTGTACCCAACGCCTCTCCTACCTTGACTATTATGGAAGGAAGGTTTATTCAGTCCTGTTCTGTGTGTCTTCTGCTTTTCAGGTATTTAAATATTCCCTAGTCCATCAGAAGCATTGAATGTTACCTGATGAAATGAAGCTATTAGCTTGAACCAAATGAAATTGCCTGTTCTGTAAGCTAGAAATGGTTGAATATCAGTAATTTCATGTGGTTCAACCTAATAAATAATGAGGATAGACTAAAATCATTACATGCCCCTCCCCTTTCATTTTTCCTATCATTTTTCTGCACCTGACACTATATGTTTTTCATCTTCCCCTCTAGAATGTAAACCGTGTGAGGGCATGGACCCCATATGTCCTGTTTGCCACTTTATCCCCAACACCCACAATACTACCTGGCCTGTGGTTGCTCAGTCAGTATTTTTTAAGTGACTGAATGAACATGATTGTTCGAAGGGAGAGGGAGACTGGAGTTTGTGTTTAGGGGACATCCTGATCAAAATCTCTATGGCCGTCAAAGACATGTGTTTGGGGGTAATGACCTAAGAAAAGGGGTGCAATGTGGTTTTTTTAATAATGCAGTGCACAAAACTCTAGAATGATGTGGATTTATAAAGTATGGTAGATGGTACTGGAAGGAAAAGTTTGGCTTGGATACTAAGCCTGGGATTAATTTGTTACTTACGTGGTGTAACTGTACACTGTTGCATTTCCCAGATCTTTGTCTCACATGTAGTAAATGTAAATGTTTCACATTCTGGCTCTCAAGAAAGCAGGTGGGGCACAAAGAGAATAGAAAGAGAACAGGCGTTGCCATCAGATCTGGTTTCTTTCTGCCTTGGCACTTATTAGCTGTGTGACCTTAAAATCTTCCGGTGTCTGTTTTCTTCTATGTGTCATGTCTATAACCTGCCTCCTTAGTCTTGCCTTGGGAGTTCTGAGTCCCTAGCGAGTGCCTTTTATGAATCTAGCCTGTGGTACCTGCCCGATAAATGCCTTTACTGTGAGTCTGGGCTGGAGTATGTCTGCTAGTCAACATCACTTGGTAAAAACAGAAAAAAAGGTCTGTTAAAAGGAGGATCCCCTAAGTAAGTAATATTTAGAATGAAATCTCAAATTTTGTATCAATTATATATTGCAACAATAACATTTTTGATATATTAAGTTACATAAGGTACTAAAACTCATTTTACCTGTTTCTCTTATACTGTTTTGATGTGGGTGCTAGAACATTTTAAATTACATATGTGCCTTGCATTATTTTGCTATTGGAGAGCATCTTCTAAGTGTTACTGCTGCTGTTTGAGCTATGTGGTTTCTGTTAACCAGGCTTGAGAATGTCTTACAGGAGAGGAGAATCAGAACTTTTTGTCTTGTGAGAAATGCCCTACATGTGTTGTACTGACAGCACTTTATTTTAACAGAGTAAATCCTGGTGTGTTAAGGCAGGCGTCTGAACCTCCACTTAGTCCTGTCATCAGGCATGAATGGTGAGCTGCAGGCTCTGCTGTTTACAGCCTCAGTGCCCATAGCTGTAACCACAGCCCCAGAATATTTGATAGGACTGCAGCATCCTGCAGAGGTGCACAGAGGATTAGAGCTGTGGGGGCAGGAACACTGAACTCTAGAAGGGTCATCTTGGCTCTGTTTGGCCTCAGGCAGATCACTTTACCTATGTGGGCCATGGTCCTCTCTTCAAAATTACAGGTTGAATTCTATCACTTAAGCTCCTTTTCCTTGCACTGTCCATGGGTTCTTCTCCAGGGATTGATCTGGAAACACATTTTTGCTTACTACTGCTATAACTTTGCCAGCACATCATCTTAGAAAAAATATCCTCATCCTAAAGTGTCTTCCAAGACTAGAGGGACTGTTTTAATCTCCCTGACATACATTTGTGATAAAGAATCAAAATGGAATGGTATGGCTATTCTTTTTTAATAGATGGCAGAACTAGAGCATCTTGCTTTCTTTGCCCTCAGTGCTCAGCATAGGGGGAAAAAACACCAACCTGGCTTGTCAACCATGCCGTGCATAACTTAGAAGTCATTAAGATTTAAGAGTGACAGGTAGCTTTGATTTTTATGGTTGTTTTTAAAATCATTAGATGCCTATAAGCTAAAAATGAAAAATACCCTTGAAGGTGTCTGACAGGCTGAAAGCTCTTTTAGGAAAATAAGATCATTCTCTTCTGAAAATCATTGGGTTTGCTCGTGCTACATTCCAACCTGTGAAAACTTGAAAGCCTCGGCATGAGAAAAGGGGAATCCTGGGTGTGGCTGACCTGGAGAAATCAGGACAGCAGACAGGTGGGGAGAGGAGTTGGTTCCAGTATTTTTGGGTGTGTGTACTCAGTCCTTTCATCTGTTTCTCAAACATGCAAGGAAATAACCTTTGCTAATATTTAAAGTGAAAGTAATCTTTCATTTGTGATTAGGGCTGCTGTAGAAAGGAAAATGTATGTGGATCTAGAACTTAAATGCTGAAAGAATGTGTTCTCTGGTCATTTTCCCATGTGTGTTGCACAGTGACAGGTTTCCTGACTCTTCCCTTATCCTGGACCCCATGTGCAATATTCTTCACAAACCAAAAATTTTAAATAGTAATTTATACCAAGAATTTGTAAGAGGCTCGCCCACAGTAAGTGTCCTCAGTGCCTGCTTTGGGCCTCCTGATATACTGGGGGATTTTTGGTTTTTTTGTTGTTGTTGTTTTGTGTTTTTTTTGCAGTATGCGGGCTTCTCACTGTTGTGGCCTCTCCCATTTCGGAGCACAGGCTTCAGATGCACAGGCTCAGCGGCCATGGCTCACGGGCCCAGCCGCTCCGTGGCATGTGGGATCTTCCTGGCCCGGGGCACGAACCTGTGTCCCCTGCATCAGCAGGTGGACTCTCAACCACTGCGCCACCAGGGAAGCCCACTGGGTTTGATTAATCCCTTTCTTCTACTTGGTGGAGGCCCCCACCATCAGAGCCATAAGTCATTTGGCAATTCATGGTAAAACATGGTTAAGAATGGGGCTTGTTCTGCTTCTTGACCATTATTAAACAGTCCATGTGAACTGGGGAGAGAATGTGTCTGTCTGACCTTTCATCTGTTTTAGGATTGTGAGGCTATTTCTACTTTAAAAGGATCTTATAAGGGAGACACTCCCAAGATTCATAATTTGGGGTAGTTCTCCTGTGGTACAAACCTCTGCCCGTGTAGGGTACATCTGGCTCTCACAGTGTCTCTGGTGGGGAAGCAAGACTGTCTGAGTGACGGAGAGAAAAGACCTCATAGGGAATCCAAGTTGATTCCCTCCCCATAATCTGGCTTTGCACATGAAACAGAGACAGAAATCTGAAAGCTTAGCTACTCTCAGGGTTCCACTTAGGCTTTTCAAATTGTTTCTCTACTGTGCTTTATACCTGCCTGCATCCTTGTGTCTTCTGATCTCCTGTATCTATTTGCCACTGTCCAGGAAGCAGCTGGGACAGCCAGTGGCTTTACTTGCTCAGTGGTTCTGCTGTTACCTCCCTTCCTGCTGGTGGAAGCACCTCCCTCCTTTGAGCCCAGCAGGATCAGTGGTAGGTGTTTTATGAAGCTGGATCCTCCCTGCCTGTGGTTTGGTGAGGGCTCCGTATAAGACTAACCAAATTCTGAGACAAGACTTAGAAATTTAGAGGCATAACTATGCATTTACTTGGCTTTTGTTTTGTTTTGTTTTTGCTTTTCAGCCTTGCAGGTAAAGACATAACCATCCCTCGCATCCCACCCCACTTTTAAGGCCTGACTTGGATGATACATTATAAAGTGGAGGATAGAAGTGATTTCTAATGAGATTTTTGCTATTATAGAGCAAGCAACATTGTTTCCCCTAGATGCTTTTTTCAAAGCATGAGGCATTTTGTTGTCTCTTCCTGTTTTCCTTCTGTTGCACATACCCTCCATTGTCGACCCAGTTGTTGTTAGATACTCCTAGAAATTCATTTGTCTGTGGGGGGTGGGGACTGATTATATGGCCTCTCTTCCACCCTAGACTAGTAACTTTCCGTGCCATGGAAGGTACACATGGGCAGGAGATTCTAGCAACTTCCACATAGGACCTTTCTCCTTTCACCATCAATCCTGAGTATCATCATTGGAGGGAATTCAACTCACCTTATTTGTTTGTTTATTTATTTTTAAAGAATTAGTTTTATTTATATATTTATTTTTGGTTGCGTTGGGTCTTCGTTGCTGTGCACAGGCTTTCTCTAGTTGTGTTGAGCAGGGGCTACTCTCTGTTGCGGCGCGTGGGCTTCTCATTGAGGTGGCTTCTCTTGTTGTGGAGCACAGGCTCTAGGCGCGCAGGCTTCAGTAGTTGTGGCACACGGGCTTAGCTGCTCCGCAGAGTGTGGGATCTTCCCAGACCAGGGATTGAACTTGTGTCCCCTGCATTGGCAGGCAGATTCTTAACCACTGTGCCAACAGGGAAGTCCCTCACCATATTTATGAAAGGAACAATTAGATATGCAGAGTGTTTGGAAAGATGCCCACATTATATTAAGTTAAAAAAAGGGCTTCCCTGGTGGCCCAGTGGTTGAGAGTCCGCCTGCCGATGCAGGGGACACGGGTTCATGGCCTGGTCCAGGAAGATCCCACATGCCACGGAGCGGCTGGGCCCGTGAGCCATGGCCACTGAACCTGCGTGTCCGGAGCCTGTGCTCCGCAACTGGAGAGGCCACAACAGTGAGAGGCCCACATACCGTGAAAAAAAAAAAAAAAAGATGCATACTAGTAGGGTCCCTTAAACTGCTTCTGTCACTACCAGAAATATCTCAAGGTGAAGCTGGGTAACATCTGTAAGGATGAGAATAAGATTCTTTCTTTTTAATAGCGGCCTCTATCAGGAATGTTTAAGGTGTTTGGGGGTTTTTTGTTTTTTGTTTTTTTAACAGTGAGAAAAATATGGCCAAAAAATTAAGATTAAAAAAAGGCAGGATGTAATTCCTAATGCCAAGTATTTTCTGCAAAATGCTGTTAACACACTGGCCTGAGGCCCCTGGTTAGGTTCAACTAAAAGAATGTGGTGGAAGAAGCCCCAGCTTGGAAGTGAGGACATCCAAAATTGTATCCTGGCTCTGCCCCCAAATTCCTGTGTCACTTAGTGTCCTCATCTGCTAAATGAGGGTGTTGGATTGATTCCTAGGAGTTCTGATGCCCACCCTCTTAAGAGAATTATTTTCTCGCTAGAATCGGGAGAGGTTGGGGGTTGGGATGAGCGTTGGCTGGTGATGCACACTTACTCATCAGGAAAGTCCCGCTGTAACCACAGGGGTAAGGGATGATGTCAGTTTATTTCCCTCTCCCAAAGACATAGCCCTGCCTTGGGCTTCCCCCAGGGTTTTACAGTACAAAGTTCTTAGCCATCCTTGGAAGGTAGGCCTAGAGGTTGAGGTGTGTAATGATGTCAGTTTCTCAGTCTTTCAGCCTCTTGGGCACGGGGTTTGTTCTTACCAATAGAAATGGAGGTTTATGATAAAGAATTATACAGGAAGCCTTTGCTTAGCTCTTTCTCCCATTCCTGTCAGCAGCTACTTTGAACCCTTTCTGTTCTCTCACAGCTTCCTGCCCATATCCTTCGCTCTTGGTTGAGAACATTGCCTCTTTACAAGAAAACAGATGGTATTAGGCACAAACTCCCCATCTTCCTTCACCCTCCCTTTCACCAGTTACTTGCATCCCTGTTCTTCTTTGTCATCTTGCTGCTGTCCTTGAAGTGGGAGCAACTGTTCCCTGTGTGAGGTTAACTCTGTTCTGCAAACTACCTTCTCACCTTATATCCTTACTGTTATTTAAAAAATGCTGTAAGCTCCCAATGTTTGAGTTCCTACCAAGTACCACAAATCAATTAACCCTATTTACCACATATATGGGTCGTTTCCTCAGTTTAAATTGAGGGAACTTAAGCTCAGAAATATTGGTCATCTGCTAATAAGTGGGACCTGTGGGGTTTGAATTAGGTTCATCTGCAAACCCTATGACCTCAACCACTCCTGACACATGGACTTCCAGCTCTGGCCTCCACCTTGAGATCCACACTGGCTCCTAGATACAGGACAAGGTCCCAAAGACACCTCACACTTTGTAATTCACACTTCATTAATTTTCCCCCTTGGTTGTCTTCTAACCCCACACCTTTCCCCGTCTCGAGCTCCCTCTTCTCCACTTGGTAAGTTGCTAAGTTGGTAATACCATCGCACTGCCATCTACCGGGTGATCGCTGCTGTGGATCTGTCACCCTTACATCCAGTCGGTCTCTAAGTCGTGCCCATGTGTGCCTTGAATCCACCCTGTCATCTGTCACCACTGCCCTCATCTGGGTTAGTTCTTAACATTTTTACTTCTCCCAGCTTGACTCCCCTCAAAGCTGGTTGCCATACTACTCCCAGAAAATATAATAGGAAGGAAGACACAGTCACAGGAGTGCTGGAAACCAAGCTCAAACAACTGCTACCCTCTGGGAGGGCTTGCCCCGGAATCTGTTACTGAGCATCAGCTCGTATGCAGACTTCTGAATAAGCAGCACAGTCCAGAGAAGGGCTGTCCCTGGGTAGAAGACCTCAGCTATTCAGCTCTTCCTGTAATTTGATGTAATTTTTTCCTAGTTCCTTTTGTCATTGATGGTAATGATCTTTGATGTGTACTTAAAACTATCTTGTCCCCTTTGTGGTGGTTTCTTCACTGCTTTTGTACTTTGCATCCCTGCTCATTTCCCTTTCCCCAGTGAAGTATTAATGTTTATTATCTGGTCATCTCTGGTCTTTTGAACATGAAGTCAACTTATTTCTGGATAATTATGAAGGGAAAGAAAAATATTAAGTTCTTCCCACCTGTGAGATGCTGTCAGGCCCTGGATAATTAACGCACATACCTATTACTGGTAGAGATGGTTAGAATCGTAATAGAAGGCAATCTGACACATTACTAAAGTTTTCAATATGCATGCCTTTCCAACCAGCCTTCCCCTTTTGCAGCTTGCAGTGCTAAGAGTAAATGCACCAAACGATGCATTTTTCACTTAGGGGCACTCATGAGATAGACTGTTTGGGTAGACTTTAAGTGATATGGGTAGAATCATTTCCCCGAAACCAAGCTGTGTATGAGCAGCCCTTGGCCCCGCTTTGCCAGTAAATTAACCGCCTCGTGTTCCTGTGTGCTGAGGCTCGTGGACATGTGCTGTGCTCCAGAACCACCTTGGAAGTGTGCGGGTGTGTTTGCTTCTGCTGTGGGAAAAGTGTTTTCCCTCATCTTGTTTGCAACTCAGCACTTCCTCAAAGGAAAACTATTAACAAATGGCTGTCTTTGTGCCAATTCAAGGATCTTGATCCAGAAAGAACCTACTGGTCAGTCTTTCTCTGGGCTTTGTTCCCCCACTGTGTCTGAAAGTGCCCGGTATTCTCTCCCTGATGGCCTTGAACTCATTTCTCTTGCCAGTACACAACATCATTTTGTCTTCTTCACTCTTCCATACGCAGTTTGTTGTTTGTTTTGCTAACTTTTCTCATCACATATCCCCGTTTTGGGGGTACCCTTGACTTGAGACCCGAGTACGTCTGCTCTGAAGTTGGCAGACGACAGGTACAGAAGCAGATTTTCTACCAGCAGTAGTTACTCGGGCTGAGCACTTGCTTCATGTGTTCTTATTCAGTCTTCACACAGTATTTACCCTTCATACTTCCCCATTTAAAATATGAGAAGACTGATAAGGTGAACACAGGTCAGAGTGACTCTCTCCTGGAGGCACACAGCCAGCCAGGGAGCAGTAAAGCCAGTCAGTTGGGCAGTCCCTGAAGTCTACTTCCAGTGGATATATATCCCAGGCTGATGGTGGAGAGGGGGGTGAAATTAGCAGTCCCTTTGCCTCGCTAGGAGGCTTCACCAATTGAGGCAAGAGTTAGGGGCAGAGTTGCATTGCGTTAACTGTGTTAAACCATATGAGCACATGTATTAGCTTCCTATTGCTGCTGTAACAAGTTACCACAAACTTAGTGGCTTAAACAACACAAATTTATTATCTAGTTCTGCAGGTTAGGAGTCTAACATGGGTCTCAGTAGGCTAAAATCAAGGGCTGCATCCCTTTCTGGAGGCTTGGGAGAATCCCTTTCCTTGCTCTTTGCCACCTTCATTCCTTGGCTCCTGGCCCCCTTCCATCTTCAAAGCCAGCAATGGCGGGTCAAGTCCTTTTCATCACTAGTATTGACCCTTCTGCCTTCTTCCACATGCCAGGACTCCTGTGATGATACTGGGCCTACCTGGTTAATCCAGGATAATCTTTCTAAGTCCAGCTGGTTAGCAGTCTTAATTCCACCTGCAACCTCTGTTCCCCTCTGCCATGTAAGGTAACATATTCATATGTTCTGGGCATTAGGGTGTGGATATTCAGGGGTGTAGGGGGGCATTATTTTGTTTGCTGCCACATGCCACTTTCATAGCTTGGTAGGACAGAGCTGCCACCCCTAAACTCTCATCCTTGGTCTAGGTTGCTTCTGGAAGGTGTGTGATCCTTCCTGTTCTTCTCACCCACAGCCTAAAACACAGCTTCCCAATGGATCCAGCCAGTCTGACGTTGTCTAAGGCTAATTTTTTTCCTGTGGCCCAGGAAGAGATTCCAGTTCTATCTCTTGATGGGAGGAAGAAGAGATCTCATTAAGGGCCCCCTTTATCAGGGAAAGGTGCTCACCTAGGCACGGCTGCACACCTAGTTTCTGCCCTCAAGAAAAATCTGCAAGTGTCTTCCATTGATGAGCTCCTCCATGTGCTTGCTTCTGCTGCGCCTGTGTCCATCGGTAATGTGACCTGGGTGAATGCTGTGGGCCGGATGCTGCATCTGTTCCCTCATTGATCCTCAGGGCAATAGTAGTAGCACTTTGCAACAATTACTGTTTATCCCCAAACGCACATTTGACATATAAATGGAGGAGTTATTGCATCACCCTATTGGGATGTAGCTACCAGAGGTTTTTTGCGGCCCTGTTTTAAACAAGGGTGTAAGTGGATGTTGCTAATACCTTATGAAGAAAGAACTCAGGGAGGTTTGCTCTACTTCCCTGAGGAAGTAATTTGCTCAAGGCCACACGAAAAATCAGTAACAGGATTGAAATCCAGGTACAAAACTACATTTTCTGTATTTTCTTCATATCCGTCAGAAAGCTCCACTTGAGAGTGAACTACTGTTTTGTTTATAGAAGAGCTCTTTTGACTGGAAATTGGGAGTGAACAGGCAGGAACCCCCTTTAACACAGGCTCAATGAGGTAACAGTCCCCACCGTGTGGGACGTCCTTTGCTTCTTGCTACATTACAGAAGCTCTCACTTCTCCTTAAAAACTCTCAGGGGGAGGACAGGAGATCTTAAAATCACATATATTTTCATTTTAGAATTTCACTTGGGTGGTGTCCTTCACTTGTGATTGCAAACCCCATTGCTCTTGGTCTGAATTTCATTCAGCATAATCATGCCTCATTATTTTATGCAGCATAGGAGTACTTATAGTGATTTAAAATTAGATCATTACTTTTCCTTGAATATGTCACTGTTTGAGTTATGCAGAACACCACAAGTAGGTGAGCAGTCTGTGTGAAGAGATGTTTCTTATTGGCACTTTCCCTCCTGGGATCTTAACAGCATAACCCTGAACCTATTAGAAATACTGGTATTAAAGTCCCTATTTCTTCCTCGGGGCTACCCCTCCTGCAAGGTTGGGTGCTCTGAGGCCCCATTCTCAGCTACAGCTTCTCCTTGGTGCTGACTCCCAATTCAGTCTCTAGCCCAGACCTCAGTCCTGAGCTGCCGTGGGATATCTAGGCATCAGGGCTCACTTAATCCTTATAACACTCTTATAAATGGGTGGATGAACACTACATTTTGTAATTGGGAAATGAAGAATCAAGAAGATATGGTGGTTTGCTATAAGCCTTAGAGGTGGGAGTTAGGGAGCTTTGTTTAAAGAGAAAAATGTAAAATGTTCCAGTTGAGAGGGAATTAAAACTGTAGGCAATTAGTATCACATGTATATAGCATAACATAAGGAATAACTAATACATATTATGTCTTAAGGTAAATGTTCAAACCAGAGAGAGGAGTAATTAGGCAAAGAAGGGATGGAGATAGAGAGGGACAGAGATAGATGAGATGGGGGTGTTACTGCATAGATGTCTATTGGGGTATAGCCACTGAAGGGTTTTGTGGCCCTGTTTTCACACTTAATCATGGTTGTAAGTAGGATTTTTGCTAATACTTGACTCATTGAAGGCTGAAACCAAGCCAAAGCTGGAATATGTGGAACCATTTTATTAGTCAGTTTTACAAAAAGAGAAAAGCCTCTGTTTATATAGGCTGGAAGAGTCATTTGACCTGTTCTTCAATGCCATCTGAAATTGCTTTGGGGTTAACTTAGCCTTTTCCTTAAGACCCGTATATGATAAGGGGTTGAGAGGAGCACAGACTGGGTTTTCATTCCTCCCAATCTCTGAGGCCTAATCTCTGAGCAAGGTGGCTTTGGTGCCAGCTAGTGTCACTGTTTAATATGTGATGGGGAGGAAGTAACAGGTTAACTTTGATAGGTGGACATGCCAGCTGTGTAAACTGAACCAGAATATTTCTCCATGCCGTCGCCTACCCTCCCACCCCCGGAAGCAGAAATGAAGTGATTTGCCTTCAGCTGTTGGTTTTCCCTTGCCGTGTCCCTCCCCTGCTCTCCCCTCTCTCGGGAAATGAGGACTTTCTTTTCTATATTACTCATGAGTTCAAGTTTAGAACAATATAATGGATATAGGAAGTGCTTTATTCTGAAAACTTTGAGAGAGAAGTTGCTGGGTGACTTGCCACTGGCTTAATTTTACCCTCTCTCCTACAGATTCAAAAATGTTTTATCAGAAAGTTAACTTTAGAACTTTCATGAGACTTTAGAACTAATTCTGGCGGGTAGACGCATAAGCTTAAGTAAGGGAGCAAAGAGACAAATGATTCTGAAATGTGGAGCTGGATGAATGGCTGCTTTCTTCAGTGGGTCAAAGGCATGAAAAAATAAGGTTGAGGGCAGAGGGCAGGAATTACTCTCAATTTAGTGACAGGGCAATCAAATGCAAAGTTTGGACTGTGTTTGAACATGAAACTAATCAAGCAACGGTTTAAAAAAAGATTTTTTTTTTTGTTGAGGACACCAGGGAAATTTGCACATGGTCTATATATTAGGCGATACTGAGGAATTAATGTCATTTTTATCAGCTGTGATAATGACATTGCCGTGGAAAATACTCCACATATTTTGGTCCTTCTGAAGTAGGGGTGAAGTGACAAAGTCTGGGATTTGCAACAGATGAAGCAAGTTTGACAAAATTTTGGAAACTCTTGAATCTAAGTGATATATATGGGGTTCACTATACAATCCTCTACATCTGAGATGATGGAAAATTTTCATATTGACTTCTTAAGTGTTTTACCTGGCCTCCTGAGCCCACAGTTGAGTTGCATCTACAGTTCAGTGTGGTTATCCTATCACAGCCACCAGACCACAGACACTTTAATTCCTGTTGGGAAGCACGTTGCCACCAACCCAGAGCCAAAAAAGCCAAATACCATCCAGAAGCTCTTTTTCTTGTTGTTGTTGTTTTTTAAAAAAAAAAAAAAAAAGTTTCCTTCAGCTTATCCAGAACTATTGATTCTGGAGTGAGGACCAAGATATCGACCTAGATACAACTGTTTACCAGCCCCTAGAGGGTGGGAAGGTGGCTTTTTAAAAACTACCCTTTTTTATTTTATTTTGTAGGACTACCAGAAGGCTTCAGACCTTCTACGACGGAAATCATTCCTGTGCCAGAGGAGTGTGTCATATTCCAATGGCTGAGCCGTTCTGCCCTAAAACAAGAGAGGTTCGTAATATTTCTGGAAGGTGCACCAGAATAAATCATGAGGGCTTGGGGTGGCATCTAGACGTAGAATTAACTGGCCAAGCATGTGGTCTCTCTTCCCCTCTCTAGCTTGCTGCTTACTCAAGGTTTTATGAAGAGTTGTTTCCCTTTGCTAATAATGTCTCCACTACTCTCAGTCATTTGTAAGATGAATCACTCAAAGTTGCAACCTACTTTTTCTTTTTTCTTAACTAAGTTTTGATTTTGCTGTCAGGATACCTTTTAAAATAATTTAGGGTAGCATAGTATGTCTAGACTATACAATCTGGAACCAGATTTCTTATGATCAGGTCTTTACTCTTCAGCTTAATTGGTGTGTGTCTTTGGACCAAAACCTCGGGTTTGGTTTCCTCGTTTGTAAAATAAGGTGATGATAACATGTACCTCGTAGGACTGTGAGGGATAAAAGAGTTATTTACTTATAAAGTGCTTTGAGTGCTGCCTGTTAGTTATAAGACATCCAGTGACTGTTAACTGCTTTTATGAATTAAGTTATTAATAATCTGTAAATTGTTAGATTGGCATCATTTGCCTTTGAGGTGAGTTTGGCTGTTACTGTCCAGCTTCCTCTCCAGGATTATAGTAAGATCTCAGGACTAAAGGGGCAGCCCTACAAAAGCCAATGGTGATATAAAGTGAGGAATCACAGCCTTAGCTTTCAGAGAATAAAAATGGCTACCACAATTCAAAAGTCCATCCATGGTATTTTTCTTATAACTCAAGATTTGAAAGTCAGGTGCAACCCAGTAGGTCAGAAGTTATTGTCAGAGACAAACTGCCTAGTAAAATCTACTTTATAAAATAACTTAGACGATACAGATACCTAAACATGTTAATCATTCAGGTGATTTTAACACCTGAATGTGGAAAGTAGTATATGTTCAGCTTTGTATAATCATGTAAAACTAGCTTCCTTACAGTTAAGAGCTAGGGCACCTTAACCTCACTCTGGTCTCAGAAATCTAGAATCCAAAGCCAGGCGTTGGAGCCATTTCAGATATATCACTGCATGTTGATTCTCTGTGACTTCTGTGAAAGCACCTTTTTTACTTCTTTAAAACAAAAAAAAGGGCAGGTTAACTTTTAAGTGTGAGTTTAGAATACATTTGACCCTTGAACAACGTGAGGGGTTGGGGCACTGACCTACCATGCACTTGAAAATCTGAGTATAACTTTACAGTTGGCCCTCCTTATCTGCAGTTCTGCATCCAAGGATTCAGCGAACCACAGATTGTATAGTATTGTAGTATGAATTTATTGGAAAAAATCCATGTATGAGTGGACTGCACAGTTCAAACCTATGTTGTTCAAGGATCAACTGTGTGTGTTCCTGGGTAGTTATCAGCAGAATATATCAGAACAATGTAAGTCTGAAACACAGATCTGTCCACAGAATAAATTTGCTCTCCAGAGGAAGGTAGATGTGTGCAATAACATTTCTGTCCACTTCAAAATGGGGGCAGCTTGGGAAGAAATAGACTAGGGAGAGAATATGCATGTTAGTAGGAAATCAGAGGTACTACTGCCCAGTGATTTGGGTACTAGGAGTAGAGGTGGGTAAGGGAAAAGTGCTAATGATGTATGCAGAGCACATGTAAATGTGGTGGCTGGATGATAGTTTCCAGTAATGCAGTTTGGCCTCCCTTGAGACTGAATTAATTCAGCTATTATTAGTCTAGTCAAGCTAAGGACCCTCACATAAAGACTTTAAAAGAGTGCTGGGGAGGGCAGTTTAAGAAAATGGGAAAATAACGTCTTCAGAGTATTACTTTATTCTTATATACCCTAAAAGAGATTTTAAAATATTGTCCAAAAAACGTAAAGAGTGGGTGGTGTTGCCCCTTCGTAATTATCACTTTAACTTTCAACATCATTGTGTACTTTCGTGTACCGATGACAGATTGTCAAGTGGCAAGCAAGGTACACTATGGTTGTACTATATCTTACCACTTGTGTTGAAATACGTGTATATAAAAGAGATAAATATGAAAATATTTATATGCAAATAGAGTGTTTCTGGAAAGTTGACCGAAGAACTGGTAACAGTGGTTTCCCATGGGGAAACTGGGTCGCTAGTACACAGGTAGAAGAAATACTTGTCACAGAATAATATCCTTTTGTACTGTTTACGTTTTTGTACCATGTGCAAGTATTACCTATTCCAAAAATAGTACTTCTAGTCGAAAGGTAATCTGAAACACATTCTTCTAAAGTCCTGACACAGTAAAGAGACCTCTCAGCCTGTAGTTTATATTTCTGGCACCTTACGGTGGCGTTATCTGTTTGTGTGGGAGTGCAGAGTACTTGCCCAGGTGGCAAGGGCCCAGGGTGTGTCACTGCCTGGCCCACCCAGGCCGATAAGCCTCTACTTCCTCCTCCCCATCGTGGCACCCACCACCCAGGGTGATGGTGAAGACGTACAAGGCACATTGCCACTGGCCTGCGATAGTTGTGATCTTCCTTCACACATCTCTAGAAGCACTCTGAAGTTTGGCCGAGACATACAGCTCAGTTATTTGGGATTTTTAAAGACATTTAATGAAGACAGGACTGGGCTGGTTATATCTTAATTTTGAAAGTGGGGGGGGACATCAGGGGAAAGAGTGATTTAATAAGCCCTTGTATTTATACCTGTACTCCTTAAGGAAAAGTTTTTATTTAGCAGAATCTTATTTTCAGCACGTATAGGAAAAATAAACATGATGTAGCATCAGCTAGTCATCTAGGGCTTGTCATGGTTCTAAATTTGGAGTTGGCGAAGCTCTTGTTAAAATTCTTTCTCGTCTTGCCATAGCATAATGTGTTATTTTTAAGGAAATAGGTTAATTTGCTTATGTGGTTCAGACATGTGCAGGCAAGACTTTGGCCTAGATTGGAGCCTTCTATTGACTTTGAGTCACTCCATCTTATATATGGTATTATAGGAAACTTGACAAATTATTTGGGAAATGTGTAGAAGCTGCCAGTGTTAATAATTAGAAGACCAGTTAAGCATTTAGATTCCTTGCTATATATATTCCTTAGCTCATTTAATATTCACAGTATCGGGGCTTCCCTGGTGGCACAGTGGTTAAGAATCCGCCTGCCAGTGCAGGGGACACAGGTTCGAGCCCTGGTCTGGGAAGATCCCATATGCTGCGGAGCAACTAAGCCCGTGTGCCACAACTACTGAGCCTGCGAGCCACAACTACTGAAGCCCCCGCGCCTAGAGCCCATCCTCCGCAACAAGAGAAGCCACTGCAATGAGAAGCCCACGCACCGTAACAAAGATAAGCCCCCCTGGCTGCAACTAGAGAAAGCCCACATGCAGCAATGAAGACCCAAAACAGCCAATAAATAAATAAATTCTTAAAAAAAAAAAAAAAAAACTTCTCAGTATCTCTGAGTTATATAATATTATTCCCATTTTACAGATGAAAAAACTAGGACGTACATAAGGGTAAGTGAATTCTTGGCAGTGCTTTAAGAGTTAAGTTTAAAAGACTAATTTTTTTTTAATTAAAAAGGAATGTTGAAGCACAGGCTAAGAAAATAATGAAATTAGATTAGACATACATTATTAGACACTAAAAAAAGTGATCAAACTTTTAAATAATGTTTCTAAACTCATATGTGGCCTTGTCTCTAAAGGGATGCCAAGATAAGTTTATCTCTGGGTAGAAGAAATCAGCACAGCCCCATTCTGTTTTTTACTGTATGTCTTTAGAGAGGCAATAGGCAAAAGAGATTATGAAATCACTTTCTACCCCCAAAAAGCTTTCACAAAAGCCCTCAGGTTTTGTATAAAAGACCAGTGAGAATGAGTTTCTCAGGAGCTTGAAAACAGTTCACTCTGCACATCTCTGAGATGTGAATGAGGAAGGCACCTTAGTGTAGACTTGGAGGTTAAGAGCTCAGGCTCAAGCCCCCATTCACAATCCATGATAGTCTCTTAAAGTTGTTAAGAAGTGAGATTAAAGCATGTAAACAAATGCCTGGTGTGTAGAAAAACCTCACTGTTTGCTCTTGTAGCTGTGAGCTAGGGGCTGGGGCAGGACAGAGCACTATGTAAGGATAAGGGTCTAGGAAACACCCTTCTGTGATTTCCTAGGTTCTCTTTGAGGGCCTACAGGTACTAGGTATTTATAGTAACAATCTTTTAAACAATCAGAGGAAAAATAAATTAAGCTGACCTTCTGTTTGTATGTTTGTATGTTTTGAGTTTGGTTCTTTGCATTCTAGGTCCTCATAGAGACCGCTAAGAAGCTAGGACTCCGGTGCCACTCAAAAGGGACAGTGATCACAATTGAGGGACCTCGTTTTAGCTCCCGGGCAGAAAGTGTCATGTTCCAAACCTGGGGTGCGGATGTTATCAACATGACCACAGTTCCAGAGGTGATTCTTGCTAAGGAGGCTGGAATTTGCTACGCAAGTATCGCCATGGCAACAGATTATGATTGCTGGAAGGAGCATGAGGAAGTAGTAAGTGAAATTCTCTTTGGAACTTGTATGGCCTGGGTTTCCACGTGCTGTGTGAGCCAGTAAGAGAGTGTCTTAACTCTTTGTTTATATTACATTAGTTGCAGAAAGTGCCATTCTACCAGGTTTTAAAGTCAGCTTTTTATACACTGTCATTAGGTATTAACAGATTTTTTTCTGTAGTTCCCACTGGAAGAACAGAAATCTTCATAGAGAATAAAAAGACACTTTTATCCAAGGATCAACAGGGGAACAGTACATTGTAAACATGTAGGTGTGTTGCGAATTATATTGAGACTTGGCCCTTACTTTAAGGATAAAGACTTGGTTATAAGTTCTGTATGCTGTGCTACTGTTTATTATGTAGGGTGAGAACCCTACTATTACGTACCTCTTCCTGGTAAAAGGACTCTGTATTCATGTCTGTCTGTATTCCTGTTTGTCTCACCTACCTTGGCTGGGTACTGTGCTTGGTATAATAATACGACAGCAGACAGACAAGTCCATAAGGAGCCAACATTCTGGGTTTTGTGGGGCTGGGTAGAGGCCAAGCAAACCAATGTGAGAAGGCTCAGGGTTATAAAGAAATAGTGTGATAAGGTACAGAAGTACGTATCAAATTGGCCCAACCAAATACTTGAAATCCAGGAAGGCTTCCTGGTTTAAGTGTGATGGGAAAGATGGCCGTGCCTGAGTTGAGTGGAGAGGAGAGGAGGGAGAAGAGGGAGGCGGGGCCACATAGGCTGTGTAAGGATTTCAGATGGGAGGTCAATGAGGGTTTTTGGCAGGAAAGACAGCAAGATCCAGCTGGTATTTGAGGACACTGGGCCACTGAGGTCAGGCTTCCAAAACAAATATTTTCTTTGTGGAAAACTTTGAACATCTACAAAAGTAGAGTCTAGTATAATGAACTCCCAGTTACCATCACTGAGCTTTCCACAGTTATCAGCCATGTCAAATCTTGTTTTATTTATATGCCCCTACCCACTTTTCTCTCCCCTACCCTAATTATTTTGAAGTAAATTTTTCTAAAAGGCCTCTCTTTTAAAATAATTTTTTAAAACCACACCATTGTTGTATGAAAAAATATTGATATTAATTCCTTAATATAATCAAATGTCCAGATTGGTCACATTTTCCCTCGTTTTATAATTTTTAACTGTTCAAATCAGGATCCCTTATAATCCACACATTGCATTTGAACGATATGCCTCTTAAATCTTTTACTGTAATATTCTCCTCCCTTTTCATTCCTTGCATTTTACTTGAGAAAACCAGATCATTTGTCTTGTCATTTATCTCATTTTAAAAAGAGAAAGTGATAAAACTACAGCCAAGAAATTTTGAAGGAAGAAGTGCTGGGGTGGCGGTTCTGAACACACTTAGGGAAGGTGACATCTTCTCCAAAGGGACCTTACCACCATCTCAGGCTGCTTGTTTCACCATCCAATTTCATGTAAAATGGAGTCAGATATTCTAGCTGCCTGTCCATCCGTGGGTATGGATTTTGGGTCATAGATGAACACAGATTCTTTGCATGAATGTCTTATCCTGACTCCGCAGTGTAATAAACCGTTGCTGACAGCTAGGATGTTTGTTATGTAAGAGATTTGCAAATCCTGACTCAACAAAGTCTCTGACTTGGCAGCTTTGGTCACCTAAGGGACAGCTCAGCCTCATGATGTTGAGAAGCTGCTTCCAATTAATAGGAGACTCCAGCCTCTGCCACTCCGCAAGAGCAGATTGCTTCCTGCCTGTGGCTTTCTGCTCGGTCTAGTAACATTTGTCCCCCATGCAGAGCGAATGGTACTTTCGTTTAGTAGCCCACATGAGGTTTGGAAAACAGTCAGTTGGAGCTACTTCAGTTAAAAGCAAAAAAAAAAAAACCAACAAACCTAAGCTCTTTGTAAGTGGTAAGGCACGAAAGCAAATAACATTAAATGCCACCAGGAAAACACAGACAAAGATGGCATCATCTCAGTCAGCTATGTGTGTCATTGTGCTTTAAACCAGATGTGTAGCCTGGCATGGCAAAAAGGTTTTAGAGTTGCCTAAACCCTTCTTCAAATTCCTGTTGTTCTTTTTACTTGTAATACTGGTTGAGTTATTTAACCTGTTCGCATGGGTGGGGGTTGTGTAGTTACATTTCTGACCTTGCAGATTATTAGGAGATTTATTAGGAGATGAGATTATTAGGAGAATTAAGCCATATGATAAATGTAGCGCATCTAGTATAGTGCTGGCTCCTGAGAGGGTGGTCATCAGATGGTAGGTGTGATGGAATGGGGGAGGGGGATAGTTTCTGAAGAAAACTTCTCTGAGATTTAAGCTGGATGTTGAACAGAAGGTTAGAATTTATTGTGAGGAAGTTAGTAGAAAGGACATTTTGGGTGAAGAACAACAGCAGAAACAAAGAGAAAAAGGAGATCAGAATCTATATTAGTCACAAAGTGTGAGGAAAAGAGTAAAATACAAGGTAAATCTCTTGGATGCTTCATGACCCTGCATTTGAAGATTCATAGCTGGCCAGGCACCCAGCTAGCTGGTCACCACCTTGTGCTGTGATCCCCTCGCACAGTGATGGGACTCCCCTCTGCTACAGTGCTCATCATTTTGTTCTAAGCACATCTCAATGTTGTGGGAGGGGTCTGGACTTGATACTTCAGGAAACAGAAATGTGTAATCACTGTGCCCTGCCCCTGAATCTTGGGTTTCTTCTAAGCATAGTGAAACATGACAAGTACTCTTTCTGATCATCTGTTTTACACGTAACGTTTTTCAGCTTTCTTATTAAACAACTTTACTCAGAAACAATGGTAATGAACGTCCACGAATCCAACATCCAGCTTCAATCAGAAACATAACAACTTAAGGCCAATCATATTTCATCTATACTCTGATCCATAATTTTATCCATAAACATTTTAGGAAACATTTAACATAACCACATTACTGTTATCGCATTCCAACAATAATTGCTTAATACATCCAGGCAAAGTTCAATTTTCTAGTTATCTCAAATAGCATAAGTGATTTTTTTCTTCCAGGTATTTTTAAAAGATCAGGTAGGAACTCAAGAAGATGTTCTGTGAAAAGCAGGTCATTTGTCCTGTAGAGTTTCCCACCATCCAAATTGGTGAAATCATCTCCTTAGGGTGGTTTATCCAATTTCTCAGTGCTCTGTTATTTTCTGTAAATTTGCAGTAGGATCTAGAGATTTGATCATATTCGGTCATCATAATCCACAAGGAAGCTCATTAAAGTGGACTGTTTCTTTGTTTGGTTTGGGTTTTTTGGTTCTGTGATGTTAACAGCCCATCCATTAATTCACTGGGACTGTAAAATGGTTGATGCTTTGATTCCATCATTTTTCTTTACTAGCTGGAAGACTTCTCTAAAGAGAAATGTGCTTATCTTCTGATTTATCCAGTATAGCAACAGTTTTTAAAACTGGAATCCATTCTATGGACATGAGAAGAGCCACAATCTTTTTAGGCCATGCTAACACATTATATATCTGAGAAACTTTCTTGGATGCCATACTGAAAACCAGTAGTGCTTTTCAGAGATGTCATTGGGTTTCTCTAAGAGCTCTCCCTGATACATGCAGAGCTTGCACTCAGGGGATTGAAACTGGGGTAAACTGACTTTAACAGATCAGGTAGGAACTCAAGAAGATGTTCTGTGAAAAGCAGTGGAATTTTAAATTGCTGTTAACATCCCGTGTTGTTGTTTCTCTAGGTTTCTGTGGACCGGGTCTTAAAGACCCTGAAAGAAAATGCCAATAAAGCCAAAAGTTTACTTCTCACTACCATACCTCAGATAGGATCCACGGAATGGTCAGAAACCCTCCATAACATTAGGGTAAGTATCCTCAGCCATCTGTAAGCAGACACTTCCATAGACCCTCAGCTGCCTTTTTCTCTTAATTTGCATTTCACCCTTGGTCCATCTTCTTATGTATTTTATACTAGACTAGATGTTTTCTACAAGTTTTCATGCTATTTACTACTACTAACCATAAATGGAATAGATACACATTTTGGCTGGTAATGCAAGAGCACTGGAAGTTAAGGTGGGGAGAGTTTTATTATCTAGTCTACCAGGTTCTTAACATTGTCCTGCTTTGCAGTATATCCCTAAGTTTTACTTCAGAAGATCGGTAATATTTGCTCTGTACATGGATTACACTGCAGACAAGGCTGTTTTCTCTTTGGCAGATCCATGCAAAGTGTTGGCAGCCTTTAAAGCCAAAACACTGACAACAGCAATACTGAAATGGTGCCAGGGAATGTCTACTTACAGTTAATGCTGTGTCAAACTAAGACAGTAATTAATGATAAACAAGTGATGGGTTGCACATTGGTAGCTCTTCAATTCTAGTATTAATTCCCAGAATATAATTTGAACTGACTGCTGAGCTCAGAGATGTGTGGTTTTTAACTGGACATCTTGAGACTCTCTTGATTAACCACCTTGGATAAGAAGTTGCCTGAAATTGATCAGATGTTACATTCACCTAGTAGCCAGTATATCCTAAGGTCTCCTAGAACACATCTGCACTCTTAGGTCTTAAGAAAAGTAGTTGAGAGAGGATTCGAAAAGTTGATAAAAGCCCTCTCTACCTGAATTACTACCGAGGAGCCCTGGAATGAGAGCCACTGTTTTAGTGTGACAAGGACACTATGTGGTAGTAAATGATTGCCAGTTGCTGGGCATGGAGGTGCCAAGATTTGTAGTGTTTGCTGACTGCTGTGGTATAAATGCTCTTGCACGGCCGACTTCAAGCTACTAACATGAAGCCACTGGTAAGCTGGGAAGTGATGTACGTAATCAGGTTTTTACAAGCTGGTATAAGCAGGCTCCAGCACACCACTGTAATAATATGCCTCTCAGCCTTGAGGACTGACAAAGTCAGGAATATTGACATTTGTAATCTGTCTTCCCTACTAGACTTTAAATCCATAAGGAGCAGGAAACACATCCATTGGTTTCAGCCTATATACCCAGGAGATAAATGTTCTTTAATGAGTAAATGTTAAGCCCTTCCCCCCATGAAGTATTTCATCATAATTGAAATACAGGCAGCCCTTATTATAAGGATAAAGAAAAGGGGAACACAAAACAAATTCTAAGAATTGGAGAATGTCACTTTAAACTAGAAACAGTTACATTTAGCTAAACATAATGAGTGTAATGTGATAGAGCAGCATGACTTTGGCTTGTCTAAATAAACACACTGTTGATTGGCAGGAAATGTGACTCTACTTTTGCTGCTGCTGAGGGTATAACCTGCAAGATGGGATGGTGTGTTTTGGGTTTGTTTTTTTTCGTTTTTTTTTTTTTTTAGGTTTCTGACCCCATTTTGACCATAGTCCCTTGAACTTAAAGATAATTTGTCAAGCAATAAATTTATTATTTCAGCTGCATTTTTAAGTAAAGATGTATGGATAGTAGAAATTGGTGTTCTTTCTGTGACGCTTCTGAAAGTGTGTGTAAAATTGTGTGTTTCTGTATGTATGCATTTTTTAAGAGGGTCAATATGTGTAGAAAAGAGAAAATGAAGAATTGCTGCTCTAGACAAAATTAAGAATCATGGCCTCCATTCTATAGCATTAAGGAACACCATACTAATAATCCCTTATTCCAGGGCAGTATTTTCAGCTCTCTCAGCACAGAAGTGTGTATCATTAATTCACTACACTTAGTGAGCACCCACTCTATGTCAAGATATGTAAGACGCTGTAATGAAGAAGCTCCGATTCTATTTGGTGATACTAACGTAGAAATTTCAGTGACATTTTTCAGTGGAATAAGGCAAATGATGGAGGTTGCATAAACAACAATCCAGGCTAGAGGTTGGTGTATAAAATATGTCCTAGTGGATGTGAAGGCGGATGGAGATAAGTGAGAATCAGAACAGTCCTCTGAGATAAACATTCTGAACCTCACCTTACGTGAAAGAAGAATGAAGAACTAAAAGTTGGGAGTTACACTCAAAGTCCCATAATTTGTGCCTGCTTTCTTTCAGAAAATGGCCCAGTTTTCTGTTATGTTACCAAGACATTAAAATAGCATGGCTGCCCAGAAGACAAGGTAACCTTCTAACTCCAATCATTTGGGGAATTCCTGCTTGAGAAAACACAGAAGAGATATGCAGCTTCTGTGCCCTTGCCCCCTAAGGAAGAACAAGTGATAAGACAAGACATTGCTCACATCAGAGATGCCTTCTAAAAGACTTGGACTGCTTCAAATAACAGAAGGAAAGCAAATAACCAGAAAACATGGGGAAATATTTACACATTAGAAAAAAAGAAGACACCTTTCACCATTCCCCCAAATTTGTAACAGTAAAGGTAAGCAGTAACATTCCTATGTTGCCAAGGAATGTGAAGAAATAGCTCTTAGACTATTTATTGATGTGACTGTGAATTGGTATAATCTTTTTGGAGGGCATTTTGGTAAACTGTATCACAAGGCTTAAAAAATACCCTTTGTGCTGGTTACTTTACTCCTAGGAATTTATCTTTAAGAAATTATTAGCGATACATACAAATAATTATGTATAAAGAAGGATGTAGAACATAGTTTTAATAGCAGATATTCAAAACAATCTGAATATCCAACAACTGGAGGTAATCATGGTTAAGCTCTAATTAGATTGTGAAGCAGCCAACTGAACATCATGGTTTCACATAATATTTAACGTACTAAGGAAATTGTTGCTGTATAATATGAAATGGTGATATAGAAGCATTTTACAGTACTAAGTTTGTTTTAAATATGTACAAAGAATAGAAAGATACATACTCTTTTGTTATTATATTTGGGGGGAGGGATATTGGATAAATTTTTAATTTTCTTTATATTTTTCCATATCTTCACATTTTTCTACAATGAATATAATCAAATAGTGAAGTTTTAAAAATAAAAATGGGGGCTTCCCTGGTGGCGCAGTGGTTGAGAGTCTGCCTGCCGATGCAGGGGACACGGGGTCGTGCCCCGGTCCGGGAAGATCCCACATGCCACGGAGCGGCTGGGCCCATGAGCCATGGCCGCTGAGCATGCGCGTCCGGAGCCTGTGCTCCGCAGTGGGAGAGGCCACAACAGTGAGAGGCCCACGTACCGCAAAAAAAATAAATAAATAAATAAAATAAAAACTAAAAAAAATAAAATAAAAATGGGCTTAGAAAAATCCAGTTCTTGAAAACACACTGTTTCTGGTAATGCAGCAAAAGTTAAAATGGCAATACTAAGAGGAGTTCTGTTTGAGTTCAATCTTTATTTTTGTTAAAAAAGATAATTAATGACTGTATAGTCAGAACAATACTTGGGTTTGCAACAATGTGAGAAAAGCTGGGTGTTTAATATGGAGCTAATCTTAAATGATTTAAGAGACTGTATACACACATTATAGTGTGTCAGATATTCTTTAAATTGACATTTGATTTTTTGTTTCTACTCCTTTTTATGATTTGATGAATTATTTTCCATGAGTTGGTGATTTTTGTTTTTTAATAAAGAAAATGGAAACTTCTTATTGTTTTTTATTGTCAATTTTTTAGGAATGTGGTTTGTTTTCTTATCACAGGGAGATCATACTTCCCTCAAAATTACTCCTTCTCACTGTGGTCTGTTACTGGGTCCTTTAGTGATGTATCTCGTCTGTTTGAAGAGATTGTAGAATGAATGTGTTTGTGTCTAAGAAACTGTCTTCAAGATAATAAGCTGCTAATTGTAAACAATAAACTAGTTACCCACCCTTCAGCATTAATACTAAGCTGTCTGGGTTACATGTGAGTATGGCTCTTGGATTCTCAGATGCAGTAGTTTCAACTCTGCATATGAGGGAGCCACAGAGGACCTGATGGGTCTGAACCTAAGGTTCTCTGGCTCCATACCCCATGATTGTTTTCACTACCCTGTAATATATGCTATGCCTTACTTTCCTTCATTTTTGGTAGGTGTCTGAGGATGTCAAGGCCAAAATGTGGGCATTTTTCTTGTTGCCTTCCCAAAGTACAGTGCTTCCCAAGTTAAAGAAGTTCTTTTCTCGATCCAGTAGCCTTTTCTTGCAGCCTCATTTTTAGACTTCTCAAATGGAGTACATGGTACTCTTGTTTTGTTACCCATCATTCACTCCTTAAACAAAGCCAATAATATAATTTTTCTCCTACCTCATTCTTGAGGACTTTGCTGACCATTTCTTCCCAGAACACTTCCACTTCTATGATTCTTCACTCCTTTTCTTAGCTACAAAAATAAGTGAACACTGTGATCAGTTTTGAGCATTTCGAAGTTTCCCCAGTGGATTATGGGCATAATGGAAAAGTTCTAGCTTAGTGACTTAGCCCCTTGGAAGAGTGCTGAGTTACTAATTAGTACATCTGCATCTATTTAGAAATGTGTATTGGCATTGTGAGCTGCTTATTTTTGTTCTGCATTGTTGTTCATGATTTTGACAATTAGATAACCAGAACAGTTCATATTCAGTGTTAACCAAAAAGAGTGGAGAAGGATGGAACAGTAGGCTTACATTTGAGACCTGAAAATACTTCGCAAATTAGCCTCAGTGCATCCTGGAGTTGTTCATAATAGGCCAAAGCTTAAGAACGGCTAAAATTCTCAGTGGTGTGGGGCGGGGCGGGGGGGGGGTCTAAATAAGGTACATTCATTCAAATAAATAACATCTTTATGTGCCAGTATAAAACAATGTCGGTGATAAAAGTGGAAACCAGAGAAATGTGTAAAGTAAAATAATGCAGTTTGTGTGGGTGTGTGGATAGCATATTTATGCTTTATGTCCACAGAGTTTCTGGAAAGAAGCTGAGTGATAACCTCTGAGGTACAAGCCAAGGGACCTACTGTCTACCTCGTACCTTTCTGTACTCTTTGGACTTTTTACCATAGGCATCTTATCTACTCTTGGTTTATTCATTTTGAGGCATGGAGAATAGGGGAGGCCTTGCTCTATAGCAGTTTATATAAAATAACCTCTTTAACCTGACATTGAATTCTGCGAGGTCATGTCCGGGACAGTGTGTCTACTTCTGGGCACAACACTTTCAGGGGAACTCTGACCACCTGAAAAGCACCGAAAGAAGTGTATGGGAACTGGGAAGACCATGCCACGTACATAATGGTTAAAGGGACTGAGTATGTCTAACTATTTAAGAGAAAATCTTATGTGAGCATTTCAAATATTTAAAGGGCTGTTCAGTTCTGGACTAACTTCTCTCACTACTGATAAGCCTCCATAAAAGCAGGAAACATCTTTTTTACTTATTATGGGATCCTTTGTTCCTTGTACTTAGCACAAGATCAGTGAATATCTGCGTAAGTGAAAATCTGATCCTATTTTTCCTACATAAAACCTCCATCAGCTCTTCATACACCTCCTCCTCCGTCTTCACTTTCAGCAAGTGACTTCAGTTCTCTCTTCACTGACAAAACTGAAGCATCAGCAGACAACTTCCAGGCATACCCCCATTACCCTCCCCCAAGCTCTTTTCCCCTCTGTTGTCTTTTCTGACAATACACATATTAGCAGCACCTGGAGGGCTTCTTAAGCCAGACTGCATGATCCCACCCTAGAGTTTCTTTTTTAGAAGTCATCAGTCTGGGACATAGTAATCTGAGGTTTGTAGCCATCTTGAAATTGTGCACACATTTCAGTACTGGTGTCTCAGTCCCCCTTTCTGTGTTTTGGATCTTCCAGCCTCTGCTGAGCTTGTTGATTGCTGCTCCCAACATAACCCATTCCACTGGTGGACAGGGGATGGTTAGAAAGAATTCTTTTTCTTAAATTTTGAATTGAAGTTAATCTACCTGTAACTTTCATTTGTCCCTCTTTGGAACTACTAGGGAGCCATCTAATCTCTTCCACACAACACAATTCTAATATTGGATGACAGCCTGTCCTTCCAAGAGACGTTTTGCCTGAACATCTTTAGTTCTTTTTCTTTTCCAGTGTTATTGAGATATAATTGACATTCAATATTGTAAGTTTAAGATAGCATAATGACATATGTATATATTGCAAACTGATTAGTTAACATCCATCACCTCATACAGTTACAGAAAAAAAATGTTTTTCCTTGTGATGGGAACTTTTAGGATCTGCTCCCTTAGCATCTTTCAAATATACCATAAAGCGTTATTAACTATAGTCATCATATTGTACATTACATCCCCGGTACTAACTTATAACTGGAAGTTTGTACATTTAACCACCTCCACCTAATTCCCCTACCCTCCACCTCCTGCCTCTGGCAACCACAAATCCGATATCTGTTTCTATGAGTTTAGTGTTCTGTTTTATTTAAGATTCCACATATAAATGAGATGAATAGTATTTGTCTTTCTCTATCTGACTTATTTCACTTACCATAATGCCCTCAAGGTCCATCAGTGTTGTTACAAATGGCAGGATTTCGTTCTCTTTATGGCTGTACCATATTCCACTGTTTATATACATACCACATTTTCTTTATTCATCCATCAATGGGTACATAGTTTGTTTCCATGTCTTGGCTGTTATGAATAATACTGCAATGAACATGGGGGTGCAGATATCTCTTCAACATGGTGATTTTGTTTAATTTTTTTGAGAACCTCCATACTGTTTTTCATAGTGGCTATACCAATTTACATTCCCACCAACCTTGCACAAAGGTTCTCTTCTCTCCACGTCCTTGCCAGCGTTTCTTATCTCTTTTTTTTTTTTTCTGATAGCCATTCTGACAAGCCTGATGTGTTATCTCATTGTGGCTTTGCACTGCCCTAATGTTGAGGACCTTTTCATGTACCTTTTGGTCATCTGAATATCTTGGGAAAATGTCTATTCAGGTCCGTTGCCAATTTTTCAGTGAGATGATTATTATTATTATTATTTGCTATTCAGTTGTACGGGTTTTTATATATTTTGAATGTTAACCCCTTATCAGATACATGATTTGCAAATATTTTCTGCCATTCTGTAAGCTACCGTTTCATTTTGTTGATCGTCTCTTTTGACTTTCAGAAGCTTTTAACTTGGATGTGGTCCCATTTGTTTATTGTTCATTTTGTTGTTTGTGCTTTAACTGTCATAGCCAAAAAATCATTGCCAAGACCCATGTCAACAAATGTCTTTCCTGTGTTTTCTTCTAGGAGGTTTGTGGTTCCAGGTCTTACATTTAGGTCTTTAATTCATTTCAATTTAATTTTTGTGAGTGATGTAGGTATAAAATAGGGCTTCAGAGTTTCTGATTCAAGAGGTCTGGGATAGGGCCTAATAATGTACATTTCTAATAAGTTCCAGGTGACCACACTTTGAAAACTGCTATCATAGATGTTTTTCCCTGCTCATCCACTTACTAGATCTTGTAACATCACTCTGGCACTTGCCCCTTTCTCCATAATCAAACTGCCCCTCATTACTGGATCACTGCATCTCAATGCACAAATTTGCTGTTATTTCTGCTATTAAAAAAATACTTCTTGACCACAATTCTCTCTACTATTTGTCTTAATGCTTTGACTTTCATTGAAATATAACCTCTTGAAGAGCTATCTATTTTCACTGCCTCCAATTCATCTTCATTCTTTTTTTAAAAAATAAATTTATTTATTATGTATTTTTGGCTGCATTATGTCTTCGTTGCTGCACACAGGCTTTCTCTAGTTGTGGCGAGCAGGAGCTAGTCTTCGTTGTGGCGCACGGGCTTCTCTTGTTCCAGAGCATGGGCTCTAGGTGAACAGGCTTAGTTGATCTGCAGCATGTGGGATCTTCCCAGACCAGGGATCGAACCCATGTCCCCTGCATTGGCAGGTGGATTCTTAACCACTTTGCCATCAGGGAAGTCCCATCTTCATTGTTTCTTCAGCCCACTCCAAATCAAATTTTGCCAGCATCTCACTTCCAATACCACAAAAATTATACTTCAGGTCACTTGTATTAAAGCTATTGGTCAATTCTGACTTCACCCTTGTCCTGTCAGCAGCATTTGATACATTTTATCCCTTCCTGCTCTTTAATAAGCTTTCTTCATGTAGCTTCCAAAGACGCCACACTCGGTTTTTCTTCTACCTCAACAGCTGCTATTCAGTCTTCTTTGCTGGTTCCTCCTCTTCTCCCTGATCTCAATCTTTGGATTTTGTATCTTCACTCATTCCTTGGTGACCATTTCTCATCTTCCCCCCCAGATCTGCTCTCCCAGCACAGTTGTTGGCAGTTTATTCATCCAGTTCCTCAGACCAAAAACATGGAGTCATCCTGGCCTCTTCAAAACCCACATTCACACCAGGAAAACCTTATTCACTCTACCATCAAAACATATCCAGAAACTGACTATTTCTCATGATATCTACTGCTTCTACCCTGCTCTGAGCTGCTCTCATTTCTCACCTGAATACTGAAATAACCTTCTAACTGGTCTTCCAGCTTCTACCCTTTTCCATGGGAGCAGCACCTGTCCTTTCTCTCTCTGACTTCCTCTCTTACTAACACCCTCTAACTCACTCTGCTCCATACCACCAACCTTGCTTTTCCTACAACACACCATGCCTTCTCCTTGAGTACTTGCTTGGTGTCCCTTCTTCCTGGAAAACTCTTGCCCCAGATAACCACGTGGCTCACACTAGCACCTTCTTCAAATCACTGTTCAAAATATGCCTCAGTGGGTCAACCCCAACCATCCTACTTTAACGGAAAGCAAGAATCCTCACTCTACACGCCCAGCACTTCTGAGAAGAATTACCTGGCTCAACTTTTTTTTTCCCCATAGCTCTTAACATTCCCAACATACTCTAGTATGTTATTTGTGTTTGCTTCTTCGCTGACCCTCCTGCTTTCTCTAAAATGTAAACTCTGCAGGAATTTTGTCATTCACTGATACACATCCCAAATGGCCGGAACAGTGTCTGGCACTTAGTAGCCTTTCAGCCAATACTTTTGAATGTACGGTTTCCCCTTCCTTATCACAAGCGCTGCATGTTCTAACATGTTATGGCTTACTCCAGCCTCTTCTCTCACTTCCCATATCTCATGGCAGTCTAGATCAGAGCTATCCTATAGAAATATAATGTGCACCAATATATAATTGCAAATCTTCTAGGAGTCACATTTAAAAAGTAAAAAGAGATAACTGAGGAGCTGTTCAGCAGCAGCTGCTGCCTCCTGCCTTCCTTTGCCACCACCACCCCACAGCATAGCAGAAGAGACAGACCCTGGCACTGTAAGTGTGGACAGCCAGCCCTCAGCCCCAGCAGCTAGTTCACTGCCTCCAGCCCAACGATTCTGAAAACCATTCCTCACTGGAAAGAAAAACCCCTTTTGAGAGGAGACAAGAAGGTGGAGTAGAAGGAAGTGAGCTCACCTCTTCTTATGGAAACACCAAAATCACAACTAACTGCTGAAAAACCACTGACAAAAAAAATACTCTACATCCAAAGACAAAGAAGAAGTCACAACAAGATGGTAGACAGGGTGCAACTGCGATAAAATCAAATCCCTACACACTGGGTGCATGACCCACAAACTGGAAAATAATTATACCACAGAAGTTCTTCCACAGGACTGAAAGTTCTGAGCCCCCACATCAGCCTCCCCAGCCTGGGGCTCTAGCAATGGGAGGAGGAGCCCCCAGAGAATCTAGCTTTGAAGGCCAGTGAGGTTTAATCACAGGATTCCACAGGACTGGGGGAAACAGAAACTCCACTCTTATAGGGTGCACGCATGGTCACTTGCACACCAGGACCAAGGGAAAAAAGTGGTAACCTCATCAGAGACTGGGCCAGACTTACCTGCTAGTATTAGAGGGTCTCCTGTGGAGGTGGAGGGTAGCTGTGGCTCGCTGCAGGGACAAGGACACTGGCGGCAGTAGTTCTGGGGAGTACTCATTGGCGTGAGCCCTCTTGGAGGCCACCATTTTCTCACCAAGACTGGGCCCCACCCAACAGCCTGTAGGCTCCAGTGCTGGGATGCCTCAGGCCAAAATACCAACAGGATGGGAATACAGCCCAACCCATCAGCAGACAGGCTGCTTAAAGTCTTCCTGAGCACACAGCTTCCTGCTAAACGCACTCCCTGACACAGCCCTGCCCACCAGAGGGACAAGACCCTGCTCCACTCACCAGTGAGCAGGAACCTGTCCCTCCCATTAGGAAGCCTGCACAACAAGCCTCTCAGACAGCCTCATCCACCAGGGGATAGCCATTAAAAGAAAGAACTACAACCCTGCAGCCTGTGGAACACAATCTGCAATCACAGAAAGTTAGACAAAATGAGATGGCAGAGGAATATGTCCCAGATAAAGGAACAAGGTAAAACCCCAAAAGGACAACTAAGTGAAATGGAGATAGGCAATCTACCTGAAAAAGAATTCCGAGTAACGATAGTAAAGATGATCCAGGATCTCAGAAATAGAATGGAGGCACAGATGGAGAAGATACAAGAAATGTTTAACAAAGACCTAGAAGAACTAAAGAAGAAACAAATAGAGATGAATAATACAATAACTGAAATGAAAACTACACTAGAAGGAATGAATAGAATAACTGAGACAGAAGAACGGATAAGTGATCTGGAAGAGAGTGGTGTCTTTATTCTGCTGCGGAACAAAGTAAAGGAAAAAGAAAGAAAAGAAATGAAAACAGTCTAAGAGACCTCTGGGACAACAGTAAATGCACCAACATTTGCATTATAGGTGTCCCAGAAGGAGAACAAAGAGAGAAAGGGCCTGAGAAAATATTTGAAGAAACAGTAGCTGAAAACTTCCCCAACACAGGAAAGGAAACCCTCACCCAGTTTAGGAAGTGCAGAGAGTCCCAGGCAGGATAAACCCAGGAAGGAACATACTGAAACATGTGACAATCAAATTGACCAAGATTAAAGACGAAAAAAATATTAAAATCAACAAATAACATACAAGGGAACTCCCGTAAGGTTATCGGCTGATTTCTCAGCAGAAACTGCAGGCCAGAAAGGCACAATATATTTAAAGTGAAGAAAGTGAAGAAACTACAACCAAGAGTACCCAGCAAGGCTATCATTCAGATTCGACAGGAAAATCAAAAGCTTTACAGACAAGCAAAACCTAAGAGAATTCAGCACACCAGACCAGCTTTGCAACAAATGCTAAAGGGAATTCTCTAGGCAGAAAAGAAAAGGCCAAAGCTAGAAACAAAATTATGAATGGATGGAAAAGCTCACCAGTAATGGCAAACTTACAGTAGAGATAGGAAATCATCTGCAGACAAATATGATATCAAAATCAGCAATTGTGAGGGGAGCACAAATGCAATAAACTGGAAATGCATTTGAAATTAAAACAGCAGCAACTTAAGACAATCTTGTTCATATACAGACTGCTGTATCAAAACCTCATGGTAACTGCAAACTGAAAATCTACAGTAGATACACACACACACACAAAAAAAGGAATCCAAACACAACACTAAAGATAGTCAAATCACAAGAGAAGAGAACAAAAGAGGATGGGAAGAAAAAAGACCTATAAAAACAAATCCAAAACAATTAACAAAATGACAGTAAGAACACACATATCAATAATTACATTAAATGTAAATGAATTAAATGCTCCAACCAAATGACACAGACCAGCTGAATGGATACAAAAACAAGACCCATATATATTCTGTCTAAAAGAGACCCACTTCAGATCTAGAGACACATACAGACTGAAAGTTAGGGGATGGAAAAAGTTATTCCATGCAAATGGAAGTCAAAAGAAAGCTGGAGTAGCAATACTCATATCAGACAAATAGACTTTAAAATACTGTTACAAGAGACTGTTACAAGAGACAAAGAAGGACACTACATAATGATCAAGGGATTAATCTAAGAAGAAGATACAACAATTGTATATATATATATGTACCCAACACAGGAGCACCTCAATACATAAGGCAAATACTAACAGCTATAAAAGGAGAAATCAACAGTAACACAATAATAGTGGGGGACTTTTAACACCCCACTATTATCAGTGGATAAATATCCAGACAGAAAATAAGGAAACACAGGCCTTAAATTATATATTAGACCAGATGGACTTAACTGATATTTATAGAGCTTTCCATCCAAAAGCAGCAGAATACACATTCTTCTCAAATGCACATGGAATATTCTCCAGGATTGATCACATGCTGGGCCACAAAGTGAGCCTTGGTCAATTTAAGAAAACTGAAATCATACCAAGCATCTTTTCCAACCACAATGAGATTAGAAATCAACTACAAGAAAAAAACTTTAAAAAACAACAAAACACGTGGAGGCTAAAAATTATGCTACTAAACAATCAATGGATCACTGAAGAAATCAAAGAGGAAATCAAAAAATATCTAGAGACAAATGAAAATGAAAGCACAACGATCCAAAACCTATGGGATGCAGCAAAAGCAATTCTAAGAGGAAAGTTTACAGCAATATAATCTTACCTCAGGAAACAAGAATAACCTAAAATAACCGAACCTTACACCTAAATCAACTAGAGAAAGAAGAACAAACAAAACCCAAAGTTAGTAGAAGGAACAAAATCATAAAAATCAGAGCAGAAATAAATGAAATAGAGGCAAAGAAAACAATACAAAAGATGAATGAAACTAAAAGCTGGTTCTTTGAAAAGATAAACAAAATTGATAAACCTTTAGCCAGACTCATCAAGAAAAAGAGGGAGAGGGCTCAAATCAATAAAATTAGAACTGAAAAAGAAGTTAAAGCTGTCACCACAGAATACAAAGGATCATAAGAGACTACTACAAGCAACTAAGTGCCAATAAAATGGACCTAGAAGAAATGGACAAATTCTTAGGTACAATCTCCTAAGACTGAACCAGGAATAAATAGAAAATATGAACAGACCAATCACAAGTACTGACATTGAAACTGATTTTAAAATTCTCAATAAACAGAAGTCCAGGACCAGATGGCTTCACAGGCAAATTCTATCAAACATTTAGAGAAGAGTTAACACCTATCTTTCTGAAACTCTTCCAAAAATTTGCAGAGGAAGGAACACTCCCAAACTCATTCTATGAGGGAACCATCACCCTGATAACAAAACCAAACAGATATCACACAAAAAAAGAAAATTACAGGCCAATATCACTGATGAACACAGACACAAAAATCCTCAACAAAATACTAGAAAACTGAATCCAACAATACATTAAAAGGATCACACACCATGATCAAGTAGGATTAAAATCAGGAACAAGACAAGGATGTCCACTCTTGCCACTTGTATTCAACATAGTTTTGGAAGTCCTAGCTATGGCAATCAGAGAAGAAAAAGCAATAAAGGGAATCCACATTGGAAAAGCAGACGTAAAACTGTCACTGTTTGCAGATGACATGATACTATACATAGAAAATCCTAAAGATGCTACCAGAAAACTACCAGAGCTCATCAATGAATTTGGTAAAGCTGCAGGATACAAAATTAATACACAGAAATCTGTTGTATTTCTATACACTAACAACAAAAGATCAGAAAGGGAAATTAAAGAAGCAATCCCATTTACCATTGCATCAAAAAGAATAAAACACCTAGGAATAAACCTACCTGAGGAGATAAAAGACCTATACTCCAAAAACTATTACAATTCAGATGAAAGAAATCAAAGATGACACAGATAGAAAAATATACCTTGTTCTTGGATTGGAAGAATCAATATTGTCTAAATCACTATACTACCCAAAGCAATCTACAGATTCAATGCAATCCCTATCAAATTACCAATGGCATTTTTCATAGAACTAGAACAAAAATTTTTTAATTCGTATGGAGACACACAAGACCCCGAAGAGCCAAAGTAATCTTGAGAAAGAAAAACAGAGCTGGAGGAATCAGGCTCGCTGACTGCAAACTATACTACAAAGCTACAGTTATCAAAACAGTATGGTCCTGGCACAAAAACAGAAATATAGATCAATGGAACAGACAGAAAGCCCAGAAATAAACCCACGCACCTATGGTCAATTAATGTACAACAAAGTAGGCAAGTCTATACAATGGAGAAAAGACAGTTTCTTCAATAAATGGTGCTGGGAAAACTGGACAGCCTCATGTACAAAAATGAAATTAGAACACTCTTTAACACCATACCCAAAAATAAACTCAAAATGGATTAAAGACCTAAGTGTTAGACCCGATACTCTAAAACCCTTCGAGGAAAACGTAGGCAGAACACTCTTTGACATAAATCACAGCAATATCTTTGTTTTGATCCATCTACTGAAGTAATAGAAATAAAAACCAAAATAAACAAATGGGACCTAATTAAACTCAAAAGCTTTTGCACAGCAAAGGAAACCATAAACAAAATGAAAAGACAACACACAGAATGGGAGAAAATATTTACAAACACTGCTACCAACAGGGGATTAATCTCCAAAATTTACAAACAGCTCATCAGGCCCAATATCAAAAAAAGAAACCATGCCATCAAAAAACGGGCAGGAGACCTAAATAGACATTTCTCCAAAGAAGACATACAGATGGCCAAGAGGCACATGAAATGCTGCTCAACATCACTAATTATTAGAGAAATGCAAATCAAAACTACAATGAGATGTCACTTCACACCAGTCAGAATGGCCATCATAGTAAAGTCTAGAAACAACAAATGCTGGAGAGGGTGTGGAGAAAGGGAACCCCTCCTACACTGTTGGTGGGAATGTAATTGGTACAGCCACTATGAAGAACAGTATGGAGGCTCCTTAAGAAACTAAAAATAGAGCTACCATATGATACAGCAATCCCACTCCTGGGCATATATCCAGAGAAAAATACGGTTTGAAAGGTTACATGCATCCCAGTGTTCATTGCAGCACTGTTTACAATAGCCAAGACATGGAAGCAACCTAAATGTCCATTGACAGATGAATGGATAAAGAAGAAGTGGTACATATATACAATGTATTATTACTCGGCCATTAGGAAGAAGGAAATAAGGCCATTTGCAGCAACATGGATGCACCTGGAGACTATCATGTTAAGTGAGAAAGACAAATAGTATGTGATATCGCTTATATGCAGAATCTAAATAAAAATGACACAAATGAACTTATTACAAAACTGAAACAGACTCACAGACTTAGTGAAAGAACTTATGGTTACTGGGGTAGGGAGGGTGTGGAGGGAGGGACAGACTGGGAGTTTGGGATTGACATGTACACACTGCTATATTTAAAATAGATAACCAACAAGGACCTACTGTATAGTACAGGAAACCCTGCTCAATACTCTGTAATAACCTAAATGGGAGAATTTGAAAAAGAATAGATACCCATATATGTATAACAATCACTTTGCTGTACACAAACTAACACAACATTGTTAATCAACTATACTCCAATAGAAAATAAAATTTTTTTCAAAAAGTAAAAAGAAACAGGTGAAATTAATTTACTTAACCTAATATATCCAAAATATTATGTCAACATATAATTAATATTAAGAAGTTATGAAATTTTACACATTCTTTTACAAATACTAAACCTTTGGAATCTGGTGTGTATTTTATACCAACTTTACACCACAATTTGGATTCTAAATTGTCATCAGAAATATTCGATCTGTATTTAAATTTAATAAAATTTACTTTCAGAAAGTAGGTTCACATGTTGTTAGTTGTTCCAAGTATACTGAAGCGGATGTTAATTTTTAAGCTTAAGTTAATAAAATTAAATAAAACTAAAATTCAGTGTCTCAGTCGCATTTGCTATATTTCAAGTGTTCAACAGCTGCATGTGACAAAGGGCTACCATAGTGGACAGAGCAGTTCTTGGCCTTGCAGCTCCAAGCAGTCTGCGCCCCCTCTTGCCTCTGGCCCTTTTCAACTGCAGTCTCTCCACCTGGAAGAGGGTCCTCTTTGCTCCATCACCACCCCTCTTCATTTGGCTCATTTGCTGTCTGTCTCTCCTCTGTGTTCCACAAACACCCTGTTCTATTACAGTACGTTGTCACACTGTTATTATGGATTGGCCACAAAGTTCATTCGGGTTTTTCCTTAACATCTTAAGGAAAAGCCCAAACGAACTTTGTGGCCAACCCAATATAATTGTCTGATTCAATGTCTATTTAGCGTAGTGACTTACACATGAGAGTTACTATGTATAATTGTTAAATAAATGTATAAGCCCATGACATTTCTGCCTACTGAAATTTCAGTCATCCTTTCATTTCTAGTTCAAATCACTTCTCCCTAGGAACTCTAGGCAGACCAGCCCACAGTAAACAGTCTCTCCTTTGTACTCCCAAACTACTTGAAGTCCATATTACTCACAGACCATTTATTAGAATGGTTTTACTTATGTACAAATTCTACTCCCCCAACTAGATAACGAACACTGGAAGAGCAGGAATTCTGGAAAAGAAAATTACCTACATATTAGGTGTTCACAAAATTATTAAATGTATTGCCTGGTTTGAATCTTGTGTCTGGTAATTGCATTTTCCTGGATAATCCAATGAAACTTTTTTTTCTTGTTTTAACTATGATGTTAAAGCCTACTTTCTTTCAGGGACTTCCCTGGTGGTCCAGTGGCTAAGACTCTGCGCTCCCAATGCAGGGGGCCTGGGTTCAACCTCTGGTCAGGTAATTAGATCCCACATGCTGCAACTAAGAGTTTGCATGCTGCAACTAAAAGATCGTAGATCCCGAGAGTCACAACTAAGACCGTAGAAGATCGTAGATCCCGAGAGTCACAACTAAGACCCAACGCAGCCAAATAAATTAATTTAAAAAATAAACCCTCCTTTCTTTCCACCTTTTGACTGGATTTTAAAAGCAATATTTCATAAAGAAAAACTACTTTCTGAATGACTCCATCTACATGTATATGTAGTAAATCATTCATCAAAATATCTTTTGTCTCACAAACTTCTTCATTCATCTGGAATTGGTCAGATCTGATTCATTGTCTAGTCTATCAGTACAGGGTATGTGTCCATCTCTCTGAAGATAAAAGTAATCAATCATTCATCAAAATGTTGTTATATACCAACCTTGTTCATTTCATTTATCAGTGATGAGCTAGATCCTAAATAATCAATTAAGAACAAAGCTTATTTCTCCCTTTTGCAAAAAGGTATCCTTCAGTCGTCAGGCTAAAGGGGAAAAGAGCAAACCAAACTATAAAACTGCTGCCAAATCTGCTCTGTGTGATTTACTGCAAGCATTAAAAATCTCTTCTCTGTTTCTCTACCAGATTGGAAAAGAGAAGAAAGACGAGTGGGTTCAGTTATCATAAATAAATCAGAGCTTCTCAGCTTCTCACATGTTTTATCAACATAGTCCTAATTAAGAACCCCTGAGGCAAAGCGGGACCTGCCTGTGGGTAGATATGAGCCTGGAGACCCACTCCCTGTAATTGTTCCATTCATGATAACGATCATGGTGTTCTGGCATGACAGAAGCCAAAAGTCTACACTTTCCAGGAGAATGAATGAATGTATGTATCTTATTTTGGTGCCTCAATTAGTATTAATAGAGCCCTTTTCCCCATTCTCTCCTATTTTCCCAACTAATGCCCCCTTGTTATCTTAGCAGAGGTGGGGATTAATCAGGGTATAATATAGTTGAAAAACACCTAGGGTGGAGGGAATTAGGAATTCTGGGTATTGAATTTTGAGTTGGCAAAAAAATTATATAACGTTCTGTTGCCTTGACAATTATTTACATCTTTCAGGGGTTGTTCATCTTGTCATGTACTTTGTCTTCCCAAGGACATTATAGGTTTCTATAAATTGTGGAGTGATTTAGGTGCCACTCCCAAAAGCCTGGCACATGCCTTACACCTAATGAGCAACCAATTAATTGTTATTGGTTTTACCTCAATCAGTAGTTTAAACTGAACAGACTTGGAAATTGAACAACTAATCATATCAATAAGATCCTGAAAAAATGGTTTTTGAAAAAGAACAAACACTGAAACACATAAGTATTTCAGAATTCAGCATATAACTGAAAAAAAGATATGCTTGATTTCATAGGTATTTTGTTGTAAAGCACATTTCTTCACAATAAAAAAAAAAGCATCTGAATGCTTTCTTTTAAGGGAAAATGAACAGGAAATTGTCAGTGTTTTCAAACCATGCCCTCAGTTTCACAGATGATCCAAAATTAAAAAGTCTACACATCAGAAAGTGATGATGCACTCGTTAACTACTCTTTTTGGCCTCACTTTAGTTTACAAATTCCCTCCCTGTAATAATCAAGATTACAAAGCCAAAGTAGTAAGTAATAGGAAAGTCAATTCCAAATATATGCAAAAATACAAAAAACAGTAATTAACTTTATCCATCACCCATCTTCAAGAATTATCATCTCATAGCCAATTTGTTTCTTCTATACTCCTACCCACTATTCTCCTCCCATGTTCTTTTGAAGCATTTCACATATATAATTTCATCACTGAATATTTCACTGTTACTTCTAAAGGATAAGTATTTTGAAGACAGCCACAACACTGCTAGTACACATAAAAATGAATAAAAATTCCTTAATGTCAACTATGCACAGAATACTCAAAAGTTCAAATGTTTCATAAATGCCATTTTTTTACACATTGTTTATTTGAATCAGGAGGCAGTTAAAGTCCACACATTGCAATCCGTTGATATGTAGTTTATGTTTCTTTTAAATCTCTGTGTTTACTCTCCCTCTCTTGCTGGTCCTTTCACTCTTCCTTTCTCCCCTCTTCCAATCTTTCATATGCACTCTTTCTCCTTACAGTTTATTTGAAGAAACCCAGTTGTTTGTCCTTGAGAGATTTATATAATCCAGATTTTTGTAACTGCATCCCCATAGCATAATTTAATATAATCCTCGATCCTCTGTACTTCCTCTAAATTGCTAAGTTGAATCTAGACAGGTTGTTTTTCAAAGCTACTTCAGAGGAGGTGGCGTGCTCTTCCATCAAGGGCCACATAATGTCTCATCTGTCTTGGATTTAGCACCCTCAGCTTTTAATGCCTCTATCCATCAATTTAATATGAGTTTCTAAAAAAATGATATTCTAATTCAAAGTTACCTCCATTTAAATACATGAAAAGACAGATGACAGCCTCCTTATTTTAAGGTTGAAAACATCTTAGTTTACACAGACAGAGCATTTCATAAAATTTAACAGTCATTCATGCCAAACAAGCTTAGTAAACAAGAAATCAAAATTCCTTAGAATTTAAGAACGGGTCAGATATACACTATAAAATACACATTGGATAAATGATTAAGAACAAAGCCATAGGAAAAGAAAACAAGAAAAAAATGACTCTACTTTAACATACAAGGCAGATTTAATTTAAAAAATACTAAATAGTACTGAAGGAAATTTGAAATATAATCAATAAAATTAGAAACTCAAAAGAGAGTTATATAGAGTTGGAGAGATAATTCATGAGCTGGATTATGAACTAAAAGGGAAACCCAGGATGTACGGAGAAAGAGATGGAAAATATGACAGCATGAAACATAAAGTGTAGCAGAAATTCTAACAAAGATCTTATTAAAGAGAATGCATTTTCCAGAAAGAGGAAATAAAGAGAGTGGGTGGTGTGACTCTGATCTCCAGCTTTACAGCATGAGGAACTCTGTGGATTCACTCACCAGTGAAACTAGTGAAAATTATTTTAAAACAACCAGTTAAAATCTCTGGACATGGCTGAAGGACATATACAGCAAATATAGAAACACACATTCAAGAAAATTTTCTACAATTTAAGAATATTGAGAGTCTCTGGTATTTGAACTGAGATCTGCTTCCTCCTTCCTCCCTCCTCCCTCCTAACTCAGCAAGAGGGAAACTTTACTCCAGACTGGATACAGCCAAGAACGCAGGGATCCAGCTCTCAGTTTGAGGGATACAATCCCAGGACAGGCAGTATGTTAGTATTTCTTTTCCTACCCCCACCTATCTGTTACTGAGGCTAAGTTATGGGCAAGTGTAGGTGAGAGGTGGCTCTCTCTTCCTCTGCCCAGCCCCCAAGAAGGCTGTATCCTGGGTGTGGTGCTGATGAGAATATTGAGCCCCAGTCATCATTCTCCTGGTTTGTAAAGCGGTGATTCTGTGCTGCAAGAGTCAAACAAAAAGATCTGAAGGTATCGTCCCCTCCCCACCACCACTGAGCACTCAGCTCCTAAATTGGGAGTGTCACTGACAGAGAAGCTTGCCATTGTCCCCTCTTCCACCTCCATAGCCATAACTCAGAGATTTTGCCTTGAGGGAGAGCAGGTCATAAACCAGGGAGCTATTCTCTTCCAAAAGGAACTGACTTCATTTGCAACAGAGTGTGGAGAAGTTCAAGCCTACCGGTGCTCTCAACTTTAGTAGAGGTTGTGGTAAGGGCAATTGGGGTATTGGTAGAATCACTGGACATAAAAGCTAAACTGTAAACTGGCTAGTTTGTGTGAGAGAATCTGGGAAGGACATAGCTGGGCAGAGACTGCCTGAAGTCAGAAAAAAATCTCAACAGACTTCCAGAACTATCCCTTCAAAGGATTCTGAATTTCACTGGTTCAGCTGGTGAGCAATTTACGCACCAGGGCATTGTTGAAAGTAATTAAACAATCACCTAGCAATTAGTAGAGTTCAACATCTGGCTAAGGTCAGGGACAGAGTCAGCCAAAGAGAACCCAAAAAAAACCACTGTTAACCCAGGGTGACTGTAGACATAACCCAAGAATATGCTCCCTGAGGAGCAATATCAGAACTTACCAGTGCAAGAGAGAAATAGACTCTACTAAAATAGTACAGCCAGTTACTTGACCAATAAGCTAGCAAATAACAATAACAAGCTCCAGAGGGAGGCGCCAGTACCCAAAGTTACTACAATGTATTATCTAAAATATCTAATTTCCAACAAAAATTAGTCATACAAGGAAAGAGGAGAGTATAACCCATACACTGGGGAAAAAAATCAGGCAACAGAAACTGCCTGTGAGAGCAACTAGATATCAAATTTAACAAAATCTTCAAAGCAGCCATTATAAATATGTTCAAAGGACTAAAGGAAACCATGATTAAAGAGCAAAAAAGGCATTATGAAATGTGGCAGCAAGTAGAGATCATCAATAAACAGGAATTATAATAAAGAACAGAATGGCAATTCTAGAGTTGAAAATTACAATAACTGAAGTGAAAAATTCACTAAAAGGGCCAATAGTAGATTTGAATTAGCAGAAGTAATAATAAGCAAATCTAAAGAAAGAGCAATAAAGATTATGCAACCTGAAGAATAGAGAGAAAGAATGAAGAAAAAATGAACAAAACTTCAAAGAAGTGTGGGACACTATTAAGTGCTGCAATATTTGAAGAAATAATGGCTGACAACTTCTCAAATCTGTTGAAAAACAATAATCTACACATCCAGGAAGCTCAACAAACTCCAGGTAGGAAAACACAAAGAGATCCACAAACTGAAACATCATAGTAAAAATAGTGAAAACCAAAGATAAGGAGAAAATCTTTACAGAAGAAAAAAAATGACTTATCACTGCAAGGGAATCCCAATAGGATTAAAATCTGACTTCTCAGCAGAAACAATGGAGGCCAGAAGGCAGTGGAATAATATATTCAGAGTGTTCAAAGAAACTATTAACTAAGAATGCTGTATTCAGCAAATCTATCTTTAAAAAATAAAAGCAAATTAAAGATACTCCCAGATAAATAAAAACAGAGAACCTGTTACTAGCAGCAGACCCTCCTTACAAGAAATTTTAAAGGAAATTAATAAGACTGAAAGTAAGTGACCCCAAATAGTCATAATTCAATTATTGTGAAAAAGCAAAGAGCACCAGTAAAGGTAATTATGAAATTATAAAAATAGCATAAATGCATATTTTACTCCTTTCTTCTACTCAATTTAAAAAGCAATTGTATAAAACATCATGTATATAATATATTCTTGGGCCTATAACATATAAAATTGTAATATATTTGCTGATAACAGCGCAAAGTACATAGTAGCAAAGCTGTATTGGGCTAAATAAGGAAATAACTCCAGATGGTAACTTGAATCTGCAAGAATAAATGAAAAGAACCAGAAATGATAAATAAAAAGGTTAATATAACAAAAATAATAAATATATACTTGCTCTTTCTCCTCTCAGCTAAGCTAGTCTAAAAGACAAAATTATATAAAGTAATAATTATAACGATGTATTATTGGGTTTGTAACATTTATAGATGTAACATGTATAGCAATATTAACAGAAAACATAGGAAAGGGAATAGAGCTATGTAAGAGTAATTTTTCTAAATCTCACTGGAATTAACTTAATATAAATGTGAAGTGGATTCTGATAAGTTAAGATGTATATTATAAGCCCTAGAGCAACCATTAAGAAAGTTACTTTAAAAACATACAGTGCAAAAACAATGGGTTTTGAAATTAAAATGCTATATTAGATAATATTAATTCAATGTAAAAGAAAGCAGTAAAGGAGGAACAGAGGAACAAAAAAGACATAACACACATAGAAAACACAAAGTAAAATGGCAAATATAAATCCAAGTACAGGCATACCTAGAAGATATTGCAGGTTTGGTTCTAGACCACCATAATAAAACAAACATCACAACACAGCAAGTCACAAGGATTTTGTGGTTTCCCATTGTATATAAAAGTTATATTTACACTATAATGTACTCTATTAAGTATGCAATAGCATTATGTCTGAAAAAACAATGTACAACCTTAATTTTAAAATAATTTATTGCACACAATATTGTAAGTCAACTATACTCCAATAACTTTTTAAAAACTAAATAGGGACTTCCCTGGTGGCACAGTGGATAAGACTCCGTGCTCCCAATGCAAGGGGCCCAGGTTCGATCCCTGATCAGGGAACTAGATCCCACATGCATGCTGCAACTAACAGTTCACATGCCACCAACTAAGGAGCTGCAGAGTTGCAACTAAGGAGCTGGCGAGCTGCAACTAAGGAGCCTGCCTGCCGCAACTAAGACCCCACACAACCAAATAAGTAAATACATAAATAAATAATAAAGTGAATATGTGTGTTTTCTTAATAAATAAATAAAAATAAAAACACTTTGTTGCTAAAAAATGCTAACCATCATCTGAGCCTTCAGCAAGTTGTAGTAACATCAAAGGTTACTCACCATAGCTCACCATAAGAAATATAATAATAATGAAAAAGTTTGAAATATTGCAAAAATAACAAAAATATGACACAGAGACATGAAGTGAGCAAATGCTGTTGGAAAAATGGCGCCAAGAGATTTGCTCAATGCCACAAACCTTCCTTTGTAAAACAACACAATATCTGCAAAGTGCAATAAAGTGAAGCACAATAAAACCAATTATGCCTATATTAATAATCACATTAAATGTAACTACATTAAACAATTCAAAGGCAGACATTGTCAGACTGGATTAAAAACAAGATCCAACTATATGCTATCTACAGAAGAGACATTTTAGATTCAAAATACAAACAGATTCTAAGTTAAGGGATGGAAAAAGATATATTATACAAACAGTAACCACAAGAAACCTGGAGTGGCTATACTAATATCAGAAAAAATACACATAAAAAAATGTTGCTAGGGCTTCCCTGGTGGCGCAGTGGTTGAGAGTCTGCCTGCCGATGCAGGGGACACGGGTTCGTGCCCCGGTCTGGGAGGATCCCATGTGCCGTGAAGCGGCTGGGCCCGTGAGCCGTGGCCGCTGGGCCTGCGCGTCCGGAGCCTGTGCTCTGCAACAGGAGAGGCCACAACAGTGAGAGGCCCACGTACCGCAAAAATAAAATCAAATAAGTTGTTGCTAGGGCTTCCCTGGTGGCGCAGTGGTTGAGAGTCCGCCTGCCGATGCAGGGGACATGGGTTTGTGCCCCAGTCCGGGAAGATCCCACATGCCACGGAGCGGCTGGGCCTGTGAGCCATGGCCGCTGAGCCTGTGCATCTGGAGCCTGTGCTCCGCAACGGGAGAGGCCACAACAGTGAGAGGCCCGCGTACCGCAAAAAAAAAAAAAAATGTTGCTAGACATAGAGTGACATTTTATAATGATTAAAGAGTCAACCCATGAGGAAGACATAACAATTATAAGCAAATGTGCACCTAATAGAACATAAAAACATATGAAGCAAAACTGAAAATGAAGGGAGAAAGAGATAAGTCAATAATAATAATTTGGGACTTCCCTGGTGGTCCAGGGGTTAAAAATCCACCTCCCAATGCAGGGGACGTGGGTTTGATCCCTGGTGGGGGAAATAAGATCCCAAATGCTGCGGGGCAACTAAACCAGTGCACCACAACTACTGACCACACGGGCCACAACTAGAGAGCCCGTGTGCCGCAACTACAGAGCCCATGCGCTGCAATGAGGATCCCGCACACTACAGTGGAGGATCCCACATGCCACAACAAAGATCTGCATACAACAACTAAGACCTGATGCAGCCAAAATTAAAAAATAAATATTTTTTAAAAAGCAATAATAGTTTAAGATTTCAACACTACACTTTCAATAAAAGATAGAACAATGAGCTAGAAGATCAACAAGGAAATAGAAGATTTGGACAATACTATAAACCAACCATTTATAGAATATTCATACAACACTCCACAAAACAGTAACAGAATATACATTCTTTCCAAGTATACATGGGACATTCTCTAGGACAGACCATAGACCATAAAACAAACCTCAATGAATTTAAAGTGCAGAAGACAGAAATAATAAAAAGATTGTCTTAATGAAGAAGACAGGATAGAAATAATTAAAAGATTAAAAGGATAGACATGATACTAAAATATGCTTTCCAACACTAGAAATCAATAGCAATAAAAACTGGAAAATTCAGAAATGTATGGGAATTAAACAATATACTCCTAAATAATCAATGCATCAAAGAAGAAATCAAAAAGGAACTCTAAAAGTACTCCAAAATGAATATAAATGAAGACACATACCAAAACTTAAGGGATGCAGCAAAAGCAGTGCTCACAAAGACATTTATAGCTGTAAATACTTATTTTGCAAAAAAAATAACATTTCAAACCAATAACCTAAACTTCTATTTTAAGATACTGGAAAAAGAAAAGTGAAATAAACCTAAAGCAAGAAGAAAAGAATAGCAGCTTAGAGTGGAAATTAATGAAATAGAGGATAGAAAAATAATAAAGAAAATCACTTAAACAGAAAGCTGATTCTCTAAAAAAAATTGACAAAACTTTAGCTTCATTAATCAAGACAAAAGAGGTGAGTCTCAAATTACTAGAATTAGAAATGAAATGAAAGAAGGGAAACTCCTAATGATCTTACAGAAATAATAAGGACTGTAAAACAAATACTAAAAACAACTGTATGCTAACAAATTTGATAACCTAGCTAAAACAGGCAAAGTACTAGAAACATACAAACTACTAAAATGAACTCAAAAAGAAAAAGACAATCTGAATAGACCTATAACAAATGAAGATATTAAATTACAAATCAAAACGCTACGCAAAATGATCATTTCAACAGATGCAGAAGAAGCTTTGAAAATATTCAATAACATTTTATGATAAAATTCTCAACAAATTAGGAATAGACAGAAAATACCTTAACATAATAAAGACCATACACAAAAAGCCCACAATTAACATCATACTGAACAGTGAAAACCAGACAGCTTTCCCTGAAACTAAAAGATCAGGAACAAGGCAAGATACCCATTCTTCTTACCTCTATACAACATTGTACCATGAGTCCTAGCCACAGCAATTACACACACACACACACAGAGAGAGAGAGAGAGAGAGAGAGAGAGAGAGAAAGGGAGGGCATCCAAACTGGACAGCAAGAGGTAAAATTATTTCTGTTTGCAGATGAGACAATGTGATATGTAGAAAACCTTAGACTAAAAAATACACACACACACACGACCAAAAAGAAAAAAAATCTGCTAGAATAAATTAATTCAGAAAAGTTGGAGATTGGTTCAAGATGGTGGAGTAGAAGGATGAGCGCTCACTCCCTCTCGCGCGAGGACCGGAATCACAACTAACTGCTGAACAGCCATCGACAGGAAGCCACTGGAAGTCACCAAAAAAGACACCCCACATCCAAGGACAAAGGAGAAACCGCAATGAAATGGTAGGAGGGGCAAAAACACAATAAAATCAAATCCCATAATTGCTGAGTTGGTGACTCACAAACTGGAGAACACTTATACCACAGAAGTCCACCCACTAGAGTGAAGGTTCTGAGCCCCACGTCAGGTTTCCCAACGTGGGGGTCCGGCAATGGGAGGAGGAATTCCCAGAGAATCAGACTTTGAAGGCAAGCGGGATTTGATTGCAGGACTTTGACAGGACTGGGGAAAACAGAGACTCCACTCTTGGAGAGCATACACAAAGTAGTATGCACATCAGGACCCAAGGGAAGGAGCAGTGACCCCACAGGAGACTGAACCAGACCTACCTGCTAGAGTTGGAAGGTCTCCTGCAGGGACGAGGGGTGGCTGTGGCTCAACATGGGGACAAGGAAATTGGCAGCAGACGTTCTGGGAAGTACTCCTTGGCATGACCCCCTTCCCAGAGTCTGACATTAGCATCACCAAAGAGCAGGGTAGGCTCCAGTGCTGGGTTGCCTCAGGCCAAACAACCAACAGGGAGAGAACCCAGCCCCACCCATCAGCAGACAAGCGGATTAAAGTTTTTCTGAGCTCTGCCCAACACAGCAACAGCCAGCTCTACCCACCACCTGTTCCTCCCATCAGGAAGTTTACACAAGCCTCTTAGACAGCCTATTCCACCAGAGAGTAGACAGCAGAAGCAAGAAGAACTACAATCCTGCAGGCTGTGGAACGAAAACCACATTCACAGAAACACAGACAAAATGAAAAGGCAGAGGACTAGGTACCAGATGAAGGAACAAGATAAAACCCCAGAAAAACAATTAAATGAAGTGAAGATAGGCAACCTTCCAGAAAAAAAATTAAAAATGATAGTGAAGATGATCCAGGACCTCGGAAAAAGAATGGAGGCAAAGATCAAGAAGATGCAAGAAATGTTTAATAAAGACCTAGAAGAATTAAAGAACAAACAGATATGAACAATACAATAACTGAAATGAAAAATACACTAGAAGGATCAATAGCAGAATAACTGAGGCAGAAGAACCGATAAGTGACCTGGAAGACAGAATGGTGGAATTCACTACCGTGGAACAGAATAAAGAAAAAAGAATGAAAAGAAATGAAGAAGCCTAAGAGACCTCTGGGACAACATTAAACGCACCAATATTCGCATTATTGAGGATCCAGAAGGAGAAGATAGAGGAAAAGGACCCAAGAAAATATTAGAAGAGATTATAGTCAAAAACTTTCCTAACATGGGAAAGAAAATAGCCACCCAAGTCCAGGAAGCACAGAGAGTCCCATACAGGATAACCCAAGGAGAAACATGCTGAGACACATAGTAATCAAACTGACAAAAATTAAACACAAAGAAAAAAATTAAAAGCAACAAAGGAAAAATGACAAATAATGTACAAGGGAACTCCCATAAGGTTAACAGCTGATTTCTCAGCAGAAACTCTACAAGCCAGAAGGGAGTGTCACTATATATTTAAAGTGATGAAAGGGAAGAAACTACAACCAAGATTATTCTACCCAGCAAGGATCACATTCCGATTCAACAGGGAAATCAAAAGCTTTACAGGCAAGCAAAAGCTAAGAGAATTCAACACCACCAAACCAGCTCTACAATAAATGCTAAAGGAAATTCTCTAAGGGGGAAACACAAGAGAAGAAAAGGACCTACAAAAACAAACCCAGTTTTCTGCTCGTGGACGCCGCCGAGTAAGCATCGTTGACGTCTCCCCCCACCCTCCACTGCCGTTATGTCTAAGTCAGAGTCACCCAAAGAGCCCGAACAGCTGCAGTAGCTCTTCATCGGAGGTTTGAGCTTTGAAACAACCGATGAGAGTCTGAGGAGCCATTTTGAGCAGTGGGGAACGCTCACAGATTGTGTGGTAATGAGGGATCCAAACACCAAACGCTCCAGAGGCTTCGGGTTTGTCACATATGCCACTGTGGAGGAGGTGGATGCGGCCATGAATGCAAGGCCACACAAGGTGGATGGAAGAGTTGTGGAACCAAAGAGGGCCGTCTCAAGAGAAGATTCTCAAAGACCTGGTGCCCACTTAACTGTGAAAAAGATTTTTGTTGGTGGCATTAAAGAAGATACTGAAGAACATCATCTAAGAGATTATTTTGAACAGTGTGGGAAAATTGAAGTGATTGAAATCATGACTGACCGAGGCAGTGGCAAAAAGAGAGGCTTTGCTTTTGTAACCTTTGATGATCATGACTCTGTAGACAAGATTGTCATTCAGAAATACCACACTGAGAATGGCCACAACTGTGAAGTAAGGAAAGCCCTATCTAAGCAAGAGATGGCTAGTGCTTCATCCAGCCAAAGAGGTCGAAGTGGTTCTGGAAACTTTGGTGGTGGTCGTGGAGGTGGTTTTGGTGGGAATGACAACTTTGGTCATGGAGGAAACTTCAGCGGTCGAGGTGGCTTTGGTGGCAGCCGTGGTGGTGGTGGATATGGTGGCAGTGGGGACGGCTATAATGGATTTGGTAATGATGGAAGCAATTTTGGAGGTGGTGGAAGCTACAACGATTTTGGCAGCTACAACAATCAGTCTTCAAATTTTGGACCCATGAAAGGAGGAAACTTTGGAGGCAGAAGTTCTGGCCCCTATGGTGGTGGAGGCCAATACTTTGCCAAACCCCGAAACCAAGGTGGCTATGGTGGTTCCAGCAGCAGCAGTAGCTATGGCAGTGGCAGAAGGTTTTGATTACTGCCAGGAAACAAAGCTTAGCAGGAGAGGAGAGCCAGAGAAGTGACAGGGAAGCTACAGGTTACAACAGATTGTGAACTCAGCCAAGCACAGTGGTGGCAGGGCCTAGCTGCTACAAAGAAGACATGTTTTAGACAATACTCATGTGTATGGGCAAAAAAACTCGAGGACTGTATTTGTGACTAATTGTATAACAGGTTATTTTAGTTTCTGTTCTGTGGAAAGTGTAAAGCATTCCAACAAAGCGTTTTAATGTAGATTTTTTTTTTTTGCACCCATGCTGTTGATTGCTAAATGTAATAGTCTGATCGTGACGCTGAATAAATGTGTCTTTTTTTTAACAACAACAAAAAAAAAAACCCAAAATAATTTAAAAAATGGTAATAGGAACATACATATCTATAATCACCTTAAATGTGAATGGATTAAATGCTCCAACTGAAAGACACAGACTGGCTGAATGGATACAAAAACAAGACCCGTATATATGCTGTCTTAAAGAGACCCACTTCAGACATAGGGACACATACAGACTGAAAGTGAGGGGATGGAAAAAGAGATTCCATGCAAATGGAAATCAAAAGAAAGCTGAAGTAGCAGTACTCATATCAGATAAAGTAGACTTTAAAATAAAGAATGTTACAAGAGACAAAGAAGGACACTACATAATGATAAAGGGATCAATCCAAGAAGATATAACAATTATAAATATATATGCACCCAACATAGGAGCACCTCAATACATAAGGCAATTGCTAACAGCTATAAAAGAGGAAATTGACAGTAACACAATAAGAGTGGGGGACTTTAACACCTCACTTACACCAATGGACAGATCATCCAAACAGAAAATTAATAAGGAAAAACAAGCTTTAAATGACACAGAAGACCAGATAGATTTAATTGATACTTATAGGACATTCCATCCGAAAACAGCAAATTAGAGTTTCTTCTCAAGTGCCCACAGATAATTCTCTAGGACAGATCACATCCTGGGTCACAAATCACGCCTCACTAAATTTAAGAAAATTGAAATCATATCAAGTATCTTTTCTGACCACAACACTATGAGATTAGAAATCAATTACAGGGAGAAAAACGTAAAAAACAAAAACACATGGAGGCTAAAAAATACATTACTATATAACCAAGACATCACTGAAGAAATCAAAATGGAAATCAAAAAATACCTAGAGACAAAAGATAATGAAAACACAATGATCCAAAACCTACGGGATGCAGCAAAAACAGTTCTAACAGGGACGTTTATAGCAATACAATCCTAGCACAAAAAAACAAGAAAAATCTCAAATAAACAATCTAACCTTACACCTAAAGGAACTACAGAAATAAGAACAAACAAAACCCAAAGTTAGTAGAAGGAAAGAAAACATAAAGATCAGAGTAGAAGTAAATGAAATAGAAACAAAGAAAACAATAGCAAAGATCAATAAAACTAAAAGCTGGTTCTTTAAGAACATAAACAAAATAGATAAAACTATAGCCAGACTCAACAAGAAAAAGAGGGAGAGGACTCAAATCCATAAAATTAGAAATGAAAAAGGAGAAGTTAAAACAGACACCACAGAAATATAAAGCATCATGAGAGACTACTACAGGCAACTCTATGCCAATAAAATGGACAACCTGGAAGAAATGGACAAATTCTTAGAAAGGTATAACCTTCCAAGACTGAACCAGAAAGAAACAGAAAATATGAACAGACCAATCACAAGTGCTGAAATTGAAACTGTGATTAAAAATCTTCCAACAAACAAAAGTCCAGGACCAGATGGCTTCACAGGTGAATTCTATCATTTAGAGACGAGCTAACACCCATCCTTCTCATACTCTTCCAAAAAATTGCAGAGGAAGGAACACTCTCAAACTCATTTTATGAGGCCACCATCACCCTGATACCAAAACCAGTCAAGGATACTACAAAAAAAGAAAATTACAGACCAATATCACTGAAGAATATAGATGCAAAAGTCCTCAACAAAATACTAGCAGACAGACTCCAACAACACATTAAAAGGATCAAACACCATGATCAAGTGGGATTTATCCCAGGGATGCAAGGATTCTTCAACATATACAAATAAATCAATGTGATACACCATATTAACAAACTGATGAATAAAAACCATATGACCATCTCAACAACTGCAGAAAAAGCTTTTGACAGGGGATTTGAGAAGATGGCAGAAGAGTAAGATGCGGAGATCACCTTCCTCCCCATAGATACATCAGAAATACATCTACACGTGGAACTGCTACTATAGACACCCACTGAATGCTGGCAGAAGACCTCAGACCTCCCAAAATGCAGGAAACTCCCCACGTACGTGGGTAGGGCAAAAGAAAAAACAGAGACAAAAGAATAGGGACGGGACCCACACCAATGGGAGGGAGCTGTGAAGGAGGAAAGGTTTCCACACACTAGAAGTCCCTTCGCGGGCAGAGACTGCGGGTGGCAGAGGGGGAAAGCTTCAGGGCCACGGAGGAGAGCGCAGCAACAGGGGTGCGGAGGGCAAAGCGGAGAGATTCCCGCACAGAGAATCGATGCCGACCAGCACTCACCAGCCCGAGAGGCTTACCTGCTCACCCGCCGGGACGGGCGGGGGCTGGGAGCTGAGGATCGGGCTTCCGTCGGATGGAGGGAGAGGGCTGGGGTTGGCGGCGCGAACACAGCCTAAAGGGGTTAGTGCGCCACAGCTAGCCGGGAGGGAGTCCGGGAAAAGTCTGGAGCTGCCACAGAGACAAGAGACTTTTTCTTGCCTCCTTGTTTCCTGGTGCGCGAGGAGAGGGGATTAAGAGTGCTGCTTAAAGGATCTCCAGAGACGGGTGCAAGCCGCGGCTATCAGCACAGACCCCAGAGACGGGCATGAGACGCTAAGGCTGCTGCTGCTGCCACCAAGAAGCCTGTGTGTGAGCACAGGTTACTTTCCACACCTGTCCTCCCTGGAGCCTGTGCAGCCTGCCACTGCCAGGGTCCCGTGATCCACGGACAACTTCCCCGGGAGAACGCACAGTGTGCCCCAGGCTGGTACACCGTCACGCCACCCTCTGCCGCGGCAGGCTCACCCCGCATCCGAACCCCTCCCTCCCACTGGGCCTGAGTGAGACAGAGCCGCTAAATCAGCTGCTCCTTTAACCCTGTCCTGTCTGAGCAAAGAAAAGACGCCCTCAGGCGACCTACACGCAAAGGCGGGACCAAATCCAAAGCTGAACCCTGGGAGCCGTGAGAACAAAGAAGAGAAAGGGAAATTTCTCCCAGCAGCCTCAGAAGCAGCGGATTAAAGCTCCACAATCAACTTGATCTGTGGAAGAAGATCCTGCATCTGTGGAATACCTGAATAGACAAGGAATCATCCCAAATTGAGGAGGTGGACTTTGGGAGCAAGATGGATTATTTTTTCCCCTTTTCTTCTTTTTGTGAGTGTGTATGTGTATGCTTCTGTGTGAGATACTGTCTGTATAGCTTTGCATTCACCATTTGTCCTAGGGTTCTGTCCGTCCATTTTCTTTTTACTTTTTAAATTTTTTTCCTTAATAATTTTTATTTTAATAACTTTATTTTATCTTACTTTACTTTATTTTCTCCCTTCCTTCTTTCCTTCCTTCCTTCCTTTCTTCCTCTCTTCCTTTCTTCCTTCCTTTCTTTCTTTCTTTCTATGTTTTCTCCCTTTTATTCTGAGCCATGTGGAGGACAGGCTCTTGGTGCTCCAGCCACGCATCAGGGCTGTACCACTGAGGTGGGAGAGCCAACTTCAGGACACTAGCCCACAAGGGACCTCCCAGCTCCACGTAATATCAAATGGCGAAACTCTCCTAGAGATCTCCATCTCAACACCAAGACCCAGGTTCACTCAACGACCAGCAAGCTACAGTGCTGGACACCCTATGCCAAACAACTAGCAAGACAGGAACACAGCCCCATCCATTGGCAGAGAGGCTGCCTAAAATCATAAGTCCACAGACACCCCAAAACACACCACCAGACATGGACCTGCCCACCATAAAGACAAGATCCAGCCTCATCCACCAGAACACAGGTACTAGTCCCCTCCACCAGGAAACCTACACAACCCACTGAACCAACCATAGCCACTGGGGACAGACACTAAAAACAACGGGAACTATGAACCTGCAGCCTGTGAAAAGGAGACCCCAAACAAAGTAAGATAAGCAAAATAAAAAGATAGAAACACACAGCAGATGAAGAAGCAAGGTAAAAACCCACCAGACCTAACAAATGAAGAGGAAATAAGCAGTCTACCTGAAAAAGAATTCAGAATAATCATAGTAAAGATGATCCAAAATCTTGGAAATAGAATAGAGAAAATGCAAGAAACATATAACAAGGACTTAGAAGAACTAAAGAGGAAACAAGCAACGATAAACAACACAATAAATGAAATTAAACATACTCTAGAAGGAATCAATAGCAGAATAACTGAGGCAGAAGAATGGATAAGTGATCTGGAAGATAAAATAGTGGAAATAACTACTGCAGAGCAGAATAAAGAAAAAAGAATGAAAAGAACTGAGGACAGTCTCAGAGATCTGGGACAACATTAAACGCACCAAATTCGAATTATAGGGGTACCAGAAGAAGAGAAGAAGAAAGGGACTGAGAAAATATTTGAAGAGATTACAGTTGAAAACTTCCCTAATATGGGAAAGGAAATAGTTAATCAAGTCCAGGAAGCACAGAGAGTCCCATACAGGATAAATCCAAGGAGAAACATGCCAAGACACATATTAATTAAACTATCAAAAATTAAGTACAAAGAAAACATATTAAAAGCTGCAAGGGTAAAACAAAAAATAATACACAAGGGAATCCCCATAAGGTTAACAGCTGATCTTTCAGCAGAAACTCTGCAAGCCAGAAGAGAGTGGCAGGACATATTTAAAGTGATGAAGGGGAAAAACCTACAAACAAGATTACTCTACCCAGCAAGGATCTCATTCAGATTTGATGGAGAAATTAAAACCTTTACAGACAAGCAAAAGCTGAGAGAGTTCAGCACCACCAAACCAGCTTTACAACAAATGCTAAAGGAACTTCTCTATGCATGAAACACAAGAGAAGGAAAAAACCTACAATAACAAACCCAAAACAATTAAGAAAATGGGAATAGGAACATACATATCGATAATTACCTTAAAAGTAAATGGATTAAATGCTCCCACCAAAAGACATAGACTGGCTGAATGGATACAAAAACAAGACCCATATATATGCTGTCTACAAGAGGCCCACGTTAGACCTAGGGACACATACAGACTGAAAGTGAGGGGATGGAAAAAAGATATACCATGCAAATGGAAATGAGAAGAAAGCTGGAGTAGCAATTCTCATATCAGACAAAATAGACTTTAAAATAAAGACTATTAAAAGAGACAAAGAAGGACAATACATAATGATCAATGGATCGATCCAAAAAGAAGATATAACATTTGTAAATATTTATGCACCCAACATAGGAGCACCTCAATACATAAGGCAAATACTAACAGCCATAGAAAGGGAAATGGACAGTAACACAATCATAGTATGGGACTTTAACACCCCACTTTCAATAATGGACAGATCATCCAAAATGAAAATAAATAAGGAAACTCAAGCTTTAAATGATACATTAAACAAGATGGACTTCATTGATATTTATAGGACATTCCATCCAAAAACAACAAAATACACATTTTTCTCAAGTGCTCATAGAACATTCTCTAGGACAGATCATATCTTGGGTCACAAATCTAGCCTTGGTAAATTTAAGAAAATTGAAATCGTATCAAGTATCTTTTCTGACCATGCTATGAGACTACATATCAATTACAGGAAAAGATCTGTAAAAAATACAAACACATGGAGGCTAAACAATACACTACTTAATAACGAAGTGATCACTGAAGAAATCAAAGAAGAAATCAAAAAATACCTAGAAGCAAATAACAATGGAGACACGACAACCCAAAAGCTATGGGATGCAGCAAAAGCAGTTCCAAGAGGTAAGTTTATAGCAATACAATCCTACCTTAAGAAACAGGAAACATCTCAAATAAACAACCTAACCTTGCACTGAAAGCAATTAGAGAAAGAAGGAAAAAAAACCCCAAAGTTAGGAGAAGGAAAGACACCATAAAGATCAGATCAGAAATAAATGAAAAAGAAATGAAGGAAACTATAGAAAGATCAATAAAACTAAAAGCTGGTTCTTTGAGAAGATAAACAAAATTGATAAACCATTAGCCAGACTCATCAAGAAAAAGTGGGAGAGGACTCAAATCAATAGAATTAGAAATGAAAAAGGAGAAGTAACACCTGACACTGCAGAAATACAAAGGATCATGAGAGATTACTACAAGCAACTCTATGCCAATAAAATGTACAACCTGGAAGAAATGAACAAATTCTTTGAAATGCACAACCTGCAGAGACTGAACCAGGAATAAATGGAAAACATGAACAGACCAATCACAAGCACTGAAATTGAAACTGTGATTAAAAATTTTCCAACAGGGGCTTCCCTCGGGGCGCAGTGGATGAGAATCCGCCTGCCGATGCAGGGGACACGGGTTCGTGCCCCAGTCCGGGAGGATCCCACATGCCACGGAGCAGCTGGGCCTGTGAGCCATGGCTGCTGAGCTTGCGCTTCCGGAGCCTGTGTTCCGCAACGGGAGAGGCCACAACAGTGAGAGGCCCGCGTACCGCAAAAAAAAAAAATCTTCCAACAAACAAAAGCCCAGGACCAGATGGCTTCACAGGCGAATTCTATCAAACATTTAGAGAAGAGCTAACATCTATGCTTCTCAAACTCTTCCAGAATACAGCAGAAGGAGGAACACTCCCAAACTCATTCTACGAGGCCACCATCACCCTGACACCAAAACCAGACAAAGATGTCACAAAGAAAGAAAACTACAGGCCAATATCACTGATGAACATAGATGCAAAAATCCTCAACAAAACACTTGCAAACAGAATACAACAGCAGATTAAAAGGATCATACACCATGATGAAGTGGGGTTTATGCCAGGAATGCAACGATTCTTCAATATATGCAAATCAATGTGATAACACCATATTAACAAATTGAAGGAGAAAAACCATATGATCATCTCAATAGATGCAGAGAAAGCTTTCGACAAAATTCAACACCTATTTATGATAAAAAAAAAAACCCTGCAGAAAGTAGGCATAGAGGGAATTTTCCTCAACATAATAAAGGCCATATATTACAAACCCACAGCCAACATCATCCTCAATGGTGAAAAACTGAAACCATTTCCACTAAGATCAGGAACAAGACAAGGCTGCCCACTCTCACCATACTCATTCAACATAGTTTTGGAAGTTTCAGCCACAGCAATCAGAGAAGAAAAAAAATAAAAGGAATCCAAATCAGAAAAGAAGAAGTAAAGCTGTCACTGTTTGCAGATGACATGATACTATACATAGAGAATCCTAAAGATGCTACCAGAAAACTCCTAGGGCTAATCAATGATTTTGGTAAAGTAGCAGGATACAAAAATAATGCACAGAAATCTCTGGCATTCTTATACACTTAACAATGAAAAATCTGAAAGTGAAATTAAGAAAACACTCCCATTTACCACTGCAACAAAAAGAATAAAATACCTAAGAATAAACCTACCTAAGGAGACAAAAAACCTGTATGCAGAAAATTATAAGACACTGATGAAAAAAATAAAAGATGACACAAATAGATGGAGACATATACCTTGTTCTTGGATTGGAAGAATCAACATTGTGAAAATGACTCTACTGCCCAAAGCAATCTACAGATTCCATGCAATCCCTATCAAAGTACCACTGGTATTTTTCACAGAACTGGAACAAAAAATTACACAATTTGTATGGAAACACAAAAGACCCCGAAAAACCAAAGAAATCTTGAGAACAAAAAATGGAGCTGGATGAATCAGGCTCCCTGGCTTCAGACTATATTACAAAGCTACAGTAATCAAGACAGTATGGTACTGGCACAATAACAGAAATATAGATCAATGGAACAGGATAGAAAGCCCAGAGATAAACCCACGCACATATGGTCACCTTATTTTTGATAAAGGAGGCAAGAATATACAGTGGAGAAAAGACAGCCTCTTCAATAAGTGATGCTGGGAAAACTGGACAGGTACATGTAAAAGTATGAAATTAGAACACTCCATACACAAAAATAAACTCAAAATGGATTAAAGACCTAAATGTAAGGCCAGACACCATCAAACTCTTAGAGGAAAACATAGGCAGCACACTCTATGACATACATCACAGCAAGATCCTTTTTGACCCACTTCTTAGAGAAATGGAAATAAAAACAAAAATAAACAAATGGGACCTAATGTAACTTCAAAGCTTTTGCACAGCAAAGGAAACCATAAACAAGACCAAAAGACAACCCTCAGAATGGGAGAAAATATTTGCAAATGAAGCAACTGACAAAGGATTCATCTCCAAGATTTACAAGCAGCTCATGCAGCTCAATAACAAAAAACTAACAACCTAATCCAAAAATGGGTAGAAGACATAAATAGACATTTCTCCAAAGAAGATATACAGATTGCCAACAAACACATGAAAGGATGTTCAACATTATTAATCATTAGAGAATGCAAATCAAAACTACAGTAAGATATCATCTCACACCTGTCAGAATGGCCATCATCAAAATATCCAGAAACAATAAATACTGGAGAGGGTGTGGAGAAAAAGGAACACTCTTGCACTGTTGGTGGGAATGTAAATTGATACAGCCACTATGGAGAACAGTATGGAGGCGCCTTAAAATACTACAAATAGAACTACCATATGACCCAGCAGCCCCACTTCTGGGAAAATACCCTGAGAAAACCATAATTCAAAAAGAGTCATGTATCAAAATGTTCATTGCAGCCCTATTTACAATAGCCAGTACATGGAAGCAACCTAAGTGTCCATCAACAGATGAATGGATAAAGAAGATGTGGCACATATATACCATGGAATATTATTCAGCCATAAAAAGAAACGAAATTGAGTTATTTGAAGTGAGGTGGATGGACCTAGAGTCTGTCATACAGAGTGAAGTAAGTCAAAAAGAGGAAAAGAAATACCGTATGCTAACATATATATATGGAATCTAAGAAAAAAAAAAAAGGTCATGAAGAACCTAGGGGTAAGATGGGAATAAAGACACAGACCTACTGGAGCATGGACTTGAGGATATGGGGAGGGGTAAAGGTAAGCTGTGACAAAGTGAGAGAGTGGCATGGACATATATACAATACCTAATGTAAACTAAATAGCTAGTGGGAAGCAGCCCCATAGCACAGGGAGATCAGCTCGGTGCTTTGTGACCACCTAGCGGGGTGGGATAGGGAGGTTGGGAGGGAGGAAGCTGCAAGAGGGAAGAGATATGGGAACATATATATATGTATAACTGATTCACTTCGTTATAAAGCAGAAACTGACACACCATTGTAAAGCAATTATACTCCAATGAAGATGTTAAAAAAAAAAGCTTTTCACATAATTCAACACCCATTTAGGATAAAAACTCTCCAGAGAGTGGGCATACAGGGATCCTACCTCAACATAATAAAGGCCATATACGAGAAACCCACAGCAAACATCATTCTCAATGGTGAAAAACTGAAAGCATTTCCTCTAACATCAGGAACAAGATAAGGAGGTCCACTCTTGCCACTATTATTCAACATAGTTTTGCAAGTCCTAGCCATGGCAATCAGAGAAGTAAAAGAAATAAAAGGAATACAAATTGGAAAAGAAGAAGTAAAGCTGTCACTGTTTGCAGATGACATGATACTATATATAGATAATTCTAAAGGTGCCACCAGAAAACTATTAGAGCTAATCAATGAATGTGGTAAAGTTACAAAATACAAGATTAATGCACAGAAATCTCTTGCATTCCTATACACTAACAATGAAAGATCAGAAAGAGAAATTAAGGAAACAATCCCATTCACCACTGCAACAAAAAGTATAAAATACCTAGGAATAAACCTACCTAAGCTGGTAAAAGGCCTGTACTCAGAAAACTATAAGACACTGATGAAAGAAATCAAAGATGACACAGATGGTGAGATATACTATGTTCTTGGATTGGAAAAATTGTGAAAATGACTATAGTACCCAAAGCAATCTACAGATTCCATGCAATCCCTATAAAATTACCAGTGGCATTTTTTTACAGAACTAGAACAAAAAATCTTAAAATTTGTATGGAGACACAGAAGACCCCGAATAGCCAAAGCATTCTTGAGGGGGAAAAACGGAGATGGAGGAATCAGACTCCGTGACTTCAGACTATACAAAGCTACAGTAATCAAGACAGAATGGTTCTGGTACAAAAACAGATATATAGATCAACAGAACAGGATAGAAAGACCAGAGATAAAGCCATGTACCTATGGTCAACTAATCTATGACAAAGGAGGCAAGGATATTCACTGGAGAAAAGAGAGTCTCTTCAATAAGTGGTGCTGGGAAAACTGGACAGCTACATGTAAAAGAATGAAATTAGAACACTCCCTAACACCATACACAAAAATAAACTCAAAATGGATTAAAGACCTAGATGTAAGACCAGACACTATAAAACTCTTATAGGAAAACATAGGAAGAACACTCTTTGACATAAATCACAGCAAGATCTTTTTTGACCCACCTCCTAGAGTAATGGAAATAAAAACAAAAATAGACAAATGGGACCTAATGAAACTTAAAACCTTTTGCACAGCAAAGGAAACTATAAATAAGACAAAAAGTCAAACCTCAGAATGAGGGGAAATATTTTCAAACGAATTAATGGACAAAGGATTAATCTCCAAAATATACAAACAGCTCATGAAGCTCAATATTAAAAAAACAAAGAACCCAATCTAAAAATGGGCAGAAGAACTAAATAGACATCTCTCCAAAGAAGACCTACAGATGGCCAAGAGGCCCATGAAAAGCTGCTCAACATCACGAATTATTAGAGAAATGCAAATCAAAACTACAATGAGGTATCACTTCACACCGGTTAGAATGAGCAACATCACTAAATCTACAAACAACAAATGCTGGAGAGGGTGTGGAGAAAAGGGAACCCTCTTGCACTGTTGGTGGGAATGTATATTGATACAGCCACTATTGAGAACAGTATGGTGGTTCCTTAAAAAACAAAAAATAGGGCTTCCCTGGTGGCGCAGTGGTTGAGAGTCCGCCTGCCGATGCAGGGGACACGGGTTTGAGCCCTGGTCCGGGAAGATCCCACATGCTGCAGAGCTACTAAGCCCGTGCGCCACAACTGCTGAGCCTGCACTCTAGAGCTCATGAGCCACAACTACTGAGCCCGTGTGCCACAACTACTGAAGCCCGCATGCCTAGAGCCCGTGCTCTGCAACAAGAGAAGCCACTGAAATGAGAAGCCTGCACACCACAATGAAGAGTAGCCCCCTCTCCCTGCAACTAGAGAAAGCCTGCAAGCAGCAACAAAGACCCAACACAGCCAAAAATAAATAAATAAATTTATTTTTAAAAAAAAAGACACATGCACCCCAATGTTCACTGCATCACTATTGACCATAACCTGGTCATGGAAGCAACCTATGTGCCCAACAACAGACGAATGGATAAAGAAGTTGTGGTACATATATACAATGGAATATTACTCAGCCATAGAAAGGAACAAATCTGGGTCAGTTGTAGAGACGTGGATGGACCTAGAGACTGTCATACAGAGTGAAGTAAGTCAGAAAGGGAAAAACAAGTATCGTATATTAATGCATATATGTGGAATCTAGAAAAATGGTACAGATGAACCAGTTTGCAAGGCAGAAATAGAGACACAGATGTAGAGAACAAACGTATGGACACCAAGGGGGGAAGTGAGGAGGGGTGGTGGTGGTGGTACGAATTGGGAGATTGGGATTGACATATATATACTAATAGGTATAAAACAGATAACTAATAAGTACCTGCTGTATAAAAAATAAATAAAGATGTTCAAAAAATGCATATTATATAAAACAATGACAAATGGAATGGTTCTGTTCAATAAACAAGGAATATGAGGAGATTAAAAAAAAAGAAAAGTTGTAGGATACAAAATAAATATTAAAAACTCAGTTGTATCTCTATACACTAACAGTGAACTACCCTAAAAATAAAATCCCATTTGCAATAGCATTAAAAAGAATAAAGTGCTTAGGAGTAAACTCAACTAATGAGGTGAAAGACTTGTATACTGGAAACTTCAAAACATTTATGAATGAAATTAAAGAAGACACGAATTAATGGAAGGACATCCATTCATAGATTCATCCATTCATAGCGTTCATAGATTGGAAGAATTAATACGATTAAGATGTCCCTACTACTCAATGTGATCTACCAATTCTGAGCAATCCTTATCAAAATCCCAATGGCATTTTTTCAGACTTAGAAAAAATACCCTAAAATTCGTATGGAACTACAAAGGACATAGAATAGCCAGAACAATCTTGAGGAAGAAGAACAAAGCTGGAGCTATCACATTTCCTGAATTTAAATATATTACAAAGCTACAGTAATTAAAACAGTGTGGTGCTGGCATGAAGACAAAACCGAACAAAATAGAGAGCCCAGAAATAAACCCACACACATACAGTCAACTCATCTTCAATAAAGGTGTCAAGGATATACAATGGGAAAAAGACAGTCTCTTAAATAAGTGGTGATGGGAAAACTGGATATCCACATGCAAAAGAATAAAGTTTGACCCTTGTCTTTCACAATATATGAAAAGTATCTCTAAATGGATTAAAGACCTAAACATAAGACCTAAAACTATAATACTTAAAGAAAATATAGGGGAAAAGCTTCATGACACTGAATTTGGCAATTAGTCCTTGAATATGACACCAAAAACACAGGCAACAAAAGTAAAAATAGACAAATGAGACCACATCAAACTTTTAAACTTATGTAACCTATGAATGGGAGAAAGTATTTCCAAACCACATATGCAATAAGGGGTTAATATCCAGCATATATAAAGAACTCCTACAATTCAATAACAAATAAACAAATAACCCAATTAAAATATGAACAAAGACTTGAATAGACATTTCTTCAAAGATGATATATAAAATGGCCAGCAAACATATTAAAAAGTGCTCAATATCACTAATTATTAGAAATGCAAAACAAAACCACAACTGAGAAATCATCTCACACCCATTAGTTGGCTACTATTAAAAAAGAAAGAAAGAAAATAACCAATGTTGCCCTATTGTCCAACAAACCACTTCTGGATATATAACCAAAAGAACTGAAAGCTGGATCTTGGAAGAGATATTCACATACCCATGGTCATAGCATCTTTATTCACAACAGCCAAAAGGTGGATACAGCTCATATGTCTATCAAAGGATGAACAGGTAAAATATGGAACAATTTTATCTGTTAATCAAGGCATGAACAGGTAAAATTGTATATATATACAATGAAATATTATTCAGCCTTAGAAAGGAAGGAAATCTTGTCACAGGCTACAACATGGAAGAAACTAGAGGACATTATGCTAAGTGAAATAAGCTAGTCACAGCAAGACAAATAGTATATGATTCCACTTATATGAACTACATAAAGTAATCAAATTTATAGAAACAGAAAGTAGAATAGTGGTTGCCAGGGGCTGGGGAAAGGGGAATGGAAGAGCTGTTGCTTAATGAGTACAAGCTTTAGCTTGCAAGATGAAAAAAGTATAGAGATCTATGGCATAATAATTTGAACATGCTTAACTCCACTAAAAGTGTACACTTAACAATGGTTGAGATGGTAAATTTTATGTAATGTGTTTTTACCACAACTAAAAACAAAAAACACTTATACTCTCAAAACTACAAAATACTGTTGAAAAGAACTAAATAAATGGAAAAACATCCCATGCTTATAGATCAAAAGACTTAATATTATAAGATGGCAATACTCCCCAAACTGATCTACAGATTCAACACAGAATTATATGGAGAAATTTACAAATCCACCAGAGTAAGAGATTTTTATTTTTCTCTCCCAGTAATTGATGCATCAAGCAGATTTTTTTTAAAAAAAGCTTTAATTTAAATATAGAAGTTTTGAACAACATAATTATCAAACTTGATTAAGTATATTCTATATGACAGTTAGAAAATATGCATTGTTTTCAAAAGCACATCACATTGATGACATTTTAGTACACAGATCATATCTCAAAAGATTTTGAAGTACTTGTATCAGAGGCATAACCCTCTGATCACAATACAAAAGTAAAGTTTAATAAAAATTAAAAATCTTAAGTAAATATTATCATTTGTAAGTTTAAGAACACATTTCTAAATAATTAATATGTGAAAGAATAAAGTGTACTTGGAAAACTCAATTACCTGTCAAATTGTGAGTTACCTATCAAACTGTGATGTGTAGCTAAATCTTATGTTTAGAGGAAATTTATAACCTTTAAGTGATTATACTCAGAAAGAAAAAAAATTGTAAGTGCAGTCAATCAATCAATGGTGTAAAGATTGAAAAAAGAATCAAAACTATTATTAACAGAAGTAGTGACTACGTAAGTAGAAAATCTAAGATTTAAGGACAAATTATTAAAACTATTATGTGAGTTCAGCAAGTTTACTGGATATAAGATTAATGTTTAATGGAATAAGTGCATACCTATCAATAATTACTTTAAATGTCAATGGACTAAATGCTCCAATCAAAAGACACAGGCTGGCTGACTGGATAAAAGAACAAGACCCTTCAACATGCTGCCTATAAGAGACTCACTTCAATGCAAAAGGCACACACATACTGAAAGTGAGGGGACAGAAAAAGATATGTCATGCAAGCGGAAATGACAAGAAATCAGGGATAGCAATTCTCATATCAGGAAAAGAAGACTTTAAAACAAAACCTTTAACAGAAGACAAAGAAGGGCATTATATAATGATAAAGGGATCAATACAAAAAGAGGGCATTATACTTGTTAACAAATACACCCAAAACAGGAGCACCTAAACAGATAAAGCAAACACTAACAGACAAAGGAAGAAACCAACAATAACACAATAATAGTAGAGAACTTTAACACTGCACTGACATCAATGAACAGATCATCCAGACAGAAAACAAGTAAGGCAACAGAAGTCTCTAATGACACAATAAACCAGCTGGACTTAATTAATATCTATAGGACATTACATCTTAAAAAACCAGAATACACCTTCTTTTCAAGTGCATATAAAATGTTCTCCAGGATAGATCACATACTAGGTCATAAAACAAGCCTCAACAACGTTAAGAGGATAGAAATTATATCAAGCACTTTTTTCCCGACCACAAAGTATAAAACTAGAAGTCAACTACAGAAAGAAAAAGGGGAAAAGTACAAACACATGGAGTCTCAAAAACATGACCAGATTCTATTAAAAAACCAATGGGTCAATCATAAAATCAAGGAGGAAATCAGAAAATACCTCAAGACAAATGAAAATGAAAACACAACTTTATAAAATCCATAGGATGCAGCAAAAGCAGTTCTAAGAGGAAAGTTCATAAAGATACAGGCCCTCCTCAAGAAACAAGAAAAATGGCAAATAAACAACCTACCACCCAAAAGAATTAGCAAAAGAACAAAGTCCAAGTCAGCAGAAGGAAGGAAATAATAAGGATCAAAAAGGAAATAAATAAAATAGAGATCAAAAAAATAGAAAAGATCAATGAAACCAAGAGGTGGTTTTCTGAAAACATAAAGAAAATTGACAAATTTTAGCTAGGCTCACCAAGAAGAAACGAAAGAGGAGCCAAATAAATAAATAAACAAGAAATGAAAGAGGAGAAATAACAATTGATAGGACAGAGATACAAAAAAACCATAAGAGAATACTATGAACAGTTATATGCCAACAAATTGGACAACCTAGAAGAAATGAACAAATCTCCAGAAACATATAGCCTACCAAGACTTAGTCAAGAAGAAACAGAAAACTTGAATAGATCGATTGCTGAATATGATATAGAATCTGTAATTTTAAAAAAAAATCCTGCAAACAAAAGTCCAGAACCAGACAAACTCACTGGGGAATACCAAACATATGAAGAACTTACACCTGTTCTTTTCAAATTATTCCAAAAACCTAAAGAGGAAGGAACACTCCAAATTCATTCTATGAGGCCACCATTACCCTGATACCAAAAGCAGACCAAGATACTACCAAAAAAAGAGAAAACTGCAGGCCAACCTTTTTTTTTTTTAACATCTTTATTGGAGTATAACTGCTTTACAATGGTGTGTTAGTTTCTGCTTTATAACCAAGTGAATCAGTTATACATAAATATATATCCCCACATCTCTTCCCTCTTGCATCTCCCTCCCTCCCACTCTCCCTATCCCAACCCTCTAGGTGGTCACAAAGCACCGAGCTGATCTCCCTGTGCTATGCGGCTGCTTCCCACTAGCAATCTATTTTACATTTGGCCAACATTTTTAATGAATATATTTATATGAACATAAATCCTCAACAAAATATTAGCAAGCTGAATCCAACAATACATAAAAAGGATCATACACTATGATTAAGTTGGATTTATCCCAGGGTCACAGGATGGTTCAACACACACACATGAATCAATGTGATACAACACATTAACAGAAGGAAAAACAAAAACCACATGATCATCTCAATAGACACTGAAAAAGCATTTGACAAAATTCAACATCCATTCATGATAAAAAAAAAAAAACTCTCATCAAAGTGGCTATAGAGGGAACATACCTCAACATAATAAAGGCCATTTATGACAAACTCACAGCCAACATTATACTCAGTGGTGAAAATCTGAAAGCCTTCCTGGTAAATTTAGGAAGATGAGGATACCAACCCTTGCTGCTTTTATTTAATATAGTATTGGAAGTCCTAGCCACAGAAATCAGACAAGAAAGAGAAATAAAAGGTATCCAAATTGGAAGGGAAGAGGTAAAAAAGTCACTATTTGCAGATGTCATGATACTCTATATAGAGAACCTTAAAAGTCTCCACCAAAAAACTATTAGAACTGATAAAAGAATTCGGCAAAGTTGCAGGATATAAGATTAATATACAGAAATCTGTTGTGTTTCTACACACTAATAATGAAATATCAGAAAGTTTAAAAACAATCCCATTTAAAATTGCATCCAAAAAAATACCTAAGAATAAACTTAACCAAGGAGGTGAAAGACCTATACTCTGAAAACTATAAAGCACTGATGAAGGAAATTGACAATGATACAAAGAAATGTAAAGATACTCCATGCTCTTGGATTGGAAGAATTAATATTATTAAAATGGAGATACTACCCAAAGCAATCTACAGATTTAATGCAATCCCTATCAAAACACCCATGCCATTTTTCACAGAATTAGAATAAATAATCCTAAAATTTATATGGAACCACAAAAGACCCAGAATTGCCAAAGCAATCCTGAGAACAAAGAACAAAGCTGGAGGTATAACCCTCCCAGACTTCAGACAATACTACAAAGTTAGAGTAATCAAAACAGTGTGGTACTGGCACAAAAACAGACACATAGTTCAATGGAACAGAAGAGAGAGCCCAGAAATAAACCCATACACCTACAGTCAATTAATCTTCAACAAAGGAGGCAAGAATATATAATGGAGAAAAGACAGTCTCTTCAACAAGTGATGTTGGGGAAACTGGACTGCCAATTGCAAAATAATGAGATTAGAATGTTCCCTCACACCATACACAAAAATAAATTCAGGGCTTCCCTGGTGGCACAGTGGTTGAGAGTCCGCCTGCCGATGCAGGGGACACGGGTTCATGCCCCAGTCGGGGAGGATCCCACATGCCGCAAAGCGGCTGGGCCCGTGAGCCATGGCCGCTGAGGCTGCGCATCCGGAGCCTGTGCTCCGCAACAGGAAAGGTCACAACAGTAGGAGGCCCGCATACCGCAAAAAATTTAAAAAAAAAAAATGGACAGAGTTGAGCTTTAAAAAATTTTTGCACGATTTCATAACAAAACAATTTTAAGTTTAATAGAGTAGGAGGGCATTTAGTGAAGCTTGAAAATTAAAAGGGAGGCAGAGTCCTAATAGCACTTTTACTAACCATCTCAGAAAGAATCATATATCACAAAAAATTGCCAGATTTTAGAATCTTGGATGTTCATATTTTGCTATAATTTTTTCTATTATTAACTATGAAATCCTTAAATGAGCTTTTATTAGGAGTCAGGGAGAAGAGAGTGAGGGGCTGGAGAGACTACATCATCCTCCTTTGCCAGTTGTGTGAAGGGGGAAAAGAAGCATTATTACAGCTACAAGGGAAGGAAAGAAGACCAGGACATAGAGGCCTGCCACCAGGAAGAAATGAGAATTGGGGGAACCCACGTGGGCCTGAAAAGACCTGTGGAGTTTTCTGGTAGGCTGTTTACAACCAATGACACCACAATACAAACTGAATTAATTTGAAAAACTGTGGAGGGTGGGTTGGAAGCAAAGGAAAATGAGTCAATTGTACTAACTGTAATAGTTGAGTTAATCTCTGTACTATAGTCAAGTTCCAAATTTGATTCTGAGATTTCTAGCTGCCAGGAATAATAAAAACAAAAGTATGACAAGTGTTACAGTGCTCATTACTAGAAATGAGGCAACATGTTAAGTTCACAATAAATCCCTAAGTAAAGTGAATAAGAAATCACTGTCAGTCTGGATTCTTACATGCAAGAAACAGATGCCATCTCCAGCTAAGTCACTAAACAGATAGTGGGATAGCTCACAGAATCTACTATAAGGGACTTATATACAGGCTCAAAACCAAACCACAAAACAAAAAATACGTGGAAGCATGTTTCAGAATTGATGTGGAGATAAAATCGCTCCCTTCAGTGCACTGGATACTGCCACTTCCAGCTACTGGTGCAGCTGTGCAGTGCATCTGGCAGCATCTGACTGGTAGAGCCGAGGTCACATGTCTGTGCCCCAGCTGCAAAAGAGGAAGGGAAAGTAAGTATCTGACACTTTTAGCTCCTATAGTATACCCTACCATATGAACCAAATAATTTGGGGGTTAGGAATTCCACAAACATAAAAAGTGGTTCTGCTGCTGGGCAGCAAAAACAGATGATAAATTTCCTGGCAATAACCATAACTGTCTTCTGAGTTTGCTCTATAATAAATGAAGTCCATCCTGGGAGGGGCTTAACTAAGATAGCAACTTGTTCCTTGTTCCATATTGACTTACTGACCTAACTCTTCTCAATCCAATGATGTATTATAATCCTGCATTTATTTACTGTTTTCAGTAGAGGTTCTTAATACATCCATGTATGTAGTTTTATTGGATCAATTTAACTTGAACCAAGAGTAGAACCGGGAATGCCCGAAGGAGTGGCTAGATTAGCAAATCCTTCTTATTATCTCAAAGGGGTCTTAATAAAACTGAATCCATCAGTTAAAAAAGCAAATGATTAGGTTAAGAGCAGAAATATCAACATGTAATAAACATTTGTTTACTTTAAAATGAAATTAGCCACTATCTGAATAGAAACTGAAATTCCCACCAAAAGATAAATTTCAAAAGTGACAGAGGTGCATATGAAGAATTGAAAACTGAAATAATAAAAAAGCTACTGGGGAGAAGATTAATTCAACTACATGCACAACCATCTCAAAAGACAAAGTGAGCTCTGTTGTCTTCTTCCTGAGTGGTGACTGCAAATGAGAAGGAAGATTCCATAATTGCCTGCTTCTCTCTGTGGCACTGAGTGGAGCCTGCTTTGCTAGATGACTTCAATTGCAGGCTATTTCAAAAGGTGGATACAGGGACAGTATATTATTTAGAGTATGGCTGCCAGTGAGGATGGATGAGGCATGCTTAGGCTTGCTGCGGGATGATGATCCTTGGAATATGTGGACAAATTAGCCTGAAACATGTAACCTAAGACTACCCCTCAGAAACCTCCAGGTCCAACGCTTAACCAGTAACTAAAATGTCCTCTACTGATAACATAATATGTGGAATTAGAAGGAAATTCTCCTGGAAAGGGAAGAGATGGAAAATATGAATCTGAGTTGCTGGGAGAAGAAAGCCCTTTTCAGCTGCTCACAGAGATGCTGTCTGTCCCAGGGGCAGTCTGGGCTTCTCTCCATACCTTCATCAAAACCGCTTCTCTACTACTCTTGCTTAACAAACCCAAGCGCTGTATGTGAGTCATTTTTACCAGCAATACAGACAGGCCTCGGTAACTGTTGAACATCATGAACAAACAATCCTGACTCACTAAAAAGAAAAAAATATACATTAAACATCATAGCCAGATTGAAGCAGAGAAAAAAATTCAGGGCAGAAAGAGAGTTATCTGATAATGCATGAGATTGTTTTAGTTGATACTGCTGATTAATAAGGATTTATTTTAATACCAGATTTTCAACATATAATTTTCTCAACCCATTTAGAACAACACTGGGGTTAACTATTCAGAGGTTGTCATTTTACCGTGAAAAATGGAAAACTGCTTAGAGCTAACATTACGAGATTTTAATCTACTTATTATTTCTTAGTTAATAGAAGCCAATAAATTAAAGTCAACATACCTTCAAAAAAAGGTATTGGTTTAGGCTGGTGATATTTTTTCCCCCAATTTCTGTTAGTATTCCTAATTACAACACACACACACACACTCTCTCTCTCTCTCTCCCCTTCTCTCTCTCTCTCTTCCAAGAATATGGAAGAGTAAAAGATGTGAAAATCTTTTACCACAGAAAGTTAGAAATGCTGACAAATATAGCACTGTTAAGTGTATAGGCAAGATGTCAATAAAGTGAATTTCCAAGGGCCCCAAAACAAGAGGGAACAGAAAAAAAAGCAGTAATGGGATGGTAAGTGGAGCTTCTGATATCAGGAATCAAGATTTGGGTTGTAATAGCCACTCACTGACGGAAATAAGACTTTGAGACCAAGAAAGCAAGACATCGGAATCAAAATTCCCACACAGAATTGGATCTCTTAAAGAGCTATAAACCAATGGCCAGAAGGTCCTAGAAAATATTGCAGGGGGACATGAGAATGCATAAGATTGTGCCATTTGCTGCCATAAGTGGCTTTGGGTCAGGAGAAACATCTTGTGAGAAAGTCTGCCTTCAGGTTGGTTTGGTATTTATTTTAGTTGCGTGGTCTGGGTACTCCAAGTCAAGAAATTAACAAATTACAGACAGGTAATACTTTTGTGAGGCCTGATAGAAACAGACAGAAGTTGGGAATTCCCTGGCGGCCCAGTAGTTGGGACTCCCACACTTCCACTGCAGGGGGCACGGGTTTGATCCCTGTTTGGGGAACTAGGATCCCACAGGCTACGCAGCATGGCCAAAAAATTTTTTTAATAAAATAAATAAATAAAAAGAAACAGAAGCAAAATGCTTTGGAAGGATTCACGTAAAACCCAGGCTACATAGGATTTTTATGGATAAAGCCCCACTTAAAATGAACTCACTTTCCAAAATACAAAACTCAAAAGGGAACAATCTTCAATAAAGAAATGTCAGCAAAGATAAAGAGAGAGCCAGATTATATTCCTAAGAACATGAGATAATGGAGTACTTAATTACATAAATCCTATTATACAAGTAATTTTGAGCATAATGGAAAATATGCTAACATATATATAGAGAGAAATTTTTTCTGGAGCTATATTGTAAAGAAACTAATTATGTAGGTCTAATAGCATAAGGGACTTTGAATACCAAAAGGAGTTGTATAATCAACAGTGATTGGGCAGAAAATAAAAGACTGTGGTGATGGAAAACAGATCAGTGGGTTGCCATGGGTTAGAGGTAAGGCGAGGGTGTAACTACAAAGGGAGTTTTTTTGAGTGATGGAACTGTTCTGTATCCTGATTGTGGTTGTGGATACATGAATCTGTACAGGTGTTTGAATTCATGGCACTGTGCACCCACAAAAAATCAATTTTGCTGTATGATAATTAAAAATAAAGAAGTGTTTTTAAATATACTTTAGAAAACAAAGTAGAATTATAGAAATGAAAGATATAAAAATATAGTCATTAAAAATAAAACTCATTGGAAGGGTTAAACAGCAGGTGAACACAACTGAAGAGAGAGAGTTGGTCAACTGTATAATAGACTTGAAGAAATTACCCAAAATGAGAGAGAGAAAGAGACAGAGAGCAAAAGAGCAAGAGAGAGCAAGAGAATGAATATGCAAGAGATGTTAAGAGACATAGAGTAGGGCTTCCCTGGTGGCGCAGTGGTTGAGAGTCCGCCTGCCAATGCAGGGAACACGGGTTTGTGCCCCGGTCCGGGAAGATCCCACATGCTGCGGAGCAGGTAGGCCCGTGAGCTATGGCTGCTGAGCCTGTGTGTCCGGAGCCTGTGCTCCGCAATGGAAGAGGCCACAACAGTGAGAGGCCCGCGTACCACAAAAAAAAAAAAAAGAGAGAGACATTGAGTAAAGGAAGACTAACATAAAATCTAACAGAAGTGCCAGGTGGAAAGAACAGACAAAATGAGAGACTAGAGGACTGACAGGCAATGTTTGAGAAAAATACAAAGACTGAAATGTTTATTACCAAAATTACAGAGAAATATAAATATTTAGATTCAGGAAACAAAATAAGTTCCAAGATGGAGAAATTAAATTCATACCTAGACAAATACTGTTGAAAATGCAGAAAATTCTTAAAAACAACTAAAGATAAGGACTTCCCTGGTGGCGCAGTGGTTGAGAGTCCGCCTGCCGATGCAGGGGACATGGGTTCGTTTCCCGGTCAGGGAAGATCCCACATGCCGCGGAGCGGCTAGGCCCGTGAGCCATGGCCGCTGAGCCTGCGCGTCCGGAGCCTGTGCTCCGTAACGGGAGAGGCCACAACAGTGAGAGGCCCGTGTACCGCAAAAAAAAAAAAAAAAAAAACAACTAAAGATATAAGATTACCTACAAAAGAACACTCATCAGTATACTAGCAGATTTGTAATCATCAGCAATAGAAGTCATAAATCAGTGGAAAGAATTACCAGAATATACACTGAACTATGCCCTATGATTTAAAAAGTGAATTCTTTTTGAGAAGAAAAAAGAAGTTGAGTCATCTCTTTTCCTGTCAAAGATTGCTTGGCAGTAATTCTGTAAATCAGAAGAATAGCCTGGCAACTGAAAACTGAACCCAGCAATTGAAACAAATGTTAAATCACAGGTATTTTCCACTAATTAAGGCTATGTGATTCTATGAAGGAATGTGCCCGGGTTAATGGTCAAGTGGAAAAAGCTTATTGAAGAAACAGCATGTGATATCTAAGTACAATGCCAGATGTTGGGGTCAACTAACCTAGATTTTGGCTATTTAGACAAGAGAGACACAATGGTGGTCAGCAGTGTTTAATTTACATGAAGTTCTAATGCACTGACCTGTAAAGGCTGTCACATAATATTCTTAATGCTTAATAGTTTGTATGTAATAAAATAAAGCTATCAATGTATTTCAAATGGTTTGATTAGATTTTCAGGGCTATTCTTTCTCATAAATGATAATTTTTTTTTTACTACAAAAGTAATTCCTGTGTGTTGCAGAAAAATTTTTAAATATACACAAGTCACAAGAAAAAATATTTGTATTTCCTTTACTCTCATCACCCAAAGAAAACATTTATCAGCTTTTTAGAATATTCCAAGTATACCCTATTTTATTATTTTTCAATTAAAATTTTTATTTTGAGAGACTTACAGATTCACATGCAATTCTAGGAAATAATACAGACAGATACTGGGAAGCCGCCATCCAGTTTCCCCCAAAAGTAACATCTTGTAAAACTATAGTACAATATCATAGCCAGGATATTAACATTAATACAGTCAAAACACAACATTTCCTTCATCACAAGAATTTTTCACGTTGTCCTTTTAAAACAAACCTGAGAATTCCCAAGTTTTATACTTAATAGCAAACCATCATAGAGTACTCCATTATAACATAAAGTTAATTCTACTGTGGATTATTTTCATTCTCTTGCACTCTCTCTGAACTTTGGACATCCCCATTATTCCTCAACATTGGCAATATAAATGGCTTCTTCTATATTTGTGAGTAACTGATCAGTCACCTTCCCCCTTACAAGGGGGAAAAGGATCTATGACAAGCATAAAAATACTATGTGATAAGCATAACAATAGCTAACATTCATTCTACACTTTCCATGTGCCAGACAGTATGCTATTCATTTAACAAATATTAAATACTTTGATTCTCACAACACATCTGTGAGACAGATACTATTAAATTCCCCATTACGTAGATGAGGAAACTAAGGCTCAAGAATGTTAGGTTACTTGCCCAAGTCACACACAGTTAACAGTGGCATAACCAGGATCAAATCCATAAGGTTTTAGGCAAAGTGGAGGTATTAGGGAAAAAGAAAAACTAGTGTAGGTAAGAAGGATCAGCAGAGGAGTGTGCAGGTTGTAAGCAACATTAAATAGAATAGTCAGCATAAGAAAATGACACGTGATGATGAGAGAATGAGTTTTGGGGGAAGAGGAGTCCAGGTAGAAAGGACAGTTCTAAGACCCAAAGTTGGGGAGGGCCTGGCATGTTTGAAGAATGGCCAGGAGGCTAGTGTGGCTAAAGCAAAACGAACCAGTGGAAGAGTAGCAGTAGATGAGGTAAAGAGACATATATAGGCATGAAAGTCACTGAAAAGTTTTGGTTTTTTTTTTGAGGGACAGTGGTGTCTTTGTGGGTTTTTTCTTTGTTTTTAATAACAGCTTTATTGTATTACAATTCACATACCATAAAGTTCACACTAATAAAGTGTACAATTCAGTAGTTTATAGTATATTCAGAGCTGTGATACCATTATCACAATCCAACTCCAGAGTATTTTCATCACCCACAAAATAATCCCCATACTTAGAAGCTGTTCCTCATTTCACCCTTCCCCTAGTCCCTGGAAACCACTAATTTACTTCCTGTCTATGGAATTGCCTATTCTGAACATTTCATATAAAGAGAATCACACAATATGTGGCCTTCTGTGTCTGATTTCTTCTGCTTGGCATAACAGCTTCAAGGTTCAGCCACATTGTAGCATGTATCAGTACTTTGTTACTTTTTAGGGCTGAATGATACCACATTTTGTATATCAATTTGGCACTGGGCTACACAACTGACAAATATGTTTGCTGGTATATTATAAAGGATACAACTCAGGAATAGACAAATGGAAGAGATGCATAGGGAAAGGTACTGGCAGGTGGTGGTGGTGAATGAGGAGTATTTGTTGAGGTGCTGCATAAAGCTTCCATGCCCTCTCCACCACCTCCCAGGACCTCAACATGTTCACCAACTGAGTTCTCTAAACCCCACTGATTAGGAGTTTGTATGCACATTTTACTGCACAGACATGATTGATTAAATTATTGGCCATTAGTGACTGAACTCAATCTACAGCTCCCCTCTCCTCCTCTGAGGTGGGGATGGGGGACAGAAAAATCAAACCCTCTTATTCTGGCTTGATCTTTTCTAGCCCCGAATCTGAAACTATGTAGGAGACCCAGTCAGGAGTCATCTCATTAGCATATAAAAAACGCTCTTATCTCTCAGGAGATTCCTAGGGTTTTAGCAGCTCCTGCCAAGAAGGAGGTGGGGCCAGCAAAGACCAAATATATTTCTTATTATACCACAATACCATGTAGTAATATTTGATTTTTGAACCCCAAAAGTAGAATAGGTACTAAAATTTTAGAATGTACCAGTTATGCAGCTGAATTCTGATATTTTCCCCTCTGATTTTGTCTAGTATTTTAATCCATCATCATTTCTGAAACAACTGAACAACATCTGCCATCCCAGCTCCAATTGGGAAGAGACACCTATTTAAAAAAATCCAAGAAACACCTCATGGGTTGTCATTCTCTTGTATTCACACTTATCACCAAGGCATTGTCTGCCCCAAGTTGTATACTGGTGCATTCTTGGCTAATTTCAAGACAGCACTAGCTATTTGTTACTACCATTTGAAAAAGATCGAGTTTCCTACATCTGGGGCTAAAAATAACAGTAGGCCATCTACCTCTTTAATGTTCTAAAATCTTGACGAGAAGACAAACATGGCCAAATTTAGGAGTACGGCCAAGATGCCATGTAATGGCTACAACAAATTAAAATGTCACAATAGCTGCCAAGAAATCCCCCAAAAGTATCTGAGGCAACTGATGCTAAAAGATGATAAAGAAGGTTCTGGAGACCATGGGATTGTCAATAAAAAATTCAAAGAAGCCAGAAAAAAAAAGTCAGTGAAATAGTTGTCAAAGTAGACAAGAGCAAGAAATAGGACTCAAAAAGAAGCCAAGTGCCATTTAGGAAGCAATTATCTGATAACACAAAACTCAGAGCCCTCTTGGACTTAACCTTCATGTACATATTAAGTATCAGTTAACTGATAAGGCTTGGTGGATTATATTTGCTAAAGGTTATTTGTATTTCAAAAAGAAATTAACTTCTGAAACAATGGAATGCTTTAATTCATTCAACAAATATTTGCTAAGCACCTACTGGGGATATGATGGTGAGCACAACGGAAACTTTTGCTGGGGTCATGGAGTTTAGGAGCTAGAGGTAAAGCCAAATATCAATCAAACAACACTAACATCTGTGCAATTGCAAACTGAGGTAAATAAGTGTGCCAAAAAGAAGGAAAATTATTTTGTGAGAGTGTATACCAAAGAATCTAAATCAAGGAAGTATCCTGGAAGAAATACCCATTAAACTGAGATCTGAAGGATGAGTTGGGTTGAACACTCTGAGCCTTAGAGTGAAACAGGATTTTTACCGAAGAGCTGGTGTATTACTTTGCTAGGGCTGCTATAACAAAGTATCACAAACTAGGTGGCTTAAACAACAGAAATTTATTGTCTCACAGTTCTAAAAGGTAGAAGTCAAGGTGTTAGTAAAATTGGTTCCTTCTGAGAGTGGTGAGGGAGAATCTGTTCCATTCTTCTCTCCCAGATTCTGGCAGTTTGCTGGCAATCTTTGGTGCTCCTTGGCTTGTAGATTTTCTGCTTCATCTTCATATGGCATTCGCCCTGTGTACATATCTGTGCCTAAATTTCCCCTTTTTATAAGGACGCCAGTCCTATTAAATTAGGGATTCACCTGAATCCTCATCTTAATTGATTATATCTGCAATGACCCTATTTCCAAACAAGGTCACATTTTGAGGCTAGGACTTCAACATATGTATTTTGCAGGTATAAAATTCAATCCATTAACAGCTGGGGAAGTTACAGTGGGAAGCAAAAAGGGTCTCAAATTCACCTCCTGACTTCAGATGGGTTGCTAATGAGAATAAAAATTTTCATTTCAGAGACTTTCAGAAAATTCCGTGTCCTCAAGGGAGAGTTGGACTGAATTTATACTAAGAAGGAGGCAGAACCTAAGAAGAAATTGAGGCTACAGGGCATTAGTGGATTATGGAGTAGGAATATGAGGGAACACAGTGGAAAGTTTGGGAGGTGGGAGAGGTTTGGATTAAGGACAAGGGACTATAGACAATTATGAGCATGAAGGGCAGGTAGAGGAAATTGGTCAGGAGTACTTACTTACACTGAGGTCTCTGACTGATGAAAACAGGAATAAGAAGCAAGATGGCTTTACTCTCAAATGCCTTTTTGAGAAAGGCCAAAAGACCTCCCAGTCTAGAGCAATATCAGGCTCAAGGGTCATAGTCCATGGTCTCCTGGACAGAACTGGGATCAAATACTAGCTCTACCATTCACTAGACATATGGGGTTGGGCCAGGTACAGCACCTCTCTAAGCCTCACCTTCCTCATTTACAAGATGGGTATCGTAATAACTCTTAGTTGAGGAAGCTTGTGCAGTAAATCTCAATACCACTGTTGAAGGCCTGGAGGATTCTCATGCCCTCAGCGAACTGTATGATCTCTCAGATTCTCTATTTCCTGATTTTAAAGTTGGAATAGCAATGCCTTATAAGGGGTTGCAACAATTTGTGGAAATCTTGTTTATTAAAGTGATTTGAAAACAGAAAAATGTCAATTTTCCTAGTTTTCCACAATCTGAGCCAAGATTGTGTCCTGTGACTGCATCTGAATGCACCACAGGAAGGTGCATAAAGAAGGCAGTCTCCACTCTGCATAAGGAAAGCAGCTCCACTCCATTCTACTTTTCTCCTCTTCCCCAGTATAAGTTAAACCTGTGTGCCAATTTATCTTCCTTAATCTACCTGGTCCTATTAAGAGATCATTCCTAGTGTTTTCACTCTCGTTTATGGAGGAGGGGAAATCCTTCTCCTCTTTGGGCTTACTCTAAAAATGCATACCCAGTCAGAACCCCAATTTTATTCCCCAGAGATCCTGGATGTCTTAAACTGATCTTGTAAGAGTTTTCATCTTTGGGTTTAGTCTCTGAAAAAATCTCTTTCTGGTCCTGTATGCCTCTTTTCTTCTCTAGAGTCTAGAAGAATTAGACAGTATAGTAAGTTGAATAGCATCTTCCCCAAAGGTATGTCCAAGCCCTACCCCTTATTTATTTGGAAATAGGGTGTTGCAGATGTAATTAAATTAAGGATCTCAGCATGAGATTATGCTGGATTTAGGGAGGCACTAAATCCAATAACCAACGTCCTTATAAGAGAAAGGAGAGGAAGATTTGACAACACAGAGAGACCCAGAGGAAAAGGCCATGTGAATATTCAGTCAGAGACTGGAGTGATTCAGCTACAAGCCAAGGAATACCAAGGATTTCTGATGACCACTAGAACCAGGAGACAGGCCATGGAAGAGATTCTCCCTCAGAGACTCCAAGAGGAACCAATCCTGTCAAAACCTTGATTTTGGACTTCTGGCCTCCAGAACTGTGGGAGAATATATTTTTATTGTTTCAAGCCACTCAGTTCGTAGTAATTTTTATGGAAGACTCAGGAGACTAATACAGGCATGTTTCAAACTCAAGAAAATTTTTCTAAACACTTGTTTTGTGCTAGCCCTTTCATGCAATTTATTCTTCTTAGCACCTGAGTCTGTCCTGCACCTAACTCTTTGATTTCCTAGTTGTGTGCAAATGTACAAGACACTTATCAGTCTTGCTGCGGAGCTGGGGGTGGGGTATAAATTTTATTAATTTTTTCAAGATTTAACTTTTTATGTTGATTTTTTTCTCTTTTGGCTATTTGATTTCTGTTTCTGATATCTCCTCTTCATTTTTTCCTTCCTTCTACTTTCTTTACAATTAGTTTACTGCTCTTTTTCTAGCCATTTGAGACAATGTTTAGATCAGTGATTTTCAGTCTGCCTTTTCTTTTTTTTTTATACATTTATTTATTTATTTTTGGCTGCGTTGGGTCCTTGCTGCTGCGCACAGGCTTTCTCTAGTTGCAGCGAGCGGGGGCTAGTCTTCAGTTGTGGTGCACGGGCCTCTCACCGTGGTGGCTTCTCTTGTTGTGGAGCACAGGCTCTAGGTGTGTGGGTCTCAGTAGTTGTGACACGTGGGCTCGGCAGCTGCGGCATGCAGGCCCAGTTGCTCCGCGGCATGTGGGATCTTCCCGGACCAGGGCTTGAACCTGTGTCCCCTGCATTGGCAGGAGGATTCCCAACCACTGCAACACCAGGGAAGCTCTTCTTTTCTAATATTTACATTTAAAGCTAAAAAAAATTATCCTCTAAGAGTTTTTTCTTTTTCCTCTAAGTTTTTTCTTTTTCTCTTTTCTTCTTGTATTTAATGAGATGCTGATGATAACTAAACTTACTGTGGTAATCATTTAATGATATATGTAAGTCAAATCACTATCCTGTATACCTTTAACTTATACAGTGCTGTATGTCGACTGTATCTCAATAAAACTGGGGAAAAATTATCCTTGAAGCACTGCTTTAATTGCAAACCACAGGTTTTGATATGTTATATGTACATTATCATTCAAACAAAAATATTTTAAAATTTCTGTTGTCAGACTTCCCTGGTGGTCCAGTGGTTAAGACTTTGCCTTCCAATGTAGGGGATGTGGGTTCGATCCCTGGTTGGGGAGCAGGTAGTTTTTTGGCTATGTGCCTCATGGCCAAAAACCAAAAAAACATAAAACAGAAGCAACACTGTAACAAATTCAATAAAGACTTTAAAAACGGTCCACATCAAAAAATCTTAAAAAATAAAATTTCTGTTATGATTTCTCTTTTGACCCAAAGATTGTTTCAAACTAGACAACTTAAATACCAAATGATGATTTTTCTAGTTATCTTACTGTAAATGTCCTTAGCTTAATTCCACTGTGATCAGGAAACATACCATATGATTTAAATTATTTGAAATTTGTTGAGACTTACATGATTCAATATAAGATCTATTTTGGTAAGTGTTCCATATGGACTTGAAAGAATGTATATCACAGAATACCTTGTGCCTATAAAGTTTGTTATTCATGATATTCAAATCTTTTATGTTCTCACTAAGTTTTGTCTGCTTTCTCTATTAGTTACTAAGAGAGCTATGTTAAAATTTCCAAATATGATTATAAATTATCTATATACTTTATAAGTTCTGGCATTTTTTATTTTATATATTTTGAGTCTATATTTTAATATTTTAAAATGGCATTTTTATCATTATAGAATATTCCTTAAGATTTTTAGAAATACTTCTTTGCCTAAAGTCCTTCTTTATTGCCATTTCAAATCACTTCTCCCTGGAAGAAACACTGTTGAAAGTTTGATGTATAGCCTTTTAGATCCTTCTCTACAAGTTTACAAACACATATACAATGTATAATTTTGTTGTATGTATGTTTAAAGATTAATGGAATATTATGTACTATTATGCAATTTCCTTTTCCCTCTCTTAATAAGTCTTGAGAATCTTTCTATATTCCTATATTTATAGACCCAAAATCCATCCTCACCAGAATGGATACCTGTGCCTATTTTTAAAATATTAGCTCCAGAGGCAATTCAATGTAAAAAGGACAGTCTCTTCAACACATGTCGCTGGGACAGTTGGACATCCACATGCAAAAAAATAAACCTAGACAAAGACTTAACACCTTCCACAAAAATTAATTCAAAGTTTACCATAGACCCAAATGTAAAATACAAAACTATAAAATTTGTAAAATACAGGAGAAAACCTAGTTGACCTTGGGTTTTTTACATAGAACCTCAAAAGCTTGATCCATGAAAAGAAAAATAAGGTAAGTTGGACTTCACTGAAATTAAAAGCTTCTGCTCTGCAAAAGACACTGGTAAGAGAATAAAAACACAAGCTACAGACCAGGCGAAAATATATGTAAAACACATAACAATGAAAGACTGGTATCCAAAATACACAAAGGACTCTTAAAACTTAGCAATAAGAAAACAGCCCAATAAAAAATGTGCAAAAGTTCTGAAGAGACACCTCTCTAAAGGATATATACGTATGGCAAATAAACATATGAAAAGATTCTCAACATAATTTATCACTAAGAATTGAAAATTAAAACAACAGTGAGATGTTACTACATATCAGAATGGCTAATATACCAAAAAACAAAACAAAACCCAAAACACCTGAGAATACCAACTGCTAGCAAGGATGTGGAGAACAGGACTTATTCACGCTGGTGGGACTGCAAAATGGTACAACCACTTTGGAAGACAGCTGGGCAATTCTTCTTATAAAGCTAAACATAGTATTACCATACAATCCAGTAATCATTCTCCTAAGTATTTACTCAACTGATCTGAAAACATACAAATATTTATAGCAGATTTATTCATATTCAGCAAAACTGGAAGCAACCAAGATGTCCTACAATAGGTGAATAAAGAAACTGTGGGGCTTCCCTGGTGGCGCAGTGGTTGAGAGGCCGCCTGCCGATGCAGGGGACACGGGTTCGTGCCCCAGTCCGGGAAGATCCCACATGCCGCGGAGTGGCTAGGCCCGTGAGCCAATGCCGCTGAGCCTGCGCGTCCGGAGCCTGTGCTCCGCAATGGGAGAGGCCACAACAGTGAGAGGCCCGCGTACCGCAAAAAAAAAAAAAAAAAAGAAAGAAAAAGAAACTGTGGTACATCCAGACAATAGAATATCACTCAGTGATTAAAAAAAAAAAGAAGTGAGCTATCAAGCCTCAAAAAGACATGCATGAATCTTAAATGTAAGTTGCTAAGTGAAGTAAGTTACTATGAAAATCTTACATAGTGTGTGATTCCAAGCATATGACATCCTGGAAAAAGAAAAACTATAGTGATGGTAAAAAGATCAGTGTCTGCCAGGGATTCAGGAAAAGGACAGAAGGGTGGAATAGGTGAAGCACTGGGGATTTTTTTCGAGCAGTAAAATTATTCTGTATGATACTGTAATTGTGTATGCATGACACTGCATTTTTTAAAACAACAGAATTTTACGATACAAAGAGTGAACCTTAATGTATGCAGTTTAAAAAGATCATTTAGGAGATCAGGAAATTCCAGGAAAAAGTGCAGAATGTGACAAAATAACTGATTTACAAATATATGAAATTACCTTACCGTAGGGAATGGGGGAACTGCTGACCTAATTAACTTCCAGAAATGAGTGGAGTCTATAAGACAAAAGGCAAAAGAAACTGTCCATAAGGGCCAGACTCTTATTTTCCAAAGAGATTAAGGCTAACAACTCTAATACTCTATACAGATTACTGCATTTGAACAATTAAGTAAATTACAGTAAATTAGGGATGGTGCAAGGCAGATTTCTCACTGTTGGAGTGGGAGTTTACAGATAAGTAAGGGAAGGAAGCTAGAATGCTCTTTGTGATAACAGGTTACATTTGGAGACATTAATATGAAATTGCATTAAGCTTAATGTAGATACAAATGATTACATACAAAAAGACTTATAGATATGTACATATACATGGATTAATATACACATATATTTCCTTGCACTGTCAGCTGAGAAGGTCTAGAAGCAACAATACCCCAGGAACAATGAGCACATCTATATCCAATTCTTGGTTTATAATACCATTCTCCAATAAAAGGAACCATTGCTCTTTGGGAAAAAATGCTAGTTCTGGAACTAGAGCAGGAAATATGCAAGATAAGCCTGGAGTATCTTGTACTGTCAAAATGTAAAGATATGCTGACACCAACAAACCCAAAAGATGGAGTTATGTCAAAGGGACTTAAACTGAAACAGCCAACTGAAAAAAGCTCCCAATGGTCAAATATGGAACCATTTGAGCAATAAAATAAAGTAACATTGGATTATAATCCAGGCTCTAAAATAAATACCCATGAGTTTATACTAATCTGAATAAACAAATAAATGGGGGAGAAGAGACAATTTTCCATACAGAAGAATTCCAAATAATGTATGCAGCTTTTCCACCCTAAAGGGGATGAAGCATGACTCCCCACTCTTTAAGTGTGGGCCATGCATGGTGACTCTTTTCCGAAAAGCACAGTGTGGAAAGGGGAAATAAAAGAGTGGTGGAAAAATACCTGACAAGCACTACCTCAGCAAGGTGTTCAGGGTCATCATCAACAGTGATAAGTCATGCTGATAGCATGTACTCTTTTTACGATATGGTGAACATGGCACTATACCTCTGTAGTTTTCCTCCCCAGCCCTATATGTTTCTACTACACAATGAAAAACTGTAAAGTAACTGGTAACAGACCATATTGATCTCTAGAATTTTTCAAGAACAACTAGACGTTTTTAAGTTTTAAGAGAACTGAGAGAAAGCAAAGATGTCTGTATGCAAACTAAAGAATGAGAAATTGCCTCACCAGGCACTGTCTTCATACAGAAATAGTCAAAATTTTCTGTTATTAAAGTGAAGGATGATCATAGATATGTTAGAGAGCCAGAAAACACTAATATTTAACTGATTAAAAACCAAGAAAAAGATGGTTAAAGACACAGACATTTGTGTAGCAAGGTTTTGGTCTCTGGCCCCGTCTAAAGTCTGGCTTTTTAGAAAAGAATGAGAATTAAGATGCAATGGCAACTCTAAGAGAAAGAAATACAGAACATGCTGTTAGAGGTCAAGACAATGCTTTTCCAGCTAGAAGGATTTGGGGTATGTCTGCAGACCAATATGGGCAGAATAAGACCGGAATCTAATAAAAGGCAAGAACATTGGCTAGTAAAGTTGTGTACTACATGCCAAGATTGCAGAAAGCCAAATCCAGTTTTACCCTATTCTCTGTAGCAGGTTCTAGAATTACCTCATAATGACTTAGCCGGGAACTTTTGTTTCCAGAGAGTGTGAGCTGGGTAACTTGAAGTAATGCTCCTACAAGAAAGCAGCTAAGGAGTCTGAATTAAAAGATTTAAAACCATTTAAAACGTATTGGAGAGCTAAAAAGCTAGTAGGGAATTACCGGACAAAGACTAATGGGAAAGTAGGAACCCAGAGAGATAAGCAACCACAAAAGCTTGTTTTGTCCTGAGGACACTTGCTGATCAGAGAAAATTCACGGTTGTCTTAATGCCCCTGCAAAATTAGGGGACTAGAAATAAAAGCCAAGACCTCCTCAAGTTTCAGTGTCTAACACGAGACTTTCTCCATGTTTCTCCAGTTTAGAGTACTCAAGAGGTTACACTTTCAAGGTACAGAGGAACTAGAAGTAAACTGGCCTATCCAGAGATTTGCAACCTAGGGTCACATTGCCTGAACTGGCCATGGAACTCAAGCCAGAAATTTGGTTTAAATTAGTTCTGTACTAAACTGTCCAATGTTGCCTGGAAAAATAAATACAGCCTCCCTTGGAGGCAAGCACCTTAATACCAGAACTCAAATTATTTTTACAAATGATTTTCAAGGAGTATAATCAGTTTACAAAGATAAGTAAGTACAGAGATAAAGAAAGATTCTATGTAATAGTCAGAAACTAGAGACACAGAAAGAGAATCACAAAGACTTCGGATATTATAAACTTGGGTACTCGTGTTCCAGGATATGTTTACAAGAATGTCTTCTAGCAACAATGGGTGTAAAGTCCAAAACTGAAGAAAAACTCAAATGCACATCAACAAAAGGATAAATTTTTGTTTAAATATTTATTTTTTAACATCTTTATTGGAATATAATTGCTTTACAATGTTGCGTTAGTTTCTGCTGTATAACAAAGTGAATCAGCTATATGCATACGTATATCCCCATATCCTCTCCCTATTGCATCTCCCTCCCACCCTCCTTATCCCACCCCTCTAGGTGGTCACAAAGCACCGAGCTGATCTCCCTGTGCTATGCAGCTGCTTCCCACTAGCTATTTTACATTTGGTACTATATATATGTCAATGGTACTCTCTCACTTTGTCCCAGCTTACACTTCCCCCTCCCCGTGTCCTCAAGTCCATTTTCTATGCCTGCGTCTTTATTCCTGTCCTGCTCCTAGGTTCATCAGAACCTTTTTTTGACTTTTAGATTCCATATATATGTGTTACCATATGGTATTTGTTTTTCTCTTTCTGACTTACTTCACCCTGTATGACAGACTCTAGGTCCATCCAACTCACTACAAATAACTCCATTTCATTTCTTTTTATGGCTGAGTAATATTCCATTGTATATATGTTCCACATCTTCTTTATCCATTCATCTGTCGAAGGACACTTAGGTTGCTTCCATGTCCTGGCTATTATAAAGAGTACTGCAATGAACATTGTGGTACATGACTCTTTTTGAATTGTGGTTTTCTCAGGGTATACACCCAGTAGTGGGATTGCTGGATCATATGGTAGTTCTATTTTTATTTTTTAAGGAAACTCCATACTGTTCTCCATAGTAGCTGTATCAATTTACATTCCCACCAACAGTGCAAGAGGGTTCCCTTTCCTCCACACCCTCTCCAGCATTTACTGTTTGTAGATTTTTTGATGATGGCCATTCTGACCAGTGTGAGGTGACACCTCACTGTAGTTTTCATTTGCATTCATCTTTTCATGTGTTTGTTGGCAATCTGTATATCTTCTTTGGAGAAATGTCTATTTAGGTCTTCCGCCCATTTTTGCATTGTGTTGTTTGATTTTTTGATATTGAGCTGCATGAGCTGCTTGTATATTTTGGAGATTAATCCTTTGTCAGTTGCTTTGTTTGCAAATATCTTCTCTCATTCTGAAGGTTGTCTTTTTGTCTTGTTTATGGTTTCATTTGCAGTGCAAAAGTTTTTAAGTTTCATTAGGTCCCATTTGTTTATTTTTGTTTTTATTTCCATTTCTCTACAAAGTGGGTCAAAAAGGATTGTGCTGTGATTTACGTCATAGAGTGTTCTACCTATGCTTTCCTCTAAGAGTTTTATAGTGCTGGCCTTACATTTAGGTCTTTAATCCATTTTGAGTTTATTTTTGTGTACGGTGATAGGGAGTGTTCTAATTTCATTCTTTTACATGTAGCTGTCCAGTTTTCCCAGCACCATTTATTGAAGAGAGTCTCTTTTCTCCAGTGTATATCCTTGCCTCCTTTGTCATACATTAGTTGACCATAGGTACATGGGTTTACCTCTGGGCTTTCTATCCTGTTCCATTGATCTGTATTTCTGTTTTTGTGCCAGTACCATACTGTTTTGTAGCTTTTGTAGTATAGTCTGAAGTCCGGGAGCCTGATTTCTCCAGCTCAGTTCTTCTTTCTGAAGATTGCTTTGGCAATTCAGGGTCTTTTGTGTCTCCATACAAATTGTACAATTTTTTGTTCTAGTTGTGTGAAAAATGCTATTGGTAGTTTGATAGGGATTGCACTGAATCTGTAGATTGCCTTGGGTAGTATCGTCATTTTCACAATGTTGATTCTTCCAATTCAAGAACAGGGTATATCTCTCTATCTGTTTGTATCATCTTTAATTTCTTTCACCAGTGTCTTATAGTTTTCTGCAAACAGGTCTTCTGTCTCCTTAGGTAGGTTTATTCCTAGGTATTTTATTCATTTTGTTGCAATGGTAAATGGGAGTGTTTCCTTAATTTCTCTTTCAGATGTTTCATCATTAGTGTACAGGAATGCAAGAGATTTCTGTGCATTAATTTTGTATCCTGCTACTTTACCACATTCATTAACTAGCTCTAGTAGTTTTCTGGTAGCATCTTTAGGTTTCTCTATGTATAGTATCATGTCATCTGCAAACAGCGACAGCTTTACTTCTTCTTTTCCTTTTTGGATTCCTTTTATTTCTTTTTATTCTCTGATTGCTGTGGCTAAAACTTCCAAAACTATGTTGAATAATAGTGGTGAGAGTGGGAAACCTTGTCTTGTTCTTGATCTTAGTGGAAATGGTTTCTGTTTTTCACCACTGAGAACAATGTTGGCTGTGGGTGTGTCATATATGGCCTTTATTATGTTGAGGTAGGTTCCCTCTATGCCTACCTTCTGGAGAGTTTTTATCATAAATGGGCATTGAATTTTGTCAAAAGCTTTTTCTGCATCTATTGAGTTTATCATATGTTTTTTCTCCTTCAATTTGTTAATATGGTTTATCACATTGATTGATTTGCGTACATTGAAGAATCCTTGCATTCCTGGGATAAACCCCACTTGATCAGGGTGTTTGACCCTTTTAATGTGCTGTTGGATTCTGTTTGCTAGTATTTTGTTGAGGATTTTTGCATTTATGTTCATCAGTAGTTTTCTTTCTCTGTGACGTCTTTGTCTGGTTTTGGTATCAGGGTGATGATGGCCTTGTAGAATGAGTTTGGGAGTGTTCCTCCCTCTGCTATATTTTGGAAGAGTTTGAGAAGGAGAGGTGTTAGCTCTTCTCTAAATGTTTGATAGAACTTTCCTGTGAAGCCATCTGGTCCTGGGCTTTTGTTTGTTGGAAGGTTTTTTTTTTTGTTTTTGTTGTTGGAAGGTTTTTAATCACAGTTTCAATTTCAGTGCCTGTGATCAGTCTGTTTATATTTTCTATTTCTTCCTTGTTCAGTCTTGGAAGGTTGTGCATTTCTAAGAATTTGTCCGTTTCTTCCAGGTTGTCCATTTTATTGGCATATGGTTGCTTGTAGTAATGTCTCATGATCCTTTGTATTTCTGCAGTGTCAGTTGTTACTTCTCCTTTTGCATTTCTAATTCTGTTGATTTGAGTCTTCTCCCTTTTTTTCTTGATGAGTCTGGCTAATGTTTTATCAATTTTGTTTATCTTCTCAAAGAACCAGCTTTTAGTTTTATTGATCTTTGCTATTGTTTTCTTCATTTCTTTTTCATTTATTTCTGATCTGATCTTTATGATTTTTTTCCTTCTTTTAAGTTTGGAGTTTTTTTTATTCTTCTTTCTCTAACTGCTTTAGGTGTAAGGTTAGGTTGTTTATTTGAGATTTTTCTTGTTTCTTGAGGTAGGATTGTATTGCTATAATCTTCCCTCTTAGAACTGCTTTTGCTGCATCCCATAGGATTTGGGCCATTGTGTTTTCATTGCCATTTGTTTCTAGGTATTTTTTAATTTCCTCTTTGATTTCTTCAGTGATCTCTTGGTTATTTAGTAGTGTATTGTTTAGCCTCCATGTGTTTTTTTTTTTTTTAATAAATTTGCTTATTTTATTTATTTATTTATTTTTGCGGTACGCGGGCCTCTCACTGTTGTGGCCTCTCCCGTTGCAGAGCACAGGCTCCGGATGCGCAGGCTCAGCGGCCATGGCTCACGGGCGCAGGCGCTCCACGGCATGTGGGATCTTCCCGGACCGGGGCACGAACCCGCGTCCCCTGCATCGGCAGGTGGACTCTAAACCACTGCGCCACCAGGGAAGCCCAATGTGTTTGTATTTTTTACAGTTTTTTTCCTGTAACTGATATCTAGTCTCATAGCACTGTGGTCGGAAAACATACTTGATATGATTCAATTTTCTTAAATTTACCAAGGCTTGATTTGTGACCCAAGATATGGTCTATCCTGTAGAATGTTCCATGAGCACTTGAGAAGAAAGTGTATTCTGTTGTTTTTGGATGGAATGTCCTATAAATATCAATGAAGTCCATCTTGTTTAATGTATCATTTAAAACTTGTGTTTCCTTATTTATTTTCATTTCGGATGATCTGTCCATTGGTGAAAGTGGGGTGTTAAAGTCCCCTACTATGATTGTGTTACTGTCGATTTCCCCTTTTATGGCTGTTAGCACTTGCCTTATGTATTGAGGTGCTCCTATGTTGGGCGCATAAATATTTATAACTGTTATATCTTCTTCTTGGATAGATCCCTTGATCATTATGTAGTGTTCTTCTTTGTCTCTTGTAATAGTCTTTATTTTAAAGTCTATTTTGTCTGATATGAGAATTGCTCCTCCAGCTTTCTTTTGATTTTCATTTGCATGCGATATCTTTTTCCATCCCCTCACTTTCAGTCTGTATGTGTCCCTAGGTCTGAAGTGGGTCTCTTGTAGACAGCATATATACGGGTCTTGTTTTTGTATCCATTTGGCCCGTCTATGTCTTTTGGTTGGAGCATTTAATCCATTTACATTTAAGGTAATTACTGATATGTATGTTCCTATTACCATTTTCTTAATTGTTTTGGGTTTCTGTAGGTCTCTTCCTTCTCTTGTGTTTCCTGCCTAGAGAAGTTCCTTTAGCATTTGTTGAAAAGCTGTTTTGGTGGTGCTGAATTCTCTTAACTTTTGCTTATCTGTAAAGGTTTTATTTTCTCCATCAAATCTGAATGAGATCCTTGCTTGGTAATCTTGGTTGTAAGTTTTTCCCTTTCATCACTTTATATATGTCCTGTTACTCCCTTCTGGCTTGCAGAGTTTCTGCTAAAAGATCACCTGTTAACCTTATGGGGATTCCCTTGCATGTTATTTGTTGCTTTTCCCGTGCTGCTTTTAATATTTTTCTTTGTATTTAATTTTTATTAATTTGATTAATATGTGTCTTGATGTGTTTCTCTTTGGGTTTACCCTGTATGGTACTCTCCTTGCTTCCTGGACTTGACTATTTCCTTTCCTATATTAGGGAAGTTTTCGACTATAATCTCTTCAAATATTTTCCCAGACCCTTTCTTTTTCTCTCCTACTGGAACCTCTATAATTCGAACATTGGTGCATTAAACGTTGTCCCAGATGTGTCTGAGACTGTCCTCAATTCTTTTCATTCTTTCTTCTTTATTCTGCTCTGCAGTAGTTATTTCCACTATTTTATCTTCCAGGTCACTTACCTGTTCTTCTGCCTCAGTTATTCTGCTATTGATTCCTTCTGGAGTATTTTTAACTTCGGTAACTGTGTTGATTATCACTGTTTATTTGCTCTGTAGTTCTTCTAGATCCTTGTTAAATGTTTCTTGTATTTTCTCCATTCTGTTTCTGAGATTTTGTATCATCTTTACTATCATTACTCTGAATTCTTTTTCAGGTAGGTTGCCTATTTTGTCTTCATTTATTTGATCTTGTAGGTTTTTACCTGTAACATATTTTTTGTCATTTCTTTTTTTTTTTTTTTTTGATTGGTGATGCTGTACTCCTGTCTTACTGGTTGTTTGGCCTGAGACGTCCAGCACTGGAGTTTGCAGGCAGTTGGATAGAGTCGGGTCTTGGTACTGAGATGAGAAGCTTCGGGATGCCTCACTCTTATTAATATTCCCTGGTGTCTGAGGTTCTCTGTTAGTCCAGCAGTTTGGACTCGGAGTTCCCACCACAGGAGCTTGGGCCCAACCTCCAGCCTGCAAACCAAGATCCCGCAAGCCGGTAACTGGGGGTTCCTCCCGTCCCCTTAGGTGTCCGTGGTCCCCCACTGGTGCCTGGCAGGTGCCCTAGTTGTGCGGAGACGCGAATTCCACATCCTCCTATTAGTCTATCTTGACTCTGCAAGGATAAATTTTAGTATATCCATACAATGGAACACTATTGAAGAGTGAAAACAGCATGATGCATCTCAAGAAAACCATAATGTTGGGCAAAAGAAAAAACAAAAACTACATATAGCATGATTCTATATATATATATATAAAAAGATAAAAATAGGAGAAATAAAACAACATTTTTAGGGATGAATATATAGGCGGAAAACTATAAAGAAAAACAAGGAAGTAACTATTACAAAGGTCAATACAGAGGTTACATTTAGGGAAAAGGGAGAGCTTGTGATCAAGAAAAGACATTCTGGAGACTTGTGGAACTTAAAATAGCCTATTTCTTGACCTAGTTGGTTGGAATACAGGTGTTTACTCTGTAATTATTTGTGACACTGAATGTTTATATTTTATGCATTTTGCTGTATGTATGTTAGGCTTCACAATTAAAAAAAAAAGAACAAGAACTTAGTGAATATGTTAAAATACCTAAGTTACTTGTAGACAGATTGATGTTGGTTTCAGTTTCTCACTAAGAATTAATTAAAACAATAATCGACAAATGCAGTGGATGTTTCTGTGTAGTTTGCTGCGTAGAATCATTTACTCATAAATTTAGTTTTAGTGATTACAGCTCTCTCTCATATTCAGTACTGTCACCATGACTCAAAACAGTGCTATTTCCTTCCTCGAAGTATGTAGCACTGTCATCTATGTCAGTTACTCAGCATGTAGTACACAGCTGTCAGTTGGTTATAGATGGTGACTTGTTGCCTGCATAGACTTCTCAAGAATTCATGCCTTGTCTCCCCTACCAGATTGTAGTTGCCTTAAAGACAGGGCACTCTTCCTCATTTTTACTATAGATCAACTTCAGCGGGAGCAGATCCCATAGCTATTTAAGTGATGGTGGAGCTTTATTACAATGACTGAGTATATAAAGCTCATGCCTCCATTTTACAGATGCTGGGGATGACTAAGCTGGCTTTCTTGTCCCTTTGGGAAGATTCTCAAAAAAAGACATTTTCAGGGGCAGGGTGATGTTTTAGAGATTAGGCAAAAAGTGAAGTTAATTAAAAGGATACAAAAACTAGGAAAAAAGAAAGCCATCAGAACAAAAGCAGTCATTCTCTCAGGCTCTTTCTCTGAGCCACATGGCCATTCACCTTTGATTACTAAACATAAATGATGTAGTCTCTCTCTTCAGAAACTGGCATTTCTTAGTTCCCTATGTACATGACTAAAGGTGGTGTCCCAGAGCTCCCTATTTACACATTCCTAAATTCCAAACACACATAATACTGACTCCTTCAAAAAACAATATGTATTCTTTTCTTGCTGATTCTTTGCTGATTACAAAAGTAGTAGATGATCATAATTTAAAATATTTTTTAAATTATAGACTATTTTTTAGAACTGTTTTAAGTTCATGGAAAAAAAGTTAAAATTACCAAGTTCTCATATACTTCCTCCTATTTCCTGCCACACACACACAGTTCTCCCTATTATTAACAACTTGCATTGCTCTATTATGTTTTCTATAATTGATGGACTGATATATTTTAAAATTTATTTCATTGAGGTAACGTTGATTTATAACATTATATAAGTTTCATGTGTACAACATTATATTTCTAATTCTGTATACACTACAGCATGCTTACTACCAAAAATTTAGTTTCCCTCCATCACCATTCAGTTAATCCCCTTTACCTATTTCACCCTCCCCAGCTTTTCTGATGGGGCTCCTCAAAGGACTGGCTTCTCTCTTGCTCATGTTGGAGCTCTGGCAGGTCCAACAGAATCTAGCCACCTGGAGGAGAGTCGAGATGGTGCCTTTGGCTAGTAATATGAAATTTGTTGTTTAAAGGTAAACATGTATACTACAAAGCTACAGTAATCAAGACAGTATGGTACTGGCACAAAAACACAAAGATAGATCAATGGAACAGGATAGAAAGCCCAGAGATAAACCCACGCACATATGGACACCTTATCTTTGATAAAGGTGGCAGGAATGTACAGTGGAGAAAGGACAGCCTCTTCAATAAGTGGTGCTGGGAAAACTGGACAGGTACATGTAAAAGTATGAGATTAGATCACTCCCTAACACCATACACAAAAATAAGCTCAAAATGGATTAAAGACCTAAATGTAAGGCCAGAAACTATCAAACTCTTAGAGGAAAACATAGGCAGAACACTCTGTGACATAAATCACAGCAAGATCCTTTCTGACCCACCTCCTAGAGTAATGGAAATAAAAACAAAAATAAACAAATGGGACCTAATGAAACTTCAAAGCTTTTGCACAGCAAAGGAAACCATAAACAAGACCAAAAGACAACCCTCAGAATGGGAGAAAATATTTGCAAATGAAGCAACTGACAAAGGATTAATCTCCAAAATTTACAATCAGCTCATGCAGCTCAAGAACAAAAAAACAAACAACCCAATCCAAAAATGGGCAGAAGACCTAAATAGACATTTCTCCAAAGAAGATATACAGACTGCCAACAAACACATGAAAGAATGCTCAACATCATTAATCATTAGAGAAATGCAAATCAAAATTACAATGAGATATCATCTCACACCAGTCAGAATGGCCATCATCAAAAAATCTAGAAACAATAAATGCTGGAGAGGGTGTGGAGAAAAGGGAACACTCTTGCACTGCTGGTGGGAATGTGAATTGGTTCAGCCACTATGGAGAACAGTATGGAGGTTCCTTAAAAAACTACAAATAGAACTACCATATGACCCAGGAATCCCACTACTCGGCATATACCCTGAGAAAACCAAAATTCAAAAAGAGTCATGTACCAAAATGTTCATTGCAGCTCTATTTACAATAGCCCGGAGATGGAAACAACCTAAGTGCCCATCATCGGATGAATGGATAAAGAAGATGTGGCACATATACACAATGGAATATTACTCAGCCATAAAAAGAAACGAAATTGAGCTATTTGTAATGAGGTGGATAGACCTAGAGTCTGTCATACAGAGTGAAGTAAGTCAGAAAGAAAAAGACAAATACCGTATGCTAACACATATATATGGAATTTAAGAAAAAAAAATGTCATGAAGAACCTAGGGGTAAGACAGGAAAAAAGACGCAGACCTACTGGAGAACGAACTTGAGGATATGGGGAGGGGGAAGGGTGAGCTGTGACAGGGCGAGAGAGAGGCATGGACATATATACACTAACAAACGTAGTAAGGTAGATAGCTAGTGGGAAGCAGCCGCATGGCACAGGGATATTGGCTCGGTGCTTTGTGACAGCCTGGAGGGGTGGGATAGGGAGGGTGGGAGGGAGGGAGACGCAAGAAGGAAGACATATGGGAACATATCTATATGTATAACTGATTCACTTTGTTATAAAGCAGAAACTAACACACCATTTTAAAGCAATTATACCCCAATAAAGATGTTAAAAAAAAAAAAGTAAACATGTAGACAAATACTGAATACTGTAATACTTTAATTATGATGAGTAAGTCACTTTTAATTCTAGTATAAAAGTTAAAGAGATCGGGCTTCCCTGGTGGCGCAGTGGTTTAGAGTCCGCCTGCCGATGCAGGGGACACGGGTTCGTACCCCGGTCTGGGAAGATCCCACATGCCGCGGAGTGGCTAGGCCCGTGAGCCATGGCCGCTGAGCCTGCGCGTCCAGAGCCTGTGCTCCGCAACGGGAGAGGCCACAACAGTGAGAGGCCCGCGTACAGCCAAAAAAAAAAAAAAAAGTTAAAGAAAAAAAAACTATAATTTTAAAATATGTTAAAAGATACAAATATGGGGGGCTTCCCTGGTGGCGCAGTGGTTGAGAATCTGCCTGCCGATGCAGGGGACACGAGTTCATGCCCCAGTCCGGGAAGATCCCACATGCCGCGGAACAGCTAAGCCCGTGAACCATGGCCGCTGAGCCTGTGCGTCCGGAGCCTGTGCTCCGCAACGGGAGAGGCCACAACGGTGAGAGGCCCGCATACCGCAAAAAAAAAAAGAAAAAAGAATGTAAATTGGCACAGTGACTGTGGAAAATTGCATGGCAGTTCCTAAAAATATTAAAAATAGAAATACCATATGATCCAACAATTTCACTTCTGAGTATATACCCAAAAGAATGGAAAGTAGGGTCTCAAAGAGGTATCTGTACACCCATGTTCATAGCACCATTATTCACAATAGCTAAAATGTGAAAGCAACCCACGTGTCCATGGATAGATGAATAAGCAAAATGTCATATATACATACAATGGAACATTATTCAGTCTTGAAGGAAATTCTGCAATATACTATAATAATGGGTGAACCTTGAGGACATCATGCCAAGTGAAATAAGCCAGTCACAAAAAGATAAATACTGTATGATTCCATTTATATGAGGTACTTAGAGCAGTCAATATTATACAGACAGAAAGTAGAAAGGTGGTTGCCAGGGGTTGAGGGGAGAGGAGAATGGGGAGTCATTGTTTAATGGGTATAGAGTTTCAGTTTTACAAGATGAAAAAGTTATGTGAATGTATTTAACACCACTGAACTGTACTTAAAAATGGTTAAGATGGTAGATATCACATTATGTATATTTTACCACAATAAAAAAGAAAAATACAGACTTCCCTGGTGGCACAGTGGTTAAAAATCCTCATGCCAATACAGGGGACACGGGTTCGAGCCCTGGTCTGAGAAAATCCCACATGCCACAGAGCAACTAAGCCCCTGTGCCTCAACTACTGAGCCTATCCTCTAGAGCCTGCGAGCCACAACTACTGAAGCCCACACACCTAGACCCCATGTTCTGCAACAGGAGAAGCCACCTCAATGAGAAGCCCATGAACCGCAATGAAGAGCAGCCACTGCTCGCCACAACTAGAGAAAGCCCACACACAGCAAAGAAGACCCAATGAAGGAAGGAAGGAAGGAAGGAAGGAAGGACCTACAGAAACTACACAGAAGAAAGAGAGGAATCAAAGCACAGATATACAAAAAAACAACAAAACACAAAGGAAGACATCAAGAGAGGAAAAGGCAGACAAAATAATTAAAAGACTAACAAAAAGGGGGGAGTGGGGGTTTAAAAACTGTGCAACATTGACAAAAGGACCAAGATAGTCAAGGCCCAGGAAGGGATAGCCGCAAGGACCTGAGGTGTCTCCTCTCCCGAGGCCAGGAGCAGCAGCAGGGTGGAAAATGGGGGTCCCCCTACCCCCTGCATGGCCCAGTCCATGGTCCTCTCTAGGTGGGGTGATACCCCAAGGAAGAGGCCTCAGTAGTGTGTGCTTATCATGCAGCCTGGATGCCCCTACCACTCACTCCACTGCAGAAGGAGATAGAGTGACAGCAACTCAGGAGTATCCTCCCCATTGCTGAGGCTGTAACCCAGTTGCTAAGAATGGCCAATTGCCACAGTGCCCTTGGTCTCGCTCCAGCGTGCTCTGGATCTCCTTCAGGACCCTCTCATCACTGAGCAGAGCACGCTCCATCTCAGGCCAACCTCCTCTCCTCTCCATCACCTTGGCTGAGTTCCTGGCTCCACCCAAGGCCTTCTCAGGGCCCAATCCATTGCGGGGGCAGCTGTAGTTCTTTGCTTCTGCTGAATCCACCAGACACTGGGGCTCAACAAGGCACTTGGTGGAGAGAGAGGAGTGCTCAAATTTGGAGGGTGAGGTAGAAACCTTGGCCATATTTGGTCAAGATGCAGAAAGCAATGCTGCTGACATCCACTTAGCAGAAGTAGCTATAATGAACCTGGGGCTTGAGCCGGGGCAGTGAGACCACCTGGACATCACCCACGTTGGTGATGACAGCCAGGTGATGTTCCCTATAGTCCTCAGCTCGACAGCTGCGGAAGCAGGCCACAGTGACTCACTGCACCCGCAAGCCCTCTAGGGTGGTTAGCTTCAGCTTCAGCCTGGCACTGACCTTGGGCAGCGTGAAACACCTTGAACTGTTCTTCTGACCCAACGAACAGCTGGTGGCTTCCCTGAATGTCCAGGCTCTTTGACAGGTCATGGGCCACTTCCAGGGACTTGAGAAGGGGCACACTGTGTCCGTCCAGCACCAGGATGCCCACCAGGCATCAGCTGGATCTCCTTGGCCTGCTCCGCTCACACCGGCTCATCCATTCTGTGCTCCTCGGGTGTCACGCACAAGGCAAAGGCAAAGATGGTACTACCATTGGTGCCAGCCCACAGCAAGAGGCAGAGGCGAGAGTTGTCCCTCAGGTAGATGTCAGTGAAGTAGAGGGTCCGGACTAAGCCCGTGAAGGTGTCTGCTGCCGAGTGGGCCTCCATCTTGCACTGCACGGGCGCCAGCTCCATGTTCTGCATGTGGGTCTGCTCTGCCTGGTGCTCCCCTCCTGCACATCTCCTGGAGGGCCAGCGGGCCACTGCTACCTTTTGGACACCCGGCTGCAAAGTGTCCAGCGGAAGGACTGGCACAGAGACGTCTTTAGGGACTTCACATGGGACAGTGGGCCCTCCAAGGCTAGCTGATCACTGAGGTATGTGCACTTGACAAAGACCTGCTGCTACTGCCGGTGGTCAAAGAGGCTGAAGCCGTGGCTGGTGCCAAAGGCCACGAAGTGCCACTGGGAGTGCAGGGCCAAGAAGGTGACCACAACCAGGGGCTGGCACTGCACCAATACGAAGGGCTGAAAGCCAGGCTCAAAGCGCACAGGCCCCGGGCAGGCACACAGGCGTTCCTGCCCCTTCCAGCGGTAGCCTTCCTGGTCCTGCAGCAGGTCAGCCTCCACCTGCTCCATGGAGTGCTCCACCTCCTCATCATTCAGCTCCAGCACCCTCACCTGCCCTTCCGTGGTGGCCACAACCAGGTAGCCACTGTATTTGCAGAGGAAAACCTTCTGGATGCCCAGCTGAGGATCGTCACTGTGGGGGTCGTAGGAGCCCACCTTACAGAGCAGGGACCACTCATCCTCACCCTGGGCAGTGAGGTTCTCACTGGGGTCTGTGTTGGTGAGGAACACCTGTACAGTGCTGAGTTTGTAGAGCAGCAGCAAGCACATGCCACAGGCATCCCAGAACCTCACCATGCTGTCCTCATGCCCCGTGAGTTATGGGCCACTCCACGGTGGAGAGGTGTGTGTTCTGCCAGCTGCCAGCAGTGATGATGTGCTCCCACAGCTTCAGGAGGATGTTGGAGACTTGGTGGGAGTAGGTGATGGCAGAGCAGTTCAGGGAGGCCAGGTAGGGAGGCTAAATCTGCAGCCAACCGGCCGTCTGCAGGTCAATCACCACCAGCTCCTCCTCAGCCAACACCACCTGAGTGTAGGGGTCATCAAAGGCAGCCGCACAGTCCATCTCAACGAGAAGAGTAAAGTCGACGACGCGGGAGAGGAAGTCAGAGGCTGTCTGCTGGCTGTTGTGGACCACCAAGATGCAGTGGCAGTCCCCATAGCCAGCCCACAGCATGCGACCCTTGAAGATGGTGAAGGGCAACCCCTGCTTGGTGGTCAGCCAGAAGATGTTGGTAATAGCTTTGCAAGGAAAAGGACCAAAAGGCACACAGCTGTGCAGGGGCTCTGGCTGCTGGGTATCACTGGACATGGGCCACTGGCAGTAGCTGCTGTCAGAATGGCAGCTATCAGATGACCATCCCACTGCCAGCAGATATTCTCCTGTTGCTGGCTGCTGAGGAAATGACAGAGCACGCGGCTGCCCTGCAGGTCCCAGATGACGATGAGCTCCCAGATGTAGCGAATAAGGATCTGGCTGGGGTGCCAAGGATGCTCCTGCAGAGCCTCCACCACCTCAAACACCCACCGGTGGAGGGCCTCCTCTGGAAACTATGTTCATAGCAGCACTATTTACAATAGCCAAGACATGGAAACAACCTAAATGTCCATCGACAGATGAATGGATAAAGAAGATGTGATATGTGTGTATATATGTATATATACACACAATGGAATATGACTCAACCATTAAAAAGAGTGAAATAATGCCATCTGCAGCAACATGAATGGACCTAGAGATTATCATACTAAGTGAAGTAAGTCAGAAAAAGACAAATACCATATTATATCACTTATATGTGGAATCTAAAACAGGACACAAATGAACATATCTATGGAACAGAAAGAGACTCACAGACATAGAGAACAAACTTGTGGTTGCCAAGAGGGAGGGGGGATGTGGGAGGGAAGTATTGGGAGTTTGGGATTAGCAGATGCAAACTATTATATAAAGGATGGATAAACAACAAGGTCCTACTGTATAGCACAGGGAACTATATTCAATATCCTGTGATTAAACCAAATGGAAAAAAATATGAAAAAAATATATATGTATGATTGAGTCACAATGCTGTATAGCAGAAATTAACACAACATTGTAAATCAACTATACTTCAATAAAAAGTTTTTTAAAAAGAAAAAGAATAGACTAGAAAATATCAAAGTATATCTCCCATAGTACCAATAAGTGTTATTTTATGACACTTGTTTCAGTTATGAGTATAGGGGCACACAAATGACATGGTGGGTTACAATGTTAACCATACTGATACTTGTTACTGTGAGTCACAGTATAAAATGAGTGTTTTTTTCATGGTATAAAATGTTTGAAAGCTACTGCTCTCTGGTACCTAACCTAGAGGGATGCCTAATACTCTATGAATGCTTAGTGAATTGAACAAACTGAGTAGTATGATACAATACATTTATTACAACTTCAAAGCTTCCACTTTAAAAGAATATAAAGTATAATGGCTATTGGAACAAAAGTAAATGGATTCTGGGCTATGTGAAGCTATAGGGGACAGGGTGGAGGAGGAGTAGAGAGGGATCCGAATACTTCCTGTTATATTTCAACAGACTTTCTCCCCAATAACTAAAATGTGTCTATATTTAAGGAAGATTAAATACAATTTTGGCTAAGTTCACTTTGGAAAGCTTTTCTTGTTCACTGAAATCACCTCACGATTATAAAGTTCTACATCTTTAAAATATCTGGTATAGGTAATTCCACCATGATTCACAAAAGGATCTTTCAGAGGAAAAAGCAAACAAACAAAAAAAACAAAAAAAAAACAAAAAACCTAACAAGACAATGAACTCAATGGTAACAGTAAATCTTTTTCTGTCAGTAATTAACATTAAATGAAAAAATATTAAACTCTTTAGTCAAAAGACAAAGAGTGGCTGAACGAATTAAAAAAACAAGACTCAACTATATGCTGTCTAAAAAGGACACACATGGGCTTCCCTGGTGGCGCAGTGGTTGAGAATCTGCCTGCCAATGCAGGGGACACGGGTTCGAGCCCTGGTCCGGGAAGATCCCACATGCTGCAGAGCAACTAGGCCCGTGAGCCACAACTACTGAGCCTGCGCGTCTGGAGCCTGTGCTCCGCAACAAGAGAGGCCGCGATAGTGAGAGGCTCGCGCACTGCGATGAAGAGTGGCCCCCGCTTGCCGCAACTGAAGAAAGCCCTCGCACAGAAGCGAAGACCCAACACAGCCAAAAATAAATAAATAAAATAAAATAAAAAATAAAAAGGACACACAGGTTGAAAGTGAAGGGATGGAAAAAGATATTCCACGGAAATAGTAACCAAAATAGCGCAGGGTTGGCTATACTTATATCACACAAAATAGATTATAAGTCAAAAATTGTCATAAGAGACAGAAGGACATTATACTGATAAAAGTGCCAATCTACGAACAAGATATAAGAATTATATATATTACACACATCAGAGCACCTAAATATATAAAACAAACATTGATAGTTTGAAGGGAGAAATAAACAATATAAGACAAGACAATAATGGTAAGAGACTCCACTCTCAGTAATGGATAGAACATCCAGACAGAAGATCAAAAAGGAAACAGAGGACTTGAACAAAACTATAGACTAAATGGACCTAACAGACATACAGAGTAAGTCCCTTACATACAAACCTTCGAGTTGTGAACTTTTGAAGATGGAAACGTGTGTTTGCATGTCCAATCACGTAAATTAGTTCACTTGTCTGGCGTACATTGTCATGTGCATGCATCCTCTACAAGTAGTTGTGCTTCTGTGTACTTTACTGTACAGTACTGTACAGAGTACAGTAGTACAGTATCTTTATTTCAGCTAGATCTGCAAGAGGATGACTTTATTGAACTCCTTGCTGTGCAACATGAGGAGATTACTAATGAAGACCTGATGGAACTAGAGGCCCAGAGAAAGGACGAAGAGAGACAAGAGAAAGAAGAAGTAACTGAAGAACCGAAGAGATTCACGATGCAGGAAATGGCAAGGTGATTTTCTTTATTTGAGGAGGCACTGTTAGTTTTTGAGGCATAGGACCGGAACATAGAACAGTACACGAAGGTTGCAGCAGCCATTCAGAATGCAATCCAGTGCTACCATGTCATCTATGATGAGAAAAAAAGAGCTACCACCCAGACATCACTGGTTCATTTTTTTAAGAGGGTAGACAGAATTAATTCCAGCAAGGAACCAGAACCTGTGCCATCGTCAGGTGTGAGTGAAAACTGCAGCTTGCCCTCTGTCTCCTATTGTTGTTGATCCTTCAGCTCTACCATCTCCCGCCTCTCCCTCCTCCAGTCAGTAACTCTTCTTGCCTGTTCACTCAACGCCAGCCCCTGTATGCCAGCTGTTGTACTGTACACTGTACTTTTCAAGGTACTGTACTGTAAGATTAAAAATGTCTTCATTACTTTTTGTTTATGCATTATATGTGTGAAAAGTATTATAAACCTATTACAGTACAGTACTATATAGCTGATTGTGTTAGTTGGGTGCCTAGGCTAACTTTGTTGGACTTACAAACAAATTGGACTTACGAATGTGCTCTCAGAACAGAACTCGTTTGTATGTAGGGGACTTACTGTATAGAACATTCCACCCAACAGCAGCAGAACACATTCTTCTCAAGTGCACATGGAACATTCTCCAGGATAGCTCACATTTAGGTTACAAAACAAGTCTTAACAAATTTAAGAAGATTGGAATTATACCAAATATCTTTTCTGACCACAATGGAATGAAACTAGCAGTCAATAGTAGACAAAAAACTGGAAAAATTAACAAATGTGGAAATTAAACAACAATAATCTTAAACAACAATTGGATTTAAAAGGAAATTTGAAAATCCCTTGAGATAAACAAAAACACAACATATCAAAACATATGAGATTCAACAAAAGCAGTACTAAGAGGGAAGTTTATTGTCATAAATGCTTCATTAAAAAAGAAAAAAAATCTCAAACAACCTAACTTTACACTCCAAGAAGCTAGAAAAAGAATAAATTAAGCCTACAGTTATAAAAAAGATGGGAATAAGAAAGATCAGAACATAAGTAAGTGAAATAGAAAATAGAAAAACAAGTAAAAAAAACCAATGAAACTAAGAGCTGATATTTTGAAAAGATAAATAAAATTGACAAACTCTTAGAAAGACTAAGAAAAAAAGAGGTGACAAAATAAAATGAAAGAGAAGACATTAAAAACGATGCCACAGAAATTAAAAAGATCATAAGTGACCAGTATGAACAATTATACACCAACGAACTGGATAATCTAGAAATAATGGATAAATTCCTAGAAACATACAACCTACCAAGACCTAATCATAAAGAAAAACAAAGTCTAGGGAGTTCCCTGGTGGCCTAGTGGTTAGGATTCTGGGCTTTCACTGTTGTGGCCTGGAATCAGTCCCTGGTCAGGGAACTGAGATCCCACAACCTGCATGGCACAGCCAAAAAAAAAAAAAGTCTCAACAGACCTATAACTTGTATGAAAGTTGAATCAATAATCAAAAATCTCCCAAGGAAGAAAAGCCCAGGACTAGATGGCTTCACTAATGAATTCTACCAAGCACTTTAAAAGAATTAATGCCAATCTGTCTCAAGCTCTTCCAAAAACTTGAAGAGAAGTATACACTTCCAAATTCATTTATGAAGTCAGCATTATCCTGATACCAAAGCCAGAAAAAGACACTACAAGAAAAGAAAACTACAGGCCAATATCCCAGATGAATACAAATGCAAAAAAACCCAAAAAACAAAATACTAGCAAACCAAATTCAACAGCTTTTTTTAAAAGGACTGTAGATCATGACCAAGTGGGATTTATCCCTGGGATGCAAAGACGTTGGTTCAACATATACAAATCAATAAATGTGATACACCACAATACCAGAATATAGAATAAAAATTACACAATCATCTCAATAGATGAACAAAAAGCATTTGACAAAATTCAAATATCCTTTTATGATAAAAACTTTCAAAAAACTAGGAATATAAGGAAATTACCTCAACATAATAAAAGCCATATATGACAAGCCCACAGCTAACCTCACACTAAATGGTAAAAAATTGAAAGCTTTTCCTTTAATATTAGTAACAGACAAGGATAACTGCTCTTGCTACTTCTATTTAACATAGTACTAGAAATTATAGCTAGAACATTTAGGCAAGAAAAAGAAATAAAAGGCATCCAAATTGGAAAGAAAGAAGTAAAACTTTCCATGTTTGCAAATGACAATATCTTATATATAGAAAAAAGACTACACCAAGAAACTGTTAGAACTAATAAATTCAGTAAATTTGCAGGATACAAAATCAACATACAAAGATCAGTTGTATTTCTATATACTAACACTGAACTATCTGAAAAGAAAATTAAAGAAACAATCTCATTCATAATAGCATAAAAAACAACAGCATATTTAGGAATAAATTTAAACAAGGATGGGAAAGACCCATGCACTGAAAACTATAAGACATTGATAAAGACACAAACAAATGGAAAGATATCCATATTCATGGATTGAAGAATATTGTTAAAATGTCCATACTACCCAAAGTGATCTACAGATTCTATGTAACCCCTATCAAAAATTCCAACAGCATTTTTCACAGAAGTAGAAAAAGCAATCCTAAAACTCATATGGAAACACCAAAGAACCTGAATAGATAAAGCAATCTTGCAAAACTGGAGGCACTCCACTTCCTGATTTCAAAATATATTACAGAGCTACAATAGTCAAAACAGTACTGTACTGGCATAAAGACAGAGATTTGGACCAATGGAACAGACTAGAGAGCCCAGAAATAAACATATGCATACATGGTCAACTGATCTTTGACAAAAGTGCAAAGAATACACAATGGGGAAAGGATAATCTCTTCAACAAATGGTGTTGGGAAAACTGAATATCTATATGCTAAAGAATGAAATAATACCCTTATCTTATACCATACACAGAAATCAACTCAAAATGGATTAACATTTAAAGAAGAATTCTGAAAGTGTAAATCTCCTAGAAGAAAATGTTGGGGAAAAGCTTCATTGGTCTTGAATATGATTTTTTTGTATATGACAACAACAGCCCAGGCAACAAAAGCAAAACAGTCAACTGGGACTACATCAAACTAAAAAGCTCCTTTATAGCAACAGAAACAACAGAGTGAAAAGGCAATTTATGGACTCAGAGAAAATAGTTGAAAACTATATAACTTATAAGGGGTTAATATCCAAAATATGTAAGGAAGTCCTACAACTCAACAGCCAAAAACCAAAACCTGATTTTAAAGTGAACTAAGGACTTGAATAGGCATCTCTCCAAAGCAGACATATAAATGGCTATCAGGTATATGAAAAAATGCTTCGGGGCTTCACTGGTGGCGCAGTGGTTGAGAATCTGCCTGCTAATGCAGGGGACACGGGTTCGAGCCCTGGTCTGGGAGGATCCCACATGCCACAGAGCAACTAGGCCCGTGAGCCACAACTACTGAGCCTGCGCGTCTGGAGCCTGTGCTCCGCAACAAGAGAGGCCGCGACAGTGAAAGGCCCGCGCACTGCGATGAAGAGTGGCCCCCGCTTGCCACAACTAGAGAAAGCCCTCGCACAGAAACGAAGACCCAACACAGTAAAACTAAATAAATTAATTAATAAACTCCTACCCCCAACATCTTCTTAAAAAAAAAAATGCTCCACAGTCTATAACCATCAGGGAAATATAAATCAAATCAAAGCCACAATGAAATATCACCTCACTCCTGTAAGGATGGTTATTATTTTAAAAAAAAAAGGAAAAGACCACAAGTGTTGGTTAGGATGTGGAGAAATTGGAACCCTTGTGCACTGTTGGTGGGAAAGCAAAATAGTGTAGCCACTATGGTTAACAGTATAGAGGTTCCTCAAAAAATTAAAAACAGAACTACTGGGACTTCCCCGGTGGTCTGGTGGTTAAGAATCTGCACTTCCAATGCAGGGGGCATGGGTTTGATCCCTGGTCGAGGAACTAAGATCCCGCATGCTGTGCGGTGTAGCCAAAAAATAAAAATAAAAATAGAACTACCATATGACCAAGCAATCCCAGTTCTAGGTATTTATCCAAAAGAATTGAAACTAGGATCTCAAAGAAATCTCCCATGTTCATTACACTCCATTACAGCACCAGTCACAATAGCCAAGACGTGAAAAAGCATGAATGTCTATCAACAGATGAATAAAGTCATAGTGGTATACACATACAATGGATTATTATTTAGCCTTTAAAAAGAAGGAAACTCTGCAATATGTGACAACATGGATGAACCTTGAAGATATTATCCTAAGTAAAATAAACCAGTCACAGAAAGGCAAATATTGTATGATTTCACTTATACAAGGTATCTAAAATAGTCCAGTTCATAGAATCAAAATGTGTAATGGTGGTTTCCAGGAGCCAGAGAGAGGGGATGTGTGAATTATTAATCAATAGGCATAAAGTTGCAGTTAAGCAAGATGAATAAGTTCTAGAGATCTGCGCTACAACACTGTATCTATCCTATAGTCAACAATACTGTATTGTATACTTAAAAAACTACTAAGAGGATAAATCTCATGCTAAGTGTTCTTATTAAAATTAAACTCTGAAATGGGTTAAAATCAATGTGTTGACAGGACTGTGTTCCTTTCTGAGGCTCTGTAGGATAATTTGTTTCTTGCCTTTACCACTCTCTAGAGGCCTTCCACATTCCTTGGCTTATTGCCCTCTTTTTTCATCTTCAGAGCCATCACCATCGGACTAAGTCTTTCTCACACTGCTAGCTCTCTGGTTCTTTGTTATGCCTCTCTCTTCAATTTATATAAATTATAATTACATTGGGACCACCTGGATAATCTAGGATAATCTCTCTACACATGGCAGAGTGAATAATGTCCTCCAAAGATATCCAAGCCTGAGTTCCTGGAACCTATGATTGCTACCATATATGGAAAAAGGGACTTTTGCATATGTAAATTAAGGATTTTGAAATGGGGAGATTATCCTAGATTATCTGGGTGAACTCTAAATATACTTGCAAGTGTTCTTATAATAGGGAGATTGAGGGAGATTTCATGAAAGAGAGGTGAAGGAGATATGACAGAAGCAGAGATTAGAGAGATGTGCTTCAAAGATAAAGGAAGGGGCCCCAAACCAAGGAATACAAGTGGCCACTAGAAGATGAAAAAAACAAAAAAAGGGACTTTCCATTCAGAGACTCCAGAAAAAAATCAGCCCTGAAAACATTTTGACTTTAGCCCAGTAAAAACTGATGTTGGCTTTCTGACATCCAGAACTGTAAGAGAATAAATGTGTGTTGTTTTAAGCAACAGAACTTGTAGCAACAATAGGAAACTAATATACCATCATCTCAAGGTCTGTTGATTACCAACCTTAATTCCATCTGAAACCTTCATTCCATTTTTCCATTCCATTTTGAATTTAATATAGTCACAGTTTCCAGGAATTAGGACATGGACATCTTGGGGGTAAGGGCATTATACTGCCTACCACAACTTTACACACAGTGAAAGTCCAGGTGAACAAAATATGTCGATGTCAAACATTAACAGAAAATGTAGGAGAATGTGTTCATAATCTTGGGTGTGTAAAAGGCCTTAAGACAACAAAGTTGTTAAGACATCTTTTTTAAAAAATGATACATTTGCTTCCATCAAAGTTTTAAAATTCTGTAAGCTAAATAATACGATATATAAAGTAATAATACAAGCAACAAGCTGGCAGAAAACATTTGTAACATATATAACCAAGCATTACTAGCCCATTTTATACTAGTAAAAAATAGAAAATGACTTAAGTTTCCATCATTAGGGGAATGATTAACTAAATCGTACATTTATCCATACAATAGGTTACCTACAGCAGTTTAAAAGAATGAGGGAGAATCTTTCTGATTCTTTGCAAAAATCTCCAAGACATATTGATATTTTAGACAGTTATAGAACAGCATGTACTGTGTGATGCTATTTTAAGGGGGGAAACAACATGCACCAAACAAAGTCATAAAGTATTTCCCCCAACTTTATGAGGATATCAGCAATTACCTCTTGGGAAAAGAGTAGCAGCAAAGGGAAACATTAATTCTGTTCTATATCATTTGAATGCAGACACATTCATGTATAAACTGCAAAATATTTTTTAAAGCACAGTTTTGTCTTGCTCATCACTGTATCCAAGCAGCCTGCACAGTACTTGATATGTAATGTTTGTTTAGTGAATGAAATCCAAAGGGATGGGACTTATTGCTAATGCTAAATCCCATGCTGGTGAGAAAATGCCCTGGGTATACCTAAATTCTTCCTGCTTCAAGCCCCGTTTGCTCTTCCTTTGGGAACTGCTTTGGGGAAACTGGAAGCCTGAGCCAGAAGTGTGTGCATGCGTGCACGTGCTAGCATGTATAATAATTTATATTCTTTATGTTTAATCCAGACAACAAGCCTGCAAAGTAGTCACCCTCATACCCATTTTACAAATGAGGAAATTAAGGCTTAGATAAGGGACTAACTGAATGACTTACCCTGGAGTTTTCTTTTTTCTCTTCCTGTAAACGCAATTTTGACAGTTGCAGAATTCTTACAAAACAGAATGTGGTCAGTTCAAGAAACAACTTCCTTCTACCAGTACTTGACTTGCTTTATTAGTTATTTGTTTTACTAGTATTAGATAGTTCATACATTTGCTTTTAAAACTGGCAGTAAATTGTATTTAGTACATCTACTTCCCTCCCTTGAGACAATAGTCAACAACTTTTTGTGTGTCTTTCCAGAAATATTCTATGTACATACAAGCACACATACAAATATTTCTAAAGTTTAATTTGAAGCATTTTACATACATTATCCGGTACCTCTCTTATTTCACTCAACAATGTATCTTGGAAATCATTACATATTTGCTAGATCTGCTACATTCTGGACCATAGCTGTACATGGTTAATTTTAGAGAAACCTCATAATTTAATTAATCCCTCCTCATTTATGGCCACTGAAATTGTCTCATATCTTGTTATTACAAAGCTACAGTGGCTATTGTTATACATGGGCCATTTTGCACATGTGCAGATGTATCTGCAGAATAATTTCTAGAGGAGCAATTGCTGAATAAAATAGATATCCCTTAAAATTTTTCATGGATATTGATAATTTTCCTCTGTAGATGTTATATAATTTCACTCTCCCCAAGTAATGTTTATTCGTACCCCACCTCCAACACTTGGTAACATTTTCTTATACAAGAGGGAAAAGACAGAAAAAAGAAAAGAAAAAATCTATTTCATTTGCATTTGACACCCAAAGGTAGTTTCTTCAACCTTGCCCAGGGGCAAGTTGTAGTTCCATCAACCCCCCATTTCCTGCAACTGTACTACTTTTCAAATGAAACTGTGAAAACTATTCCCCTCTCTTTTACTTTATACGTGATTGATCTACTTCATGTAGGACTTGGCATGAAATTATTAATTCTGCTCTTCTATTTCAAAGATATCACTCCTTTCAAACTGATCGACCCCTCACAATCCTAGGTCACTTTCTGAGGGCACTTTCCAGAAATTTCCACCTTTGGTTCTGTGGTGTAGCTACTGCCTCCTCCTGAGAACTATTTACCTGAGGTACTTTTCCTGGCAAAAAAGAAACACACTGTCCCCATTTCTTTCTTCCCCCCCCCCTTTCATCAATCTCATCTCAAGTGTTTTCCTTAGGAAAACACTTTATTTCATTATTATTTAGCTTTGTGCAAACTAGTTTCCCCAGTTCCCCAACTACAAAGATAGACTCCTTGATTTCTAAGGCCAAATCTATTTTTTCTTACTATTCCTATACAAAGCTCGAAAATATGGCAACTGATTAAAAAAAACATTTTACATATTAAAATAGCTTTAAAATTATATAGCAACTAATAGTAACTTAGAGGTTAGCAGGTAGAAGGATCCTGAGAGGTACTTCCTGGTTTGCTAACTTCAAATTTCATCTGTGACAACAGTTTTCTCACCTGAGTTATTAACAACAACAACAACAAAAATCATTTCATTATATGATTTATAGTAGGGAGCACTATTTCTCTCTCTCTCCTCACCTCCAATAAAGAAAAAATACTATCACTAGCTTTTTCTGGGTAGAGTTAACATGTTGATTTGTTCTCTTATTCACTACAAAAATCTTTCTGGCAATCTTTACCAAATCAAAGCTATTTGGCTTGGTTGGAAAACAGATGTGATTTCAGTCCATTAAGAAATTTGTCTTTGTATGAGGGGAAAGATTTTCTCAGAAGGTAACTAGAACAGAACATTGGTAGATTCATGAACAGTACCAGTACTTTCTGTTTTGTTTTTATCTTTCCTTAGAGATGGTGAGTAGTCCTACTGCCTGGCACAGTGCCTGGCATACAAGAGGTGCTCAATAATTGTCTCTTGAGTCAATTAATGAATAAGATTACTTACAGAGAAAGAACTCCTCACATTCTTCCCCCTCAGCTCTCACATATCTTTTTCTAGTAAACTGGAGTGCAAACAGGGTCGGGAGGAGCTCCATTATCCACCTGAATGGAGACAGAGGTTAGGGAATGATTATTCTGTTTGCTCATAAATACCTTAAAGATATTAATAAACAGAGGAGATAACTTAAATAATTTCAGGTAGCAGTCCACAGGCAGAAAACGTAAATGCAGACTTGCTCCTTGGCTGCGATCCCTCAAGAGAAACAATTCTCTAAGAGCAAGCCGTCTACAGACAGAACTGGGGCAACACCCGATGATTTAGTCAGCTATTTAAAGAAAAAGACTATTGAGATTTCAGAAAACAGACTAAATTATTGTAAGCCAGTTCACTCAAAGAAAAGTTCAAATAGAAAACAAATGGAATAATAATATTCACTTTAAAATATGTATGTTTGCTTATTGCGCGAACGTTATTGCTTAAATCCGGTACGTGAGTTCTGGGAGGAGGTGCTTCCTTTCCCGCCGGCCGCCCGGCCTACGCGGGCACCTGGGAGACGCGGCCGAATCCAGGGCTACTCTCTGGGGCCTCGGGCTCCCAGGTCGCTGCACCCGGCGCGCTCCCCACTGAAGCTAGAAAAATGCCTCAGTCCGGCAGTACCTTTTTTTTCTTTCCTCCACGGCTGATTGGCTCCGAAGTTTCGTCCGTTATTACGGGAAAGCCCCGGCCTCCGACCTCCGAGCCGAGCTGCGGTCCCGCAGCCTCCCCTCCGGCCTCAGGGCCTCAGCCGTCTAGCATAGAACCCCTCCCTCTTTCCTCTTCCTCGCTCCGTTTCTCTCACCCTCCTCGCTCTCTCTTTTCTTTCTTTCTTTGTTTTTTAAACCAGAGAAAGCCGCCGAGTTTCTCGGCCCGCTCTCCGGGGGCCCCGGCCCAGCCCCGCGCGTTTCACTTCCACGTCGCTCCGGCGGCGCAAGCGGCCGGCCGGGCCGGCGCTTTCCGTGCTCTGGAGAGGCGCACATGCACGCTCTGCTCTGCGAGCGCAGGTTCGAGCGGAGCTCTGGTTGGCCGGAGGCCCTTGGGGCTTACAAGTGAGCGTCCGTGCTGCCCCTGAGGCGCTCCAGCCTGCTGGCTCCAGCCTGCTGACTGCGTGTGAGGAATCTCCAAAGGAGAAGAGCAGGGTGTGCGTGCGTGCGTGCGCGCGTGCGTCTAATAAAGTTGAGGAAAGAAGAGCCAGCTCTTAACTGCAAAAAAGAGAAAGGGGGGAGGTGGAGAAAATTTGGAGGGGAGTAGCTGACTGTTAGAGGGGACTTCAGAGAAGTAGTGGGGGACAGGTAACCCAGAAAGTGGGAAGGCGGGGCATGGAAGACTTGCGTCCCAGTCACAGAGGATGTATGGAGGAAGGAACTTGGCACATCAGAGGCATTTTGCCATTCTGCTCGAAAGCAAAACAAAACAAAAATTAGAAGGGACGTCAATGGAAATGGCAGAATAGGAAGCTGCACGGGCCCATCCCTACACAGAAACCCCAAAAAGATAAGTGTCAGAATTGACTTTGTGGGAACTCTGGGAAATAGCTGAGCGTTTGTAGCATCCAAGTGAATCCTCAATCAAGAAAAAGATGACTTAAACACAGCATAATGGGGACATTACTAGCGAATTTAAGGGAATAAAAAGGATTATGAGAGAAAACTCTGAACAGTGTACACTAACAAGTTAGGTAACCTAGATAAAATGGGCAAATTCCTAGAAACATACAGACCACCAAAACTGATTCAAGAAAAAAAAAATAGGAAATCTGAACAGCCTTAAAACAAGAGATTGAATCAGTAGTTTAAAAAACAAAACAAACAAACAAAAAACCCTTCTGACAAAGAAAAGTCCAGGACCAGATAAGATGGCTTCACTAGTGAATTGCATCAAACTTTTAAGGAACAATTAACACTAATCCTTTTCAAACTCTTCTAAGAATAGAAAAGCAGTGAACACTTCTTAACTCATTTGATGGGGCCAGCATTACCTGATGCCAAAACCAGAGACATCACAAGAAAAGAAAATTTCAGACCAATATCCCCTATGAATATAGATGCAAAAAATCCTCAATAAAATCCTTGCAAACCAAATCCAGCAAAATGTTAAAAGAATTACACACCATGACTAAATGATATTTATCTCAGGAGGGATTCAACATACAAAAATCAATCAATGTAATATACAGTATTAATAGAATGAAGGAAAAACGTAACCATCTCAACTGATGCAGAAGAATAATTTGACAAAATCCAACACTTTTTCAGGATAAAAACATTCAACAAACTAGGAATAAAGAGAACTTCCTCAATCTGATTAAGGGCATTTATGAAAAAAAAAAAACAAACTACAACTAACATCAATAGTGAAAGACTGAAAGATTTCCCCCTAAGATCAGGAACAACAACAACAAAAAGAATGCCTACTTTTGCTTCTTCTATTCAAAATTGTATAAGCAGCATTGTCCTGAAAGTTCTAACTTGAGCAATAAGGCAAGAAAAAAGAAATAAGAGGCACCCTGGTGGTCCAGTGGGTAAGACTCTGCACTCCCAATGCAGAGGGCCTGGGTTTGATCCCTGGTCAGGGAACTAGATCCCACATGCCACAACTAAGGAGCCCACGTGCCACAACTGGGACCTGGTGCAGCCTAAATACATAAATAAATAAATATTAAGAAAAAAAAGAAACAAGAGGCATCCAAATTAGAAAGAAACAAGTAAAACTACCCCTCTTTGCAGCTGACATGATCTTATATAGAAAATCATAAGGAATCCACAAAAAAACTATTAGGGCTAATAAACAAATTCAGTGAAACTTCAGGATAAAAGATCAACACATGAAAATTAATTGTATTTCTAAACACTAGCAATGAACAATCCAGATAGGAATCTGAGAAAATTCAATTTTCAGTAGCATCAAAAAGAATAAAATACTTAGAAATAAATTTAACCAAATAGGTGCAATACATGTACACTGAAAACTACAAAACATTGTTGAATTAAAGAAGACCTAAATGAATGGAAAGACATCCTGTGTTCATGAATTAGAAGACTTAATAGTGTCAAGATGGCAAAAGTACCTAAAGTAATCTACATATCCAGTGCAATCCTTATGAAAATCCCAATGGCCTTTTTTTTTGGTAAATGAAAAAGCTGATCCTGAAACTTACATGGAATTGCAAGGGAACCCAGATATGAACTTGAAACAGGTCAACATTATTTTGAAAAGAAGAACAGAAATGGAATACTCACACCCCCCAATTTCAAAACATACTGCAAAGCTACAGTAATCAAAGCAGTGTGGAACAGACATTAAAAATACACATATACCTCAGTGGAATATGATTGAGAATCCAGAAATAAACCAATACATCTATACTCAATCGAGTTTTGACAAGAATCCCAACCCATTCAATTGACAAAGAACAGTCTCATTAACAAATGGTGATAGGACAACTGGAGGTCCACTTGCAAGGGAAGGTAGAACCCTACCTTACACCATATGCAAAAAAATACATCGAAATGCATCAAAGACTTAAGTGTGAGCTATAAAACTCTAAAAGTCATGGAAGAAAACATAGAGGTAAATCTTCAACAAGGACCTACTATATAGCAAAGGGAACTCTGCTCAATATTATGTAACAACCTAAACAGGAAAAGAATTTGAAAAAGAATAGATACATGTATATGTATAACTGAATCACTTTGCTGTACACCTGAAACTAACACAAAATTGTTAATCAACTCTACTCCAATATAAAATACAAAGTTAAAAATAAATAAAACATAGAGGTAAATCTTTGTGACCTTGGATTTGGTAATGGAGTCTTGGATATGACACCAAAAGCATAAGCAACAAACAAAAAAAAAAACAAAATTAATTAGGCTTCATCAAAACTAAAATCTTTTGTGCATAAAAGGACACTCTCGGGACTTCCCTGGTGGTGCAATGGATAAGACTCTGCGCTCCCAATGCTGGGGGACCGGGGTTTGATCACTGGTCAGGGAACTAGATCCCACATGCATGCCTCAACTAAGAGTTTGCATGACACAACTAAGGAGCCCATGTGCCGCAAGTAAGGAGCCCCCTTGCTGCAACTAAGGGGACTGCTACAACTAAGGAGCCCCCCTGCAGCAATTAAGACCTGGCACGACCAATAAATAAATATTTTTTAAATAAAAAGGACACTATCAGTAAAGTGAAATTACAGCAGATACAATGAAAGAAAATATTTATGAATCATATATTTGATAAGGATCTAGTATCTATAATATACAAAGATTTCATACAACTTAACAGCAAAAAGAAAAGCAACCCAGTTTTTAAATGGACAAAGGACTTGGAGCGACATTTCTCCTAAGAAAATATACAAATTACCAATAAACACATGAAAAGATACTCAACATCTGTAGTCATTAAGGAAATGTAAATCAAACCCACAATGAGTTACCACTTCATACTCACTAGGATGGCTTCTAAAAAACAACAACAACAACAGAAAATAACAAGTGCTATTAAGGATGTGGAGATATTGCAATTCTTGTACATTGCTGGTAGGAATGTTTAATAGTGCAGCTGCTGTGGAAAACAGTTTGGCAATTCCACAAAAAGTTTAACATATTATTATATGACCTAGCAATTCCACTCCTAGGTATATACCCCCGAAATTGAAAACAAGTATTCAAAAAAATACTGGTATACAAACGTTCACAGCACTATTCACAAAAGCCAAAAGGTAGAAACAACCCAAACGTTCATTACCAGATGACAAGATAAACAATGGAATATTATTCGGCCATAAGAAGGAGTGCTACATGCTACAACATGGATAGACCTCAAAAAAAAGTATGCTAAGTGAAAGAAGACAGACACAAAAGGCAACATATTGTATGATTCCACTTACCATCAAGTGTCCAGAATAGGTAAATCCATAGAGACAATAGATTAGTGGTTGCCAGGGTCTGGGGACAGGGAGGATCTAATGAATATGCTTAATGGGTATGGGGTCGCCTTTGGGGATGATGAAAATGTTTTGGAACTAGATAAATGGCGATGGTTGCACAACATTGTGAGTGTACTAATGCCATTGAATTATACCCTTTAAAATTGTTAATCTTATGTGAATTTCACTTCAATAAGCAACGGAGACTGAGGCAGCCTCAGCTGAAGTTGGAGCTACGTTCCTGCAACATCCCTGCTCTGGCAAAGAAGCGCGGAGCTGCTTTTGTCTTGGGTGGCAGTCAGAGCCACAACCTCACAGCCCGCCGCTGTCGAATTCCGGGGCGCTGGACCGGCCTGGAGGACCAGCTCACGCAGGCCCCAGCGGGATGCAGAACTCTGCGCGTGGTTGTGGGTCACGTTCTGCAGGCTCCGCCACCTATTATTGGCTGTGACGCTTTGTGCAAAATACCCAAAACCTTACTTACGGGGCTCGGATTCTGGAGCCAGGTAAGTAAGGGAAGTCTCAATCTGAGATCTCCCTGGAGTTTCCATTTATCACTTTTTACCCCTTTTCATCGATCTAAAGTTCCAGCTTTTGACATTTCATTATCTGAAATCCGAATGTGTCTTATCAACCTATGGTATGCACTCTTACCTGCAGCGTTTTTCTTTCTAAGAGGTATGTGAAACGATGGTGAGTCTCAGAAACAATGCTGTATCGGCGATTCAATGAAATAGGCCTTAAAATTTCTAGTTATGTGTTGTGTGCTTTTTAGTTGATGTCCCTAGCCCTGTCCAGGGACATCTGTTCCCCCCGCCCCCCCAACTATACCCCTGGTAAGGTGCCATAATAGGTGCTCAATAAATGTTGACTGAGTGAACGGAAAGAACCCTATTTGTTTTAAAATTTTTTGAGCCTTGGCTCCGCCCCTTGCCGGCAGTTTGACACAAGAAGCGTCACGTAATCCATTTAAGCTTCGTTTCCCTAGTTCACAAAATGGCTGTAATAACCTCAGCGCCTGGCGGGTGCGAGGCTCGAAAGAGGAAGTGCCCGCTTAGATGTGTTCCCAGAGCCTGAGTACTGACTCCCGAAAACTCCAACACGATGAAAAGACAAGAACAGTGTCGGGTTTTGTTTTTTTTTAATTTTATAGCAAAATTTAAGGGAAGGAAGGGGGAGGCAGTTCCAATTTTTAAAAAGCGTTATTTGATGAATTGGAACTACGCAGGAAAGACAGATATGGTGGGGGTAGTTCTTGTATTCAAACTTCGACGACTGAAGATCAAATACGTAGTCGAAGTGTCTCTAGATTTCAAGGATTCTTTAGGGCGGGACTGTCTGTAGACGGCAGAAAGAAAAAAGACATTAGAAACCAGAAGTCAAAGACGTGCGACCCCTCCCTCCTCTCTCGCAGCCCCCCACTGGCTATGCAGACACAGCTTCTTAACATCCACCAACCCTCAGCCCAGCGTCTGTCTAGGGAGTCTGGACCCTCCCAGCCGCCGCCGCACTCTCGAGCCTTCCCGATCTCGCAGCGCGTCCGCTTGACCCGCCGGGCTGCTCCGGGCTCGCCAGGCCGCTCCCGCTCTCGGGACCCGCCCGACGAGGGCAGGGAGAGAGCAGCCGCGCAACCTGCGGGGTTGCGAGAACCAAGCAGGTCTATAACGAGTGCCAAGTTGTTTGCCACACATAATGCCAGGCGACTGGAGGTGAAGGGGTCGCCTTGCCCTTCGAACGTCCCCAGGTATCTCTTGCACCTGACGCACAGCGATTCGGCGAACTCGCATAACCAGAGAGCACCTCAGTCTCAGGGGCGTTCCGCAGTGTGAGAACCTTTCGTTCCAGTCGTATCTTCTTTCCCAGACCCTATCTCCCAAACCTGCTAATGGCTTCCTAACGTTTCTAGAACAAAATCCATGTTTTTACTTAACATCCTTTTTTTTTTTGACTTACAGGGTCACTACTACGTTATCTGGCCTCTGCCCTCCTCTTTGATCTCGTTGTGTACTCGCTCCAGCTGGCCTTTGGGTCCTCTTAAACTGCCACGCTCTTTTTCATGTAAGTTTTTGCACTCGAGTCTCTCTGCCTCCCGTGGCTAATCTCTTCTCATGACTCAGGTTCTCTGACCACTCTTAAGATAGTCTCCTCGCCTATTCACACTTCACTCTTATCCACCACATCGGTTTTACAAACTCACTCTTCGAAATACAGTTATATTGCTTAAAAATCTACTTCCCAGAATGTAAGCTCTGTGAGGGCAGGATTCCCATTTTGTCCTATTCACTTTTGTGTCTGATCTAGAACGGGGCTGATCACGCAAGTAGGAACTTAAAAAATAGGAAGGAAGGAAGGGAGGGAGGAAGGGAAGGAGGGAGGGATCGTGTGTACCTGGGTTAAATATCTTAGGTTCGATTATTCATTTGCCTGTGGCCCAACTCGATCATCTAAATCCTTCTCTTCAGCTCTTCCCAGTTCTTGCTCCGCCCAACAGCCCTGTGATTGGCCCCTAGTCCTATGCCGCATTCCAAACGGAAGCTTCAGCTGGAGGAGAGAGAGGGTGGCAGGCTAAAGGAGATATGGGTGCCTCTCACACCCAAGGCCTAGCACTCAAGACATCTCCCAAAGGTCCAGAGCAAGCCTTTCTACTCTGTCCTCCTAGGCTCGCCTAAGGCACAGGGAGCCTAGTGCCCCAGTTCTGAGCCAAAATACGATAGATTTCAGTCTCTTCGAAGTCAGAGTTTACCTTAAATTTTCGCGTAATTTCGTATATTGCTATAGATAGATAGGTAGGTAGGTAGGTAGGTAGGTAGATAGATAGGTAGATAAAATGATTCCCCCTTCAGAAAAAAGTCAGAGTAAAGTTGGTACTTTAAGCAGGTAGGAGTGAGGTGGGGGAAATGGGCCAAGGGAAAAGAAGTCCTCGTGGTCATAGGAAAAGGGAAGGAGGTCCACATATCCATCATAACAGAATGCTTCAGAGAGGGAAAAGCTTGAGAGAGTCTCTGTTTCTCAGAGAGTGCAGCGAATCCCAGTGTGCAGACTGCGAGAGTTGGCGAGGTCTCCATCCCAGTCGCCCTCAGAACCCACTGGGGGAGCTCTGAAAAACTCCACCGCATAGAGCGGAAGGTCGGATTTAGCAGAGTTTTGCAATAGAGCCGGGAATGATAGATCTCTGCCAGATGATGCCACGCGCAGTTGGCTTTGGAAATTCCAGGGTTGGTTCAGCGACCTTGTTAAACTAGTGGGGAAACTGGGGGCCGTTGAAAGGATGCAGCTAGCCAGCTAATTTGCAGGAAGAGGGGCCACTAGACCTCTAGCCTCCGGAGTGCTCAATTTTCCACCGTCTGGTTCTCAAGTGTTTAGGGGATGGGAGGCACGGCTTATGGGATGGGCTTTAACGTGCGACAGTCCATCCTGGGCTATTTCCCGTCTGCAGTCCTAACGAGGCAGCGCGATCGGGAGACTGGAGTTGTCCCACGGGTTGGCAGGGTGAGCTGAGGTAGGACCAAATACCCTAGTCTCCTGGGCCCAACTTTCTCTTCCGAAAAGTGAGTGCGCTGGGCTGCGGAAGCTGAGTTCAAACTCGTGGATCAGCCACCTCACCTGCGGGACCTTCCGCGGAGTCTGCGCGGGCGTGGCTCCCGCCTTCGGTGCCCCCTGCAGCCGCGCGCAGGTAGCGGGCGACGTCGCGGTGGCCCCGCTCCTCAGCCAGGTCCACGGGCAGGCGGCCCCAGGCGTCGCGCACGTCCAGCCGCGCCCCGGCTCGGTGCAGCGCCACCAACGTGTCCAGGAAGCCCTCCCGGGCGGCGTCGTGCACGGGTCGGGTGAGGGTGGCGGGGTCCGCGCAGTTGGGGTCCGCACCGTGGAGCAGCAGCAGCTCGGCCACGCGGGCGCTGCCCATCATCATGACCTGCCGGAGAGAGCAGAGCGGTCAGGACCGTGGTGGGGACAAGGGCAGGATTAAAGAAACTATTTGCGGAGCCCCCAGCCCGTGCAGACGCCCTTACAAGCCACAGGTGTCTAGTTACTACTTTCTTTCAGTTACCAGCTCGCTTAGCCAGTTCTCCTACCTATTCCATTTTTCTGTACACATTCTGTTATATTCTCCAACGTTCTGCAGGGTTCCAGCCACGCACAGAAAACTGCCAGAGTCACAGACAACAGCAAAAGGGTGAGGAACAAGCTGGCTTTTACTACAGGCTAACCTCCTCTATCTTCTTCCTCATTTTGATATGAAATTATGTAAGGCTCAGAGATTTTCTATGGTTCACTGCTGTATATCCAAGCCCAGAACGTGGTAATTGTTTAAAAGCAAAAATGAAAAAGAAAAAAAAATGACAAAAACTTAATTCTTGCAAAACTTTAAGCTACCCTTGGTTTCCCTGAACGTTAAACTTCAATTTCTTTAAGAATAAAATGAGAAAGTTTGTCTAACCAGCCCTAAAATTCCTTCTTCTGGTAAACTAAATAATGCCCCCCAAAGATGTCCACTTCCTAACACTCAAAAGCTGTGAATATATTACCTTATATGGCAAAGGGGACTTTGCAGATGTGGTTAAATTAAGGATTTTGAGGGAGATTAACTTGTATTGTCAGGGTGGGCTCAACTTAATTACATGTTTCCTTATAAAAAGGACACAGTCAGAGAGAAGATATAAGAATGGAAGCAGAGGTCAGAGAGAAGATGCAGGGGCCAAGAGCCAAGGAAAGTTGACTGTCACTAGACGTTAGAAAAGACAAGGAAATGGATTCTTCCTTAGAACTCCCAACAGGAGTGCAACCCCGTGGATCCATTTTAGACTTCTGACTTCCAGGAACATAAAATAGTAAATTTATGTTGATACTAAATTTGTGGTAATTTGTTATAGCAGAAATAGGAAACTCAGACACCTTCCAAGATTACACTCTGAGAGTTCACTAAGTAGGGGGGTGCTCACCTCATTTGGCTCCTAAATAATCTTTGATACAAAGCCATTACTAAAGAGGAATTTTGAAATGGTGTTCACAATCACGGCAACCTTACAGTTTGAGTGTTACATGGTGCGTGGTGGTGGTAGTCTATTCTTTTTTTACGGTAACCATTATTTGGTTATATTAGCTAGACCATAGTGACTGTATAAAGAGGAATTACTTATTTTTAGTTACATTCTGTATTAAACACAAATTAATCTGTCCAAACCAATCGTAACAGAATCATACCAAGTTACAGTATGTTTGTTGATTCCTGTCCTGGAGAAAGTCAAAAAGACAGAGAGAAAATATAAGTGAACCAACTTACAGCTACAAAAAGAAAGAAAAACTAATGCAGTGCATTAGAAGAAAGAATAGTTTTAAAAGAAAAACTGGTGAAACTGTCACAATATTATTAACTACTTATTTACACTATTAGATTTCTAATAGATTATGGGTTAATTTCCAAAACAAAGGGGCCACACCCAAGGATGATGTCATAATGTTTTGGAAGCTCTACTGCAAGTGCCAGAGCTAGTACATGTCTGTACACTTCCATTCCTGTATATAATGCAAATGAAAATATATTAGTTGGGTTGGATAAATAAAGTCCTTCATCTTAGTCATAAAATTGGTTTTAAATGTTTTATTATATGCCACAGTAACATAACATTTAAATACTTAAACAATAGCAATCCAAAGCAAAAAGAAACTTAATCAAACAAACTAATATTTATAGGGTGCCTAAGTTAACTTGATGACCTAAATTTAATTTAGTAATTAAAATTTTTCTATAAACTAAGTATTTTTCTATTAAACACAAATTTGGTTAGGGTTCAAAACTAAAATCATACCCCCTTTTGTTTATGCTTTTATCCTATTTTAAAAATGATTTAAAATTAATTATCCAACTTTCTTTTTGTATTTAAACAATAAGGTCTCATCTAACACCTTCTAGAACTCGAAGGCTGAACGCCCAGTCTGCAAGGTGCTGGCAAAATTTTAGAGATATCCAATTATGACTCAGGCATGCATTTTTTAAAAAGGACTCAATGCTTCTCTTCTACAACCATTCAACCTTTCTCTCCCCAAATCTCTCCACATTTCAAATCCCAAATAATCTCAAATTTGAAGGTATTTTAGTTTTATTTTTATATCTGTATCTAAAAGTGTGTAAAATTTATCCTGTGTAGCATTGTTTCAGGAAAGGAAGATTCACTTGTGAAATCTGTTAAGTTCCAAGTGGAGTTACTTTTCCTTTGTCTTGTTAGGCTGGAGTTTTTGCAATGTGCATTTGCTTCATATAAATTTTGTTTTTCAGAATCAGAAATCATTGTCAAAACTGGGCGTAAAACAAGGGTAGTGACTGCCAAGAAGAATGTGTCTTTAGCCTCAGATTTAGGAAGTTAGTGAAGGCGAAAAACAACAGAAAAACGAACTCAACACACCCTCACACACACAAAACTAGAGTGGGGAGGGGAGAAATGACATTTTTAAACTCTGAGGAATTGAAAACTCTCAAATAAATTAACCTATATCAAGTAAGTTTAAAATACCCAAAATGATAGGAGATACTCCCCAAGTGGTTAACTAAATTGACAGCATTATTTCAGGCAAGGTTGCATTAACGTTTTTCTTCAGATATGTCTATTTCCTAACAAGCATATATTTTCCTTACTCGGTTAAAAAAAACAAACACGATGTGTAGTTACTTCTGAAAAATTTCAATCGACCTTTATTCCAACATACACAGCAGGAGATTTCCACTGAAATCCCTCCCCCCACTCCCAACAAAGAAGATGATCAGCTCCATTCCCCATTCAGTGAGTTCGGGGTTAAGTGGTCCAGCAAATCTTCCATTTCTTTAAACTCTTACCCCAAATGTTCGTCAATTTCGCATCTGATGAAGAATATACCTCGGTTTATATGAACACAAATAGGCTCTCCCCTCTAGATCTTCATACCAGTCTAGAGATCTGAACCCCATGTGCCTTTCAGTCCTCCGGTGGCTTCCTGAGCCCCCTGGGCGTCGCCGAGAGGAGGTCTCCGACTCCGACCTCCGTCTGAAAACTTCCCAGGAAGTCTCCCCTTTACCAAGAAACGCTTACCTGGTTCCGATCCACCGGCCAACCTCGTCCTTCTAAGTCGCCCGCCATCCCCCCGCCCCGCTCCGCCTCCACCTTCCCGCGGCAGGCCTGCCGACCTACCTGAATCGGGCTCCGACCGTAACGGTTCGGCGCGTGGGCCGGCGCCCCCGCCTCGAGCAGCGCTCGCACCTCGTCAGCCCGGCCCCGGGCGGCGGCGGTGGCCAGCCGGTCAGCCGAGGTCTCCATGCTGCTCCCCAACGCTCGCCCCTCGCTCCCTCACTCTCCCTCTCCCGCCTCCTCGGAGTGCAGGCGGCCCGCCCCGGCCGCCCGGGAGCAGCCCGCCCCTCCTTTTCCCTCCTCCAGGGCCCGCGGAAGCGGCCCCCAGACTCCGCTCCTCGACTCCTCCCGCGGACTCTTTCCACCCCGGAGAGCGCCCTCCACGCGTTCTTCCAGGAGGCGCCTTTTGCTCCCAACGCGCTGCAAATGAGACACCGCTGAATGGGCCCCCACTTCATGCCTCCGCAGTCACGAGTCCTCCGCCCGCCCGCCTGGGGGCACCGGCCGGAAGCGGTCCGCCCCTGGAGCGCGGCGGAGCCCCGGCTGGAGGGCACCCAGGGCCCTCCCACCTGCCCCCCTCCCCGCGTCCCCCGCGCCCTCCTCCCAGCGCTGCGCCCCCACCCCCAGCAGAGGCGCACGCGCAGCTCTGAGCGAGTTCGTTCCACCAAAGCGAAATTCCTTGCGTGTACACCCTGCCTGGCATTAGAGAGCTGCACGGGATTCCTAACTGCCAAGTTCGAACCAATGTGTTTGGTGTCCTAGGCAAAGTATTGCTTCCTCTTTTAATCAGAAGAAACGGCCAGCCTGTCCTCGCGGTAAGAGCCGAGGATCGATATCACCCATGCCACCATGAGCCTTCCCTTCTTTCAGACGACACACTCCCCCTCCAACACTCAGCAATTGGATATCGCGCGCTGGCTCTGTTATGCCAGAAATTCTAGCTCAAACGTTCATTTTGGAGAGTGGGCTCACCCGCCAGCCTGTGCCTCCCTCCCTCCACACACATGAAAACGGATGTCGGGAGAGAGCGTTTCCGAGGCTTACACAATGCCTGGTACTAGTGCCTAGTATACGGGCTGGCTCCGAGAAGATGAGGTCTATTTAACAGGGATGGTGGAGATTTCTGCCTATAAGCAGATAGGAAAGTGGCAAGGGAGTCACTGGGCTGATAGGCTCCGTTCTTAATAAATAATTCCTCCTAGACCAGAAAAAGTGCTCAGCGCTCTAGGGGCAGAGTTGCATTCAGAGTTGATTCAGAGACCAGGCTCACACACTGTCCTGGCGCCGCTTCTGTCCCTCCCCCTACACCTCTCCTTCCTACTGGAAAAACCTTAAAATTTTCTTAGTTATAAAATGCGGGGGGGGGGGGGATAAGAGTCGTCCCTACTTCACAGGACTGTTCTGAGTTTTAAATGAATTGATATACGCATAAGTATTTAGAACAGTGTCACACATCCTAAGCTAATGCCTGTTAGCTCTTAAATTATCCATTTTGAGGATTCTTTTGCAATCCTGTTATGAGACACAAAGAAGAAAATGCTTCGGGTAGAATTATCCATATTATATAAAAGGGAAGGCAAGAAGACCTTAATCACCGAAACAATGATAGACATCCTCCAAAAGCCGACATTTTTAATGAAAAGTTTAACAGAATGAAGAGGATAATAAGCAAAAGAAAATCCAAGTTTCTAATTTATCCTGTGGTTATTACACACACACACACACACACATATATATACACACACACCACACACACACACACATATATATACTTTTTTAAAAGACTGGGTTGCTTAGGCTTTGCAGATGCCTTAATCACATGCTTCATCTGTCTAATACATAACCCAGCTCTATTTTAAAAGTTATGTTTCAGTACCTGCTTGACTCCTCTTTTTTTTTTTAACATCTTTATTGGAGTATAATTGCTTTACAATGGTGTGTTAGTTTCTACTTTATAACAAAGTGAATGAGCTATACATATATCCCCATATCTCCTCCCTCTTGCTTCTCCCTCCCACCCTCCCTATCCCGCCCCTCTAGGTGGTCACAAAGCACCGAGCTGATCTCCCTGTGCTATGCGGCTGCTTCCCACTAGCTATCTATCTTACATTTGGTAGTGTATATATGTCCATGCCACTCTCTCACTTTGTCCCAGCTTACCCTTCCCCCTCCCCGTGTCTTCAAGTCCATTCTCTACATCTGTGTCTTTATTCCTTTCCTGCCCCTAGGTTCTTCAGAACCTTTTTTTAAGATCCCATATATATGCGCGTTTTTCTCTTTCTGACTTACTTCACTCCGTATGACAGACTTGACTCCTCCTGAAGACCCAGAATACCTGACTGTACTTTCAGTTGCTGTTAGATTAGGCAACACATGAAGTTTTAAGTGATGCCAATTAAAACACTTATGGGGTATCAAATCCATTAGAAAAATCCATCACTGTGCCATTTATATTTTCCTCCAGGCACCTCTCAATCATTAGGGGAACAATGGTGTGGAAAATTCAAACTGTGGTAGAGAACATAAAATTCTTTTAATGTAGCTTAAGGTATTGTATCATGGGGGAGGGGAAAATAGCCGTTGTGGTGATGGGATGGAGGGAATAGATTTCCCTTGTAATATGTCCGGCTTTTTGGACTAATATTAGTTCTAATATATATATATATAACTAATATATATATTAATATATATATTATATATATTATATATAATATAATATATAATATAACTAATATATAATATAATATAACTAATATTAGTTCAAAATTAGTTCTCATCACTAAAATGATGGTTCCTAATCTTAGGGCAGGGAGAGTAGGCCCTTTGGAGAACCTGTTGAAAGCTATATATCCTCTCCTCAAAAAATAAAGTATGCAATTTTATTTAAAAAGTGTGTTCACTGGCACATATAACTTTTAGGGAATTCAGAAATTCTTCTAAAACTCAACTATAGATTCCTACATCAGGAACTCTTTAAACTCTCATACAATATATTGGACGGTTACTGGAGGAAATGGGTGATAAAACCATATAAAAACATCCCTTGGATGCGTTATATACAGACATGGAGATTGACTTTCTTCAAGAGCAGGTTTTAGACATGTATGCATTAGCTCCAGCACTTACAGTTGAGTTCCCCAAAGATTATGGTATCCTTGAGTACGGCCCCTTTGTTCTGGAAGTTGATCCCATACTCCACTGGAAATCTTGTGTAAATAAGTAGTTAATAATAGTATGAAAGCTTTCCTAGTTTTTCTTTTAAAGAACTACCAAACTCCCAATTTACTCATGTATATCAGCTCAGACCTGAGGGGAAAATCCTCAGAAGAAATAAAATATAAAGCCCAGGATCCTGGTGCTGGTTATCCCAGTCTCAGATTCCCCATGTGTAAAATGGAGTCATAATATATTTCATGGAATGATAAAATAAGACGATGTATGTCAAAAAGCTTCCAAAATTCTAAAGTTTGTTGGTTATTTCCATTACCCTCCTCAAACTCTCTTTCTTCTCTTCTTCCCTGAGGATGTCATGGCCTTATTTAGGTTTGTGTTGTGTTGGCAGTTTTGAAAATCTATACTATGAAATAAAAACCTGTCTCAATTCTGATCAGTTTTTTAAGATTATTCATTTAAAAAAATGAATGTTCATTCAACAAGCTCACAGGTTAAAGGTAGAGTGCAGGGGGTGGGTAGAAGATGTTAAACATATGGGCTTGAGTTGGAATGCCTGGGTTCAGATCTACACTTTTCACTTAATTGCTCTATAACAAAGTAACTTAATGTACCTGGACCTCAGTTTTTTCATTTGTATAACTGGGATAATAGTACTCGCCTCAAAGAGTTGTTGTAGGGATTAAATAATGTGTGTAATGTGTACACACAAATGTGTAATGTGTGTAGAAGAGCAAAGGGAAACAGAAGATGACACAAGAAAATGCAAATGGAACCAAACTCATTCTGGTGGCTTAGGCAAAGTCTTCATGGATGCTGGAAGCTCACCTTAGTCTTGAAAAGTGTAGGAGTATAAAGATGGAAAAGAAGAAGAAAGATGTTCCAGGCAGAAGTGAGAGCAAAGAAGTTTGGGAAAACTGAAAGTAATTTACTGGGATGCATGGTGAGAAACCGGAAAAATAAACTTCTGGAAGAAAAGCCTGCAAAGGCGTCTGCTAAGTGCTGCTCAGAGTGTCAGGAGGAAAACCAGGAGTGAATGGGATGCCGAGGAAGTGGGGACGCTCTGTGCAGGCTACTCTTTCACAGGTTAGCTGTGATAGCTCAAGGCAGTGAGTGGTGAGGGGAGGCAGAGGGAAGGTGCAAGAGGCCTGAGTACACACGTACCCTAAAGGAAAAGTGCCAGGTGACAGGAAGAACAGTTAGGAGAGAGAAAAAAAAGAGACACTGAGGACATAGGCAAGATAGGGTATTTCTGAGGACCTGAGCCATCTAAAAAGTAAGGAAGCAAAGGAATATAAGGCACAGGGAGTCATCACAAATTTGGATGCAGGAGATTCAGCTAGATTTGAGAAGGGAGAAAAGGTCAGGGCAGGGAGGAAGTTGAAACACTTCCTTCCATGAACAAAGAGGCTGGCTTGTTTTCAGTGATGATAAGATGGTGGGCTAGGAAGTGAGAGTGCTGAAGGTTTAGGATATGTTATGAGGAAAGAGGGATGGGCTAAGTCGGACTTAGAAGGCTTTTCATCAGCCTGGAGAACCCAGCTGAGGGTCGGTGACACTAGAGGGGCACCTGACTCTTTAAATTAAAGGAAGCCTTGCAATGATGGTGCTCCTGTGACCCTACAAATCCAAGAATAGTATTCTAGATGTGAACATTAATTCAACACATCACCAGAAAGAGAAAGAAAGACATTTGAGAAGGTAGTATTCTGAAATTAGGTTCTGGTTCTTACAAGGCACTGCAGGATTGGCAAGGTATGATATGCATAATATGCAAATACATCATATGTAAACTAACATCATTTTATGAGGAAAATAAAGGGTATTGGATAAACAGCTCTGAACTGGGACCAAGTGACAGTCCTGATTTGACTGTCTATCAACATGCTTTTTGATTGTGAAATCCTTTGAGGCTATTCTTAGCTTCAACGTCCATATCCTTAAAATGGACTCTATCTTGCTCTACCTTTATATCTCATGAGGTTATTATATCAAGTGAGGCAATACACACAAAAGCATACATCTGTTTACCATATTTAATATTAGTATTGTTATAAAAGAATTGTTCAAAATATAGTTTGAGGTTAAAAATAAAATATATATAGAATACCTCTGCACAGATATAGAAAAGTCTGTTAACTGTGGGGAGAAGAAATGGGGAACTGGGATGGGCATGTGATTTTCTTGTCACACTCTACAACTTGTATTGTTTGGATTTTGTACTATATGCATATATTAGCCATATAATTAATTAAGTAAACATAATACATTTTATTAGACAAATAAGCATTGAGCATTGCTTTTCTGAAAACCATCATTCATAACCTTATTTGACAAAGAGTAACTGAGTTCATACTATATGTCAGGCACTTGGCTTTAAGTTGTGTATACAAAAAAAGAAGGGTCCTTAGTCAAGAGGGTAAATTGGTAGCAACCATCGACATGTTTGATTCTCTGGAGGAGGAAGTTGGTCCGGAATTGGAATGCACGCTTTAGGGGAGCCTACATTAACAGTATAGGAGAAGGAGGATGCACTCTGACAACTGACAATTCAGACCTGTGTTACCAGGAAAAAGATGTTGATTTCAGGGTCTGGAGAGGATCCAATAATTAACAAGACCTCCTTAGGAAATAGCTTATCAGAGCAGGTATGCTCTGTTAATGGAGCTTCTGGACATAGCTGGGTTAAGCCTGAATAGATGGGCTCTAGGGTGGAATGCTGGGTGCAGTAGAGGATTATTTGAAGACTAAAGCAACGGAAGAATAATTTCATGTACCCTTTTAATATAGAAAGAGTTGCCAAAGTAAAGACCACAGGCCTAGCTCCACCACCGACTTTATTACCTTGAGAAAGTAATACTTTATTCTGGCTTTGATATCTGCATCTACAAAGTGGGCATAATAACAACTGTGCCTCAAGAGATAGTTGTTCAGCTAAGGAAAGTGCCCCTCAAAGTGCCCCTGGGTAAGAATTCTAAGGGCTCAGTGTCCGATCTGGGTATTTTAAATGGGAAGGAAGGACTTTCTTGGGTGAAAAATGGCAACGAATGCAAGGTTTTCCTTTAATTATTTATTTTTCCGCAAGGATAAAAGGTAACTTTAACAAAAAGGGAGACCTCTGAGAAAAAGAGCAGACCTCTGTCACAGGTTAGTTAAGACACAGGAATGTGCCCCCAGGGATTAGATCTTTGGAAAATTCAAGATGGAGGATATTTTCTTTACCTTTTTACTATTCTCTAACTAAATTTAATACAGCACAATTATTGAGTATCTGCTACGAATAAGGCACTCTTTTAGGGACTCTATGATAGCTCTTTTCACTTTCACTCAGTTATTGTAAAATTTATTTTCCTGCTCAAACAGGATTTGGGCAAAGAGCACAAAACTCAAAATCCCTTTAACTTATTATAAACCTGATACATAATTATAGGTAAGTCCTAATTTTTCAGTCTTATTTTCCAAAGTATTAACTGGGTATAGAATCTGTAGTATCTATCATCATCTTCCCAAGATCATTTTGAGGATAACTTGTTATATAGCAGATGTCTTTTCTAAATTGTGTGCAAAACAAATGTAATTTTAAATCTATGTAAGGAGTTTACTCTTAAAAATATCTCTAGAGTGGAGTCTTGTGAAATGAGGAACCTTTGAAGCTCATGAAAACAATCACTCCCTAACTCAATTGTTTTGTAAATGTCTGTTTTTGTTTGTTGAGAAGTTTCTTTTGTTGAATTACTTATGCCTATTTGTGGCTACTTGGCCAGTTGAAAAAAACTAAAAGACTAGCACTGTGTGTGTGTGTGTCTCTCTCTCTCTCTCTTTATGTATATATGGTATGTATATATATATATATATATATATATATATATAAATAGATACAGTATGTATTTGTGTGCATACGTGCATAATTTGTTTACATGCACAGATATGGAGAATTAGAATTAGCCTCATCCTGAGGGAAAAAATAAGTAAAGCATATAATTACAGGAGAGAGACAGACAGACAGAAACAGAAACAATAGAAAATTCATTCAAAGTTGCCAGCAAAATCATAATGGCTACCATTTATTGAACCCCAACTATGTGATAAGCATTAAGCAGCTTTACATATGTCATTTGTAATCCCATGACTGTCCTGTGGAATACAGAGTAGTATCCTTTCTTCATTAATTAGAAAAGAAGCCCAGAGTGCTTAAGTCATAAGGTACAAGGAGATGGAGTCCAAGCTCAAGGTTCCCAGTTCTGTCTGAGAGGTGCACACTCTCCCCACTATGTTTCCCTGCTGATTGATTTGTACAGGACATGGTGGACAACTCAGCAATGCTTTCTTTTCTTTGAGAACTGTGCCATCAGGCAGGTTGTAAATTCTGGACCCAAGGTGACAGGATTTCCACCTTCGGGAATTACTGTGCTTCTGTGTGATTATTCTTGGATAATCATACACATAGTGACAGAAATTTGGATCTTGAAGTCCCTCAAAGTGACTTAATCCAGTCCTCTCATTTTTGAATGATTTTTTCCTGATTATAGTTCACATATGTAAAAAAATGTAAGAAATGAGCTTCATAAAGAAAATGAAAAATTATACTACACGGAAACAATAACATTTTGAAATATTTCCTTCCTGTCTTTTATCCTTGCTCAGTGCTTGTGGATATAATACAATTTTGAAATGAGTTTTTCCTTTCACTCATCATTAGAGCATTTTCCCAAATTCTCCAAAATTGCTTTATAAACACTACTTTTAATAGCTACAACATACTCCACTGGGGAAAAAAAGCTCCAGTTTACCTACTGATGCTCCTGTTGTCATATATTTAAGGTGTTTCTAATTGCTACAACAAATAGTACTGCAGGTTTTCAAAGAGTCTAAGTCTTGTGACACATATTGAAAAATTGTTTTTCATAAAGCTACCCCTATGATTTATAGATAAGGAAATGGAGGGGTGTGCATTGCCATGGTTACCCAGCAAATAAGTGTTTCCTGCAGGTCTTAAACCCAGTCCTCTCTTCATGTTCTTTCTATGGCCACAGCTACTTACACTGACTGCGACAAATGTGGTTGGTGAGGATGCCAACCACAGCCTTAAATAATAATCTTGGAGAAGACACAAATGCAGCATAGATAATGGGACAATCTCAGTCTTCATACTCAGGTAGCCCTCATCCCTCATTTACCAGTTCTGCCGACTTGAATAAATTACATAAACTTTCTGAGCCTCCATTTCCTCACCTCTCAAAGTGGGGAATAAAACATAGTTCATAGGGTTATTATAAGGAATAAAGAATGTCAGGTATAGAAAAATCTAGGCACACAGTGGGCTCTCAATAAATGGAACTTACTTTTTTTTTTTTAAGGATATGACATTTACTATCTTCTTATTCATTTAGGCCATCAAAGTCAATTTCCTCTTGGGTATTTTTTTCTCATTACTATACATTCTGGCAGGTATCTGTGGTTTGAACAAGCAAACTCCCTTCCAGAAAGTGTGATAAACTCTGTCTTCTTTGATTCTAACCCCATGAAAACAGAGCTTCTTTGTAATAAAGTTGGCTGTGTTATAATAAAAGTACTTCCACAAAAACTTTCATGAAATCATGGGAAGTGATGATGGAGTGTGTCACTGTGTTCAATGTTTCCTCTGCGTTCATTGCTACCCACAGCCAGTCCTTGGAGTGCAGTTCAAGTAGAAAGTACAATGAGGAAGCTATAGGCAAAATTATAGGAGAAATTATAAAGTTTACCTTCTCTAAACCTCTATTCCCAACCTCCCTCGTTTTCCTCCCTGATTGCACAGATTTTCTCCTTTCAAACATGTGTTGCTCTCTTAATTGTTAACCTTGAACACATACAGTATTCCATTTCTGCCTATCCTGCTGCTGCTCGTATGTGCTATTATTGCCTTGAGAAAGTGAAACTCACAGAGCAGTAATATTGTGTTCAGTTTTCACTCTTGGTGGAAGTTGAGTGTTCATGGTTGATTGACTGGGTTTAACGATGATTTAGGATACTCTGATTTTGGGGAAACATCTATATTGAAGCTTTCCTCTTCAAAGGGAGACCTAGTTACCACCCTCCCCACAACTATCCCTTAAGAGTAGCCTGCCTTCTTGGAGTTCTAGAGTCTAACTGTTATCTTTTTTTTTTTTTTTTTTTTTTGCCTTTCCTGGACTTCTGAAAATTCTGAAGCCAAATTATCCTCTGATATTGTAAAAGATCATAAGAAAATTTTCTGTGTTGGATCACTCTTCCTGGAGTCACATTCTTCACCCAATATGGGATTAAACTCCTCTGGAAGGAATCAACTTCATGATGATATACATCAATCCTGAATAAATCAGAAAATGCTTCCTATTCATGTTTTAGCACCTTTCACTTACAGATTTAACATTCGCACTCATGTTTTCCTTTGAGTCTCAGGGTTGAGGGTATAGTTTTATATTTCTCTTTCTTATGGTTAAGATGATAACTCCCAGACTTCATTTTTTAAAGGCAATGATAACAGAGCATACTTTATGTTTCTCTGCACTAATTTTATATACCTAAGTCAATTTTGCCTAAGGAAGTATATTTAACATATTTTGTCTCTTTGATATCCTACTAAATGTGAATAATAGCTGCAGGCCACCTTCCAAAGCAGACATTTTGGAGGTTTTGAGGATGACTTTAATGCTTCTTCCCCTCTTTCCTTCCACCACACACACACACACACACACACACACGCATGCACACTCTTCACACTAAAGAGTTTTTAGAAAATTCTGTGCCGAAGCTATTGATTCAGATATTCAGACTGCAGCAACTGTTCTGAAGGAATTGAGAGCCCATTATCTCAGTGTTCCCTCCAGAAATTATTATTTGGGGTTATCGAATTTTTTGATAAATTGAAGGTAAGTTAATAACTTTTTTCAGTTTTCTAAAACTAATTTAATTTCTTATCTTAGAAAACAAGTTCATGACTATCATTTAATAGCTATTTAGTAATTACGAATACTAGAAAAGTTTAGAATCACACTGTAAAGGCCATCATATTGGGCTTCTGTACAAGTTTACAATGATTTTTTGTACAAATTTACCTGACACCTTGGAATATGCCAGGGATTTGAATAAATATATTTTTATTATGATATGCATGTTCTTTAAAATGGAGTTGAGGAATTTCTAGCTACTCTAAATAATTAAATTATAGTTAAGAAGGCATTTACTGTAAAAGTAAACTAATGTGCTTCTAAGGATTAGTTTAATTAGGCACTTTAACAATAATTGACAAATGTATGTGATACATACATTTGTATGTATGTATCATACATACAAATGTATGTGATAGTATATGCAAACATCTCTTTGCATATACTATTTTATCTAGTTCTTAATGGATGAGTACTATAGGGTACCACCTTAGGTTTACAGATAAGAAAGTGGAAGCATTGAGAGCTTTAAGTACTTAGTCCTAATACCACACAGCTAGTAAGTAAAGGAAATGGAATCTAATCACAGTTCATATATTCCAAGAAAGTGACATTTCTACTTCGTGCTTCAAGTGATTCCTATGCTGGTGCATAGGTTTCCTATTTACTGCTCTTAAATTGAAGTGTGAGTAATTTATACTTAATTTATAAGGGAGTTTTGAATTAGTTTTATTCTGGGCAAGAAATGAATTTCTGAAAGAAGTTGATTTTCTTGTTTTATTATGAGATTCAATGGCTTTTAGGACTTCAGTTATTAAACTGCCCTATTTTTCAGAACTTTTCATTCACCTAATTAAATATATATTTGCTAGAACATATGTGGCTGATGCTGAGTAAAACAGAGATCCAAGGGAGTTAAGCAATTTACAAAACAACAACTAACTATAAGAGATGGATCTGAAACCATATACATATATACACACATATAGGTATATATATGTGCATGTATATATATATATATATAACATGTATTCACTCAAGAGGCAGTTATAAAGGGCTAAGTTAGGGCATTTGGGGCAAGAAGCACGCCTAGTTCAAATTGGCACGAGTTACTAGTCAATGACTTTTGACAGACCATGCAACCTATCAGAGCCTCAGTCTCCAGTCCATGAAATGAGACAATAAAATCCCTAAAACATAAGGATAATGTGACAATTAAATAAGATAATGTAAGTTGACGTGCTCTATTACTGTTAAGCTCCTCATAATTATTTTGAGGGAAAAGAGAAAGCAAACTTGACCATATGCTTTTAGAAGAAAGTTTCAATAAGCTTCTTTCAAAAATTGTGTTACATAAAATATATTCAGTTTCAATTATTCAGCATGTAAATTGAATGGAGTAAAATTCAAAGTGTCCCATGTTGTATGTATATTTAACAATTATTTCAGAATTAAAATATACTGCTAGTTCTACAGGTTGGGAAAGATTTGCAACTGGGGGGATTCATTGTGTTTGGATAGCTGCTGTTTCTTTAAATTGGGTGAAAGAGTTGTACAATTGCTGAGTCAGATGGTCTGGCAGCCTGAGAGATTCAGAGCAAGAAAATGGTGGCACTCAAAAAAAGAAAGTAAAACGTAAGCTTTCCCCCCGATACATCAGCAAAGTAACAGGTGTAACATTAGAAAAGTGTAGTTGAAAAGCAGAAAAATTATGATTATAAGTTGGAAGGCATAATATTTTAGTTTTACTTATAATGGCAAATTATTCTTTAGCTTACATTATTCTACATATTTCTCCCTCATCAATGTGCTTTTATAGACACAAAGACTGCTCATTTTATCTATAAGTGCTTTATTCTGTTATGGCTACGTTCTACTGCAATTTTGCCTTGATCATAAATAAATATAATTTAAATCTGTGGAATACTTTTATGTTTTCTTTTTCTTCTCTTACATAATTTTACGTTGTTATGTTTACTGCCTGGTTTCTGGTTTGGAAGATAAAGTAAAATAAAAGAAATCCCTTATTACTTATTACTCTATCTATCTATCTATCGAGGACCATCCATCCTATGTAAACAACAGTAAGTGTATGTAGTGTTTCAAATAGGTGATGTCTTTTGTGGAAATTTTCTGGCTGGTGCTACAAGCTTTAATGCACAAGTGTATTCTGTTACATTCTTCGCCCCAAAATGTGTTCTGATTGTAGAGATCTGGCATCTAAGAGATAATTTTTTCCAATTCAGATGAAGGATCACATAATAATAATAAAGGGTATCCTTCATTTGGTAAAATAGCTCCTCCAATGATTTATTCAGATTCTCAGTGTCCTTCCTGGCACCCAAAGTGTGATTCTAAAATTTTAAATCTTATCTAAAAGGCTGAACCTCGATTCAAAAATAAATGAGCAAAAATAAGGTTTAAAAAAGCAATGTTGGCCATATTTGTCCCAAGGAGCCACCTCCTAACAGAATCCCCCTTAAATGCTTTAAAATGCAGATTCTTGGGACCCATAGCAAATCTGCTGAATCACATATTCTGAGGATGAGCTCCAGAAATATGTATTTTAAACAGCAGCCCAGGTAAGGATGCTGCTGATAACCTTTGCCTTACTTCTTTGACGTCACATTATTCTCATGCTTAAATTAAGAAAGTAAGGGCATATATATTAACACCACTCTGATTGCACAATTTTATTAGTTGCAATTTGTTTAAGAGATTACATGTCTTTGTTCATATAGTTCTGAACCTCTACAATCTACAAGACTTTTTTTCCCTGAGAAAAAACTCCTACTGGCTTCGCAACCATGTAAATAAATTCTGAGATTTTCTTTTTGAAGGTAAAGGGGAAAATTGAGAGCTAGTTGAAGAAGAATTAAAAAGTCATTTGTGATAAAAAATAAAAATCAACTTATTCTTTTTCAAAGGACCTCTGAGGCACTGTAATTTTAAATCTTGTAGTTGACATTTTAATTTTTTCTCCTTTATTACTTCTTTCTGATTATGTAGTTCTACCCAACTGCAACAATCATTCCAGGGTTTATGAACTAGAAAACTGCACTGACAGGCAGAGATTTTCTTCAATCCTTCTTTCTTTAAAAAACAAATGTTATTGACATTTAGTAAATTCAACAATTGTCAATACACATGGGATTGCTGAACACACAGTGAAATACCATGAATTAGGATATGGTGACTCTGCGGAGACCCCAGATTGGTGGGCATTTTCTAAGATGGAGCAGTCTTTAAAAGGACCTTCCTTCTCCTATGAACAAAGCCTTTATTTATTCCTAAGGTTTTCTCCATCGGTTGGCTTACTGACATAGAAGTTGACCTTATTTTAATACTGACTCATGTTTTCTCATTCTAATAAATGATTTTATTTGAATGTCTTGACTAAAGGAGAAAGTTTACAAACATGAGGAAAGCTTCAGTATAAGAAGAAAACTATTGAGAGACATCATCACTAGAAAAATATGACGGGCCATTCTTTATACCACCTTGCACCCCAGACAGAGAAACAAAGAAAACGAGGCCTTTCAATACTCTGGTCACCACCTAGCCTGGAAGGTAATGGAATAGCCGCCTAGTCTTGGAAGTGCACCTCACCATCTCTCGTTCCGTTCAGTGCCTCGGAGTGAACCTGTCCCATCCCGCTCCCTCCCTTCCAGAAAAAAAGGCCTAGTCAGTTTCACGCTGGGGGAGGTGACACAGAGATGTCCCCTGTCATACCTTGCACCCCTCTGGAAGCCACGAAGCCCACTCAGACTCCGCCTGTCCCCACCCCTTCCTCACCCAGGGCAGCCCCCATCCTGCTCTGCGTTTAACTCCTGCTCTGCTCTGTTACTCTAATGAAATATTACCTGCGGAAATAGTTGGGGTGAGGGGCGAGGCCCAGACGAGGCTAAAAATAGAAGGGCTGGGTGCGTTCGCGGAGTTAGGTGATAAGTGGGCCTGTGTCCTACCCCAGCGGCCAATAAAATCTCCGGCATCCGAAGCGTCTCTAAGAATTGAGAGGGTGAGGGATGAGTCAAGGAGGGTGGTTGGAGTTGAGAGGTGAAGGAGGCGAGGTCCGAGCAACTTCGAGTCTCACTTCCTACTCTGGGGTCCTGGGGACACCCGCTGCGACCCCAGCCCAGCTCTGGGAAGTGGAGAGCCCCACCCTGAAGTCGTCCAGGGAGGACTTGGGAGAAGGGGATCCCGAGGAGGGGCAAGTGCTGGGACCAGAGAGGCCTAACACCCAGGCGCCTTGGAAACAGGTATAGCCACGCATTTATCATTTATTTAAAAACGAACTACGTTGTGAATAGGCACAGCGTGCCCTACAGTCTGAAGTCAGAACCCTCCTCAGGCTTTCTCCAGACCTTCAAGCCACCTTCTTATATAGGATACGGTGTACAACTTATTTTCCTCACCCTTTCTCACTCCTTCCCCAACTAACGCTAAGTAAGCTCTTAGTTCATCTGTACTGTATGAAAATAACTTTTTTTTTTAAACTGGTGATGGTCATAGCACTTTGGAAGACACAAAAGTGTAATGAAGAAATAAAGATCACCAACCATCCTGAGGAAGCCACTATAGATATTCTGATACATTGCTGTGTGTGTGTGTGTGTGTGTATGTGTATGTGTAGAGAAAGAACGAGAGAAACAGAGAGAGACGGAGAGGAAAAGCAAGAATAAGAATTGTTTATTGCTTTAAATCTTACTTTAAAAAAAAAAAAGGAAATCACCTAACTTTATAATGTAATAATTTTACATTCTATTAAATATTCTCCAAAAACATGATGATTGTCTGTTACATTCCAGCTGAAATATTTCAGACCATAATTCCAGAGTATAGGTATAATTGAACATAATTTAACAATGTGATTGCTAGAATTTTAGGCAATTTTCAATTTCCTGCTACTATTTATCTGTTTGTATTGCTCTTTGTCAGAATCTTTCTTTCTTAAAATAATGCCTACATATAGAAAAACTGAATAAAAGTATATGGATATTTTACAAGTTCTTGATACATAATGTAAAAATGTTCTTGCCAGTGAGGTGTTTAGGAAAGTGCATTAATCTTCAGTCAATAAACAGACACAATATTAGTCATCAGGTATGTGAAAATCAGAATTTAGAAAACTGTAGTTTTTTTTAAAGCTATTCAATATTATAATTTTATGTTTAGAAAATGAAACTATACCCATTGTTTACATTATTTAAACTGTAGAAATAAAGCACCATAAAAACTCTTTATGAGGTTGGATTTTGTAGCAGAGAGAGGGATTCTCTGGCCTAGGGTGTTTTAGGATGGACTGGGGCAAGTGAGATTCTCATGCTTCTCAAAAAGTACTAAAGGTTTTAAAAGAGCAAAAACACTGGGCCAAATGTTCAGCCTTCCTTTAAGAAGGTATTTTTGAGATGATGTAGATCACTTTACTATCAGGTGTCATTCACATGTTGGGAAAATGGTTTAGCTTAACCCTACCGTGTTAGTTACTTGTGATGAACTAACATGTAATTAGCAGACCTGTAAAATACTGTTGGATATAGACAGCAATAGGCTGTGTTGTTGTTACCTTAGGATGAGAATGGACTTTTTAAAATTCAAGAGTCCCCAAAGAAGTAAGTGAATATTAAGTCTTGATGTCTGAAAGAATTATTGTTCATTTAGAACATAATACAAGCTAGGGATCATGTACACATTGGGAATAATGGTTTATGCTAACCGTATAGTGCTTACCTTGAGAGGACACTATGCTGTTAAAGGAGGGGAAAAACCCTAAGAGTTCCCACATAACAGTAAACAAATAAATATTTAATTTCAGAAAAATATGACTAGTTTGTAAACACACCAAGGTAGAAGTAATGAGTCAATTAGCGTAATTCATCAGGCACGTGTGGATAAGAAACTAGTAACGTGGAATTTTATTATATACAGTTTCCAGTTATATAAGAAAAGTCATAATGAACATGTTTGCAAAACTCTAAAAATATGTTAAAATAATAACACCTTACAGGTCTGCATTAGTATTAAATAATTCATACAAGTTAGTTTTTAGCACTATTGCTCTCAAGGAATTGTATGAGTCCCAACATAATTACCACCCATATATATTCTTAAATCAGTATAACCATAGACATAATATATATTAATGTGAAATATATAATTACATGTCACTTATAATTAATACTTCCAGATGTTTGTATATGTGTAAAATTTCATATATGAAGTTGGAGAATTGCACATATTTTCAAAACATATTCTATTCTATCTAAGTCATGTGTTCTGTCTTCAGATATTTGCTGAAAATTGGGCTTTTCATATAGTCAATGCATTTAAAAATAACTTTCATTCCTGAAAATTGATTTATACCTAAATAACAAGAAATAAATGGCTATCTTCAATGAATCTATCATTTTTATATTTTTATATAAAATGAATATTTCTCTAACTTAAAATAATCACAATATTATATTATGTATTCCTAAAATAGAAAACACATAATTACAGTATTTACATAGATTAAATTTTTCTACTTTGTTACTATAGAGTTTTGGATGCAACTTAATAATTTAAATAAAATAACTTTATATAGAGAATAATATTAAAAAACTAAGATATTCAAAAACACATCATAGTGGCTAAATGCTTGCTGGTACGGATAAAGCACCGTTTTAAAAAATAGGATCCTGTTAATGTTTTAAAATGAACTGAAATCAAGACCAGCAACATGCCTTGAAATTCTTTACAAGCTCCTTCTACTAATTCCAAAAAACCCCCTGAACTTTAATAATAATATGAAAAAGAAAATGTGTATTTTTCCTATAAATTGTTTGTAGATTTTTGCCAATAGAAATTGAGGCACCTGATTAAACACTGATAGTGTTAACAGTTTTACATTTACATGTCAAAAAGTCTATTAACGTTACAATAAAAAATAATTCCCCCTCTGCTGACCTTTGCTTTTTCAAAACACATATTCATGGGGAAATAATGCCACAAGGAAGGTCACAAAAATGAAGCCCCATTGTTTTTGGATTCATTACCCAAGTTCTAATTAGGACTCTATATATTGTAGCTATATATATATATTTCAACTATCCTCGTCATAGGAAATTACATCGACTATGTAAAGATTTATCTTATGTGAGGACAAAACTACCTAGAATTCTGTCTTTCAAGAAGTAGGCCTCATTTGGGGCCTGTTAATTGGGGCCTGAGATGACTAAAATATGATCGGTGCGATCCTTAGACTCCCAACTGTAGTTCTGCCTTCTGCTAAACATACGGGCATTGTCCCAAGTACTTAGATATACCAGGCCGCTAAAGAAGAAACCTCCATCTCACTGCGAAAGTTTGACTCTCCACTGACTGCACAAGCAAGTGATTGCTCCTCTTAGCAGTTACTGATCCTTCGATCAAGATCAATGTTACTATTTCGGGAAGTCAAACTCTGTGCGAGCCCGCACCCTCAAACGTCCTCCACTACTGGAAGGAGGGAGGGTTGACGAGGCAGGAAGACTGGGGAGGAAAAAGGCGGCCTCCAGAAAACTAAGACCGTTAGTGATACTTTCCTCCAGGGCGCAATAAAGTGCCTTAGAAATACACCTTGTGTGTGTGTGTGTGTGTGTGTGTGTTTACTGATTCCCACTCAGGAAATTCAGGAGTGACTGACTTCTAAAGTGGGTTTAGAATCTCCCGGTTTCCCCCAGAGTTTCAAGGGATTAAGGAGGTGTGTGAAGGCGGCTCCGGGCTCCACATACTGGGAGAACAGCACCTCTAAGTAACTGTAACCCGTATGGAGAGAAAGTGGAAGGAGCCTCCACCCACGCCGAAACAACCTCCTCCAACCTCGTCTGGAGATGATTTATCTGTGTATTAGCTTACATCAAACAAAATCACCCAAGGGCCGACTGCGCCCGGGATTTTCGAGGCCTTTCCTACCTGGTCTAGGATGCGGTTGCTGCGCTCTGCGCTGGCTCCTCACTAGCATCAGCACGAGGTCCGCAGCGGCCCGCACGACCGGCGCTGCCCACTCACGCGCTGGCCGCGCGATCTGCACGACGAAAGCCCTGACTCGCGGCGGGCCGTACGCGCGCCGAATCCGCACTGTGATCAAGAGTCGGCGCACCATGTTCTTGCCGCCGCCGAGTTCGGCGGCCGCTGCGCCGCCTTTTGACTTCAGAGGTAGGCAGCTCGGCGCCCGCCCCCCGATAGCAAACTGAGACCCACGCGCCGCCCCCAGCCCATCCCCGCCCCGCACGCGCGCACCCGCCCTCCCTGCGCGCGCCCGCTCGCCCCCCACCTCCTCAGAGCCCAGAACCGTTCTGCGCCCAGCGCGCGCGGGAAAGGCGGGCTGAGGCGCCTGGAGGCGCGCGCGCGGGCAGCTAGCGTCCTAGGTTCTTCTCCCTCCCGCCCACCTCCTCTTTCCCGCCCTGTCCGCGCCCCCCCCCCCGCCCGCGCCGCCACCTTCCCACCCTCCGCGCGGGCGCCCCACGCGGTGACAGCTCAAGGTCCTGACGCCACAACGCATCTCCAGGCAGCCCGCCCCCTCGCAACATCCGTCACCTGACCCTGCCATATCAGGAACCGCCGCGGTCCAGCTCGCGTCCCTGCTTCCCTGTCCCCCTTCCTTTATTCCTCGCTCCCCACGCTGGGGATTCTTCCTTTCTCCAAACCGGATTATTTAGAAGAGAAAAAGAAAGAAAAAAAAAAAAGCAAATTTATCTCATGGGTCTATCCGCCATTCAGGAGGCTGGATGTCAGTTTTTAAAGAAATGGCGCTATGCTCCACTTCTCGATTTGGGAAACGAGCGAAATTAAAGGAAACTGCTGCGACATCTGGACACTGCGTGGCGCTGGCGCCGCTGCAGCGGCGGGCCCCGCGCCGGACCAGGTAGGCGGAGCCGAACCCCAACCCCTGCTGGATCGGCGCGCCCCTTCCCCTGCCTGCTCCCGCGTTAAGGAGGGCTCTGGGCTAGGCCGGCAGTCCATTCACCAGGCAATTTTTATTTTCGGTTTTAACATCCCGCTCAGAGAAGCATCTGAACGCTTCTTCCTCTTTCCTCCTGCGGCGGTGCTCCCCTCCCCCACGGCTGCTCCCCGCTCTCCCGTTGTCCCCGCGTCCACTGGTCGTTCCTCCCGCAGCCTCCTCCTCCTCCTTCCGCCCGGCGCTCCGACACCCTTCCCTCTTGCTGCCTGACTCTTCAGCGTGGTCCCTTTCCTCTCTCCTCCCCTCCTCCCTCTTCCCCCTCTTTTCTTCCACATCACTGACCCTTTCTTTATGGATACCCCCCGCCCCCCCGCGCTGCTGGGGTCCACTCGGCACAGGAAAAGCGAGGGAAGGAAAGGGAAGAGCCGCATAAAGGAGGGGTGAGTCGAGGACACCGAGGCGGTCTGAGGACACGCAGGAGCCGGGTTCCAGAGTGCAGACTGACGGGTTCCGGCTGTCGGGCTGGATGGAGCTTTGGCGCTGGTTCGCCGGCTCCCCCGAAGGCGAGTGGTCGAGCCCAGGACGCCTCTTTCAGGCGGGCGGTGCTGACCCGATGCCCCAACTTCCCGGGCCTGAAGTCAGTCTCGATGGGCCGAGAGCCTCGCGGGCTGGAGGCGCGGCCTGGCCGGCCCGGCGTGTAAGAGAGGATGTGGGACTAGGCCCAGCCTTCGGAGCCTGAAAGGTGGCCCGCCTCGAAGTGGCTTCTTTTACTTGTGGCCGAGCCAACTGGCCGAGCTGCAGGAGTGGATCCGTAGCGAGACAGACGCCAAGCCTCTCACTATCTGGAGGAGGCAAGTGAGGCTTGGATGGTGCAAGCCACCGTACTGTAACTGAGAGACCTGGTCCAGCGGCACGCAGGCTGCTTCCACTTCCCGTCCCTCACCTCCGCACAGGATGTAGCCTCCTGACCCGCCGGCTGAAGTGAGACTTAGGGACCAGGCTTAAATAGCCACTCTTAATAACTTTTACAAATGCACTTCTCCCCTCTCCTGTAGGACTCCCTCAGAATTTACGGAACACCCAGGCTCCATGCTGAGGCTGCTTGCTGCTCCACTGTGACAGAATGAATGCGCTTTCTGGCTCTTCACAAGGCTAGCTCCTACTCCTTCAGGGCGCTTCTCAGGTATATCCGCCCCCCCCGCCCCCCTCAGAGACTCTTCCTCCAGGCACCGTATTTTTTTTTCCCCTAAAGCACTTACCATACAGAAGTTATCATTAGTAATTGTTTACTTGTTTGTCTGTCAGTAGTTAGTATGTAAACTCCGTGGAAGGCCGGTCTTGCTCTGTCTTGCACCACACCTATGATTCCCCTCCTCCACCACCACCCCCAAAATAAACCTCATAGGAGAGAGATGGACTAGTAAAAACATACAATTATAGTGAGGGGATTTCATTTTATGGCAAACAGAAGAGGGGTACTTTAGGAGGTGGGGGATCAGAGAAAGCATCCTGGAGGGGAAATGCTGCCCAGTTTCAGCACAGTATCATTTAAGGACTCTGGAGAAGTGGAAGAGAGAAGGGTTTCCTGGACCCAGGCAGAGTTACCAGCTGTGGCAGTAAACCATGGTGCGGGAGGGTGAGAAAACCTGTATTACACATTTCTTGAAATTATTAGTCAGGGTTCTCTAGAGACAAAACCAATTGTGTGTGTGTGTGTGTGTGTGTGTGTGTGTGTGTGCACGCGCGCACGTGCTTGTATGATTTATTTTAAGGAATTGGCTTACCCAGTTGTGGGGCTGGCAAGTCTGAAGTCTGCAAGACAAGTAGGCAGGCTGGAGACCCATGGAGGAGTTGATGTTGCAGTTTTGAGTCAGAAGGCAGCCTGGAGACAGAATTCTTTCTTCCTTGGGCAACCTCTTTTCACTTAAGGCCTTCAACTAATTGGATGAGGCCCACACAGATTATGAAGATAATCTGCTTTATTTAAAATCTATGGATTTAAATGTTAATTATATCTAAAAAATACCTTTACAGCAATAACTTGACTGGTATTTGACCAAACAATTGGGTACCACAGCCTAGCCAAGTTGACACATAAAATTAAACCTCACATTATCCTATTATGCCTGAAAGGTCTGCTGAGCCTCAGTTTCCCAACCAAGTTTACATTCTGTGATCTTTCTGTATTGATTGGGCCTGTATAGCTTAACCTATAACCATTTCCTGTCCGCCCAAACTTGTTCTGGGGATAAGGGTAGTTACCCACTTCAGAGGAATGCCATTTGAGTAAGAGCACTGAGTAAGATGACTATACAGTAAGCTCTGTGTTCAAAGAATATAAAATTTAAAACTCAAACTTAAATTCCATCTTGGTTTTCCCCTGCTACCCAACACCTGTGTTTTGTTAGTTGTGGTATGCAGGGGAATTCTATCTAATTTTAATATTAGACTAAGCAAAATACAATTATGAAGATGAATCTTTAGCAACACAACTAATTTGTGGCATTCCAAACACGTTTGGAATTCCAGATAACTTTGGCTTTGTGTTCTTCAAGAAGAGTATGATCAAGAGCTGATCAGTGTTATTTGTGCACACTTTCGCTTGTATTACTTATCCTCACAGCGGCTCTTTGAATTTGGGATTACTACCCTACTTTACAGGTGAGAAGACTGAGGCCTAGAGGCACTCAAATCTTAGATACTTTATAGCCAGCAAGTGCCAGGGCTGGAATCATTAAGAAGGTCTTTGGACTGAAAGCCTTGTGCCCTTTCTGTTGTGCTAAACAGAGTCAATAGGAAGTGAAATATTGATGGGTCATTTTTGCAGAAAGAGGATCATTGAATGTCGGAGCTTTTATTTGCTCTCTTCCTTTGGCCTAAAAACTGACTTGGCAGCTGAGTTTTTGAATGGAGGAAAATTATTTTCTATTTTTTAAAATGATTTTCTATTTTGGATCAGCAAATTCATCCCACAGCCAGAGATAGGAGAGGGCATTTTACTAATACCTTGTCTGTGCCATGCCACCCAACTACCCTCTAGCTGTGATGTCCTAGGACACTAGCTTTTTCCCTCAGGTATCTCTTGATTATCAAAATTCTGTGAGAAACTTCCCTAGTATTGCACATGCTCAAACTAAAAACCCCAAAGGTATAAGACACAAAACACTAGAAGATTTTAAAACTATTATTTGAACACATATAAAATATTAACTTCTAGAATATATAAATGTATAAATGAGTAAAAAAATAACCCAGTAGAAAAGTTAGCAAATAATATAATGGGCAGTTTAGAGTAGAGGATATTCAAATAGTCAAATGGTTAAAAAATTATGAAAATATATTCAATTTTACTGGTTAGTAAAGGAATGTAACAAAAACACTGACATATACCTACAGGTGTGGCAAAAATAAAAAGAGTGATAACATTGGCAAAGTTGTCAGAAAACAGTCTTCTTACATACTATTGTAACTTGGTACATTCATTTTGGAAGGCAACTTTACAGTATTTATTAAAACTGTATGTGCATATACATACCCTTTGACTCAGCAATTCCACTGAGTTTATGTATGCAAATATACACATACATAAATAGATGTATGGAAATATGTATACTTTTATGTAGTGTGTATATATGTATGGAAAAAAATACATATTACATATGCGTGTATATATGTATTACCCTTTGACTCAGCAGTTCCACTCCTATAACTCATCTAAGTATGAAAAGTATATATGCACATATACGTGTATATATATTATTGAAGATATACACATACACACATATATATACACACATAAGTATGGAAAGATTTTACACACACATATGTGCAGACATATACGGTATGTGTGTGTTTGTGTGAGAGAAAAAGAGACAGATGTACCTTTAGCCTCAGCAATATCACTTCTATAAATTGATACAGATTGCTCATACAAGGATGAAAAGAAGTTTCTTTATAGCAGCATATGTAGTAGCAAAAAAAAAGGAAATAATTTTTATGTTTGTTAATAAGAGACTGGTTTTAAAAAATTTGGGTTTATCCATAAAATACAAAACTATGCAGCTATACAAAAAATGAAGTGCATCTTTATTTCCTAATGCAAGTTGTCAAAGATCTACTATCAAAAAAAAAAACAAGTTGCAGAATGGTTTCCTAAATGTGTGTGTTGGGGCAGGGCTGTTTACAATTATGTGTACCTATATTTCTGGGAAGTTGATTAAAAGTTTTCAAAAATAGTGGTTACTCCTAGATAGTGAGAATGGTGGATAGGGAGGTTTCAGGAGATAGTAATTCTGTTTACTTTCTGTACTGTTTGAAAGTTTACCATGAACAAGAATTTTAGAGTAACAACTATGGAAATTTTTGGCTCCAAAACTAGAGATTCTAATTTTGTAGTCCTGAAGTTGGTCAGTGAATTCAAAATTTAGAACATGAATGATTGAGAGCCAGGGTTGAGAACAACTTCCCTATATGTTGGTCTCAAATGACTGATGGGGACAGCACCATCATTGTACAGACATAATAAATACCTGAGGGTGAATGTAAAATGAAATGTCACGTAATTTTTCCCTAGAAAGGGGATGACATTAAATTCTTCTGTTCAAGGTGGGATTTAAACAGATCAAAAGGCTCCTGCAGCTCTGGAATGGATCCATATATGATATCTCTAACTGTCCAAGGCAGTCTAGACATTAGAGAGTAGTAGAGGATGACAAAATATTTTAGGCAAATTTATAGCTTATAACTCTAAGGTGGCATATTGGGAGCAGATATAGGAGACTGTACAGGGTACTGCTGTGCCCTAGGAAAGGTGATAGAGCTTAGTACTCATAACCCACAGAATGAGAAGCCATTGGATATAAATATTTCCAACATTCACCCTTCAGAAGAAAACTCTGTGTGTTGTCATAATCTGTTGACTTATCTGTGGCTTTGTGAACAGAAAAAATGTTTACTGTTTTATGTTTATATGTTATCTCTTATAAACATATTATAAAATACATAATGACATACACTGAAATTATTTACAACTTAATTTGATAAGGAAAACAAAATGCAATTATTTATACTATGAGATGAGTGAAAACTGAAGAACAATGAATAACCTTTACCTATCTGGTTTAGGACTATACTGAAAGCCACCCAAACAGCAGACACTCATGACTGGTTCTGACTCCCACTCTTATCCACAGCTCAGTAACTATTATCTGGTCAGAAGAAAGTGGAATTCTCAGGGAGACCCAGTTTTCAGCTAAGGCAAGGAGATGAAGAAATTTGTAAAGTGAGAAGAAGGTAGAGTGGCGTTTGGTTAAAATGCAATGGAGACCCTGAGGTCACACAAGAAAGGGTTCAAAGGAAGTAGCACCAATCCTTTCATAATATAGAGTATTCCAAAGAGAAGATAGACAAATAGATTATGCATTTTGGGAGAAGGCCAAATTTGAAAGGGAAATGAGCCATGGTTTAATTACTGTAATTGGTCTTAAAGTTTTCACTTTAACTCTGTTGTAAAACATTTTATGTGCCAGCACTGACTCTATAGATCTACTGGAGGTCTAATGTCAGGGGCTTCTGAATGAGAAGGGCATTAACAGGTGTTTGGGGTTCCTTTGTAAATTTCCAATAAAACGTAGATGTCTGTGAGACAGTCTGTGTATCATCTTCATAGTTTTTTTCCCCCAGAAAAATCTTTGGTTTATATTGATTTCAAACTTCAAATTATAATACAAGTCAGCCATTTCAGGAGGGCAGAGAATGAGATGAAAAGAAAGTAACAAAAGGAATAGAAGGAGGAGAGGCATGGTGGTGTTTTATGGAAGATGGATCAGTAGTTTAACAGAATTAATCAAATAAAACCAAAACAAACTGCTTATGGTCTACATGCTGGTGGGGCTTGTGAAATATTCCCAGGCCTGAAATAATGGGAAACTGCTCATTCCCTACTGTCTTGATTTTCTATAAAACTTTTCTCAGGATCAGCTTTTACAAATGGTAGGAGTCCTTTTTGGCCTCTTGAATTCCTTACTCAGACTTTAATAGCATTCCTTGCATAAAGGAAACAAATACTTTATAGAAATGGTAACTTGTATATATTACCCCTTTGTTAATTATGTAATACTGGAAATTCTGCTTTGAAGCCAGTGCTACTAATGAAATAATATGTAACTGGCATGGATTACATATTAATCACAGTAATATAAATCAACATGTATTGATATTGAGGTGATACAGAGCTCTTCCCTGACCAGCTGGTTCCTACTATCATCCAGGCAACATTTAGGGACCTAAAACTTCATGGAATCCAATGGAAACAAACCAGAAAGAACGGACCTTTAGAAATGGGTCTGTAAACTCCACAGCAGCTATTTACAGAGAGTTATTCATCTTCTAATGACTTTTCTACATATTTTAGCATTTCGTGCCTTTGCACTTTCTATTCCTTCCAATGCCACCAACATTTTTTCTTGGTTCCAACTCCTATACCAACCCCATTTAGGTCAGTATCACTTGTTATATGTTTACTTAATAAACACTGTTTCTTTCAGAGCATTTACATTAGTTTGTAAACACCTACTTCAGCATTATTTTAATAAATTTATTGGGTCTACCTGCTTATCTCACTTAAAGAAGTGAATTCTTTTGGTGGCTATGAGTCACATGAGAGAAATGTAAAATGCAACAGAAAAAAAAAACCAGAGGTAAGACAAAGTAAGAAAGAGCTTAAAATTAAACTACATATTTATTTTGCAAAGCATCTTTTCTGTGCTAGTTTCCACAAACTTGTTGGTAACTTCTCAACTAACTGGTGGAGGTGGTGCTTATGGAGATCCCCCACCCCACAAGGCCCCAGAATTTAAAAATGCATCTCTTCTCTCTATTCCTTTATATAGCTTTTCTTGGCTCAGACAAGCAAAGTGGCAAAATCATTACTAATAAAATATAAGACCCCATTACAGTCATGTATGCAACAAACTTATAAAGCGATAAAACTTTAGTGATGGTAGGGAGCTTAAAAGTAATCTAGTCCAACTCCCATCTTTTATAGATGAGGAAATTGGGGCTAATCATGTCACATGATTTTGTAGGTCATATATTAAATTAGTTGAAGAACTAATACGAGAACCCAGGTTTTCTACCTTCCAATCAAGTCCTAATTTATCTCTGCTTCATTCCCTCTTTCTTCCCTGGGATTATAAATAGAACAGGAGAAGATATTGAAAGTATTGTGATTCAACTCTTGTTGCTCCTTCAAGTAATTTTTAAAATTAAAATGTTCTTATTTTCTTACTTATTTCTCCCCGTTTCCATCTTTTTAAGCTTGGTAATTGAACACTGTGAAATTATGCCAACCTAAAATTTATTTTTCAAGTTTTCACAAGATAATGAAATAGTTTGTTGATAGTGAAAACTTAGTAGTCATGTCAGATTTTGGTTATGATTAGCTGCTGACATAAATACCAAAGCAGACTTCTTAGTCTGCTAAGAAGATGACTGTAGATGACACCAGCTTTTGCATTTGTTTCAGAAGGCAGTCCACAAGAGTGCTTCCAAGATTATTTCTATCATTTTTGAAGATGACTACTTCTACTTGCTCTTTTTTCTTTTCTTTTGGTAGAGTGGCAACGTCTTGAACGTTGGAAAAATTATACCCTATCATAAAAATAATCAGCCTCTGATAAAGCATAAAAGGAAAATAAGCATTTGTTTTTTAAAAAATAATTGATACTTGCAGAGGTGGTAAAAAAAATCCCTATTCACTACTACATATTAACACACAAGTAGTTTGTTTTTAACATTTCCCATAAAAGGAAGGACAATATAGAATCTCAATGTGGTTGGTCTAAGTTAAATTAGTTTTATTTATTTGCTGAAGGTCAGTTACCTAGCTTCATAAAATGAACTAATTTGGTCCTGGACACCATATTCATATTGCTTTTGTCATAATATAGAAATAAAATATAATAAAGCATTCCTATGAACACACTTTCCCAAAGCCATTTGGAACTGTATGGATCTTGAGCTCTCCGTTTGAATCTATTTTTCATTCCTTATATCTGAAATTACTAATTTTAGCCATTAGAACACAGGAAATTTTAAATAGGTTTTGCTTTCATAGTAAATCATCCTTGTTTTCTCATCCATTCACTCGGCTGAAAAAGGAAATATAAAAATGAGGCCAAATGAATACATTATTGAATTCTGAATTTATTTCACTTCCAGATCTTGCAATGAAGGTCAGGTAGTAAGATGTGTACAAACCTTGGTAATATTTTAGATTTAGATACAGAAATTAACACGTATATTTTTCTGTAATTGTAAAATAGAGCCAGAAGCAGGGCTCATGTATATAGAGCTATATTTGCTTGCATGTATCCTTCAAAGTGAAATCTTAAACAGATTTAACAGTATATACTTCTTGTGCTGCTGATAAAACACATTGACCAAATCTGCCTACCAGGTGGATTTGAAATCTGAATTTACTTTTACATGTATTCATAAATTACTATTTCAGTGCAACCAGGTGGTACTTGATTTTCCAATAATGTATGATGTTTTGGTTTTGCCAAATATATAGATATATATATTTGCCGAATATATATATATATTTGCCAAATATATATATAATATATATATAATATATATATGGCTGTGGATCTCACAGAACCCTATAGTACCCAACCACATTTTCTTGATTTAGTTTCCCTTAATATCAGGTTGTCATCAGATTCCACAATTTCTTTAAATTAGGAATGGAATCATGTTTTAAGCCAAAATCTTGGAGTCCAATCTCAATTTTTTTTACATTAAAACAGTGAAATATCAGTTATTCCAATGCTGTAATGTATCAAGCAACACTGGAAATTAAATCCCCAACAGTACACCTTTAGTTTGTTCAGCAGATATTAAGACATTCCGCGAGCCATCATCATATATTTTCGACAGTTTTATATTCAATCTACTCTTAGCAACGCGTTGGGAAATATCCTGAGATAATTTACTGGGTAAGTGCATGGATCTTCTAAAATACATTTGTAATATTTCATTGTTTGACCCCTGAGACTGTAGTAAAGGAAACAGAAAATTTAACAGAGAAATAAATAGGTTAAGGATCAAAGCAATCTGGGCGTTGCTACTGTGCCATAGCTTCGTGTAAAAGCTGTAGTTCTTCCTCACCTCTTTCCCAAGGGCCACGAGTTACTTTGTTATTTAAAGTCTCCGTAAGTAAGACTGCTATTGAAGAACCACCCAGAAGTACAAAATATCACGAAATCTTTTCAAGTGGCAATTTACAGGGGGCTCTCTGTATCCTACCGTTCATAGATTAAACAAATCGTTACAGTTAACTGCCTACCTACAGTTGCTCTCGCTACAATCCCCGACTTCAGTCTGTGCGCGGACTGCTGGAACGCCGCAAGAATCTCGCCTTGATTTAACAACAGCAAACGAGCGCCCCTTTCGGAGAGCTGTTCAGAACCACCTTGCCCTGGGGACTTTAGAATAAGCAGGCAAGTTCGAGATGGCTTCCGGGTCCTCTCTTCTCCGTCACTATCCGGTGTAGCTGGGCGCGAGTCCCCAAGGCTTCCAGTATGGAGCGTTTTGCACGTGACCTGCTCTGCTCCGTGCAGCTTGTAAAGAAAGAGCTCACGACGACCGTCATCATTGCTTGGTCCTCCGTCTTCAGCTTTGCCCTCATATCCCCAGGGCCTAACGCCTGACGTAGGGGCTTAAAGGGGGGGGGGGTCCTTCAAGGTCAATGGGGCGAACGTTATCACCTGCCTCCCACCCGAATGCCAGTCACCGCCGCCTCCCACTCCGCCCCAGCATCTTTTGTGTGAAGATTCGCAGCGCTTGGGTTCCTTCGCGGATTTCTTCATGTGCCACTTTTCGCCAGAAAACCCTGAAAAATAAACCTGGGAATTCCACATTCGGCTCCTAGATCTCGCTGGAAATCCATTTGCCCCACCTCTCTGCGTTTCACTTCACGGTGAGTGTCGAGGGCTGCATCCAGAGAAAAAAAGAGAAAAAAAATTTCTTCCCGGTCTGCCCCTCCTTCCCTGCGGGGAATCAGGTCGCCCAGGAAGACTTCCGCCGCTCCACGTTTGCAGACCTCATTGAACTAAGTTGGGGTGAGGAACTGGAGAGAAAAGAAAAATCGTTTGGGGCGGCTGTGTGCAAGCGCCATCAGTCCCCCTCGGCCGCGCGCAGGTAGCGGGCGACGTCGCGGTGGCCCCGCTCCTCAGCCAGGTCCACGGGCAGGCGGCCCCAAGCGTCGCGCACGTCCAGCCGCGCCCCGGCTCGGTGCAGCGCCACCAACGTGTCCAGGAAGCCCTCCCGGGCGGCGTCGTGCACGGGTCGGGTGAGGGTGGCGGGGTCTGCGCAGTTGGGGTCCGCACCGTGGAGCAGCAGCAGCTCGGCCACGCGGGCGCTGCCCATCATCATGACCTGCCGGAGAGAGCAGAGCGGTCAGGACCGGGGTGGGGGCAGGTAGAGTCTTCTCAAAGAAATACCTATTCATGATCCAGAGACTCTTACAAGCCTCAGGAGTCTAGTTAAGCTTCATTTGCTGACGCAATACCATCCCCCCCAACCCCCGGCCCCAGCCCCAATTATACTCTACTCAGCCCTAATTAGTTCCATTTTATTCTCCAAACGTGGGAAGACAAGAAAGAGCTGATGATAAACTGCTTATCGCCGTTGTGGGAGATTTCTTTAAAATTTCCATTGAAACAGGGGAGTCTATTTTGTTAAATGATTTATGGGTGGAGTTAAGACTTTTAAAGTCTTAATTATTTTCCTTTTTCTTTCCTCTACCCCAGCCATAATCCCAGTCTAAAAAATTTACTAGGCAGTCAGCTGATATATTTATTTTAGAAGTCAGAGCAGTGCTTTAGGAGAGAAAATAAGAAACAACTAAGTCTAAAACAAGGTTTACTTTGTTTAGTTCTTGCAGTAAATCCCCTGTGGAAGGCATTTGCTTTTCACTGTTATATATGTCTCTGCTCATAAAGGGAATACAGTCCCACAATTGGAGCCAAAATTGGAGATAAAAGGGAAAAAGTAAAGTCATGCATAGTTTTATAAGATGATGAAAACAAATTGTTTTTAATGAATGGTTCACCACTTTTAATATTTAACATTATAGATAAAGGCTAACATTTAGAGGATAATATATTTGAGGTAATGTAAAATAAACACTATATTTACATTGTACAGGATTTTATAATGTTGAATAGTAAACATTTCGCTATCTAAAAAAGAGCTTGGATCTTAGCAGTCACATCAGAGCAATGCATAATTTAGAAAAAGGATGTTTTGGAGCAGTAATCCTATAGTATCCATTTATGTACATGTACATTATGCAAGTATTTACCTTCTCATTTTAACAATAAAACAAATTTCTTAATGTTTATCCATTCAAGTTTCCGATTTCCATTATTTTATTTTTTTAAACATCTTTATTGGAGTATAATTGCTTTACAATGGTGTGTTAGTTTCTGCTTTATAACAAAGTGAGTCAGCTATATATATACATATATCCCCATATCTCCTCCTTCTTTCGTCTCCCTCCCACCCTCCCTATCCCACCCCACTAGGTGGTCACAAAGCACCAAAGCACCGAGCTGATCTCCCTGTGCTATGTGGCTGCTTCCCACTAGCTATCTATTTTACATTTGGTAGTGTATATATGTCCATGCCACTCTTTCACTTCGTCCCAGCTTCCCCTTCCCCCTCCCCGTGTCCTCAAGTTCATTCTCTGCATCTGCGTCTTTATTCCTGTCCTGCCCCTACGTTCTTCAGAACCATTTTTTTTAGATTCCATATATAATAAAATAATTTTTGATAATTAAATATACAAAATGTTGTTATATGTTCTTGTGAGTTTATGTTTTAAAATGTACCACGGAATCAAAAGATAGTATGCAAAAATTTTTTGTTTGTTTCATGGATATTAAAAACATCTATTTCCTCCCTTAGAAACCATGATATGATTTCTATTAGTGAAGTAAAGGGCATTTCATACATAGAGAAGAGGCGGAAAAGTGGTTCTTAATATCTCAGAATATGGTGAATTAAAAACGACAAACCTCTTTCTACAATTAATATAATTTGAAGTCTTTAAGAGCTACTTTACATATTGTTGCTGCTTTAAACAATCCGTCATTTCTTCCAATATTTTCTATGAATTCAAAATGAATGAATACATATCTTCTTTAAAATCTACACAATTAACAAGATTCCTTAATAACGGCTTGGTTCTGGAAGGTGATTGTGAGGTGAATACTAAATATGACCATAATAGTCAACAATAAAACACAAAACATTACCTTATATTTTAAAGAAATTAAAAAATATATTTAGCACTAATTAAAGTGGGATTAATAGTTAAACATATTGAATAAATGAATTTTAACAATGAAGAGACTATTTATGAAGGCCCTTTGCCATTTAACAAAGCTGCAGCAATGCTTATGTAATCCAAGCATTCAGTATAACTAAATAAAAATATATAGAAGCACATTTTTTTCTTATGTAACACTCAAGAGACACTGCTTACATAAAAGGAATTAAGTATTGTGGTTGAGAAATCCTGTCTTTTTTCTTTGTATTCAATTCGTCTGTATGAGGAAAGAATACAAAATTTCACATCACAGCTTAAAGATTCAGGGTGATTGTTTTTTCATGTGCCGTGATTTTGTATGATTCCTTAAATTCAGTCCAAATTGTGTACCTTGTAATTTAATTATCTCTTATCGTTGAAAGTTGATCGCTGTTTGTTGAAAGACAAACAGATAAGACAAAACAGTTCTCCTCCCCAAATAACCTCTCCTCTTCCCCTTTCCTCTCCAATTGAACCTATCCCTTGCATCTCTTATGAAATGGGAGAGGGGATATTGGTCTTTTTCCCCCCATTAAAAAGAAAACCAAACAAGTAGTGGGGTTTCCAATACCTTTCTTTAAAATTTTTTGTGGGTGAAAACCTGCTTTACACCTGAGCTGAATACTAGAGCAAGAGAGACAGAGGTCTAAGTCGGTGGAGATCTCAGTCCCCAGCCGCTTCCCACGGAGGCCGCGGTGCCGTGTTTGTGCGCCCCCTGACGGCGAGGCCCGGGGCCCCCAGCTACCTGGATCGGGCGCCTCCCGAAGCGGTTGAGTCTGTTGGGATCAGCACCGGCTTCCAGGAGCTGCCGCACGGCCTCCACTTGCCCCCGCGCCGCGGCGTTGGAAAGGGCCGCATCACCGCCGCCACCACTGAGCATGCCCTTGTCCTCCTCGCTCACTTCGCAGCCCCCAGGCGCAAAGTGTCCCGGATAATCCACCGCTGGCCGTGAGCTTCGCAACACGCCCCACCCCTCCTTCCCACCTCGCCCTAGCGGGCTCTGCCCACTCCGTAAGAGCTCAGTTCAGCTTCAGTCCCCTTTCGCCGTCCTTCTGCGGCTTGGGGGGTCCGTCCAATGGCCGAAAGGCCTGTAGTTAAGCTGGGCTTTTCCCGGATGGCTCCCAGGAAAAGGCCCCTCGCGCAGCCGCAACGTCGCGCGATCCACTCTGGCCGCAGAGTGCGGGCGCGTTGCAGCGTCCTCACCGCCGAGCTACACTCTGCCGGAGTGGAGAGCCAGCAGGGACTGAGTTCGTTTCCAGCGGGGCAGTCGGGCTGGGTGCTTCCCACCTCCTTAGGCTCCGCCCCCTGTCCGTTCGGGCATGTCCCACTGTGCTGGCTGAGAGGCCTGGCAGGCAGCTGACGTTACAGCCGCGAGGGTAGGGGCCAGGAAGAGCAGCCCAGAAGGTGCCCGGCCGCACGCGCCAGACACCGCAGAGCGGATCCCGCTGCGCAACTCGCTGCGGGGTGTCCAGCAATCCTAGGCTAAGTTTTTTGGAAAGGTCGAATCAGTGCACTCAGCTCTTAATCACCTCCCTCCAGCAGGCGGAGCAGAGGATTTCTATTCCTTCCGTCCCGGGGCAGCTGGTTTCACTAGAAGTTAGTCGCTCCCTGTGTAATCAAAAGGCTGAGAGAAAGGCATTTAAAATAACCTCGTCTCTCTTAAGATGTCTTAAAGTGACAGCTCTGCACCTGTCATGCTGGTGAAATTCATCCCCAGGCGGTACTTGAACTTCACTAGCTTCACGTCTTGCATCAACCTTAGCAATTTGGGGGGGGGGGAATATCTTCCTACTTGAATGAGCCAAAAATCAGTCTAAGTGAAAAATCCTGAGAATGCTGCTTTGAATGTACTTTTTATTCTTTTCATCTTTGAATTATGGATACAATCCTAAAACAAAACCAAACAAGAAAAACGAAAAAACAACTCTCACACACAGCTAGTTTGAGATTGAGAGTTATAGCTTGGTACCTCACTTAAAAATATATATTTTAAGAATCTGAGATCCCAGTTTCATGATATTTGAACAACCTATTTTTCTTTGCACTCTTACCTATTTAAACCCACCTCAGCAAGTATTTGATTTCCATTTATCATAGGTAATAAAGGAAATTATGCCGTAATAATGAAACATAATAAAACAGGGATGTGGTTCTGGACCTGTCATTAAACTGTCATTAAACCCACTTCTGAAGATTTAAAGGCCAAGTGCTTTGCTTTTCTTCCTAATCTTTTTAAGTGAGTTTGTATTAACATATGCGTTGCTTTTTTTTTTTTTTTTTTTTTTTTTTTTTGCGGGTGTGGGCCTCTCACTGTTGCGGCCTCTCCCTTGAGGAGCACAGTCTCCGGACACGCAGGCTCAGCAGCCATGGCTCACGGGCCCAGCCGCTCCGCGGCATGTGGGATCCTCCCGGACCGGGCCACGAACCCGTGTCCCCTGCATCGGCAGGCGGACTCTCAACCACTGTGCCACCAGGGAAGCCCATGCGTTGCTTTTAAGGTTAAAAAAAATTACAGGTGATGCTCTACTGAAATAGGAAGAGGACCACAAGTTATGTATCTGTTGCCTGAAAACTTTGGTGAGCAGTTCTCATGCTCCTAACATTTAACAGCTCTTATCTATAACATCATTTTTGGTTTAGAGTACTGAGAAACACAATCTTAAAGTGAGGGCAATTGCTTGGTTACTCACAAATGAGAGACTCCACGTGTTTCTTCTAGCATATCTTAGCTTGGATTCCCCTCCTCCCAATCCACTGTAGAATAAAGAAGAGCTCTTTACAGACAGGGTAGGGGGTGGCATGGAAGTGGTGATTATGGCTAAAGATTTGCTGACTGAGCCTCAATAGAGTTGAAATTAACCTGGATGGGGAAGGGAAGGGGGCAGCATTAATAACAATTTTTCTCTCTCTTACCACACCACATTTCTTAGTTTTCAGGTTCTTAATTCCTCTACCTTTCACTCTTTTTTTTAACATCTTTATTGGCGTATAACTGCTTTACAATGGTGTGTTAGTTTCTGCTTTATAACAAAGTGAATCAGTTATACATATACATATGTCCCCATGTCTCTTCCCTCTACCTTTCACTCTTATTTGAACCTCCACTCTTATCTAGCAAAAAACTGTCTTTTTATTTGTTGATGCTGATTCTATTATGGTCTGGCCAGAAGAATAGAAATCTACTGCTGGGTGAAAAGCATGGATGAGCTGTTTTCATCTAGTCTTAGAGGCCAGTTCCCATGCACAGTGTATTGGGGATTACAGGTGTGCCAGTTGAATGGGAGAAGGAAGAGAAAAGATGGACGGTAGGAAGCCAGGGTCTTTGAAATAAATGGCATTGCTTCTTTGCCAGTTACCTGGAGGGGCTGAGTCACTATACTGATATTGGTGGGTGTGTTGGCAAATGGGCTCAGTCAAGAATATCTTCATCAGAACAGCCTGATTACTCTGAAATTTAGTGCACAGCCAAATGCAACAAGGCAGGTTGCCTTTTAAAGGAGTATTGTTGGATCTGCCCTCTAATGGATTCAGTAATTAAATTTAGTTCAACAAAACTTAGTTCAGCATATCCTATAACACAGTTCACAGTTGGATAAGATATGGGTCCTAGATTTTAAGAAACTCTCCCTAGTGGCATTTAAACCAACAAATAGAGTTTCAGAAGCAATGCAATCCCTATCAAAATTCCAACGGCATTTTTCAAAGAAATAGAACAAATGGTACTAAAATTTCTATGGAACCACAAAAATCCCCAAATAGCCAAAGCAATCTTGAGAAAGAAAAACAAAGCTGGAGGCATCATACTTTCTGATTTCAAACTACATTACAAAACTACAGTTATTAAAACAGTATGGTATTGGCATAAAGACAGATACATAGATCAATGGAACAGAACTAGAAGCCCAGAAATAAACCCACACTATGTGGTCAATTAATTTATGACCAAGGAGCCAAGAATATACAATGGGGAAAGGAGAGCCTCTTCAGTAAATGGTATTGGGAAAACTGGACAGCCACATGCATAATAATGAAACTTGACAGCTATCTTACACCATATACAAAAATTAACTCAAGATGAATTAAATACATGAATGTAAGACCTTAAACCATAGAACTCCTAGAAGAAAACATAGGCGGTAAGCTCCTCGACATAGGACTTGGCAATGACTTTTTGACTCTGACAACAAAAGCAAAAATAAGTAAGTGGGACTACATCATACTAAAAAGCTTCTTCACAGAAAAGGAAACCATCAACAAAATGAAAGGCAACCAATGAATGGGAGAAAATATTTCCAAACCATATATCTGATAAGGGACTAATATCAAAACATATAAAGAACTCATACAACTCAGTAGCAAAAAACCAAGCAATCCAATTAGAAAATGGGCAGAAGGTCTGAATAGACATTTTTACAAAGAACATACAGATGGCCAACAGGTACATGAAAAGATGCTTAACGTCACTAATCACCATGGATATGCAAATCAAAACCACAGTAAGATATCTCACACCTGTTAAAATATCTATTATCAAAAAGACAAGAAATAACAAGTGTTGGTGAGGATGTGGAGAAAAGGCAACCCCTGTGTACTGTTCGTGGGATGTAAATTGATGTAGCCACTGTGGAAAACAGTTGGAGTTTCCTCAAAAAATTAAAAATAGAACTACTGTATGATCCAGCAATTCCATTTCTGAAGAAAATGAAAATACTAACTCAGAAAGACATATAAATTATTTACAATAGCCAAGATATGGAAACAACCTGTGTGTCCACTGATGGATGAATGGATAAAGAACTTGATATATATATATCTGCTGCAAAAGACTGAAATCTTCCCATTCATGACAATGTGAATGGACCTTGAGGGCATTATGCTAAGTGAAATAAGTCAGACAGAGAAAGACAAATACCATATGATCTCTTTTATATGTGGAATCTAAACAAAAACAATCCCCCACCCCCCAAGAAACAAAAGAAAAATAATCAAGCTCATTAATACAGAAAACAGATTGGTGGTCCCAGAGGCAGGGGGTGGGAGTGTGTGAAAAATGTTTGAACTTTCTCTCTTTTTTAGTTTAAATAAATATAAAAAACGCATTTCCCACTTTTATTGTAATAACAGTCTCCTCTTTCTCAGCTCTATAATTTCTCCTTTGGTATATTCTAATTTGAAGTCTAGTTCACCCCTACAGCAAGTCAGAATACTTGTGAAGGTTAGGAAGACAACTACAGCTCTTGCTACTGCAGCTGGTTACAAAGCCACTACTAATAATCCTTGTCTCCCTCTTCAACTCCCTTTCTAGATTCCCTCACTCTTAGCACATCTAGTTATCTAGGTGTCTAACTTAGTAGGTTAAGTAGACCCCCATTCCTGAGAGTTGTGAGCTAGTAACCATGCCCTTTCACACCATGGCTGGTATACTTGTCCATTTACTATCACAATTGGACAGATAAATATCGAGATATTCCAGTGGATTACCTGGATATCAAATGCTTTTTTACTGAATGCTTCTAGATTCAGAAGCCCTATCTTTTCCTGATAAACATGATCAATTATCCTCTTTAGGAGAGATGACTCCTATACTTCCTAACTGGTCTCTTAGCATGAAGAGCCTGAAGTGATTGGGCAGCATCTAGAGCTTAAATGGGACTCTTCCAACATCTCATGGTAAAATTGTTCTCTCTATATGAACCAAGATTTCCAGGCCACAGATATTAGAATTGTAAGGATGGAAAATATAAATTCCTCGTGTGGGTTACAAAATATGATAAATAGAGCCACTCCTGGCAATGGTCAGAGAGGTAGCGATGTCTGGGTTCCAGAGGAGGGCCATCCAGGATGACATAGAATCCTAGCTCATGATCAGAACAACAGAGGAAACCTAGGTAAAGTTTCAGGTTTCCCAACCAAAATGAGTTCAGGATAGAATTTACTCTTATGAGAGTTCTGTCCTATGACAAGACAGCATTAGGATTGAGGAACTGAAGGAAAGGCTACTAGTGATGGATAATCAAGGTACTCAAGAACTCAGAAGTAAAACAACAGATTACATGCAGATTTGCTTTTTGAAAAGGTAGACATAGGGATAGATGAAAATAGTGCTTGAATATACTACTACTACTATGACTATTACTACTACTATATAAGTATACAACTCTAAAATGAATACTTGTATGACTGCATAAAAATATGCCTGCATGAATTACAAATCCAGGTGAGCATGAAAGCTAAGATCATAAATTTTCCTTAAACTGAAATGAATTTTCCTGGCCTAGTCTTCTGAAACTGCATGCTTCATCAGCATAGGTAGACATGACATGGTGGAGAAGAGAGGAAGAGTGGAGTGGGTACAAGCTGGCCAGTGCTTAAAAAAAAAAAGGCTCCTAGATTTTAAGAAACTCTTTCTAGTGACACTCAAAACTAACAAAACTAACAACAAGAGTTTCAATTTAATGTGATAACTTTACTGAGAGATACATCTACAGGGTACCTTGGAAGTAAGAAAGAGGGGAACTTAAAAAGTGCAGGGAATTTCCTTAGAGGTGTTGCAGCTGAAGGGAGTCTTTAAAGAATGCATTGAAAATCAACTGTTTCCTATGTTCTTGCTTTGAGCCTTGGATTTCCTTAAAACTTAACAAAAAGGTTAGTAAAATATAGCCTGAGCCAATATTTGAGCCACCTTCTTAAGTGGTGGGTATGGGCAAAGTGTCTAAGAAATAAAAACTATTTGAAGTTGATAAGATGGAAGAGAATGGTTGTTGTTGAAGGAGACATAGATAAAGAATGTTAAGATAGGAAGAAACCCAAAGAGCGGAAATATTGATAAGCTTCCCAGAGGCAGATATGTGAGCTGCACTAGACAAATTGACTGGAAAAGAACTTTGGGCAGGGAAAAACTTTTCCAGGGGTATGCGTGGTTACTAGCACCACGGACAGCGCTTCTCTATTAAGCAAAATCTGGGTGGTCCTAACCCACTCCAAACTGAGAATTCCTGAGGAAGCTTCAAACTTGATCTTCCAAGGCCTTTTTCTCCCCTGAAATTTAAAGGAAACCACATGGAAGCTCAGTGGACTTCTTTACAAAACCAACCTGCTCAACCTGGTTTCCAAATATTATTGGATTTTCTAATATTCTCTATGTAAAGAATATTAAATATCCTCTATGCTTAAAAGATGAGAGGAGAAATTACACTTGTCTACTCTGTTCCAAATGTTTTAAAGTATTATTTTATTTAATCCTCATAAAACTCTTATGCAACATGCACTCGTATCTCACTTTTACAGGCAAGACAAAAGAGAAGTTAAGTCACTGGCATACTAGCTAATCATTGCTGGAGGAGTAGTCTAACCTGTGTGGCTTCAGATCCTCTACCATTTGCACTACATAGGGTTTTCAGCAGCTGTCATTGTAGGCTTAACTGGAAAGAAAACACAATAAACTAGTTTATAATTATTTTTCAGTCTACAGTGTGTTTTCCAGATGGCTCACCCTCACAACATATCCTTAATAGACTTCAAAGGTGACTTTTCACACATAATACAATAGCACATTTGTCTTGGACAATAGAGTGAGATAATGAAACGTTTTACCTCTTCCTGAAACCCAGTTGTCTCTAGGGTGAAACACAACCTATTGTTAATGCTTTAAACACATTTAAGAGATGAAATGGATGAGAACATAGTGGGCAATTGAAATTTGGAATAGTCACAGCTCTGCCTTTTAATAGGGTGGATTATTTACAAGTGAGAAGGGAGAGAAAGTAAACAGTAAATTGGCATAGAATTTAGGAGGTTAATAGAAGGGAAGGGATAGAATCAGTTTCAATATTATAAATAGTTCAGATCCCTAGTGAAAATGTTTATATTCTAGTTGGTGAAACTATGTATGAACTCACTATAAAAGTGTGAATAAAATCAGCTGAGTGACCAAGAGAAGTAGTTCCATAATCATGTCCTCACTTGTGTGTGTGTGTGTGTGTGTGTGTGTGTGTGTGTGTGTGTGTGTTTTGGTTGGATCTAAGACAGTGATTCTAAGTTGGGGGAGAAAGAAATTCAGAATCATTTTTGTGGCTTTTTCAAGCTATATATGACCCCCATCTCACCAGGAGGCTTGATTCTCTCCATTTCATCAGTTGAGATTTATTGCTCCAGGATCCCCATAAATGGTTCTAAGTCTAATTGAATGATGGACATATACATCATTTTAGCATCTGTATTAGTTTTCTAGGGCTGCCATAACAAAATTCCACAGACTGGGTGGCTTTAACAACAGAATTTTATTTTTTCCGTTTTGGTTTTCTCTCCTTGGCTTGCAGATGGTCTCTCTCCTGCTGCCGCTTTACATAGTCGCCCTGTGAGCATGCAAGCTGCTGCTATCTCTTTTGTGTGTCCAAATTTCCTCTCCTTATAAAGACACTAGTCAGATTGGATTAGGGCCGCCCCCCAGCCTCATTTTAACTTAATCACCTTAATGCCTTATCTACAAATACAGTCATTCTGAGGTACTGGGTGTTAGAGATTTAACATATGAATCTTGGGGGACACAATTCAGTCCATATGGAGTCTCTTCCAATTTTTACACATATCACTTTTCATTGCTTTTTAAAAACTGTTGTTAATAATTTATTTATATGAATAAGGATGAAAATAAAATCAACACATTGAAGTTGATTGAAATTTTTACCAGTCTCTTGTGTCTCTTCTAATCTATCAGTACCCCTCTTTCTTTCTTTCTTCTCCTTCTCCTTCTCCTCCTCCTCCTCCTCCTCCTTCTCCTTCTCCTTCTCCTTCTCCTCCTCTTCCTCATCCTTCTTCTTCTTCTCCCTTTCAATTGATTTGTTGCAGGAATTGAGTTGTTAATTCTGTGGTTTTCTGAAGTCCGGACTTTACAGAATGCTTCTTCATGATGATATTTAACATTTTTCTCTGTCACTTGTATTTCTTATCATGTGGTATTTAGATCTAGAGTTTGGATGTGACTCAGGTTTGATATTTTGGCAAAAATACTTCATAAGTAGAATTGTAAACTTCCACCAAGAGGCACATAATCGATTATCTCTTTTTCTATGACTTCAGCAGCCACTGATAATTATTTCTTAGATCTAATATTTCCTTAGGGGTTGCAAAATGGTGATATTTTAATCCTATCATCCACTAGCTGGAATACTTCTATAAGGAGAAAAATTTCTTCATTATCTGCTTGGTTGCCCTCAGGTATATATAAGAGACAGAATGAATACTTTATTTTCAAGTTTTCAAAATGGTGAGTTGAGTCCCTAGCCTCTTCCAAAGGTGATTACTGATTTTTAAATTATTGTAAACATATGCATTTAAACATAATTGGTGTGTTTCAATTTACTATAATTATCATTCCTATTGATGCTCAAGCCCTATCTTTGGCCACTGGGAGCTCCTGCAAGTTGGCTCTTGAGTCTTTTTAACATGACTTCAGTAGTCTTTGACAGAATCCTTGATTTCTGGTATGACAACATATTCCACTCTTATCCGGTACATTTCCTGCACTACGCATGGTATCAACCATTTCTCAAAGGAGCACTGATTATTTTTCAGTGGGAAATGGTATTTAAAAAGCACAACCTGAGTTCTGGGGACCTTATTGCTACCCAGTTGGTCATAGTATTTCTAAGCCTTTGTGTTTATAAATAAAACATAATTAGTTTCTTAGATCAGAATATTTACATACATTTTCACCTACATGAATGAGGACTTACATACATTTTCACCTACATGAAGAGGACTTACTGCTCAACTTAGACATGTTGAATAATACAGCAATATAGGAGTCAGTAATTACTTGTGACATGAAGTTCTCTGTCTTTCTCTTATATTGGATGTCTAGTTTTCATGTTAGGATCTGGTGAATTTCACAACTCTTACTATTGTAGATGGAATATCAGGAGGGGGAATAAGAGGTTGAGTTACCTGAAAAACATTTTCTCAAAGTAGAGATAGTTACTTAATTTCTTGAAATATGCTAAAAAAGATCAGTGAATTGAGAATTTTACTTTATCTTAGTTTTCTTTTGAAGATTGTTATTTGGCATAAATTACATATTTAATTTGTGTTTTTTTTCCCTCAGAGATATGTTATTTCTGAGCTATGTTTAGTACTAATCTTTCATTAGGTATAATGCATACATTTCTTTTTCATTTTTATAAATTTATTTATTTATTTTTGGCTGCGTTGGGTCTTCATTGCTGCGCACGGGCGAGCAGGGGCTCCTCTTCATTGTAGTGTGTGGGCTTCTCATTTCGGTGGCTCCTCTTTTTCCAGAGCACGGGCTCCAGGCGGGCAGGCTTCAGTAGTTGTGGCTCACGGGCTCTAGAGTGCAGGCTCAGCAGTTGTGGCGCATGGGCTTAGCTGCTCCACGGCATGTGGGATTTTCCCGGACCAAGGCTTGAACCTGTGTCCCCTGCATTGGCAGGCGGATTCTTAACCACTGCGCCACCAGGGAAATCCATGATTCATACATATCTGTTAAAGTATTTACCCCCCAGGGCTCTTGGCATAAAACCCTCTCTATAAAATGTAGTAATTTTTTAGAACGTTTTTAAAAATTTTACCAGGCTTCTTTGTTTTAAAAAATGCATGTGCCTGTACAAGCACATGTACAAATATCTCAGCAGGATGAATTGGCTTGAAGATTTGATTAATATGATATGCTGTGGAGCCAGCCCTACATTCAAGCCTCCATCTTCATGAGTTACTGTGAAATGAAAATTGGATTTTTTTTCTCATCTGAAATTGTTGCTCTTGTAGATCTAATCACACAGCACAGACACAATTAAATAATTACCTTATGCATTGCTAGAGAAGCTACATATTCAGAATTTAAGCTCCTTGGAAGAGGAATGTTATCTCTATTTCCATTCACTCCTCCATCTTTTGTAATCTGGCTTTCATTCAGAATCTAGGTAAACTTGGCTAGTGGTTACCAATGATTTTCTTGTTGCTGGATACAATAATCTCAGTCTTCATCTGACTGTAGTTTCTTTCTGCAGCTTTGTATCCCGATGGACTCTTTTTTTCTTGCTGCTTTTAACTTTCTTGCCTCTCATGAAGCCGTCCTCTCATATATTACCAATATGTCATGTGTGTGATGTAAATAATACCAACATGTTCATATCTTCCTAAAAATATATTCTTAATCCACATTTAATTCAACCATATTTTCAGTAACTGCTAAAATAAAATCTTGAACTATTAGCTATCTGTAAAATATTTTACTTATCCATTAAGAAATTTGATATTGAGTCCATACTAAATATCAGATACTATGTGCTAGGTGTAAGTGATGAGGAAATCAGAGAGTATTAGCTATAAAACATGGTAACTGCCATTAGGTAAATGTCCTGGATGCTCTGTGAATGCATAATGAGGGAACTGACTTAGTCTGGTGGTCAAGGAAATTAAGGGATATTTGAGGTGAGATCTGCAAGACTATGTTGGTATTAACTAATCAAGGGAATGGGGCAGTAGTTGCATTCCAGGCTGAAAGAACTGCATCTGGCAAGCTGTGAGGTGGGAGAAAGCATGGACGTATTGAAGAAGTTATGGTTAAGCATAGGGATGGAGGAGGAGAGTATGGCTACTGTGGTTGGAAAAGGAAGCACAGCAAGATCTTGTAGGGCAGTATAAGCCATGGTAAGAATTTTTATCTTTATCTTAAGAAAAGGAGAAGCCATTGAAGTGATGTGATCAGATTTTCAGTTACATAAAAAAAGAAAAAAAATCACTTTAGATGCACGTTGGAGAATGGTTTGGAGAAGAAGCGAAAGCGGATACTAGCAGGCTGGGAGTTCAGAGGAGAGATTTTGGTAGTTTGAACTAAAGTGTCTGTATGCAAGATGGAGAGAAGTAGAATGCTTTAAGATATATTTAATAATTAAGGAATAACTTCAACAGTGTTTAGCAATAAACTTGAGATAGAAGATAAAGGAGAGGAAGATGTTATGCAGGTTTGTATAGCTGAAGAGGTTGGTGATCATGGTTACCAAAACAGGGAACACTGGATGAGGATGCAGTTTGAGGTAAAGATCACAAGTTTGAGTTCAGAGAGCCTGAACTTGAGACATGGTGATATATCCAGGGTGGAGATGTTCAATATTAGAAAGAGCTGAAAGATGTTCAATATTAGTCTAGAGCTCAGAGAGGAGTGCAAATTTTAAATGTAGACTAATTTATACTGAAGTGTAGAAATGAAATTTTATGTCACAATTTTAGCATGGAAGATTCATTTATTTTTCAGAAAAAAATAGTAGATGTTATAGTAATTCTGAAACTTGTCCAGCAAAAAAATTTGATAAAATATGTTGATACCACCTCTTCCATCCCTAAATTTGCTTAATCACTCTGAAGATTTTTTTACACTTCTTTACACTGTTAATTCTTTTTTATTTAAAAAATTGTAGTCTTAACATTTTCTTTGATTATTTGTATATAACGACATGTTCCCAAGATATAAATATACAGGCAGACTTTGGAGATATTGTAGGTTCAGTTCCAGACCACTGCAATAAAGCAAATATCGCAATAAAGCAAGTTGCACAAATTTTTTGGTTTCCTAGCGCGTATAAAAATTATGTTTACACTACACTGTAGTCTATTAGGTGCTAAATTGCATTATGTCTAAAAAAACAAAGTGCATACCTTAATTTAAAATACTTTATTACTAAAGGGACTTCCCTGGTGGCACAGTGGTTAAGAATCTGCCTGCCAATGCAGGGGACACGGGTTCGAGCCCTGGTCCGGGAAAATCCCACATGCCGTGGAGCAGCTAAGCCCATGCGCCACAACTACTGAGCCTGCACTCTAGAGCCCGCGAGCCACAACTACTGAAGCCCGCGCGCCTAGAGCCCGTGCTCTGCAACAAGAGAAACCACCGTAATGAGAAGCCTGTGTACCACAACGAAGAGTATCCTCCGCTCACCGCAACTAGAGAAAGCCCGTGTGCAGCAACAAAGACCCAACGCAGCCAAAAATAAATAAATTTATTAAAAAAATACTTTATTACTAAAAAATGCTAACCATCATCTGAGTCTTCAGCAAGTCATGATCTTTTTGCTGGTGGAGGGTCTTACCTCCATGTTGATGGCTGCTCACTGATCAGGGTGGTGGTTCCTGAAGTTGGAGTGGATGTGGCAATTCCTTAAAATAAGACGACAATGAAGTTTGCTGTGCCCATTGACTCTTCCTTTCACGAAAGATTTCTCTGTAGATGCAATGGAGTTTGCTAGCATTTTACCCACAGTGGAATTCCTTTCAAGACTGGAGTCAGTCTTCTCAAACCTTGATGCTGCTTTATCAACTAAGTTTATGTAATATTCTAAATTCTTTGCTGTCATTTCAACACTCTTCACAGCATCTTCACCAGGAATAGATTCCATCTCAAGAAACCACTTTCGGCTTCTCTGGTGGCGCAGTGGTTGGGAGTCCGCCTGCCAGTGCAGGGGACATGGGTTCGAGCCCTGGTCCGGGAAGATCCCACAAGCCGCGGAGCGGCCAAGCCCGTGCGCCAGAACTGCTCAGCCTGCGCTCTAGAGCCCGCTAGCCACAACGGCTGAAGCCTGGAGCCCGTGCTCCGCAACAAGAGAAGCCCCCGCTCGCCACAGGTAGAGGAAGCCCGCGCGCAGCAACAAAGACCCAACGCAGCCAAAAATGAACAAATAAATAAATTAAAAAAAAAAAGAAACCACTTTCTTTGCTCATCCATAAAAAGCAACTCCTCCTCTGTTAAAGTTATATCTATCATGAGATTGCTGCAATTCAGTTACATCTTCAGGCTCCACTTCTAATTCTAGTTCTCTTGCTATTTCCACCAAATGTGTAGTTACTGCCTCCACTGAAGTCTTGAACCCCTCAAAGTCATCTATGAAGGCTGGAATCAATTTCTTCCAAACTCTTGTTAATGTTGATATTTGGGCCTCTTCTCATAAACCATGAATGTTCTTTTTTTTTTTTTGGTACGCGGGCCTCTCACCGCTGTGGCCTCTCCCGCTGCGGAGCACACAGGCTCCGGACGCGCAGGCCCAGCGGCCACGGCTCACGGGCCCAGCCGCTCTGCGGCATGTGGGATCCTCCCGGACCGGGGCACGAACGCGTGTCCGCCGCATCGGCAGGCGGACTTCCAACCACTGCGCCACCAGGGAAGCCCCATGAATGTTCTTAATGGCATCTAGAATGGTGAATCGTTTCCAGAAGGTTTTCAATTTACTTTACCCAGATCCATCAGAAGAATGACTGTCTATGGTAGCTGTAGCCTCATGAAATGTATTTTTATTTTATTTTATTTTATTTTTTTTGCGGTACACGGGCCTCTCACTGTTGTGGCCTCTCCGGTTGCGGAGCACAGGCTCCAGACGCACAGGCTCCTCGGCCATGGCTCACGCACCCAGCCGCTCCGCGGCATGTGGGATCTTCCTGGACCGGGGCACGAACCCGTGTCCCCTGCATCGGCAGGCAGACTCTCAACCACTGCGCCACCAGGGAAGCCCCGAAATGTACTTCTTAAGTAATAAGACTTTAAAGTCAAAATTACTCCTTGATGCATGGGCTGCAGAATGAATGCTGTGTTAGAAGGCATGAAAACAACCTTAATCTCATTGTATGTCTCTATCAGAGCTCTTGGGTGACCAGGTGCATTGTCAATGAGCAGTAATATTTTGAAAATCTTCTGAGTAGTAGGTCTCGGTAGCAGGCTTAAAATATTTATTTAGTAAACCACGTGTAAACAGATGTGCTGTCATACAGATTTTGTTGTTCCATTTATAGAGCATAGGCAGAGTAGATTTAGCATAATTCTTAATGGTCCTAGGATTTTTTTTTTTTTTTTTTTTGCGGTACACGGGCCTCTCACTGTTGTGGCCTCTCCCGTTTGCGGAGCACAGGCTCCGGGCGCGCAGGCTCAGCGGCCATGGCTCACGGGCCCACCCGCTCCGCGGCACGTGGGATCCTCCCAGACCGGGGCACGAACCCGCGTCCCCTGCATCGGCAGGCGGACTCTCAACCACTGTGCCACCAGGGAAGCCCTGGAGTAGCACTTTTAATTTCCTTCAAGAACTTTTCCTTTTCATTCACAAATTAATGAACTGTTTGGTGCAGAGGCCTAGCTTTTGGCCTGTCTTGGCTTTTGACCTGCATTCCTCACTAAGTTTAATCATTTCTAGCTTTTGATTTAAAGTGAGAGAACTGCAACTCTTCCTTCTACTTGAATACTATTGTAGGGTGATTAATAGGCCTAATTTTAATATTGTCATGTCTCAGTGAATAGGGAGGCTTGAGGAGAGGGAGAGAGACAGGGAAGTTCAGGTTAGTGGAACAGTCAGAACACACACATTTATCCATTAAGTTTGCCTTCTTTCTGTGGGTACAGTTCATGGTGGCCTCAAACAATTACAACAGTAATATCAGAGAAGCTGATCACAGATCACTGTAACAAATATAATAATAATAAAAAAGCTTGAAATATTGTGAGAATTACCACAATATGACACACAGACACGAAGTGAACATATGCTGTTGGAAAACTGGTGCCAATAGATTTGCTTGATGCAGGGTTGCCAAAAATCTTCAATCTATAAAAAACACAATATCTGTGAAGCACAATAAAGTGAAGTGCAATAAAATGAGGGCTGTAATTCATATTAGAATAATCTATTGAATTCAAACTTGGAATAATCTATTGAGAAAATTCAGAGAACTACATAAAAAACACTCAGAAACAATGTCAGGAGAAGGCATTTACCACATAATATACCTGATAAGAGTTTCTTCTAAAGTTTCTCTTTATATATGCACTCTTACTAAGTGAAAAAAATAGTGAGCAAGGCAATATTATTAGAAAATTATCTAAAAATAATGCCCTTTCTGAATGAGGAATGCTTTTCTTCATGGTTGCTCATTTCTGTGTGCAAGTTTGTTTTGATTGTTCAATTCATCTAATAGTCACTCAACAAATATTTATTGAGTGTTATGTGCCAGGCACTCTTCTAGGCTCTTAAGATACATCACTGACAAAATAGTAAAAGATCCCCATCTTCATGGCTCTTATATTCTAGCAGGAGTAGCAATTTTTGTTGTAAAGTTAATCAAATTATAGAAATAATACTTAAAAGAGGTTATTTTAAAATTGAATATACTTCATATTTTATACTCCACCCTCAAACATACAAGGTCTGGCTTATGAAAAATCAATACTCACATCATATAAAGACTTTAAAAATAATTTTTGTTATATGAGTGCATCAATAATAAAACCATTTCCACAAAAATCATAAACAGAAGGCAAAATTATTATTCATCTTAGAGAAACCTTGGTAGAGTTAAAATAAAAGCTTCAAGAAACAGACCTAGGTACCAGAATAAGGCATGTTGGGTTTGGTTTCTAATTTTGCTATTCCCATATTAAATGAGTACTCATAATTCAGTGTTGAAGAACTAGATACAGTTATAAACCAAGGCATAGTTGAAATGAAGGTTTAAAAAAAAATTCTCATAAGCCAAAATTCAGTATCACTATGATGGCAGTTTTTGGATTTTAATTTTGACACTCTAGTCTCAAATTGTGTTTGTTGTGGTTATAATCAAGGCAGTGTTGAAATGAAAGTTTCAAAACAAATTCACGTAAAGAGATAGCAGAAACATAAGCAATATAAAGGCAATTTTAGGATTTTAAATTTGGCACCCTAATCTCAAACTAGCACTTGAAATTTAACAGTGAAGTATTAGATAATGTTTATAAAACAATGTTACTGATTCTGATGTATACTTTGTTAGTACAGTTTGAGGTTCATCTACGTGGTGTTTTGATGGAACTTTTGATGTGAATCTAATCACAGAGGAGACAGTCTAACCAATCCAGATTGTTGGATGTTCTGCAGGAATACTGGCCAGGACTCTTTAAAGGATTCAGAGAAGAGAGAATGTTGGTGGCCATGCTGTGATGGCACCTCCCATCTGGTGTATACCCCAACCCACAAGACTGTGGTAGTCAGTATGGTATGTGCCACTGAGGCACACACCTACTGCTAGTGGTGGTCATCTTCCAGGGCTATGAGGGCAGAGAAGAGCAATGGGAAGATATCTCTTCTAAATTTAATCTGTATATTATTAGAGAATATTTCAATGGCCTGTTTTCAAATATTTACTTAGAATTTTCCATTTTCATGTATTTACTTCTGACTTTGTCTTTTTACAAGTACATTTTACCTTGTATGTGATCACTAAGGTCTGAATATTGTGGTATTAATACCCCATGATTCAAATAAGCAAAAACTTGCTTCCTATTGCAAAATGGATAGTGGATAATCTGAGTATAGAAAGTAATATTTCCCATCTAGGACCTTCCACTCTATGTAATCTCCTGAATTCTAATTGCCACTGGTTCATGAGCTGTAACTTTAGTAATCAGTTTTCTCAATGTAGATTTTCAAGTCTATTTTTCTTGATCTAAAGACATAAAGCTCAAAGCTCTTCTTGAAAAGAGAATTAAACACATTTTAGTTACCCTTATTACCTGGAAAATCTGGTTTTAGTCAGAACTTACATGTCATACTGAAAAAGCAAAAGGCAGATGCTGTCTTTTCTTGAGGAAAGACTTCGTTGCAGTTAAATAGCTCACTAGGTGTTTGGAGCCCATGGGTAATGTGCTTCTTCTTTGCTTGTAGACTTGTCCTTGGTTGAAAGGACATACAGAGGAAGTGGTGAGTACCAACATCCCTGCCTGGTAGGAGCCCTAGGAAGTGCCTGAACTTTATCTTTCTGTTTGCTCCTCTACCCTTTGGAGTGAGTTGGGTGAAAGAGTTTGGGCCAGGAAGCAACTGCTTCTTTTATTCTGTTTAATGTGTATGTCCTGTCTGGGTATTTGGCAAAAACAAAAAAAAACAAAACTCGTTCTTTGACCTTGTTTTGAATGCCCTGGTGTTGATATATTTTCCCACATTCCAGAGGAAAAAAAAATTGGAATGCTGAAATGTAAAAGTGTAAGAAGTCAAAAAAACATGAGGTGTGGACATAGTGAGTAGAAGTTCAATCCTTTAAGACATTACTGGCAGAGTAGAATTAAAATAGGCTTTGGAGCTAGGTAGACCTGAGTTTAAATTCTAGCTTTGCTATTTTCTTCCTGAGTTCTTTTGGCCAAGTTGTTTAATCTCTTTAAGCTTCAGTTTCCTCATTCAAAAGACATGATAATACAATCTTCCTCATAGGATATGTATTAACTGAAATTTTTTACACATGTTTTAGCATACAGTAAGCTCCTAATAAATGGAAGTTATTATTAATACATTGCTAGGAAAAGAAAATGCACAGGGAACAAATGTTTTATTAATAAAAAAGGTGATGGATTATTTGTAGTCAAAAAATTTAGAATTGGATTTTCAAGCAGTTGTCTCTTTTACCAGGTGTAATTAGGTTTGCTCCATTAGTAACAAGGAATATATCTAGTTACCTTCTTAAACCAGAATCATGGGGCATAAGTTAATGAATAAGATTTGATGCATTTATTGAGCATGTTAAAATTTATGCAATCATTTGTATACCACTTTCACAATGTTTGCCCTATTCTTAGACTATCTATTACATTATTTTCTTAATATTTTTCTTCAAGTTGACTCACCTTTTCCCCAACTTCATTTAAGTCTTATTTAAGCAACATTAGCTGTAAAATCATGGGTTTGCTGTGCAAGTTATGTTTTTTCTAATGTACTCTAAAAACAAATACTTGAAAAAATTTCCTCCTATAGTCCAGGTACCACCTATAATCATCTCAAGCACCTCCAGTGCTATGTTACTGTACTTTGGAAAACATTGACACATGTGATCTTCCTTGGTCCTCATAACAGTTATATGCGGCAAACAGAGAAGGTATAATTATTCCCATTTCAAAGATGAGAAAATCAGGTTCATGGATAAAATTTTACAGCCAGAACTGGGCCTAGGCCTGTACTCATGCTTTCTCTATATCAACCTAATGCTTCTAATGTACTACTACCTCTTCTAAGGAACACAAACTTAGAACCAAAGGCAAAGTTTTGTTTATTTAGCCATGACTAGTTTGGAATTTTTGTGGTAATTTGAATAGCGATCAGACAGAAAAAAAAATTAGCAAACAAAAATACTGAGAGTAGATTGCCAAGTTGTGGTTGGCATTTTCTCAGATAGCTCTTGATTAGCTCAACCTCCTAGGATTCATGCCTGTGTAATCCCCTCCACGTGAGTAACTTAGTACTTCTAGCCAATAGAATGTGGCAACTTAGAGGAGGTATCACTTCCCTGATTAGTTTACAAAAGATTATCACTTCTATCTTGCTAGAAGACTCTCTCTCTTGCTGATTCTGATGAAGCAAAGCTGCCATAGGAGAGAGGAGCTGGGCGCAGTCTCCAGCCAAAGCTGGCAGGGAACTGAAGCCCTTAGTTCAACATCCCTCAAGAAAATGAATTCTGCCAACAATCATGTGTGTTAACTTGGAAGCAGCTCCTTCCCTAGGTGAGCCTTCAGATGAGACCCCAACCCTGATGGACACTTTCACTGCAGCCTGGTGAGAGACTGTGAAGCAGAGGACCCGGTTACACCATCCTCAGAATCCTGACCCACAGGCATTGTAAGCCATTCATTTTTAGGAGGGAGGTGATTTAATTTGTTATTCAGCAACATATAACATAAGTCCACAGTGGTCATTTTAAGAAGTGATTCAGTGAGGTGGGATCAAGTGATCATGGCTGTGCATGGGCCCCAAGGGCTTGCAGTTCTAATGGACTGTGATATCTAACATTGGACACTTTTTCTTTCTCATTCTCCCATTCTTTCCTCCTTTCCCTCTTTCTCTTCATTTCTTCTACTCCTTCCTATGCTTTTAATTAATAGAGAAGTTAGAAGCTTAAAGACAATAACAACACAAAAGAGAACTCCTCCATCTGCAAAACATTATCACGTATACTTTTCCACAATGTCCTGCCCTGGTCTTCATATATAAGCTTCATGTACATATGTAGGAGGTACTTAACAAAGGTTTGGCTGTTGGTATTATTTAGTCATCATGGAGTTGCTTCATTGCTGTCCATTCTATTTTGTTTTCATTTTTCTATTTGTGAGGGTGTCTTTATTCCTTGTGGGCTTTGTATAATTATGTTTTCTCTTTTCCTCTGTAGGCAGTTTATAGCACTTATCTATCAGTACCACTTGCTGACTTCGATGGGAAGATGGTTTTTTCTGCAGGTACTCTTTCTACAAAATTCACAACACTGAGCAGGAAGAAATAACATGCATGCTTTACATCATCTTACTGAAAAGATTTTCAATTTTAAGCAGTGTTTGCTACTATCTCACATGTACAAGTAGCTAAAGAGAATCAGGCAAGGACCATTCCAAGTGAGCCTATCTGTATACAACCTTGAAAATAATCTGAACCTAGCCCTTGATAAATGGGGGAGGGGTGCAGTATGTGAAGGGATAGAGTGGGTTGTAGGGGAGGTGTATATATGGATGAATTTGAATAACAGATTCCTCAGTATATGCCAGCAAAATTTAATAATAGCACTCCTAAACACACACACATACACACACAAGTAAATGAATAACGTAAAAACTTCCAACAAGTGCTGGCAAGTCAGATGGCAGACTCACCCCAAAACCTGTCTCTCCAATAAAAACCTTGTAATTAAAAACAAGGTTGTCTATAAATTATACATATAATAACAATTATATGCAACTGGTACAAGTCTTGATTAGAAACGTAAAAGTTAGCTTTCTCAGGTGAATTCTTTACCTCTACCAGCTAGCAGGTTATCATCTATACTTGAACAGTGAGATGCTACCTGCATTCCAGTACAACTTTATTTACAAAAACAGGCAGCAGGACAGATTGGACACAAGGGTCATAGTTTGCTGACCCCTGGTATAAGTGGAAACAGTTCAGGTGGAGTTTGAGTATGGCTCTTTAACTCTAGCTAGTATTCTTGGGAAAGATATTTAATTTACATTTGATGTAGCTGCCTTATCTGTAAAATGGGAACAATAAAACCTACTTCACAGACTGTTATGAAGATTAAGCTGCGTAGCTAAATACAGCAAACTGGTGCCTAATAAGTGCTTAAAAAATAGTAACTACAATTATTATTATCATCATCACAGTATTATTATTTTAATTTTTAAGTTTTTTCAGTTGTTTCAGCAGTCTAACTAATGTATTTACAGCAAACCAATAAGTGCTACTGAGGGCAGTTGGAACTGTGTTTTGCTGGCTCATCATTGAAAATTCTTCTACTGGAATTGGAAAGTTGCTTTAGAGAGGGTTGGTGCTTATTTCATACTTACTGAGCTAATACCATTCTCTCTTAGTTCTAATTTCTCTACCTCAAGTCCTTTGAAAAGAATTTAATAGAAACGGGTACAGGTGTTGCTTTTCTTCATTTTCCTTGCTGGGTAACCATGCATATGTTGATTGGCATCAAACACAGCTCTCACCTTTCCCCATGCTATAAGCTTCTATTGACTGAATTCAGACCAGCCCTGGTGGCCCTGTGAGTGGGAGAGTCTGGGTGTGTCTGGCTTGGGCTCTGGCACCAGGAGAGGGTGGATGTACCTGTTCCACTTGTGTAACATGGGCATCAATGTAGTGGCTGCTTCTCTGTGTATTTGCCTTTTTCTTCTTTGTGAAACCTCACTGGCTGATTTGAGCTGCTAGGCTGAGTCCCACATACTGTGCATGCCGTACTGGCCTTCTCTTTGTGGCATGTAGCCTCATTTCTAGAGGTGAATTTGGTTCATGAAAGTGAGACTCTAGTTCTATATCTTTATGAACTTCCCTAGAAGGAAAGAAGGCTATGATCACATCTGAAGGTCTTGAGTCATTGTAGACATGAACTTACCCAAAGAGAATGTTTTGTTAGAGGAGAGAATTGTACAGTAAGGCAGAAGCCACAGAATGGGGCCTGGGATGTTGACTTATCATAAACGTAGGGGCTACATTTAACAGATGACTTTCACTTCCCACTATTGAAAAGATGGTCAGTTCCTTTCTCTTTTTTCTTGAGCTTTTTTCCCTCCTCTCCTTTTCTTCTGCCTTTCTTATAATGAAGACTAAAGACAAATGATAACAAATGTGCTTTGGGCTGGTATGAAGGCAAGATATCCATTTAATAATAGAAATTGGGTCAAAGTTCACTTTTATCTTTTTGACTTGAAATTATAGTGTGCACTGGCTAATTAGATTGAAGGCTTTAAACATTAATGAAGATAAAGATTGCAAAAGTGGCTCGAGAGAAAGGGTCTAAAACAACCTAGTAATATTTAAGGATAATATTAAAAGTCTTTACACACTGCACTTTAAGACAATACTTTAAGACAAAATATTTTTTTTGGTAGGTAAAATAACTAATCCAAACACTCAAAAATTTTTTTATTAAAAATTCACTGTAAATCATTATAATTCTGGAGATAAAACATGATAGTGACAAGTAAAGAATGCATAATATTTCATACTTTATTTACATATTCGTGCCATTTTCTGCTTTTGCTTTACCTTTTGAAAAAGTGTTTAAGTTGCATCAAATAACAAAGCAAGTTTTAGCCTAGATTGTTTCCTCCTGATTGTTTTCTTTCACTTCTATACATATGGACATGTCTCTATGCTAAGCTACCTCATTCTTTTAAAAATCACTGTATGAGACATTCTATAATTTATTTATACTCCCCTATTAATGGATATTTAGCTTGTTTCTTATTTTACTTAGAAAGGTTTTACACTTGTGTGCTCATGACAAAGTTAGGAATTGTACGTTAATTTAATGGGTGGTGTTTTCTTCCATAACTCCTGGCTTCTTGTATGCCTTTGAGAATGATCTCATGAAACAAGCCCAAAGTGATTTTGGAAAGGTGTTTTATATATATTTATATCTACTTCAGGTCTATTTCCATGATTTAGCTGCATCAGAGACCCAGCAGTGTAGGTGTAATTGGAAATCCAGCAAAAACTAATACTATGGTTGGACTCTGGTCAGACAAGTTGCTGCTAACGCACCTGTGGGATGGGGTTCAAACGTGACTCTTCCACGTTCTCATATCAACATACCAATTTGGTCTTAGCTCCTTCCTTTCTCTTCTTTTCTCTTGATTGCTCTCATATAATTATTTGTGTACATGTCTGGCTTCTTCACTCCTCTAAGTGTAGGAACCATACCTTATTCATCTTTGTACTTTTGAAAGTTTCAACCACCGCTAGAAATTCTCATTCATATTTCTGTATCTGAACAACTGGCTTTCAACTTTTTTTTTTTTTGCTGTACGCGGGCCTCTCACTGTTGTGGCCTCTCCCGTTGCGGAGCACAGGCTCCGGACGCGCAGGCCCAGCGGCCATGGCTCACGGGCCTAGCCGCTCCGCGGCATGTGGGATCTTCCCGGACCAGGGCATGAACCCGTGTCCCCTGCATCGGCAGGCGGACTCTCAACCACTGTGCCACCAGGGAAGCCCAGCTTTCAACTTTTTGGGTGGGATAAAGAAGAAACATGGGTTTTAGGTACCTACTTTACTATGTAGAATTTAAGAGCTGCCACACAAGTTCAGAGTCCTCTGTGGTTTTCCAATGTTAACCTCACTTGTATCACTAGCCGTGTCTCAGTACTAGGTGATTCTTATGCTGGCATGTTTTGGCAGGAAAGAACTCTTTGCCTGGTTTGCCTAATCTACATTGGCTTCTAGTTTCAACAAGAACTGTTTACATGCATTTAATTTTAGCTTTTGGGCTATAACATGTCATTGTTCTTTTCACTCATCCCCTCCCCTCTTCAGTTCCTGCTGTTCCTGTTTGGTGTGCTCTCAGGTGGCTTTTAGCTTTGCCTTTTAGCTTTCATGGCACTCCAAGATATCTTCCAGTTGTATATCTTGTGTAAGAAAATATAGGGCTTCCCTGGTGGCGCAGTGGTTGAGAGTCCGCCTGCTGATGCAGAGGTCACGGGTTCATGCCCCGGTCCAGGAAGATCCCACATGCTGCAGAGCGGCTGGGCCCGTGAGCCATGGCCGCTGAGCCTGCGCGTCCGGAGCCTGTGCTCCGCAACGGGAGAGGCCACAGCAGTGAGAGGCCCGCGTACCACAAAAAAAAAAAAAGAAAAAAAAAGAAAAAAGAAAATATAGACTATGTCATTATAAAGGGAAGTGGAAATTGGGGGATATTATTTAAATCATTCAGGGAACTCATATCCTGGCTCAAACGAAAATTAAAGTGAGGTATTTGGGTTAATTTATCTCATTTAATTGTCCTTCTGTATTCAGTTTACAGGATAATGCATTCAGCTCTTAGTTTTATCTGTTCCTGTCACAATGAATCTAGAAGAAAAAAAATATATTTGGGGCTTAGTTTTAAAAAATCATTTTTAGTAGAATTCCTTTTTTTTTTTTTTTCTTATTTAGGGAAAAGTAAATTCCCTAGAAAAATAATAATGAACTTTGGACAAAACAATGTTTTCCTAAGAGTAAGTACTCGTGAAAATTGAAAGTACCCAAAGTAATCTTGCACAAGTGCTTTGAAAAGTCTCTTGCACAATTCAATTTCTTTATAGTACTTACACAATCATATTTCTGAATGATTTTCTATAAACAATTTTTGGACAAAAATCTTAAAGATGTACAAATAAAGAGATAACTTTGGAAGAAAATAGATTTATGACTGTACTTCTACACTAGGACAGACATAAAATTAGGGATTTTTAAAGTACAATTTTCAGGTCAGTTGTTGAGACAACGAAATGCAATACACTATAGGAGGTATCATTTCGCCACCTAGAGGAGAGATGTGAAATGCAACATTTCTCCAAATTTACTTCAGTAGAATTCATTCATTCATTCATTCATTCATTCATTTAATTATTTACTCATTTAATTATCAAAAAAATTAAATACCTACTAGGCTTAATTACTGTGCCAGTACAGATTTGATAATCTACTCTAGTTATGAGCTCAAAGAAACCACAAAGTGTATCTTACTCTAATTGCACAGCTGCTTCTCTTTAAAATCTTTTGTTTTTAAGACTATAACTCAAATATCTAGACAATTCCAGATACCCATATTTGTGATGTATGTTACTTTTAGCTCTTGGGATATAATAAATCTTTATTGTTTTTTACTCATCCCACTGTAATATCTACAGTGTAGCTATTAGTGGCTTCTCTGTACAAATTAGGAAATGTAGCCTCAGAGAAATTAAATAACAAGTTTAAGGTGTCACAGCTATTTCATTATAGTGCCAGTGTCCGAACTCAAGCCAATCTGACTCCAGAGCGACATCACCCTGCTCAATTCTAGTCCAATCCAGATGCTCACAAACAACCAGATTGCATCTGGGGGTGTGGGCAGTGCTTATGGGCTGAAAAGGAGATCATGGTCAGCATCAGACTGCCAATAAAGCAAGCTGGGAGAAGCTTTATGAAGTCAACCAACTAGATAGAGTGTACTAAAGATGGTAGGATTGCTCATACATATGGATTGCTTGCACCCTGAAGAATGAACTCCTAAATATCCCTGAGTTAGTCCAGTCTAGGTAAGAGTAAACAGCAGCAGGCTGGGACAGCTGGTGTGCATGACTGACCCCTTTGCAGCTGGGTATCTAATATCATTAACAACCACATCTCATGTAATACAGAGATATACAGTTTCTAAATGAATGCAACACAAAACTCTTCTGCAGTCTGATTCAATTTCATTGTCATTTCTGTCAGGTAGACAGGGCCAGTGTGAGCATGCTGATTATGTGGGTGAGGGAACTGAAATACAAGAGGTTCCCTGAATTCAAAGTCCACCAGGTAATCCTTGGTGCCAGAACCAATCCCTAGGTTTTCTGAAGTCAATCCAGCATTCTATCATTTCTCACTGCCAGTAGAACTAGCGTTGCTTTCTTTGACTTTTCTTAGTCACTCCTGTGGTTTTACACCATTCCCTCCTTGTCATTAAATAACTCTCAGGCAAGGCAGAAATTCCCATGAAAACAGAAAACAAATGTACCAGAGAGTTAATGGTGTAAGAGAGAAAAGAGATAAGGAAAAGTCATGTTGCAAAGTGGTGTCCATTACTGCAAAAGAGAAAAGGGATATATTGGGAGGAAAGGAAAAGAGAGAAAATGAAAACTTCGGAGTCAGTTCTGAAGTAGTGAGGAGAACAAATGTTACATGTGCACCTGAACCTCTTCAATAGGTATCATCCGGAGGAGTTGCATATAAGGCGAACAAAAGTGTAACTGTGGAAATTGTCTAGCCCTTGGGGTCCTACTGGGAACGATTTTTCAAAGTGAAGAAAACTCTGATCAACCTCTAGTTCGCTTCTGGAGAGGACTTTCCCCAGCTATACCCCAAAAGCTTGAGAATATCACACCAGCATACCCCTGAGACAAATTTTGTTTACTAGGAAAATTTGCTTAAAGAGAAACATTAAAATTTGTTTAATTCTACTGCAGGGACATGTGGCATTCTCATTATGACCTTCTATTATAAGTTGGAAAGACTAAACCTTTCTGCATCTATTGCCAAAGGAGGAAGGAGAGCATTTTCTTAGGGTTTTGAACTAGTTCAGTTGAAATCTGACTGAAAAAGGCAGCACCAGAGTCTGTATCTTACTTACTTTGTTTCTTTCTCTGCACCTAACAACGGTTTTTTTTTTTGATGATTAGTAAAAGGTGCTGTATTTTATTTAGATATTTATATTTAGATATATCTGGATATTATTCAATAAATTTAAACTATTTTAATAAAGACATTTGAAGACACTTTACATTAGAAAATTGGATCAATTTGACTTACAATATATTTCCTTCTAGTTGAAAACTCACAGGCTCCAAAGCAACTGTTTTCTGTTTGAAAAAAATTCAAAAATCACACAGAAGCAGTGGCCCTGATCCCCATGCTTTTATTTATGTGTGGTTAAAGTTCAAATTTCTCAACATACCATAATCTCAGTGTAACTGGCCAAATTCCATGGTGGATAATTAGATCTAGCTTAGCAGGGCATATTTGGATGGAGAGAGCAGTCACACTGTACTGGGAATCTATTAGCCAAGTTTACTATGTTTGATGAGTGGTTGGACTCACCTCACTTGCTGACTGGACTAGCCCAGCAGGTTCTACGGGTGAGATCACTGCTTGGCTCTCTCATTGCTAGGCCTGGTGGGTGGAAGAGGAACTGAAATAAATGGCCTGACTTTGGATTTCAGAAACTCTCTTTCCTATTCCCTCTCCCAAATGCTTTCTTCTGCCAACTCTCTAGGGACTGAAGCATTCATTTCCAAACTCATGCATTCATTCATTCAACAAATATTTACTTAATACCTATAATGTATCAGGCACTGACCTAGGCTTTAGAAATATAATAGTGAACCAGACATTTCCTGCCTTTGAGGATCTATGATGAATAATTATAGTACACAGTGAAAAATATTACCATTCGCAGAGCTCAATAATCCAAGTCTCTTAAAAAACAGAAAGTGCACAAATGCTCTTTGGAAAGGTATGGCATGGAAGAGTATCTATAGATTTGAACATATAAAATTCACGGACGTGTGAAGACTTGTTCATCTGTTTCACTGTGAGTCCAGAGTAAACCCCACCCTCCCTGCCATACCCGCCAACTTTGTCTCGGAGAAGGCCACCACTGCAGCGCTGCTGGAAGCACCACTCTCAGGGGTCTCAATCCACGTTGTCTTTGAGTGTCTTCAGCATGTTGTCTCACAAGTACTCAGACCCAGTAGTAAGATTAAAATATTCTACCATAATGTTCACCTTGGCCTTATCACGTTAAAGAAAGAAAAGCAGGTATGACTGAACTTACTTCTCAAAAAGCCCTTATGCTTCAGCAAGAGTCTCTGAAGTCTCTTTCGTTACGTAATTGTACAAGAATGATTGATGCTAAATGATATTCTTAAACCCTCCTAATCAATTAAATTTATAATATTTATGACTAGGTAATGTGTTGCCTTGTTTATGAAATATGTACATGCTTTGAAAATTTATTTACAATGAGTTTTTTTTTTTTTTAACATCTTTATTGGAGTATAATTGCTTTACAATGGTATGTTAGTTTCAGCTTCACAACAAAATGAATCAGTTATATATATACATATGTTCCCATTATGACATTCCTATTAATAGGCTGTCATTGTAACACTATTATAACATTGTTTATATAGGAATTTTAATCCCATCTGTTTCTTTTAATTTTTAGCTCCCTCCCCAACCAATTGTAAAGGGCTATCAGGTCTGTACTTTACACGATTTGAAGCTTTAGGTTATTTGTTGGTATAATATCCACATTAATCATTCATTTAACAAAGCAGTATTGAATGCTACTATGTGCTTAGACTCTTCCAATGTTGTGAAGAGTGAGTGGTTAAAAGTTTCTCCAAATATATTTGAAATCTAAAAGTTTTTTAATCCATGCATTTTAAACATTGGTAAAGATTGTCTCATATTCACACGTTTTTCTCAATAGTAAGAAATTGTTGGTGTTGAATAAGGTATGAATTACAGTTTAAGCCTTGTCCATATTTGCTGCCTTTGTAAGATATTTTTCTCCAGTAAGAGCTCTCTGAATAAGGGGAATGTTCTGATTAAAGACACACACACACACACACATACACACACACAGTTTTAATTACCTTCAAATTTAGGTAGCTTTCAGTTGTTGAGCACATGTTAACATACTGACCCAGATGGAGACTGAATTTTCCCTTAAGAGATTTGTAATGTGGTAGGGGAGAGATTTGCCTCTTTCAAAATGTGGCACTCCTTCCCTACTTGTTAGATTGTGAAAGCAGTTGTTTATGCTTTATTTGTTTCCCAAACTTCAGTTGTTGCTGTAACATCTTCATAATTTTTGCTATATTCACATACCACCTGTACTATTGTGCTTCTGTAAATATACTATTTTTAACTTAATTACATTTATTTAATAATATTTGTTAAAACACTAGGTTAATGTGATAGCTGTAAAATTTTCAAATATACTTTAATATAAATATATGACTTCTAAATTAAATATTTTTGTGTGTGTCTGTGTGCACCCCCAAGTCTTCTCAAGTGCTCTTAGTACTACACATATCATACTTTGGGAAGCTCTATATGTAGGAGTTACCTTTGAAAGTGAGGAATGGCAGAAAAAAATAAAATGAATAAATAATGATAATAACCGTAGCAACGGTAACAAGAGCTATTATTTATTAAAGGCTTTACATGTGTCATTTAATTTTATCTTATTTAATCTCTGCAACTCTCACAGGCATGCCTATCACAATGTGAAGCAAAAGGGCAGGAAAGAGGGAACAGTGGAAGTGAAACTTCATTTTGCATAGAGCAGCTGTAACTAATACATGCCATAATATTTTAGTATTTATTCTTTAGTTAGCTGAGATTTCATACCTGATTATTTTACAAAAATTGGAGTGTGATGGTGGCAGATTAAAACACTTTTTATCAAATATATTTGCTGTTAGTCAAACAGAATACTAATCTCAGAAAAAGGATGTTAGTGTCAATTAAACCCATTCTAAGAATGCAGGATTAAGTGGAAGAAATCAGATTAAAATACTTTTTTTTTTTTTTGGCTAATTGTTTTTTGTTTCTCCAGTTTCTAATCAGTGAGAATATCTTTGTCCTACTGAAACAAGGCATTTGTTCAAAAGCCTCTGCATTCTCTGGTACAAGTGCCTAATTTATTAAAGGCAAAATTCTTCTAGCTCTCTGCTAAAAAGTAGTGAAATAAATATTTTTATAACCATATTGTCACAAAATATTAAAGCTGGAAGAGCCCTGAGGAGCCTAAGACAACTCCCTCACTTTACAGAGGAAAAAAAGTCCAAACCTGGCAATAATTAGAAAATATTTCCCTGTGTTTGCATAATTGGTATTTCCATCCTAAAGTTTATGACATGCACATGTTTTTATTTGCATATCTGAATTTTGCTTCTAATATATGGTAAACTCCCAGCACAAACCATGCCTTGTTTGTTTTTCACCTGCATTTTCAGCAGAATGCCTTGTACTTAGCTGGTGCTAAATAATTGTTTTTTGACTAAATGGGATAATATACCCCATAAACCTGTCTTTTAATTCTTCTTTGACATAAACTTTCTAGATACTTAAACCTCATTCCATTATTTATCTTCCCCATAAAAGGGTTAAAGACAGTGTATTTGAGAGATACTTTGGTGTGAAATGTACTTTAAGAAGTGTTGTATTTCCAGAGCTCTGCTTTCACCTGTGAAGGTCAATGCATCTTCCTTTTTAATCCTCAAAAAAATTTTTTAATAGTTTGATGGAATATAACACGCTTCTCCGATCTCCTCCTTCTTCCCGTGCCTTTTTCCCCACGAGTTTCTGTTTTTGTTTTTGTTTTCTATTCCTCTTGGCACTTGGACATATTTTTCTGCCAAATGAGTCAGTTAGAGTGGAAGTGTTTAACTCACATTTTCCATCTTGGCTGGGAAAAGAGGTCTGAAGGCAAAGATGCCTGAGTATTCTTCATTAGGGTCCTCACACAACCCTCCTGACCCTCTCCTGAGAACACCACTTTGTATTCAAGTTAGAAAGCACCAAATGATCTGCCACTGTGCAAAAAAAAAATCACAAGATCTTGAAATCACAAGATCAATACTCAGTTTATAAAGTTTTTCTCTGAAGAAAGATAAAAATGTTACTGAGTTACTTGTGTGTATGCATTTTTCTTAATACCTAGTCTCCCTCCACAAAGGATTTAAGGAGGTTTTACAAACACAAATAATACGGTAGGATAAAGAGTGGAAAGGAAAAATATGTAGATTTTTCAAAAAGGGAAAAGGTAAATAGGGGTAGAATTATAATTTGAAAATGAATTGTTTGTATTCTAGCATAGAGTAGCTACTACCTGTTGAGTGTTTACTGTATATGGAACACTTAACACTAATCAAAATATCTAGTCTAATCTAGTGGAATAATCACTGTTTTGAATCTGTCTAGATTTTGTAGATGTAGAAATTGAGGCTTGGACAGGTTAATTTATTCAACTTCACACTGTTAATTAGTGTCGGAAATGGACTTTGAACCCTCTGATCACCACTACAACATCTATATCTTGCTTTTGGCACAGGTTTTTATGGTAATTCACAGTACTATCTCAGCAAACATACAAATAACTTAGCTTCATTAAATTAGTCAATCTTTTTCCAAACATCAATGCTTAAGAAGTAGAATAGGTTGGAGGAGCAGTAATTGTTGGGTACTGGCAGTAGTTGTGGTTTTGATGGAGGAAGTAGTAAAATACACAGGCTGTCCCTGCTCTTTCCTACAATGCAGGTCAAAAACAGATCATTTAAAGTCTAATGTTATCCTTGGAGGCTGTATTCTTCACCGAGATCTTGTTAAATAAACCATATAGACCGAGCAATATGCTGTAAAGGTGAAGATATGACACTATAAAATTCTACTATGACGTAAATTGCTCAAAATTGTGGTTAAAGCTCTTTAAAATCCTCATCAATCACCATGCACATTCATTGAACAATATTATACGTATATAATAATACAATACCATACTGCAATATCACAAACCGGACCTAAAATGAATTTATCAGCTATATTAAATACTAAATACTTAATAGGTTGCAATTTTGTTTGCACTAGACATAGAACATAGGATAAAAATTGGGACAACCTGAATAGCTCAGGTCTCTTGAGAAAGCTTTTTGAACAGCTTCTTTTCCTCCAGATAAACTTCACTGTAGCAAATGGAAGCCATCAGAATAATTCCCTAGACCTCAAAGCTAACTCAAAGTACTGTAATTTGTCTCCTCGACAGCTTATTGAGCTAGATCAGAGCAATAATTCAAGAAAAATGTGTTGACTCTCTGTCTTAGGCACTGTGCTAGGAACATTATGCATATCATTAAAAAAAATTTAATAGCAACTACATGAGATGTTATTATCCCCATTTTAGAGATCGAGAAACCACAGAAAGATCAGAGAAGTAAAATAATTTGCCCCAGGGCCACATCCATGATGGAGCCTGAATTTAAACCTGGATATGATGCCAAATCCCATGGACTTAACCACTGGACTGTCTGCCTACCCTCTCAAGGAACTGCTAAGGTTGTCATAAAGACTTGACTGTATAGACAGTTGCTTCAAGAGAGGGAAAAGGCAAGAGGATTTGGAGCACAGATTTATTTGCTAAATTTGCTAAAATTGGAAGACGGAACTATTGTATTCTAGTTATTGAGTAGAGGTATACCATATTCAATATATTTCTCTACTCTACACACTGTCCAGGTGATAAAGGGGCCTAGGAAGAGCGACCAGGAAATATCATCTGTGTTTAGGTCATAGGCAAATCACAGGATGAATATTTGCCTCCTCTTTCTCCTACATCTAGTCTCTCTTTTGATGAGAAGAAGAATAACCTCATTCTGAATCAATGAAAAGACTTCCGTCTTCTTGCCACTGGATATATGTTATCTGCACTTACAGAATTGAAAGTGTGCATCAAAGGAGCATTCTCTTGGGATGAAAGGTAATGAAACAAAATGAAAGAGAATGGGTAGTTTTAAAATCATGGAGACCTAGGATCAAATCCTGGGGTTGATGCTTTTTAGTAGCATAGCCTACTTTACCTCTTTAAGCACCGATTTCTCTTTCTGAAAAATGAGGGTGATCCAAATTACCTCCAGAGTTATAATACAGATATAATGCATGTAATACAGATAAACTCATGACACTAAGAGGCATAAAACAAATGAAGTCTTTTCACCTCTTGTATTTGCCCAAGAGCTCTTCCTTTCCCTTTCCTTCTCCTCTCCTCTCCTCTCCTCTCTTCTCCTCTCCCTTCCCTCTCTCCTCCCCTCCCCTTCCCTCCCTCTTTTTCTATCCCCTCTTCTCCCTTTTGTTTTCTTTATCTTATTTTTTTTCTGTACCAGCAGTTTTTCACAAGCCCTAGAGTTTTGTATATGTATATTGTTGCTGCAACTATGTATAAATGCAACTGATTCTTTGCATTCATTTATATGCTGGTATAAGTGTTTCATCCTCACAAGTTTTATAGGGGAAGTCTGGATGCTGGTGGAGCAGTGAGAAAGAAGAACTTATTTTACCTCTGACTTGAGCACTGAAAAGATACACCTTCACCACTGTTGCAACTCCATACTTCTAAGAACTGGTGAGTTGAAGAACATTGTGTCTCCATTAAAGAAGATATATTGTAAAACATAGCTAATGATGAGACAGCAACAACAACAAAAATAGAAAAAGGATCTACTATGTAACTGCTTCCTAAGTATTCTCCCTTTAAGGAGATTTTGAGATACAGCTTTTCTGTGGTTAGACACTGTGAGAAAATATTGTTGGAAACTCCAAGGGTGATGTAAGTCATTGGGTATATTTTAGAGCTGGATTTCATCATCAGCTAGCTTGTCACTGCCATCTTATAAATGTGTTTTTGTACTAACTCCGTTGCCCCAGGTAGTCACGTGCCTCTGTAAGAAATCTCTCAGCTGTGGCCTTCTCTTGGAGGGAGGGAGCTGGCCAAAGGGTGCATATCAACCAAAGCTCTTCATTATATTGGCCTAATTGATCCTACATTTCTTAGCGAATCTCTCTTTCTCCTTCTCTTTTGCATAACTCCAGTGGAATCATTTCCACTGAATTACATGGAAGAGTCTGTTCATGGATCTAGCCTGGCAGTTAGGTTCTCTGTTGGATTTTTAGCTTTCACAATTTCGTAATTTGCATATATTCTTTTCTTGGAGGCATATTTCATTCTTGGGTCCTTTAAAGAGTTAAATGTCTTTAACTGCCTCTTTTAAGGTTTTACTGTTTTTTTTTTTCTGGATAATTTTTGGGGATATATCTAGTAACCAATCCCTGTCAGGGAAGCAGTAGGACAAATAAATGAATTTTGAACCACCTTGGTTGATGGAATAAGATATTTGAGAGAACATTGGAGAAGTGAGGGGGTTGGAGGGGGATATATTAAAATGTTCTATTACTCTTGCCCTAACTCTACCCCTTTGTCATTTTGGTGGCCATTTTTTTTCTGGCTGCGTTGGGTCTTTGTTGCTGGGCACGGCTTTCTCTAGTTGCGGGGAGCGGGGGTTACTATTCCCCTTGCAGTGCACGGGCTTCTCATTGCGGTGGCTTCTCTTGTTGTGGAGCACGGGCTCTAGGTGTGCCAGCTTCAGTAGTTGCAGCACGTGGGCTCAGTAGTTGTGGCTCACGGGCTCTAGAGAGCAGGCTCAGTAGTTGTGGCACATGGGCTGAGTTGCTCTGTGGCATGTGGGATCTTCCCGGACCAGGGATCGAACCTGTGTCCCCTGCATTGGCAGGTGGATTCTTAACCACTGTGCCACCAGAGAAGTCCTTGGTGGCCATTTGACCTGAAGAAATATTAATTACAAATCTAGTCTTATTTGAAAATGAAAATCATAACAGTGTTTACCTCATAGAGATATTGCAAGATTCAAATGAATTAATTTGTATAAGAGGTGTGGCACTATGTTTTCCATTCTATAAGGGCTCAGTAAATATCAGCTATCCAACTATTACTACCCTCAATTCTGAATTCCTATTGTTCAAATCTTCCCCAGTTGGAGTTTTAAAATAAAATCTAATAACTAGGCTAATATGCTATGTGGTTCTTCTAGGGTTCAAGCATTACTGTGAAGGATATTAGAAACCTTTCCTGAGTCAGTACTGCTTTTGAGGATAAAATTGGGATACCTATTTGGAATGTATTTAACTCCAAAGAAACGGTCTGAGGTAACTGGTGGGAGATAGGACACAAAAACCTTTTAGACATCCTAATTGAATTAATCCTAATTGAATAAAATTCCTGAACAGCTCATTGCCACATCTGAAGAACAATTTGGGTCTAAATGAGACTGACCAGAGAATATAGGAAAAGTTCCTTCCTGCTCTTTTAAAATATATTTGTTTATATACTGAAATATAGATGATGCACAATATGTTAGTTTCAGGTGTACAACATAGTGATGTAACATTTACATACATTATGAAGTAATCAGCATAATGTCTAGTAACCAACTGTCCCCATACGAAGTTATCATAGTATTACTGACAATATTCCCTATGCTGTATATTACATCCCTGCTTATGTATGTCAAAATTTATACCTCTTAAGCCTCTTTGCCTATGCCTATTTTGCCCAACCCCTTCCCCCTCCCTGCCAACCATCAGTTTGTTCTCTGTATCTATGAGTCTGTTTTCATTTTGCTTGTTTGTTTTATCGTTTTTGGTTCTGTTTTTGAATTTTATTTATTTTTTATACAGCACGTACTTCTTAGTTAACTATTTTATACATATTAGTGTATATATGTCAATCCCAGTCTCCCAATTCATCCTACCACTACCACCCCCCCACCACTTTCCCCCCTTGGTGTCCATATGTTTGTTCTCTACATCTGTGTCTCTATTTCTGCCCTGCAAACTGGTCCATCTGTACCATTTTTCTAGGTTCCACATATATGCGTTAATATACGATATTTGTTTTTCTCTTTCTGACTTACTTCACTCTGTATGACAGTCTCTAGATCCCACCACATCTCTACAAATGACCCAATTTCATTCCTTTATACGGCTGAGTAATATTCCATTGTATATATGTACAACATCTTCTTTATCCATTCGTCTGTTGATGGGCATTTAGGTTGCTTCCATGACCTGGCTATTGTAAATAGTGTTGCATTGAACATTGTGGTACATGACTCTTCTTGAATTGTGGTTTTCTCAGGGTATGTGCCCAGTAGTGGGATTTCTGGGTCATATGGTAATTTTATTTTTAGTTTTTTCAGGAACCTCCATACTGTTCTCCATAGTGGCTGTATCAATTTACATTCCCACCAACAGTGCAAGAGGATTCCCTTTTCTCCACACCCTCTCCAGCATTTGTTGTTTGTAGATTTTCTGATGATGCCCATTCTAACTGGTGTGAGGTGATACCTCATTGTAGTTTTGATTTGCATTTCTCTAATAATTAGTGATGTTGAGAAGCTTTTCATGTGCTTCTTGGCCATCTGTATGTCGTCTTTGGAGAAATGTCTATTTAGGTCTTCTGCCCATTTTTTGATTGGGTTTGTTTTTTTAATATTGAGCTGCATGAGCTGTTTATATATTTTGGAGATTAATCCTTTGTCCGTTGATTCGTTTGCAAATATTTTCTCCCATTCTGAGGGTTGTCTTTTCATCTTGTTTGTAGTTTCCTTTGCTTTGCAAAACTTTTTAAGTTTCATTAGGTCCATTTTGTTTATTTTTGTTTTTATTTCCATTACTCTAGGAGGTGGATCAAAAAAGATCTTGCTGTGATTTATGTCAAAGAGTATTCTTCCCATGTTTTCCTCTAAGAGTTTTATAGTGTCCGGTCTTACATTTAGGTCTCGAATCCATTTTGAGTTTATTTTTGTGTATGGTTTTAGGGAGTGTTCTACTTTCATTGTTTTACATGTAGCTGTCCAGTTTTCCCAGCACCACTTATTGAAGAGACTGTCTTTTCTCCATTGTATATCCTTGCCTCATTTGTCATAGATAAGTTGACCATAGGTGCATGGGTTTATCTTTGGGCTTTCTATCCTGTTCCATTGATCTATATTTATGTTTTTGTGCCAGTACCATATTGTCTTGATTACTGTAGCTTTGTAGTATAGTCTGAAGTCAGGGAGTCTGATTCCTTCAGCTCCCTTTTTCCCCTTCAAGAATGCTTTGGCTATTCGGGGTCTTCTGTGTCTCCATACAAATTTTAAGATTATTTGTTCTAGTTCTGTAAAAAATGCCACTGGTAATTTGATAGGGATTGCATTGAATCTGTAGATTGCTTTGGGTAGTATAGTCATTTTCACAATACTGATTCTTCCAATCCAAGAACATGGTATATCTCTCCATCTGTTTGTGTCATCTTTAATTTCTTTCATCAGTGTCTTATAGTTTTCTGAGTACAGGTCTTTTATCTCCTTAGGTAGGTTTATTCCTAGGTATTTTATTCTCTTTGTTTCAATGGTAAATGGGAGTGTTTCCTTAATTTCTCTTTCAGATTTTTCAGCATTAGTGTATAGGAATGCAAGAAATTTCTGAGCATTAATTTTGTATCCTGCTACTTTACCAAATTCATTGATTAGCTGTAGTAGTTTTCTGGTGGCACCTTTAGGATTCTCTACGTATAGTATCATATCATCTGCAAACAGTGACAGTTTTACTTCTTGTTTTCCAATTTGTATTCCTTTTATTTATTTTTCTTCTCTGAATGCCGTGGCTAGGACTTCCAAAACAATGTTGAAAAATAGTGGTGAGAGTGGACATCCTTGTCTTGCTCCTGATCTTAGAGGAAATGCTTTCAGTTTTTTACTACTGAGAATGATGTTTGCTGTGGGTTTGTTGTATATGGCCTTTATTATGTTGAGGTAGGTTCCTTCTATGCCCACTTTCTGGAGAGTTTTTTTTTATCATAAATGGGTGTTGAATTTTGTCAAAAGCTTTTTCTGCATCTATTGAGATGATCATATGGTTTTTATTCTTCAATTTGTTAATACGGTGTATCACATTGACTGATTTGCATATATTGAACAATCCTTGCATCCCTGGGATAAATCCCACTTGATCATGGTGTTTGATCCTTTTAATGTGTTGTTGGATTCTGTTTGCTAGTACTTTGTTGAGGATTTTTGCATCTATATTCATCAGTGATATTTGATATTGATACTACAAAAATACATTTTTTTGTAGTATCTTTGTCTAGTTTTGTTATCAGGGTGATGGTGGCCTCATAGAATGAGTTTGGGAGTGTTCCTTCCTCTGCTATTTTTTGGAAGAGTTTGAGAAGGATGGGTGTTAGCTCTTCTCTAAATGTTTTACAGAATTCACCTGTGAAGCCATCTGGTCCTGGACTTTTGTTTGCTGCAAGATTTTTTTTTTTTTTTTTTTTTGTGGTACGTGGGCCTCTCACTGTTGTGGCCTCTCCCGTTGCAAAGCACAGGCTCCAGACGTGCAGGCTCAGCGGCCATGGCTCATGGGCCCAGTCGCTCCACGGCATGTGGGATCTTCCTGGACCGGGGCACAAACCTGCGACCCCTGCATCGGCAGGCGGACTCTCAACCACTGTGCCACCAGGGAAGCCCTGCTGGAGGATTTTTAATCACAGTTTCAATATCATTACTTGTGACTGGTCTCTTCATATTTTCTATTTCTTCCTGGTTAAGTCTCGGAAGGTTGTGCTTTTCTAAGAATTTGTCCATTTCTTCCAGGTTGTCCATTTTATTGGCATAGAGTTGCTTGTAGTAGTTTCTTACAATGCTTTGTATTTCTGCGGTGTCCATTGTTAACTTCTCCTTTTTCATTTCTAATTTTATTGATTTGAGTCCTCTCCCTCTTTTTCTTGATGAGTCTGGCTAAAGGTTCATCCCTGTTGTTTATCTTCTCAAAGAATCAGCTTTTAGTTTTATTGATCTTTGCTATTGTTTTCTTTGTTTCTATTTCATTTATTTCTGCTCTTTATGGTTTCTTTCCTTCTACTAACTTTGGGTTTTTTTGTTCTTCTTTCTGTAGTTCCTTTAGGTGTAAGGTTAGATTGTTTATTTGAGATTTTTCTTGTTTCTTGAGTTAGGTTTGTATTGCTATAAACTTCCCTCTAAAGCTGCTTTTGCTGCATCCCATAGGTTTTGGATCATCATGTTTTTGTTGTAATTTGTCTCTAGGTATTTTCTGATTTCTTCTTTGATTTCTTCAGTGTTGTTTAGCCTCCATAGGTTTGTGTTTTTTATGTTTTTATCCCTGTAATTGATTTCTAATCTCACAGAGTTGTCGGAAAAGTTGCTTGATATCATTTCAATTTTCTTAAATTTACTGAGGCTTGATTTGTGACCCAAGATGTGATCTATCCTGGAGAATGTTCTGTGTGCACTTGAGAAGAAAGTGTAATCTGCTGGTTTTGGATGGAATGTCCTATAAATATCAATTAAATCTATCTGTTCTATTGTGTCATTTAAAGCTTGTGTTTCCTTATCAATTTTCTGTCTGCATGACCTGTCCATTGGTGTAAATGAGGTGTTAAAGTCCCCCACTATTATTGTGTTACTGTCGATTGAGGTGGTCCTATGTTGGGTGCATATATATTTATAATTGTATCTTCTTCTTGGATTGATCACTTGCTCATTATGTAGTGTCCTTCCTTGTCTCTTGTAACATTCTTTATTTTAAAGTCTATTTTATCTGATATGAGTATGGCCAGTCAAGCTTTCTTTTGATTTCCATTTGCATGGAATCTCTTTTTCCATCCCCTCACTTTCAGTCTGTATGTGTCCTTAGGTCTGAAGTGGGTCTCTTGGAGACAGCATATAGATTGGTCTGGTTTTTGTATCCATTCAGTGAGCCTGTGTCTTTTGGTTGGAGCATTTAATCCATTCATGTTTAAGGTAATTATTGATATGCCTGTTCCTATTGCCATTTTCTTAATCGTTATAGGTTTGTTTTTGTAGGTCCTTTTCTTCTCTTGTGTTTCCCACTTAGAGAAGTTCCTTTAGCATTTGTTGTAGAGCTGGTTTGGTGGTGCTGAATTCTCTTAGCTTTTGCTTGTCTATAAAGCTTTTGATTTCTCTGTCGAATCTGAATGAGATTCTTGCTGGGTAGAGTAATCTTGGTTGTAGATTCTTCCCTTTCATTACTTTAAATATATTGTGCCACTCCCTTCTGGCTTGTAGAGTTTCTGCTGGGAAATCAGCTGTTAACCTTATGGGAGTTCCCTTGTATGTTATTTGTCATTTTTCCCTTGTTGCTTTCAATAATTTTTCTTTGTCTTTAATTTTTGTCAATTTGATTACTATGTGCCTTGGCGTGCTTCTCCTTGGGTTTATCCTGCCTGGGACTCTCTGCGCTTCCTGGACTTGGGTGGCTATTTCCTTTCCCATGTTACGGAAGTTTCCGACCATAATCTATTCAAATATTTTCTCGGGTCCTTTCTCTCTCTCTTCTCTTTCTGGGACCCCTATAATGTGAATGTTGTTGTGTTTAATATTGTCCCAGAGGTCTCTTAGGCTGTCTTCATTTCTTTTCATTCTTTTTTCTTTATTCTGTTCCACAGCAGTGAATTCCACCATTCTGTCTTCCAGGTCACTTATCCAATCTTCTGCAACAGCTATTCTGCTATTGATTCCTTCCAGTGTATTTTTCATTTCAGTTATTGTATTGTTCATCTCTGTTTGTTTGTTCTTTAATTCTTCTATGTGTTTGTTCTTTAATTCTTCTAGGTCTTTGTTAAACACTTCTTGCACCTTCTCAATCTTTGCCTCCATTCTTTTTCCAAGGTCCTGGATCACCTTCACTATCATTATTCTGAATTCTTTTTCTGGAAGGTTGCCTATCTCCACTTCATTTAGTTGTTTTCCTGGGGTTTTATCTTGTCTCTTCATCTGGTACATAGTCCTCTGCCTTTTCATTTTGTCTATCTTTCTGTGAATGTAGTTTTCCTTCCATAGCCTGCAGGATTGTAGTTCTCCTTGTTTCTGCTGTCTGCCCTCTGGTGCATGAGGCTATCTAAGAAGCTTGTGCAAGCTTCCTGATGGGAGGGACTGGTGGTGGGTAGAGCTGGATGTTGCTCTGGTGGGCAGAGCTCAGTAAAACTTTAATCCGCTTGCCTGCTGATGGGTGGGGCTAGGTTCCCTCCATGTTGGTTGTTTGGCCTGAGGTGACCCAGCACTGGAGCCTACCCGGCTCTTTGGTGGGGCTAATGGTGGACTCTGGGAGGGCTCACACCAAGGGGTGCTTCCCAGAACTTCTGCTGCCAGTGTCCTTGTCCCCATGGTGACACACAGCCACCCCCTGCCTCTGCAGGAGGTCCTCCAACACTAGCAGGTAGGCCTGGTTCAGTCTCCTATGGGGTCACTGCTCCTTCCACTGGGCCCCGATGCACACACTAATTTGTGTGTGCCCTCCAAGAGTGGAGTCTCTGTTTCCCCCAGTCCTGTCAAAGTCCTGCAATCAAATCCCGTTAGCCTTCAAAGTGTGATTCTTTAGGAATTCCTCCTCCCTTTGCTGGACCCCCAGGTTGGGAAGCCTGACATGGGGCTCAGAACCTTCACCCCAGTGGGTGGACTTCTGTGGTATACATGTTCTCCAGTTTTTGAGTCACCCACCCAGCAGTTCTGGGATTTGATTTGATTGTTATTGCACCCCTCCTACTGTCTCATTGTGGCTTCTCCTTTGTCTTTGGGTGTGGGGTATCTTTTTTTGGTGTGTTCCAGTGTCTTTCTGTCAATGATTGTTCAGCAGTTAGTTGTGATTCCAGTGCTCTCGCAAGAGGGAGTGAGTGCACATCCTTCTACTCCACCATCTTCAACCAATCTCTGCCTTGTTTGTTTTTTAGATTCCACATATGACTGACATCATGGGGTATTTGTCTTTCTCTGACTTATTTCTCTTACCGTAATACCTTATACATCCATCCTTGTTGTTGCAAATAACAAGATTTCATTTTTTATGGCTGAGTAATATTTCTCTCTCTGTGTGTGTATGTATGTATGAAGGTGTATATGTGTGTGTGTGTGTGTGTGTGTGTGTGTGTGTGTGTGTATCACATCTTCTTTATCCATTCTTCTATTGGTGGACACTTATATTGCGTCCATAACTTGGCTATTGTAAATAATGCTACAATGAACATAGAGGTGCATATATCTTTTCGAATTAGTGTTTTTGTTTTCTTTAGGTAAATACCCAGAAGTGAAATTGCTGGATCATATGGTAGTTCTATTTTTAATTTTTTGAAGAATCTCCATACTGTTTTCCATAGCAGTTACAACAATTAACAATCCCATCAACAGTGGTCAAGTGTTCCCTTTTCTCCACACCCTCACCAACACTTGTTATCTTTTGTCTTCTTGATAACAGCCATCCTGACAGGTGTGAGGTGATATCTCATAGTAGTTTTGATTTGCATTTCCCTGATGATTAGTGATGTTGAGCATATTTTCATGTGTCTGTTGGCCATGTGTATGTCTTTTTTGGAAAAATGTTTATTTAGATTCCCTGCCCAGTTTTTAATCGGGTTGTTTGTTTTTTTGCTATTGAGTTGTATGAGTTTAAAAATATATATATTTTGGATATTAAGCCCATATTGAACATATTGTTTGCAAATATCTTCTCCTATTCAGTAGGTGGCTTTTTCATTTTATTGATGCTTTCCTTTGCTGAGCAAAAGCTTTTTAGTTTGATGTAGTACTATTTGGTTATTTTTGCTTTTGTTTCTTTTGACTGAGGAGACATATCCAAAAACATATTGCTAAGACAAATGCCAAAGAGTGTACTGCCTATGTTTTCTCCTAGGAGTTTTATGGTTTCAGTTCTTACATTTGTCTTTAATCCATTTTGAGTTTATTTTTGTGTATGCTGTGAGAAAGTAGTCCAGTTTCATTCTTTTGCATGTAACTGTCCGGTTTTTCCAACACCGCTTATTAAAGAGGCTGTTTTTTTCCCATTGTGTAGTCTTGCCTCCTTTGTTGCAGGTTAATTGATCATGTAAGTGTGGGTGTATTTCTGGGACTCTTTCCTGTTCTGTCTAAAGACAAACCTCTGTGGCATTTACCCAAGAAATGCAGCTTTTCAGAACTGAGTGTAAGTCCCACAGGTCCTTTACCCGTGAAGCTCCTTTTCCCTCTCCGTTTAGAACTCTTCCCTCATACCACTCCCTCTATGTGGGCCTCCAGTAACTGTCAGCTCTTATACAAAGGGCCACACAAGGACTGCCCCTCCAACCAGCCAGAGCACACAGGCCAACTTTTAATAGTAACTGCAAAAAGTTGGGGCAAAAGAGAAACATAATTTCCTTCACAGAGCTGTAATGGCTCTGATTAAGACCAAGGGCCTTGAAGTCAGACAGACCTGAATTTAAATATTAGTTCAAACAATAAATTTCTTTCTTTTTTTTTTTTTTGAGTTCAGCAAGAGAAACAGTTTTTTTTCCTGATTTTTAAATCCAGGGCTATGAGTTTAAATACATTTCAATTTATAATGTGTTGGAAGGTTTTAAATAATGTATTTTTTTAACATCTTTATTGGAGTATAATTGCTTTCCTAAACTTAGGCATAGTGTATAATGTTATTAAATAATACATATTTCATGGGATTGTAATGAAGAGGAAGTGAAGTAATATTTGTAAAGTGCTTCACAGATTGGCCAGCATATAGTAAACATTTAATAATCAACAGCTAGTGTTATTTTTTCCTCAAAATATTTTGTCTGCCAGCAATCATGAAATTCAGTCTTGTATAGAATCCATGACTAGGACTTGGAGAAGAAAAATGGTCTGAACAATTTAGACAATTATCTTTTCCCTGTAGAATCAAGGGAGGCATTTTTGTTCTTAAATATCCAATTGTCCATGTCACTTTTCTTATCCAGGTACTTGCCAGATCTACAGCTCACTTTTATGCAACTGGAAAACATTTAAAAAGTTGTATGTACACACACATACACACACTGCTTAAGTATTACATATGAATATACCTTCTATAACATTTTGCTCATCTGTTCTCTCCTATGACTGTAACCCTCTGAGATAGGTTTTATATTATCTCATTTTATGATTAAAGGAAAAGGGAAGCAACTTGGCCAGGCTAAAGACCTTGCAGTTGATTAGGGACAGAACTGGGGTATCCTGACCCCTTTCTAGTTTTTCTTCCTTTGTACTGCTCTGATGACCATAGAAATGAAATACACTAGAACTTGGATACCAAAGAAGTTTCGGCTGACAGGTAACCAAAGGAAACAGCATGGCTGAAATCCAGTTAAAAGTTAAAATCCTGTTGGGCAATGTCTCTTTCACTGACAACAGGAATTGCTGTCATATCCCCATCTAGCCACTTTGCAAACAGCGGGAATGTTAGCGTGAGCTCACGGTGAACAGTGAATGCTTCCTAAGGGAGCAGTGATTGCTTTGGCTGGGTTCTGCTGTAGCAGCTTCCTGGTGATGAAGAGACTGTAGTCAGACAATCGGAGGCGGGAACCATTTTCTAATAATCACCTCAGGCTTTTGGCACCTAATTCTCTGGCACTGTCTAGGGAAGCTTTTTATGTTATTTTATGCTACTTGTCAAGTCAAGCTGCTTGTCTAATTTTGCTGGGAAATGTGACACTGCCGGTCAAATCGCTCACCACAGTGAGATCCAGTGCGTGCCTTGCAAAGTGCTCAGAGGGTTCTGATCGTCTCTGACAAGCATACGGCGGAGAGAAATTTTTTTAAATGGCCCCAGTTTACACAGTTTTTCCATCCGTGGTTCCATGGTGTTTTGAAATCAGGTTGTGGTCCTGAGTTAATGACACAAGGAAACACTTTGATGCTCGTATTGCCTACTTGGTTTTTTTGAACCTCACATGGACTGGCTTCATCCTGTCCCCAAGTTCATAAGCCTTTATCTTCCTCTCCACTTCCTGTGCAGGCTTCCTCTGGTTTGTGGGCTGTGCACTTCATCTTGTTCCTTCAAGGCAAGCACTGAGCCTCTGGTCAAACAGAGTTTCTGTGGTGGCTTCTGCTATCTGCTTATCATCCAATCCCAGGCTCAGGTTTTCCTTCCTTATTTTTTTATACCTGAAATAGCTCTTTTCCAATTTGTCTATAGCTTTCTCTTTCAACTTTCTCCCCCCTCCTCACAGTAATTAAGCAGGGGTTATGCTCCTTCTCCAGATCTTGATTTTGTAATACTTTTATTCCTAAAGAGTTATGTTGATGAGACTAATCTAAATATGTTAAACTTGGTACTGATCAGGTGACTTCATAAACACTCCTTGACAGTTTTTTGTGAAAGAGCTTGCTTGAAATCTCTGCTAATGTAGCCGAATTTCCTTCTAAAGCCAGTTACATATAATGCCTCTTAAAGGGAATTATCTAAATTTGCAGTTTGGCAGGCTCTTCCTGGGACTCTGGAGGGTTAATAAGTCATGGAGATTACATCTTCATGTGGGAAATATGAAGGCTCCAATGTGGGTAAATACTACTTAAGAAGACCCTACATTACAAGGAAGGTTGGAGATATTCTGGAGACCCATAAAATGCTCCCTTTGTACCAATTATCACAGTGAACTTTCTCCTTCTAGTTTATGTTATATTCACATTGAATCATTCCAGGGATTTTGCTTTTAGCCTGCATATGCCATGTATGTTTCTCATCTGGGTAGATAAACCAGCCTTATAGATTTAAAGGAGATTGCATGAGCTGCTGCTGGGAAGTTTTTCTTGAGTTAGTTAAGAACCTGTGAAACTTAGTCCTTGATATTTCACTAGCTGTCATTTGTAATAAAATCTACTTTAGCCTAGGGTTAAGTGATGACTCTGGTCCTCACAGCATGGTGGGGGATCCTGGGGGTCAAATAAAGGGAAACTCTCTGACTTCCCCACAGACTTATGCTGAGACCTTAATTGAGGGGCTTACTGTTTCTCCCACTAAAAAGCTACAAATTTTAATACTTTCCTCTAACCAAAAATAAAATTATAAGATTGTAATACTCTTCCAGTGCCCTTGAAATTGTCAGAGGCTGCCCGGAGGCTTCCCAAGAGCTGGACTGGCTCTGACTCAGTCACTGTTTCATCCATAGAGCCTTACATGATGCCTGGAGCATACAGAAGGCACTCAGTGAATGAAATGAGTGAATGAAAGGAAAGATAGGACCAGAGTCACATTTTAGCAGCCTAATAATATATTTTCAGAGTAATGTATTTAAAAAGGGACAATGATAACACATTTCTAAAAGGAGATGAATGGCATATTTAACACTTTCCAAGAAGAAGGAATTCTGCTTCTATCACTTGATCTAGGTTTTCAATTACAGAAACATTGAGAATTCCCTGGGGCTGAATCTTTAATTTTTTTTTTTTTTGCGGTACACGGGCCTCTCACTGTTGTGGCCTCTCCCGTTGCGGAGCACAGGCTCCGGACGCACAGGCTCAGCGGCCATGGCTCATGGGCCCAGCCGCCCCGCGGCATGTGGGATCCTCCCGGACCGGGGCACAAACCTGTGTCCCCTGCATCGGCAGGTTGACTCTCAACCACTGTGCCACCAGGGAAGCCCTGGGTGAATCTTTAAGGCAGTTGAAGACCCAGGCTGCCCTTGTGGACATCAATACTCCCATGGAGCACTTTCCATGAAGAAAAGTGTGGGCTTGCTGTCTTTGCATCAAAACTCCTAGAATTTGGCTGAATGCCTGGTTTATCCCAGGACATTAGTCAGCCCACAAATCCCACATTTGTTTATTCAGACCAGAGCAAGTGAATACTGCCATTCTCCCATCTCCTTTGATGGCAAATGCTTTGTTAACCTGAATTGAGTTCTGCAAAACAAAACAAAGTGACTAATCTTTTGGGGGTTTCCCCCTCTCAGGTTCTTGTATGAGCAACTAAATCTATAGACCACAAAGTCCCACACTGTCGTTTTCCCTCATGCTGCCCTTTTATTCTGATGGCTCCACGTTGTACTTAAGGGAACCAATACCTTCCAGAATGTGGTGGAACTGGCACAACCATTAAGAAAAAGAGGTTACTGGACTTTTTAGTGTAGCAGCAAAGTGGGGCTACGTTGATTATTTACACTTATGTAGTCTACTGCTGGGCATCTGCAAGAATCATCACCTTGCACTCTCAGAAAGTTTTCTGCCTCTGAATATGTGGGTCTGAAAGTGCAGGAAGTAGAAATTTTAACAAAAAGCAACCAGTTTGGATGATCACAAATATTTGGTAGATCTGGCATATGCAACTAAAAAGAATGCATACCTTAATCACTAGGCTATTTGTCTATCTACAAATACGTGTAAAGGCCTAAATTTTTTAGCAAAAGTCTGAGCGTCTAATTTGTAAATTGCTGTTGACCACAAAAGAGTGATTAGTTTCAAAAGAGAACTGTTTTGCAACATGGTGCAAAAAAGAGGAGGGGATAAACGAAATCATAAAAATTAACATTCATGACATTAAATCCCAGTTGTTTTTATAGCATGTTGCACATGGCAGCTTGGCAAATAATTCTCCCTCATTAAGCTTGTAGAAATTCTATTTGATTTATAAAGTTTTGACTCCTACTGTATTTACCATTGATAACCTGTTTTTCTCTCTCCTCTTCCTCCAACTCTTAGCCAGAACTACTTTCCAGTGACTTCTTTCTACCACACTTCTCCTCAGTGTAAGAGGATGAAAGCACATGATGATATTTGAAGCAAGAAGATTGAAGAATTGCTGGCTGCTAACCCAAGGCTTGGATTAGTACAATCTTTTTAGCTTTTTACTGTGAAGTTCAGGGATCACAAATGTTGTTTCATCCATGGAACTTTTGCAACTTATTTTCATACCTGGGATCTGGGGGAAAGTTTAGTCTAAATGGTTTCTAAAATAGCCATTAGCTCAGGAGATACACAGCCAATGCATGTGACAGGAGCTTTGCCCACACTACCCTGTTTTTTGGTCATGTAGGTTTTTTTTTTTTTTTTTTTTAATGATGTCATTTAAAAACTTTGCTTTTGGGGAATGATTCCCCCCACTATTTTTCTATAGAGGGTCAGGAAAATTTATAAATAATTTCTGGGCTTGGGTGCAGAAGATATACATGCTGACAAACAGAAATCTTAAGTGTTAAAGGAGATTGTCCTTTGAAGAAACTTTTCCAGGCTTGAGTTCTATATTTTTGGATTTGACTCAGTGAAAAATCTTTACTGAGTACCTAGTATATGCCCAGCATTCTGCTGCATTATAGGGGTTGGGGGACTATAGTCCAGTTGGGATACAGGAAGGATGGAGAGAGAATATATATAGTTATAGCACAAGGCAGAATAAGTTATAGTATACAATGGGCTATGGAATATTGTGGAGGAAGAGAGCATTTTTAATTAGTGGAGTCAGGAAATGCATTACCAAGGTGATGGCATTCTTGCTGGGTCATGAAGGATAGATAGGATTTTGGGAGGTGAGGAGCCATTCTAATGCAAGAGAACAATAATAGAAAAAGCCTAGTGGTCCATTGAGGGTAGGAGCAGGGAAATAAAGGGCGGCTGGGTTTATACTGTGATTACTGAGCTGCAGGCACACAGTTGTCCACGCCCTCCTCCTTGAACCACTTTTTAAATATAAATTTATTTATTTATTTATGTTTGGCTGTGTTGGGTCTTCGTTGCTGAGTGTGGGCTTTTCTCAAGTTGCTGTGAGCGGGGGCTACTCCTTGTTGCGGTGCGCGGGCTTCTCACTGCAGTGGCTTCTCTTGTGGCACAGCACGGGCTCTAGGTGTGCGGGCTTCAGTAGTTGTGGCTTGCAGGCTCTAGAGCGCAGGCTCAGTAGTTGTGGCACATGGGCTTAGCTGCTCCGCGGCATGTGGGTTCTTCCCAGACCAGGGCTCGAACCCGTGTCCCCTGCATTGGCAGGTGGATACTTAACCACTGCGCCACCAGGGAAGCCCTGAACCACTGTTTACTCCAGAGTCACAGCATCCTCCTGACTCTGACAGTCTTAACAGCCGTTGCTTCTCAGTCACCTTTCTTGGGTGCTCTTCCTCAGCCTGAGCTCTGCATGTTGAAAGGCTTCAGCATCAGTTTTTTAGCTTTCTTCACCTGAGTTGCTATCATTTAAATATTAAATATTTAACATCTACATGCCAGTAATCTCCAAATCAGTAACTCTCCCCATGACCCATGCCCTGACCTCTAAGCTGTATATCAAATTGTCTACCCAACATCTTCACTTTTGATGGCTAAATATCAGGTTTCTTGATTCTTTGCTTCCCCTCTCTGCTGAAATCCTGCTCAACCACCAGTCTTCTCTATCTTAGTTAATGGGCCTGCCACCCACCGAGTTGCTTAGGTGTCCCCCAAACTAGATGTTATTCTAGATATAGCCTTTTCTCTCACCTTCACCATATAATAATGAGTATTTTGAGTCCACCTCTACCCCACCCCAAATAAGTGACTATTGTTTTTTGTTATAAGTTTTATGGTAGTAAGATTTGCCTCTAAATCTACATGAATTATCTTGATAAAAATAAATATTAAATTAAAATATTACTTTCACAGAGATTGTCTCTTGATTCCTTTCCAGAAATTAGCTCATCAGTTATCCAGAAGAGCCATGTATTCTTAAGTTTGCATGTGTATTGGAATTTATTTTTCCCATCTTCTAAAAGAGTCTTCACATTTTCTTGTCTTTCAGACCCAGCTGCTATGGATTAGATACACAAATACATGTCCCTGTGTACATGTTTCATAGTAAAAATAACAATAATGATGAAAGCGATAGTATTACTAATACTATTAATAATTAGCACCTATTAAGACCCACAGGCACTGCAATAAGCACTGTACATTCACTGATGGTTTAAACCTCACAGTGACACTATGGGATGGATACTGTTACTGTCCTCATCTTAGACCTGCCCAAGGCCACACAGCTGGGAAGAGGCAGAGACTCAGGACACGGACCTATTTCTGCCAGACTCCAAAGCCCATGTTTTTAACCAAAAGTAATTTAAAATTCTGAACCACTGAATAGAGGTAGATGCAGCTTCTAGTGCAAAGAATATTTTGGCTGCCACACTCAGGAAGATATAAAGATATAGCTCTAGAAAGATGATACAGTATAAAAAACAGACCTCTTTACATCACCTTTCCATAGGCCTCATGGTGTATTCTTACATAATTTTCAAGGTAACTTCATCTTTGGGGAATGCTGAAAAATTGCCATTCGTTAATGTTTTTTCCTCTAATATTCATCTCTTCTCAGTCTCTCTAATGGACAACTTCACTGACATCAAAAGTGTAAAGAGAGGGGCTTCCCTGGTGGCGCAGTGGTTGAGAGTCCGCCTGCCGATGCAGGGGACACGGGTTCGTGCCCCGGTCCGGGAGGATCCCACGTGCCGCGGAGCGGCTGGGCCCGTGATGGGAGAGGCCACAACAGTGAGAGGCCCGCGTACCGCAAAAAAAAAAAAAAAAAAAAAAAAAAAAGCAAAAGGCTATTCTCATTCAAGACATATCCTCATCAATGGTCACATTCTGTGATATATTCTCCTTCTATCCAGCATCTATCTGTACCCCTATTTCTTCACTCTGGGTACAAGTGCCACTATTGTCTTTATGTAGAAACTGCCTCAGGAGAGCCTCCTGGACACAGAAGTCCTTTGATTGATTGACTGATTTTGTTTGAGGCTTTAAATTCTTCCCTGGAAGGCTGATTACCCCCTGTGCCTTCTTTCCTTGGGTTTTGGGCCATTCTGCAGTTGGAATAGTCTAATTTGTGCTTCTTGAAGATATCTTTGGCTCTGAGAGCCCCCTGTAAAAGTACTGTCGAATTTTTAGCATGGACTTTGGAAGCAGACGAGTTGGCTCTGCCACCTACTAGTTGTGTGGTATCGTGAAATGTCTTAACCTCTTTCAGCTTTAGTTTCCTTATTTGAACAGGGCTGTTATTCATTATTTGAACAGGGAAGTGATTGGATTTGAGAGAAAGCCAGGAGATAATATTAGTAGAAATTGTTGATGAATTGGGTGAGGCAGAGGGGGGAGGCAAGGATGACTACCAGTTTTCTATCTTGACTAATGGGTGGTGATGCCTTTTACTGAGGAGGAGGTAAGAGAAGCAATGTGTGTGTCTGTGTGTGTGTGAAACAGAGGAAGAGAGAGACAGAGAGAGAGAATAATTTAGGACATGAGGATTTAAGATACTTTCTAGATATATAAGTGGAAATGTTGAGTTAAAGCTTTAATGGTATATAGGCAAGTGATCTGGACTGCTAATAGAGATTTCAAAGTCCTTTGCATAAAAAGATAATTGAAGCTATAGGAGTAGATGAGACACACCTCTGAAAATGAGCAGAGAAGAGAGCTTAGTGTGAGCCTGAGAACTTCTCTATTTAATGGTCTCTAGAGAGAGTAGAGGATTCTTCCAAAAAATTAGCTTTTATGACACCACACTCCCTCCTTTTCCTCTTACCTCTCTGGACATCAGTTTTTTTTTTCAGTGAAGAAAAAGATTATGTTGCCTACTTAGAGTGAGGGGGCCTCAACAGAGATGTATAGGTTTAAAATAATTACTGAGGAGAGTAGGAAGGAATGTTGATTAAGTGAAAAGACTGAGATATACTGAAGTCTTAAGATTGGAGACCTATGTTTGTTGGGACATAAATCTGAATGGTTTAACATTTTGCTTAGGAATGCTCAGCCTTTTAGGTACCAAGATGGCATTGATCCTGTGTTGGGAGTTTTCTAGGTGAGGGCAATACAGGAAGAGACATATTTGGATTTGAGGGTGCTGGTGGTGAGTAGGTCAGATAGCCAACTACTTGTAGTCTGCTTGGGGGAAGGTGGATGGACTCTGAGGAAATGAAGACCCAGGAGCTGGAGGACTAAATGAATTTGAAGAGCGGTGTGTTCAAGCGAGCGTCCTGAGAACACCGGAGGAAAGACAGCTGGGTCAGAGAATGCAGTGTCTGTAGTTAAAATTTTTGGTGTGGAACCATTCTGGGTGACGACAAGTTTCAGGATGTACCCTGGCAGTGTGGGGAAGTCTAAGTGGAGTGAAGGTGAGAATAGTTATTGTGTATTTGAGGTCAAGGAACAGTAGATTGAAGGTATTGGGTGGATTGCTCCCAAAGACACTGAAGATTTCTGGAATATAATGGCAGAAGTTGAGTTTGAGGGGAGAAGAGGAGTGTTATGTCTTAAAGAATGTGACCAGGAGGTCAGTAGATGATAGAAATATAGAAGTGTACAAAGTGGTATTGTCAGATGTCAAAGGTACCAGGATGGAACTGTGGTGGTTCTAAAGTGGCATTAAGGAGTAATAAATTTTCACCCCTCTCCTTAGTTCTATGGTAGGTGAAATATACAGCATAATGTGGGGAGATGCTGTGTTTACTGGTTCTTTCTCTTTTACATAAAGGAAGAAGATTGCAGAGGTTCTAGTGGTTTGAGGAGAGAAGCCAAAGAGAAGAAGTACAGAGCATTAAGGGGTTAAGAACAGGGGAGGTAAACTGACTTTCTTTTGGCATATGAGGATTATAAGAATGGAAGACTTAATTGGAATTAATTGACCACAGACATTCCAAAGGTGGGATTAGTCATAACAAAGATGTCTGAGTGTCTGAGGCGGGATCTGGCCCAGTCATGTGTGGGTGAGCTCACTGTGTGGGAACTGGGACCATAAAGGGTCTGAACATGGGCCCTCTCCTCTATGCAGGATGGAGGATCAGACCTCTTTTCCCTGGGGTGGTCTCAAGATGTGTTGAGTGGCCACATGCAGGATAGGTGTCATTTAACATCTGATTTCTAGCCTCACGATAAACCTGGAAGGTGGGCACAGCAATAATGATAATAAAATAATGATAATAAAATATTTGCCTTTCTTCTATCCTTGGAGTTGTGAAGATTCAATGCAATCATTTGTGGGAAAGCACTTTAACAACTGTAATCACTATGTGTATGCTGAGTTTTATTGTTACCCACACCTTTGATGTATTTCTCTCTGTGCTTTTCCATGTATCTGTGACATATTCCCTAAGACAATAAGGGCTTCCCTCTGACAAAGCCAAGATTCTTTATTTATAGTGTTAGGTTGGCACTCGGCTGTTTCTCTTTAGTGTTTATGTAGTCTGGATGTGGACTGGCATCTTTCCCTGGACTCTGAGTATCTTCCTCTGCAGCTTCTCATGGCTAGAAGTTCTATCTGTGTCCTTCTATTACAAAGCCCAGACTCGTAGGCCACCCACCAAGTTCCTCACTCCAGTCTGAAGGATGCCTCCAGATCCTGGCTCATTTGCAGAACAGAATTGACTGACACACCCTAAGCAGGGATGCCAATCTAGTCTAGTTTTCCAGATACTTCTTGATAATTTGATAGAAAGGCATCCAACGGAAAGTGGTACTAGACTCTGAGAACTACAGCTTTACAATGTCCAAAGTCTTCTAGACTTTCTTGGAGAGAGGCAGATATGATCCTAACCAAGAAAAAGGCATTCCTTGATTAATACCCTGACTCCCTTTGAAATTTAACCAAGACTGTACTTGACATTTTAGACGTCAGATTTTCTTGGAAGCAGAAAGAAGCTCCTGTGATGGAATAGACTTTATTTTTTTGTGTGTCAGGGGGTGTTAATTCCCAAGTAATTTGTTTGCTTCATTCTATCATCACTTTTCTACTGAGTTATTTTTTTCTTTTTCATTACTTGGGATACAAAGACTGCTCTGCAGATGGACTAATGAGCTGCACCTACCTTAATTGTTCAGCACAGTATAACACACGTGGTCAACTATTAAGAGGGGCACAAATTATTTTTAGTAAAATGTGAGTCAGTCTTGGGAGAAAAAACTAAGCTATACGTTTCCTTTACTCACTTAGTTGACAACACTCCAGAGAACTGACTAGAAGGAGAAGGTATTCTTCTATTCAGTATCTGTTCGTACCCCATCTCTTCATACTGGGCAAAAGGGCCATTTTATAGACTTCATGTAGGAACTGCCTTAGGAGCACACTCTGGACACAGAAATCTCTGAACTATCACTGATTTTTTTTAAGGCTTTTTAGGCTTTCCTGGAAGGCTAATTACCCCAGTGCCTTCTTTCTTTGATAGCTCATATTGAATTCTCTCCAGCTTTCTGATTTTATCCATTTGAATCAACTGCAAGTTCTTTTTTTTTTTTTTTTTTTTGTGGTACGCGGGACTCTCACTGTTGTGGCCTCTCCTGTTGCGGAGCACAGGCTCCGGACACGCAGGCCCAGCGGCCATGGCTCACGGGCCCAGCCGCTCCGTGGCATGTGGGATCTTCCCGGACCGGGGCACGAACCCGCGTCACCTCCATCGGCAGGCGGACTCTCAACCACTGCGCCACCAGGGAAGCCCAACCCCAAGTTCTTTTACATCTCTAGAATTTGTACCATCTGGGGGATGAAGGGTTGACATCTACCAAGTAAACATTAATTTGTTTAAATTCTTGTTCAACTTACATTTTCTGCTTTGGTACTTCTACTTTCCTGGCTTCTTGAGAATTTCCAAAAACCTACGCTTATCTTTTGTCATGTCACTTTGAGCTCCATGGGGTGTCCCCATCAAAGCATAGGGAGGAGAGGTTTTTTGTTTGTTTGTTTGTTTTTTTACAGTCCCCCTCTGCAGAGCCAGCTTCTGGAAGAAAAACTCCAATTACTAAGATAAACACATTTTTTGATCTTTCTTTCTTTCTTTTTTTTTTTTTTTGGTAGGCCAGTGGAAATTTAATACAGGAGTGTTTTTTTGGTAGAATTGTACAGTCTCTAATATTCAGATGGTGACTAGCATTATTTTTCTTACTGTAAGAAAACAGATCTGTAATGTATCTTCTATTCAGGAGACAGGACTTAATCATTGTCATCTTTGGTACTTAGTGGTGCTGCCAAGGCAGTGTGGTCAGAATGAGGATGGAATGTTAAATAAAAGAAACTTGGGAGAACATGAGCTCTGTTGAGTCATGTAAGCAACTATCTCAGCTTCCTCACCTAACACAGCACCAAAATGTGTTACTGCAATTACAGAGTGCTGATTTAAAGGGAAGATGAAAAGGTAAATACACAAACACAAGCAGCTATGCATCTAGGAAGGATGTGAAGAGCTGAGATATGAAGGCAGGATAAAGCAACTCTTTTAAACTCTACAGCCCGCAGCGGTAAGCATGGTGCTGGCCCCATAGCAGGGGTTCCATAATGTTTGTTGATTGACCTGTTTTTTGAAAGAATACTATAATGTACAAAGCAAAGAGCCTCCAAATGTCTTTATAAATCTTAAGAAACAGGCCTTTACTTTCCATATTCAGCTACAAAACACAAGTTTGAATTCAGAGTATATTTTGGGTTGCAGGTAAAGAAGGTAAAATGAATCAATGAAATCTGAAAATATTCAAAGGCTGTCTTTTCTCCCCAATTCAGGAATTCGAATTTCCTTTTGTTTCATCAACCTATTGTTTTCTGACTCGAACAAGACAACCATAATTTATTGAGCAGGAACCATGACTTGTTGGACTTTGCAGTCCCCAAGCATATCATAGTCCGGTGCCTGGTACATAACAGGGAATTACTATATATTGAAATGTTAGTTTTGGTTTCACTTTTTCTTCCTTTCCCAGATATTCCCCCTTTTTGCTATTTGTGTAAGAGAACTTTCTCTTAATTCTCCCCAAATTTAATAAGACTACTCCATGCTCCCATTTTCTTGTTCACATCTGTGAACAAGACAGAAAGGATCCTGGCCTTCATGGACTTTACAATCAATCCAGGAAGGCAAACACTGAACAAATAACTATAGGTGTGACAAGTGTTAGGGAAGGAAAAGTTCTAGATGCGAGGAGGTATAATTGAGTCCAGGAGATCGTGGGAGGTATTCCCGGAGAACTGTGAGCTGAAGGAAAACAAGATTTGACTAGGTGAAACGGAGGGATCAGAAAGGCAGTGAGAGAAGTGCGTTCCAGGCAGATGGGACAGTATGCTCCAAGCCTGGATTTGAGCGAGAGCATGATTTGTTCAAGGAACCTGAAAGGTGGAGCCTCTAGAGCAGGAGCGTGAGGGTGAACTCTTAAGAGGCCTCTATTGGACTCTTTTCCAGTGGTGTAGTGGGTGGTCTCTAAGTGGATTTGTAATCACAATAGTATCAGTATTACAACACCAAATGAGCTCTTTTGGTAGATATAGATGATTTTGGAATTTGTTTGTTTGTTTGTTTTCCCAGGTCATGGTCAGTGAGTCAAGCAAATGAAACATCATTGAGCTTAGATAGTATATCCCACTAAATTCCTTGGTTCCTTAAGTTCCAAGGCAGGCAGTAAACTGGTGGTCAATCTATTAATTGAGGTCTAAGAAGTAATAGCCACACCCAAGTCAGTACTGCAACCCATTAAGCTGAGCTTTTCCTAGGCGACAGTGAATCATGGAAATTGTTCCAGGGACCCATGCTTTGGTCTTGCTTGCTGGTAGCTATAGATGTCATCAGAAGTTAATTTCCACATTCCTATAACCAAGACAAGAGCAATGGCCTGCCTTCCTCTTTGAACATTACCTTTCTTTTCCTTTTGTAAGCTTTAATTCTCCCTGTATAAAAATAATGAGGTAGAATATAGGTGGGGCCCATAGAGTGATAACCCTACACGCAGCTTCCTGTCCTGCGGTTCCCTAATGCAAGGTTTTGCACCCCAGAGTCCTCTGGCATAATAACCTCTGGCTATGGAAGATGAGCGGGAATATTATTAGTTAACAGATTCCCAAAGCACACAGAATTTTTTTCTCAAATTAACCACCATCGCTGAGGAATATTGATAGGCAACACAAATTGAACATTCAACAAACTCTATTAAAAGTATTCTCCAGTATTCTCATCAAAGAACTCCTAGGAGGGCTTACCTGGTGGCACAGTGGTTGAGAGTCCGCCTGCCGATGCAGGGGACACGGCTTCGTGCCCCGGTCTCGGAGGATCCCACATGCCGCGGAGCGGCTGGGCCTGTGAGCCATGGCCGCTGGGCCTGCGCGTCCTGAGCCTGTGCTCTGCAATGGGAGAGGCCACAACAGTGAGAGGCCCGCATACCAAAAAAAAAAAAAAAAAAAAAAGAACTCCTAGGAAAATGAATGCAATACTGAGATATACCTATATAATTGTACAGGTATTGGGGAGCATAGTTTCTAATGCCCAGATGCCTCAGATTTAGTGGTGGTGGAATCCCATTCATTTTGTGAAAACCAAATAAACATTTGTCCTAAAAATGGTTAGAAAGCAGGATCAACTCTGCTTTATGAACATACAAGACTGTAAAATGATTTGCTATTGTCAGAGAGTTGGAGTGAGGTGTGGGAGGGAGATGCATTATTTTAAATTGTGTTTTAGGGTGACAGAATGGGAGTCCATAATGTTCTAGTTCAGAGGAACTAGATTTTATTGATTCATTGATTGATTCATCAAAATTTATTGAATGATTGCTATCTTTCAGGCACTGTTATTTGGCACTGGGGACATAAAGATGAATAAGGCATGGTTCCTCACCTCCAAATGTTAATACTCCTTGGAGAAGACATGTAAATAAATGAATACTATATAATATGACATATATTCCAGTCCAGGTAGGTAGGAAGGCCTAAGTACAACTGAGTGATCAATTTCACTTGAGTGGGGGGTTGTAATCAGGGAAGATTTCCCAGGGAAAGTGATGTATTGTTCAGTGAGTAAGCTTTTGTCAGACAGACAAGGAAGAATAAGGGCATCCCAGACAGAGGGAAGAGTGTATTCAAAGGCAAAATGACATTTGACAATAGAGTACATGGAGGAAACTACAACTAGGAAGTGTGAGGCACACCATGAAGTGTGTGTTACATCATGGCCATGGCAGTGGAAATGTAACAGATTTCTTCCTTTGGGGGTACAGAGAGCTACTAACATTCCTCCAAACAGTTCCTATATTCTTATAATCTAAGATAGACATTAATAGGATCTCATAGAACCAGAAATCAATGCAAATGTTAGTGATCTTAAAGGCATTTTGTCCACTGTAGTTGTTGATTTTACCTAACTCAGAGGACTTGTAGAGGAGACAGGCCTAGAGTAGCTGGCAGCCATCTTGTGACACATGGAGCCTAAAAGCACAGCCAATATAAAGGAACATAGCAGGCAGATAGGAGAAGATTAGATCCTGGTGACATGATGCAATCCTTGGTTTAAGACCCATCTGAAGCATGTCTACTTCTGGACATAAGTCAGTTTGAATTTTCTGCTTAAGTCAGTTTGATTTTTTTTTTTTTTTTTTTGGTCAGTTGTAACCTAACAGTTACATCTGGCATCTTCATTTTACAGTTCAGGAGACCAATATCCAGCATGGCAAAGTGACTTGCTATCAAGGGGCTAGTTAAAAATTGAGACTTGGTCTTCCCTGGTGGCACAGTGGTTGAGAGTCCGCCTGCCGATGCAGGTGACGCGGGTTCGTGCCCCGGTCCAGGAAGATCCCACATGCCGCAGAGTGGCTGGGCCCGTGAGCCATGGCCGCTGAGCCTGCGCGTCCGGAGCCTGTGCTCCGCAACGGGAGAGGCCACAACAGTGAGAGGCCCACGTACCGCAAAAAAAAAAAAAAAAAAAAAAAAATTGAGACTTGAACCCAGGTCTCTTGACTCAGGTCAGGCTTAGGAATATCCAGCATTTAAAAATTATCTGCATGTGATAAACATACATGTACTTAGAGATCTGCTTTGCAGTAACCACATATTTGAGAGTACAATTGAGTTTATTTTAAAAATACATTTCTACATGACAATGTTTTTAGAAAGAGCATGTGACCAAGACTTGTTGGTTCATGGCCCGCTTTTGCCACTAATTACCTTTGTGACCTTGGGTCTATCTCTTTGGGCCTTAGTTGTTCACGTGACATAACTGTCTCTAAATCTTCCTCCATTTCTATGGTTCTAAGCATAAGTACACCGAATTTTCAATGATCCATTGTGGATCTTACATATGGCTCTCTTCCCTGGGGTAAGCTTCCTCTTGAACTGTTTTGATATTACTGGGTTCAGCTTCACAGATACTTAACTGAACACCAATTATGGGCTAGGTGTTGCAAAAGAGAATGATTATTTCTAATCAGTATTGCTTACTTACTTTTTTATTCTCAGATGCAATTTGATATTGTTTGCTGCTCCGAAGTATTAAACAATGCTTTCTAATCCAGGGAATGTGTGATTCCAAATAGGAGTGGGATTAGACAGAGGGATGATCTGTCACTGTACATCAGTTGGAGAGGTGATGCCATAGTGTCCAACAGTCAGAGGGAGGAATAGAGCAGAGTCCCCAGAAGTACAGCAGATTGGGAACCACATATGTATACAAAGGCACATCCCTGCCCAAATAGAATTGGATTTGGATCATTAGTCTTCAGGAGATCTGCACCACAGTGATCACTATGGATAACTTTGGGTCTTTTCAGATTACCTCTGAGGTTAATGATAACTTGCTAATATTTTTCTTTATAAGACATTATGAGACATTAATTAATGCTTGATGTATTCTTTTGGATAATCTTTTTGTAATATAACAATTCATTTGACTCACCGAAGTAATTTTCTAGCTTGTATAAAGACCAGCTTCGGTCAGTTTCTTAGCCTGTCTATATTTGAACAATTCCATTTGCTGGAGAATGACTCTGGAGTTCCATGACCTCACTTGAGGAGTCTTGGAGAGGAACAAAGATGCTGGCTCTGCAGTTTGCTGGAGCCAGATTCCATTTCTTCTCTAACCATTCTTGCCTGTCTGACCGTGCACACGTGACTTAAGCTCTCTGAGCCTCAGCTTTGTCATCAGTCAAATGGGAATAATGATATCTCCCTCAAAGTACTGCCCAACACGGTGATCATTTACAGCATAGCTTGAATAAATGCTATTAGGTAATATAGTATTAGTGAGGTTTTCTTGGGACTGTGTTCAAGTGATACATAAGGTTCCAAAGAAGAAAAATGGCAGGAGCAGGAGACACTCTAACTTGTAAGGTTGATACACAGTATGAAGATGCACCATAGTTTGATAATTTCATTTGACCATAAGATAAAGCGGTAGAATTTGTCCTAGTTAACTACTACCTTGCTTTGTAACTTGGGGAAAAGTATTTAACTTCTCTAGACTTCCACTTATTCATAGTTAAATTCAGGGTAATATTGCTGTCTTATTTCATAGAAACTGAAAGGAGATAATGAATATGAAAGTCTCTGAGGGTAGAAAGCAAGAATGTGAAAGTTCATGTTAATATAGTACAATTAACATTAAAAGTTAATAATAGTATAGATCATTCCTTTTCTGTGCATAGTAAAAATTGTTATATTTTTGTACTGGTCCTACCGTTAATTAAAATATTATTTTCTCTGCTTATTAATTTCTGGGAGGCTAACTGATATTGCCTTCATACTTTATAAAGGGTCCTAGAAAAGCAATATTTGTCAGATGTTTCAGGCAAAATAGTAAAAAGGGAATAGTTATACATGTTGAAAAGAGCTATTGTCAATATATAGTTTCTTCTACCAAGAAAATAATCCTTTCCCTCTAAAGAGCTATTAATTTTTAGAGCAATATTTCCACTATTCAAAAAGATTATGTAGGTAGTCTTTGTCCGCGCCATGGAGCCTGGTCTGATCTGGCGTTTAGCCCCACGCCTGGGCATTGCCGAGCTGGAGGTGCTGAGCTTCCTGCATGAAGTGCCCCTTGGACAGGGCTTATTTAATTAAACTTTCTGGTTTGAACAAGAAGATGTATCAGAGTTGTCTTAAATCTTTTGAGTGTTTACTGGGCCTGAACTTGAATATTGGAATAAGAGACCTAGCTGTACAGTTTAGCTGTACAAAAGCAGTGAACATGGCTTCAAAGGTACTGCAAAGCTATGAGTCCAGTCTTCCACAAACACAGCACATGGATCTTGACTTATCCAGGCCGCTTTTCACCACTGCTGCACTACTTTCAGCATGCAAGATTCTAAAGCTAAAGGTGGACAAAAATAAAATGGCAGTCACATCCGGTGTAAAAAAAGCCATGTTTGATCGACTCTAAACAGTTAGAGAAGATTGGGCAGCAGATCGACAGAGAGCCTGGAGATTCAGCTACTCCACCGTGGAAGAAAAAGAAGACAGTGGTTGAACCTTCAGCGACGGAAATAGAGAATGTAGTAGAGATCCCACATAAACCGCAGAAAGATGAAGATCTGACACAGGATTATGAACAGTGGAAAAGGAAAATTTTGGAAAATGCTGCCAAAGCACAAAAGGCTACAACAGAGTGATTTCAGCTCCCGGACCACCTGTACTGCAAACCAGCGGTGCATCTGCCACCTCAAGGAAGACGTGAGGGCTTTGGAAATTTGTTTGAACTTTTATAACAAGGATCCTATCCTTAATAGCAAAGAAGCCAGCATTGGGGCTGAGCAGGGTGGCTCTCACATGGGCAGCAAATTCGTTAGATTAGCCACAGTGCCTGGTTGGCTCAGCCTTGGCTCCCCACAGGTCTGCTCTCTCCTACAAAATGTCATTGAAGCTATATTGCTTTCTTGTTTTGTTTTAAGCAAAAGACGGTCTCCTGTCCTATCCAGAATATGAAATTCAAGCTGAATGGAGTCTAAAGATTTTACTTGTTTTTGTGTTAATCTCTTGGTTTGACTAAATATATAGTACAACCTAAGTTAATAAATATTATTTTTATATGCAAAAAAAGATTATGTAGAACATGTGTTAAACCATTATTTATCTCTGCAAAATATTTCTAAGAGCATATGTGCATCTAGGCTAGGAAAGTATGCAAAAATCCCCTAGCATTTTCACATCGAGCCACATGTATTTAACAAACACCACCTCAAAGAGGAACATTACCACCAAAGCACTACACAGTAGGCGGGAACTGAGAGATTTCTAAGAATATATGGGTGTAATTTTCTGTTAACCGAGAGTGATTGACAATTCGTGGAAATCTGCCTTTAAAATAACCTCTTTGCAGCACTCTTAGTTTTACTTGGTGTGAAGGAAACTGCTTGTTTCTTATCCATTTAGCTACCAGAAACTCTTTTTCTTTGCCATCCTAATTGTCTAAATCCCTATGGATATATTATGCAAAATCCATGTTTATTTAATTTAATTTTTTTTTAATACCAGTGTTTTGTTTTGTTTTTCCTATTTGAGAGTTGGTTGAAATAAGATCATGTACAGAAGACTACGGTGTAGTCTACATCTAAAGTCATTATATGCACCTGGGGGATTTTAATAAAATCTGAGGTCCTAGAATTTTAAGATCATTTTCCAAAGGGATGAGTTTTATTTCATTTCATATGCATGAATAAAGAGAAACTAAATTGTGCTGCTAAAAATAGTAATTCCCAAATAAGAAAGAGGACTTAGAAGAAAAAGTCAAGCTGAATTTATTTTATCCACAGAACCTGCTTTAAGGGGGATTATGAAACTATCACTAAATAAAGGCTTTGACGGAGGAGGTAGAGAAGCACTTGAGGGACCCATCGGCCACTTTGGGATACATAGCACATGCGAAGTAAACTTCAGACTTCAGCTATTTGCTTCCTGTTGTCTCCCTGTTAAAATCTTTGTCCATGCCAATACTCTCAGTATGCTGCTCACTGAGATGCCGCTGCTGGGAGCTAGAGGCTGGGAGTGGAATGGGTTGGAGAATGAGTTTTGCTTTTCTTAGACTTTACTGGGTTCCTGTACTTCCCTATTCCTCATCCTGTGCTTGGCTCTGAGTCCAGAGAGGGGATCTTCATATCATGGATCGTGGTTCAGAGAAAGTCTTCATTCTGAAAAACCTGGTTTGCTAAGCCAAATTAGTTTGCCATGAAATTTTCGGAAGTTCACGTCCACACTTTAGATTTCCATCTGTTCTGCCAATGATGTTCTAGACCATTATTCCTGTATGTAATGGGTATACCACTGGTGGTAGAAGAGAGGATTTTAGGTGGTAGTAGATAAATGTTTATTTTGACTGCTTGTACTTAAAAAAAATTTATTTATTTATTTATTTTGGGCTGTGTTGGGTCTTCGTTGCAGTGCACGGGCTTCTCATTGCAGTAGCTTCTCTTCTTGCAGAGCACGGGCTCTAGGTACATGGGCTTCAGTAGTCGTGGCACACGGGCTCAATATTTGTGGCTCATGGGCTCTAGAGCACAAGCTCAGTAGTTGTGGCACATGGGCTTAGTTGCTCTGCAGCATGTGGGATCTTTGTGGACCAGGGGTCGAACCCGTGTCCCCTGCATTGGCAGGCGGATTCTTAACCACTGCGCCACCAGGGAAGCCCCTGATTGTTCTTTTAATGCATATAGAAATATCAGTTTTCCATTTATGACAGTGATGTAAAGTTTCTTCTTTAAATACATTTAAATGAAAAATATGAGCTATTGAAAGATATATTAATAAGAATTCTGGAGGAACTCAGGTATGGTAAAAAAACATGAAACTGGCATGTGAGGATTGGGAAGCACTGTTAAATACTCTAGGCCATCACCTTGCTTACCCTTAGGCCCGTAAACTAGTCAGATTCTCTCAAAAGTCAGGACGTCCTTGGCATTTTGGCCTTTACCTTAAGAATGTCAGGCAATGATGAGGAAATACACCTCAGGAGATTCTAGGAAATCTTTGACGTGGACAGTGGTGATAAATATGAAAGAAGGAGTCACAGGGTATGATGGAAATAGAGGAAAGGATACTGAAATTTAGCAGTTGGGATTTGGAAATGTTTACTGAAAGAAGAAGAATTTACTGGGATGAACAGGAGATAGCCAGGTAGAGAAGAAGAGGAAAGGAACGATGTATTCAAGCTTATTTCTCAAACCACAATTCCCAATTGTGAGCTTTTGGGCTTAGTCTGGAGGAGATGGGAAGAACCAGGCTCTCTGAAACTTCATTCCTGGCATTGAAGTGTATGTAGCTTGATTTTTACTGCTTCCCCTGCAGAGGATGGAACAGGGTAATGGTCTCCTCTATGATCGGTCACACCCAAGGGGAGACAGGGCAACAGCAAAAGAGGTGAACCACCTAAGGGATCACCACTCACCTGAAATAAAGGTGCAGGAATGAGAAGGGATTTCTCCCTGTATTTAATACATTCCAGAAATGTCCGATTTCGCTGTCTGAGAGTGTCTTACAGCAGGGGAACTATGCATTCCTAAGGGGTCTACTAAAACCCCTGCAATACTTGGAGGGGTGATGAGGGAGCAATGCTGGAGATCTTGCTCTTCTCAGCAGAGTTTGCATCTTTCCTTCTTAAGTCAGGCATGTTTGATAGAAAAGTGAACTACTGGCAGCCTCAGCTTGGAGAAAGAGGTTTGAGTTCCTTTTCAAACTTTTTCAGAATGACATAGAACAGGGATGTCTAATAGAAATATAACGTGAGCCACACAGATCATTATAAGTTTTTAATAAAGACATTATAAAAGTAAAAGGAACGGGCTTCCTTGGTGGCGCAGTGGTTGAGAGTCTGCCTGCCGATGCAGAGCACACGGGTTTGTGCCCCGGTCCGGGAAGATCCCACATGCCGCGGAGCGGCTGGGCCCGTGAGCCATGGCCACTGAGCCTGCGCATCCGGAGCCTGTGCTCTGCAATGGGAGAGGCCAGAGGCCCGCGTACCACCAAAAAAAAAAAAAAAAAAAAGTAAAAGGAAAGAGGTGAAATTAATTTTAATAATATATTTTGTTTAATTCAACATATCTAAAACATTTTAACATATAATAAATATGTAAAATACTGAAATGTTTTGCATCTCCTTTCATGTACATATTTGCTCTCTGGGGCATATTTTCCACCTACATACAGAACATGTCAATTAGGATATTAAATTGTCCTTGAAAATAATATTTAGATTTCATAATATTGAAAAACTAAATTTATATATCCAAAATGCCTCAAACATGCTTAAAGTTTTCCAATAACTGAATTAAATATTAGTTTAATATAAAATAATTATACTTATTTTTTCAATTAACTTAAGTTAAACAAAAATAAAATTTCAGTTTCTCAGTTCCACTAGCCATGTGTCGGTACACTATTGCACTTGAGGCTAGTGGCAACTGTATTTGGATCATAGGGTAGAAGAAAAAATCAAAATAAATTTTTGGGGTCACTTTTACTTCCTTTACTTCTGTAATGATTACCAAGGTAGGAATTTCATAGCAGGCTGGGTAATGAAAGCACATTGGACAAAGGCTCAGAAACCCTTGTTCTAGACCAGGCTCCATCATTGATCATGCTCTCCTGTAATTTGAGGAGAATGATACCTGCTTCTCTGCATTGTTGGTTTTTGCAGAAGATGCTTTGGAGATCCAATAATGTCCTAAATGACAAATTTCCGGGGTTTGAATTGTCCTCAGGTATCTTAACCAATGGTTCTCAAATGCTTGTCCACAGACCAAGTGTTTTTTCCCCACATGATTTTCCTCCATATTTTTAAGCTTTTTATTTTCATCAAAACCTTTCTTAAATGAATTTACCAACTCCAATTCCTTCAACAATTTTTCCCCCAGGTCAGGGTTTTAATTTCACTATCATGGTTTTTCTCAAGTGAACATGTTCTTGTTTGTCTCTATTTTTCTTAACTGCAATATCTTGAACTGAATGCACTTAAGATAAGACTTGACCAGTGTAAGGTAGAGTAGGGCAGTCATCTTCCTGATCCAGATACCATGCTTCTATTAATGCAGTTTTTAGCTTTTGTATTTGCTTGCTTTTCAATTTTTTTTTCTTTTTTGGTAGCCATAGTCAATTGACTCATATCAAGCTTATCAGTAACTGAAACCCTTGTTTGCCCTCTTCCTGTACTTGTTTGATTAATTTTGTTGCACTTTCTGAAATGCCTCATTTATTTTGGAAAAAAACAAAAACAAAAAACCCAACAGTTGATCTTGCCTCTACACCTGCCTCTATGTTTTCTTACCTATTTTAAGCCATATTGTGTTCAATTTGAACAGGGGGTGTAAAGGGGCTTGAGAAGTCTTAGGGAAGTGCCTCTCAGACTTTAACAAACACGTATCTATACTGGGGATCTTGTTAAAATGCTAATTCTGATTCAGGAGATCTGGGGCAGGGTCCAAGATTTTACATTTCTAACAAGCTCCCATAGATTACATTTTGTACCAGAAAATCTTGGAGTATCTGAAGGGTTTCCTTACAACTAACCTTCCTTCCATATTTTCTTCATTATCAGATGAATATGTATTTTCTTACTGTAAACCAGCTCTGAGATCCTTTAAAATCTTAGCTGGGGCTTATGTATGCAGAGTTTTGAGATTCTCAGTTCTTTAAGGGAAGGAGCCATGTATACTCTTCTTTTGGGCTACCTCATAGTCTGGTAAAATAAGAGTGTTAATAAATGGTGCTGATTTTTACTGAGTTTGTTTGGCTCCCTGGTGAGAGCTGGAAAAGGCCACAATCATGCAAACCTTACTGAGGAGGCAGGGGCAACTACCACCAACGTGGTTGTCAATCTCTGCAAAATACGTCTTCAATTGACCTTGTATCAGATTTCATTTTTAATTTCCTCAGTTCTAATTCATTTTGTCAAAATTAAAAAGAAGTAAATGCAAAATGTAAATATTGGAGATCATTTAATTTCATCGGTGGGTGGAAGAGAGGAAGGCTGAAAGAAGGTGTGAAGGTTCCGGCACTGGGTGAGGAAACTACTTGTGGAAAACTGAATTTAGTCCTGTTGGAAGATTCGGGGCTCCTCAATGCCGTTTATACTCTCAGATGCAGACCCAAAGTGAGGTAAAAAGTGGGTGCTTTTTCTTCTTCAGAATGGAAATTTGCCCTATTTTTTTTTCCCACTCCTTTCTTTATCATCTCTAGATCTACGTTTTCCCTTAGATGCCCCTCTCCTTCCTCTACTGTTACAGCTTTTTTTCTTCTTAATCTTCTTGGGTTCATCTAGCCTTGTATTGCATTTATCACACTCTGAAAATCTACTGTTTGTCAAAGTGTCTTTCTAGTAATACAGATAGCCCTCACTCGATACCTTTAATGTGGTTTCTGTAGAGTCATATAGAGCAGCATTGCTTTATGGAAATGAATTTGACTGAATCTTCTTCTTCACCAAAGCAAGGCTGATAGGAGGTACAGAAAACCACGTGTACTTCACACTTCCATGTGTGAAAGGGGCCTGTTGGAGTGTTTTTTGCTCTCTACTAAATCTCAGAGGTGGTGCTGAGTAACTGTCAGAGGCATGAGCTGTTAAGAAGTCCCAATTTGGCTGGCTCTGTGCAATCAAATGCAGCCAGCCCTGTTTGTATGTGAAAGGACTGGGTTTTCCCCAAGCTGTTGGTAATGATGCAAGAACAGACTTTCCCCTCTCTGGCTCCCTGGAGTAAAATGGCTGCCAAGGTATTTGGAATAGAACTTGAAAATGTACTCATCACTGGAAGACAGTAACAAGGATCCTTTGATATTTTTGTGTTCACCATGATCACCTAGCATCCACTTCCTTCTTAGGTAAGGATTCTGAAACATCATCGGTTGATGCAAGCTTGTGACCTGGCTACCTCTGCTCAGGATACAATGTGGAGGAGGGGCGCAGGCGGCCCTATTTGGATTGGGAGTCCTTAAGGAACAGAAGTTTACAGAAGAGTTCTAGTGGAGCCCATCAGGGAGCAGAAAGAAACCAAACACAATGGGGAATGGTTAACAATTAAAACCAGCCCTTGCTTGTGTGGTCCTGTGTTTCACCACATCATTCTAATAAAATGGACTGCTGGGAGGAAGAATGGATTTCTGATAGTTTATGAAGCCAAAAACCTGTTGAAGACTCTTTATAAGGTAGTGGGGAAAATGGCAAAACCCTCAAAATTTCAGGGAAGTTACTTAACAGCTCTGATTACCACAGGCCACCAGGCTGTTGGGTCATGGGATCATGGCTGCACGATGAAGAAAATAGGAGGTGGGCTGAGCCAGACTCAGAAACAATTCCAAAATGCACTAGGACTTTCCAGGAGGCTAGTTCTTTTTATTTTTAAAAAAACAAAGCTTATTTATTTTTTTGCATTGAAAATTAACCTATGCTCATTAAAAATATCATAAAATGTCAATAAGAAGAAAAATAAACAGTATAAATTCTGCTTCCACCAACTAGAGTCAACCCGCATTCACACTGTGGTGCATTATTCTTGTTGTTGTTCTCTATGCTTTGAACAAAAACATAATTATGTCCATATGGTAGATATAATTTTGACTCCTTTTTAAATATTAGCTTGTCAAAGTCTATTTTGTGTTGTTTCAAAGTTGTCACGCACAATTTGTCATGTACGTTTTAATGACTGCTTTTGTAAGTTTGAGCCAAAAATTACTTATTCATTCCTATGCTGTTAGGCTTTTTTTTTTTTTTTTTTTTAATAACTACTGAGGCCACGTGTCTTGAACATTTTGGATTAATTCCCCAAAATTAATTCTCGGGGAGGTTATTTACTTTTCTGTGATGGGCAGAGTCTAGTGGATCTATGATTGAATTCTTATGTGATTTAAGAGAATAGTGTTGTCTAGGCCAGTATCTGCAACTGTATTGCCAACCTAGTGGCACTTGAATCACCCAAGTCCCTCTCTGCTCCAGCCTTACCTGCAACCAGCAGGCTCAGTCCTGTCCGACCAGCCCAAGGGAGAGGGATCCTGGGGATTAAAGAAACAGGAACTAACTGCTCTTCTGAGTGCAGTATGCAAATTGATTCAAGAGAGCCCCTGGGACAGGCTGTGCTCAGTGAGCTGAAATCCCCCCTTTTAGTGCTCTTATGGTTAGGCCCTGTGGGGGAATCGGGTTGAGGGGAGTGGGTTTGTTTACTAGCCCTGTAATCTTGGGCAAGTCTCTTAACCCCCCCGAGACTCAGTTTTTCCATCTGGTACTCAACCGCTTGAAGGGTTGATGTAACAATTAGAGAAAATGTTTGTAAAAGAATTAACACAGCGCCCGATCTGTGATGAATACTCAGTAAAAGTTAGCTAGCACCCTCCTCCTCGTTGTTGTTGCTGTGTCCTGCTAACCTCTTTTCCCGAGGCCTTCATTCTGCCTCCCACAGCCCTTCAAATACCCCCAGCCACAGGCTTTCTGGAATCAGGTTGTTTCACCCCCTGATAAAGAATTTTGGCACTCTAGCTGATCCGACCACCAGACTTGCCCACCTCCAGAAAATGACATCTCTTCAGACTGGTTCCCTTTACTTCTACCTGAGCTTACCTGAGCGTCTACTTTTCTTTACTTCTATCTGAGCTTAAACTTTATGTATTGGCTAAGGCAAGAACTTTATGTTTAGGGAGGAGAGTATAATCATGTACTGTATACCATATATCTGTGGTAAATTGGGCCCTATACAAAACATATAGAGAAGAACTGTGTTTATTAACTTTATTTAGAGTCAGGACACCCAACTCTGGTTAGGTGGTAGTTGGATAAGTCAGACCTGGGCAGTGGAAGAACCAAATCACACAAACTAGAAATTTCCACTTGGCTGAGCTGTATAATCTGGGCAGGCCTCAGGTGTGAGTCAGGGGAAGAAATCTGGAAGGACAAATGCCATATCAGAGGATGTTTCATGACTGGTGATTATTAGAGGTCCAGGTTGGAGAAAGGCAATTGTGATGTAGAAGGCCTAACTTAGGATTTGTTCACTGAAAAGGAGGCTAGGAGCAGGAGGAGAACATGAAACAGGAATTACATAGATTTGTGTCATAATAGCAAAAACAACAACTATATTAGCTTAATAATTCTAATAGCTTGCTATATGCCAGTCCCTGTACTTATATTAAGATATTTACATATACTATCCATCCAAATCTCATTTAATAGGTATTAATATCATCTTCATTTTCCTGATGAGAAAACTGAGTCTTAGACGAAGTAATTTGCTCAAGGTTATAGGCATGTAATTAGCAAAGCAGGGATTTGAATTTAGATGTGTTTTTCTCTAAAGCTTGGATTCAGATAAATAGATCTGGCAGCACTAGAAGATTAAATGCGGTGGGGGTTAGGGGGACTGGATGCACAGTGACCACTAATGGAGTGACTTTTAGTATTCAAGAGAGCTATGAGCATCTAAAGTAAGGGAGCTGCAGTAGGGATGGAGAGGAAGATACACATACAAGATCGGGTAGGAAGGTATACTCCAACAGCGGCTTCCAAATCTCGATGAGTATCAGATTCTTTGTGGAAGTTCTGTATATTTATTTTTGAAAGTAGATTCCCACAGCATACCTCAGGCCTTCTGAATCAGAATCTCTGGGGCAGGGCTTCGTATTTATACAAAGCACCCTAGTTCTGAAGCTCTGCCGGGTTTAAGAACCACAGATCTATTGGCCTTGATTTAGATGTTTGGGGTGGAATATGAGAGATGGAAGATTCTAGGACGACATCCAAATTTCTGAATTTTGTGACTGAGTGAATTATGGGCACACTCCACTAAGCTAAGAAATAGCAATAGTTTTGAAGGATAAGATGCTGAGTTCAGTTTTTGACATGTTGAGATGGACCAGTCCTGTGGGGAGTTGGATACCAGAGTCTAAAGCTTGGAGGAGAGGCCAAGGCTGAAAATTTAGATATGGAGGTCATTGGTATTTGGAGGGTGGTTGCTGTATATTTTACATGGAATTTTCAAAATATCCAAACCTTCAATTTTTTCTCAATAATCAAATAGTCACTCTACATCTTAAGTACATTCCCTTTCTGACTCTTTTTCTGACTCTTGACCGAGTCTATTGCTTTTTAAATTTAAGTAACCACTTCTTTATAGCTCCTTCAGAGTCATGCACTGTTATAAGTACTTATTTGCATCATCTCATGGGATTCAAACCAACCACTTGTTAAAGTAAAATTTATTATCCCTATATTTTAGATGAAGAGATTTAGGGAGGCTATGTAATTTGCCTAAAGTAATGTAGAATCAAATGGTTGAGTCAGAATTTGAACCTAAGATTCCTTCTGACTCCAGCTTCAGAGCTTTTTGGCTATTTCACAATAGAGCTGTTCCCAGGTCAGGCAGACAATACTCATATTACCTTTGCAAAAGAAGCAATGCAATCTACCATCAGTAAATTTTACAGGCTAATTCCAAAGTATGCTTAAATACAGAAAAATACATTTAGAAAAAATGAGTTCAATGTTTTTGGAGGCACGGGATGCTTAGTAAATAATACTTATTTAATAAAATGAGTTTATGTGTACTTTCCTGGGACCATTAGGATTGAACTGATCAATGTACCTTTTGAACTCTGTCTAATAGCACATGGAGTAGTTTACATTTTCTGTACTCTCAGAGCAAGGGGGTGGGGAGGGGTATAGTATTGGTTTTATGGCTCAGGAAATTCTGTTGCATGGTTTGGCCTTCCAGGATTTTCCCAACTTTGTGTTGTATATTCAGATTTGGGTTGAAATTAAAATGGGCTCTTGGTAAGCTCAAGTTGAAAATATGTCTCAGCACTAACATTGTTATTCTTTAGATTTGGATAAATACAGACAACTGCCACGTCTTCTTGGTAGCACTGGTAAGTATGAGAAGGCCTGGTTAAAAATATGCAGGCCATTATGAAGATTGGCAGGTTAGAGTTGATACACTAAAAGAAATTACATTCTTTTCCACAAGATGAGTCATACAGCTGAAACTGTGTGGTATATCATCTGGGCCAACAAACATAATAAGGGTATTTAACCTTCAAGTGATAGATATCTAAGATAACACTACACCTAGATGACAACTCAGGTGACAACAGCCCAGCTTTTTTGGAATGGGAACAGAAGAAATGCTAATTGAGCAATTATTTTTTCATAGGGAACTCAAATATGGTAACACTATTAGAGCTTTAATAATCCCCAATAAACTCTGGTTACTGAAATTCAAGATAAAAATAACTTCTACCCGTATGTAAAATATGGAACTATTTGGGCTATGATCAAGGAGAAAAGGTCTGTCAGTTAATTAAGAGTTAGGTAGCTAGAATTTGCCCCCAGATCCAGGTAAGCATAAGGTAAGGGAAAATTCACCTAGCTGTGAAAAGGCAACCTTACCGTCAAGTTTGTTTTCCCTAGCCCCACCCAGCCAATTGCATTCCTATTGCCCAGGTGTGCCTGTTTATCCCCAAGTCCCAGCCACACCTACTCCCTGTTCTAACCCCACACCAAGGAACATATAAAAAGCCCCTCCCTTTAGATCTCAGAGCACATATCTTGGAGTCACTATTGATTCTTGACCTACTTCCCCTTGTCCATCCTGTCTAGACAGGTATACCAACGTCTTTTCTATTCTACACTCGGCACATAGTAGTTGTGAAATATCTGTTTGTGCCTAGATTTGGTTTTGACTCTCGTTTTTCTGTTCTTCCACATCTTAGCTTGTACCTTTGATCTCATTTCAAAACCTCTTGATTTTGTCCTTCGGTATTTGGTTGTGAAGACCCTCAGGAGGCGGGAGAGTTCAACGCAAAGAACACGGGATTTGGGATCAGAAAGACCCAAGTTCAGATCTTTGTTCCGTATTTACCAGTTTTGTAAACTCTAAGAAATCACTCCCTTTATTTGGCCCTTAATTTTATATCTTGAAAATTGGAGTTAAAAATGTCTGTATTATAGAGTTATTGTTGGGATGAAAATCAAAATAAATACAAAGAACTTGGCACCCTTTTGGTGCTCAATCAATATTTCAATATTTGTTGAATGGCCATTTCCTGTCTCCTCATGTCTGCGACCAGATCCAAATTCAGTCATTTATTTGATTCCATTCATTCTGGACTGGGGAATAAAGCCAAGAATTATGCTTAGAAAGCATTTATAACACTAGTAACTCGAGAGAGGTTTATAGACCATCTCATTTACTGGAGCTAAAGCTATCTGTCAGGGCCAGATTAAAACACAGACAAGACCTATGCACAGGTGAGATAAAGGTGCCCCTCCACATATTCCACATGTAAGTTAAAATGTAAAAAAATAAAAATGTCTAACAAAGCCCAATGATGTTCTCTTTTTTTTCCCCATGATGTCTACTCTGCAGCTTTTTAAAAATATCAAATTCTTAAAAACAATAACAACAACCAGTTTTAAAATTGGTCTGAGATTGCCCTTGCAGGCCTTTCCTGCTCACAGTAGCTGAGGCAGGTAGAATAGGGGAGAAGGATTATCAACCAATCAATGTTTTTTAAACCCCTGAGATAAAATTTTTTTGAGAGTTTACTCTATTTGGACCCTTAAAAAAAAACTGGTAGCTTCCATCTTCTGTGTGTATTTTGTCTATTTGGCCCAGGTTTCTATTACTTGTGACACTGAAATAAGAGTTTTCTCCAATATTAATCCTTAGACTTTCTGCATGTCCCAACTTGTTAAAGTCTTGTGTTCATGCAAGCTCATGGCAAACAATGTGGATTGAATACCCAACAGACATTCCCCTCATAATTCCTTGCCAAGAGAACCCCAATACTGTTCAGTTATTAGGCCCATGTTCTTTATTGATACCTCCTTAGCCTCAGTGGGTGAATGAGGATTAGGTTAAGGCGATCCTGGTGTAATTCCTTTTCTGCTTGCTAATGTTTGATTTTATACAGGTGCAATCTTGCTTGAGAAATGTGAAGGCAAGTAATGGAACTTTTAGGTTTCCTTTGCTCTGCAAATGGACAAAAGATTCATACTTTCCTGAATCTGGTCATTGTTGGACGATGACTGGTGCCATGGAAGCTCTCTTGAGGTCATGAGAAAATGAATATGAGGACAAAACTGACATGCTAAGAAAGGCAGAGGAAAATATGGCAAGAACCTCGATCCTTGATGTCACTGAGTCACTGACTGAATCTATGCTGGAACCATTAGAAATCAGTCCTTATTGTTGAAGATACTTTTAGTCATGTTTTCTATTACAAGCATTTAAAAGCATCCTAGGTAATTAATGTTAAAGGCATCTCTCACAATTTTTACTTATTTTTCAGAAATGCTTACTAGAAATTGCTATTGCTGGTTATAAGATTTATTCTAAATAGATTGAATTTTCTAAAAGATTGTCAATCTCTCTAAAAATAAAAGCATGACTTGATTAGCAATTGTTTAGTCTGGTATTTCTCAAATTTCTATTATTTACATCCCAGTTTTATGATTTTGTCATATCCTCGTGTCATCTATACTAATAAAAATATTTTTCTTTAAGTTGTTCCTTCTTTTTAATATTAAATACATCTATTTAAAAATAAACTTTCTTATTAACTAAAATTGAAAACCAGTATTATTTGCCTTAAATAGAAGATAATCATAAAAAGAAATACCATGAACTGAGTAATGTTATTAAATTCTTGCCAGATATAGTTTCCTGTGAAGACTGAGCTGGAGGCCTGCTATTTCTGTTGAAAGGAGACACTAGGGAGGGTTCCTGAAGTGGTAAAATAATCCCTATGCCAACTGGTACTATTTCTTTGCCATAACCGGAAGAACTAAAAAAGAATGTCAAGGGAGATATCTATTACTAGCTGAATTTATCTAAATGTCATGCCGGTGCCTTCTAAAATCGTCTGGTATGCCACCAGCGCTCTGATTGCCCCTAAAACTGCCTTGCCAGATAGCTTTCAAGGGCCTGGCACACTGAGCAATACCTCCTGCAGAAAGGCTTACAGTAACCTTGAGGAGAGGAAAAAAGACCTAAGAATCAGCCTTTATTGTGATTATGAAAGGTCATAAGAAGCCAATGTTGCAATGTTTTATTATACTTGATAGTAAAGCAAAGACAAGTAGTCATTTATTATTCTCTCCATGTCAATGTTTTTTTACCTTTTGGAATCAGTTGCTGCATTGAGAATTTTTGGACAACTATGGTACTTCTACTCAGGAAAATGCACAACTGTACGCACACACACACACACACAATTTTCACAGACAATCAGAAGGTCCACAGACCTTAGACTAAGAACCAGCATTCTATATATTTTACACACGTTCTCCTGCAGCTCACCATGTGACTCAGTTCAATACAAATTGTGGCTGAGAGCAAAACATGGTTTTCTGAATATGTCTAAGAATGAGTAAGAGTAGTAGGTTAATTTAAATGCACTAAACTGGAGACTTACTCTCCCTTAAACATCTACTTTGAATAGACATAGGTTACACTGGTATTGCCTTCCAGGAGGTTTCGAGAGACGAGGCCAGGTTCTATAAAAGAGTATCAGCCAACTCTACAAAGTCATCCTTCTGAAGTTTGAAATACCACTGAATGTACCTAGTAAAATTATCCCTGGGCAAGCAGACTCCCAAGCCTGGGTGGAGTTCATAAGAGTTACTTAAGTAAAATAAACAAAAATGACAGAAACTTTGGATTGCCTTTGTCTGAACTTGAGTGTCTGGATGGATCAGCAAAAGCAGCAAACCACACACCTGCTTGTCAAAGCAAAGAGAAACCTAACAGGCACCTGTTTCTTACACTGTCAACTCAGCGTAAGATCTGCAAAGATCTCTCAGGATTCTAATTTATGATGGCCCATCAGTCCTTAAAAACACCCCCTCCTTTTTTTCCAGCCAAATAGCTCTACCTTTAAAAGGCACAGGATGAGTAGCAAGATGAAATGAACCATTTTAATCTCTAATTTCAAATGATAATATTAAAAACATTCAGTAGTAGGACTAAGACATTAACTATGTAATAAAACCTAGAATAGTTTTTGGACCAAATTTTAATGGGTTATGAAATCACAAATTAAGCTTTTAAATTTTTTTCTCTAAATTTGGTATTAGATTGAGCTAATGGTTAATTTTTTAAATTTGTAAATGATTCAATTAAAACACGTTCCTTCCAAACATTACAAAAAATGGATTTAAAGTATTTGATCTTCAAGAGGAGATCTAATTGGTGATGTTCACCTGATACAATTCTTTACATAACAGATGTTAGAAAAATACTAAAAAACCTTGTAAAAGGTGAGTTGCTCATTATCTTCAAGTTACTTGATTTATACAATATTAAGAACCACTTGCAATTTTCCTTTAGTTTTTAGTTTACTTAACACTTGGTCAGAGACATCTAAAAATATCAAATGTCTCAAAAAATTTTTTTAAGATCGGTAAAGATGAATTTATCTGCTTCACTGGGTTGCGAGCTTAATTCTGTCTCTGGAAGAATTTTAGATTTAACTTCTTAATAATACTGTGGAAGCTGTAACAAAGGCCATAAGTAAAATATTATGAAAATGTTATTTTTTTTCTTTGAAAATTCTTTTTCTCCAAAGCCAACCAAGGCTGACCAAATTAGGTGATGGCAGACATGCTCTAGTGACTTGAGCACAGAATCAGTTTGATGACAGTTAAATTATCATGTTGCCTTTCTCTGTGGTCTGTGAAAATGTAAACTCTCCCCTCTCAGTTTCTTAATCTATAAGGGGGCACTATCCATGCATAACTTTTCTTTACTAGTACTGGAAATGTTCACTGGGTGAACTTTGAGAAGTGCATCAAAACATTCTTGATGAGTGTGTGAGTAATATAGTTTGAATAAAACAAGGCTAACCCTTTCAGAGTTACAGGAAACACAAATTCATTATCCTTCAAGTAACAATAGATAAATATTTGATGACACCATCTGACTAGCAGGGACTGAAATTTATGACTAGGCTGTATGAGATCGTGAAAGTAGACTGCAAGTTCCTTTAAGGGTATTTCAAACTGCTGACATCGATGCTTACATATGTATATATAGCAATCTATGTGTATATATATATGTACACATATATATTTATCAAAGGAGTGTCTTGTTATTTATTTTATTCTCAAGAATAAAACTGTGAGATATTTGAACAAATACTTTGAGTTGGCAACCAGTGATAAATATTTCCCAATAAATAATCCCCTTAAAGTAACAACCAATCTTAAATCTCATTAAAAATTTCACTTAGATTCTTAGAAATAATCTTGGTTCAAGGCAATAAATATGCTGATTTAATCCCAGGATGGTGTTTTTTTTGTTTTATTTACTTTTTTGCGGTACGCGGGCCTCTCACTGTTGTGGCCTCTCCCGTTGCGGAACACAGGCTCCGGACGCGCAGGCTCAGCGGCCATGGCTCACGGGCCCAGCCTCTCCGTGGCATGTGGGATCTTCCCGGACCGGGGCACGAACCCGTGTCCCCTGCATCGGCAGGCGGACTCTCAACCACTGCGCCACCAGGGAAGCCCCCAGGATGGTGTTTTTTAGTGTGATCCCAGGGCTACCAACTCAAAGTCACTTGAGAGCTGGTTCAAAGTGTAGGTCTCTGGGTCTTGGGACCCCATGACTTTCCTATTGACCAGAATTACTGGGTGGCTCCCTGCTATCTGAAATTTTAATAAATGTCCCAAATGATTTTAGGCACTAGAAGGTTGAGACAGTTGTGCTTGAGGATAGTCTCTGGGGACTCAATTAATTTCTCTACCTCAAGGAAGTAAAAGAGTCAAGATTTTCTATTTCTTATAGTCCTGGAGGGCAGATGGCAGGTTTGTTTTTTTGTGGGTTTTTTTTTTTGTGAAGAGAGAAAATTGAGCTGGAAATATCATCACCATAATTCTTACTAATCCCCTCCTGTTGCTTATCATCACCATCATTATAGCTGCTATCATTTACTGAGCATTTACCATATGCCAGGAACTGTGTTAATTGCCTTTCGAACATGATCTCATTTAATCTTACAATGGGTTTTATGATTACCAGGTTAAAGTAAAGGAAATGGGGGCTTCAGTTCATACAGCTGGTACAGGACAGGGCTGGGAAATAAACTGTATGGTTTCTAACAGTGGCTTTCAAATGGTTGTGATAACCTAAAGACAGAACTAACCGGGTGGAGGCAAGAGAGAAATGACATTTGTTAAGCACTTTCCATCATCCAGATATTTTACATGCATGGTTATATTTATTACTCTCAACAAACCGTGAGGTATCTATTACTATCTTCACAGTACAGATGTCAAAACTGAGACTCAGCAAATTCACCCAGAGTCTCTGCTAATAGTGGACGGGCTCAGATAAAACTCTTTGTCTTTTCTCTATCCCTCCTTCTCCACCGAACACTGGCTCTACGTTAGAGTCAGATTGCATAGGTTCAAATATCTACTCTGTCATATATCAGTTTTGGAATACGTGTTATTGACAAACAACTCAATTTCCCTGTGCCTCAAGTTTCTTCATTTGTAAAACAGGGATAATATTGATATGGATGTCATAGGGATTTTGTGAGGATTAAATGAGTATATGTATATAATGAGAATCACTTAGAACAGTGCCTCATATAAATCTAGCACTCTACAAGTATAATAATAATTATTAAACCTTGACAGTGGAAATTAGATGGCAAAATGGAAAATGACTAATTTAGGGAAAACAAAAAGAGAATCAGTTGTTTCCAGTTTTTTTTTTTTTTTTTCTTCCAGATACACCATAACTTGTTGAACAGGACCAGGGTAACCAGGGTTGGAAGAAACCCTTGCAGAGAGTGGTAGGTGGCCATGATCACAATTAAGAAAAGAGACACTTGGCAGGGGAAACTGCACTGGGCTTTGAGCTCTTGTTTATGAAAAGGAGACTGAGTGGTCATTGTAAAGACTCTGATTTGATCTATTGCTTTTACTTCAAAAGCCAACAAAATCATGATCATCACTGGAAAAATTTTGAAAATTAGACAAAAATATATTACCCTTCATTTGTATAATGGTAGGAAGCTTATGTTTGTCCCTAGAATACTGTATGGTTTTGGCCTTTGTAAGCTTCTTACAGGATAGTTTAGATAAAGGTAAGATCTGAAGGGAAAATTTTAAAAAAAGATGATTATGAGCATGCCTCATCAGACTTAGGACTCTTCAATCTGCAGACATGACAGGTGGGACGACAGGAAGAAATCACAAATGAACTTATCTATGAAATAGAAATGGACTCACAGACATAGAGAACATACTTGTGCTTGCCAAGGGGGAGGGGGAGGGGGGAGGGATGGAGTGGGAAGTTGGGGTTAGCCGTGCAAACTATTATATATAGAATGGATAGACAACAAGGTCCTACTGTATAGCACAGTGAACTCTATTCAATATCTCGTGACAAACCATAATGGAAAAGAATATACATAAAACAAGAATGTGTATATATAACTGAATCACTTTGCTGTACAGCAGAAATTAACACAACATTGTAAATCAACTATACTTCAATTTTTTTTAAAAAAGATGAATGAGATTAGAACCCACCATCCGTCCATCCATCCATCCATCCTTCCATCCTTCCATCCATCCATCCATAGCTAACTGTGTGCTAGGCATTATGCTAGGTACTGGAGATGTAATAATGAGAAAGCAGACATGCTTTCCGCTCTTATTGAGGTTACAGACTAGTGTGGAGACAGATGAATGCCTATTACAATATAGTATAGTGGGTGCTATGGAAGCAGCACTCAAATCCATGATCTACATGCTATGACTGACTTTCCCAAAACTTAAATCTGATCTTGTTATTCCCTGTTTAAAATCCTGCAGTGGTTCACAGTCATGCCTTCAGGTTGAAATCCAATATCTTTAGTGTGACCTCACATGATCCTTCATCATCTGCCTCTGGCCATTTCTCCAGTCTCATCTCATCTCTCACCATGATGCTGGCCCTGTCTCCCCCTTCTTCCATCCATTCACAGGGAACTATCTGGAGTTATTAAAATGCCCTGTTATTTCAAGACTTAGAGCCTTAAAGTTTTTCTGTGTTTTGTGACCTCTGCCCTTCTCCATCTGGCCATCTCTAGCTCATTCATCAGACTATTCTACTATTCTGGCTCAAGCACCAAATAGTAAATATACTGCATCAGTATCTTTATGGTTTGTTGAGAAATCGGCTGTTAATGGGCTTTACCTGATTGCTCTAATAACCCTCCCTACTTGCCCTGCCCCCTTGTTAGATTCTGTGCCTTTGCTTGCTGGCTCCCATAGCTCCCTGAATTTATTTTTCTTTGCCTGCTGGGTTGGCAGTGTTTGTGGCTGGTACAGTGTAGAGAACTGACTCAGGCTTCCCCTTCTCTTGGTTTATGTGGTCAGACACAATCTTGTGCTCCCAGCCCCATCTAAGACCATCAGGAGTTTCTGTGCTCTTCCCCAGCTCATTCTTAATCTTCCTGCTAAATTTTCTGCATTGTGTATACATGACAGCTGGGGTCAGAGTGACAGTAATTTACTGGGCATGAGATGGTGAATCTGCTGTTTCTACTGACTGACTCATTGGACATCTCTGTTTTCTTGCCCATGTGGATAGCTTCAGTAATGGCAGTGGGCAGACAGGGACTTGGGAGTGGACAGCACAGTGATTAAACTGGGGCCATTCATATGAGAGTTTAAGGACTTCAGGTCACCAACTCAGGTGATGGATGCCTGAGAAAAAAATCAGAGAAAAGGAGAGAGGACGTGGGTAATCCGGGCCGCAATTAAACTTGCCAACGAAATGGTCTATTATTCTAATATCCACATTTGGCAAACTTTTAATAACCTTGTACTTATAACCTTATCATTTATGTGATGAACAAACCTCCTGAAAGAACTAGTTATAAAGCCCAAACTACCTCCTTATACTACCAGCTCTCGATTTCTAAACAGACTTAGCCTTAAAAAAATGCAGATCTTGCTCTGTATCTGAGCCACGACCCTAAAATGGAACATTTTTGCAATTCTGAAAGTAACCTTTTCATTTAAAATGGAAGGCTCTGTAGGGAACATATCAGTCATTGATGAAAAACCAGTAGGACACAATAGTGCTGAAGACTTACTAGTCTGCTGTTTGCAGATTTCTTCTGATTTCCAGGCAACATACTGAAACCTTTGCAGATCTTTCAGCCTGGTTGCGATTTCTTTGCCCGTGGTCGGTCCTTCACTGTTTTAGTCATGCAGTCTCTTTGTGGTTCCCTTTAGAAGGAGTTGAGGTTGTGAGTCAAAGCTTTAATCTTTTGATTATAGTTCAGAATTGTGATGTGAGGAATTAGTAAAGTCCCTTTTTCAACATACTTGTCTACTTGATTGGAATTCTTCTGGGCAAACTTAGAAGGTCAAAATGCCCCTTTAGTTATTGAGTGAAAAAAGCAACATTCAGAACAGCGTGTGTGTGTGTGTGTGTGTGTGTGTGTGTGTGTGTGTATGTGTATATATACACATACATTAAAAACATGGTCCGTTTTGTGTCAAAAAGAAGGGCATATAATATGTAGTTATAAGTGCTTGTACTTGTGTTAAAAATAAAACATGGGAAGGATCTAAAAGAAACTATTAAAGGTAATTACCTACAGGGTTTGGAGGTAATGATAAAAGTCCATGCAGTATTACAACACGTTAGTGGTGTGTTTGCTTTCAGGTTATATATATATTTAATATTAATTAATTAATTTATTTATTTTGGCTGTGCCAGGTCTTAGTTGCGGCACATGGGACCTTCATTGCAGCATGCGGGATCTTTAGTTGCGGCATGTGGGCTTCTTAGTTGCAGCATGTGGACTCTTAGTTGCAGCATACATGCGGGATCCAGTACCCCAACCAGGGAATCGAAGCCGGGTCCCCTGCATTGGGAGTGTGGAGTCTTACCCACTGGACTACCAGGGAAGTCCCTCAGGGTATATCATATCTGTTCAATAGCATGGACTGTTCCAGTCACTCTAATGAAAGTTGCTATGTTGAGAGCACCATCTCTATGCCAGTGCCTTCAGATGCTACCTTCATTTAATCCCTTCAGCAGTCCTTCTAGGCAGCTAATAGTGTTCATGTTTTTAGATGAGGAAACCAAGCCTTGGAAACATTAACTGACCAAGCTAAGATCAGAGAGTTAGAAGTGTTACAACCCATAACTGGCATTTTCTGACTTCAGACCCAGTGTACTTTCCCCTATATTGAGCTGACCACACCTTCATTATTGCAGATGTGATGATTATCCAGGGGCCAAAGTACACAACTATTCAATAAATATGTGTTAAATGCTTACCATGGACTAGGCACTGTGGCAATCCCTTGTGACTTGAGAAAAACAAGAATAGTGAAGACAGACAAGGAAACAATGAAGCCTAATACTGGGCAGAAAGTGCTTTTGATGGAATTAAGCACAGAGGGTGGCATCACAGAAAGAACATTTAACTGAGCTGGGGAAGTTCATGGCAGTTTTCCCAGAGATGAGTCTTGGAGGACACATGGTATTTAGCTAGGAGGAAAGAGGGTCAAGCGTAATCCAGGCGGGGCGAACAACACATACAAAAGCACAAGGTTTTGAAAGAGCACTACGTTTTTGAGGAAGAGTCAATAGTTGGGCATGTCTAGAGCATAGAATAGTGGAGAGAAATGAGGCCAGAAAACGAAAGGGTCTTGTAAGTCACACTAAGATACTTGAACTTCATCCTGTAGCGATGGAAGACCATAAAGAATTTTTAATAAAGGAGTGAAAAGATTAAACCTAGAGCTTAGAAAGATCACTCTGAAAGGAGACTATAAATTGATCATTTAAAAAAAATTGAAGTATAATTGATTTACCATATGGTGTTAGTTTCAGGTGTACAGCAAAGTGATTCAGCTATACACATATATAAGTATATATTTATATTTTTTTGGGGAAATATAAATATGGAAAATATTTATATTTTCCATTATAGTTTATTACAAGATATTGAATATAGTTCTCTGTGCTATATAATAAATCCTTGTTGTTTATCTAGAGACTATGAGTTGAAAGGGAGCCAGGTATGATGTTGGAGAACTGGTTGGGAGGATGTTATATCAAATTTTATTGTTTCTAGATGCATATATATGTATTTTAAACATATTTTCTGAAATTGGGATGCATCTTACAATCAACAGTATGTCATAATTTAATTGGCAGTATTATTTTCTCTCTTAATGGCTCCCGAATACCAATGTGTCTTATAACTGACAGAATCTCAAATTAGATGAAATACTGGGTTGGCCAAAAAGTTTGTTCAGGTGTTTCTGTAACATCTTACAGAAAACCCAAACGAACTTTTTGGCCAACCCAATATAATGGTCCAGGCAAGAGGTACTGAGGGGCCAACCCAGTTTCCTGGTAGTGGGATAGTAAAGAGGGAAAAGACTTGAGTGATACTTAGATTTTAATATGGTATTGATTATTAAGTAAAAAAAGAAATGTGCAGAATACTACAAGTTGTGGAATAAAAGGTAGGGGTATGGGCTTCCCTGATGGCGCAGTGGTTGGGAGTCCGCCTGCCGATGCAGGGGACACGGGTTCGTGCCCTGGTCCAGGAAGATCCCACATGCCGCGGAGCGGCTGGGCCCGTGAGCCATGGCCACTGGGCCTGCGCATCCGGAGCCTGTGCTCCGCAACGGGAGAGGCCACAACAGTGAGAGGCCCGCGTACCACAAAAAAAAAAAAAAAAAGTAGGTGTGTGTGTGTGTGTGTGTGCATTGGGAGGTAGAATATACACACACATATATATATTTCTGAAGATGTATAAACTGTCTCTAGAATGATACACAAGAAACTGATAATGTTGATTGCTTCCAGGGAGAGACATTGGGTGGCTGAGGGAGAACAGAAGAAAAAATTTCCACTGTGTTGCATTTTGTACATATATTTTGAACTACATGTATTATGCCCTTAAATATTTAAAAAAAGGAGGTGTTTGGTAGGAGAAATTGATGAATTTGTTGATAGATTGGGTAATGAGATAAAGGAGAGAAAATGTTTTATATGTCATGTTTTATTCTTTTAATGATTCTCTAGCTTTTTTTTTTAATTAAAAAAATTTTTTTATTAGAAAGCATTGGATTGTGCACTTAAAATGGCTGAATTCATGGTATATAAGTTATATTTCAATAAAGTTGTTTAAAAAAAACAACTAGTGTAACAATTTCCACAATAGTTTTAGAACATTTTCATCCTCATGTCCATTTAGTTAATCCTCATTCCCACCCCAGCCCCAGGCAACCACTAATGTCTGTTTTTAAGGCTTTACCTCTTTTGGACATTTCCTATAAGTGGAATCATATAATATGCAGTGTTCTGTGTCCCGCTTTTTTCACTTAGTATAATGTTTTTTAGCTTTATAAATGTTATCACATATTTCAGATGGACTTCATTCTTTTTTATGGCTGAATAACATGCTATTATATGGATATACCACATTTTGTCTATCCATTCACCAGTAGATGGACATTTTGGTTGTTTCTGCATTTTGGCTATTATTAACGAAGCTGTTTTGAACATTCATGTTCAAGTCTTTGTGTGAAAGTGTTTCATTTTGCTTGGGTAGACACCTAGGAGTAGAATTGTTGTGGTGAATGGAAAATCAATATTTAAGTTTAAGAAACTATCAAATTGTTTTCCAAGGTGGCTGTATCATTTTACATCCTCACCAACAATATATGAGGTTTCCAGCTTCTTAGCATCCTTATCATTACTTGGCAGTGTCTGTCTTTTGAGACATGATCCTAGTGGGTGTGAAGTGATACCTCATTATGGGTTTGATTTGCATTTCCCTAACGACTAATGATATTAAGAACATTTTCACATGCTTGTAGGCCATTTATATACATCTTGTTTTGTGAAATGTCCATTTAAATCTTTTGCTCATTTTAAAATTGGGTTGTTTGTCTTCTTCTTATTGTGTTGTTAGAGTTCTTTGTATCCTTAACTTTGACTAAGGATCCTTGTCCACCGATAAGGAGACTCATTTCTCTATCCATTCCTGAAAATCTTAAATTCCTCTACCTTTTAGAGGGACCCTTCAAAAATTTCCCCTGCTTATTTTCAGAGTATTTCCATGAAAACACAGGGGTCATTTTGAAAACTGATCACAACTCTTTCCTCACTGCAGACTCAACGAGAGTTACAATATAAATTTTTGCATTACTTTCATTTTTGTAGTGCTTCCAAAGCTCATAACTATCTTCATAGTCAGACTGAAAAATTCAATCTAGTTATGTCTTACTTTGTAGTGCTCCAGAGGACACTTACTGTCTGGAATTAGGAAGTAGGTAGCTCTAAGATGTGATAAATGATCATAGAAGTAGCAACTTTTAACAAACTAAATACAGAGGCTGTGTCAATATTAAATTATATCTCAGTTTTATCTTATGTTTTATCTGACTTAAATACCAATCCTTTTAGTAAAATATATTTTAATGCTCTGTGATAAAATAACCACCAAAAATGGCTTTTGATTTTTAATTCCCTCTGATGAATAATTTTTTTCTTTTATTTTTCCTCCTAAAGTAATCATGCAGTCGTTCTCTACTGTATAGCACAGGGAACTCTACTCAATGCTCTGTGGTGAAATCCAAAAAAGACTGATATGTGTATACATATAGCTGATCCACTTTGCTGTACAGCAGAAACTAACACAACATTGTAAAGCAACTATACTCCAATAGAAAAAAAAGTAATCACACATTGTATTGCAGAGTCTCTACCCCTAATCCTCTTCAAATCTCTCTCTCTCTCTCTCTCTCTCACACACACACACACACACACACACGCACACACACCTTCTAGATTCTAAATGATCAAGGGTCCAAAAATTTCTCTGCCTATATCAAGGGTGGGAGAGATTTCGAATGTAGGTGGCCTAGGCTGGCAGACAGGGTTAAGTAGGAGGGAAAAAAGGTCCTGTTCTTAGTTCTGTTGTGAATGGTCTGTGGCACATGCCTTAAATACTGTTAGAAGGGTCAGTGGCTCCAGAGGCTGCAACTGGCCACTTGTGGTCATAATTCAGACCTCAGGCATATTTGGTTGGGCCAACAGAGTGCAGTTAGCCTGTTTGATTTTTGAACCAACACTTAAAATGCAGGAGGTTGAAAATAAAAATGCAATAAAAATGGGAAGATCTGGCCATACTGGGCTCGTTTTCACACAGTACCAACTGGATGGGTCTGAGTGATGTGTACTTCTTTCGGCTAGGATGTTTGTTCTCACTCTTGCTATAGACTGCTTGCACTCTCTGTTGTTTCCCTGCTTTGAGATGAAAGTTCTATGGGCTGCTAAAACTAGAATTTCCCTATCTAGACTGCTTGCTCATTTCATTACTTGTATGGTTCCTATAAGGCATTTGCATTTGTAAATGTTTTCTATGGCTGCTGTAACAAATTACCACAAACTTGTCTCCTTTAAGACAACAGAAATGTATTCATAGTCCTGGAGGCAAAAATTCTGAAATCAAAGATGTCGGCAGGGGCTGTGCTGCCAGCAGAGGCTCTAGAGGAGAATCCATTCCTTGCCTCTTCCAGCTTCTTGTGGCTCCAGGAGTTTCTTGGCTTGTGGCTGCATCACTCCACCTCTGCCTCCATCTTTATAGGACCTGTCCTCATCTCCCTGTGTCTCTCCTCCATATGTTTCTTACAAGGATAGTTGTCATTGGATTAAGGATGATCTCATCTCCATATCTTAACTTTTCCCAAATAAGCTCATATTCCCAGGTTCTGGGGATTAGGACATGGACATTTCTTTTTAGGGATCATGATTTAGCCCACTACAGTAACCAAACTAGAGGATCCTGGAGGACATTCAAACAGAATAGGGAGTTGAGGCTGGTGTCATCCATCAGGATAGAGAAATGGAATGAGGACAAGACCATAGAGAGCATTTCTGACTCAGGTCTTAGTGTAACAAGCGAATCAAACAGCCTCAAATCTGGGGTCCCCACATTTTAGCAAGTTGAATTAGGAGACACTACGTTTCTGTGATTCATCAATTTCACCTTGGCTTAACTGTACTGGTTTAATTGGTTGCTTGACCTTGGCAATGATTATCTTAACTAGGTATATAAGCTACCATCTGTGTAAACTTTCAGTCGCCTAAAACTACAAGAATCATCTAAAAGGTAAAACAAATATGAACATTTTAATTAACTGACAACTAAGACTCTCTTTTCTGCTCAGTGGAAAGATGGTGGGAGAGGAGATGTGAAACTATGTAACAAATAAAAATAGGTACTCAGAGACTAGCTACTGGGGGGCAGGCAACTCTGCCTCATGAGCACCAGAAAGCCAATCCTCTCAGAAAGCTCCTAGTGGTCTATTTTCTTGGCATCATGGAAAGTTAGGATAGAAAGGGCTGCAGGGATAGTTCTAGCTCTCATCTGAGGCTTCAGCTGGAACAGTCAGAAATGTGCGGAAAATTGAGGTAGATTAAATGTGAGGAGTACAAACGGCACACAATCCATCTAGAATCTAGAAATTTTTCTAGTGCCTGTCTACAGATTTCTTTCTGCATTCTGGTGTTTCCCTTCTAGAGAAAACTTGTGTGTGTTGTGTGTGTGTGTGTGTGTGTGTGTGTGTGTGTGTGTTAAAGAGGGGTGCCTGGAAAACCATACTCGGTCTCCCCAGAATCCAAACCTTAACTGGGCAATTATATTGGTATCCCCAGAGACACATAGCTGGAAGAGTTTAGCGTTCCCCTGCGGAGATCTGATGGGGATTTTCTTTGCTGGAGCATGGTAACCAGGGCAGCGAGAAGCCCTGGAGGCTGGTCAGAGGCTAACCCAAACAGCTTTGCTTAATTCTGGGCTACTGCTGGGGGCTGCGGGGAGCGGCTGGCAGAGAGAAGTAGCTGACATTCTTGCCTGCTGACATCAAGCTGCAAAGCTGCTGCCCTCTGGTGAGTCAACGGCAAAAGGCCCACATCGTTCGAGATCTGCTGCCCAATCAGAGAAGATGGTGCCACGCCTCAAAAATCTTTCTAACCCTCAGCATTATGCAGCCTTCGAATAGCTCCTTCCAGAGAAAGAATGCAGAAATGATTAAACTCATAAGCAGCATAGAATCTACAATAATAAGATAAACTCCACATTCACTTTTAAAGCAATTTAGAACTATAGAGAGCCAGCACCCTGGATTTTACTCATTTAAAAAATTATTTAAACTTTTTCTTTTATGCTGAGGCAAGAGGGCATACTGAAGGACTCACTGGTGCTTTGCGGTTTTTGGGGTATTAAAATTGAGATGCACTGGAATGACATTGATATCCTTAGATAGCACTGAGTTCCAATGGCAGTTATTGGAACTCAGCCAGCATATCTAGATTTTTTTTTAGCTGTTATAATGAGAATTTTAGGTATAATAATGTATATATATAAATTCTATGGTGAAAATGAAAATTAAGTGTAGAATACCTCATCTTATTAATCAAGTTTGTGTTGCTGTTTAGTAATTTCTCTCAACTTCTCTCTGTTGAGTAGAAATCAGTGGGGAAATATCACGCACAAGGCAAGAGGTGAATTATCTGCTTAGTGCAGCACAAACCTGCTTGTCAGGAAGAGCAGAGTCCCTTCCACAGCATTGCCACCACATGGCATTGGCATATCGTGGAGTCCATAAAAGGGACTGACATTGTAAAAGATTAACTGGTTTTACTTGGCAAGGTCAGGTACCTGGATGGCATGCTATAAAATGGTTAGAAGAGGAAAGAGAATCTGTAGTTGGAGGCCATCTGAGATTTTGGCACTGGCTTTCCTTACAGTCCTGCCACCTGGTTTGGATTTTCAGGAGTAAAAAGTTTCACTTGACCAAGTGAGCATGCTCTCTGCATGGCTGTGGTACTACAGCACCACTAGGAAAAGAGAGAAGAATTGGACCTGAAGAAAAGCATGCAGCCAGCACACTATGACTGCTTCCCATAGGACTGGAGATCTCTATCATCTTTCCTCTCCTACATGCTGGACAAAAAGAGTTGAAAGGGAGGCTAGGTTATACATACTTATTCATTCATTCATTCATTCATCCATTTGTTTGTTCATTTGTTCATACATTTATTCAATTAATAAAAATAGTTTTTTTGCATATCCCAGGTGGCAAGCATGAGGATACACTGTTATTGTTCGGAAGAGGAAACAGAGAAAGAAATAGATAATTGCAATGAAATATAATTAGTGCAGTAATAACAGCAATATGTACTGAACTCTAATTAAATACCAGGAACTTTGCTCGGAGCTATAAATGAACCCCTACAATACCAAGATAGGGGTTTGGCTATTACTCCCTTTTGGAGAAACCGAGGTTGAAGAGATTAAGACCTACAACCTGGAAGCAATAAAAAAAAAAAAAAAAAAAAAAATTAAGCCGAGACACTTTGACTTGAAGTTTGGGTCCTTAACCACACGCTCCCAGATTTGGGGAAAGATGACTAAAACTACAACAATGATTAAAGATGACTAAAACTACAACAAAAATTACCTACAGTGACCCTTGAAAGCAAAATAACTCTCTAAGTGAGGGTATTGGTGCTGGCTGGGGAATCAGGGGCTGGTGGTGATTTGTAGGCAGAGGTAGCTGCATATTTGAAGGCCATGGGAGGTGTGTTGTCAGGGGAAATGAAAGTGATTAAACAGTGCTGGAGGTTTCTGTGGGTGATCTGGTTTTTTATTGGTGCATAACAAAACATTCCCAAACTTAGCGGCTTAAATAATCATGATCATTTATTTAGTTCACAGATCTGTAATTTGGTCAGGGCTTGGTGGGGACAGCCCCTTTATATTCTATGCAGTGACTGCTGGGCCTGCTTCAAGTATGACTGAACAACTGGGGCTTTTCAAGCATTTCTCTCTTTACGTGATCTCTTCACGTGGTGTCTCAGGCATGGCAGCTTCAGGGAGCTGAACTTACATGGAAGCTTAGGCCTCTAATAGTGCATACTCCAAAAGAGACTGCCAGATAGAAGGCAGTCTATGACCTAGCCTCAGAAATTACATAGCCTGACTTATGTCAGACTCAATTAGTTGAGGCAGTCAAAATGTCCTGCCCAGGTTCAAGTGGAGGGGACACAGATTCTACCTCTTAATGGAGAAGTAACAAGGTTCTGGAAAAGCATATAGGGACCAGAAATACTGTTGCATAATTTTTTGGGAAATAAAGTACGGTAAAGGCAACATAGTTAGTCATGAAAAAACAGAGTTGGAGTATGATGGGCTTTGATTTCAACTATGGGCTTCACCACTTATTAGCTGGATTACTTTGGCCAAGTTGCTTAACTATTTTTTGTGTCTCAGTTTTCTTATCTGTAAAATGAGGAAGCTAGTACTGATCTTATAGAATTGCTAATGGTTAAAGAATATATGTAAATTCTTTGGCATTGAGGACTGGCACACAGTAGGTACTTCATAAGACCTGTGATTATTGATGGGCTAGTAGCAAGACAGATAACTGCAGAGGGAGAGTGGGCCAAGTTGTGGAAGGGCTTTCATAGCTAACAGTAAGTTGGCGAAACCATAATAGCGCTAATAGTCAAAAGTTACTGAAAACTAGGCACAGTGCTAAGCTCTTTCAAAGAAGTATCTCATTGAAACTTCACAGCAAACCTATGGAGAAGGACTATTGTTATACCGTTTTATAGATGAAGATATTCAGGATCAAAGAGGTTAAGAAACTTTCCTAAGTTGGTAAGTAGCAAAGACAGGATATGAGTCAAGGTGATTGCGTTATCAAAGCCTGTTCTAGGATAGCTTGGATTTTAACCTGAAGGCTATTGGAAGGTACTAAAAAATTTTAAACTGGTCAGTCCTATGGTCAAACTTGTTCTGTAGAAATCAGTGTGGAAAACAGATCAGGGGCTGGCAGCGGGGAGAGTAGTTAGGAGATGATTGCTCTAGTCCAGGTGAGAAATTTTGAGACATCTGAAATAATGAAGATATAAGTAGTGTGGGAGACATAAGAAGTGGAGGAGGTCCTAAGAAGGTAGTGGCAGTCATCCTTGATTTTTGATTGGACGTGGAAAGAAAGAGGGAATTTCTGTCATCATTTGTCAGCTCTGAGTGCAGGCACTGGCATGTGCATTATTACTCAGGGCTCTAAGTAGAGAAAGAAAACAACCCCCCGGGTGCCTTCTAACCTAAAGCATATTTCCTAAGTCCTTCTACTCTCAGTCTAGACTGAAAACAAACAAAACAGACTCCTCTTGAAGCTCTCAGATCTCTCACCTTGCAATTCTAGCTTTCAAATTCCATGCCGAGTTTCCTTTCCCACATCCTAAACCCTTGTACTGGGGATTACAATGATCGTTTGTGTGTACGAGGTAATTGTTCCTTCCACATCAGGGGCCTTGGGAGGATGACCTAAGGCTGCTTTCTCCTGTCCTTACTTCCTCTACCCAGCACTGTAACTACACATGCAATCTGCTGGTTCTTATAAAGGATGCTGACTGGTGCTGTGATGTGGTCTTCAGGAAGCCAGGGGGATCTCCAAACGAGGTACCTATTGGCTGTGTCATTTGGTTTCATGTGAATTTCCTTTGGAGGGACAATATGTGCTTTGAAGGACAGAGAAAGAATATGTGTCATTAGATAAGGCATTCCACTTTTCTGATTATGGACTTTAATCTATTGCTGGGTCAAGGTCTGAGAAATAAACTGGCCCTCGATGAAAAAGTTAACTAAAATAAGCGAAGAAACCAACAGACAACCCCTTAAACCTAGTTTTTCTGCATGAAAATATCTGTCTTTTCAAATTATTTTCTTTAAATTAGAATAATTTCTGAGATGAAAAAACATTGTTGTGATCTTTTGTGATAGATATATTTACTGTTATTTACTTGTTTAGACCTTCTATGTTTGTCCTTCTCTGTTTCCTGTATAATAGGATTAATTTCTGAAAAGTAACTTTATTCTGATGCTACGTTTTGAATAAATTACTGCCTCTCTCAATGGATAATGGAGGTTGAAATTTTGAACAGTTTTTGTCCACTGACTGGTGCATTTAGATATAGTGGACGCTCCATTTAACTCAGTGTTTCAGACAATAAATCACCTGAGGAGAGACGATTATTCTCACTGTTTGAACACATGTCTATGCACATTGCTTGGTCATTTAATAGATAGTTATTAACTCTGCCATTCACTGTCAGTCTCTGAAGGTGTAAGCTAGTTCAGCTGTACCAGTGCATGAGGTCACTGGATGCTCACACAGTTTGGTCACACTCCTGCTTTACAATCTCAAATCTAGCTTCCCTTAATAATCAGGGAGGCTTAAACTTGGCTTTGCCCACTGAATTATTCCTTTCGAGAAATCATCCACTGCACTTCGATTACATGTCAATGATTTTTACTTATAAAGAACAACAACAAAAAAAGAACTATTTTATGATTCAGAAACTTCCCCTAAACGGGAATTTCCAATGAAACATTAAATTGGTGAATGGTAATGAGCAAACTGATGAGGTCAGACTTTCTTGTTATGAAAGTATGTTATGTATGCTACTACGAGCCCTGTAAAGTGGCAAGAGATTAGAATATAAAAGTTAGAGAAGGGTCTGGTTTCTGCTTTGAGGTCTTTTTGCTTGTTTCAAAAAAAGTTCCCAAACCATCAAACATCAGACAAAAGCTACTTTTCCATTAATTAAACCTTGTATTTAGGGGATTATTTTTCTTTTGTCCCAGAAGAAAACCTCTTGCTTGGGACAGCTTCAGCAATTTAACCACATTTTCCAAACATATAGAGCAAATAAGAGGCAATCATTCATCAGTCATAAAGATAAGCCAAGGAATGGGAATACTTCGGTAGGTCACGTCACCTGACAGAAACTTTGGACTGATCCTTTCCTGGTTCAAGAGTTCAACCATAAGACCTACTTTCCCTATCAGCTGGCTCAAGCTGATAAGGTCCTGAAGCAAGCAAGATTCTTTATGAGCTTTTATTTAATTGTCCTTACGATATAAAGATTGGGGGTTAGTCTGCACAGAGTTACTTCTGGTTGGTCTATTTTTCTTTTGAATAAATCACTGTCTCCCTGATTGGACAAGGTAAATGGAGTTTGAGTAAATACTTTTTTTTTTAACATCTTTATTGGTCTATAATTGCTTTACAATGTTGTGTTTGTTTCTGCTGTATAACAAAGTGAATCAGCTATATGTATACACATATCCCCATATCCCCTTCCTCTTGAGCCTCCTTCCCACCCTCCCTATCCCACCCCTCTAGGTGGTCACAAAGCACTGAGCTGATCTCCCTGTGCTATGCAGCTGCTTCCCACTAGCTATCTATTTTACATTTGGTAGTGTATATATGTCCATGCCACTCTCTCACTTTGTCCCAGCTTACCCTTCCCCCTCCCCGTGTCCTCAAATCCACCCTCTACATCTGTGTCTTTATTCCTGTTCTGCCCTTAGGTTCTTCAGTAGCATTTTTGTTTTTAGATTCGACAATGTTCATTGCAGCACAATGAGTAAATACTTTTCATCAAATTTCTGGTGCCCAGTACAGAGCCTTTATCTCTAATAGGTTTCCTGTGAGTACTTACTGAAGAAAATAATTATAAAGCTAGCTTTGGACTGTTGATTGGTTAGGGATAAACATGATTCAAGAGCAGAATAATCAAGTAAGAGCAAGTATTGTACTGTATGCCCATCAAATGGATTTGTTGCAGGTGATGGAGACAAGGGTAGGTTTGAAGGTGCCAGACTTCTCTGAAATTGCATATGTTATCTGCTATTAGAATGGGCTGAGTCTGCCTTCTTTCCAGGAATTTGGCTCAAAAGGAGTTCATTCAGGGGTGTTACCTCAAAAGTGGTGTGAAGGCCTGTATCCTAGAGAAGCTTCAATAGATTTTAGTTCCTATGCTCCTTTGAAAGGAACTGGCTGTTTCTGATCTCACTTACTTTCCCTTCTATTCCCATCCTCCTCCCATCTTTCCTTCTATTTAGTCTGGTGAACACCAATGGTAGAACATTTTCTGCAGCTTCCATCCTGACTTGTGTTCTAGTTCTGACTGTGTCACAAACTCATTGTTGACCTTGAAGAAGTTAACTAACCTCCCTGAGCTTCAGCTTCTTCAGCTGTACAATAAATAATTGAATGAGATGATGGTCAAGGTGCTTTTACTAATTCTATGATTCTATTATTCCGTGACTAGACCCTAGTTAGAATAGCTTAAGTTCAAGACTTGATCCTAAACTAAGATGCAGGTATTAATCTATCATTTTTTTCTTTAAAGGTTGGGATTAATTCTCTGATATCAGGTAACTAAACACTTCACATTCATCAGTATAGATATCCACTGGGTGCCGGATACTTAACCAAGTAGAATGCTTATCTGTGGCTGAGAATCTAAGAATCTCTCTGGTACAATCCCTTGGGTTAATGAAGGTTGAAAGCTATCAGGTTTCATTGTCTAAGAGGACTGTGGTTCTAACAGATTTTCAGGCATTTTGGAATACAATAGTGTAAACAGATGAAGACATAGTTTTTGGTATTTTCTTCTTCTAAGTGGTACAAACATCTCCATGTCATAACATCATCATTATGGCTTGTATCACTTATTGAGAGCTTACTATATGCTAGACACTGTTGCTAAATGTCTATAATCTTATTTAGTTCTCTCAAAAATGTGGTAGTTTTTATAATCATTATTTTTGTTTTGAAATTATCATATATATGTGCATAAAATATATATGATGTACAGTTTGTAGAAGAATTAGAAAGCAAATACCCAATACACATTTCTCAGTTTAAGAAATATAACTTTAACAGTCCTTAGATGTCCCTGTGTGCCCTCTCCAATCACATTCCCCTCTTACCTCTAAAAGTAACCACTATCCTAAATTTTGTGTAAACCATTACCTTGTTTTCTTTAGTTTTCCATCCTTGTATGTATCCATAGATAATACATGGTTTAGTTGTTCTTGTTTTAGAACTTGATGGAAATGGACTCCTATAGAATGGATTCTTCTAGAATTTACTGGTTTTTCAATATATTATTTTGAGACTCATCATTATTGATGTGTGTAGATATATTCACTGTTACTGTTGAATAATATACTGGATGATTGCTACAATAATTTATTCTACTCTTGGTGGATATTTGAGTTGTTTACATTTTATTTTTTTTTGGCATTACAAACAATGTGGCCTTGAATATTCTTATACATGCCTGGTGTATGTAAGTACATATATACATACATATGTATGTATGTGTGTATATGTGCATGTGTCTGTCTATCTTAGGATACACTAGAAAACCAAGGCCCAGAACAACTCATTTAAGGTCAGAGTGGTGAGGACAAAGTCTGAACCAGAAATCTGTTGTTAGAGTTTGCATCCTTAACCACAACACTCTATGGATCCCCATTTCAGAAAAGAGGCCTTCGAGAATTTAAAATCACTTGCGCAAAAAGCAGGGACTCAACAAAGTTCAATCTAACTAATGCCTCTCATTATTTCCATGTTTTCTAAAGCACCTATTATGATTCTATTTGTGAAACCAACCAATCACAAATGAATGAGATTATACTTGGCACCCTTATCTCTTCTTTACAAGTGGTCAGTTGTCAAAATGTAAAAATATAATTTCATATTATCCATATATATTTGACATAAAATTATTATAGTATCTTTCCCTTAAGAATATGAATAAAAATGAAAAGAAAAGCAGGTTTTTACTGTGGAATAATGCTCTCTCTCTCTCTTTCTCTGTGGGCTTGCCAAATTTCTTTAGCAATATGTTAACACCTGTAAACATTTAAGTTCAGTGTCAGCTAAAGATATTCAAAAGTAGATGTACTAGATAAGGGAGACACGTGTCTAATAAATGTGTATGATGTGACACTGACAGAATACAGGCTGCTATAATCAAGACAGCAATAATAACTTAAAAGTTTTTTTATATGTGCAAAGCATTTGGGAAGGAGTATTTGGTGTGGTGAGCAAAAACAACCAAGTGAGTGTGGCAGTTGGTGACATGAAAGGAATCAAAATGTAAGCCCTGCTGAATCATCAGCATCCTGGAGACACTTGAATGAGTTTCTTTGCTAGAAGTTTTTCCCACTACACGATGATAAATGTTTTCAAGGAAAAATGGAATGAAATTTCTCCATTGGGTGAGTCACATCTCTCTTAGTTGCAGATAACTGAACTCATCTTGAACTCATTTAGGTAAAATGAGAAATGCTGATTCAAGGAATGCCATGAAGAACTAAACAATCAAACCATGGGAACTTCAGGGATGCAGATGGATTTCCAGAAAAACTGAAACAACTGGTCAAACACTACTGGGAACTCTCTCTCCAGCTCTTGCTTCTGCTTCTCTCTCTGGGATGTCTCCCTTCTCTTTCACTGGAGATCAGCTTCTTCTACATGGCAAGAAACACTGCTGTCAACACTGCTGAAACACTTCCTGAGTTCTATATCCTGAAACTTCTACTATGGGTGATGGATTAAATTACACTTTCTCTGGTGAAAAGGGAGATTTTGTTACCTCAACTGGGAGATTTTGTCCCTTTCTAGACCAATTTACTGTTCTCTGGGGCAGGGGGGATGGAGTTATATACGAACATGGACATTTTCTCCGAACCACTTGGTTTGACTGGGGGAAGAGTATTTCCAAAAGGATGGGAGTGAAGTTTACAGAAAGAGGTACATTGGACAGATAAAATAATAGTTCTTCACTAGTTCAAACAATCCCCATGATATTTTCAGTATTTTATAAAGAGAGTTTAAATATGTTCCCAAACCATGACAGCAAATTTGATCTTATAATATTTTCTTTTGGGATTGTTTTATTTATAATCTACATGAAATATTTTCAACTAAACAATCAACATGAGGAAATGGATGTTCTGTCTTCTTGAAAATGAGTTCAAGCCCATAGACTCAGAACCAAAGGGCCTGAGGTCAGGCTTAAAATAAATCTAAAAAAGCTAAATTTCTAATCAAAATTAAATTTGCAAAACTAGAAGTACTGTACTTTTCCAGTTTACTATTATTTATTTCTATTAGGATTGATTAACAGTAAGGGTGGTGTAAAATATGGAATCAGAAAACTCATGTATTAGTTTTCTGTTGTATAAAAAATCACTATGAACTTAGTGGTTTAAAATAATGCCCATTTATTATTTCACAGTTCTTGTGGGTCATAAGTCTGGGCACAGTGTGGCTCAGCTGAGTTATCTGCTTAGAGTCTCACAGGTCAAAATCAAGGTTTCAGCTCAGGTTGCTGGATCCCCTTCTAATCTCACTTGTTGTAGGCAGAATTCATTTCCTCCTCATGCCTTCCACATGGCCCCTGCCATCTTCAAGCAAGCAAGAGCACACTGAATGCTTCTCACGCTTTGAATCTCTTTGACTTCCACATTCTGCCATCTCTCTGATTTCTCTTCTATCATCAGCAGGAGAGGTTTGTAAGGGTGCATATGACTAGATTAGGTCCACCTGGATAATCTTTTTTTAAGGTCAACCATGCCATATAACACAGCACAATCATGGGAATGAGTAATGTCTCATCACATCCACACATTGTAAGAATTAGGGTGTGGAATCTTAGCAGTCATTCCCAGAAATTCTGTCTACTAATACCTGGTTTCTGGGTTGGACTTTACCATGTAGTAGCTATTTAACTCCCCTGAGCCTCAGTTTCATCTTTGATAAAAGTGAGTTTTAATATTATCTGCCCTCCTTATCTCATAGGATATATGTTAGGTTTAAATGTAAGAGAGTATGCCAAACAATTTTCAATTCAGTTAAACAAACATTACTGTATCTCATTGGGGATACAAAATTCCATACACGTGTAGACTTCGAAGGAATATGAATATGTAAGATATTGCTTTTTATAATAAATACATTCCTATGAGCTGAAAAATTTAATATCTGACACAAAGAATTGACTTTCTGATTTATGTTTTCTAATTATGCAAACCTTATAATCACAAACATAACAAGACATTCCAAAGTCAAAAAAAAAAAAGTAGTTATTTTAAAAGGGCTCCAGCCCAAATATATCAACTACACTATCCATGTTGCCGAAAAGCAATGAAATCTCTTCAAATTCTCAAATTGGCTTTTAGCCTTAATGTAGCATCAGATATGCAAATGAATAACTTCAGACCCTGATTATTCTTATCTCCACCCCCACCATCCAGTCCTCTGAGAAGCAGGTGCTAAGATGAGATTAGATTTGCAAGAGATTTGCTGAAGGAGACCTTGTGGGAGAAAATGGAGTGGGAGCTGGAAGAGACTGGGAGGGCTGACTGACCACAATGCAGGACTGATCTCTGTGAAGGAGAGAGGGAGGGAAGTCAAGGAAGAAAGACCTTAAGATTTCAATTCAGAGAAAGTTTTGGCAAGGCTAATTGGGAGTCCTTAAGCTAAAGCTGCCCGTCAGAGGAATCCTGCATCTTCCAGGAGTGGGCCTGCCTTAGCAGCCCTGCTGTGCTTAGTCACGGCTGGGAGCAGCCACAGAAAGCATGGCCTCAGCACAAATGGGTGATGAATTTCAGAGGGCAGCATCTGGGACCATCAGTCTACTCTGCTTCCCGCAGTGGCCACCATAACTACTATCCCAGCAATCTGTTTTCTGGTACATTCATGGGATAAGGTTCTCCTCTTTCATCCCTTCAAATGCTAGGTCATTGAAAGGCTGATTTTTTCAAATTCATGCAGCATCTCTGACTGAATACTTTCCATTCATCACATTTTACTTTATTTAAAAATACTTTTACTAACTAACCCAATTCACCCTTATCATCCTGGTTGCTTCTTCTGTCTTCTCCTTATAAATATTATTGTTGTAAGGCATGCACGATGGCCTGGATCCTGAATCTCCAATCCTTGATGAGCAACCAGTAGTGATTATAGATTCCTAACTGCACAAATACATCAGAGAAAAAAATTTCATTACTATGAACCTGGGTTTGGACCCCAAATGCTTTCAGGATTTCCTTAATGGATAAAAGGGACAACTGATCTGAGTCACAAGGACTCCTTTTCCTTGGTGGCCTGACATTGGCCTGGAAAAAGACTTACATCATGTTGTCTATGACTGCTTTAGTTTGGTTCCTTCCTGTCCTTTTTAGTGGAAGGAAGAGCAGGGAAGGTGTCCCTTAGAGTGACCGTATACTGTACAAATGAAAGGGAGCACTACTAACATTGCCAGGACAACCATCATAACCAGGATGGTCCTGAGAAAACTGGGTTAAATGGTCACTCTAGGGTCTCTCCTCTCAAGAGTGAGGGGGACTTGAACCTCGTATCTCACTAAGGACATGGTAAGAAAGAGAGCAGTGCAATGATTTAAGAGAAATGTCTGAAAAGAGAGTGGTGCAGAAAGATAGAACTTTTATCCCTTCTTCCTTCTCAAAACATATCTCCTAGAACTCCCAGTTCACTTAGGTATCTTTGTTCCAGAGCTTTTGCTTTCTGGAACAAAGGTGGGGACAGGTGGGCGGGCCAGCAAGGGGTGGGTGTGGACTATGCTCCCTTCAGGGTTTCTCCAGAATCATTTCTATAGATGATTATCAGCTTGGACCATTTGTACTTGGGGATTCTTGATTGTTTTCCAGCATAAGCAGGACGCATCTTCTTGAAGGGTACTTTTTTTTTTCAGTAATTTGATGGGAAATTTCTTTTATATTAAATCAAACCCAGATATATACTAATGGATTAGAATGTGAAATTCATCTAGATTTTAAAAATAACTTGTGAGACTTCAAAGATATATTGTCCTTAGGAGCCACTTTATACTCCTGTTTAGATCTTCCTCTATATATTATTATTCACTATTCTAAGCTATTAGTTATATCTTATTGGAAAAGTTTGAAAAGACCTACCCAAGAAATTAGAGTGTGTCCTCAACATTCTCTTAGCTCTCTTGTCTCTTTCCAAAATTGGATCAAATGACATTGGACAATAACAGTTTCCTACTGTTTGGACAGCCATCTGAGGATATCACTGTAATTGATAATTCAGTCCAGATTACCCAATGTGCAACAAGACTCAAGGCAGCCAGAACACCCATGATAGATGGAAATGAGCTATAAGTAGGTGTGGAGATGAGCCAGAATTTATTCCTTCAATAGTATTTATTGAGTGCCTCCTATGTGCTGGCAGCTGTTCTGGAAACTGTGATACAGCAGTGAACAAGCCAGATAAAGGGCTTCTTCTCACGGAACAGAACAAACCTGACAGAGAACAAATATTGATAAAAACTAATAAATAAGAAAATAAGTTAAAGCATTCCAATATCTTTAACTGATGGGATGAAAATAAAGCAGGAAAGGGTTCCAGCCTCCTTGGTGTGGGACACAGTGTTGGCTTCTCTGAGAAAGTGACATTTGACCTTAGACAAAACTAAGCAAGAGGAGGCAGTCAGATGAAGATGAGGGAAGAATCTTTCAGGAAGTAGCAATGGCAAGGGCAGAGAACTGGAGCCAACTTGGCCCTGTGGAGGAACAGAGAGGAAGGGTGTGTGTGGATCACAGTGGATAAAGGGGAGATTGATTGTAGAGACAGGCAGGGGCTTGGCCACACAGAGCTCTGTAGGTCATGCAAAGGAGTTTGGCTAATATTCTAACTACAGTGAGAATTTACTGGAAGCTCTTAGCTGGGGAATGTTATCACTGTCCAGATTACCCAAATAGTAAAACCATCTCTTCCTGAATTACTTGGCTAAAAAGGATATTATGGCTGTGGCTATGCATGAAGATTAAGCAGAACATGGAAGAAGGGTCTCAACTAAAATTGACCTCACTTCAATGTGAGAGGAGGATGAAATGGTAGCTAGCAATGTTTAAAGGATGTAAAGATGACTTTTAATAATGAATAAAAAGTTAAATTTTATTATGGAGAAAAATGCTATACATTTCAAAAGGAATTCACGTTCAAAAGAATTGAAAAAAGTCTAGGATGTTTACAACAGTAAGCCTTTTAAGATACATGGAAAATTCACATATCTAGAGCTTGATTTCTAAGGAGCTCAGACTTCATTGTATATAATATGTTAGGAAATTTTGTTTATTTATAATTTAACCTACTTGAGTCAAAAATCACAAGGAAGTTTGAGGAATCTGAATAACATCTAAAACGGCCACTTAAATAGATTCAAAGTCAAGAGTATCAGCACGATGTTTCTTTGATATGATCACCCCTCCTCCCCAGGGTATTAAATAAGGGGGGGTGTGAACTTTAACCTGAAATGGAAAACACTGCAATCATATTTCCAGGGAAAGAGAAGTGAAATAGGAAAAACAAAAACAAAAATCACCAACTCATTTGGAAACTCATGAAAGGCAGAGTAGAGTTTGCACATCTCAGACCCATTTGCCTTGGCATGTGAATCATTTAACAGGAAAAAACATGGACTGACTCAGCTTGAGTGAGTTCTTTCTGTCCCTGTTGAGGTCCTTGCTTGGTGTGGCCCCTGCCACTCTCCTCAGACCTTGCTTCCCTCCTCCTTTCTCACTGTAGAGAAACAGGAAGTGTTGTTTATTAATAAGCCTGACCGGGGTCACACCCAAGGTAGTAACCGAGTTTTACTTCTCCTGGTCTTGGGGAGAGGCTCAAGGATCAGGGACAAGCTCCTGGTTAGAGTGAGAGACAAGGCCAGGCTCTGAAAAATAAACTCACAACTAGCATTTGACACAGGCCCCTAGAGCGACTGAGAGCATCTCTGCCTGTATAAGATCTCATCAGTTTCTCCCAATCCTCTGGTGACACCTTATAACAGAGAGACAGCTGGGGCCTCACAGGAGAAGGAGTTTGCCCAAAACCAAGGGGTGAGATCCGGACCTTCTGACTCCTAGGGATGTGCCATCTTCCATTCATCATGGCTCCTTAGCAGACATTTTATAACACAGGGGAGAGTTGCCCAGGGTGGGGTCTCCTAGCTCGCTCATCATGAGCTGTTCTTTCCCCTTTGCCTTTCAGTCGTTATCTCATGGCCACCTTCAATCAGCTCCTGGAATGGGGTCATCCCTTGTCTGACATAGGCTGAGGCACATTAAACTTGAAAATCAGGGATGGAGGGTGGGTGGAGAGAGAGAGAGAGAGAGAGAGAGAGAGAGAGAGATGTAGATAGAGAGAAGTGCCCGACATATTATGGCATGTTCGCTACTTCAACACTCCCTCTCAACAGGCAGAAAGTACCTAAAGAAGATTATTGCTATGAGGGGCATAACAAGTTAAATGGGTGCTACCCATCTGAAAAATCTTAGCAATGTCAAAAAGCCACTTGAGACAACAAGGCACCTGCTGTTCTGTCCTCATTCCTTACCCGTCCTTGGCTTTGGGAAGAGGAACTTTCTGGAAGAAGGACCTTTGTGGAGAAAAGAGGAGGGGAAGGTGTGTGCATTCTAGGCTCTGAAACAAATCAGTGACAAGTTGTTCCTTAGGCTGACAGTTTTCCCCTCATCTTCCCTTTCTAGCAGCTATATGTCTCATTGTCAGAGACTTAGAGGAAAAGCAGTAGTAATAATATAATGTAATCCCTTAAGTATATTCACCGCAAGGTAGCTCCAACCATACTAAATTTATCAGTGTAATTCCAACTTAAGTGTGGTCTGTACTCCAACAGGTAAGTGATCTCACTGAGGAAATTCATGTGGTCACGGTGGCTTTGGCTTTCTTAGCATATACAGATTGTTGTGTTCATTTTCTTCACACCAAGTGCTTAGTACAGAATTAAGTGGATTGGGAAATCTCATGAAAACTATTAACCTAAACAGTTCCTGTTTATGGGCATATGTGACCATCCTAATCAGTAACTTACTTTGAGAAAGTGTGGGCATTGGAGTCAGGCTGCTGGGGTATGAATCCTTAGGCTACCATTGTTTCACTCTGTGATAATGGGAAAGTTACATAACATTTCTGTGCCTCAGTTTCTTCATTAAATATGGGCAAAATAATTGTGCCTACCTCATAGGATTATTGTGAGGCCCAAGTGCAAAATATATAGTGCACCCTGCCTGGAATATAGCAATTGTCTGTTAAAATGACAATGAAGATAATGTAGATGTATCTTAACATGTAATTGTAATTTTGCTTACTCAAGGCCAAGTATTTTAATTTAATAGGGTTTGCCAAACACAATGAAGTCCCTGGGATTTCAAGACCATGGCTTCATTGCTCCCTCATTTTTATGCTACTTCTTTTGAACAGGCCCGCAAATCCCAGCTAATGACTCAAGACTTTTCAGCAGGTGTATATTATGCTGACTTCACCCTCATGTGCCCTCAGGTTATCACCCATCAAATCATGGTAGCAAAGAAGTATGTTGGTGGGAAATAAATGAGGAAGAACAAGGACAAAAAAAGTGTCATGAGTTTATTCACTGACAATATTTATTATACAGTGATCATTCTTCAGATGTGTTTGTTCTCTGTTCTACTGTAAATATGGAAGAAATATCATTGCTCAATAGCTGTCTTGGTCACTTAACAGGTGGATTTGTAAGGTACAGGTATCTCAGGGTGCCTTCAAAATACAGTGCCATTTTTGCACTGAAGCTTTCATGATGGGTGCCAGACTGGGTCAGTCATGATTGAAAGACAGTGCCATCTTCAGGCTAGTTGTTCATAATAAAATAAATTCCCTGACCTCCTCATGTTCTTGGGACCTTTATCAAGCAGAGCTTTTTAGTGGGCTTGAGATTTAGCAGAAAAATTAAAATGATACCTGATATCTCAATCCCAGTAGATTGCAAGTCTCAGTGAGGCAGCATGAACTTTAGCATGAGCTCAAGCTTTGGGCTCAGTCAGACTTTCATTCAAATACTGGCTGAAAGTTTGCTTTATGACCTTGGCACTAGTATTGAACTTTATGAGGAAATTATCTCAGAAATATGAGCAATAAAACCTTTCCCTTAAGTAGTAGTGAGGACTCAATGAGACTGACATTATACTGATCTGTATTGTAGGTGTTCAACAAATATGAATGTCTTTGTTTTATTCTTTCCCTGTCTTTTTCTTCCCAGTCTCTTAGTGCCATTTGGGAGCCCAGCTTTACAGGCCTAAATTATTTTACCAATAGCAAGCCAGCAAGCCTCCTGGAGGAGGCATAAGCGATTTGGGAACTTTGAAGCTTTCTGCTAAATGGCAGCCAGAGGCCAGAGTCAGTATTTGTACTTTGCAGCACATTGGTCAGCTGTTCCAGCAAATCAGGTTCGCTGAGAGCATGGGAGATACTAAGGAGTGTTTCCCAATGAACTACTGTGTATGAAAGTGTTTTGTAAGATGTCGAGGGCTCTAGGATTGCATGGTATTACTATCACTATTGTCAGCACTTATCCCTTTTCCTTCTCATTCTACAGGTTAGGAAATTGAGATCTAGAAAGACAAAAAGTGATTTTCCCAAGCATATATATCATCCTCATCCTCATTCTGATTGTAGCAAACATAGTGCTTGCGTTGTTCCATCTTCTGATCTAGACACTTTACATGTATCATCAGTAACTCTGGTAACTGGTAATCATCATAACAACCTTATGAGGTAGTTACTATTATCCCATCTTACAGATGAAGAAGCAGAAGTACAGAGAGGTCCCACACTTAAGTGGCTGGGATTTGAACCTTAGCAGTCTGACTCCAGGGTAATCATTTTGACAACTATGCTATACACATACACACTTAAAAATAAAAATGGTCACAGATGATGAATACAGTTCTCTTTTATGTTTGATTTTTTTTTTTTTTTGCTTATGGGATCTTAGTTCCCTGACCAGGAATCGAACCCGTGCCCCCTGCAATGGAAGCGTAGAGTCCTAACCACTGGACCACCAGGGAATTCCGTTTGATTCTTTTTTCACTCCATAACACATTCTGATTTATTACTTAACTTTTGAGAATGTTTTAAAGATTAAAACAATGCACAAAATGTATTGGTTACATAAAAAGAGGAAACAGCTGCTAACGTCAACCAAACTAAGTTAAAGATAGCTTTGAGATACTCTCCTATGAGGCTGATGATGGCAGAGATGAAGAGTGGGTAGGAGGTTTGTTCCAAAAGAATTATAAGACATGTCTTCTACAATCTAGCTGAGGAGAGAAACGAAAACAGAGTAAGGTCCAGTAGAAGTTGGGGAAGAGAGATGAATTTGCATGGAGCAGGTAAGGGTTTCAGGTGAGAGATGGGGCTGAAGGAGTCCTCAAGAGCTGGGAGAGGCTAAAGAGTGGGCATGTGCTATTGTTAGGATGACCAAGGACCCAGAAGTAATGTCAGATTAGAAATGGACAAAAAAAATCCCCAAAACCCAAGCCTGCTTAGGTTGAAGAAGAAAAGAGTCAGCAAGATATGAAGGCTTACTTTTAATGTCTTATGGTTGTCATGTGGCAAGGGGATTAGATTATCTGTGCTGTTCTAGAGGACAGAAGTAGGGCAAATGTATGCAAGTGGAGGGTGGAAGATTTAAAAGCAAAATGGAGAAGGACCTTCCAATATCAACTACAATACAGTATAACAGCAACAACGACAAAAAGGACTACTTTTGCCATCATGTCAGTAGATAGATGTGTAAACAGAGGCTGGATTACTGGTAACATTGTAAAGGGAGACAAACCAAATTGCAGAACAATAAATATTGTATTATGTTCCCATTTTATAAAACATATATGTATCATAAGCATACAAAACTACATCAAACTCAAACACTTGCCTTGTATAATCATTTTTTTTCATATTTAATGAACATATATTAAATAATTTAGAACAACCTACAATAATTTTTTTTTTTAATTTGGGAACGCTTAGGAAGGTTAATTACATTTACCGAGGTCACAACTAAATGCCAAGATTTGAATCTATCTCTGATTTAAAGTCTAATCTTTTTTTAGGAAACCACAATTCCACCTTTTATGGGATTAAGAAGGGAATGAGTAGACAAAACATAGAGGTAGTAGGTATACAATACTATGCTGTAGGAGATTAGGAGCTTTTAAAACAGCAAATAGCAGATTTGGGGAGTATAAATGGAAAGTGACAAAGGGGACAGTTAAGTCAGTTGGAACTGAATCATGACAAAGCAGGGCTGCTGGGGACAGAGCAGCCCGGGTATTGTCATCTTGGCAAGTTGCAGATGTGGAATCAAGATAGAGCGTGGCCTCTGCCTCTTTAATTTTAAAGCCCTTATAACAAACAAAAATGTCCACCAACAAATATTATGCTTATTTGTATCTTTTAAGCTATGTTATTTTTTAAGTAACTTCTTATCCTTTAACAATCATTATTCTTTTGAAACAAAAGAATACTTTTCTCTTTTATTTTTCTATGTAAGTTAGAAGTCATACTTGTTATGTGGGAATAGAAGAGGTCCTGGCTACTTGGGTACAGAGTGGAGTCTAGGCGTGTTAGGACCAGAAGTGGTCTTAGGTGAGTTAAAACCTGACACCATTATTTACACCACAAGTGTGGTCTGCCTCCAAGGTAGGTAGAGTGAGGCGTTTTACAATCACCAGCTTTATGAGTGGTAGCTATAAAATAATCTTTTAAAGCAAACATACCACAATGTCTGCATCCAAATGCAAATTGTCCTTCAGAGCTGTGACCTTGGGAAACTTTTCACATATATTGGCATAAAATATATTTAAACTCTTCACTGGAAACATCCTTTGGACCCACTTTCTCTCTCTGTCTCTCTCTCTGTCTCTCTCTGTCACATACACACATACACACACACACACACACACACACACACACACACACACACAATTTTAAGGTATACTTCATTTTTAACCAAAAATGTTTTAGCTTGCTTGATAACCAATTTTATTTCCCAGAGGGCTGGCTGTGAAAGCCTCTGGTTATTAGAAAAATCAAATCTATCATTAAAAGACTGACTGTTACCACTGAAGAGGTAAAAATTAATGTGGTGCTGACTATGGAGACCATACGCAAAGAAGAGCTGCAAAGATATTTGGAATATTGGTAGTATCCTTAGCATAAGAGAATGGTTTTCCAAGATGCTAGTTTGAAGGATACATTTAAATGTCTAATTGTTAAAATATTTATAAAATGAAAACTAACCAAATCCACTTCATATTCCAACTTGTTTAAGATACATTTATGGTCACTGTTGCTCCTCACACTGAGCACATGATCAACAGTTCCACACCCAGAGATAAGGAAGATCTATGGTAAATACTGTGTTGGTGAAGGTATGAAAAAGCAGTCACATTTATACACTCACTGGAGGAAGTGTATACTGGAAAAACTTCGGGAGGATAAGTTGAGAATATCAAAATTCAAAATACACTTACTGTTCTATTGAACAATGATGATCTGAGCCTATAGATATGTTCACAAATATATACAAACATATATGCAAACTATGTTCATTGCAGTATTGTTTGTAATAAGAAAATATTAAGAACAAACCCAATGTCCATCAATAGGGAAACTGGTCAATAAAGTATGTTATATCTGAAGAATAGAATAATATACAACAATTGAAAGAATAAAATCATTTATAGATGCAGGTCTATAAAACATGTTTTTAAATAAAAAAGCCAAGTAAAAAACTGTTTATGTTTCTCAATTTAGGAAAAACTATATACATGTATGTACATATTCATGATAAATATCTGGAAGGGTACATAAGAAAATGTGATGGTACTTACATTGGGGGAATAAGATAAGAGGTCTATTATAGGTGAGAAAATAACTTTTTACAGTATACTGTCTTGTATGTTTAATTTTTTTATCACATGCATGTATTCTTTTCAAAATAATAAAAACACATTTAAAAGATAAAATATACAGCAAAGGAATGTATTGACTAAGGTGTGGTTGAGAACAAGATTTGATCTTCTTCCAAAAGTGGTGAAATAAACTTTTGATTCTTGTTCTTTGGTTATACTTTGGTGGGGAGGAAGGTGTGAGTTCTGGGAAGTAGTGAAAACAGTGATCAAACCAGAATGTGAAGAAGTGTCAGAGCTTTATATTTGAAGGTGAAATATTAGCCTAGAAGAATGACATTTTGTGTTAAATCTTTCACACTGTCTGATCTCTTTTACTTAAAAACTAAACAAACAAAAAATTTTTTATTTTTGGACACTTGACCAATTATTAGCCTTTTGGGGCTAAATGTTTTCTTTAAAAGTAAAGGAAGTGTGCCTGGGACATTGTCACATAGCAAATCTTAAGGATGAATTGGTTTCATTAAATTGCCTCCCTCTCTCCCAGCTGGTAAAGTACAGAGATGCTGAGTTTATGAGAGCTTTAATGAGGGAAGATGGGAGATCATTTTAGAGGAAAGGAAGAATTGGGGGACACTTTTGTGCTTTGGGGGGAAACTTTGAAGGCGTTTAGTGTTCTGCATAGGTCCACTGAGGATCTTGGGTAGAGACGGAGAAGAGAAATACAGTGAGGAAGGGAGGCTGGAGGAGCCAAAAGACCAATTGTGACCCTGTCATGGTTTTAACAAGGGTGGGTTCTGGAGGGGAAAGATTGTGGATTCACTGAATGAGATGTTGAACTATGAAAACTCTCTCTAGGGCACTTCAAACTAAATTGGGATGGCTTTCAACAGCAGAAGGCTTTTGCCTACTTCTCCAGTACTGAAACAAAGGCAACTTTCTCAATCTAAGGGGAATAGAAGGGTGAAATAAGAGCATGGACTCAGAGAGAACTGGGTTCAAAAAAGGGTTAAGACATTACAACTGGTTAGCCTTAGGTGAATTATTTAATACTTTCATGCCTCAGTTTCCTCATTTGGAAAATGCTGATCATATTACCTCATGGGATATTTGTAAAATCAGATATAAAATTTAAAAATTTTCTGACTCCTACAAATTTTATTGGCTCAATACATATTTTGCAATATGGGAACAACTTTTTGTTTGAAGAGTTAGTATTTGTTTCATAATATGTCATTGTTTACTTCCAATGTAGTATAATAATTATTATTTTTTATCACTATCATTACTTATGGAGTACCTAGTGTGTTTTAAACCTTGCTCTAAGTGTTTTATATGAAGCATTTCTAAACCTAATAACCATCTGGATGACAAGGTCTATCCCATTTTATAGATGAGAAAACTGAAGCTCAGAGAGGTTAAGTAAGGAATAAGTAGGAAGGTCAAGTTTTGACTCTTTCTTCCAAATAACTGAAGGCATAAGGCAATGGATCAGGTTCCAGAGTGATAGGGAGGAGCATTAGTTTGGTCCATCAGCTGCAAAGCATGAAACCAGGGGAGCCCCACAGACTCCAGACATGAACTATGTTTGAGAACTGGGAAGACTGAATGGTCTGCTCATCCTTAGACAGGAGCTAGAGAGAGACAGATATACGGCTACCAGACTGAGTTGAGAGATACCATGGAAGGGAGGAAGAGGATCCTGAGAGATTTCTGGAAGTTCTGAGTTATAGCAACTTCACCAACAGGGAGACAGGCTAGGGTAAGACAGGGCAGACCTCTTCAGCATGTGGAGTATGGCTGGTATGTTGTTCTTTTTCCTTACTCTTTATTATTCTTTGCAATATTATTTTACCTAGGTTAGATGTTAAACGTCTCTTGTTGCTTAGTGAGGTTAATCACAGCACTAAAATTTCATTTGTAACGACATGTAATTTCTAGAGATTTTAAGATTTCCAAACAGTGTTTCATGGTTTTCCATCATGTTCCCTCCCCTCATTACTTTATAATATGATTTGAAATTATTGTCCATCTTGGAGTTTCAAGACAGAAATTGTGCTCAAGGTACTTGGAAAAAAGCCATCTGTAGGTGGAAAAGTGCTACCCTTTCTATTTTCTAGTTCAGAGAAGCAAATCTATCCAATTTTCGTATGTATCATATTTGGAGCTGAGCTGACTTTAAATGCAGGTGATTTTTCTCTTTCATCTGTAATAAATAATGGTGCTTAGAGCAATGCATGTTTACTGGTAACAAATTCCACCAATGGGTGTGGTGAAAAGTTGAGCGTGTGTGGACTGTGCAGCTTCTGCTATTGTCTGCAGCATTTCCTCTCTTGTCTCGGCGGTTCGTGCTTTCTCAGGCAAGGGCAGTGGCAGGTCCAGATAAATGTCTGGGTTTTCTCACTCCAGGGATGAGGCGGTGGGGGTGGGTGTGGAGTTGTCTTTCTGGCATGGATTCCACTGTGGGGATTCCATGGTCTGTCTTTAAAACACATAGTAAACTGGAGCAACCAGTCTCATCAGTTAAATGCTTTCCTTGTTGACATGAGGTGAGGAAAAGATGAATAGCTTTTGGGGAAAGAAACTGTGAGGATACAAAGGAAGAAGAAAAATAAGGAAGGAAAAAAATAAGGAGGAAGCCTTATGAGACAGATGAAGTGTGAAGGTAGATAATTCACTTTTTCAATTTCGCATGGAGACAGTAACATAATCTTTTCTTCCTAAATCAATAAAGCCCTAGTGTCTGTTCTACTCTGGGAGCACCAACAATTATATTGAGCCCCTAAATAAAGATAGTCAAGTTACATAACTGTTCTAAATCCCATCTTGTGGCGAGAGGCCTGAAAATTTTAATATCCAGAATCAATACTTGCAGTGTATGCATAAGAGGTGGTACCCTTGAAGAGGATTAAGGCCTGTCTTGTTCACCTTTTGTCATGGGCATGTTTCTCTGTAAATGTTGTGTGGTAGCCTGATTTTTCTTAACAGAACTACTGGCCATCTTTGAGAAATACTCAACCTAAATAATGAAAAAAATATATTTATTTGCACATTTAATTTACGTATAGCAAAGCTAGCATACACTACAAACTGTTTTAGATACTAACAATACCTTGGCCTTTGTTTTACTCCACTAGGATGATGATAAGTGTGGTTGGAGGAATGCTTGGTCTGGGTTGTTCGGGGCTTGTGTTTGCTTCTTCCTGTCATTTGGGTTTTGATTCACCTGCTGATCTGTGTCAGTGTCAGAGTGCTGGGTCACATCCTGCACTGTCCAGGTTTTAGGGGTCACTTTCTTTAATCAATGCTGATTTTTCCACTTAGGAGAATTCTGTCCCCTTTGGCAATTGTTCCAAATGTATCTTCTCAAATACAGACTCTTCAACTGTACTTACATGTATTGTATTGTGCAGGCTATTTCTTATCTTAGTTTGGAATTATCTAGATATGTGATATGCTGGAGGTGTGATTCCTGTTATTCAAGGATGATTTGCAAATTGTCTTGACCAATGTGCCTGCACAAGTTGGCTGTGACTGGGTCTGTGTTGGGAAGGGCTTTAGAGACATCTGTGACTTTGGTTGGAAGAAAGTTTCCTACTGAGAATTACCTAATGTTTAAATCTCTTTAGGCTGTTCTTGAGTCCCATGCTGCCTCCATGACTACTCAGCCATACTGAATACTGTCCTCTTTCTATTTTGTTAAGAGTTTGCCATTTTAAAAGCCATATAAATGTGTAATCTCTATATCTTTCTCTTACACACATTTACCCACACACACACACAATGATGAGTGACTCATAAACATAAAAAGTAAAAGTCTGAATTTTAACTCTGAGAAAAATTGTTATTGATAAGAAGCTGGTATAATATTTCTAAAAGTGGAAATTCATGAAGAAAATAGACTCTTAAGCACTTCCTAAATGCCAAGAACATTTTACCTGCATTTCCTCATTTAACAACTTTTAAATATAGATATGTCTTATCTCAGAGACAAAGCAACTTAGGTTCTGAAATGTGAAATGACTTGCCAAAGCTATGGTAAGGTGCAGGGCCAGGCCGGGGGCCTGCTGTTGCTGACACCTGAGATCCCACACTCTTAATTATTCTCTGTGCTGGACTTTAGTTAATTTGCAGCTGCTCAATGCATTGCATTAAATTCATGATGCTGCTTTCATCATAGTAAAAGCAATAATAATCACACAACATGACAATTTGCAGTGGCTTCTGGCCAAGGCCACTGATTTAGAGTTGGAAACTCACATTTGTATAGTGCTTTTACTTTGTCAAACTTTAATAAGGGAAGTTTTCATATCTGAGGAAAAGTAATCTCTACTTAATACAGTAACATATCAAATTATTAATTTCACATATTTTAGTCAGTCTCTGCACCCATTATTCTTTATGTTTTAGAAAATGGAGAACTTAAAAATGCTTTTGACAACTTCTCTAAGGATAAGAGATGGTTAGGTGTTCCTTTCCAAGGCAACAGCTTCTTAATGAGACAGTGGAGATGAGAATTCAGGTCCCTAACAGAGAGTTCATTGTACTTTCTAATATACCACACAATCTGGTGAAGAATCTCTCTAAAGATATGGGTTCCTCATCTATTAATAGCCCTTCTATTAATAATGCTCAGTGACTGGATATGCCTGGATCTTACTGATGTTTGGAGAACTGAAAATGTTTTCAAAGTTATATCTAGAAAGTCTTTGGTGTTTTTTAAATACGTTATGTGATAAGCAACTGAAACTATGGCAGGAAGGAAGGAAATAAACATGAAGAATCTATTATTTGCCAGATGTATACACTTTACATATAATAACTTTGTGAGGCCGATATGAATTCCACTTTACAAGGGATAAAAAGTCTGAGAAATTAGTAATTTCCCATAAATTGTATGGATAGGAGGATTTTATTCTAGTTTGTCAGACACCAAAGTCTTTACACTTTACCCTGCCTCCATCTAGTTTGAAAATCAAATATATAGCTTTTCATGTCTGGACCACCTCAACAAAACAATTGGGCACTCTCTCACTGAAGTAACTCACACTAAAAATAAATACCCTTCTTCCTCCCATGAGCTTCCCAAGGTTGAAGGGAGGAACACAGGAGCTCTGCTAAGCATAGGAGTGCTGCCTAGAGTACTCTGAAATCAGAGGGTATCGTTCAGATCACTTTTTTCCCCTTTCTGAGACTGTCCCACTGATCTCATAAATTTTTGAAGTTTTTTATGATGGAGATTTTCAAGCATGCACTAAAGTAGAGAAAGTAGCATAATGAAAAAACTGGGTACCTAGCCCTGGCTCCAATATTGTCTGCCCTAATTTTATCCTCTGTATAATACTGCCATAAATTATGGTGTGTCTGTATTTGGTGGTGAGTAGATAACAAACCATATGCTTTTACCTTTTAGCCCCTGGTTCTCACCCTAGTACAGGATGGATATTTTTCCTTCCAATACCAAGTCTTAACTGGTTACTAGCAGTGACATTTTAAAAAGCACAATGTGAAAGATAGCAATAACTCAGCTATCAAAATAAGATACAGTAGGGATATGAATATTTCACCTTGAAAATAAAGCAAAGTCAGGAGAAGAATGTGAAGATTAGGAATGTGAAAACAAAAGACCATACTGAGCCATTCTGTTCCCGTGAGTGCTTGTGTATTGGCTTCATTCAAGGTTGGGAAGGACAGTAAAAGGGCACAACCATCAGGATAAGACCACTGGATTACCTGAGAGGCACAACTGTCCTTGGCTACATGGAGTGTCTGCCTTGGGTACTATAGCTCATCTGCCCTGAGAGAAATGGGGACTCAAGGAAAGAAATTTGTTATGTTGTTATTTTTCAATTATCCACCAAAATGCTTGGGAACACAGGCCTGGATTCTAAGATAGAAGATAATAAAAAGCATTTGTATTCAACTTTGGAATGTACTGCTGTACTTATAATTGTCTAGGGGGTGTGTCTATCTGGCAATTCCCTTTACAGAACACAGGAGGCCATGCTGTTACAACCAGGCCCTGTTGGAGCTGTTTTCTTGTTCCCTTCAGCTACATGCCTCTCTCTGTCTCTCTTTCTGACCTGTCTGTCCCTGTCTGTCTGCCTGTCTCTCTCGTGCTACCTTAATGGCAGGGTTTTAAAAGGTCCTGGTCCTTAAATACTATAAACACAGATTTCAAATATTGACAAAGCTGCAACTAAATAGATGAGATTCTAAGAGTTAAGCTTGGATTTTCCAAAACAATCAATGTCAAGTGTGTCTTCACACAATTACTGAAGACATTAGACACCACAGCCCTTCTGGACCATTTTCTTTGTCAATAGGGGTTCCAGTTCTACCAACATTTTCCCACCAGATTCAGTTTTCAAGTGATAGTAAGTCTATTTCCCCACTGTTTAGTCTGCTGGTCTCTCCCACCCTGGTACTGGGAAGATTTTTCTCCTGATATTGTCCTCACAACAAATTGTGGGAAGTGAAGATAAGGTTTTCTTTAAGAGCAATAGCCTAGTATGCCACACAGGTGTCTATATTTATGCATCCCAAGCTGGAAGGAAAACAACTTGTCCTAACTTGCTGTAAATTCTGAATCCCACCCCAAACAAGTCAGTCCTGTGTAGACCTGGCATGCTCTTATCTGAGGACTCAATCTATTAAAAAAGCAAAGCACAAGACTTATACATACAGTGATTTTCCCACCCTAAATCAACTGGTATTGTTCTCATTTCAATGCTTCTATTCCTTTGCCACTTAAATGCACATGATTTGTGGGATCATCTGTCCAGATTTCAGTTCAAACAGTGCAGTCACCATACTTACAGGATGATACAAAATAATATAAAATACTTTGCCTTTGCACTGAAGAGAACTGCCTTTGTGTTGGTGAAATAATAAATATAATAATAATAACCAGTACTTATTATGTATTTACTCTCTACCAGCACTGAATTGAGTGCTTTACTCACATTACCTCATTTTGTCCTCACAATATCCCTATTAGGTAAATTCTGTTATAATCCTCACTTTACAGATGGGGGCCCTGAAGCTTAATGGGGTTAGTTAACCTGCCTCACAATAGTTAGGGCAGAGCTAGGATTTGAGCACAGGCAGAACAGCTTCAGAACTCAGATCTCACACACACCCATATGGTAACTGCTGAATATAGATCCAAGGCAAAAATATCTTTGAGTAGAGGAGCAGTGTATGAGAGTGAAGCTGTAGTGCTTATGTGGGATAGACATGAACAAGGCTGGTTGGGGTTAATCAGGATGGGCTCACTGGGCAAGATCAACTTGAAGGAGGTAAAGGAGATGGGAAAATAGTGGTAGAGAGGAAGGGTGGTCAGGGTAAGCTAGATAAAGGTGGAGGGGATTCAAGGTCCAAGAAAGAAGTTGGGGACAGGAGATCATAATGGAAACATCTCTAGGCTACAAGTCACTTTAAGAGAAATGGTGGTCTATTGCTTTACCTTTTAGTAGCAACATTCTTATCATACAGACTAATGGGAATCTATGTAATATACTGTTTATAGAGGCTTCCATCTCCCTGATGGATTAGAATTGGGTTCTAACTTTCTTTCCTGAGGTTCTGATCTGAGAAGTTTTCTTCCTGTGGTAATTTTTTTCTAAGCACTTGAAACTTACTGAAGAAAATGAAACACGCCTATGCTTTTGACTTTGGTGACTAATCTTAATTGCCATATCTAAAAAATTATAAATTTTCCTTTTTTTTCAAGTCTTGTTTGAAAGCACGTTAGGTATGAGAGTTTGAAGGTGTCCTCTATAGTTAGTCCTATGATATTTTATCATTTAACATGTACTTGACATAGTCAATAAAAGAGTTTATCTGCTATGGTTTTATTAAAGTAGATAACTTATCTTTTTTTCTTCAGGTACATTTTACCTTGGTGCCAGGGTAACTGAACCGAGGTAAAATGTTAATACTTAAAAACAATGTCTAAGTAGGAAAGAATAATCTTTGCACCTAGGAAATGTGGTAAATAATTGTATTTAGGGTTGAATCATATTTTGAAATATATTCTATAAAAACTAGCACATTTAAAAATCACTTTACCAAACTCTTTAATAATACCTGTTTGCCCTTAAAATCTTGAACTATTCCACTGAGGACTGATTATTATGCTCTTAATTGTTAAGCCTTCTGATCATATGAATTCTTTTCATGTTTCATTGTAGTCCTATAAAACATTTACTTCAAAGGAAAAATGCTATGAATTTACAGTGCTTTTAGAATTTTAAAATCTGTTTCCTATTTTGTTGATTAAGACAGAGGAGCATTGATTGTGAATAAAGAACATGTTATGTTGAAAAGAAAATTGAGGATTCTGATGTTTCTCTGCCAGATAGCACAAAAACTGAGAACACCACAGGAATTTTTCAACATTATTAACCTCTTGACAATGTGTGGGTCGTATAAAGGACAAATGAATGTTTTGGAGGGACCAAGAATGCCAATTTTAACAGACTGTCCAATGACTGTAGATAAATATTTGTGTTCCTGAGGATTATTTGATTTTTATCAAAGAAAATTGAATTGGAAACATGGCATGTATTAAGTCATTGGTACTTATTGTCTAATTCTTTTTCCCATAGAAGTTTCTATGCACTGAAAGAGCACTAAGTCATCAGCTAGACATACCATGTAATGATCCTTATCATATCCAGACAAAATAAAAGCCTTTTAAGAAGCTACTTCACAAGACAACTGCATAGCTTTCCTCACAGGAACTTGTTAAATAAATAATGATTATTAAAGCTATTGGGTCAATAGCTTACACCAGTTTAAGAAGAACAATTCCAAGATGTCTAGCCCATTCCACATTCCATGTGACTAACTATGGTATCCAGAGCTTGGAAAATATCCAGGCAACTCACAGCAGCTTTTCTTAAATGCTTTATCGACAATGGATTTTAAGGAAGGTGGTAAAATTAGGTTTACAGAGGAGAGTCTTCAAGACATACCCACTGTCAATGCTATAAATGGTCTCAATTGTATCTAAAAGTTGTTTAAAAGCACCCAGTGCTGAAAACGTTGCAGATTTAGCTCCTACCTGTATTAGAGTAGGCAAGCAATCCTAATTGCTGAAGTGGAGTTTTATTGTATCCAGTGAGACAAATGTACTAGGAGTTTTGCACAAGCCTCTTAATAGAGAGGCTACTGTGAGTTGGAATGATTAGCTTTTAAAAATGTGTCACATTAACCCCTTCCTTATACTCACAGTCATGCCATGATCAGGGTCGAAACAGAAGAAGGAAGATTTAGAGAGGAAAGACAGGGATAAGAGATGATAAGGACAGGAGTTCAGTCAGACAAGGAGGACTTTGGCAGCTTTGGGGTCAATTCTGTGTTTGTTATCTAAAGCAGGCAGGAACAGCAGTTATTATAATAGCACATAAGAGGTCAATTTCAGGGAAAGCAAGATAGAAGACCAGTTGATACTCTAGGTCCCTGTTTCTTGAAAACAGAGTCTGGAATCCAGCACTTTGGAGCTAAGTTGAAATGCCCAAGGTAAGAGACTTCAGAATACTATGTCAGTATTCTAAACCCAGGCAAAAAAATCTGGTCACAGAACCAGGGGCCTAGGACGCCAGCACTAAAAGGCAACTAAGTCAAGTGTTCATACATTTCCTGCTTAGAGTTCAAACTTCTGAAGATTTTGGAAGGTCTGAGCCCAAAGTTTTATTTTTTATTCTATTCATATTTATTAGACACTTATTATGTATCAGGCACTGTATGAGCAGCAGAGACTATTACTGAACTAGGCAGACATACTATCTCTTTTTAAAGGAGACACAATAAATCAGTAAATATAGAAATGGATAAATGACTCTAGAAGAAAATAAAGAGCATGATTAGTCTGAGAATGGGAGGAAGTTGTTTTAGATAGGATGGCCAGAGAAAACATCTCCAAAAAGTGATATTGGAGAGTGAGAGTGAAATTTGAGAATGAGCAGACATTTGAGGAACTGGAAGAAGAACCTAGTGGAATGGCCTGGAGGTTAAAAAATAAGAGGGCTTGGCACACTGAAGGAACAAAAAGAAGTGGATTTGGAGGATAGTGAGCAAAGGAGAGAGTGGTGTGAGATGGGGGATAGAGAAGTTGGCAAGAGCTAGATGATACAGTTAGAAGAGAAAAGTGTTGGCTAGAATAAGGGATGGGCCCAGTAGTCTAAGAACTGATTTGAGATAATACACTGTTTTTATAGTTGGAAACTGGAAGATAGATTATGAGGGACTGAAAATTCTGCCTAAGCAGCAGAGTTACATTGTGAAGAGTTTACTAAGGAACTTTCTTAAAGCAGAGATGGACATATGAGGCAGACCGCTGGTACCAGATCGTGGTGTTCAAGTGAGTTTCTGAAGAGCCTGGGGTTAAAAATCAACCTCAGGACAAAGCACTACAGTCCAAAAGAGTGGTGGTAATAGCCAGAGAGTTTTTTCTTGGGATGATGAAACTGCTCTACAAAAGTCAGTAGGGCAGGATGGTGAGTCACCCTGCGTAGGCTGGTGTGAGGCAGAGCATAATGTGGGTGAGCCTGAAAGGCACATGAATAGTAGGACGAAAAAAGCTCAGAAAACAACACGCTCTCCGTGCTTCTGCCATTTACTGGGAAAACAAGCTCCAAGTAGCTGCTGATGTCAGATTGAAGAGACATGTGAAGCCAACCTGACCCAAACCTGACTGTAAGCAAGCTGAGCAGATCCGCAGAAAACTTGCAGACTTGTGAGCAAATCAAATGCTTTCTAATGTAGGTCACTGAGATTTGGGTTGGGTGTTACACACCATTATCACAGTGGGAACCACATTAATAACTAGTTGGTCCAGCCAAACTAGAACACACATTGTCGGTAATCCAGTAATCCATAGTAATCTAGTGTTTCCACTAAATTAGCCTGCTATTCATCTATGCATTCATCATATATTTATCATAGATTTAATACGGAAAACAGAACACGATGACAACAACAACAACAATAAAACCCAGACTATGGTGTCTGCCTTCACGAAGAGCCTATTTCTAGTGAGGGAAGCCAACAAAAACAAGTCAATCCAAACCTAATCTAGTCACAAACTCTTATAATAGCGCACATGTACTTCTGAGAGAGAATAATGGATGGGGGGAAGGACAGGAGATGACGAACTTGGTGGTGGCCAGGGTGGGGCTCTTCGAGGTGCCGGTGGAGCTGAGCAAGCACATCTTTCTCTCGCTCCAACGGTCGCAGATAATGGTTTCATTTTTTCATTTTGCTAAATTTATGTAGTGTCAACCCAACTGTATGCCTTTGCTCTAGGCTAACTAGCTGTCCATGGTCTGCATTCTGTGTGTTCAGAGAGCTAGTGAGTTGTTTTGCAAGTTCGTAGAGAAAGGCTGAAAAAGGCTTCATGCTCCCTTTTCCGAAGGGAGCAATGACTTTCACTAGAACAACAAACTTAGGTCCTAGGCTGTGAATGAAATTGGATTTCTCTCAGGTGAGAGGTATTCTGTATATGGAAAGCAAAGAGAAAAATGTGGTTTTAGCAATACTGTAGGGACTGTGGTCAGCACTGAGCTTATAAAGGCCTTTGTTTTCCATGTTTTCATTGGCCCCATGAGAAGCCTGGAGCAGCTCACACACCCATCTGTATCCATATTAGTGGGACTGCAAAGTGCTGACACAGAATTGCAGATCAGGGCCTGCGGCTTGCCAGGGTAAACTTGTGTAATGCACTGTACATCCCTCCTAACAACAGTGATTCTTTTGTCACTTAAACAGAGGCTATTAGAACACGAATCATTAAAAAGTGCTTTAGAAAAACAGGCAACATTTTCCAATATTGTGGCTTTAGGCAATCCCCATAAAGTATGAGAAGCTCCGGAAGAAGTGAAGCATTTCATGAATAACTAGAAGTAGATTCAGAATCATAATCTGAATTGATTAGAAGCAAGTAATATTTTAAAATATAATTTCTTAATGTCAAAAGAAGCCTATTATTATGGAGAAGTGGATGAATATTATCCAGAATATTTCCTTTTTGAATATATGTAAACAACAGAAAAGAATACTTTCAAATTTTAAACTGGTCTGGGAATCTTTAGCTTACTGATAAAATACAAATTCAAAGAAGATGCTTTAGGATTTTTCTTATTTTTGATACATAAAGCAGTGCAATTGTAGGAATAAGGATGGGAAAAAGTCCTTATTCCACTATCCAGAGAAAGATTTGTTTAACGTTTTAATGCCTGTTTCTGCTAACATTTTTCTCACAAATAAAGTACACGTCATTTTGCTTCAGGCATTTTCTTTCACTTTTGTTATTCCTTAGGAAAGACCTCGGGTTGGCAAACTATGGGCTAAATCTGGTGCACTGTCTATTTTAGTGGAACAGAGACACTCTCATTAACTTCCAGAATTGTCTATGGCTGCTGTCATGCTATAGGGGCAGAATTGAGTATTTGCAACAGAGCCTATGGGGCCCACAAAGCCTAAAATATTTGCTCTCCAGCCCTTTCCAGAAACAGTTTACCAACTCCAAGGATAGACTATTAGAGTCATATGTGAACAACATTTTCAGGCTCTTGTAAACATATATGAAAAGTTTATGTATCTATGGACATTTTCCCCAGCATTTGTCTGATGAGACTACTGTTTGATTGTCTGTAACCTGCTATACATATATTCAATATATTATATATGATCATATATAATTTTGGAATTTAATAGACAGAATAGTATTGTATCTCTTTTATGCTTTAATTTTTATTTATTTGAGTAGCAGTGAGACAAAATATTGGGTTGGCCAAAAGTGCCTTTGGTTTTTAAGTAAAAATAAAAGACACATTTTTCATTTTCACCAAGAACTTCATTGAACAATGTATTCACCCTTTTGTTCCACTACCTTCTGCCATTTTTCAGGCAACTTCATAATTCCATCTTCCCAAAACTTTTTATCTTTTTGAGCAATGAACTGTTCCAGGTGCCTTTTACAGTCTTCCAGGGAATTGAAATTTTTTCCATTAAGAGAATTTTGTAAAGATCTAAATAAATGGAAATCCAAGCATGCAATGTCTGGTGAATATGGCGGATGAATCAGAACTTCCCAGCCAAGCTGTAACAGCTTTTGCCTGGTCATCAAAGAAACATGAGGTCTTGAGTTATCCTGATGGAAGATTATACGTTTTCTGTCGACTAATTCTGGACGCTTTTCATCAAGTGCTGCTTTCAGTTGGTCTAAGTGGGAGCAGTACTTGTTGGAATTAATCGTTTGGTTTTCCAGGAGCTCATAATAGAGGATTCCGTTCCAATCCCACCATATACACATCACCTTCTTTGGATGAAGACCAGCCTTTGGTGTGGTTGGTGGTGGCTCATTTCACTTGCCTCATGATCTCTTTCATTCCACATTTTTGTACAGTATCCACTTTTCATCGCCCATCACAATTTGTTTTTTAAAAGGGAACGTTTTCATTATGTTTAAGTAGAGGATCGCATGCGGAAATACGCTCAAGAATGTTTTTTTTTGCTTAACTTATATGGAACCCAAACATTAAAGTGATGAACATACCGAGCTGGTGCAAATGATTTCCAGTGCTTGATTTGGATATTCTGAGTATGTCGACTATCTCCCGCATGGTATAATGTTGACTGTTCTCAGTTAATGTCCCTATTTGACCGCTATCAACTTCAACTGGTCTACCTGACTGTGGAGCATCGTCCAGTGAGAAATCTCCAGCAGGAAACTTTGAAAACCACTTTTGACATGTTTGATCAGTCACAGCACTTCTTCATATGCTGCACAAATCTTTTTTTTGCATTTAGGTTGTGTTTTTACCTTTCTTGAAATAATAAAGCATAACGTGCTGAAAATGTTGTTTTCCTTTCATTTTCAATATTAAAGTGGCTACACAAAAATTCACCAATTTTGATGTCTTTTTTTAAAATGCACGCTGATATGACAGCTGTCACATACAATCTAACAAAATTGTTTTGGATGAAGTTAAAGACAACTAAGGGCTACTAAAGCCATCTTATGGAAAAAACCGAATGAACCTTTTGGCCAACCCAATAATTTCCCACTGTTTTTAAAGCACTTTTATTTCCTCTTTTCTCAATTGCCTTCTCATGGCTTTTGCCCATTTTGAAACAGAGGTATTCTTTAAAAAGTAAATCTGTAAGCCTCCATATCAGTTTAGAATATCAATCCTTGTCTATTGTTTTCACTTTGTGTTTTTTTGTTTGTTTGTTTGTTTGTTTTTTCAGTACGCGGGCCTCTCACTGTTGTGGCCTGTCCCTTGCGGAGCACAGGCTCCGGACGCGCAGGCTCAACGGCCATGGCTCACGGGCCCAGCCGCTCCGCGGCATGTGGGATCTTCCCGGACCAGGGCACGAACCCGCGTCCCCTGCATCGGCAGGCTGACTCTCAACCACTGCGCCAGCAGGGAAGCCCTCTGCTGATTTTTTTTAAATAGAGTTTTTTGGGAACAATTTTGGGCTTACAGAAAAATTGAGATGATAGTACAAAGAGTTCCCATAAACCCCATACTCAGTTTCTCCAGTATTAATATCTTACATTAGAATTGTACATTTATTACAATTAACGAGCAAATATTGGTACATTATTATTAACTAAAGTCTATATTTTATTTGCTTTCTTTAGCTTTTACCTAATATATTTTTTCTGTTTCAGGATCTCATCTGGAATGACACATTACATTTAGTTGTCATGTATCTTTGGCTCTTCTTGGTTGTGACAAATCAAGACTTTCCTTGATTTTGATGACTTTGACAGTTTTTAAGGAGTACTGATTAGATATTTTATAGAATGCCCTTCTATTAAAATTGGCCTGGTGTTTTTTTTCAGGGTTGGGCTGAGGTCATGGAATTTGGGAGGAAGACCACAGAAATAAAGTACCATTTTCATCACATCATATCAAGGTTACATACTATCAAATGACATATCACTGTTGATGTTGATCTTGACTACCTGGCTGGGGTCGTGTTTGTCAGGTTTGTTCACTGTCAAGCTATGTTTTTTTCCCCCTTTCCATACTCTTTGGAAAGAAGTCACTATGTGCAGTCCACATTTAAGGAATAGGGGAAAAAAGTCAAATTCATAGAAACAGAAAAGTAGAAAAATAGTTGCCAGGGGTTGGGGGATGGGGACATAGAGAGAGACTGGTAAAAGGGTACAAACTTTCAGCTATAAGATGAGTAAGATTTGAGGCGCTAATGTAAAACATTGTGACTATGGTTGGTAGTACTAAATTGTATAACTGAAATTTGCTAAGAGAGTACAACTTAAATGTTCTCACTAAAACCAGAAAATGATAAATACCTGAGGTGTTGGATGTATTAATTAACTAGATGGGGGGAATCCTTTCTCAGTGTATGTATATATCAAATCACCATGATGTACACTTTAAATGTCTTTCAGTTTAAGATGTCAATTATACCTCAAAAAGGTGAAATTAAAAAAAAAACTCAAAAGATTTAAAAATAATTAAAAAGGAATGCAGAGTTATTCTCCCCCTCCTTGACGATGGAGTACTTACATAAATTGTTTGGAATTCTTCTGCATGGAAGACTTTACTTCCCCATTTATTTATTTATTCAGTCATTTCTTTACATCAGTATGTACTCATGGCTATTTATTTTATACTTTGGTTATTTATTTTGTTGCTCAAATTGTTCCAGATTTGGCCACTGGGAGCTCTTTCAGTTGGCTCCTGTATCTCTTTGACATACTCCTGTCAATATAGGTGTTTTTTGATTTAAAAAAATAACAAAAAACTTTCTGAATTTCTGGCACTACAAGAAGCTCCAGGCTTATCTTGCATATTTCCTACCTCAGCACTAGAATCAGCCATTTCTCTGAAGAGCTCGGATTCCTTTAACTAGTTTCCTTTTATTAGAAACCAAGATCTGGTCACTAGGCATGGTTCTACTAGGTGTAGTTGCTTCTAGGACCTCTCAGCTGACAGAGCAAGGTAATGTATGTGTGTCTACTAAGCTGTATTTTACACACCTATATAAATATTTCTATATGTAACCACCTGTAACAAAAGTAACCTAAACATAAGTTCATACTTAGGTTTCCAACTCTAATTCATTACCCTTTGTACATTTAGCTTCCTCTTGCTAATCTGTATGCTCCCACTCCAACAGTGAGAAACCTTGCTCCCATCATCTCCTTATTCCACCATACATGTAGAGCAGTATCAGAATTGTTAACCTAGGATTCTTGTGGAAACAACTTTATCAACTAGAGTAGAGTACTTATGTGCAATACCTTTCACTTCAAATCTTAGAGGCTCCACTCATTCCAAAGTTATTTGGTCTGTCCACTGATTTTTAACTCTTACTCTGCTGCATTTTCTACAGATTTCCCTCCTGTTCTTGGTTGTCAGTCATGAAACTGACACGGTGATAAAGAGAGCGGGTGGTATAGGTGAGAGATTTTCAAATTTCTTGAGGTCATAAAATATGTACGTGTATATATTTATAATAAAGCCTTAATCAAGCAGAAAAGCTGATATTAGATTGCAGATAACAAATGGTATGAAAAATGTTTATGTATAATGAATCCCACCAATATATGTAAAGAAGTTGTGGGCTTTATAATAAAATATTTCTCTTCCTTTAAATTTGTTGTTCTCAGCAAAATGAGTGCAACTTCTGTACCATTAACTTTCTGCTGCGGCTATTGCTTATATATTATATTGTAAAGATACATGTGGGATTCAGTCTCAGAAATTAGGTAATGCAAATATCAAAACAAATATCACAGAAATCTCATGCTAAGTCATCTTATGAAATGCTCCACAGAATTCCAATCAACAGTTTGATTATCAGTGAAGTATCTGGCTTTCTTGAAGTAGTCCTCATATTAAAAATGTTAATAAGATTAATACAGCATTGTAAATAAATTATAGTTCAATAAAATTTTTAAAATGTTAATAAGGAAAAGCGAGTGTATGTGATTCTGAGATAGCACATTTTGAAATCATCACCCCAAATTTCCTATCATTTCATTTTGAAAGATAAAAATGCCACAAAGATAATAAATTAGAAAATGAAAGTGCAAAATTGTATCAATTCCTCCTCTAGCCACCTCCTTGGATATAACCACAGTTAACACATGAGTTTATTTTTTTCTATCCATATACTATGACTGGCCTCATGATCTTACAGTTTCAGCAGTGAAGACTGCAGTTTACTGTATTAATCCTTATCTATTAAGTCACATGTAGAGATTGTGGCTGACCATCACCTTGAAGACTAGAGGCAGATGGGACTTATTACAGGGCATAGGTGTATCTGAGTGGTACAAAGGATATAGACTGTATGAATTGCTTCTGGATTCCTGACTCACATCCTCTTAGCCTTGTCTCTGATGTCAGTGCACATGTAGTGACAGTTTGGCTTACCTCATGCTGACATCTTTTTTCAAGTACTGGATGCTTTGCACCTTTGCCTTCAGGTTTTTCCAATGCCATAGTTGCCCCTGGGAAGCCCTCTGTTTGAGCAGGCATGTTCAGTCTGGAAGTATATAGGAATTTATTTACCCCAAAGTAAATCTCAACTAATGAGGGATATGAGCTATAGATAAAAATCATCAATCTTCAGGTAAACAATTCCAAAATGTATTCTACATCCTCTTTAGAAGATTCCAGGCAGGATTGAGGGCCAGTTGCCTACAGTAATGATTTTAATAATGAATCTGTGTATTTGCTTGTCCACTATTCCTCACTCTTCCCAGTCCCTCACTCCTGCTCCCTATTCACAAGTTTTTGCCTGAGGCACTACCTTTGAGAAAACTCAAGCTAAAAAATGGTCCTTAAACCCCATTATGGCTCTATCCTCTATTTTCTACCCTATTTTATGCTGCTTCTCCTGGCTGCTTCCCTGTTATATGCCAAAGAAATAAATTAAGAAGTGAAGGGGAGGAACCATCAGCAAAAAATTGAATAGAATTTCCACAGGACTTAAGCTGCCAATTGAAAGGGTGTACTGAGTAGTCTAGAAAATGGTTAAAAATAGATTGTTTGGAAGTTTTTCTCCATGTCTGTTTTTATCTCTGCATCTGATATACAGCCGTCCTCCTGAGATTTTTCTTTATTATCTTCACGTGCTGAAACTTCTCCTTGGAAGGCTTTAAATTTTTCAGTTCTCTTTTAAATAAACTAAAGGAAGAAGAAAGAAAACAGATAGTTTTTATATTTACCCATATTTAACATTTCTATTGCAATTCACTCTTTAACTATGAGTTTCCATCTGATATAATTTTCTTCAACGTGAATAACTTCTTTTAGGGCAGACTTACTGGGCAATAACTTTTCTTTATTTCCATTCATTTCAAAAAGTCCATTTTCAAAGGCTATTTTTACTGATTATATAATGCTGGTTTGATAGATTTTTTTGTTCTTGCTTTTTAAAAAAAATTTCCATGCTTATGTATCTTCTACTGTGTTTGTCTCCATTGTGTCTGACGAGAAGCCAGGCATTACTTGTAGCATTCTTCTTCTGTATGTAATATGTTCTGTTCACCTTAGGTGCTTTCAAGATTTTCCATTTATGTTTGGATTTCAGTAGTTTGATTGTGATGTGCTTAGGTATAATTTCCTTTATATTTATCCTGCTTAAGGCTCATTGAGATTTTTGAATATGTAGGTTAATATATTAAATGCATTTGTAAATTTTAGGCCATCATTTCTTCAAATATTTTCTCCCTCATTCTCTGTCCTCTCCATGGAGGACTTCAATTATATGGATGTAGACCTCTTGATATTATTCCATAGTCATGAAGGCACTGTTCAATTTTTTTCAATATTTTTTTCTTTTAGCAAATCGATCTTAAAGTTCTTTGCACTGCTCCCCACCCCCTGAAATCTATAATCTGTTTTTAAGTTCATTCAGGAATTTTTCACTCCAGATATTATATGTAGTAGTTCTAGAGTTTTCATTTTGTTCTTTTTTTAGTAGCTTTTGTTTTCCTGTTGATACTCCACATCTGTTCACTCTTTACAGTCATAATTTCTCTTAAGTCTTTGAACATATTTATGATAGCTGCTGTAAAGTCCTTTTCTGCTAATTATGACATCTGGGTCATTTCAGAGTTTGCTTTGTCTTGACTACTTTGTGTCTTGACTATAGGTCATATTTTCCTTTTTTCCTAGTTTCTAGTATTTTTAAATTACATACAAAGCATTGAAGATAATTTGTTGTAGAGATTTTGGGGACTATTACAAAGGTCGATAAGAATGTTGATCTTGTTGTGGCAGCACAGCATCAGCTGAAATCAATTGTTCAGCCTTTCAACAGCTGCTCTCTGCTGGGCTATTTGGAGTCTCCTCCATGTGTGCACAGTTAAGTGGTTAGCCAAGGATTTGAAAAGAGTTTATATGGAGATTCTGGGGCTTTCTCTGTGGTTTCCCCCTTTCAGGGCTTTCTCTTCAATATCCAGTCACTCTGGAATCCCTGAATCCCTTCTCTGACTCCTCAAGTCAGAAAGATTCATTTCTTTATGAATTTCAGCCACCCTGTACCACATGGAGTAAGAAATGTCCTCTGAAGAAAAGCTTTATAAAAGTAAATCTCACCCAGTGCAACTGCCTTCATTAAAGGGTTGAACCACTTCCATCTTGGACTCCTTTTGGCTGTTCTCAAATATCTTCATATAATTTTTATTTTTTATACTGCTTCAAAGTCCATAATTGTTATCTGTGGGATGGTTAATACAGGTATTCAGCTATTTCTAGAACTAGACTCTACTGTTATAAAGCTCTTACCTTGTCACGTATTTCTTTAAAAAATCTTCAGTGGCTCTTCCTTGTCTGTAGAATAAAAAGATTCATTAGACTGTTAGTCTAACAGATGCACGCTATTTAAAAAAATTTCCCCACAGCTGATCCCATATTCCAGCCAAACTGAACTGGTTTTCAAACATTCTGGTTCACTATGCTCCTTTGCTCATACAATTCTTTAGAATAGCATTTCTCCTATATTTGCATGTCCAAATCCTGACTGTGTTTCAATATCTAACTCAAATATCAACTCCTCCATGAAAGCTATCCTTATCCCTCCAGTTTGAAGTGACCTCATTTTCCACCAAACTGTCTTTTTATAGTTCATTATTTCATTCATTTAATAAGTCATTCAGGTGTCAGAAGTCATAATGAGCACACAGGTTTAAAAGATGGATAAAACATAGTCCCTATCCATGAGAAATCTCTGTTCCTATAGTGGCAGAGAAAGTCAAGTCAACAGGAAGGTGATAAGTGCTGCATGCAGAAGTTGCTGTGGGAAGCTTTGCAGTGCATCACAAAGCAGAGACGAGAAACAGTATCTTAATAACTGGTGCACCTGCTTCTTGTGTGTGTGTTTTCTTCTGGCTGCACCGTGTGACACGTGGAACTTCCCCGACCAGGGATCAAACCCGTGTCCCCTGCAGTGGAAGCGTGGAGTCCTAACCACTGGACTTCCAGGGAATTCCCTTGTGGAAGGCTTTGAAGAGGGAAGGCCAACTCAGTCTAGGGTATTAGGGACAGCTCCTTGAGTCAAGTAGTCCTAGACCTAACTCTTGAACAATGAATTATCTAGATTAGATACATGGACCAGGAGAGGAGGAACATTCCTGAAAGAGAAAACTACAAATTTGCAGGCAGAGAAGTAGGCATGAATATTGTATGTTTAGGAAAATGTAAATTATTTATATAACTTGCAAAATGTGCATTATGCATGAGTGGAAAAAATCTGGAGTCACCCTTTTTTTCTTCTTTTTTTTCATCCTCCACCTCAAATCCTTCTGAAAGTACATTATCTTCTCTTTAATTCCCATGTTACCATCTTAGTCCAAATCACCATCAACTTTCAATGGACATCTGAAACGCCCTAGTAACTGGTTTTCCTGCTTCTATTCTCGTGCTCTTAAACATCAGTTTTCAATCCATTGCCTAAGTGACCTTTGGAACATGTAAACAAGATGATGTTGCTCACGTGCACATAATCATTCAATAGCTGCCCACTGCACTAAAAATAGAGTCCAAACACCTTTCCATGACCTCCTCGACCTCCTTGACATGTCACAAGATATGGGCACTAGCTACTACTCTGACCTCATTTTTACACTTTTCTCTGCCTTAACGTGCTTCAGAAGTACTTGGCCTTTTCCTCAATTCTCAAACTCTTCAAGAGTCCCTCTACGAGAGGACCTTGACATTTGCTATTCCCCCTGCCTAGAATGCTCCCCTCCTAATCTTTACAGTTGGCTCCTTCTTGTCTTTAAATTCTTAGGAAAAATATCATCCCCTCAGAGGGGCCTTCACCTCCTCAGTCACATCCTTGCTTTAAATTGTTAAGATCATTTGTGATTATCTCAAATTATTTTATTTGGTTATTTAATATCTCTCTGCCAGCAGACAACATGCTTTTTACAAGCAGGGATGTACTGTGTATTCTTCATCCTGCTCTGTGTCCTGGGAGGCTGACTTCTAATAGCTGTATCAGCTGGGCTCTCCTGCCCTCCAGCTTCCAACTGAGTTCATTTAAGCAGAGATCAGAGGGCAGGAGGAAAGGCTTAGTGGTAGCTGTGTTTTTCTACCAAAGGTCATAGCTTTACAGGCAGTCCTCTCCCACAGCTCTTGGATTCATCACTATTTCCTCTCTCTGATGATTTAGGCCTATAGGTGATACATTTTGGCTACTTGGCTTCTCTTCCTAGCTGTTGCTAGACTCAGGATGCTTGTTTCCCCTAATGCTGTCCACATCCTTTACAAATAGACCCTTCATTAAACTCTTTAATTATCTGTTTCAAGTATGCCATCTATTTCTTTCTGGGACCTTGAATTTTGTTCTCTAAGGTATTGCTAGTATCTGACAGAGCCTGGTACAGGTAATGATCAACATCTGTTTGTTGCACGGATGAATGATTGGGCTCTTTTGTTCTGTAATCAGAATCTATTAAGCTGTAAGCTCCCTTAATATTTTAAAATGAGGATTCCATTTTTAAAACTTCTCGAAGAACTAAGCTTCTTGAGAGCATAGTCTGTGTTTCATTTTAAATCTAAGCCTAAGATACGGTGAAAATGGGCATCTATTTTTTTTTTTTTTTTTTTTTTGCCGTACGTGGGCCTCTCACTATTGTGGCCTCTCCCGTTGCGGAACACAGGCTCCGGACGCGCAGGCTCAGCGGCCATGGCTCACGGGCCTAGCCGCTCCGCGGCATGTGGGATCTTCCCGGACCGGGGCACGAACCCGTGTCCCCTGCATCGGCAGGCGGACTCTCAACCACTGCGCCACCAGGGAAGCCCGGGCATCTATTTTTTAAAAATATTTTTCTACTTCTTATACTTTATTTTAAAATTTTATTTGTTTTTTTTATTATTTGTTTTGGCTGTGTTGGGTCTTTGTTGCTGCGCGCAGACTTTCTCTGGTTGCTGCAAGCTGGGGCTACTCTTCGTTGTGGTGTGTGGCTTCTCATTGCAGTAGCTTCTCTTGTTGTGGAGCACAGGCTCTAGGCCTGTGGGCTTCAGTAGTTGTGGCATGTGAGCTCAGTAGTTGTGGCTTGCGGGCTCTAGAGCACAGGCTCAGTAGTTGTCTTGCATGGGCTTAGGTGCTCTGCGGCATGCATGTGGGATCTTCCCAGACCAGGGCTCAAACCTGTGTCCCCTGCACTGGCTGGCGGACTCTCAACCAGTGCGCCACTAGGGAAGTCCCAATATTTTTTTCTTTAAAGAAGTAATTGTATCTTTGGTTTCTGGAAATACAATGCATTGTTTTTAATATATGCTATTTCCTGGAATATAAATCATGGAATATACCATAAACATCTACTTTTACAGATGAAGAAACTGAGGACCAGAACTAACAGTGATCGTTCAAGGATACTATGGTACTGCAACCAGTTTTTCCTTCAGGTTTTTGTACTCTTGATGATATTAGATTGTTTCATCAATTATTAAATGAATCCTCAAGTCAGACTTACCCCAGATCACCTGACTCTTATTAACCATCTTTTTTTTTCAGCTGCACAAACTTGCCCTTTCATTCTGGTAACCAAAGCTCTTATAATTCAGAAAAGATTTGGGCACTACCTTGCCACTGAGTTCAGTCTTTCACCAAACGTCCTTCTACAGAGGCCCAGTTAAACTCTGGATGGTACTAAGTATTCTATCCTAGGTGCTCTGGCCTAGATGGTGGAAGATGGTAGGTGGTGAAAGCTGTGGCAGTTTACCCACAACTCCTGCTCCTTCAGGTCACTTGCCAGGTGACTGCCCCATCCTGCCTTCTGCAGAGTCGGCCCTCCCCTGAGGTCCAGCTCTCTCAGTTGACACTATAAATTTATATAGATATATATAGTATAGGTCGATGCAGGAATAATCCACATAGGATCTTCTTCACTCTAATTCATTGGCTGTATGTATTATTATGACCTGCTTGTGGGTAAGGACTGAATGTTAAATGCTTTGACTCCTTAGAACCTAGCAGAGTGCTTCAATTCTTAGGAATCATTTAATTCTATTGAATGAAGAAGGAAATTCTTCAAATCATGAACTTTAAACCAACATCATTAAAGTTGTAATGATAAGCTAGCTCATTCTAGGCATGTTCTGGATTGTGAAACTAAAGGAGTAATTAAAAACCTGGAATAAATACAATAAAATTACACATGGTTACAATGATGTATATATATATATACATGGGGCAAGAACAAAAAAATAAAATGGGCAGTTTTAGTGTAGTAAGGTTAATGAATAATTTTCATTTCTTTTGCTTTTTTAAAAAAATTATTTTTAAAGGCTTTGTGAAGTGAATACAAGGTTGGAGGAAGAAAACTTGGAAGAAAATGATAGGTGAGTAACGACAATGATTAAAGAGCTGTGATAAAGAGAGTTAGAAATCAAGTGGTTTCTGGATTACAGAATTAAAGAAGAGCCTTGTGTGAGGAGGTTGATCTGTGAAGGATGATGACCATCTCCATTAGGGACCAGACAGGAGGCAACAGGCTTAGGTTACAGCATGAGGGATTTAGATAAGAGAAAAGGAAAAATTTTCAGACAGTGAGATTTGATAGACACTGGAATGTGTAACTGGGGAAGCTTGTGGAATTTCCTTCTCTAGAGGTTTTTTAAAAATAGAACAGCATCTCATCTGCTCAAAGGATGGACTCTATTTGACCTTTCAGAGTATCCACTGAACCCAGAAGGTACACACACCTTAGAGAAGAAAGTAGGCTTGAATGATCCTGGGTAGCTTGTGAAATAAAAATGGGGTGAATAAATTTCATGTTTAATTTGATTTATATATATCATATCTAAATTATGATGGTTATAGTTCTTCCTTTTCCTTTCAGTTGAATATTCTTATTTTTAAGGCCTGGAGTTTAGGGTTTAAGTAAAAATGTTGCAGGGAGGGAGGAAGGAAACTATCTTACTTTAGAGCCTATTTTTATAGGGACATAGGTAAGGAGAAAAAAACATTTTGATTTTGATTTCACTTCCTAGTCTAAATAAATTTTTTAAAAAACATTGACCTTTCTGGTGGCTTTAATATTTTTTAGGGTAAAAATTTTAAAAATTAACTTAGATCTGCATGTTTCTTTTAGTGTTTTTGGCAGAACTGGTATTCCAAACTGGAAGAGGTTCTCTGTATTTAATTTCCTCTCCGGAAGTTTACCTTCAGAAGTCCAAGTGTGAGGTCAAGCCTTGGGTTGCCGGAAATGGTAATGTCCTTTACTGTCTGAGCACCCAGACAGCACTTAATGAAACATCCTACTTTGTGGACATTGGTAAGGATTAAAGTGCTTTAACTATTTCCTCTTATTTTGTGATTTCTGATTTCTATATTCAGCTTTGTAAGACTCAAATAAAATTATATGTAAGAGCTGTGTTCTCTGTATTCAGCTATAACTGCAAATTTCCAGGTATAGGTGACATCCCTCTTTTCCTTCCTAAAAACCAAAACGTATTACGGGTCAAAAGGGATGTAAGTTGTATTCATTATCTACCTCAAGCAAAAACAATTCCAGGGTATTCTAAACTTGATTTCTTTCTAACTGTTTTGTTGACCTGAGGGCATTTATAGGTTAAAGCAGTGAATCATAATTTCTCATATTTGTCAAAGTGCTTACTCAGCTAGTATCTAATTTGATCTTAATAAGAACCTCATGAATGTCATGATCTTATAGATGAGAAGATGGAATCTCAATAAGGAGATGTAACTTGCCCAAGATCACAAAACTTGCAAATGCAGAGTCAAAATACTTCTGATTTCAACATCTGTGTCTTCCACTGTATCAGGCTATGCTGTCTGTGAAAAACTTTGCTTTCCTGGTGTTTTATTTTTTTCACCATTGATGCGATCTCTGCCTCTGATTCATTCTGAACCAAAATTATACTGAGACCATTACACTAATGTTATTATTACCAAATAGAAAATTGTGCTATCATTCTTGTGGAATAAAACACCAAAGGTTTAAAAAATTTTTGCCATTCCACATATTAAGTCATGTAAATTCTGATAGGACACTCCATATGGAGATTACAACCTATTCTAATTCATACTAGCTATTGATTATTAAGCAGCACTTTGTTTTTATTACAAAACTTACTTTAATTATTGCATCAGTCTCTGACAATGTTGAACACAATTTCCACATCCCCAGCTCTCTGTCCTGGGTGTCTTTAGGGTACAGTGGCTTTATTTCCTTCTCTAGCATTTCGGAAGTTTGTTTAATACTGACTCAGAGGAAGCATTCTAGCTGAGTCCTCACATGGTCTTGTTTACAGCTCTGGAGTGCACATAATAGATAAGCTACTGATTTCCACAAGACCCCCCGCACTTCCTGGGTGTGTGGGTGTGTGTGCTTGCGCCTGTGAATTGAGATTGTGCAATCTCCCTGCTTAGCTGCATCAAGTTGCAAAGTTATTTCACATCTCTTAAACATTTCTCTAGCAAGCCTAATTTCATAACCCCAAAACCATTGTATTCCATAGGAGGTGTGTTGGTAACTAGTAATTAACACTGAAAAGCCCATGAGTTTATAACAAGATCAAACCTGATATTGAGGCATGGAGTAGAGAAATTTGCCTAAGGAAATATTGTGAAATAAAGCTGCAAACGGCCATAGATGAACACTGTTCCATCTGCAGGATTTCTTTCCTTGATCATAATTATAACTACCACTTGCCTAGTTATATGGCAAGAACTTTGTTAGGTCAGCATCTCTTATTTGATTCTAATGGTAGCCCTGAAAGATAAATATGGCTAAAGGAATTTTGTAGAAGACAACCAGATAATTCAAACACTGTGTCCTGTGTTGCCCTGATCTCTCTTTGGTTCCTTTTTGAGGTTACTCTGCATGAAATTTAATTGTAGGTTACATAAGGTATAGTAGAATTTATTAGAAGAACTGTCTGTGTATATTAAGGGGGTTTGGGCTAAAGATGTTTGGAGGATGATGATAGTGGGCTGAGGATAGCTCCATTAAACTCTTGAATATTTCAGGGAAAGTGGATCTAAGGCAGAAATGTCACATAGACCTCAGATCATTCTTACCTGGAGATAGAGAATGTGTACATGAATGTGTATGTAATGTCTTGAGCATAGTACTGAAATGATTAAATCCATCGTGAACAAGAACTGAACATTAAAAATCCAGAAGCAGATTTTCTTTAACCAACTCTGCATCAAAACAGAGCAACATTTATTATCTCAAGATTGTGCTTACCAAATTTAGGCATTCTTTGTAACTCAGTTTTTAAAAGCCATCATAATTTCTTCCATTTGTTTTCTCTTTCCAGCTGCTGCTGCTTCTGAATTATGAGGCTTATCATGCATCACTTCTGCAGTGGATAGCTTTATTTTTGCAAAGTGTATGGAATGAAGTTTGTGGGGATGTAGACTGCAGGCACTGAAAGACCTAAATGAATGTGTAAGAATGACCACAAGGCACCAGACGTGGGTGTATTTATCCGTTTGTGTCATTACTAAGAGGTTTTAGTTCCAAAAAATATCCGGAAGGATTTAGTTTTGGGGAAGTGGGGAGGGAGAAGGAGTGGAATAAGATTTTTGAATTTTTAAACAATTTATTTGAGCCCCCTATTGATATATTCTATTTTCTTTGCATCAGAATCAGAATTTCTTAAGGGACACTTAAAGATTTTCATACCAGTGTCCACAGGCATTAGAAAGTTGATTTTGAAATTTATTTAGTGTGTTAATAAAAGGCATTTTCTTTCAAAGGAAACTGGAAATTGAAAAGTTGAAATATTAGTTATTAAAACAGCAATTAAGACTTTTTGTGGCCAAGAAATACACATGCAATTAAGACTTTTTGTGGCACATGCTTTGCTCCACTTGCAAGCTAATTGTGTTTATGTAGTTCTAGCTGATGTTCTACTTGTCAAAGAGGTCACGTAGTTTCATTGATAGAGGATATACACTCTCTTTGCAGAGCCAGAATAGGACAGTGGTGAAGCTATTCAATTCTGGAGTCAGACTGCTTGGATTAAAATCCAAGCTCTGTCTCTATCAAATTTTGTGACCTTGGCAAGTTAGTTAACCTCTCTGTGCCTCCGTTTATTTATTTGTAAAACAGGGATGATAATAATATGACCTATCTTGTGGAGTTATTTTGAAGATTAAAATGAAAGAATCATGACAAACACTTGGCACGTAGTAAGAGATCAATATATGTAATTCTTCAAAATTTACATGTAGTCATATTCACCTCTTTCTGGTGTACAGTTCTATGAGTTTTAATACATGCATAGATTGTTATAATCACTAACACACCAACACAACAGGATACAGACTAACTTCAACACCCCAAAGAATTCCCTTATGCTGTCTCTTTCTAGTCAGACACTAGTACCACTCCCCTCCCTCCCCCAGATCCTAGCCCCTGGCTACCACTGATGTGTTTTCTGTCCCTATGGTTTTGCCCTTTTCCAGAATGTCATATAAATGGGATCATACTGTATGTGATCCCATACAGTATGGGATCCTTTTTGAGACTGACACCTTTTACTTAGCATAATGCCTTTGTGGTACAACCTGATTTATATAGAATCTTATCTGAAGAGCTGACTTCATGGAAAAGGGATTGGTGAGAGTTTTTTTTAAGGATCATTAAAGGGAAGAAAAGCTCAGATTAATATTATCCAAAAGGAGAGTTTGTCTTAGCATGAGAAAGGAAATTTTCAGGGTTATCAAAATATCTAAATAGGATACATCTTCAAGAGGAAGTTATTTCCCTGTCATTAAGGGTCTAGAGACATAAGCTGAAAGGCCACTTGGAAGGCAAGGTATAGAAAGATATGAGTCAAATATAAATTAACCGAGAGAAAACTGTGTTTGTGTATGGAGGCTTGGAGTGGGGCAAGGTGTTGGAAGGTCACAAATAATCCCAAATAATCTGTAAACATAGTCATATTAGCTCTGTATCATGTGTGCAAATTAACTATTGTTGAATGCAGAGGGAACTTGGGCCCTAATCACCTCCATGGCTGTATAACTGGACAGGTAGCCAGCTGCTATTATAAAATAGAGGAGTAGCCTTAACCAGAATTGGTAGAGAGAGCACAGTGGGGTGGGGAGATAGCAAGACTGAAGGAAGGGAAGGAGTTGTGGTGGAGGCTGAGCAGACAAAGCTGCAACTGGCGGGGCTGGAGTTGTAGGTCAATGCACTGCATATGTGGTCCCAGGGGCAGCAATTATCACCATATCATTGTGAAGGCACAACTATCATGTGCCTTCTCCTAATTTACACACATATTTATGCACACGTGTAATATATTATGTGTGTGAATGTATGTTTTTAACTTGATCTATCTTTATTTTGCAAATCAGGTAACTTGCTCCTAGAAAATGGAAAGTCTACCATATCAGCTATGATTTCCTGCAAATCAGGTAATTTGCTCCTAGAAAATGGAAAGTCTACCATATCAGCTACGATTTTCTGCAAATCAGGTAACTTGCTCCTAGAAAATGGAAAGTGTACCATATCAGCTAAGATTTTCTGGGCATATACTAGGGCAATTTATATGCTATTTAATTTAATCCTTGAGTCAATAGCCTGTGGGAGAAATTACTTTTTCCATTTGATAGATGAGGAGATTGAGGTTCTGAGAGGTGAAGTGACTGTACCCAGAGAAACAGAGATGGTGAATAAAGGCAGAGCCAGATTTTGTTGTGTCTGTTTATCTTTAGAGTCTAGGACTTTGCCTTTGCTGGGCTTTTGCCTTTACTCTGCTTTCACACGATGATGAGAATGGTTAGATTTGGAGACTTTCTACTTGAAAATCCATGACCCAATTTTAAATATGAGGGAACAAAATATAAAATGTATTCTATAATGATACTTTCTCTTTGTATGTTTGTTGTTATTATTATTAGTGGTGATGATACCTTACAAACACAGTTACCAACTGAACTTAGCAAGAAGTTTAGGAAAGGAACACTAAGCTGTGGAAAAATCTTATAATCAGAAGACCTAAGTTAAAATTTCAGTTCTGTTCTTTATAGCTGCCTGATCTCTCTAAGCTTTGTGTTTGTTGGTGAATTTAAAGTGATAATACCAACTTCCCAGGGTTACTATATGATTTAAATAAGAAAATGTATGGGAAATGCTTAGCTATGCTTATCACATGGTAAGCATTTAATAGGAGTTTGAGAAATTAGATGAAAATATAATTAAGAAGGAGTTTTAATTTCAAGACGTAAGCATAAGAATATAGGATATGGGAGGTTGATTCAAGATGGTGGAGTAGAAGAGCGTGCACTCACTCCCTCTTACAAGAGCTCCAGAACCACAACTAACTGCTGAACAATCATTGAAAGGAAGACACTGGAACTCACCAAAAAAGATACCCCACATCCAAAGACAAAGGATAAGCTGCAATAAGACGATATTCAAGAACATGGAAGATATACTGCATTCTACATAATTTGCAATAGAAGACAGAAACAAAAGACATAAGCCTTGTGGCTGACAGGGTCTTGGTGCTCCGGCCGGGTGTCAGGCCTGTGCCTCTGAGGTGGCAGAGCCGAGCTCAGGACATTGGTCTACCAGAGACCACCCAGGTCCACGTAATATCAAACGGCGAAAGCTCTCCCACATATCTCCATCTCAACACTAAGACCCAGCTCCACTCAACAACCAGCAAGATACAGTGCTGGACACCCTATGCCAAACAACTAGCAAGACAGGAACACAACCCCACCAATTAGCAGAGAGGATGCCTAAAATCATAAGGTCACAGACAACCCAAAACACACCACTGAACACTGTCCTTCCCACCAGAAAGACAAGATCCAGCCTCATCCTCCAGAACACAGGCACCAGTCCTCTCCACCAGGAAGCCAATACAACCCACTGAACCAACTTTAGCCACTGGGGGCAGATACCAAGAACAATGGGAACTACGAACCTGCAGCCTACGAAAAGGAGGCATCAAACACAGTAAGTTAAGCAAAATGAGAAGACAGAGAAACACACAGCAGATGAAGAAGCAAGGTAAAAACCCACCAAACCAAACAAATGAAGAGGAAATAGGCAGTCTACCTGAAAACGAATTCAGAATAATGACAGTAAAGATGATCCAAACTCTTGGAAAGAGAATGGAGAAAATACAATAAATGCTTAACAAGGACCTGGAAGAACTAAAGAGCAAACAAACAATGATGAACAGCACAATAAATGAAATTTAAAATTCTCTAGAAGGAATCAATAGCAGAATAACTGAGGCAGAAGAATGGATAAGTGAACTGGAAGATAAAATAGTGGAAATAACTACCACAGAGGAAAATAAAGAAAAAAGAATGAAAGGAATTGACGACAGACTTAGAGACTTCTGGGACAACATTAAATGCACCAATATTTGAATTATAGGGGTCCCAGAAGAAGAAGAGAAGAAGAAAGGGACTGAGAAAATATTTGAAGAGATTATAGTTGAAAACTTCCCTAATATCGGAAAGGAAATAGTCAATCAAGTCCAGGAAGCACAGAGAGTCCCATACAGGATAAATCCAAGAAGATATATGCCAAGACACATATTAATCAAACTATCAAAAATTAAATACAAAGAAAAAATATTAAAAGCAGCAAGGGAAAAACAACAAATAACACACAAGGGAATCCCCATAAGGTTAACAGCTGATCTTTCAACAGAAACTCTGCAAGCCAGAAGGGACTGGCAGGACATATTTAAAGTGATGAAGGAGAAAAACCTGCAAACAATATTACTCTACCCAGCAAGGATCTCATTCAGATTTGATGGAGAAATTAAAACCTTTACAGACAAGCAAAAGCTGAGAGAGTTCAGCACCACAAAACCAGCTTTACAACAACTGCTAAAGGAACTTCTCTAGGCAGGAAACACAAGAGAAGGAAAAGACCTACAATAACAAACCAAAAACAATTAAGAAAATGGTAATAGGAACATACATATCGATAATTACCTTAAATGTAAATGGATTAAATGCTCCCACCAAAAGACACAGACTGGCTGAATGGATACAAAAACAAGACCTGTATATATGCTGTCTACAAGAGACCCACTTCAGACCTAGGGACACATACAGACTGAAAGTGAGGGGATGGAAAAAGATATTCCATGCAAATGAAAATCAAAAGAAAGCTGGAGTAGCAATTCTCATATCAGACAAAATAGACTTTAAAATAAAGATTATTACAAGAGACAAAGAAGGACACTACATAGTGATCAAGGGATCAATCCAAGAAGAAGTATAACAATTGTAAATATTTACACACCCAACATAGGAGCACCTCAATACATAAGACAAATACTAACAGCCATAAAAGGGGAAATCGACAGTAACAAAATCATAGTAGGGGACTTTAACACCCCACTTTCACCAATGGACAGATGATCCAAAATGAAAATAAATAAGGAAACACAAGCTTTAAATGATACATTAAACAAGATGGACTTCATTGATATTTATGGGATATTCCATCCAAAAACAACAGAATACACATTTTTCTCAAGTGCTCATGGAACATTCTCCAGGATAGATCATATCTTGGGTCACAAATCAAGCCTTAGTAAATTTAAGAAAAAAGAAATTGTATCATGTATCTTTTCCGACCACAACACTATGAGATTAGAAATCAATTACAGGGAAAAAAACATAAAAAACACAAACACATGGAGGATAAACAATACACTACTTAATAACCAAGAGATCACTGAAGAAATCAAAGAGGAAATTAAAAAATACCTAGAAACAAATGACAATGGAGACATGACGACCCAAAACCCAAAACCCAAAAGCAAAAGCAGTTCTAAGAAGGAAGATTATAGCAATACAATCCTACCTCAAGAAACAAGAAATGTCTCAAATAAACAACCTAACCTTACACCTAAAGAATTAGAGAAAGAACAAAAAAACCCCAAAGTTAGCAGAAGGAAAGAAATCATAAAGATCAGATCAGAAATAAATGAAAAAGAAAGGAAGGAAACAATAGCAAAGATCAATACAACTAAAAGCTGGTTCTTTGAGACGATAAACTAAACTGATAAACCATTAGCCACACTCATCAAGAAAAAGAGGGAGAGGACTCAAATCAAGAGAATTAGAAGTAACAACTAACACTGCAGAAATAAAAAGGATCATGAGAGATTACTACAAGCAACTCTATGCCAATAAAATGGACAACCTGGAAGAAATGGACAAATTCTTAGAAAAGCACAACGTTCCGAGACTGAACCAGGAAGAAATAGAAAATATAAACAGACAAATCACAAGCACTGAAATTGAGACTGTGATTTAAAATCTTCCAACAAACAAAAGCCCAGGACCAGATGGTTTCACAGGGGAATTCTATGAAACATTTAGAAAAGAGCTAACACCTATCCTTCTCAAACTCTTCCAAAATATAGCAGAGGGAGGAACACTCCCAAAACTCATTCTATGAGGCCACCATCACTCTGATACCCAAACCAGACAAAGATGTCACAAGGAAAGAAAACTACAGGCCAATATCACTGATGAACATAGATGCAAAAATCCTCAACAAAATACTAGCACACAGAATCCAACAGCACATTAAAAGGATCATACACCATGATCAAGTGGGGTTCATCCCAGGAATACAAGGATTCTTCAATATACACAAATATACACAATATATTATCAATCAATATACACAAATATACACAAATATACACAATATACACAATATACACAAATATACACAATATACACAAATATATACAAATATACACAATATACACAATATACACAAATATACACAAATCATTCAATGTGATAAATCATATTAACAAATTGAAGGAGAAAAACCATATGATCATCCCAATAGATGCAGAAGAAGCTTTCGACAAAATTAACACTCATTTATGATAAAAACCCTGCAGAAAGTAGGCATAGAGGGAACTTACCTCAACATAATAAAGGCCATATATGACAAACCCACAGCCAACATCGTTCTCAATAGTGAAAAAGTGAAACCATTTCCACTAAGATCAGGAACAAGACAAGGTTGTCCACTCTCACCACTATTATTCAACATAGCTTTGGAAGTTTTAGTCACGGCAATCAGAGAAGAAAAAGAAATAAAAGGAATCCAAATGGGAAAAGAAGAAGTAAAGCTGTCACTGTTTGCAGATGACATGATACTATTCATAGGGAATCCTAAAGATGCTACCGGAAAACTACTAGAGCTAACCAATGAATTTGGTAAAGTAGCAGGATACAAAATTAATGCACATTAATTTGCATTCCTGTACACTGATGATGAAAAATCTGAAAGAGAAATTAAGCAAACACTCCCATTTACCATTGCAACAAAAAGAATAAAATACCTAGGAATAAACCTACCTAAGGAGGTAAAAGACCTGTACTCAGAAAACTATAAGACACTGATGAAAAAAATTAAAGGTAATACAAACAAATGGAAAGATATACCATGTTCTTGGATTGGAAGAATCAACATTGTGAAAATGACTATACTCTCTAAGGCAATCTACAGATTCAATGCAATCCCTATTGAACTACCAATGGCATTTTTCACAGACCTAGAACCAAAAACTTCACAATTTGTATGGAAACACAAAATACCCCGAAGAACCTAAGTAATCTTGAGAAAGAAAAGTGGAGCTGGAGGAATCAGGCTCCTGGACTTCAGATTATACAACAAAGCTACAGTAATCAAGAGAGTATGGTACTGGCACAAAAACAGAAATGTAGATCAATGGAACAGGATAGAAAGCCCAGAGATAAACCCACACACATATGGTCACTTTATTTTTGATAAAGGAGGCAAGAATACACAATGGAGAAAAGACACCCTCTTCAATAAGTGGTGCTGGGAAAAGTGGACAGCTACATGTAAAAGAATGAAGTTAGAACCCCCCCTACACCATACACAAAAATAAACTCAAAATGGATTAAAGAGCTAAATGTAAAGCCAGACACTATAAAACTCTTAGAGGAAAACATAGGCAGAACACTCTTTGATATAAATCACTGCAAGATCCTTTTTGACCCACCTCCTAGAGAAATGGAAATAAAAACAAAAATAAACAATGGGACCTAATGAAACTCAAAACTTTTGCACAGCAAAGGAAACCATAAACAAGATGAAAAGACAACCCTCAGAATAGGAGAAAATACTTGCAATGAAGCAACTGACAAAGGATTAATCTCCAAAATTTACAAGCAGCTCATGCAGCTCAATATCAAAAAAACCAAACAGCCCAATCCAAAAACGGGCAGAACACCTAAATAGACATTTCTCCAAAGAAGATATACAGATTGCCAACAAACACATGAAAGAATGCTCAATATCATTAATCATTAGAGAAATGCAAATCAAAACTACAATGAGATATCATCTCACACCGGTCAGAATGGCCATCATCAACATATCTACAAACAATAAATGCTGGAGAGGGTGTGGGAAAAGGGAACCCTCTTGCACTGCTGGTGGGAATGTAAACTGATACAGCCACTATGAAGAACAGTATGGAGGTTCCTTAAAAAACTAAAAATAGAACTACCATGCGACCCAGCAATTCCACCACTGGGCATATACCCTGAGAAAATCATAATTCAAAAAGAGTCATGTACCACAATGTTCATTGCAGCTCTATTTACAATAGCGAGGACATGGAAGCAACCTAAGTGTCCATCGACAGATGAATGGATAAAGAAGATGTGGCACATATATACAATGGAATATTACTTGGCCATAAAAAGAAATGAAATTGAGTTATTTGTAGTGAGGTGGATGGACCTAGAGTCTGTCATACAGACTGAAGTAAGTCAGAAAGAGAAAAACAAATATTGTATGCTAACACATATTTACCGAATCTGAAAAAAAAAAAAGGTTCTGAAGAAACTAGGGGCAGAACAGGAATGAAGACACAGACATAGAGAATGGACTTGAGGACCGGGCAGGGGGAAGGGTAAGCTACGACGAAGTGAGACAGTGGCATGGATTTATATATACTACCAAATGTAAAATGGATAGCTAGTGGGAAGCAGCTGCATAGCACAGGGGGATCAGCTTGGTGCTTTGTGACCACCTAGAGGGGTGGGATAGGGAGGGTGGGAGGGAGACACAAGAGGGAGGAGATATGGGGATATATGTATATGTATAGCTGATTCATTTTGTTATACAGCAGAAACTAACACACAATTGTAAAGCAATTATACTCCAATAAAGATGGTAAAAAAAAAAGAATAAAGAATATGGTTTTATTTATTTGGACTGTAGTCAATTTTGGGGTCTGGTCTATGCTTGGAGATTTTACAGTAGAATACACGATTATTTTGTTTATATTCAACTAAATCTTACGAATGTAAGTATGAATCTAGTTAGATCAAGAAGGCATACACTGAATGAATTAAAGTATGGGATGGTATATAGATATACAAGATAGTTCACACCTAAAGATATATAACCTTTACACCATTATTCTCTCCTTTTTCTTTTTTTTTTTTGCGGTACGCGGGACTTTCACAGTTGTGGCCTCTGCTGTTGCGGAGCACAGGCTCCAGATGCGCAGGCTCAGCGGCCATGGCTCACGGGCCTAGCTGCTCCGCGGCATGTGGGATTTTTCCGGACCGGGGCACGAACCCGTGTCCGCTGCATCGGCAGGCGGACTCTCAACCACTGCGCCACCAAGGAAGCCCTATTCGCTCCTTTTAATTGCATTCATATTGAGACTAATAAATCTCTCTGGAGATTTCATTACTAAAAGTGAAAAAAGCCAAGCTGGGCTGAGAAGTTATTTGTACCTGCTTTAGCTTAGTACATATTATTTTCACTTGAACCTTTTCTCTCTGATTTGAGAGAAATGCAAATTTGAGCAGTCAAGAAATCTATGTTCGGGCTTCCCTGGTGGTACAGTGGTTGGGAGTCCGCCTGCCGATGCAGGGGACACGGGTTCGTGCCCTGGTCTGGAAGGATTCCACATGCCGCGAAGCGGCTGGGCCCGTGCGCCATGGCCGCTGAGCCTGCGTGTCTGGAGCCTGTGCTCCGCAACGGGAGGGGCCACAACAGTGAGAGGCCCGTGTACCGCAGAAAAAAGAAAGGAAAAAAAAATCTATGTTCCACTAGAATTCAACTGTCATAAAGTTTGCTGGCTCTGGCTGCATTATTCCATTTTAAGACTGGCATTTTTCACCTTTTTAGTAGCACTTTTTCTGCTATTTATTTGAAATTCAGTTCTACTCACCAAGTATATTTATTGGAAGCTTGCTCTTACTCGTGTTCCATATGCTGGAACTTGTTGACACAAGGGAGGAAGCCAGGCACACCAAGTGAGGACAGAAGTTTGGGGAGCCAGCTAGGAATCGGCCCCTGGCTGGGTAGAAGAGAAGAGAAGGCAGCGTGGGTAAAACTGAGGATTGATGATTATGAGAGCTGGGCTGTCAGCTGTACATAGCCGCAAAGTTGTTAACGCAGGAGGAGGGAGGGCAAGCGCTCCAAATTACTGATGGAAGCCTGGCTGCTTCCCCAAGCCCCAGCTGTTTCATCCCTCCTTGCTGTACTGAGGCATGGGTCGTGCGCTCCTCCATCTTGTTAAAGGCACAGATCACAACTGCCGATACCAGAGAAGAGAAGAGAGTTTACACAGAGCTCACTTGTTGAAAGTATTTTTAAGGATCACTTAAAGCACAATATCTGTGCCCTATTTGTTTATAACTGCAGTGGGGATTTTTTTTCTCTTCTACTTAGAATTCCTCATTATGCAGGTGAAGCCAAGTTGGTAGTTGCCAAAGAGGCACCAAGTAATGAAGTTAGATTTTAGTCTATCCCATACTTCAGTCAAATTGACCATACAGAATTGAAATTAATTGCAAAATGTTTAATTCCATTAATGATGCAGAGCTCCCAAAAGCTAAACAAAAGCTTTTGTGTGTGTTTTTAACTCATCAGCATAGCTGGCAGATTGTATAATTTCCATCTGTATTAAAAGCGGACATCTTTACTGCAGAAATTACTGAAAAAGACATGCCAAATATCTTCAGCAACTTCCCAATGAAATCATTGTTACTTTTTTTTTTAAACAGTATTCTGGGCATTATCAATATTTAATTTAAAAAATACACTATTTTTTATATTTTACAAGAATATCTCACCTACATGATATAGATGTTATTATGTTCATTTTGCAGCAGAGGAGACAGGATCAGAGAAGTTAAGGGCTTTGTCCAAGAACACACAGCCAGTAGATAAATAAAACCAGATTCTGAATCTCTGTACACTGACTCCAGAGTCTTTGCTCTCTTTTCTAGAGCACATAGACTTTGTGTAGATGCTAATAAAATGCTGGATGATATAGATGATACACTATATCTGATAAAAATTTACTGTCCCCATTATAATAATCTCTTGCTCTCTCCTTGTTTCTCTCATTTCCTATCCTAGTTTGTTTAATAAGTCTCTTCACTAGGTACAAAATCATAATAATATGGTACAAGCACAAAATTCAACAGTAAGAGGGAGCCATGTTATCCAGAAAGCCAGGAACATACAAGAGTACTATATGAACAGATTTATTATGTGTCAGGGTATACTAAACCCGAAAAAAAAATTTTAAATGAAAAACAGAAATGATTGGCTTATTATTTGGGAAATAATAAAGTAAGATCCCAATTGACCCCATAAGCCATACACCAAGGTGAAATCTACATAAATTAAAAAGAAAAAGTAAAGTCATTAAAAAAATCTATAAGAAAATGACTCTACCTCATCTTAGGAGAGAAGAATTTTTAAGCACAAAGACAGTGAAAGAAAGCACAGACAAAAGTCTATAGATTTGATTACATAAAAATTTACTTCTGAAAATTCAAACATAAAATAAAAATCAAATAAATGAAAAATATTTGGCAGCAGATTAAGAAGAGCTACTATTTTTATATTAAAAAAATCCCTTACAAATCAAAGACAAAAATCACTGACTGCAATAAAAAAAATGGACAAAGGATATAACCAGACAATTCAGTGAAGAAGAAATATAAGTGACAAATTTTAATTAAAAGATTTCTACCCGGGACTTCCGGGAAGATGGCGGAAGAGTAAGACGCGGAGATCACCTTCCTCTCCACAGATACACCAGAAATATATCTACACGTGGAACAACTCCTAAAGAACACCTACTGAACGCTGGCAGAAGGCCTCAGACCTCCCAAAAGGCAAGAAACCCCCCACGTACTTGGGTAGGGCAAAAGAAAAAAGAATAAACAGAGACAAAAGGATAGGGACGGGACCGGCACCAGCAGGAGGGAGCTGTGAAGGAGGAAATGTTTCCACACACTAGAAGCCCTTCTCGGGCGGAGACTGTGGGTGGCGGAGGGGGAAAGCTTCGGAGCCGCGGGGGAGAACGCAGCCACAGGGGTGCGGAGGGCAAAGCGGGGAGATTCCCGCACAGAGGATTAGGGACGACCAGCACTCACCATCCTGAGAGGCTTGTCTGCTCACCCGCCTGGGCGGGCGGGGCTGGGAGCTGAGGCTCGGGCTTCGGTCGGAGCGCAGGGAGAGAGGACTGGGGGTGGCGGCGTGAACACAGCCTGCAGGGGATTAGTGTGCCACGGCTAGCCGGGAGGGAGTGCGGGAAAAGGTCTGGAGCTGCTGAAGAGGCAAGAGACTTTTTCTTCCCTCTTTGTTTCCTGGTGCGCGAGGAGAAGGGATTAAGAGGGCTGCTTAAAGGAGCTCCAGAGACGGGCTCGAGCCGCGGCTAAAAGCGCGGACCCCAGAGACGGGCATGAGACGCTAAGGCTGCTGCTGCCGCCACCAAGAAGCCTGTGTGCGAGCACAGCTCACTATCCACACCCGCCTTCCGGGGAACCTGTGCAGCCCGCCACTGCCAGGGTCCCAGGATCCAGGGACAACTTCCCCGGGAGAACGCACAGCGCGCCTCAGGCTGGTGCAACGTCACGCAGGCCTCTGCCGCCGCAGGCCCGCCCCGCACTCCGTGCCCCTCCCTCCCCACCGGCCTGAGTGAGCCTGAGCTCCCGCATCAGCGGCTCCTTTAACCCGGTTCTGTCTGAGCGAAGAACAGACACCCTCAGGCGACCTACACGCAGAGGCGGGGCCAAATCCAAAGCTGAGCCCCTGGGAGCTGTGAGAACAAAGAAGAGAAAGGAAAATCTCTCCCAGCAGCCTCAGAAGCAGCGGATTAAAGCTCCACAATCAACTTGATGTCTGTGGAATACACGAATACAAAACGAATCATCCCAAATTGAGGAGGTGGACTTTGAGAGCAAGATTTATTCTGTATAGCTTTGCTTCCACCATTTGTCCTAGGGCTCTATCCGTCCGTTTTTAAAAAAAATTTTTTTTCTTAATAATTATTTTTTATTTTAATAACTTTATTATATTTTATCTTATTATATGTTACTTTATATTTCTTTCTTTCCTTTTTCCTTTCTTCCCTCCTTCCTTCCTGCTTCCCTCCTTCCCTCCCTTCTTTCTTTCTACTTCTACTAATTCTTTCTTTCTACTTTTTCTCCCTTTTATTCTGAGCCGGGTGGATGAAAGGCTCTTGGTGCTGCAGCCAAGAGCCAGTGCTGTGCCTCTGAGGTGGGAGAGCCAACTTCAGGACACTGGTCCACTAGAGACCTCCCAGCTCCACATAATATAAAACGGCGAAAATCTCCCAGAGATCTCCACCTCAACACCAGAACCCAGCTTCACTCAACGACCAGCAAGCTACAGTGCTGGACATCCTATGCCAAACAACTAGCAAGACAGAAACACAACCCCACCCATTAGCAGAGAGGCTGCCTAAAATCGTAAGTCCACAGACACCCCAAAACACACAACCAGATGTGGACCTGCCCACCAGAAACACAAGATCCAGGCTCATCCACCAGAACACAGACACTAGTCCCCCCCACCAGGAAGCCTACACAACCCACTGAACCAACCTTAGCCACTGGGGACAGACACCAAAAACAACGGGAACTACGAACCTGCAGCCTGCAAAAAGGAGACCCCAAACACAGTAAGATAAGCAAAATGAGAAGACAGAAAAACACACAGCAGATGAAGGAGCAAGATAAAAACCCACCAGACATAACAAATGAAGAGGAAATAGGCAGTCTACCTGAAAAAGAATTCAGAATAATGATAGTAAAGATGATCTAAAATCTTGGAAATAGAATGGACAAAATGCAAGAAACATTTAACAAGGACCTAGGAGAACTAAAGATGAAAAAAACAACAATGAACAACACAATAAATGAAATTTAAAATACTCTAGATGGGATCAATAGCAGAATAACTGGGGCAGAAGAACGGAAGATAAAATAGTGGAAATAACTACCACAGAGGAGAATAAAGAAAAAAGAATGAAAAGAACTGAGGACAGTCTCAGAGACCTCTGGGACAACATTAAATGCACCAACATTCGAATTATAGGGGTTCCAGAAGAAGAAGAGAAAAAGAAAGGGACTGATAAAATATTTGAAGAGATTATAGTTGAAAACTTCCCTAATATGCAAAAGGAAATAGTTAATCGAGTCCAGGAAGCACAGAGAGTCCCATACAGGATAAATCCAAGGAGAAATACGCCAAGACACATACTAATCAAACGGTCAAAAATTAAATACCAAGAAAATATATTAAAAGCAGCAAGGGAAAAACAACAAATAACACACAAGGGAATCCCCATAAGGTTAACAGCTGATCTTTCAACAGAAACTCTGCAAGCCAGAAGGGACTGGCAGGACATATTTAAAGTGATGAAGGAGAAAAACCTGCAACCAAGATTACTCTACCCAGCAAGGATCTCATTCAGACTTGATGGAGAAATTAAAACCTTTACAGACAAGCAAAAGCTGAGAGAGTTCAGCACCACAAAACCAGCTTTACAACAACTGCTAAAGGAACTTCTCTAGGCAAGAAACACAAGAGAAGGAAAAGACCTACAATAACGAACCCAAAACAATTAAGAAAATGGGAATAGGAACATACATATCGATAACTACCTTAAATGTAAATGGACTAAATGCTCCCACCAAAAGACACAGATTGGCTGAATGGATACAAAAACAAGACCCATATATTTGCTGTCTACAAGAGACCCACTTCAGACCTAGGGACACATACAGACTGAAAGTGAGGGGATGGAAAAAGATATTCCATGCAAATGAAAATCAAAAGAAAGCTGGAGTAGCAATTCTCATATCAGACAAAATAGACTTTAAAATAAAGATTATTACAAGAGACAAAGAAGGACACTACATAGTGATCAAGGGATCAATCCAAGAAGAAGTATAACAATTGTAAACATTTACACACCCAACATGGGAGCACCTCAATACATGGGAGCACCTCAATACATAAGGCAAATACTAACAGCCATAAAAGGGGAAATCAACAGTAACACATTCATAGTAGGGGACTTTAACACCCCACTTTCACCAATGGACAGATGATCCAAAATGAAAATAAATAAGGAAACACAAGCTTTAAATGATACATTAAACAAGATGGACTTAATTGATATTTATAGGACATTCCATCCAAAAACAACAGAATACACATTTTTCTCAAGTGCTCATGGAACATTCTTCAGGACAGATCATATCTTGGGTCACAAGTGAAGCCTTGGTAAATTTAAGAAAACTGAAATTGTTTCAAGTATCTTGTCTGACCACAATGCTATGAGACTAGATATCAATTACAAGAAAAGATCTGTAAAAAATACAAACAAATGGAAGCTAAACAATACCCTACTTAATAACGAAGTGATCACTGAAGAAATCAAAGAGGAAATCAAAAAATACCTAGAAACAAATGACAATGGAGACACGATGACCCAAAATCTATGGGATGCAGCAAAAGCAGTTTTAAGAGGGAAGTTTATAGCAATACAATCCTACCTTAAGAAACAGGAAACATCTCGAATAAACAACCTAACCTTGCACCTAAAGCAATTAGAGAAAGAAGAACAAAAAAACCCCAAAGTTAGCAGAAGGAAAGAAGTCATAAAAATCAGATAAGAAATAAATGAAAAAGAAATGAAGGAAATGATAGCAAAGATCAATAAAACTAAAAGTTGGTTCTTTGAGAAGATAAACAAAATTGATAAACCATTAGCCGGACTCATCAAGAAAAAAAGGGAGAAGACTCAAATCAAGAGAATTAGAAATGAAAAAGGAGAAGTAACAAATGACACTGCAGAAATACAAAAGATCATGAGAGATTACTACAAGCAACTCTATGCCAATAAAATGGACAACCTGGAAGAAATGGACACATTCTTAGAAATGCACACCTGCCAAGACTGAATCAGGAAGAAATAGAAAATATGAACAGACCAATCACAAGCACTGAAATTGAAACTGTGATTAAAAATCTTCCAACAAACAAAAGTCCAGGACCAGATGGCTTCACAGGTGAATTCTATCAAACATTTAGAGAAGAGCTAACACCTATCCTTCTCAAACTCTTCCAAAGTATAGCAGAGGGAGGAACACTCCCAAAGTCATTCTATGAGGCCACCATCACCCTGATACCAAAACCAGGCAAGGATGTCACAAAGAAAGAAAACTACAGGCCAATATCACTGATGAACATAGATGCAAAAATCTTCAACAAAATACTAGCAAACAGAATCCAACAGCACATTAAAAGGATCATACACCATGATCCAGTGGGGTTTATTCCAGGAATGCAAGGATACTTCAATATATGCAAAACAATCAATGTGATAAACCATATTAACAAATTGAAGGAGAAAAACCATATAATCATCTCAATAGATGTAGAGAAAGCTTTTGACAAAATTCAACACCCATTTATGGTAAAACCCTGCAGAAAGTAGGCATAGAGGGAACTCTCCTCAACATAATAAAGGCCATATATGACAAACCCACAGCCAACATCGTCCTCAATGGTGAAAAACTGAAAGCATTTCCACTAAGATCAGGAAAAAGACAAGGTTGCCCACTCTCACGAGTCTTATTCAACATAGTTTTGGAAGTTTTAGCCACAGCAATCAGAGAAGAAAAGGAAATAAAAGGAATCCAAATGGGAAAAGAAGAAGTAAAGCTGTCACTGTTTGCAGATGACATGATACTATACATAGAGAATCCTAAAGATGCTACCAGAAAACTACTAGAGCTAATCAATGAATTTGGTAAAGTAGCAGGATACAAAATTAATGCACAGAAATCTCTGGCATTCCTATACACTAATGATGAAAAATCTGAAAGTAAAATCAAGAAAACACCCCCATTTACCATTGCAACAAAAAGAATAAAATATCTAGGAATAAACCTACCTAAGGAGACAAAAGATCTGTATGCAGAAAATTATAGGACACTGATGAAAGAAGTTAAAGATGTTACAAATAGATGGAGAGATATACAATGTTCTTGGATTGGAAGAATCAACATTGTGAAAATGACTCTACTACCCAAAGCAATCTACAGATTCAATGCAATGCCTATCAAACTACCACTGATATTTTTCACAGGACTAGAACAAAAAATTTCACAATTTGTATGGAAACACAAAAGACCCCGAATAGCCAAAGCAATCTTGAGAATGAAAAATGGAGCTGGAGGAATTAGGCTGCCTGACTTCAGACTATACTACAAAGCTACAGTAATCAAGGCAGTATGGTACTGGCACAAAAACAGAAATATAGATCAATGGAGCAGGATAGAAAGCCCAGAGATAAACCCACACACATATGGTCACCTTATCTTTGATAAAGGAGGCAAGAATGTACAGTGGAGAAAGGACAGCCTCTTCAATAAGTGGTGCTGGGAAAACTGGACAGGTACATGTAAAAGTATGAGATTAGATCACTCCCTAACACCATACACAAAAATAAGCTCAAAATGGATTAAAGACCTAAATGTAAGGCCAGAAGCTATCAAACTCTTAGAGGAAAACATAGGCAGAACACTCTATGACATAAATCACAGCAAGATCCTTTTTGACCCACCTCCTAAAGTAATGGAAATAAAAACAAAAATAAACAAATGGGACCTAATGAAACTTCAAAACTTTTGCACAGCAAAGGAAACCATAAACAAGATGAAAAGACAACCCTCAGAATAGGAGAAAATATTTGCAATGAAGCAACTGACAAAGGATTAATCTCCAAAATTTATAAGCAGCTCATGCAGCTCAATAACAAAGAAACAAACAACCCAATCCATAAGTGGGCAGAAGATCTAAATAGACATTTCTCCAAAGAAGATGTACAGACTGCCAACAAACACATGAAAGAATGCTCAACTTCATTAATCATTAGAGAAATGCAAATCAAAACTACAATGAGAGATCATCTCACACCAGTCAGAATGGCTATCATCAGAAAATTTAGAAACAATAAATGGTGGAGAGGGTGTGGGAAAAAAGCGCGAACCCTCTTGCACTGTTGGTGGGAATGTAAATTGATACAGCCACTGTGGAGAACAGTATGGAGGTTCCTTAAAAAACTACAAATAGAACTACCATATGACCCAGCAATCCCACTACTGGGCATATACCCTGAGAAAACCATAATTCAAAAACAGTCATGTACCAAAATATTCATTGCAGCTTTATTTACAATAGCCCGGAGGTGGAAACAAGTGTCCATCATCGGATGAATGGATAAAGAAGATGTGGCATATATATACAATGGAATATTACTCAGCCGTAAAAAGAAACGAAATTGAGCTATTTGTAATGAGGTGGATAGTCTGTCATACAGAGTGAAGTAAGTCAGAAAGAGAAAGACAAATACCGTATGCTAACATATATATATGGAATTTAAGAAAAAAAATGTCATGAAGAACCTAGGGGTAAGACAGGAATAAAGACACAGACCTACTAGAGAATGGACTTGAGGATATGGGGAGGGGGAAGGGTAAGCTGTGACAAAGCGAGAGAGAGGCCTGGATATATATACACTACCAAACGTAAGGTATATAGCTAGTGGGAAGCAACCGCATAGCACAGGGAGATCAGCTCGGTGTTCTGTGACCACCTAGAGGGGTGGGAGGGAGGGAGACACAAGAGGGAAGAGATATGGGAACATATGTATATGTATAACTGATTCACTTTGTTATAAAGCAGAAACTAACACACCATTGTAAAGCAATTATACTCCAGTAAAGATGTTAAAAAAAAAAGATTTCAACCCATTTCTTAAGAAAAGCATTAACTAAAACAAGATACCCCCCATCTATCAAAATAGAATGAATGTTTCTAAATATATATTCAATTTTGGTGATGGTCTGGTGAGATGGATGCATACATATTGGTGGGGTTGATAAACTGGTGCAGACTTTCTGGAGAGCCCTTAAGTTTCTTTTTTCTAAGAACCTCAAAGAAGTTCATGCCTTAGACCTCATAATTCTCTTTCTAGGAATATAGTCTGTGGTTTTAGTAAAAATTTCAAACAAAGATACACACACACAAAGATTTTTACTTCAATATTTTAGGAAAATTTTTTTACCGAAAATATTATACCAATATAAAAGTAGAGAAAATATTACAACGAATCTCTATGTACCATTATCCAGCTTCAAGTATTAGTAATATTTTCCTAGTCTTGTTTCATCTGTTTCTGCTCTCTCTGTCTCTGTCCCTGTCTCTTTCTCTTTCTCCAGAAGTATTTTAAAGCAAATCCAAGGCATCTTATTTGCTCTGTAAATACTTCAGTATGATAAAAGCTTTAAGAAATATCCAAAGACTGTTATTAAGTCTAAGAGAATTGAATGGGTGTATGTTCAAATTTCTTCATTGTCTCAAGAATGTTTTTCTCATAATTGTTTTGTTCACATTAGAATCCAAAAGAGGTCTGCACAATGCGTATGTTGATATTATGTCTTTTAAGTTTCTTCTAATGTATAACAGTTCCCCCCTTCCTCTTTCCCCTTTATTTATTTGAGAAATAAACTAGGTCATCTGTCCTGTAGAATGTCCCATGTTCTAGATTTAGCTGATGTTTGCTTCATGGTTTCATTCATTTTTTTTCCTAGCCCTCTTATTTCCTGTAAACTTGTACTTAGGGTGAGGCTGATTAGAGTCAGGCTCATTTTTATTTTTTGGCAAGAGTACTGTATGTGTGGTGTTTTGTACTTCCTGCTGTATCATGCACAAAATTTCTGGTTGCCCCACTTTTACTGATGCTAAGATCAATTTGTAGTTTCTGGTGAGCCTTTTATCAAGTTCCCTTTTGACTTTTTACATAATTGCTAGTTATAGTATTCATTAATGATAACTGCCTACATTCATTATTTCATTAGATTTTTTAAAATTGATGTATAGTTGATTTACAATATTAGTTTCAGGTAGACAGCATAGTAATTCAGTATTTTACAGATTATACGCTATTAAAAATTAATATAAGATAATGGCTATAATTCCCTGCTATACAATATATCCTTGTTGCTTGTCTATTTTATATATAGTAGTTTGTGTCTTAATCCCATATCACTAGTTTGTCCCTCCCCCTTCCCTCTCCCCTTTGGTAACCACTAGTTTGTTTTGTAAAGATACACGCACCCCAATGTTCTTTAGAATTTACAAAATAGTATTTTTCTAATTCTGCTAATTCTTTTGCATTAATTAAACTGGAAATTTTCTATAAAGAAAAACCTTTCCTCTTCAACAATTTGGTTACCCTAAAATAATTCATGCAGGAAAGGCATGATACATGCTTGATTCTTTCCCTTATCAATTTTCAGAGTAATGTGTTAATGCTCTTGCTACCTCTGTTCATTGATTTATAATGGTGCAATCTGGAAACAACATAAATGTCCAGTGGTAGAAGATACCCTGTGGTATATTTGTGTTATAAATATTGTGCAGCCTTTAAATTTAAAATAATGTTTAACAACATAGAAAAATATTTCAGATAAGATATTAAGTGAAAAAAGACACAGAAATGTGCATATGGTGGGATCCAAATACTATCTGCAGTACACGCATTGTAAAGTACTGTCTCAGCCTCAGACATGATTACCATAGGACAGTGAGTTTTAGGGTCTTTAAATTTCTATATTTATTTTCCATAGACCTTCCTATGAAATACATTTCTTTTGTCATTAAAAGAAAATGTAAATTTATTTAAAGGAAACGTCTCTGGATAAGTCATACTCAAAGAGAACTATGGATGGTGATCTTAGTTCCAGCTTTGACTTCTATTGTAACTTTGCATCTTCTCTCCTACGTCTAAATGAGTCTTTATGGTGCTAACCAAACAATTGTAGAGATTCTAAATGTGCTCAGTTCTGTAGACTTGGAGACTTCTTTTTCTATTAAACATAACACTCTCTGTTGACTCACATAATAGAATGAGGTCTATTAAACTGTCATGCTCAACTCAACTTGATCAGTTCAGAAGACGGCCAAACTGAATTTCCTGTTTTTGTTTCTTTCACATGATGTGTGTGTGTGTGTGTGTGTGTGTGTGTGTGTGTGTGTGCGCGCGTGCACGCGTATGTGTGTGTTTTATCAACTCGTCCATTAGCCCATATCAGATGAACAAATGGACCACAATCTCAAGATTGCATTCCTTGTCAAGGCCTGTTTAACGTACAAAATTTGTTTGTTGCTTAGTTTCAAGATGAGTGAAAGGGAACAAACACACTAGCTTTGATTTTGACAAGTTCTCAATGATCTCCAAGAAAGTACTTGATTCTACAGGGACCTCCCTGAGGCCTAGGTTCTACCTCTGTAAAATGGGGATCAGATGGTTTGACTCATAGGGTTGTTTCCAGCACAATGTATGTAAAACTCTTGCCACAATCCTCAGCGATTAGCAGGTACTCAACAATGCTAGTTTGCTCTTCTCTCTTCCCAAAGAGAAAGGGAAGCAGTCATTTCCCTTTTTACTATATTCTAATATTAGGAGTAGATTCGGGGGTCAGGCTATCTAGATTCAAGTCCAGCTCCACTCCTGGCTTTGGGCAAGTGATATAAATGAAAGTTTTGTGCCTCAGTTTACTTATCTGAAAATATGGATAATAATAGTTCCTATTTATAGGCTGTTCTGCATATCAAATGAGTTAGTAAATGCAGAGTGCTTAGAACTTTTTCTGCCACAGACTAGGAACTAGATGGTGTAAACTAGTATCTTTATTATCTGCCTAAAGGAATGGAATTTCCAAGCCCACAGTTCAAGGCATTTCCCCCTTGGATGATGCGTGAGATACACTGACCACTTCTTACTTTTAACTTCTCTTTTTCTAGGTCTTATATAGTTCTTCTTCCTTCCGTTGATATATTTAATACAGCCGCACAATCCAGATTTTACTTAATTAGGTCAAGGTTTCCTCCTGTGATTATAATTGATTAGAATTATGTGAGGTTTATCCCCTTTTCCTTGTCCCTTTTCCTCATCATTGTTGTGATGGTAGTGGTGGTGGTGGTCAGTGTCCTGTGTGTGCGTGTCTGTGTGTTGTGGCCCTGGGGTATTGTGGTACAACCACCCTGATGGACTTTTATGTAGCTGCAACTTTCCACACGTTCATTTTAGGACTAATCTTTTGTTGGGAAATTTCTACAGATTTTTGCTTTGTTACGGGACATTTTATTAGTATCTGTCTCAGAGGGTAAACATTGTACTATGCTTGGTGAGGGGTGGGAATGGAATAACCTAAGTTCTTCCAAACATGTTGACAACAGAGGATTATTAGACAGGTTTAGGACAGGGTGTTATATAACTCAGACATAGGGAAAAACCACATGGCCAAATTATTCAGGAATAGGATGACCTAAGCAGAACACAGGGAGCACTAGATCCCAAATGGGAACATTCTTCTCAGATCACAGGGACTGTATCAGGAAACATTTTCCATTCAAACTGAAGAACATAACAATAGATCCAAAGTAAATGTACTATACCCTCTGTGGCAGTAACCTAAGAGATAATTTTTAAATGTGTTGCTAATGAGACCAAGATGTCTTTTCTATTTATTTATAGGTACCAGGGTGTTTTTCAAATAGCATCAAAGTGATCAGGGTGTGTACCCTAGGAAAACAGCACTGTAAGTATTGCATCACACTTACGGGAATGTTGTACTGTAGAAACAGATCATGTTATGGAAAGGGAGTTTGGAGAAATGAGCACCAATGGCTAAAACCTTCTCACTAGGCAGCCAGCAGTTCTCAGCGCAGAAAGTAATCTGATTTGGCATGTAGGCCCCAGTTGTCTGGGCAGAAATATCAGGTAAGGAATAGAACAATCCGCTTAGATACTCTTCTGAAACTATTAAGAGTGTCTATTCCCAGCTGTTTTAATTCTGTGTTCACAAGGGAACAGACTGGGGCATCCTCTTTTCCACTGACTGTTCAAGCCCAAGAGTAGGAAGTGATTTGTGTAAATGCTTGATGCCGGTAACCTTGTTAGATGAACCTTCTGTCTGGGGCAGAAAACACAGGGCCTTGTGGGGGTTGGGAAGCCATTTGTGGGTTTTAAACAAGGAAGTGAGAGAAAATGTGGTGCTATTTATAGATTTATAAAATATGAAATCAGAAGAATTCCTCTACTTTAGCTATTTAAGTTAAAAAGAGTCACTTGTTTTCCATTCATGAAAACTTTGGAAACACACCAAGATAGTATATTAGTCAGGGTTCTCCAGAGAAACAGACCAATAGGATATATATAAATAATATATATTTCATATTAGGATTTTGTATATATATATAATTTATATATTTAAATTTATATCTATTTAATTAAATATTTATATATTTAAATTTATATATGAATGGATTGGCTCTTATGGTCGTGAGGGGCAAGCCAGCAGGTTGGAAACTGAGATAAGAGTTGATGTTACATCCTTGAGTCTGAATTCCACAGAGTAGCAGTCTGGAGATTCAGGCAGGGTTTCTATGTTGCTGTCTCCAGGAGAAGTCCTTTCTGTTCAGGAAACCTCAGTCCTTGCTCTTAAGGCCCTCAGCTGATTGGATGAAACTCACTCACATTAGGAGGGTAATCTGCTTTACTCAAGGTCTACTGATTAAACGTTAATCACACCTAAAAAAGCAGCTTCACAGCAACATTTAGACCGGTGTTTGGCCAAACAGCTGGGCCAGGTTGACACATAAAATTAACCATTGCAGATAGTAAAGACTTACAATGTTACCCTTAGTTTAGAGGTGAATTTATTAGCCCCGGGGAAGTCAGTTGGCCATTTTGCTTTAGGCTTACAATCAGTAAGAGAGAGGAACACTCTCCTTATCTGCTTCACACTTGGAAGGGGAGGCATAAGGTAGCAGGAGCATTTTATAGCCCCCTAGAAATCCAAGGTGATAAGTACCACTATTTGAACACTTCCCTTTTTGTCTTAATATCACACAATCCTTTTATTGACAACTTTGTGATAAGGGCTAATGCCCTTTAGCTTCATTATTGACATTGTGGAAACCTAATTGATGTTTTGTTAGTTAACTGGAATTTTCCACCTTAAAATGAATGTCTCTACTTCTAATGAACAATATTTTCTTCTTAGGAGGAAATATTTACAAAATCCCAATGATTATGTTTGCAGAAGATGAAAAAGGATGTTGGAATGGGTTCTGGAAGTTTTTTAACAATTTTGTTTGATGACATTAAAGGGAGAATTTCCTTCCTACTTTCTTGGTTTAAAAGTCTTTCCCTGTACATTTTGGAGCCATGGTGATAAATACACCAACAACAGAGAAATATAGATATAGTCCCAAGCTCATTACATATCATCTACAGTTGACCAAAAAGTTCTAGTTTCTTAGAAAAATCGACTCATTACTTAGTTACATAAAATTTAAAGGTCACTTTGTGATTAATTATTTGAAATAAAAATAGTCATAACAATTTCTAATAATCTTCCATAAATTTTCTTTTAAACTCTGACTCTAAAACTTATTTACATCAGGTTTTAACAAAACAAATATCACCAAGGGTGTTATCAGTTGCTAGTGTCCAATGCTAATAAACATGAGTTTGAGTCCCATGTGAGCCATGGGGGTTTTAAGGCCCAGGTTTTAGAGTACATCCCAAGGTTTTAGACTGTATCTCTGAGCCTTTGAAATATATCCTAAGGGAACCTGGCAAGAGGAATGGGTAAATTGATATACACACATGCTCCTGTGAGAAAACAATTCCGAGTTGCAGGTTGTTGGAGTGTGGTGTTGGATAAATTATGTTATTGCCCTGTCAGGGATGGATGTGAAGGGCCAGGATCTTTCTGTCTGCATCTTATCTGTTTTTTAAATGAGATTTTGACTTTTTTTTAAAAACCAACTAGCCAGGAATAAAGTTATTGCTGCACATATCAAAGTAGACAATAAAGGTTATTACTATTGTTTACTAGAATTTTAAGATCTTTTCCCCTCCCTCACCTACATTACTCACAAATTCTAAAGGCTGAAAATTGAACTTTAACTAATTTGATTCATCATCTAATCCTGACTTTTATATGCAGGATTCATGTAAATGAATATTCTTCCTTTGTTAATGAGACCTAACCCATAATGGTCCCATTGCAACACTATTGTGCGGTGAAATGGAAACTTTTTGTGAGTCTAAGGTTTGCAGGAGAACCCCCTATGTGACAAGTACTGAGGACAAATATTCAAAGCAATCCCTTACCCTCAAGGAGTTCACAATGTCATGGGGGACTGAGATAAAGGAACACTTGTAAAGCATTTTGATCAATGGTATAAAAGAGGTTTGCCCAGAATTGTGTTTCCTCCTACACTTTTTCTCCCATCACCCACATATAATTTGTCATGGACCCTGTTGTTTTTGCCAACTCAGCCTTCCTTACTCCTTCTCTTACAGGAACCCAACTTTCCCTGGTGAATCATGCCTCTCAATTATTACCTGTCATTTGAGGTATACAAGACTGTCATGCAAGGTGATTGGACTCTTTTAACCAAGGGGGCCAGTAGTAACACAAGGTAGGTTAACTGACACTGTCTCTTAGTATTTTGAATCTTAGAGAGTGTCTTAAGGAAAGAAAATGGTTGGAGGCTTCATTCCCATGGTCATGTCCTGAAGAGATTATCCAACCTGCCTCGATGACAGGTCATGGCTTCCCTGCCTTCTTTATCCTGCAAGAAGTTAGTTATCAAGTTTCTTTTGATTTTGTGAGCTACTTCATTCCATATCTTGCCAATAAACTCCTTTAAAATTGTGGTTTATGTTGTTTAAAACCAAAGAATTCCTGATATGGTATCATTTAATATGAACAGCTTTCTCTGGCCCTCGTTATTCTGCCCATACCTTTATCCTTTCCTCATATAAATTTCACTCTGTCATTCTCTACATTTTCCTCTAGGGCATAGTGATTGCCATTTGAGGGAGATTCTTGGCCCAGTTGAGGCAGACCTGGATTTTCCCTTATTACATTAATCACAGTGGGTAGGAATTTGAAGAGCTATCATTTATTAAGAATCTACTGTACATATGTTACCTCATTTAATTATTACAGCAAGCCTATGTAATAGGTACTATAGTTCCTTATATTGATAGTTAAAGAAGCAGAGTTCAGACAAGGTAAGGAACTGGTCCAAGGTTACACAGCAGGAATATATCAGAGCTCCAGTTTGAACCCACATCTACCTGACTTCAAAACTCAGTCTTTCCTTGAGGCTTCTCTGCTACCCTCTTCTAAGACCACAACTTTGATAACTTGCACACATTACTTTAGCTTTGTGAATCTTGGTTTCCTTATCTATAAAATAGGAATATGAATACTGTGTTCCATAGTTGTGATTACTAAATGGGATAATGCACAAAAAGCCTTTAGCTTTTATAAGTGGTCAAAAACTGTGAGTGCTTTGTAGTTCAATTTCCAAATTGGATAGGTAAATCTGGATCTCAGAGACTATGGGAATTCAAAATCTCAGTTGAATCTGTCATTTCCAATTATCCCTTAACGAACTTCTCACCAGGGTGTAGCTGTGGAAAAATTTTGAATTCTATTCTCTCCTTTCTTCTCTATCCTCACACCTTTCCAAACTCCTGGAAGAAATGCTAACAAACAATGTAATGCCTATACTATGACATCAATGGCAAGGACCGTTCATGAATTCAAGCTCTGAGAAGTGGGCTGTAGTCTTCTACACATTTGCCTCTAAGATTACATATTTGTGTTTCACATGTCATTTGTCAGTTTAATAAATATATTTTTTGATATAACACTTTAGAGTACATCTAAATTTGTATGTCTAAGGTTTTGTAATTTTAGAGGTAATTTTTAGTTTGGCAGTTGAAAATAACAGCTCCTCTACCTCATAGTGTTGCTGTGAGGATTAAATAAAATAATACATGACAATTGTTGTGCCTAGAACAGAGTAAGTAGTCAAGAACTGTTAGCTATGATTATTATGACACATTTACATTTCCAGTATTTTGAACATAACTGATGCCTAGCAAATGTTTACTGAATTGAACAGAGTCATTAGGCCACAAGGAGAACACACTTCATGGTAGAGTGAGTAGCTGAAAAGTATTTTAAGTTACACAATGTTTGAATGCAAACTGGGGGAAAAAATAAAATTCAAATTAAACTTTAAAAAATAATCTGATCAACTTTTCTAGTGTGCTTTTGGTTATGACCATGTTAGAAATTATTGACTCAAATGAAACTTTTGGTTTTAGCTTCAGGTTTAAGTTTTACTCATTTTCCTTATTACCAAGAAGCAATATCTGAACTTAGTGGGTAAGAGGAAAGTCATACTTTTGAAATGCACTAAATTCTAAAGGTGCTTCATTGTCCCCACAACTGTAAATGAAGGCCATATCCTTTCCTTCTGCCCAAGGTGATGGTAAAAACACCGCAGAAAATACATATTATCAGCATTTATTTTATAAGTCTTTGTCAAAGTGGCGTTATTGTGTGAATCACTTGTTTAGAGCTGGTAGCTGAGATATCACAACTCTGTAGCCTTGGGCGCATTAGATACCCATGTTGATCTCTATTGGGTTGTGGTTAGAGTGGCTGGGGGAGGGCCTGAAAGTAGGGAGGCTAGAAAGACTCAGGGTGGTGGTGGTGTAGGATTTATTGGAACAAGGTGAAGGCAGAGGGGAATAACTGAAAGCGTGATAAATCAAGGTCTGTTGGGGGAAATTGAAAGTACAAACAGTAGGGAGGGAATTTATAAATGTCAAGGCCTATGGAGGTACAGGGAAGGATGGAGAAGTCTGGGTCACAGAGTCAAGACTTCAGAGCTGAGTAAGAATCACAAGGATGTGGAAAAATCAAACAAGCCTGATGGCCTCAAATCCCATTGTATTTGCAGATCATGCATGGCAAGTCCGCCACTAAAACAGACGAATTAACTTAAGACTGACTCCAGGACAGGGCAGACTACTAACCGAAACAAGGCTTGCCATATGTAAGCAGAAATCTCATTATCACTTTGGAAGTGATGAGAGATTTTCCTGAGCAAGAGGTTTCATCTTTTATAATAATATATTTCTATGCTGCCTCCTGTCTCAAATCTATGGTGGAAGAAAAGACAAAAATTGAAATAACACAAGAGAAGTATCATCCCATTCCATCTGAATGGTTCTCTCAAACTTTGTCCCCAACTCTGGCAACAAGAAACATATTACAGGAAATAGCATGGTAGAAGCAGTTTTCGGATGGTACTTTTTTGCATACTGACATTGACTGTTGTATGAATGAATTTTTATTTCTATCTATAACTGATGGGAATATCGACTTCTTTCATAAAGAATATAACTTTCAAAATAAATCTATAAAAATTTAATAAATACATATGTTTATATTACATAAAATATGCTTTTAATATCTAAATGTTATATACTTTGAAAATATATAATATAAAATATATATATACATTTATATATTTATATGTAAAAGTCTAAAAATATGATAAGCAGCAATAAGATTTATTGAGATTTAAAAAATTATTTTCACCATGGTTCTTGACCCACTTCTAGTACTCATGTAACAGAGTACTAATAACACACACTGTTACTAAAAAGGAAAATAATGTGTGAGGGCTGCAAAGGAAGGGAGATAACTAAAAAGCTAGAGATATTTTACATTTTAAGAAGATAAACAGTACTGAGAAAAAACTCTGCTGCCTTAGAAGGTGTCATTCTGTATGATTTCTCTAGGACAGTGTTTTTCTTTCTGTAAAACATATTTATTAGTAGCTGCTAAAAGCATTCTACTGACATTTTAAAAATTTTTTATTGTGGAAAATCTAAAGCATGCACAAAAGAAGAGAAAAAGTGTAATAAATTCTCATGAACCTATTATGCAGCTTCAAGAATTATCAATATTTTTCCAATCTTGTTTCATTTAGACCCTCACTTTTTTGGGGGGAGGGGTGAGAGTATTTAAGCAAATTCCAGACATTGTCTCATTTCATCCCTAAATATTCATTATGCATTGCTAATTGAACGAGTATGTTTTATGTACCAACCATGTCATTATCCCAACTTACAAAATTAACAATAATTTTTAATATTCAATCCATATTCAAATTTACTTCTCTCATATATTTTTAAACAACATATCTCACTTATTATAATTAAGCAAAAATGTGAGAAATTATTGGAAAATATAAAAGACTTTTGAAGAAACATGTATACTAATGATAATATTTTGATAATGATAATGATGATGGTGATGAGGACAGCCTTGTGATCTATTATAGTAAAAATAATTATTGTCTCTGGGATTGTTGCAAAATGTTTAGTTTTAATTGCATATTGTTTTAGAAGGTCAATTTAAAAGTTCTGCTTTTTAATTTTTATAAAATTTATTTAATTCGATTTCCTAAAATAGGATTACTGTTTTAGGAAATAGTGTTCCTAAATAGTGTTCAAGAAATAGTGTTCAAGAGTATGAATGTTTGTAAGGTTTTTAGAATCTGTTACCCAGTTATCCCCCAGAAATTGTTTTCCAATTCAATTTCCAGAAAATGAGTACGTATTTTAATTCAACTTCATTAGTATAAAAATTAACATGTAACTTTTAAAATAAAATGTCTGAAATATTGCATCTTTCCTTTAACTTTTTGTGAGAATGAATTATTTTTCAATGTTTTTTTGAAAATTCTTTTTCAAATGTTTCTATCTATAATTGTAATTCTTTGCCTATCATGATGTTGGACCAACTTTCTATTTCAGGGTTCATCTTATTGATTTGTAAAAACTTTGTCTATAGTAAAAATATAACCTTTGTGTGTACCTTATGTTAAATATTTTTCTGTTTTTTTCTTCTAATTTCATCTGTTTTTTCCAGCGAAGTTTTACACTTTTACAGTCAAGCTTATCAATACTTTTCATTGTTGTTTCTTTCAAAGATTTTACTTAGAAAGTCCTTCCCATTTTTAGATAATAAATATATACTTAAATTTGCTTTGTTTTGATTTACGATTTTTAAAAATGTTTAATTCCTTATTCCTTCTGAATTAATTTTAGGAGTATGGTGTAACGGGAAGCACTGACAGGACTTGTTTCATCTCTGTAGCATATAAAAAATAACTTTTCCTTTCCTTACTGATTTTCTGATAGTAACTTTATCACATACTAACTTTTATGTCCACTTTGGCACATAATGGTGCACTGATTTACAAGTGAATGGGCTGTCTAGTACTATCTTTCCCTAGCAAACTGTTAGAAGACCCTTTTGTAGTCTTATTTTTTATCCTTTACATAGTTTTGAACACGGTAGTCAAAAATTTGTTGTATGAAATAAACGATTAATGAGTCATTAATATACCTGGGAAAGTATTAACTCTAAGATAAACGAATGTTTGTTTTGACTGGTTTAAATATTTGACTTTTGGAAAAAAAGAGCACTGGGCCTGACAGTTTCTTTAACTGATCCCTCCAGTTGAAGATTCTTTCATGTAACTTAACTAATGCAGACACAGTCACTTCCTAAGTTAGAACATCCCATCAGCTCATGGTCCCTAGGATTAGGATTAACATTCGGATACAAGGCATTTGAAATCATTCTTCCGGAACAACTGTGAGGCAGTTGAGCTGTTATTTCTCAAACCCTAATAATGTACAGACACTTCTTACAAAACACCTTTGAAGACTGTACTGCGTCTTGTCAATCCAGCAGGATTTCCATATACACCAGCCAGTTCTGGGACATCTCAGCAACATTCTCCCAAGCATTTACTTCTGAGGACACACACACACACACACACACACACACACACACACACACACACACACACACACACACACACACACACACACACACACACACACACACACACACACACACACACACACACACACACACACACACCCTAACTCCACTATAAACTCCATCCCCTCAGGGACCAGTTCTTCCATTGTTTTTGCAACCTCCTGCAGTATTGCATTCACTCTACAGATGCTTGCTCCACGAATGAGCCCTCACCTTGCTGCGCTCCTCCTATCCGAGCCACGGAGCGGATCTCGGGCCTAGAGGCCACCTCCGCATCTCCTGGAGGCCGCGGACTCCCGCGGCGTCGCCGGTCTCTGCCGCTCGGTGGCTGCGTGTCTGGGCCAGCGTTCGCCGGCCTCGGTCAGTGGCTGAACGCCCCGCCAAGGGCTGGGCCCCGGGCGCGGGGCGCGGGGATGGACCCCTTCCCCGACTTCCTCCCCTTTCTCGTCCTTCCCTGGCCTCCCTTTGCAGCATAGTAATAATGGATTGAGAAAGTCTTTTTATTTCGTTACTTCATTAAGTAAACGTCTTTGCTTCTTACTGAGCGACCCTAGTGTCTGGCCTTCAGTTCCCTTTAAGTAAAACAAGGGGACCGAAATAGATGGGGGTTTTCAAACTGTGATTGAGTTCCTAGGAATGAAAAGGTGTCTCAGGGGCCGCTGTTTAAAAACAATCTAAACAAACAAAGCAAAATATAACAACAGAACACTTCTCTCCTCCACTCTCCCCTCAAAAAACTAACCTCAAAAAACCCAACAACAAAAAACCCCTTGTAAAATCTCTGAGGCAGATAACCCTCCACTGTTCTTTCAACGCTAACATGCGATGCTTTGAATTTTTTTCATTTTCTTTACAACACATAATTTTTTCATCTGTAATGATTTTCATCAATTGGGAATTTTACTTCAACAATTTCTTTATATACATTTCAAAACTTGTGTGCATTATTTCCATTAGCTGATTAAAGCAGCTTATGTAAAAAATCATCACCACACAAATTCCATTTCAGAGAAAATTCTAGAATCTAGACCAAAGATTAGGGTTTTAGGCCTAGGTTTGCCACTGTTTTGTCTTGAGCAATTCATTTGAGCAACCTCACTTTTGATCTCTGAAGAGTGAACTAGGACCTGAATGATATCCATGTCTCTTTCCTGTTTTGAGTTCTCAGGACACCCATGCTTGTTGAACTGTTGGCAAGCTGATTATAGTCAGACCCTAGGCTGCATATAGGTTTAACTGCCTAGGATGGTGCCTTGGCTCCCAAATGGAGGGTTTTGTTTTTCCCTCTTGTGGCTTTGGCCACTCCTTTCTTCATTGACCTTATCAATAGGAAGCAGGTTGAGTCATTTGCTGATGGGTTAGTGGGGGTTCACAGGGTTCTTTGCTGATACCATCTGAACCTAGGTCCCAGGAAGGAACCCATGGCCACACCTCATTACAAGAAGATCAGGCTAAGACCATATCCTTGTTTCCTTTACAAGAAGCCACTCATCAAAACGTACTGGTCTACTAAGGCTGCTAACTATTTTTGACAAAGAAAACTGTAAGTCTGGTGCCAAAAAACTTAAGTGAGATAGGATGCAAAACAGGAGGTTGCCTGGGGTGAACAAAGGGTATACAACTGGAACCTCCTTATAGGGTCAACTTTCTTGGATTAAAAAAAATGTTCACTTAGTTTTCTCAAGGAGGTCAGGAAAAGCATTAATGACAAACCTCTGATTTAACCGACAGATCTGAGATCTTCCTGAATAACTTCTACCTAATCTAGGAAAAGTCTGTCGAAGCAAAAGATAGATGTGTTTTCCACATTAAGACTACTCAATTTACAAGTTAATTTCCTAGATAGTTTCTTGGTGACATAGATATAGACAGGGTAGTATTTCTCTAAGCATATTGAAATTGCTGTTATCCCCAAACCCAGTAAATTCATATCAAAAGCTCATTTCTTTTTTGAATTATGAAATAGGGTTCTTTAAATATTTTAACAAGTTATTTGCCAAAGTGCTCTAGGAATTTAAAAATATTAAAAATATTAAAGGTTGAGGGTCCTTATATACCTTTCAAAAGAATGTAGCATTTGGAGATTTTTAATCATTAATAATAACTGTTCAGTTTTTAAAAGTTAATTAAAAAGTTTCAGTTTGAGCAGCTGAGTATAGTCTGGTGTCAAGGAAACTAGAATTCCTGGTTTTCTTTAGTGGGGAATGGTGTTAGAGACTAACATCTGGGCCCTGGAGGTGTTCATTACTACTATGATAACTTTGCCTTTAAGCATTTCTGTGAACATGACTGAGACATATATGCAAATATATAGACATACATGCCCATGCTATATGTATATGTATATACACATACATAAATATGTATACAGACACATATACATGCATATACAAGTATATATATTAGAAATCTTAAGTCCATGCTGATACTGCCAATTCAGATCCATTCTCACAGGGTTTTGCCTTCTCTATTCTATGTTAGTTTGTCCCTTTTTCAACAGTGAGAAAACCATGGCTCCCAACAACCTTGATACATTTCTTTACTTGCTATAAGTCCTATAACATATATAAAATAATTTCAGAATTTCTTTGCCCATACCATTAAAAACAAACCTATTAAAAAGAGTTCACTTTGCTGTACACCTGAAACTAACACAACATTGTAAATCAACTAAACTCCAAAAAGTTTTTTAAAAAAAGAGTTCAAAAATGTGTTTACTTTTCTCCATCCTTTGCTTTATGCCTTGTCTAAGACTGAGGGTCAAACACTGTGATCATAACTTACTTGGAGTAGTTCTCTCCTTGCCATCCCATCCCTATAATGTTATGTTTTTCTTTTGAAATAAGATTGAGTTCATTTGTTCCAGTTTACTTTCAGTTTTAGTTTTTTTCTCCTTATCCTTTTAAAAATATGTATGTTCATTCTTTGAGTATGTAAAACATTAACATAATTTCAAGTCAAAACTAAAAAAATAGAAATTCACAGGGAAATGTCACTGCCTTGCATGTCCCTTCCATTCTGTTCCCCTCACCCCTTGTAGGTAACCAACTTCATTATTTTCAGGTTTCTCCTTTCTAGTTTCTTTTTGTAAAGATACGCAGGTATATGTACAATTTCTTACTTCCTTGTCTTTCGTTACACAAAAAGTAGCATACTATATATGCTCTTATGCATTGTACTGTTAGTCACTTCACAATATCTTTAGGAAATTGCTTCACATGAGTTCATAGAGATCTTTCTTATTCTTTTTTATGGCTTCACAGAATTTAGAGAGCAGCAATGAGACAGAGATTTAGAGAGAGAGAGAGAGAGAGAGGGAGGGAGAGAGAGAGGGCTACTGCTGTATGATGTGGGGATCTGGGGGAGAGAGATGTGTAAAAAACATTTTTGGAAGTTTTTCTCTGGGTTGTGAGGCATCACTGTATTTCTCTATCCCCTAAGAAAACTTTCAGAAAAGGCCACTTTTCTGTTGTACTGGATATGTCATTTTGCCGAAATAGGTTTGAAAGTGTAACAAGAGGGTTGATTTTATTTGAGTTTCAGGAGAGGACCAATGATATTATACAGGGGGTCACTTAAAAGTCCTGTTTCAACTGTGGCTAATGGTATAGATCCTTCTAGATCTGGTTGGGCTATATGAAAAGAGGCAGTGGATATTCAAATCCCTGTCCTCTGGGAATTTGAAGGCTCATCCTAGGCAGGATTAGCTGTGTGAGCAGAGTTACAGAGTCAGAATGACATGACATAAAAATTTCAGTGACAGCCTGGGATCCAGAGGGTTAGATGCTGACGTCAGAGCTGGGTTGTTGTGCCAGAATCTGAGAACTGGAGATGAAAGGAGGCCCAAACATTTCAAGAGTAAACAGGGAGGGACTCAGGATGATCTTCCAGCTAGAACAAGTGCTGCTGTTCATAGCTTCTTTTGAAGTTCTGGTTGGAGTGTGGTGGGTCACTTGAGTTTAATGAACCTGAGACACAGAGAGAACTCCAAGGACTAAGATAGAATGCCACAGAAAAGGTCCAGAGAGGGAGTTGAAGTGGGTAAAATATCAGTGTGAAGAGGAAATATTTGAATTTTATTTCTGTATTTTATGAAGGATCTAAGATGGAATGAGATAAAGCAGCCTTGTCAAATTATAGAATACCCAAACTCAGACTCCTGTGTAGAAACATCTGAAAACTAAATTATATTTTAAATGTTAGGTAGTAAATACAAATAATTTATTCCTCAAGAGGTTGAAAATATATATGCTTAATTTCCAGTATAAATTCTTAGTTGAGTGATTTGAAAATAACTAAGAGAAAGTAGAGACATTCAAATATTCTTTTTTCTTTTTCAGTAAGATAGGAGGTAAGAGCATATAGCTTGATAAATTGGAAAACAAATCTTTCACTTCTTCTTTCTTCACTCCTTTCCTCTTTCACTATTAAAATTGTGACAAACATTTACATTAAAACTTGAAAGCCAGGGGACTTCCCTGGTGGCACAGTGGTTGAGAATCTGCCTGCCAATGCAGAGGACACGGGTTCGAGCCCTGGTCCGGGAAGATCCCACATGCCGCAGAGCAGCTAAGCCCGCGAGCCACAGCTACTGAAGCCTGCGCACCTAGAGCCCATGCCCTGCAACAAAAGAAGCCACCTCAATGAGAAGCCCGTGCACCTCAAGGAAGAGTAGCCCCCGCTCAACGCAACTAGAGAAAGCCTGCATGCAGCAACAAGGACCCAATGCAGCCAAAAATAATAAATAAATAAATTAAAAGAAAAAAACTTGAAAGCCAAAACAAAAATATACTTAGTAAAATTTGTCAAAGGGCTATATTTAAGGGCCAATTTTAGAGTTAAAAAATACAAAGGGAGCTCATTTTAATTTAAATTTGCAGATGGTCACAACATTTTTTCCCTGAGTTTGTTTTTGCCGTATTTTTCTAACCTTGCTTGTGCCACTGGCACCTTTGGCTGTCAGATGAAGCCTAGGGACTTCTCTAAATAATGAATTTTTTAAACAGATAGGATAAAACACAAACGACTACAGAAAGAAGCCTATTATATTAAAATATAGTTATCAAAAAATATAAACATTGTGATATAGTAATATATACACTCTTTAAAATTAATGCATTAAGTAACAGGGAAGTATATAGGTCTATCACAATGAGTAATATGATTCTGATGAGATGACTATAAACAATATTTTGTGATATCTGCAATAATTATTGTGTGACATAAACATATCTGAGATTTATATTGGTAAAAAGTCAAAGTTATTATTATCACTACCATGGTTTGTTGTTTACACTCAAAATTGAAAGCAATGCTAGATCCCAGTTAATGAAAATAAATATGTAAATTTTTCCTATTCAAGTTCATAGACTCCCTGAATTCTATGAGTTATGGACCCCTCTTAAGAACCCCTGCTCTAAGGAATCATTATATTTTATAACTCAATGGTAAAAGTATGGAGCACAGTTCCATGTTCACTTCAGCATTATTCAGAATAGCCAAGATATGGAAACAACCAACGTTGTCTATCAACAGATAAATCAATAAAGAAAATATGGTAAATATATACAATAGATATTATTCAGTCTTAAAAAAGGAGAAACCTTGCCATCTGTGACAACATGGATGAATCTGGAGGACATTATGCTGACTGAAGTCAGCTAGTCACAGAGGGACAAATATTACATGATTCCACTTATATGAGGAATCTAATAGTCAAACTCATAGAAGTAGTGGTTTCCAGGGACTGGGGGTGGGGAAAATGGGCAGTTACTGTTCAATGTGTAGCAAGTTTCAGTTATGAAAGACGTATAAGTTCTAAAGATCTGTGGTACAACATAGCACCTATAGTTAACAACACAGTAGTATTGTGCCCTTCAAAATTTGTTAAGAGGGTAGATCTCATATTAAGAGTTCTCACCACAGAAGAAAAAAGAAGAGTATAAAAGCACAGAAGAAAATTTTAGGAGGTGTTGGATATGTCTATTCCCTTGATTGTGGTGATGATGTCATGGGTGTTGCATATCTCCAAACTCATCAAATTGTATAACATTAAACATGTGCAGTTCTTTGTATATCAATTACACCTTACTAAAGGTGTTAAAAAATCACAGTTAAAAAAAGCATGGATCAATGATACAAGCCTACAGAAATAAACATGCCCCCACGTGTTGCCTGGCCACTTCCCCCAGTGCATTTCTAATTTCAATGATTAGATTTTTCATTTCCAGGAATTTTATTTTTTAAAAATCTGCCTGGTAATTTAAGTCTCATTTCCTTTTATATATTTTTGTATTTTATTTCTTTAAAATGTTTATCACACATTTAATATTTTGACTACTTGTTAAAATTTATTATTTCTGCTGACCTTCATTTATAGTGTCTGGTTTTATTGTGTGTAAACACCATGTGCCTTGACATCTTATTTGTGGGAATTCTTTGAGGACTGAGTTTAATGTGCTTTCCTCTAGAAAGAATTTATATTTACTTCTGTCAGGTGTGGGTAGAGGGGGAGGACTGAGGAGAGGTAGCACCAACCCAGGAATCTTGTAAATTAAATCATCAGCTTTATTTTTGTTTTTAAGGTCCAAATGGTATTGTGACTAGAAGGTCCTAAATCTGTGTGAGTGCAGGATTATGGCTAGTAACTTTCTGGGTAGATACACATTTTTTCACCCAGAATTAAGGGTAAGACAGGAAATATCTAATGCCCCTTTGAAGGTGTGTTCTTCTGAGAATCCTGGATTTAGGTTCTCTGATTGGGGGTCCACTGTGGGTTGGCAGATGCCCACAAGACAAATGCTGTCTCAAGCACCTGCTTCCCTCTCTGCATATGTGTTTTATCATTGTTTCTGGCCTCTGAGGATTTCCCTGACTTTTCCCCATACTCAGCAATGCATTAGTTTTTAAAAAATTACAAGGCTGTGTGCACACATGTGTGTGTGTGTGTGTATGTGTGTGTGAGATATTCTCTACTGAGAGGATTTCTTTGGATACCTAGAACACTGTATTGTCAGATCTGGTTCTGACTGGCTTTTTATCTCGTTTAATCTTTACAATAATACTATGAGATAGCTCATATGTTCCCTATGTTGAAAAGAGAATCAACTAGAGAGGCTAAACTGCTACATTAATACAGCAAGTCAGTGGCAGAACTGAGATTTAAAACTGTATCTGCCAGGCCACCAAGTTCATGTTCTTTCCTTTTTGCTGCCCTGGATTTTATCCTGTGCCTTGACGTAGCATTATATTATGTGCATTGTACTAGAATGTTAGGTCCAGTATGGAAGAGATGTTTAGCTGTTTTGCCCTTTCATGTACACCCAGTATCTGAAGGAGAGCCAGCACATAGAAGAAGGTCAATAAATATTCATCAGAAGAACAAATAGATGAATTTTTATGTTACCATATAAAATTCATAATGATAATTTTTGAGGCTGTGTAACGTACTAATGAGTTGACTGATTGGGGCAGTGTATTTTAAAATTTATACTAAGATATCGTACTATCTGTCTTCAAAGTGCAAAAATTCTCAGAAACTGGCCAATTATTTTCTTTTCTTGTACTATCTCTGTCCCATATTGGCCAAATCCTTTTCAGTGTTTTTGTTTTGTTTTCTTTCTTTTTCTCAGCAAGTCACATCACGACATCCCTGCATTGTGACTCTCCACATTGGGCTGGTGGGCTCCCTGCTTCTGGTTTTGAGGGCTTTGGAGGTGGTTTCCCTTTCATCTCCTGCACTATTCTTTGTAGAGATTAGTCACAACAGCAATGTGATCTCAGGCATTCCTTCAGCTGTGCAGCTGACCATGAAGCAAAGTAAAAGGGCAAACTATTTATAAGTCAAGCAGTTACAGGTGCAGAGGACAGATAAGAGTTTAGCTTTGTCCAGGTTGGGCACAGAATTGAGCTTCGTAGGCTGGTTTTTAGATTTAAGATGTTAATACACACAGAAATGATGCCAAAGTGCTTATATTTATGGAATGAATGTTGATTAGTCACAGGTTTTATCTTTTTTTTTTTGCTTCCTTTTTCAGTTCCTTTCTTGCTCTCTTGCAACCCTGTATTAATTCACTTTTATTTCTGTAACAAAAAACCCCCAAAATATGTATTTATGTTCCTAGCACTTTGCAGGCACAGAGTGTACACAAACTAATAAGACAGGGAATCCACATGGAAGATGGGAGGACATACTGTTCGAAATATCAAGAATCAAGAGCTGGTTCTATGCTATTTTTGTCCAATACATATTTCATGACAGGTTTGACTCTTTCTTTGATGTCTGAACCACCTATTACTTCAGGAGAATTTTGTTACTGATTAAGATTTTTTGCCTTGGAGCCTTAAGCTGCTATGACAGATGTGTTGAATTTTTTATAAAGCTTGAATAAGTAAGACACAGTACCTGTATTGAAGCTGCATGCAGTGCATTTGAGAAAATTGTTTTTTCTGTAAGGCAACAACACCCTATCACCCTGACTCTAGGCAATGAGTCTTCAGATGCGTTTAGGAAATGTGGTAATGGTTGCTGCCTGTTATCTCTAAGTGTGACTAAATTGAGTTGAATAAATATTTATTGAGAGACCAAAAAGAAGAGCCTCCCAGTGTCTGCATTAGGTTTGATACAAAGGCTGACTGTAATGGGGGAGGAGAGCCATCAGAAGAGACAGGAGTAAACTCATGGTGGCAAGAGAATTCAGGAATCTGTGGTAGCTATGATAATACACATATTTCAGGGTATAGTGGAGAAGCAAGTTGGTGCACCATTTCTGAAAGGGCTTGGAATACTTGGCTGCAAGTGGTGAGTTACATATGACCAACACTATTAGGCCTTGGCATTTCATCCAATAATGAGTCAGTGTCAGGTGAGGTTCTGATGCAGCAGGAGTGCCGTGCCAGCAAACATGTGCAACCCTGAAGAATAGTCTCCATCTGATCTTTGGCTATGACGTGATCAGAGAAAGTAGTCTGAATTGTGGGGCTCCTTAAAGTTTCTAAGCAGAGTTCTGTTCAGCAAGTTTTCTCCTGAAACGTGTGAGTAGCTGTGAGGGGCCACACCGGTCCAAACCCCCATCCAATTCCCAAATCACAAAACATTCCCATTCATTTCTTATGGTGCTTCAAGAGACACATGGAGTACCAAGGCCATGTGGATATTTCTTCTCTCAATTTTGGAAATGATGTCTATTGAGTGTAGGAAGTATGCTTTCTAAGGTCCCTTGACCACTTGGTTTCAATTAGGGGTTGAAATCACTTGCAGAACTTCCAGACAGTGCAAAGGTACTCTATTACTTGAAAAACAAATGATGAGTTGGGGAGACGTTCTTTATCTATACCACTGTCATCATTTTAACCTTTATATTAAGGAGCTAGCAATTATAGACATTTGACTCTTGGAGGCCATCAATGGCTGGGCCTAGATCTGTGATTTTCAAATTAGGTACTAATTGGGTGGGAGTAGGGATACAGTGGTGTCATTTAGGGACTGGACACAATAAATCCTAAAATCCTTAATTTGTATCTTATTTATTATTTAAACAAATATGTATTAAGCACCTACTGCGTGGGGTGGGGATGTTGCTAATTTGCATCAAGAGAATCTATAATATTTATAATAAGGTAGTCTCTATTTATTACCCCCATTTTATAGATGGCAACTCAGAGATTGAGAAACTTACTGTAGCTGGTCAGGTGGCAGAGCCTGGACTGGAAAGGGGAGTCTGGTGCTCTTCCCATTGCACAAAACTTCTTCCACAAATGCCAAGGGCAGCTGGATGTTGGCATTCTTTTCAAACTCCAGTTAAAGTGACTCTTCAGCAATTGGGGTTGTTGTTTGAAATAGTTTTGTTTGTTTTGTATCCTTCCTCTATAGGAAAAGGGAAATATGACTCATCAGCGTGGTTGAAGAAGACAGGTAGCTTGACCTGAAAAGACATCTGCAAATATTCTGATCACCTTGTAAATTCTATCAAATAAATGTTTAATTTTTTTTTTTTAAGTTTGGGTTGCTTTTCTGGATTTTTTTTTTTTTTTTTTTTTGGTATGCGGGCCTCTCACTGTTGTGGCCTCTCCCATTGCGGAGCACAGGCTCCAGACGTGCAGGCTCAGTGGCCCTGGCTCACGGGCCCAGCCGCTCCACGGCATGTGGGATCTTCCCAGACCGGGGCACGAACCCGCGTCCCCTGCATCGGCAGGCGGACTCGCAACCACTGCGCCACCAGGGAAGCCCCTGGATCTAGTTTTTAAATGTCATTGTTGACATTTATTTTACTTAACATTTTTTTTGGAAGAACCAGAACTTCCCAATTTGGGGGTGGTAGTATTTGTTGATTAGTTATTATGTGCCAGGCACTGCTACATGTAGTCTTTTTAAGCTGTCACAACAACCCTGTGAGAAAAGTACTATTATTATCTTAATATTAAGATAAGAATATTAATTAATGGATAAGAATATTGAAGCACAGAAAAGCAACCTGCCCAAGGTGATGCAGGTAGCAGGTAGGAAAACTGGGACTTGAACTTGGGCTGACTGGCTCCAGAGGATGTTTTTAACTACAGTATTAAAATACTTTGTCCTGGCACTGTACTGATGAGTGTGTGACCCTTCTTAGGTCACTTAATGGCTGTGGTCTTCAGATTCATTATTAGCACTGGGTAATTTATTTACTTAGCAGTACCCTTTATTTACATACATGCCTTTGTTTAATCCTCACCCTACAACATAGAGTCCTAAACATAGATAACATTATTATTGTCCTCACTTTACATACGGGGAAATTAGGACTTAGAGAGGTCAAGTAACTGCTAAAGGTGGCATAGCTGGTGAAAGAACTGAGATTCAAACCCTTTGTAAGGGCTTATACAGCCTTAAACGTCCATACATTGAATCCTTTTTTTAAAATTTTTAAAAATTTCAAAGTTATAGTGATAACATGTTTGTTCCATAAGCTATTCTTCCAAGATGTGACCTTAATCTACAAATGGTTGCAAATGTTTGGGAACCATTGACAAGACAACAGCAGTCTTAACAATGAAACTGTGCTATTAATATTATATTATTATTTTTTTGAGGAGTCACATGTAGCAAACAGGATGTAGCTGGACATGTTAGGCAGGCTGTTACTAACCCAGAAGACTAAAAGGGATTAAATTCTCATTATTACTCATAGTTAGTCCCCAAATATCTCTGTATGTTCAGTTTCTCAGCTCTTCAGTTTGGCAGGAAGTTTTAAAGAACCAAACAGCATGCCCTTCCGCCCCTGGCATATTCATAAGCTATTTTGGGGTGAGTCATCGGAATTCTGTGGTTTGTATATCCTGAAGGGAGAGAAGAGACACTATATGGTTAGCATTTATTTGAAACAGCTAGTTGGGAAAAAAATTCTTTGATAAAAGTTCAACATTAGGTAAGAAATACTTGTGGAAGGATCTTTCTTCTGTTGTTATAAAGATTCAGCTCATAGTCGTCTCTGGGAATATCACACAAATCTAATTCTCTAGCCTATGCATGTTCACAGCTTGACCTAGTGCTTGCAGTAGCCCTGATCTGGTATTTAATTGGGGGTAACTCACAGAGAATAAACAACTAGTTGAATGACTCTTCTGTCCTTGGAGTCTCTGCTCCCTAATGTGAGTGAAAGTAATGCTCTAAGTTGGGTAGAATTGTAGCCATAAGAAAACAGAAAGCAAGCCAAATCTCTGAGGTCTGTTGGATAATATCACCAATATAATGGTTGTGGATTATGATTCAATAATTACAACAGTAAAAAAATAAGTGGGAAAGAATTAGTTTTTCTCCTTGTAGCTACAAGGGAGCCTAAGGGGGAATTTCAGTCATTAAACACATTTTTTTTTCATCAGGAGAAGAAACTGATTATTAATGGAAGAAGGAAAGAAATACAAGTTAGTTGGCTACTTATGGTGTGCCAGATGCTGCAATAGCACTCCAAAGTCTCATAAATACTATTTACATCTGGGGAAAATATTATTTTCAGAAGCTGAAGTGAGCCTATGGTTCACAGTATTAGTGGTCCGTAAGGCAGGTACAAGGAAAGGAAGTGGTGATATTTGACACCCATGCTTAATCACAGTTACCCATTTGATTATGAGACTACTGTTTGGTCCTTAAAATGGTTTTAGATGGAACATGAATAGGGCATTACATAGCATTGAAATACATAATGAATAATGCCTTCTTTTTAATTTCCTCTCACTTTTCTAATTATGTCAAATAGGAAATTTCTGTTTGACATAAGTGAGATTTGAAATCTTCTCAGAGCAGGCAACCACATCTCCCTAGACTTGCATAACTACCTATTCCTAGCACTTCTTCGTACAGTTACATTTTATTGATGGCAAGTGAAATTGGTTTTCCATTTACATGGAGTAGACATTTAAAAATGTATCCATATGGAAGAGTGAGTTGATTTTTAAAATATTAATTAAATAATAATACAAGTGATGAACTGAATGGGCAATGGGGAACTGACCTGAAGAGGTTACTCAGCATATAAAACTTTATAACTTTGGTAAAAAGCAGATGGTTTCACAAATGAATACAGAAAACATAGCTTGTTCAAGTCCTACCTGCTGGTCCAGAGCAGTCCTTCTCAAAGTGTAGTCCGTAGTCCAGCAATTGTCTGAGAATTTTTTGCCCACCTGGAAGGAGATAAGTACAGAAATTGCAAGTAATCATTTAGAAACTGTTATAGCTTATTGACATTATGTTGACATCAAACCTCATGAAATATTTTTCTAGTAACTTATTTTTATTGTATTTTTTCTGTATTTTACAAAAGAATTAGTCTGGAATGGATTAGAAAAGAAACCCTCACATCAACATGTTGTACACCTTAAATTTACACAGTGTTATATATCAAATATATTTCAATTAAAAAGTATTTTTTGAATAAATAAATGAACATTAAAAAAAAGAAAAGAAACCCGGTAGTTTGAGAAGCACTGATATAGAGCATATGTTTAGACCAAGTAAGCGGCAGCTTAAGCAGTTATGATAAAGTACTATGTGTTGGTGAAAGGTACATGATCTTCATGGAATCTAGAATGGGAGTAAAGAGGCTAAGATAATAAGTACATCTGTAAGGTCTGGGACTGTCTCAATATTTTCATGGTTGTATCCGCAGGATCCAGAACAGTGTCTGGTATACAGTAAGCACTCTGTATATTTGCTAAGTGAATGACTGAATGAATGAACTGTGGTGTTTGGCAGGCAGGTCTAATGCAGTCACCAAAGAGTATGGTCTATTACAGTGCTGTCATAGTTCATTGTGCTTTTCCAGGCATCTCACAACACTCTCTAGTCCCCTTTGTTCTGATTATAGAAACACCAAGACAGCTTCTGAGTATTAGTTGGGTAGTCAATATACGTTGAATCCAGCAAGGTGTGCCTTAATTTAAAATAATTTTTAATTCTGGGCTATATACCACAACAGATAGGATAGGTTGCATTATGCTTCTGTAACAAACAACCCCAATATCTCGGGGCTTAATCCAGCAATTATTTTTTCTCACACACGTGCCCAACAAAGGTTGTCATGGTCATTGCAGTCATCAAAACCTGTACATACATAATAACCAAAAAGAGGAAGTGGCAAATCACACCCTGCCACTTAGAGCTTCAGCCTGAAAGTGACACATTTCACTTCTATTCATATTATTTTTTGACTAAAATAATGAGCATGTCTAATATCAATGGGGGGAGGAGAAACACAGTCCTACCATGTACCAGAAAAGTGGGGAACCAGGAATATTTTGTGAAGGGTGCTAATAACAAGCATATACACCTATCTATTATGAATTACATTAGCAAGAGTTATTCTTTCTTTGATCTTCTGTGATTGTACCATCTGCATTGAGTTTCTGTACTCTCAGATCTGCAGACTGAATCTTGCATATGATGACACTGTAAATGTAGAGCAAGCTGACGGCTGCCTCAGCCGTCAGCTTGCTTATTTTAGCAGCTCTGTTTTCTGTTCTTTCTATACTAACAATAGTGACCTCTGCTAGAGAATACCAACTCCTTATGTTCAAATTCTCTCTCTACCAACCAAACTATATTGTTGAATACATCTTCTGCATCTTTCCATAAGAAGGCATGCTGTTGGCCTTAGATCTTGGTCAAGGAGATTTCTTCTAGGGAAATTTTTAAATGACTTTGAATATAAAATTTTTATAAATATTCTTGTGTGAGATTGTTAGACTGAGTCAGCTTCCAGGAGGCTCATCAATCCTGAGAAAATCAAGCATATCAAGTTTCTAGACCTGCAAACCTGAGCAGTAGGCCCTAAGTCCTAGTGATCTATAGATTCCTTCCTTTCCACTCCTCCCTCCTGTCCTTCCATCCATTATCTATCTATCTATCTATCTATCATCTAATTGTCAATCATCCTCCAAGGCAGGACATACCTACATATCTAGATTGGGCTAGAAAGGATACTTCTGAAGTATACAAAAACTTTTACTTTCTAATGGAATATAAAACACTTTTGTCCCTTAGAAATATTTTTATATAATCTGCTTGTAAATTTACCAGGAAAGAAAGGATTTGCTTTAAAAAGATGACCAGGGCTTCCCTGGTGGCACAAGTCTGCCTGCCAACGCAGGGGACACGGGTTTGTGCCCCAGTCCGGGAAGATCCCACATGCCACGGAGCAGCTGGGCCCGTGAGCCATGGCCGCTGAGCCTGCGTGTCTAGAGCCTGTGCTCCGCAATGGGAGAGGCCACAACAGTGAGAGGCACGCATACCACAAAAAAACAACAACAAAATAAAAAACGGCCATTTTGCAGCTATTGTTAGCATTACCTGGACTTCCAAAATTAGTGCTATCTGAAGCAAGATGGGTGAAATTTGACAGCATATTTGAAAAGCCCATGATTATTGAAATTATTAATAAAAATCAAAATATCAATATCTGTCTCTGTCTACAGACAGATGGTAGAGAGAGACAGAGGTTTGAGACTTCTAAGTGTGATCAGTACAAGTAGTCAAATCAGTTTACTGAGCTTCTCCAAAGCCACTTCCAAGAGGTTTTCTCCCAGCTGTCTGTATTGAACACGGTAGTAGCTTGATTTCCAGATCTTTACAGGATTGTGCCAGTGGACACAGACTAATCACCAGCTGAATGGTAAGAGGGGAGGGATCTTTTATTACTCCTCAGTCAGCTGTTGCACATCTAGACATGTAGCTAATCATTTATTAGCCTCTAATTTTGGATGCTGGCTCTAGATGATAAGACTCATAAAAAGCTAACAAGGAGATGCCTTTGATAAGGTGGTAAATCATTAAATAGAGAAATGACCAGTTGATTTATGGCTTACTGGACTACTTTAAACTGTGAAAGATAAACCTCAATTTCTGTTTTGCAAGTGATATCCCTGCTGTTCCATAAAAAAATTAAATTACACAACGCAAAAAAGAGCACTTTTTCAACCAGTTTCAGAGATTCTGGTTGAGTGGCAGAGCTCAAATCCTAAGATCTCTTCCAATTTACAGAGACTACTATTAAGTTCTTTCAGAGTCTGCATCTCTAATCAGCCTGGTATTGGCATAGCAGGTGTCCTGTGACAATCTTTTGGTTGTGTGCATCAATCCTGGGTTAAAAATGTAAGATTATATAGACAAAATATTACTAAAAACAGAAAGGATTAAGTCCCCTAAAAAAAAAATCTAACACATCCTTCATTACTCTGGTTTCAGGATCTCTGCACTTATCATTCCTTTCATCTGGAACCCTTTCTCTGAGATATTGCTGAGGCTTGGCTTGTTCCTTCACTTCCTTCAGGCCTCTGTTCAAAGTCACTACCTTAGAGATACCTTACTCTGCCACCTTATCTATAGTATCAGTCTCTCCACTGTAGCTCTGTTACTTTCTTCATAAAAGTGTATACTACTTACACATTCATTTACCTATTTATTGTTTGTCTTTGCTGTTAAAATGTAAACCCCATGGGATGGGGTGGTGGTGTGAGAAGGACTTCATATTGTTTATACCTCTGTTTCTCTAGTACCTAGCTGTGGGCCTACATCCTACCCAGTGAGTGCTTAATACATACACTTAAGAATGAGGGAATGGGTAAATGAATGACGAGTCAATTAATTCTTAAGACTGGAAAATTACTATGGCTCCCAGGAGCATGATTCTTTTTCCTCAAAAGTTAGTTGATCATAGTAAAATCAGCGGTTAAAATAGCTTCTTGTGATCTATCTTTCTATAATAGTCATATGATATAGTCGTCTCCTGTTACTAAGACAACTATTTAAAAGTTCTTTTCTTCTCACTATGTTGTAACCATATATGTACTAAAATGGATTAGAAAAAGGATTTGATTTGGGGAACATAAGGATCTTGCAATAATGAAGTAAATTCAAGTACCAAATGTTACCTCCTGTCAGCTTATAGTAAGAAAATGTTAATTTCTTCTTTTCTTAATTTTGCAGTCTGTATTAGTTCATTATTTTAAAATCAAGTCATATTTTATCTGCAGTGTTTATCATTAGAAAATTGAGTCAACTTTATTTCAAAGTCTTTTTTTTTTTTTTCAGTACGCGGGCCTCTCACTGTTGTGGCCTCTCCCGTTGCGGAGCACAGGCTCCGGACGCGCAGGCTCAGCAGCCATGGCTCACAGGCCCAGCCGTTCCGCGGCATGTGGGATCTTCCTGGACAGGGGCACGAACCCGTGTCCCCTGCATTGGCAGGCGGACTCTCAACCACTGCGCCACCAGGGAAGCCCTAAAGTCTTTTAGATTAAAGAGACACATTTAAAACAATCAAATACTGTTGATAGGTGAAATAATAATCTCAAACTTAAATTTTTTGAAGCATGCAACCCTAGAGGAAAACAAAACAAAACTTTAAAAAACTAAGGCTGACTCATGATCAGTGTGGATCCTAGTAAAGTGTACAGACATGACTGTTTTAGAGTTTAGTTGGATCCCATAAAATAATTTCAAAGCATCACTATGCAGGACTTAGTGTTTGTGCTGCAGGCTGCAAATACTGACTAATGTCCCCAGCTAGAAAATGTTAATTTCTTAAAGAAGAAAGATGGGGACTTCTAGACATAGCTAATTGGTGATAGCTAAAAGTTCTCAAAGTAAAACTCTAAAATTTAGATTTTTTTGCATGTAAATAGATTTTAGAAACATGAAAAAAGGTATATTTCAAAAATAATGTGAAAATGAAATCACTTTTCCAATCCTAAAAGAATTTTTCTAATATGCTGAAAGCTGAGACTCTCAAAAGGCAGCACAGCACCTCTTCTGCTCCTGCGAAAATTTCTTTTCCATAAACAAATGGACTCCTAAACAGTCTTTCTGAACTCCAACTGCATGTTCACAGAGGCACTTCTAAACTGGGCAGGAGAGCAGGACAGATGGTTTTGAACCTGAGCTTGGGAGAAATGCTGAATGTATGTTGCATGTCATATCTCACAGGGAAAAAAATTGGAAAAACACTAGTCAATCAGGTGCCTAGGACTTTAGAAATACTCGGAATAAATGCTCATTACCCAGTTCTGGTGTCCTATTTCCTCTCTTGACCACATAGTTAGGCAGTTCAGAAATATTTGCCCCAATATTTCCTTGAAAGCAGATAAAAATGGTAGAAATTATGAATAAGTACACAGGAGCAATATCATTTTGTGATAAAATACAACTTATAGCAGTGTTTAGCTGAGAATTTTTTAGGAAAATGTACAATTTTATTATAATTTAATTAGGTGTACATAAAAAGAAATTCCTGTAAATTACTATAATTGTTACTTACACTCTCAGATCAAGTTCTTCAGGGCCTACTTGGAGAAAGCTGTGTGCAGGGGAAGATTATGATGTGTGAAAATAGGAATCATGTGGAAGACAGGCTGTGTTTTCCACATGATTAGAAATTATGGAATCAGGAAATTAGTGGAATCAGGAAATGGTTGCTTCCCCTTAAGTAGACTTAATATCCTGGGAAAGAAAATTACTCTCTCTGGTCCTCATTTGTCTTAGGTGTAGAGTGAGGATTTGACTGAATATAACATTTCCTTGCCACTGAAAGTGCTATGACATGGGAATTCCCTGGTGATCCAGTGGTTAGGACTCCATGCTTCTACTGCAGGGGGCATGGGTTAGATCCCTGGTCAGGGAACTAAGATTCCACATGCTGTGCAGCACGCCAAAAAAAAAAAAAAAAAAAAAATTGCTATGACATATGATTCACCTTCTGAAGTTTTATTCAGCTGAAAAACAGTTGCTTCTTAGTTTTACTTTATTTTATAAGGTTTATTTGAGAAGAATTCACTCTGTTGAATGCAATAAGAAAAAGCTGAAAAAGAGATAAAACTAGAGGAAAGAAATGGAAGAAGAAAAAATGATCAGTTGTTGATAACATGATATTATGCCCAAAATAATAAATGAAAAATTCTTAGAATTAGTAAAAGTTTAAAGTGAATTGATACAAAATAAATATTCACAAAATGATTCCTTTCTTCCTCTATATCAATAATTAGAAAATAAAAGGTTGTGGGGAGACCCTCATATACCATAGCAACCATAAAAATAAAGCATCCTAAAATTAGCTTATCAATAAATATGCAGAAACTATACAAAAACTGTAAGATCTTAATATGCTTCATAAAAGACAAGAAAATAGACATATGTTCATGAGTGAGAAGACTCAATGTCCTAAAGATGTGTTTCTTTAATGTATATATTAAGAGTAATGTCAATCAAAATCTCAACAGGACTTTTTGGAAAATGTGCCCAAATAATTCTGATGCTCATCTGGGAAAATAAATGGAAATAATTTCTCCTACCTCTCCTCCTGGGGAGGTGAAGGTCTGGGCTGAGTGACAGGGTATGGATGGTAGGAAGGTGAGGAGGCAGGCTGGGGACAGAGGACTGCAATCACCTGGGTCCTGTGACTCATTCTCAAAGTGGTCCAGAGCAACTCTTGGACAAGACTTGAGGTGTTTCCCACTGGGAAATGAGTGTATTTCAATCATTCAACAAAGATTCACTGAACATCAGGAATTAGGGATAGAGCAGTGAACAAAACAAAGTCTCATCCCTCTTGGACAAGACTTGAGGTGTTTCCCACTGGGAAATGAGTGCATTTCAATCATTCAACAAAGATACACTGGACATCAGGAATTAGGGATAGAGCAGTGAACAAAACAAAGTCTCATCCCTGGGGAACTTAGGTTCAAGTTGGAGAGGCAGACAGTAAGTTTAGGTTTTGCTGAATGATTCTTAAGCCTTATAAGGGAGACCTGGAGACACCTACCAAGATCCTAGTGAAATAAATTAATGCTTCTTAAACTGTTTGTCTTGAAGGACCAATTGTTTTTATTTCTAATCCATGGCAGACAGGTATTTTTGAACATATAGAATCTTTTGCTTGTATGATGTGGTGCTACCAAATTTTTGTTCTTTTCTCATTCACAGGTCCTTGGAGCACACTGAGCAGCACTAAAGTTAATAACCTCAGGCAACGTGTTGCAAATGGGATATAGTACTACAGACAATCTGGTTTCTAATGAAAGTCGGCTATTTGAGTGAATTTTCCTCCATTCCTTTGTCATTTCAGTTTTCCCCCTTCATTCACGTAAGAGCACTCAGATTTTTTTTTTTGCGGTACGCGGGCCTCTGACTGTTGCGGCCTCTCCCGTTGCGCGGCACAGGCTCCGGACGCGCAGGCCCAGCGGCCATGGCTCACGGGCCCAGCTGCTCCGCGGCACGTGGGATCTTCCCAGACCGGGGCATGAACCCGTGTCCCCTGCATCGGCAGGCGGACTCTCAACCACTGCGCCAGCAGGGAAGCCCAGCACTCGGATTTTTAAAAGTTTCGGTCCTCTACACTTCAAACTTGGTCTCAAGTGGCAGTGGCATGAGGGGAACTAACAAGGTAAGTCAGCTGAGCAGAGTCAGAGTCCATGCTCTGAACTGTATCTCCCTGGGTTCAAATCCTGGGCCTTTGCCTGCTAGCTCTGTACCCTTGGGTGCTTTGAGTGGGGAATGGAGTCTACTGGCAAAGAATATGGATAATCTTCTAAAAAAGATAAAGACAAGAACAAGGAACGGTCAGAGTATGTTTCCCTCCTTTGTATATTGAGAAATATCAGTTTCATTTGTGAAGATCTCAAAATTAATAAATGGCCTAATTTCCCATCTAAATTCTTATACAGTTTGTCCTAATTCCCAAGTTCCTCGGGCTCTCAGGCAGTATGAGGGCCGCAGTCAAATTATGTCAGAGGAAATTGCTGTTCACTTCAAAAGTTGTTTCAAACCTCTCTGAGCAAGTTTTCCTGTCAATGGATATAATAATGATATATAATGGTAATCATATTGCAATATATAAATGTATATATTTATGTTGTACACCATAAATTTATACAATGTTATATGTCAATTATGTCTCAATTTAAAAAGTGGTATACACCTTGTAGGGCTGTTGAGAGCATTAAGTTATTTAATGTTTGTAGAGCTCCTAGCACAGAGTCAGGAATATTTTAAGTACTTGATTAACGTTAGCTGTTACCTTAGAAACAAGAGTTAAACAGGTAGTTATTTGTTTGTATGTACGGTTTACTTCTACCTCCAGGGTTTCTAAATTCAGGACTCCTGAATTTCAGAAAAGTATTTTCTTGATTCCTTTCCCTTTCTGATTCTTACACAAAAGGAAGAGGCGTGCTGGCATATGGTTGTTTATATGGATTTAGTTAACATTTAGGTTTTGAATTAGACTCTGTGGACCCCACTTTCTCTTTCCCTTATGACTTGCTTTCAGAAAGACTTTAGTCATAAAGATCATCTCAGTTAGCCTTGAGGGAAACAGAGAAGATGTGTCCCTGAGAGGCAAAGTGGGGTCAGTGAGGTGCATGAGGAGAGGGATGGTCTGTGGAGCCAGGGAGCTGGCTTCTGCCAGCAGACAGGGTGCGCCCACCATTGTCACCTCCGTTCTATCTGGCCCCAAATAAGGTCACCTTGGACTCATTTTTATTTCCCTCTCCAGGCAGAAGCAAGCTTTAGTCCATGCCAGTTTATCACTTGATTTGGAAATTGTTTTTGACCATCAGATGCAACTATGTCTGAAATCAAGATTAAGGCCTGTGATTCTTTGGTGAACAAAATGGAAATAAATGCTGAAAATTCCCCTACCCACTTTGAAAGGCTAACATGGAGAGATTGTTTTCTAGGTCAGTTTTATCTTTCCAGGTGTTTTGCAGAAGCCTAAACAGTCAGTCATTGGGTATGAGTCACCCGGCTGTGGTCAGATTAGAAATTCCTAAAACATGATACGGGAGTCTAGCATCTGAAGCAGGGAAAACGAAGGGAGGCAACCCTCTATGGCTTCTATCACCACCCCCCAGCCCTTGGAAGCCTAATTCTCCTTCTTAAGTTTTGGACAGGTACATATAGAGATACTTGTTTTCTAGTCTTCTTTTCCTTCCTTCCTCGTGTGTGTGTGTGTGTGTGTGTGTGTGTGTGTGTGTGTGTCCTGACTTTTAAAACCAGATACTTATTCATGCTGAATGTATAAAAGATCATTATCAGGAAATTGATTTTTTTTGTGTAAAAATGGTTAAAAGAGGGAGAAGATGGAAGAGGAGAAACAGAAGAGGTGGAGATGGGAAAAAGAACTGGGCAGGAGAAGGGGCAGGAGGGAAGGAGAGGAGGAAGGGGACGCTGAGCCTGCAGAGACCAATGGTGAGAAGGGAAGTCTGTGTTCCTTTAAAAGACGGGCTGAGGACAGACATACTTTGCTAAAATGTTCTTTTTGCCCATGCCAGAACTAAAGAAAACAAAGGCTACTGCAGCCGCTGCTTTAGGAAAAAGCAATTGCTGCAATTCACCTAATTTAAATTTTAAGCTGTTTCGACCTTAAAAATCTTCCAGAGCAGTTTCTGTAGTCTTGAAATTGCTCAGTAGCTCAGAGCCAATGATAAGCTGGTCCCCAGGTGTTTTCTATTCTGCGGAGCTCTCCAGGAGACTGGTAGGTTTGGGCAAGAACAGTGGTTCCACTGCCCACTTGACGTTTCCTTGACCTGCCTTTCTGAAGCAGAGTAATACAAGCCCTAATTAGAAATGAAAGTCAGCAGCTGAAATGTCCTTTTCTTTACAGAACTCCATGTCATTAACAGCAGTCAGATGTTCCTGTTTAACTACTAAATGCCACTCTATCCCTTCGCGCCGAGGAGTCAAAGAACCCGGACAAGAAAGTCATGTTCGTTCTTAAAGGTGCCCAGGTACTTTTGAAGCCGTGATTATTTTTACTTTGAGGACACCTAGTGGCAGTTTATTGCCTGTGTTCTTTAGAGGCGAACTGAAAGGAACTACAGGATGTAGTAACCGCAGGGGAGCCTGTTATTCTCAATGTCTTCCCACCTGCAGGCGGGACTTGCCTTCAGCCTGAAAGCAACCGTGCTCTGGCCCTGGGAGATAGACTAGCCCTTGCCAGGTTCCGCAGCCATATCCCCAGCCCCACCTTTCACGGTTATCAAACAAAATCCCCTGGGCCCAACTGTTTCACAGGTGTTTTTTTTGTTTTGTTTTGTTTTTTGCGATACGCGGGCCTCTCACTGTTGTGGCCTCTCCCGTTGCGGAGCACAGGCTCGGGACGCGCAGGCTCAGCCGCCATGGCTCACGGGCCCAGCCGCTCCGCGGCATGTGGGATCCTCCCGGACCGGGGCACGAACCCGTGTCCCCTGCATTGGCAGGCGGACTCTCAACCACTGTGCCGCCAGGGAAGCCCCACAGGTGGTTTTTAATGAGCTCATTGTTTATTGGCCACCACAATCTGGTCAATTTATAAACTAATGACGACATACGGACCTTCCGCTTTAGGCAGACATTTTGAGGGGGGGTTAGAAAGATAAGACAAAGATCTAGGTGAAAGGGAATTTTTTTTTAACCTTTTACTTCTGGTGGTGAAGTGCTCCTTCCCAGCTGTGTCCTCAGAGTCTACGACATCATTCCTCTTTCCTTTGCCTCATCTGTAAAATGGAGGCGAGCATACTTAGGTCCTAGACTGGTTGTGAAGATTACGTGAAATCTCGAGATAACTCGCACAGCGCCTCGTGTCCGTTAGATGCTAAATAACTGTTCAGATCCTTCCCCCTCTATTCCTCTCACCTTACCCCGGACCTGGGGCATGGCCCTTGCTCTAGTTGTCTTGTCATCTGGACAGAAGTGTTCACTGCTCCATTCTGATCCATCCCCATCTCAGTCCCGGGAGCTAAACACATCTCACCACTTTCATTCTCACTTGCAGATTTGCTGGCTTGCCCTGGATCCCTCTTACAGCCCTGTTCTGTTAGACGGAGATAAATTACACAAAGTTAAATCTCTATAGGCAGAGTTTCCTGTTAGTTATGCTATCCAGCATAAAAACTGGCGTTTTTAACAGTAAATTCCCTGACATTCAAGAAGAGATGACGTGATTAGCTCTTTGCTAGGAAGCTGCTGATGCCCCCATGCTTTTTTTGGTGTGAGTTTAGACAAGATGGTTTCTACAATCCTCACTGCATTTGGTATAAAATCCAAACGTTTTATTATGGCCTTCAAGGAGCCACAAAGCTGTCTCTACTTACCCCTCCAGCTTCATCATGAGCCACTCTTGGCCTTGCTTATTATGTTCCTACTCATTAATTTAAAAAAAATCTTCCATACACCAAGTGAGCTCTTTTTTGCCTTGTGAAATTAGCACATGAGTGTTCTTTATGGACCTCTCATTCTCCTACTCTTTATGTGGCTAACTCCTTCCTACTCATTCTTATAGGATTCAGCATAAATGTTGCTTCCCTGGAGAGTTCTTTCCTGACCCTCATCTAAATTTGGTCTCTTCCTTATACTTCTCTTCCTAGCACCTGTCATAATTTCCAACTCTGTGTTTATGTTTGTTTATTTTCTGTGTTCCCACTAGAAATGTATATTCAGTGAAAATAGGGACATGACGGTTTTGTTTATTTCCTGTGCCTAGCAAGATGTTGGCTTATGCAGAGCACTCATTATTGAATGAATGAAACCAACCCTATTAATGCGGAAGGTCCGTGGATCATTTCCACACACTAACCTGCCCTGCATTTCCATTGACAAAGCATTTGTTTGTCCAGCAGCCTTCTGGGGAATCCTCTTTGCCTCAGAAGTTATTTTCAGTTATTGATAGTTTTAAATGAACAAAAATTGGTTCCTAAGAAGGCTTCCTAAGAATAATCTTTATCTTTTTTACCATTCAGAAGATACTTTCCCCTGCTTAAAACAAGCAATTTAATTAATGCCCCTGTGTAAACTTGTAATAGGTCAAATTCCATTGGGACAAATCCCCATCACAGTAGATAGCTTTGTGTAATGAAAAGATTTCTTATGCCCTGAGTTTGTGGGTTGAGAACTAATCCAAAAATCCAAGTCTGTTCTTTAGTCAGTGAGTAATGTACAATTCCATAGTTCTTACTCTTTACATGTGGCTAAGCCTTACCGACTACTGAACTATTATGGGAGATATTAAGGTATTTCTAAAATTCGGTGTTATAAGCACTAGTGCATTAATGAAGTTCATCAAAGATTTGAATTTCTCCTTCTTTGAACATATTTGGCTGACACATTGTCTTGGCAATTACAAAGCTCCCAAGTAACTGGAATTTCCAGAAGTACATATTGTTAGTTATCATAGTATGGTTTTGACACTGGTTTTACATTTCATTTCCTGTTAATATTGCTTTTTTAAAATTAGAAATTGTTGTTTATCTAGCTTAATAATTCTCAATTTCACTTGTTGTGAATTGTTTGGGTAACCCTATAGTATGAAGAGAGGTATATTCAGATCACCAGGATTTTCGGCTTACAATTTTTCAAAAACTAACTAGACCTTAAGACTTGCACACTTTAAAATATGAATCATTTTGTTTTGTTTTGGATTCCCAGAAAGCAGAGCCTGAAATAGTTTTCTGTGCAAGTATTGGGCTGGCCAAAAAGTTCGTTCGGGTTTTTCCTTAAGATGTTATGGAAAAACCCGAATGAACTTTTTTGGCCAACCCAATAGTTTATTTGGGAAGTGATTTCAAGATTAAGACAGGGAAGGAGGGAAATCCAATGTGAGGGTGTGTTATCGAAGTTGCTGCCGTGATCAATGGGGGCCTAGATTCCCCTGAAAACTCTTGAGAACCTGCAAGTTTCACCTTAGGCTACCCTTCAGGTGATGCCTTTCTACCGTCCTCGAATTCCTAGATCACCCAGTATACGACCCTTTCTTATTTGAGGATTGACCCCAGGGGCTCAGGGGCACTTCTGGGCTGCACAGCCCAGAGTCAGTGAAGGTTCTGAGGCAGAAAGTAGGAAAATGCACGAGGATATAGGTGAGTTGAGTCTGAGCTTGTATGGAGCTGTCCCCTGCTGCTTGGCTGATATCAGAGGTAGTCCAAGAGGTCATGCTGCAGGGCTCCAAAGGCTTTAACGATATTTGTGTAATATTAAGGGGAAACCCCTTAAATCTTTTGTCTTTCTAAAAAAATAGGCTATAAAAACATCTCTGACTCACGTTGTCGGACATCTAAATATTGCTTTTCTATCTAAGAAAGTCTACCTATAAAAACATCAATGACTCAAGTTGTTAGGTGTCTACAGACAGCATTTCTTTTATAAATTTTAAATCAAAATAGTGACTCAGGCTGTTTGAACAGAGTGAGAAATGAGAAAATATGTAGATAAGGCACTAGATGAGTCAAATTAAATTTAGAGTGAGAAACCAATTTTGAAAGCCTGCCTAGTCATTGCCTTCCTGGGATCTCCCTGATAGTGTGTAGCAGTGCCTGCAAAACAAAGGTATCTTGATATGTGTTTGGCTGACTTAAGAGCGTGATCTTGTGTATTGCAAAATGGATGTTTTGCATTGATTACATTACAATGATTTTTGTAAAGCTTATTGTTTTTACATAATACTTCTTGATACTTATTTCCATTTCCCTTTTTCTATTTTTATAGCTTAACTTTGGAGAGATCTGAAATGCTCTTATAATACAAATCTCTATTTCTATTAGTAGAAAAAGTAATATAGAGAGATTCTTAAGGTCAAGTACAAAATTCTTAGTGTAAAAATTATCATTCTCTTGAATTTTGACCTATTCTCCTTCTCTTTCCTTCCAAATTTGATTCTTTACCCTCACATAAGTCTGACCTTTTGGTCCTTACAGGAAACAATTGTGCATGTTAAGAGTGGTCTTGAATTCTTGTAGTGGGGGGAGGGAGGGAAAACTTTGTATTCTATAGTAAAGTTGAGGCTTATAAGGCAATTCCCAGGAGAAGTAACACATGAACTTCCTTGCGTATGAAGTTGTAAATGGCTGATAAATGTATATTTGATAGTGGAGGATGGTTCTGATCTTAAGGGTATTCGTTGTCTGAGGATAATGAAGATAAGCACTTATATTCCAGCCCAAATAGTTACAGCCAATAAGTAATAAATAAATAAGGTGTGGGGTTCTCAAGAAAAAATGAGATTTCTTTATTTTTTATTCAGGGATAATTCAAATTAACAATCCATTCAAAAGTCAGATATTTCTGGGAGGATTAAGTGTTGGGGGGTGTGCACCTGCATGAGCGTGTTATGATGTATACTGCTGGGAGAGAATTAGAACTCTTCTTTTTCATAATGTCAATTTAATCAAACACGAATACACACATATAATACATGCATATATATATATATATATATATATATATAGTTTTTATTACCTAGGTATTTTGAAAGAATAACTATTTAGACCAGGGTCTGGGTGGGGAGGAGAGAGACATTTGGAGCATGGAACACCTCATGAAGAAGGCAAGCCTAGTCAGCCCATTAGGCTGACGGCCTTCAGAAAGCATAAGGGTGCATGGAGGACTGTAAGTGTGGTGGTTTAGACATGTTAGATTCCCAGCTTCACCACATACCGGCTGTGTGAATTTGGGTAAATTATTTAATCACCCTGGGCCTTAGTTTGTTTTCTCATTTGTAAGATGTGAATAATAATAGTACCATCTCATTGGATGTTGTGCTAATTAAATGAGATTAATATCAATACATAGAAGATGCTTAGGATATAAGCAGTCAATAAATATTAGTCTCTGTCCTCCTCCTCTTCTTCCTCCTTCTTCTTTTTCCTCTTCTTTTCTCCTCTTCCTTCTTTTCCTCCATGGTCCCTTGGTGGGTAGAAGACAAGAATGTACCAAGAGATGCGAGACACATAAGAAGAAGGCAGACAGATATAAGATAGTGCCAGTGAGCCATGATCTTTCTCTTACATTCTCTGTCCATCCTCTGCCCTGACATGGAGGAGGCTTCAGGGAGCACAAATTTCTCTACTCTGAGACTCTTAGTCTCATGTAACCACTGAACCACTGAGCCCCTGGTAACTTTAAGGGCTGTAGGGAGATGCTGGGAGCATTTTCCTTCATACTAGGGCTGAAAGGTGAAAGTGATCACCTCTGAGGTAGCTGGTTCTCTAGACTTCCCCATGGTGTCCTTAGAGAAAGGAAGGAAGTGTCTGCTTGTGAGCATCCCTGGGCTGGTTCCTCTACAGAACATGTGTGGAGGGAGAAAGAGTCTCAGCTCCCATTTGTGCATCATTTGGTGACTGCCTCCCTTTCCAGTCCATAAGTACTTATACTCCAGCCGGAATAGTTACAGCCAATAAATGTTGAGCACTTGCTGTGTGCCAGGTGCTCTTCTAAGTGCATTCCGTTTGTTAACTCCTTTCATCCTCAACAATTACCCTGTGTGAGAGATATGGTTACTATCCCAGTTTGATGAATGTGAAAACCAAGACACAGGAGGGTAAAGTAGGAGAATCAAGATTAAACCAGGCCATTCTGGCTTCAGAGTCTACTTTTTCACCATTGTGCCTCTCAGAGCCTCCTGCTATAATCAGTTCCCTGAAAGCCTTCCAGTCTGTGCTTACAAGCTATCACAAGGCTGTTAATTCTTCAGGCCTTGCCTTTTCCCTTGAGTCTTCACTTGGATACCTCCTGTCATTCTTAAAAGTCAATTCAGGCGATAAACCCCTGTTACACTCTCTTGTATTTGATTCCTTGTTTCTCTTCTCTACCAGACTGTTAGGTCTTGGTTTCCATCCAAGACCATTGTACAGTGCCCAATACAAAGAAAGCACTCAATAAGGCCTGTGGTATGAAAGAATGAATTGTCTATTGGGCTGAATTTCTTTCAGGATATGAGTGTGTAGATATATCCAGGCATCTATGGTTGTCATAAACGTTGAGGTTTGCAAGGAGCTAAAACACTTCACGGTTTCTATTTGTGGAGAAGAGGTTAATAGTTCCCCAGGTTGCTTTTCTAAGGAAAAGAAGAAAGTGGCAGTGTATGCTATGAATTCCAAGTCATGTTTATTGTGTAATTTTTGATTGCTTGGCACTAGGTGGAGCCAGGGAGCCTTGGAGGGAAGCTCAAAAGAAACATGAACTACTGTTACCAACCCTTAGATTGTGCTCAAAATAATTTTAAAGGTTATTATTTTTTACGATTTGCAAACTGGTGCATTATTTGAGCCAGATATTTAATTATATTCATTCTCCAATTTATTTTTTGCTCCACTGGTTATCTTATTTTTTAAATGGAAAGGTCTTAGACTTTATTTCTTCCAGTTTCCCAATACTTAGAGTTGATTTTCATATTTAGGTGAAGGCTCTTTTCGGTAATTAAGACCCAACATCCCAGATCTTTCTGCCCCACCCCCAAGCCCTCCTGTTTTTCAGTGCAAAGTGGTTGCAGACACCAAAGATCTGGCATATTGTGAAAAAAAGGCCTGGGCTAGCAGTGGGGAGTTTTTCTTTTCTTTTTTTTCTTCCTCTCCCTTTGCCTTCCTCTTCTCCCTCCTTCTTCTTTTAGCATTTTTTTAGGTCAAATAAATACCAGTAATTGCAATTGGTTCAGCCTCATAGTTCTGACTCTGCCTTTGACGTGCCTTGTGACCTTGGTAAGTCACCTACTATCTTTGGGCCTTACTATTTTCATCTGTAAAATGGCAGGAATGGGTATCTATTTGAAGAACCATTTATATGTTAATTTTCCATAATTTTGCCACCTAAATTCTCCTGTGCTATGTCCTTGACTGGTTCTCCATGTCTTTGCCTAGCATGTGTTCCTGACTTACAGCTTAGATATTGGTTAATTATGTGTATTATTAAACATTCATTAGTTACGGACTGCTAGAGACCTGAAATGTGCCTCCTACATTCTCCCAGGTCATTGTTACTTTCCTGGAATAAGTTCTTTACAGGGTACAAAGCTACTGTTCAGCCTATTTAGTCCAATTAAAGGAATATAATAATAGAAATTCATATTTCATTATATTGTCACCCTAGGTTTTTCCCTTTATAATTAGTTTAGTGAGGCAGCTGATGTGGCCTCTAATTATTTCTGTAGAATATGTGATGACCTCCTTGCAGAGAAACATTTTACTCTGGAACTTTTAATCCTTCATAGTAAGATTATTACATGGAAAAGTAGAACCAAACCTCAGTTTTTCATAGTATCATTCGCCCTGGGTGGGAGGTTGCACCAAATAGGTTCTAATATCTTTCCCAAATTTCAGTGTTCATAGCAATTCATAGTTGGTTTTTTATACCATTTCTATCTGATACTATATTTAATTGGTAAAAACCAGACGATGATCCTGTAATGGCTAACATTGTAGGTGTTTGAAAATAAGAATAATACCATCTGTGAGACCAATAATCCCCCCAATAAGTTCCTTGACACACGAATCCTGAGAACACTCCTGAAGAAAATTGATGATTAAATAGCTTAGGAAGAGGTGGAGTCAAGATGGCGGTGTGGGAAGACGCAGTTAGCATCTCCCCACAACTAGGGTGCCTGCCGGCCACTGGTGGGGGACTCTGACGCCCAAAGAGATAGGAGGAACTCCAAAATGAACTGGTAGGACGTAGGAGAACTGAGGGGGGAGGAGAAGTGGAGGCCAGACAGGATTGGCAACCCTGAGGCTGGGGAGATCAGGAGAGGCAGGTGGGAGGAGCCATCTGGGAGGAGAGGGAGAGGAGCAGAGGGTGATTGCCCTGCCCACTTGGGCCTAGGGAGCCTGCTGAGCTCCCAGGCTGGTCCCCTGCCCTCAAAGCCCCCTCCAGGCCGTGGAGGTCCTTGGGGGCATAGGAGGCAGGCCGGGGAGATCAGGAGAGGCAGGTGGGAGGGGCCCTCCCAGACAACAGACTAGAGGAGCAGGAGAGGAGAGGAGGGCGTTTGCCCACCCACATGAGCCCGGGAAGCCTGCTGGGCTCCCAAGTGAGGTCCCCTGCCCTCTGAGACCAGGGATGGGGGGCACACCTGGGCCCCTTCTGTTCCTTGAGCCTAAGTGCCACCCCCCACATCCCCCAGGGCCTTTTCCAGCCACTTTTCCAATGGGTCCTGAGCATAAGCCCCGCCCAACACCCAAACCTCACCCTTGCTTATGCCCGGCTCTCCACAGCCAAGGCCTTTCCCCCTGCCCCCCCTTTTTTTTCCTTTCCCTCCTTCTCCTTTTTACTATTGTGGTACTGATGTACCTTCCAGTTGTTGATTTATCTATATTTTTATGTTTATATTCTTCCTAACATATCTGTTAGTTTCCTAGTCTAATTTTAGTTTTTACTTTGTTACTGTTTTCTTTTTTTTTTCCTCCCCGGGTGGCTTGCGGGATCTTGGTTCATGAGCCTGGGATCAGGCCTGAGCTCCTGCAGTGGGAGCTCCAAATCTGAACCACTGGACTAACAGAGAACCTCAGACCCCAGGGAATATTCATTGGGGTGGGGTCTCACAGAGTTCCTCATCTCAGCACCAACATCCAGCTCTACCTAATAGCCTACAAACTCCAGTGTTGGAAGCCTCAAGCCAAACAATCAGTAAGACAGGAACAAAATCCCACTCATTAAAAAAAAAAAGAGAGATAGAAAAAATATACATCACAGATGAAGGAGCAAGGTAAAAACGTACAAGACGAAATAAATGAAGAGGAAATAGGCAATCTACCTAAAAAGAATTCAGAGTAATGATAATAAAAATGATCCAGAATCTTGGAAATAGAATGGAGTCATGGATTGAGAAAATACAAGAAATGTTTAATAAAGATCTAGAAGAACTAAAGAACAAACAAACAGAGATGAACAACACAGTAACTGAAATGAAAAATACACTAGAAGGAATCAATAACAGAATAACTGAGGCAGAAGAATGAATAAGTGAGCTGGAAGACAAAATGGTGGAAATAACTGCCGAGGAGCAGAATAAAGAAAAAAGAATGAAAAGAATTGAAGACAATCTCAGAGATCTCTGGGACAACACTAAACACACCAACATTTGAATTATAGGGGCCCCAGAAGAAGAAGAGAAAAAGAAAGGGTCTGAGAATATATTTGAAGAGATTATAGTTGAAAACTTCCCTAACATGGAAGAGGAAATAGTCACCCAAGTCCAGGAAGCACAGAGAGTCCCATACAGGATAAACCCTAGGAAAAACGCACCAAGACACATATTAATCAAACTAACAAAAATTAAAATCAAAGAAAAAATATTAAAAGCAGCAAAGGAAAAACAAAAAATAACATACAAAGGAATCCCCATAAGGTTATCAGCTGATTTTTCAGCAGAAACTCTTCAGGCCAGAAGGGATTGACAGGATATACTTAAAGTGATGAAATAGAAAAACCTACAACCAAGATTACTCTACCCAGCAATGATCTCATTCAGTTTCAATGGAGAAATCAAAAGATTTACCAACAAGCAAAAGCTAAGAGAATTCAGCACCACCAAACCAGCTTTCCAACAAATGCTAAATAAACTTCTATAAGCAGGAAACACAAGAGAAGAAAAAGACCCACAAAAACAAACCCAAAACAATTAAGACAGTGGAAATAGGAACATATGTATAGATAATAACCTTGAAAGTAAATGGATTAAATACTCCAACCAAAAGACATAGACTGGCTGAATGGATACAAAAACAAGATCCATATACATGCTGTCTACAAGAGACTGACTTCAGACCTAGGGACACATACAGACTGAAAGTGAAGGGATGGAAAAAGATATTCCATGCAAATGGAAATCAAAAGAAAGCTGGAGTAGCAATACTCGTATCTGATAAATAGACTTTAAAATAAAGACTGTTACAAGAGATCAGGAGGGACACTACATAATGATCAATGGATCAATCAAAGAAGAAGATATAACAATTATAAATGTTTATTGCGCCCAACATAGAAGCACCTCAATACATGAGGCAAATGCTAACAACTATGAAAGGAGAAATCGACAGTAACACAATAATAGTAGGGGACTTCTAACACCCCACTTATAACAATGGACAGATCATCCAAACAGAAAATAAGTAAGGAAACACAAGCTTTAAATGACACAATAGACCAGGTAGATCTAGTTGATATTTATAGAACATTGTATCCACAAGTGGCAGAATACACTTTCTTCTCAAGTGCACATGGAACATTCTGCAGGATAGGTCACATGTAGGGTCACAAATCAAGCCTCAGAATATTTAAGAAAGCTGAAATTGTATCAAGCATCTTTTCTGACCATGCTATGAGATTGGAGATCAATTACAGGAAAAAAAAACTGTAAAAAACACAAATACATGGAGGCTAAACAGTGCGTTACTAAATAACCAAGAGATCACTGAAGAAATCAAAGAAGAAATTAAAAAATACATAGAAACAAATGACAATGTAACCACGACAACCCAAAACCTATGGGACGCAACCTAAGCAGTTCTAAGAGGGAAGTTTATAGCAATACAATCTCACCTCAAGAAACAAGAACACTCTCAAATAAACAATCTAAACCCTACACTTAAAACAAGTAGAGAAAGAAGAACAAAGAAAACCCAAAGTCAGTAGAAGGAAAGAAATGAAGAAAACAATAGCAAAGATCAATAAAACTAAAAGCTGGTTCTTTGAGACGATAAACAAAATTGATAAACCCTTAGCCAGACTCATCAAGAAAAAAAGGGAGAGGATGCAAATCAATAAAATTAGAAATGAAAAAGGAGAAATCGCAACTGACACTGAAGAAATACAAAGGATTATAAGAGACTATTACAAACAACTATATGCCGATAAAATGGACAACCATGAAAAAATGGACAAATTCTTGGAAAAGTACAATTTTCCAAGACTGAACCAGGAAGAATTAGAAAATATAAACAGACCTATCACAAGTAATGAAATTGAAACTGTAATTTAAAATCTTCCAACAAACTAAAGTCCAGGACCAGATGGCTTCATAGGCAAATTCTATCAATCATTTAGAGAAGAGCTAACACTGATCCTTCTCAAACTCTTCCAAAAAATTGCAGAGGGAGAAACACTCCCAAATTCATTTTATGAAGCCACCATCACCCTGATACCAAAACCAGAGAAAGATACCACAAAAAAAGAAAATTATAGACCAATACCAGTGTTGAACATAGATGCAAAAATCCTGAACAAAATACTAGAAAACAGAATCCAATAGCACATTAAAAGGATCATACACTATGATCAAGTGGGATTTATCCCAGGGATGCAAGGATTCTTCAATATACGCAAATTAGTCAATGTGATACACCACATTAACAAAGTAAGGAATAAAAACCATATGATCACCTCAATAAATGCAGGAAAAGCTTTTGACAAAATTCAACACTGATTTATGATAAAAACTCTCCAGAAAATGGGCATAGAGGGAACCTACCTCAACATAATAAAGGCCATATATGACAAACCCACAGCAATCATCATATTCAATGGTAAAAAACTGAAAGCATTTCTACTAAGGTCAGGAAAAATATAAGGATGTCCACTCTCACCACTCTTATTCAACATAGTTTTGGAAGTCCTAGCCATAGCAATCAGAGAAGAAAAAGAAATAAAAGGAAAACAAATTGGAAAAGAAGAAGTAAAACTGTCACTGTTTGCCAATGACATGATACTATACACAGAAAATCCTAAAAATGCCACCAGAAAACTACTAGAACTAATCAATGAATTTGGTAAGGTTGCAAGATACAAAATTAATGCACAAAAATCTCTGGTATTCCTATACATCAACAACGAAAAATCAGAAAGAGAAATTAAGGAAACACTCCCATTTACCACTGCAACAAAAAGAATAAAATACCTAGGAATAAACCTGCCAAAGGAGGTGAAAGATTTGTACTCAGAAAACTATAAAACACTGATGAAAGAAATCAAAGATGACATGAACAGATGGAGAAATATACCCTGTTCTTGGACTGGAAGAATCAATACTGTGAAAATGACTGTACTGCCCAAAGCAATCTACAGATTCAGTGCAATCCCTATCAAACTACCAATGGCATTCTTCACAGAATTAGAATAAAAAATTTTACAATTCGTATGGAAACACAAGAGACCCCAAATAGCCAAAGCAATCTTGAGAAGGAAAAATGGAGTTGGAGGAATCAGGCTCCCTGACTTCAAACTATACCACAAAGCTTCAGTAATCAAGACACAAAAACAGATATTTAGATCAATGGTACAGGATAGAATGCCCAGAGATAAACCTATGCACATATGGGCACGTAATTTATGACAAAGAAGGCAAGAACAATGAAGAAAAGACAACCTATTCAATAAATGGTGCTGGGAAAACTGGACAGCTACATGTAAACGAATGAAATTAGGACACTACCTAACACCATACACAAAAATAAACTCCAAATGGTTTAAAGACTTAAATGTAAGACCAGATACTATAAAATTCTTAGGGGAAAACATAGGAAAAACACTCTGACATAAACCACAGCAAGATCTTTTTTGACCCATGCCCTAGAGTAAGAGAAACAAAAATAAACAAATGGAACTTAATTAAACTTAAAAGCTTTTGCACACAAAGGAAAGTATAAACAAGACAAAAAGACAACCCTCAGAATGGGAGAAAATATTTTCAAATGAAACAACAGACAAAGGATTAACCTCCAAAATATACTAATAGATCTTGGAGCTCAATATCAAAAAAACAAACAATGCAGTTAAAAAAATGGGTGGAAGACCTAAATAGACATTTTACCAAGGAAGACATACAAATAGCCAAGAGGCACATGAAAAGATGCTCAACATCACTAATTATTAGAGAAATGCAAATCAAAACTACAATGAGGTATCACCTCACCCTTGTCAGATTGGCCATTACCAAAGAATCTGGAAACAATAAATTCTGGAAAGTGTGTGGTGAAAAGGGAACCCTCCTGCACTGTTGGTGGGAATGTAAATTGATACAATCTCTATGGAAAACAGTATGGAGGTTCCTTAAAAAACTAAAAATAGAACTGCCATATGACGCAGCAATCCCTCTACTGGGCGTATACCCTGAAAAAACCATCATTCAAAAAGAGACATGTACCACAATGTTCATTGCAGCACTATTTACAATAGCCAAGACGTGGAAGCAACCTAAGTGGTCATCGACAGATGAATGGATAAAGAAGATGTGGCACATATATACAATGGAATATTACTCAGCCATAAAAAGAAACGAAATTGGGTTATTTGTAGTGAGGTGGATGGACCTAGAGTCTGTCATACAGAGTGAAGTAAGTCAGAAAGAGAAAAACAAATACCGTATGCTAATGAGCATATATGGAATCTAAAAAAAAAAAAAAATTGGTACTGATGAACCTAGTTGCAGGGCAGGAATAAAGAGGTAGACATAGAAAATGGACTTGAGGACATAGGGTGGGAGGGCAAAGCTGGGGTGAAGTGAGAGTAGCATTGACATATATACTACTGAATGTAAAATAGTTGGCTGGTGGGAAGCAGCAGCATAGCACAGGGACATGGGCTCGGTGCTTTGCGATGACCTAGAGGGGTGGGATAGGGAGGATGGGAGGGAGGCTCAGGAGGGACGGGATATGGGAACATGTGTATGCCTACGGCTGATTCTCTTTTTTGTGCAACAGAAACTAACACAGTATTGTGAAGCAATTATACTCCAATAAAGATCTATTAAAAAATAAATAGCTTAGGAAACACTGCATATTATGTATGGGGTTTCACAATGAATAACATATTAAAGGCTCTGAGAAGGTTGGCAGTATCCATTCTTGTTTGACTTTCATGTACATTCCCAAATTTCTGTGACTTTTTATTCCTATAGTACGGTGCAAAGCTTGGAATCCATGGAACATATTTTACACTGATTCTCTCTTATTAATATTTTCTTCAAGGCACGTGTTTATATTAATTTCCTGTAATAGCCAGTATCAATATTTAACCTCAGGACCAAGAAAGAATACTCAGCATTTAAACACTCTTTGGATTTATTTACTTAGTAGTAAAATAAAGTTGAAATTATAGTTGGAAATTGTATTTTGAAATCGTAGTTTCTTTTATTTTGAGAGGGATTTTCATGTGCAAAATTCTTGGCTGCTATCAGTGGACCACGTAGATGCATTTTCTACTCTAAACATGATGGAGGGAGGCAATTGTGGACCAAATCCATGATAAATTTACCTGTGTTTCTCATTCCCCTGATGCTAAAACCTTTTTTTTAATATTTAATTGAGATGGTTCCTATTGGCATCTAATCCATGTCTAAATTAAAATCCTGACTCCTTGCTGTGTACCTTTTTACAAGTTAACTAACCTCTCTGTGCCTCATTTTCCTCATCTGTAAAGGATGTAATGTTAGTATCTCTGTTATGAGGTTGTTGTGAGGATCAGGTAAGTGAATGCAAAAAAGTGCAAAGCACTTGGAGCACTGCCTGGAAAACCTTCCATGGTGTGAGTTATGATTAACGTTCATGATGCTGTGCTTAGGTGGTGACAGAGAGGTGATGCATCACCCTCTCCTCAATACCCTCATCATTAAGATGCAACATTTTTAAAGAAATAAGTAAATCATAGGCTCTATATAACCAAGGCAAGGATTTCCAGATCATATTTTGTTTTTTGGTCAAAATTCTATTTTCTTTCCTGTATTTTTAAAATCAATTAATTATTCACTTATTCATCCATATTAATAGTAATTGAGTGGTTACTGTTTTCTAGACACTACGCTAATTTTTGTAGATATAGCGTTGAACAAGTTATATATGGTTCCTCTCCTTGTGGGCATCCGAATTAAAGAGGGACAAGCAAAGAGCATCCTGGGTGCTATGAGAGGGGAAGTGATGAGAACCGACAGGAGTTATCCAACTTGGGGTGGGGTGTGTATGCAGGCTTTCATGGAGGAGGTGACAGCAAAGTTGAGATCTTAAAGGTTAATCAGAGCTACTTGTTGGGTGAGGTGACTGAAGAACAGCCTGAGAGATGATGAGAGGGAGCAAGCCATGTTCAAAGAATTCATAGAAATTCCATAAGGTCTAAGGATGGAATGCAAGGTTAGAGAGGAGGTGTGTGTGGTGAGAGATGAGGCTAGATGTACATTATTTAGGGCTTTTGTGAATTGTAAGGTAGAGTGATAATCTGACCAGCTGTTATCTATTCATAGCCAGGCAAAAGATTCTCCTTGGAAAACCTTCCTGGTGGCAGGAGGTTTCAAGGCAACAATTCTTTTTTTTTTTAAAGTTTTTTTTTTTTAATGTGGATCATTTTTAGTCTTCATTGAATTTGTTACAATATCGCTTCTGTTTTATGTTTTTTTGGTCTTTTGGCCACGAGGCATGTGGGATCTTATCTACCCAACTAGGGATTGAACCCGCATCCCTGCATTGGAAGGCGAAGATTTTAACCACTGTACTGCCAAGGAAGTCCCCAAGGCAACAATTCTTTATAGAGTGTTTAATAACCGTGTTGCTGTCTACCATCTATAATATTTATTTGTGATTTGGGGGCTGGCTTGGAAGCCAATGTACATAAACAAATAACCTTTGTTATTGTGGTTGCAGACACCAAAGATATGGCATGTTGTGCAGGAAAAAAAGCCTTGGAATCAGTGGGTAGTTTTTCTTTTTTCTCTCCCTTTTTAACAGTTTTTTCAATAACATTGTGACTCTATAACTGGGGTTTAGCAAAGCTGGCCACAGGGTGAAGTCATTTGTGGTGGTTAGCTGGAACAGAGCAGCTGGCCCAGCTTATCTCTGTGCCTAGAGTCAGGAAATGGCAAAACCCTTTAGACCGTGCTTCTATAAAGGAATTGATTAGAGAGCTTTGCTCTCCTAGGTGCCTTAGTAGCTATAGAGTATCACAAAATTATACACGATCTCCAATGGCATTTTCGTTAAAGAGATGATTTCCTTTGTTATTAACCTGAGACAGGAATTGAAAATTGTTTCAGAGTCTGAGTCCTGAGCCATATTTACAGACAAATACACAAACCCTAATTTTAGTCACTTGCAGCAAATATGCTCACTCCACTCCCTAGTGTTTTGAACTGTAGTTATGAAAGATCAATTCATAATGAAACCCAAGTTTCTCCAGACCGTGATGTATGATCATGCCATGGGGAATATAGTTACAATGAAAGTAACAGGCTTTCTCACTTTTTCCACAACAGAATTGTAGATCCTCTTTTCTCTTATAATGTTGATGTTTCATCCTGAAATGTTCTTGCTTGTATCGTCCAACTTAACTCCTCGCAGAAAATTCTGCAATAGTACTACATTCACTTTAAGCACTGAGTCTTTATTGTTTGTATCACAAAATGGGACTTACATTTCCTGAATATGTCTTGCAAAGCATCTGAAAATTCTCCTGATTGACTTAAAATGCCTTTGGTTTGTTCAAACAAACCACTTGCTGACTTGGTTATTTCACTGAAGTCTTTTTAAAGTCTCCTTTAGTCTGGAATAGTGGCTTTTCCTCACTCCCCTTTTCATGGTTATGTTGGTCAGTCGTCCTATAGATTATTTTACTGTAGCAGATGCTGTTAGTGCCCTGCTCATATTCCTTTGGCACTCATTGTTCTCATGCACCCTGACCCAATAGCCTCCAAAAGAAAGCAGCTAACTGTGACACTGCCTTTGGGCTTCCTTGCGTCTTCCCACCATCAGCCATGCACCCTCCTCCTGTTACCGAAAGTGGGGGCCTGGCGGCTCGCCACTCAAAAGCCAATAAAGAGGCAAGTTGGTGGAAAGGAAAGTCTGCTTTATTTAGGAGGCTGGCAGGGAGGTGGGCGAGGGTGGACTCCTGTCTAAAGGCCAACTTCCCCACTGACAATCAGTGGGCAAGAGCTTTTATAGTTGGAGGGAGGGGGCTACATGCAGAAACAGCACAGTCAACTCTGATAGTCGTCTTAAAATTGGTCATGCAGTGGTCTGACCAGCGTCATCTTGATTGTTTTAAGTACAGTTAGTCTTTAGTTCCAGGGTCGGTTTGTTCCCATTTCTTTGAGGCCAGTTCTCAGAATTGTGGCAGCTTATGTCATGACTACAGTCTTGTCATGATGTAGTTAACTTCTTCCACCTATTGGGGGTTTCAGTATCTATAAGACAGTTCACAGGATATGGCTCAGAATATTATCTATAGCCCTTGAGGAGGAACTAAAAGTCCTTGACTTTACTTAATGACTAAACTCTTATTATTTGGTCTCGTTTGACTGTTTTCCTTTGTTTCTGCATTTTCTCACTTCTCTGACTAAATTTATTCTTTGGCTAAAGTTTTTCTACAGACAAAAGGCAGGCTGAGGACAAGGTGGGCAAGGACCATAGGGTCCTGTTCCATTTCACTCCCACTCCACCACCCCAAGCGGCCTTCAACCAAAGAACTGAAGAAAGTGTATAAAGGATCTAGCTTCCTAAACTTGGGATAACTCTGAGTTAGGTTCTATTCTGTCTTTCAGAGTTCCTTAGTGGGATTGAACCCCAGTTACCTGCAGCAGTAACCTGCTCAGTTATACTCCTATTAGTGGCTTCCTTCTCTTCCCTTGCTTGTTTTGCTTCCTCATTTCTCTGCCAATGACATTCCACAAATAAACCATAAACCTAGTCTCAAGGTCTTCTTTGGGGGGAACCCAAGCTATCTACTCTCTAAATTTAGTTAAATAATTTTCATGATGTCATTTAAAATTTATTAGTCTATTTCTATAGGCTGGAAGTTAGGACTAAAGTTTTTTTTTTAGATTTAGTGTTTCTTGTGGGGGGAATCAAGAATTCTTCATAGACAGTGCTGAGGACCTCATATCACATCACATCTGGGATCAGATAATGTCTGGTTGTCTCACTTTTAGTATATTAGTAAACTGTGATGGTGAAAGTGTGTTATTCCCCATCAATCTTATGCTTAATGGTTTTAATATCCATTGATGACCATTGCCTGAATCAGTTATTTCATTAGGGATTATAAAATGATGGTTTTCTGAATTCTATTATTTGGAGAAGAAAGTTCTAGGCAGAGGGATCAGTATGTGCAAAGACACAGAGATGAGGTCAAATATAATATAATCAGGGAAATAAAGTATGCTTAGTTCGCAAGGTGTGTTAGGAAAGAGTGGGAGATGGATTTGGAAAGGTAGGCAAGACTTTATAATGTTAAAGACAAGATTTTGTTCTAAAATTAGTGGGGGTGACACTGAGGGATTTTAAATGTGTCCATTGTCATGAATATATTTTTTTGAGTGATCACTCTCTTAATATTGTGAAACATAGATAGGCAATTGGTGTGAGTAGGTAGGTAGATGTTGCCATGGTCAAAGATAGTGGGGAGGGGAAAGATAAGTTGTATACTTACGACAATAGACTCAACAAGACTGAATGACTGATTAAATGTGGGATGAGGGAGAGGAGGGGTCCAGGACCCTTTCCTACTGGGACAAATGTTTCGACAGTTGGTGTGCTTCATAAAGATTGGGAATGTGGCAAGAGTAGAAAGTCTGATGAGGAAAATAACTGAATTTGGCTTTGGACATATTGAGCTTGATTGTGGAGCAGATGAAAGTGTCTAATTTATAGCTGGCAGTTGTGTAGGAATTCAGGAGGAAGGTTAGGGATGAAGACAAAGATTTGGGAGTCATCAAAAGAGAGTGGTTGACGTAAGGAGGGGAAGGGTCTTAGTGAAAATATCAACACTCGCCCCATCGTAGGCATGTGACACGTACTCACACCTACAAGGGAAGCGTGGGAACAAACAAGCTGTCTCCTCACCTCCCCATCCCTCATCCCCCCACCCTGGCTCTACAGACCATCTGAGACTCAGAGGTTCATACTTCTACTTGCTGTTGTTAGGGATCCCTAAAATTCCTTAAATTCTTTGTTGGGCAGAGGAGAAAACTGAAATCTATTAAGGTAAGAGCTACATAGCTGGGATCACTGCTCAGCTCAAGACTCCGTTTTCTGGTCCCCCCAGTTGAAAGCTCATCCCGCCCCCCATCCAGGGCTTGAAGGCTCAAGCAGTGAGAATTGAGAACAACAGGAAATCCAAATTCTAAAACTCCAGTGGGTAGCAGAGAAGAATAGAAAAGCTACCTCACCTCGCAGCTCAGGACACAAGATCAGGCCCAGAGGTCTTACAAAAGAGGCAGCTAATTCACAAGGCCAAGCTTTTTTAAAACTTTGCTGAAATGGGACCTGATTCCAGGGTGGCTACCCTGTATTTTGCAGATGGTGACGTATAATTGTGACCACACGTATGAGGTGGTCCTCCTATAAAGCAACAAGAAATATCAGCTTCCAGAAAATATAAATGACTTAGAAATTGTCCTCTCATGAGACCCAGTGGATCTTGCATGAAATCCAGGAGGACAAGGATGTGTCTGATGCAACCTTTATGCCCAGCCCCTAGCTTGGTGCCCACCATAGAGTGAACAGTCAGTAAACATGTGTTGAGTGAAAGAAGCAAGGAACAGTCATGACTATTCTGGTAGGTGAGCATACCAAATGTATGCAACTGGTTAACCAGTTCTCAATATGTGTTTGTTTAACTAATGACTCAGTTGACTCAATTCTTTTATTTCCTCTGAATTCCTCATGCATGTATATTCATGTATGTTGTATAAGCTACGCTAGCTCATATTGACTTAAAGATCGCTTGAATTATTTTGGACTCATTTTATTTTTAATTTTTTAAATTGGTTCTACCAAAAATAAGACATTCTTAGTGATAGAAGGGAATTGGCAATTGTTTTGTGTGTCCCCAGTAGGAAACTGCAGTAGTGGAGTTGACTCTCATCAGATTATATGATTCATCCATTTGGTTTTGTCTCTGCAGAGCTGAGGTACATCAATTCAGAGACGTATTCTCAGTGCTTAAAAGAGTGCTGAGCACTTAGTAGGCACTCGATAAATATTAATATACATGTGATTATGCCAGGTCTTTATAATTTAGCGCCACTCATGAAAAACTTTCTAGTAGTCATTCTGTCTTCATAAAAAGATCCCCCTTAAGAGGAACTTTATAGTGTAAATTGGGAACACACATGGCAAACTTCCAGTGATTATACAACAGACCACTCCTCTTCAGACACATACACAAAATTTTAATTAAGAAATGCATAGAAACAACTCCATCAATTTTGGTGTCATTTGCTGAGACGAGGAAGATTAGGGGAGGGGAAGATTTGAGGGAGAACCAAGTGCTCTATTGTAGACATTTTAAGTTTGTCACGTAAGAACAGTCAAGAGACAGTTGGATATATGGACTTCTTTGTTTTAGAAATTGATTTAAAATTTGAAAACTATTCTGCAAAATATCAAATGTCTACATACAGCATGACCCAGTTGGGGATCAAAGGCAGATTTTTTAATAAGTCTTAAGTGTGCAAAATTCTCTTACATATGCTATTATTAAAACTGTTTGGACGTATGGTCCCAGAAGGAGACATCATTTTTCTTCACCCACACATTCACGTGTGCATGCACTCACACACACACACACACACACACACACACGCAACTACCCAGGTGTCAAAGTAATAAGCCCTTTGTAATATCCACATCCACATAACCTAAAATACTAACATCTGTAATTCCAATAACACATCTTAACTTTATGAGCCTTCCCTTCTCAAGTGAAATTGGCTTTAGAGAACATATTAATTCAGCCCTCTTAGAAAACCTTAACAACATCTAATAAAGGCAAGTTTGAAAAACCAACTATCTGTTCACCTTTCACAGAATTATATACATGCAGGAATATTTTGTTGTATTTTGGAGCACATTGATTTTTCCCAAATACACAGTATCAAAAATATATACCTTCTCTATATTATGCATAAACCATACATGTACCATCTGCATGAAAGAATCCTGGAAACTTCATGCTGAATTCGAAATCTTTCTGGTCCCTTTTTTGAAATACACCTACTTTATGGTTACCTTTCATTAAATAAGGATTCTTATTTATTTTACCATTATCATAAGAAATGGGAACCAAATATCTAGATATCCATATAAGTCTGATAAATACATGTTTTTTACAGAGCATTTACAATTAATTTTGTCCTAATTTCTGAGTTTTCTTTCCTGCTTGAGTAAAATTATTGATGTAATAACCAATCTATGTGTACTCTGTGATAATAAAAAATATATACTTAGTTTTCTATTGATCTCATGTAAGAGATACCCATGTAGTCATATTTACAATTTCTCACATGCTTCTATTTGAATATTCTGACTGCAATTTCTGGATGTGTTTGCTTTAAATTCTGAAATAAACTGTATCCAAAAAAAAAAAAAAAAGACAGTGGTTGAAAACATCAGAATAGATAAGATTACTCAATAAAGTTTATAGAGAAGAGATCAATGAGAAGAGAAAAGTTCTAAGGGTATATTCCTGATTTATGTAAACATTTAAAGGAAAAGAGTAACGAGGGAATCTCAAACAAGATGCAAAGGTAGCAATCAGAAGTTAATAATGATGGTAATACATAAGTCAAATGTTGGAAATGTTAGGAAGGGTTCTGTGAGATGTTGCAGACTGAAAAGTTCCCAAGAATTTATTAAATAGAGAAGGGTGGTTACATTAGTAAGAATAGTTCTGATTGTGTGGTGAGGATGGAAGCCATGATGGAGTGAATTGAAGGGTGAGAAGATGGGAGAACCAAGAAACCATGCATACTAATTATACTTATAAAAAAGTTTGGGTTGAAGGTTAAGATAGAGATAGGAGGGAATCTAAAGCAGCATTGGCACTCAGGAAGGATTTTCTCTTCATTCTCACTTCCTTCCTTCCTATGTAATCCTCTCTCTGTCTCTGCCCCTTCTTTCTTTCCCCTCCCCCTTCCTCCTCTTCTTCCTTTGCTTCATCTTCACCCCTCCTCCTCCTGTTCTCCTTCCTTCTCCCTGCTCCTCCTTTTTCCTCCTCTTCTTCTTCTTCTCCTTCCCCCCTACCCCCTCCCCTCTCCCTCCCCTGCCCACTTCTTCTTCTTGCTCTTCTCCTCCTCCTTGTCCTCTTCCCCCTCCCCCTCCTCCCCCTCCTCCTCCTCCCACTCCACCTCCTCCTTGTTCTTCTCCTCCTCCTCCTCCTCCCCATCCTCCTCCTCCCCCTCCACCTACTCCTTCTTCTCCTCTTCCTCCTCCTCCTCCTCCCCCTCCTCCTCCTTCTTTTCCTCCTCCCCCTCATCCTCCTACCCCTCCTCTTCCTCCTTCAATGCCTCCACTTCCTCTTCCTCACCCCCTCCTCCTCCTCCTCCTTCCCCGCTCCTCCTCTTCCTCCTCCTTCTTCTCCTCCTCTTCCTCCCCCTCCTCCTCCCCCTCTTCCTCCTCCCCTACTCCTCCTCCCCCCCTTCCTCCTCCCCCACCTCCTCTTCCTCCTGCCCCTCCTCCTCCTCCCAATCCTCCTCCCTGTCCTCCTCCCCCTCCTCCACCTCCCCAGCCTCCTCCTCCCCCTCCCCCTCCTCCTCCCCCTTCTCCTCCCCTTCCTCCTTCTTCTCCTCCTCCCCCTCCTCCTCCTCCTTCTTCTTCTCCTCCTCCTCCCCCTCCTCCATCCTTCTCCCCCTCATCCTCCTCTTCCTTCACCTCCTCCTCCCCTTTCTCTTCCTCCTTCTTCCCCTTCTCCTATTCCCCCTCTTCTTCCTACTCCCCCTCCTCCTCCTCCACATCCCCCTCCTCCACCTCCCCCACCTCCGCCTCCCCCTTCTCCCCCTCGTCCTCCTCCTTCTCCTCCTACCCCTCCCCCTCCTCCTTCTCCTTCTCCCCTTCCTCCTCCCGCTCATCCTCCCCCTCCTCCTCCTCCTCTCCCATCTCCTCCTCCCCCTGCCCCTCCTCCTCCTCCCCCTCCTCCTCCTCCTTCTTCACCCTCCTCCTCCTCCCCTCCTCCCTCTCCTCCTCCCCCTCCTCCTCACGCTACTTCTCCCCCTCATCCTCCTCTTTCTTCTCATCCGCCTCCTCCCCCTCCTCTGCCTCTTTCTTCCCCCTTCTCCTCCCCCTCCTCCTCCTCCCCTCCTTTTTCTCCTGCTCCTCCTCCTCCTGTCTTCCTCCTCCTACCCCTCCTCCTCCTCTTTCTTCTCATCCTCCTCCTCCCCATCCTCCTCCTCCTTCTTCTCCTCTGCCTCCTCTCTTCCTCCTCTTTCTCCCCTCCTCCTCCTCCTCCTCCTTTTACTCCTCCCCCTTCTCCTCCTCCCCCTCTTCCTCCTCCTCCACCTCCTCCTCCTCCACCTCCCCCTCCTCCACCTTCCCCGCTTCCTCCTCCATCTCCCCCTCCTCCCCCGTCCTCCTCCCCCCACCCCTCCTCCTCCCCCCATCCCCCTCCTCCTCCTCCTCCCCTTCCTCCTCCTCCTTCTTCCCATTCCTCCTCCTCCCCCTCTTCCTCTTCCTCCTCCTCCTCTTCCCCCTCCTCCTCCTCCCCCTCCTCCTCCTCCCCCTCCTCCTCCCTCCTCCTCCTCCCCCCTCCTCCTCCTCCCCCTCCACCTCCCCCCCCACCTCCCCCTCCTCCTCCTCCCCCTTCCACATTCAAATAAGAAAGTTTTCTGAGGATGTTTAATCACAACACAAGGGGAATCTATTTCTTCCTTTCTGTAATATAGGATAACATTAATAACACATTCTTATGGTCAATGTAAAGTAGACATAAAATTTTGGAAAAAGATTTCCCCACAGGAAAATCCTATATCAATATTAGTCATTGCTACCGTGGCTATAGCAGTCTGTCTTTCTAAAGAGAAACATTAAATTGTAGAGCTACTTTTCCTTATATTTAATTTTAAAATATTTTCTTTTAAAAACTCATAGGTTTGAGTTATTATAATGATTTTCAGGTTCTATGAAATTTCATGTACAGGCAAAGAAGGAAATGCCTTTGAAAGGCAGAGAAATATTTTTCTTAATCCAAAACGACTTCATCTGCTGCAGTTCCAGAGAATTTTATTTTAACTTTAGTTCACAGATGCTTTAACAGTGTTAATCTGAAGCAATGGTGACAGCTTTATTAATTGGAATCTTTCATTACAGTCATGATTTCTTTGCTAGGGGAGTAAGTGGCTTATATTTTTAAAATTTCAATAAAATGCCAGTAAGCATCAATCATAGAAATCATTTCAAAAATCTTTTAATCTTAAAATTAGGTTTAAAAGGACCTTCACACTCACTTCTTTCAGCCAACAAGGGCTGAGATAAGCAATGTCTTGAGTTAGAGCCCACATTGTATATACTGGCTGAAGAACTGCTGACTGATTCAGTTTAGTGCACAATTTTTTTAGCATCACTTGAAATCAAAGAGTTAACCCAAAATTTTAAAAAATATTTACATAAGGGATGAGCAGCAGCTTATGCAGATTGTTTGCCAAGTTGTACTTTACAGGATAAAAGGCACATAAAAAATGCAGGTTTTATAGGAGGTTTTTTTTTTAACATCTTTATTGGTGTATAATTGCTTTACAATGGTGTGTTAGTTTCTGCTTTATAAAAAAGTGAATCAGTTATACGTATACATGTCCCCATATCTCTTCCCACTTGCGTCTGCCGCCCTCCCACCCTCCCTATCCCACCCCTCTAGGTGGTCACAAGCACCGAGCTGATCTACCTGTGCTATGTGGCTGCTTCCCACTAGCTATCTACCTTACATTTGGCAGTGTATATATGTCCATGCCACTCTCTCACTTTGTCCCAGCTTACCATTCCCCATCCCTGTGTCCTCAAGTCCATTGTCTAATAGGTCTGTGTCTTTATTCCCATCTTTCCTCGAAGTTCCTCATGACCATATATATTTTTTTTTAGATTCCATATATATGTGTTAGCATATGGTATTTGTTTTTCTCTTTCTCTCTTACTTCACTCTGTATGACAGAATCTAGGTCCATCCACCTCACTACAAATAACCCAATTTCGTTTCTTTTTATGGCTGAGTAATATTCCATTGTATATATGTGCCACATCTTCTTTATCCATTCATCTGTCGATGACCACTTAGGTTGCTTCCACATCCTGGCTATTGTAAATAGAGCTGCAATGAACATTTTGGTACATGACTCTTTTTGAATTATGGTTTTCTCAGGGTATATGCCCAGTAGTGGGATTGCTGGGTTATATGGTAGTTCTAATTTTAGTTTTTTAAGGAACCTCCATCCTGTTCTCCATAGTGGCTATGTCAAATTACATTCCTACCAACAGTGAAAGAGGGTTCCCTTTTCTCCACACCCTCTCCAGCATTTACTGTTTGTAGATTTTTTGATGATGGCCATTCTGACCAGTGTGAGATGATATCTCATTGTAGTTTTGATTTGCATTCCTCTAATGATTAATGATGCTGAGCATTCTTTCATATATTTGTTGGCAATCTGTATATCTTCTTTGGAGAAATGTCTATTTAGGTCTTCTGTCCATTTTTGGTTGTTTGATTTTTTGATATTGAGCTGCATGAGCTGCTTGTAAATTTTGGAGATGAATCCTTTGTCAGTTGCTTCATTGCAAGTATTTTGTCCCATTCTGAGGGTTGTCTTTTTGCCTTGTTTATGGTTTCCTTTGCTGTGCAAAAGCTTTTAAGTTTCATTAGGTCCCATTTGTTTATTTTTGTTTTTATTTCCATTTGTCTATGAGGTGGGTCAAAAAGGATTTTGCTGTGATTTATGTCATAGAGTGTTCTGCCTATGTTTTCCTCTAAGAGTTTGATAGTTTCTGGCCTTACATTCAGGTTTTTAATCCATTTTGAGTTTATTTTTGTGTATGGTGTTAAGGAGTGTTCTAATTTCATTCTTTTACATGTAACTGTTCAGTTTTCCCAGCACCACTTATTGAAGAGGCTGTCTTTCCTCCACTGTATATTCTTTCCTCCTTTATCAAAGATAAGGTGACCATATGTGTGTGGGTGTATCTCTGGACTTTCTATCCTGTTCCATTGATCTACATTTCTGTTTTTGTGCCAGTACGATACTGTCTTGATTACTGTAGCTTTGTAGTATACTCTGAAGTCAGGGAACCTGATTCCTCCAGCTCTGTTTTTCTTTCTCAAGATTGCTTTGGCTATTCAGGGTTTTTTGTGTTTCCATACAAATTGTGAAATTTTTTCTTTTAGCTCTGTGAAAAATGCCAGTGGTAGTTTGATAGGGATTGCATTGAATCTGTAGATTACTTTGGGTAGTAAAGTCATTTTCACAATGTTGATTATTCCAATCCAAGAACATGGTATATCTCTCCATCTATTTGTATCATCTTTAATTATTTTCATCAGTGCCTTATAGTTTTCTGCATACAGGCCTTTTCTCTCCTTAGGTAGGTTTATTCCTAGGTATTTTATTCTTTTTGTTGCAATGGTAAATGGGAGTGTTTTCTTAATTTCATTTTCAGATTTTTCATCATTAATGTATAGGAATGCAAGAGATTTCTGTGCATTAATTTTGTACCCTGCTACACTACGAAATTCATTGATTAGCTCTAGTAGTTTTCTGGTAGCATCTTTAAGATTTTCTATGTACAGTATCATGTCATCTGCAAACAGTGACAGCTTTACTTCTTTTCCGATCTGGATTCCTTTTATTTCCTTTTCTTCTCTGATTGCTGTGGCTAAAACTTCCAAAACTATATTGAATAATAGTGGTAAGTGTAGGCAACCTTGTCTTGTTCCTGATCTTAGTAGAAATGGTTTCAGTTTCTCACCATTGAGGCCGATGTTTGCTGTGGGTTTGTCATATATGGCTTTTATTATGTTAAGGAAAGTTCCCTCTATGCCTACTTTCTGGAGGGTTTTTAACAAAATGGTGTTGAATTTTGCGAAAGCTTTATCTGCATCTATTGAGATGATCATAGGGTTTTTCTCCTTCAATTTGTTAATATGGTGTATCACATTGATTGATTTGCGTATATTGAAGAATCCTTGCATTTCTGAGATACACCTCACTTGATCATGGTGTATGATCCTCTTAATGTGCTGTTGGATTCTGTTTGCTAGTATTTTGTTGAGGATTTTTGCATCTATGTTCATCAGTGATATTGGCCTGTAGTTTTCTTTCTTTGTGACATCTTTTTCTGGTTTTGGTATCAGGGTGATGGTGGTCTTGTAGAATGAGTTTGGGAGTGTTCCTCCCTCTGCTATATTTTAGAAGAGTTTGAGAAGGATAGATGTTAGCTCTTCTCTAAATGTTTGATAGAATTAGCCTGTGAAGCCATCTGGTCCTGGGCTTTTGTTTGTTGGAAGATTTTTAATCACAGTTTCAATTTCAGTGCTTGTGATTGGTCTGTTCATATTTTCTGTTTCTTCTTGGTTCAGTCTCAGAAGGTTGTGCGTTTCTTAGTATTTGTCCATTTCTTCAAGGTTGTCCATTTTAATGGCATATAGTTACTTGTAGTAATCTCTCATTATCCTTTGTATTTCTCCAGTGTCAGTTGTTACTTCTCTTTTTTCATTTCTAATTCTATTATTTGAGTCTTCTTCCTTTTTTCTTGATGAGCCTGGCTAATGGTTTATGAATTTCTTTTATCTTCTCAAAGAACCAGCTTTTAGTTTTATTGATCTTTGCTATTGTTTCCTTCATTTCTTTTCCATTTATTTCTAATCTGATCTTTATGATTTCTTTCCTTCTGCTAACTTTGGGGTTTTTTTGTTCTTCCTTTTATAATTGCTTTAGGTGTAAGGTTAGGTTGTTTATTTGAGATGTTTCTTGTTTGTTAAGGTAGGATTGTATTGCTATTAACTTCCCTCTTAGAGCTCCTTTTGCTGCATCCTTTAGGTTTTGTTTCATTGTGTTTTCATTGTCATTTGTTTCTAGGTATTTTTTTATTTCCTCTTTGATTTCTTCAGTGATCTCTTGGTTATTTAGTAGTGTATTGTTAGCCTCCATGTGTTTGTATTTTTTACAGATCTTTTCCTGTAATTGATATCTAGTTTCATAGCATTGTGGTTGGAAAAGATACTTGATACCATTTCTGTTTTCTTAATTTAACCAAGGCTTGATTTGTGACCCAAGATATGATCTATCCTGGAGAATATTCCATGAGCACTTGAGAAGAATGTGTATTCTGTTTTTTTTTTTTTTTTTACAGTACGCAGGCCTCTCACCGCTGTGGTCTCTCCTGCTGCAGAGCACAGGCTCCAGATGCGCAGGCTCAGCGGCCATGGCTCACGGGCCCTGCCACTCCATGGCATGTGGGATCCTCCCGGACTGGGGCACGAACCCACATCCCCTGCATCGGCAGGCGGACTCCCAACCACTGCGCCACCAGGGAAGCCCTATTCTGTTGTTTTTGGATGGAATGTCCTATAAATATCAATGAAGTCCATCTTGTTTAATGTATCATTTAAAGCTTGTGTTTCCTTATTTATTTTCATTTTGGATGATCTTTCCATTGGTGAAAGTGGGGTGTTAAAGTCCCCTACTATGATTGTGTTACTGTCGATTTCCCCTTTTATGGCTGTTAATATTTGCCTTATGTATTGAGGTGCTCCTGTGTTGGGTGCATTAATATTTACAAGTGTTATATCTTCTTGGATCGATCCCTTGATCATTATATAGTGTCCTCCTTTGCCTCTTGTATAGTCTTTATTTTAGAGTCTATTTTGTCTGATATTAGAATTGCTACTCCAGCTTTCTTTGGATTTCCATTTGCATGGAATATCTTTTTCCATCCCATCACTTTCAGTCTGTATGTGTCCCTAGGTCTGAAGTCAGTCTCTTGTAGACAGCATATATATGGGCCTTGTTTTGTATCCATTCAGCCAGTCTATGTCTTTTGGTTGGAGCATTTAATCCATTTACATTTATGGTAATTATCGATATGTATGGTCCTATTACCATTTTCTTAATTGTTTTGGGTTTTATTTTGTAGGTCTTTTCCTTCTCTTGTGTTTCCTGCCTAGAGAAGTTCCTTTAGCATTTGTTGTAAAGCTGGTTTGGTGGTGCTGAATTCTCTTAGCTTTTGCTTGTCTATAAAGGTCTTAATTTCTCCATCAAATCTGAATGAGATCCTTGCTGGGTAGAGTAATCTTGGTTGTAGGTTTTTCTCCTTCATCACTTTAAATATGTCCTGCCACACCCGTCTGGCTTGCAGAGTTTCTGCTGAAAGTTCAGCTGTTAACCTTATGGGGATTCCCTTGTGTGTTATTTGTTGTTTTTCCCTTGATGCTTTTTTTTTTGTGTGTGTGTGGTACGTGGGCCTCTCACTGTTGTGGCCTCTGCTGTTGTGGAGCACAGGCTCCAGAAATGCAGGCTCAGCGGCCATGGCTCACGGGCCCAGCTACTCCATGGCATGTGGGATCTTCCTGGACCGGGGCATGAACCTGTGTCCCCTGCATTGGCAGGCGGACTCTCAACCACTGCGCCACCAGGGAAGCCCTCCCTTGCTGCTTTTAATAATTTTTCTTTGTATTTAATTTTTGATAGTTTGATTAATTTGTGTCTTGGCATGTTTTTCATTGGATTTATCCTGTATGGGACTCTCTGTGCTTCCTGGACTTGAATGACTATTTCCTTTCCCATATTAGGGAAGTTTTCAACTATAATCTCTTCAAATATTTTCTCAGTCCCTTTCTTTTTCTCTTCTTCTCTGTGACCCCTATAATTCGAATGTTGGTGCGTGTAATGTAATCCCAGAGGTCTCTGAGACTGTTCTCAATTCTTTTCATTCTTTTTTCTTTATTCTGCTCTGCAGAAGTTATTTCCACTATTTTATCTTCCAGGTCACTCATCCATTCTTCTGACTCAGTTATTCTTCTATTGATCCCTTCTGGAGAATTTAAAATTTCATTTATTGTGTTGTTCATCACTGTTTGTTTGCTCTTTAGTTCTTCTAGGTCCTTAAACGTTTCTTTATTTTCTCCATTCTATCTATTTCTAAGATTTTGGATAATCTTTACTATGATTATTCTGAATTCTTTTTCAGGTAGACTGCCTATTTCCTCTTCATTTGTTACGTCTGGTGGGTTTTTGTCTTGCTCCTTCAGCTCCTTCAGCTGCTGTGAGTTTCTATGTCTTCTCATTTTGCTTAACTTACTGTGTTTGGGGTCTCCTTTTCGCAGGCTGCAGGTTCATAGTTCCCATTGTTTTTGGTGTCTGTCCCCAGTGGCTAAGGTTGGTTCAGTGGGATTGTAGGCTTGCTGGTGGATGAGACTAGTGCCTGTGTTCTGGTGGATGAGGCTGGATGTTGTCTTTCTGGTGGGCAGGTCCAGATCTGGTAGTGTGTTTTGGGTTGTCTGTGGTCTCATTATGATTTTAGGCAGCCTCTCTGCTAGTGGATGGGGTTGTGTTCCTGTCTTGCTAGTTGTTTGGCATAGGGTGTCCAGCACTGTTGCTTGCTCGTTGTTGAGTGGAGCTGGGTCTTGGCATTGAGATGGAGATCTCTGGGAGATTTTTGCTGTTTGATATTACGTGGAGCTGGGAGGTCTCTTGTGGACCAGTGTCCTGAACTTCACTCTCACACCTCAGAGGCACAGCCCTGACGCCTGGCTGGAGCACCAAGAGCCTGTCATCCACAAAGCTCAGAATAAAAGGGAGAAAAAAAAGAAAGAAAGAAAGAAAGAAGATGATAAAATAAAGTTATTAAAATAAAAAATAGTTATTAAAAAATTGTTTTAAGTAATAAAAAAGAAAGAAAGAAAGAGCAACCAAACCAGAAAACAGATCCACCAATGATAACAAGTGCTAAAAACTATACTAACAAAACAAGACGAAACAAAACAAAAATGGACAGACAGAACCCAAGGACAAATGGTAAAAGCAAATCTCTACAGACAAAATCACACACAGGAGCATACACATACACACTCACAAAAAGAGAAAAAGGGAAATTATATATATATATATATATATATATATATATATATATATCGTTGCTCCCAAAGTCCACCTCCTCAATTTGGGATGATTCGTTGTCTATTCAGGTATTCCACAGATTCAGGGTACATCAAGTTCACTGTGGAGATTTAATCCACTACTCCTGAGGCTGCTGGGAGAGATTTCCCTTTCTCTTCTTTGTTCGCAGAGCTCCTGGGGTTCAGCTTTGGATTTGGCCCCGCCTCTGCATGTAGGTAGACTGAGGGCGTCTGTTCCTGCTCAGACAGGACGGGGTAAAGGAGCAGCTGATTCGGGGGCTCTGGCTCACTCAGACCGGGGAGAGAGAGGGGTACGGAATGCTCGGCAAGCCTGCGGTGGCAGAGGCCAGCGTGACCTTGCACCAGCCTGAGGTGTGCCGTGCGCCCTCTCGGGGAAGTTGTCCCTGGATCACGGGACCATGGCCGTGGCAGGCTGCACAGGCTCCCAGGAGGGGAAGTGTGGATAGTGACCTGTGCTTGCACACAGGCTTCTTGGTGGCGGCAGCAGCAGCCTTAGTGTCTCATGTCCATCTCTGGGGTCCGTGCTGATAGCCGCGATTTGCACCCATCTCTGGAGCTTGTTTAAGCTGCACTCTGAATCCCCTGTCCTCGCGCACCAGGAAACAAAGAGGCAAGAAAAAGTCTCTTGTCTCTTCAGCAGCTCCTGACTTTTTCCCAGACTCCATACCGGCTAGCTCTGGCGAACTAGCCCCCTTCAGGCTGTGTTCACACCACCAACCTCAGTCCTCTCCCTGGGATCCAACCAGAGCCTGAGCCTCAGCTCCCAGCCTCCGTCTGCCCCGGCGGATGAGCAGAAGAGCATCTCTGGCTGGTGAGTGCTGGTTGGCACCGATCCTCTGTGTGGGAATCTCTCCGCTTTGCCCTCTGCACCCTGTGGCTGTGCTCTCCTCCGTGGCTCCGAAGCTTCCCCCCTCTGCCACCAGCAGTCTCTTCCGCGAAGGGGCTTCCTAGTGTGTGGAAACCTTTCTTCCTTCACAGCTCCCTCCCGCTGTTGCAGGTCCTGTCCCTATTCTTTTGTCTCTGTTTTTTCTTTTTTCTTTTGCCCTACCCAGGTACATGGGGAGTTTCTTGCCTTTTCGGAGGTCTGAGGTCTTCTGCCAGCATTCAGTAGGTGTTCTGTTGTTCCACATGTAGATGTATTTCTGGTGTATTTGTGGGAGGAAGGTGATCTTGACGTCTTACTCTTCTGCCATCTTGAAGCTCCTCTATAGGAGTTTTGGCAGCCTTAAAATCATCACTCTTGTTTAAACTAAGGTGGTAGTTCTTACCTTCTTTGTGTGTCTTAGATCATCCTGAGGGCCTAATGACAGAAACAGATCATCTCCCCAGAAAAATGCTCATATTTACAAATATTTTACAGGTTATTTTGAAGCATTCTTGGCACACTTCCTCCCCCAAAGTCCATAGATTTTAGGTAATGAACTGCTTGTTTAGGTGTTCAGAGACAGTCATTGAAAGGACAATTCAAATTTTAATCTTGAGTTTGAGCCCTGATATCACATAAATCTATGTTATAGTTTGGTTTGAAAGGGGTCTGAATTTCAAGGGATGATGTGATCAATACATTGGCTTTCACAGTGGGATATATCCATTCATACTTACTATACCTAGTCATTCAGAGAAAACAAAGCAGTCTTTCAATTCAAAACTAGTTCAAAAAACCTAATAATTAGAAAAAAAGACTCTCTAGGGAGTTGGATATAGGCATTAGAATGCAGTTCAAAAAGCATACAACCATGGAATTTATTTCTATGAATGTCCTTTTAGGTCCCAGCTGGATAATGAATACCTGAACCCTCCACCTGAAGAGTAACATGAAGCGTTTGGATTAGAGAAGTACTGTGTTTGTTCTCTGGCATCTATTTTCTGTTTCTAAGCACATGTTCTCTAATCAGGAATTGTTTCTACTTTTTGCCTCAAAAAAGATCTGGACAGTTAATGTCTTGATTTTATTTTTAAAATTCAGCACATTTCTTTTCTTCATCAGACACAGTCAGCACCATCTGAAGTTTGGTTAAGCGGAACTAAGGATGAGTACGTTCCTAAGAGGACTTATGTGTCTGGGAACTTTGTACTGTTTCAAATAAATACATGTAGTTTTATAAGAAGACACCCCTAACGACAGCCAGTTTACCTCCCCACATTTGTAAGGCATTTATAATTCACAAAAGGCTTTCATATTAATGACCTATGCTGTGAATAAAGGGCAGGCATTACTATGTCAAACTCATGGGTGAGGAAATGGAGGCTTTCAAATATTTGAGGCATACTATTAGTAAATGAAAGCTGAGATTGCACCCTGGGCTCCCTGGCCTTTATTTCGATGCTTAAGTTCTCAAATGTACTTTAAAATCCATTTTGTTCCTTTATACTTATGTTGGTAAATTGAATTTATTTAATAATATTTATCAGTGTGATTAAATATCACCTTGGGCCCATTTCTGGACGTCTTTCCATCCTGTTAGTCCTTTCATGGATTGGGTGGATTTTAAGCCAGAACTAGTCTGAATTCTGCTTCTGAATCTGTTTGTCTCATGAAGAAAGTAGTTCTTTTGTTTTTTATTATCTCTATATGAATTACTGCTTCTGTTTGATGTCACTTTTTAGAAGAAAAACTCATCCATGAAAGGTCATTTCACATCAGTCTTACAAAAGAATAACCTGAATTTTGTATGAACTAGTCATATAAAGGGTTGTAGTTATAATAAAAACCCATTGCCAAGAACGCCAGAGAGAAAGCCTCTTGCTCATACATCGTGTCATTTCTACATTCCTAGTACCTCACAGAGTGCATGGCACTGGGTGAATGTCTGTTTAATTGAATATTTCAAAATGTCTCCACATAGGTCTTGTGGAAGTAAAATTTGAATTTAGGAAGCCATTTCCTAAAGTTCCTAAATTTTACAGAAATCTTGGCCTCGTAAAGGAGAAAAGTCCTGAAAGTGTTAAAACTATAGAGCTCCAAAATGCACTTCATCCTGGTATCACACATGAAGCAGGACTAGGAAAAAGCAAAAGCAAGCTCACCGAACACATAAATGTGCTATGCACTCAACTTGACTTCTCAATGAACAGGAAAATCAAAGCCTCTCTTTTCCTATTTGTGCACCTTTGCTTCTGAATGTTGACTGATTGCCTTTAGGTAAATATGTGTTTGTTGCTATACATTAAAAAATAACTACAAAACCCCTGTAATGCTGACAGTGGGAAATGCATGCCTCTGTGGTCTGAACAGCTCAAACAGTACCTTTCTTTCAGTTTTATGTAGAGTAGAGCTGCAGCCTCCTTCTGTCATTAAGCACTAATTGCCCAATTACAGTGCTTTGGGACACGGTTAAAATTGTGCCTGAGGCTTTTCAGCAAATTCAGCTTTAAAGCAAATGATCCCAGTAGTCAAAATTATTTACTAAACACTGTACAGAATTTCTTCTAAAAGATTATTTAAGGCCTATTACACTTGCTAGATCCTTATATTACAAAGTACTGGAGTACTTAGTGAGGCTGTTGCCTCTTCTCATGAAGACTTTTTTTTTTTCAGCACCAAACTTTAAGGAACATTATGTATTTGAGAAGAGGAGACTCATGCAGATATTCTTAATCTGAAAGCAGTTTCCTTTATTTTAAGCCATTTTTGAAGAGGGATAATGAGTTGTTCTGTATCAGGGCATTATTTATAAATACAGAGTTAAAAGGTTTATCTTAAAATAATACTCTCTTTGTGTTAAAATATATATAGTCATGCAAGCTGTAAGGGATTTGAATGTGTCCTATATCACTGCATTATTTGAACATATTCCTTCTGAAATATCTGTGTGGAAAATTTTATGAAACATTTTACGTTATTGACAATATATAATAGCCATTGAAGACTGTGAGGCATTTTCTCATACATTTCTTTTTAGTTTTTCTCAATAGCTCTCAGCTAGCTTTCTCCAGCTCCATTTTACAGAAGAGGAAATTGAGGTTTTGGTTGGACAAATATCCTTTTAAGGTCACACTGCTGGTAAAGGGCAGGAAAGTGATTATTATGAATAGGTTAATCTCTAAAGTTCTTGGACTCAATTCCAATATGTGTGTGTGTGTGTGTGTGTGTGTGTGTGTGTGTGCTCACGCGCGTGGGCGTGTGTGTGTGTTTGTGAATGGGGGGGTGGGATGCTGGGGGTTTCCCCACAAACCACCAAGGAATTCTTGGACACCAGCATGGTGTCCGAGAATCTCAATTCAATTCAATTCTGACTCTACCTAAAGATAACATCAGGTTCCACAGGTTAAGGGTTCAGCCCTACAAGACTGTCCTCCAGCCCCCCACTTCAGACACCAGTTGCAAGTCCAGGTTATTACCTATACTTCTGACAACTGGCTAGGAATCAGAGGTTCCCACCACCTCCTCCTTGGGTTTGAAAATTTGCTAGAGCAGCTCACAGAACTCAGGGAAACATTTTGCTTACTAGATCCCCTGTTTATTACAAAAGGATATAAATCAGGAACAGCCAGATGGAAGACATGCATAGGGAAAATTATGGGAAAGGGCTCAGAGTTTTTATGCCCTCTCAGAGTGCACCATTCTCCCCAAACCTCCATTGTTCACCAACCTGGAAGCTCTCCAAACCCTGTCCTTTTGGATTTTTACAGAGGCTTCATTACATAGGCATGATTGATGAAATCATTGGCTGTTGATGACTGATTCAGCTTCCAGCCCCTCTCCCCTCCTAGGTGGTCAGGGCATGGGACTGAAAATTTCAACCTCTAATCACATGGTTGGTTCTCCAGGTAATCAGCCCCCATTCTTAAGTGGGGGTCCCAAAGTCACCTTATTAACATAACATAAGACATCATTATTGCTCTCATCACTTAGAAAATTCTGAGCTCTGGGCCAGAAAAAGGGATAAAGACCGAATATATATTTCTTAGTATAAATCACAATATCATAGTTAAAAAAGGAAAACAGTGATGAAATTTATACAGAAGATAGGGATAGAAAGGGGAGATTTTATTTTGATATTTTTAAATTTTTAAAAACATCTTTATTGGAGTATTATTCCTTTACAATGGTGTGTTAGTTTCTGCTTTATAACAAAGTGAATCAGTTATACATATACACATATCCCCATATCGTCCCTCTTGGGTCTCCCTCACACCCTCCCTATCCCACCCCTCTACGTGGTCACAAAGCACTGAGTTGATATCCCTGTACTATGCAGCTGCTTCCCACTAGCTATCTATTTTACATTTAGTAGTATATATAAGTCCATGCCACTCTCTCACTTTGTCCCAGCTTACCCTTCCCCCTCCCCATGTCCTCAAGTCCATTCTCTATGTCTGCGTCTTTATTCCTGTCCTGCCGCTAGGTTCTTCATGACTTTTTTTTTTTTAGATTCCATATATATGTGTTAGCATACGGTATTTGTTTTTCTCTTTCTGACTTACTTCAGTCTGTATGACAGTCTCTAGGTCCATCCACCTAACTACAAATAACTCAATTTTGTTTCTTTTTATGGATGAGTAATATTCCATCATATATATGTGCCACATCTTCTTTATCCATTCATCTGTCAATGGACACTTAGGTTGCTTCCATGTCTTGGCTATTGTAAATAGAGCTGCAATGAACATTGTGGTACAACACTCTTTTTGAATTATGGTTTTCTCAGGGTATATGCCCAGTAGTGGGATTGCTGGGTCATGTGGTAGCTCTATTTTTAGTTATTTAAGGAACCTCCATACTGTTCTCCATAGTGGCTGTATCAATTTACATTCCCACCAACAGTGCAAGAGGGTTCCCTTTTCTCCACACCCTCTCCAGCATTTATTGTTTGTAGATTTTATGATGATAGCCATTCTGACTGATGTGAGATGATAACTCATTGCCGTTTTGATTTGCATTTCTCTAATGATTAGTGACGTTGAGCACTCTTTCGTGTGTTTGTTGGCAATCTGTATATCTTCTTTGGAGAAAAGTCTATTTAGGTCTTCTGCCCATTCTTGGATTGAGTTGTTTGTTTTTTTGATATTGAGCTGCAATGAGGTACTTGTGAATTTTGGAGATTAATCTTTTGTCAGTTGCTTCATTTGCAAATGTTTTCTCCCATTCTGAGGGTTGTCTTTTCATCTTGTTTATGGTTTCCTTTGCTGTGCAAAAGCTTTTAAATTTCATTAGGTCCTAGTTGTTTATTTTTGCTTTTATTTCCCTTTCTCTAGGAGGTGGATGAAAAAGGATCTTGCTTTGATTTATGTCATAGAGTGTTCTGCCTATGTTTTCCTCTAAGAGTTTGATAGCGTCTGGCCTTACATTTAGGTCTTTAATCCATTTTGAGTTAATTTTTATGTATGGTGTTAGGGAGTGTTCTAATTTCATTCTTTACATGTAGCTGTCTGGTTTTCCCAGCACCAGTTATTGAAGAGGCTGTCTTTTCTCCATTGTGTATTCTTGCCTCCTTTATCAAGGATAAGGTGACCATATGTGTGTGGGTTTATCTCTGGGCTTTCTATCCTGTTCCACTGACCTACATTTCTGTTTCTGTGCCAGTACCATACTGTCTTGAGTACTGTAGCTTTATAGTATAGTCTGAAGTCAGGGAGCCTGATTCCTCCAGCTCCGTTTTTCATTCTCAAGATGGCTTTGGCTATTCAGGGTTTTTTGTGTTTCCATACAAATTGTGAAATTCTTTGTTCTAGTTCTGTGAAAAATGCCAGTGGTAGTTTGATAGGGATTGCATTGAATCTGTAGATTGCTTTGGGTAGTAGAGTCATTTTCACAATGTTAATTCTTCCAATCCAAGAACATGGTATATCTCTCCATCTATTTGTATCATCTTTAATTTTTTTCATCATGTCGTTAGTTTTCTGAGTACAGGTCTTTTACCTCCTTAGGTAGGTTTATTTTAGGTATTTTATTCTTTTTGTTGCAATGGTAAATGGGAGTGTTTCCTTAATTTCTCTTTCAGATTTTTTATCATTAGTGCATAGGAATGCAAGAGATTTCTGTGCATTAATTTTGTATCCTGCTACTTTACCAAATTCATTGATTAGCTCTAGTAGTTTTCTGGTAGCATCTTTAGGATTCTCTATGTATAGTATCATGTCATCTGCAAACAGTGACAGCTTTACTTCTTCTTTTCCCATTTGGATTCGTTTTATTTATTTTTCTTCTCTGATTGCTGTGGCTAAAACTTCCAAAACTATGTTGAATAATAGGGGTGAGAGTGGACAACCTTGTTTATTTCCTGATCTTAGTGGAAATGGTTTCAGTTTTTCACAGTTGAGGATGATGTTGGCTGTGGGTTTGTCATATATGGCCTTTATTATGTTGAGGAAAGTTCCCTCTATGCCTACTTTCTGGAGGGTTTTTATCACAAATGGGTGTTGAATTTTGTCAAAAGTTTTATATGAATCTATTGAGATGATCATATGTTTTTATCCTTCAATTTTTTAATATGGTATATCACATTGATTGATTTGCATATACTGAAGAATCCTTGCACTCCTGGGATAAACCCCACTTGATCATTGTGCATGATCCTTTTAATGTGCTGTTGGATTCTGTGTGCTAGTATTTTGTTGAAGATTTTTGCATCTATGTTCATCAGTGATATTGGCCTGTAGTTTTATTTCTTTGTGACATCTTTGTTTGGTTTTAGTATCAGGGTGATGGTGGCCTCGTAGAACGAGTTTGGGAGTGTTCCTCCCTCTGCTATATTTTGGAATAGTTTGAGAAGGATAGGTGTTACCTGTTCTCTAAATGTTTGATTAAATTTGCCTGTGAAGCCATCTGGTCCTGGGCTTTTGTTTGTTGGAAGAGTTTTAATCACAGTCTCAATTTCAGTGCTTATGATTGGTCTGTTTATATTTTCTATTTCTTCCTGGTTCAGTCTTGGGAGGTTGTGCGTTTCTTAGTATTTGTCCATTTCTTCAGGTTGTCCATTTTATTGGCATATGGTTGTTTATAGTAATCTCTCATGATTCTTTGTATTTCTACAGTGTCAGTTGTTACTTCTCCTTTTTCATTTCTAATTCTATTGATTTGACTCTCCTCCCTTTTTTTCTTGATGAGTCTGGCTAATGGTTTATCAATTTTGTTTATCTTCTCAAAGAACCAGCTTTTAGTTTTATTGATCTTTGCTATTGTTTCCTTCATTTCTTTTTCATTTATTTCTGATCTGATCTTTATGATTTCTTTCCTTCTACTGACTTTGGGTTTTGTTTGTCCTCCTTTCTCTTGTTGTTTTAGGCGTAAGGTTAGGTTGTTTATTTGAGATTTATTGTTGCCTGAGGTAAGATTTTATTGCTATAAACGTCCCTCTTAGAACTTCTTTTGCTGGGTTGCATAGGTTTTGGATCATCATGATTTTGTATCAGTTTGTCTCTTGGTAGTTTTTGATTTCCTCTTTGAATTCTTCAGTGATCCATTGGTTGTTTAGTAGCACACTGCTTAGCCTCCACATGTTTGTGTTTTTTACAGTTTTTTTTGGTTGTACTTGTAGATACACATACAAAAACGTTAAAGGAATCCAAACACAACACTAAAGATAGTCAAATCACAAGAGAAGAGAACAAAAGAAGGGAAGAAAAAAATCTGCAAAAACAAATTCAAAACAATTAACAAAATGGCAGTAAGAACATACATATCAATAATTACCTTAAATGTAAATGGTTTAAGTGCTCCAACCAAAAGACATAGATTGGCTGAATGCATACAAAAACCAGACCCATATATATTCTGTCTACAAGAGATCCACTTCAGATATAGGGACACATACAGACTGAAAGTGACGGGATGGAAAAAGGTATTCTACGCAAATGGAAATCAGAAGAAAGCTGGAGTAGCAATATTCATATCAGACAAAATAGACTTCAAAATAAAGACTGCTACAAGAGACAAAGAAGGACACTACATAATGATCAAGCGTCAACCCAAGAAAAAGATATAACAATTGTAAATATATATGCACCCAACATAGGAGCACCTCAACATATAAGGCAGATGCTAACAGCCATAAAAGGGGAAATTGACAGTAACACAATAATAGTGGGGGACTTTAGCACCCTACTTCCACCAATGGACAGATCATCCAGACAGAAAATCAATAAGGAAACACAGGCCTTAAATGACACATTAGATGAGATGAACTTAATTGTTATTTATAGAACATTCTGTCTGAAAGCAGCAGAATTCGTATTCTTCTCAAGTGCACATGGAACATTCTCCAGGATAGATCACATGCTGGGCCACAAAGCAAGCCTTGGTAAATTTAAGAAAATTAAAATAATATCAAGTATCTTTTCCAACCACAACACTATGAGATTAGAAATCACATTTTGTGTTTTTAATGTCATATTTTATATATTCATGCTTATCCCTTAACTGCTTATTATAGTTATAGTTGATTTTTGTCTTTTAACCTTTGTACTAGCTTATTTAAGTGGTTGATCTATTGCCTTTACTATATATTTGCCTTTACTAGTGGAAATTTCCCTTTCCTATATTTTCTTGTTTCTTATTATAGCCTTTTCTTTTTCACTTAAAGAAGATCCTTCCTTTAACATTTCTTTTAATGTTGGTTAAGTACTGAACTCTTTTAGTTTTTGCTTGTCTGAGAAGTTCTTTATCTCTCCTTCAATTCTGAATGATAACCTTGATGGGTAGAGTATCCTAGCTTGTAGTTTTTTCCTCTCAGCACTCTAACTATATCATGCCACTCCCTTCTGGCCTATGATGTTTCTGCTGAAAAATCAGCTGATAGACTTTTGGGGTTCCCGTGTATGTGATTCTTTGTTTTTCTCTTGCTGCCTTAAATTTTTTCTTTATCTTTAAATTTTGCCATTTTTATTATAATGTGTCTTGGTATGGGTCTCTTTATGTTCATCTTGCTTGGGACTATCTGTGCTTCCTATACCTGGATATCAGTTTCCTTCTTCAGATTAGGGAAATTTTCAGCCATAATTTCATCAAATACATTTTCTACCCATTTCTCTCTCTGTGTCTTTTTTGAGGGGACTCATATAATGTGACTATTAGTATGATTTATGTTGTCACAGAGGTCTCTTAAATTATCTTCATTAAAAAATTATTTTTTCTTTTTGCTGTTCTAATTGAGTGATTTCCACTATTCTATCTCCCAGATCACCTATATGTTCTTCTGTATCACCTGATCTGATGTTAATTCCTTGTAGTGTATTTTTTTAGGTTAATATAATTTTATGTAATTTAACTAATTAATTTAGTATTCTTATATCTGAAAAGTGTTGCTTCTAGTGTATTTTTCATTTCAGTTATTGTATTCTTCAGCTTTGGCTGGTTCTTTCTTTTGTTTATTTTTAACATTTTCTAGTTCTTTGTTGAAGTCCTCACTGTGTTTGTCTATTTTTTCCCAAGTTCAGTTACCATTTTTCTTACTATTTCTTTGAACTCTTTATCAGGTAAGTTATTTACCTCTCTTTAATTAGGGTTTTTTTTCTGGGTTTTTATCTTGTTCCTTCATTTGAAACATGTTCCTCTGTCTTCTCATTTTGTTTAGCTTTCTCTTTTTGTCTCTATGAAATTAGTTGAAATAGTTACCTATCCTGGTCTTGAAGGCATGTCTTTGTGTGGGAGCATTCCTATGCAGTCTGTGTATTCCCAGGTGTTTTGGTGGTAGAGCTGGATCTGAAGTGAGCACAAAGCATGTCTTCTCCGGGGGTGTGCTGGCAGCTGGTGCCTTGGTGAGAGGTATGGCTAGAGATGGATGGGCTTGAGCTAGAGCCAGGTATGAGCCAGGGATTCTCCTGGGCTCAGTAAAAATCTCCACTTTGGTTGGGGGCATGGCCAGGGCCCAAGGGCTTGGAGCTGCTCTACTGAACTGTTTTTTCTCCTTCTTTTGTGCATGTGTGCACACCAGCAATGGCAGTTTCTGCCCTGACTAGGCAGCAGGGCTGGGGCCCAAGCTGGTTCCACTCCTCTGATGCATGCACACACATTGGCTATGGCAGCCTCCTCCTTAGTGGGAAGCAGTTCTGGAGCAGGAGGGACTGAAGCAGGAGGCCAGTGTGGGCTGGAGGGCATGTGGGGCTGTCCTGGCAGGACGGCCAGAGCATGAGGCAGTTTTCAATCTGCTGCCTCTGTGCTGAGACTGGGAGCAAGCAAGTCTGTGCATGCGTTCATTGAGAGAGGAGTCTTGGTTTTTCACAGCCTTCTGTTAAGCCCCACTGGTATTCAAATCAGCTAAGGTGATTTGTCTTCCTGGTGTTAGACCCCACAGCTGGGTTGCCTAATATGTTGCTGGAACCCATCACTCCCCAGGGAGGATCCCCAAGCCTGTGATATCCCCCTCCTCTGTGAGTCACCTGCTAGGGGTGTGGGTCCCGACTACATCACCTCTCCTCCCTCCCTACCATACTCCATATGGTTCTTTCTTTACAGCTTGGTTGTAGGAGAGCCATTCAGGTCATTCTCAGAGAACTTTACTCTATATGTATTTGTAGTTTTGATGTGTTTGTGGTGGGGAGGTGAGCTCAGAATCTTCCTACTCCATTACCTTTATCCCATCAGTCCCACATTCATTTTAAAATCTTAAAATCACTCTCCATCCTTTATGTTAGTCTGAGTTTTCATGTATCAGATTTGCACAAAGTGGATCCACCTGAATCATTTAGAACTATATCAATATAACACTTGAAAAGTGAGTCATCCTTTAACATGTATAATTCATTCCTTTCACCTCTCTAGGTCTTTATAGTTAATAGAGATTCTGTTGTCCTTTATTGTATTGATAATATATAATGATGTTTATATCAAATATCACCTATATAGGTGATGTATAAAGTCCTTTTATGCCATCCTCTGATCTATTTGAATTTATAGTCAAGCTGTACACATAATTATGTACCTCAGATGTAACATAGAAATATTAATGACTTTCATCATCAACTGTTTCTCTTCTGGTGTATTTTTAAAGACTATTATTTGTTTTAGTTTAGACTGTGAGAAAATCCAGAAGTAGGTAAATTTACTCAGAAGAATCACCTTACAAGTTAATGTCTATGTATATTTGATTCGCAACACCAAACCAAAACAACAAATAAACAAAAACAATGAAAAAAATTCTCAAGAGAAAATCTCAAGGGAAAACTTACTTTGGTAGACTTGCCTTGTACACAGTAGGCATACAAAAATATTTGTTAAACTGAATTGAATGCCCTTGTTAAGGGCATTTCTTTGTTGTAATTCTGACACTGATGTTATGATTTGACACTGCTGCGAGTTGGATTTTCTGGAGAGCATATTCAGATAGCAGTTGGTTTATAGGAAGTTTACTAGAGAGTATTCTCAGGGAAAGAGCTAGGAATGGGCAGAGGGAGAAGTCGGTCCACAATTCAGTCTAAAGCAACACTTTAGCCAACCCCTTAGGGAGCTTTGAAGATGGGTTGGCCCTTCTGATTTGTGTCTTATTCTGGCAAGAGAGACCAGACCTTTATAATCTGGCATTGCCCAGTCATTGAATATGGGCTTCCCTGCTCCCTCCTTAGTAATATAGCCTGACCTTGGCCAGGGCAGCTGACTCTAGCTAAGGGCAAATTCTGCAGAGGGTTGACTGCAGAGATAGCAGTACCTCTAGTGGCTGGAGTAATAGGAATAAATCCTGGTACTTTGTAGGGGGATCTGAGAGGTACAGCACTAGATTCTGTATCGACACAATGGCCAGTGAGCTAAATTAAACCAAAATGGAAAAAGGCAGCATTTTGACTTCATCGTTCCTTCTCCACATCCCATCTTTCAATCTCTAATTCTATTAAAGGACAGGCATTTTTTGTTTGTTTCTTTACTTTCAATTCACAGGTAGACTTGCAAGATCTGACTTGGCTAATTATGCTGACAATTTCCTATTCATTATTTCACATAGCAGGGATCCTCTTTGAACCATCAAGCCTGTAAATTTACGATTGCACATTAATCGGTGGAATATAATTGCTAGCTGCTGCCTCTAGGTTTGGGGTTCACTGTACATGCCAGGATGTACACAGTTAGCCCCAAGATTTGCTCAGGAGCACTTGGCCATCCAACAAGAAAAGGAGAATTACAGTAACTGAGAAAATGAACACTTTGGGTCATTATCTTGCTTGTAGCAGTTAGAAACTCTTATCATTGAGTTGCCCTGCTTTGTTTCTCATTAACTGTCCAAAGCATTACTAGGCAAGAAGCTATTTGGCACACATGGAATTTTAGATTGTTTGGGGGTGAGGAAAGTGAACTACAAGAAGAGGAAATGTTAAGTTCTAGTACAGTACAGATTCAGGGCTTGGACTTTTATATTTTTTCATTACATGGGTGAGATGGTAGAACTCAACCTGGGAGTTCTGAAAATCTAAAAGTTTATATACAATTTAGCTATATATACAAAAATGTACATATGTACATTTTTCTTTGCTTTTTTTCCTGAGTGTAGAGTATATAGCTGTCATTAGATGCTTCAAGTGACATATGATACTAAAAAGCTTAGGAGTCTTTACACTAAACATAAAACAAGATAAGGCAGAAAACCCCTCATTCATTCTCTGATTTTAAGCTCTTATCTCTACATCATGCTTAAACTCGTTTTGGACACTCCACAAGTACCTTCTTCAACTTTTCTACAACTCATTCATCACAAGCAAGCCCTAACACTGTTTTCTCTATTTCTGTTAATAATACCACAGTCATTTAATCCTTCAGTCTAGAAATCTAGGCATTAGTTCCTTCTCTTTTCCTTTGTCCCCCACTTCTGAGATCCATATCATGACATGGTTGAAAGACAAAGTTTCTGCTTTCCTAGAAATCTCACTTATCTTGGTGGACTCTTAGTGCACTGTTTCTCATAGTGTTTCATGAAGCCTTGTTCAATGAGAAAGAGTTCTGGGACAGGGTAGTTATAAGGAAGGAGTAGAAAATGTTTCTTTATTATCAAGATAGACAGAAAGAGCCAATGAAGTCTAGTTTGTGGGAAAAATGACTAGATAGCCTTTTTGCTTTGTGGTGGATGGATTAGGAGAGGACCTTTCACAGATCAGTCTGAACCATGCTACCTTAGCTCAGTGATTTTACAGGGGAAGGTACGTGAGCTGGAATCAACCCCAGGTAGGCTGGGTTTGGGAGGTCAATAATCTTTTTTTTTAATTTTACTTTTACTTTTTACTTTTTTTTTGGGCCACACCCGCAGCTTATGGGATCTCAGTTCCCTGATCAGGGATTAAACCTGGGCCCTTGGCAGTGAAAGCATGGAGTCGTGACCACTGGACCACCAGGGAATTCCTGATCAATAATCTTTGAGAAGATTTGCTGTGAACTCTGCTCAGTAGCAATGCTTCATACCTAGAGGGACAAAAGGACCCATTTGAATTCACAATCTGGGGGAAATACAAATGCCTGTTAAGCAAAGTCAGGTCACTCAAGCAAAGGTTTTTTTCCCTAGCAAAGTCAGGCAGATTTTCCTGGTGTATTATGAAGTTTGCCGCACATTCCTGAGCAGGAAGTTGCTCTTCTAAGACCTCCCTTTCTATTTCCTATGTATCCTTACAATGAATTCATCCTTGGAAGCAATTTGTATATCTCTTCCTTGAAACTCTTAAGAATCTGACCTGATGGACTAGTAAAACCTCTCTAGCTGAGAGGAAACATTTCCCTGCCAATGACCTTACAGGTGTTTACTGATGCCAGAGAGTCTAGTTATAAGGTATTAAAGCCTTTTATTCCACAAGGAAGGATGAGGGATAAGGGAGGAAAAGAAGGAAGTCAATTAATATTTATTGGGCATCTATCATGGGACAGGCACTGTACTAAGCCCTTTATTCATATTATCTATTTGTACACATGATCCTACCATCCAAGGTAGAAGTAATTGTCCCAGAAGAGGAAACTAATGCCAGTGAGTTTATGCAACTTGCCTAAAGTCAGTTACCTTTCCCTTAGGGGAATTTGTCATGACTATGACAACCAACATTGTGACCTAGGGCAAGTCACTTAATGTTTGGTGCTTAAGGAAGGCTATAATGACATTTACTTCTATTCTTTTGGTTATATTTAGACCAGTAGGGTAGAGAGTAGAGCCTGGAGCTAGCTATGGAGGAGAGAAGTCTGCTGTAAGGCTGGCTATTTAACTGTTTTCTCTCAGCTCCAAGTCAACTCTCCTATGACTTCTTTGCTAAGGTGGTTCTCTTTTAGGATCTGCCGATAGGGGCACTACAGAGAGACTGGAAAGTGGGAGGAGGAGGGAGAGGACTTCTCTCCCTTTTTACCTATTTCTACAGTGTGAAGTACAATAGTAGGAGGCCCTAGCAGCAAACGTTTGTTCCAACCTCTGATTACTTTCAGCACCCTAAGAACATGTGTCTTCATACCCACTCAGGGGTACCAGCCATAGCAAATGGTGCACCCCCTCTTTAGAGGCCTGAGCACCAACACCAAAGGCTCCTGGTCCAAGCTCATAGGTTCTTGTAAACGCCTCTCTTCCTTCCAGTGTCGTAACTGCTTCCTGCCTGGGCTAACTCAGAGCTCCCCTTTTCCTCTTTTAGTCATCCAACACCTGTTGTAAACAATTCCCTGTATTAAGCCCTTTGTATTTGTTTGCTTATTTTGTTTTTTTGGCCACACTGCGTGGCTTGTGGGATCTTAGTTGCCTGACCAGGGATGGAACCTGGGCCACTGCAGTGAGAGTGCCAAGTCCTAACCACTGGACCGCCAGGGAATTCCCAAGTCCTTTGTATTTTGAAATGTCACAGCGGTTTCTGTTTTCCTGACCAGATTGATTGTGTGTGTTTGTGAGTCTAACTCTGGAGTGGTTACACAGGCAACTGGGAGTACCAAAGGCTGGAGAAAAATAGAACAATCTCTGATCTGGTCCAGCAAACTGCTGGCTGCATCAGAGCATTGTTAGAAGAGGCATCATCTTGACTGAGAAGCTCTTGGAAGAAAATATCTGAATTTCATGTTATCCACAGTAAGAATATCCCTTAATGCATGGAAGTGTGAACTTCAGAGAGACGCTTTAGATGATATGTCTCTTTTTTTAAATTAACATCTTTACTGGAGTATAATTGCTTTACAATGGTGTGTTAGTTTCTGCTTTATAACAAAGTGAATCAGCTATACATAAAGTAAATGCAAAAGGCCACATAGAGGAATCAGGTTTTCATAATGTGGCCTCTTTTCACTGTCAGGCGGTAAAAGAGAATCATTTGCAATTTGATCCCTTTCACTGGCGACACCAGAATAGTCTGCCCTCATGTGTCCAATCTCTCTCTTGCCTTCAGAGAGCTTGGGGTGAGATGCTGTGTAAGATTTGATCCTCTCCCTCCCACCACAAATTACCCAGTTTTTCTTTTTGCTCAAAAGTCATTGAATGCTTGCAACTGCTTTCTAAGGGAACAAATTATGTATTTATTGACATGAGTTAACTGTAGCTTGCTGACAAACAGTATTTCATTTTCAGGAGCAGCTGTCAGACTTTTAAAACATTAAAAGCCCATCAAAAACATTTTAGAAAGTACAGCCAAAACCTTAAAAGTGACTTTCTAAAATCTGTTCTGCTCAGATGTATTCGAGATAATTAACTGGCGTAGTAGTTTTTATATTCTGGGTAGAGGTTTTTCCTTTCTGTTTTTTGTTTTTTTGTTAGTGTGTTTTAGAAGTTTTCATGAAAAAAAAAGAAGTTTTCATGGACATATACTCTTTAAGTTCAACAAACATACATCACGTGAAACAATGAAGATAAAAATGACCATATTACATCGGAAACCTACAAGATATAAAAGGGCAATGAAACCTTCTTCCACATTATGGTGGTGGGGATCACCCTTACTTATCCCTCTCCTTTGCTTAGCATTCTCCTTCACCCTGTCCTCCAACTTTGTTTTCGTGTAGAGCTCTTTGGGAGCTCACCAGATGGAATGATCAAAGGACCCCTAAATGCTAAGCAGTTTGGCATAGAAGAAAAGTCTGGAATTCCAGCTGGATCCCCATTTTCTGAAATGTATTTCATGTAATCTTGTCCTATAGTTACTCCATGAAAATAACATTTCTACAGCCACACACACTGGGGGAGTTAGACATACTATGACCCTCCCTTGGAGATTTAGCACATAAATCACATGTCAAAGACTCTGAGAAGTCTTGCAGTAAAGAAACCCATCTAACTTTGCAGAAGGAAGTAATTTCCACATTTCTGTGACCATGGAGCATCTCTTTCCTTTTACATTTTGTATGGCACAGTAACCCAAACTAATTTTCCTTGGGACACATTTTTGGGCTACTGTGTATAAATGAAAGAAGGAAGATGAAGACTTTTAAAGGTCCTTCAACAAGTGAAGCCTGAAGAAAGATTAGATTTAGTCATATATACTTTCTGAAAAATAGAAGACATCTTAGGTCAGTAAGGACTATCTGTTGAAAGAGCTAGGAGAACAGTTTCAAAGACGTTTAAAGCAAAAAAGAGAATTTAATATTTCATAATGCTGAAAAATCCAGGGTAGATGTGGCTTCAGACACTGCTAAAATCAGGGATCAAGCAGTTTTCCTCCACCTCCAGTGCCACCTTTATGCTCAGCATTCTTGTACAGTCTCTGGAAGCTCATTCTGTCTAATTGCTGGGGCACGAAATCTGCAGAATCTCCATCCTTTCCTGTTTTCAGGATAGAGCCCCCTTCTTTGGTGGAACTAGTAATGGAGACCCTTTCAGGACAAGTGAATTGAGAGGGGAGGCAGTGTGGACTCTTAAAAGGAAACAGAGAATTGCTTCTATAAGAAGAGGAAATGGATGCTGGGGGAGGCACACAATCAAAATGTCAAAATAATAATCTAGTGCATCTCCCTGGCCTGTTTTTTTGCTGTTCTAACAGGAAAAACAAAACAAAACAAAACACCTTTAGAATGTGTGCTGAAGATGTGTGTGCTTATCTGAGTGACAGGAGAAGGGGAGAAGCCTGGAGTGTTGACCAGATTCCCATACTGTGCTGGAACAGATTGGAAAGAGATCCTGGTTAGAAGCAATCACTGGTGGAGCAGAAAGGGAAGCAGAAGCACTTAGAAAAGAATGTGTTTAACCATTAAAAACCCCTTGACTGGAAATGTGGTCCTAGTAGTTTGCACTAGCAGGAGCCCCCAGAGTCAAGGAAAGAAGAAGCTAAAGAAGACAGAGAAGGAAAAAGGAAGCCCACGATTGGCCCTTATAGAATATCATTCCTTTGGTTGCCATCCCCATCCCAGTGTCTATTCCCTTACAATTTTTCATCACTTAGAGGGTTACCCCAGCTCTTCACTTTGCCAGTCCTTCTCTCCCTTCCGTATCACCAAGATTCTGTCACTACAAATGATCACATAGCCCCTGACCTCTGTGGCTTGCATCTAGGAATCTCCTTATTTCTGGTGCCTGGTGAGAAGTGGGATGTAAATTATTATTTATTGTAAATAGGGAAGATACTTTCCTTGCAATTCAAGGTGGGATTCTGAGTGAGCTCCCTCTCTCTACTCACATCAGTACTTTGTATGTATTGAAGTTCAATGTGTGTGTGTGTGTGAGTGAATTTTGATGCTTTTATGACGTGTTGCCCACAACCCCTCAGAGACTGGCTCCTCCCACCCTTCCAGCTTCCTTTCTCACCAGTCCAAACTTACACTTTATGCTCTGTCAATGCAACCTCCCAAAGTTCTCCAGGCATTCCTCTGCTGTGTACCACTGTCTTGGGTTAGGTTCCCTGGAAACAGCCTGAGATGGAGATTCTTGTGCCGGTGTTTGACTGAGGAACTGCGTTCAGGAGAAACCTGGAATGGAGTGAGGGAAGCAGAATAGGACAGGGAAAGAAGTCAGGCCAAGATGTGGGTTCAGCTGATCCTATGGGGAGCTCTTGGAGCATGAATTATACCACAAAGTTTTTCTGCCTTGAGGTGAGCAGCCTAGCCTCTTATATCTCCATATCAGTGTATCATTGGCAGTGGGCCACTTTTGGAAAGGGCAGTAACTCCCAGCCATTCCCAGGCGAGCTCCTTCCCAAAGGTTGTGAGACCAATTCTCAGAAGAATGCAACTGGGAGCTCTTAACGACCCATCCTCAGAGCAGCTGAGAGATCTACTACAATGACTCCAAGTGTTCACTTACACAATTCACTCCATGAAAAATCATCAGCCCCTCCTCCTGTATTACTGCCAGAAAACTTGCCTTAATACAGTGGTTTTCAAACCTTACGGTGCATCAGAATCACCATCTTAAAACTCAGATGGCTGACTCCCACCCTCAGAAATTCTGATTCAGCTCTGGGGTGGAGCCCTGTAATGAGTAATTCTAACAAGTTCTCAGATGCTGTTGGTATGAAGCCCATATATTTTGAAGATCAGTAACTTAATAAATTCTTTACATCCTTCATGACTCAACTGAGCTATCATGTCCTTTAGGAAACCTTTCTCTTCATTCATACCCTCATCACCCCTCCCCATCTTGATCAGTACCCTTTTTGCTTCACTAACACTCTGTGCACTTATCACACTGCACTGGAATTTTATTTGGGAGAGTCTTTGCTCCAGGTGGTAGGCGGAGGGATATGAGGAGTCCATGAGTAGAGTGAAGGATGATACATGTTTAGACTTCCAAGGAAGAGCTTTGAATGGATTTCCCATAAAAATAAATTCTGTCTTGTTACCTTGCAAATCCTTGAGGACAGCACTCTGTCTTATTCATCTTAATATACCTGGCTCTTAGAACCTCACCTGATGCCTTGTAGGAGTTCCAGTTCAGGTTTGTTGAATTAAACAATATCAATCTTGTTTAGGGTTGATTTCATGGGAAAATACGTTGAACTTACATAAGTCAAATACTTACATAAATTAAAATATGTTTAAATTACCTATGGGAAAATATGTCAACCTAGAATAAACTTTTTGAAACTAATTTATGTTTTAGTTGAGGGTTGCCATCTCTAGTATGCTGTGTCTATCCCTAAATGTACAGAAAAAGGCATTAACCTGACTTTTCATACACACACAAATGAGCCACTTCCAAAAACAAGCACCATGTCTCGACCAACATTTACTCAATTCATGAACCTGTAATTTGCTTTTGGAAAAATCATCTCATAAAATGATGATGACTTGAGGTTTAAGAAATCTGGTGCAGAGTTAGAAAAAAAGTAAACTTTGTGGCAACACTGTAAAGAACAAACTGTAAACTGCATTTAGTGTCAGTAGCTGTTAAATGCAAGCATTTACTGTAGCAGACAGTCTTCCTTTAGAAAACACAGAAGGGTAAGCTGTGACAAAGTGAGAGAGTGGCATGGACATATATACACTACCAAACGTAAAATAGATAGCTAGTGGGAAGCAGCCGCAGAGCACAGGGAGATCAGCTCGGTGCTTTGTGACCACCTAGAGGGGTGGGACAGGGAGGGTGCAAGGGAGGGAGGTGCAAGAGGGAAGAGATATGGGAATATATGTATAACTGATTCACTTTGTTATAAAGCAGAAACTAACACACCATTGTAAAGCAATTATACTCCAATAAAGATGTTAAAAAAAAAAAGAAAACACAGGCCAATGACAGAAGATAGGCGCCATTCTCAGTGAACGTATGAGAGTTCTCTCCAAGAAGAAACATAATAATTGGGGAGAAAATTAGCAAAAGGTGACTTTGGAAGAGTGGCTAGAGAGTATATAATGTAACGACTGTTCAGGTGTATATTCATCAAAGGTGTTGACATAGTTCTCTAATTAGCTAATATGTAAAACATTGTTTTAAGGAAATGGTGCTTCTGAAAAGTACCAGAGGCAAGAGGGTATGGAGTGGTTGCCGTTAAACCTCTTTGCTAATTGGACATGCCAGCTACTCCTATACCATTAATCTGCAGGCTTACCTGACAGGCTAAACAGCCTGAGCTAACCAAACATTTAGAATTAATGTGTTTACTTTAAGAAACACAAAGTCTGATACAATTAGCATCCAAAATCATGGAGGCTCCAGAATTTAATGTTGGAGGTTTTTCTTTCTTTCTTTTTCTAATTTATACTCCAGTGTTTACAGAACCTAATTAACGATGAAGAGATGTAATTTTTTTTTTTTTGTCTTGGAGGCTGAAAACAAAAAATTGGGTTAAAATTATGAAGCTACTCTGACATGATATATGAAGCGCTCTGAATGATGCCTAGGGATGAGTAGAGAAGAAAAACACTTGAGTAAGTAAACAGAGTTTATGAGACTTGTTTATGCCAGGAAAGCAGGATGAATATTCCTGACTAAAAGTTAATTAACTATTTTGACTCAGTGAGCCAATTTGTCGTCTTAAACTTTGATTCATTAACTGCAAACTGAGACGTTTGCATGTTCCTTGGTGTACTCGTAGACTGAGTTTGTGTTAAATGGTGCTGTGTCTGTTCTTTCCAAGTGAAACTAACCGAAAAGGCTATTATACCGAAAGTAAGACTTTTTAAGTGGCAGTAAGTAGATGGGTACTCTTTCAGAGCAATGCCTAAAGACTGTATGGCTTAATTGCAAAGCTAATCAACCCTTATTAAGTAAAACAAGGGTATATTCAGGATTTTTCAGTCTGCACATTGAATGGGGCATGGGAGTTGCCCAGTTGGTGATTCTAAAGTCTTAAAACTTGTGAACTTACCAGCAATACCTCTTCAGGTTTTGCCACTTGGAGACTGTAATTTAGAAAAAAATCTGTTGTGATGAGAAAATAAATCTCCATTTGTCAAGATATTGGCTTCGTTTCTAATTATGACATGTTTTGTGAAAGCCTGTTTGCTGTGTATGGAGTATCTTTGAGCTCATGAACGGGCAAATGAAAAGAGAAGCACTTAGGATAAAAGAATCCCTACCATACTCCTAGGATAATGATCTTTAAAGTTATAATCACAGCTGCAGAAGATGTTTGAGAAGTCAGAGTATGTGTTTATAAAATGGAAAGTTTGGACACAGCCATACACGCATGCATGACTAACTCTGTATCATAAGACATATTTGAGAATATTTGTGAAAATTCATGTAACTTAGGTAAATTGAGTCTTTAAACCTTGATCCAAATAGAAATAAAGGAAACGTTATTCTTCTTCCACAGTGAAGCATATGGACTTTGTCTTGCACTGGCTCTCTGTCCCTAGTGTGAAAGACAGAGAGCATTCTGCCCCTCTCTGTGAGAAGCCTTTTCATGTGTGAGGATTTTAAACATGGACTTGAACATGGACTAGACCATAAGTTCATGAAAGTAGGGTCTTTGTATGTACATAACTGTATATCCAGTATCTGGAATAATGCTTATGGAATGAATAAAGGAATGAATGAGTGAACGAATAAATGAATGAAGGCCTCAGGGCATTTTAAATATACTGAGGAGATTATAGTGTTGTTTTGGTAAAATTAATAACGAGTTAATCTGTGTTTCTCCAGGGATTTAGATATTGTGTGCATGGGCAGTAAAGAAGTAACTAAGCATAGAGTGTGTGGTCAGATGGGTCAAAATCTTTGCTGTTACTTACAGTGTAAGTAACAAATAGCTTTGGGCAAGCTATTTGATCTCTCTAAATCTTAATTTTATCATTTATAATTTAAGGTTTATAATGATAATATCTGTCTCATAGACTCATTGAGGAATTTTTTCATTGAGAAATAAAAAAGGTAATGTTTGTAAAGTGCCTTGCAGAGTACCTGCTTCTTAGCTGTACTTTATGAAGAATTGATGAAGCTGCCATGTGGTTATTAATCCAAAAATGGAAATTGTCCCAAAAGAGAGTCAGAAAATATCAGTATTTACAGCTGAGGCTCTATAAAGACAGGAAAATTCAGCTAGTAGAAATTTACAAAATGAATTTTGCATTTCCAAAGATTCCAACTTGTGATTTATACTGATAATGAGTTAAATTCATGCCTGCTGTTTTGACTCAAGAAGAAACATGAAAGTTGGGCAAATTGAATGTCTCATTACGTAAAATGAATATAAACATGTCTGACATTAGAACGAATATCAAGAACATCACCAAAAATGGGCAGAGCCATTATTCAGATTAACTGTCCCAAAGTTATAGTTATCAGCAAGATAGTCACAATGGTGAAATAGAATTTTTTTCAAAGTTCCTGAGATGTTAAACTTCATCATAGGATAGAGTGGTTGTGCGTGTGCGCACGTGCATGTGCAAGCATATGCGCGAGTGAGGGGGTGGGGGGAGAGGAGGAGAAAGAAGGGTGAGAGAGAAGTGGGGGAGAGGGAGACAGACAGAGACAAAGAAAGGCTTTGGGTGGATGAATGCCTAAAATTTTCCATTGGCCATAGTAGAAAGTTTGGAGGCTAGACCCTGATGGAGAATATAGTACAAGACAGGAATACTCTACCATTCACAAAGCAGTTTCACATGTTATCATAAGTAATGAGGGCTGCAACCTTATATAGGACATGCTTTTAATCCTTGTAACTTGGCACCAGGCAGTCTATCTTTGGTCCAGAGTGGGTACCTGTAAGTTCTCTGCGGAAGGAGAAAAGGGAGGATTGTCCTTCATTTCTTCCAGCGGGGTTATCTCCATGGGTGATTCTCTTGCCACTTCATCACCTAATTAAAGGTATCATGACAGGTTGCTATTGCTTGGGATAGTTGTGGTGGCTGACCACTGTGATTTACTCATTATTGTCAGCCAAAAGAAACACAGACACACACACACAAACACACACACACACAGAATGCTAGAAGAAGATTTAAGCAGCTATTTAAAAAAAAAATTGTGGTGAAAAACACATAACATAAAATTTACCATTTTAACCTTTTTTTTAACTTTTGAATTTTATTTTATTTATTTTTTTATATAGCAGGTTCCTACCAGTCATCAGTTTTATACACATCAGTGTATACATGTTAATCCCAATCGCCCAATTCATCACACCACAAACCCCACCCCCCATGGCTTTCCCCCCTTGGTGTCCATACATTTGTTCTCCACATCTGTGTCTCAACTTCTTCCCTGCAAACCGGTTCATCTGTACCATTTTTCTAGGATCCACAATATGCGTTAATATATGATATTTGTTTTTCTCTTTCTAACTTACTTCACTCGGTATGACAGTCTCTAGATCCATCCATGTCTCAACAAATGACCCAATTTCGTTCCTTTTAAGGGCCGAGTAATATTCCATTGTATATATGTACCACAACTTCTTTATCCATTGGTTTGTCGATGGGCATTTAGGTTGCTTCCATGACCTGGCTATTGTAAATAGTGCTGCAATGAACATTGGGGTGCATGTGTCTTTTTGAATTATGGTTTTCTCTGGGTATATGCCCAGTAGTGAGATTGCTGGATCATACGGTAATTCTATTTTTAGTTTTTTAAGGAACCTCCATACTGTTCTCCATAGTGGCTGTATCAATTTACACTCCCACCAACAGTGCAAGAGGGTTCCCTTTTCTCCACACCCTCTCCAGCATTTGTTGCTAGTAGATTTTCTGATGATGCCCATTCTAACTGGTGTGAGGTGATAACTCATTGTAGTTTTGATTTGCATTTCTCTAAAAATTAGTGATGTTGAGCAGCTTTTCATGTGCTTCTTGGCCATCAGTATGTCTTCTTTGGAGAAATGTCTATTTAGGTCTTCTGCCCATTTTTGGATTGGGTTGTTTGTTTCTTTAATATTGAGCTGCATGAGCTGTTTATATATTTTGGAGATTAATCCTTTGTCCGTTGATTTGTTTGCAAATATTTTCTGCCATTCTGAGGGTTGTCTTTTCTTCTTGTTTATGGTTTCCTTTGCTGTGCAAAAGATTTTAAGTTTCATTAGGTCCCATTTGTTTATTTTTGTTTTTATTTCCATTACTCTAGGAGGTGGATGGAAAAAGATCTTGCTGTGATTTATGTCATAGAGTGTTCTGCCTATGTTTTCCTCTAAGAGTTTTATAGTGTCCGGTCTTACATTTAGGTCTCGAATCCATTTTGAGTTTATTTTTGTGTATGGTTTTAGGGAGTGTTCTACTTTCATTGTTTTACATGTAGCTGTCCAGTTTTCCCAGCACCACTTATTGAAGAGACTATCTTTTCTCCATTGTATATCCTTGCTTCCTTTGTCATAGATTAGTTGACCATAGGTGCGTGGGTTTATCTTGGGGCTTTCTATCTTGTTCCATTGATCTATGTTTCTGTTTTTGTGCCAGTACCGTATTGTCTTGATTACTGTAGCTTTGTAGTATAGTCTGAAGTCAGGGAGTCTGATTCCTCCAGCTCCATTTTTTTCCCTCAAGACTGCTTTGGCTATTCGGGGTCTTCTGTGTCTCCATACAAATTTTAAGATTTTTTGTTCTAGTTCTGTAAAAAATGCCATTGGTAATTTGATAGGGAATGCATTGAATCTGTAGATTGCTTTGGCTAGTATAGTCATTTTCACAATATTGATTTTCCAGTCCAAGAACATGGTATATCTCTCCATCTGTGTTGTCATCTTTAATTTTTTTTATCAGTGTCTTATACTTTTCTGCCTACAGGTCTTTTGTCTCCCTAGGTAGGTTTATTCCTAGGTATTCTATTCTTTTTGTTGCAATGGTAAATGGGAGTGTTTCCTTAATTTCTCTTTCAGATTTTTCATCATTAATGTATAGGAATGCAGGAGATTTCTGTGCATTAATTTTGTATTCTGCAACTTTACCAAATTCATTGATTAGCTCTAGTAGTTTTCTGGTGGCATTTTTAGTATTCTCTATGTATAGTATCATGTCATCTGCAAACAGTGACAGTTTTACTTCTTCTTTTCCAATTTGGATTCCTTTTATTTCTTTTTCTTCTCTGATTGCCATGGCCAGGACTTCCAAAACAATGTTGAATAATAGTGGTGAGAGTGGACATCCTTGTCTTGTTCCTGATCTTGTGGACATGCTTTCAGTTTTTCACCATTGAGAATGATGTTTGCTGTGGGTTTGTCATATATGGCCTTTATTATGTTGAGGTGGGTTCCCTCTATGCCCATTTTCTGGAGAGTTTTTATCATAAATCGGTATTGGATTTAGTCAAAAGCTTTTTCTGCATCTGTTGAGATGGTCATATGGTTTTTATTCTTCAGTTTGTTAATATGGTGTATCACATTGATTGATTTACTTATATTGAAGAATCCTTGCATCCCTGGGATAAATCCCACTTGATCATGGTGTATGATCCTTTTAATGTGTTGTTGGATTCTGTTTGCTATTATTTTGTTGAGAATTTTTGCATCTATATTCATCACTGTTATTGGTCTGTAATTTTCTTTTTTTGTAGTCTGGTTGTCTGGTTTTGGTCTGGTTTTGGTATCAGGGTGATGGTGGCCACATAGAATGAGTTTGGGAGTGTTCCTTCCTCTACAATTTTTTGGAAGAGTTTGAGAAGGATGGGTGTTAGCTCTTCTCTAAATGTTTTATAGAATTCACCTGTGAAGCCATCTGGTCCTGGACTTTTGTTTGTTGGAAGATTTTTAATCACAGTTTCAATTTCATTACTTGTGATTGGTCTGTTCATATTTTCTGTTTCTTCATGGTTTAGTCTTGGAAGGTTATAACTTTCTGAGAATTTGTCCATTTCTTCTAGGTTGTCCAATTTATTGGCATAGAGTTGCTGGTAGTAGTCTCTTAGGATGCTTTGTATTTCCATGGTGTCTGTTGTAACTTCTTCTTTTTCATTTCTAATTATATTGATTTGAGTCCTCTCCCTCTTTTTCTTGATGAGTCTGGGTAATGTTTTATCAATTTTGTTTATCTTCTCAAACAACCAGCTTTTAGTTTTATTGATCTTTGCTATTGTTTTCTTTGTTTCTATTTCATTTATTTCTGCTCTGATCTTTATGATTTCTTTCCTTCTGCTAACTTTGGGTTTTGTTTGTTCTTCTTTCTCTAGTTCCTTTAGGTGTAAGGTTAGATTGTTTATTTGTTTATTGTTTCTTGAGGTAGGCTTGTATAGCTATAAACTATAGCTTCCCTCTTAGAACTGCATTTGCTGCATCCCACAGGTTCTGGATCGTCGTGTGTTCATTGTCATTTGTGTCTAGGTATTTTTTTTTATTTCCTCTTTGATTTCTTCAGTGATCGCTTGGTTATTTAGTAATGTATTGTTTAGCCTCCATGTGTTTGTATTTTTTACATTTTTTCCCTGTAATTGATTTCTAATCTCATAGCGTTGTGGTCAGAAAAGATGCTTGATATGATTTCAATTTTCTTAACTTTACTGAGGCTTGATTTGTGACCCAAGATGTGATCTATCCTGGAGAATGTTCCGTGTGCACTTGAGAAGAAAGTGTAATCTGCTGTTTTTGGATGGAATGTCCTAAAAATATCAATTCAATCTGTCTGGTTTATTGTGTCATTTAAAGCTTCTGTTTTCTTATTTATTTTCATTTTGGATAATCTGTCCATTGATGTAAGTGAGGCATTAAAGTCCCCCACTCTTATTGTGTTACTGTCGATTTCCTCTTTTAGAGCTGTTAGCAGTTGCCTTATATATTGAGGTGGTCCTATGTTGGGTGCATATATATTTATAATTGTTATATCTTCTTCTTGGATTGATCCCTTGATCATTATGTAGTGTCCTTTCTTGTCTCTTGTAACATTCTTTATTTTAATGTCTATTTTATCTGATATGAGTATTGCTACTCCAGCTTTCTTTTGATTTCCATTTGCATGGAATATCTCTTTCCATCTCCTCACTTTCAGTCTGTATGTGTCCCTAGATCTGAAGTCAGTCTCTTGTAGGCAGCATATATATGGGTCTTGTTTTTGTATCCATTCAGCAAGCCTGTGTCTTTTGGTGGGAGCATTTAATACATTCACATTTAAGGTAATTATCGATATGTATGTTTGTATGACCATTTTCTTAATTGTTTTGGGTTTGTTTTTGTAGGTCCTTTTCTTCTTTTGTGTTTCCCACTTAGAGGAGTTCCTTTAGCATTTGTTTTAGAGCTTGTTTGGTGGTGCTGAATTCTCTTAGCTTTTGGTTGTCTGTAAAGCTTTTGATTTCTCCATTGAATCTGAATGAGATCCTTGCTGGGTAAAGTAATCTTGGTTGTAGGTTCTTCCCTTTCATCACTTTAAGTATATCATGCCACTCCCTTCTGGCTTGTAGAGTTTCTGCTGAGAAATCAGCTGTTAACCTTATGGGAGTTCTTTGTATGTTATTTGTTGTTTTTCCCTTGCTGCTTTCAATAACTTTTCTTTGTCTTTAATTTTTGCCAATTTGATTACTATGTATCTCGGCATGTTTCTCCTTGGGTTTATCCTGTATGAGCCTCGCTGCTCTTCCTGGACTTGGGTGGCTATTTCCTTTCCCATGTTAGGGAAGTTTTTGACTATAATCTCTGCAAATATTTTCTCAGGTCCTTTCTCTTTTCCTTCTGGGACCCCTAAAATGCGAATGTTGTTGCGTTTAATGTTGTCCCAGAGGTCTCTTAGGCTGTCTTCATTTCTTTTCATTCTTTTTTCTTTATCATGTTCTGCAGCAGTGAATTCCACCATTCTGTCTCCAGGTCACTTATCCGTTCGTCCGCCTCAGTTATTCTGCTATTGATTCCTTCTAGGGTAGTTTTCATTTCAGTTATTGTATTGTTCATATCTGTTTGTTTTTTAATTCTTCTAGGTCTTTGTTAAACATTTCTTGCATCTTCTTGATCTTTGCCTCCATTCTTTTTCTGAGTTCCTGGATCATCTTCACTATCATTATTCTGAATTCTTTTTCTGGAAGGTTGCCTATCTCCACTTCATTTAGTTGTTTTTCTGGAGTTTTATCTTGTTCCTTCATCTGGTACATAGCCCTCTGCCTTTTCATCTTGTCTATCTTTCTGTGAATGTGGTTTTTGTTCCACAGGCTGCAGGATTGTAGTTCTTCTTGCTTCTGCTGTCTGCCCTTTGGTGGATGAGGCTATCTAAGAGGCTTGTGTAAGTTTCCTGATGGGAGGGACTGGTGGTGGGTAGAGCTGGGTGTTGCTTTTGTGGGCAGAGCTCAGTAAAACTTTAATCCACTTCTCTGCTTTGGGTGTGGCTGAGTTCCCTCCCTGTTGGTTGTTTGGCCTGAGGCAACCCAACACTGGAGCCTACCTGGTCTCTTTGGTGGGGCTAATGACAGACTCTGGGAGGGCTCACGCCAAGGAGTACTTCCCAGAACTTCTGCTGCCAGCGTCTTTGTCCCCATGGTGAGCCACAGCCACCCCCCACCTCTGCAGGAGACCCTCCAACTGTAGCATGTAGGTCTGGTTCAGTCTCCCCTGGGGTCACTGCTTCTTCCCCTGGGTCCCAATGCGCACACTACTTTGTGTGTGCCCTCCAAGAGTGGAGTCTCTGTTTCCCCCAGTCCTGTTGAAGTTCTGCAATCAAATCCCACTAGGCTTCCAAGTCTGATTCTCTAGGATTTCCTCCTCCCGTTGCCAGACCCCCAGGTTGGGAAGCCTGACATGGAGCTCAGAGCCTTCACTCCAGTGGACTTCTGTGGTATAAGTGTTCTCCAGTCTGTGAGTCACCCATTCAGCAGTTATGGGATTTGATTTTACTGTGATTGCACCCCTCCTACCGTCTCATTGTGGCTTCTCCTTTGTCTTTGGATGTGGGGTATCATTTTTTTTTTTTTTTTTTTTTTTTTTGCAGTACATGGGCCTCTCACTCTTGTGGCCTCTCCCGTTGTGGAGCACAGGCTCTGGACGTGCTGGCTCAGCAGCCATGGCTCACAGCCCTGCCTCTCCACAGCATGTGGGATCTTCCCAGACTGGGGCACGAACCCGTGTCCCCTGCATTGGCAGGCGGACTCTCAACCACTGCGCCACCAGGGAAGCCCGTGGTTTATCTTTTTTGGTGAGTTCCAGTGTCTTTCTTTCGATGATTGTCCAGCAGTTAGTTGTGATTCTGGTGTTCTTACAAGAGGGAATGAGAGCACGTCCTTCTACTCTGCCATCTCGGTTCCTCTACCCCATTTTAACCATTTTTAAATGGTTAAGAACTTTAAAACAGTTTAGTCATGTTAAATATATTCACATTGTTGTGCAGGATATTTCCAGAATTTGTTTATCTGTAAAACTGAAACTCTATAACTCTTGAACAACAACTCCCCATTACCCTCTCCCCCAGCCCCTGGAAATAATTTATATTTCTGTTTCTATGAGTTTGACTACTTCAGATACCTCATATAAGTGGAATCATACAACATTTGGTTTATTTTACTTTGCATAAAGTCCTCAAGGTTAATCCAGGATTTCTGTCTTTTTTTAGGGCTGAATAATATTTCATTATATGTATGTACCATGTGTTCTTTATCCATTCATTGATCAATGGACATTTAGGTTACTTCCACCTGTTGGCTCTTGTGAATAATGCTGCGATGAACGTGGTTGTAGAAATATCTTGGTGATCCTGCCCAAGCAGCTATTTAGTCAAGGTTCCTGGGGATTAAATCCAAACCAGATAGAATGGAGATACTAACATGAGAAAGTAGTCATTGCTTGCTTTAATCTAGCAAATTCTTTCCTATTGATTAAAAAGTATGTAGGACCTCACTGTGCCAATCTGTATTATCCCTAAATGGATGTTTTTTTTATGCAGAAATGCAGCCTCTTTGCTTCTCACAGCACCCACCCCCATTTTCTCGCATCTTAGCTCTTATTACTTTGATGCTTCTGAAGTTTCTGCTTTGTGTTCCCCCTTTTCCTAGGGTTTTATCTTTCCTTCTGTATCAGACAAGTCCACAGCATCCTCTTGCATCCGTGAAATTTTTCCCTTTTCCCATGTGTATCTGAGTGCTAGGCATTCACTCCTGTATCTGTTTGTGCTGTTTTGAGCTGCAAGTGTGGAGATAAGGAGGAAGAAAGTAGGGATGATCATCACTCTGATTGCAGTAGGCTCTTTAGTCTTCAGTTGTACTTAAATAGATAAAAAATGAATAAAGGGCTCAGTGAATGGTTACATGACACCTTGTGTTGTTGGGTTTCTGTTGAGCTGATTTGTAAATTGGTTGGTCAGTGTTTGAGCAGTACTTGCAAAGGGCTGTTTATTAAGCAGAGACTTGGGATTCAAGTTGGTGCCCATATCCTTGTCCTGATTTCATATAGGAGCAGCATAAGTTTATACATGTGCAGTGAGGATTAGGAGCTTCAGCTATACTGGAGAGGATTGGCAGGGCCAGTGATCAAGGCAATGGAAGCCAGCTTGGCAGAGAGGTTCAGTGGGGCGATTTGTGCCATCATTCCTTAGGGTGAAAGTACATAAGAAAAGGCAACAGAGATCAAGAACAAAGAGTTAGAGACCAGGGCAAATGGATGTGTGCAGAGAGAGGTCAAAACTAGGCAAGCTGTTTGGACATCAGGAATGGGACCAAAGCAGCAAGAACTGAGGTATTTACAGAGCTCATGGATTAATAATATTAACAGAACTAGTAAGAGTTACTTTTTTTGCCTACTTAATCTGTGCCAGATACTGTTAAGTATTTTTATACATCGTGTCATTTAATCCTTCCTACAACCCTATGAGGTAGCTTCTATTATTACCTTCATTTTACAAATGAGGAAACTAAATCTCAGAGAGATTAAGATTAAGGATACAATTAGTAAATGGAAGAGTTAGTTTTCAGACTCAACACTGCTTTCTGGCTGTAAGCAGGCATGAACTGGACTGAGGGAATAAGGGGTAAGTACAATGTCACTTATCTCTCTGTAATGAGCCTTGTAATACATTTTATGGTGTGTAGCAGGTATCATTTATCATTTGATTACAATTCAGTCAATGGCTTTATTTGGATAAGTGATATTTCAACTTAGTTTCCTTCAAATTCAATAGTTATTTCTGTATAATCAAACAAAAAAAGGATGTAGGACTGGAAACCTTAAGTTTTGAATTTTTGAGAGACTCTGTTTCCGAATACTTCATCCTCAATTGCAGTCCCATACTTACCAAAATTATCTTAAATTCCTGTTCAAAAATATTGTCACTGTGGAGAGAGGTATTAGCATTAACTGATGAATATATATATATATATTTGTGTGTGTGTGTGTGTGTGTGTGGTACGCGGGCCTCTCACTGTTGTGGCCTCTCCCGTTGTGGAGCACAGGCTCCGGACGCGCAGGCTCAGCGGCCATGGCTCACGGGCCCAGCCACTCTGAAGCATGTGGGATCTTCCCGGCCCGGGGCACGAACCCGTGTCCCCTGCATCGGCAGGTGGACTCTCAACCACTGTGCCACGAGGGAAGCCCCTAACTGATGAATATTTTAAGAGTTAGAAACATCTGGCTTCCCAGCCAGATTTTTTGTTTTAATTTTTCAATCATATATCTGGTATGAAAGTTTCAAAGAAAGAGATATTGGAACAGTGATCTGAGACTTTGAAACTTGAGAAAGAATCTCTCCTTGGAAGGAGGAATGGCGAGACTGCAAATGTGGAAGGGCAGGGACTGGGTGGGATGGAAAGAATGTTAGATTTTGTGCCAAAAGATTTAGGTTTATGTTTGTGCCCTGCTGACTCCAAACCTGAAACTGAGAATGGTAATGTCACATTTTCAGAGTTATTGTGCAGTTCAAATGAAATAATGTTATATGAGTGTACTTTATAAAATGTAAATTTAGTAAAGCAAATAGTAGGCATGCATTGTCACAACCAAGTTTCTAAAACTTTTTTTTTTATGCACAACAATGATTCTAGGATTTATTCAAAGAGTCAAGAGAAGTTCCCAGAGCAACTAAGCATAGCTTGAAATGGGGATAGTTCATTTGGTAAGATATTTGGTGAGGATGGGACAAGACATTAGACCTTCTCTTGGAGACAGACAATTTCAAATTCACCTACATTCAATTTGAGCGGCTGGAGCTTCAAGTTTCAGAAGTGACTTCCAAGACCCACGAGAGGGAGCTCATGCACTTCTTAGGCACTGCTGGTTAGCTTTCCAATATCTCATTCAAAACAGGCAGTAGTTTGGGAGGTGAGGTGTGATGGAGAAAATGGATCATGAGAAATGAACTCCTTCAAGAAAAATCTTTGGGAGATGCAGACTTAATTTCTTTACTGTGTTTGAAAGCTCTTGAGAAAATTCTGGCCAGAATCCTTTAAAGGAGAAGGAACTGCTGCTACCATTTTAGATGAATCTTTCTGGCTTAACACCCATTGCAAATATTCTCTTCCTGAAGAAGAGCACTGAGAAATGATGATCCAGTAGAAATGATGTCCAACTCCACTTAGCCCAGGCAGCTTTGCAAGGCAACCAGGAATATCACAGTTTTGGCATTTGTGATCACAGCCTGTTTCAGTTAAACATTCAGGGAGCAAGGAGTCCATGCCCACACATTTAAACAAATGTTGATTGCCTTAAGTGTGTGTGTGTGTGTGTGTGTGTGTGTGTGTGAGATGGGGGGGTAGGATTGGAAGGCAGCATGGAACAGTGGCAGTGGAGAAGTCCTCAGTTTTTATATTTTTCAATTTATGATGTGGCACATTTCTAAGGGCTACAAAACATGACCAAAGGAGAGATGTCTAAAAAGCACTAACCCCTCTGCTTGTGAAGCAACACAGCCAATGGAAGAGATGAGTTTTTGGCTCACCCATACCTTGTTATAAATATTATATTACAATAGAAAAGTAGATTCAGTTATAAATTCAGTCAATGTATTGTTGATATAAGCATTAATCATTTTATGGAATGCTTATTTTCCAGATGAACTTTGTGTAAACTGCGTTGTTATACATGAAATGGAATTTTATCCTTCAATCTTATAATAAAATTGGAAATGTATTTTGCTATACACATTTTTGGCCCAATACCTAATAAAATTACTAAGGCAGTAAATTAAAAAAAATCAAACAATTAAAGGAAAATAATGCTTGTTTTGACCAATAATTAACAAGAAAATATTTTACTATCTATTAGTAAATCAGTAATAAAACAACCACAAAATGCCAATTCACAGGGTTACAGTTTAAATTGAGATGGAATGAGGTCAGGTTGTTACCAGGAAAGGCCACTGGCTGTCTCCCGAAGGATCTACACAGGGGGTAGTCATTGTCTGCAAAATCAGAAACTGGCTTGGATAACCCTTTTGAAGTGACTCCATTTTGCAAGGATTAACTAATGCTTGAATTAAAAAAAAAAGAGAAATGTAACTTGCATTTTCAAGTCACCATGACTAGAAAATTATTTTCTAATAGGAAAAACTCCAAGGGAAGTTACATTTAAACAGAAGGTTGATTTGTGTGAGATCAAAATACAAGGGCTGATTTAAATCATTTGAGGGTTTTTCCCAGGTAAGCTGTTTTGAGTCACTGTTCCTTCCTGCAGGGATAGTTTTTCCAACGGGATAAAAATATTCATTCCCCGGGGGCCAACATCCTCTTCTCTAAACTCTTTGGGGATGGTGACTAAGGCATAGCTTTTGCCCTCATGGGATTTCCAGTCGAGTGGGGGAGTAGACAGTAAACAGGTAGTGAATTAAATATTATGATGAGGGTGCTATGAGATGACATAAGAAAAGGGTATTTCACCCAGCCAGAGGATAGGGAAGGGTCAAGGAATACTTCAGAGGAAAACAACATGAGCTAAGTCCTTGATTTATCTGGAGAACTGCATGGAGTTAATAGACACCTGTCTTTAAGGATGTCTCAAATCCAGTTGGCAACAACTTTTACCTTCCATGTGATTTAGGATGTAAGCAATTATTCAGCGTGCCAGGGCAGGGTCAGCTTATTTGAAATCCACTTCAGAGGCAGTTGTTGAGCCACAGACTCCTGAAAATTGGATGTGGTTCATATTTCGACTTGAGCTTTTGCCTTTTGTTGATGTAGTGATCAGCTTACTCCACGGTCTCTATGGCATTTTCCCTTGTTGAGCTTGGTGTTGACAGGCATTAGTAGTTTTGGTTAATGGTTCACAAAGGGAATCCATTCATCAAGAGACTAAGGCTTATTAAAGAACATATGACTGATAACATAAAATGAAATTTTAGATTATGTAGGAAACTTTTCTTCAAGGGCCAAAGCAAACATATGGCCAAATGGAATTACCAATATATTGGTCTGCAAATATGCTCCACCAAGGGCATCATCATCGTCTATTCAATTGCTCAGGTCAAAATCCTAGGAGTTATTCCTGATTCTTCTCTTTCCCGTATAATCTACACCTGATCTCTCAGCAAATCCTATTGGCTGTACCTCCAGAATTATCTCAAATCCTGCTCTTCTTATGATCTGTGTTGCTAAAACTCTAGTCCAAGCCACCATCAGTTCTCACCTGGAGCTTTTCAACCAGTTGATATCTTTTTCACCCATCTCCCCTCACTCCTCCTCCCCTGTCCTAATCTATCTTCTAAACATTATAGTCAGAATGATCTTTAAAAATGTAAACTGCAGAATGTCATCCCAGTCCATCTAGAATAAAATTCAATCCCTACCATGGACTAAAAGACCTCACCCAGACCTATGTCCTGCTATTTCCCAGACCTCATTTCCCGCCATTCACAACAGCCACACTCATCTTTCTGACTTGAGAGGCCTTAGATCTTGTCTTCGTCTCAGAATCTCTGTACTAGCTATTGCTTTGACTTGGACAGTTCTTCCCAGATTTTGGCTGACTGCCTTTTCTCAACATTTTCCTCATACTGTATTTCCAAGATAGGTCTTCCTTGGCTATCCTAGCTGAGTTAGGCCTTCTGCTCTTCCCCAGTAAATCTGGCATGTATCCTTTTTTCCTCTTCTTTATACCATTTATTAGTGACTGTAGATTGGCAAGGTTTTCAACTTTTAAAGACTTGTGTGATTAGATTGGGTTCTTTACCTTAATCTCATATGCAAATTCCCCTTCTCCCTTAAGCTAACATATTTACAGGTTCCAGATTTTAGGATCATCATTGCGGAGAGGGGTGTCATTAGTCTGCCTCCATCCCTGTGGAGGTGGGGGGCTCTGATTCTCTACCCCAAGTAGCTGAGAAATGTACTTCTTCCATGAAAGGAAGACTGTTAATTTGGTTACATTTTGGTAAAATTAATATATAAAATTTTATACTTCTACAGAAAAGTATAATATAAATAAAGTGCCCAAAATATAAAATAATATATCAGTGACTTACTAAGATATGTTTCTAATAACACTTAAATCAGAACATTTCCATCATCCAGAAGTCCCATCATAACCCCTCTAATCACTAACACCTTCCTTTTGCCAAAGGAATCCAATGTCACCAAAGATAAGTTTTGCTAGTTTCTGAAAATTACATAGAGTCTTAGAGCAGTAATTATTTTCTTCTGTCTTCTTTGACTTAACATTATGTGTGTTAGGTTTATTGATATTGTTGCATGTAGTTGTAGTTCATTTGTTTTCATTGCTGCATAGTATTTCACTCTATGAATATACCAAAAAAATGTTTAGGCTAGTATACTAAAGATCAGGAGTCAGTAGAATTCTTCTGTAAATGGCCAGATAGTAAGTGTTTTAGGCTGTGTAGACTACATGTTTTTGTTGCAACTATTCAACTTTGATCTTATATCATTAAAGCAGTCATAGACAATGTGTAAATAATAGATGTGGCTGTGTTCCAATAATTTACAAAATGGGTGACAGGCTGGATTTGGCTTGTGGATCACCCTTGAATATTTGGATTATTTTCAGTTTGGTGCTACCATGAATAAACCTGTGTAATTTCTTATACATGTCTTTTGGTATTCTTACATATGTGATTCCCTTAGATACCCAGCAAGGAATGAATTACTTTTTTCAGCTTTAGTAGATGCTGCCCACTTTTCCAAAGTAATTTTCAAAACTGTGTAGTTTCTCCATGTTTTTGTTGACATGTGGAATTTTCATTTGTTGAAATTTTGGCCCTTTTGATGTGTTATGTGGTGGCATTTCCCTAACATAAGCCTTTTCTGATATGTCAACAGAGAAAACCAGTGGGCAAATTCTGTCATATGAATATATAAATTCCACTGATTGTTCTATGGGTTTGTTTTGTTTTTATGCAAAAAATTATCTGAAATAAAATAAAAATCAGAAAATTTAAATGTCGCAGTTAAAAAAAAAAGCCCACTGAAATTTGGCTTGGCATTGAGAACAATGCTGTTTAAAATTAAACGGAAGAATGAAGAGCCTTTGAACTGCTTTTACCTGAGAAATTTTTAGGCTTTCAGAGCAGAGAGTTTAAGATTTAGAATTAGTTCTAGATTTATAACAGTTAGTATCGAATAGGTTATGATGCTTACAAACTATATGAGCTTGAATAAGTCACTTTGATAGTATTGTTATATAGTAGAATTAATAATATCTCTACCATCATTTCCACATGAATTTTTTGAATATGATTCTATTTGTGATAATGTAAAATATTCAGAGAGAATTAAACTTCATTAAGGATGCTTTATCCACTCAGGATAACAAATCTTAACTGTCAAGAATCTCCTAAGGTCCACTCAGTTCACATCCATCTGTAAAAATAGTTGAAGAAATTCTTTAACTCAAAACCCTCTGAAGATAACAAAAGGGTCAATTAGACTAAGAAAAGTATGATATTGTGATCTATAATAAGAAATATATATTTGGTTTCATCCCCTTTTCTGGCACAGAGCTCCTAAAATCCTTGGAATTTCCTAAGAGAGAAGAGCAATAAATGTATCTTTTGTTATGTTAATAAGGTGACTTTGGGACCCCGTATAAGGGTGCCAGTAGATTGCCAGGAGAACCAACCATATGATTAGATGATTGGAACTTTCGGGCCCACCTCCTACATCTGGGAGGGGAGAGGGGCTGGAGGCTGAATCAATCACCAATGGCCAATGCGTTAATCAGTCATGCCTATGTAATGAAGCCTCCATAAAAAACCAAACGTGGAGGATTTGGAGAGCTTTTCAGTTGGTGAAACATGGAAATTATGTGAGATTGGCAAGCTTGGAGAGGGCATGGAATCTCCTTGCCCTTTCTCTATACTCGCCCTATGCTTTTCTTCCATCTGGCTGTTCCTGAGTTATATCCTTTTATAATAAACTTGTGATACTGAGTAAATGGGTTTCCTAAGTTCTGTGAGCTACTCTAGCAAATTCATCAGACCCAAAGAGGAGGTCATGGGCACCTCTGATCTAGAGCCAATTGGTCAGAAGTACAGATAATAACCTGGACTTGCAATTGGCATTTGAAGTTCAAGTATAGTAGATGGAATCCACAATCTATAACCAGTTGGTCAGAAACACAGTTAATAACCTGGGCTTGTGATTGACATCTGAAGTGTTGGGCAGGGGGCATTCTTACAGGACTGAACTCTTTAACATGTCAAATCTGACATTATCTCAGGATAGATAGTGTCAGAATCGAGTTGAATTGTAGGATCCCTAGCTGGTGTCAGAGAACTGCCTGTATTGGTGTGGGAATCCCACCGCCCCCACCCCCCAGACACACATACATAGAAATTGGTTTCAGAACACCAAAAAACAAAATCACACTGCATAACGGGAACTACATATATGACACAGCTAGCTTATGCATAGATACATTATCCTGCTGTGAAGTGGAGTTTTGGCATTTTCTAGCTCTTTTTCACAAAGAAAGAAAGTTGGAGAGAAGGTTCAGTAATTGAGGCTAAGGAAGTGTTTCTCTTTTGGTTTGGGTTCATTGTTTCCTAGGTGCTAATAATTCTTTTCTGTTTTCTAATTTCATTGGAATTTGATAGCTCTTTTCTTCATTGGATCATAGTATTCTTTGCAAATTATTCTCAGATTCTGCTAATGTTATTGTCTGAAGTTCAAATCTTTATCAGTTAGTTTTGATGAAGGTGTGTTTTTTCCATTAAGTTCTGCATATTGACTGACTATGCTTTTTAACAAGGAATGGCATTCTTTCCCCTAATTTTCTTGTTTTTGCTGGCTGTCCCACTGCAGTAGTTGGAAAGTCTACATATCTTATCTCTTTCAGCAAGAAAAATAGCATCTTGTTTAGGGATCAACCTGATAATTAATTTATCTCCCATCAGGGGAAAATGTCATACTATTTTGCAAAAAAATTATTAAACATCCACAGCTCAGAGTTTTTTGGGGTTTTTTTTTTTGACCATTTCACTCCTGATGTTGGCTATCCTCCAAAAGTAGTTTTTAAGATGTAAAGTGCTATACAAATATCAATACATAATATTATTATTTGTATTGAACCTTGAAAGACACATTCTTTTTTTCTCTTGCTCCTTAAAATGCTTTGTTCTTCCTGCAAAAGCAAGGGAGAAAGTCATGAGGATGAATCCTAGACAAACAGGAAGAAAGAAAAATTTCTTGTCTATTTCTATTATTTCCAGATTTTCTAAAATTAGTACCATAAAATAAACCTGTCTTCTAAAGTTTCTTTTTCCTAACAGCTTTATTGAGAAATACTTGATATACAAAAAACTGGACATATTTTATGCATACAATTTGATCGGTTTGAAGATATGCATACACCTGTGAAACCATAACCACAATCTTACTTTCCTTGTACCTACTAATTCTGTGTCCTTGGAACACAAAGAAGCCAGAGCTGTAAGGTTTCTGATCTTGTTCTTGCTCTTAATCTCACTTTTGGTGAAGCATTCTAAATTTTTACACAGAGGCTAAGGGCTCCAAAAGCTCTGGACATAAAGTCTAACTTGGTCTCAATATGTAAAATTTTCTTTTCCCCCTCTGTACCTCGTGAAATTCACACTCAGGGTATGCTCTAATTAGTTTCACTTTTAAGAGTCTAACATGGGATTGGTCTCAACTGCACAACTTGACATCTCATTAACACTTGCATTACAGCATATGGTGCTTAGGTGATTTGAGTTAATGTGGGTGTCAGGGAGGTGGTGGAGGTGGGGTAGAGTCAAATTTTCCTGGCATTTGACATGTTATTTTAAGGAAAATATTAGTTACATTTTCTGAGCACAGTAGATGATCATGAATGTAATAGAATCTTTAGGTCCAGCAATTTAAATGAGTTACTATGTATATGCTTCTGATATTTAAGTTAAAACATGCCTGACACCAATATAATAGAGCACAATATAATTTGACGGAGAGTTGCCATGTTTTGGCATATTTATTACAAAGGTAACTGTGATCTAATCAAGTTAATTACCTGAAGATATAGTGTTTATAGTTATAATTCTGTTTTCCTATAGTTTCTGTAAAAAACTCAAGTTCTTTCTTCATGCCTTAGATTTGGGTATTTTGACAAATTGCCACCTACAGTTTAAACAAGTTTACTGAACAGACTGTATGTTTATTTAATATGAGATATGCCTTATTTTGTAGAAGAGAAGAAGAGTGGGAAATCCTGGTATAGCTAGTTCTAAAAATTAGGTTTATGCTATTCAAAAATCTAAAGTTTAAGTGCCTTTACTTTAGCTATTCATAAATACTTTACAGTTAGTCTACATGGTAAGTACTTCATTGAACACTATAAGCCTGAGGTGACCAGATGGTAGAATTATAGGATTTGGAGCTCAGAGGGACTCAGGGGTCGTTTAATCCAACATCTTAACTTTACAGAGGTGAAAACTAAGCCTCAGAGCTGCGGCTTATATTTTTTAAACAGCAATTTCTTCCTTTACGAATTAAAAGAACTTTAAACAGACAAATGAGTCTATGATGAATAGATGCAGACAACCGATTCACTTATGACATTGTATTTAACATTCTAAACAAACGAAAGTAGAACCTGTGGGAAGAGTTATGGTACAGAATGCATTAAGGCCTGATGTCACTCATGCAATGACATCGCTGTAGGTAGTGATTCTCAATTCCCAGAGTAAGAAGTTATCATTTTTTAAGTAACTATAATCGGTTTTCAAACCGAGACCTAGGATTTCAAGGTATATGTTCTGTACAGTTGTATATACCACCATGGATAAACACCACCATGCTTTCTCATCTGTTTCACTACCTTACCCGTTTAAAACAATATAACCTATTCTCTTAACGTTTTGTAGCTTTTGCTTTTTAGCATGTTTTTTTTTTTGATACAGCATTGTTTCCTTAAGAACACATAATAGAATTTCAAAGTAGTCCTTTAAATTCCAGTGATGCTTAACTTGATCAGAATGTTGTTTTATTTATTTATTGTACAAAAATTACTCTTATGGATAGTTTATGACATAGGTTATGGGAGAAAGAAAAACATAAATGCCACATGATGTTCTGAATTCTTTAAGGCTGATTCACATAGTGTTTGAAAATATGGAAACAAAGAGGAAAATCAGCATATATGACAGTTCTAGGAGATTGTTTTCACTAAGATAATGTTAAAAAAGTGTAAGAGTATTTATTTGCTTTTCTGTTTTTCTTTTAATTCCTTTAAATATGCAGTTATTTTTTATTTTCCTAATGTTGTAGACAACATCTTTTCTTTGTAAGAAAGGTTTGAGAGTACATATAATTGAATGTATTTCTTCCATTATAAATATAAAGAATAAAATATTATGTAATAATATGTCTTGAATATGATGAAAACTTTGACATGTAATGATTTCATTCCTTCCTTCTTTATCCTCAATTTTTTTATGTTGGCTGGGATTTAGGTCCAACTTAGTATTATTTCTTTCAAGACGAAACTTTTAGATATCATTTTGCTATTTACTTTGAAGTTTAAGGACTTATTAATAATTAAATTCTAATTATAAGATTAACCATATTTATAAATACAGAGAGTATTTGATTGGGTTATTTTATCACTATCAATTCTTTTATTATGAAGTTTCCATAGTTGGTTTCTTTATGTGAATTCATCCCTTAGTTAGAGTATGTTTTTGAGCAATTTCTCAGGAAGAGAATATAGTTGTCACACTCTCTTCCTTATTTGTCTAAAATAACTTTTAGTTACTCTTGAACCTGCAAGACCAATTGACTGGACATGGAATTCTTATTTTAGAATCATTTCCTCCTCAAGCCATTGATACCTGGTATATTTGGTGCTGTAGAAGAGAATTCCGATTCCAAACGGATTCCTTTTTTGCCCCTATTTAGGTAATACTTTCTTTTCTTTGCTGTGGTGATTCTGGAATAGATCTCTTAAAATACAAGACTTTAAAAAATACAAGATGAAAAAATTTGTTCCCATTCTGTGTGCGTCTAGAGTTTGACATTTTGCTAGGTAAGAAGTACTCTTACTTGGTAAAAACCTTTTTATCTAGAGTCATGTCTTGCTTCATTCCAGAATTTTTCCATTATTCTTTAACTATTGCTCAGTATCTATGTGCTCTGCTGTTTCCAGTACACACAGATATCTTCAAATCTCTTTACTTTTTATTTTATTTACCTATTAATTATTTTTGAGTTCTGGAAAAATTTCCAGAGTTTGTCTTATAGTTTTTAATTGCATTGCCTGCATTTTTGTATATGTTGCTTATTATCGTCATTGTATTTGGTAAATTTACAACTGAGTTTCTAGTTTCCATGCTATTTTCTCTGATCTCAGAAAGCAACCTGTTTTTGTGACTGCTTACTTTATTTAATACTATTGAGAATGTTAATCCAAAGTTTCCTTGCATTTTTCTCTTGTTTCTTGATACTCACTGACTTTGATTCTTAAAGTCATTCTCCTCCTTTAGAATACAGTTCTTCATACATTTTATGACTTTTCCCTACTCTTGTTTTTTTCATCTTGATAGAATGACTTTGATCTGCCATTCTAGCCCTCTTGCCTCCTGGCCATTGACTCCGAAGGAAACTCCATCCTACCGGCCTTGGCCTGATGTATTCTAACTCCTCATAGTCCAGGGGTATAGAGTGGGATTCAGTTACAGTTTCCTCTATTTCCTCACCATTGTATTCTCTCTCATTTGTTCCACACTGTACCTAGTAGAAATTCCTTATACTTCTGACAGATAGGGTAAAATTCTAGTTTTCACAGCTGATAAAAGTTATTGCTTATTTTTCATATTCTGTGGCTCCCATATTTATCTATGGAAGTCTAGCAAAATGCCTTTGTTATTTCAAAATATTACCCAGAAGTACCCAGGATTTTCTATAGACCAATTAGTTTTTGCTTTTCACATGTGAGTAAATTAAACAGTCATCTGGCTTCTGACTATGACCTGTCAGCTTTCCATATACTGTAATCCATGTACTTTACTTTCCAGCCATGTAGAACTACCTTCTGTTTCCCCTCAAACAACTACACTATCATATCTCTGCCTTAAATGCCTGGCACACTCCTGAAAATGCACCCATCAATTTTCAGATCAAAGACTTTCTGCCTTCTTCTAGCCAGATCTATTCTCCATTATAAAACTTATTCTATTGTTTAGTTGTTATTTGTATACAGACATGTCTTCCCACTAGGATATAAATTTTATGAAGGCAGGTAATATGATTTATTCAGTCTTGTATCTCTAACTCCTAGCAAAGTGCCTGATACATAGAAGGTACTTGAATGATTGGATGGGTGGTTGATTGAGTGGAGCAAACCCATTACAAGCACTTCGGATAAGCAAGTCAATAGAACTTGTGTAACTGCTGAGTATGGAATGATATACTTTGGTCAACAGGTTACACAGGAAAACATCTCAATAAACAAATCCAACAATTGCAACCAGTTATTGACCTACTCTTTAACAGACTAATGCCGGAGATGTAAAGACTTAGCAGGCAGCTTACAGCCTCCCCTTTCTCCTACATCTTTCATTGGCCTCAGAGCTCTCATAGAACACATCTGTGTGGAGTTTTAATTTCAGTGAGTAGTAATTTTGAAAAAAAAATTTATGTTGGAGAGGCATGTCGGACTAAGGACTCTAATAGACCTTTCATTCAAATCCCACATCCAGCATTTACTGGTTGCATGGCAATATTTGAAGCTCTTTGATCATTAATTTTCATTTTGTTTTTAAATATGTAAATGCAAATAAACATGATAGATATATGGTACCGATTTGAAGTCTTCCTTCCCCTTAAACTTATATTAAGAATGTAGGAAAGTATAGTCTTTCTTCATGTTAATTATGTGAGGAATTTATGTTTGAAAATAAATTGGTGGCATTAATATCACAGTTAATATTAATATCTTTCTAAGTTAGAAAGATAATTCTCAGTAAAATCTTAAAATTTGACTTATGCATTTATGACTAGTGGGAAGAATCATCTATATAACCCCTTATGATCATCCCCTTATGGTTATGGTTTGTACCCAGTATTTAAAGTTTATAAATCACTAAATATTTATCGGTGAGGTTTCAAAGGCCTGCCCACTTCGTGTATCATTTGATACTAATAATGGAAACAGCAGCTACCCTGTTTCATAACTTTATAGTTTTCAAAGCTCTTTCTTACACATTTCATCCTTTGATGCCAGCTGGTAATGAAATGTTTTCTAATTATTATGCATCATCTGGCAGGGTGAGCCTGAAGGCCAAAAGCATTTAACAGGTATTAATTATAATATTTACTTTCCTCTGAACTTTAATTGACATTCCCACAGGTTAAAATCCTTACATATTCTATACACTTGCTTCCTCAGCCTCTCCTCTATTCATTTGTCTTTAAACTATACTGAGTATTGACCACCTGATAAATTTTTGTGGCTCAATCTTGGTTGTTTCCTACTGCAGGTGATTTAATGCAGGTTTCTGAGATTTCTTTGTTTTCTACTGAGCATATAGTAATTTTTGCTGGAAACATAATAAATAAATTCCAAAAAGTGGTTATTGAAACTGAAAACAGTTAAGAAAGACTCTTTTTACACAGCCAAGTTACATAGATATAGTGTAGTTGGCCAACACCATATTGGTTTTTGTTGTTCTTGTTTTGTTTTTAATATCTTTATTGGAGTATAATTGTTTACCATGTTGTGTTAGTGTCTGCTGTATAACAAAGTAAATCACCTATATGTATATATATATCCCCATATTCCCTCCCTCTTGCGTCTCTCTCACACACTCCCTATCCCACCCCTCTACGTGGTCACAAAGCACCAAGCTGATCTCCCTGTGCTATGCAGCTGCTTCCCACTAGCTATCTATTTTATATTTGGTAGTGTATATATGTCCATGCCACTCTCTCACTTCGACCCAGCGTAAACTTCCCCCTCCCCGTGTCCTGAAGTCCATTCTCTACGTCTGCGTCTGTATTCCTCTCCTGCCCTGAGGTTCCTCAGAACTGTTTTTTTTTTTTAGATTCTATATATATATGTGTTAGCATACAGTATTTGTTTTTCTGACTTACTTCACTCTGTATGACAGTCTCTAAGTCCATCCACCTCATTACAAATAACTCAATTTTGTTTCTCTTTATGGCTGAGTAATATTCCATTGTATATATGTGTCACATCTTCTTTATCCATTCATCTGTCGATGGACACTTAGGTTGCTTCCATGTCTTGGCTATTGTAAATAGAGCTGCAATGAACATTGTGGTACATGACTCTTTTTGAATTATGGTTTTCTCAAGGTATATGCCCAATAGAGGGATTGCTGGGTCGTATGGTAGTTCTATTTTTAGTTTTTTAAGGAACTTCCATACTGTTCTCCATAGTGGCTGTATCAATTTACCTTCTCACCAACAGTGCAAGAGGGTTCCCTTTTCTCCACACCCTTACCAGCATTTACTGTTTGTAGATTTTTTGATGATGGCCACTCTGATTGGTGTGAAGTGATACCTCATTGTAGTTTTGTTTTGCATTTCTCTAATGATTAGTTATGTTGAGCATCCTTTCATGTGTTTGTTGGCAATCTGTATGTCTTCTTTGGAGAAATGTCTATTTATGTCTCTGCCCATTTTTGGATTGGGTTGTTTGGTTTTTAGATATTGAGCTGCATGAGCTACTTGTAAATTTTGGAGATTAATCCTTTGTCAGTCGCTTCATTTGCAAATATTTTCTCCCATTCTGAGGGTTGTCTTTTCGTCTTGTTTATCGTTTCATTTGCTGTGCAAAAGCTTTTAAGTTTCATTAGGTCCCATTTGCTTATTTTTTTTTTAAATTTCCATTTCTCTAGGAGGTGGGTCAAAAGGATCTTGCTTTGATTTATGTCATAGAGTGTTCTGCCTATGTTTTCCTCTAAGAGTTTTATAGTGTCTGGCCTTACATTTAGGTCTTTAATCCACTTTGAGTTTATTTTTGTGTATGGTGTTAGGGAGTGTTCTAACTTCATTCTTTTACATGTAGCTGTCTGGTTTTCCCAGCACCACTTACTGAAAAGGCTGTCTTTTCTCCATTGTATATTCTTGCTTCCTTTATCAAAGATAAGGTGACCATATGTTTGTGGGTGTATCTCTGGGCTTTCTATGCTTTTCCATTGATCTATATTTCCGTTTTTCTGCCAGTACCATACTGTCTTGATTACTGTAGCTTTGTAGTATAGTCTGAAGTCTGGGAGCCTGATTCCTCCAGCTCTGCTTTTCTTTTTCAAGATTGCTTTGGCTCTTCGGGGCCTTTTGTGTTTCCATAAAAATTGTGAAATTTTTTCTTTTAGTTCTGTGAAAAATGCAAGTGGTAGTTTGACATGGATTGCATTGAATCTGTAGATTTCTTTGGGTAATAAAGTCATTTTCACAATGTTGATTCTTCCAATCCAAGAACATGGTATATCTCTCCATCTTTTTGTGTCATCTTTAATGTCTTTCATCCATGTCTTACAGTTTTCTGCATACAGGTCTTTTGTCTCCTTAGGTAGGTTTATTCCTAGGTATTTTATTCTTTTTGTTGCAATGGCTAATGGGAGTGTCTTCTTAATTTCTGTTTCAGGTTTTTCATCATTAGTGTATAGGAATGCATGAGATTTCTGGGCATTAATCTTGTATCCTGCTACTTTACCAAATTCATTGATTAGCTCTAGTAGTTTTCTGGTAGCATCTTTAGGATTCTCTATGTATAGTATCATGTCATCTGCAAACAGTGACAGCTTTACTTCTTCTTTTCCAATTTGGATTCCTTTTATTTCTTTTTCTTCTTGGATTGCTGTGACTAAAACTTCCAAAACTATGTTGAATAATAGTGGTGGGAGTGGGTAACTTTGTCTTCTTCCTGATCTTGGTGGAAATGGTTTCAGTTTCTTACCATTGAGGATGATGTTGGCTGTGGGTTTGTCATATATGGCCTTTATTATGTTGAGGTAAGTTACCTCTATGCCTACTTTCTGAGGGTTTTTATCATAAATGGGTGTTGAATTTTGTCAAAAGCTTTCTCTGCATCTATTGAGATGATCATATGGTTTTTCTCCTTCAGTTTGTTAATATGGTATATCATATTGATTGATTTGCGTATATTGAAGAATACTTGCATTCCTTGGATAAACCCCACTTAATCATGGTGTATGATCCTTTTAATGTGCTGTTGGATTCTGTTTGCTAGTATTTTGTTGAGGATGTTTGCATCTATGTTCATCAGTTATATTGGCCAGTAGTTATCTTTTTTGTGACATCTTTGTCTGCTTTTGGTATCAGGGTGATGGTGGCCTTGTAGAATGAGTTTGGGAGTATTCCTCCCTCTGTTATATTCTGGAAGAGTTTTGGAAGGTAGGTGTTAGCTCTTCTGTTAACGTTTAATAGAATTCACCTGTGAAGCCATCTGGTCCTGGGTTTGTTTGTTGGAAGCTTATTAATCACAGTTTCAATATCATTACTTGTGCTTGATCTGTTTACATTTTCTATTTCTTCCTGGTTCAGTATTGGGAGGTTGTACTTTTCTAAGAATTTGTCCATTTCTTCCAGGTTGTCCATTTTATTGGCATATAGTTTCTTGTAGTAATCTCTCATGACCCTGTGTATTTCTGCAGTGTCAGTTGTTACTTCTCCTTTTTTATTTCTAATTCTATTGATTTGTGTCTTCTCCCTTTTTTTCTTGATGAGTCTGGCTAATGGTTTATCAATTTTATCTTCTCAAGAACCAGCTTTTAGTTTTATTGATCTTTGCTATCATTTCCTTCATTTCTTTTTCATTTATTTCTTATCTGATCTTTATGATTTCTTTCCTTCTGCTAACTTTGGGGTATTTTTGTTCTTCTTTCTCCAATTGCTTTAGGTGTAAGTTTAGGTTTTTTATTTGAGATATTTCTTGTTTCTTGAGGTAGGATTGTATTGCTATAAACTTCCCTCTTAGAACTGCTTTTGCTGTATCCCATAAGTTTTGGGTTGTCATGTTTTCATTGTCATTAATTTCTAGGTATTTTTTAATTTGCTCTTTGGTTTCTTCACTGATCTTTTGGTTATTCGGTAGTGTATTGTTTAGCCTCCATGTGTTTGTATTTTTTACAGAATTTTTCCAGTAATTGATATCTAGTCTTATAGCATTGTAGTTGGAAAAGATACTTGAAAATTGATTTTTATTTTCTTAAGTTTACCAAGTATTGATTTGTGTCCTAGATATGATCTATCCTGTAGAATGTTCCATGACCACTTGAGAAGAAAGTGTATTCTGTTGTTTTTGGATGGAATGTCCTATAAATACCAATTAACTCCATCTTGTTTAATGTATCATTTAAACCTTGTGTTTCCTTATTTATTTCATTTTGCATGATCTGTCCATTGGTAAAAGTGGGGTATTAAATTCCCCTAATATGATTGTGTTACTGTTCATTTCCCTTTTTATGGCTTTTAGCATTGGCCTTATGTATTGAGGTGCTCCTATGTTGGGTACATGAATATTTACAATTGTTATATCTTCTTCTTGGATTGATCCCTTGATCATTATGTAGTGTCCTTCTTTGTCTCTTATAATAGTCTTTATTTTAGTCTAGTTTGTCTGATATGAGAATTGCTACTCCAGCTTTCTTTTGATTTCCATTTGCATGGAATATCATTTTCCATCCCCTCACTTTCATTCTGTATGTGTCCCTAGGTCTGAAGTGGGTCTCTTGTAGACAGCATATACATGGGTATTGTTTTTGTACTCATTCAGCCAGTCTATGTCTTTCGGTTTGTGCATTTAATCCATTTACATTTAAGGTAATTATCAATATATATGTTCCTATTACCATTTTCTTAATTGTTTTGGGGTTTTTTTGGTAGGTGTTTTCCTTCTCTTGTGTTTCCTGCCTAGAGAAGTTCCTTTAGCATTTGTTGTAAAGCTGATTTGGTGGTGCTGAATTCACTTAGCTTTTGCTTGTCTGTAAAGGTTTTAATTTCTCCGTCAAGTCTGAATGAGATCCTTGCAGGGGAGAGTAATCTTGGTTGTAGGCTTTTCCCTTTCATCACTTTAAATATGTCCTGCCACTTCCTTCTGGCTTGCAGAGTTTCTGCTGAAAGATCAGCTGTTAACCTTATGGGGATTCCCTTGAGTGTTATTTGTTGTTTTCCCCTTTCTGCTTTTAATATTTTGTTTTTAATTTTTGATAGTTTGATTACTATGTGTCTTGGCATGTTTCTCCTTGCATTTATCATTATGGGACTCTCTATGCTTCCTGGACTTGATTAACTATTTCCTTTCCCATATTAGGGAAGTTTTCAACTATAATCTCTTCAAATATTTTCTCAGTCCCTTTCTTTTTCTCTTCTTCTTCTGGGACTCCTATAATTCGAATGTTGGTGCATTTAATATTGTCCCAGAGGTCTCTGAGGGTGTCCTGAATTCTTTTCATTCTTTTTTCTTTATTCTGCTCTGCAGTAGTTATTTCCACTATTTTATCTTCCAGGTTAGTTATCTGTTCTTCTGCCTCAGTTATTCTGCTATTGATTCCTTCTAGAGAATTTTTAACTTCATTTATTGTGTTGTTCTTCATTGTGTGTTTGCTCTTTAGTCCTTCTAGGTCCTTGTTAAATGTATCTTGCATTTTGTCTATTCTGTTTCCAAGATTTTGGATCATCTTTACTATCATTATTCTGAATTCTTTTTCAGGTAGACTGCCTATTTCCTCTTCATTTGTTAGGTCTGGTGGGTTTTTATCTTGCTCCTTCATCTGCTGTGTGTTTTTCTGTCTTCTCATTTTGCTTATCTTACTGTGTTTGGGGTCTCCTTTTTGCAGGCTGCAGGTTCATAGTTCCCGTTGTTTTTGTTGTCTGCCCCCAGTGGGTAAGGTTGGTTCAGTGGGTTGTGTAGGCTTCCTAGTGGAGGGGACTAGTGCCTGTGTTCTGGTGGATGAGGCTGGATCTTGTCTTTCTGTTGGGCACGTCCATGTCTGGTGGTGTGTTTTCGGGTGTCTGTGACCTTATTATGATTTTAGGCAGCCTCTCTGCTAATGGATGGGGTTGTGTTCCTGTCTTGCTAGTTGTTTGGCATAAGGTGTCCAACTCTGTAGCTTGCTGGTCTTTGAGTGGAGCTGGGTTTTGCCTTTGAGATGGTGATCTCTTGGAGACTTTTGCCGTTTGATAGTACATGGAGCTGGGAGGTCTGTGGTGGACCAATGTCCTGAACTTGGCTCTCTCATCTCAGAGCCACAGGCCTGGCACCCAGCCAGAGCACCAAGACCCTGTCATCCACACAGCTCAGAATAAAAGGGAGAAAGAAACGAAGAAAGAAAGGAAGAAAGAAAGAAAGAAAGAAAGAAAGAAAGAAAGAAAGAAAGAAAGAAAGAAAGGAGAAAAGAAAGTTATTAAAATTAAAAATAATTATTAAAAATAAAAAAAAATTTTAAGTAATAAAAAACAAAGAGAGAAGAGTGCAACCAAACCAAAAAACAATCCACCAGTGATAACAAGTGCTAAAAACTATACTGAAGAAAACAACAAAACAAAACAAAAACAGACAGAATCCTCAGACAAATTGTAAAAACAATGCTATACAGACAAAATCACACACAGAAGCATATACATACACACTCACAAAAAGAGAAAAAGGAAAAAAATATATATATGTTGTTGCCCCAAAGTCCACCACTTCAATTTGGGGCGATATGTTGTCTATTCAGTATTCCACAGATTCACGGTACAGCAAGTTGATTGTGGAGATTTAATCCACTGCTCCTGAGGCTGCTGGGAGAGATTTCCCTTTCTCTTCTTTGTTCACATGGCTCCCGGGTTTCAGCTTTGGATTTGGTCCTGCCTCTGCGTGTAGGTCGCCTGAGGGCATCTGTTCCCGCTCAGACAGGATGGGGTTAAAGGAGCAGCTGATTCGGGGGCTCTGGCTCACTCTGGCCGTGGGGAGGGAGGGGTACGGAGTGCCGGGAGAGCCTGTGGCGGCAGAGGCCAGCATGACGTTGCACCAGTCTGAGGCGCACCATGTGTTCTCCAGAGGAAGTTGTCCCTGGATCACGGGACCCTGGTAGTGGCAGGCTGCACAGGCTCTCAGGAGGGGAGGTGTGGATAGTGACCTGTGCTTGCACACAGGCTTCTTGGTGGCAGCAGCAGCAGCCTTAGCGTCTCATAACCATCTCTGGGGTCCGTGCTGATAGCCGTGGCTGGCGCCCGTCTCTGAAGCTCAATTAGGGGGCAGTCTTGATCCCCTCTCCTCGTGCATGGCGAAACAAAGAGGCAAGAAAAAGTCTCTTGTCTCTTCGGCAGCTCCAGACCTTTTCCCAGACTCCCTCCCGGCTAGCTGTGGTGCACTAGCCCCTTTCAGGCTGTGGTCACGCAGCCAACCCCAGTCCTCTCCCTGCTCTCCAAGCCTGAGCCTCAGCTCCCAGCCCCGCCCACCCCGGCGGGTGAGCAGCCAAGCCTCTCGGGCTGGTGAGTGCCAGTCAGCACCGATCCTCTGTGCGGGAATCTCTCCGCTTTGCCTTCCGCACCCCTGTTGCTGTGCTCTCCTCCGTGGCTCCGAAGCTTCCCCCTCCGCCACCCGCAGTCTCCGCCCGCGAAGGGTCTTTTAGTGTGTGGAAACTTTTCCTCCTTCACAACTCCCTCCCACCGGTGCAGGTCCCGTCCCTATTCTTTTGTCTCTGTGTTTTCTTTTTTCTTTTGCCCTACCCAGGTATGTGGGGAGTTTCCTGCCTTTTGGGAGGTCTGAGGTCTTCTGCCAGCATTCAGTAGGTGTTCTGTAGGGGTTGTTCCACATGTAGATGTATTTCTGATGTATTTGTGGGGAGGAAGGTGATCTCCATGTCTTACTCTTCCACCATCTTGAAGCTCCTCCCCTATAGCCGTAATATAAATGCAAAATGCTCCCACTTCTACCTTCTATAAACAAACCTGTTCTTGCCTCTGGCCCATTCATTGAAGCTTCCAAAGACCAACATCCAGTAAATAGTACTGAAATGAGTTTTATCCTTTACAAGGAGCTCAAAAATCTAAACGCAAAAAGAGAAATAATTTGACAAATTCTATTTAAGCTCCCACACATCTCCTAATTCCAGACATTATATGAGCATTGTGGAGATCCTTAAAGCTAATACACACAAACAAAAGGAGGCTTTTATGGCTTCTGATTAGAATTAAAGGAAAATCTTTCTTGAAAAGATTTTATAATGGAAGAGAATGCTGTTCTCTGTTTTGTTCCCAGTTATTATTTAACATTGAGTACTGATGCTGAAGTGATATAAGAATTTAATATTTAATAAAATTTAATAAAATTCTTATATAATATAAGAATTTATTTTCAACTATTTTTAGTTCTGAAGACTTACAACAAATAAAGAGACATCTTTAATTTTTTAAAAGGAAACTGTGAGACTACACCATTTTAAACATTATTTTATAATACTGGTGAATAAATTGTCTACAGAAAAATGCCTAAGGCATCAGCTAGCTATATATTAGACTATGTTGGGAAATCTTGCCAAGTATGAACATGATGTTTTTCCCAGCCAAAATAGAAAGTTTACAGTAATTATTTTTGTTATTCATACTTTAAATTCATTTGGTCTCAAATATCCAAATAACTGAAGCAAAACTAGAATTTTTATCCATGGAGTGAATGCTAAAACGATTTAAGGTCTAGTAAAAAGTTGTGATAAAATGCAAAAAGAGGCATTTTCATGGCTACATTTTTACAGTCTTTTTTTTTTAAACCTCCAGACCAATGTTTTCTTTTTTTTAATATATATTTTTGCTCTCTTGGTTTTGAAAGTAAAAAAAGTGATTTCATGTAATTGAATTACTAGTTGAACTGCAAATGATATGTGTTAAACAAAATTGTTCATCACCTAGATTTCATCTAGGTGTTGTAAAAAGATTGTAATTTCTTTTAATGAAATTTCCATAAGGTATAGGGAGGAAGAAATTCTTTTGCTAGGTGAAGCCTATAAAATTAGAGAATTTTTTTTAGCTGATATTCAAAGGCTTACTTTGGGTCTGTAGGATAAAGTTTATGTACCTTAGCTTGTAATTGCCCACAGAGAGATGATATTTAAAAATTTGCTGTATAGCTTATAAAAGATATTTCCCTTCTCAAATTCAGCCACTTCTCCTCCACCAAAACGTTAGTTCAAAATAATCCACTATTTCTTGCACTATTTACACACACAGACTCACATAAATACATTGGAAAAATATAAATGAGATCTTATCACACACATTTTGAGATATGATTACTGTTTTAAGAGTTTATCTTGGTGACTCTAATGTCAGTCTATATAGATAGACATCATTATTTACTAAGTACAACGTATTCCATAGAACTGACAAGGCATGATTTATTTAGTTACTTTCTGACAGAAATTAGATAGATTTGATTTATTTGCTTTAAAAAATACAGCAATGAGGGGCTTCCCCTTCCCCGGTGGTGCAGTGGTTGAGAGTCCGCCTGCCGATGCAGGGGACGCGGGTTCGTGCCCCGGTCTGGGAGGATCCCGCGTGCCGCGGAGCGGCTGGGCCCGTGAGCCATGGCTGCTGAGCCTGCGCGTCCAGAGCCTGTGGTCCGCAACGGGAGAGGCTGCAGCAGTGAGAGGCCCGCGTACCAAAAAAAACAAAAAATACAGCAATGAATTTATACATGTATCTTTGGGCAAATATGAATTTCCATAGGCTAAATATATAGAAGTAAAATTCATGCGTATGGTTTACAGAAATGTTAAATTTTGGTAGTGACAAAAGTACCCTCTAAAAATGGTTTATGACTTCAAACTTCCACCAATGGCTTATGAAAGTAACTGTTTCTTCATACCCTCCCCCAAATGGGCATTATGAAATTTTTTTTTTTTTTTTTTTTTTTTGCGGTACGCGGGCCTCTCACCGTTGTGGCCTCTCCCGTTGCAGAGCACAGGCTCCGCACGCGCAGGCTCAGCGTCCATGGCTCACGGGCCCAGTCGCTCCGCGGCATGTGGGATCCTCCCGGACCGGGGCACGAACCCGTGTCCCCCACATCAGCAGGCAGACTCTCAACCACTGCGCCACCAGGGAAGCCCAGCACTATCAAATTTTAAAAGTGTTTATAACCTGAGTAAAAATTACATAGTGATATTGTTTTAGTTTAAACTTTTCTGATAGCTATGAAGGTTTACCATAATTTTATATATATATATGTAGTGTACAGTGTTTTTTTCTATGAATTCTTTCCTTGTATCTTTTATCCAACATCTTATAAGAGGATTGCCTCTTCTTAATAACATGGGAACTCTTTATATACAATGATAATTACTACTTGTTTCTTAAACGTTTTGCAAATATTTTCTCTCAGTATTGTCTTTTATTTTTATCATTGTGTTGTTGTCGTTTTTGTTCATAATGATCTTTGCCAGCAAGAAGTTTTAAGATTTTTATACAGTTGATCCGTTAATCATTTTCATTAGTGTGAGGCCTTCTCATTCCTTAAGATTAAAAGTCATTATTCTATTTTAAAATTTTAATAGTTTTATTTACATTACCACTTTAATTATTCTATAATTTGTTTTGTGTATAGTGTTCCAATTTAATCTAAATTTAAAGGGCTAATTGCACTTTTTTTTTTTTTTTTTGCGGTACGTGGGCCTCTCACTGTTGTGGCCTCTCCCGTTGCGGAGCACAGGCTCCAGACGCGCAGGCTCAGTGGCCATGGCTCACGGGCCCAGCCGCTCCGCGGCATGTGGGATCCTCCCGGACCGGGACACGAACCCGTGTTCCCTGCATCGGCAGGCGGACTCTCAACCACTGCGCCACCAGGGAAGCCCCTTTTTTTTTTTTTTTTTTTTTTTTTTTTGCGGTACACGGACTTCTCACTGTTGTGGCCTCTCCCGTTGCGGAGCACAGGCTCCGGACGCGCAGGCTCAGCGGCCATGGCTCACGGGCCCAGCCGCCGCTCCGCGGCATGTGGGATCTTCCCGGACAGGGGCACGAACCCGTGTCCCCTGCATCGGCAGGCGGACTCTCAACCACTGCGCCACCAGGGAAGCCCCCTGATTGCACTTTTTTAAAGACGTTTTATCAAGTCAGCTTTCTTTAATTGTGCATGCAAAAATCAGTTCTGGAACGTCAAAAAAGTTCCATCCTGGCCATTTTGGGGTTAGACAAGTACTTGCAAGTATTAGCTCCATACCAACTGTAGAAGCCAGCTAGAGTTCCTGTGGGTGGCTGCCTCTCTGGGAGCTGGTAGGCTTTAGAAGCGCAGTTTCCCACTTTCTTCTAGCTTCGTTTTATTAAAAAGTACATGTCAGATTGAGGCTAGGGGGCTCAAAGGGCCTATGCTTGGTCCCGAACGCAAGTCCAAGGTAGATTCCAGGTGACCTCAGGTGGGTTTTTCTGAAACCCTGCCAACTATGCCAAGTAATGTTGGTGAAAATAATCAATAAACAATCGCGACCTCTGAGTCCAGCACAGTTTCCGGCTGTAGATCCGGCCTCCTCTCCCGGTCTTTCCCCTTGGGCGCCTCAGGCACTTTCTAAAATCTCGCTATTTAAATAATACAACCTTTCTCTGCTAATTTAAATTTCCATTTTCTCTCATACATTAGTACACATACACACATGTTCACTCACCCACACTTCTGGACTCTCCATTTTGTTCTGTCGATCTACCTGTCTATTCCTGTGCTAATATACTGCTTGCATTTTCAGAGTTTTAAAGTATGTTGTGGTATCTGTTATGGCAGGTCATCTCAATTGTCCCAAATAGACTCGTCTAGTTCCATGAAAATCCTATTATGAAATTTGTTGGGATCATATTGACTTTATAATTATTTTACGGAAAATTATTGTCTCTACAATGTTGAGCTTAGTGGCTCCTAGTTATACAATCATCCTTATGTTTAAAATTCCCCCTTCACCTGTCTATGGACAATATTTCTATTTAGGTTGCTTACAGACCATGGGAAAGGTGTGCAACATGCTGCTGGGTTGGCCACTAGCTTTCTTCCGGGCATGAAGCTACCTGGAGTAATGCCCTGCCTCTTTCATCTTAGTGCTCATAATCCTGGATTTAACTTGCATGCAAATGCCACTGTCCTCTTTAGTTCTCCCAACACTCACCTGCTGCTTTCTCCAGGGCCAAATGTGACATTCTGCACCTATTGATTCTGGCTCTGAAGATCTTTCAACCACTCCTAGCTCCGCAGCAGTTTTCACCTCTGTGTTTAAAATTGTGCTTTCCTCTGGTTTTGATTTTCTGATATAATCCCATTGACTTTTTATCATTCAGGAATTCCTTCCATTTCTTGTTTCTCAACAATGTTTTGAATTAAAAAATATTCTTCCACAGTTTTGGTAATTTTCAGTGGAATGGTGGTTACCTTTCTTGCACATTCTCAGTAAGTTATTTAAAATATTTTCTGGAAGAAAGCAATTAACAGGCCCCTCATGAGATTCAGTTTCTGTATTTGTAAAGCAAGGATGATGATAACCTTTTATGGGGCTATTTTGGGGATTAAGTGAGACACACATGTATCTTAAACTCTTACCATAAAATACATTCAATATATATCAAAGAATCTCACTTTTCTTTAATCTTAACAAAAACTCAACCTCATGAAAAAAATTCTGACTGAAGGGTTGTGAAAGGTGCACAATAGGTCATCTTTTGAAAGCATCTGCAGCAACTGAAACTTCTTGGTAAAATCTGCTAATAGAAACAGAATAATGGGAAACTGAAATTTGCTAAGTCTTCCAAATGTGTTTGGCTCCATAGTTATAATCTATTAGCAGCAAGAAAATTTAATGAGAAAAATGATATTGGGATATTCCCAAGAAATGATAGTGACACTGTACTGTCAAGCTTCTTTTCTGTTGTGTAACTACTATAGTAGCAATTCATTACCTTAATGACATCTCAGTGAAGGTAGGTTCCAAAACAGCAGCAGTGAAAGCATCATCATAGAAAAAGCCATGAAACATCAAAGTCACCTCAATATGATAATATCATAGTGGCACCTTTTAAAGCACTGATGGTTGGTTGTTCTAATTAACATCTAGTTTGAAAAAGTAATCATCTGTCCTATTTGTAATCATAAGCAGTTATTGCATGAGCTCTGTCAAAAGTCAAAATGAAAAGTTTACAAGTACAGGTAGCTTTTTGCTTATTTATCAGTTTTTAATTCAAATCTGAATGCATGTAAAAAGTAGAGGCTTATATCAGGTAATAATATGGCCATTGCCAATGAGAAATAGAAAAGGTGAGTGATGGCCCCTGAACAGTGTGGCAAGTCATGGTAAAGCACAGATCTCTGATGAATTTTTCTGGTGTTTAGACTAGCATTTTCCTCTTTTCCTTTTTTGATGTACATGAAGGGCATTTGCTCTGATGCTAAATTTTGTACATTCTTTCATAACGTAGTTGGCATCCAAATCAAAACATAAATAAATAAAACAAAAAAAGAGAAGTACTGTATGTATCTGGAAATGTCTACAGTGAATTTGAAATTTCAAGGGCAACTTAGAGGTACCAGTGATTCATGAAACAGAAATGTTAGCCAACCCTGATGTAATATTTTATATGAAGGGCTTTTCACTTACAAAGGTCTTAGTATTTAACAAAATTAAATATCCAAAGACATCCATTTCACCCTGCACAGACTAATGATGTGCAAATCGGATTGGATGGCTCTGAGAAGTCATTCAACATACAGCAAGTGTTTATAGCAACTGAGCTAAGCGGATAAAAAAGACCCTGTTCTTTTGTGACTACAGGGGAAGGCTCTACACAGGTGGCCACAGGCGTCCAGCTAAGTTGACTCTGTCTAGGACTCCAGGCTGTGGGGACGTGACCATGGCCAGCTATATTTGCTAACTACACATTAAAAGTTATGAAATGTTTATTTTTGGCTTCTCAGGCTGGGGAAAGTTAAAGATCATATCTGTAACTAAATAGGCTTCTGAGCCCTCTGTACTTCAGGCCTTCTCTGTAACCTTAGTCTGTGCAAACAAACTTAGATTTATCCCTTTTATAAGGGAGAAGAGATTATCATTCCTTATCAGTAGGCTACCACAAGTACTGAATTATATACAGCTGCTAACATCAGAATTATTTTTAGCCTTACGCTTTGTGAGACTAATGCTGTAGAGGACCAGCACTACCATCTGTCTGCCTCTTAGAGACCAAAATCTTACTTGCTTCTGTTGGAAGAGTTCTTTTGCCTTGAAAAAAGAGCTTGCTAGTACTATACAAGAAACTACTGATGTCAAGTCTTTAAATTTTGTTAAGGAGCCCACTCCGTACAACCCATTCCATGTCCCTATAATGTGGAGCACCAGCAAGCTATGCAGATATACAGCTTTGGTCATATAGGTTCATCTGGTCCTAAAAAGAGACGGTTTGAATTAACACTTTCTTCCCCAAAGTATTTAACACATTGGTTTTTAGAGTTTTTAGTTCTGTTCTGGACTCTCTTCCCAAGGCCAGGTTAAATTAGACTATACATATGAAAAAAATCTCATTAGCCTGAATTTATGGAAAAGGGAGGAAGAACACACTGAGAAGTATGGATTATTTTAAGTGAAATGCAATTTTAATGCATTCAGGTACATCTGGCAAGGAGAAGTAGGCTAACAATGTTTACCTATGCACGCTTTCATGAATGAATAAAAATGCACTGTAATTTCCTCATAATTCTGTGCTTTTGACATTCCTGCAAAAGTTATGGTAGAGCACAAAATTTTCTGACAGCTAAAACAAAAAATGAAAACCATTGGAATATGTAGTGCTATTTGTCAGATGAGAGAAATACACAATTTTCTGAACAGGGACAGCATTTTTACTGACATTGAACTGAAGGTCAAGTTATTGGTCTTTATATATTTACTAGACCAAATTAGTTAATTAATTAATTATCTTCTTTTATTGAGCACCTACTACATGGTCAGGCACTGTGCTAGGTATTGAGGTTTATAGACAAATAAGACAATGTCCGTGTACTCCAGGAGCTAACAGTCTACACATAGAAGATGGTGCATAAAGATTTTATAAAAGTGCAACTTTATTCAAGTGGTTGTATTTTCCTTATAAATATGGGAACATAATATTAAATCTTAATTGACGAATGTTATTCCTTGGATATTTGAGACAGTACTTTCAGGACCACACATTTAATCCAGAGCATAGAGAATTGAGAGCAACAAAAGCTTAACATGTCTACTGCATTGTCTTTCTCAAATATCAGATATATGAAATGAGCCTTTGGCCAATTTAAATTTTCTTGTGAAACTTTTAAGAGTGTAATTGGAGTTTGGGTTTTTTTTTTTTTTCCCCAAGACACGTGGCCACTCACCATCTGCTCTTCCTGGAAATCCAGGGGGCTAGCAGAAAGAGCTAATATTTTCCTCCAGTAAGATCTCTGAATCTGTTTGAACTCTTTGGCATGCACTTGGTTGGCCATAGAGCACAGAGAAGGTGATTTGGGATAACTCAGTGACATATCTGTTTATTAATGTCAAGAAGCCACAGCTTATTCACAATATATTCCTATCACATAATACACTGCCTAACTTTTTGGCCAACCCAATAAATGGAATCAAATCATTTTTTAAGTTAGCAGCCATTCATTCTTTTTCATTGCTGGGTAGTGTTCCATTGTATGAGTATATATTTTTTATTGTACTATTTATAGACATTTGGGCCATTTCCAGGTTTTAGCTGTTAGGAACACAGCTGCTAAAAACAATTTTGTACCTGTCTTTTCAAGGGCATAAAGATTCATTTCTTGGCTAAAAAATTAGAAGTTAACCTCATCTTCATATAGATATAGATATATAGATATATACACATAATTCTTAATTCCATGTGGTCCTTAGCACATTCTAGATGATCATTAAATGACTGAAGATAAATTATTAACTAATCATGTACTGTGAGATTATCTCAAACTTATTAAAAATATTGGAGAACAAAAAATAAAAATACACTGCCTGGTACACAGTGTTTGACAAATGTTTGTTGAACTAAAATAAAATCAGAAGTAGAAGTTAGCACAGTATGGGAATTCCACATTGAAAGTTCAAATAACTCAATTGTTTTAGTACTAGGATACAAAGATTAATATTCAGAAATCCTACTCACAAGAAATTTGCAATACTTTTTGGGAGGTGGACATTAGTCACTACAGTTGGGTATGTACTGAGGACCAGAGAAGCACAGAAGAAATTATAATTGATTTTGCTTTAGTAGGTTGAGGAAGGCTTTATACTCTTAAACGAGGTAGCATTTGGTTTGTATCTTTAAGAATGAGAAGACGTTAATCAGGCACAGGAAAATGGAAACGTATTTAGTGCTGTTTCAGGTATACTATTGCTGTATAACAAAACACACCAAAAGTTAGCTTAAAACAATGATAATCATTTATTTTGCTCATGAATCTGCAATATGAGCAGGGCTTGAGAGGGACAGCTTATTTCTATTCAATGTGGCTTCAACTGGGTGGCTTGTCAATTTGGTGACTGGTTGTTGATTGGCAGATCAACAAGAGCCACCAGCTGGAGTCTTCTCTACAAAACTGCTTGGGCTTTCTCACAGCATGGCAGCTGGGATTCAAGAGCAAACATTCTAAGAGATAGGAAGTGGAAATCTCTTAAGTCCTGGGCCCACAAACTGGTACAGCTTCCTTTTACTGCCTGCCAAAAATCAAGGAGTGGGAAATAGACTCCCAGAAGTTTTGTAGTCATCCTTAATCCACCACATCTGCAGATAAAATGCTATCATCAATATCCTACCAAATGCACAATTTGGTTAGAGAATGTAGTGAAAGCAGTTGTGACAAGTGGAAGAGTAAGAAGGTGATAACGGGAAGATGATTGGGGGGAGGGACACATTTAAGCAGATTGTGAAGAGCCTTTCATGCTGTATTCTGAGTTTTACAACCTTTTATGCCCGGAATTGTCCTGATCATTTCTGTGTTTTGAAAGGTCAGTTGGGTAGCTGTGTGCAGGACTGATTAGAGGAAAGTGGAATTGCAAACAGCATAAATGGGCAGAAGCTCTTAAGTAGTTTAGGAGAAAAGTGATGAACTTGAGCATAAATGAGAATAGGGGACTAGGAAAAAAGATGGAGTCCAGTGAAATTTCAGATATAGATATAAAAGAAACTGGTTTCTAAATGGATGTTTAATTAAGAGACAAAAGAGAATCTGGGTGGCACTAAAGTTTCCAGCTTGAAAAGTGGGAGAAAATACAGAAAGGGATAAAGAGGTATAAACTTCCAGTTATAAGATAAATAAACCATGGGGATGTAATATACACATAAGGAATATAGTCAATAATATTGTGTCACCTTTGTATAGTGATGGATGGTAACTGGTCTTATTGGGGTGATAATGTATAAAAATATCAAATCACTCTATTGTACATCTGAAACTAATGTAATATTCTATGTTAATTACAACTCAGAAAAGAAAAAATCGAGCAAAATATATAGGAGAGAAGGTAAAATATTTTAATGATCAATAGATGCTCTATAAGAATTCAGAACACCAAAAGGGAATCACGTTTGGGAAAAGAGAGATGAGATAATCAGTTTAATTTAAGACATGATTGACTTAAGATACACCTAGCATTATTAGGCTAAAAAGTTTAATAAGCAAGTGGTTGTATGAGTAAAGGAATCAAAAGAATAATTAGGTGTGAAACATCTAAATTTGTAGTTATCAAGCTTTGAGTGCTAGTTGAAACTAGAAGAATACATGAGATCAACAAGAAAGAAAATATTTTTTGAGAAAAAAGAAACTTTAAAAAAATAAATATATTTATTTATTTATTTATTTTTGGCTGTGTTGGGTCGTTGGGTCTTCATTGCTGTGCGCGGGCTTTCTCTAGTTGTGGAGAGCCGGGGCCACTCTTCGTTGCGGTGTGTGGGCTTCTCTTGTTGCGGAGCACGAGCTTTAGGTGAGTGGGCTTCAGTAGTTGTAGCGTGTGGGCTCAGTAGTTGTGGCTCATGGGCTCTAGAGTGCAGGCTCAGTAGTTATGGCACACGGGCTTAGTTGCTCTGCCCCATGTGGGATCTTCCTGGACCAGGGTTCGAACCCGTGTCCTCTGCATTGGCAGGCAGATTCTTAACCACTGCACCACCAAGGAAGTCCCCCCAAAAAAGAAATTTGAAAGCAGAATCTGGGTAACAGAAAGACTTAAGCATAATAAGACTGAAAGAAGTGGAAAAGGCAGTAGAGGTAGGGTAAATGCCTTCCTTATTGATCCCATGAATCAGAAAGACCAAATGTAATCATATCTGGGTCACAAAGCTGCTGGGTTAACAATATAGTTTTACTCAAACTAATTTTTATGATCCATATATTTATTCAGGTTACACAAATGAGAAGGTAGGAATATAATTTGAATATAATGTTTCCCAACATTTGCAGCAATTTTAAAGAAGGTGGTGCTCAATGGTTGCAAATGCAGGAACTTTAAAAAAATTCTAAAGTTATAATAGCTTTCAAAAAGATTGGAAAATAGAGTCTAAAGTTTCTTTGTATAGTATATGTGTAGAATAGCCCTCTTCCTTAAAACTGTCCTTTCATCTTTAGCTATCAGGATCACTTATTTGGCTATGAAGTCACTGACTCATCCAATACCTAGGATCCTAGCACAGCAGGGTAAGTACAATGTGTCCAGCCAAAAATTCAGGAAAGAATATTACTTAAGTTGGTTAGGGGCTTTCTCTAAACTGTACCATAATTCTTGGATTATAAACTTACATTTGAATAGTATTTGCTTTGAATATTAATAATGAAGGCATCTCAAGATCTCCTTTAGTTTTTCTTTGCATACCTCTTGTGGCGAAATTTGGAAAACACAATTTACACTTTGTCCCCTGTGAGCCATAGAAAGAAAAGTTGGCTGGTAAACTCCCAAGAAAAATGTGAATGACTTTTGTCAGAACCTCTTGGTCCTATACTACAACCACTGGAAGCTTCCTTTACTATGCATAGAACTCATTTGAATCAGTGTCAGTGGGTCTATGCCCTGCTATGGGCAATGGCTGGAAGTGGCTGGGCATCAGTGTAATTCTCAAAAGATGGTGTTACATAGACACATTTCCCTGACCCAACATTAGGAAGCTATGTAGCAACAACTAGAAGAATCAGCAGGGGGCATTGCTGCAAGCAACTCTTTAAAAGTGAGATATATGGAACTGATGGCTTGAGTGACATGAATAGTTAAAGGAAGTAAGGAATACTGCACCTTTGAAGTCTAAGAACTGCTGTTGGCTTGGGCAAGCGTTAGCAGCAGTGAAGAGAATGCCAGACTTCAAGGTTTCTATCCATTTATAGTTCCATTCCAAGGGAGTACATTATCAACTCTTAAAATGAATACTTATTAAAAGTTATACCTTAGTTCTAGTAGGCACTCATCAATATATTACTTCCTATCAGTTTTACAGTTTTTCTGTGATGATATTCATTGTCTTTCTCATTTTATCAATGAGGAATCTAAGGCTCTTTGAAGTTAATTAATTTGCCCAAGATTACCAAATTGGGACAAGGTTTAAGCCAAATCTCTTTCACTCCAGAGTCTATGTTCTTCCACTATACAACGATGTCTCTCTAAAATCTTTTATCCTATACTCCTAAAAGAAAGGGATAACATTTTTTGAGATATAATTTACATACCATAGAAGTCACCCATTTTGGGTGTGCAATTCAATGATTTGTTAAAATTGTATTTACAGAGTTGTGTAACCATCATCATAGTCTATTTGGGGCATTTAGTGCAAGAAAATATTTAGAATTCTTTGTGCTTTGCATATGGTAAATACTTAATGACTAATTTTGAGTAAGTAAATGAAAGATAGGGTAGGGAGGCAGACTTCAAATGGGACCAGCTTCAGATGTTTTGAATCAGGACCTCATATTTTCTTGAGAGGGAGTCATCTGGGATAAGGTTACACTAGCATATATATGTAAAGTCACAGTCTTCTGCTTTATTTGACCTAAACTTTCATTGCCCCTTGAATCATGTATTTAATCACTCTTGGAGATGAATAAGGTTGAAAATATCTCATATTTTGCTTCTGCATTTCCTCAAATTATTATTTTTCTGACAGCCTGAAGAGCTATATATAAGACAGTAAACATTGAAGAACATGGATTTAACAACTAACTAGAAACTTCAGAGCAATAATGCCCCCATTCCACCAGATCTTTAAATGCCTGTTTAAAGAAACCGATTTATTTTCTCTGAGCCACTTTTTTTTCTCATCCATAAAGTGCTGTTGTAACAGTTTACCACATGGAGACATTGTGTTCATACAGGAATTTTCCTTTAGATGTGGTCTATTTTTCCAAAGGAGACAGTGCAACATGGTAGATGGAACATGGTACTAGTTGTGTGACTTTGGGATAGATAATCAACTTTCTAAGCTTCTGTTTTGCATAAATAAAATGAATGTCATTCTGAGGCTTAAGGAGTTAATGTAGGTGACCCACCTGCTTTGGTACTTGGCAGATAGTAAGTCCTCAATAAATATTCCTGAATGAATGATTGGATGAATGGATAACTGAGTGAGGAATTTCTCTGACTCAATGAGTTCTCGTAATTATCTTCCTGCACATGACAACAAGTGATTGTGCTACTGAGAGAGGACTGATAGCCGAGGGGAGGAAGCAAAATGGCTTAGTAGAATTGGATTGGTTAGAGAGGGAGGTCAGTAAGTGGAAAAGACAGAGCTGGAGAGACCTGGTTCCACATTCTGATTCTCTGTGAAATGTGAGGATTCATGCACTTTACTTAACCTTACAATATTTAGGCCTTAGTTTATTTCTTTTCAAAGTAGAGATGATACTCCCTATATGGTTGGGTTGGGGAGAAAAGTTTTTTCTTTTATGAATTTATTTATTTTATTTATTTATTTTTGGCTGGGTTGGGTCTTCTTTTCTGCGTGCGAGCTTTCTCCAGTTGTGGCGAGCTGGGGCCACTCTCTGTTGCGGTGTGCAGGCCTCTCATGGCGGTGGCTTCTCCTGTTGCGGAGCAAGGGCTCTAGGCACGTGGGCTTAAGTAGTTGCAGCACGTGGGCTCTAGAGCACAGGCTCAGCAGTTGTGGCGCACTGGCCTAGTTGCTCCACGGCATGTGGGATCTTCCTGGACCAGGGATCGAACCCGTGTCCCCTGCATTGGCAGGTGGATTCTCAACCACTACACCACCAGGGAAGCACCAGGGAGAATATTAAATAAGGTAATAAATAGAAAACATCTACCACAAAGTTTAGCTAATTGTCGTATTCAGTAAGTGTGAGTTTCTTTTCTCTCTGCCCTCTCCTTTTTTCATGTACTAACACACATGATTTGTAGACGCTTTGTTACTTTAAAATTAGGAGAGAGGTATGTATGACTTTGTGATATGCAGGAAAGCATTTGGAGTTTGAAGGGTTTGTTACATTGTGGGTAAACATGGGGACAGGGGTGCGGCTGGGTGTTGAATTTGCAAACACTTGTGACTTCGGGTAAGTTACCCTCTGGGAGCATTAGTTTTCTCCTAAAATAGGGAAGTTAAGAGTATCCAGTTGATAAAGTTGTTGTGATGATTAAATAAAATGCTGCATTGAAAATAATTTTACAAACTTCTTGGAACTTAGTTAGGCCTTCAATAAATATTAACTATTAGCTGTTACTTCAGTTCCCCAAGTTGGATTCCCATTTTTGGACTTAACTCTCAGAGCTGGAAATGTCTGTATCAAGAATAAAGTGACATGGGACACAAACATTTAACCAGACTGGAAATAACCACCAAATTATAAATCAGTGGTGCATGATATTAAGGATCTTACTAGAAGTCTTTTAGTTAAGGCTGGGAAATCTAACTTATGTGTTGTAGTTAACTCGGGTTAGTTTTGACATTGTGTTCAAGACAGATGAATGTTGGTTCACACCCTGGTCCCTGGTACATAGAGGGTAAGGAGAGACAAAGAAAGAGGAAAACCACTCCAGATTGGTAGGTGGCAGTTTTAATAAGCAAGGGAATTTACACATGAGGATTTTCTCGGGCCACAAGATGAGTAGATCTTTGCATCTGCCTGCCAGAATCTTAAAAGTTTATTATAGAGACCTTAACTGAGTTAAGTCACTTATACCATCCTGAAGGTCTCAACAACACATTACTCTCTTAAGGCTGTGTCCTCAAAAATAATTCCTACTGTGGGAACTGTGGACAGAACGTAAGTTTCAAGGACAGGGGAGGGGGTGAGGAGCCTCTGATTGTTCCTGTCCAGCCTGGGGATTAAACAGCAGTCACATCCTCTTGATGACTTTCTTCAACAATGAAAGCAGCCAACATTTATGTATTTATTTAAATTTCTCTCCATTCTTCATATTCAACAAAATTAATTATTCTTTCTTTTTCTTTTATTGTTCATTTATATTTTAACAGCTTTATTGTGATATAGTTAATATATAACTGCACATATTTAACATGTCAATTTAATGAGTTTGGACATATGTGATACTATCACCATAATCAAGGTAATAGACATATCCAACACCTCTTAAAGTTTCCTTGTGTCCCTTTGTTCTTGTTTTTGTGTTAAGAACATTTAACCAGATCTACCCGCTTGACAAATTTTGAAGGGCACAATACTGTATTGTTAACAATTGGCACCATGTTGTACAGCAGATCTTTAGAACTTATTCATCTTGCATAACTGAAACTTTATACCATTAAACAAGAACTCCCCATTTTTCCCACCTTCCAGCCCCTGGCAATCACTATTGTATTCTCTGCTTCTATGAGTTTGAGTATTTCAGATACTTCATATAAGTGGAATCATGCTGTATTTGTCCTTCTGTGACTGACTTATTTCACTTACGTAATGTCCTCCAGGTTCATCCATGTTGTTGCAAATGGCAGGATTTTCTTCTTTTTTAAGGCAGAATAATATTCCACTGTGTGTGTATACTATATTTTCTTTACCTATTCACCCAGACACTTGGGTTGTTTCCATATCTGGGCTGTTGTAAATAATGCTGTAATAAACATGGGAGTGCAGATATCTCTTTGAGATCCAGATTTCAATTCATTTGGATATATACCCAGAAATGGGATGACTGGGTCATATGGCAGTTCTATTTTTAGTTTTTTGAGGAATCTCCATACTGTTTTCCATAGTGGCTGCACCATTTTAATTTCCCACCATCTGTGTACAAGTGTTCATACCAGGTGTCAGGTTATATCTCACTGTAGTTTTGGCTTGCATTTCCCTGGTAATTAATAATGTTGAGCAACTTTTTTTTTTAATATAGCAGGTTTTTATTAGTTATCTATTTTATACATATTAGTGTATATATGTCAAAACTTTTCTTATACCTGTTAGATATTTGTATGTCTTCTTTGGAGAAATGTCTGTTCAAGTCCTCTGCCCATTTTTAAAAATTATTTATTTATTTATTTATTTTTGGCTGCATTGGGTCTTCGTTGCTGCATGTGGGTTTTCTCTAGTTGGTGGCGAGTGGGGACTACTCTTCCTTGCGGTGCACAGGCCTCTCATGGCAGTGGCTTCTCTTGTTGCGGAGCATGGGCTCTAGGTGCACAGGCTCAGTAGTTTTGGTACACGGGCTTCAGTAGTTGCGGCACACAGGCTCAGTAGTTGTCTTGCATGGGCTTAGTTGATCTGTGGCATGTGGGATCTTCCCGGACCAGGGCTTGAACCTGTGTCCCCTGCATTGGCAGGCAGATTCTTAACCACTGCACCACCAGGAAAGCACTGCCCATTTTAAAATTGGATTATTTGTGGGGCTTTTTGTTTTTTGGGTTTTTTTGCTATTGAGTTGTGTGAGTTCCTGATATGTTTTGGAAATTAACCCTTTATCAGGTGTATTTTTCACAAATACTTTCTCCCATTTCAAAGGCTGCATTTTCATTCTGTTGATTGTTTTCTTTGCTGTGAAGAAGCTTTTTAGTTATTGTTCATTTATTGTGAGGAGTGATTTAGTTCCTGAACCAAGGGATTGCCCAATGCCATGGCACATTACCCTGGCATAATTTTAAGTGGCAGTGTTCAGAGATAGCATTTTCTCTTAAGTTGTGTTATCTATGATACTGACTTTATATTGAAGGCATGGCAGTAACTAAATGATGGAAAGTCCAAAGCAGTGATGATTACATATCCATGCCCCATGTGAAAAGGCTTTGTTTTAAAAAAGGGGAAAGGGGTTAAATCTCTACAAAATGTAGGGAGATGTACTCTTTCCTCAGAGTATTTCCATACCGGCAAACCAGCACTCTGAAGTCCAAGTTGTCAAGAAGCCTATGTCTCTTGTAAAGTGGGAAGAAACCACTCCACAATCCTGCTATTCTCTAAGCTTAATGAAATGCTAGCAGGCTGCCCTGCTGTTCCCCGTATCTTATATTTCCAGGCCTTGCCACCTGTGCAACAAAAGCAAGCAATCTATTTAGAAGAGTGTTTTTCATTCTCTTAACTCTGAAGGTCTTTATTCTCAGCACGAGATTATTGCAACAACTTAACAAGCCGTGTTTTCTCCCCCTATTTTCCTTTCTTTTCTTTTTTGCACCTATGTCCTTTTAAGTCCATTCAGGCCTTAGGGAAACATTTAGTACTTAAGCTTTGGTTTTTCAAGCTCAGTCGGGTAGAAAATCTAACACAGAATGTGTGCACAAATGATAGCTCTGCACAATAGAGACGAACAAATAGCACAAAGAGAAAAGAAGAATATGAGTGTTCAGGGAGCAGGGCTGCACTTGAATTCAATTTCCCAACAGCAGACCTGATGCTTTCTCCCAAGATTCCCAGGTTTCAAATTGGTCATATATTGAGGGCCAGTTACCTGGACAATGGGGGGAAATGGCAGTCGGTAATTATGATCTTGGTTTCTAGGTTGTTAGGAGACTAATATTAATCCTGAAATTGTATGAGGAATGTGTTCATCTGGCTATAATTGTAAAGTCTTGAAAGCATTTACTAGCAATGCTAATTTAACTCAAATCACCCCAGGGGAGTATTTCTGTGCTAGTGGGGTTGCCAATTTATTGGTTAACTCAGGACAGTTTCTCCAGAACAGAAATAGCCACAGGAAACTCACAAAAAGATACAGGTATATATTTTCATTTTCTATCAGGTGAACAATGCAGTATAAAGATTATCAGAGCACATTTTGTTCTTTGAAAAACGAAGTGCCTGTGTTGGCTGGCTGGCAAATGATTGTGAATGTTACTGAATTACACAGAATTAAAATCATTGTAAGGTATTAACACCAGGAGATAATAATGCTGTTTACAGAAAACACATTCAATTTGAATAAATGCATCGAAATGTCTTTCACAGTGAAATATCTGTGTAAAAGAATTTTCATCCTACTCTCTCAATTTCCCTCAAAATTAAAGCATAGATTATAGGTGCCTTGTTTGTGCTTGTTTTTGTTTGGTGAGGGAAAAGAAGATTGAAAATCCCAAGAAGATTCCAAAAGTGTTACATCTTTAGAAACAAGACAAAAGAACCATGAGCATTTGCTTACACTTGCCTTTTAGGATTATTTTGTTGTTCACAAAGAAGATTATTCTTTTGTTCCTTCTTTTTTCTTCAATTGCTTACTTATTTCATCATAGTTGTCTGATAGGAAAAGGCAAATTTCTGAACTTTTGGAAATAAAGTTCATAAATTTTATTTTTTAGACAACGTATTTTAAAGTTGTGTAGAGAATAGTATGAAACTAGGTAATTTCATTGATTCATGGGGCCAACTCTGTTGTACATATAATTGTGTATGGGAATAATGTTCCCACAAATTTTATAGCTCTTGGATTGGAAGGGAAGTGTAGAAATATTCTCAAAAAAGAGGCAGCTTTGTTACCACATCCAAGCTTATACCGCTCGCCACATTACATGCCAATAAATCAAGAGACCAGTTGTTGGGGCAAGGAATAGTGACTTTATTTGGAAGGCCAGCAGACTGCTAAGATGGTGGACTAGTGTCCCAAAGAACAATTTTGCCTGGGTTTGGATGCTAGCTTCTTTTATAGAACAAACGGGGAGGTGAGGAGGTAAAGTAAAAAAGGTGATAAATTGTTGCAAATATTTCCTGTTTCTGGCCATACTTCAGAGGGGGATGTGTTAATTTCTTCTTTCCTGCAGCCATTCACAGGTGGGCCTGGTCAGATGTTTCCTGTGAGCTTAAACAAAGGTATTTTAGTTTACCATTCATCGCATGGGAGGCAGAGTTCCTGGAGATGGGCCATTATGTATACTTTAAGGTACAGGCAACAATCAATTTAGAGATTAACTTGTAGCAAAAGCAATAGAATATAAAGTTTAAAGTAAAAGAAACAGATCCAATATGGAGTCTGATTTGTTCTTCCCTATTACAGCTTTATCTATTGACAAGATTATAATATTGTTTGTATCTACCACCAATGATAATGATTTGGCATCTTAACATTAAGCAAATACCAGGAATAATGGGGATAGAGTACAGTATTCATATAACCACTAAAATAAATGATCCAAAAAAAAGAAATCTTTCCCCACAGAGTGTTGTTTTAAACATGTATACACACACGCATATACATATATAAATATAAACACAATGTATATTAACATATATATGTAAATTTACATACATATATAAATATATATCTCTATGTTAACAAAGTTGTCAAATAATTTTTGTATGTTGAGAGCTGAATGGTTTGCTTGAAGATTTCAATAGTTGTCCTGTTTAGGGAATAAGTATTCATAAAAGTACTTGGGAAGATAGAATTGGCCCCATCTCTTAGATGTGGTTCATTCATGTTATAACTGGATCCTACTCTGAACAACTTGGTGTTTCTAGAAGACTATGTAAGGAGTAGCTGTAATCACACGTGCCTTTATTATTAAATAATTCATCACAGTGCTTATGGTCAATACTCCAAGTTGTAAATATAAGAAGCAATTAGATATTCACTAAGATAATTGTTGTTTGCTATTGTGTTATATACATTTTGGATATTAACCTCTTATATATAATTTGTAAATATTTTCTCCCATTCCTTAGGATTGCCATAGGTTGCTTTTGCCCTCTGTTGATTGTTTATTTTGCTGTGCAGAAGCATTTTAGTTTTGTGTAGTCCCAGTTTTTTATTTTTGCCTTTTGTGCTTTTGGTGTCCAAGACCAATGTAAAGGATCATTTCCCCTTAAGTTTCTCCTAGGAGTTTTACAGTTTCAGTTTCAGATCTTACATTTAAGTCTTTAATCCATTTTTAGTTAACTTTTGTGAGTGGTGTAAGATAGGGGTCTAGTTTTATTCTTTTGCATGTGGATATCCAGTTATCCCAGCATGATTTATTGAAAGGACTCTCTTTTCTTGGCTCCCTTGTCAAATATTATTTAACCATATATGCATGAGTTTATTTCTGGCTCTTGATTCTGTTCTAATGGTCTACATGTCTATTTTTATGCCAGTACCATACTGCTTTGGTTATGATAGCTTTGTAGTGTAGTTTGAAATCAGGACGTGTGATGCCTCTAGCTTTGTTCTTCTTTCTTAAGATTGCTTTGGGTATTTGGGGTCTTTGGTAGTTCCATACAAATTTTAAGGTTGCTTTTTCTACTTCTGTGAAAAATGCCATTGGAATTTTGATAAAGATTGCTTTGAATCTATAGATACCTTTGGGTAGTGTGGACATTTTAACGATATTATTTCTTGTGATTCATGAACATGGGATATTGTCCCATTTATTTGTGTCTTTTCTCAGTTTCTTTCTTTAGTGTCTTATAGTTTTCTTTGTACAGATCTTTCATTTCCTTGGATAAACTTATACCTAAGTATTTTATTGTATTTGATGCTGTTGTGAATGGTATTGTTTTCCTTATTTCTTTTTTTTTTTGATAACTCATTAGTGTATAGAAACACAACTGATTTTTGTATGCTGATTTTGTATCCTTTACTGAATTCATTTGTTAGTTTTAACAGTTTTTTGTGGAGTCTTTAGGGTTTTCTGTATATAAGATTATGTCATCTGCAAACAGAGAAAATTTTACTTCTTCATTTTCGGTTCAGAGACCATTTATTTCTTTTCCTTGCCTAATTGCTCTGGCTAGGACTTCCAGTATTATGTTGAAGGTAAGGGGTGAAAGTGGGCACCCTTGTCTTGATCATGTTCTTAGAGGAAAAGCTTTCAACTTACCATTGAATATGATATCAGCTGTGGGTTTATCATATATGGACTTTACTGTGTTGAGGTACGTTCTCTCCATACCCAGTCTGTTGATTTTTTATCGTGAAAGAATGCTGTATTTTGTCAAATGCTCTTTCTGCATCTATTGAAATAATCATATGATTTTTATCCTTCATTTTGTTAACGTAGTATAACACATTTATTGATTCACGTGTGTTGAACCATCCTTGCATCCTAGGAATAAATCCCATTTGATCAAGGTGTATGATCCTTTTAATGTGCTATTGAATTCAATTTGCTAGTATTTTCTTGAGAACTTTTGCATCTATATTCAGCAGGAATATTGGCCTGTAGTTTTCTTTTCTTTTAGTGTCCTTATGTGGCTTTCATATCAGGGTAATGCTGGACTTGTAAAATGAGTTTGGGAGTGTTCCCTAAGAGAGTTGATCTTAAGCATTCTCACCACATACAAAGGACATTTATAATGAAGTGAAGTGATGGATATGTTAATTAGCTTGATTGTTATAATCATTTCATAGTGTATACATATAGCAAAACCACATTGTACACCTTAAATATATAGAATTGTTGTCAAGTATACTTCAATAGAGCTGGATATAAATAATAAATAATTGTTAAATAAAAATGCAACATTAAGCATAAAATAAATCATGTTTAAAAATGGAAAATACATTATCTTGAAATTTCCAGACATATTAATTAAATAAATGGTGTTTTTTTTTCTTAAAAAAATGGAGATAGCAGTTTGAATCTGCATCTAGGATAACATAAAAAGCTATCATAACAATTTTGTGTAATTATGACTCATGTTCCTCCTCCAACCTTGCTTGAACTGTGTTTCACGTGTCAGTGTATGTTATTAACTGGTCATAAACACTAGAAATCTAAGAATTATATTCAACTGATTACTGCTTATGTCTAAGTCACCACTCCAAGTTTGCCATCCAGTGCTCCAAATTTTAACTCAAAAAAATTTTCACATCAGTTCCTGGCCTTTTCTGTTCCTCACTCTCACTGTCTTAGTTCAGTGTGTTATCTCAATGCATTGGCCTTTTAACCAGTCTCCTTATCTCTACTCTATTAAACTCCATCTTACAGTCAACACTGCTCCTAGAATAGCCATTCTAAAATACAGAATTAATTTTTTTGATTATCAACTTTGATGACTTCCCATTGTGCACAGAATCAGGTTGAAACCTGACTGAATACCAAGCTCCTGAATCCTCAAGGCTTGAATACCAAGGCTTCCTTCCCATGGTCATCAACTACCAGGCCCTTCCACGGACATTACAATTCAGTTTTATTTCTCTGAACATAATTTTTAATTTCTTCTCTTTAGGCTTTGGATTTGCCTTTTATTTTTCCTGGATTGACTTTTCTTTTCTTCACTCAGAGAATTCAGACCCATCCTTCAGAACACTCTAAAACATTAACTCCATATAGATTTATAGAACCAAATTGCACACCCTAGTAAGGGTCACAGGGAATCACTGAAGGATATTTAGCAGGGACATGGCATGATCAGGTTTTCATATTGAAAGGTTTCACCTTGGTAGCAGGAAGGAGGTTGAGCAGCACAGGGACTAACCTGAAGGATAGGAAATTCATGAGGAAAGTATTGAAATAGAGGATGAGGGCTTACAAGGTAAAGAGAGACTGTGAACTTGGAACAGAGAGAAGATAGAACAGATTTCTCTATATCTTAAATAGTGTTATTTAATGGGATTTTAAAATGGAATCTTAGGGAAAATAAAGCATTAAGACAAGTATTTTTTGCAGACAAATCCTGTTTAAAACATCTCTTGGTTTTGAGGCAGAAGAAAGATAGGTTTTCTGGATGTTAATTTTCTTCCTTTCAGCTCTCTCCATCTCCCCTTCCCAAAGGTCAGTAGGGATCACTTGCCTTTGCGCATTGGCACCCTTCCTCAACTCCTATCTAGCACATATATCACCACACTGCACTTTAGACGGTCTCCCCGAATAGATGAAGAGCTCAAAGAATGAAGAGTGTATTTTTCTGAATGCCCAATACTTAGATAATGTCTGGCACAGAGCAGCTATTCAGTAAATGTTTGTTGAATAAATGAATGAGTAAACAAGTAAGAGCATAGTAGTTTAGCATAAGATCCCTGAAGTAGGCCTGATAACTTTTGAATCCTGATTCCACCACCAATTACTAGCAGGATAACAACCTTCTAAGCCTGTTTACTCATTGATTAAATGGAAATTCCAATATCATAGTGTTGCAGTGAAGTTAAATGGCACAAATATATGCAAAGTGCTTAACCTACTCCCTGACACACAGTTATTTAATTAAATAAGAGCTGTCACTATTACTATCAATATTACTATCTTGAAGACAACTAGAATCTTAATTCCTAACAATTTTCCTCCATCCCTGTACTTTCTGCTGCTCAATATAACCCTGATTTTAAAAATTAAATTGATTGAACCGGATGATTCTATTAACTAAACATGCTAAACAGTAGGATAGGTTGATTATTCTTTTCTGTCATTATTCCAGCTTACTCCCTCACTTTCTTCCCCATGCAATCAAAGCCTTAGCATATATCTATATCTATATCTATGTCTATATGTCTATATCTCTATAGACCCACATATGAGATACACACACATCTCCTACCTAACCTATTGTCCCATATATCATATAAAAGATATATATGTATATATACACATTGAGGAGATATATATGTGTATATATACATTATATAACCTATATGTCCTATGTATCGTATAACTCTATAGCTATAGATATTTCCATGCCATAGAGAAGTATTAAAGAAGGAAGATCAGATCATTGGGAGCCCAGAAACAGAAATAGCTTGACCTTTCTGGGGTAGTGAGGCAAGTAGTTGTCTGTGAAGAATTAGACCAATATAAACAGGAGTCACTGGGACAAATGGAAAGTAGATTTCACAGCTTTGTTTTCTTAACAACTGACCAAACATGAAAGATGAAACTCAATATGTGGCAAGGGCTCCCCTTTATACACTTTCTCTAGCACCTTCCATGTTTCCAAATAATTTGTTTGAGAAGCACACTTTGTGCTTTTTATTAAACGCATGATTGGTCTGGATTTCTCTGTATTAGGAGACTTAATTTGCCAGTGAACTATTGCTTCAGGTTGGCCATCTGGAAAAATAAACTCCTCAACAGCCATGTAATTTGTCTTTTGTCTGGTTTCAGGCAGTGGATTTTGGGGGATTAGTATTGAGCAAATAGCAAGCAGACGCTTTCCTGGCTCCTTGAAGCCCTCTCCCTTCTCCAAAGGGGCATCTTGCTAAGTTACAATTTAACAAATGGTCCTTTTATACATTATAGGAGTAGCAAATACTCCCATAATGCCTTTGTCAACACTATGTATATATGAACCTAATTTAACAAAACAAAACAAAACAGCTTTTCCTTTTTAACATGGGGAGGCAATGCCATGTGGACAAAAGCCTAAGGTCAGGAAAGCATATTGTCTGGAACACAGGCCAGCGCACCAGCTGTGCCCTTGCACCAGAAGGTGAGGCGGTGGCAGGAGGAGACCTTTCTCTCTCAGCTCAAATGCTAACCCCATACACCCCAACCCACCAAGGTACTAGCCTGGTTCTCTGGGAAATGTCATAGGAGAAGATCCCCATGTTTGACCAAAACTAATTGTATTTTTTCTCCCAAAGCTTAAATACCAGGTCAACTTTATTAGACCTCAGCATGTAAGAAGTAGGGCTTGGCAAGCCAACGTCAAAAAACTGTGTTCACTCAGAAAAACACCACAGTTCCTGATAGCTTGCACTTGTTACAGTTCCAGGTACAGTTACATAACCACTCTCCCCTTTCGTTTCCTCCATAAGAAAACAATTAGAGGGACACCAAAGTTGTGGTTAAACTATGGGCTAAGCATTCAGATAGACTTGTTTTCCTGGCCTGATTCTGTGACTTATTAGCTAAGTAACCTTTGCTGAATTACTTAACCTCCTAAGCCTCAGTTTTTCCTCACATATAATGGGGATAACATAATAGTCATAGACTTATGGTGATTCATGGGCTTATGGTGATTCCATGAGATAATGTAGACAAGTAAAGGTGCTAACATAGGTCTGTCAAAAGTACTCAACACATTTAAAAAATAAAATTAATTAGGACAAATGTACACTTGTTAGGCTCATACCACATACTTCCATACACTGTGTTAGGTTTTGAATATAATAATTATACTTATGTTTTATAGTTGCGTTCGGTGCCAAGAACTAGGACAAGGACAGCTACCATTTCTATGGTATAGGAATTGTTGAAACTCAGAGGAGTTATCTAGTATTTCCAAGTTCTTTTGTGGAGTCAGGTTTTAAATTAGGATGCTCAGACTTTTTGTGTGTACCAAATTGCTAAAACCCTGATTATAGGGGGAAAATGTAAAACTTCATTCAATTGCCTTAGTGTTTAAGCAGTAACTTACTAATTTTATACTATTTCTCACAATCTTCATAGAACAGTGGCCACAAGTGGGAAGTGACTTCGCCTAACTCCATTTAACATGTATGCTTAATGGCTTTATCCAAGTCTAGTGCAAAAGAAACCAGTTCCTTCAGATATCCTGTCAAGAAGATTTACCATCAAAGTGAAAAGCTACTGTCTTCTCCAACTCTGTATTAGTTTGCTAGGGCTGCTATAATAAAGTACCACAAACTGATGGCTTAAACAGCAGAAATTTATTGTCTTTCAGTTCTGGAGACTAGACATCTGAAATAGAGATGTTGGCAGGATTGGTTTCTTCTGAGGGCAGTGAGGGAAACATCTGTTGCAAGTCATTCTCTTAGGCTGTCTTCTCCCTATGTCTCTACATCCCTGTGTCTCTCCCCTTTATGTGTATGTCTGTGTTCATGTTTCCTCTTTTTCTAAAAACACCCGTCTTATGGTATTAGAGCCCACCCTAATCACCTCACTTTATTTAACTTGATTACCTCTGTAAAGACTCTATCCTCCAAATAAGGTCAAATTCTGAGCTACTGGGGTAAGGTTAGGATTTCTACATCTGAATTTAGGGGTAGGGGTGGCACAGTTCAACCCATAACAGGCTCATTAGTGAGAGTATGCCTTGTCTGCTGCAGAGTTTAATAAGTATGTGTTGAATTAGAATGCACACCATCAGCCTCAATTTATAATCTCAGGGCCTTTTTTTAAAATTGTTTTCACTCTCTTCCTCTGTTACCTACCATCCCACCAAACACACCAAACTTTAGTCCTTTCTATGCAAATTCTTTTTATTTGACACTTTTCATTTTCCTTTATATCTTTGTAGGGAAAGCCCTGGATATGCTCTTAACAGAAAATATAATTCTGTAGTAGAAAATGTTGTTTGCTTACCCTGAAGTCATTCTCCCCGAAAGGTTCTTTCTTATTGTGACAACTTGCCCCCAAAATGCCAGATAAATGTTTCCCTTTCTTTTCATAGTTTTGTTTTGTTTTTTACAGCTAAAGGCAAAATTTCTCAACCTTAGCACTATTGAAATTTTGGACCAGATAATTCTTTGTTGTCAAAGGCTGTCCTGTGTGTTTTAGGATGTTTAGCAGCATCCCTGGCCTCTGCTCAGATTCCAGTTTCACTAGCCTAGTTATGATAAAAGTGTATCCAGACATTGACAAATGTCCCTTAAAAGGAGAGCAGAATCATCCCTGTCTGAGAACCATTGAGCTAGAGTAGGCATATAAGGCAAAGTATGGCAGATGGTAGGCACTCAAGAAAGGATATTTTCGTTTCCTAACATTTCCATAACTTTGGATATTCTCTAAGTCTGTTTCAGCCTTCTTTCTTTTCAATAAATGTTGGCCATTAAAAACGAATAACATCTTAAAGTTTCAGCTTCATCCAGGATGTGTCCCAAAGATGTCCTGTTAATCTCTCCAGGTCTTCTGAATGCCCTACTAGACATTTCTTTTAGATTGTCTAACCATCACCATACAATAAGCATACCTAAATGAAACTCACAATTTTACCCACTCAAAACACTTCCTTTCCTCATTTCACTATTTTAAATAATAGACTCACTTTTCCTAGCCACATAAACTTGTGAGGTGTAAGTGCATGCAGCCTCTTAAGCACTGTTGCCTCTGGTGGACCTAAGTTCATATTCTGCCACTTATTATGGGCAAGTCGTATAAACTCTGAACCCATTCACACATATATAAGTGTAGTTTTGAGGCATAGAAATGGTATGAAAATGACATAATTATTAGGGTCTTAATAAATGTCAGATAACATTGTTTTATTAGGAATAATGAGGTAAACAATTTTATACAGAATAATTTCCTGCTTACCATCTAAAAGCTTATGTAATGAGTAAGTTACATTAAAAAAACATCAAAGTAGGTACATAAATGAAATGGGATCCTAGAGAAAGAATGAGAAATATATTAAATATATGCATTAATATATGCATAATAACATGTACTGTTATTACTGAAATTAATATATGCATAATAACATGTACTGTTATTACTGAAATTAAATATATGCATAATAACATGTTCTGGTTATTTATCATGTATTTATCATATGTCTGGAACAATCTGAAATTTCAAGTATAGTATATTGAGGCCTTTCTGAGGAAGTAGAAATAGTACTAAATTGAGGAGCATCCCTAGCTCTCATACTTAGTAGTTATGCAACCTTAGGCTCATTATTTCTTTATATGTCTTAGCTCATTATCCACAAAAATTGGATAATATCCCTACCTCATTGGGTTGTGGTTGTGATGAAAACACTGGAAGGACAAAGTGTTTTGCATGGAATCAGTGACAATCCTCTTTTAGTTAAATGGTATCCTGGCTGTGATTCAGAGATTTCCCCAAACCATTTGTGACAGAGGGCTCAAACACTTGATAATGCCTAATTCATCAGTAAGGTGGTCACTATATCATGTTAGCCTAGACTAGAGAATCTTAAAATATCAATGGAATGCAAAAAGATGCTTTTTTCAGAGTGGTTAATATTAGTTCTAGGGTGTTGTTGGAGGCAAATGTGCACTCAAGATAATTCATAGATTTTCTGGGAAAATTCTAAGTACTGTGAAAGCTGACTCTTCTTCCTAATAAAGTGAGCATAGGTCAGCTGAAGCCCAACTTCACACATTCTACACCTTTGTTATTCCTTGTCCTTCACTGGCATTAGTACTAATTTGGGTGATGGAACACCTGATATTTCTTGCCATTGCACTTGTCTAGAATTTTGGTGCCATTAGATACTTCTAGTATGTAGTATGATAAGTTCCGTGTAGGTGGAAAAACTCTTCTCCTGTGAATTGTGTGTCAACTGTAAGGAAGGAAAAAGAATGTTCCCTCTACCTTTCTGAGTTCTTAGCTGAGACCCCTGTAATAAAAGACATATTAACAGGAGAAAAAATAGAAGTTTACTAATATGTATACCTCATCTATATATGGGAACTATACAGGGAAAAATGAGTAAATCCCTGAGGTGGCTTAGAATTCAGGCTTAAATGTTATCTTAATAGATAAAAGGGAGGGGGGGATGCAGGCCTCTTAAGGGAGAGTGAATGATTTGTAGGAAAGTTGAATGGGCCCTTAGAAGACTAGGTAGGAGGTATGATGGTTTGTGACAAAGTTTGTCTGGGTGTGATGTCGACTTCTAGTCTCCTCACTGGTGACAAGAGTCAATCTTCCCTGGTTGATGAAACTCCCGGGGAGGGGATTTATGATAACTGGGTTCCTTTTGGAGGATCTGTCTTTAGGCAGATAAGGTGAGTTCAGAGAAAGCCTCTCCCTGCATTTGCTGTTTTTCAAGTGCTTACAGCTCAAAATGATCAATATGTCAAAGCAGAATATTTTGGGGTGGCATGTCCTGAACTCCTACAGTTATATTTTGGGGAGGCATATTCTGCCATCCTTCACAGTTTTCCCATGTTAAATTCATAAACTAGGATGATTGGTGAGCTACTTGTCCTCTCTGAAACTATATGTTCTCCAGGAAGCGAGGCTAATATCTGCAGCTCAGGAGCCCTAATAACCTAACTACAGAATCTCTACAACACACACCAGACACAATGCCTGCTGACTTTTGTAAATCCAGGAGGCGGTATTGGCCTCTCACATATAGTGCTACAAAGGACCCTTAGAAGTCCCCATCTTTTGTTTGAAAAGCAAGAGAATGACGTGGTGTTATTGCACCACAAGCCCCTAGTGCCCTTGGAGTGAATCTTCAAAGGATTCTCCGGGAGGAAAACGTCATCCTGAGGTTCGAAAAAGAATTTCTAGAGGGAGTAAGATTTGTTTAAATCTGTATACTGATTGATTTCTCAAATGGCACTGGGAGTGGGGGGTTGATGGGTAGCAAGGAGTGGGGAGAATGAAAAGGCTGCCTTTCTTATAACATGCTAAAAGCTGTCACTGAAGGGCACATGCCTTAATTTTTTCTCTTTCATGCATGGGTGCCCTGTTTGCTAAAGGGGTTGTGAAAAGTTGCCAAGAGATAAATTCAACTATTTATGAGAATCATTACGTGGTTCTGTGTTTATTTTCCTGGCACTCTCCATGATCTACGGTTTGGAGCTGAACAGCTGTTTTCTGGTGCTTGTAAATAAAAGTATTTAAATATGTCTTAAACACATTGTTTAGAAAGTGTACCCCAAACAGGATGCCTTTCTCATATTAGGGAACCTATAAGAAGGAAAGGAAATGTTATCATTTGACTACTGCTAACATTTATTGTGTGACTGGGATAGTGTTACTGTCTCTTAGAGCTGGTTATAAAGATGGTATTTAAGTGGGTGGTTCCTGCAGGGTTCCGACCAACTTAGAAGCATTTCTCTTTCTCAGGTTTCAGCTACTATCTCCCCTAAGTGGGAGCTGGAAAAGCCAAATAAGAAGACCTTTGAAGCCACACAATGTCTGGTCTGTTTTGGCTGTGTCGTAATATAACTGACATTATAGCAGAGTGCAGGATAATTCATGTCAGAACAAGACAAGCCCTCATTTCCTTTATAACAGGGAACAGAATGTGCACTGCCACACTTCTGGGCAACCACTTGCTCCCTGACTAGAGAAGATGATGGCTGAGTCAACCGTTGACCTGAAAGTGCTACCAAAATGGCTATATCACAGTAACAGTTTATCAAAACAACATTAAAAAGCTGATCCTTTTAATTCAAAAGGGTATACTCTGATGTTCCTCTTTTCCTTCACCTATGCTCCCAGAAGCCTATCTCATGGATCCTGAGGACATTCAGTCTGGTTCTCCAACATGTGTGTGACTGGAAAGCCAAAGCCTAGTAATCATTGTACTGGGTAAGCAGGACTATGACTTACGTATTAAGTACTCATCTGTGTTGAGTTGAGAAGCCATTGCTCTCCCATAGTCTTTTTTTTTTTTTTTTTTGGCGGTACGCGGGCCTCTCACTGTTGTGGCCTCTCCCGTTGCAGAGCACAGGCTCTGGACACGCAGTCTCAGCGGCCATGGCTCACAGGCCCAGCCGCTCCACGGCATGTGGGATCTTCCTGGACCGGGGCACAAACCCGTGTTCCCTGCATCAGCAGGCGGACTCTCAACCACTGCACCACCAGGGAAGCCCTCCCATAGTCTTTGAAAAAGAGCATCTCTATATCCCTCTGGTTACTTGGCAAAAGAAGTCAGGATTGCCACATTGTTGTATAAGGACAAAAATGACTGTTAGGGCATTCGTGTGGATTTGTGGAATAAAAGTGTACAGACTCGATGACCTCTCTAATAAACTTGCTTAAACTCCTGAGGTTGCCACAGGGCTCCCTTTCTTTTAAACCGAGGGTTTTGACTTTGAATCATTTAGCTGGGGTGTAGCCTACTCTACGTGGTTCAGTCTTGGAGATTCCTGATACATCCTGAAGGCATCAGATTACCTTACATCCAGAACTATTTGCCAAGATGTGAAGGAAAATTTGCTTAATGAAGGTAACCATTTTGGGGCCTCTGCATCCAGACTCATTTCAGACTTTTGTCTAAGACTGCAAAATGTCAAATGCTAGGCTGACCATGTATTGTGATAAGACCTGACTGAACCCTTTAATTCAAAAGGGTGAGCTGAAAAGAAAGAATCCAGGGGAAATCTTCACTTCCTCAAATCTGATTGAAGGTTGAGAGGGATCAAGGGAATTTCAATAGCTTGGAAACTAGTCCCCAGGAAAACAATGAATAAAGCCTGGAAGAAAAGAAAGGAAGCCTTGATGATTAGCTCCCCCTGTGGAGAGAGTCTCTGCCACTTGGCTCCCTTTGATGAGATTACAGACTTCTGAAACTTGTTCCCACAAGGAAGGTAGACATGTTGAAAGAACATCCTTCTAAGTAGGCAGGGAACACATTCCTTGCTCTTGGGAAAGTATACTGTTTTGCTCTCTGGAATGACTTAATCATGTTTTTCAGCCCTGAGACCACAGCTTTGCTTCAAGAGGTTCTGAGCCAATCTAGTCTAAGTTGAAGCTCAGATTCATTTGAGGAAGTTGCAAGATTTTCAAATAGCCAAAGCGTTGTGTTTTTATGTTTATATAATATTCCTCAATAGGGTGGAGAGACCTTAATGGTCCTCTTACATTCCTTGTCCTTAAGATTGCTCCAAAAAAAAAAAAAAAAGATTGCTCCAATTGTATTTCTCCATTGTCCCCCCATGCACCACCCTGTTGGTTGGGGAAGGAGGATCCAGGCTAACTTTTTATTGATTTGGATATCATAACCTGAGAAATAATTTCTGCCCCTTCTTCTTTTCATGTGCCCTCAACTCTTACTCTACCCATATACTTCAATTTATACTCTCATAATTTAAGACACTTAGAGTTGAACAGGATTTTAGTTTAGAGTTAAACTTCCCAGCCTAAGTGGGAAGTCCCATTCCTAACTGATGGTCCCTAAGTCTTCCTCAAAACTATCAATGTCAGAACTTCTCCGTTGACTTAAAGCTATTTTGGTACAGCTTGTCTTTAATTCACATCCTCCACATACACCTCTCCTCATGTCACTGCCTTTCCCAACCTCATATATCTTTCAAGGCCCAGCTTAAGTCCTACCATTTCTTTGATGATTTCTTAGACTAAATATGATCATATAAACTTATAAATCCAGAAGCATCATAGAATCTTAGTTAAATCCAGAAGAGGATGTACAAGTGTTCCAGTATTGTCTCCTCATTTTACAGATGTGGGAACTGAAGCCAAGGGAGCTCTGATAAGAAACCAGGTCATATCCTATATTTTGACATCCTCTCTAATGCAGCCATAAACAATATATATATTTTAAAAACACTGAGTATGTTTGTATTTTTTTCTCCTAATTGCAATCTTTTCGCAGGCAGTGATTATAATTTCTATGTCTGATTTTGCATGGTGTTTCATACATACTTAGGTTGCTCTAACTCAATGCTGTCCAGTAATCTTTCTAAGATGGTGTAAATGTTCTGTATTAACTGCCCTGTCCAGTATGGTAATCACTAGCCACATGTAGCTTTTAAGCACTTGAAATGTGGTTAGTAGGCCTGAGGTATTAAATTTTTAAATTATTTTATTTTTAAGTACCTTAAATTTAAATTCATATTGCTACATGTTGTAAGTGATTACCATATTGAACATTGCAGTTGTTATTCATTTGCTGATTCACAGCAGCAAGTAAAGAAAACTTAGGGTATATATTGACTTGATAATGTCTGTTAATATTGTTTGAATCAGAATAACAGAGGTTTAGAGATGAAATGGGCCAAGTCTTACCATCTCAATTAATATTCCCAGAAAAGTGAAAGCATTAGTTCAAGGTCACATGGTTAATTAGGAACAGAGCTGGCACCAGGGCCTAGGCCTCCTGGCTATAGTTTTTATTTATTATTGTTTCCTTCTTTGTCATAATGTCTTGGTGAAAGTGGAAGGGGGAATCAGGTAGTAAGTGGAAGGGAAAGCCAATAGAAAATTTTAAAAATATGATGAGAATGAACAAGGATTATAGATAAGGAAGAAGAGAAGAAAGGATGTCATTCAAAAGTGGAGAAATATGTCAATATCAGAGAATTGAGATGAATAAAAGAAAAAAGTTAAAAGCTCATACTTTCATCTACGGGCCAGTGAAAATAAAGAATTCTCTTTTAAAGACAAAACAATGTAACTATAATAAATCAGGGACCATTACATAGGTGTGCCCAGGATTACAAAATGAAGAGAGCTTAGTGGTTACTGAACCATGACAAAGCCCTCATACTAATGAATTACATTCTTCCAAACCTTTGTCAAATCAATCAAAGAACTCTCTATGAATGAGATGGAATGTTAACATCTGGTTCACCGAATGGAGATAACAGTTTCATCCGAAGCCTTAGTTAGTCAAGCTTTTATCTCTCCCCGCTGTCCGCTGATCCCACTTTATCCTTTCTCCTTGCTTTGCAGCTGCTCAATGAAGGAGAGATCTCACTGAGGAGCATTGGATTCAGTGGCATGTAAATTACCCAGGAAGTAGAGAACCCTGGTGGAAGTGAATGGTTTTGAAGCTGAAAGTGTGCTTCAGATGCCCCTTCTCCAAATGCCCCTTCTGATAATCTCAGTAGCTTCAACAACCTTTCAAGAGAAATACTTTGCGTAGAGACTGTTGCTTATCATTAAATAAGAGAAGCAACTAGTTCCCCAAAACTCAGTGATGTTCAAAACAGGATGTTACAGTTTTTTGGGTTTGTCTCAGAGTATTTTGTATAACAAAGAGGAAAGGAAGAACTAAGGCTAAACTCTGTAATATCATGATTTGTAACATGCATTTTGTTTCTTTGTATCTTTTCCCATTCCTGCAGGGAAGTAAAATGACACTGAAGTTTTCTCAGAGTGTGTGGAATATTTTTCTTACTAATTTAATGGTTGTTCAGTTAGGTCATAGGCATAGCAAGCTTTTCTTCTGCATCTTGAATGCTACTTTACCTGTTGATGTGACACTAATCTCAAAGTCACAAGCTCAGGTTAGGGTTTATTCATTCAGGATTATAAGGTGGAATCAATCATCAGTCCCTTCCAAATCTTCTTCTCTCTCTCCTCCAGCCACCTGTTTTCTTTTTCTGGGTTCCCAATTTCTTATTAATACTACTACCATTCTGGCCAATTGCATTAGAAGTCTGTGGGGCATTTCGACTGTCTTTTTTCTCTTATGCCCCACCTCTAAATGATTGCTCCGTCAAGCAGCTTTCCTTTCCAGGGTGTCTCACATTTGTTGCCCTGCTTTCCATTTCACTGGCCCTACCCTAAGCCAGAGTGGTGTAGTTTTCTGTCTTTTCTGTCACCAGTACAAGCTACACAGTGTCCCTAAATGAATCATTCTAAAGATCGGGACTAGTTGTATTACTTTATCGCTCAAAAACTTTCTATAGTGTGAGGTACTTAAAAGGAAGAAAAAGGAGGAGAATGAAAGGAGGAGGTGGAGGAGAAAGAGGAAAAGGAGAAATGAGGAGGAAGTTGCCAATGGAACAAAATAGAAACCTAAGAGATTTTACTATATATAAGAATTGAATATATAGTACTGATGGCAAGTCAAATCAATGGGAAACTATATTTCATGCAATAATTGTGAATAATTGTTTTAAAATATTTAAATTGGATTCTTACCTTCCAACATACACCAAAATAACTATCAGATTAATTAGAATGTTAAATGTAGAAAAATATTCTACAAAAACTTGAAAAATATGAGAACCTATTATTTCGTGTCAGGATTAGAAAGACCTTTCTAAATAAAATAAAAGCCAAGGAAGAAAGAATAATATAAAAGATTAAACATAACACAAATATTAAAAATCCAATAAAAAACTCATCATTGGTCTTCCCTGGTGGCGCAGTGGTTGAGAGTCTGCCTGCCGATGCAGGGGACACGGGTTCGTGCCCCGATCCGGGAAGATCCCACATGCTGCGGAGCGGCTGGGCCCGTGAGCCTGCGCGTCTGGAGCCTGTGCTCCGCAACGGGAAAGGCCACAACAGTGAAAGGCCTGCGTACCGCAAAAACAAACAAACAAACAAAAAACCATCAAAAGTCCAAAGCAAACAGTCATTTGGGAAAAAAATATATCTAAGATACAAGGCATACAAAATGTGAGTGTATTTATAAAATATCAAGAATTCTTACAAATCAACAGGGAAAAGAATACTCCAAAAGAAAAAATGTGCAAAAATTATGGAGAGGAATTTCACAAAAGAATATAAATTACATATCATGAAAAGAAAGACATTAGAGCTTTTTTCCTCTGTGTGTTCTTACATGTGTTTTAAGCTCAAATCTTTCCTCATTTTATGATTGCTCAGTCATATTTTTTCCAGTTTATATTTTCAGTTTACATTTAATATTTTAATTCATTCAATTTATTTGGATGTATGCTCTGAGACATTAGAGTCAATTTAGTTGTAATCTTTTCCCACCTTCCTAGGTTGTAAGCTCCTTGAGGGCAGGAAAAATGTGCTATTTATTTTTGTGGATCCTGTAGCATGTATCAAGTGCATAACACACGAGTTAACACAGGAGGGACGAAGAGGGAGGATCAGAAATGTTTTGAAAGAGGAGGCATCTTTTGAGATTGGTCTATCTAAACATTTTCACGGCACTGTGCTTTTTTTTTTTCCTTTTGTGTGTCTCTTTTGGGTTAAACACGGCTCAAAGGCAAGGTAACATGACAAGAGAAAAGGGTACTGAAAAATGACAAATGAGGCTTCAAATACTGACATTACCACACAGAGTGAAGTAAGTCAGAAAGAGAGAAACAAATACCATATGCTAACACATATATATGAAATCTAAAAAAAAAAAAAAAATGGTTTTGATGAACCTAGGAGCAGGACAGGAATAAAGACACAGACATAGAGAATGGACTTGAGCACACAGGGAAGGGGGATGGTAAGCTGGGATGAAGTGAGAGAGTAGCATTGACATATATACACTACCAAATGTAAAATAGCTAGTGGGAAGCAGCTGCATAGCACAGGGAGATCAGCTCCATGCTTTGTGACCACCTAGAGGAGTGGGATAGGGAGGGTGGGAGAGAGAAGCAAGAGGGAGGAGATATGGGGATAAATGTATGCGTATAGCTGATTCACTTTGTTATAAAGCAGAAAGTAACACACAATTGTAAAGCAATTATACTCCAATAAAGATGTAAAAAAAAATACTGACATTACTAATCACTTTTGTCACTCTGAGCCTCAATTCCTTATCTCTTTAATATAGATATACCGGTTACTACTTGCAAGGTTGTTGGGAAGATAAAAACCCATGTTTGTAAGGTGATAGGCATACTGATTTCATTCCCTTCTTACTACTTATTCTGCTTCTCTGGGAGGGACACCTGTCATCCCTTAGCCTCCTTTCCTGTAGTGAAGTAAAAGCATGATAGTTTGTGTGAAAACCTCTTGTAACATTCGTTTTTTGAATAGCATAAAGTAGCATTAAGTTTTTTTCTCTCTAAGTGTAAATTGCTTGTTATGCTTTTGTTCATGATAAAATGAATGGAAATGGTGTTTGGGTGAGAAGGTTCAGAATAGATATATAGAGGTAAGAAAACAAAGTTAAATGTGAAAAACAGGTAATTAGAAAAAATTCTGATAAGTTGGAGTCATATTGTAGAAATAGAACAGATTTGGGGGTCAAGCAAACATGAGTTTGTGTCTCAGCTTTGCCACAAACTCTCTGTGCAACCTTGCGCAGGTTAATTGCCTTCATTGAGGCTCAGCTTCTCTACCTATCAAGCTGGGATTAATAACATTCCCCCGGCAGGGATGTTATGAAGTCCTATGATATTAGTAAACAAAGCATGTGGCACATAGATGACATTTGACAAGTGCTTCTTTTTTGTTTCTTTTGATTCATCATAATGTGTCTGGGCATCTATATGTTTAAAAGACCTAAATATGATTTATTAAGTACCCAACAAACTACCAGTGAGTGACTTAGTCCTCATGGAGAACAGATCCTACTTTTTAAAATGCATTCGGACTTGCTCCCTATGTTTACAAAAGGATTTCTGGGTCCATGTATGTCTCATGACACAGAGTCTAAATCTCCACTTGTTTTCAGTTAATCACCTCAGTTTGTCTTGCAGGGCCACAGCCATCATCTTGCTCTTGGGAAGACAGAACACTGTGTACCAATTCTTCTTTTAGGGGCCTATTTAGTTGTTATCACTGCCTGCTTTTAAAATTTTGTGAGCTGTAAAATGTAGTACTATATATTCCTGGGAAGTTTTTTCCCCACTGAGAGTATTTAAGTTTAATGGTTTTTTAATAGTCTGGGAGAGAAGATACTGGTAATAAAACAAAGCATTTGAAAATTTAAAAATAAGCAGTACATTTATAGCAATTATGTAGGGCTGTTATTAGTGATTAAATATAGTATCATAGAATAATATACCTAGAGTGAAAATTGTTAGTCATTGTAATCCAGTGATTTTTTTCTAGTTCTTTTTGTCTTTTAATAAAAGAATGCTTATATTTTAGCATGAAGGAAGTATGGCCTACTATATTTGCATTAGTTTATTTCATGTAATAGAATATAGCAAAGTACTTATATTGCTACTTTGCCTTTAAAATTATTAGTTAAGGCATATGATTCCAACCTCTCTTATATTCTCTTTAGATATGACCTTGAATGACAAGAGGGAACACCCTTTTTCTTCAATGAAAAAACATGGCACACACCATTTTCCCTTTCATTCCTAGGCTACGGAGATGTGGATTTGCTGTTTCCTTTACTTGAATGTCCTGAGTCATACCTATTGTGCTAGAATCAATAATTTACTAATTAGTCCATCTATCTTAACATTTGACTAGAATCTACTATGCCCACTTATGCACTTTATAAAAATTATCTCATTTTATTACTTACTTTAAGGTTTGGTTATATAGTATCGATTGTCCCATTTCAGAGCTGAGGAAAATGGGGCCCAGAGAGTTTTTAGAAATTCTCCCATGTTCTTGTCTTGTGAGTTAAAATTATAAACTGGTTCTTAATAGCTGTAAATGTAAGTTCTTTACAAATTAGTACTCTACTGGAATTTTATACTGATTTATAAGTGTTCTTAAATGGCCTTTTTATGATTAAAAAATTATGTAAGGATAATGATTATATCCTCTTTATATCTCAGAATAGGGAATACAGGTAGAAGAGCAGGCTTCTGAGGGGAGGGATGAAGAGCTTGGCTTTCCACATGCTCTTTCAGGAGCCTGCCATATATCCAGGTTGAGTAGATATATAGCACCTAATCTTCAGAGAAAGAGACCAGGACTGGAGATAGAGGCTTGGGAGCATCAGTGACAGGTACACAGTAGATAAAAGGCACTTGCCATCTTGACTCATTTTTGGTCCATTTTCCCCGTTCCTAGAATGGTTTGTGAGGCTGTGAAATTAAGGGTAGACTGATTTAACATATGGGAGTTTCTGTTCTAAATAAGACAGATGGAGCCAGGAGTCTAAGAGGCTACACCATTAGGAGATGTGGGTAGAGTCAGCCTAAGTACATACTTAACATTTGTCTAAGCCAGAGTTTCTCAAGCTGGTGTATATTAGAGTCACCTGGAGAACTAATAAAGCATCAGAGACCCAGTATAGTAGGCCTGGACACTCTGTTTTTATCAAGTTCTCAAGAAGATTCTGATAGGCTCCAAAGTTTGAGAAGCACCAGCCTAAATCATATTTTGGAATTAATATCTCTTCACCAAGTAATAACTATAAAAAAGCAATTATAAGACCTTTGATTTTTATAATTTAGAAGGATCTGCTGATGATTTGAAATTTGAATTTAAAAATATTTGTTTAAGAGATTACATATCTCTGTTTCATTTGTTTTTTTCTTTTCCCCACTGGTGTTTTATCTTACTCTTTCTTCTGGAACATATTTCTGTGTTTTCTCATTTTGTTTGACTCTTTTAGCTTGTTTTTATGTATTAGGCAAGGTAGCTACCTCTCTCAATCTTGAAGGAGTGTCCTTATGTAAGAAATAAACCTTACTGTTTAACCTTGAAAAAAAATATTGGTTTATATTTTATGCGATTATCTGAGGCTGACAAACACATTCACATGGAGAAATCTTTCTTTCTAAGGTGATTCCATTTTGCCTCTTCTACACAAGGCAAGGATGAGCATATCTAGGTCATCTGAAAGATTTTCCTTCTCAAATTTTGCTTTCCCTGTGGGAAACAGTGTGAGGAAAGGAAATGAGTCCTAACCCTCCCTGGAGGTAATACTTACACATATTTTGGAATCTGGGGGTCAGCTGCCAACTTCACCTGTAGGCAGGAAGTACACACCTGTTAGCTACATGGTTTTAAAAATAGCCTGTACTTAGCCAGATTACAAGGAACGCTGTTGTTACGGCATCAAAATAGGAAGCTGACTTACATGCAAGTAATCCTTATTAAAGGGGATTTTAGGAAGCAGGACACTTGAGAAAAGCAGGCAACTGTGAAAAGAATATCTCCTGCTTACCTTTGTAAAAGCCAACAATTACCCCCCAAATTAGGTTGGGATTAGATAGGGCAATCAGTTGTAATAGAGTTGATATCTGGGAAGGGGAGAAATTTGAGTCATTCAGAGATAAACCTCTTATTATGGTTCCCTTTCCTTGATCATCTTTATCCTTCTACCCCACCCCTAACTTTATACATAGTGGTTGCTGGTGGGGTGAGGAAGGAATGACTTTGGAAGCGCTCCTTAACCAGGCTTTTGTATGCATTGTCCCAGGCTCAGGGCTTTCTCATCAGCAGGCTTTCCAGCCCTGTCATTAGTCCTAGTGGCAAAAGAGCCTCATTCTCATGAACTGACCCATGCTGCGAGCAGGTCACCTCAGATGGAGGCTTGCTGCTTTATTCAAAGGCTTCTGAAATTCCCAGATGTTGGGGCAAGATGCAAATGTGGGGACACTCTTTCATTGCTCCTCAGTTTGTTTTTGGACTGTTGGAAGAAACGGGGTTCTATCTGCTGACCAAATGCGTGTTTCACATGGGGATGGTGGATTCTCACCTTTCATAGTTGTAATCGTGAGAAGAGTCTCTTTGTGAAAGCAACAGTTAATTCTCTCTGAATGTTACTACAGTTTAGGGAGAAAAAGTATTTCCCCCCCTCCTTTATATTTCCTCTTCACTTATGCTTAAAAACAGGTAATTGGAGCAGGGCTTCGAAGTGTAATCTTGCCCGAAGGCTAAGCTTGCCACCTAATGACACAGGGTTGTTCTTCTATATTGAGGCAGTCTTGCACTCATTATCCCTAAATTAGTTCCCTTTTCTCCTTTGCTTTATTATTCATCCACCTCCTCCTTTTTCATATGGATTTTTCCAAGCGAACCATGACAAAGTGTGTCTTTGTGAGGTTGTGTGTCTGTGCAACAGTGCATCTGTGTGAGTGAGTGAGTGCCCCTTCCTCCCCGGTGCCCCTCGTTTACATGAAGTGTTTATTTAAGCCAAGGCAGTGGAACACTGACAAAAGTCTTTGGCACCGATTGCCTTATAATGATCTCACATCAATCCAGGGAGGAAAATCTAGCTGAAAGTGGAAGAAGCTGAGATTCAGTTGCAGGGTTCCCTTTGCCACAGGCAGACGCAGGCAGCTTAAATTCAGAAAAAAGTTGCAACTGGTTTTTGAATGAAGACTGTTTGTGTAAATGTATATAATTAAGACTTTTCTTCAAAAGAAAATAGTTTTTATACCACTTATGTGATATTATATACAGTTGGACATATAGCATGAGGTAAAGACAAGAAAATACTGATGTGTTTTTTCTCTCTTCAGACCTGGGCTGGAATCCCTACTTTACTCCTGATAACGTACTATTACTTAGACTGAGTCTGTTTCCTCATCTAAAATAGGGATAATAATGTCAACTTCACAAATTTGTGGTGAAGGTTAAAGGAGATGATATTCAAAGTGCTTAATACAATGAATGTTATATTGTAAACAACACATTATATTAAAAATTTGGTATCCTTCTTGATTCCCTTATAATAAACTGAAACACAGCTTGGAATAGTTTTGGCTTAATAGCCTAAGAATCTGAGCTTGGATTCTTTTTCTCTCTCTAGGATCATTTCTTTCTTGAACTTAAAAAGGGACCTAGAATTTCTGAAGCACACCCAGCATTCTCATTATATACCAGACCATTTGCTTGGCAGTGTAATCTTATCAAAACACTTGTACAAACTCTGCAAAGGCTTATTATCATTCCCATATTGTAGATGTGAAAACGGAGGCTCAGAAAGACAAGTGCCTTGTCTAAGGTTCTAAAGTAAGGGTTGGAGCAAGTATGCAAACAAGGGTTTGTCAAGTCCCAAAGGGTCTAAATACAACTGAGAATTAGTGCTATTTCATTCACCTAAGTTTGCTTTAAGAAAGTTATTTCCTCAAATATAATGTAACAATTTTACTTTTTTTTGATTCGGAAGATTAGTGGACTCTTTTAGTCTGTACAGAAGAGAGAATATTAGCAACTTTGACTGCTTGATTCTTTTTTTTAAATTTTAAAATTTTTATTACTTTTTTAACATCTTTATTGGAGTATAATTGCTTTATGACTGCTTGATTCTTAAGGTAAATATGTGATATGTGTATTCAAAATATCAAATTTGCTCTTGATATTATTCGACAGACTCAGTTATTATTTCTGCCTCTTTACCAAGGTGATTTCTTTCAGACACACATCTCATAGATTACAGATTTTCCATCTCCTCTTCTTTATCCTACCTTGACGTTCCAGAGGTAATCATCTTTCTTAGCTCCCACCATATCTCCTTTCTCTTCATTAGGACATGGGTACCTAGGTGTTCTTCAGCCTTTATAGCACTGACAACCCTGGGTTGTTGGTTATGTTCTATTACTCCTTCCACACATATCTTCTTTCTTATCCTGCAAAGTCATTTCTTCCTCCTCTCCTTTTTATCCTTCTTCCACGAAACCAGTTAGCTAGGCGAGTGTCCAGTAAAGTGGTGTAGGGGGGAGACATAAAGGTTTTAATTCTAGCCTGATGACCTTGGTAAGTGATTTAACATCTCCAGGTCTCAGTTTCCTCACCAGTAAAAATAAATGTTCCACTTGTAACTTTCTGTGATTGTTTCTTGACCATGGCTCCAAAGGCTGCAGATGCAATTTGTATGCCATGGCTTCCATCAGAGGTACAGTCTCTTATTCAATTCGGTAGCAGTAATAATATGTATATATAGCTCTTTGTATTCATGAGAACAGTATGCAGACAACATTTTACTTGTTCCTTTCAACAGAGCAACTTGGGCCAGGTCACCTAGGTAGTCAGTGGCAGAGCCAGGACCTGAATATGGTCCTCTGAATTCTGAATCTTGCGTTCGTTGCTCTGCGCCTCAGCAGGGTAAGGTAAACTGGCTGGGGCATGAGGAAAGAAAGATCAAAAGGTTTTTTGTATGTTGTCTTTACGTAAAATGTGCTGGGGTAGTGAATGGATAGTAGAAAATTAAGGGGTAGAAATGGTGGTATGAATTTTTCAAAACGAAAAATCTTCCAGATTATTGTTTCAGGCTTTGTAGCTTTTTCTAAACATCTGTAGGACAACATTTGAGAAAAGGGAGTATAACAGAAAATATAACTTCAATTTAAAAATCCTAAACCCAACACTAAAGAATGAAGAACAAGTTACTCTAGTGACTTAGGGGATTTTTCTTTTTTTCTGGATATTTTCCCCAAAATGGAAAATAGTTTTTTTGTTTTTGTTTTTTAAATTCCTTCTATCATTAGCTCAAAGATGAGCTTATACAGTCCCTTGAGTTACAAGCTAGGGATTTATAACTTTTTTTTTTAACGTCAAGATCAACAACTCCTTCTCTGGTTGACCCTGTCCTGACTTGGTAAGAAGGATCAAATTTAAATCTGTCTATTGTATACTCAGTGGCCTCTTTTGGCCATAAAAGAGTTCATTCTCCATTAAAAAGCCAGTGATATATTCCAGATTCTTTGTGAAAGAATCAAGCATATCTCTCTTTGTTCAGGAGGTGACTGTTAGTAGGGGAAGTAAAAGGGGAACAGGGAAATGGTGGTGGCTTCATCATATGTCACAGAAATCTAATTTGATGCATTAGCCCAACCTTTTCTCATTTAAGATTTAAACCAATATTTATTTTTGAAAGGAAATTCAACCCATATGTATCTGTCTCAGTAGCCTTGTTGGCTTTTTTTTTTTTTTTTTTTTGCGGTACGCGGGCCTCTCACCGCTGTGGCCTCTTCCGTTGCGGAGCACAGGCTCCGGACGCGCAGGCTCAGCGGCCATGGCTCACGGGCCCAGCCACTCCGCGGCATGTGGGATCTTCCCGGCCCGGGGCACGAACCCGTGTCCCCTGCATTGGCAGGCGGACTCTCAACCACTGCGCCACCAGGGAAGCCCTTGTTGGCTTTTATTGATAGGAAATAGGAAGTTACTTTGTTGCCAACATTACAAAAGGCCTAAAGTTCAAGTGAATCTTGATCTTGGCAAATGTAGCTTCTATCCTGAAAGGTGGAACATAGGTTCCAGGTAATAAGAAAAGAAAGATAAACATTATCTTTAACTGCCTTCCAAGATAGGGGCAGAGGAGACTGAGGCAAGTTCGAAGAATTACTGATTGTTTAATTTTGTCCCAAAGCCAATATAATTTGTTCTTGAATGCAGATTCTCACATGCGTAAGTGATGGGTCCATTTATTCAAGCAATTCCAGTTGTAGATGCTGAAGGCTTAGCATAAAAAGAAAAAATTACTGTAATAACATCTTTGACTTTGATCATTTGTGCCCTTCAAAAAGAAATTATGAATGCATGGAGACTTACTATTTTGATCTATACTTTTATATAAAAGTTTTCAGCATAGGAGATATTTTCCCATCATTCTGGAAAAAAGTCTGTCTTTATTACTTTATATTATTTTCTAAATTAATTAATTCAAGAAAAAAATTGTTTCACAGAACATATTCACTACTTTTTCTCACCCACTGTAAAGATTAGACACTGTGAATTGTTCTGATTTTCTGTGTTTAGCTAACTCAGCCTAAGATTTACTCATGGAGAAGTGCTCTCTTTAGAGTGACTGTCCTTGGCTTAAATAATGGTTCCCAGGGGTGGTGGAGAGCATTGGAAACCAAGTTCTACAGCCCCAGGGCCAGATTTATAACCTAGCCCAGAGAGACAGGCACAGAATTTGGTAACTCTCAGGAGGTGACTTGCAGTACTTAGTTGAAGCAGGAGGCTTGGACTGGATGAAGTCAGGAGGCAAGGTGCTTAGTATCACAAGAACTCGAGCACAGAATAAATTTTATTTCTGCTTAGAGCTTATCCAGGATCTGAAAGTCCACTTTCCCCATGAGGTCCTGATTTGGTAAGGAGTCCCCAGGATTGTTCCTTCCTCCAAGCAAAAGTTACATTTTAACAAGACTTTCTTTGGCCACAGGCATTCCTCTAAGCAGCAATTCTGAAAGTGTGGTTCCCTAGACCAGGAGCATCAGCATGACCTTGTTATTAGAAATGCAAATTCTCAGGCCTTGCCCAAGTATTACTCAATCATAACCTCTGAGATTGGGGCTCAACAATCCATGTGTATTTTTTTTTTTTTTTTGCGGTATGCAGGCCTCTCACTGTTGTGGCCTCTCCCATTGTGGAGCACAGGCTCCGGACACACAGGCCCAGCGGCCATGGCTCACGGGCCCAGCCGCTCCGCGGCATGTGGGACCCTCCCGGACTGGGGCACGAACCCGTGTTCCCTGCATCGGCAGGCGGACTCCCAACCACTGCGCCACCAGGGAAGCCCAACAATCCATGTTTTAACAAGCCATCTGGGTGATTCCAGTGCTTGCTAAATTTTGACAAACCCTGCTCTAAAGTAGAGAATACCTTTAGGCTTTTGTGTAAAACTCTGCAATGTAACCATATTACAATTTGGTTTTATCACAATTTGAACTTATCACAATTCTATGAATTTAAGTGTCAGTTCTATGTGAACAATTAGCTATTAGCCACATGTTTTAAACGAGTGTATGGATTATTTTTCCCTGGCGGCCTCAACTCTGACCTGGTCAGCACAGTCAGCTCAACCTCTAAATAATGGTTACCACTTATGTGTAATTAGGCTGCTCGAACCCTGCATATCTTACCACACCCTAAAAGAATTAGGCTAGATTCAGGTGGCTCAGTATGGAAAAAGTGCCTGTCAGTCCCTTTCTAGGATATTCTGAAGCAATAGGTCATACACTTGTGCTACTTCTCCTGCTGTACCTTCTTGGACCCCTGATGGAATTTCTGATTGTCCTTGGGCCAGATGAGAAAGGACTCAGATTTCTGAAAGCTCAAAATTCTTGGAATAAAGCTCAACCCCTTCCCCAGTACCAGATTGTATAATATACCACTTGAAGTGAATAAAAAACTAGCACCTTTAATTTCCCTTTCAGTGAAGGGTATTCCCCATCATTCCCCTTTGTTCTGAGGTAGTGGCAAGTAGCTTTCAACATTGTTTTTGTACGTGTTCTGCGAGTCTTATATTTATGCAAAAGCCACTCATCTAAAGAGACACAAAACTATTCTTGCTCCTACTCTGCCACCAGAAAGTCGGTCCTGACTTTGACCCCTGACTGATATGTATTTTTCAGAGGTTCCTCAAGGCAAAGGAATTATTTATGGCTAGTTTGATCTCATTTTCAAATCCCTATAGGAGTTGGGGCTACGCCACCTGTGACCTCAGGGATTCCTTTGTCACTTCTAGCCTAAGCTTATCTCCTGTTTTCCAAGTTCCACCTTGCCTTCCAGTTTGACTCATAATAGGAGAGACATCTCCTTTCAAAAATGTAATCTGAGCTGCAGGCACCCAGTGATGCTGGTATGAGGTAGGTAGAAGTTTTTGTAAACTTCCTTCTAGGAAAGTAACCAAATCCTACTAGTGGCCAGTTTGGAAATCTAGTCAGTGGGCATATTTGATTGCAGATGGATATACTCAGAAAGAGATAAGTCTTAAAAGTCATCCAAATACTTAATGGACCACTTTCTACCATAACATATGCTCAAGGAATTGAGTGCTAAATGTGTGTCAGGCATACATACATTACTTAAGGTATTTTATTTAATCCTTGCATCAGCCTAGTGAGGTAGGGATTATGAGGATCCCTAGCTTGCACGATGAATTAACCAAGGCTTACATAGTTTAGATGAATTGCTGTCAAAGGGCAAGTGAATCAGGAAATGCATTCCAACCTTAGATGATTCTTTTATAAATTCTGTGCTGTTAACCACTATACCATTAGTTCTCAGTCTATCACACCCAATCGCCACCCCCATCCTCCTTTATAACAAATATTTGAAAGGTCCCCTTTACTATCATGACATAAAGTGTATAGATAATATAACCTGCCTACATACAAAACTTGAAAATTTATAAAATGGAATACTGCTCAGCAGTAAAAAGGAGCAAACTATGGATACACGCAACAACGTGACTGAATCTCAAAAACACCATGTTGAGTAAATTTGGGAACAAAAGAGTACATTATTTGTGATTCCATTTGTATGATATTCAAGAGCAGGCAAAACTAATCAATGGGATTAGATGTCAGAACACTGGTTGCTTTTGGGAGTGGAAAAGGGAGGGGATTGAGAATAAAGAGACATGAGGTGAGTAGAGTGGTGGAAATGTTCTATTATTTGATGGAGTATTAAATGTATGGATTTTATAGTTGTTAAACTCATCGAAATATACATTCAAGACCTGTGCATTTTACTTTTTGTAGTTATAACTCAACATAAGTTAAAGTCAATATAAAATTGTAACAGTAATATATAGGACAAATAAAAGGAGTTTTAAATAACATATATTTCAATATATATATGCTAGGGATGATCTATTTGAAGATATAATGACATAGATGCATGCATCAAATATTAGTAAATAAATTTGGATTTTCAATTTTGAATTGAATTTTGTCTAGTGTTTTTTTAACATCACATTTCGAAGATACTATACATACATACATATATACACAGAGATTCAATTACAGTGAAACAGTTGCTAATGCAGACAGATAAGAGTGTCATATTGGGTTCACCAATGTCACAAGTAGTGCTGTTTTTGATGGAATGATGGACTATCCTTGGAAGAATTTCCAAAATACATTTTCCAATCTTTCCTCTATTTACACAGTCATGTTAATTCTGGAAAATTCAGTGAATAAATTATGCAAAAATTATTTTTGTTTTTATATATAAAACAGAGTTGAGTTTAAAGTTCAGATGATTAAAAGTTGGGTTTTTATCTATAAGACTGTCCAAATATTAAAAATATTAAAAAATATTAAAATTGACATTTTACATACCTGGCCCTTTTCCACAAAACATATGTAGGACTGGGCCCAAATGTTGTGACAACTGGAAACCCCACACAAATCTAAATCTCTTCAAGAGGAGTGACACTGGCTGAGTTGAAAGCTATGCTCCACACAAGACTGCAAATTTTGAGATCTTTCTCAATTGCTACCTCTTCTGCCAAGCTTATCAACATGCCCTTCTGTCCCCAAGATGAATCCAAAGGATGTTTTTATTTGTCCTCAAGAGAATCCTAAGGATGTTTCTATCTTAGAAATCATAATTTTAGTTTTTATTTTTGGTAATTGTTAGTATACTTATCTATGTCTCTCCTGAAATTATAAGGTCCTTGATGTTAGAAATGTTTTTATCTAACACCCAGTAAGTTCAGGTGCACGTTCCACATTTAGTATGTATTTACTGAAAGCACACATGACTGGATTAATAAAATAATGAATGCAGACATCAAATGTACTGAGTACACATGATCCAAGCAATAGGCTGAATTTATATTTCTTTGCTTTGGTTATTTACTACATGCACACACTATTATGTTGTATAGTTGGGATTTACTAGCATTAGAACAAAGGCAGATTGAGAAACAACTAATTTTTTCAATCAGATCTTTTTAAAAAACATGCTAGTGGCATTGAAAGATAAATAAATAGGTGTATTTTACATAAAGACCTCCTTCTCATTTCTTTTTACTGAAATTAAGATGTAATGATAAGTGCTGTATTGGTTTTTAACCTCAAACTCTCACTACTGTATAACAAAAGAAAAAAAAAAGAAATTAAGAAAAAGGGCAGATTACATAAGGAAATCTATATTTATTTGAAAAGACAAAATGTGATTCAGATACTGCTGTTACCAGTGGGAAAAAGTCCCAGGCAGCCCATTATGCCCAGAAGGGCAGCTCTGTTACCACTGCACCTGAAGCCTTATCTGGGTTCTTACCTGTTGTTATCTGCAAAAATCTCAACAGACCTACATTAGTAGCTGCTAGGGACATAGATATGCGACCTTCCTTGTTGTGAAGTGAGCTCCAAAATTGTGATTAGATAGACTTGTCCCATTTCCAGTCCCTCCCAGCTGTTAAGAACAGCTTTTTCAGATCTCTCAGTTTTATGGAAACAAAGAGGTACAGTGTAAGTATCCACCAAATCTCAGGCTAGCTACCATGGCTTTGCCCTGCAAATATGAGAGTTGTGTTTATTTTTCTCATAAACCAAAAAGGGCTAATAGCATTAAGATTTCCGGAAAGACCCAAGCTTGGAGATATGTTTTGCTATAAATATAAACAAAAATGAAACACTAGAAAAACACTAGAAAAAAAGGTACAGTTACGCTTCTAGAAAGTCCCTTTTGAAGATTTATTTCCCCTTATATATGAAAGCACAGAATTCAGACCTGGTTGGGGGGTAGTAAACAGCAAAGGCCAGATTTTTACAACTTGTTATATCTTTTTTTTGCGTGGCAAGAAAGTTTTCCTGAATATAATCCTGATGAAGCCTTCCCTGGGTCATTTTGGGGACAGGTTTTAGTGGACCCTTTGGGACTTGGATTTGAACTCAAAGCTAGGATATTCTAATTTTGTCACTGTATTTGGGACATTACTGAGAAAGAACCTTGCGAGAGTAGTTTTAAGGCCAGGTGGAAATACTTCAATATGTATTGAAAAGGTCTCTTCTTCCAAAGAGTTCAAGGTAGTCTTTGTTCAGGCGTTTCATTCTTCTGTGCGGTTTTCTTCATCCATAAAGCGTTTGTAAATATTTTTAGAAGACGAATAGTGTCTGGAAAGTATATTAATTATTTCTGAATACACGTATTCATTCAGAAATAATATATGTGCTTTATACATATTCATTGGGCGTCTCTCAGAAAAGCGGAAGTGACCACGTCTCCCATTGGAAGCCCGATCTCGCGGGATCTCGGGCGTTCCACGGGGCGGCTGCGGAGTCCTGGGATGAGAAACAGCTGCGTGCAGCGCGTGGCAGCGGCCCCATTTTCCAGGCTTGTCCGTAAAGAATTTGGCTTTTGCCGCCTGTCTAGCAACCCGCAACGCCTTGCACCAGCCGCCTCGCCTCAGGAGCCCTACCACGTGTGGGAACGGGCTCTGCCCCAAAGGCTTTGAGTGACTCCTCAAACCAGAGTCGGCGAGTGAACTGCGTGTTTGCGGCCGGAAATCCATAGCCTTCACGGAGCCCGAAGGGGCAGCGCCGCGGACTTCTGGTGAGGAACCCCTGGGGCCCAAGCCGATGTCTGCCAGGTCCAAGGCAACAGCAACCCAAACTATTATCCTTGGGGCCAGCTGTTTTTCCCGGTGGCTGTGAGGGGTCTAGAATTCTTTCCAGGATACTGTGGCTGTGGGCCCCTGAGGAGCAGCCTCAGGACATTGCTCTCTTTCTGACTCAGCCCAAGGGCGGCAGCCTGTGATGGGAGAGCTGGCCCCTTCACCTAAGCCCTTGTCAGGAAATGTTCTCTTTTGAATACCCTGGGGGACGCCCGAGGGCTGGGGCCAAGCTGTGGCCAGGACTGCTGCTGGGGCCGGGGCCTGGGCCGGGTGGATGGAGTGTTGAGTCTCCCAGGAAGGCAAATAGGACGCACGTGGAGCCTGCAGTGTGCTCTGTGGCTTGGCTGTAGTATCTTTATCAGGTACTTAATTATTAGTAATAAAATTTGTGGGAGAAATAAGGATGACCTTATAAAGTTAGATAAGATCAAGAGTTGTAGGATGGAAACAAGAAAACAGAAGATATTAAGAAGTAAGATTATAAAAGATGTTTCAGAACACTTCTCAGTCTCATGACAAACTAAGCTAATACATCTTAGCTCTGCCTCTACATTACATTACTCTACTCAAGCTTAAAAGAAATAATGGGCAATTCACGGGAGCTAGAAATAAAAAACAAGCTCAGAGCCAGAAAGCCCAGTGTGTTACTTGGTGCTGTGACAGACCAAGATGGCACCTGTGGTCTACCTAAAGGGTAAAGTCCAGGGACTAGGGATTTAACACTAAAGAATGTGGTCCTGGCTAACAAGAGTTGGGGAGTTGCAACTGAAACCCTGGTGTAAAGCCGGAACCATAAAGGGCTTTGCACTTGTAAAAGGCCCCTAGAAAAACTCCTCAGTGGAACAGAGAAATAAGGGTTTGGAGTTGAGGATGAGGAGAAAATAATTCTTCTGTAAATAATCGAAACCCCAAGCATTATCCACAAATAAAGCCCACATTCACACTACTTACGTTGTATGGCAGTTTCAAGCTGAGAAATTAGCATTCTTTCCTTGACCAGTGAAACTCCCGAGATTAATAGCTGAATTAAATACAAAATGGAAACGTTTCTACAACTCAGAGTCGCAAGACTCATAGAAAAGGTAATATGGATTAAGATGAGTTCATAACAACAACAAAATACAAGCCACACAAGGAAACAATTTACTGTAAAGTAGATTCAGTAGAAACACAAATAGGAAGATTACCACCTCAAAGAACTTAAGGAAATGTAAGAATTCGAAGAGATTTGGAAATAAAATCCAAGAGAGAAAGACAGGATGGAAACTACAGTGAGGTAATAGGTTCTATATATCTATATCTGTATATTTATATCTATATAAAGAACTGGCAGATTTGATAAACAACCACATAGAACTTCTAGAAATAGTTTTTGAAATTTAAGTTAAAATACACCCTCAAAAATAATTATATAGCAGATCAGACAAAACTAGGACAAGAATTAAGAGAACTGAAAATAAGTTTGAGGAGCTTACCAGAATGCACAGAAAGAGAGAAAAAGGATAGATTGAGATACAAAGGATACAAGAAAAGATTGAGAAGAATTAATGGCAGGAAGGAAATATTTGAAAAACTGGCTGAGAATTTTCCACTGTTAAAGAAAGTCATCAGATTGAGGAAGTACACTGAGTCTCAAGCAGGATTTTTAATATGTATATTAGATATATAATATGTATAAATTATATGTATATATAACATCCATCACCAAGAACAGTAAGCATCTTAAACTGAGCAGAGACAGGTTACCTACAAAAGAACAATTATACTCAGTTTGGAACACTCATAAGCAGCAAAAGAAGCCAAAAGAAAATGGAGTAATATCTCCAAATGTTTAAAATTCTGTGCACAGCTGAACTTATATAGGAATAGTGCAGCAATAGAGACATTTTCAGATAAAGTCTAAGAGATTTGACCACTAACAGGCTGTCACTGAAATAACTGATAAAACATCTGATTCAGGAAAAATAGAGAAAAAGCAACAAGATACAAGAAGCATGTGAGTCGATAGAAAGATACATTGATAAAAATAACAATGGTGATGGGTAATTTTGTGAAGCTTAAAAAGACATTGAAACCAAATATATATACTAGAAAAAAATGTAATAACATGTCTAGTGGTAAAGTTTTAAGTTTCTTATTCAGGAGAAAGGCAGAAAATAATGATTACAGTTAGATATTGTTAAAGGAAATGTGCAGATTAAAATTTAAACCTAAATATTGTGAGGAAAGGACTAAAACCATTTTTAAATAAGTCAAGAGTAAAACAAATGACTACAGAAAATGTAATCACAGCAATTGAAGGTGGAAAGGAGACAAAAATCAAGCAAAGAAAAAGTTTGGTAAATTAAAAACAAAAAATGATAGTACAAACAAATGCAAAATAATAGTAATTACAATAAAAAATAAATAGATTAAATTCTCTCATTACAAGACATTTTCACATAGGCGTCCTTTCTGAAATCTCAGGGCATAGACTGGACAAGAGCTCTTCTTATGCTTAGGCAAACTCATGTTTGTAGAATGAGTTTATATTACTCAATTTGAGGAACACCATCCTAGTCACTCCAGGCTAGGGGTTTCATCTTTTACAAAGACCAGTGAAAACAGATTGATAATTAAGTTGATAATTACTCTTTTTAAACTATGTTAGTGAGTTTGGTTTTGTAAACCAAAATTTGTATCTTTTTAAACAATAAGGCCACAAGTAATTGATTTCTTTATATGTTAAGGAAGAGATATTGGAAGTAGATAGTTACAACCTATATTTGCAGTAAAGATTTGGAGGCACAGATGAAGTAAGTAGTGCCTGTTATATTATGAGGCTGAATTAAGGCCTGTGTGTGTGTGTGTGTGTGTGTGTGTGCGTGTGCGCGCGCGCGCACACACACACACACACTGAACTACCTTGAATAAAAGCCTTTAAGAATATTCAGTAGAATGAACTTAACATGTACTGTTCCCATCATACACATTTATTTTTCTTTTCTAAGATACTTGAATTTAAAACTTGAATTTAGAATTTTACAGGTTCAGTAATATCTCAGGTATTTATTACTTAGGAAATTCCAAGCAGTTTGGGCTCATTTTCCTACTAAATAAATTTTCCCTCATTGAGTATCTAGGTCTGAGCTATGTTCTGTTATTAACAAAATTTGTCGTGAGCTTACTTTTCTTTTTCTTCAAATAATACAACCTTACACCAAGGTCAGATCATGCTAGATTGTTTAAAATATTATGCAAATGTAACTTTCTTCTTTTTCACTTGAAAAATTTTCTTTTCTCTCTCTGGTATCTGATGTGATATCCTTAGATGTAGATCCTAAAAAGCCCTGGAGAACTAGGGCTTTACCCATAGTCCTTTTCAGCTTTCCACTACAAATATTCTCTCTTACTGTGAGCTGAGATTATACGGACTTCAAAAGGGATTTTGCTTGAAGTTTATTTTAACTTTGAGAAACACAGTCTTATTTAGAATATTGTGCAAAATTTGCTCCTTTAATTCAGAGGTTGCAGTTCGATCAACAAAATGTATATTACACAATTTTCTCTTGCTACCACAAACATTTTCTTTGTGGTTATGCAAGTGTGACTTTATATTTTCTTAATGAGATGGAGGAAGGAACTAATGTTTACTGAACATTGGTTATTTTACCAGACTATAACAGGCATATTACATAAACACTTTAATGTAACAGTTTCAATTCCATGAGTTAGTTTTAATTTTCCCCATAGTCTAGAGGAGGAAAACAAGTATTTGCTGAAGTCACAATGTTTTTGTCTTCCACCTCCTAGTCTAAAAGGTATGACATTGATTTCATTTGTGGAATATTCTGGATAAAATTGTTTTTTCTTTTCTTGCCATAAGTGCCTTTACGGGTGCTTGACTTTAAAGGCAAAGAGTTTATTTTTATAAGGCATCGGTAGTTTAGAATATTTTCATATTTCTATATCCTGTTCTACTTTCTATAAACATTTAGTTTTGTACATGACATTTTCTATTTTGAGATAGTTTGCCCTGTAATGACTTCTTTTAAGACCTTAAAATTGTATTTATTTATTTACTTTTTTATAAATTTATTTTATTTTTTGGTTGAGTTGGGTCTTCGTTGTTGTGCGTGGGCTTTCTTGCGGTGAGCAGGGGCTACTCTTCTTGCAGTGTGCGTGCTTCTCATTGCGGTGGCTTCTCATTTCGGAGCATGGGCTCTAGAGTGCAGGCTTAGTAGTTGTGGCACATGGGCTTAGTTGCTCTGTGGCATGTGGGATCTTCCCGGACCAGGGCTCGAACCCGGGTCCCCTGCATTGGCAGGCGGATTCTTAACTACTGTGCCACCAGGGAAGTCCCTAAAATAGTATTTTAAATAGTTACAACTATGTATTGTTTTAGAGAACATAAATGTAAACTCCATAAATGTAGACTCCATTTGTTGGTGTGTGTGTGTATGTATAAAATTTGGGCAAAGTTGTCATACAAAAGACTGCAAGAATTTAAAAAAAAATAAATTTATTTATGACTGCAAGAATTTAAACTGTACAGTTTGATAAGTTCTGGCATATAAACATATCTGTGAAACCATAGTCACAATCAAGATAGAGAACATAGAACATATACATACCCCCGACCCCAGTTTTCTCCTATATCTCTGTAATATCTTCCTTCAATCCCCTCTCTTCTTTCCTCTCCAGGAGAAAACTGACCTGCTTTCTGTCATCACAGATTAGTTTCCATTTTCTAGAGTTTATGTGAATGGATTATACAGCATGTACTTATTTTGGGGTTGGAGGGATAGCTTCTAGATTCTTTCATAAAACATAATTATTTTGAGATTAATTCATGCTGTAGTATGTATCAATAGTGTATTCCTTTTTACTGCTGAGTAATATTCCATTATATAAATATACTACAGTTTTATCTACTTATCTGTTGTTAACTGACATTTGGTTTGTTTCCAGTTTTGGGCTATTACTAATGGAATTCCTATAGCTGTTCATGTACAAGGTTTTGTATGGACATATGTTTTCTCTTGATCAAGTACCTAGGAGTGGAATGGCTGGATCATATGGTATGTGTATCTTGAACTTTTTAAGAAACTATCAAAGTGGTTTCCAAAGTAGTTCTGCCATTTTACTTTCTTACCAGAAGTGTATGAAAATTCTAGTTTTTCAACATCATTGCTAAACTTGGTATGTTGTGTCTTTTTCATTTTACCCATTCTATTAGGCATGTAGTGATATCTAATTGTGGTTTTAGTTGGGATTCCCCTCATGGCATGTTGAGCATCTTTTCATGTGTTTATTACCATCTACACATCTTACTTAATGAACCATCTGTTCAAATCATTTGCCCATTTTTATTGGGTTATTTGACTTCTTACTGATTTTTGATATTCTTTATTTATTCTGGATACAAGTCCTTTATCAAATGGACGCTTTGCATATTTTCTCCAAGCCAGTGGAAGTTTTTTGAAGTGTGGGCCTTTTTAATTTTGATGAAGAATAATTTATCTTGAAATCAAGTAGATATTACCACAATTTTGTTCTTTTTACTCAAAGCTATCTTGGCTCCTCTAGTTCTTTTGCATTTTCATATGAACTTTTGAGTCAATTTGGTGATTTCTACAAGAAGGCATACTGGGATTGTGTTGAATATATAGATCACCTTGGGGAGAATTGACATTTTAATAACATTGAGTGTTTTGAGTGACAAACCTGGCTTATGAACCTTTATTTTTCAGACACTCTTTAATTTCTCACAGCAAATGTTTCATAGTTTTCAAGTGTACACATCCTTCATATTTTTGTCAGATTTCCCCCTAAGTAGTTAATATTTTTGATCCTTTTAAAATTATTTTATTAAATTTCAATTTCTGATTATTTATTGCAAGTTTGTAGAGATACAATTGATTTTGTGTATTGATTCTGTATCCTATAACCTTGTTACACTTCCTTGTTAATTCTAGTAGCCTTTTTGTAGATTCCGTTGGGTTTTCTCCACAGATGATCTTGTTCTCTGTGAATAGACAGTTTTGCTTCTTCCTTTCAGATCTGGAGGCCCTTTCTTTCTCCTCCCCCACTCTTTTTGCTTGATTACACTGGCTAAAATTCCCAGTACATTGCTGAATGGTAGTGTCTTGTTCCCGATCTTAGGAAGAAAATATTCAATGTTTCACCATTATGTTGTTACCTGTAGATGTCCTTTATCACTTTGAGGAGGTTTCTTCTAATCCTAATTTCTTGAATAGTTTTTATTAGAAATGGATGTTGACATTTGCCAAATATTTTTTTCTGCTTCCGTTGAGATAATCATGTTTTTTTCTTTTTTAGTTTGTTAATATATGATTTTGGTTGATTTTGGAATGTTAAACCACTACTGCATTTCTAGGATAAATCTCACTTAATATATTATCCTTTATATATATGTTTGGTTTTGATTTGCCAAACTTTTACTTAAAATTTTTGCATGTATATTCATGAGGGCTATTAGTCTATAGTTTCTTTTTTTATTGTGATGTTTTTATCTGGTTTGGATATTAGGACAGTGCTGATTTCAAGGGATGAGTACAAAAAAAATTATTCTTTAGTTTTCTGGAAGTGTTTGTATAGGATTATCTTTGTCTTAAATATTTGGTAGAATTAACCAGTTATGCCATCTGTTCCTGCTCAGATGTTCTCTTATTATCCTTTTAATATCTGTAGAATCTAGAGTGATATTGATCTTCTCAAAGAATCAGCATTTAATTTCAGTAATTTTCTGTGTTGTTTTTACTTTTCTATTTAATTGATTCCCTTTTTGATCTTTATTATTTCCTTTCTCCTGCTTATTTGAGTTTAATCTTGTCTTCCTTTTGTAGATTCTTAAGGTAGTATCTGAAGTCATTTATTTCTTGTTTTCTAATATTGGCATTTAGTGCTATAAATTTTCCTCCTAAGTACTGTGTTGATGACATCCTACAAATTATGATATGTTATGTTTTCATTTTCATTCGGGTTAAAATATTAAAAAATTTCTCTGTTTAAGTGTTCTTTGACCAATGAGTTATTTAGAAGTGTATTAATTTTTTGCAAAATATTTGGAGATCTTCCAGGTATCTTTCTATTATTGATTTCTAATTAAATTCCACTGTAGGCAGAGATCATATGTTGTATGACATGAATACTTTTAAGTTTTAAGACTTATTTTATGGCGCAGAATATTGTCTAATTGATAAATCCCCATGTGCACTTGCAAATAATGTGAATTCTGCTATTGTTAGGCAGAGTGTTCATGTTGGTTGATAGCATCATTTAAGTCCACTATATTATCACTGATTTTCTGTCTGCTTCTAATGATTTTGAAGGAAGGGGCATAGACATCTCTAATTCTATTTGTAGACTTGTTTGTTTCTCCTTGCTGTTCTATTAGATTTGGTTCATATACCTATATATTTAGGTATCAGGTATATAAATATTTAGTATTATGTCTTGATTAGTTGACCCTTTTATCATTATGAAATGATGTTTAGTTATATAATGATATTCTCTGCAGCAGTGTGGGTGAATCTTAACAGCAGTGATACGTAAAAGAAACCAGACATAAAAGGCTACATACTCTGTGTACTGATTTACGTCACATTCTGAAAATGGTAAAATTATAGGGATTTTAACCAGATGATTGGTTGCCAGATGTTAAGGATGAGGTTAGGGCATTGACTGCAAAGAACCATGAGGGAAATTTTTGAGGCAATCAGAATGCTCTATATTTGGATTCTGGTGGTAACAGTTACACTATACTGTATACATTTATCAAAACTTATTGACTTGTACACTAACAAGTAATACATTTTTCCTCATCTTTATCCTTGAGAAGCTCACAGCTTATTAATGTTTCAAAGAAAGAGTTCAGACACTTTGGTGTACTTTTTATACTTCAGTAAGCTTGACAAAATAAATATCAAGAAGATACAATCACTTTTTCTTCTCATTTGTTCCAATATAAACACAAATATTCACTTTAGTTTCCTAAGTAATTTCCTGACGAACAGTCAGTGGACTGCGTGACATATACAGTCGTGTACTCTCATGTAGAGATGCAGCTTTGGGAGAAAGTTTGAGCATGTGAGACCAAGGTCAAGATGAAGTTCCAAAGTGCAGAAAACACCAAAAATGCCACACCTTGAATATCTCATATCCGAAAGCCCCACTGAGGTGGTAGTGCCACAAAGACAAGCGCAGGACACAGTCCTCATTCTAACTGGAAGAAAGGCTGGACGTCTAGCAGTGTCTTGGCTCTTTCTCTGACAAACCTCATTTCCTGGAGCAAGAAAGGCTCCGTGTCTCAGGGTTTTTCCTTGTTGGTTTCCAGAAGGGATATATTACACTCTTTCCACAAGTCATCTTGAGTTAGGAGAGTAGCTCTGCCTTACATATGCACTTCCAGTCATACTTATAAGTTCATATCCCTGTAGAATGTAATAAATAAGCAAGCAGTTGTGTTTGTGATTAGCCTGAATTGTTAAGAAATGTTTCCATATACTTTGTTGAATTTCCCACTTTGCAAATGTCCCCCAAAGTGGTACAGAATATATGATCTATTTTTTTTAGCTCTCTGAAGAAACTCAGTAGGTCCCAAGCAAGCCTTTATAATCTTGCTCTCAAATATAATTAGCTCAATTCAACGATTATTTATTGAGCCTTTATGATGTTCCATACAGTAGGAATGAAAGAACAGGAGTTCAGAAGTTGAAAGACTTGGCCCCTATCCTCAAGAAGCTCAGAGTTATTAATATGCATGAAAGGAAATTGTGAGACACTTTCATGTACTTTGTATGGATATGATTATACATGTGAGAGTTTCTTGTTTTGCCTCTATCCCTTTGCCTTCTCTTGTTTTTACAGATAAGGGAATAGAGACGTTTCTTACATTCCATCATTGATTCCTTTCCTTAACTTTTCCAAATTTTGTTTACATTTTTCAATAAAATATCCATTAACTGTTTCTGGAATGGCCAGTGTTCATTAAAGGAGAGCCTTATTCCATGTCCTCACATTTCCATTGAGGGAAAGTAATTTCTGATCCAGTCCCCACAGGTGGAAGAACTGGAACGAATACTTTCAAATGATCTATCCACTCATTTAATCTTTTTCCCCCTTAGAAATATGAGTAACTGCTCAGGTTAAATTGGCAAGACCTTGGTATCTTTCGGGTGATGTATCATAATGGGTAGAATTAGTCCATTGAAAGGCAGTGTAGGGTGGGGGCAAGTTCATCCCTTATCTGTGGCTTTATAAGATCTAGTTGCACTCAGGTGAAGCAAGAACTTGTGCTTCAATAAACTATGTTGTAAGTCTTCTAGATCTGGGTCCTCTATATTGGAAGTGAACCATACTCCAGAATCTCTTCTAGAAACTGAAAAAGTATGTCAGATCATACTTGTTTTGTAGCCTGTTATCTTCAATTTAAGACATGAGAGTGCATTCATCAAAGGAGGTACATTCACCGATTTAGCTCTAGGAGGGGGCTTTGTGTTTTGGGAGTAATTGCCCCACCATTAATAAAATAAGTACGTTAATCTTTATTTGATTTTTTGTTACTTTTATCTTTATTTGATTTATTTAGTAAACTTTTATTGAGCATCTGCTATGTGCTAAGTGGTGAAAATACAGTGGTGAATGAGACAGGTTTTCTAAAATGGCTTAAAAAAGGAAAAAGTGAAGAAAATGTAAAATATTGAAAATAAAAGGGAGCTATGTGATAGAGAGTGGCCGAGGAGCTCTTTAAATTGCATAGATAGAAAAGTCCTCTTTGAAAAATGACATTAGCTGCTTAAGATGCATCTTAGTGTGAGGAAACAACTACATATGGGGGAAACACATGTGGGAAGATCTAGAGGAAGAGTGTCACTGGTGGAGAAAACAGACTCTATCAGAACTCATGAGCTTTAATACAATAGAAGGATAGAAAAAACCAAGGATGACTAGAGAGCATTTAGCTGAGGGAAAAAGATAAATGACACCCCATAAAATAATTGGTAGTATCACCACTGACTCTCTTTTTTGTCCCCTTCTTTACTTCATCCTTAACTCATTTCCTGTCAATACTTCCAGCTACTCTTTCTTCTGAGCCTCAGTTTCTTCATGTAATATTCTAGAATGCTCTGATACAACTTTTTTTTTTTTTTCAGAATATAACAACTTCACGTGAATTCGCAGTGAGTAATATTTTTCTTTTCTGAAAGACTCTAACTGGTGTACAAAAGTGTGTATTTTTTGAAGTCTTTTTTTGGAAGCCTTTACTTATATCCATCTGTATCACTGAATCCAAAATTATCTCTGATATTTGAATACAAAATATTCTCTGTTTTAAATTGTTTTTCACAAGGAACCTTTAAAATAGTTACACATTAAAAAAATGTATAGGCTATTTTATGAAACTTTTGCTCTTTGTATTTTCTGTTTCATATACTTAGTGTTTTTGGCTTTTTTTCTTTTTTGTGTCTGTAGGTTTTTCTGGATTTTATTTGAGTTCTACCAATAGTTATTCTTCTCAGCATTCTATTATACAATTATAGTAAGCGACCTTTAACATACTCATAACATTTACAGAATAAATGGTTCTTTATCCAATGATTTCTCAGAAAAAACTAATCCTTGGGTGTGGAAGTGGGATTCCTCAGCTAAATGCATGTTTGACATAGCCAGGTACCTGAATAGACAGTTGTTCCACTACTGAAAATTGTCTGAGTGGAATGCCTAAGCACTCATGGTGGTCTTAAAAGAAAGTAAGAGGCATCTGACAGGATTCTCCAAGGAGTTCAGCTATCTAATCGGACCATCTGAATTCCTTAGTGAAAGATAAGAAAAAACCCTGCCTACCCATTAGGGCAGTCACTCAATTGTAATAAAGCAGATGTTTAAACAAGGTACACATAGCTATGTCTGTCAGTCTGTCATGTAGTGAAGAGGTGGAGGTGCACCAGAGGAGGGGGTAGGAGGGACAGATGAGGGAGAGGAAGCAAAGAATCCTGCTGGACTTGAGTGTGTGAGCAATAGAGGCAATAGCTTAAAATAAGGTGGCAGCCCAAGACACTGTTGCAAGTCTGAAACAGTAGCTGCCATTTGCTGATTTTGAAAGATATCCAGAGAGAAGGACTGGGTCAGTGCTAGTGAACCATGACTGAGAGAGACAACATATTTTACACTCCCTGTCTTTCACATACCTTATTTTTGTGAGCACTAGGAGCATTTGGCCAGGATATATAAGTTTTTGTGGTGCATATTGAGACAATACTTTTCCTAAGGAGCTATTTTTGTTTATTTGTTTGGCTGTGATGTAATGGAAAGTATGTGTTTTATGTTTGGTACTGGACATATCATTTGGTCTCTCTGAAGTCTTGATTTCCTCAGCTGTAAAATGATGACGGTAATACTTTGAAGAACTAGAAATTATGTGTGTAAAATGCATGACAGATAGAGCCATCATTAGTTTTGATGGTGTTTTCTCTTGGTAGTTGTTGAATTGTTGTCGGGATGACCTACTTTGTGGTTAGTGTGGGACTCCAAAGAGAGAACTCTTCATGACAATTTAATAGGAATACCTAAAAACCTGAAAATGGACTCAACCCAATGTGTTTGGAAGAAGAGACTGTAACTACGGAACAACTGGAGTGTCTGCTAAGGGATATTTGCATTTAGGGATATCTAAGCAATGTGCTAGACTGCCTCACAGTCCATTTTACCAGAGGGATGCTCTGGGAGGAGTTAACATACAGACTCACGTGGGTGCACACATAAATGTTTTGTAAGTTGATGGATGTCCATGGGGAGGGGGCTACATCTGGCTTTGTGCAGGCATCTGTTCCATGCAAACTACTTACCTGCTTATGGGAAAATATAAATCATAGAATAATAGGACAACTTTCAGGTATATTGCTATATTCAAAATCAAGGCTTCAAAATCTTACAGTACAGCCCTAGAGAATCCATAGATGGGCTTGAGAGGGTCCTTGGAACCCATGAACACTGAAATTGTTTGTGTGCATTTTCCTGGGCTGAATTTTCATAGTTTCTATTTTCAGAAAGTTTCCTGGTCATAAGAAAGTTAAGAATTTCTGTACTGTGGTATCAAATAAGATAAGATAAAGAAAACTGACTGATCTTAAAAGATTTTGGATATCTGATATTTAGTGGACAGGTGGTCTCTTTCAACTGGATCTATTTATCCTTTGAGTTACCATCACCAGCAAGTGAATAGCAGTAAAACAGGTTGTAAAATATCAACTTGAAATATTCCCTACTGTTCCCATGTAGCTTTTTTTTTTCAAGCTCTCTTCCTGTTTGGTTCCTCTTTGGTTTCTAAATTTTCTAAATTGAATTATAATCAGTTTTCAGGTACTGAGAGAAACTGATAAAGATGAGCTATATCAGAGAAAATAGAATAAAAAGATAGCTAGCTGGCTGAAAAGGACTATGGAGAGTTTTGTGGGAGTTGACAAAGAAATCTGTAACATTAGGCATAAAATAGTTTGAGGACTGATGAAATAAAGGCTGACTCACAGAAGTTCCTGCAAGACAAACTGTGTGCCAGTTCATTACTTTGAAGAATCAAAAGCAGTAATTCCTACATTATGATTTTGGGGGAAATATCTCTTTAAGAATTCAGCACTGAGTGTAGAAACTTGAAAATTAAAAAAAGAAATTTGCATTGAGATAGAATTAGAGAACATATATTACATTTAAACCTGTTTTACATATATTATTTAATCTTCACAAGCACCCAATGATAAAAATACGCTTTCATCTCAACTTTAATGATGAGGAAATTGATAATTAGGTAGATTAGGCTACTTGACAGAAGTATGACCATAAATCATAAAGCCAGGAATCAAACTCAACTGATTCATTATGCTATTGACAAAGAAAGGACTGTAAAATCTCAAACTACATAAGTAGCTAGGGGATATAGTATAGCTCTGTTGATGATTAATATTGATAATGCCATTACTAAATATTATACTTGCTAATGAATAAAGTATTATTGCTGCAATAATAATACTGACTAGCACTAAGATGTCCAAAACAAGAATCATTCATGATTCTTTGCCTTTCTGCCTGTGTTTACAAATCATTCTCACCTCCCACAGTGGATGCTATATTATTTTAAATTCCCTTCATGGGTTTCAACATAGTATTGTTTAATTTTAAGCAGTTCTAACATTGTTTTTGTAAGATGCATTTGAAGACTTGTACTGGTAAGCTTCAATAAATTTGGGAGGTCATTGTAACCTTTCATTTTGGTCTGGGAGATATGTACTCTGAAGTCTGAGGGAGAGACTGGCATCACAATGGCAGAGTCCTATACATAATGAAATAAAAAGGTAATGAAGTGTCATATTGCTCCATTAGAGAAAAAAGGAGAAACTATTACCTTTCATGATTGGTATATTACAAGGGAAATGGGCGTTTTTCTGATGTATTTTTTATGAAACCTAACTGCTGATTCAGAAGAATGTTTTGAAGTATAGTTAAATATGAGGAAAATAATACATCTGCAAAACTCCAAGCAATAAAACATTGTTGAACACTGTAGTGAATATTTTTAATATTACTGATGTCTACTTAATTTATTCTTTTACTCACATATTTACTCAACAGACATTCAGTGACCACATACTATGTATTAGGACCTGTGTTTGACACCACAAATAATTTAAAAATGAAATAGAACACTACCAAATGTAAAATAGATAGCTAGTGGGAAGCAGCCACATAGCACAGGGAGATCAGCTCGGTGCTTTGTGTCCACCTAGAGGGGTGGGATAGGGAGGGTGGGAGGGAGACGCAAGAGGGAGGACATATGGGGATGTATGTATATGTAGAGCTGATTCACTTTGTTATCCAGCAGAAACTAACACACCATTGTAAGGCAATTATACTCCAATAAAGATGTTAGAAAAAAATGAAATAGAGAAGAACTTTGAAAGAGCTTAAAGTTTCTCCCAATCACAGGAAAATAGGCTGTAAATGGGCACATATTTTTCTGTGTAACATTGTGGAATTATGTGACTGCAGAATCAGAGTTGTTTAGCTGCTTCTGGGTTTCTGATAGAAACTGGGTGCATTCAAGAAGATGTGATGTCACCACAATGCTGAGATCCTGATCTATCGATATCTTAGTGTGATGCTTCCACAACCTTCCAACAAATCATTATTTCTCTCTTCCTTTTCTTCGACCTAATGATAGTAGCATTTATGGTCAGGGTAAAACTAGGAGTGAAAAGTAGATATAGTATTTTGCTTAATTCGTCCCTGATTTTTCAAGAATGCCTCCCCTCCTTTTTTTTTTTTTGCTAAAATCAGTGAAGACATCTTAGTCAATTCACTTCACTTCTTTGAATTTTGAGACTTTTGACTATGTCCTCCTTTTTCAAATAGTTTTTCCTAGACTCTAGTATAAACATTCATTCTCCTAATTTTATTACCTTCTGGATCCTCTTCCTATTGTCCATTGTCTGAAAACTAATGTTTCCTTTATCTTTGCTGTATGTCAAGAGGTAGGGTAAATCTGGTCCTTGTTTTTCCAGCAAGGAGGGAAGCAGAAGTTTGAGTAATCTTTTAAAGTACTAAAAACAATTATATTGTCGTTGAAGAAACGTTCAGCATGAATGTACGGTTGGCCCTCTGTATTCATGGGTTTCACATCTGTGGGTTTGACATCCAGGGATTCAGCCAACCAGAGATGGGTCTGGAATTGGTTGATTCCCCAGATGGAAGACAGGTAGATATGGAGGGCCAACTGTATTCATTATATCAATACTACACCCTTTCATATAAGGGACTTGAGCATCTGTGGATTTTGATATCTGCAAGGGATCCTGAAGTAATCCCTTGCAGATACCAAGGGATGACTATACTTACTTCTATAGCTACTCCAGCTTTCTTTTATTGGTGTTAGCATTGTGTATCTTTCTCCATCCTTTCACTTTTTATGTATATGTCTTTATATTTAAAGTGGATTTCTTGTAGAGAACATAAAATTGGCTCTTATTTTTTGATCCAGTATGATAATGTGTTTTTTTTTTTTTGGAGTATTTAGATCATTGACATTTAAAGTTATTTATTGACATAGTTGGATTAATATCTGCCATATTTGTTACTGTTTTCTATGTATTACCCTTGTTCTTGGTTCCTGTTTTGTCTTAAACTAGTTTCTGCCTTTTTCGTTTTAATTAAACATTTTATGATTCCATTTTCTCTCCATTCTGAGCATATTCATTTAACTTTTTAAAAAACTTTTAAAGATGGTTGCCATAGAGTTTGCAATATACATTTATAATTAATTCAGGTCACTTCCAAGTAACAGTATACCACCTCAGGGTATTTCAGGTACCTTCTAATAATACAGTATTCCTAATTCCTCCTTCTCATCCCTTGAATCATTGGCTGTCATTCATTTCACTTATACATAAGCTATAATAGATACATTTCTGCTATTGAACAAATTATTACCTGTTAGATCAACTAAGTATAAAAAAATAAAGTTAAAAAAATATTTAACTTATTCCTCCTCTAATGCTCTTCCTTTCTTTATGTAGATTTGATTTTCTGATCTATATCATTTTTCTTTTCTTTGAAAAACTTCTTTTAACATTCCTGTGAAGGCAGGTCTACTGGAAACTAATTCCCTCAGTATTTGTTTGAGGAAGTCTTTAGTTGTCTTTCTCTTTTGAGGGACAATTTTGCAGGATACAGAATTCTAGGTTTTTAATTTTAATTTCAACACAAATATTTCACTCCACTTTCTTTTTGCTTGCATGCATGCTTTCTGAGAATTTGTATATAATCCTTACTTATCTTTGCTCTTCTATATATGTAAGGTATCTTTTTCCTCTGGCTTCTTTCAAGATGTTTTTATCTTTGACTTTCTGCAGTTTGAATATGATATGTAAGTGTATGGTTGTTTTTGTTTTTGCTTTTTCTTTTTTTGCGTTAATCCTGTTTGGTGTTTTCTAAGCCTCTGGGATCTGTGGTTTAGTCTCTGACGTTAATTTAGGGAAATTCTCGGTCATTATTGTTTCAAATATTTCTTCTTTCTCTCTTCTCTTTCTGATATTCCCATTACACATGTTACGTCTTTTGTTGTTATTCCACAGTTTTGGATATTCTGTTCCTTATTTTCCTCTTTGCTTTTCAGTTTCTATTGACATGTCTTCAAGCTCAGAGATTCTTTCCTCAGTCATGTCTAGTCTACTAATGAGCTTATCAAAGGCATTCTTCATTTGTGTTACAGTGGTTTTGACCTCTAGCATTTCTTTTTTATTCTTTCTCAGAATTTCCATCTCTCTGGTTACGTTTCCTATCTGTTCTTGCATGTTGTCTACTTTTTTCAGAGTCCTTAGCATATTAATTATAGTTGTCTTAAATTCCTGGTGTGATAATCCCAACATCCCTGCCATTACGTGCATCTAGTTCTGATGCTTACTCTGTTTCTTCAAACTGTGTTTTTTGCCTTTTAGTATCTTGGCAATTTTTTTTTTTGTTGAAAGCCGGACATAATGCATTAGATGAAAGGAACTGTGGTAAATAGGCCTTTGGTAATGTGGTGGTAAGGTGTGGGAAGAGGGGGAAAGTTTTATAGTCCTATAATTAGGTCTCAGTCTTTTAGTAAGCGGTACCTCTGTGTTGTGATCTTCACAAGTGCTTTTCGTGCCTGCCGCCCCTTAGGTGGGACAGGATGGCTAAAGGAGTCTGGAGTTGCATATTTCCCTTCTCCTAGGTTGGTTATGCCCTGATATTACCCCAGTAGTTTAGGTTCTGCTAAAATAGTTTCTCTTGAGGTCAGGCCTTGTTAAGAATAGAATGCTCTGATGTACTTCAAAATGGTTACTTTCCCCCTCCTCCTGCTGGAAGCAGAAGGGAATTTTTCTCTGACATTCACTGAGAACTTGGTAGAGCTCCTGGCGGTAGAACTCACAAAAGTGTTAGGCCCTTCTGGAATTTTTAACTCTCAGACTTGTCCATGTTGAGACAACAACTGGCAGTTTGTCAGTTACAGTTCAGGTTTTTCTACTCTGTACTGCTTCCCAGGGAAGTTTCTATTCATAGGTTTCTGCTCTAGTAAGTTGTGATTTTCTGTTTCTGCCTGTCTGTCTCTCCAATTTTGGGGGAAGCAGTTTGCCCTATGGTCTCACTTCTCTAATGGATCTAAGAAGAGTTGCTGATTTTTCAGTTTGTTCAGATTTTTATTTGTTAGGGTGGAATAATGACTTCCAACCTCTTTACCTGACAGAATGAAAACTAGAAGTCTCCAAAAGTTTATATAATTATACGTAGATTATTCACATCTAATGCTCTTTTGTGATGCTGATATTTCTAGTTTTACCAGACTTTAGCATTTTAGAGAATATGGCAAAGAATTCCCTGTGTTCCATGCAGAGGGAATAGCATGACTAGCACTGTCTGCATAATTAAGCCAACTCATATTTTCTGAATGCCTATATGTATCAGGCATGACTCTAGGTATTTTGACATATATTATCTCATTTAATTTCTGTGTAACTCTCCATTTTTACATGAGAAGGACATCGGTTGAGGGAAGTTATGCTAATGTTTTCTGTTAACTTATGCTGTTGGTAGATGACAGAGTCAGGTATGAACTTGGTCTTTCTGACTTATGTTATTCCCAATTGATAATCATTCTTCTCATCTGAGTATTTCTTTTTTTCTGATTTTTTAAATTTAATTTTATTTATTGTTTTATACAGAAGTTTCTTATTAGTTATCCATTTTATACACATCAGTGTATACATGTCAATCCCAATCGCCCAATTCATCACACCACCACCCCGACCCGCTGCCGTTTTCCCCTCTTGGTGTCCATACGTTTTTTCTCTACTTCTGTGTCTCAATTTCTGCTCTGCAAACTGGTTCATCTGTACCATTTTCTAGGTTCCACATAAATACGTTAATATACGATATTTGTTTTTCTCTTTCTGACTTACTCTGTATGGCAGTCTCTAGATGCATCCACGACTCTACAAATGACCCAGTTTCTTTCCTTTTTATGGCTGAGTAATATTCCATTGTATATATGTAACACATCTTCTTTATCCATTCGTCTGTCCATGGGCATTTAGGTTGCTTCCATGACCTGGATATTGTAAATGGTGCTGCAATGAACATTGGGGTGCATGTGTCTTTTTGAATTATGGTTTTCTCTGGGTATATGCCCGGTAGTGGGATTGCTGGGTCATATGGTAATTGTTTTTAGTTTTTTAAGGAACCTCCGTACTGTTCTCCATAGTGGCTGTATCAATTTACATTCCCACCAACAGTGCAAGAGGGTTTCCTTTTCTCCACACCCTCTCCAGCATTTGTTGTTTGTAGATTTTCTGATGATGCCCATTCTCACTGGTGTGAGGTGATACCTCATTGTAGTTTTGATTTGCATTTCTCTAAAAATTAGTGATGTTGAGCAGCTTTTCATGTGCTTCTTGGCCATCTGTATGTCTTCTTTGGAGAAATGTCTATTTAGGTCTTCTGCCCATTTTTGGATTGGGTTGTTTGTTTTTTTAATATTGAGCTGCATGAGCTGTTTATACATTTTGGAGATTAATCCTTTGATGATTCGTTTGCAAATATTTTCTGCCATTCTGAGGGTTGTCTTTTCTTCTTGTTTATGGTTTCCTTTGCTGTGCAAAAGCTTTTAAGTTTCATTAGGTCCCATTTGTTTACTTTGTTTTTATTTCCATTACTGTAGGAGTTGGATCAAAAAAGATCTTGCTGTGATTTATGTCAAAGAGTGTTCTTCCTATGTTTTCCTCTAAGAGTTTGATGGTGTCTGGCCTTACATTTAGGTCTTTAATCCATTTTGAGTTTATTTTTGTGTATGGTGTTAGGGAGTGTTCTAATTTCATTCTTTTACATGTAGCTGTCCAGTTTTCCCAGCACCACTCATTGAAGAGACTGTCTTTTCTCCATTGTATATCTTTGCCTCATTTGTCATAGAGTAGTTGACCATAGGTGTGTGGGTTTATCTTGGGGCTTTCTATCTTGTTCCATTGATCTATGTTTCTGTTTTTGTGCCAGTACCATATTGTCTTGATTACTGTAGCTTTGTAGTATAGTCTGAAGTCAGCAAGTCTGATTCCTCCAGCTCCGTTTTTCTCCCTCAAGACTGCTTTGGCTATTCGGGGGTCTTCTGTGTCTCCATACAAATTTTAAGATTTTTTGTCTAGTTCTGTAAAAAATGCCATTGGTAATTTGATAGGGATTGCATTGAATCTGTAGATTGCTTTGGCTAGTATAGTCATTTTCACAATATTGATTCTTCCAGTCCAAGAACATGGATATCTCTCCATCCATTGGTATCATCTTTAATTTGTTTCATCAGTGTCTTATACTTTTCGGCCTACAGGTCTTTTGTCTCCCTAGGTAGGTTTATTCCTAGGTATTTTATTATTTTTGTTGCAATGGTAAATGGGAGTGTTTCCTTAATTTCTCTTTCAGATTTTTCATCATTAATGTATAGGAATGCAATAGATTTGTGTGCATTAATTTTGTAGCCTTCAACTTTAACAGATTCATTGATTAGGTCTAGTAGTTTTCTGGTGGAATCTTTAGGATTCTCTCTATATAGTATCATGTCATCTGCAAACAGTGACAGTCTTATTTCTTCTTTTCCATCTTGGATTCCTTTTATTACTTTTTCTTCTCTGATTGCCGTGGCTTGGACTTCCAAAACTATGTTGAATAATAGTGGTGAGAGTGGACATCCTGTCTTGTTCCTGATCTTAGAGGAAGTGCTTTGAGATTTTCACCATTGAGAATGATGTTTGCTGTGGGTTTGTTGTATATGGCCTTTATTATGTTGAAGTAGGTTCCCTCTATGCCCACTTTCTGGGGAGTTTTTATCATAAATCAGTGTTGAATTTTGTCAGAAGCTTTTTCTGCATCTATTGACATGATCATATGGTTTTTATTCTTCAATTTGTTAATATGGTGTATCACATTGATTGATTTGCATATACTGAAGAATCGTTGCATCCCTGGGATAAATCCCACTTGATCATGGTGTATGATCCTTTTAATGTGTTGTTGGATTCTGTTGGCTAGTATTTTGTTGAGGATTTTTGCATCTATGTTCATCAGTTATATTGGTCTGTAATTTTCTTTTTTTGTAGTATCTTTGTCTGGTTTTGGTATCAGGGTGATGGTGGCCTCATAGAATGAATTTTGGAGTTTTCCTTCCTCTGTAATTTTTTGGAAGAGTTTGAGAAGGATGGGTGTTAGCTCTTCTCTAAACGTTTGATAGAATTCACCTGTGAAGCCATCTGGTCCTGGACTTTTGTTTGTTTGAAGATTGTTAATCACAGGTTCAATTTCATTACTTGTGATTGGTCTGTTTATACTTTCCATTTCTTCCTGGTTCAGTCTTGGAAGGTTATAACTTTGTAAGAGTTTGTTCATTTCTTCCAGGTTGTCCATTTTATTGCCATAGAGTTGCTTGTAGTAGTCTGTTAGGATGCTTTGTATTTCTGTGGTGTCTGTTGTAACTTTTCCTTTTTCAGTTCTAATTTTATTGATTTGAGTCCTGTCCCTCTTTGTCTTGATGGGTCTGGCTAATGGTTTATCAATTCTGTTTATCTTCTCAAAGAACCAGCCTTTAGTTTTATTGATCTTTGTTATTGTTTTGTTTCTATTTCATTTATTTCTGCTCTGATCTTTATGGTTTCTTTTCTTCTGCTAACTTTGGATTTTGTTTGTTCTTCTTTCTCTAGTTCCTTTAGGTGTAATGTTAGATTGTTTATTTGAGATTTTTCTTGTTTCTTTAGGTAGGCTTGTGCAGCTATAATCTTCCCTCTTAGAACTGCTTTTGGTGCATCCCATAGGTTTTAGATCATCATGTTTTCATTGTCCTTTGTCTCTAGGTATTTTTTGATTTCCTCTTTGATTTCTTCAGTGAACTCTTGGTTATTTAGTACCATATTGTTTAGCCTCCATGTGTTTGTGTTTTTTATGTTTTTTTCCCTGTAATCAACTTCTAATCTCATAGCGTTGTGGTCAGAAAAGATGCTTGATATGATTTCAATTTTCTTAACTTTACTGAGGCTTGATTTGTAACACAAGATGTGATCTGTCCTGGAGAATGTTCTGTGTGCACTTGAGAAGAAAGTGTAATCTGCTGTTTTTGGATGGAATGTCCTATAAATATCAATTAAATCTATCTGGTCTGTTGTGCCATTTAAAGCTTGTGTTTCCTTATTAATTATCTGTTTGGATGATCTGTCCATTGGTGTAAGTGAGGTGTTAAAGTCTCTCGGTATTATTGTGTTACTGTCGAGTTCCTCTTTTAGAGCTGTTAGCAGTTGCCTTATGTGTTGAGGTGGTCCTATGTTGGGTGCATATATATTTATAATTGTTATTTCTTCTTCTTGGATTGATCCCTTGATCATTATGTAGTGTCCTTCCTTGTCTCTTGTAACATTCTTTATTTTAAAGTCTATTTTATCTGATATGAGTATTGCTACTCCAGCTTTCTTTTGATTTCCATTTGCATGGAATATGTTTTTCCATCCCCTCACTTTCAGTCTGTATGTGTCCCTAGGTCTGAAGTTGGTCTCTTATAGACAGCATATATGTGGGTCTTGTTTTGTATCCATTCAGCAAGCCTGTGTCTTTTGGTCGGAGCATTTAATCCATTCACATTTAAGGTAATTATTGATATGTATGTTCGTATGACCATTTTCTTAATTGTTTTGGGTTTGTTTTTGTAGGTCCTTTCCTTCTCTTGTGTTTCCCACTTAGAGAAGTTCCTTTAGCATTTTTTTAGAGCTGATTTGGTGGTGCTGAACTCTCTTAGCTTTTGCTTGTCTGTAAAGCTTTTAATTTCTCCATCGAATCCAAAGGAGATTCTTGCTGGGTAGAGTAATCTTGGTTGTAGGTTCTTCCCTTTCAGCACTTTAAGTATATCATGCCACTCCCTTCTGGCTTGTAGAGTTTGTGCTGAGAAATCAGCTGTCAACCTTATGGGAGTTCCTTTGTATGTTATTTGTCGTTTTTCCCTTGCTGCTTTCAATAATTTTTCTTTGTTTTTAATTTTTGCCAATTTGATTACTGTGTTTCTCGGCGTGTTTCTCCTGTGGTTTATCCTGTTTGGGACTCTCTGTGCTTCCTGGCCTTGGGTGGCGATTTCCTTTCCCATGTTAGGGAAGTTTATGACTATAATCTCTTCAAATATTTTCTCAGGTCCTTTCTCTCTATCTTCTCCTTCTAGGACCCCTATAATGCGAATGTTGTTGTGTTTAATGTTGTCCCAGAGGTCTCTTATGTTGTCTTCATCTTCATTTTTTTTCATTCTTTTTTCTTTATTCTGTTCTGCAGTAGTGAATTCCACCATTCTGTTTTCCAGGTCACTTATCTGTTCTTCTGCCTCAGTTATTCTGCTATTGATTCCTTGTAGTGTATTTTTCATTTCAGTTACTGTATGGTTCATCTCTGTTTTTTAATTTTTCTAGATCTTTGTTAAACATTTCTTGCATCTTCTCTATCTTTGCCTCAATTTTTTTTCTGAGGTTCTGGATCATCTTCACTATCATTATTCTGATTTCTTTTTCTGGAAGATTGCCTATCTCCACTTCATTTAGTTATTTTTCTAGGGTTTTATCTTGTTCCTTCATCTGGTACATAGCCTTCTGCCTTTTCATCTTGTGTGTCTCTCTGCAAATGTGGTTTTTGTTCCACAGGCTGCAGGATTGTAGTTCTTCTTGCTTCTGCTGTCTGCCCTCCGGTGGATGAGGCTATCTGACAGGCTTGTGTCAGTTTCCTGATGGGAGGGACTGGTGGTGGGTAGAGCTGGCTGTTGCTCTGGTGGGTAGAGCTCAGTAAAACTTTAATCCACTTGTCTGCTTTGGGTGTGGCTGAGTTCCCTCCCTGTTGTTTGTTTGGCCTGAGGTGACCCAATACTGGAGCCTACCTGGGCTCTTTGGTGGGTCTAATGACAGACTCTGGAAGGGCTCACGCCAAGGAGTACTTCCCAGAACTTCTGCTGCCAGTGTCCTTGTCCTCATGGTGAGGCACAGCCACCTCCCGCCTCTGCAGGAGACCCTCCAACACTGGCAGGTAGGTCTGGTTCAGCCTCCTGTGGGGTCACTGCCCCTTCCCTTGGGTCCCAGTGCGCACAGTACTTGGTGTGTGCCCTCCAAGAGTGGAGTCTCTGTTTCCCCCAGTCCTTTCGAAGTCCTGCAATCAAATCCCGCTAGCCTTCCAAGTCTGATTCTCTAGGAATTGCTCCTCCCATTGCCGGACCTCCAGGTTCAGAAACCTGACGTGGGGCTCAGAACCTTCACTCCAGTGGGTGGACTTCTGTGGTATAAGTGTTCTCCAGTTTGTGAGTCACCCACCCAACAGTTATGGGATTTGATTTTATTGTGATTGCCCCCTTCTGCCATCTCATTGTGGCTTCTCCTTTGTCTTTGCATGTGGGGTATCTTTTTTGGTGAGTTCCAGTGTCTTCCTGATGATGATTGCTCAGCAGTTAGTTGTGATCTTGTGTTCTCGAAAGAGGGAGTGAGAGCATTTCCTTCTACTCAGCCACCTTGAACCAATCTCTCTCTTTCTTTTTCATTTGCTAAAATAGTCACAGTTGTCTTTGGCTTTCCAGAGGTGAAAGGATTATCCTGACAATCTTAAGTATAATGAGAAGAAAAAGAAGATTGTCACAAAATTCTGACATTTTGTCATGATTATTAGAATGAGGAATTATAAGGCTACTAAAAATAAGTAGTAAATATTATTTCTCTAAAATTATATGAATGGCCCATGCTTCCTTGAGACACAACTATCAATATTATTCTACACTCACTGATCCCTAATTAATCTACCTCCCCTGCCCCTATTTACTTTCTTTAATTACTGAAGGATAAATTACCATATTTTTATTGTTGATTGATATTCCTTCTGTATATCTCGTGTGGATGCTCAGAAATTATAAGTTAACGATAGTTTTAGTATGGGGAGGTTACAAGAGCTCAGATGAAAAGTGGGAAAGAGAATGTAATCTTCAGTCAATGTATTTTTATAGCCTTGTAGTTGTTATAGTCCTTCCAAAATTGTCGCAAGGTTGTTCCTGAGTCGTCACTTGCCTTTACTGCCTGATGAAAAGTGTGACGTAGATAATATTTATTGAAAGTTGCTGTAACTCCCTGGTTACATCCCATCCATAGGTTGGATGAACAATGTAGTTATTTGGTGGCAGATGCACTACTTTGCTGTTGTTGAAAGTCGTCCATGAATGGGGGGTGGCCCGAAGCATTGTCTCGCAGCAAAAAAAAGTTAAATGGGATGTCCTTCTCCAAGCAATATTTCTCTACCTCTGGGATAAAGTGGTGGCAAAAAGAGTCCTGGAAAATGGACTGTGTAGCCCAGGCTTTGGGGTTACTCTTCTACACAGCAGGAAGAGAGCCCTCGGCTATGTTTTTAAGGGCTCTTGGGTTCCATGAATGATAAACTAAGAGAGCTTCAGCTTCGTATTGCTATAAGCATTGCCACCGAGCAACAGAGTTAACCTATCCTTTGTTGCTTTATAGCCTGGCATCAACTTTTCCTCCTTACTGATGTAACTTCAGTCTGGCACCCTCTTTCAGTACAGTCCTGTCTCATCCACATTAAAAACCTGCTTGGGTAAATATGCACCTTCATCAATAATTTCTCAAAGCGTTTCAGGAAATTCCTGGGTAGCTACCGTACCTGCACTTGCTGCCTCGCCACTTTTATGTTGTGAAGGTTGGCTCTAGCCTTGAACTGATGAAACCAGCCATGGCTGGCATTGAAAGATGTGCCCACTGATTCTTCCCTGTGTTTCTTCTTCAAGTCTTCTTAAAGGCTTTTAGATTTCTCTTGAATCAGCATTAAGCTGAGTGGAGCTTGATGCTGACGCTGATCCTGCATCCGCACACTGAGAAGTTTCTCCATCACCTCCATCACTTTTCCACGCTTCTTCGATATTATTGTCTACATCATTGGCACAGCAGACTTCACATGTTCTATGATCTTGTCCTTGTTCTTTAGAATCTTGCTGATGGTTGAATGACTCATGTTATAAGGACGAGTGACGTCTATTAGGTGAGCTGACGCGAGTTGTGAAAGAACTCACCCTTAACCCTTAAGTTGCCTTCCTTCCTTGCCAATAACCTTAAATAAGTAAGGCGGTATAGTAGAAAGAGCATGAACTTTCGTTTAAGGCAAATCTGGATTTATATATCAACTTTGTACATCTGTTATTTCAAAATAGCAGGCATGGTAACTATCTCACAGGAATGTTATGGGGATTAAATAAGATGCTATAAGTAAACTACCTAGCATGGTTATTGGCATAAAATAGATATTTGATGAATGTTTGTTCATTAAATAAATTAATGAAAATTTATATAAAAATTAAGGCAGCCATCTTAAGCAGGGTGAAGAGTTAAAGAGCAATGTAAAAAATACCTGCATCGTGGTCTCTGTAGTGAAATGAACTGTTTTTCATAGTCCCCTAAAATGACCCCATATGCCCGGGAGACCTGTCATACCATGATCCCTTCTAGGCCTTTTGCATTTCTCTAATACATGTTTATTGATTATCTATTCAGTGATCAAGACACTGAGAACAACAGTGGGAAACAAAATTGCCCTATTTCCCATCCTTATGGGAGGAGATAGGCATTAAATAATTATAATCACACAGATGAACTATAACAGGCTTGTATATGAAAAAGGAAGAGCAGAGGAATGAGCAAATAAGATTGAGAGAAGTAGGAGAAAAAATAGGAAGTTATGGTGTTATGGAAGTCAAGAGAAGAGAATTTTTAGTACATGTAACTGTGTTGAATATTGCTGAGAGGTCAAGCAGGTGAATAATGGAAAGAGTCCTTGACCTGGCAGCATAGGAGTCATTAGTGACCTTACTAAATGTTGTTGGTGGACAGAGGGAATAAAGACCTGTTTGATGTGACTAGGGACTTAATACTAGATGAGGAAGTGGAGACAAATGTCAGACTGTTTCTGAGATTTGGCTGTGAAAGAGAGAGTAAGAAGGAATGGTGTATTAAGAGGGTTGAGAAAGGACTTTGCAAGGTAGCAGATATGTATTTTGGTGGCTTATGGCATGAGATCAGTCAGGAGTAAGAGACTAAAGAGATAGTGTGAAGAGAGGGGATACCTGCTTTTCCCCAATCAGAATCTCTCCTCTTGCTTTCCATTCCAAATCAAACTTCTAATATCCGTATCTCAGTTGAGAATCTGACAGTCTCAAACTACTGACACAGAGACGTGTCTCTTCATCTGAGTAGTGTGTGAAGCTTGATAAACTTCATTTCACTGAAAAGGAGAGCAGATACTTGAATAGGGCAGAAACTTTCCTCAGCTAAAATAAAGTTGGACATATATTTTAAAATACACAAGCTTGAATAATTTTGGGGTAGGTAGTATCTAAAACTCATTCCACTCAATTGAGTTTTAAAAAATTTTTACAGATACAGGAAATATTGAGAGAACCCCTGAGAAGCTTGGAATTTTGAAGACTATAGAACCTTACTTCACCTGTTTTAGGATTTCAAATGATAGAAGCCCTTACTGATAATAATATGGATTTTGCCTTTAGACTTGATAAGCCTTGTGCTTCTGAATTCATTATTGATTCATGAAGACTTGAATGGTCTCTGAGGTGTTTAACACTTGCAGTGTGGTGACTACCAAGTAGGGAAAACATACTTGTTTTGTCCCCTTAGTTATTAGACATTACTCAATTCAGTGAGAATTCTGAAGATGCTATAAGAAGAAAATGAATTGAAGAATATGAATTATTATTATTGAACCAAAATGGCTGGAGGTGTTACTTTTTTTGGCCTTATTTTCTCATCCTGTTTCAGAACATTGTTTTTGTTAAAACGTGAATATAGACATTATGAATTGTAATCTTATCAGTAGAGAAAACTAATCAACACTAAGGTCACGAACTCTAAAGATTCTGTAGTTCTGCGTTCATTTCCTACCGTAGTAGACTTCAGACACTTCAGAGGCTTGGTCTCAGTTTTGCAGATTTGTTTTATGAATCAGGAGGTTTTATATTGATATTAGCATAGAACCATAGAATTTTAAGCTAGTAAGAGGCTAGTAATCCTTTATGGCGCTCAGTCTAACTGGGGGGTTGAAATGCTATGTAAAATTGTGTTGTTCACATGTGCATATATTTCCGATCTCATAGACTTTATCCAATTCTTAAAGTAACTGACATGAAAAAAAAAGCATCTAAAAGTACATTTTATAGAGGAGGAAACGAGTGCCTTGGGAACCAAGGCCTTTTCCCAAATCACACAAAATTTTAGTGGGATCAGTTTGTATTATTATGGCGTTCATTTCATTCTGAAGTCCATAAAATCAAACTAGAGATATTAAGACTTTTTTTTTTTTTACTGTTAAAGTCATTTATCAGGCTCATTGTGTCTGCTGCATCGCTTTACGGTACTATTTGGGTGCTTTGGCAGAGCTTTAAATTTTTTTAATGAGAAAAATTCAGAAGGTAAGGGGAGATAGATATCTTTTGCCTTACTGGGAAAAATAAAGAAACAGCTATTAAAATGAAGTTTATCAAATTAGGTGCTGAGAGGAAAGGTACGTTAGCATTTTGCATTGCACTAACCCCAAGCTAACATGATCAGTTCAAACCTGAGAAGTGGAATGTGTCCACTCTTTTTGTGTTTTTCTGTTTCAGAAGTGAATAGACATCTCGATAGAGCCCAGCTGCTATTTCCATTGACTTAATGAGTTTCTTAGTGCACCCCATTGTGCCTCAGTATTAGAGAAACATATGGCACATTTAACTCTTAACTATGGATTTATCTGACTTTTTATTGTGTATTTTCCACCTCTGACACTATAGGTTCTTTAAGAAATCACATATATATGTGTGTGTATATATATATATATATATATATGATAATGTGATTCTATAATACATGCCAGTTGTGCTATTCAAATGGATATATGAACGAAATAGCTTTTTCTTCTTAAATGTTGCCAATAACTGTATGTTCTAGAAGAAAACTAAAAACAACATAAAACCCCTCATTTTAAAGCAATTGTGAATGTTTTAAGACCTTTTTTTTTTACATCTTTATTAGAGTGTAATTGCTTTACAATGGTGTGTTAGTTTCTGCTTTATAACAAAGTGAATCAGCTATACATATACATATATCCCCATATCTCCTCCCTCTTGCATCTCCCTCCCATCCTCCCTATCCCACCCCTCTAGGTGGTCACAAAGCACCAAGCTGATCTCCCTGTGCTATGTGGCTGCTTCCTACTAGCTATCTATTTTACTTTTGGTAGTATATAGAAGTCCATGCCACTCTCTCACTTCATCCCAGCTTACTCTTCCCCCTGCCTGTGTCCTCAAGTCCATTCTCTACGTCTGCGTCTTTATTCCTGTCAGACGTTTTTTTAAAGTAATAAAAATATAGAAAAAGGTACAACAGAAAGGTTTAAAATCAGTAACTTGATCAACTAGGCAGGATATCATGAAATAATTGTATAAATGGCCTAAAAAATTAAACATGGGCATTCTTACAAAGGTATTGGGTCAATAAAAGATGTCATAAGAACAGAAATGCAATCAGTCAGGGATTCAGGAAAAATGGGAGGAGAACGTGAATAAATAGATAGGTTTCTTTATTTTTATTCTGATAATGATTTTCCTGAACCTCATTTGACAATGAATCTCAAGTTACAAGTCTTCATGTAAATCTTAATACACCATTATAGATGACTAATTAAAGTAAAGCTCCACATGAGAATTAAGTCATTCCCTGGGGCCACCTGAAAGAGCCCAATGTTAACTGCATATGGCACTGGGTTTTGATGTGCAGCTATTATTTTCCAAGCTTTGACTTTGAAGACATTGATCAAAAACTGCCACCTCCTACCATGCACAATAACTCTGTCAGAGGCCTGACAACACCTCATAACAACCACCTTATGCTCACAAAGACATGAATTTCAAAACCAAAAGATGTGAATGGCTAGGAGCCAGGGAGGAACTGATTTACCGAATTTACCTCTTATTTAGAATCCTTGTTGTGAATGGAAGCCATTTTCTTAACTCACACTGCTTTTTAATTGGAACACTTCTAATGAAAGCTCCAGAAGACAGACTGTGGCACAGGAAAAGATAGAAGAGAAAAAAGCAGACATGTATAACATCTTTCAAAGTTAATTTCATCATATTTTATAACAATAATGAACAAAAAACTATTTTCTAGATCCTGCAGCAATTCCTTATGAATAAATAGGGATTTGAGGTTATTTGAGGAATTGACTTACGTATCTTGTTTGTGTTCAGTCATTGGAATACAGGAGGAACTAACTCATTAAAATGTATCTTTTTTTGTTAACTATTTTGCTTTCCAAAAAGGGTACCTATGAACTTCTCTTTTGTCAATTTTTATTTTATGAAACTTTTAACTATTTTTTTTCTAATGCTGAATGGCAAGGTCTCACAATAGTTACCTTGAGAGGAAAAGATCACCTTTGAATACAATGTTAGGTTTTGACAGGAGTAGAAGTTAGTATCTAATCTGACTTTAGTGGTGCTTGAAAATAAAAGGAAAACATGTTTCAAATTTCTAATGGTATAAATAAATAATAGCAAAAATTTTTGCCTTGATGTCTGTCTTATTATTTACATGGTAGGATGTGAGAAAGAAAGGGGAAAACAATAAGAATTCCATCATTAAACTTTAGTAAAAGAAGATATGAAAACTATGGAATTTTGAATTTCTCTTTTTAATGTCATATCTTTTTTTTTTTAAATGGAACTGTTGTTAACTGAAAGAATAGTTACATTTTCAAGACTGCTTATGACTTAGCCAGTAAGCGCCTCTTCTGAGTAGCTGTATTACGAACAACTCTACCTAACAGGTTGTTTTGTGAGTCTCTATTACAGTGGAAGCTAGCCTAACTTCTGGGGAGAAGCATGAGTGTAAAGGAGTCTGACTATTAGAGTATTTTGAGGACTTATTCTTTTTAAAACTATAATTTTCTCATTTGTAAAACCAGGATAATATAATTGGCCTCAATAAGCTGATTATGAGAATTAAATGACATAATATATATAGGGCCTGAGCATAGTGCATAACACACAATAACCAGCTCTTAAAGGGTAGCTATAATAATGAGAAAGAGAGATGTTCTTCATATAACAAGATCCTTTAAGGTGGTAGAATTTTATGAAGACTTATTGATTAATGACTTGTTTTAATTAACTTATTAACAAGGATGCAATTTTTAATTCAACTTCTTACTAAAATGCTTTACCATTTAATATGTGCTATTCATTCTTTTATGATCTTTAACAGCCACGTAAAGGGCTCTCACATACTTTCAGAGTGAAACTGTATTGCTGTCTATTTAAAGACTGAATTCTGAGGAAATGTTTCCAGATACATTAATTTATGAAGGTGGATTTTATTCAGTGTAAGACAAGTCACAAAGCTTATCTCAGTGCCTGAGCATGAATTTCCTTTAAATATCCTGTGAGTTAAAAAACAAGAGTTTCATAAGTTCTGAGCCCTATTTACACAGTAGACTTAGATCTATTAGAGTAAACTAAATAAAGAGCATAGCTTTTGAACATGTGCTTATTCAATTAACCACAATGGCACCAGCGTTTCTTGTTACAGTCTTTTTAAGTCAGTAGCACTCCTTTATAAAGAATTGTTTAAATCAGCAAGTTCACAAAAGGCCATGTAATTTACTCAAAGAACCATCAGGGTGTGTTACAATGATTGGAACTTTTGCCATGTTTTGCTTCAGTTCCCCCCAATCATACTCAACCAGAGATTTGCAAAATGGTAATTATCTTTCTATGAACTGAAACCTTGTAGAATTATTTTCCTAATGGAACTCTGGGTTATCACTGTTATTTCAGGAGAAAGCGGCATCAATTTCCTAGTTAAAAAAACCACTACCATTAAAAGAAAAAAATACATGGTATAATGATGAAATGAACTGCATATTAGAATTCAAATTCATATGAACTCTTCAGGAAAAAAGTTAGTAGCGTAAGTCAAAAGTTTAAAAAATATCCATAACCTTTAATTATGTACTTTCATTTATAGAAGTTTATTCTAAAGAGATAATTAGTAATTTAGAAAACATTTTCAAGCTCACATATTCATCCCTTTCTTACTTAAAACAGGGAAGAAATGACACATTATAAATATCCTTTATTAGAAGAATTAAGTAATTATTGTATGACTAAATAATGGAAAATTATGTGGCTATTAGAGATGATGTTTGCAAAAGCTATTTAAGATGGAAAATGTTTGTATCACAATATTAAATTAAAAGTTATGTATACAATATTATAACCTTTTTGTATGAAGAAAAAAGATTACAAGCAAATGCACTGACACGTTAATTCATCACATTCATAAGCAATTATGTGTTCTTAGATCTAAACATTTTGAAAAACATTGGAATACATTTACAGTGGCATGAAAGTATAACTGTAGAGTTTCGTTAGACTTTTTCTTTAAGAAAAAAAGTCAAAATACCTTATTTAATATTAAGCAAAAGTACAGAAAACAAAGGAAACAATAAACCATACTTCAAAAGAAATTACACTCCAGCTTATATAAACACCATGGAGCTAAAACTGGAAAAGATTACTTCTTAGTGCACTGGAAATAGTTTTCAAAAATTTCAGAATACAAAGGAAAAATAATGTGATATTAGTGCCTTTTCAGCCAACCGACAAGTAAGTCTTGTGGCATCCATTTATTTATTTTCAAAGATATATTGAGTGTTTACTATGCTGGGCATATAGAAATGGATATAGAAAAAAAAAGGTACTTCTCTGTTTCCTGTCTTTGTTAGTTTCTTGAGTTCTTCATTACGGGTAAGCATCCTCAACTGGTATGAAAAGGGTCATAAAGCAATAAAAGAAAACAATTCTACTCACTTTTATAGTCCTTGTCCCCTTGATAGTGGGGGAACAATGTGTATGATCTCCAGCTGGCTTTTTGCTATCTTAGACCAAGGGATTAGAGATGATGTCCTCCAAGGAAGTCCTGTTTCCTAAGATGTACAGTGCTGTGGGGAGTTACAGCTCTGGGGCAATGAATTATATCTCTCCCCAGCTGTAGGGTATTCTCAGAAGGGAGCATTTACTGGTAGATATTGGTTTTGGGGGGAGTGACATTTCTTGGCCAATTACTTATATCACCAAATACGTTCATCGTTCCTCCAATACTCCAGGAAAGACTGTGTCCCAGAGGAGGCCTATTTTTTCCCAGATCCGGGATGCCTACCCATTTGATGGGCCATAGTCCAAGGGCTGAAATTTGTCACTCTGCAGGCTGTGGCCTCTCAATCATGATAACACTCAATTGCCTTTTGAAGAGCCCTGGAGAAAGAGAAGTTCAGTTCAAACTTCCCCTCAAAACTGACAAAAAATATTAGCATACCAGCATGGTTCTGGGAAGCCTTGGAGCAGATGGGCTATATAAGGTGTGCTCATATATTCTGAAGCCGTGAAGTGAACTGCGTATGTTTATGTACAAAAGAATAAGCAATTTAGAGCCTTTCCTTCCAAATCCCCAGTCTTCTTGCCAGGACAAGCTAATAAGCATGTCCTCCTTAACTTTCCTTTACCACACGTTAGCACAAGATATTCTACCAGGAGGAGAGATGCTTTGACTGAGGCCTTAGTGGGGGTAGTAATGATGTTCTTTAGAGATCAAGAACATTAATAAAAAATAACTTCAGACTAGACTTGGCAAATGAAATGACTCACAGACTTGGAAATATCCTTGTATATGACTTAATGTTTTCAGTTGCCAGTGGGAAAAGTGAAGCTGAGAGAATAAGTGTCTTGCCTAAGATCTTTATAGCTTAGTATAAAGCTAAGAGCCAGGCCTATTTTTCAGTTGCTGATTCACACTTCCACATCTCTGTGCTGAGTGGTTGGTGTGGTGAACCAACGAGAAATGGCAGTTGACTATAAGAGTTTAAAATGAACAAGGAATTGGAATAAAAATGAATAATAATTAAAAAAGGAGATGCATACATGTTTTTGAGCTTGGGAGAAATTCTGTTAGCTTCCCTTCCTTCTGATATGCTCTACGTTTTGCATTTATCAGACTAGTCTCTTTTGTGTGTTTGTTTGTTTTTTTGCGGCACGTGGGCCTCTCACTGCTGTGACCTCTCCCGTTGCGGAGCACAGGCTCTGGACGCACAGGCTCAGTGGCCATGGCTCACGGGCCTAGCGGCTCCGCGGCATGTGGGATCTTCCCGGACCGGGGCAAAAACCCGTGTCCCCTGCATCGGCAGGTGGACTCTCAACCACTGTGCCACCAGGGAAGCCCCATAATAATTCTTGAAATAAGATATTGTTAGCCTTGCAACTTTATTTATCCTTTTTTTTTCGAAGATGTTTTGGCTATGCCACGTCTTTCCTTTGCATTTCCAAATGAGTTTTAGAGAGGGTTTGACAATTTCTACTAAAGTCTGCTGGAATTTTGATTGAGGTTGAATTGATTTATAGATCAATTTAGGTAGGACTGTCTTATTAAGAATGTTGAGTCTTCTGACCCATGGAAATGGTCTATCTCTCAATTTATTTTGATTTCCTTTATCTTTATCAGAAAAGTTTGTTTTCAGTCTTTCACACGTTTTGTCATTTTCCCTGTCAGTAGACACCCATTTTATTTAAATACATTTAAGAATTATTTTCACTTTTTTGAATAAAAACCAATATCACTTGCCATAATTGGAAGATAACTTTTAAAATCAAATAAAAATAGAAAAATAGTGTTAAATTCCAGGTAAACAATGTTACTTGCTGAGGTTCTTTTAATTTTTTTTGTTAAAAAGCATAATTGATAAGGCTTAACAAATTATGTCATATTTACACCAAGCTGAGCATTTTCCTTTATGTAACCACGTCTTTAAAAATAATAGAAAAAAGGAATTCTTTTCTCACTAAGTAATTCACTGTACTTTAATGATCCATATAGCACTGAAAACTCATTACTCATACATTGGATGTGAGTTCCACAGTAAGGGAATAACTGGATTTTAGGTAAGTGTGGCTTGAGCAAAGATGCAGAGGTGTGAGAAACTTTGGGTATTACAGAATCTGCAGAGGTTAGGAATTCCTAGAGTGGCAGTTCTAAACCTTGGTTGTATATAATCTTCAGTTTGAGAGTTTAAAAGACTCACAGCCAAAAGAATCAGTTTACTTTGTTTGAAGAATTTATATCTTTTAAAAGTTCCCTAGGTAGTTGCAATGCTTAGGAAGGGTGGGAAACTTCTATGATTGAATGTCAGGATGCCCATATGGGAGGATGGTGATGGTGGTGTTGGTGTGAAGTGGGCAGGTAGGAGAAAGCCCAGATTGATTAGCAGTGTCTGCCCTGGATGTCAAATAGGTGGAATGGTAAAAATGTCATTATTACTTGCTATCTTAGTGCTAGAATATCAATTGCCTGTCAAGGAAGTTGAATATTATCTTGAAAAACTGATAGAGCCCTGACTCTTCTATCCATTAAGGAACAGACACTCATGAATTTTTTGCCTCAAATGGTCTTTTGGTTTAAAAGCAATATGATCTTTTCTTACAATTAAAGGCATTAAATGCATATTTCAAGACTGCATTTAATGATAGCATGTTTAAAGAATGGTCTACATGACCTTCCCCAATACTGTACACTAGAAACGTGAAGTATTTTTGAAATAGTTTTAACATAGTTTCTATGTATAAATAGTTCTAGATAAGAAATTCATAAAGACTTCTTTGGGCAATAACATTTCAAAATATAACGATATATAGAATCCAAATTTGCACCTCTAAATAAACATAATGCATGAGAAGATTCTGAATGTGAATCAGGCCCCTTAAATACTTAACCACTGTTCAGACGCAGCTCTAAGACCCGTTTAAAGTAAGGCACCTTTCAGGTGTGGGTAATATTTGCAGCTTGTTAAGCTGTGCTTTCTCATTAATATTGGCCATGCTACCATCCTAAAGACTTCATCTGGGAAAAGGAAAGAAAAGGAGAACTTCATGTCCAAATCTTCAAACTTTAGTAAGAGGAGCGAGGAACTGGGGAAAGAACTTCAAATCTTGCTTAATTTAAGAAGGGTAGTAAGAGGCATGGGGGCAGGGAGTGAAGGTTATCTTACAAAAAATATACATTGAGGAATTCATGGGGAAGCAGATGGGAGAAAGGGGCGTGTGTGTGTCTGTGTGTGTGTGTGTCTGTGTGTGTGTGTGTGTCTGTGTGTGAAGGGACAGTTTCTTTTGTCTCCCACTGCCCCTCCTCCCAGACGGTCAGGTCCCCACTCTCCGCCCCTGGCCCTCCTTCCCCAGGTTTTCAGCCCTTGGCCAGTAGACCCGGTGGGCGGGGTAGCCTCTGCAGTCTTGCTTTCTCCTGCTCCGAAGGCGAAGGCGCGCGGAGCACCGGGCATTAATTTAGCGCCCCAGGACTCTAAGAGGCTCAGTGGCATCTGCGCCTCTTAGAGCTTCCAGCTGTGGGGATCGGTTGTCCCCAGTTCTTCACGGGAATTGTGCCAGACTCTGTCGTGTGTGGGTGGGAAGCAGCGGGACCAAGGCTGGTCCTCTCGGCCCTCGCATCCCAGCAGGGTTAGCTGAGAACAGCGCACTCTCCCGTGGTGAGCCCTCACCAGACGCTTCTCGGAAATGGAGCAGTCACAGTGTGGCAGTAGAGACCAAAGCGGCAGCGGCCCACCCCACCTGGCCCCGGGGCTGGTGGCAGCGGCCCCTCCGCCCCAGTCTCCAGCGTTACCGGTACCCCCGGGGATACCTGTTCCTCCAACTTTCCTGCGCCCGTCCAGCCTCTTTCTACGGGCAGCCGCAGCCGCCACCGCGGGAAGCGGAGGCTGCCCGCCGCCTGCCGGAGTGGAAAGGGGGGTGGGCGCCGTGGCCTGCGGCTACCCACGGACACCCAAGTGCGCCCGTTGTCGCAACCACGGAGTTGTGTCAGCCCTCAAGGGCCACAAGCGCTTCTGCCGCTGGCGGGACTGCGCGTGTGCCAAGTGCACCCTGATCGCCGAGCGCCAGCGCGTCATGGCCGCACAGGTGGCGCTGCGCAGGCAGCAGGCCCAGGAGGAGAGCGAAGCCCGGGCGCTGCAGAGGCTTCTATACCCTGGACCCTCAGGGCCCGGGGGTCGATCATCTGGAGGCAGCAGCAGAACGGAGAATCCCCAGACCACAGCAAGTGGCCCTGCGACGGTGAGTGCACTGGGACTGAGTGCCTCGAGACAGGCTAGTGGTCTGGCGACTCCTGCTTTCGAGATTTTCCAGTCAGATTATACAGAGGAAAAACAAGGTGAGTAGATCTTACGTTTGTTCTTTGCAAAAGAAAAATGGTTGTTCTGAAGAAAAAAAATCTTTGAAATAAGCAGCCGTGGCATGGAGGAGGGCAAGAAAAGTGAAGCATTTAAGTTCTGGGAAACTGCTCTGCAATATGTATGTTAGTAAGGGTGTTAGGGACCTGACACATTTACTTCAGAGGGGCTTTCTGTTCCCTTAGGACCTAAAGCTTAGGTGATAGGATAAAGAAATGAAAAAGTGAAGTGCAAGTGATCAGTTGAGGAACTCATTCTAGGAATGGAGTTTGTGCCCAAGTTGCTATGACTTTCTCTTTGAGAGCAGAGAGCGGGCATTGAGTGAAAAGCTTAATGAGAGGAGCTACATTTTGAGCTTGCTCTGTACTATTTTCAGTTGTAAAACCAGAGGTCATCTGATCTTACATGGAAAACTCACTGATGGTTGGGAGTACAGTTCTTTACCTTTGGGACTAACCAACTACAAGTGGGGAAGAGACTGAAATCTACCAAAGCATTTTTACTCCCTTCCCTTAAATTTTTTAAGCATTCTGTCCCTTTTCTTCAACTGCTTTTCAGCCTCCAAAAGTGTAGAAAACTCTTAACATTTGCAGTTTCACTTTTTCTCATAGGAAAGAAATTTAGATTTTCTAAAATCAGGTTTGTAAAAACGTTGGTATGAATTTCAAAGTCCAAGAATTTCTTATCCTTGGGGATCTTATCCTTAGCGATTTCTTATCCAAGAAGTTCTTTTTTTCTCTTATTTATTGACTGCAAATTGTCTTCACCCCCTGTGTTAGGTAGAAAAGATTTTCTTTTTGACTAGGGTTATCCCAACTTAACTTTTCATGCTAATATAAATCTCACTGTATTTTAGTGAATTTCATAGCCCTACAAGTAGGTCACTGAAAATGTCATTTTGGTATTTTTGTATAAATCTGAGACTGGTTGTATCATATGAAATTATAAGGTAATGATATAGTAAGTTAATTAGAACATTCCTTGAATTGTGAAAATTGCAGCTCTTAACAGATCACAGCATGTACTTTTGTGCTTTTGAAAAGAGTCTCTCTCTACTTAAATAAGGCATATATGATTTTGTTTTCACCTGTGTCACCTTTTTGTCCATGTTCTAGTTTATGTCAGTGGACAAAATGGACTTTAAACATTTCTCATGAAAAATGAAAGAAGGCTGGAGAACGAAGCTGTTAAGCAAAACTGCTATAAAAAGAAGTAAAAATTAAAATTCTGCAAACTGAATTGACAGTGAGATTTGACTGACAGCTCTCTGCTAGGCATTGATTTATTTATGTGATTTTTTGGGGGTGGGTGCTGTTTTATGGGGTCAATTATTTTATTTTGTTTGCCTCAGTTGACCTTCTTTGAAAAGCTGTTTCTCAACTGTCTCCTCTTATACAATGTCCATGAACTGTAGTAGTCTATTTATTCACTAGACCAAGACTTACAGTGATATAGAGGCGAATAAGATTTTCCTACACAAAAGAATATTATATTCGAAAGAAGGAAAACTATGTGTGTCCCAAAATTACCTTACAAGACATAGCATACAATGATAAAAGTGAAGTAAAACCAGCTATAGGAGTTGAGGGAACACAGGTGATGTAAATGATATCACAGTATTTTAAAGACAGCTTATTTTCTAGATAGTCTTATGCAATCAGTATTTCATTACATTATATTGTATTCCATAAATACAATGTAATAACAAAAATTATTTTATGCATAAATTACTGTAGAGGTGAAATTTTGATACCTTACATGTTCAGGGGGTCATATGTGGTGAATCATATATAAATAAAATGGAATGGCAGACCAAGGCTAATCTATCTTTACTTCATTAGATAGGTTTTCTTGTTTTATTTAAGGTGAAAATACTAGTCTTTGTGATTTTGCAGGAGCAGCACCTTTTGTCATATGTTTGATGTAATGACAGCATTTTAACCCTCAAAGTGTTAAATTGTACACACTTTAATTTTAAAATAAACTGTAGATATTTGTTTAGAATGTAGGACCACTCCTTGAGAAAACATAGTATTGCAAATCATGTTTGCAAATCACTGCTTCAGGCAATGTATGTTTTGTTACATTCATAAACATTGTACAAAAAGAAAGTTTGACAGTAAAACTCTGAGTACCCCATTGACATTTTACTCTTTCTAACGGAAATAGAGGTAAAATATAGCTATAGGAAATGTAAACCAAAATAAAAGTTACTTGTTATTATTTTCCTGGCATTAGCCTTGCAAAAGGTTTTTAAAGATAGTATTGTTTCATTAATATTCATACACTCAACATGTTGAGGTAGAAAATCCCGTTTTTGTGTAAAAACATTTTTGGAAAATTGCCCTTAATATTGGAAGGGAGTTGCGATTTAAAGCATACGACCAAAATGGTTTTTTACAAGACACTTTGAAAATATACACATATTGCAATAGTGAAAATAGTGCAGTTAATAATTTTATTTTAGAAACAATTTGATTGTAAACTCTTTTATTGATATTTCCTAGAGATTTAAAAAGAAAATCCATATTTCACAGAGGATTATGAAAAAACACCAACTTTGTATTGTCTCTCACATAAAATGAAACATGCAAGCTCTGGTATGATTTGAGATTGGTACAGCAGTTGGCAATATTGGTTTAGATTTGAAATGAAATCAACAATTTTGTTATTTTCTCACATTATTCAGGTAACTTAATTGGAACCTGAAATGTGAGCATTAAAAAAATAGTTGTTGAAATTTAGCATTAGTGACTAAATAGAATATTCATTTTCGTACTAAGATTGTTCCTTCTTCTGATTTCTTATCTAAACAATTGTTCTATTTAGTTCTTTTTGCATAGTGTCATTGTGGGAAAAAAACCCTCCCGTGGATAACAACAAAACTTGGGTAACATTTAGGAAAATCTTGAATCACCCAATGGGCAAATAGTGTGAAATATTGGTGTTAACAGTTTGGGGGTAACAATAGACTCTCATCTTCTGATTCCCAAATAACTACAGCATTTGTATATTATATAATTTTGTAATCCTGAAATGACATAATAAATAGCGTTTTCCCACTGTTCCAACACCTGCATTTCCAAATGATCTTTTATAATTCTTGTTCATTAAAATCTCTTACATTGATTAATGAGTATTATTGATATACTATGAGTAAACAAGTTATTTTATCCAGCATTAATTTTGAGTGGGCAGTACTGTGTTCTTGGAAGTTTTCCCTTTATTTCATTCCTTTTTTTCCTCTTCCCCAGGACGAAAAGAGAGTAAATGTGACTCATGCCAGAGTGGACAAGAAGAACTGGTGTCTAAATCCCATCAATTTACCCTGAGATCATCTCCTAAGTCTAATGATGTCACTGGAAAACAAAACGTCAGGTCATCTATTTCAGAAAACCCAAACAAGGATGATAGCATTCAGTCTCCTCATCCTGGGGAGCAGTCAGGAGGTGAAGAGAGTCCCAGGTCCCTGTCATCGTCTGATTTGGAATCAGGAAATGAAAGTGAGTGGACCAAAGACTTCACTGATACTACAGTCAGCCTTCCCACTGTGTCCTCTAGACCAAGAGACCCTCTTGATATCCTTACCAAGATTTTCCCAAGTTACAGACGCAGCCGTCTAGAAGGCATTCTACAGTTCTGCAAAGGGGACGTGGTCCAAGCCATTGAACAGGTCCTAAATGGGAAAGAACACAAACCAGACACCAGGGACCTAGCAAGCTCAGGAGCCTTGGAAAATACAGCTTTTCAGAGAGCTTCGAATTTAAGTTTAGCTGGAATTGGTTTTGGAACTCTAGGAAATAAATCAGCTTTCTCTCCCCTTCACAGTACTTCTGCTTCTTATGGAGGTGATTCAAGTATTTACAGCTTAAATCCTAGACTAGGTATCAGTCCATTACGGCTGGCATATTCCTCTCCAGGAAGAGGGCTGTCTGGTTTCATGTCTCCCTACCTAACTCCTGGGTTGGCACCAGCATTGCCTTTTCGGCCAGCTTTGGATTATGCCTTTTCAGGGATGATTAGGGATTCTTCTTACCTTCCCATCAAAGATTCAGCAACTGGTGGCAGACTGTATTCAAGGCCAAATCAGAACAACATGTAATGCATCTGCCTACCTCCCGTTTTGGAATATTTCTAGAAGCATGCAATATAACCCTCACACCCACACATACCCACATCTGTTAATGTGTTCACTATGTATGGGAGTGGATTACTGGGCTTTAAAAATGCTATTTTTTTTTTATGAGCAGTATAATAGATTTGAGATCTAAAGACTCTTCTTTAGCATTTATTAAGTGAAAGAAACATTTAAACATTCTTTGTGCCTTGAATAAAGCCATTTCAGGGAATATGTTTACTGTAATGAATTTTTTCCCTAAGATATCAGTTATAAAATTCTTATTTTAAAACTATACTTGTTTTTATTTCATTGAAAAAATGGAGTTTATAATTAAAACATACATTATAAAGCAGTCCAGTGTTATATAAAATGAAGCAGAAGGAATAATTGAAAAACTGAGGTAATTCTAAATAATTATTATTTTAAACTTTTTTTCTCCTTCTGTTTCTTGTACACAGGAGAGAAAAAGCTTATTCAAAGTATTTTATTCACATATAAGTAATTAGCTGTAAGTTAAATTTTTGAGAAATTTAATACCTTATTTTTTTCTGAATGCCTTATTTTTCATTCATATCTGCCATTTGTGATAAGTGCCGTTAATAAAACATTTCTCTTTAAAGTAAACATTGTGAGATACACAAAGGCCTATGAAGTAAATCTTAGGAAATGAGAATGCTCCATCTCCTGGCCACTATCACTAATTGCAACCAAGTTCTGGTAGAGTATAGGAATTAGAAACAAATGGTTTCCTAATAGTATAAGGTAACCATTTTTTGAAATGGTCATCTTGGATCACGCTATATTGAATTTTCATATTGCGGAGAGAACATCTACTGTGGATGAGGATTTATATCTTTAAGTATGGTTATGCTTGTATCTGGGGAAATATCCCTTTCCAAATGTTTGTGGCAGGAATATGGCAACCATTCTCAAAGGTAAAAATAATTTTATTCTGAAAACTTAAATAGCTGCTCATATAAATATTGATTGACTCTAGATAGATAATGCTTGCTGCATTGAGGAGAGATAAAATATTTCCAAAGGGGGAAAACTGTCATTAAATTTTAGAGGTTTTCTTGAGGTTTTAAAATTACTTTTGTTCTCCATCTAGAGAATTTGAAAGCTATTTATTTCAGTCAGTGTAAAGTCCCTGAGAACAAAACAGTTTTATGAAGTTTTCTTTATATGTCATCATTTATTTTTTAAAGGATAGTAGCTCTATTCTATTGTCAGGAATAAATGGAAACCCAGCTGTGGTATAAAATAATTGATGAATTAGAGATGGTTTAAACAATTTGAACAGCATGATTTACTACGGATTTCTTAAATTATGTGTATGTGTGTGTGTGTTTATATAACTCTCTGTCTATCTATCTGTTATACACATAAGCCCTATTGGTTCTGTCATCATGAAAGCTTTTCCATGGAGCCTGATAAAAATACATCAATATTTCTAAAGTACATTTTACCAGCAAATATCATATTAAATAACTGCGTAGTGTCTGATGCTGATTTAAGATGTAAATATGTTTAAAGAATATGCATTATTATTATTATTTTGTTTAGAAGATGTTGGGGATAGGAGTTTATTAATTTATTTATTTATTTTTGCTGTGTTGTGTCTTTGTTTCTGTGCGAGGGCTTTCTCTAGTTGTGGCAAGCGGGGGCCACTCTTCCTTGCGGTGCACGGGCCTCTCACTATCGCGGCCTCTCTTGTTGTGGAGCACAGGCTCCAGACGCGCAGGCTCAGTAGTTGTGGCTCACGGGCCTAGTTGCTCTGCGGCTTGTGGGATCCTCCAGACCAGGGCTCGAACCCGTGTCCCCTGCATTAGCAGGCAGATTCTCAACCACTGTGCCACCAGGGAAGCCCAGAATATGCATTATTTTTAATGGTGTGAATGTGAGAAAGCAGATCTTGTAAAGATTTGATACAATCAATATTCATTATTTATAAAAAAAAAGTTTTAGATTCTAAGCCTAAACCATGGTACAATGCTTGTCGAGTAGTTGATATTCAATTAATATATACTGAGTGAAGGAATCATTTTGGATGGTAGATCTCTTTGAGACTCTGATAAAATTGAAGAACTCTGCAAAATGGCCTACAGACACAGTTTTGAATACAATTTCTTGGGGTTCTTGAATCTCCTAAATGCCATTGGCCAATCAGGTTGGAATCCTTGGTGATTCTTAAGGTGTTTCCATTGCATTAATTCGTTTATCGAATCCTATTTTTTAAAAAGTGCTAGATGCTATTAGAGGATACTGAATGTAAAATGTGCTCTCAAAGAAGTTACATTATACAGTAGAGATCTGATATAACAATACAACAGTGCTAGAGTTGCTGGATTCTTTATGTGGTTTATATAATGATGTGCATGTATCCATTTGCTTTTTGAATTGGGGAGAACATCCATCTGGGGCAGTATTCAAATTTTTAAAAATGTTTTATAATTTTAAAACTTAATTTACATAATGCTTTATACATTTCATACCCTTTACAATAAGTTTAGAACTTAAATAGTCTTACAGATTATGTTGTCCAACCACCAAACTGAATGTGAGGAAATTGAGGTTTGGTAGTAGTGTTGTCCGACATCCCTAAGGTTAAAATAAGGGTGTCAATCGTCAGGAGTGGAAGTTACTTCACCATTTTCAATTAGACTATAAGGCCTGAGGAAGGATTCATGCCTGTTTGTCCACTCACAGCTTTGTCTAGTATCTGGTACATAAATAGGTGCTCAAGTAATAGTTTTCCACTGACTCAATTAATGAAAGATAAAAAAAATATTAGCTTAGAAATTCATTTATTCAGCTATTTATTAAGCACCTACTTTGTGCCAGGCATTGTGCTAGACCAGGGGATAAAGAGGTGAATAAGATATAAGACCTGCCCTCAAGCTGCTCACAGTCTGTTGCCCATGTGTACAAAAATAACCAACGAGCCAGTGATGGTACTATTTGACGATGTTGGTACTTCAGTGAGTTCTCTGTAATCTTGCAGTTTTTGCTCATCCATGCTGCTTGAGGTCTGAACTCCTAAGCCACCAATTAGGGGTGGGAAGGAAGAGGGAGAACATCTGTTTCCATGTTGTATGTTTAGGCAAGTCCATTCTGTTTGTCCAAGAGGTAAGCAACTTCCAGGTCTATGGTGAAAGAAGCGGGCAAAGAGGAAGTTTTGTTTGCTTGAATGGAGTCTTGTATGGAAATCACTCTAGTTTCTTCATGGCCTTTAGATCAGAGTTATTGTCCAGTCTTCCTGGGGTTGGTCTTTTGGAATTCCTCTGATTCAGTGCATAGATCTCTTGGTGTAAGCTCTCACCTAGCTATTCTGTGAAAATGGGTTAGGGCTGGGGGGACAATTGAGGAACATGTGAATCAAATATACTATTTTTCTCTTCAACTTCTGCTGAAACAAAAAGATTCTGGGGATTTTAAGACCTTCCCCTCTAGACATTCCTAGCTGTGAACGTGGAACTAAGAAAACTACTAATGAAGTGGCCTATGCATTCAACTCTTTTTAAAAATGCATTTTCCTTAGACATTTGTTTGTCTTTGAAAGTGAAAAGCCTGCAGAATACAAGAGAAGCTTGGAATAAAGCACCTTGTTTTATACCACTGTAAAGAGAATCATTCTCCCAAGCACAAGATGAGATGAAGTGCATCATCAGCTTCATAAAGGCAAAGCTTTCCTCAGGGCAGCCTGATTCTTAAGCATAGATGCTCATCCTTTAGGTCACGGCTAGTGGGAAAAGTTCTTGCTCAGATCCATTCCTCCCACCCCCGTGTATCTCCACATAATCTCGTTATTACCTGCGTTGCAAAGCTAGACCCTTAATTATTTGGCACCATCTCCTCTAAAATTGAAGTTATTTTGATGTAGCACTTCAGAGCAGCTGTGCCAAACATTAAAATACCTTTTTTTGGTTTTTGCTTTGGTTTTTTGTTTTTTGGTTTTGCTTCTCTCATTTTTAAATGAGAGAAATTCATTGGCATTTCCCCTTTCTGAACTCCATGCTAATGATGGGGGTTTAGGGAAAAACAAGATGACAAATGTGACAACTATGAAGATGTCTGTTTCTCAGTTTTGTCTAACTGGTAATTTTAAAAAATGACATTTTAATGTTTTTAAGACTGTGTCACAGTATCCTCAAGTCAAAATGACCACATTATGTAGTCCTATGAGGATGTACATAATTTTAAAATAGGTACACAAATGTGGCCTTATCAAAACATCTATGTCAAAAAGGTTCTTTAAAATATCAAATGTTTATTAAAATCCATCCTAGAGACAAGTTCAATTAAAAAAGTGGACTGGATGTTGATACAGTTAGGAGGAAATATATAGAAAGTTGAGCAAGTGTGCCAAAGAATGTTGACTAGAAATATCCAAGTCAAGCAGCAGGTGTTTTAGGTTCCTGTCCTTGACCTTTTATAAAACTTCTGTCCATCAATTAGATGAAGGAATAAAGATATACAATTCATTATTATCTTATTCATGGACAGCACACATCTGTGAATGGCAGCTAATCTTTTGATTGACAGAATCAAATTTTAAATGATTGATTCTTACACTCTAACTTCCATTCCAGTGAGCTGATATAACATTCAAGATCTTAGGATTAAAAAAAATCAACTGCACACGTAAATAAGAAGGAGGAGAGACCTGGATTTATAACAACTTTTTGAGAAAAAAGTAGTAGTATTTATTGGTAAATCCACTATGAGATTACCATGTAACATGGCTGTTCTAAAAGTCAATTGAAATTTAGGTGACATTAATAGGAGAACATATGTAAAAGGAGAGAGGTGATAGTACCATGTACTCTGAAATATCAGTTCATCAGATATTAGCTAAAGTAGTGTGATCAGTTCTGAGTGCCAGATACTAGGAGTGATTCTAAAACTTGGGATATAAGCAAAGAGGCATCAGATGCTAAATGATTGTGGTGGTGGTGGTGGTAGGGTTCTAGGAGAAAGATTTTTAAAAGGAGAAATGAAAACGTTTAAAGAGCTAGCATATGACAGAAATGACTGTAAGGGGCATAGGAGGCAAAAGTTACATAGATAATTTAGAGGAACATAAAGAAGGGTACTGTAATTGCATTTAATACACGGACTTGGAACCCCAGAGGCAGACACCACCAGAGAAACGTACAGTCTTAGATCCAGTTTGTTTGTTGCTGTTTGGTTTTTCATTTCATAGGTGAACCATTCTTTCATAATTTATTGCACTTTTTTTTGGATTCTTTTGAGGGGTATGTGGAGTAAATGAGCAGCTTTGTGTTCATGCTACATTTATCAGTCAAGGTTCAGCCAGGAAAACAGAGTCCCTTTAAGTATATATGGAAATGAGGGACTTATTTTAGGAATTAGACTGAACACAAACAGAAGGAGCTGGGAAGACAGAGTTTGGAAGAGGGAAACAGGCAGATCAAAGAGTCACTAACGAATCTGCCTAAAGCACTGGTATGTGTAGACAAGTGGGGAAAAGTAGAAACTTGCAGGAAATCTGTGAGGTCCAGCATGTCAAGTCACTCAAATGGTCCCAAGGGAAGGTGCTGTGAAGGGGTATAAAGGAAGTTAGTGCCTCTGCATAGCTTCTAACGCTGTGGGTCTGCAAGCAGGTACCAGGTGGTGGCCCTGCTGCCACTGTTGATCAGCAAGGTCAGCAGTCCAGTGCACCCCTTGCCAACATGGCATTCATACTCACTCATAGCATTCATATTTACTTCCAAATAAAGGCAAAAGCAAATTCATTATTTCACCTAAAATTGATTCTTTGTACAATAACATGCTAGTCCTCTCCCTAAAAGAAGATACAAAGTGACTTACCCATGTTTGAGGGATGCTCATTCCTCTTCTGGCTGAGTCAGATCCCCCATTGAATATCCTATAATTTTAATCCCAAGGTACTATTATAACCACTATTAGTAACTCTTACATTAGAGTAAGGAAATGGGAGAGAGGGAAAATTGGTACACACACACACACACACACACACACACACACACACACACACACACACACACACACACACACACACACACACACACACACACACACACACACACACACACACTAGAAGCAAGGAAGAAATAAATGCTCCTATCAGTGCCCTCATGTTTGCAACTGGTCATGGAATCTAAGATGGTATTTATAACTTTTCCTACTCTCCATTTCATATTCCCTGTACTCTTTGCAAGTCTATTAAGTCAATTGTGGTTCCTTACTTGGTGGATGACCCAAATCTTCTTTTTTGAAGAGTCTGTGTTATTACAGTCCTGCCTTTATTGGGTTGTTCTAGCTTTCCATTAACTTTTACCACAAAATATGGGAAGACTAAGTGACACTCTGGAGGATCTGGTGCATGCTGGAAATATTTTCCTCACCTTTTCTTCTTATTTCAGAGGTATGAGCTGCTCAGAGTAGCCAGTGGTAGTCTCAGGTTCCAATACAATGTTGTATTCTTTGGTGGAATCATTTCTCCTTTGCGAAGTAAGACTTCTAAACCCAAAAAAGCTGTAGGGAAAGGAAACAAAACTGTTGCTATTGCATCATTATCGTTAATATGAGAGGAGCTGTTTCCATATCTGTCCTGTGATTCCTAAACTGAATTCTGGGTATAGGAAAAACATCACTACATATTTATAGCTTACTCAAAGCATATCTTACATCCAGGATGACATTATTTCAGCCCCATAAAGTGCTGTCACCAGCTGGTGCTGTAACAGTCTTTCAAAGGCCATTCCATAATTTTATTAGGCCAGCTGTTTCAGAATGAGGGGAACATAATGATACCAGAGAAGTCCATGAGCATGAGACCAATGTTGCACTTCATTTGCTATAAAATGTTTTTTTTTTTTGTCAGAAGCAATGTCGTATGGAATACTGTGAGGGTGAATATGGCATTCTGTAAGCCCACAGATGGTGGTTTTAGCAGAAACATTGAGAGTAGGAAAGGCAAAACCATATCCAGCATATATATGTCTTTTCCAGTGAGAACAAAAAGCTGCTCCTTCAATGATGGAAGTGATTCAGTATAATGAACTGATACCAGGTGGCTGGCTAGTGCCCTCAGGGAATGGTGCCTCTTTAGGGGCTCGGTGTTGATATTTGCTCTTGGCAGGTTGGGAACTCAGCAATGGCTCTAGCCAAATTGGCCTTGATGAGTGGAAATCCATATTGCTAAGCCCATACATAAGATCCATATCTCCTTACATGGTCATTGTCTTCATGAGCCAATTGGGAATAAAATAATGGGAAAAGAATGGGTTACCTTATGCATATATTTATTAAGATCTCCTCCTCTAAGGTTGCTGTTTGGTGAACATTTGTGTGGGACAAAAGTATTCTCATATTTGTACCCATTTGGAGAAGTCTTTCCACATACATCTTCTCTAGATCATATTTCTTCATGTTTCTTCCAATCCTGTTTCTTCTATGTTGCTGGCCATGCAGCCAAACTGTTAGCCACTGCTGATGACTCATTCTAGATATGTACTTGTATCCATCTCTACTTCCAGGCAAAATGAAAGCTTGAAGTTTTTCCCATTGAAAAGATTGTTTTCACCACGATCTTTCAGGACCATACCTGTAGTGCTGCAGCTGTCCACTTCAGCTAGTGCCAGAATAGTGTGGGGAATTGTCTGTGAACAAAGACCAAATTGTTCTTTCTCATTCTGCTGTCATAGACAACTTCACATTAGAGGAAAAAAGAGGTGGCAGTGCGACAGGAGTATTCAGGCCATGGAAGTTTGAGCCACTTTTCTTGCAACTTATTTGTGACTTCAAAACCTGTGGAGAAAAACCTATCTATTACTTCCACTTGACTGAACACTGAGGGATTTTGGGGCAGACGACACCCTGTTCATAGGCGTATTTCAGGAAACGTCATTATTTAATGACCAGTAGTAAGTGTTAGCACTCAGGTAGGACCCAGTAAGGAGGCAGAAGCTGTTTCTCAGTTGAGAATAATTATTTGCAGAGAAAGTATAACTTTTCTCCAAAATCCGAAAGAGGTATACTGTGATTTATCTGTAAGGATCTGCCTAAGTTTCCTTTAGGATCCCCAACTGCTATAGACACTTCAAGCACTATTGGATATGCTGAGTCCTGTGAACCAAGTGGCAAGACTGGTTGAATGGAAGCCTGGTTCTGTTGCAGAACCTTCTTTTGATCTGGACTCCAAACTGACAGCTTACTGGGTAATTTGGTAAATAGGTTGAAGTCAAATGCCCAAATCATTTATCTTCTGCAACCAAAATTTAGAGGTCCACCTCTAAGAGGTAGCAGGTATCAGATGCAGAAACACATTCACCATTTGATAAGAGAAATTTTGACCTGCACCACTGATGGTGAGAACCTTAGGCAGAATCTTAGACCATTGGTGCCTAGAAATTTCACATATATGACGTATCTCTGATTTTCTATGGTGTTTATTCTCCCATTCTCTGGCATGCATATATCTTTTTTTTTCTTTTTTTTCTTTTTTTTTTTTAACATCTTTATTGGGGTATAATTGCTTTACAATGGTGTGTTAGTTTCTGCTTTATAACAAAGTGAATCAATTATACATATACGTATGTTCCCATATCTCTTCCCTCTTGCGTCTCCCTCCGTCCCACCCTCCCTATACCACACCTCCAGGCGGCCACAAAGCACCGAGCCGATATCCCTGTGCCATGTGGCTGCTTCCCACTAGCTATCTACCTTACATTTGTTAGTGTATATATGTCCACGGCATGCATATATCTTAACAAGATATTTAGTGTATATACTACTCTTTGCTCACCAGGTCCAATCAGCATGATATCATTTATGTTGTGGGCTTGCTTGATGTCCTGTAGAGTAGAGAAACAAACAAGTTCCCAGTGGGCTAAACTACAGAAGATAGCTGGAGAGTTGGTAGAGCCCTAAGGAGGGACACTGAAGTTCATTACTGTTTCTGATGGCTTTACTAACAAGTACAGAGTAAAAGTATGTTTGAGATCAATAGCTCGAACTGGAGAAAAGGGGCAGTGTCTATTTTCTCCAACAAAGCAAACACATCTGGAAATACAGCTGCAGTTGTAGTTACTACCTAATTTTATAATAGTAGACTGTCAGTCCTGAAGATCTATATGCCTTGTCCACAGGCCAAATAGGTGAATTGAATGGGGATGTGGTAGGTAGGAATCTTTAGGCTTCTAATGGGGACAGAAACCTTGGCAGTCTCTCCATGATGTGCTATTACATTTGTTTCACTCCTCAGTAGGGAGTGTAAGTTCTAAAGATCTCCATTTGACATTTTCTATTTAATCATTCTCAATACATAGGAAACCTAATTGTCACAGGTCAGGGATCCAATTTGGGGATTCTCCCAGTTGCTGAGTATGTCTTGACCAGCTGTGCTTTCCAGAGTTGAGGAAATAAACATTGGGTAATTTGGAGTACATATTGGACTCACTATGAAACTGACTTGAGCCAAAATGTCATTAGTGATTAGACCTCATTCCTCTTTTTTTTTTTTTAACATCTTTATTGGGGTATAATTGCTTTACAATGGTGTGTTAGTTTCTGCTTTATAACAAAGTGAATCAGTTATACATATACATATGTTCCCATATCTCTTCCCTCTTGCGTCTCCCTCCCTCCCACCCTCCCTATCCCACCCCTCCAGGCTGTCACAAAGCACCGAGCCAATATCCCTGTGCCATGCGGCTGCTTCCCACTAGCTATCTACCTTACTACGTTTGTTAGTGTGTATATGTCCATGACTCTCTCTCGCCCTGTCACAGCTCACCCTTCCCCCTCCCCATAACCTCAAGTCCGTTCTCTAGGAGGTCTGCGTCTTTATTCCTGCCTTACATCTAGGTTCTTCATGACATTTTTTTTCCTTAAATTCCATATATATGTGTTAGCATACGGTATTTGTCTTTTTCTTTCTGACTTACTTCACTCTGTATGACAGACTCTAGGTCTATCCACCTCATTACAAATAGCTCAATTTCGTTTCTTTTTATGACCCTCATTCCTCTTTTTAAACCTTATCCAGCCTGGTGGATCATAGTGGCAGTTTGGATTCCAAGGGAATAGCCATTATCCAATAAACACTGAAAAATATTATTTCTCTTTTCCCAATGTACCGTCAGCTGGTAAATTGGCTCAGGTCCTTTTGGAGAAAGTTAGGAGAAAGATTTACAGTTAAGTTATTAGAAGTACAGCAGGGTCACTACTCAAGGGGTTCCATCCTCAGTTTCTATAACAGGTTCAAGACTAGAAATTTGTTGAGGAGCCATGACTCTCTATTATTGATTCAAGAAAAGACTTAGTTTCATCAGACTTAGGACTTTCCCACTTACAAATAAAGTGTGACTTTATCAGAGTTCCCACCTATTTCAGTCCTAGAAATACAATGATTGAGTAGTCAATGCCAAGATCTCTGCAGGTCAAGTAATTCTAGCTATTACTTTAGCTCAGTGTTCTTGTTTTTAAAATAATATTCATGCCAATCCATGGATGCCTGAAAAAATGTGTATTCTTTTTGTTTAGTGGAGTGTTCTATATATGTCATTTAGATATTGTTGGTTGGTTGTGTTGTCTAGTTCTTTATCCCTTCCTGATTTTTTGTCTAGTAGTTATATGAATTACTGAGAGTGGGGTATTAAAATTGCCAATTGTGTTTTTTTCCCCACTGTTTTAGCAAAACATGCACACTCACACCACGCATATAACTTGACCTCCATGTAGAAAATATTACTATTAGTACATTAAATAATCAGGAATAGTATAATTTGGTGACTGATGAAATTCTGAGTTTTTGTCATTTACTTTCAGGTTTTCAAAACTAAAGCAGATACTTTGGTTCATATTTCATATTCCAAAATTTATAAATTATTCTTTGATTTGAAAATTTTCATTTTCTAACATACTCTTAATACTTTCTAAAAATATAAAGATAAATTAAGTCTTATAATTTTTAGTCCTTTTAGTCTTTATAGACAAATGTGGAAAGCTATGATTATTTCCATGGGTGGAACACACGGGGTGGGGGGGGTGTCTTATTGCATTAAGATTACTTTGATTTAAAAATGGTGTGTCTTAAGATCTTATCAAAAAGCAGCTATGAATTCACAGCTTAAACCATTTTACCCTTGTTGAATACACATAACAATGATAGATTTAAAATACATTTATTTAAAAATTAAAAAGGCATAGCCTTGCCCCAAAACAAGATAAATATCTCCATAGATAAGAAATAGAATAGGATCTGACAATAGTAAACAGAGGACTAAAGGTACATGTATCTTGGTCTTTAGGAACCCAAATTGTCAAAGGCAATGGGAATTCGAATGCTTTGGACTAATATCAACCAGCATTGCCTTCTGTTCATGGGTAGTGGGAGAAAAAAATTGATGAATGAAACTTGGGAAATGTGACATAGTCCTTGCCAAGGAAAGCAGGTTGAAAAAGGCTGCCACGATTGCCTAGAGTTGTACCTTGGTTGGGATGATAGAAAAGTGAAAACAGTCATGTAACAAAGATCTGGATCATGCTCTGTTATGGCCTTTGATATCACTCCAATATGAATGTGAAACAGGATCCTTGAGGTGCCAGGATAATGCATGGTTCTGGTCTGGAGACCTCGATGGTGCAATGTAGGCAAGTACAAGACTGCTAGACAGGGAAGAATTAACACTGAGAATAAGAAAGGAAGAAAAATGAACTACCCCTAAAGATAGGCATGCAAATTAAAATTCTAATGCACATGAGGAAATCTACTTCCAAGACAGCCATTTCAAGGAACAATTGAGATACAAGTATATGTCTATGAAATTCAAATAATAGAATGATTTGTAGATGACTTTAAAATAGATATATTTAAGAGCCTCAAAGATATAAAAGTAGGAAAATTAGTTAAAAGGAAATTAATTTATGAAGCAAATTCAGACTGATATGTATTTCTACAAAACAGATGTGGCAAAAACCAATTAAAAATCTTGGGAATAAAAAGTACAGAGAAGAGAGTTAGTTGGAAAATTATACTAAAAATTCATCTGGAATCTAGCACCAAGAGATAAAGAGATGAAAAAGATAAATGGGTATTTAAGATGCTGATGGGAAGTAGATTGAGAGGCTCCAACATATGTCCTATGGGAGTTCTAGGAGTAGAGATTTAAGGAAATTGTATAGAAGCAATAATAGCTAAAATATTTTCAGCTGTGCAGTAGTCAGAAGAAAGAAAATAATTTAAAAAGTTAAAATATGTCAGTAAATATTATTGGTTACTGTATGTTTACTTTTTTAAAAATTAAAAAACATTGTGGGAGTATAGGTCTAGGCAACAACAAACTGGAAATTATTAGTGGAGGAATAGGTATTTGTAGGTAGTTAAAACCTGCTGTTAAGATTCTTGTCTTTTTGAGAGAAAAACAGATGTTGAATGATTTTAGGGCTTATTAGAAAAAAATGTTTTCTTATGCATGCATACTGAAAAACCTAAAAATTATTACCAAAGAATAATAATAAAATTGTTAACTTCCAAACCATGAGGTGAGATACACACTTTGAGTCATTTTTCTTCAGATGTTCCACTCATTGCATAGAGTCATGACCTTACTCTCCTCCTTCCCTCTGATCTCCTTCTGGGACTCCTCACCGAGTAAACCCAGTTGGAAGCCAGAGGCAAAGGAGGCTAGTTGTTGTGTTCATACACGTCACCCTCACACACATCAACAGCTTGGGTCACAGAATAGAATGGAGAAACATATCTGATCTGGAAGTATAAAGGGACATATCTAGTACAGCCTCACTGCAAAAATAAATTCCAGATAGAATAAAGGCCCATATGTGAAGAACAAAACTTTGGAATTATTAGAGGATAATATGAAATTATCTTTATATCTAAGGGGTATGGAAATATTTCTTTACTTTCCAGTACTTACCAACTTTGTCCAGTACTCAGGACAAAGTACTGAGTTAAAGAACTCATGAAATAATTATGTATACCATTTATGATAATTCCATTTATGAAAAATTAATTCTATTTATGAAAATTAAAAATACAGAACATGCTACAAATTGCTTATGGGTAGATATGTAATAAAAGTACAAGCATATGGATTGGCTATAAAGAAATCATGTTCCTCCATTCCTTCTAAGTAGGAATGGAGGGAAATGGGAGTGGGGAGTGTAACATCGGTGCTTGAAAATAATCTCTAATGTTTTGTGTCTTAAAAACATCTTTAATCCAATTCAAGGAGTGTAAATACATTTTATTATCCTATTTTATTTTCTGGGCTTTAAAACATTTTTAAAATAACAAAGAAGAAAACACATCATCTAATACAAAAATATTCTTTCAGATATATGAGAGTGATTAAGATCATCATTAGATTATGCTAATTTAATTTCTGTAGACCAAGTTAATGGCTGAAGTTAAGGAATTACTCTGGTGTTTATTCCAGTTCCACTCTTTCTCTGGTAATGGATCTGAACAAGCAAGAAATGTTTCTCTCCAGTTTTTCTCTCCCATAGCAAGCAAAAGCCTTCAGTATTAAAACTATTCCCAGGAGTTTTGGAACTGAGCAGCCAGAAAGGGGTTCTTAATTTATGCAAAGGTGTTAATTGAATTTTTAATTCAGTAAGCAACATGCGCAAAACAATATTCTGGGCTATATGGATAAATACAGAAATAACCTTAAAGGAAAAAAAATTAGGTGGCAGGAAATTAATATTTACTAAACAGCTCTTGTGTGCTCTAAGAAAAGAGGCACCTCGCGTGGACAAAGGCATGGGAGCTTCAAATTTTGTTTAGATTATATTTGAACTTTCTTTTTACTGTCTGTTTTGTTAGCAAAATGTTTCCTATTCTTTGGGGACTTTTGTTCTTTCTTTAGTTTCCTTTTCTGATTTTCTGAACCGCAGAATTTATTGGGTGACATCAAAGCTAAGAGCAAGGTCCTGATGTTAACTCTCGATTTTACTCCTTCCTGTTTGACCTATCTTGGGCAACATAGCTGACTGTAAAATGTCCCAATCTCCTCATCTGGCAATTGGGACGATAATAATGATACCTAGCTCAGAGGATTGTTGGGTGAGGAGGGAGGTAGATTAAAAAATAGGAGAGAACACAACCACATCGCTTCAACAATGAGTAGCATTAAGCTTCTACAAATGAAACCTATGAAGTTTTTAAAGATTTACAATTTAGATGATAAAACAACTCATTTGTTCTTGGAAAATAGCACTATACCATACAACCCTGTGCTTCAGACTTGCAGATATGATGTCCTTAGGTGAGGTCAGCTATTTACTCTCCAGCCTGTGGTGTTCTCATATCAATACTTGCACTGTGCCATTTACACATTCCTCAGAATGGGTCAGCTCTGTAAGGAGTGATTTTTAAAGCTTCCATTTGAGGGCGATGCCTACTTCTGTGGGAATTGAAATACCACAAATGTCCAGTTACACAAGGAACCTTTTTCCAGAACTTGATTTAAATTGTACCATGTTTCCAATGTATTCCAGTGACGTGGCAGCTCTCCTTATTGATTGGTACCCCAGGCAGATGCCATCTTGACCTATGCTGAGCACTTTATATTAAACATTTCATTACGTTGCATTAATCTTCTCAAATATCTTGAGAAGAATACTTAACACCAATTTTATACATGAGCAAACAACCTGAAAAAGCTTAAGTAATACTCCCAAGTTGTCTTAACTGGTGTGTGGTATAAAACTCAAACTTCAGCCTAGATTAGTGTAACTACAAAAGTAGTTTACATTCTTCCATGTTGTTTGTCTTTCTAAAGTATATATATGTTACATTTTATATATATATATGTGAGTGTATATATGTGTGTATGTATCAATAAGTATATGTGTATATGTACAGAATATAAATGTAATTTTACAATTAATGGGCAAATATATATATGTTATATTTGGACTATATTTTAAAAATCACATTTATATTATATTTTATTATTATTATTTATTTATTTTTTTTTGCAGTACGCGGGCCTGTCACTGTTGTGGCCTCTCCCGTTGCGGAGCACAGGCTCCGGACGTGCAGGCTCAGTGGCCATGGCTCATGGGCCCAGCCGCTCCGCGGCATGTGGGATCTTCCCGGACTGGGGCATAAACCCGTGTCCCCTGCATCGGCAGGCGGACTCTCAACCACTGCGCCACCAGGGAAGCCCTATAGTATATTTTAAAACAGATCCAAATTAAATATGTTGATGAAGAAAATACACAGATACAACTGTTTGCCTGCAGAGGAAGTTCTGTTTTCTTGCTGAATAATGCAATAAATGTGCTAAAGCAGAGCCAGCATGCCCAACTGTTTTATTAGGTTGGCAAGCCAGAATAAAACACCAAATTACTGTCTAGAAACAAAACATATTTTTACCTAGAGCTGTTTTAACTAAGTGGAAAGCACCCTGGCCCATTTAATATGTGAGGTTTTTTCCCCATTTCTTATAAGATTGAATTAGGTAAAGACTATATTATTATTTGTATTTATAAGAAATCAATCCCCTGAGCAGACTAAGCTACTAATTTACATAAAGTTACTCTTTCAAAATATAAGTAAAAGCAAAAGGGATAGTATGCATTATTATTTCATTTCTATGCAAATATATAAAAATTCCTCCAGGTAACCCAGTTGATGTTTGCCATGTCTCCTTTTCTTTAATGCTATCCAGATTGAATGCTCTTTCTTCAAAATTTTCAAACTTGAGCAATCTCATTAACAGAATGGTGACTGAAAAAAAAAGCATTGAAATAATTATCACTGAAGCTTTGTACAAGTGAGCACTACCTTCATAATCAATAAGAAGCATTTATTGCATGCCTCTTGTGTCTGGGGTATTGTGCTGAGCAGGAGTAAAGCATGTTTCCCACCCTTTTTGAAAGTAGAGCTTCATGGGGGAAGGACAGAAGGTCTTCCTAGTCTGAGAGGGAGGGATGTGGGAATGACGGAGGTGGACAGCACAGAAAGACTAGGCCCTGATCTAGATGTCCATATTTCTCAAAACTTTGCCTGCACAGTGCTTTGTTACATAAAATATAGCTAACATGCTCCAGGCATTTCAAGGAGAGAAAATGGTCCTGGATAGCCATGGAAACACATTTCTTCCCATCTTTTGGTAGTTCATCAAGAAGCTGGTTCAGCAGGTCTGAGTTGTTCTAGAGAACAACAGGATGATACTAGAGGCTGAACCCCTTCCCCATTCCAATCATTTCTAATAGGGCCACGCCCCTCACCAGGAAGCCATGTTGGTTTTTTGGGAGCCTGTGCATTCCTTGTAGTACTGTTTTATTTCCTTTTTCTCTATATAGAGGGTTGTGGAGTCAGATTCCTTCTCTGGAGCTTTTCCATGTTGTGTACAATATAGCTGTGCCTGGCCTAAGCACAGCTACCTCTGTGATACAAGCAAGAGTTTGAGAGTTTGTGTGTGCTCTGCTACTCCTTTGGTTTAAGTAAAAAAAAAAAATAACATCTTACTGAACCGTGCTAATGCTATGTGAGATTGTGCTCCCTTCACATGACACATTTCTTTGTAAAATGCCATGTGTGATCAAGTAGGGCAAAGAGCACCAAATTAGTGACAATTAGAGTCATAGCAAAAATAATCTTTTCTTCAAAGTCTGGCATGTCACCTATGCTCAGAACCAAAGGACCAACTAATTCACAACCTGTGGATGTCTTGCTTGCTATGAAGGGACACATTTAAGAACCCAGATCATGAAATAAACTTTGATTCAGACACATCAAAGTGGAAGTTTTTTGAGAATACATCAGCAGAAGTGTTAATGTTAGATAACAATATGTTATAAATTTTAACACTGACCTTTAATGTTCCAAGAGCAGGAATTGCCTGAGGCTTGCTACTGTCTTTGCCTCAAGTTCTAGCTGAACAAGCTTTCATTTGGCTCTCCAGGCGCACTGCTGATGAAGTCACTTTGAGAAATGTCAGATATGGATAAAACATTTTCACACACATTACGCCTGACAGGAAAACCTGGTGGGCTGATGTCAAAAACATGAAACCACATCCTGGACTTTTTTGAAATGCTTTGCCTGTCCCTTCTACAAATATAGAGCCATTTAAGATTACCTTCCTGGCTGAGACCTGGATGTACTTCAAAGGACATGTAGGGTTGATAGCATTGATCACTTCTGGGGCTCTGAGATAGAAATGTTGCTTTTCAAAATCTGGAGACCAAAAGGAAAAATTATGATGTTTACTTCCCACAGAGTTGTATAGTTCTATGAAAATTGCAAGCAGAGGGTAAAAGAAAAGATATACATGTAAAAAAAAATTGCTTGGAGTGTAAAGGCTCTTTGGCAATGACAGCCATTTTAGCTCAGTGAAGTATATAACTAGCCAGTTGAGTGCTTTTCCCATATTAAAATGTACTTGTTTTAAAAAGTCAAACAATATAAAAAGACATACAATAAAACAGAACTGCTTCCTTTGTCCCCTTTATTAGTTTCTTTGGTATACTTACACAGTTTCTATATGCAAATATAAGGAAATAGGCATGAAATTTTATTCTTATCCGCACACTTCTTTTATATGATTCAAAAGATAGCTCCTCGCTTCTTTCATATAACAATGTATACTGGAGTTTTTTTGTGTGTGTCTGGTGTTAGGGAGTGTTCTAATTTCATTCTTTTACATGTAGCTGTCCAGTTTTCCCAGCACCACTTATTGAGGAGGCTGTCTTTTCTCCATTTTATATTCTTGCCTCCTTTATCAAAGATAAGGTGACCATATGTGCGTGGGTTTATCTCTGGGCTTTCTATCCTATTCCATTGATCTATATTTCTGTTTTTGTGCCAGTACCACACTGTCTTGATTACTGTAGCTTTGTAGTATAGTCTGAAGTCAGGGAGCATGATTCCTCCAGCTCCGTTTTTCTTTCTCAAGATTGCTTTGGCTATTCGGGGACTTTTGTGTTTCCATAAAAATTGTGAAATTTTTTGTTCTAGTTCTGTGAAAAATGCCAGTGGTAGTTTGATAGGGATTTCATTGAATCTGTAGATTGCTTTGGGTAGTATAGTCATTTTCACAATGTCAGTTCTTCCAATCCAAGAACATGGTATATCTCTCCATCTATTTGTATCATCTTTAATTTCTTTCATCAGTGTCTTATAGTTTTCTGCATACAGGTCTTTTGTCTCCTTAAGTAGCTTTATTCCTAGGTATTTTATTCTTTTTGTTGGTGTGGTAAATGGGAGTGTTTTCTTAATCTCACTTTCAGATTTTTCGTCATTAGTGTATAGAAATGCAAGAGATTTCGGAGCATTAATTTTGTACCCTGCTACTTTACCAAATTCATTGATTAGCTCTAGTAGTTTTCTGGTAGCATCTTTCGGATTCTCTATGTATAGTATCATGTCATCTGTAAACAGTGACAGCTTTACTTCTTTTTTTACAATTTGGATTCCTTTTATTTTTTTTCCTTCTCTGATTGCTGTGGCTAAAACTTCCAAAACTGTGTTGAGTAATAGTGGTGAGAGTGGGAAACCTTGTCTTATTCCTGATCTTAGTGGAAATGGTTTCAGTTTTTCACCATTGAGAACGATGTTGGCTATGGGTTTGTCATATATGGCCTTTATTATGTTGAGGTAAGTTCCCTCTGTGCCTACTTTCTGGAGGGTTTTTATCATAAATGGGTGTTGAATGTTGTCAGAAGCTTCTTCTGCATCTGTTGAGATGATCATATGGTTTTTATTCTTCAATTTGTTAATATAGTATATCACATTGATTGATTGACATATATTGAAGAATCCTTGCATTCCTGGGATAAACCCCACTTGATCATGGTGTATGATCCTTTTAATGTGCTGTTGGATTCTGTTTGCTAGTATTTTGTTGAGGATTTTTGCATCTATGTTCATCAGTGATATTGGCCTGTAGTTTTCTTTCTTTGTGACATATTTGTCTGGTTTTGGTATCAGGGTGATGGTGGCCTTGTAGAATGAGTTTGGGAGTGTTCCTCCCTCTGCTATATTTTGGAAGAGTTTGAGAAGGATAGGTGTTAGCTCTTCTCTAAATGTTTGGTAGAATTCACCTGTGAAGCCATCTGGTCCTGGGCTTTTGTTTGTTGGAAGATTTTTAATCACAGCAAAGGAAACTATAAACAAGACGAAAAGACAACCCTCAGAATGGGAGAAAAAGTTGCAAATGAAGCAACTGACAAAGGATTAATCTCCAAAATTTACAAGCAGCTAATGCAGCTCAATATCAAAAACACAAACAACCTAGTCCACAAATGGGTAGAAGACCTAAACAGACATTTCTCCAAAGAAGATATACAGATTGCCAACAAACACATGAAAGAATGCTCAACATCATTAATCATTGGAGAAATGCAAATCAAAACTACAATGAGATATCATCTCACACCAGTCAGAATGACTATCATCACAAAATCTACAAACAATAAATGCTGGAGAGGGTGTGGAGAAAAGGGAACCCTCTTGCACTGTTGGTGGGAATGTACATTGATCCAGCCACTGTGGAGAACTGTATGGAGGTTCCTTAAAAAACTAAAAATAGAACTACCATATGACCCAGCAATCCCACTACTGGGCATATACCCTGAGAAAACCATAATTCAAAAAGAGTCATGTACCACAATGTTCATTGCAGCTGTATTTACAATAGCCAGTACATGGAAGCAACCTAAGTGTCCATCGACAGATGAATGGATAAAGAAGATGTGGCTCATATATACACTGGAATATTACTCAGCCATAAAAAGAAACAAAATTGGGTTATTTGTTGTGAGGTGGATGGACCTAGAGTCTGTCATACAGAGTGAAGTAACTCGGAAAGAGAAAAACAAATACTGTATGCTAACACATATATATGGAATCTTAAAAAAAAAAAAAAAGTCATGAAGAACCTAGAGGCAAGATGGGAATAAAGACGCAGACCTACTAGAGAATGGACTTGAGGGCATGGTGGGGGCGGGAAGGGTAAGCTAGGACAAAGTGAGAGAGTGGCATGGTCATATATACCCTATGAAATGTAAAATAGGTAGCTAGTGGGAAGCAGACACGTAGCACAAGGAGATAAGCTCGGTGCTTTGAGATCACCTAGAGAGGTGGGATAGGGAGAGTGGGAGGGAGGGAGATGCAAGAGGGAAGAGATATAGGGATATATGTATATGTATAGCTGATTCATATTGTTATAGAGCAGAAACTAAGATACCATTGTAAAACAATTATACTCCAATAAAGATGTTAAGAAAAAAATGTATACTGGAGATATTTTCATATCAAACTCAAAGAGATTGCTTTTTTCCCCAGCAACTTTAAAAAATAACTGCATAGTATTCCAGTCTATGGATGGGTAACAAGTTAAGTGGACTCCTATTGAAGGCCATCTGTGTGATTGATAATTTTATGTGTTTGCAAACAGTGTTGCATTGGATGACTGAGTATTTGTTGTTTGCTTGTGTACAATGGTATCTGTAGGATAAATTACATAAAATTGAAACTAGGTTAATTTATAATTTGAAAGGTTTTGCCAAATTGCTCTCAATAGGTTAAGCTATTTTGTGGTCTTAGCAGCAATTTATGAATATCATTAATAGAATGTGTCAAAAGTATTTTGGACTTTAACAGATTAAAAACGTTTGGGTTTTTTGGATAAAAATATCGATATAGTTTTAATCTGAATTTTTTTAATGATAAACATCTCTTCAGGTGCTTAGGGGACATTCATATTTTCTTATTTATTTTTCTGTGAACTATGAACTGTCTACTTTTGGTGTATTCATTTTTCTATTGGATTGCTATTCTTTTTCTTACAGAGTTTCTTAGGAACTCTTTCTATTTTAGGGAGGTTAGAATATTATTTTGGGGATTTATGTTTTTCTTCTTACTTTTGACTTAGGGTGATTTTTTTTTGTACTGCAGAGTGTTTATTTTTCATTATAATCTTTACATAGTAAAATACATTAATCTTTTCTTCTATGGCTTCTGAACTTTGAGTACAAGTTAGAGGGGCCTTGCCTACAATGACTGCTTTTTAAACAATAAAGTAATTATTCCAAGTTTTATTTTAGTGGTTTGTTATATATTTTAATTATAATTAATAAGTAAAATTATTAATGGTATTAAAATAAAGATATAAACAAAGTAAAATGAAATGATAAAGTATTAATAATACAAATGAATTAAAAATATGTAATCATTAATATGCAACTATTAATAAACATCAAATATATATATTTACACCTTTGACACAAGATTTGCAAATTTTATTTTATTTATTTATTTATTTATTCTTTTTGTGGTACACGGGCCTCTCACTGTTGTGGCCTCTCCTGTTGCGGAGCACAGGCTCCGGACACGCAGGCTCGGTGGCCATGGCTCACGGGCTCAGCTGCTCCGCGGCATGTGGGATCCTCCCGGACCAGGGCATGAACCCGTGTCCCCTGCATCGGCAGGCGGACTCTCAACCACTGCACCACCAGGGAAGCCCACAAGTTTTATTTTTTAAATTTCCAAGTGAACAGGTCTTTTTGTTTCTGGTTTTAAAGTTATTTTCTATTTTTTGATCAGAGAATATTGTCTGTATTCTTCTACTTTTTAATATTTATTGTGTTTTTTTGTGTGCAGCCTAATAATGTCCTACTACTAATATATTTCAATTTTTGCGTATATTTCCTGTATTATCCTTTAAAAAGTTGTCATGTGAGATGTGTAGATATTAACGATTCATTGTGATTTGTATCCTCTAGACTGATAAAGTACCCTTTTTGGCTTTTTTGTTTTGAATTTTCTAATACATTGGCTTGAATTCTACCTAATTTGATTCATCTCATAGTAATATCACAAACCTGTCTTTTTTTTTTGTATTATATCTGTGTATGCCTTTCGCTATTGTTATTTTCAAACTTTCTGAATCACTTTGTTTTAGCAGTATCTGTGCATACAATACAGAATTAGGTTTGTATGTGTAGTTCCATTTGAAAATTGTTTTCTGTTTTTCAGTGACTTGTAGTCTTTTATGTTTGTTAAAATGAGAGATATTTTGTTTCATTGTAGCTAATGTTAATCGGATCTCTTTTGATTTAGCAATGGCTATTTACATGAATTAGCTGTAGTCTGACTTATGGTGAATCATGTGCTGGCTTGTAAACCCTTCTGCTTGGATGTAGTAGGCATCATTTTGACTCACATTTCATTGGAATAAACAAATTATTACTATGTTTAACTTAAAAGCAGGGGATGGGGAATACAGTCCTATTTTTGACCTGGAAACATGAGACCAGGCATATTTGTGCATAGTTTGATTACTACATGAAGCTGTTTGACATTTTGATTTGTGATTTTCAAGCTCCCTACATAGGTTATTTAGGAGGTCTTGATTTGAGGACTAAATTATGCTAGAGAAATATGGTCCAAATACTTTCTGCCATTTTTACTTGGATTATATTTTTGCATCTCTGAACAAAATATGTTTTGGATATGAAGAAATTTTGAATATCTAAAATAGTTGGCTAATGGGGATAATGATAATTATAACAATGATTATGATAATAACAATGGGGAAAATAATGATAGGAAAAATATTGCCTGAGAAGTATAATTAAAGTATGACAAATGGCCAGTGACATTTATTTTGTGGCAGGTATCTTTTTGGAATAGCAGCTTGGGGCATCACTGACCAGATTTTCACTTCTGGTTTATGGAAAAATCTGTTTCTGTGGGCTCACTTTCTTACAATATATAATTTGTCTTTTTAAATTCACATTAAAAAAATTATTTTAAGTACTTTTTTGGAGTTTATTTGTTGATATTATTTTAAATACAAGAGCCATTAAAACTGTACATGTACAGCCTTGAAATTGTAGCAACCTATATTAACACTTTGCATGGTACCTTAACCATAGTAAGTGTTCAAATTATATTTGTTGAATGAGTCAGTGTAAAAAGGATTTTAATAACTGAAGAGAAGTCATACTCTATGCCTTCCTATCACCTTCGACATAACAAATAAGCAAGAAAGAACTGAAATTTCAGAGAAAACAGATGTTTGTTCCTTGTGTTCATTAAATGAAGTTAGTCAGAACAATACTCTGGTTTAGGTCAGACTTACATATATATAAGGATACAGAGAAATATTTTTCTCTGGTGAACTTTAAAGGAACTTAGAGAAAATATCAATTGCTAATATTTATTGAGCATTTAATATGTGACAGTAATCTTATCGTATCAATAACTTAATGAAGTAGAAATTATTATTATAGTCATATTTTATGATGAGCCAACTTTCCTGACTGTTTAGCTCGCAGAATAATGGAAGTATGATTTGCACCCAGGAAGTATAACTCCAGACCCGTTATGCTAGAGATGACTTTGCCACCATGGTTGAAAAAATTTCCATCATTGCATTCAAAGTGCATTTTATTCTAAGATAAAAATCACAAAGAAATAAGGAAGAAATTCTATGGGGAATAAGGACCTTACTGTTAACTTTGTAGGTTTGAATTTATAAAGCTAGTTCTCTGTTTTTTTCCTATTTATTTAACATGCAATACTGTCTCAATGCTATTTTAATTATGTACCAGATGCTAAGTTCCTGATAGCTAAGAATCTGATTAGTTTAAGAGAATATCATACTTTTCCACCCACTGAAATCTAGTCTAGTAAATCAATAATCTCTTTTATGGTTTATAAACTATTACATTTGAAAAGATCATACCCATTTTATTGCAGATACAGACACTTAGGAAATGTTCTCAACTATAATACACTGTTGTCAATCATGAGTCAACTTAACCTTAATATCCTTTTCATGACAGACAAGAGTTAATTTTTGTACATTGTATGAGATAGAAATCCAACTCATCATATAATTTGCCTTCCAAGAACTTCTAAAACTACTTTCCAACTAGTTTTCATCTGTTCATGCACAATGGCATAGGGATCTTGGTTTTTAAACCATGTAGAGTATGTCTGTTTTCCAAAGAGGATCTTGAGTCAAGGTCATTAACTCATTTGGGCCCTGTGGAAAAAAAAAAGAATGTGCGGATTATTTCCTGCTGAATGAGGAGCCACAAGCCACCCACATGGGGTTGGCAGGTAGCTCTCAGCACCTGAGCTCACACTTTGGGGAAGTAAAAACCCCAGGGCCATTTTGATTGAAGGCACAGTTTCAGTACACTCACACAAAAGAAGTAAAGTCACAAAATGTATTACTTACAGATCGCAGAAAGTGGGAGAGGGGCACACAGTAAGCTGGGGGAAATATAGTTCTCTGTCCCAGGTAGCAAGCACCTGTTACTTATAAGGTAGTTAGGGTGGAGGTCACTAATTTTTTGCAGACTCAACTCTTAAGTGTTTATTTTAAAAGGTGACAGGAAAAGCAAAGTGGGAACTTGTGGTGCGAATCCCAAGCTTGGGTCCTTATCTAAATGTCCAGACTGTAAAATGCCTAGGCAGCAACTTGAAATAGCTGTTTTCTCCTCATAACTTTTTTTTTTTTTTTTTTTTTGTGGTACGCGGGCCTCTCACTGTTGTGGCCTCTCCCGTTGCGGAGCACAGGCTCCGGACGCGCAGGCTCAGCGGCCATGGCTCACGGGCCCAGCCGTTCCGCGGCATGTGGGATCTTCCCGGACCGGGGCACGAACCCGTGTCCCCTGCATCGGCAGGCGGACTCTCAACCACTGCGCCACCAGGGAAGCCCCATCATAACTTTTAATTCTATTGGATTGATCTATATATCTATCCTTATGCCAGTACCACACTATCTGGGAAGTATGAATCCTCCTTTATGCTTTTTTTTTTTTTTAGTAGGATTGTTTTGGTTACTCTGGACTCCTTGGAATTCCATATGAACTTTAGAATCAGCTTGTTAATTTCTAAAAAAAAATAACAGCTGGGATTTTCATAGGGATTGCACTGACTCTGTAGATCAGTTTGGGATATATTGCCTTCTGAACAATGTTAAGTCTTCTGATCCATGATCGTGGAATGCTTTTGCATTTATTTAGATCTTCATTCATTTCTTTCAACAATGTTTTTTACTTTTCAGAGAATAAGTTTTGCACTTCTTTTGTTAATTTTATTACTGTTTTATTCCTTTTGATCTTATTACAGATGGAATTTTATTATTTTTATTTTCAGATTGTTTATTGCAAACATAGAAATATAATTGATTTTTGCATATTGATGTTGTATCCTGCAAACTTGCTGAACTCATTTATTCTGATAATTTTTTAGTGGATTTTTAAGGATTTTCTCTGTGTAAGATCATGACATCTTTGAATAGATATTGTTTTACTTCTTCCTTTGCTTCCTGCCTTTACTTCTTCCTTTACCTTTTATTTCTTTTTCTTGCCAAATTGATCTGGTGAGGACTTCCAGTATGAGGTTAAATATAAGTGATGAGAGTGGCTACCTTGTCTTGTGCCTGATATTGGGGGTAAGCTTCAGTCTTTCACCATTAAGTATGATGTTAACTATGGAGTTTTTTCTAGATGTGTTTTATCAGGTTGAGGAAGTTCCCTTCTATTCCTAGTTTGTGAAATGTTTTTTATCATTGTAGGGTGTTGGATTTTGTCAGATGCTTTATCTGTGTTTATTGAGATGATTTTGTGATTTTTACAATTTTATTAATATTATGCATTACATTAATTGATTTTCAGATGTTGACACCAATTTAGTATAATGGGGTAAATCGCATTTGACTATACTGTGTCATTCTTTTCATATGTCATTGGATTCGGTTTGCTAGTATTTTGTTGAGGATTTTTGCATCAGTATTCATAAGAAATATTGGACTGTAGTTTTATTTTCTTGTGTAGGTTTTTTTTTTTTTTTCCAGTTTTCATTGCTGGATTTAGAAGCTGGGTAATACTGACCTCATAAAATGAGTTGGGAAGTGTGCTCTCCTATTTTTTTGAAAGAGTTGGAAGAATTGGTATTAATTCCTCTTTGAATATTTGGTAGAGGTCAGCAGTGAAGCCATATTGGCCTGGGCTTCTTTGTGACTAGCGTTTAAAATTATAGATTGAATCTCTTCACTTTTTAAACGTTTATTCAGATTGTCTATTTCTTCTTGAGTCAATTTTAGTAGTTTGTGACTTTGTAAGAATTTTTCTATTTTTTCTGTCACGTAATTTGTTGATATGAAGCTGTTTACAATATTTCTTCATAATCTTTTTATTTATGTAAGTTTGGTAGTAATGTTTACTCTTTCATTTCTGATTCTTGTAATTTGATTCTTTTCTCTTTTTCTCTTGGTAAAACCAGGTAAAGATTAGGTAATTTTGTTGATTTTTTTGAAGAACCTAATTTTCTGTTCTCTATTTCACTAATTTTTGCTCCAGTATTTAAGTTTATTTTTGCTTGCTTTGCTCTTCTTTTCCAAAATTTTAAGGTAGAAGTTAAGATTATTGATTTGAGATATTTGATATTTATTTTTTTAAATATTGACATTTGAAATTATAAATTTTCCTCTAAATATTGTTTTAACTGAATCCAATATGTTTTCATATGTTGTGACTTTATTTTCAGTCATCTATTTTCTGATTTACTTTTTAATTTCTTCTTCTTTGACCCATTGGTTCTTTAAGAATGTGTAGTTTGATTTCCACATATTTATGAATTTTCTTAAATTTCCCTTGTCATTGATTTCTAATTTTATTTCATTATGTTCAGAGAACATACTTAGTCATTTTAAATTTATTGTTTCGTGGCATAGCATATGGTTTATTCTGCATAATGTCTCATTTGCACTTGAGAAAAATATATATTCTGTTGTTGGGTAGAGTATTCTATAGACGTTTGTTAGACCTAGTTGGCTTATAGTGTTGCTCATAGCTTCTGTTTCCTCTCTAATTGTTTTTATCTATTATTGAAAGTGGGATATTGGAATCTTCAACTATTATTGTTGAATCATCTGTTTCTCCGTTCTGTCAGTTTTTGCCTTTTATATTTTGGTGCTCTGTTAATAGGTGCATATACATTGATAATTTTTTATATATTCCTGATGGATTGACCCTTTTATCATTATAAAATATCTCTCTTTATCTCTAGTAACATTTTTTTAAAGCCTGTCAGAAAGATTAGAGATAACTTACCATGTGTTCTGCATTTTATTTTATGTTTTACATTTATTTTTTAGCTTAATTAATTTTATCTGCTATACTTTTTTAAAAATTAAAAACAATTTAAATATGTTTAATACAATTTCAAGATTATAACATTTGCATAGTCTATACAGGGGACTATACAGTCCATATGGCCTTGGACCAAATCCAACCCACCTATTTTTGGTAAGTAAAATTTTATCAGAACACAGCTACCTATATCTTTTCTTTTAGTATTTTCTGTAACTGTTTTTGCAATACATGGCAGTGTTCAGTGGTTGTGACAAAGGCAGTATGGCCTACAAGCTGAAAATATTTACTATATGACCCTTTTTAGTAAATGTTTACAATTCCTGTTCTATGACAGCAGGAGATACCTTGATCTTATCTTTCTGATTAGGTTCTTTTTTTCTATTGAAGTATAATGGACTTACAGTATTCCATTAGTTTCAGGTGTACAACGTAGTGATTTATTATTTTTATACATTTCAAAATGATCACCATAAGACTAGTTACCATCTATCACCATACAAAGTTATTACAATATTATTGACTGTATTCCCTACGCTGTACATTAGATTTCTGTTCAGAACTAGAAGTTTGTACCTCTTAATTTCCCTCACTTATTTCACTCAGCTCCCCATCTTCCTTGCCTCTGGCAACAACCAGTTTGTTCTCTGTATCCATGAGTCTGTTTTTGTTTTGTTATGTTTGTTTGTTTTGGTTTTTAGATTCCACATGTAAGTCAAATCATACAGTATTTGTCTTTCTTTGTCTGACTTATTTCACTTAGCACAATACCCTCTAGGTCCAACCATGTTGTCACAAATGACAAGATTTTTTTTTTTAATCGATGAGTAATATTACATTACACACATACACACACACACATATGCATACACAATATCTTTATCTATTCATCTGTTGATGGATGCTTAGGTTGCTTCAATATCTTGGCTATTGTAAATAATACTGCAGTGAACATGGGGTGTATATACCTCTTCAAATTTGTGTTTATGTTTTCTTCAGGTAAATACCCAGAAGTGGAATTGCTGGATCACTTGGTAGTTTTATTTTTATTTTATTTTATTTTATTATTATTTTCTTTGCGGTACACGGGCCTCTCACTGCTGTGACCTCTCCCGTTGCGGAGCACAGGCTCTGGACACGCAGGCTCAGCGGCCATGGCTCACGGGCCCAGCCACTCCACGGCATGTGGGATCCTCCCGAACTGGGGCACGAACCCGCGTCCCCTGCATTGGCAGGCGGACTCTCAACCACTGTGCCACCAGGGAAGCCCTACTTTTATTTTTTTGAGGAACCTCTATACTGTTTTCCATAGTGGCTCTGCCAATTTATATCCCACCAAGAGTGTACTTGGGTCCCCTTTTCTCCATATCCTTGCCGAGACTTGTCATTTGTCTTTTTGATAAAAACCATTCTGACAGTTTTGAGGTGATATCTCATTGTGGTTTTGTTTTGCATTTCACTGATGATTAGTGATGTTGAGCATCTTTTCATGTGTCTGTTGGCCATCTGTATGTATTCTTTGAAAAATGTCTATTCAGGCCCTCTGCCTATTTTTTATTTGGGTTGTTTGTATTTTTTTTGATTTTGAGTTGTATGAGTTCTTTGTATATTTTAGATATTAACCCCTTATCTGACATATCATTTGCAAATATCTTCTCTCATTCAGTAGGTTGCCTTTTAGCTTTGTTGATAGTTTTCTTCACTGTAAAAAAGCTTTTTAGTTTGATATAGTCCTGTTTATTTTTGCTTCTTTTCCCTTGCCTGAGGAGACATATCCAAAAGAAAAATATTGCTAAGATTAATGTCAGATAGTGTACTGCTTATGTTTTCTTCTAACATTTTAGGATTTTAGGTTTTACATTTAGTTCTGTAATCCATTTTGAGTTTATTTTTGTATATGGTGTGACAAAGTACTTCAGCTTGAGTCCTTTACCTGTAGCTGTCTAGTGTTCCCAACACTATTTATTGAAGAGGCTGTCTTTTCCCTATTGTATGTTTTTGCCTCCTTTGTTGTAGATTAATTGGGCATATAACCGTGAGTTTCTTTCTTGGCTCTTTATTCTGCTTGATAACTGTAGCTTTGTAGTATAGTTTGAAATTAGGGCTCATGATATCTCCAGCTTTCTTGTTCTTTCTGAAGTTTGTTTTGGCTCTTCAGTTTCTTTTGTGTTTTCATACAAATTTTAGGATTATTTTTTCTAGTTCTGTGAAAAATGACCTTGATACTTTGATAGGGATTGCTTTCTATCTGTCAGTTACTTGGGAAATATGGTAATTTTAACAATACAAATTCTTCCAATTGATGTGCACAGTATATCTTTTCATTTGTTTGTGTATTCTTCAATTTCTTTCATCAATGTCTTATATTTTTCAAGTACAAGCCTCTTACCTCCTTGATTAGGTTTATTCTTAGGTATTTTATCTTTTTGTTGCAATGGTAAATGGGATTATTTTCTTAATACCTCTTTCTGCTAGTTCATTGTTAGTGTATAGAAATGCAACAAATTTCTGTATATTATTTTTGTATCCTTCAACTTAACCAAATTCATTGATGAGTTCTAGTAGCTTTCTGGTGGTGTCTTTAGGATTTTCCATCTATAGTATTTTGTCATCTGTCAACAGTGACAATTTTAGTTATTTTCTTCCAACCTGGATGCCTTTTATTTATTTTTCTTGTCTGATTGCTTTGGCTAAGGCTTCCAAAACTATGCTGAATAAACGTGGTGACAGTGGGTATCCATGTCTTGTTCCTGATCTTAGAGGAAGAGCTTTTATCTTTCCACCATTGAGTATGATATTCCCTGTGGGTTTGTCATATATGGTCTTTATTGCATTGTGGTATAGTCCCTCTATATCCACTTTGTTGAGTTTTTATCATAAATGGATGTTAAATTTTGTCAAAAGCTTTTTCTGTATCTGGGGAGATGATAGTATGACTTTTTTTCTTTAATTTGTTAATATGGTGTATTATGTTGATTGATTTGTGGATATTGAACCATTCTTGCATGCCTGGGATAAATCTCTTTTGATCATGGTGTATGATCCTTTTAATGTACTGTTGAATTTGTTTTGCTAATATTTTGTTGAAGATTTTCCCATCTATGTTCATCAGTGATATTGGCCTGTAATTTTCTTTCTTTTTTTTTTTTTGTGGTGTCTTTGGTTTTGGTATCAGGGTGATGCTGGTCTCGTAGAATGAGTTTGAATGTGTTCCTTTCTCTTCAATTTTTGAAATAGTTTGAGAAAGATAGGTGTTAAGTGTTTTTTAAATGTTTGGTAGGATTTATCTGTGATGCCACTTGGTCCTGGACATTTGTTTGTTGGGAGTTTTTAAAATACTAATTCAGTTTCATTACTGGTAATTGGTCTGCTCGTATTTTCTACTTCTTCTTGATTCAGTCTTGGGTGATTTTATGTTTCTCAGAATTTATCTATTTATTCTATGTTGTCCGCTTTATTGGTGTATAATTGTTCATAGTAATCTCTTATGATCCCTTGCATTTCTGTTTTGTTGGCTGTAACTTCTCTTTCATTTTTAAATTTTATTTATTTGCACCCTCTCTTTTTCTTGGTGAGTCTATCTAAAGGTTTATCAGTTTATTTTTGTTTGTTTTTTTTTTGCGGTACGTGGACCTCTCACTGTTGTGGCCTCTCCCATTGCGGAGCAGAGGCTCTGGACGCGCAGGCTCAGTGGCCATGGCTCACGGGCCTAGCCGCTCCGCGGCATGTGGGATCTTCCCGGAGCAGCGCATGAACCCATGTCCCCTGCATTGGCAGGTGGACTCTCAACCACTGCACCACCAGGGAAGCCCAAGGTTTATCAATTTTGCTTATCTTTTCAAAGATCTAGCTCTTAGTTTCATTGATCATTTCTATTGTTTTTTTAGTCTTTATTTCACTTGTTTCTCCTCTGATCTTTATTTTTTTCTTCCTTTTATTAACTTGGACTTTGGTCATCTTTTTCTAGTTCCTTTGATGTAGGGTTAGATTGTTTGAGATTTTTCTTGTTTCCTGGGTAGTCTTGCATCTTTGTAAACTTCCCTCTTAGAACTGCTTTTTTCTGTGCCCCATAGGTTTTGGATCATTGTGTTTCCATTTTCATTTGTCTTTAGCTATTTTTTGATTTCCTCTTGGATTTCTTCAGTGACCAATTGGTTGTTTGGTAGCATGATGTTTAGCCTCTGGGTGTTTGTGTTTTTTGAAGATTTTTTTTCTGTAGCTGATTTCTTACCTCATGCTATTGTGGTCAGAGAAGAAGCTTGATAAGATTTCAAGCTTAAATTTATTGCGACTGGTTTTGTGACCTAGTATGTGATCTACTATGGAGAATGTTCCATGTGCACTTGAAAAGAATGTGTATTCTGCAGCTTTTGGATGAAGTGTTCCTTATAAGGTATCCATTAAGTTCATCTGATCTTATATGTAGTTTAAGGCAAGTGTTTCCTTATTGATTTTCTGTCTGGATGCTCTGTCCATTGATGTTAGGGGTGTTAAAGTCCCTAACTTTATTATTGTGTTACTGTCAGTTTCTCCCTTTTTATTTGTTAATATTTGCTTTTTATATTTAGGTACTTCTTTATTGAGTGTTTATATAGTTATAATTTTTATATCTTCTTGTTGCATTGATCCATTTATCATTATTTAATGTCATTCTTTGTTTCTTATTACAGTCTTTATTTTGAAGTCTATTTTGTCTAATATGAATATTGCTATGCCAGCTTTCTTTTTGTTTCCATTTGCATGGAATATCATTTCATCTCTTCACTTTCAGTCTGTTTATGTCTTTAGCTCTGAAGTGAGTCTCTTGTAGGCAGCATATATTGATATGTGGGTCCTTTTTTTTAATCCATTCAGCCACTCTAGGTCTTTTGATTAAAGCATTTATTTCTTTTACATTTAAGGTAATTACTGATAATTATGCACTTTTTTTCCATTTTGTTAATTGTTTTAAGGTTGTTTCTGTAGTTCTTTTTTGTTGCCTTTATTTTGCTCTTTTCCCTTGTGATTTGATGAGTATCTTTTGTGTTCTATTTGGATTCCTTTTTCTTTTTTTGGGAGGGGATATCTATTATGGGTTTTTGGTTTGTGGTTACCATGAGGTTCATTTATAATAACTTATGTATATACATGATTATTTAAGTTGATGATCTCTTTCCTTCTAATGCATTCTAAAAACCCTACCTTGTTAACCAACACCCACTTTTAATGTTTTTAACATCTTATTTTACATCTTTTTGTTTTATGTATTCCTTAACTACTTATTGTGGATATAGATGATTTTACTACTTTTGTTATTTAGCCTTCCTACTAGATTTATAAATAGTTGCAGTTTTTCTTTTCCAATTAAACAAGCCCTGTTAATATTTCTTGTAAAGCTGGTTTACTGGTGCTGAACATTTTTAGCTTTTGCTTGTCTGTAGAACTCTTTATCGCTCTTCAAATCTGAATGATAGCTTGCTGGGTATTGTGTTCTTGGTTTTAAGTTTTTTCCTTTTATCATTTTAAATATATTGTGCCACTCCATCTGGCCTGCAAAATTCTGCTGAAAATATAGCTTATTTTCTTATGGGAGTTTTCTTGTACATAACCAGTTGCTTTCCTCTTGTTGCTCTTAAGATTCTCTCTTTATCTTTAAATAATTTTGCCATTTTAATTATAATGTATCTTGGTGTGGACATCTTTAGGTTCATTTTGTTTGGAACTCTGTGCTTCCTGGAGCTGAATGTCTATTTCCTTTCTCAGGTTCGGAAGTTTTCAGCTATTATTTATTCAAATAAGTTCTTTCTCTCTCTCTCTCTTCTCCGTCTTGGACTCCTGTAGCGTGAATGTTAGTATACTTGATGTTGTCTCAGAGGTTTCTGAAACTATATTCTCATTAAAAAAAATTCTTTTTACCTTTTTTCTGCTCAGTTTGGGTGATTTTCAGTTATTTTTCTTCCTAGTCGCTGATGCTTTCCTCTGAGTCATCTAAACTACAGTCCTTCTAGTGCATTTAAAAAATTTCAGTTATTTTATTCTTCAGCTCCCTTTGATTCTTCTTTATATATTCTAACTCTTCGTTAAACTTCTCATTGTGTTCATTTATTTTTCTCCCAACTTCATTGAGCATTTTTATAATTTATCTTGATGTTTCTATTAGGTAGATTGCTTATCTCCACTTGGCTTAGTTCTTCTGGGTTTTGTTTTGTTTCTTCCTTTGGAACATATTTCTCAGTTTCCTCATTTTGCTGAATTCTCTGTGTTTATTTCTATGTATTAGGTTGGTTACATGTCCCGATCTGGAGAAGTGACATTATGTGGGAGACATCCTATGGGGCCCAGCAGCACACTCCCCTCTGGTCACCAGAGCTATATGCTCTAGAGGTGCCCCCATATGGGCTGTAAGAACCCTTTTGTTTTGGTGGGGCTGTCAACTGTGGGCACATTAGTAGGTGGGGCTGGCCCTGGACCAATTAGCTGTCAGACTCTGCCTCTGGCTGTGGCTACTGGCCCACTGGTTGGTAGGGTTTGGTCCCAGGGTGGCTAGCTGGGGGGTCCTGCATGCCTGGGGTTCCTGGGGATGGTGTCCATCTGCTGGTGGGCAGGGCCTGGCTGGTGTGGCTTGCTGCAGGGCCCAGGAGGACCTGGGCTGGTTCTGGCTTGATGGTGGGCAGGGCTGGTTTCCCCTGCAGCTGGCTACTCGGCCTGGGGGTTCCCAGGACTGGTGCCGGCCTGCTGGTGGGTGGTAAACCCCTGTCGCTAATAGGCTAGAGAGATGACTCCAAAATAATATTTGCCAGCACCAGTGTCCTTTTGGATGAATGATCTCCCATAAATGGCTGCCACCAGCATCTGTGTCCCCAGGGGGTTTCCTAGTTGCCTCCTTCCTCTCTGGGAGGCTTTTCAAGTTAAGCAAATGGGCTGACCCAGGATCCTTTCAAATTAGTGCCTCTGTGCTGGATTTGGAGCATGTGAGATTTTGTTCACCCCTTTAACAGCCCTCTGGCTTTCCTGTATTAAGCCCTGCTGGCCTTCAAAGCCAGACATTCTGTGGCCTTGTCTTCTTAGTGCAGGACCCCTCTTCTAGGGAGCCTAATGTGGGGCTTGGACCCCTTGCTCCTTGGGAGGATCCTCTGCAATTGTGATTATCCTCCTATGTGTGGGTCACCTTCTCAGGGTGTGGGTCTTGATTGTATCACATCTTTCTCCTCCCACCCATCTCATTATACTTTGTTCTGTGTATCTTTAGTTGTGGTAAATCATTTTTGCTAGTCTTCAGGTCACTCTCATAGATAGTTGCTCTGTGAGTAGTTGTAATTTTGATACGCCTTTCGAATGAGGTGAGCCTGGGGTCTTCCTACTCTGCCATCTTGGCCACACCTTCTTGAATATTTTTTCTTCTCATGTCTTTTTCTTCTCTGTTGGTATTCTCATTATATGTACCTTGACGCTCAATGTTGTCTCACATTTCTCTGAGTCTCCATTTATGTTTATTCTTTTTCTCTCTATTTAGCCTTGCATAATGTCTATCAATATATTTTAAAGTTTTTAATTCTTTCTTTTACCATTGCAAATGTATTATAGAGCCCCTCTAGTGAATGTTTACAATTTTAGTATTGTACTTTATAACTCTGTCATTTCCATTGGGTTCTTTCATTTTTTATAATTTCAGTATCTGTATTGATATTCTTTATTTGATGCAACATTGTCATCTTACCTTCTTCTATTTCTTTAATCATGTTTTCTTTTGATTCTGAGTGTAATTCTGTGAGCATATTTATAATGGCTATTTTGGAATCTTTTTCTTTTAAATCTAACATCTGGTTACTCTCACAGGTAGCTTCTGTTGCCTGAATCCCCCCCACCACCCACAGTGTACGGGTCATATTTTCTTGTTTCTTTGCATGCCTCCTAATTTGTTTTTGGAAACTTGATATTTTATAATATATTGTACTGAATAACAAGTAGTAATATATTTTATACATTACTGTATTATATATATATAAGTATGTATATAATTTATATTATATAAATATATAATAGTAATATATTTTATAATACATTGTAGCAAGTATGGGTTTTCTCCTCCCCACTTTGTAGGCTGGCTTGTTATTGTTCATTTGTTTGTTTAGTAATTGGTGGGATTATTTTAGTGATATCTTTTCCCCCCAGCCTCCCAGTTTTAACTCTCCAGGGTTGCTATTCAGGGAGGTGCAGGTTTGGATATGACCACAGTCACCCTGGGATAACGATGATATGGGTAGAACTCTTTTCATTCTTTTCCTAACCACACCTAGCTATTAAACCTGACTGATTTCCAGTTGATTGCTTCATTTTCAACAATAACCTAGGCATATATTCTTCTATAGACTAATCAAATCCAATTATGTCTCCTTCAGTGGATGGAATAGTTTCTGAAGTCAGTGTTTGATATTTGTTCTGACCCCAGGAGGATTCTTCCTAACTGTCTTATTGCTCAGTTATCTCCTGTGATCAAGCCAGTCTATAGTCTAGGCTGTATCTTCATTAGATCCATGAATCTCCTCACCCTTGAATCTCCTTTCACCACAACCTCCACCATTCTTTTTTCAGTTAAATTTATTGGAGTAACATTGGATTATACCACTATGTAAATTTCATATATACAATATTATATGTTGACTTCTGTAAATACTACACTGTGCTCATCACCAAAAGTTTAGTTTCCATCCATCAGTATACAGTTGATCCCCTTTACCCATTTTGCCCTCCTCCTACCCTTCTTTCCATCTGGTAACCACGGTTTTGATCTCTGTATCTATGTGTTTGTTTTTGTTTGTTTTGTCTTGTTTAAGTTATTTATTTATATTCCACATATGAGTCATATCATACAGTATTTGTCTTTTGCTATCTGACTTACTTCACTTAGATACACTCAAAGTTCATCAGTGTTGTTGCAAGTGGCAAGACTTCATCTATTTTTACAGCTGAGTAGTATTCCATTATATATATCTATACATCACATCTTTATCTATTCATCTGTTGTTGATACATGGGTTTTTTCCATATCTTGGCCATTATAAATAATGCTACAACGAACATAAGGGTGCATATATCTTTTCAAATTAATATTTTTATAATCTTTGGATAAATTCCCAGGAGTGGTATAGCTGGATCATATGGTAATTCTATTTTTTACTTTTCGAGGGGTCTTTATACTGTTTTCCATAGTGGCTGTTTCATTTTACACTACCACCAACAGTATATGAAGTTTCCCTTTTTCCCACATCCTCTCCAACATTCGTTATTTCTTGCCTTTCTGATAATAGCCATTCTAAAATATGTGGGGTGATATTTCATTGTGGTTTTCATTTGCATTTCCCTAATAATTTGCTATGTCGAGCATCTTTTCATGTGCCTGATTGCCAACTCTTTGTCTTCTTTGGAAAAACGTCTATTCAGATCCTCTGCTCATTTTTTAATCAGGTTGTTTGCTTTTTTGTTGAATTGTATGAGTTCTTTATATATTTTGGATATTATATATTTTGGATTTTTTTTATATATATTATATATTTTGGATATTAACCTTTTATTGGATATATGATTTGCGAATATATTCTCCCATTCCAATCTCCGCTATTCTTGAGAGCACCCTCAGGTTAAAACTTCATGTTCAGTTGCAAATGTAGCCAGTTCCTTTAGGAGAGATTAGGAGCCATCTGTTTTACAGTCTGTTCTTCCCACAGGCAAAATCTCTGAGTCAGAACTCTGGAGCTGTCAGTGGGGACAGTGACCAGCATTCCTCTGAGTGACACCACTGCTCTTGCAGTTGAGTGCTTGGTGGAGGGGGTGAAGACAGCATAGAGATAAAAACAGAGAATATAGAAAGCAAGGGGTGAACCCTGTAATACTGGATTAGAATTATAAATATCAGGGTAAACATTGTAAGTATACGCATACACACAGATCTCTACACAAACTGGTTCATTTGTTGGTTTTTCTAGTTTTCCTTTGTTTCAGGAACTTTGGTAAGGCAGAATATCTCCCATGTAATCGTAATAGTTGGGCTAATATGTGACTGACTTACTTAGTGTATTTTGCATTAAACCGGAGACGAATGCTCATTGCCTCAGTTAAGTAAACTGGCGTTTCTTTGCCATGAGGCTGTTTTTGTAAATGTATTCTCTTATTTGTACAGAAGACCAGATAAAAACATGAAATTAATGCTTTTAGAGAGAATAAAGACTATATTTTTCAAAGATCAAATGAATATAGTTTCAAAGTTAAATATAAATTTAATCTTGGAGAAGTTGTAAGATTTTCATGGATATGAAATTTGCTTTTTGTGTAGGATTGATGATTTGCATGACTCTCAATTTGACATACGTTTTCCACTACACATTAATGAACCAGTCACATTATATGTGGCAGGAAGCAGTAAAATATAGAAAGTAAATGACAGTAAAATGAATTTTTTTATCTATGGTGGGTATAGATTTGCATTATTGTACTTGTGGTGGGAAATGAAAGTTACCACTTCCTCCTTTTTGAGAAATTTTCAAATACCTGAGAAGGAAAGAGGAAGAAAGAGAGATACACAGAGAAATAGAATTGAACCAAGCAAAAATTTTTTTGTATACATTTTTGAGGTTATGTAAAGAGAACTTAAAAAAATTGAATTAGCTTGATATATATATATATATATATATATATTTGGTAATACAGTTTATGTAAAACAGTATTTCAAAATTTATGTATTTCAAAAATTTTGTATGATGCATAATGAATATTATATTCATTCATAATGAATATTCATATTCCTCAATTTTAAATAACAATCCACATAACATGAAAAATATAAGCATATTAAATTTGTCCTTGATGAGTTTATTAGTGCTCAAATACCTTTATATCAAAAGAAAACTAATGAGTAACAATAACTGGTTTTAATATTTACCATGTTCACTGGTTGGAGGCATTAACATACTTTTAAATCATATTCCATAAATATTTTGGGCTTAGATTTGGAGTAGCAAATTTCTGTCCAAAGGAGGACTCTGGAGGCCTATGAAGTATGAGAGAAGAAAAACAAGGTTGTTCAGTAGAAGTATTTCCATCATTAAACCTTTAAAAATGTCAGTCAAAATCTAGTTATTATTTCTGAAGCTGGAAAGATACAGTGTGGCAAATTCCCCATATTACATATTCTAAACTTTGTCGTTCAGGTGGAACTGTTTGAACACCCACATTTTGTACTCACTTCCTTCCTTTTCCTGAGTTCATTCCCTTTTATTTGGTAGCTCTTAGACTGATCTTCCCTTCTTTGAATAATTCACCATCTAAATAAAATAACAACCTCAAAGCATCCCAGACTTAATACACTCCATTCCAGCGTGGGCTCCCATGGGTTGATGTGAAGGAGACTTAAGAATTAATCACACAGGATACAACGCTCAAGTCACTTTCAGAAAAAAAATTCTCTTTCTCTTTTGTTTTTGTGTTTAGTTTTCTAAACACTGTCATTCTGTTTCCACTTCAGCTCCAGATCCCGGGGATGTCTTGGCACCAAACACATTTAAAACAAATAAACACCTTCTTGCACACTCTAACAAGTGCAGCAATTAGTCTCAGAGCACAGCTTGCTCTCCACCATGGCAACTCATTTGGTGCTGGTTGTTATTGTAGGAGAACAACTTTGAATCAGAAACATTTGTTTGATTCCTCAGTTTTCACCCCTGTCGGCATGGTGGCTTCTGTACATCCTTTTCATATAGTGAGTTCTGCGCCTCTATGAAATCAGCTGCCACCCAGCATACAACACTTAACTCCAGTATGTCACCTTGTCACATTCTCATGGAACTTTCAGCAGTGGGTGATCTTCACTCCATATGGGCTGTAATAACTACTTGCTGTCGTGTGAATTACAGATCATTTCAGTACGGACATTTTTTCTTTCCTTTTGTTACACAGTAATATAAAATTAACATAATAATCCTTGGTATATATTTATAAGCAGCTTGCATCGCAAGATGAAAATGTTATTTGTAAGTACCCAAGATGGTATTTAATAGGTTAGTCAGAAGACACTTTTAAAAATTTATGTATTTATTTATTTATTTTCATTTATTTTAGAGGGTATTTTCTCTGAGTTGATGCAGCAATTGGAAAGTTGTATAAAGACCCTATCTGTGGCTTTATTTGATATACTCTTCTACTTTTCCAAATGATTTTATTTCAGAAATGCTGGATTTTTTTGTGTGTGTGTGAGGAAGGGACTAAATCATGTTAAAACATGTCTTTTATCCTGAAACACAGTATAGTAAGTTATGAGGCAAAATGCATGTTTTCATCAGCAATGTACCGTATTTTCTTATGTAAATTACTATTATTTGGAAGCTGAATCAAATGTTTCCAGCGACAAGAAAAATTGCTATTGAACTTTGTTTCAGTACTAATTTCTGCCTTTTTTGGACATTATTAGTCAATTTCCCTAGACCCTTTCTTCAGTAATGCAAGGTACATGTAAATGAATAAAGGTGATAAACTCTCACTCAGTTCTAGTCCCAGATCTGTGGCTAAGGGTGTGACTGGGTAAGCTGAGTAACCTCTTTGGGATTTAGTGCTTCATCACTTACACAAAGTGGTTAAATTAAGGGTCTTCTCAAGCTCTTTATGGTTCTAAAATCCATGATTTTTATTCATACTGAATAATTCTTGCACTTGGAGGATTTGATTCTAAATAATATCATAAAGAACCCTGCTTGATTTTTCTGTGTAAATTAGGAAGAAATTTTAACTATTCACACATTTAACAAACATTTATTACAACTCCACTATGTCCTGGGCATTGCGCTAGAAACTAAACACAATGAGTGCAATGAACAAGACCTTGTCCCACCCTCAGAGAGATTATGATCTAATGTATAAGATAGACAAGCAAATGACCAGAAAAAGGATTATACATTGTGGTAAGTGGCAAGAAGGAAGTAAAGCTTTGAGACTGAGAACAGTGGGGATGGGAGGGAGGTACTTTAGATAAAGTAAGCAGGGGTAGCTTTGCAAAGTTTGGTTTCTTTAGGAGTTTTGGTCACTAGAAAAACCACACTGACTGCTCTTGTTTGTGTAATACCATTCTTTTGAGAGGAGAGGGTAGTGGTGTGGAAGGAATATGAGGTATGATTTCAGAAAATGTGAATGGAAACATGCCTTTGCACACACTCGTCATGTGTCTTGGACAAATCTTTTAGCCTCTCTGGACTTGTTTTCTTATCTGTTATGATGCTTATAGGGACACCTACTCACTAAACTGCTGGAAGATTCAGTAGTTGTAAAAGTAGAAAAACTTCTGCCAACTCTTGATGAGTGATCAGCTTTTTTTCTTTTTTTAAACATATCAGTGAGAGAAAGATTTAAAAATCAGCAGACAACACTTTTTCCTCCTTTTTAAATTTTAGCAAGAAGCAAGAAAAGCCATACGTTAGAAAGGCACAGTAAAAGGCTAAGCAAAATGCAGAAAAGCAGGCTGGTGAAAGAAGACAGGTTTGCTGTGGCCAAGAGATAGCCACAGTTTTCTTCTTCCTTTAGTCCCATTTCTACCACCATATCTGCATAGTGCTCCTTGTCTGAGGGAGGGAGGGAAGTTTTACTATTTTATTCTGTGAGTTGTGAATTAGGCTTTGCTTACAATTTCCTTTTTGGAATAACCTAGAGTTTAAGTAGAATACACTGCTGGTGAGTCTTTCTGTATTAGCATTGCAGGGCCTGTAAATATCACTTGTGAAATAGTCACAGGAATGAACAGCCCTTCAGCTGGAATTACAGCACAAATTCAGAAACAGCTATTTAGTGTGTTTATTTCCCAGCGTGAGAATTTATCATGGATGCCATCTCTTATGTTTCTTAGGTCACAAACTTCATGTAGTTTTCTTAGTTGCTAACCCAATAAGAGAAGCTTCTTCTTTATTATTCATTACTATATAAAGGAAAATTCCCTCTTGTCTACTTCCTTTAAGACGTTACTATCAAAATGCCAAGCCAAGTGTTTAGTGCTGATAGGACTGCATTTGATAACAGCATTAGCAGATCCTTATTGGTTCTGCATGTAGCAAAAGCTAGAGTCCCTGGACAAGACTTACCCAGTTTAGCTTATGGTAACTTTAGGATGTCTGCATCTTTAAATATGTAAGCTAGTTTTAGGCTTTCAAAAATGCTGATTAAGAATTCTAACTGTATTTATTTTGGGAAGAACAGAGTGAATTTTGTTGCCATGTGATATAAAGTCAAATCTACAAACTTGTGGGAATGTACAATAGAGTAAGTTGTTTCCATAGTTTTGGTTTCCATACTGGTGGGTTAAGCATTTATTTTCTAAATACACATTAGTGTTTCAGAATTCTGTGTTGTCAGGCAATGTTCTCTGGCTTGAGGGAGTTAGGTGGATACCTGTCAAATGCTATGCAGAGAAGATTGCATAGTATATATCTGATTTTAAAGATAATAGGAAATTTGAAAGCCTGCATCCAACAGTTTGGAGATAGAAGAGCACATTTTGTAGGTTGTGGGTGTTTATCTGATTGTCTTAGGCAAATGTTCATTATGGCAATCACTGTTTATACATTTGTACTCAGTTGTGCCATTAGTGATATCTTTTCCCATTCGTGCATCCTCTTTATTCCCAGTACAATGATTCTATGATGATGCTCTTTTGGCATTAAGAGGTTAAAGAGTGATTCTACCAAATGCTTTTTTTGAGTTGTGCAAAAAATATGATTTACATTTTCTAAGGCATCCTTGGGAGATTTTAACATTTGTTGATTTCTTAAAAAATTATCTGTTAACACACAGATACAAAATTCTAGCTCCATTTATTACTGTAGAATATCTTTAAAAGACTCATGAGAAGAGAAGGAAAATATTGAGTCAACTACATATCACGCATTATGCTAAATTTTTTGCATTACTTCTTAATTTTAAACATTTTTGTATCCAAGAATTTATTACTTTTCCAAGATTTGATTACCTATTTTTTTTTTTTTTTGGTGACAAAATACTTCCCTTTCTAGAGAAAATCTAGAATTTTATCATTTCTTAGCATGTGGATGGGAGAGGAAGGGGTTAAAGAGACATTTGAAATAGAACAAGAATCAGAGCTCTTCTAAATTTTAAGAAATTTTGATAAAATCAAATATATACATACTTATAATTTCTAGCCCTAAGAACTAGGAGAGAATGTTATCTTGAGGGTTTTTTTTGTAAACTGATTCTCTCTGGGGCTTTGAACGTGCAGATACGCACCTGAACTCAATTCTTCAACGCTGAGAAAATCTGCATCTACAAACCTTAGTAATAATTAGATTCAACCTTAGTAATAATTAGAATTTTATGTGATTTCTCTTTTAGCTGGTCTTAAAATAAAATAGTCCCAGAAATCAAAATACATATATTCTATCTCTTCTGTTTGGGAGAGGGAACATGTATAGATAAATCAAGTAAATTTTTCTGTAAAACCTGTTCTATTTAACATCCTGGTACTAGCACATTGTATGAAGAAAACATAACAAAAAACCAAAAATTAAACCAATCTTCTAAAAGGATTCATTTCTAGAATCATTTATTATACATTACTTTATATATATAAAAAACAAACCCCTTTCTTTTACTTCTCTCAAAGATTTTCTGAGCATGTAGTGCATGTAGGGGGTTATGCTAAGAAGTTCTACCATACGTGTCCAAATGTTAATGCTTCTAGTTGGCCTTAATTGGCCTCAGGCCATATCTGTTAACTTGAACGTAAGTGTCAAAGGGAATAAACACAAATTTTTGAAGTTTATTCTTTGGAAATTTAAAAAAAACAGAAGAAATGAAAAAAATCATTTATATAGAGGGTATTGATTTTGTTGCTAAATGGTCTTGTGAAAGTTGATGATTCTATAATTGGTCATTATAAGGCTGCTAGCTAAGTTAAGTAAATTATGGTCACACACAAAAGCATCCTTTTTTTCATAATTAAAAGTAGTCAGATCATCATTGGTGTAAAGAGGAGCACAGTTTTAGAATTCAGTACATATTCTAAGGAGAAAAGCTCAAGTATTCTGTTTGACCAGAAACCCAAGTACATTGCATGAACAATAAAGATACTCAGATGAAAATAGTTCTGATGCACTCTGATCTTTAGAGGACTTGGATAAGTATACTTCTCAAAACCCTTTTGTGATACAGAAAATTACTATTTGCCTAGTTGAAGCAGATATGTGATAGAGAAGAGTTTGGGGGAAATTTGTACCTCACAGGGACATTCTCTTTATCCTCACAATATCTTCTTGTAAATTCAGCATTTTTACGGAAAATAAAGTTTATGGGAATGTATTGTTCTATGAAACTTGTTACACACACATGCACACAAACATATATATGTTGTTGTTATGTACATTGTGAATTAACTGTATGTTAAACATAAGGTCAGGGCTAAAATTGCTGTCTATACTAAGCAATACCAAAGCAGAGGGCAAGAGTACTGCTTAGCTTGGGTGAGAAGCTCTCACGGACAAAATAATTGAACCTCCACCTTGGCTACAGTGTCTTCTCAGGAATGTTAAAAATTAATCTTAAAGAATGAGGAGGACATTTGAGGGCATAAACATTGAAAGGGCATTACAACTAATTCTGCATATGGACGATAAAGGATAAATATGAGATAATGTTGTAGCACTTCATGTATTCAGTGACATATAAATGTCCTTAACGTTGCAATGGGGATTGTTTTTGGTATATAAAATATCTGCTGAGACTTCACCAGCCCAAATTTAGACATAGAAAATTGAAAATCTTTTAGGCTGAAACAGATATGTATATCTAATTTGTACCTGTTTCCAGAATAACTATCCCAATCAGCTCTTATTTTTGTTTAAATAAAAGAAGAGATGAATATTACTACAACTTGTTGAACACCTACTATCTTCTGGGTAGCTTGCTGCTACTTTTTTGAGGACTGTATGATTTTCCTTGATCTCCAAATGAAGGAATAAAATTTGTTCATATAGCAGAGACCTAGGTTTAATCAAGGTTGCAGAAGACAGTACAGAAACACTATCAATAAATTATGAAACCTAAACCCTTGTATTCAAACTGTATGAAGTTATTCTAAGTATCTGTTTTCAGATTAATAAATGGGGAGTACAGATATTACAAGAGAAATGTCTTGATAAAGCTCTATTTAAATCATCCTTGATACCCTAGTAGCATTTCTTTGGCTTGTGTAAAACTATACTTTTCTTGTCATCTTCCTCCTTTCTGCCTGCAATTTGCTTACCTTGGATTTTGACTGCTCTTATTTTAATATCTCTACCAACCAACTATATTCTCCCAAGATTATTCAATCTTCTTGCAAAGTGATGAAAACTATATTATCTCTTTAATTATCATTACATGCATATTATTAAATTTTTTCTAGGTCTTGGCTATCACTTATGCTGTTGTTCTTTGTTTTACAACCATCTTCAGAATGAGCGAGAAATTATTCCAGCAGCTTCTCAAATACAATAAGCTTCAAACTGAAAATATCATCCACAGCAGAAGTGTTTTTCAGTTTCTCTACTTTTGTCTCTGGTACATGAAATTTCTTCTCATGTTCCAAGTGAGAATATTCCAAGCCGTTTTTGTATCTTGTCTTCACCTTATTTATCAAATCTTTTCCTAAGTTCTATTGTATTTTTCCTATTAATTACATCTTTGGTTTTTTTTTTGGCCGTGTCGTGTGGCATGCAGGATCTTAGTTCCCAGACCAGGGATCGAACCCATGCCCCCTGCAGTGAAAGCGTGAAGTCTTAACCACTGGACCGCCAGGGAAGTCCCAATTACATCTTTGATTTACTCATTTTGTTTCACTTCCAGCTCCATAATTTAGGGCTTCCAAATCCATTTCCAAATTATTTTTCAGTAAGTACTCTGATGTCTTTCTTCATTCTGTTTCTTACATTCAAAATGTCCTCCTTTTTCTCTAAGAATTATCTGTCTGTCTATCTATCTATCTGTCTATCTATCTACCTACCTATCTATCTATCTATCTATATTCGTCTTCTAAAACTCAGCTTAATTCTATGAATTCTTCTCTGATGATGCCAGTACACTTAAACCTCTGCTTTCCATAATGGAATCCTGAATCTTAGATGTGAGATCATGCAGTTAAATTCTTTATTGAATTTTTTTCACATTGTTTTCTCAGATAAATTGTAACCTCCATGATGTCATGAACTGTTTTTCTTTTGTATCACTTTGATATGTAGAAAAGCATTAGAACATTGTGGAAGCTTAATAAACACTTATGGATTGACTAAAGGAGTTCCTCAAGACTATAGAGAAAGGATAAGAAGTGTAACCAGATCTCAAAACATTAGTTCCCACATTGATTCAATATGCATGGCAGTTAAAGACATAGATTTTAGAACAAGGTAGATATCAATATCTATATCTTGGCTCTAGTACTTGACCAAGTTACTTAAATCCTTTAAGTCTCAGTTTTCTTATTTGTGAAATGGGGATAATAATATCTAGCTTTTGCTGTTGTCATAAATATTTAATGAGATCATAATATAAAATTACTAACATTTGTACACTGCTAATACTGTAATATTTTACATGGGTATTTCATTTAGTGCCTTATAAAAACACTCTGAAGAACACTGAAGTAAGTGCTATTATTATCTTAATTCTGTAAACAGAGAAACTAAGATTTAGAGATTATATAACTCACAAGAAACTAAGATTTAGAGATTATATAACTCACAAGCAGTGGGATAAGAATTTGGACTCAACATCAACTTCAGAATTTATGCTCTTAATCAGTGAACTTTGAAGTATATAAGCATTTAACAAAATGCCCAGCTCATACTAAGTATTCAATAAGTGACAGAGGTTTTATTAGTACGAATGTCGTTGCATGAGATTTGAAGGCCTGCTAATAAATGAGTGAGTGCATTCTAGTGGCTCTTTTTATTGTTATCACGTGCATTCATAAACTGTACTACTATTTTAGCGTATTTTCCTACTTGTAGGAAACAAAACAGTTAGGAAATTTCTCATTCTCAGCTGTATGATCAAACATAACCGTCTCTAACAACTTCATACCATTAAGAATAAATATTCCAGGGGACTTCCCTGGTGGTCCAGTGGTTGGGACTCTGCGCTTCCACTGCATGGGACGCGGATTCGATCCCTGGTTGGGGAACTAAGGTCCTGCATGCCGGCGCTGCACAGCCAAAAAAAAAAAGAATAAGTATTCCATATTCTCATCTGGTTTCTGAAAGAAGAAATACTTAGATTGTGGTATCTAAATCTTACCTTTGAAATTAACTAATGTTGTGACAGCAAGCATGTGAGCATGTTTTTTTCCCACCCCCAAGATTTTGTTCTTCCCATTCCAAAAAAAGGGCTTGGGTTATTTATTTTATACTGTCTCTCCAAAAGATTTTAGAATAATTCTAAATATGGAATTAGAGCTCTTGGTAAAAACATATAATTGAGAAAAAAGAAAGAACCACTGTAGGAACATTAGTTTTGTGTTGAAGTATTTTAATGATTACAGCTCTTTCATATCTGTCTCCACCAACATTTCCTTCCTTTAATTATTCCAGTTGAAATACTTTTCCTTTTATTTTTTTCTGAAAATAACCTGTAACCAACTCAGAGGGGGGCTTGCACTTATAAAAATTGTTTTAGTTGCCACCATACCCTTCTTCTTTCATGGGTAAATGAAAGAACAGATTAGGATCAAGAAAATGACATAGCAAAGTGCAAACATTTGGTAGAATTGCCATATTTACACTATTTGCTGTTTGCTGTGTAATTCTCCAACCTGTTTCAATAACAAAATTATTAATAATTTATTAGAACTTTCTCTTTGCAAGTAATTAGTCAAGCAGCACTGAAAGAAGTTTCTAAGGGGATGATGTTCACAGATCAAGAAGTCAGGGTTATAAATTATGATTATGATTATTTTATTTTAGAAAGTGACAGCATGTACTACTTATTTCTGCCATTCAGAGGCCAACAATGGCATCACTGATGATTTACCTGAGCTGTGCTCATCTGTTTACACTTTTACATTCAATAAAAATGTGCAGTTACTATGGCAACTGGAAGTCTATAGGGTCTGTTTCAAAACCTGTGCTTGGCAGTTTATGTGCATAAATCCTTAACACGTTGATATGAGGCTCTAGTTCTGTGTTTTATTAATTTTATTTTCCTTGTATCTCAGATGGTGTTTTATAAACTATGAAGTCAAGCAGAAATTGGCTAAAGAAACAATTTCCCTTGGGAGTCTAACCTTGGAGCCTTAGAAAAGGCTGGATTATTAGTGTGAAAATGAAGCACAAAGCTTGGCATTCCAGATATCTTACATAAGCATTAACACTAATTTTTTCTACAAACTGGGGCAAAGCATGGGATCTTTTGCAGTTCAGGTTCCTAAGCAGTTCAGTGACTCCTCTCTCTTGGAAGGTAGAAAGCCAAATTCCAAAGGATTTTGGAGGTAGAAAGCTAATTTCCAAAGGAAAATTAGCAACAGTGGGGTGTATTTTTCTACTTAACATTGACATATAAAACTTTATACTAGTTCTATGAAATGGTAAACTATCTAGTACAGGTGAGGTGTATCGTTGCTTTCCAGAAGAAAAGTCATTACAGAAAGAGGTCAAGTAACACTTTTGATCAATACAGCATTAATACATTGAACTTTCTTAATAGACTCCTTTATATTGCCAAGTGTTCTATAATTTTCAGTGCTTTCTCCAACAGATACTTAAACCATGTTGAGAAAGTGTGGTCAGTGTAGTCTATTTGAGCATGCACGTCTCTAGTGGAGACAGACTTGTGTTTGAAATCCGGTTCTTTTACTTGCTACGTATATCAACTTTACCTTTTTTGAGCCCTGTACCCTGTCTGAAAAATCCAAATAGGACTATATATTTGCCGGGTGATTCTTATATTTGCTGTTTAGATTAAATATTTTCAACCATGGTAAAATATACATAACATAAAATTTACCATTTTAAACATGCAGTTCAATGGCATTAAATACATTCACATTGTTATGCAACCATCATCACCATCTATCTTCAGAATTCTTTTCACGCAAAACTGAAACTCTGACTCATCAAACAACTGCTCATTTCCTTTGCCCCTAGCACCTGGCAACTTCCATTTTATTTATGTCCCTATGAATTTAACTATTTTAAGTACCTCATATAAGTGGAATCATAGTATTTGTCCTTTTGTGACTGGCTTATTTCATTTAGCATAATGTCCTCAAGATTCATCCATGTTGTAGCATGTGCCAGATTTTCCTTACTTTTAAAAGCTGAATACTATTCCATTGTATAATATGTAAATATATATCTGTATATACACATCTTGTTTATTCATTCATCTATCAGTGGGCACTTGGGTTGCTTTCACCTTTTGGCTTTTGTGACTAATGCTGCTATGAGTATGGGTGTACATATCTCTTCAAGTCCCTGATTTCAGTTCTTTTAGGTATATTCTCAGAAGTGAAATTGCTGGATCATACGGTAAATCTATTTTTAATTTTTTGAGGAAATGTTATACTGTTTTCCACAGTGGTTGTACAATTTTACATTCCCACCAGGAGTGCATGAGGGTTGCAATTCTCCACATTCTCATAAACACTTGTTATTTTCATTTTTGTTTTTGTTTTCTCTAATAACCATCCTAATGGGTGTGAAGTGCCATCTCACTGTGGTTTTGATTTGCATTTCCTTAATGATTAGTGATGCTGAGCATTATTTCATGTGTCTATTGGCAATTTGTATATTTTTGGAGAGATGTCTATATAGTATATTATGGGCTGAACTGTTTCCCCTACAAAATTCATATGTTGAAGCAATAACCACCAGTACCTCAGAGTGTGACCATATTTGGAGATAAGCTCTCTCAAGAAGTAATTCAGTTATTAAGTTAGGATAGGTCAATTCAATATATAGTCTAAATTAGGCAACATTAATATGTTCATTGGAAAAAAAAGATGCCAAATTCTATAGCATTGAAAGCATGCTACTTTTTCCCTACTGAGAATTCAAAGTACAAAAGCTTATAAATGAAATTTAATTAGTAGTTTGTATAAATATTTTCTTATTAGGATACATGTGATTAAATGGTCAAAGAAATTGAAGTTAAATGCTATTTTGCAAAACAAAAAAATAAGACAAAATAAAACAAGGAAACCCAAATAAATAATAGATAAGCAAATTTCTATCTGTATCTTCTAAACCACTAGTTTTGCCCTGGGTGAGTAAAGTGAGCGTATTAATTTTGAAATTGTTAGTAAAATATTACTTTAAAAGAGTCTTTTATATGTGTCTACTTGTAAACTACAGAGATTACTTTCAAAAATAGGATTTGGGGGAGTCACGTAACAAGTAATCCTATTTTAGTTTTGTCATTTGAAATTAGAAATTTAATAAGGAATTTTTGGAAAAAAATGAGAAATAGATGTGTAACATGAATTATAATTCAATAAAGCTGGAAAAAGTAAAATAAAAAAACCCTAGGATATCCATTGTCACAATGCAACAGTGGAAGAAAAAAAATAAAAGTGATCCAGCAGGTACAGCCCTAAATGCATGCCCGCGTTAACCAAAGAACATGTATATGAGTGTTCACCACAGTAATATTTGTAATACTCCACAACTGGAAACTACTGAAATGTCCATCAGAAACAGAATATATAAATAAACTGTGGTATATTCATACAAATTGAAATACAAATACAAATAAAACAAATACAAATAGAACAGTGTTTTGTTCTATTTAGCATCAGTTGGGACAGCTCATCTGGGGGCTGGAGATTTCAGGGTGGCTCATGCATAAGGCAGGCAAGTTGGTGCTTAATTCAACAAATAATATCACTATATTCCATTACATTTATATATACATGTGCTATAATACTGATGATAATAATAGTGGTTGAGAGCTTACTTTGTGATAGATGCTATATTGAATCTTTTTTTTTGGCTTCAGTTAACCTTATTTTTCATTGAAGTATAGACAATTTACAATGCTATATTAATTTCAGGTGTACAGCCTAGTGATTCAATATTTTTACAGATTATACTCCATTAAAAGTTATTATAACATAATGGCTGTAATTCCCTGTGCTATACAATATATCCTTGTTGCTTTTATATTTTATTCATAGTAGTTTATATCTCAACCTTATCCCATTTGCAGCAATGTGGATAGACCTAGAGAATATTATGCATAGTGAAATAAGTCAGACAAAGAAAGACAAATACTGTATGATATCACTTATATGTGGAATCATTGAATCTTAAGATGTAAAACGAGATATTTTTGTATTCATTTTTGCAGGTTAGAGAGGTAAATAATTTTTCCATGGTCACTTAACTATTTAGGGTAGAGTTGGGATTTGAAAGCAGACAGTTTGATACCAGAGAATGTTCTCTTAACTACAATGCTAACTTGTTTCCTGTTTGTATGTACCAAAGTCTTGAACCAACACCAAGTGCAAATTAGACTATACTTATTACAATTTTATATCTTGTAAAAACATGTACATAATTTCTGTTTCTCTCTTGGACATGAAATGGTTTCAGTTGACAGTGAATTTTAACTCACTTTAGTTCAATATCAGATAAAAAGGTATGGAACAAACAAGGTAATTTGAAATACTAAGAAGTTTGCAGCTGGAATGACCAGAGAGAAGGGTGTATTAGGGCTTATAGAAGTAAGACCATTTTTCTCACCTTTGCTTACCTAAATTCAATATGAGGCAAGAAGTATTTCTTAACTGTATACTACATGTCAATAATCCACGTCCTGGATGCTGTGAGGGATGTAAAGATCCAAAGTTAATACTCTGAGAAGATATGATGTTTAGACAAAAATCTGTTAGTTTGCAATTTAAGATAGTGTAAATCAAATGATTCATCTGGATCATTAGTACTCTGACTTTGCCAATCACTAGTTATGTGACACTGCATGTTTCTTAATTTCTCTAAGATTCAGTTTCCTAAAGTGTAAGATGGGAATATTAACAGCATCTAACTTGTATGGCTGATGTAAGAATAAAATAAAATTATGCAGTTGGGGTCTGGTAAACAGAGAGTGTGCAAGAAATTTTAAACATTATTATTGTTTTAACATATTCAAATTCTTCAGTGTATGTTTTCTGGGAGTTGAATGTGATAGAAAGTTTCATAGAAGAGGTGGTCCTTAAAAGACCTGGATAGTTGGCATTGGAAGGAGATATTTTAGGGTGAGAGAATCAAGGGGTGAAAAATACAGAGGTAGGAGTTAAAATGATATGCAATGATAGATTTGGATTCCCAAAAGTGCTATTATAAATGGTTCCTTCAGGACATTTTTGTCTTTGTGAGGGAGCCTAGACTGTCAACAGTGTTTTTGTGTGTATTTTTATTTATATGGGGATAAATTAATTTAATGACTGGAGAGACTTAATTGTGCTATTTATTGTCTCAGATTATTGTGGGTCAGGATTTAATGAGGTATTGTTTTATTGTATGTTGTTAATATTTATTTCAGCATATTTGCACAGTTCTTTAGAAATGTTCAATTTATATATGTCTTTCTAAGATGGGATTGCATAATTAGTCATATATAACAAATGGATTTCATTAAGTATTTCAACATGTGGTAAATTGGTTGTATGAAAAATATGATTGATTTTCTTCCCATCTGAGAGGGAGTTCAGTTGACTAATCATTGAAACCATTGCTGATGTGAGTTGCCTGTTTTTTTTTTCTTATCTGTGTGTACTTTATGGTTGCATATTCAATGATAGGAGGTCAGTTGTACCAAGTGTGTTTACTACATTGTGCATGATAAATCCATTAACCACATTCTTAAATAAAATGGTGGAGCAGCAAGTGAATATTATCTATTTAGTAAGTATATAGACTTAGAATCTATAAGAAAGTTAAAGAAAGTTATTGTTTGCTATAGATTTAATAAAGAAATGACTTATTTCTGTTTATCTGTACATGTTGCACAGATCTTTTAAAGTGCACTTAGCTTTAGTTTTTAAGCTTTGACTTACGGTAGATTTATTTTAATACACGTTTTTAGTAATGGTTTTTAAAATAAAAGATGAGAGTTAAAGAAAATTCACTTCAATTTTAAGATTAATTTCAAATTAAAAGTTATAGTGATCTAGGAATAAACCTACCTAAGAAGACAAAAGACCTGTATGCAGAAAATTATAAGACACTGCCAAAGGAAATTAAAGATGATACAAATAGATGGAGAGATATACCATGTTCTCGGATTGGAAGAATCGACATTGTGAAAATAACTCTACTACCCAAAATAATCTTACAGATTCAATGCAATCCCTATCAAACTACCACTGGCATTTTTCACAGAACTAGAGCAAAAAATTTCACAATTTGTATGGAAACACAAAAGACCCCGAATAGCCAAAGCAATCTTGAGAAAGAAAAATGGAGCTGGAGGAGTCAGGCTCCCTGACTTCAGACTGTACTACAAAGCTACTGTAATCAAGACAGTATGATACTGGCACAAAAACAGAAATATAGATCAATGGAACAGGATAGAAAGCGCAGAGATAAACCCATGCACATATGGTCACCTTATCTTTGATAAAGGAGGCAAGACTATACAATGGAGAAAAGACAGCCTCCTCAATAAGTGGTGCTGGGAAAACTGGACAGCTACATGTAAAAGAATGAAATTAGAACACTCCCTAACACCATACACAAAAATAAACTCAAAATGGATTAAAGACCTAAATGTAAGGCCAGACACCATCAAACTCTTAGAGAAAAACATAGGCAGAACACTCTGTGACATAAATCACAGCAAGATCCTTTTTGACCCACCTCCTAGAGAAATGGAAATAAAAACAAAAAGAAACAAATGGGACCTAATGAAACTTAAAAGCTTTTGCACAGCAAAGGAAACCATAAACAAGACGAAAAGACAACCCTCCGAATGGGAGAAAATATTTGCAAATGAAGCAACTGACAAAGGATTAATCTCTAAACCATACAAGCAACTCATGCAGTTCAATATCAAAAAAACAAACAACCTAATCCAAAAATGGGCAGAAGACCTAAATAGACATTTCTCCAAAGAAGATATACAGATTGCCAACAAACACATGAAAGGATGCTCAACATCACTAATCATTAGAGAAATGCAAATCAAAACTACAGTGAGATATCATCTCACACTGGTCAGAATGACCATCATCAAAAAATCTAGAAACAATAAATGCTGGAGAGGGTGTGGAGAAAAGGGAACCCTCTTGCACTGTTGGTGGGAATGTAAATTGATCCAGCCACTGTGGAGAACAGTATGGAGGTTCCTTAAAAAACTAAAAATAGAACTACCATACAACCCAGCAATCCCACTACTGGTCATATACCCTGAGAAAACCATAATTCAAAAAGAGCCATGTACCAAAATGTTCATTGCAGCTCTTTTTACAATAGGCAGGAGATGGAAGCAACCTAAGTGTCCATCAACAGATGAATGGATAAAGAAGATGTGACACGTATATACAATGGAATATTACTCAGCCATCAAAAGGAGCGAAACTGAATTATTTGTAGTGAGGTGGATGGAACTAGAGACTGTCATACAGAGTGAAGTAAGTCAGAAAGAGAGAAACACATACCGTATGCTAACATATATATATGGAATCTAAAAAAAAACAAAGAAAAAAAAGTGGTCAGAAGAACCTAGGGGCAAGACTGGAATAAAGATGCAGACCTACTAGAGAATGGACTTGAGGATACAGGGAGTGGGAAGGGTAAGCTGGGACTAAGTGAGAGAGTGGCATGGACATATATATATACACTACCAAACATAAAGTAGATAGCTAGTGGGAAGCAGCTGCATAGCACAGGGAGATCAGCTCGGTGCTTTGTGACCGCCTAGAGGGGTGGGATAGGGAGGGTGGGAAGGAGGGAGATGCAAGAGGGAAGAGATATGAGGACATATGTATATGTATAACTGATTCACTTTGTTATAAAGCAGAAACTAACACACCATTGTAAAGCAATTATACTCCCATAAAGACGTTAAAAAAAAAAGTTATAGTGAAAAAGTATTCTCTTATAGGTGTTTTGGGTGTTATTATAGTATGAAGATCTGGCCTGAAGTCAAAGTGTTATGTTTACTCTAAAATATGAATGGTGATGTAGATAAGAGATGAACACAGATGAATGTAAAAATTTTATAACTTCAAAATTCTGTGAGTTTGTGGGCATTTTTGAAATTTACTTGGAATGTAAAGTTTTATTCAGAAAGTATTGCATAAATTCTAATTAAAAATAAGATCTCTCAAATTGTAGGGTTATAAATCTAGCAGTTATAAGTGTGTAAATTGATTATTTTATTCTAGGAGGAAAAAAATATTTTAATGCCTTGTTTTTCTTTTGCTGTCTCATTGCCTTTACCACTCTTTTTTTTTTAACATCTTTCTTGGAGTATAATTGCTTTACAATGTTTTGTTAGTTTCTGCTGTATAGCAAAGTGAATCAGCTATACCACTCTTGATAATGTTTGGAAGAAACAGACTTAATTATTTAGGAAAGCATTCATTTTGAGTAATGTGTGCTGAGTTCCCCAGAGGGAAAAACGTTTAATTATTTTGATCAGATTAACACTTACTTTTTATCTTATCACTGATATCTTTTGAAATTTCTCTGGTCATGTACTCATCTTCTTAAAATAGTAAGAAAGTAGTAGAGCATTTATTGTTTCATTAGGAATTCTATCTGTAGACATGTGTGTAAATGTACGACTATCTAAGGTCAGTGCTGGAGAGTGCCACCCAACTCAATATTGTGTTTGTTGTAGTTACTTCTAACAGTTAGAAAAGAATAACAGGCTTCGATTTAATTCACTTTTCTCTTTAATGCATTAAAAAACTCTAGCATCATCTAATTTTAAAGAAACAGGTGATTCAGTAGTCAGTAGCACTCACTATAGATATCTGCTCCCAAATTGACTAGTCTGGAGCCATATGAAGAAGTCAACTCCATCTGGAATTCAATAACACTTTTTCATATGGTTAATCACCAGATGCTTATGAAAGAGAATGTTGTCAAGGCTGGTAGGCCTGAAATTAGCTGTACAGCTGCATTTTGGCTATAGGCAAACCCTGTAACAAGATTCGAGTGTATGAAGGCAAAGATAGCTATGACTCCTGTACTCCTTTTTATCCTCCAATGCTAAAAGTGCTATATTAATAAAATAAAAAGTATCTGAGTTTATAAGAAGCAGTCTCTATCACTTCCTGAACTCCAAATTAAAGCTGAATATAATCAACATGTACCTAGATGAGCAATATTAACACAATGTCTTTGAGACTTTATAGCTGGCATATGCAAATTTCTGAATTTTATTTATGTGCCTAATTTTATTCTGATACATTTCTTATGATCAGGATAATAGGTTTTGGTTTTTTAAAATTATGTTTTGCTTTTTTTATAGTTCACCGGCAATGTCCTAAACATTTTGAAAGCTAACATAGGATTTGGAGATTGTTGAATTGGCCTGCTATAGAATGCTTTTGAATGCCTGGAATTTAAAAATTAGTATCAGCTATGATTGTTTTTTGATCACGGACTAGTTACTTGAAGATATCTAAAATTTATAGATCTCTTAAATTATCAATAATATCTCTATTTTGAAGTTTTAACGTTTCTTTTTTGAGTGTCATCAGTAGTCTTAGCCATACATAGGAACAGGAGGCCAACTATTATTCCATTTTACCCAAGCAGAAAATTGAATTTAGTATCTGGTGTGTGTTACACGGTGACTATTTGGTTAAGGATATTGGAGCTTTTTTCTTATCTAGTGAAGCATTATGGGAATTAATGCCTTCAGACATTTGCCACTGAATTTCTTATATTGAAACACTAAACCAGGTCTTTTGGAGGAATCTTTGTCCAAAGTAGCCTTGGGGGAAGGGATCATTTGTCTCCTTTTTGACCAGTAATCAAGGTCTATATTTGTTGACTTGGATTGGGAGAATTTTTTCTGCTTTAATGGTAAGCAGATAACCTGTAATGAAATTTAATTGAAACTGTGAGACTTCTGAAATAAACTTTTTCCTATAGAAGTATAATTTAGTGTAAAAAAGTACATAAATCTTTGCATATACAACTCAGATATACAGTCATTGAAAATGACTCTGTCAGAGACTCTTATTCTGTGATAATCTCTTAAATTGCACATATCCAAGATCATTTGCTTCTAAGCAGAGTATACTTCAGATAAATGTATAGAATTAAAGATGTGCCAAAGAAAGTCTTAGTAAAAGGAGGCGCTAGACACATACAGATCTTTTACAGCATTATTTCATCCGCCTTTGCTTTGCTTAGATGCTGCTGTAACTATTCCTCATGATGAATGATTTTGTCATATCTCCTTGTGAAGATAAAGTAGGATTTCTCAGTAAACAAAAGTGTCCCATGATGCAGTCACCTTTAATCAGCCCACAGATCCAGATGCCACAAAGCTCAGATGTGAGTGTGCCAGTTCTAGTAAGTCTATTCCTAACCTGTTCTCCCTTCTTTTTCTCTATGCCAGAAGAATATAGGGGGAAGTCAAGATTAACATACTGTGGGAAAAGAATTAGAGAAAGTGAGAAGAAATCTTACTACTCCCCCTCTCCAAGGCTTGTCAGCTCTGCCTGCAGGAGGGGAGACAATTCTATTCTAAGTTAAGTTCAGTGTATTGATGATTATATGGGACAGTATGTTCTGATTTTTGAATCTAGACTGTGCTTTGGACTTAAAGTGGTTGTATAACTGTAGGAAGTTGTGGGGCCTAGAGATTTTTAATTTAGGGTCAGGGAAAAAAACTTCCATTACTGAATAAATTTTAAAGGGGCAGTAGGAGTAAAAGGTAAAGTTATGTTATGCTTGATTAATTCGTGTGGAAATTAATCAGAGGGAGGAATAGCATCTCCAAATATATAACTAACAAGCTAAAAGTAGCCACTTCTGACGGGAAGGGAACCTAGTAGGCTTGCTGATGCTAAGTTGCCTGCATCCAGTAAAGGTTGTGGCTGTTTTTTTAAGTCCTCCACTTCTTTTGATCAATACTTTAGATGGGAGTGAGATTATATATTTATGAATGACTCTTCAAATTATGAAGTTGATAAAGATGCAAATTATAATTATTGAGAACTGTTTGGTTATGGAATAGTGATTTGATGGTAGATCCATGATACGTTAGAATGGCACAGCCTCAAAGTCCTCAATTATGAGGCTACATTTCTGGAAGTATGCAACAGAAGTCTTACAATATTAAATAAAAACATAGTGACTTAAGAGAATGAGAAGATAAACCATAGACTGCGAGAAAAATTTGTGAAAGACACATCTGACAAAGAACTGTTATCCAAAATATAAAAAGAACTCATGAAATTAAACAATAACAAAATGAACAACCCGATTAAAAATGGGCAAAAAACCTAAACAGAGACCTCACCAAAGAAGATATATAGAAGGCAAAAAGTATGTAAAAAATGGCTTCACGTTTATATGTCATTAGGTACTTGCAAATTAAAACAACGAGGTAATACCACTACACAGCTATTAGAATGGCCAAAATCCAAAACACTGACAACACTGAATGCCAGCAAGTATGTGGAGCAAGAAGAACTCTCATTTATTGCTGGTGGGAATGCAAAATTGTACAGTCATTTTGGAAAACAGTTTGTTTCTTATAAAACTAAACATACTCATACTATATGATCAAGAAATTACACTCCTTGGTATTTACCCAAATGAATTGAAAACTTAAGTCCACACAAAAACAGCACAGGAGGTTTATAGAAGCTTTATTTTTAATTGCCAAAACTTGAAAGTGACCAAGATATTCTTCAATAGATGAATGGATAAATAATCTGTGATACTTCCAGAGAATGGATTATTATTCAGTGCTAAGAGGAAATGAGCTATCAAGCCATGAAAAGACATGGAGAAAATTTAAATATATATTAATAAGTGGAAGAAGCTGATGGAACAAGGTTGCATACTGTATGATTCCAACTATGTGTCATTCTATGACAAAGGCAAAACTGTGCAGACAGTAAAACGATCTGTGGTTTATGGGGGTGGGAAGAGGGAGGGAGGAATGAATAGATGGAGCACAGAAGATTTTTAAGGCAGTGAAACTCTTCTGTATGGTACTGTGGTGGTGGATACATGTCATTATACATTTGTCCAAACCCATGAAATATACAACACCAAGAATGAACCCTGATGTAAATTATGAACTCTGGGTGATAATGATGTGTTAATGTAGGTTCATTGATTGTAACAGATACCATTGTGGTATAGGATGTTGATAACGGGGGGGAGGTTGTGCATGTGATGGGATATGGAGTATATGGGAACTCTGTTCTTTCCACTTAATTTTGCTGTGAACCTAAGACTACACTGAAACATAAAGTCTGTTATTAACAAAAAGTGTAATCATTGATTGATTATTTGTTCAAAACTATTAATTTCATGCTCTTTGTGTGTTTGGCATTTTGTTGTGTATGAGGCAAACAAAGATAAGTAAACAGTTTAATTGGGAGACAAATAAATAGTAAAATGTATAAGTACTACAATTGAAATAGAAGCAAAATGCCTCAGCAGTCACTAACTCAGATAAGAAGAAAGAGTGAAAAAAAAAGGAAAGGTACTAACTCAGCTTTAGTCAGGTGTAGAAGTTTCACAGGAGATAAGAGTTGAACTGAGTATTGAAGTATGAGTTTTCCAGTTGGCCTTTCAGGCAAAGGCAATAGAGGCATTAAAATATGAAGAACTGTGGCAACTATGAAATATGATTGATCAACTCTCCTGAATGTCATCCACTGGACCACCATCATCATTCTAATTACGGTGCTATAAGGTTATTTTCTTGATGGCGAAGCTCTACATATGTAGTGGGTAAATGAGGATACTGATGATTATGAAAAATAGTATTATCTAGGTTAGGTTTAGAGGAGAAATTCGTATTAAGATGCCTATTAAAATACTGTCAAAATTTTCTTTTAATCTGAAATATGTATTTTTCTAGCCATCTTAATTAGCTTACCTAGTTCAGATTTAATTAGACTATCATGGAGCACAATAGAACCTCTGCATTTGCTCAATAAATGAATGTTTTAGTCAATAGATTGTTTTTGAACAGGGTGTTAGTTTATGATGCTCCTTATATCAGTGATTAGTCCAATCTAACATCCTAATGGAAAGGTCTGTTTCCTTTCCAGCTAATGTGATAAACACCAACAGTTCAGCATCAACACTTTAATTACATACAATGAAGGCTAATACTAGACAAATTGTGTTCTGTTGACTACCTTCGGTGGAGTGGACTTCAGCAATTGAAATAAGCTCTTTAAAGACAAATAAATGGTGTACATGCAATGCATGAACACTATTATTGCTATAGATTTGGAAATAGACTTTTCACAGAATCACTCGGTGGCAAGGGCTCTAGATTTGAGTTCAGTTAATGTGTACTGCTATATGCTTGGCTATGTGTGGAGGCACTTATTATTTTTTTTATTCTTTTTAAAATTTTACTGTATGTTATTAGTAGGGAACTGATGTTTTTATATTATGCAGTCTCACATTATGTTTTTAGGAGCTGAGTGTGGTCATCTTCCTTTACAGAGTGAGTTTATCACCCTCAAATACCACTCTTCACCACATCTTCTTATTCAATATCTAAGTTATATAATATCATAAAGACTATGGTTAGAAGGGAAGAATATTTTCCATAATGGGGTATTTAGTGACCAGAGCATATGATACATGTTTAAAAAATAAATTATGAGCTAAATGATGAAACAAGGCATAATATATTAACTGTAGGAATTTGGGTTAAGTTGCTAGGCAATGAGAGAGTAAAAATAATTAATGAGGCCTCAAGAAATATCCAGACATTTTTTTCAGTCCAATTTTCCTGAGACAACATCTATTTTGAAAAATTATGAAAACATCTTAGACTTTTTAGGATCTACTATGAAAATAGTGGTAAACGAAAGAAGCTAACAGTATTTCTTGTAAAAAGAAGCTTGAATATCCTTGATGAGTTTCACAGACACTTTTTAAAGGACCATTTTAACCTATTCATGGAAACATCTTTTGAGTAGTCACCTGGCACTGTGGTATGGAGGTGTTGGTCATGCACCTGGCCTTCAAGGAACTCACAAAAAGTAAACCAATCACTACAATAATAACAAGAGCTTACTGTGCACTTTGAATATGCCAGGCTTTGTTCCAAATATTTCACATTTGTTATATCATTTCAGCTATACAGTAACCCCAAACTATAGGAACTATTATTAATTCCACTTTGTGGATGAGAAACACAGAGGCATGGAGAAGGTGAGGACACTTGCCCAATATCACACAACTAGTATGAGGCACAGTTAAGATTAAATTAGGATCTGTCCATCCCCAGAACCCATGTGGTTTACCACTTTGTGATTCAGTCTTTTTCCAGTATGTAGAGTTAAGCACTGTGATGGAAGAACTCCTGAGTGGTGAGGCTATCTAGAAGAGAGACGCCTAATTCTAGACAGAAGAAATAGTGTGGGAATATATATTAAAATAGACTTTAAGGGAACTATAAGTAGTTCAGCATAGCTTAAGTATATACATCATGAATGTCGGGAAAGGAATGAAGGGAGGTTGACTATGACTGGATTATGAGGCATAAGGGAAACTGGGAAAGAAGGTAGGAGAATAACATATTTGGGTAGGATTTTAGATACAATAGAAAGTGAATAAATTGCTAACAGGGGAGTCAAGTTCGGAGGCTAGTAACATAATCCAATCAAGAAGTGATGAGGGCCTGAGGAAAGGCAGTAGAAATGAAAATTACAAAAAAAAATTTCCAGGGATAGTTCAGTGGTAGAAGTGACAAACCTTGGTGATGTATTTGGTTTGGGATGAAAGGAGGGAGAAATATAGTCTAACTTCCAGGTTTCTGGCTTGGAGGACCAGGTGGAGGCTGATGCACATCACTTATACAGTGATCTGGAAACAGATTTGGCGTGGGGAGAGAAGGAGAAGGTGTTGGTTAAACTTGGGATTCACTGATTTGAGTTGGCTGATTAGGTAGAACTGGAACAAAGACTTTGCTAGCTGTCATCAGCATATGGGTAATAGTTGAAGCCAGGAATTTAGATAAAGTCATCCATGGAGAACTCATACAACATCAAGCATTGAGACCCAAGGGTGGAACCCTATATAATATTAAAACTAATGAGGGGCAGGAAAATGAGGACCCTGGGGAAGAGTGGCCTGAAAGGAAGGAGGAAAACCAGGAGAGAGTAGTACCAAGACAATTCTCTTGGTTGAAAATAGCATGTACAAAAGAGGGGGCAATTCAGGAGTCCTAATACTACTTACATGAACTTAATTCTTTATCTAATTTCTTTAAAATTACTTTCCTAAACTTTCCTGTACTTACTCATTAAAATACTTCTGATCTCAAATCCTGTGAGATTCCTCCCACATCAAACTCTGGATTCATGGGAAGGTGAAATTATGCATTCATAGGAGGAAATACCATAAGCCCCAGGTAGAAAACACCTTAACACACAGCATTCTGCTTAAGATACCCAGAAGTATTTTCCTTCATTGATATGCAATTATTCTTGCACGTTTATAACCTTTTCTTAAGTTCATACTCTACTACTGTGTTGGGTGTAGACAGAGTAAGAGAGAGGGAGAAAATCTCTCACACATGAAGAGAAAAGAAAATGATGAAATGCAAAGTTGGGAATAATTTTCTTTTGAAACCTGCAGCACCTGCTACATTTCTTGGAACTTAAAATGGCCTCTGTTGCTTTAGCTATTGCTCTAACCATCTGCTGAGCTGCAGAGAGGTGGTCTGCAGCAGCTGAAAACCACTACAAATTCTGCAAGTCAGGCTTGTTGGCACAGTAAGGAAGCCAGGGATGTATTGATGCCAAGTGCAGGTCCTGTTTCTTTCCCTTTGCTGCCATGAAAAAAATTAACCAAGGCCTTAAGAGCTGCCATCGACATAAACATGATTTAATGTCTCTTTAGCATTTTCAGAACCACAACATTAGCAGAAGCCTTGGAGATGTGTAAGAGTGGAATATCGAAAGTAGTTCTCTGGCAAACCATTTTAAAAGCATATGTTGTGAGCATACTTCAGTACAGCTCCCTATTAGGTGACAGTACTTCAAACACACAGAACATGAAGGAAACGTACCTTCTGTTTTGTTTATAGGATGGCAACTGATATCTGTTTCTGTTAAGTGTGGGAACAGATTTCCTGCTCTCTCTTCCATTTTCCATGCTTCTCTCAAGCATGGCGAAGAAAGCCCTGGTTAAAATAGGAGAGCTGTCAGTATGAATCTATAAGTGCAATAATCTGTGTAATTATTTATTTACATAACCATCTCTTTGATTATACAGGGAACTTGTTAAGAGCTGGGACCAGATCTTTTTTGGGTTTAAGTCCTAGCATTTCTTACTAGTTTGTGAATTTGGGCAAGAGACTTAACTGCTTGGAGCCTCAGTATCCTCATGTGTGTCTCACTGGTTCTGTGATGCTGAATGATACTACCATTTTCAAAAGTACCTAATTAGATGCCTGAAACATACTAGATGCTCAATAAATGTCTATTGAATAAAAGAGTTATGTCACTGTTGCAAAAGATTGTCTTTGAATTCTAAAAAGTATATAATTATTTTTAAATATTCTGCAGTTACAGGCAAACAGTTCCAATTCATTTATAGTCTTAATTGAAGCTCTTCTTTTAGTGTGAATGCAAAGATTTGCATTACATGTTTGCGTTGTAGTTTTATGAACACTCTTCCTTCATCTGTGAAGCAAGTCTGTGGCTAAAATATGAAGGGGTATGCTGAACTGCTGGCTTTATGTGGTCAGTCAGAGAATTCAGAGGAATCTTACCTTACCAATCCTTTAAAGAACTGGAGAGTTTAGACATGATCCCTGTTTTTAGATCCTAGCCCATATTCCCTTTCCTCTGTTCTATCAAAATGTAATTTTGTTTTAAGACACTTCTTACAACTACCTGTTTTTTTGAAAGCTGACTTAAAAACTAATTCATATTGGTTAAATGGCTAAAAATGGCTTAAAGCAGTGCTTTTAAAACTGTGTTCTGTGACTTCCTAGGGATTTTTCAGGGAAGCCTGAGGCTCAGGGTACTTCATCCCCAACACCAGCCTTATTCAGAAAAGTTCTACCTTTTATACAATAAGTTTTTTTATATATATATACATATATATATGTATATATATTTACTTAAAGAATAGGTTTTACTGTTTTAAAATAGGTTAAGATTTATCTTTAAAAAAGATTTAAGATTACTGACTGGGCTATCTCCTTTCAGCTCATAGACTTTTGTCATGAGACTCAATAATTTAACTGGAAGAATTCCTTAATCTTAGCAAGTGATAGGAAATGATAGTCACTACAGATCACCATGCAGTCACCAAACAAATGAAGCAGATTTACTTCATCTCTCTCTGTAACAGAGTTACTAAATTGGTGATAAAGTATTTGATGTGGAATATTTGTACTTCAGTAATTCATTTAGCAAATCATATCATGTATTCTTGTGGAATAGAAGTATGAATAGAATGTCCTTACAATTAAGTGAACTAATAATTGACAGAATATTAACCAAATGACCTGATTTATAGATAAACATCCATCTGGAGAGAAATTTCTGTTGATAACCTCCAGGCTGTGTGGTATAGTCTTGTCGTATTCACTCATTTCAGAGTTAGTGACTCAGATGAAACTATAGAGGGAAGTCTCATCAAATTTGCAGATGACAGAGCTGGGAGGGATAAAGAATGTGTTGGATGGCAGAATTAGGATCACAAAAGATCTTGACAGGCTGAAACAATTTGAGCTGAAAAAAATAATGAAATTTAACAGGGGTAAATGTGAGGTCCTGTTCTTGGGTCAGAAACCAGAAATACAGTTGCACTTGCAGAGGATGGAGAAGTTGCAGGCTTCTGAGTAGAATGTGTGAAAATGCTTAGAGGTATTAGATGACAGTCATATTTCTAGAAATCAACAAGTGATGTGGATGTCCTCAAAGCTAATGTAGGCTTAGGGGATGCATCAATTGAATAAATAGAATGTAGGACAAACTTTTAAGAATGTTTAGATTTTTGCAGTGATAATGTATTGAGAGGTATTTAGACAGACTGAAACACATTCAAAAGAGACTGAATATAAAGAGACTTTAAACTCTTGCATGAAGAAAGTTCAGACCCTGAACTTCAGGAATAGATTCCGTATGGCCTAGGGAGAAGAATAGAATGTACCAAAGGCATCATCTAAAAATATTTAAATTATCATTTAGAAATTTTTGGTGTAAACAGAGGGGGAGAAGTCAGATGGATGAGAAGTCTCAGAAAGACAGCATTTCAAAATAAGGAAGAACTTTTTCACAATAAGAACTGTCCAAATAGGATGCAGCCTCCACAAGATAATTTGTTCCTCTCAATCAAAGTGCTAGATTAGACTGGACTAACACTGACAAAGATGTAGAGTGAATACGTTTGTAAAGATGGCTTAATGAGTTAACTTGTAAAATCTCTTCCAACCTGATATTTTATAAGAATTTAAGACACAGTAACAAGCCTGTGGGATGACGTTTTTAGGCAGAATGGCTTTTCTTTCACCTTTCACCTTGGATGCAACTTCATAGCTGTCTCTTTCCTGTATTAACCAAAAACATACTTACATTTTAAAATTTAGGATATTATAAAAAATTACCTTACCTTTTTACTCAAAATTTTAAGATTCCACAATAGGAAAACATGATTGAAATAATTCTTTCCAGACTCTAGACAAAGCCAAGTGCTTTAGAAGGCAAGTAATCATAAAATTTGAAAGCATCCCTTCATTAAGAAGTCTGAGTAATTAAATCAAATAAAGAAACAAAAAAACATAGTGTTGCCTTTTATAAACGTTTCATTTTACAGACTTAATTTTGAATAAAAGGTATTGAAAAGAAAGGTGTCTTCATTTGTTTCTAGGTAAGAGAGATCCTGATCTCTTTCTAGTTTTGCTTTCAATCTGCCAAGCCATGTGAACCCTTTACCTGTAGTTTAGGCCTTTAATTAGGTAGCCTAGCAAAGTGCAGTCTCCTGACAAAGGCAAGTAATGATTGCTAGATATGCCAGTCAGGGCTCTTGATTGCAAATAATAGAAAATAGATTCATTTAAACACCTTTGTTGATTCAGTAGGTCTAGAGTGGGACCCAATAGTTTAAATTCCTAAGTTCCCAGGGGATGCTGATGCTGTGGTTGTGGACCACACATTAAAAGATATCAAATATTTTCAGAATTGCTGGGAGTTCTGGAGGAACAGACTTGAGGCTAAACTTTTACGAACAATGTTCTATACTCAACTGGGCTTGGTGAGGAAACCTTTGACTATACTGTGGGCACTGTGAAGCAGTGTATTCTAGGAATTAGATCTTTCTGCAACTACTGGTGATACCAGTGATGATTCCAGTTTTGCATCAGGAATTCAACTTGCATCTTGTGATCCTCCAAAATCCAGATGCCTCTGATGCTACCCACACCATGCTCATGTATTAATGAAAAGTCATCCATGGATGACCTTATGGTTGGTGCCTAGATCACATGTGTTTATGTGGCTATGAGGGAGTCTGGGGATTTTAGTACTACCTTAGGGAAGCAAGAGTCACATTTGTAGAAACAAATGTATTAATATTAGAAAATTCTACTAAATTAACCCCACTAGTGCATTTTAAAGCTTAGTTTAATTTATTGACTTTCAGCTTTCTACTTTTATGAGACATCTGAACTCAGGGAGAACAAATCTCTTCTGGAAACTGCCATGCGTGATACTGTGAGAAGAAAGACAGTGAAGCTATGTATTGATAAGTTCTTCTGATGTGACCCCTTTGAAATTCCACGAAAGCGTTTATAGTTAGAAATGCTTCTGCTTACTAGGGACTGTGCTAGGTGCTGAGAAAGAAAGAATGAGACCTGAATTGAGAGTTGAAGAGTTTACAGTTTAGTAAGGGAAATAGTCATTAAATAGAATATTTCAATTTAGACAGTTAGTTTTAGTTACACAAGATTAGATTCCAGAGAAAATATGGTTTACATAAGTTCATTTGTTCATCCCTTCCTCTTTTGTTCTCTTGTGATTTGCTGACTAACTTTAGTGTTGTGTTTGGAGTCCTTTTTCTTTTTTGTGTATCTATTGTAGATTTTAGGTTTGTGGTTACCATGAGGTTTTGATATAGTAGTCTGTATATAAACAAGATTGTTTTAAATTGCTGGTCTTTTCATTTCAAATGCATTTCCCATATCCTGCATTTGTATTCTCCTCTTCTCACGATTGCTGGTTTTGATATCATATTTGTGTGTGCATGATTTCCTACCTTTACTGTATGTTTGCCTTTACTGGTGAGCTTTTCCATTCATAGTTTTCTTGTTTCTAGTTGTGGCCTTTTCTTTTCTGCCTAGATAAGTTCCTCTAGCATTTGTTGCAAAGCTAATCTGGTGGTGCTGAATTCTCTTAGTTTTTTCTTGTCTGTAAAACTTTTGACTTCTCTGTTGAATCTGAATGAGAGCCTTGCTGGATACAGTATTCTTGGTTGAAGATTCTTCCCTTTCATCACTTTAAATATATTGTGCCACTCTTTTCTGGCCTGTAGAGTTTCTGCTGAGAAATCAGCTGATAACCTTATGGAAATTCCCTTGTATGTTATTTGTTGCTTTTCCCTTGTTGGCTTTTCATATTTTTTCTTTGTCTTTAATTTTAGTCAGTTTGGTTACTATGTGTCTTGGCGTGTTCCTCCTTGGGTTTATCCTGCCTGGGACTCTCTATGCTTCCTGGACTCGGGTGACCATTTCCTTTCCTCATGTTAGGGAAGTTTTCAGCTATTATCTCCTCAAATATTTTCTCAGGTCCTTTCTTTCTCTCTTCTCCTTCTGGGACCCGTATGATGTGAATGTTGGTACATTTAATATCCCAGAGGTCTCTTAGGGTGTACTCATTTCTTTTCATTCTTTTTTCTTTATTCTGTTCTGCTGTAGTGATTTCCACCATTCTGTCTTCCAACTCACTTTTCCATTCTTCTGCCTCATTTATTCTGCTATTGATTCCATTTCAGTTATTATATTGTTCATCTCTGTTTGTTTGTTCTTTAGCTCTTCTAGGTCTTTGTTAAACATTTCTTGTATCTTCTCGATCTGTACCTTCATTCTTTTTCCAAGATCTTGGATCGTCTTTACTGTCATTACTCTGAATTCTTTTTCATGTAGATTGCCTATCTCCACTTCACTTAGTTGTTCTTCTGGGGTTTTATCTTGTTCCTTCATCTGGGACATATTCCCCTGCTGTCTCATTTTGTCTAACTTTCTGTGATTGCGATTTCTGTTCCACAGGCTGCAAGGTTGTAGTTCTTCTTGCTTCTGCTGTCTGCGCTGTAGTGGGCGAGGCTATCTGATAGGCTTGTGCAGGCTTCCTGGTGGGAGGAACTGGTTCCTGCCCAGTGGTGGGTGGAGCTGAATCTTGTCCCTCTCGTGGGCAGGGCTGTGTCAGGGGGTGTGTTTAGTGGGAAGCTGTGTGCTCAGGAAGACTTTAAGCAGCCTCTCTGCTCATGGGTGGGGCTGTGTTCCTGCCCTGTTGGTTGTTTGGCCTGAGGCATCCCAGCACTGGAGCCTACAGGCTGTTGGGTTTGGTGAAGTTTTGGTGAGAAAATGGTAACCTCCAGAAGGGCTCCTGCCAATGAGTACTCTCCAGAACTACTGCCACCAGTGTCCCTGCAGTGAGCCACAGCTATCCGCTACCTCTGCAGGAGACCCTCCAATACTATCAAGTGGGTCTAGCTGAGGCTCTGATGAGGTCACTGCTTTTTTCCCTGGGTCCTGCTGTTCACAAGATCTTGTATGCACCCTCCAAGAATTGAGTTTCTGTTTCCCCCAGTCCTGTGGAATTCCTATGATCAAACCCTGCTGGCCTTCAAAGCCAGATTCTCTGGGGGCTCCTCCTCCCATTGCCAAACCCCCAGGCTGGGGAGCCTGATGTGGAGCTCAGAACTTTCACTCATGTAGGAGAATTTTTGTGGTATAATTATTTTCCAGTTTGTGGGTCGCCTACCCAGGGGTATGGGATTTGATTTTATTGCAATTGCACCCCTCTTACTGTCTTGTTGTGGCTTCTTCTTTGTCTTTGGATGTAAGATATTCTTTTTTTTGGCAGGTTCCAGCATTTTTTTTTTTTTCTGTCAATGGTTGTTCAGTAGTTAGTTGTTATTTTGGTGTTTTTATGAGAAGAGGTGAACTCATGCCCTTCTCCGCCATCTAGTCTCTGTCTCTCTGGATGGACATTCTTTATTTGATTGATTCCAAAAGAGGTACAGCCATGGATAGTTCCTTTTTTTCCTTTTCCTTTGTGCTTCACCTAGTTTCACTTGCTCTAGTGCAGAGGCCTTGCATCTGGCCCAGAGTTCCCAGTGCAAAGTGGCTATACCTGACACTTCAGCTTGGTGGGCCATATGCCAGAGTGCTGCACACACACTCATAAGTTCATTTGTTCAAAATGACTTATATATATATCTACAGTTACATGAGAACTGTAAATATTTTTTATCAGAATTTCATTTTATTTTAACAGAAAAGTAAACAGAAATATAAAAGTGAGATAAACCAAAGATTTTCTTCCCTGTAAAACAAGAAGAATACTTCTTCTTTTACAATAGCACTGGAGAAAAATGAGGAAATAAAATCTTACAAACTTAAGGACTGGAGGCAAAACCATGGGAAAATTTAGGATAACAGAATAATGGGAACATTGTAGTCATTTTCCTGCAATGTCCTTACCTCTTCACACTCCTTCCATTCCTGGCTCTTTCTTTTCTACCTAACCTCCATCCATGGTGTGCCTCAGGCCTGGGTTCCTATCCCCTACTCTACCCTCTTTTTAGGAGACTCATCTGTTCCTGTATGTAAATGTTGATTGGATTGACCTCAACTCTTTTTGTTTCTTTTTTATCCTATAAAACTGTAAATATAGATGTTTGTATTTCACTTTTCACTATAAATAAATACATAACAGAATAATGCTTCAAATGCAGTACACAGGCCACAGATCAGAACACTATCCAAAGGCCACATTGAGAGTACTGTCATTTATAACATGGGGATAATGAATCAAGTTAGCATTATTTTCTTTTGTTGTATCCCTTTTCTCTCATTATTGAGTCCTTGTAACCTGAACATTTGTCAAGTAGAGGAGCATCTTTATAATGTTCAGCATTAATGACAATGATTTGACTGATACTAAGGGAACAGACAGGAGAGTCTTGTAGTTTAGTCTGCAGAGTAGAGGTACTTTGTTGGAGGATAGTACACCTCAGCAGAGTTGTCAGTGAAGATTATCAATTAATCAAGAGAAATTAGGGGACAAGAAATTTATGAGCAGAGGACTAGAGGTGTGGAATGTTTTACATTTGGAGAAAATTTAGGCACATAAGAAACTTGTGTTATGAGGGTTGGGAGAGGGGGTAGGTGAAGTGATAGGCTAGACTGTGGAAGTGAGCAGAGGCTAGATCATGGAGGGCCTCTCTTGCCATTGTAGAGTGACATTGTGCACTTTACATGTGAAGCTTGTATCCTCCAAAACCCCACTCCCTTTCTGATAGGGAAACTGCATAGTTGAGCAGAGACAGACCACAGACAGTCTCATATACCACAGGTGGATCAGTGTGTGTCCTCCCTGTGATGATGGCTAGTTGTCTTCCAACATCTGTTGTCCCTTATTCCTTTCAGTAATCAAATCCCCAGAGCTTTAGCTGGACGTGTTGCTGCCGATTGAGGGGCTACATTTTTTTGGTTTTCTTTGAAACTAGGAATGGATTGAATAATACAGAGAACTCTGTCAAATGCCCACTTTATATAGGCACGTATTTTATATTTTGAAATACAGAAAGCCAAAGAGATTGGGATCTTCATACCACCAGCCTATATTTCTTTCTTCCACCCTCTTTTCCTCACTTTCTTTATTTTTCTTCCTTCCCTCCCTCCGTCCCTCCCTCCTTCCCTTCTTTCCTTCCTTCCTTCCTTTTTTCATCTTTCATTCTTTCTTCAAGGGAGACCATTTAAAAGGACAAAATGAGAAGCCAGAATGATTAAGCCACTAATATTCTTCATCCTAAATAATGGGATATCTGGAGTTGCCTCTGTATATTCACTAATAAAGCTGACTTTATGAGACTACACCATGATGTTTCCAAGGGAATTATCATCCTGCTCTACTATTTCTTTTTGTTACATATTTAGTATTTAAGGTTCTAAGGAATGAACAAAGAAGGAATATATTTACTATTTCTCACTGTATATATCATCAGTAACCCTTTAAAGATTTTTTCCATGGTCAAGAACTTGGTTTCTCTAAGTAATGAGTTAGCTGTCCTTATATTAAAAGGAAATGCTTTCAAAATTCTGCCACCATTAGTATTTTCTGAATATATATAAGCTAAGCTTTTTGCAGTAGTTAGATTTATTTAAACATAATATATTCTTATTAATCATTTACACCCCTGGGCTTAATGCAGATTGCTTCTATTTTAGCTGTTCAGTTTCAAAACACTTAATTCGTAAATGGAGAGACCAGGTGAGCTTGAAATGGCTTTGCTTCCTCATGCTGTGAAAGGAAGCTAGCTATGCCATGCTTTTGCCACAGAGGGGCATTACTGGACTTCTCTTTTGTATCAGTCTTCCCTATGGCAAGAAAATAATCCCCTAGAACTCATTTTTCATTACCTTTAAAAGGAAAATAATATATTAATGCACGAAAAAACCCCTCAGAGCTAGCGACCACTTACAAGTTATATGTGATTTTTAAGCTAGAGAAATATTTTCCTGAGTAGGTTATCACAGGCAGCATAATTCTTTACATCTTCTCAAGACAGAAGCAATTATTTCTTTTCTAGCCATATCAAATTTCCTTATGTAAAATACTTCAATATTTCAAGGAAAGCTATGACCCTTATTTCAATAGAATGCTGGGCCGAATAAGACTTATGAAAACAATGCATCTCAGTGGCAGCACCTTCCACCTGAAAGAGGATGCAACTTTCATTAGAGAACAGTCAAACTAGAGATGTGTTTTGAAATTGTGGTCTCTATTCCCCCTGTCCACTGCCCCCACCACAAAACAAAAAAACTACTGGTGCATATTTTCTTGCTGCTTCCTAAACACACATAATATCAGGTTTCAGAAAGGGGAAAGAAACAGGCAGAGGTGGAGAGAACAAGAGACTAATAAGATCCTGTATTTATATAGTACTTCCAGTACAACGGGCATGAACTTGATTCCTCATATATAATACAAGGTAATGGAAATGATTATCCAGTCCAGTTTGAGTCTGAATCTAAATATGATCCTAATTAAGGTCGTGATCACAAGATTCACACATGTACAATACTTTCAAGCAGAGCATAATTAAAATAGTGCTACTAAAGAGCCAGCCTTCTGATATTTTCCTTTAGGAAAAAAAGCATCAACACAGCTGCGAGGGTTGTTCTCTAGAAGTTCCTGTAAAATAGAACAACAGTGCAAAGGTCCCCATGCAGTGGCTAAGCCATAAGTCAAATTAAAATGGGCAAGTGTCTTCTTTCTACCCAGTTCAGTTTGGGTTAATCATATCTTGGCATTTTCATTTACCTTCCTCCAGCCACAGGGCAAATGAGTAGTTGATCACATACTCAGTTTCAGTTTGGGGAGCTGGTTAATTTCATTTCATGACCTCAAATTAAGTATTCTACTTCAAAGATATTAAAAAATTTTATGCCAATTGCTATTGAAAATTTATGAGAATTGCAATTTCATCTTGCTTCACTGCTTTTCTACATCTCTTCTCTTTTCAGCTGTTTCATCAGTACTTTTCCTTCAGCTGTTTGGTGTCATTTCCCTTCCAAACACTTCTTCACACCCACTTGTGATGTTCAACATAATTATTCAACTCCTCGTGGGAGAAGTAACAAGAACTTGCCCTGAGGCTGTGCCAGATCCCTCAGCAATTGTTAGGGACACAGAGAGGTTTAGTGCTCCTTGTTATCTGGTACTACTATATGGGAGTGTCTATTGGTAAAATCCTAGACTGATTTGGGAAAGTTTGGGGCACTTGTGGCAACACTGTTGAATTCTAGTTTGATACCATGATGAACATAGAAACCTCTTTGATGCTTAAACGGACTCCCAGTCTGTAGGCTGGGAAGTCAGATCTCTGGCACTCCCCGAGTATTCAGAAATGACTGAAAGCATTTAAAGGGGTTCATTTTCCATCATGGATAAAAATGGAATTCTTTTCTGTACATATTTGTAGCTTTACTACACCCACCACCACCATGGAATTAATTCATATACTCAGAATCTGGAAGGCAATCTGCACAGCCAGGCTCCTGTGTTACTCTTCTCAATTTCTTTCACCACCAACAAACATTGGCTATTGACTCCTCATTTTCAGTACTCCCTTTTTCCCACTTATCCCAATAAAGTCTTGGACTTATGATTCAGAACGAGGTTTATATGATGCAGAATAAGGTTTATATCTAGGTCCCTCTTCCTATCTAGTACCCATCTCTTCTCCTAGCTCAACCTCATCAAAGAATGGAGCCCTGCGCTAAACATTGAGTGACTGGAGTTGAGACCTACCTTCTTTCTTCCCTCCCTTCCCCTCTCTCCCCCTCTCTCCCCCTCTCTGCCCCTCTCTCCTTCCCTCCCTCCCTCCCTCCCTCCCTCTCTTCCTTCCTTCCTTCCTTCCTTCCTTCCTTCCTTCCTTCCTTCCTTCCTTCCTTCCTTCTTCCTCCTCCTCCTCCTCCTCCTCCTGTTCTTGATAGAACCGTTTGTATATCTGCAATGAAAAAGCTAATAGCTTCCCTTTACAGAATGTCTACAGTATATCAGGAACTTTATACAACCTATCTCATTAAATTTCCCCCAAAACCCTGAGGGTTATTGTAACCTCCACTGTACAGTTTAGGTTATTGAGAGAAGATATTGCATCTAGTAAGTGACAGAACTATAATTCAACCTTAGTTCTTTTCCAGAGCCCACATGCTTTACACTCTGCAACACTGCCCTGGGCACGAGGGCAGAAGAAGCTGACAAGTCTAGTGGGATCAGGCAAGTGGGCATCTCACCATATATAATGTAACCTGAAACATACTCTAATGAAAAAGTAAGTCCAAAGTGCATAAAATGTTTTAGGAGGTAGATGACGGAGAGAGAATTCTTGAGGTTGCTATCATGGTGGTAAGTTCAGAGAAGTTTTATTTGAGTTGGCCTTTGAACAGTGAGGTAGAATTCATGAAACAGAAAATGGAGCCAGTATTTAGAGTTGTTTATACATTTGTCTGTTTTTTTTTCTTCTATTGTCATTTTCCCTTTTAAAGATCATATTAATTTCATTCTAAATAGGAATTTTCTCTTCCTTCTCATTTGTGGTCTCTTATTTTTCCTCTTCATTCTGTGTCCCTGTGTTAACCTAATATGTCAAACCTGAAACTACTTAGTTTATAACACCAAGTTAACAGAGAAGGAAGACAATTGTTTTGCACTCCAGTTTTTCTTTCCTCTTGTTTTGTGAGAATATTCTGTAGCACTGACAAAAAAGGTAAATTCTTCTAATTAGGTATGTTGGAAAAGACACATGAAGAAGGTAAAATTCAGATGGCATGTGCTGTGGAATAATAAGACATAAAAAATTTTAAAGGACGAAAACTAATCTGGAGGGGACGGCTTGAATCAAGAAAGATTATAATGAAATTTTGGAGTGGCTAAAAATGAAACATGATTGAGGTCGATGAGGTTGGAAACAAAAAGACGGAGTATTTAACATGAATTTCTAAGTTTATTTTTTTTTAAAGATACAGTCGTATTACTGAACCGATAAATATAGATAGATTGAAAGTATATACTTGTTGTGGAAGAGTCTTCAATTATATTTCTGAGAGTCAACATATGTAGTATATATATTCCACTTGGAACCTGAAACCAGATTATTTGGTTTCAAATCCTGGTTTCCACCAGACCAGTTAGGCTACCTTGGGCAAATTATTTAACTTCTTTCTTTCTGCCTTAATGTCCTCTTTAGTAAAACAGAAATAGTAACAATAGTACTTACTCATTGGGTTACCAATAGGATTAAATGAGTTAATATACGTAAAGTATTTAGGACAGGGCTTGTCACAGAGTTAATGCTGTGTAAGTATTTACTCTTATTATCATTACAGTCATAGACACATTAAAAACATTTAGAGAGTAGAATATATGGATTTGGTGATTAATTAGATAGGGCAGGGGGATAGGATGGTTTTGTAGAGAGGAGGTCAAAGATGACTGCGAGGACTGTGCTGAGAAGATAAGTGCATAATGGTACCTATTCATAAAATGATGAAGACTGGAGGACAAACAAGCTTGGGAGTCAAGCTCATGAACTCAGTTTGGGTTATATTGGGCATAAGGTACCTGTAAGCCATGAGGGAGCATAAGTGGAATAGGCAGTGGAAAATATATGGTTATGTTTTGTTTAGAAGTAGAGTCTCAACTAGAGATGTACTCTCAGAAAGTATATTGTAATTTAAATCATGCGATATAAGAGATCTTCCAGAGAAGGAGAAAGATATTGAGAATGACCTTAGAGGGAGGAAATTAAGTGACCTGGGATTTAGCATCAAGAGTTTGAACAAGACATGGCATTATATCTTTAGCAATAACATAGACTCTGGCACAGCTAGCATGGATTTATTTATGGAAATACTTCATAGAGCTTTAAATTCTAATGTTATTATTTAGAAATACTTTTTGGAGGAAATGTCTTAAAATCTATTTGTATATGATTTAATTTATATTTCCTAGCTACCTATGATTTGAGACCTACAGTTACCTTTCCACAAATGTGGTGCCTATACATCTAGTGGAGATCATGTCTTTGGGTGTAGGCAAAATAAACTGCTTTAAGGTGTTCTCATCTGTGGTCACAGTTTACCTGCAAGTGGGGCAAATGACTTGTGTAACTACCCATTTCTCACCTACCTAGGGTATTTTGAATGCTTTTTCTAAACAATTGTATGCCCTGAAGTTTAAATGAATTTTTGCTACATTGTGATCTTTTCTTGTGCTTTCCCTTAGCTGCTGATTATATTGGGAAAGTTCAGCATTAGCTAATAATATTTCTCTATGTTGTGGTACTTTCTTCTAAAGAGCTCAAGGCACTGCACACACTTTGCCTCAATTATCTGATTCTGTACTTGCACTTGTAACTATTCCTCTCATCCTATTCTTTGACTTTCAGATGCTTGTTATTCTCTTCCCAACTGCAATTTCCTTATGAATCCCTTTGCCTTGAAATTTTCCAAGACTGCTTAACAGGAGTGCCATATTTAGCTTCTAAATGTGTCTAATTCTCCTCTACAAGATTGTTCTCTTTTCACTTGGTGTCAAGGGATTGACTCAAAATAACTACCCTTTTGTTACAAAGAAAGAGGAGCAGAACCAAAGAAATTCACTAAAATGGAGGCTTCACAATCAGTTTAAAAGGGAAAGTCATAAAATGTCTGAATACCAGCAGCTTCCAAGAATGGCAGTTCTGAGGCCCTCTATTTGCTCTTTGGGAATTCCATTTGGAAGAACTGATTTGATTTATGATGTCACATTGTGTGAGAGGGAAGGCGGTTCAGTACTAGGCTTCAAGTTTAGATTGAATTCATAGAGACTAAAGCTATTATAAGGCTTACTTTTAGTATACACTTATGTAGCTTTCTTCTTTAGCACCTTGTGTCATCAATGTGTCATTTATCATACACTTTGATTCTTACACACATGTTTTGTCTCCCTTACTAGATTTAAAATATCTTCTTTTAAGACAACTTCTGTTTGTTTCTCTAATAGCCTGATATACCTTTTAAAAATCTATCAAATGAATAAATATTAATTATGGAGCACCAAATCTCTGTTTTTACTTTCAAAATCAGAACTAATCCAGGTAATTTTAATAAAGAGATCTAGAAAAAGCACCATCATAGTTTGTTCCTCTAGGCATGCCTTTTAAAGTGGGTTAAAAGTAACTTTTTACTTACCACACCTTTCTCACCAACAAAGGGACTCCTGAAGTCACAATATGAATAATTATTTGTAATGTTTCTCTACTGGCATTGATGGGCTAATGTTGTTGCTGATAATAAACATAACAGTGGTTTGTATTGATGGAGAGCTTTCTGTAGTTTAGATCCTGGATCATAGTAGGAACTCAGTAAATATTTGTTGAAAAAATATATACAAGGTAGCTTATTAAGTGCTTTGTAGACATGTTCTCATTTAAGTTTCAATAAATTTGTGAAGAATAAAGTACAGTTTTTATCCTCATTTCTCACTTTAGGAAAATAAAGCTCAGTGAGGTTAAGTATATTGCCTAAGGTCACATAGCTGGTGACAGAGATGACTCCATGAAATATCTGGTGTGACTCTTACCACAAAAATCATAGAATCTAGTTGAATCATGCATAAAGGCAGAGTGCTCCCTAACTTCAATGCCTTCTCAGTCACAGATCCAGGGAAATTGATATGAATCTTATTTCAATCCTATCCAGGCCTTTTGGGAAGCAAACCAGGTGATTTACTGTTCAGTTCCAATGGGAACAAAATCAAACGAGGGAGAAAACTAGAGAAGAAACTGAAGCTATAGAATAAAATCAGACTGAGAGCATAATAGGCAGTGTAATACATCTCTCCATTCTACTTTATCTACAGTGAAAATATTAAAGGACTTGTCACCTAAATCATGAAAATTATTTCTATCATGACTAACATACAGAATCTGTCAAATTCTTTTCTTAGATTAGGTTATAAGCCACATGCTGTGACCTAAGGCAGCTTGAGGGTTTATTACAATTTGTTTTTTGTCCCTGTCTAAATAAATATGCTAGTTCTTCCAAAGAAGCACTTGATTTGTTATTCTGGCCTAATCTTTTTTAGACTGTTATTCTCCAAAAGGATCTAGCTTTATAAAGGTGATTTTCTGCTCTTTTGTTTGTTTGTTTGAGGTTTCTGGGTATCACTTGATATTACTTGAATTCTTAAAAATATGTGTTTGATATGTGTATATGATCTTAACATCTCATATATATTTAATTGACAGTTTGTCATTATGTTGCTAGACATAAAATATTTCATTGAACACTTGATTCTTCCAATTAATTGATGCAAATAAATCCATAATCAAAAGAATTTGATGAAAAATAATTACTAGATGGTCATTTTTTCCAGTTAACAAAAAAGAGAGGTAAAAATTGGAGCCACAAAGATGCCAAATTAACTTTATCTGAAAAAGTATAGCACAATATATTCTCAATTTATAATCCATGGTAATTGGTTATGGCTATTACTTGTCATTGCATTGCAGATCCTTTGATAGTGGGAAGTCTTAGAGGTCATTTATTTCAACTTTAAAATTTTATAGATGAAGAAATTATAAAAGGCAAATGCTAACAATCACGTAGATAATAATTGGTAGAACAGGATTTGAATCTGGGTCTTTGGATGGCTGATATTCCTTGGAATATTAAATTCTTACATATTACACACGTGTTACATTATTAGTAATTTGGTTAAGAAAATAGTGGCATGACTGAATTTCTCTATGAAATTCTCCTATGGTAAGAGAAGTCTCTTGAGGTATCATATTCTTCTGGCCAACTAGGAAACTCTAAGTATAGATAGAGTTACCAAAATAATGTGGCTGTAAAGAGTTGTTTATTGAGTGCCTAGTTTGTGCTGTACTTGTGCTATGTCCCATAATGTCACCATAAAAATGCTATATAATCAAACAGCCATAGGTTTTCAGTGGGTTTGAATTGTTCTTGACTATCCAGTAAGAAAACAACTAGGTCTTTGAAAAGACTTCCTACGCAGGTAATATGGGTGACTGTGGGAAACCCATAGTATTTTAAATCTGCGGATATTGTTATATCTAATGTTATCCCTCACACACTAAGGTTGGTATACAGTCAGGAAAACTAGAAACTTGGAGATTTCTGCAGTTTTTTGCATAAGCCAAAAGGGAAGAATTCAAATCAATTATCCCTGAAAAATAACTCTCATGGGAATACAAACGCATTGTTGTTTGGAAAAATCAAACCAACCAAACCAACCAAACCAAACCAGCAGACAAAAAGAGGATTAAACCTGGAGCAAACTGTTAAAGGTATAGAATGAATCCAGAATTTGAGTGGGTCAGGGAACTTTCAAAGTCATAAAGTAAGTTGTTCTGTGGTTCGGTTGCTTCTCTAGCTGAGTTCTTTGGCTGTGGATTTCCATAAATGATACTTTCATTCTCAGAATGCTTTAGTTGTACTTAGAGCAAAAGGTACTGAGAGATTTACATTCTGGCCCTAACTCTTGGGATCATATACATTCATTCAAGAAATATGGATTGAGCACCTACTAAGTCTCTTGAACTATGTTAATCACAAGGGTTAAAAAACTATATAAAAGGGCTTCCCTGGTGGAGCAGTGGTTGACAGTCTGCCTGCCGATGCAGGGGACATGGGTTCATGCCCCGGTCCGGGAGGATCCCACATGCTGCGGAGCGGCTGGGCCCGTGAGCCATGGCTGCTGAGCCTGCGCTTCCTCCGCGGCGGGAGAGGCCACAACAGTGAGAGGCCTGTGGTACCGCAAAAAAACCCAAAAAAACAAAAAAAACAAAAAACTATATAAAAGAGGATCCCTGCCTTTAAGGAAATTGTAGTCTACTAAAAGACCCTCACTCAAGTGAATCAACAAAGACAGTGGCAGACGATTAGTATCATGGAAGAGTATTCTCTAAGTATGGACAAAATTTCTGGGAGAAAGCAATTATGAAAGTGAGTTTTGTAGTATAAGCAGGAGTTTACTAAGTGAAAGAAGTGCAAAAGGGTATTATTGGCATAGAGAATAGAGCACATAAAGACAAAGGAATATAAAACACATTTGTGAAATTCTAAGTAGTCTCTATGACTGTGTGCATCATTAATTTATTTACCAAACTTTTTTTTGAATACCTGTCATGTGCAAGGTAAATTTTAGGCTCTTAGCTATGGCTGTGTTCAAGACAGTTACATTTCCTGCTTACATTCTAGAGTAAAGAGGCCCACAATGAACAGATATTATATAGATGGTAATGAGTAGGTTGACAGAAAACAAAGCAGAGAAAGGGAGATAGAAACCACCAAGGCATGGAAGGGGTGGGGTGAATTGCTATGTTGTATAGAGTGGTCAGGAAGGCCTCTTGGATAAAGTGACATTATCCAAGATAGATACCCAAAAGAAATAAGGAAGAAAGCAGATATCTGGAAAGAGCTTCTCAGGGCCAGGGAAGAACAAGTACAATGACTGAGAAACAGAATCATGCTTAGTGCATTTGAGCAAGGAAGCCCAGGGGTCTAGAGCTGAATGAGGAAAGAGGTGATGAATGAGATGCTGAGTGAATGAGGAGGAGAATGGCAGAAAATGAGGTGAGATGGAGAGCAGTGGGGCCTGGCCACAATCAATTTTAAGGATTTTTGCTTTTATTCTCAGAGATATGGAAGTCTATCAGAAGGTTTTAAGTGAAGGAGAATCAATGATCTGAATTATGTGTTTTAAATGATTGTGCTGGCTGCTATGTTGAGAATAGACTATAGGTGCAGAGTGGAAACAGAGAGTCCAGGTACAAGGTTTTTCAACAACCCAGGAAAGTGATGATGGTGTGTTACTCAGGTGGTAGCAGTGGAGGTATTAATAAATATTTTGAAGATAAAGGCAACAGGATTTCCTGGTAGATTGGACATGGAGTGTGAGAAAAAAACAAAAGTCAGGAGTGATCCTGTTGTTTTGGTGTGAGCAGTTGGAAAAATGATGAAGCTGTTTACTGGAATGAGAATGATGGGAGGAACAGGTGCGAGCAGGAGGGGGTGGTGCATAGAAACCACGTTCAGTCAACCCTCATATATATGCAGGTTCCACACCTGTGGATTCAACCAACCTCAGATCAAAGAATATTTGGAAAAAAATATTCCAGAAACTTCCAAAAAGCAAAACTTGATTTTGCCATGTGCTGGCAACTACTTATACAGCATTTACATTGTATTAGGTATTATAAGTAATCGAGAGGTGATCTAAAGTTTTGGGAAGATATGTATAGGTTATATGCACATACTACACCATTTTATATAAAAGACTTGAGCATATGTGGATCTTGGGGGTCCAGGAACCACAGGCAGATACCAAGGGAAAACTGTATTTTGTTTGAGATATGCTATTTTTGAGATGACTATTAGAGATCCAAGTGAAAATGAAGGAACTATTTAATATTTGAGTCTGAAGTTTAGGGAAAATTTTAAGGCTAGATATTTAAATTTAGAACACATCAGCCTTTAGATGGTATTTATGTTTATGGAACATATTTTAGTGAAAAGCATTGTGGTATTACATGCTCTGGAGCCAGATTGGCCCTGAACATTATCTGTGCAACCTTGGGCAGCTAACTTATCTGTGCTTCAGTTTCTTCTTTTACAAAATAGGAAGATAATAATCGTAAGGCTGTTGGGAAGTTTAATTAGATTGTTACTTATGAAGCACTTGAAAAGCAGTGTCTGGCACAGAATAATTGCTCAAAAATATAAGATGCATTTATTATATGTAGGAGTTATGGCATGAGATGAATATAGTGGGACAATATTTTTAAATTATTAAAATGATTTCTCTTTAATTTCCCTTAAATAATTGCACCTTGTACTTTCTCCATGCAATGTATTAAGAACATGATGCCCAAAATAAATAAATCATTGTTTAGCTCTGAGATATAAAGCCAATTTTTTTGAGTTTCTGGTGACACCATGGCTTTGTAAACTAAGATTTGGTGGAAGAGAAAGGGATTTGTACATTCCAAAGCTTCTCTTTATAAATTAAAAATAAAATTCTAGAAGGTATGAAAGTAGAGTTACACTATAAGCCATTTTCAGAGAGGATATAGGATTAAATGTCTTAAGTTGGAATAACTGCCTGGCTCAGGGGATCTACAGTGCCAGCTAGATGTAAGGTGAAGACCTAGGCAACAAGGAAGGTGGCTGAGTGCCTTGGGAGCAATTATCTGGCATTGCCCATGCCAAGATCAAGGCTGATTATTTATACCAGCTGTAGACACTCCAGTGGATATTAGAGGGACAGAAATCAATGCCCAAATACTAGATGAAATGGAGCAGCAAAAGAAGACAGTTTCAGGATCAAACACTCCTATGCCCCTCCATGATGGTATATCTTCTCTCTTCATCCAAGTCCATTTTGGACTAGATTGTAAATTATCCTAATATTTCCCTGAAAGAGACTGATTTAAACTGGATTACACTAATTTATTAAGTCTTAAAATATTTTTTTAGTATCAGTGGAAGGGAGGTGCCAAAGCAGAATAATGCTTTTATTGAAAATAAAGGAGATTATGATTTTGGTGTATCACAGTTGTAGTGTATACATAGTTACATCATTAGACAAGACAAGGAGGATAAGAGGAATGTATACAAAGATAATGATTTTGGGCTATTTTCTGAACCATTAAAAATAACCATTTGAGAAAGATATCTCAGATTGAAGTGTAGGAGAAGGACTGGAAAAAGAAATTGATGATAGAGATAAGAGATCTGATATTGGGTGGTATATGTTTATCTAGAGTAAACATCATTTTTTTTTTTTTTTCGGTACGCGGGCCTCTCACTGTTGTGGCCTCTCCCGTTGCAGAGCACGGGCTCCGGACGCGCAGGCTCAGCGGCCATGGCTCATGGGCCTAGCCGCTCTGCGGCACGTGGGATCTTCCCAGACCGGGCACGAACCCCTGTCCCCTGCATCGGCAGGCGGACTCTCAACCACTGCGCCACCAGGGAAGCCCTAAATATCATTTTTGAGCCTCTCTTCCAGTTAAGGTAGCTAAGGGTGATTTTAGTAGAAGTAGTATGCTTAATCAATGGGGAGCATCCTTAAAGGGAGGATCTGCTCCCCTTCCTCTTTGCTGCTTCCTTCAAAATAGATAATGACTGAAGCTCTGGCAAACATCTTGGACTGTGAAATAACCTTAGGGGAAGGAAGCCATGTACATCTGAACAACAAATTAGGGTAAACTCTAGATGCCTTACATTTTGGAATGTTCTAACATCCCTTGATGACTGCCTCCAGTTTTTGAACAACTTCCTTATTGTTTCAGTCATTCTTAATTTGAGGGTTTTTTTTCTATTTCTTACAAAGAATCCTAGCTAATAAAATATGTATTGGAGAAAATTTAGAAGATACAGAGAAGTATATGAAATAACATGTAAACTATGTATAATTTTACCATAAAGTATCTGTTGTTAATATTTCTGGTTTTTTTTAACTTAGTCTCAGTCCTTTTTTCCCCTAAACTTTTGTAAATATATATGTTTTAACCCTCTACTTAAAATCATTGATACAGCCATTAAAAAACAAAACAAAACAGTGGTGTGGTCATCATTACCAGGTATTACCAGGTATTTCTATTTTTTTTTGCCTTCATGGCAGGATTGAACTTCTTTGCACCCTACTATTGGGTGGGACTACACGTCCAGTTCTGGCCAATTAGTTGTAAGCAGAAGTGACCTGTGCTGTTTTGCGGTCAAGCATTTTATTGTCAATTTGAGTCCTTTCAGAGCTTTCTTTGCTCTCTGCCACAGAAACCTACAATGTCCCAGATAGTTACAGCTTTGTCAGGCTAGATCACAAAGTGGGCAAGGTCTCCAGTTTAACTGTGGTGATATTTAGTGAGGATAAGAAGTAAAAATCTATAGCTTTCAGCCTCTGAGATTTGGGTGTTTGTTACTCAGCATAAACTAGCTTATCCTGACTGATATGACAATCATGATAAATGATAATCTATAATATAGGTGTATTAATCAGAGTTCTCCAGAAAACAGAACCAATAAGATGAACATAGATATAGATAAGAGAAGATTTAATATAGGAATTGGCTCTCATGTGATTATGGAGGCCAATAAGTCCCAGGATCTGCCTTCTGCAAACTGGAAAACCAGAAAAGCCTGTGGTACAATTCAGTCTGAGTCCAAAGGGCTGAGAATATGGAGGGACAGGAGTCCTTAAGGCATAATAACCAGTCGGAGTCTGAGGCCCTAGATCCATGAACACCAATATCCAAGGGCAGTAGAAGATGGATGTCTCAGCTCAATCAAAGAGAGTACCCCTTTCCTCTGCCTTTTGTTCTATTTAAGCCCTCATCTAATTGGATAATGAGCACCTGCATTCGTAAAGTTATTGACTCAGTCTACTGATTCAAGTGCTATCTCTTTCAGAGACATCCTCGCAGACATACCCAGAAATAGTGTTTTACCAGCTGTCTGGACATCTTTTAGCCCAGTCAAGTTGACACATAAAGTTTACTATTACAATAGGTGAAGTGCTAATTAGTATAAATTCTAAAATAAATTCCAGATAAGAATTATTCCACACAACTTGCCTCTTTGCTGCTGGAATCTAGCTCTTTGGTTCCTCAGTCACACTGTGCTCTACTCTGTATCATTGCTCTCAAGCATACTACTGACTTGTTCTGGAACATTTGTCCCAGTCCTCCCTACCCTGTGCTTCAGCTGATCCTTGAGGTCTCAATTTAAATATTATTTACTCAAGTCCACAACACGGGGTAAGCTGGGATGAAGTGAGAGAGTGGCATGGACTTATACATACTACCAAATGTAAAATAGATGGCTAGTGGGAAGCAGCCGCAAAGCACAGGGAGATCAGCTCAGTACTTTGTGACCACCTAGAGGGGTGGGAGGGAGATGCAAGAGGGAGGATATATGTCTATGTATAGCTGATTCACTTAGTTATAAAGCAGAAACTAACACACCATTGTAAAGCAATTATACTCCAATAAAAATGTTAAAAAAATAAAAATAAATATCATTTACTTATCAAACCTTTCTCTGGCTCCTAGGTTCTGGCTGCTTTTAATAGTCTCCCTTGATACCACATACTTTCTCTACTTAGTTACTACAATGGTAATTAAGTTATCATGTAATTAAGTATTTAACTCTTTATCTTACCCTAAAGTATAAACTTTATGAGGGTAGGAACTACAGGTAGCTCTTCTTTTCAGAAGATCGCTTTACACTACTTCGCATTTACGAAAGACCTACGTTAGTACCTGTTTTTGATAACAGAAAGAAATACGAAGAGGATTTTCACTTTTAGGAAAAAAGGGGAAAATTGAATATAGTGTTTAGTGTTTGTTTAGCAGCGAGCCTATCTGTTATAGAGGCAGTGCTCATGCTGAGCAGTGAGAGTGGCACTGCCAAGCTCCTTCCCCGGGAACTACACTCAGCATCTCAGTATCAAGCCACAGAAGCTTAGAACTGTGTCTGTGTTTTAGCTTCATTTGTTTTGTTCATTTATTAGCAAGATAGGCCCTATAGTAATTGCTTGTTCAATTTATGCCATTTCAGTTTACAAAAGATTTCATAGGAATGCTTTACTTTCAGGTAGTGGGGAAAACCTGTGTATATTTTTCTTGCTTCTTTATCCCTAATTTCTAGAACAGAGAATAAACATGAGAGTTTAAAACAAAACATCTTTCATCAAATCTAAGTTTACTAAGCATTTCTCCTTTTTAGAAAGACTTTGTCTCTTTTTTTTCTTTCTTTTGAATTTCTAAATTATAATATCCTTTATATTTGGACTAAAATTACCTTTTAGGAAAAGGTGAACTTATTCAGTCTGGGAAAAATAATGATACACTAGGGAAAGAGGATATGAAAAACAAGTTTTATATTTACCTGAAGAAATGTGAAAATAAACATGATGCTAGTCCTATAATATCAGTTTTATTGGTAGATACTTAAAATGTTATATTGTTGCTTTTAGAAACCAAGGATGATTTGCTTTCAAAGAGTAACCAATAAACTTTTAGGGTAAATGAAAACCTGAATCACATATGTAGTATTGACATATTAAATGAAAGAACCCTTGATTATTTTACAAGTTATATAGACATAATTGCAGATCTTATGAGAAGTGTCTCATTTTTACAAGCCACAGTCTGAATTTTAAAATATCAGTACAACAAAAGTAGAGTAGCCAGATAACTTATCCTAGCTCTATAAATTTCTGTTATATTTGGTAGGTGGTTTCCAATGCTTACAGGGTTTAAAAAATATATTTTAGCTTCAAGACAGATGACAATAACTTAACAATTGGCATGCCGATCTAGTGATTTCTACCTTTATGTCACTGGCCTGAACAGTGTCAGATATTTTAAGTTCAAATCCAAGAATAGCAAAGAGGTTAATACTTTCAACTGCAATCTTTGCCATATAAAATAAAATTGAGGTTGTGAGTAAGGAAGGAAGGGGGAAGTAGTTATTGGGCAAACACTTATCTATGTTTGCTGCAATATCTCAATAAATGATAATTATCAAAATAATAATAGCAAATATTATTAAACCTTTTTATAGGTGAGGAAGCCAGACTGATTGAATGGTTAAGTGACTTGTCTTAGGTCACAGAGCTAATGGATGCTATAGCCACACCAGTTTTTGAACCCGGCAGTCTGCCTCCAGACTGTGCTCTAAACTATTTTACTAAAAAAGTTCAAAAGTGCATGAATAGTCTTAAAGCACATGCACGCACATTTGTATATTTTAGGGCTAAAGATCACACTTTAGCTGGTGTCAAGAATGTAAAGCTCTTTGGGAAAAGCCATTACATGTTTTTATTTACTTTTTTAACTCTTTAAAAGTCTCTCTTAAATTATTTTAAAGAACAAATTTTTAACTGAAATAATGAAATGAAGGGCACATGGAATCAAATTGAAAATATAGTAATATTCACAGATGCAGTATGAAAATACAAAATGGATGCAATAAAAAGAAAGTCTTTCTCTTACCCTAGACTCCAAGTTTCTGGAGGCAATCACTGTTCTGTAGAGACAGTTATTATTCCCCTATATCCAAACTTGCTTTCTTCCTTTAAATAACTGACCATCTAACTTTACCTGGCCACATGGGTGCTTGGCTCAACACTATTCTTTCTAGCCTTCCTTATAGCTAGGTGTGGGCATATGACTAAACCCCACCCAATGGGATATTAGTGGTGTGATGTGTGTAAATTCCAAATTATGTCTTTTAAAAGGGAACATGATTTACAGTCTGTTTTTTCTCCTTTCATGGGCTATAAAGTGACTGAAGTGGCGGTGTCCACCTAAATTATGCAGACAGTGGCAAATGGAATTGTTCCTGGATTAACGAGAATTCACCCATCTCCTATCTTTAGCTCAGCTCTGGACTGTTATTCAGGAGAGAATAAATTTTTCCCCTCTTTGAGTTAATGCACAGACTAATTTTCTGGAACAAAGGTTCACCAAAATAAAAATAACATTTCTTTTGTCACTAATTCCTAAACTTACTTCTTAGTTCATTTGAGAAAGACTAATGATAATATATAAATAAATGTTTTGGCTTCATAAATATCTTGGAATTTTCTAAGCCTTAAATTTCCAGCAGGAAACACTGTTGATCAGATTTCTCATATGTCAACACTCTTTATTAAGTGATAAGGTTTATTTTAACATGTTCTTTTCTCAAAGATAAAATGTGAAGAAGCAAAAGTTAATAAATTTGATTGATTTTGATTTTCTGGAAAGAAGTCTGCCTTTAATGCTTTTAGGGTGGATATAATGTAGACACTATATAAAGACTGGGCACTGATTTTTTTTTTAATCTTTGTACATAGAACAATCAAAGGTTCTTATATTATCTAAGTGAAGAGGACAAATTGGCTTTGTGGGTTGTGTGTGTGTGTGTGTGTGTGTGTGTGTGTGTGTGTGTGTGTGTGTGTGTGTGTGTGTGTGTCTGTGTGAGTTTTTTGTATATATTTTAATATTAAGTGACCAAAACAAGACAAATACCTCCAAACTGAGAATTTGTTTCTTCTTCTTTTAGTCAGTTTTATTAATACAGTTCTGGAGATTAGTTTTCAGTTCAGATGAGTTTTAAAACAGCAAATTGAGTGACAGAATTTGAATTGGTTAGAATCCCATTTGTTACTAAGCTGACTTCCAAGCCAGTTGGTCTTGCCTTCTACTATTTCCCACTTTTCTATGCAGAGAGAATGCAAACACTTTTTCTTAACGTTCTCTGAGATTCTGCATGAACTCCACAGAAAACAAGGAGGAATGTAAAACAGGGATCAAAATATGTTCAATATCTTTTTATGTACCTTTTTATTTCCTTTCATCTCTGTTTCTTTAAAGTTTTCATTACATGAGTTAGTGTTTATTTTTGTAGTGGATGCAATTGTTTTTCATATACAACCAAATACCTTTCAGAAAGGAAAAAAACTAGTTCAAGGTCAGTGCAGGATTATAAAGACTAATTAAAGAAACCATAAGGAAAACAAGAACCTAAAGGCACATGGCTGTTTTATCCTAGTTCAGAGGATGAAAATCTCTTTTAGTTTCTCTTTTAGTGTTTGTTCTTTTTATAATTTACTAAAATTGATTGGCAAGGCTGGTTGAGAAAGTAAGATTAAACTCCTTTTTTATTTTCCTATGGGTTCATATTTATTAGAGAGTAAAATGTGTATACTTCATGAGCATAATAGAGAATATTCCATAGCTCCAGAATATGTTATTTAGAACTGAGTCATTTTTCACACCCCCTGATACTGCTGGTAGTTGAGCATATAAAACTGAGGGAGGGAAGTCAGTCACATTGAAGCTTCTGAAGCAAATGTCAGTCTCAAATTTTGAAGAGTTACTTCATGTGTTTTAAACATGGTTTTAAAAAAAGGAAATATAAAAAGATCTCAACAGTCTTTCTACGTACATTTTGGCTCAAAGTATGGAAATTTCTGGGTGAGTTTAAATACTCTTAATGACTTTTACCCTTCTTTTGCCATGTAGAAACATGAACCTATTATAAAGCTTCCGCCTGGTTTCCACTGAAGTCAGAAGGCTACCATCTTTATCCAGAGGTTTTTTTTTTATAGGGTAAGAAGTTAACCTGCCACATTCATCATCTCCACCATCTGCTCATCTCTGCCTCTCTCCCCTGTGACCACTGCCACCACTGCCCACCGTGCCCCGCAGCATTCCTTAGAGCTTTTAAGTGCGTTTAAGAGAGCCGTTTGCTTATAGATCAAAAGTTAGCAATAGTGTACATTAGTGAGTAAAGGAGTTTTCTGTAATTTATTTCTCTCTCTCTTGTTCTCTGTATTTTCTGTAATTTGTCTGTCATACATCTCTTACTATAGTGCCTCCATTTCTCAGTTTTTCTCACTGGGAGTTCTACTGGCAATTTGGGTGAGACAGCGCTCTATTTAAGTGCAGAATGTTGCTTCTCTATTTTTGACATTTAGCAACCCTGGCTCCCACTCACTAAATGTTGTAGCACTTCCTAGCCATTGTGAAAAGCAAAAACATTTCCTCACATTTCCAGTACCTTCTAGGAAGCTAAGTTACCAGCTTTTGTTGAGGACCATTGTTAGACTAAAGCTCCACAAGGATACTGGTAGGATATATGTATTTCTTCTATTCAAGCACTAATGTCTACTCTGTGGGTAGTATTGTGACAGATGTGGAAGCATATAAAAGTCAAGACTTGCAAACAAGACAATCAGTGAACAAACTGGGGCTCCCAGTTTATTCACACTGTAATAATTCTCACATGAAATAAATATATAGGTTTTAAAATCATCTGCAGTTGCTCTGGTTTTCCATGAGAGCTGTAATCAGATAACAGAAAGAACAGAAAGAAATTCAATTTCATTTTATGATATCACTGTAATCAACAATGTCAGTGACTTTCTGTATAACCCAAACTTTTCTTAGATGCTTCAGGAAAAACACTCAGTCTTTTTAGATTTGCTCCATTGCCACGAAGTGCTTGTATATATATGGAAAGGAAGGCTGATGACATCAACTTGGCAGCAGAGAAGATGAAGCCCTCTGATCATCCTGTTGCTCTTTAGATAGTCTTTGTAGGTCTGCTCCTCAGACTGATTCCTGCTACATTGCAACTGACTGTTTTTAGCTATTTGGATAAACATGTAATCCTCCAGGTGAAGCTCAGGGCTCTGGCACCATTGGTCTTTGAGCTTGAAGTCCCCGCAAGAGATAGCCTCTTTTCTCTGGGTCTAGGGAGTATTTTTTTAACGTTCTTTTTTCCACGTATGCAAAGACTTGGTCTCTACACATAGGCCATGGAAAGACAGAAGGACTGTTTCAGTTTTACCTGTCTACCTACCTTGCAATACTGCCTTAGTTCTGATGCCTGGGTGCTGGGTTGGAAATGTCAGTGTGCAAACTTGTAGAGGTTTACACTCTCACCTTGCTAGTACCTGTGTATTCTTGGCCACCTCTGTACTTCCCTGGAGTTTCTAAGTGTTACCCTTCTCCTACATCTTACCCCAAATTCCTTGGGACTGCAAGGGGTGGGAAATTTCCTCCTTCCTCTTCCTTTCTAGACCATCCTTATATAAATTGTGAAGTGTGCCAAGCATCTGTTTCAACAGGATTTGAAACATATTTTTTGCTGTAATATTTTATTTTGAGCAAAAGCAGATGAATATTAACTATTTTTTCTATTTCTTTTCCTCTTACTGGTATTAGTAAGCTTATCCCTGGACAAATGGCTACATTTGACTTTTAGAGGAGAAACTTGTATTAGGGAAATGCATATATATGCAGATGTATATATGGAAACTTGTGTATAGAGAAAAGCATACAGATTTATTTTTATGTTATTAGCAACGTGTAACAGCCATGTATGTATATAATTATGTATCATTGAGTAGATCAAGTGTTATCTGTGGGACTTATGGAATATGGGAAAATTAAATCTGACATATAAGTATGGTATAGAATCTGATACATAGGTATGGTGTGAATGTAAAAGGAGAGAGATGGCACAATTACCACTGCATATGTATATTTGCATTTCTGATAACATAATTTTAAACTGCCTGAAGAGTAACTATTTATATAAAGGGGTATAAAGGCACAAAACTAACCATAAGTGCTAACTATAACTAACTATAAGTGCCTTTTTAATTCTCTCCCCAAAATGTCATAGAAACTCTTTACAAACATGTCAAAATAAGAAAGACAAGATATAAAACTAAGGAAGACTTTCTGCTCTTTGTAGTAATTATTTTACTATTGTTATTAAAAAACATTCTTTTCTAATTATTCGGTGGTTTTGTTGTATGCTAGTGCTTACTAGAGGAAGTGTGGTGCCCAAAGGTTTATAAGATTTTTTAAGAGAGAAAAGTTAAAATTGGAAAAAATATTTAGTTCTCCAAATAACTTACTTTCTCCTCTGCAAATTGGAAAAAGGTGATCCTCATTCAGTTTTAACCTCTCTAGAGTTTGTGAATTATTAGGGTTTCCAGAGAATAGATTGACAGCCGCTAAGATTGTAGTCTGTCCTCAGCAATTGCTTATTTTAAATTAAAGAACATTGTTGCTTTGTTTTCTTTTTTCCACTTAATTTGGTAATAACCCTGTAAAAAATAATGTTTATTTTTAGCCATCAATTTAGATGTAAATTGTGGTTTAGGAAATACAATTTTTTTCAAGAATTTTCCATAGGTATGTTTTTTATTTACCTGTTTATAATCTGAGGTATTACATATTAAAAGTATTATGTATTTTCAGGACTATTACCACATTTCAGATTTTTCCTCATTAACTCATAAAGTTTAACTGGATCATGTTAAGAAGGGATATGTGATAGGCAGAATAATGTCTTCCTAAAGAAGTCCATGTTCTAATAACCTACACCTGTGTACATATTAAGTTACATAGAGTAGGGGAATTAAAGCTACTATTCATCTGACTTTGAGGTGGGGAGATTATTCTGGATTCTGTGGGTTGTCCCAGTGTAATCACAGAGGTCCTTAAATGTGTAAAAGGGGCAAGAGAGTGGTGCTTTGTGAGAAAGACTTGACAGGCAATTGCTGGCTTTGAAACTGAAGAAGAAAACAAAACAAGGAATGTGAGCAGCCTCTAGAAGCTGAAAAAGGCAAGAAAATGGAGCCTACAGTCTCCAGAAAGGAATGCAGCCCTGCCCAAACCTTGATTTTTACCACAGCAGGGTCCATTTTGAATTCCTGACCTCCACAACTGTAAAATGATAAATTTGTGTGATTTTAAGCCATTGAGTTTTTGAAATTTGCTACAGCAACAGTAGAACCTAATAGTGTGTTATTCAAGTAAGAATATTTGACTTGTGTAGGTATCTAAAACTGAGTTGCAGTTCTTCCTTTTTGTTGAGTAACTTTGAGCAATTTATTAAAATTCTGTAATGACATATATCCTCACTTCTAAAATGGGAAAGGTAACTATTACCTTTCAGGATATAAAAGTAAGTAAAATAATATATGCTTTTTGTCTTAAAATTTGAGATAAGTGTTAAACACTTAATGTAGGCTAGATACGATTTTATAGACTCTGGAAATCAAAATTATTAAGAAAAAAGAAAGCCTCAGGTTTTAAGGGATTTATATTCTAATCTAGAAGACAGACAATAGAATGAACAAATCAAAATAGAAGATGATATTATTATCTTAGAAATAATAGCAAATCCTTGGGGGAATGCCAAGAGACGTACCAAAAAAATCATTTGGGAGGTTATATCTGAGATGGATCTTGAAAGATGAATAAAATTTTGCAAAATGAATGTTAATATATCTGGAATATCATCACTCCATCTTAAGGCTGAATTTTAGTTTGCAGTATATTTTTAATAATGTTAAGAAAATATTCATTTATTTCTTAAAGTATTTTTAAAAATCAGGAATAGTTTTAAATTTTATCCAAAAAATTTTGGTATCTGTTGAAATAATTAAAGATTATTTCTCCTTCTAGAGAAAAAGGAACACTCCTGCACTGTTGGTGGCAATGTAAATTGATACAGCCACTGTGGAGAACAGTATGGAGGTTCCTTAAAAAACTAAAAATAGAACTACTATATGACCCAGCAATCCCACTACTGGGCATATACCCTGAGAAAACCATAATTCACAAAAAGACATGTACCACAATATTCATTGCAACACTATTTACGAAAGCCAGGACTTGGAATCAACCTAAATGTACATCAAGAGATGAATGGATAGGGCTTCCCTGGTGGCGCAGTGATTGAGAGTCTGCCTGCCAATGCAGGGGACATGGGTTCGTGCCCCGGTCTGGGAATATCCTACATGCCGCGGAGTGGCTGGGCCTGTGAGCCATGGCCGCTGAGCCTGCGCGTCCGGAGCCTGTGCTCCGCAACGGGAGAGGCCACAGCAGTGAGAGGCCTGCGCACCACAAAAAAAAAAAAAAAAAAAAGATGAATGGATAAAGAAGATGTGGCACATATGTGCAATGGAGTATTACTCAACCATAAAAAGGAACAAAATGGTTATTTATAGTGAGGTGGATGGACCTAGAGTCTGTCATACAGAGTGAAGTAAGTCAGAAAGAGAAAAACAAATACCATATGCTAATGCATATACATAGAATCTAAAAAAATGGTACTGATGAACCTAGTGGCAGGGCAGGAATAAAGATACAGATGTAGAGAACGGACTTGAGGACATGGGGAGGGGGAAGGGTAAGCTGGGACAAAGAGAGTGACATGGACATATATACACTACCAAATGTAAAACAGATAGCTAGTGGGAAGCAGCTGCATAGCATAGGGAGATCAGCTTGGTGCTTTGTGACAACCTAGAGGGGTAGGATAGGGAGAGTGGGAGGGAGGCTCAAGGGCTATATGTATACATACATGCCCATACATATATAGGCATGTATGTATACATATAGCTGATTCACTTTGTTGTACAGCAGGAACTAACAAAACATTGTAAAGCAATTATACTCCAGTAAAGATGTAAAAAAATAAAAAGGTTATTTCTCCTAGTATAGCAATTCTGGGGTGAACCTCTGTGCAATTTACAAACAGTATATTGCTTAATTCTTGTAAAGTTTTTTTCTTTTAAAACAGTATTGAGTTATATTTTACCACAAGTAAAATGTATCCATTTTAAGTGCAAATTTTGATCAATCTAACTAGAGGGTTATCAATTTTATAAATCTTTTCAAAGAACCAGCTTTAGGTGTCATTGATTTTTCTCTATTGTTTGTCCATATTCTATTATATTGATTTCAGCTCTGACCTTTATTATTTCCTTTCTTTTACTTATTAAGTTTCAATTTTGCTCTTCATCTTCTAGCTTCTTAGATAATTTATTTTAGATCTTCCTTTGTAAAACAAATATTTAAAGTTATATATACTCCTCTAAATACTGCTTTAGCTGTATCTCACAGATTTTTGATATCTTGTATTTTTATTACTATTCAGTTGATAATATTTTATAATTTCCCTTATTATTTATTTGTTAACCATGATTTGTTATCAAGGTATTGTTTAATTTACAAAAACTAGGAATTGTCCAAGTATTGTTTTTCCTCAATACTTATTTTAGAATATACATACAGTAAAACTTGTTTTGGTGTACAGTTCTATGAGTTTTGCCAAATGCTTGGAGCCATGTAAATATCACCATCAAGCTACAGAACAATTTCATCACCCTCCCCAAATTCCCTTGTGCTTACCCTTTGTACTCAATATCTCTCTCCACTCCTACCGTTTTTTTCTGTTGATACAGCTTTGCAATTTGAGAATTCAAGATGAATTTTGGCTTTGGTTCTCTGCTAGTTACTGCCTTTTTACTTTCATCCAAGACTCAGTTACCAAGATGAGAAAATACCTTGACTGCAATTTTGGTATCAGTTTAATACTCTAGTGTACAGCCATATCTTGTTTTTTACCCCTGACTCTTTCCCCTGTTATCTCCAATCTGCCAACCATTCGATTTTTTAAAAATTTTGGTTATTTTATGTTTCAGTTCCAAAATTTCCATTTGGTTCTTTTTTATACTTACTATTTCCATGATAAGACATTCTGTTTTCCCAATCATTTCAAGACTGATCATTCTTATTTATTGGAGCATGGATATAATAGCTGTTTTAAAGTTTAAAGTCTTTGAAAATTCCAATATCTTTGTTGTCTCGGGGTTGGTATGTGCTGATTGTCTTTTTCTTTGACATACATTGAAATTTCCTGATTCTTTGTATATATATTGAATAGTTTTGGATTGTATTCTATACACTTTGAATTTTGTTATGTGAATCTGGATCTTGTTTAAATCCTCTGGAGAATATAGATTTTGCTTTTCTTCTTATTTTAACATGCATTTGACCCAGCTAAGTTCAGGTTGCAAGTCCTTACCTACCTTCTGTAAACTGTTAGTTCAATGTCAGTTTACTTTTCAAAATCTTTCAACGGTAATTGCGTCTATCTGTTTGCTATCTTGTGGCTAGTCTTGGATCCGGGAAGTATTTTATCCCATAGTTATGTTCTTAAAACTTTGTTGTGCTCCTTAGGGTCAGTTCCACCCAGGTATAGCTCAAGGCTGAGCCCAAGAATTCATCTATAATTTTACAGATTCACTTTCTTGAGGTTTTTCTCCACCTAATATCCCCTACATCTTTTGGCCACTAGGTACTCCTTTTCTTGGTCTTCTGGCTAGAAAGTCAGGGCTTTAGTTTACCTACTTTGTCATACACTTCTTGAAGCTATATCTGCATCTGAGGCCATGAGGAGATGTAAATGGGAATAAGCAATGGGATTTCTCAGATGCTCTTGAGATCACAATTCTACTGGTCTAAGAGAAGGATTTCCACTCTTTGTGGTGGTTTGTGCTTGTCCAGAAACCGCTGCCATTTCTATTAGCATTGCCATGAGATTTCCTGGTTGTTGGGCTATGAGAGACAGGAAGAAACAAAAAATCCAGGGTTTTTTCTCCCTCTCCTTTTTCCACTCTTAGTATCCTTTGTTTTTTTTTTTCCTTTCTGTCTTTTGACAAGAAATATAGGGCTTCACTTGGGATTCTTTCTGTCTTTACCTGGTATGCATTTCCAGCTTTTGTGCTGCCTTTGAGTTCAGGCTGGGAGATATTTGAGAAGGAAAAAACTAACTTCTGGTTCAGTGACACTTTGAGTTCTGGTTTCCTTTACTAGTCCACTTGCTACAATTTACCTTTCAGAATCTTAACATAGATATTCCATGAACTGTCTCCTGAGTTTTAGTTGTATTCAAGGGCATTGTAAGGGTAGAAAGTACTTTATTATGACCAGAACTGGAACCTGAAGTCATTTAAAAAGACTTAGTGAAGAGAGGCAGTGATAAAGAGGAGAGGCAGTAAACTCATAGAAAAAAGATGAAAAGGAAGCTGGAAATGCTAAGAAAATAAAGAAGAAAGAAGTAAGCAATTACAGAAATAAAAAACATTATCAGAAGATATTACCTTTTCTATAAATAGGTTAAATTTAGCATCTTCAAGGAACTAAGGTTGAAAGGACTGATAAAGGGGTAAAAGAACATTGAAGAACTTGAAGGACACTATGTGGTAGCTATAGTTGTACACTAGTTTGAATTTACATTATCAGTAGTAAGAGGGAGTACTATAAGGAAAAATGGAGGTTTTGTGTGGGCAAGTAGAGGCGAGAACTTGTGAAATCAGGATATGTTTTTATTAAAGTGATTCCGTCTTTACTGCCCAGTGAGGTCTATGAAAAGTTTGATTATAGAAAGGACATATCAAATGGAATTTTGAAGACAGACTTATTCTATTAATAATGTGTTGAGAAATAGTAAAAGTAGATATAAAATTAGAAATGAATGCAGAAATTTGGCTGCTGACTAAATGATTTACAATACCAATGGATGTTTATTTATTAGTTGTAGCAGAAGGTACAGTAAGGCATAGTACATTACTTTAATTCAAATTAGCAAAAGTCTTAAAGATATTTGGTTCATTAAGTACCAGTAGAGTTGGGATTATTTCAAGATGGTGGAGTAGAAGGACATGCACTCACATCTTCTTGTAAGAGCACCAGAATCACAACTAACTGCTGAACTGTCACCAACAGGAAGACACTGGAACTCACCAGACACATCCAAAGACAAAGGAGAAGCCGCAATGAGATGGTAGGAGGGGTGCAGTCACAATAAAATCAAATCCTGTAACCGCTGGGTGGGTGACTCACAAACTGGAGAACAGTTATACCACGGAAGTTCACCCTCTGGAGTGAAGGTTCTGAGACCCATGTCAGGCTTCCCAACCTGGGGGTCCGGCAACGGGAGGAGGAATTCCTAGAGAATCAGACTTTGAAGGCTAGCGGGATTTGATTGCAGGATTTCAACAGGACTGGAGGAAACAGAGACTGCACTCTTGAGAGGGCACACACAAAGTAGTGTGCACATCAGGACTGAGGGGGAAGGAGCAGTGACCCCATAGGAGACTGAACCAGACCTACCTGCTAGTGTTGGAGGGTCTCCTGCAGAGGTGGCGGGTGGCTGTTGCTCACCATGGGGACAAGGACACTGAGCAGAAGTTCTGGGAAGTACTCCTTGGCGTGAGCCCTCTTGGAGTCTGCCATTAGCCACACCAAAGAGCCCATAGTCTCCAGTGCTGCGTTGCCTCAGGCCAGACAACCAACAGGGAGGGAACTCAGGTCCATCCATCAGTTGACAAGTGGATTAAAGTTTTACTGAGCTCTGCCCACAAAAGCAACACCCAGCTCTACCCACCACCAGTCCCTTCCATCAGGAAGCTGGCACAAGCCTCTCAGATAGCCTCATCCACCAGAGGACAGACAGCAGAAGCAAGAAGAACTACAGTTCCGCAGCCTGTGGAATGAAAACCACATTCACAGAAAGATAACAAAATGAAAAGGCAGAGGACTATGTACCAGATGAAGGAACAAGATAAAACTTCAGAAAAACAACTAAATAAAGTGGAGGTAGGCAACCTTCCAGAAAAAGAATTCAGAATAATGATAGTGAAGATGATCCAGGACCTTGGAAAAAGAATGGAGGCAAAGATTGAGAAGATGCAAGAAATGTTTAACAAAGACCTAGAAGAATTAAAGAACAAACACCTAGAAGAATTAAAGAACAAGCAAACAGAGATGAACAATACAATAACTGAAATGAAAACTACACTAGAAGGAATCAATAGCAGAATAACTGAGTCAGAAGAATGGATAAGTGACCTGGAAGACAGAATGGTGGAATTCATGGCTGTGGAACAGAATAAAGAATGAAAAGAGGCAGTAGAAGGAGGTCCGCGAGCTGCGTGGGCTTGTGCCTAGGCGCCTGTGGTTCGGGGCCTTGTTCTGGCACCAGGGGCGCCGGGTTGGTGACTTTGGCACTCTTGGCATTAGGTGGGCGGCATCTTGGGGGTCACATGAGCCAGTGGCATCATGCCCACGAGCGCTGTGGTCAGGGTCACGGATTTTCTGGATGTTCGTCGGCCAAGAGGAAGGGTGGAAAGCACATCCTGGAAAGGTGGAAAGACTATCTCCCAGTTGGACAGCAGATGCCTGGGACTCGTTTCATTGCTTTCAAAGTTCCTTTAAAAAAGAGTTTTGAAAAGAATCTTGCTCCAGAAGAATGTTTTCCCCCTTGGATCTTTTTAAACAAAATCCAAGAACAGAATGAAGAACTTGGGCTGATTATTGACTTAACATATACTTGCCCCAATTATAAGCCAGAGGACTTACCAGAAACTATTCCTTATTTAAGAATTTGTACAATTGGGCATCAGATGCCAGGTGATGACACTATTTTTAAATTCCAATGTGCTGTTAATGGGTTTTTGAAAGAAAATAAAGATAATGACAGACTTATTGGTGTCCACTGTACCCATGGTTTAAACAGGACTGGCTACCTCATATGCAGGACAAGCCTTGATCTTGCATTCTTACCCTCATGGATGTTACTTCCTGTCAACTTCCAGCAGCAGGAGTCTTCTTTTCAGTGCTTGATGCTTCACAAAATAGACTCTGCCCATTGGAAGCAAATACCAGAGAGCTAGGTGACAGAGCTGGTTGCAAACCTTTCCTCTTCCAGCCTTTGGTTGCAATTCGTTTGCCCATACTTTGCTACCTCTAGTTCCTTGGGCCACACAGGTATCCTGCCGTCCAGCTCTTTTATATGTGAGAGACATTCTGAACACTGTCCCTTTTTCTTTGCACAGAAGTATATACAGTGTGGCAGTTACTGTAATCTCCTCGCCCTTGCAAACAGCCACTCTAGAATCTTGGACCTCTAGGATTCTCTGTCTTGCATGCTTGGGTGCAAGACCAAGCAAAATGAAGAAGAGAATAATTAGAGAAAGAAGAGGACATTCATGGAGAATTGGGAGTAGATAAGGTGAAAGGGCACAGGAGAAAAGAGATTCATGTAGATTTTTTGGTTTCTGTGGGAAACAAGTTGACACACTTTGGCCTCATTTTGTATTACCAGAACAGATAGTTATAGATATATTTAAGTAGCTAGATAGTGCAGCAACTGCCATGAATTCTGTACACTAAAGAGAACAGTCTTACATATATTTTTCATTTTGTTTTATGTCATATTACCTTATTAATAGCATTCACTGGTATGTTTGTAGAATACAGATTTTTGCTCTGGTTTTATCTACATGGTTATTTCCTTGTCATATTTTTAAGGACTCCAACATTGTAAGACATATTGCATGTTTTTCTCTTGACGATTGTTTATCTTGAAGCATCATGAACTAACTTGACCTGTTGGATTTTGTGGAGAAACTTTAAAAAGGGTCTGTGAAAAAGGCATTGTGGTGAGTCGCATTATGCGCCCAAGAGTAAGGAGCAGATATCTGCCATCAGCCCAACTTGGCCTGGATTGCCTCTGTTTTAGTTCCCCTGGTTAGTGCTTTGCTCCCTAACCACTCTTGTGACTGTGATAATGTGAGTAAGGGCTGAGTTGCTAATGATTTATATGTGAGGTAAGCTGGTTTGAGGGAGGAAATCTATGGATCTAGTCATTTTCCTTGGTGGTAAGCTTTCGGGGGTGCAAAGATTGATCTTTCTGAGGACTTTTCTAGTACCAGGAAGATATTCCATAGATGGGACCTCCAAAGACACACATTTAATTTTTAGGCCTGTTTTTCCTATTATGAGATATGAGTTTTTTCACTGATGGGGATGATGCTTATCTGAGAAGAGATTGTGAAAGGTGTTGTAGTATAGAGATGTGGCTTAAGCTTTTAAGTTTTCTTCAAGGTTTTTCCCCTAAGCTTCATATTTCAGATGGCCTACTTACATGATACTAGTATGTGATGTGAGGCTAACAACTTACCAAATACCTGCAAGCCAGATCAGTGTCTCTTTTCTCTATATTTCCATGGAAATCAAGGGACCCATAGCTGCTGCAGGTTAGGGTGGGTGGTGTGAGATTGGGGGAAGTGTGGTAAGACAAATTTTGGTATCAGTAAAATGTTTATATATTAAAATATTCAGTTCCAACATTCAATTCTATTTAGGCAAACCCTTAGTTAGGGTTTTCCTGCTTCCGAGCCTATGCAACTTATTTTCTCTCCCTAGTTCCAGCCATTTAACTTTAGGTTGCAGGCTCAGCATCATCTTAACCTATGAAAGAATCTTACATGTAGGAGGAAGAAACTAAAGAGCTCTATTTCAACACTTAGGAACATCAAGCCCTATCCTGACCTAAACCTTTATTCTTTTTTTTTGTGGTACGCGGGCCTCTCACTGTTGTGGCCTCTCCCGTAGCGGAGCACAGGCTCTGGATGCGCAGGCTCAGCGGCCATGGCTCACGGGCCGAGCTGCTCCATGGCATGTAGGATCTTCCCGGACCGGGGCATGAACCCGTGTCCCCTGCATCGGCAGGAGGACTCTCAACCACTGCACCACCAGGGAAGCCCCTAAACCTTTATTCTTATAGTTAGGGTATTGTCTTGTCACATATATCCACTTCCTGCATTTTGAACCCAACAGGTTAACTGAGACATGTCTTGGTGTAACATACCCAGTTCATCTACCCCTGAGGCTGTCCTTAATTCTTCCCATTGTCACATTTTGATTTAATTAAATACTGGAATCCCGCAAACCCTTGCATGGTACCTGAGGCCCTATCAGATACTGGTAGATTTTGTTAGTGTCAAATACTTAGCTGTATGATTCTCCAAATATCCCTCTTCCTATATTTTCCATCCCAGCATACTACATACCCATTAAGGCATTGTTTTATCTCATGTTGGACCCACTCCCATCTAGAGGCCTACTCTTTGCTAGTGCCCATACTTTCTGGAAACCCTGTTATGGCCAGGTCTGGCATTTTTTCTGTTCCCACCCAAAGCCTGTATCTTTTAGCAAGCTGGAATTATAAGACCAACATAGATTTTCTAGTTTCTGATAGATTTATGTCACAATTTGTACATTGTCATGTCTGTAGATATTTGTATCATTTGTACTTTTTGGCCATTATCTGCCTATTGGATATTTTTCATAATTGCAAAAGAATATTTTATGATTTAGCACCAAATTGAATGTGCCTAATTGTAAGTTTGTAAACTATGTTGTGCTAACTTGTATCTTTTCTTTATCCAAATAGTAATTTACTACTATTGTCACTTTTTTTTTTTTTGCGATATGCGGGCCTCTCACTGGTGTGGCCTCTCCCATTGTGGAGCACAGGCTCCAGACGCGCAGGCGAAGTGGCCATGGCTCACGGGCCTAGCCGCTCCGTGGCATGTGGGATCTTCCCGGACCGGGGCACGAACCGTGTCCCCTGCATCGGCAGGCGGACTCTCAACCACTGCACCACCAGGGAAGCCCTGTCCCATTTTTAATTATGTGGAAGTTTTCAGAATTGTAAATAAATGCTTGTGGATTTAAAAAAAAAAAGAATGAAAAGAAATGAAGACAGCCTAAAAGACCTCAGGGACAACATTAGACACACCAACATTAACATTATAGGGGTTCCAGAAGGAGAAGAGAGAAAGGACCAAGAAAATATTTGAAGAGATTATGGTCAAAAACTTCCCTAACATGGGAAAGGAAGTAGCCACCCAAGTCCAGGAAGCGTAGAGAGTTCCAGGCAGTATAAACCCAAGGAGAAACATGCTGAAACACATAGTAATCAAATTGACAAAAATTAAAGACAAAGAAGAATTATTAAAAGTGACAAGGGAAAAACAACAGATAACATACAAGGGAACTCCCATAAGGTTAACAGTGGATTTCTCAGCAGAAACTCTACAAGCCAGAAGGGAGTGGCATGATATATTTAAAGTGATGAAAGGGAAGAACCTACAACCAAGGTTACTCTACCCAGCAAGGATCTCATTCAGATTTGACAGAGAAATCAAAAGCTTTACAGACAAGCAAAAGCTAAGAGAATTCAGCACCACCAAACCAGCTCTACAACAAATGCTAAAGGAACTTCTCTGAATGGGAAACAAAAGACAAGGAAAGGACCTACAAAAACAAACCAAAAACAATTAGCAAAATGGTAATAGGAACATACATATCAATAATTACCTTAAATGTGAATGGATTAAATGCTCCAACCAAAAGATAACAGGGTCACTGAATGGATACAAAAAAACAGCCATGTATATGCTGTCTATAAACTGACTTCAGACCTAGGGACACATACAGACTGAAAGTGAGAGGATGGAAAAAGATATTTCATGCAAATGAAAATCAAAAGAAAGCTGGAGTAGCAATACTCATATCAGATAAAATAGACTTTAAACTAAACAATGTTACAAGAGACAAGGAAGGACACTACATAATGATCAAGGGATCAAACCAAGAAGAAGATATAACAATTGTAAATATCTATGCACCCAACATAGGAGCACCTCAGTACATAAGGTAAATGCTAACAGCTATAAAAGAGGAAATCAACAGTAACATAATAATAGTTGGGGAATTTTAACACCTCACTTACACCAAATGACAGATCATCCAGACAGAAAAGTAATAAGGAAACACAAGCTTTAAATGACACAGTAGAACAGATAGATTCAATTCATATTTATAGGACATGCCACCCAAAAAGATCAGATTACATTTTCTTGTTAAGGGCACGCATCTTGGGTCACAAATCAAGCCTTGGTAAATTTAAGAAAATTGAAATCATATCCAGCATCTTTTTCTGACCACAACACTATGAAATTAGAAATAAACTATAGGGAAAAAAATGTAAAAATCACAAACATATCGCTGATAAATGATACGTTACTAAATAAACAAGAGATCACTGAGGAAATCAAAGAGGAAATCAGAAAATACCTAGAGACAAATGACAATGAAAACACGACGATCCAAAACCTATGAGATGCAGCAAAAGCAGTTCTAAGAGGGAAGTTTATAGCAATACAGTCGTACCTCAAGAAACAAGAAAAATCTCAAATAAACAATCTAACCTTACACCTAAAGGAACTAGAGAAAGAAGAACAAACAAAACCCAATGTTAGTAGAAGGAAAGAAGTCATAAAGATCAGAGCATAAATAAGTGAAATAGAAACAAAGAAAATAGTAGCAAAGATCAATAAAACTAAAGGCTGATTCTTTGAGAAGGTAAAATTGATTCCAGACTCATCAAGAAAAAGAGGGAGAGAACTCAAATCAGTGAAATTAGAAATGAAGAAGGAGAAGTTACAGTGGACACCGCAGAAATACAAAACATCATAGGAGACTACTAAAAGCAACTCTTTGTCAATAAAATGGACAACCTGGAAGAAATGGACACATTTTTGGACAGGTATAACCTTCCAAGACTGAACCGGGAAGAAATAGAAAATATGAACAGACCAATCACAAGTAATGAAATTGAAACTGTGATTAAAAATCTTTCAACAAACAAAAGTCCAGGACCAGATGGCTTCACAGGTGAATTCTATCAAACATTTAGAGAAGACCTAACACCCATCCTTCTCAAACTCTTCCAAAAACTTGCAGAGGAAGGAACACTCCCAGACTCATTCTATGAGGCCACCATCACCCTGATAAGAAAACCAGACAAAGATACTAGAAAAAAAATTACAGACCAATATCACTGATGAATATAGATGCAAAAATCCTAAACAAAATATTAGCAAACAGAATTCAACAACACATTAAAAGGATCATACACCATGATCAAGTGGAGTTTATCCCAGTAATGCAAGGCTTCTTCAATATATGCAAATCAGTCAATGTGATATACCATATTAACAAAGAATAAAAACCATATGATCATCTCAATAGATACAGAAAAAGCTTTTGACAAAATTCAACACCCATTTATGATAAAAACTCTCCAGAAAGTGGGCATAGAGGGAAACAACTTCAACATAATAAAGGCTGTATATGACAGACCCACAGCAAACATCATTCTCAAAGGTGAGAAACTGAAAGCATTTCCTCTAAGACAGGAACAAGACAAGGATGTCCACTTTGCCACTATTATTCAACATGGTTTTGGAAGTCCTAGCCATGGCAATCAGAGAAGAAAAAGAAATAAAAGGAATTCAAATTGGAAAAGAAGAAGTAGAACTGTCACTGTTTGCAGATGACATGATACTAGGCATAGGTAACCCTAAAGATACCACCAGAAAACTACTAGAGCTAATCAATGAATATGGTAAAGGAGCAGGATAAAAAATTAATGTACAGAAATCTCTTGCATACTGATACACTAACAACAAAAGATCAGAAAGAAATTAAGGAAACAATCTCATTCACCATTCCAACAAAAAGAATAAAATACCTAGGAATAAACCTACCTAAGGAGGTAAAAACCTATACTCAGAAAACTATAAGACATTGATGAAAGAAATCAAAGATGACACAAAGTGATGGAGAGATATACCATGCTCCTGGATTGGAAGAATCAGTATTGTGAAAATGACTGTAGTGCCCAAAGCAATCTACAGATTCAGTGCAATCCCTATCAAATTACCAATGGCATTTTTTACAGAACTAGAACAAAAAATCTTAAAATATGTATGGAGACACAGAAGACCCTGAGTAGCCAAAGCAATCTTGAGGGGAAAAAAACAGAGCTGGAGGAATCAGACTCCCTGACTTCAGACTATACTACAAAGCTACAGTAATCAAGACAATATGGTACTGGCACAAAAACAGAAATATAGATCAGTGGAACAAGATAGAAAGCCCAGAGATAAACCCACGCACTATGGTCAACTAATCTATGACAAAGGAGGCAAGGATATACAGTGGAGAAAAGACAGCCTCTTCAATAAGTGGTGCTGGGAAAACTGGACAGCTACATGTAAAAGAATGAAATTAGAACACTCCCTAACACCATACACAAAAATAAACTCAAAATGGATTAAAGACCTAAATATAAAAATGGACACTATAAAACTCTTAGAGGAAAACATAGGAAGAACACTCTTTGACATAAATCACAGCAAGATCTTTTTTGACCCACCTCCTAGAGAAATGGAAATAAAAACAAAAAAATAAACAAGTGGAACCTAATGAAACTTAAAAGCTTTTGCACAGCAAACTATAAACAAGATGAAAAGACAACCCTCAGAATGGGAGAAAAGATTTGCAAACGAATCAATGGAGAAAGGATTAATCTGCAAAATATATAAATAGCTCATGCCGCTCAATATTAAAAAAGCAAAGAACCCCATCAAAAAATGGACAGAAGACCTAAATAGACATTTCTCCAAAGAAGACATACAGATGGCCAAGAGGCACATGAAAAGCTGCTCAACATAACTAATTTTTAGAGAAATGCAAATCAAAACTACAATGAGGTATCACCTCACACGAGTTAGAATGGGCATTATCAGAAAATCTACAAACAACAAGTGCTGGAAATGTTGTGGAGAAAAGGGAACCCTCTTGCGCTGTTGGTGGGAATGTAAATTGATACAGCCACTGTGGAAAACAGCATGGAGGTTCCTTAAAAAACTAAAAATAGAACTACCATACGACCCAGCAATCCCACTACTGGGCATATACCCTGAGAAAACTATAATTCAAAAGGACACATGCACCCCAGTGTTCATTGCAGCACTATTTACAATAGCCAGATCATGGAAGCAACCTAAATGCCCATGGACAGACAAATGGATAAAGAAGATGTGGTACATATATACAAGGCAATATTACTTAGCCATTAAAAAGGAATGAAATGGGGTCATTTGTAGAGACCTGGATGGACCTAGAGACTGTCATACAGAGTGAAGTAAGTCAGAAAGAGAAAAATACCATATATTAATGCATATATGTGGAATCTAGAAAAATGGTACAGATGAACCAGTCTGCAAGGAAGAAATAGAGACACAGATGTAGAAAACAAACGTATGGACACCAAGGGGGGAAAGCGGGGTTGGGTGGTGGTGGTGGTGGGATGAATTGGGAGATTGGGATTGACACATATACACCAATATGTATAAAATAGGTAACTAATAAGAACCTTCTGTATAAAAGTAAATAAATAAAATTAAATTTAAAAAAAGAGTCCCAATAGAGTTGATACATATTTTTAAAAAGGAATAATGTGCAAAAAGAAATCTATAGCTTCATTAGTCTTGGCCATTATTTCTTATTCTTGGGCACAAGAGAGTATTTATAATCATGCTGGAGGGCTGAGACTAAGCACAATAAAGGGTTTTTTTTCTTTACAATATTACCAGAATTAGAATGCAATCTAACAATTATTAATTGCAAACAAAATGAATTCTGTTTTGAGTAATCATGGTGTTTCTGTTCTTGGTACTTTATAGTTGTTTTTAGGATCTTATTCCTATTTTTTCTTTTAGACTTTTAAATCTGGATTTTCTTTTTCTGTGCATCTTGTTTAATTTTTATTCATCTCTACTGTACTGATTTAACTAAATCCACACAGATTTAAATAGTCTTCTTTCTTTTTCCAGATGGTTTTTTTTTCTCAGACCTGTTTCTTGCTTTTTCAATCCTCTTATTGGAACCACTCTTAATGTATTTTATTTTATGCTTCCCACCCCCACCCCATTTTTTTGTTCCTGGCAAACTATCTCTTGTTTTTAGAAATAAAATAGCTTGTAGGGTCATATTAACTATCACACATTGACTTTTGGACGAATGACATAATGACACTTTAAGATTTCAATGTAAAATCATCTAGCAGTTGGGATGGAATTAATCTTTAGAGAGTTCTCTATGTGTTTGTTTCAGTTATTTATGGAATCTGATCATGTTTGACTTAAATATATGCATTTTAGTCATATATTAGTGAAAAGTAAGATATAAACTTGAATTACCATGAGATAGAAAGTTAGAATGGATTACTAATAAGACAGAAAGGAGATAAATTTATCTGTATGTCTAAACTCTTGGCTCCCATCAGAATCAATGATCATTTACCAGAATTAATTTCTTTTTAATTGTTTCATCTAACATATTAGTTTGGTATTGGCTTGGGTCTTCCACACACAGATTGGAAATGTCCAACCATCACAGTTCCAATAAACTTCAATTTTAGTGTTGTTTATTGAGCAATAAAATCCTAATATGATCTAGGATGAGTCACAAATCAATAGGAGACAGATGGGTGTATTTCATTGTGGCTCTGACTTGGATTTTATTTAATGCAAAAATAATACTGAACACTGAAGACACACACATACATACATACAGACACACACACACACACACACACACACACACACACACACAGCACTTCTCTGTCCCAGGTTAATGACTTAATTTAGGGATCTAAAGGAAATATTCAGATTTGAAACATTACCTTATATAATTAGTTTAGTACTGATAAATTGATTTGCCCAACCGAAAAAAAAGTATGTAGGAATTTAGGAACCCTTTCTAAGACTTAGGTTACCTTGGTTCTAATTCCTACTCTGTTATGAATTACTCCATTTTGTAACTTTTGTCGAGTAAGTTATATCATCTCCCTTGGTCTTGCTTTTTACATGTTTAAAATGAGTTTGTGTTATATAATTTCTGTGGTTAAATACCCATCTCTAATATTCTATAATTCTGTAAAACATGTTATCAAATGTTTGAGGGAATTTTTTTAAAACATGTTTTTTGAGAAGGGCATATATTTCAGTTTTCATTTCATATCCCAGTTTAATATTCTTATTGATTAAGTAATTCTGCACCCAGGAAAATATACCTACTAGCCGATAGCTCGGGTGCAGCAATTCTGGGGATTAGCCCAATGAAGTTATGGCAACATTTAATATTATTTTATAAAATGAACAGGAGATGCAATTTTTCCCATACCATTGAAGGCAGGACTTCTATCTAGACTATTTGACTTGGTTTAATTCTGTGATAGCCAGAACAATGGCCCCATAAAGATGTCCACATTCTAATCCCCAGAACCTGTGAGTATGTTAACCTCTGTTTCAAAAGCCATTGTGCAGCTGTAACTAAGGTTTCGGACCTTAAGATGGGAAAATTATCCTGCATTATCTGGGTGGGCCCAATCTGATCACATGAAACCTTGAAAGCAGAGAATCTTTCCTAACTGGTCAGAGGGAGATGTGACTACAGAAGAATGGTCTGAGAGATATCAATACAATATGGAAAGGATTTAATCCACTGCAGGCTTGCTTTGAAGAGAGGAGGAGGGCCATGAACCAAGGAATGTGTTTCACATCGAATTTGGAAAAAGCAGGAAAATGGATTATCTGCGAGAGGCTCCAGAAATAAATATAGCCCTACTGACACTGATTTTAGTCCAGTGAAATCTGTATAGGTCTTCTGACCTATAGAACTGTAAGATAACATATTTACATTGCTTAAACTGATAAATATGTGGTGATTTGATGTAACAGCAAGTGAATACTAATACACACACCATGTGTATATAGGCTGCTAAAGTTATTTGTATCAAGTAAAGAGAAGGAGGTATGGTGGATTGGGAACAGTTTTTGCCTCCTCAAATTTAGTAAACATGGGACCCAGAAAACTGATGCATTTTGAAAGCTGAACTCGGAAACAGTAATACAACAAATCATAATTTAATTTCACAGAGGACAATTTCTCCTGACCTCCACGATAAAATGATCACACATAATGCACCATGAAGGATGATCCTCCCAGTTCTCCTTTCCTACTTTTCATAGGTGTTCATCTGCTTACATTTCATGCACAGAGTTCCTTTACCAGTTCCTTTACCCTCTGCATCTAATCATAAATACATTTTTGCAGTTAGAATATGGCCAATAGACCCTTCTTTTCAGTAGTGCTGAAGAAATATTGAGCCTCTGGACCAGAGGCAGAATGAGTAATCCTGGCCAGTTGTCCTAATGTTTTCTAATGTAAATTCTGCAGATCAGTTAGCTCAAATGAAGGCATTCTCTAACATCAGGGTCATCAATCACTTTCTTTTTGTAACTCATAGTTGGCAGAACATGACTAGATTTTAAGGAAGGATATTGATGTTACAAAGCAAATTGAATGGGAGACAGTTCACACTCATCAAAATGATTTGTTATCAGAAGTTTTAGTTGGTTAGTAAAGCTATTCAACAAGCTATTTTAGAGCAAACATAATATTTGGGAGTGAGGTAATCAAACTAATTTATTATGAAAATGGGGACATTTGGAGGGGTAAAGTTGGCATTACTAATAATCTTTTTGCTAGTGTGGAAGGCAAATCAGGATATACAGTGATATTAGTAATGTGAAATTCCAACTTTATTAACAAGTTTTATATAAAACAATAATTCACTCATAAAAATGGGAAATATGTCAAACTTCAATAGTCTAAATCTTCTTTAACAAAAACCCCTAAATACTTGGCACATACCACCAATCTTATTTCAACAAATTACTATTGAGGATGAGGATTGAGGCTTAAGTCAGGAGGCTTGAGTTTCACCAACCTGCTTTGTGTCTTTTGCCTGCAAATGTCCATTAAATTTTCCTTTACATGAAAAAATAGATATTTGCTGATATTTAAATTCTCTTTGAGTATTGATATAAGTTTATGTAGAATCAGTATTGGGAGATCTTTTGTACTTCTTATAATAATCACTTATACTGTGGTTTTCTATGAGGGTAGTTCCTTTCCCTTGAAAATTTGTTGGGACAACATTCATTGTTCTAATTATTAGAGGTGGCACTGCTGGCATTTAATGGGTGGCTCTTGGGATGCCAGATACCTTTAGTGCTCAAGAAACCTAGATGATAAATTGTATTTCTTCCCTCACAACTTCAGAATGTTCCACATGATAGTAATGTACACGAAACACCTGTTTATAATTTTTGATCTGAGAAACAAACCCATTTTATATATAAATGCAAAATAATTTTGCATAGTTTAAAGATAAGTGATTTTCAGGAATTCTACTATTGTGAAAATTTGGGAAAGTTGTATTTTATTTTGTTCTTTGCCTGGAGTTAGTAATCATTTTAAAAAAGTATGTCACTCTTCGCAGTGCTGCTCATGATATTACAATATACTGAGTCACTGTGCATCTGTAGCTTCCCAGTGATTCTACTAATATAGTATAGTTATGCCCAAACATTTATATTGAAATACATAATATTTTAAAATATATTAATTTATATCATAATTACATTGCTTTTTTAAAAGTTATGTGTGTAGATAGACTGTATTATCCATGAATTTCATTTTAGGAGAGTAAAAATTTCTTTTATAAAGGGGCATTGAGTCTGACAGGGTTGAGAACTACAGCATTAAGGAATAGCATTTTAGTGGTGAGAGAAAATTTAGAATTCAGCCTACATAGTGGATGAAGCAGTGGATTAAGCTTTGAAGACCTGAGTCTTAATTACAGTTCTGACTTTAGTCTGATTACTTTTGCAAATTATAGTTTGCTCATGTGTAAATTTTAAAAGTTGGAATGACTTGAAGTGGAGGGAATCGACTTTTCTGTATTGCTCTTAATCCAAGATAAATAGCTAGAAAATACATGAAAATAGAACATTAATTAGCATATATAAGAATCCTCAAATAATTAGAGCTGTACAAAAATAAAATTGGCATACATTTAAGATATTTCAAGCTATATGTCTGGTTATTCATTTGCTCTGGGTAGTATGTTGGGAGGAGGACGGATTCAATAAAGGCTACTCAACCAGAGAAGCATGTCAAAATCATCATTGGGGCTTTTATAAATCAAGTACCATGGACTTGGTAGCATGTAGATACTTCTAGAGTTTTGTGTATGATTTTGGTACCCACTCCAGATTGAAAACAAATGAGTTAGATTATCTCCAATATTTTCTTCAGCTATAAAATTATTTCCTACCACTGTATGTAGAGTTATCTCTAAACTTATAAATCTTGTTGTAGAGGTAGACTAGAAATAAATAACTCACCGAATAGTATTTAATACATATATCTCATGCAATTGCCAGACCTAGTTTTTATTCCGCAGGAATTCTCTAATCATCTCAGAAGATGTCTTGATATTTAAATTTTCTTTAAAAATTATGTGATATAATGCTTTAAGAAAAAGGCCTATATATGAAATCTTAGAAGATTTAGGATGTTTTTCTAGTCTGAGTTAAAAGTCAGAATTCACTGATATGACCAAGAATCCAAAAAAGATACTGAAGCTTATGGAGTTCCATTATTAGGCCTTGCTCTTTAATTTTACCATTTAGTCTATGAACTGGTCTTTCTGATATTTGTAGCCCTGATCAGCTCAGCTCACAATGAAACCACTCTGTAATTCCATGACGCCAAGTCTCTTGGGCCATTGCTTACTCTTTTATTAAGTATGTCCTGGTCTTATTTTAGATTTTTTGAAAAGTAAACTGAAGCTACCCAAGGATTACTAGTTTGGGGGTTGTAACAAGGTCACGTTAGCAATATTATTTGAATCTTATTGGCTACTGTTTGTGTGATAATAGGAATCTAGTCCCCGTTTCAGAGTTCCATGTTCTCTCAAGTAATTTGGGGGATCCCTAGGGCATGAAACACATTCTGCAAAGTGAATCTGAGCCACTGCTCACTCCTGAAGTGCTTCACTCTTTTTTTTTCTTCATTCTCTATCTTTAAGCCTTTTACTCACCTTGGCTCATTGTGCCTGATACCTTCTTCACATAGGATATTGATTTGTGATTGGAAGGAGGAGGCATTCTTCAGTCTCCTCTGGCAATTTAGCTTCTTTGGATGCACATCCTTTCTGTTAGACATCACTGTGATATCAAAGTCCAGATGAGGATATGACTACATGATTCTATCCAGGAGGCTCTTCAGCCTTCCTGTAAATCAAAGTGTATATGGGTTGAGCAGTACCCCTTAACAACATTCAGCAGATAGATCCACACCTCAGATCTGCCTTGAGCGAGGATCACTTTACTCTAGCCCAGGCATATGACTTATCATTGTCAGATGGGGAAAAAAATGAGTGAAGGGTTAGAACAACTGAATTTTAGACCAGACTTTTAGACAGAGACTAACTGTGTAACTTTAAATAAATCTTGTAATTTATGTGACCTTAGTTTCTTCATCAACAATATATCAAAGGTCTGGGGTATATTATCTGTCAGTGCCTTCCATATCTCAGGGTCCATCATTTTAGGTATAGGCTCATTGACAGCAGGAAATTTATACTTCTCTCATTGTACTCATCCCAAGCTATTATAGTATTTTGTATATCTTAGGACCTTGCATGATAGAGAGATCAAAGTTCTGAACGTTTAGCTAGAGACTTCAGTTGAGTTCCAGCCCTGTTCCCGTAGAGTCCTGTAACTACAAATTATTCACTTAATTTGTTTACTTGTAACATAATGCCCTTCAAGGAGCTTTACAGCTGTGAGGGGGAAAGGTTAAGGTATTGACTATATTATTTATATGCCAATATGAGAAGGTATGTCTTGGATTTTTTTTCTTTGTTTAGCCTCTTACCTTGTCAAAGGATATCTCTCGAGGAGATTTGCTCAGGTATCGGTCTCCACTGTTTACCATCAGTGAGACATCTTCTTCCACTGAGTGGGAGAAGAGCAATTTGAAATTCTGTGTGTGAATTGGGTTTACTTAGCAAAGCTTTACCTTTTTTTCTTTTTTCCTCATTGTTTTCCCCTTGTCTCTCTATGATGCACTCAGGGGGCTTGCATTAAGCTTATGATGTCTGGCATGATTGATTGTGTTTCCAGTGGCTGGACACTTTGCTGGGAGCAGTGGTTATGTCTTGGAAAATCACCCTAATTGAATCTGAAGACACTGATGTGCATTTTCAAGTAAGAGCCTGGCTCTTGGGCGTTTCATCTAGGTCAGGCCTTATAAATTAAGTGATGATTTTTTTTTCCTTAAGTCAGTAAATAAAATTCATCAGTGGCCTCACATTGCCTTCACACTTCTGCAGATCAGCCAACCTATGAGTCAAGTAGCATTTTTATTTGCTTTAAAGCTAATGTTTGTGGTAGTTGGCAATCCATTTATTAAAGGTAGAAGATGGGAATGCAGGGAAATTCTGTTCTCAGAATTTGAGAACAATTTCTGAGATCACTGAAAAACTAGAGAAAAATGATCTTTAAATGTATGTCTCAGAAATAGTTGGAGAACATATGTTTACTATAATTTCTTTTGTACAGAGAGTAATATAGAATTTTCCAAAAGTCTCAGAGCAAAAGCAGTTTTAAAATGGGAAAAATGATGTTGTCTTTTTTATTTTATTTATTTATTCATCCACTTATTCAAAAATATTTATCAAATACCGACTGTGTCAGGCATAGGCACTACATCACTACATGGTATAGTAGGAAGCTCATGGCACTGGAAGAAGGCCAACCTGTGTCTGAATTCTGTTTTGCCACTTATAGGTAAGTGATAACACATAAGGAAAATGACCTTTAAAACATTAGGGTTCTGTTTTGTTTTGTTTTTTGGCAATTGGGGTTGGAAAAAACAAAGCAGATACTGAGAATCAGCCCACAAGAATGGTAACATTATTGGGATGATTTTAAGTACTATGAAATTTTAATATATGGTACCTGGATTATAATAGATGCTTGTATATGTTAGTCTGTTTTCACTAGTGAGAGATGAAACTGAAAAGCGTAGATTGTTCTCAGACCACAGAGGATTTTGAATGCTATGGGACTGTGTTTATATTATTAATTGATGTATACTAGTCCAGGGCCTTACTAAGCACTTGTGGGTACTTAATAATTTGTTTGTAATGAATGACAATGAATGAATAGACAGTAGAAAGTCATTGAAGATATGAGAAATCTGTTGAAGATGCTGTAGACACCTTTGGCATTGGATGGGATGTTACTCTCGGTGATCTTTATGGGAAAAGTATTTGTAAAACCAGAAGATAGGGACAGACACCACAAAAGTGTTAAGTATGGTTTATTGAGGAAGCCATAAGCAAAGAGTCATCAGGACTCCTAAGCTCTCATCCCATAAAGAGGTATGCTTGGCTGGAGTGTAGCTAGATACCCAGTGGAAGGTGCTGCAGGAGAGGGACCCTATACCTACCCTGATTTCCACTTCTTTAGAGAAGCTGGGAGAGGGAGCAGAGAGCATCTGAGCCACACTGTGATAAAAAGAACTTTTTGGTCAATGAAAGTTGAGCTTTGAACGTTGGGAACTCACACAATTGTCTAGGTTAGTTTGCCTACTAACACCAGTATTATGAGAACCCTGCAGAGCAAGAGTGCCTCTAGGCTACCTAAGAGAGAGAGGAAGCCACAGGGATTGTCCAGCAAATAGAAGGATTGTCTCTTCTTGGTGTTGATGCCATCATTTATGCTTTGAAACTGTTGCAATGACCCAGAACTCTGTATTAAGAAGGAACCTTAGATTTGTTTCTCCCTAGTCATTTTGTTAACGATTGTGTGAAAAACATTAACTACTGTGAAGAGCTGCCATTTATGGGGAATTTTTTTTTATGTAATCTGAGTTTAGATTTAGGTTAGGAAGGAGTTTTTTAGGAAGTAACAAAGTGAGGATGGACAAAGCACAGTGAATGTTGAGAAGAAATCTGAAGGTAGGATGATAGTATTAGAGATTCAGATTTTTAAAAAATTGATGTGTATATTAAGATAGAAATAAAGAACAGACAGATGTTGGCTGCCTTGAGGATGGATTTGCGTAGAGCTAGGATACCTACAAATGTTAGGAATATACAGTAGCAACTAGGAGGAGAGAGCGTTGGGATTATACATAAGCTTTCTGATTTTACCTCTTACGGTTAGCCTTCCTTATTAGGCTATTCTCTCATTAGCTGCTGCACTGAATTGGGGGAAGAAGACCTAAAACATGGATTGGAACTTCTGCATGTTGGATTTGTCCTTAGCTTGGGAGCTTCACTCCCAGTGGAAGCCCAGGAAAATGAGTGATATTTCTACATTTCCACATAATAGATTCAGGATAATCTTGGACATAATTTGTTCTCTTGGCTAACTAAAGCTAAGCAAAACCAAAATTTCTCTTTTCTCTTAATTATAAGCACTTGTATGGAAAGTTAATTTGTGTGGGTTTAATTTATTTACATATGTTTACGTTTGACTCATTAAAATGTTCCAAGAGTTGTTTTGCAACTGTTGAGCATTTTAAGTTCTTTTGAAAAATGAAAATATTCTTTTTGCCAGTTGAAAATAAATTTAGAAACCCCAAAGTTTGGGTTGTGGTATGACTAACTTCTAAATATGAGAAAAGTATTTTGTGCTGTCCACCACTACATACCAACAAATAAAAACAGAGCTCCAAAGTAAGCAATCAATCCCTTCTCTCACATGTGCACCTTCCTATCTGTACCCACACGAAACCTTTATGAAATCCATAGATTCAAGGTAAAAGTGCCACACCCACACAAAAATTGGTAAGAAAAATGCAAGATGGACATAAATTTCATTTCCATATTTGTGAACATTCAGTCACTTGTCAAACATTTATTAAATACCTACTTTGTGCAAGACATGGTATTAAAGCACCCCAAATTTGTTATGAACGATGGTCCTTGTTCTCAAAAAACTTATTATCAACCCAAACTTTAAAGAGTTACTTATTATAATGATACAAATTCATCACCCCTAAACCTTCCTGTATTATTTTTTATCCTATCATGAGCTAATAGAATTTGTCATTTGCTGAACCCTATGCTATGCTATTTGCCTAGTATGTTATATGCATCGCCTCATTAAAAGTCATATGGCCACATTTGTGGTATATGGTTTTATACCCATTTAATAGATAGAAGAAAGAGACTGAGAAATTGATGAACTTTTCAAGGCCTGTCTGACTAGAAGGCTTAATTCATTATCATTGTCCTTTTTCAAGTAGTTGGATGAATTTAACGTATCCTTAGGAGTGAGGGCTAGGTGATAGAGGATTGTAGAGGATACTTTTTCATATCTTATCTAGGGAATAGTGGTCTTTTGTAAGAAAAAAATGATAGAACAGCTTCAGTGAAACATACAAAAAAGATTCCTTACTTATAAAGCAGAGGCAGTAGGTCCATGAAACCAAATATTTAGAAGGAGAATAATGTTTAACTGCTTTGTTTGGAATATCTTAATGAACAATGTGATGGCACTGGATGATTTCTGACCACGTCAAAGGAGATTTTAGCTGACTAAACTAAATCTTTTTAATTCTGACCAGTTAATAATGGCCAGTTAAGAAATCTAAATAATTAAAATAACTTTGCTTTTACCTAAACCTTCATATAAACCACCTAATTGGCTCACTGAAGAGTGGACATTATGATTTGACAGGAAAAAATCAATCCCATTAAATTCATTATCTACCTTTTTGCCTGAAACTGGATTAAGCTGAAAAGCTGATTGATTCTGGATCAAGGATGATTTAGGCTTTAGAAGTTAGATCTCCAAACAGAGAATTTGAAATAGGCCCTAGGGAATGAGAAGAAGCTGTCACTTTTCAATAGGATTAGAGTAAAAAGTGTTAGGCGACATTGTTCTTAAGGGACTCAAATAATTTTGGCTGCCCCAAAGGGTTTTAGTCTTTGTAGTTTCATCTGTATCCTTCTTAGTAATGGTATTTATTGAAATAAATGCATGATCCTAAGTCTAGGGAATACCTGGAGTCTGCGGTTATGTTGATCTATCTTTGATTTCACTAGTTTCCCATTATGTTTTAAATCTTAAAGCATATGTATAGTATGAATAACATTGTAAAACATATTTATAATATGTATAGTGTTTTGGAAGTAAAAAATACTGCATGTCAGTCTAAGCTTATGACTATTCCAAAGGGAATTACTCTAACATTGTTGAGTTACTCAAAAGAAATTTTCTTTTATAATAGAGCAAGCAGATACCTGTCTGGTTAACATGGATTAGTGGTGCTGAGTTATTTTGTCATGTAATCATTCCATTTTGTTTGTTTGTTTTTTTGTTTTTTTTTTGCGGTACGCGGGCCTCTCACTGTTGTGGCCTCTCCAGTTGCGGAGCACAGCCTCCGGATGCGCAGGCTCAGTGGCCATGGCTCACGGGCCCAGCCGCTCCGCGGCATGTGGGATCTTCCCGGACCGGGGCACGAACCCGTGTCCCCTATATCTGCAGGCGGACTCTCAACCACTGCGCCACCAGGGAAGCCCCATTTTGTTTTTTTAAGAAAGAAATGCTCAAGAAGAAGTTTAGGAAATACAGATTTTAGTAAAAATTTTAAAAAATGGAGTCTCTTAAGAAATTAAAAATTTTCATTTACACTGATTTAACCAATTGAACTATCTACCAGCAGTAACAAAAATAATATAATTTGACATACTTACAACAAAACAAATAGTTTACTGCAACAAATAATATGGAAATGTTGCTTCCTGTATCAGTTAGAATAGGTATGTCAATGCTGTGGTAATAAACAATGCTCAATCTTAGTGGCTCAAATAACAAGGGTTAATCTTTCGCTCACACCACCTTTCCACTGTGGGTAAGTGGGAACTCTGTGTTGTAATCATTCAGGGACCCAGACTGACGGAGTACCCACTTTTTTGAAAATTGTTGATCTCCATGCCAGAGAAAAAAGGAGAGCTCTAGAAGGTCTTACACTGCTTATTAAATTCTTGACAATAAGCTTGAATTATTGCCACTAGAATAGTGGCATGCGTTACTTCTACTCACAATTCATTAGTGAAAACTCACCATTCTTCTCTCCCTCTCCTTACATACTGCTAAAATAACTAGGAGGGGAATTATACTAGCAGTCTGGAAGTGGTAAGAAATTAGTGGATGTAGAAAATTGTAACTGATGACTAATACACTCTACTTGCTACCAACTATTTGATTCATCTTCCTCCTTGCACATGAAATAAATTACTTCCTCTCCAAGAAAGATAAGAAAAAAGCACCACTCCTTCAAGCTCAAAGTTGAGATCATTAGTTGATACATGCTTATCTCTAAAGGAGGTTTGAATGTGGCTTCTCTAGATCTAGGTCCTATGAACTAGAAAGAAAAGTTTTATACCATCAAAAACTAATATACAATTGAGGAATCACAATAAATATTTCCATTCATAAAGAGAAAGATTGGGAGGTGCACAGCGATTTTACTTCTCTGCTGAATGTATAAAATCCCACTGATCAAAAATTTTAAGACCTAATGTCCTAGGAATGAAGAATGTTGCTTAATTAAGTGCTTAATCTGCTTCCTGGAGCTCTCAAATTTCATATTCTTTATGACTCTTGGCTCCAGGCTCTTGGGGTTTCCTATTTCTCTGTTATCCTCCTTGGCTACCTTTGAAAGAGCTATGGAGAATATGCTGTAGTTGGTGGCTGAGCAGGTCTCTTTGCCTGCTTCCTGCCTGTAGAAGTTTAAGGCTCAATGAGTCATTTTAGCTTTTAAGCAATTGTAGTCTCTTTTAGTCCAAACTGATGGGGGATTTTTTTCTGATTTTGTTTTTTTCTCAGAATATCAGATGCAGAAATATATTTGGCTTTTTATCTCCTTGATTCCAGTAAGAAACATGCACCAGTAGCCAAACTTACGGTTCTCTTTGTTATATCTGTTTACTTTTCTTTTTCAACTTAATTGTAGTTATCTTGAGCCTAAGAGACTTTTGGTGGGAGAATGTCATTTGTTAACATCTTTTCCAGGGGGCAATTTGTAGAACTGTTAGGATTTCTTCAATACTACATTAATTATTCAACCTGTCAATTCATTGAGAGGTATAAAAAATATCTCATCCTTACCACAGGCTGAGATTTGATTGGCCTTTGTCATCCCACATATTTTATACATTTTTAAATTATTATTTTCTTTTACAGTTGCTTTTTTCCAGTGCTACAAATCCCCCAGTTTTGGATCTGTCTTAATCTTTTTCATTCCTGCTTGCAAACTGGTCATTTTTTCCTAATTATTCTTATAATACCCTGTCAAATGCCACCAATAGCAGCCACCACACACTACTGATAATCTGTTTTTCGTGTAAAGTAACAAGTTCATTGGGTACATTATCTGCATTTCAAGTTACTACAGTTAACATTTTAACCAAATGCCATACTTTTGTATAACATAAAGTACCATCTTTCTACTCTTCCATATAATATCACTCTTTCCTCTTTACCACCTAGTCAAAACCAGTGCCATGCATTTTAGGTTTTATTAAGAGCGGTACTGTACTTCTAGGGAAATTGTTTATCAATAAGGATAACTAAGCTATTTTGATGTAAGAATCACACGCCAAATTTCGGGGCTTTTAAACAACAAAGAGTTCTCTCTCTCTCCTTTGTCTCCTTTCTCTCACTCCCCCTATCTTTTTTTTTCTCTCTCTCTATCTCATGCTACATGTTCATCATGAGTCAGCTGGGAGACTTTTCTCATTTAGTGAAGGGGTCACCATCTCAGACACTGTCGATCTTTGTGCTGACAGAGAAAATAAGCTGCTCTGAGGGCCACAAACAGTTAAATGCTCAGCCCAGAAGGGACTTCCATTCATTGGTCAGAATTAAAAAAACACCTGATCACAGAGAAAATGTGCTCTAAATAATGGAGAAAAGAAATATTTGTTGAACATTCTAATGACATTCACACTCTCTTCTCTCATATCTTGTATTCAATTTCTTCGCAAATACTGTTGGACTTTGCTTTTAAAAATATCTAGAATCTGACTATTTTTCATCACCTTTATCACTACTAGCCTGGCCCTGTATTGTTTCAGTAGCCTCCTGACCTTCTCTTTGAAGCATCGTTATATAATTTCCCTGGCTAAGGAAAATCCTTGGATAAACTTTGAGTGTTTCTTAGGTGCAAGGCATTACTCTAGCCACTGGGAGAAAGATTGATGTTAGAGAAAGGGGAGCAGAACACCAGGTACAAAGATGAAGAAAAAAGTCCCTAACCACTAACAGTTTGTAATAATGAGTAGAAAGTATATGACTTCAAGAAGAAACATAAACTTGAGAGGAACGTTTGGAGACATTTATTAGGTATATAATGCAAAGTTGTAAATTTCAGAGTTAAAGAGATATTTCTCATTATTTTGCCCACTTTTCTTACTAAATAGGTGAAGAACTCAAGGCTCAAAACATAAAGTTACCATGAAGTAGATGCGCTCTACTGTGGGGTGTGCTGGGATGATGTTTGTAGGCCAGTGGGGAAGGAGCAAAAGTAAGGTCAAGGAGTGACTTGAATTAGAAGAAATGATACAACTTTGGTATAGGAAATACCAGCAGAAAAACAGTGAAGAAGGAATTGCTTCAGGCTAGAGACAATATACAAGGAAGTCAATGTTGGAGAAAGGATGTGCCATCGGGAGATGCAGTTATCCATTAATCTTTACAGGCATGTGGGTGCTATTATTGTGTTATAGTTGGTCAGTCCATAGGAGCATCATGCCTAGGGGTATAGGCATGTACTTCAGTCTGTCTTGCGGGATAAGGGCAGGACAGGTTAGGAACTAGGCAGGGATTTAGAACTTGGAGCTAATAAGTTCAGTAGAATTTCACTGTTAGCAAAGCCTTTGAGCCTAGCAGTCTCAGTCATAGTAGAAACCAAGCTTAGGATGGAAAGGCCTCCATTTCTGAGGATACTTAAGTAATAGCTGCCTGAATCATGATTGGCTTAAAGGACTCCTAGACCCAAGTCTGCAAGTTGAAACAAGGAATTGAAGTTTGGGAAGGCAGTGACTGACAAAGTGATTTTTTGCAGATTACATAAAGAGTTGATGGGATCAAAGGAGCAAAACGCTTGATTGTCTGACTATAATTTATCTTAGTTATATTCTACTATACCATACTTTTGAAAAGATAATTTAAAAGAGAGAGACAACCAAAGCAAAGGAAAAGGCAAACTAGGAATTATTAATTTCTTTAACTGTTTCATGACATTTTCAAATATTTTAAATATGAAGGAATTGAGTTCCCAAGGGTTTCAGTGTTTTGCTCTAGGCAGGTCACATCACACAGATGATGTTGCTAAGGCACGGCTAGAGCCTGATTCTTCTTGCTTGCCAAGACAGAACATTCACCTATTGTGCTTCCTCTCCCAATTTTAATTATATGTACATATGTTCTTGTTTTGGTTTTGTCGTTTTTCTGTCTGAACTCATCATTCCTGTGTTTGGACCCTATTTTTTGCTCTGGAATGTCCTTGGAGTAGAATGTCCAAAATTCCATTATGGGATTTGGACTCAAATATATATTTGAATTCAACCTATTTGGGCAAAGTATTTAAATTTTCTGATGCATATTTCTCAAGTAGAGATAATAATACTGTTAGGTACTGAGGAGTGCCACAGACAGGAAGTGCCTCCATTGTTTAGGAGGCAGTGGTACCAGGGCAACCCTTCTGGTTTTTCCCCACATCTTACTCCATTCACAGAGAAGCAGGAGTAGGTGAGTTTTCTCACTTGATTGGAAAAAGAACACTTAATCTGCAAAATCAGCTGCTTCTAACTTTTTCTTGGTTTGATTTACATGCTCTTTTCATGCAGATTTTCATCTGTTTACCAGATCAAAAGGAACCCCACAGTCTATACTCCTGCAGTGAGAGATGGGGGTGGGGGTTATCAGGGACAAAACTGCTGCTGATCAATTACTGTGACCTGTTGAGTAACATGGATCTGCAGAAAAGGTGTAGAAAGACCATATTGTTCCTGGGTACAAGCTGTACTATGTGATCACCATGCTCCCCACCAAAAACTGATATTTCAATGTCTATTTGATTCCTTTATCTAAAAGGATACACAATTTAAAGGACAAAGGGCTGTCAAACGCTAACAAACTTTAAGGGTATGCTTTTAAGAAAAAACAAAGTTTATGAAAAGTATCTAGCAAAGAAGTTGGTACACAGTTGGTGTTCAATAAATTATATTATTATATATGTTCATATCTTTCCCATCATTGTTTGTGTATAACTTCTACATTAATATTAGTGCTGTGTGATATTTGTTAGAAATTACAAGGAGAAGGCAGAAAGAGTACATTAAAACCTTGATTAGTATACCTCTTCTTATGCCAATTCCTGATTAGACAGTATCTGTAAAACATTTGCTTTTTCCTCTGCCATATAAGTAGGGCTGGTCATGACTGTCTTAGAATTAGTGTAAGCTAACTGGTAAACTAAAACTAGCTGGTGAGCAGGAACAATATTGTTACTGGAAGGGGGACCCTTTCCAGGGCCCCAGAGTGGGCTCTTGTCTAACACTTGGAAATGAATTGCCTGAGGTACTGACAAAGCAAAAGACTTTACCGGGAAGGGGTGCTGAGGGGTTAGGGAACCCAGGAGAACTGCTCTGCCATGTGGCTCACAGTCTCAGGTTTTATGTAATGGGGTTATTTTCCAGGTTGTCTCTGGCCCATCATCTTGCTTGTGCCCATTTTTGGTCTGACTCAGGGTCCTTCCCGGTGGTGTGTGCATCTCTCAGACAAGGTCAGTTCTAGCACGAGGGTTTCTGGGAGGTTGGCAGGACATATTACAGACTGGCATCTTCTCCCTGCTTTTGGTCCTGCCAAATTCTTCTTGTTATCGGCAGCAGCAGGCAGCACTGTGCTCCTTATGTGACCTCCTTTTGTGAGACAACTCATGCAAGTGGTTATTATCATGCCTGGCCAAGGCGGGCAATTTCTGTCAATGGTTCCCTAACAATACAGATTCAGGTATTTTATAAATAGTACCTGTGATTCTTAAATCTGCAATTGTATTAAGTACTTGGTTTACAAATTAAAGAAACAACTCAAGCTAACTTAAAAGTGGAAATATTTTAGAAGGTCCCTGGAATATGTCATGGAACTCAAGAAAAAGATGGAGAACCAGACCCTGGGAACAGCAGCATAAGGTATAGGTAAACTTTGATTCTAAGTTGTGCCATCATGTAATCCACTGTCCTCTCCCAGTCAGTTTAGCAGTGCAGTTTCTCTTTTTTGGGTCTTATTGTCTTGAATCATGTATCTGGCACAGTCAGTAGAGATGTAGTCACTAGCAGCTTGACTCTGTGGCTTATATGTTAGACACCTCAAAAGTTGTTTCCCATAAGTCTTTTTTAAAAAAATATTTATTTATTTATTTGGCTGCACCAGGTCTTAGTTGTGGCACGTGGGATCTTCATTGCAGCATGTGGGATCTTCAGTTGCTGCATGCAGGATCTTTTAGTTGTGGCATGCAGGATCTAGTTCCCTGACCAGGGATCGAACATGGGCCCCCTGCATTGGGAGTGCAGAGTCTTAACCACTGGACAACCAGGGAAGTCCCCTCCCATAGTCTTTAAAAAGAAAGAAATTATTTGAAAATAACCTGATAAGATAATTATGGAGGAAATTATTAATGGATTCTTTATGTTGCTCAATTTGTCTTGTATGAAGATCCTAGTGGCAAATTCCTGTTAATGCATAGATTGCAGAAAAACCTTATTTCTTTTCATCAAATGGATTGTTTTTGTGACAGTGAGACTATGTATCATATCTTGTATTTTTCTTTGCCTTTATTTCTGCAAAGTTCAGAAAGAAATCATATTCTCTCATTTTTTGTAGCCCTCTTCAGTCAAAAGTTTTGACGTTTCCCTACCACTACTGTTTTCTGATTCTTGTTTTTTTTTCTGATGATATATAATTTTGCTATTATTACCATCATTGAATAAAGTATTTCAAATGTGTTTGGGAGCAGATATCATTGAAACAAATAGAAATCAAAAAAGAAAATGTTGAGGAATTAATATATTGCATTTTATAGATATGCTAAATTAATCAGTTATATTTATTTACCATGATCTCTTTGTAACCTATATAAAGTCAGCTAAAGTTGAACACCAATCCTACCTCAGTAGCAGATTGGTAATAAAAAGATCATATAGGCCCAAATATTGTTTCTCCTCTGTTCTCTAGTCTTCACTCCAGTCCCTCATATCTTTCTTGATTCTATTAATTAAACTGGCTATTGAGTCTTGGGTGTTATTCTCCATTTAACTCTGGGCATTGAAATATAGCATATTGGTTAAGAGAATGAACTATGTAGTTAGTCTGATTTAAATTCAACTCCTGGTTTTGATATTTGCTAGTTATGTCACCTTGGGCGAGTTACCTAAATTTCAGTTTACCTATCTATAAATATGAAATATTAATACCCACCCAATCAAGTTGTCATATAAATTAAAATAAAATATTTCATCTAAAGCATTTAGCATGACATAATGTAGGACCTAAGTAAATGGTAGCTATCATTATTACTATAATGGTAAAGTTTTATTTACTTCTACTGTAGGTTGTTCAATTTCCAGTTATTTCGGTAATTTCTAAGGCTTTATAGGTTTTTCTTCAATTCTTAGTGGTTCATTTAATTTCTCCACCTGTTATTGTGCTGCTTGGTACTGATTTTGTTATTGTTGTTGTTGTTTCTGGCCACGTTACACAGCTTGTGGGATCTTAGTTCCCCCACCAGGGATAAAGCTGTGCCCCCTGCAGTGGAGCATGGAGTCCTAACCACTGGACCACCAGGGAATTCCCGGTACTGACTTCTTTTTGATTTGGTTAGAATTACTTGTTGTTTGTTCCCATGGCATCCTGTCCTTTTCATTTTATTGAATTTAAAAAATATTTATCCTGTGTTTATGTTCTTAGATAAGTGTAAACTCCAAGTAGGAAGGGATCATAAAGGCCAAGTGCACAGCATAATGCCTGCAACACAGTAGGGACTCAACAAATGTTTATTGATTTGAATTACATTTCTCTGTCACTTTCTCTACTTTGCACCTTGCACATCCCTTGTTTCACCTTATTGTGGGTAGTTTTTATAGCTCTTCCTCCCTTAAGACTCCTGCTTTTTCTACTCTCTTTGTGTTTATAGTCTCATTCCTTTGTTCTGAAATCCTTGGTTATTATTATAGATTATTGAACAAGCAGGCCCACAGGAAATCGTGTCATTTGAATGGTAAAGGACTGACTTTCTGCAAGGCCACTAGAAAGGGAGTCATCCCTATGAAACAAACAAACCAGCCCAAAACCCATATCTCTTGAGTGCCTGTTTTCTGTCACTTTAAATTTTTTCCAAGCATCAGCCCAAAAGGGAGAACATTTAACTCTATAGGCCGAGTTGAGTCAGGACTGCCGTCTCAGCACTTTCACTTATAACCATTTACTGCCCACTGTACGAGTTACAGTGGCACATTATCATCTTAACTGCCTTTTAATGGTAATGATGATGTCCTGCAAATTGATCAAAAGAGTTCGTCTGTTAATTCCTAGGAGATTATAGGCCCAATAACTGCTGTTATTAGTTCCAGGATGATTGCCAATAATGCAGCATCACTTGGGCTCCATTATGTGCAATCTTTAGAATGCTAAGAATCATCTAAGTCCCTAAACCATTATGTTTAACTTAGACCAAGACAACTGTGATGACAGGAACAACTGGGGTTCAGTCAACAGATATTTACATTGGGAAATAATTGCCTTTTTAGCAAAATACCTTATAGAAAATAAGTCAGAGTTTCGAAAGGTTAAGAAATGGTAGGAAAATAAATGCTAATTCTTTTTTTCCTGCTAGTTCATAAGCCATTTTTTTCATAAGATTCTGAAGGAGTTTCAGCGGCCTGTTTAATTAGTGACCTTAACATTAAACCTCAGAAATCTCACAGTCACTCTTACATATAAAATGTAGAGATTTCTGTCTGTTCTGTGAATGCTATCAAGCTCAGTTCATGTAGAGTATCAGTGTAAGCTCCGGTGATGTTCATGATGTCAACCAGCAACTTCTGTTATTCTAATTCTTTTTCCTTAAGTTTGGGCTAAAGGACATTAACCCATACATGTATGAGATTGAAGTCAATTATTGAGAAGGGAAAACACCTGAAAATCAAAAATTCAGATTTTCTTTAGTAGTTTCTAGGATTTCTTGGTATATAAAACTGCAAGTGTGGTATACTGGAGAGACTATGGTTTTGAAATTAGATACAGCTACATTTTTTACATCTAAGGCTTTGGGCAAGTCACTGTCTCTGAGACTAGTACTTATCTTGCTATAATATAGTTAGGACTAAATAAGATAATTTATGCAAAACTCTTCAGAGCTCGGAAATTCAGAATAAGAAGGAAAGACAGAAAGGGAAGAGGAGAATGTGTGTGTGGGTTAAGGTTGAGGGTAAATTTTGCAGAGACTTTGGGAGTTCTGATGCAACAGCAATATGAAAAAATTCATCAGAAACAAAAAAGAAATTTGAAAGAAGTATCACTATGGTTTTGAAGTCCTCTTCATTACACTAGAAAAATGGAAGTAAAGATTTTAAATTGTTGGAAATTCTTTTATTTCCAAACTGTTTTCCTTTGACTAAGACATTGCCTTGAGGCTGGATTGTTGTGATTGGTATAAACTCTTTTTTTTTTTTTGCGGTACGCGGGCCTCTCACTGTTGTGGCCTCTCCCGTTGCGGAGCACAGGCTCTGGATGTGCAGGCTCAGCGGCCGTGGCTCACGGGCCCAGCCGCTCCGTGGTATGTGGGATCCTCCTGGATCAGGGCACGAACCAGTGTCCCCTGCATCAGCAGGTGGACTCTCAACCACTGCGCCACCAGGGAAGCCTGGTATAAACTCTTATATGGCTATAAATACTTCTCTCTCCAACTCCCCTGTTATTGATTTGGTTTATAGGGTTGCAGAGCAGAGAAAAATCCATGGTGTACAGATATTGGTTTGACTTCATAAGATTCCATGTACAAGTTCTTACTCTTTCACTTTCTCATTTAAAACCTTAAAGAAGTTCTTTACCCTCTCCGATTTTCATTGTGTATTCTATAAGTTAGGAAAAATAATACCTCACTCGGTTATTGTAGTGATTAAGAGAATTTACACTTAAAAACTTGAAGCATGGAAATGTATTTTATATTATTTACCATATTGATATTGTGAAATTGAATCAGTAAAGAAGGTACCACAGGAACAGACTAAGAGCAGCCCTGCCAATTCTTCATTGCTGTTATATGTGGGAGTTGCCATTCCACAGAAGAACTTGAGAGGGACTCCATCTCTTTTTGCCTTGAGTTTTCATTTTATTATTTGTCTCCCTTATTTAATACAACTTTTTAAAATTATTTTTATTTTTTCGCTTCTGTTCCCAGCACCCTTTCTCCTTAGGTCATAAGTTATAAAGAATGTACAAGAAATGAAAGTAAGGGCACAGCTACACTTTGACAGTTTCATTCAGATGTAGAACAGTATTTTCTTTATCCCAAAGGGCTTTACTTAACCAGCATTACATGTGTCTATAACTATGTGACACATTCTATAAAGTAAGATGCACAATGATAGAATCAGGGCTATTTTCTTAATTAGTTCTATTTATTACAGCACAAGCCTGTTATTAATAACACTGAGAACATAAAGACATTTACTAAAAATGACTAGTAACTTTAAGGTATTTTGCCATGTTAATATAAAACTTGACTGAAGATTGCTAAAGACTGATGTTTTCCAAAGGAAGAAATTCAGATGTAAAAATCTCCAGACCCCACAACTCAATTCAGAACTGAGAATTATAAACTCAGCTCTATCATTGTCCATCATTGGGTAGGTGTCTTATACTTCCTGAGTCTCAATATCCTCATTTACCAACTGAATTATATCATAATCTTCTCTAGATGTCACTAATTAAGAGGCAGTCCATAATTACCACGTTTGGGGATAGTAGGGAGAGTAAAAAGCAGAGGAGAACCAGAGCTGTTAACCTGAAACAGCAGAAAAATGTAATCAGCTGAGATTAATTGAAGGCAGGGGTCCAGAATTGACTTTATAGTGTTGTAATCATGTGGTACAGTCTTGAGAAAAATTCGGATGACCAAGGTTTTGACAGCAGTTTGGACTATCTGAAGACGTAACTTGATCAATTCATGGCTGCACTTTTGACCACAAACATGAGTCTGATTTTCAAGCCAGGGTCTGATAAATTGTTTGTGCTATTTCCTCTAACTTTCCAGGTACTGTGATTCTGAAAAAAAGGAACAAAACAAAATAAAAATTAATTGATATTCCTGAGCTGGAAGATCATTTGATGACAACATGTAATGCATCTGCATGAAAGATATCAATAAGAGTTAAATGGTAGCCAACAAAGTAAAAATTAGGGAGGTCAAAAAGTTGTTGAGTTATAGTTATTCTTTGACTGTGACGTAAAACCTTAAATAGAGATAGCCTTCCAAAGTGAATGATTGTCAGCTTGGGTCCACCTATTTAAAGGTAATTCTCATCCAAAAACACCTACACAAAGGACACTTACAGCGGAGACCCCAGGGAAACATAATTATTACTATTGATTTTACTGTGTTTTGATTCATTCTGTTGTTTGTTCTAGCTTTTTTTGTTGTTGTTGGTTTCTTTTTCTTTGTTTTTGTTTTTTTTTTTTTCAGTCTTTTGGGATCTCCGTGTTTTATAACATATTTTTATTTTTAATTTTTTTATACATTTCTATTTTGATTCTGGTTTTCTGTTGTTCTGTGTTCTTTTCCCTTTTTTTTTCCTCTTTGGCTTTAATATATATATATTTTATATTTCCATTTCTACTTTGCTTTTCTGTTGTCCTGTGTTTTTTCCCTTTTTACTTAATTTTATTTTATTATTTTTTTAATGATTTTTATTGGTTCTGTTTCCTTGCTTTTTTCTTCAGTTGGCACACTGCTTTGGTTTGGTTTTTAGGTTATGTGTTTTTGTTAGTTTTAATCCTGTTTGATTTCATTTTTGAGTTCTTCTATTTGTCTGGATGTTCTCTTGCTTTTTGTTGTATTTGGCTCTGTTTTTGTTTCTTTTACGCGTGTGTCTTTCCTTGTTTCTGTTTTTGTTTCATTTTGTTTTTACCATTTCTCTGGGGTTTTGTTTGTCTTTTTTTTTCTTTAATATATTTTCTACTTTTTAAAAAATATATTTCTGTTTCTACATTGTTTTTCTGTTGTTCTGTCTTCTTTCCCCTTTCTCTTTTTCTTTTAATATCATTTTTGTTGGTTTGGTTTGTTTCTTTGCTTCATTCTTCAGTTAGCACTCTGAGCACTCTGCTTTGGTTTTGTTTTTGGGTTTTTGTCAGCTTTCTTCGTAATTGTTTATTTCATTCTTGGGTTCTTCTGTTTGTCTGGTTGTTCTCTCCTTACTTGATTTATTTGGTTCTGTTTTTGTTTCTTTTGTGTGTGTGTGTGTTTCCTTGTTTCTGTTTGTTTGATTTTACTTTTCACCATTTGTCTGGGGTTTCGTTAGTTGTTTTTTTTTTTTTTTTTTTAAATCCCCTTTATTGCCGGGATGAGTGACTTGCAGGGTCATGGTCCCTTGACCAGAAGTTGGGCCTGAGGCTCTGGAGTGGGAGCACCAAGTCCAGGATGCTGAACCACTAGAGAATTCCCAGCCTCAGGGAAGATTAATCACAGAGAGCTCTCATGGAGGCCTGTATCTGAATCCAAGACCCAGCTCTACCCAATTGCCAGCAGCTCCCAGCGCTGGACACCTCACACCAAACAACAAACAAGACAGGAACACAAACCACCCATCAGCACACAGACTACATAAAGTCATACTATGCTCACAGACACACCAAAACACACCACCTGACACGGACCTGCTCATCAGAGGGAAAAGACTCAGCTCCATCCACCAGAATGCAGGCACCAGTCCCTCCTGTCAGGAAGCCTACACAAGACAATGGACCAACCCCACCACCAGGGACAGAGAACAGAAGCAAGAGGAACTAAGACCCTGCAGTCTAGGGAAAGGAGACCTCAAATCCTGTAATTAGACAAAATGAGAAGACAGAGAAATATCTTACAGGCAAAGGATCAAGATAAAACCCCACAAGACCAAATAAATGAAGAAGAAATAGGCAAACTACCTGAAAAAGAATTCAGGGAAATGATGGTAAAGGTGATCCAAAATCTTGGAAATAGAATAGAGAAAATACAAGAAATGTTTAACAAGGGCCTAGAAGAACTAAAGAGCAAACAAACAGTAATGAACAACACAATAACTGAAATTAAAAATACTCTAGAAGGAATCAATAGAATAACTGAGGCAGAAGAACAAATAAGTGAGCTGGAAGATAGAATGGTAGAAATAACTGATGCAGAGCAGGATAAAGAAAAAAGAATGAAAAGAATGGAAGACAGCCTCAGAGACCTCTGGGACAACATTAAGTGCACCAACATTAGAATTATAGGTGTCCCAGAAGAAGAAGAAAAAAAGAAATGGTCTGAGAAAATATTTGAAGAGATTATAGTTGAAAACTTCCCCAACATGGGATAGGAAATACAATTGTCATATCAAATACAATTGTCATATCAAGTCCAGGAAGCACAGAGAGTACCACTCAGGATAAATCCAAGGAGAAACACGCCGAGACACATATTAATCAAACTAACAAAAATTAAACACAAAGAAAAAATATTAAAAACAGCAAGGGAAGAGCAACAAATAACATACAAGGGATTTCCCATTAGGTTAACAGCTAATCTTTCAGTAGAAACTGTATAGGCCAGAAGGGAGTGGCAAGATATATTTAAAGTGATGAAAGGAAAAAACTACCACCAAGATTACTCTACCCAGCAAGGATCTCATTCAGGTTTGATGGAGAAATCAGAAGCTTTACAGACAAGCAAAAGTTAAGAGAATTCAACACCACCAAACCAGCTTTACAGCAAATGCTAAAGGAACTTCTCTAGGCAGGAAACACAAGAGAAGGAAAACACCTACAAAAACAAACCCCAGACAATTAAGAAAATGGTAATAGGAACATACATATCAATAATTACCTTAAATGTAAGTGGATTAAATGCCCCAACCAAAAGACACAGGCTGGCTGAATCGATACATGAACAAGACCCATCTGTATGCTGTCTACAAGAGACCCAGTTCAGACCTAGGGACACATACAGACTGAAAGTGAGGGGATGGAAAAAGATATTCCATGCAAATGGAAATCAAAAGAAAGCTGGAGGGCTTCCCTGGTGACGCAGTGGTTGAGAGTCTGCCTGCCGGTGCAGGGGACACGGGTTCGTGCCCCGGTCTGGGAGGATCATGCATGCCGCAGAGCGGCTGGGCCCATGAGCCATGGCCACTGAGCCTGTGCGTCCGGAGCCTGTGCTCCGCAGTGAGAGAGGCCACAGCAGTTAGAGGCCCACGTACCGCAAAAAAAAAAAAAAGCTGGAGGAGCAATTCTCATACCAGACAAAATAGACTTTAAAATAAAGACTGTTACAAGAGACAAGGAAGGACACTGTATAATGATCAAGGGTTCAATCCAAGAAGATATGACAATTGTAAATATCTATGCACCCAACATAGGAGGACCTCAATACATAAGCTAAATGCTAACAGCCTTAAAGGGGAAATCAACAGTAACACAATAATAGTAGGTGACTTTAACACTCCATTTAACACCAATGGAAAGATCATCCAAACAGAAAATAAATAAGGAAACACAAGCTTTAAATGACACGTTAAACAAGATGGACTTAATTGATATTTATAGGACATTCCATCTAAAAACAAAAGAGTACTTTCTTCTCAAGTGCACACGGAACATTCTCCAGGGTACATCACATCTTGGGTCACAAATCAAGCCTCGGTAAACTTAAGAAAATTGAAATTGTATCAAGCATCTTTTCTGACCACAATGCTATGAGACTAGATATCAATTACAGGAAAAAAACTAAAAATACAAACACATGGATGCTAAACAATATACTGCTAAATAACCTAGAGATGGGCTTCCATGTGGCGCAGTGGTTGAGAATCTGCCTGCTAATGCAGGGGACACGGGTTCGAGCCCTGGTCTGGGAGCATCCCACATGCCACTGAGCAGCTAGGCCTGTGAGCCATAACTACTGAGCCTGCGCATCTGGAGCCTCTGCTCTGCAACAAGAGAGGCCACGATAGTTAGAGGCCCATGCACCACGGTGAAGAGCGGCCCCCGCTTGCCACAACTAAACAAAGCCCTGGCACAGAAATGAAGACCCAACACAGCAAACATAAATAAATTAATAAACTCCTACCCCCAACATCTTAAAACAAAAAAAAAAAAAACTAGAGATGACTGAAGATATCAAAGAGGAAATCAAAAACTACCTAGAAACAAATGACAATGAAAACCCAATGACCCAAAACCTATGGGATGCAGCAAAAGAAGTTCTAAGAGGGAAGTTTATAGCAATAGAATCCTACCTCAAGATACAAGAAAAATCTCAAATAAACAACCTAATCTTACGACTAAAGCAATTAGAGAAAGAAGAATGAAAAAAACCTCAAAGTTAGCAGAGGGAAAGAAATTATAAAGATCAGATCAGAAATAAATGAAAAAGAAATGAAGTAAACAAAGCAAAGCTCAATAAAACTAAAAGCTGGTTTGAGAAGATAAAATTGATAAACCATTAGCCGGACTCATCAGGAAGAAAATGGAGAAGACTCAAATCAACACAATTAGAAATGAAAAAGGAGAAGTAATAACTGACACTGCAGAAATACAAAGGATTATGAGAGATTACTACAAGCAACTATACGCCAATAAAATGGACAACCTGGAAGAAATGGACAAATTCTTAGAAAAGTACAACCCTCCAAGACTGAACCAGGAAGAAATAGAAAACATGAACAGACCAATCACAAGCACTGAAATTGAAACAGTGATCAAAAATCTTCCAACAAACAAAAGCCCAGGGCCAGATGGCTTCACAGGTGAATTCTATCAAACATTTGGAGAAGAGCTAACACCTATCCTTCTCAAACTCTTCCAAAATATAGCAGACAGAGGAACACTCCCAAACTCCTTCTATGAGGCCACCATAACCCTGATACCAAAATCAAACAAAGATGTAACAAAAGGGCATCCCTGGTGGTGCAGTGGTTGAGAGTCCGCCTGCCAATGCAGGGGACACGGGTTCGTGCCCTGGTCTGGGAAGGCCACATGCCGTGGAGCGGCTGGGCCCGTGAGCCATGGCCACTGAGCCTGCGCGTCTGGAGCCTGTGCTCCACAATAGGAGAGGCCACAACAGTGAGAGGTCTGTGTACCGCAAAAAAAAAAAACCAAAAACGATGTCACAAAAGAAGAAAATTACAGGCCAGTATCACTGATGAACATAGATACATCTCAAAATACTAGCAAACAGAATCCAACAGCACATTAAAAGAATCATACAACATGATTAAGTGGGGTTTATTCCAGGAATGCAAGGATTCTTTAGTATTCGCAAATCAATCAATGTGATACAGCATATTAACAAAATAAAGAATAAAAACCATATGATCATCTCAGTAGATGCAGAAAAAGCTTTTGACAAAATTCAACACCCTTGTATAATAAAAACTCTTCAGAAAGTGGGCATAGTGGGAACCTACCTCAACATAATAAAAGCCCTATATGACAAACCCACAGGCAACATCATTCTCAGTGGTGAAAAACTGAAAGCATTTCCTCTAAGATAAGGAGCAAGACAAGGGTGCCCACTCTCACCACTATTATTCAACATAGTTTTGGACGTTTTAGCAACGGCAATCAGAGAAGAAAAAAATAAAAGGAATCCAAATGGGAAAAGAAGAACTAAAACTGTCAATGTTTGCAGATGATATGATACTATACATAGAAAATCCTAAAGATGCCACCAGAAAACTACTAGAGCTAATCAATGAATTTGGTAAAGTAGCAGGATACAAAATTAATGCACAGAAATCTCTTGCATTCCTACACACTAACAAGGAAAAATCAGAAAGAGAAATCAAGGAAAGACTCCCATTTACCATTGCAACAAAAAGAATAAAATACCTAGGAATAAACCTACCTACCTAAGGAGGCAAAAGACCTGTATGCAGAAAACTATAAGACACTGATGAAAGAAATCAAAGATGATACAAACAGATGGAAAGATATACCATGTTCTTGGATTGGAAGAATCAACGTTGTGAAAATGACTATACTACCCAAAGCAATCTACACATTCAAGGCAATCCCTATCAAATTACCAGAGGCACTTTTCACAGAAGTAGAACAAAAAATTTTACAGTTTGTATTGGAACTCAAAAGACCCCGAATAGCCAAAACAATCTTGAGAAAGAAAAATGGAGCTGGAGGAATCAGACTCCCTTACTTCAGACTATACTACAAAGCTACAGTAATCAAGACAGTATGGTACTGGCACAAAATCAGAAATATAGATCAGTGGAACAGGATAGAAAGCCCAGAGATAAATCCACGCACATATGTTCACCTTATCTTTGACAAAGGAAGCCAGAATATACAATGGAGGAAAGACAGCCTTTTCAATAAATGGTGCTGAGAAAACTGTACAGCTGCATGTAAAAGAATGAAAGTAGAACATTCGCTAACACCATACACAAAAATAAACTCAAAATGGATTAAAGACCTAAATTTAAGGCCAGACACTATAAAACTCTTAGAGGAAAACATAGGCAGAACACTCTTTGACATAAATCACAGCAATATCCTTTTTGACCCACCTCCTAGAGAAATGGAAATAAAAACAAACAAATGGGACCTAATGAAACTTAAAAGCTTTTTCACAGCAATGGAAACCGTAAAGAAGATGAAAAGACAACTTTCACAATGGGAGAAAATATTTGCAAATGAAGCAACTGACAAAGGGTTAATCTCCAAAATATACAAGCAGCTCATGCGCTCAATATCAATAAAACAAACAACCCAGTCCAAAAATGGGTCAAAAACCTAAATAGACATTTCTCCAAAGAAGACTTACTGAATGCCAACAAACACATGGAAAGATGCTCAGCATCACTAATCATTAGAGAAATGCAAATCAAAACTACAATGAGGTATCACCTGACACCTGTCAAAATGGCCATCATCAAAAAATCTACAAACAGTAAATGCTGGAAAGGGTGTGGAGAAAAGGGAACCCTCTTGCACTGTTGCTGAGAAGGTAAATTGATACAGCCACTGTGGAGAACAGTATGGAGGTTCCTTAAATAGAATTACCATATGACCCAGCAATCCCACTACTGGTCATATACCCTGAGAAAACCATAATTCAAAAAGAGACATGTACCACAATGTTCATTGGAGCACTATTTACAATTGCCAGGACATGGAAGCATCCTAAGTGTCCATCAGAAGATGAATGGATAAAAAAGATGTGGCACATATATACAATGGAATATTACTCAGCCATAAAAAGAAACGAAATTGAGTTATTTGTAGTGAGGTGGATGGACCTAGAGTCTGTCATACAGAGTGAAGTAAGTCAGAAAGAGAAAAACAAATACCATATGCTAACGCACATATGTGGAATCTAAAAAATCGGTACTGATGAACCTAGTGGCAGGGCAGGAATAAAGACACAGATGTAGATAACGAACTTGAGGACCCAGAGAGGAAGGGGAAGCTGGGTTGAAGTGAGAGAGTAGTATTGACATATATACAGTACCAAATCTAAAATGGATGGCTAGTGGGATGCTGCTGCATAGCACAGGGAGGTCAACTCGATGCTTTGTGACAACCTACAGGGGTGGGATAGGGAGGATGGGAGGGAGGCTCCGGAGGGAGGGGATATGGGGAGCTATGTATACATATAGCTGATTCACTTTGTTGTACAACAGAAATTAACACAACATTGTTAAGCAATTATACTTCAATAAAGATATAAAAACAAAACCAAATAAAAAAGAACACCTGCACAGAAACATCCAGAAAAGTCCCAGCTATTGATAAAATAACTACCACAGATTGGATGGGAGGTATGCCAAACAATCTCATATGTCTATTATATATTATGCATACAATATATAATTTAATATCATCTATAATGTATAATGTATAACATAAAATGCACTGATCTCATTTTTATCTCTATCTACATCTATCTAATCTCTTTATTTGTATATATCTATCATAATCAACAAATCTCATAAAATAACCAATGTCATATATATGTATATACAGTAATGTTTATATGTACACACACAGTAGCAAATATCACATATTCATATAACATATAACATTTAATGTATATAATTGTGAGTGTGAGAAATCATGTATAGTGAGTTTTTAATTAATTTTTCATTCCTTTTCACTAATGATTGGTAAAATCTCTAACCAAGTATTCTGGTCAGTTTAGGTCTTCTTTTTATTTATCTTTTAAAAATACATCCCTGCTTTATATTGAAATGATTCTTCTTCTTTAGTTTAAGATTTAAATGTAGGCATTATGCCATGGTGGTCTCTGAACTTCAACTGACAATTTTCAGATTGTAGCCTTTACCAGAGCTTTCCTGAATGCTGGCTTGCTTTGGCTTGCATTGTCTTGCAAGAGGAGCCTGTGTGCATCTCTTCCTAACTCTGCTCAGCGGTATTATGTTTGTTGGTAGCTTGAAATCAGTGTTGGGGGGAGTATTTACAAGACAGAAATTGGCAAATGGTACAAAGCAGAGTGATTTTTTTTCCTCTAGGGAACCAGTTGTTAAACATTTACTAGCCATCACTGGCTTTAACATTTATAAGTGATATAATCTTGGGCAAGTAACCATTCTATGACCCAGTTTTTTAATGTGGAAAATGAAGAAAATTGTAATCTTTCTTTGCTGTTTTTTTAAAAATTGGGAGAATGTATAATAAATATACTATGGTACCTTGTATTAAAAGTGCCTAATAAATGCTTTCTTTTATTAATTGCACAGAATTTTAATTCTGTATTTAGTTAATACTTGGAATACAGACTTCATTACTATTTATGTGTATTTTGTTTCTGTTGTGTCTAATTTCCTGCTTCTTAGATCTGTGCAATGCTGGGAGCTTAAAGATATTCATATCTCCCAGTAGATATTTTCCTACCTAACCACAATACAGTGATCAAAATCAGAAAATTAGCATTTATTTATTACTGAAATCCTATCTCCCATTCAAGTTTTACCTGCTGCTCCAATAATATCCTTTATAATAGTAACAACAATAAAACACTTGTATTTAATTGTCTTGTTATTTAGTCTCTTTAGATCTGGAACTCTTTTTCATACGTTCCTTAATTTTCCTGATTTTGAAGATTACAGGACATTTGTTTTGTAGAATATGCCACAATTTGGATTTATGATGTGTTCTCATGAATTAGATTTAGAGTATCTGTCTTTGGCAGGAATATCATTGAAGTAATGCTATGTTCTTTTCATCCCATTGTGTGGAACTCATTTTCTATTTGTCCCATCACATGTGATGTTCATTTTGATTACTAGATTAGGATGGGATCTGAAAGAATTTCCACTGTAAATTTACCATTTTGCTGTTTGTCATTACTAGATAGTTTGTGAAGAAGTACTTTGAGGCTATGTAAAATTCTGGTTCTCACCAAATTTCAGTATATTCTTTTATGCTTTTATATTACTATGGATTTTATGGGATACTGTTTCATCCAATGGTTTATAATCTGTGACGATGATTTTTATTGATGCTTACATTGCTCCTGTTTGTTCAAATAGGAGCTTCTTCATCTTGGTTCTGTATACTTTGACCTGTCTTCATCATTATTTGAACACTTCCTTACTTTCTGGTACAGAAGAATGATAGTTCAGAGTCATCTTATATTTGCTTGCTCCCATCCTGGAATCAGCTATTTTTCCAGGGATCCATGGTTCTTATAGTGTAGAATAGATTTTAGAAATCCAAATCTGTTAATTAGGTATACTTCCTTTTTGAGGGTACTGCTGTTTGTCCGTTTCAATAGAACAGAGACTATTACATTTATACTTACAGATATTTATTTATCTAACTATAAATTATTTATCCACATATATCTTTATATATCTCTATCTCTATATTTTAAACCACATGTTAACTCCCATATATGCAATTTAAATCCAATACCACAATGTTTATTCTAGTTTTCCTTTCTTTTCTGACAGTGAGAAAATTGTTTCCCATTATCCTCAATATAGTTACTTGATGCATTCCTCATTTTGGTTACTTATTCAAGGATTTATCCAAATTGCCATTGCTAATACTTTGTCTACTTCACCTTGCATCTAGATGCCCTCCTTACCTTGCTTGGGCTTTGAGATCTGCACAATATCCCTACAGCACCATTCCACTTGAACATACACTCTCTTCCACCTGAAAAGGCTCTGAACACCAGGCCATTTTCACCACTGTCCTTTGAGTGGATACCCTCCTCACCTTACTTAAGCTTCACCCTAGGATGCCCTCCTTTCTCTTCTTGGTTCTGGGCCATTCTCTTGCACATAGCCATCCCTCTTTTGTTCCAGCATACCATGTCAGGCTGCTAACACTTTTCTTTCAGCATGTGGATGCCTACCTTGCTTGGTTCCACTAAGTAGCTTTTGGACTGAATTGTTCATGAAGGGGAGGGAAGGGAGACGAGAGAATGAAAGGGAAGAGGGAATAAGAAGAGGAAGAGATATAGTAAATTCTTAAGAAAGTTTGTATCAGAATTATAATGTGACAATGGTGATAATCCTTGATTTCTGATTATTTGGAGGTTTTTAAAAAAAATTATGTTGTTTTTCATGGAGTTAATTGAGGGAATTGGCATCATGGGTAAAGTAAGCCTGGCAACAGAAATTAAGGCCTGCTATCCAGATGTTTACTGATATAAGTAGCACTCTAACCCCATGCTATAAGATGTCAAAAATTAAGTATTTATTGGATAGAGTCTTCAGAAAACAGTTTCTTGGTCACAGTATATAGTTCTTCAATCAGTCAATATTCTGGGAACAAGGCTAGATTTAACACTTTAATCTGTGCACACAGATGGAGTTGGGTAAGGTTCTGATCCTCTTGGAGCTGGGTTTATGGAGGCCCTGGCTAACCTGGTGGAATCTATGGTGCTCTTTTACCTACAGCCTGTAGTAAAAACTAGGTCAATTTTCAGCCCAGCTCAAATTGTCCTGATAGCCTGCGGAGGGACAACACTGGTACTAAGTGACTTAGAGTCCCTGACCACAGCTAATCCAGCAGGAGATTACCCTTTGGCTTGCAAGCAGTCAATTAGACTCTCCCTCCCAGGAATTTGGATCTGAGGCACGGTTACTCTGCTCATTCTTTTTAGGGCACTTAAATGAGCCAGGGCTGACACAGTCTGGTGGCTATAAGGAAGTAGATCAGAAAAAGCTGGTCTGCAGAGAAAAAGAGAATAAAGCAGAGACATGTAGAGAAAAGCAGGAAAAAAGAAAGGGCATACAGACCCAGAGAGTTGCTACTTCGGTTCCAGCTAATTTCCAATTCTTAGTTCTGTCCCTCTTTCTGGGATTCATTGAGATTTTCCTGCAATATTCCAACCACACCCTACCTCCCCTCATTTTACTTATCTGGTATAGCTGTGTTTCTTTTCCATGCAACCAGGTGATTCCTGACTAAGGAAACCTTAGGCATGGGTAAGACCTGAGCCATGCTTGAAGGGAGACCACATTAATAGTGCTCAGACCATTACTGTGGCAGTTCCATTTTGTCCTTTGCATGCATGGAGAATTATTCCAAGTGAAGTGGGAGAAGGCTAGAGGGCTGTTGGTGTGGGAAGGAATGATCACTCTTCTTCTTTCCTCCACTACGCTTAAAGCTCTAATATTTTATTTCTTCCTCTAAAGATAAATGTTTTTATAATAAAGTCCATCTTTTAATTTTTAAATGTTATTATTTTCACTGTTTTAAAAATATTCTTTAATCTCTTTTATTTACCTTATTTTAATTCAAAAGCTTTAATGAAAAAGTTCTATAGGGCTTCCCTGGTGGCACAGTGGTTGAGAGTCCGCCTGCCGATGCAGGGGACACGGGTTCGTGTCCCGGTCTGGGAAGATCCCACATGCCGCGGAGCGGCTAGGCCTGTGAGCCATGGCCGCTGAGTCTGCGCGTCCGGAGCCTGTGCTCTGCAACGGGAGAGGCCACAACAGTGAGAGGCCCATGTACTGCAAAAAAAAAAAAACCAAAATTATTGGAACTTACATATTTCTAATTGCTAACTTCAAGATGCATGTGTCATAAGGGTGTGGAGGATTTTTGAAAAAATTGATACTATGTATTAGGAAAAAAACCAGAAAAAGTTTCTGCACGGTTGAGTTGATTCTTTGAATTTAAACTGTGACGTTAGGTTTGGGTCCACAGCTCCAAGATAAAGTGTTCTTCATTAGCCTAGGCCAAAGTAAACTACTTAGGCTGAAAGCCTAAGAGGCTTTCACTCTCTGCCTCAGTCCAAATCTAGACTTTACTGTTGGACAGTCTCCAAGGAAGACAGGAAACAGCAGAGAAGATGGTACCCATGTGAAGAAGGAAGATTGATTCTGCTGCTATTTGCTGGCTTTTTTTTTTTTTTTAAACGTCTTTATTTGGGGCTTCCCTGGTGGTGCAGTGGTTGAATTTGCTGGCTTTTTATTCACTAGGAAACATAGATCTGTTTTTAGGATCTGATTATTTATTTATTTTTTTTAAACAACTTTATTGGGGTATAATTGCTTTTATTTCTTCTTCTTAAGGAGGAATTAAAATGTGGATTCAGAGAAGGGTGTGTTTCCCTTCCTTAAAGGCCTAAAAAGACAAATCATTATGTAAAAATGTAACTGTGGTTATATCTGAGTTATCAGATTATAGATAATATTTTTTCTTCTAAAGGGCCAGATAATAAATATTATAGGCTTTGATGGCCATCCTGTCTCTATTACAACTAAGTAACCCTCTGGTTGTAGCAAGAAAACAGACATGGACAATAGGTAAACAAATGGGCATGACTGTTCTCCAGTAAAACTTATCAAAGTGGGCAGTGGGTTAAATTTGTCCCACAGGCTATAATTTTCCAATCCCTATTTTAAATAGTTGTCCATATTTTTCCAAGTTTCTAAAATAAGCATGTATATTTCTGTAAACATGCACACACACACACAACAAATTATAGAATAAAACAGTTGTAAATTGAGTTGCTCTGATTTAGATATTTTCGTATCTTCAGTACTGTAGAGTGTTTCTTCCTACTCATTCCACAGGAGACTATCAGTGATTTGAATCATCCTTAGCAGAAATCTTGGTAAATTGTTTGCCTTGGTAATTTGTTGTGGCTCTTTGGATAGAGAGGAGAAACCTCTCTCTTCATGATTACTTCTGATAGGTTTTATTTTGTTCTCTGCATTACTCAAAGGAATATGTGAGCAGCGGTTGAAAGAATATCCCAATTATATTGTGCTTAGAACATCTGCAGAGTTGGTCCTGGAGGTTTGGGCAAGGGAAACCACAGCTGTGAAGCTTTGCTTCTGCTCCTAGCACAGATGCCAAAGCAGATGGAAGGGCAGGGATCATCTGCAGAAAGGCTCCAGATCTTCAGCGTGAGTGGAGAGTGAAAGGCTTAGCAGACATGGCTGAAATGGCTAGATTGATAGGCTCTACACTCCCAGGAGCAGCAGAGGCGACAAACTCTCCTTACTTCTGTGCCTCAGACAGAAACATGATGGATGGTGTACGTGCAGTAGTCTTCAGTCCCTTTGCAGCTGTGATTCCCTGTTCCGACTGACACTCATTTGGTGCCCTGCCTGGAAATTGTTTCGATGCTGTTTGTGTTTCAAATGCTTAGGAAAACATTTCTATTAAGGTCGCATGCCAAATACAAGGCTATACTGAATAGCAAGAAGGAAGAAGTAAATTTAGTGCTGCTAATCTGCAAAGGAAAATATTAAATATGGTCTCTCTGGAGAATAATGACACTTGGCATGTTGCTGTGCTAAATTTACTGCAGGACTATAAGTGTTAAAACATCAGCTGTGTAACCGGGCTGTGGGGTGGTAAAAGGTTGACAGGATGATTATGCTTGAGGGGCCACTGTTATGTATGTCCTTTGGACAGTAGTTTGGAAGAGCTTCTGAGACACTAATTAATTCTGCCCCACAGTGAGGGGTGGTAACCAGCAGCCCAGTGGGAGGCTGAGCTAGAGTGCTCTGTCTCAGGTCAGAGGACCAGGAAAACACTTCAGGGTATGTCTAACTTGATCCTCCAGAGAAAAGCTCTTTAATCTTACTTAAGGTTACCAAGTCTTTGGCCTCATGCAAAACATTTCATCGTGTGCAATTTTCAGCAGTTCTTAACTTTGAATAAAGTAATAGGATGAATCAAACAGCTCAAAAAGACCAGTAGAACCTCATTCTTTTAAAATGCTGATTATAGTTTAGGAATATTACTTCTCAAACTCCTCTAATCACCAAATCTCTTTCTTGTACACAATTCAGATTCCTCAGTTGTATCTCACACAGTTCCAATCATAGGACTCACTGGATTTTTTTCCCCCTGAAATTCCTAAACGGGGATAGCCCTGATTCCTGAAAAGGGTAGTACAAAGGGAAAAACAAAATTTCTGTGAGGAATAGTGCCATCCACAAGCCAAAATGACCATGTAGCACTTAAGAATAGGACGCAGTATAGCTTTTCATTGAGTGAGGTTTTTCTGGTTGAAATTTCTATTCCACCTTTTTTTGATTGTTTCAGGTATAATTAGTTATGAAGTATATAGTTTTCTTATAACACTTATTGAAGATAGGTAATATTCATAAGGTAGTTATTTTGTCCAAGCATTGTACTAAGTACTTTGTATAAACTATCTGATTTATTGTTTCCTTGACTTTTAGGAATAAGTTCGAGGATAAGGTGATGAAACTTATGTAAGACATATGTATGTAACTGAGATAGAATATTGTAGTATGCGGTGACGTGTTCTGGCAAAAAATTAGATATGGTTATGGTTGGGATATAATTATAGTAATACTTTTACTTGATGTTGTGATTGGATTTTATGAATTGTTAGTGCTCCACTCTTTCTCTCTCACCTGTTTATTATGTCTTTATTATGTCTTTGAGGCAGTGAGGTACTAGGTGGGGATGAGAGGAGGAAAGAGAAAAGGGAAGGAGAGAGTAAAGAAGAGGCCAGGGAGGGAAGTAGTACTGAGTATCAAATTAGTGATACAGAAAGAATTTCAGAGGAATGAGTGATGCATATCTGATAGAACATAATAATATATAGGTAATGATTAATAGAACAATAGGACAAATCATTTTATATCTTTGTAGTGTAATACATTTTAAAGTATAAATTAATCTTTACAAATGAATTTTTATTATGTGCCCTTTGATTAATAATATCTTCATTCATTTGAAAAAATCTGAAACTCTTTATGTTATTTGGAATTTAACTAATCTGACTAAAATTATGAATTTATCTCTCTTTTCCATAAAATAGATAGCTGTGTTAGAGTGGAGATAGTTTGATGCATGAAATTTTGGTGTGATAACTGGCATTCTACTAATTTGGTCTCTCCATGAATTTGGCCTAACCATTTAAACATATTATGACATAATTATTTTATCTGTAAATTGGGGGGGGGGAGTTAATAATATCTTCCTTTAACCTCTTTCATAGTGACATGGTCAGGATAAAAAAAAAAGAAGCTTCAAGAAAATAATTTAGTTTTCACAAGAGTAGAGGAATTTATGAAGTATAGTTTACTGTATCAATATGATAACCAAAAATTTTGAACACTGAAAAAATGCTTATGATATAACATTAAACAAAATCAGACTACAACTGTAATAAACAGTTGCCTCCTAAGCATTCAGCTGCTGTTCTGTTTTCCAGAGCACTCAGCCTCATTTGGGAATCTATTTCGGTTAATGATGGAGCATATGATCTAGATTAAGCCAATCATTGGGTTCCATTTCAATAATTTTTATGGAAATTCTGTTACACAAATAACTTTTCTCCTTCTAGTATGGTGTGGTATATAGAAGTAAAACTTACAAATGCTGCAGTCTTGTTGTCACTGTAAAGGAAGTCAACTAGGCAGTGATGCTGACACATAGAAGAAGAATGGAACCAAGAGGATCACACAGCCAGAAGTCTGAACAACCATGATTTAAACTCATCCTTCTTCTAGGCCTTTGCAATTACATGAAATGAGCTTGCTTTGAAATATGCTCTATCTGAAAGTGATAAGAAAAGAAAAGAAAATGTAGCATTTCTAAGAGCAGTTTTTTCAATCTGCATTCTGAAATCCACATTGACTGAGAGGTTGTTGAAAAGCCAAATTCTCTAACTGAAGTTAACATCAGCACTAGCAGCTGTAGGGAGATTGAAGATAAAGTATCGTGTAAGATTAGGGCTTGTATAAAATACCCTTTGAAATAATTTCTTTTAAATCTTCTTTGCTTGAAAAAGGTAACAATCAGTCTTATTGTGGAGATTAAGTTGGAATTCAATTTGGAAATGAGAAGAAAACAAGCCATCTATCCCACGATTTTAAATTGCCTTTAGGTGGACTTCTGCCCTGACCATCCTGAAATAATGGACACTAGTCTAGCCTTCCTGACATAAACATCTGTATAAAACTGGAAAAACTATAAGACGCTTGAGTTTCACGCATTTTACAATAGGCAGTGGAGGACTATGATTCCTAAGAAAAGGGTGATAGACATGATCACATGGGAATTCACCCTGGAGGTACATTTTGGACCACAGTGCAGGGGAGTACATTTTGGTGGTCTCACTGAACAGAGAAGTTAGAAATATGAATTTGTAGGTGCTGAAGGAGCTCACTTTGGTGTGGGAAGAGTCCCAGAAAAGTCAGGTACACAGAGAAAGAGGTCCAAAAATTGTCATGGCAGTAGCATTAATCCTTTGGATGAACACTAAGGTCACATATACAAACCAAATTTTTGTAAAGCATGGTGGAGAAGAACTAGTGGAATTATTAGATAAACAGAAATTCCAGTGCTACCACAGTACTGGAAAATGTAGGAGGTCTGACCAGCCAGCAAGGAGAGACCTTGGCATTTGGTTCAGACCTCTGGAAAGATATGTATTATGAATAGAGTTACTCAAGCCCTAGAGTGTGCGTCACACTAAAACCTCAAAAAGTTAAAAACAAATTGATCTGATGGTAAATTAACTGCCCTCAAAAACAAAACTCAAAACTTAAAAAAAGAAAACAGCAAAACTCCACACTCATCAATGTATCATTCACAGTGTCTGGAATGCAGTAAAAATTGTTATACCTGTGTAAAATGTTACTCAAGAAATATGATCCAAGCCAAGAAAAATAAATAAAATAGGATAACAGAAATGTTAATGTTAGCAGAAATGGACTTTAAAGCGCTTATTTAAAATATTTTAATGATACAAGGGAAAATAGACATAATAAATGAACAGATGAGTAATTGCAGAGAGCAATAAAAACTGTAAAAAAGAATTAAAATTCTAGAACTGAAAAAAAAACTTGTAAAAATGAACTAAGCCTCAGTGATTTGTAAAAAAGAAAAATCAATTCTTCCAACATGTGTGCATTTGAAATCCGAGAAATAGAGGAGAAATTGGGGAAGGAAAATTTTGAAGAAATAATGGCTGAGGAATATTTCCAATTTTATGATAAATATTAACCCTTCAAGCTAAGAAGCTCAAGGAATACTGAACAGAATAAACATAAAGTTACCCACATCTAGACACCTTGTAGTCAAATTGTTGAAAACAAGATATTAAAAGAAAATCTTAAAAAAAAGACATGTAATTAACTACGATCAAGAGAAAAACACCAATCAATAGAACACTGATAAGTAATTACATTGGTTTATTATAAAAGCAATGCAAGGTACAAGACAATGGGAAGGCCATCTTTAAAGTGCCAAGATAAAAAGTAAATTTGTCAAACTAGACAATGTCTTCAAAAAGGAAGGCAAAGTGTGAGAAATGGTAACTATGCAGGTAAATATGTTTATTATATTTATTGTTTTTTTTAATTTTTAAAAGATAATTTTCTGTCTGAAATAAAAACAAAGTACTATGGAATTTATAGCATGTGAAAAAATAAACAACAATATTACCAAAAGTGGGAATGTAAGAGAAAAATACGATTTTAAAAAATATTTCTTCTGCCTCAGTTTCTTGGGTATCTTTTTAATTTTCTTACAATTTGGCAAATTTTATACATTATCTCTTCAAATGCTTTCTTCTGTCCTTCCCCTTTACTATCCTTTTGTTCCTTGAATTATACATCTATTATACAACTTGATACTTACCCACATGTTGTTAATATTCTGTTCATTTTTTCCAGTATTTTAATTTTTCCTCTGTGTTTTAAATTTTGGATCATTTCTTTTAATATACCTTCATATTCACTGATATCCTTTCTTTCAAGTCTCTGATTTGTAAATCATGCCCCATGTATTTTCTCTTTAGTTATTATATTTTTCATCATTATATTTTTCATCTTTAAAAGGTCTATTTGGGGCTCTTAAATCTTGTTTTTCTTTTCATCATGTTCATATTTTCATCTGTCATCTTGAATATGTTAAATTTATTTTTAATAGATGTTTTAATAACTGTTTCTGTTAATTTTACCTTATGTGAAATTCCTGGGACTGTTTAAATTGTTTGACTTTCCCTATGATTTTGAATCATATTTTCCCACTCCTTTACATGCCTAGTGATTTTTATCACATACTAGATAATATGAACTATACATTATTGGATGTTGAGATATTCCTTTAAATACTGTTGAATTTGTTTTAGATTGTAGTTAATTACATGGAATTACTTTGATCCTTTTGAGTCTTGGTTTTAAGACTGTTGGGGCAAGTCCATAGGAGGCTTTGTTCTAAGGTTAATTTGGGCTCACTTTTAATGCCATTACATTTTGAGGACTCTACCCAGTGTCCCCTGTATTAGGAAGTCTTTCCACTTTGGCTGATGTAAACAGAGCTGTGTGAGCCCAAAGGATTATTCTGCTTATTTCTCTTTGTTTGTTCTTTTCCTGGTCCAATGTAGTTTCCTAATACTTTAGCATAGATTAGTGCTCAGCCCAATCTAATTAGTGCTCAGTTCTAATCTAATCAGAACACAAGAATTCTTCTCTGCCCCAATCTGGAGCTCCTTTTTTACTTCTACATCTCTGTTAGGATAATAAGGCAAGAAAAAGTAACAAGAGGCATAAAGTTTGGGAATGAAGATGTAAAACTCTCTTTATTAAAAATGACATGATTATCAATTTAGAAAATCCTGAGGGTTCTAGAAAAAAGGTACTAAAACCAATAAATGAGTTCAGCACATTTGTAGAATACAAGTTCTACAAATAAAAACTGTATTTCTATATACTAGCTACAAACAGTTAGAAATTAAAATTAAATTAATAATACAATTTATAGTAGCACAAAGAATATGAAACATTCAGAGGTGAATTTGACAAAATATGTACAAATCTGATTGCTATAAACTATAAAGTAGGTCTGAGAGAAATTTAAAAAGCCTAAGAAATAGAAAAGTACATTATGTTCATAATTCTGAAAATTCAATATTGTTATTATGGCAATTCTTTCCAAATTGATCTATACATTCATTGCAATACTAATTAAAATCCCAGCAGATTTTTTTTGTGGAAATTAAAAAAAATTCTAAAATGTATATGGAGATGCAAAGGAAGTTTAATGATCAAAATAATTTTGAAAAAGAACAAATATGAAGCACTTACACTACCTGATTTCAAGAGTTTATTTAAAGCTTCATTAATTACGACAGTGTTTTAGTTTTACCGTTTAATTGATGGAATAAACTAGTACAGTTTACCAGATTTTCCTAAATTGTTATAAATAGAGGTGACTTTTGCTTAATGTTTTGTCAATACATGTACCACTTTAAAACTCAAAATTTGATGATGTAATAAATAAACTGTGAGCAAGTTTGGCATCTAAGTACCACTTTATGCTGCTGCTAAATGTAGTCAGGCAACTTTACGTCAAGACAAGTTATGTATCATATCATATAAAATCATTATATTGTAATTTATTTTAGATTTGAAATTTGAAAAAAACGATTTTTACTTCTATCATTATTCTTTGTATGTCAGTGTGCTTTTGTTGAGATAAATGATTTATTTTTCTTGTTTTGAGTTGAAAATACCTATCCTGTTATAACAAGAGGTAAAGGAGGTGGTATTTATTTTTGTGAAGTCCTTTCTTGGCAAAATCAAAACTTGGCAACTCTGTGTAAGTGTACAATTTCTTTTACTTAGAAATTTCACACAAAAATTCTTCTGAAATTTGAAATCTTTGAAACCAATCATCTAGGAAACCATATTCCTCATAATATGGCTAGTTGGTGCATCATCTCTTACTGAACCAGTCTTAGTCTAATGCCACAGGACTTATAACTGGCATCTTGTAATTTGTGTATACCTTCGGATGAATATCTTTGGAGATTAACTCTTTGTATTTTAAGAGTCCTTATGGGACCTCATGGAGAGACTATGAAGGAACTTGGAAGATATGAGAGACTCCAGTTCTTATAACTTTGGGAATCATAAAATTTGTGCTACTCAGAATTATTACAAATTTAAACTACTAATTGATTTATTTTTGTTTTAAATGTGCAACATAACAGTTTACTCCTAACTATATTATGTTTGTGCAATTTAAAATGAATGTGAACTTGGATGACTATAACATTCATCATCCAAAACTCTTATGGGTTCATGGCACGCTATTTGAAATTATGCTAGACAGTGGCATAAACTGATATGGTTTTGGACAAACCAAGCCCTATGGTCACAATAATTATAAATATATAGTTATAAATATCTTATAAAATGTGTATAAATACATATATTCCAAGAATATGTATGTATATAGATAGACTTACATATTCTAAGATGACAACATGTATATATATACTTTCTATATATACCTATATACGTACATAAATACTATACAGACTATATATATAGATATGTACATAATATACAGTGTATTCTTATGATTAATACGTGTGTGTGGGTGTGTGGTGTGTGTGTGTAGTCATCTTAGAAATGTGGGCTTTTTTTTCTCTTATGGTGAAATGTTGTGAGTTGTGATATCTATTGTGAACAACTGAGTAAGAACCATTTTTCTTATACTCCTTCCCTTCATCACACAGCCTTTCAATGCTGAAGTCTTAATGCCCTTCTTAATATTACAGCAGACTTCATGGACTAGGCTTGGGTGGCCAGGGATTTGGTTTAACTGAATCTTTTTTCATAGAGTTTTTACTTCTCTGATATCACCATTTGATCTGAAGTTCAAGGGCTATAAATAATTTGATTTCTATTCCCCATGTTTAAAAATAGTAGAGAAAAAAATTGAACTGGCTTATGCCAAAAAAAGAGAAAAAGATTCTGGGAATCTTGTAGAATCCAAGCACAACTATCTGTCAGGATTCTGGGAGGCTCTGCTCTGTTCCTATCCTCTGCCTCTGAATCTCACTGAATATCAGCTTTATTCTCCCTAAATTTGATTTCTCTGATTTTTTTTGTTTATACAGACACTCTGCATTTGTCAAGTTTCTCCCCCAGGTATGAGTCCAGCCAAGACTGCCATTTTTTTCTCAGTTGCAATTCCAAAATTTATAAGAGAAAGAATAGGTTTAGCTAAATTTAGGTCCAGTTTGCTCCACTGGCAATAAATGATAAGCACAATCACATATGAAGACACATCTATCAGAAAAAGGGGTCACTGTGAGCTGGACAGGCACTCTAAAGGAATTTTCAACTGCAGCCCAAACTGAGAAACACTAAGCTATATTCCTATAACTTAAATACAAGCCTTCAAAATATAGCAGGGTGTGGCTATACTATACATGATGGTAATTCTTTTATTTAGAGTTCAATATATGCCACTCTAATTTTTTTTGTAGCATAATTTATTTTAAGTAAACAGTAAAACTAGTCATACATATTAGGTTCAGTGACAAAAGGAGCACCGAAATCAAATAGTATTTCACTGAACAATCCTTTAGGACTAAGAATAGCAATCGCTGTGCATGAAAAAGAAATTCAGGACCTTGAAAATTGCATTCCTATGGCAAAAATGAATAGAGAGAAATAAATCCACTAGACAAGAATGTGAAAGAATCAAAAGACCTGAGAAATGTGTCACTCCTAACATCAGTCACCTGCGTTTTTTAAGATTTAAATTCTGATGCCCAACTGACAGAGATTCTATGATTACACTTGATACAAATGCCATTTTTATTTCCTGGTTACTGAAAAAAAATTGTTTGGGGAATGTGTCTGAATAAATGTTTTGGGGATGGTATGATTTTCAAATAAATTAGCATAGGATTCTTATTTCAAAATGGAGCACTAATAATAACCTAGTTGACATGAATGTTTTTACCTTTATGTGGATCCTGTTTGCAAGTGACCCCTGGGAGCAAAGCCCATATGCCTAAGATATAGAAGTTAGACACTACTGTGAGCATATAGATTGACTACTGAGTGTTTATATTGAATTGTCCAGTGAAGAAAGTAGAGAGTTAAGAAATTTGATCACTAAGCCTATGAATTTGGGATTCATAGGTACAAATTGAAAAAAAAGGCTGGAGCTGCTACTGAAAGCTTTGTATCAGGGAAGCACTGAATTTCTCTTATTCCATATGGCACTAATATATTTCAGAATTTTCTATAGAAACGTCCCTCTCAGATGAATGAAGAATATACTTCAAATAAAACTACCGAGACATAAAAAAGGAGGCTAAAAGGTGAAAGGAAAGGGTCTCAGAAATGGCCTATGAAGTGGGGGATCATAGACCAACCAACTGCTATATGGAATTGGGCACATTATCGTGCTATTCAGTATAAATTAATTTACATGATCACATTAGCCTGAAAAAAACATGTGGTATTCATCAGACTGTAAAGCTCCTTGACCTACTAAAGACAAAATGGACAATGGTGTAGTATTTGTTTTTTTTGGTAGAAGACATAGCATATGTAGTTTTTTAACAACTTAAACCAGTGTCTATTTTTGAAAACACTTTAATTTTGAAAACATCACAAACTTAAAGATAAATTGGAAGTACAGTGCAAATTACTTTTTTCTTCTGAACCATCTGAGAGTAAATTGCCAACTGGATGCTCTAATCACTCCTGACTACTATAAACAAGAAGTCCTCCTACACAACCACAATACAGACAAAAATCAGGTAATCAGAACTGATACATTACTACCATCTAATCCCCAGACTCCATTCAAGTTTTGCTGATTGTCCCAATAGTGTTTTTATAGCAAAGTGACCCAGTCCAGAATTTTGTGCTGCATGAAATTGTCATGTCATCTTAGTGTTCATTCTGGAAGAGTTCCTCAGTCTTTCCTTGATTTTATAACCTTGATACTTTGGGGCTTGACTGGTGTTTCCTCATGATTAGATACAGAATATGCAACTTTTATAGGAATATGACAAAAGAGATGCCACATTCTCATGCATCCTACCAGGTTGTGCCTACTTTCAATCAAAAAATATCTGGTAGAAAACAATCTCTGGTAGAGACTATGAAAATATCCCCCTTTTCATCAAACTTCCAATTAATTTATTTAATTATATTTATATGGATTTATGGTTTTCTATTTTATTCAACAGGTTACAATGTATTGCTATTATTATTTATAATTAATTCTCATTATCTGTGGTAGTTCTATGTTCCATAATGTCACCATGAACACTGAATTGTGAATATTTAAGCATTACTCCTAGGGGAAATACAAGGTTATGTCCCTTTGAGTCTCTGATTACAACATTTTAATCAACTGATCAATCAATAATCTTGTTTTTTTTTTGTTTTTGTTTAAAGGGACTTAATATATTTTGTAGATTCATTAACATTGAACTCACACCCAACATTACTGTAACTCATGCCTGATCAAAACTTATCTAACACAACATTTTCTTCTTAAGGGATTTCACATTCTCTTGTACCTAGGAGTACTATACAGCATGCCAGCACTGTACTTGGGGGTCTTTTTAAACAGTAAATTAAACAACAAAAAGCACAAAATCTGAAAAACATGGCACTGAATAGACTGTGAAAAGGACACTTTTTTACAGTGTGAGAGCTGAAACAAGAAGATGGTGTGCCATCATGTTTGACCTCAGCTGGGAACGTGTATGTCAGACAACTCACAATTTTTTGTGTTTCTTCGTATTTCTGTGAATCACTGTGAAACTGTCATGAGTATTGATTTTGGGGTTACAAATAAATTTTAGTGAGTAGGCAGATTTACAGATATGAGATCTGTGGATAATGAAGATTGACTATATTTTGATACCCAAAAAGGAACATTTAACAGTGGGAAGCCCATTGAAGCTGGCTTCAAAGTTCTTTTGACATGGCCTCATCATTTTTTGAGCTCTTTCTTGCTTTCTGGCACAAGATGTTACAGGTGCATGTTATCTAATACAGCCTTGAAATTTGCCATTTATTCAAGGGTAATCATGGCTTTTAGTGGAAAATGGTATTAGGAAACCAAGATCTAAGAACTGGTTGTGCTAATTGCTTGTGCTTATTGCTATTCTCAGTCCTTCTCATAGGACGGTTCTAGGAAAGATAGATAGGTAGATAGTGTTTAAGTACAGTATAAGTAATAGGGTTGTACCAAGGAGATCAAGTCTAGGAACATTGAAATTATATATGGTGATGGTGAGAGTTAGGGTGGAGAGAAAGTATGAGGGCCAGATGCCATGCCCTTAATAAATATAAGGAACTAATTAAGAACTTAATTAGCATTGAAGAGTGATAAGTTAATAAACCCTGATTTCATGAACCCCAAAGAAGGAGGGTAGATTGGTTAGAATTTGGTTCAGTATGAGAGTCAGAAAGCTGAAATTACAAGATTTTGATTATTGTTATTACAAGAATAAACAAGATTGAGTTTATTTTACTTTTAGGTAAAATTTTAGAGGTAGTAATAATAGATTGCCCTACTTTCTAGGGAAAATAGAGCAATCCATTATGTCAGACTTCACAGATCTTATTGCTCCTCCAAATGTAGCCTCTCCTCCCAAGTTCACTTCATGGTCTAAGATATGGGTTCAGCTCCACTTCCTAGCTACCAAAAAGGAGGAAAGTGAAGGGGCATACTCCTCCCATTAAGAAAAATTTCTGTAAATTTTACATACACTTCTATTTACATTCCATAGCCAGGATTGATTCACATTGAAATTTAGGTATTCCAGGTAGCCATGTGCCAAAATAAAACATCAAGATATCTATTTCTGTAGAAGGAAAAACAGATTCTGAGAGATAATTGGCAGCTTCTGTCACAAAGAGGGGTTCATGTAAGATGAAGGAAAATGAATAGCTTAAAAACATGATAGGGAGCTAGGAGCATGTGGAATAACTTCTCCTGGCCTCATGTAAGGCAGAATGAATATTACTCTCCCATAAAGAATTATCCTTCCTTCATTTCTTTAGTATTATGCTTTGCTTCTTTTGTTTTAGTCTTTTTGCATCTATAATTTGCTATCTTCATTAATGTTTTTGCTTGCCTCTGTATGTCTGTATTTATCCGTCTCTTTCATTGAAAATGAGCTTGTAGGCAGAAAATGTAACCTTAGCGGTTGCTTTTTTTTTAGGAAAACAGTATTAGAGTAGCAGTTCAGAAGCCAGATCCTTAAGAGGAACTGTTCTACATTCAAATCCTGGTTCTGTCACTTCTCAGCTATATTACTTGGGCAAGTTACTTAATCGTTCTAAAGAGTAGCTTGCTTAGCTGTGATGATGCATGAAAAGGTCTTAATATGTTGCCCGGAAGATAATGTCCTGAATTAATATTAGCTATTATTTTTGGTATCCACTACCAAAGTATACACAGTATATACCTTTCTAAGTTCTATTTGATTGAATGGAATGCTTCACTGTTGTTTTCAGAAGAAACAGAGCCTGAAAAAGTGAAAACTCTGTTGCCATTTGACTAGAAATGTTATTAAAAAATTAACCTCACAGCTCAGGAACCCAGACTTACTATCAACAGATTTCACATCATCTTTACTGCTAAGCTGCAGACCTCCAAGTGCTTGATTATTATTAAATTCTCTTTTCCAGTTAAGTTATTTCACACTATGATGAAGCAGTGGGCAGACGTGTAATGAATAATTTCAAGGAATTTAAGATGAGAAAAGGGAACACCATGTTCATATTATGGACCAGTGGTCAGACACTTATTTACATGCCTGTCCCAAAGCACATGGTCATCTTCTAATATGGTAGATCTTCCACCCCAAGTTATGCAGTAAACATAATCAGTGTGCATGGAATTCACAGGGATAACTGCATTCATCAGCAGTTGAGGTGAGGTGGAACATGGCAGCAGGTTTTCTGTTTCCTTTGGGAAAGTTTGAATTTCACACAGCAGTCTAGAGCAAATGAGAATGACTCAGGTCTCTCATTCATAGCAGGAAGGGTCAGATCACAAATAGCTTGTCTTTACTCATTTCCTTTAACATTAGGGACTTTTTTTTTTTTTTTTTTTTTTTTTTGCTGACTACTTGCCTGTTGGGCTCAGACAGAAAACCAGACACATCTGAGGGGATTTACAAGGAAATCTGTAAATGTCAAATGCAAAAGCAAGAGTAAACACTCGAAGGAGGCAAATGATAACAAATTCCAAAAGTAAGAGCTGTAAATCAGATAAAGAAACTGACATAAGGAAGATAGACCCCCAAAATATTAAGTGTAAATAAGTTATAATCTTAGTTCCAGGGAAACTGGTATTCCAAGGAAGGACTTGAACTGCTTGCTCAAAAAATAGCAGTTGAATGAATTAATTAAATTTGTGGAATCTAGATTACATGTTACTGAAACCATCTCTTTCTCTCTCCCTCTTTTTTTGTCAAAATAAACTACCCTACTTCATTATGTGTCTTTAATTTTAAATGCAAGATTATTAAGAATTTATCACAGATTTTCAAATTACAAATCTAATTTTGAGAGTAAATTACACTTAATCTCACTTATTTTTCCTCATTTGAGTTATATTCCATAGTTGTTGAGAGGATTAAATGGGATGATTTATATGAGGCACATTGCATGGTACTTGGCACATGGTAGATCCACAGAAAATGTTTGGTTATTAGTTCATGTAGGTTTTACCCATGGAATTATTAATGTGTGAACTTCAGTTAAGGTGGAAGGAAAGGTTTTTTCTAGAGTGAATGAAATGGCTTCTCTAAGGCCAACGTGTTAAATAAAAAAGATCTATATAGTTTCTATGATCATCTGGTAACCAGAAAGTCTGCACTTCAAATATATCTAGTCTTCCTATCATATTAAAGTATTTACATAGCCTGGAAATCTGCCATGTCAATTAAACCACTTACCTTGCAAATAGCCAGCCACCTGAGGTAATCTTGCAAGACTGATATGTTGAATGGTGCATATGATTCCAATTTTAGTAATTATAGAGCTTTTAATAGAGAACTGAAAATGCTGCTATTAAAATTAAAAATGCTAATATTACATTAATCAGGGTTTCAAACAGAAGTAGAACATAAAGTGAGACAAGAGACTGTACTTATGAGAGAGGCAACTAAAATCCTCTACACCCCTGGCACCCAAAATTAACTTCTCTGTAGTTTGAGTTATTTATACAGCTCCCAGGGACTCTTAACACTGATTGTCCTGAGTAGAGTTCAGTATCAGAAATTTTCAGTGGCCTTTCCTGTAAAGAAACAAAAAACACAACATAGTCTTGTAAAAATAAAGGGCAGTTTGCAGTGAAGCAGGGAACCCAGGGCTCTGTTTCAAGCATTCTATTGTCCTTTTTTCTCCTTAGTAAAGTCACTTTAGAGATCTTTCATATTCTGCATCATAGGGAAAGAGCCCTTTTCCTGAGAATCCTCATAAAAAGCATATAAAGACAGTTAAGATGGATCTAGCAAGGTACTTACAACTCTTTGGAAAACACCTGTGAAATGCATTCATGTCAGTATTTTATGTAATAAAACTGTGAAATATCACAAGAGCTTCAAAATATTTCTAACAAAATCAGTCATAATTGTTACATTATGCAAAAGTGGGACTTGAATACCTGAGAATAATTTTTCAGGTCATGTGAATATCTGTAGTCTTACTGCTTCTGATTAGAATAACTATACCGAACCTATGATAAGGGCATAAGTTTGAGACTCAGACCTGGATTCCAAGTTTACCATCTTAGCTCCAAGTTTCACGCAAATTACTCAATCTCAGTGAGTCATTGTTCCTTATTTGTCAAGTGGTGCAACTCTAGTTATATCCCATGATTTGGGGGAAACTTAAATGAATGATTTATGTAAGGCACGTTGTAAGGTACCTGGTACGCAGTAGATGCACTGCAAATATTTGGTTATTAGAAGTTAAATTCTTCACTGACCTGTCAATATTCCAAATATCTAATGGAAGCAGAGAAATGAAAAATACAGGGTGTTTATAATTTGCTCTTCTGTAAGGTAAATATTAAAAGTTCCAATACCCAATTATTTTATTTTAAAATTCTTTTAATTTTTAACCTTTTAACAATTATATACATATTTAATATAAATGTACATTTACATTAAATATAAATCTATCTATCTATCATCTTAAACTTTGATGCTCTTAGCCATTCTAGTGATTAAACAAATTTTCACATTTCAGCCATCAGCACCTACTGCTGATAATGCCTTCTAACAATTTTGTTTCAGGAAAATAGCATTTATTTTACTACTACTAACTTGTGACCCTATCTTTAACAGTTAATACCTCAAAATCATGTTTATAATCATTAGGGATCAAAACTCCAGCTAAGTCATTTGAATTCATTTTTCAATTTGCTTCCTTCCCAGGCTTTCCAAAAGATATTAGTAAATACTAAGTATCTCCCTTTGCTAGCCAAACATTCTAACTACAGAACTCTGGAAACATATTTGTTAACATTCCAGATAGTACATTCTCTTCCCAGTCAAAATGATAAAATCATAGATTCCTTTTAATCTAATTTGCACTAGAAAACTATTAATTTTGTTCCAGTGAAAATATAAAGCATAAACTAATATTTATTGAGCTACTATGAGCTTACTACTGAAAAATTTACATGTATTATCTCATTAAGCTTCAGATTCACTACCGTTTTCACACTTTTTCAGATAATGATACTTAAAGATGTGGTGAAATTGGCTCAACATCACACATCTATGCTATTGTGGACCTTGCAGTTGAAACTGAGGGTTCTAACCACAGTGTCTCTGCTTTTAAATACTTTCCATAAAAGCAAGAACTCTATACTGATTCCAGTGAGGTCTCTCTAAGAATGTCTTCTTTGACCACATATTCTTAACATTAATGTTTCTTCAGAATTATTATTTCAGCTGGATTCCTCTCACCCATTCATCCTTACCTCCCACACTCAATTCCAGTTTTTTTTTATTACCTCAAATTTGCATAGTTTCTTCTCCTTTAGGTAGAAACCATGGTGGGTCTCAGTAACAATAATCAGTGTCTTATATGAGAAATGGTATAATAAAGAACTACCGATTTTTGTTGTGGAGCAAAGTAAAATAACTCAGATATAGAACATCTGACCTTTAATATTTTTAAAGGGCTATTGTGTGAAAAACAGATAGCAGAACTAGAACCTATGGGAGGAAAATACAGGAATGAAGATTTTGGTTTAAACAAGAAATAATTTTTTTTAAAGAGATGTATTAGTATTATCTAAATCAGAAATGAGCAGTCTTGGGAAGCAATGAGCTCTCTGTGGATCAGTTCATATTCTGGAAAGGAATAAGGTAATGATGTTACAGAAAGATGATCCAGCAAAAGATGGGACTAAAAAAGATGCCAAAGATGAGCCTGTAGTTATATAGTTACGTCAGTTTCCTCCTGAATGTTAAGGATTGGTGGAAGATTAGAGCAGAAGAGGCCATAGGACATCCAGATTCCCAGATGAGAGGGCATTGCACGGTGAAAAAATAAGCAGAACAGAATGGAGATTATGAAACGAAACTTTGGTGACTTGACAAATGTACTTGACAGTAGACCATTTCCCTTTTCCAGCTCATACATCGACAGAATCTGGAATTACTTTTGTCATATCCTGCTACCCTTGAGCAATTTCCCATAGAGGCACCATAACTGAGCCTGTGATAGAGGCAACCCTTTTTTGCTTTACTTACAAAGCTTTTCCTTAGTGGGTTTTTCCTTGCTATGGAAAAGAAGAGCTTTGCTTCATAACAAGTTATCTAAAATCCATTCTTTAAAGGCTTTATCAGCAGATAGTTAGCTACTAATTTTTCTCTTCTAAAATCACTTAATAATAAAAGGCCACAAAATTTATCTCGAGACATTTCTCAGGTTTTCTTGTCACTAAACTTATTTTACTCCTGAGCAGCGGTATTTTAAATTTGAAGATATTCATTGTGCTATTCAATGCAAATTTTTTCATCAGTTATATCATTAAACTTAAATCAAAGCTAAGAATAGATTTTATATTGACATGTAGTGATATTGACATGCTGAAAAGGCTATAGATTTAGCAACCAGAGGAACAAGAACTTTCTAATAAAAATCTGAAACTGGGAACAAGTGTTTTGTGAATATAACTTAGCATTTTACAGTATTTCCAATAAGCTGTCATTACAGACACCCAGAGGCCTAATTACAGTCTAAATTTTACAATCTAAAATTGCTAATATCATTCCATTTTCAATATTTTTTTCTTAGTAGTTTCAGATTGGACTGCTGGCTCCAAATGCATGCACTGACCTAATAATTTAAAGCCAGTGGAAATAATGATCATATAAAAAGCTTAATTTCAGGCATAAGTTAATAGAGAATAAGAAATGCAAAGAGAGGCACCAGGTGGTTCATAGGACCTTCAGGAAAAACAAATGAGATTTTATTAGGCTTACAGATATAATTTGTGTGTGTGTGTGTGTGTGTGTCAGGGGATAACAGGAGTGTTGATTTGAGTGGCTTATTAAACAGCCATGTTTAGCTCAGCAATGTTTCTCATCACTCGGCTTTTTCATCTGCCAAGAAATGGGTACCATTTGCGCTTATGAACTGTGTGTAATTATAGTGATTCAGGTTTCAGCGTATAATGAATCTTCTATCACCGTCTGCTCTCTTGGTCTTTTATTTTTTGTTCCTGTAAGTGAAGTGGGACTGAAGAGAATTCTTCTTTGACCCTGGCTTAAGAGTAGAATATGTATGTCTATAAAAATATTTAGAGTATACATTTAAAAAATTTTTACTTGCATTTCCCTAGGTTTTATATTTGGTGATAAGAGAGTAAGTTGTCTGTATCATTCAAGATGGTATTTTTATACTTTATTTTTGTACTGATGGGTGAAGCAGGATAGAAACAAATCTGTATTTAACTTTAAGCAGCCGGGACTCTCTTAGGAAATGGAAAATAGGTTATGTTTTGTCTTATCGTGTGCATTCCTTTTAGGTTTCTCCCTCTACTGTTACCCTCAGCAACTTAGACTACAGTTCCATCTCTATATTTACTTCCAGTTACACCATAATTGATACTGTTGGATGGAACCCTAGATCTCAATGTGTTCAATCCACTAATTTTTACAGCTGAGATCTCTGAGTTTCTGATTTAAGAAACCAAGCAAAACTGGAATTAGTGCTCCTGACCCAGCCCTTTGATATGGTTGTTACAACTTTACCAGTTATCTTGTCCCCTTTTCCATTCTCCACTCTGATCCCTTTCTTTCTTTCCTTTTTTTTAACAAGAGAAAAAGGAACAAGTTTATTCACATGTATTCCTCATGTATACATGGGAGATACCCAGGGAAAAATGAGTCATTGTCTGTGATCCCTCTCTTCCTTAAAGCTATTCTAATCTCTGCCAATATAGTACACATTTTAGGAGTTAGTGGTATTTTGCCTCCGAGGGTCATTTAAATCAAAAAGAAACTCTGCTTAAGGCATCTTAATTCAAAGGAATGAATCTCTGCTAATGGATTAGTGAATTTTCAGAAACCATCGTAGACATAGACCAAAGGGTGAAACTTTGCTGTATAGGGATTTTTGGAGGGAAATTCTTACCCCAAATCCTGATATTTTGCCTTTATCTGCTTTTTTATTAACTACCCACCTGGGGAAGTGGAGTGACTTACTCTGCTAGATGAATTTGGAGAGAATGAATTAGGCATGTTCAGATTAGTTCCATTCTTTTTGTTTTGGGATACAACTGCCTGAGGAAGAAAGATTTTACCTGACAAATGGATATAGATGTCCTGGTCCAGTATAACATGTAACTGGAAGGGGAATTCTGCCTAATTCCTAGATTATACCCAGTGATTCTCACACTAAACTTTGTCCTCCAAATTAATTTTTTTCATAGTAAAATTGATGTTTTCAGTTTTATTTGCTTCTGTTTGTCAATTTGATAGGTGAAGAATGCTATCTCATTATGGTTTCTAGTTAGATTTTTTTGTAACTCTCAAATATAAATATTTAATCATATATATTGCCTGTTTGTTTCCTTATGAGAATTGCTTTGTTATCCCCTTTTCCAATTTTCCTCTCCAGGCTCTCTTTTAAAAGTACTTTGAAAGAAGTTTTGTTGATGATAGGAAAGTATTCTCATTGGGGGAGGGACAAGGAGTCGTTCTACTTGATGTTAGCATGTATCTGTATGAACATTTTCTCTCATTGTAAAATATTGAACAGAGTTGTGTTCAGTAAGGGGAGGGGGAAGAAGGACAAATAGACATTACTAAGAAAGAGTTTGCTCCTTAACAATGTCTCAGTTAACTGGACAGAAACAACAGAATTTGATGTGAGGTGGCTAGAATACTGAAGGTGTTAACCCAGAGGTGCTATAGAGCAAACATTTCTAACATTGATCTGATATACCCACACTCACCATGGAAGCCCTTTAAAAAAATCTTATGGAAATCCCATATATAACATATATAAATGAGTGGTCATGCTTTTGGAGTATGAGCTGGTAGATCCTTGTTCCCCTGACTTCCTTATATCTCCCCTTTCTGCCTTCTTCATGTAGCCAATAATGCAACCAAGAAGAACTTTAGGATTGCTGAGAACTGAGAAAGAGCCCACTGCAGTAGAAGGACATATTTGCTTGTGAATTAGCTCCTGAATGGTCAGTTATGTAATCACTTTGCCCCCAAACAAGTGTCTCTGTGGACATCCTTTTCTTGGGCCTGAGCATAATTCATTAGATTAGACTCTTTTCGGAGTCCCCAATTCTAAGCTTGATACTATTGGTGACTCCAATTTCATTATATTTTGAAAATTGTCAACATAGAAACTTTTCTCATGAATACCATGAAGGTTCTTAGGAAGAAAGATCTTTTCTTTATAAAAATATTACTGGTATTCTATAAAATTTGAATGCAAAGTTTGGGAGGGTAATTTTCTGGCTAAGACTTATTCAGCTACACTGAGTCAAGTTCATATATCTTTTTCCTCTAAATTACAATTATTCTACCCCAACCCCCAAAGCCTAAAAGAAAAACTTTGAAGAAGCTATATAGCCTTATTGAAATATGAAGCATTCACATGTACTTCTAGCCTTTCTTAAAGATACAGAAAAAGTCATGGGCTCTGATTGCTAGCTTCAGAATCTTTGACATTTCATAATGAAAATTTATATGTATAAAGATTCCAGCTATTTGGAGACTTACATTTTAAAAGAATTTCTACTTTTTTTAGGCCCTGTAACTGTTTTTAGTCAAGAGAAAGAAAAAATGTTTGACTGAAAACATTTAGTGACAATGTTGTGATAGGAGCCAAAATGTCTCCAGTTGACCTTATTCATAGGAAAAGAACTTTGTTTTAAGACACTTGGAGATCTGTTTGCAAAAATGGCTTGCTAGCGGATATTTTTGTTCTCTCTCTGTTACACTAATGGGTAAAGGCATTCTGGTAAGTTACTGTAGGCATATAGGGTTCATGCCAGAACGGATGCCAGAGCTCTACTCTTTCTTAAGGGATACTTATGGACACCATTACAACATATTTTACAGGAAAACTGCCTTGCCTCTGGAATATACTGTAGCCCCTATTCTCTGCATTTTGGCTCACTACAGCAATTTCTCCTAGAAACGTCTGTTTCAGTAAAGCTGAAACTTTACTGAAAAAGTTTGGAAACTTCTTTGGGGTCTTTCTCTCTTATATCTACTCCTCTCCTGCTTTTCCTTCCTTTCTGGTAATCCGTTTTCTTCATTCTTTCTGTCTGTAGAAAACATGCTTTAAAGATGGTCAGATCTGAGCTCAAATTTTATCTTGGTCACCGATAAAAATGTGGTCAGGAAAAATTATTTGGTTTCTGAAGCCTCTCTGCTTCCTCATATGGAAAATGGAGATAGTATACACTCAATCAGCTCAGTTCTCTGTAGTATATGGGGCAGTTATCAATAGGGAAAAGCTTGGAATTTCCAGCTTAGTTCTTAATATTTTGAAGAACTATATAATTGCTTCCTATAATTACAAGTACCTAAGCAGCATATAGAGCAAAAATTATAATTAGATTGGCCCATTACATCTTTGCAACTACCAACAGAAGAGATTTTTATGTATATAAATGCAACCCTGAACTTCCAAATAGGTAGCCAAGCTTTGGTCCCATCACTAAACTCCAAAACTTGATAAATGACAGATCCTGAAAACTTGATAAATGCTCCATTTCAAAGTGCCCGTTTTCACTTGAACTTTGAAATGGAGCAGGATCTCATTATTTTTAATGTTAATTTTTTAAAAAATTATTTACATGTTTATTTAATTGAAGTACATTGACTTACAGTGTTATATTAGTTTCAGGTGTACAAAACAGTGATTTGATATTTTAATACATTACAAAATGATCACCAAGGTAAGTCTACCGTCTGTCACGATACAAAGCTATTACAATATTATTGACTATGCTTCCTTCTTGAATTAAAAAGTTCAGGGCTCTTCTAACTGTATGAATTCCAGGTTCATCTCTTACAAATAACCTACCCTTAGAACTTAAAAGAACATGGGTAGGACTTCCCTGGTGGTGCGGTGGTTGAGAATCCACCTTCCAATGCAGGGGACACGGGTTAGATCCCTGTTCCGGGAAGATCCCACGTGCTGTGGAGCCACTAAGCCCGTGTGCCGCAACTACTAAGCCTGTGCTCTACAGCCCGCGAGCCACAACTACTGAGCCTGCATACTGCAACTACTGATCCTGTGTGCCTGGAACCTATGCTCCGCAACAAGAGAAGCCACCACAATGAGAAGCCTGAGTATTGCAGCGTAGAGTAGCCCCCGCTTGCCGCAACTAGAGAAAGCCCGCATGCAGCAATGAAGACCCAACACAACCAAAAATAAATAAAAATATGTACATATAAAAAAAAAAAGAGCATGGGTAGAATTTACCATTTCATACTGATCAACCTAGGAAAAAACAGTTAAAGTGTTTCCTGGATGGGTTCCTAACTCTATGACATTTCTGTTATATCAGTAATTCTCAAATTTATGTGTAAGTGAAAAGCATACAGAAATTTTAAAGTGCAGATTTCTGAATCCCACCCTTGAAGAATCTGATTTTGTAGCTCTGGAGAACAACTTAGGACTGCATTTTTACAATGCATTTTAGCAATCCTAATATAAGTAGTCCTTGGACTTTACTGAAAAACTTTGCCCTGCACCCTACCTTATAAATAAATTATACAAGTGCTTCTTGGGGGCTGCTACGCAGTAGAGTCTAGTGAGATAGTTGCAATTTCTTGTGCCGAGAGAAAGAAATCTAATTAAGAAATGTAAATTCTTCTTCCTGCTGAGAGAATATGAGGCAATAAAAATATGAATTTCTTTATGTTGCATGGAAGCTTCTGGGAGCCCATAAAGGGTGAGCAGTCCTTGCCAAGCAGCTGGACTGTCATCATCTTCTCTGGCTTTTATGGGAGAAGATGAGGCACTTTTGGCACTTTCCTGAAAACAATCTCTTCAAAGGAGTTTCTGTACAGGCTGCGAGGCTCTCTATTTTAATGCTTGATATCCATAATTAACTATTTAGAATGAAGGGTAGTGTTAAAATATGTAATGAGTGCAATTTTTGGTTAGGATAATTATCTGATTTCTAATTGCACCCTCCTCTCTACAATACATTTGTGCAGAAAAGCTGGTGGTTGGGGGTGAGGAAAAGGTTGTTCAGTAACATTGGAGGGAACTACTTGGTGCTTTAAAGAAGAGAGACCAGTTCTAACCACTACTAATGCTCCAACACCGTTGTTTGACCCTGAATCAGGTCACAGTACAGGGCTGAAGCCCATGAGCTACTGCTGAAAATGGCATAAAGGAAAAAGAAAAAGAAAAAAGTAACTTGTACACTGTTGGTGGGAATGTAACTTGGTGCAGCCACTATGGAAAACAGTACGGAGGTTTCTCAAAAAACTAAAAATAGAACTACCATATGACCCAGCAATCCCACTACTGGGTATATGTCTAGAAAAAATGAAAATTCTACTTTGAAAAGATACATGCACCCCAGTGTTCACAGCAGCACTATTTACAGTAGCCAAGATATGGAAGCAACCCAAGTATCCATCAACAGATGATTTATTATTGGGGGGAGGGATAAATTAGGAGGTTGGGATTAACATATACACAATACTGTATATAAAATAGATAACCAAAAAGGACCTACTGTATAGCACAGGGAACTATACTCAATATTTTGCAATAACCTATAAGGGAAGAGAATCGGAAGATACTCCCATATATATATATATATATATATATATATATATATATATATATATATATATATCTGAATCACTGCTGTACACCTGAAACTAACATGATACTTTAAATCAACTATGCTTCAATTAAAAATAAAACAGATGAATGGATTAAGAAGATGTGATACACACACACACACACACACACACACACACACCCCATGGAATATATTAGCCATAAAAAAGAATGAAATTCTGCCATTTGCAGCAACGTGGAAGTACCCAGAGAATATTATGCTTAGTGAAAGAAGTCAGACAAAGATAAACACTGTATGATGTCACTTATATATAGCATCTAAAAAATAATACAAATGAATGTATATGCAAAACAGAAACAGACTCACAAATATAGAAAACAAACTTGTGGTTACCGAAGGGGAGAGAGAAGGGGGAGGGACAAATTAGGGTTATGGGATTAACAGATCAAACTATATATAAAATTGATAAGCAATAATTATATATTCTGTAGCCCAGGGAATTATAACAATTATCTTGTAATAACCTATGATGGAGTATAATCTGCAAAAATACTGAATCAGTGTGCTGTACAACTGAAGCTAATATAATATTGTAACTCAACTATACGTCAATAAATAAAAGTAAGTGGGACTTTGGTTTGAGAGATTCCATTGCCTTGATATGTCCATGAAAGCAGAGTCAGGTTAGGGAGATGTTTTTATTTGAAGTGGTCCTTTCATTTGGTTTTCTGAGAGGATTCTATGTGATCCTGGCTGAATCCTCCCCACCACTTCAAATACTGTCTTCTTTCCCATTTTGCTGTTAACATTTATTTTTTAATTAATTAATCTTATTTTGGGCTGTGTCAGGTCTTAGTCATGGCAGGCGGGATCTTCTGTTGTGGTGTGTGGGCTCCTCACTGGCCGGGTGGGCTTCTCTCTAGTTGTGGCATGCGGGCTCCAGAGCTTGCAGGCTCCAGAGCACGTGGGTTCTGTAGTGCGGCATGCGGGCTCTCTAGTTGTGGCCCGTGTGCTCAGTAGTTACGGTGTGCCAGCTTAGTTGCCCTGTGGCATGTGGGATCTTAGTTCCCCGACCAAGGATCAACCTGCATCCCCTGCATTGGAAGGTGGATTTTTAACTACTGGACCACCAGGGAAGTCCCTAGTGAAATTGTTCAGGTAACCTTTTCAAGAAAATTCCTGGTTATGTTTCCTTCCTTGTGCCTCAGCTTTTGTAAATTCAATTTCTAACTCAAAGATTCTAAATCCATATAAATTGCATCCTGTATAAGTAAATATATATTATTCAAGACAGATCCCAAAGCAGCATCCTCTATACCCCTTCTCTCTGTTTTTCATTATGTTCCTGATTATTGATTTAAAGAATGCTATTTGGGGAAAACTAATGTGCTTTAGGATTAACAGCAATTCCCTTTGTACACCAAGCCTGTTAAAAATGCATTTCCAGGAGCCCAGTATGAGCTATACCAGAAAGTCTGAGCTTTTGCTTCCTGTGTGGAGAGAATTCTAGGTTCCTATCTTCAAGGATTGCTTTATTGGACACAGAAGAAACAACTAAAGTAGAGATTCCCAGAACGATTGTAAATTAATCATTGAATTTAGAATACCATTTTCCAATGATTTTCAATCATTGAACAGACTTAGTAAGTACAAATACAACTCAATTCTTGGTTTATCTTAGCCATTTGAAGATATTCATAGGTTTAAAATTTAATGTTTTCTTTCATTTATAGTGAATTTATTGTTGGCAGAAAATGCATGAGAGTCCAGCCTTGGAGAATTAAGTCTCCTGTTCCCTACATAATGGATCTAGCACACGTGGTTAGCTATTTAGGATTCACTAGTGCTGCTCTGCCAGTCTACATTAGACATTATTTGGTAGTGCCACAAGAAGTGAGTATATATTAAACTTTGCAAAGCATTTCAAACCATCTTGTGTCAGGACCTTGTTTAGGGAAGGAAAGCTAAGAATTTGGCTAAAACTCCTTACTATGGTATAAGGATTGAATATCTTAGGACATTGCTTCAACCATAATATCTGACCTCTTTTGTCCTTTAGGTTAAGGCCCATTTTCTAGCTTACTGACTCTATATACCCTTCTGTATGGGCTCTAGTCTGTGACATATTGCTGATTTCTGTAAGCATCCATAAGCATATTCTCCCTTCTATGCTGTTTCCTGTGGAGGAATCTTACAATGTAAAAGTAAGAAAATCCCACCCTTCCTGAGGTCCAGAGTGGTGCTGTTGCTTGCCTAAAGCCACATCCTTAGTTTGTGAAAGGGCAGAGACTTAAATTCAGATCTTAGGAAAAAGAAGTAAGGTAAAGTTCAGCCAAAGTTTGTAATATGTGACTTACACTTAAAGCTTCCATTGATTTCTTCTGGAAAGGAAGAAGGGAGTGTTTATGGAGCACATGGATTCTAAGTCAGGCAAACTTGGGTTCAAATTCTGTCCTCCACTTAATAGCTAACGGATTTTGGGGAAACCACTAAACCTCCCCAAGCCACATTATTATCATTTATAAAAGGGGAATAATAATACTAAACTTTATAAGGATTTGCAATGCTATTTATAAAGAGGTTGACAGACTGCTTACCCAATGTGAGATTTAGTGAAGGCTCATCTATAAAACCTAATCTGTCTCTACTATACCATACATCTTTCGCATTGACAACATCACTATGCCTGCCATTGCATATTTCCCCATCCACTCTAATGATAGTAGCAGGACACTTTCTATTATAAGACATCAAAATTCCCAACTTGGGGGATTACTTTGGCCAATATAGTTAGAAAGGTAAAGAAACATGCCATTATATATTTGTAAAGTAGGATATAAAATGAGATCATTGAAAGTCTGCTTGTTTATCTTTAGGGGACAATGGTGATTCTTTTTTCTTCCCAAGTAATAGATTGTTATATATTTAATTGCTATTTTGAGAAAGGTGCTCCTCCAAATGGGCATTAGGGAAATAGGACAGATTTTAATTAAACCATTTAGCACATACTGAGTAACCCCACCAGGAGGCACGATAAAGGTATGTTTAATTGGCCTAGAAAGATGGTAGCAATGTGAGAATTTTAAATACAAAGTTAACTACAGAGATAATTCTACATCTATCTCCTAATCAACAGCAAGAGAAATTATTGAAAATTTTAAAGGATAGGTTGACTTTCTTCCAATTTGTCCCCCCCCCCAAACTTTCTCCAGGGTGTGCCTGTATGTTCTATTTTGTGGATCGTTCTACATAAGGAAGAAGCTGCTTTATTCCTAAGGCTATCTGGCAGCATGTTTTCCTCCAATACTTTGTATAGTGTGTCTGATAGAGTTTTTCATTTTCTTATTCCTTTCATTCTTCTCTCTATCCAGTCTCCTAATTAACACTTTTCTAAATGTCAGTGCCAGCACATGGGCACATGAAAACTGGGTGACAAGTCTGGGTTGTGTGTCTGCCATGCATCTGTTTGTCATCATCAGGCATTGTAAGAGAACGGGGAAGCTTTAGGACCAATTGCAGGGCAAACAGCTAGACAGACAGCAAAATAACTAGTTGAAGTCAACTAGGTTTTGAGGTATGAAAACCAGAAGGCCACAGAGATAAAGTAAAAGAGAGTAGAATTGAGAGAGGTAAACAAAAACCAGTTCAGCTCCATTTAACCAGTATATAGAGATTGGCCATTAAATGCCGAGGTTTGTGATAGATTATAATATCTTTGGGTAAACTTTGGAAGGCAAAGGTAAAGTACACCTACACTTGTTCTTCTGAGAGATATTATCGACTACCAGAGGAGACATGTACCTGAACAGATTATATTGAAAAAGAATGGAAAATCCTGTGATAGAGGTTTGTATAAGGTATTAGGAAGGCACATGAGATGACCACCTGTTCCACTGTTCTTTGATTTTTACTTTTATGATTATTGTTATTTTGGGGATAATAAAAACTTTACAACATCATTCTTTTATCTGAGGCTTTTTTAGCAAGAGTGTTCTCAATATGGGCATTTCCATGTCAAAAAAAAAAAAAACTTCAAAAACCTTGCCATTTTTAGTTCTATTTTCCATACATTTTAGTTTTTATTTTATAGCTTCCCTCTTTTTATTTTTATCTTCATTTTCCTTTCTTTTGTATTTTCAATATAATTTTCTCCCAATTCACATATTTATTATTAAATTGTATTATCCTCTTTTACCTGCTTTTATAGTCATGATTTCCATCAGTTTTAAAATAAGATTTCTTGTTCTTGCTTATATTGTTAATATCTTCACTCATCTCCTAACGGATGACACTTATTTTAAATTATTGATCCATCCATTCCAATGTTCATATGGTTTATTCAGTTTGTGTTTTTCTTTCATGGTCCTTGCAATCCTTATGTACCTAATTATCTTCCCTGAGTGTTCATTTTATCCTGATGTTATAGCTATTCTGTCTGGTAATGTATACTTTGTGAGCCTAAGGCTGGGCTCTGCTCTGTGTATGCTCAGGCAAATTTGGAGAGAGTTGGGGCTCAGTGCCTGAGCAGAGAGTCTAGGAGTCCAAAGTTTCTCTTTGCTTACCTTCTACCAGGCAACTCTGAGATTTATCTTTAACATCTTAGGAAGAAGCAGCATTGAGAGAAGGTTATGTGTCTCGTTTGTTATACACAATCTTGGAGTTTAGAGGGAGAGGGGATAGAGAAGAGATGGCTGAGTGGGGCTTGTCTCTTCACACAAATAAGACATTTAAACTGTACTAGTATTGTCCAGGTAACAGTTCAGTGGCCTGACCTGAACCAACAGTTGGTGAACTTGGAAGCAAATTCTTACTCAGACTTCCAAATGAGACCATGCAACAGCTGATACCTTATTTGCACCTTGTAGGACCCTAAACAGAGGACCCAATAAAGTCATGTCAGGACTCCTAATCCACAGAAACTGTGAGATAATAAATGTATGTTGTTTTTTAAGTCTCTGAGTTTGTGGTAGTTTGTTACACAGAAATAGATATAACTGATGCAGTCAGTATTCCTCCCAGAGGGGATGGCATGTAAAGGAAGAAGAGATATGAAAAAGCACGGCTGTCTTGTAAATGTTTAAGTAACTTGATATAGCTAAACCACAGGAGACATCTATATTCATCAGTGATACTGGTCTGTAATTTTCTATTTTGTGATGTCTTTGGTTTTGATATTAGGGTGATGCTGACCTCTTAGAGTGAGTTCAGAAGCATTCCTTCCTCTGTGATTTTTTGAAATAGTTTGAGAAGGATAGGTGTTAACTCTTCTCTACATGTTTGGCAGAATTTACCTGTGAAGCCACCTGGTCCTAGACTTTTGTTTCTTGGGAGCTTGTTTGTCTGTTTTAATTGCCGATTCAGTTTCATTACTGGTAATTGTTATATTCACATTTTCTATTTATTCCTGATTCAGTCTTGGGAGATTATGCCTTTCTAGGAAAGATTGTCCATTTCTTTTACGTTGTCCATTTTATTGGTGTATAATTGTTTGTAATAATCTCTTATGATCTTCTGTATTTCTGTGTTGGTTGTAACTTGTCTTTCACTTCTGATTTTATTTATTTGGGCCCACTCTCCTTTTCTAGATGAGTCTGGCTAAAGGTTTATCAACTTCATCTTTTTAAAGAACCAGCTCATAGTTTCACTTATCTTTTTTTAATTGCTCTTTAAATTCTCTATGTCATTTATTTCTGCTCTGATCTTCATTATTTCTTTCCTTCTATGAACTCTGGGTTTTTTGTGTTCTTTTTCTTGTTCCTTTAGACATAATATTAGATTGTTCCTTTGAGATTTTTCTTGTTTTATGAGGCAGGATTGCACTGCTAGTTTTAAACTGCCTTCTTAGGATGCTTTTGCTGTGTCCCATTGATTTTGGATTGTTATGTTTCCATTTTCATTTGTCTACAGGTATTTTTCATTTCCTCTTGTATTTCTTCAGTGACCCTCTGGTTGCTTAGTAGCATATTGTTTAGCCTCCATGTGTTTGTGGTTTTTGCAGTTTTTTCTGAAGTTGATTTCTAGTCTCATACCATTGTGGTCCTGAAAGATGCTTGATGTGATTTCAATCTTAAATTTACTGAGATTCGTTTGGTGGCCTAGCAGCATGTGGTCTATCCTGGAGAACATTCCGTGTGCACTTGAAAAGAATGTGTATTCTGCTGTTTTGGGATGAAATGTTTTATGTATATCTGTTAATTCCGTCTGGTCTAATGTATCATTTAAGGCCAATGTTTACCTACTGATTTTCTGTCTAGATGATGCCCATTGATGTAAGTGGGGTGCTAATGTCCCTACTGCTATTGTGTTACTGTCAATTTTTCCCCTTATGTTTGTTAATATTTGCTTTATGTAATAGGTGCTCCTGTGTTTGGTGTATATTTATTTACAATTATTATATCTTCTTGTTGGATTGATTCTTCACTTGATCTTAGCCAAAAGGCCGAGAAGCTATGGATTGATTCTTTTATCATTATGTAATGTCCTTCTTTTCTTGTTGCAGTCTTGTTTGAAAATCAATTTTGTCTAGTATAAGTATTGCTACTACACCTTTTTTTGGTTTCAATTTGCATGGGATAACTTTTTTTACCCCTTCACTTTCAGTCTATGAGTCTTTACAGCTGAAGTGAGTTTCTTGTAGGCAGCATATATATGGGTCTTGTTTTTTGCTCAGTCAGCCACTCTGTGTCTTTTGATTGGAACACTTAGTCCATTTACATTTGAAGTAATTATTGATAGATATATATTTATTGCCATTTTGTTAATTGTTTTCTGGTTGTTTTTGTAGTTATTTTTTGTTCCATTCTTCTTTTGCTCTCTTCACTTGTGATTTGATGACTATATTTAATGTTATGTTTGTATTCCTTTCTAGTTTTTTGTGTGTATCTGTCATAGGCTTTTGGTTTGTGGTTACCATGAGGTTTGTTTATGACAACTAAAACATATATGATTATTTTAAGTGTGTTTATATGATTATCATACATTTATGATTATTTTAAGTTGATGATCTCTTAAGTTCAAATGCTTTCTTACAACCCCACATTTTTACTCTCTTCTCCCACACGTTTAATGTTTTTGATGTCATATTTTACATCTTATTTTGTGTATCCCTGAATTACTTTTTGTGAATATACATGATTTACTACTTTTGTCTTTTAACCTTCCTTTATAAGGGGTTGATCCACTACCTTTATTATATGTTTGCTTTTGCCATGAGATTTTTTTCCTTTCATAATTTTTATATTTCTACTTGTGCCTTTTCTTTTTAGGGAAGTCCCTTTAACATTTTTTGTAAAGCTGGTCTGGTGGTGGAGAACTCTTAGTTTTTCTTGTCTGTAGAACTCTTTATCTCTCCTTCAAATCTGAATGATTACCTTGCCAGGTTGAGTATTCTTGGTTGTAGGTTTTTTTCCTTTCATCACTTTGAGTATATCATGCCACTCCCTCCTGGCCTACAGAGTTTCTGCTGAAATATCAGCTAGCATTCTTATGGGATTTTCCTTCTACCTACCTAGGTGTTTTCTCTTGCTGCTTTAAAGATTTTCTCTTTAATTTTTGCTGTTTTGATTATAATGTGTTTTGGTGTGTACCTCTTTGGGTTCATCTTGCTTGGGACTCTCTGGGATTCCTGGACCTGGATGTCAGTTTCTTTTCCCATTAGGGAAGTTTTCAGTTATTATTTTCTTTAAATAAGTTCTCTGTCCCTTTCTCTCTCTCTTTTCCTTCTGGGATCCCTGTAAGGCAAATGTTGGTATGCCTGAAGTTGTCCCAAAAGTCTCTAACTCTTCTCATTTTAAAAATTGATTTTCATTTTTCTGTTCATTTTGGGTAGTTTCTACTACTTTTTCTTCCAGTTTGCTGATCTGTTTCTCTGTATCATCTAATCTACTGTTGATTCCCTCTAGTATATTTTTTATTCCAGTTTTATATCCTTCAGCCCTGTTTGGTTCTTCTTTATGTTTTATAACCTTTTGTTGAAATTCTGACTATGTTCATGCATTCTTCTCTCAAGTTTGGTGAGCATTTGTATGATCATTATCTTGAAATCTGTATCAAATAGCTTGCTTATATTTACTTCATTTAGTTCTTTTTGTGAAGTTTTGTCTTGTTCCTTTGTTTGGAACATATCCCTCTGTCTCCTCATTTTGCCTAATTGTCTATATTAATTTATATGTCTTAGGTCAGTTGATTTTGTCTCTCGATCTTGGAGAAGTGGCCTTAAGTAGGAAATGTCCTATGGGACCCAGCAGCATGCTCCCTTATGGTTACCAGGCCTATAGAGTGACCCCTGTGTGAGCTGCATGAGCCCTTCTGCTACAGTGGGGCTGAACAGTGTGGGTGCCCTGGTGGGAAGGGCTAGTTGGCCCTGGCCTGGTTGGCTGTGAGGAACTGCCTCTTGTGGTGGCTGTGGGCCCACTGGAGGGTGAGATAGGCTTCCCTTGCAGTTTGCTGTGTGGCCTGGGGAGTGCGGGGCTGCCTGTGGGCCCCCTGGTGGATGGGTAAGCCCCTAGTGCTAATAGGCTAAAGGGAGGACTTTAAAATGGCACTTTGCATTTGCCAGCACTAGTGTCCTTCAGATAGTGTGAGCTCCCTAAAATGGCTGTTGCTAGTGTCCTTGTCCCCAGAGAGAGTCCCAGTTTCCTCCTGCCTCTCTAGAAAGCTCTGCAGTATCAGCAAGTGGGTTTGACCCAGGCTTCCTTAAAACTACATCCACTGTGCTGGGACTCAGAGTATGTGAGATTTTGTGCCTTCCCTTTAAGAATGAAGCGTCTGATTCCCATAGCTCACTGATTCTCCCAAATGTAAGCCCTGCTAGTTTTCAAAGCCAGACGTTTTGGGGGCTTGTCTTCCTGGTTCAGGACCCCTGGGCTGGAGAGCTTGATGTGGAGCTCAGACCTCTCATTCCTTGGAGAGAACCTCTATGATTGCGTATTCCTCCTATTTGTGGGTCGCCTACTCAGGAGTGTGGGTTTTGACTATACTGCATCTCCACCCCTCCTATCAGTTTTGTTGTGGTTCCTTCTTTACATCTTAGGTGTGGAAAATCTTTTCTGCTAGTCTTCAGGTCATTCGCAAAGGTAGTTTCTCTGTAAGTAGTTGTAATTTTGGTGTGCTGGTAGAAGGAGGTGAGCTCAGTCTTCCAATTCTACCACCTTGGCCACACCTCAGTGCTATGCTTTTTAAAAAACTGGTAAGAGAGGGCAAACATTTTGTTTGGCTAATAAAATGAGAGTTAAAACTCAAGGAAGAGAAATCAGCATGCCAAACCTAATTGAAGAGAACATTCTTTTTTCCCATTTTCATGTGGAAAGGTAATGTTTAAACATTTTCAGGGTCAATTGCTCATTTTTGCTTGAATAAGAGGCAGCAAAATTAGAAAAGTGTGAGTCAAAAAACAAAAGGAGGAAGGCATAACTTTGCTTGTGAGTACTGTAAATACTGTAGCAAAATGGAAACTAGAACAGAGGTATAGAAAGACTGAAGGAACCACAGTGATAAAATAAATTATTAATAGAAAATACTTTATGCTCAACTCATTAATAGTATTCAGATCTGTGACCTACTTAGACAGAAATAGGTTCTCTCTCTTAGTGTTCAGAACCTCTTAAATGGACTAGGGCAAGTATATCTAGGGGTAGATTTCCTTCAGTAAATCATTTAAGTTGCATGTTGTGCCTGCAATTAAAAGATAAGTGAGGAATACATTCATAATTTATGCTGTTTAGGAATCCTTATAGAAGCTTGTTTTCCTACCGCTAAGTTTATATGCCTTCACCATCTGTGGTTCTCAATTTCGAGAAGCCATGTTAATTCTGACAAAGTGGCTGGTTTGGCAGATCAATCTGAGAGCGAACCTGGAGAATTAACTACTTTGGAAAGGTAATTTAAAACGAAATCCACCTTTAAAAGTGAGTGTCCCCTTTGGTTTATAGGTTTCAATAGAGGGCAGACCTACATATTGCAAGCATTCCCTTTGGTTTGCCAACAGCAGGAAAGACTAAGGCCAAAACCCAAGAGGATATGACTTAGACAGGAATGAGCATATGGCTCTCAAAGTTTTAATCATGAAGAAAGGAAAATATAGTTGCAGCTAGTGGATAAACAGTTCTGTTTTATAAAAATCTCTGATCAGTTTACACTTGGTTATAAATCTGGTTAAAAAACGTCAGCAACTCAAAGGAACAAATCAGTTTGCACGCTAAACAAAACAAAACCACCCAAGGAGAAGTGAAACTAATAGGAAAATAAAAGCAATGGAACAATTTGGTGCAGTAATCTCCTATAAATTAGGATATCTGAATATGAAATATTTTATCAGGATCTGTGTTAGTGTTAAGAGGCAGGAGTTCGTTCAGGTATCAAGGCTAAAAGTGGTCTCACATGGTCATTGCTGATAATATTAAAAGTTCTCAAGTTTTAAGGAAATAATTTGTCATGCAATCTTGGGGCATCAAATGATTCACATTATATTGGAATTTTCATGCTAAAATGGACAATTGCTAGGTGATTTTTTCCGATTTTCAATAGAAGATTGTAAGTCTCTATTTTTAAATAAGGGTGAAGTGCAAATTGTCCTTATAAGAAGATGTAAAGTGTTTCCAGTTTTCATGATATTGTCATTCTATTGCCTGATTATACATGTTAGGAATATTTGGCCGATCTGTTATCCACTTGTAAAAAGTTAAAAGTTCAATAATAGAATATGCAGTATTCCTGAATGTGCTAATCAAATAAACTTAAGAGAATTTGATATACATTCGTTTAACAAAACTTTAAGCAAGTTTAGACAGTCATTAAGCAAATATGTAAATAACACCTACTCTGGACTAGGTAGGCATTGTTAATATGTGAAGCTGTAAACTTAAACTTTCTTACATATTTACTGGCATGTCTCTGGTCATGCCTTAATTTCATAGATTGCACCCTTCCTTCCTCCCTTCCTTCCTTCTTCCTTTTCCCTTCCTTTCTTCCTTCCTTATCAAATATATTTTAAGTTTCTTTTATATGGCCAGCCGTGGATGAATGAAATGTGGGCTTGGTCATCTCAAAACTCACAGAAGTGGGAGCTGATATGTAAACACCACTGTATGATAACAAAAATCTGAAAGTTTGACTCACAAAGTAAAATATTAGCCACAGACTAAAAGCAAGAGGTTATGTAAGTTATACTCTTCTTTATTAAATACTGTGTTAAGTGTTCTAGGTTGAAATATGCCAAAATGAGTAAGGCAACCCTACCCACAAGGAATACATAAGCAGTAAAAGGGAGATGATATGAATACAGATGTTAAAATAGGGGTATGTATATAAAAAATTTTTCAAGGGTATTGAACAAATGGCCGTATATGTATTGTCTCAAAACAACATGCATTTATTATTTTACAGTCTGTAATTCAGAAGTTTGGCATGGGTCTTCCTAAGCTAAGATCAAGGCATTGTCAGGGCTCTGTTCTGTTATGGAGGCTATAGAGGATAATCTGTTTCCTTTTCTTATATAACTTCTAGATGCTATCCGCATTCCTTTGCTTGTGGTCCCCCTTTTCCATCTTCAAAGCCATTAAAACTGCAACTCTACAGATGCAATGTTCTGTAGTCGTATCTCCCTCTGACTTTCTTCTTCTTCTTTTTAAAAAATTTTTATTGGAGTATAGTTGATTTACAACGTTCTGTTAGTTTGAGATGCACAGCAAAGTGAATCAATTATACATTACTTTCTTCTTCTGCTTTTAAGGACCCTTGGAATTACACTGGATGTAGCTGGATAATCCAAAGAAATCTCTCTTAATTCCATCTGCAATCAAAATCGCCCTTTGCTATGTAACCAAAAATATTCACAGGCTCTGGAAGCTAGGATATGAACATCTCTGATATCACAGTGCTATCAAAATGCAGTAGAAATTCAGATTGAGATAATGTATATAAAATACTCTGTAAAATATAAGGGGTGATGCTAATATTAAGTGTTATAGTAGCAGGTTGCTATCCTTTGGTTTGGCTGTGCAGCCTATGCAGGCATGTGAAGTTAGGTCACATTTCCCTTTTCTTCTCTACTCCTTCTGAGTCTCTAGTTACTATGTTTGACTTGCCTATTTCCAAGAGTTTATTTTGGTACAGAAAGGTGCTACTTTGGCAGTTTAAAGTCAGGCTTATTTCCCTATGTAGGGAAAACGGAACCATTTTCCTCTGCTCTAGGCATATTAATCCTGATATATAGATCTATCTACATTCCCTGATTTTTATGAGTCCCAGAATCACTATGGATAGAAACTTAACCCTGTTCACAGCTGTGATTCAGACAAATGAAGACATGTCTGATAGGCTATGAGTAAGGATGCATGATTGACATTAAGAATCCAGGTTTAAAGGAGGGAAGTGCCTATTCCAGTTTTTTCTCCACTCCACAACTCCCATGAAAAATCGCCATAATTGGAAATATTTTTCTCATCTGTTAATTCACCTTGAGCAGGAAATCTGAGAAGGCATAAGAAAAAAAGCTCCTGATTATAACATAAGTTATATTTTAACCTTTCCTGATAGGTTCTAAATTGCCTGAACAATAGAGTGATACTTGGTAAAAAACTGAGTCATAGGGGAGGGGCCATCCAAAACATTGTTGGAATACTATCACCCTTTCTACAGGCTTAAAACGAACTAACTAATTAACTAACTAACTAACTAAGGCCCAAGACACTGCCCATTAGATGGTAAATGAGGAATTTTACAATTATTTAGTTAGGGAGGAGAAGCAAAGGAAATAAAGTAAAGGATGACAGCTTTTGAGCTTAAAAGTTACTAGAGCTAGGCTTTCAGAAGTTGAACTTGCAACAACTTGTAGGATGGATTGGGGAAGGCTGGTAGTGCATAGAAAATGATTGAAGTGCTTCCAATTCTATGCTACTACAATGCCATGGTTGAATCCTTGTATATATAACTGTGTATAAGTATATGATTGATGATTCTGTTTATACATATATGTGTGTGTGTGTATATGTGTATATATATGCGTATGTCTTCCTCTCACTGAGACTGGAATGAAGATTTGCATATAATAGGCACCCCTTTAAACTTTACTCATTAACTGAACATGCGGCTGATTGCTTGAATTGTTTCAGACCAGGGCAAACTCATAGGACAGCTGTAATAAAACCTTTCAACCACAACAGAATCAGAATAGAACCAACCTTTAGAGATAGAGGAAGATGATCCCATTTGTCTACTGGTTGTAAGGTAGATTAACCTTAGATAAAGTATAATTTTGTGCATTAGTTAGGATGGAAACTTCATGTAGGAGAAAGAACAATGGCTTTGGTGTCAGAAACTGTGAGTTAAATTCCCACCTTTACTCATTACTAGAACAATGATGGTGAACAAGTTTCTTTATCTCTTTAAACTTTGATTTCCTAAGTAAAGGAGCACGATATTTGGATGACATCAGTGAAAAAAAGCACTGTACAGGGCATGCACAATCACATTTGAGAAACTCTAGATATTCTTGAACCAGAAAATAAGGATTTGTGATGTTTGAATTATTCCAATTATGTTTGAAAGGATTATGTGCCGAAGACCACTAATTGTGATCATATTCCCTTTCTGTGTGTGGCATCGGAGAACCTGGAGCAAAAGATCCAACGAGGAGTTTAACAATAAGCCTCCTGGCTTCTAACCTCAATGAGGTTATGTTGTGATTGTTATCAAAGACTGGAACTGTGCTGAACTTTTGCCATAGTATCAAGCAGGCATCTCTGTTTGAAAAGAATTTCTGGTCTAAGGACCAAACAGGTCTTTGGAGTAGAAGTGTGCAATTAAAGACCTGGCATATTTGAATAGATTCTACATTAATGGTGGGCATTTGTACCCAAATCCTAAAACCTATTAGGGATCAATTATGCTTAAATCCAATACACTTAGACAAAAAGAGACTATGAAACTGCTCAGCTGTTTCTTCTATATTGTTGAAAATGATCTTGGTAGAATGCAAAGCCTCTTTAACTTGTAAAATATATCATTATACTTTGCTTTGAGTAATGTGCAAGTTAATGTCCCTCCTATCCCAATCATAACAATACCTCAGCCAACTGTAAAAGATCCTTTAATGATTATTTTCTCCTCTTAATGCCTTTTTTCATCTGTGGTTAGACAAGTGGAGCTGCAGTGCCTTGCCTATGCACTATCATTTGTTTTAGAGATTCTTGGCGAGTTAAAAATACAAGGCGTTTGCAAAAAATGTTGCAATTTAAATGGATATATTAACATAGTACCAATAAATTAAAAGCACAGTGCAATAAAATAGAATTTCAAATTCAAAAGGGCTTATCTCATGAAAAACTTCAGCTTTTAAAAATTTTTACTATATATAAAATTGCACAATTAACAAGGAACTCAGTGCGCTAATGGTTTTAAAGTATTCATTTTAGTCTTGTAGTTTCCTGTTTATACATCTTTGGGAGAGCTTCAATATACAAACACCACAACAATTCACTTAAAATGGTGTTTTTAAGTTTCCTAAGTGATTTGGACACCCAAGCCTTTTTTAAAAAGGATTTTCTTAGTATGATAATTAGGCAATGGTTCAATTCATTCCAAATGTCTAGTAAAGTTCCTCCTAACTATTAATTATATCTTAATAAAAGCTTCCAAGTGAATCAAAATGTTAATGTTTCAAAGGGTTATAATTTTCCTGGTCTTATAAAGAGAACCTAAGTTAAAGAGAGTAAGCCTACTGGGAAAGTAAAATTTTGTCCTCAGTCTCCTTTGTGCCTGTGGTTATGCTAGAGAAAGTGAGAATGACAAGACCTCCAGGCAAATGTTTGTATTAGTGAGCACCTGCTGTGTGGCACACAGACTTTGATGCTTGCCTTTTCTTTCTATAACCTAACATTACTAGATCCTGGCACTATGCTACCCTCACCCCAGCTCAGTAATCAAACCCTAAGTTCCTTAAGTGCAGGGACTGTTTCTTTTTCTCTCAGTATCTGTAACAGTATATATAGCATATCAAGTACTTAGCTGCTTGCCATTTATATAAATATGTCTATATGCACATGAGTGTTTGTATATCCACATATGTATGTGTGTACTGTGAAGTAAAGAATTTGTCTGGTCTTTGTACCAGATTCCTGGGATAGAGCTTCTAAACCCTTAGACTTTCCTGAGTGATAAGAGTATATTTGTTGTTCATGATGGGCCCCTGAGCTGACTACTGATTTTATACATATGGGATGTTTCATAATGGAATCTTAGATAGCCTATGCTGCTAAGTTTCCAAGTTGATGCAGATGGGGGCAGGCCATGCCAGAAAGACCAACCATGTGACCAGAGGACTGGGGCTTTGAACCACACGCTATCAGCCCAACCTCTGGGAAGAAGATAGGAGCTGAAGTTGAGATCCGTCATGTGGCCAATTATTTAATCACTGGTGCTTGCATAATGAAACTAATAAAATCTCTGGACATTGAGGCTTAGGTGAGTTCCTTGGTTGGTGCTGAGAGGTGGTATCGATGTGTTAAGAGGGTGACATGTCTTGATTCCACATGAGAGGACCCTCAGGACTTTCTCAGACCTCTCCATATATTTGTCGTCTTTGACTTGTTCTGATTTGTATCTTTTATAATAAAAGTCTAATTCTAAGTATAGCACTTTACTGAGTTCTGTGAGTTATTCTAGTGAATTATCAAACCTGAGGAAATTGTGGGAACCCCTAAATATGTGGCAAGTTAGTCATAAATATCAGAGGCCTGAGAACTTCTGAATTCACAACAGGCATCTGAAATGAGAGCAGTCTTGTTGGGGACTATATTTTAACCTGTGGAATCTACTCTAATTTTGGATAGTTAGTGCCAGAATTGAATTGTGGTATTACAGCCTGTGTGTGTGTATGAAAATATGTAAATATTTCTATCTTAGCATCTCTAATTAATGGTGGCATCAAATATTCTATATTCTTAACTTTTGAAATAAAGATTTAACCCTTTACCATGAAGTGCTTGTATTGCATTGCCCAATCCCAGCTCACAGTAAATCCAGAGCTGGCATTATTAACTCTCTCAGGGAACAGTCCTTCTAGGGTTTGGGGAAGCCTTTTATTTTTATTTATTTTTATTTTTTGCGATAGGCGGGCCTCTCACTGTTGTGGCCTCTCTCGTTGGGAGCATAGGCTCCGGACGCGCAGGCTCAGCGGCCATGGCTCACGGGTCCAGCCGCTCCGCGGCATGTGGGATCTTCCTGGACCGGGGCACGAACCCGAGTTCCCTGCATCAGCAGGCAGACTCTCAACCACTAGCGCCACCAGGGAAGCCCCTGGGGAAGCCTTTAAAAGGTTCTACTACTCTATGCCTAATGCAGGTACAGGACAGAGTGAGACTGCATTCACAGGCAGAGGACTAGGAATAGACTTGGGGGAAGACAAGAATGGCTCAGTCATGATTTTTGTTCTCTTTTTCCTGTGTCCTCTTCTATTTTATGACTCAGATTTCTTATTTTTCTTTACATTTTCTCCATATCATTTCCTTTTCAAAGGTATAAACATTATGTACTCATTTCCATTAACGAGTAAACGTCTAACTGATCTTTCAGTGTTATCCTCCCTCTGAGCAGAATCCTCCTCAGTTCTCTTACCAATATGTCAAGAAGGCTCCACTACCTATTCTGACCCTGTGAAACTGGTTGTCATGACAAGTTGGATTAAAAAGGCCTGTCTCCTCTGAACCTTGTTCTCTTTATAAAAATAGCAAGCAGTTTATTATGTCAGAAACTCCTTTAAGTGCTTCACAACTACTAACTTTTTGTATCTTAAATCATGAAGTAGGTGCTGTTTTTGTCTATGAGGTAGGTAATGTTTTTATCCTCATCTTATAGATGATTTTGTGAGACATGATGAGTTAAATTTTTGCTCAAAGCCCCTCAACTAGTAAGTGGTACAGCCAAGATTTCAAACAAGGCAGTCTGATTCTGGAGTCTATATTCATAAATACTGATTTATGCTCCCTCATGTAAAATGCTTCTTAATGTGTGGAGAACTCTGCTCTTGCTCATCCTAGGATGGGTAGCTCATTCAATATGCAAGAACATTCCTCCTATTTCCATAGTCTTATTTCTCACGGAGTTCCCACATGCACTCTTTCTACCATATTGAACTATTTGCTGTTTCTCAAATGGCTAGTGCTTTCTCCAACATCCCACTTGCTTTTTCCTCTGCTTGGAGAGCCCTTCCCCATTTCTCCACAACACTTATTTCTACTCATTCTTCAACTCACCTTGTGAACTTTTCCTGATGCCCAGTCTCAGGAAGAAGCCATTTCTCTGATTCCTCTCAGTATCTGCATGCTTTTATTATGTCACTTGTCACAGCCTGTGGTGACACAATTTACTTTTGTTTTCTTAGAAGACTAAAATGTATTTGATGGAGGTCTTTTGTGTTATTTATCTACTTCTAGGTTTGACCTAGCATAAATTCTATAACATAATATCATTCATTGAAAGTTTTAAAAATAAATGAACAAATTAATGAAACTAGATAATAACAATGCAGTATTTCTGGAACCTAAATTGATAACCAACAGTTTTCAATTTGTCTTATCCTAAGAGTTTTATGGAACATCTCTAGGGATGGTGAGAAATAAAGTGTAATCATAATGTATTTACTTGATGTGTACTTACATCATTGCACCTGAAAGTTTATCCTAATCTCAGACAGTGGATTGAGGTCACAGTGAAAGAAGAAGTAGGTAATAATCTTACTTCTTTATGCACCCCTTCTAAACTTTAACCTTCAGGGAACTTAAAATATTTTGAGTGACACAATTAAAATTCTCAGATTTTTAATACTTCAAATACACATAGACATAATCTCCCACACACATATACCTGCATACACTATGGGTATAGAATATCCATAGCATACTATAGATATAGTATAGGTATCTGTAGTATACATTGTGTGTGTGTGTGTGTATGTGTAATATGTATTTCCCCGTATCACCATATGGAATGTGACAAAGTCTTCTATCTCTTTAAATTACTTTCTTAATATTATAACAAAACTATAATTGTCACTTTTAAAGCTTTATATTTTTTATCCCATCAATTTTAACAGCTGTTTTTCAGAAAGTTCTTTTAATGACTTAATTTTTGATTTAGAAATTTAGTGAAAAACTCAAAAGAAATGGATATATCTGTGATTGCAAAAGAACAATTTCATTTATGAAAATACATTTATCTGTCTGCATATCTTGAGATCTCTCAAGATGTAGGAGTCTATTGCAGAGTGAAAGGCTATCCTGTATGGGATGAGTGAACTATTCTAATAATAAAGAATATCCATGCTAACATTAATTCTGTGTAACTGTAGGGCACTGGGCAGGAAAAGCCAACTTGATGGCGTCTGCCTGTAGAAGCATACCAGCCCATATTTTGTGGTAGATCCTGTTACTTTTCTTCTGGAAAGTGACTGTAGCAGCTTGCTAAGTTTTCTTTCTTTCTATGAATTCCTAAAGAATGCCTAAAACCAATAACCCACAGTGCATGGAGATCATATGGCTCACCTCTGTAAGCTACAGCACTCAAGTTATTCTTGCCTTGTCATGGCTAAAAGCGCACCTGCTGTCATCCTAAATAAAGGCCAAAGTTTTCTCTAGCACACTTAACATATCCTTAGTGATTAGTATTCCTCTAGGTACCTATGGTTTATTATTTTATTATACCTGCTTCATTAGGGTTCAATTCAGATTTTATGTAAATGTATGTCAGTAGGGATCTTACTTTACTTCAAGTTTGTATTTGGTTATAGAGCAGTGGTTATATGGTGCTACTTCACTAATTTTGTAAATTGCTAGTAACTTTCCTTGTTTATATAGTCCTTACATAATGGGTGGAAATTATCTAACACTGAGCACAAAAACATAACAAATGCCATCATTTCTTGAAGACTTAGTATATACCAACCCCAGTGCTAAGACCGTTACGTATGGTTTTTCATAAAATTTCCATCACAGATTATTTGGTAATGGGAATTATTATCTCCTTTTACGCATGAGTTTAATGAGACTTCATAATTTGATAATCTACCTAGGGTCACACAGCTAGTAAGTGGCAAAGCCATAATTCACAATCAGCGTTTGTTGATTCCAGTAGTCCATATTCATAACTCTTAGGTAAAGCTGCCTTCCTTAGTACAGGTGTGGGAAGGCATTATAGTGTAAAACAGCCAATAACAGAAAATTAATGATGACTGCACAGTAGAGAAGTTTTTTATTTTTGTGAATTGTATTCAGTTGTTCTTTATTTGCTGAACAATGGTGTAATCTACAGATCCATCCCTATTATTTCAAAGAAAGCACAGGGTGATTTGCAAAGGTAAGGGGACAACCATTTCTGTGAAATACATAGCTGGCATTGCAGAGAACACTTTTGAAGAATACACATTTTTTAAAACACTAGTGTTGCCTAGATCTGTGCAGTAGAAACCTACGAATAACAGTAGCTAATGTTACAGATATTTAATTGATCAAGAGAAAATGTGAACATGAGCAAAATGATGGTAGAGACACTAAAAATTATCTATAAAAGCTGAGATAATAAGGAAGTGATGATTGGAATACAAACTGGAACCATATGGATCATTGAAGCAGATTCATGAATAATGCAAAACCAAGGTAATGAAAAAGTGATTTAAACAGAATGATGATAGAGATAATTTTGTTATCCTATCTTAGATAGAGATGAAAATTAATACATATTTTCAGTTTGTGATTATATATATGTCTACGTATATGGGTTATGTGTATGAGTCTACACAGTTTGCTACACAACTGAAATTTGTCCTTCAGTTTATACTCCCCCTACGCTTAATGTGCCCAAAATCTACCTGCAGCTTCCTCTGTCAAAACAACTGCCAGATTTTTCTCTAGGATGTTTATTATATTGCTAGTGATGAATTGTTGTTCTAATGAACCCTAGCTCACCAGGTATTAACTGTCTGGCAAACTGCTAATGATTCCTTCCAGAATATAGTTTTAACCACTCTCATGAAAGTTTCCTTTGACTGTAAAGTCTGAAGGAAATGGTCCCTTTCAGATATTGTTAACCTAGAATGGGAGAATCCAGGTGAAAAATACAGTTGAATATCTGATGCTTAGATGGAGCCCTTTACTAAAAAGGGGTACATCAAAGATCATTCCTGTCTGGGAATTAGGCTAGATAATTTATGCAACACTATGAATTTGGCTCCATACAGTAATTTTTGGGAACCACCTGAATCCCCAAGCCATTTTTTTTTACCATATCTAACCTTATAATCATTGTTTAGTAAGATTTTCTAATGGTTTACTTTTTATGTTTCTTCTAGTTTCTCTCTCACTCTCTCTCTGTCTTCTCTCCCTTTCTTTCTCTCTTTCTGATGATTTTGAACCTTAGTGCACATCCCATTCTGACTTTCATTTACCATTGATTCAGCTGACTATAGGATGCTTCATGAGACCAACGCTGGTTCTGCTTTTCACACAGTCCTCTATTTGGCCTATTTGCTCTTTCATTCCTTTTTGCTGGAACTCTTACATTTCCTCCCTTTTCTTCATTGCTAGTAATTTCCCCCAGGACCTATCCTCATCTAATCCTAATCGCCAATTTCAACCGAAACCTAGCCCTTTTTATGATTAATCATATTAAATTTTTATTTTTCAGTGAAGGAAATGAAAAATACAGGTAAATAGTAGTTTTATAGAGCACTGATTGATAGTACAAAAGTAATTATAAGGGAAAAAGAATTTTAGTGTCATTTTTGTAGTATGTTTGCTTTATTTTAACAAGTTTTTAAAAATAATTGTCAACTAATTTAATAATTTCATATTTTTATTCAATGACATGTAAAAATATACTAAAAATGAAATGTGAAGTTAAATAATTTTCTGAGACTGTTCTTATATTAATAACCAACATCCTGTCCAAAAACAAGAATAACAGGACTCCCATGTAAATTGTAGTCATCTTTTGTATTTACATTGTGCATTAGAGAGACTGAGTTTAAACAAACACAAAACATGTATTGGTTTTATCACATCCTTCCTTTCCTTTTAGTCCCTACTAGAACTTCTTGGTACCCTTCAATCACCTAACCCAATGTCTGAATAACTGACTCACTACTTTTCCTAAGTCCGTTTCTTTAAAATGGTATTTATCTAGTCAGATTTCCATTGATTAACTTTGAATATCTATTGGTCAATTACTGTCTTCTATAACAGGTCAGTAATTATGCAATATCTGTTTTTTTTTGCCATTTGGGTTACAAAGAAATCGGTTCCTCGGTTCTCTGAGGAGTCAACAAGATCTGATGGCCAAGTTCTAAAACTTTTTTGAGAGGTATGGTAGAATCGACTATGCAATTTTCATGAAGTTCTTTGATGAGAGCAGAGAAAATTGTCATTAAGGTCTTTGAAAGAGATATATAAAGTAAAAACTTTAGGATAGACAGAAGCCATAAATCCAAAATTATATTCTTAAAAGATTATTAGTAAATGCTCTATTGTAGTTTCTTTTTCATTTTTAAAAATATTCATCTATGCAGTGTTTCTGAACATTAATATATCTCATAAAACTAATAGTCACTGTGAAACAATAACATGTTATATTTCTTATTAAGTGTACATTTAGCTGGAGAAAGATTAAACCTTCTTTTGTAATTATAGTTTCTTCATAGGTAGTTATTGATGAATGGTAATTATCACTTCAGTGTTCTACTTGAATTGGCATCATTGCATTGGGTAGCCAGCATTCTAAGTCAATAATCCAAGAAGCCAACTTAATGTTAGCTACAAAACCACCTGATTGAAAGGCATGGAGTTCTAAAAGCCATTAACTTTTACACGCAGAGTGAAAAGTTTGCTCCATTGGCATGTAATTTCATTTTTATAGTCAGGAGATAACAATAACATGAAAACATTACTACCAATGAAAATATGCCTTATGAAGAAAGTAGAGTGGAGGAAAATGGAAGATTAGTTATTCTGAGATAAGTGGCTTTGTATATGTGATAGAAAGTAAGACCAAAAATGAATCTACCCTAAGCAGTTGGATGACTATAGCACTTTTGAATAATCTGATAGAGTCCTCACTAAAAATGTAAAATGGACAACCGTACAAAGTTTTTCTCAACAATGCACCTGAAAATTCTGTATTCTGGCATCCATCGATAGGAAATGGGAGAAAAGAGAACTTTAAAAAGAGAACAGCTATTTTCTTGAACAATAGATTGAACACAAGTTATATGAATCAACATTGACAATGCTGTCTAAATTAATAGTTAGCAAAATATTCCCTGTTTGATGTTGATTGTTGCAATTATCTGCACTAGATCATTTGCTCTTATTACAGATTCTTTATATACTATTAGGGATATTTTACTCTTCAAGTTGTCTTCAGAAAATTAACTTTGTATAGCAAAGCCTTTCACTATTATTATTTTTTTCATTTGGTCCAGATATCTATGCATGAAAAACCTACCGCTGAAAAACATTATTAGTCCTCAACATTGTCCTTTATATTGTGCTTTTAGAAGTCCCACTATTATGGGCTCTCCTGGTGGCGCAGTGGTTGAGAGTCTGCCTGCCGATGCAGGGGACACGGGTTCGTGCCCCGGTCCGGGAAGGTCCTGCATGCCGCTGAGCGGCTGGGCCCGTGAGCCATGGCCGCTGAGCCTGCACGTCCGGAGCCTGTGCTCCACAATGGGGGAGGCCGCAGCAGTGAGAGGCCTGCGTACCGCAAAAAAAAAAAAAAGTCCCACTATTAGATAAAAGTTTATTTCTTTTGTACTGTTAAACAAGGTAGTAATAATTCACCTGAGCTTATTGATATAAGTATCTGATTCCAGTTTTAGATGCTAAGGGTTATATATATTTAAAATAATGAACTTTGTATACTGCTACCCTTTTCATTAATCCTTTCATATATATTATTTGATTTGATCTCTCAAGCAGCCACGAATGTCAGTTTTATTATTTATAGACGAGAAAATGGAGGCTTGAAGAGATTGAGAGATTTGTTCATGTTAACCCAATTCATAAGTAGCTCAATTCAAAAACACTTATTAAGCACATACTATATAATTAATGTTCTGGCCCATTGGGATATTAAAAACAATTTCTAAAATGTACCTACACTCATAGGATTAATCTCAAGTGTAGAGATAAACAAATAGTATTCCCAAATATGTACAATGTGATGTATATTCAAAACACAAAAGTAATATAGAGAAAGAGGTAATTGTACCGTCTGCAAGAGTCATGAAATACTTTATAGGTTGGGTTCGTGCTTGAATCACAGTTTGGTGAAAATGAGTTTGCCAGTAAGACAGATGAAGGGAGGGAAAGTTCAAAACTAGGTTTTGTAACCTATAGTGTAACATACTCTTTAATATACAACATCACGACTGTACTGTGCTATATTAATTTTCTATTGCTGGTATAAAAAATTAGCACACATTTAGTGGCTTAAATAATTCAAATTATCTCACAGTACTGTATGTTTGAAGTCTGATATGGGTCTTGGTGGGCTAACATCAACCTGTTATCCAGGCTGTGTTCATTTCTGGAGGCTCTGGGAAAAATTCCGTTTTCTTGCTTTTTCCAGCTCCCATTCCTCATAGTCCCCTTCCTCCATCTTCAAAGCCAGAAACAGTCACATCCCCTTGAACCTGCTTTAGTGATCATCACATTGCTTTTGCTGACCACAGCCGAGAAAGATTGTCTACTTTTAAGGAGTCATGTGATTAAACCAGGCTGACCTGGGTAATCTAGGAAAATCTTCTCATTTCAAGGTCCGTAACATTAATCAATTCTGCAGTCCCTTTTTGTCATGTAAGGTAAAATATTCACAGGTTCCGGGAGGGGAGAGATATTATTCTGCTTATTACACATGCCACTATAATCTTAAATTATTTCTTGTCTTAAGTAAATATAAACAGACTTCCTTATTTTTAGAACTAAATTGTTACACCAATGATGTCATATCTTTTACGAATGACACTTCAATAATAGAGGCTTACATTTTTATACCCTTTTGAAAATTATTTTAGAGATGGGGGTTTGATATAGGTTCATTGGCTCAGATACTGAATATATTTCTTATTTATCATGTTATTAAATATTGAGGATTTTATAATTAGTTTTTTCTCCTTACTACACATATTTTCCATGAATGAATTTCTCCAAACTTGTGTTAGTGTATTCTGACAACTAAAAAGTCTTTATCTCAGACTGTTCTCATTAATCTGTTCTACAGGTCTCAAAAACAGATAGCACAAGCTGACCCATAATATACACTCTCCCCCTACTTCTAATTCTCCACTTTCTACTCTGCTCCTGGTGTTAATGAAGGAAATGATCTAAACATTTGCCAAAACAAAAGTCCTGGAAGTCATTCTGTCTCTAGTCTCATAACCAAAATCTATCAACTGCTAGGGATTCTACCAACTAAATGTTTATCAAATCCAGCCATATTCCTCTACACCCAATGGCATGTCCTCAATTTATCATCTCCTATTTTGATTATACAACAAATTACTAGCTAGTCTCCTTGTCTCAGGCATTACTTCTCTCCATTCAAGTATCATATTGTAGCCAGTGAGGTTTTTTTTTTTTTTTTTAAGAAACTCACATGTTACTGTGTTGCTTCAAAATCCTTTATTCTCTCAGGATGAGTCCCCAACTCTCAAATCATCCTGAATAATTTTAAATTCCCTGAGTTACCTGTAGTATTTTTCACCTTTGGGTCTTTGCTCATATTATCCTTTCTTTACTCCTTTTTTTCTCTTCCTTCTCCTACTCCAAATATTTTCCTCCATATCTTCATGTTGTTTGTTAGAAACACTTTAATTATCACCTCCTACAGGAAGTTCTTACTCTTCTCCAAGGCTAGGCTCTACTCCTGAGCCCAGTCTCTTATAACATTGCTGCTTTTATTATTGCAATAATCACATGGTACTATCACTCAGAGACTAGGTAGAGGGTGAGAAGTTTCAGATCAAAGAAGTATCCTATTTAAAAAAATATCCACCCTTTTTATTACCTGATGATTACATATTAAGAATTTATTTTGTTTGTACCTCTCACTCCCCCACCCCAATATTGTCTCCCCTACTTATAAACACTAGTTTGTTCTGTACATCTGTGAGTCTGCTTCTTTTTTGTTATATTCACTAGTTTGTTGTATTTGTAGATTCCACATATAAGTGATATTATACAGTATTTGCCTTTCTCTGTCTGACTTATTTCACTTAGCATAATGCCCTCCAAGTCCATCCATGCTGCTACAAATAGCAAAATTTCCTTCTTTTTTATGGCTGAGTAGAATTTCATTGTGTGTGTGTGTGTGTGTGTGTGTGTGTGTGTGTGTGTGTGTGTATGGCACATCCTTTTTATCCATTCATCTGTTGATGGACACTTAGGTTGCTTCCATATCTTGGCAATTGTAAATAATGCTGCTATGAACAGTGGGGTGCATGTATCTTTTCGAATTAGTGTTTTTTGGGTTTATTTATTTATTTTTTTGGATATATACTCAGGAGTGGAATTGCTGGGTCATATGGTAGTTCTACTTTTACTTTTTTGAGAAACTGCAGTACTGTGTTCCACAGTGGCTGCAGCAATTCACATTCCCACCAAAAGTGTACCAGGGTTCCCTTTTCTCCACATCCTGGACAACATTTGTTATTTGTGTTCTTTTTGATGATAGCCATTCTGACAGGTGTGAGGTGATAGCTCATTGTGGTTTTGATTTCCAATTACCTGATGATTAGTGATGTTGAACATCTTTTCATGTGCCTATTGGCCATCTGCATGTCCTTTTTGGAAAAATGTCTATTCGCTTCTTCTGACCATTTTAAAATTGGGTTGTTTGTTTTTTTGATGTTGAGTTGTAAGAGCTGTTTATGTATATTGAATATTAATCCATTATTGGTCATATGATCTGCAAATATTTACTCCCATTGAGTAGGTTGCCTTTGTTTAGTCAATGGTTTCCTTTGCTGTGCAAAAGCTCTTAAGTTTAATTAGGTCCCATTGTTTATTTTTGCTTTTATATCCTTTAGTTTAGGAGAGAGACCCAAAAACATACTGCTTTGATTTATGTCAAAGAGTATTCTGCCTGTCTTTTCTTTTAGGAGTTTTATAGTAGCCAGTCTTACATTTAGGTCTTTAATCCATTTTGATTTTTATTTTGTATATGGTATTAGAGAATGTTCTAACTTCATTCTTTTACATGTAGCTGTCCAGTTTTCCCAGCACCAATTATTGAAGAGACTATCTTTTTTCCATTGCATATACTTGCCTCCTTTGTTGCAGACTCATTGACCATAAGTGCATGGACTTATTTCTGGGCTCTCTATTCTGTTCCATTGATTTATGTGTCTGTTTTTGTGCCAGTACCATAATGTTTTGATTACTGTAGCTTTGTAGTATAGTCTGATGTCAGGGAGTATGATTCCTCCAGCTCTGTTCTCCTTTCTCACGATTTTTTTGGCTGTCTGAGTTTTTTTGTGTTTCCATACAAATTTTAAAATTATTTGTTCTAGTTCTGTAAAAAATGCCATTGATATTTTGATAAGGTTTGCTTTGAATCTGTAGATTGCCTTAGGTAGTATGGCCATTTTAACAATATTGATTCTTCCAATCTGAGAACACAGTATATCTTTCCATCTGTTTGTGTTGTCTTCAGTTTCTTTCATCAGTGTCTTATAGTTTTCTGAGCAGAGGTCTTTTGCCTCCTCAGGAAAGCTTATTCCTAGGTATTTTAATATTTTTAATGCAATGGTAAATGGCATTATTTCCTTAATTTCTCTTTCTGATTGCATGTTGTTATTGTGTATAAATACAACAGATTTCTGTATATTAATTTTGTATCCAGCAAATTTACCAAATTAATGATGAACTCTATTAGTTTTCTGGTGGCATCTTTAGGATTTTCTATGTGTAGTATCATGTCATCTGCCAACAGTGACAGTTTTATTTCTTCCTTTCCAGTTTGGATTCCTTTTATTTGTTTTGCTTTTCTGATTGCTGTGGCTAGGAATTCCAGATCTATGGTGAATAAAAGTGGTGAGAGTGGTCATCCTTGTCTTGTTCCTGATCTTAGGGGAAATGCTTTCAGCTTTTCACCATTGAGTATGATGTTAGCTGTGGGTTTGTCATATATGGCCTTTATTGTGTTGAGGTGTGTTCCCTGTATGCCTGTTTTCTGGAGATATTTTATCATAAGTGGATATTGAATTTTATCAAAAGCTTTTTCTGCATCTGTTGAGCTGGTCATATGGTTTTTATTATTCAATTTGTTAATGTAGTGTATCACATTGATTAATTTATAGATATTGAAAAATCCTTGCATCCCTGGCATAAATCCCTCTGATCATGGTGTATGATCCTTTTACTGTATTGTTGGATTTGTTTGCTAGTATTTTGTTGAGGATTTTTGGATCTAGAACATTCTATTTTTTATTGAATCTTTAACAGGTAGCATTGTCTGACATATTGAATGTATTTATTATTAGAAAAATGAATTATTTTTAGATCTTTCAAAATTTAATTATGTACATTAATTTGTATTAATTTTACATATAAGCTCAAGCTTGGAATAAGAGTGATACAGAAGAAAGTGCATTGGATTAAAAATGTAAAGGAAGAGAACATTTATTGAGATGTATTATGTGCCAAGGCTTTGCATTGGATGCCTTAAATATATTATATCCTTAATCATTCCAACATAACTTTTAAAAGTAATTATTAGAGAAGTTACAAATAAAAAACTGTATGGTACATGAAAATTCAGAGCAGAGTTATCGGGGAAACGCCAGCAGGCTATGGAGGCATATAGTTTGACCTCAAATGTTGCGTTTTCATAGTGGTGGACTTGCCTTTCACCCTTGAAATAAATTTTCATTACAATTCCCAATTTGATCAGATTCAAGGATATAGACTCACGCTAACAAAGTTCTCATGAAGGTAATGTATAAATGTATTAATTTACTGGGATATTTTTCTCAGTAACCAACTACAGTGGGAAGACATATCCGCAGATGTTTGTTTGGAACCTACCGGAAAAGGAGAATTTGGTTGTAAGATTTAAATGCTTAATAAATAAGGCTTTGAGGACCCTACTGTATCCTTTTCTATAACATGTGTTTATTTGTCCAGGGGATCAACTTTTCAGGTCTGCCTGACAAGGTGTTCTTTTCCTGGGCATTGCATGAATGGTCACTGCCAACAACTGCATAAGTCTCTTCTTTTTCTGTGCCTTTGGACTGACCATCCAGAACCAAAAAACTGCTCTCACTTTTAGATGTGATTGGTAACTCTGGTCAGGTTTTTCTGAATGAGGACTTCACTTTTCTCAGCTCTGATCCATTTTTTTCTCATTATTTAAATTTGAAGCAGGCAAGTTTTTTTGTGTTGCTAATAACTTCTGTAGACAGTGCGTTATCCTGTTTTATCCTGTAACTATTCAAGTTTATACTATAGGTGTTAATAAATAACTCTGTTTTACAGTTAGAGGATTTATGCTCAAGCGTTTAAGTAACTTTTCTTAAGGCATAGTTCATATTCAAAGAGTTTTGACTCCAGAGCCTTTGCTCTTTCAAGTCTTTCTTGTCAATCTTAGTTCTATTTATAAGTAAATGTTTGCCCACAGGCAGATCACTAAGTTCCCTCTGCCCCACTTTGCTTATCACAAGGGTGAGTTGCTGCTCTAGATTATTTTTAAAGTTTCTGCTAGGTCTATTTTTTTTTATTGATAGGAAGTATTATAATTTCCCTTCCTCCCTAGCCATGCCAGGTAGTCTCTGTTTTACAGCACAAAGCAGGGGTATGCTATGAACTTAATTCTCACTTCAGCTGCCCAGATACTGGCATGAGGTTGACTAAAGTCTTATTTTTTAGTATTGTGAGCTTTCATCTTTTTTGCTTCTTTATGGTTAATTTAATGAGAATTTGGTTGGTCCCATTTCTTGTAAAGGAAAGAGATTAGTTTGAGTAGCTCCTTTGGCTACTTTTTAATTATCTCAGATTTCACATTTTTTAAGATGAAATGGCTATAACTTGTTCAAGAGAAAGAAAATTCTGTGATGTGCATTATAACTATAGTAGATCAAAGTCCCCATTTTTTTGCACTGTGCAGGTGTAGAAATTCTGTGACACAGGAGAATCCACCATGGGTAGTAAAAAAAAAATAGGAAAGCAAAATTACACTGCTTTCACTCATTTGCTTTGCAACATCTGTTTAGGTAGAAAGGCATTTTGCTTTCCTGTTTATTGAGGATTTTGGTCATGACAAGCCATGTCTATTTCCTTGGTTATTCTGAAAGCTTTGAGTCTACAGGGATTGGAGTAGCCTAAATAAATTGTACTGATGCCAGTAAATAGTGACTTTTTATCAGGGGCAGAGTGAGCATCTGCTTTTCCTAGAATTCTAGAGCCAAGTGTGATATCTGGGGACAGGGGGTAGAATTGGACTGACAGCATAGTTTTTCTGCTGCCTGCATTAACTGAAGTTAGCTGTGAAAATAGCCCAACTTAATCAGCATAGGCCTGTTTGTCATATCATTGTTTCCTGTGACATTGGCTTTCCGTCAGCACCCAGGACCTGAGTCAGTGCTTCCTTCTCCCTACCGCATACACACCTAGCTGACAGTTTACCATCTTTACACAGAAATCTCTTAAATAAAAATCTACCTCCCTTCAAAGTCCTGTTTTGATAAAGAGACCATATGGATGTTTTGCTAATAATACTATGGATGTTTTGCTAATAATACTATGGATGTTTTGCTAATAATACTATCTCCAGCATACAACCGGCAATTTTTCTCTCTCAGGGAGAATGAAAGGGAGGGAAGTATGAAAGATTTTTGTTACTAGTTAATGAAGAGCCAAATTACTACTTCACAACAGGAACCAGAACCACCATAGACTATAAACAGAAAAAAGAAGAAAAAAATTACACAGTCACTCCCCTCCTAGTACCCAATCCATTATTTGGTAAATTGCTTTGAGATTGGGGTGGTTTAAACAGTTGTTGAAAAGGAATCTGATCCATGGTTCCTACATTCTAAATGATCCATCAATATCGAAAAGCCATAAAAAATAGGATAGATGTGTACATCTTCAGATGTAAGAACAACAAGAAAAATTCAGGGTAACATTGCTCTTTATCATGTTTTAAGATCAAGAAAATGGGAGTAGAGGGAAGTGGTGCTAATTTTAATTTAATTGTTGACGTAAATTCAGTAGCAAATTTCAGCAAACAATCATCTTAAAGAGGTAGATTTTGGACCTGTCCTTCTCTACAACCTATCTTTAAACATAATTGGAAGTTCTGTTTATCACCAGTGGATCTTCAGAAGGGAGACTGGAAGTCATCTGATTGTAGAAGTGGAATCTGACCTCATTTCTTCCCAATCAAGGAGTAACCATTATCTTTAACCCAACTGGAAAGCTGATTACTTTATTTTCTTAAGCGAGAGGGGACACTTGACTCAGATGCCTTTATTTTCATTGTAGAGATACTTAGCTGAGTCAGTAACCAGGCATAATATGTCACATCCTGGGTCTTTGAAATTTATTAACTCAGATACAAGAAGTCAAGAATTGTTTGTTCAGCTCAATTGCTCCAAAATATAGAACATTCTATTTGTTGTAATATAAATGGTAAGCACATCAGGCAACACAAATAGAGCAACTCAGAATCCCTTGTCTTAAGGACAAATTCTACCAGTGGAGATATACGGCATATCAAAGAGAGATGAAAGTTTTGTTTACTCTGATCACTTACATCAACAAAAATTTTATTTCTTAGATGTTTACATTTTTCAATGCAATGCTATCTCTACTCTAGAGGGAATTATTTGTTCAGAAAAACTTATATAAATTAACTAGAGAATACAGTTACTATCTAAGAAAATTAATGCAGCTGACTTCCTTCTAGAAGGAAGTGTTTGGGGGAGGAGGAGTCAGAAGTTGGTAGACTAAGAAGAATGGTACAAGCATAATACTAAATAAAGAGAGAGAAAGCAAATGTGAGTGGGGAAAGTTTGTTTGGAAATGTCTGCCCTTCCATACAGTCACAAAATGTGCATTCCCTACTTTGAACAAAGCTCTGGGTTTCTTGTAATTTTCATGTTTCTATACCTTAGCTTTGTCACTGAGAAGCTAGTATTTTGTGAAGAATTATCTTATTGATTTCAGCCTTTTGGTATATTCATCTTGCATCTGTTGATTGCGTTTACTCTTAAATGATAATTTTGTTGTTGTCATTGACCTCAAGAATGGGGTATTTTTAACACGAGATGTGAAGAAAAATGGAGGAGAGGCAAAAAGTTTATTGTATATTTACCATTTGTAGAAAGTCATTTCACGTAGATGGAAAGACACACTATGGACTCTTACATTCAACGATGGGAATTACTCCAGGGTTGTGAAGAGATTGTGAGAAGGAGGGATTGAAAGTAGCTAACTATTTTTTAAAAATTTTTATTGGAGTATAGTTGATTTACAGTGTTATGCAAAACATTGCACAAAGTGAATCAGTTATAGATATACATATATCCACTCTTTTTTAGATTGTTTTCCCATATAGGCCATTAGAGAGTATTGAGTAGAGTTCCCTGTGCTATACAGTAGGTCCTTCTTAGTTATCTATTTTATATATAGTAGTGTGTATATGTCAATCCCAATCTCCCAATTGATCCCTCCCCCCCTTACCCCCTGGTAACCATGAGTTTGTTTTCTACATCTGTAACTCTATTTCTGTTTTGTAGATGAGTTCATTTGTACCCTATTTTTAGATTCCACATATAAGCGATATAATATTTGTCTTTCACTGTCTGACTTATTGCAGTCAGTATGACAGTCTCTAGGTCCATACCTGTATGTCACTTTGCTCAGGAATCTTTTAGCCATATGAATGTTGAGTGCACCAACTATAATTCTCTTGTATTCTCTTTTTGCACACTATCTGTGTGAGTCATATGTTGGTAAAATTTCTGGAGGGCATTAGTAGCCCTGACATCTTAGGACAACAGGCAAAATGACATCAGGAGAGCATGATACATTTGGTAAATGCCTTATGTAAACCAGAGAAAATGATAGAGGCAAAAAATTTTCATTTCTTGAGGCTGTGAAGTTACTACATATTTCATGTCACGGAATAGATAACATAGGAGGACAGGAGGAAATTCGCTCGTTTCCACAGTGCCCCTTGAAAATAATTCATTGAATTGGACTTTTTGGAAACATGCACATATTCTATATATGTTTTTGCCAGACAAATTTAGCATCTTAATAAAGCTGTCATTTGGGAAATATACATATTGCTCCTCCCAGAGTGCACAGAGGTGTTGGTAGGTATTAAGAAAGGAACACAGAGATGTGCCCTGAGGAAGTCTCTGTCTTGTCTTCATGCACATTTAGGTCTTCTGCACATATGAGCAAGTACTGGAAGAGGAGCATGGGGGAGGGGGTACCGGATGTGGCTGGCATCTTAGAAGATTTATGAACTACTAAATTTAGAAATGTCATTTTGTTATTGCCAGTGTACTGCTGGGGTCTTTGTATGAGTCACTAAGAAAAAATAGCAATCACCTCCTTTGCAAGATCTAGTATGAGTAACACAAAATGGGTTCAATTAATCATTTTAACCACTGAATTCACTGTGGATAAACAAAGTGTGTATCAGATGATATGCCCCAGAAAAGTAGTCATCCTTACAAAATGCTACTCTCTGCAGCTATGCTCTTCTCATTATCGTATTGCAAATAGTTTTCTGAAAGAAAAAACTGTTCAAGCAAAATATTAAACAGCATTCATTTGTCATTTTCCTGCGGGGACTAGGCAGCAACCTGCTGTGGCTGAAAATATGTGGTCATTACGAAGCTGGTATTGAATTGTTTGTTTATCTTTAGAAGGGGAGAGAGGTTTCAATGATGCTACTTTTTGATTGGTAATTTCAGGCACTTCTGCTTTCTAGATGTGTACCCCCTGTCCAGACTCGATATTAATTGATGTGTGTGTAAGCATGCTCTTTGTGTGTAAACATGCCCTTTGTGTGTATGTGCGTGTGTTTTAATGTTCATATAATTTTCTGTGCCACAAGCTCTTTTCAACCTGAGGAGTGATGATGAGTTTCATTTTCTTCTTTGTGTGTGGTGTTTCATATCACAGTGAGTTAGGCTGCTTACTTCTTGGAGAGCTGAGCATGGGCTATAAATGGACTGAGATAGGATGTCTAAGATGCCTTGCTTACTGAAGACAGTAAGGCTTCAGCTAGTGCATCAGAGAGAGAGTTCAATGTGGTTTGTTATCTTTTTTAAAACACCACAGAAAGAAGCAGACTTTTTTTTTTTTTAATTGCAGAAGAATCTTGGTTCGGTTTCTCCTCTTTCTCCTCTTCCTCTTCATTCCTCTCCTTCTCTTCCCCCCCCCATATTCTTCTTGTTCTTATTCTTCTCTGCATTGATACTGTACCCATAGGATTAAAGAGTGACCTGAGAAGGTAACAGTGTACACCCATCTACTCAAATCCCCAAGTATAGAAACTAGTTCAATTGCAAGTAACTTCAGATACCATCCTTACAGAACTCGTTTCATTATTTTATTTATTTATATCTTTATTGGAGTATAATTGCTTTACAATGTTGTGTTCGTTTCTGCTGTACAACAAAGTGAATCAGCTATATGTTTACATATATCCCCATATCCCCTCCCTCTTGAGCCTCCCTCCCACCCTTCCTATCCCACCCCTCTAGATCGTCACAAAGCATCAAGCTGATCTCCCTGTGCTATGCAGCAGCTTCCATTTTACATTTGGTAGTGTATATATGTCAGTGCTACTCTCTCACTTCATCCCAGCTTCCCCTTCCCCACCTGTGTCCTCAAGTCCATTCCCTACGTCTGCGTCTTTATTCATGCCCTGCCACTAGGTTCATCAGTACTGTTTTTTTAGATTCCATGTATGTGCATTAGCATATGGTATTTGTTTTTCTTTTTCTGACTTACTTCATTCTGTATGACATACTCTAGGTTCATCTACCTCATTACAAATAACTCAATTTCGTTTCTTTTTATGGCTGAGTAATATTCCATTGTATATATGCGTCACATCTTCTTTATCCATTCATCTGTCGATGGACACTTAGGTTGCTTCCATGTTCTGGCTATTGTAAATAGTGCTGCAATGAACATTGTGGTACATGACTCTTTTTGAATTATGGTTTTCTCAGGGTATATACCCAGTAGTGGGATTGCTGGGTCATATTGTAGTTCTATTTTTAACTTTTTAAAGGAACCTCCATACTGTTCTCCGTAGTGGCTGTATCAATTTCATTCTTAACAACCTTTACCAAGTCCTTTATTCTGCCATTTAAACCTGTTTCCTTTATTATGTACTTAGAGAACCAAGAAATTTGTCACCATTTTCTGAAACACTCCTTACTCAAAGACTGCAAAATCACTCCTTTCAGCCTGTTTAAGTGGAAGCAGAATTTCAGCTTCATTAACTTAATCTCTAAACTTTTAATCAATTTATGGCACACTTCTGAGCTTCTTTTGTAGTTTTCCAGAACTCCTTTAAGTCAGAGAATGTAGGACTGCACATATATTCCAAAAGGTACATACCTGGTACAAGTAAATGATAAATGGTAAAGTTCAAAATAAAAGGAGGCCAATTTATATTCTCCATTCTTCTATTATCACATATGCCAGGCAGACTATGCTTAGTGGAGGTGAGGATTTGCTAGTCTGAGAGTTTGGTAAGGGGGCACAGTTTGCCTGCTAGGAAAGAATGCAACATTAGAATAGAGTAAAAAAAAAACATGGCTGTCCCTGGATGCTACCCTGTTTGTTTCATATTTAGAAAGGAAAAAAAAGTGCAAATTTTGATGAAGAGCAGAGAGAAGTCTGTTTCATTGAGATTGTTGCAAATAACACTTACGCTTGGAGAATGTACTGAACCTGGATATGTCCTGATAATATTGATTTGTAATCCTTCCCATTAAAAAAAATCTTTTGAGAGAATTAGGCAAGGACAGCACAGCAAAGTGCAGAGACTTTTGAGGAGAAGAGTTACAGCCCGATCAAAATCTCTCTTGTTCAATAAACTATAAAGTTGTTCTTCCAGGCAGAAAGGAGGCAATTGTAGGTTTTATTGCTGTCTGAATGAAGGGGCTTTAATTGCTCAGATATACTGCTATGCTTGTTTGCCTCATTAAGTGCATTAACAGTCTGATCCTGTGGTGGGGAAAAGCAGAAAAAAAATTAAATGGGGGTAAAAACCATGAGTTAAACAATTAGCTTATAGCAATATACACATAAAGTGATTGATTTTGACCTGATCTTTCCTCTCATTTCTTTCCTTTGTGTGCATGATTTGACTGTTTGAAAAACTTTACTCATTGCCTTACAAAAACATTGCTGACTATCCAACACCAGTAAATTGTAGTAATTGATACATAATAAAGATAGCAGCAACCATTTATTCAGTTCCTACTACGTGCTGGACACTTAATATATCTTATACAGTTACCTAATGTAATTACTGTATCAAATGTGTTATTTAATATATGTCATGCTCTGGGGTAAAGATACATATCTTATGATGTAGGCCTCCTCCTCTCTGTTTTACAGATGAGGAAACAAAGAAGTATAGAGAAGTTGAGACTTGCTAAAGTCCCATAGCACATCAGGGGCTTAGTTTTGAATTCGCGTCTCAAAAGCCGGCATTCTTCCCAATATATTTCCATTTCTCTGCTTGACTTGTCAGATTTATCTTGCTGCTGCTGCTTTTTTTTTTTTTTATTATCTTCTTAAAAAAATGTAAGAGAGTCATAGTTCTTCATCTATAACACTACCTCCAAGACTGATAAGGGTACTAAATTGCAATGACACAATTAAATATTTTTGGAAGTGTTTTTCTATCAGAGAAGCCCAGAGAGTGTTATTTTTAAAAAGTCAAAGATAAGCTAAAGCTGAGGCTTCTGGTATTTTAATGACCAATATATTATGAGCACCATGTCATCATAGACTCTAAGAAGTTATCACAATCATTATAGGATTGTTGCAGTTATTGGTTTTAAAATAAAATGCAAAGTTTCATCTCTTTAAAATGTGATTAATATGTTTCACTTTTTTATTATAATTATTTATTAGGTTCTTATACTATGTTCTTGTGTTTCTCTTTTTTCCTCTCTTTCCTTGGGCATTTTATGTGAGCCACAAATTTACAGGTCTGTGTCTTACTGTACTTTATGCTTGGGTAAGTTAGGTCAGGGTGATAACCCAAGGGAATATTAATAATCCTTGTTTTAACAAGGCTAAATTTATACCATTGTTAGAAGTTAATTGCTCTGTTATACTCCTGGTGCCCAGGATTACTGAGTACTAAGGGATAGTGGCTTGGGAACAAAGGTTTTCCATTCTTGCAAAAGGTACCTCTTTAAAATTCGTGCGATCGTCAAGGAGCAGATAATTTCTCTGAAATAGTTGACTATCTATTGCACAAAAATGAAAGGTGATTTATGTAGGTGCTAGATAATAGTCATATGGAGCACAGATAAGAAAATGTTTGTAAATTTATAAAGTACCAGAATCTAGATGCCTATGTGACCTAGGAAGCACTACTATTTTATCCTAAAACTGCACACCAGTGGCCCTTTGTCAGAAAAGCTGTAACCATTGACAAGATTCACCTGCTGGAAAACTTTCTTTGCTTTGTGAGAAGAAGAAGCAGAAAATATTTTCACTTTAAGTCTCTCCATGCTTTCCTGGAAGCTGAAAGGGATCTGCCTGAACTTGAACTTAATTGCCTGGGACCAAGAATATGAGTTAGGGTTGGGAAGAGGGACAGTCACAAAACCAGACAATGATAGCAAGATAATCATTAGATAGTGTAACCTGCTGGAACCTCTAGGACAGTCACCTAGTCATCTGTTCCCATTGAAAGTGTAATTAGAAGTGTTCTGATTGGTTTGCCACTATTTCCTCATTCAATCATTAGGTCGTAAGTAGAGACCACGGCTTCATTGACTTCATTAAGTTTCCTCATCTGAAAAATAGGAATAATCAAATCTACCTCTCAGGATCCTTATGCAAAAATTTTAAAGAAATGTTTGTAAAAGTTTCTAATATATCATTCTTAACAAGAATATAGCACCTACATGGAATATGTGCTGCTGTGATTCCCTGGACCCTGCTCCCCTAGATTATAGCAATAATTCTTTTCTTCCTAAACTTTAGTGAGACTTCAGACTCTTCAACTTAGAGCTCCAGACAGTAACTGTCAAATGACTGGAGCTTTGAAACCTATTGGCCATCCCTGTCCTAAATCTTAGTGAGTGCAATATAAAAAAGTGTTTTCTTCCTTTCCCTTCTCTTTCTTATTTCCTTCATTCTTACTATCCTTCCATAGGGTCTTCCACCATGTTATGTATATACATTTTTTAGTTACTCAATAATTCAATAAAACTTACCACTCTTAATGTGCTTTGGGTTGTATGATAAATACTGTTGGTATTACCATGGCTCAAGGGGGGAATGGTAGAGCAGCTAGAAGTTGTAGCTAGACTGCTTTGATTCAAGCCCTAGCTTTACCATTTTCTGGCTGCATGGGAAAATTACTTAACTCTCTCTAAGCCTTAAATTAGAAGGTACAATGTACAATGTACAATATATGATGTACAATGAGGTTAATAAGAGTTCAGTCTCTGTATCTAGACTTCTGGGTTCAAGTCCTGACTCTGCTATTTACTTGCTGTGTGAACTCTGGTGAGTTATGTAACCTCTCTGTGCCTTGGTTTTGTTATCTGTAAAATAGGTTACTGTAAAAACTAAATGAGATAAAACATAAATTATGTTTAGAAAAATGTCTGGCACATATAAGTGCTCAATAAATGTTGTCCTTATTGTTTTTATTACTATTATTACATGTCTCATTTAGATCACTTAGGAAATACATGCAGATAATAAATATTTAATCTGTGTTAGTCATTTTATTATGTGATGTGTTTCCGCCTTCAAATAACTGACATATACTTAAATAAAAAGTCAGTAAGGGATAAATATTGTAGACACAGTACATAAAATAGACACTTTGTGGGTTTAGTGGTGGGGACTATCATTTAAATGAAATGATAGCTAAATTAAAAGAACTGAAAATGCCAACTATTGGCGAAAAGGTGGAACTACTGGAACTCTGGTATGAGTGTAGAATTGAACAGTTTTGTTGGAAAAAATATTCAACAGAAATGCTCAGTATATAAATAAAGTTCAAACTTTCTGTGCCCTATAATTCAGTGAGTTCACTCTTAGGTATATATATACATACATACATATATATATATATATATATATGTATGTATGTGTATATATATGACTAATGAGTGTATTTTATGTACAGGGATGTTAGTAACAGCTTTCTTTAATAATAATTAAAAACTGAAAACAACCCCCCAAAAACATCAAAATGGAAATGCGATAAGAAAAATATGTGGAATATATATACAAAGAAATATTATACAGTAATGAAAATGAAAAAAGTATTGACAAATTCAACAGTATAGATGACTTTAAGAAATATAATATTGAGTAAAAGAAGCCAGATAAAAAAGAACACATACTACAAGATTCTTTTTATATGACATTCCAAATAGGCAGAACTACCTGATGATATAAAGATAGAGACTGTCTTTGGAGAGGGTTAGTAGTGCCCAGGAAAGTACATGAGAAGGATACTGGTTATGTTCAATTTACTTATGTGGATCATGTTTTTAAAATTGTGTTACTTTGTGAAATTTGATCAAACACACACTTGATATGAGTGTACTTTTCTTTATATGTTTTACTTCACTAAAATGTACCTACAAGTAAAAAAGAAGTAAAATGGAAAAGTCATTCATTACAACAGAATTTATCCAATGATAAGATTTTGGAAATGAAATGGCCTACGGCATTGGTTTTCAAAGTCTGAGCCTGAGTCCAGAATCTGTATCTTTAACTGGCTTCTGCCATACCTCAAATAGTAATATATTTGATAAGTGTTTGGAATTTGTAAATGGAAGTTTACTTTTTTTACAATAAAATTGGATAATCTTTTAATATTTTGTTCAAATGGTGCAAAATCAAAACTTCAGGAATGAGTTTGATCTTCAAGAGACATTAAAACTTCTTAAGGCCTGCCCTTTTGGGGGTGGGAAAGTACAGTAAAAAGCCTTTAAAAAAACCCTCAAAATAATAGCCATCTAAATTAACATTAAGCTCATTCTGAGTGTATTTCAAGCTTATCAAAAACACATAAGGCCTTTACTTACTTTAAAGAGAATTTGTTGGAGTCTGAGGGTTAGAGGCCCTGGTCACAATACCCTTCGAAAGCTAGGATTGTTGCATTTGTCCATTAACTGTCACAGTCAGGTGAATGAGCACCAGAGGTACCCAGCTGAATAACGTGGGCGTCAAACATATTCTTTCCATCCTCACTGTGCATCACACCCCTGCTCCTGATCATCACGGTCTATTACCCCTGCCAGGACAGTGATTGCTCTTTTTTCCTCTGATCCTAAAGTGCCCAGATGGCAGACGCAGTTTATAATTCAATGGGATTTTTGCTGTATCCCCTGTCAGAAGTGTTTCCCCTTTGGGAACCAAGACCTCTAAACTTAGAGAGCCCAGAACTAAAGGTATAGGAAATGCAAATCCCCAAGTGGTTACTGGGAATGATTTAAATGATGCCACTTGGGCTTCCAGCTCTTTGTTCCTAGACCAGTGTACTCTTCCTGCTGGGGGCACAGCTATATATAAAATGGTATTGATTCCATGCATATACCATAGCTTAGAGAATTGTGTTCTATCTTCCAAGCTGGCACTTCAGTTACCATGTTCTACCAGTTTCTGAATGGTGCTATATGTTATATGACTAGTTCATCCCATGGTCATGGGCTTGGCTTTGTACCTCCTTTGCTATAAATGGGTTTCCCTGGAAGGTCATTATGTTTCGTGGGATCCAGTACGTGACATTCCTTAAATCTTCAGATAGTGGCACTGGCTGAGGACCTGCAGGCAGAAAAAGCAAACCCATACCTAAAAGATACATTTATTCATATCAAAATAAGTTACTTATCCTTCCAAAAATTTGTCACCAAGAGTCCAACTGGTCTTCTTGAGGGATGCTGCTATACTGGGAGACTCAGCACTGGACTCTATTGATGACAATTGGATATTCAGTATTGACAGTAGCTAGATCAACATTGTTATTCTAAGTGAATTCTAAGGTGTTGGACCCATATGGAGTCTCCATCCTTGTACCCTTGGCCGTTCCATATGACCAAAATGCCAACAATGGGGTAGCCAATGATAGATCTTGGCATCACTGGCCAAATTGTTATGTCTTCTTAGTTGTTCAGTGCTTCTGCCAGATGGCTGCTCTCTAGTGAATATTATCAAGTGATGCAAAAATCTCCATACTTCATCCTCTCTTCTGTGTTTTCATTGTACGTGCCTTTACCCCAGAACTCCTTTTGTTGTATTTTCTTCTGTTTCTTCTTCTGGGCCCCTGATCACCTGTCCAAGACATTTGCTACTGTCTTTGAATCCATATACATTCTAAACTTTGATCCTTTTATTTCTACACAAAATGTATAACGAGGTGCCCCATCTGAGACTCTGTTCATTGGGAGGATTTTCCCTCACCACTCTTTTTCAGTGTAATAAAAGAAGCTGTAATGCAGCTGCTGTCCATTTTCAGATTGTACTCATATACTGAGCTGACACTTTCATGAACCAACCTTGTGCTTTGTCTTCCTCCATATGTTGGGTATAAGAACCCCCTATATTGCTATAGATATGAGCTGGGAAAGATCTATATGCTGGAACATAGAACAACACTGGTGGATGACACAGGGGCCTTGGCAATATGCTTGTATAGTTTGCATGGACCCTCTGATCCTGCTCGAGCTTGTTACTGGATTTAGCACTTACAATCCTCAATGATAGTTGCAGGAGTCTTCTGACCTTACAACTTAGTGGGTTTGACAGTACCCAACTCATGATCAGCAGCTGTGGCTCAGTTGTCATTTGGTGCCCCATTGTCATCCACGCCATCTATACCAGGCTCATTGGTATGCCAATAGTTCTTTATAAAAAGGCACATAATTCTGATGGCGTGACCTTGCTCCAGACCCCCAGCAATCTATGTTGTGATTCTCTCATTGGTGCCTGCCATCATCTCTACATGACGTCTTTTATCATCACTGATACCTTGAATGCCATAAGGTCTTCCAGGTTGTAATGCCCAGTGACAGAGTCACTAGCAATGCACCTCTCATCACATCCCTAGCTGGCTTACATTATAACTTAACTCTGGTTATAGACCGCTGGCCAAGAAGGAGGAGTGGGGAACACATGTTGTCTAAATCATCTTCAAGAAAGAGGGGAATACTAGATTTAAATAGAGATTTTTAGGGTGCTTCCACAAACTCAGAAGGTTTGGGAGAATCTGAAGATTATAGATATTCATGGACATCATCCCTAATGTCTCCAGCTTATTTGGTGGTATCTCATACTCTGCCAGCAAGGACCCTGACCTTGGGAAAGCAGGCCTTCTTTGATTGGGAGTTTTTGGCGTGGTGCTCAACTGTATCTTCCTTCACTCTGTAGAAAATGAGAGCTTCTTCGTATGCTATCAAGAAAGCTCTCTCTTGCTTTCACACGTAGCTTTCTGTGAGATTAATGGTTCTTAGATTTTTGTTATCTTGTTCAGAACATCAGCTGAACATAATAGCTAGCCAAAGCCATTGTTTTGTAATTACTATTTCACCAATATTTGTCAAACTCTTAATGCATCGAACCAGCTAATACATTCCCTTACAGCAGCACATGTTCCAATTTAATGCCAGTGAAAGTTTTAACTATTAAACAGGCACCTTGTTCCAGTGTCTATATGTACCGTGAACCACTGGTGATGGTGCCATCCAGAAGGCAAGTGATCAAGCTCTACAACCCAATCCTAGAACCTGCTTTCTTTGTCTATTCCTTGTATCAACTGTTACAGGTTCAGATCCCTGAGAAGCACTCTTAGAAAGGGAGTTTGGTGTATAGAAATTTTTACCAAGAATTGCCTTTGGGATCAAAACTTGTGGAAGAAAGGGTAAAGAAGCAGAATTAAGCAGAAGGAGAAGTTGCTCTGTGATGCAATCCCAATGACAAAATTGGCCAATCACATTGGGCACTCTTGAGAATGTTCCTTCATACTTGTCCCAGTTGTACTGAGAACACGTGGACTTTAGACTTTCAATGATTAGTCATTGTTTGTGTGATGCTTTAGGAAGAAGGGTGACCTTGGATAATGTGGCAGTCTGCCAGTAAGGCAATTTTGAAAGGAGCAGACAGCAGAAGTTCTGTTTGCCAAGTGTTCCTATGAGCTGGGCAACAAATCCTTCAACATAGGCTCTACCACATTAGTTTAAAAGCACTCAGTCTAACAGTGAAGGTGGACATATGGAAGAGTAAGTATTGCATTCATTTATTTATTAACTTTATTCTGCTCACCTCCACAAAAAGGTTTGATATACTCTACTAGAAGGCAAAGAGATTACAAAACATTAAAACACCCGTAAAAGAAAAAGAGCTACCTGATAGGGTGAGGACAGGGGAGTAAATTTCTTGAGCATGAACGATAGCTCTGACTTTTAGCAAAAGAAAGTAGAGAAACACAAAGTCTTGCATGATTTTTATTAGCTAAAAATAGGAATATGATCCATTTTCCTGGGAAACTAACATTTTCCTGACTCTGAACACTAAGACATTATTATGAGAGTCATTATAAAATGCTCTGGACAATATTCTGGATTGTAACTTCAATAACAGTTTTATAATGATAGCAAAGCTTTTCTATCTATAATTCTTTCACTGAATTTTTGAAGTGTATTTTTTGTGCTAATTGAAAGAAGATTCATGTGCTTTAAAAACAAAGAGAACATAATGACCAAGGTTGACATCTTAGAATGCGAATTGAAGAGTATGACTTGTAATAGTTGGAGAAGTAATTTGTGGAATGTAAATTAGGACACTGCTCCACCAATCAGACTTATCCAAAACATTTTCTTTAGCAGCTAAGCAACTAATATTTGATTCTTAACTTTCACCATCATAAGATGTATTCACATGTGCGTTAGTGTATGTGAGTGAAAGAAGTTATACTTCAGCATGAGATTGTTTACTAATCTCTTTAAATTTAACTTGATTTATTTTGACTTAATACAGTCTACATTAAAATTGTGTGATTAGACAGGAAATAAAAAGATGTCCAAAATGGAGTATTATTTTCAGGAAATTATATTCTCGTAAGAAGAGTAAGGTACACAAATACAAATGTGAATAAATTCACAACACACAAAAGATATTAAAGTTATCAAAGGAAAAAGAGATAATACTAACTGGGGATATTATTAAATATTTTAGAAGGGGGCAGCATTTAAAATAGGCCATGAAGGATCCCTGATAATGTAATAAGCCCTCAATAAATGTTACCTAGTATTACTAGTTCAGTTTTTCCTTAACTTATACCTAGCAGAATACAAATGTGGAAAGTTAGGTAACATTAGCTGAACATAGTACTTTTGCAGATTTAATCTCATTTTTACCTCAAGGCAACATCAAAATGGTGAATCTTATCTTCATTTTACAGTAAGAAAGAAAAAGGAAGGAAGAGAGGAAGGGAGGGAGGATGAGAGGAAGTGAAGGAGGAAGGAAAGATGATGGGAAGGAAAGGAAGAAAGAAACTGAGTCTCAGAGAGATGAAAACAGTCTTCCCAGGACATATAGTTAGCAGACTTGAGACCAGGGATCTGAATATAAGTATGTCTGTCCATAAAGCCCATTTTTGTTCACTACAATTATCTATTACTACTAGGAATTGCTGTCAAATTATGGAACATTATTCCAAATTATTTGCTGTGAAGAGAAAGGAGTAATTGTTTAAGAATACATAGTATTGCTAAAAGAAGAGAGTAATGTGGGAGGGAGTTAGCTGGGTTAAAGCAGTGTAGATACTCTGCTTGGAGGAAAGGAAAGAGAGTTGTAAAAGAGGAAGTATAAAGTAGGCAGAGACTAGAAACTAGAGTCCCTTGCTTCACAATTTTAGTAGAACTAACTATGCTTTAAATAATATGTTTTTTTTTTTTTACCTTTCAAGGCGGTTATGTAACTAGATTTCTCCTGACCCAAATATAGTTTTCTGGTTTCAGTGACAGAAGAGGTCATTACATTTTGATGATAGCTCAACCACTATGCATTTAAATAGATCAATAACCCAGGAGGATTCAAGACTTCAAGGGCTTAGGAATGAAGCTCTCCATCCTTGGTTGTCTGTCAAAGTCATCCTAGTTTACTGATGGTGCCAAAATATTGTTTTCTTTCAGATATTTAGAGACGGAATGAAATTAGATTGACAATTTCAATGATTTTCCCAAACCACAAATACTCCTATTATGAAAAGGATCTAGAAGAAAAGGTTTTACATTCATCAGTAATTACTAAATCAAAATAGTTCTCGCACTTGCTATTATATAGTGATTGCTTCATCTCTATGTGCTTTAAAATATTGGGGATTTTAAATTACTGATATATACATTCCTTGTTATTTACTTAGATAGGATGAATGCTGAAAATTGTTCTTCTAGGAACTTGCAGACTTCTCAAGGTTAGATATTGATTGTTGAACATTATAGCACTTAAATTTTTAGATCTGTAGGGTTTCAAAGGGTTTTTGCAAAAGAGAAAAAAGTCTGAGAAGTAGGTCATGAAACAACAATAAACAATACCCCACGAGATGCTACAGTTGCCAGATAGACTGAAAAGGGGCAGAAAATGAGGGAGGGACCAAGAAGATAGAAACAGAGATGAAGGTAGGCCCAGTGGTCAGCACTTCAAAAATAAAATAAAATACCTGACTTTGAATATTTATATATTATGACATATGTATGTGCAAACTCTCAACTTAAACTTACTATTGAAGTCTTATACATTTATGTGAAATAAATTAATGGTATTTAAAGCCAATTGGAGCTTACAATTAAGTCAATTCAGTGATTTTATAGAGCCCTTTAACAATTGGATAATATTTAATATATCATAGATATAATCCTGGCTACAAGTTTACTCTTTGATCTGCCAAAGTGAAAGTACATTGCCAAGGAAACTCCATTCTAGCAAGAGGAATCCTATTCTGATCTATTGATCCATTAACTATCACAATGACAATTAGCATAATGGGTTTAAATATCCTTCACAGAACTTTTCAATAGATTTAAGCTATTTTATCCCTCTAGAAAATATAGAGTGTTTGGAGTTAACCCAAAAGGCAATATATTAAATGGAAATTCATACCCATTAAAGGTCCAGTGCATTCCAGGTATGTATTCTTTTTCCTTTCAAACCCCTATATTTGTTAATCATGTACTCTGAGATATTTATTTCAGTACAAAACCACTTAGGCAATCTAACCTTGTAAATTAGCTACTTCTTCCTTAACTCTGTACTTCCTCTGCTTAGTAAAGCATTTAAATACCAGACATGGTCATCAACCACTAATTCCTTTTCTTAGTACTGGGTTCACTAAGAGAAACCAATATTGAGTGAAGAAATGGCTCAGCATTAATTACTAGAAATTGCTATCAATTACTAAACATTACTACAAATTACCTGCCGGATGGACAAGTGCTGTTTCTGGTAATACAAATTTCAATGAGTAATTTTACTTATTTCTTAGACTACCCTTTGGGCACCATTGGCTCCTCTTCGGGCAGTCTCAGCAGAAAGCTAACTGGCCAAATGAACTCAGAGATTCAAATTCTGTCTTCAACTTGGAGGACCATAATTGAGGAAAACGGGTGCATCTTATAGAAGTCGTTTTTTGGTTCTTCTCCAAAGAAAAATTTTTTATTGATTGAAATATAAAATTATAAGTATCCCTTTTCTTAATCTTCCAAGCCTTTAATAAGCATAGTGAATTATTTAATAAAGGCAGCCTGGCATGGTGGAAAGATCTGGAAGTTAGGAGCCATGGTTCTAGTTACATTTCTTTCACTGCAAGGTATTAAACCTAAGGAAGTACAAGGTACTTCCCTTCTTTGAGCTCTAGTTTTTCCATATGTACAAGGAAGAGTATATTATTAACTCTTTTAGTTATAAATGAAAGTAGCCCAATTCAAAATGATTTGAGCATAAAAAGGTAATTTACCTGTTCAGGAAGCCGAGCTTCAAGAACGGTCAAAACAAAGAAATATTAACAGAATACTCTCCCTGTATCTTTGTGTGTGTGTGTGTGTGTGTGTGTGTGTGTGTGTGTGTCTGTGTGTGTGTAAGTAACCACTATCTCTAGCAGCTGTTTATTAGTCTATGTTAACTTCATTCTCAGGGAGGAACTTACATTTGGTAGTCTTAAAAATATATAGGTTTTCTTACAACCAAGATTCCTAGCCTTAAAGTTACCCCCAGATCTTTGGAATTTAGTTTCACTAATCTCTTTTGGGTCATGTGCCCTTTCCCGAATAAATTACTACAGATAGATAGATGGAGTATGCTGATGAGTTTGCACTGAATCACATAACATGCCTTTAATTAACCATGAAGGGTCGGTATTGTTAGTCTCACCTGAAACATGTGGGCTAAGAGTAGAAAGTCTCTGCATTCCTTGGGAAAATAGAAGTCCTGCTATGAGATAAATGTGGAGTGAATGCTGAGCACACAGTGTAACAGATGTACATTGCAAAAGGCCTGGTAGATTTTCATTCTTTCATTCTCTTAATTATTCTCTTAAAGAATTGTAATACAAAAGTGGTCAAGGCTGATCTCTCTATCTTCATCCAGCTTACAGTAAATGGATAAGAGATACAGTAAAAAAAAAAAAAATTATAAAGCCAAATAAGTATATGTAAGACTCTTTCCATACCTCTCATTCTGTGATATTTAGCATGGCACTCTTTTCACCATTTAACAAAATCACATCTCACTTGCCTATAGTGTTATTTCTTATTTCTTATGGATTATTGGCCTGTGGGCCATGCTAATTTGTATTGCTGTTTTCAGTCTCTGGGTGGAGTCTTTTGCCCTGAAACTGCCCTCTATTATATGTGATCCAGGACTATTCAGAGAAAATGATTTCAATTCCCAAAGCTTTCATCCTGGTATCATTTGGAATAAAACTGGAGCCAAGCAATTGTTGGTATCTTGGTAACTAAACAACTAGGTTCTTTCCTTTCCTCAGAAATTGACATTGTTTGCATTAGCTGTTTTCTGAAATTACTAACAGAGTTTATTGACGTTTTTGGGAAAGGGTGAACTACATAGATTGCCTTTTTTGTATTTTTAGGAAGGACCTGGAGTTTTCTATTAACATTCGTTTTGGAGTTTCACCCCGTGTCTTTGGTTCATTGAAGAGTTGCTAATTATTTTTATAATTTTGTAATATTTATGATTCTGTGAATTTTTATGTTGGAAAATGTATAATTGGTAAGTGCTTTTGCTAACAAGCATGACTGGGTTATAATCTTTGTTTTTTAGTCAGTAACAAATCACCAAGCAGATTATTTGAATTTCCAAAAGTGAGTGGGAAAAGATTTTATAAACATCATCATCTTCCTTGTCAGAGTAAGATCATGGGGACAAATAATAACCCTGATTATCCAGTAGAACTTGGGTACTGATATTTCCAACTTTTGATGAGGCAGTGGGAGCTTAGTGAGAGATGGAACAAAATGATAATTTGGTTGATACAGAACAATCTCCTAGTTGGTACTTGGCATATAAGAATTGACAGATGTATTTGGAACTGAGAGTTAATAGAAATAATAAAAATTACCCAAACTTCAAGGAAATTCTTCAAAGAAGGGATGTTTGAGCCAAGACTGGCATGGATTCTTCCTGTATTAAGAGGATTCATAGTTGGCACACATGTACCTTTTTGAGCATTTGTAATAAGTACATCCTCTGGTCAGACAAATTTCAAAAGGCATCTTTCTTTTGGTTAGACACAATCACATCAAAAATGTCAGCCCTACTCACTGCCTACAACTGAGTGAATAAAATCTTGGCGTGTGGATTTTGGATCTTGGTTCCAATGCTTAATTATTAACTTAGTGATCTTGTGCTAATTACTTTCACAAGCATCACTTTTTTTTCTACTCTGTAAAATGAGTATAACTGTATTTAATAAATCATGCACATTGAAGAGATAATGTAGGTAAATTGTTTTGCACAAGGCCTTCCGTAATCCAGACCAAGAACTTAGTGAATATTAACTCTAATTTTATTATTTTGTTATTATTAGTAACAGTAGAGGTAATGGTAGTACAGTACTATTGGGTTGGTCAAAAAACTCATTCGGGTTTTTCATAACAGCTTACGGAAAAACCCGAACGAACTTTTTGGCCAACCCAATAGTATTGCCTTATCTTCGTTTCTCAGATCCAGTGTCAAATTTTTTTTTTTTGCCTTGCCTTTGTCCTATTGTCAACATTATGACTGGGTATCTTAGTCATTTCTATTGAGAAGGTAGGAGGAATGAAGTGAGACTAAAGCTTGGTAAAGAAGAAGAAAACCTGCAGGGACTCATATTAATTAGGATAAAGGTTGTATGGTCAGTTTTGTGTAAAGTCTACAAAGTGGTCTTATTTTTGGTTTAATGCATCATGGTCAGAGTGGCCTTGTCTCACGTGAGTGCTCTGTGAAATTGCTTAAGTTCAAGAGAACAATGCCATAATCTTTCTGTGAGTTCTAGGCCAGCTTCTGGCAACACCAAGACCTGTCTGGTAGTGCCATGACTGCCTTTGGCTGGGAGAGGTTGCTTTTACCTTTCTTACTTTGCAGAAGCCCACATTTTTGTGAGCCGTTAACCATTAAAATCATGTTCAAGGGATGACCAGAGTAGTGAAAGATTTTTGAGCAATATCTTAAAGAAATATGTTATTTAACACTGAGAATTGAGGATTTTCACCCCAGAGAAGTGGAATAGCTGAGTTTGACTGACAGCTATCTCAAAATATGTGAAGATCAGTCTCATATATGAAGTATGTCCAGGGTCACTACTAAGACAGAAGTTTCTCAGAGTAAGAAAGCCCTTATTTATTTTTTAAACTGTTAGACTTATAAAGCAGTGGAATGAATATTTCTTTTTCCATGATGGACATGTTCATATAGAGTCTAGATAAACTGTCTACCAGGGTTATTGTGGAATGACAGCCCTATGGCAATAATTGGACTGGATGACAGTGTGTGTCTTAAATTCTCTGTTTCCAGAAACGAGGAAGGTGACAGAAAGTAATAAACTCCTGGTTGACTGGGGCTTAAACTCAGATTTTTGTTTTATTTCTTTAAAACAAAAAATTGTCCATTTCTCTCAACTTCTAATCTGAGTTCTCCATCTGCCTTTCTTTGGGTAGATGTAGATGATGAATTGTATTCAGGAATTTTTAATTCTTCTGCGCTAACAAATGCACTGGCATTTCCTTTGCCAATGACGATACTGCAAATTCTTGCTTGTCCAAGTTCCATTTCCTTACTGAAGGAAAAGCCTGAAACAGTTCAAGCAGTTAAAACTACCAGAACCATTTGATTAAGCTGTCAGTAAGCTTTCCAGGAACTTTGTGGTTGGCTTAATTGGGGAGACTAGCATTTTTCCTGCCCTGCCCTTTGATTCTCTGGGAATAGGTGACCTTGTGAATCATTTCTTGATCAGTCATTATAAGATTTCCAGGATGCCAGCAAATAGGAGTAAGGGATCTTGAGAGGAAAATTTGAAAGTCCTCTTCTCAACTGATAATTCTAAATAATGCTGGGATTTAAATCTCTCTCTTTCTTACACTCTGAGTCTTAAAATAAACATTAGTTCAAGGATTTGGAGGATGCTGATGAGGTCTCTTGTCAAAAAGTCTGTTCTTATTGTCGAACAGGAAGTTGACAATGGGGAAGTGGGAGCAACTCTGGCAGAGCTGGTTAATGGAGGGCTTAATGAATCTGACCTTCTTTATATTTGCTTTGGCCATGATAGAAACTTCCATTTTTATTTAACTGCTTTCCTTCCTATTCTATCCATATTTGTGTTCCTTCCATTCCCATTTATGAGGCTACTGAGACAAGAACTGACATTCAAGAGGACATTATGGTCTATTATTAAATGACATTCTGTGATGGTTCTTTGAGTTCTCTTCATCATCAACCACACCCCTGAGAGGGAATTGAACATAACCAGGTATATGACATTCGTAAAGCCCTCTATCTGAAAGGATGCCAGTCTCTTCATTGTACTTTGCACAATGCTTAGCAGTAGGTGCTTTGTAAGTGCTAGTTAAATATATGTTAGAATTCTCTGCATAAAGAATATTTTCACTCTTTTGTTTTTATTTACAGTTGTATTTGTAAGTTTATGACTATTTGAATAACTGCATATACTTTTCCTTAGACATCCCTAACTTTTGCTTTTTCCTTCAAAATTTTAAAATACTGTGTTAATAATGATGCCATGAATACTCTTCTATTAATAAAGTCCAAATACATCATTGCTATTTGGAGAATTAAGATGTTTGCTTGTCTGTAGAGCAGTCAGACTGGGAGTCATTACTGAGGAACATCAAGAAATCTTAAATCAAACTGCTTAATTTTCACCAGCCATAAAATTAAATGACAATATTTTCTGTATTCCTCAGGGCTGTTAAAAAGGGCAACTAACCAAATAATAAAGCACTTGGCACTTGCTATTTAAAATTCCCGAAATCAAGCTTATCATGATTATCCAAGCAGGCAGCTGTGGAATGATGATTAAGAGTGAGGACTTGAAAAAAAAAAAAAAAAAAAGAGTGAGGACTTGGGTTTAGATTAACCAGGGTTCATATAACATGTGGCCTCAGATTTCTCCCTGTGCCTCCACTTCTGCAGATGGACAGTTTTACCAATTTCACTGATATTAAATGGTATAACATTTTAAGGTATTTAGAGCAATACCTGGTACATGGTAGATGTTCAAATAACGTTAGATAATGACAACATATAAGAAAATATTTTTTAAAACACATCATATAGCTAGAATGAACCCTCTTTAGAACAGCTGCAGAGATGTGGCACCCAAACAATAACAGCAGCAATACAGAGCTGGTAATTCAGTTCTCTCTGCAGACTCCTAGAAACATCATACATCATGCTCAAAACTAACATATCTATTAGAAGAGTTGTGACTACCATAATTAGATCCCTAGTGTCTGTTATTGTAGGAAAAAAAAAATAGATTCGTCCTATCCAGAAAATGTTACTCAGCATGGAAACGAAAGACCAAATGTGGTAAATGGAAGCAAGTGCCTTGTGACTTTGACAAGAGAGAGCATAAATAGTGACCAAAGACAGCATCAACTAGAGAAGTTATTCTGGGTTCTTGGAAGAATTGAACTCTGACCAAGGTGGAGACTTATCAATTAGAAGTGAAATGAATGTGCTATAGGACAAAACTTGAAGGGATCAAATTCAAGCTCCTAAGGAAATTACACCTTTTAACAACTGAAGCTGAGATTTATCCTGTTTTTCTCCTTCAGCCTGACAACAGGAAGCAAAATTTAGAAGGACATCTTACTTGTATAACCTCTCACCAAGTCGATTAAATTGAACTTTGATAAGCGAAAGAGGCGAGAAGTTCAGTACGAACACCAAACCACCGTAAAGAACAGCAGAGAGGGAATTGGAGAAAGTGAAAAAGAGATACAGTATTTTGAAGTAAGAAAAGGATAGAAAGGAATAAGGGATATAAGAATGAAGGGAATGAAATAAAAGATTTTTTTTTTCTAAAAGACACTCTTAGTAGCATGGAGAATGACTCTGATGATGAAGGGGAGAATGACTGGGAGAACATGAAAAAAAGAACTTAAACCTACATATTCCACCTGTGCAATTGTACCAAATTGATCTGTCAGATTTTAAAAGCTAAGGGAAGTGTGCTGTAAGGGATTCACTAGGGGGTATGTATGTGAGTCAGTGGTGATTCGCAGCGTCAGTGGGATATTAGTGAACTGTGCTGGTTGGAGGTCCCATCTCTTAGATTATTCATAAAGAATCATGATCATTAAAAGTCCCATGGTTTTAGGTTAACATAAAGGAGTTAAATTTGTACCTTGGGCAGATTCCAACAAAGAAATTATGTCTGTGTCCTGTGTGATGTGTGTGTGCGTGTGTGTGTGTGTGTGTGTGTGTGTGTGTGTGTGTGTGTGTTTTAAATAAACTTTGTGTTGAAGCCATGGAAAAAGATCCCGCTTTATTTGCTTGACTGGTCAGGGTATTTTTTTTCTCTTTTTGATGTTTTATTATTGGTAAAGGCAGAAATTCACAACTAAAATTGCACTTCTAAAGAATAATCTTCAAAAACTCTTTTTGTGATATTTGGGTCTAGTCCCTTTGGAAAGATACTAAAACTAGAGTGACTATTGCTCTTTTCAAGTATTTTAAGAAATTAGACAGGTTTGCTTTTTTACTATGTAAAAATACTTCTAATAAAATCTGATCCTAGAATTTTTGTTTAAAATGATGCTAGAGAATTTAAATCATATGTTTATATTATAAAATAAGTGAAATTAGTTGATAATATTATATAGATTTTCTTGGTTTAATTTTAGTTACTTGCCAAGCTCTTCCAAATGGACACTCATTCATTCATTTATTCACAATTCAAAATATACTGCACTGTGTTAGGCCTTCAAACTGAGGAAAAGGATGATTTAGGGACAATCTCTGCCCTTTAGAAATGCAGAGTATCACAGATATTTATAGAAGTAACTGCTGAGCTTCTGTTTTTGGTAATAGTATGGATGATATGCACAGAGAAACTTTTGAAAAAGTACCTATAAAATGTGTAATGCAATATAATGATTTCAAATATGTGGCATAATGCAAATGAAATCCTCAAAGGACACAAATGCCAAGAAATAATACATAGGGCTAAGAGAATGCAGGAGTCAGCTTTATCTCTGGAGATATCAATAATCTATGGAGACCCAGAGGCAGGATTTTAATGGCCCACATGCCCATCACAGGGGAAAAAAGTCTGGAGCCTAAGCAGGCCCCAATAAGAATTCATAATGGAAAATTAATGATAGTTAAAATAATACCTATCAAAACTTTGAGAAGGAGATAAAGTGATTTTTGAGGGAAATTTATAGCATTCAGTGTTTATTGGAATAAGAGAAATGCTAAAAATTGTCATTGAACTCAAGAAATTTTTAAAAATGACTAGGAACAAAAGCAAAGAAAGTATAAGAAATGAAACAATAAAGATAAGAGTTGAAATTAGTGGGGACAATACAACAGGGTTTCATCAAAGATAAAAGCTGGTTTTTTGCTAAGACTAATAAAAATGATAAACTTTGGGCAAGAATGATAAAGAGAAAAGAATAGAGAATGCAAGCCCAAGTGAATGATAGTAAGAATTAAAAAGGAGATGAAAATAAATATTCAGCAACCATTAAAATACATGAGATTAGTATGACTGACTTTATGTCAATAAATTTGAAAACTTAAGTGAAATGGGCAAATTTCTGATAAAGTGTAAACTACCCGAATGGACTCAACTTTTATAACTATGCTATATATGCATTGTTAGAGCATATAGATTATATATATTAGATTCTTTTAACCCTCATTTAATTTTAGTCCTGTAATAAATATATATGTAATACCCATCATCAGGTCCTTATGTTGATATCTTTTGATATTTTTCTGTTGTCTGAAGCTCATTCTAAAGTAGATTACCCAGGAACGGTTCACAGGAACACTTCCTGAGTTCTTGAGTGTTGAAAACAGTTTGTGTCCTTTAAAGTCTATTGCTGGTTACAAAATTGGGGGCTCACATTTTCTTTCCTTGAGTAACTTAAATACCTCACTCAATTTTCTTCTAACATAAAATGTTGCTATTAAAAAACCTGATAAGAATCTATATTATCTGTTTCTTAATTAAGTTCTTCATATTTGTATGTCCAAAAGAACTTTCTTTTCAAGTCAACTAATTTTAATAGGCAATATCTCAATGTTGATTGTCGTGCCTCAGTATTTTCAGATATGCCATGGTGTACTTTTAATGTGCAATTTCTATTTTTTTTTGAGATAAAATTCACTTAACATAAAATTCATCATTTTAGCCATTTTAAAGCATACAATTCAATGATTTTTAGTAAATTCATGAAGATCTATAATCATCTCCACTATCTAATACAGAATATTTTATCACCCCCCCAAATAAAACTGATAGTCATTAAGCAATCACTCCTCATAGCCCCTAGCAACCACTAATCTGCTCTCTGTTTCTATGGTTTTGACTAATTTGCACTTTCTTATAAGTGGAATTATACAATACGTGGAATTTTATGTCTGACTTCTTTTATTTAGCATAATGTCTCAAGGTTCACACGTATTAGAGCATGTATCAGTAGTTCCTTCTTTTTTATGACTGAATGATATTCCACCATATGTACCTATAAAATGTTTTCTATATTTGTTCATCGGTTGATAAATGTTTGGGTCATTTCCCCTTTTTGGCTATTATAAATAATTGTGTTATCAACATTTGAGTACAGGTTTTTGTTTTAACACCTGTTTTCAGTTCTCTTAGATATATAACTAGGAATAGAATGGTGGATCACATGTTAATTCTAATGTTAAATTTTGAGGCACTTCCTAAGTGTTTTCCTTAGCAGCTGCAGTATTTGGCATTCCCACTAGCAATGTATGAGGTTCCTACTTTCTCTACATTCCCACTAACACTTATTTCCATTTTTAAAATTGTTATAACGTTCTAATGGATATGAAGTGATATCTTATTGTGGTTTTAATTTGCATTTCCCTAAATTGCTAATGATATTGAGTTTTTTTTCATATTCTTATTGGCCATTTGTATACCTTCTTTGGAATAATGTCTATTAAAGTTCTTTGCCCCTTTTAAAATCTGGTTATTTTTCTTTTTTTCTTGTTGAATTGTAAGAGTTCTTTATATATTCTGGATTTTTACAAATATTGTCTCTCATTCTGAAGGCTGTCTTCTTACCTTTTTGATAGTGATATTTGATGCACAAAAGTTAATTCTGTTGAAGTCCAAATATTCTGGATTTTTCTTTTGTTGGTTTTGTCCTTGGTGTCATATCTAAGGGTCCATTGTCAAATCAAAGGTCATGAATATTTACTCTATGTTTTCTTCCAAGAGTTTTATAATTTCAGCTCTTACACTGAGTTAATTTTTCCATATGGTGTGAGGTATGTATCCAAATTTATTCTTTTGCATGTGGATATCCAGGTTTCCCAGCACCACTTGTTGAAAATATTATTCTTTCCAAATGGAATGGTCTTGGCACCTTTGTCAAAAAGAAATTGACCATAGATGCCAATTTTTTGTATTTTAAATTCTATTCCATTGATCTATATATCTATTCTTATGCTAATACCACACTGTTTTGATTACTGTTGATTTAAAGTAAGTTTTGAAATCTGGAAGTGTGAATCCTCCAAGTTTGTTCTTCTTCAAGAGTGTTTTGCTAATTTGTGTCCCTGGCAATTTTTTATAAATTTTAGGATCAGCTTGTCCATGTCTATAAAATAGGCAATTGCGATTTTGATATGGAATGCATTGAATTGGTGCATCAATTTGGGGAGAATAGCTATCTTAACAATATTAAATGTTCCAAATCCATCAACACGTGTGGTGTCTTTCCATTTATTTAGGTATTTTAAAATTTATTTCAACAATATTTTGTAGTTCTCAGTCTATAAATCTTGCAACTTCTTGGTTAAATTTATTCCTAAATACTGTTGACCCTTGAAAACATGGAGATTAGGGGTGTTGACCTTCCTTACAGTGGAAAATCTGCCTATAATTTTACAGTTGGCCCTCTGTATCTGAGATTCTGCATCTACGGATTCAGCTAACCTCAGATCATGTAGTACTGTAGTATGTATTTACTGCAAAGAAATTTACTTTATGTGGACCTGTTCAGTTCAAACCTGTGTTGTTCCAGTGTCCACTGTATTCCACTATAGTAAGTCCCCTGCATACAAATGAGTTCCATTCTGAGAGCAGATTCATAAGTCTAATTTGTTTGTAAGTCCAGCAAAGTTAGCCTAAGTACCCAACTAACAAAATTGGCTGTATAGTACTGTACTGTAATAGGTTTATAATACTTTCCACACAAATATAGAAAAAACAAACACACACAAAAAATAAAGAAAACATTTTTAATCTTACAGTACAGTAAGAAAATCCCCTTGCCATTTCCTGCATCATGAATCTCATCACTTTTTCAGTTACTTCTTCCTCTTGTCTCTCTTTGTCCTTTTTCTGGGCTTCCAGTTCCATCAGGTCTTCATTAGTAAGCTCCTTGTGTTGCACAGCAAGGAGTTCAATGAAGTCGTCCTCTTGCAGATGTAGCTTCAGCTTTGCGCTGAGGGTCACTAAGTTGCTGAAGACCTCTTTGGACTCCTGATCCACCTTCTCAAATCCATGAAAATCGTGAACAAACTGAAGGCAAACGTTCTTCCAAACCCCATTCATGGTGACAGCTGTAACCTCATGCCAAGCAGTCAGTGTTTTTTATGGCCTTGTAGATGTTATAGTCCTTCCAAAATTGTTGCAAGGTTGTTCCTGATTCACCACTCTGCTTTACTGCCTGATGAAAAGTGTGACATAAATAATATTCTTGAAAGTTGCTATAACTCCCTGGTCCATAGGTTGGATGAGCAACGTAGTATTCGGTGGCAGATGCACTACTTTGACGTTGGGATGAAAGTCGTCCATGAATGGGGGGGGGGCCTGGAGCATTGTTGAGCAGCAAAAGAATGTTGAATGGGACATCCTTCTCCAAGCAATATTTCTCTATCTCTGGGATACAGTGGTGGAAAAACCCGTCCTGGAAAATGGCCTGTGTAACCCAGGCTTTGTGGTTACTCTTCCACATAACAGGAAGAGAGCCCTTGGGTATGTTTTTAAGGGTTCTTGGGTTCTCTGAATGATAAACTAAGAGAGGCTTTAGCTTCATCTCGCCAGAAGCATTGCCACCAAACAAAAGAGTAGCCTGTCCTTTGCTGCTTTATAGCCTGGCTTCAACCTTTCCTTATTACTGATGTAACTTAGGTCTGGCATCCTCTTCCAGTACAGTCCTGTCTCATCCACACTAAAAACCTGCTCAGGTAAATACGCACCTTCATCAATAATTTCTTGAAGAGTTTCAGGAATTTCCCGGGCAGCTACTGTACCTACACTCTCACTGCCTTGCCACTTACTTTTACATTGTGAAGGTTGGCTCTAGCCTTGAACTGATGAAACCATCAGTGGCTGGCCTTAAAAGATGTGCCCTCTGATTCTTCCCCATGTTTATTCTTCAAGTCTTCATAAAGGCTTTTAGCTTTCTCTTGAATCAGCATTAAGCTGAGCAGGACTCGATGCTGATGCTGATCCTGCATTCACACGCTGAGAAGTTTCTCCATCTCCTCCATCACTTTTCCACACTTCTTCGATAGTATTGTTGACATCATCGGCACAGCAGACTGCACATGTTCCATGATCTTGTCCTTGTTCTTTAGAATCATATCGTTGGTTGAACAATTCATGTTATAAGAACTAGTGACGCCTACCATCTTTTCACCATGCTCCACTCTCTCAATTATTTTCACTTTTGTTTCCATCGTTATTGCTTGGCACTTTTTAGCAGTACCGCTACGTCACCACTGCTTTTATGCTTGCTTCGAGACATCCTAGGCTTGAAAAAAAGATATGTACTACTGTGCTCTATACAGAACTATATAGTAAAGTACACAAAAGCACAACCACTTGTAGAGGATGCACGCACATGACAATGTAAGCCAGACGTGTGAACTAACTTACGTGTTTGGACATGTGAACACACATACACATCTTTGGAAGTTTGCAACTTGAGGTTTGTATGTAGGGGACTTACTGTAATTTTAATCATATTGTATATGTTTATAACTTAATATTTTTGTTATTAATGGTTTAGGATTTCGTCAAATGCTTTTTCTGCATCAATTTGTGATAACTGTGTGTGTTTTTTAAAAATTTTATTCTGTTAATGTGGTATATTATGTTAATTGATTTTTGAATTCTGAACCACCCTTGTATTCCTGGGAAGATTGGATCATAATGGATCACATAATGGATCCAATGGATCACAGTGAATCATAATGTAAAATTCTTTTAAATACTGCTGAATTCAGCTTGCTAGTATTTTATTAGGGATTTTTATATCTATATTCATAAGCTGTATTGGTCTGTAGTTTCCTTTTCTAATGTCTTTTTCTGACTTTGGGGTCAGGGTAAGCAGGGTAACACTAACCTTATGAATAAGATAGAAATTTTTTCCTCTCCTATTTATTGAAAAAAATTGAGAAAAATTGGTGTTAATTATTCTTTACACATTCAGTAGAGTTCACTGTTAAAAGCACCTTGTCCTAGACTTTTACTTATTTGAAGTTTTTTGATTATCGATTCAATCGCTTTATTATTTATTAGGTCTATTCAGATTTTCTGTGTCTCATTAAGTCATTTTTGATAGTTTGTATGTTTCTAGGAATTTGTCTGTTTCATCTAGGTTATCTAATTTATTGGGATACAAGCATTCATAGTATTCTCTTATAATCTGTTTTATTTATATAAGGTCAGTAGTAATATCCTTATACTCATTCTGATCAAAGAATCAACTTTTAGTTTGGTTTTTCTATCATTCTTCTCTGTTTCATTTATCTCTGCTCTAATCTTTTTATTTCCTTCTTTCTGCTTGATTTGGGTTTAGTTTGCTCTTTGTTCAGTTCCTTAAGGTAGAAGTTTAGGTTAATGATTTCAGATCTTTCTTCAATTTTAATGAAAGTGTTTTCAGCTATAAATTTCCCTCTGAGCACTGCTTTCACTCTATCTCATAAATTTTGATATATTGTGTTTTCAGTTTAGTTCATCTCAAAGTATATTCTCATTTCTATTTTGATATCTTCTTTGACCCATTGGTTAAGAATGTGTTGTTTACTTTCCACATATTTGTGACTTTCCCAAATTTCTTTCTATTATTGATTACCACACTCATTTAATTGTTATCACAAAGATACTTTGTATGATTTCAATCTTGTTAAATTCACTGAGGCTTTTTTTTTGTGGCCTAAAATATAGTCTATGTTGGAGAATGTTCTATGTGCACTTAAGAAAAATGTGTATTATGCTGTTGTTGGCTGAGATGTTTTACAGACGTCTGTTAGGTATGATTGTTTCTTAGTCGTCATAGCCTATATTTCTTTATCTTTTATCTAGTTGTTTTATTATACAAGAATTATTATTGAACTGTATTTTTCCCTTCAGTTGTGTCAATCTTTGCTTCATATATTTTGAAGCTCTGTTGTTATTGCATACATATTTATAATCATTATATATTCATGATAGGGTGATACTTTATCATTATGTAATATCCTGTAACAATTTTTTACTTAAAATCTAGATTTTCTGATATTAACAACCCACTCGAGCTGAGTATAGCTACTCCAGCTTGCTTTTGGTCATTGTTTACATGAAATATGTTTTTTCATTCTTTGATGTTCAACCTATTTGTGTCATGGAATTTGAAGTAAGTGTATATTATAGACAGAATATAGTTGAAATTTTAAAAAAATCCTTTCTATCAATCTCAATCTTTTAATTGTAGAGTTTAATACATTCATATTCAATAAAATTACAGACAAAGGAGAACTTACTTTTGCCATTTTGCTTTCTGTATGTATATATTTCTTTCTGTATATATATATTTTTTTACTATGCCTTTTTACTATGTTCTTTTATGTTAGATAATTATTTTCTTGTTGGCATTTTGATTTTTTCTCATATTGTACTAAATGATTTCTAGTTACTGTTAGTGGTTCCTGTGGAGATTACAAATACCATCTTAATTTATAAGAATACTGTTTGAGTTAATACCATCTTCGTTACAATAGCTCACATTAACTTTTTTCTTATCCAGCTCCCTCCCTTTATGTTGTTATTTTCACAAATTACATCTTTATTTATTTTGTGGCCATCAACAAATAGTTATTACAGGAAAAAAACTGGAAAAAATACAAACACATGGACGCTAAACAATACACTACTAAATAACCAAAAGATCACTGAAGAAATCAAAGAGGAAATAAAGAAGTACCTAGAAAAAAATGACAATGGAGACATGACGACCCAAAACCTATGGGATGCAGCAAAAGCAGTTCTAAGAGGGAGGTTTATAGCAATACAATCCTACCTCAAGAAACAAGAAAAATCTCAAATGAACAACCTAACCTTATACCTAAAGCAATTAGAGAAATAAGAACAAAAACAAAATACCCAAAGTTAGCAGAAGGAAAGAAATCATACAGATCAGATCAGAAATAAATGAAAAAGAAATAAAGGAAACAACAGCAAAGATCAATAAAACTAAAAGCTGGTTCTTTGAGAAGATAAACAAAATTGATAAATCATTAGCCAGACTCATCAAGAAAAAAAGGGAGAAGATTCAAATCAACAGAATTAGAAATGAAGAAGGAGAAGTAACAACTGACACTACAGAAATACAAAGTATCATGAGAGATTACTACAAGCAACTATATGCCAATAAAATGGACAACCTGGAAGAAATGGGCAAATTCTTAGAAAAGTACAACCTTCCAAGACTGAACCAGGAAGAAATAGAAAATATGAACACACCAGTCACAAGCACTGAAATTGAAACTGTGATTAAAAATCTTCCAACAAACAAAAGCCCAGGACCAGATGGCTCCACAGGTGAATTCTATCAAACTTTTAGAGAAGAGCTAACACCTATCCTTCTCAAACTCTTCCAAAATATAGCAGAGGGAGGAACACTCCCAAACTCATTCTATGAGGCCACCATCATCCTGATACCAAAACCAGACAAAGATGTCACAAACAGAAAACTACAGGCCAATATCACTGATGAACATTAAAAAAAAAAAAAAAAAAAAGTCCTGAAGGACTCCTTTTAGCATTCTTTTATGGCATGTCTTTTAGCAACAAACTTTCAGTTTCTGTTTATGTGGGAATGTCTTTCTCCTTCATTTTTGAAAGATAGATTTGCCAGATACATAATTTTTGTTTGACAGGTTCTTTTTCTTTTTCTTTTAGTACTTTGAATATGCCTTCCCACAGCTTCTAGCCTTAGTGGTTTTTGATGAGAAATCAGCTTTAATCGTATGGAGGATTCCTGCTATTTTCAGGATTCTTCCTTTCTGTTTGCTTTTAACAATTTATTATAATGTATCTCAATTTTGATCTCTTTCAGTTTATGTTACTTTAAATACATTGAGCTTATTGGATATGCAGATTCATGTATTTTATCAAATTTGGGAAATTTAGTCATTACTTTTATCAAATAATCTTTCTGTACCTTTCTCTCTCTCCCTTCTTTCAGGAACTCCCACTGTGACTATGTTGACATATGGATCTCTTAGGCTCTGTTCATTTAATTCATTCTGTCTCCTTTCTGGTCCTCTGATTTCCTAATCTCATTGTACTTGTCCTCAAGTTAGCTGGTATTTTCTTATGTCTTCTCAAATCTGCTGCTGAAGTGCTCTAGTGAATTTTTCATTTTAGTTATCATACTTTTTAATTCCAGAATTGCAGTTTGGTTCCTTTTTATAATTTCTGTCTCTTAATTGGTGTTCTATTTGGTGCGACATTGTTTTCATTATTTTCTTTAGTTCTTCTCCCATGCTTTTCTTTAGCAATATGAATATGTGTAAAATAATTGACTTAAAATCTTTATCTTGTAAGTTCAATGTCTGGGTTTCTTCAAGGATAATTTATGCTAATTTCTTTTTTTCCCCTGTGTATGGATCATATGTTCTTGTTTTGTAGTATGCCTCATAATTTTTGTATTGAAAATTGGATTCTCCTGTTCCCCAGGGATTTTTGTTGTTGCCGTTCTGTTTTTTTGTAGTTTTTCATTTGTTTGTTTGTTTAGTGGATTTCCCACACAAATTTTGTAAAGTCTATATTTTTTGTTGTGTATAGTCCTTGAAGTTCCTGTTTCATCATCATAGTAGTCAACTTGTGATTTGACAGCAATTTCCCTAAATACCTGGAAACAAGAAAAAACAAAAAATCCAAATATTTGCAGCTATGCTCTGATTGTTGTTGCACACCTTTCATACACCAGCCCTGGGCATTCTGTTGTCTTCTAGATTCTCAGTAGTATGTGGGAGCTTTTCATAGCCCTTATTCCGAGAAATATCTCATTCCATAGCCTTTCCTCCTACACTTTTAGATTTGTCTATTGTTTACCCCAACTGTATCTATTAACCCAAGTGGCAATGGCTAATGCATTTGCCTTTAAATGTTTTTCACAAACACATTTCCAAGTAGCCATCTCAGTCTTAGGAAAGTTCAGAGTTAAGTGAAATAAAGCCAAGTCCTTTGACCTGACCCTTCAGGTAACCACAAGACATTTCAAAATGAAGAGCCAAAATTCTTTGAGAGTAAGGTTCATCTGGCTCCCTCCCTGTTTCCCTAGGAAGCTATAATCTCCACTGAGAATAGAGGCTATTGTCTTCAAGGCTGCTGCACAGCTGGAGAGTGGATGATGGGGCCAGTGCAAATTAAAACTCTACTAATCTTTTTTATTGAGATTCAACTGTTTCTTGCTTTTCTTCATTAAACATTTGCTTAGTTGCTTTGATTAGTTTCTTTTTTTTTTAGCTTTTTTTAAACATCTTTATTGGAGTATAATTGCTTTACAATAGTGTGTTAGTTTCTGCTTCATAACAAAGTGAATCAGTTATACATATACATATGTTCCCATATCTCTTCCCTCTTGCGTCTCCCTCCCTCTCACCCTCCTTATCCCACCCCTCCAGGCGGTCACAAAGCACCGAGGTGATCTCCCTGTGCTATGCGGCTGCTTCCCACTAGCTATCTACCTTACGTTTGGTAGTGTATATATGTCCATGCCTCTCTCTCGCTTTGTCACAGCTTACCCTTCCCCCTCCCCATATCCTCAAGTCCATTCTCTAGTAGGTCTGTGTCTTTATTCCTGTCTTACCCTGAGGTTCTTCATGACGTTTTTTTCCTTAAATTCCATATATATGTGTTAGCATACGGTATTTCTAAGTTCCAGTAAAGATACTTCTGACAATCCTCACCAACTTATTCACTTCTTTTGTGGAACGATGGGATTTTGGAGTTCTCTACTCAGTCATTTTCACTGATGACACTTAAATTTTTTTCTAATTGCTCAGAAAAGTTACTTTAATTTTAGTTGAGCTGGTATTTATTCTGTTCCCTTGTTTTGGTATTTGTCCTCAGAGACTTCTATTACCCATTTTGGACCTTCTTTTTTCTTTACTTCTCTCTCTCTCTTTTTCTATCTTTCTCTCTCTTTCTTTTTTTTTCCTATTTTTAGCAATTGTCATGTATCTCAAATCCTTTTTTAAAATTTTTTCTCAATTTTTTTATTTTTAAGATTTCATCTTTTTCACTGTTTACTTATCTTACAACTCTAATCTGCTGTATTTATTTGTTCTTGCATTCCCTCTAATTTGGTTTACATATCTGAAATGATTTTTTATTTCTAATTATGTCTTGTGGTCTGTCATCTTATTTTAGAATTTTTATAATCCTGGTTTCTGTTCTTTCATGTTTTATATCATTTTATTAAAGTATTTTGCTATTGTGCAGTGAACCCTGGTTGTTCAATTTGTGAGGCTGCTCCAAACCCTTCACAACTTCTCATAAACCCCTCCACTTACTCACTTTTGCAGTAGGTAAACCTCTTCTTAATTTTAGTTCCTGCATATGAATTGATCTATTATGAATTTTAGTAAATAAGCTATTTGGGCTTCTACTGTTGTCAGATCTATTAGATTCTCTATTGCTTTCTTTGCTTTCCCCCCAGAGACATTGATACTAGGTAGGCCTTCTGGCTATTGTTGGGGTTTATAGTGATATCTCATTGCCTAATTTCATTATAAAGGCTGTCCGTGGGATTCTGGTTTTCTATTGAGTTATTTGGTCTATTTTTATCTTTGGATTCAAGGATATTCAAGAACTATGACATGATTGCCATCAATTTCCTAGAATCCCATTTCATTCTTGAGTGTTATGTGTATCCTTATATTGCATAATATTAATCTTAACTGATATTGATAAAATAAAAAATAGGAAGTTGTTGGCATATAATTAATGTGGGTATACCTTCATCACTTTATGATCATTAACATGAAGCCTTACTTGCAATTCTTATTTCTGTATCCCATGATCAGTCAATCTTGGTGTCACACGTTATATATTCTTTTAAAAAATATATATATTCAAAGTAGCTTCCTCAAGAAGGAGAAAAACTTAAATATATTTTGGGGACTAAGATTTTAAAAGTAATGTATTGATTCTGATTAATACACTGATGCTTTTAAAATTTGAGAGTAAAATTTCTTGCTTTAAAAGGTAGCTTCCTGTACAAAGTTTTGAATAGTGATATATTTTAAAAATTACTAGATATTCATGCACATTAATATTCATCTGCACAAAATGTTTTAGGATTCAAAAGAACTCTTTTACAAAAGTTCAGCTTCTTAAAGAGAATTTCATGGCTCAATTGTCTAGTTTTTCTCCTACCTCCTTATACCACCCCTTATAGTTATATAGCTCATTTTATGGAAGAGCTACTCCAGACTTAGGAAAGCTAGTAAGTATTTGACAGAAAAAATTGCATGGTTTCCACTTCACTAAACTTAGAGATGAAAATTAAATATTGTTTTTGTGTTCTAGTCATGTATAAACTTACTATCACGGAGCACATTCTGCCCAAATATTACCATGCTTTCCTGGTAATGGCACTGGAAATGCTCCCTCTTAAACAGTGAGATATTTCAGAGTCTCTGTAAGAGTAAGTTTCCAAACTTCTAGGGAATATTTTAGAGGAAAAAGAAATAACTTTAAACAGTTTTATTAATACCAGGGAATGAATAGCTTTGTTTTAATTAATTTTTATTGGAATATGGTTGCTCTACAATGTTGTGTTAGCCTCCACTTCACAACAAAATGAATCAGCCATACACATACAGATATCCCCTCCCTTTTGGACTTCCCTCCCATTTAGGTTACCGTAGTGCACTAGGGGAGTTCCCTGTGCTATACAGCATGTTCCCTTTAGTTGTCCGTTTTGTACACAGTATCAATAACATATATGTGTCAATCCCAGTCGACCAAGTCCTCCCACCCGACATTTTCCCCCTTGGTATCCATACATTTTTTCTCTACATCTGTGTCTCTATTTCTGCTTTGCAACTAAGATATAATCTGTATCATTTTTCTAGATTCCACATATATGCTTTATTATATGATATTTGCTTTTCTCTTTCTGACTTACTTTACTCTGTATGACACTCTTTAGGTCCATCCACGTCTCTACAAATGACCTAATTTCATTCCTTTTTATGGCTGAGTAATATTCCATTGTATATATGTACCACATCTTCTTTATCCATTCATCTGTCAATGGACACTTAGGTTGCTTTCATGTCCTGGCTATTGTAAATAGTGCTGCTGTGAACATCGGAGAGCATGTGTTTTTTTGAATTATGGTTTTCTCTGGGTATATGCCCAGTAGTGGGATTGCTGGGTCATATGGTAGTTCTATCTTTGGTTTTTTAAGGAACCTCCATACTGTTTTCCATAGTGGCTATATCAATTTACATTCCCTCCAGCAGTGTATGAGGGTTCCCTTTTCTCCACACCCTCTCTAGCGTTTATTGTTTGTAGATTTTTTGATGATGGCCATTTGTGACGCCTCATTGAAGTTTTGATTTGCATTTCTCTAATTATTAGTGATACTGAGCATCTTTTCATGTATTTTTTGGCTATCTGTATGTCTTCTCTGGAGAAATGTCTATTTAGGTCTTCTGCCCATTTTTGGATTGGGTTTGTTTTTTTGACATTGAGCTGTATGAGCTGCTTGTCTGTTTTGGAGATTAATCCTTTGTCAGTTGCCTCATTTGCAAATATTTTCTCTCATTATCTTTGGGTTGTCTTTTTGTCTTCTTTATGGTCTCCTTTGCTTTGCAAAAGCTTTTAAGTTTCATTAGTTCCCATTTGTTTATTTTTGTTTTTATTTCCATTACTCTAGGAGGTGGGTCAAAAAAGATGTTGCTGTGGTTTATGTCAAAATGTGGGTTTTTTTCCTCTGAGAATTTTATAGTGTCCAATCTTACACTTAGGTCTTTAATCCATTTTGAATTTATTTTTGTGTATGGTGTTAGGGAGTGTTCTAATTTCATTCTTTTACATGTAGTTGTCCAGTTTTCCCAGCACCACTTATTGAAGAGACTGTCTTTTCTCTATTGTATATTCTTGCCTCCTTTGGCATAGATTAGGTGACCATAGGTGCATGGGTTTATCTCTGGGCTTTTTGTCCTGTTCCATTGATCTATATTTCTGTTTTTGTGTCAGTACCATACTGTCTTGATTACTTTGTGATTTAAGTGCTTGAGAAAATGTTTCATATGAGATAATTATCTTAAATACAGTTATTCCTGCTTTGATCAGGTAATTTTAAATCCTTGAGAGCGTATAACTATGCTTTATAGTAGTGGATTAACTTTCAAGCACATCACCTAATATATTTTTATATATTGTAGAGACCACTGTAGTGTCTCTTGGGCAGCAGTACTAAAAAAAGAAAATATGCAGAAATACAGATTTGTTAGGAGGCCATAGGTGCTTCTTGCTTTAATCAGGTTTTGAAATGGTGCTCTAGGCATACCATTTTCTATTATCTGTGATGTTATTTGCTAAATTGTTTTTTTGTTGTTCTTGTTGTTTTCATTATATAAAATAGGTGTGTGTTCATTCTTCTTCTTTATATTATTAGGTGTGATAAATGAGAAACTTTAAAATCAGATTGACTAACTCTGTCACTACTTGTGCTATTTTATGCTCACTAAATCTCATTTTTATCTCCTGGAAAATATGGATTAAAATACAGAGAATTAAAGGAAAAAAAAGCCCAACACAAGGTCAAGAATAAACTATATATTTAAAAATATTAGTTTATGCTGTCTTTCCCCTACATAATAAATATTTATAACCGACCAATTTCTGCATTACAGTGTTTCTGTGCTATAATCTACAGTATCTACTTGAAAAGCAGTCAAGTCTTACTTTACTTTTCTGGAAGACAAGCATTTTCAATTTATAAACATTTGGTCATAACCATAACCTTCCTTATTCTTATTAAATATCATTTTAAGGCATTCATAGATATGTTGACTTCCTTTCAATTTAAAGAAAATTTTGACAAATACCTCAGAAGGTATTTAAAGCTTACTTATATGATTTCTACATGACAAATTAATTCATCGAAGACATTTCTTATCTTGGTAAGAAAGGAGAAGGAATTGTTGTTTTCACAGATGCTAAAAAGCAACATTTCAGAATGTAGTTAGTATTCTGTGCTAAGGAAAATGTAAACATTGTGAACTGTAAGTAGATCATTCACCAAATTATTGACATTTTCAATTATTATTTATTCAAATATTTTCTCTTCCATTTCACTCTCCTCTTTTTTAGGAACTACAACGACATGCATATTGTAGCTTTGTTATTATTTCATATGACCCTCAGGTTCTGACACTTTTTTCCCAATCTATTTTCTATTTGTTCTTCAGATTTTATTTTCTATACATTTATCTTCAAGTTCTGTATTGCTTCTATAATTTTCATTATTCTATAGAGCCCATTAATTGAATTTTAAATTTAACTTCTAAATTAAATTAAATTAATATTTTGATTTTAAAACTTCTATTTGATTCTATTTATGATTTTTGTTTTGTGATTAATTTTTCTATCTTTTCACTAACATGGATATATTTTTCCTTTATTTTCACTGCGTATAAGGTGAAAAATATTTACCTGCTTAAAAATATTTACCTGATAATTCCAACAACTGAGTTATCTCAGTGTCAGTTAAGGTTATTTTATTTTGGGGAATGGGTTGCATTTTCCTGATTCTTTGTGTTTTCATTAATTTTGGATTATATTCTAGACATTGTGAATATTGTGTTAAGAAGAATCTGGATTATGTTATATTCCTCAGAAGAGTGTTAATTTTTTTTCCCCTCTCCTACAGTGGATGGTAACTTAAATCACAGTTCAGTTTTTCTATCCTTAACTGAGTTGTTTGAGTCTACTCCATACATACATAGTTCAGGGGCCAGCTAGAATTTGGGGCACAGGTTGTATAGGTAATTTGCAACATTCACTAGCATTCTTTATTTCTGGGACTCTCAAATTTCCAAGGGTCTAGATACTCTTAACTCTGTCTTCTGGTTCCTCAGTCCAGAAATCTCTGGGCTTTTGTCAGTATTATATGCTGACTATGATCTTCATTCAGGATAAAATCTGGAGGACATTGAACTAAGTGAAATAAGCCAGTCACAGAAGGACAAATACTGCATGATTCAACTTATATAAGGTGTCTACAATAGTGAAACTCATGGAAGTAGGTAATATAATTATGGTTGTGAGGGGCTAAGAGAAAGGGAAAGCAGGAAGTTGCTAATCAGTGGATTTAAAATTTCAATTATATAAGGAGAATAACTATTAGGGATCTCTGTAAAATGCTTTGTATATAGATAGCAATACTGTATTATGCACTTAAAATATATTAAAAGTGTATATTTCATTTTAAATGTTCTCACCAAATAAAATTTTTAAAATGAAAATAATGTAAAAGCTAGAAGCAAATATGTATAGGCATTACAAGATCAAATGGGTGTTTTTGAGGGTAAGATCACAGTGGGGAGGACTTTCTGAATAGATACTTACTGAAAACTAAAAAAAAAAATTGTGAGCCAGACATTTAACTAAGTCAGGTATTAGAACATTGCAAAATTATAGATGTTGTCATAAAGCTAGAAAATTTAAAGAACACTGGGAGAGCTGCAAAAGAACTATCTAGGTGTTTCAGAAAAATCATCTCTAAGCACCATCCAGTCCCTTGGTTTCTTTATATCAATGAACATAAATCTATTTTGCAGGGATTTCCAACTTTAAATTACAGTAAGTGAATCCAGTCCAAGATGTATGTGGAATTATAGAGTTAACTTGCATGCTCTGTACCACTGATATAGGCTGCAGTAAAAACTTACTTTCCTTGTTTAAAAGTGTCAAGATCCTATAACTTCCTGTTGTATTTTGCACACATTAGCAAAAAGTATAGGTAAACACTTTTGTAAAACAGTATGTTCTTATGCTTTTAGAAAAGGACTATCATGGAATCACGATTGTGTTTTAGGATAGGGTAGGTAAATGAACCAAATCTGGCCCACCACCTGTTTGTGTTAGATCTGTATATATATTAAATATTTTTAAAATATATTTAAATGGTTGAAAAATCAAAAGAAAAAGAATATATTCAAAGTGCTGAAAGGGAAAAGCCTGCAACCTAGGATACTCTAACCAGCAAGACTATCATTTAGAATAGAAGGAGAATAAAGAAATTCTCAAACAAGCAAAAATTAAAAGTGTTCATCAGTACTAAAGCTCCCCTAAAGGAAATTCTGAGGGGTCTTCTCTAAGTGGAAAAGAAGTAAGAATCTACAGGAAAGGGAAAGTCCCAGTAGGAAAGATAAATATATAGTAAGAACCAAGGATCAAACAGTTAAATAAAACAGTATCGAGATTAAAAGACAAAACAAATTGCAAAAACAATTATAACTACAGTAAAAAGTTAAGGGTTAAGGGATGAACATGTAAAATATGATGTCAAAAACAGAAAATGTGGGGGAGGGAAGTAAAAAATGTAGATTGTTTAGAATGTGAACTTAAATGACTACCAGCTTAAAACAAGAAGGTATAGTTATAGTTCAACGTATAGGAACCCCATGGTAGCCACAAATTAAAAACGTACAATGGATACACAAAAACCTAGAAAGGAACTAAATTATACTCCTAAAGAAAATCATGAAACCACAGGGAAGAAACAAAAAGAAGAAATGAACAGAAGAACTACAAAAAGAAACAGAAAGCAAGTAATAAAATGGCAGTAAATACATACAAATCAATAACTACTTTAAATGTCAATGGACTAAATGCTCCAATAAAAAAAAACATGGGGGGCTTCCCTGGTGGCGCAGTGGTCCGGGAGGATCCCACGTGCTGCGGAGCGGCTGGGCCCGTGAGCCATGGCTGCTGAGCCTGCACGTCCGGAGCCTGTGCTCCGCAATGGGAGAGGCCACGGCAGTGAGAGGCCCACATACCGCAAAACAAAAAAACAAAAAAAAAAAACATGGGGTGGCTGATTGGATAAAAAGACAAGACCCATGTATATGCTGCCTATAAGAGATTCACTTTAGAGCTTCTTACACACAGACTGAACGTGCGGGGATGGAAAAATACACTTCATGCCGATGGAAAAGATAAGAAAGTGGGGGTAGCAATATTCATATCAGACTAAAAAAACTTTAAAGCAAAGGCTAAAACAAAAGACAAGCAAGGACATTATATAATTGAAAGGGATCAATACAGGAATAGGATATTATACTTGTTAATGTATATACACCCAATACGGGAACACCTAAAAACATAAAGCAAATGCTGACATAAAAGGAGAAATTGACAATATAATAATAGGGCAATATTACACCCCCTGACATCAATGGACAGGTCATCCAGACAGAAAAGCAATAAGGCAACAGTGCTCTTAAATGACACAATAGACCAATAGAACTAAATAGATATCTACAGGACATTGAATCCAAAAACAACAGAGTACACATTCTTTTCAAGGGTACATGGAACGTTCTCTAGGATAGATTACATGCTAGGCTGAAAAACAAGTCTTAGTATATAAGAGGATGGAAATATCAAGCACTTTATCTGTCCACAGTGGTATGAAATTAGAAATCAATTATAGAAAGAAAATAGAAAAAGAACAAACACTTGGAGACGAAACAACAAGCTACTAAAAAACCAAGGGGTCAATGAAAAAATCAAAAAAGTTAGAAAATACCTCAAGAGAAATGAAAATGGAATAACACTCCAAAATCTGTGGGATGCAGCAAAAGCAGTTCTAAGAGGGAAGTTTATAGCAATGTAGGTCTTCCTTGAGAAACAAGAAAAATCTCAAATAAACAACATAACCTACCACGTAAAGAAATTAGAAAAAGAAGAGCAAACAAAAACCAAAGTCAGCAGAAGGAAGGAAATAATAAAGATCAGAGAGGAAATAAATAAAAAAGAAATTTTAAAAATAGAGAATTTCAATGAAACCAAGACAATTTTTAGAAAATGTAGATAAAATTGATAAAACTTTAGCCAGCTCACCAAGAAGAAAAGAGAGAGGACCCAAATAAACAAAATAAGAAACGAAAGAGGAGAAATAACCGATACCAGAGATACAAAAAATTATAAGAGAATACTACAAACAGTTATATGCCAACAAATTGGACAACTTAGAAGAAACAGACAAATTTCTAGAAACATACAACCTTCCAGGACTGAATCAAAAAGAAACAAACAATTCGAAAAGATTTATCATTAGTAGTGAAACTGAATTTGTAATAAAAATACTTCCAGCAGAAAAAGTCCAGCATCAGATGCTTCACAAGGGAATTCTACCAAACATATTAAGAAGAGCTAATACCTCTCAAGCTATTTCAAAAAATTGAAGAGAATGGAACATTCTCAAATTCATTCTGTGAGGCCACCATTACCCTGATACTAAAAGCAGACAAAGACACTATAAAACTGAAAATCACAGGCCAATATTGTTGATGGTTATAGATGCAAAAATTCTGAACAGTATATTAGCAAACCAAATCCAATATATAAAATGGATCATACACCATGACCAAGTTGGATTTATTCCAGGGACAAAAGAATGGTTCAGCATTCAAAAATCAATCAATGTGATACACCACAATAACAAAAGGAAGGATTAAAGTCACATGATCATCTCAATAGACACAGAAAAAGCATTTGACAAAATTCAACATCTGTTCACCATAAAAACTCTTATCAAAGTGGGTATAGAGAGAACATATCTCAGCACAATAAAGGACATTTATGACAAACCCACAGCCAACACCATACGCAATGGTGAAAAGTTGAAAGCCTTCCCACTAAATTCAGGAACAAGACAATGATGTCTACCCTCATCACTTCTGTTTAAACTAATATTGAAAGTCTTAGCCACAGAAATCAGAAAAGAAAAAGAAAAAACTGTATCCAGATTGGAAGGGAAGAGGTAAAACTGTTCCTATTTGTAGATGACATGATACTTTATTATATAGAGAACCTTAAAGTCTCCACCCCAAAACTATTAGAACTGATAAATGAATTCAGTACAGTTGCAAGACACAAGGTTAAAATACAGAAATCTGTTGCTTTACTATACACTAATAATGAACTATTAGGGTGTAAAAAAAATCCTGTTTAAAAATTGCATCAAAAAGAATAAAATACCTAGAAATGAACTTAACCAAGGAGGTGAAAGATCTATACTCTGAAAAGCAGAAGAAAATGTTGAAGGAAATTGAAGGTGATGCAAAGAAGTGGAAAGCTATCCCAAGCTCATGTATTGGAAGAATGAATAGTGTTAAAATGGCCATACTATGTAAAGCAATTGACAGATGTAATGCAATTCCTATCAAATTACCTGTGGCATCCTTCACAGAACTAAAATAAATAATCCTAAAATTCACATGGAACCATAAAATACCCCAACTTACCAAAGCAATCTTGATAAAAAAGAATAGAGCTTGGAGGTATCAATCTCTGAGACTTCAGACTATACTGCAAAGCTACATTAATCAAAACAGCATGGTATTGGCACAGAAACAGACACATAGAGCAATGGAACAGAATAGAGAGCCCAGCAGTAAACCCATACACCTATCTTCAGTTAATTTATGACAAAGAATGCAAGTATTTATAATGGAGACGAGACAGTCTCTTCAATAGGTGGTGCTGGGAAAACTGGACAGCTACAGCTCAAGCAATGAGATTAGAACATTCTCTAACACCATGTACAAAAATAAACTCAAAATGGATTAAAGACCTAAGTGTAAGACCTGAAACTGTAAAAGTCCTAGAAGAGAACATACACAGAACACTCTTTGACATAAAGCATAGCTATTTTTGGGATCTGTCTCCTAAGGCAAAGAAATAAAAACAAAATTTTAAAAATGAGATCTAATCAAACTTAAAATCTTTTGCACAGCAAAGGAAAACATTGACAAAATGAAAAGGCAACCTACAGCATGGGAGAAAATATTTGCAAATGATATAACTAACAAGAGGTTAATATCCAAAATATATAAACAGCACATACAATTCAGTATCAAGAAAACAAACAACCAAATCAGAAAATGGACAGAAGACCTGGATAGACATTTCTCCAAAGAAGACATACAGATGGAGAGCAGGCACTTGAAAAGATGCTCAACATTGCTAACTGTTGGAGAAAGCAAATAAAAACAAAGAGATATCACCTCATACCTATCAGAATGGCTATCATAAATAATTCTACAAATAGCAAATGTTGGCAAGGATGTGGAGAAAAGGGAATCATTGTACATTGTTTGTGGGGATGTAAATTGGTACATCCACTGTGGAAAACAGTATGGAGTTTCCTCAAAAACTAAAAATAGAACTACCATATGATCCAGCAATTCCACTCCTAGGTATATATCTGGAAGAAACAAAACACTAATTCAAAAAGGTACACTACACTCCAGTGTTCTTAGTCACACTATTTACAATAGCCACGATGTGGAAGCAACCCAAGTATCCATCAACAGACAAATGGAGAATGAAGATGTGCCTTATGTATACAATGGAATATTACTTAGCCATAAAAAGAATGAAATTCTGCCATTTGCAAAAATGTGGATGGCCTTAGAGAATAATATCCTTAGTAAAATAAGTCAGTCAGAGAAAGACAATGTATAGTATCATTCATATGTGACATCTAAAATATAATGCAAATGAATGTATATAGCAAACCAGAAATAGCCACACAATGTAGAAAACAAACCAGTGGTTACCAGTGGGGAGATGGGAAGGGTATGTTAGGGGTATGGGATTAAGAGATACAGACTACTATGTACAGAATAGATAAGCAACAAGGGTATATTGTATAGCATAGGGAATTATAGCCATTATCTTGTAACAACTGTTAATGGAGTATAATCTGTAAAAATACTGAATCAGTATGCTTTACACCTGAAACTAATACAATATTGTAAATAAGGTATACTTCAATTAAAAAAAGAGTACTATTCAGTGACTTATAAATATTATATGAAATTCAAGTTACAGTGTCCATAAATAAATTTTATTGTAATTCATGGACAGTCATTAATTTACATATTGTATATGGCTGCTTTTATGCTATGTCAGCAGAGTTGAGTAATTGTAATAGAGACTATATGGCCTGTAAAGCCTAAAATACTTACTATCTAGCTCTTTAAAGAAAAAGTTTATCTACCCTGTCTTAGGATATAAAGCTGTGTTACTGGGAAGCACTTGAAATGCTCATCCAAAGGAAGCAGAGTTAGTACCTGGAAATAAAGCAAAAAGGCAAGTTAAAAAACAAAACCTTGTTCTAGAATTTTCATAGAACCTTCATCGATTTATAGATCAACTGGGAAGATTGCCACCTTAGCAACATTGATTTTTCAATTCATGAAGAGATAGAATGTCTTAGATCTTCTTTAATTTCCTTTAGAAGAGTTTAAAAATTTTTTATGTATGTAGTTCTTGCATTTCTTTTTAAAAATTATTCCTAAGTATTTTATTGTTTTAATGCTCTCATGAATGAAATTATTTTCTAAATTTAATTTGCAGACTATTCATTGCCTGTGCATATATATACAATTGATTTTGAAAATATTGTCTTGTATCCTGCATCCTTGATGTACTTTTTTATTAACTAATATTTTTTGGTATGTGGATTCCTTAGGATTTTCTATATACAGGCTAATGATATCTGGGAATAATAACAGTTTTACTTTTTCCTTTCCAATCTTGACATCTTTTATCTTTTTTTTTTTTTTTGCCTACTTGCTCAAGCTAAAAACTCCAGCACTATATCCAGTAGAAGATTTGAGAATAGATATCTGTACCCTGAATTTAAGGGAAAACATTAAGTCTTTATCCATTAAGTATGAGGTTTGCTCATAATTAATGTAGAAGCCTTGTATAAGGTTGGAAAAGTTACCTTCTATTCCAAATTTCGTAAAAAATTTCATTGTTGTTGATGTTGTTGTTTCTTTTGTTTGTTTTGTTTCTTTCATTCATGATTTGAACCATCAAATCATGAATGGTTTGATATGATCATCTCATTAGATGCAGAAAAAGCTTTTGACGAAATTCAACACCCATTTATGATAAAAATCCTCCAGAAAGTAGGCATAGAGGGAACTTACCTCAACATAATAAAGGCCATATATGACAAACCCACAGCCAACATTGCCCTCAATGGTGAAAAACTGAAACCATTTCCACTAAGATCAAGAACAAGACAAGGCTGCCCACTCTCACCACTATTATTCAACATAGTTTTGGAAGTTTTGGCCATAGCAATCAGAGAAGAAAAAAAAATAAAAGGAATCCAAATCATAAAAGAAGTAAAACTGTCACTGTTTGCAGATGACATGATACTATACATAGAGAATCCTAAAGATGCCATCAGAAAACTACTAGAGCTAATCAATGCATTTGGTAAACTAGCAGGATACAAAATTAATGCACAGAAATCTCTTGCATTCCTATACACTAATGATGAAAAATCTGAAAGAGAAATTAAGGAAACACCCCCATTTACCATTGCAACAAAAAGAATAAACCTACCTAAGGAGACAAAAACCTGTATGCAGAAGACTATAAGACACTGATGAAAGAAATTAAAGATGATACATACAGATGGACAGATATACCATGTTCTTGGACTGGAAGAATCAACATTGTGAAAATGACTATACTACCCAAAGCAATCTACAGATTCAGTGCAATTCCTATCAAACTACCAACAGCATTTTTCACAGAACAGAAAATTTCACAATTTGTATGGAAACACAAAAGACCCCCCAAATAGCCAAAGCAATCTTGAGAAAGAAAAAAAGAGCTGGAGGAGTCAGGCTCCCTGACTTCAGACTATACTACAAAGCTACAGTAATCAAGACAGTATGGTACTGGCACAAAAACAAAAATATAGATCAAAGGAACAGGATAGAAAACCCAGAGATAAACCCACAAGCATATGGTCACCTTATCTTTGATAAAGGAGGCAAGAATATACAATGGAGAAAAGACAACCTCTTCAATAAGTGGTGCTGGGAAAACTGGACAGCTACACATAAAAGAATGAAATTAGAACACTCCCTAACACCATACACAAAAATAAACTCAAAATGGATTAAAGACCTAAATGTAAGGCCAGAAAGTATCAAACTCTTAGAGGAAAACATAGGCAGAACACTCTATGACATAAATCACAGCAAGATCCTTTTTGACCCACCTCCTAGAGAAAGGGAAATAACAGAAATAAACAAATGGGACCGAATGAAACCTAAAAGCTTTTGCACAGCAAACGAAACCATAAACAAGACGAAAGGACAACCCTCAGAATTGGAGCAAATATTTGCAAATGAAGCAACTGACAAAGAATTAATCTCCAAAATATACAAGCAGCTCATGCAGCTCAATATGAAAAAAAAACAACCCCACCAAAAATGAGCAGAAGACCTAAATAGACATTTCTCCAAAGAAGGTATGCAGATTGCCAACAGACACATGAAAGGATGCTCAACATCACTAATCATTAGAGAAATGCAAATCAAAACTACAGTGAGAGATCACCTCACACCAGTCAGAATGGCTATCATCAAAAAACCAACAAACAGTAAATGCTGGAGAGGGCATGGAGAAAAGGGAACCCTCTTGCACTGTTGGGGGGAATGTAAATTAATACAGCCACTATGGAGAACAGTGTGCAGGTTCCTTAAAAAGCTACAAATAGAACTACCATATGACCCAGCAATCCCACTATTGGGTATATACCCTGAGAAAACCATAATTCTAAAAGAATCATGTACCACAGTGTTCATTGCAGCTCTATTTACAATAGCCAGGACATGGAAGCAACCTAAGTGTCCATTGACAGATGAATAGATAAAGATGTGGCACATGTATACAGTGGAATATTACTCAGCCATAAAAAGAAATGAAATTGAGTTATTTGTAGTGAGGTGGATGGACCAAGAGACTGTCATACAGAGTGAAGTAAGTCGGAAGGAGAAAAACAAATACCGTATGCTTACACATACATATATGGAATCTAAAAAAAAAATTGGTTCTAATGAACCTAGGGGAAGGACAGGAATAAAAACACAGTCGTAGAGAATGGACTTGAGGACACGGGGAGGGGGAAGGGTAAGCTAGGATGAAGTGAGAGAGTGGCTTTGACATATATACACTACCATATGTAAAATAGTTAGCTAGTGGGAAGCAGCTGCATAGCACAGGGAGATCAGCTCCGTGCTTTGTGTCCACCTCAAGGGGTGGGATAGGGAGGGTGCAAGAGAGATGCAAGAGGGAAGAGATATGGGGTTATATGTATATGTATAGCTGATTCACTTGGCTATGCAGCAGAAACTAACACACCATTATAAAGTGATTATACTCCAATAAAGATTTAAAAAACAAATCATGAATGCTTTGGATTTCGGCAAGTGTTTTTTTCTGCATCTATTGAGAGAATTGTCTGGGTTTGTCTTATATATTATAATATATCAGGTTAATTGAATTTTGAATGTTAACCTAACCTTACATTTCTTAAATGAAGTCTACTTGGTCCTAGTTTGTTAGTTTGTATTCTGTTTTTTTTTTGTTGTTGTTCGTTTTAGATTCAGTTGTCTAGTGCTCTTTTGAAAGTTTTTAATCTGTATTAATGAGGAATATTGGTATGTATTTTTCTTTTCTTGTGGTGTTTTTGCCTGGCTTTGGTAACAGGGTGAAACTGGTCTCATTGAATGGGTTAAGATTATGTGTCTAAATTTTGATGATCTTGATTATGGGAGTTGAACCACCATAAGACTTAGCAACAAAGATTTTATTGACTTGGAAGAACTCTTTTCAGGATACAGAATTTTACCCTTTCTTCCTTTTTCTCTTCCTTCCTTCCTCCCTTCCTTCCAATTATAGGCTTTCAACACAGATCATGAAATTAACACAAATAAATGTCTAGGACAGATATTGATAATTGAATCCAAACAAGTCATCCACAATTGTATTTTTTCTTTCTTCTTTCCTTTCTTCTGCCCTTTCTTCCTTCTTTCCTGTCTTCCTTCCTATACTATAGTTGGATATTAGATATACACCATTATTCCTTATATTTGAAAGTAAAACTACTTCAGCTCTTGTTATTATCCTCATATACCCTAGGCCTAAATTCTCATCATTACTTTTTTTTTTTTTTTTTTTTTTTTTTGCGTTACGCGGGCCTCTCACTGTTGTGGCCTCTCCCGTTGCGGAGCACAGGCTCCGGGCGCGCAGGCTCAGCCGCCATGGCTCACGGGCCCAGCCGCTCCGCCACATGTGGGATCTTCCCAGACCAAGGCACGAACCCGTGTCCCCTGCATTGGCAGGTGGACTCTCAACCACTGCGCCACCAGGGAAGCCCCTCATCATTACTTTTAACACACTTTATCTTTCATGTATCTCCATCTCTTGCTGAGATGATGTTCATCTTCCTACTCTCCATTTATTAAATGTTTGTCATCCTTTGTGACTGAGCCATGATGTTTGCCGACAAGCTATTCTATGATCTCATCAAGTTTAGTGCTACCTCTGGTTGTAGTTAGAAGGAAGGGTGACTGTGCTCACTCTGGATAAAGAAGGTAAGGAGATGGTTGGCAAATCTAAATAAGTGCATCATGGTAACGAGTTTAGAGATTTCATCAAGGAGTGAAATGAAGATAAAACATAGAAACACAAAATGAAATTTTATTTCTTTTGTATTTTTTAAGGAGGAGTTCACTCTAAATTCTTCATGGATTGTGTGACAGTCAACTCCTGCGATGATGACGGAAAATACCAAAAGGTAAACAGTACATATAAATCCATTTATAATCAATATGAATCACTTGACATATGGACATTAACCAGTTAACGATAACTAGCTCTTCATGCTTAACTGATAGAGAATTTCAACACAAATTATAAAATTAGCCTTACAATATAAAAAAAATTATAAAATTAGGACAAATAAATATCTAAGACATAAATATTGCTAATTGAATCTAAGTAGAACATCCATAGTTTGCAATAAGTAAAACTTTAAGTCGTTGGAGTTAATTGCAATGGACAAAAGAAGGAAATAAGTATTGCTTGGAAAAAAGTAGCTATGGAATCCAGAAAGCTATGTGTATTAAAGATTCATTTACTTATTAAAATAATTAATTGATAATTACTAGCTTTAAGCAGATATATTGAGGGCTAGATATCACATATGAAAACGTTTTCGTTTTGACAATTTCCATTCTATATAAAGCAATGTATAATTTATTATTAAAATTATGTCAGATTTATAAATTGCATATTCATAAAACACATTGAACATAAACTATCATAAAACTAAATTGCATAATTTCTTACATAAAGATGGATGATTACTAATTGCTTCAGAAGGAATATGAAGGCTAACAAAAATAATGTAATTTGGTTTTAATTAATTTAATTTGTTTTAAAATTGCCTTATATAAGTTGCTATTAACACACTTCTTTTTTTTGTTAAACTTTTGCAGTCATATACTTGATCTCTAAAAGTGAGAGTAAACTAATCACTTTTGATGAAATTCCTTTCTATTTTCCTAGAGATACTGACAAAGGCAAGTGACATTTTGGTTACTTGTATAAATTTATTCGGGTTTCACAGAATTTTGGTAAACCTTCAGTAAATCTCAGATACAGAGTATAGAATAGAATCCCATTTAGAATAGCAAATATATGTATCATATAGTGCTTATGAAAAAGTATTCTAGCTCTCTTTCCAACTCAGAAGATTGCTACTAATAGTCATAAATTTTAAGATTAAGATAAATTTGGTTAGGTGAGAAAGTGTAGAAGAGAACAACCTTAGGAGGGGTCCAAGAGAAGTTTAAAGTGATCAGAAATGAGACTAGAAGGATCCCAAAACCTCAGCCCATCAATTGGCAGCGTGAAAATCATTGCTATTAGAATGTGTTACTTACATAACTCTTGACTTTTGAGCACTGTGGTTTTAGTTTGGTAAGTCCCTTTGAATTCCATTAATTGCATGCAGAATTGTGCAGTACTAACATGGAACTTTAAATAATGTGTTTTCCATTTTCTATCTTACTGCAATAAGTAAAAATTGATAAATTTATGGATATTTTTGCATTTAGCTAGACAATTCAGATGATAAATGTTTCAGCTACCAGTTTTAGGTTCCAATTACATAGGGAGCAAAAATGAGTTTCAGAGTGCTGGTAAAATGTCTCTGAGTACATAAACTATTTCATTTTTCAATCTACAAAACAGAGATAGTATTTTCCACCCACATATCTCTGAGGAGTGACAGGAGGAAAGTGATTTGTACTTCTGTCACATTTAGCCTTCAATCTAATCATCCTATTAACCTGCTTCTTAGTCATTACAAAGACATCCCTGACAAAGCAACATGCCATTGTTAAAACATGTTTCTTTAGCTATCTTATGGCATCTCTTTGCTCCCAGGAAGAATCTGTGCCCAATCATGGTGCTTGGCATTTGATTTAAATGGACTTTATTTAGGTTTCTGCCACCAAGCATTAGAGCCATTTCAAGTATTTTATTCACATACAGCCTGGATCAGTGAATTCCATCAATGAAGCAGTTTTTCTTTAAGAACTTATAATCATGTATAGAAGTAATTTCTATAATGCATATATTTAGAACCTTTACTTTGAGCTAACAGATGAACATTATTCAAAAACCATGGCTATAATACATAGATTATATAAACTAAACTTACTGTTCATGTGCTACCTAAGCAGAAATTTAAGGACAATGAAAAACACTTACTTTTTACCTTACTCTATTTTCCTAATAATTAATGTATATTGTACATTAATTTAAATTTTGGATTATATAGAGAAGTAGTTCAGTGCTTTTTCAGATATTGGAGTAAAAGATAATTTTGCTTTACTTTAGATGGTTTGGCAGAAAATACCAGGTGTTCCAAAATATACAATTTCTTTTCTTCTGAGCTACACAGATCTCACAGAGTAAAACTCCCGGATTCCTTTGCAGTTTGGTTTGGCCATATCACTGGGTTCTAAACAAACAAAAAATGAGTAGACATTACATGCACCATTTTTGGCCCAAGGGCTTTGTGTTACAATAAGAAATATATAGAGGCATCCCCCACTATCCAAAAGTAGAGCATTCCTGTGAAACCATTTGTAAGCTAAAAGTGGTGTAAAGCAAAGAAGACATTGCCTGTGGACATATCTAAGGGGTGCACAAAACAAATGGAGATAAACTCCAGATTCTTACAGGCACAGTTCAAAGCTCTGATGGCTGATGAGATGCTGAGTGTAGTTCCTGGGGAGGGAGCTTGGCAGTACCACTTTTGCTGCTCAGGGTGCAACTGCCTCTATAAAGGCTCACTGTGAAACAAATGCTGAACACTATTTTCACTTTTTGCCTTTCATGTGAAAGCAAAAATCCCCTTCATATTTCTTTCAGTAAATGAAAACATAATACTAAAACAGGTATTTCATAAAAGCAAAGTGGCATAAATGGAGGATACTTGTATTTGGTTTTTGTCCTCAGTTCCTAACAGAGTTCCTAAATCACTTGGAATTTCTTAAGTGGTAGGATGATAAGAGTGCCTTTTGTTCTAATGAGTCAACTCTTGGTGCGCCCCTAGCTTGAGGATGAGGCTGGTTGCCAGAAAGACCAAGGGATGTACTTGGGCTTGATCTTTCAGTTCCAACCCCTGATCTCTGAACTTTCAGCCCCACAGCCTGAGAGGGGCTGGAGATTGGGTGAATCACCAATGAGCAATGATTTAATCAAGCATGCCTACTTAATGAAACCTCCATAAAAACATATAAATGATGGGATATGGTGAGCTTCCTGATTGGTGAACATATCAATGTGCTAGAGAGTGCATAGAAGCTCTGTGTCACTTCCCTATACCTTGCTTTAAGCTCTCCTTCATCTGGCTGTTTCTGAGTTGTGTGCTTTGAAATTAACCAGTAATGGAAAGTGTATACCTGGGAGCCATTCTAGCAGATTATCAAACCTGATGAGAGAATCATGGGAACCACTGATTTACACCTGGTCGATCAGAAGTGTGGTTGACAACCTCAGACTTGCAACTGTCATCTAAAGTTGGGAGAGTCTTGTGGGGCTGAACCATTAACCTGTAGGATCCACACTAACTCCCTATAGTTAGTGTCAGAATTGAATTTAATTGTAGTACACTCAGATGGTGTTTGAAGAATTTGAGAATTTTCTGGAGGTGGGAAAAATACCACACATTTAGTCAGAAGTGTTGTGAGTAAGAAAAGTTCAGAGGCTTTAAGAAGGTATGCCTACTGACTACTGTCTTTTCTCTCCTACTGGCTTGAGTACCAACAAATCTCTAAGAGATGTTGAAACCACAAGGTAGGGTCTGGTTCCCTGAATCAGTACATGGAGGAAAGTCTTCTAGCTAGGGAAACTCATGTTGGCTGGATGAGTTTATGACATAAACTCTGTTTTGTCTCACCTTACACACTTGGTTCTAAATGTACTGTAGCCTAGTCTACTCTAATTACAAAAGTGTAAATTTATTCTTTTTGTATTGAACTTTAAAAAATTGAGTAATGAATGCAAACTTGGAAGTGACATTCACTATCATTATTTCAGTAAACACAAGACTTAACTATAACAACTATTGCTACTGTTAACCTAACAAAAGCTTGAGTCACCATCACAGCCAACAGAAAGGTATTTAAATTTAAATATTGAATTAGCAACGTTCATACAAGGTGAGCAGAAGAATGTTCATGATTTGATTCTCCTTACTTTAAAAACAAATCAGGTATAAAGTGTATGATTTTATGTAAGTCTTTGAAAGAAGTGAGATTTTTATCTAACTTCCTTGAAATAAGCAAATGACCACTCACTTTATTCTTTGTTGTTTTCCCAAATGATAAACATTCAAATATTTCTTGTTCTAAATCTCTGGAATTTATTGGATCACACTTCCTCCTTCAATTAATATGCAAACATATAGCAGCATGATGATATATGTTTTCACTTGAATTATCTCATTTGATGGCCCATAACAACTCACATGGTACGCCAGTCCCTCTCACTTTGAAGAAATAGGTAATGGAAATCAAAGAATTTAGAAATTGCCTTAAGTCACATAGCTAGACAGCATCAGGAAAAGGATTTACTGGGATATGTCGCTCTATGCTGAACAACTCTTTCTACTCTAAAATTTCGGCCCTAGCTTGTAATTATAAACTCTCCAGAGAATAGGAATTGTGTTTCTACCATGCTGAGTGCATCTCCTGAGGAAAATAAATAAAAAAGTGAAAAATTTTATTTTAATCTTTTTTTAACATTAGTCCCTGATCTTATACTTAGTAACACATCTGTAAAGAAAAATAAGAAGCAAAAATGAGAATCCTGGGATAGAAACAACTACCAAAGTCAGAATGTTTCTGGAGGGATTCTGCCAAAGTTGATAATCTGAGATTCAATTTCAATAGTTATGCAGTTATGCAGATTGTGGAAGATAATAAATCTGTTGACTAAACCAGGAAAGTGAACAGCAGGCTGCCACAAAAATCTGGGACCTCCAAAGTGCTACACCTTTTGAGCAAACGTTAACAAAAAGAAAGATGAATTCCCCAACATAGTCCATAGTAGAAGTTAAAAAAGTATCTATTGAGAATCTGTAAACATAAATAGTTGTTCACAAAGTTGTGTAGCCTGAATTCATTTAAAATGTTTAGTAATAAAACCTCAAGCAAATAGCTTTATTGAAAGCCATACTGGGATTGTATTGCTACCAGGCAACTAGCAGAAGAAAATAAAAACCATTTTTGGAGGAATATAACTTTTCATGGGATAATTCAACAGATAAAGTCCAAAGAATATGAAGTCACAGCAAAATATAAATAGATAATAAATAAATAAAATAGATTCTCATTGTTCATGGTATTTATGTTCTATAATGTTACCCGTGAACACTGAATTAGCAAATACTGACCTATTGCTTCTAGGGGAAATAATGGGATGGGTTAGGTTTCTGTGAGCCTCTAGTCACAATGTTTCATCAACCAATCGATACATCATTTTTTATCATGTGTGTTTCTGTTTAAAGACACTGTATTTAATATATATTGTTAATTCATTGACATTAAATTCATGACCAACAGGACTATCACTTACAGCTGAATGAAACTAATCTAACACACATATTCCCTTCATTGGCACATCGAAGTCTTCTTGTGTTTAAGAATACTAAACAGCACTTCCGTACTGTTTTTGGGGACCATCTTAAACTGTGAAATCACATACACACACACAAGCACAAAAATGCGCAAAACTTGGCACTAAACAGACTACAAACTGGATACTTGTTTTCGGTAGGAAAGCCAAAATAAGAAGGCAGAGCATCAACTTGTTGGACCTCAGCTGGGAATGTGTTTGTCAGGTGACTCAAAATTTTTGCCACTCTGTGCATGTCCACCTATGACCATGAAAGTGCCATGTGAATTGAATTTAGGGCTACAAATAAGTTTTATTGAGTAGACAAATTCACAATTAAGGATCCATGAATGACGAGAATCATCATTTACTGTACCACAGAAGGAAACAAAACACCTATACCGTGGAGTAAGCCAGGTGAACACCTATCTAATCATAGTCCAGGATGATAGAGAGAGTAGAATGGAAATAAGATTTAATGAAATAATGGCTGTGATTTTTTTCCAGGATTGTGGCAAGACACTAACCTCCAGTCCAGAAAGCCTAATATATTAGCATCATAGTAAATAAAAAGAAATCCATATTTAGACAAATCACAGTGAGAAATCAAAAAGACAAAAAGGTCATAAAACCAACCAAAGAGAAAAGAAAGAGATTCTACATAATAGACAAATTATATTGATAGTTATTTCTTTTCAACCTAATAAAGTACATTAAATGTATTGAGGAAAGCTCATTTTCAACTTTAGAATTTTACACCTCGTAAAATATCTTTTAAAGACGAGGGCATAATTAAGCCATTTTTTAGAATATAAAAACTTCTGGCCTCTAATAGATTCTTAGTAACAAAAATTATGAAAAATAAGCTTAAGACAGAAGAAAATCGTTCTCAGATTGAAATTCTAAGATGCAAAGAGAAATAGTGAGCAAAAATATTAATAAATATGTTGGTAAAAAACAAACCTTGACTACATAAGATCACAGTAATGTGTTCATAATTGTCATTTAATTATATATAAATAAAAAATTAAAATACTTAACAGCAATGTCGTTAAATGGGGTGAGGGATGATCAGCTTAAAGAATTCTAACATCCTTGTAATTTCATGTGTAGTTTATGGAAAATAGAGATATAAGACATTTTTTTATTGAATTAAGTACATATAATAAATTATCAAAGGTTAACACCAAATAAATAGAATAGAGAGGGTACCATCAAAAATGACAATAGAAAACAAAATAGAATAAAAAATGTGAAAAAATTCAAAAGAAAGCAACAAAGGAAAAAAACACATATAGAAAAGATGGCATAAGAAAACCCCCCAAAATAGAACAGTAGAAATTTGTATAAATCTATCAATAGTTATAATAATGGGACTAAGCATTATAGTGGAAAAGAACTATTTTCCAGATTAAGAAAGGAAATTTGCCAATATACTCTTTACATTAGGTGCGTCTGAAACATGAAGACTCAAAAAGTTCAAAATTAAAATAAAATTTGATGAAGCTATATTTGTTTTAGACAAAGAGAATTTAAGTTAAAACTCTTTACTGAATAAGCAGGACTAGTTTCACTAGAATTACATAAATATTCAAACTTGAATTCATGTTCTAACATAGCTTTAAAACATATGGAAAAAAAAAAAAAACATATGGGAAATTACTATAAAATAAAAGGACATTTCCGTCATTATAAGCAGAGATTTTAATACACTTATATTCAGTAATTGATAGATCAGACTGACAAATGGGTAATAGGACTGTGGGTGTTCATTTTATAACTCTTTCCTTTATTGGAAAAAGAAATTTAATAATGCATCTACTAAAAAAATATCTATGAAATACTGGCATATGCACCTCATTGCATTAAAAAGCTGGTTACAGACTTCATGCAGATGCAGTGACAGGTTGGCTTTGTACTTTTTCTTCTATTTGGAATACTTTACCTTTCCTTTTCACCTAGCTACGTTATATTCCTCTCTGGGTTCTCAGTTTCCTCAGCGAGGCCTTTTCTGGGCCCATATACTTGCTTTCATCACACCCTGTAACGCTTCAATTACAACACAATTTGTTTTAGGTCAAATGCATGTTATAACCCTTCAATTATAACACAGTTTGTTTTAGATCAAATGCACGAAACCCTGACCATGTCATTCTTGTTAATTATTCTCTCTCCAGTCTTAGCACGGTGCTAGCCTTCTAGTAGTAGTGAGGGTTAGTAATTGCAGGTAGAAATGAAAGCAGAAAGGAGTAAATGAGGGAGATATTCTTTATGTAGACAGCTTGACTTTGGTACATTGGGACTCCAGAGAATATATTTGTAATTACTTGGAGATCTGTGGGGGTTATAGCACATCAGAGGGGTGGGAGTTGTGCCAAAGATGAAGATACTTAATGCACCTGAAGGAGGCCAAAACCAGAGAGAAAAGAAATGGTTCCTCTCGTATAATGATAGGATTTATTCAAGAGCAACTATGAGACGCCGCTTAGAGCCTCCTAGAAATAACTAGGTTAGAGAAGGCTGCTTTGCAGGAGCTGGAGGATCTGAAAAACATATCAGAAAATTATACAAAGCAGTAAAAATAAGTGTTATTATGGTCTCTGTAATCCAAATTTTATAACCCAGGCTGGTGTGGCAGTAGCAGACATAGACTACAATGTAAACAACAACGGTTTATGATGCTCAGGGCATAAACTATTTGACATCAAGATTACCATGAATGTTTTTTATTAGAGACAAGAGATGAGGCATCAGATATACAGAAACTAACTTCAAAATTGGCTATGTCATTAGCAGTTAAAAAATAAGGCCACAGGGCTTCTCTGGTGGTGCAGTGGTTGAGAGTCCGCCTGCCGGTGCGGGGGACACGGGTTCGTTCCCCAGTTTGGGAAGGATCCCGCATGTCGCGGAGCGGCTGGGCCCGTGAGCCATGGCGGCTGAGCCTGCGCGTCCGGAGCCTGTGCTTCGCAACAGGAGAGGCCACAGCAGTGAGAGGCCCACATACCGCAAAAAAAAAAAATAAGGCCACAAACAAAACAAAGATGTTTAACTTATCCCCAAACACAGAAACTATAGATGAGGGGAGGCACATCTGCTCCAGAAGGCATTTTTCAATGAGCAGCAAGAAAAAGAAAAAAAAAAAGCATTACCCTGAAGACTTTTAAGGCTGGCAGAGAATAAACACAGCCATTACCCAAGTTCACAGCTGTAACCTTGGGGAGCTGAACTGGAACATGGAACGGTTGCCACCTGCACAGCTGAAGAAGGACTAATAGTAGGAACTTAATGTCAGATCGGTGATTTCTTGGCTGCAGAAAAGGTAGCATCTTTCATAAAGCAAGCTGTTTTCCTGCTTTTAGTGACTCTAATTCTACTGAAGATTGTTGTTTTATAATGGAGAAAAACCCTTGCTGGCAACATTGCCTATATACTGATCTGTCATAAAAGACTCTAACAGATGCTCCTGCCCAGTCCCCCCGTGACAGAACATTCATTGTGGGTAATGCTTACAGTGCATTCTGCCCATGAGAAGCTTACCAGTGATGCATTTCTTCCAAACAAGTATTGCGTGCCAAACACCCAGCATATCTCTGAAGATTTTTAACCCAATACCTTTCACAAAATAAAATTCACATTCAATAGTTTGAGACTAAGGAATAAAAAAAAAAGGAAAACAAATTGTATGCCCCTTTTTCTTGGCAAACAACTAGATTGCAGTATAGTGATTAGACTTTTTCCTGATATTGATTTTTGGGGAGAGGAAGTAAAGCTAATTTTCTTATAGGGGTCCCACATTTTGAACTTGAAAGATTATTTCCCCCTAATTAGGTTTTTGGCAAGGAAACTACCAGGTGAAATGCCTTTTATTGCGTTGCATTATGAGGTTGTATCCCACTATTGTTGATGCCGCCTTTAATCATTTGGTATAGTTGGTGACTGCCAGATACATTTCTCTTTGTTAATAGTAAGTCAAACTCAGGGTGACATGAAAGAATTTAAGGCCTCTTGCAATAGTTTAGGAATGGAGTATGGATGGTGGGACTGAGGCAGAGAGGTAAGTTAGAGAACTGTTATAGTAATCCAATCAAAGTCTGAGAGAATAGTGTCAGGGTCTGAGAGAATAGTGGCAAGGTGGGATAAGGCAGAGAAAAAAAATTCCAGAGATGTAAAATTGGCTCGATCAACAGGGCCTGGAGACTGCTTAGACACATGGAATGGAACAAGATTTAGAGATTTTGAAAAGGAGTCTAAGATGAATCCTAGGTTCAGGGTTGCAGGAATAAAAGAGTGGATTTCTTTTTGGACCTGCTAAGTATGAGATTGTCTGGGGAGTTCAAGTGTAGACAGCAAAGAGACATTTGGAAGTAAAACAAGGTAAAATTTAAGAGGGGTGACTATATTAGTATTTGTTTTACTTCTTTCTGTGTTTCCTGATGGATCCCATCTCTTGCTAATGGGTGAGAATTTTGAGAAAAATAATTAATAATACTTAAAAGTGATTTAATCTATGCTTGGAGCTCATGGTTGTATATCCTTTGAAAAAAATCTCTATTTTTAAAATTATTTTATTTATTTATTTTATTTTTATGTCTGCGTCAGTCTTAGCTGTGGAATGGGGTATCTTTGTTGAGGCATGTGGGAGAAGATATTTTGCTTCTTTTTCTTGATGACCCATTAAAACAGCTTTGATTATTATAAATTTACCATTATAATGGAAACAAACATTTAGTACCTGATACTTGGAGTATTTGGTTATGTTTTTACTATTTGATCTTAGATAAATTTGTATTATACATGCCCATTACACCTCAAATATGTAGAAGAATATGCTGTATATACATACACACACACACACACACACTTTAAGAGTAAAAAACAGCTTTCTAAATATCTGTTGTCTTATGTCAATTAACAAAATGGTAAAACTTCCAAAATGCATGATTGATTTCCTTCAAACAAAGTTTGGAATACACAATTAAGCAAAAGTGTTTGAAATTGAATAGGAACCCTTATATCCTATTTGTACTATTTTCATCCCAACCATATTATTCCAGTGTCTAATGATTTACTATTTAGCTGATTTTGGAATTAGATCTTCTGTGATTTTCAATAAATTTGTAATCTCATTGAAGGTAATAGCAGGAATTTTATTTCTAAGTTACCTCTACTATGTTGCTGAACACATTTGACCAGTGTTCATTTGTAGGCAGGCATAAAAGATGGAAGGTTAAGGAAAGAAAACCTTATCACAAGGTCACTCTGTTGAATGAAAATCTTCTAGAAACCTTTGATCAAATGCTAGCTAGCCAAAATACACTGAAATGTATTTTGCTGATTAGGGTAACTAACAGCCCCTAAGATATAGGTTGAAACTCATACAGATAAGATTTTATCACACTCTATATGTTGAACCATTTTAGAGTAACTTATAGACCACTTAACATTATCTTATTCAATTATCATTTACAACTTTTCGAAGTAGGCAGTATATTCCTATTTTAAAGATACGGAAACTGAGGCTTAGAAGATCTTAATAATTTAACTAAGGCTATTCAACCAGTAAATCAGAGAAAAAATTTAAACATAGGTTTGTCTCACACCAAAGTCTGAACTCTTCTAACTTTACCAACTGTCTTAAGTACTCTGTCTTGAAGAGTTTATTTAACTGGATCAAATTGGTGCTAGTAGATGTGTTTGGAAATGTGTTCAATAGTCAAGTCTCCTTAGGCATTTCCAACAGGACAGTTCTACTGGCAGTGTAATATCATGTTCAGCTCTCCATCAGTGGTTAATCTCTTAGTTTTGTAAACATAAATTGATCATAAATGTTCGTTTGAATTTTATGTTCTACACTAGATGGTGCATCAAAACAATAGGTGGAGCTTTATAAAAATAAAGTCTCTGTCTCACCTCTAGATAGTGTATTTCATTAAGATCCTTTTTCTTATGCTAAAATATACCACACTGGTTTTAATATAATGTCTTAAAGTATTCGGTAGTGAAATTATTTAATTTCTCAAATTTGTACCATAATTTCCTAAATCTGAGAAAATTTTGTGCTTCAGGAATATACACCCAGTTTGATTCACTGCTTAGACTATATCTTAACATTTAAAGTTTTTAGGTGTGAAATCTTCAGTGGTAGAGATTGTGCTTACTTTCTGTAAACCCCAGCGTATGGTACTGCCCTGTAGCTTATTATATATCCAATATCAGGTGAGTCAAAGGTAGATTAAGACTGAATGGTAGAGTGTCCTGAAACTAATTGGCTAAGGGTGTAGATTTTATCACTTATCTCCAAGTTTAAGTGGCTGTCTTATGGTAGTTGCCTTATGCTAGAGTCCATGGTCATAATACATAGCATATTATATACATATTTATTACTGTTTATGCAACACTATGTGAAGGGGGAAGAACAAAAATGAAAAGGAGGTCACAGCTATTAATAATTTCATGTTTATATGAGCTAAAGTTGACCAAAAAAAACACTATCTGGTAGGAAAAGACTTAGATAGGTTAGTAAATTCAGAGAAATGCAGTGACCTATGTAAGATGCTTGTGAAGGTGTGATTTCTTTTGGCAAGAACATGATTTATAAATGCCAGTTTTATTCATCAGTATTATCAGGAAAATAATGTTTTTATTAATATTCACTCAAGTAGTACCTTGTACCTCGGTGAAGTTAGAAAAGTAACTTCTTTTTCACATAATCCCAGAATAATTTCAGGTTATAAAAATTAGTAGCTAGCAAATTATGTCCTTGTCATAAAATAATATATGAGAAGCATGCATGAGAAAAAAGAGGAATAAGGAAGCCAAGGTAAGAGTTTGACTGAAAAACATTTTCATCATTTTGATCTGGAATTTAAAAATAAATGCTTGCAAATCTGACAGCTCTCCTTATCTATACTATTAGCTGCTCCATTTTACTGCCAGTCTGATTTTCTAAGTCGGTAGATACTTGTGTTTCAGACATGAGGTTCCTACTGCAGGAAATGCCAGAGGAGACAAAAGCGTAGATAGCCTATGTCTCCTGGCTAAACAAGGCTTTTATTTTGTCTGATCCTAAATTTAGGAAAACTGATCAGAAACTACGGATATAATAGATTGGATGTATGGGAATACATTAGTGGCCTATAAATCACTTTTCTCTTCATAAAACAAGTATGTTATATAGAAATGAGCTATGGAAGGGGTCCTGTAGAAACACCTTTCACATTGCCCCCAGTAAGAAAGCCAAGCGGTTGATCTTTTTTCAGGGGAATGTAATTCTGGCTGAAAGAAATGAGGGCCCATATTTGCCTAAATACTTCTGTGCTAAGCAAAGAGACACCATCCAGATTTGTTGGAGTATGCAAAATTAAATTGGTAAGAGTTACTTCTTGGGCTCTGCTTCCATTTTATCTACCACCGAATCATTTAATTGTAGAAAGTTATTTTGTACTTAATCAGATTTTAGTTCCTAGATTATTGGGCTTTAAACTTTTAAGAGTTCTTATTTTCTCTGCTTATTAAAAACCTTGGCATGATACCAGCATACTACATAAAAGAGGGCCACAGCAGAGCTCTCTGGCAAGTTTTATTTGCATTAAGTGTTAGGTATAATAAAATGCTCCCACAAGCTTAGAAAAGTTTAAACAATACGTAGAACAAGTTTATTATAGCAGGCTTCCTAGATTCAAGGTACAGTATCATCCAGCTAAAGGCATTTTCTCCACCTTTATAGTATCATAAACATGGTGGGAAATATGTTTCATTGACTATAGTTCAGTCACCATATGAATAGAGAAGATGGGTGTTTCCTCTTCCCATCTGCCATCATGGAATTACTTGGTGAATGCTCTAATACATAACATTTAGCAAACTAGAAGGATTTTATAAATGCTTACTGACAGTTCCGTTTCCACTCCAGGTAGGGTATACTCAGTTACATCTCTTTTAATCCACTTACTCTGACAGCAGATTTCTGACTGGATATTATACTCAGTGATGCTACCCCTCCCATCATAATGCAAAACCCATGGATAGATGGTAAACGGTGCTGCCTGTGAAATATAACTCAGTACAGTACATTTTGATTTGTTAGATATGCTGCTTTGGTCTTTTGACAGTTGTTCTGGGAGCACATAACAGCTGCCATACAATTGGCTGGCAAAACTCATTTGTAGTATAACTGAACAGCCACCATTTTGTTGGAGTGTAAACGTCAAGATAAATAGTCCATGAATTAGCAAGTTCAACATCATTTGCTGGCTCACAGATAGACAAGCACAATATAGATTTCGTATACGTGCAGAGTATCTTTACCCAGGCAGCTAACAAAATCAAATGCAGAAACAGTGTCTATAATTTGAAAAACTGGAAGCAAGAGTGTTTAGATAGCCCCGGCAATCTTACATTTGCCATATTTTGAGCTGTTTTCTTTATCTAGCATTGTGGCAGGTCCAGGTGACCTTCTTTACCTTTAAACTATATTAATGATAGAATGAATTAAGAACAGTAACAAAGAAAGGGTCATCCTTACCTTTGGGCATTTCTTTCCTGGAGTCATTGCCTTCCTTTTTTCACTAATAGATTAGAGCTAAGACTAAAACCAGACGTTGACCCAAGTTGGTTATTAACCAGGGATATTTATCTTCTCCCCAAGTGTCTGGTGAAGTGGTTTGATTCATGTGAAGGTCATTAAAGAAGGAAAAATTTATACTTAATTTTTGTACTCTTTCCGAATGGCTGAGATGTTTGCCTCTAAATATAATTTACGATCAATTTTTGTCTTTTTAAAGAATGATTACGTAGTGAAGTACTGCTAGCTGCTGTTTCCCTTTATCCTTTGGTCAGTTACTTGGGCCTTAGGACTCTTGCTTACAGAAAGGCGTAAAGGAATAAAATGGTGAAAGTTTTAAAAATATGGTGGGGTGGGGGGAGAGTGCAGTCAATTATGAGTGGAGTTTTTCGTATTTATATTGTCCCTATGCATGATTACTGAGCTCCACTGAAATGCAGACATATTAATATTTATATCACAAAGTATGTCATAAGGGAGAACACAGACTTTGTTATTTCTATTTGTTAATAGAAAAGTCTAGAACAGTGGTCCCCCACTTTTTTGGCACCAGGGACCAGTTTTGTGGAAGACGATTTTTCCACGGACTTGCAGGGCGGGGATGGTTCAGGCGGTAATGTGAGTGATGGGGAGTGGCAGATGAAGCTTCACTTGCTCACCTGCCTGTGTGGCTGGGTTCCTAACAGGCCATGATAAATACATGTTGAATAAAATAATAAATAAAATTATATTGCTTTTTTTGACAATTTCCTTTACTACTGCATCAAATGTGAGATTTATAAACTTCCACAATTGTTAGCAATTAAATATGACTATTTTATTTCTGTCATTATGCTTTGTTCTCATTTCTGCTATTGATTTTTATTCAGTGTGCATCTCTGACCTATGTGTTATAAAACTCCTTCACCTATCAATGCAAAGATCAATTGTTTTAATTTCATTTGTGATAGGAATGTTATGTACCAAAGTTCCATAGTGTATTACTCAGAATACGCTGCCCTATTCTGTAGTAATCAACGACTTTAAAGCTACAGTAACTTCACTGAGTAAAGTTTATTTCCTGTTGATGGTACATATATAATGCAAGCCATTTGAGGGCTTTTCTCTGCACAGGTTTTTGGAAAGTGGGCTAAGAATAACACCACTATCTTGTAACTGTACCCTCTAGAACAGAGGAGAAGTGAGCTAGAAGATCATGCATAAGCTCTTTTATGCTTTGGCTTGAAAATGACACAGGTGACTTCTCCTTCCCAGCCCAATGGTCAAAAATTAGTAATATAGTCCTGCCTAATTTCAGTGGTGGGGAAAGTTGTGGTGGTAGCAGATGGGATGTGGTGAGCATCATTCTTTCTGATGTACTAAGCAAAGTTATGTGCTCTCTGGAGCCAAGTTGGAAAACAGAGTTGATATTGCTTAACTAAAGTTAGAAGTTTGAGACCAGGAATTTACATTCCAAGAAAACGTGACGCATGGCAAAAGATCTTACAGAAGAAAAATTTAAATACATTATCATAGGGACTTCCCTAGCAGTCCAGTGGTTAAGACTTTGCCTTCTAATGACGGGGGTGCGGGTTCGATCCCTGGTCAGAGAGCTAAGATCCCACATGCCTCGCAGCCAAAAAACTAAAACATAAAACAGAAGCAATATTGTAACAAATTCAATAAAGAGTTTTAAAATGATCCACATCAAAAAACTATTTAAAAAATAAAATAAAATACATTATCACAAAGTAGAATTTACTCAGAAGAGGCAAGATTGGTTAAACATTTGACATGGATCAATATTATCCACCAGTAAATAGAATAATATTTATTATTATTACCAAAGAATAATCATATGATAATACCAAAAAATTTATAAAAAACATCTAACAAAATTTTACATTTTATAAACTCTCATCAGGCTAGAATTAGAAGGCAGCTTTCTCAACCTGATAAAAGAACATCTACAAAATTGCACAGCTGACATCATCACACTTAATAATAAATTATTGAATGCTTTTCCCCAAGACTGGATGTGTCCTCTTTCAATACTTATATTTATCATTGTACTAGAGGTCACAACCAGCAAATGAAAGCAATAACAAAATTATAAAAGAAATACATATTGAAAAGGGAAAAGTAAAATAGTTTTTATTCACAGACAGTATGATTTCTTATGTGAAAGATCCTGAGTATATAAAAAATGCTAAAACTAATACTTAAATTTAAAAAGGTCAAAAGACTCAAGGTCAAGATATGAAAGTCATTTGCATTTATATATGCTAGCAGCAAATAATTAGAACATGAAATTTTAAAAAGGTACCATCAGGGCTTACCTGGTGGCGCAGTGGTTTAGAGTCCTCCTGATGATGCAGGGGACACGGGTTCGTGTCCCGGTCCGGGAGGATCCCACATGCTGCGGAGCGGCTGGGTCCGTGAGCCATGGCCACTGAGCCTGCGCGTCCGGAGCCTGTGCTCCGCAACGGGAGAGGCCACAACACTGAGAAGCCCACGTACTGCAAAAAAAAAAAAAAAAAAAAAAGGTACCATCAAAAACATAAAGTACTTAGGGATAAAGTTAATACAAGATCTACAAAACCTATACAATTAAAACTCTAAAAGAATGCTGAAGTGAAATTTAGATATATCACATTATGAACGAGAAAAGTCAATTTTGTGAAGATTTGTTTATCCCCAAATTGATTTGTAGATTCAATGCAATTTGAATCAAAATTCTAACATGGTTTTGAAAGTTGTTTCTAAAATTTATACAGAAATGCAAAGGATCTTGAGTAGCCAAAACAGACTTGAAAAAAAAAAAAACAAGAATAAAGTAGGAAGTTGTTAACTGCCTAAATTTCAAATCTAAGTATAAAGCAACAGTAATTAGGCCAGTACGATATAGATTTATGAGTAGACTAAAAGATCAATGGAACAGAACAAAGATTCTATACAAAGGCAAGAAACCAAGGTAATTCAATAAGGAAAGGAGAAGAGTTTCAATAATTAGTGCTGGAACAACAGGGTATCTAAATGTAAAAGCTAAAACTATAAAGTTTCTAAAAGAAAACATAGGTGACTACCTTCCTGAACTTGGATTATGTAAAGATATTTTAGAGGACACAGAAAATACTAACCATAAAAAATTGGTTAACTGGACTCCATTTAAAATTTTAAAATTGTACTAATCAAAAACTTTGTTAAAACAATGAAAAGGGAAGACACAGACTTGGATAAAATTTATTTATATATATTTATATATTTACATATATATAAATAACCAAATATATACATTTGTAACCAGAATATAAAAAGGGTATTTCTAGATAAATGATCAGTCCAATAGTCCCAAGTAAATGTACAAGAAACTTTGTAAAAGAAAGTATACAAATTGCAGTAAGTTCATGAAAATGTGTTCAATATAAGTAGTCATCAAGGAAATGTAATTTACTCCCCACGATGAGACATTTTCTCACACCAATTATAATGGCTCAAATTCAAAAAACTCACAAACATAAATGCTGATGATGAACAACTGGGACACATATATTGCCCATGGGAGTATAAAATAGACCAGTCACTTTAGACAGTTCATTGGAAGTTTCTCAAGGTAAACATATACCTAGACTCTGAGTCACAATGTGATATTTACCAGAAAAGAATACATACATGCCCCAAAAGATTCATATAAAAATATTTATAACAACTTTAGACAAAATAGCCTGTATATGAGGAAAAACTTAACTTTCTCCCCTCTACCCTTCTGGGTTCTTTGCCTGGTGCCCTGCAAATTAGACTAATAAGAGACAGATTGACAAAACAGAACAAAACTTATTAACGAGTGTGGCACACATATGTGGGAGAAATCTCAGTGATGAGTAACTCAAAGGTATATTTAGAACTTGGTGCTTATATACCATCTGAGAAAAGAGAAATAAATTTGTAGTGAAATGACAAGACAAAGGAAGAGGGATTTTGGACTTCCAGTGGTGGCAAACTATGAGGTAGACTACTGAAGTAAGGTTTATTTGTGCGAGTTCATCTCAGCAGGCATTGACTTTCCATCTTCTTCATAAGCATAAAACTTCCTCAGGAGAGGAGATTTATGACAGTCCTAATTTCTCAGAAGTTTCTGCTTTTAGTGAAGTAAGGGAAGCTCTGGGAAGGCTTCATTTTATATCTGTTGATTCTCATTTGCCTCCAGCTCAAAATAATACTTATGGCAAAGTGGTATATTTTGGGGTGGTATATTCTAATTTCCTACAAGCTCACACTGGAAACAATCAAATGTTTATAAATAGGAGAATACTTACTCAGCAATAAATAAAGAAGGAACTGCTGATACACACAACAACATGGATGAATTGCAAACATACTATGTTGACTGAAGGAAGCTGGACAGGATATTGAGTTCTCCATTATTCCATTTATATGAAATTCAAAAACAGGTAAAACTAATTTACATTGATTGAAATCAGAATAGTAGCTGCCTGTGTGGTATGGGAATCAACTGGAAGGCAGAATGAGGAAAATTTCATGAGTCTTATATTTTGATTGACAGTTAGTTACAAGGGTAAATATTCATTTAAACTCATTGAACACCTAGAATTTCTACCTTTTACTGTGTATGAATTTTACCTTAATAAAGAGGCTAATATGGGAAATGTGTATACATATTATATACTGTTTGAGTTGATTTTTATTTTTAAGAGAAGTGTAAGAGAGTGAATGGTTTGCTGGCAAACAGAAAAACCAAAGAAAACCAAACAAACAAAACCCCCAAAACCTCCTTGGGTATTTTGTGAGATTAATGCCAAAGACAAAAAAATATTAAAGTGATAACAAATACGTCACAGTAGGAAATAAAATAATATTAACATCATAATCTTCTGGTGCCACTGTAAACATGAAAACCATTTACTATGTATAGAATCCTTTGGGTACCCATTTCAGAAACAGCTGGTAAAAAATGGAAAGGTTAACATTTTAGAACTGAAGGGGGAATAAAAAAAGCTATGGTTTAAAAAATTATAATTTCTCAAGTGAGAAGAAAGATTCTCCTTTCCAAAGTAAATGTGATCATATTTTATTCTGCCCATGATAAAGGCAGTGAGGCATTTATTTTGGGGAATGTCCAAAATATCTATGATTTTACTTTTCCAGCCAAAACAATTCTGTTTTTCTGGCATATATTAATCAATATGCAAAACATTTTGAAATTTTAAATGTTATTCCACATCACACTCATTTATTCTAGTTTAAAAAGATTTGGAGTGCCAGCATTTCTAGCATAATAATATTTTAATAAGTGAACATAAAGTGTTTCTTCCCTCATAAGAACATATTAGTAGAAAATACATATTATTTGGAAAAATGGAAAGAAATGGTATTAACAACAGAAAAACAAACAAAAAAACAAAATGAGCACTGGGAATTTCTGATCAGTATATAAGAAATCTAATGTTTATATCTGGATATACACTGGCTAGACTATTGTTAAAGAAATGATTGGCCATCAGCAAGATGAAAAAAAAACACGAAATAACACTGAATTGTCTGCCATGTGGATCAAAGTCATTCATGTATTATATCATCCTTTGAACACATTAGAGTTACTACCATATTTCAGTAGAAGATCTATGAACTTTTGAATCAAACAGCCTTTTGTTAAGTTCATAGTTACATCATTTAGTGTCTCTGTGATCTTGAAATTATATATGTATATTTCTGAGTCTTGGTTTTCACGTGTATATAACAGTTGGTAATAAAACAATTTATCGCATGATAAAAAAATCATAAATATAAAATTACCAAGCAAAGTGCTGTCACTTATGTCCTAAAAAATCAGACACGTTTCCTAACATCATAGAGCTTACAAGGGGGTGAGGTGAAGATGAATAAGAAATAAAACAGATAACAAATTATTTAATTAACTAGCTGTTATCTTGAAATCAGCTGCAAGGCCCCGGGAGAATTATCTATTCAACAAACAAGTTTTGAAATTGCCAGAAAAGAAAACAGGTAGTATGAGAATCTTAAGTAGAGAGAGTTAGGAAGGCCAGGCTGGGGGCAGCTCATTGGAATAAATGGTTGTTAAATACTGAGGAACTATAGAGGAATAGAAAATAGTGGAATTGGCCAAAACTAGAAGGGAAGAGGTTAAAGCAAGAAAAACTTCTTTCACAGTTTTGCCTAGGGCTGATTTTCTGTCCTGAGTTTCAAAACAAATGGTTTCCATTCATATTACTATATAATGGGTATGAAAAGCATGGTTGCTAATTCAGTGATATATACTGTTTTGAATCCATCTAGTTTATAATTTTGAAAATAGATATAACATCTTTGTAAACATGCAAAAGCTGAGTGCTACTTAGTTCTACTTTCTGATTTTTTAATATTCCAAGGAAGCATCCTCATTAAGACTGAAATATCCAGGATGACATGTGATTTTTTAAGGGCAAAGTCTGCTTAGATTTGGAGTAGATTTTAGTTTATCTCTTTACTTCCTCCAGCTAATTTTTGACTGATAATCTTATTTTAAATAGTAGATTTATTGGTAGTTAAATTATTTGTATTCTACACAAAGATGGTCTACAAAACAGTGCTTTAATTAGTTGAACTCTAGCCCTACCCCATACCTGCAGCATTGTAATTCACACTGTTCATTTGTCAAGGTCTAATCATTGCTAACAGAATCGGAAAAAAAAATGAAAATTGACTTTATTCAGATGGTAGAATATTAATACAAGTAATTATAGTTACCAGTAATCCAACTACCACTCTTACTACTATTACATGATATGCTTTATTGATTATATATGCCAGCATTGCTCTAAGATCTTCACATTTATACCATACTTCATTTTTACCACATTTCTGTAGGATATGCATCGTTATCTCCATTTCACCCTTTCTAAAACACATGCTCAGAAAGCATAAACAAAATACCCAGGGTCACACAGATAAGGTTCAAATTCATTTTCGTCTTACACTAAGTTGAGTATTTTAAAATATCCTTTGATTTTATAATTTAAGATTTCTTCCTTGTCAAACATCATTTGATAACATAGAATGCAGTAGACATGAAAAATACGTTAATCTATATAGTAGCTCTTTGTTCTTCTTAAAGGTTTTCTGTACAACCCTTGTACAGATTTAACTCACAAACATAGTATTTCCTACCTCTCTTTATTTCCCCATTAGGTCTTGCTAATTCAGTACCCCACATACTCAGAGTGCTATAATACCTTAGAAAGATGAACATGTTCTGCCTTTGTTCAGGGATTTTGTATTATAACTCTTTTTTCGTTTATTCTGTAGATAGTCATTTGTAGCCTTTCATTTCTCCGAAAGGAAAGGAGTTTGATATTATTGAAAGATGACTAAATCATACTGTAGTAGACCATGTTCTCTGACTCTTTCAATTAAAAGTTTTCTGTAGTTTCTTAACATGAGAACTCCATTGTATAGTACTTTTGTGTTTAATTATTCCTAATATAAATACTTAGTAATTGATACGTCATTTTACTTTCATAACATGTTGTAAACCATTTTCAAAAAATCTTTATTTTGCTTGTAATGTCTTGAATAAAAGAATTCTTGAAAGGATTTCAAGGATGAATCCCCGACCCAAAATACCTACAAAATAAATTCCCCAAAGTAAGGGGAAAAAAGAATAAAATTCCCCAGCAGCAGTAATTAAGAATTGGGCAAGGAAGGGCTTTCCTGGTGGCGCAGTGGTTGAGAGTCCGCCTGCCGATGCAGGGGACGCGGGTTTGTGCCCTGGTCCGGGAGGATCCGACATGCCGTGGAGCGGCTGGGCCCGTGAACCATGGCTGCTGAGCCTGCGCGTCCGGAGCCTGTGCTCCGCAACGGGAGAGGCCACAGCAGTGAGAGGCCTGCGTACCGCAAAAAAAAAAAAAAGAAAAAGAATTGGGCAAGGAATAAGACCTAGGTTTGGGGGCAGAACTGAGGCACACAGCGTGGCTTGGCTTACAGGGCTCTCTTGCTTCCTTGTAGCTGAAATGATGAGTACAAAATCTTATATCTACTCAGGAATATTACAAAACTGCAGAGAAACAAACAGAACTTCTTTTTGTAGTTTTCTCTTTCCCCTTGTTTCACTGAGGAGTGTTGGAAATGGTTGCTAGGGAGGAATATATAAAACTTGGTTAGTCTATTGTGAGAGAAAGTATCCAGTGCCCCTATTGTCCAGGGGAAAAGCCCAACCAATAGTTATCCACCCCGTCCTATCATCCAAATGGGTTAAGAGGCCTTTCCCTCACCAAGGGGGGGGGGGGTGAACATTGATACTCAGAATTTAATAATACCTCAGAACTCACAGTGTACCACAAAAGACAACACTCAGATAAGCATATCTATATACCCTCTGGATAGGAAAAATGAATGGAAAGAAGCCATATTTGTCTTCAAACTGAAATTCAAAAAAATGCAAAATAAGCATCAAATGCAGTACAAAATTAGTTGAGAATGTACTCACACTATACCAGAGAAAACATAGCTGCTCAAGCATGATAAAGATGAAGGGAAATGGCATTGTCAATATAGAAATATTCTGTAAATAATAATAGTAATACTGATAAAGTGAAGTAAAAATTTAAATTTAAAAACGAAGAAAGGAACGTACCATTATAAGGAAAAAAGGCTCGGTCTAGAGGAAAATGTAACTTCAGAAAAAGGAAAACTCACTTTGAATGCTTTGAAAAGGCATGATTTAAGAAAACTTATTCTCAAAAAAGGAAATAAGTTGAGGTAATGTATATAATTAAATTACAGGGAATAGATTCCCTAAAGAAACACATTTGAGAAAAACCTTATCATTAAAGGACTTAAAAATAAATTAGAAACATCAAGGAACTAGAAGTTGAATTATTATTATAGGAAGAAGTTTTAAGATAAGCCCACTGAATACATATTTTAAAACATAAGAAATTAGAGGGAGACTAATAAAATATATATTCCAATATTGGATAGATTATTACCCTGGATTAGAGATTTAAACAAATGGAAGGAACGTAAAATAGGCTCAAAGCTTAAATAAAATAATAAATAATTCCCTGAAATGATTAAATATAGACTTTCAGGTCAAAAAAGAACATCATGATCCAGGAAACTTAGACATTAAATTTTGCAAACCAAAACATTTCTTCTTTACATTATTGAAACGTTAAGGAATATTTTTTTAAATTAATTCTCCAGGTATACAGGAAGAAAAGGGATTTGGGTTGGGGGTTGTTAGAAGTCTAGTCTTTTACTTTCTACTTCTTTACAGCAATATTTTAGACAATGAGTTAACATCTACATATTTTTAAAGAAAAACAAGTGTAGCCCAACTCTTTACAGCCAGTGAAGATGTCATCTATATCTCCACCTCTCTATGTGTATATACATACATCCACTGTATATCTGTATATACATACATACAGTCCTGGAAAATGGTCACATATTAATAATTTTTTTCAGTTTCCAGGGTATGTGTTTTGGGGCAATGTATTTATTTACTTTCTTCCTTGAACTTATCTGTCTCATTTAAAAATACCTCAGTTAGTCTACTTCAACTCTTATAAATCATTCATAAAAACAAATGACTTTTTTTTTTAATTTGTTTATTTATTTATTTTTGGCTGCATTGGGACTTTGTTGCTGCACATGGGCTTTCTCTAGTTGCGGCGAGTGGGGACTACTCTTTGTTGCTGCACACGGGCTTCTCATTGCGGGGGCTTCTCTTGTCCCATAGCATGGGCTCTAGGTGCATAGGCTTCAGTAATTGTGGCTCGCGGGCTCAGCAGTTGTGGCTCGTGGGCCCTAGAGTGCAGGCTCAGTAGTTGTGGCACACGGGCTTAGTTGCTCCGTGGCATGTGTGATCTTCCTGGACCAGGGCTCAAACCCGTGCCCCCTGCATTGGCAGGTGGATTCTTTTTTTTTTTTTTAACATCTTTATTGGAGTATAATTGCTTTACAATGGTGTGTTAGTTTCTGCTTTATAACAAAGTAAATCAGCTATATGTATACATATATCCTCATATCTCCTCCCTTTTGCGTCTCCCTCACACCCTCCCTATCCCACCCCTCTAGGTGGTCACAAAGCACCGAGCTGATCTCCCTATGCTATGTAGCTGCTTCCCGCTAGCTATCTGGCAGGTGTATTCTTAAGCATTGCGCCACCAGGTGGATTCTTAACCACTGTGCCACCAGGGAAGTCCCTTGACTTTTTTCTCTTAAACAAAAATATTTTGTATTTAATGGTAAGCAACTTCAGTATACTTTTGCATCCTAGACTTTTCACTAATTAAACAAACCCATTTCAGTATGTGTAGCATGTCACCATAATTCTTTCTATTTTTATGGTATTTTTTCTTCATCTTATATTCTTTACCATGCCTGGTACGTAGATGTATGTGATAGATGATTGTTGAGTGAATAAATGCATAAATGAATGAATGAATAAAATTATATCTCAACCTTTTCAACAATACATATTTCCCTTTTACTTTGGTCTATTTTGTAGGCTTGAACAAAAGACATGTTTTAAAATAAAACAAATTATATACCTTGAATAAAAAACCTTATCACATGAGCCTTTAAGAAATTATTAATCACAACATTTTCTTATATTTTGGGGATACTCTTTCAAATACATAGTTGGAGACCCTATGATTTCTACCCATCCAAAGACTGGACATTTGGGCATAGTTTTACATAACTGGCCTTCTGATGGCAGGTTAATGGATCAGGTGTTTCATATGCTTATTATACAGTATGATGATATAACTTTATTCTCATTAATAGTCATTCCTAGTTTTCCTAGTTTCATATATTCTAATCTGCACAATTTATGGTCTTGCGAGAGTTATCTGTACATGAAAGTTCCCCTCTAATCAGCGCGAAATCATCATGTATCTTTTCCAGCACTTGCACTGAAGAAAAAAGCCCTGGTTTGAGTACAATAGAGACAATAACAAGGCTCAAAGGTTGAAGACAAAAGATTCTGCAGAAATTAAAGGAAAAGCTGCCAAAGGCCATGACAGCTCTTTTTGTTATTTTTTGGGTTATAATTCATGAAATCAGTTTTCATTTTGAAAGTTCCCTAATTTTCTCCCACTTCAGTCTAAGATATAGCATGCATGAGTACTGAAGACAGACGGCCTCTCAAAATAATTCAGTCAGGTGATATTTGTAATGAAACTGCAGGCTGTCACTTGGATTTCTTAGTACCCTTCGTCATAATCTATCTTTAGCTACAGAAAACTGTTTGTAACAATTCCCTAAGCACAGCTCACCAAACTGGATGCAACAAATTATTTTTGGAATAAGGTATTCTCTCCGATTCCTAGTTATAAATGACTGCTATAGAAAATTTCCATTTCTGTATGGTCCAGCTCCTACATAGCTCTCTTGGAAAGGTATCTCTTTATGCAGGCTCAGGTGTCCTTAGGAAGGGATAGAGGCTGTTATAGTTTCGTTTTTTGGTATTAAAACAAATGCTTTCACACTTTTTGTATTGTTAAGTATGGGGATTCTCAGAAGGAGTGAAGGTGAGGAAATGTGTTCCCAATAAAAACTAGAAGATCCTGAAGAAAATCTTAAAACATCAGTCAGCTGTGGAAGCAATGAGGACTAGAAAAGTAAAATTTATGAAGAAGGAAGATATTTTATGGTGTGAACTAAGGATTCCCATCTCTCTGAAGTCATTCTAATCTTTAGTGTTGGTTTAAAATTGGAGTAGGCCAGACAGAGGGGCCTGTACATATGATTGAATTCCTCAAAGTCTCATAGGATTTATTTAGGAACAAAAGACCCACTTAGGGGAAGGATCCATTGAAATAAGAGAGAAGAGCTGAAAGTTCTCCAAGGAGTGGCAAAGTATCTGAAGATTTCTTGCCACTTTTCCAAGGGGACAGTTGCTGATCTGGACACTAATAGAGGCTGAGAATCCAGAGCCAGGTTCTGCTAGAGGGCTACTAACTGGTGACAGGATAACAAAATAGAACTTGGTTATTTTCCCTGCCTTTCAAATTCATAAGAATTTAAAATAACAAAATATTCATTCTTTTGTGTCTAGCTTTTGCACACCTAGTGTTTTAGAGATCCATTTATATTGTAAACTCTATCAGTAGATTCTTCTTCTTAATATTATTGTGCAATATCACTTTGTATGAAAATACAATTTCTTTATTCTCCTGTTGGACATTTGAATTGTTTCTAGGTTTTGGCTATTGTGAATAAACCTGCTCTCAGCATTATTATACATGTCCTTTTGTGGACATATGCACAGATTTATCTGAGTACATACATATCAAGGAGAGAGGAATTGCTGTATCACACAGTAGGCGGTATTTTATTTCAGTAGATAATGTCAAGGTGTTTTCAAAAATGGCTGTAAAAATGTTTCCCATCTCTAGCAATGTACGAGACTTAAATTTTCTCCACATCTCTACTGTCACTTAATATTGTCACTTTTTATTTAAACATTCTGGTGAGAATGTAATTATAATCTCAGTTTATATTTAATTTGCATTTCTGCAATGAGTAATAATAGTAATGATGTTACTATTAACATCATATCCTTTTCATATTCTTTTTGGGCATTTGAAAAGTGTACATTATTAAGTACCTGATCATTATTTTAAAGTTTGGTTTTTTGTCTTTTCCTTATTACTGTGTAGGATTGTATTATATATTCTTCATATAAACCCCTTTCTTAAAGATTTATTATTTATTTTTTAAAAATTTTTGGCTGCGTTGTGTTTTAGTTGTGGCATGCAGGATCTTTCGTTGTGGCGTGTGGGCTCTTTGTTGTGGTATGCGGGCTTCTCTCTAGTTGCGGCGTGAGGGTTTTCTCTTCTTTAGTTGTGGCGTTGCAGGCTCCAGAGTGCGTGGGCTCTGTAGTTTGCGGCACGCGGGCTCTAGTTGAGGTGCGCGAGTTCAGTAGTTGTGGCGCGGGGGCTTGTTGCCCTGCTGCATGTGGGATCTTAGTTCCCTGACCAGGGATCGAACCCGCCTCCCGTGCATTGTAAGGTGGATTCTTTACCACTGGACCACCAGGGAAGTCCCATATTCCTCATACGAACCCTTTATCAGATACTTGTATTTTGATATCTCTCCCAGTCTGTGGCTTGCCTATTCACTGTTTAATCATGATTTTGAGGAAAAGAAGTTCTTAATTTTAATGAAATTTAGTTTATTATTTTTATATTTGCTATTGTTCTTTCCTGTACAAAAAGTTTTGCCTGCACCCAGGTTATGTAGATATTTTTCCATGTTTTCTTCCAGAAGTTTGACTGTTTTAGTTTTATATTTAGGTCTAAGATCAAACTCAAATTAATTTTTGAGTATGGTATAAGTCTCAAGGTTCATAATTTTTCCATGTGGTTAACCAGTCATTCTAGCATAACTTATAGAGAAGGCCATCCTCTCCCCTACTAATCAGATGACTAAATCAGGTTATTCTGTGTGTGTGGATATATTTCTAGGTGTTCTTTTCTCAATTGATATATATGTCTAACATTGTGCAACTAACTCCTTAGTTAATGTAACCTTACAATGTCTTGAAATTAGGAGTGGAAGACATCTTATATCTGCATTTTTAAAGATTGACTTGGTTTTTCTAGGACTTTTGCATTTTCACATAAATTGTGAAAATTTAGAAGGAAGAAACAATAAATGATCTCATCAAACTAAAACACGAAAAACTTGCTGAGATGTTGACCAGAATGGCATTACATTTATAGATCAATTTTGGGTTACTTGACATTTTAACAATATTGAGCCTTCATTGAACTCTCCAGTAATTTAAGAATTCTTTAGTTTCTCTAAACAATGTTTCATAATTTTCAGTATAGGAGTCTTTCACATCTTTTATTAGAATCATTTTAAGTATGTGTATTTTTGTAGTATTATAAATGATATTTTAAAATTTTCATTTACAAATGTTTGTTGCTGGTATACAAATGCAATCAATTTTTAAAATATTAACTTTAGATTCAGCCAACTTCCTTAATCCATTTGTGAATTATAATGGTTTGTAGATTCTTTAGGTTTTCTGCATACTGCAATATCATCTTGGAATAAAAATACTCTTACCTTCCTTCTCCGTATTAGTTATGTATTACCTCAATAATGCTGTATAGAAAACTGCCTTGAAACTCTCTTGCCTAATAATTATTTAGACTATGAGTTTAAAAATCAGAGATTTAGGCATTTTTTTCCCTCTCATCTTTGCTGAATTAGCTCACGTGACGAGTTGGCTGACTATTTGTGGAGGTGTGTAAGCTATCAGCTGGTGTGCAACTGTTTAGTTCCCTATGTTTCTCACATCCAACCAACAGAATAACTTGGGCAAATTGTCATGTGAAAGTAGAGGTACAAAGGAAAACAAGTTCAATTGTGTAAGCAATGTCTAAACCCCTTGCTTGTGACTTGTTTGCTAATAACCCACTGGACAAAGCATATTGCATATTGCATGGCTGATTGCAGTGTTTAAGGCTGGGTGTACTCTCCTGCCCAGAGTGGCTGAGAACTTGAAAGTTACATGCAAAAGGCACAGATATGAGGAATAGTGAAGAATTTGGGCCATTAATGTAACCTACCACATATTCCAAACCTGATGGTTTATTTATTGATTTATTTATGGCTGTGTTGGGTCTTCGTTTCTGTGCGTGGGCTTTCTCTAGTTGTGGCAAGCGGGGGCCACTCTTCATCACGGTGCGCGGGCCTCTCACTATCACGGCCTCTGTTGTTGCGGAGCACAGGCTCCAGACGCGCAGGCTCAGTAGTTGTGGCTCACGGGCCCAGTTGCTCCGCGGCACATGGGATCTTCCCAGACCAGGGCTCGAACCCGTGTGCCCTGCATTGGCAGGCAGATTCTCAACCACTGTGCCACCAGGGAAGCCCCAAACCTGATAGTTTATATTATTTTTTCTGAGACTGGTTAGGTCATCGATACAATGTTGATAGAAGGATAGATAGTGGACATCCATGTCTAATTTCTATATACTGTGGGAAAGTATTCAGTATTGCATGATTGCATGTAATGTTAGCTGATAATTTTTATAAATGATTTTTTTCATTTTCTAAATTAAATGAAGTTTATTTTAAATTCTAGAATGTATTAATCATGAAAAGGTATTAAATTTTATTGAGATAATTATGTGTCCCGTATTTTTTAATGTAGTGAATTACGTTTATTTTATTAATATTTGAATGTTAACTCTTTCACTCCTGGAATAAATATCACTTTCTCATGATGTTTTATCCTTTACCTATACAGACGGTATAGTTGCAGGAATTTTTTTTTTTTTTGGGTCTATTCTCACGAGAGATATTCACTTATAATTTTCCTTTCATGTAAGTTCCTTGTCAACATTTTATATCTATGTCATTTTGGCCCAAAAATGAATTACAAAGTATTCCCTCTTCTTCTATTCTATGAAAGAATTTGTGTAAGGTTGTTATTACTTCTTACTTAATTATTTAGAGAAATCACCAGGGAGGTCATCTGGGCCTGAAACATTTTGGTAGGAAGCTATGTAGTGTAGATTCAATTTTTTGACAGATATAGGACCATCCAATGTTCTGTCTTTTTGTGTGTCAGCTTTCTTTTATCATGATTTTTGAGGAATTTTTCCATTTTGTCTCTTTTTTTGTGTTTATTAGTATAACTTTTTTTAATTTTACAATCTATAGAGTCTATTAGTGATGTCCCTATTCTTATATTGAGTTTTAGTTTTTATTTGATCATGTAGCCAGGGGGTTATAAATTTTATTAATATTTTCAGAGAACTAAATTTTGCTTTGATGAGATTTTTATTTTATATGTAGAAATATGTACTTCTAATTTTTAGTTTTCTTCCACATATTTTTATTGTTTCTTCCTTCTAAATTCGTTGTTGTTCTGTTTCTAACTTGAGTAGAAGCTTAGACCATTGACTTAAATCTTCATGAATTTTCATATATGCATTTTGAGTAACATGTTTATTTGTATCAGAGACTTAGGTTTGACTGTTTTTTCTAACTTTATCATTAAATTTTCAAAGTTATAACAAAGTAATAAAACAAGAGCCAGTACTTCTACTACAGTTGACATATCCATATCTACCACCTAAAAATTATTAATAATTTATTCTACTCACTTTATTACATCCATTTATATATGAATGTATTTATCATTGCAATTCTTTATTCGTTGATGTATCCATTTTGATTCTGTCAAGTGTTTGACTTTTTAGTTATTTGCGTCTTTAAAGGATATGCAGTTGGATTTTGCTTCTTTAATTTTTCTTACAACATCTGACTTTAAATCAGAGTTATCATACTCTTTTCATATAATTTAATTATTGATATGGTTGTGGGTCAAATCTACCATCTTGCTATTTATTTCATATTGGACCCATCTGTTCTTTTTTCCACCTTTTCCTGCCTTCTTTTGGATTTAGAATTTTGTATTCCATTTTATTTCCATTATTAGTTTCTTAAATATCTCTTTTATGTTTTTATTGTTTGTTCTAAGGTTTGTAATATGCATTGTTAATCTATCACAGCCTATATTAAAATAACGTTTTACTTCCTCATATGTAATTAAGAACCTTAGAGTAGAATATTTCCTTTTCCTCCCTCCCGTCCTTCCTGGAGAATAGTATTAGAAATCAAGATCTAAATGCTAGCTGTACTTGTTGCTATGGGGTGCCATTAATTCTGGGACCTCTCAGCTTAAAAAAACAAGCAAATATGTGTGTTTATACTAATTCATGTATATATATATATACACACATACATGTATATATATAAATGTATCTGTATATAAATATCTTTATACTAAACTAAACATGAGTTTATTCTGATACCTTCAATTCTAATCCATTACTATATGGATCATTTGAGCCTACTCTCCTTCCTTATTTGAAAACTTCCTCTCTAGTAATGAGAAACTTGGCATCCACCATTCACCATCCATTTAGTTATTAGTTCAATTTCAGTATATAGGTATAGCTGTTGGAATCGTTAACCTTAAACTTCTGGGAAACAACTTAATGAACTGGAGTACAGGACTTATGTACAGTTTCTTTTGTCTTTATTTTTACAAATTTCACTCATTACCAGAGTTACTTAAGTTTTATTCCTGCACTCCATTAGGTAAGTCTGCTTTATACATTTGTAATACAGATAGTTTTGTAACATTCTGCATTCCATTTTGGGAGACCCTAATCTTTTAAATGATTTCTTTTTAATTTGCATGTAGTAGGTTTCACTCTTTGTGCTGTAACATGCTTTTTACAAATGTATAGAGTAATTACAGTCATTGCCGATATTATACAAATATATAGTATCATACAGCGTAATTTCACAACCCTAAAATCCTCAGTGATTCACCTATCCATCCATCCTATCCCCTCTGAACTACTGATATTCACTGTTCTTTTACCTTCTATATAGTTCTGCCATTTCCCAAATGTTATAATTTAAATCATACATTGTACAGCTTTTTCAGATTGACTTCTTTCACTTTGCATAATCCATTTAAAATTCATTCATGCCTTTTTTATTTGATAGCTCATTTTTAATTGCTGAATAATATTCCATTGTATGCATATAGCACAGTGTGCTTTACCATTTTCCTCTGAAAGGATATCTTTATTACTTCCAGGGGTTTTTTTTGTGATTATGAATAAAGCTGCTATAAGCATTTACATTTAGGTTTTTGTATAGACATAAGTTTTCACACCAGTTGTACCTGGGAGCATGATCACTGGATCATATAGTAAGACTATGTTGAGCTTTGTAAGAAACTGCTAAACTGTCTTCCAAAGTGGCTGTACTATTTGGAATTCCCACCAGTAATGATTAACAGTTCTTGACACTTCTGCATCCTTGCCAGAAAATGGTAATGTCAGCTCCTAGGATTTTAGTCATTTATATAGGTGTGTAAGTGGTATCTCACTGTTATTTTAATTTGCAATATCCTAGAGAAATAGGAAAATCTTTTCATATGCTTACTTGTCATCTTTATATCTTTTCTGGTGAGGTGTCTGTTTAGATCTTTTGTCCATTTTTTACCTGAGTTGTTTGTTTTATTACTGTTGTGTTTTATTACTTCGTATATTCTGGGTAAAAATCCTTTATCAGATATGTGTTTCCCAAATATTTTCTTGCAGTCTATGGCTTTTAATTCTCGTAACAGTATCTTTTGCACAGAAAAAATTTTTTTTCTAACGTTTTTATTGGAGTATAATTGCTTAACAATGGTCTGTTAGTTTCTGCTGTATAACAAAGTGAATCAGTTATACATATACATATATCCCCATATCCCTTACCTCTTGTGTCTCCCTCCCTCCCACCCTCCCTACTCCCCCTTCTAGCTGGTCACAAAGCACCGAGGTGATCTCCCTGTGCTATGCGACTGATTCCCACTAGCTATCAACTTTACATTTGGTAGTGTATATGTGTCCATGCCACTCTCTCATTTTGTCCCAGCTTACCCTTCCCTCTTCCTGTGTCCTCAAGTCCATTCTCTAGTAGGTCTGCGTCTTTATTCCTGTCTTGCTCCTAGGTTCTTCTTGACCTTTTTTTTTTTTTAGATTCCTTATATGTGCATTAGCATACGGTATTTGTTTTTCTCTTTCTGACTTACTTCACTCTGTACGACAGACTCTAGGTCCATCCACCTCACTACAAATAACTCAATTTCGTTTCTTTTATGGATGAGTAATATTCCATTGTATATATGTGCCACATCTTCTTTATCCATTCATCTGTCGATGGACAGTTAGGTTGCTTCCGCGTCCTGGCTATTGTAAATACAGCTACAATGAAGATTGTGGTACATGACTCTTTTTGAATTATGGTTTTCTCAGGGTATATGCCCAATAGTGGGATTGCTGGGTCGTATGGTAGTTCTATTTTTAGTTATTTAAGGAACCTCCATACTGTTCTCCATAGTGGCTGTATCAATTTACATTCCCACAAACAGTGTATGAGGGTTCGCTTCTCTCCACACCCTCTCCAGCATTTATTGTTTGTTGGTTTTTTGATGATGGCCATTCTGACCAGTGTGAGATGATACCACATTGTAGTTTTGATTTGCATTTCTCTAATGATGAATAATGTTGAGCATTCTTTCATGTGTTTGTTGGCAATCTGTATATCATCTTTGGAGAAATGTCTATTTAGGTCTTCTGTCCATTTTTGGATTGGGTTGTTTGTTTTTTTGATATTGAGCTACATGAGCTGCTTGTAAATATTGGAGATTAATCCTTTGTCAGTTGTTTCATTTGCAAATATTTTCTCCCATTCTGAGGGTTGTCTTTTCATCTTGTTTATAGTTTCCTTTGCTGTGCAAAAGCTTTGAAGTTTCATTAGGTCCCATTTGTTTATTTTTGTTTTTATTTCCATTTCTCTAGGAGGTGGGTCAAAAAGGATCTTGCTGTGATTTATGTCATAGAGTGTTCTGCCTATATTTTCCTCTAAGAATTTGATAGTGTCTGGCCTTAGATTTAGGTCTTTAATCCATTTTGAGTTTATCTTTGTGTATGGTGTTAGGGAGTGCTCTAATTTCATTCTTTTACACATAGCTGTCCAGTGTTCCCAGCACCACTTATTGAAGAGGCTGTCTTTTCTCCATTGTGTATTCTTGCCTCCTTTTTCAAAGATAAGGTGACCATATGTGCGTGGATTTATCTCTAGGCTGTCTATCCTGTTCCATTGATCTATATTTCTGTTTTTGTACCAGTATCATACTGTCTTGATTACTGTAGCTTTGTAGTATAGTCTGAAGTTAGGGAGCCTGATTCTTCCAGCTCTGTTTTTCTTTCTCAAGATTGCTTTGGCTATTCGGGGTCTTTTGTGTTTCCATACCAATTGTGTAATTTTTTGTTCTAGTTCTGTGAAAAATGCCAGTGGTAGTTTGATAGGGATTGCACTGCATCTGTAGATTGCTTTGGGTAGTATAGTCATTTTTGCAATGTTGATTCTTCCAATCCGAGAACATGGTATATCTCTCCATCTATTTGTATCATCTTTAATTTCTTTCCTCAGTGTCTTATGATTTTTTGCATACAGGTCTTTTGTCTCCTTAGGTAGGTTTATTCCTAGGTATTTTATTCTTTTTGTTGAAATGGTAAATGGGAGTGTTTCCTTAATTTCACTTTCACATTTTTCATCATTAGTGTATAGGAATGCAATATATTTCTGTGCATTAATTTTCTATCCTTCTACTTTACCAGATTCAGTGATTGGCTCTAGTAGTTATCTGGTAGCATCTTTAGGATACTCTATGTATAGTATCATGTCATCTGCAAACAGTGATAGCTTTACTTCAGCTTTTCGGATTTGAATTCCTTTTATTTCTTTTTCTTCTCTGATTGCTGGGGCTAAAACTTCCAAAAGTATGTTGACTAATAGTGGTGAGAGTGGGCAGCCTTGTCTTGTTCCTGATCTTAGTGGAAATGCTTTCAGTTTTTCACCATCGAGGACGATGTTGGCTGTCGGTTTGTCATATGTGGCCTTTGTTATGTTGAAGTAAGTTCCCTCTATGCCTACTTCCTGGAGGGTTTTTTATCATAAATTGGTGTTGAATTTTGTCGAAAGTTTTCTCTGCATCTACTGAGATGATCATGTGGTTTTTCTCCTTCAATTTGTTAATATGGTGTATCACATTGATTGATTTGCGTATATTGAAGAATCCTTGCATTCCTGGGATAAACCCCACTTGATCAAGGTGTATGATCCTTTTAACGTGCTGTTGGATTCTGTTTGCTAGTATTTTGTTGAGGATTTTTGCATCTATGTTCATCAGTGATATTGGCCTGTAGTTTTCTTTCTCTGTGAGATCTTTGTCTAGTTTTGGTATCAGGGTGATGGTGGCCTTGTAGAATGAGTTTGGGAGTGTTCCTCCCTCTGCTATATTGTGGAAGAGTTTGAGAAGGATAGATGTTAGCTCTTCTCTAAAAGCTTGATAGAATTCGCCTGTGGAGCCATCTGGTCCTGGGCTTTTGTTTGTTGGAAGACTTTTAATTACAATTTCAATTTCAGTGCTTTTGATTGGTCTGATCATATTTTCTATTTTTTCCTGGTTCAGTCTTGGAAGGTTGTACATTTCTAAGAATTTGTCCATTTTTTTCCAGGTTGTCCAGTTTATTGGCATAGGGTTGCTTGTAGTAATATCTCATGATCCTTTGTATTTCTGTAGTGTCAGTTGTTACTTCCCCTTTTTCATTTCTAATTCTGTTGATTTGAGTCTTCTCCCTTTTTTTCTTGATGAGTCTGGCTAATGCTTTATCAATATTGCTTACTTCTCAAAGAACCAGCTTTTAGTTTTATTGATCTTTGCTATCATTTTCTTCATTTCTTTTTCATTTATTTCTGATCTGATCTTTATGGTTTCTTTCCTTCTGCTAACTTTTGGGTTGTTTTGTTCTTCTTTCTCCAATTGCTTTAGGTCTAAGGTTAGGTTGTTTATTTCATATGTTTCTTGTTTCTTAAGGTAGGATTGTATTGCCGTAAACTTCCCTATTAAAACTGCTTCTGCTGCATCCCATAGGTTTTGGGTCGTCGTATTTTCATTGTCATTTGTTTTTAGGTATTTTTTGATTTCTTCAGTGATCTCTTGGTTATTAAGTAGTGTATTGTTTAGGCTCCATGTGTTTGTGTTTTTTACAGATTTTTTCCTGTAATTGATATCGAGTCTCATAGCGTTGTGGTCAGAAAAGATACTCGATACAATTTCAATTTTCTTAAATTAACCAAAGCTTGACTTGTGACCCAAGATATGATCTATCCTGGAGAATGTTCCATGAGCACTTGAGAAGAAAGTGTATTCTGTTGTTTTTGGATGGAATGTCCGATAAATATCAATTAAGTCCATCTTGTTTAATGTGTCATTTAAAGCTTGTTTTTCCTTGTTTATTTTCATTTTGGATGATCCGTCCATTGGTGAAAGTGGGGTGTTACAGTCCCCTACTATGATTGTGTTACTGTCGATTTCCCCTTTTATGGCTGTTAGTATTTGCCTTATGTATTGAGGTGTTCCTATGTTGGGTGCATAAATATTTACAATTGTTATATCATCTTCTTGGATTGATCCCTTGATCATCATGTAGTGTCTTTCTTGGTCTTTTGTACTAGTCTTTGTTTTAAAATCTATTTTGTCTGATATGATAATTGCTACTCCAGCTTTTTTTTGATTTCCATATGCATGGAATATCTTATTCTATACCCTCACTTTCAGTCTGTATGTGTCCCTAGGTCTGAAGTGGGTCTTTTGTAGACAGCATATATATGGGTCTTGTTTTTGTGTCCATTCAGTGAGCCTGTGTCTTTTGTTTGGAGCATTTAATCCATTTACATTTAAGGTAATTATCAATATGTATGTTCCTATTAACCATTTTCTTAATTGTTTTGGGTTTTTTACTTTCGGTCTTTTCCTTCTCTTGTGTTTCCTGCCTAGAGAAGTTCCTTTAGCATTTGTTGTAAAGCTGGTTTGGTTGTGTTGAATTCTCTTAGCTTTTGCTTGTCTGTAAAGGTTTTAATTTCTCCATCAGATCTGAATGAGATCCTTTCTGGTAGAGTAATCTTGGTTGTAGCTTTTTCCCTTTCATCACTTTAAATATGTCCTGCCACTCCCATCTGGCTTGCAGAATTTCTGCTGAAAGATCAGCTGTTAACCCTATGGGGGATCCCCTTGTATGTTATTTGTTGTTTTTCCCTTGCTGCTTTTAATATGTTTTCTTTGTATTTAATTTTTGACAGTTTGATTAATATGTGTCTTTGCGTACTTCTCCTTGGATTTATCCTGTATGGAACTCTCTGTGCTTCCTGGGCTTGGTTAACTATTTCCTTTCCCATATTAGGGAAGTTTTCAACTATAATCACTTCAAATATCTTCTCAGTCCCTTTCTTTTCCTCTTCTTCTTCTGGGACCCCTATAATTCGAATGTTGGTGCATTTAATAGTGTCCCGGAGATCTCCGAGACTGTCCTCAATTCTTTTCATTCTTTTTTCTTTATTCTGCTCTGCAGTAGTTGTTTCCACTCTTTTATCTTTGGGGTCAGTTATCCGTTCTTCTGCCTCAGTTATTCTGCTACTGATTCCTTCTAGAGAGTTTTTAATTTCATTTATTGTGTTGTTCATGATTGTTTGTTTGCTCTTTAGTTCTTCTAGGTTCCTATTAAATGTTTCTTGTATTTTCTCCATTCTATTTCCAAGATTTTGGATCGTCTTTACTATCATTATTCTGAATTCTTTTTCAGGTAGACTGCCTATTTCCTCTTCATTTTGTTAGGTCTGGTGGGTTTTTACCTTGCTGCTTCATCTGCTGTGTGTTTCTTTGTCTTCTCATTTTGCTTATCTTACTGTGTTTGGGGTCTCCTTTTCGCAGGTTGCAGGTTCTTAGTTCCCGTTGTTATTGGTGTCTGCCCGTAATGGCTAAAATTGGTTCTGTGGGTTGTACAGGCTTCCTGGTAGAGGGGTCTAGTGCCTGTGTTCTGGTGGATGAGACTGGATCTTGTGTTTCTGGTGGGCAGGTCCACATCTTGTGGTGTGTCTTGGGTTGTCTGTGAACTTATTATGATTTTAGACAGCCTCTCTGCTAATGGGTGGGGTTGTGTTCCTGTCTTGCTAGTTGTTTGGCATAGGGTTTCCAGCATTGTAGCTTGCTGGTCGTTGAGTGGAGCTGGGTCTTGGTGTTGAGATGGAGATCTCTGGGAGATTTTCACCGTTTAATATTACGTGGAGCTGGGAGGTCTCTGGTGGACCAGTGTCCTGAACCTGGCTCTCCCACCTCAGAGGCACAGCCCTGATGCCTGGCTGGAGCACCAAGAGCCTGTCATCCACACAGCTCAGAATAAAAGGGAGAAAGAAAGAAAAAATAAAATAGTTATTAAAATAAAAAACAAAAAATAATTATTAAAACAATTTTTTTAAGTAATTAAGAAGAAAGAAAGAAAGAACAGCCAAACCAAAAAACAAATCCACCAATGATAACAAGAGCTAAAAACTATACTAGAAAACAAACAAAGAAACAAAAAAACCGGACAGACAGAACCCTAGGATAAATGGTAAAAGCAAAGCTGTACAGACAAAAACACACACAGAAGCATATGCATACACCCTCACAAAAAGAGAAAAGGGAAATATATATATATATCGTTGCTCCCAAAGTCCACCTCCTCAATTTGGGATGATTCGTTGTCTATTCAGGTATTCCATAGATGCAGGGTACATCAAGTTGACTGTGGAGATTTGATCCGCTGCTCCTGAGGCTGCTGGGAGAGATTTCTTTCTCTTCTTTGTTCGCAGAGCTCCTGGGGTTCAGCTTTGGATTTGGCCCCGCCTCTGTGTGTAGGTTGCCTGAGGGTGTCTGTTCCTGCTCAGATAGGACGGGGTTAAAGCAGCAGCTGATTCAGGGGCTCTGGCTCACTCAGGCTGGGGGGAGGGAGGGGTACGGTTGCGGGGCGAGCCTGCGGCAGCAGAGGCCGGCGTGACGTTACACCAGCCTGAGGCGCGCCGTGTGTTCTCCCGGGGTTGTTGTCCCTGGATCACGGGACCATGGCAGTGGCAGGCTGCACAGCTACCGGGAGGGGAGGTGTGGATAGTGACCTGTGCTCGCACACAGCCTTCTTGGTGGCGGCAGCAGCAGCCTTAGCATCTCATGCCCATCTCTGGGGTCCACGCTTATAGCCGCGGCTCGTGCCCGTCCCTGGAGCTCATTTAACCGGCGCTCTTCATCTTTTCTCCTTGCGCACCAGGAAACAAAGAGGGAAGAAAAAGTCTCTTGCCTCTTCGGCAGCTCCAGACTTTTTCTCGGACTGTCTCCCGGCTAGCCGTGGCGCACTAGCCCACTTCAGGCTGTGTTCATGCAGCCAACCCCAGTACTCTCCTTGGGATCTGAACTCCAAAGCCCGAGCCTCAGCTACCAGCATCCCCGCCCGCCCCGGTGGGTGAGCAGACAAGCATCTCGGGCTGGTGAGTACTGGTCGGCACCGATGTTCTGTGCAGGAAAGTCTCCGCTTGCCCTCCGCATCCCTGTTGGTGCGCTCTCCTCCGTGGCTCCGAAGCTTTCCCCACTCTGCCACCCGCAGTCACCACCCGCAAAGAGGCTTCCTAGTGTGTGGAAACCTTTCCTCCTTCACAGCTCCCTCCCACTGGTGCAGGTCCCGTCCCTATTCTTTTGTCTCTGTTTTTTCTTTTTTCTTTTGCCCTACCCAGGTACGTGGGGAGTTTCTTGCCTTTTCGAAGGTCTGAGGTCTTCTGCCAGCGTGCAATAGGTGTCTGTAGGAGTTGTTCCACATGTAGATGTATTTCTGATGTATTTGTGGGGAGGAAGGTGATCTCCATGTCTTATTCTTCCTTCATCTTGAAGCCAGAAGAATTTTCTTAATTTTAATGAAGTCCAACTTAGCAATTTTTCTTTCATTATGTCATATTTTTGGTGTTGTATTTAAAAACTCATCACCAGATAAAAGGTCACCTAGCTTTTCTCATATTTATTCTTCTACACGTTTTACAGTTTTCTATTTTACATTTATACTTATGATTCATTTTGAGGTAAATTTTTGAAATGTTGTGAGGTCTGTATTTAGGTTATTTTTTCCCACTAGAATATGTAATTATTCTAGCACCACTTATTAAAAAAACTACTTTTTTCTCTCTTGAATTGCCTTTGCTCCTCTGTCAGAGATCAGTCGAATGTATCTGTATGAGTCTATTTCTGGGCTTTCTCTTCTGTTCCACTGACCTAAGTGTCTATTCTTTGTCAGTACCACAGTGTCTTGATTACTGTAGCCTAAGAGTTAGTCTTGAGTTTCGGTACCTTTTCATATAAACTTTACTGCTGGTTTGTCAACATGTATGAAATAACTTACTGACTTTTTGATTGAGGTTGCACTGAATCTATAGATCAAGTTGGGAATAACTGATTTTTTTTTTTTTTTTTTTTTAACGGTACGCGGGCCTCTCACTGTTGTGGCCTCTCCCATTGCAGAGCACAGGCTCCTGACGTGCAGGCTCAGCGGCCGTGGCTCATAGGCCCAGCCGCTCCGTGGCATGTGGGATCTTCCCGGACCGGGGCACGAACCCATGTCCCCTGCATCGGCAGGCGGACCCTCAACCACTGCGCCACCAGGGAAGCCCCAAATAACTGATATTTTAACAATATTAAATCTTTCATTCTATGAACATGGATATTCTCTCCGTTTGTTTAGATCTTTGATTTCTTTCATCACAGTTTTATAGTTTTTCACATATAGATACTGGACATATTTTGTGAAATTTATACCTAAATATTTAATTTTTATGCTATTGTAAATGATACTTCATTAGATTTTTTTTGATGTTCCAATTCCTCACTGCTGGTATGTAGAAAAGCATTTAACTTTTTAATGTTAATCTTGTGTTGTGCAGATTTGTTATACTCACTTATTAGTTTAGGAGTTGGGTGTTTTTTCATTTGTTTATTTTCTACATAGACAGTTATGTCATCTGCAGAGAAAGAGGTTTATTTTTTACTTCCCAATCGATATAACTTTTATTTACTTTTTTTCTTATTGTACTAGCCAGGACTTCAAGTACATTATTGTGAGCATCATTGGCAAATATTGCTTTGTCATATGGCATTGATGAATTCTAGGTGACTCTCACGCTAGTCTGTCTTATTCTTTTTGTTGGTTATTTCCTTTTCAACAGTAGCTTAAGTAAAACATCTTGATATTCTGTGTTTTATTTTACATTTAACTTAAATACTGTACTGTTTTGATTTACAGATACAGTTTTTTTCTCATTTTACGTAAGCTTTTCGTCAATATTTGAATGTATCTCCCATTGCATTTGATGAGTTTTCTACTTCAGACACACCTATTTTCCTTAAGGCTATCTAAATTCCTTTTTAACAGATTCTGTCTGAGTGACTTAATATCTTTGCCTACATCAGATGCAGTTATCTCAATCTTTTCCTCTGTGAAAAGAGCTCAGTTTCAATAGTGACTGTGCTGTTCATTGCTGTTTCTAAATTTGTTTGTCAGTTTGGGATTATTGTTCTTTGGTGACTTTCTGTGTTTTTGGAAATCTGCAATCTCAAATATAGTTTTTAATCTCATGTTTGAAATCTAATATTATTGAATCAAACTTAAATTTTCTAGATTTTGAAGTGATTAGAAGTAACTTTGAATTCATAATGTTTTCTTCAGAGCTGGGCACTTCATCCACCTTTTGCATACTGTGTATACTATGTTCTTTTTTTTCCTATTTCATACCTACGGAGCAGAATTTCTACACCATTCTGTCTTTATATTACTCACGTTTTCACAGCAGCTTTCATAATCTCTTTTCTCTGAAGCAGTCTTGGTAATTTTTATTTCTCTTCCCTTCTTATTGGATATGAAACCATTTCCCCAAAATGAACACTATTTTTGAGTGGTTATTTTGTGTGATATGACCTCCTCTATAGCCTAATGGAGGTGGACTGTGGAGAAATGTTACAGAAAAAGTTGAGCCGAAATGGTAGTACTTATTTTTAGAAATTCTGTACCCTGTTCTTTTTTATAAGGTTTTGTTTAATGTCCTGTACCAGGGATTAGTTCATCTTGTTTGGGAGAAATATCCCATTATTGTGAGGGGGGCATTTGAAGATCTAGATCATTCCACAGTTCTGTGTTTAAATCTAAGGCTTTAGTTTCACCAAGAAGACACAGTCCCATAGTTTACTTCCCCCCTTTTATTTCCCTCCCTCTCTAGTAATTATTTCTTTATGCTATTACATTAAACATATAAAATAGACTGGTTTGGTGAAAATGACACTTGATTGTGAAACCAGAGTTCTGATTTGGACATCTGATTTTGACTCAAACCATGGGACGTATAGCAAATTCTATTCTTTTCTTAAAAATGTTTACACAGGAAGGTGGTAATTGTAAAGTGATTTAAACAATATGATTTCCACAGTTTTTTTAGTTTTACTATCCCATAAGTATGAATTCCTGAACTTACTGAATCAATGGTTAAACATAAGTGTTGAACCTATAAAACTTTACGTAGGTAGAAAATTACAAAAATTACTTCTAAAATTCATATGTATTATCAATTGGGTAGCAAAATCGTAGATATTTAGAGGTATCTAAATAGGTTTGCATACCCTGTAGCAGCCTTAAATATTGGCATTTTATTTATATGGATATGCAAATAAAATTAAGTGGCAAATTGAGGAATTAGCTGATAATTTAGTCTCTCATACTTTGACCTGAAACTGAGATAACAGACATTGGAGGAAATCATAATCTAAGCAAACCACTGATGTTGCATTTTGAGACAAAGTTGATACCTACAAATAAGCAAATAAGTGATTTTTGGTAGAATAGCTGAACAGGTCAAACTATACCTCATATAGATAATTTTGCCCTGATTGACACCTGTACCTCTGTCTTAGAATTTTGCTTCATATTTAAAATGGATTTCTCTTTTGACTAGCTTGCACCTTTAGAGTGATGGGCACTGTGTTGTAAATTAATCCTTCATGCAGTTTCTTTTCATTTAACTTGAAAAATCTCCATATTACTTCACTTTTAGGAATAATAAAAAGATTTTAGGGGATTGCTTTTGCCATGTGGTAATGGCATTTTACAATATTCCCAGTATGATTATGTATGAGTGACTTGAGTGGAAGATTTATTATTAGGAATATTTTCCTTACTTAAAATACTCTTCTTACAGTGAAAGAGTAAGATATGGTTCTATTTGTAAACAACTGAAGCGTAATATCTGCAATACATCATGTAAAGGTATAATCACTGTCAAAGTGCCAAGGTACCATCACAGAAAGTGACTGCTGTAATTGACAGCGATGGTGATCAGGCTCCAGAACCATTTGCTGATTGCATATTCATGATTCCACTTTGTAATATGCTACAGTTACGCTGTGAGTTATTCTAAATGGATGTTTTAACATCACTAGACTGACACTACGTAATCTGAAATTTGAAAGTCTAATCTTTAACACATCTCTTTCTGCTTTGTCTTGAATGTCTATCTCATGAAATGGGAACTTAGCTATTGCCCTGAATAAGAGGTTGCATGTTTATGCCATTGCCACAGTGCAGTCAGATGAATTCAGCCCTTTTTGAATAAAGTCCTTAAACTCTTATCTTTTTACAACTTAAAACATTTCTAGTCAGTTAAAACTAACTTCTAAATGCAATGGTTTTCTTGTCAGCCCTTTTACATGGCCAATTGTTTAGTCTCTCACTTAGAGATACTTATATAGCTGCAGACAATATTTAAATATTATTCCCCCAGTGGAGTCATTGTAGTCTTTTCAATCTGAGTGTCATGTGGCATTTTCCCCCCATGCTGACAAATTGATTGTATAATGTATTGAGAAAAATCTTTATAGTATCCTCAAATAATGTAGAATATTGATTTATAAAATTTAAGTATATCTGCTTTCACATGGAAATTAAATGCAAATAGTCTGTATAGAGGAAAAAATATGATTTGTCCCAATACTGAACTTTTGGTTTAATTTATTTTCCTCATTTTAGTAGGAAAAGCTGACTATATTTATGAAGAGATCTATAAATTGTACCAAAACCTTTTTACTAGGCTGAAGTAGAGGCTAAGAAGAAATGTAGAAAGCCAAGAAAGCATTCAAAGAAAGGAGAACTAAATCCCTTTTGAAAAAATTAGGGCATATTCAAAATTTATTCGTGTTATTGATCTAATTTAAAACAAGGAAGTCAAGACCGATAAATAGATTTTTAAAGAAGAAGGAATTAGAATAGATACATATTTCTGTTCGTTTCAAATTTTGATGTAGTATTTTTTCAGTGTTTTGATTCTCTAAGTAAGAATCTACATATAAATCATACTTTAGTTTTTTAAATAAATATTTTGTTAAAGTACGGTTACATATATAAAAGTATGTAAATATAAAAATATATAAATCAAGAGTGCATGGCTCAGTGAATCTTTATAAAAAGCACACAGCTATAACACTTTGGATTTTAAAATTATTTAATAAAAATTCTCTAACTTTCAAGAAGCTAAGGATACAGGAATATTCTAAGTATGCCTTTTCCAAACTACTTTCCTTAGTATGAGAGTCAAGGAGTAATTGAATAAGACTAAAATTATCTCCAGGGTAATTTTAGAGTAGAAATAACGATAGCTCTCTAGGTCATTTTTCTGTAAGAGACCTGGATTTAAACCAAGCCAATAGGTTTGTCTGTCTGGCAGTTTGGCAAAACCATGTTGGTAGAAGCAATTATGGGTGAGTCATGCTAATCGTAATGAAACTCAAGGGATAATCCTGGAACCCAAATTATAATTTCTACAGTTACAATTAATCTCTGTAATTAGGTAGACATGGCACATCTTAATGTTCATATTTTTCCTTCATAGCTTTATATAGATGCTGCCTTCTAATCTTTATATGTCATATGCACCTGAAGACTGCCATAATTATTTCAAAAACCATGAACTCCATTCTGTATTGGAAGGAGCATTTCTAAAAAGTTATTTGAATCAGAGAAAGATACTTAGAAAAATTCCTCTTAAAGTACAAGTTAATACCATTAGAAGATTTCCCTTACATTTCTTTTTTCATCAAAGACCTATTGTCATATGTTACTCATTTATTAATCCAAGAATCACTTACTACATGCCCTTTATATGTCTAGCTTTGTTTCAGGGACTAAAAGTTTTTTTAAAAAAATGATGACAGAGTAACACCTATCCTTCTCAAACTCTTCCAAAATATAGCAGAGGGAGGAACACTCCCAAACTCATTCTACGAGACCACCATCACCCTGATATCAAAACCTGACAAAGATATCACAAAAAAAGAAAATTACAGGCCAATTTTACTGATGAACGTAGATGCAAAAATTCTCAACAAAACACTAGCAAACTGAGTCCAACAGTACATTAAAAGGATCATACACCTAGATCAACTGAAATGTATCCCAGAGATTTTTCTATATCTGCTAATCAATCAATGTGATATACCACATTAACAAAATGAAGAATAAAAACCATTTGGTCATCACAGTAGGTTCAGAAAAAGCTTTTGACAAAATTCAGCACCCATTTATGATAAAAACTCTCCAGAGGGAGAGTGTATAGAGGGAACATACCTCAATATAATAAAGGCCATATATCACAAACCCACAGCTAACATCATACTCAATGGTAAAAACCTGAAAGCATTCCAAGATTAGGAAAAAGACAAGGATGGCCACTGTTACCAATTTTATTCAACATAGTTTTGCAAGTCCTAGCCACAGCAATCAGAGAAGAAAAACAAATAAAAGGAATCCAAATTGACAAGAAGAAGTAAAACTGTTACTGTTGGCAGATGACATGATACTATACATAGAAAATCCTAAAGACACCACTAGAAAACTATTAGAGCTCATCAATGAATTTGGAAAAGTTGCTGGACACAAAATTAATATACAGAAATCTATTCCATTTTATACACTTACAATGAAATAGCAGATAAAGAAATTAAGGAAATAATCCCACTTACCGTCACATCAAAAAGAATAAAATACTTATGAATAAACCTATCTAAGAAGGCAAAAGACCTGTTCTCAGAAAACTGTAAGACACTGATGAAAGAAATTAAAGATGACACAAACAAATGGAAAGATTCCTAGACTGGAAGAATCAATATTGTTAAAATGACCATACTAGCCAAGGCAATCTAGAGATTTAATGCAATCCCTATCAAAATACCAATGATGGTTTTCAGAGAACTAGAACAAATAATTTTAAAATTTGTATGGAAATGCACACAAAAAAAAACCCTCAAATAGCCAAAACAATCTTGAGAAAGAAGAACAGAGCTGGAGAAATCAGGCTCCCTGACTTTAGACTATAGTACAAAGCTACAGTCATCAAAACAGTATGAGACACATAGAACAATGGAACAGGAAAGAAAGCCCAGAAATAAACCCATGCACGTATGCTCAATTAATAGATTAATCTATTAATCTATGACAAAGGAGGCAAGAATATATAATGTAGAAAAGACAGTCTCTTCAATAAGTGGTGCTGGGAAAACTGGGCAGCTACATGTAAAAGAATGAAATTAGAACATTCTCTAACACCATATGCAAAATAAAACTCAAAACGGATTAAAGACCTAAATGTAAGACCAGATACTATAAAACTCCTAGAGGAAAAGATAAGCAGAACTATCTTTGACATAAATTGAAGCAACATTTTTTTGGATCCCTCCCCTAAAGTAAAGGGAATAAAAGTAAAAACAAACAAATGGGACCTAATTAAAGTTAAAAGCTTTTGCACAGCAAAGGAAACCATCAACAAAATGGAAAGATAACCTACTGAATGGGAGAAAATAGTTGCAAATTGCATGACCAATAAGGGATTAATATCCAACATATATAAACAGTTCACACAACTTAATGTCAAAGAAACAAGCAATCTGATTTCAAAATGGGCAGAAGAACAGAATAGACATTTTTCCAAAGAGGAAAGGCATACGAAAAGATGCTCAACATTGCTAATCATCAGGGAAATGCAAATCAAAACCACAATGAGATATCACCTCACAACTGTCAGAATGGCTATTATCAAAAAGAACACAAATAACAAATGTTGGCAAGGATTTGGAGAAAAGGGAACCCTAGTACACTGTTGGTGGGAATGGCAATTGGTGCAGCCACTGTGGGAAGTAGTATGGAGGTTTCTCAAAAAACTAAAAATAGAACTACCATATAACCTAGCAATTCCACTCCTGAGTATATATCTGAAAAAAACAAAAACACTAATTCAAAAAGATACAGTGCACCCCAATGCTCATAGCAGCATTATTTACAGTTGCCAAGATATGGAAGCAAGCCAAGTGTCCATCAACAAATAAATGGATAAAGAAGATGTGATACACACACACACACACACACACACACACACACACACACACACACACACTAGAATACTAATCAGCCATAAAAAAGAATGAAATTTTGCCATTTGTAACAACACAGATGGACTTGGAGGGCATTATGCTAAGTGAAATAAATCATATAGAGAAAGATAAATACTGTATGATATCATTTATATGTGGAGTCTGAAAAATATAACAAACTAGTGAATATAACATAAGAGAAGGAGACTCACAGATATAGAGAACAAACTAGTAGTTACAAGTGGGAAGGGGGGAGAGGGGCAATATAAGGGTGTGGGAGTGGGAGGTACAAACTATTGGGTGTAATATAGGGTCAAGGATGTATTGTACAACATAGGGAGTATAGCCAATGTTTTGTAGTAACTATAAATGGAAAGGAACCTTTAAAATTGTATAAAAATAAAATATTTTAAAAAATGATAACAGAGGGCTTCCCTGGTGGCACAGTGGTTGAGAGTCCGCCTGCCGATGCAGGGGACACGGGTTCGTGCCCTGGTCTGGGAAGATCCCACATGCCGTGGAGTGGCTGGGCCCCTGAGCCATGGCCTCTGAGCCTGCACGTCCGGAGCCAGTGCTCCGCAGCGGGAGAGGCCACAACGGTGAGAGGCCCGCGTACCGGAAAAAAAAAAAAAAATGATAACATAACTTGACCTTAAAGAGCTTTCAGTCTCTGCAAATGTGTTATAGCAGGGTCCTCAACCCCCAGGCCCTGGACCGGTACCAGACCACAGTCTGTTAGGAACCGGGCCACACAGCAGAAGGTGAGGGGCAGGCGAGCGAGCAAAGCTTCATCTGCCACTCCCCATTGCTCCCCATCGCTCCCCAGCTCTTGCATTACTGCCTGAACCAGCGCTCGCATTACCACCTGAACAGCCCCCACTGACTCCCGCAAAGTGAAAAAATTGTCTCCCACGAAACCGGTCCCTGGTGCCAAAAAGTTTGGGGGCTGCTGTGTTATAGGGCAGTAGATCGCAGATGTCTCCATTTATCTATCTACTCAACAAATAATTATTGAGTTCCCATTGTATGCCAGAAAATTGCAGGAATTTTGGATGAAACATTTAAAAAATAGACAAAACTCTTGTCCTTTTAGAGCTTATATTCTGATGAAGGTGAATGGTGATAAGCAAAATATATAAGTAAGCGTGTGGTCTGGTAGGCTGATCAACTTTTAGCTTCAGTTAATTATCTTACTATATACCAAGCCCTCAGGGTATTCATATAGGCTGTGACTCCTGTCTGATATTAATGTGGCTGATACTCTCACCTACTTCAAAGCTTTGTTCAGATGTTATCTTCTCAATGAGTTCTAGTCTAAGTCTCCATTTAAAGTTGCACCCACCCCTTCCCACTGTGGTAGAGCCCATTATGTTTTCCCAAAATATTTACTTTCACAACTTTAGAAAACTATACACATTTATCCATTCACATGTGCCTCTTTGTAAGAGAAATAAACATTCTTGTCCCAGTGACCTTGACTTTGGCCAGGTGTCTCACTTTGGCAAATAGAATAGGAAAATCCATAATGTATATCACATTCTAGGAAAATCTTTTATATCCACTAAAATATTCAGCTTCTACGCTTTCTCCCTCTGCCATTAGTGTTGTATTTAATCCTGGATTCTGAAATAAAATAATTGGAGAAAAACTATAACAAATTACAGATGTTGTGATCTAATGAAATGTGAGAGAGAATTAAAACTTTACTCTTGTAAATCATATGGTTTACTATAATATAAAGTAGTGTAAGTTGACTGATATAGAAAGTTGTAACTAGAAGTGAGGTTCTGCCATAAGAAAAATTCTACGATACATTGGACCAAATGCAGGCCATGAGGAAGCTCTTGTTGAAGGTTCAAAAGGTGGCACCCATGCTATCCAGTAACAGAACATTTGGTAAATTTCCACCTATTATAATTTAGAAGGTAGATAATAATTTGATGAATGTAGGGCTTTAGGTGATTGCTATCAGCTCATCTGATAGGATGTTTCAAGAAAGAGATATATTCAGAAAAGAATTGATGGGTAGGCAAACATGATGAAAGGGGGAAAAGAATCCTAAAATTTCCACGACTACAGCTTGAAAAGATGCATATCTCATAACCAACAGGTAAGAAAAAAATGAGAAATGCTTTGAGCAACTAAGACAAATTGACTCAACATTGAAGTAAAGATCAAATTAAGAGCATGCCAGTCTTCTTCTTTGCTATAACTTCTGAATAAATTAAGGTAACCCATGATAAATCTTTTCAATTAATTAAAATGGCTTAGTGAAAAAATAATGGTGAGATTCTTTCATAGTATCCTGATAGATTAAAGATAATGGGAATGAAATTTATAGAGTAGTGTATGTCTCAAAATTAATTTTGGGTGTGGCTAACAGCATGTAGAAATAATTGCCATCAAATAGTAAAAAGCTAAAGAATGTTTCAGTGAGTTTTACTACCAAATGAACCATTAGCTTAAAATTAAATTATTGCCAAATATGAAAATAACCCTGGATGCCTAACCAGATTGAAAATTCGTTCAGCCCAATGCAGTGTATATTGTCCTCTTCAGATGTGGCCAAGTAGCATAATGAAAAAGAAATTTTTCCAGAGGATAGAGGAAAGATTCAAGGAGAACAATAGATGCAGGAGTTCATCCAAGGGAGCAGAACTTTTCTTTTCCAAAAAATCCCTACCTCCAGCATACCAGGTTCTTGCAATATCTATCTTGAAGTATTTCATAATTTTTACATACCAGTGATGGCAATGTGCCTCTCATCCTTACTTTTTTTCAAAGAAAGTGTTTGTTGTCATAATCATGTTCTTGTTTCTCCGTTATATGTTGGGGAGGGGGAGAAAACTTTTCATTTTATTCATCTGTCTCTGAACCAAGAAAAGCCATATTTGAAACTTACATAGAAACTATATTAAAATTGTGGACATTAAGGCTGATGCTGTAGCTAGATAAGATTTTCAAGATATCTTTACTAGAGACAGAGTGAATGACTGAATTCAGAAGAGAAGAAACTTAATATCTGCGACCAAGAAGGTAGATTCTAGTATATTAGTGTCCTAGATTAGACTATGAATGAGTATTTCTCCCATTATATACACACCTACTGTGGGAGGATTGCTTTTATGTTACTCCACTTGCTTCAAAAATGGCATTCCTTCTGTCTGGATACTGGAATGAACAAGACATGTGGAGCAGAGCCAGAGTTGGCCCACTACTGCTACAGATCATATGTAACATGAGTTAGAAATATTTTTTCTGTTGCAAACTATTGAGTTTATAAAAGTTGTTTGTTATAACAGTAAGATCTAGCACATCACTTCCCAATTCCAAATTCAGCCTTCACAATTCTTCTTAGCTTGATATTCATCTTATTTTATATTATTTCTTATTGATTTTAAGTTTACCTGACACTTACTACTTTTGAACATGCAATATAATTTACCTATTTATAATGATTGTTGTTAATTTTATACCTATTTTCACCAGATATAAGCCATGAGATGTCAGGAAACTGTCCATCTTTTTCAATGATGTATCTGAAACATTAAGAGGAAATATGCACTCCATAAATATTTGTAGAATGAATGAATCATGCTTTCTTAAAACTTGTGGCAAATAAATGCAAAGGCAAAAAATAAGTTTAAAATCAGGCTCATCTTACAGAGGTAGCTTCTATTAAAAACTAGAATATGATCATATAGTAATTAAATATTACTTACAAATCAATAATCAATATTATTGGTTTATTATTACAGAACATATATCAATGGAACAGAATAAAGAACCCCCAAATAGACCCATATAAAGATGACCAACTGATTTTTTTTTTATTGGGGTGTAGTTGTTTTACAGTGTTGTGTTAGTTTCTACTGTACAGTGAAGTGGAGTTCCCTGTGCTATACAGCAGGTTCTCATTAGTTATTTATTTTATACATATTAGTGTATACATGTCAATCCTAATCTCCCAATTCATCTCACCCCCCTTCCCATCTTGGTGTCCATATGACCAACTGATTTTTGAAAAAGGTACAAAGGCAACTAAATGGAGGAAGATTGCATTTTCAACAAATGGTGCTGGGAAAATTGAACATCCATAGGGAAAGAGAGGAAGAAAGAAAGAAAGAAGTGGAGGGAGAGGGAGGGAGGGAGGAGAGAAAGAAAGGAAGCAAGAGACGGAGGAAAGGAAAAGGAAACAAAAGGAAAGGAAAATAAATCCTTGGCCTAATCCTTGCAATTTATACAAAAAAATAACTCAGAATGAATCACAGATTTAAGTATAAAATATGAAACTATACAATATTTAGAAAAACTAGAAAACTTTCAGGTTCTAGGGCTAGGCAAAGAGCTCTTAAACTTGATACCAAAGCATTACCCACAAAAGGAAAAATTAATAAATTAGATCTCATCAAAATTTAAAGCTTTTGTTCTGCCAAGCGCCTTGTTAAGAGGATACATAGCACGAGCTACAGACTGAAAAAAGATATCTGCAAACCACGTACTGAAAAAAAACCTAGAGTATATAAAAAAAAAAATTCTCAAAACTCAGCAGTAAAAAAACACTCCAAATACAAAGTGGGCAAAAGTCATACACAGATATTTTGTTGAAGATAAAAGGATGGCATATAAGCATTTAAAGGGATGTTCAACATTACCATTAGTGAAATGCATATTAAAACCACAATGGCATAGCTCTACACACCTCATGTTACACTGTTAGAGTACCTTACATTTATTATTATAGAGCTGAAATTCATTCACTCGCTAATAAATGATTTTTGAGTGCTACTTCACACATGCCAGACATTATTCTAGGTGGTGGATGGTATCTGGAATAATGAACAAAATCACTCTCTTTATTGAGCTTGTCTTCTGTTTTTGGATAGAGAAAAACAATAAGAGATAATATAATCTCAGGTAGTGCTAGTAGTTAAGAAGAAAAACAAATGGCAGTTGGATAGAGTTAGGGCAATTGAAATAGTGATTATTGTAGGTAGATATATTACACAAGGCCTATTTAAGGAGGTATTATTATTCAGAGACATAAATAAAGTTGTGTTAGTTTTCTATTATTGCTATTACAAATTTCTATAAATTTAGTGGCTTAGAACAATAGATGATTATTATCTTACAGTTCTGTAGGTCAGATGTCTGACATGGGTCTCATTGGGCTAAAATCAAGGTGTCAGCAGAGCAGAATTACTCTGAAGGTCCTAGAGTCGACTTGACTTCCTTGCCTTTTCCAGATACTAGAAGCCACCCACATTTTTGATACATGGCTCCCTTCCTCCATCTTCAAAGCCAACAAGTCAAGTCTTATCACATCACATTTCTCTGATCTTATTCCATCATCACATCTTTCTCTGATAAACTCTCCATCTCAAAGTCTTTAATCTTAATTACATCTTCAAAATCTCTTTTGCCATGTATGGTAACATATGCATAGGGTCCAGGGATTAGGGCGTGGGCATCTTTTGGGTGTGGGGTGCATTATTTTGCCTACAACAGAAGTGAAGAAGTGTTATATGTAGTGATCTAGGGAAAGAGCATGCAAGGAAGAGAAATTAGGCAAGTGCAAAGACACTGAAGTGGAAATGAGATTGATGTGTTGAGTTTGCAAGACCAGTATGTCTGCAGTGGAGGGAACAAGAGAACAATAATTGATGTCAGTGAATTGAGCAGGGTCCAGAAAAGGTAGGACCTCAAAGCCACAGTAATAGTGCATTTTAGTTTGATTATTATACAAAGTCACAAGAGGGTCTTGGGAAAGATGGTAGCATAATCTCTTCACTTTATTTCCTATGTAGTCACCACTAGAATATGAGAAATTTGAGTGTAGGAACCATATCTGTCCCATTCACCAGTGTACCTCTAATACCTGGTTTAGTTCCTGTCTCAGAATAACCTCACAATGAGCAGTGTTTTGTCAATTCATGAATAAATGACATGTGTTGCCCACAATAAATAAGTAATCAATAAATTTTCCTGTGCCTCACTTCAACCTATCTTCCTATGTTTTAATCCTTCCTCTTCTCCCTCCTTTCCTTCCTTCTTTCCTTCATTTCTTCTACTCTATTAGAAATATGGGTGCTATGAATACTTGAAATCAAATGCCTAGTGAAGTAGAGAATGCCAGTGATGTCTGTGGGATAGAAGCATACTTATCTGAAAATAAGAAAAGATTCATCTTATTGCCAAGAAATCAACTGTAGTCTGATAACGCCTCATGATGCATATCTTACCAGATTAAAGGTTATGACTTGGCCAGAGGAAGTACTGCAGAAACCGGATATAGAAGATCCTTTGCTATTCTTTTGATCTACTGCCATACAATTTGTAAAATCCACACTTAGACTGATTGATTCCTCAGAATTTTCAGTTTTAAAATCAGATGGGGCTATACCCTGTAGCCCTTGTCAGGCTTGTCAAGACAATACACCAAATATGGGGGCAAAGTTACTACTTATTCTTCCTAATTTCTCATAAGCTCTGTCAAAAATAAAGTCTCACTCCATATTCAACTTATACTAATAATCACTGGATGACTGTTATATGCCAATTAGGCTAGGCTCTATCTGCACATATTTCATCTAATTTTCACATCAACCTTATTAATTAAGGAATTAAATCCCTATTTTTCCCATTGCAGAAAATCAGGTGTGAAAAAGTTAACAAAATAAGATGTACAAGTATGTGTATAATAAACTACTGTTTATCTAAGAAAGGGAAGAATGTAAATGTGTGTCTGCATATGAAGGGAGCATTCCATTTTTTTTAAGGGTGATAAACCAAAGCCAAACCAGAAATGGTTTTCTACTAGAGAGAAAATTGTTATATATTAGAGGAGAAATTGGTGGTTGGGCTTAAAAAGAAGTTAGACTTCTCTGAGTTTAATTGATTTGTAGATTCGACTCTGGAACAGTATAAATATTTTGCATAATTTTAAAACAAAATTAAGTGTATACAAGCAATCCATAAAATGAAAGCACAGTGAATTAAATAAGCCTATCTCTCAAGTTGTTGGCATCACCACACAGAGAGAAGTTATTTCAAATGACTTCATGATAGGATAATTCGAATGTACATCTTGAAAATAAAAATATAGAATAAAAATTCTTAAATACTTTCCAGTAATTATAGGTGGTAGTGGTAGTATTATTATTCTGAGACTATTGTGTGTGTAAGAAGGAATAAAATGAATGAATAATTATGTTATTTTGCTTGTTTCTTAGTTTTCTCAGCCTGGAAGAAAGGATATACAGGTTGATGAAATTAACTGAAAGTCTCTACTCCTGAATTTAAAATGGAATTATCAGTGTGAGCTCAGGTTTTAAAAAAGTAACAAGCAAAAAGTTACATATTAGCTCTGTCCAAAGAAAATCAGTGAGACCCAAGCCACTTTTAGCTTCTGGTAAGTGCTTAGTAAATGCAAGCTCTTATTCTCTGTTTGGAGTGTATTTACTAAAATATCTTACTGAGAAAGAGGAGCTAAGATTCAAGCATAACTGGCTTCTAGAAAAACATTATTTATGCTTAAACTCTTTGAGTAAAAGTTCTCTAACACACAGTGCATTAACAATACCAGACAGAAATAGTAATAGAAATGGAAAGAATGGATTCTCCATTACCTGTCTCAGTCAGCTGGGGGGGGGTCAGTGGGGTTTATTCATGAAGGTTTCAACATGAAGAAATGGAACTAGATATCAGGCAAGAAGTATCAGATTGGGGGAAGATTATAAAGAGTCCCATATTATAGTGCTTCTCAAATTTTAATGTGTGTGAGTTACCTGAGGTTCCAATGAAAATAATTACAAATACAAATACAATAATTACAAAAGTGAAGAAGAGCCTGATATTCTGCATGTCTAACAAACTCATAGGTGATAATGCTGACCTTTAAATAGAAAGATTATGTACCATACAAAGAAACATGAATTTTATACAGCGTACCTTATGGAGATGTTACTGAATTCGTATGGGGAAGACTTGTATTTAAAAAATTTTTTTTCATCACTGTGGAGGATGACTTTCCTAACTTCCATACAGAAATGTGTAAAACCAAATAATATATTAGATTTTGAAATATTCATTGCTAATATACATTAGTTATTAGTTATTATTAGCTAGGCTAGTCATTCTTCCTGCATAGTGAATCTTTTAAACATATTCTGAAAAATAAATGAGATAGGCACTCAATGATTATAACTGAAATTTCATAATTTTCAAATTGATTCACACCTTTGTACGTTTTTTTTGTTGTTGCCAATAAGCATGATTGGATGATTCCCTGCATTGATAGAGGCCTAGTATTTGCTATCCAAATGGGACAAATTTAGGTTTTTGAAGGAAAAGAAGACCGTTGTGCCTGCCAAATGGCTTAAACATAGCAAGCAGAGACTTAATCACTCAGCAGGGTCTCCATCCAATAACTCTGCCTGCTGGATGTGTGTGTGTCCTGCACTTTAAAGGAGCCAAATTTGAACAAGGGCCCTTGAGATTCATAATCAGTAACTCCTTCAGCCTTTACAAAGCTATGCACCATTTGGTTCAAAAGCATAGTAGTAGCACAGTTGTAACAGAACAGGGATGCTTCTTGTCCTCAAAAGATGGTAAGTCAAAGAAATGTGTATTAATTATTATTGGCAAACATATAGGGCCTCTCATTAAGACCTAAAAGGAACATCGGATATACATTACTGCTGCCATTTACAAATTAGTCTCTTGAAGTACAGATGAAAATATTTGCTCCAAATTATAGATGTTAACATGGAGGGTTGCATACAAAAAATTACTCTTTACACTTCCAGAAATCTACCTTCTTTGAGGATAGGAGTAACACTTTGATTTCTCCTGTGATACAGATTTTTAATTCCAAATGCTTAATGAATATTTATTCTTCAATGTCTCTTAAACACATTCATGTTCTCATGCTTTCATGACTTGAATTTGACTTGTTAAACTTCTCATTACACAAAACCAAACATGTTCCCCTTTTTTCACATTCTTCCTCTGATTGTAACGTAAAGTGCATCCAGCTACCCAAAGCCAGAAAACTCACAGTATCCCTGACCTGCAAATGTATGGATCTGATCTTAACTGGCATATAAATTGGAAAACTGAATTAATGCATATACCTCCACACAGTTTCTACGTTGAACTCTGGATGACGTAAGTGGGGGACTGATCAGAATAGCAGGCAAATTTTTTAAAACAGAAGTGATTTTTGAAATGTAGCCCACAGAGTTGAGTTGGACATTGTGGCCTGAACCTAACCATGTCAAGTGCCTGCTGAAATATCAATATTATCCTCTGAATTCAAACAGGACCCATAGTCTTATATTATTCAGAAAGTCTAGGATACAATTCAAAATTACTTAGCATATAGAAAATCATGAAAATCTCAACCTAAATAGCAAAAAATAATCAACAGATGCCAAGGACAATATTATACATATGTTGGAATTATCTAACAAAGACATTAAAGCAGCTATTTTAAAAATGCTGACTGAGCAACCATGAACACCCTTGAAACATTTAAAATAAAACATGTAACTGCAAAAGTATAGAAGATATAAAGAAGAACCAAATGGAAAGTCAATAACTAAAAAATACACAACCAAAAAATTTTAAAAACTCAGAAGGATTCAGTAGCAAAATGAAGATGATAGTCTGTGACTTTGAAGATAGATTAATAAAAATTATCCAATCTAAACGAGAGAAAATTAATGATCTTTAAAAATGAACAGAGTCTCAGGGAAATGTTGAGCAATAATAATAAGACTAAAATTTGTGCCATCGGCATGCCAGAAGGAGAGAAAAAGAGAATTATGCTAAAAACCTTTTGAAGAATAATAGTTGAAAACTTCCCAAATATGGCAAAAGCCTATACATTCAGTCGGCTGAGAGAACCCTAAACAGGATAAATCCAAAGAAATTCATGCCTGAACATATCATTATCAAAATATTGAAGATACACAATGAAGAAAAATATCTTTAAAGCATCCAGAAAAATGACATAGTACCAACAGGGGAACAATGATTCAAATAACAGCAGATATCTCAGGGAGACTAAAAGGAAGTGGTACAAAGTTTTTAAAGTATTGGAAGAAAAGGACTGTTACGCCATAATTTTATATCCAGTGAAATATCCTTCAGGAATGAAGGTGAAATAATATTCTCATATGAAGGACAACTAAGATAATTTGTAGTTATTACACCTGTTCAGAAACAATTGATAAAGGAAAATCTTTAGACAGTAGGGCAATGATACCAGAAGGACACATGGAAAATCAGGAATGAAGAGCAACAGAATAAAAAAAAATAACCGGATAAATTTAATAACATATTTTCCTTTTGAGTTCTTTAAATTCATTTGACAGTTGAAAGCAAAATGTATGGCATTATCTGATGGGGCTTTCCACATATGTAGTCATAACATATACGACAAGTACACCATTATGTGGGAAGGGCAAGGGAATTTATTTGGTGCTAAGCATCTGCATACCAATTGAAGTGGTATAATATGGATTCTAATTAGATTGTGAAAGATAAGTATGCATTTTAAATTCCTAGAGAAACAATCAAGGAGACAAATAGAATGGGGAACAGGAGGCAGAAGGCATCATTTCTATCTGTAACATTTTATTATAAGTAAAGTAAGTACGGCGAAATATTAACATGTATTATACCTTGGAAGTGGGTACATGGGTGTCTATCATCCCCTGTAACTTTTTATGCTTAAAATATCTTATAATATGTATTAATTTAAAAATAAATACAGAAAGGAGTTATATGATTATTTTCCAGTGTGAAATCAAGATGAAATTGTCATTTTACTTAAAATATTAAAGGATCTGGTTCTAGAAATAGCATATAGACTGTTAGCTTGCAGTTGTAAAATTCAGCCTGTTAGATGTTCATTTCTTCTAAAATAAAAAGCATTAACATTTTTCTGATTATAAATATAATACATATCTATCATAGGAAAAAATGAATATACCAGAAAAGTGTAAAGAAGAAAACAGTAAATTATCAAATCTAGTCCTACCGTCTAAAAGAGTGTAAATCTCATTTTATACTTTAGCAAATTTCCTTCCAGTGTTTTTTCAATATTTGCTTATATAATTGATATCACTGTAATAAGCATTTCTGTGTTTGCGGTTTTAGCTCAACTTTTAAGTCAGTTCTTATCCTCTCCTCATAATTTAAATTATTTGTAATCAAGAAATAAAAAGAAATCAGATGTTACAAAAAATAGGAATCATGGATTGATTTTAGGTGGCAAATTTTAATTTCCAAAATTATAATTTATGTAAAGAAACTTCTCTTTCAAAGCCACAGAATCTTTAATAACATATGAATCATTTGAAGTCTTACCTAGGCAATGTTTGATATCCTGTGCTCTTGCTATCAATCCACGACTTCCTTCACATCAAGGTTTGGGGCATTTAAGTGACAGCCCATCAACTTTCAATAGTGTTTCGAGTACTTTCTGCCTTGGAGATACTTTTTTAAATGTGCAGCTTGAATATACACTGGAAACCTACTTTTTTTTGCCAAACAAGAAGTATGACCTTTAAAATTCAGCAAAATAAATCACACATAGTATTACAGAGAGTATTTTTCTATTAACAAAAGTATGTAAGAAATTGTGTACTTCTCCAAGTTCTTTCCTTCAGGCCTCTATACCATTAAATGGTTACAATATTTAAAAATAAAGTTGTCATCACCACTGGACAAGAAAAAATGAAGAAGGGGTAAATACATCAGATGAAGTTTGAATGGGCCCTATATCATGAAAAAGAACACGCTCCTTTCTGGAAATCCATCACAAATGAACAATTCTTAAACAAACTAGAGAAGCAGTAACTGCAGTAGAAAGAGAATTTACCATAGTGGATAACTGCATATCTTCTGAAGGCAGAATGCTTAGGATAGAATAAGGGTTGAGTAATTAAATAATTGTAATTTTGCATGAGTTAGTTAAACTCTGAGTCTTTATTTCCTTTTCTGTAAAGTGGGGATACATCTTAGATTATGTTCAGAATTAAATAAGTTAATATACATAAGTATACATAATGTACATAAACTTCTAGGACAGCATCTGGCTAGAGTGAGCATTATGTAATGTTTGGTGTGGTGGTAGTACTAGTAGTTGTAATATATGGAATTTGGACATGAGAATCAGACAAACACAGTCACAAATCCTTGCTCTTCTGTGTACTAGTGTGAGCTCCACAGAACATTATGTAAACACTCTGAACCTGTTTTCCTAACTTTTTTTTTTTTAACATACACATGTATCTATTCTTTTTCAAATTCTTTTCCCACTTAGGTTGTTACATAATATTGAGCAGAGTTCCCTGTGCTATACCGTAGGTCCTTGCTGGTTATCCATTTTAAATATAGCAGTGTATACATGTCAATCCCAAACTCCGTAACTATCTCTTCCTTCATTATCTAAGTCTGAGTCTGTTTCTGTCTTGTAAATAAGTTCATTTGTATCACATTTTTTGAGATTCCACATATAAGCAATATCATATGATATTTCTCTTTCTCTGTCTGACTTACTTCACTCAGTAGGACAATCTCTAGGTCCATCCACATGGCTGCGAATGGCATTATTTCATTCTTTTTAGTGACTGAGTAATATTCCATTGTATATATGTACCACATCTTCTTTATCCGTTCCTCTGTCAATGGACATTTAGGTTGTTTCCATGCCTTGGCTATTGTAAGCAGTGCTGCAATGAACATTGGGGTGCATGTGTCCTGTTGGACCATGTTTTTCTCCAGATATATGCCCAAGAGTGGGATTGCAGGATCATAGGGTAGCTCTATTTTTAGTTTTCTAAGGAACCTCCATACTGTTCTCCGTAGTGGTTGTACCACTTTACTTTCCCATCAACAGTGTAGCAGGGTTCCCTTCTCTCCACATCCTCTCCAGCATTTACTGTTTGTGGATTTTTTGATGATGGCCACACTGACTGGTGTGAAATGATGCCTCATTGTAGTTTCGATTTGCATTTCTCTAATAATTAGTGATAATGAGCATCTTTTCATGTGCCTCTTGGCCATCAGTATGTCTTCTTTGGGGAAATGTCTATTTAGGTCTTCTGTCCATTTTTTGACTGGGTTGTTTGTTTTGATGATATTAAGCCGCATGAGCTGTTTGTAAATTCTGGAGACTAATCCTTTGTCATTCACATCGTTTGCAAATATTTTCTCCCATTCTGTGGGTTGTCTTTTTGTTTTGTTTATGGTTTCCTTTGCCTAACTTTAAAATGACTAATATCATGCCTATTGATAATTTGCAATTATTGAATGAGAAAATACATGATAAATGCTTGACACATAGAAAACTGTAACTACTGTTATTATCATCACCATCACCATTATAATTATTATTAATCAGCAAGAAGTTTATGCCAAAACTAAAAGACAGATGTAATTTTCTAAAGAAGATTAGAGATTAAAGAGAAAATCGGTAAATTGCACAAAAATCACAAAATAATTTAATGTACTTTCCTTTAAGAATAAAACTGTGCTAGTAGCGTATTTTCTCCTGAAATGTTCAGAAACATACACTGTAAAATTAAGTTTAGCTATAGAACTTGCATAATAAAATTTACCTTATACATTGTCCTACAGAAATTTAAAATATATCTAATTCTATGCAGAGAGAGCATAAACTGATAGACTAGACCTCCTATTCAAAGTGGTGTGCTGAGGATTTATGTTAGTGAGAGCATTCAGCCTTAGCAGCTGATTTTATCTCTAATTCACAGAAAATTTTATTAGCATCATGGCACAATAAAAAGAGAATTGTATTGTAATCAGTAGCCCTAGGTTTTAGTGTTGATTTTTTTAAAACTGATCTGAACTTGAGCAGCGACGTAACTCTTTTAAACTCCAGTTTACTATGGTAATAGTACTTATTTTATAACACAATGGAGAAGATATAGCTTAATAACATAGGAAAATACTTCGGATATCTTAATTATTCAAAATAGACATTTATGTATGTATGCATCCATTCATTTATTCATTCCACACTTTTAACTTTTGCCTTGTTCTGTAGTGAGCTTAGAACAGCCTATAGGAATTAAAACTACAAATAAGATATCAAGTTTGTGGAAATAAAAACAGGTCTTAAGCACTTATGTAAATCATATAGCTGAGTCACATATTTTGCTCTCAGTTTCCTGAAAGTCGAAGTGAAAAAGAGAAGCAAGGGAAGCATTTTTAGCTACATGGTTCTAATTAGTCATTCAAAGAACTATATCATTTTGTTTTCTTGCAGTGAGCTCTAAAATTTTTTTGTCTTTCTCTTTTTCTTTTTTTTAAAATTTTTTTACAAAGCCCATCAAAAAGGGTACGATCACCTGACAAAGGACAACAAGAAGGCATCTTATAGTAACTCTCTAAGAAATCGAACATCTCACTAAAGTGCAAATTATTGAAGGAAGTTCTGCAGGGTTCTGACACTAGATGGTCCAGCCTTTACTGTTTAGTTGGTATGGCTTGATCCAATAATGAATCATAATTATCTAGAGAGATAGCTGACCTACATGTTCTTAAAAAAATCCTCACAATTATCACTTTTCTGATGAGGCATTCAATAAGAACTGGACCACAGACACTTTGAGGATTGTTACCTGGAATAGGCATTAATACCTAGAGTACAGAAAGTCTGATTTGTTGTATTAGAAAATCCTACAAGACTTCTAATCTGATTAAATATGTAACTTAAAAGCAATGAGTAATTTTATAAACTACAAACAAAACAAACATCAAATTTATCCAGGCCTTGAAGGCATCTTCTGTTGGAAAACCAGAGTATATACAATACAGTTGGTTATTGGGAGACTAACTTATTACATAATTATATACATAGACATCTATCTATCTATCTACCTATATATCTATCTATCTATCTGTCTTCATACTATACTACCAACAAATCACTCTTGTTGCACACATTAATTCTGGGCATACCACTGAAAACAAAAGAAGATGCCTGGTGCTTTAGAAAAAAATAGCACTGGAGAAGGAAACAGGAAAGCCAGGTTAGAGTTCTTCATCTTCTGTAAGTATCTGTGTGACTTTGGATAAGTCACTTATTTTAACCTTAGTTTCTTCATCAAAAAATTAAGATTTTGGATTATATCACACCTAAGATTTTTGTAGGTCCAATATTCAATGAGTTAATAATCCCATAAACACTTAACATATGCATGAATTCATAAATTTGGTTGAGGGCAAGGGGAAGAAATTAGATGATTATATATTTAGAAAATGGTATAATTTGAAAACAAAGTGTTTAAGGGACTTCCCTAAGATCTTAGTAAAGAAGCCAGTTTGAGTTTTTTGGGTTTTTTAAAAGAATATTGTATGAATGCAATCTTGTGGTTGTGACTAAAGATACAAAAATCATAATCAAGAATTATGATATTCATAATTTATATTTATAGTCAGTGTAGGACAGCTATTTCAATTGTTTTGAGCGTAGTAGTTGATGAAGTCAAGGTTGCGGGTTCAATCTAAACATAATCTAGCTAGTTTCAAAAAGAATAAGTTTTCTCTCTGCCTGTTGATGGTCCTTGATTTAAGGGCAGCCACTGTGGAAGCCACACAGAGACTTGACAAGATGTGAAGAAATCAAGCCATTTCAGGTCAGAACAAATAGTATGTGGATATCAGTGGTTCCACACTAGTGATATTACTACCTGCATATCAAGGGATATTTAGGTACTCTGAAGAAACGTCTAAGAGACAATTATATGAAAGTTTGTAAAGAAGTAATTTCAAATGAAATATTTGGAGAAAACATACTCTGTGACAGAATGCAAAAAAACTGGCCACAAGTTCCTCTCAGTTTTGAATGCATCCCCATTTGCAGTGTGACTTTGTTGTTTTTCCTGTAAAGCTATGGAATCTTTTCGTCTGCCTTTTGAATCTGGGCTTTATTATGTGACTTGACTTTGGTTAATGGGACATTAACAAAACTGACACCAAGAGAAGCTTAAAAAGGTCTTGTGCATTGGGGCTATTCTCAGTTGCTGTTTGGAACCTCTGAGCCAGGTAAAGACCCAGGGCCAGCCTAGTAAGTACTGGAGATAAATGCCAAGTTGTTCCCATTGCCCTAGGTAACTACAACTCAAGCCCTTTAGAATAAACCAAATAGTATTTCAACAACTCTGTGAAAGAAAATACAGGAATCAAATACAAGCACTTAGTACGGTTACTGGTTAGGGATGTTTGATAATTTGAGAACTGTAAAAACAGAAACACCTGTATTAAAATGTGTATTAATTATCTTGCTCTAATTTTTATTTTAACTAGGGGCATATCCTTTATCAAACAAAGGAAAGGAGATATTTTAGGGACACAATCAAGTAATTAATCAACTAATTAGTCTTAACCATTTTTGTTGTAATTTCAGCCACTTAGGCAAGTCACTTAATATTCTATGCCTCACCTGCTAACTGATCTCCCATCCATTTATCTTGACCTTAAATTCATAATACACAAGAGTTCTACTTAAAACCCAAATCTGATCATGATAATCTGGTTTTAAAAAAATCTGGCTTCTTATTGTATACAGCATAGGTTTGAATTTTTGTTTTAGTTTCACAAGTCTTTGATTAAGTAAAATATTAGGTGTCAATGTAGATAAATATCAGTAAATAGAAACTGAGCTGCTCTAGTTGAAAAAGAGGTGGGGCCAGAACACAATTCACTAGTTTGCTGATGTACTTGGAGAGGTTTTTACAGGGACAATTTGAAAATTATTTGTATAGAGATTAAATTTCAAGTTCTTTAATATGGCAATGACTTTTTAAAGCTCCTTGGTAGGTAGCCTCATCTTTAGCAACTTTCTGTCTTGCAATTTATATTTCAGTAATGCCAAAGCACTTGTAGCTCCTGAAAGGTAGCATGTCCTTTCATACTTCCCTATCTCTACTTTTTCTTTATTGATTCATCCACCTGGATATCCTTTCTCCTCTTTGGAGTAGTTTCTATTTGTCTTTTAAAATCCACTATGAGTGTAATCTCCTAAGAATTTTTTCCTAACTCTAGATGGCATACCTATGTGCTTACATGCACCCCTATAAATCTGAGCTACAACTGTCACAAGGTTTTTGAGTTATCTTTTTACTCATTTGTCCATAAGAGCAGGGCTGTATGCTTTGGATTCTCAGTGAGTGTCATATTTAGATGATCTACAGATGTTTGAGAAGTCAACTCTGAGTTAGCACAGGGCAAGGCTTGTGCTTATCACTCAAGCACAAGTGATCTGAGAAGTTTGGGGAGTGAAATCTCATTGCAAAATATTTACTTTCCTTGCTCCATCCAAACTCTCATTCTGAAGCACACATTTCCAGGATTCATTCTTTTGATAATCAAAGTTTCATTGTTCTATAAGAGTCCATTATGCCACTGGAAGGAGGAATGCTTTACTTATCTGCTAATTTTTTTTTTTTTGCGGTACGTGGGCCTCTCACTGTTGTGGCCTCTCCCGTTGCGGAGCACAGGCTCCGGACGTGCAGGCTCAGCGGCCATGGCTCACGGGCCCAGCCGCTCCGCGGCATGTGGGATCTTCCCGGACCGGGGCACGAACCCGTGTCCCCTGCATCGGCAGGCGGACTCTCAACCACTGCACCACCAGGGAAGCCCTATCTGCTAATATTTTATGTGAATTAGTTTACCAGAAATTTTTGAATATATCAAGATCAAGCTGGAATGACATAAATAGATGGGAGGAGGAATTAAAGGACTGCAAGAAGTATATATTCCAAAGACAAATGACTTATTATTTGATATTAATATGCAGTTAGAAATGGAAAAATCTAGTGGTTATCCCATACGTATCAGTCTTACCATAAAATAGTTAAAGAGTGAGAGTTTGCATATCTGAAGCCACGGGTGATTCGAAATTATGTTACATAGACAGTATCATGGCAAGCATGTTTCATCCTATGGGATAGAGAAGAAAATTCATTTTCAGCATGAAATTTAGAAGTTATGATTTTGCAAAAGGGAGAACTATTTTAAGATCCTCCTCCCTTACCCCAGGTATGGCCAAGGACACTGAATGTGAAATGTATGTGCAGCATATGCTCAAAGATGCCTCAGTTATATAAGAGGAGAAACTGATATTTTTGAAGTTCATTTTGGAGAAAGCAGACCTCACTGGTAGATGAACCCTCTGTTAGTTAAAATAAAAACTTGGAATTATTGCAGAAAGATAAAATTTTTAGTAGATTTGAGAGCCTTAATGTACTGAACTAATTCTCCAACTGTAAACTTCTGTGATACTGGAGTATCCTGAAACTCAGTGAAGAAATATGTTAGAATCTGAATAATATAATCATAAGATAAATTAGAAATATATTGAAAATGAATTAATTCCCCTAGCTACACCTACCTAAGGGGTTTCTCCAATTTCTTGGAAAGAACAGTAGGAAATTCATATTTTATTGCATCTTATATTTATAGATTTTCATGAAGTATTGAGCCATATGTTGTGTCATTCAATATTTTGAGCCCAATTATCTCAGTCACATCTTTTGTTGTTTTCATAATGTCCTAAATTAAAGAACTATATAGAACAGTGGTTCTCAACTCTAACTATATATTAGAATCACCTGGGGAATGTTTAGAACTCACTAATGCCTGCGCCAAAATGCTCCCAGTGATTCTAATGTGCAGCCGTGGCTGCATTGATGTAGAGGGATTCCTAGACAAGGTAGACTTAATTTAATTGCAGTTGTAAGATTCAGGCCCTAGAATAAACAGACCATATAAACTTACAGTATTAGGCCTTGAAAGGTCTTATTTTTTATCTACGTGCTTTTTAAGTTGCTGGTAGGGCTGGTAACCTTCAAGACATTAAAACTATGATCACAGAGCACCTAGCTAGATTCAACTAGCTGTGTTTCTCCCCCAACAGGGATTGTAAATGACACAGGATGTGACAAATGGAATTTATAATTAAACAGTTTAGTCTTCACAGGAAAGAAAACAGAATTAAATTATATTAGAGCAGATAGTACTAAATAATGATTTTCAAGAAATCAGTTTTTACTTGAAAAACAGGAGAGGCAGGATATTGGAATGGATAATTGCTAAGCATGCAATGTTAGAGTATATAGAAGAATCTAAGTAATATAAAGTGATAAGAAAACAAGACAATAAATAGCATGACAAATTTAACCTTAAGCACAAATTCACTTACAACACACTATAATGCAGACTTAGCAATAGCCTAGTATATGATCTAATACCATAGATTTAAATCTAAGGCTCGGGGAGGACACAGATGATCCTCCCTGAAAAACCCACTGAATTTTCCCTTATCTCTTTAGAACCTATGTATTAGAACGCGTTAGATATTCATATTAAATAAATGTAAAGACTTCCACATGGTGGCAGTAAGTAGCTGTTACATTTAAGGGAAAGAACTGGCAAATGCTTTGTATCTCCCTGCACTGAAATCTCTGCTTTACCAAGATGGGTCTGTGATAAGAATAAATATCTTAGGGAATTCAAAGTGATTGTGAAAAACCCATCTTTAAGTTGCCTCTGGGACCTATGTATTAGAACACACATGGTACAACTCTGATTATATAGCAAGACCAATAACATCTGGCATCCACAATCACAAAGGACATCAAGGATTTTACTCTTTTTGACTCTGCCTACCTCTCCAGTTGTGCTACTTGCCAATTCCATAAATAGCACTTGTGCTATAGTTCACTCTTTACTGTGCCTTGCCTTACCTTTGTGCCTCTTGTTAAGTTTTCCCTCTATGACTAAATACTACTCTTCATTCAGAAAGCCCATAAGGGATCCCTTTCCTCACATTCTCAATGAGGTATTCTTTTTATGAGTATCTGCCTGATCAAATACATAACTCTAGCCTCATGTTGATTATTCAGTATTCTGGTTATTTGATTCTCTGTTACAGTAAAAGCTTGACTAGGATTTTTCATCTCTGAGATATCTTAGCACACATCAAAGTCTTGACACATAAAACTGCCCAATTCAACAGCCATAATATAGATTTGATTTTACCTGTTATTGCTTCCAGTAATTGTTTTCATCATGACACTTCTAACAATTATAATTACATAGTTTTCACATCATTTCTTTTTTTTAATTGGAGTATAATTGCTTTACAATGTTGTGTTAGTTTCTGCTGTACAATGAAGTGAATCAGCTGTATGTATACATATATCCCCTCCCTCTTGGATCTCCCCCCACCCCCTCCCCCATTCCACCCATCTAGGTCATCACAGAGCACTGAGCTGAGCTCCCTGTGCTGTACCGCAGGTTCCCACTAGCTATCTGTTTTACAGATGGTACTGTATATATGTCCATCCTAATCTCCCAGTTTATCCCACCCTCCCCTTTCCCCCAACTTTTGGCCAAATTTTAGCCTTTGTGAGGATGAACACCATGCTTGTTTTACTCATTGTTCTATCACCAACCCCTACCACAGTTCTTGATACATAGGAAACATATGTTTGCTATATGTCAGGCATTTATTTTTTGTTAAATGATTTAATTAATTAATTAAAATATATAAATTAAGGAATGAAGAGGCAATATAAAAGATAAAGTTGACTAGGTGAGTATCTGATAATCTAATAAAATAAGTATAAACTACTTCAAATAATTGATAAGTTTTATTTCAGAATCAGGTAGGTCATCATTTTCTGCCTCTTATACTTTAATTATCCTTTATTAAGTACATTCATTATGACTTTTCTGAGTCCCTAGAGGATGTATAAATCCCTGAAGATCATGCATATTTTCAGTGGGGTAAAAATGATCAACAGCTTGTTTGATTAATTTTGAGTGGGCCTGATCCTATCATACCTAAAATTCAGTTCATTGTTTTCAACAAAAGCTTACTTAGGCATGAAAATAGATAAATTGACAATAAATTTTTGCAGCTATCTACATTCCCATATTCATTTGGGTAAGCAGAATAAATATGTTTCTTGAACTGGAAAAAACTAAGAATATGGTTACCTAGTTAATTAATACTACACCATTTATTTTAGTAATTATACATAAAGGCTTTTTTATTGAGGTATAATTGACATATAACATTATATTAGTTTCAGGTGTACAACATAATGATATGATATTTGTATGTACTGTGAAATGATTACCACAATGAGTCTAGTTAACATCCTTCACCATACACAGTACGAAAATTTTTTTCTTATGATATTTGAAGAATTCCTCTCTCAGGAACTTTCAAATACATAACATAGTATTAATATTAACTAGGGTAACCATGCTGTATATTATATCCCCATGACTTTTTTATTTTAAAACTGGAAATTTGTACCTCTTGATCCCCTTCATCCATTTGGCCCACCTCCAGCCCCCACTGCTGGTAACCACTATCTGTTCTCTGTATCTATGAGTTCATTTTTGTTGTTGTTGTTTAGATTCCACATATAAATGAGATCATACAGTATCTGTCTTTCTCTGACTTATTTAGATTAGTATAATGCCCTCAAGATCCATCCATGTTGTTACAAGTGTTGAGATTTCATTTTTTTAATGGCTGAATAATATTCCATTGTATACATATGCCACATATTCTTTATCCATTCATCCATTGATGTACACTTAGGTTGTTTCCATATAAATTCTTTTGTATTCAAGACTTCATACTTATTTCATCTTAGGCATTGTCATAGATAGTTGAAACGGGATATTTGGTGTACAGATTGCAGAGTGACACTGCTTTATCAGCAGAAAAGGTACTGAGCCAGAGGAAGGGGATTCAAAGAGAATCTTGGAGGAATATGGGTAATGATGGCATACAATGATAGCATTTTCTCCTTTCCCTTTTGTACCAACTCTCCCACCCCCCAGAACTGTAAGAAGCAAACATTGCAATCCTTAGAAGATTGTTGGATGGGGAGATTGAAGGGGCAGGTTGAGAAGATCAGAATGGAAATGTCATGAGCCAGATGATCCTAAGAATAGCCTGCAGATGGGAACTGGAAAAAAGCAAGTTAAGTGGGCAATGCTACTGGGCTAGTGTATACACTGGGTTTCCACACAGATGTTTGATGAAAAGGAAATGGATTTGCCATTGAAGAAGCTTCAAATTTCACTGCTTTATTATTCGTACAACCTAGAAAAAATTTTATCCATGTAGGCCCCAATTTCCCCTTTGATAAACTGAGAATAATGGTATTACCCTGGTTTTTTAATGAATATAGTAGGAACATAGTAGACCCTTCATAAATATTCTCTTTTCTTTCTCTCTCATGTAAGGTAAAAGCCATAGCTTTGAGTTTTTTAGTATTTATTCTGAAAACTCAGTTGACTGTAGAGACTAAATTTAGTTTTCTATAATTACCAGTGACTGACTTATATTGAGAAAATATGAACAGTGGACAACTGAAGAGTAAATAGATCCTTTTATAGGCTGGTGGGGCTGGAACAATCACTAATAATAGTAACATACGCCTATATCCCTCAAAGTATATTGCCATTGTTTTAAAATACCAGAGTTTTATTGTTGTGACACCTCAACTGAATATAGCAACAAATTAGGCTTTTCTCTGAGAAATTATCCTCAGCACATGCATAACCTGTTCTGGAAGCAAAGGAAACTGTGATTCTGTATTCCATATTACAATTGTTGATATCCAGCTTCTTACACAAAGGGCTCTGGATGAGAGCCAACTGACCTTAAGAATGGACACTCCAGGTAATCTGTAGAAAAGAAGCCTTTGCAATAAAGACAGAGCAGCTGATCTTAACAGCTAAAACCAGATGAAAACAATAATGAAGGACAAATAAGGCAGCAGAATCCAACACACTGTCTCTACTCCCACAGATAAAATGCCTGACAATAAAGTGCTTCCATGTCTGGTACTTTAAACTTAGTAAGATGCTTTCCCTCAGTTTATGAAATATTTCCTTAACAAATAATAGTGGAGTAAAAGTGAAATAGACTGTTTTAAGGGGGAAATATAGTGGCAACCAAGGTATTAAACTAGCTTGTAATTCTGCATTTACTTTTGTGGCGTTAATTATATTAAAAACACAAGAACCTGCTGGGTATTAATATTTAAAGATTTTTAAAAGTAAGTCCTACTCTTGGTTATATGTCTCATTTCTCTAGCTCTGACTTTTATTCCTGCTGTAATTGTAACCCAGGTGATTCTAATGTGAAGTCAATCTTGGCAATCTCTTTTTTAGCTTGTTTATCATTTCCATGTATCATAGAGGAGCCATTTGGAAAAAAATTTTTTTAATTAATTAGTGGGGAGACTGTCCCAAGCTTATGTTACAGTTCAGGTACTTGGAGGTAGACTTGAGTATATAGGGGTAACCTGAGGGAAACTAAGTAAGCAGCAAGTCAAAAGAAAATTAGATAATTGGAAATTAGGAGGAGAAGTGAGGTCAAACTTTACCCCCTTTAGAATTTTGTCCACAATATACTGTAAAACAAACAAATAACAACAACTACAAAACAAGAAAGCAAGAAAACTCAAAATTTATTTAAACTCAAATCTATAGAAATTATTTACATGAACACCTGAATTATTTCATGATTCTAAGTCCTGGTATTTCTGTCTCCTTCCAGTCTTCTCATACCTATGACTACTGCCTTAGTTCAGGCCTACAACATGTTTTACTTGTGCTGTTGAAACAGTCAAATTGATTCTGTTTCCATTTTCTCCCTATCTCTGTTTCATTCTCCACATTAAAATAACTATTCTCAAAATCTGCTCTGCTCTCTCTAAATTCCTAAGTCCACCATACAACTCTGTGATCTGACCTCTGCTGGTCTCTCTCTGACTTGGCCTCTTGTCATGGCAACACATACATACCAGGCTTAGTGAATTATGTACAGTTCCCAGAACACAGCCGATTTAGATTATGTTTTTAACTTCAGTGCCTCCAAGCTTCCTCTTTCTGGCCTTTCATGACACAGCCTATATATCTTCTTTGCGAAACACTGATTCCCACCCCTTAAATAACTTTGATCACTCTACTTTGTGTGCCGTATTATTTTCTATTATAAGATTTACTATACCATAATCCAGTCACTTGCTTACTGTCTTCTATGTCTTATGAAGTCTTTATAGCTCACAGTGTCTTGCACCTCAGTAAATGGATTAAAATGAATCTAAGAATTACAGGAGAATTTCACCATAAAATAACTGAGCTGATGTTTAGGCCAGCTGTAGAACTGATATTGCATACATTTATCTGCTGACATGTCATACTGAATGAGGCAAGGGAATGTATTCTGTATGTCCTCTACCTTTGGTCTAGTTTACCTTTATTTTTATGAATGGAGGCAGGTGTAGGATATAGAGAGGGTCTAGGAATATCTTGTAATAAAAAAAAGCAAGTCACTGAGCTCTATTTGCTCAAGGAAAAGCATACTTAAAAGCTGCTCTTTTTGAGTTGTTATGGTATCGAGTTGACATTGTTGTTGCCTGAATCAATGAAGAATAGTCTGATAATGGAAACACTCAATGGAGATATTTGCATAAATGCTCTGTTTTGTTGTATTGATGTGACAAACTCTGATTCTCTTTCATTAAGGATATTTTTGTACAAAGCATTGTGAATAACACACACACACACACACACAAATCCATTTTCTCTCTACATTCAAATTTTACTGCCTCCCAAGAGCCTCAGATATTTTAGTGTGGAGAAAGGACGGAGAGAACCAGAGCTACTGGTGATTGTTAAAATTACAGAATGATCAGAATATGGAACCATTACTAACCAATCTACTTACCCTCTGCAACCCCATTTTTGGGTTAAAATTAAATTTAAAGGATCCAAATATCATGACATGACAGAGTGTTAATTTTCCAGCAGATAAACTTTAAAGACCTGTTCAATATCTTCATTATGTCATAGAAGCACACAATAAAAAAAGCAAAGAACTCATAGGGTGAATATTTCGTTTGAACCTGGCTTTAAATCAGAGACTTAGAAACTATGTGATATTTTACAAACTGTTTAATCTCTCTGAACTTTGTTTTCTGCATTTGTATATAATAAAATTTATAAAATTATAATAAAACTTAACCAGGTAGGCTGGAAATCCAATGAGAGAGCATATGGGGAAGAATTTTATAGACAATAATACCTAAGAGCGTGTACATCAATCATGATTACATATTAATATAAAACTTGCAATTATTCATTGCCAAACAATTTTCTCATTAATATGATCAATTATTATTATAATTATATTCTAGATTTTGGTTCCCAGCATTTTCAGTCATGAAAATTCAATCATAATGATATGAAAAATTATTGTGGATTAACTGTTGTGATATCATTGATAGAGAAAATGTATAATGACAGAAAGTACTATGAATTTAGTAATATGGAATTACAAAGCATTATAATCAAAGTACCTTGAATATATATTGGGTAAACAGGAAAACATTAGATATGGATATAGATATCATATACATATGCCTACATACACATATAAATATATAGATATATTTCCATGAATTATGGGTGGAAAGGATTTGTGAACAATAAAGCTACAGTTGCTCAGGCATACTTGCTATTTAGAGGTCAAAAACAACAGTGCTAGATGGATATGATATATGCATAAACAGATTCCAAAAATCTGTTAGCCTAACTCCAATTTTTAACAACTTCCTCAGTGTCCTCTCATAACTTGGTGATAGGGCCAGTGTTGTTTGGATTCTATCAACCAATGTTTTCCTTTTTTTCTTATTGAAGTATTGTTGATGTATAATATTATATAAATTACAGGTATACCATATAGTAATTCATAATTTTTAAAGGTTGTAGTTCATTTATAGTTATTATAAAATGTTGGCTATATTCCCTGTGTTGTATAATATATCCTTGTAGCTCATTTGGTGCATAATAGTTTGCTCCTCTTAATCCCCTACCTGCATGTCCCTCTCCCCACTGGTAACCACTAGTTTGTTCTCTATATCTGAGTCTGTTTCTTTTTTGTTTTACTCAATAGTTTGTTGTATTTTTTAGATTAAACATATGTGATATCATACAGTATTTGTCTCTCTCTGTCTGACTTATTTCACTTAGCATAATACCCTCCAAGTCCATCCATGTTGTTGCAAATGGTAAAATTTCATTCTTTTTTCCTGGCTGAGTAGTATTCCATTGTGTGTGGTTTTTTTGTGTGTATGTGTGTGTGTATGCATACCACATCTTCTTTAGCCATTCATCTGTTGATGGACACTTAGGTTGCTTCCATATCTTGGCAATTGTAAATAATGTTGCTATGAACATCGTGGTGCATATATCTTTTCAAATTAGTGTTTTGGGGTTTTTTTGATATATATTCAGGAGTGGAATTGCTGGGTCATAAGTTTTTAGTTTTTTGAGAAACCTCCGTACTGTTTTCCACAGTGGCTGCACCAATTTACATTCCCACCAACAGTGTACAAGAGTTCCCTTTCTTCCACATCCTCACCACCAGCCAACATTTGTTATTTGTGTTCTTTTTGATGGTAGCCATTCTGACAGTGTGAGGTAATATCTCATTGTGGTTTTGCTGTACATTTCTCTGATAATTAGTGATGTTGAGCATCTTTTCATGTGCCTGTTGGCTGTCTGCATTTTGGGCAGACAACCATAGTTTTCTTCATTAATTTAAAAAAATTTGCCTGTTCACAGATGTAATACTACTTGAAAATTCCAAATTCCTTGATACAACTAGATTGTGTGTTTTGTTAGCAAAGTCCTCATGAAGGAGTCAATTCCTTATGTGAAGTGTTAATAAAATGAAGTAGTCAACTTAGATTGATGGTATGTTTTATAAAGTAAAACCTGCCATAAATATGGATTGGATTTGTAACCAGATTCTACTAACTTATCAATGGGACAGCAATTTTTGGAGATTTTTACATCAAAATGCTTGTCTCACTCCAAAATTTCTCAGAAAAATTCTGACTTTTTTAATGAAAACCTCAGAAGAAAGTATTTGAATAATTCTGTTTGCCAGTATTTTACGTAAAGTCTGAAGAGGGACATGTGATATCAGACAATGACATTCTATCCTCCTAGCCACCTTGATTTAAAAGTCATCTCAACACATCCTTTTCCCTCTTACTTTATATCCATTTGGCCCTTAATATTATGGGTGTTATCTCTGAAATAGCAGTGAAAGCCATTCTGTATTGAATTTATAAGCCAATTTTGGAATAATTGAAATCTTTGCAATATTGAATCTTCCAATCCATGAAGATGATTTATTCCTTGATTTATTTGAGTCCTTTTAAATATCTTTCATAAAATTTGTATTTTTCAGTCTGATAGATTAATTCAAGGTACTGAATATTTTTATGCTTTTGTAAATCTTTAAAACTACATTTTAAATAAATGTCTTTATGCTTTCACTAATTGATTTTTTTTTAATTGGTTAATTTCATCAATGGTGTTTTTTGTCTTCTGTACTCTTACTGATTACTTATCTATTTATTCTATAAACTATCCAGGAATGTAAGTTAAAGACTCACACTCCACTGTAAATTTCTCTAGTTGTCCTTTTAGTTCTGTTAATTTTTGTCTTATATATTTTAAAATTATATTATTGCCTGAACATAGATATATAATTGTTGTAAATCTGCTAGATTTGGTTTTAAATGAGTTGAAGGTACATATCAACTAAGGAAAATAGACATATTAACAATAATGAGCTTTTTTATCATTCTTGCTATTGGTAATCTGTATTTTCTCTCCTTTTATCCTGATTAGTCTTGCTAGAGGTCTACCAATTTGATTATTCATCTCAAAGAATTAGCTTCATATTTTTAAAGTCTCCTTCATTATGCTTTTTTCTGTTTTAATTTCTGCTCTTTTTTATAATTTCCTTTCTTTTGATTGTTTTTTATTTAATTTGTGCTCCTTTTTTCTAGTTTCCATCATATCACAACAAACAGTAGAAAATACACTTATAGAAAAGAAAATATAATCTATATTTTCCAATAACATTAAATACCCTAGAATAAATATGGTAAAATTTTTTCAAGTTCTTTGTCAAGCAAATTATAGTTCAAAAACGTTCAAGAACACCTAAATTAATAAAAGGTGTTAATGATTCATTTCATGTTTTCCTTTCTTGTTTCCTGTTTAAGAAATCCTTCCTTATCATGAGATTCATGAGATTATGAGTCAGTGGGTGTGTGTAGGTGTAAGTATACACAGTCTTCTAAATTTCTATACTTTTGTCCATTCACACTTAAATATTTACTATATAGAAAATATTTTTGTGTATGTTGTGAGGTAAGGGTATGTAATTTTTCAATTGCCAGTTAGTAAATGGTATATCATTTCCCCCACTGTTCTGCAAAGGCTGTTCTGTCAAAATCAAACTTTTCATAAATTAATGGTTTTGACTATAGCGTCTCTATTCTATTTCACCAATTGACTCTTTGGACTCTTCGTTAATAATATACTCAGTTATTTACTATGGATTTCAGTAGGAGTTGTCCTACTTCAGATTTTTTGTTGTTGTTGTTAGCCTATTCCTTTTTTATAAAAATTTCAGAATCAACCTATCAAGTACCATTAAAAAAAACATGTTGGGATTTTTCTTTGAAGCACATTGAACCTATTGAATAATTTGAAAAGAAATGACAGCTTTATAATATTGAGGCTTTTGTCTAACAACGTGTTTCCTATTTATTAATTTAGGTTTTCCTTAACATCTTTTCATTATAATTATCTTGATAAAGAGCTTGAACATCTTTTAATATATTCCTGTATAATTTACAGTTTTGGATGCTATTTAAAAATATAGAATTTTTTTTCTACTCACTTATTCTGAGTCTTTAACACATTTCTCACACACCTGCCCATCTTTGTAGTTTTAACACACAAGCAATTTGTCACTTAGTGCCTAAGAATAATGTTATGCTCCCACAGAGATGAGTCTATGCCAAACTTTCATAACCCTGTTGAGCATGATCACCAAATTGTCTCTTCATAGTACTCTTCCTTTTATTTTTTTGTTTTACATATCAATAGTTTATTCCTTTTTCTTTCTAAATAGTATTTCATTGTGTAGATATACCACAATTTGTTTATCCATTCATATATTGATGAACATTTGGGTTGTTTCCAGTTTTTGGATAGTACAAATAAAATTTGTATACACATGTGCTTTCATTTCTCTTGAAAGAAATACCTAAGAGTAGAATGTTTCAGTGATATAGTAAGTGTATATTTAACTTTTTAAGAAACTGTCAAACTGTTTTCCAAATTGTTTGTACCACTTTAAATTTCCACCAGAAGTGTATGAGGGTTCCATCTCTCTATCTCCTCACCAACACTTTAAAAAACTTTTTTTATATTGAAGTATATTTGGCTTTTTTCCATACCATCAATTTATCTCTCATAAAATACTCTTTAGCATTTGCTTGATAAACGTGTGTCCACATACTTTGGCATTTATTATTTTTGTAAACTGTGTTTATGTGCATTCCATAAATAACATATAGATGGATTTAAACAAATTCCTTCTTAAAATCTTTAGGCTTAAACTTGTATCTACAATTGCATGTGAATATATTTTACTACTTTATTGTGTGCTTTTTATTTCTTTTTTGAGTCAATTTTGTTTTTCTCTTCCTTTTTTATTCGATTGCTATTTTTCCTTCTTTGTCATCCTCTTTCCATTTTTTCCTTTTATTTCTATAGAATTTTTAGATGTTATGTCTGTTGTTTTCCTTGGTATGTTTAAAATGCATATTTAACAATATAAATGATAATATCTTTGTCCTCCTTTTCAGTAATACAAAGATTTTCAGATGCTTTTCTTCTAATTTTCACCCTCCCACGTATGTGATATTTCATCCACTGTTTAAATGAAGTCTTTATACTTCTATATCAGGTATTACTGTTATGTACAATCAAAGTTTTAAGAGATTTATTCACGTATTTATGGATGTTCTTGCCCTTTGCTTACTCTTATTTTTATATCCCAATGAAGTACATCCTTTATATTTTCCTAGTGTGGGCTTTTTGGATATAAACACAGCTTTTGTTTGTCCTAAAACGTTTTAATTATATCTGCTGCTATTAGAAACAAAACACCAAATTTCAATGGCTTAAGATCATAGAAGTTTTTTTCTCATTCATATTAAGCAGAATCGGGTATTTAGCAGGTAGTTTTCCATTTAGTGATTGGGAATTCCTTCTTATCTTGTGTCTCTAACATTTGCTAAGATGTCCAAGTTCTTCACTTCATGAAAGCACATGAGTGAAAAGAAGAGTGGAGGATTATTCAAACACATGTTGTACCAGGAAGTGGTATATATAAGCCCTATCCACCTTTTGTTAACCAGAACTCAGACATGGTTCCACCTTATTTCTAGCACACAAGGGGAGGACAGTCTAGTTGTTTGCTCAGGAGAAGGAACAAGGTTTTGGTGAAATCTGAGCATTATCTGCCACATATTTCTTTAGGCAGATATGTATGTATATAGAGTCCAAGGTTCACCGTTATTTCTCTCAGCATGTTAAAGATACTATTTCATTGTCTCCTTTTCCATTATTGCTTTTGAGAAGTCAGCTGACAACCTTAATTCATTTCTAAGTGATCTTTGATGTTTTGTCATGCATATTGGAAATATTCTTTTAGCTCACTAGTATGCCCTTTTCCTTTCTCTCTCTCTCTCACTATACACACAATATGTGTACGTACATAATATAGTTTACAATATATTTAGAAAGGTTCTTGATTCTTTTATTAACAGCTTCATGGAACTATTAATTCATATACAATACAAATCACTTAAAGTATACAATTCAATGACTTTAGTACATTCATAATGAATTCTTTAACATCTATTTTTTCTTTTATTTTTGTTCTTAATACTTTCCTATTCCTTTTTAATAAAATTTATGTATGTGTACATACATATATATGTGTGTATATTTTAAGAAAGTTATTCTAAAATAGTTTAGACTATTTTGGACTGTTAAACTAAATTAATTTTATTCTGATAGAATTTATATACCAGTTATTTATCTTCTGGTCTTTTATCTCAACATTACATTTCTTTGCTTACTTTGCAATTGGAGGCTAATTGTGATAGGGATCATTTTGACTTATTATTTTTGAACTCTGTGTTTCCCTCCTTATGCTAAATGAATTTGACCTTGCTTTTACCTGAAACTTTTATTTACCTTTATCCAATGGGCACTAAAATCCTTGATACCACCTACTTCCAGACAATAGTGGCCATCAGACCATGGCTTCATCCCATTTAACTGCTTTTCATTCTCGCTCCATTTCTGGTCTAAATAGGGTTACTAGATAGGGATGTCTCATGTAATATTTTGGGACATACTTATCTCTAAAACTTAGTTGTTTATATGAAATTCAAATGTGATTTGGCATCCTATAGTTTTACTTACTAACTCTGGCATAGGTCTAAATATATGTTTTTTCCTTTTGAACCAAACTTTATCTTTTCTAAATGTTTGAAGAAATTAATATGAGTCAAATGTAAGATAATTGTGCTGTCGTGAACAGATTGATACTTTACTTCTATAATCAGAGGTATGCATAACATATAAAGAGATACAGTTATATAGAAACTGAGGCAAAAATAGTTAAAATCATGTACCCACAGTCACAGAACCAATAAAAGGTATAGAATATGAACCCAAGTGGATTAGTGAAGAGTGTTTCAAGACACTAAGTTGTTTGGTGGTATTTACAGGGCTGTAAAAGCAGATATGAGCTGGTTCGGGATGTGAAATGGTTCAACCATTATATGAATAGTTAAGCCTGATTCTACTTTTTTAAGCCTGATTCTACTTTGACTTCACTTTCAGTGTTTAAATTAAACTATGAGATGTTCAAGGGACTCTGCTTTAAAATTGTATCATTCCTTAAGGAGTTCTTTCTGTGAATTGGAGTCTATTGTGTACTGGTTTATTTTAAAATTGCTTTTTTTGGTTATTTTTGCTATTCTGCGGCTTTTAAAAAAAAATCAGTTGATTCCTTTGCCTATGTTGATAGGCTCCAGAAGGGCTCTCATATGCTGAAAATGATATTTGTTTTCCTTTGTTTTCTGATGCATTGCTTTTATTTTTGGTCCATATATTGAATGTGTCAACTTATTCATCATTTGGTTTAGATACTGTCTTATTGCTTTCCTTTTCTTATGGTAATATTTTTTATCGTTTTTGAAAGCCATGAGTTTTTATTACTCTTCATACAATCCCTGGGATACAGAGCATTGAAGAGGACCCTTTATTTTTAAAATCCCTCTGACTATAGTATTTTATTATTTTCGCTGTTATATCAGAATGGCTTTTTGCATCTCCTTGAGGTAAATAGGAAGAGAATGAGATGAGATGAGCAGATATTGGACAGTTGAAATCACAGTGTAGTCATGGTTACCATGAACATCCTATGGTAAATAGGCGACTCAATCTACAAAGAAAGTATATATATATATGTGTGTATATATATACATATATATATACATATATATTTTTTAAAAGTGTAGTTTGGCATTTTTGTTAACACCTCCTTCAAAATTCATATGATTGACTGGAAAACAACTTATCATTTCATTTCATTTCATTCCTCAAAATTGATATGGAGTGGATGGAAATAAAATGCAAAAAATCTAATAGGAAGACATGAAAAGAAGTGCTGAGAACTAACTGTAATACAGATCCTTTCTCTCTTTCACAAAGACATATTCAAATACTTTATGGCATTTTTAGTCATCACAGTGTGCTACAAGCTTTATATTGTAGAGGTTCATTAAGTGTTGCCATTCCCTTTGTACCTAGGTAATAATAAAAAATTCTAGAGAAGTTACCTTTTTTCTATTAAAAATTTTTTTTAAATCACTGAATGTTAAATCTAAATAATCAACAACATACGTTTATTGACAATGAAGAATTTTGTATGTTTAGCTGCAGACCCATTAACAATATTACTAAATTTAATGTGGATAACATTAAAGAAATGTTTTAAAGTCAAAATAATATGCATTTTATATCAGTTTAACAAATATTTATAAAATACGGGGAAAAGTAAGCCAGCCTCTGCAAGTGTATACTATGTTTTATATAGAATTAGAATATTATATAATTTATAAGTTGAGTGTCAAAGCCAATTATATTTTAAATGTTGTTGACTACCCTCTATCAGTATAGGTGATTTTCAATTGAGTAAATATGGATTATAGCATTTTTATCAGATTCTCTTATTTAAAGGAACCATGTGTATATTATATACTCTGAGAACTGTAGAATAGAAAGATTTCACGCCTAAGAACACTGTTCTCTATTCCTATTCTAATAGTTGCTCAATTGAAACTGCATTATAGTCTTGTAGAATTAGCCTTCAACTGAAGTAGAATTCAGGAAACACCTCAAGGAAATCTAAAAAGTCAGCAGAACAAGGGCAAAAGTGATCTGGGGGCTTCCCTGGTGGCGCAGTGGTTGAGAGTCTGCCTGCCGATGCAGGGGACACGGGTTCGTGCCCCGGTCGGGAAAGATCCCACATGCCGCGGAACGGCTGGTCCCGTGAGCCATGGCCTCTGAGCCTGCGCGTCCGGAGCCTGTGCTCCGCAATGGGAGAGGCCACAACAGTGAGAGGCCCATGTACCAAAAAAAAAAAAAAAAAGTGATCTGGGAAGTATTGAACGTATGTTCCTGATCCAAATTAGAGGAAAACAGAACCATTTTTACATTGAATTTTAATTGCTGAATTTGAGAAAGGAGTATTTTAATATTTATCTCTAAAAGAAATAATATTCAGAGAGCAACAAAAGATTTCTGCTCTGAAATGGAGGAAGAATGTTTGAAACATTTCAGAAATAGATTTTCTTTGAGAAATTAACAGTGCTTTTTGTACAATAGCTTCTTAAATATGTTGGTTTATTCTATTTTACTATACATAGTTTTTTACTAATATAAGTAAAACTTACAGGTTTGGGAGATAATTGATAATGTTCCAGATTGATTTTTGATAACATAGTTACAGTCAATAAAACACATATATTTAATTAATCTAATATTTATTAATTTTGTAAACAGGAGTAAGCTATTGTAGCAGGGTGCTCAGTAGGCAATGGTGAAGACTGACAGGAAAATAACTGGTAGAACACTGATGTGGGTTTATCTTTTAAAGTGAAATGAGGATACAGGTACAGAAGCAAATACTCTCAGGTGGGGAAGGGAGAAGTATTTGGAAATCTGCAAAGAGGAGAGGAAAATTGAATTGAGCCTGGACAGATGATTAAGGCTTGTGTCACAAAGACACATAAGGACACACAAGGAAGGTCATTCCAGAAGAAGATACAGCACTAATAAAGGACATGAAAGAGAAGAAAAAGTATTCCATTGCCTCTAGAGCAAACAGTGAGAAATCTTGGATTTAGAAGCCACGATGCCATTAATTTGTAGGCAAAACTAAAGCATTTACATTTTTTCTTATAGTCAATGAGAATTTACTGGGGTTTTTTTCTTTGCAGCTTGAGGCAAAACATGATCACAAATGTTCAAGAAATCTGATGTGAGGGGAGTGGTGAGGTGGATGAATTGAGAGAAGAATAAACTAGAGATATAGATATCAGGGAGATGATACTGAACACTTTGGAATATTTAGAAAACATGCAACCTTCTTGTCAGTATGGAATGACTGGGATGCTGTCATTAACTTATCAGAACTTTTCCACATTCGTTGAGGGCAAAAACTGTTCATTTTATTCACTTCTGTATCAACAAAGATTAGGATAGTGTGAGTCACACAGTGGGTTTTCAGGAAATGGATAATGAATACGATAATAATAAATGAATAAGCTGCAAATCAAAAGCACGTCGTTTATTATGGCCCTTAAGGACCTCTCATCATTCCACATGAAGCTTTATTGAGTAGTCTAAGTCTTCAAAAATGGTCACATTGCTGGATGCCACCTTTCAATACACTTTTAAATGTGCACTGCACGGACTAAGAGCCTAGAAATAACAAAATTGCATGACCCATTGCAACAATCATGGGTGATAGTTCAAGGAAAGGTTTGGAGTCTTTCTCAGGACATGGAATATAAGGATTGTCTAAAGCATCTTGAAAATTTCTTAAGGAAGTTCATGAAAAAGTATCAACAATATGTTTTCTCCTAGTGAGGCATCAACACATGAAATTGCAGTCACTGCACAGCCAGTGATTCTCAGTTAAGGGATAAGGGTGCAAGCTCATTGACAGAACTCTGCTGCCCACTGGGAGGTTTCAAAAGGAGAAGCAGAAAGTTAATGAGAAGAGCCCTTTGTATTCCAAGCAGTCTATTGGCTGTGGCCTCAGCACCCAGAGCACTATTAACAGAACCACTTGCAGTTTCACCTTTCCCCAGCAATTCAGGGCAGGGACTTTGATGTGTTCCTTGTTTTGCCCCCTGTTGCTTCCTCTTCAAAAGCTTGAGGATGACTGAACTTGTATCTTATAGACACATGTGAACCTCAGTGCAGCAACATTTTGAATTTGGTGCTTGTCTTTGAAGTATAGTAGCTGTGCACATTAAAATTCTTGTCCCCAATAGACTTCTTTCCTTGCAATCTTTCCTGCCAAGTAACCATACATCTCTCGTACCCAGTTGAATTGAGAGGCCACAGGCTGAATCAGTAACCTTGATAAAATGTTTCCTACTTTTCCTCATTGCTAGAGGGACCACTGTTCTTTCCCCTTGGCGTCCAAACATAAAACACAGGCAGCATATGTTGATTCACCTCTCTGTTTTCTATATTGTCAAGTTCTCATTTTAAATATGCCTTATGTCCATCTATCATTACTTTCTACCCTTAAATGAGTGGATCTGAGTTAGTTTGTACTTGAAAGTGGAATAACATGACCAGGAAGTTAAGAGCTAAGAAGTGATGCAGGTCTAATTCCCTACTCAAGCTTATGCAGGATTCCAAGGAATCCCTATACATTGCATTAACAGAGAAGAGATGCTTCTGTATTAATAGATAATAGTCTGACATCATTCCTATTCATTCATGGTGATCACTTCATAGACTACTGCCATGCACCTGCTTACCCAGTTTCTTGGGTTAAGTGTGGATGATAAGGAGTGGAAAACAACACACCACAAAATGAGCAAGGCAGTACTTAAAATGTAAGATGAAAAAGTCATACCAAATGATATCAAGGAGAAGGCATACTATAAACATCTTATTTTTATCAAAATAAGATGAATATTTTATGAATGAAATGAATATCAGTTAGCCAAGGCCTTGGGATTATCTGTGAATGTAAATGGGTACAAAATTTCCTTCCGTCTTCCCTTCCTCCCTTTCTCCTTCCCTCCCTTCCTCCCTGCCTCTCTCCCTTCCCTCCCTTCCCTCCCTTCCTCCCTCTCTCCCTTCTTCCTTCACCCTCCCGTCTCCTTCCCTCTTCTCTCTTCTCTCCTTCTTTCCCCCTGATCTCTCTTTCTCAGTAACTAATACACAGGGTACAAAATGCAAAAGGAATAAAAAAAGTATAGTGAGAAATGTTTCCTTTACATCCCTGTTACTCAGCAACCAGTGAGCCCTTCCCAGAAGAGCCAATATTGCCAGACTCTTGTGTATCCTTAGAAGACTTTCTATGTACATGTGAATTCGTTTAAGTGTCACCTTATAGAGTGGGGGAAAACAAGGCTTTGAAAGAGTTAAATGATAAGCTTCAAGGTTATGCAGAAAGGCAGCAATGAAGTTGGGGATGAGCCCGGATTTTCTAATGTTTTTCTCTAGGCATTGTGCCATCTTGCAAATTTTTATCTTCTATATGCCAATATTTCTGCCTTTTGTATTGATGGGCATATTTACAAGGGTTTTAAATTTGATTTTGGTTCAAAAGCTCACTCTAAGAATAAATGAAGTATATGAATCTCCTTTGTATGCAACATTTCAATGTAAACTAGTAGGGGTGTCAGTTCAGGGCTCTCTATATATTTTGAAGAGGATTCTTAAGATCATTATCCTTAGCTTGAGAGGCTTTACATCTTTCAGGATCATAGAATCCTTCTTAAAATTAAAAAACAAACAAAAAATATATATAATAAATTTTCAATAAAAGTTTACCCAAATAGTTCAAAATTTAGATGTCTTGAATTAAATTTAGTCTTAAATATATTTCTTCAGTTCCACATTTCAGGTATTTACTTGAATAAATTTTATCAGTTCCACAGATCCTAGAGCTCTTCTTGAGAAATTGCCTTTGCCAATATATTTCCATTACATAGGACTGCAGAGAATGATTGCCATAAGGGATGAGTATGAATTGGTACTATTCCCTTGCTAGCACCTTTAACATTAGGTCTCCAGAAAAAAGTTTAATTAAAAAAAAAAGCAGCAAGTGTTAGTTCAGCAGAGAAACTGTAGAAGCTGAAAATATTTTGTGCTATCATTTCCAAATATGTAAAAGGTTCTCCTTCATGTTAAGAAAAAAAATGGCAGAGGTATTTGTATTCTTTCATATCTCCGTTGCTGCCCTCTGATACCATGTTCTAGTTTTCCTAAACATTTCTGGCTATGTTCTTTACTCCTTGCTCTTTTGGTTCTTTTCTTCTGGTTGTCTTCCTTTGGGTGCTCTTTGATTTGTCTTTAAATCACAGATAAAGGCAGAACCTACATAGTTGGATGAGCAAGAGCGTAACAGGGAAATGCATGGTTATTTTTTCTCCTTGTCACCATCTTGCTTTTACTCCTCATTGGACAAAATTAAGTCAGAGAAGACTATCCCTGTTGCTAGAGGCTTTCAACATTTCAAAAAATGTCCCAAATCTGACATTTACTCCATCTAGCAAAAATAACGATTAGTTAATTAATTAATTTTAAAAAGAAATAAATACTATCACAGTTCTCTTGCGTCTTTCTCTGAAGCATATTCTTCTTCACATTGTTTATTTTGGAGGGTCTTATTCCTTAATTGCTTGCTTTGGTTTAATCACACAATGAAGGGTCGTAATAAGGAAACAACACTTTATAATTCTTAATATTTTGAAAATTGATATGATGCTAAAATTTAAAGTATTGCATTCAAATTGAGTACCTTAAAAGGGGCAGTGCTCATTTAGATGTATTTATTCATATATGTTTGCTAGTATAACACAATCCATGAATCCATTTCCTTGCTTGTAGAACTCCATCAATCCTCCTATGATAGATTATGTGCAAAGATGACCATCAAAGTGATATGTGACATTTCTTCCATCGAAAGTTTGAATCTATCCCCCTTCCCTTCAATCTGTGCTGGATTTATAACTTGCTCTGAACAATACATGCAGTTGGACTAAGGTTATGCTGGTTCTGGGCCTGGGCCTTAAGATGCATGGAAACCTCTGTTATCATACTATTGGAGACTGCTGGAGAGTCCATATGATGATAGGTCTGGAGATTGAAAGGCACTCTAAAAATGAGGCCCTGGAGAATGAAAGAACATAAGGGTATAGCATGCGAACCAGGCCAGTTAAGGGGTCAGACACATGAATGAGGCCATCTTGAATCCTTCAGCCCAAACCGTAGCTACATTTGAGTAAGCTCAGCTGACACAACATGGAGAAGAATTAAGCCATCCTAGCTGAGCCCTGTCCAGCCAGTCATTGCAATCATGAACAAATAAAATGATGGTTGTTTTAGACAATCAATATGTATCGTGTGGGATATATTAATTTGGGGGGTAATATGTTACACAAAAGATAACTGTTATTTCCCTAAAAAGGTTCCTATATTCTGAAGATAAAATTATTGACTCTATTTAATATTTATATCTCCTATGATACATATTGAATTTATGTGCTGTTTAAAATTTACGTGCTATTGTTTTTAATCACAAGAAATGTTTGAAATAATGAATTATTTAAAACAGGCACAATAGTCTAACATGAATGAAAGTCAAAGTAACATTTAAAATGTGCTTGAAGTTTCCCTGTGATAATACATTTTAATGAATGTCCAGAATGTTTAAAGTTACAAGATCTGGGATTGAGTCCTTACCCTATTATTTTCTAACCCTTTGACTTTATGCAAATTGCCTATTATGTTTGACATACATTTATTCATTTGTTAAATAGTATATAAAAACTAGAGACAACTCAAATGTCCTTCAATAGGTAAATGGATAAACAAATTTTGGTATATCAGTACAATAAAATAAAAAGAAGCAATAAAGAGCATCTAGTTATTGATATATGCAGCATCATGGAGGTATCTTTAAAAATATGAGAGAAAGAACCCAAACAAAGAAGAATACATATATATGATTCAATTTAGATAAAATTCTAGAAACTGAAAACTAATCGAGGGACAGAATGCAGACCAGTAGTTCCCTGGGGATGATAGAGAGGATAGAGTGGGGAAGAATTAGAAAGAGGCATGAGGAAAACTTTAGGGTGAAAATGTAGATTATCTTGATTGTGCTAAGTGCTTCAAGAGTTTATACATATGCCAAAACTCATCAAAATATATGCTTTAAATATATGTAGTTTAATATACTTCATGAATATAGTAATAAAGCTGTAAAATGACAAAATAGTAAAATGGCTATAATACCTGTTTTTCATTTCAAAAAACTTATTTAGTCAACAAGAATTTAATCTGTGTCAGTGAAGGAGATAAAATTATAAGTAAAATATATCCCTCTCATTAAGGAAATTAGAGCAGGGTGAGGAAGCAGGAAAAAATTAGAACATTCTTTAACACATTATTTAAAAATAAACTTGAAATAGATTAAAGAACTAAATGTAACACCAGATACCATAAAACTCCTAGAGGAAAACATAGGAAGAACGCTCTTTTACATAAATCATAGAAATATATTTTTTTGGATCTGTCTCCTAAAGCAAAGGAAATAAAAGCAAAAATAAATAAATGAAACCTAATTCAACTTAAAAGCTTTTGCATAACAAAGGAAATCATCAACAAAATGAAAATATAACCTTCTGAATGGGAGAAAATATTTGCAAATGATGTGACTGATAAGGGGTTTATATCCAACATATATAAAGAGCCCATACAACTCAACACCAAGAAAACAAGTGACCCAATTAAAAAATGAGCAGAAGACCTGGATGGACATTTTTCCAAAGAGGAAATGCAGATGGCCAAGAGGCACATGAAAAGATGCTCAACATCGCTGATCATCAGGGAAATGCGTATCAAAATCACAATGAGATATCACCTCACACCTGTCAGAATGGCTGTCATCAAAAAGAACACATATAAGAAATGTCCAGGATGTGGAGGAAAGGGAACCCTTGTACACTCTTGGTGGGACTGTAACTTGGTGCAGCCACTGTGGAAAGCAGAATGGCGGTTTCTCAAAAAACTAAAAAATAGAACTACCATATGACCCAGGAATTCCACTCCCGGGTATATATCCAAAAAAAGTCAAAACCACTAATTCAAAAAGATACATACACACCAATGTTCATAGAAGCATAATTTACAATTGCCAAGATATGGAAGCAACCTAAGTGTCCATCAACAGATAAGCGGATAAAGAAAATGTGGTGTGTATATATATACAGACACATACACACACACACACACACACACACACACACACACACACAATGGAATACTACTCAGCCATAAAAAAGAATGAAATTTTGCCATTTGTAAAAACATGGATGGACTTGGACATTATGCTGGGTGAAATAAGTCAGACAAAGAAAGACAAGTACTCTACGATATCACTTATATGTAGAATCTGAAAAATACAACTAACTAGTGAATGTAGCAAAAAAGAAACAGACTCACAGATACAGAGAACAAACTAGTGGTTACCAATGAGGGGGAGCAAATGGGGTAGAGGATTAAGAGGTGCAAACTATTATGTACAAAATAAGTTACGAGGATATATTGTAGAACACAGGGAATATAGCCAATATTTTACAATAACTGTAAATGGGGTATAACCTTTAAAAATTGTGAATTATTATATTGTATACCTGTAACATATAATATTGTACATTATCTATACTTCAAATTTTAAAAAGTGTTCAGTAAAAAACAATTATGATATAATGATATGGCATCAATGTGTGCAAAACTGTAGGAGAGTGAAGAGATAGTAACAGATGAGTAGAACCATGCAATTTATAGAGGATATAAAGGAACTCTAAGCAAAGGAAAAGATATACAGTCATCTAGCAGAAAAGAATGATGCCCTTCTTTGAAACAGCACTGTAACTCAAGAAAATAGGCTTGATGGCAGAAAATGAGATTCAAACTGTGGAGTCTTGAATGCTATACAAAGGAATTTGGTCTTTATCTATTATGCAATGATGAACAATATGTTAAAGCAGGATTAGATCTATATTTTAGAAGGATAACTAATAGGGAGAGGAAAAAATAGGCTATTACATTTTTTTCAAGAGCAAGATGATGAGGCCTTGAACTAAAGCAAAGGCAAGGAAAAGAACCATATTAAGCATGGAGGTGGAAATGACAGATTCTGTGGGTGGTCATATGATTTAATGGACATAGATATATTTTAAAGGTCTCAATCCCTATTTCCTATAGAGTATTATTGAGCTAACATTTCACTTTAATAATGTAAAATATTAGATGGCCTTCTGTGGTATATTTTAGATTCATGGTTTCAGACTCAGTATCCCAACTTCTGATGGCATTGTAATTCAAAGAATATATGCATTAATATTTTTATGGCTCTTAGTACCAAATAAACCTTAGCAAATAAATTTATGTTTTTTTTACAAATAAAAATTAGCTTTGAAAATCTGATAGGTGAAAAAGTGTTACTGTTTATAATCTTAATTTGCATTTCCCATTATGAATCATATAAGATATTTTCTCATACATTTGAAAATCATCTATATTTGCTTTTCTCTATAACAAACCTTCATATCCTCTGCCTATTTTTAACTGGTTTCTTAACTATTTTCTCACTGATTTGCAGAAAACTCTTGATTGAGTTTTAAATATGCTTTCTGAGTTTGTCATTTGTTTGTTTTACACTAATTATAGTGATTTTTCCCATATAGTAAAAAAAATTAATGTAAGATTCTCAGTATTGAGGACCAAAAATAAAATACAGGAAATATTGAGATGAAAAGAGACCTTTGCTGAGAGTCCAAAAATACCCTAATGGGCGTAAATGATAAAAAGAAAGAGCATAATAAATAAGCATGCCCTAACAATTTCCAAATGCATTCTAAAGCCTAACTTGCTAAATCAATATTACCTAAAATTAATGAGTGGTGTGAAGAACAACACTGAGAAGAAGCTCATTCATTCAAGAACACTTAACAACTATTTTAAAACTGCTATCACATACTGTTCTAGATTTTTCCAAAAATTAATTAAATTATTGTGATCTCTGATCACAGAGCATATATACATAATAGAGAGTAGCTAGGTAAGAGACACTGGAATTTGATGAGTACTGAGATGGAAAAAATAACAGATGTGATGAAAAGATAGAGAATGGGTATCTAACCCATATTTAGGAAGTGATGACATAATATCTTTTCTGACATCTAAAGGGCAAATATTCAAGATCAAGTGACATATAGAGGGCATAGAGTTGGATGAATGAAGCTATTATAAAGACAGAGTAACAAAATGTACAAAAATCCCTGAAGATTAAATATTTTGCATTCAGGGATATGAAAATAGTTCTATCTGAATGGATGTATAGATGGTACCAGGACAGGCACCTGGTTAAAAGTTTAAAAGTTAAAAAGGAATAAGCGATGACCAGGTCATCTATGGACTTCACAGATCTTATAAGTTGTCTGTACTTCATTCTGAAGATAATGGGCAAGAAGTGCAAGTTAATGATATAATTTTATTTGCATATGAGAATAACCTTAATTGATATATTAAGACCATATAGAAGGTTTATTTTTGAGCTTTATTCATCTTACTAAGTGACCTCCTAATAATGATCAGTTCTGTTCACTTTTACCCACACCCACTGCCCACACCACTATTCACCTATTAAACAATTAACAATAGTTTGTTGACATTGGCTCTTCACAGATTCTATTTTTTCTGTATAAAATATCATAGTTTATCCTATTTCACCCTTTCTCCTGGTTATCCTTCCTAACAGTTTTCATCCCCATACTTTAATTACTGTTTTAATTGAATATCTTTTCCACTAAAATATACATTTTTGCAGGCAAAGATTGTGTCTGTTTTATTCACATCTTCTTATCAAAATCTGGCACTTAGTACTCAACTAATTGATGGTGAGTTAAATTTTTTGAATATTAGTTTCATGCATCTGTAGAATATCTATGAACAGATGTACAATAAGAAGTGGCATAAGTTCTGGAACTTATGAAAGTGTAGAGAAAGAAGTATTAATTAACAGTAAAGGGCTAACAGAGTTTTTAAAGGAGAATGTATGGAACAAGAATAGAAGAGGTACTAGAATACTGTATCATGCACTTCTTTGTCCCCATCTCACATGTGTTCAGTCTACCTTTTCTATAAGCTATTGCCTCTGCTGCCACAACTATCTCTGGGAAGTGTCACCTGACAGCACCTCAGCTCAACTACACGTACTTATCTCTTCATTTCTGTCATAAGACTTCTCCGAGTAAGGAGAATGGAATGCCTGTGGGAATGCTCAGCACTTACATAGAGGAACAAAACTGAAAGTTCAACCAAGTTATACCCCATGGGGCAGTCCTTGACCAAGAAGAGAGCTAATGGATAGACTGTCGCCTCCCCTGAGTGTAACAACTTTGAGGCTTCTTTTGCTTCAGCGCCTCAAAGGATGTTAAAAAGATTCCTCCTCATTTGCTCACAGGGCTGAACCGCTAAATACTGTACCATTATATTGGTTTTCTTTCCCTCCCTGTTTAACTCATTCCAGCCTCTTATTCCTGTTCCCCAAGATTACTTCCCAAATTAAACTACCTGCATGCAAGCCCCATGTCTGCTTTTTGGAGAAAACTCAGGCTAAGATTAACATTTAAGTTACAAATAAAGAAAAAAGCTAAAGTAGACTCCTGGAGTACTCAGAGAGAAAGTAAGAAAATTAGGCACGTAGAGTCACTGAAATAATAATAATGATCATAAAAATGGCACTCGAGAAGGATAAGAATGTTAAAATTCAAATGATGCCGAGAGGAACAGTAAGATAAGCAAAAAATTTTCCATAAAATTTAGTAGTAAGAAGCTCACTGACATCTTGAAGAGGGCAATCTTGGTGGAATGCAGCAGGGGGAAGCCTGATGCAGTGAATTAAGAGAGATAAAGAGGTAAATAAGTGGATAATGTAATTGTTGATGGTTTTTCCATAAACAATTCACTGGGAAAAAATAAAGAGATTAAGACAAAATTCAGAAAATGATAAATATGGAGAACAGACAATAAAGGCCATGATACAGAGTTCTGTTAACAGAAAGAAAAGGAATAATGCTGTAAAATATAATAAAAATATAATGGGTAATGTATGGGATATATACATAGAATAGAATAGAAAACAGTTTAAATTGAGGAAAAAGCTGATTTTTTTTCTTGAAGGCATCTACGTAAAAACTGTAAATTTAATAGAAAGATATGTATGCCCAAATATAGCTTGACTAAATAAAATACTAAATAATCTGAGCGCTATAAAGAAAGTAAACATTCAAAAAGTAGTGTTCATACAAAATAATTTCAAAGCAATATTTTGTTAGAAAATCAAGTGGAAAAATTAAAAGAGTAAGAAATCCAATATCTAAAAACAAGAAAAGGTGTAAAATAACACCAGTAAGCTCGTCAAGAAATATTTATGGTTAGTATTAAAAAGTATAAGGTAAGATATTTAATAAAGTATTTGAAAAAAGGAGAGACGTACCATAATCAACGAAAGATGACAGAAATCAAAAAGAAAGTGATCCTCTTTTAAAACAATCATAAGTGTAAATATAATAGCAAAGGTAATCACAAAGGCAGTTTTGGGGAACTTGATAATATGATTGTAAAATATATCAAACAAATTGAGAATAGTCAAGAAAGAACTGAAAAATTTAATAAAATGATAATGTCACATTTTTAAAAGTACTATAGCCTTCTAATAATTAAAACTTTATTGTATTCAAGCAACAATGGAGTTTTATTAATGGAAAAATGTGTTAAGTCTCACCCAAAGGCAAAGGGGAAAATCAGCATTTATACTGTAATAAAGATAGAATTTGAAATCAGTAGGAAATGGATAGGTTACTTAAATAATGATGTTAGGATCATTGATTACTATTCTTAGTTAAAAATAAAATCAAATCCTTTCATTAACAAATAAATAAAAATAAATTCCAGGTATACTGGATGTAACAGTAAAGGGCTAACTGAGAGTTTTAGATGAAACTATGGATAGCTTTGTAAATTAGAGGTAGCAAAGGCTCTCAAAACATGACACCAAAGATAAAGACTATAATTAAAAATTCTGATAGAAGTGGTTACATTAAAATATTAAATTAAAAAATTGCATTAAAAAACCCTATGCAAATGAAAGGCTCATCAATTTCAAGGAGTTGTTCTTTTTAATATGCAAAGGCCTTTTATATAATCATCATCATCATAATAATATATAAATATATATCCATGATACATGTGTTACGTACTACTTGACTAATAACTGGATGCTGGGACTACCTTGTAATTTAGGTTTCTGTGTGCTTTTCTCTATTTTCCTAATTTTCTTTATTGATATGTTATTTCCCACACATAATGCAATAAGTGTTATTGAAGTTAAAAATAATATCTTAGGTAGTTTCCAAAAATGATTTTTCCATCAATTATGGATAGAGAGATGGATTGGATAAATACCAAATATAAAACAGCAAGGCTTGCATTTATTTGACTAATGTTACTATCTTAGGTATATCCCCAGGCCATGGAAGCCTGGAGTATGGTTTACTTACAAGATAATAATGAACCCTTCACACTTGGGAGTGCTTAGGAAACATAACTTTTTCTCAAAGGTTCACACTCCTCTTCGTTTCCAGGTGTTCCATATGCATCTATATTATATAGTTGAGCAGTGCCAGAGCAGCTGCCCAGGGACGTGTATGCCACATAACACCCCATTCACTTGCATGTTAATGCCTGGACAGTATGCCTCCAAGAGCAGAATGTTGCATTCTTAACATCAAGAGCCATTCTCACATTTTTTTTTTTTTTTTCTGTACGCGGGCCTCTCACTGCTGTGGCGTCTCCCGTTGCGGAGCACAGGCTCCGGACGTGCAGGCTCAGCGGCCATGGCTCACGGGCCCAGCCGCTCCGCAGCACGTGGGATCTTCCCAGACTGGGGCACGAACCTGTGTCCCCTGCATCGGCAGGCAGACTCTCAACCACTGCGCCACCAGGGAAGCCCCATTCTCGAATTTTGATAATGACTTTAAATATATTACATATATATTTCTTACCCTACAATATAAACTATATAACAAAAACTTAGAACTTACTACATATACTTAAAATTAGAGTGTGATAGTGAACATCCAAATAAACACCATACACTATTCTGTCATTATTAGTAGTCATTTCTTTACTCTTCTGTATAGTTTTAAGATCTGATGCACTCTTGTATAATTTAATTTAGGTTTGTCTCTTTTTGACCTTTATAAGATCATTGGTATATTCATTTTATGTACTGGTTCTGTCATTCAATTTTATATTGTTCAGATTCATCTACTATTATTAGATGTAGCTCATTTTCACTGTTGAAAAGTAGTTCTGTGTCAAAAGATAGCTGTTTATTTATCTCTTGTACTATTGATGAACATGTGGATTATTTCAGGAATTAAGCTATCACTACTAACTCTCTGTGAAAATTGTGTACAAGGATCCTGGAGCACATGCAAATGCCTGGGTCATGTATGCTCACATAAACTTAACACATACTGGCAAGCTGTTGTCAGATTTACAGCTATTTAAAGCTGCACTGTGAGGATGATCTACGTTTCTGACATCAGTTGGTAAACTATGCTAAAGTTGTGGCTGTATAGGTATACCATATTGTAGTTATGATTTCTATTATTAATATTGTTGACTACCTTTTCTTATATTTATTGTTCATTTAGATTCCTCTTTTGTAAAGTGTCAGATCAGTCTGTTGCCCATTTTTTTCTGTTGGTTTTGTTCATTTATAGGAGTTTGTTGTTGATTATTGTTTAAAATTTTAGTCTGGATATAAATATGTTTTAGTTATATGTGTTGCACATATCTTCTCTCATTCTGTGGCTTGCGTTTTCATTCTTTTATATTGTGTTTTGGTGAGCAAGAGTTCTTAATTTCAGAAGATTTAATTTATTGGTCTTTTCTGTTAGTATTTGTATCTTGTCTAATAAAAATCCTTTATTACTCCAAGGTAACAAGAATGTTTTCTGAATTAACTTCTAAATGTTTTTCAATTTTGCCTTTCACGTTTAGGTCTGTAATACAACTGGGAATGATTTTTGTACATGGTATGTGAGAGGTTGTTGATTTTGTTGTTTGTTTTGTGTTTTTTCTAAACAATGTATTGCAAACCCTGCAGACTTTGTCATATGTGGCCACTGAAGTCTGTGTTCTGTTAACTGAGTGGTCAGCTAGTGTTCTTCAATTTCCCTAAAGGCTTGGAGCCAAGAAGAGAAAAAAAGAGAGAGAGAAAAATAAAAAGTCCTCTCCCAATCTCAGCCAAGATTGGCTCAATCTTGGTTCATTTCTTCAACATTTAGCTAGGCTTTTCGAAACTCTGCCTTAGCCTTACTTCCTGTTTGTATGGAACCTAAGGCGAGCCAGAGGTAAAAGCTTAGGGTCTTCTCAAGCCTTTTCTGAACATGCATTCAGCCATGTTTATGCACATGGACTTCTCCATTCCCCAGCTTAGGAGTGAGCTTTTAAAAGTCCTTATTCTTTCACATATCTCTTTTCCCACCCTCTTCCTTTTCAGGCTTTTATCTGGGAATCTATTTCTTGTCCTGACAGTTATTTCTTGTCCCAGGCTGCTGCAGCCAGTGCTTTTGCCTTCCTGTGCTTCTGACAAAAACCACCAGGAAAGCCACCCCAGTCCTGGGAAAACTTCAGGGCAGATGAATCAAAGGCAAGCCATTATGCCAGCCCTTGAGGGAACCACCAGGTAGCTCAAAACACACAACCTCGATTCTTTGAGAATAGGGCCCATATTGCTCCCTCTGGCACTAGCAATCTGCCCCACATGTATGGACTGCTATCTACTGGCTGCCACCAATCTGGTAAGTGGGAGATGGTGGATAGGCAATTTAAAATGCCACTATGATCTCATACCGCAGTGCAGCAGCTTCTTTCTTCCCTAAGCTTTCTCATGATTGTTGTAAAATTTTGCCTAATTCCAGAATTCAAAAAGGTTGATTCTGATAGCTTTTCCTAGTTTATTAGTTTTTTTGTGCATGTGAAGGGTCACAGCCCTGAGGTTACCTACTTTTCCATTTTAAGTGATGTCACTCCTCACCAGTTTTATATGTATAATATTTTCATTATAATTCAACTCAAAATGTTTTCTAATTGTTATTATAATTTATTATTTGACCAAGCATGTACTTAGAAATGTATTTCTTAATTTCAAAATATTTGGGTATTTTCGGGCTTCCCTGGTGGCGCAGTGGTTGAGAGTCCGCCTGCCGATTCAGGGGACGTGGGTTCGTGCCCTGGTCCGGGAAGATCCCACATGCCGCGGAGCGGCTGGGCCCGTGAGCCATGGCCGCTGAGCCTGCACGTCCGGAGCCTGTGCTCCGCAACGGGAGAGGCCACAGCAGTGAGACGCCCGCGTACCGCAAAAAAAAAAAAAAAAAAAAAAAAAAATTGGGTATTTTCTAGGCATCTTTAAAAAAATTTTCTTGTGTAATTATCAGACCAGTAAATGTATGAATTTAATATTCTGAACTTTTTGTATTAGCTTTATTACTTACAATATGATCAAATTTTGTAAATGTTTAATATATGATCAAAAAATATATTTTCCATTTTTGGATAGAGTGTTCAACATAGGTCCATTGAGTTAATTTTGGTTTTCGTATCTATAGTCTTAAATTTGTGTCTGCTTATTTGATTAAGTGTAGAGAAACTTGCTATTTATTCTAGTTAGGCTAAGTGATATGGTGGATGAACCTTAAAATCTCAGTGATATAATGTGAAGCCAGGCTGAAGGTCTGCATGGATTTTGGTCCACTCTTATCCTGAGAATAAAGATAATTTGACATACATTTTAAAAGGATCATTGTTATCTGTGTTGTGGAGAATAGGTTATAGTAACACAGAAAAGAACAGGGGAAAAATTTGGAGGTTACCCATAAGCAGATAAAAGATGATGGTGGCCTGGAAGAGAATTTTAGAAAAAGAATTGGTGTTGGTAAGTTGTGGTCAGATTCTAGATACATTTTGAAGGTAGAGAGTGTAGAATTTGAATATGGATTTGATGTGGAATGTAAGAGAAAGAAAGGAACCAATGATGCCTCAAAATTTTGGTCTGAACAGGACTGAATGGAGATGCCATTTACTTATATGGGAAGGACTAAAAAGAAATAAGATTTCTGGAGGAAATCAAGAATTCACTAGAGTACATGTTAAGTTTGAGATGTTTAATAAATATCCAAGAAGACTTGAATCATTCTTGAAATGACTAAATGGAATCATACAGGATGTCACCTGCTGAGATTGGGTTTATATCACTCAGCATAATTCCCTTGAGACTCATCCAAGTTGCTATGTGTATCAACAGTTTTGTTTTATTTCTGAGTATTAATCTGTGGTATGAATATGCCACCGTTTGTTTAACCATTCAGCCACTGAAGGACATCTGAGATGTCTTCAGTATTTGGCTATTACAAATAAAGCTTATATAAACATTTGTGTAGAGGTACTTACATGAATATAACTTGTTGATTCCTTTGGGATAAACTCCCTAGTATGCAATTGCTGAGTCATATGCAAACATTTAGTTTTCTAAGAAACTAGCATCCTCTTTACCAGAGTGGCTGCCCCATTTTACAATCCCACCACCAATGTATGACATGTCTTTGCCCATGTTTTAATGGATGGTTTGTCTGTATTTACTATAGAGTTTTGAGAATCCCTTATATATTCTAGATATTGGTCCTTTATCAGATATGCGGTTCACAAATATTTCCTCCTAGTCTGTATCTTGTCTTTTCATTCTCTTCACAGCGTGTTTTATGGAGCAAATTTTTTAAAAATTTTAACAAGGTCAAACATCATTCTTTTTCCTTTTATGGATATTGCTTTTGGTGTCAAGTTTAATAACTCTTTGTCTAGACCTTCCTTGTTCCCAAAGATTTTCTAAAAGTTTTTTTCTAAAAGTTTTATAGTTTTACACTTAAGTCTAGGATCAATTTTGAGTGAAGATCTGAGGTTTAGATTGAGATTCACTTTTTTGGGCTGTGGATTTCCAATTGCTTCATTTGTTAAAATGCCTCCGCTGTTTCCATTGAATTGCTTTTGCTCAGTTGTCAAAAATAAGTTGGAAATATTTGAGTGAATCTATTTCTGGTTTCTGTATTCTGTTCTCTTGATCTATGTGTCTACTTCTCTACAAATATCACACTGTCTTTATTACTGTAGCTATCTAATAGGCTCTAATGTTAGGTGGAGTTATTCCTCCTACTTTATTCTTCTTTTTCAAATGTGTTTTAGCTATTCAAGGTCCTGTTTCTTTCCATATAAAATTTTGATCATCTTGTATATGTCTGCAAAAAACATTGCTCATGTTTATATAGAAATTACATTAAACTTATTAATTTGAGGAAAATTTATATCTTTATTATTTTATATCCCATTCATGACTGCATTATGCTTCTCCATTTATGTAGGCTTTCCTTGATTTATTTCATCAGAATTTTGTAATTTTTACAATATAAACCCTATACAAATTTTGTTAAATGTGTATATTTTGAATGTATCTTATTAACCTATGTACATCATTTTCTTTGGGGTAATTTTAATGATATGTTTTTTTATAGTTTTTTCCAAGTGCCAATTGCTAGTATATAGAAATACAATATTTTGTGTGGTTGTGTATCCTACAGTCATGATGAACTCACTAGTTCTAAGGAGTATTCTTTTAATATTCCTTCAGAGTTTCTACATAGACAAACATGTCATACATGCAAATACAGATTTATTTCCTCCTTTCCAATCTTTGTGCCTTTTATTTGTTATTCTTCTTTTGTTTCAGTGATTGGAACTTCCAGTAACATGTTGAATAAGAGTGGCTAGAGTGACCATTCTTGCCTTGTTCTCAATATTTGTAGAACAGCATCCAGTCTTTCATCATTAAGAATGATATTACCTTTAGTCTTTTTGTACATGCTCCTTACCAAGTTGAGATAATTTCTCTCTATTCCTAGTTGGCTGAGAGTTTTTATCATGAATGGGTGTTGCATTTTTATCAAAGGTTTTTCTGCATCAAATGATTTTCATGTTGATATGGTAAATTGATATATTGATTTTTTAAAAATGTTTTCAGTTGGAAAGAGTTAGCAGTCTAAACTGAACATCATTCAGGTGTCTTGTTTTTATAAAGCTTAGAAATACTGAACAGTGTGAGAACATGGTTTGTGACATCTTCAAAGCTTGGAAAGGACATATGCATGTTACTAGATGAAGTGCTTTAAAACATTTAACTTCATAGTAAATGTGACTCTGTTAGATTTAAAAAAAATTTTTTATTGGAGTATAGTTGATTTACACTGTTGTGTTACTTTCTGCTGTACAGCAAAGTGAGTCAGTTATACATAAACATATATCCACTTTTATTTAGAATCTGTTCCCATATAGATCATTACAGAATATTGAATAGAGTTCCCTGTGCTATTCAGTAGGTTCTTATTATCTATTCTACATATAGTAATGTGTATATGTCAATCCCAATCTCCCAATTTATCTCTCCCCTGCCCTTTACCCCTGGTAACCACAAGTTTGCTTCTACATCTGTGACTCAGCTTCTGTTTTGTAACTAAGTTCATTTGTAACATTTCTTTAAATTCCACATATAAGCAATAAAATATGATATTTGTCTTTCTCTGTCTGACTTACTTCACTCACTATGACAATCTGTAGGTCCATCCATGTCACTGCAAATGGCATTATTTTGTTCTTTTTATGACTGAGTAATATTCCATTGTGTATATGTACCACATTTTCTTTATAAGTTCCTCTGTTGATGGACATTTAGGTTGCTTCCATGTCCTGGCTATTGTAAATAGTGCTGTAATGAATATTGGAGTGCATGTATCCTATCGAATTACAGTTTTCTCTGGATATATGTGCAGGAGTAGATTGCTGGATCATATGGTAGCTCTATTTTTAGTTTTATAAGGAACCTCCATACTGTTCTTCATAGTAGCTGTACCAATTTAGATTTCCATCAACAGTTGATGAGTGTTCCCTTTTCTCCACACCCTCTCTAGCAGTTATTGTTTGTAGATTTTTTGATGATGGCCATTCTGACCCATGTGAGGTGATACCTCATTGAAGTTTTGATTTGCATTTCTCTAATAATTACTGATGTTGAGCATCTTTTCATGTGCCTCTTGGCCATCTGTATGTCTTCTTTGGAGAGATGTCCATTTAGATCTTCTGCCCATTTTTTGATTGGGTTGTTTGTTTTTTTGATATTGAGTTGTATGAGCTGTTTGTATATTTTAGAGATTAATCCCTTGTCAGTCTCTTCATTTGCAAATATTTTCTCCCATTCTGTGGGCTTTCTTTTTGTTTTTTTGATGGTTTCCTTTGCTGTGCAAATGCTTCTAAGTTTAATTAGGTCCCATTTGTTTATTTTTATTTTCATTACTCTAGGAGGTAGATCAAAAAAGATCTTGCTGTGATTTATGTCAGAGAGTGTTCTGCCTATGAATTCCTCTAAGAGTTTTATAGTATCTGGTCTTACATTTAGGTCTTTAATCCATTTTGAGTTTATTTTTGTGCATGGTGTTAAAAAATGTACTGATTTCATTCTTTTATATGTAGCTGTCCAGTTTTCCCAGCACCACTTATTGAAGAGACTGTCTTTTCCCCATTGTATATTCTTGCCTCTTTTGTCATAGATTAGGTGACCATAGGTACATAGGTTTATCTCTGGGCTTTCTATCCTCTTCCATTGATCTATATTTCTGTTTTTGTGCCAGTACCATATGGTTTTGATTACTGTAGCTTTGTAGTATAGTCTGAAGAAGTCCAGGAACCTGATTATTCCAGCTCTGTTTTTCTTTCTCAAGATTGCTTTGGCTATTCAGGGTCTTTTGTGCTTCCATTCAAATTATAAAATTTTTTGTTCTAATTCTGTGAAAAATGATATTGGTAATTTGATAGGGATTTCATTGAATCTGTAGATTACTTTGGGTACTATAATCATTTTGACAATATTGATTCTTCCAATCCCAAGAACATGATATATCTCTCCATCTGTTGGCATCACCTTTGATTTCTTTCATCAGTATCTTACAGTTTTTCTGTTAGCTTTTAAAAGTTGGGATTCCTTATGTGGTATTCCATTTGGTAAATCTTTGGCAGAATTATTATCATGAGGGAGAGCAGATGATGCATTGCAATAACTCTCCAACCACCAATGCCACATCCTCTGTTTTCCAAACATTGCAAATATTAATAGGATTTTAAAAAACACATTGTATAGGGTGACTTATTTTCTTAATAAATAAAGAGTAGCTGAGATTTCTGAAAACACTTTTGTAATTCTAGTAGCATCTAAGCAAAGGACCATAATAATAGATTTCTTCAGCAACTTTTGGTTGTGTTAGAGGAAAGGCAAATTTAAGCGTTGAGGAACTCTGGAGAGGAAGAGGAGAAGTCAGTTTTTCCCATAGTAATAGTAATAGAATGGAGAAAACAAGAAAGAAATGATTCCTGTGGTTTTTCAAAGAGGAAAATAAGGAAGAAACAACAAGAGCAACAAAGGAGGTGGGGATGGCTATGTAAGATTCTGGAAACTTGTCTCATGTTGAGCTTTTTGTTATTCCCTATTTTCCATTGGTGGTTAGTGATAATACCCTTTATGGAAAAGAGCTTATTTTCAATAGCCTGAAGGAAGAAGGAAGCTAATTCTATAGAAGATAAATACATTTAAACATCTGTAACCTGCAATTAGAAAATAAGGAATGAATATGAAGCCAGTGTGGGATCCAGAATGTGACCTAGGAGATTACTTAAATCATAAGAGGTCCATAGAGGTTTTATAATCATTTACAACTTACTAAACTAGGTATTTTTATAGTTTCATATAATAGCATCATGGCAAATGTATCATTGAGATTGCAAATGTTAAAGATTATTTTAAGAATTGTCATTTTTTTGCAATGTTCTATAAATAGAACAACAGCTAGTGAAAAAACAATTACATAACAGATGTATATATCCTCAATCCTACAAGATGAAAAATATCATAGTAAAAGTTCATTAAAAAGATCAGGAAATTTTCAAAACATTAATATGGTATAAATGTATAAAATGGGCAAGTAAATCTACATTTTAAAAATACTAACATGGAAAAATTGAATCTATTTCTCCTATTTGTATGCATAAGGTTGTTTCCCAAAGCATTTCAACAAGAACAACAAAAAAAAAAGAACAGGAAATAATTTAAAATATATGTTCAGATGGAATCTACTATGACTTTTAGTTATGTGATTTTACGATATGTTGTGACACATTCAGGTAATATAAATTTAAGATTGCCAGAGATATTTGCATGTTTTAGAGGAGTCCTATATGTATAATAGAAGTACATGTGTTGGGGGGAAGTGGGTGGTGGTGGTGGTGGTGGGATGAATTGGGAGATTGACATATATACACTAATATATATAAAATAGATAACTAGTAAGAACCTGCTGTATAAAAAATAAATTAAATAAAATAAATTAAAAAATGACTTCTGAATCATAAAAAAATTACGTGTGCAATCAATGCCCTCATAGACTCAATATTTGCAATCATAAGAAAAGCTAAAACTTATCACGTGTGAAATATATTTAATATAGAAATGATAAAATTACAAAGCTTTCTGAACTAATTCCTGAACATAATAGTTTAACAAAAAAGATTGAGTCAAAGTATCCCTTTCAAATACCTGTTTTTATGTAAAAAGAAATACAATCATATATTAACGTTAAATCACATTTTTACATTTAACAAATATTGAATATATATTGCCATATTATATATTGACAATATAAATGTTTTCTAATATTCAAACAAAAATTTGGAGGACTTTAGTTGTAAGATGGAGTAGCACCATTCTTCCCAGGTTCTCCCTCTTACGACAAAAATTCCTGGACATGACAGCACAAATAAGGAAAGTAAGACTCTTACCAGTGGAAAAAAAGAAGGCGGACTTCCTAGGGACTTCAGGAGTTGACCAGCCACAAGGCAGCGAGTTCCCTGGGTTACCTTATTGCCTTCCTTCTATCCCAGGAGGGAAGCATAACCACCAGTAGGCACAGAGAGAAGAAGCTCCAAGAGAAACCTTTTCTTTCTAATCAATGGAAGTGGAAAAGGGTAGCCTAAGAGAACAGAAAACATTTGGACAGTAATTACCCTATCCTACCCAAACGTAAATGGAAAAACATAACTTCAGTGGTGGGAATGGGAAGCAGATATTTTATCCCCTCTATGAAAGCAAGAAGTGTCACTCTGATTTTCCCAGTTGGGTGGTTTTGACAGAGCATGCAGGGAGTTATCTTTTGTACATTCTGCAGCAGAAGCAAGTAGTGTTTTGATTCCCCCATCAGGGTAGTGTGTCAGCAGAGTACAAGGTGAGCTGAGCCTCTATACCTCCACAAGTTAGGAATGAGACTTAATGAGTTAGTGTGAGCTGTGGCTAATCACTAATACCCTTCACTTCCCCTTTCCTACAGGTGTTAGTGGGACGCAGCAGAGAGCCTACTCAAATATTCCCAACAGATTTTAACAACAGAGAAAAAGCAATTCAGTGGGGGAAAGATAGCCATTTTAACAAATAGAGCAATAGAAAATGTGTAGACAAGAAAAAATTTAATGAACCTCAATATAAACCTTAGACCTTAACTCAAAGTTGATCATGAACTTAAATGTAAAATATAAAAATGTAAAGCTGTAAACCTTTTAGAAAAAAATAGGAAAAATATTCATAATCTAGGACTAGACAAAGTTCTTAAAGTTGACACCAAAAGTAATATTGATAAAAGGGAGAAATTATAAATTTGACCCCATCAAAACTAAAAGTCTTGCTCTGAAAAAGACTCTGTAAAGGGGATGAAAATACAAGCTACAGAGTGAGAGAAAATATTTGCAAACCACATACTTGACAAAGCACTAATATTAGAATAAAAAGAGTTCTAAAAACTCAGTAGTAAGAAAACTAAACAAACCAATTAGAGAATAAGCAAAAGATACGAAAACCATTTCACTAAAAATGACATATACTTGGAGATTAAGACCACAATGAGATATCATTACACTCTTATAATGGCTAAAAATAATAGTGAAAATAGCAAACGCTGGTAGGGTTATTGAAAAACTGGGCCATTCGTATATTGCTGGTGGGAATAAAAGTGGTATAGACACTCTGAATAACAGTTTGGCAATTTCTCAATAGAAAATGTTTCCATAGGAAAATAAAAAATAAAATAATTTATAATAATACTGTATCTGTATAAATTAAAGCAAGTGGTCAAAAATTTTATATTAATTTTTTGAACATTAAGAAAGATCATAAACAGAATGCACATATTCATATATTTTAATGAGTTTCTTGGCTCTAATTTTTCTAATAAATGTAGTTTTTCTTCAACATACATTTTTTTCCTAGAGTTGCCTAAAAAATCTTTCCAAATATTGCATATTTTGTTGAGTAAATTTAAAGTTGTTTACTAAAAAAGAAACTTACTACCTACCATAACTAAGTCAATGTTATATTGTCTAATAGATAAATAGATCAATAAGAATAAAGAGTCCATAAGTGCCTTCTTACCTATATAGAAAATTGATTGTTGTCAAATGCTCCATGATATTCCAATCAGAATGGAAATTTTTTTCAGCAAATTCTGCTTGAATCACTGTATATTCTTACGGGAAAAAATGTTTATCTTGACACTTACTTTAGAACATACACAAATATCTGAGATGGATCATAGTCATAAACATAAAATCTAAATGTGTATGCCTTCTTGAGAAAACATTGAAAAATATTTTCTTGATTTTGTTATAGGCAAAATTTCTTATATGACAAAAAGTCACCAAATATAAAAGAAAAAATAGATAAATTGATCTTCACCAAAATAAATGTTTTGCTCATCAAAAACACTGATAAGAAAATGAAAAAGCAAGCCATAGACTTAGGGAACATATTCTCAATACATATATCTCAAAAAGTACTTGATTCCATACTACAGGAAGAATATATAGAAATTAATGATAAACAACCCAGTTTTAAAAAGGGCATGAATAAATATTTCACAGAAAAAAGTAGTTGGTGAAGTGTAGTTTGCTTCCTAGGAATTTACCCAGGATAAATGAATAATTATGTCATTTCAAAGACTTGTATATGAATGTACAAATGTATGAAAGTCTTTACAACCATGTACTAATGTTCACAGCAATTCTATTCGTAATATCTCAAATATAGAAACAATCTAAATATCCCCTCAATGGGAGAATGAATAACCAATCTCATTGTAGGGAAAGACTTCTCTAACAGTGCAAAAAAGCACTAACAATGAAAGAAAATGATCAACTAGATTTAACCAAAATTAAAATATTCTGCATTTCTATGATACTACTGATGTTGAGCATAATCTTTTTATGCACAAATTGGCTGCATCAATAAATACCATGGAAATGTAAATTACAAAAAAAAAAAATTAAATAGTACTTCATATTTAAAAGGAGAAAGGATTTAGAAAAACTGGAACTCCTGGATTTCTGTTGGGAATGTAAATAACATGACTACTTTGAAAATCAGTTTAACAGATTTTTGTACAATTAAACATAAACTGGCCTCCATGACCCATTATTTTCAATTATGTTAAATGAAAGCCCATTAGTTTTTACTCATGTTAAATGAAAACTTGTGTTACAACAAAGGCTTGTAGTTAAGTATGTAAATGTTCATAGCATCTTAACTCATAAAACCTTAAAATGGAAATAATGCAAATGTTTCATATTAATAGGAGAATAGGTAAGAAATCTGTGGCACATTATTACAATGGAATAAACACAGCTTTAAAAACAAACTACTGATACATGAAACAACATGGATGAATCTTGAGCAAAATAGATTATGCATATACATAAAAAGTTTATACTCAATGATTTCTTTTGTGAAGTTCAAGATCAGGTAAAAGTAATCTATGATCATAGAAATTAGAACAGTGATTGCCTTTGGGAGTGGGAATTGACTGGAAAGGGGCACAAGGAAACTCAGGACTAATAGAAATGTTCTATATCCTGACTGGATTGGTGATTACTTAAGTATATACATTTGTCAAAACTCACCAAACTCTCGACTACAATTTACATATTTTAATTTATGTAAATTATGCCACGAATAAAAAAACTATTGAAAAATAGTGTTATTTGCTAAATATTGCAACATTCATGTTATTTGTAAGTGGTGTAATTTCTTTTCTTATTGTAATGAATATTTGGTTTACACCTAATTTTGTATTGTAATTTTATATTCTTTCTCTGAAAGATGGGCTCATAATTATATAAGGTTTAGGCCCCAGAAAACTGAATAGAGAGTGAATGCAAATTTATTCTACAAATGTGTTTCTTTCAGGCCTTCTCTCCTCCCTTCTTCTTCACTCAACTCAGTCACTATTAGGAATTTTGAGTTATTTTGCTTCACCTCTCTTCCTCAAATTTGATCACTCTCACATATATCTTACTCATCTAATGGAGTCATTTTTATGAAACTTTCTTTAATAACCCAGAAATATGTATGTTTTAGTCTTTTTTCTTATATTTTCTTTAACATATATCATTTTTTAAATTTATTTTATTTATTTTTGGCTGTGTCAGGTCTTAGTTGCAGCATGCAGGATCTTCATTGAGGCATGTGGGATCTTTCGTTGTGGTGCACGGGCTCTGTTGTGGTGCGCGGGCTTCTCCCTAGTTGTGGCATGTGGGGTTTTTTTTCTCTTCTCTAGTTGTGGTGCATGGGCTTAGTTGCCCTGAGGCATGTGGGATCTTAGTCCCCTGACAGGGATCGAACCCACATCCCCTGCATTGGAGGTGGATTCTTTACCACTGGACCACCAGGGAAGTTCCAACATATATCATTTTTTACATGACCATAATTTTACCTATTAGCCACTCTCTATCTCCCACTATACTGTGGATTCTTTGAGGACAGGAACCAGGAACCCTTTTTTCATTCTCCTTTGGCACTTCCAACTACCATCTTTGACATCTACTTCATCTACCCCAAGCAATTTCTCCCATTATTCACATAGTTGTCTACCATGCACTAGAATATGATACAAATATCAAGAGATCACTACTTTCATCTTAGTCTCTTCTCTTGCAGCCAAATCTTTAGAATTATCTCTATATCCATGGCTTCTCAAACAACTTAGAGTCACAATTTATGGATTGCTTTATGAATGTACTCATGAAGTAGAGGCTGAAAAAAAAAGGTAGGAATTCAAGCAAATAAGTTTAGAGGGGCATTCAAGATAAAGGATATGGTTTGTGTAAAGGTTGGAAATAAGAAACACAAGGTGGGTTTAAGAAACAGAATGTAATTTATGGCTAGAATTCAGGGAGTTTTAGTAGACACGTGAAAATTTATGGTCGGGACTTTAATGGCTTTATATACAATGGCAAAGAGTTTGGGTATCATCTGGGGATTTTCTTTTAGCATATTGGTAAGTGTCAGTTAAAAACTATTCATAGCATATATACTAAACAGTTGATCTCTGTGTCCATGGAACTCACCACTTAGTAGAAAAGACATATATTAAGTAAATAATAAAAATATAATTAATGAAATTATTTTAAGCATGTAATTGCTGTGGAAAAATCTTCACAACATTTCATGGATATGGCTGTTAAAACCTAGGCCTGTGAGTCAGAAAAGACACCATATTTCCTTTGCCCAGCACTATTTTCCCAGCGTCTATGACTGTGCTTGGCACATAAAGATGCTGATCAATTTTTGCCTGAATAGGCAGATGAATACTTGAATTGAACTCTATCAAGTGAGTTTGAGTTAGCTAAATAGATAGGTAAGACTTAAATAGATAAGTATTTATCCAGGAGAAAGAAGACCTACAGGTATAAAAGCCTAGGACCTTGAGAGAGTCTGGTATGTTCAAGAACCTAAGAAAAACCCAGTAGAGCAGAGGTGGAGAAGCCAACCTATAGGACGTTATGCATGAGGCTGGAGAAGGAGGTAGCATCAGTGCCATACAGAATATTATAATCTATGTTAAAGTTTCTGAAATTATTCCAAGGCAATAGGAAATCCTTGATTAGTTTGTATCAGGGAAATTATGAGATTATTTTACAATTTTAAAAGATAGTTTTATTGCTGTTGTGGAGACTCAGTATGTAAAGATTGGGAAGTAGTCACAAGTAGATGATAGATGTGAAGATATCAGTTAGAGTCTATTTGTGCAGTCTAGGAAATAAATTACTGAAGTAGGGACTTGGGGTGTGGCAATGAGGATGGAAAACAGTGGATGGATTGGGAGTTCTTTAGGAAGTAGGATTAAAGGTGTCAGAGGGTTGCTAAGTGAGCAAAATTTGGAAGGAGCTAAGGATAATTAATGAGACTATATATTGAGCAATTAGGTGAATGGAGGTTTAGCAGAGTTGTAGAAGAAGATACAGATTTTATTATTTTTTTAATTGAGTCACTGATGTTTTATTTTTGTCATGGAAAGTCATTTTATTTTAAATATAGCAGTGTGTACTTGTTAATGCCAAACTCCCAATCTATCCCCCCCCAACTTCCCCCCTGATAACCATAATTTCGTTCTCTAAGTCTGTGAGTCTGTTTCTGTTTTGTAAATAAGTTCATTTGTATCATTTTTTTTTAGATTCTGCATATAAGTATTATATGATATTTGTCTTCTCTGTCTGACTTACTTCACTTAATATGATAATCTCCAGTCCATCCACATGGCTGCAAATGGCATTATTTCATTCTTTTTAATGGCTGATTAATATTCTATTGGATATATGTACCACATCTTCTTTATTCATTTCTCTATCAATGAACATTTAGGTTGCTTCCATGTCTTGACTATTGTAAGCAGTGATGCAATGAACAGTGCAGTGCAAGTATCCTTTCAAATCATGTTTTTCTCCAGATATGTGCCCAAGACTGGGGTTGCTGGATCATATGGTAGCTCTATTTTTAGTTTTATAAGGAAACTCCATAATGTTCTCATAGTAGCTGTACCAATTTACATTTCCATCAACAGTTGATGAAGGTTCCCTTTTCTCCACACCCTCTCCAGCATTTATTGTTTACACATTTTTCGATGATGGTCATTCTGACTGGTGTGAATTGATATCTCATTGTAGTATTGATTTGAATTTCTCTAATAATTAGCGATGTTGAGCATCTTTTCATGTGCATCTTGGCCATCTGTATGTCGTCTTTTATTCAGCCTGGCCACTTTTATTCAACATAGTTTTGGAAGTCCTAGCCACGGCAGTCAGAGAAGAAAAAGAAATAAAAGGAATCTGAATTGAAAATGAAGAAGTAAAATTTCCATTATTTGCAGATGACATGATACTATACATAGAAAATCCTAAAGATGTTACCAGAAAACTACTAGGGCTAATCAATGAATTAGGTAAAGTTGCAGGATACAAAATTAATACACAGAAATCTGTTGCATTTCTATACACTAATAATGAAAGTTCAGAAAGAGAAATTAAAGAAACAATCCTATTTGGCATCACATCAAAAAGAATAAAAAAGCTAGGAATATGCCTACCTAAGGAGACAAAAGACCTGTACTCCAAAAATTATAAGATACTGATAAAAGAAATCAAAGACAACACAAAGAGATGGAAAGATATACTAAGTTCTTGGATTGTAAGAGTATTGTCAAAATGACTATACTACCTAAAGCAATCTACAGATTCAATGCAATAGCTATAAAATTACCAATGACATTTTTCAAATAACTAGAACAAAAAAAATCTTAAAATTTGTATAGAGACACAAAAGACCCTGAATAGCCAAAGCAATCTTGAGAAAGGAAAACAGAGCTGAAGGAATCAGGTTCCCTGGCTTCAGACTATACTACAAAGCTACAGTCATCAAAACAGTATGCTACTGGCACAAAAACAGAAATATAGATCAATGGAACAGGATAGAAAGTACAGAAATAAACCCACGTATCTATGGCCAATTAATCTACAGTGAAGGAGGCAAGAGTATACAGTGGAGGAAAGACAGTCTCTTCAATAAATGGTGCGGTGGAAACTGGACAGCTACACGTAAAAGAATGAAATTAGAACATTCTCTAACATCTTACACAAAAATAAACTCAAAATGGATTAAAGACCTAAATGTGAGACTGGATATTATAACACTCTTAGAGGAAAACATATGCAGAACACACTGACATAAATCACATCAAGATCTTTTTTATCTACCTCCTAGAGTAATGAAAATAAAAACAAAAATTAATAAATGGTATCTAATTAAACTTAGAAGCTTTTGCATAACAAAAGAAACCATAAACAAAGAAAAAAAAAACCCTCCGAATGGGAGAAAATATTTGCAAACGAAGAGACCGAGACCGAGAAGGGATTAAGCTCCAAAACATACAAACAGCTCACACAGCTCAATATCAAAAAAACAAACAACACAATCAAAAAATGGAATGGGTGGAAGATCTAAATAGACATCTGTCAAAAGAAGACATACAGATAGCCAAGAGGCACATGAAAAGATGCTCAACATCAGTATAGAGAAATGCAAATCAAAACTACAATGAGGTATCACCTCACATCGGTCAGAATGGCCATCATCAAAAAATCTACAAACAATAAATGCTGGAGAGGGTGTGGAGAAAAGGGAACTCTATTGCACTGTTGGTGGGAATGTAAATTGATACAGCCACTGTGGAGAACAGTATGGAGGTTCCTCAAAAAAGTGAAAGTAGAACTACCATATGACCCAGCAATCCCACTACTGGGCATATACCCTGAGAAAACCATAATTCAAAAAGAGTCATGTACCACAATGTTCATTGCACCCCTATTTTCAATAGCCAGGACAAGGAAGCAACCTAAGTGTCCATCGACAGATGAATGGATAAAGAATATGTGGCACATATATACAATGGAATATTACTCAGCCATAAAAAGAAACGAAATTGAGTTATTTGTAGTGAGGTGGATGGACCTAGAGTCTGTCATACAGAGTTAAGTAAGTCAGAAAGAGAAAAACAAATACCATATGCTAACACATATATATGCAATCTAAAAAAAAAAAAAATTGGTTCTGAAGAACCTAGGGGCAAGACAGGAATAAAGATGCAGATGTAGAGAATGGACTTGAGGGTACAGGGTGGGGGAAGGGTAAGCTGGGATGAAGTGAGAAAGTGGATGAACTTAAATATACTACCAAATGTAAAATAGATAGCTACTGGGAAGCAGCTGCATAGCACAGGGAGATCAGCTCTGTGCTTTGTGACCACCTAGCGGGGTGGTATAGGGAGGGTGGGAGGGAGACACAAGAGGGAGGGGATATGGGGATATATGTATATGTATAGCTGATTCAGTTTGTTATAAAGCAGAAACTAACACACTATTGTAAAGCAATTATACTCCAATAAAGCTGTTAAAAAAAAAAAGTAACAAAAAAACTCCCACACTTAATGAACAGAACTGAAGCACAATTGTGAAAAATGGAAAATATAAGGTAACAGAAATGTCAAGGGAAGAAAACGTGTTTTATGGAAGGAAAGAGTGATCAAAATTATTTAAAAAATGCAAAGCTTCAAACCCATGTTCAATGACAATGTAATATGGGCTACCCTTGGATTTGAAAAAAGAAACATCAGCTGAGATCATGATTCTCCCACTTTACAAAGTCTCTCATATTTGAGCAGTATTGAGGCAATCTATAAATGCTTGTTACATTGGATCTTTAGTCTTTCCTTTTTTGAAACAAATTGCTCATTTTTATGAGTTAAATTATGCTCCATCATAAGAGACAATAAACATGTAAAATATAATACTTTAATATGGATAATAAGTCAAACCTTTCCATTGTTTAAAATTGGCAAATAAACAATGTAAAGAACAACTAGCAAGACAGGAACACAACCCCACCCATTAGCAGAGAGGCTGCCCAAAATCATAATAAGTCTACAGACACCCCAAAACACACCACCAGACGTGGACCTGCCCACCAGAAAGACAAGATCCAGCCTCATACACCAGAACACAGGCACTAGTACCCTCCACCAGGAAGCCTACATAACCCACTGAACCAACCTTAGCCACTGGGGACAGACTCAAAAAACAACAGGAACTACGAACCTTCAGCCTGCAAAAAAAAAAAAAGGAGACCCCAAACACAGTAAGATAAGCAAAATGAGAAGACAGAAAAACACACAGCAGATGAAGGAGCAAGATAAAAACCCACCAGACCTAACAAATGAAGAGGAAATAGGCAGTCTACCTGAAAAAGAATTCAGAATAATGATAGTAAGGTTGATCCGAAATCTTGGAGATAGAATGGACAATAGAATGGACAAATTGCAAGAATCAGTTAACAAGGACCTAGAAGAACTAAAGATGAAACAAGCAATGATGAACAACACAATAAATGAAATTAAAAGTACTCTAGATGGGATCAATAGCAGAATAACTGAGGCAGAAGAACGGATAAGTGACCTGGAAGATAAAATAGTGGAAATAACTACTGCAGAGCAGAATAAAGAAAAAAGAATGAAAAGAACTGAGGACAGTCTCAGAGACCTCTGGGACAACATTAAACGCACCAACATTCGAATTATAGGGGTTCCAGAAGAAGAAGAGAAAAAGAAAGGGACTGAGAAAATATTTGAAGAGATTATAGTTGAAAACTTCCCTAATATGGGAAAGGAAATAGTTAATCAAGTCCAGGAAGCACAGAGAGTCCCATACAGGATAAATCCAAGGAGAAATACGCCAAGACACATATTAATCAAACTGTCAAAAATTAAATACAAAGAAAACATATTAAAAGCAGCAAGGGAAAAACAACAAATAACACACAAGGGAATCCCCATAAGGTTAACAGCTGATCTTTCAGCAGAAACTCTGCAAGCCAGAAGGGAGTGGCAGGACATATTGAAAGTGTTGAAGGAGAAAAACCTGCAACCAAGATTACTCTACCCAGCAAGGATCTCATTCAGATTTGATGGAGAAATTAAAACCTTTACAGACAAGCAAAAGCTGAGAGAGTTCAGCACCACCAAACCAGCTCTACAACAACTGCTAAAGGAACTTCTCTAGGCAAGAAACACAAAAGAAGGAAAGGACCTACAATAACAAACCCAAAACAATGAAGAAAATGGGAATAGGAACACACATATCGATAATTACCTTAAATGTAAATGGACTAAATGCTCCCACCAAAAGACACAGATTGGCTGAATGGATACAAAAACAAGACCCATATATTTGCTGTCTACAAGAGACCCACTTCAGACCTAGAGACACATACAGACTGAAAGTAAGGGGATGGAAAAAGGTATTTCATGCAAGTGGAAACCAAAAGAAAGCTGGAGTAGCAATTCTCATATCAGACAAAATAGACTTTAAAACAAAGACTATTAGAAGAGACAAAGAAGGACACTACATAATGATCAAGGGATCAATCCAAGAGGAAGATATAACAATTGTAAATATTTATGCACCCAACATAGATGCACCTCAATACATAAGGCAAATACTGACAACCATAAAAGGGGAAATCGACAGTAACACATTCATAGTAGGGGACTTTAACACCCCACTTTCACCAATGGACAGATCATCCAAAATGAAAATAAATAAGGAAACACAAGCTTTAAATGATACATTAAACGAGATGGAGTTAATTGATATTTATAGGACATTCCATCCAAAAACAACAGAATACACATTTTTCTCAAGTGCTCATGGAACATTCTCCAGGATAGATCATATCTTGGGTCACAAATCAAGCCTTGGTAAATTTAAGAAAATTGAAATTGTATCAAGTATCTTTTCTGACCACAACGCCATGAGACTAGATATCAATTACAGGAAAAGATCTGTAAAAAATACAAACACATGGAGGCTAAACAATACACTACTTAATAATGAAGATATCACTGAAGAAATCAAAGAGGAAATCAAAAAATACCTAGAAACAAATGACAATGGAGACACAACGACCCAAAACCTGTGGGATGCAGCAAAAGCAGTTCTAAGGGGGAAGTTTATAGCAATACAAGCCCACCTTAAGAAGCAGGAAGCATCTCGAATAAACAACCTAACCTTGCACCTCAAGCAATTAGAGAAAGAAGAACAAAAAAACCCCAAAGCTAGCAGAAGGAAAGAAATCATAAAAATCAGATCAGAAATAAATGAAAAAGAAATGAAGGAAACAATAGCAAAGATCAATAAAACTAAAAGCTGGTCCTTTGAGAAGATAAACAAAATAGATAAACCACTAGCCAGACTCATCAAGAAAAAAAGGGAGAAGACCCAAATCAATAGAATTAGAAATGAAAAAGGAGAGGTAACAACTGACACTGCAGAAATAAAAGAGATCATGAGAGATTACTACAAGCAACTCTATGCCAATAAAATGGACAATCTGGAAGAAATGGACAAATTCTTAGAGAGGCACAACCTGCCAAGACTGAATCAGGAAGAAATAGAAAATATGAACAGACCAATCACAAGCACTGAAATTGAAACTGTGATTAAAAATCTTCCAACAAAGAAAAGCCCAGGACCAGATGGCTTCACAGGCGAATTCTATCAAACATTTAGAGAAGAGCTAACACCTATCCTTCTCAAACTCTTCCAAAATATAGCAGAGGGAGGAACACTCCCAAACTCCTTCTACGAGGCCACCATCACCTTGATACCAAAACCAGACAAGGATGTCACAAAGAAAGAAAACTACAGGCCAATATCACTGATGAACATAGATGCAAAAATCCTCAACAAAATACTAGCAAACAGAATCCAACAGCACATTAAAAAGATCATACACCATGATCAAGTGGGGTTTATTCCAGGAATGCAAGGATTCTTCAATATACGCAAATCTATCAATGTGATAAACCATATTAACAAACTGAAGGAGAAAAACCATATGATCATCTCAATAGATGCAGAGAAAGCTTTTGACAAAATTCAACACCCATTTATGATAAAAACCCTGCAGAAAGTAGGCATAGAGGGAACTTTCCTCAACATAATAAAGGCCATATATGACAAGCCCACAGCAAACATCATCCTCAATGGTGAAAAACTGAAAGCATTTCCACTAAGATCAGGAACAAGACAAGGTTGCCCACTCTCACCACTCTTATTCAACATAGTTTTGGAAGTTTTAGCCACAGCAATCAAAGAAGAAAAGGAAATAAAAGGAATCCAAATCGGAAAAGAAGAAGTAAAGCTGTCACTGTTGGCAGATGACATGATCCTATACATAGAGAACCCTAAAGATGCTACCAGAAAACTACTAGAGCTAATCAATGAATTTGGTAAAGTGGCAGGATACAAAATTAATGCACAGAAATCTCTGGCATTCCTATATACTAATGATGAAAAATCTGAAAGTGAAATCAAGAAAACACTCCCATTTACCATTGCAACAAAAAGAATAAAATATCTAGGAATAAACCTACCTAAGGAGACAAAAGATCTGTATGCAGAAAATTATAAGACACTGATGAAAGAAATTAAAGATGATACAAATAGATGGAGAGATATACCATGTTCTTGGATTGGAAGAATCAACATTGTGAAAATGACTCTACTACCGAAAGCAATCTATAGATTCAATGCAATCCCTATCAAACTACCACTGGCATTTTTCACAGAACTAGAACAAAAAATTTCACAATTTGTATGGAAACACAAAAGACCCCGAATAGCCAAAGCAATCTTGAGAACGAAAGAAGGAACTGGAGGAATCAGGCTCCCAGACTTCAGACTATACTACAAAGCTACAGTTATCAAGACGGTATGGTACTGGCACAAAAACAGAAAGATAGATCAATGGAACAGGATAGAAAGCCCAGAGATAAACCCACGCACATATGGTCACCTTATCTTTGACAAAGGAGGCAGAAATGTACAGTGGAGAAAGGACAGCCTATTCAATAAGTGGTGCTGGGAAAACTGGACAGCTACATGTAAAAGTATGAAATTAGATCACTCCCTAACACCGTACACAAAAATAAGCTCAAAATGGATTAAAGACCTAAATGTAAGGCCAGAAACTATCAAACTTTTAGAGGAAAACATAGGCAGAACACTCTATGACATAAATCACAGCAAGGTCCTTTTTGACCCACCTCCTAGAGAAATGGAAATAAAAAGAAGAGTAAACAAATGGGACCTAATGAAACTTAAAAGCTTTTGCGCAGCAAAGGAAACCATAAAGAAGACCAAAAGACAACCCTCAGAATGGGAGAAAATATTTGCAAATGAAGCAACTGACAAAGGATTGATCTCCAAAATTTATAAGCAGCTCATGCAGCTTAATAACAAAAAAACAAACAACCCAATCCAAAAATGGGCAGAAGACCTAAATAGACATTTCTCCAAAGAAGATATACAGAGTGCCAACAAACACATGAAAGAATGCTCAACATCACTAATCATGAGAGAAATGCAAATCAAAACTACAATGAGATATCATCTCACACCAGTCAGAATGGCCATCATCAAAAAATCTAGAAACAATAAATGCTGGAGAGGGTGTGGAGAAAAGGGAACCCTCTTACACTGTTGGTGGGAATATAAATTGATACAGCCACTGTGGAGAACAGTATGGAGGTTCCTTAAAAAGCTACAAATAGAACTACCATATGACCCAGCAATCCCACTACTGGGCATATACCCTGAGAAAACCATAATTCTAAAAGAGTCATGTACCAAAATGTTCATTGCAGCTCTATTTACAATAGCCCAGAGATGGAAACAACCTAAGTGTCCATCATCGGATGAATGGATAAAGAAGATGTGGCACATATATACAATGGAATATTACTCAGCCATAAAAAGAGACGAAATTGAGCTATTTGTAATGAGGTGGATAGACCTAGAGTCTGTCATACAGAGTGAAGTAAGACAGAAAGAGAGAGACAAATACCGTATGCTAACACATATATATGGAATTTAAAAAAAAAAAAAAGTCATGAAAAACCTAGGGGTGAAACAGGAATAAAGACACAGACTTACTAGAGAATGGACTTGAGGCTATGGGGAGGGGGAAGGGTAAACGGTGACAAAGCGATAAAGAGGCATGGACATATATACACTACCAAACGTAAGGTAGATAGCTAGTGGGAAGCAGCCGCATAGCACAGGGAGATCAGCTCGGTGCTTTGTGACCGCCTGGAGGGGTGGGATAGGGAGTGTGGGAGGGAGGGAGACGCAAGCGGGAAGAGATATGGGAATATATGTATATATATAACTGATTCATTTTGTTGTGAAGCTGAAACTAACATACCATTGTAAAGCAATTATACTCCAATAAAGATGTTAAAAAAAAAAAAAAAAAAACAATGTAAAGAAAAAGCCTTCATAATGTAGCATGCAGTGAAAACCATTATTAATATTTTTCTGTAACTGTATATATATATATTCATTATGCTCATGCAGTTGATATATTAATACATTGTATATACATGAAGACAGAAATCACAGTATCCTCCCTGAAGCAACCATTGACTGATTGAGTGCCACCTAAAATAAATAAATAAATAAATAAGAATAATAACAAATTATTTTCACTGATAGAATAAACCTCAACCAGAGTGTGGAGTTAGTGTTTCTTAGCTTTCTTTTGGTTTCTGACATTAAGCAGTTTGCAATGAAAACACACATACACACACACACACAATAATTGGGTGTTCATGTGTGACTCTGATCTATATAGAAGTTGTCAATTCATAATGTTTTTAGTAACTTGAATTGTATTTTGTATCATGTCTGTTTTCTATACTACTTATAACTTCAGTTGAGAGGTTCTATGCTATTTTCCTCCGGAATGAGTTTACTAAAAACTTTAAGAATTGTCTACAAAAAAACTTTTAATTGAAAACTGAAGAGCAATAGAGATATAAGAGAAAAATTGGGGATTGTTTTATTTTTATTACGTTTGTGTTCTGAAGCAAAACTACTTTGATTAGATAGTGCAACTGTAAATAAAAGACAACTAGTATCAGACAGAGCAGTTATCAGATGGAGATTGCATCTCAGCACAAAGCTTCATCAATGTTAAAATGCTGATTCTCTCCAGCAGGGGAATGTGGAGATTTGTTTGCAATATTCAAGGTGAAGGCTACATGTTCTTACTACCCTTGTAAAAATAGGTCAGCCTTCAAAGAGACATTTTATGCTTAAAGTTACAAAACAAACAATTCTCATGGGCATTGTTTTGTTTACTTGATTTTAGCTGCATTTACTAGGTGTGAAATTTGAAAGATTTATGGGACTAGCTAGAGGCAGAAGTCATGACGGCTGATGCAACTCCATCCTAGTAAAAGCTGTTTCTCAACTGGCATAAGGTTAAGGAAAAACAAACAAAAAAATGTAGTATGTAAGATATGACTGTTATGAGACTTTAACCAAAGTTCTTTCATACTCTACTGTGCGTGTTTAGTTCCTTGTCCTCTAAGCATCATTGGCAAACCAAGCCTGCACCAGTTCATTTACTGACTTTATAAATTACTATAGTGGTTTATACAATTCTTTCTTGACTCACCAAAGGTGAAATTAATAGACAACCTTGACTTACTATTGACCTTTCTGATTTGATCAATGGAATGCAGTCTACCCAGCACTTAAAAAGAATGCTTAGAACATAAGCACTCTATACATATTTATTATATAAAGTAATGAATAATTCATATTATTAAGAATATTGTCTTTTTCTTCATAGCCTGTCTATGCTGTTAACACATACAAACACACACACAAAATCTGTTTGTGAAGAAGTAAGCCAGTATATTTGGTGTGACAGGAAACATCTCGGTGTGTAAAATCATAATGGAAAGCATTTGCATCTTCATGAAGTTCTTCGTAGGCTCTATGTCACTCCATCTGTTCTCTGTGTTCTGCCATGGCTCTAGTCCTTATCTTTAAAATTTTCTTACTAGGGTGAATATCTCCATAATTAATACAAGTATATAATCATCTGCCTATTCCCTTTTAAAGCAATTAAATCAAAGTAGATTTTTTTCAGACTTTGAGATAAATGAAAAAATACACAAAAAGGATGTTTAAGGTAGAGTTCTATGTCCAGGAAATGCTAGCTCTGAATAGACTTGCTGTCTGAGCACACTGTGTGTCCCTCTTCCACTCTCGGGCATCCACCAGCATATCTACAGATTTGCTTTCTTCACCTGAAAAGTGAAGCACTGGATGATTTCTGGACTCCCTTCTCAGCTATAAAATTATTCTGAAATTATTTATATAAAAATGAATTTTTAAAGTCCTTCTCTGGAGGCATTTGACAATAACATGGTGTAAGTATAACCTTTCCTAGAAAAATAGGAAGAGATTAGGCTTCCCTGGTGGCGCAGTGGTTGAGAGTCCGCCTGCCAATGCAGGGCACACGGGTTCGTGCCCCGGTCCGGGAAGATCCCACATGCCGCAGAGGTGCTGGGCCCGTGAGCCGTGGCCGCTGAGCCTGCGCATCCAGAGCCTGTGCTCTGCAACGGGAGAGGCCACAACAGTGAGAGGCCCATGTACCGAAAAAAAAAAAAAGAAAGAAAGAAAAATAGGAAGAGATTTAAAATATCTGACTCCCAGGGCTCATTTTAGACCAAAACTTTTGTTATTATAGTTTCATGAGATAGACACTGATAAGCTTGCTTCAAGTTCTGTGGACTAACATTCATATCCAGCAGCAATTACAATTCTAATGGAAGAATAAGAGTTGAGACTTATTTTTCTTTGGTTAATGGACTAGGATACTGCTCTGAATAAATCGTGCAATCTATGGTGAGTTAAAATTCAGACTTTAACTTTTCAATCCACGCCTTTACAGTTTTAAAAGTATACCGTGTAGAAACAAATATACCTTTGGTAATTTCCTTTTTATGTGCCGTAGGTTCAAAGCCTTTGGCCAGCAATACCATCAACCTGAAACTTAATAACATTGCTTGTATTGATTATATTTATTCTTGCAGTTACCTTTAATGGCAAGTGATACTTTCTCTCTAGTCACAATAGTGATATACACTTTCCTTCTAACACAGATATAAGCAAAAGAGCAACTGAATTGACTTTAAACATATTAAACTGCTAAGAGTATAGGTCATATGTGGATAAAATAAAAATAGTGAGAGTGATAATTAGATGTCTGAAGAGTAGAAACATATAGCTTTGGAAGTGGATGTGATTTATCTGAAGCTCTCTTGACCATGTCTGATCTCTTAGATAATCAGAATAACCCTCTCCCTGCTGGCTTCCAAAACGATTCTTTTGCTTACTATTAAAAGTCTCATTGAAAGCCAACTGTGTCCCTGGTCATAAGTTGAATTTTGTAGTTGACTGTTTAATGGTGCAGTTCTTTGGCTCATTTGAAAAGCAGAGATAGCTAACCTAGGCAGGGATAGTAAATGGGCAAACCACTTTAGCCTCTGTCTTTGATTTCCTCCCAAAGTTTCTCTTTTATTGAAAGGCATCTGAGGCAAGGTGTGTATTTCCCTATGTGTATTCTCTTATACCAGGGATAGAAATGTATATTTGTATGATACCTTTTTTTCGATAGCAGTTGTATAATAATACCTATCAATGTTTTAAATCAATGTAGCTTTTTCCTCAAAATTCTATTTATAAGATTTTTGTCTACCAAAAAAGCTATTATGGATGAGCTATGATATAGATGTAAGGATGTTTATTGAAGCATTATTTGTATAGTAATGACTGGAGTTTAAGCAAATTTCCTTCCTACTGTAATATTTTCTACTTTTGGTTTCAGGGATACTTTGCTCATTCTTTTGGTTTTCCTGCCACCTCTCTAACCACTCCTTACAGATTTTTTTGCTTCTCTTCCTCACCTCAAACTATTAATGGTGGAGTGATTCAGGCCAAACTTCTTTCAACCTTTTCTTGATCTACTCTTTATGTTTTGGTATTTTTAGCTATCTTATGGCTTTAATAGCCTTTAAAAAAATAATGATTCACCTCTTTCTCTTTCTTACTTGTTCTTTTCCTCTAAACCAAGGCTTATATATCTAACTGATTACATGTCCACTTGCCTTTCTAATATACGTCTTAAACTTAGCATGCCCTAAACTGAGCTCTTGACTTTATACCTTCCTCCAGTCTTCCTAGGCTAGTAACTACATTACACCAAGCTAAAGAGTCATGTTTTATTAGATGTTTTTACCCACTGCCATATCAGATCTGTCATAAAATCCTGTTTGTTCTACGTTCAGATTATTCCACAATAAAACAAAAGCTATTTCAGTACCATTATATATAAGTTGAAGTGTTCCAAGCTTTCCCTTTGAGATCGGGAACAAGATAAAGTTTCTTGTTTTCACCATGTCCATTCTTAGCCACCTTATTAAGGCAAGAATAAGAAATAAGAGGGAAAAAGACAGATTTTATTCTTGTATATATAGATAAATAAACTGCTAATAAGTTATTAGAATTTATAAGAAATTAGAATTTATAAGAAAGTTTATCTAGTTTGCTGGTTTCAGACTCAATTATATTTCTATATGCTAGGAGCAAAGTTAGAAAAAACATGTATACTGTTTATGTCAAAAATGAAAAGACCCAAGAATAAATCTAACAAAAGATATACAAGTTCTGTATGGAAAATTATAAAAGCTTATTAGGTACAGTAAAGAGGATCCAAATAGTCGATGTTATAAAGGCGTCATTTCATTCCATTTCAATATAGATGCCTTGAAACACTTGGTGATAGTTAATTTTATGTGTCAGCTTGAGTGGCCATGGGGTGCCTAGGTTAAACCTTATTTCTGAGTGTATCTGTAAGAGTGTTTTCAGATGAGATTAGCATTCCAATTAGTGGACTCACCAAAATAGATTGCTCTCCCCAATGTGGGTAGGCATCATCTAATCCCTTGAGGTCCCGAAAAGAACAAAAGGCAGAGAAATTCACTGCTTCTTTTGCTTGCTTTACTGCTTGAGCTGAGACAGTTCATCTCATCTTCTCCTGCTCTTGGACTAGGATTTATACCAATGCAGACATTGACTTCCTTGGTTCTCTGGACTAAATTACACTACTGGCTTTCCGGAAATCTCCAGTTTGCAGATGGCGGAATATGGGGTTTCTCAGCCTCCATAATCTCGAGAGCCAGTTCCTCATACCTCTCTCTCTCTCTCTCTCTCTCGCTCTCCCTCTCTCTCTCTCTCTCTCTCTCTCTCTCTCTCTCTCTATATATATATATATATATATATATATATATATTTTATTAACTTCAGAGAAATTATGACAGTTTAGTTCTGGCAAAGATGGACAGCCTTGCACATGTACATCTGGATCAACATATAAGATAATTCACAGAACTATTGCTGGGATAACTGAACCCTGACAACAGCCCAGATATACTTCACCTGTGGAATGGATGAATAAATACTTTAGCCTATTCATAAAATTGTATGTAACACTGAACAAAGTTTACTGCTAGAAAATGGAAGAATGATATACAAACATATACAGGAATATATTCAATGTAAAATTCTCACCAACAGTATGGTAAAATTCTCATGATGATTGTATTAATTAGTTCTCTATTGCCACTGTTTCTCAAATTACCACAAGTTAAGTGGCTTAAAACAGTGCAGATTTATTATCTTACCATTTCTGAGGTCAGACGTCTTAAATCAGTTTTACTGGATTAAAATCAAGGTGTCAGCTTGCCTAGGTTCCTTGCCTTTTCTAGCTTCTAGAGATCACCAGCTTCCTTGGCTCATGGCCCCTTCTTCATCTTCAAAGCTAGCAGCATAGCATTTTCAAATCTCTCTCTGCTTCTATGTCATGTTACCTTCTGTCTCTCTGATCTCCTGCCTACCTCTTGTAGGGCCCTCTATGATTACATTGAGCCCACCTGGATAATCCAGGATACTCTTGCCATCTCAAGATGTTTAATCACATCCACAAAGTCCCTTTTGCCATATAAGGTAACATGTTCACAGATTCCAGGCATTAGGATGTAGATTTTGGTGGGGGGCATTATTTAGCTTTCCACAGTGATATACCAGATTACATTGGCTACAAAAGCATTGAATTTTTCATATTGAAGAGAAAAATTTTCTCCAAAGGACTTGATCAATGTCTATATGAAAATACCAAGAAAATATTTCTGTTCAAATATTTGCATTTCATCATCACTAACAAATATTAATTAGCACCTTGTCCTTGGAAAATAAACTAACTACAGGCTCATGTCAGCTACCAGTATCTTGTGTAAGTGATAATCCCATCAAATAGTACTTAAATTTTTTTGATGTATAGGATCCATTTCCATTTACAAAAACTTTAATGACTTTTTATATCTCTACATGCAACTCTACCCAGTAAATTTACTTCATGACCTCAGCTATCCCCTTAGATAGAATTTGGGGGAGAAAATGTTAAGAAATATTTCATTCCTGCCCAGTATTTTACACAAAGATCAAAATATACTCATGTCTTATTATAAACGTCCCATGCCGATTCATTAATCTATCTCGTTATTTTTTCCATAAACATTTAGTGAATGTCTATTAAATACCAGAAATTATGACAGAATGTGGGAATATATTATATAAAAGGTGACATACTTATCCTTTTTTTTTCAAGTTGCATAAGAAATGAGGGAGGAAGACAGTAATACAAATACATTTGTACTTGCAAATGTGTTTTGCTAAGGATTTTGAGATATGAAGAGATAGGAAGGCATTCTAATGAAAACAGAATAAAAGAAGCCCTTGAGATAAGATGTCATGTTTCTAAAACCACAAGAAGCCCTGTGTATGGCTGTTACTTATTAAGAGCATACTATGTATTTTACTATTTGAGCATAAGGACAAGTTGAAATGAACATGAAGAAATAAATGGTAGGTGGTATGGGGAGGCTTTTAAAGAAAGTATTAATGAAAGTAATGATAAAAATTTTCATAAGGATATGAGTCAAATGATGAAATATTATCAATAAAATATTGTAATCAAAGAAAATCCACCCAAAACATATTATTTAAGCACTGAATCTTATGTACACAGGTATAGGGTACCCTCTCCCAAAAGACTAATGTAGAGGGCTTCCCTGGTGGCGCAGTGGTTGAGAGTCCTCCTGCTGATGCAGGGGACACGGGTTCGTGCCCCGGTCTGGGAGGATCCCACATGCCGCGGAGCGGCTGGGCCTGTGAGCCATGGCCGCTGAGCCTGCGCGTCTGGAGCCTGTGCTCTGCAATGGGAGAGGCCACAGCAGTGAGAGGCCCACGTAACGCAAAAAAAAAAAAAAAAAAAAAGACTAATGTAGAGATTATATTTAGAAAAATATATAATTTTCACAATTACCGCTATGGAAAGCTGGCTTGGTTGAGCATTGTATTCCAAAATTAAGCATCTGGATTTTTCCAGTCTGAATATATATTTTATATTATGATCTACTGTTTTGGAGATATATTATTATTTTCAATAGCTCAGTTTTCTTTTAGTGCCATACAAATATTATACACATATTTCTTATCAAGTTCCAGTAAATGTTCCCACAAACCAAAAGAAAATTTGGTATCATCATCATGTTTTAGGGTCCCAAAAGACAGTGTTCAAGTGTCTGAGAGTGTTCACAAATCACCAGATGCAATACCAGAAACATGCCAAATATTTTTAATTGTTTTGAGTGCTGTAGAAAAGTATACGAAGCCAAATCAAGCTTGAAATATAATTCAGAGACTTTATAATACAGTCAGCACCCAAAACTGTCAGAATTGCTTGGGTGTTTGGATATTGTTTTTTAAAAAATGCAGAGAAAATTCTATTTTATTGCACAGTCCCCTTGCAGAAATAACTTGTCAGTTATGCTGAATGATGGCATGGTTTTCAATGGGTAGAAAACAGACAGGGACTGACCTTAGCCTTCTTGAAGTAATGAGCTCAACTGGTTCTAAACCCATATCCTTAGGGTGTCAAGGGGGCTGTGTTACCCTCTGCATTAACTGGTCCCCATATGTTTACTTCTATTGATGTCCTGTATTGTGCTTTCTCAGACAGAACGCAGCAGTCGCAGGTTAGCATCCTTGGAGTTGGAACTTTAGAAAATGTCATTGCAATTTAAGCAACAGCGATCGAAAGTAACTACCTCATATCACCAGGAGACAGTTCTAGTTTTTACGCTAATCCCGAATAAGTAAAGAACATCATGTTCAAAGGAACTGTTTAGTACAAGTCTTGACTTTTAATTCTGATGAACTTGTGAGTGAAAAATATTCTTTTTGATCCGAGTTCAGTTCCTCTCTGAAAATAGTTAGTGGAATAGATAATAAATTAGATTGGAATGTAAAACTGAGAAGGCACAGGGTAATAATTTCTCTAAAAGTCTGATTTCAGAAAAAGTCACATTCAGAAATGCTCTAGTTTCTAAACTACAGGAACCAGACTGCAGAAGAGGAGGGCGTAGAAACTTGACATTTGTGGAAATCCTCCTTTTGGAAATCACAGTGGTTTCTTTAGTCATTAGGAGATCTACTCAGGCATCTGAGAATCAGCTCTTACCTTTTTAATTCTCATTTTCTCCTGAGAGTTTTCATAAGTCTATATAACCCTTTTCCCTTTAGATAAGCCCTGCAAAACTGCCAATCTCATGGGCATCCATGCTAGTCTGATGATGTGCAGCTGACAGAAGGCTGAATATTTGGTTGCCATGGTTGGAGGTATATTATGCAGTTATCGACTTTCTTCTCTCAAGGTCAATATCAAAATTTATTTAATCAAGAAATGCTGTTCAAACAAATTGAATTTTGACCAAGAAGTGACAATCAATCAATCTCTCTCTCTCTCTCTCTCTCTCTCTCTATATATATATATATATATATATATAGAGAGAGAGAGAGAGAGAGAGAGAGGTCATATATATATATATATAGAGAGAGAGAGAGAGAGAGGTCATATATATATATATATATAGAGAGAGAGAGAGAGAGAGAGAGAGAGGTCAGTATATATAATGTATGTAATATATATACATCAATATCAATTTATATGATAAAATAAAATAATTCTGTGGTTAATAGTGAAATGATCATACAAATGCATGTATCTTTTATACCTGACTGGAAAGAGAGATGATTTTGACAATGTTATTTGGAAATATTTCCAGCTCATTTAGTCCTTTTATTAATAAATTATAACAGGACCAATGTGATAATCTAAAAATTAAAACCAAGATTGTCAAAAAATTAATAAGAAAGATTTAATAAACTATTTGCAGTGTCACAGGTTGGCTTTTATTGGACACTCATGCCTTTACAATTGATCTTCTCTGAGACATTTTATTATTTACATACTCTAAGATTTTAATCATTTACTAATATGTTTTGAAATGGCCAAGGAAAATATCTATTTTCCTGCTAATATCTATTAGCAGGAAAATGTCTATTAGCAGTTTTAAACAAGAAATAGATAGTCTTTAAATATTTACTATAAGAAGTATCCAGATTCTCCTCTTTCAAACCACGTAGTTACAGTGGCATGTCACAATGCATTGAAATTAAAAGAGAAATTCTATATTTTTTATTTACCATTGACCCTCAGCAATCAGAGCAAAACCTGGCTGCAAGAGGGGGCTAAGACCTGCCGGTCTACTTGGGAGTAGATGTTCCAGCCACAATTCATTTACTGTAAAAGAAGGGGAGAAGAAATTTAGTTTAACAGCTAGTGGTTTCCACCACACAATCTGTTTTTAAAATTAACAATTAGCTCTTTTTTTTCCAGGATGTTTTATTTCCTCAAGAAGCTTCACGTGCATATGCTCCCTTTAATCTGCCTCACTGGTTCATCAGAAATTCCCAAAGAATGTCACTTAGGTTCCAGTTAGTCTCCCTCCTATAAAAGCCAGTAAGACTTAAAAGTACCTGGAGGCAGAAAGGTATGAGTTAGAGGACTTGGTTAGCTTAACTTGAACGTTTTTGAGTTTCCTCATGTACAGTGTAGATGTTGCATTGGATAATTTATTGGCTTCTTTCTCTGTCTAAATTTCTAGGATTCTTGACAGGAGATCACCTTAGATTGAAAAAGCCCTTCATCTTTTACATTGGGGAGGACCCTTGCAATATGTTTTGTAGTCATATGATTTTGTATATTTTGCAAGAGTAAGACTTTTTAATGGCAATCAGTAAAATGCTTGCCTCTGTCACATTTCTTCTTGTGTCAGGGGCACTGGCAAAATGGGTATTTTATATTAGTAATTTGGATTTCTTTTCTTTTAAAAGCAATACTCAAATTCTATGAGCCTCAGACTCCACAAAAACTGGATCCACCCCTACTTCAGATGTCTATACTTTCCTTCTTTGGATACCTGTAAACATAAGAAGATGTTAATGTAGTTCAGCTTGTCATAATTGTAATAGTAGAAATTGGAATGAATAATCTCCCTAGGTCCCCTTCAGTCCAAAGGTTCTTCTTACCTTCATACAGTAGGAATGTTAGTTGTTTCAGATTCTATGGACCAATATTTGTATTCAAACAGCAATTATAACCCTAAATGGAATAATAAGAATTGACAATTGTCTTCCTTTGGTTAGTATTCTGGGTTGCCATATCTAGGAAAATACAGTAGCCATGGCAACTTGATGTTCAGCTTGTAACTTTTGAATTCTTTGCCTTTTTATTTACATTGTTATGATTTATAATCACAATAATGACCTCCCAGTTAGACATTTTCTGACCGTTAATGACAGTTCTCTATTAAAGGCCCCTGGCTTTACCTCAGACCACCAAAGCTTTCCATTGGTCATTAATGCCAAGAAAATATCCAGTCTGAAGGTCATTATTGCTTAAATAGTAACTTGGAAAGTTATGCAAAACTAGCAATTAGGTTGACTTTTAGTCTATTTTAGAAAGTCTGTATAAACACCACTATCAGACAAAAACAACACTAATAATGAAAGCCCAGGTCCCTGAAGAAACTGAAGTAAAGGGAAAAATTTCTCTTCAGGTTGTTGGCCTTTTAAAAATAACTTTGAGACTTTAATGATGTGAGAGCTATATACAGACTGGAATTATTAACTTGCTTACTCTTCCTCAGTCTCCCATTAGGATTCCACCCACTCTTCTAGGAACTGTCTGCCCCAGAATGCATTTCCTGCTGTGTCAATTATCTTGCAAAGTCAGGAGTATCACAGGCCTGTTTATGTTAATTGCCCTTGGTGGTTTTACAAGTGAGAAGGAGAAGAGAACCAAAAATTAAAGTGGAAAGCTCTCAAGTTCTACTGTGAACAATCAACTGGACTCAGGTTTTTAAAATGTAAGAGTCAGTTAAGATATTTTGTTTTTACTGTACAGATAGCATACACTATAACAGGAAGGGCAAGGGGTCATTTTGACCACAATATACAGTCTGTCCTTCTTGCTCTCATTGTACCTATTTAAACACTTCATTAAAAACTTCTAGTCTGACTCCCACATTTTTCTTCTTAAAACAAAAAATATTTCAAAGTTGCCCCCCTCTTAAAAACAAAAACCTTCTATACTGTGCTCTCTTCAAGCAATTCCCTCTTACCTTTCCTTCAAGAACAGGCTTATGAAAACTGTAGGCTGCAGTGACCATCTTCACACTCTTTACTCCTTTATTCCTCAGTCCACTAAAATCTGTCCACCGCCTTCACCATTCTGAGACTTCACTTCAACTAATGCTACCAGAGGTATCCTGATCACCAAGTTGGGTTGACATTCTTCACTTCTTATCTTCTATGACCTCTTGTATCCACTTTCAACCACTCCATATAATCTCAAAACTCTTCATTTTTTTAATCACACAACTATATTATTTACTATCATTCCACTCCCATTACAAGATTACCTGTGAAATATCCCATTCTGCTCATCCTTTAAATGCTGCTATCTGTGAATCTATCCTTTCTTCTCTCCTTTCTCTACATACTTTTCCTGGGTGATTTATCCTAATTTCATTGGTTAAAATAGCACCTATAGTTTAACAATGCACAATCTGAACCCCAACTGCTCTCCTGTAGCCCAGATCTATATATTCTTCCATTTCCTGTATGTATCCATTTGATTTTATTATTGACTTAGTATCCGTTATCCTAAAATTGCTTTTAATGTGTATGTCCTTCTTCATTGATTGGTGATTCCTTACACCCAGTCACTAAAATTAAGAATACAGAAATTATCATCCATTTTTCCTTTCCCAAAGCTTTCATATCCAATCTCTAAATCCTGTAAATTCTATCTTATTAATATTTTAAAAATCTATCCCCTCTAAGGTACCATGCCACTAATATAGCCTTAGTTCTATTTCTCACTAGACAAAAGTTTTCACCTGTACACACTAAATCCATTCTCAATTATAGGTTTCTTTAAAACACAAAAATCATTATGTTTTTTTTCTATATACAAATTTTTAGTGACATAACCACTGCCCGTATGATAAAGTTTAAATTCATTGAGAGCAAATTGATTGTATTTTCATTCATCATTTATTCCCAATCTAGATCTAACTGGACCTCACAATTGGTACAGCCTGAATGAATGAAAGCCTTCAAACAGACCCATGATTAGTTCATCTTTCTAACTTACTTGTTTGCCTCATCTCTTTACAAGCTTCCAATTATACCCTATTTTTCAGCCATTTTGAACTCTTAGGACTGAAGTTTCCTGACTATGCCACTTTGGGTAATACTTTTAGGTTTTGCCTTCTTTGCTTGGACTACTCCACCCATTGGCTCTGAGTGCCAATGGTTACTCACATTTTAAGGTTCACCTTAAATAATGCATCAGAATATTTTATTACACTCTGATACATGTATCTATGTGTTTTACCTATAAAATCAGTAGATACTTTATACATTTAGTTACCTGTATCTTTTGTCAATAAAAGCACAATAAAAGGTGATGATCAATACATTTTTCTTTAAATGAAAAGGATAGTATAGAAAATGCTAGATTCCTACTAGGCTGTGAATTGTTTTATGAAATTGTTTCACCAACACCCATATACACATGAAGTAAATGTGAACTGCATTGTAAAGAAAAATGTATTTTCTACAATGGATCATGGTCAAAAAGTTTTTAGAAACCCACACTAGACTGAAGTTTCTTTAAAAACAGGAAGTGGATCTACACAACTTATCTCTGGCATAGAGCACTTTGTTAGACATGTATCAGTTACTGAAAAGTATTTATTATTAAAATGACAGTCCCTCAAAAAGCATGACTTCCAGAGCCTCTGAGTATTGTCATGGTATAGGACTTGGGCACTTAATTTGATACCACTGTGCATGCATTTCCATCTCTGGTAGACAGAGAAATGTTCACCTAAATATATCCACATTCTAATCCCTGGAACCTGTAAATATATTACCTCACATGGCAAAAGGAACTTTGCAGGTGGAATTAAGTTAAGGATCTTGGGATAGAAAGATTATCCTACATTATCCAAGTAAAACCAATATAATCACAAAGGTTCTGACAAAAGGGAGGCAAGAGGATCAAAGTCAGAGAGCAGTTGTGATTCCAGAGCAGAGATTGTTGTGGATGAGCCTTGAAGTTGGAGGAAGGGGCCATGGGATAAGAAAGGCAGGCAGCCTTTAGAAACTGGTAAAGACAATGAAGTGGATTCTCCCCTAGAGCCTTGAGAAGGAACTAGCCCTGCCAACACCGATTTTTAGCCTATACAATGAATGCAGTTTGGACTTCTAATCTTCAGAACTGTAAGAAAATTAATTTATATTGTTTTTAAGCTGCTAAATATGTGGTAATTTTTTACAGCAAGGTATGAAACTAATACACTATCTCACCCAAAGAACCCTCCCCAACATTTTCAAACTGTGTGAGTCCTCTAATTGCTCTGTTAAACTAAACATTCCGTAGATTAACACTAGCTAACTTCCAAAGCAACATTCTCTTTTCCTTAGAGGATCTAGCAATCGGATTTCTTGTTGCTGATCCTGGTTTCACTAGACCCTATTTTTAACACATATGCTATCTCTTCCCGAAGGACTGGTAGATACCCTCACGAGGAGGGAAGAAAATTTATGTCATTATTTACTCACGTCACATAGCACTTTCTCTTGACTATCAAAAACACCAATTAATATTGATTGATTCTATTTCTATGATTTTGCCTCAAAAGATATTCATATACTCCCAGGCAATGCATGTTTATGAACATGGATATGGACAAACAAAGCTTAGAGTTTTGAATTTAGGAATCTGTGTCTTTGTTATTTTAAAGGATTCTTAATAATACGTCTAACAATTACCATGCATTTAATGCACACATATATGGTGTCTGCTCTCTTTAGTATTTGAATTCTGATGTAATCTGTGGCCATTCTGTCTTCTTAATGCCAAGAAGCTCTTAGTTCTGATCTGTATGGGGAATATTATGTTAAATAAAAAGAAGCACATTCACGAGATAAGCACCACTAATGGAGAAGAATAACAGTAAAATGAATATCCATACATACAAGTGCCATACATATGGAAGAATCCTAGTTTACAGCTTAAAATATCAGTTGGCATTTTTCCAACCACATGTTATGCAGGCTAATATTATGTGAATAATAATATTTTTAAAAATTGCCTGCTTTCTCTTTATTACAAGCTTTATTAATATATGCTTCCAAGTACCCCAAATATCTTATAATTTAATTTTTTTATTATCTGATTGTTTTTATTTGTGTTTATTTTGGTTTTCTTCCCCAGTGTCTCAGAGCCTATAATTTTGTCTGAGGTATCCATAATCTATCTAGGCCGTTAGTGGGTTCTCATCCCAGAACTGAAAAGCAATGATGAAGGTGAAACTGTACCCCTTAACCTTGAGAAAAGAAAGCTTTTCTTTTCACCTGCAGTCCTTTCCCTGTCAGCTAACACAGTCTCTTCCAGGGGCAGATCTGGAAATCTGCCATTTTGAATGTTTGGGGTTACAGTAATTTTCAGTTCTTATGGAGGCATAGCTTAGTGGTAGAAGTCTGTATACTTAATGTGTTCATGTGATTCTTGAAAGCCTAAACAACATCCATTTGCTAGGATTTAAGAATAGAATTTGTAATATCTGATTGGTCTTTCTAGTAATAAAGAATTGAATCCTCGCTGTAAAAAGAATATAAGCATAAAATAATATTTGCTGAAATAAAAGCTTGGTTGACCTTTCAACCTCATTTTCAAACTGTGTGAGCCCTCTAATTGCTCTGCTAGCATTTCTGGCATGGGTTATATCAGTACATTATTCCAATATTGTTTGTTGTACTACACTGTCTATATTTACCACTATGTTATTTTTTACATTAATGTACCATGCAGAAAATAAGTAGGAAAGAACAGGTCATTTTTGCAAATGCACTGTAATTTGTTAGCTTCTATGAATTATGTATCAGTCTGCCTGTCGTTTTGTTAGGATTTGTACATAAAGAGAACAAATGCCTCATTAATTTTAAAAACTGCTTCCCTTTCCTTATTCTCTACAATAAGTTTTTAACATAAAAAGCACTGACAGTAACATGAGATCATGGGCAATTAAAACAAAACAAAACAAAACAAAACAGTTATTTAGGTCATAGCCTGGTTTCATGTAAGCACTGAACTCTGATTTAGGAGTTCTGGGTCCTAGTTTAAGCTAGTTACTAACTAGACATCATTCCTAGGACTCAGTTATTCTCCCTTGACCCTCCTTTGCTCATGTGAAAACTAAAATACTAGATTAAGAGACATTTTGTGTTAGAGTGGAAGGCACATGGGCTTTGAAGAAAGATTTTCATTTAAACCCTTTTCTAACACGTATTAGTTGCATGAACTTGAATGAGTATTTTTTTACTTTTTTGAGCATAAATTTACTCAATTGTAAAATATGGTTAATATACATCTTTCACTGAGAAGTAAATAAAAATGAAATATCTGATTATATCCCATATCTGATGGATTTATATTATTCACCATCAGATTTGCTCTTATAATTCTTTCTAGCTTATGCAATGATAATAATGATGACAGCAAACACATATAGCAATTATTATGTGCCAAGTCCTATGCTAAACAATTTACATACATTAAGTCACTTAATTTTCATAACAACCCAATGAAGTAGTAACTAATATTATACCCATTTTGCAAATGAGAAAACTAGGAGCACAAAAGCATAAGTTAATTGGCAGGGCTGAGGTTTGCACACTCAAAATCTGGATCTAGAGTCCATGCTCTTAATTATTATGTTATGTGGGCCACCACGAAACAGTGCTGTCTACCATATATTATGATAAACATTGTTCTTAAATTTAATTATACACTCTATATTAGAAATACAGTTTGAATAGATGTCAAGAGACCTAGCTTTTGCAGAAATAGAGACACAGACGTAGAGAATGTACATTTAGATACCAGCAGGGGAAGAGTTGGGTGGGATGAATTGGGAAATTGGGAGTGACATATATACACTACTGTGCATAAAATATATAACTAATCAGAACCTATTGTATAGCACAGAGAACTCTACTCAATGTTCTGTGGTGACCTATATGGGAAGGAAGTCCAAAAAAGAGGGAATATATGTATACGAATAGCTGATTCATTTTGCTGTACAGCAGAAACCAACACAACATTGTAAAGCAACTATACTCCAATAAAAGTTAATTAAAAAAAAAGAGACCTAGCTTTTGGATTCAGCTTGTCAACCACCAGCTGTAACAATGAAACTACTCTGACCCTCTGACCCACTTTTTCCATTTGTAAGTCATAATATTTACCCACTCAACTTCATAATTCTATTTAAATAAAATGAGAAAGATGATATGTAAAGTGATTTTGTGAATTTTAAAGCAGTATCCAAATAATGAATTTTGTATCTGTAACCATGAAATCAAAGTTATACAACTCAGACAATAAGTAAATAAATAAATACGTAGCCCTCATTTCCTCCTTAATTATTGTAACCCTATCAGTAACACTCATACAGACAAGTTGACTACATAAGAGTGAGAGATATGAACATGTATTTAACATCTAGATTTTTTGGAACCATGTTTGTGTCATCTCACTTAATGATCATTAGAATGTTGCCAGGTCTATAACATTGATCTAGACAAGATTATTTGCCAAAGTTAGTCAGCTGGGAAGGGAAAAGATCCATGCTCTTTACACAAACAACCTTTTACCCTTCTGGGGCAGAATTAGGAAATGACTATGGTGTTGAACTTAACTTTGGGAAAACCTTTCAAGAACAAACTGGAACAAAATTTTGCCCATTAAAGTTGGGTTGACTATTTTTTCATAAAATACTTTTTAGAGGAGTTGGATGTTTCTTATTTTGCATCATGAGCAATAATAAAACAAAATTCAAAGAGGAAAATATATTTTTTAAACATTTTATAAATTTTTGGCATGTTTCTAACCCAGAAATTTTGTGGACTTAGTTTCTCAGCACTTCCCAACATATATGGCATGTTGTTTGACACTTACTATTAAAATAAAAGGAAGCACATCTAGGAGGAAGGAGAGGTAGAGGGAACAGAGTAAGAATGAGAAGGAAAAAACAATTAGATGAAATGTAAAGAATAAAAGAGAGAAAATATGTAAGTGAACAAAACAGTTGAAGCTGGGGCAAAAAACTTACTTTTGATTTTTTTTCAGAAGTTTAAAATGCTTTTAGTCTTTAAAACTGACTGCGGAAGTGGTAAGGTTAGGGACAAGTTGTATGTAAGACTCATTTTCCCTTTATCCCTCATTGTTAAGAAGTTTTGATAACTTGATGAAAGTTTAAATAGTGGATTTCTTGCTCAGGGACTTGTACTTCAAAGAATGTATGAGGATAATGACCGCATACGAGAAAGAAACTGTGTGACATTATGGAAAAATAGAATCAATTGATTCTTTTGAATGTATTGATACAGTCCTTGTTTCAACCTAATTGTTGCTTCTTAATTGATTTTTATTAGAACTATAAATTATTGAAAAATATCAAGCTACATTTTGGATCCAATTTGTAGTTCCAGGGACTGCCATAAAAAGTGGCCACCCACTTTATGAAAATGCTCTAACACAGCCAAAAATAAAATTAATTAATTTTTTAAAAAAGGACTTCCCTGGGGGTGCAGTGGTTAGGAATCCACCTGCCAATGCAGGCGACATTGGTTTGATCCCTGCTCCGGGAAGATCCCACGTGCCACGGAGCCCATGATCCACAACTACTGAGCCTGTGCTCTAGAGCCTGCAAGCCACAACTACTGAGCCTGCACGCCACAACTACTGAAACCCATGTGCCTAGAGCCTGTGCTCTGCAACAAGAGAAGCCACCACAGTGAGAAGCATGCGCACCGCAACAAAGAGTAGCTCCCACTCACCACAACTAGAGAAAGCCCGCGTGCAGCAATGAAGACCCAATGCAGCCAAAAATAAATTTAATTAATTAATTAATCAATTATTTTAAATGCTCATATTCATTAGTTTTGGCAAAAAAAAATGTTCTGAGACACCTCAGGATCACTAGCAAATGCATGAGGTCTGGTATTAAGTATAATTTAAAATGTAAGAGCTATAATCAAGGAAGGAACTAAAAGGCATAAATAAAGAATTTGGGAAAATTGAAATCCAAAATTATGAGTACATGACACCTAGATGAGTAAAAACTGGCTTGTTCGACCTACATCTGCACATAGCTCATCGCAGAAACATCAGGTCTGGATCTCTGACATGTAGACTAATTCAAGAACATACTTGGTTGTGGACTGCATTGTTTAAGAGTGCCTTGAATACTAGTTGGTTGCATCATGTGACATCGCCAATACTTGACAAATTTTGACCAGCAAAATAGTCAGTTCCGTACTCCACATACTGGATAGGGTTAAGTATGCATATAGAGAGTATCTTTGATTCTAGCTTGGGGAGGATGGGAAGGCAGAGACAAAAACAGCCAACACTTACTCAGAATAGAAAGGAAGATATATAATCCAAGAAAAGGTGAACTACTATTTTCCCCTATTATATAAAAAAGAAACAATTCAATCTGAGGATTTTTTATATAACAATAAAACTAAAATCATGACACTTGAAACACCATTACTGAGGTTTCACTGAAACTATGTCGACCGCAGCATGTTTTTCAGAAGGAATGATTAGTTATCATGGTTTATTTAATTAAGTCTGTTCTCCTGACAAAAAATGTGTACATTTTAATTTAATTTTAGATAGCTGGCCTATAGGAACCAGAAAAGAGAATGTAATTGTTTGTGGTAATAGTAAGTGACCAGAAGTAACCATCTGCAAAGACACACTTTTGCCTAAGGAAATGTGCCTTGGGAAGATAGCACAGCATGTCCAATCCCATTGCAGGACTTAGGATCAAGAGTTTGCTTTCTTTCAGAGTTTTGTCCTACTTAAAAAGTGTAATTGAAGAGACCAGCTGCCAAGTTATGAGGCCCAGTAGAGCAATTATACCACTCAACCAAAATATTTGTTAGCACTAGGAATGACTTCTAGTTTTAATCTTCCAAAAGGATGCTAAACTATGGTTTATGGAAAACATGAAAAATATTATACAAGAAAAACATGCCACTTTATCACAGACATAATAAATGGGTTAATTTGTACTTTGAAAGCTTCCTGCAGCACATTCTGCATTGCCTTGAATCCCAACCATCTTTGCATATCAGCTTTGGAAGCTCTCAGGGCTATGGCCATTTGTTCAGATTAGGTCTGTCTTTAGTAGATAAGTCAATCAGGTAATTTGAAGTGTAAGGGGAAAATGTAGTGCTTTTGATGGTCTGAAAGTAGAAAATATCCCTTGCCCAATTAATTAATGCCTTTCTTTTAAATTTCCTATTTGAGTTTTGTCTTAGGTTCTCACACATGTGGACTCCAGTGGGCAGTTCAAAGTGTTTTTCCCGCTTGTGTTTGGAAAGAAGTACATCTCTGGAGAAAGCTATACCTTTTGCTAGATGAATATCATGTAAAACTTTATGTCTGAGATGAAAGTATACTAGTTTAGACTGTGGTCTTGGGGCAATCATACTTGGGTTGCAGTTTCCCAGTTCTTTTTGCTAGTTGTCTAAACTCTCTAAACCATAATTCATTCCCTTGAGAGATTAACAATAAGTAACACCTTCATAGAATTTTTATGAAGAATAAATGAGATTATTACTATAAAGTGAATATAGTACCTGGCCCATAGAAATTTGTGTTGTTGTTGTTATTTAGGTTTATCAGGGCTGTTCTCTTACTTCCAGAAGGACAAAGTGAACTCTCCCAGAGGGAGAAACAAAGAAAGGTTGAACAGAACTTTTAATGATTGAGAATTTATCTCAAATGAGCTATATTAAACTGATATGAGTGTTTAAATCAGAGGAAATGGAGTTTTAGTCAGTTGGGCAACAGGTTTTCATACTACTCCATGAAACAGTGGGAAGAATAGATGAGTTATAGAGCATCAAGTTTTATTTTATTAGCACATCTAAGCTTGGCACTGTTTAAATCTGTGTTCTCTCCTTTCACATAAAGGGTATTTTGTGTCATTGATTTAGAAAATATTTACAGACATTTCTGTATGTTTACTTGATAATTCTTGTGCAATAAGAAGTAAGCTCAAATGTGATCTCTGAAGTTACTTTCTAGGTAGAGAAAAAGACAAGTACACATTTTCCCAACGAAATTAAAGTATAAATGGAGAGACTTCCCTGGTGGCGCAGTGGTTGAGAGTCCGCCTGCCAGTGCGGGGGACGTGGGTTCATGCCCCGGTCCGGGCTATGTCAGTTTGGATCCTTCAGGAAACAAACACTGAGACAAAGTTAAGTGCGCACGAGTTTTTTCTCGGGGGGTGGGGGGACAGAGATAATGCCTGTGAAAGATAAAGTGTGAGAAAAGAGGATTGAGCAAGGAAACCCCGCAGATTATGAAGAAGATTAGACACCTGTGGAAGGAAAGAGAAGAGAAAGAAAAATTGAGCAAGAAGAGGCTCACACTGTAATTCAGATCTGGCAAAGTCTCAGCCAAACCAATGGAGAACTCCCAAGCAGACTGCCTATTAGAGGGGTCCCACGTTGATCAGAAATGGCCAAGGCATAGTCATTCTGTCATGCTTAGACACTGGCTGGAGTTTCCCAGGAAGAGCATGGCATTGACTCTGAATGCTGTGCTGGATACTAAATGTGCTGTAGTTGGAAGCTACCAACTTCTCTCTTTACAGCTGGAGAGCAAGTTCTATCTTGAAAGGAGATCTGAGCAGCACACCTCTGTCGCTGCCACAGGAAGCAACATCACTGCTTTTCTGAACAGGGGAAAATTAAAGAAGGAATTCAAGCTTAAAACCTGTTTCAACTCTAATAAAAGCCATTTATATTTATCCATTACTTTATGATTTTCAAATCACTTTCATATTCATGGCTCTAGCTTCATCATAAAATTATTTGTTGCCCAAGTGTTTAAAAGTAAACACATCAGTCTCAGGTTGCTCTGTGACTGTTCTAAATTTCCCAGAAGGGAGGATGACAATGCTGGGAGATGGCTATATCTTCTTATTCAAGAGTATTGCTTTGCTGTCTCCCTTATCAAATTGGACTATCCTGAAGATTCCTTTTATATGAATTATATATACAAGCAAATTTATGCTGGAAGGTAATTTAGAAATTGCCTAATCTATGTTCTTTTAAAAAGCATTATGTTTTCTCTCTTTCACCTTATAATCAAAAGGTCTATTTTGTGGTTGAAAGTAATTTTAAAGGTTATCTAAAACATCCATTCATTCATCATTTAATCATTCATTTATTGGGGTCTGGTATGCATCAGATAGTGTGCTAGAAACTCGAGGTAAAATGATGAAAAATAGTACACAGCCTCTGACTTCTAGTAATATTTTTACACTTTAGTTTGTGTAATAATTATTGTGGAATCTGTTAAAATGAAGGTTCCTGGGCCTCAAGTCCAGAGATTTTATTTAGAAAATCTGAGCTCTGACCCATGAATCTGTAATTTTTAGAAGCATTGGAAGGAATTTTGATGAATGTAGCTCTCAGAGATGTTAAAAGATAAACCGAGGTGTATTAAAATTTTTAAGAGTTTGTTTGAGCAAAAATAGATTCAAATCAGGCAGTGAGAAACCAGAAGTGGTTAGAAGTGCTCCCCCATAGGGAAAAGACTTACATAGAGAAAATTTGGAAGCAAAGAATGGAAATTATTGATTGGCTATAGCTTATAGCCTAGGCAGCTATTTGAGATTGGGTCCTTATAAGGGGGAGGTGATTGAGTCAGAAGAGAAAATGTTTGGCGACAGAAGCTGAGAGTCAGAGTCAGAGAGGGATTTGAAAAATCTAGACTGCTGGCTTTGAGGGTGGAAGGGGGAGACAGGAGCCAAGATTACAAGTGACCCCTAAAAGCTGGGGAAGAAAAGGAAATAGATTCTCCCCCTATAACCTCTAGAGGGCATATACCCTTGCCAACACCTTGATTTTGGCACAGTGAAACCCATTTCAGATTTGTGACCTCTAGAACTGTAAGATAATAACTTTGTGTTGTTTTAAACCACTGAGTTTGTCATAATTTGTTAAAGTAGCAATAAGAAACCAATATACTATATAAGAGAAACATATATATAAAGCAGAATGGGGCAATGGAGAAGGGAATTCTCAAGTCTGATTTCAAAGAACTCAAAAAACTTATGTTTTGCATGTGTGGGATGAATGACATGAAGAAATTTCAAAATCAGTAAATTGAAAATGTTAAATCTTGGGGAAGTTCCAGGAAATAGTGCAAACACATTCCAGATAGAGGAAAATTTTGCAAAAGATGGAGAGAACAAGCAGGGCACTTTTGGAGAATTGTAAATAATTTGATTAGCAGAGGCATGGTATACATGCAAATAAGGCAGGAAAAGTAGACAGAGGTCAAATTAAGAAAGATGTGAATAATGTGTTATGCATTTTTCTTTTATCATTAAGTGGATGGAATTAAAAGATTTTAAACATCAGCACAACAGGATCATAGTGCTGTAATTATAGACTCTGGAAGCCATCTGGACAATGACTGAAATAGATTAAATTCTGCTGGAGCTTTCTAGGTGAAAAATGTAGAGCATCTAAGATATCCTTTATGAAGATTGAGAGAAACAGGTTAAATTTACACCTTCCCAGACACTAGGAACTGAAAAGATCATGATGCACCATTTCTCTACCGATACGTAAGAAAAAAGCCACCCATTCTCAACTATAAAGTACAAAACTTACTTTCATGCTGAATTTTAACTTCCTAGGTTTTCTGATTGCGAAGTTCTGGGCACATCGATCATCCCTGAACTTTGCTCTGTGTGTGTGTGCATGGACACACACACATACAGGCATGCATGCTTGACATGTATACACATTTGCTTTTAACTGTTGCTTTAAAGATAGTCTGCCTGTTGGATAAGAAGTAACAGAAAATATTTAGAATTGTCAGAGTTGGGAAAACAGGTTTTGAATGTGAAGAACTAAAGGAAAGCTGGGAATCAAAAATAAATTTTAGGTTTCAGTTTTAAGTGATTAGAGGATATTGGTGCTATTAAGATCATAAATAGAAGACGGTTCTTTGGGGTACAAGCCCACCATCTTTTGTTACTGAGTCTAAGCTTGTAGTGCAGCGAGCAGTACAAGCTTAGACTAGGCAACAAATTTTGGCAAAGCCAGCCAGGAGCCTTGCTGCTCGTAGCCAGCCAGCCCTGGGTGGGGAATTTTCAGGTAAGGCCCTAGCAGCTGCCAGGACCACTTGTCATGAGGATCTGCCCTCCAAAATTCCCCAAATCAGCACCAGCTGCCCCAGCACTTGGCAGCTGGAGCAAGGAATTGGCATCTGGGAGCTGTCAGGCTCCGTATAGTAGGGTAAGTCACTCCAGTATGTATAGCCGGGAACTTTATTTATTCTCCGTTTGGGGCTTTTTCTCTGGAATAAGCCAGTTTGTCTTCTGGGGTACCCTGTTGGAAAGAGGAAAGAGTTATTGGACTTCTACCCGATTTCTGAACCAGTTGGTTGGTTTCTTTGGATGCTAGCATTTGCTTGTGTTTTGTTTGTCTTGAAAAAGGGTGAATGTTTCAACTATCCCTAAAGAAAGCCCTCTGAGGCACATTTTGGTTAAGGGATCTGATTAGAGCTATGACCCCATGGATGAGAGGAAGGTGATATCTTATTGTAATAATGTGTGGCTACAATACCTGTTGAGCTCTCTACAGGGTTTTTTTTAATTATTATTATTTTTTTACATCTTTATTGGAGTATAATTGCTTTACAATGGTAAAGTGTTAGTTTCTGCTTTATAACAAAGTGAATCAGTTATACATATACATATGTTCCCATATCTCTTCCCTCTTGCAGCTCCCTCCCTCCCACCCTCCCTATCCCACCCCTCTAGGTGGTCACAAAGCACCAAGCTATCTCCCTGTGCTATGCGGCCGCTTCCCACTAGCTATCTATTTTACCTTTGGTAGTGTATATATGTCCATGGCACTCTCTCACTTTGTCACAGCTTACCCTTCCTCCTCCCCATATCCTCAAGTCCATTCTCTAGTAGATCTGTGTCTTTATTCCCGTCTTACCCCTAGGTTCTTCATGACATTTTTTTTTCTTAGATTCCATATATATGTGTTAGCATACAGTATTTGTCTTTCTCTTTCTGACTAATTTCACTCCGTATGACAGACTCTAGGTCCATCCACCTCACTACAAATAACTCAATTTCGTTTCTTTTTATGGCTGAGTAATATTCCATTGTATATATGTGCCACATCTTCTTTATCCATTCATCCGATGATGGACACTTAGGTTGCTTCCATCTCCTGGCTATTGTGAATAGAGCTGCAATGAACATTTTGGTACATGACTCTTTTAGAATTATGGTTTTCTCAGGGTACATGCCCAGTAGTGGGATTGCTGAGTCATATGGTAGTTGCATTTGTAGTTTTTTAAGGAACCTCCATACTCTTCTCCATAGTGGCTGTACCAATTCACATTCCCACCAGCAGTGCAAGAGTGTTCCCTTTTCTCCACACCCTCTCCAGCATTTATTGTTTGTAGATTTTTTGATGATGGCCATTTTGACCGGTGTGAGATGATATCTCATTGTAGTTTTGATTTGCATTTCTCTAATGATTAATGATGTTGAGCATTCTTTCATGTGTTTGTTGGTAATCTGTATTTCTTCTTTGGAGAAGTGCCTCTTTAGGTCTTCTGCCCATTTTTGGATTGCGTTGTTTGTTTTTTTGTTATTGAGCTGCATGAGCTGCTTGTAAATTTTGGAGATTAATCTTTTGTTAGTTGCTTCACTTGCAAATATTTTCTCCCATTGCGAGGGTTGTCTTTTGGTCTTGTTTATGGTTTCCTTGGCTGTGCAAAAGCTTTGCAGTTTCATTAGGTCCCATTTGTTTATTTTTGTTTTTATTTCCATTTCTCTAGGAGGTGGGTAAAAAAGGATCTTGCTGTGATTTATGTCATGGAGTGTTTGCCCTATGTTTTCCTCTAAGAGTTTGATAGTTTCTGGCCTTACATTTAGGTCTTTAATCCATTTTGAGCTTATTTTTGTGTATGGTGTTAGGGAGTGTTCTAATTTCATTCTTTTACATGTACCTGTCCAGTTTTCCCAGCACCACTTATTGAAGAGGCTGTCCTTTCTCCACTGTACATTCCTGCCTCCTTTATCAAAGATAAGGTGACCATATGTGGGTGGGTTTATCTCTGGGCTTTCTATCCTGTTCCATTGATCTATATTTCTGTTTTTGTGCCAGTACCATACTGTCTTAATTACTGTAGCTTTGTAGTATAGTCTGAAGTCAGGGAGCCTGATTCCTCCAGCTCCGTTTTTTGTTCTCAAGATTGCTTTGGCTATTCGGGGTCTTTTGTGTTTCCATACAAATTGTGAAATTTTTTGTTCTAGTTCTCTACAGGGGGTTTAGAAAGGGTTATCTTGGGACCTGTGCACTGTGTACTGCTACTTTTGCTGTGTTAATTACATCTTTTATGGTCTCCTGTGTCGCTGGTGTATGTAAAACCCCAAGACCAAACTTGAGGGTCTTATTTAGGATTTTCTGTCTGTTCTTTGGGTTTTTTGTTTCATTTTGTGTGGTACTGTTTCTCTATTTATAGCCAAATCAGTTTTGTGATACTTAAAACTTTTACTGATATCAAATGGGGGAAAGGAACAGGAAAAAAACCAGTCTGTTCTTGTCCAAGAGTGGGACATTCCAAGGAAGAAGAGTTCTATTTGGTTCCTGAAATCACCAAAAGGTACAGATAGAAATAGAAGTGTCTTTTCCATAAATATTAGTAAAAAGGGTTTAGCTATGTAGACAAGTGACCTTGATTTGTCCCATCTACCAAAGCCTATTTGAATTTTATAACTGATGGGTTTTACATTGTTGTACCTGATTCATGGCTAAAATTTTGGAATGGGAACTATGTCCTTGTTTGTATGTTTATACATGTGTTTTAGATGTGTGGCATTGCCAAAATTAATTTGTAAAAGAGCTCTATTTAATTGCCTTAAAGGAAGTTAAGTACTTACTGATATATAAATACTCAAATATAAAAGAAACTGGCCAGAATGAGTTTCAGGTTCATGTGATCTAGGAAATACTCAGTATTGAATTAAATACTGGTATCTGGTGTTAAAGTTAGCTTAAGCTTGTTTTGATACAGATAATGTCTTTAGAGTCATCAACATTAAGTATAATACTTTTATTGTACCTAAGTTTACTAGAAATCAAATAATACCTTATTATTCCCATTACAAAGTTTGTCAGCATGAAAAATAACAATGTGACAAAGCTTTTAAGTAAATATAATAGAGGTAAATGAGGTAAGGAATTTTGGGGGTAAACCTTATGGGAATAATGTTTTAGGAATGTCAATCTAGATTTGTCTCCAGATTTTCATAACTTGAAACTAAACTAAGTTCCAAGATAAGATTGGACTTAATTAAGAAAATAAATCTTAAAGGTAAAGTGGTATAAAATCTGAATTTGGTTCTCTAAGAGGACAAAGTTTTCTTAAAATATTGAACTGCTTTTGGTTAATTGTGAGTTTAAGTGATCTGTATTTGCCATTAAGATCTTTTATTATCACTGGTTAAAACTTTTTGATAGTTTTGACAAACGTCCCAAAGATCAAGTTCTAAGTGGGGTTAATTTGACCTCTGGCTAACTTTGTGGTTTTCCGGAAGGTCCCTGGAACACCTCAAATTATTTGTTTTCTCTTCATCTCAGAGAGAGGAATATTAAACTAGTTGGGCTTATTTGGTGTGTTGAATTGCGTGGGAGGCACTGTCAAATGAGTGATGATAAAACTTCTTAGACTGTATCATATGGGTAAACATTATTAATATGCATATTCTAGAAATTATATGCAACTCCTAAAATTCTGGTATATCCTGGTAAATGATATCAGTCATAATTTTAGTAATTATCTTAAATTGTTTGTCACAGCAGTAGTCAAGTTTTTGTTCAATTGCATTGCAATCCCAGTTGGCTAATGCTAAAGTAAAAAGGCATCCTTTTCATGGTTAGATGATCAATTGCTTTCTATGGTTTTACAGTGGCTTTTGAATGACTCTATAGCTATTTTGTGAAAAAGCAGGAAAGAATGATGAAGTCCTTTATGTGCAAGCATTTGTACTATTATCAAGGAAATAAGAAAAGGAAAGGAAGGGAATGAGAGTGAGGATATGTTGCTTCAGACCTTAACACCTCTGGCTGAGCTAGCTGTCCCAGCCACTCTGGCCATTATGCCAATATATCCACCCCTTCCACCACCATCTGTTCCTATCCAGACCCAATTCGTGACACTGGGGCTCAGGACTTCCCCTCCTGTGTTAGTTTCTGGGCCACAGGGACTTGGTCTGGTATCACCATCTAAGACCTGACAGGGCGCCCAATTTGGGCTGGGTGCCACTTCCAGAGCAGGGCAATTTCCCTTATGCCACTATCCTGTAGGGGGCCTAAATGCAAACGAACAGCCGGCTGGGTTTCTCAGACTTGTTTAATTGGAAAGATCACATCCCTCATAAGATTGCAACTCTCCTTATAGGGAGGATCCTCGGCACCTGAGGCCCACTTGGCAGCACCCACAGCTGAACCAAATTGGGACCCCAGTGAGGGAAGAAGGTCCTTATTAGAGTACTACTTATTAAAACATCTTGGCAGGGCTTTGAAAAGGGAAACCAAAGCACAAGAGTTAGAAAAATATTCAAGAACAGCAAGAAATTCAGCAAAACAAATAAAGACCTCTCTGAATTTTTGGAAAGGATTTCAGACCTACAGATGTCACACTAACGCAGATCCCAGGGCCCCTGAAAATATTAGAATGGTAAATTTGACCTTTTTGGGCAAAGTGCCTCAGCTATCAGGAGAAAGTTGCAAAAATAAGATGGTACATTTGGATTGAACCCTTCTCAATTGGTAGATGTTGCTTTTAAAGTATTCAACAGAGGAAAACAACAGAAGAAAAAAGATGCAAAATGAAACTCCACTTTTTTGGAAGCAGCATTGGATTCCCAGAAGGTGAGTAACGCGAAGAGAAGTAAACTGCCACTGGGGAAGGAAAAATGCTTACTGTAAGGAGGAGGGATGCTGGAAAACAGATTGCCCTAGGCTAAAACAGAAGAAGAACAATAAAAGATGAGAGCCTTTTATATAGTAGAAAGAGAGGAACACTGAACAAAGAGGCCCAGGGGCTCCCTTTGACTTGAGGCACCTAATTCCGCACAGGAGCCCCAGGTAAAATTGACAGTGGGGAATGAGCTGATTAACTTTCTGATAGACTTCACCGTGCAGTTTTTCACCAGAATAGTTTGACATCAGAGTCCCACCAGAATGCTTTAAGTCTACAGATGAGCTCATGAAAATCCCAGAAAAGGAGAGAGAGCTCTTTCCCCCAAGGTCTTAAAAATAACCCAAAGACTGCTGTCAGAACTCCTCAGATGGAGACTCAACACAGAGGAACCTGCCCTACTGCAGACTGAAATAGACTTTACTCAAATGCCTCGAACAGCAAGAAATTTCAGATAACCCGCTAATGTTTGTGTGAACAGTTTTTCAGGATGGGTGGAAGCATATTCCATGGACAGACAAACTCTGAAGTGGTTAAAGCCTTCCTTAGGGAAATTATCCCTTGATTTGAATTAAGGCATTTAGAACAACATTCATCCTGAAGACCACAATCAACAGGAAAATCCAAGAAAATGAATCATACATTAAAAAGGAACGTCACTTGAAATATGTTGAGACATTTAACTTGGGATAAGGCCTTGCCAGTTGCCCAGCTATGGATCAGTGGCTCCCAGAAGCAGGATTAAGTTAAGCCCCTTTAAAATATGGTATTGTAGGCCATGACAGGTGTCTGCCTAGGTAGGAGAATCCATAAATGCTAAAAGACCTAGCAGTTGCCAATTATATTAAACTTCGGGCACTATACTATACTTCCAACAGGTCTGCCTATCCAACTGAAGTAGATGGTAATTACATTGTAGCTGGAGAAGGGGCAACCAATTTGTTTAATTTTGTCCAAATAAATAGCACAGGAATTTAGTATATGTATTGGGAACTGGAACCAAAACCCCATGTTTGATAACGAATTAGATAACAATGTGCTAAGAGATTTCATCAGGTTCAAATAGTTGTAGATAAAAAGGACTGACTAAAGATTCTAAGGAATATTCATTACCTCCTTTCGGCAGAATGGTCTTTGTTCCTTTTCCCACAAGGTTGTGGAGTGGACATTGACAGTGGAGCACTGTAATAGGGAAGAACCTTTTGTATTCTATTACAAGTTAATCACTAAAGGGATGTTGCCTATAAGCTTAAATTATACATAATGGCTCATCTCTTGGAACCCTGCTTCCCAGGTAATGAGCATTAAGCTAAAATTCCTGTGAGCTAAACAAAGGTAACATCCTGACCAGGGCCACCTGTGAATGACTGCAGGGAGAAAGAAATTAACACATTCCCCTCTGGAGGCTGATGGGAACCAGGAAGTGTTTGACTTTACTCCCTCCTCTTTTAGTAAAAAAGGAGCCTGAATTCTAAAGTAGGCAAGATGGTTCATTGGAGCACAAACCCACCATTTTCTCAGTTTGCGTGTTTTCTGAATAAAGTCATTATTCCTTGTCCCACTGTCCCTAAAAAAGATCGTAAATAGAGGATAGAGATGTTTTTCTTTTCTTTTGTTTCATTTTCTTATTTAGAGGTACACCAGGTCAAATAAGAATCAGATTAAAGATTGCCCACTAGATTTTTGAGTTAGAATTATAATTCAATGAAAACACTTTTAGTGGAAGGGTGAGAAAAGTCATATTACATTGAACTGAGGAAAAATGGAGGTGAATTGAGGTGATAAGGTCTACCTTGAGAGAGGTAGAGATTGACCTTGAAGAGACAGATTAACAGCAGAGTGGCAAAGAAGAGGGAGGTAAGGAAGTAGGCATGCCAGTAAGTCATTTCTATTGTTTTTGTCCCAGGCTGTCAGGCAGTAGAGATGATAGAGGTGAAGAAGGTGAAAGACAGAGAGGTTGTGAAGCATTGGCAAGGTCATAACATAGAAAATTTGTCAATTTTATTTTTTATTTTTTTGGTAATAAATCCCAACTGAGGAAAAATGTATCCTTGGGGTAAGAAAATAAAATAAAATATCCTCTTTTATAGCCAAGTACTACTCCAGATACACTCTATGCCTTACTATATCTCCCAACTACCACACATGAAAATAAAGATGAATATGTTGAAAAAAATGACGCAAAACAAATAGGAAAGTAAGTGAAAGTAACTTATTATAGAGAAGATGATAAATGTGGGAGAGAAAAAAGAGGTGATCCAACATTTACATATTTGTGCCTGAATAGCAAATGTGAAACAGAAAAAAAAATGGTAAAATATCCCTTGGAAAAAAGTTTTCTTGACTTAAAGACAGGAAAATAAACACTAAACTAAAGCTTACAGTAAAGCATATCTTAATATAATGAATAAACTTCATTAATGGAGGAAAAGCAGATTTTTAAAAAGTTAATTATAATAAAGAAGAAAAATTGTTCTAAATTTCTTCACAATAGCATTCAATATCAAATGTTAGTAGAAAATAATATGCAATGTTTTGATGTAGATAGTGATCCTGTGATTTTTCATCTATTGAAGATGTTCTTCAAGATGGCAGATAATATTCTTAAATATCTAATAATTCAGCATATAAAGTACCCATGAGCCTATTTTAAAAATCAGGCTAATAATTAATAAAAATTAAAAACTCAAGAATGAAGAAGCAATGTTAAAATCTTGGTGGCAACTATTTGTTTCTTTAAATATATAACAAAGAAAAAACTAGAAGAATTATGGCAAAAGAACTGAATATAAATGTTGGGATGTCAGACATTGTAAAATCAGTAATATAAATGTTAAAATTCTAGTGAAAGTGCAATTTAGAAAATAGGTAAGTGTACTAATGCCCTGATCATTTAGAAGAAGAAATAGAAACTGTCTAGTGTGGAAAGATGTAATTAAAATTAGGGGAAAATTATAATATTAATTTTTTAAAAGATAGTTTCTTCTTTAAAATGAAGAAAATATTATTTTCTTTATTTTAAATTTCTCTAATTTTGCAGTACTTAATATTTCCATTCATGAAAATAAATCCAAAGTACAGCATTTTTTCCAGGTAAACTTGTTCCATTTTCTTGTTGAAATACTAAAAAAAAACCATTTATTTTTATTTGAAAAATGTCAGTTATAGTATAATTTTATTTTCTAAAACTATCACTATTTTTAACTTACTTTAAACACACACACACACACACCCAATTTTTCTGGGAATATTATCATCAAATATTACATTTGATGAGTTGTGGGATTTTGGAAATTTACCTCAGTATTGCTTAAAGCCTTTATTAACATATGTTAGTTTTAGAAGAAAAAGTATAGCTATTCTTAACAAGATATATAAAACTTTTATGAAATAATCTAGTTCATTGCCTAAATTATTATATACTAATTATTAATTTCCCTTTCCATTCTCTCAATTCTATGGTCTTTAATCTCTTCTACCCCTTTTACTTTATTTTTTCTGGTTTTTCATTTTCATTTTCTCTGTTCCTTTGATGTCTTCTCTCTTTGAGGTTTCTAGGCTTGTATACATATACTTATGTCTCCCCTATCTAAATAAAAATGACTGATACACAGTAGACACTAAATATATGTTTATTGCACTGAACTTCCCCTGAGGACTGGGACTGCACAAGGCTTTTTTTTCTTTTTGTTCCCTGTACATCTCTGAATCCCCATAATTGTTTTCCCCAGAAACAACATTTACTGAAATAATGCCATACCGCAACTTTAAATTTTATTAATTTCTGAATGGTATTTTTATTTCATACTTTTTCATACATTTTAAACAACTTGGGTAATTATGTGTTTGTGAAGAGTGGGATAAAGATAAAGTGAGAAAGATAGTTTTAGGGAGTAAGATTATACAATTTCATACTTCTGTTCTTCCTAATATTTTTCAGCATCATGACCAATACTGTAGTAAAGAGCCACAACCCTCTACTGTCCTTAATGTTGAAGCCATATTGAGAATACTATGATTTTTACTGAATACAATCTGGATTCAAGATCTTTTATTAAGCCTTATCTCACTGGCTTTCCAGTGAAAACTTACCATCTTGAGTCCTCGTCCCTGAATGGCTCCACCTAACTATAGGCAAGTGGAATGCAGTAACTAGAATTTTGTATTCTCGAGATTCAAAAAAATATGATGGTTAAAGGCAATAGGTACTCTTCTATAGGTAATAATGAGTAATGTATATGTATGAAAATAGACACAAATGCATATGTGTAATTTTCTGTTAGAACTAGGAGGTCTGATATTCAAGACACAAATGAATGGAGATTCACATCCTGCGTTTTTCTATAACAGCTGTCTTATGTTTATCACTGCATTTATTGTATCCCAGACTACATCGTGAGACTTCTGAAGCCTTGGGCTGTGTTTTATTTATTTCTGAATTTCTAGCACCAAACACATTTCTATGTATATATCAGACTTAGACGCTTGGTAAATATTTGTAGAACATACATAAACAAATGAATAAATGAATGAATGAATGAGTGAATTCATCCACAGAAATCTCCCCAATCTACAAATTTTGTGGCTAGTCCCCTGCTTCATCAAGTCAGCTTTGCAATAGTTGTAGCCCTATCATCTGTTTTGGTGCTTGAGTATATCCCTTTTCCTTCATCAGAGCTTGGACTGAATAAATGGTCTTTCAATTTTTTAGCTTTAATTCAGGACTCTTTATGAACTGATCACAGGTAGCCACAGTAACTGCACTTTCCCATACATAAAAAGAATGCTTTCCAGATAGTGATGGTGAAACTATTATTTTTTTGAAAAAGGCAACCTCGGATAAAAATTAATATTTATCATTTATAATTCATAATGCAATTTATAATATTTATAATTAATTAATATTTATATAAATCACAAAATATGATTGTCTCACTAAAGAAATTTTTTGAATGTTCTGATTTTACTAGATTTCATTGAGTTCTGTCTTTAACTCTTTTAAATAATTCCATTACCAATTGTTCAAGCAACTTTATGATGAAAAAAGTCCCATTGGTAAACTAAACTAAAATTAAGTACATAATTGAGTGTTTTTTCTCATCTCATACCTCTGTTGTATTTATTCCTGAAAAATGTAATGTTCATACCTGTTTATTTGAAAGACTAGCAAATCGAAATTCAGCAGTCACTGAAGCATATTGTTTTACAGTGAGTCAGAAGATAAAATAAGTCTTCATATTAAAATTTTCAATTAGGTCCATAATTATGAAAAAGAAACTTTAAATGATTTTAAAAGTTTTGATTCCAAAACTGTTCTATGAATTTCTTAATTCACCATAACTCACAATTCATCCATACTGTAATTTTACAACCCATGCTGCAATTTAACAGTGATTTTATATTTTATATATATTTTATATACATATACATACATATATTTGCTTTTATTAAACAAATATGATCATATTCTACTCAGAACTTTTTGTGTTGATCAGAACTTTAAAAGAAAACAAAGATGTTATTAGCAGACTTATGATGGTGAATTAAAATACTATTTGATCCTTTTCAACATTATCATCTCAGTATAAAAACTGAAAATTCTTTGAGTCTGGGTGTGATTTACAGATATCTATGTGGCTAAATAATCAATAAAAAGCAACAAAAATTTTCAGCTTGCTGAATGTGTAATTTAGTCATGTTCCACTAGAATAAACACAGTTCTTATCTCCATGAGGAAATGTAACCATGTGCATTACTCTAGACCAAGCATTAGTCTCCTTCTGTTGGCAAAATGAATTGGAAACATGTACACGAACAGACTGTAGATTACCTGTAGCCATGGGATTTCCTTTCTTCTTTCCAGACAGGCTACAAGGCTAGCCACTCTATTATGAAGCCATACTTACGACACCAAGGTTACACCTAAAGCAAAGAATGAAAGCCATCCTAACACAGAGTATTTTTATTGAAGTGATGTAAGCTTCTGATTTAGTTAGAAATTCTAAGTACACTGTGATTTAGAAACTGTTGGAAGAGTAATCAAAATATTCCCTAAATCAATTTTTTCCTAAGAAGAAAAAACACATATTCGGAGTCTGCAGGACTAAAAAGTTCATAACATCTGGTTCTTTGTAAATTTACATTACTTGGATTTTTCATATACAGGAGTGCTAACAACTAAAGCTTGTAAATTATAAAAACAAATAAAAAACAATATAATGCATTAATATCAAGCACAAGTTTATACACATGTGCACATACATAAATATGTTTGCTTTTATTAAACAAACATGGGATCATATTCTATTATGAGAAATATACATATTCATATAAATAGGAAAATACTGGAAGAATATATACAAAAAGTAAATTACCTCTGGATAATAGAAATTTAGGTACTTCATTTTTTTTTAATTCTAAAGTTAACATGAATTACTTTTGAAATCAGAAAAAAAAATACAAAATTCTATAAAATAAATAGCAAGTATATTGTCCTTAAAAGAGCTTGCAAGCACTTTAATTTATATGGTATCATTAAAACAGCCAAACAATCCAGTGAGGTAAATTTTATACTAGGCCCACTTTGTGTATCAGCAGTGTCTTGACTGAAAATCCAACAGGCAGGATCACGATTTAAAGTTCCTATCACCACTGTGACAGTTTGCATCAATAACAGTGCAAATTGTGGATTCAGTTCCCTAACATTCAGTTCTGAATTTTTGACCTGAAGTACTTCTGTCCAGAGAATATAACTAGGAATCGAAATAAAATTAAGAAAAAGAGAAATTAGGAACTGTGTTAACAGAATATGTTTAATTCCTCATGCATCAGTTATACAACTATATGCATTTGCCATTTTGTAACCACTTGATGAGAATTTTACACATCATGGAGCATTTTTACATCTTTTTAAAATACTTTGATTTCTTCATGGCCCATGCATTTGTTGAGACCCTGACAATCCCTGGGGAGAATCCTGGAGCCCTTGTGGTCACATGAACCATAATCTATACCTTGTACCATATACAAAAACTTAAGTCAAATGAGTTATAGACTTAAATATAAAACTTGGCTATAAAAGTTCTAGAAGAAAGCATAGAAAATCTTTTTCACATTAGGTTAGACAAAAATTGCTTATGTGTAACATAAGCAGAAGACATTTTTTAAAAAAAGAATGATAAATTGGACTTCATCAAAATAAAAACTCCTGGGCTTCCCTGGTGGCACAGTGGTTGAGAGTCCTCCTGCCGATGTTGGGGACACGGGTTCATGTCCCGTTCCGGGAAGATCCCACATGCCGCGGAGCGGCTAGTCCCGTGAGCCATGGCCGCTGAGCCTGCGAGTCCGGAGCCTGTGCTCTGCAACGGGAGAGGCCACAGCAGGGAGAGCCCCGCGTACCGCAAAAAAATAAAAAAATAAAAACTCCTGATCTTTGAAAGACACTACTAAGAAAATGAAGAGACAAACTCCAGACTAGGAAAAATGTTTGCAAAACATGTAATTCGTAAAAAATTGGTATCCAAGATACAAAAAGAATTACTACATCTCAACAAGAAGACACATGACAGAATAGAAATAGGTAAAAAATGTTAAGATACTTCAAATAAACATAAAAAATAAATAAGCACATAAAAAGGTACTCATCATCATGTCATTAGGGAAGTGAAAACTAAAATCACAATAAGGTACTATTGACTGGCTAAAATAACATTAATAATAATAAAATCTGAAAATATCAGTTATGATGAGAATATGGAGCAACTGGAATTCACATACGTTGTTAGTGGGGATACAAAATGGTATAGTCACTTTGGAAAACAGTTTGATGATTTCTTATAAAGTAAAACATGTGCTTACTGTACAACCCCAAAGCTCAATATCTAGATATTTACCCAAGAGAAATGAAAGCATATGTCAAAAAAAAATCCCCCATGCAAATGTGCAAAGCAGCTTTATTTATAATTGCCCCAAATTGGAAACACTCCAATTTTCTATTGACTGATGAATGGATTAACGAATTGTGGTACGTCCATACAATGGAATACAACTCACCTCAGCACCAAAGGCAATGAACTACTGATACATGCAACTACATGATGTCTATCAAGTACATTATAATAAGTGTAAGAAGCTAGACTCAGAAAGCTGCCTACTCTGTAATTATGTTTATGTGACATTCTGGAAGGGATTGACTTCACAGTGGTATTTTGGGGATGATGAGAATGTTCTACATCTTGATTGTAGTGGTCATAACACTACTGCAATCATTTGTCAAAATTAAAATGAACACACAAAAAGATTGAATTTTACTCCCTATGTATTATTATACCTCAATAAACCTAATTTTAAAATATAGGTGTTCAGGAAATAGATATATCACTGACTGTAATGAAATATAGTGAAAACATATTCAACTTTGTTTTCTGTCTCTGCCCTGCAATTTATTCTGAAAATAAATTTGTTATGAGCTTCTTTATTTCCCACATTTCTTTGAGATCTGTCCACCCATCCTTTTTTTTCCCTACATCTAAACTCTGACTGATTTGCATTAATAGCAACTGTCTTCATGGGTCCTATCTTAGAGGAAATAATCTAACTTAATATCTTGGTGTTCTTATATATAATATAAATTGGAATAAAGTAAAAATCTTCATCTGGACATCTTTTAGCTTTCTGTGGCTACTTTTTCATCTTACAGAATATATCATAACAGTCCACTTGGTCATCATCAACAATTTTTTTCAGCTGCATAGAGCTGATCTGCCATCAAAACTTCTGGAAAGCCCTGGAGAATTGCTACTGAAATAACCTGTACTTACTTTCATTCATTAAAGCTTACATTATATCATGTATAAATGCAGCTTGGAAAATCCACATTATGCTAATGCATGGGCTATGGAGGAAATTTAATTTTGTCAGACACAATATTTTATCTTGTAAGCAATAAATGGATTTAGCCAAACATTATTTATTCCGCACAGGAAACTCATTCAGTCATTGAGCATATTTTAGACACTTAACATTGTGGTCCCTCAAACCCAGGATTTAATATCATGGACAGCCTGTTAAAGAAAACATTCATTCCATTAGAGTGAAAGTCAACTGCTTCCTGCTACTTAACTAAAAAAAGAATCCAGTATATTGCAACGTCAACTAAAAACCTCATTTCTTTTCTCTTGGCATAAAAGCATACCAAAATTTATAATGCAAGGTGACCATTATCTCTGATATCTTCGAATCACATAACAGGCTATTTACAACTGAAGCAGAGTTGCTTGTATAGAATGAATAGAATATATATATATATATATATATAATATCATGATTTTTTTTCTCATATGTTACTCTGCAATGAAAAATAAGTTTCAGCTATCAATCCAAAATGAAGTTACAGATTGTTTCTGCTTTCAGTTTTACATTCATTTGATGTGACACTGGGAAGGGGCAGCTTTTCAGGATATTATGGGGTTAAACCCTCTGGAACGTTTCTCATTTTAAACTAGGAATAATGTGAAATTAATATTATTCTTTCATGGGACTTCCCTGGTGGTGCAGTGGTTAAGAATCCACCTGCCAGTGCAGGGGACACGGGTTGAATTCCGGGTCCGAGAAGATCCAACATGCCGCGGAGCAACTAAGCCCGTGCGCCACAATTACCGAGCCTGTGCTCTAGAGCCCACAAGCCACAACTACTGAGCCCGTGTGCCACAACTACTGAAGCCTGCACGCCCAGAGCACTTGCTCCCCAACAAGAGAAGCCACTGCAATGAGAAGCCCACACGCCGCAGTGAAGAGTAGCCAACACTCGCCACAACTAGAGAAAGCCCACGTGCAGCAACAAAGACTCAATGCAGCCAAAAATAAATTAATTAATTTTAAATATATATATATTATTCTTTCATTTTCTTTTATCTTTGCCTTTCTGAAATATTTAGACCAGATAAGAAAACAGGCCCACTTTTTAAATATATGGTGAAATAACAGACAATCAGGTGACCTTGTTCAGTCTAATTTTTAATTTGTTTTAAAATTTTTAGTTCCATTATTTAAGAGGCCATATTAACAAGGAAAGTCAAAGGCAAATCAGGATTTCTCTATTTTTGAGTTTGGAGTGGATGGGGTATACACCCTTAGGTTATAAGATAAGAAAAGATTGTGGGAGGAGATGATTTCAATTTGAAACTTGAATGAAATGAATAAAGCAGCCTTTGGAAGGCCTGAGGTGAAGAGAATTGCAGTGCAAAGATCTCAAACAAAAATTTTAAATGACTTAGGAGACACTTGGCAGAATTGAATATTATTTTAAACACTTGAAGTTCAACATCCCTGTTTATAAATCAAAAAACCACCTTGAGATTTCCTCCCACTTTTTCAAATATATTTTTCAATGGTTAAAAAAGTCCACTTCCTGCTGTATAATTCCAAATAAAAACTATTTCTAGTCTCAGCAGAGTCCTAAGGACTTGCGCGTGGAAAAAGATTGTCTTTAGCAAACTTAGTGTCTGCGTTTGTGGAACTTCCAATGATTGCAGGATCCTCACAGCAATCCTAAAGTAGGTACAATTAACATAGTTCTTTTAAGACAAGAAACCTGAGACAAAGGAAGGTTAAATAATTGTCCCAAGGTCACACAACTAGTAATTAGCAGGATTAGAAATAGAACCAAAGAAGTCTGACTCCAAATTTGTACTCGGTCTCTACACTCTACTGCCCTTAACAGTCAGCATTCATGAAGTCAACTTATATGAACCAAGGTAGGGACACAGGTGTAGGGACACCATGGCAGATCCATGCAGCTGTGGGGTGGCTTAACAGTCAGTAAGTGAGTCACCACCATCATAACCGGAGAAGCATTTGCATTCTCCTGGTTTCTTAGAAATTTGTCCAGGTACATTGTAAATAAGTACCCAAATGAAAAGAATGCTTTCTTCAAATTGGTTCAAAGAGAAAACAGGGATTCTAAGATAGCCCTTGCCAAGGGTGATAGGAAGTTCTACTATAACCAACCAACTCATTCATGGGTACTCCCATTGGACCAATTTGCTATTTGATTTCCTCTCTCTTACTAGAACTGACTGTTAATTTTCATCTTATTTACTCCTTTCCCACCTGTGCCAATTTATTTTTGCTCCTAGCTCCTAGTACCAGATATGAATATATAAATATAGTCCTCAAAACACATAAACACAACATGTAATCACTAGGTAGTACTTTAAAACATTCAAGTCATTTTTAAAACATTAATTTAAAATGTCTGTGAAAAATGGCTTTATCCTTGTCTATCAATGCCTAAAGTGGATTGTACTAAAAGCTTGGGAACCCCTGAATTACTTTGGATGAAAAAAATTCTGAAACACATAGAGATACAACATAATATTGTCTGCCATTATATTTGGCCCTCTTGTTTTCTGTCATTACAATTTAGCTCTTATAAAAATGATTAGTTGAGGCTTAACTGCTGCTTACAGCTCTTCTAGCTTTCTCATGATAACATGTCTAACACCTGTGAGGAAGGAGAGTGTCTCACTTTGAAAGTATTTGGATAACTAAATTGGCACAATTCATTCTTTATGAGCATTAAGCCCAGTCTCTCTCCTGCTTCCTGCAAATTACTGTCAACTCTAAAAGGTGATGCAATCTGCAAAAGTCAAGGGGAAATGTTGCATTGTACACACATTAGAGGCCTGGTGTTCTCTAATGCAATCTGAAATTATGGATGCTTTCCCTTGCAAAACACTGAATAACATGAGGGATTAGGATAAGAGTGTGACCCAAAGCCAAAGATAGAGCTGTTAAGTGTATGTCAAGATATTTCAGATCAGAACAAATGTGTATCAAAAACAAGTTCATTTCCTTTCTTTTTCTCACCTAAGAACTGTCTGTGAATGCTGAGCTTATTACAAGTGGGGAAGATTTTGCCATGCAGTGTTTTCACAGGTTTTGAGGGGGTTTTCCAGCTGCATTTTAAAATTTGAATGAAACAGTCTCCCTCACATACATACACACAAACACTCTCTCTCTCTCTCCCTCTCCCTCCCCTGGCTCTCTCTCTCTATATATATATATTTTTTTCTTTTTCTTTTTTTTTCCCCTTTGTGTTTAGCTGCAGTCATTTGAATGTACTTGACCATCTGGCTGTCAGGTTTTATAGGGTTATGGTGAGAGAGCTAAATCCCAAAATCCCAATAGTTTTTATACCTGGTATGGCATATGTAAAGAGTTGTCAGGCTAGTGAGGTATGGCCCTTCTGCTGAGGCAAGTACCACTGCAGACATCTAGCAGACTGTAGAGCCAAGGTTAAGAAAAAGAAAAAGATACAAATCAGTTTTAGTATCAAAAACAGCTCTTACTACCCAAAGGGGACTGAGCAGAATATATAACATGAAGCAGCACTGCTGTGCCTTCTTTTCTGTGTGGAATGAGGTGCCTAATTAAGACAGTAGGCACCTAGCAGGCTGAAAAGAGGTAGTTAAGCAGAGAAAATACATTTGGTTGCCATGTGAGCCCTTGTCCTTACTCTAAGTGATCAAAGACAAAGTACTAAAGCTCACTCTTTCCACAGATTCCCAGGTGTGGTTTTTTTTCATCCTCCTTTTTGAACTGTGAGACCACATAGGGCTGTTCCCAGCAGAAGGCTCCTGCCGCTCTTGAGAAAGCAACTCACTGCTGCCCCAGGTCCTTAATGTCTTTATAATTAGGTTGATGCCCACAATGATTTGGGTACAATGTTTCTCCAAATGCCTTACTTTCCAGGATGCTTAGAGGATTCTAATCTTTCTCTTTTAATCACGTTTCTTAAAATTTCCTCTACATGGGCACAACCCCAGGTTTCTTCCTAGTACATAAAAGCACGGCAGTGCCAGCAATTACTACAGCAGGTGACAGAAGAGCAAAGGGAGGGGTTGGTTTGACAAGGGGCGGAAGTGTTGAATATTTGTTGTAAATGTAAAGAAATATGATCCTGGCAGCTAGGAAGAAGAATCTGGAACTTTTAAAAGTAAAAATAGTAATGCTGGCCCCCTCTTGTATAGATAGGTCCTGCCTATTAAAGCTGAGGCCTGCAGGTATAAACAGACACATATGTGCACTCTCAAGCACACACATAGACACCCACATATCACCACCACCTCCACCAAACAGCCCGTGTGCCTTGTTTCTAATTAGAGGAAATTTGTAAAATAGAGACTAATAAATTACTCATTCCCTATACCTCGGAGTCCAATTTAAAGGTGGAGTTCAAATACTGTAACCTAATCGTTCACATTTAATTATTTTTTCATCTTGCCTTGTAAAAGAATTTTCCAAACATTTACTTTTTGCATGATTTTGAAAATCGTTTAAAGATGAAAAATAGTTTGGTTTTTACTTGGAGTTTTGACTGGCTTACAGAAAATGGCAGATTTCTCAATATTTATAGAAGATATTTTTCAGGGGAATGACCTTGAAGGTGAAGCAAGTCTTTGGCACCAGAGGGCTGCTTTTAGATGAGTGAGTGTCCTTTAACTGCATTTGCCAGGGTCTCTGCTCTACCAAATTCCCAAATTGCCATTTTTATGGGCTTTTTAATGTTACAATCCAGTCCATTAGGTACTGCCTCAGTATTCACTATTTGTAACTGCCAAGCACTTGCTGCTTAACCCCGACCTTGCCATAAGCCTTCATTGTGAAGCACTCTTTTCAGAGACCAAAGCACTTAAATCTTCCAAGCTGTTTCAATCCTTGGCACCTCTGTAAAAAATGTCAGTGATGATGACAGCAGCTGCCTGTTATGGTCACTGCCACCACAACATATTTCAATTGGCCATTGACAATATTCATATATCATTGATTTTCTGAAGCCCTGGATGATACTGAGCTGAGGTATTGAGATATTGAGGTATTGAACTTCTGACCTACAAAATTGTTAGATTTGTGTTATATTTAGACATCACTGGTACAAAAAAAAAATAGAAATGCTCAAGGGACACAGAAGTTTCTAGCAAATATTTAAGAAATGTTGAATAAATGAGTTATATTGTGAGTTGTTATAAGAACTGCTTTTTGTCCTTTAAAGTCATCTTAAGTCAACATAAGTGCCCAAGAGGAAAAAAAAAACCCTCAAATTTTCTCTCTTGACTTTATTTTAAATACTATAACATTAAAGGCAATTTTAAAAAATTAAAAACAGTCATAATCCTACTACCCTAAAGACATTACTATAATAATATTTTATTTCACTCATTTTTCCATTTAGTGCATATATACCATAATTGCAATCATATAGCATTTGCAATTATCAGTTCACTTTTTTCCTTTTAAATTTTATAATAACTCTTTCCTATGTGTCTGTGAAATCTTTATAAGTATCATTTTAATGACTATATAAATATCTTATTGCATTAATGTGGAATAATTGATCAATTTCTTCTTTTGTTGAAATTTAGTTTATAACCTTCACTATTAATTTTTCAGTGAACATCTTTGAGAATATAGCTTTTTTCCTTATTTCTTGTTTTGACTTATTTCCCTAAGGTGAGTTCTTTGAAGTTTGCAACAATTTTTATAAATATTTCCAGAACTTTCCCAGTCATGCCTAATAAGTAGGTCTTCTGTTTTTCTTGTTGTTGTATTACCACTGGATACTCTTAACATGAAACCAACAGAATTTTTTAGCATTATAATGCTCTACATAGATTTTCATGTAAATAGGACCAGGCCCCATTTAGCTGATACGAAAAAGAATATTTATCTAAAAAATAATCAAAACTCTGTGTATGTATCCAAATAAATTATGATTCTTTGGCAACGAAAAATAAAGCTAAAGTCAGGGTGCTGTCTTCAAGTAACTCATAGACTACTGGAAGAAATAATTATAGAGCAGTGATGATAGTGGGTTAGTTGGTAGAAAAGTGTCTAAAACGCTTACTAAGAAAAAGTCACTGAGAGAGACTCCCAATTTTGTCAGCAATCGCACTTAGAGTAGGAAGCAGATTGAGTAGAAGTCCAAATAATATTCCTCTCTGGTCTTTCAAGAACAGTAGATTTCTGTTTGTTGTGCAAAACTTGAACCAAGCCTGCTGTTTCCTTTACTTACTCTCCTAAGTGTCTTCTTCCATGTAGAACTAAACATCTACAAGTGGGTGGAGGTTTGTGCTATTTTTTTCCTTTGCATTGCCTTCTTTCATTAATTTCATGTGATCTATTCTCCACCACCAATCCTCTTATTCCATTTTCTTGTCAAAGTGTCTTAAATGACCCGGATATGTGTCCTCCTGCCAACACAATATGCAAAACATTGCTTCTGGCATCTTAAACTCAGAAGACTTAAAAGGAGACAATTGGTCTTGATTGTTACTTCCTACTAGAAAGAGGTTATCATGAATTAGAATGACTAAAATCATGTAAATCATTCATTTAGCACACATATACATCATACCTAATATCTACCAGGACCAGCAATATATATACAAAGAAAATGGAAAAAGTCCTTGCTCTCAAGTAGGAGTTCACTGTTTGACAAGCAAGAAATGTAAACAAGTAAGTGCAATTCAGTGACAGCATAACTTAGGAAGAAACCAGTTCTAACCTGGGTTCAGGGAAGTGCCAAAGAAAGATTGATATTTCAGTGATTCGGAAGGTGAATGTAAGTTCCTGTTGAACGTAAGTTCTTTTTTTTTTTTTTTTTTAATTTATTTGGTTTTGGCTGCGTTGGGTCTTCGTTGCTGCTCACGGGCTTTCTCTAGCAGCGGCGAGCGAGGGCTACTCTTCGTTGCGGTGCACAGGCTTCTCATTGCGGTGGCTTCTCTTGTTGTGGAGCACAGGTTCTAGGCACACGGGCTTCAGTAGTTGTGGCTCATTGGCTCTAGAGCGCAGGCTCAGTAGTTGTGGCGCACGGGCTTAGTTGCTCCACGGCATGTGGGGTCTTCCCGGACCAGGGCTCGAACCCGTGTGTCCTGCATTGGCAGGCGGATTCTAAACCACTGCGCCACCAGGGAATCCCATAAGGTCCTTCTGTGGATAAATCAGGGGAGAGAATCTAGCCATAGGGATAGATTATAAAAAGCCATGGATTCATGAAACAGCACGATCAATTTCAGTTGATGTAATAAAAACATATTCTTTTTAATATCATACTTACAATTGTATTCAGTATCTACATTTGGCAATATGATTTTCATATGCAGAATATTTTTCAAAACTATTGACACTGCCTCCTGGTACTTTAATTCCCAGAATCATATTCACATTCTGAAATTAACCATATTAACCTTAACTGAATCTTTTGATAAGTTTCTGTGTGGCCACCTTAATTTTATTACCATTACCCCTCCCTCAGTCTTCCCTCAATTTATATTACTAGCATGGGGAACTTTGTGCACAATTATCTTAAATGATCTGCTTCTTACTCCAAGTTTTGCAGACACAAGGAAATGGTAATTTAGTTCCCATCTATGGAAAATTGTGGAAGTTTGTCCCCATATATAGTACATACATGACAACTCTCTTGCTTTGAAAGGTTGGTTTATTTTGATATCACTCTTTTCTTTAGAGTTTACATAACACATGGAGGTATAGTTTGTTTTTGGTTTTTAGATACCAACTTGAAGTACCAACAGTTAGAAGGATTTGTAGGAAAAAAATTAAGTATTTGAGGTTTCTGTGAAATACTGTGAAATGTTTCCATTTTACAAGAACTATAAATTCAAAATAATAACTAGCACCAAGGCTTTCATTTATTTAAAGTGTTGATCCACATCTCTTGTTATTCATCACAATTTCTATAGCAAAGAGAGAAAGGGAAGATGAAAAGATGGACTTAGGGCCATTGTGCAATTTATCAATGTATCAGTGTAATTAACAAACAAATAAAAACAGTAATAATGTATTATACATTGCCATACCAATGTTGTCATGCAACCTGAGCACTATGTATTATTCCAATGTAAGCATATTCAGAATCAGTTTTCAGCTCATTATATATTAGTCTTCTGCTCAAATTCCATTGGATAAATATGAAAAAGGAACAAATATAAGTAAACTGAATACAAGTTGCCTTCTGATATTAAGAGGAGAGGTAAAAACATCAATTTTCTTCACTCTGCTGCCTTTTGTTAATGATACAGTATGGCTATTTGGAGAGGAAAGATAACTGCATGAAAATTAAGTGGGGTAGAGCAGACAGAATTCAGAGTATTATAAAAAATAGGAAATATAGCAACTGAATCAAATAGAGTTATAGTGAATGGGAAGCATAAAAATAAACTAAGTAAACAATTCAATGAAAAAGTAAACAATATAACATTTTTTCTACTTTTTTCCTTTATTTTAATAGAATTAAATTTCTCTGATAACCAAAATGCTATGGGAAAAAGTGCTTACATAGAAATGAAACATTTAGAAATATTGCAAAAATTGATTAGGTGGTCACCAACTGTTTCACGGTGATTTTTCATTATTTTCTTCTGTGCCTGAGGGTTGGAAGTAAGAAGTTAATTAAATAGGACCAATTCTGCCTCCAGTAGTTGTTTTCATGAACGATGCTTGAGAAAAAAATGTCTTTGTAACTAAGGGCAACGTTTGAGATAAAGCAGCACATGTGTGCTTATGCGATAGTGACCAATCCATTGTTATATGTCCCCAAAGTGTGTTAGTAATTTGGTCCTGGCCCTATGTGGATTCAGGATCCTAGACAGGTGAGAAATTCCTTCTCTCTTCTCTAAAGCTTTTACACAACTGAAACAAAGCGAAATACGTAAGCGTTGTCTAAAATAGGTGCAACTTCAAGAGAGGGCCATATGCATCCTGATCAGGGAGATTAGGGGTCCTGAGGAGGTACGAGGTCTCATGCTAGGACACATAATGGGAGATGAGGCTGATAGATGCATAGAACCTTCCTTTTTTTTTTAAACTCAGTTCAGTGAAACTACTTCCTTTCCACTTCTGTGTTAGATATTTTTAATGCAAAGGCAGTTTGGTACTCCAGTAGTCACACGTTGGCCCATTAGACAAATAAAGGCTCTATAGATTTTGTTAGGTAAATCAAGGAGTAACTGATGATACCATACGGTAAACTGCTGTGACAATTATTCCAGTCCACGGAGCTACAAACTTTGGCTGATCTAGGGGCACAAATAAATGCCAGATTAAAATTGGTGCCTTTCTTTTTTTCTGTCTCTCTAAAAAACATAGATAATTGAATGAGAATGCTTGCCTTGCATCAAGTATATGTGAGTGTGTGTGCTGGTGGTAGTATAGGAGTGGGAAAAGGAAGGCTGTACAAATCCAGAACTAAAGCAGTCATTCCACTTAATCGTATTGGCTGCTTCCTTCCTTTGTTCTCATCCCTACCCAACAGTCCACACACCAGGCATCTGTGATATTTATTAATGCTCTTCACAGCTATTTGGTTCTCATTCACTTGGGGAACATAGATGACTGAACTCCCAGATACCCTAATTTTAGCCAATGAGTTGATCTGAATGATGTGACAGGGTAAAACCTTCCAGAGCTTTCTTTACCTCTAGCACAGCAACCAGCAATATTTAAGATGATACCTGCTTCTTTAGACAAGGTCCCTAAGTGATTATGATGAGCACATTCCCCTTGGTAACCTAGAGATGAAATATAATTCAGAAATCAGCCTTTGAGGTTTTCAGCACCAATATTTGAAGGTTGTTTGGTATTATAGCATACATAGCCTATTCTGACCAAATCAATTGGCCCATGCTGGTCTGCAAAATTATCTTTCATGTTTGGGGAAATCTTCATCAAAACTATCTCTTGGAGAGAGGAATATAGATAAACATTATTCCCCTGTTGGCTTATGATTTTATAAGTTGTTTAGAATAAATACTTAATCCTTGGTTTCTAGGCTATACATAAATTGTGAAAATGCTAAGCTTTAAGAACTAATATATATTGATTGATTTACATAACACTATGTGTCAGGCACTGTTCTTAGCAAATTATTAATTTTAATTCATCTAATTCTCATGTTTTACAAGTGGTGAAATTTGGGTACAGAGGCTACATAACTGGCCTAGGGTTTCCCAGCCAGCAAATTTTCTATCAGTACTATTCATTGTCCCTCCGTTACCAAAACCATATCCTCAATATCAATAATAACGCTAATGTCTTCTCACATAAGTAAATGAGAATTTTTATACCTAACAGAAATGATACTCATTTCAGTGACTATTGATTTTCAGAACCTCTTCTTATACTATACTCTACTTTTTATATTTTATGCTGTATAATTTTCCATGGACCTGCCTTACACATTTGACATTTAAAAATTTTTAAATTTTTTTAAAAGCTAACATTATACTTATTGCTGGAAGATTGAAAGTTTTTTCCCTAAGACAGTAAAAGCCAATGATATTCAGCCTTACCACTGCTATTAAACATTGTACTGGATGTTCTAGCCTTGCAAACAGGGAAGGAAAATAAAGAAATAAAAGACATCCAGACTGGAAAGGAAGAATTAAAACTGGTTTCATTCACTGATGGCATGATCATCTATATAGAAAATCCAATGGAATGTACAAAAAAGCTACTAGAACCAATATGTGAATTTAACAAGATTTGCAGGGTGCAAAACAGAAAGACCACTTTGCACAAATCATATTTATACACAATATGAGATTGAAATTTTTAACATACCATTTAAATTAGCATAAAATTTAAAATATTAAGGATAAATCTGGTAAAATGTGTGAATGATTTAGACACCGAAAAATGCAAAACATTTCTGAGAAAAGTTTTGTTTTTTTTTTTTTTTTTTGCGGTACGCGGGCCTCTCACTGCTGTGGCCTCTCCCATTGCGGAGCACAGGCTCCGGACACGCAGGCTCAGCAGCCATGGCTTACGGGCCCAGCCGCTCCACGGCATGTGGGATCTTCCCGGACCAGGGCACGAACCCGTGTCCCCTGCATCGGCAGGCAGACTCTCAACCACTGCGCCACCAGGGAAGCCCTGAGAAAAGTTTTAAAACCTAAATAAATGAAGACATATCCCTTGTTCATTGGTAGGAAGGCTCAACACTATTAAGATATCAATTTTCTACAGATAAAACTATATTTTCCATGCAATTCCTTTTAAAAATATTGTTTTATAGAATAAAGATGATTCTAAATTCATATGGAAATGAAAAATACCCACCTAACAATAATAGCAGCAAAACAACCTTTGAGAAGGAAGAAAAATTTATAAATCTATAGTAATCAGAACAGTGTCGTGTCAATGTAAAGATAGATATACAGATCTGTTGACTTAAAGAAAAGCACACAACATAAGAGTTGGGAGTTTAAGTTTTATTCAGAGTCTTGCTGATGGCTGTAGGCCAGGAGCCAGTCACCTAGCTAGCTCTGAGAAAAATGGTCCAAAGGGATAAGGTAGAAGCCAGTTTATATAAGATGTTTTTTTGCTAAGGAATAAGTACAGGCAAGCATACATCTTGATAAAAGATTGCTGCTAATCACAAAGAACAGTTATCTGAAGTTAACGATTTTAGTGCTTTTCTTTGTATGAGAAGATGCAAGAATCTGGGTTCATTAAAAGTTCTTCCTGAATTATACATCTGACTGTCTAAGGGGTCTGCTTGTCCAAAGCACAGAATGCCTCATTCGGTTACTCTCTTAATTTCCCCTCAGAGTGCACTGCTGGTCAGCGACCATAGTAGGTTAAGACTAAACCTTTGTAGGACTGAGTGGTGAGCAATGCTTTTTGTTCTTCGTTCATAGGTCAATGGAATGTAACAGAGTCCAGAAGTAGATCTCCACTGTATGTGAACAACTCATTTTTGGCAAAATGCACTGAATATTTGCCAAGTGGCATACCTTCAGCACTCAGCCAGGTATTTATCGACTCTTTGCCTTCACTTCCTGCTTGTGCAGAGGCAAAAGCTCAGCCAGGGATGAGCACTCAGGGCCTTCATATGACTCTCCTAAGAAGGAAAGGCACTGCCTGGGGCATGTGCTCTACCCATGTATGTGGTCTTCTAGATTCCCAGTAATGTTTCAGAGCTTTTCAAAGCCCTAAGGACATCTCATTTCCAGCTTTTCCTTTTAAGCTTTTTGTTTATACTATTGTTTGCCCCAACCACCCCAAGGGACCACGAAGTTAAACAGTTACCTGCAATTTTTTATGACAAATACCCTCCCACACCATCCCCCCAGAGAAACAGTTGTTCAGTACTGGATAAGCTCCAAGTCATATCAGTATAAATAGTTTTGCAAGTGGGATCTTCTGGGGAACCGTCAGACAAACCAAATAATGACAGTTCTTTGAGAATGAGTCTTTGAAATAGATCTAGCCCTCTTTTGCTCCCTCCAGTGGCTGCCCTGTTGATTTTCCACAGCAGATGTTGAGAGAGCAGGTGATGAGAGTGGAGGAAGCTAAAATGCCACAAAGCTGGCAGTTCTTACTGAGATGGAGCAATTTTTCTTGAACAAATATTCTCCTGGTTACTACATGCCTTTGGTTAATTTCTAGAGTTCTGAAATAGTTTGTTCTGGCTTTTTGGGGGGCCAGTTTTCTTGTTGCTTTTATGGAGTAGAGGATGTTTTGAGATCTCATTTTGAGATTTTCTCAAATTTTCTCCCAGTATTTCATTGTCTTTCTTCTCCTCACCTCCACTCCCCATTTTACTCTCTCTGTATCTCATTTTCATCCTAAAATTATGTTTCATCATTTCAGCCAGATTCTATCCAATAATATTAATTCTCATATTTCTTTATCTACCTTTTCTGCCTCCCCATTCCAGATCACTGCTGTGGAAAACCACTAAAACCTAGATTTTAGTGTCATCAGATATAATTAGAGATTTCATAGAGCCCTGAGTTCGGTCAGGAAATCTGTTTACCTTAGCCTGACTGCATCCTCTTCTAATCACCTTGGCTTAGATGTTTTCCCAAATTTTTGCCACTCTTCTAAATCTTTACCACCACCTACACACGTAATCCATATTGCTTCTTCCCTCCTACAAACTATTGTAAGGAACGGCACCAAAAACGGAGGAGAGCTTAAACAAGCTTTATTTGGGAACGCTCCCGGGCGAGCCGAGAGAAAGGGGCCAGAGAATGTAAGGAACGGCACCAAGAAGCGGGGGGAGGGCTTAAACAAGCTTTATTTGGGAACGCTCCCGGAAGTTCACTGGTCCGAGAGAAAGGCGCCAGAGAAGTCGCGCCGGGGCGAGGGTTTGGGTAGAATTTATAGGGGAAGAAGGGAAAGGGGTGTGGTGAATCCGGGAGGGCGCAGGTTATTCCTTATTTGGTGGTCTCTTTGGGTATCGTGGCAATATCCGGTGCCGGTTGCATCAGTCTTGGGACCGTTAGTCCCGCCCCTCGAAAGGCGGGAAGGCTGGGCGGGGTGGAAAGTCCCCAGGTCAGTTCCTGGAACTGGGTGGTCCGGAAAGTCTCCAGGTCAGTTTAAGGAACTGGGTGGTCCGGAAAGTTTCGGTCTGATGCAACCTGTGAGTCTGATTGCATTCCCCTGCCTCGGGCCAGTTGGCCTTACAGAGAAGTCGCGCCCGGGTGCGGGCGCGAACAAAATTTATAGGGGTGGACGCAGGGAAGGCGCTTGCTGTGTGAAGCAGCCCTTTTTTGGTAATCTTTTGGATGTTGTGGCAGTGTTGGGTGTCGGTTGCATCAGCCTCGAAGCTGTTGGTTCCGCCCCTCGGGGAGCGGGAAGACCGGTCGGTTGCATCAGCCTCCTTGGCGGGGGTTCCATCTGACTCCCTGGGCCCTTCCCCGGACCTGCTGGCCTTACAACTTTAAACTCATCTTTTTACTAATTTCCCTTCATGTGCTCTAAATCTCAGGGTCTTCTGTCCCAAACGGAGGTAGAAAAAGGACACAAAAAGTCTGTGTGGTAAACTGATTAGGAACAAGTATTTTTGTTTTGGAGAATGGGAAAGACAGTGGTTCTGGCTGGCCTCCAAATCTGAGTACATTTGGCTGAATATGGTAATATAATAGAGGGAGTGCATCAGCATTTATGTTAACAGTCCACTTTCGTTTTTGTCCTTGGGAGAGGGTTTTGGTAATATGTAAAATAGTGTGCTGTCACTCAAGTCATCTCTTTTATTCTCTCAAAAATCTCCGTTTCTTCTCCAAAGCATCTCAAGGCATATTAGACCGATTTCAAACTTTTCATTTGAGGGTTTAATTCTACACAGCTCTTAGTCCCTAATATATTTCCCCACTCACATACCTTTTCTCATTTGATTGTCTTTTTGATCTGTGAAACAGAATCTCTTGGTTAATTTAGTTTATTCTTACCTTGTTGACACTATTGACTTGTGAATGTGTAATGGGTGAGGAGCTCTAGGGCTTTTGAATTAATCCAATTGTTTATCTACAAAAACACCTGCAGCCAGACTGAGATAACAAAATCACTGAAGAAATCAAAACATGAGAGTTGAATCACAAAATCTCATTTTGTTTTGATGATCTTCTATTGTAGGTATCTACCTCAGCACATCAATAAAAAGATAATTTTGTGTAGTAAAACAAATGAGCTCATTATAAGGGTATCAAAACCAATGACATTAAAAGCTGCATTAATGCTCAGCAGACTAAAACCAAATAATCCAGTGTAATGAAATGATTAGGTTGGGTCTTAATAGATTATAATTGTAGGGAGTATAAATTATAGCTAAAATATTCCCCCATATATAAGGTAAGCACTGAAAACAATATTAAAATACAGAGACCTAAACACTATAGGTAGAAGAATATTTCCTTTCTTATTAGAATACTAAATAGGAGCAAATTAAATGAGTATTACTAAACTGCCTTTCTTTTTTCTATTTTAAGTGTTCTGCCATCACAGACTGAAAGAAAAATTGTCTCAGATTCCTTTGGTTAAGAGCCAGAGGAAAAGTTACTTTGTAAGCATCTTTATTGTTCATTACCTAAAATAGATTGCTCTGAAAGATAGCTAAAATGTCTCAAGTGACAGAAATAAATCATTTGTTAAAACATTAGCAAGTGTTAAGTAGACCAATCACAAAGAAATGAACTAGGTGGGTATGATCTAGCCAGTCAAATAGCATACCCTGGAGGAAATTGTCTAACCTAGGGCACCAACTGGACCGAGGGTAAAGGAGAGTTTACAAAACAAACCGTTCCTTAAAGAGTGTAGGTCATTTTCTAAAGAATACAGATCTAGTCTCAGATCCCATTCAGAAAGGCAACTGCAACTCTCTAGATAATCAATACAGACACTGGCTTTCAGGTTTCTCTTCTTCTATCAATATATTTGTAGCTATATAACACTGGGAATATGCAACAGTTACTGGTGGGAGAAGCAGTGTAGGAGCCCAAAGCATATACTCTGGTGTCAGCAAAGCTTGGCTTCCAATCTCAACAGTGTCACTTACTTACAGTGTTATCTTCAATATGTCGTTTACTTTTTCTGTTCTGTAATCCATGAACTGGTGATAATAATAGTTCTTACCTCATAGGGTTGATTATTTTGAGGATGGAGGTGAAATAAAGCATGCAAAGCACCTAATGTATTGTTACTAACCTTACATAAATATTTTACATAAATATTAGCTACTATTTTATTACATATAAATAGAGAAGGACAAACAAAATACAAATCTTGAAGTGCTACTCAAAAATAGTATTTATTTCTAAAATGATTTTGTTTCTGACCATCTACTAAGATTTCTGGATTTCCCACTGGAACTCTCCACTAACCTACTGGAACAATCTCATTAATGTATTGAAAGTTGCCTCCATCCCTACCATCATTTCAGAACAAACAATTTATATTAATTAACTACTCCTAGTCCTTTCCCTCCATGCTTCCACTTTGACACCTGGCATGGTGTCTGTTGATTTTTTAGGAGGAGAAGGAATAACAAGTTTGGCCTTCTTGTCTAAATTTCTTCCATTGCTTCCAATTCAATTCCTTCAGCTTTTGCCCCACTCCCAATGGCAAGATCTACTTCCAGGACTCTGACCCCACAAATTGGGACCATTTTCCTCTAATTATCTGTATGTAGGGTAATCCAGTTATATTAATACTCACAATCTTAAAGGTTTTCTCTGCCAGATGAAGGATTTGAGACTCTACCATTTGAACGGTAAAGCATCATTTCATATGCTTTAGCACAGAAATAAAATAGAGCTTTAGCAGGCTTGCATGAGTTGAATGGACTAGAAGCAAGGCTACCCATTAGAAACCTGTTTTAATAATCTAAGTGTAACTTTAGGAAGATGACAAATAGAAATGGAAAGGATGAACATCAAAGGAATTTCAAACTATCTTTGATGGAGAAATAATTTTGAAAAAAAATATCTTCTAGCATCACCTTTATTCAATAGTCAGTAAAGGCGTACCATAATGAAATGTAGTAATAGAATAAAATTACTTCAAAAACAAAATAGCTAATGGTTTTCTTTGAAGCCTTACCTACTACTTTCTTAATTTTAATAAAGAAAACAATTAGAGTTTCTCAAAGCAAAATATTAGAATTGCCCATAGCAGCTGTCACAGAACTATTTATTTATTCATTCATTCATCTTTAAAAATTTACTCTGATAACACATTTTTCCATTTGTATTTATATATTTTCAGAGTACAGAGAAAAATTAAAGCCTGCAAGTTAGTACCAGCAGTCCCCATTACAACTCACTTTAAACAAAATTCCAAACATATCAAACTAAAAATAGATATGAATATATTGTATAAATATATACCAAGTTGGAGAGGTTACAAATATAATTCCCCATCTGAGAGAAGAAGGTTTATATAAATGTACTTAACTTTTAAAGGTATCTTTAATTTAGATGCATAAGCTGTGTTTTATACATTTAAATTTAAAGGATTTGTTTTACTTCTCAGAAAATCTCCTCTCCAATGTACATATGATACCACCAGGTAAACCCAATATAGCATGCCCATGTAAAGTTAGGCAAGTTAAGTTTATTTACAGAGTTTTCAAATCATATTTTTCAACCCCTTTAAATAGTCTTATTTTGGAAGTAGAGAAGAGTTAGACAAAAGTGGTTTCAAACCCTGGCTTTGCCAAATTTGGCTAGGAGGTTTGTGTCAAATTCAGTCCCTTCAATGGTTTCCCATTCCTCCACATAGACAGACATCTTATAATGACCTCTGAGGTTCTTTATTGTCAAACATCTGCCCCTTCACCAGCCTGATCACTGCACAAACTTAGCCTGTACGCTACCCTCATCTTTCTGTATCTCTCATAGTGGTTGTTGATGTTGTTTCAATGATGCATAAAATGATAAAATAAATAGTGCAAAATGGTCTTTTACTCCTACCTCAGACACCTTGTTCCACTCCCTGCAGTGTGGTAATTATCAACTTCATTTTTTTGTTTCTTACATAAACTTAACCAAATTATACACATTGGATTTTACATTGCTTTCCTTGCTTCACCTGTTCTTTTTTGTAACAGAATTGTGAATCTACTTCATTCTTTAAAACGCTATGTGACATAACATTTTCGATGCTTAGTCATTTGTTCACTTGGCCCCAAATGGACATTTTGATTGTTTCTATTTTTACTATTACTAATAATACTAAATTCAACATATATTATATATATATATATATATGTGATTCTATTAGTCATATGAATTCTTAGATCTATAATTTCTCAGTGAAATGTAAAAGAATGCAACTTGATAGTGTTCTACATCGTTCCCTAAGAAATGTTGTGTTATCTCATATCTTCTAAAACTCTGTGTGCCACCAGAATTTTAATTTTTGCCAGTATGATAAATAAAAGCATGATGTTCCTATTTGCAAGAAATTTGAGAATAGGAAGATTGACAATACATATACATATACATACAAACAAACATACATACACACATAAATAAAATAATGTCAAGTACTGGTGCTGTGAAAAGAAATAACAGAGGGAAATTAAGAGTGACAAGGGTGCTAATGTGGCTATAATCAGGAAAGCATCTGAGGAGAGGATATGCAAACAGAAACAAAGATATGAGGGCACATGCTATGTGGATATCTGAAAGGAGCACATTCTGTTTGAAGGCAACACTACAGTTGGCCCCTTATGCACGGGTTGGGCATCTGCAGATAGGGAGGGCCAACTGTATTCTTTGTACTATGCCATTTTATTTAAGGGACTTGAGCATCACTATGGATTTTGGTATCCAAGGGGGTGGGTACTGAGACCATTTCCCTGGAGATATAAGATACCAAGTTATTACATGACTATAATTCAAATGCCTTGAGATAGGAGGGTGTTTTGGAATGTTTAAGGAAAATAAAGAGTAGAGAGACTGAAAAGGAGTGGCAACGGCAAGTGTGTTAGAAATTGATGTTGGCAAGGAAGCTATGGATCAGATATTGAAAGATATTGAAAGACATTTCTTTTTAAAATATGAGCCTTTTATCTGCAAAATACATTACAAATTATTTTCCTAGTTTGTCTTTTGCCTTTTGCCTTTGTTTTTAAACAATTTTGCTATACATACGTATTCAGTTTTTACCTAGTCAGTCTTATTTTATTGTTTATGTCTTAAGGGATTTCATTCTGAGAATATGAAATGGCCCTTTTTTTTTCTTTTACTACTTTCAAAGTTCCACTACTTTATATTTAAATTTCTGCAACACCTGGTATATGTTTTGGCCTACAGAGTGTGATAAAGATGTGTTTGTTTTCACACATGGCTAACCAGTTGTCCCAAGGATATAAACATATATAGATACATACATATATATATTTTTCTTTTTAGTGAGCCAGCTTTTCACCACTAATAGAAAAGCCAACTTTATTATATATTAAATACTTTTTAACAAACTATGTCACTGGATTTTCTATTTAGTTCAATTAATCTTTTTTAACACAAGAAGACCAAGTTTTTGAACTACTACAGAATTCTATTATTTGTTAATATATGACCAAGGTTCTTTTTTAGAGTTTTTCTACCTATTTCCACATGTTATTTTTCCAAATGATCTTTACAATTACCATGTCTACTTAAAAAATAGTTCATGTTTTTTAGTAAGTTAGCCATTTTAACTGCATGTTTACTTTAAGAACAAGCTATTGGTTGTAATTATGAATTATACTCTGTTTCTACATTGAAATTTGTGAATTTAATTTTCCTTCTCTTTATAAATTCATTTCTTTTGTTTCCCTTAGTTTACATTGTCATATTTTTCTACCTCTTTGAATTTAATATATAATAATTTTTCTTGTTTAATAATTTTTCTTGTTTAATAATTTAAACATTAAACCTATAAAATAAATTTGAAGATATCTAAAGGGTAGTTTTTCTAAACATGCTTATCTGAACCATCTGTCAAGCAAATTCTGGGTCCAACATCCAGTGAATGCACTAGTTTCTGATTTTTAGAACTCCTCCCCATTAATTCCTTCCAATAGTCAAAAGATTCAATTTGTACACTATTTTTCTCATTTATTTTTAGAAATTGTGAAAAACCTTTCTTTCACAATTTTATTCAATGTAGACCACTAAGCAGTCTATTCCACTGTTGCTAAGAAGAAAAAAAACATGGCTTTAACTTGTTTAATCACCATCATTACCAATTTATGTTAAATACCTAATCGTTGTTCAGTGAATTCCAAAAAAAAGTTTAGTTTTACCCTATGTAAAAAGTGCAAACTAAGAAATTTCTCAGAATTTTCATGAGCAAAATTCATAATATAATCAGTGTTATATTTTTGCCTTTTGATACCACAAATGTGACTCTTGTTTTCCTTTTTGGAATTTCTTAGTTTGAAAAAATTATAGATTCACTGAAAGTTCAAAGAGTACAGAGAAATCCCATGTACCCTTCACTCACTTTACTGGTTACATTTTACACAAAAAATATAATATTTAACTAGGAAATGTAATAATAATAATGAAAGCAAATGCTATTCTTTAAATATATTTTCCACATTTCATATGTATCTTAAATGGTTTTATACCACATTAGTATTTGGATTAAAATAGAAAAACTGCTTGTTCTTCTAGAGTTAATTTTTCAATAGGCATTCCTTATTGTTACTCCATTTATCTTTTTCCTTTTACATACCCCTACAAATATAAAATAGGTCTTTTTCTCTAGAGTGTAGAGTTTTTACGCACGTTATTTTATTTAATTTTAATTTATAACCCAACATTTCAGGGTTTTAAAGAAAAGGGTTACCTCTTTTCCTTCCCAAGTTGTATAACTGAAAGGCTTTTATAAAAATAGCAAACAATTTATCCACCTAATCTCAAATTGTGGAGATGGATAATATGGCAATGTGATTTAAAAATTGATCTTAGCTCTACTCAGCTGAGCATAAAAAACAATATATGACCTGCTAAAGGGACATGGTAAGCCTGCAGCATATAGTACATCACTGCCAAAGCTAGAAAAGGCTTTCAAAGACCTTTCTACTGAGGATGTGGTTTGCTATCTTCTGTATAAGCCTAGAGAGACTTTTCCTTGACCTTGAAAATAGTAAAAGCATAATCAATGATCATCTAATAGCAGTTGCTCAGGACCTGTGTATGGTGTGCGCTTCCTGCTGAACCACAGATGATGTTTACCTCATCTGAAGAAGTCATACTGTCAGACAGTCCGTAAACAAAGATTTGTCTCTCTGGAAATGCCACAGACTGTAAATATCGAACTGGTCACCTGTGGCTATTTTAGAGTCCATTCACATTAAAAATGTCATACTCTAACTATAAATGTAATATATTTATGATTCTGCAAACAGTAGGATTATGATTTTTGGAAAAAAATACCTTATGATTTGCCAGTAGGAGGCATTAAGACCATATCCAAAACTGTGTATAGCTGTTAAAAAGGTCATTCTGAAGTAAAAATACCAACCTTTATGATTCAGAAAGACAGAACCATTTTGCATCAAGCCGAACAGAATATTTATATGCATATTGATGATTAAGATATGAACAGTATCATGGAATCAGACAAGGAGAAAAAGAAATCCAAGAAGGTTATCTGATCCAACCTTCCTTCTGCAACTGGGTGATTGTGAAACCTACAACATGGACAGGATATTAACTGGTGATGAATTCATTCATCAACTCAACAAATCTTTACTGAATACCTCTTACTTGCTAGGCACTGCATTAATGCCATGGATATAAATATATAAATATAAATACCCTGTTCTCAAAGAGTTCATAATCTAGAAAAGAAAGTAGGACATTGGAGTAATCAGAGTGAATTATTTCTGCCCTCTGAAAGAAATGTTTAAAGTACTGGTCATCTAAGTAGTGTTATTTTACCTTGAGAAAATCAGATATGTTGCTAAAAATTCACTACTATTGCAAAAAAAAAAAAAAAAAGTGTAAAAGACAGTGAAGGTCAGAAAAAAAATTTTGAATTGCAAGTCAAGTGGCACAATAAAAAAACAGCCACCCAAGGAAGATAAGCCATTGAAGAAATCCATAAGCATTATAAAGATCTCTTCAATAGGAAAATTGCAACAAAAATAGCTAAATTTCTAGAGATGCATTTGTTGAAAACTGTATATATAGTGCACGCATTGCTAAATTACATCCAGAAAGTGAGAAGTCACAAAAATATTTACAAGTGCTGTGATACCCATAGATGGTTGTTCTGTAGTACAGATTAGGTTATATTGTGCCTTAGGATGGGCCATAAAAACTGAAGCAACAACACAGAAATAGGTGAATGACACAAGACAGAAGGTCTCAATGGGGTCAGAATAGGCTTTTCATCTGGCTGAGGTCTCACCAACATATTAATTCAGCAATATTGGAAGTTTGTTTTACATACATTTTCTTAATGCATACATCATATTTACAAAATTTGTACCAAGGGTTCAGTTATAATCACTAAAGCATTTTTGTTAGCATTAAAGTGTACTCAGGCAAGGAAAATCAGTGTGGGCAAGGGGAGAGCTCATGCTGCCTTAGCAATCACCCTTCCCTCCATGAGGCTGGCTTCCAATAACCAGGTCTCATTGGGTATTATGTGTTCAGCAGTAAAATCTGTTTCTTTTCTTTTTTTTTAATGGGATAGTGAGGAATAAGAATGGGAGAGGATGAATTGCTGATATGGTGGATCCAACTGAAATTTATGATAAGGTTCCAGTGCACAAGTTAGGCAGACTAGAAGAACAGATCCTGTTATACAAGGATTTTCCAGGCTATTTTTCCCCCATTTATGTGTACAGTACACTACAAATTCACACATCATCTTTGGATGAACTGTAGTTTTAAATAGCTCTTTTTTAAAGTGAAGGATGCTTTCCCATTACATAGGAAGACAGGAAATGAAATGATATGCAGAGCTCAAAAAGGAAAGAAATCTTTAGGGAATTACTTCAAAAGTAGGCTACAAAATAGGGGGACATTGGGAATAATTTCCTAGGTTGAGTAATTCTAAAGGCCAGAGACTGTCAAGGCTTTCCTTTTTCCCCAAAGTTTTCTTCTTTATAGCAACAAAGTAATGAAAAGATTGTGATGGATCACCACAACAAACAGTGCTTTATACAAAGTCCACTACATATCTATATACTTAATAATAAAATATTGAAAGATACATTTTTATTGAAAAGCTCTGAAGTGAAAACAAATGACTGAATCCTGTGACATATTATATACAGTAATGAATAAGGTACTAAATCACCAAAATACACAGCTTGTTTTAATTATGTATTAAATCATAAAAGGAGTATATTTTAATGCTTTACTCCACTGTTTTAATATAGTTAAGTAGATAATACATGTCTTTTCTTTTTATCCCATTGACTATGCCTAGTCAATTTTTCTTGGTCTTGTATTTAGTATTTCTTCATTACTGTTGTAATATGCATAATTTTAAATCAGTTCACTACCACCTTATGATTTAAATAAAACGATTTTTTTCTGCTCTCAATCTCTCTGTGCTTTACAAATTCTACACATTCTCTGGATTAAAGTTACTAAGTTCAGCTTTATGTGTACCACTATTCTGCTCAAAATGTTTTAATGGTTTTGTCACTTCCTAACACAGCATTCAAAAATGAGTATGGACTTCCTTTAGTGTGCATTGGTGGTATAGTCGTGAGCATAGCTGCCTTCCAAAAATGACCCAACCCACCATTCCAAGTTTATTACTTAACTATTTCCTACATGTTCAGTCTACTCCTTTTAATTTGTCTACTCAATATCCCCAAAATGTTCATTGTCTTTCCCAACTATATGTTTTGTCTATGTTCTCACCTACCTTTTAGACTCAATTTATATTTGCAACAAATATTAACAACTCAGCTCAAATTCACACTTATTATTCCATTACTTGAATTATTTAAATAAGTTGCAAGATTGTTTACTTAAACATGGTTTATTGATATTTTTAATTTCTTGAAATTTTCCTGATGGTACACAGTCCAAAAACAAAAGAAAACAAAGTTTTTCCAGAGTTCATGTTTTTGCTTCTGCTGCTCTTCCTGTTAAAAGAGGACACAGTAATTTTTAACTAAACGTAGTTTAGTTAATAATTATTTGAAGACCTGATTCTAATCAGATCATAATACTGGCTCCATTGCATTGGAAAAAAAGAGAACATCTTGGTTTAATATTTTAAAAAAATAGAAAATCCTGCTTGTTTTTCAAAATAAATATGTTGGTATTTATTCTGCACTATGTTGGTAGTCAAGAGCAGTTAAGAGCAAGAACATTAATTCACTGTATCTATGAAGTATTCCTAGGTTAAAAGGGGAGATGGCATGTAGGTAAATGAATAAAGCATAGAGCATGTGTGGTATTATAGACAGGTGACTAGAACACTGTGAAAACCAAGGAGATAAATAAGTGTCTGGTGGAGAGTATTATGCTTACTTCCTTATCTCATCTACATTGCTATGAACTTAGAAGACTTGCAAACAATACTTGCAGATTTGTTAATTACATTTATAAGTTTTATTTTATACACGTCTTAAAACAAAAGAGGAAATCTTGAAATTCTTTCCTCTCAAGAGACTAACTATACCTATAGGAAGTCTAATTGTTCAGGTTACATATAAGTTTTTTAAAACACTGCAATTTTCCTAGGATTTATTATGTCAAACATAAAGGAGAACAAAATCAGACTTTGTAAAATGCATGGCATTTACACTGATTCATTTTCAGCCGGCTTCCTCTAGCTTGCTTCCAGTTGGCAAAGGAAGAAATTTAAGACACTAATAAAGATGGTACTTATTTGCTGAATTTAAAATTCTGGTTGAAACCCTTGCACACTCATAGAACTCAAGAACTGAACCATTATATTTCCAGCTATAACTCTTCTCCATATAATATTGCACTATCTGATACAATATTTTGTATACCACATCATTAATCTCTATGAATCATAATCAAGACTTTAATAGAAATTAGATTACAGCATAAAAAGTATATATAAGTATATATATTAAATGTCTTAACATATCTTTTATGAAATTTGGATCCTTAAAATGATGTGAGTTCAGGTAGTGGCAAATTTTGTGGATTGCAATGTTACAGTGTTGAGAACAAAGAAAAAAAATGATGAAGTAACTTGTTCAGCTTACAAATGTTGGATACACAGCATAAAATTATGTAACCCATGTTGCAGGGGTTTTTTTTTTTTTTCCTGAGGTAGAAATCCTTGGAACATGGGTCCATATGTCTTGTACCCTGACTTATACAGAACACATGTGAATATGCCATGTCCTGGAACCAAACCATTGCTTTTCTGCCTATATTAAGATAACTGATTTTCCCCTTAGACTCTTTTACTGGTTGGTTTTTAAATATTAAGCTAACCTTGCATTCCTGGAGAAAATCCAATTTAATCCTGATATATTTTTTAAGTATTCCTGGATTTTGCATGAGATATTTTGCACTGTTTTCATTCGAGTTATTCATCTGTAATTTTTCTTTATGGAAATATCCTAGTCAGATTTTTATATTATTATTGGAAAGGTATTACTTCTGTATTTTCTGAAACATAATTTTTAAAATATAAATATGTAAACTTTTATTGGAGAAGCTATACATACCTAAAGTTTTTTTGGGGGGAAAATGTTTTTATTTATGTATTCAATCACCTTAGACACAAGACTATGTAGATTATTTATTCTTGTGCTAATTTTATTAAGCTTATTTTTCTCGGAAATTATCCATTTCATCTAAATTGAAAAATTTGCTGTCATAAAGTGTCTCATATTATTGCACAGTTATCTTTATAATATCTGTAATATTTATAGAAATATCCTCTTTTAAATTCATGATACTGGTATTTATATCTTGTATCCTTTTTTGTCAGTCTTTCAAGTTATGCATCAGTTTTATTCATCTTCTCATAGAGCCAATGTATCTATTTTCAGTTTTCTATATTACATTTGTCTTAGTTTTGGATCACTCAGACTTTGATACAAGGTTTCAAATGCCAGTAGTTTATTTAGAAGATGAAGTAACCACCATTGTGGGTAGGAAAGTGAAAGGAAAATTGCCAAAAAGTATCTGTTATGAATCTTCGGGTTATAATGAATTCTACTGGAAACACTTTAGGAACCAGTATATACACATTCCTTAGAGTAATTCCTGCCCCCTTACCAAAGAATGAGGGAGCTGTGCAGTCTACATGTAGCATCAGTTATTGGTTGAGAACTTGTGAGAAATTGTTTCACAATATTTTTTCACATGTATGTTACATTTCAAAAACTTAAAAAAAATTAGTAGCAGTTATTGCTGAGTAGTGGATTATAAAAGATTATTATTTTCTGATTATTTATATAAAAACCAAATTTTCTGTAGTAAGTTTGTATTTTAGCACAGATTATCAAAAGCATAAAGTGTACCTCTTAAATCCATGGACATGAGAGATGTTGGTTAGTCTGAATTTTTGTTGATTCATATGTGTCAATCCGTATAAAAGCAAGCCTAATACACATTCCAACTTGCGTTTATCCATTTGGTTTTAGGTGTCCATTAGAGATTTCAGGTTCTTTTCTTGTGTCCAAATGCATAAGCCTACTTAATTGAAATGTGTGGTAAGTAATAATAAATAATACAGTAGGGGCCGCTATCATCTTCTAAGTTTTCCCATCATGCTGTCAATGTCACCCAAAGAAACATTAATGTCCCATAACTATGCAGCAGTGGAACATGGCGTGCCAAATCCCAAATCACAGAGCTTCAACTAAGCAAGCCATCTAATAACTGTCATTGTCATAATCTTAGTGTTGGGGTTATTTATTCTATTTTTCCATCTGTCAGAATTCTGTATAAACTATTTGGTTTCTAGGGTGGGTATTATTCCAATGCACAGCTGGCTAGAATTTCCCCCAAAGTTTCTTCCCTTAGAAACTTTTGCTTGTATTACCTGTTGTCTTCCTCTCTTCACTGAGGTCACTATTGGAATGTGCACTGTGATAGGCAAGGGAATTACTTTTCCTCCGTGAATTAGAATTAGAGCTATAGATGAAGACCATGAGGTTGGGAGTAAAATCATTGTATCCTTGTGAATATAATTACCTATTACATTTTCAGCTCTATTTTGCATGCCTTGCAGTAGTTTTAAATATTATTATTGAAACTGACTAACTCAGAAGCACCCTCTTTGGTCAGATTTTTTTGAGAGTGAGAATACTTACAAAATACTAAGTTGCTTCATAGTATATTCCTAACATTTTTTATCCCACAGGAAAGATTGGATTGAAAGCTTAGGTCAAATAGGTCAGCTTTACATGAAATAACTTACTTTTACCAGAAAAATTGATGCATGAATACCATTTCTGATGTCTGTGACCATCTTAAATGAAAAGGCAATTCCACTTGAAATGGAGGTAGTAAATATAAAAGTCCAAATCCCTAATTACCGGAATCATATTGTAGTATGTTTATGCTTTTGTCTATCAAGCAAGAATAGTTTTAAGCATGCTTTCATTTCATGTGTTAGAAAGCAGTATGGGGATAGTTCTTCCAGATGTCCCTCTCTTACACTCACTCTTAAATTAAGGTACATTTACTTAGGTGTCCAATTCAAGAAATCTCCCATGAGATCTAACCACGAGTATTGGTTACCTTAGTATATTTTTGATTAGTTTTTGTAGAAGATGCAGTATGGCATTTCAAAAGAAGTTTGTGTTACACTTAGATGATCAAAGTATATGTAGACATAAACTAAAAACTATTAGCCAGTATCTATTGGTACTATCTGTCTTTCTGTACACTACAAAAGATTTGTTAGCAGTAGGAAAGAATCAGTATAGGCTGAATTAGAGAGCTGATATATAGGTGAAATTAACAAAGTTGTATACTGTGAATTAATTCATGTGTTTGTGCTTAAGTTCATGTTCAGCAATGATTTCAAGAAAGGTAAACCAATAGCAAAACACCTAGCATCTGGTCACTGATTATTTTGCAACAAAGATTTTAGCCATTAGGGGCCTGGGTAGTATCGATAAATTTATCAAGATAACATTAGCATAATTATTACAAAAGTAAGTTTGCCTTTTTTCATATACTTAAGATTCTTTGAAGGAGTTAATAAAATGCATAGCATGTCTGTAATTAAGACAGAGACTGTAATTAACTTAGATTTTAAGTGGCTTTTGTTGAATCTCTCTCCACAGGCTACCAAAGAAACCGGATGACCCTGGAATAAAATTCACTAATAAATTATAAAAGTAATTAAGGACTAGAAAACACCAAATAGTTATAAACAACCAAATCTGAGCAGATGGGAAAGCTAACACCAACACTCAAAATATCATGTGTATCAGGGTTAGATAGAGTTGTCAAATTTATTAAGTAGGATTGGGTGGAGAGACATGTTCATAGGAAAATGGCAACCATGATGAATATATTGTACATATTTTAGAAAAGCAGGGAGAATTGGTATGCTTCATGAAATATTTATTGAGTGATGATCATGTTTCAGGCACAATGGAAGATGACACAAAGACTAATGACATACGGCTTTTGACATGAAGAGGCTCAGAGTCCATACAGGTAACTTCAATAATAAGTACTATGATAAAAGGATACACAGAGAGCTATTCAAGTTCAGAGGAAGTGGATTTGACCCTACCTGATGTAAGGTTATCAGAGAATGCTTCCTGGAAGAAATGACACATGAACTTATTCTTGAAATATGAGTAGAAGGTGGTCAAGTGAACAAGTAGGAGATAAGGAGAAGGTATTTTCAGAGTGAAGTAAGTCAGAAAGAGAAAGACAAAATACCATATGCTAACACATATATATGGAATCTAAGGAAAAAAAATGTCATGAAGAACCTAGGGGTAAGACAGGTATAAAGACACAGACCTACTAGAGAATGGACTTGAGGATATGGGGAGGGGGAAGGGTAAACTGGGACAAAGTGAGAGAGTGGCCTGGATATATATACACTACCAAACGTAAACTAGATAGTGGGAAGCAGCCGCATAGCACAGGGAGATCAGCTCGGTGCTTTGTGACCACCTAGAGGGGTGGGAGGGAGGGAGACACAAGAGGGAAGAGATATGGGAACATATGTATATGTATAACTGATTCACTTTGTTATAAAGCAGAAACTAACACACCATTGTAAAGCAATTATACTCCAATAAAGATGTAAAAAAAAAAAAAAGGAGAGGGTATTTCAAGCTGAGTTTTGACAGTGAGCACAGATAGAGAGCAGTGAAATGTCACAGGGCATGAAGGTTTTCAGTGTTACAGCTAAAGTAGAGTAGGGAGTACCATGAAGAAATGCCAAACATGTAGACAGGGGTCAGTTTATGGTCAGTTTATGGCAGATTTTTTATTCTAAAGAAAGAGACTTGGATTTTATCTTGTAGACAATAAGGCTCCCACAGAAGCTATTTAGTAAGTTGAATCCATAGTCAGAGTTTCTTATTTGAATGATTACTTTGCCAGTAGAGCAAAACAGGAGAGGAAAAGTTGGTTTAGGAGGCTATTACATTGATTTGGATGATAAATAAGGGCCTGGCATAGTTAGAGTAGAGATGGAAAAAATATAGATTCAAGAAATATTTAGAAATTAGCATCATTAGACATCAATTTGGGTGTGAGAAATGAGAGATTAAAAATAAGAATTCAAGGGTATTTGCCAGGAGGGAAAGTGCACATTTAAAGGTAAGAGAGAGAATTTTATCACTCTACCTGCCAGCTTTGGAGAAGGGTTACTGAGCAAAGTTTGGTGAGATACCTTCAAAAGTAAAGCCCTGCTGTTGAGAAAGTTGAGCAAGAAATAATACCTGCCTTTGAAGACTATATTGCTGAAACAGTGTTTTCTTGATACCAGAATGTTTGGAGCCTAGTAAAATAATTTCTCTCACTGACAATAGTATTGATTCTAGAAGTTTCATTCTATCTTATTTTTGACATTCAGATAGAGTTTAAGACAAGGTAAACTTCCAGTAAGAAAGGACATTGGATGGTTTTGAAAAATAATGTAGACTAGGACATTTTGTCTAGTTTTATAAACTCTACCTTTGCCCTAGTATGACACATGGTAGTATGTAAAGTTACTATATCCCATGGGTCAATACTGAGAAAAATCCACAGAGTAGAAATAGTCTGCTAAAACATGAGGTCTTTGCAGAAATGGGATATATCTCATGCATCTTTTACCCACAGCACCCCACATGGTGTTTAGTACCTAGTAGGAACACAAATAATGAGATCTAGATTTAATTGAATGACATTAAAATAAAGCTGTTTTACTAATTACTTTCACAGATTAAGCTTGCAAAATGCATTACAAGGCATTTTGGTGCAGAATTTTGATGGCTGAAATCATTACTTGAATTGCTTCCAACTGGGTTAAGCAGGAAATACTTTTTTCAAATAGCACCATATTACAAAGATAGAAGGGTAAGCTCATAAAAATTTTTTTATATCAACCTAGAAGGACCATAGGCCCTAATTATCAAGGAGACAGCCCTTTTCATGTCTCTCTCAAGATGGTACTAAGGCTTAATATTGCTAAATTCTATCCTGCTCAGCCACAATTGGCTTTACCCTTAATGTGGTCCCTGGCTCTTTTTCCTCTTCTGGTATTTATACATTACTGCCCATGATGTTTAATCTTGTTTTACTACAAAATCCTTTTTTAAGCTCTGCAGGATGCAAACATACCTCAAGTAGATTTTCTACAGTAAGGAAAATTAACATTTATTGCACACCCAATATGTGCCAAAAACTGTGCCAGGTGTTTTACATAAATGTACTTAATATTCACAATATTCTATAGGGTAAGTGGTATCATTATTTATTTTATACATGTGAAAACCAATGCTCAACATTCCAACATCTCACAGATATAGAGGTACAGATGGAAAAGCAACATGGGTCTTCAAGCTTTAAAAGCCATGGGCTTTCCCCTGAACCATGCAGTTTAACAAATGCACATTTGAGGAGCTTTCCTGTCTTCCATGTGTTAAACTCTAAATAAATGGATCACCCTCGTATAGTCTCCATGTTTTCAGCTTTAATTTCCTAAAATAATAGACTTCACCTATTCAGTACTTCTCTCTTTGTCTCACTTTCTCATATCCCTGAATACTGACACCACTGTCCATTGTATAATTGTATTCTTCAGTCATCCCTTGAACTTGGTTTACCTTCAAGTCTCTCCTGAATTTAATGTCCACTATCCTCTTAGCTGCATTTTCTTCTGGCCTACTACACTCTCAAACTGCTCTCATGATCCCTGAGTCTCTCTTTTCTATATGCTGCCCCTACCTTGTAGTCATTCCTTATACTCAGTCAGCCAATCTAAACGAGTAATAAGATTCTTCTCCCTGCTTCTTAGCCTCACTTCCTATCAGGTCACCTCTACCTCCATCATCATTTCTGAAATGCATGCAGTTCCACAAATATACCCCATTATTTCATCTCACTGTACTTTTGTTTATGCTACTGTCTTTACTTGGAGTTTTCCAATCCTACCCTATGGAGAACACCTGTATCATAACACTTCCAGAGTATAAAATACTGTATTCAAGCCGCTGATTCTAGGGCATATAGCAGCTTTGTTAAATGTAAGATATATGTTAAGCAAAGCTTGAAACCAGAAGGAAGATATAGAATAAGACTTACGCTGTTTTTAAAACAATGGTTCTGCTTTCAACTGACTACATCCCTCATACCACAGCCCATTAGGTGAAGGAGCTCTGTGGTGGTTTGTGCTTTCTCTACCCTCTAAGATTATTTGATGGTTAGGGTTTATGCTTTCAGTACTACCACTGCTGACCATTACTTGATTCCAAGTAAATGAGAGAAGATTGATTTTGGGAACTTTTGTGCTTGTGTATCTTCCAGTACTCATTTCTCTCCATTTGCTTTAATTTTAGTAAAAGCATCATCATATAAAGAAAAATATGTAAAAATAAGCCTAATTTCTCCCCTTTTAAAAAAATAAAAATACTGAAAATACCCTGGGTGTCCATGAAACTGCATCTGAGGGCTCAAGCTGCAGTGCTAGGAGTGACAAGTGAGCTTTATCCAGGGCTATAGCTTCCTTTGAAGATCAAGCACCCAGCTGATACACTTGGTATCATTTTAGATGTGGCTGGGGTTCCTCTCCGGTTTTAAATTCTGTTAAAAATCCTAGCCAAAGGTGATAAACTGATTCCAATTTAGCTTCTTCTTTAAACAGAATCTAAGCCCAGAAATGAAGCCAGCCACACCTTTGAAGTGCTGTTGAACATGGCAACTGAGTAGGGGGTGGGAAGAAGCAGAGCGAGAGAGGTGTGAATGGAGCTGAGTTTAAAAAGAACCATAGGACTTGGGTTGCGTTTGCTCAGCCTCTGGGTTGTTCAGGTAAGGAAAAAATATCATTAAAAATAGCGGGGGACCATCAAAATGGTTTAAACAACACATACCCTGGGATTTTCCATAGCCGGGCTAAGCACTTTAGATTCAGTTCAGGTTCTACACTGAAAATAGAAAGGTGCAGAAAGTATCTGTGCCTATGACTTATAAAGCATTGATTTTTTTTAAAGATGTTATTGCCATGTACCCAGTTTACTTCCAGTTTATCTTTTGTAGTGACTTCCTAGCAACTAGCTCTATCAAAATTTCTAAGTCATTTTATGGTGTTGTCCAAAAGCTTCAAATATATTCTCCAGAAACACTTTTCCAACAATGTAAAATTTCTAATATTGGATGTTATTTCAGGAAATTGAGGCATGGCACGTTCATGATTGCTTTGAAAATGCATATATTTCTGGGAGAGATAATAGTAATCCTTTAACACTTTAGAATGACTTCCTCACAGATTAGAAAACAACGACTTGACAAAATGTTCAGAAGGACGGGGATGGGGGCAGGAGAGTTTTGATTTATGAGGGGACAGAAAGAAGATTGATGAGTTAAAAGATGATCTAGTACCACATGAGTTTTGTAGATGGAACAGGAAAAATCAGGATACCACAGAGGAGTCTCAATATGTGTAAATTCCTGTGAATATTTGTGTGCTCATAGGTAGTAGAATGAAGTAGAATGGAGAAATGAAACAGCAGCCTAAATGAATTGCTTCTGATTCATTTTGCAAAATTATTTGTGTTATATGTCTGGAGACAGCAGCTTTGTCATGTAACTCTTCAGGCTCTCAGTTTTCCCAATCTATAAAACCAGAGCATGGGACTATTGGACTAAATTATGTGTAAAGTACCTTTTGGGCTAAATATATATATTTAACATACAGTTATATAATAATAATATATTTGTATAAGTTATTTAAATTAATATATAATTAAATTAAAATAGTATATATTTAATTCAAAATATATAAAAATATATATTTAATTCATGTAGTCCATACATTGTGTATATATATATCTATTAAATATATACCTATTGAATAGATATAGATATATATTTGTTCCATTTCCAGCTCTAATAATAACTTGCTGAATGACAATAGAGCAGTCATTTACCACCTCTTGTCCTTAGTTTTCTCACCAGCAAAAGAAAGAAATAGACTCAAGGACCCTTAAGTGCCTTTTCATCTCTAATCTATCATGAGTCTATATTTTCTGTAAAGGGTTAAATTTTCCACATATGGACTGCAAGAGGAGCAGTTGTGTTTCCCTGTGTTTTATAGATTCAAAAGTGGCCCAATGTGGTGTCCAGCCAGTTAGACCCCTAGATTCATCTGAAACCCCAATTATGCCCCTATGGCCCTCCCCACAGACCTACATGAAATTGTTTTGCTTCCTTTCTCTTCACACAAACAACCCCCACTCCATTTCTCTCAGATTGCAAAGGACTATGATGCCTCCAAAGCACTTTCTACACCAAAGCACCTACACACAGACATCTTATGTTTTCTTTTATAGTCACATCCCTGATATAGTCACATGCCTAATATTTTTTTTGGATGATATCTAGGAATTCTCTCTCTGCTCCCTTTTTTTCTGAGGGAGAAATTAATAAGAATTTCTCCTCCTTCACTACCAAAGTAGTCAGTATAGGACACTCCCTCTAAAATTAATGGCAATTTTTCCTGATGGTATCGTTAGTGTATGCAATACAAATAAAACTCTCGACTACTCCAGTGACCCTTATCTCAAGTGGATTATTTCTTTACCCAGGAAATTACAGAGAGGTGAATCCCATCTCAGTTTATCTCCTGTTCTAAGTAGAAAGACTCTCCCTTTCAACAGGGAGTAAATGATCTCAGTACATAAAAGAATGCCATCACTTATTATTGGATTGTCTTGTCTTTCTGAGCCCTGAATTCAAAATCTTTCTGTCCACAGGAGCATATTAGTTTTCCGTGCTGTATAAAAGAGACCACAAACTTAGTAACTTAAAAACAACACATATGTATTATCTCACAGTTTCTGTAGCTCAGAAGAGTACAGCTTAGCTTGGTTCTCTGCTTCAGTGTCTTATCAGGCTGCAGTCTAGGTGTTATTGGCGTTGCAGTCTCATCAGAAGCTCAACTGGGGAAAGGTATGTTTCCAATTGCTCCTCAATTCTTGACAGGATTCATCCCCTTGTGGTTGTAGGACTAAGAGTCTCCCGAACACACTTTTTTTCCTGGCTGTTGACCAGGCTGCTTTCAGCTCCTAAAAGCTGCCTGCAGTTCCTTGTCACAAGCCCCTCTTTATAGGCCCTCTCACAACATGGTAGCTTACTTCTTCAAGCCCAGCAACAGAGCAAGAGTCTCTGACCTCAGGAATTCCCAGTCCCATTTTTGAGAACTTGCAACTGTCAACAACAACAAAAAGTCATGCCCACCCGAGGTAATGTTCCTTTGATTAATTCAAAATCAACTGATGTAGGACCTTAACCACATCTGCAAAATTCCTTCACATTTGCTGTATTCTCTTGGGTAGAAACAAGTCACAGTTCCTGTCTACACTCAAGGGGATGGGATTAGACAAAGGTGTGGATATCATGAGCTGGGAAATTGGGGCTTTTGGGGGGAATCTTAGGGTTTATCTGCCATAAGAAGTATTTCTATTCCATACGTATGTCAGATGAGTGCTCATTATTGACCTATTAACAAACTACTCTGTTGTTTTATAGGGGAAAATAATTGTAATTATACAAGATTGAAACTTGTGTGTGAGCAATGGTAGGGAAATAGCAGGTGATCATTGCTTTCACCTCCTATTCATACGGCTTTAGAAGTAACTGAATTGTATAACCGAAGTAACTGGTGTCCTTTAAATATCATAGGTTTTTTTGTCTGTATTATGAATCTTTCATTTTGTATAAAACTTTTATCTTTCCAAGTGTTTTTTTATAAGTGTGCTCATGTGATTAACACTGATAGTTTGTCTATATGTTAAGTGTAAGAGGGACAATAATATTTTATCATGACTTAAAGATTTAAATATATATAAAATCAGTGAGTATCTAATTGTGATTGTCTGTGTGTACAATCACACAGGAAGCACACAAGTACCTTCCTGTGTGACTGGCACTGTGTTAAGTACTTTGTGTATTAGCAAATCAAATTTACACAACAACCATTTCAGCTAAGTAGTGCTATAACAAATTTTAAAGACAAGGAATCTCATGATTAGGTGAGTTAAGTAACTTGCCCATGGTCATATTGAGTCAAGATATAGGTAGAATCTGGGTTCAAGTTCAGGACTATCTGACTCTAGCTATCACCCGCATTCTTCATTATTGTACTATAGTAACTTGTGATGTATACTATTTTCTCCATTTTTTAGAAGAAGGAAATTGAGCTACTGTCTAAGGTTAAAGTGTCTTTCCCACTTGCTTGCAGACTACTTCAGGGCAAGGAGTCTACCTTGGTCACTTTTGCATCCTCATCCTAGCACACACTAGTCAACATGTGCTGAATGACTGAAGTTGACCAAAGTCAAGGCTTTAATCCATCTCTGCTTCTTTCGAGATTTTGTATTTTCCCCTTCTAATCAGTGCCCCGACCTTGCTCTTAAAGTAAAAAATGTCACCTTGAACAATCTGTAATTTATCCAGTGGATTAGGCTTCAAGTCTTTGAATCCTTGCTTTGCTAGCATGTTAAAGGAGTTGATGAATTTTGGGGAGAGACTTTTCTGGGGGAATAAACTATTTTGCGAGCACTTAGTAAGCACATTAACTCCTTGAGCCTGTGTGAATAGTACTTCAACTGAGCAAATGGTGCTCTAGTGGCCTCCATTCTAATGAATTTCCCAAAAATGGTTGACTCACCTCATCTGAAAAGATCATTTGGTGAAATGATTTGAGCCACTCAGTGGGAGAACTGATAAAAATGCAAAGTGATTGAAATGTAAGAAAAACATTATGAACTAAAGAGAGTGACCTTTTATGAAGTTCAAGTTCTTCTCTAAGGAAATTCAGCTATTAATCTAAAATTGTTGTACACATGGCTAAGAACAAGGTGCTAAACTCTTGCTTAGGGCATACAGTGTGATTACCTTAAATATGAGATAAAGAATGGTCATTTTAGTTAGTAAGTTTATTATTATTTTCATATTCTCTGTTATGGCTGTAATAACTATCCATTCTCAAGCAGAGAATTAAGGGGCTGAATTTACTAGTAGTCAAAAGCAACATTCTAATGTCAGATTTACAATGATAGACTTTTTTTTTTAATCAGTTTTGCATTCCAGTACACAGAACTATGCAAGATCTTTTTCTTTCAAACTTCCAACATGTCAAAAATATCCTCTTGGCACTCCCCGCCAGCTGCAGCCTGACACACCGCGCGGCCCCCCAGTCTCCCCGGCCCCCTCCCCCAGGCATGGCCCAGGGCCTCGCCTCACTATGGCAGCAGCACAGCACAGCACCCTTGACTTCATGCTCGGCACCAAAGCTGATGGTGAGACCATTCTGAAAGGCCTCCAGTCCATTTTCCAGGAGCAGGGGATGATGGGGTTGGTGCACACCTGGCAGGACCATGGCTATTTAGCGACCTACGTAAACAAAAACGGCAGCTTTGCCAATTTGAGAATTTACCCGCATGGATTGGTGTTGCTGGACCTTCAGAGTTACGACAGTGATGCGCAAGGCAAAGAAGCTGACAATCTTTTGAACAAAGTAGAAGAAAGAATGAAAGAATTGAGTCAGGACAGTACTGAGCGGGTGAAGCGATTACCACCCATAGTTCGAGGAGGGGCCATTGACAGATACTGGCCCACTGCAGATGGCCGCCTGGTTGAGTACGACATAGATGAAGTGGTGTATGATGAAGACTCACCTTACCAGAACATTAAAATTTTACACTCAAAACAATTCGGAAATATTCTCATCCTCAGTGAGGATGTTAATTTGGTGGAAAGTGATCTGGCGTATACCCGGGCCATCATGGGCAGGGGCAAAGAAGATTACACTGGCAAAGATGTACTGATTCTAGGAGGCGGAGATGGGGGCATATTATGTGAAATAGTCAAACTGAAACCAAAGATGGTCACTGTGGTAGAGATTGACCAAATGGTGATTGACGCATGTAAGAAATACATGCGAAAACCATGTGGTGATGTCCTAGACAATCTTAAAGGGGACTGCGATCAGGTTCTCAGAAGACTGTATCAGAAGACTGAATTCCAGTACTGAAGAGGTACACCAAAGAAGGGAGAGAGTTTGATTATGTGATTAATGATTTGACAGCTGTTCCAATCTCCACATCTCCGGAAGAAGATTCCACATGGGAGTTTCTCAGACTGATTCTTGACCTCTCAATGAAAGTATTGAAACAGGACGGGAAATATTTTACACAGGGGAACTGTGTCAATTTGACTGAAGCCCTGTCACTCTATGAAGAACAGCTGGGGCACCTGTATTGTCCTGTGGAATTCTTGAAGGAGATCGTCTGTGTCCCTTCATACTTGGAATTGTGGACACTGTTTGGAAGAAAGCTAAACCTTGAAAATCAATTTCCCCTAATCATGTGTGCTGCAAATAGCCTTCCTGACCTTCATATGCTGTACATGACGTCGAAAGGAGTCAGGCAATTAATTGTGAATTCCTTCAAGTTTCCTTTTTTAAATTATTTTTTAATTTAAAAATCAAATGGAAAATGTATATTTTGATGAACTAGAGTTATTTTTTTGAAGGATGATTAGACAGCACAGTGAAGGCTGCTAAATGCACTGAACCTCTAGAATGTGGTTTTTGTTTTTGTTTTTGTTTTTCTATGTGGGCTTTTTTTGTATCTGTTTTGGTAGACTTCAAATTTGATTGTTTGGAGGAATGAACATCATTGTTTTCTTCTGAAGGGAAGCTCTTGACGGGAGTTCCTTTTCCCCCCAAATTGACGTAGGTATTCAAATTTGGTGCTTATAAGGAAAGACTTTTAAAAATGAATAGCAATGCTTCGATTAAAATTACAAATGAGAAAAAAAAAAAATCCTCTTTCTTGGACTTCCCTGATGGAGCAGTGGTTGAGATCCCACATGCCGCGGAGCGGCTGGGCCCGTGAGCCATGGCCGCTGAGCCTTCACGTCCGGAGCCTGTGCTCCGCAATGGGAGAGGCCGCAACAGTGAGAGGCCCATGTACCACACACACACACAAAATCCTCTTTCTTTTCAAGGTCTTGAAAGCCATATGTACTTATCTTATTAGTATTATAGCACACATCCCAAATGCTCCTCACACCTCCTGCCCCAGCCCTAACTCTGGCTGTCTCTTCAGTTTACAGTAAAATTATAACGAATCCAAGCTACTTTGTTCATCTTCGCTGAAAATTATTTTTTGTTAAATGTTACCTAAATTAGCCAGAGTTTTTGTTCTCATTTATATACCTGAAGCTCTTGTAAGTTTCCTTCAAATTATTATTTAGCTACAAATGTGACCACTTTTGCCTGCTCCTTGGAATATTTTTCATTGGTTTCTTAGACAGAATAGTGCATTATCAGTGCTAGTGAATAAACACTCTGTGAGAATGAGGTGAGTCAGCATAATCACGTGCTACTTTACTGATGAGTAAGCCAAGGTAAAGAGAAGCAGTGATTCTCCCAGTGTCAAACGTGTCAGCAAAAAGAAAACTTAAAAACCTGAGCTCATGAATTGTCGTCCAATTGCTTAATGTTCTGAGCCAAAATACTTCTCTTTAACATCTAAAATGAGTTATTTCCACACATCTCTAAATACAGCAGTAGTTGAGTTAGAACCTGCTGTCTTTTTGTGGGACAGATTTTAACATGATTTTGATGCCAGTTATGTTGGTGCAACCTTCTCATCAGAAGAAATACTTCACATTAACAATCAAAACTTACATTCTACAATGTTTTTCTAACTCTTAGAAGCCATAGGTTTCTGAACAGACACACCAAAGGCTACCAAACTGTGTAGGGGAGTAAGGGGAGGAAAAAGAGAAGAGAATAAGGGGTAAGAGATCACATATTTTGTCCTTATACTCTTTCAATGAGAGATGCTCTTGAAGTTTTCGATATGAGAGTCTTCCATTGGATTTCTTTTGATGGAAGAACTCCTATGTTCAGAAAATATTTGAAAGCTAATGATGCATACTGAGGTATAATATTTTTTATATTTTATTCTGACATCTTAAAACGTTTATATTATTTGTATAGATCTAGAGACCATAGGGATCAAGGGGAATTCAATCTGTAGATTATAATGAAAATGGGACATGTTATAAGGGAGGATTTCTTATGAAAATATGCAACACTCCTTTAAAATTGCACTAACCAATATAGAGATGACCTATACAATTTTCAAATTTGAGCAGCCAGTAGAAAATAACCCCCAAAAGCCCTCTGCATGTTAGTATCCAGCCAACCGCGATTAAGGAAACCAGTGTTATTAAAAGGAAAGAACAGTTATAACTATAAATTAAGAAAATCATGCTGAAATCTGAGCCTTAGAGAGAAGATTGTAGTCATTCATTAAATCAATTCATCAATACCTAAAGGAATATTTATTGAGTCTTACTGTGGAACAAGTTGCTGTTCTAAGCTCTAGAGATAGAGCTTGAGCAAATATGCAACTGCTGGCTTTGTAGAGTTTAGGTTGTGTGGGGAGAGAGGGCAAAGCATTGGAAAGTGGAGAAGACAGACATTAAACATATAGTCCTTATAATAACTAGGTATATCATCAACATAAGCTCCAATATCAAGGAGTATATATCAAACAGCTTTCAAGGACCTTATAACATAACACAAATCTTGTAAACATGCACACAAAGACCAGTGCCTCAGAGACAAAGTTTATGAGGATTGTAGGCCTGGACTTTTCTCCTTCATCTGCCATAACCCTACCTTCACTTGGAATTGTACTGCCTATACTTGTTTGCCCCTCTAGTTTAATTCCTTACAGTGTGGTATATAGTCGATGAACTTTTGTTAAATACATGAATGAATTAATATGAAAAAAAATCAAAGTATATGCCCAGTCCCTCCTGATAAGTTAGTACTTTCCTAATGATTAATTAATTAGAATAATGTGCTGTTGCCTTTTTCATGCAAGCTATCAGGAAGCTTATACTGGCATTTTGGTTCAACCACTGGAATTTGGCTAATAAGATTTCTTTTAGCCTTTTTATTTTCCTCACCCTATTTACTTCTTGGCTTTTTTCCTTTTGTCCTGTATCGTATGATTTTGGCCTTACTCTTCCTGAATTTATTTAAGTAAGCTTAATTGAACAAATTTTGAAAGCAGACATGTTGAAAATCAATAATATTATTTAGGAAATTCAGATAGTGGAAAATAAAAACATTGAATTAGCACATATGTTTAATCCCCAAGCATATTTTCTTTTTCTTTGTCAGGAAATAAGTTGTAAATTTTAGTTTTGCAATGAGGGGAAAGGAACAAAAGATACAAATAATTGACTTATACATAAGCTTTCTTTTCCTGATTATAAAAACCAAAAAAAAAAACAATCATTACTGTGGAAAACATAATAAAAAAGGAAGAAAAGCAATACCATTTCTAAAATTTTTAGTGTATTTCCCTCTGGTTATGGAAAGAGAGAGATGCATATTTTGAACTTATATTGTTAATAGTTTGAGACAGGTTACTTTTCATTGGAATGTATCATAAACCTTGGCTAGAGCCTGTAAAACTTTTTTAAATATTACTTTTAGTGACTGCATCTCATCCTAGCTTACTGAACACTCTCCTATCATCATCTGTGTAAGTTGTTTTAGTTTTTTAATTGTGTATTCCTAGGATTGAAAACTTATGTACAATGATCTATCCAAATTTTTTTGCATCTTTTATTTCCTTTGGGATTCTCCTGGAATTAGAGGGCCAACATATAGGGTTTTTTTTTTTTTTTTTTTTTTTTGAAGATGAAGAAGGTAGTCCAGATGAAATATCTTTTTACATCTCTCTCATTGCCCTATAACTTGCCTATCCTAGGAACTGATTCACATTTGTCAAAACCTAAAGCAACTGACCTCAGATATGATCAAACTAATGAAAAGAAACACGGCACCACCATTATCTTTTTTTTAGAATGCTGTGCTTTCATTAGGAAACTCTTAGGTTGTGCCAGCATTAGTTCTTACAACAGCAGTGTGTTGATAAATCATATTTAGCATAAGGTTAACATCTCCCAACACACACATTGGCCTTTTTCATATGTGTTAACACTGTGTGAACTCCATTTATTGAGTGTCTTCTCTGTTTAGAGAGCTGGAGAATTTAAGGCATTTTAAATGTTCAGTGTTGTACTGTACCATCATTTATGTACTTGTTTCACATCTTTATTTAAGACTGTCCCGGGGTGTTGCCAACTCATTCATTTTTATTTTAGTCACTTAAATATTTATTTACCTCCCAAATTGTACTGGGAACTTTTCTATGTACTAGGTATATAGCTATGGAAAAAAAAAAAAGTTAATTCTGTTAAAGTGTTTGAAGATTTTGTATAAAAAAGTTACTCAAACAAGCAATTTAAAAAATTAATTATAGAACATAATAAATAATACCCTTTGGAGGATAAGAAAAAAGTAATAGAATAGTAGAAATACTAATGAAATTGATGATGAAATATTACATCTCCTGTGACTAATAAAGCCAGCAACAGTTCTATTTTGAAACAAAAAAAGATTGTCTAGAGTCTATAAGGTCTTGCAGAAGTCACCCAGGATCATGAGAATAATGACATTGTCAGTGATACAATAATATTTTATTCAAAGTTTCCTCACTCAGGCTGTTGGTAAATAGATAACATAATGTTTAAAAGACCCATAATTAGAATAAAAAAATATATTGTGAAACCTTTTTTGTAGTGCTCTACAGAATATAATTGCTGCTCTAATTTTCATGATGGTGCACGTGTTTTGAACACCTCACTTCACTATGCAATAGAATTTTAATTTTTCAGAATTTAATTATTCTGATTGTTTAGTCTAGTAAGTTAGACCAGGAGGTATTATGATGAAAATCTGTGATAGACATGGGGATGCACTACCCAGATCTCATTTCAAGGAAGAACTTGCTGCCCAGCTACACAGAGAGAAGTCAGGAGATAGCCTTCAGCTTTCTGCAACTTCTGGGTCTGCCTCAGCTGCAAAGACCACTTTCCTCAAGGGCAAGCCCACCCCAAGGCCACCTGCCTCCAGTGACTGAGTGAGATGATATACAGGCTCTGCTTTTTCAACCAGAAGTGAGACTCCCTCCAAAGCTCGCTGTATGGCTGGCTGAGGCACATTACAGTTTGACTTGTTTCTCTCACTAATCCTGCTTCCGCCCAAGCCCTTCACCAGTTTCGATCTCCTATAAACATCTTGCACCTGAAACTCCATATCAGCTGTGCTTCCAGAGAACTCAGCCTGGGACAGTGACTGACCTAAGTTTTAAATGAACATCTTAACATGACACAGCAGTCTAAGGTAGATGTCTGAACCCCCATGCAGTAGGAGCAGTTTCTGAACCACCTCAAAGGCCTTGATATACTAGAATTGCATCACAAAGAAAACACCCATTGCAAAGGGTGCATTACAGGGATCAAATACAACTTTCTGAATTTTATAAAAGCTTACAGAGTGGGATAATTTCTGTATCCCATAAAATGGCACATGTAAAATGCTCACCTGAGTCCTGAACATGAGAAGTTATTTCAATCACTCAGTAACTAATTCTGGGTTTCAGGCCCTGCCTCTAGTACTTACTAAGGATGCAAAGGTAAATGTTAGGCCATTCAAGGGAAGAATCCATACACAGGTAACAAGAGTAAAGGTTATGTGGGTGCCCAGTATGTGTTAAAAACTGAATAGCAAATAAATAAATAAACAACAAACAAACCTGAATAGCAGAGAACTGTGAAGGAGAAATTAATGTCCCCTAAGGTTTCGAGTTTCTGTGCTAAAGGATATAGCTAGAAAGGAGCCCTACCAAGCAGAAGTCACAAAAGGATAATAAGAATAATACATGGTGTCATATCTGCAGATTACTAAGGATTACTTCACAATTTTTTTCAATTTACACAATTCTTTCTCCCATGAGACTTGTTCTCCTCAAACATAAGCACATTACAAAATAATCATTTAAATAAGTCACTCTGGAGTCTTGCTGACACAGGAGAGGATTTGTGTAAAGTTTCAAACTGTCCTTTTTTATTCCTGATAGGACACACTAATGGGCCAGTGTTGTGTCTTAAGAAGCCTAAATCCATTCACAGGCATAAAAAGTGTAAATGCCAGATCCAGATGAGACATGGGAGTGTTTGGGGGAATTTGTAGATTGGCAAAGACTTAGAACATATAGCCACTGTCCAGGACCAGCTACATAAATTGCAGGGCCCAGTACAAATTGAAAATTCTCCATGTTCAAAAATGGTTAGGATTTCATGACAGCAACCGGATAACATTAAACCAAATGTGGAGTCTTGTGCAGTACATAGAAAAAATAAAGCAGCATTGCCACTACCCTTCTCACTCAGTGGTGGAGAGGCCAGGTTTGTTTTGTCTGCATGCTATAACTGACATAGAATAAGCACTCAACAAATATTTGCTAAGTGAATAAATTAAAATGCTGACTACAATTTATCTTTTACCTGTCACACACAACCAATTAGTGAAAGGGGGTCTCTTTAGATAGCATCATCCTCCTAATGATACCTGAATTTTCCATGGTGCTTTAGACAGTGCTTGTGGCCCTCAAGTTCCCCTGGTCCAGTCTGTTCTGATCTGATCTTGCTTTGTTTTGTAACCAAATCAGAAAAAAATTGTGTGTGTGTGTGTGTGTGTGTGTGTGTGTGTATATATATATATGTTTATATATAAACAAAGTATTTTGGCCAGTTATGAAAATACATGCACTACAAAATAAAATAGAAATATTAACAACCTTAGAATTAGAATAATATAGATGGAAACATAAGACCAGAGAAAAAAGTAATATGCAAGCATAGTCCATAAGAGCCTATGTAGTAAATAACTAGTATACATACTTGACTGAGATTCCCAAAAATCAAAACAAAGAAATATATGATTAACTTCAAAATTCTCATAGTTTATAGGAACAAAGTTGTAATAATTATATTGAATAAGCAGGACTTGTAAGTTCACTTGTAAGCAACATGTTGTTTTCTTTTGTTTCTTTTTTTTTTTCCTGTGGGGCAATTTCTTTCTCTTCCCCTGAATGAAATTTGGGACAAGTCTCATTAATTTTGAATCACTACCAGGTCATAAAAAGTCCCCCAGTCAGTAATTTAAAGGACTAATCGAGCAATTGAAATGCCTAAAGGAATCAATATGTCAAATTTTCCCAAAGTTAAAGCTACTCCTCTCACTAATTGTGCAAACCGTAGGTCAGCTCCACACTGTGGAAAAGAAGGCATGGTTGGCTTCTGCTCTCTTTCTCTGCCGTGTGTGTGTGTGTGTGTGTGTGTGTGTGTGTGTGTGTGTGTGTGTGTGTTTCTATTCTTCATCGTGCTAACAATGGTCATTGATTCTTCCACACAGTTTTTCCCTTAGACCCAGGAATGGGAGCTCTTACTCTGGATCCTGTGCTTTACAGAGTCCCATTATTGGCTATCTCCTAGTCTTGTCCAGCCACATGGGACAGAGAGATTATCCAGAGCAAGGAGGAATACTGTTTATGAACCAGCATTCTCTAGCCTCACTATGCTAGAAGTATGCAGGACCCTGTTATTCTTTGCCCAAATGATGCCAAGCCTGATCCCATGGTCTGTGCAGGGCTCTTCCCTAGGGGTAGCCCTCCTAAGAGGGCTGCTCTGCTGCTGTGATCACACCTTAGATTAGGGGGTGGCTGCGGTCCAGTTGCCTGTAGCAGTGAGGATGAAAGATGGACGTTTGGTCTTGGGTATTTGTATGTGTATTTGTGAGATTCCTCATGGTGCTGAAAGGAGCTGGGGTCAGATGAGAAGAGAGACAGACTATATGCTTTCCCAATACATCAGGAGACCAACGGTGGGCTTTCTATATTCTGCCAGTTTCTAGCAATGGACTAAAAGGATATTAAGTATTCTAAATTCAACTCTGGTCCCTCATATATTTAAGAATGTATATTTGTCAGTTAAAATAACAGAACATATTTTATCTAAGAGCTTTTTCCTTTAATTCATAGAAAATTCTTTAGACATATGATGTTTCTTGGAACCCTTAAATATTAGAGGTAAATCTAGTTTGAGGATCTGTTGAGGTACGGATGCTGGACAAAAGGAGAGAAGGACAAAGAATTTCTTACTTGACTAAAGCTGTAGTTATGTGTCAAGCTCTCTGAGTCTCACAGGTGTTTTAAAATGATTCATTTTCTTGTGGGACATTTTGTGGGTTTTCAGAACCCTTGCATTGCTGGAGAAGGGACATATGTATTATAGTCAGTATATTTATTCTTTCATTCAAGAAATATCTAAGTTACCTTGCTCCTTGCCCCCTATGCAATACTTTGGGTCAGTCTCTAAGACAGCCCCATACCAGCTTTCTATGGTATGTAGTCTACATCTGGTCCACAGGAAGCTTTCATATATAATTTGCTCTGACAACATCTGGCCTGACATGGCCATCTCTCTGTTGTTCTATTGTGAGAATGATTAGCCTTCCAGTCTCTTATCCTTGAGACTTCCTAGGCTTGTTAGGGTATCAGTTGACTTTTGCTTCCACATTTCAGGGGAAACATTATACTTTCTCCAAAAGGTCTCCTTAAAGTTTTTCTATTTTGAATAGAAATGAGAGGAGAAACCCACTTATGGGATGGGGTCACACAAAACCAACTTTCTTCAAAGAATCACCCGTTAACATCCTACTTCCCAACTTGTGATGAAGAAGCTCAGAGTTGCAGGACAGGTTTTCCACAGACTTATTTTGCAAGTCATTCACAGTGGTCTTGTACTTCAATTTAGTATATGGCATATATCACTTTGGGGGCTTCACTTGACACCGAGAATAAAATGGTTGCACTTTAATTAACATTCTTTTACAAATGCATATGATTTATTTTTCAGGAGAAACAAAGCTTTATTTCCTGATACTTAGATCTAAAGATATTTGTAACTAAAGTCTTTATATAAAGGATCTTACATATAATAAATAACAATGATAATGATAACTAAAATTTAACTACATGCGTAAGGCAAAGTGCAAGTCAGAAGAAATTCTGAGAAGGCCATATATGTAACCTAGAGTATGTAAAGGAGGGATTATTTTATCAGGGATGGTTCTGGGGAGTCAGTAAAATCTTGTAAATTTATGTGTATTTTTATGAAGAAAAGATCCTTTGCTTACTGTTATTCTCATAAAGTCAGTCACACCAAAATGGTTTAGAAAATTGACTAAGAGGGTAACAAGATTAGTATCACTTATACAAATTATGGGACTTCACCATAATTCTCCCCAGATGAAATGGACATCAGTAAAAATGGTTGAAAGATCAAGAGATGTCAGAATTGGTTAGGGCTAAGTTTTTGTCTCTTTTTCTAAAGTGATTTTGCTCTTCAGATTCACTTGTGAAAGTTATTAAAATTTTGAATGCTCAGTGCTGTGCAGAACCACTAGATCAGGATTTACGGTATCCTGGGAATCTGCCAGCCAGCACTCAAGCTCTCTGTCTCTCTCTTACCTTTTTTCAAGTTTTCTAGTTGATTTTGGTAAATGCACGGGTTGGATTACACTCCTTTAGAGCCCTTGTTCTCATCTGGGTATGGTGGGTAAAATGAAACACAATTCTCAAAACACCTGTAGAGGTTTATCAAGTGAAACATATCAATCCCCTCCTCTCCACGTAAAGATGAAAATGGCACTCCAAGGATATCAGTTAGGGGACAATAATAAAAATTCACATCAGAGATTATAGAGACATAAGTCAGGACAATGACAATGGGAAAAGGGATATGGATTCAAGAATTTTATCCTTAGTGTTATTAACCACAGAGATTGCTATTTCATGATTCATAAAATCCCATTATATGACCCTAACACCAGATATAATGGGTTCTAACCACATAGAATATTTGAAAGTATACATTTACCTTGAAACTTCCTACATCTGTGAATTTAAAGGAATATTTTCATCAGCATTAAAATTTTTTGAACTCCATTTTGAAATGTCTACTTAAACATATATTTACCATACAAATTTCTAGCCTTACACATTAACTACTTAAACTTTTTATTTTGTACATTTTAACACCATATTTCAGTATTTTTGGACACTATGTACTTTGTAAAAAGTCTTCTTTTCATGTATTCAGATACTCACTTCCATGAAGACATCAGATGGTTTTCCTACTAATGATTATTAGTGATTCTACTCAGAGATTATAATAGGCATGGTATAATTAACTTGACTATATTTAAAATGGTACAGTTAGAATAATATTGGAAACTCCTCCTCCCTTTATTTCAATAACATTTTCATTCATCTCTCCCATCTTATGTCAGATTGAAGTCTTTCTCCTAAAATAGCATTGATTCGACCAGTTGTTGGAAACCTATTCATGGTCTTCAAAGTGTACAAAACTCCCCTTGAAAAAACTGCTTCAGAACTTTGCTCCATATGCCATGGACATATATATATTTTCAAACCAAGTAGTTCTTAACTATATATGAAAATCGGTTTCATACAGATGTATCCATCATAAGCAAGTATAATATGGAAGCATGGTGTTTGCTTTCTTGTTGTTTTATCACCCTGGAAAATAAAATGGGTTATTGGAAGAATTGGGTAAATACTTCTTAGATAAGCAATTCAATTGCCATTAGAAATAGAGGACTAACTAGAGGAAAATACATCTTGATAAAAGAAAAAACTCTAGCAGTTCATTAGATGGGCATTAAGTGCATATGTGTCATAATGATATAAACTCTGAAGTTCTCCATTTTTTGCTCTTCCATAATTAGCCACGCTCACTTCCTGATTTTGTCCTAGTTGGGGGAGAAGGGTAAATTGCATGATTTAAGATGTTATTCTTTCCTCTAATTCTTATAAACACACATACTTGGCAGTTGTAGAGATACATGGTGTGGTTCTCTGGGTTGTTCTACTTGCCCAGTGGGAGTGGTTGGCTTCACGCAGAGAACAGGTTACTGGAACACTAACTTTTCCAAATGATACCACTGAAATCCTAGAATGGGTGTGGACTGAGCCAAGAAATCATGATTCTCTCTAGTTAAATATTTCATGCCTGATCTGTTGTAGCTCATTCTATGGAAAAAAGAAAATAAACTTTATTTCTATGTCAAGCTTCTCTTACTTCTTAGGAAAGCATTTCAGATACTTGCTCCTCAGCTTGCAATATTTGAAATACGAATTCCGAATTTGTGGCTTATCAATAAAAACACATTGACTTTCACAGAGGTTGTCTGGTGAATTCTAGTACAGAAGTAGAAACATTTACTTACATTGTGTTCACAGCTGATAAACTGCAGTTGCTAACCGTTTGTTAATTAAATCTTAGTTAAGCTTTGTCCTTCCTGCTTAGAAACGGGAACTCAACAGTTGAGGCTTCAATTTGCATGCATCAGTCAACACAAATACTGAACAAAGTGCTTGTTTAGGTAATAAGATAAGGAGGTGCCCTCTCCACATTTCAGCTCTAACTGCCTCAGAGGCAGCATTTCCCAAGATTCCCAGCTGCTGCTTGTTCAGGCAGCTCTGTGGTTTGCGCTGCATATTAATTTCTGTTCAACACGGGAATTCAATTTGTACTGTACATTTCATTTCTTCACAGATTTAGATTTGTTTCATGTTCTCTGCTTTTAATTAACTCTCTGGCACAGCTGCTGGACAGGATAGAAAAACTCATTGCTCTCCCTGTGTTATGAGTATACCACCAATCATTTGCCACTTAGATGGTGGTGCAGAAGCTATCAGTTTCTATGGCAACCAGAGCCGTGGTGATTGATTCCTTGCCAGTATGGCATCACCACAGGGAGTGCAGCTTGTGACTTTTCTATGCTCACAACATCCATCTAATTAAAACAGGATTATGGCATCATCCCAATATATGTTCGACAACTACACTACAATCCATTTATGTAAATGTCAACATTATTAAATACAGTGGTCATAGTGTTTATGAAGAAATACTTGTTTTAGTCTTTGGTTTGTACATTGGAAAGCAAATGCCCAACTACCTGGTTTTGGCTATTATAGTCTCTTAAATGGTAGCCTTCAACTGGCACAGTCATTTTGTATTTGAAAATCATATGAAGCAAAACCAAATGATTACATTTTGATTGATGCAATGCTAGCTAACTCTAGAATGCTATACTAAGCCTGACTTGAAAATTGGTTAATTAATTTATTGCATATGTATTATTTATTCATCAAAAGCTTTTTAATTCACACGATTGATTTTTTTCTTCAGGGACTTCTCTTGAGAGCAGATATTTCCTTCTGCTCTCATGATTTCCTTCTTACAGAGGATTCCTCAAGTCCTCTAACAGTACCCGGGATTTGGGGAAGCCTCACCTATCAGGTGAGATGTAAGATGGAGTATTCACAGTTGTGCACGGAGGCTCCAGATGAAAAAGGCAGCTCAGGGGTTTCATGAAGGGCTAAATGGGGAGACAAACCCTTTAGAGAACTGTGAGATGCGTATGCAAAATAAAAAGGAAGGACAGAGGGTGACAGATCTGTTAGAAATGTTGTTTTGTACATCAGAGTTTTTGCTAGATAAGGCTGACAAAATACTCTGTTAACATGAAAAATGACAGTCTGCACCATCTCATAGCTTCATGTCTCTGTGCATTTCATTTTCCAATGCATTGGTATGTTACAGAAGCTACTACTATGACATATATAAGTATGTGCTGTATACTATGTATAGTTGCTGTCAAAACTCTATTCATTTTACAGATTTTTTCCCCTTGCCTTCACTTATGTTATATGCAGAGATTGCACATTCAAATGATACTGTCAGAAGTACTTCTGGGTTAAATTTTAATTGTTAGTACTCTACTTTCCAAAAGTTTCATGACATTTCAAAGTTCTCATGAATTGACAGTAAAATTACTCCCAAAGCAGGAAATTAATAAAATGACAAAAAACATATAAAACATTTTGACTAGAGAAAGAGAAAGGATTCCAATGTCAGCACAGCCATCCACAGAATATGGTGATTGGTTGCGATAAAATTGATGGAAGTAGGAGTGTTTCACTGGAGGTAACTTTTAAAAATACGTATTGTTCTCTGGCTGCAATATTGCTGCAGAGAGTGTATAACTGTATAGTGCATGTGATTTGCAGTATTTTTTTGTCTCAGGCACACAGTTTGTATGTATTTATCTGTACTAGACAATAGTATATTCCCTCCTAGAGTTACCATACATGTTATTTATTGCTAATTCGTTAGTATGAAGCTGACAAGCACCCATTTTAACTACAACTGTAGCAGCAACATCCACACCATTATAATGCCTGCTGTACTTTCCGGTGTTCATGCTACTACCAATGTTTCCTTTGAACCAAAAGAAAACTTTCATTAACACAAAATCAAAAATACACTTTTGAGAGTTTATTTTTGAAACAGAAAAATTGTACATTACAAATACAGGACATTTTAGGATAATTTTGAGGGTTTTTTAAAAAATAATGTGACCGATAAGTTAACGTAATTTTTAGCTATCTGATTTATTTTTCTTATTTAAACTCAAAGCAGTAAAACTGTAATTCCCTTAAATCATGTCAAAATGCTGTAGTATGCTTTGTGCTACAAAAATAGTAAGAATGTAACAGAAATTTGTATTTCTTAATTTGTATATAAATGCTAAATATCCCCATTGAATTCTTGACTAATAAAAATATAATACACAAACTAGAGCTAGTAAAATTTCAGGCATATTATCTCTATCTGTTTATTAGCACTCCCTGTCCTCAAAAATTATGTTTCATTGAAGTGTTAAAGTAATCAATATCTGCACTATTCATAGGTAGAAACTGATATTTTCTTCCTTTCTTTCTTTCTTTCTCTTTCTTTCGTTCTTTTTACATCTTTATTGGAGTATAATTGCTTTACAATGGTGTGTTATTTTCTGCTTTATAACAAAGTGAATCAGTTATACATATACATATGTTCCCATATCTCTTCCCTCTTGCGTCTCCCTCCCTCCCACCCTCCCTATCCCACCCCTCTAGGTGGTCACAAAGCACCAAGCTGATCACCCTGTGCTATGCAGCTGCTTCCCACTAGCTATCTATTTTACGTTTGGTAGTGTATATATGTCCATGGCACTCTCTCACTTTGTCACAGCTTACCCTTCCCCCTCCCCATATCCTCAAGTCCATTCTCTAGTAGATCTGTGTCTTTATTCCTATCTTACCCCTAGGTTCTTCATGACATTTTTTTTCTTAAATTCCATATATATATGTTAGCATATGGTATTTGTCTTTCTCTTTCTGACTTACTTCACTCTGTATGACAGACTCTAGGTCCGTCCACCTCATTACAAATAGATTAATTTGTTTCTTTTTATGGCTGAGTAATATTCCATTGTATATATGTGCCACATCTTCTTTATCCATTCATCCGATGATGGACACTTAGGTTGTTTCCATCTCCTGGCTATTGTAAATAGAGCTGCAATGAACATTTTGGTACATGACTCTTTTTGAATTATGGTGTTCTCAGGGTATATGCCATGCCCAGTAGTGGGATTTCTGGGTCATATGGTAGTTCTATTTGTAGTTTATTAAGGAACCTCCATACTGTTCTCCATAGTGGCTGTACCAATTCACATTCCCACCAGCAGTGCAAGAGTGTTCCCTTTTGTCCACACCCTCTCCAGCATTTATTGTTTGTAGATTTTTTAATGATGGCCATTCTGACCGGTGTGAGATGATATCTCAGTGTAGTTTTGATTTGCATTTCTCTAATGATTTTAGTATATGTGCTGCCGAAGCGAGCACGCATTTCTCTAATGATTAATGATGTTGAACAATCTTTCATGTGTTTGTTGGCAGTCTGTATATCTTCTTTGGAGAAATGTCTATTTAGGTCTTCTGCCCATTTTTGGATTCAGTTGTTTGCCTTTTTGTTATTGAGCTGCATGAGCTGCTTGTAAATTTTGGAGATTAATCCTTTGTCAGTTGTTTCATTTGCAAATGTTTTCTCCCATTCTGAGGATTGTCTTCTCGTCTTGTTTATGGTTTCCTTTGCTGTGCAAAAACTTTGAAGTTTCATTAGGGCCCATTAGTTTATTTTTGTTTTTACTTCCATTTCTCTAGGAGGTGGGTCAAAAAGGATCTTGCTGTGATTTATGTCATAGAGTGTTCTGCCTATGTTATCCTCTAAGAGTTTGATAGTTTCTGGCCTTACATTTAGGTCTTTAATCCATTTTGAGTTTATTTTTGTGTATGGTGTTAGGGAGTGATCTAATCTCATACTTTAACATGTACCTGTCCAGTTTGCCCAGCACCACTTATTGAAGAGGCTGTCCTTTCTCCACTGTACATTCCTGCCTCCTTTATCAAAGATAAGGTGACAGTATGTGGATGGGTTTATCTCTGGGCTTTCGATCCTGTTCCATTGATCTATCTTTCTGTTTTTGTGCCAGTACCATACTCTCTGTAGCTTTGTAGTATAGTCTGAAGTCAGGGAGCCTGATTCCTCCAGCTCCATTTTCGTTCTCAAGATTGCTTTGGCTATTCGGGGTCTTTTGTGTTTCCATACAAATTGTGAAATTTTTTGTTCTAGTTCTATGAAAAATGCCAGTGGTAGTTTGATAGGGATTGCACTGAATCTGTAGATTGCTTTGGGTAGTAGAGTCATTTTCACAATGTTGATTCTTCCAATCCAAGAACATGGTATGTCTCTCCATCTATTTGTATCATCTTTAATTTCTTTCATCAGTGTCTTATAATTTTCTGCATACTGGTCTTTTGTCTCCTTAGGTAGGTTTATTCTTAGATATTTTATTCTTTTTGTTGCAATGGTAAATGGGAGTGTTTTCTTGATTTCACTTTCAGATGTTTCATCATTAGTATATAGGAATGCCAGAGATTTCTGTGCATTAATTTTGTATCCTGCTACTTTACCAAATTCATTGATTAGCTCCAGTAGTTTTCTGGTAGCATCTTTAGGATTCTCTATGTATAGTATCATGTCATCTGCAAACAGTGACAGCTTTACTTCTTCTTTTCCGATTTGGATTCCTTTTATTTCCTTTTCTTCTCTTATTGCTGTGGCTAAAACTTCCAAAACTATGTTGAATAAGAGTGGTGAGAGTGGGCAACCTTGTCTTGTTCCCGATCTTAGTGGAAATGCTTTCAGTTTTTCACCTTTGAGGGCGATGTTGGCTGTGGGTTTGTCATATATGGCCTTTATTATGTTGAGTAAAGTTCCCTCTATGCCTACTTTCTGGAGGGTTTTTATCATAAATGGGTGTTGAATTTTGCCAAAAGCTTTCCCTGCATCTATTGAGATGACCATATGGTTTTTCTCCTTCAACTTGTTAATATGGTATATCACATTGATTGATTTGTGTATATTGAAGAATCCTTGCATTCCTGGAATAAACCTCAATTGATCATGGTGTATGATCCTTTTAGTGTGCTGTTGGATTCTGTTTGCTAGTATTTTGTTGAGGATTTTTGCATCTATGTTCATCAGTGATATTGGCCTGTAGTTTTCTTTCTTTGTGACATCTTTCTCTGGTTTTGGTATTAGGGTGATGTGGCCTCGTAGAATGAGTTTGGGAGTGTTCCTCCCTCTGCTATATGTTGGAAGAGTTTGAAGATAGGTGTTAGCTCTTCTCTAAATGTTTGATAAAATTCGCTTGTGAAGCCATCTGGTCCTGGGCTTTTGTTTTTTTGGGAGTTTTTTTTTTTTTTTTTTTTTTTGCTGTACACGGGCCTCTCACTGTTGTGGCCTCTCCCGTTGTGGAGCAAAGGCTCAGCAGCCATTGCCCAAGGGCCCAGCCACTCCGCAGTATGTGGGATCTTCCCAGACTGGGGCACGAACCCGCGTCCCCTGCATCGGCAGGTGGACTCTCAACCACTGCGCCACCAGGGAAGCCCTGTTGGAAGATTTTTAATCACAGTTTCAATTTCAGGGCCTGTGATTGGTCTGTTCATATTTTCTATTTGTTCCTGATTCAGTCTTTGCAGGTTGTGCATTTCTAAGAATTTGTCCATTTGTTCCAGGTTGTCCATTTTATTGGCATAGAGTTGCTTGTAGTAATCTTTCATGAACTTTTGTATTTCTGCAGTGTCAGTTGTTACTTGTCCTTTTTCATATCTAATTCTATTTATTTGAGTCTTTTCCCTTTTTTTCTTGATGAGTCTGGCTAATGGTTTATCAATTTTGTTTATCTTCTCAAAGAACCAGCTTTTAGTTTTATTGATCTTTGCTATTGTTTTCTTTATTTCTTTTTCATTTATTTCTGATCTGATCTTTATGATTTCTTTCCTTCTGCTAACTTTGGGGTTTTTTTGTTCTTCTTCCTCTAATTGCTTTAGGTGCAAGGTTAGGTTATTTATTCGAGATGTTTCCTGTTTCTTAAGGTAGGATTGTATTGCTATGAACTTCCCTCTTAGAACTGCTTTTGCTGCATCCCATAGGTTTTGGGTCTTCGTTTCTCCATTGTCATTTCTTTCTAGGTATTTTTTTATTTCCTCTTTGATTTCTTCAGTGATCACTTCGTTATTAAGTAGTGTATTGTTTAGACTCCATGTGTTTTTATTTTGTACAGATCTTTTCCTGTAATTGATATCTAGTCTCATAGCGTTGTGGTCCAAAAAGATACTTGATACAATTTCAATTTTCTTAAATTTACCAAGGCTTAATTTGTGACCCAAGATATGATCTATTCTGGAGAATGTTCCAGGAGCACTTGAGAAAAATGTGTATTCTGTTGTTTTTGGATGGAATGTCCTATAAATATCAGTTAAGTCCATCTTGTTTAATGTATCATTTAAAGCTTGTGTTTCCTTATATATTTTCATTTTGGATGATCTGTCCATTGGTGAAAGTGGGGTGTTAAAGCCCCTACTATGAATGTGTTACTGTCGATTTCCCCTTTTATGGCTGTTAGTATTTACCTTATGTTTTGAGGTGCTCCTATGTTGGGTGCATATATATTTACAATTGTTATATCTTCTTCTTGGATCGATCCTTGATCATTATGTAGTGTCCTTCTTTGTCTCTTCTAATACTCTTTATTTTAAAGTCTATTTTGTCTGATATGAGAATTCCTACTCCAGCTTTCTTTTGATTTCCATTTGCATGGAATATCTTTTTCCATCCCCTCACTTTCAGTCTCTATGTGTCCCTAGGTCTGAAGTGGCTCTCTTGTAGACAGCATATATATGGGTCTTGTTTTTGTATCCATTCAGCCAGTCTGTCTCTTTTGGTGGAAGCATTTAATCCATTTACATTTAAGGTAATTATCAATATGTATGTTCCTATTCCCATTTTCTTAATTGTTTTGGGTTTGTTATTGTAGGTCTTTTCCTTCTCTTGTATTTCCTGCCTAGAGAAGATCCTTTAGCATTTGTTGTAAAGCTGATTTGGTGGTGCTGAACTCTCTCAGCTTTTGCTTGTCTGTAAAGGTTTTAATTTCTCCATCAAATCTGAATGAGATTCTTGCTGCGTAGAGTAATCTTGGTTGTAGGTTTTTCTCCTTCATCACTTTAAATATGTCCTGCCACTCCCTTCTGGCTTGCAGAGTTTCTGCTGTAAGATCAGCTGTTAACTTTATGGGGATTCCCTTGTGTGTTATTTGTTGTTTTTCCCTTGCTGCTTTTAATATGTTTTCTTTGTATTTAATTTTTGACAGTTTGATTAATATGTGTCTTGGTGTATTTCTCCTTGGATTTATCCCGTATGGGGCTCTCTGTGCTTCCTGGACTTGATTAACTATTTCCTTTCGCATATTAGGGAAGTTTTCAACTATAATCTCTTCAAATATTTTCTCATTCCCTTTCTTTTTCTCTTCTTCTTCTGGAACCCCTATAATTCGAATGTTGATGCATTTAATGTTGTCCCAGAGGTCTCTGAGACTGTCCTCAGTTCTTTTCATTCTTTTTTCTTTATTCTGCTCTGCAGTAGTTATTTCCGCTATTTTATCTTCCAGGTCACTTATCCGTTCTTCTGCCTCAGTTATTCTGCTACTGATCCCTTTTAGAGTATTTTTAATTTCATTTATTGTGTTTTTCATTGTTGTTTGTTTCATCTTTAGTTCTTCTAGTTCCTTGTTAAATGTTTCTTGCATTTTCTCTATTCTATTTCCAAGATTTTGGATCATCTTTACTATCATTATTCTGAATTCTTTTTCAGGTAGACTGCCTATTTCCTCTTCATTTGTTAGGTCTGGTGGGTTTTTATCTTGCTCCTTCATCTGCTGTGTGTTTTTCTGTCTTCTCATTTTGCTTATCTTACTGTGTTTGGGGTCTCCTTTTTGCAGGCTGCAGGTTCGTAGTTCCCATTGTTTTTGGTGTCTGTCCCCAGTGGCTAAAGTTGCTTCAGTTGGTTGTGTTGGCTTCCTGGTGGAGGGGACTAGTGCCTGTGTTCTGGTGGATGAGGCTGGATCTTTTCTTTCTGGTGGGCAGGTCCATGTCTGGTGGTGTGTTTTGGGGTGTCTGTGGCCTTATTATGATTTTAGGCAGCCTCTCTGCTAATGGGTGGGGTTGTGTTCCTGTCTTGCTAGTTGTTTGGCATAGGGTGTCCAGCAGTGTTGCTTGCTGGTCATTCAGTGAAGCTGGGTGTTGATGTTGAGATGGAGATCTCTGGGAGACTTTTGCCGTTCGATATTACGTGGAGCTGGGAGGTCTCTTGTGGACCAGTGTCCTGAAGTTGGCTCTCCCACCTCAGAGACACAGCACTGACTCCTGGCTGCAGCACCAAGAGCCTTTCATCCACACGGCTCAGAATAAAATGGAGAAAAAGTAGAAAGAAAGAGGATAAAATAAAATAAAATAACGTAAGATAAAATAAATTTATTAAAATAAAAAATAATTATTAAGAAAAAAATTATTTTAAAAAGTAAAAAAAAAAAAAACCGACAGATAGAACCCTAGGACAAATGGTGAAAGCAAATATACAGACAAAATCTCACACAGAAGCATACACTCACAAAAAGAGGAAAAGGGGAAAAAATAATAAATCTTGCTCTCAGAGTCCACCTCCTCAATTTGGGATGATTCGTTATCTATTCAGGTATTCCACAGATGCAGGGTACATCAAGTTGATTGTGGAGATTTAATCCGCTGCTCCTGAGGCTGCTGGGAGAGATTTCCCTTTCTCTTCTTTGTTCACACAGCTCCCGGGGTTCAGCTTCGGATTTGGCCCCGCCTCTGCGTATAGGTTGCCAGAGGGCGTCTGTTCTTCGCTCAGACCGGACAGGGTTAAAGGAGCCACTGATTCGGGGGCTCTGGCTCACTCAGTCCGGGGGGAGGGAGGGGTAAGGAGTGCGGGGCGAGCCTGCGGCGGCAGAGGCCAGCGCGATGTTGCACCAGCCGGAGGCACGCCATGTGTTCTCTCGGGCAGTTGTCCCTGGATCCCGGGACCCTGGCAGTGGCGGGCTGCACAGGCTCCCCGGAAGGGGTGTGTGGATAGTGACCTGTGTTCGCACACAGGCTTCTTGGTGGCGGCGGCAGCAGCCTTAGCGTCTCATGCCCGTCTCTGTGGTCCGTGCTTTTAGTTGAGGCTTGCTCCCGTTTCTGGAGCTCCTTTAAGCATCGCTCTTAACTCCCTCTCCTCGTGCGCCAGGAAACAAAGAGGGAAGAAAAAGTCTCTTCGCTCTTTGGCAGGTCCAGACTTTTCCCCGGACTCCCTCCCGGCTGGCCAGCCGTGGTGCACTAACTCCCTGCAGGCTGTGTTCACGCCGCCAACCCCAGTCCTCTCCCTGTGCTCCGACCGAAGCCTGAGCCTCAGCTCCCAGCCCCACCCGCCCCGGCGGGTGAGCAGACAAGCCTCTCGGGCTGGTGAGTGCCAGTCGGCACCGATCCTCTGTGCTGGAATCTCCCCGCTTTGCCCTCTGCACCCCTGTTGCTGTGCTCTCCTCCGCGGCCCCGAAGCTTCCCCCTCCGCCACCCGCAGGTTCCTCCCGCGAAGGGGCTTCCTAGTGTGTGGAAACCTCTCCTCCTTCACAGCTCCCTCCCACTGGTGCAGGTCCCGTCCCTATTCTTTTGTCTCTGTTTATTCTTTTTTCTTTTGCGCTACCCAGGTACGTGGGTACTTTCTTGCCTTTTGGGAGGTCTGAGGTCTTCTGCCAGCGTTCAGTAGGTGTTCTGTAGGAGTTGTTCCACTTATAGATGTATTTCTGATGTATTTGTGGAGAGGAAGGTGATCTCCGTGTCTTACTCTTCCACCGTCTTCCCCCTCTCCTGATATTTTCTTGATAAGTCAAAAAGTTTACCTCAAGGATGTTTCATGAAATTAAAGAAAAATTATGCAGAGATAATGAAAATATATTTCAGAGCCTAGAATACCTTGAAAAATATAAAGTACTCTCTTTCTGAAAACATCACAAGTATTATTTATATACTCAGTATTATTAAGATATAAATGTTATTTTATACATTTTTATGGGTCATGACATCTTTGATGGCATCCCATAGTTTACAAAAATGAAAATATATACTACTCTTAAGGAAAGTCTTTTTTTTTGAGAGTTTATTTTTAAACTCTTGCAGCAAAACTGGAGTAAGTAAAATATTGAGTCAAGGACTTGGTTATGTGGCATTCCAGATGGCTGGAGACATGTGATAGGGCAGGTGCCATGTTCATATGACAGCATTTTTTTTAAGTGTGTTTTAGGTTGAGGGAACCCAGGGAGTCATTACAACTATCCACATGTAGGGAACAGCTGGCCAACCCCAGATCTACACTTATGAGTGCTTAGACTTTATTCAGGCTTTATGGTATGGAAAAAATAAGAGGTACAGTCTTTCCCCTTTTCTATTCAAGTGTAACAATGGAGTAAAAAGAAACAAAACATTCTTTGCTGTTGAAGTAAATGTGATCAACACAAACTTCACTCCAAATACAGTAAATAAGATCAAGGAAAATGTTTCCAAACTAAACTTTTTTATTTGTTCTCTGGCCTCCTTTCCTTTTTTCTACGTATGTCGGCATGAAGCTGTATGGACATGGAAGTATGAGCCTGAGAACAGCCAGGGTCACCTTTTAGGAATCTGGAAAGGGTAGAATGAGTATGTACAGGTTAAAATTTGAGTTATATGAGTTAAATAAGTAAATGGTAAATAGGTGGATGGATAAACAATAGAAAATTAAAAACACAGAGAATATTATAAAATATGATGGTGAAGACAGTGATGATAAATAGAAAGACAAATATGATAGGTGACTACATAAATAAAGGTTTATGACATAAAATGTATTTTTAGTATGATACTTCTAAAATGTTAGACTGCCTCTGATATAGAGAAATAGGAAAGGATGGCTTCATAGGCTGCATATACCAGCCATAACTTGGCCAAACACATAATAGTTAATGCTTGTTGTGTTAGGCACTATGTAAAACAGTTTTATAAAATTACTGCATTTAATTATTATGACATTCCTGTAAGATAGGTAATCTTTCTCTGTTTTGCAGATGAGGAAACTGAGACTTAGAAAAGTAAAGTAATATGTACACGGTCACATAGAGGGTGCATGGCAAAGTAGTAATTCAAACTCAGCAGCTTGAAGTGTAAACTTTTGTTATTACTGTTTTGCATAGCACATGAATGCCTAGTATGGGGCATAAAATATGACCTGGACACATTGTAAGAGGCTTTGGAGGAGGCTAAGAGTAATCAACTTGGTTCCAGGAAACTTTGTGACCATCTGAGACAACTTAAATGTTTCTAGCACATTGCCTAAACTTGCTAACTTGTGCTGAACCCTGAAGATAACTCATTCATTTCAGTTTTATCCCAGACTCCAGGGCATGGTGTTGGTCCTTTGGATAGAATTCTATTATCCAGATGAAATAGTCAAGGTTCAGAGAGGAAGATACCAACACCTCAGGAAAGAGCAAATCGTGTCATAGACATTCACTACATTCTCTTTCTAATCACCTCAATTTAATCTGGGTTCATTTCTTACCATGTGACTTTGTAGACTTCAGCTAACACTTACCTATATTTGTGTACTAAGTACATTTGGGGATGGTCAGGAATCATGTAGTTATTTTAATTATATATGGACATATAACTTTGGAATTTTCCAGTGCTAGGAAGTTGGAAAATTATATATATGTATAGTAGATAAACAGTTTTAATAGCATAATAACTCAAGTACTGACTGGGAATCCCCTGGCCTTTGGAGAGCTAGTTTAACTTGATGTGAACTGACATTACACAATCTTTTAAATTCTGTAATTCTATGAAATCACTTATATCTTTCTTTCTTGGTGCTCTTTGAGCACCAAGAAAAGTGACTTTGCATATGATTGTATCATATAGCTTATGGTCTTTCTCATCGCACTAATTCAATCTCCATTTCCCTTCCTACTATTTTTCTCCCTGACTTGCTTTAGAAACAAACGTTTCCTTCTCCCCGTATATGTAAAACAACTGGGGTCCCACTTTCTACCACACGTTTAGACTGGGATCTCCTTTTCCACAACACTTGCTTAAATATGCTCCTTTCCTAAAAGAAATTTGAGTGAATAAAATGATTTCTGTCTTACTATGAGATTCTCATGTTATTTTCTCCCACTTATGTCTTTATATATATTTTCCTCTATCTTACTAAAAGTGTATCAATTCAATGCCTAAAATTTTAACTGGAATATGAATTTATGAGATTGTTATTATTATTATCCTTAAGGAATAATTGAAATTATAAATGTATTCATCTAAAGCAAACAATATTATGAAAATACTTCAAATCACTGAGATTTTTCCCTCCTCCGATTTAGGACTCTGACTTCCTTGGCCGAAATAATTTAGGAGGAAAAATTATAATGTGCTAAAAGCTTGATTTTTTTAAATAGGAAAAGTGGGGGCTTCCCATGCTTATATTTAATCTCACTAACAGCATAGACATGCAAATACTGGTGGAGAGTGAAGGGACCCACCTCCTGGGCCAGAATTTAGACCTCTGTCAAAGTTATTAAATACATCCAAACACTCAAGAATAGTTTTGGTTCACTTTTAAAAGTTTCAACTAGCCAAAAGCCATCTTCAATTTTTCTCCTATAGAACTGAACCTGGTAAAACATGGATTTAGTAAATAATACGGTTTTCATGAAATGTCATTTGATCTCGAGTAATCAGCAAAAGAAAAATACTATTTCTAATTCAGTGTCCGTAACTGCAATCATTTTTGCAATTTCTATTATATTATTTCTAATAATTTAGGGTTATTCTTTTTAATTATCAAGTAATATTTTCCCCTTGTAAAAATTTCTAATAACATTCGTCACTAATAGCTCTCTCTCCCACTCTTTGTCAATCTTTATTCCAAGGGTAACAGCTGTTAAAAGTTTGAAGTAGATCTTCCTAGTTAATTTTTCTGTATAAGCATAAATAAAAATAAGTAGGACAATGTAATTCATATTTTGGACTTTATTATTTAATCTTTGGATATTATTTTATATATCATAATTTATTGGTTTTATGTATCATGATTTATTTTCTTCCATATTGAAGAATACTTACTGCAAAGACTGGCAGTGTACATCTACCTTTGTGTACATATGCAAACATTTCTTTATAACAGACTCCTAGGAGCAAGTTTGCTGTGTCAAAAGTTAATGTACAGTTTAAAATTTGCTTGACACGACTGAATTATGTTTGAAAAGGGTATGGTGGGATTTACCAATTTACTGTGTAATTTACCAATTTAAAGATTTTCCTTTCCTCAAGCTTCAATATGGCTAGACATGGTACTGCATAATCTGCTTTTGTTTGTATTTAAATTTTTGATATTTTATTTATCATTGACTTTTTTACACTGATTTTTGTTTTAAAATTTTTACGTTAAAATATTATTATTCAAGTTTTTAGTAATATGTTCCTTAGTTTTGCTTGGTTTTGGACTTTATAAAATTGAGATTATACTATGTAGTCTTCTGGGACTAACTTCATTTCTTTCAATACTATAATAATGTGAATATTCTTCCATTCCACTACTATAGCATTTTATTGTGTGAAAGAATATATCACAAATTACTTATCCATTTTTAATAGCTGGCATTTAGTTTTTCCCAAGGTTTTTTCCATTATGAACAAGGCTCCTTCTTGGACACATCTCCTAGTTATTAATGTGCAAGTATCTTTTGAAGGTATATACCTGAGAAAAGAATTGCTGAGTTGTAGGGTAGGTATGTTGGAAAGTTCAAATTTTCAAGATAATAACAAATTATTTTCCAAACTGATTGTACTATAATGAACATAAATTTTTCATTTTAATGGGGCTGTATGTATTATTTTATGGTTAGTACATTTACTTTACCTAAGTACTTCTTCTCTATCTTTGGCATACTGCATTTTCCAAAGATTAGCACACCAAGAAGAATCATTCCACATAACAGTCTTGTAATGTGATCTCATCCTTTTCATATCAAGAGGTGGAATATAATTCCCCTGCCCTTTAATGTAGGCTGACTTTAGTGACTTTCTAAGCAAAACTGACAATCTGGGATTTCTCTGACTGGGACACAGAATGAGTCTCTTAAATGTTCCCACTTGGGATACGTCCTTTAAGATCCCAGCCTCTAGGCTCTGGGACCAAAGTCAGAGTGGCTGCTGTCCAGATCAGTGAACCATCTTAGGTATCCAGCCAAACCAAGCCTTCAGAAACCTTCAACCCATTCACTATCTTTCCATCCACTATAGCCACATGAGAGACCTCAAGTGAGAGTTACCCAGCTGTGAGAGGTAATAATAAATTGCTGTTTTAAATCACTACATTTTAGTTTATTGTATAACAATAGATAACTAGGCTATTACCCTAAGTACAAAAAAATAGATATATTTGCTTTATATTCCTCTAAAAGTTGACATATTTAAAAATGCAATATTCAACTCCTTAATCAACCTGCAGTTGATTTTTGTGTATGGTCAAATTACAGACCCAATTTTATATCCTTCATAAGATTAATGATATGAAAACCAAGTTTCTTGTAAATCCTGTTATCTTTATTTTAAAATAGTGGTTGTTGCTCGAATCTCTTAACCTGATTTGGATTTGTAGCTTCACTGACTGAGGTTTGTACAAAAAATATTAATCCATGGCAAGTTCCAAAAAATGTAATTTCTTATACATAAATCATCTAAGGTTAGTCATTATTAGTTAAATAAGTAAATTACTGAAGAGGCAGGGAATAATGGTTAATACAACCTCTTGAAGTCAAATAAATTAAATTCAAATCTCAGACGCACAGATTCATTGAACTTTTTCATCTCCTTAAAGGAAACAACTAAACTCATATTTCAGCATTTTTGTGCTAACGAGATAAAAAAAATCATATTAAATTACTTAGCGTTAGAGATGCATAAATTAAATTCTACGTAAATGGCATCTCTCTCTTGGCCCATAATAGGTAGAAAAGAAACTCAGTAATTTGTGGGAAAATGTGTTATACTTGAATCTATACCATTTTACCTGATGCTTCTTTAAAATGGAGCCCTGCATTTGCGTGAAAGATTTAGAGGTATAAATGTCTGTCTTACTTTATGAGACTAAATGTGTTTTTAAATCCTTTTCTATACACTGTATGTGATGTTTTTAATTCCATTTTTCCAATTTTTTAGATTATCAAACTAAACATATTCTTCTGAGAAAGTGTTTCACCATAAAGAATAGTAATAATTTAAAAATATGATGTGTATTTTGTAAAACTGTGCCCTTTTCTTCTGTATTGACAATAGTAAATATCAAGCCTTTACTTTTTTGGCAGTAGTTTGATTTACAGTTAAGCTTACTCTTTTCATGTAAAGATGTTATATGAAAAAATACTGTTTTCCTCAGGATCTCATATTCTGTTATAAAGAGCTCTGGAATGTATAATTAAGTATTTGTTGAGGTATAATCCTTTAACTTCTTAAGTAATATGACATTTAAGCTACTACACTTTTATAAATAGACTATTTTTTAGAGCCATTTTAGGTTTATAGAAAAATTGATCAGAAAGTACAGTGAATTCACAGATACTTCCAAACCCTCCCACCCCACACACAGTTTCCCCTATTATTAATATCTTGCATTAGTGTGGTACACTTTGTTACCATTGATGAGGCAATATTTACACATTATTATTAACTAAAGTCTATAGTGTAGATTTGGATTCAATTTGTGTTGTACATTCTATGGGTTTTGACAAATGTGTAGTGACATGTATTCACCATTACAGTACTATCCTAAATGTGACAGAGTAATTTAGACAGAGTAATTTCACTGTCCTAAAAATCCCCTTTGCTCCACTTACTCATCCTCCCTCCACCCAAACCACAAATAACCAGTTACTTTTTTTCTGTCTGCATAGTTTTGCATTTTTTAGAATATCATACAGTTGGAATATATGGTATATGGCCTTCTCAGAATGGCTTCTTTCACTTAGAAATATGTATTTAAGGTTCCTGCATGTTTTTCATAGCTTGATGGCTCATTTCTTCCTTTTTTTTTTTAACATCTTTATTGGAGTATAATTGCTTTACAATGGTGTGTTAGTTTCTGCTTTATAACAAAGTGAATCAGTTATACATATACATATGTTCCCATATCTCTTCCCTCTTGCGTCTCCCTCATTTCTTCTTTTTATCGCCGAATAATATTCCATTGTATGGATGTACCATTGTTTGTCTAACCAGTCATGTATTGAAGGATATATTGGTTACTTCCAAGTTTTGGCAATTCTGAATAAAGCTTTTATAGACACTAATGTGCAGCTTCGTGTGTGAACATACACTTTCAACTCATTTGGGTAAGTACCAAGGAGCATAATTCCTGGATCATATGGTAAGAGTATGTTTAGCTTTGTAAGAAACTGCCAAACTGCCATCCAAAGTGGCTTTTTCCACTAGCAATGAACACAAGTTCCTGTTGCTCCAAACCCTTACCAGCATTTGCTGATGTCAGTGTTTTAGCCAATCTAATAGGTGTATAGTGGTATATATTTGGTGTTTTAATTTGCAGCTCAATGGCATATGATATCAGGCACCTTTTCTTGTTTGCCATCTGTATATGTTTTGGTGAGTTATATGTTCAGGTCTTTTGTCCATTTATTAATTGGATTGTGTGTTTTCTTATTGCTGAGTTTAAGAGTTCTTTGTATATTTTGGATACCAGTCCTTTATCAGATATGTATTTGGCAAAGATTTTCTCCCAGTCTGTAAGTTGTGCTTTCATTCTGTTTCACAGAGTAAAAGTTTTCAATATTTATGAAGTCCAATTTACAATTTTTTCTTTCATAAATTTTGCTTTTGGTGTTTTATCCAAAAGCTAATCACCTCAAAGTCACCTAGATTTCTTCTATGTTGTCTTCTAAGAGTTTTATAGTTTTATGTTGCACATTTAGGTCTATGATCCATTTTCAGTTAACTTTTGTGAAATGTGTAAAATCTATGTCTAGATTGTTTTTTTGGAAGATGGAAGTCCAGTTGTTTCAGTACCATTTGTTGAAAAGATTGCCCTTCTCCATCAAATGGCCTTTGCTCCTTTGTTAATGCTCAGTTAACTGTATTTGGGTGGGTCTATTTCTGGGCTTTCTATTCTGTTCCATTGATCTATTTGTCTATTCTTTCATTAATGCTATACTCTTGTTTACTGTTGCTGTATAGTAAGTCTTGAAGTTGGATGATCTCAGTCTTCTGACTTTGTTTTGCCCTTCAATATTGCGTTGGTGTTCTGAGTTGTTTGCCTTTCCATATGAACTTCAGCAACTGTTGATATCCATAAAAATCTTATTGGAACTTTTATTAAGAATGCACTGAAACTATAGATAAAGTTGGGAAGAACTGATACCTTGACAATATTGAGTCTTCCTATCCATCTGTACAGAATACCTCTCTATTTATTTTGCTCTTTTAAAATTTCTTTTATCAGAATTTCATAGTTTTCCTCATATAGAACTTATAAAAATTTTCTTAGATTTATACCTAAGTATTTCATATTTTGTTGCTAATTTAAATTGTACTGTGATTTTAATTTCAAATTCTAATTGTTTATTGCTGGTATATAAGAAAGCAATTGTCTTTTGTAAATTAATCTTGTATCCTGAAAACTTGCTATAATCACTTGTTAGTTTCATGAAGATTTTTGAATGCTGATTCTTTAGGATCTTCTACAGAGAAATGATGTCATCTGTAAATAAAAACTGTTTTATTACTTACTTCCCAACCTGTGTTCCATTTACTTCCTTTTCTTGTCTTATTGTATTATCTAGGACTTCCACTGTTGAAATAGTGTAGGGAATTATACTTGTTTTATTCCTGATCTTAGGGCTTCCACTGTTGAAATGGTGTAGGGAATTATACTTGTTTTTTTCCTGATCTTAGCAGGAAAGCATTTAGTTTTTACTGTTAATTAAGATGCTAGCTTTAAGCGTTTTGTAGTTATTCTTTATCAAGTTGAGGAAGTTCCCCTCTATTTCTAGGTTACTGACAGTTTTTCTCATGAATGGGTGCTGGATTTTGTCAAATGCTTTTTCTGCATCTAGTGCATCTAGTGATAGGATCAGGTGCTTTTTCTTCTTTTGCCTGTTTATTTAGTGGATTACATGAATTTATTTTTAAATGTCGAACCAGACTTGCATATGTGGGAAAAATCCCACAAGATTGTGGTGTATAATTACTTTTAGACATTGCTGGATTTAATTTGTTAACACTTTTAAGGATTTTTGCATCTACGTTTATGAGAGTTATTGGCCTGTAGTGGTTTTTTCTTGTAATGTCTCTTTCTCATGTTGATATCAGAGTAATGCTGGCCTCAAAATGAGTTAGGAAGTTTTCCTTCTGATTCTGTCTTCCAAAAGAGACCATAGAGAATTGATACAATTTCTTCCTTAAATGTTTGGTAGAATTCACCAGTGAGCCCATTTGGGGCTGGTGCTTTGATAGGTTTGGAAGACTGTTAATAATTGATTCAATTTCTTTAAAAGGTGGAGAACTGTTCAGATATCTTTGTGTGAGTTTTGGTTGTGTCTTTCAAGGAGTTAGTCCATTTAATTTAGGTTATCAAATCTGTGGGCGTCGAGTTGTTCATAATATTACTTTTTACCCTTTTAATATTCATGGAATCAGTGGAGATGACCACTCATTTATTTCTGATATTGGTGATTTGTATCTTTTTGTGTTTTTTCCTAGCATGGCTTATATATATATATATATTTTTTTTTTGGCTGCATTGGGTCTTTGTTGCTGTGCGCAGGCTTTCTCTAGTGGCAGTGAGCGGGGGCTACTCTTCGTTGCAGTGTAGGGGCTTCTCATTGTGGTGGCTTCTCTTGTTGTGGAGCACGGGCTCTAGGCACGTGGGCTCAGTAGTTGTGGCACACGGGCTCAGTAGTTGTGGCTTGCAGGCTCTATAATACAGGCTCAGTAGTGGTGGCTCATGGGCTTAGTTGCTCCATGGCATGTGGGATCTTCCGGACCAGGGCTCGAACCCATGTCCCCTGCATTGGCAGGCAGATTCCTAACCACTGTGCCACCAGGGAAGCCCACGGCTTATAATTTTAAGGTTTTTAATTTATTGTAAATATTTTCAAAGAACCAACTTTTCATGTGTTTATTTTCTCTATTGGTCTGTTTTCAGTTTCATTACTTTATGTTTTAATTTTTATTATTATAATATTTTTGATACATTGAACTTGTATTTTGTATGCAAGTTCACCAATATTAGAATATTGGTAAGCAAATTCGCCTTCTATGCCATGATTTTTAAACAGAAAATGAAAGTTCATCATTTATATTTTTTTCTGTGTGAAAGAAGGGGCATCTACTTCAAATTGGAATGCAGTCACACTACTCAAATCTCCTGAAATATGAGTCCTGAGATGAAAGTCAGCTGATGCCATTTGTTGTCACGGAATTCCTTCTCCTGTCAGTGAATATAAGAATTCTGATGGTCAGAGAAGATGTTAGCTAATGTCAAAATGGCCTCCCCCTATGTGGTTAACAGCAGAATGCCCCTATTATATGTCTGCCTCAAACAGGAGACCACTTTCTCTCTTTAAAAATGAATTAAGGTGAGAGTGCTTTTGGATGAGTGGCTCTGTAGCTGAAGGATTCAGAGAACACCAGATGAGAAAGGGGATGTGGTAGGAGGCTACAAGGGACTGGTATTTTCTTTACTGGAATTCCAATTTATCAGTATACATATAATTGAATATTACTATGTAAAATTATCACTTTTTAGTTTCACGTAAGATTGTGGTATTCTTCCTCTGATTTTCCTTCTATATCATGTATTTATACTTATATATTATTATTACAATATATTTTAATACATTATGTTAATTGGAGACACTGAACAAGTTTTTACAGCATTTAGCCAAGAAAACCTTAGTGATCTCATGCATAGACTTCATGCTGAATTGATCTTTGTATTGATTATCCATCTCACTTTTAAATTATGCAAAGCTCCAATTAAAATATAAAAATAAAATGTGAAAGCAGGGAAGAATCGGGTCTTTCAAAATATGCAGATCAGATGAATATACTTTATTTAGGATATCTCTCCTTTTTGCATCTGTATTTTGAACATATCTGGTTATATGTTCCAAGAATAGACATAGATATTACAGAGAAAATCTGCTTTTAAAATGTACTCAGTAACTATTCGCTAATCCTTTCCTCAGAGAGCTTAGTCTGCTAAATATGATACAACATATTCTCTTGCATGCATTGATTGAATGCCAGAACAAGACTCCAAAGATATCATAATCTAAATACCCAAGGGTCCTGAAAGAGAAGATGATTTAATCGATGTCTGTAGCACAAAGTTTAGCAGAAGGAAAAGTATTTGAAGATTATAATGTCACTGTGGAGGATTTAAGTTTGTACAATTAGATTAAAAATATCATATCTATATCAATTTATCTATTATCTTTCTATAATGTATATACTAGAGAAAGAGAGAGAATTCACACATACAACAAAATTAGATCAAATCTAATAAGAAGCATCAACCAATGTCATGGGTGGCTTCTTGTTCACAGGACATTTTATCCTGAGAACAATGTCATTTCAAAACATAGGAATATGGCAAACCATTATAGCATGAATTTAGCTGTTGACAGTCTTCGTTCACTTAGAAAAACATGTCAGTATCAAAATTATATGTGTATATGTGCTTTGTAGGAAAGACTGAGTAACTGGTGTGGGTACTTTCCTTATCTGATACTTCTCATTCCAGCTGCAATTTGGGGGAAAATTTCTCTTTTAGGGACTCAGTTGAGTTTACATGGGCCAACTAACACAGACATTTAAAATGAAAAATGAAGTTTGTGTAAAAGGTAAGCATGTGATGAGTCTCATATCCCCTGACCTTACGTGGGTGATAGAAGTAATTACTTCCAGACATATCATTGCACTGGGCACAGTTGGCACACGGGAGTCTGCCAGGTGTTAGACGTGATAGGAAATGTGCCGCCTGATTAGACAGACCCGAATCCAAGTGCAACAACATTCTCTCTTAAATGAGATGAGGGGCGGGAATTTAAATTTGCCATTTAATTTTTCATCTGTAGCCAAGGCATGCTAGTGTTTCAAGATGATTTTGTTAATCACATGGGACTATACGCTGCATGTGGTAATGAAAGGATAGAAAAATGTTTTTCTCAAACAAGGCAAACACTGTCCAACTCAGTACCATTGTGATTGGTTTGGTTGAATTTTTTTTTCATTCTCTTGGTTAGTTCCTCTTATAACTGCATAAACATATTTTGCTTTGTTTTGTTACTACTTGAGGCAAAATCTTTGCAGGCATCCTAAGACTTCTGTTTCACTGAGCCTTTTTTATTGTGATAATTCAGTCCTACTCTGGGCCATATGGATGCTCTGGAAGCTTTATTTATCCCAAAGATGCCCTGGAGCTCAGAGTTCTTAGCCAAGAAGGCTGAAACTTCTTCCAAAATATAGATCAAATACATAAGATTGTTTAACTTACATTCTTGTTTAATTTTCAATAGTTTACTGATTTTTTTATTTCTTAAAACAATAATATATTGAATTTACTGAGAATTTACAATTGACCAACGACTTTGCCACACATTTTATATGCATGACCTCATCATTTAAATATCATAAAATATTTTAAAATTAATATCATTATTATCATTCCTATTTTAGAGGGTGAAAGTCTTGCCTAGAGAGGCATCATAAGCTGCTCTAGGTCATGTAGCATGTAAGTGGAGGAACTAGGACTTTTTCTGAAATTGAAAACTATAGTCTCAGTCAATCTGACAGATACATCAGTTTATTTCTTATTTCCTATATAGTGGTTCTCAAGGCTCTTTCAGGCAGTTCATCAGGTAAAAATTATTTTCATAGTAATATTGATATTCTTTGTCTGTGAAACTCTCACTTTTACACAAAAAGGTTATTGGTATTGTTTCAGATTCCATATTATCATTAACCTATAAGAACCTACTAATAATTGAGTTTTAATGTGGTATTAAAAAGGAATATTCTTGGTTATCTGAAAAAGCTTAGAATACTCCTACCTTTTCCAATTATATATGTAATCTATCATATATATAATAGATTATTATTTTCTTAATAATCTTCCACCAAAACAACATATCACAACAGATTGAATGCAGAAACAGACATGACAATTTAGCTTATTAAGCCAAACATTTTAGAGCTCTGAAAAAAAAAGTAAAACAATTTCATTCTTCTTTTTACTTTCTGGTTTGGGAAAATATAGTTAATTTCATTAAAAAATGTTATTTACATTAATATGTAATGAATTTATTATTGTTATTTTTAAGAGAATTAATAACAATATTTTCAATATATCTAGGTTTTAATTTCTAATACTTTAAATACCGTTAGGTATAAATAACATAATCCAAAGCTCTCAATAACTTTTAAAAAATCTAAAGGCATTATGACAAAATTTTAGAACCACGTCCCTAGAATATTCCCCAAAAGAATTAACACTTCTACACAAATTCCTACATATGATTCAGCAAATAAATATATAATTTTGTTCTTTCTTTTATTCATAAAGCCAAACTCCAGCCTTCCAACAGAGATAATGTGAAATGCTAATAGCACAGTGACTTTCAGGCAGGATGAATTTTCTTCACCAACCTAAGAATTTTGAACTGTATCTTGAAGGAAATTAAGAAAGCTTAATGCTTTCTACATTAGAAAACAACATAATTAGGGTTAAGCATTAAGAATGTTCTTCAGGTTATAGTGTGTGCAATGAACTGCCAAGGAGACCAACTTGTAAAGGTCAAAAATAGCAAGAAGGAAAAGGAAGGTTTGAAGTTATAAACGGTGATGGCACAAGACTGAAATGCTGTAACCGATTTCAGGATAAAGAAACACTTCAGTGTTAGGATGACATAATTTAGAAGGCAGTATCAATTTCATATGTAGGGCAGGGAGAAGAAGAGGATACAGACTATGCTGAGGTTTTGAGACCTCAGCATATTGCTGTATCTCAAATTTTTATTATCATAGTTACGATGATAAAAATTGTAGATACTTTGCAAATAAAAATGGAAAACAACTTTCATTTACACAAATGGGGCCTAATGCAGTGTTTTTTAAAATGAATATCATTGATAACTATAAAAACTAAATAGGATAGTTTTTCCCAAATATAATTTATGCTTCTTTAAAATAGAAGTATCTCTTTTATTCACTGTTGTATCCCTAGACTCTAGAAGAGTACTTGGGTATAGTAGATGCTCAGTAAATATTCAACGAATTAATGGTTCTGTTGGAGCAAATAAACAGTGTTTAATTAAGAAAGAAACTTAGAGATCTAAGGGTCTGAATTAATCCTTTTTTGACAGATTAGATTTTGAAGTCCCAAGTAGAATGTTCAACGTCTTAAAGCTTGTTTTAAAACCAAAACATAAAACAGAAGCAATATTGTGACAAATTCAATAAAGAATTTAAAAATGGTCCACATCAAAAAAAAAAAAAACTTATTATTAACAGAACCCAGAACACATGACTCCCTGACCAGGGATGAGAAATTCCTCATTCCTAATGATTACAGTTTTAGTGGAGATATAAACAGGACACCCCATTCAAAACTAATATAATTTAGATTTCAGCTACTATATATAGTCAATTTGTTTCACTTTATATTTTCTAAGATTTAGCAGATAGAACATAGCTATGCCTCTGAGGATTTGGAGGAAATTAGAGAAGTAGTCACAATTACCCACTGAAGAATTGGGGTCTGAAGTCTTTTCTGCTCCAGTATTATGTCTATATTAAGCTGTTTTAATGTTTTGAATGATTTCTTATTTGACCAACAGAGTCAGTCAGAACCGCCACTTTCAATGTCCTAGAATGTTTTTCATTTTTTCCATAGAGGATCCAGGAAAAGAAGGTCCATGTAGAACATGGGTGGGTGTTGGTCAAATTCCAATAGCCAAAGGTCTGTAATATCAAGTACTATGGAGAAACCTTTACAAAACAACAGACAATTATTGCAATATCAAAATAATTTATTTTGAAATGTTAATTTATTATGTTAATTTATAAATGTTAATTTATTTAACATTTCTTTCTGACAATGTGGGAATTACCCTGTCACAAAAAAAGAAGGAAAGAAAAGGAAAACAGCACCAGTAAAGGTCATGCTAATTTCCTTTCCACTCTCTAAGTTAACAGAACTAATAAATATGATGGTATGACATTAGGAGATGTTAGTGGATGGTGTTTCTTCAGTTGCCATAAAACCTGTCTCCTCGGTGACTTTTTGGTAGCTTGAGGATGATCAGATATCTGAAGTGACTGCTCACCAGATTAGTCTGTGTCTCTCTTTAATTACATGAAGGACCAATAGGTAAATGCTTGTTAAAGCAGGATATAACTTTCCAGTGTATCCTAGGTCAACATAAGTTGACATATCAGTCTTTTAACATGGTTGACATTCTAGTAAAAAAAAAAAATTAGAGGCATTTTGAAGTTGATGTGCAGAGACTTCTTTTAATGAACACAAACAAAATATGTAAATTCCTAAGAAATGTACACACAAGTGTTAAATCTAATACCCTATGTTCACATTGATTTCTTAGCTGTTACTGAAATGAATTATTTTTTAAAATTAGTGACTATTAAAATATATTGCCCAATTTTAATAATTTTATAGAGTAGGAAACAAAATTCTGATTACTTAAGAAAATATAATTAATATTTCCCATTTTCCATAAATCAATAGCTTTCTCCTTTGATCATAAGCATATCATTGAACTATGAAAAAGGAATAAATATACACAAAAGAAACAGGTAGTGTCATCCCTTATGTTCTAAAATAAATAATTTCAATAGATAAAAATTATGCTTCAAGATAATAGTGTTCCTTTAACAGATATCTGTTGAGAGTCAAGCACACTAGCCATCTTTTAAGTCTCAATTCTCAACATTAACTTTTTTTCCATATCAAGAAGACTTCAGCTTGATTTTCCATTAATCAGTATCTTTAAGATCTTGTGATATGATCTGAGTTTGTTTGACTCCATGACAAATACCTTTAATAGTCTTCTTTTAAAATTGATGTCTCCTCTACTCTTTCATAATCTTTGAACTACTCACTTTCAGTGAGATTAGTAACTATCATCTGTTCTCCTTTTTAAATTCTGTAAACAAAAGGAAAATGGACCAATCATCGATCCAGCAACTCCATGAAAAAAAGTACATGCCTTTTCATCCAGTCCTTTGAGCAATTAATTTTGATATTTTGCTTCTTGGCTCTAGTGTACTTATTTGTTTCCAAAATATAAAATGTTTATAGTAGCACTTCTGTTATTTGTGATTTGTTTCAAATATCAAACCTTTGTAAACATGGTGCATTATTCAAAACCTCACAAATGTAAATAAATCCCCTCTTTTATCCAGTGTAGATCTTCCTTCTTTTAAAAATGAGACATCTTACCATACTCCATGAAGATCTTCCTTCTTATAAAAATGAGACATCTTACCATACTCCATGAAGATAATCCCCTGCACCCTAGTTGGAAGCATTTCAGTCATTTGTTACAGCTCATAACCTCTGAATAAAATTGAAACATCAAGATTTTTGAGCTATTATTTCATAATAACCATAGAGCTTTGTTTCAGTGTTCAGATATTTCAAATTATCTCATTGTACCACATTTATTCACGGGGGTAAAATAAATATGACTAATTCCAAGGACTGTATCACCTCTTTTGTTTAGTCACATTCATAAATATTTGGTTTATCCCCCTAACATTATAATTATGTGATAAACCCCAAAGCTATTGGGACAAGGAAGGAAGGAAGGAAGAGAGGGAGGGAGGGTGGGAAGGAGGAAGGGAAGAAAACAATTACAGAAACACTGTAAGAAACTGATCTGTTCTATTTCTTGTAATTATATAAATTAGTGAAATAAACTGGGAATTGAGAATTTTAGGAGAAAGTATAATTATATCTGATTTCAATAAACAGATCTCAAATATAACTTCCAAAAGAAAAGAAGTGAGGAACACAGGATTTTGTGAGAGGACAGAGGCATGCAGCATTATAAAAGAATTACCAAATTGAGAGGTTAGCAAAAGACACTAGCATAACATACATTGATTTCAGAAAACAAATAGGAATTCCTTCAAGAAAACACTTCTGGACAAAGTGGTATCATGATGATGAATCTAATGAACATTTGACCCATGTGTTTTGAAGAGGATTTTCACATTGTGGCAATTTCCCATATTATAAGTTCTACCTTACCATTGTAGAAGCTAGGTAACTCTTTGTCCCAGCCATTCTTACCCTTGGAGCATAGCATGTGACCTAGATTTGGTCAATCAGATACACCCAACATAAACATTGGTTTGAAAGACATCAATGTGAAAAATCCATTGCATTTTATGGGAGGCAGAGAATGGGCAATAAACTTAAGCTTTCAAAACTAGCAATGGCAGAGATTGTGCTATAAATTGTGCCATATTTTGCTTTTTGTGCTCAATGTCCACTATGTAAGCTGCAGTGCCAATATTCAGCGGCAGTGCCATTGTATCTGAAAATTGTCAGGCAGTGTATGTAATATTTGTGTACTCTTCTTTGTTGTATAACCTTGGGTGGTGATTCTCTGGTGCCACGTTCCCAGAGAAGTTGTGAAACATTTAAAACCCTCTAATAAGTTCATTTTATGTTTTTATAAGCTGGAGAGGGTCTTGTGGTTGCAGCTAAGGTCTCTGAATGAAACAAGGCTCATACTGTATTTATCACAAACCATGTAGAGAACTTCCTGATTTCCTATTCATGAAAAATTCATACAAATTTTTATTCATTTCTAACTGATCTTCCTTCTCCCTCTTTATGTCAGCAATGCCTGTGGCTCAGTGTTTTCCTCCCATACTCCTCTTTCTCTTCCTCATTTCAGCTATCTACACTATAGAATTTTCACAGTTTTCAAGTTTTTTAAAACAAAAGCAAAAAAACCATGATAATTATTAGCTGTTTTGTTTACAAGCGAACACGTTAAGAGTTATATTGAATAAGCACTTTAAAATACAATCAGGGAAATAAATACACACAAAAATACACACACATATATTTTTCCCCCATCTCAAAAGAAAAAAAATGATCAGTAAACAAATATTGAAATCTAGTTAATTCTCTGGATACTGAAGTGTTTAAGGGTAAAGTGATGGTGATATGGGGAGGAAAAATTCTCCTCTACCCTCTTTGGGACTCTGGCCGGGCCTAAGAATTAAACTGACATAAGACAGATTAACAAGAGAAGAGCATACAAGTTTAGTGAATTTTTACATGTACATGGGAGCATTCACAGGAGAATGAAGACCCCCAAGAAGTAACAAGAGCTTTGTACCTTTTAGACAAAGAAACAAAAAGTATGTAAAGAATTGTCAAGACAAAGAGGTTTGGGCCATGGGTAGGATATAGTGGAAAAGTAACAAGGTTTGTTTATAGGAGCTTTGCAGCCCTAAATTCCCTGTCTCTGATGATAAGGGTATCTCTTTACTCCTAATACAGGGAGGGTGCATCTCATGTGGGACAGTTATCTCCTGCTTTCAGAGAAGAAGGGAGATGAAGGGGAAGGTCAAAGTGGCCTTCCCCTGCTTCTGCCATTTTCTTAAACTCCTTTAACTTAAGATATTCAGTATGCCAAGGTGCTGTACTGGGGGTAGCATGCCCTGAACCCCACCAGTGTATGGATGACTGCATATTACTTTGACATAGCCATCAAAACTACAAGACAAATAATGACAGACAGATGCCTAGAGAGATGAATAAATGGAAAGCTATGGAATACAATAAATATTGTGAAAATTAATTATAGAATCTAGGTAGTAGGTATACAGATATTTATTTTACACTTCTCTTTGTGAATATTTGAATTTTTAATAGCACACTTTTGGGGAAAGATGTTATAAAAAAAACAATTGAAGCACTCTGTATTATGTAAAAATAAATGTTCACCATGACCTAGACCTAACACAGCAAGAACATTTTTGCTTTATTTAGTTTGTTAGTTTAAGGCATTAGACAAATATATAAACATATGGTAGTAAAAAGAACCATCAAAAATGCTTTAAAAGATTTAAATGAATACTCTTAATAGGGTATGATATCTATTATTATTTTCCTTATATGTTGAGCAATTCTTTGTTCTCATAAAACGTGTATTTCTTCACTATGCTAAAACTGTCACCCTGTCTCTCAAAACTGGAAATCAGAATTAGAATGAAAGGCTCTTCAGCTTTAAACTGGCATGAGCCTTAGAAGTCATTAATTAAAAGTTCTTTAATTTTGGTTAACATTAAATTTGAACATTTAAAGTGACTTGCCTAAAGTTATTTGCCTGGGTGATGGAGTGAGACAAGGACTCATGTTTTCTGACTTTTAACATAGTGCTCATCCTAAAACTGTACACTGTCTTTTACTGAACAGCCACGTTTAAAATTTGTGTTAGAAATCGTATAAAAAACTATATAAAGTGTTGAATCATTACCAAATAGGTCAAATTTCTGTCCTTTAATTAAAACCTAAATTCAGAAACAAAATATATTTAATTTTGCTTTCATTGTCCTATATTATATCATTCTGTTAATATTATAAATTATTCTCATATTATTATATAATGTGTAACATATATGTATGTGTATACATCTACACGTATATATATATTTACTAATATCAAGAGTGTTTAAAAAAGCCCTTTGGTTTCTAATAAATTATTAGTTAACACAATAGCTACAGAAATACATACCTACCTTACAAAATGTGGAAAACAATCTATAATAGAGTTTTATAGAATTCATATAATTTATCAGAGAAAGATATCTTAAAACAAAGATATTTTAAGACACAATGTAATTTCATTTCCACATAAAAAAGGCACCTACTTGAAGTGCTCTTAAGATTCTAATAGGTCAATTGTTTTTAGACTGAAAATCTTAATTGCTTTTTACTGTTTGAATGATAAATGAATATGGAAAAAAGATTAATAACTCATTTAATTCTGATTTTCTCTTGTCTACCTGGCTGACTGAAGAAAACATTAAGAGAAATTAATTCCTTTGAGAGAGGTCAGAGAATTTGGTTTATTTCTACAAGTGATTATTGTTGGCAAGTGAGGAGATTCCTTTTTAGGTATTGAACACTATTTTCTCGTACTTCACAACATTTTACTAAAAAATTTTCCTGTTGAGATTTCCTGGAAAATGTAAGAGTAAGAATTTCTGTAATCATTTTTTTGTAAAACCCTTAAACATTTGAAAAAAATTTTTTATAATATCTCTAGAGAGAAAATAATTGAGTATACTGCATGTTCTTTAAGAATATTTTTCTTTCTCAGACTTCGGTGTGCCATAGAATTATTTGGGGTAATAAATTAATTAATTAATTATTTGGGGTAACTTTAAAAGATTTTTTAGCTCAACCCAAGAAATTCTGATTCAGTAGAAGTATCTCCTCAGATGATTCTAAGGCCAGGGCTTTAAGGTCAAGAATTGGAGAATTATTGCTTTAAGAATCCCTACCATTTTTAGAATTGATGGTATACAATAGAATCAATCAAGTATTATTCACACAGTCCATATGAATTCGAACACAGTGATTCTAGAAGACCACTCAGCTCTCATCCGAAACCTTAGAAGAAAATCTTCTTGAAATCAAGTGTCTGAAATCCAAGACACTAAATGCTCTGGATCACTTGTCATACTCCTCAATCCCAAATCCAGGCAAAATGCTGTTGATGATCCTTGCCTGGTTGACTGGATTTGACCTTTAGGTCATTATGTGGAGGTGAATTCATTGTGACTCTCCTCCTGTCTCCAACCTTTCCCACCAACAATAGAATTAAATTTAAATTCTACTTTCAAAAATACCTCCAGTAGCCCTAACCCTTTCACCCAGCCTTAGCACTGAGAGCTTGTACTGTCATGAAATATAAATCATAAGCAGGATTGTAGAGCCATGTCCCTCAGAGCCTATTTTCCAAGGAAGCTTGAGTGAGCAGAAGAAACAAAATCTAGCACCAATCATGAACAATTTCAACCATATGAAAATGCAAAGACAGTAGAAAAATGAGTGACATCTTTTTAGTAATAATTGTGGAAAGCAAGATTTTAGAAAATAGTCACCATCTATTCTCCAGGAAAGGGAAAATCCTTGGTTCCATGAAATACAAACAGATAAAAACAGAGTTTTTTTCACCTATGGAATAAGTGTGATCATCAGTAGAAACACTGTATAGTAAAACCAATCCTGAAGAAATCTAGGTCAGCGAAACAGATAATACACACACACACACACACACACACACAGACTAAAGAAGGACAAAGTGATGGTAAAATACGCACTTAGAATCTAGAACCCAGGCTCTGAGATCAGCTCAAACCTGGTTTGAGTTGTAGCTCTTACACTTACTAACCATTTATCATCAGGCAACTTATTTAATGTCTCCATGACTTAAAATTTCCTTCTCAGTAAATGAAAATTATACCTATTTGATATGACCATTGGGAAAATACAGATAAAAATTTATGCAAACTGCATAAGTATCTGGTGCATAGAAATCTCAATAAATGACAGAAGATGACAAACACTGAGAGAACATTAATATTAACTGTGCATTTAGAGTAAACTCCTAAAAGAGCAGTCAGAAGAAACAGTTTTAAAACAACAGTTAAATTACTTACCATTCTAAATTCTTTATGTATATTAACTCACACACACACAAAAAAAATCCAGGAAGTGCTATGTCATTTTCAGATGAGGATATTGAGGCACAGAAGTAATCAGAATTTAGAAAAAGAACTATGATGGGATATTTTGGAGGGGGATTATAATGTTCTAGGCAAAATTAATAATTTATAACCTTTAGCGGAAAATCTGGTGAAATTCTACAATTCATGAAAATAATAGTTATTTAAGCATCTAAATAGGAGAAAAGAAATACAACCACCACTAAAACAACAATGACAACAAAACATTTTCATAGCTGTTAAAATCAAAGTGGCTTTGGAAATTTGCATGACAAAAATTGTTACAACTAATCAAGCTATAATCATTTGAAAAGCTAAGAGAGACATCCATGCACTTCCAAACAATTATAAAATATAGACGTTCTGCAAACACCACTGGAGCAACCCCAGGTAAAAAATTCACTGTTGATATTATTTATAAAATGTAGCTCTTATTATAGAAATAAACAAAAGAGACTAAAAAAAAGATTTTTTGGTAAAAATAATTATATAGACATTCATTATATGAGGCCACTCAGGGTTGCCACATAGGCAACTCCCCATCAGCACATTTAAAAATTACCCCATTTGGGGCTTCCCTGGTGGTGCAGTGGTTGAGAGTCTGCCTGCTGATGCAGGGGACACGGGTTCATGCCCTGGTCCGGGAGGATCCCACATGCCGCAGAGCCGCTGGGCCCGTTGGCCATGGCTGCTGAGCCTGCGCGTCCGGAGCCTGTGCTCCACAACGGGAGAGGCCACAACAGTGAGAGGCCCACATACCGCAAAAAAACAAACAAAGAAAAAAAATTACCCCATTTGTTCCTGCATAGGGAATGCAAACTCCATGGTGGCAATAAAGAATATTTATTTCTACTTTTCCTTGGGAAAATGTAGAATAGTGCTTTTCCCTTGAAAATATGTACCTACCCTGCAGATCCCTTTATAAATTGAACATCTGTTGGTATAGTTCTGTTTTCCAATTGTGTTTTACATACTTTGTACAGTGAGTGTCAGGTGTCAGTGGTTTGGTTCAAAGTCTGGGACCTACCAGATCTACTTCCCAATCCTTGAAAAGAGTCAGCAGTCTGTGGTTAGCCTTCCATGATTTTTGTGGAGCACTCTAGAAGACTCCATGACAGACAGCCTTGCTTATTTTTCAATGAAAATGCATCATCTCGTGTTGTTTTTTCATCCTTTACAAAAATACAATTATCTTCTTTTCCACAGGTTAAATTCCATTCAGGTAAATGATGATGTTTTCCCAATTTAAATTTGCACATGAGTTAACATAGTAAGATTTATTATGCAGGAAGGACCCTTGGTATTTAGGGGCTCACATTTAAAGCAGTGTGTAGGAAGACCATAAGCTGATGTAAAGATTAACTCTGACATAATAACTGTTTTTAGATCCACGGGGTAACAGTTTTCATTTTATTTATGAGCTTCATATTTTAAATTGACGTTTATGCTGGGCAATGTGTGAAATTATTTGACTGTGACCAGACTTATTTATAAATTCAATGTGAAGACTGACACATTTCATATGCTATTTGTATTATGAATATATTGGAAATGGTACAATTAAAATATCTGAGCTTAAAGAGGGAAAGGGACCGATACAGATCCAGTTAAGAAATAATGTTTGAGTGCACATATATTTAAAAAGTTATAAAAGGAAAAGAAGCAATATGAACTACTTATCTCGGTGCCTGAAAATATGCAGGAAGCAAAAATAAGACCTGCTAAGGCTGGCATATGAAAAGGACTTCATGAAATGTTAACTTAACACATTGAAATCATATTATAATTAGTACTGGGTGAGCCATAAATGTTCCTAAAAACACCTAGAAGTTAATGTGCTTTCTCTCTCTCCCTCTCTCACTCTTGCTGTCATCTTCATATCATCTAGTACGAAGGTCTTAATTGAAAATCATGTTCCTAGAGAGTGTGCATCTTGTCAAATGGCAAAATATTACAACCTGAAATGAGTTCTTTTCAGCTATTTTAGCTCTGAGTGGACTCTGGAAATTTAAGGGTCTAGGGTCTGTTTTGTGCAGACTGCTGTATACCCTGATCTCTTCAGTTTACCTGGCCAGCAACAGGGAGAGGACTGTATAGCCACGGGGTTCTAACAAGTTCATCTTATTAATTCTGAGGCAGCTCAGAAAAGGAATGATACTATAATTACCAGCAAGAAAAATTCTAACAAGGCACACAAACAATTTGTTCCTTTTTTTGACTCAAAATTTCTGACTTACATTTAGCATAATTCATTTCCTTTTAGTGAAAGTGTCAGTACCATTCTTTTCAAAATATTCCTTCTTCAGAATTCCCCTCTGCATTCAGAAATGACATACAATAGTAATAATAGCAATAATTATGGTAATAACAATACCATGTAGTTAGTGATTAAGGATAGAGTGATTGACACTGAAGACAATTATTGCTAGCATATAGTAAAGAAAAACGGTTTGTTGGTAGGTAGAAGCATAAGACGCTTGGCAACTATTGAAACGATGAAATCTATTACCAAACACGTAGCTCATTAGAATCAGGGAGTCTTGCATGCTGAGGGTGGCAGCAGAATACTGTAAATTTTTTATTTGTATGTATATATCATTTATCTCACTACTGGGCACACAGTAGGCACTTAATCAGTGTAGTTCGTTTTATCAGTGATGACTGCAGGGTAAGCTTCCGGGAAACGAAGAATTGAGAAATCCCCAAGAAATGAAGATTTGATTTCTGGAAAAAAAAAAAATCTGAATCAGAATCAGGTAGGGAAGTCAGAATCAAGGAATATATCAAAAACAAGGCTAGGTTAATGCAGCAGGTCAAAAAGTCTGTGAAACAAACAAGAACCAAAGGATGCATGTACCAAGAAACAAAGTGACAGGTACAAAGACCAGTCACATGGTCAAGAATTTACCTGCAGATATATCAGAAGATGCTGAAAAAAAGTGGAAAAAGGAATGTGAGATGCCAGCACTAAAGAAGAACCATGGTAAATGGTCCAAGAGTCATTTTAATCTAGTATTTAAATGAACCTATTTAAGGACGTTCATAATGACAAAGCCAGAGCTCAGAGTGGAGATGGGTGCTAATAATAGTAGGCGATACTGGTAACAGCAATATTGCTTCTAATACTACCACTAATAATAAATAACAACCATTCCACCGGAGCTGAAAAAATCTAAAAATTGACATTAGGGTTATAGAATTTATATACTATGATAATTTTTAAATGTAATGTTTATGTGATACATATAGTTGAGTGCATAATTATTATTGTAATGAATACATTATATAAATTTAAGAAGTTTTAGTAATTATTAATGAAGTTAAATGTATAGTTTTCTCTCTGGCCTTGGTAGTAGTCCAGCATCTATAATTACCATTAATTTGACCAGATAGCCCTGAAATATTTAATCATAACCATTACTATCATGTTTATCTTACAAACACCCTAGATCTTAACCTCTAGGACTGAGAATTCTTCAACTACTTGTCATTCCCACCAGAAAGGGGGAAATATCACCCAAAATACGAACTCCTGTTCCCTTAAATGAAGGAAGTGGGACAGAGCGATAGGAAAATGAAAAAGTGTGAAGAAGGGGGCTGACCTCTTTATATATCCATCCCTTCTGACAAGACCACAGAAAGTAAGGAAAGCAGGTTTACAATAGAAAGAATATGACTTCATGGGTGGCAAGTAGACCCACTTCCCCAGTTCCTTCATTAAAATAAAAAACAAGACCCAGACACATTTACCTGTGGCGTAAATCTTTTAAAAAAGTCATAAAACGTTTAATTCTATAAAGAAAGATAAGGACTTAAGCTACAATATAAGTTTCTTTAATCTTCTCCCGTCATGTAAGAGAGGAAAATGTAAGCAGAGGCAAAAGGTAAACAATTATCATAAATTAAGATTTCTTAATGTCAAAAGATAGATACATTCAACTATTATTATACAGTATATCCAATTAAGTGCATTTAGCAGTTTGGGGAAATAATAGTGTTTAATCGTCTCTTTCACTATGCATAAAAATTAATTTTGAAATGTTTTAATATCAAAGCAATTTTGGGTTTTATTCCAAAGAAAAAGTATACACCCTTACATATTAATTTGTAATGGTAGTCATTATAAACTCAGATTTCTACTGATTAAAAGAATAAAATTTTGACAGAGAAAAAACAGAAGTCAAATGAAACAAGAATTAAAACAGTAAAATTTATCCATTATTTCCTCTCTCTTCCTATCTTCCTAGTTCTGATGAAATGGAGCATTAAAGACCCATTAGTTGAATATTACTGGAGTCAAATAATTTTAATGAATGTGTACCCTATTAAAATTCACATATGCCATTCTATAATTTTATGCTATAAATTTAAATCTATTAGTTTTTCCATATTCTTTGTTTAAATCACTTATTTAAAGTCTCTCTGTATTCTCACAGCATTTTAGGAGAAAATGAATAATTCAATTTCTTTATCCATTTTGAGCTAAACTAAGTGAAAAATCATCAAAGAGGAAAAGCTTGTATTTTCTAAATAACTGCCATGAACCTCTTTGCTTACACAGGAATTTAGAACACCACAAAAAATATTGTATTCAAATATCTTCAGAGTTATAAAACTCCAATATCACCTTGATTATTCAGTACGCACAGATGTATAATATGTCCAATATTTAATATTTTTAAATTGTATAATATTTCATTTGGATTTCTATGAAGTCCTACCTCGCTCATTGTTTTATATAACATTTGTTATTTTCCATTATTAGTTCCTTAATTAAAGAATATAGGTGGGGCTTCCCTGGTGGCGCAGTGGTTGAGAGTCCTCCTGCCGATGCAGGGGACACGGGTTCGTGCCCCGGTCCGGGAGGATCCCACATGCCGCGGAGCGGCTGGGCCTGTGAGCCATGGCCGCTGAGCCTGCGCGTCCGGAGCCTGTGCTCCGCAACGGGAGAGGCCACAACAGTGAGAGGCCCGCGTACCGCAAAAAACAAACAAAGAAAAAAAAAAAGAATATAGGTGTATCAGTAGAAGGTTCACTCTCTTTTCTCTGTTGGAAACAATAGTCTACTTTTTAGAGGTTATGTTTATTTCCTTCAGTTTCCCCAAATAAATCCATCTGATTACAGTGAAAGAATTTTCCTATTTTCTTTTTTTATTATAAAAAAAGTTGTAGCATGAAATTTACCATCGTTTACCATTTTTAAACGTACAGTACAGTAAATTACAACATATACATCTTATTTTACAATAGATCTCTAGAACATTTTCATCTTGCAAAACTGAAACTCTAAACCCATTGAACAACTCCCCTTTTTCACGTTCCCTTAGCCACTAGCAACTACCATTCTACTTTCTGTTTCTAAGAATTTGACTACTTTAGATAATTCACATAAATGGAATCATGCACTCTTTCTCTTTTTGTGACTGGTTTATTTTCCTAAGCATAATGTCCTCAAGATTCATCCAAATTGTAACATACCACAGTATATCCATCATTTAAGGATGAATAGTACTCAATTGTATGTATATCCTGCATTTTCTTTATCCATTCATCTCATGTTTGTTGGACGTTTGTTGCTCAGTGAATGTATTAATTGCAAATGTTTCAATGAACATGAGTGTAAAAATATTGCTTCAAGATCTTGTTTCCTTTTTTATGAATATATAACCAGAAATGGAATTGCTGGATCATATGATAATTCTAATTTTCATTCTTTGAGGAACTTCCATATTGTTTTCCATAATGGCTGGACAATTTGCATTCTCACCAGTAGTGCACAAGCATTCCAGTTTATCCACATTCATGCCAACACTTGATATTTTGCCTTTTTTGATAGTGGCCATCATAATGAGTGTGAGGTGATAGCCCTTTGTGGTTTTGATTTGCATTTCCCAGGTGATTAGTGATGTTGAGCATCTTTTCATATACTTGTTAGCCATTTGTATATATTCTTTGGAAAAATGGCTATTCAAGTATTTTGCCCATTTTTAAATTGGATTATTTGGTTTTTTTGTGTTGAGTTGTAGAAGTTCTTTATAAATTCTTGATATTAACACCCTGTCAGAGATATGGTTTGCAAATCTTTTCTCCCATTTTGTAGGCTACCTTTCACTCTATTGGTTGTTTCCCTTGTACAGAAATTAAGTATGATGTAGTCCCATTTGTCTGTTTTTGCTTTTGTTGCCTGTTCTATTAGTGTCATATCCAAGAATAGTTACCAAATCCATTAACATGAAGCTTTTCCTCTATGTTGTCTTCTAGGAATTTATAGTTTCAGTCTTATTTTCAGTCTTTAATCCAGTTTGAATTAATTTTTGTATATGCTGTAAGATAAGAGTTCAACTTAATTCTTTTGCATATGGATATCCAGTCGTAACTATTCGATTCAGAGAAATGTATAACAAAATAACTGGTTAAATTTGTATAAAATATATTCAAGTCATCCCAGTAATATAAGCATTATAACATAATGTAAGCAATAAATGTAAGTAAAACTATAAGCAATATATAATTTTAAATGTACCATTTATAAATTGATTTAATTATTCTGTTTATAAATAACTAGGGATTTATAGAATTAAAGAGTTTAAATTTTGCAATCAAGCAAATATAGGTTTTACTTGATTTGTTCCACAAAATAACTACATCCATGATTGAAGAGTCCCACATTTATTAATAGGATGTATCCTATGTTGTTGTTTTTATTTATTTATTTTTATTGAAGTAAAGTTGATTTACAGTATCGTGTTAGTTTCAGGTATACAGCACAGTGATTCAGTTTTACATATATATATATATATATGTAGATGATAGATAGATAGATTCTTTTCCCTTATAGGTTATTACAAAATATTGAGTGTAGTTCCCTGTGCTATACAGTAGGCCCTTGTTGGTTATCTTTTTTTTTTTTTCTTTTTTTTGTGGTATGTGGGCCTCTCACTGTTGTGGCCTCTCCCGTTGCGGAGCACAGGCTCCGGACGCGCAGGCTCAACGGCCATGGCTCACGGGCCCAGCCGCTCCGCGGCATGTGGGATCTTCCCAGACCAGGGCACGAACCCGTGTACCCTGCATCGCCAGGCAGGCTCTCAACCACTGCGCCACCAGGGAAGCCCCAGTTATCTATTTTATATATAGTGGTGTGCATATGTTAATCCCAAACTCCTAATTTATTCCTCTCCCCCACCCTTCTTTCCCTTTTGATAACTGTAAGTTTGTTTTTTAAGTCTGTGAATATGTTTCTGTTTTGTAAATAAGTTCATTTGTATCATTTTTTAGATTTCACATATGAATGACGTTATATGATACTTGTCTTTTTCTGTCTGGCTAACTTCACTTAGATGATAATCTCTAAGTCCATCCATGTTGCTGCAAATGGCATTATTTCATTCTGTCTTATGGCTGAGTAATACTCTACTGTGTATATATACCACATCTTCCGTATCCATTCATCTGTTGATGGACATTTAGGTTGTTTCCACGTCCTGGCTATTGTAAATAGTGCTGCAACGAATACTGGGGTGCATGTATCTTTTTGAATTATGGTTTTCTCTGGATATATGTCCAGGAGTGGGATTGCTGGATCATATGGTAGCTCTATTTTTAATTTTTTTAAGAAACCTCCATACTGTTCTCCATAGTGGTTGCACCAATTTACATTCCCACTCACAGTGTAGGAGGGTTCCTTTTTCTCCAAATCCTCTCCAACACTTATTATTTGTAGACTTTTGAATGATAGCCATTCTGACTGGTATGAGGTGATATACCTCATTGTAGTTTTGAATTGCATTTCTCTAATAATTAGCAATTTGGAGCATCTTTTCAGGTGCCTGTTGGCCATCTGTGTGTCTTCTTTTGAAGACATTTAGGTCTTCTGCCCACTTTTTGATTGGGTTTTTTGTTTTTTTTGATATTGAGCTACATGAGCTGTTTGTATATTTTGGAGGTTAATCCCTTGTCAGTTGCATCATTTGCAAATATTTTCTCCTATCCTATAGGTTGTCTTTTTGTTTTGCTTGTGGTTTCCTTTGCTGTGCAAAAGATTTTAAGTTTAATTAGGTCCCATTTGTTTATTTTTGTTCTTATTTCTATTACTCTAAGTGACAGATCCAAAAAGATATTGCTGCTGTTTATGTAAAAGAGTCTCCTGCCTATGTTGTCCTCTAGGAGTTTTATAGTGTCCAGTCTTACATTTAGGCCTTTAATCCATTTCAAGTTTATTTTTGTGCATGGCTTTAGAGAATGTTCTAATTTTATTCTTTTACATGTAGCTGTCCAGTTTCCCCAGCAGCAGTTATTGAAGAGACTGTCTTTCCTCCATTGTATATTCTTGACTCCTTTGTCATAGATTAATTGACCATAGGCACATGGGTTTATTTCCGGGCTTTCTATCCTGTTCCACTGATCTACATTTCTGTGCTTGTGCCAGTACCATACTGTTTCAATGACTGTAGCTTTCTAGTATGGTCTAAAGTCAGGGAGCCTGATTCCTTCAGCTTCACTTTTCTTTCTCAAGATTGCTCAGGATTGCTATTTGGGGTCTTTTGTATTTCCATACAAATTTAAAAAATTTTTTTCTATTTCTGTGAAAAATGCCATTAGTAATTTTATAGGGATCTCATTGAATCTGTAGATTGCCTTGGGTAGTTAGTCATTTTGACAATATTGATTTGTCCATTCTAAGAGCACAGTATATCTTTTTGTTTGTGTCATCTTTGATTTTTTTCATCACCATCTTACAGTTTTCAGAGTACAGGTTTTTGCCTCCTTAGGTAGGTTTGTCCCTAGGTATTTTATTCTTTTTGATGTGATGGTAAAATAGAATTGTTTCCTTAATTTCTCTTTCTGATCTTCATTAGTGTATAGAAATGCAACAGGTTTCTGTATATTACCTCTGTATCCTGCAACTTTACTGAAATCATTGATGAGCTCTAGTAGTTTTCTGGTTGTGTCTTTAAGATTTTCTGTGTATACTGTCATGTCATCTGCAAACAGTGACAGTTTTACTTCCTTTTTTCAATTTGGATTCCTTTTATTTCTTTTTCTTCTCTGATTGCTGTGGCTAGGGCTTCCAAAACTAGGTTGAATAAAAGTGGTGAGAGTAGGCATCATTGTCTTGTATGATGTCTTGTATGATGTTAGCTGTGGGTTTGTCATATATGGCCTTTATTATGTTGAGGTATGTTCCCTCTATGCCCAGTTTCTGGAGACTTTTTATCAGAAATGGATATTAAATTTTATCAAAAGCTTCTTCTGCATCTATTGAGATGATCATATGGTTTTTATTATTCAATTTGTTAATGTGGTATATCACACTATTTGCAGATATTGAAGAATCCTTGCATCCCTGGGATAAATCCCACTTGATCGTGGTTTATGATCCTTTTAATGTATTGTTGAATTCAGTTTGCTAGTGTTTTGTTGACAATTTTTTTTTTTTTTTTTTTTTTTTTTTGCTGTATGCGGGCCTCTCACTGTTGTGGCCTCTCCCCTTGCGGAGCACAGGCTCCAGATGCGCAGGCTCAGCGGCCATGGCTCACGGGCCCAGCTGCTCCGCGGCATGTGGGATCTTCCCGGACTGGGGCACAAACCCGTGTCCCCAGCATCAGCAGGCGGACTCTCAACCACTGCGCCACCAGGGAAGCCCTTGTTGACGATTTTTGCATCTAGGTTCATCAGTCATATTGGCCTGTAATTTTCTTTTTTGTGGTACCTTTGTCTGGTTTTGGTATCAGGGTGGTGATGGGCCCATAGAATGAGTTACGAAGTGTTTCTTCCTCTACAATTTTATGGAATAGTTTCAGAAGTATAGGTGTTAACTTCTCTAGATGTTTGGTAGAATTCGCCTGTGAAGCCATCTGGTCCTGGACTTTTGTTTGTTGGAAGTTTTTTAATTACAGATTCAATTTCAGTACTTGTAACTGATCTGTTCGTATTCTCTCTTTCTTCCTGGTTCAGTTATGGGAGATTGTAACATTTTAAGAATGTGTCCATTTCTTCTAGGTCATCCATTTTATTGGCATATATATAGTTGCTTCTAGTAGTTTCTTATGGTGCTTTGTATTTCTGTGATGTTGGTTATAACTTCTCCTTTTTCCTTTCTAAATGTATTGATTTTGGCCCTCTCCCTTTTTTCTTGATGAGTCTGGCTAAATGTTTATCAATTTTGTTAAACTTTGCAAAGAACCAACTTTTAGTTTCATTGAGCTTTTCTATTGTTTTATTAGTCTCTATTTCATTTATTTCTGCTCTGATCTTTATGATTTATTTCCTTCTCCCAACTTTGGGTTTTGTTTGTTCTTCTTTCTCTAGTTGAATAAGCTTAGGTTGTTTATTTGAGATTTTTCTTGTTTCCTAAGGTAAGCTTGTATGGCTATAGTCTTCCCTCTTAGAAATGCTTTTGCTGCGTCCCATATGTTTTGGATCATTGTGTTTTCATTTTTATTTGCCTCTAGATCTTTTTTTTATTTCTTCTTTGATTTCTTCAGTGATCCATTGGTTGTTTAGTAGTATATTGTTTAGCCTCCATGTGTTTGTGTTTTTTCCAGTTTTTTTCTTTTAGTTGATTTCTAATCTCATAGTGAAAAGATATGTGATATAATTTCAGTTTTCTGAGACTTGCATTGTGGCCCAGCATGTGATCTATCCTGAGAATGTCCTGTATGCACTTGGAAAAAAAGTGTATACTGCTGATTTGGGATGGAATGTTCTATAAATATCAATTAAGTCCATAATGTGTCATTTAAGGCCTGTGTTTTTTTATTGATTTTCGATCTGGATGATCTGTCCACTGATGTAAGTGGGGTGTTAAACTTCCCCACTATTATTGTGTTACTGTCAATTTCTCCTTTTATGCCTGTTAACATTTGCCTTATATATTGAGGTGCTCCTGTTTTGGGACATATATATTTACAATTGTTACATCTTCTTTATGGATTAATCCTTTGATCATTATGTAGTGTCCTTCTTGGTCTCTTGTAACAGTCTTTATTTTAAAGTCTATTTTGTTTGATACGAGTATTGCTACTTGGATTTCTTTTGATTTCCATATTCATGGAATAGCTTTTCCATCCCCTCACTTTCAGTTTATATCTGTCTCTAGATCTAAAGTGGGTCTCTTGTAGACAATATATATATGGGTCTTGTTTTTATATCCATTTAACCAGTCTGTGTCTTTTGGTTGGAGCACTCAATCCATTTACATTTAACATAACTATCAATATGCATGTTATTATTGCCATTTTGTTAGTTGTTTTGGATTTGTTTTTGTAGGTCTTTTTTCTTCCTTTCCTCTTTTGTTCTCTTCTCTTGTGATTTGATGACTATCTTTAGTCTCATGTTTGGATTCTGTTTTCATTTTTGTGCATATGTCTATTATAGATTTTTCATTTGTAGTTATGGTGAGTTTTTGATATAGCAGTCTATATAAATACATGATTGTTTAAAGTTACTGATCTCTTAATATCAAATGCATTTCAAATATACTGCACTTGTTCTCTCCTCTTACAATTACTGGTTTTGACATCATAATTTTATGTGGATGATTTCCTACCTTCACTATATATTTGCCTGTACCAGTGAGCTTTCCTATTTCATAATTTTCTTGTTTCTAGTTGTGGACTTTCCTTTTCCTCTTAGAAAGTTCCGTTAGCATTTGTTGTAAAGCTGCTTTGGTGGTGTGATTTTTTTTAGCTTTTGCTTGTCTGTAAAGCTTTTGATTTCTCCATCAAATTTGAATGAGAGCCTTGCTGGGTAGAGTGTTCTTGGTAGGTTTTTCCCTTTCATCACTTTAAATATATCATGCCACTCCCTTCTGGCCTTTAGAATTTCTGCTGAGAAATCAGCTGCTAGTCTGTGGGGATTCCCTTGTTCATTATTTGTTGCTTTTCCATCATTCCTTTTAATATTTTCTCTTTGTCTTTAATTTTTGTCAGTTTGATTACTGTGTGTCTCGGCATGTTCCTCCTGGGGTTTATCTTATATGGGACTCTCTGTGCTTTCCCATGTTAGAGAATTTTTCAGCTATTATGTCTTAAATATTTTCTTAGGCACTTTCTCTCTCCTTTCTCCTTCTGGGGCCCCCATAATGTGAATGTTGATGCATTTGACATTGTCCCAGAGGTATCTTAAACTGTCCTCATTTCTTTTCATTGTTTTTTTTTCTACAGCAGTGATTTACACCACTCTGTCTTCCAGCTCACTGATTTGTTCTTCTGCCTCATTTGTTCTGCTATTGACTCCTTCTAGTGTATTTTTAATTTCAGTTATTGTATTCTTCAACTTTGTTTGGTTGTTCTTTATCTCCACTTCACTTAATTGTTCTTTCAGGGTTTTATCTTATTCCTTAGTCTGGAACACATTCCTTTGCTGTCTCATTTTGTCTAGGTTGCTATTTGTATTTTTATGTATGTAGTAGATTAGTTATGTTTCTCAACCTTGGAGAAGTGACCCTCTGTGTGGGATATCCTATGTGCCCCAGCAGTACACTTCCCTCTCATAACCCCAAGACCAGGGACCACCTGCTCCCAGGGTAGGTTCTGACCTGTGTTTTTGGACTCAGTTCTGCAGGCTGCAGGATCTTAGTCTCCTTGCTTCTGGTGTCTGCCCCCTGACAGGTGAAGCTGGTCTAGAGGTTTGTGCAGGCTTCCTGGAGGGAGGGGCTGGTGCCTGCCCACTGGTGGGTGGGGCTGGGCCTTGACCCTCTGATGGGCAGGGCTGTGTCAAGGGGTGTGTCTAGAGGTGACTTTGGGCTCAAGATGTCTTTAAGTAGCCTGCATGCTGATGGGTGCACCTGTGTTCCCACCCTGTCAGTTGTTTGGTCTGAGGCATCCCAGCACTGGAACTTACAAGCTGTTGGGTGGAACCAGGTCTCAGTGCCAAGGACCTAAAATGTCTGCCCCCAGCCAGAGTTCATATAGGTCCCTGCAATGTCCACCACCACATTTAATGACCCCAGAGAGCCAAAGCTGCCCACTGCCTCCCCAGAGGACCCACCAAAACCAGCATGTAGGTCTAGCCCAGGCCCCAAAGGAGTCACTGCTTTTGTCCTGGGACCTGGTGTGCACAGGACCTTGTGTGCACCCTCCAAGATTGGAGCCTCTGTTTCCCCCAGTCCTGTGGAACTCCTGTAGTTAAGCCCTAGTGGCCTTGAAAACCTAATGCTCTAGGGTCTCCTCTTCCTCATGCTGGACCCCTAGGCTGGGAGGCCTGGCGTGGGGCTTAGAGCTCTCACTCCTGTGGGAGAACTTGTGCAACGTAATTATTCTCCAGTTTGTGGGTCACCCACCCTGGTGTTATGGGATTTAATGATATCAGGAGTGTGCTCCTCCTACCATCTCCTGGTTTCTTCTTTATGTGTTTGGATGTAGAATATTTTTTGTTGGTAGATTCCAGTCTTTTTTATCAATGGTTGCTCAGAGTTAGTTGTGATTTTGGTGTGCCCGTGAGAGGAGGTGAGCCCAAGGTCCTCCTACTCCACCATCTTGTCTTAATAAAAGCAGTGATGTTGTTCTACTTAGAGTCTTATATAAAACATGAAACAAGCAATAGAGATATAAGGATACCAATTTTGGTAAAAACAAAGAAATCCACATTTTCCATGAAATGAAGGAACAGACACCATACCTGCAATGTTTATGCATATTTCACCTATTTTAAAATTTTAGAAAAAAACAAATGAGTGTTGTCTCCTTTAATTCAGAAAAAGTATACAGTTAACTTGCCAAACTTCAATGCCTGGTTTCCTCAGAGCCTCTACTCTACCATACATAATAAAGAGCCGTGAAGAAATGATGCTATCCTAAATACTGAGTCCAGTTTCTTCTTTTGGATTTGATTATGGACACCAGCATTTTAATACTCTAAGTTTTGGGATGAGGGAAGATACAAAAATTTTCAAGCTTTCATGTGCATATGTTATGAATATCAGCTAATATTCTCAGTAGGGGAGAGCAATTGGCAAATTCGTGACTTATCCTTCTGCTTAAGTGGTTATACAAAGAGCTAAATGCTAGTTTATCAGCCTTCATGCCTTGATCACAGGTGTTAGCATATAAAAGTGGTGAATAATCTTGACTCCCTGATGTGAAATGCAACTCGTGAAATTCAAACCTACTTGTGAAATTCAAGAACTGTTTCATAGATTAATGATCACTAATGGCCTATACATACACAATCTGTTAGTTAAATAAAGAATGTGTCTGTGGTTGGAAATATAAATAGAAAATTGATGAATTTGCCTACTATTTTCCTTATTTCATTCTTTAGCTGTTCTTGTGGACTCAATTATGGCATATGTTGAATGGCTAACTTTCTAGGACATCACCAAACAGATCAGAGATATCTATAGCTCCATAAGATGTAATGCTTAGCCACATAATACTATAATTAACTTCATGACTTTGTATTGAATTCATTCTCTGATTTTTTTTTTTTTGGTTCTTGTACAATTTGTTTAATGATATTTTGCATCTGTTTTGCAAACCTAAACAGAATCAGCAGTCAGAGAATTCTGAAATGTAATTAAATTTTGGAGCTATTTCCTTTTTGATTTATTAATATTCTATCACCTATTGAAAGACAGAGTTTACTGCATTGCAAGATAATTACCTTAAGAGGGCTTCATAAAGAAGCAATATTTTCTGGCAAGAAGTTAGTCACTCTTGATTAATACAATAATTAGGAAGAACATGTCAAGGGCAAGATTCTCTGGTATAAGAGTAACTCTTATTATGTGGAATCATGATATAATTCTAGTTAGTTAAAGGAATACTTTCATGTCTAGCTTTTTAGTTTCCTTTTTATATTTGCTATATTTTGCCTGAATAGTATTAGCATAGGAGAGTAAAATTTAATATAGGAACTTCAAGCTGTACCAACTCTAACTTTCACTGTTTTTGCTGCTAACACTTACAATACCAAATGCAATGCTCTTTCTAGATTCTTGCTCTGCAAAGTAATCATGGACCAGTAGTATCTGTACACCCTAGAAGCTTGTTAAAACACAGAATCTCAGGTATGATCCCAGACATACTGAATCAGAATCTGCATCTTTACATGATCCCAGTTTATTAAATGACAGGTACCAAAAAGATCTATATCAATTGCCCCTGATTCCTGCTCCCCAAAAGGAGTTTTCAATACAAACCTTAAACCAACAGAGTGAGAAAAATATAATCACAATAAGGAAGAGAAAGAGACAAGGAAGAATGTCACTGTCATTTTGGTACATATCTAGTAGTTGCCGACTGATCCAAAGTTTTTTGGAAAGCTGTCTCTGTGACACCATCAGTTTCCGGAGAATCTTGAGAAATTCTTAATTTTAGATCTACCATCATTATAGAAGTCAAAGAGGTGGTGCATACTGTTTTTCAGCTAAGAATTATGAATACAAGGTTTAATTCCCTAGTTTTTACTTTAAGAGAGCTTTATGTTCCCATACCCTAAATTTTTATCTTCCATATACCGAATCTAAGTGAGACACATATAACATGACTTGAAACCCAAAAGCTTTTTTAAATTGTAGTTAAAGAGAATATTATAGTTCATTATTTTCATGAACTTTCTGTTTGATTCATCTGCATTGTAAACAGATTTACATAGCTCAATACCCATTGTATGCCTAGTATAAATAGATATAATAAACTATTTGGAGATATGTATGAAAACAATAGTTATAATGATCATGCCTACTTATGTAGCAAAAAGAAAAATCTAAAGTTTACTATTATATAAAACCAAACTTATAGCATGAATTTTTATTTTATTACAAAATTGGATGAGTTATATCAATATGTTTTATTAAATAAACACTTCATTACATCTTTGCAAATGCCTTTTCTCATTCAAAAGCTAAACATTCTAGTTCACAAATATTAAAATATTTTTTTATTTCTGTTATTTTTAAATTGTTCATGAGTAAGAATTTTAAATCTTGAGAACAATAAATGTTTTCTAGATTTGTTGATTTCAGAGTAATTAAGACAAACCATTGAGGCTAGACTTCTTCCTCATTGCAAGGAGTGAAGTAGCAAATGTTTCATTTGAGTAGGCTCCAAGTAAAACTATTTTTGTGACCTTAAATTCACAAAACATATTCAGCTGGAATATATACATATTTTACAAGAAGGAAGAACATGGAGAAAATACAGAATTCAATCAGATTATAAAGAGATTGATGAAAAACTTAGCTACAACCTTAGTGACATGTGCAGTGGAGCAAAGACTCTTGTTTATTCAAATTAGAGAAAATAATGATGTAAGGGTCTGGATGGAGGCATTAAGCTGTCTCAGAGCCAAATGGAAATATATTAAAATGTCTTCAGAGAAACAAAGAAATACAAAATGCAACCAAGCAGTGAAATAAAATAGTTGAACTTTAGTGGTGTTTCAGGATTCCATTTACTGAAATCAAAGAAATATGTAACTATATATAGACAGAAACTATGAAAATCAACTCTGAAAACAGTATGGAATTGTAGGCCTTTGACGTCACAGCAACCACAAAATAGTGACGTAGAAAGAATCATCCTGATATGCACATGATGTTTGAATTGTAAACAAGCATAACGTTCATAAGCAGGAAAATCTTTCAGTTGATCTTAGCCAAAATGCTGAGAAGTGATTGAACAACTTTCTTATGAATTAGAATTTTGCACATATACAAGAAAAAATGCCATAGCTCTAATCTTTTGACTGCGGAAATACTCATGTTTTATTTTTCAGCAACAAAAGCAAATTCCATAGTAATGTGATTAACATGATGCTATTCGTATAAAAAAGCACAACAGAGATTGACTATATAGTAGTCTAAATTTGTATGAGAAAGGACACCAAAGATTTGTACATTATGATAAATGGATAAATGTTGTTTTTCAGCAACAAGAGTGAGTTTCCTGCAAACCCTTTTATTTTCCTCATACTCAATAGATCAGAGCAAATGTATGTCACTTCCACAATTTTTTATAAGAAATATAAAAAGTTCTTAAAATTAAGGTAGTGAAATTTAAATTGAAGATAATCAAGCTTTTAGATAAAGCTACCAGTTTGTAAAAATGCAAGAGATGGAGCAAGTAATTAAAAAACATACTGTAAGCTAAATTAGAAGAAATAAATAAATAGACAAGTAGACCAGGTTTATGTATTGATAGAATCAATATTGTAAAAATGTCAATCTCTGCAAATTTACCTATAGATTCATTGCAGGTATGTGTGTATAAATTGACAAGCTGATTCTAACATGAATTTGTAAATTAAGAAATCTTGGATAGGTAATACAATTTTTGAAAGAAGAATAAAGTTCGAGGACTCACATTATCAGATTAAATACTTAACATATTTAAAATAGTCTCTGGTGCAAGGATAGACAAATGGACCAATGCTCGCAGGATCATATATTCAGTCATCTGGTTATGGCAAAGGTATTAATGCAATTCAGTGGATAAACATGATCTTTTCAATAAGTGATGTTAGATTAGTTGGATATTTATTTGGAAAAAAAATTACCTCACACAATACACAAAAATTTATTCACAGTGAATTGTAGATACAAATGAAAAGTATGAAACAATGAAGCACCTGAAAGAAAACATAAGAGATGATCTTCATGACTATTGTTTAATAAAAGATTCTTAAACAGGACACATCTTAAACAGAACACATGAAGCAACTAAACAACTAAAACATATGAAACAACTAAAATATCCAAAAAAAACTTATTTCCAGGATTTGGCAATTAAACAATGCAGCATTGTGATCCTTAAGGAAAGAGAAAGAAGCAAAGTAAGCCTTATGATTGCACCAGCTTAATACCTAGAATGGCAGTCTAACTGAATTGACATCAGAGATTGTCAGTTAGGAAATTCAAGGTACCTAGCATTTTGGGCTGCTCCACAACTAAGTGAGGGAAAAGTGAATTTCACTGTCATAATAAAAGTACATATATTTAATAATGGAGACATAAATACAGTCCTTACTTATGACCAAATTACAATTAGAGTTGACTTTTCTCCTAGACTTCAGATGATGATAGCTCAGTCATTTCCATCAGTAATTATAGGCTGGCTGAAATCACAGGCACAGACTAATGAGAGACAGTCATGGGTCAAATAGACAACACACTCTGTCCTTTGAAGGAACCAAAGGGATAATGAAGTTTCCCTTATAAATATAATAAAATGATAAAGAATTTAACATCTTCTTTCACTTGATTTCATAGATTTGTCAGTTGCTCACACACACACAAAAGTATAGTTTACAGTTTAAAAGCGTGGAAATAATAAAGAAAAATGTCAAGATATACTATCTTGAGCGTTAATCTCTCAACTGAGAAACATTGGAAGTGATCAGGCTAGAACACACAAGGAAGTTTACCAATAATAGTAATGCTGTTATCTAGCATTCATAATATACTGCTGTAAAAAGAAACTCCAAAATACAGTAGCTGAAGTAAGAAATAATTCTTTTTCTTCTTATCATTTATCAGAAAATAAGAAATACTGGGGAAAGTGATCTAAATATTCAAATCAATAAGTTAGGAAGAAAAGAAAAATGAACAAACCTAAAGACACAAGAAAAATTAAAATAGCACAGTAAAATTACATTTCTTATCTGCACCTGCATAAAAATCAATCCCATATGTAATAAGATATAAATATTAAAACTGAAACTTTAAAACTATTATAAAAATATGATAGAATTATTTTATAACAATAACATATTTTAAATATACTATAAATATTTAATTATAAGATCATGTATATCAAAATGTATATATATTTACAAAAATGTAAAAGACTGGCCACATACTAGCAGAAGATATATAAGTATAATGCCTTTCATTAACAACAGAGTATTATTTAGACTATATAAGAAATGTGTTCAAATCAGTAAGAAGAAGCAAGCAACCCAATTTTTAAAATGGGCAAAACGTTTCAACACTGAATTCACGGTGAAGGAACTCTAAATGATCATAAACATGAAAAGACACTCAACCTTGCTAATAATTAGCAAATTTCAAGTTAAGAAAATAATTTACATTGTCAGATCTAGCAGATTGGCATAAATATAAAACACAGGTAATATTAAATATCAATGAAGATGTGAGGCACTGGGAACATTCATTTCTGGGAACTTTTAGTAGGAGTGTGTAAATTGGTGAGAATTTTATATAAATATTTGGTGATATCTAGTAAAAGGAAGAGGCAAGTTCTTTATGAACCTGCAATTCCGTATGTATTTGTTCATCAAAAGAATGTCTTGTTAATGAGAAAGAGAAAATGCAAAAAGGAAAGGTTAATTGCATTTTTTGGTATATTTGTGTATATATATATGTACGAATATATATGTATATATGTATCTATCTTATATACATAATGTAAATGATTTAATTACGGAAATTGGTAAATAAAATAACATGTTCAGATATCAAGATAAAAGATTCTAGTTAAAGTGAATGTCCTACATAAATAAGTAAACAATGGATACATTTTAAAACAATGTTCAAGTTACAAAATAATGAATAGCATATAGTTAACATTTATATACGTTTTCAAAAAGCTATCACAACAAATTCCAATATTACATGTTATTAATGTCTTTGTCACTATAGTAAAATTGAAAGCAAATGTTGTAATGAAATATGACCACTGTAAAATATTGATTATTTCTAGAGTTTGAGCCAGGCAAATGAGATCTTTTAGGCAGACCTCTAGCCTTAGCTCTAATGTTTTATATCATTTTAAAATACTGATCTGAAGCAAATATGGATGATAGTAATTTTTGGTATATCAGTAGAAAAAAATTTGCTTACTGTTGTTTAACATTTTTACATTTGGAATGCATTACATTTATGAAGAAAACAAACTTTTATTTCTCTTTGAAATAGTTTATTCTTAAAAAAGGAAAGGAAAAAGTTAAATGAATTAAATGAGTTGAATTTCCTTTGTTAGATTCTCCTTAGAGAAAACTTGTCATAAGTCATCAGGTTTGGAAGGCAATTACATAACTGCTCTTGGTCCTTAACTTTGTAAACACCTAGGTCTTCCTATGCTTCTGTATTGTCCTCCTGTCCTTCATTTTCTTTTAATTTGCTCACCTGGCAGGTTTGGTTATATAACTTTTTAACAATTTTTCCCATTCCATTTTTTCTTTTTGTTCATTTCTTTTTATATTGTTCTTTGTCTTAGGTGATATCAACCTATTTATAGGTTAATTTCTGTCATTTTTTTATTATTTTATTTTCTTTCTCAATTTAGATTTCCTACTGTATCTGTAACATGATATTCTTACGTGTACTGAAGTTTTATTTTGTCATTTTATTATACTCATTATTTGACAGGCTCAATATTTTATCTTCAGTAATACCCCCATTGCTAATTTTATCTATTTCTTATAAATTCTTTTGTCATCGTTCTTTGTTATTATCAAGTATAAAAACCATTATGAAACAGGAGTAGTAATGGGGACTGTCCATGCCCTGAGGCATATTGGATGCATTTTCTTTCTGACTTACTTCACTCTGCATGACCTTCTCTAGGTCCATCCACCTCGCTACAAATAACTCAATTTAGTTTCTTTTTATGGCTGAGTAATATTCCATTGTATATATGTGCCACATCATCTTTATCCATTCATCTGTCAGTGGACACTTAGGTGACTTCCATGTCCTGGGTATTGCAAATAGAGCTGCAATGAACACTGTGGTACATGACTCTTTGAATTATGGTTTTCTCAGAGTATATGCCCAGTAGTGGGATTTCTGGGTCATATGGTAGTTCTATTTTTAGTTTTCTGAGGAACCTCCATACTGTTCTCCTTAGTGGATGTATCAATTTACATTACCACCAACAGTGCAAGAGGATTCCCCTTTCTCCGCACCCTCTCCAGCATTTATTGTTTGTAGATTTTTTGATGATGGCCGTTCTGACTGGTGTGAGGTGATGCCTCACTGTAATTTTGATTTGCATTTCTCTAATGATTAGTGATATTGAGCATCCTTTCATGTGTTTCTTGGCAATGTGTATATCTTCTTTGGAGAAATATCTATTTAGATCTTCTGCCCATTTTTTGGACTGGGTTGTTTGTTTTTTTGATATTGAGCTGCATGAGTTGCCTGTATATTTTGGAGATTAATCCTTTAAGACATACGATCTTAAACTGCAAAGAGCAAATGGTTTGACCTCTGATGTTGTAGACTTCCTGGAATGTAACCTTCAGTGACTTCAACTCTGTTCTGAAATGACTGGCTATAGTTCAAAATGCAAAAGACTTAACTTTTCCACAAAATGCAGTTTTACACTATTAATCTGCAAGAGGTCAGCCCCTTATATTTCAGAAATGTATTATGAAATTTTTCCACATAATGATCAAATTAACTTACATATATTACGGTTATGCTTTCAAACAGAGCAGAATAATACATTATGACAAAGGTAAAGGAAATAACAATAAAAACTGGATTTTACTGAATTCTGGCATGAATTCTCAAAGCAGTGAGTTTATTTGTCAAAGATTTTACTCTTCTATCTGTAAAATGAATAGCTTACTTCAGATTAGTGGTTTTTAAAACAGATTCTTAAGGCCTATTAGTAGATCATAAAATCAATCAGGTGGTTAAAATCAGCATGTAAGAATTTATAATAAAATGAAATAGAATAGAAGAAAGATTTTTTAGGGTATCATATATATAAGGATAAGTAAAGTGTTATGACAGTTTCCAATTCATGTAAGTGCGTTTGTTGGTGTGTGTTTTGGATCATAATTAAACATGCTTTTACTGTATATATATATATATTTACAATTATTTTTAGATCCTGCTGATCATTTCTTTTCTTTTTTTTTTTTTTACGTCTTTATTGGAGTATAATTGCTTCACAATGGTGTGTTAGTTTCTACTTTATAACAAAGTGAATCAGTTATACATATACATATGTTCCCATATCTCTTCCCTCTTGCGTCTCCCTTCCTCCCACCCTCCCTATCCCACCCCTCCAGGCGGTCACAAAGCACCGAGCTGATCTCCCTGTGCTATGTGGCTGATTCCCACTAGCTATCTACCTTACATTTGGTAGTGTATACATGTCCATGCCTCTCTCTCGCTTTCTCACAGCTTACCCTTCCTCCACCCCATATCCTCAAGTCCATTCTCTAGTAGGTCTGTGTCTTTATTCATTTCTTGCCCCTAGGTTCTTCATGACATTTTTTTTTCTTAAATTCCATATATATGTTTTAGCATATGGTATTTGTCTTTCTCTTTCTCACTTACTTCACTCTGTATGACAGACTCTAGGTCCATCCACCTCATTACAAATAGCTCAATTCGTTTCTTTTTATGGCTGAGTAATATTCCACTGTATATATGTGCCACATCTTCTTTATCCATTCATCCGATGTTGGACACTTAGGTTGTTTCCATCTCCGGGCTATTGTAAATAGAGCTGCAATGAACATTTTGGTACATGACTCTGTTTGAATTATGGTTTTCTCAGGGTATATGCCCAGTAGTGGGATTGCTGGGTCATATAGTAGTTCTATTTGTAGTTTTTTAAGGAACCTCCATACTCTTCTCCACAATGGCTGTATCAATTTACATTCCCACCAGCAGTGCAAGAGGGTTCCCTTTTCTCCACCCCTCTCCAGCATTTATTGTTTCTAGATTTTTTGATGATGGCCATTCTGACTGTTGTGAGATGATATCTCATTGTAGTTTTGATTTGCATTTCTCTAATGATTAGTGATGTTGAGCATTCTTCCATGTGTTTGTTGAAAATCTGTATATCTTCTTTGGAGAAATGTCTATTTAGGTCTTCTGCCCATTTTTGGATTCGGTTGTTTGCTTTTTCGTTATTGAGCTGAATGAACTGCTTATAAATTTTGGAGATTAATCCTTTGTCAGTTGCTTCATTTGCAAATATTCTCCCATTCTGAGGGTTGTCTTTTGGTCTTGTTTATGGTCTCCGTTGCTGTGCAAAAGCCTTGAAGTTTCATTAGGTCCCATCTGTTTATTTTTGTTTTTATTTCCACTTCTCTAGGAGGTGGGTCAAAAAGGATCTTGCTGTGATTTATGTCATAGAGGGTTCTGCCTATGTTTTCCTCTAAGAGTTTGATAGTTTCTGGCCTTACATTTAGGTCTTTAATCCATTTTGAGTTTATTTTTGTGTATGGTGTTAGGGAGTGATCTAATCTCATACTTTTATATGTACCTGTCCAGTTTGCCTAGCACCACTTATTGAAGAGGCTGTCCTTTCTCCACTGTACATTCCTGCCTCCTTTATCAAAGATAAGGTGACCATATGTACATGGGTTTATCTCTGGGCTTTCGATCCTGTTCCGTTGATCTATCCTTCTGTTTTTGTGCCAGTACCATACTCTCTGTAGCTTTGTAGTATAGTCTGAAGTCAGGGAGCCTGATTCCTCCAGCTCCGTTTTTTGTTCTCAAGATTGCTTTGGCTATTCGGGGTCTTTTGTGTTTCCATACAAATTGTGAAATTATTTGTTCTAGTTCTGTGAAAAATGCCAGTGGTAGTTTGATAGGGATTGCATTGAATCTGTAGATTGCTTTGGGTAGTAGAGTCATTTTCACAATGTTGATTCTTCCAATCCAAGAACATGGTATGTCTCTCCATCTATTTGTATCATCTTTAATTTCTTTCATCTGTGTCTTATAATTTTCTGCATACAGGTCTTTTATCTCCTTAGTTAGGTTTATTCCTAGATATTTTATTCTTTTTGTTGCAATGGTAAATGGGAGTGTTTTCTTGATTTCACTTTCAGATTTTTCATCATTAGTGTATAGCAATGCCAGAGATTTCTCTGCATTATTTTTGTATCCTGCTACTTTACCAAATTCATTGATTAGCTCTAGCAGTTTTCTGGTAGCATCTTTAGGATTCTCTATGTATAGTATCATGTCATCTGCAAACAGTGACAGCTTTACTTCTTCTTTTCCGATTTGGATTCCTTTTATTTCCTTTTCTTCTCTGATTGCTGTGGCTAAAACTTCCAAAACTATGTTGAATAAGAATGGTGAGAGTGGGCAACCTTGTCTTCTTCCTGAACTTAGTGAAAGTGCTTTCAGTTTTTCACCATGGAGGACGATGTTTGCTGTGGGTTTGTCATATATGGCCTATATTATGTTGAGGAAAGTTCCCTCTGTGCCTACGTTCTGCAGGGTTTTTATCATAAATGGGTGTTGAATTTTGTCCAAAGCTTTCTCTGCATCTATTGAGATGATCATATGGTTTTTCTCCTTCAATTTGTTAACATGGTGTATCACGTTGATTGATTTGCGTATATTGAAGAATACTTGCATTTCTGGAATACACCCCACTTGATCATGGTATATGATCTGTTTAATGTGTTGTTCAATTCTGTTTGCTAGTATTTTCTTGAGGATTTTTGCATCTTTGTTCGTCAGTGATATTGGCCTGTAGTTTTCTTTCTTTGTGACGTCGTGTCTGGTTTTGATATCAGGGTGATGGTGGCCTCCTAGAATGAGCTTGGGAGTGTTCCTCCCTCTGCTATATTTTGGAAGAGTTTGAGAAGGATAGGTGTTAGCTCTTCTCTAAATGTTTGATAGAATTCTCCTGTGAAGCCATCTGGTCCTGGGCTTTTGTTTGTTGGAAGATTTTTAATCCAGTTTCAATTGCAGTGCTTGTGATCGGTCTGTTCATATTTTCTATTTCTTCCTGATTCAGTCTTGGCAGGTTGTGCATTTCTAAGAATTTGTCCATTTTTTCCAGGTTGACCATTTTATTGGCATAGAGTTGCTTGTAGTAATCTCTCATGATCTTTTGTATTTCTGCAGTGTCAGTTGTTACTTCTCCTTTTTCATTTCTAATTCTATTTATTTGAGTCTTCTTCCTTTTTTCTTGATGAGTCTGGCTAATGGTTTATCAATTTTGTTTATCTTCTCAAAGAACCAGCTTTTAGTTTTATTGATCTTTGCTATCGTTTCCTTTATTTCTTTTTCATTTATTTCTGATCTGATTTTTGATTTCTTTCCTTCTGCTTACTTTGGGGATTTTTGTTCTTCTTTCTCTAATTGCTTTAGGTGCAAGGTTAGGTTCTATTTTCGAGATGCTTCCTGTTTCCTAAGGTAGGATTGTATTGCTATAAACTTCCCTCTTATAACTGCTTTTGCTGAATCCCGTAGATTTTGGGTCATCCTGTCTCCATTGTCATTTGTTTGTAGGTATTTCTTGATTTCCTCTTTGATTTCTTTAGTGATCACTTCGTTATTAAATAGTGTATTGTTTAGCCTCCATGTGTTTTTTTTTTGTACAGATCTTTTCCTATAATTGATATCTGGTCTCATAGCGTTGTGGTCGGAAAAGATACTTGATACAATTTCAATTTTCTTAAATTTACCAAGGCTTGATTTGTGACCCAAGATATGATCTATCCTGGAGAATGTTCCATGAGCACTTGAGAAAAATATGTATTCTGTTGTTTTTGGATGGAATGTCCTATAAATATCAATTAAGTCCATCTAGTTTAAAGTATCATTTAAAGCTTGTGTTTTCTTATTGATTTTCATTTTGGATGATCTGTCCATTGGTAAAATTGGGGTGTTAAAGTTCCCTAATATGAATGTGTTACTGTCAATTTCCCCTTTTATGGCTGTTAGTATTTGCCTTATGTATTGAGGTGCTCCTATGTTGGGTGCATAAATATTTACAATTGTTATATCTTCTTCTTGGATTGATCCCTTGATCATTATGTAGTGTCCTTCTTTGTCTCTTCTAATAGTCTTTATTTTAAAGTCTATTTTGTCTGATATGAGAATTGCTACTCCAACTTTCTTTTGGTTTCTATTTGCATGAAATGTCTTTTTCCATCCCCTTATTTTCAGTCTGTATGTGTCTCTAGGTCTGAAGTAGGTCTCTTGTAGACAGTAAATATATCAGTCTTGTTTTTGTATCCATTCAGCCAATCTGTGTCTTTTGGTGGGAGCATTTAGTCCATTTACATTTAAGGCAATTATCGATATGTATGTTCCTATTCCCGTTTTCTTAATTGTTTTGGGTTCATTATTGTAGGTCTTTTCCTTCTCTTGTGTTTCTTGCCTAGAGAAGTTCCTTTAGCAGTTGTTGTAAAGCTGGTTTGGTGGTGCTGAACTCTCTCAGCTTTTGTTTGTCTGTAAGGGTTTAAATTTCTCCATCAAATCTAAATGAGATCCTTGCTGGGTAGAGTCATCTTGGTTGCAGGTTTTTCTCCTTCATCACTTTAAATATGTCCTGCCACTCCCTTCTGGCTTGCAGAGTTTCTGCTGTAAGATCAGCTGTTAACCTTATGGGGATTCCCTTGTGTGTTATTTGTTGCTTTTCCCTTGCTGCTTTTAATATGTTTTCTTTGTATTTAATTTTTGACAGTTTAATATGTGTCTTTGCATACTTCTCCTTGTATTTATCCTGTATGGGACTCTCTGTGCTTCCTGGACTTGATTAACTATTTCCTTCCCCGTATTAGGGAAGTTTTCATCTATAATCTCTTCAAATATTTTCTCATTCCCTTTCTTTTTCTCTTCTTCTTCTGGAACCCCTATAATTCGAATGTTGATGCATTTAATGTTGTCCCAGAGGTCTCTGAGACTGTCCTCAGTTCTTTTCATTCTTTTTTCTTTATTCTGCTCTGCTGTAGTTATTTCCACTTTTTATCTTCCAGGTCACTTATACGTTCTTCTGCCTCAGTTATTCTGCTACTGATCCCTTTTAGAGTATTTTTAATTTCATTTATTGTGTTGTTCATCGTTGTTTGTTTCATCTTTAGTTCTTCTAGGTCCTTGTTAACTGTTTCTTGCATTTTGTCTATTCTATTTCCAAGATTTTGGATCATCTTTACTATCATTATTCTGAATTCTTTTTCAGGTAGACTGCCTATTTCCTCTTCATTTGTTAGGTCTGGTGGGTTTTTATCTTGCTCCTTCATCTGCTGTGTGTTTTTCTGTCTTCTCATTTTGCTTATCTTACTGTGTTTGGGGTCTCCTTTTTGCAGGCTGCAGGTTCGTAGTTCCCATTGTTTTTGGTGTCTGTCCCCAGTGGCTAAAGTTGCTTCAGTGGGTTGTGTTGGCTTCCTGGCGGAGGGGACTAGTGCCTGTGTTCTGGTGGATGAAGCTGGATCTTTTCTTTCTGGTGGGCAGGTCCATGTCTGGTGGTGTGTTTTGGGGTGTCTGTGGAGTTGTTACGATTTTAGGCAGCCTCTCTGCTAATGGGTGGGGTTGTATTCCTGTCTTTATAGTTGTTTGGCATAGGATGTCCAGCACTGTAGCTTGCTGGTCGTTGAGTGAAGCTGGGTGCTGGTGTTGAGATGGAGATCTCTGTGAGATTTTCGCTGTTTGATATTATGTGGAGCTGGGAGGTCTCTTGTGGACCAGTGTCCTGAAGTTGGCTCTCCCACCTCAGAGGCATAGCACTGACTCCTGGCTGCAGCGCCATGAGCCTTTCATCCACATGGCTCAGAATAAAAGGGAGAAAAGGTAGAAATAAAGTATTAGTAGTAGTAGAAAGAAAGAAAAAAAGAAAGAAAGAAAAAGAAAGAAAGAAAGAGAAAGAAAGAAAGGGAGGGAGGGCGGGAGGGAGGAAGGAGGGAAGGAAGGAAAAAAAGAAAGAAGATAAATTAAGATAAAATAAAGTTATTAAAATAAAAAATAATTATTAAGAAAAAAATTTTAAAAAGAAAAGAAAACAAAACAAAACGGACAGATAGAACCCTAGGACAAATGGTGGAAGCAAAGCTATATAGACAAAATCTCTCACAGAAGCATACACATACCCACTCACAAAAAGAGGAAAAGGGGGAAAAAATCATAAATCTTGCTCTCAAAGTCCACCTTCTTAATTTGGGATGATTCGTTGTCTATTCATGTATTCCACAGATGCAGGGTACATCAAGTTGATTGTGGAGCTTTAACCCGCTGCTCTGAGGCTGCTGGGAGAGATTTCCCTTTCTCTTCTTTGTCCTCACAGCTACCAGGGGCTCAGCTTTGGATTTGGCCCCGCCTCTGCGTGTACGTCGCCGGAGGGCGTCTGTTCTTCGCTCAGACAGGACGGGGTTAAAGGAGCCGCTGATTCAGGGGCTCTGGCTCACTCAGGCTGGGGGCAAGCCTGTGGCGGCAGAGGCCAGCGTGACATTGCACCACCCTGAGGCGTGCCGTGCGTTCTCCCTGGGGAGTTGTACCTGGATCCCGGGACTCTGGCAGTGGCGGGCTGCACAGGCTCCCCGGAAGGGGGGTATGGATAGTGACCTGTGCTCGCACACAGGCTTCTTGGTGGCGGCAGCAGCAGCCTTAGCATCTCATGCCCGTCTCTTGGGTCCGCGTTTTTAGCTGAGGCTCGCGCCTGTCTCTGGAGCTCCTTTAAGCAGCGCTCTTAATCCCCTCTCCTCGTGCACCAGGAAACAAAGAGGGAAGAAAATGTCTCTTGCCCCTTCAGCAGGTCCAGACTTTTCCCTGGACTCCCTCCCAGCTAGCCGTGGCGCACTAACCCCCTGCAGGCTGTGTTCACGCCGCCAACCCCAGTCCTTTCCCAGCGCTCCGACCGAAGCCTGAGCCTCAACTCTAGGCTCCGCCCGCCCCGGCGGGTGAGCAGACAAGCCTTTCGGACTGGTGAGTGCTGGTCGGCACCGATCCTCTCTGCGGGAATCTCTCCACTTTGCCCTCCACACCCCTGTTGCTGTGCTCTTCTCTGAGGCTCCGAAGCTTCCCCCTCCGCCACCCGCAGTCTCTGCCCGCGAAGGGGCTTCCTAGTGTGTGGAAACCTTTCCTCCTTCACAGCCCCCTCCCACTGGTGCGGGTCCCTTCCCTATTCTTTTGTCTCTGTTTTTTCTTTTTCCTTTTGCCCTACCCAGGTACGTGGGGGGTTTCTCGCCTTTTGGGAGGTCTGAGGTCTTCTGCCAGCGTTCAGTAGGTGTTCTGTAGGAGTTGTTCCGTGTATAGATGTATTTCTGGTGTATCTGTGGGGAGGAAAGTGATCTCCGCGTCTTACTCTTCCACCATCTTCCCGGAAGCCTCTCTGTATATCTTGATTTTAGGAAAAAGGAGGCGCTCAACCCGCTACCCTCCAAATATGACCAATTCTGATTTGAATATTCTAGCTGTTTCAGTCAACCAAATTCATTCTTGCCTTATTTATTTTATGAAAAATATAGAAATACCTTGTTTAGAAATCTATATTTTAACTAATTTGTTGGCAGAAAATAAAATTTAATTTGAATATATTACCTGATTGACTTCCCACTTATTAAATACCTTTTAATGTTATACAAGCCACTCTGCTCATATGTCAATTTGCTTTATCATTAAGTATTTTATACTTACACATATATATACAAAAATATGACATACCAAATAGAAAAACAGAAAGTGATTAAATCTTTGAGAAAAATCCTTGCTTTGTAAAAATCCTGATGGAGTTTCATAAAATGTGACCAGTTCTCAGACTCAAGAGTAATTTTTTATTTACTATTCATGGTCAGATAATTTAATCTAGCTACTTGTATATATTAGTAAAGGGGATGGTGGCAATACTATGTTAAGCTTTTCAGGAAAAAAATTGTTTTCACTTCCTTGGAACAAAAAGCATGAAGATAATCTTTTGTAATTTTCTATTTTACTTAGCCTAAGAATATTTGTTACAAATGATTGAACCACACCTTCACATTGATTTTTAAATATATTTTTAATTTTTTATTGAAGCATAGTTGATTTACAATGTTGAATTAGTTCCAGGTGTAGGGCAGAGTGATATAGTTTTATATATATATATATATATATATATATATAATTTTTCAGATTATTTTCTATTATAGGTTATTATAAATCCTTGTTGTTTATCTATTTTATATATAGTAGTATGTATCTGTTAATCCCACACTCCTAATTTATCCCTCCTGCCCCCCTTCCCATTTGGTAACCATAAGTTTGTTTTCTGTGCCTATGGGTTTGTTTTGTAAATAAATTCATTTGTATTATTTTCTAGATTCCACATATGAGTGATATGTATTTGTCTTTCTCTGTCCGACTTACTTCACTTAGTATAATATTCTCTAGGTCCATCCATGTTGCTACAAATGGCAATATTTCATTCTTGTATATGACTGAGTAATAATCCATTGCGTGTGTGTGTGTGTGTGTGTGTGTGTGTACACCACATCTTCTTTACTCATTCATCTGTTGATGGATACTTAGGTTGCTTCCATGTCTTGGCCATTGTAAATAGTGCTGCTATGAACATTGGGGTGCATGTATCTTTTTGAATTAGTGTTTTTGTCTTTCCCAGATATATGCCCAGGAGTGGGGTTGCTGCATCATATGGTAACCCAATTTTATTTTTTTAAGGAACCTCCTTACTGTTCTGCATAGTGGCTGTGCCAGTTTACATTCCTACCAAGAGTTTAGGAGGGTTCCCTTTTCTCCACACCGTCTCCAGAATTTATTATCTTTAGACTCTTTGATGATGACCGTTCTTACCAGTATGAGGTGATACCTCGTTGCAGTTCTGCATTTCTTTAATAATTAGCAATGTTAAGCATCTTTTTGTGTGCCTATTGGCCATCTGTATGTCTTCTTTGGAGAAATACCTATTTAGGTCTTCTGCCCAGTTTTTGACTGGATTGTTTGCTTTTTCAATATTGAGTTGTATTAGCTGTACAATATATTTTCGAAATTAAGCCCCAGTTGGTCACATCATTCGCACATATTTTTTCTCATTCTGTAGGTTGTCTTTTTGTTTTGTTTATGGTTTCCTTTGCTGTGCAAAAGCTTTTAAGTTTAGTTATGTCCCATTTGTTTATTTTTGCTTTTATTTCTTTTGACTTAGGAGACTGATCCAAGAAAATGTTGCTACAATTTATGTTAAAGAGTGCTCTGCCTATGTTCTCTTTTAGGAGTTTTACTGTGTCATGTTTTATATTTAGGTCTTTAAACCATTTTCAGTTTATTTTTGTATATGGTATGAGGGAGTGTTCTAATTTCATTGATTTACATGAGGCTCTGCAGCTTTGCCCATACCACTTGCTGAAGATCCTCTCTTTTCCCCATTGTATATTCTTGCCTCCTTTGTTGAAGATTAATTGATCATAGATGCATGGGTTTATTTCTGGGCTCTCTATTCTGTTCCATTGATCTATATGTCTGTTTTTGTGCCAATACCATGCTGTTTTTATTGCTGTAGCTTTGTGGTATGGTCTGCAGTCTGGGAGCATTATGCTTCCAGCTTTTTTCTTTTTCCTCAGGATTGCTTTGAAAATTCTTTGTCTTCTGTGGTTCTATATAAATTTCAGGATTATTTGTTCTAGTTCTGTGAAAAATGTCAGTAATATGATAGGAATTGCATTAAATCTGTAGATTTCTTTGGGTAATATGGCCATTTTAACAATATTTTAATATTATTTTTTACTATTCTAAGAAATAATAATTGTGAAAATTTATTTTATTTTTATAGATCAAAACAAAATTTAATTTTGTCACAGGAGAAGATCTATAATTATTGAACACTAAACAATATAAAAAACTGATGCTTTAGATCATTAGCCATCAAGATCACTTTGAATTTTTAGATATTTTTTTTCAGAACATTCTGATATTCCATTCCTGGGATACTAATTTTTTGTTTGTTGTATTTACTGAAACTTTCAGCTGTTGATTGCTTTTCCCGTTTAAACTTTAATATTGTTATTGTGAGGTCATATTTATTTTTCTTTTAATACAAGTGTATGTTGCCCAGAAATAAAAAGTGCACTTCCTTTGTTTGCCTTGACTCTGAAGGAGTCAGTGACCCCGACTTCACTTACATTTTACTTTTTAATCTTACAATTCCTTCTACATATTAATAGGTTCTACTTGATTCCTCAGAGATGATTTTTGTGACTCAAAGATATAAGGATTTGTGTTGATTCCCAAGAAAGGGAATAATATTTCCAGTCCCTATTCACAGGTGCTCCAGCTCTTTGGAGCTGCAAGTTTTATCTTAGGAATTCCTTTCTGGTGTTTTGCTTTCTAGGGATCTAGGGTCTATAGCTAAGTCCAAAACCCCTGAGGGCCATTGGCATTACCTGCTCACTTCCTGAACTGGTTTTGATTTTGCTCTTTGTTTCCAGCACTTGGAATTTCAATTTATTTTAAGGAAGTTATTTATTTTGAAAATTGTTGTATTATTCAGAATTTCTATGTTTGTACAGTTGGGCTACTTGCCACATCAGCTCAGGTTACTTGAGGACAAAGTCAAACCATAGCATTTTTCAGATGGAAGTTTGAGCACACATATCCACTTATTGAAAGTATAGGTGATGCACTTCCAGTTCAAGAAGAATTAATCCTATTGGTTATCCCTCTTCCAACATAAATCTTATAAAATATATTGTTTACAGTTATCAGTTATAACTGATAACACTGTATTATAAAATTGAAATTTGTTAAGAGAGTAGAACTTAAATTGTCCTTACCAAAAATAAAAGATATATTAAAAAAAAAAAAAGAATGTGTTGTTTAAAAGGCATAATCCTCAATTGGAAAGGGCACAACCAGTCCCAAGCCAGATAAACAGAAACCACTCTTATACATATCATAGCAAAATTTTAGAACCCTGTAGTAAAAGAGAAAAATTATGAAAGCTTCCTAATGAGAAGTAACAGACTATTTAAATAACAGAAATCATATTGACCTTAACTTTCCTATTTGTTACATTGAATTTAAGAAGACATTGTCTTCAAATTACTGTCATAAAAAAATTTAACTTAAAATTTTATACATTTATAGAAATAATGGTAACTAAACTATCATTAATAGTGAGGGAGAAAATACAGGTCTTTTTCAAAATACAAAGAAAATGGATATTTAAATATTACTAAAGGATGCAGTTTAGCAAGAAATATGTATCTAGTGGAAAATGGAATACAATAAACAATGAGAGGGGGAAAATGACCTCCTATTACATCTTTTTTTTTATGATTCTTTTTTTTATTGCTTTACAATGGTGTGTTAGTTTCTGCTTTATAGCAAAGTGAATCAGTTATACATATACATATGTTCCCATATCTCTTCCCTCTTGCGTCTCCCTCCCTCCCACCCTCCCTATCCCACCCCTCCAGGCGGTCACAAAGCACTGAGCTGATCTCCCTGTGCTATGTGGCGGCTTCCCACTAGCTATCTACCTTACGTTTGGTAGTGTATATATGTCCATGCCGCTCTCTCGCTTTCTCACAGCTTACCCTTCCCCCTCCCCATATCCTCAAGTCCATTCTCTAGTAGGTCTGTGTCTCTATTCCTGTCTTACCCCTAGGTTCTTCATGACATTATTTTTTCCTTAAATTCCGTATATATGTGTTAGCATACGGTATTTGTCTTTCTCTTTCTGACTTACTTCACTCTGTATGACAGACTCTAGGTCTATCCACCTCATTACAAATAGCTCAATTTTGTTTCTTTTTATGGCTGAGTAATATTCCATTGTATATATGTGCCACATCTTCTTTATCCATTCATCCGTTGATGAACACTTAGGTTGTTTCCATCTCCGGGCTATTGTAAATAGAGCTGCAATGAACATTTTGGTACATGACTCTTTTTGAATTATGGTTTTCCTATTACATCTTAAGGTAATCATAAAAAATAAATAGAAATTTGAAGCTAAAATCTCAAATGTTAAAAAAAAAAAAAAAAAACCATGATGAGCTTATTTTTTTCACCCAGATAGAAAATATGTTGGTCAGAATGAGGTTCCACTGCATATAAGAATAAGTAATTTTAAAAGACAGCTTATGTTTTCTCATATTAAAAAAATCTTGAGGTTGGTAATCGAGTGCTAATATGGTGACTCCACCATTATTTATGTAACATTTATATTAAACATTTGTTTAATATTTAAACATATTTCTCTATCAACATGGTGAACTAATCAGCAACTATAACATTTCCTTCCAAATAAAAATACTTTTTGCAAGCTGTCACTTTCTCTGTTTCCTTCCAATATCCCATATTTTGTTGAATTCTTCTGGAGTTTTAATTTCTGGTCTTTATTATATTTTCAATATGCTTCTACTTTTATAGATGTAAATTTTATTGATTGTCATAAGGTTTACACTCACAATCTCAGCCATTATGTATATTCAACTCTAATTTTTTCTGGCTTCTTTGCTCAACACTGCATTTTTGTGTTTTATGAGTTCAGTAGCTCTTGACCTCAATTAAAACCTCCAAGTTGGAATACGTTATTTTCTTCCTCCCAAAAGTGAATAATATTTTTGAAGTCTATAAAGTTTTACTTTTACAATTTTCTTTTGGAATTTAAAAATATTTCTCCATTTTTTTCAAACATCCTGAGTTACAAAACAAAAATCTGATGCTAGTCTAATTCTAATCCCTTTGACAACAGTCACCTTTTGTTTGCCTGCTTTCTTCATAGGAAGCTACTATGAAGCATTTTAACTTTGGAATTCTTAAATGTCTGCACTAGGTCTGTAGATCTCCTTCAGCACCACCACTAACATCCCTGCTTGAGGGTTTTTTCAGCTCAGGAAAATTTATTTTTTATTCCCTCTTCTCCATTTCCTTTATTCACTTTTTCTACAGTTATGTTGTTCAGATTTTTTGCTTTTTGTCTATTTACTTTTAAAATCTCACCTATTATGTTTTTAATTTTCAATGTTCTAATTATTTTTTGTATAATAGTAACTTTTACTTTTGTCCGTATGACAACCTTTCAATAATCTCAATGGATTTGAATTGCATACATATATCTTTTATTTCCTTAATATACACTCATTCCACATATTAATTTTTCTCTTTTCTGTGATTGGTTATCTCTCCTTTTCATGATGCTGATTTCCTCAAAAACTTGGTGATTCTTTGTTGTAGTGCCATGTTTAAAAGTAAAGGTCTGTATTGATCAATATTGGTAGTTTGAGGATATTTCCCCAAGCTCACATGAAATTCCCTGGTTCAGTCTTAGTGAGGGCTACATCTGTAATAGATATCCTGGTCCCCATTCTAGTGGTTGCAAAGTTGGGGGGCAAGTGCATAATATGTGGCCAAAGGAAAAGTCTTGAGGGTGTCAGATTAGCTGGTGTGGGGAGTGAAGAAACTCTCAGTCTTTTGTATTGGCTGCTATTTAACTCTGGACCTAACATTTCTCTACTCAGCAGATCCTCAGAAAGTAATCAGGGTCAGGATTTCCTCTTTCATTTGAAAAGCTGGCTGTGCTTGATGTTTTAACGTCTAGATGCACATAGGAGAAATCTGTTTTATATGCATAGCCCTTTAATTCTTTAACTGATGACTCTGTTTCCTCTACCATGCCCTGCTACCTTTAATCCTGAAGATATCCTGTTTTTCTTCTGAGAGTACTCATTATTTTACTTTATTGTATTTATTTTAATTCCCATTTTATTTCTATCATGTTGGAGCCTCCTCAGTTCCATAGGCTTTTGAATAAATCTAATTAACTGTCATAGGTTCCAGGAATTCCTCATGGTTCTGACCAGCTATGGCATTCTTCATGGTTTTTCCACGTTATGAATTTGCTCCCTTATTTTATTTGTTATTTTGATTGTTCTAAAGAATATTTTAGAATAAAGAAGAAGTAGAAGGGTTTACAGTTAGCAGTTCAAATCAGAAACCCCTACCACTTTATTGTTGCCTCCCTGTGCTTTAATTAAGAGAACAAATATGTGGGTCGGAGGAAGGCATATAGAAAAGTAAGGACTTTGGAGTTAGGCATGGGTCCTAATGTTGTTCTACATCTTGCTGCGTGACCATGAGTAGATCATTTAAACTCTACCACACTGCTTCCCTTCACCTAAAATGAAGATATTACTATTTTAGAGGTAGGCTTTATGAGATGATTATATAAGATAAATGTATAATTTAACCATCATAGTCTTTGATAAAAAGGAATATGAGAGTACTGGTTTCACATACCATGAAAACTTTGGCTTTTATTGCTTTTTACCTTTGCAAGTTAATAGGTGAACAATGCTAACATATTTTAATGTTTCTTTTTTTAGCAAATAATTGGCTCTTTTTAAATTTATTTTGCAAACTGGCAAACATATCCTTAGCATTATTTTCTAAGGCCATTATCCATTAACATGTGAAAAAAATACCCACTTTTCACTGCCGTCTGATTGATTTTGGTATTTTGGACACAATTTTTTAAATTGTGTGTCTTCAAATCTATAAAATATTTTATTTATAGTTTCTTTCCTTTTATGTCAGAAAGTCTGTAACTACTTTGATAGTAAATGAGTAAAAACTATGTTTCTTCTGCATATTTTGTGGATTAATTTTTTATATGTCTACATTAAAAAAATAATTAGTAAACCCAGAAAATGCATTGTATGGTGTGAATAAGATATCACTTTATTTTACCTAATAATTAACTCATTTTCTCAACCATTGATTGAAAATATAGTCTAGACTTATTCACTTATTTGAAGTAATATCTTTAATATTTACTACCTTTTAATATATTAGGCATTTGGGGAGGATATTCTTTTTTATTGCAATTATCTATAGTTCTATCCTTACACTGATGATCTGTTCCTTAAGTTATTATGGCTATATAAAATAATGAAAATCCATACATAAAATGTTCTTTTTCAGCATTTTATTTTTTGCTACTTTCACCTCTTTGTATGATGTATCCTACTTAATTCTGTCATATCTCAAGCTTGTTTTCAGTTGATCCTCTTGAGTTTTCTAAGTAAACAATTATCTGTGTATTGATAATACTGTATTTTTTCCCTATCGTATACAAAATCTCTCTTTTTATTATTTCCTCCATAGTCATCATGATACGGGTTTTAATGTTTTCTAGATACTGGTTTCAGTGGGAAGATATCTTTTCATTCATTATTAAATACAAAGTTGGGTCTTTTGAGGATATTCTTCATTTTGTTTAAGATCTTTCCATCCCTGGTTCAATACAATTTATTTAATTTGTTTTTGTTTTGTTTTTTAATCAGGAAGTTTGTTCAGGCGCTATAAAGATCATTATTTCTCTCATGAAGTATAGATATATAAATTACATTACTGTCTTTCTTAATAAAAATTATTTTTCAAAAGTTTAATAAACTACTTCGGTCATGGTTCACTATAAATTTAATTTATTGCTGATTTTATTTAGCTTATTCTTACATTAAGATATGTTTATAAAATGAAAACCATGAGAATGGTAATTCTTTATTTGCAAATTTGTACAATTTTACCTATATTTAATTTCACAATTTTACTAATTTGAGGAAAATGTTCATCTATTATTGTCTGGAATAATACGTATGTCAGAGGAATTATGAGTTTCATGAAAGTCTTAGGGCCTTCACTTCTAAAATTATTAAACTTTATAACTATTACTTAAATAATAATTTATTAGTTATTATTATCCTATAAAATATTTCAAAGAACTTTTGTATGCTAGTAGAGCTTTTTATTTTTGCTTGGTGTATATCTTAACTTTTTCAAATTAGAATCAATTTTTTATTTTATGTATCCTGCATCTATATATGTTCATATATATATAAAACACTTATACATAATTGTTACTTTTTCCCAAAATAATAACTTTATGGAATGATGAACAATGTAGCATGCATTCATATTTCCCTTTTAGTTTTGCTAGGGAATATATTTTATTAATCTTAAGAACACTAATCAGCTTTTATTGCTGACTCTTCCTGTCAGTTGAGGACACAACTCTTAATAACCAATTTCATTTTTCTCTTTCACTGACTTTACCTTAGTTCATCTACCTACTATTAAATTATTTATATCCCTCATTTCTACTTTTCAAAGGATTTAATTAAAATGTCTCTGTATTCATTAAGTTTTTTCTTAGTAATCATCATATGGATAACTTTTGAGTTAATGACCCTTTGGTAATTTGGAATATTTTAGAATATTTAGCACAGTTTTTCTTAATAGCAAAGAATTAAAATGAATGAAACTGTTGAACTTTTGGCCAATAACCAATGATCAGTTTTAATATACATTACATGACTCACTATGTTGCTACCTCACTAATGGATATCATGTCTTTTCTCACTGGATTTTATTGCTACAGCTCTATATTCTTGTGTAATGTTTATAATTACTGAGTTACAGACAAAATAATTTTGAATAACTTAAAATAAGCCTTTTTCAATATTCTTATTAATCTGTTGAATTAGGGGGCATATTGATTTTAAAATACTATATAGGGCTGTGTAGATAACTTTTTAATTACTAACTGGGAAAACTTAGTTTCCCAATTGTAGTTTAAGTTCTGTGCTTTTGGAAGTTTTCTTTTCCTTTCACTTAGTTTTTCAAAGTCAACTTTTGCCTTTTGCAACAACTGTTATGCCCCATTTAAAAATAAATGACCCTCTATAAGAAATAATTTTTGCTAGTTTTACAGGAAAAATCAATATGGTACATAACTTTTTCCTGGCTTAGTAGCTAATCTGAGAAAATAAAGGACCATACACTTCAACTGATGGATGCCCCAGACGATCTTAAGTACAAACTTCAAACACAGATATTTTATCATATAAGTTATTTGATTTCCCATAAAAAGTTTACACTTAAACTTGTATCTCTTTTAATGATTGCTTAAACTTGTATCTCTTTTAATGATTGTCTTATGCAGCACTATGCAAAATTTGGGAGGCTTTCTAAAATACGGAATTTAGACTGAAATAATTATCAGCACCATGCACAAGTGGGTCAAGCTTGGAAGAGAAAAATTGCACTGCCAGCTTTGAGTAAGACCCAAGAGTCAGGCACAAAGCACATGATGTGGATCAGCCTTGTCTGATTATTTTCAATGAAGTTCCTCAGCTATTGTGACCTAAATCTCCATTTAGGTTGCTTGTTTTCTTTGGTTCATTATTTTAAATATGCTGAGTTCTTTTAAAGATAAGTCCTACACAAACATTAAAATATCTTTGAGAGTCTGTCTTATCTCTGGTAGCTCCCTTGTGCCGCTTCTATACAGAGGGCAAACATATTAGCTAATCTTCTTTATGTCTTGAATAAAGAAAGTCTAGAATGCCACTTGTAGAGCCATGCTAGACTGATTAAACACATGTCCTTGGATTTTAGAACTAGTTCTCCAAGAAATTATTTCCAGTTGCTGGCGGGCAGTAGAGATTCAAGGTCAAGGTTACCACAGATTGTGCTCCTAACCAAAAAAATGATTTCTATTTCTCTCTTCTTTCTTTTCCCTTCTCTTTTCTCTCAAACAGTGCAACTGAGGACGTTGGAAATTTAGCTAAAGGCCAAAGCCTAGAGGAGAAGAGAAATAAAAAGCAGTAAAAATATATATGTTCCTGTATCTTTTAAAAATTGAACTCGTTATAAAAACTCTCGATAAAAAATATTACAAAGCCATATGATTTCATTGGTGAATTCTTTCAAACATCTAAGAAACAGTGCCAATCTCACAAAATCTCTTACAAAAATACAAAATAAGGAAGTATTTTTCAACCTGTTTTTATGAATCCAACACAAACATGACACTAAAATGTGGCAAAAATATTACAAGATAAGAAAATCAGAGACCAGCATCCCTCTTGTACATGGATATAAAAATGTTAAACAGTGTATTAGCAAATGGAACCCAGAAACACATAAAAATATAAAACATAATGACCAAGTAGATTTACCCTAGGAATGCAAGGTTAGTTTAACATTAAAATTTAACATTATAGATGCGTAACAAGATTGTTTTCCAAATATAGAAGGTAACTTCTTCAGAAAACATAGAGTCAACAACTTAATGGTGAAATATTGAATCTTTATCCCTTACAGGAACAAAACAAGGATATCCACTGTCATCATTTCTAATCAGCATCATAATGGAGGCTCTAGCCAGTACAATAAGCATGAAAATGAAATAGAGTTATGAATATTAAGGAGGAAGAAGTAAAATTGTCTTCATTCACATATAACAGCATTGTTTATGTAGAAAATCCTAACAAATCCAAAAAAAATTTTCTACTAGAACTCATAAGTGAATTTAGCAATGTAGTAGTAGCCTACCTGTACCTTTCTGTTTAAAAGTGGATTCAGTGCATGACCAAGCCATTGGCACTCTAATCTCACTTACCATACTCATTGTATTTTTTTTAACACCTTTATTGGAGTATAATTGCTTTACAATGGTGTGTTAGTTTCTGCTTTATAACATAGTGAATCAGCTATACATTTACATATATCCCCATATCTCCTCCCTCTTGCGTCTCCCTCCCACACTCCCTATCCCACCCCTCTAGGTGGACAGAAAGCACTGAGTTGATCTCCCTGTGGTATGCAGCTGCTTCCCACTAGCTATCTATTTTACATTTGGTAGTATATATAAGTCCATGCCACTCTCACTTCATCCCAGCTTACCTTTCCCCCTCCCCATGTCCTCAAGTCCAGTCTCTATGTCTGAGTCTTTATTCCTGTCCTACCCCTAGGTTCTTCATTGTATTTTATTGTTTGCCTCCTTTTGTGAAAATACAGAATTTCACAAGGGCTGAGATCTTTTATCTGTTTGTTTCACCAAAGTATCACCAGTGCAAAGAATAGTGCCTGATAAGTGGTAAACACAATAAATATGTGTTGAATTTTAAATGGTTTTTATTTACAATTAAAATAAAGCATGATAATGGAAAGGAATAATTTCACAAAAGGAATTAAACTAGTGAATGAATCATACCAACTCCAGTTATCTTGTTCTTCTTTTACTATGAATCAGTTTTACAATGCTTCAAAGTTAGCTGTAGATGTTACCTTGAATCTGGCCTACATGGTTATAGCTTCCTTGAGCCTTTTTCTTCACTTTGAATACGGAGTACTTGTATTGTTTCACAAGAGTTCTGGACAGTTGTCTCAGAGGAAAAAAAAAAAAAAACTCAAAACAAAATCTAGTCATAGTTTCTTCATAAAATAAGCCGTCTTGTATTTTAGTGCCTATACAATTTCAATTAGTTTTACCCGTATTTTCTCATTGATTTATTTTGCAGTTTATCAAGACTCCTTAAGGGTCATTTAGTTAAAAATCTTTTTAAAGAATTAATACTCAAATGGCTATCATTTCCTGAATGGTCATGGATGTACTGAATTGTTTAAATAGAAGGCCTTGGTCATTTCTGAGAATATATTTAAAAGAGAATGTCTATGTGTAGCCATATGTAAAAATACAGCCATGTAGAAGGAAATGCATGCACATAGTTAAATTACTTTCACTTTCAGGTCAAGCTCTCAAAAGAATCCACTTGTTTCCCATAAAGATTTATGTAACTTATTTAATCCAACTCTTGTTTGTTAACCTTAAAGATTGCTTATAAATGAACATTTTTTGGTATTCACAGTGAAAAGTCACAGAGACTACACAATAGTTACAAAATCTGTATTGGGAATGTCAACCTCATTGCGAAAGATTTTTTTTAGAGAATATAGGTCGGTGAAAATGACTGACTTTTCCAGATGCATATATTGCTTGAGATTGGAAAGACAGTGATAAAGAAAGTTATTTGACTCTTGTCAGAGTGATGAATTTGGACAATAAAGGAAAGAATATAAAAATTGACATGGGAAATATTTGGAAAGTTTCAGCAATATAGTTACAGGTGCTTATTGGTAAACTTCGCAGCACCTCCAATTTTACATTCATGTCCACAGAAAAAAAGCTATGTTTCCATGCCAGGCAAATTTGTCACATTAACAATAGTTCACCTACATCATATAAAATAAATTTCTTTCCAACAGATTTTACACTTCCAAAGCCCCTTGCTATTTAATCCCATTTGCACTAATATGCTTACATATTAAATGGCTCATAATTTGAAGGGCACATACTTAAATGATGGATCCCTGATTTACTGTTAGATTTAAGAACCTGACTCAATGTTACCTTGTCAATGCAATACTTATGCTTTAGAATTACTTGTTTCATCGTATTTTATCAGGCATATGAAGTCATGTTCTCTAGTGAATTCCCAAAAGTGATTTGCTAGACTCTTAATTTTAAATTGCTTTCACTCAGACACAGATTCCCAGATGCCAAGAACAGGCTATAGCTTTGTGTTTTTTTGTGGTTTTTTTTGTGGTACGCGGGCCTCTCTCTGTTGTGGCCTCTCCCGTTGCGGAGCACAGGCTCTGGACGCGCAGGCTCAGCAGCCATGGCTCACGAGCCCAGCCGCTCCGCGGCATGTAGGATCTTCCCGGACCAGAGCAAGAACCCATGTCCCCTGCATCGACAGGCAGACTCTCAACCACTGCGCCACCAGGGAAGCCCCATAACTTTGTTTTTAAACAATTTTCTGTACAGAAATTTATCAATAAATCATTGAGGTTTTGGGGGGAAAATACTTAATCAGATATTTGCAAATATAAGGAAGAAGGAAAGGGATTTTAAGAACTCTGCATACATACATACAAAATTCATACAAATATATATGTCTGTAAATCTAATAGCTCCCTTTTCATGTTGGTATACTGGCTCATTATTTAATCTTTCAGGTCTTATTGTCTATGTTGTCATCCATTTCCCTGATAGTGAAAATCTGGTGCTATTAAAATGTACTTGTGATTCATATTATTTGTATGATAGTCTAAATTGCTGAGTCAGTGTGACCTGGGATCTATGTTGGGTCTCTCCATATCTGAAACTGGCATTCTCCCTCAGGCTGTTGCCTCTTTAACTGGAGAAGGCCTGCTCCATGAAGAGAAGACTATGCTCAATTGGGAAAAATCAAAATGTGGCCATTCAGAGTGGAAAAACTTCATGTAAAAGGAAACTCTGCAACTCAAGGACACTTTAGGCTCAATAGAGTTATTCTTGGCTTTCAACCACAGGTACAGATCCCACCAAGTGTTGTTAACCCCCTCTGAAAATGGGGTCCAAATGAAAAGGCCTTCACCTTAACTCAATCAGAACTCCAGTATTGATCCTCCAAATTACAGGATAATTGGTAAGTTCTGCTAATGTTTTGACCTGTAATCCATGAATTTTATTTATTCATCCCAATGTTTCATTGATTTCATGATTTAGTAAATCAATAATTGTTAATTGAGTGATTGCTATGTTTTATGTAATGTTTTGGGCCCTGGACCAAATAGACCAAAATCCCTGCTCTTGAGTACTTACTATCTGATAGGAATATTGACCTACTTCCTCAGGAAGGAGAGTTCTGAGTCAACTTTAAATTATGTCCTTTAATCTAGCCCCAACTGTCCTATATCTAATAGTAAATCTGTAATAATATTAATGTTCATTATGTTTTTATATTTTTATAGGGCTGATATATAAACATAAAAGATTTTATATTTATAGAAAAAAGATTTAAACATAAAGATTTTCTTTATGTTTGATACTTTGATCATTTAAGTAGTTTTTGGAGAACTTATTCTGGAAGAATGGACTTCAGTTTTCATAGAAGGGAGAACAAATATCATTTGAACTTAACTTGAGTAATAATTTTCTGTACCTAACTGGGTCAAAAATATAAGATTACCATACTCATCATAAAGATATTCATGTTCCATTCCTTTCATTTTCCTGTGACTCTTTCCTTCTCCCCCACTGAATGGCAATTTCTAACATAAATCAAGATTTTGCTATAAGAAAATAAGAAAAGGAGATATTGGGGCTTAATGTTTTGAATATAAAAATATAATGTCTGATATTTTCTACAAAAATTATGTCAGTCCATACATTAGAGTATGGATTCATTTTATTGACAAATATTCCTGCTATATGCTTATGCTAATTTATTAGATCAGATATATGTCAACATTGCTATGTAGAAACAATGCCAATACATTATATGAGACATTCACTTTCAAGAATAACATTGATGGGCTTCCCTGGTGTCGAGTGGTTGAGAGTCCGCCTACCAATTCAGGGGACACAGGTTCGTGCCCCGGTCCGGGAAGATCCCACATGCCACAGAGCGGCTAGGCCCGTGAGCCATGGTTGCTGAGCCTGCACGTCCGGAGCCTGTGCTCTACAACGGGAGAAGCCACAACAGTGAGAGACCCGCGTACCGCAAAAAAAAAAAAAAAAAAAAAAGAATAACACTGATAATTATTGGCCAAGTAAATGTCATCAAAAACAGAAACTATCCAGAAATATCTAGAAAACTGTTCCATAGGGAGGAAAAGAAAACAAACACCCAAGCTGCCAAAGTCTACTTTACAAACCAGTGTAAAAACCAGTGACAATGTTGAGATCTTCTGGAAATTAAAGCTGTATCATACTGAATCTTTTATAAAAATGTCAGGATATGTTTGGCTTCTGGATAGACTACAAACAAAATGTAATAGAAAAACAACCCAGTCTTTTTCCTTCCTATGTAGGGAAAAACCTAGTTCTTCCCCACTGTGTGTTTCTTCTCTGTGTGTCTCCTTTACTACTCACGCAAAACACTTCGTTTCTGACACTTCTGGTCTCCAAGCTTGTGGAGGTTTTTCCCCAGAACAAACAACTCTGTGACACCAGTAGGGTGTTCGAGACTTTAACTCAATTATGACACTTTCTACCTGGAGATGGCATTAGATTTCACAGGTTAAGGGCTCCGTCCCACAAGTGTGTCCCCACCACAACCTTCCCTCATCCACAGCCAACCCCTTCAGATGCCAGTCAGAAGTCCAGGTCATTGTCTGTACTTCTGACCAAGAAGCTATAGTTCAGCACTTCCAACAAGGTTCCAACAACCCCATCCTTGGGTTCGATTAATTTGTTAGAGAGGCTCACATAACTCAATGGAACACTTAGTTACATTTACCAGTTTATTAAAGGATATGATAAAGGATATAGATGGACAGTTAGAGCAAGAGATGCATAGGGCAAGGTCTGGGAGAGTCCTGAGTGCAGGAGCTTCTGTCCCCATGGAGTTGGGGTGCATCATCTTGCTGGGGTGAATGCATCCACCAACCTGGAAGCTCTCCGAACCCCATGCTTTTTGGGTTTTATGGAGGCTGCCTCAACTAGGAGTGGTCAGTTATTGACTCCATTTCCAGCTCCTCTCCCCTCTCTGGAGGATAGGGGAGTGGGGCAGAAAATTCCAGGCTTCTAATCATGGCTTGGTCTTTCTGGTGAGCTGCTCCCATGCAGGAGCCCATCCAGAGTCACCTTAGTAGAACAAAAGGTGCTCCTGGTGCTCTTATCCTGTAGGAATTTATAAGGGTTTCAGGAGCTTGTGCCAGCAGGCAGAGACCAATATGTAGTTTTTCTGTTATCTCATACAAAATCATTTCCAATATTAGAATTGACTCATCTTAACAAAATGTTATAGTTTTGCCCTTTTTTCATTGTTTTTAATGGGTCAGAATTTGGGAAAAGGAAGAGAAAGCATACTATTAGCTGCTTGTCAGGGACAATGAGGTAAAATCCTCTCAGTGTAGGATATATAGCTTCAATAAGGAAGTACCAGCATAGCCGAATTTTACAAAAATGGTTAACAGAACAGAAAGCAATGGAAAAAGGAAAAAAAAAAATCGGTGTGGTGACTAAAACAATGTCCTAACAACTCAGGCTGATAAAGCAGCATATGTATAAATATAAACATCTAATTTGGGATTAGGGTGATTTGGGAAGGGCAGTCCCCTATCTTATATATTATGGATTGATCTTTTAAGGTGAAAATATTTTTAAGATAAATTAACATATGCTATATTATTTGAATAACAGAATATTTATACAGAATTATTTTAAAATGCTTTTATGGTCATCAGTTCATTTGAAAGCTTTGTGAGTTAAGGCATGGAAAGTATTATTATTCTGAGATTCATGGAAGTAATTGGCTCAGCAAGAATTGGGGCAGAGATTCAAATCTAAGCCTGCACTCTATCACAATGCCATATGTCCCCATACATTTGCTGTTGTGTTTGGGAAGCATAAGATGTACATGGTAATTTTACTCAGGACACACACACAGCCTCAAATTCTTATTCTAGGAGCCAAAGTGACAAAGGACATAGCAATATTAGGTATTTGGGGGATAGATCTTCGTGGGACTGCAAACAGTAAGAACTACCTAAAATTGGAAACATATATAGACAGAGCAGTCATCAGAGCACCAGAGTGGCATGATACTCTCATTTCCCTTTACTCAAACAAAACAAAACAACCAAAAGCAATGAATCCAATCTCTCTCTGAAACTTTTAAAGATACCTTTATCTCCGGTGTCCTAAAATTTCATTCATCATAGTGGTTCTCTATTCTGAAAACCCAGAGTGTTTAAGTATGGAAATTTACTTCCTCGGATAATTTACCTTCTAATAGGTGCATTGTTTTCTCCTTCTTCTAGCTCCAATTACTCAGAAATTGTGCTTCCTACATTGACTGTTTGATTTTCACTTTTCTGCCCTATTTTGCAGCCTTTGCCTTTCTGGTTCCATTTTAGGATTATTTCTCAGCCATATAGTTTGAACTGTTCATTAAATTTTTATATTTCTGCCTACATACTTTAATTTTCCAGGGCTATGTTTTACTCTCTGATTGTTCCTTTGCAATAACTTCTGTTCTTATTGCATGGATACAATATCTTCCTGTCTCTATGAGAATATTAATTATAATTATTTGTGATATTCTTCTATCCCTACCATTGTTTTACCTCCATTTATTTATGTTATCATCATTTTTATGTGAGGCTTTTTAAAAGTGAATTTTGTTCTGTGCTTTGTATTCGTACTTAAAAATGAAGCACTATAAAACTCTCTAGACTTTCCATGTATATAAGTGAAAGAAAATCTATGTTTGTCTATCCTCACAACCACTTCTGACACCAAATATGTGAGACTATCACACCAAACAATTCTTCATTTCTTTGTGGACACCAGCTGGGTGCCCTGCAATTTAATTATTTCTGACAATAATTATATGGAATTAGTGCAGACCCCAAAGGTTAGGGGCTCAGTCCCACAAAACCATCCTCCACTTCAGAGGCAAATCATAAGTTTATAAGAAGAGCACACAACCATTAAATAATTCAATATAAACTTAACAGTAAGAGCACAAAAATTTTATGAAAAACTTGATTGAAAGACATGGAGATAACACATGCAAAGTCATCCTTATGTTAATTATAAGTTGAATTCAATCCAAATAAAAATACTAACAAGTTTGATTCAAACTAGAGTATTTGATACTCAAATTGACATAGAAAAACTAACATTCAAGAATAACCATGTAAACACTAGAAACAAAAAGCTGTGATGGTATGCTAGCCTCCTAAACATGAAAACATTCAATAAAACCAAAAAGTATGTTATTTGTGCATGAATAGACAAAGAAAAGAGTGGAACTGAATAAAAAGTCCATAAATAAACTCAAGTACATATAGATATTTAATATATAATGATGTTGACATCTCATGCCATTGATGTAGAGATGGACTTAAAAAACAAACAAACAAAAACACAGCTAGAGTCATGGCAAATGATTAGCCATTGAAAAAAGATGAAATTAGATCCATACCTCACGTAATAAACAAGAATAAACTTTAAATAAATCAGGGATCTAAATGTAGAATAATATTAATAAGGAAACTATGCAAGTACTAAAAGAAAGCAGATGAGTTATTTGATGACATAGGTGTAGAAGATAGTTTTCTAACTGATTTAAAATCCAGATTCAATGAATGAACAGATTGACATATTTGACTATATAAAATATTTTTTTAAAAAACTTTCCATAGCAAAAACACACAGTCAAGAAAGGCAAAAGGAAGTAGAAAGACTAGGAGAAATTTTTAGCACAATATAACAGATATAAAGAGCTAATATCATTACTACATGAAGAACATTTACACACTGAGGTAAAAACAGACCTACCCAACAGAAAAAAAAATGGGCAAAGACATGAACAATTTACTCTCTCTCTCTATATATATATACACACACACACACACACACACACACACATATATATCATAAACTTATGAAAAGATGTTTAACCTCAGTCATACTTGGATATATAAATAAAAACTATAATGAAATATTTCTAAGATCTCACATTGGCAAAAATTAAAATGTAAATTGCTGATAAAATCACTAAAAATTAGTAATTTTTGTTAGAGTAGTTGTAGGAAGGACTCTCTCATACATTTCCTTTTTGACCCTACATTTCCACCTTTTTAATTTACCATGAAGATATACTGCCAACAATATGGAAACATATATGCACAAGGTTATTAATTACAGCATTGTTTGTAATTGCAAAAGATTGAAAATAAAGTGAATGGCCATACATAGAAAAGTGGTTGAATCAACTATAGTACACATTACAAAGTACAATGCAACTATTTATATAAAAGTATACAGTATAGGTCTGTGAACTGATATGAAGGAGTTTTTTTTTCTAATATCAACATACATTTTATTTTTTAAAAACTTTTATTGGGATATAGTTGATTTACAATGTTGTGTTAGTTTCAGGTGGACAGCAAAGTGAATCTGTTATACATACACATATATCCACTCTTTTTTAGACTCTTTTCCCATATAGACAATTACAGAATATTGAGTAGAGTTCTCCATGCTATACAGTAGATCCTTATTAGTTATCTATTTTATATATGGTAGTGTGTATGTGTCAATCCCAATCTTCCAATTTATCCCTACCCCCCCTTAACCCCCCATAACCGTAAGTTTATTTAATATGAAGTTTTCAAGATACATATTCTTAGGGGAAAACAGCAAAAGACTATCTATGGCATTACATTTTTTATAAGAAAGAAATTAGAAAATATGTACAACATAAAACATATATGTATAATATATGTATAATTATATAAACATACATACATGTATATTACATATACGTATAAATATGTAAATATATATTTGCTTATTTTTATATAAAGAAATGCACAGAAAGAGTAAACAGAAACAAACAGAGGGGATAAACTAGAAATGAATGAGATTGGTTTCCTGTAGGATGTGGGTAGAAATAGGTTAAAAATGATGGAAACATTAAAATGGGAAAGAATGGATAGTAGAAAATGACATTTGGTATAAGTATGTAAGATATAATTATCTGAGATGCATTTTAAGTCAGTCACTCTGGCTGCTGATTAGCAGCTTTAAAGAAAGGTTTCTTTAAGGAAATCTTTAAAACTAGAGACTATGAGGAATTTTTTGGATTATCTGTGAATTTGATATCATTCTTGATAATTAGGAACTCTGTGTCCTCTCGGGATACAATTGAATAAGCAAAACTCTGTAAGTCAGAAGTCAGCTTTTACAAAGCTGGTCTTATGTATTTATTTTAGATTTTTTGAGAGATTTATCACATGTTTTTATATCTACTGTTATAAATTGGTTATATTGTGGCTCAATTTTTAAAGTTTATTTCTGAAAACTGCAATATGTTGTCTAAAAAATACATATGTAAATGTTTGACTTAAAAAGAAGATTTTCATTAAAACTTTTCTCCTCACCCAATTGTCAGAGGTGTAGCAACATGCAAAGGTAGTTTTAAAGTATAGTCCAAAAAAAGAAAAGAAAAAAAAGAGATATTGCTTCTAAGTCTATTCTATTCTAGGTAAAGGAGATAAAATTCTTGAAAGGAGAATAATGTTATTCAAGAAAATTTTCTACATAAAGATTGTTAGGCCAATGGTAAAAATTACAGGAATCATTTTGAACTAGTTTTACTCCTCTTGGAATTTAAAAATCAAGCCGTTAAAATAAACAGTTGCAGTGTTAACAGTGAATTCCTGTTAAAATGAAGCAGTTAATCCCCAGGAACAGCATATTAACTAAAACTATTAATTTGTAGGTTTGAAACTTCCTTTTAATTAGGAGCTGTAGGAAAAGTTTCTTGTTCAAAGCAAATCTGAGATCTCATGGCTCTCTGTCACGGTTGTGAAATTTCATGAAGAAAAGTCCTTTCAGAGGGGAGGATCAGTGATGAAGGGATATTCGAGTGCCTGATTTCAGAGAATTAACCTGTTTGTTTTCTCCTGGCCTTTAAAAATAACCTATAACTTAATGGCAATGCTTTTGATTTCTGAAAAGTGACAAAAGCCATTAGACTGGGTTAGCATTCTGCAGAGTGAGTGGGTTGCATCTAGATGACATAAATATTAAAAGAGAAAGCGAGAAGACATCTCTAGAAACAAGATCTGAAAAGGTAGCATCGTATAAGTAGCTTTTAGAAAAAAGGGAGTTTTTGATAACAGTGTATTTTGAGGTCAGTAGGTTTTGGTTCCTGAGGCCAGCTTCTCTGACCTGGACCTCACTGATTATAGTATTACCTGGGGAGGTTGATAAAATCCAGGTTCCTTGGCCATAGCAAACAGAGATTCTGATTCAGTCAATTTGAGGTTAGCCAGGAATCTGCATTTTAGTGTTCACCCTAAGAGACCTTAATACAGGTGCTTCAGAAACTGACTTTGAAATATGCTTCCTTTGACTCACATATTCAAGAATGCTTTTACCTCTGATTTTGATGAGCTCTCTGTATGAATGACAAGAACCAGCAGGAATCAGAGGACACTGTAGAAACTACATTCATAAATAAATGACAGTCACAACTAGTATGGAATTTAGAAGTACCAAGAGGTGAGAATAACAATAAAGAAAAGAAATGAAGCAATTTTTAATACAAGTACATTTATATCAACTAATTAAATAAAACACGTGCAGTGAAAATGGGCAACAAAAAATCCAGCAACCAGGAAAAGTTATGTCAAACTTCCTCATGCTGAGTCCAGACATTGACTTCTGTTTACAAATAAAATAACAACAAAGTTTTGTGTATATGTGTATTGAACATTTTATCACTCATTCTGTGCCTAACCAGATGAAAAAGTATTTCTGGGTTCTCTGGTGTAGCACAATATATTGAATATAGCAGGCATTCTGTAAATGTTTCTTGAATGTGATCAATTTCCATTAATACTCCATGATTTTAATTTCTTGCCACATGTTGCAACCTGAGCTAAAATACCCAACTACAGGCATCCTCCATGGCAGTAACGGCAGTATAGGCTGGTAGGTAAATAAAGATGCAGACCCTCAGTCAACCAGACTTAGTTGCTAACATTTATAAGCTATGTGTAATTGCTCATACAATTACTTCACTTTTCTAAGTCTCAGAATCCTTAATTGTAAAATCAGATAATAAAAATAACTACCTCAAAGGGTGTTTCATTGATTAAATTAGCATTGTTTGTGTCAGTGCAAAATAAATATAAATTATTCCCTGGAACAGCCATATGCAGTTATGAAATTTCTATTTACTGAAGAAAAATTTAATGTTTTAATCATATATATGCTGCAGTATTAATTATGTTGATAATTTTCAGGTCAGAAAACTAGAAATCCAAGCTATGTCACTACCTTGTAATATAAGGTAAAGATAATTAAGGAGATAGCATGTATTCTTGGTAATGATAGGGAAAGATCATTCAGAAGTAAATGCTACAAGTAATTCTTAGTAAAACTGCAATGTATATTTGTTGACATTCACAACACTCACATACACATGTGCATGCATGTACACACATACCACAGCATATGTCCAGTAATATTTTTATGTATAGGAATAACAAATTATTAACATCTGTATTGAGAAGTAATTGACATACAATAAGTGGTGCATATCTATGTTTACAATTTGATGTTTTGTAGCACATATATACCTGTGTTATCAGAAGAACAAACATATGGACACCAAGAGGGGAAACGGGAGGGGTGGGATGAATTGGGAGATGGGGATTGACATATATACACTATTGATACTATGTATAAAACAAATAACTAATGAGAACCTACTGTATAGCACAGGGGACTCTACTTAATGCTCTGTGGTGATCTAAATGGGAAGGGAATCTGAAAAAGAGGGGATATATGTATACTTATAGCTGATTCACTTTGCTGTACAGTAGAAACAAACAACCTTGTAAATCAACTATACTCCAATAAAAGTTTTCTAAAAAGAACATATGCATCAGCCCCAAAAGTTTCTTTATGCCCCTTCTTAATTCCTCCCTCCGTTACTTTTTACAAAATTTCTGTAGAGTCTATAGCTATGTCTCTTCTTCCATTTCTAATTTTTAAAATTTGTGGATTTAAAAAACACCCCTCCAAATTAGTTTGACTGGAGATTTATCAGTTTTATTGATCTTTTCTAGGAATCAACTTTTGATGTCGTGGATTTTTTTTTCCCTATTGAATTGTGTTTTCGATTTCTTTGTAGTTAAAATACCCTTATTTAGTAGTTTCCTGAGGTGACATTTTAAATCAGCCATCTTAAGATGATCCTTTTATAATTTAAGCTTTAAATGCTATAGATTTACCTCTAAATACTTCTTTAGCTATGTTTCACAAATTTTGAAATGTTTTGTTTTGGGGAGATCAAATTTAGTCTTCATCTTAGGCTAATTCATCCCCACTTCTTCATGTGGCCTTCTGTTCTGTAAAGTCAGTGATGTTTCTCCACTCTGTCTTGGGAGGAACATAAATGATTACCTGCTCTGTGTTTGCTCTGGGAATTGTTTTCCATACAGCAATCGTATTAAGTATTCTTTCCCCATAAGTTATTCTTACTCAACAGTGTTGGGTTTTACAACACTGTACAGACTTGTATCCAGGCAAAGATTCAATGAAACCTATGCAGATTTCTGGACCTCTTTCTTTGCCTAGCCTATACATGGTGAATGAATAAAACGGGTAATAACTTTAATGGCTCACTCGAGACATTTGGTTGCTTATTAGCTTAGCATTAAAGCTTATAGAGAAAAATAATATTTTGAACTAATTCGCCTCATGGTACCATGGAATGTGGTACTTATTTCTAGAGGAGTGAAAATATCTTTTCCACTTTACCATAGCACACAGATTGAAATTAAAAAAGAATAGCAGTAAGATAAAAGAATTACTGTTACTCTAAAATAGTTAACTTCACCCCATTATGTTAAATATCTATAAAGAGTGCTAATCAGCACAGTACTAGGTGTTGAAATACAGCATCAAATTATTATAAAAACCTCTAATATAGACCAAACTTTATGTCCTTATCTTAAGAATTTTAGACATACATTATTTTCAACAAGTATTCAAACCTCACAAATATACATTACAGCCTAAAATGATTTCACTTTCCAAACTAGGAAGAATAGGCCACCTATCTATAGGGTTGAGGATAAGAAAATATATCTTTTTGTAAATAATTTTTAAAGAATTTTTTAGATGTGGAGTGATTGAATATGCATGTAAACTGTAAAGTAAAAACATGCTTTGAACTTTTTGATTTGATTATCTCTCAACTGCCTTAAAAACACATTTTTCAAAATTTTACAAATTCTTCTATCCTGCTATATATAGTATTTAAGGTAACACATAGGTTGTTACCATTCATATACCTTAAGAAATGTTAATGCAATAAAATACATATAACTGAAGCTTTGCTCTTCATAATTTGATATTTAATTTAATAAACTGTTACAGGTTATACTGATTTTGATCATGATGAGTATTGTAATCATAAAATGCAAAAGTTCTCATTGGAATTACATATGAAGATTTCTGGGTAAATCTTGTATACTCGAGATACCTTGACAACTAATCATTACTTTAGCCACTGTAGGTTTCAACTTTGGGAATAGTTGAAGTTCTATTAAAAATGTCCTCCGATGAGAACAAGCATGTCTTAAACAACTAAGCAAACCATTACTTTTCCCCTTCAGAAGTGTCTGGTACTGCTGATATCATCAAATCTGTAGGGGTTCATTCTCAAGTACATTTGAGCTTGCCCCTCACTCCCCAAAGTGTCTCCCTTTCTCCATTTTTCAGTGGACTGTCTCTTCTAGACTTAAATGCTGGATAAAACAAGAGCTCATTGTGACTCTAAACATATGCATAAATCACTGCCCAGAGTATCTCACACTGTGATAGTTATCCATGGTCTCAGTCTCTTAAGAGTGAAGGAATTCTCCAGTCCTTATATAGCAGAAAATGTAAATATTACATAACAGAAAGTCTTAATTGACCTTAAAATTTATGACTAGCTTAATGCATTTTTCCTTCCTTTTATATCCTAGCTCTCTATTCTCTCAAGGCAAAGCAAACTGTACTATGTAAGAAAGACTACGTGATTAAGTTCAGATAGACCAAGATTCAAATCGCAGTGCATACAGTCAGTATTTGTATAATATTTGGCAAGTTTTATAAACTAAATCTTAATTTTGTTATTGATAATCTTAGTTTTGTAAGATTATGACAATTAAAAATAAGTCATACATACCTGAGATAAAATAGGAGCTCAACACATGAATATATTATTAAAATAAGTTTTAAGTAAACTAGATGGTTTTAGAGTTAGTCAAGTCCAAGCAGAATGAGCATTAGAATAGACAGTTTTCCTGGAAAAGTTAAGATCTCTAATCCTAAGGGATTTTGCCATGGGGTGGTCAGTACCATGGATAACCCCTTGTGAGAAAATGGTTTTTCGACACTCCATTTCTATCTGAGCTTTCATCTTTGAGGCTCCAGGGTTATTCCTTGCTGCTATCATTTCTTTGAGAATGGGCTCTCTCTTATTTTTAGATTGTTCCTATGGATTTGGGAAATTATATTTCTCCGTAGAGGTTCTGGTCTTCATTAAATTTGTCTTCTTTAGTATTTTTTCTTCGATAGATTGACAAGATTCTCCAAGGTGCAGAAACCTCTTATACTGAGAAAACTCATCCATGATGTCCCCATCTTTCCTAGAGGAAACTGTACTCACGTCAGGGTATAATCCTGATTCCTTCTACCACAAAATACTTCAAGTGGTTGGGACAGCACAAAGTCAAAATACTTTCAGTGTACAATAGCACCACTGATTTTAGTCAGGACTGTTCCCTCTTCAGTGCATTCTTCTTCACCATTTCTCACATCTGCTCTATTCCTGGACTCTACACTTTCTAATAGACAGTTTCTGTTTCTGTGTTATTCCCTAAATAAACATCTCTGTCACAACTCCAAAATATTTTATCCTTTATCACAATTTTAAGGAACATAGAATTTGTTCTTGAAAGGAAATAACCACTTTTATGTTTTTGTTATCAATTGCTTAGAGAATGTTTCTTGTAATATATCTCATTCCCACAAAATGAATCATTTAAGTGACCCATGTTTTATTTTTTAGTTTTGGAGCATATTTAAGGGGAAAAACCACCTAATAGAATTTCATAGATTGAGAAAATTTTTATTCACTATAATTTGCCACACGATAAGACTGTTAAATAATATGTAATGTTAGAACTAGGAGAGAAAATGTTATTTTTAAGAGTTCACTCCCAGAATTTTTCTCAAGAAGGAAATTTCTCTTTTTTGGACATATTTTAATGGGCTTATTTGGTGTGAACTTGAGGCCCTCTGAGTATATCCTGAAAGACTCAGGTGAAGCAAAAAAAGGTAGCTAAAAATATATACTTTTCTGGCTGATATAAACATATGATGAATATGATTTTGGGTGAGTGTTTATGGTTTATCAAGCTCGGGATAATAGAAGATGAACCAAAAGTGTGTGGTACCAGGATTCTGTATGAAAGAATGAGTGCTGTAAATCTTCTGAGGAAAGGAATCGCAAAGGAATTTTTAAGAGTGTGAATTAATGATAGTAGTAATATTAATATGCTACATGTCTAGTAATGTTATTTCTGTTATGTCAAAAAAATCAGTAGGTAGTTACCTTACACCAAGTCTTATGCTACTACTCCTTATAAAGGGCAAAAAATTGAGATCTAATAGAATGAAGAAATGTGGAAAAATAGAATAGGCACAGGTTCAAAGAAATCATCAAGACTGAGTGTAGGGATTTGAAGCACAGAGGTGCCCTGCAGAAACAGAAACTCCCTGCCACTCTAAAAATAGATAAATAAATCAGATATTGGAAGAAACACTACATTTTTCACTTACGACATTTCAGTCAAATTTAATCAAAATTTCTAAAGACAGAATTTCTTGGTTGAAAAACAATAAGCAATTAAGAGTATCTTGGTCTTATATGTTGTCTAATAGTTTTAATATGTAATTTGCCCTCACGCACTATATTTATTATTTTAAGCAGTGTGTTTAAAGCATGCAAATGTGTCATTGGAGCATGCTGAGGACATTTTAATAATATGGATCTTAAAGAAAAAGTTTACATTCTTGGAGTCAAATGAACATACAATTACAGCATTTACAGACTTAGTTGTCTTTGGTTTTAAGAAGTAAATGTAAGTGACTTTGCTAATAATAGTGACATCTAAACTCTGTATCCATAAAGACTGTCATTCATTTTATAAACACAATTATTAACATGGAGTGTCTTTGTTTTTCAGCCACCTTTCAAACTCCATACCTCTACATCTCAGCCTTCTCCTAATACTCACATTTTTATTTGCAGTTTTAAATTCAGCACTGCTAAAGTTGAAATCATGTCTTCCCTTGGTTCCCATAAGCTTGCACCTCTTTTCAATTTTCTAATTATGCTAATAACTTCACCATCTACTTGTTTACTAAACAATAAGACATGTAAATAGTGCTGCAATGAACATTGGGGTGCATGTGTCTTTTTGAATTATATTTTTCTTAGGGTACATGCCCAGGAGTGGGATTGCTGGGTCATATGGTAGTTCTATTTTCAGTTTTTTAAGGAACCTCCACAGTGGCTACATCAATTTACATTTCCACCAACAGTGCAAGAGGGTTCATTTTTCTCCACACCCTCTCCAGCATTTATTGTTTGTAGATTTTTTTATTATGGCCATTCTGACCAGTGTGAGGTGATACCTCATTGTAGTTTTGATTTGTATTTCTCTAATAATTACTAATATTGAGCATGTTTTCATGTGCCAACCTAAATGTCCATTGATAGATGAATGGATAAAGAAGTTGTGGTACATATATGCAATGGAATATTACTCAGCCATTAAAAAGAACGAAATTGGGTCATTTGTAGAGATGTGGATGGACCTAGAGGCTGGCATACAGAGTGAAGTAAGTCAGAAAGAGAAAAACAAATATAATATGTTAATGCATATATGTGGAATCTAGAAAAATGGTACAGATGAATATATTTGCAAATCAGAAATAGAGACACAGATGTAGAGAACAAACATATGGACACCAAGGGGGGAAAGTGAGATGGTGGGGTGGTGGTGGTGGGATGAATTGGGAGATTGGGATTGACATATATACACTACTATGTATAAAACAGATAACTAATGAGAATGTGCTGTATAGCACAAGGAACTCTACTCATTTCTCTCTGGTGACCTACATGGGAAGGAAGTCTAAAAAAGAGGGAATACATGTATACATATAGCTGATTCACTTCACTGTACAGCAGAAACTAACCCAACATTGTAAAGCAACTATACCCCAATTAAAAAATAAAATAGAGAGAAACCTCAAATCAAAAAAAACCAATAAGACATGGCCTCACCCTCTCAATTCCTCTAGGTATCTCTTCGTCATCTCCATATCTGGTAATTATCAACTCCTAAAGCATCTTTTTCTCCTCTCCTCTGTTACTACCTCAGTTCACATTTCCTAACTTTATCTCACCTCTAGTCTCTTTCCCTCCAGTTTATCCTCTTCATGATCATACTAGAACACAAACCTGATTATGTTACTCTCCTCAAAGGAAAAGTTTGCCTTTCACTATAACTCTTGTTTTTTGTTGTTTTTTTTTTTTGTGGTACACAGGCCTCTCACTGCTGTGGCCTCTCCCGTCGCGGAGCACAGGCTCTGGACGTGCAGGCCCAACAGCCACGGCTCACGGGCCCAGCCGCTCCACGGCATGTGGGATCTTCCCAGACCGGGGCACGAACCCATGTCCCCTGCATCGGCAGGCGGACTCTCAACCACTGCACCAGCAGGGAAGCCCTCACTATAACTCTTTAAGATTATATTTTTGATAATATTTACCAGCCTGTCATTTTAACCTCATCATGTAATACTTCTCTACATGTTCTAAGCGCAACCTATTTATTCTTACTTTCATACTATATCCTGTCATTCTTTTCTCCCTCTACTGTGTAATTACTCTTAATTGACAAGTTAAAATGTCACTACCCCTCTAAGACAAGGTATGTATTTCACTAGCAAATAAAAAATAGCTGCTACTTATTAATATATTAACTTAGAATCTATTGTACAAATCTTCCAAATTACAGTTGACTTTCTTAGATTTAGTTATGTTTCCCACCAATTCATAGCATACTGAAGTGGGAGATGACCAGGCAGTAAAATTCCACAGATGTCATAGGATATCACCTTACTGCAACAAGGACTTGAACGCTTATGTCAGGTAGTTGATGTCCTTTAATGTATGTGAACAAAAGTTGATACAGCAATTTGAGTGGAAAGTTAATGATTTACCTCTGGAAGTGCATATTTAAGAGAAGGGATTATAAAAGCTTTGCAGGGTCAGCAGAGCACTGTAGGCTAAGGATATGCTTGAAGAAGATTGAGGTCATGTAGCCGATTGCACTTGGGAATAATTGCATTTGGCTAAAAACCTACCTTCAAGAGGCTTAGGGAAATAGCAGAAACCATCCTACATGACAATTCAAGCAATAAAAGGAAATCTTTATTTGCCTCACAAAGACTGAGAGACCAGAGAGGAATTAATTCTCTATCAAGAAAGTAAAAAAGCCAACCAACTAAACATAGCTGCAGAGAAACCAGATACACAATTGGGACACCCATGAAAAGGGAGACCCAAGCCACTAAAGGAAGAAGACCATGAGCTTAAATCAGAAAAAATGGAGATATTCCTGCCAAGAGGTATTTACAAAAAGAAGAAGAAAAAGAAGAAGAAGAAGAAATTTTTCTAGATAGCTGAGATATAGAGAGAGAATATTTTTCTGAGTTTTATGGGGAGCCAAGCTTTGAACAGATGGGGTGCAGTGGGGAAGATCATAGCCCAGCAAAAGATTAGAAAAAGAAGAAGCCTTATACCTAAATTAGCCCAACCCCATGATTTGGAGATGAGAAAACTTAGGCCCAGAGAGGGGAAAATCTTGTTCTTGCTCTGACTCACACTACAGTTCTTGACTCCAGTGAGGATTGGTACCTAAGCTCCTTAACACCTAAATAATGCACTGTATTTCTGGAATAATTTCCTCCATGACCATATGAGTGGAACTCTTTTGGAATATTATTGTTATTTTGGTCTCTTAAAATATAGCTATCTTGATGAGGTATACAAAGTTAGAGAATCAGTCACAAAATTGTAAGGGGGATAAAATTGCTCTCTTTCTTGACCTTTACTAATGGATCTAGATGTCTGAGGATACTCCTTAGAGGTGAAATTTATGATTAGTATTTATCCTACAAGTAAAGAAATAAGGAACTGGAAAGTCAGTACTCTGGAAAGTTTTCTTTCTCTCGCTCTCTTTTTTTTGTTGTTGTTATATCCTAAGTCAACAAAGAAAAATCTGTATGCCTCAAAACACAAGTTATATCTGCATGTCAGAAGATGCATGTATTATTGTCTATTTCTTCTTTGCTCCCTTAAGCCTTTAGCAAAATCTTTTTCCTTTTTAAACAATGTTTTCTTGGTCATGTTATGGATAAGTAAAAAAAGTTTAGGGCCATAATTGGGCACAGTCTTAAAAGGGAAGCTATATTACTCCTATCTTATGCAGTATCAGAGAATAAAAAAAGAGATAATTAATATACAAATCTTTGTAATCTGAAAGGGTTAATGCATTATTCCATCACTAATTAGATACATTAGTTTAAGTCTCTGTCCTTTCTGTTAACATTTTTCATTTTTGATTTATCATTTTTATAAATGATTCAAAGGAGTGTATGGAAGAGATTTTTATTAATATAGAAACTGACACCAATCATGGAGGAATAAAATTTACACTGGTTATAGAGTGAGTTAATATCTAAGATGATTTTGTCAGGTTGAAACAAAAGGGCCAAGTGTTTAACAAGATGAAACTGAAAAAAGAAAAGGAATATAAAATACTACATGTAGATTTATAAAAAGCATTCAAGGAAGTGAAGTTTCAAAGAAACTAAGTTATTTCTGAAAGCTTTTAAAATTTTGAAGCATAAATTATTTTTTAAATCCATCTTTTAAGTGTTGCTTTCTATTTTAATTGCCTTACAATTAAAAATGTGTTTTATGAATAATCATTTCTTTAAAATTATAGTCAGTTTTGTATAAAAATATGTTGAGCTTAACGATTTCTTTCTTTAACTGCTTGGTTTATCAGTGTCTGATAAATTTTTCACTTTATCGATTTCTTAATTATGTACGTAAAATTTTATAATTTTTATGCCTTCTATGTAAATTTTATTTTGATTATTACGCCATATACTTTTTAATCTATGTTAATGTTTTGCCTTAATTTTAATTTTGCCTATTATTTTATTGGCAAATAACATTCTTCTGAACAGTTTTTGTTCAGTATATCCTTTGCCATTTTTTTGTTAGGAACATTTCAATGTGGTTTTATTTGTGTTGTGATTTTTTTAAAGCAGGTATAGCTAGATAAGTTTTTTCCTATTAAAAAGTCTTTTTGTACTTTAGTAGGTGTATATAATCCATTTACATTTATTGTGATGATATTGTTTAACTTTTCCCACCATTTTATTGTGCATTTTGGGTTTACCCTTCTTTTTTTTCCTTCTCTGCCACTATTAGTACTGTTTTCTACAACCCATAATCTTCTTTTATCCATATACTATCAGGAATTTATAATATATAATATATGTAAGTTCTAATATATATATTTTTTAGAATATAATTTTAATATATATTCTTGACATATTTATCTAATAAAGTCAACTGTTATTCAGTATTTTTGTCTTCCTCCCAAAATGGCAGTAAAACTTGCTATGCTTTAACTCTCCTTTATAACTATCATCCCAATTAACACATCTTAATATTTCAGAGTTTTTATTTTACCTCTTTAAATTCAGAAAATAGTTATTATCTTTACAGTCAGTAAAATTTGACTGTAAATCAAATTTACAGTTAAGCAAATTTACTGACATCATTTGTCAAGCTCTATGCTTCTGTTCTTACTTACATCCTGTGCATTCTCTCTGGGTTCACTCATCTTCTTAATTAAGTGCAATTTCCAAGAGTTATTTGAGTGACATAGGGTGCTAAATTCTTTCTGTTATATGATCTTGGAAAATATTGATTTAGTCCTTACTGTCAAATAATAATTAAGCTGGTTATAAAAACATAAGATAAATATCTTTTACCTTTTAACTGCTATATAAGTTTAGGAAAGTCTCTTAACTTCTCAGGGCCTCAATTCCCTCATTTGTAAAATGGGAATAATAATAGTAGCCATATCAAAAGATATACAGATTAATTAGAACACAGACTAAATCCAAAGAAATAGTTAACTGATTATTTAAAGCAAATACATCATTTTCTTCTAGAAATTACTGTTGCTAATGATACCCATTTGTTCAGTTATCTCTCGTTTTTTTCCTTTCCATTCAGCTTCAAGATTGTTTCTTTTGTTTTCGACCTTATATAATTTTACTATAGTGTTCCTTGGTATGGACTTACTTTTACCTTAAAAAATGCAGCTTGGTACTTGAAATGAACTTTTTTTTTTTAAACATCTTTATTGGAGTATAATTGCTTTACAATGTGTGTTAGTTTCTGCTTTATAACAAAGTGAATCAGTTATACATAAACATATGTCCCCATATCTCTTCCCTCTTCTGTCTCCCTCCCTCCCACCCTCCCTATCCCACCCCTCTAGGTGGTCACAAAGCACCAAGCTGATCTCCCTGTGCTATGCGGCTGCTTCCTACTAGCTATCTATTTTACGTTTGGTAGTGTATATATGTCCATGCCACTCTCTCACTTTGTCACAGCTTACCCTTCCCCCTCCCCATATCCTCAAGTCCATTCTCTAGCAGGTCTGTGTCTTTATTCTCATCTTGCCCCTAGGTTCTTCATGACCATTTTTTTGTTTTTTAGATTCCATATATATGTGTTAGCCTACAGTATTTGTTGTTCTCTTTCTGACTTACTTCACTCTGTATGACAGACTCTAGGTCCATCCACCTCACTACAGATAACTCAATTTCATTTCTTTTTATGGCTGAGTAATATTCCATTGCACATATGTGCCACCTCTTCTTTATCCATTCATCTGTTGATGGACACTTAGGTTGCTTCCATGTCCTGGCTATTGTAAACAGAGCTGCAATTGAAATGAACTTTTAAACTGGAAATTCATGTCTCCCTTTAAGTCTAGAAAACTCTCAATAATTATTTCTTCAAATATATGCTGTCATTATTTCTGCCATTCATTATTTCCAAATCTCCTGTTAGACAAATTTTGGTGTTTCTCAGTCTATCCTTCATGTCTCTTAAATGTTCTTTTGTATTTTAAAAAATCTTTCTTTGCTTTTAGTAAAATCTCTTTATATTTTTTCTTTAAAAAGCCTTAGTATACCTTCCAGTTCACTCATTTCTTGTTACTGTGTTAACTCTAAATTTTATCCTTTTTATTTTTTATTTAAATAAATAATTTTATTTTCAAATATTTTAAATTAATTCATATTCTGTTAACCTTTTCTAGTCTAATTTCTATCTATATTTATTTTCAAATTTTTGTATTTTTTATGGAAGTCATGTCTTACTTTTATTTCACTGGCCCCAATAAAATGCTTTTTTTATACTTTTTAAAAATGCTTGTGTGGGGGCTTCCCTGGTGGCGCAGTGGTTGAGAGTCTGCCTGCTGATGCAGGGGACACAGGTTCGTGCCCCGGTCTGGGAAGATCCCACATGCCGCAGAGTGGCTGGGCCCATGAGCCATGGCCACCGAGCCTGCGTGTCCAGAGCCTGTGCTCCACAACGGGAGAGGTCACAACAGTGAGAGGCCCATGTACCACAAAAAAAAAAAAAAAAAAAAGTTTGTGTGAAATTAATTTTCACTGCAGTAAATTCATGTTCTACTTATCTTTTTTGGTATTATATTTCTAAGTGTATTTTAACATTTTTGTTTGTAAATTCATTTTAGGTGGAGGCTATTTGCCTTTGTTTTTATTTATAATTTTTTCTCTCTCTTTCCCTCTGTGCTTATTCCAAATGGCCAGGTGATTCTGCGTTTGTTTCCACAGTTCTTCCAGTCCCCCTTTCCGTAACCAGACCTTATAATTCCAGTTGAGGTTTTCTACTGCCTTGTGGGTTATTGGGAAGGTTGCAGATTCAAGCGCAGAGACATCAGGCCAGTTTTTTTTAGATTCTGATGGAAAGGGTCTCTCCATATTTCCTTTTGCCTGTCTAGCTTGTGTGTGTGTGTCTGTGTATGTTTTAGTTCATTTCTCATATAAAAAATAGATTTGTTTTTCCTCACCTGCCATCATAGTTGAGGTTGGCAGGAGAAGTCCAAACTCCGTCCCTAGTTTCAAGACCCTAGCCTAGCTGCAGCCCTGTTTTACCTAGAATGTTTTCAGTCACCTTTGGTCCATATAGCCATACTCTAGGTATCTCTTCCTGCCTCTAGTTATAGAGTCATTTCTTCCTTGACAGCTGCTTAACATTTTCCAGGTCTTTTATCTTAGGCATGAATTTTTTTTTTTACTCCACTTGGATCAATTTTGTTTTTGTTTTTTGTTGTTGGTTTTTTGTTTGTTTTTAATTTTATCTAGTATTGCTATGTTTGGAGCAAATGAGGTTTCAGGGCATAAACTTTATTCATGGGGTAACCTCCAAAAGTCAAGATACAAGGGCATAGCACAAATAATAAACTCAATGATTAAAATCATAGATATCTTGGTAGGCACAAAGGAAATAATGTAGTGGTAAAGTATGACTTTGGTCATTTCACTGGAAGGTTTCCATATACATACATATATGTATGTAGTGTTATGTCTTCCCTAAAGAATATGGAAATGAGAATTGTTTACTCCACTATAATAGTCAGCAACAGTAATATTTATCGAGAACTTACTATGTACCAGGCAGTGTTCTAAGTGTCTAAAATGAATTAATGCACTTAATCCTCACAACAAGATTAGGTACAGATCTCATCATTAGCCTTCTTTTAAGCATGAAAAAAATGAGGCACACAATGGTTAAGTACCTTGCAAATGTCACGTAGCTAGTAAATAATAGAGCTGATATTTCAGCATGTGTAAGCTAGGGTCTATATTCTTAACTAGTGTTCTGTGCTGCCTTTCAGTGACTGTGATGGACAACTGGACACATTGTAAGGTCACCCACAATGATTCACAAACTTGTCCGCTTGAGTGAGAGCAAGACTTATGACTTGCTTCTAACCAATAGAATATGGCAAAGATGATGAGATGTCACTCCTATGATGATGTTGCATTACATAAGACACTGTCTTAGTGGACTGGAGCAGTAGACTCCTCTGTTGACTTTAAATAAGCAAGCTGATATGATGTGAACTGTCTATGGAGCAGGACCACATAGAAGGGAACTGTAGATAACCTCTGGGAGATTACAGCCTCAGTCCTACAACTAAAAGGAACTGAATTCTGCCAATAACTATTTTATCTTGGAAGAGACAATGAGCCTCAGAGGTGTCCAATAGACACCTTGATTGCAGCCTATTAGACTCTGAGCAAGGAACCAAGTTAGCCTGTGCTCAGACTTCTGACACAAAGAAACTGAAATAATAAATGTGTATTGTTTAAGCCACTATTTGTTGTAATTTCTTATGCAGCAATAGAAAACGAATACAGCAACATGGATATGATGATGTTTTCCTTTTCTAGAGCTATATTTGTCCTCTATTGTTCCCATGACTATATAAGTTATTGTTATTGTTATTCTTTATTGTTATTTTATTATCATCATAATGATGTTGAAAACAGTAGGTGTTACACAGCACTGTAACAGAGCTGAAAAACACTAAGTCTCTATTCTTTCTCACAGGGCAATGTTATTCAATGCAAAAATTCTTAGGATATGAGCTTAAAAGGAGAGTAAAATAGAAATAAGCACACTTTATGGTACTAAAACTTTTCAATTCAAGTTTATTTTAAAGCCACCTCAAAGGAAAAAAGTATGCTTTGAAAATAAGGTCTGCTAAAGTGTCCCCAAATACTTGCACAAATAAGAACACCCACAGAGAACTAAAACCCATATTATACACAGAAAGGGTCATCTGCCAGCATCAACAAATTAATGACTTGTATAAGGAATTTCTTAGTGAGAGTGGATGTAAGGGTGGGAGCATGTCATCTCTTTTGTTAATGATGTTGCAGCAGTGAGCATATTCAAATGCCTTGGCTCTGAAGATAGTGTCACTTAATGAGCATAATCATAGCATACGACGTATTGCCTCAACTCAGAAATGTGTATGCAACACACAGCTCCAAGCTTTCAACAGCTTTAAAGAGCCCTCACAAACTACAACTGGTCACCTCCTCTCTGATCCTCGCAGACACATATAAAGCAGTGCTGGGGTTAGGTGTGTGCATGCAGGCATATTTTATCACCATTTTCCCCAAAGCATTTTATTTGTATAAATTCCTTGTGTTACACCCATTTTCATTAACCTTGTGTCTCAGTCTTAGCCCAAAGGTGGCAGTTAAAAAAACAAACCCCCTTATATGATGTATGGATATGTCTATACAACTTGTAATGTTTAATTAAAATAAATTGTTATCAACAGACATCATCTTTCTGCAACCATGTATGAGGAGCTTTATCTGTTGAAAATTAACTGTAGATTGACTTGACTTTTAAAGGCAGTATGTGAGTTTCTCATTAGCCTTATTATCATTTCTGAATCATAAATATGTAAATGATGAGTTTCACACGGGAGATTTAATTCTGCACTCTTATTTCTGATTAGCTGGAAATACACTCTGGCTCTGTCAGATAATTGGTAACACTGCACACCAATAAGGCATTTCCCTACGCTTCATCAGAAGCAGTTGAAATTAAAGAAGGCAGGGCTGTTACGTTTTTGACAGTTTTGTAATACCAACTTGTTAAAGTTTTAACTCAGCCATTAATGTAGTCCATGAATTATTAATACAATTTTTATGTCAAGGTTTTTTTTTAAAGTTGAGATCTAAGACTAAAGTAAAATGCTCTGGAAAAGAGAATGCTTTCATTTTTTCATTATATTTTTAAAAACATTCTACATTAAACAATAAACACGAACTCAATTTGAGTCAAGGGGGAAAAAGCATTGACCCCTTGCTGTGAACCCTCTACTCCCTAGCTCTTTGTGCCAAAATATTTGTAAACCTCTAAGTGTTTGGCACTAGATGAACTTTTACTACTTTAATATATGATGTTTTGTATTAAACATAGGCAACTTAGAGTTTTTTAAAAATAGGAATTGCACAAGAGAAAAACCTTTTATCAATTTTTCACAAGTTGCCTAATCATTCTAGAAGAAAAGCATTTCATTTTGCTTCAACCTAGAGAACCTAAGCAATTTTCATTCATAAAGAATCCATTTTTTTCCTGACAGGGTGATGCTTATACCCCCCAACAAGATAATGAACTCCTATGGGTAAGAAGTAACTCTCTTTATCTGTACTCTGTGCATTGAATATCTGTTTACTAGAGAAATAAGTTGTCACTTAAAGAAAAATAATATTTCAAAGTATGCAAGTCATAATCTTCAGTGGAAATTTACGTGAACTTTTAAAATATATAACAACTGGCCATACTTAAACTTAGTAGACAAATTAGTTAAAGGGACAATCTTTGGACGGCTATTATCATTATATTTCTGTTTCAAAAATTAATATCAATATATTTATGAAGATTTGTGCTATATTTGATCATAAGAAATTTCAAAACAATTCTGTTTTCTTTAAAGTTTTCCTATGGAATGCATTCCTTATTATCATCTTTACTTCATAATGGATAAAATCAAGGTGTAGAATGATTAAGTAAGAATTTCAGTAGGTAAGCTAGAAAGGCACCCCAAATGCCCTCCTTCCAATGGGCAGCATTCATGTTATTGATATTGCGTTCATTCAACCTCATTCCTCCTAGCAGCTTTTCTTGATTTTCACCACTTTCTTTCAGAGCTGATCACTACACAGCAGCTTACTTCAGAGTAAGATCAGTTTCCTATTTTGAGTCCAAAGCAAAGAGTATTCCAATGCCAATTAAAACACTAATATTTAAAAATCAATATATATTTTCCTAGTATAGGTTCATTTTCTTTTCAATAAAACTCATCTATTTTTAAGAAGAATATGTTTAGAGTTGAATGAATAACATCTGTAGTATAGGTAAAAGATCACACAGTTACTTCCATAGGCCTTCATTCTGGCCTCTCTAAATCTAATTAATTCACAGCTGATCTTTCAGCATAAGTAAATTTTCCCTTAAAAAGATAAGTGAGCTATTACATGGAAAACAAGATTTGGTGTGAAATTTAATTCCGATTGTCAGCACACATGATTGAATGTAGTACGTTGTGCTTAATCAATCTTGTACTCATGTGCATCCACACATTTGTTGATTCTACAGTAAGTTATGAAACAAAACAAAACCAACAGACAATGTGCTGAATATTACAAAATTGAGAAACAGCTAAATATGTAAAATGCTGTATCCAAGACATGTAAATCAGTCCTATGAGGACTAAATAGAAAGCAAGACATAGTAAAATTTCCACTGAGATTGGAGTGTGTATGTTAGATGTGAAGGAATTGTTCTATGACTATGAAAATATGATACTAGATATTCTTGGTAATTAGAAATGAATGCTCACTGCTGATCTGAGACCTGAGCTCAGGTGCACTTATCTTCACACAGGAACCAACCATATAACATAGAGTGAAATGAGAAATGAGCTATCAATTCCCAACTCAATGATCAGCCATCATGAGCTGAAGAGTAAGGCAGCATAACACCACAATTAACCACGTGGACTGTGGGCCCAAATAGGCCTAAATTCAAATTCTGGTTTCATCATTACCTGGGCACAATATCTTTGAACTTCAGTGTCCTTATTAATAAGACAGGGAAATGAGATCTTCTTCATATGTTCTTAATAGGATTAAGTGAGATAATGTAAGGCTTGTTACATAATAAGCATACTCATTGCTTATCATGAGACTTTTTTCTTTAATTTCTTTTTCCTGATTATCAAAGAAATACTTGTAAAAATGAAATACTTGTAAAAATTCAAACACGGAATATCTCTCTCCATATATATACATATTTATATATATATAATTTCAATATATATAGTTAATTCATACTGAAATTAGCCTAAAATCTTACCCTTTGAAGAAAAGCAATATTGACAGTATAATTTTCCAGATTTTTTTTCACACTGACTAGTTTAAGTATTTCACTTTTGGAAGGCATTGCTCTGAAAGCTAGAAAATTTAAAGAAATTATCAATTTTAGGATTTTAAGGGATCAAAAAACTAACACTATTCTTCCCATCATAAGGCCTGACTCAATTAAGTGATAAACCACAAGAACAAATCAGACAGAATATATATATCAGCTTTATTGGTGCTAAAGTTGGTATTGCCTAAACAATAACACTTGTTTATTCTATTTGGTACCATCGCTCATTCTCAAGACTCTGAGTACAGACAACAACATATATGGTCACCCCCATAAATTTTATATTGAAAAATGTTGACTAGATTTGGGACAATATTTGACTTCCTAATAAGAAACCCCATAATTAAACAGACATGTCTATACAGTCACAGGCAGTAATGTATCACCACAGGCCTTCCCAGGTAGCATGGCTTATTCTGACAAATGCTGTCAAGGAGGAGCAGAGCAGAATGCTTCCTGCTGTCCTCCTGGCTCTTTAGAGAAATGGGGCAGAAAGGCTGTGTGAAGCATCCCTGACATGTTTCCCTAACCTACCATTCTGGTCACCCATTCACCATTTATAGATAGGAGGAATAGCCCGGGCACCAGCCCAATAGGGTTTTACTGTTGCGTGGTAATCAGTGTAGAAACACAAGTTGTCAAAAAAGAAGTGACTGCCTCCTGAAAAAATGAATCTGGCTTTCTGTCACAGAGAGGTCACTCAGTGAAAGCCTGAAGGAGCCCAATATAAATACAGTTAGATAGATGGAAAGAAAGAATAAACAGCAGTTACCTCCTTTACCTCGTGACACTTGAGGATTTGTCCTTTGATTGAATACTCCTTTTAATGATAATTCAAGGAACTTTTTGGAATATACTAAGATCCCAGAAAAATGAGAAGCTGTCCAAAGTAGCACGTACAGGATCTCCAAACACCTGAAACTTGTTGCCCAGATTGTTTACTGAGTAATGATATTTATGAAATGTGGTTGTACTAGTAAATGGAAGTTAATCATGTATTCCTCAAGAGACTACATAACTATAAGGCACAAAAGCTGAAGTCACCATAGATCTGTTAGCATCCCTGAACTGAGGTGGTTGATACCCAATGAGTCTAGAATTTTGTATCCATGCGGATCCCAAATGCAAAGTGGTTGAAGTGGATGGGACATTCAAAAGTCTCGTGGAACGGAATTCAGATCTCAGCTCCACTATGGAGTTGTCTCTTGTTTTGTTTTTCTACTGCTGTGTATCAAAACTTAGTGGTTTAAATCAGCACCATTTATTTGTCATCTGGACAGGGCAGGAGGAAAGCCCAACTTTGCTCCTTGTAGCATCAGCCTGGACAGCTCAACTGGGGATGGAGTATTGACATTCACATGGCTGATGCTAATATTCCCCAGAAACTCAGCTGGGGCTATGATCTTGGCACCTTGATTCATGACATGAAGCTATCCATGTAGCTTCTTAGCAGTCACGTCACAGTAAGGAAGAAGCATAAACTGCCAGGCTTTCATGATGCTTAGACTCAAAATCCCAGAATACCAGAAAGCAGTTAAAGGTTCAGCCCAATTCAAGGAGAAAGGATATATCTCCACCTCTTGATTGGAGAAATGGTATGTACATAGAGGGAGGGAAATAATTTGTGGAATGAAGGGAGAATCGTTGGTCTCTAGGTAAACAGGGTTTATTGCGTTGCCTGTTTTATGTCCTTTCTTAACACAAGGTAATCTTGCTGCTGGGGGAACTGAATCTTTACTCATGGGTCCAAAATCAAGACCATTGCTGTTGGCTGAATAGAGTGGATGTTGCAATAGATACATTTGCTTGAATACATTAATGTCATTACATATATGCTGTTGTGTATCCTTTTTGTTTACTTAATATTATATTTTCAGCAACCTTCTCTGACATCAAATGTTTTAAAAGACATACTGTTCAAGTTCTGGGTAGTATTTCTTTAGATGACGTATTCAAGTTTCTTGACCATTGTTACTGTTGGATATTTGGTGTGCTTTTACTTTTTTATAAATAAGTATTTAATGATGCCATTGTTATATAAATATTGGTACATACCTGGGTTATATAAACCCCTAGAAGTAGAATTTCTGGGTCAAATATGTTTAAGATGTGTCGTGAGTTAGCTTGACAAAATTTCTTGCAGAAATGTTTTCCATTTTATTGGTTTTTTCAACCAATCTTGGATTTATGATTTTAAAAGTCTTGTCAGTACTTGCAAATGCCATCTCATTTGTTTTGGTTTGTGTTTTCCTGATGCCTTGAATATTGTATTACTTGTTAAGCACATTTACTTTTTTTTTTTTTTTTTTTTCCTTTTTTGTGGTACGCGGGCCTCTCACTGTTGTGGCCTCTCCCGTTGCAGAGCACAGGCTCCAGACGCGCAGGCTCAGCGGCCATGGCTCACGGGCCTAGCCACTCTGCGGCATGTGGGATCTTCCCGGACCGGGGCACGAACCCACGTCCCCTGCATCGTCAGGTGGACTCTCAACCACTGCGCCACCAGGGAAGCCCCACATTTACTTTTTCTAAACATCTTTCATCTTTTTCCAAATATGATAAGTTATCATTTGTTTTCACTTTATTCTAGAAGATACCTTCTAAATTTTAAAAGTCAGTGATACAAACAACACAAGATGGATTTACAATACAAGCATCTTGCGTATCATGGCTTGTTCTTCCCTTCCCTTAATTCATGGATAAACACCTACACCTCCTGTAAAACTCAGCTCAACTCTCCTCTTACCTGGGCTGACTTCTCTGAGTAGGAGCGTGAACTTCTTTCTCTGTGCATCCATTGTGTTCCATGCATACTATTGCAGACTTTTCTTAGCATATTGCAACTATTCCTTTCTCTTACCAGACTGAGATTCTTCATTAAAATTCAACAAAATTTGGGTGCCTACTTTATAAATAGCATGCTAAGTACTTAGATTACAAAGGTAAGAATATATTTTCTCATTTATGGACAAAATAGACACCATATCTTTTTCTTGTATCTTCCATTGCTTTCCTTGAATATAGTAATTGTAAAATGTTGCTCAATATTGAATAAACGAATTACCAGAAAATAAAAATAACTCAACCTCAAGCCATTTTCAGAAGGTCCTTTTCTAAAAGGATTAACAAAGAATTGTAGTCAAGCCTGAATCAGCATAGCTTAGCCTATCAAGTTTTTAAATGTTTCTTTTTTCAGTGAGTATTTTTATCCCCTCAAGCATAATTATTAGGCATCACAAACAAGATGAAATAAAGATTTGCTTTCATCTTCTATTATTTTCATTTAAAAATCACAAAGCATCATAGGACCTTTCTTTCTATCTTGCTGGTTAGATGCTTCTATTCCCTGCTGCTATTAGTCCCAAGGATAAAAATGTGAAGTTTCTATAAATGACTTTGTCAATTTTATTTAGAAATCTGAAATTTCAAACTGACACCAAGTCAGGCAACTCCAAATGTTATTGAACTTCACCCTCATATGTATACCTTCAGGGGAATTTTCTTACCCAAGAAAGAAAAAGTAGCAGCAGACCATTGTTTTCTAAAGCACAAAATGATTTCCCTTGCTACCAGTGCCACCTATGTAATGACAGCAATTTAAAAATATATATTTGAGTTTTCCTTTTTGTTTTCTTTAGATCAGTCCTCAGAAGAGAGAAATATTTTTTCAATACGTTAGATAAACTTATTTTTCTTTATCGCTGTACCTATTGGGCTGTGTTACTTAATTTCTGCACAGCCTGCCACAATACACTAAAGCAACAGAGGATAATTAAAATATTGAGTATAACTATATAGAAGGTGGTAGAAAACAGATGAAGTAATATTTTCACCTGGGTTAAATAATAAATTTTATTGTCCTATACTGTAAGCAGGAATAATAGGGTCAAAGTGTGAAAAAGCAATACTTAATAGAATAAGTCGTAGGGAAGGGAAGCAATGAAATAGCAAAAAGAAAGACTAAAGGGCTTTAGAAGGCAAATTGAAATCATAATAGAAGTGTAGATAATGAAGAAGTTATAGGGTTTCTGAAATAGTGGCACATCTTGGAGTTGTATCAAAGTTATTAGAGCCTCAAAACAAGTAGTCAAAACAAGCTTAATGACAAAGGAATAACTTCAAATTGTTGCCTTCTGAAAAATTTTAATGTGTTCATGTCCATTTACAATATTCTCTATCTGAGTCTGTTGAGATTTTAGGTTTGTTTTGAAAGAAAGGCAGAACAAGTACTCATAATATCTTACAATAATACTCTGTCACGCCTTCCAGCTAGGGTTGCTGTACCTCAACCTCTAAGTTTATTCTAGCGCTACTCTCACTTGAATCAGAATGGACTTAATAAATCCTTCCCAGCCAACTGTTTGGGAACTACACATCCTGAATCTCTCACTTCTGATTTGACTCTGACCTTGTCTCTCAGCTCTATAACTGGCATTAGGCATTGTTCCTCAGACAGCATCTTCATTTTGTGCCCCAGTTTGGATAACTGGATTTCTGTCTTCTTTCCTCTACCTTAGTCCCTATTTTTTCACCTGAGAAATTTCCTAATGCCATTAGGTCTGCATCTTTGCTTTGTTCATCATAGTCCCCTAACCAGGGAAGAGAGTGTGGCCTCTGGATCCCAGCCACATACTGGAGCCCTGGTACTCACTGACAGACCAACCCTTGCCTGGTAGCTTATGTTGCACTTGTTTTGTCCACCATTAGCCAACACTGAAGGGCATTATAAAAATCAGCCAACTCTGTGAAATCCATTTCTGTGAGCAATAGAAGGCTGCTGTTTGAACCTAGAAAGAGTAATCGTTATATTTTACTTGAAATTCATTATTTTTTGTTTATCGGCTTGTTTGTTTGTATTTTTTGGATACCTGAATTATGTAACTGTGTTTTCTACCTTTTGATAGCCTTTAGAAAAATTTAGCATCCACTTCGATCAATTATGCAGGACCACACAGCCAATATTTGTTTGCAGTAATCTCATCCCTGACACTCTCTACCAAGTTCACCTCCCCAAAGTCCAGAAAGGCTCACATAATTATTTTTAGTTTGCTTTTATCTTGCTGAATTGAGTGTATTTTTATAAGCTGTTTATAGTTTTGGAGAGGATAAAGGAGGGATAAAATGGATAAGTACTATAGAAACACTGCTTCCCATTCCAGCCTGCAATCATGTAATGCCAGTTACATCAGGGAGAAAGCTCCCCACTCCATACATTCTCCTCTGACTGCTGGTTTTCAGAATCTACACATAGGTCTGTGTCCACAGTATCTGCCCTAGGATATAGGGGAGAATAGTCTAGGGTCTAAGTCTTCTCAGTCTGCTCCATGTTGCTGAAGATGACTTGTAAAAAGCAAAGTAAAATAGTCTAATCTTTCATCTGCTGGCCTGCAGGTATAATCAACTTCTAAAGCATCCTTCTCACCTTTAACAAACTCATTTTTTAAGTTCTTCAAAGAAATACATTTTACTACTTCCTTCAATAATCCATTTCAGTGTACAAGGTATTCCAGGTTTCGGAAATCCTATTTGTATCTAACAGAAGCCTTATTGCCTTATATCAAGATTATTGTTAAGGCTCAAGGGTGGAAGAGAACATCTATTTATTCTTTCCTCATTATCTTGAAGATGATCAATCAGTAACCATAATCCCAGGCCTAAGCATTTTAAGAATATTCAACTGATATATTCTTTAGTTTTAAAAATGTCATCAAACATCCATTGGACAATGCATGTGGAGGAAGAACATACAGGGTTAGCTAGTATTATTATTATTGGCTGTCAGTTATCTTTCATACACTTATACATATGAATTTATGTAATTCTCTAAAAAGCCTTATAAGATGGAAGCTATTGTTATCCCCCTATTGCAGATGTGGAAACAGATATTTAGGAATCTTTTCCTGGTCACAATCGCCTTCAAGTGATGGAGCCAGAATCCAAACTCTGAACATCTGACACCAGAACCCATGTATGCTCTACTGCCTCTGAACTTCAAGGTCTATGCAAGCAACCAAATGTCCCCAATCTTTGTAGAAATCTCATTTTTGTTTATTTATTATCCTCTAAGTAATGCAAATTTTACTGAAACAACAATATCTAATGTAACACTGCATATTTTATATAAAATTTGAGTATTTTGGTTTAATGAGTGCTATCATAACCACACAGTTTTATATTGTTTTCAGTGCAAAGGGACATTGTTTTAGTTTCAGACTTGTGTGAGCTTGCCTAGACTTGGCTCTTCATAATTGTAATCTTCTTTCTATGGACAAAAGGAAAAATAAAAACAATTCCCACTTTCTATATATCTGAACTTGAGGACTTCTAATAAATGAACAATATTCATAATTCATAAATTAAGAATGTAACTCTGTTTTACATGAAACTGATGAGAACTATCCTTACAACTATCAGTTATCATTATAGCAATTATTTTGAAAAATGATATCATCATATCAACGATCATATCACAGCTCTCATTTTCAACAGTCTACAAAATCATGGATCCAAGTCCTTGTAATATATTCTCTCATTTATTGTACCCAGGAATTCTATGACCTGGAGAGAATTATTAGCCCTATTTTACAGGTAAGAAAAATCAAGGCTCAGAAAAGTTAAGTAACTGGCCTAAGCTGATTTATTTAGTTCTGAAGGAGGATTAGAATGTCTTTTGCCAAGTGTGTCTAACAGGAAAGAGCAAGGTTTTATGATAAGGGCATCATAATCCAAATCTTGTGGTCCAAGTGTAATTATTTACAAACATGCAATACTTGTCAGACACTCACAGCATGATTGCCCCTTTGCATCAGAGTTTACTACAATACTTTGCAATCTCTCCCCAAACCAGTTTTGCAAACCAATCAACAAAAAGCAGGATCATGAAGTATGACCCCTTGGCCACCAGGGGGACTAAGGTCCAGCTCAGCCATTAGCCATGTCCTGAACTCAGCAGGCTTTTTCTTATTTGTATAAGAAATTCTGGTGGTATGTGGAAAGGGAGAACCTCTCAGGAAAAGCACAGAGTAAATCTAAGGGGTTTTGTAAATCAAAGGTCAACATCCCTTTGAACTACCCCTGGTGGTAAATGTATGTCTTTGAGTTATGAAATTTGATCGAGGACTGACAGAATGTGATAAAAAGAAATCAAAGAAATGAAACCTCTACTTACTCTACACTATTTTCAGTGTTATAAAAATTTGAAAGTGCCTGGCAGAACAGTTAGCCACAAGGGTTTTTAAGGTATTGATTTCTGGGAGACCATTTCTCTTGATAGACAGTCTGCATTTTAATGACGACCACTTCTAAAGGTGATCTTGCCTGTCTACATGTCAAGTCATGCAAATTGCATAGAGTAGGGTATATATGCCCAGCAAGGCAGAATGTGGATTCAACTTTGTGTACCTTTCTTTCTCAAAGCCCTCTTTGTATATCTAAAATTTATGTGAAATCTTGTTTCCTTAGGTATAATGCAACTGTTATCCTATACCTGGGTCACTTTTGTTTGAATCTTTCCATTGTCATGCAGATTGTCAGCATGGTCCACAATTAGGAAGAGTTCCTGATCATAAAATAAAACAATAAAGAGAAAAATCAGTAGGAGAGTGCCTGGGGTGAATATATAATGCATTTAAAGTGTGAAGCTGTCCATTTAACCCTTAACAATATTCATTTTCTTCACAGTGTGCAAACCTTGTCAGTAGTTTGAAAAGCTATGAATTTAAATAACCTTAAGCAGCCTGAGAAATGAATAATTTGATAGGTATATCTGGCAGATGGTTGAAATGTCTAAATTTTTTTTCTTTTTCCCTGAGAATATGCTGTAGGGTTTCTGCCAAACTTAGGTTGTAAGGAAGGCACAAAAATCAAACAATAAATGCTCCATATTTGCAAACTACCAACACTAAGGTAGCATTTAAGGAGAATAGTTGCCAGTCCCTCCTCCCTTGATCCTTTAGAGAAATGACCTGAAAATCAACAGCTTTTCTGTTATTTTTTTTAAGATGTATTTTTTTTTAGTTTGTCAAAATGAATATTTAATCTAACTAAGATTAAAACCAATGACTTTCTGGTACCTCTCCAGCTTGTCTTTATTGTCTTGTAAAGCTTAATGCTTCTTTCAGTATTAGTGTGGGTACTGACAACTAGACTAACATACTTTGATTGACATCTCATTGAAGTGACTCTAGTGAGTAACAGAACATATCTTTTTCCTTCTGGCTATTGTTGATGTGTGGCGACACACTCCTTATCTTGTTCAAATAGCTGAAAAAAATTAGCTGAAAATAATATTGTTGGCCCAGGTCAACACTCACTATTATCAACATCCGTTTATCAAAAGCCAGTGTGTTACCAGAAGTATGGTCTGGATGTAGAGTAGATATCCCAATACACCTGGTACTGTAAAAGAGGACCCTGATATGAGGATGCCTAGGATTGATCTCATTACATTCACAGCTGAGTATGCCATGATCCAACCAAGAAATATATACCCAAGTCTTCAAAAATAACCCCAAGCAATAAAAAACAGCAACATGGTAGCATTCTTTGGAAAGTACCAAGGTGGGAGAAGACACTTTTAAGTAAGAATCAAGAATATACTAAAAATAATAATATAAAAGTCCATTAATTTATTAGCCTCCAGAGGGTATGTTCAAATCACAAATGTTTGAGGAAATTTCTGATAACAAAACTCCAACTTTTAATTCAATGACTACAATTTCTTAAATACTTCAGAATGTTGAGGTAACAATAACAGCTAAAGTATAAAATATTTTAAACGTCAAAACAACTTATATAGGGCTTCCCTGGTGGTGCAGTGGTTGAGAATCTGCCTGCCGATGAAGGTGACACGGGTTCGTGCCCCGGTCCGGGAAGATCCCACATGCCGCGGAGCGGCTGGGCCCATGAGCCATGGCCGCTGAGCCTGTGCGTCCGGAGCCTGTGCTCAGCAACGGGAGAGGCCACAACAGCGAGAGGCCTGCGTACCGCAAAAAAAAAAAAAAGAAAGAAGGAAATAGAGTGAAAATACTGATTTAAAAAAGTATATAATGAAAAAATCAACAAGTACAAATGTTGGATATTTGTAAAGAGTAATAAAATGGATATGCTCCCAAGAATACTGATCATTGAAAAATAAAGAGATGGTACATACAAATGACTGATATTGAGAATTTTTAAAGGACATTACTAAAAATACTATAGTTACTAAAACTAGCATAATATGACATTATACATAACTTAATGGTAATAAATTTTAAAATGTAAATTTTAAAAACATTCCTAAGAGTGAAAATAAACAAAATTGAAATTAGAAGATAGGGTAAATCTGGATAATCTTACAACTATTAGAGAAATTGTTTCTTTAATTTAGAATATTTACACACAAAGAGAGTTGAGGCACAGGTGGCTACTGTAGGAATTTCTATCAGGTTTTAAATTTCCAGGCTGAGTCCAGTTCTGATGCTTGATACAACATCTGATACAATTCAGTATATTTTTCTGAACATGAGAATGCATACAAAATTAAGAGTAGAAAGGAATTTCCTGGATATGGGTTAAAAATCTACAAAAAAATTTGTATCACATATTACAAAATCTACACCAAAAATCCATAACATATATTTAACTGGATATATTTAATACTTTCTCTTTCAATTAGGGGAAAAAAAGCAAGGTGCCCAGGACCACCATTCCTTTTCAATACTCAACTTGAGGTCCCAGTAATGCTGTAAAGAAAGACAAACAAGCAAGCAAACTGACATATGGTATAAGGATTAGAGAGGGAAAAAGTAAAACTCTCATTATTTGCAGAAGATATGAGTGGGTATAGAAAATTTTTAAAAATCCACAAGCACAGTATTAAAATGAATTATTGAACTTAACAAGTTTGCTCAACACAATTTATTTTATATACCACTAACAAAAAGTTAGCAAATAAAATTTTATAACAGATACTTTTTACCATAGCATGAAATTTATCAAATACCTGAGAATAAATCTACCAGGAGAGTATAAGATATAAATGTAGAAAGCTATAAAGCATTTGATAAAATTAAAGAACTAAATAAATGAAGACATATACCACATTGATGAAAGACTTAATATTGTAATTGTCAAAGCTTCTCCAGTACTTTATACCACAATGGAGAGAAGAAAGATAGAAAAAAGAGAAAAGATGGAAAAATATAGGGTGAGAGAAATAGAAGGAGAACAAGGAAGAGAAAGGAACAGAGTGAAGAAAATGGAGGGAGGGAGAGAGACAGAGAGAGGAGGAAAGGGGGAGAGAGAAGGGCAGGGCCACAGAATCATTTTAATTAGAAAGGTATCATTTCATATGTAGTTTTATTTCAAAATCAGTGTTCAGATAGAGTTATAATTACTTTAGATGGGAAGGGCTTCTCTACCTCCTTTCACAAGTGAAGAATCAAAGTTCTGCTCTGATCACCATGATTTTAAATGTCATTCTGCTGGCTGAACCTATGAGGTTGGAAGTGACATAATGTTTATAGCATCTGCTTGGATGTCATACACATGAATTGAGCCTGTGTTAAAAAATAGTAATATATATTCTGCATCATTCAGCAATCAAAAGAACAAGAAAGACCAAGAAAATAGCTTTTACATTTCCCTTTTCCCCAACAAATACTAAGAAAAAACAATAAAATGCACAAAGAAATTTACTTACACAAACAGGCAAACTGGTCTTTTAAAATCTAGGAGCAAAATGCTCAGAAAAAAAGAAAAAGAGTGGATTGAGGTGTGTTGTCATACAAGATTCACTTTTCTTTCCATATTTCAACTTGATTATTGTTTACAGTAGAGCACTGGAGTACCTGCATATATCTAAGGTACATTTCCCAGCACCAATGCAAATTATTCTTTTGCATTAGTTTAATACTTTACAGCAGTATGCATTGCACTGAGACCTTGTAAAGCTCAGTGTTACTTGTGAAACTTTGATCTCCAAAAAAATATCAGGATCAAAGTTTTCCCTGATTTGGACATAAATCTCAGCTAAAATAAGGTGATAATAGTCTAGTCAAGAAAAAGCAACCTGGTCAAAATGCCTTCGAATTGGTGTTACCGTACATGGTTGGTGCTTTACTGAGTTAATTAATCATTTCTTTGAACTTCCATATTCTGCTGTCACTAAGTTAGGAGTAAATGCCAGGTGTCACTGTTACTTTATTTGATATTCATTTTCCATGCTTAATATTTGGTAAATAGAAAGAGAAATGAGTAAAAACTTGCGGCTCTGGGAAACACAATGCAGAGAAAGCTCATGAAGAAATGCACAGACAGGATTTAACATCTTGACTATTCTTAACTGGAAAATTCTCATCCTAAATAAAGGACTGGTTGAATTTGTGGTTGTTATTTTTTTGTTGAAGTTAATTTGAGTGTCAACTGCTGTAATTAATGTAGTTATTAATGTGAAGTCAGGCAGCATGAGCTTGGATCACAGCTCCTCCAATTACCAACTACTTGAACTTGAGCCAATTACATGACCTCTCTAAGCCACAGTTGCTCCATTTGCAAAAGGGGGATGCTAATAGTACCCATTATATAAGATGGTCTTAAACATTAGTAAGATAACAATTGTAAAGTGTTTTCCATAGTAATTGACTGTGCAGTATTTCCAACTCGTAATTAATTAACTTATCATAGAGATTTCAAAAGTATTCATCAATGGCAGGAACTTTAAAGTTTATTCTGAGGAATTATAAGGATTCCATAGAAAAGCATCTAAGGAGATGAGGAAATGGGCCTGAGATTCTCATCCCTTGCTTTAAATAGGACAGTTCCACTCAGTTTCTTTCATGCTTTTTTTTTTTAATGGAGAGTTTTAAACACATTCAAGAGTAGTGAGAGCATTATAATAACCCCCCATACATACCCAGCTTTATATAATCAACATTTCGATATGTTTATGTAGTGTTTTCCTTCACAAGATTTGGCTTGCAAAGTACTTCTGATGCTAAAAAACATAAATAAATTTGAAAAACACTGATTTATAGGCTGAATACATTCTAGCGAAAAATAAAATCTTTCTTAGCCATCAGTTTGAGTTCAGGTATCCAAAAGAACGCCATATATTAAAAGTACTTTAATTTTGAGTCAGTTGTGTGCTCAACTTTCTCATTTCCGTCTACACACTCTCTCTAGATAATCCAATCCAGCTCCATGGCTTTAAACTCCACATGGATATCTCATAAGCATCTCAAACATAAAATGCACCAATTCTTTTCATTTTCCCACCCACGACCATCTCAGTCTCCCCCCCTCAGTAAGTGACACTGTCATTCACCCAGTTACTCAAACCAAAGCCGTAGTGATTATTTTGCTCCCCACCCCCTTTTTTCTTCACTATTTGCATAAGAATGTTGACGCTAAAAAAAAAAATACATCTCATTTCTATCGACTCCTTACCATATCCTATGCTAACGATCCTAGTAGGTCTCCATGCCTGTTCTCTTGTCTTTTTTTTTTTATAATCTATTCTCAGTGCAGCAACCTGAGGGATCTTTTAAAAACGTAAATCAGATAGCGTCTTTTCCATGCTCAGAATCCTCCAAGGGAATTATGTTGTCCTGTAAATGCAATCCGAACTCATCCCAAGGACCTGTGTTATCTTGCCCACCACCTCCTGTGTTACTCTCCTCCATATTCACCAAACACGTGGCTCTCTGCCATTGTTAGGCTGTTCTTCACATAACCCACCAAGCTTGTTCCTGTCTTATGCATTTGTGCTTTCTGTTCCCTTTTCTTGGAGCACTTTTCTATCAGATTTTAAAAGGCTGTCCTCTCCATAGACTCTTCATATCCTACAGGTCTCTGCTTAAATAGTACCTCATCAGAGAGTCCTTTCCTCTCACCGAGTCTAAAGCCATCTCTTTCCCAGTTACTCCTCTCCCAGTAACTATCATTGGAAAACCATATTGCATTGCCTTTACAGCACTTACCACTATCTGAAATGACTTTTTTCCATCATTTGTCTTATTTTCTGTCTTCTTATTTTCTAAAAGATAATCTCAGCAAGAGCATGGACTTTTGACTTTCCCGTTAAGTGAATTTTTCCCCAACATCTAGATATTGGGTGACATAATACATAATTTTGATAATATAAAATAAATAAAAATTTTATTTGTGATGGAGATAATTACTAAGATAAATTATTGTTGAAAAGATGGCATGAAATGATATAAAGCTTATACCGCAGATCTATTTTGTACCCCTCTCCACTCTACTCTTGGCCATGCCTGACATCCATGATATGTATCACCTAGATTCATTTTCCCTTAAGCTTCTCTTTGAGATTCAACAATGAGAGGAACTTCCTCTTCCTGTCAGGTCCCCATCCTTTTCCCTGTGTGGCTATGGTTTCTTCACTAGCTGACCATGGTAACAGCTTCTGCCTGACAGCTCTCTTCTTTTCTTAGCCCAGCTTTTATCAGGCACTGGTAACTCCATTTCTTCCTCTTGCCATTTCACAGGTAGTAATGTCTTCCTGCTGTTTTTAGTGCCTGAATACCTCACTGCCCAAACCTTTGTAAATAGTCCTTTTCTTGGGTAGCTTTAGCTAAATCCTTAGGTGAGCATTTGTTTCCTGCCAGGACCATGACTAACACAGATATTGTATATGAGCATTTTCTATGCTTTCTAACACATGCTTTATTTCTTCAAATATTGAGTGCCTACTGTATATCAGGCACTAAGCACCCAATCAACACTCCTTGTATCTGACATATATACCTGAGTCCTATGTAACTATTTTAATAAGATAGCAAGCTTTAGGCAAAATTAAAATTCAAAGTAAAGCACCACCAAATTAAAATACAGGTTAAGAAAATCATGCAGCAAATGATTTGTGTTCTGGTGTGTTTCTGTTAGAGTTTCCGTTAATTTTATACACGTATTCTGGAAATAGAAAATAGATATATACACATATACCCACATACATAAATAGGTTTATTTATACTTGATCTTATTCAGAGCTGCAGCTTATCAAACTGCAGGTATGAGTGTGTGTGTGTATATATATATATATATATATGGCAGCTATGCATTCACTGGCATGATCTACAAATGCAGTACTGAATCAGATGAGGCAAATACAATAGTGCTTATTTACTTTTTGTTTCATCAAGCAGCACTCCCTGGTAATCAGCTATCTGTAGGTCCATACTGTAGTGATGTTTCTACATATCCAAGGCAGGGTGGCATTGGGGCATTGGTTCTCAAGGGCTCTGACTCTGGAATCAGAGTTCTTAGGTTCAGATCCAAGCTTCACACCTTACTAGCTCTTTGACCTTGGATAAGTTACTTAAACTTTCCAAATCTAAATTTTCTCACCTATCGAAAAAAGGTTAAATAAATAATTGTACCAGCTTCATAAGGCTATTGTGATAGTAAACTGGAATAATACATACTAAATGCTCATCAAAAGAGCATGGTAAGTGTTCATAAAATACTTATTAGTAATGTGTTATTAGTGATAATCCTGAAACTGGGTAAGATCCTGAAAGATACTCATACATCTAAAAGTTGTAGTCTACATATTTGCAATAGCATATGACACTTGACATCCTTTCTATATCAGACATTCTACGAACTACTCTATATTATCATCTTATTTGCCTTGTCGACTCTACACACACCCATACCTATAAAATATATAAATATATATTTCAGATTATATATAGGGACTTGATAGACCAAATATAGTATATGCTACCTCTGTACTAATTCAGGATAATTACTAAGCTCTACAAGCCCCAGTGAAGTCTGTGGATAATCTAAACTAATAGAAAAACAACAATAATTCTGAAGTGGGAATGATGCTATCTTACTAAACTTGCCTCTTCCATGAAATCTTCAGGAAACACAAATAGATCTTTTTTTCTATAATCTCTGGTCTTCATCCCTCACCTATAAAGCAAAGGAAATGAGCTACATATAGTGCTTCTGAAAGAGTCATATATGAAACACATATTTAGGAATGACCTAAGATCTTGGTTTTTAATATACAGATTGCTGGCCTCTATGCCCACATTTGTTGAGTCTAAATCTTAGAGAAAGAAAAGGAGGCAACAGAACTCTTTTTTAAAGAAGGATCTCTTCCTGGTAATTCTTATCCACGTTGAAGCGCTGAGAACTGCTCGAGTAGAAGATGGCCTAAATGATATCTTCCAACTTCAATCTCAATGAAATATGTCAAACTATTATCATTATATTTGAGATATATTCTTGAACTGGTGACTGCCCCCATGGATTATTGTGAAAATCGGCATGTTTTAAAACATACAGACCTTGCTCTCTGTTAAAACTATTAGTATCTACCTTATTTTTTAACTGGAGTTTTTGTATCACCACAATTTTAACATCACCAAAGAGAAAAAAAAAAAAAAAGCGTAGCCTTAATGGACTGTGAAGCAGTGAGCCAATCACAAAGGCAACACAAAATTCAATCACAAACACCTGCAACTCATTACAAATTTAGCAGCACAAATGCCAGAGGCTGTAATGGGTCTCAGATAGTCTGTGCAACTCTGCCAATACTCACCTATAATTTGGACTTGACATTTACAAAAAAAGACAACATTTACAAAAAGAAAAGGGCAAAGAGTTTTACCAAATAACCCCACTCTTTCAACTTCCCCCTCCTGCCAAGGCACTGCCGGAAAAAAATCAGTTCTAAATACAGTTGCTATTTGTATTCCTTCTGGGGTGCTTATGAAACCAAATTAATTGATGAAGAATATTCACTAAGGGATTTGGAGGTATTATATTTTCCCCCAGAATGTAACAGTCTCTATAAATGTCTTTAGCATACAATTTAGGGACCAAAAAGCAAAAGGAGGAAGAGAGATTGGAAATAAGAAATAATGTCAGTTTTATTTTTAGGTTATCTTCCTATTTTGATTTAAGGATTAGGTGTATACGGTAAATGTAGACTCGAAATCTTACAAATGAAAACTGTCATACTTGCAGATATGGAATATTATGGTTGTCATTGTGTGGAGTGGAAAGAAAACTAAACTCAAGCACCTGAAGAGTTTAATACTGGCTCTGGATTCGTTGCTAGTTGGGTGACCTTGGAAAAGTTGTTTAGCAACCTGGGATTCTGTTTCCCCCATTTTAACTTCTGAGAACTGCAGACTATGGCCTGATATCTCCCTCAGGAGCCTCAGTTCCAGAGTAAGGACTCCTCATAAGCTCTGACCTATAGACAGTTAGTTCTCCTCTTCATACTTCCTTCAACGTTCATTCTCTTCCCTATTTTTCATGATGTATACCTGAGAAACAGACCCTGTCACTGGGAACAGACTTTTAATGTGCCTACTGCTAATGCATCTGCTATCCTAAGGAGAAATTTTACTTTGTACCTTGTTCTGGAGTGTTTTAAAATCTGGGCATGATTTTCCTTTGCCCATTCTCTCAGCACATTCTGGAAATTGCTTCCCTTCCACACCATTTGATGTAAACTGAGGAAAGCAGATTCATTTTACTACTTGAAATATAAAAATAGTCTGTTAATAAGCAAAACATAAATAAATAAAATAGTTAAGCGTTACTCTTAGCTCTAGCCCACCATTCACAAGCACTATTGAAAGTTTTACAAGGAACTACAGTTTGTGTCCTACAAATGTGTGACTTCCCATCAGAAGTCACTCTCATTTCTTTTCTCACATGTTCCATAATATTTTTTGTAATTTCTCCATACTTCAGCTAACAAATATGCTTAAAGTTGACATATAAATACCTTCCTTTTATCTGTCAAGTATGCTGCTAAAAGCGAAAAGCACTAACAATCTATGATTTAGGAGACTCACTCTCATGTTTTAGGTGCTGTATCATAACTCTCATCTAGAAGATACTCACAATTCATTTGCAAGGAAGTTCCAAGATATCCCTTTCAACACCTCATGCTGTTTGGAAAGGTTCTTTCTTTGAAAAAAAGAACATATACAGTTCCTGAGTATCACGACAGTGTGCAACAGTCAGGTATGAAGGGAAGAAAAGGAACTAGAAAAGGAAAGTGATAACCAAAGATAACTAGAAACTATATACAAATGAAGTCTGTCTATGTCTTACTCTGCTTGGGCTGCCATAACAAAATACCATAAACTGAGTGGCTTAAACAACAGAAATGTATTTTCTCACAGCCCTGGAAGCTGCAAGTCTGGATCATGGGGCCAGCATGATCTGGTTCTGGTAAGAGCCATCTTCCTGACTTGCAGACAGCCACCTCACTGCATCCTCACATGGCAGAAAGAGAGAGAGAGAGAGAATCTGTTGTTCTTCTTTTCTTCTTCTTACAAGGCCACAGTCTTATGACTTAATTTAATGCTAACTACCTCCTAAAGACCTATCTAGCTCCAGACACATTGTGGGTTATGGTTCCAACATGCTGAATTTGTCGGAGAGGACACAATTCAGTCTATAGCACTATTATAAAAGTAATGAGGAGGGGAGATATCTGAAACATGTACTAGTTAAAAGCAACAGCTTACCGTGATATTGTGATTTATAATAAGAAATACATATTTGGTCTTCGTCCACTGTTTGTGGCACAGAGCTCTTAAAACCTCTGGAATTTCCTAAGGCTTCTTTTGTTATGTTAATCAGATGACTTTTATAAAGCTCCTAGGTAACCTAAGGATGGGGGGCTGGTTGCTAGAGAACCAACCATGTGATTGGAGGGTTGGAACCTTCAGTCCCACCCCCCAACATTGGGAGAGGGAAGAGGGGCTAGAGATTGAGTTCAATCACCAGTGGTCAATGATTTCATCAATCATGCCTATATGATGAAGCCGCCATAAAAAAAACAACAGGATTGTGTTTGGAGAGCTTCCAGGTTGGTAAACACATGCATATCTGAGGCGAGTGGGGCAACTGGAGAGAAGCCCCACTCTCCTTCACAATGGAAGCTCTGTGCCCTTTCCCCATATCTTATCCTCTGCATCTCTTCCATCTGACTGTTTCTGAGTTGTATCCTTTTATAATAAACCAGTAATCTAGTAAGTAAAATGTTTCTCTGAGTTCTGCGAACCTCTCTAGCACATTAATTGAAACCAAGAAAGAGGTCATTGGTATTTCCAATCTACAGCTGGTCAGTTAGAAGCAGAGGTGGTGATTACCTGACCTTGTGACTGGCATCTGAAGCACGGGTGGGGGCAGTCTTATGGGACTGAACCCTTAACCTTGTGGAATCTGATGCTTTCTCTCAGTGGATACTGTCAACTCAACTGAGTTGAACTGTAGGACACCCAGCTGGTGTCACAGAATTGCTTGGTGTTGTGGAAACCCTCCCCCCACACACTGGAATTGGTGGCTAGAACTTTTACTTACAAAAAATATATCTTAATATTTTGTATACATATTTATATATTCATAGAAAAATGACTAGAAAGATGTGCTCCAATATATTTATGGTAATTGTTTCTGGGTGGTTGAATTATGAGTAATATCTAATTAACTTTAATTTCTATTTACACAATTTCCTATAATTAGGAAAGTATTATTAATAAATATTATCCAAGTGAATTGATGTACTCTGGAAAATAATTTGCTAACTTCTCTGGTGATTTATAGCCCTCTAACTCACATCACTGTAAGTGAAACTATTTCTCTGTTCCAATGAATTCTTAACCTCAAAATGCTTTTGTGAGTTCTCCTAGAGTGTAAATTATGAGATTATTCCTAACCTTGTCAGGTTCTGGTGACATACTGCCTACTATAATATAATAGAAGCAATTCATAAAATATTCCTTCACCTGAACCAGTTTCAAATTCTGTGGCTTTTCAGCTACCATTGTTCTTGTTCCACACAGAATGTTTAGTACAAGAGATCCTTTATGGAACAGACCAGATAGTGGAGAGCTGATTTTACTTGCTAATTCTTGACATTGTTACTCTGTCTTTAAGGTGGCAATTAGAAAGATGCAAAGCAGATGCTTCATGAAAGGGATCCATGTTCTTGTTGGTGCTCTGCAAATGCTTTAAAGGGATGGTACATGATATTGAGTCAGTGCATCTTTGGAACTTCTGGGTAGGGCCTGAGGTACGCAGAAACCCTAGGTTGGTTACAAGCAGACTCATCAAGGAATTCTTGGATAGTGGACCAACAGCACCCTGCTGTCCTCACAGGCAGCAGGCATTGTAAAGCGGGGTTCAGCACTCACTGTTCCTTAGGGGTGTACACAGCATGACTCTACTGCAGCACCTCAGTGCTGAAGGTGAACCATCTTCGCTCAAACAAGGCAGTCAAGACTTTGCTAAAGGAAGTTGTGTTCCAATCTAAGGAGGGCTGTGCTCAACCTGAGGTATGCGTAGTTGGGTTCAGGTGTAGGGGACAGTAAGAGTCCAGGCAGGGCTCTTAGCATGCACTGTTTTGAGCATAAATCTTCACATTTAAAATATGCACTTCATTTTGCACTGATGACCCCTTTCAGTGGCATTCAAACTTACTTCATGAGTGATATCTGGGACAATATGCACTTTTTTTTTCAATAAATTTATTTATTTTTGGCTGCATCAGGTCTTTGTTGCTGCATGCGGGCTTTCTCTAGTTGCGGTGAGCGGGGGCTACTCTTCGTTGCAGTGCACGTGCTTCTCATTGCGGTGGCTTCTTTTGTTGTGGAGCATGGGCTGTAGGTGCGTGGGCTTCAGTAGTTGTGGCACGCAGGCTCAGTATTTGTGGCGCATGGGCTTAGTTGCCCCGCGGCATGTGGGATCTTCCCGGACCAGGGCTTGAACCCATGTCCCCTGCATTGGCAGGTGGATTCTTAACCACTGTGCCACCAGGAAAGCCCATATGTGCTGTTTTTAATGTGCAATATCTGTATTTTCTATAATATTAAAAAGACTGGGAAGCAATGGGTTAACCAAATAGCATTTTGCCATCCTCTAGATTCAGCCCAATTATGAGAATTTAAAGCAAAGGAAGAAGATTTGGGATATTTGGTAGTAAAGTAAAAATCATTATATATGCACAGTCCGTGTCTCTGCCCACTTAGCTGCCTCTGTGACTAATGGTCTAATTTGCAGATGACTTAAAATTCAATTTATTTAGTACTTCCTTTGCTGTTAAGCAAAACCTAGTGCACACAGTTGTCTAAACGCTCTGCTTAGTTGTGTCGTCAGTCATACACTGCTCTGGCTGGCAGCTTACCCCATCATAGGGCTAAGGGACCTTGAAGAGTGTTTATTTCACTTTCCACTAATTAGGTGTGTGTATTTGACCTTACAAATCTCTTCAGATGAACCAGAAGAGAAATACTGCTTTTTTTGACATAATGCTCTCTGAGAGCTAGTATGGGAGACAAAAGTAAAGCCCCAGACACAGTATTCAGGAGATGCAAATATCCTTCTCTATTTATATAATCCTAGGAATACCTCTCATTCTCTTGATCCAAAAAGTAGACTTAATATGTGCCCCACCAAAGGATGTCTGGTCATCACAGATAGGGTATGTCTAAATGACATCATCAGGTTCATTTTTAAAATATGATGTATTAAACACAGGGATAATATTGGAGGAGCCCACACTGGAGAGTCCTTTAATGGGTTGGTTGACTTTCTCTGTAAGTATATAAGCACTCATTAACACAATAGATTATATCATCAATATGAGTTTTTCTTAAAAAAAAATCCAAATTCTATTTCTATTTAGTCTATTAGTTTCTATTTATAATATGCTTCTATTTTCTTCTTTAGACTCAATTACCTTGGAAAGCCATGAGGGCCACAGGGAAAATGCTTTGTTGTGATTTCAGATTTATTTCTTTGTAATGATGAACTCATATTTACTGTCTTTTCTTGGGTTTTAAAAGAAAAAGAATAACAGAAGCTTCCAGAAATTTCAAAATCTTCTTCAGTTTTATTCACTTTCTTTCCTTCTCCCACTCCCACAGCATCCTACCATTTTAAAGTTGATAAAAGAAAAGAAGCCATCCCTGGTGGCGCAGTGGTTGAGGGTCCGCCTGCCGATGCAGGGGACATGGGTTCATGCCCCGGTCTGGGAGGATCCCACATGCCGCGGAGCGGCTGGGCCCGTGAGCCATGGCCACTGAGCCTGCGTGTCCGGAGCCTGTGCTCCGCAGCGGGAGAGGCCACAACAGTGAGGGGCCTGCGTCCGCAAGAAAAACAAAAAAAAAAGAAAGGAAGCCGTGGGTGAGACCTTGGTGCTTGAGCTCTCATGCAGGGAAAGGGCAGATCCAGTGCCTCGGGAGAGCCCCTGCCTCACTACTTGTATATGGCAAAGTTTCTCACCAAGCTCCTCAGCTGCACATTTCCAAGCAAGGGCGCCTCTCCTATGTTTGAGCTGTGTGGCAGACAGGGTCTTGGTGCTCTAGCCAGGTGTCACGCCTGAGCCTCTGAGGTGGGAGAGCCAAGTTCAGGACATTGGTCCACCAGAGACCTCCTGGCCCCATGTACTATCAAATGGCGAAAGATCTCCCAGAGATCTCCATTTCAATGCTAAGACCCAGCTACACTCAACGACCAGCAAGCTACAGTGCTGGACACCCTAAGCCAAATGACTAGCAAGGCAGGAACACAAACCCACCCAATAGCGGAGAGGTTGCCTAAAATCATAATAAGTTCATATACACCCCGAAACACACAGCTGGATGTGGTCCTGCCCACCAGAAAGACAAGATCCAGCCTCATGCACCAGAACACAGATACCAGTCCCCTTCACCAGGAAGCCTGTACAACCCACTGAACCAAGCTTAGCCACTGGGGCCAGACACCAAAAACTACAGGAACTACGAACCTGCAGCCTGGGAAATGGAGGCCCCAAAAACAGTAAGTTAAGGAAAATGAGAAGACAAAGAAATACACAGCAGATGAAGGAGCAAAGGAAAAACCCACCAGACCAAACAAATGAAAAGAAAATAGGCAGTCTACCTGAAAAAGAATTCAGAGTAATGATAGTAAAGATGATCCAAAATCTTGGAAATAGAACGGAGAAAATACAAGAAACATTTAACAAGGACCTAGAAGAACTAAAGAGCAAACAAACAATGATGAACAACACAATTAATGAAATTAAAAATTCTCTACAAGGAATCAATAGCCGAATAACTGAGGTGGAAGAACGAATAAGTGACCTGGAATATAAAATAGTGGAAATAACTACCACAGACCAGAATACAGAAAAAAGAACAAAAAGAATTTAGGACAGTCTCAGAGACCTCTGGGAAAATATTAATGCACCAACATTTGAATTATAGGGGTCCCAGAAGGAGAAGAGAAAAAGAAAGGGGCTGAGAAAATATTTGAAGAGATTATAGTTGAAAACTTCCCTAATATGGAAAAGGATATAGTCAGTCAGGTCCAGGAAGCGCGGAGAGTCCCATATAGGAAAAATCCAAGGAGAAACATGCCAAGACACGTACTAATCAAACTATCAAAAATTAAATACAAAAAAAAAAAAATTAAAAGCAGCAAGGGAAAAGCAACAAATAACATACAAGGGAATCCCCATAAAGTTAACAGCTTATATTTCAGCAGAAACTCTGCAAGCCAGAAGGGAGTGGCAGGACATATTTAAAGTGATGAAAGGGAAAAACCTACAACCAAGATTACTCTACGCAGCAAGGATCTCATTCAGATTCAACGGAGAATTAAAACATTTACAGATAAGCAAAAGCTAAGAGAATTCAGCACCACCAAATCAACTCTGCAACAAATGCTAAAGGAACTTCTCTAGGCAGGAAACACAAGAGAAGGAAAAGACCTACAATAACAAACCCAAAACAATTAAGAAAATGGTAAAAGGAACATACATATCAATAATTACCTTAAATGTAAATGGATTAAATGCTCCAACCAAAAGACATAGACTGGCTGAATGGATACAAAAACAGGACGCGTACATGTGCTGTTTACAAGAGACCCACTTCAGACCTAGGGACACATACAGACTGAAAGTGAGGGGATGGAAAAAGATAGTCCATGCAAATGGAAACCAAAAGAAAGCTGGAGTAGCAATTCTCATATCAGACAAAATAGACTTTAAAATAAAGACTATTGCAAGAGACAATGGAGGACACTACATAATGATCAAGGGATCAATTCAAGAAGGAGATATAACAATTGTAAATATATATGCACCCAACATAGGAGCACCTCAATACATAAGGCAAATGCTAACAGCCATAAAAAGGGAAATCGACAGTAACACAATCATAGTAGGGGACTTTAACACCCCACTTTCACCAATGGACAGATCATCCAAAACGAAAATAAATAAGGAAACACAAACTTTAAGTGACACATTAAACAAGATGGACTTAACTGATATTAATAGGACATTCCATCCAAAAACAACAGAATACACTTTCTTCTCAAGTGCTCATGGAACATTTTCCAGGATAGATCATATCTTGGGGCACAATTCAAGCCTCGGTAAATTTAGGAAAACTGAAATTGTATCAAGTATCTTTTCTGAACACAACAGTAGGACACTGGATATCAATTACGAGAAAAAATCTGTAAAAAACTACAAACACAAGGAGGTTAAACAATACGCTACTAAATAACCAAGAGATCACTGAAGAAAACAAATAGGAAATCAAAAATTACCTGGAAACAAATGACAATGAAAACATTATAACCTAAAACCTATGAGATGCAGCAAAAGCAGTTCTAAGAGGGAAGTTTATAGCAATACAATCCTACCTCAAGAAACATGAAACATCTCAAATAAACAACCTAACCTTACACCTAAAGCAATTAGAGAAAGAAGAACCAAAAAAAACCAAAAATAGTAGAAGGAAAGAAATGATAAAGATCAGATCAGAAATGAATGAGAAAGAAATGAAGGAAGAGATAGCAAATATCAATAAAACTTAAGCTGGTTCTTTGAGAAGATACACAAAATTGTTAAACCATTAGCCAGACTCATCAAGAAAGAAAGGGAGAAGACTCAAATCAATAGAACTAGAAATGAAAAAGGGGAAGTCACAACTGACACTGCAGAAATACAAAGGATCATGAGAGATTACTACAAGCAAATATATGCCAATAAAATGTACAACCTGGAAGAATTAGACAAATTCTTAGAAAAGCACAACCTTCTGAGACTGAACCAGGAAGAAATAGAAAATATAACCAGACAAATCACAAGCACTGAAATTGAAAGTGTGATTAAAAATCTTCCAAAAAACAAAAGCCTAGGACCAGATGGCTTCACAGGTGAATTCTATCAAGCTTTTAGAGAAGAGCTAACATCTATCCTTCTCAAACTCTTCCAAAATATAGCAGAGGGAGGAGCACTCCCAAACTTAGTCTATGAGGCCACCATCACCCTGATACCAAAACCAGACAAAGATACCACAAAATAATAAAACTACAGGCCAATATCACTGATGAACATAGATGCAAAAATCCTCAACAAAATACTAGCAAACAGAATCCAACAGCACATTAAAACAATGATATACCATAATGAAGTGGGGTTTATCCCAGGAATGCAAGGATTCTTCAATATACGCAAATCAATCAATGTGATGCACCATATTAACAAATAGATGGAGAAATACCATATGATCATCTCAATAGATGCAGAAAAAGCTTCTGACAAAATTCAACACCAATTTATGATAAAAAAAAAAAAACCTTCCAGAAATAGGCATAGAAATTACCTCAATATAATAAAGGCCATATATGACAAACCCACAGCCAACATCATTCTCAATGGTGAAAAACTGAAAGCATTTCCACTAAGATCAGGAACAAGACAAAGTTGCCCACTCTCACCACTCTTATTCAACATAGTTTTGGAAGTTTTAGTCACACAATCAGAGAAGACAAAGAAATAAAAGGAATCCAAATCGGAAAAGCAGAAGTAAATCTGTCACTGTTTGCAGATGACACGATACTATACATAGAGAATCCTAAAGATGCTACCAGAGAACTACTAGAGCTAATCAGTGAATTTGGTAAAGTAGCAGGAAATAAAATTAATGCACAGAAATCTCTTGCATTCCTATACACTAATGATGAAAAATCTGAAAGAGAAATTAAGGAAACACTCCCATTTACCATTGCAAGAAGAAGAATAAAATACCTAGGAATAAACCTACCTAAGGAGACAAAAGACTTGCATGCAGAAAACTATAAGACATTGTTGAAAGAAATTAAAGATGATACAGACAGATGGAGAGATATACCATGTTCTTGGATTGGAAGAATCAACGTTGTGAAATTGACTATATGACCCAAAGCAATCTACAGATTCAGTGCAATCCCTATCAAACTACCACTGGCATTTTTCACAGAACTAGAACAAAAAATTTCACAATTGTATGGAAACAAAGAGGACCCTGAATAGCCAAAGCAATCTAGAGAATGAAAAATGGAGCTGGAGGAATCAGGCTCCCTGACTTCAGACTATACTACAAAGCTACTGTAATTAAGACAGTATGGTACTGGCACAAAAACAGAAAGATAGATCAGTGGAGCAGGATAGAGAGCCCTGAGATAAACCCACGCACATATGGTCACCCTATCTGTGATAAAGGAGGCAAGAATGTACAATGGAGAAAAGACAGCCTCTTCAATAAGTGGTGCTGGGAAAACTGGACAGCTACATCTAAAAGAATGAAATTAGAACACTCCCTAACACCATACACAGAAATAAACTCAAAATGGATGAAAGACCTAAATGTAAGGCCAGACACTATCAAACTCTTAGAGGGAAACATAGGCAGAACACTCCATGACATAAATCACAGCAAGATCGTTTTTGACCCACCTCCTAGAGAAATGGAAATAAAAACAAAAATAAACAAATGGGACCTAATGAAACTTAAAAGCTTTTGCACAGCAAAGGAAACCATAAACAAGACGAAAAGACAACACTTAGAATGGGAGAAAATATTTGCAACTGAAGAAATTGACAAAGGATTAATCTCCAAAATGTACAAGCAGCTCATGCAGCTTAATATCAAAAAAACAAACAAGCCAATCCAAAAATGGGCAGAAGACCTAAATAGACATTTCTCCAAAGAAGATATACAGATTGCCAACAAACACATGAAAGGATGCTCAACATCACTAAGCATCAGAAAAATGCAAATCAAAACTCCAATGAGGTATTACCTCCCACCGGTCAGAATGGCCACCATCAAAAAATGTACAAACAATAAATGCTGGAGAGGGTGTGGAGATAAGGGAACCCTCTTGCACTGCTGGTGGGAATGTAAATTGATACAACCACTATGGAGAACAGCGTGGAGGTTCCTTAAAAAACTAAAAATAGAACTACCATACAACCCAGCAATCCCACTACTGGGCATATACCCTGAGAAAACCATAATTCAAAAAGAGACATGTACGGCAATGTTCATTGCAGCCCTATTTACAATAGCCAGGACACAGAAGCAACTTAAGTGTCCATCGACAGATGAATGAATAAAGAAGATGTGGCACATATATACAATGGAATATCACTCAGCCATAAAAAGAAACGAAATTAATTTATTTGTAGCGAGGTGGATGGACCTAGAGACTGTCATGCAGAGTGAAGTAAGTCAGAAATAGAAAAACAAATACTGCATGCTAACACACATATATAGAATGTAAAAAAAAAAAAAAAGGTCTGAAGAACCTAGGGGCAGCACAGGAATAAAGACACAGACATAGAGAATGGACTTGAGGACATGGGGAGGGGGAAGGGTAGCAGGGACGAAGTGAGAGAGTGGCATGGACGTATATACACTACCAAATGTAAAATAGATAGCCAGTGGGAAGCAGCCACATAGCACAGGGAGATCAGCTCGGTATTTTGTGTCCACCTAGAGGTGTGGGATAGGGAAGGTGGGAGGGAGATGCAAGAAGGAGGAGATATGAAGATGTATGTATATGTATAGCTGATTCACTTTGTTATACAGCAGAAACTAATACACCATTGTAAAGCAATTGTACTCCAATGAATATGTTAAAAAAAAAAGAAGAAAGGAAGCTAACATCATAGGTTCTAAGGCTTTATTTTCATTCTCTACAGAAATGGAAATACAGGATTGTAGTTGAGAACCTGTGTTCAACAGTTAAAAAAACAGGATTCAAATTTTCTTTTAGTAATTTCTGCAAAGGTTAATTATGACAGTTATTGTTATTTCCAATTTACTATCGAAAAATAAAGACTCAAAGTATTAAATATCATGTCAGAGTTCATATGATTGTTGAATCACAACCCAAGTCTTTTTAACTCCGTATACCTGCCTATGTTTTTCCTCCATATGCAATTATATGTATATTAGGTTTTTTATTTTTAAGTTCTAATAGTCTAGGTCATAAAACTATAGAAAGGAATTCAAAACAAACAAATCTTTTAAGAAACCCAAACCTGCTGGTTACTCCTGGTCCTTGATGGAACATGTATTAATTGTTAATGAATTCCAACCAGAATGGCCTGCTTCAACCTTTTCATCTTCAAATCCATCTGGTCCTGGCTGACCTGCACCAACAGGAAATATCCAGGATGCTTCTTTGCTAACTGAATTTGTTTGTTTGTTTGTCTGTCTCTCCCCTACTAGGTCTGCATTAACATTTTCTTTCTCTTATGAAAAAATATTCAAATGCAAAGAGGAAGCAAAACACTTAATCCATTCTAGTAGGTCTGTGAGACATATGGCCTGTGGAGTAATTTAATCCAGCCCACCATGGAATCTGAAAATTGCTTATTCCATCCCCTGCTGTACCTAAAGCTGAATGCTGGAAGAACAGTCTCAAAAACAAGAGCTCCTGAGTGCTGTTTCTAAGGGGCACAGCTACAGAGATGTACAACAGTGGGGGGGTTTTAATTCAATTTACTCATATTCAGAACAGTTGAAGAGAAATGACTGTAGTTCCACTCTCATACAGAGCTCTAGGTTAGAACAGGAAGAAAAGAATGCAAAGGTTCTGACTCATTTAAGGAAATATACTGCCAGATTGGATCCAGGAGCAGAAGGGTAATTTCTGGAAATTCAGATAGCTCCAATTGATAAACTAACTAATCCCTTGTTGAGACAAATCTAACATCGTCACCTCCTCAATAATGATGGAGCTTTGTGCAAACTACCTTAACACACACACACACACACATTTTTCAGCTGCTGATTTGTGGAATTTCTAGATTCTTTAGGAAAAAAATAAGATATAAACTTGCTTGAACCCTCCTTTAAAAGGTTCTTGAATATTCTTCTTTGAGTACACATGATTAGAATAATTAATGATGCCTCCTTACAAAAATAAAAGGCTCTCCATTCCGAGGAGTTATACCCCTTGTAAGAGTCTCATTAATTTGTTCCTTCTTAAACCCTATTCCATTTTATTTTATTTTATTGTTTTCTATTTAGTGAGCTTTCATTATCCACAGGGCTGGAGCATGTCCTAACAAGAACATGACAACTACATTAAATTAATCCAGTGGCCAGGAAATGTAATTCTTCGTAAAATATAAGGCATATCAGGAAACAAAATTTGGTAGAGAATTCTCAAGGGTTAACATAATTTTTCCCAGCAAAGTATCATCATTATATCCCAGAATACTGCAACACACACAGAAAATGGCATACAGGCCTCCTCTAACTGCATGTCATTGCTGAATTTGGACTCCGAGAATCCGTTGTCTCACCTTCGTACTGTCTCTTCATCCAGCTGTCCATTCAGTCAGTTGATTTAACAAATAATAAAATAATATTGAATTTTTTTATGCCTGTAGAGCCTGTGTCATATTCAAAGATGAAGAGACAAAGTCCCCGAGGGCTAGCTTAATGGATTAGCCATCTCTTATTTGCTCTTCTAGCCTAGTCAGTTAAACTCCCTGAGTTCCAGTTCTAGCATTTGCTGAATGGGGATACTGCTACTTTATAGCCTTATTGAGAGGATTAAACAAGATTATCTATGTAAAAGTGCCTAGTATATGCCAACTGTTCAAGGAGTATTAGTTGGTGTTGGTTTCACTCCAGATCCAATATTAAAAAAAATATACACAATGAAATTACTATCCCTGTCTCTGCTCATTTTTCCATGTTCAGGAAGGGCCTTCTCACTGAGAAAACATGCTCTAAGGGACATTACTGGAGCAACTGACAAAATTGGAATACAGATAGCAAATACGAGAAAGTTACTAGATCAATGATAAATTTACTGAAGTTGGGAACTACACTGTGGGTATATAAGAAAATGCTTACTCTTAGGAAATTCACACTCAAATATTTAAGGTACAGTATCATAATGTAAACAATTTACTCTCAAATGGTTCAGAAAAAATTACACACACACATATATGTACACATATACACACACATATACATACATATTTAATAATGGAGAAAGAGAGAGTGGGCATGTGGAAAGCAAGTGGGGCAATAGGTTAGCAACAGGTGAATCTGGGAAAAGGGTATATGGATTTTTTGATACTATTCTTGTAACTTTTCTGTAAGTTTGAAATTAAAGCTTACAAATAAAAACTAAAGTTATGATAGTAGTAAAGACAATGTAAGTATAGCTATAGTTCAGCAGTGCTGCAACCGAGGAGTGAGGAAGGGAGTTAGAGGGTGCTTGAAGTACAAAGAAGCATCTAAGGAGAATCGGAATTCATCCTGGGGAAATAGGAGAGGTATAAGATGAAGAAGGTCCCCTTGTGACTTACAAAAGATAGATATAGGAAAAAAATCAGATATAATTTTTTTAACGGGCAGAAAGAAAACTCATTATTCCCAACAGGTGGTACAGCAAAATGTAATATGTTCAAAAATATTTATCTGAGTTCATGGCTGAGAAATCAACCTACAGTGGATCAGGAGAATTGCTATGCCAATTCTCTAACCCATTTTCTGCAGAACAATAGTCTGGTGAAATGTTCCTGGGGGAAAAAAGTGACTATCAAGTTCGGGAAATGCTGTACAGCAGAGTCTGGTCTCAAAGATTCTTGATGCATAAGGGCATTTATAGGCTCTAAGAATTCAGAAGTAAAAACCTGGATGATTTCCCAAACGTTTAGTAGGGAGCCATTTTTCTGGTGTCCTGGATTGTGCTCCCCGATGTAGACATTGAGATGGAGCTTCAGGGTGCCAGGGGAAATGTCCTACCTCAGTCACCAGATGAGGGAGACCAAGAACGCAGTTCTCTGCAGCTGAGGCCTGCCCTGAAGGAGCTGAGAACTGGAGAGAGTCTGATGACCGCTGTCTGCCCTCCACAACTTCCTGTAGCCCAGACACAAGTCCTTCCTTGAAGAGAGCCTATCTCCATGTTGATCACATTTAGTTACACCGATTTCCATCCTGCATAATACACTTTAGGAAATGATGCTTTAAACTTCTGAGAGCAAACAAGTTATCTCTCAAGCCAAATATTAATTAAACTGCCAGAGATAGAACACTGAAGGATACAATTATTGCTTTCACAAGTAACTTTTCTTTCATTCTTCTGTGTCTGCCCCTGGTTGTATGATCCTGGTCGTAGAATATAAGTTGTTTAAGGAATATATTTCTTTGGCATAGTGTTTACACAGCATCATAGAAGTAGACTGTTAATACTTTGATAACAATATTCTCTTTTCTCCTAATGCCTCCTTTAGATAAAACCTTACATGTTTAACATCATGAAACCTCCTTGCTCCTCAATACCTTTCAGTTCAAGATAAATCATTATGGTCACAGTTCAGTATAATTAAAGAAGTCCTAGAATCAATGACAAAGGGACTTACCCGGATGGGAGTTACCAATACTAATGACCTGTAAAAAATAAGTGAATTCAACTCTCCTTTCTCTATGAAAATTGGTTGACTCAATATATGTGAAAAGATTTTGCAAATTGCAATACAATCTAAAATGCAGGGGATTTGCTTGTTATTATCCTCATCAAACCTGGCAATATTATTACATAAACAATGGAATACAATCACTCAGAAAGATATAGCAGGGTTCAGCCTTCATTATTTATACATTTGTTCAATCAACGATTTTTTTTAGCATCTATGATGGATCAGGCAATGTTTTTGGTGTTCATATCGAAGGATGAGTGCATTATTGCAGCAAAAGAGGCATCAACAATAAAAGCTTTAATAAGATGTGTATGTAATTTGTTGTTGGGAGACTTGTGACTTCAGGCACAGCCACCTATTAATTAAAGCTGATTGTTAGTATTACAAATCTGTGCCAGAGTACAAGCAAATGAAGAATAATTCCCCGTTGTTAAATATTTACCATTTGGGTCCTGCACTCTGGTCTCTATCAGGCACAAGCAGCGGCTCCTTTGAAAACCACTTGACAGCGAATTCACCAAGTGTGCCTCCCCTCAAAGTAACTGAAGACCAAAAACACATGATATATTCTAGAATTGTGTTATCAAGACAATAAAAGTGGACTACAAGAGAGCCCTGCTTGATCTCAGTGAGAAAGTGTTTTCCTCAGTTTTTGCAGCAGTATCAGTAGAAGGAACTGGGGAGCGGATGGCAGAAAAAGAAAGGAAGGCGGGTTAATAGTCTTTTTTTTTAAATTAGAGTGCTGTTAAAAACTTCCCAGGGCTCTTAAACATATAAATCTTGTATTTCACTCATCTAAAATGTTCTATCAATTCTGACTGCTATATAACACAGAATAAATTAATAACATCTTTGGTATATCTCAGACCCTTCCTATTATCATCTTGGAGGGCAGAGAGGTGAGTAGAAGTAAAGGAGAGAGAAGTAGGAAGAGAGGGAGGGAAGGAGGGAGAAAAAATGAATTTGGTTTATTTCATTTCATTGACAGGAGATTTTGTAAATTATTGGGGAAAGATATTTAGACAAAATTTAAGCTAAGTGAATTATTTAATAAACAGATGCCAACTGGAAATGCATAATTTATTGCTAATATGCATAAGCTAGTTTAAAGATTCCAGGGTTATTCCTTGTTTGTTAGACTAAAATATTTCCACACATAACTCTGTGTACATTTGAGGAAAAAGTGCAAAAATAGTTGCATTCAATCAATCCATTTTCAATTTAGTTCAGCAATTATTTATACAATGTATATATTTTCTTATGTGTTTTCAGGGGTAGAGAAGTTATTAAATACACAGGAATGTAAAGAAGAAAAATACATAAACACCAAAAATTGTTTCCAGATTAATCTCTTTTTCCAAGTATCTTATCATGCACACCAGAGTACCTGCTTGCACTGTAAGGGCTACAACTTCCCATCTGACCCACTACTGCTCTTTCTTTTGACCCGTTTTCTCCTTTCCACAGCTGTTTTAAATGTCCAGTTGTCCTCTACGTCTTTCTCAACTTCCTAACTAATCAGTTTTCAAGAGCTGACCATTCTTCTTTTTGATGTCTCACATCCCCCCACCCGTTTTGGCGGTTTTTTTTGGTTTTTTTTCTATTGCAGCTGCTAGCCTTCTGTTCAGGTCAGAGGTGTCACTTATGGTTTTCTGTACTGGTCTCGGCTCAGTTGAATTCAGTAAGCACTTACTGACGACCTAAGCAAGACTGCTTATTGGCCAAAATAAGTTAACTGACAAATAGCAACAATATACGTCCACTATGTTTCCACTAAGATTATTTAATTATTAAATTTTGAGTAGAAAGGCCTTTAAAAATAGTCCAGCACATTCCAATAAAGTTTGGTGCAATGATGGAAACCTTCTATGCATGTGGCTACTGAGCACTTGAAATGCGCCTAATACTACTCATGAACTGAATTTTAATTTTATTTAATTAGTTTTAATTTTAATGTAAATAGCCATATTTATATGTAGCTAATGGCTACTGTAAAATGGATTTTATATATGAGAAAATATACCTACAAAAGGTAAAGTTAGTAGCCCAAGGTCACATAGCTATAAAACTCCTAAAATTAAATCCTCTCTTTTCTTTAAAAACTCATAATCATCCCAACAGCAAATTATAACTTTAAACTATATCTGAAAACTTCTCACCATTTCTACTGTTACCACCCTCCTCCAAGCCACCATCTTCTCTCTCTGCTCTCATCCTTGCATACAAGGAAGGCCTACAACACCTTACATGAACTGGCTCCTACTGCCTTTCTGACATCATCTCACCCATCTCACACTCATTCTCACTATGTCCTAGCCACACTTGTCTCCTTGCTGTTCCTCCAACACTCCAAGCACTTGTAGTGCCCTCTGCCTTAGAGCTCTTAACCCAGGTGTCTGCGTGGTAGGTTTCTCCATTCTTCTCAAATGTCCCTTATCAAAAAGAAATATATAGAGTTGTGTGTCCCCTTAATATCTGTGCACCATTTTGAATGAAAGTTTTGTGAGAGAAATTGGCTAAATCCTACACATACAGAGATGGTAATAGGGTCAACTGAGAAACATCAAAATGCCAAGGCTATGCCTCAGTTTGAAGTCTCAGTTGATACTATTTATCCCAGAATAAAGGTTAATATAAAAACTGGTCTGGAACCAGTAAAAACACTTAGGTTCTGAAGGGAAAACTTGGAAAATGCCTTGTAAGGGTACTTTGAATTTGAAATTACAAGGTGTAAGGAATCCCCACCACAAAAATAACTCCTGCTGAAGATGAGCTCATAGTCAAAATTTCCAAAAGCACTAAAGGAAAGGAGTTCTGAATGATAATGAGTCAATTTAACGAATGGGAGGATTCATATCCAAGAACCAATGTTAACAGAAAAATGTGTAAGTGACTTTCAAATGTGTCATTCCATTCTGAAACATGTTGGCAAGTCCCAAAGGTGCAGAGCAGTCCAGCAGACTGGAGACTAATGAAAGAATTCATGTTGTAGCTGGAGTCCAAAGGCAGTCTGTAGGCAGAATTTTTCCTTCCTCTGGGAACCTCAGTCTTCTTCTCTTAAGGTCTTTAACAGATCGAATGAGGCCCACCAGCATTATGGAAGGTAATCTACTTTACTCAAAGTTGGCTGAATAAATGTTAAGCTTATCTAAAAAATACCTTCACAGAAACATCTAGACTCATGTGTGACCACATATCTGGGAACGATGGCCTAGCCAAGTTGACATATAAAATTAACCATCTTAAGCCCCAAAATGTTGGCCTAAATGCAAGGCAGTAGTGCATGTTGCAGTGTCCTGTGATTTCAGCAATTCTGTTTGAGTGTCTGGCCTTATAAATATTACATTATAATATTTCACCATAAATTTCTATATTCATAGCTAGAGAAAACACAAGACAACTTGTGTTATGAATGTGTGCATTTATTTAGCCTGTAGCAATCATTTCTTTTTGAAAAGTTGTATCATCTAGTTCCGAATTTGTTTGCATGACCATCTCACTCTCTGGTTGAAGCAGAGTGGCATTTTAAAAAGAGATTGAAATAAATTATATTTTTATTATTACTAAAATATTTGTATGATTTGCCCTCCTGTTTCCCCCCGCCCCATAAGAAAATAAATCACAGAAAGAGATGACACTATGTTGTACATTGCCCTATCTTTTTTCCAACTCTATTTTCATCACCAAAACAATTCACAAACATAATAAACAGCACTTTTCTCTAAGAGAGGCAGAATAGAAATCCTTTAAGACTTCTTTTCGAATTTCTCTTTTAAGGTTTTTATCTTTTGTGTGTGTGAATATTTAGCATCTCATTATTTATATTGTTACTAAGTAGGATATAAATGACCTGGCTCTTCCTATGTGTCAGAGTACCAGTGTTTAGTTTTCATATGCCAAAAAGCATTTGCACTTATGCTACATAAAAAATGAATGCAGGGATTTTTTTTATTTTATAATAACCTAAACATACTCAAAGAAGCTATTTTGAACTCCCTCAAGCCAATCAAAGACCTCTATTTAGATGCATAAAATACAAGAGATAAGAGGACATTTTCCTTGTCAAAAATAATTATTCTATTTAATAATATGTTTTCAGCAACGACTACACTAGGCATTCATCATACAAGACACTCACAGTAAAAAGTGAAAATGAGAAGTTTGTCTGTGCCATCAAGGAGATTTTAGTCAAGTAAACCACCTTTAACAAAGAAAATAAAGAAACTAGAGGTAAGTCCTCAAGATCTAGAAATGGAACTAATCTTGCAGAGAATCTTTTCAGCCCAAGCACTTCTGGCTCAGAAAAATAAAGGTAAGAGAACTTAGGTGGGTTTCATAATTGTTTTGTTCCTGATGCTAGATGCTCAGCTCAAAGCATCCCAGTTGTGTCTGAACATTTGGCTTCCCTAACAAGATATGTACACCACAAAGCCCCCTCCTATAGAAGGAAATTGTCAGCTTGCCCAGACACTTTTTCCTGTCCCAGCAGGAATCCTCCTGGTTGAGATAACATGTTTCCTCTGTACCAGGATCTGCATAATCATTATTTAACGTGCACTCCGCGTGCCGTCCACTGGATGTTTAGTATCTATGAATGTCCTCCATTCAGATTCTTGCCTACATTTGTCCTCACCTACTTGCCTGGCTTTTAACTCACCCTTACCCCCGTGTTTAATATTTTGGACTTAGTGGCCTATTCTGTCATCATTGTTTCAGCTGACTGCCCTTTTCCTAAACTATCTGAACTGCTTAAAGGTTTTCCTTGCAAGACACCAAGGCTGGAGTAACAAATCTGGAATGTCTACACTTTCTTTTAGGCAAAGTTTCCAGCCCTGCGGCTAGGCTCTACCAGCATGTTATAGTACAGACACAGTGAGTCTGAGTTCAGATGTCTGATTTGCTAATTAGTTACTATAAAACTATAAGTAAAGTAGTTTTTCTTTCTTTCTTTTAGGTTATTATTAAAATGAATTGAAACATTGCTGGAATATATGGGGAAAGTTCCATGTAATCAATGATTTGTAAATCTAGATATGTGTGTGTGTGTGTGTGTGTGTGTATATATATATATATATATATATATATATATATATATATATATAATGAGAGAGAAAAGAGGATAATATTGTGTTTCATTATCTTGGATATATTCTAGGTGCCACTTAGTGATACAGCAAAAGATAATATGAGCCCTGATCTTTAGCAACTCATGACTTATAGGGCATAGTGTGACTTACATGGAGTTTGGAGAATTATGATTATTTGCATAGAATATTGAGGCTTATTGAATTTGATGTATTACAGTTACCTCTATCATTGGAAATCCAACCTTTCTTGATAAAATCCTGCTACCCTGATGTTTTGAAAGGTAATTCTTAAAACATGTAATATTTAGCATGAAATCATTTTACTTCCATGGATGAAATAAATTAGGTGGAATAAGTAGAAAGTGGTATGTTTTCTTCTGCTAGAATTCTTGCCTTCAGTAACAAAGAGAAGAGAGCTAACAATAAAGATTTACTAAGAATCAGTTATTCTACTAGGCTCTTTACACACATTAGTGCTTTTAATTCTAATAGGAATCTAATAATCAAAACATATTAATAAATTTTATACAATGGGTAAAATGTGGCTCAGGATAACTGAACAAATTTCTACAAATAAAATAGCTAGTAGATGGAGCAGAGTCAAATTTGAAATCATGTCTATTTGACTTCAAAATCCATACTTTTTAAATTGCATCCTAAGAAGAATATCTTCCTAGAACTAGACAATAGGAATTAAAACCCTGGGTAATCCTAAACTTACCCTCCATAAATGTAATAAAATTTTATTGGCATTTTTTCCATGATACTCTACTCTGGCTACTCCAGTATACTCATACGGGGATATTATTCGCTTACATATTCTTGATGTATATTTTCTTCATTTTCTGTAAATTTTCCACTGAGTGGGTCTAAGAAGCAAGTCTGCTTAGGCTGTTACTGCGTCCCTATTGACTTACATTAAAAGATGACACCCTCAATACAGTATACTTATTTAATAGAATACAAAAGGACTGTAAAGAGGGATAATTTTTTTTTGAATCACTCATTTACCTTGTTTTTATAGAAATCTAATGATTATCACTAGTCATTTGGATTGTAGATTATTTTATGTTGGAATATTTCTTCATTTCTTTTATTTAAGCCAGTAATATGATGTTTTAAAAATATAAATTGAATAGCATCTGTTTATTATTATTATGAATTTTATAATTTACCATGTTTACCATAAAATATTGAGGAATTTAATGTTACTCTCTGTGTATAATATCTGATTTTACGAGTATTATAGTGGAAAAAATGCATTAAGCACCTACTTCTAGGTGTTGTTGAAGGCTAGGAGATCTCTGTTACACTGTGGCTTTGATGTTACATCTATAGTTCTTTTTATTTTTAACACCTTTATTGGAGTATAATTGCTTTACAATGGTGTGTTAGTTTCTGCTTTATAACAAAGTGAATCAGCTATACTTATACATATATCCCCATATCTCCTCCCCCTTGCATCTCCCTCCCACCCTCCCTATCCCACCCCTCTGGGTGGTCGTACAGCACCGAGCTGATCTCCCTGTGCTATATGGCTGCTTCCCACTAGCTATCTATTTTACATTTGGTAGTGTATATATGTCCATGCCACTCTCTCACTTCGTCCCTGCTTACCCTTCCCCCTCCCCATATCCTCAGGTCCATTCTCTAGCAGGTCTGCATCTCTATTCCTGTCTTGCCCTTAGGTTCTTCATGACCAATTTTTTTTTCTTTTTGTAGATTCCTTATATATGCGTTAGAATATGGTATTTGTTTTTCTCTTTCTGACTTACTTCACTCTGTATGACAGACTCTAGGTCCATCAACCTCACTACAAATAACTCAATTTCGTTTCTTTTTATGGCTGAGTAATATTCCATTGTATATATGTGCCACATCTTCTTTATCCATTCATCTGTTGATGGACACTTAGGTTGCTTCCATGTCCTGGCTATTGTAAATAGAGCTGCAATGATCATTGTGGTACATGACTCTTTTTCAATTATTGTTTTTTCAGGGTATATGCCCAGTAGTGAGATTGCTGGGTCTTACAGTAGTTCTATTTTTAGATTTTTACGAACCTCCATACTGTTCTCCATAGTGGCTGTATAAATTTACATTCCCACCAACAGTGCAAGAGGGTACCCTTTTCTCCACTCCCTCTCCAGCATTTATTATTTGTGGATTTTTTGATGATGGCCATTCTGACTGGTGTGAGATGATATCTCATTGCAGTTTTGATTTGCATTTCTATAATGATTAATGATGTTGAGCATTCTTTCATGTGTTTGTTGGCAATCTGTATATCTTCTTTGGAGAAATGTCTGTTTAGGTCTTCTGCCCATTTTTGGATTGGCTTGTTTGTTTTTTTGATATTGAGCTGCATGAGCTGCTTGTAAATTTTGGAGATTAATCCTTTGTCAATTGCTTCATTTGAAAATATTTTCTCTCATTCTGAGGGTTGTCTTCTCATCTTGTTTATGGTTTCCTTTGCTATGAAAAATCTTTTAAGTTTCATTAGGTCCCATTTGTTTATTTTTGGTTTTATTTCCATTTCTCTAGGAGGTGGGTCAAAAAGGATCTTGCTGGGATTTATGTCAAAGAGTATTCTCCCTAGGTTTTCCTCTAAGAGTTTGATAGTGTCTGGCCTTACATTTAGGTCTTTAATCCATTTTGAGTTTATTTTTCTGTATGGTGTTCTAGTTTCATTCTTTTCCAGGTAGCTGTCCAGTTTTCCCAACACCACTTATTGAAGAGGCTGTCTTTCCTCCACTGTATATTCTTGCCTCCTTTATCAAAGATAAGGGGACCGTATGTGTGAGGGTTTATCTCTGGGCTTTCTATCCTGTTCCATTGATCTATATTTCTTTTTTTGTGCCAGTACCATACTGTCTTCATTACTGTAGCTTTGTAGTATAGTCTGAAGTCAGGGAGCCTGATTCCTCCAGCTCCGTTTTTCATTCTCAAGTTTGCTTTGGCTCTTCAGGGTCTTTTGTGTTTCCATTACAAATTGTAAAGTTGTATAGGAATGCAAGAGATTCTGTACATTAATTTTGTATCCTGCTATTTTACCAAATTCATTGACTAGCTCTAGTAGTTTTCTTGTAGCATCTTTAGGATTCTCTATGTATAGTATCATGTCATCTGCAAACAGTGACAGCTTTACTTCTTCTTTTCCAATTTGGATTCCTTTTATTTCCTTTTCTTCTCTGATTGCTGTGGCTAAAACTTCCAAAACTATGTTGAATAAGAGTGGTGAGAGTGGGCAACCTTGTCTTTTTCCTGATCTTAGTGGAAATGCTTTCAGTTTTTCACCATTGAGGATGATGTTGGCTGTGGGTTTGTCATATCCCTTTTTTTCTTGATGAGTCTGGCTAATGGTTTGTCAACTTTTTTTATCTTCTCAGAGAACCAGCTTTTAGTTTTATTGATATTTCTATCATTTCCTTAATTTCTTTTTCATTTATTTCTGATCTGATCTTTATGATTTCTTTCCTTCTGCTAACTCTGGGGGTTTTTTGTTCTTCTTTCTCTAATTGCTTTAGGTGTAAGGTTAGGTTGTTTATTTCAGATGTTTCTTGTTTCTTAAGGTAGGATTGTATTGCTATAAACTTCCCTCTTAGAACTGCTTTTGCGGCATCCCATAGGTTTTGGGTCGTCGTGTTTTCATTGTCGTTTGTTTCTTGGTATCTTTTGATTTCCTCTTTGATTTCTCAGTGATTTCTTGGTTATTAAGTAGTGTATTGTTTTACAGACTTTTTTCTCTAATTGAGATCTAGTCTCATAGTGTTGTGGTCAGAAAAGATAGTTGATAGGATTTCAATTTTCTTAAATTTACCAAGGCTTGATTTTTTTTTTTTTTTTTTTTCTCGGTACGCGGGCCTCTCACTGCTGTGGCCTCTCCCATTGCGGAGCACAGGCTCTGAACGCACAGGCTCAGTGGCCATAGCTCACGGGCCCAGCCGCTCCATGGCATGTGGGATATTTCCAGACCGGGTCACGAACCCGGGTCCCCTGCATCGGCAGGCGGACTCTCAACCACTGTGCCACTGGGGAAGCCCCCCAAGGCTTGATTTGTGACCAAAGATACGATCTATCATGGAGAAAGTTCCATGAGCACTTGAGAAAAATGTGTATTCTGTTGTTTTTGGATGGAATGTCCTATAAATATCAGTTAAGTCCATCTTGTTTAATGTATCATTTAAAGCTTGTGTTTCCTTATTTATTTTCATTTTGGATGATCTGTCCATGGGTGAAATTGGGGTGTTAAAGTCCCCTACTATGATTGTGTTACTGTCGATTTCCCCTTTTATGGCTGTTAGCATTTGCCTTATGTATTGAGGTGCTCCTATGTTGGGTGCATAAATATTTAGAATTGTTATATTTTCTTCTTGGATTGATCCCTTGATCATTATGTAGTGTCCTTCTTTGACTCTTGTAATAGTCTTTGTTTTAAAGTCTATTTTTTCTGGTATGAGAATTGCTACTCCAGCTTTCTTTTGATTTCCATTTGCATGGAATTATTTTTTCCATCCCCTCACTTTCAGTCTGTATGTGTCCCTAGGTCTGAAGTGGGTCTCTTGTAGACAGCATATATACGGGTCTTGTTTTTGTATCCATTCAGCCTGTCTATGTCTTTTGCTTGGAGCATTTAATCCATTTACATTTAAGGTAATTATCGATATGTATGTCCCTATTACCATTTTCTTAATTGTTTGGGGTTTGTTATTGTAGGTCTTTTCCTTCTCTTGTGTTTCTTGCCTGGAGAAGTTCCTTTAGAATTTGTTGTAAAGCTGGTTTGGTGGTGCTGAATTCTTTTAGCTTTTGGTTGTCTGTAAAGATTTTAATTTCTCCGTTGAATCTGAATGAGATCCTTGCTGCGTAGAGTAATCTTGGTTGTAGGTTTTTCTCCTTCATCACTTTAAATATGTCCTGCCAGTCCCTTCTGGCTTGCAGAGTTTCTGCTGAAAGATCAGCTGTTAACCTTATGGGGGTTCCCTTGTGTGTCATTTGTTGTTTTTCCCTTGCTGCTTTTAATATTTTTTCTTCATATTTAATTTTTGACAGTTTGATTAATATGTGTCTTGGCGTGTTTCTCCTTGCATTTATCCTTATGGGACTCTCTGTGCTTCCTGGATTTGATTAACTATTTCCTTTCCCATATTAGGGAAGTTTTCAACTATAATCTCTTCAAATATTTTCTCAGTCCCTTTCTTTTTCTCTTCTTCTTCTGGGACCCCTATAATTTGAATGTTGGTGCATTTAATGTTGTCCCAGAGGTCTCTGAGACTGTCCTCAATTCTTTTCATTCTTTTTTCTTTATTCTGGTCTGTAGTAGTTATTTCCACTACTTTATCTTCCCGGTCACTTATCTGTTGTTCTGCCTCAGTTATTCTGCTATTGATCCCTTCTAGAGAATTTTTAATTTCATTTATTGTGTTGTTTATCACTGTTTGTTTGCTCTTTAGTTCTTCTAGGTCCTTGTTAAACATTTCTTGTATTCTCTCCATTCTATATCCAAGATTTTGGATCATCTTTACTATCTTTATTCTGAATTCTTTTTTAGGTAGGCTGCCTATTTTCTCTTCATTTTTTTGTTCTGGTGGGGTTTTCCCTTGCTCCTTCATCTTCTGTGTTTTTCTCTGTCTTCTCGTATTGCTTATCTTACTGTGTTTGGGGTCTCCTTTTCGCAGGCTGCAGGTTCATAGTTCCCGTTGTTTTTGGTGTCTGTCCCCAGTGGCTAAGGTTGGTTCAGTGGGTTGTGTAGGGTTCCTGGGGTGGGGGGGGACTAGTGCCTGTGTTCTGGTGGATGAGGCTGGATCTTGTCTTTCTCGTGGTCAGGTCCATGTCTGGTGGTGTGTTTTGGGGTGTCTGTGGCCTTATGATGATTTTAGGCAGCCTCTGTGCTAAAGGATGGGAGTTGTTTTCCTGTCTTGCTAGTTGTTTGGAGTAAGGTGTCCAGTACTGTATTGAGTTGAGTGGAGCTGGGGCTTGGCATTGAGATGGAGATCTCTGGGAGATTTTCACCTTTTGATATTACATGGAGCTGGGAGTTCTCTTGTGGACCAGTGTCCTGAACCTGGCTCTCCCACCTCAGAGGCACAGCTCTGAAGCCTGGCTGGATCACCAAGAGCCTGTCATCCACACGGCTCAGAATAAAAGAGAGAAGAAAAAAGAAAGAAGGAAAGAAGATAAAATAAAATAAACTTATTAAAATGAAAAATAATTATTTAAAAAATTTTTAAGTAATAAAAATATTTAAAAAAAGAAAGAAGAGAGCAACCAAACCAAAAAAGAAATCAACCAATGATAACAAATGCTAAAAACTATACTTAAAGAAAAAACAAAAACAGGAAAAACAAAAAAAACGGACAGACAGAACCCTAGGACAAATGGTAAAAGCAAAGCTATACAGACAAAATCACACAGAAGCATACACATACACACTTATAAAAAGAGAAAAAGGGGGGGGGGGGAATGTATATATCATTGCTGCCAAAATCCAACTCCTCAATTTTGGATGATTCGTTGTCTGTTCAGGTATTCCACAGGTGCAGGGTACATCAAGTTGATTGTGGAGATTTAATCCACTGCTCCTGAGGCTGCTGGGAGAGATTTCCCTTTCTCTTCTTTGTTCGCAGAGCTCCCGGGGTTCAGCTTTGGATTTCGACCTGCCTCTGCGTGTAGGTCGCCTGAGGGCGTCTATTCTTAGCTCAGACATGATGGGGTTAAAGGAGCAGCAGATTCGTGGGCTCTGGCTCACTCAGGCAGTGGGCGGGGAGGGGTACCGAGTTCGGGGCAAGCCTGCGGCCGCAGAGACCAACATGACCTTGCACCATCCTGAGGCGCGCCGTGTGTTCTCCCGGGGTTGTTGTCCCTGGATCACGGGACCATGGCAGTGGCGGGCTCTACAGGCTCCCGGGAGGGGAGGTGTGGATAGTGACCTGTGCTTGCACACAGGCTTCTTGGTGACGGCAGCAGCAGCCTTAGCGTCTCATGCCCGTCTCTGCGGTCCGCGCTATTAGCCATGGCTTGCGCCCGTCTCTGGAGCTCCTTTAAGTGGCACTCTTAATCCCCTGTCCTCGCGCACCAGGAAACAAAGAGGCAAGAAAAAGTCTCTTGCCTCTTCGGCAGTTCCAGACCTTTTCCCGGACTCCCTCCCGGCTAGCTGTGGCGCACTAGCCCCCTTCAGGCTGTGTTCATGCAGCCAACCCCAGTCCTCTCCCTGGGATCCGACCGAAGCCCGGGCCTCAGCTCCCAGCCCCTGCGCATCCTAACGGGTGAGCAGACAAGCCTCTCGGGCTGGTGAGTACTGGTCGGCACCAATCCTCTGCAAGAATCTCTCTGTTTTGCCCTCCGCACCCCTGTTGCTACGCTCTCCTCTGTGACTCTGAAGCTTCCCCCTCCTCCTCACCACCCGCAGTCTCTGCCCGCAAAGGAGGTTCCTAGTGTGTGAAAACCTTTCCCCCTTCACAGCTCCCTCCCACTGGTGCAGGTCCCATCCCTATTCTTTTGTCTCTGTTTTTTCTTTTTTCTTTTGTCCTACCCAGTTACGTAGGGAGTTTCTTGCCTTGGGGGAGGTCTGAGGTATTCTACCGGCATTCAGTAGGTGTTCTGTAGGAGTTGTTCCACATGTAGATGTATTTCTGATGTATTTGTGGGGAGGAAGGTGATCTCCATGTCTTACTTTTCCGCCATCTTGAAGCTCCCTCCTATGGATTATTTAATTTCTCCATTTTAATTGACTAAAGGCGAATGTTTCCGACTGGCTCCCAGGTGTCAGCCTGCTGCATGCTCTTCTCAGTAGTACAGTATCTTTATTTCAAGCCCAGGATGTCTGGAAGCAAGCATAAAAGCAGCGGTGATATAGCTGGTACTGCTAAGAAGCGCCAAGCGATAATGTTGGAAAGAAAAGTGAAAGTAATTGAGAGAGTGGAGCGAGGCGAAAGGATGGAATTGGAGGCCCAGAGAAAGGATGAAAAGAGACAAGAAGAAGAAGAAGTAGCTGAAGAACCGAAGAGATTCACGACGCAGGAAATGGCATGGAGATTTTCTTCATTTGAGGAGGCACTGTTAGTTTTTGAGGTACAGGACCCACATGTAGAACAGTACACGAAGGTTGGAGCAGCCATTTGGGATGCAATCCAGTGCTACCGTCTCATCTATGATGAGAAAAGAAAGAGCTATTACCCAGACATCACTGGATCATTTTTTCAAGAGAATAGATAGAACTGAATCCAGCAAGGAACCAGAACCTGTGCCATCAACGTCAGGCGTGAGTGCAATTGCAGCCTGCCCTCCATCCCCTATTGCTGACGATCCTTCAGCTCTACCATCTCCCACCTCCTCTCCCTCCTCCAGTCAGTAACTCTTCTTGCCTGTTCACTAGATGCCAGCTCCTGTATGCCAGCTGTTGTACTGTACACTGTACTTTTCAAGGTACTGTACTGTAGGATTAAAAATGTTTTCTTTATTTAGTGTGTTTGATTTTTATGTATTATTTGTGTAAAAAGTATTATAAACCTATTACCGTACAGTACTATATAGCTGATTGTGTTAGTTGGGTACCTAGGCTTAGTTTGTTGGACTTACAAACAAATTAGATATACAAAGGTGCTCTCAGAATGGAGCTTGTTCATATGTAGGGGACTTACTGTATCAGGAAATTTATTTCAGTGCTGTTATTATTGCAAAAATTTGAAAAAAGAAGTAAATTCCCCCAGTAGAGAATGAATAGATAAATTATCATACAGATAGTATATTTTGCTGTAATTAAAAATAATGTTTTAAACATTTTAATAACATGAGAAATTGTTAACCATTTTATATTGAATAAAAAATGCCAGACATAAAATATGCAGCAGGATTTTTAAATTATATAATATTATATATGTGTACTTACTTTTTATTTATTTCTGAAAGATAATATAAATGTGAACAAAATGTTAATGGAATTTTCCATGGTTAATAGAATCATAGTGGGTATATATTATTCTTTATACATTTCAACATTTTTTTCTAAAAAGAGTATGCATTACTTTTCTAATCAGAAATATTGGTAATTAACATTAACCATTTTTATATAATTACCATATTAAAATTTTTCTATAATATATTATATAAAGACTTTAATTCTTTACATTGAAAATACTTTGAGAAGATTTATGGTATAGCAACCAGGCGCATTGTGAATATCTAAAATCTAAATAAGCCCCTTTACCTTTTTTTTTTTTTTTTGGTATAGCAGGGGTCCCCAATCCCTGGGCCATGGACCGGTACTGGTCTGTGGCCTGTTAGGAACCAGGCCGCACAGCAGGAGGTGAGCAACGGGTGAGGGGCGAGCTAGCGAAGCTTCATCTGTATTTACAGCCGCTCCCCATCACTCACATTACTGCCTGAGCTCCTCCTCCTGTCAGATCAGAGGCAACATTATATTCTCATAGGAGCTCGAACCCTACTGTGAACTGCGCGTGCAAGGGGTCTAGGTTGCACGCTCCTGATGAGAATCTAATGCCTGATGATCTGAGGTGGAGCTGAGGTGGTGATGCTAGCGCTGGGGAGTGGCTGCAAATACAGGTTATTATCAGCAGAGAGGTTTGACTGCACAGACACCATAATAAACCAACTGCTTGCAGACTCATATCAAAACTCTATCAGTGAGTGGCAAGTGACAATTAAGCTGCATCTTATGGAGTAGAGTGGACATAAGCAACACACTTGGGGTGTCACTGTCTCACATCACCTCCAGATGGGACCATCTAGTTGCAGGAAAACAAGCTCAGGGCTCACACTGAGTCTGCATTATAGTGAGTTGTATAATTATTTCATTATATATTACAATGTAATAATAATAGAAATAAAGTGCACAATAAACGTAACACGCTTGAATCATCCTGAAACCATCCCCCATCCCGGTTCATGGAAAAATTGTCTTCCACGAAACTGGTCCCTGGTGCCAAAAAGTTGGGGACCACTGTCATACAGCACTTAGCATGTCACAATTCTATATTTACTGGAGTCTGACAATTAGATTTCATTTTCATGATAGCTTATGTTTTGTTTCAGTAGAGTTAGGGTTTTTTTTTTTATTTTTTGGTATTGCCACAATAGACCTAGTTCATAGGTAGTACTTTTATTCTTTATAACTGGCTTTAGCTCTCTCTTACTTGATTCAGAAGGAAGTTGTGAGCTTTGGCTAGTTTCTCAGTCTGAGACACTGCAGCTCAAGTCCACTTAAACACTTCAACCTGCTTCTTGTCATCTAAACTGTGAGTTTTGATCATATTTAAGACAAGAAATTCTGTTTCTTGTTTATTTTTTTCAAACCCTTGCTTTGATGGACCAGACTTATTTGACATGAACTTTGAGTGACTTTTGTAAACCTTCATTTAGTCTATCTCTTCTCAGTTGTCTGTGGGTGCCTTTGGAGAATAGAAACAACCTAACTGTATTAAACCACCAAAAACACTAGTCTAGTTCAAGGACACCTTGTTTGATTACAGATATTCAAGTCAGTCTCTTTTCCTCTAGAGTGAAATAAAAAAAAATGTATTTATAGGCTTTAAGTGATTTGGTACAAAAGTTGTTTCCAGACGGTTTGATACCAGCCCCTTCCTTTAAGTTCTCAGTTCTTCAAAATATATTTGGGGAAATCCATCTAATGCATTGAACATATATTATATGTTGAAGCTTTGGCAGCAAAAGGTTGTTGACTTTTTCCCCCAATACTAATGCAGTATTTATCACTCTCCTGTATATTTGTCTCTATGCTGTGTATTAGAGATACAAAGATGACAAAATAGCTCTAGCTTCAAGGAGTCATGTTCTGATGCAGGATATGGACACATACACTTATACTACTGATTCCTTAAGTACTGTGAACATAAAGGGATATATGCACAGGGTGTATGAGAAAAGGGAGGTACAAATCAAATCGGAACCCAGAAGTTCATGTGTTATTTCAGAACGATTAAAAAATCCTTCCTTAGACCGTATTTTATGTTCATTTTCATCAACAGTAGGACAAGATTTATTCTTTTAGACACCATTATTCATTTAATTTCATTTCCAACATACAATACCTTCTTTTCATCACCATCATTTAATAGTGAACTAGGTTCAAGAATGTGGGAAGTGAAGTTTGCATTGGTAAAAGATGGAAGAGATTTAATTTCCCTTAACATAATTACAATTGAACTCTGCCTTATGCTGCCTACTGTCTTTTTTATTTATGGTAGTGATTGTTTTGTATATACATTTCAAACCAAATCTTTTCCCTTTGTTTGGGCTTTTGATTCTTTCACCACTTCAGTCTGCAGCTGGCATGTACTTAATCTTTTATTAAAATTTGCAGTGATTTTGGAGAATGGCATGGGCAAAATTTCTACCACAGATTCAGGCAGAATATTTCTGCCTAACTTTTCCCATGAAAGAGTAAATCATTTAGCCCTGGGAATTTTGCATTTAAAAGTCTAAGAAAAATTTTTCACATTACAAAATCACTTTGAATTTTAAAGTTATTCTGATTTGATAACAATATATATGGAATATCAGTTAGTTCACATGTTTGAAACTGCTAATTGAGTTTTCCTAGTTTTGGAAGCACATATGCATCCTTATATAGAGATGATGATCAATAGTTATTTGAAGATGATGGTAATATTTTTCTAAGATTGTTTTATTTGTTCTTAAATTACTAATCCAACCAATATGGAATTGGCAGGTTTTGGCACAATTTGGCCAGATGTTTCACCTTTTGGAAGTTCAATTTAAATGCTCTACTTGCGATTTCAAGCTGTTCTGTTTTCATGATTTCATTATAGGGATGTATATAGTTCTCACACATTCCAAATATCTTACCCTTATTACTTTATGCTTCCTTCTTTAGTAATCCAAACTATAGCATCTCATGCTCAGTATGTTTATTTCCAACTTCAGCTGTAATGTCTTCCTTTGTTCAGTTTAGAGAATAATTATCACCTGTAACCCACCACCTATGAGAACCTAGAATATTCAACACTAATGAGGTACTTAGAAAACTTTTCTTTAATTGTGATTTTATTTGTGACAGAGAAAAAGACTGGATCATAAATTTTTGTATTTTTAAAAGATAAAGTATGTGATGTTACTTGACACATACAAATTACTAAGACATATTAGTATCTTCTATCCTCAATTATAGAAGAGATAAGAGTCAGTGGCATTGAAAGTAGTATATGCATACCTTTGGTGGAAGGAGGGTGAAAAGAGGTTCCATTGGTCACATTTATTTTTTATTATTACATTCTATTATGTTGTCTATTTTTGTATGTCTTAAATTACATATATTTATATAGATTTATAATAATTTAATTTTCTTGATTGGTACATCAACAGAGTTTGGAATAACACTGGATTAGATTAGTTTTGCTCAAACATCAGTCCCTCACTCTTTCATGAATTTTGCTATATTTGACTAACACTAAAGATAATTTTAATGCACTGCTGAAAAGGACACAGTGAAGGGCTTGGAAATTCAGAAAGTGAAAACCCATATTAGATAGACAATGGACAGACATATAAATGATAGATGGATTGGTGGGTGGATGAATGGGTAGATAGATAGATAGATAGATCTAAGTTACCTTTCTCAGAAGCTTTCAGCTAAACTTTATTTAATTAACACTTGGAACATTTATGGTCACCCTCAGTACCACACCAGTAATTCGTGTGTTCTATGTAAACTGGATTAGAATGCCCCTACCTTATTTTCTACTTTGTCCTAAAAAATGATGTAGCTGGATATGAATTATAGTAAGCTATTGACATTTGTATAATACATACTAAAATAAATACTTAACTATAAAAATAATATAATTTGAAGCCAATGCCATCTAAAAATATCCTCATCATTCACTCTCAGTACATATATTCCATTCCACACTCAGAGTAATTAACACTAAATGCCCATGTGGCTTGATGATCCCAGAGGCAGGTGTGTACAATGAACATGAGATGTGGCAGAGATCTTTCTCTTACTTCTGTCATATACTAGCTTTAAGTCATTGAGCAAATGACTCACATTCTCTGAACTTCAGATTTCACTGCAAAGTGAAGATGGTAATGCTTACCCTGAAGGAGAGTAATGAGAATTTGACACCGTATAGGGGACTACCTCAGTGTTAGACACATAGTAGGTACTCAATAAATTAGAGCCACTAGCTGCTATAACTATTAGTGTCCTTGTGTTTGCATTTCCACTTGGTCAGAGTAACTTTTTAATATTGATGCCATGAATCCAACCTTACTTAATAAGCTTCCATGTGCTGTCCTATCTCCCCCCTGTGCTGAAAGCCTGGATTTATGTCTGTGGCAAACCAGGAAATTAATTTCAGATTCAATTTTGCAATCTCCAATATTCCTTTTTTCAGGTATCTAAATGTTGATTTTCTACATCAATGTTCATATACCACATATGAGGAAGTGATCTGGTATCTATCCCCAAAATTGTTGCTAGATCTCAGTGCTCACAGCTAATATTGAGTCCTCTCAGACTCATTTCTCCAAGCTTCTGAATTCCTTGAACTTCATCTAAGGTGGATACACATATCAGTCTTTCTCATTCCCCTTTCAAAATGAAATTTCCTTTCAGCCTTCTTCTCTGCCCAAAGCAGGAAACAACTCTCCTACTCCCCAGCAGTTCTCACTATTTTCACAATATTAGGAAGCACTGTCTGCAATTTGGAATCATTTTGGCTTATTATAAGGGCTCATACTGTACTTCATTAGCAGGGCTGCTGTGAAATTATGAAACATTTTGGTGAAAATTATAAGATACTTAGACTTGTTTCTTGCTGAAAATATGCAAAGCCCTTCAGGGAAGATACAGGCAGATAGTATTTGAGACATTTATTGTTTTCCTATGTATTTGTAAACAAATACTATAAATTAAGAGTTTCAGAATGTTCTTTAGGAAATCTAGTAGCAAATTAATATATGAACCCTCAAATTAAAGAAACTGTGATATCCATTTCCATCTTACCAGTCTTTTTCTTTCCTGTATTTAATGTTTTGAAAAGGTTTCAGAATTGATCCAAAATTGATTGTTGAAAAGCTCCAGAAAAGCAAAAGCAGCAGCCTCTTTTTTTTCCAGGTATAATTTTTGTAAGTCCTGTGTGCTCTATAATTAACACTACCAAAAATATTATTATTTCTCATGATATATAGCAATATTGCTTGTATCTACCCAGAAAATCTTAGGTAGCTCAAATCCACAGTCATCTAGAAGTGAATTGAATTATTCACTTATTTCCATTTAAAAGTCTAAAAATGTAATTTATATTCTTCGTGGGTTCTTTCTGAGGAAGGGCTGTGATTTTTGGAAGCTTACAGTTGCTACCTTGAGGACTTTATTGGAGAAAGTGATAGCACATGAGCAACTATGTATTCATAGTTTCTAGCTGCTTTGGCCATATATTACAAGCATCTAAGGCAAGAAATTATTTACTGGTTGTAATAGAGTTCAAACGGGACTCTCATGCAAATCAAGGAGGTATATTCTGAAAGTATAAATCATCTATATCCCTCCACTAATTGATTTACACTGTTCCCTTCTACTTTGCCTAATGCTATTTCCCCTTATTCTCATAGCAGTCTGTCTTCTCATTCTTTTCTCTCATTTGTCAATTTTGTTTATAGAAAGGCAGAGAAAAGGTCCAAATGAGTTAGTTGTTTGATCACCAGACAATGTTTCTAAGGGGTATGAAGTGGAAATAAAACACCTTTTAGAGCACACCTTTGAAGATATGTTATTGATAAGCCATTTTATTTTAGTACAAGACATTTAATTGTATTATTTTTAATTTTTAAAACTTTTTATTATGAAAAATTTTAAGTATATACAAAGTTAACAGAACTATATAATGAGCTCAATGTGACTATCACCAGCTTCAACTATTATTAACATTCTACCAATCCTATTTCATCTTTGCTTCCACCCACTCACTTCCCATTGTTGTTTGACTATTTTGTTTTTTGCAGTTATTTTCTTTTAGGGGGGGATTTTTTTTTTTATTTAAACAGAAAGTCACAAAAATTATAATCATCCTCATCAGTTCACTCAGTCCCATGTAATTAATTTTTTTTTCATCTTGATCTTTTGTTAGCACTTTTATGAGTTCATCAGTTTTCCATTACAGTTCTGAAAATGCTTATTCATTCAGTTCAGCAGTATAGTCAGTTACCAGAAACCTGTACTTGTCAGAGTCTTTTCCATGAATTCCTTGAAGATGAAACCCTTTTATAGGAACACATTTGCAAAAGCATCAGAGTACACCCAGAACTGTCTGTAAATGACAAAAGACTTAAAAATGACCACAGTTAAAGATTTGATGAAAGTTCATAATAATGCAGTTGACAAGGAAATTTAGTTATTTCTGAGATATACATTTTAAAGTAATAACTAGAATTACGACTTATAACATTATACGAGAACATATAAGATTTTTAGAAATTTCATGTAATTGTAATGTCTGAAACATTTATATTAACATATTTCCATACAAATAACCCAAAGAAAGTTTAGTATTAGTTGTTTTGTTTCTTTGTTTGTTTGTTTGTTTATACTGCAGGTTCTTATTAGTCATCAATTTTATACACATCAGTGTATACATGTCAATCCCAATAGCCCAATTCAGCACACCACCATCCCCACCCCACTGCAGTTTTCCCCCCTTGGTGTCCATACGTCTGTTCTCTACATCTGTGTCTCAACTTCTGCCCTGCAAACCGGCTCATCTGTACCATTTTTCTAGGTTCCACATACATGCATTAATATACAATATTTGTTTTTCTCTTTCTGACTTACTTCACTCTGTATGACAGTCTCTAGATCCATCCACGTCTCAACAAATTTCATTCCTCAATTTCATTCCTTTTTATGGCTGAGTAATATTCCATTGTATATATGTACCACAACTTCTTTATCCATTCGTCTGTTGATGGGCATTTAGGTTGATTCCATGACCTGGCTGTTGTAAATAGTGCCGCAATGAACATTGGGGTGCATGTGTCTTTTTGAATTATGGTTTTCTCTGGGTATATGCCCAGTAGTGGGATTGCTGCATCATATGGTAAATCTATTTTTAGTTTTTTAAGGAATCTCCTTACTGTTCTCCATAGTGGCTGTATCAATTTACCTTTCCACCAACAGTGCAAGAGGGTTCCCTTTTCTCCGCACCCTCTCCAGCATTTGTTGTTTGTAGATTTTCTGATGATGCCCATTCTAAGTGGTGTGAGGTGATACTTCACTGTAGTTTTGATTTGCATTTCTCTAATAATTAGTGATGTTGAGCAGCTTTTCATGTGCTTCTTGGCTATCTGTATGTCTTCTTTGGAGAAATGTCTATTTAGGTCTTCTGCCCATTTTTGGATTGGGTTGTTTCTTTAATATTGAGCTGCATGAGCTGTTTATATATTTTTGAGATTAATCCTTTGTCCATTGATTATTATTATTTATTATTTTTTTTTGCAGTACACAGGCCTCTCACTGTTGTGGCCTCTCCCGTTGCGGAGCACAGGCTCCGGACGCACAGGTTTAGCAGCCATGGCTCACGGGCCCAGCCGCTCTGTGGCATGTGGGATCTTCCCGGACTGGGGCATGAACCCGTGTCCCCTGCATTGGCGGGCGGACTCTCAACCACTGCGCCACCAGGGAAGCCCTGTCTGTTGATTGTTTTGCAAATATTTTCTCCCATTCTGAGGGTCGTCTTTTCGTCTTATTTATGGTTCCCTTTGCTGTGCAAAAGCTTTGAAGTTTAATTAGTTCCCATTTGTTTATTTTTGTTTTTATTTCCATTACTCTAGGAGGTGGATCAAAAAAGATCTTGCTGTGATTTATGTCAAAGAGTGTTCTCCCAATCTGACATTCAAATTAATTTTCTCTGGTTGAAATTGAACACAAATACAGGGAGAAAACATTCTATTTTAGTGAAAAAGGTTAAGGTAGTGAATCATATTGTTTTTCTGACTTTTACAAATAGGCATAGTCATTTTCCCCAGTATTCTCGTAAGAATTGAAGTCATAAATTGAATTGCCCATTCTTTTTCTTTATCTCTCTCCTTTGCTGTATTTCCCTCATATTCTCATATTGACACAGATATACGTGTCAGAAATTGCTGGGAGTTTATGAAGAGGTATATTGACTGTGAAGATGCTCCTAATGTCATGGACAATAGCCAGGTGTCCCTCTTAAAACTGGTTGCTGTTGAAGAATGAGCTCCACATTCTTTACAGACTGTCCATATGGGTAGTGTAGTGAAAATCATTTGTATTAAGTACCAGACATTTCAGTATGAAGAAGGAACAGTCTCATCTATTGAATAACTGTCCGTCTAGAGGGGGAGATAATTACAATATAGTTCTCTAAGTCTTTATTAAGTACAAAAATAAAGTTTTAAAAAATGGTTTAAAGAATGCAGTACTGAAAGCCTCTTCCAGGATGACATGAATCCTTTCTTCATTTGTTTATACCCTGCTTTTGAATGTGAGTGACTTAATTTATTAAAAAACATTCCTGAGGTGAAATTTTTTAGCTTGCAGCAGAGCCTCCTAATTGCCTCAACTCCCAGTCCACACTTTTCTACTTTGTCCTTAAGTAACCAATAAAATGTTTTAAAAATACCCTGTAGAAACCATGATACATCATGCCAATGGATTGAGGAAGATGAATACACTTATTCCAGACCCAGAAGACCTAGACTATAACCCACTTTCCTCTGTTCTTCACAGGAACATAAAAGCACCTGGCGATACCACACTCATCGTCCCTCTTTGCCTCTCCTATGCAGAAAAATAATTATAGGTGCATTACATACGTTTTCCAGAAAACAGTTCCCTGGTACCTCCCTCTTTTTTTTTTACTCCTTTCCTGAAAAGCAAAATCAACTGCTTAAAGTTCACTCACATAAATAGAGAGAAAGGATATCCAGACAGTATCCAGAAAGTCCTGGAAATAGAAACTTGGTTTCTTCAGAGGGTATATATGTATATTAAATTTATTTAATTAACTAATTTATTTTTGGCTGTGTTGAGTCTTCGTAGCTGCGTGCAGGCTTGCTTCTAGTTGCGGCGAGCAGGGCCTGCTCTCCATTGAAGTGCTCCAGCTTCTCATTACAGTGGCTTCTCTTGTTGCGGAGCACTGGCTCTAGGCACGTGGGCTTTAGTAGTTGTGGCTCGCGGGCTCTAGATCACAGGCTCAGTAGTTGTGGCGCATGGGCTTAGTTGCTCCACGGCATGTCGGATATTCCCAGACCAGGGCTCGAACCCGTGTCCCCTGCATCAGCAGGCGTATTCTTAACCACTGCGCCACCAGGGAAGTCCCCCAGAGGGCATATTTGTTTCAGAAAGATGGAAAGCATTCATGATATAATTACCTGTAATACCGTAGAACAAAAAGTGACTGCTTTGGCACCCAGTGCACACATCCCAGAAAATAAAGCACCTTAATCTTCTGCACTTTATGAAGTTTGCCGACTCAGGTTGTCGAACTTGGGAGCTTAGAAGTACCCAGCTACTTTGAGTTAGTGGATTTGTCACCCGATAATGAAAATTCTGCTTCAAAAATAAAATTATACTCTACAAATGACTTTGAACAATAGTGATGAATAGTTTTTGAAGAGGAATCACAACTCCAGCTTCAAAAAATTGAGCTTGACTAAACCGTGCTGAAACAATATGCCTGAGACACAGCGGCAGAAGATGGCTCTTCCTATTGTGCGGAACTATTCATAGCTGACTCAGGACCAACAGGTGCATGAGATCACATCCAGGCATCTTGACATCTTGAGGAGATCCAAATTTAGCCTTCGGGCTCTTGAATTTTTCTGAAACAGGATACAACCTCTCATTTCTGAAATAAAATGGGGTGGAGAGAAGGGGGTGGAAATTTTAGAATTGTGAATATATTGAGTGAAGAGACTTAAAAATGATCTCAGGCATCCCCCTTATCTTATAGATTGTGAAAAAACAGAACCCAAATCAATGAGCCACACCAGTAAGTCAGGGACTAATCATTATATGGTCCATTCATTTAGTGAATATGTATTACGTGTCTGCTTTACGCCAGGCATTATTCTAGGTTCTGGAGATAAAGTAGTAAACAAAACAACATCTTTCTCTGACTGGACTTGCTTTGAGTGGGGAAGAGTGACAAACAAATACACAAGTAAATATATAGTATATATGAAAGTGATTAGTGCAATGAAGAAAAATAAAGTGGCAGATAGGGAAGAGGGAGATAAGGAGGTAGGGGAAAGTTATTTTCTTCAGTGTCTTCAGGGACGGCCTCAGTAACATTTAAGTGAAAACTGAAAGAAGTGAAGAAGTGGGCCGTGTAATTATCTTCTCATTTCTTTTTCAACACTTTCCCAGCAAACCAGTCTATTTTTTTATTGCTTACAACCATTAGAATCTTCAATTCTGTGGAACTAATGCAGACTTTGTATCATTGACAGTGTGACCATAGAGGAGACCACCTTTCTTCAGTCCAAGGTGCTCCAGAAGTAGCTCTCCTGCAGAGACCGTACTCCTAATCACCTGAACTAATGAACCTCACTAGGTCTTCATTCTCCTTGATATCCCCATCACCGTAGATCTCACCTTTTATGAAATGCTTTTCTATCTTGGATATTGAGAAACTACACAATTCAGATTTTCCTAATGACTCTCCAGGGCATGCTCTCTTTTGCTCTCTTCTTCACCAATTCCCTGACTTCATTTGGCCCATCAGTGCAAATTATCTCATAATATTCTGTGACCCAACTCTCTTCTTTCTCTACCATCCTCTCTACTGGCTGAAATTCAAGCTTTGTGACTAGATTGCATGGGTTTGAAACCCTGACTCTGACACTTCCCAGCTAAGTGATTTTGTGGAATTTACTTAACCTTTTGTTCCTCCCTTCCCTTGTCTGTTAAATAAGCACAATAATAATATCTACCTTCCAGGGTTGTTGTGTGGATTAAATGAGTTAATTTATGCGAAGCATTTAGGACAATCCCTGGCATACAAAATGTGCTCAATGTGTGTTAGCCATTATTATTAGTCCTTAAATGTCACCTCTTGTAGATTACAGATTTTTAAATTAACATTTCAAGTTCTCAATTCTGTTCTAAGATTTATCTTCATATTTCCTAATTTATGTTGAGAATGTCTTCCTAGATCAAAACCAGTACCTCAAATTACCAAACTTCACTATTTATTCTTCTCCAAATTACTCCTTTCTTGTTTCCTGGACCATCATATCATTCCTCTTCTTATACTGTTCTCTACATACAGAGAAAAGAAGTGTAAGTCAGAATATGCTAAGAAAAACAATCCTAAATGGGGGGTTTTTTCTTCAGAATTGCCTCATTTATTTTTAAATAAAATTTAAAACCTAATACCTAAATAGATAATTATTAATAATGTTTTACACTAAAATGAATATCTTAAAACTCGATCTAGAAGCAGGATGTGACAAATGAAATACTGGGTTATAGGTCAAGTAAGGAAAGGCAGTACACAACTTTTATTTCGCCTTTCTTTTCCCTTTTCCTTTGCTTAGTATTTGTGTTTTGTTTCACTCAGTTATGGTTGCTAAGGTGAATGAACATCTTTGTTTTTGTAAATCAATATTTATAAGTCTACATACATATGTGTACATATCTATAAAATGAAGAAAAATGTATTTACCAGGAAATCTCAAGAATTTCTGGGAATAATAACTTTCAGAGTGAGAAGATGGTACACTTCCTGGTGCAGGTGCTATGAAGTTGCTGGGACCCCAACCATCATCAAAGCAGCCTGCATGACTCATGAGTGGCCGCAGATACCCTAGAAGCCACTTCCAGCCAGGAAGCACATAAAAGATCAGAGGAAACAAAAGGAAGTGAGAAAAAGAGGGATATATTTTTCATGGTTGCCTGTGAAATATGAGAACCCAGAATGTGTGCCTGCTAAGAACTGTGTGTGTGTGTAAGAACTGTGTGTGTGTGTGTGTAAGAACTGTGTGATGTGTGTAAGACCCTGCACTGGCCTCTTTAGGAATAGGTACCTATAATTACAGTCATGTTATATAGGGTTCCAGATGGGATTTGTGATTTCTTCAAGAGAAACTGCATGAAAAAACTGAACCATGTATAACATACATAAACAGAAGTTATTAGAATATAACCCCTTAAAAATTTTATTCTCTACTCTTATGGCTTGAGATGAATGTATAATAACTAGTGGTATGAAGTCCCCTGTAACCAATGTTTACTAAAATCCTAGTCAAGAAATCAGTATCCAAACACATACAGGTAAATATAAACTATATGACTGACAAGTCTCTTACAGTTCTGATTCTATACTGACCAGACTCAACTTCAAAATCAGTGACTTTGAATACAGGAAGAGATGTATTTACCGGATGCTACAGGTACGTTTCAAAATTAGGCTTCTACTTAAAGACAAGTAGATGAATCAGAGAAATGTATAGGGTCAGCAAAACGACTAACATTAACCTGAGTCCCATTTCCTTTCTTCCTTCCAACTTTTGCTAATGTGTCTGCTCCCTATTCTGCAGATGCTGTCCGTTAGAAATAAGACTTCTACACTCATCATCGATGATGTGACTGCCACAGAGAAAATCCAGGCCAGTTACAATGCATGGTACAAAGCTATCTAAAACACAAGTGTAGGCGTTTCAGCTTGGGTCTTATCTCATTTGAAATTGAAATATGTTTGCAGTGCTTGAATGTGGGAAGATTAATTATCACCTCTGTTTCAAAATAAGCAGCAGTAGAAACCCATCACATGAAAATGTGGAAGTGACATTGTTGACAGCTAAAAAGAGAGGTTTTCAGCTGGAAAAGGGTGCAAACAGAAACAAATACATTCGTATTTCTCATCTGCAGTCAAACAAAAAACGTGCTTGATACTGGTGAGCTTGCCTCAGAAAGCCAGGGCCCCATTTTAGTTAGCACACTAGATGCAGCAAGATGAACCGTGGAGTTTTGCCTCCCAATTATGTCAATGATCTTACATTTCCAAAGTCAGGCAGCTCTCACTTTTGTTTTTCCCCACTAAGAGAGGGGAAAACCTGCGAAGGCTCACCACTGACTAACAATGTGGCCTTAGGCAAAGCAATTGAGCTCTCTAAGCCTCAGTTCCCCTGTCTATAAAATGGACATACTCAGTACATGCTTAACTCATAGAGTGGATGTGAGTCTATCGTGTATTGGTACAAACAATTAGGATAATATCTGGCATGCAGTAAGAGCTCAATAATTGGTAGCTACTGCTACTGCAGTTATTCCACTACCTTAATACAACGAAAACAAAAATTCTTCCTTCCTGTCTGAATGCAGCTCTGTCTCAAGTAGTAGAGGTACTATCCTTTCTTCTTAAACTTCATTGATTATAGGAGATCATTTTGATACTTCATTCTGGAAAGATACTTCTTTTTGTTTTGTTTTAAATGTCATGTCAGGACCCCCATAGTTAATATCAGGTCTTTAAGAAAAGTCTCTTGGGTCATTTGAGCACTGGCATTGTGAAGCCCAGGTCTCCTTACGGATCTCTTTTGTTAATAGGAAAGTTTGAAGTTAGTTAAGTCTGCTGTCTGTACCATTAAGATAAAAATATGAAAATGGTATAAATTCAAATCATTTGGCTCCCTCCCCCATCTCTATTTCTTTCAATTTACGTTGCACAATGACATAAAGTACCACCTTTGGAGGTGAGCCTGCCTCGTGGTTAATCATCCCCATACGTGCTAAAATACCCCACACTATAATTTAACGTGAAGAACAGCTCCGGGTTGTGTTGAAACTGTCATGACTCACAGAAATCTACTAATTTTGTCCTATTCACCTTCATTCTACAACTTTGCAAGAATTTCTGCCAACATCGGCGGGGGTGGAGAGAGTGGGGGAAAAAAAAAGAAAAAAAGAAGCTCTTTGTAAAATGGCACCTCGAGTCTATCCCATTGATAGTGTCTTCCTGAATCCCCAGGCAAGCTCTTTCCGAGCTACTCTAAGCCCTCCAGAAACAATTTCTCTTACGAAAGTGAAGCTTCCTTCTATCAGGCTCTCACATCTCCCAACAACGGTAATCATTCCTGAAGCTGGAAGTGTTGTCTGCTCTCTTGATGTTGCTGGTGCTACAAGATGCAAACGAAGCCAGCTTGATTGTTTTAGGTCTGGATGAGTCTGGAGAGTATAGAGAAACATGACTTATTTTGACTATCAAAGTGAGTCGATGTGACAGCAGTCGTCAGGGGAAAAAGGTGCACCACGCAAACACACGAACATCCCACAGCAACCAGCTCCAGCTACTTTGCAGTAGCACATTAGAGGAGAAACTGCTTTCCTGAACATCAGTGAGAAAGAGGGCAGTTCTCCAAGTTACTTAGGAAAAGATACAACCACAGAGTGGCATCCAGGATGACACAGAGGTCAAAGGGGTTTGGAAATAAACTCTTAAAGCACATAATCTCATTGCAAGGAGGGTAATTTGGGTTAGGATATTGGGGAATAACAAAGTGACATATAACAAAATAAAAGTAAAAGTGAAATTAATGACTAGTTATGGTAACATTTACTTGCTGAAAGCAGTTTGAGAGTTCAGCTCAACCACCTAAATATCTGAGTTTGTGAATGGAAAGCTATCTCGACGATTATGGTTATATTATGAGGTGCATTCTTAGATTTGTCATTCAGGTAAGAAAACTCCCATTAACCTGGCATGGCAACTGCATGACTCCTCACTAAAATGCATTAAATTAAAGATGGACTTTTGCTATTCCTTCCAAATAATCAAATTTCTAGTTAATCAGTTAGAAATGTCATATGATTGCCATTTTCCAAGAGAAATTAAATCTGCCAGCATTTATCCCAGCAAAATATTGATGTCTACCTAAACACAATTTGCATTTATCAGCTCTTTTTGTTAGAAAATAGAGCAAAATATATCTACTCACTTTGGCACAAACAAGTATTATTTGGAAATAATCATCCTCCATATGTTTCCAAGAGGTAGACACACTTGCTTGCTGTGTGATACGAAAACAAAATGGGATAATTTCTTCCTATTACTTACAAAAGAGTTGTACAGAATTCTCTTTCAGATCATCTGGAGAGACTATATGAAATGGTATTTTAAAATACTTCTAAAAGGGCTTCCCTGGTGGCGCAGTGGTTGAGAGTCCGCCTGCCGATGCAGGGGACACGGGTTCGTGCCCCGGTCCAGGAAGATCCCACATGCCGCGGAGCCGCTGGGCCTGTGAGCCATGGCCGCTGAGCCTGCGCGTCCGGAGCCTGTGCTCTGCAACGGGAGAGGCCACAGCAGTGAGAGGCCCGCATACCGCAAAAAAAAAAAAAAAAAAAAAAGTAAAAATACTTCTAAAAGTATTCAGAATACTTTTTTTCTGTATGTTTATGGAAATTTCTTGCCTCTTAGTAGTTAGATTCCTACATCAGGCAACAAAACATATTTCAGATTTATTATAGAGATAAATACCTTAAAAGATCATAAAGGTAACAGAAGTATAGTAGACATTCATCTTGTTTGAGAAGCATTCTTATGATTTTTAAGGCACGTGCTCAGAAGCTTCTATCATGAATATAGACTTCTCATAGGAAAGCCTGGACTTCTTACCCACCTTGGGGTAACAGCTGGCCTGGGACCTGACCCTCTCCTCAATACTGGGAGGACAAGTTCAGGCAGGCCTGCAATGAAGTCCCTGATCCAGAATTCCAAACAAAAGAAAATTTGTCCTGAGATATTTTAGACAGAGTAGGCCTAATCCTATAGTCTTGATTTATCTCTGTTCTCTTCATGAATATGTATTCCTAGCATGACCTTCCTTATTATTTCACTTAGAGAGCCTGAATTCCAAGGTTAATTTTCTTCTCTCCAGGAATGCTCTTTAGGTATAGTAGACCCTTCTAGTGGTCAGGGCCGTTGTTGTCGGTAGGGGCAGAAATGGAACTTGAATTAGGCCAATAAAAAAGGCCTAATTGCCCCATGTACATTTTCCCTTTGATGGTTTTGTTTTCATTGCAATAAACTTAACCATGAGTACAGCTATACGTTGGGTTTTGTGAATCCTTGTAGCAGATCATCAAGGTGGTACTGAGGGCACCCAACCTAGCCTCTAACTTCCTAGCCACTCCCCTCAAATTCAGTTCAACTCTCTGAAATCTCTTGTATACCAGCCTATGGCCTATTTCCTGTCAGTTCTACACAGATCCCACATGCTCAGGGACTGTAAACCTGAATATACACCCAAAGTAGTGTTGGATTTAGAATAGCAGTTATTCTTTCTATGATAATTTGCCAGTAGAGTTAGTTACCTAGATAAAGAAAATATAACCATATATTCTATATATAAAAATTTCAGTCTATGTCCCTAGTTAAGTAAACATATTTGATTATTTTACATGTGTAATTGATGCCCCAAGTGTTTATGTCATATGCATATTTATAACACTTCTAGTCTAGAGAAGTTTTAAAATAGGCATAACCAAGGTGCCTGCCTGAACCATACCAAAAAAAAAAAAAAAAAAAATCAACAGAAACTTGTAGAATGCCTAATTTTTGAGCAATGCTCATTTATAGTGAAATTTCCAAAATAAAATAACTGTAAGGTCTATATCAAAGTTACTGGGTGAGATGACTGATGAATAGAATTCTGTGTATAACCAAGCATTTAATCATGGTAGAATAAAGATATTTTTAGTCATGCAAAGAATCAAAGGGAATTCCCAGGTGGTCCAGTGGTCAGGACTCTGTACTTTCACTGCCGAGGGCCTGGGTTCGATCCCTAGTTGGGGAACTAAGATCCCACAAGACACGCGATGTGGCCAAAAAAAAAAAAATCAAAAATTTAACTTTCCTTTTACCCATCCTGTGGGCGTGTGCTCACTAAAGTGAAAGAGTAAATATAGAAAGAGAAAAAAATGGAATCCACAAAAACAGGGCAAAAAACAGTGAAGAAAAAAAAAAAAGGCAAAGGAAATTCCTAAAATGAAGAGGCCTACCAAACTATCAATCCAGTTGGAGCAGAAATATGGACAGCTCTGGAAGTGATATCTTACAGAAGAATATGGAACCTTTAGTTTGTTGATGTGTTTGTCCCCAATGAAAAGAATTTGTCTCTTCTGTCAAAGAGCTTGAGGAATATTTTATGATCTAGCCATTGAAAAGTTTCACAGGAGAAAGAAAGATCACTTTTAACTTATAGGAAGGTAAAGTTTTGCAAGAAATAAGTGTATTTGTAGTTTCCTGTATAGTTTAATGCTGAATTATATTTACATAGTTTAATATTATTATGATAAATATTGATTGAACCAAAATTTTAGATATCATTATTTTGAGATTTGGAGGAAGAAGGGTTTGTGTATGTGTGTGTAGAAAGAGAGAGGGTGGTGTCATAAATGAGTCAATCCTAATTTTCCATAGTAGAGTATCAATAAATTATGTCATTATGCCTAATATTATAAAATCAAAGTATTACAGTCTAATCATATTTATAGAATTGATCAATTAAATACATGAAGAAATATCTAAAAGTGATGAGATTGGTTTCAGAGTGGGTTGAAGATGGGAAGAGGAGGGAAAGAGAACCAGAGAACTCCAGTTATTTATGATAAACCTTGGCTATACATATGTACGTGTATATACATATATATACACAAATATACATATGTACAAACATATTTTTGTACATGTGCATATAAACATATATAAATATAGGTGTATATTATATATTTTTAAAGAAATAAATATTTGATTTTCGAAAACAAAAAAAACCTAAATGCATTATGTGATTATTTACTATAGAAAAATATATCATGAGAAAAAGCCCTAAGGAAAATAGAATTTAATAACAGATCCAAGCATAAGTAAGTTGGAAAGAGGAAAAACTATAGAGAAAGAATTTTTATGAAGAATATAATATTTAGGGCTTCCCTGGTGGTGCAGTGGTTGAGAGTCCGCCTGCCGATGGAGGGGACACAGGTTCGTGCCCTGGTCCAGGAAGATCCCACATGCCGCGGAGCGGCTAGGCCCGTGAGCCATGGCCGCTGAGCCTGCGCGTCCGGAGCCTGTGCTCCGCAACGGGAGAGGCCACAACAGTGAGAGGCCCGCGTACCGCAAAAAATAAAAAAAAAAAGAATATAATATTTAAAAAGATCTATGACTAATCTAATTTTAGTGTGATATAATTCATAACAAATTTGAATGTCTGGAGCAATATAGCATTCAAAACTGATCCCCATTTTTCTCATGTCTCTTAAAGCAAATAAAAGGATCCAAGTGCATAGCTTTTCACAAACCTTACAGAAATTCCCTTTCTACAATACGTGTCTTCTCTAGAATGTTAGATCACTTGATACTCACAGCCACTACACAGATCTTGTGCTCAGGATGATTCATTCCAAGGTCCTTGTCTTTGCCTCAGTATAACGGACACTAAATGACTCAAAATTCAGCCAGAAGTAGAAAACTAGTCGATTACAGCTCTTTCTATATGGTTCATTAAAATTTGGAAACCAAATAATTGGTTTGAAAGAAGCCAGCTTCCTCACTTGTGTCACTCAAGGCACAATTGTGAATTTCCAGGTAGGCCATGATAGACAGCTCCTTGCAGGTCTTTGACCCACATGCCCACCTCAATTGTAGCAGACAAAAGAATTGACCAAGATAAGGCAGAAATACATATTTAAAAACAAAACATGTGACTTTGAATTAAAAGAAGAGGTGATAATTTAGAACGTTTAAATATTCTTCATAAAAATTCTTTCTCTATAGTTTTTCCTCTTTCCAAGAAGAGGTGATCATTTAAACAATGATTATAAACACTGCAGTTCAGTGGTGGGGGGAAAAAGTTAAGAAGCCATATTTCCCATTAATTAGTGGAGGTAGGCATAAGAAAATATAATACCCAGGATTGAAATCAGGGTTAATCAGAAGGACCCGAGAACCAGGTACCTGCACTGTACCACTATACAGATTCTATTGCACCATAGGGACAGGTTTTCACATCCAGTTTAAGGGAATGATACCCTCTGGAAGGATGGAGAGTAACTTTGAATGGACATACATGGAAGCATTATTTACAAATTTCCACGTTTCTGTAGTGGAAACCTAAATTTAGTCCCTCCTTTGAAGAAAAGGGGGTCTTGTGAAACTGGAGGAACAACTTCTTGTTTGGTCCAAATACAGTGAGAGTTTGAAGGCAAACACACCTGATTCAGAGTCACTAACTCCTTCCATGTTTCTGACACTATTGGGACTTTCTCCAGCTTAAGGGGTCTTCTTCTATGGGCTCGATATTGTGGCTACAGCCTGAAATGTCTGCTGCCCAGAGCAACTTATTCAAATTTTGAGAATTTTTTTTTCCAATAGTCTCAAGACTTTGCCTTAGTTTTCTTCATTTAAGGTTTTACACACAGTGGTTTAATGGCTATCTCTATTCCCCCAACCCCAACACACACACACACACACACACACACACACACACACACTAGTTTTTTGCAGTTAGCATCTTACATTGAACATGTTTAACGCTTCCATATTTTTATTAATTTTAGTATGCTTAAAGATTAGCTCACATCCTCTAACACTGAGTGACTTATGAATAGATCACATATATGGATCCTCTATGTGATGAAACATGAGGGAGAAAACTGTGTGAAGTTATACAACTTTATCACTGTAAGGATTCAAAACAACCTAAAAAGGATGAAACAATAAGTAAACTGTTACTGTCTTTTGGGGTTTTTTGGGGGGTTTGTTTGTTTAAACACATTTATTGGAGTATAATTGCTTTACAATGGTGTGTTAATTTCTGCTTTATAACATAGTGAATCAACTATACATTTACATATATCCCCATATCTCCTCCCTCTTGCGTCTCCCTCCCACTCTCCCTATCCCAACCCTCTACGTGGTCACAAAGCACTGAACTGATCTCCCTGTGTTATGTGGCTACTTCCCACTAGCTATCTGTTTTACATTTGGTAGTGTATATATGTCAATGCCACTCTCTCACTTCGTCCAAGCTTACTCTTCCCCCTCCCCGTGTCCTCAAGTCCATTCTCTACTTCTGTGTCTTTATTCCTGTCTTGCCCCTAGGTTCTTCAGAATTTTTTTTTTTAGATTCCATATATATGTGTTAGTATACGGTATTTGTTTTTCCCTTTCTGACTTACTTCACTCTTATGACAGACTCCAGGTCCATCCACCTCACTATAAATAACTCAATTTCGTTTCATTTTATGGCTGAGAAATATTCCATTGTATATATATGCCACATCTTCTTTATCCATTCATCTGTCGATGGACACTTAAGACACTTCCATGTCCTGGCTATTGTAAATAGAGCTGCAATGAACATTGTGGTACATGACTCTTTTTGAATTATGGTTTTCTCAGGGTATATGCCCAGTAGTGGGATTGTTGGGTCGTATGCTGGTTCTATTTTTAGTTTTTTAAGGACCCTCCATACTGTTCTCCATAGTGGCTGTATCAATTTACATTCCCACCAAAAGTGCAAGAGGGTTCCCTTTTCTCCACACTCTCTCCAGCATTTATTGTTTGTAGATTTTTTGATGGTGGCCATTCTGACCTGTGTGAGGTGATACCTCATTGGAGTTTTGATTTGCATTTCTTTAATGATTAGTGATGTTGAGCATCCTTTCATGTGTTTATTGGCAATCTGTATATCTTCTTTGGAGAAATGTCTATTTAGGTCTTCTGCCCATTTTTGGATTGGGTTGTTTGGTTTTTTTTGATATTGAGCTGCATGAGCTACTTGTAAATTTTGGAGGTTAATCCTTTGTCAGTTGCTTCATTTGCAAATATTTTCTCCCATTCTGAGGGTTGTCTTTTTGTCTTGTTTATGTTTTCCTTTGCTGTGCAAAAGCTTTTAAGTTTCATTAGGTCCCATTTGTTTATTTTTGTTTTTATTTCCATTTCTCTAGGAGGTGGGTCAAAAAGGATCTTGCTATGATTTATCTCATAGAGTGTTCTGCCTATGTTTTCCTCTCGGAGATTTATAGTGTCTGGCCTTAATTTAGGCCTTTATTCCATCTGAAGTTTATTTTTGTGTATGGTGTTAGGAAGGGTTCTAATTTCATTCTTCTACATGTAGCTGTCCAGTTTTCCAAGTACCTGAAGAGGCTGTCTTATCTCCACTGTATATTCTTGCCTCCTTTATCAAAAATAAGGTGACCATATGTGTGTGGGTTTATCTCTGGGCTCTCTATCCTGTTCCATTGTTCTATATTTCTGTTTTTGTGCCAGTACCATACTGTTTTGATTATTGTGGCTTTGTAGTATAGTCTGAAGTCCAGGAACCTGATTCCTCCAGCTCCGTTTTTCTTTCTCAAGATTGCTTTGGCCCTTTGGGATCTTTTGTGTTTCCATACAAATTGTGAAATTTTTTGTTCTAGTTCTGTGAAAAAATGCCATTGGTAGTTTGATAGGGATTGCATTGAATCTGTAGATTGCTTTGGGTTGTATAGTCATTTTCACAATGTTGATTCTTCCAATCCAAGAACGTGGTATATCTCTCCGTCTGTTTGTATCGTCTTTCATTTCTTTCATCAGTGTCATATAGTTTTCTGCATACAGGTCTTTTGTCTCCTTAGGTAGGTTTATTCCTAGATATTTTATTCTTTTTGTTGCAGTGGCAAATGGGAGCGTTTCCTTAATTTCTCTTTCAGATTTTTCATCATTGGTGTATAGGAATGCAAGAGATTTCTGTGCATTAATTTTGTATCCTGCTACTTTACCAAATTCATTGATTAGCTCTAGTAGTTTTCTGGTAGCATCTTTAGGATTCTCTATGTATAGTATCATGTCATCTGCAAACAGTGACAGCTTTACTTCTTCTTTTCTGATTTGGATTCCTTTTTTTCTTTTTTTTGCTCTGATTGCTGTGGCTAAAACTTCCAAAACTGTATTGAATAATAGTGGTGAGAGTGTGCAACCCTGTCATTTTCCTGATCTTAGAGGAAATGGTTTCAGTTTTTCACCATTGAGAATGATGTTGGCTGTGGGTTTGTCATATATGACCTTTATTATGTTGAGGTAAGTTCCCTCTATGCCTACTTTCTTGAGGGTTTTTATCATAAATGGGTGTTGAATTTTGTCAAAAGCTTTCTCTGCATCTATTGAGATGATCATATGGTTTTTCTCCTTCAATTTGTTAATATGGTTTATCACATTGATTTGCGTATATTGACGGATGCTTGCATTCCTGAGATAAACCGCACTTGATCAGGGTGTATAATTTTTTTAACGTGCTGTTGGATTCTGTTTGCTAGTATTTTGTTGAGGATTTTTGCATCTATGTTCATCAGTGATATTGGCCTGTAGTTTTCTTTCTTTGTGACATCTTTGTCTAGTTTTGTTATCAGGGTGATGGAGCCCTTGTAAAATGAGTTTGGGAGTGTTCCTCCCTCTGCTATATTTTGGAAGAGTTTGAGAAGGATAGGTGTTAGCTCTTCTCTAAATGTTTGATAGAATTTGCCTGTGAAGCCATCTGCTCCTGGGCTTTTGATTGTTCGAAGATTTTTAATAACAGTCTCCATTTCAGTACTTGTGATTTGTCTGTTTATATTTTCTGTTTCTTCCTGGTTCAGTCTTGGAAGGTTGTGCTTTTCTAAGAATTTGTCCATATCTTCCAGGTTGTCCATTTTATTGGCATATAGTTGCTTGTAGTAATTGCTCATGATCCTTTGTATTTCTGCAGTGTCAGTTGTTACTTCTCCTTTTTCATTTCTAATTCTGTTGATTTGAGTCTTCTCCCTATTTTTTTGATCAGCCTGGCTAACGGGTTATCAATTTTGTTTATCTTCTCAAAGAGCCAGCTTTTAGTTTTATTAACCTTTGCTATCGTTTCCTTCATTTCTTTTCCATTTATTTCTGATCTGATTTTTATGATTTCTTTCCTTCTGCTAACTTTGGGGGTTTTTTGTTCTTCTTTCTCTACTTGCTTTAGATGTAAGGTTAGGTTGTTTATTAGAGATGTTTCTTGTTTCTTAAGGTAGGATTGTATTGCTATAAACTTCCCTCTTAGAACTGCTTTTGCTGCATCCCATAGGTTTTGGTTCGTCATGTTTTCATTTTCACTTGTTTCTAGGTATTTTTTGATTTCCTCTATGATTTCTTCAGTGATCTCTTGGTTATTAAGTAGTGTATTGCTTAGCCTCCATGTGTTTGTATTTTTTACAGATTTTTTTCCTGTAATTAATATCTAGTCTCACAGTTGTGGTCAGAAATGATACTTGATACGATATCAATTTTCTTAAATTTACCAAGGTTTGATTTGTGACCCAAGATATGATCTATCCTGGAGAATGTTCCGTGAGCACTTGAGAAGAAAGTGTATTTTGTTGTTTTTGGATGGAATGTCCTATTAATATCAATTAACTCCATCTTGTGTAATGTATCATTTAAAGCTTGTGTTTCCTTATTTATTTTCATTTTGGATGATCTGTCAATTGGTGAAAGTGGGGCGTTAAAGTCCCCTACTATGATTGTGTTACTGTCGATTTCCCCTTTTTTGGCTGTTAGCATTTGCCTTATGTATTGAGGTGCTCCTGTGTTGGGTGCGTAAATATTTACAACTGTTATATCTTCTTCTTGGATTGATCCCTTGATCATTATGTAGTGTCATTCATTGTCTCTTGTAATGGTCTTTATTTTAAAGTCTATTTTGTCTGATACGAGAATTGCTACTCCAGGTTTCTTTTGATTTCCATTTGCATGGACTATCTTTTTCCATCCCCTCATTTTCAGTCTCTATGTGTCCCTAGGTCTGAAGTGGGTCTCTTGTAGACAGCATATATATGGGTCTTGTTTTTGTATCCATTCAGCCAGTCTATATGGCTGAATAGTTGTTTGGAGCATTTAATCCATTTACATTTAAGGTAGTTATCGATATGTATGTTCCTGTTACCATTTTCTTAATTTTTTGAGTTTGTTTTTGTAGATCTTTTCCTTCTCTTATGTTTCGTGCCTGGAGAAGTTCCTCTAGCATTTGTTGTAAACCTGGTTTGGTGGTGCTCAATTCTCTTAGCTTTTCCTTACCTGTAAAGGTTTTATTTTCCCCGTCGAGTCTGAATGAGATCCTTGCTGGGTAGAGTAATCTTGGTTGTAGGTGTTTCCCCTTCATTACTTTAAATATGTCCTGCCACTCCTTTCTGGCTTGCAGAGTTTCTGCTGAAAGATCAGCTGTTAATCTTATGGGGATTCCCTTGTATGTTATTTGTTGTTTTTCCCTTGCTGCTTTTAATATTTTTTCTTTGTATTTAATATTTGATAGTTTGATTAATGTGTGTCTTGGCGTGTTTCTCCTTGGGTTTTTCCTGTTTGGGACTCTCTGTATTTCCTGGACTTGATTGACTATTGCCTTTCCCATATTAGGGAAGTTTTCGACTATAATCTCTTCATATATTTTCTCAGTCCCTTTCTTTTTCTCTTCTTCTTCTGGGACCCCTATAATTCAAATGTTGGTGTGTTTAATGTTGTCCCTGAGGTCTCTCAGACTGTCCTCAATTCTTTTCATTCTTTTTTCTTTATTCCGCTCTGCAGTAGTTATTTCCACTATTTTATATTCCAGGTCACTTATTCGTTCATCTGCCTCAGTTATTCTGCTATTGATTCCTTCTAGAGAATGTTTTTTTTTAAGAAGATGTTTGGGGTAGGAGTTTATTCATTTTTTAAATTTATTTTTGCTGTGTTGGGTCTTTGTTTCTGTGCCACGGCTTTCTGTTGTTGTGGCAAGTGGGGGCCACTCTTCATCGCGGTGCGCAGGCCTCTCACTGTCGCGGCCTCTCTTGTTGAGGAGCACAGGCTCCAGACGAGCAGGCTCAGTAGTTGTGGCTCACAGGCCTAGTGGCTACACGGCATGTGGGATCCTTCCAGACCAGGGATCGAACCCATGTCCCCTGCATTAGCAGGCAGATTCTCAACCACTGCGCCACCAGGGGAGCCCCCTTCTAGAGAATTTTTAATTTCATTTATTGTGTTGTTCATCATTGTTTGTTTGCTCTTTAGTTCTTCTAGGTCCTTGTTAAACGTGTCTTGTATTTTTTCCATTCTATTTCCAAGATTTTGGATCATCTTTACTATTATTATTACTAATTCTTTTTCGCTCCTTCATCTGCTGTGTGTTTCTCTGTCTTCTCTTTTTGCTTAACTTACTGTGTTTGGGGTCTCCTTTTCACAGGCTGCAGGTTCATAATTCCTGTTGGTTTTGGTGTCTGCCCCCAGTGGGTAAGGTTGGTTCAGTGGGTTGTGTAGGCTTCCTGGTGGAGGGGATTAGTGCCTGTGTTCTGGTGGATGAGGCTGGATCTTGTCTTTCTGGGGGGCAGGACCACGTCTGGTGGTGTGTTTTGGGGTGTCTGGGACCTTATTATTATTTTAGGCAGCCTCTCTGCTAATGGGTGGTGTTGTGTTCCTGTCTTCCCAGTTGTTTGGCATAGGGTGTCCAGCACTGTAGCTTGCTGGTCGTTGACTGGAGCTGGGTCTTAGCGTTCAATTGGAGATCTCTGGGAGAACTTTTTCCATTTGATATTACGTGGAGCCATGAGGTGTCTGCTGGACCAATGTACTGAACTCAGCTCTCCCACTTCTGAGGCACAGGCCTGACGCCCGGCCGGAGCACCAAGAGCCTGTCAGCCACATGGCTCAGAAGAAAAGGAAGAAAAAAGGAAAAATAAAATAAAATAGTTATTAAAATGAAAAATAATAAATGATTATTAAAATTTTTAATTAAAAAGTAATAAAAAAGGAAAAAGAAAGAAGATAGCAACTAAACCAAAAAACATATCCACCAATGATAACAAACACTAAAAAATGTACTAAAAATTAAAAAACAGAAAAAACCCCGACAGACAGAACCCTAGGACAAATGGTAAAATCAACGATATACAGACAAAGTCATACAAAGAAGCATACACATACACACTCATAAAAAGAAAATGGAAAAAAATATATGTATCTATATATTAAAAGGAGGAAGAGAGCAACCAAATCAATAAACAAATCTACCAATTATAATAATCTCTGAATATGAAACTAAGATAAACATAAAGCCAGGAACAAATTAGATGCAGAAAGCAAACCCCAAGTCTACAGTTTCTCCCAAAGTCCACCGCCTGAATTTTAGGATGATTTGTTGTCTATTCAGGTATTCCACAGGTGCAGGGTACATCAAGTTGATTGTGGAGATTTAATCGGCTGCTCCTGAGGCTGCTGGGAGAGATTTCCCTTTCTCTTCTTTGTTCGCACAGCTCCCGGGGTTCAGCTTTGTATTTGGCCCCGTCTCTGCGTGTAGATCGCCTGAGGGCGTCTGTTGCCGCTCAGACAGGACGGGGTTAAAGGATCAGCTGATTCGGGGGCTCTGGCTCACTCAGGCCGGGGGGAGGGAGAGGTACGGATTGTGGGGCAACCCTGTGATGGCAGAGGCCGTCGTGACGTTGCACCAGCCTGAGGCGCGCTGTGTGTTCTCCCGGGGAAGTTGTCCCTGGATCACGGGACCATGGCAGTGGCGGGCTGCACAGGCTCCCAGGAGGGGAGGTGTGGATAGTGACCTGTGCTTGCACTCAGGCTTCTTGGTGGCTGCAGTAGCAGCCTGAGCGTCTCATGCCCGTCTCTGGGGTCTGTGTGATAGCCGTGGCTCGCGCCCATCTCTGGAGCTCCTTTAAGCAGCGCTCTGTATCCCCTCTCCTCATGCACCACGAAACAGTGGTCTCTTTCCTGTTCAGCAGCTCCAGACTTTTTCTCCGACTCCCTCCCGGCTAGCTGTGGCGCACTAGCCCCCTTCAGGCTGTGTTCACGCAGCCAACCCCAGTCCTCTCCCTGGGATCCGACCTCCGAAGCCCGAGCCTCAGCTCCCAGTCCCCACCCCTGGCAGGTGAGCAGACAGGCCTCTCGGGCTGGTGAGTACTGGTCGGCACCGATCCTCTGTGCAGGAATCTCTCCACTTTGCCCTCCTCACCCCTGTTGCTACACTCTCCTCCGTGGCTCCGAAGCTTCCCCCCGTCCACCCCCAGTCTCCACCAGTAAAGGGCCTTCCTAGTGTGTGGAAACTTTTCCTCCTTCACTGCTCCCTCCCAGAGGTGCAGGTCCTGTCCCTATTCTTTAGTCTCTGTTTCTTCTTTTGCCTTACCCAGGTACGTGGGGAGTTTCTTGCCTTTTGGGAGGTCTGAGGTCTTCTGCCAGCATTCAGTAGGTGTTCTGTAGGAGTTGTTCCACATGTAGATGTATTTCTGATGTATTTGTGGGGAGAAGGTGATCTCCACTTCTTACTCCTCTGCCATCTTGAAGGCTGGTCCCCCATTACTGTCTTTTGGAATGTAAAGTTATGTGTGTTTGTCTTCCTCATGTTACATGATCTGATTGCCCATCAGAATGGCAATCCTTTGTAAGAACTTCTCCACTGTACACTCAGACAATGGATATAATTGCCTTGATGGTGGGTTAAAAGAAAAAAGGTATAGTAGAGCAATGTACAGAGCTTCCCTAGCTTGTTCTCAGTCACTGAAAACTCCAAAGCCCTATGGTTGGTCCCTGTGGTCAGGTTCCATCTAATCTTCCAATTATGATATATGCCATTCTTCAGCTGGTGACCAGGGGAATCTGGATATAGTTGCTTCAGACTATTAAAGTGACACATTTATTCATTCAGCAAATGGTTAAGAAGCACACTCTATGTCCCAAGCACTATCCTATGTGCTTGCCATACAACCATGAACAGACAGAAATCCCTGCCAACATAGAGCTTGCATTCTAGCACAGGTGTTCTAGGGATGATGAGGTGTTGAAAAAACAATAGACATAATAAACATGTAAGTTATAGAGTATATTATAATGTGATAAGTTTTATGGTAAAAATTGGAATCAGGGAAAAGTGATTAGGAGTGCTGGGGGCTATAGCTGCAATATCAAATAAGGCCATTAGTGGAAGCCTCATTATGGTGATATTTGAACAAAGACTTGAAAGAAATGAGGGAGTTTACCAAGCAGGTATCTGTGGGAAGTGCATTTGAGGCAGAGGGACAAGACAGTGCCAAGAACCTAATGTGAGAGGTTGTCTGGCATGTTGAGTAAATATAAGGAAGACATTTTGCTGGAGACATTTTACCTTCAAGTGTTTTTCTTCTTCCTAGCCAGAGTACTAGCTCTTACATTTCCCTTTCTGGCCCACTCTTAGGCCCTAGGGTATACTCTCTTTTCCTCTGATCCTGTCTAAAACTAAAACCCATTTTAATGATAATCTGAAGTTTAACCTATGCTATTGTCTTTTGGTTTTGAACCTGAGAAAAGGTGGACATAAACACCCACACAGTAAAGATGAAGATTCTGATATTCAGAGAGTTTAATTCCTTAAATTGGATGGCCAAAGGCAAACAGCAAATCTTTCACTTCAAGCCCAATGGTCTGTCTCTGCCTATTATGTCCTGGATTTTTTATTACTAAAGAAAACCTAGTCAAGTCTCTATTTAGGAAGGGTGAAGAAAAGAAATCAGAGAAAGAAGGGAGGAAAGCTGACATTAAAAATGTTTGGGTGAAAAGCAACCTCCGTTGTGTCATCATTCAGGTATGGATATCACACTACTGCCAGGGGAAAAAAAACCCAACTGCACCTGTTTCCTACACACACACACACACACACACACACACACACACACACACACACAGACACACGCATGCTTATTTATGAAACACTCAGGCCTTCTCCACACTTCTTTACCCTGCTTTCTGCCATAGGAGTGGCAAACAGAAATTATCTGGCCCAACGTACAAAACATAAATGTACAGCGTCATCTTGACTAAAAATCTGCATGCATTCTCTCAAATGCATATTGTGTATTTATTGTTTCAGACTTTTTAGGTTGTTCTGTCTTCACAGTGATAAAGTTGCATAAGCTTACACAGTTTATCTGTCCCTCACATTTCGTTGCATAAAGAATCCCTACATGTGACCTCTTCATAAGCCAGTGTTAGAGGTAAGTGTACAGTCAGGCCATTCACAATGGCTGTTCTCTTGCTCTCTGTACATTCCCTGCTCAACCAGTCCCTGCTTCACTCACATCACTACCCAATTCCCTTAATTATAGGGCTTAATTAGTCCCTGGTAACTGATGAGCCCACCTGACGTCAATTCCCCCTATAACTGGTAACCTCCTTCTCCCTCAACAAGCAAAGACTGTTGCTATGTCCTGTCCACTGCCTGCTGTGCACAGTGGATGTCGCTCCAGGACCTTTCATGTAAGATCCCCGTCCAATAAACCACTGATATCTCCGTCACTGTCTCTGGGCTCTTCGGTCTGGAGGCTGGGCAGCTACGAGGCTTGCAGGCCGGCGGGGTACAGCCCAACAGTAAAGTAAGATGCAAATTGCAAAAATCACCCAAATGAGGGTACTGTAAATTTGTGCGTACGTGTGAAGGAGAGGAGATATAGTTGAATGTTTTTCCTTGTCCATACAAAGAACAATTCTGTCCTCTTTCCTTCTTCCTCCATTAACCATTCCCTTTCCTCATGTCTTAAGGTCCTATTCCGTACTAAAATATGACAGTGTTCTGGAATATGACAGTACCAATTTTGATTCCCTACACCCTGAAAACATCTTTTTCAGTGGTCCCTTTTTAAAACTTGCCTTGAATTATCCTAATTTGAGCATACCATCTGTTTCTTGCTGGAACAGTAACTGATAAAAGCACCATCTTCCCTTCTTCTAAGCCCACAGAAATAATAAAATATAAAATGATAAAAGTGAAATGAAATATTGGTGTCCAAAAGGGAAGATAAGCACTGCTATGGTCTCATAGTAAAAGAGGGACAGAGTAATAATCTGTCCCAAAAAGCAGATCTATAGAGCCTCAAACTTGCAAGTAAGGAGATCTATTCCTTTGGATAATGAAAGTTAAAAATTCTTCACGTGAGGGCAAAGCGGGCTGGATCTAGGCTCCCTACGTGAAATGTGTGGCTGCAGTTTCCCTTCTCTACCTACTAAAGGAGATAGAAAACTAATCTCTCAACCTTACCCTGAATTATGACTGTCTACATGAAGCTGAAAACTCAGGCAAGAAATGAGACATATCCTGGCAGATAAAGACTTGAGACAAGCTAGTAACTCTCAGTGGCTGCAATGTCCCAAATTATAACCTCATCAAGATCTTTGAGCTGTGAAGGTGTGACTGCATCTGAATTGGGACCCCTAGGGAGATAGGTAGAAGCTTTACAAAGCTGTTAGACATTGTAGAGTTTGGGAAAAGAGGGAGGAAGAAGAAAAAGAGGAAGAGAAGCAGGTTTCCTTGTTGATGAGCAATTCAAAAGACATGAGTAAAACTCATTGCAAGTGAAGCAATGAAATCAAACAGAAGATGGATTCTCCGTAGAAAAAATGAAAATCACAGAATAATCAAAAATGACTTTTAAAGATGCATATTAAAGTGTTAATGATTTAAAATAATGCTATATTAAAAGTAGGAAAATCATGCTAAGAGACATGAAGAAGAAGATTCATGAATTTAAATAGAGGTTACAGAAGAAAAGAAAGGGAGAGGGAAGAAAATCATTGAAGAGATACTAGCTGAGAATCTTCCTGAATTGAATAGACAGATACATCCTCATATTGAAAGTGCATATCAAGTGCTGTGCAGGATAAATAGCAAAGTCCACATAAAGACAGGAGGATACTAAAAATATTTAACCATCTGAGTGACACAGGCATCATTGCATCAGAGGGATATACGCCTTAGTGCTAAAGCAGGACTCAGGATGTCCTTACTAAAGTTTCTTAAAACTACAGTTTTGTTTGTTGTTGTTGTTGTTGTTGTTGTTGTTGTTTTTGGTTCATAGGGAAATCTGGAGGTTTCAGGGAGTGGGCTGAGTATAAAAGTCAGGGGCTTGGGCCAGTAGCTATGTACCAAAGGCTATGGAAGGATTTCAGTATTTCTACAACCAGTATGACCCTACTGATAAACAGTAATACCATCTCCTGCCTACTGTTTGTGCTAACTTGTTCCCCTCTCTCTGTTGATAATACAATTGCTGTTTCTCTTCTCCTTATCATCATTTGCCTAGGCAATTGCAACATTCTGCTATTACAGATCTCCAAGTCCTTTCCTTATAGCTCTGCTCTAGATAGTGATAATTCAAATCCTGCCTATTACTTTCTTCACTTCTTGTGTTTTTGATAAAATCAACATTACTGAGGCATTATAAAAATAGTATTTGCTTTATTTATATTTGCTTCTCCTTTGAGACTTTGTTGTCTCTTTTAGGTATTAGATGGTATAGGTCTTTACAGTTTTCAGGGAACTTTCAAAAAATAAGTGACGTTTTTGCATCTTTATTTTAAATAGAGCAACTTTGTGTTTTGATGGGGGGAGGGTTGGGTGTGGGGGATAGTATTGAAAGCGTCATTGAAAGCAGCAAATTTCCTGAAACAATTGCAGAGCATTAAGAAAACACCTTTAAAAAATACATTTTTTGTTAGCCTGAAGATTTGGAGAAGAAAGCATCACTTATCTTTTAGTATAAATAATGGATTTGTGCAGTCTCACATATGAAAACAGAGCTTAATTGATGACCGTACAGAAAGTAGTAAAAGCTCAATATTTAAGATAATCCCATTTTGTCAGTGTGTAGCATTGTGTATTCTTCATGACAATGGGTCATACTTAGTTTTTTCCATCAATTCTCAGAGGATTTAAATATGTTTTTGGCTCAAGCATAAATTCAACTTGCATATTATTAAGTAGTAAAACTAAAAAAATGATCTGCTAATACCTACATGATAGGGATCATTTTATATGCTTTCGATGTACAGCTAGCTTCTGTCATACACAGAGAGCAATTCTCTGCTAATTTATACACCTTAAAACTCATTTGGAAATGAAAATGTCCCTGTAATACACATCTCAATGTAACTCATGGTGGTCAGCTTGTGAGAGTGAGGATGAACACATAATATTTTATAAATTTCTTAACATTCTCCTTTCTAGTCCAGGTCTCTTTACAACAATTATGTGGCTTTCTTTTAAACAAAATATTTCTACCATTAAACTACTTAATCCTGAATTGTATCCAGTCAATTTTCATTTTTTGATGAAAGTATCTGTTTCCATAAAACATTCATAATTTCCAAAGTAGCCTCACAATGATTCCAAAACACAAATAATGCTAATATTTTATGTCTAAAGATCAGATTCATGATTTTTGACAATTCTGAATATAATTTTAGAATCAATGGAATAGGATATTAAAAATCATGACTATCCAAGAAAATTCAAGATGCATGATTCATTGCTTGATAAAAACCTACAAATGCATTTCTGATTTCTGTTTCTTAAGTTTTTAGATTGAGTAAGCAGTTTTTTTCACAAATGTTACTTCATGGGAGGGAGGGAGACGCAAGAGGGAAGAGATATGGGAACATATGTATATGTATAACTGATTCACTTTTTTATAAAGCAGAAACTAACACACCATTGTAAAGCAATTATACGTAAAATTATACGTAACACACCATTGTAAAGCATTGTAAAGCAATTATATGTAAAAAAAAAAATGTTACTTCATCATACGTTATAGTTCTGCTAGTGTTAACTAATATAACAGTTTCAAATAATATATTAAATATTATTTACAAAATAGAACAGCATATGTATGTATATGGCAGTGCATAGTAATATTATATTCATTATTATTATGTCACCATAAAAATTGTGTAATAATATTTGTATAATAAGATCTAAACCTATCTAATGTGTGTTTTAAAAACAGGAAGTAATAGTTCAACCAAAGGATTGAAATTCTAATACTTGAATTCAGGGGCGTTGCAAGCCCTTAAAAATATTAAGAATCCCAGATCACATCATGTTGGGATTTAGGTATAAGCCATTTTGAAATAAAGAGAGAAACAGTAACCAAAGTTACTGTAACCAAAGATTTTTATTCTTACTTATTTTTAAAACTGTATATAACAGTGGCCTTCCTGCACAAGTAGTTTTGAGATGATAAGGGTTTTGATATTCCCATTAGAATTGAATCCCAAGAAGAACAGGAATTATTTTCTGCTTTATTCACCTCTGTATCACCAGGACCTTGTAGGTGCTCAATAAATATTTGTTGTGTGGCACAGAATAGGTATTCAATAAATATTTATTTAATATATTTGTTTAATAAATAATTGATTCTTAGAAAGACAGAATGCTGATCCAACATATAAGACTTCGTTTTAAAAAACATTTATGAAAGACAAAAGTTTCTATTCTTGATACACGGAGAAAGAATGCAGCAAACGAACTGAGAGCATGAACAGGAAACTTACAAAAGAATATAAACAATTGATAAACACTAACAAAACATTCCATCTTGCTAACAAGTGTTCATAAAACAATACAAATACTTTATTTTTTTCTTATAAAAATTGGAATCTTTAAAAATGACAATAACCAGTCCAGAGGTGAGCAAGGAAGACCAAATTGACATCAACTCTAAAGAACTAAAAAATTCCCTTTTTGAACATTTAAATATTTACCCCAAAAATTGTTTATAGCAGTCCCTAACCACAGTTATAGTCTCTAAAAACTATTCACCATTGAAAGGAATCGGGTCTGCTGAGAGGGAAAAAAATGGCAGATTCTAGGTCTAGGGCAGGAAAACTTGTCACACTAGGAAACAAGTTTATCAAAGACTACTGGAATCAGGACTTCCCTGGTGGTCCAGTGGTTAAGGCTCTGTGCTTCCAATGCAAGAGTTGCAAGTTTGATCCCTGGTTAGGGAACTAAACCCACATGCGGTGCGACCAAAAAAAAAAGACTACTGGGATCATGTCAAAAGGATGCAAGAGCCAACTCAAAGATTCCCACTGGCCAAAGACAGAGCCATTTTAGAATTTTTAAAACTGATTTTAAAAATTATGTGAGAGTACTTTTCTGCATTTTTTATCATAAGGATGATTGATAGATGTGTTAAAGCTCTATTCCAAAGAAAAATCTAATATACTACAGCCACTGTGATTTAAATACAGTACTATTTCAGTACAGCAAAGACTGACTGTATAACCAAATTTGTGAAAAAATGGAAAGCTTTAGTATATGAAAGTGTTTGGTTAGCTTTTAAATTTGAAATCAATAACCTATACTATTTCATTACAATTTAATTAATTATATTTATCATTTATACATTCATTATTTTAGTGCTTAACAAATGATAAACATTCACATCTTCAAAATCATTTATTTTGGCTACAGTTTCCTTTTTAAATAAATAATGACTTCTATACCATTTTATTCAAACTTAGATTTTACCAAGAAGAAATTTTGAAACTCCTGCTTCTGGTATACTTTTGTTTTGTCATTCAATATATAAAAATCTCTCTCTTTCGGTGTTGGAAACTCAGTTTCCATATCAGCCCTTAATGGGCTATCATTGAACTAACAAAACACCCATTACTCTCTACCTGGATTAAGACTAACATCTACAGAATCCTTGGTAAAATGACCCTCTCTTCTAAGTCCTCTCATACATCCTGATATCACATAGATTGCCCAAAATGTCACAGATAAATAAAGAGGAGCATCTTTCTACGGAAATTGACATCTAATTTCTCAGGACTTCCTGCCAATGTAATGTTAAATTTGACAGAAATTTATTTATTCAAATAATCCTAGAATTCCACATGAAATTACTATCTTCCATGTGACCAATTTACTTCCAAAGTAGGTAAACTGCAGGAGATGCTCAGTTTAATTGAGAAGATTGAACAGCAAATTTTAAATAAAATAAAATAAAATGACAATTGAGTTTGCTCTCTCTTGAATTTTTCACTCAAATTATATTAGAGAATGTGGGCAACTCAAAAATGCATATTCCTCATTGTTTCTCAAACTTGAGCATATGTAAGAATCACCAGGAGAGCTTCTTAAAACACAGATTCCTACGTCCCTCCCGCAAAGATTCTAAATCTTGAGTTCACTTGGGAGGGGGTTCCAGAATTTGCCTTTCTAACAAGCTCCCAGGTGTTGCAGATGGCCAATTGGAGCAGCTAGAGGTTGGCATTCCCAGTTGAATTTGTCTTGGTCCTTAGATAATTTGGCACTAGTATTTCCCTAATCAGTTTCCCCCCTTCCCACCGCTCTCCCTTACTTTTAACAACACCTGCTTTTATGTCAGTTTTTATTTTAAAATGTCCTGGGAGCTACTGTTCACATGCTATTCTTTTACCCAGAAGATGACCTTAAGTAGTTCTGCTTATCATTTTATTGAAGGAAACACTCTACTATAGAGGCAAGTTTAAATAACCTATGGGTCTTGGTCATTGCCCCATACATTGCTGGAATTATAAACAACTTCATTTCAGCATCTCAAGAAAATCTTTTTGCTTTGGGTAATAGTGTTTATGTGGCACAGTCCAAAGTAAAATTATTTATCTGATTTTGCCTTTGAACTTGAAAAGCTTTCTTCCCTAAGTAAACTTTTTAGAAAGAAATTACACAATATCCCTTTTCTCATTATCATACTTCCTATGGAATCATGTTCCATAGATTTAAGATTCATAAAGTGTTAGGTTAATTACCACTTTATCTGTAAATAGGTTAATTACCAGTTTATCTGTAAATATCGATTCATTGTATAGTAGCACTGACAGAAAAAAATAATAGCAGATGCCAATATGTTACAAAAGATTTCTATGATAAAATATATATGTATATGTATATATATAGTACTGTGTATCTGTTAATCCCAAACTCCTAATTTATCCCTCCCCACCTTTCCCCTCTGGTAACGAAAAGTGTGTTTTCTATGTCTGTGAGTTTATTTCAGTTTTGTAAAGAAGTTCATTTGTATCATTTTTTTGATTCCACGTACAACTGATATCATATGATATTTGTCTTTCTCTTTCTAACTTCACTTAGTATGGTAATCTCTAGGTCCATCTATGTTGCTGCAAATGACATTATTCCATTCTTTTTATGGCTCAGTAATATTCCATTGTATATGTATACCACATCTGTCGATAGACATTTAGGTTGCTTCCATGTCTTGGCTATTGTAAACAGTGCTGCAGTATACATTGGGGTGCATGTATCCTTTTGAACCATGTTTTTCTCTGGATATATGTCCAGGAGTGGGATTACTGGATCATATGGTAGCTCCATTTTTAGTTTTTTAAGGAACCTCCATACTGTTCTCCATAGTGGCTGTACCAATTTACATTCCCACCAACAGTGTAGAAGGGTTCCATTTTCTCCACACCCTCTCCAGCACTTATTGTTTGTAGATTTTTTGATGATGGTCATTCTGACTGGATGAGGTGATACCTCATTGTAGTTTTGATTTAAATTTCTCTAATAATTAGTGATGTTGATTAGTGACGTTCCTATGCCTGTAGGCCATCTGTATGTCTTCTTTGGAGAAATGTCTGTGTAGGTCTTCTGCCCATTTTTTGAAGGATTGTTTTTTTGATATTGAGCTGTGTGAGCTGTTTGTATATTTTGGAAATTAATCCCTTATCTGACTCATCATTCTCAAATGTTGTCTCCCAACCATAGGTTGTCTTTTCATGTTTTTACAGTTTCCTTTCCTGTGCAAGAGCATTTAAGTTTAATTAGGTCCCATTTGTTTATTTTTGCTTTTATTTCCATTACTCTAGGACACAAATCCAAAAAAATATTGCTGTGATTTATGTCAAAGAGTATTCTGCCTATGTTTCTTCTAGGAGTTTTATAGTATCCAATCATACATTTAGGTCGTTAATCTATTTTGAGTTTATTTTTGTATATGATGTTAGATAATGTTCAAATTTTATTCTTTTACATGTTGCTGTCCAGTTTTCTCAGCATCACTTATTAAAGAAACTGTCTTGGTCTTCCCTGGTGGTGCAGTGGTTGAGAGTCCGCCTGCTGATGCAGGGGACATGGGTTTGTACCCCGGTCTGGGAAGATCCCACATGCCGCAGAGCGGCTGGGCCCGTGAGCCGTGGCCGCTAAGCCTGCACGTCTGGAGCCTGTGCTCCGCAACGGGAGAGGCCACAACAGTGAGAGGCCCGCATATTGCAAAAAACAAAATAAAAAATAATAATAATATATAAAGACATCATATAATTCTCCATCATATAATCTTACCTCCATTGTAGTAGATTAAGTCACCATAAATACATGGGTTTATTTCTAGGCTTTCTTTCCTGTTCCACTGACCTATGTGTCTGTTTTTGTATCAGTACCATACTACTTTGTGTACTGTTGCTTTGTGGTACAGTCTGATGTCAGGGAGCATGATTTCTCCAGGTCTGTACTTTCTCAAGATTGTTGGCTCTTTGGGGCCTTTTGTGTTCCCATATAAATATTAAATTTATTTGTTCCTGTTCTGTGAAAAATGTCATTTGTAATTTGATAGGTATTGCATTGCATCTGTAGATTGCCTTGGGTAGTATGGTCATTTCAACAGTATTGATTCTTCCAATCCAAGAACCAGTATATCTTTCCATCTGTTTGTGTCATCTTCAATTTCTTTCATCAGCATCTTAAAATTTTCAGAGTACTGGTCTTTTGCCTTTTTAGGTAAGATTTATTCCTATTTTTTTTTGATGCAATGGTAAAGGGGATTGTTCTTAATTTCTCTTTCTGATCTTTCATTGTTAGTGTATAGAAATGCAACAGATTTCTGTAATATTAATTTTGTGTCCTGCAGCTTTACTGAATTCATTGATGAGCTCTAGTAGTTTTCTGGTGACGTCTTTAGGATTTTCTGTGTATAGTACCATGTCATCTGCCAACAGTGACAATTTTACTTCTTCCTTTCCAATTTGGATTCCTTTTATTTGTTTTTCTTGTCTGATTGCTGTGGCTAGGACTTCCAAAAGTATGCTGAATAAGAGTGGCAAGAGTGAACATCCTTGTCTTGTTCTCGATCTTAGAGGAAATGTTTTCACCTTTTTACTGTTGAATATGATGTTAGCTGTAGCTTTGCTATATATGGCCTTCATTATGTTGAGGTATGTTCACTGTATGCCCACCTTGTGGAGAGTTTTTTATCATAAATGGATATTGAATTTTTATCAAAAACTTTTTCTACATCTATTGTGATGATCATATAGTTTTTATCCTTCATTTGGATAATGTGGTGTATCACATTGGTTTACAGATGTTGAAAAATACTTGCATCCTTGGGATTAATCTCACTTGATCATGGTGTATGATCCTTTTAATATATTGTTGGATTTGGTTTGCTAGTATTTTGTTGAGAATTTTTTCATCTATGTTTATCAGTCATATTAGCCTGTAATTTTCATTTTTGTGATATCTTTGTCTGGTTTTGATACCAGGGTGATGGTGACCTCATATAATGAGTTCAGAAGTATTCCTTCCTCTGCAATGTTTTTGCAATAGTTTCAGAAATATAAGTGTTAACTCTTCTCTGAGTGTTTGGTAGAATTCACCTGTGAAGCCATCTGGTCCTGGACTTTTGTTTGTTGGGAGTTTTTAAATTACTGATCAATTTCAGTAATGTAATCAGTCTGTTAATATTTTCTATTTCTTTCTGGTTCATCTTGGGAGATTTTACCTTTTTAAGAATTTATCCATTTCTTCTAAGTTGTCCATTTTATTGGTGTATAGTTGCTTGTAGTAGTCTATTATAATTCTGTGGTGTCAGTTGTAACTTCTGCTTTTTCAGTTCTGATTTTATTGATTTGTGCCCTTTTTTTTTTTCTCTTGAGGATTCTGGCTAAAGGTTTATCAATTTTGTTTATCTTTTCAAAAAACCAGCTTTTAATTTCATTGATCTTTTCTATTTTTTTAGTCTCTATGTCATTTATTTCTGCTCTGATTTTTATGATTTCTTTCTTTCTATTAACTTTGGGTTTTATTTGTTCTTCTTTCTCTAGTTCATTTAGTTGTAAGGTTAGGTTGCCTATTTGAAATTTTTCTTGTTTCATGAAGTAAGGTTGTATTGCTATATACTTCCCTCTTTGAACTGCTTTTGCTGTATCCCATAGGTTTGGATTGTCACATTTTCGTCTTCATTTGTCTCTAGGTATCTTTAATTTCCTCTTTGATTTCTTCGGTGATCCATTGATTGTTTAGTAGCAGGTTGTTTAGAATCCATGTGTTTGTGTTTTTTTCAGTTTATTTCTTGTAGTTGATTTCTAATCTCATAGTGTTGTGGTTGGAAAAGATGCTTGATAGGATTTCAGTTTTCTTAAATTTACTGATGTTTATTTTGTGGCTTAGCATGTGACCTGTCCTGGAGAATGTTTCATGTGCATATGAAAAGGATGTGTGTTCTGCTGCTTTCGCATGGAATGCTCTATAAGTAGAGCATTCCATGTGAAGTATGTTATGGTCTAATATGTTATTTTAGGGCCTGTGTTTCCCTCTTGATTTTCTGTCTGAATGATCTGTCCATTGATATAAGTGGGGTGTAAAATCCCCTACTGTTATCATGTTACTATTTATTTCTCCTTTTATGTCTGTTAATATTTGCCTTATATATTGAGGTGCTCCTATGTTGGGTGCATGTATATTTACAGTTGCTATATCTTCTTCTTCTTCTTGAATTGATCCCTTGATCATTATGTAGTGTCCTTCTTTGTCTCTTATAACAGTCTTTATTTTGAAGTCTATCTTGTCTGATATGAGCATTGCTACTTGGCTTTCTTTTGATATCCATTTTCATGGAATAACATTTTCCATGCCCTCACTTCAGTCTGTACATGTCTGTAGATCTGAAGTGAGTCTCTTTTAGGCAGCATATATGTGACAGGTCTTGTTTTTGTATCCATTCAGCCAGTCTGTGTCTTTCGGCTGGACCATTTAGTCCCTTTACATTTAAGGTAATTATCAATATGTATGTTCTTATTGCCATTTTGTTAACTGTTTTGGATTTATTTTTGTAGTGTCTTTTCTCCCCCTTGTTTTGTTCTCTCGTGATTTGATAACTATCTTTAGTGTTATGTTTGGATTCCTTTTTGTGTATGTTATATATTTTTGGTTTGCAATTACCATGAAATTTTTGTACAGCAGTCTATGTATATATATGTGATTGTTTTAAGTTGCTGGTCTCTTAATTTCAAATGCATTTTACAACCCTGCATTTGTACTCTCCTCCCTTCATGATTACTCTTCTTGATATCATATTTTACATCTAATTCTTTGTATATCTGTTAACTGCTTATTGTGGATACACATGATTTTACTACTTTTGTCTTTTAACATCCCTACTACCTTTGTGTGTGGATGATTTCCTACCTTTACTCTATGTTCGCCTTTACCAGTGAACTTTTTCATCTTGTAATTTTCTTGTTTCTAGTTGTGGCTTTTTTTTTTTTGCCTAGAGAAATACCTTTAACATTTGTTGAAAAGCTGGTTTGGTGATGCTGAATTCTTTTAGCTTTTGCTTGTCTGTAAAGCTTTCAATTTCATCATCAAATGTGAACAACAGCCTTGCTGGCTAGAGTATTCTTAGTTGTCGGTTTTTCCTTTTTATCACTTTAAATATATCATGTCACTCCCTTCTAGCCTGCAGAGTCTCTGCTGAAAAATCAGCCGATAGCCTTATGGGAGTTCCCTTGTATGTTATTTGTTGCTTTTCCATTGCAGCTTTTAATATTCTCTCTTTATTTTTAATTTTTGTCAGTTTGATTACATTGTGTTTTTGTGTGTTCCTCTTTGGGTTAATCCTGTATGGGACTCTCTGTGCTTCCTAGACTTGGATGACTATTTCTTTTCCCAGGTTAGGGAAGTTTTCAGCTATTATCTCTTCAAATATTTTCTCAGGCCCTTTCTGTCTCTCTTCTTCTTCTTCTGGGACCCCTATAATGTGAATATTACTGCATTTGATGTTGTCTCAGAAGTCTCTTAAACTGTCCTCATTTCTTTTCATCCTTTTTTTTTTCTGTTCAGTGGCAGTGATTTCCACTACTATGTCTTCTGACTCACTTATCAGTTCTCCTCTATCATTAATCTACTATTGATTCCTTTTAGTATATTTTTCATTTCAGTTATTGTATTCTTCATCTCTGTTTGGTTGCTCTTTGTATTTTCCAAAACTCCTTATTAAAAACTTTTAACTTCTCATTCTGTGCATCCATTCTTTTCTCTAGTTCTTTGATCATCTTTATGATCATTACTCTGAACTATTTCTTCGGTAGATTGCCTATCTCCGTGTCACTTAGGTCTTCTTCTGGGATTTTATCTTGTTCCTTCATCAGAACATATTCCTCTGCGTCCTAATTTTGTCTTTGTTTATATTTGTATTTTTGTGTATGAGGTAGGTTAGTTAAGTTTCTCAACCTTGGAAAAGTGGCCCTCTATGTAGATGTCCTATGCATCCCAGTAGTGCACTCCCCTCTCATCACCCAAGCTATGTACTCTAGGTGTTCCCCCTAACAGGGCTGCATGGGTCCTTCTGTTGTGGCAGGCTGACTGTGTGGACAGTCTGGTAGGCTTGGTTGACCCCATAGTCCAGTTCGTTGCCAGACCCTGCCTTGAGTGGATGCTGCTGGCTGCTGTTTAGCAGGGCCTCGTTATGAGGTGGCTGGTTGTGGAACCCTAAGGGGCCCTGGGGATAGTGGTGGCTCACTGGTGGAGGAAATCAGAGTCCCAAAGGCTCTGGGGCTGTTTCCTGCCCACTGGCAGGTGAAACCAGGTCCTGGAGTTAGTACCAGACTACTGGCAGGTAAAGCTGGTTCCTGGAGTCCGGCTACAGGGCCCAGGGATCCCAGAGCTCATTTCAGACTGTTGTGTGGGGACCGGTTCCTGATACCATTGTGTATGGGGTCCAGGGTGTCCCAAAGGTTGTGTTGGCCTTCTAGTAGACAGGGCCAGGGCCCAGATGGTCCCAGGATAGTATCTGGCCTGTGTTGGTAGACCCATTCCACAGGCTGTGGGATTGTAGTTTTCTTGCATCTAGTGTCTACCCCTGTTAGGTGAGGCTCATCTAGAGACTTGTGCAGGCTTCCTGGCAGGAGGGACAGGTTCCTGTCCACTGGTAGGTGGAGCTGGGTCTTGGCTCTCCGGTAAGGAGGGCCATGTCTAGAGGCAACTGTGGGCTCGGGAAGCCTTTGGGCAGCCTGTCTGCTGATGGGTGGGGTTATGTCCCCACCCAGTTAGTTGTGTGGCCTGAGGCAACCCAGCACTGGTGCCTACAGGTTGTTGGATAGCAACATGTCTTGGCTCTAATGAGCCAAGGTGTCAGCCACCAGCAGCAGCAGCAACATTCACATGGCTGAATGGTCCCAAATATGTTTGCCACAAGTATCTATGTCCCTGGGGAGCCACAGCTCCCCCCACCCACCTCTCCAGGAGACTCCCCAAGACCACCAGGTAGGTCTGGCCCAAGATCCTATCAAATTACTGCTTTTGCCCTGGGTCTCAATGCATGTAAGATTCTGTGTCTGCCTTTTAAGAGTGAAGTCTCTATTTCCCCCAGTCCTGTGGGGCGTTCGGTTTAGCCCCACTGGCCTTCAAAGCCAAATACTCTGGGGGCTCATCTTCCCAGTGTCATAACCCTGGGCTAGGGCACCTACGTGGGGCTCAGAACTCTCACTCCTGTGAGAGAACTTCTACAGTATAATTATTCTCCAGTTTGTGGGTTGCCTCATCCAGGGAGGTATGGATTTGATTATATCATAAGTGCACCCCTTCTACCCATCTCATTGTGATTTCTTCTTTATGTCTTTAGTTGTAGAAGATTTTTTCTGGCAGGTTCTAGTCTTTTTCATCAATGGTGGTTCTGCAGGTAGTTGTGATTTTGGTGTGCCCATGAGAGGAGGTGAGCTCTGGCTCTTTCTACTCTACCATCTTGGCCACTCTCTTGCCAGAAAACATTTTTATAAATCACTGGAGACTGAAGATAAGGTGCTGAGGGAGTCCGACCAACAGTAGCAAAGGAGATGATTTTTTTACTAAACATTTTGTTGCTTACTCTGTGCCAAGAACTATTCTAAGTGCTAATACGTGTTAACTCATTTAATTACTATAACTACTTTTATGAGATATGAATTATTTTCTTCTCCATGTTACAGATGATGAGACTGAGGTATAGAAGTTAAGTGACTTATCCAAGGTCATGCCACTGTAGGCAATGCTGTGATTTGAACCAAGGAAGCCTCAACCCACAGTCCATGCCTCAACCAGCATGCAATACTGACTTCATCTGATAAAAAATTTTGTAGGTGTTTGTTGTTTATCTGTTTTTTCTATGAAAAAGAAAGGGGAAATGGGAAAAAAAGTGAAGCAGGAAGAGAAAGGAACCAGAGGAATGGCAAAAAGCCAGAGGATGATGAGGCCCAGGCTCTGCTTTCAGAGGTGGTATGACTGAAATGTTTTTTAAGAATGTTACTGAGTACAATCTCATACTGCTCACTGCACAACAGGTCAGTAAATTGAGAGACAAGTAGTTGGGGGAGGAAATAGCAACTTTATGTGGAAAGCCAGGAGACTGAGAAGATGGTGGACTAGTGTCCCAGGGAGCCATCCTACCCAAGTTAGGATTCAGGCTTCCTTTATACTAAAAGAGGAGGAGATATAGTTGGTTGTTGTAGATTTCCTGGTGTCAGAGTCTTTTGTTCTTGCAGCTGACCAAGTAGATCAGGTCATGATGTTCCTGTAAACCTCCAACAGGACAAATGTTCTTCCCTATTACAAGAATAGGAGTGTTTTATATGAAATGTTACGTTCTTTTATTTTTCAGTGCATATTATGGTCCCTCCTCCTGATGCCCAAATCAACAGTAAATCTAAAATCACAAAGTCTTGTAGAAAACAGCAAAGGGGCAGAGTTTTACATCTGGGTTAATGTGGTACAGAATGGAGATTTCACAGGGACAAAAAAAAAGCCACAAAAAAAGCAAGAGCCCATAAATAGAGGTGATCAGCTGCTCAAAATCCTGGGTAGTCTCTGAAATCTTGAATCAGGCTTTGGACTTCCAGGCTATGGAATTGTATTGATAGTTCAAATAATCTTTTGTATATCTCAAGAGGAAGGGAGTTCCAACTCACACTTGCATTTCATTTTAAAAAAAATTTTTATAGAAGTATAGTTGATTTATAATGTTGTGTTAATTTCTGCTGTACAGCAGAGTGACTCAGTTATACACATATATACATTCTTCTTTTATTTTCCATTATGGTTTATCCCAGGAGATTCTGTATGGTGCTCTGTGCTATACAGTAGGACTTTGTTTATCCATTCTAGATGTAATAGTTTGCATGTACTAACCCCAAACTCCCAGTCCATCCCTCTCCCTCCGCCCATCCCCCTTGGCAACCACAAGTCTGTTCTCTATGTCAGTGAGGCTGTTTCTGTTTTGTAGATAGGTTCATTTGTGCCATATTTTAGATTCCACATATAAGTGATATCATATGGTATTTATCTTTCTCTTTCTGACTTACTTCACTTAGTATGATAATCTCTAGTTGCATCCATGTTGCTGCAAATGGAATTATTCCATTCTTTTTCTTGGCTGAGTAGTGTTCCGTTGTATATATGTGCCACATCTTCTTTATCCATTCATCTGTCGATGGACATTTATGTGTTTCCATGTCTTGGCTATTGTGAATAGTGCTGCTATGAACATAGGGGGGCTTGCATCTTTTTGAATTATAGTTTTGTCTGGGTATGTGCACAGGAGTGGTATTGCTAGATCATATGGTATCTCTATTTTTAGTTTTCTGAGGGACTTCCATACTGTTTTCCATAGTGGCTGCACCACTATGCCGAAAGCATTTCATTTTAAGTTAGGAAAATTATTCCATTTTCTCCACAATAAATTGAGGATGGTGGTGGACTATATTAGCCAATTTTAACAATGAAGCACCATGTCCAGCTTGAGAAATATCATAAGTACCTATTTTAGTTATAACAGGAAATTACATGAACACTTTTAAAGTTAAGGTAAGATTAATAAACAAAAATACTTTCAAAGATTTCCCTATATCTGTGGACAACTCAGTTTCCATTGGATAGATAATTCCCATTCCAGTTTACTTTCAATCATTAGACTGTGTTTGCTTTATCATAAAGCTATATTTCCATGAGGCATAAGTAAATCATTTTCTTTCATCTATAAAGCCAAGATTTTCCTTTCTCTTATATGTGGCACCACAGTCCAAACAAGGACAGGCTGGCTGAACGAGGGCCATTTCCAGGCTGATGACCTAGTTTCCTGTGTACATTGGCTGTTATTGTGAATTTGAGGCCATTTGAGTCCCTGAGGGTTCCCAGACAAAGACTTAGCGGGTGGGCTTCCTGGTAGTGTCAATGGGAACACTAATAAACTTGTCTCAGATGGATGATATCCTGTGCATATCTTTGCTTTTCCTTGCTCTTCCAAGGAAGTGCCTCCAGGAGAAAATTGATCCAGCTCACCACTTATAGTGCTCCCCATTGGTTTGTGGATGTTTCCACAGACTTATTTGTTGCATATACAACTAACTTTTTTGGTTGCTTCCTCTTAGTTGCCACAGATTAAAAAAAAAAAAATAGTAAGGAACTTCAGTGATTTGAAAAAGAAGACATTTTTATTCATTCATTCAATAATTAATACATTTTTATTCAGGATTCAATATGAGCTTAACCCTATGCTAGGCACTCTGGGGTGATATAGATAATAATAACAGTATTTATTGTTTGCCACTGTGACAAGGGCTTTAAACTCACCATCATGTTTAACCCTCACTACAACCATATCAGATATATTGCTGAGGCATGAACTAGGAAACAAGCTCAGAAAGATTAAGAATTTTGCACGAGTCCAAACAGCCTCTAGATTGCAAAGACTAGGTTTGTCTCTGGTTATGTGACGCCAGGATTGATTCTCTTAATACTTCTTTAATAAGTTGTTCTGGCCCTCAAGAAGTTTATAGTTTAGAGATATACAGAACTCAGTTTAAGAGAAATCGGAATGCACTAAGTGCTATAATAATGGCATGATCAAGGTGCATTAACAAGACAGACTGAAATAATTCCACACTTTGCACTTTTCACTGGGGACAATGGAAATTACTCCAAGTCCTTCAGGCAAGAAAATGCAAGGGCAGGTTTGGGACAGCATAGAGTTCACTCTAGGAAAAGCATGAGGAGTTGAGTGTGATGCTTGGAAATACGAGTTGTGGCCTAATCAAGAAGTGTCTTCGATTTTACAATCACAATTAGAAAACGTCAGTGTGTGGTGGCTTCCAGACATGAACACTAAGGAAAACTCAAACTTTAACCCAGCTTCTCACATCAGTGTGTACACTCTCTATTAATTAAGACCACCAGGTTTTGTGAATTTCTTCTATTTTGTGTATCTTTCTTCCTCTGTCTAGTTAACATAGACTGGATTTCACTAAATTACATGGACAGTCCCACGTAATTCTAGGTCATGAGGTGTAGCAAGCCACAACTATATTCTTGTATTCCCCTTAGGTTCAGAGTTTAGGTTACCTAATTGGTGGTTGAGACAATGTCCAATTTCCCTTGATAATTATGTGAACAAGAACTGAAATCAAGGTCTTTCACCTTTCTGATTCTGTTCTCATATGTTGAAGAATAAAAAGAGGAAAAAAAGGAAGGAGGGCTAGATATATCAAAGAGTTCTCTGGTGCACATAAATGCTCCTGTTTGTATATGTATGTGTGAAAGAGAGAGAGAGAGAGAGCAAGTGGATATATATGGTTTCCCCTTTCCCCTGTATTATGTAAGTGAGCTAAGCATGTCCATAATAATAGGATAACCAGTATTTTCCTCTTTTATTGAAGACTTTGAGTTAATCATTTTCTTCAGGGAAACAACAACATGGAGAGAGAAGAGGTGACAGAAATTAGAATTTAAAGACTAAACATTTTATTATATGTGTCTTGAAGTAACTCATTGAAGTGTCTGATTGTTCATTCTTCAAATATATTTCCTGTTCTTGGCTTTTTTGGAATGCTGTGGCTTTGATAGAACTTTGTAATGTGTATCTACATTAGACTCTGTTCATAGAATTTCTTAAAACTTCATATGTGCCCAATGGAATGTGGGTAGGAAAATGGTTTTCACCCTTGCAAATCTATTCATTAGGGAGTTTTAAGATTTTGCCTTTTAAAATCAATGTCTTTCTGCCTTGCTGAGTCCTACCAGTTAACACAGAGTGAAGTTTTTTCTTCAGGAGGCCAAGATAGGGCCGGGCAATAGGGAGTCTCCTGTTTGTTCGTCTCTGTGTGCAAAGCTGATATGGAGCAGAATTAATTCTGTAGTGCTACTGGATGACCTCTCCTTAGCCCTTCCTTGGGGAAAGGCAACGTTTCAAAGGTACCCATTTTGCCTCATAAAAGTGAAGTTAATCCTAGTAAAAGTGGTGCTTTCTCTCCTAAACATTTTTGGACCGTGGAGTATATGCTAATAGCTATTATACTATTTTTGCTATGGTGACAGCAATGCGTTGTCATCTAAATCCTTGTGCATGCATAATATCAGAGGCATGGTGCCAATAGGACAAACCACATCAGGGCTGGGAGTTAAGTTGATGTCACTTCCCTCGTTTTGTTTTAATATCCTGCTGAAATGTCTCTGAAGCCTCACAAGAGACTTTGCTTTGATCAACATCTTTCAACCTTCAAAGGCATCCTGGAGGTGTTTGTGAGACAGCTGCTTGCTGAAATAACCTTGATTGCTTGTTCTAAGAATTGTCAGTGCATGCCTCGTAGATTTGTGGGGAGTCTCTACCAAAAACTGCTGACACTGGCACCCAAGTTCAACTATACTCACTGTACTAAGTCCCCCCACTATTTTTCATGAGTGACACTTCAATTTTTTGTGTGCACAAATGTGCTTAAATACAAGTCATTTAAAATGCTACCCATTTTCTTATTCTAAATATTCACATAATTTTTCTTGTACAAAAGTAACACATGTTCAGTTGTAGAAAAATTGAAAATTCACAAATGAGAGACAAGGAAAAATATCCTCTCTGAGACCACTACAGAAACATAAGAGTACTCCTCTAGTAATCTGTAATGTGAATGATTTTTGTTTTATGTATTATTATTAAATATAATTGTAGTAAAAATGTATACAGAATAGAGTGTACCAGTTTATTTTTAAGTAATTACATAAAATATGCCTTTCAATAGTGAAAAAAATCATCCTGGTGTTACATTGACTCTCTGATGAAAACTTCCCTTATTCCATTAGCATTCTTATATTTTACTGTTTCAGTTCCTCGAGCATTACCAATACTCTCTGTTGTGGAAAAGGAAAAAAGCCAAGTTAAATGGTTGGACACTTGAAGAATTGTTGGTTTGGAACACATAAAAATCAACTTCTGAATTGTAGTTTCTTTTTTTATTATTGCACAAAAAACACACTAGTCTTCAAAGTATTCTGATTCACTGGACTGTGTATAGAGAAAGTAAGTTTTGCAGTGACTGTTGGAATGCTCACAGAGAAGAGATTGTCAAGGTGATGGGTGGGAGATAATTAGCAGCCACCTGGAATGGACTGTGGAATAGTAATAGGGAGATATTGAAAGCCATATGAAGGAATTGGAGGAAAAAAAGCCATAGAGACTTAGAAAATTATGTAAACATAATAGTGAAAGAATAAGAATAGGATGAGGACAAGGAATTGATATTTTGATTTATTACTTGGGCCAGGTACTGTGCTAGTCACTTTCCAAATATTACCTCTTTTAATCTTTACAATTATGCTGTAAAGTAGAGTGATACAGTGAAACACAGAGATGTAAAGTAACATGACCATTTTCTTGTAGCCAAGAGTGACAAAAAGCTGTCAGATAGATTTTCAAAACAAACTGAATCAGGTTTTTGGTTTTTTGTATTTTTGTTTTTTTTAAGCAACTTTATTGGCAGATAATTCATATACCAATGCAATTTAGCCATTTAGTGTATACAGTTCAAGGGTTTTTAGTAGATTCAGAAAATTGTGCAAACTTCACTACTAATTTTAGAATGTCTTCATCTCCCTAAAAGAAGTGTACCCATGAGAAGTCATTCCCCATACTTCCCTTCCCCAAGCCTCTGGCAACCACTAATCTACTTTCTGTCTCTGTAGATTTTGGTCCATCCATGTTGTAGCATGTATTTGTATTTCATTTTGTTTTATTGCTGAGTAGTTTTCTATAGTATGGATATGTCACACTTTGTTTATCCTTTTATCTGGTATGGATATTTGGGTTGTTTCTGCTTACTGGCTATGTTGTGGGTTTTTTTCTTAATTGAGGCAACATTGGTTTATAACATTATATAAGTTTCAAATGTACAACATTATATTTCTGTTTCCAAAGACCCCACAGCGTGCTTACCACCAAAAATTTAGTTTCCATCCATCTCCATACAGTTGATCCCCTTTACACATTTTGCACTGCCCCCAACCCCTTGCCCTCTGGTAGCCATTATTATGGTCTCGGTATTGATGTGTTTGTTTTTGTTTGTTCATTTCTTTTGGATTGTCTGTTTTTTATATTCCATATATAAGTAAAATCATATGGTATTTGTCTTTTTGAATTGATAATAGCTAAGGTTTTGCAACATCTGTTTGAAGTTAATATTTTATTTCAAATTAAAAATAATCAGGAGTTCCCCTTACTCCAGACGCTTTTATCTTCCTTCTCGCAGAAGCTACTGTTCTCGTGCATGTCTCCTATCTTTCCACCTTATTTTTTAATGTATTACATAATTTTGAAATGTTTGCTTTTAGCTGCATATTTTTGTACTGAAAAATAGATAACTATTTTAAAGAAGGTAGCACGAGGAACTCAAATATTGAAAAGCAACCAGTTAGACAAAAATGTAGGAGACACACTCTACTAGAAATTCATGTCAAGATAATCTTTGCCAGATCCATAAATTGAATTCATCTTAGCAAATTCCTATATGGCACATCAAGATAACTTTAATGTTTAAAAAAATACATAGCAATATTTCTGTTCTGTTGTAATTTTCATTTATGAGAAATAAATACATTATAAATAAAATAAGAAATTAGAATTCAAAATAATTCACATTGGTAATATGTTTTTACAGGAGAAATGCTTGCAAAAAGTACCTAGCATGATCTCTATTATTTTGTTATCTAAGATAACATATGGAAGTTGTATTTTTTTAATTGCTTAAGAATTCCAAACACGAAGACATGAAAGCAGTTTTTAACTATTTTGATAAAATCATGTTTCGTCTAAACACACAAAATATAAAATAGAACCTTTTACATTTCTTTTTCATCAAAACTGTTTTTTTCTTACATATTTATTTGATGTGAATTAACAAATGGAAGAGACAATATAATTTTATACGTTGTGGATACGTTGGATATGGTATTTAATTAATTTTATGTTATTAGATACTATACTGATATGATTTTAAATATTTGGCTTATAATCTATATAACCCATACCAAAAGCTTGAAATTAATGAGAAATTTCCACAGCTGTTCACTCAAATTATTATTATCAAAGCGTTTAGCAAGTTAAAAAACGAAATCAAAAGGCAAAAAACAAAAACGCTGAATTGGAGGCTCTCCAAGGCCTTCCTCTCCTGAAATGTCATGACTAAAGGATTCTCCTCTTTCCTCCACCCACGAACTGAAGGCCTTGACAGAAAGAAATGGAAAAGAAGATATATAATGGCTCTGGTTATATTCACTCATGAGGTATAAATCTAAGGGAAAAGACTGGATTATTTTTAAGAAAATCTATGGACCCCCAACTCCAGATGAACTTACTTGGACAAAACACTATAAAAAAACAAAATGTGGGCTTCCCTGGTGGCGCAGTGGTTGAGAGTCTGCCTGCCGATGCAGGGGACACGGGTTCGTGCCCGGGTCCGGGAAGATCTCGCATGCCGCGGAGCGGCTGGGCCCGTGAGCCATGGCCGCTGAGCCTGCGCGTCCGGAGCCTGTGCTCCGCAACGGGAGAGGCCACAGCAGTGAGAGGCCCGCACACCACAAAAAAAAAAAAAAAGAAAAAAAATGTTCAACTCAGTAGTTATACATAACACTAGTTCTCAAAACTATTTTGACTAACAGAACTTTAAATTTCCCTGACAGCGACATTTCTAATGTTACAATTTATTTTAATTTGTATTTTCTGCAGTGTTGGCTAGTCAACAAAATTAAAATGTGTAGCATTTGGTAAACCTGAAATGGCACAAAGTGACTGATGCCATCTGACCTTTCTTTGGATTGAATTTCATGTTGTATTTTGGGAAAGGTAGTGACTGTGCTAGATAAGTAATTAATGCACTTTGGTGTGAGAATTATGGAGAAATATATTAAAGGGTTGAATTCAGCATTATTAAAAATTAGCTCATCTAGTCTTTTGGCACAAAATAAGCAGCCTGCTTTGTACACACTTGGAAGGTTTTAAAAACAAATCAATATAGCCATACACTCAGGACTATGCTAAAGAGAGCTGCTGATACACACACACTGCTCCTCCACAGTGGGCCCACTGTGGAGAGCTGCCACATCCAAAGCACCTTCCAGCTGTTGCAGGAACCCACCAGAGGAGTGAGTGCAGATGCAGACACCCTCAGTCAGATAATTACCTTGATTAAGATTCTCAGAATTAAACGGAGTTTAATCAAGGACCCTGTGAAATTGTGAAAGCGCCAGTTTCCTGGGCTTGCCCTCCTTTTCTGCGGATGGTGAGTTGCCAAACAAAATCAAAAGAGTCTTAATTACAAGGATGAGAGGCAAAATCAAAAGGGAATGAGAGAATCTGACTTTTGTGATGGAGATGGACCTGCACCAGTCCCAGCAAACTCAGCTCTGTTCTGCGTGGAGAGAGCCACAACGCATCGCAGCTGAACACCATCAACATTCCTGACAATTCGAAGGACTGAATTAGTAGCTATGCCAATATATTTAAGGTTGGTGCTAGTACTGAATTCTCTTATGATACAATGTTGTGTGTGAACTTTTAGGAAATATTTGGGCTGATATTAGGAAAAAAAAACCCATGCCACTCCAGTTGTTACTAAGAAAGCATGACTCAGCCTAAATCTAAACTAAACCATTATTGGAAATAAATTCCCACATAAATGGAAAGCCTGAGAATCAGTGATACAGGGAGGTATAACTTTTTTCAACTTTCTTGCTTTCTTTTAATTTGGATCACAAATAGAAGTGATTATAAAAGTGATCCATTCCATAAATATGTCAATAGCTCCTAAAGTCCACTCACTACAACACTAATGTTCTTTTCACGTAAGCTGCTCCTCAGCCTTTTCCACTGTTCTGAATGTCTATACTTGGTCTTTTGATGTGCAGGACCTTGTATTGATTTCTTTAGTTTTATTTTCATAAAATTTGGCCTGGTATTATAAATAACATCAAAGAGTCATCATTTATTGGTGCTAATTAATTTGGTACAAGCACTCTGGGGATAGAATATTATAAAAATCATTGTACCCCCTCCCCAAGTCATACTTATGATAATATATCTTCACATATAAATTTCATATTTTTAATAATATTTTGTAAAGTAAACATAAATCCATCCCTGTCTATTTTCCTATTATTTACCATTATTATAAGCCACAAATGCAAACAGTTCATGGATAATCGATTTCCCTACAGGCTTTCCTCATGTCAATGCTCTGCAATTTCTATTTTTAGGATCTTTCTTTATTTATTTTTATTACTTTGCTTAGTCCTTCAAAGATTTCCTTTGAACTGCTCTTCATATACTCCCTCTCGGTTGGCATCTAAAGTTTTACATTTTCTCTTTTTCTCAGATTTTATACCATTACCCTCCTATATTCCAGTATCTTCTTATTCTTCTGACTTAATCTTATATTTTCTTCCATTCATGCATCTGGAATGATCTGGAAATAGTTTCCATTTCTATACCTCTGTGAACTAAAAAGCTAACTCTCTGACTATATGGCTGTTAATTGCTTTCCCCCAGCAAGACCCATCTCTATACAGCATTTTTGCAACTGTTGCTCATTCATGCTTTGTTTTCCTTCTACTTCTTCTTCCTCTATAATTTGCTATCTTATTTTTCACAAGATGATACACAAAGCCTGAATATCACTATCAATGAAAGAAATTTAATCTGTTATTAAAATAAACCTTCCCACAAAACCAGTGTTAATATTTTCTATAATAGTAATATTATTATAGAAAAGACATGCAATATTTATTTTATATTATATGGTTATGTTATAATTATTAGTTCTATAATAGTTATTTGTTAATCACAAAATAATTTGAGGTATAAATTATACATAATATTACATAAAAAGTATAATTTCATGTATTATGTTACAGGTTTATTATTACCTATATATTGTTTATTTTGTACCAGATATTTTACATATATCATCTCATTTAATACAACCATTCTTTGAGCTAGGTGTTATTATCTTCACTTTATCGATGAAGAAATTAAAGAACAAAGAACTTAATTACCTTGCCTAAACTCACAAAGCTAGTAACAGGCACAGCTGGCTCTAGAGTCCTTTGAGATGGATTGAGTTTAGAAGGTGGAAGGAAGGATTTTGAGAATATTCAAGTGTTTCTAGCTATGGTGTCCTGTGTAAGATGTTACCAGTCATGAGTTTAAGAAAAAGTAATAACCAACCATTCAAGTTCTACATGTTTGTAAAACTCTTGCTAAGTGCCAGGTAGTGTGTTCTGAACAGTTCACAATATAATATTTTTTTCACACCAACTCTTAGATGTGAGAGAAGTGAGACCCAAAGATAGTCAATAATTTACTTTCACTAGATTATGCAGCTAGCAAATGAAAAAGGCAGAATTCAGACTCATGACTCCTGAGTCTTTCACTTTTAACTACTATATTATGGAAAAATCAACCTATGCTGAAAGTGGGATGTCTTCTTGTTATCTAGATGAATAGCCTTCTGCTTTGAACCTCAAAATCAGTTACAGTTTTTGGGAATATCAGTTTTCAGGTAATCACGAAGCCATATTAATTGTTGATATGCTCCATTCTGTTTGTGTAGAAAAAAGATCTCCCATTTTATTTTTAGGAGAGTGCAATAAATCTAATGAGAGACATATTAAAACTGACAGCACATTTCCAGAGTTGACACACCAAGAATTCAAGTTCACCTCTAACCTCTTAGGTAGTATATAATTCAAACTGAAAATAAAAGAACATCTTGGTATACAAGTTCAGTTTTTAGTGTAGAGGGAAGAAAAGGGATGATGTCAGAAGAGAAGAAAGATTTTGAGTGCTTTACAGCTGGTGACATCTGAATTGTTTTGTGAACTCTGTTCTGGACCTAACAGCAAAACTCAAAATAAATGAGAAAAGTTCATTTCCGCCCATTTCAATATATAGGGACACTGAGAAATCCAGCCACCTCATCCCTGTTATAGGTGCTAGCAGGATATGACAGCTGTGCCACTACCCTGGCCAGGACCAGGGCCCACACTGCAGTAACAAGGGATCTACGCATCCATACAGTGAGCTCGAGGGTATCAAGAGAGGAAGAGTGGAGACTTCGATGTGACCGAGTGACCACTGATTGCTCTGCCTGGGCAAGAGTCCGTGGGGCCCTGCCAAGAGGCCCAGAGGCAGAGGCTCAGAGTCTACATCAGTGATAGCAGGGAGAACAGGAGATTTGCTTCTTTCCATGATCCCGTGCATCCTATCGAACTGCCCTGGCTGCTGTGGCCTGAGCAAATACACGTTAGTAATTGGCCATTCTTTCCTGTCACCAAACAATTTTTCTGAGTTCTGCGTACCCAATTCTAGTCAGTCATTCTAAAACTTGCTCCAGAATTCCTGAGTATCTAATGTAAAATCAGGATTCCTTTTTATAGAGGATACATACTAAGCCCTGGATATATACTGCAATGTTTTACTACTGTGAGCCACAAGTTAATATTTTCCAGATTATATTTATTTGACCTATAATTTCACTAGCCTCTTTGATAGTTAAAAAATAATGAAGTTTTACACATGCATAATTAGATATGATAAATGCTCAGAGAAGTATATAATGAGAGGTTAAACTGTCCCACAACCCCATACCCCTGAGTCTCTCTTCTCAAAGGGAGCCACTACTAACAGCTACTTCTGTAAGTCCAGAAACAGTTTCCGTGCATATAGCTGCATATCTCAATTTTAAAACGTAAAGAATGCTTATACTAGACTCACTTTTCTACACCAAACTTTTCACTTAATGCATCCTGAAGGTTTTTATTCAAATCAACATATACTTATCTACAGCATTTCAGTAGTGTCTATGTCATGTGAACATATCATAATGCACTTAACAAGCCCCTATTTACAGTGACTAACTGGAACTATATTTGTTCTTACAAAGAGAGCTATAATCGAAATAGTATACTAATATCTTAGTATACTTTATTATATTTATTTCAAATTTGGTAAATATTGCCAGATTCATTTGAGAGTAGTTTTTATCCAGTTCCAACTTCACCAGAGCTTCATACACTGTTGGTGAAATTGGAACCAGATGAGGCCTTATTTCCTCCCCAAAACTGATATTACTAACCTTTAAAACTCTTATTTAACGGATTAAAACATTAGAATATGATAATTGATAATATTGGTAATATATGGCAGAAAGCTGAGGCTTTGAATATAATAAAAATAATAGTAACAGATGAGTACACCAGGTTTGTTCATTAAGTTCAAACTATAGTTTATGGTTCATGGATTAATTGTGGTTTTTTACCCAATATGATATTGGGGTATTTAAAAGTGAGAGAAAAAAATCACTTCAAATTCTTTTGAAATTAAATAAGATAGATTTTCCTCCTGTTATGGATTGTGTATTTTTTACATCTTCCTTAACAAATCAGCGTGGAGTTATATAAGAACTCCAAATATTGAATTTTCTGGAAAATTGAATATTTATGTTAGAAAGGAAAAATGACATAGTCACTAAGGATGGTTAAATGAATTTACAAATAAGAAATACATTTTATCACATCATAGGATGTATTTCATTGACGTGAAGCTCTTACTATATTGATTTTAGAAAATAATTTTTATTGTGCATTTGTACTTTTTTAAACAGCATATTCACTGGAGAAAGAAGAATCAAGGAGAGAAAGAGTTTTGGAGGGAGATGAAGAGGAAAAGATGTCAGTAGAGTGAGTAAAAGGGAGGGATAGAAGGAGAGAAATACTTGTGTGAAATGGCCGGTTTTCATTGCCTTGTGGGATTCCCTTTACTTACCAACAGATATTTCTTTCTGATATAGAAGATTCATGCTGAATAATCTCCATGTATAACATTGTCTTCTGAATTTTGGTTTGATTTTGATGAAGCTGATCCCTGAGTAGACTGGTTTTCCATTTGGGGGATTATCAGGTATAAGTCAGCAGAAAACAAAATGCTAAAATGAAAATGAATGATAACAGAATATACTTCAGACAGTTCAGCTTCAAGGAATTCTCATCTCATCTGAAGTGATCACATATGAAATGAACAAAGATTTATGCACCATTGCTTTTGTGTTAAATAATACAGGATACTCTAGTGTTGTACAAATGGATAAACATGTGTTAAAAAAAAGAAACAGCAGGCCAAAATGGAGTCACTTGTGTTAAGCCCCAGGTCAGTAAAACAAGACTTAATACCTAATCTAATTATAGTTTCAGCCTCTCCTAGGAAGGTAATCTTAACCAGTCAGTCTGGAATTTCCTGGCAGCACTAGTGAGGTAGTTGATGTGCTAGACCCTTGCCTTCCCCCAGAGGAAGATGATCTTACCTGAAATAATCCTTTTTTTGTTTACGACTACCTTGTCCCTCCCACTTTCTACCTTTAAAAACCTTTTCTGCAGCTCTTTGAAGCTCCTTCTAAATGAGTAAGTATTACCCCAGGGGAGGGGATCTTAACTCTATCAGTTGCTCCTTCTGTTCCAGTGACATTACATGGCCCATCAAACTTACCTGAAGTAATACTCTTAGTTTATCACACTAAAATAGTCGTAGTACTACAGTGGACGTCTCAAAACAACTAATACAGAGGTTCATATTGGCTACTGTGACTCCATTTTGAACTACTTAACATAGCGTAAATCCTATAAGTTTCACACAAGATGACCAGGAATCATAACACAAAAGAAATGATGTCATAACAAGTACAGAGCACTTAATTCTTATCAAAGGAAATAGACTGAAGCTGTACAGGAAAAAAGCTGTATTTATTGTGGATATTTCACCACTGAGTAACAGAAAGGTCATAATTCCCATTTCCAAGGCTTACCACGTTGAACTGGATTGTTTAACTCATTATTTTCATGTGAAGGACAAGGTCATTTTTTAAATCTCCAACTATCTCTTTCTTTTAAATTCATAAAACTAAATTAAGCTCAAATTCTAATCACCTGAAATTTTTTAATTCCTTTGCTTGCAGTTTTTGGTAATTCTCAAAATAATATGCTTAATGTTCAAGCTCAGCCCATTGAAATGGTTTCAGCCCATTTCAATTCATGGACACATATTCTAACAAGAATATAATGTCTCCTTGGTATTGGTTTTAGGGAAATGTGACATCAGATTCTTCTTTGGGTGTTCTATAAAGGGATTTTATTTGAGAGAGAGTGTTTCAAAAGAATGTGTTTGACCTGAGGCATATCTGAAGTGAAATAATGGAGACATGAGTCAAAATAAGCTATTCTGTTACCTAAAACATTTCCCCAAATCTCCCACTGGTAAAATAATGATATTTTGATTCTGAAAACTAGGTCCACTCTGGTGGGAAAAGGCAGAGTCATAAGATCATTACTTCTATATTTCCTAAAATCTTATGATACCAGAAAAAATGTCACATTTTTCCCATTTGAGAACTCAAGTTAAAATGTTTTAAAAATAGAAAATAGTGAAAACTTTGTTTTTTTAGATTTGAGGCAAGTACTTAAAAACTTTATTATGTTTTAGATTTGGGTCAAGCACAAAAAATGTTAAACCTTTTTATAATGTTTGTCTCTATAAGACAACACAGTTATGTTTTGGTTAACATTACATTGATCATGGGCATGATGGGAACCTCTGAATTTACAGCTGCACTTAGACCACTCATCACCCTTGGGCAAGCTAATAAGCCTCAATTTCTCCATCTTTACTTTACAGATTTAAAATGAGGATTAAAATGTGATCATATGTATATAGCATGACCATTATGTAGAAGAACCTCAACAAATGCAAATTCCCTTTCACCTTATGAAAAGATTCCAGGGACATCATCACCCAGATGATTAATAAAAGAGAAAATCACTGTGATCCTCTGCCCCAATTACAAAGCTGTAGGTTCCTGAAATGCACTGCAAGATGCAGTAAGTTTAGACAGTTGAATTCATCTGTTCAAACAGCTGGCAATGGACCACCTTTCCCCACCAGCTAACCTGATTGAAGTAACATAGTATAGCGTTTAGAGATTGGCTTTTCGAATCTAACACTCATGAGTTCAAATCATGAATCCACCACTTAGATACAGAATCATTGACAAGTTACCTTTGCTTTCTGAGACCTAGTTATCTCACCTACAAAATGAGTTAAGTGCCAAGTCCAGTGCTTTCTATTGCATGTTGTATGCACTCAATAAGTGTTATATTTTCTCCAATGTTTCTTTTTTCAAAGAAAAAAAATTAGCTAATGTGTGGAGTTTGAAAGTTCCTGCTAATCAGGAAAAAAATAAGAAGAACATTAAAACAGGGCATTGACCAGAAGAAAAAGTAAAAGTATTAATTAGGTAAACATGTATTCACAAATGGCAAATAATCTCCAGACCTCCTGGTTCAGAAGAAATATGTTTTCCTCTACAATCACTGATATTATAACAAAATGCTATGCCATCCATATGACATCTCAAAATATCAGAGTGGACCACTTTATTTGCCACAATGTGGTTCTTGAATTTGATTTCCACCTGTCAATCAAAATGCTACCTTTCATCTTAATAGTTCCTGTCACTGATTTTTGATATGAACCCCATTAAATTTTATTGAAAAGCAGCATTCATAGTACAGTTGCCACCCAAAGTTAATGAATAATATATTTTTCATGTTACTTCGTGAAATCCATAAATAATGACATAAAATCTAATCAGTACATTTTAGACATAAATGTTTAAGAATGTTGTGATGGACTATATTAAATTGTAAATGTTGTTTTGTTAAGAGATTTACAATTTAACTACCATGACATCTTTATCCTGCGCATTTTAGCTTACTCTCTAGGTGACTAGCCATCTGCCACCAAAATAACATATGGTAGAATTAAACAGATGTCATTACTTGTAGATGCGGCTTCAAATTTCACAAAAGTAAGACAACTATCTAACTCACAGAAAGCCGAAAGAATTCCTCTCCTCCAAAATAAGGTATGTGCCAAGTGGAATACAATTCTCTCAGAAAATAATCACCTCCAGGAAATCCCTGGAGGTGGAATGAATTTAATACATTGTTTCACAGCCTTGGTGCACTGATTCAGCGTAAGATAGCAAGAAAATTAAAAGATTGGTTTTGTGTACGGAAGACACCATCTTTCTTTCAATATTTTTAAATGAATTCATTCTTATTCTTGGAAGGAAAACACCCACACACTTCTATGAAACCAAAGTCAAAGAAATATCCACACATCCAAAATAAGGATTTTTGTCAAAGAGAGAAGAGATGTGCCCAAAGTATTCTTAACATGAATAACTCTGTTAATTTAATTTGACAATGTTTCTTTTGCTGAAGTAAATAGAAATGCAGCTCCAAATTCATAAGCTAAAAACTACATTTTTCAGAACCTGCCCAACTATCCAGAAGTATGAATTCTAGATCTCTTCAAATATCAATCAAGTGAAAGGCATTTATCCTTACTTAGAATTGTATAAGTAAAAATTAAAACAATATTAAAAAATATTTTCAATTATAAGAACAAGGTTTTAACATATACAATATTGGCAAGCAAGTGAGTGGAGAAACTGGCCCTTTCATATATTTTTGTTCAGTGTGTAAGTTGGTGCAACTGCTTTGGAGGACATCTTGACAATATCAATCAAACTAATAATTTACAAGCCTTTGAAGTCAGAATCTTTCCTGTAAGAATTTATTCTGTGAATTTACTTGTGTATGTGAACATGAAAACGACAGTTGCCACATTTGTTTGTAATAACAAAACACTGGGGACTCCAGGAAAAACCAGCACCAAGTGAAAAATGTATGAATACAAATTTGGTTGCATTAAGCAGAGGTTTGAATCTGGTTCGGTTAAGCATTCAGCCACCAGAAGGATCTCAAATGAGGATATCCTCCTATTTTGGGCCAGGAGACAGTGAGCCATATTTCTAACATCAGATGGAAGGGAAAATGCAAAATGTTAAGAATGAATGAATGAATTAGCATTTCTTTGGCACTGAACTGGTAAACTTAAGGCTATAAAATGCATAACACCTGGCTACCATGAAAATCTATTTCTGTCTCTTCTTATGCTTATATTTTACAAATCATGATCCCAAGCACAGTGATCACTATAGATTTATAGTCTTCTTTTCAGGACAAATACCATGGAAATTATCTTTACAATTAAAGATATTCACATACTGCTGTACCACTTATTGGTATAAAATGACAATGTAAAAAGAAAGCTTTCAAAACATGTATTACATTTGGTCCAATAATTCTACTTATTCAAATGTACTCTTTAAATTATTTTAAGATAATTTCAAGTTATAGAAGAGTTGCGTGAATAGTTCAAAGAATTCCTGTGTATCCTTCACCCAAGCTATCGAAATGTTAACATTTTACCACATTGTTGTTCTCTCTGGCTGTGTTTGTCTGCCTCCATAGATATTAAAAGCTATTCATTGGAGCATAATTTATAATGGAGAAAACTGGAAGGCATCTAAATAACAAGCATCAGGAAAATGCTTTCTTAAATTATAGAATATCTACTATGTGGAATATTAAACAGAAATTAAAATATTTAAAGTGATAATTGTGAAGTTTAGCCTTATTAGATAATGCTAAGTCAAAAGGAAGTTATAAATGATAATTATAAAGATTATAACACTTATTAAATATTACCCAGTGAAAACTCAGGATACAAATGTGACAATACGTAAATAGATTCATATGAAAAAATGACAAGAAGGGAACATACAAAAATGTAGTTCTATAAATTTGATTAAGATTATGGATAAAATTTCTCTATTTTCTAAATAGTACACCTCTTTTTAGACTGTTTTTTAGGATATTATGGATGGCTACTTGAAGGTAAGCAAGATAAAATACTGAATTTGGGAAATTACTCATAAGATTATAGAGTAGAGACTATAACTTAAATCACATAACATAAACTATTATGTTTCATGAAAGAAAGAAGAAAAGGGGTCATTTTTCCCAAGGAGAAAATAAATAGGACTCAAAACAGAGAACAGATTATTTGGATTGAGATTTCATAAAATATCAAGCTCACATGGGTTTGTAAATGAATGTTTACCAAATAGAATTCTGCAACATATAAGGTTAGTTTTTTTTACTATATTACATGATGCAGTCAGATTGCTTCTGACCTGAAATTTCACTGAGATGTTTTATTCTCTGGGTATCACTAATTGTTGTGTGCAATCTGACTGCCAAACTGAGCGCAGACCTATAAACCAGTGAAAAGGGGTATTTGTAAGCCGTTAGAATTTCTGATAATTAAAATCTAAAGGAAAAAGATGATAATCTCTTAGCAGTGAACATTCCATGTACATGACTTTTAAAAGTTTAATTGTATATTCGATAGAAAGGGAAACATTTCTGAAAATGAAATATTAAAAGAGCCACTGAATTCTTCTGCCAAGGTGATTTGGGGTATAAAGAGATCTGTTTTGGAGATTTCAAGTATGAGATGTTTATTAGTCATATGAGAGGAAATAAATATCAAGTGGACAGTATTAGCAATAATACCTGACGAATTTCTGATAAGAAACCTCTTTGTTTATCAGAAAATCTAGTCTACATGCGGCAGAGATAATCAATTTGTAAATTAGTAAAAGAATCTAGGGAGATACAATCTAAATTCCTTCCTAACATGAGATCATCACCAGGGCAGATTTAACACTTTAGAAACTGGTACTTGAACATCAGACTCTATTAAAGATATTATCTTTATTGTACCTAAGATATACTTCGTGGTACACTAAAACTGCACAAAGAACGTTGAAAATCTAAAGCTGATCATGGTTCCAGGAGGAGACTGGCTTTTTTCTTTTTTTAAGAAAAGGATGCTTTTATTCTCCTCACAGCTGAGTTTGTCATCTATTGTTATTTCACAGATGACATAATTCACAAGTTATTAAAGTTTTCACTGCAGTCTGAAGTTTTTATTCCTACACATTCCGAAACACTCTCAATTTTCTCTAACTACCCTCTAAAGTAATTTCAGTCCCAAAGAATAAAGGAGGAAAAAATATACATTGAATATATAAGAGTAGAGGCAGAGCGCCAATCTATTATGACATTTATCGCTATGAAAGAAAGATGGGTTGACTTGCTCATGGCTATATTATTTATAAGTTCTTTCTTCTCACTCATAAAGACACTTGTTATAAGAAATGTTAAGATTTCTTTACATTTTATACCAGCTATCTCTCTTCATCCTTCACCATTTTCATAATTGTCAACTTTCAAATACTACAGGACAACTTATTTTTTCATAGGTATCACGATGCCCTTCAACACATGGGCTACTGTTTAGGCCTTAGCCCTGAATGGAAGTATAACCACAGTTTAATATTTTATGTACAAAATCATACACAAATAAAAATATCTGTAAAATTCAAAATGGCATCCAGGTCTGATGATAATAGTATAAAAGAGACCTTCAATCCTTCAGTGTTATATTTGTTATTACTTTTAAATTATATAGTACTAAAAGCAGTTATACAAGATAAATCAGTCCGAGAGATGTGCTGTACAACATTGTGTCTATTGTTAACAATATTGTGCACTTCAAAATGTGTGAGAGGGTAGATACCATATTAAGTGTTCATAAATAAATAAATAGTTCTGTGTCCATCAGGGTACACTTACCTATGTGAATATATAAAATAATATCAACAGGACATGTTTTATGTGTCTAGAAGTAAAGCATATAAACTAAATATACAAATAAAAATATATACTAAGTGGTTAACCATTTTCTTTGTGGAGTAGGAAGAAGAGCAATTATTACTTTTTATGAATTTTTACATTGTTCACCTTTTACAACAAGCATGAGTTATTTTGAAAAATGGGAAAAACAAAGTTATAAGGAAAAGAATGGGAAATATAGGAATGAAATAAATATACAGTAATAAATAAAAGTCAGTAAACATTAGAGCAAATTCACATTTGTGAATCTGATTCAGAAGCTTAATGCAATGTTTTCATAACCCTGGCATGGGTAAAGTCAGGGGTCCCCAAATCCTGGGCCATGGACGGGTAGTGGTCCGTGGCCTGTTAGGAACTGGGCCGCACAGCAGGAGGTGAGCGGTGGGCAAGTGAGTAAGGCTTCATCTGTATTTACAGCCACTCCCCATCACTCGCATTACCGCCTGAGCTCCGCCTCCTGTCAGATCAGCGGCGGCATTAGGTTCTCATAGGAGCGCGAACCCTACTGTGAACTGCGCATGCGACGGATCTAGGTTGCACGCTCCTTATGAGAATCTAATACCTGATGATCTGAGGTGGAGCTGAGGCGGTGATGCTAGCGCTGGGAAGCAGCTGCAAATACAGATTATCATTAGCAGAGAGGTTTAACTGCACAGAGACCATAATAAATCAGTTGCTTGCAGACATATCAAAACCCTATCAGTGAGTGGTAAGTGACAAGCTGCATCTGGTGGCAGGCTTTAAGTCAGAATCCGACACTTATTTTAGTACTCTCATGACCTGCCCATTATTTTATTTACCATTTCCATCCGTGCCTCTTTCCCACACTGCGCACTGTGCGCTTGTCTCAGTCACAGTTTTGGTAAGCACACATTTTGGTAGCCAAAATGAGTAAAACACAAACATTGCTGGAGAGCTGCTTTGAGTAGGGGGAAAGACCCAATGATGAGACAGCAGAAGACTCTAAGACTGCCAACAAAAAAAAGCTGCATTTAAAAGAAAATACCAAGAGTCCTACTTAAATTACGGGTTCATTGCAACAGGTGATTCACATTTTCAAAGTCTGCTTTGTATAATATGTGGCAACTGCTATCCAACAAAGCCGTGAAACCTTCCAAAGTGCTTCGCCAGATGGAGACCAAACACCCTGCATTAAAAGACAAGACTTTGGAGTTTCTCAAAAGAAAAAAATGTGAACACGAAGAACAGAAGCAATTATTGAAGGCCACCACTTCATCAAATGTGTCTGCAGTGAGAGTATCATTCTTAGTGGCTAAAGCGCATTGCTAAAGCCTTTTACTATTGGTGAAGAGTTGATCCTGCCTGCTGCTAAGGACATTTATCGTGAACTTTTAGGAGAGGCTGCAGTTCAAAAGGTGGCATGTATTCCTCTTTTGGCTAGTACCATAACTAAACAAATTGAAGAAATAGCAGAGGATATTGAGGCGCAATTGTTAGGATTAATGAGTCACCGTGGCATGCAATCCAGGTTGACGGGTCTACCAATGTCGACAACAAGGCAACAATGCTTGTTTTTGTGCAATATATTTTTCAGGAAGATGTGCATGAGTATATGTTATGTGCACTTCTGTTGCCAACCAACACCACAGCTGCAGAACTATTCAAGTCTTTGAATGATTACGTATCAGGAAAACTGAATGAATCATTTTGTGTCGGTATATGCACGGATGGAACGGCTGCTATGACTGGATGGCTTTCTGGTTTCACTACTCAGGTCAAAGAGGTCGCTTCTGAATGTGAGTCTACACACTGTGTCATCCATAGAGAAATGCTGGCTAGCTGAAAAATGTCACCTGAACTTAGCAGTGTTTTGCAGGATGTGATTAAAATTATCAACCACATTAAAGTACATGCCCTTAACTCACGTCTGTTCGCGCAGCTCTGTGAGGAGATGGACGCAGAGCACACACGTCTTCTCTTATACACAGAAGTGAGATGGCTTTCTAAGGGTAGATCACTGGCCAGAGTTTTTGAGTTATGAGAGCCACTCCAGAGATTTCTTTTAGAAAAACAATCACCACTGGCAGCACATTTCAGTGACACAGAATGGGTTGCAAAACTTGCTTACTTGTGTGACATATTCAACCTGCTCAGTGAACTCAATCTGTCGTTTCAGGGGAGAACGACAACTGTGTTCAAGTTGGCAGATAAAGTGGCTGCATTCAAAGCCAAATTGGAATTGTGGGGGCAACGAGTGAACATTAGGATTTTTGACATGTTTCAAACATTAGCAGAGATTTTGAAAGAGACTGAGCCAGGGCCTTCTTTCTCCCAGCTGGTGCATGATCACCTATCTAAGCTTTCAGAAGAGTTTGAGCATTACTTCCCAACCACAAAAAAACCCTGAGCTGGGAAGGAATGGATCCGCGACCCATTTGTGAATAAGCCAGGTGAATCGGCTTTGTCCGTGCTAGAAGAGAATCATCTGCTTAAGATCACAAATGATGGTGGCCTTAAAAGTATGTGTGAGACAACTTCAGATCTCCATACGTTCTGGATTAATGTCAAGGCAGAATATCCTGAGATTGCCACAGAATCACTGAAAAGCCTGCTTCCATTTCCACCATCCTATTTTTGTGAAGCAGGGTTTTCTGCAGTGACTGCAACCGAAACAAGATTACGGAGTAGACTGGACATAAGTCACACACTTCGGGTGTCACTGTCTCCCGTCACCCCCAGATGGGACCATCTAGTTGCAGGAAAACAAGCTCAGGGCTCCCACTGATTCTGCATTATGGTGAGTTGTATAATTATTTCATTATATATTACAATGTAATAATAATAGAAATAAAGTGCACAATAAATGTAATGCACTTAAATCATCCCGAAACCATCCCCCCCGCCCTGGTCCGTGGAAAAATTGTCTTCCACGAAACCGGCCCCTGGTGCCAAAAAGGCTGGGGACCACTGGGTAAAGTGATCTTAGAAAACACTGACCATAAAATAAAAAATTGATGCATTGCTCTTCAAAATTATAAACTTCAGCTCATTGAAAGTGTTTATTGAGAAAATGAATAGGTAAGCATGGGAACAAATATTCACAATACAAAGTGTGACAAAGGACTTGTATGCAGACTATATAAAGAACACCTTCAACAATAAGACAACATCTCAATAACAAATAGGTAAATTAGATACTTTGAAAAGGAAGGTATACAAATTACTAATAAGCACTTGAAAAACTGCACATTAGTGGTCATAAGAAAATGCAAATTAATATTAAAATATCACTATACTTCTAGAATGGCTTAAATTTTAAAAGCCTGACAATACTAAAAGTTGGCCAGGATATGAAGCAAATAGAATTCTCGTGAATTGCTAATAAGAGTGCAAAATGGTACTACCAATTTGGAATCTGGAAGTTTCTTATAAATCAAAACATACTACTCACCTTATGATCAAATAACTACTAGGTATTTACCAGCGATAAATAAAAGTGTATATCCACAAAAAGACTTTTGTACAATTTGTGTAAAATTATTCATAGCAGCTATATTAATGATCACCAAAAACTGAAACAACTCAAATGGCCACCAACAAGAGAATGGATAAATTGTGTTACATCCATACAGAGAAACTGTATTCAGCAGTTAAAAGGAGGGGATAAGTTTGAATATTGCTAAGGTAGAATCAGTTTCAGTTAGTGACAAATTGAAAGAGTAGTGTGAGATAAAGAGAGGAACTGAAGATGGACTTGAGGTGATTAGCCTACTTGTCTAGGAGAAAAATTGAAGAAAAAAATGCATGGAGAGAGGAACGGCTTAGCGTTGGGAATAAAGTTATAGATGATGATTCTCTAGGATCTAAAAAACATTTTCTTTCATCGTGAAGTGGAGAAAGTTTCTCTATCGATCGAAGGTTCCAGCAGTCAGAATTCACTTTTTTCCATATATCAACCTCTTCATGTTTTTTCTCCTGGGCAGAATTTTCATTAACTTCGAAGGGTGCTTTGAGATTGTGAGAGTCCTGAGAACGGTCTGGAGAGATCACTTATCATGCTTTAGTACTCCTTCTTCTCCTTTCTCATGAAGTATTTGAAGTTTGGGTATTTGTGGGCCACTGATGAGATTGGTACCTGCTTGTTTACCCATCTCTTTCAACTGAGGGAATTTGTGCTGAGGTGTACTATCTTTGGTGTCCAAAAATGATGGTAAGAAAGGAGAGGGAAAGCATCACGCCATATCATATATCATATCATGTCCTTCAGGAATTGATGATCACATTCATTTACTTATTTTCTACAATATAGTTGTTTTCTTATTTATTAGTTGGTGAATTTCTTGTGGGTAAGGACTGCCTTATTCATCTTTTTAATCTTTCCTCCCTAAAGTTTATCATGAAGTAAGCATTCAGTGAAAAGATGCTGAAAGAAGGACTAAATATGCCTCTAGAGATTTATTATTGCTACTTCCTCTGAGATATAAAGTTTTGTTATTAAAAACAACAACAGGGGCTTCCCTGGTGGCGCAGTGGTTGAGAGTCTGCCTGCCGATGCAGGGGACAGGGGTTCGTGCCCCGGTCCGGGAAGATCCCGCGTGCCGCGGAGCGGCTGGGCCCGTGAGCCATGTCTGCTGAGCCTGCGCGTCCGGAGCCTGTGTTCCGCAACGGGAGAGGCCACAACAGTGAGAGGCCTGCGTACTGCAAAAACAACAACAACAACAACAACAACAAAAGTAAACAACAGTAATAAAGTAGATTTTTAAAGAAACTTTCAAGAAAAAAGAAAATGAAGACAAGCCCAAGATGAAAATGGAAATATCCTTGACTGAAACTGACATTTAAAAATCAGATTAGAAGGATAAGAGAGAAAAAAGAGAGGGAAATCAGATACTCCAGCTTTTTGAACTCAGAAAGGAAAAAAGCAGAAGAGACAGATCAAAGAGTCAAAACTCCATTATGGGAAACAAGTGGAAAGTAAAGGAACTAGAGTATCCCTGCAAGGTATAGAAGCATTTTGATTTAGCTGTAGAAACAGAGGAAGGTCACACAGAAACAGAGGGAGGCTACTTGAAAACTGCCCATGGTTACTCAGGAGTGAAGCTGGCATCGACGTGCAGTTGGATCTCACTCTCCGCTCAGTGATCTGCTCTCTAGATTATGCACTTCTTGATATTTACCCATAAACCTGGTAACCAGTTTAGAGAAATGCCTGCCCATGAAGGATTCATGCTATGACAACATAGCAACCTTGCATATTTCTAGCCACTGTTATGTCCCATTAACTCTTTAACCCTGACCTTGAAACCACTTCTGCTTTACTATTCAATGTGTTCCATTCAAAACACATTGTAAATTCTGGTATCCTCCACTTTTGAGGGGTTTAATTTTAGGTGTATTCTTTTGAGTGTACAAGAATGAATACAAAGAAGGAAAGTAAAATAATTAATTATTACAGGCATACCTCAAAGCTATTGCAGTCAGTTCAGACCACTGCAATAAAGTGAATATCGCAATAAAGTGACTCACAGAAATGTTTGTGGTTTCCCAGTGCATGTAAAAGTTATGTTTCCACTATACTGTAGTCTATGAAGTGTGCAATAGCATTTATTTCTAAAAAATGTATATACCTTAATTTAAAAGTACTTTATTTCTGAAAAATGCTAACCATCACTGAACTTTCTGTAGTTGTAATCTTTTGGCTAGTGGAGGGTTTGAAATACTGCAAGAATTACCAATACGTGACACAGAGACAAGAAGTGAGCAAATGCTGTTGGAAAAGTGACAGCAATAGATTTGTTCAATGCTGGTTTGCCACAAACCTTCAATTTGTGAAAAAAAAAAGTGCAATATTTGTGAAGCACAATAAAATGAGGTATTCCTGTACTTTAACATACAGAACACATGGCTCTCTTCCTCGAATATTATATAGCATTAGAGTTGAAGTCCTCAAAGTCAATTACTGTGGTCTGAGAAACAAGTTTCTTCTGTTCCAGTGTCACTTTTTAAAAAATCAAAATAGATTAGGTTTTATTTTTAAATATAAATATTGAAAGAGAGTTAATATTTGAGAATAAAGGATGGTACATGAACAGAAATGCTTTCAGAACAAGGTTGTCATGAATTACATTTGGCCCTACGTGTCCGTATCTACAGATTTCACACCTGGGATTCAACCAAACTTGGATCAAAAATACTCGGGAAAAAAAAAAAAAAATCCAGAAAGTTCCAAAAAGCAAAACTTGAATTTTCCACATGCTGGCAACTATTTATATAGTATTTACATTGTATTAGGTATTATAAGTAATCTAGAGATGATTTAAAGTATAGGAGGATATGAATAGGTTATATGCAAATACTATGCCATTTTATATAAGGGACTTGAGCATCCGTGAATTTTGGTATTTTCAGGTGGTCTTGGAACCCATTTCCCATGGATACTGAGGGACAGCTGGATATATGAAACATGCAAATATTTCAACAGAAGCAAAAATCAGCTGTCCCTGGACGAATCATTGAGGTTTTGCTTCTTTGGTAAACAAAATTTGGCGTGAAGAAAATCTGGAAAAAAGGAAGTGGTGGTTTTATGCTTTGGGAGTTTGGATGGTCATTAGTTTCCTATTTGCTGCTGTAACAAATTATCACAAATGCAGTGGCTTCTAAAACCACAAATTTATTATCTTATAGTTCTGTAGGTCAAAAGTCCAACATGAGTCTCACTGGGTTAAAATCAAGATGTCTACAGGGCAGTGCTTCATTCTGGAAGCTAAAGGGGAAAACCCATTCCCTTGCCTTTTCAGCCTCTAGAATCTGCACACACTCCTTAAGCCATGGCCCCCTCCCTCCTTCTTCAAAGCCAACAATGGAGGTTGAGCCCTCACATCTCATCACTTCGACCTCCCCTTCTCCTTCCCTCTTCTTTTTAAGAACCCTTGTGACTACACTGGGCCCACCTGGATAAACATCTCTATTTTTAAATTAAGTTGATTGTCAACCTTAATTCTAGCTGCAACCTTGATTTCCCCTTTGCCATGAGGATTTGAGCAGGGACATCTCTGGGTGACTATTATTCTGCCTGCCACAGCAGGCTTTTGAATTCTACCTCTGGTGCATCATGCTATATGATGGCAGTCTCTCCGGAACTTGGACATTTCCAGCTACATTTGCTTTAAATATATACACGTTCCAGCCCATGTGCAGAATTGACCCAAAAGATTATGGGAAAACATTTGAGGCTATTAAAAATATGGAAAGCATTTGTGAGCTGCCTTTTGGGGTCTTTTGCTCACCAAAACTAAGTTATGAAAACTTGATCATCCTGCCAAAAAACTTCAAATAAATTATTTTGGAATTATGTTTATAGTTAGCATGAGTAAGGATCAGGTTACCTTTTGGTAAACATGCCCTGTCACACTTCATTGACATTTTAGTGGATTTTATCTTTATTTTTTTAATTTAATTTTTGTTTTATGTAGGAGTAAAGTTGATTTATAATGTTGTGTTAGTTTCAGCTGTACAGCAAAGTGATTCAGTTTTACATATACATATATCTATTCTATTTCATATTCTTTTCCCAGATAGGTTATTAGAGAATACTGAGCAGAGTTCCCTGTGCTATACCATAGGGAACAGTCCTTGTTGATTACCTATTTTACATGTTGTAGTGAGTATATGTTAATCCCAAACACCTAATATATCCCTGCTTGCCACCTTTCCCCTTTGGTAACCGTAAGTTTGCTTCCAAAGTCTGTGAGTCTGTTTCTGCTTTGTAAATAGGTTCATTTGTACCCTTTTTCTTCAGATTCCACATATAAGTGATATCATATGATATTTCTCTTTCTCTGTCTGACTTACTTCACTCAGTGTGACAATCTCTAGGTCCATGTTGCTGCAAATGGCATTATTTCATTTGTTTATATGGCTGAGTAATGTTCCATTGTATATATGTACCACATCTTCTTTATCCATTCCTCTGTTGATGTACATTTAGGTTGCTTCCATGTCTTGGCTATTGTGAACAGTGCTGCATTGAACATTGGAGTGCATGTATCTTTTGAATTATGGTTTTCTCTCGGTACATGCCCAGGAGTGGGATTGCTGGATCATGTGGTAGCTCTATTTTTAGTATTTTAAGGAACCTTCATACTGTTCTTCATAGTGGTTGTACCAATTTACATTCCCACCAACAGTGTAGGAGGGTTCCCTTTTCTCCACACCCTCTCCAGCATTTATTGTTTGTAGACTTTTTTATGATATCCATTCTGACTAGTGTGAGGTGATACCTCATTGTAGTTTTGATTTGCATTTCTCTAATAATTAGTGATGTTGAGCAGCTTTTCATGTGCCTCTTGGCCATCTGTATGTCTTCTTTGGAGAAATGTCTATTTAGGTCTTCTGCCCACTTTTTGATTGGGTTGTTTGTTTTTTTAATATTGAGCTATTTAATATTTATTTATTATGATAGCTTGAGCTATCATAGCTTGAGCTATTTAATATGAGCTATTTGTATGTTTTGGAGATTAATCCCTTGTCAGTCACTTCATTTGCAAATATTTTCTCCCATTGTGAAGGTTGCCTTTTTGCTTTGTTTCCTTTGCTGTACAAAAGCTTTTAAGTTTAATTAGTTCCCATTTGTTTGTTTGTTTTTTATTTTTGTTACTCTAGGAGGTGGATCCAAAAAGATATTGCTGCAATTTATGTCAAAAAGTATTCTGCCTACATTTTCCACTAAGAGTTTTATAGTACCCAGTCTTATATTTAGGTCTTTAATCCATTTTGAGTTTATTTTTGCATATGGTGTTAGAGAATGTTCTAACTTCATTCTTTTGCATGTAGCTGTCCAGTTTTCCCAGCACCACTTATTTTCTCCGCTTTATATTCTTGCCTCCTTTATTGTAAATTAATTGACTGTAGGTGTGTGGGTTTATATATGGACTTTCTGTCCTGTTCCATTGATCTATATTTCTGCTTTTGTGCCAGTACCATACAGTTTTGATTACTGTAGCTTTGTTGTATAGTATGAAGTCAGGGAGCCTGATCCCTCCAGCTCTGTTTTTCTTTCCCAGGATTGCTTTGGCTATTTGTGGTCTTTTGCATTACAATACAAATTTTAAAATTTTTGTTCTACGTCTGTGAAAAATGCCATTGGTAATTTTATAGGGATTGCATTGAATCTGTAGATCTCCTTGGATAGTAGAGTCATTTTGACAATATTGATTCTTCCAATCCAAGAACATGGTATATCTTTCCATCTGTTTGTGTAATCTTTGATTTCTTTCATCAACATCTTATAATTTTCAGAGTGTAGGTGTTTTGTCTCCTTAAGTAAGTTTATTCCTAGGTATTTTATTCTTTTTGATGTGATGGTAAATGGGATTGTTTCCTTAATTTCTCTTTCTGATCTTTCACTGTTAGTGTATAGAAATACAAGAGGTTTCTTTTTTTAAATTTTTATTGGAGGATAGTTGATTTACAACGTTGTGTTAGTTTCTGCTGTACAGCAAAGTGAATTAGTTATACATATACATATATCCACTGTTTTTTAGATTCTTTTCCCATATAGGTCCTTAAAGTATTGAGTAGAGTTCCCTGTGCTATATAGCAGGTCCTCATTAGTTATCTATTTTATATATAGTAGTGTGTATATGTCAGTCCCAATCTTCCAACTTATCCCTCCTCCCCCTTTCCTCCCCGTTAACCATAAGACTTTTTTCTACATTGTGACTCTATTTCTGTGGAGAACAGTATGGAGATTCCTTAAAAAACTAAAAATAGAGCTACCACATGATCCAGCAATCCAACTCCTGGGCATATACCCAGAGAAAACCATAATTTGAAAAGATACATGTACCCCAATGTTCATTGCAGCACTGTTTACAATAGCCAAGACATGGAAGCAACGTAAATGTTCATTGACAGACAAATGGTTAAAGAAGATGTGGTATGTATATATAATATAATATTACTTAGCCATGAAAAAGAATGAAATAATGCTATTTGAAGCAACATGGATGGACCTAGAGATTGTCATACTGAGTGAAGTAAATCAGACACATAAAGACAAATATCATATGGTATCACTTATATATGGAATCTTTAAAAAATGTTACAAATGAACTTATTTACAAAACAGAAATAAAGGCACAGTTGTAGAGATTTCTATGTATTAACTTTATATCCTGCAACTTTACTGAATTCATTGATGAGTCCTAGTAGTTTTCTGGTAGCATCTTTAGGATTTTCTGTGTATAGTATCATGTCCTCTGCAAACAGGGACAATTTTACTTCTTCTTTTCCAATATGGATTTCTTTTAGTTGCTTTTAAATATCACAGAATTCTTTCCTGAATTTCGAATGAGTTCTCTCCTTCTAAGGGCAGGTGAACATAACAGAGTTTAAAAAGAAAAATCCTATCTTGATCCAGTTTTGAGATCCCGGCTACTGGTGAGTCAGTCCCCCTCCTTGAGCAGCTGATTAATCAGCTTTCCTTATCGGGTTCTTACACTGTGGGCCACTAGGCCACTATGCACCAGCCCTAATTACCCAGAGGCCAGGTATCAGATCATTAACCCCTATGCCCTGGAGTCCACAGAATCATTTAAATTAGCCAATCCACAGGGAGTCCAGGAAAGCTAGCTAACCACATGGCATTTGCCATACACAAGCTGCCCTCTCTAGCTTCAGCTTGCTGTTATCCTGTCCTGGGTGAAACCCCCTCTATGACCTTGTCTGACAGCCTTCTCTCATTTGGAACCGTAAGTTATATAGGGTTCTGCCTTTCACCTATTCTATCCACGTGTCAGTGTGTTGTATCCCACCATCAAAGATTCTTTAAGTCTTATAAAACAGCCCTTTGTATCATCCACCTATCCTTCCATACCACAAACATTTAATACCTATTCACTATGGGCAAGCCCTATGGCAGGCCACAGAGATGATTATGGTGGTCCCTGTACCTGAAGGCTATTGAAGATGCAGATTTCTCTCCTACACTGAGCCTCTGCATATTGTCAAGTGTTTCCTCCCCTCACCTCACTTTTTTTTTTATCATTTGTTGCTGAAATTAATAGTTCTTCATTGCTTTTGCACAACCCAATCAAGGTAGCTAGAAATCTGTGTGCGTATGAATTTTAGAAATGAGACATTCATTTGCATTTATACGGATATAATTTGCCACGCTACTGATTGGATATACTCTTTTAAATGTTATGGCCACTTGAAGACCTTGACTATTGCCAACAGTTTTCTTCAAGATACCTTTGACGCATGAACTACTAAGGAGAAGAAAATACAGAAAACCTTTTGTAGTTGACATGGCGAACCAGCTATGTAATAAAAGAAATTCAAAAGAGTATATTGTAAAGAGAGTATATTTTTTCTATCAGAGGCAGCAGGTATAACGTTTATTTGAATGACCAATTCCTTATCTTGCTTTTGTGGGGCAGCCAGAGCCATTTTAGGATGGTGGGAGAGGTCACAAGCCATGTGAAACACATCTCTCGTGGACAGGGAACTGTATGATTCACACTTGAAGTTCTCTGTTTTTAGAAAGGGTTGAAAACGCTTTGACTTCAGGAGTACTGGAGGTGTTAGGAGCTGCCTGGCATTTTGGCTGTGTTTTCCATGACGAATATGTATGTGTGACTGCCTGGGGAAAAACCACACACAACAGAACCTGAAGAAAATAACATTGGGTGATATATTGCCCCTTACCATAAGTCATATCATATGCAGTGTAAACAGAGTGAAATAATTTGCTACTTTCCTGGGTTCCATTATGTATATGTGTTTATTTAATCAGAACTAAATGATATTACATGAAGTTCCCCTTGCCCTCCTGAGGAATCCAGATTCAACACTTTCAGCACTGTTCAGTGCTGGAGAGCGAAGAAAGTGTAACCATAGTGATGGAATGGAAATGATTTTCTTTGTTCAGAGGCTTCAATATCCAACAGACATTACAGTTTTCAAGGTCAAAAATATATTAGGATGAGATAAAAATTAAAGAAAAATGTGCTGGCTTAGCTACAAAAGCTAATTTAGTTTATGCGTTATAAATTATGTTAAAATGACTAAAATGAGATTTCTCAGCAAGAACTAAATGTGTGGTTTCACAAAACTAATTTCCAAAGATGAACATGATTACAGAATTTAGCTTTAAAAGCTTTTCAGGCCATCAGAGAAAACAGCAAAGCTATCAATTATCAGACTTTAGTGGTGCCTCTGTCAGAAATATAATGGTATTTTTAGCATTCTGCTCAGCGTTTACTAAATTAAGAATGTCTACAAACAAATCAATTAATTGGAACATTATTTAATTAAGTAAAGCATGTGATCTGCCAAAGAACCTTAAGCACACAGTTATAACAAACATCCCAATAGCCTTCATCTTCTATGGAGGGAAATAGCTGGCCGAGCAATAAAAGGAAGATGGAAACTATGGAAAATGAACCATTGATAAAACAAGCAAACACAGCCTCATGCTTTTCTGATTCATGCTGTATACTTACGTAATTTTAAAAAGTGCTTGTTTTGAAAATCTGTGATTTCCTGGGAGAAGGTCGATGCTATCTGTCAGTCATTCCAGTCCTATTAGGTGGATATGTGGCATTTGTTTTTTGTAACAGTGCATATATACACATAAAAGAATCTGTATTCTCATGCATGGTACATTTACGTCTCTGGATGCTAGGAAGTTACTGGGTTCCTGATGTTTGTTTCAGTGTTACTGGAAAGCGAAACAGCTCAGATTCAGTAAAAAGTTTATTTTAAAACTACTATAAGTCTCTGTAACAAACCGTCTCATTCAACCTTTTAATAGTCCTGTGAGTTAGGGATCAAGATCCCAGTTATAAATGGGAGAGGGAGGTTCAAAGAGGTGAAGTACTTCCCCTGTATTCATACACCTGGTAAGTTGCAGAGTTAGGGTTTAAACCCAAGGCATATGATAATACCAAGTCCCAAACACTTTCTATTATTCCAGAAAATCTTTTCTGCAGGAAAGCCAGCACAGCCCAGCCTGCATGTCAATGGGCTGCACCAGTGAAATTACTACCATTTTGGCAATGAGTCGTTGGAATACATTGCCTCAAATGAGAGGTAGCAGTGATTTGGTTAGGGAAAGAGCAGACTAGCATCAAATACTGCTTGGACAAGTCAAAATATCAAATTGCCTAATCCCACTAGGCATGAGAGAAAAGGCAAGCAACCTATTCACCTACAAACAACCCAGAATAGAATTCTATCCTTATTTGAAGTAATTGCAAACATGGTTCAAGGGTTAATGAAGTGTGATGGAGAAAAATGAGGTGATGACAGTGGGTGTTCAATAGCAATGTTGTGACCTGTTGGAAACTTTGAAATCTGATTTCTTCCTTTTTGCTAATGAAGATTATCTTTTCACATATATCACAATGGTGAACTTATGTATTGGGGAACATCTCATGAGCTGTATCAAACATACTTGAAATCATTTTCAGAATCATTTGATCTGAGCAATTACGATTGTCCTAACCAGGTGACTCTTGTCATCCAAGCCAAGTAGGTCTTCTAGTCCTTTGTTCTTTCTTCCCTTGTCTCCTCAGCTCCAGGTGCATCCCCAATATGATTATGTATCTGGGCTTTCTCATCCTGCTGGGTTTATCTTTTCTGAAAATTTCTCAAACATGACATGGATGTAAGTCTGCAAGTCATTGACACCCAATTACCTGAGAATGATAAAGAAACCATGAACATGAAAGTGCTTTCAAATTCTTGTCTCACTAAATATTAATTTTTAAGTCAAAATTTTGTTACTTGTTATTTTTTACATTTTTATTACTAAGCAATAGGTGAAACTTTTAATAGAATGCCATGTGGGAAATTTGTAATGTTTCCACTCAATTCGAAAAATAAAAGAAATTTGATGTTTATCTTCAAACCATAGAGAAGACATCGTATTGCTCATCCCATACCTAATGATTGAGGTGGCATGCTGGATGTACTGGCTGGAGCTACAGAGAAGGACACAGATGGACTTCACTCTTTGCCTGGGATTGACAGCATGTGAGCAAAATGCTTTGCTGTAATTAGGGTAATTTTGTGTGCAATAGGGAAAAACAACCCCTTAAATATCAGTGTGGTATTCAATAGCAAAATATGTCTAGACATGTGAAACCTTCCACACTAAAAGAAGTTATTGAAAAATGATTCATTTTTACATCCTCCACCTGCTGCCTGATTCTTCATCATATTGATTTGCGAAAGAAAAAACTTTTTCCAAATCATAGTACTGAGAAATGTTGCTAATAAGATATGTAGCTTTTAGCTCTCAGTCTTTATTGAGCATCACCCATGTGCTAGATGCTGTTTAGAAAAATCAGGGTAAATGTCTTTATCTTAATAAATCAATTTTCATAAAAATTTTCTTTGTCACTCATATTAGAGTTTAGGATCAACTAAACATGGATGATATTTGATCTTTTTAAGAGCAGGAAATTATGACTTTGGAAATATGCTTTTTATGCAAGGATAGATGTTTATTATAATAAGATTAAAGTTGTTTTTCTCTGTCATCTCACTAATCTGGATACTTTAGAGACATTGTTTTAGACATTCTTCTGTATCCATTGTTTTTTTAACCTGTAATTACAAGGATAACAATTAACAGTTCCTTAAACAAATAGTTTGCTTTTCTCACATAGCAGGGACTCAGGATGTAGGTGGCTACTCTTTGTTGTTTGAGCAGCTCAGTGTCAGAGGCAGCGTCTCTGTATTTTTCTTTACCTTTTCCTGATAGTCATTGGATGGTTATTGTTGCTCCAGGCCTCATGCCTATATTCATGCAGGATGTAGAGGGGCCGATGTACTGCTGGAGAAGTAAGCTTCTTTTATCATAAAGCAAAGTTTTCCAGATTACCCCAGCAAACTTCCACTTACAAATCACTGGGTAGAATTCAGGCATATGGCCATTCCTGGCTTCAAATATTCTGAGACATGTTTGGGAATGGATCTTAGATTAGCTCTCCAACAATGCCTGATAACTCTTGCAGCTAACTTTGTGTTTAATGACTAGACTTGATGCTGTGGCTGAGTGAAAACAGCTGTCCATTGAAGCTTTGTTATAAAGGAAAAGGAGGTGGACTTAAGATCAAATCGTCTGGGTTTAAATCTCAACTCTGTAGTTCCTCTGTTGGGATCTTAGGCAAGCCACTTACTTTTATAAGCTTCAGTTTCCACATCTCTAAAAGAAGATAAGAATTCCTTTTTTATAAGTGTGATAAGGATTAAATAAGTAAGATGTCTTAGAATATCAAGTACAGATTTAAATAGAAATTTACTAAATCGTTGTTATATTCATTCTTTCATTCATATATTCTGTTGGTAAATATAAACTTTATTTAAGAGAAGCAATTGAGGAGAGATTATCACTGGTCAAGTTTGCTTCTATGAGGCCAAAGATACAGTAGTTGTTCACCTCAGGGTCTTATTTCTGAAGGGGTGTGTGTGTGTGTGTGTGTGTGTGTGTGTGTGTGTGTGTGTGTGTGTGTGGTTACTCTAGAGACAAGGACGGAGGGAGGAAGGAAATTAACTTTTTTTGAACACCTCTTAACCTGCCTCTCTTATTGTCGTATCATTTTTTACCTGATAAGCAGACATTTTTCTTTTCTTTTACTTTAAACTAGGCTATTAAACTAAAAGCAGAATGGCGTGACCTCTCATATTTCTAAGTTGCCCATATTGTGCAGTTTTTCCATCTCATTCACTCTTTTATTTCCCTGGGAACCCATCACAAGTCCCTGGAGGCTACACAGAAAGACAGTTTTGTTAAATACTGCTCAGGGTCGCACACCAAATCTTTCCTTCCTTTCAACCTCCAACTAATATTCCACAAATAGATTGGTACCCAATTATCTCTCTCTGAGAGTATATTTCTTTCCTATCTAGAACTCCTCTATCCAGTTCCATCCAGAGATAAAAAATAGCCATTACTCAATACTAATTTGGAGTCTGAACTTCAGGAAATGTTGTCCACTTCTTCAAGTATTGCCTCTTCTCTGAAGTTCATTGTGCCGTCTTTGCTGCCCTGCTGGTCTGTCCAGATGTAGCCAACATAGCATATCCACAGTTTGCTGTGGGTTTATTCCTGAGGCCTGTGATCTGGGAACCTTGCTGCATATGGGTTATATAACACTGTGTCATATGCAGTGATTTCTAAATATGAACATGTGACCATATGAACAAAAATATGTCTTCTGAATAACAAAACATGATCTCTTTGTTCTTCCCTCTATCCATATATCCATCCTTCCCTCCCTTCCTCCATCCTTGTTTGTCTCTGTCCTCTCCCTCCCCCTCTCCCCATCTCTCTCATATCTGGATAATCTACGGAAGGGGGCACTCTGAGAAATGACTAGTAGTCTGTGTGTAACACACTGATGTGTTACAGATTGAGAATTTATCTCTCCTGAAGAATGGTACATGGAATCTAACCAGTCATTGAATGGTTGCTAGAGATGCTCTGCTCAGTCTCTGTAAATAGATGAAAACAGGCATGAGGAAGATGAGTAGGGCTAAGTATTGACTCCAGACTTTCCTCTAGAGGGAGCTGATGGTCAGCCAAGAGAAAACCAACAGTGAGATTGGTCAAAAGCTAGTGAGGAGGGAGGGAGACGCAAGAGGGAGGAGGTATGGGGATGTATGTATATGTATAGCTGATTCACTTTGTTATAAAGCAGAAACTAGCACACCACTGTAAAGCAATTATACTCCAATAAAGATGTTTAAAAAAAAAAAAAGCTAGTAAGGAAGCTTTGAACGTGGGCAATATCACAATGCTGGGTGGGGCTGAGCAATTAATCCTAAGCCTGTGGACTTAAAAAACATTGGAAACTCTCAGTATAATATCAGAGCCATGTTAATGCTATTTGCCCATGCTATAGTGCTAAAACCTTGATTTCCTCCCTGGAGACTAATTGAAAGATTTTATGAACTTTGAGCCACCCACCCATTCTTCTATCCCCCTCCCATTAAATATTTGCTGAGCTTATATTATGTGCTTAATGCTGTGCCAGATATTGGGGACGCAGAATTAAATTGTCATTGTCCCTAACCTCAAGGAAATAAATGAATGAAGCAGATAGTTACAATTTAGTGCAAAAGTGCTAATTTGAAAATATGTGTGTGATATGATAGTAGGGAATAAAGTATATGGGGGATTAGCATGAAGAATTGAAATGTGTATATGGTCAATCTACCTATAGCCATCTCAGAAAACTAGGGAACAGGCTGACAAGGCATGAAAGAGGACCATCATAAAATCCCTTGAGTCAGGGGCTCCCCGTCACCTACCATCTAAACTCTTTGTCTGGTACTCAAAGCTCAACATTTAATTGTTGGCTTGCAATACCCACTGGTGGTTCCCAGAACATGTCTTGTTATTTTACATATTCACTTCATTGTATATGTTGTTTCTCCCCATTGATATCTTCTCCTCTTTCACTCTACCCTCTTTTGTCCACCTGCTTTCAAGAACTTGCTACCCTAGGATTTTAGACTGACTTCATTTTCAGTAGGTATCAGCTCAGTTATCACTGATTCAGAGATGTCTTCCCTTTTAAAATCTAAAGTGGCAACGCCATCCACATTCACCATCACATCATTCTTTCTTATTTTCCTCATGGCACTTTTCTATATCTGAGTTTGTACTTCATTTATTTGTTTACCATCTATGTCCACCTTGATTAACAAGTAAACTTCCTGAGACAGAGGCGTTGACAGTCTTATTCACTGCTGTGTTTTCAGGGTCTAGAATCAAGCCTGGTAAATAATAAGTGCTTAATCAATATTTGTTGAATTGATGAAATAATTAATTAATAGACCATCGTTTTCCATTGGAGTACATGCCTCTTGGGAGAAGGGGTCATCAGTTTTCATCTGTGTGTTCTATATACACTCTTTGGCACATCATAGATGCTCAGTAAATAATTATTGAGTGAATGAAGGGGGACCAAGGAAGTTTTTGCAGATGACTCCAGGGCTGGAGCTAAGGTGTTAATATTGAAGTTCTTTTTGGAACATGAGCTATCTGCTCAGCTAGGACAGTTCCAGAGTGATTGCTTCTCCAATTGGAGCATGACTACTGACCTGAGACTGCCTCAGTTGACAAATTAAACTTGCTAGCCCTGAGCATAAGAATAGCCTTTGCAAACTCAAATGGCTGGGGAGGTGGCGGGGAGAGGACAACCATCATACAGCCCTTTGATTTCCCATAGTCTTGGTTTCTGCAGCAATTATGGAATTGTGGGAGTCTTAGGACCTATGTTAAACATGGCAAAATTCAAATGAGTAGTATCAAAATGCCAGAATACTTGCCAAAAGTTGTTCACTTTGCTTGATGTCCTAAAAAGCAGAGTCAATATATAGTGTCCGCAGTTTGCATGCACATTTCTTACTTTTAAAAAATAAATTTCTTGTAAAATGTAAGACGTTTTAACCTTGCTGAGGAGTTTGCCTGTGGCTACATGGAAATTTTAAGATGCAATTGCTTGAGCAAAAAGTTACAGTATTTAGTAAAAATATAAGTTCGAAAGATGAAGCATATTATTTATCTTATTCAGACCAGTCAAAGTCCAAACTGAGTGTTCATGCTGCTTGTAATAATACAGGAATATTCCTGCCTTCATGTATGTATGAATTACTCTGACTAAAGTTTAGAGGAAAACAAAAATCATCCTTGGACTTAGATTCCTTAAAAAATCTTCAGATACAAGGGTAAAATTGTTTGATAAAATTATTAACAATCAAAATGTGTCCTCAAAATAGGTTTGCCCAAAAACATTCTCCATATATGGATTTGATTTGTAACAGGAATCATATAATTTATGTGCCAAGTGGTGTTGAAGAGCCTCTACTTAATTGCATTAGCATGAATAAAATGACTGAAGTCATTGGTGATGGAAAGAAGCGTGATTTAGTATTAGATTTTCTGGTGGAGGAAGCTTCACTGTTTGGCTTTCATTCCTCCATAGGCTCAGGCAGAGGGTGGGTGGTTAGGCAGTCACTTTCTCTCTGAAACATAGCCGGGGTCTGAATCCCTAACTTGAAAAGAAAGTAGTGAAAGTTCTTTCAAGTTAATCACACGTTATGATCTATCAGGACCTTGGAGATATTTTGAAATATTTTATAAATCTGAGTGAATCAAATTATCTGGACCTTAATTTATTCAAAACATTGTCTTGAGTCATTTGGAAGGTGAGAATCCTGAATCCTTGCCCTTGATAGGCTTATAATCTGTTGTTGCACATGGGATAATTTGCACATAAAATGTAAACTGTGCAATGAATGGGTCAGTCGTGAAATGACAGAGGAATTAAAAATAATGGCTGACATTTCTAGGTCTCATGCTGAGCAAAATTTAAGAATCGGTCAGTATATCTTAACTTTCCTTTAAACTTTTCACACATATTCCCAGTTGGAGTAGAAATATTGGAAGTAAGGAGCATAATTTCAACCTTTTGAATGATTTGAAATATCTAATGTTTCAATGTATATATTGTTTTAAGTTAAAATAACTGGTTTTTCCACAAGATAATTGTATACTCTGAGGATAATTATATTAAAAGAAGTATCTTGGAAAACACTTCCCCCACTCCCTGTACATTCCAATGGCTTCTAGTACTTCTTCCATATCAACTTATAATGACACATCATGAGTGGTTATCTCCCCCACTTGCACATGAGCTGCATAGGGGCTTGTTTGTCTTGTTCTAACAGAGTATTTGATGGACTAGGTGGTAAATAAGTATTCAGTGCCTTAAAGAGCAAATGAATAAACCCTCATATCCTTTATTGTGATACCCTTGGCTTATATTACTGGGTATCTCTAACCACATTGGCTTTGCTTTGGGTTTCTTTGAACATACCAATCTCCTGCCTGAAGCTTCTACAAATATCTTCTGTTTTCTTAGAAAAGTTTCCTTGTTCTCCTTCTCTAGCCTGTCCTCTGTCACCATTACCTCCTCAGAGAGAACCTTTCTGACCACCATGCCTAAAAGCCATCATTCTGCTACTATCTCAGGTCCTTTATTTTTTTCCATAATAGCATATATAATGTTATTATTTATTTTCTTTTTTCCCCCCATATCTGCTGTATTGTAATCTTCATGATGTCAGGCAAATGTCTTTAATGTCCACTCCTGCAACTCCCATGCCTAGCACAGTGCTGGATACATAGAAGTCAATAAATATTGGTTAAAGGAATAAATAATGCTCAGTGTAGGACACATTCATTAGCAAAATTTACTATCAAACTGATTAGATAGATTTATGCATAATTTCCTGTGAAAAAGATATAACTCCACTTTTTTTTTTCACTGATCTAGCAATTTGGTGTATTGAGACACCATGGTAGAAAGCCACTTGGATATAATGTATGGTTACAAAGAAACAGAAAAGAGAGCATTTTCTTTAGGACAGAATATTCCATTTGGGAAGGTGAAGTATGTGACAGGAAAGCACCTAGGTTGATAAATTCTCATGGCTTACTGTTTTAGATTTTTTCATCATCTGAATTCTTCACCTCTTTCCCTCTGTTTCTGTGTCTCTGTGTGTCTCTCTCTCTGTCTCTCTCTCTCTCTTCCTCTCCCCCTCCCTCCCTCCCTCACACTATTTCCCTCTCTCTCTTCTCTCTCCTCTCTCCTTCACCCTCTCTCAACTGTTTCTTGCTATGAGAATGCTGAAATTCTATATCACATTCATCTGTTTGAATATTCTACTTGCTGGACATTGTTTTTCCTACTTAGGTAAGATTTTTATATTTAAAAATTGTGCCCCACTTAATTCTCTGGCTTCACCCACACTGAAGAAACAGGAGAAAGTGCACCTGCCCACAGAAGTGGACTGGCTTGGGGAATGCTTTATTTCCAATGACCATCTCAGGGATATCATTCTCTTAAAATAAGGATGTTGATTCTAAGGATGATTGTAACAACAATAAAATGTAGATGATCACATAACCCACATTTCCCCAAATGACATCAGCCTGAGACCACCAGGCTCACAATAATACCAAGAAACATTCTTACTCATTGCCCTTCACCAGTATCATTGGAACCTCAGCTGATGCCTCTTCATGACCATCCTCAGGGTATCACTGGAAAGTCTCACTTGCTCTTGACTGGCCATGACAGTCCGCTGCTTCAGTGTTACAGAATAGTAATAGTTTGCCCTGACAATATAAGCAATTCCCACTTGTCATCACCTGGCTTGATATCAGGAGTCAAGCAATGTCAACTCTTTCTGGAATTAGCAAGTCAACCATTTCTTCTCCTCCAGAATCCCCTGTTCCTGTGCTATGGTGGAGAATGCCCCACCCACTCTAACATGTTGCAGAAGTGTATCCATAAATTGGGCTCTCAGTTCCTTAAAATGACTAGTGAAAATTTTAATCTTCTAGATTCCCTAGGATCCTGGTGAAAATTTCCTTTAGGAATAGTCTAGAATAGATCTTCAACCACTCAAAAGGTAGTTCATGGAGCAGTGGTATAGGCATCATCTGAGAGCTTGCTAGAAATGCAGATTCTCGGGCTCTGCCTCAGTCCTGCCAAATCGGAATATGTATTTTAATGTGATTCTCAGGTGATATGTAGCACATTGAAGTCTGAGAAGCATTGATAGATGATTAGAGCAATTTTTACTACTTTCTCCTTGGTGAAAGCCACCAAACTAGCTTTTTTATCACCAGCCACCCCCTCTTGCCTCAGTGGTTATGAATAATTGAGTTTCTTAGTGTCTTAAAGGTCTTAGTTCTCTGGACAGCCTTGAGCTCCCAGCAATGCCTTCCTCATAGGCTTCCCGGATACACACAAACTTGCCTGAACATGCAATAGATCTTTTATGAGCCCCTTGCATTGGAGTTTCAGTCACACAAATTATACCTTAAAAGAGAAATCATAATAACACCAATTATAATACCTGCCTTAAATTTCCATTGTACTTTTCTCTTTTTGAAGCATTTGAATTTGCTAGATTCATCGTCTTTCCTAAACAACTGAGTGAAGGGGCTAGAACTGGTATTATTATACCTGTTTTGCTGATGAAGAACTGATGTTACCAAGTCCAAGATTGTACTGCTCTCCACATGACAGGCCAATAAATCGAGAGACGAGTTGTTGGGGCAAGAAATAGCAAATTTAGGTGATGGGGCAAGAAATAGCAGATCGAGATGGTGGACTAGTGTCCCAAAGAACCATCTTACGCAAGTTAAAATTTAGGCTTCTTTTATACTAAAAGGGGAGGGGGAGTGGCTGGTCTTTGCAAACTTCTTGGTGCATGAATCCTTTGTTCTTGCAGCTGTGTAAGTAGGTCTGGTTAAAACGTTCCTATAAACCTCCAACAAGACAATTGTTTTTTGTTCTGCAACTTTTATCTCTGTATGGATAGAAAAGTGTTATACACTTAAAGGTCAGAGCCTTGAGAATGGGCTATCATGTATATTTCAGGCTATAGGCAACATTGTTTTACAAAGGTGCAGAGCCAGCATGACTAAGCACAGGTAACAGAGCACAAGGGTTAGAGCTAAAAGAACAGATCCAATATGGAGTCAGGTTTGTTCTTCTCTGTCACACTGAGGCTCGTAGTGATAAATCTAGTTCCCAGAGAGCATACTTGGCACATCTTTTGACTTCAGTTCTTCTTTCACTGCACAAGCCGAATCAAGTAAAAATGAACATAGGGCAAGTGAGAATGCAATTACGACAAAACGTGGCTGCTGTTTTGAAGATTTAAGTCATCAGGAGAGGTTTAATATTAGCTTTATGGTCCTAAGAACACATCTGCATGACTGGAGAGCTTTTAATGCTAAAATATTTTATTAAACAGAAAAAATTAACTGAGAAAAATATTTCAGAAGAGATATGCTCCTGGAAAACAGCTGAAAGCAATATCACCAACATTTTGACAGTCTTACTTAAGTTAAAGCAGTCGCTATGTTACTTTTATTATCTTTGAAAATGTTAAAGGAATGCCAACTTTGTGTTTGCATCTCTTCAGTTTTTGAACTCAAATGAATTTTATTTCAAATGGGATTGGTTTGGAATGAAATGCTTTATGCCAGCTTTAAAATAAATCCTCAGGTGTAGTCCTAAGACTGCTGTACTCTTTAGTGATGAGGCAAAATGTTGGTTGGAAAGCAAGGCACTCTTTTAAATTCCTACCCAAAGTAAGCATAAGATGAATTGTTTTTTAGTTTTTAAATTTTACCTTGCTTTCTCAAGGGGAGATTGATTTGGCACCTTTGGAAAGGACTAACCATACTTTCTTAGGTTTTCTTCAGAACACTTTGTTTACTTTTTGTGTCAAATGTAATAAACCTCCTCCCATCTATGGGAAGGGGTGCTTGACTGCTCAGCAGCACCCAGAGATTTTCTTGGCTGTGAAAAAATAGGAGCCAAAAGACAAGGTGGGTACTGGCTCAGCTGGGAGATATTTCTTACTGAGCTTTCTCTGCTCTGGATACACTGATGCAAGTAGATACGGTTATTCCATTCCAGGCCAGATCTCACTGCCTGCATTACCAGTAAACCCAAGCTCTCTTATGTTTCTGGTTGCCTCAGTCCTATTTGGGTCCTTTCTCTGGACTCTCCCAGTAGCCTGTTGTGGTCCTTAGACGCTCCAGAACTAATGAAGCTTTTTCTTTTCATTTAGTATTTTTTAACACTCATTTCTTTTCCTTTTCCATCTCTCCTCCTTTCTTCTCCTGCTCTTCTTCTTCTTCCTCCTCCTTTTCCCTTCCTCTTTTTGACAATCCTCTACTTCTTTCAGTTTCTCTGTGGTTAATTTTTCATTTTAGATTAATACCAGTCTTTTCTAGTGAAATCATAGAAGTCTTCAGGATATTAGTTGACAATCTGAAACAATCACTGTAGAAATTTATCTGTTTTACTAGAGAGTAGCATAGTTATTTTAATGACATCCCAAGCTTGGATACTGTGCGTCTGAAACTGTATATTACCTGAACCAGCCCACTTCTGGACCAGGTGCTTAGCACCTAATAACAGAGAAGCCACTTGTCCCAGCTCCGTTCATGACAAGAATCTTGTACCTTCTCATCTTTTTGCTACACCTGCTCCACATTTTTTAGCTGCAATTGTCCAATTACTTAAGTTTTATAACTTCTCTCCCTATTTTTGACTTTAACCTCACCATGTTGGGTCTGTTAATAGACTTAAGTTTCTGTGATTTGGGGTAATTTGTGATTTTCTCTCTGTATGTAACATAATTAAGTGCTGACCCTTGTGACCCAACCCTGGAACTGCTTGATGGGATTGGTTTTCCATCTCTCCTACCCCAGCCTTCAGAAGTGCTTAACTGACAGAGGCAAGCCTTAAACCCCCTTTTCACGATGAAATTGAGCCAATAATCAATGTTCATTAAATCCTTGCCTAACTGATACAATGAAGGGCAGGGTTACCCCAGATATAATGAATCTGATTTTCTTACAAATTCTTTATCTCTATCTCACTGTTAAATATTTATTTAAATTTATTGAAATTTACATAAGTGAAGAAGGCAACAAAGATGTAGATTACTTTCTCCAATAGGTGTATTCCTGAAATCAGGTGTAAATAGAAGGCCTGTACATGTATTCTTATTAAAATATCTTAGGGGGTTTTTGAAGAAAGCTCAGGATAAACCTTTACACGGTAAAAAAAAAAAAAAAGAAAAATCCTTGTGTTCTGTATCAGTCAGCACAGGCAGGTTTATGCTACAGTAACAAATAACTCCCCAGTCATAACAAGTGTATTTATTCCTCATACTATTTTTCCAAAGTGGGTTGGTCAGGAAGCTCTGGAAAGCTGATGGAAGCTCCATCTTCACACATGCCTCTAGGATCACTCCAGCAGGGGGGAAGAGAACTCAGGAGCATCTCACACCAGCATTTAAGTGTTCTGACTTGGAAATGTTGGACCAATGTCCAGACCTACTCTCATTGTCCTGCCCAACAAAAAAGGGCTAAGATAGTCTTCTGTATGGGTAGAAGGAAAGGAGAATGGGCAGCACTAATGACTATCACAGTCTGCCTTTTGGTTATCAAAATTTTGCTCCTCTCTCCTTCTTCCACAGGTAAAATACACTCTTTCCCTCTGGTCCCTAAGAGAGACAACCCAAATTCCATCCAGTCATAACATCAAGCATCAAGTCTAGAATCTCTGGTAATCTTATATCAAGAATGAAGCAAGACATTGGCACCGGGTCCAGACATGGCTCCTGATGATCCAGAGACATGTAAGTTAAAAAGGCAAGTCATCGACCTCCTCACTCACCAACCTCCCGACACCCAATAGACGGTGGTAAAATGGCACCTAGATAATTTCAATAAACACTCTTATTTGGAAAGTGTACAATTGGGAGGCATACACATCACTGGTTTATTGCAAGTCAGAATCCTCACCTGGTGAATGTTATCAAGGCCTCATCTCCTGGAGCAAGAAGGGCTCCTTGGCTCATTACTTACATGGTCTTTGACCTCTGGGAGAGTCTCCCTTTCTGTGATCTTTCTTGGCCACATTTGAAGTGGGTGTCAGGGAATACATCTCCCTTGGGGGTTAGGCACACTTCTTACCTTACATCTGATCCAATAATGATTGAAGCCTCAGTATTATTGTAAGCCATGAACTATCACATTTTCTTTTAGTTCAGGCTGATTCTTTTGGCAATATAATTCACTCAGAAACTTCACTGGATTTCTATCTCTTTGATTTCAGTCAGCTTCATGTACCAAAAATGCATGACAGTTCCTTTCTAGATGATTACTCGTATTTGTTGAGTGTCTTTGCTTCCTCACTCCCATGCCTCCCTCTATTTCTCTCTTGCTCTTACTCTCTTGATTTTAATATGGGTATCTTGTGTCTATCAGATGTCCAGAACCATGCTTTTCATCTGTTTTCCCTAAACAGTTTTGTGATTTTAAAGCATTTTCTAGGTCTTACCGTGTGTATAATAATGTTCCCCGAAAGATGTCCACATCCTAATCCCTAGACTTGCAGATATGCTATATTATGTTGTAAAGGGGAGTTAACGTTACAGATGGATTAAGTTTGCGAATCAGCTGACCTTAAAACAGGGAGGGAATCCTAAATTATCCAGGTGGGCCCAAGGTAATCACAAGAGTCCCTAAAAGCAGAAGTTAGAAGCAGAAGTAGTCAGTGTCAGAGTTAGAGTGATGCAATATTAGAAAGATTGGGCCATTCCTGGCTTTGGGAATGGAAGGAAGCTACAAGCCAAGAAGTGTGGGCAGCCTTTAGAAGCTGGAGAAGGCAAGAAAATGTATTACCCCCTAGAGCCTCCAGAAACACCTGGATTTTAGCCCAGAAAGACCCATTTAAGACTATCAGAACTATAAGAGTAAATATACATTATTTAAAGCCAACAAGTTTGTAGTAATTTGTTACAGAAGCAACAGGAAACCAATACACATCTTGAATCTGTTCAGAGCTTTCAACACTAGCTTTTAACACTGTTGCCATAACCTTAATTTAGTGTTAGCTGCAAGGCTGAGTTTTAATCAGCCTTGTTGCTCAAAAACCATTTCTCAATTACATATTTTACTGTTTAAGTGTGAAAAGTATCATTTCTTCTAACACTACAAGCCCCTGAATTTGAGAATTTTCTATTTCCTTTTTATTATGACTTGTAAACCAATTAGTTCTTTCTTCAGCTTCTCTACACTATAATACTGTGTCATATAGAGCCAATAGCAGCCAAAACATGTTACTAACACTTTGTTTTCCAACTTGCTCCCCTAGTTCTCCACGATTATTACATGTATAGTATGCCTTCAGAGTTATAGTACATGACATTTTACCAAATATTCTGCTCTTCCATAACATGGGTCACCATTCTTCCAGTGCCATGGACAGTATTCTCACCACAGTTTTTTTTATCAATGCTACATTTTTGTTATGGTAGGAGCCGACTTCTCTGTACTAATTTCCATTGGTTAGGATCTGTATCCAATCTACACAAAATGGGAGAGATTATACTGTGTAACAAATAATCCTAAAATCTTAAGTGACTTAAAAAAGAAAGGTTCATTTCTCATTCACACTGTCTATCCTGGGGGATCTGCTCTGCTTCATTTTAACTCCAGAATCTAAGCTGGTAGAGTAACCACACTCTGAAACATTGCCAGTCTCGAAGGCAGAGGGAGAGAATGCATGACTAATCACATACTGGCCCCTGTGCTTTCACTGACTGGCGGCACACACACATTCAGTTACATTTCCTTGGCCAAAGCAAATAGCACAGCTGCATCAAACTCCAAGGAAGCACAGAAGTACATTCTTACGATATGCCTGTAAAGAGAGCAGGAAATATTTGATGAGCAGCACTAATGACTACCACACCCTTTACTGATTTTTGTATATTGAGGTTTATTATAGTAGGCTACAATGTATTCAGAATTGGGAACCATACTCTGGGAAAATACAACTCTGCAGAAATATTTTTGCATATTTGCAACAGAGTTCTAAATGAAAGACACTTGTAGTCATAACCAGATGCTTCTTCTGACTTCATATTTTAAAAACTTACTAGTTTGCAAATACATTTTAGAATATAAGAAATATTTTTTTAAAAAACTGACATAATACCCCAACTCAACACCTAGGTATATATCCAGAAAGAAATCCAAAATGCCAATGATGTAAAAATGTGTAATTCAATGTTATTTATAATGAAAAATTTGCAACATCCCACGCAGTTTTAAATAGGGTAAAGTACAGTACATTCATGCACTGTAATATTGTGTGGCAATTATATAAATATTAAATACCAGAAATTGCTCTCAACCTAACATTAATTTAAGAAGTAGATTATAATAATGCATATACAGTTTGAACTTCAACTTCTATGAATATATGCAGAGAAAATGACTGAAAGAAAAATATAAATACTAATCATAGCTCTATGTGAGTGATTACAACTGGTTATAATTGTTTTTTCCCATTTTCATTTTCCAAATTTTCTACAGTAACAATATTTACTTTTATGTCCAAAACAGTAAACATAATAAAGGAGAATAAAAATATATTTCTTTCTAAAAAGGATTCATGGTGCCTGTCACTAAAACTGTTAAAATGGAAACTGAAAGTTAAAACCATGTTTGGTGGGCCAAATTCTAATGATGGGCCCTCCAAGATTCCCATCACCTGGTATTTAATTAAACACTAAGTATGCTGAGGCTGGAGTTAAGGTTTCTAATCAGGTGACCTTTAAATAGGGAGATGATCCTGGGTTGTCCAGGTGGGCCCAATGTGATCATGTGAGCCCTTAAAACCAGAGGAGGAGGGTAGAAGGATCAGTTAGAGAGAAGCGGCAGAAGGGGAGGTCAGAGAAGCTGTTGATGGCTTTGAAGATGGAGGAAGGCGACCGCAAGTCAAGGAATGCAGGTAAGTTCTAGAAGTTGAGAACAGCCCCTGGCTGACAGCAAAAAAAAAAAAACCTGGGACCTCAGTTCTACTATTGCATGGAACTGATTTCTGAGAGTTTGGAAGTAGCTTATTCCCCAGAGTCTCTAATGAGGAACATAACCCTGCAATACCTTGATTTTAGCCCATTGAGACTGTGAAGACTTCTGATACATGGAAACTGTGAGATAAATTTATGTTGTTTTAAGCTTCTAAATAGGTTGTAAGCTGTTATAGCAGCAATAGAAAATTAATACACCATGAAATAGAGGTATACCAAAATAGGCTGATTCAAAGGGCTAATACAGGTACTGTGAATGAGGATTAAATGTGGCTTTGAACTTCTTGGTAGTCAAAGCAGAAAGGGAAACAGTGGATGATAATTTTACTTATGAGAGCTCAAAACATCTATGTGACAGTTGCTTTAATGGGGACCTGTGTGCAATAACCTCCTCGTAGACCTGTTTGCCCTAAGTTATAGGCCATCCCAAGTCCAATCTTTGTATTTATTGCATAGAATGATCATTCAACAATCAAACTGAATTGTCACTTTCCTGCTTAATACCCTTCAGTAGCTCCCCCTCACTTACAGGGTGAGTTTCAAGCTCCTCAACATGGCACAAAAGTTCCTTCAAATCTGACTCTTATTTCTACTTCCAGATTCACCTGCCATTACACAAAAGCACCTACAATCCACCTATATACTTGCAGGCCTCTCAACTCAACACCCTTTTTACAGTCTTAGCATTTACACATGTTCTATCCTGGGCCTAGAATGGCTTTTCTTTCTTTTCCTCCTGAGGAATGGTTCATATACCATGGTCCTGCTAAAATGTGTTCTCTTTGGTGAAGCCTCACTTCCTATGGCCCCCCTCACCCATCCCCTGTAGGAAGAGTAAGTCATTTCTCTCTCTGTCCTCCTGTGGTGCCCTGTTCCTTGTTCAGTTGCAGTAGGTAGCCGTTATGACAAAATCACTGGCTTACATATCAGTCACCCCTAGGTGGTAGCTCTGATATCAAACCCCAAATAAGAATTAGGAATCAAAAGCTTTACAAAAAGCTTTACAAAACAAAATCACTCCTTACAAAATGCCTTTTGGAGTGAAGTTAATATTTTTAGTTAGGGAATTCTCAGCTGAAAAAACAGAAATGAATATCTGAGTATGGAAAAGACGAATTTGGTTAAGCCGATTTTAAAACTACAAAGCATAATTTAGATGCATTTCTAGGTTATTACATAATTCTTGTGTCAGATACACCTGATGTGGGGACAAGCTCAAGTCATCCTCTAGGGTGACCTCAGGTTACCAGCTTGAGGCTCAGTCAGAAATACAAAGAAGCCATGGAATGAGGAGGCAGGAGGAGCTGTAATTAATTGAGAGCACAGGTGCTGGCAGCTTTCTCTGTTGACTTGCTGTAGCCCAGTTACCCGGGCCGGTGACTTAATACCTGCAAATCTCACGTTTCTTCATTTGAAAAAGAAGCAAATCTGGCTGTTGAGAGAATTGAATTATATAATCCATGTAGAATGCTCAACACAGTTCTTGACACTTAGAAAGTACTCAGTCAATCTCTGATAACATTAACATTCTAATCACACTGGACATAATTCATTAGGAAACGTAAGACGGCCCTACTTTCTAGTTACTGAAAAGAGACAATGTAAAACTAGCCCAGGGGCTTTGGGACCCAGTATTCACTATGTAATGACATCTCACCTTGGCCAAGTCATGTTACCTCTGTAATCAATCTTTAGTTTCTTTCCCTTTAAAATGGGGCTGTCATGTGCGTTGCCTACCCTCTAGAGCATGTGAAAGTACTTTGGAACCAGTAAAGCAAAGTGTCAGTGGACTCTACCGCTACTAATATGCCACCACTATTACTATTGCTAGTATCCGCCCCCCCTTTTTTTAATTACTGGCACTATTCCCCATCCTGTGAAGTGGAATCACACAGTGATCTCAAGAAACATTCACTCAGTATCTCCATAGTGTGTGATCTAGTACAACAGGTGTCAGGCTTTAGGAAGGATATAAGATAGCAGACCAAGCTTTCTGCTTTATTCTAAGTAATATCAATGACTGATTTGAGAAGGAAGAGTTTGGACTTGGGGAGACCAGGCTGGGGGATTTTGCAATAGCACAGGTCAGGAGTAATGAGGGTCTGCTGTAGGATGGGAACAAAGGAAAAGGAGATGAGGTGTTGAGCCCCTTGTGTCATAGTCTAAGCATGGGCTTTGGCTGGGTTTGCTTACATAGGTATCCATCCTTGCTGCTGGAACTCAGTGTATCCCCACCCAGTGACTTCCTGTCACCTCTAGATCCTGGAACAGAGATGATAGTGATGATTGTCATAATGATACTAGCTAATGTTTATGGAGTGCCTACAGGTGCCAAGCATAAGTATTAGTTTACTTCTCAGAGAAATCTGACAAAATTGGTGCTGTCATTACCTCTATATTTCAGATAAATAGAGGCAGAGAAATGTAAAATAATTTTCCCAAGAATACACTTTATAATAAGTAGTACATACTAGATTAAAACCCCAGGCAGTCTGGCTCCAGAGTCTATACTCTTAACCACTGTTCCATGGTGATCTTAATGATAGTGGTATTAAGAACAAATATTATGGGCTTCCTCTGCTATACCCTGTGATGAAGGCCATACATGAACTCGCCTCTTGATTGATCAAGTAATGGCAGCTCAGTCACATGCACTCTTTCAGCAAGACCTCCAATCTTAAAGCATTGAACTAGGTCAGTGCTCCTGACTGCAGCTACAGTTCCTTAGAATGTATGATCCACATCCAGGACATGGAGCATTCAGGGATGGAAATGGGTCTTGCAGAAAAGAATTTCTATTCTCTGAATTTCTTCCTGCTGCCAGAAGCCCTCTAGATCTCATTCATTTACGCATCCAAAAGGAAGCCTGCCAATGCCATGACCCAGTATAGTGACATCCTTAAATCAGGGGGCATACCCTATGTCTATACAGAGAGTCTTCCAGGCTACCAGTTTACTAACATGAGAACCTTGAGCACATTATGCAACTTAACCATTATTACTGAGTAGTAGAAACAATGCCTATGAAAGGACATTACTTTTAATATTCCTTTTTAATTCCCTTAATTATTATATTATAATATAATATATAATATAATTAATTATTATATTATAATAATATATAAAAATAATATAATTATTATATACAAATATAATTATAATATATATAAAATTATATATAAATATAATTATAATATATAAAATAATATAATATAATTAATTATTATAATATAATATAATATAATTATTATAATTCCCTTAATTTAATTACACAGTTTTTTGTCCCTGAATTTTGGCTACCTCATTCTCTTGGGCAGGTTAATTTCTGTGAACCCTAGTTTCCTATAAAATTAGGATAATAGTGGGTGTTGGGCTTAAATGAGATAATCCATGGAATGCAGAACTTAGCAGTGTTTGACTCATTTAGTAAGTATCCAATAAATGTTAGCTGTTCAACAATCATCTTCTTTTTCAACAACCCCATCCCATGTAAAGGCATCTAGAGCATTCTGGCATAACTAAAATTAGTAAGTATGAAGGTTTTCCCAAAGGGCTGCCTTATATAAAAAGTAGAAAGATGGGATTCTTGTTCCCATCTGATTTCATGCACTTTAGGGTTAAGAATAATGCAGGAATACAGGCTGGTAGGAAATGAACTAGCCTTCTGAAATAAAACCTAAAATGCTAGAGAAAAATGTTGCATATTTCCATCCAAGGGGCCTGAGGGGGAGCTATAATTAGAGATATTAAGTCATTTCAACTTTTCCCATCCCCATAATTAACACTTTCATTTTACTTTTAGAGGAGAAAGGAGGTTGAATCTCAGATGGCTAGGAAAGGATGGAGAGAGGGTTATAGAAGACTGAATAGACCATCAGTGACATAGTCTCTATTAAGAATGTCAGTGTAAAGAAAAATTCCAGGGCAAGGGAACAAAATTAAACTCAAAGAATTTAAAATGCAGAATTTAGAAGCAATATCTCACGGACATCAACATGCAAATGACTAAGGAGTGGAAGCTGGAGTTAGGGGTTAGTACCTTTGAACATTGGCTCTGAAAGTGCATGAAAATGCTTGCTTTCTTTTTTTAAGCAAGATGGGGCAGAGGGTAAGCCACTATACCTAGCATTGCATCACCCTTTGGAGCCAAGCTGCCCCTGAGAGGGTTCCCCTGATTGTCAGGACTGAGGAGAAGTCCAGGTGATGGTGGAGGCTGATCCTGCCGAGTCCCTTTAAACCCTCACATTTCCACTGAGAAGGTGGCAACCAGAGCCCAGTGCAAATACAGGTGTCACCTCAACTTTTTCATGTCCTCTTGTCTAATCTGCTAATTCTAACCTGTTTTGCATTCAGTTCCTGAACAATTTCCATGCTTCTCAGGTTTCAGATACATTATTCTGATATGTACTTAGGATTTTTCTCTGCCTTTGGACCTATAACTACTTTTGCAGACAAGCACCTCAGTTTGCACATGACCTTGTCTACCCTGGTCACCACAGGACTTGGTAACTTGGTGTAAATAACTGGTTAATACACCTAAAGGGAGAAAAGGGAACTCTCTTGCACTGTTGGTGGAAAAGTAAATTGATACAGCCACTATGGAGAACAGTATGGAGGTTCTTTAAAAAACTAAAAATAGAACTACCATATGACCCAGCAATCCCACTACTGGGCATATACCCTGAGAAAACCATAATTCAAAAAGAGTCATGTACCACAATGTTCATCGCAGCTCTATTTACAATAGCCAGGTCATGGAAGCAACCTAAGTGTCCATCGACAGATGAATGGATAAAGAAGATGTGGCACATATATACAATGGAATATTACTCAGCCATAAAAGGAAATGAAATTGAATTATTTGTAGTGAGGTGGATGGCCCTAGAGTCTGTCATACAGAGTGAAGTAAGTCAGAAAGAGAAAAACAAATACTGTATGCTAACATGTATATATGGAATCTAAAAACAAAAAATTTCTGAAGAACCTAGGGGCAAGACAGGAATAAAGATGCAGGCGTAGAGAATGGACTTGAGGACACAGGGAGGGGGAAGGGTAAGCTGGGATGAAGTGAGAGAGTAGCACTGACATATATACACTACCAAATGTAAAATAGATAGCTAGTGGGAAGCAGCCACATAGCACAGGGAGATCAGCTCATTGCTTTGTGACCACCTAGAGGGGTGGGATAGGGAGGGTGGGAGGGAGACGCAAGAGGGAGGAGATATGGGGATATCTGTATACGTATAGCTGATTCACTTTTCTTTACAGCAGAAACTAACACACCATTGTAAAGCAATTATACTCCAATAAAGATGTTAAAATAAATAAATAACAAAAATACACCTAAAGGGTTTGTTTTGGCCGTACAAGGTTGAGGACAGGTTAAAAAAAAAAATTATAAATCTGTCTCAGCCAAAAAGTGCTTGGAGACTGGTAGGAACGGCATCAAGAAATTTATGCCATCACATGGCTTTTCTTTACTCATCTGCTCCAAATGAATCACCCCTCTGTCATCCAGGTACAATTGCTCCAGCTTGTCTCAGTCTATACGGTTGGCCATCTGCATATTTGAATTACCCTAATAATAAAAAAAATTCAAATGAACAAATCCAATAAAGTAAAGAATTTCTAAACTGGGCTAGGTATTTTGAAAAATAAATACAAATGATTTCACTTTTTTAATTCAGAATATGCTCAGCCTAGAATGATATTTAGCTTCCCAGAAGGAACAGAGTTTGATTAAAGAAAAATATGCTTTTATGAATCCAAAAGGAACACAAGTTAAATTTGGTAAATGCAGACATTCTTATGAAAGAGGAACAAAAAACAGAAATCAAATGAGAAAATAGCCCCAGATATTAACATATGAAGGAATAAAAAAGAAGCTTCTCTGCTTCCAACTTAAAGTTTTAGAGTTAAGAGCAAATAAAAAATCCTTAGCTCATTTATGTGACTTGATTACCTTTTCAAAATGTAAAACAAAGAAAATCGTCGAGAGTAGAGAAGATACTGAGAAATGGAAAATGTTTCCATGCAGCATTTTCTATTTTAAAGAGAAAATCTTACTCAAAGAGAAGTACATAAGCAGAGATCAGTAGCTCTGATATTTACCTTTCCTTGTGGAAAAGATTACAGCAACCTACAATATCCGATTAGTTGTCTACACAGCACCCCTACGGTTACCACTGCTGAGACAGCTGTACATAAACCCATGCAGGAGTGACTTTGTAAGGGAAGAAGATGCAAAAATCTTCATACACTCTAAGAGATATCCAAGGCCCTATTCTCCTGAAAACAGGATGTGAAGATTATTACACAGTAGCAGAAGTGTCCCTTGATTTCACTCCAACATAAGAAATGTAGAAATTGAGCTAAAAGATAGATTGCTTAATAAAACAATTGATAAACACAAACCAATGGGGATATATACAAAGGAGAATGGACTATGACAACCTTAGAAGATTGTTTAATATAATGTCAAAAGCTACCAATATAAAAGACTCCAATTTACTCCTGTCTCCAGATTCTGGAAAAGGTTTTGACAGTTAATTGGAAGCTTTTATTTTTGACATTGAAAAGCATGGGCTTGCCACAAGAATTCATTTCATGGGCAGAAACATTATCTGATCATCCAAAGGCCAAAATTAAGGCTAATGTATATAATTGGAGACCCTTTCTTTTTTTCTTTCTTTTCTTTTCTTTTGACAAGGAAGCAACCATAGGTCATCCACATTTTCCTCTATTATATGGTTCATCAATAGAAGCTCTGGCAGGCAAGATGAAGGAATAAAATGGGGTACTTAAGGCCCACAATTTTATTGTGAGTAGATAATGTGGCTCAATTCTGGGTTGCATGTAGACTTGTGAAATCCACTTCTCACGAGTCAAGTGGGAGGCCAAATCCCCTCTCCTAGTGGAGGGGCCTATTTGGTTTAGCTCAAGAGGTATTTTCCTCTTAGGAACAAGTTCTTTATTGCTAAATAAAGTTGTGTGTTACAGATGGTGACTTCTTTGTCCTTGGAAGCAGTAACATATCCTAATTTCAGCCTATTTCTATTGTTCTTGACCAGTTTTTTCCCCAGAATAATCTCTATGGAACAGAAGAGTAATATTATCTTCCAGTAATAGATTTTGTTATTTATTCTAATTTTTTTTGTAATCAAATGTATAAAGAACTCAGATTATATAAACAAAAAAATATATATGTTCAACAAATCATAAAGGAAGTATAGTAGAAAATTGCTTTATAACTAGTTACACCTAAGAAAATACATGTAGTGGGAGATGTGGTTTATTGTGCAGTCTTATCCTTTTTTTAAACAGCTTTATTGAGCTACAATTTATATACCATGCAATTTTCTCCTTTAAACTGTACAATCCAATGGGTTTTGGTATATTCAGAGTTGTGAAACCATCACTGCAATCGTCTTTAGACTGTTTTATCTCAAGGAGAAATCCCAGTACTCCCTATTTCCAACTCTGAAAACCTTAGGCAATCATTAATTCACTTTCCGTTTCTGTAGATTTGCCTGTTCTGGACACTTCATGTAAATGGAATCATACGATACGTGACTTTTCATGTCTGGCTTCTTTCACTTGCATAATGTTTTCCCGATTCTTCCATGTTGTGACATAAATCAATATAGTTCATTCTGTTTTATGAATGAATGACACTTCATTGCATGGATATACCACATTCTGTTCATCCATTCATCTGTTAATGGACATTTGGGATGTTTCCATCTTTTGGTTGTTAGGAACATTCACGTACAAGTTCTTATGTGAACATGTCTCCATTTCTCTTGACTTTGTACCTAAGAGTGGAACCCCTAGGTTATACAGTAACTGCATTTAAACTTTTTAGGAACTGCCAGACTGTATTCCAATGAGGGCTACACTTTTTTGGATCCTCACAAACACCAGTTATTATCTGTCATTTTGATTATAGTCATCCTAGTGGATGAGAAGTAGTATCTCATTGTGGTTTTTATTTGTATTAATATGGTGACTAATGAAGTTAACCATATTTTCAGTTGTTTATTGGTCATGTGTATATCTTTTTGAGAAATGCCTATTCTGACCTTTGCTCATTTTAAACTTTGTCTCCTTACTGTTGAGTTTTAAGAGTTCTTTATATATTCCAGCTACAAGTCCCTTATCTTATACATGATTCGCAAATATTTTTCCATTCTGTGGGTAGTAGGTTGTCTTTTCACTTTCTTCATAGCGTTCTCTGTCCCACGAAGTTTTTAATTTTGATTAAGTGCAATTTACCTATGTGCATTTAGTAGCATGTCTAAGAAACAATTACCTAATCCAAAGTCATAAAAATTGACACCCAAGTCTATGTCTCTCCTACCCATTCCAATGTGGTCTTTTTATGCTTTGTGGAGAGCAGTTCATCTAGTTTTCAGATCTTTTTCAGAGGAAAATGATCCATGCGTAGCTGTAGATTTGGTGTGTCCGTGGGAGGAGGCAAGTTCAGGATCTTCCTGTGCTGCCATCTTCCCTTTCTTATTCCCAGCTTTGTTTTATTTCTTCAAGATTGTTTTGGATGATTCATCCATGTGAATTTTAGGTTCAATTTACAAATTTCTGCAAAGGAGTCAGCTGGGATTGGGATAGGGATTGTGTTAACTCTACAGATCAAAAGATCTGAGGAATGAGTCATCTTAAAAATGAAACTGCTCCATGAAACTGGGATGTCTTTAATCTCTATACAGAGATAATTTAATTTCTGTAATTAAACTCTTTAATTTCAGAAACTGCTCCATGAAACTGGGATGTCTTTAATCTCTATACAGAGATAATTTAATTTCTGTAATTAAACTCTTTAATTTCAGAGTTGTTTAATTTCTTTCAACAACTTTTTTTTAGTTTTCAGAATATAAGTTTTGCACTTGTTTTGTTAAATTTATTCCTGAGTACTTTATTATTTTTGATCCTATTGTAAATGGAATAGTCTTCCCAATTTCATTTTCAGATTTTTATTGCAAGTATCTAGAAATATAACTGATTTTTGTATATTGACTTTTTAAAAAATTTGCTGAATGCATTAGTTCTGAAAGATTTTTAGTGACATAGAGACTTAGAATTTCTATATACCAAATCATATTATCTGCAAATGATAACTTTGCTACTTCCTTTCCAATCTGAATGTTTTTTTTTTCTTTTCATTTCCTTGCCTAATATTCTTAACTAAAATATTTGAAGGAAAGTGGTGAGACCAAACATCCTTGTCTTTTCTTAGGGGAAAATCATGCAGTCATTCATTATTAAGTATGTTGTTTCTGGATTTTTTTTGTAGATACCCTTTATCACATTAAGGAAATTCTCTTCTACTTATACTCTGAGTGTTTTTATTATGAAAAGGATTTGGGTTTTGCCCAGTATTTTTTTGTCGTATATTGAGATGATTATATGGGTACTGTCCCTTATTATCTTGATATGTTATATTACATTGATTTTTTGGACGTTAAAGCTATCTTGCATTCCTGAGATTAGTGCCACTTGATCATGGTTTATAATCCTTTATATATATAGTACTAGATTCAGTTTGCTAGTGTTTTGTTGAGGATTTTTGCAACTAATTCCTAAGAAAACTATAGACCAATATCTCTTATCTTGTGATGTCTTTCTCTGATTTGAAATGGGGTAATACTGACCTCATAGAATGGCTGGAAATGTATTCTCTCATTTTCTATATTTTGAAAATGTTTGTGAAGAATTGGCATTAATTCTTCCAACATTTGATAGAATTCACCAGTGAAGCCATCTGGGCCTGGGCTTTACTTGTTAGAAGCATACTCAAATTTTTTAATTTCTTTTTTTTTTTTAATCAAGAAAATGCATTACCTCACCTAACAGAAAAGCCCAGAAGTACACTAGCTTTGGACATAATTTAGTCCAGAGGATCATGATATCATCAGAACAATGGCTCTTTTTTTTTTAATTGAAGTATAGTTGTTTTACAATGTTGTATTAGTTTCAGGGGTATAGCAAAGTGATTCAGTTATATATATATTCTTTTTCAGGTTCTTTTCCATTATAGGTTATTACAAGATATTGAATATAGTCCCTGTGCTACACAGTAGGTCCTTGTTTATCTATTTTATATATAGTAGTGTGTATCTGTTAATATCAAACTCCTAATTCATTCCTCTCCCTGCCTTTCCCCTTTGGTAACCATAAGTTTGTTTTCTACATCAGTGAATCTATTTCTGTTTTGTAAATAAGTTCATTTGTGTCATATTTTAGATTCCACATATAAGTGATACCATATGATATTTGTCTTTCTCTGATTTACTTCACTTAGTATGGTAATCTCTAGGTCCATCCATGTTGCTGCAAATGGCATTATTTCATTCTTTTTTATGGTGAGTAATAATACATTGTATATATGTACCACATCTTCTTTATCCATTCATCTGTTGATGAGCACTTAGGTTGCTTCCATTTCTTGGCTGTTGTAAATAGTGCCACTGTGAACATTGGGGTGCATGTATCTTTTCATATTAGAGTTTTTGTCTTTTCCAGATATATGCCCAAGAATGGGACTGCTGGCATATGGCAACTCTAGTTTTAGTTTTCTAAGGAAACTCTATACTGTTCTCCATAGTGGCTGTACCAATTTACATCCCCACCAACAGTGTAGGGGAGTTCCCTTTTCTCCACACCCTCTCCAGCATTTATTGTTTGTAGGCTTTTCGATGATGGCCTTTCTTACTGGTGTGAGGTGATACCTCATTGTAGTTTTGATTTGCATTTCTCTAATAATTAGTGATGTTGAGCATCTCTTTCATGTACCTACCTATAGGCCATCTGTATGTCTTCTTTGCAGAAATGTCTGTTTAGCTCTTCTGCCCATTTTTCAATCGGACTCTTTGTTTTTTTGATACTGAGCTGTATGAGCTGTTTGTATATTTTGGAAATTAAGCCATTGTCATTGGCAAATATTTTCTCTCAGTCCATAGGTTGTCTTTTCATTTTGTTTATGGTTTTCCTTTGCTGTGCAAAAGCTTACTCAGTTTCTGCAGTTTGTTTCTTTCTAGAAATTTTTCCATTTCATCTAAGTTACTTAATTTTTTGGTATACAGTTCTTCATAGTATTCCTGTGCAACATTTCACAGGAATTATATTAGAAACACATAGTATTCCTTTTCAACATTGACTGGAATCCATATTACTGTGTTTTATCTAACAAGTTAATTTTGTATGTGTGTGTGTGTGTTATTCGGGCCTCTCACTGTTGTGGCCTCTCCCATTGCGGAGCACAGTCTCTGGACGCGCAGGCTCAGCGTCCATGGCTCACGGGCCTAGCCGCTCCGCGACATGTGGGATCTTCCCGGACCGGGGCACGAACCCGTGTCCCCTGCATCGGCAGGCAGACCCTCAACCACTGCGCCACCAGCGAAGCCCTAATTTTTTTAATTGAAAAAGATTATTTTATTTTTACTTTCCCTGGTAAGAATCTAAAATGAGAGTTCTCACTTTATAAAGCTGCAACTTCACTATGATACAGAGACACCCCAAGTCATCAGCTGGGCCTTTCCTGGTGAACAATTGAGTTGTAGTGAAAGTTGAACATATATACTGGGGAGTATAAACTGAGTTAGCTATTGTTTTTCACCTGGCAGAGTTTGGACTGGAAAATTTTGAATCCAAAGCCAAATTCCTATTTTCTTAATTTTTTTTAAACTTTAAAAAGTTTTTTGGTTAGAGTACAGTTGATTTACAATGTTGCGTTAATTTCAGATGTACAGCAAAGTGAATCAGTTATATATATACATATACCCACTCATTTATTTTGTTTTTTTGTTGTTTTTTTTTTGTTTTTTTTGCGGTATGCGGGCCTGTCACTGTTGTGGCCTCTCCCGTTGCGGATCATAGGCTCTGGACGCGCAGGCTCAGCAGCCATGGCTCACGGGCCTGGCCACCCCGCGGCATGTGGGATCTTCCCGGACCGGGGCATGAACCCGTGTCCCCTGCATCGGCAGGCGGACTCTCAACCACTGCGCCACCAGGGAAGCCCCCCACTCTTTTATTTTTAGATTTATTTCCCATATGGGCCATTACAGAGTATTGAGTAGAGTTCCCTGTGCTATACAGCAGGTTCTTATTAGTTGTCTATTTTATATATAGTAGGGTGTATACATCAGTCCCAATCTTCCAATTTATTCCTCCTCCCCCCGACCTTATCCCCTGGTAGCCATGAGTTTGTTTTCTACATCCATGACTCTACTTCTGTTTGGTAAATAAGTTCATTTGTACACTTTTATTTTTAAGATTCCACATATAAGCAATTTCATACGATATTTGTCTTTCTGTGTCTGACTTACTTCACTCACTATGACAATCTCTAGGTCCATTCATGTTGCTGCAAATGGCATTATTTTGTTCTTTTTTTTATGACTGAGTAATTTTCCATTGTATATATGTACCACATCTTCTTCATCCATTCCTCTGTTGATGGACATTTAGATTGCTTTCATGTCCTGGCTATTGTAAATAGCGCTGCAATGAACATTGGGGTGCATGTATCTTTTCGAATTATGGTTTTCTCTGGGTATATGCCCAGGAGTGGGATTGCTGGGTCATATGGTAGTTCTATTTTTATTTTTTTAAGGAACCTCCATTACTGTTCTCCATAGTGGCTGTACCAATTTACATTCCCACCGACAGTGCATGAGGGTTCCCTTTTCTCCACACCCTCTCCAGCATTTATTGTGTGTAGATTTTTTGATGATGGCCATTCTGACTGGTGTGAGGTGATATCTCATTGTAGTTTTGATTTGCATTTCTCTAATAATTAGCAATATTGAGCATCTTTTCATGTGCTTTTTGGCCATCTGTATGTCTTCTTTGGAAAAATGTCTATTTAGATCTGCCCATATTTTTATTGGGTTTTTGTTTGTTTGTTTTTGATGTTGAGCTACATGAGCTATTTGTATATTTTGGAGATTAATCCCCTGTTGGGTGCTTTGTTTGCAAATATTTTCTCCCATTCTGAGGTTGTCTTTTTGTTTTGTTTATGGTTTCCTTTGCTGTGCAAAAGCTTTTAAATTTAATTAGGTCCCATTTGTTTATTTTTGTTTTATTTTCATTATTCTAGGAGGTGGATCAAAAAAGAGCTTGCTGCAATTTATGTCAAAGAGTATTCTGCCTATGTTTTCCTCTGAGAGTTTTACAGTGTCTGGCCTTACATTTAGGTCTTTAATCCATTTGGAGTTTATTTTTGTGTATGGTGTCAGGCAGTGTTCTAATTTCATTTGTTTACATGTAGCTGTCCAGTTTTCAAGCACCACTTATTGAAGAGACTGCCTTTTCTCCCTGTATATTCTTGCCTCCTTTGTCATAGATTAGGTGACTATAGATGCATGCGTTTAACTCTTGGCCTAACTATCCTGTACCATTGATCTATATTTCTGTTCTTGTGCCAGTACTATACTGCTTTAATTATTGTAGCTTTCTAGTATAGTCTGAAGTCAGGGAGCCTGATTCCTCCAGCTCTGTTTTTCTTCCTCTAGATTGCTTTGGCTATTTGGGCTCTTTTGTGTTTCCATACAAATTGTAAAATTTTTTGTTCTAATTCCGTGAAAAATGCCATTGGTATTTGATAGGTATTACATTGAATCTGTAGGTTGCCTTGGGTTGCGTAGTCATTTTCACAATATTGATTCTTCTGATCCAAGAATATTGTATATCTCTCCATCTGTTTGTGTCATCTTTGATTTCTTTCATCAGTGTCTTACAGTTTTCTGAGTACAGGTCTTTTGCCTCCTGAGTTAGGTGTATTCCTAGGTATTTTTTGTTGTTGTTGCAATGGTAAATGGGATTTTTCTCTTTCTGATTTTTCATTGTTAGTGTATAGGAATGCAACAGATTTCTGAGTATTAATTTTGTATCCTGCAACTTTCCTGAATTAATTGATGAGCTCTAGTAGTTTTCTGGTGGCATGTTTAGGATTTTCTGTGTATAGTATCATGTCATCTGCAAACAGTGACAGTTTTACTTTTCCAATTTGGATTCCTTTTATTTCTTTTTCTTCTCTGATTGCCATGGCTAGGACTTCCAAAACTCTGTTGAATAATAGTGGTGAGAGTGGACATCCTTGTCTTGTTCCTGATCCTGGAGGAAATGCTTTCCATTTTTCACCATTGAGAATGATATTTGTGGTGGGTTTGTCATATATGGCCTTTATTTGAGGTCGGTTCCCTCTATGCCCACTATCTGGAGAGTTTCGTTTTTTATCATAAATGGGTGCTGAATTTTGTCCTAACAAGTTAATTTTTGTGTTGCATCTATTTTTTTTTAATCTGTATTGGCTATTTGCATGTCATCTTCTGTGAATTACCTGTTTTTTTCTTTGCTCTGTAAGTCTATTAGTTTGTTTTATTTTTATTAGAGTTTATTTATATATTAGTATTAGTACTAGTCCTTTTCCTGTTATACAGATGCAAAAATTTCTTCTGGTAAATTACTTATTTTTAGTATATATGTAATGTCATCATTCTTGAAGATTTTAGTTTTGAAATTGCCCATTTTGTTAGCTTTTACCTTCATGATTTTCTTTGTGTTTAAGAAGGCTTATCACATCTGAAGGGATTAAGATATTCTTTACTATTTATTTTGTAGTGTTCTCCACATGTATGTTTGTAATCTATTTGAAACTAGCTTTTAGCCAATTATTTCCATAATTTTATTGAATATTTATTCTCCACTGGTTTGAAATGTTAAATTGTATAATATTAAAGGTTTTTGAATATATATTTAATATATTTTCCCACATATTCATAGGTTGGGTTTTGTTCTCTTAACTTAGTTATTTTTAACTTAAAACCCAAATAGCAATATTCTAATTACAGTAGTTACATACTATGTCTTGATGTTTGGCAAGAAAATATTACACTTTTGATTCTTTATTAAAAATTTCTTGACTACTCTTAAAAATTTAATCTTTCATATTAAACTTAGAATATGTATGCAACTATACCTGAAAAATCATATTGAGATATTGACTGTAATTTACATGAATTTAAAGGTTAATTTGTGAAAACTTGACAGCTCTACAGTATTGAATCTTCCTACCCAGAAACATGAAATATTCTAGTAATCAAGTTTTATTTTATATTATTTCATAAAGTTTCATTTTCTACATGATTATTTGAATATTACGTAATTTTTCCTAAATATTTCATAATTCTTGTTTCTACTGTTCCTTTTTCTACTACACTTTCCAATTCTCATCAGGGTCTTGGATTTTTATATATTGATCTTAATATTGCCTCTTTGCTTAATTAATTTTTAAAATAATTCACCAGTTGGTTTATTGATATTTATAAATAGACAATCATCATCTATCAGCAATGATAGTTTTGTCTCTTCCTCTTCCAAACTTTGTTATGTATCTTTTTCTAACAGTTCAGTTTCCAATAGTATCTATTAATAGCAGGGAATGTATTTTATGCCTGTTTTTAAAAGAGAATGCTTCATTGATTTACCCTTATATATGATATCTGCTGTAGATTTCTGATGGAAATTCTCTATCCTTTGTCAGGTTAAGGAATTTATACACACATACACATGTAGATATACTCACAGGATATAGATCAAAATGCTAAGTATGATTTTTTAAGTGTGATTTTTAATTTTTTTCTTATTTGCAATTTTTTAAAGTTTTACTACTTTTGCAAAATAAAATAAAATTTCACTCTTTTAGGGGAAAAAAAAACCATTTCATATGTGCATTACTCTTCCCAAGCTATCAGAAAAGGCACAAATTGTCAATGGTATAGTCAGTCTTCAACTATCTGCATTATGATAAGGTTTCCCAAAGTTTGTTCCTTAGGATGTTCCTTATATTCCTTGTAAAAAAAGCTTTTGTGGTCCAATAAATTTAGAAAATTAGTGGTAAAAGAAAGTTTAACATGACTTTTTAAATGCAAGTTTTCTTGGAATCTTTAATATACAAATGTGAAGAGTGAAGCTGCAACAGGAGAATGTAGAATCTAGCATATATTTCAGGAGCATCTCTTAACCAGTGTGTCAGTCTTCACTATAGTTCAGTCGACTTCTCATGTTGTTGCTGTTTGTAAAACAACAGTCATGGTTATCTGTGCCTAATTGAGCACAATTTATGTCAGAAGCACTGTGCAAGACTAACTTGTATCAGTAGCTCTCTCTAGAGAGCTCTACACTTACTTGTCTTAAAAAGCAAACCAAGGAAACCAAACAAATTAGTCAACTCTATTCTCCCCTCTACAGAGTATTGGATCAGGTGGTATACATGGAGAGGATAAAGCATGCAGTGTTGAAGAATGACTGTGGCCCTCAAGGAGTTTCCAGTCTAATAAGACTTGTATCAAGTGATCCAAGGGAATAATAAGACCACTGAAACCAGTCTTTTTTTTATCAAATGAGGACACGAACACACAGATGGATTGGTGAAGAGTCCAAGTTCACAGAAAGTGGAATGTCAGTTGGGAACAGAACAGATTCATTTGACTACATTTCCAGTGCCTTATTTAATTGACCTGACTTCCTCTCTGACAAAGTAGTTATAAATAAGAGATTAGCTGTTGGGATGAGAAGAAATGAGTGAGTGGGAGCTAAGAATTTTAAAATATCAAAATAATTTAATTGGATCCTGAATGAATTAAGATGTGTGGGAGTCCACATTATACCCCAAATACTAAGTCTGCAATAAAGCCAATTTAAAAATAATTTAAACAAGCTAAATAGAATGACTGTCTCATGTTAATAAAAAGAATGCAAAAAAATTACAGTGAATGTGTTGAAAAGAATTTCATTCACATCAAATCATAATTATTAAACTCATATTTCAACAAGAAATCTTGTTGAAGTTGAAATCAACTTGAAGTACGAAAAATGATAGTGATCTATACCTAATTTGAAATATAGGTATTACTGGACAGAGAGTAAATGTATTGGTTTGGTTCCTTTCTAACGACCAACATATTTCTGAAGGTGACACTAGTTTTTTTTCCCAGTGATGAGTTCTAACTACACAGTTGTGGGTTGACACCTTTGTTTGTGAAACCTAATGCAGAGGGGAAATGTTCTGTTTTTTTTCTTGCTTTCTCCCTCCTTTCTCTCCTTCTCTCTCAACTTTTAAGGTTCTCTCTTTTGCCCTTCAAGAACTGAGTGAGCCATTCTTGTGCTTTGACTATACATATCCCCCCAACTTCCATTCTCTTAACCTCTTTTCATCCAAATGAATCTCTGGGATCCAGTAAGACTTTTTACTCCTTCCTTGGGAGGCAGCTGGTACTAGGAGTATAACCTTGAGCACATACTGCACTGCAGATTCTCCATAGTAATAACTAACTTTTGAGATTGTAGTAAACGAATGACACATGGAATTAAAACCAATATACGATTGCAGTCTTTATCTGGGAGGGAAGGTGGGACAATCAGGACAGAGCAAAATGGTCCTTTGTTTTCTCTCATTATTCCTGGGTTTCTTACGTGGGCAGTCAGATGTTTAAGGCCTTCTTTCAGTACAGGATTTCCATGGCTTAACTGCTTTCTAGAGAATTCTAATTCTCTAGTTGAGAGGTTAATTTCCTTCTGCATAGATCAAAGCAGCCAATTCCTGATGCTGGAATGACTCCACTGTCCCCTCTTGAACCAGTGAATGCTACCCAGGCACTCTCGGGCTTTGAGCTTCAAAAAGAAAGCCCACTGGGGAGATTGATTGATTGGGGAGAGACATTTAAAGCAATTACCAACGTCTTCTCATTCTTCCTTTGGGCAAGTGTTAGGGTTAATGGGTGAACCAGCAAATGGCTAAGAATGACATTTTTGTGGCCCTTAGCTCCTGAAAGTGCAGGATATTGGATGCTCCTGTTTCAGAAACAACTTCAGCTCCTGATTACGGAATCAGGCAGAGTAGCCTCCTTCTTTGCCCAGTTTCTTTTCTCTTTTCCCTCAGTGCATTGGAAGAATTATTTACTTGGCTTAAATAAAAGCAACATTACTTATATTTGTTTGTGCTGTCTGACTTCATGCCCAGTGAACTTATGACACTATAACAATTATTCATATTATTATGTATAAGTTGGATTAACTTTGTTATAAATTACATATAATAGTGCTGAGTTTTATTTAAATGAAGCTAATGGTCTTTCTCATCAAATGTAATTATTTGACTTTTAAAATTGAGGAAATTTCAGAAGTTGGTAATAAAAATTGTTGCAATGAAGTGCTGAATACAATTAGGACTAAACTATGGATTTATTTATTCATCCATTCATTTATTCATGAGCTCAGTTAACATTTATTCAATGCCTGATACTGTATTAAGAGTATGAAAGCCATGGGTCCACAGTCTAGGAACTAACAGTCTAAGATGGGAGACATATAAGTAAGCTGACAACTGTAGCACAGTCTGATGGGTTACTAGATGAGGATGTATGAGGGGCCCCTCAGCCTCACTGAGGGGCAGGGCTGGTGAGATCAGGAGGCTTCCTGGAGTAGATTACACTGGAGCTGAATCTTAGGTGACATGTAAGATTTAACCTGGTAGAGAAATGGGGGTGAGGGGAGATGCAGGCAAGGAAAAAGCATCATTAGAAGCATAGAAGCAAGAAACGACATGGCATATTTAGAGCACTCCAAATATTACTTTGATTACAGACTGTGTGGTGGGAAGAGTGTTTAGTGTGGTTGTAGACTAGTTTGTAGTGAAGTGGAAGAGATGACGTCAAAGAGAGAGGCAAGAGCCAGAAGATAGAGGGCTTTGGATGACTCTTCCTTAGTAGGAAAGAACAATCCATGTAACATGCATTTCAGTTTCTTGGCCAGAAGCTAGTCTGTTATGTAATGCATTTTCATGGTGATAAGTATTTACCATGCTCCCACTGTGCACCTAGAATTGTACTCTGTCCTGTGATCAGTATATTTGCTACAAAGAGGTCTCAAAGTTACCATCTCAGCTTGGGTTTTTATGTATAACATAAAAATTAAGAAACTATAACTGGTAAAGTATACACATCTTTTTTCTAATTACATGTTCTATATTTTTAAGCAAAATCTATTATCTATTAATCAGTTGAAATACATCTGGGGTCTTGATTGAAGTTGATCAGTGTCTTTCCAATATGAAGCATCTTTAGAGTGTTCTTGTAGTTTTGCTTTTCAGTTAATTAATTTGCCAAAGCATAGAATCTCCAAAATGTAGGAGGATAATCTCAATGGTATAATGTTAGGGAGTTTCCAAGACACACAGATACTCATAAATTAGGAAAAAGAAATTTATTGCTGTCATGTGATGGTGAGGAGGTAGTAGTCCTTCTTTAATAGGATCTGTGCACTTATTCCTGCTATCACAGTTCTGCTTTTTTATTTTGGTTTGATCGTAATCATGCCACTGGATACCACATCTCTGGACACTATTTTGGTAGCCTCGAGGAGCAGAGAAATCTCATCTTAGTTGTGAATCTCTCTACGTAAATTTTGTAATATTCTCAGTCAACTGTTGGTTGAAAATCAACTTTACCACAGATGATTTGTACATGTTGTTTCTAAACTTGAGAACACCATTCTAGGATCCCTGATTTTCAGGTTAGGTAGCCATGGCCATGAGAAGCAAAATAACAGTCCTTATCTTGAAGCCAAAGCTTTTCCTCCTACTCTTCACACACACCCTCACAAGGAACATTGATTCTGTACAGATCAGGCTGGTCTTTCTTCACAGAAGGCTACAGGCTTTAAGATTTTTCTCCTTCAACTATTTCTTTAAATGGAGATAGAATTTACATACCATAAAATTCACCATTTTAAAATATACAGGTCAGTGGTTTTCAGTATATTTTCAAGGTTGTGCAGCACTTCATCATCTAATTTGAGAACATTTTTATCCCAAAGAGAAACCTTATACCCATTAGCAGTCCCGCCCATCCTCCAGCCCCTGGTAGCCACTAATTTTCTTTAGGTCTCCCTGGATTTTCCTATTATGGACATCATATGTAAATTGAATAATACAATATGTGGCTTCTTTAGCATAATGTTTTCAGTGTTCATCCATGTTGTAGTATGTATCAGTGCTCCACTCCTTTTTATGGCTGCATAATATTCCTTTGCATGGATAGACCACAAAGGATAGAATGGATCAACAAAGGATAGAATTCTTTGTTTATTGATTTGTCAATTGATGTTTGGGTTGTTTCTACTCTTGTCTCTATTGAATAATTCCGCTATGACTTTATGGTTTTAGGCTTCCCTAGGAACTGATTATCAGAGGACATATCACCTTGTCGTATAACTATTGTCTCTTCGGCCATTTTGTAAACTGTAAGTGCACAAAGCACATACAGCTTAATAGCCATTACATCAAGCATAGTCCATCCATGTAAGAAACATACAAATAAATAAAGAAGGCAGTTCTCTAGCTCTAGGTGAGAACTTTGAACTGCTCATCTAGCTTGCCTCATGTCACTTAACTTGAGGGGCTGTATTCTTCACTCTGTTTAGAGTGTGTGCTTGAGGTCAAGGATTCTGCTCTAGATTTTTCCTGCCATTTTTGATTGTTGGGAGAGAGGAGGTTACATTGATACAGCAGCCTCATAATTTGTGTGGTTGAGTGGAGTATTAACACCTATCAACAGAAGTCCCAGTAAAGCTGGATTTGTTTTGACAGTTTGTGCTGGGAGCATTTGGGACATTTATTAATAAGGGAAGTAGACCATGATCCCAGGTTTGTCTGTTGTCTTGCCAATTAAAACTGCCTGCCTGGGCATGTGTCACAGTCGCCCAATGGGATTCTTCCCAGTGGGGACACTGGAAAAGTTCATCAGTGTTTAAAATTTATTTTCCCCATTTGCTTCTCTCACTCGCTCTTCGCCTAACTCTTCATTGATTATCTCTGAACTCTTTTGGGCAGATTTTCTGTGTTGAGTGCAAAATGTTGCCTAACTCCCAATTCTCTCTTTCAGAGATAAGAGGATTTAATTAGGGTAAAATCATCTCCTATATTTGTTGCTTCAAAGAAAGCCCTTGTTGTTGGGGCCTGCCTGTCCTTTGGGACACCTTGCTCGGGTGCTCAGACCCATTTCTCAGTCTTGAGCCCAGCCAGAGCTCCGGAGGAACACTGGGCACTGGGGGTGGGCTGTACTGGCAAGTTTGAATGTGGCAAGTGCTCTGGCAGCCTTTGCTTTCCCCTCCCTCCTGCATCTGTCTCCTCCTTAGCCTAGTGAGAGAGACACGAAGGGAGAAGGGAGCTGCCAGGTTTCCTGTGTGCGTGTCTGTGGGAGGGAGATGCGAGGGCTGGCAGCCATGAACTAAGTGGGCTCCCTTCCATCTATCTTTTCTGATTAAATTGAAGCAGATTCAAGCTGCTGCCTGTGAGCTGTGATGGGAGCCATAGCTCACAGACAATTCCTGGAATGACTGTTCTCGACATTGCACCCATTTCTACCCCGAAGCAACTTACAGGCTGAGGGGGTTGAGAAGTCTAGAGCTGTCTGTAGTGTATGCTTGGTATTTGGATGATAATTTCCATGTACTATTATATAAACTTCAAAGAAAATACTGTGAAAATAAAGATGTCCTTGAAACTATAATGTGTGTTTTGGTGTGGCATCCCATGGCTTCCAGTTTTATGCCATTTTACTGCTGTTGACATCTCCTGTTTGGGGGGAGTTGGGTTTGGCTTCCAAGTAGTTGTTATTAAAGGCTATGAGTTAAAGACCCAGTGTATCCCTAGGTTCATTAAGATGTGGGGAATGCCTTGTTTCATTTAAACTTTTGTGCCTGATTATTGCAACAGATTCCAGATCCTTCCAGATGATTCTATAAACATTTATCCTCTTTTACATGAATTCTTAATTTCCCAGTCCAGTCTAGGGGAAGACTGTCAAGAATCGAGGTATCAGTCACTGTGACAATAAAAGCCTATTTTGAGTCTGAACCTTGATGGTGAAATTTCTGGCAAGGCCCTCCCACCTCCTTCTCCTTAAGCAGGATCCTGACATAGCTCATCAGCTCTTGTTGGAGCAACTATAGGTCTGCTATAGGCTCTGGGGTTAATCTCTGCTCCAACCATAGAAGGTGTTAACGGCTGTCAGTCAGCCTTTCTGCAGCTCACTTCATAAGATGTCGCTGCCACACATGTGGGCACCATCACTCTTCCTGTTGCTTTGGGACCTCCTGTTCCCCCAGTCATTGTTCTTGCTTCCATGTCATTTTAAGAACTGCTGAAGCAACAAAGAGTGCTCCAGTTAAATTCTTCTGTTTTCATTTCCTCCATTACTCAGAGGGTTTCTGGATTTTTAAAATTAAACTTTAAGGTTAGCCTCCGACTTTCTAGAGAAACTTGAAATAAATTCTCTTGGGATGTATCAGAGGAGATTTCAGAGGCATATTTCTATATTGCCCCTCAAAGTAACCTTCTCTAGTAATCAGAGCCCCAGAGTAGATACGAGGCACTTTGACTCTTTCATATATCAGTATAAATTCCCTCATCTTTTAAGAATGTCAGGATCTCTCCTTAGGCACACCAAATTCCTTAGTGCTAGCCTTCCTAAGCGAGAAGGAAAGACTTCCAGGTGCTCACAAAAGGATTGCTGGTGGCTTTTTTCAGGATAAACTGTCACACTCGAGTAACAAACAACCCTAAAATCTTGGTGGCTTAAAACACAAGGTCATTTTTGCTCATAGATTCCTGTCGACAGATAAGCTATTGTAGTTACATAGAGGCTTAGACTGAGGGGAGGCTTCATAATCTTACGATGCCTCCATCATAAGACACGATGTCCAGGGCTTACTGCAGTAGGGGAAGAGAACAGGCGAACACAGCTCTTAGACATTCCCTCTGGGAACTGATACATGTCACTTCTGTTCACTTTCATTGACCCAAGAGAGTCTTTGAACAGGAATCTTGGTGAATTCTGAAAGTGAGGGGATGAGGACTTAGCCAGCAAGTAGCTTGGGAAGAGGATTGAGTGGCCTGGAAGGGATACATGATAAGGCCAGAGGTCCCACAATTGATTTTCTGCTTATAGCATTTATCATTTCTTTCAAGGGAGGCTAAGGAAACTGCAATCAGTAGGCACGAGTCCTGGAACAAAATGATGCCCTTGCAGAGGTAAACTGATGTGGAACTTCACTCTGTGAACGTGAGATGCCACAGGAGTGGCTGGAGTGGTGGAACGTGGCTCATGGGGCCACTAGGCTGTGCCTCTCGTATTCGCCACCATCGAGGGATTACTGGAGACGGTGGGGATCCTTGAATGCCGAATGCCGCGCAGTCCTGCTTACTGAACCTGCCTGGTGAGTACATACCATCTGCCCGTAGGAAGGACGGCACTCTGTGGGGTGGAAGTGAAAGTCCCCAGTGAACATGAAGCCGGTCCACTTAGACGGTGACTTTGTGAGAGGTACGTGCGTGACACATCTAAAACTTGCTTCGAGTAAAACCAGACCATAGGAAAAATGCAACTTTTTAAATGGTGTAGGATTTTCAACATTGCCTAATACTTCTCTAAACACTTCTATTATTGTCTACTATCTCCTTTGGTTCTCAGGAAGTATATGAATCATTTTAGCCTCCTCGCCTGCTTGATCTCCTTAGCACTTACCACCATTTAACAGTCTAAGTATTTTGCCTGTTTATCTTGTCTGCCTTACCCACTAGAATTGAACCTCCCTGAGGCTGTTTTTTGCCAACTGTTATATCCTCAGAACTGAGAACAGCACCTGGCATAAAGCAGGCCCTCATCAAATATTTATTAAATACATGAATGAGTAGTAGTAATTCTACTTGAAGCTAGTTTCAGAGCACAAGGATGCATGGTGATGCTTTCAAACGTTGCCTTATCTTCTGTGTTAAATGTGCTGATTATGGAAAAGTTTCCCGATTTACCTTCATTCACTCTTCAATATTAGATACTTTTTGAGCACCTACTAAATACCAGGCATTGTATGCATCAGTGAATAAAGCAAAGATCCCTGACCTCATAGAGCTTCATATTCCCAGGGGTTGGGGTGGAGAGAGACAGTCAGCAAAGGTAATCAATCATGGAACAGTCTGGGCAGTGACACACACGTGGAATGAAGAGTAGGTGATGGGAACTGGAAGTGCGGGGGATGGGTTAGAGGGCAGCAGAGCATTGAGTTAGGTGCTGAGGGGCAGCCTCGGGGGCTAGGTGAGAGTCTAGCATGGAACTTGAAGGAGGTAAAAGAGTGGACCTCTCCAGGGGGCATGGTGGGGTGGAGAGTGTTCTGGGAGGAGAAGATAGCTGGGGCTAGGGCCAAGGCAGGAGGTTTGAAAAACAGTAAGGCGGCCATTGTGGCTGCTACGGAGAGAATGGAGGGGAAAAGCAGTAGAAGATGGAGTCAGAATGGGGGTGGGGCGGGTAGGGCCTCAGAAGCCACTATAAGGACTTGACCTTTGCTTGCAGTGAGACGAGCTGCCTTGGGAAGATTCTGAATAGAGGAATAACATTACGTGACAGAGGTGGACATCCCTGTGGTGGCAGTGTTGAGGACGGGTTCTAGGGCTGGAAGGCTAGAAGCCCTCAGGGCCTGTGTGAGGCTACAGCTGAGTCCAGGCTAGAGGAGATGGTGGCTTCCAGGGGGCCAGTGGTAGCAGAGGTGGTAAGAAGTGGTCAGATTCTGTAAGTATTTTCCGAATTCGCGTCTGGCGGCTGCTTTCTGCCTTGCCTAATTGTTGGTAGGGGCATGTTGAGGAACACTGTGAAGCCACTGGGGTCTGCCTTCCACACCCAGAAACTCCTCTCTTGACACGCGGTACCTTCCTCTGCCGAGCCCCTTCCTCTCTTCCGAGTGTGTTATGTCCCCTTGCGTCTCCTTCCATATTAAACAACAGCACTTATTTATTGGAGGATTATGGTTTGAAATTCACTTGCATTGCTAGCCTTCACTACTTGAATTGTTTAATATAAAATATGTGCTCCTTCTGAAGGAACTTCAGGCATCACTAGTGTAAAAGGAGGAGTATGGCCTCGGAGCCCAGCTGCCCTGGCTTTATCAACTAATGCTTCTTACCTTTTAAGTTTGGCCCCTAAATCCCAATGGCCGCTGCATAGGTGAACCTTGAAACGATCCTAATTTCATATTTTTAGTATCATGGGAGAGGGTCAGAAGAGTAAGCCTGGGGGTGCTGTGTTTTCATGAGCAGATGACCTGGACTAGGGCAGTTTGAGGCTGGATGTCGTTGCTCTCGGGAAGGAAGGGACTCACGTCATTGGCCAGAAGACGCTTTCCCTTCAACCACTCACATCTCCAGCCCCTACTCCCCTTTCCAACTCTTCTCTCTTTCTTTTCCTTACTTCTCACTCACCAGATCAAAAATAAACCCAACATTTTCTCATGGTCTTGTGTTGAGCACCTTAACTGTCTGATACTTTTAGGGTCTCACTTTTTATCTCAAGCAAAGGTAGTTTCCTCACAAAGAAGGATTCTGATGCCAGGTATTACCATAATTTTTTTATAATCTCATTGCATGTGTCACCTAAGTGAAATAATCTCCTTCCCTTCCCTTCTTAACCCAGAAACTAGGAGTCTTACCTAAGTTCATGGAATTGTTCAGTGGCAGAGTTAACACAGGAATTCCTTTCTGCCTTCATGTACTTTCCTCAGTTTGTAATAGGTGTTCTGCAAAGCCAAAGATTCGCAAGTCATGCTTGTGGGGCACAGTCAGGTTATGATAAAATTAAGACAGGAAAGCGACTGGGGTTTGAAGGTGTGTTGTGTGTTGCTGAGATTTAAAGAAGCATGGTGAATAAATACTGGAGATTCTCAACTAGCTCTGGGAAAGGGACTAAATTCCTAAGTGCTACTTTTTTAAATGCAACCATTTCTCCTTTATTTGGCAGAACTGCATGGGACCAAATACAAACTTCCAGGGACTTTATATATTGTAATGAAGTCACATCTCACCCCCAGTTTCTTTGAATGTGCACAGATGGCCCCAGTTTTACTTCTGCAGGACTATAAAGGCATACCTCCTCAGAGGCATTGCAGGTTCGGTTCCAGACATCTGCAATGAAGCAGGTCACGTGAATTTTTTGGTTTGCCAGTACACATAAAAGTTATGCTCACACTATAGTCTATTACATGTGAAGTAGCATTATGTCTAAAAAAGTGCATACCTTAATTAGAATACTTTGTTACTAAACAATGCTAGCCATCATCTAAGCCTTCAATGAGTCATAAACTTTTTGCTGGCAGAAGGTCTTGCCTCCATGCTGACGGCTGCTGATTGATGGTGGCTGAAGGTTGGGTGACTGTGACAATTTCTTACAATAAGGCAACAATGAAATTTCCTGCCTCGATAAACTCTTCCTTTCACAGATGATTTCTCTGTAGCATGCAATGCTGTTTGATAGCATTTTACCCACAGTAGAACTTTGCAAAATTGGAATCAGTCCTCTCAAACCCTGCCTCTGCTTTTTCAACTAAGTTTCTGTAATATTCTAAATCTTTTGTTGTCATTGCCATGTCTTCACAGCATCTTCTCTAGGAGTAGTTTCCACCTCAAGAAACCACTTTCTTTGTTCATCCTAAGAAGCAACAGATCCCTCACAGTTTTATTGTGAGATGGCAGCAATTCAGTCACATCTTCAGGCTCTACTTCTAATTCTCTTGCTACTTCCACCACATCTGTAGTTACTTACTGCAATGAAGTCTTGAACCCCTCAAAGTCATCCATGAGGGTTGGAATTAACTTCTTCCAAACGCCTTTCAATGTTGATATTTAGACCTCTTCCCATGAATCGCAGTTGTTCTTAATGGCATCTAGAATGGTGAGTCCTTTGCAGGAGTTTTTCAGTTGACTTTGCCCAGATCCACCAGAGGAATCACTATCTATGGCAGCTATAGCCTTAAGAAATGTATTTTAGAAATAAGACTTGAGAGTTGAAATTACTCCTTGACGCATGGGCTACAGAATGGATGTTGTGTTAGCAGGCATGAAAACAACATTAATCACATTGTACATCTCCATCAGAGCTCTTAGATGACCAGGGACATTGTCAATGAGCAGAAATACTTTGAATGGAATCTTTTTTTCTAAGCAGTCAACAGTGGGCTTAAAATAACCAGTAAATCATTTTGTAAACAGATTGTGATCATTCAGGTTTTGTTGTTCCATTTGTAGAGCACAGGCAGAGTAGATTTAGCTTAATTCTTAAAGGCCCTGGGATTCTGAGAATGCTAAGTGAGCACTGACTTCAACTTCAAGTCACCAGTTGCATTAGCCCCTCACAGGAGAGTCAGCCTGTCCTCGAAGCTTTGAGCCAGGCACTGACTTCTCTTCTCTAGCTATGAAAGTCCTAGATGGCATCTTCTTCCACTATAAGGCTGCTTTGTCTACACTGAAAACCTGGTGTTTAGTGTAGCCACCTTCATTAATGATCTTAGCTAGACCTTCCAGTTAATTTGCTGCAGGTTCTACATCAGCACTTGCTGCTTCCTTGCACTTTCCTGTTCTGGAGATGGCTTCTTTCCTTAAACCTAATAAACCAGCCTCTGCTAGCTTCAAATGTTTCTTCTGCAGCTTCCTCACCTCTCTCAGCCTTCATAGAATTGAAGAGAGTTAGGGTCTTGCGCTGGATTAGGCTTTGGCTTAAGGGAATGTTGTGGCTGGTTTGTTCTTCTATCCAGACCACTAAAACTTTCTCCATGTCAGCAATAAGGCTGTTTTACTTTTCTTATAGCTCATGTGTTCAATAGAGTAGCACATTTAATTTCCTTAAAGATCTTTGCTTTCACAACTTGCCTACTGTTGGGCACAAGAGGCCTAGCTGTCAGCCTATTTCAACTTCTGATGTGCCTTCCTCACTAAGCTTCATCATTTCTAGCTTTTGAATTAAAGTGAGAGATGTGTGACTCTTCCTTTCGCTTGAACACTTAGATGCCGTGCTGGGTTACTAATTGGCCTAATTTTAATATTGTTGTGTCTCCGGGAATAGGGAGGCCCAAGGAGAGGGGGAAAAACAGGGAATGGCCTGTTGGTGGAGCAGTCAGAACATAAACAACATTTATCAACTAAGTTTATTGTCTTACGTGGGCATGGTTTGTGATGCCCCAAAACAATTATAATAGTTATAAATCAAAGATCACAGATGACCAAAACAAAATAATAATGGAGAAGTTTGAAATACTGCGAGAACTAACAATGTGATAGACACAAAATGGGCAAATGCTGTTGGAAAAATGGCGCTGATAGACTTGCTCAATGCATGGTTGCCATGCAATTTGTAAAAAAAAAAAAAAAAAAAGCCACGCACAAAAAAGTAAAGAGCAATAAAATGAGGTGGTGCCTGTATCAATTTCCTGTGGCTTCTGTAAGAAATTACCACAAAATGGTAGCAAAAAATAAAATTTAGCCTCTCAAACTTTTGGAGGCCAGAATTCCAAAGTCAAGGTGTCATCAGGGTTGAGCTCACTCTGGAGGCTCTGGCAGGGAATCTGTAACTTGCCTCTTCCAGCCTCTGGTGGCTGCCGGCAGTCCTCAGTGTTCTGTGGTTTATGACTGCATCACTCCAATCTCTGCCCCTGTCTTCACGGGACATTCGCCTATGTGTGTATGTGTGGAATCTCCTCCTACCTGTTTCTTATATAGATACTTGTGATGGCATTTAGGACCTATCCAGATCTTTCAGGATAATCTCATCTCAAAACCATTAATCCACATCTTCAAAGCCTCTTTTTCCAAATAAGGTAACATTTATAGGTTCCAGGGATTAGGACATGATCTTCGGGCCCATCATTCAGCCCACTACAAGCCTAAACCTAAATGCTGTCCTTCGACTCCCTTCCCTTCTAATCTCTTTTTCATACGTCTTTTTTTTTTATTTTGATGGACCATTTTTAAAGTCTTCATTGAATTTTCTACAACATTGCCTCTGTTCCATGTTCCGACCTTTTAGCCGCGAGGCATGTGGGATCCCAGATCCCCAACCAGGGATCAAACCCACACCCCCTGCATTGGAAGGCCAAGTCCCAACGACTGGACCGCCAGGGAAGTCCCCACAAGTTTTTAAAATACATCAGATATTATTTTCTGTCACAATTCATGTTGTTTACATAAATATATACCTTCTGAAAAAGAGACACAGGGCTTTTTCTCTGATTTTCTAAAGCAGGTTTGATAAGTGTACTGGATACCAACGCTGTGTCCAACCCTGAGGTCCACATTCACTGTGAAGGAGGAATTTAAGAGGGGGTGGTTGTTTTTGAGATATTTAGGAGATCAAGGCATCAGGACTCAGTGGTGTGATAAGGGCACGAGGGAGGAGATCTCAAGGACAACTCCTGTGTCTGACCTGACAGTGGCTGGAGAATGTTGTCACAAACTGAGGTGGAAAATGATGGAAGAGCAAGTTTCAGGGGGGACTTATAGTTTGATATCGGATGAGTTGACCTTGAGACATTTTTGAGGTCTCCTTTGCTCAGAGGCTTTTTCTCACTACCTACCTCCTCATTTCTTCCTCTTCTTAATGTAATTTAAATATTTTCCATATACATGTAAATGTATGTATGTGTGTGTATGTATGTATATATTAATGTGTGTATATATACATATATACTAACATGAGATATTATCCCTTTGGGGACTCTAACAGTAATCTACCATAATCTTGACCCACTTGCTTCACACAGAAATTCTGGTAAGAGATAGGATAGCTATTCTGAAACAATTTATGCAAAAAGAAAACTAAAACAGCAAGTATTTCTTAAGCACCAGGTATAGATATATTTTTATTTCATTCTTACAACTAATCTATGATGTATGCACTAATGTTTTTTCTCTTATGCTGATATATGAAGAGAAATAGAAAGGTTAATAATTTGTTCAACATCCGAGTTAGGATTTAAAGCCAGCCAGCCTTTTCTTATTCCTGAGTGAGCTGATAGACTTGTAAACAATTTGTTTATAACTTTGCACATTAAATGACACTTCACCTGCGAGGTCTTCCCAGAATACTCCATCCCTAACCCTAAAAATGTAGTCTACATGCCCCCTTCTATGAGCTCCCCAAATTCCATGTGTTTCCTTTTTCCATAGCATTTATTAAATTACCTTCTTACAGCCTAAGTTTTTTGAGGGCAAAGACTGTTTTATTTCCATTTTTTATAATACTAACTGCCAAATCAGTGCTTAGTTCATGTTTTCTGAATTAAGAGCTAATCTCTTCCCTGTTTCAGGGCTACTAAGCTCATATTTTTCCCTTTTATAGGGTCTTGAGTACATATCACCATTGAATGGTTTATTAGTTTGGGACATCCCTGTTCTAGTGCTACCATAATTTTGTTCTGGAGAACCCCTTACTAAAACAGAAAGCAAAGCAAGCAGAGCAAAACAGAACAAACAAAACTCAGTAAGAATACAAAACACTAAGGTATGAATCTCAAGATCAATGGAAGTCTGCTAGGAGGAATGTTTTTGAGTAGTCAGTCCTTTTATCGAAAGGAAAGTGAGCTCTTAAGAACTGCTCATGAGACGACATTCGTCAGCTTCAGATATTGGTTGAAGCTCATACTTTGTTTCGATGATTTAAATTATCTATCTACTATGGCCAGTCTTAGATTATATATTTTAGATACATTGTTTCATTTAATACAACTTTGTAGGACTTATTTATTTTTATTGTTTAACATATGAGGAAACTGAGAACCAGAGATGTTAAGTAATTTGCCCAATGACACACAGCTGCTAAGTGGTGAGCACAGGTTTCAACCCTAGGAACGTCTACTGCAAAGCCCATGCTTTCTTCATGATGCCACTCAAAGTACTATTCATTCACAGGTAATTTAGGAATTAGGTGACAACCTTCCAATTTTTCCTAAAGCACATCTAAAAATTTAATATGCATCAAAATCATTTGGGGTTCTTATTAAAATGTTTCTGATTCAATGTGAGGCTCAAGTTTCCACATTTCTAACAAGTTCCCAGGTGGTGGCCATGATGCTGGTCCAAGGACCACACTTTACCAAAAGGCATAAGAGTCTGCTGAAGATAATCTCCTCTGTGACAGGTAAAATAAGGTACAGACTCTTCCCAGCAACAAACAGTGTCAAACCCTAGGGGAAGAAAAAGCTGTTGTCATGCTTGGTGCTGCTCTTGAAGATGAGCTGGCTTACAGGGGAAGGAGAGATTGATGACACTGTGGGAGAAAAAAAAAACAGGAAAGTAAAAAAGTGAAGATTTGTCTGTCATACCCTCCATCAGTAGTAACTGCCTTTGGCATGCTGTGTTATTTTTCATTTCTCAATATGGGTTCACTGATTTAGCTGGCTGTTACGTCAGAAGAAGGACCACATATAAAAATCTCCTTTCATTTGGGTCATTCCTGGAGATCTAGTCTTTTGTCAAAGCTTTTCCTCAACACAAAACTCTGAGTTAGAGATAGGTGAGATGATGACCTCTCTTCTCCCAAATTCCTCCTTCCCAGTCCAGACCATTGCAGAGCCTGGGAAATCTTAAAATCTCAGGGCTGGAGTGGAACCCCCGGTGAAAATGTACACAAGAATGGTGCAAATTGCTGTACCAGCTTCTTACTCTCCCGAATGCTTATTTGTATGTCCTGGTTTTTTGCTTAGGGATCAGAAAGTAGTGGATTATATAAGATTCCTATCTTCTAATAATGGATTCGGGGCTTGGGAAACTCAGCATCTTCCAAGCAGCAGTGAAAAAATACTGAAAAGGAGGAGGAACAAAAGCAATAGAAAGCAATAGAAAAGGCTAATTTATCTTTTATCTTTGCCATTTCCATTTCTATTTAACATTTCATTCTATAGCAGGTGTTTGAAGGGATCCTTCAGTACCTAAAAAGTATATTTCAGTTAAAAGAGCATTTCCTTCTCTTTTCTCTGTACTATCCATGTCTTTTGTTCCATGACAGTTATGCTTTTATGGCCTCTTAGAACAGATATGGATAGAAAATGGAATTAAGAGACAGCATGAAATTGTGTCACAAAAACTGACCTAGGGTCTAAAGCCCTGGATGCTAGGTTTTTCTCTGCCATTAACTTGTCTACTGGGGAAGTCAGCTGGGAGTCTGTGGAATTCTAAATTAATTAAAACCTTGTTCCAAGAATTGTGGAAGTCTGAAGCCCTTCCCAGAATTTCTTCAGGTTCCCTGGGAGCTTATGCTTTCATGGTCACCTTATCCTCAATTTTCTGCCACTGCTGAATGATGTATGTTTTCTTTGCTAAACCTTTTATGTCCAACTAAATGAGAGCCACTCACAGCAGTCACAAACAGAAGGCTGCTGCAGAGGGGCAGAGGGCACAACTTCTGAATGTCCGTCGGTGACAGGGAGTGGTCATATCTCACACAGCTAAAGTCTTACAACTATGCCTTGTTGCCACACCATCACCAGGGATTTCCTCCCGCCCTCACCGCACTAGCACTCCCCTCCTTTAATACTGGAGCTCTTTGCCACCTTGCTGCTTCGCCTTTCTCCTCCTGTCCTTTCCCTTTCCCTTCTCTTTCCTTGTAACTGGCAAGCTCAAAACAAAACTGCGAACTCCTCTAATTTTCTTTTGGAGAGTGCTTTAACTATCTCTAACATTCAAGGTCTCATTTTCTATCACAATGAAGTCCTTTTACAAAACAAAGAATTCTGATATCAGGAATTACTATAATCAAGTTTTTTATCTCATTACATGTGTCACTTAACATGAAATAATCTTTTATATTTTTTGTAAGTGATGGATCAGAAATGAATTGACTCAGTTACGTTTATAGCATTGCAGAGTTGAAACAACACAGAAACCTGTGCCTGATTTAGTTAAGAATACGTGCTCTACAAAGCCTAAGGTTTACAAACTTTATTTGTTGAAACACAGTGAGGTTAATAAAATAAGCAGGGAAAGTGTCTGGGACTGGAAAGTGTGTTTCGAAGAGAGGAATAGGCATGGTGGGTACCTACTGGATCCTTGCCAGTTAGTGCTGAGAAACAAGACTCACTCCCAAGGGCTATTTCTTAGGCAATAACTTCTTCTTTATTTGGCAAAACTGAATGGGACCAAATATATATTGAATGCAACCAAATATATAGTGAATGCTTTCAGGTACTATAAATACTGTGATGAAATAATTTTCTTAATCCAATGGCAGTTAGAAATTCATGAATAAGAGTTTTAAAAATATACAGCTTTTAAAAATTACTAGAGCAACATGTCAGTACTAGAGAAAATGTAGGAAAAGACAAAAGAAAGTTATTTGTATATCCTATAGTCAAGTAAAACAAGCATTGTTTTATATTTCCTTTTAGATACTATCAGTATGCATGCTATACTCTTGTGATTTTGTATCTTGATGTATTTCATAAGCATTTTCCATGCTCCACATAGTTTTCATGTCTTAAAAAGATTTGATCATTCTCCTTGGTTTATATTAAAGTTGTTTATGGTTCTGCATTATTAGAAATAATGTGAATATGATCTACAAATAGAATATAGATAGAATATACTTTCTTGGAATAAATTTCCAAAGACTGAATTACTGAATCAAAGGCTTATGTCAGTATCTCATGTTCCTTCTCTATGGCAAAGAGCTTTCTTTATCAGATAGAATATTATAACTTTTAAATGGCTAATTTAATAAGTGAAAAATGGTATGCAGTTGTTCTAATTTGCTTTTTATTGATTATTAGTAGAACTTGTTGTCTACTTGTAATTTTCCTTTTAATTTAGTATTTATATCCTTGGTACATTTATCTGTTGTCATTTTATTGTTTCCTTACCCATTTGTGGCTATCAAAAGGCCTTTTAGAATTATAAGAATGATTAAGCTAAGTGGCACTTTGTTTAAAGCACTAGACTATTTCTGATGAGAGTTCTTTGCTACTGAAAGCAAAGGGGTGTGGAATCCCATTCCATCCTGGCATGTGCTGACTTCTTTGGCAGATTTCAAAGCTGTCACTGGGCCTCATGTCAGTGTGACCTAGAAAGGAATGAAAGCACAGCCAGCCCAGGTCGCTGTCAGAGCTGTAACCTTCACTCTGATTTCCTGTTTCCCTAAGGTTGGCCTCAATATAGATTCCACATTCTCAAGCAAAGTGCATCATTGGATTTATTTTCTTTTTGCTTTGTCAAAGCAGATTAATGCACATTGAGGTTAGAGACTGCCCAAGAATAAATGGTAAAGAAGGCAAAACTCATTTTGGGATCGCCATGTCATTGACCAGTGATCTCCTGCCGCCCCCAGAAACTTCAGGATCTTCCCGTTGTACCTCATGTTCTGGACGTTTCAAAGGCTTCCCTTGACCATTGAAACCTCCCTGTCAATTATCTTCTTTCCTCTGAATCTCGTTGTCTGTCGGCTGTTCACTGCAGTGTCCTTGGGTTAGGTTTTATCAATTTTGGATTGCCCATTTTGAAAGAAACATGTAAACCAAGGAGAGGTCGCTCTGCTTTGCTCACATGCCTGTTTTACTTGTATGCTATCACTATTAGTTCTGTTAAAAATCTATCTTTTAAGATTCTTTGCACATATTTTCTTGTATACAAAGATTTTCCCAATTGCTTTTCTAACGGATTTTCCCAGCTGGATTATATCTCTTCTAGCTTTGATCCTCTCTAGCATATTTTTTGCATATATATATTATATATATATATACATATGTATATAATATATATATAAATATTATATATATATGTATATAAATATAATATATATATAATTCAGTGTGTATATATATATACTGAATTATAATTATTTGCTTATTCATCCTTTGCCTCTGTGGGTTATATACTCTATAAAACAGAGTTTGTGTCTACTTTTTTTTTTTTTTAACTTTCTCACAACTAATCAATGTATTTCCCTCGTGTAGTGAATTCTCAATGGTTGTTTAATTGAATAATTTGAATGATACCAATGGTTAGAATTTCAGGTGCTGTGGCAGGCTGAAGCAAAGGAAGGTATTTTTGCCTCACAGATTATTTAATTCAGGTGGAAGCCAAACATGGCTTACAGGAAGGGCAAACAGTTAAGTAAAGCAGTTCCTCAAGAAAAGCTAAAGTCAAGTTTTAGCTGTTTTGGTGGTGATTACTCATAGCAATATCCTTAAAAGTCAGTCTTACACCTGAATTTTCTAGGCGACAAAATTGCTGGTCAAAATGAGTAGGAAAGGATGAATACTTACCCAGCCAGTAGGATGTTATTGTTCAAAAATCCACTGAGTAAAATGTTGTGTTCTCCTGGCCACAGGTGTTACTTTATATCATGTGGTATTACCCAGACAAACAGCAATGCTATGAGAAGAGCACAGGAGGTCTGCTTTACTCTTTTGTCTCTTGTCTGTTGTGAAGAGCTTTCAAGCCAGAGCTCCAGCGTTGGTTCTTGGAGAAGACCCCACCCGACTTATATTAGTCTGTTGAGATGTATCTGTAGAAGAAACATGATTTCTAGAAGTGAACCTTTCATCCAGAATTGCTAATACACTAATGTGTCTTGATTTTTTCAGTACAATGAATACATGACTATTTCACAACCTTTATTCTGGCAGTCTCGGTTTTTCAATTAGTAAAGGTTTAAACATTAAGGATTAAACTTTCTGTTTTAACATGTTTCAAAGAAACTCTCTCAACACATCCCTCCCCTATATTGTTAAATAGAGCACACTATAAACAAGTCAGTTGTTTTATACAGTTTTTCAAACCAAGCAATTGTTTTTGAATAGATTTAGATTGATGGCTATTAATTAGCACTGTTCCAAGCACTAGGGAGTGCTATAAAGATGAGGAAGGTCTTGTCCCTATTTTGAGATAAGTTGAGGCAATATATTGATATTTCGTAGTATAAACCTGTTTGTGGAAGGTCATGTGATGGAGGTCAGAGTGCTGTGAGGTTCATGCGCAGATGAAGAGATGCAGGCCAGAGACCCTGCATCTAGCCAGTTGTGCTCGTAGAACTTACTTTTCAGGGAAAAAACCTTCAGGTTTCAGTTCACTTTTTAATCATTGGAATCCACTTAAAAGTCAATTTGACATTTGGAGGAGTGGACACGGCTGTTTTTTTTTTTCACTCTAGATCAATGAAACAAAGGCTTAAGATATATTTTTATAGCTTCTTCAACTTCCAGAAAAACATCGTCTTCATTGTGATTGGTGCTTTGACTTGTCATCACTGTAAAATATCATTCCCAATTCCTGACTCATCAACATAGTGGACCACTCCTGTACTCACTTGCTCCTGATGTGATTTTTGTAGTCTAAGATACATACTTGCTTCTGAGTTCTGAGTTATTGGGAAGGCCAATGGTTATGGGAAACTGGCAATCACATAATAAAATCTTCTAGACTCTGCAAAATTTAGACTCTACAAAACTGTTTGTCTTCTGCTTCCTCTTTTCCTTCCCTTTCTTTTTCTTACACTGAAATTTCTACAGCTCAGAGTGTGGTGAAACCTTCTGCAGAAGGAAGGATACGGTTACTGAATTTAAAGCAAAATACATTAAGGATGCAAGACCAAATTGACATTTAAGTTTATTGGGTTCAGTATGTAAAGAATCTTGATTTTGTTTGGGAGGGCTGCCCTCTCCCAAGTGACTAAATGGTAGTGTGAGTTGTCTAAGCCAGGTATAATTTACATGTTGCCCTTGACAATTACTCTGTTAGGCAGGAGCATATGACATGTGAGAATATTGCTGGTGAGCAACGGTAAAATGTTTTCTCTCTGATAAATACAGATATGGAGGATGAGATACCCGCTTTTTTTCTGGACTTGGTTGTGTCATTGTGGGATGCCTCTTTGGTGGGCATCTTGCCGACATAAGAAAATTTAGCTGAGACGAGCTGGGGGAGAGGCTGAGTTGGGTAGAGCAAAGAGATGGGCAGCCGAGCACCTACTCAGTACTTGAGAATCCTCATATGGGGTGATGAAATATCCCTATCATTTTGACCACTCAAGTCAGATTTTATTACTTGCAGCCAAAGCCATCCTAACTACTAAAGTGCTGTTTGCTGGAGTAGGCTGAAAGACATTACAGATAGTTTTCTTTCCATACTGCCATGCTTCCAATATGCTCTTCTGTGAGTTATGTCATTAAGGCTGCTGTTGACTATAAATCTGCTTTCTGGAGGGTGTAACACATTCACGATTTATCTCTGTATTTAATAAAACTCATGTGTCACCAAGTTCCTGAGAACATAGCAAATGAAATAGCAAGGTTTGATGGTGAAAAAGGAGCTAGGAAAGAGGGGGAATGGGATAATGCCAGGAAGAGCAGTTTGAGAGGATGGGTTTCAGAATGAGTGCCTACGAGCAGAGTGGTGACAGTACCACAGACGCAGTGGGGAGACATGCAGAAGAAGGGGCAGGGGCCAGGGTGGGCATCAGAGGCAAATATGACTTATCCCAAATGTGAGTTTGACAATCCAGGACTGCCCAAAAAGGCATTGTTCTGATCTGGGACACAGAAAACTGCATGGTTTCTCATTTAAATTTGGGGATTCTGTGATTCCTGCATCTCCCACTGTATAGATGCTATCAAGTTTTACCTGTCACAGTTTTTCTGGTTGGCTGAAGAAACTCAGCCTCTGTGACATAATGGGATTTAATCCTATGGCAAAATATTTATTCCTAACAAGTAGACTCTGGGTCTAATGACTCTGGCATATACAATTTGATTTGGGTTTGATAAAACGTATTGATTTCAGGTCTGGAAAAGAACATTCTCTTCTCTCCTTTTTTCCCTCCCTCCAGCTACCCACCATCCTCTTAAAAAAAAATAGATTCTTTTCTCCTTTGTGTTTCAGAGTAAAGTTGTATTTTTTTCTCCTGATGGCCATAGAATGAAAAAAAAACAAAGAAATATATTCTGTAGAAGCTGAGGACATGTGTAGCTTCTGCAGTCATACTACGTCTCATTTTCTAAACAGAATCTTCGAAACTCTCCGCTTAGATGCTGATGTGCTCCCCCCAGGAGCTGCCCACATGAGCAGAGCATATGTTCTGCTAATGTGCAAGAAAACTTGAGAGAAACCATTGAAGCCTGCTCTCTTCTGGGAGCAGAGAATCTTTCCCATCAATTCTCCGATGATCCACCCGTGTCCTCCTGGCACCTCCCTTCTGGGTCCTGCCAAGCATTAGCTCCTGGCTGCATTTCATCTCTGCCTATTTGCTCATAAGAGGCTAATCTCATGGATTCCATTTGCTACTTTTAGAAACAGGAGGAGGAGGTGAATCAAGAGAGGAAGTTGTTTTGGAGATCTCCTTAAGGCAATTTCAATAATCAATGACTACAGGGCTGAGTTTCACATCCTAATTATAAATGACTACTTGAGTGGATGGGCTCCTCTTCAAGGCTCTTGGAGTTATGGTTTGCGCTTAGCTTGGTACTATTTCAAAAATGTGCCTTAGGGCTTCCCTGGTGGCGCAGTGGTTGAGAGTCCGCCTGCCGGTGCAGGGGACACGGGTTCGTGCCCCGGTCCGGGAGGATCCCACGTGCCGCAGAGCTGCTGGGCCCGTGAGCCGTGGCCGCTGAGCCTGCGCGTCCGGAGCCTGTGCTCCGCAACCGGAGAGGCCACAACAGTGAGAGGCCCGCGTACCGCAAAAAGAAAAAAAAAAAATTGCGCCTTAGCTTTATTATGCAGCCCATGGAGCGACCACTATAATTAAGGTGCCAAACAGCCCCCCTCACGTTTATCACCCTCTCTTTTCAATTACTGCAAAGTTTCTGAAAAAGTCAGCTTAGTGCCTTCAATTTCCTCCTTGATCCTGGCAAATGAGGCCAGAGTAAACAGATGGTGCTGCCACTATCCTCCTGCAGACAAGCAGCCTCAGATGCTGTTGAACTAGAATAAAAAACCGCTGGGATTATAGAGCTTGGGGGTCCATGCCATAGGCATCTTTACTCCGCAAATCAGAATCACAGGTCTTCTGATCTGAGCAATGGGATTATCTGAGCTCTGTGAGATAGTGCGCAGGGTAAGAAGTAACATAAAGGACATCAGCAGAGGAATTCAAAATTTTAATAAATAATTACACATTTGTTAAGGTGAAAATTAGTTAATCTGGCACTCTATCAGCTTGAACCCTCAATTAAGTAGCAATTTTGCCCAATTATAGTAAAACATAATTAGTGCCTATAAGGAGGGCCCTGAGACCTTACTGTTATTGGAATGCCTTCTGAATCACCCAAGAGGGACACTGCTGTGTCGGCACAGTCAGTGTTATGGCCACCACCGACTGTGTCAGCACAGTCAGTGTTACATTTATTATATATTACCTTTTTAAAAGTATGGAACTCAGTCCTACAATGGTAATTGACAATCGTATGAAACTCACTCTTGTACCTTCTATTGGGATGTTGCTGAAAGTACTGTGTGCACCTCGTCAGTTTCATCTCGTGAACCAATTTTAGATCTTGCTGATTGACTCTTGATTTGTGAAACCATCTTGTTTCCTGCTTTGCTTTGGCCTCTTGGAAGCTCAATGTCTACAGGCACTGAATGCATGGGATAGGATGCTAATCTTATTGCTCCATTTTATTTTCTCATCTAGTTTTCCTTATTCCCTTGTTCTCTCAATCATTTACTTTATCCTTTTTTATACGTGTTTTGGTAAACTCTCTCACCTTGTCTGTAGCATGATTGGAAATGTAAATACTGTGTTTCCTTCCCAGAGACATGCTATTTTGTGAATCAAAATAAGATCACCTAATTTTAAGCAGTGAATGTCTGCTAAGAGTTAGATTTATAAGAACTATGAAATGAAACTCTTAGTTCCTTCATGCAATTTTATGAATAGATAGCCATCCACTTTTTCTAGGTTTATGTCTCTAAAACATGAAAACAACTTAAAAGTCTTGAATGTCCCACATTCTGACCCACAAAGCTGGGATATTCAAATAGTTTTTCTATGACTTCTGTTACCTAGTACAGACCATTATGTGGCCTTAAGTCACAGCAATCTGATTCCAACACATAGTCTGATTTTTTTGTAATGCATTGTAAGATACTATATACCGAACAGAGTAAATTATGCAGCTACTTAAACCTTGAATGTCCTGTCTTAGTCGCAGTCTCATTATCCACTTTTAATGGAGCATTATACAGCATTAATACTCATTTTTCAAGTCTGTACCCTTTCTGCAAAATGTGTTTACACAAAAGGCTGAGGAAGAATTTTTTTTTCCTATTTAAATTGATGATGAACAAGTGGGTCACATACTTTCAGTGATGTGTTTTGGGGCAAGAGAAAATGAGAACAGTGTGAGAATAACAGGGGTGTTTGGGTGAAAGCTGGAGCCATCCTACTTTCCCATGTCTCCTAGGAATGGTTATCCCAACTCCATTAGTACAGAATGAGAGGCCATTTGGGTAAATACAGTCACATAAATATATCATTAGGCAGTTTTGTAAAATTCACATTATTTACTCAAGCAAATACGTAATTAGAACATTTTTTAAAACACAGATGATATACCAAAGAGACTCAAACTGTTCCTTTGGAGCATTTAAGCCTATTGGGTAAAACTGTAATTAGGCCATTAAATAAACCCAAATCATATTATTTATTAAAAGGTGCTTTGCTGATCTGATAAGCATTTTCTTGGCTCTTTTAAGGCATTTTAATAATTGATTATTGTAAACCCCTCGGCTATCCCTTGCCCTTCATTCATTCCTTTCTGATTTGCTTCTCGTTTTATTTTATGATGATGGTTATAGATTTAGATTTCCCTGTGGGTAGTGTGTGCAAAAATGCCTGATCTAGCACTGCCACCCTCCACCCCTGCACAGTCCTTCAAAGATAGGAGGATGAAAAAGCAGCTCACTGTTTTTTTAACTATATCCTCTTTGAATTTTTTTTAGGGGAAGTAGTTAGTAGTAACTGTCCTTTTATTTTTTCCTTGTTGTTACACATAGACTTGATAAGATCAAATTTCTTTCAACTTCTAAAACGCTGAGATTGTGTGAACTTCTGGAAATGGGTTTGTTCTGAACCAAGTCAGATTCCCTTTTTGGGCCATTTTTGTGACCAAAGCATGTATCTGGTAAAATGTTTAATTCAATGTAGTCTTCTGTTTGTGGTCCTGAAAAGGAGTGCTGACCCATATAGAAATCAAGGCTTAATCCCATCTCTGGTTTATGTAGAGCAGTATTCACTTACGGTCTTCCAAGGAACACAGGTCCCAAAGGATTTTAAGTGGATATGAGAAAAAGGTAACCTATTTTTGGCTTGCCTTGCTCCATTCTAGTCTCCACATTATAGCTAGTGTTTTGGGGGGGGGGGGTCTTGCTGCTTCTTTCTAAAAATGCAATCTGATCAGTTTCTTAAAAGCTGAAAGTCCTTTTTTGCTCAGAGCCATTGCTTTTGCTCTACCCTTTGTTTGGAGCCCTGCCTGTCTGGCCTCTCCTTTGCCTAGGCAACTCAAAGGCTTGGTGCAGGGTGGAGTTAAGAACGCCGAAGTGCGACCCAGACTGTCTAGGTTTGAATCCAGCTCCCCTTCTAATTAGCTGAGCAAACTTGGCAAGTCATACACCTTCCTTGCTCCTCAGTTTCCTTATTTACCTCCCTCTTAACATCAGCGGGAATCGCTATACCTAAAGCACGTACATAGTGATCACCATTATTTAGGGTTTTTGTATCTGGGAAACCTTCCTTAACCCTCTGCATCTTGGTTCTCCCTGGAACCTCTCCTGTTTTAACCCCTGCCACACATGGCATTGCACTTACTTATTGATTACCTTTCCTCTTACGCTAAACACTACATGAGCAAAGAGATAAAGTCCATCTTTTTTAATGTTCTATCTACAACACCTAGCACACTGCTGGCTCCAGAAACACCTACATTGTTCCAGGTGCTGTACTAGGTGCCACTGATACACTAGTAAACAGAAAAGACATTGCTCACCCTCATGTAGCTCTCAGTCTAATAGGAAGATATTGAGCCAACAGTTATGCTGAAAATAGAAAAATGCAATCAGACAAATGCTATAAAGTATAGGTATGTAGTTTCATAGGATTCTAAAATAGGGGCATTTTGTCTCATCTGGGAATTGAAGTAAGCATCTCTAAAGAAGTGATGCTCAGATAAAATCTGAAGGTTGAGTGGTTACTAAGTAGAAGAGGGAGAGAGAAAAACATGTTCTAGGTAGAACAAATAGCTTGTGCCAGTATCCTAGGTATGAAACCAGCAGGTGTGATAAACTGTAAAAGGCCCATGTCTTCCAAGTGGAGACATTGAGGAAAAGAGAAATGCTAGATAAAGCTGAAGAGATAGACAAGGACCATGCATGGAAGGCACTGAAGCTCTTTGTGCTTCAGTTTCCTCACCTGTAAAATGCACATGGTAATAGTTATGTGAGAGTTAATGCATGTAAAGTACTTAGTAGACTGTCTAGCAGTTAGTAAAAGCAATTTAAAACTTAGTGATTTTGATGATGATTAGAACATCAGGAAGGACATTATTTCTTTGTACTGTAACAAGGAATGAAATAACTAGTTTCTGTCAGAATATATACTGAGGAGAAGAAAATGGGGTCTACTTGGTAGCAAAGATGAAGAAAGCACAAACTGGAAGTATGCCCCATTCTCTGCATGTTTCAATATCTGCTTTTCAAAACAAATGTTTATGGAGTCTTTTCAAAGAGTCTTGTGCCAGCTTGACTGTGTGTGTGTGTGTGTGTGTGTGTGTGTGTGTGTGTTGGACATCTATTCAGATGCACATCTGGGTTAGGCATCTTACATTTCACAAAAGGAACTGGCCTTATCTTCCATTCATTTGATTACTGAAGCCTGCACACTTATCCTTCATATGTAACCCTTGGTTTTGCCAGGGTATGTTTGTTTGTTTGTTTTGTTTTCTGCGGTACGCGGGCCTCTCACTGCTGTGGCCTCTCCCGTTGCGGAGCACAGGCTCCGGACGCGCAGGCTCAGCGGCCATGGCTCACGGGCCCAGCCGCTCCGCGGCACGTGGGATCTTCCCAGACCGGGGCACGAACCCGTGTCCCCTGCATCGGCAGGCGGACTCTCAACCACTGCGCCACCAGGGAAGCCCTGCCAGGGTATGTTAATTGTGTGTTCAACTTTTATCAAAATCTTTGTTAAAAACAAAGTGACCAGCATTCTTGGAGAATTACATTAAAGATAATCAGTTTGATGTTTCCTCCAAGTTATTTAACCTTTACCCCTAGATCATCAAGCTATGAAACGGGTAGGTTTATAACCCATTATGGTGACCTTGTGAAATTACTTCTTAACTGCTCTGTGTACTGGGCGCACGGTGTGCCTCCAGGCATAGGCTACAAGAAGGAACTCTGTGAAAGTCACTCTTAGGGGTTCCCATGGAGCTTTTTATCTCAGGTTTTTTCATAAACAACTGACATATTATTAGTGGTAAATGTTCTGATTTTTGGATCTAATTATGTTTCTCATTTTATCCTGGCTGGTTGTTAGTATGTCTGTAACCGAATTAGCAAGCCCGTACTATGTGTTAGATGTCTTCTCCTTACCCCTCTTTCCTGCACGCGGCTTTGGACTCTAGGACCTGACCCATATGGACTGTATTCAGGAGACTCTCTGTCCTTGGGCTTCCATTAGACTTGGCCCATGTGAGGTACCAACAAAGAGATCTAAAGCTGGGAAGAGAGAGAGACTAGGTACTTATTCCATGCACTCTGCAGGTTTGGACACTGCAGGTTAGCTACTTCCCTTCGTAAGTCCACAGCTCCTATCAGGTGGCCTTTCCTTAGAGTTCTTTCTCTGGGTTCTAGTAAACCAACCACTCCTGTCCTTACGCTTCAGGTCTAGAGTAGTAAAAACTGGTGGAGTTGATTCTGTTATCTTCCCAGAGGCACTCTACTACCCACTTTTTCCATTTCTTAAACCTTTTCAACACCTTTGCGAACATTCCCTTTACCAAACTGTCCTTAATGGATTCCATTTGAATGTCCCATCAGATTTCTGCTGAGACCCTGACTGATAGACTCTTGTAGCTGTGCCAGGCACTGACTAACCGCCTTTTATTTTTACTCTGCTCTTTTATTTATGGATTTATCTTTTATTCCTTCGAATTATAAATACCTCTGTTCTATAAAACACCTCAAAATATTCTTTTGCAGAGAGTCAAGGTGTAAATAAACAAATGCATATGCAAATAAATGTGCTGGGTGCTCTGCTATATGCTGGGAATGAAGACAATTAAGTCCTAGTCCTTGGGGAGATGACAGGCTGTGGGGAAGACGTTCAAGGAAGCAAATAATCACAATGCATTGTGATGAGTTAGAAAGAGGATGTAGACAAACTCCTGTGCGGACCTGAGTGATGGAGTTCCTTACTGTGCTTGGAGGTGGATGGTCAGTGGGACCAGAAGTGAAGAGGACTACGGTGGTCGCAGAAGGGGGGGCTATTAAAGTCAGGTGGTGACAGGCACTTTATGTAGAGGGCTAGTCCTCTCTCTCCCTGAAACAGCCATGATCTTGCTTGGTGTGTTGAGGTTCCCATTTATTTCCTTTGGGATTGATCATTTATTATTTTAAAAATCTTTTAATTTTCAAGTCTTGATTTAGGGGAAAAAAACTTGGAAAATCCAGAATACCTTATTATTGTCCAAAGATGTATGTTTAACTCAAATGCAGCGAATGAACCTTGCCAAAGATGCCTAATTCCTTTCCCCTTTCATGTACTACAAGGCTTACGTAAATCAGGTGCCCACTTCTTCAAAAATGTTTTTAAAACGTCAAGATAGGTTATTACTGGGAACATAAGCAGCAGGTAAGTAATGTCTAAGTAGTAGAATACACACACTGTGGTTTCTGTAAGAGGTGAAAATTGTAACTGTTTAAAAAGGAAATTGCGATTTACTATCTGATCTTAGAATAAGCTGAAGAATGGTCCATCAAGAGCCTGCGGCAAACACACTGTGTCCTTCTATGTGTACTAGAGAAGGCTATTTATTATCTGTCATATTTGTTTTAAAGAAAAAGCCTAAGCGATCAAAATCTCTGAATTGTTTAATTTTGGATTAATCAGAAGATGAAACATGGGCTCTTAGTCTTTCATCAGACTTCAAAATGAGTCCCGACCTAGTCTGCTAACTTAAAAATAAAACCGAATGCACACCTTCCCTGCCGTGTGAAAAGGTTTGGCTAGCAGGCCTCCTGGACTTTTTTGTCTGTTGGGTTTTTAATGAGGACCAAAGTCTAGGTTCTGGAACATTGTGAATTTTGATTACAGTGGGGTTCCAGCCTGGTTGGAAGGGGGGAAATGTCAGAAACCTCGTGAGCTAACCAGCCAGCTTCTAGATGAAAGGCTTTGGAGAGGCTTCTCAAATGCTGCTCACCTCTTGGTTTTTATCCAGACCCAAACTCTGAACCCACAGAGGTTCAGTAAGCAAAGAATCCCAGCCAATCATTAGCTTTATAAAATGCCAATCCCTCTTTCAGCAAACAATTATAAGGCATAATTGCTAGTAGAGAAAATCAATTGACCTTCATAGATTTTTAATTGCCCATTTTATTTTGCTTCCTCATAAGTATCAAGTGCTGACATTGGATTTAGTACAATATTGTGTATCTGTTAAAATCCTGACATACGGCAAGTGAGGAGGAGCCTTGATGGTCTCCCCTGATCAAAGTGCCCTTTGACAGCACTGATCTCCAGGGAAAGCATGCTTCAAGAGTACACTGAAGCTAGAGAGTACTTAGTTTCTTAGCTTCTCTCTAGAGACTTCTATATGGAGTGCGCCAATTAGTGACCTGATGGGTGGTTTGTATGTGTTGATAGACACCAAGACATAAGGATCATTCCAGGCGGTGATCACTGAGCCACTTAACTGTAAGATGTCTGTAATTAAGTTAACCCTTATCCAATTTAGAGTAAATAAGCCTCGGTCAAAATAAACCACCAGATATCATTGTTGAGATCATGTGCGTTCATGTTGTTGTGCTAGGACTGTGGATCGCAAACACTTCAACTTTCCAACCCATGTGGAGATAGGTAGGTTCTGTGGGCCACCCAGCAGTTTGGTTCTACTTACCCCTGATAAGGTGAGGAGATGGGGGTATGCCGGGGAGCATGTGTGTGTACACGCGTGTGTGTGTGTGTGTGTGTGTGTGTGTGTGTGTGTGGAGGTGGGGCAGGGAGTAGTCATTCTTTGTTAGAAGGTGAATGATATAGCGTTACATGGGATAAACTGGATTGGTAGCTAGCTTTTATTAAATATAAATTGGCCATTTATTGTTCCTTCATTCTTTGAATGTTTATTGAGTCCTTAAGCCCTGTGCCAGAATTCCATGATAAGGGTTAGTTCTTGTTGTCATGTAAATGCCCTGATCGTTAAGCACAAAGCGCTAGGGACGCTCACATGAGGAACATCTAAGATCAGAGGAAGGGAAGCTTCCTTTGAGAAGGTGACACTTGAGCCAAATCTTGAAGACAAGGGGGACCATCGAAGAGAAAGAAGTATATCATAGGAAGAGAGAGCTGCATTACAAATGGCAAAGAGACAAGAGAGAACTGACATATCTGGGGAGCAAATTTTCTAAAGCAGATACCATCGATGTTAAAACTTTACACCTGGATCTACAGACATACCTAGTATATATAAATTCCGTAGATAAGCCTCACCATCACGGTATTGTTAAGTGATGGAGTCTGTATGTCCAAATACATTTCAAGTAGGAGAGAAATCACTGTCTTTTTCTAGTAATAGCATCCCCTATTTTTGTTTGAAAAATCACCCTCACTCCACTCTCAGTGTAGTTCAAATGAGGTTGACTCATCGCTGTAAGTCTGACCCACAGGAATCTGGTATGCCCGGGCCAACTACACTTGTGTTCAGAGTGATCAAGGCAGAGAGGGTTAATGGGGAAGACTGGGGAGTGATGAGGCTGGAGCAGTGAGCTGAGGCCAGACCATGAATGATCCTGTAGGCTGGGGTCACAGGTTTGGACTTTTATTATCTGAGGTCAATTGGTAATTGTGGGATTTTAAATAGGGGACTGACAAAATTCAGCTGACTTCTTAGATAAAACTTAAGAGGGGGTAGGAACTGATTGAAATGTAGCAAGAGGTCCTCCCAATAGGGCAGGTGAAAATGAAAAAAGCCTGGACTAAAACAATGACAATGCAAAAATCAGATGATTGTGGATTTGGAGGATATCAAGGGGATGGAAACCACAAAACAGTATTAGATTAATGAGTTTGCAAATTCTTTGGACATCTAAGTGGAGATGTCTAGTCAGATAACTGGATATAAATATATAGACTTAAGCTAAGATAAATGCACTTAAGGTATAAATTCCAAATTTGTCAGCAGTAAAGTTCATGTCCATGATGGCAATGTGTTGGGGGTGGAGGATAATTATTGTAACAATTGGCAATTTACAAAGTCAAGTCACAGTTACCCCTCAGTGGAGGGCCCATGGGAGTGGTGTTTGATTAAATCAGATGTCACAGTGATGCCATCAAAAAAGCCCTTGGCTAAAACTCTAGTTTGGGGGACTTATTTCCAACGAACTATTATCTTTTTTTAAAAAAACATTTACAAAGCTGCTTAGCTTCTGAGATTTTTAGTTTCCTCGATTCAGAAATAAGGAAATTGGTAAGGGTACTACCTGCCAACCAACTAAAATAATCTTCATGAATTGTGTATCTTATTATTATAATAAATCAAACCCCTGCCAATATAGAAGAAAGTTCTGTAAAGAATACACTTAACTAAATATTTTCAGGAGAGGTGGGGTGTAGGAAAGAAAGGGGTGAGTTAAACTGTTCGTAATCTCCTTCAACTTCAATTATGCTTCTCCATCCCAAACTCAATTGTCCGTAAATATTGGTAGTCACAGTTGGGTCTGAAGGTGAATTTGGCTCACAGATAGATATGTTTTCTTTAGTTTGCATAGTGCTTTGTTTTTTTAATTGAAATTGCTGCATCTTTGGAAAATCAAGTTTTATGTGAAATTCTAGTTTTCGCATAAAATAAAAAATAGAAGATTTGGAACACTGGTTCATGTGTTTTCTGTGGTTATCCTAACTGGGAACTGGATGGAGGTTGCCCCCTCTTTAGTTCACCGCAGTTCCTACCATTCCCTCTTTCCTTATACATGGGGATACGTTCTGTCATATCCCTGGCTTAGTTGCATAGGTTTGATTATGACCCTGGATTACCCAAATTCCCAAGCAATGATTGCAAAAAGACAGCAAAACATAAATTCAGAAATAGGAATAAAGTATAAAGTGAACTGTATTTTCATCATTCCTTTTACCCTGCTTTCTTCAAAGCAGTGATTTTTACTTGCATTGAAATGCATTTTAAATAGGGATAAAGATGCTAATTGTAAAATGTGATACAGTTCAGTTTCAGCTCTAGCCCCTGAAGACTTGAATATGCTTTTTAGAAAAATACAAAATGCTGTTCCTATGAAACTTTGTTTTCACACTTTGGTATCTATGATGACATCTTTTCAGGGAATCCATAGGAGCTTTGAGGACTGGAAAGTTTTATGTTTTAATTTTCAAAATGACTTTAAAAATTAATACTAACTTAACCTGGCCTACTTGGATGGCCAGTTTTTTAACTTTCCACTTGACATGTGACCAAATTTGCAATTGTCTTTGCAATTGCATTGTTGTGAGTGATGGCCAGAAGAGGGAGCATTTTATTTTTGGTACTGCATTTTTGTAACTTAAGTGCTCAGGTGACCACTGAGCACTTGTGCTTTAGTTAATCCATGTTACTTCCCACCACCCCTCTTTTAAATGGTGGCTGTTTATTTCTCAGTTTTGAGAACTACTGAAAAACATTTTGGAGTTGGCATACTGAAATTTGTTTGAGATCTATCTATTGAAGGGAGTGCTGTGAGGATTGACCAAGAGGGCACATTTAAAGTCATAATGTAACAAGATATGCATATTTTCTATTTTCTTAAAATGAAGGGTGGAGGAAAGATACTTACTGGGCACTGAGCGTACATGCCCGGCTATATGGCAGGAACTTTGCATACCTTACATTGTTTAATCCACAAACCTTATGAGAAGTTATTAACCCTATTTTGATGAGGAGGAGTGAAGGATCAGAGAGTTTAAGTGCCTTGCACAGTATCACACTTTTAGGACTAAAATCCAGCCTCTTGGACCTGAAGGACAAGGGCTATTTGTCATATGGGTGTGATATACAGAAGACAGCTAGGGAAGGGAAGGAAAATGTCTCTTAAACAAGCAAATATTAAATTAGCTTTGCCATATTGTCTAATTCTTTGTAACTTAAATAATACCTGTTTTTCAAAGAACTATATTTGCTCATTGCTGTAATCAGCAATGAAAACCTATACTGTCCCATATCAGCAGGGTCTGCATATTTCCCTACAGCTGATTTCTGAGATGCTTTACTTGGAATGTTGTTACTTATTTATTTTACATTGTTAATTTTTAGAGATATTATATAAAAAGGTTACCAAAACCTCAGTTTTTTGATGGTTAATTTTTAAATGGAAGTATAGTTGATTTATAATATGTTTCAGATGTACAGCATAGTGATCCAGTATTTCTATACATTACATTCCATTAAAATTATTACAAAATAATGGCTATAATTCCCTGTGCTGTACAGTATATCCTTGTTGCTTATCTATTTTATATACAGTAGTTTATATCACTTAATTCCATATTTCTATCTTGCCCCTCCTCCCTTTCCTCTCCCCACTGGTAACCACTAGTTTGTTTTCTATATCTGTAAGTCTGTTTCTCTTTTGCATATACATTCGTTTTATTTTTTAGATTACACATACACGTGATATCACACAGTATTTGGTTTTTTTCTGTCTGACTTATTTCATAAAGCATAATATTCTCTAGATCTAGACACATTGCTGCAAATGACAGAATTTCATTTTTCTTTATGGCTGCGTGATAATCCATTGTGTGTATATACCATATCTCCTTTATCCATTCATCTGTTAATGGACACTTGGGTTGCTTCTATACCTTGGTCATTATAAATAGTGCTGCTATGAACACTGAGGTGCATGTATCTTTTTGAATTAGTGTTTTTATTTTTTTTTTTCCGGTTATATACCCAGGAGTGGAAATGCTGGGTCATATGGTAGTACTTTTTTAAATTTTTTGAGGAACCTCCATACCGTTTTCCATAGTAGCTGTACCAATTTACATTGCCACCAACAGTATACACAGGTGTCCTTTTCTCCACATCCTCGCCAATATTTGTTATTAATAGACTTTTTTGATGATATCCACTCTGGCAGGTGTGATGTGATAATCTCACTGTTTTGATTTCCATTTCTCTAACAGTTAGCAATGTTGGGCATCTTCTCATGTGCTTGTTAACCACCTGTATGTCCACTTTGGAAAAATGTCTATGCAAGTATTCTGTCCGTTTTTTGATTGGGTTGTTTGGTTTTTTGATACTGAGTTTTATGAGCTGTTTATATATTTTGGATATTAACCCCTTGTTGATCATATCACTTGCAAATATTTTCTGCCATTCTGTCAGTTTTCTTTTCATTTTGTTAATGGTTTTCTTTGCTGTGCAAAAGGTTTTAAGTTTAATTAAGTCCCATTTGTTTATTTTTGCTTTTATTTCTTTAGCCTTAACAGACAGAACAAAAAACAATTGCTATGATTTTTGTAAAAGAATGTTCTGCCTATATTCTCTTCTAGGAGTTTTATTGTTTCAGGTCTACATTTAGGTTTTTAATCCATTTTGAGTTTATTTTTGTATACAATGTGAGTAAATGGTTCTAATCTCATTGTTTTACATGTAGCTGCCCAGTTTTCCCAATAAGTTTTCTTATTGAAGAGACTGTCTTCTCTCCATTGTATATTCTTGCCAACTTTGTTATAGATTAATTCAACATAAGTGTGTGGGTTTAGTTCTTGGCTCTCTATTCTGTTTCACTGATTTGTGTGTCAGTTTTTATGCCAGTACCATGCTGTTTTTCTTACTGTAACTTTGTAGTATAGTTTGAAGTCTGGGAGGGTGATACTTCCAGCTTTGTTCTTTTTTCTCAAGATTGCTTTGGCAATTCAGGGTGTTCCATGGTTCCATGAGAATTTCAGAATTATTTGTTCTAGTTCTGTGACAAATGTCATTGGTATTTTGATAGGGATTGATTGTATTAAGTCTATAGATTGCTTTGAGTAGTATGGGCATTTTAACAAATATTCTTTCAATCAAAGAGCACAAGATATATTTCCATTTCTTTGTATCATCTTCAATTTGCTTCATCACTGTTTTATACTTTTCAGAGTATAGGTCTTTCACCTCTTAGGTCAAGTTTGTTCCTAGGTGTTTTCTTCTTTTTGATGTGATTTTTAAACAGGCTTGGCTTTTTACTTTCTCTTTCTGATAGTTCATTACTAGTGTATAGAAAAGCAACAGGTTTCTCTATATTAATCTTGAATCCTGCAAATTAGTTGAGTTCATTTATTCTAATAGTTTTTTGGTGGAGACTTAAGGGTTTTCTATATAAAATACCATGTCATCTGCAAATAGTGACAGTTTTACTTCTTCCCTTCTGGTTTGTTTTTTTTTTTTAACTTTTACTGAGATATAATTCATATACCATACAATTAGCCCATTTAAAGTATACAATTCAATAGTTTATAGAATATTCACAGATATATGCAACATCCTACAGTCAATTTTAGAACATTTTCATCACCTCATAAAGAAATCCTACCTCCTTTAGAATCACCCCACATACGACCCTTTTCTTTGCTTTTTTTTTTAGAACATCTTTATTGGAGTATATAATTGCTTTACAATGATGCATTAGTCTTTGCTTTATAACAAAGTAAATCAGCTATACATATACATATATCCCCATATCTCCTCCCTCTTGAGTCTCCCTCCCACCCTCCCTTTCCCACCCCTCTAGGTGGTCACAAAGCACCGAGCTGATCTCCCTGTGCTATGCGGCTGCTTCCCACGAGCTATCTGTTTTACATTTGGTAGTGTATATATATCCATGTCACCACTCTCGCAATTCGTCCCAGCTTACCTTTCCCCCTCCCCATGTCCTCAAGTCCATTCTCTACGTCTGCGTCTTTATTCCTGTCCTGCCGCTAGGTTCTTCAGAACCTTTTTTTTTTTAATTTTAGATTCCGTATATATGTGTTAGCATACAGTATTTGTTGTTCTCTTTCTGACTTACTTCACTCTGTATGACAGACTCTAGGTCCATCCACCTCACTACAAATAACTCAATTTCGTTTCTTTTTATGGCTGAGTAATATTCCATTATATATATGTGCCACATCTTCTTTATCCATTCATCTGTCAATGGACACTTAGGTTGCTTCCATGTCCGGGCTATTGTAAATAGAGGTGCAATGAACATTGTGGTATATGCCTCTTTTTGAATGATGGTCTTCTCAGGGTATATGCCCAGTAGTGGGATTACTGGGTCATATGGTAGTTCCATTTTTAGTTTTTTAAGGAACCTCCATACTGTTCTCCATAGTGGTTGTATCAATTTACATTCCCACCAACAGTGCAAAAGGGTTGCATTTTTTCCACACCCTCTCCAGCATCTATTGCTTATAGTTTTTTTTTAATTAATTAATTTCTTATTTATTTTTGGCCATGTTGGTCTTCCTTGTTGCACGCGGGCTTTCTCTAGTTGCAGCAAGCAGGGGCTGCTCTTCGTTGCAATGCACGGGCCTCTCATTGAGGTGGCTTCCCTTGTTGTGGAGCACGGGCTTTAAGCGTGTGGGCTCAGTAGTTGTGGCTTGCGGACTCTAGAGAGCAGCCTCAGTAGTTGTGGCATGCTCCGCCACACGTGGCATCTTCCTGGACCAGAGCTTGAACCCATGTCCCCTGCACTGGCAGGCAGATTCTCAACCACAGCACCACCAGGGAGGCCCGTTTATAGATTTTTTGGTGATGGCCATTCTGACCAGGGTGAGTTGATACGATATTGTCGGTTTGATTTGCATTTCTCTAATGATTAGTGATGTTGAGCATCCTTTCATGTGTTTGTTGGCAATCTGTATATCTTCTTTGCAGAAATGTCTATTTAGGTCTTCTGCCCATTTTTGGATTGGGTTGTTTGTTTTTTTGATATTGAGCTGCATGAGCTGCCTGTGTATTTTGGAGATTAATCCTTTGTCAGTTGCTTCATTTGCAAATATTTTCTCCCATTCTGAGGGTTGTCTTTTTGTCTTGTTTATGGTTTCCTTTGCTGTGCAAAAGCTTTGAAGTTTCATTAGGTCCCATTTCTTTATTTTTGTTTTTATTTCCATTTCCCCAGGAAATGGGTCAAAAAGGATCTTGCTGTGATTTACCTTATACAGTGTTCTGCCTATGTTTTCCTCTAAGAGTTTTATAGTGTCTGGCCTTACATTTAGGACTTTAATCCATCTGGAGTTTATTTTTGTGTGTGGTGTGAGGGACTGTTATAATTTCATTCTTTTACATGTAGCTGTCCAGTTTTCCAAGCACCACTTGTTGAAGAGTCTGTCTTTTCTCCATTGTATATTCTTGCCTCCTTTATCAAAAGTAAGGTGACCGTATGTGTGTGGATTTATCTCTGGTCTTTCCTGTTCCATTGATCTATATTTCTGTTTTTGTGCCAGTACCATACTGTCTTGATTACTGTATCTTTGTAGTATAGTCTGAAGTCAGGGAGCCTGATTCCTCCACCTCCATTTTTCTCTCTGAAGATTGCTTTGGCTCTTCGGGTTCCCATACAAATTGTGAAATTTTTTGTTCTAGTTTTGTGAAAAATGCCATTGGTAGTTTGATAGGGATTGCATTGAATCTGCAGATTGCTTTGGGTAGTATAGTCATCTTCACAGTGTTGATTCTTCCAGTCCAAGAACATGGTATATCTCTCCAACCATTTGTATCATCTTTAATTTCTTTCATCAGTGTCATATAGTTTTCTGCATACAGGTCTTTTGTTTCCTTAGGTATTTTATTCTTTTTGTTGCAGTGGTAAATGGGAGTGTTTCCTCAATTTCTCTTTCTGATTTTTCATCTTTAGTGTATAGAAATGCAAGAGATTTCTGTGCATTAATTTTGTATCCTGCTGCTTTACTAAATTCATTGATTAGCTCTAGTAGTTTTCTGGCAGTGTCTTTAGGACTTTCTATGTATAGTATCATGTCATCTGCAGTGACAGTTTTACCTCTTTTCCGATTTGGATTCCTTTTGTTTCTCTGTCTTCTCTGATTGCTGTGGCAAAAACTTCCAAAACTATGTTGAATAATAGTGGTGAGATTGGGCAACCTTGTCTTATTCCTGATATTGGTGGAAATGGTTACATTTTTTCACCATTGACAACAATGTTGGCTGTGGGTTTGTCATATATGGCCTTTATTATGTTGAGGTAAGTTCCCTCTATGCCTACTTTCTGGAGGGTTTTTTATCATAAATGGGTGTTGAATTTTGTCAAAAGCTTTGTCTGCATCTATTGAGATGATCATGTGGTTTTGCTCCTTCATTTTGTTAATATGGTGTATCACATTGATTGATTCGTTTATATTGAAGAATCCTTGCATTCCTGAGGTAAACTCCACTTGATCATGGTGTATGATTCTTTTAATGTGCTGTTGCATTCTGATTGCTAGTATTTTGTTGACGATTTTTGCATCCATTTTTATTGGTGATATTGTTCTGTACTTTTCCTTCTCTGTGACATTTTTGTCTGGTTTTGGTATCAGGGTGATGGTAGACTCATAGTATGAGTTTGGGAGTGTTCCTCCCTCTGCTATATTTTGGAAGAGTTTGAGAAGATTAGGTGTAAGCTCTTCTCTAAATGTTTGATAGAAATCTCCTGTGAAGCCATCTGGTCCTGGGCTTTTTTTGTTGGAAGATATTTAATCACAGTCTCAGTTTCAGTGCTTGTGATTGGTCTGTTTATATTTTCTATTTCATCCTGGTTCAGACTTGGAAGGTTGTGCATTTCTAAGAATTTATCCGTTTCTTCCAGGTTGTCCATTTTATTGTCATAGAGTTGCTTGTAGTAATCTCTCATGATCTTTTGTATTTCTGCAGTATCAGTTGTTACTTCTCCTTTTTCATTTCTAATTGTATTGATTTGACTCTTCTCCCTTTTTTTTTTTTTTTTTTGTGGTACGCGGGCCTCTCACTGTTGTGGCCTTTCCTGTTGCGGAGCACAGGCTCCAGACGCGCAGGCTCAGGGGCCATGGCTCACGGGCCCAGCTGCTCCGCGGCATGTGGGATCTTCCCGGACCGGGGCACGAACCCGCGTCCCCTGCCTCAGCAGGCGGACTCTCAACCACTGCGCCACCAGGGAAGCCCTCCCTTTTTTTCTTGATGAGTCTGGCTAATGGTTTATCAATTTTGTTTATCTTCTCAAAGAACCAGATTTTAGTTTTATTGACCTTCGCTATCATTTCCTTCATTTCTTTTTCATTTATTTCTAATCTGATCTTTATGATTTCTTTCCTTCTGCTAACTTTGGGGTTTTTTTGTTCTTCTTTCTCTACTTTCTTTAGGTGTAAGGTTAGGTTATTTATTTGAGATGTTTCTTGTTTCTTAAGGTAAGGTTGTATTCCTATAAACTTCCCTCTTTGAACTGCTTTTGCTACATCCCATAGGTTTTGGGTCATCGTGTTTTCATTGTTATTTGTTTCTAGGTATTTGTTGATTTCCTCTTTGATTTCTTCAGTGATCTCTTGGTTATAAAGTAGTGTATTGTTTAGCCTCCATGTGCTGGTATTTTTTACAGACTTTTTTCCGTAATTTATATCTAGTCTGATAGCATTGTGGTCGGAAAAGATACTTGATACAATTTCAATTTTCTTAAATTTACCAAGGCTTGATGTGTGACCCAAGATATGATCTATCCTGGAGAATGTTCCATGAGCACTTGAGAAAAATGTGTATTCTGTTGTTTTTGGATGGAATGTCCTATAAATATCAATTAAGTCCATCTTGTTTAATGTATCATTTAAAGCTTGTGTTTCCTTATTTATTTTCATTTTGGATGATCTGTCCATCGGTGAAAGTGGGGTGTTAAAGCCCCTTACTATGATTGTGTTACTGTCAGTTTCCCCTTTTATGGCTGTTATTTTTTGCCTTATGTATTTAGGTGCTCCTATGTTGGGTGAATAGATATTTACAACTGTTATATCTTCTTCTTGGATCGATCCCACGATGATTATGTAGTGTCCTTCTTTGTCTCTTGTAATAGTCTTTGCTTTAAAGTCTATTTTTTCTGATATGAGAATTGCTACTCCAGGTTTCTTTTGATTTCCATTTGCATGGAATATCTTTTTCCATCCCCTCACTTTCAGTCTGTATGTGTCCCTGGGTCTGAAGTGGGTCTCTTGTAGACAGCATATATATGGCTCTTGTTTTTGTATCCATTCAGCCAATCTATGTCTTTTGGTTGGAGCATTTAATCCATTTACATTTAAGGTAAATATCGATATGTATGTCTCTATTACCATTTTCTTATTTGTTTTGGGTTTGTTATTGCAGGTCTTTTCTTTCTCTTGTGTTTCCTGCCAAGAGAAGTTCCTTTAGCATTTGTTGTAAAGCTGGTTTGATGGTGCTGAATTCTCTTAGCTTTTTCTTGTCTGTAAAGGTTTTAATTTCTCTGTCAAATCTGAATGAAATCCTTGCTGGGTAGAGTAGTCTTGGTTGTAGGTTCTTCTCCTTCATCACTTTAAATATGTCCTGGCAGTCCCTTCTGACTTGCAGAGTTTCTGCTGAAAGATCAGCTGTTAACCTTATGGGGGTTCCTTGTGTGTTATTTGTTGTTTTTCCCTTGCTGCTTTTAATATTTTTTCTTTGTATTTAATTTTTGATAGTTTGATTAATATGTGTCTTGGCACGTTTATCCTTGGATTTATCCATATTGGACTCTCTGTGCTTCTTGGACTTGACTATTTCCTTTCCCATATTAGGGAAGTTTTCAACTATAATCTCTTCAAATATTTTCTCAGTCCCTTTCTTTTTTTCTTCTTCTTCTGGGACCACTATAATTTGAATGTTGGTGCATTTAATGTTGTCCTAGAGGTCTCTGAAACTGTTCGCCATTCTTTTCATTCTTTTTTCTTTATTCTGGTCTGAAGTTGTTATCTCCACTATTTTACCTTCCAGGTCACTTATCCATTCTTCTGCTTCAGTTATTCTGCTATTGATTCCTTCTAGAGAATTTTTAATTTCATTTATTGTGTTGTTCGTCATTGTTTGTTTGCTCTTTATTTCTTCTAGTTCCTTGTTAAACGTTTCTTGTATTTTCTCCATTCTGTTTCCAAGATTTTGGATCATGTTTACCATCATTATTCTGAATTCTTTTTAGGTAGGCTGCCTATTTCCTCTTCATTTGTTAGGTCTGGTGGGTTTTTATCTTGCTCCTTCATGTGCTGTGTGTTTTTCTGTCTTCTCATTTTGCTTATCTTACTCTGTTTGGGGTCTCCTTTTTGCAGGCTGCAGGTTCGTATTTCCCATTGTTTTGGGGGTCTGTCCCCAGTGGCTAAGGTTGGTTCAGTGGGTTGTGTAGGCTTCCTGGTGCAGAAGACTAGTGCCTGTGTTCTGGTGGATGAGGCTGTATCTTGTCTTTCTGGTGGGCAGGTCCACATCTGGTGGTGTGTTTTGGGGTGTCTGTGGCCTTATTATGATTTTAGGCAGCCTCTCTGCTAATGGATGGGGTTGTGTTCCTGTCTTGCTAATTGTTTGGCATAGGGTGTCCAGCACTGTAGTTTGCTCTTCGTTGAGTGGAGCTGGGTGTTAGCGTTGAGAAGGAGATCTCTGGGAGATTTTCGCCGTTTGATATTATGTGGAGCTGGGAGGTCTCTTGTGGACCAGTGTCCTGAAGTTGGCTCTCCCACCTCAGAGGCACAGCCCTGACGCCTGGCTTGAGCACCAAGAGCCTGTCATTCACACGGCTCAGAATAAAAGGGAGAAAAGAAAGAAAGAAAGTAGAAGATAAAATAAAATAAAGTTATTAAAATAAAAAATTATTATTAAGAAAAAATTTTTTTTAGTAATTTAAAGAAACAAATGGACAGACAGAACCCTAGTACAAATGGTAAAAGCAAAGCTATACCGACAAAATCACACACAAAGCGTACACATGCACACTCACAAAAAGAGAAAAAGGGAAAAAACTATATATGTATCGTTGCTCCCAAAGTCTACCTCCTCAGTTTGGGATGATTCGTAGTCTATTAAGGTATTCCACAGATGCAGGGTACATCAAGTTGATTATGGAGATTTAATCCACTGCTCCTGAGGCTGCTGGGAGAGATTTCCCTTTCTCTTCTTTGTTCACACAGCTCCCGGGGTTCAGCTTTGGATTTTGACCCGGCTCTGCATGTAGGTCGCCTGAGGGAATCTGTTCTTCGCTCAGACAGGATGGGGTTAAAGGAGCAGCTGATTCGGGGGCTCTGGCTCACTCAGGCCGTGGGGAGGGAGGGGTACGGACAAGGGGTGAGCCTGTAGTGGCAGAGGCCATTGTGACTTTGCACCAGCCTGAGGCGCACTGTGTGTTTTCCCACAGAAGTTGTCCCTGGATCACTGGACCCTGGCAGTGGCGGGCTGCACAGGTTCCCGGGAGGGGCAGTGTGGATAGTGACCTGTGCTTGTACACAGGCTTCTTGGTGGCTGCAGCAGCAGCCTTAGCATCTCATGCCCGTCTCTGGGGTCTGCACTGATAGCCGCAGCTTGCGCCTGTCTCTGGAGCTCCTGTAAGGGGCGCTCTCAATCCCTTCTCCTCGCACACCAGGAAACAAAGAGGCCAGAAAAAGTCTCTTGCCTCTTAGGCAGGTCCATACTTTTTCCTGGACTCCCTCCTGGCTAGCTGTGGCGCACCAGCTCCCTTCAGACTGTGTTCATGCACCCAACCCCAGTCCTCTCCCTGGGACCCAACCTCTGAAGCCCTAGCCTCAGCTCTCAGCACCCACCCGTCCCGGAGAGGGAGCAGACAAGCCTCTTGGGCTGGTGAGTGCTGGTCGGCACTGATCCTCCGTGCGGGAATCTCTCTGCTTGCCCTCCGCACCCCTGTTGCTGCGCTCTCCTCTGTGGCTCTGAAGCTTCCCCTCCTTCCGCCACCTGCAGTCTCCACCTGTGAAGGGGCTTCCTAGTGTGTGGAAACTTTTCCTTCTTCACAGCTCCCTCCCACTGGTGCATGTCCAGTCCCTAGTGATTTGTCTCTGTTTTTTCTTTTTTTCTTTTGCCCTACCCATGTACGTAGGGAGTTTCTTGCCTTTTGGGAGGTCTGAGGTCTTCTGCCAGCATTCAGTAGGTGTTCTGCAGGAGTTGTTCCACATGTAGATGTATTTCTGATGTATTTGTAGGGAAGAAGGTGATCTCCACATCTTACTCTTCTGCCATCTTGAAGCTCCTCTGAGAGTTTTCTTTTTATTAGCAATTCAATTTCACTTCTAGTGATGGATCTATTCAAATTGTCTCTTTCTTCTTGATTCAGTCTTGGCAGGTTGTATGTTTCTAGAAATTTGTCCATTTCTTCTAGGTTGTCCAATTTGTTGGGATAGTTGTTCATATCATTCTCTTATGATGTTTTGTATCTCTGTGGTGTCATTTGTTATCCATTCTATATATAATGGTTTGCATCTGCTAATCCAAAACTCTCAATCTATCCCTCTCCCACCCCCCTTCCCCTTGGCAACCACAAGTCTGTTCTCCATGTCTGTGAGTCTGTTTCATAGATAAGTTTGTTTGTGTCATATTTTAGATTCTACACATAAGTGATATCATATGGTATTTATCTTCCTCTTTCTGAATTAGTTCACTTAGTGTGATAATCTCGAGGTCCAGATTTTTCTTATTTCTTGAGAAAGCCCTGTATTACTATAAACTTCCCTCTCAGAAATGCTTTTGCTGTACTCCATAGATTTTGGACTGTTGTGTTTTTATTTCCATTTGTCTCAAGGTATTTTCTGATTTCCTTCTTGATTTTTTCATTGACCCATTGGTTTTTTAGTAGCATATTATTTAGTCTCCACATGTTCATTCTTTTCCCATTTTTCTTTCTGTAATTGATTTCTTGTTTCATTCTGGTGTAAATTTGTTGAGACTTGTTTTGTGGCCTATCAAGTGATCTATCCTGGAGAATGTTCCATGTGCACTTAACAAGAATGTATATTCCGCTGTTTTTAGATGGAATGTCCTGTAGATATCTATTAAGTCCAACTGGTTTATTGCATCATTTAAGACCACTGTTGCCTTATTGATTTTTTGATTTGTCCATTAATGTTTAGGGGTGTTAAAGGTCTTTACAATTATTGTATTATTGTCAATTTCTCCCTTTATGACTGTTAGCATTTGCTTTATATATTTAGGTGCTCCTGTATTGGGTGCATATATGTTAACGAGTATAATATCTTCTTTTATTGATCCCTTTATCATTTATAATACCCTTCTTTGATTTTCATTATAGCCTTTGTTTTCAAGTGTATATTGTCTGATGGGATATTGCTGCTAGAGCAAACCCTCTCTCTTCCCTGCCTTGGGGGCAAGCCAACATGCACATGCTTCTCACAGGTGGAGTCCAGGCTTTGCCCAGCCCTCCTGTTAATCCCAGTGGTCCAGCCAGCCAAGTGGGCTCATCTTAGGACACCAGGACTGGGGTGCCCAATCTGTGCTCCTTACCACTCACTTCCCAGGGTCGGAGTCCACCTCTGTATTCTCCCTGTTCCTGAGTCCCCTCCCAGGGACACAGACCCTGACTCCAACTGCTTTTCTTCCCTTCCTCCCTGATTACATGTATGTCTTTATTACAGCTTTGGTTGTATAGAAGTCCTTCTGCCAATTTCCAGTTCATTTTCAGTGAGAATTGTTCCACATAGAGATGTATTTTTGATGTATTTGTCATGGGAGGTGAGCTCCATTTCCTCTTGCTCCACAATCTTGATTAACCTCCAAAACCTAAATATTTTTTATGCTTCTGAGAGAGCTTAAACTTTTCAAGGCTCAGCTGCATTTCAGTAAATTTGGTCTATTATCCTCACATCTTAAAATTCTGCAAATATTTAGGTAATTAACTTTTTTCCATTATAAGATTGCTGTTGTTCCCTAGATAGTATTTGTGATTGATTGTCATACAGTTTCCCAAACTTCAGGTTAATTTAATTTTGCTTAGAACTAAATAGGGGAATTATTTCTTTGAGAAAACTCTAGATGTAGATGTGAAAGGCAGTACTTATTCCTATTAATTATTATAATAAATTGATCAAAAAGAATATAACTTTATTAATTGCAAAACTCAGAGTTTTAGGATGAGGGTGACCGTGAACATGAGAAGCCCTCCAGAAGAATAATTGAAAATTTTATCAGTAGTCTGTGAATGTCCATACCCCTTCATCTATTTTTGACACATCTAGAACACTTAGTGGTCTTACATATGTGATAGCTTGTTTTGGATCAATTGCAACCATGCAAGTAGAAGGTTTAAAAACTGGCCTTCCAAATAGGCCAGGTTATGTTTGTACTAGTTTTTTAAAACATTTTGAAAAATAAACATGAAACTTTCCAGTCCTCAAAGGCTTTGGGGATTCCCTGAAAAGATATCATAGATGCCAGCTTCAAAAACAAAGTTTTGGAAGTAATTTTTGGAATTGATCATGTGACAACTATCCCCTTAGCTATGAGTTTTACCAGTGGGGATTTTTCTGAGCAAAGCACTTCCAGTAGAGAAGTGTAAACCAGTGTATCCTTCTTGGATCTGGCGTTTGGGAAAAGTACCCACTGCTAGAACATACAGAAAGTGAAAACTAGGCTAGTGTGGAGAGTTTGAGGGGTAGAAAGGAGGAAAATCTAAATGCTAAAGAAGACAAGATGGAACTGTAAAATTAGGAAAGGCATCATCAGAAGCTACCCACAAACTCTTTGGGTCTCATTTACCCCATAATTGCTTATGTGTATAACTGCATATGTGTATAATTTGCTCCCTAGAGCAAACAAAGCAAAATCAGGTGGGCATTTTCACCTCACATTCTACACGTTATGCTTTGTTCTGTTTTTATACATTGGATCAAATACCCTGGGAAAGTGTCTGAATAAGTAATTCTAGGTTTTCCCACGAGAGTTCTGAAGTGGAAGAGTGTATTGGAGAAAAGAAAGAGAAAATGCAGAGACTGTGCATCCCCATGTAAAGGGGGCATCAACATGAAGATTTCCCCAATTTTTGTAGGAGAAAATTAAGATGGTCCTGGGATTTATTATTAATAGTTACATGGGGACAGGTAAGAGTTAACATTTATTGAGCATCTTCTAGGTACCAGGCACTATTTTGAGCAATATGAACATAAAACAAAACAACTTGGGCCCTGTCCTCATTGAGGTATATTAGGAAAGAGAGGCAATGGCCAAGTAATTAGAAGTGTTTTGAGAGTTCCAGAAGCAAAGTACAGGGTACTAAGGAAATATATACAGAGTGAATTTAACCTAGTCTAGGAAGTCTGGGTAGTGTCACTAAGGACGGATGGGTGCTAATTCATCAAAGAAATGGAGTTGTGAGAAAGGGAACCTTCCAGGCAGTCATACCCACCACCTCCATGAAGGAGAAAGGTAATAAGAAACACAAATATTGGGTGGGCCAAATGTTCGTTTGTTTTTTTTCCATAAGATGGATCTAGTAGCACTTAGCTGTCTTTAACTTCATTTGAAACAATTTTATTAGATTGTGTGTGACAGCTGTCATATCAGTGGGCATTTAAAAAAAGACTGATCCAAATTGGTGAATTTTGTGTAGCCATTTTAATATTGAAGATGGGAAAAAAGCAACATTTTCAGCATATTATGCTTTATTATTTCAAAAAAGGTAAAAACACAACTGAAATGCACAAAAAGATTTGTGCAGTGTATGGGGAAGGTGCTGTGACTGACTGGACATGTCAAAAGTGGTTTGTGAAGTTTCGTGCTGGAGATTTCTCACTGGACGATGCTTCACGGTCGGGTAGACCAGTTGAAGTTGATAGCAATCAAATAAAAACAATAATTGAGAACAATCAACGTTATACCATGCAGGAGAGAGCCAACATACTCAAAATATCCAAATCAAGCATTGAAAATGATTTGCACCAGCTTGGTTATGTTAATCACTTTGAAGTTTGAGTTCAACGTAAGTTAAGGAAAAAAACCCTCTTGACCATATTTCCGCATGTGATTCTCTACTGAAACGTAATGAAAACATTTGTCTTTGAAACAAATTGTGATGGGTGATGAAAGGTGGATACTGTACAACAATGTGGAATGGAAGAGATCGTGGGGCAAGTGAAATGAACCACCACCAACCAAACCAAAGGCCGGTCTTCATCCAAAGACAGTGATGTTGTATATATGGTGGGATTAGAAGGGAGTACTCTGTTATGAGCTCCTTCTGGAAAACCAAATGATTAGTTCCATTAAGGACTGCTCTCAGTTAGACCAACTGAAAGTGGCACTCGATGAAAAGCATCCGGAATTAGTCAACAGAAAATGCATAATCTTCCATCAGGATAATGCAAGACCACATGTTTCTTTGATGACCAGGCAAAAACTGTTACGGCTTGGATGAGAAGTTCTGATTCATCTGCCATATTCACCAGACATTGCACCTTCAGATTTCCATTTATTTCGGTCTTTACAAAATTCTCTTAATGGAAAAATTGTCAATTCCCTGGAAGACTGTAAAAGGCACTTGGAAGAGTTCTTTGCTCAAAAAGATAAAAAGTTTTGGGAAGATAGAATTATGAAGTTGCCTGAAAAATGGTAGAAGGTAGTGGAACAAAAGGGTGAATATGTTGTTCAGTAAAATTATTGGTGAAAATAAAAAATGTATCTTTTACTTAAAAAACCGAAGGCATTTTTTGGCCCACTCAACATACGAATGCAAACTGTAAAAAACTATAATGAAAACCAATGAACACCATGATAGGAGGACCTATTTGATAAAGTGGTCTGAGAAGACCTCTTGGAGAAAGTGAAACTTGCAATGAAATCTGAAGAATGAGAAGGAACCAGCTATAAGAGCAGGGAGTAAGGTGATTCAGGTGGAGAAAACAGGACATGAGAAGGCCTTGATAGGAGACACTCCTTGGTAGATGTAAGGAACTGAAAGTAGGTCAGAGTCCCTGAGCATGCAGTGTTAGGAGAGTAACATGAGATGGAAATGAAAAGAAAGCAGGGCCAGGTTTAGCAGGCATGATAAACTCTATATAGCCAGAGTCATTGGGGAGTTTTTGACAGGTGGCTTGACAGCATGCATAGAGAATTCACAATAACTCTGGAAGATGAGGAAATTGAGGCTACGAAAAATTAAATAGATTTCTAAATGTTTTGTGCACTGTAAATGACAGAGTCAGCTTTTGAACCTACACCTATTTAACCCCAAAGCTCATGCTCATTGGGAAGGTTATCTGTAAGTGAATCATTTAGACTAATGATTGACAAGGAAGACCCCTGAGAGAAACATATTCAGAAAGAACTTCTGTATTTTTCAAAATCCCTGCTCTATAGAGAAAGACACTGTGAATAGGCACTCTTAGATGTTTGTGAACTGATTGTACCCAGATCGAATGCTAGAGGAAGAATAAACTCTACAACAAAACAAAACCAACCAAAACCACCCCAAAAGCCCATACACAGATGATCTCTAAGTTCTCTTTATTAATTCAAATATATGAAGGCAAAAAAAGACATTTTTTAGACTGAGCAGTGTTCTCAAATTTTATAAATGCGAAATGAAATAGATGCTTCCCTCCTTTCTCTTTTGTAGCCCATTTGTCACTTATTTCCTGTTCTATTTAAATATTGTCTTGGCTTTTGGAGTCCCCTGAAATTATGTTGTGTTCTTTATTGATAGTGACAGTCAAGTAGCTAGTGAGCTGGCATCTGCTTCCCAATTCCCCATCTCTATTGGCACAGAAGGGAGTCCTTCACTGGACACCTTGGAAGAATGATTGGACATGGAGTGAGGTCATGGCCAATGAATAGCTCGTAGAGATACACTTTTTAATCCCTTACTCCAAGGTAGTTTTGTTACTTTCCTCAGTTGCCTTCTTGAAGAATCCATCTGGTTAAGAAATTTCCAATGATCATTTTCCAGAGTCTTTGAAGAAAGAAGAATAGATTAAATCATTAGATAGGAGAAAAGGGTTTAAACTGAAAACACAGCCTAATCATTGTGGTGAACACCGTCTGTTCGCTGGTGATCTGGGCAAGTAAGGGAGTCCTGGAGACCTGACAGCTGGCTGACAGACTTCTGAATGAGTAAGGAAATTTTCCAGTTCATCTGTGGAGAATTTAGTCCGACATTACAGCATTAGGCTACCCATCTGCAGCCTGCAATTGGTACAGACAAGAAAATCACTATTACTTTGTGGAGACAAGCCACAAATCTGGAATAAGGAAGACTGGCATGCCTTTTTGGGGTTGGCAGGGCTGAGGTTTAGTCTATTGTTGCAGGCCTGCCTTGCCAAAGGAGAGTAAGAGTCCGATTGCATTAGGCACTCGTCACACACAATGTCTTAGAATGGACAGAATGTGTGGAATGAACTGAGAAACCTTGACTTTATGAAGGCTATTGTTCACACTCCCTTACTTGTTGTTTGTGCCCTTCCTAATGGGCTTTATCTTTTCCCTCCAAAGGCCATTTATTACTCGAGTTGGATGGCTGTTTTGATGCTGATATCAGTTTATGGGTTATTATATATCCATTTGCAAATCATGACTAAAAAGGGGAAACTCTGGAATGCAAAACACTCCATATGCCCATAAATCACAAACTGAATCAAAATTGGCAACATGAAAGTGATTGTGTTGGGAGTTTGAAAGCCTCAGTCATACATCCTTTATTGAACTTCTGATATTGTATGCTGCATTACTTGGGGGATTGCAAAGGAATTAAAGACTATGGAAGAATATATGTACAGAAAAGAATTTAGAGGTCATGCAGTCCAAACTGCCATCTCAAATAGAACTCTGGTTCCTTACCATTGAACCTGTGTTTTAAAGGAGGATAGCTAAAACAATAAGAGCCTATGTGTTGGCCCAAATAGAGCAAATAAAATGTGGCCTTAATTTTTTATATATATATTTTGGCAAGGTTGATTCATTGATTCTAAAATAGTTTTATTATTTTTTCACTTATATTAGTAATAGTATAAGTGGTTGCAATTTATTGAGCTCTTACCAGGTAAGTTACTTTACAAGCAATGTATCATTAATGCTCACAAAACTCTATAAGGTAAATACTATCATTTGTTCCACTAAAAATATATAAAGGTTTTTAATTTCACCGAGATTTCATGACTTGCCAAAGATCAAAGAGATAGAAGTGGACAGAACCAAGATTTAAAGCCAGGTTGAAGAGCCTCGGCTTATCTCTACATGGGAGGAGAAAGTAGATGTAGAGCCATAAGAACGAGATAAATGCCTTTTCCAGCACTTAAATGTTGAATAAACTATGGTAAGACTTTTCCACTCTCTGAGACTCAATTTACTCATTTGAAATGGCAAAAATTGTGGCCTGTCAACACACAAGGTGGTTGGGATGAACATACAACATAATGTATGTGAACAGACATTAACCTCCATTGTGTTCAGCACTTAGTTAGCACAATGTTAGAATAATAAGACATGGTGGAGACCACAGACAACCCAGCCTAGTGTGGGAAGAAGTAAGCACGATTACATTGTAATGAGGTAATTGTCATGGTATCAAGAGAAGGCGAAACAACAAATACTGTCCGGAGAGGTTGAAGATTACTTTATAGAATAAGCAATGTCTTAGATTTTTGTCACATGGAGAAGCAGGCTCATGTCTGACCAAGAAAACATCATGAGAAGGAGAGATGAGAAGGACATGTTATGTTAGGATAAAGATAATTTTTAAAGTATTTTAAAATAAACTATTTTAGATTTACACAAGAATTGTGAACATAGCCCAGAGTTCTCATGTGTACCCTGTACCCAGATTTTCTTAATATCTTAGTATGATAAAATTGTCATACTAATTTGTCATATTAATTAATGAAATAATATTGACAAATCATTAACTAAAGTCAATACATTATTCTAATTTCCATATTTTTTACCTAACATCTTTTTTCTGTTCTGGGATCCAATCCAGGGTACTACATCACGTTTAATCTTGTTTCTTTAGTCTCCTTTTGGCTGTGACTGTGTGTTTCCTTGTTTTTGATGACCTTAAAAGTTTTTGAGGAGTACTAGTTAGGCAATTTGTAGCATATCCCCCATTTGGGATTTGTCTGATGTTATCTTTGATAGACATTGTCAATATGTCTGTGATTTTTTATATTAATCTTGATCATCTAGCTTAATCAGTGTTATGTTTCTCCACTATGGTATTTTTTCCTTTTCTCCATTTTTCATACTGTACTTCTAAGAAGAAAGTCACTATGCACAGCCCTACTAAAGAGTGAAGAATTATACTCCACCTCCTTGAGAGTGAAGTAGCTACATAATTTGAAACTATTTTGCATGGGTGATTTTTCTGTTATCCTCACTTATTCAATCGATCATATATATGTATATAAAATCAGTATGAACCCATGGAAATTTATCTTCTACTTTGGATTATAATACAATACTCCTTTATTTGTTGCTTAAATTGGTCCAGCTTTGCCACTGGGAGTTCCTTCAGTGGGCTCCTGTATCTCTTTGGTTTACTCCTCTCATTATGTTTTCTTCCCCATATTTTCTTTCTGACACTACTCAATGCTCTAGGCTCATCTTGTATACTTTGTATGTTTCCTATTTGTGTCCTAGTGTCAGCCATTTCTCCAAGGTTGCCTGGTTCCTTTTATTGGAGATTGGTATTAGGAATCAGGATCTGGGTGCTAGGTACACTTGTTGCTACTGTGACATCATTGCTGCTAGGTGTCTCAGCTGACAGAGAAAGAAAAAAATATGTATAATTAACCAGTTGTAGATATTTAGAAATATTTTTATATGTAACCATCTTATCAATACTGAGCTGAGCATGAGTTCATACTGATGTGCCAAACTCTAATCCATACAACATGGCTCATTCTAACATTCTCTTGTAGGTTCTTTGGGATTTTTGACATAGACAGTCATGTCAAATAACAAGTTTCACTTCTTCCTTTCTAACATGTATAACTTTCATATGTTTTTCTTGTTATATTGCATTAGCTAGAACTTCCATTAAGATATTGAACAAGAACGGTGAAAGAGGACATCTGTGCCTTGTTCCTGATCTTAGGGAGGAAGCATCTAGCCTCTCATCATTAAGTATGACACAGAACGTAGGTTTTTCTAGTTGTTCTTTGTCAAGCTGAGAAAGTTCTATCCTATTATTCCTAGTTGTCTGACTTAAAAAAAAAAAATCATGATTGGATATTAGATTTTACCAAATGCTTTTTTGGTGTAGATTGATATGATCATGTGATTTTTTTCTTCTTTAGCCTTTTGGCTATAGATGGAGTACATTGATTGATTTTCGAATGTTGAGTCATCTTTGCATAGAAATGCAAAGTAGAAATGAATTCTACTTGGATGTCATGTTTAATTCTTTTTAAACATTATTGGATTCAATTTGCTAATATTTTATTGATGACTTTGCATGTAAATTTATGTATTATTATCTGCAATTTTCTTTTTTGTAATGTTTTTATCTGGTTTTGTTGTTAGGGCTATGTTGGCCTTTATAAAATGAATTAGAAAGTCTTCCCTCTGCTTTTATTGTTTGAAAGAGATTATGGAGAGTCAGTGTTCTTTCTTCCTTAAATGTTTTGTAGAATGCACCAGTAAAACCATTTGGGCCTGGTACTTTTCTTTTCGGAATTTTATTAATTATTAATATAATTTCTTCAATAGATAGGGTTTTTTCAAGTTACATCGCCATGTGTGAATTTTAGTAGTTTATGTCTTTCAGGGAAATGGTCCATTTCATCTAAGTTATTCAATTTGTGGGCACAGAGTTGTTCATAGTACTCCTTTGTTATCCTTTTAATATACATGATATGAACACTCTTTTCTTTCTGATATTGTTAATTTGTGTCTTCTTTATTCTTTGTTACCAATTTTATTGAAATTTTCAAAGAACCAGTTTTTGGTTTTACTGATATTTGTCTATCATTTGCCTGTCTTAAATTTTAGTGATTTATGCTCTAATTTTTATTATTTTTTTCTCCATGCTTTATGCTTAAATTATTCTAGTTTCCTAAGGAGGAAGATTAGGTTATTGATTTTCTACCTTTGTTATCTTCTAATATGTGATTTTAACACTATAATTTTTTCTCTAATTACCTCTTTTGCTATATCCCACACATTTTGATAAATTGTGTTTAAATTTTCATCTAGTTCAAATATATAAAAATTTCTCTTGAGCATTCATTGACCCATGTGTTATTTAGAAGTCTATTGTTTTTAAATGACTGGGATTTTCTAGCTATATTTCTCTTACTAATTTCTAGTTTAAGTCCATTGTGGTTTGAAAACACAGTTTGTGTAGTTTGTTCTATTTTGGTTAGGTGTTTTATGGCCCAGTGATGTTAAGTTCAGCTATATCCTTACTCCTATTCTGCCAGTTGATCTATTACTAACAGAAGTGTGTTGAAATCTATAAATCTAGTAGTAGATTTATCTATTTTTCCTTTTAGTTCTATTAATTTTTGCCTCATATGTTTTACTGCTTTCTTATTAGGTACATGTTTAGGATTGTTATGTATTCTTAGAGAATTGATCAGTTTATCATTATGTAATGCCTCTCTTTATCCCTGATAATCTTCCTTTTTCTGAATGTAGATTTGTCAGAAATTAGTATGGCTACTTCTGCTTTCTTGGATTAGTGTTAGCATGGTATGTTTTTCTCAATCTCTTTACTTTTAACTTGTGTCTCTTTATATTTAATGTGGTTTTCAAATAGACAATATATGGTTAGGTCTTGTGTTGTTTATCCAGTTTGACAATGTTTAATAGGTGTATTCAGACCATTCACATTTAAAGTAATTATTGATATAATTGTGTTAACATCTACTGTGTTTGTATCTGTTGTCTATTGTCACTTGTTTGTTTTTCCCTCCTTTTTTTCTGTTTTCTCTAGTCTTAAAATGGAATTATATAAAATGTTCAGTAATCTCCTCTCAGCATTACAATTATACTTCTTTTCAAATTGTTTATTGACCTACAGTTTACATATACACTTTTTAACAATCTAACTCCACCTTCAAAACTATACTGATTCACAAGTTGTATAGGTATTTTATAACAGAGTATTGCCGTTTCCTCCCTTATATCCTTTGTGATACTGTTTTCATTTATTTCACTTAGCCACATGGTACAATCATCCAATAAATTGTTACTCTTATGACTTAAAACTGTTATCTTTTTAAAAATTTTTTATACTGGAGTATAGTTGATTAACAATGTTGTGTTAGTTTCAGGTGTACAGCAAAGTGATTCAGTTATACATTTACATGTATCTATTCTTTTTCAAATTCTTTTCCCATTAAAGTTATTACAGAATATTGAGTGGAGTTCCCTGTGCTATACAGTAGGTCCTTGTTGGTTATTTTAAATATAGCAGTGTGTACATGTCAACTCAAACTCCCAATCAATCCCCACTCCAACCTTCTCCCCAGTAACCACAAGCTTATTCTCTTAAGTCTGTGAGTCTGTTCACCCCAACCTTCTCCCCAGTAACTACAGGCTTATTCTGTAAGTCTGTGAGTCTGTTCACCCCAACCTTCTCCCCAGTAACCACAAGCTTATTCTCTAAGTCTGTGAGTCTGTTTCTGTTTTGTAAATTTCATTTGTATCATTTTTTTTTTAGATTCTGCATGTAAGCAATATCATATGATATTTGTCTTTCTCTGTCTGACTTACTTCACTTAGCATGATAATCTCTAGGTCCATCCATGTTGCTGCAAATGGCATTATTTCATTCTTTTTAAAGGCTGAGTAATATTCCATTGTATACATGTACCACATCTTCTTTATCCATTCATCTGTTGATGGACATTTAGGTTGATTCCATGTCTTGGCTATTGTAAACAGCACTGCAATGAACATTGGGGTGCATGTATACATTTGAACCAAGTTTTTCTCTGGACATATGCCTAGGAGTGGGATTGCTGGATCATATGGTAGCTCTATTTTTAGTTTTTTAAGGAACCGCCATACTGTTCTCCATAGTGGCTGTACCAATTTACATTCCCACCAACAGTGTAGGAGAGTTCCCTTTTCTCCCCACCCTCTCCAGCATTTACTGTTTATAGACTTTGTTGATGACCATTCTGACTGGTGTGAGGTGAAATCTCATTGTAGTTTTTATTCGCATTTCTCTAATAATTAGTGATGTTGAACATCTTTTCCTGTGCCTCTTGGCCATCTGTATGTCGTCTTTGGCGAAGTGTCTATTTAGGTCTTCTGCCCATATTTGACTGGGTTGTTTGTTTTTATGGTATTGAACCGCATGAGCTGTTTGTAAATTTTGGAGACTAATCCTTTGTCAGTCACATCGTTTGCAAATGTTTTCTCCCATTCTGTTGGTTGTCTTTTCGTTTTGTTTATGGTTTCCTTTGCTGTGCAAAAGCTTCTGAGTTTAATTACGTCACATTTGTTTATTTTTGTTTTTATTTCCATTACTCTGGGAGATGAATCAAAAAATGTATTGCTGTGATTTATGTCAGAGAGTGTTCTGCCTATGTTTTCCTCTAAGAGTTTTAGAGTGTCCAGTCTTACATTTAAGTCTTTAATCCATTTGGAGTTTATTTTTGTGTATGGTGTTAAGGAGTGTTCTAATTTCATTCTTTTACATGTAGCTGTCCAGTTTTCCCAGCACCACTTATTGAAGAGACTGTCTTTCCTTCATTGTATAGTCTTGCCTCCTTTGTTGTAGATTCATTGACCACAGGTGTGTGAGTTTATCTCTGGGCTTTCTATCCTGTTCCATTGATCTATATTTCTGTTTTTGTGCCAGTATCATATTGTTTTGATTACTGTAGATTTGTAATATAGTCTGAAGTCAGGGATCCTGATTCCTCCGGCTCCATTTTTTTTCTCAGGATTGCTTTAGCTATCTGGGGTCTTTTGTATCTCCATACAAATTCTAAAATTTTTTTGTTCTAGTTCTGTGAAAAAATGCCATTGATAATTTGATAGGGATTGCATTGAATCTGTAGATTGCCTTGGGTAGGATAGTCATTTTGTCAGTATTTACTCCTGCAATCCAAGAACATGATATATCTTTCCATCTTTGTGTTGTCTTTGATGTTTTCTTCAGCATCTTATAGTTTTCAGAGTACAGGTCTTTTGTCTCCTTAAGTAGGTTTATACCTAGGTATTTTATTCTTTTTGATGTGATGGTAAATGGGATTGTTTCTTTAATTTCTCTTTCTTATCTATCATTGTTAGTATATAGAAATGCAATAGATTTCTGTGTATTAATTATGTATCTTGTCATTTTGCCAAATTCATTGATGAGCTCTAGTAGTTTTCTGGTAGCATTTTTAAGATTTTCTATGTATAGTATCATACTGCAAACAGTGACAGTTTTACTTCTTTTCCAATTTGGATTCTTTTTATTTCTTCTTCTTCTCTGATTGCCGTGGCTAGGGCTTCCAAAACTATGTTGAACAAAAGTTGCGAAAATGAACATCCTTGTCTTATTCCTGATCTTAGAGGAAATGTTTTCAGCTTTTCACCATTGAGTATGATGTTAGCTGTAGGTTTGTCATATATGGCTTTTATTATGTTGAGGTATGTTCCTTTTATGCCTACTTTCTAGAGAGTTTTTATTATAAATGGATGTTGAATTTTGTTAAAAGCTTTTTCTGCCTTTATTGAAATGATCATATGGTTTCTATTCAATTTGTTGATGTGGTGTATCACACTGATTGATTTGCAGATATTGAAAAATCCTTGTATCCTTGGGATAGTGAGATCAAGTGTATGATCATGGTGTATGATCCTTTTAATGTATTTTTGAATTCAGATTGCTAGTATTTTGTTGAGGATTTTTATGCCTATGTTCATCAGTGATATTGGCCTGTAATTTTCTTTTTCGTGTGTATGGTTTCTTTGCCTGGTTTTGGTATCAGGGTGATAGTGGCCTTGTAGAATGAGTTTGGGAGTATTCCTTCCTCTTCAATTCTTTTGAATAGTTTTAGAGGGATAGGTGTTAATTGATTTAAAAGATAAGGTTTTTATTAAAGAATAAGAAAAGCAAAATTATTTTTTCTCTCTCTTCTTGTCTTTAGGGGGATCCAAATTTCTGACCTGTATTATCTACTTTCTGCATGAAAATCTTTTTTTTTGGATTTCAGGGCAAGTCTGATGATGAATTCCCTCAGTTTTAGCTTGTCTTGGAAATTCCATATTTCTTCTTCCCTCATAAAGAATGATTTCACTTAATATAGAATTATAGATTGGAGGTTTTCTCTTTCAACACTTCAAATATTTCACTCCAGTCTCTTCTTTATTATATGATTTCCAATGAGAAGTCCACTGTCATTCTTATACTTGCTCCTCTATTCATAAGTTATTACTTTTTCCCCTCTGATATCTTTAAGATTTTCTTATTGTATTCAGTCTTCTGCAGTTTTAATGTGATATGCCTAGAGGTGTGTGTGTGTGTGTGTGTGTGTGTGTGTGTGTGTGTGCGTGTGCATGTGAATGGGGGGAGGTGGTTTATCATTATTTTACTTTGTGTTTGTTGAGCTTCCTGGACCTGTGGTTTGGTATCTGTCATCAGTTTTGAAGGTACTTGGAAAATTCAATTGCATTCAATTATGTGTTCATTACACCTTTTGAAATTGTCTCACAGTTTCTACACATTCCATTCTGTTTTTTAAATTCATTGTTCTCTTTGCACGTCAGTTCATAATTTCTTTTGACCTATCTGCAAAAATCACTGGTTCATTCCTCAGCTGTGCCAAGTTTATCGATAAATCCATCAAGTACTTTCTTCATTTCTGTTCTAATTTTTGTGATTTCTAGAATTTCCTTTTGATTCTTTCTTGGATTATACATCTTGCTTACATTACCCATGTGTTCTTGCATGTTGTCATTAAAATCCTTAACATATGAATCATAGTTATTTTAAATTCCCTTTCTGATAGTCCCCAAATCCATGGTTTATCTAGTTCTTGTTCTGATGATTGCTTTAGCTCTTACAACTGTTTTTTCTCTCATATATCTTATAATTATTTTGTTGCTGATGAAAGTTAGATGTGTTTTAGGTTAAAACATAAATAATAGGTAATGGAATTGAGGTATATAGGTATTTGGTTTGAGAATTTATGTAAGCTGGTTAGGAGTTTGGTTGTGTTTAATATTTGCTCTAGCTTTAGGTGCTAAAGTCTTCAGATTCCTCTAGTGTCTGCATTTTTGTCTCCCTATTTGACTTTGGGCTTCCATAAGTACTCCACCTTTCAGAGTTTGTGTCTTGCTGCTCATTCAGCTGCAATCCACGGTTATTATACTGGAGCCCTGTTTGTCTTGTGGTATTTTATGGGGAAGGGGGAGCATTCTATAATCTTTAGAGTAAATCTGTTTTGCACAGCCTGTGTCTTGGGGCTGTGACTTTCACAAGTGTTTTTCCATTGGTGTAGCTTTCCTCCAATACCCCACTTTCAACTCTTTTTTCTTGGCTGCAGCATTCTCAATCTATTTTTTTGAGGCCTGGTCCCCTGTTCACTATGTTTTCATATTCTTAGGTTAGACCAGAAGGCTAGAAGTGACTGGAGTGAGAGGCATGCACTTCCCCAGCAGGAAAAGTGTTCTAGAAGGCTTTTCACCTGGAGTGTAGATCTTTATTATGGAGAAATCTCTAGCCATATTTCACAGTAATTACTCTTTCCTTCCCCCTGCCAGAGCCATGATGGGATCTTTCTCAGATCTTCACCATGAGAACCTGGTGAGTTTCCAGGTAGTAAAACCCATGAAAGTGTGTCCTCTAGCCCCTAAGACTGCAGTCTTCAGGAGTTTCTCACTCTCCAGCTATTCCACCCACAGCCTCCAGCAGTTCATCAAAATACCATTTAAGTATTACTACCAATTTATGGCTCCAGTGGGTTTCTGATCCAGGTAAGAAGATCTTGGCTGTGTGTCTCTGGATGAACCTATTTCTCCAGCTTTCAGTATTATAGTTTCCCCTGCAACCTCAGTTCTCTCTGATGGTCCCAAGAAAAGTAATTTTCAGTTTTTCCAGGTTTTAATTGTTATAAGGACAGGAATGATAACTTCTAAGCTCTTTACTCTGTTGGAGTTGAAACTGAGAGTCCAAGGAGACAATTTTCCCATGGCTGGAACATAGGAGTTATAACTAAGGTAAGGGAGGCAAGGCAAGGAAAATAGGTGTGGTCATGCTTCTCCAAGGCTTTTGGTGCCATGCTGAAAGTTTGGACTATGTGCTGCAGGTCAGAAATGTGAAACCACAGAAGAGTTTTGGCTGGGTAGTGACACAGCTGGAAGGATTACACTAATGTTAGAGTAGGAGTGCTTCTCCTGGGGACCAGAGGCACAGATATGATCTGGTGAGACACAATTGCGTGACACAAATGTATCCCATTTAGGTATCTTAGGTGCATTTGATGCTATTGTTATTTCAACAGTCACTGTTTACTTTAATTGAACTAGAAAGAAAGCTTTTTGTGTTCTGTTCTGCACTGCTTTCCCAATGACCTGGACATAGCACATACTTAAGCAGCAATTGAACTGAGTCAGCTGAATCATTCAGGAATCTCAGTGCAATTCCAGCCCAAGTTACCTATAGCGGCTATGTTGTTAGAAATATAGGTTAGAGGTAGATTTATATATTATTCTCTAAAACCTTTATAAAGTCATGTTAATTTCATACTTTGGGGTAAAAGGAGGCAAAAAGGGATAGTTCCTGTCCTGCTGCTTTTTCAGGGACAATTATGTGCAAAGCTGTGGAGAAGACAGTTTATAACAGCATATATATTTATGCTGTTAATTTAACACAAATGATTTCATACACATGAATCAACAGTTCTGATATAGTGGTACATTTTCCCGGCCAAGCCCAGGAAATCATTGTGTCAATGATTAGGCAGGTATGCAGTTATCTATAATACCAATCAGATTGTGATGAATGAGGAAATACTAATAAGGTAATAAAAGTAATGTAAGTACCTTCCTTTGAGTTTTAACTATGTAGCCAAGACCTATGCTAAGTGTTTTGTATCCATGATCACAGTCAATCTTTACAGCAACTCTGACATGTTGATATGATTATACCCACTTTATAAAAGAGAAATAGGAGGTTCAGAGTCCTTAAGTGTTTTGTCCAAGGTCAGAGTGAGCAGAGGAACCAGGACTGGAAATGAGATCTTTCTGGCTCCCAAGCTTTTGCTTCCATCTGTTCACTCTACATTAAGGTATGGGAACACAGAAAGTGTGATTAATTCTATCTGGATGAGTCAAGAAAAGCTTCACAGAGAAGGTGGCATTTAAACTAGATTTTGACAGAGGAGTTGGATACTGCCAGGATGAAAATGAAGAAAGAATCATATAAGACAGAAGAAAGAACAAGGGAAAAGTTATGGAAGAGTTCAAGGTTGATGAAACGTGTGGTATGGCAGGAGCGTGGTACATGGATGGGATCTGTGGGTAAAGAGGCCTGACCTGGATGGGGCTGAAAATAGAAGATGAAGGGCATTTGCTGCCATACTAAGGCATGAATTATGAACCATGGAGGGATTTTGGAACATAAGAGTTAGTGACCTGATAAAATCTGAGTTTTATCAAGGTTATGCTGGAGGCATGTGGAAGATGAAGTGCAGGGAAGCAAGCCTGGAGGCAGGGAGATCTTTTTGAAAGCTGTTATGAAATACAGGAAAAAGAAGTTAAAGATCTATTTCTTAATAAGTCAAAAAAGTAAAATAAATAAATAAATAAATAAATAAACAAACAAACAGGATCAGAATACTTTAAGTTTCTTTATAAAAAGAAACTTTTGATTCCCCTGAAATTTCTAACAATTCAAGCACTCAGCTATAAGTTTAAATGGTTTCAATGCCTGGGTGACAGAAGAATTAATCCCAGGCTCCATGTTCTGAATACTAGAGAGGAAGTCCTCCAATTTCTCCTGAATTCAACACAAAAAAGAACAAAAAATATTGTTCCAGATTAGTCATGCCCAGGGTATTAGTCAACATTCACTTATTATTTTAGAGATTAATTACTCCGTTTCTGCACTGTGCTAGGTATTCCTTTATTGAAGGAATTTATTGAGCACCTGCTAGATATCAAGCACTGTGGTAGGCATTAGAGAAAGAGTGGCGAACAACAGAGTTATGGAGTCTGCTTCCAGAGGGTTTATTATCGAACAGATTTGGGGTGTGGTAGGAAAATGCCCCAACTTTGAGAACAAAAAAAAAGCATACCAAAGTTTAAAAAAACACAGAGCCAAATTCTTTCTAGAGCTGATCTCATTCTGCATGCATACATTATTTGTTCCCTACTCTTTTGTATCCAAACCACTGCCCTCTTCTTCTGGTTTACTATTTCTTTCAGGTTTTCTTCAGATGTGGCAAGTTTTGGGCCCATTACTTTGCTATGTAGCTCATACCTTGATCCATGTTACTCAGGCTGTCTACTAACTATCATGAGCTGACTGACCTGGTCAAAGGATTCTCTTATAAACAGAAAACTCCCTTCTCCTCCCTCAAGGTAGACTCCTGGTTCCTGGCACTAGACACTTAATCTTGATGGTCTTCAGACTCATGTTGTTTTCCTTAAATGACACTGGAGCTCAGGATCCTAAACTTTGAAAGTTAAAATATGCCTGCTAATCACAATATCTTTTTACACCCATTTTTGTGAAAATTTAAATAAATTCCATTCTTCCAAAATGTTACAATCCTAAAATGTGTTTAGAAAGAACAGCTAATAAAGCCCATTTCTGTGATAGAAGGAAGTCAAAACAAATCTCATGTTTAATCCACGTCTTTGAAGTTCTTTTACAAAACACAGACACATTTCTTTGTTAGTGATCAGGCTAGAAGGGGTGTGAAGACAAAATGGAGCCTAGAACTGAGGTGAGAAGTTTGGGTAAAATCCAGACATTCATTAGTAAGTATCAATGAACTATTGCACAGAACTGGTCACAAGGGACTTGTGCATTTCTGGAGAGGTCAGTGATGGAAATGAATAGTGGGCAGAGTCTGAGAAAATGGTTAAGCCGATTATCTGTCACAGGAAAGTACAGATTCCCTCAGCCAAGACCTCTTTTAATTGGCAACTGGTCTGTTTGGGATTGGATCAGCCTCTCATCAAGTAAAGGCAGACCATCATAGATGGGCCATCTGCTCCATTTCCTGCACAATGGCACTTGTTCAGTACTTACCTTTAGAACCTGCTCCTCTTGATGAGATAAACAATATGTTTGAAGCACCAGAGATGCTGTGCAGCTTAGCAGAGAAATGATGTTTTATGAAGTGTCATCCTGTGCAGCCATCTGCAGAGAATCACATTTGACCATCCTTGGGGACTATTCCATTAATCCTGAGTTCTGATTCCATCCACTGAAAACTGTCAATTTTTTCTTGTTTTAAAAATAGCATACTTCACTGCCCCTTTTCTTAGATGGAGAAAGGTTTTTCTGTTATACAGTGACTCATGGATAAAAGTCAGAGTTACTAGAGATGAATTATTTAATGAGAATATGATATAAAAAATGATAATGCCTCAAGAGTTAGTTATAAATCTCTTTTCTGCCTCCTGTGAATTATTCGGAAATATGAACTACCCCACCTCAAGATTAGCTAGGAATTGAGGCAGTATAAATAAATGTTATAAAAAGACTTGTACTTACATTGGTCATTAACACATAATTTAAAACATGTAAAAAGCTTAATTTCTACAAATGATGTAGTGAAATATATATAGTATTTAACACCGACAGTAAATGCCTTTTGTCATTTTAATCCACTTCTGTATGTATATATGCTTAAAACAGATATTTTGTCACATAACCATAATACTATTATTACACCTAAAAAAGACCCCAATAATTCCCTAATAGCTTAGAATGCCTAATCCATGTTCACATGTCTTCAGTGGTATAAAAAATATGTTTTTGTTATTTTTTCTCAAAAAAAGATTTACTCATTGCATATGGTTGTTATGGCTCTTAAGCATCTCCTTAACTATTAGTCTAGAATAGGCTCTCTTACCCTTTTTTCTCACATGCCATTGACTTGTTGAAAAAATTGGACCAGTTATCTTTTACGACTGGATTTACTTGCAGTGGCACAATTTTACTTGCTCCTGCATGATCCACATTATGGCAGAATGAACTTAGATATAAAGGCATGACTGGATCACATTAAATTTTTTCCCTAAACCTCATAAATGGTACTGTGTACCTCAAATTCACAGCTAGAAACATATAAAATGTCCAGTATTCTAATGTTTGGTAATGCTGAATGCTTCTTGGTCACTTCAACTTTTCTCTTAATAGTTTTACTGTGCATTCATGACAATTGTTTGAAAATGTTTTTTCAAACTTGCAAAATGGCGAGTTTCTAATTCTAACATTCCTCATGTGTTTGTTAGCTATAAGTATTCTATATAGAAAAATTGCCACTCATCTACTTGGTCAAGAGGGTATGAGCTATGGTGGACTTGGTTTCAGTCTTTTCCCAGAGAACTTCCTCCTTCCTTTTTGTGGGGAATGGGAATTAGAGATCACAATCTGGGTTCTAGGGTTGCTCATTGCGCCTCACTTTCCACTGCTTCCAGGTCTTTTTTAAAACAAAAGAGATGAACTAATTTTACATTAATATTTCTAATTCAATTTTGAGATGTAGGGTTTTTATTTCTAGGACTTTTTTCTCTCAAACTGAAAATCCTTATTCTCACCAACATTAAAACAATTACTTACTCAACTTATCCAAGTACCTATAATGGTTTAAAAATAGAAAAACTAATAGTAGTACTAAAATTAAGCCTACAGAATATAGTTAAAAATCTCCATTTTCCTAGTTAGGAATAAGAAGTTAGCATTAGTTTCTCACACACACACACACACACACACACACACACATACACACACACAGATGCATCTTAATTTCCTTTTCTGTGTTCTCTTCATATCTCTTGTCAATTTTTGTATTAAGAACTTGATCATTTTCTTCTCAATTATGAGTGCTTGAAATAATAAGGATATCAAAACTCTAAGTTGTAAACATTTTTCTAAGTTTGTCATTAATCTTTTTTTTTTTTGAAGTGAACATAACCTCAAGATTTTATTGTCTTCATAGTAAAACAAGAGGTGAAACTTAGAATTGGATCACTTGGCCCTCTATTTTCTTATCTCCTCCCAGTTCAAAATGCTTACATCTCTCTTAGATCTGCAGCTGGGCTCAACACATTCAAGCCTGAGCACAATATTCTTTATAGTTTTAGCCTTTTTCTGGAAAACTGGCTTAGTCCGCCTACCATAATAATTCAGCTTCCTGTCAAATCCTCCTTCCCTGGGCATATAGAAAATCCTTACCTTTTTGTGTACGGTGCCACTTTGTGGGGTTGTTGCTTGCCATATGTCTTACAGAAAGTCCAGCAAGTTTTAGGAACATTTACCATGTTGGTTGGGACACTATCATCATGGAAAGAAAGCTCATCTACTTTTTCACTCTGTATATAGTGTTTCATTATGCAAATTTTTTAGTTTTTAATTTTGATGTAGTTAAATTTGTCAAGTCGTTCCTCTGTTGCTTCTAGATTTTGAATCAGAGGAAAATTATATCTGCCCTTGCCTTATAAAGGAATGCATTCATGTTTTTTCCTCCTATGTAGTTTCTTATTCTGATCCACTTAATATTCATACAGGTGTACAGTGTGAAGAACAGACTCAGTTTTATCTTTTTCCATATGGCTCCTCAGTCGGCACAGCACTGTTTTATTAAAATCTATTTTAGACCTTTACTTCTGGATGGAATGGACTGGCTTTGTGTCTCGATAAGACAAAAACAGTAGAATAAAAATGATAATAACATATGGAGACGCAAGAGGAAGGAGATATGGGGATATAGGTATATGTACAGCTGATTCACTTTGTTATACAGAAGAAACTAACAAACCATTGTAAAGCAATTACACTCCAATAAAGATGTTTAAAAAAATAATATACAAAATGAATTGTTTACTGGTATTGCTGAGCTTTCATGTCCTTCAGGACTTGAGGGCCCCAGTTACTGGAGAGCACGGAAATGCATTGAAATGAACCAAATATTTGCTGTTGTCCTTATCTTCAAGGAGTTTGATGTGTAAGTGCCCAAGGCTGAGAGGCTGAGAAGCCAAGCATAAAGCAGAATAAGAGACTGAGATGATCTTGAGTTCACAATTTAATGAATTTTGACAAATGTATCCTGTCTTGTAACTAACACTCAAACAAGATATAGAATATTTCATCACCCTAGAAAATTCCTTTGTGCTTCTTTCCAGCCAGTACTCTGCAGAAGCAACTACTGTTATGATTTCTTTCACCATAGATTAGTTTTGCCTGTTCTTGAACTTCTTCTAATGGAGTCCTAGGACATATACTCATTTATGTCTTTCTTATTTTATTAAACATAGTGTTTTTGCTATTCATCCATGGTGTTTTGTATCAGTATCTGTTTGGGTTTTAGATTGGCTAGTTTACTTTTGAGGAATGTAGCTCTATTCTAAACTATAATCCAGTTGCTTGGGTCATTGGATACCTTGTATCCCTGCCTTACTTATTCACCTTCCCTCTGGGGTTAGATTTTTCTGTTCTTTGTACCTCCACTGAATCTTATATATACTTCTCCTGTGATACCTATACTCTTTGTAGGCAGAGACTTAGCACAGTTTGATTACAGAGTAGGTAGCCAGCATATGAAAGACTTGACCAGGATTCTGCTTTTAATGGACCAATCACGTACAACTGTAGCACTGCCACTCCACAGTTTGTCGCCTTTGAGCCAACTGTCTTCCCTTGCCTTGGACAAACCCTCAAATTTGTTGTCTTGGCTTGATCTTTTAGTTAATTAGCCAATATTGTAAGTGGCAAGCTAAGCACTGAGTCAGGTAAATAAAAATGCAGACTGACTGGCATACTACCTGGCATGCATTAGTTGCTCAGTCAAGTGGAGAGAAAGTAGAGGGAACTCAAGCTTAGTACTTTTTGGGCCAATCATTGAAGCTGCAGAGTGCCCACTGTGTCCTGTAGCTGAGCCTGGTCAAACTATAAAACTATTCTTACTGTGTCATAAGTACAGCAGATACATTTTCCTTTACTTGTGTTTCTCGCGTACACATTTTTTCATGCTATTTGTATATTCTATCTCCATCAGAGAGGAAGTACCTTGTATAAGGACCTATGTTGTCAGTGCTTTCACTTGCCGTAGGACCGAGCTACAGTTTCATACACACGGAACATTCAAACATGTAGAGAAAGAGGTGGTAATGAGTACAGAATGGAGAAATGAATAGATCCAATCCCTGAGGTGCTTGATAACATACAATGTCACATAAAAGTTTATAAAAACCGCCACTCTAAATAGCACAGCAAAAGGAACAAAGAAATAAAAATCAAAGAGAACATCTGGACCAAAAGTGAGAGGAAGCAACAGAAGAGAAACTTAGCCGTAAGAATGTTGTATAACTGAATTGCCAAACTCAAGGGAAAGGTTTAGAAAAATATGATAGGCTCCACTTACAGGGAACTCGGTTTTCTTAGCAAATGGATTCGGTAATTGGAATTTTTGTTCCTTCTTTTCCTCTGGGACTGTGTGGATGAGAGTTCATTAATGTGGTAAGATTGTGCAGATCTTTGAAAATGGTAACTTGTTAATAAAGACCCAAATTGCACTATATCTGTGTAATTTGGGTGATGATATGGGAATGGGTAAAGAAGACCCAAACCTACCAGATCTGTTCCCTCTCAGATTTCAGGGCCCAGACTTAAGATTATATAACTGGAGAAGAAATAAAATGGAGGAAGACAAATGCTACAGATTTATAACAGATGATTGTAAGCCTAATTGTATAGCTTTGTGCATAAACCTTACCTGTTAGGCTACCTGTTAACAACTTTCAAATTTGCATACTGAAGATGAGTTCTGCAGTCTCTGAGTCTCCAACCACTTCATTATTTTTTCTTCTCTCACATGTTTTCATGAGTTGTTCAAGGAAATTGCTGAGTAATAAACCATCCCAAACTTAGTAGTGTAAAACCACTGTTTTGTAATGCTTATAAATTCGGTGGGTCAGACATTCAGACAAGACACTGGAGGGATGGCTTGTCGATGTTCTATGATATAGATCAAGCTTCATATTGCTGGGAGTGAGTGGAACAGTGTGGGAAAATATCTGGAGGCTGTGTTCCTCACATATCCAATGTCTGGGCTGGGGTGACTCAAAGCTGGGCTCATCTGGGACCGTCTCTAGAGCCCCTCTCAGCATTGTGGCTGTGTTCTGAGTTGGATAGTGTTGAGACCAAGCATTCCAAGAGAGCCAAGCAGAAGTTCTCTGGTCTTATAGCCCAACTCCACAAGTCTCATGAATTCACTTCTCCCATACTTTATCTTCAGAGCAGCCCTAAGGACCCCATGATTCTAGGGGAGGGAGAGGACATAGAATACATCTCTAGATGGGAGAGGTGTCAAAGAATTTGCATCCATTAAAAAAAAATGGCCACCACATCTGTACATTAAAAAACAAACAAAAGATGGTATTTTTATCAAGTAACACTTTCCAGACTTGCTCAGGAGAAAGCTTATGCGTTTGTTTCTGGCCCTTTGGCTATTAATAGCAATAAGCCCTGGCTAATAGGGCTCTAGGTTAGATTCTGCCAATGAGACATTTGCATGATATTTGGAAGTGGGGAAAGAGGTCACTTTTGTTAGCAGGCAACAGTGGGCACATGGCAGATCTCTGCTTCAGTGCGACAGTCAGCTGAGTTCATTAGTGGCAATTTCCCTAACCGTCTACAGTATCCTAATTTCCTAAAACCCAGCAGTCTTTTCCTCTGTCTTTTCCCCCACAGCCTTTCTATCAGGTCTGTAAGCACTAACTCCCTGTATTAAGTTCCTTTTTTGAAATGCCTGGAGAAATTCCCGTATTTTTACAACTGACTCTTTTTCATGATAAAATTTATTTACATACTTATATTTAATTGGATCAGGGAATTTTTTCGCAGGTATCAGTTTGTAGTGGTCATGCATATTCCATTTGGGGATTGACAAAAATTATCTTTATTATATGGTAATAGCTCATTTTATTTACTCAGTTAATTTATGTTGAAGGTCTTCAAATAATTTAAATAGGAAAATAATTTTTGCAATCTAATTATTAATTTGAGCCTGAGATAATTTTTAGTAAGAAAATATTCTGACAAAACTCCACTTTGGGATAAAATGCCATGAATACAAAGGAAACCTAAATAATAAACCCCTAAGGGATATGATCTATATGGAATAAACTAGACTAGTACTCATAGAATTGATATTTTAAAAGACGTTTGGGATAGTAAAGAAGAAAATGTGTTGTAATTTAGCTTATTTTGTCCATTTTTTGAGTTCTGTCCCCGTTGAATTTTTATCAGAATGTATATCTATATTACACTTAGAGGCAAGCATATCTATGCAACTTCTCATCTATGTCTACGGAACAGAAAGTGGTAATGAGATGTCTTATGTATATATATAGTGAATGTGATATAATATACAAGGACACTACTAATTCTGTGGAAGTCAAAGGTAGAAACAACATTGTCTTTACTCCTCAAGATCATATTATTCCTTTAATTACAAAGAAAATAAGAACAGGTTTTAAAAAGGTTATAGTCAAGCTTGAATTTAACAAATTTGGGTAGTGCAAAAAATAATTTGGGGAAAATTTTCCATGACTTCTGAATACTTGAAGGAAATTAGAAAAAGCAATACATTATTCTGTATCCTCTTTACATCTAGACGGTCAGAGGGTCAGACTGTTAAAAAAAATTTTTTTAACTTGGGGTTTGCCAGGCAAATACCCTTTGTTAGTTGAGATAGTTTTAGCTAAATTTAGGAATCCAACTTTGATAAATATTATGTCTTTTCACTTTGTACTAAACCCTTTGCCCTTTGATGTCAGCTTATTGACAAATCTGCACCCAGTGCCTAGAGAGAGAGAAAGAGAGAGCCTGCATGTGTGTGTGCACCGGTGCATGTGCATGAGTGATACCTGTTAGTGTGTTGACTGTGCTGCATCACCCTGCTTTACTGGTGAGAACACAGGGTTGATTATTGGATTGTGAGTCACCTGTACCACTTGGAAGCTCTTTGCTACTTGACCACATCATAATCTGTACTAATTACCTTACTAATCAAGGTTTTTGATCACTGAGGGAATTGAACAAAGATTGTTAAAGGATGGGAAAATTCTACATTGCTCAAAAACAAATTCTGAATTCATGCATGTGGAATGATAGTTGCCTTATAGGACAATATTATCAAATGTAATTTCCTGGAGCAATATGTCTATATCTGATGATATTCTGTCATACATTCTGGGTAAAATATGATTTACATGCATATATGGAGGCTTCAAGGAACTTGGATAGAGATTTATAAAGAGAGACATATAATTTAAGCAAATGAACATAATAAAGAGTTATAGGGGTCCTGAGAAGTCTCTATAAAGTAGATTGGGGGCACAAAGCAAGGACTACTGTGGCTGTAGATTCAGGAAAGTATTAGGCAGAGGAAAGAATACAAAATATACTGTGAAAATCAATAAGCTTTCAGGGTGATATAGGGGAAAAGGGAACTGTCCTCGGAGGGAACAACATTCGTAAGGATGCAGGGCCATTTGGAAAAACTAGCAGCTTGTTTCACGTTGAATATATAGAGCAAGCAGGTTCTGGGAGAAGAAGCTCCAGTGAAAAGAAGGGGCCCAGAAAAAAGGCCAGATGTGGAACAGCTGTCTGCTTGTCTCAGAGTTTCACTTTGTATAGAAAGGGGAGTCAAAAAGGATTTGAATCATCATCATATTGCAATGTCGTGTTTTAGCTAAGATCACTCTGGCAGCATTATGGAGAATGTGTTAGAAGTTTATTGAGGGACAACTTGAGAAAACTTTAATGTAGCTTACATAAATGAGGTAAAAAAAAGTCGGGCTTCCCTGGTGGCACAGTGGTTGAGAGTCCACCTGCCGATGCAGGGGACACGGGTTCATGCCCCGGTCCGGGAAGATCCCACATGCCGCAGAGCGGCTAGGGCCGTGAGCCATGGCCGCTGAGCCTGCACGTCCAGAGCCTGTGCTCCGCGACGGGAGAGGCCACAACAGTGAGAGGCCCGAGTACCGCAAGAAAAAATAAATTCTTCTTAAAAGCTGAATGTGGGTGGGGCTACCTTCAGGACTCCTCTAACACTTTTCACCTTTCATTGTATGTGTGTTTTGTGGAGGGAGGGGTATGTGTCCACAGAGAAACTGCATCCAGCATAGTGCAATATCTGTAGCTATTTCTCTCTAAATGTAAGTTCATAATTCAGACCTTACATCTGCCTCCTACTACATAGGGTAAACTAGTGTGATGAGAACAGAGAGGAAGTAGGAAAAGGAAGTATTTAAAACTAAAGCCAAGGCTGGGATAGTTAAACATGAGTTACACAAGCACAACGATGCCCAATTTTGACCATTTCTCAAAGACAGAAAAGGGGTAGATGGTGTTGGTGGATGAAAGGTTACCAAAAGACTCTATGTACAAAGAGATCAATAAATGAAGTAGGATCAGAGAAAAATCCACAGCTAAGAAAGGAGCCCAGTGTAAGGATGCTTGCTGAGGTAGGTCAATCTAACTTAATTGGTGATGCCTTGAAGAAAGATAGTTTTTAAACAATCATCAGGAAAGACAGGAGATTTTTTTAAAAAGAGATAATTAGAAATATATTATGCTTCCCAACCTAAGTGTCCATCGACAGATGAATGGATAAAGAAGATGTGGCACATATATACAATGTAATATTACTCAGCCATAAAGATAAATGAAATTGAGTTATTTGTAGTGAGGTGGATGGACCTAGAGTCTGTCATACAGAGTGAAGTAAGTCAGAAAGAGAAAAACAAATACCATATGCTAACACATATATATGGAATCTAAAAAAAAAGGTTCTGAAGAACCTAGGGGGAGGATGGGAATAAAGACACAGACATAGAGAATGGACTTGAGGACACAGGTAGGGGAAAGGGTAAGCTGGGACAAAGTGAGAGAGTGGCATGGACATATATACACTATGAAATGTAAAATAGCTAGCTAGTGGGAAGCAGCCACATAGCACAGGGAGATCAGCTCAGTGCTTTGTGACCACATAAAGGGCTGGGATAGGGAGGGTGGGAGAGAGGGAGATGCAAGAGCAAGGAGATATGGGGATATATGTATATGTATAGCTGTTTCACTTTGTTATAAAGCAGAAACTAACACACCATTGTAAAGGAATTATACTCCAATAAAGATGTTAAATTAATTAATGAAAAGAAATTGACCTAAGAAAAGGGAAATCAGCCAACTCTAACCCCCTCTAGTCTTCTTGTCTCATATAAGGGGAGGGAGAAGGCTGAGGAACATTTCTGAAGGTCACAGCCCAGGGACTCGGGCCCACTAAAAAACTGACGTTTAATCATAAAATTATAAAACACCTCCCCCCACCCACATCCAATCACTAGATCAGCAGGGCTCCACTACAATTACAGTGGCATACAACCGAGAACTGCAAGACACAGATTCTGTTTAAGAAGTATTTAGGGAGACATAAAAACAACATGAGAAAGAAAACAATAAGGAAACCAGAAGAAATGAAGCCTCTGGCACCTACAGCTGCAGAAGATATTAAACGTAGCACAGCTCATGCTAAAAGCCTAATTATCTCAGTTTCTTTACCCAATATATCATGTCCAACTTTCAGCAAAAAAGGAAATGGCATCCTAGAAAGCAAGGAAAAACATAGTCTGAAGAGACAAAGGGAGCATAAGAGACTCAGGCATAACATAGCTTTTGGAATTATCAGATAGGGAGTTTAAAACAACTATCATTAATACATTAAGTGCTCTCAAGGAAAATGAAACAACATGCAAGAACGGATGGGTAATGTAAACAGAGCAATGGAAACTCTAAAAGGAATCAGTGAGCTTGAAGATATGTCATCTCCAAAAAGAAGTGCAAAGAGAATGATTTTTTTTAATGGAACAGAATATCAAGGAACTGTGAAACGAATACAAAAGGTAGAACAAATGTGAAGTGGAAATACTAGAAGAAGAAGAAAGAGAAAAAGGAACAGAAGATATATTTGAAGTAATAATGGCTGAGAAATTCTCAAAATTAATGACAGACACCAAACCACAGATCCAGAGAAGCTCAGAGAATACCAAGGAGAATAAATACCCAAAAAATCTATATCAAACTACAGAAAGCCAAAGACAGAGAGAAAAAATTTTTTAAAGAAACCTGATCTGTAGAAGATCAAAAATAAAAATTACATTGGACTTCTCTTCAGAATACATGCAAGCAAGAAGAGAATGGAGTGAAATATTTAAAGTATTGCAGGAAAAGCCATCAACCTAGAATTCTGTATCCAGTGAAATTATCACTAGATATACGAAGAACACATAAAACTCAACAATAAGAAATGAACAACCCAGTTAAAAAATAGGCAAAATATCTGAACACACCCCTCGCTAAATAAAAATACAGACTTTAAATAAGTACATGAAAAGATAACATCATATATCATTAGGGAATTGTGAATTAAAACAACAGTGAGCTACTACTACACATCTATTAGAATGGTTAAAAAAAACACAAAAACTGACAGTACCAAATGTTCCACGCTAATGCAAGATGTTAATAATAGGGAAACTGTGCTGGTGCCGGGGGGGGACTGCATATGGGGCTCTCTGTACTATCTGCCCAATTTTTGTGTAAATCAAAAACTGTTCTAAAAACTGAAGTCTCCTAATTTTTAAAAAACCAGTACAGGGTAAATTGAGGACACATGGAAGATTCACAGAGTAAAAGAATGACAAAGACCAAATGGGTTCAGAGCTAGAAGAGGCCTTAGGATTGGTCATTCGTTCATCACATATTTATTGGGCACTTACAGAGTGTCACTCTGTGTGAGGCACGGCAAGTACAATGAGAACAAGACGGCCGCATTGCAGTAGAGTACTAAGTGAACAGGTCATTTCTTTTTTTGATACGTGTGTGTGTGTGTGTGTGTGTGTATATGTGTCAGGGGTGGAGGAGAACTTTGAGAGGATGGTCACTAAGACATTAACAGTAGTTATTTCTGGATGGGCTTTATTTCCTTTTACTGGTTCATATCATTTTGTAGTGTTTCTATGATATGCATGCTTTGCTATTGTAATAAGAAAATAAAATAATAAAAGTAATTTTTCTCTTATTCTAAAAAAATATATAGTGCTTCCTAGCAGGAAACATTGCATTGATTTCTTCTTAATAAAAATGTTAATGGGCTCCTCAGAAGAGTTCTTGGCTTAAAGTTTGGGAGACGTGTTAAACTTTGTGAAGAAACCAAGACTTTTGCAAATTTACCAAACTACTGGCAAAGTAAAATGATTTAGGACTTAATTTTAAGGATGCCAATACTAGTCATAGACAAAGAATTAAAAATGGATAAACTCAAAGACAATTTCATTCACAAGAGCCTAAGAAATTATAGAAAAATTATGTGTGTGTGTAATTTTGTGGTAATTGAAGTTGAGAATAAGACCACCTAAGTGCCCAGTTGTGAGTTAAGGAACTCCCAAGAATATAGCTGAACTGAGCATTTAACCCTGATTACTATATACCTTTAAGTCCTTAAAAGTCTGAGATTGGGACCAAAAAAATTCATATCCAGAAACTCAAATATTTATATTTTTCAGAAGTGATCTCTTCCAGATGAGCTACACTAACCAGACTCATACAAGAGTGATGAACAAACCAGATTAATGCATAAATTTATAATGAGAAATTTAGCTTTCAAGCAAATTGGTATCCTTGTGTCAGCTGATGTGCTCAGTGTCAAAAAGCTATGTAGAAAGGCAACCTATAATCAGAAGACTTCTTGGTGATAGGAGCAACCAGAATAAGTGGTATAATGCAAATATCTGGAGTCTTAAGGTCATTATATCTTCGGGTTCACAAATGGACCAAAAACACCAACTAGGCTTGCTGGTTCTTAAGGGTATGCTCACCCATGAGTGAAGCGAAGGACATGTTCATAAATGTTCCCCTTTGTGTTCTCTTTCTGGGCACTGTACAGACTATTTTCCTTTCTAGTTCAGGCAAATGTTAGAAGGAAAGATAGGAAATCTAAGATATTTTTAATGAGTTTAGTACAAACTAGAGAGAGGGAAGAGGTAGGAGATCCCTAAGGCTGGAGCTAAGTTAAGCTTGAGGAATATAAGGAAGTTATAACTGGAGAAATTTTTACCCGAAGCAAGAATAATGAATCAAGTCTCTAGGGGCAAGCATCAGGGATGCTAGAATTGCTTAGAGTTGAGGGTAACACGGGCTTATGTTGGTAGGCAGCTGTGATGTCAGTGATTTTGACCTGAAGCCAAAGAGATAGATGTAGGGGAAAAATCTTTTTTTGTGGGAGAGCAAACGGGAAGCTCAGGGGTTAAAGGAAGAGGAGGAGATGGTATAAGAGCATGAGTCAGAAAGAAAGACATACTTACAGAAACCTTAAATAGGATAGCATCTGTGAAGATTTGGTAAAAGCTGCTTTAAATTGTGAACAATCTAGACTCTTTCTAAAAGTCCTTAATTTCTAATAGCTTATGCATTAACTACCTCAAGGAAAAAACGAACTTGGGCAGGAACTGGAAAGTCGAAGGCTAAACATCCTAGTTCAACAGTCTAATACATCCTAGACCAATAGTCTAATAAACCCAAGTCTGAAGTTCACAGATAATTTACAAGTGATGTTACCTAATGTGGATATCCCTCTGTACTGAGCCAAGGGGAGATAGCTGCATGAGGTGCTGTGTGCCCCCATTTGAAAACTACATTTTTGTTTAATATGGTCCTATGGGACTTGAGAATGCTGAGCCCTGTTGGCTATCACAGCTAGGTGACTCGAGGGCCTATCCTTTGGATGTAAGCCACAAAAGCTGGGGTGCTAGATGGGTGGCCAAGCTCCTTCCAGAGAGAAGCTGGAGAATTGCTTTTATTGTTGGAGCGAGCCAGAAGAAGAATCAGAATGGATATTAATGGTTGTATAGCGATGAAATCATCATGCCCTTATTTACACAAAGTGGGTGAGTATATCTTTTGTTTGTAACCCCTTTCCAGAATCTATCTTGTCCATGAAAGGGATCAGAAATGGTCATGGTTCCCATCCAGCAACATGCAGAACTCATGCCAAACACCGACCACATGGGGCACTCAGATGCAGGAGATGAACTACAGCATCAAGGAAAGAATATGAGGACAAATTAGTGGCAGATAATTCTTCAGAGAATGTTGTGGGAAGTAAGGGCTTCCTAGAGATATAATTACTAAAGCTAGCACTTAAATTTAACTGTAAGCAGGCATCATAAAGAGACTATGAATAAGTATCGTGATAAAATGTTTTTTTCAGCCCAAACCAGTATGAATAAACACAGCATGGGGCCCACAAAAGAGGTTTAGCAGAGTCTGAATGTTGCAAGGAGAGGAAACCATGCTGGATTAGAACTAAGATTACTTTTTAACACTCTGCCAAAGGGTTTTCATGAACCTTTATTAGACAGAAGCTGAATGTATATTCCAGACCTCCCACCGTAATAATTGCATGAGCATGCTCAAGTTAGCTAGGCAATAAATTGCATATAGTGTTCATTCCATGTAAGTAATATTTTTAACAAATTCCTTCATCATTTTCATGAAGTCTTAGTTACAGACAATAACAGCACACACACAAAAAAACAACAGTCACCTCTGGTATTGATATAGGTGGGTATATGAATTGAGCAAACTTGACTGATGACTGGAATCAAGGATCTAGATCTCAGTGGGATAAACTAGGGGGGCGCTAATAGCTAACGTGGTTTTTACTCAGCGTGCTCCTTTCTCAGTGATACACTTTGAAAACAGAGAGAAAGCAGAAATAGCAATTGTCCCAGCCCCAAAGTTGAGGACCTTGTGAAGGTAGATGGAATGACTGGCATAGTTAAGAATGTAGGTCAAGGTAGTGGGTTGAAGGTTGAGTCGGCTATATTGGGCAGATATGATAAAGGATATATCGGCTTTCAAAGGTGTTTCCAGGGCTCTCCTAGGACATGAACAGGTATATTCATGCCTCAGCCTTGAAACGTCAGCTTTACAACTATGTTCGGATCTCACTTGGTGTGAGTAGGGATTCCCAGTCAACCCCTGGGTCTGGCTCTTGTTGGCTCTGGGTCTATTGTTCAAGGAAGCTACAAAGTGGCCACTGTCAGTAGGCCCTAAAAAAGCTGTTAATTCTAGACTTTACCTCTGATGGGCTTGTGATATGGACTCAGGTGGTAATTTTTAAATCCTCAGATTTTACAACTGTATAGGGCTGGTAAAACTTGGTCTGACGGCAGATGTGAGCATTTTGTAAAATCTGCCAGATGATGGCTGCTGATAGAGTAAGAGAAGGGGTTGGGAACTGATTTACTTGTGCGATCAAGGGCTTAAAGCCTGGCTATTTAGTATCAACATACTCGGGAAGACCTTTTGTTTTCAAATCATTTAAATTAGTTTTTCCTCCCAAGGGCTGCTGATTAACTGGCAAACTACGGAGGAAAGTACAGCTGCAACAGGGGGTAACAGACTGCCCAGGGCCACTGTGGCTGTGAGGGCAGAGCTGGTATGAAAACGGAAATCCCTGGAGGCCTCTCTCAGCCCACAGAGTCCCTCGCTGCTCCCTCCAGCGAGGTCTGTGATTCTTAAAGTGACTCTCGCCGCAGGCAGTTCACAGATCATCTATTTCATGTCCACAACTATAAATAATCTCTTGGCAAAATGTGTTTGAGCTACAGAGTAAGTAATAGAGATAAAATGCCTTCATTTGACTCTTGAGTCTGGTAAAAACCGGTTTTCTTAAGCCTGCCCTGTACTCGGTGTACAGCTTCTCTGGAGGCCTGTTGGCCTCTAGAATATTCAAGGAAAGATGGTTTGTGTTTGAGTGAAAATATGTTCATTTCTGGCCTTGGCTTACTAGCATAATCGTCTGAGAAATGTAATCATGAGACAGTGAATTAAGGCAATGCCCCATATATGACTCTCACATCTGACAACCCAACTGCATAAACTGATAGGCCTTTTGGTTTTCTTTTTCTTTTAAATCAGTAAGGCTATTGGAAAATATCGAAGTTTTTATTCCTCTTAGCTGTTATCAAAATTTAGAATATAAAGTTATATGGCAATTTTCTAAATCACATAATTGATGAATTTTGAGACGATCTATCTGCTTCTATGGCATGTGAGGAGATGAAGGCTGATTTTAACTTTTACCATTTGGTATAGACCGTTATACTGTTATCGTCTCATATCTGAATAGTCAAGAGGCAATATTACACTGAAAACTGGGAATATGTCGAGTCCAGGACACATTTTTGAAGTATTTATCCTTTGTTTTTAGGGCCTTCCTACTTCTTTTTCTTTACTCCTGTCCTTACTTCCTCACGCCTCTGGCTGCTCTAACCCTTGATTTTTAAGTTCGACCTAAGCATGTCTTTACCTAAAGCCTTTCTCCTCATATTCCAAAACTGCTCTTCTGTTTTCTAAGCCTCTTGCTATTAAAGCGCTCATTACTCTGGGGATATCTCAACTGGAGTTTAGGAGGGAAGTAATTTAAGGCAGCAAGTGCACTCTCCATAAAGGACTTAATTGTTAAACTAATTCTGTTAGAGTTATTTACCTTTCAAAATGGGCTTGTTAACCAAAATGAATCTTGATTTGGTAGAATTTCATGCCTGAGAAGCGGGAATGAGACATAGTTAGGCAGTGCGGAGAAGAGATTTTAGGGCAGTGGGTCCTCTCACTCCTTGTTTATCATATGTACTTATACATGAGGTTAGATAACTGCAAATATTGATCAAATTGTTTATAATTTCATCATTACTGCCCTGTAGAATATTGATCAATACAAATAGATAATTTTGAGATGACATAGATGAAGATTTAATAAGAAGCATTTAGCTTGTTGGTCTGGTTCCCATCTCAGAGACAGTCATGCACGCGGCAAGGTAGATGACTTGTTTAGATTCTAAGGTACTTCTAAGTGTTCTGCCTTGCTTGGTATGGTACCCTTCTCACCCTGCTTGAAGTTCACACTATAGGTCACTAGTGGGTTATAAAACAAATAGAAATAAGCTCTAACTTTTAATAGTGGTTTTCTCTCCCTCTTCTCCTGGTACGTGGTGAATTGATGGCATTCACCACTTGGTGATTTAGATTTTACAGGAATGAGATATAAAATAATTCTAGGCTATGGTTTTCTCACAGCTGTGATAGGATGACAGCATATATTCAAAGGAACTGGTTGAAAGCCAGAGGAGAAAAGGAAGCGTGATGGCAGACTTCACTCCTATCATATTTCCCCCACAGGGACATGCAGATGTGGGCTTAGGTGAAATGGAAAAAATTTGGTGTCTAGTACTTAGGATTTCAATTCATTGTTCACATTCCTTTGAATTTCTGGGGTAACTTAATAAAGAAAAAGACCAATTTGGTTTTCAGGAACTTGAGAAAATCTACTATATTTGTGAAGCCAACACACCTCATGGACTCTGCTCTGAGCCCTCTCTCTTTCTTAAATTCACTCTCTTTGTGAGATGTTTCCTTGGCCTTAATTACCCCATAGATGCTGACAACTCCCAAATATATACAACCAGCCAGGATGTCTCCCTTGGACTCCAGACTTGAATATGCAGCTTTCTGCTTGATCTGCATTTGAACGTCTCACAGCTTTCTTAAAATTAATTTTTAAATAAAATGCTTAAACTGTCATGCAGCCACCCTCACTAACCAACCAGTGAATGAAAAAATCAGCAAACAAAACAGTAATCAAACAAAACCCTCCTTTCCCTGTCCTGGCTTTGTAAATGAGACCACCTCCCACACAATAACTCAGATGAGAAAATTAGGAGTCGTTCTCGAGTTATCCTTTCCTTAACTCACATAGCTACTTGATCTGAATGTCCTATTATTTCTACCACCAAAAATTATCTGGAAATTTTATCTTTTCTTTCTCTACTGCTGGTGGATTTCCTTCCACTTTTATTCTTTTTAACTAAAAACATTTTTAAAATTGAGGTATAGTTTATATACAACATTATATTAGTTTTACCTGTACAACATACTGATCTGACGTTTATATACATTATGAATTGATCATCATGGTAAGTCTAGTAACCATCTGTCACCATAAAAAGTTATCAAAATAGTATTGGCTCTATTCCCCATGCTGTACATTATATCCCCATGACTTATTTATTTTATAACTGGAAGTTTGTGCTTCTTAGTTCCCTACACCTATTATGCCCAACTCCCCACCCCTATTCCCCCAGGTAAACCACCACTTTGTTTTCTGTAACTGAGTCTCTTTCTGTTTTGTTTTGTTTTTTTGTTTTTTAGATTCCACATATGAATAAAATTGTATGGTATTTGTCTTTCTCTATCTTGTTTCACTTAGCATAATACCCTCTAGGTCCATCCATGTTGTTGCAAATGGCAAGATTTCATTCTTTTTATGGCTGGAAATATTCCATTGTGTGTGTATGTATGGTTGTGTGTGTGTGTATCACACTTTCTTTATCCATTTATTCGTAGATGGACACTTAGGTTGCTTCCATATCTTGGCTATCATGAACAATGCTGCAATGAACATAAGGGTGCATATATCTTTTCAAATTAGTATTTTATTTTTTTTAATACCCAGAATTAGAATTGCTAATTTGTATAGTAATTCTATTTTTAATTTCTTAAGGAAGCTTTCCATAGTGGCAGCACCAATTTACATTCCCACCCACAGTGCACAAGGATTTCCTTTTCCCCACCACCTTGCCAACACTTGTTATTTGTTGTCTTTTTTTATAATACCCATTCTGATGGGTATGAGGTGATATCTCAATGTGGTTTTGGTTTGCATTTCCCTCATGGTTAGTGATGTTGGGCATTTTTTCATGTGTCTATTGGCCATCTGTATGTCTTCCTTGGAAAAGTGTCTATTCAGGTCCTCTGCCCATTTTTTAATCTGATTTGGTTTTGGATATTGAGTTGTGTGAGTTCTTTATATATTTTGGATATTAACCCCTTATCATATATATTATTTGCAAATATCTTCTCCCATTGAGTAGGTTACCTTTTCATTTTGTTGATGGTTTCCTTCACTGTGAAAAAGATTTCTAGTTTGATGTAGTCCCACTTGTTTATTTTTGCTTTTGTTGCCCTTGCCTGATGAGACATGTCCAAAAAAATATTATTAAGACTGATGGCAGAGAGCATACTGCCTGTGTTTTCTTCTAGGAGTTTTATGGTTTCAGGTCTTACATTTCAGTCTTCAATCCACTTAGAGCTTTGTTTTGTGTATGGTGTAAGAAAGTAGTCCAGTTTCATTATTTTGCATGTAGCTGTTCACTTTTCTCAACACTATTTATTGAAGAGACCAGCTTTTCCCCACTGTATATTCTTGGCTCCTTGTTGTAAAGCAATTAATCCTGTAAACATGAGTTTATTTCTGGGCTCTCTATTCTGTTCCACTGATCTATATGTCTATTTTTGTGCGAGTACCGTACAGTTTTGATAGTATAGTTTGAAATCAGGAAATATGATACCTCCAGCTTTGTTCTTTCTCAAGATTGCTTTGGCTATTTGGGGTCTTTAGTGGTTCCATACAAATTTTATGATTTTTTGTCCCAGTTTTGTGAAAAATGTCATTTGTGTTTTGATACAGATTGCATGGAATATGTAGATTGCTTATGGAAACTGTAACAATATTAATTCTTCCAATCCATGAGCACTATATAACTTTGCATTTATTTGTGTTATGTATGGCTGTTAGCATAATGGACACCATCTTGGGTCCTTACAGTTTCTCCTATCCTTCTGCTGACCCTACCCAGGGCTGTACTGTGCAGTAAATTACCACTCTGTCATCAAGGGCTTTGTAGTTAATAGATTTTGTTTAATAATCATTAGGACCAGGCAGTCTCCAAGCTCTGCTAGTCCCCATACAATGATTAAAACCTTCACTGATGTGTTCCTGGTGCCCACAAGAGTAGTTATCCATTCATAAATCTTTTTTTTTTTAACATCTTTATTGGAGTATAATTGCTTTACAATGGTGTATTAGTTTCTGCTTTATAACAAAGTGAATCAGTTATCCATATACATATGTTCCCATATCTCTTCCCTCTTGCGTCTCCCTCCCTCCCACCCTCCCTATCCCACCCCTCTAGGTGGTCACAAACCACTGAGCTTATCTCCCTGTGCTATGTGGCTGCTTCCCACTAGCTATCTGTTTTACGTTTGGTAGTGTATATATATCCATGCCACTCTCTCACTTTGTCCCAGCTTACCCATCTTCCTCCCCATATCCTCAAGTCCATTCTCTAGTAGGTCTGTGTCTTTATTCCCATCTTACCCCTAGGTTCTTCATGACCTTTTTTTTTCCCTTAGATTCCGTATATATGTGTTAGCATACGATATTTGGTTTTTTTCTTTCTGACTTACTTCACTCTGTATGACAGACTCTAGGTCCATCCACCTCACTTCAAATAACTCAATTTCGTTTCTTTTTATGGGTGAGTAATATTCCATTGTATATATGTGCCACATCTTCTTTATCCATTCATTTGTTGATGGACACTTAGGTTGCTTCCATGTCCTGGCTATTGTAAGTAGAGCTGCAATGAACATATTGGTACATGACTCTTTTTGAATTATGGTTCATATAATTGACTTAGGAATGCACATACTATTTCAAAGTACCTACTGCCATCCTCTAGGTTAACTGTTTTCTAGTGTCAAGGTGACTAAGTTCAGTGGGCACTTTTCATTTCCTCCATCCTCCAACAGCATCCTGTTCAGTTTCTTTCATCACTGCCTTATAGTTTTCAGAGTACAAGTCATTCACTGCCTTGGTTAAATTTATTCCTAAGTGTTTTATTCTTTTTGATGCAATTGTGAATGGGATTATTTTCTTAATTTCCCTTTATGACAATTTGTTATTAGTGTATAGAGATGCAACATATTTCTATGTATTGATTTTGTATTCTGCAACTTTACTGAATTCATTTCTTCTAGTAGTTTTTTGATGACATATTTAGGATTTTCTATATATAGTATCATGTTATCTGAAAACAGTGACAGCTTCTTTCCAAATTAGATGCCTTTTATTTTATTTTTTTATTGTCTGATTGCTGTGGCTAGGACTCACAATACTATGTTGAATAAAAGTGTCTTGTTCCTCACCTTAGAGGAAAAGCTTTCAGCTTTTCACTGGGTTTGTCATATATGGCCTTTATTATGTTGAGGTACATTTCCTCCATACCCATTCTGAGAAATTTTATCATAAGTAAATGTTGAATATTGTCGTTTTATTCCATTTAGTTCAGAAAAGATACTTGATATGATTTAAATCTTCTTAAATTTATTGAGACTTATTTGTGGTCCAGCATGTGACCTGTCCTGGAGAATATTCCAAGTGCAGTTAAAAAGAGTGTGTACCAATACCATACTGTCTTGATTACTGTAGCTTTGTAGTATAGTTTGAAGTTGGGTAGCCTGATTCCTCCAGCTCCATTTTTCTTAAGATTGCTTTGGTTATTCAGGGTCTTTACTGATTCCATACAAATCGTAAAATTTTTTGTTCTAATTCTGTGAAGAATGCCATTGGTAGTTTGATGGGGATTGCATTGAATCTGTAGATTGCTTTGAGTAGTATAGCCATTTTCACAATATTGATTCTTCCAATCCAAGAACATGGTATATCTCTCCTTCTGTTTATGTCATCTTTGATTTATTTCATCAGTGTTTTATAGTTTTCTGAGTACAAGTCTTTTGCCTCCTTAGGTAGGTTTATTCCTAGGTATTTTATTCTTTTTGTTGCAAAGGTAAATGGGCTTTATTCCTTAATTTCTCTTTCTGATTTTTCACTGTTAGTGTATAGGAATGCCAGAGATTTCTGTGCATTAATTTTGTATCCTGCAACCTTACCAAATTCATTGATTAGTTCTAGTAGTTTTCTGGTGTCATCTTTAGGATTTTCTATGTATAGTATCATGTCATCTACAGTGACAGTTTTACTTCTTTTCCAGTTTGGATTCCTTTTATTCCTTCTTCTTCTCTGATTGTCATAGCTAGGACTTCCAAAACTATGTTGAATAAGAGTGGTGAGAGTGGACGTCCTTGTCTTGTTCCTGATCTTGTGGAAATGCTTTCAGTTTTTCACCATTGAGTATGATGTTTGCTGTGGGTTTGTCATATATGGCCTTTATTATATTGAGGTAGGTTCAATCTGTGCCCATTCTGGAGAGTTTTTATCATAAATTGGTGTTGAATTTTGTCAAAAGCTTTTTCTGCATCTGTATGGTTTTTATTACTTAATTTGTTAATATGGTATATCACATTGAGTGATTTGCATATATTGAAGAATCCTTGCATTCCTGGGATAAATCCCACTTTATCATGGTGTATGATCCTTTTAATGTGTTGTTGATTCTGTTTGCTAGTATTTTGTTGAGGTTTTTTGCATATAGATCAATGGTACAGTATAGAAAGCCCAGAGATAAACCCACACACGTAGAGTCACCTAATTTATGACAAAGGAGGCAAGAACATACAGTGGGGAAAAGACAGCCTCTTCAGTAAGTGGTGCTGGGAAAACTGGACAGCTACATGTAAAAGAATGAAATTAGAACACTCCCTAACACCATACACAAAAATAAGGTGCACATGGATTAAAGACCTAAATGTAAGACCTGACACTATAAAACGTTTAGAAGAAAACATAGGAGGAACACTCTTTGACATAAACCACAGCAAGATCATTTTTGACCCACCTCCTAGAGTAATGAAAATAAAAATGAAAATAAATAACTGTGGCCTAATTAAACTTAAAAGCTTTTGCACAGCAAAGGAAACCATAAACAAGACCAAAAGACAACCCTCAGAATGGGAGAAAATATTTGCAAATGATGCAGTGAACCAAGCATTAATCTCCAAAATATACAAACAGCTCATGGAGCTCAATATTAAAAAAACAAACAACCCAATCCAAAAATGGGCAGAAGACCCAAACAGACATTTCACCAAAAAAAAACCATACAGATGGCCAAGAGGCGCATGAAAAGATGCTCAGCATCACTAATTATTAGAAAAATGCAAATCAAAACTACAATGACGTATCACCTCACAACGGTTAGAATGGGCATCATCAGAAAATCTACAAACAACAATTGCTGGAGAGGGTGTGGAGAAAAGGGAACCCTCTTGCACTGTTGGTGGGAATGTAAACTGATACAGCCACTATGCAGAACAGTATGGTTGTTCTTTAAAAAACTAAAAATAAAACTACCATATGACCCAGCAATCCCACTACTAGGCATATACCCTAAGAAAACCATAATTCAGAAGGACACACGTACCCTAGTGTTCATTGCAACGTTATTTACAATAGCCAGGACACGGAAATAACCTAAATGTCGAATGATAGATGAATGGATAAAGAAGATGTGGTACATATATACTGTGGAATATTACTTAGCTATAAAAAGGAATGAAATTGGGTCATTTGTAAAGATGGGATGGACCTAGAGTCTGTCATACAGAGTGAAGTAAGCCAAAAAGAGAAAAACAAATATTGTATATTAATGCATATATGTGGAATCTAGAAAAATGGTACAGGTGAACCTATTTGTAGGGCAGATATAGAGACATAGACATAGAGAATGGACATGTGGACACAGGGGGAAAGGGAAGGGTGGGATGAATTGGGAGATTAGGTTTGACATATATACACTACCATGTGTAAAATGGATAGCTAGTGGGAACCTGCTGTATAGCACAGGGAGCTCAGCTCAGTGCTCTGTAATGACCTAGATGGGTGGGATGTGGGGGGGAGGGAGGTCCAAGAGGGAGGGGATATAGGTATACATATAGCTGATTCACTTCATTGTACAGCAGAAACTAACACAACATTGTAATGTGTCTTTTAAGGCCAATGTTTCCTTATTGATTTTTGCTAGATGAGCTATCCATTGGTGCAGGTGGGTGTTAAAGTCCCCTACTATTATTGTGTTAGTGTCAATTTCTCCTTTTATACCTGTTAGTATTTACTTTATGCATTTAGGTGTTCCTTTGTTGGGTGCATAGATATTTATAAGTGTTGTATCCTCTTGTTGCATTGATCCCCCTTTATCATTATGCAATGCCCTTATTTGTTTCTTGTTACAGTCTTTGTTTTAGTCTATTTAGTCTGATAGAAGTACTGCTACCCCAGCCTTCTTTTTGTTTCCATTAATATGGAATATCTTTTCACTGCTTCATTTTCAGTCTGTGTGTGTCTTTAAAACTAAAGTGGGTCTCTCATAAGTAACATATATGTGGATCTTTTTTATCCATTCAGCCACAATGTCTTTTGATTGGCACATTTAGTCCATTCACATTTAAAGTAATTTTTGTTAGGTGTGTACTTATTGCCATTTTGTGAATTGTTTTCTGGTTTTTCTTATATTTCTTCTTGTTCCTTTCTTCTCTTGTTCTCTTCTCTTGTGATTTGAAAACTTTCTTTAGTGGTACATTTGTATTCTTTTCTCTTCATTTTTTATGTATCCATCGTAGGTTTTTGTTTTGTGGTTACCCAAAGGTTCATATATAAAAACCTATGTATATAGCAGTCTATTTTAAGTGGATGGTCACTTATGTATGAGTTCTAAAAACAGCTGCATTTTTACATCACCCACTCCATATTTTATGTTTTTGACATCATATTTTACATTTTTAAATTTTGTGTATCACTTAACTATCATTTTAGATATGCAGTAAATCATCCGTATCTCTCTTTATCTGAGGTAGTGTCTTGTCTTTCGTTTGGAAGGTATTCCTTTGTCTCTTCATTTTGGCTAACTGGTTTTTTTCTATGTACTGGGTATATCAGCTACGTCTCCTGTTCATGAAGAAATGGCCTTGTGTAGAAGGTGTCCTGTGAGACCCAGTGTTGCAATTCCCCCTGATCACTGGAACCAGGTGCTCCAGGGGTAATCCCCTGTGTAAGCTATATATGGTCACCTAGTGTGGGTGGGCCACAATTGCTGTGGGCTCCTCCTGCTTTTAATAATGCTGTACCATTATAATTTCTACTCTTGACCTGCAGCATTACATTCCACATGGCAGTCATAAATCAGATGCTGCTGCTCCCTGGCTTAAAGCCCTCCTTGATTTGACACTCCTAACTGTGGCATATGAGGCCATAAAAATATCATCCCAGCCCCTTTTTCTAGTCCCTTCCTCACCCATCGTGCGTCAGTTATACCAAACCTTTCTCTGTTCCTTGTAATTGTCTAGCTCTTGCCAACCTCAGAATTTTTACGCAGGTTAATTCTTACATGAATTCTTTCTTCTGCTCATTATTGGGCTGAATTCTTATCTATTCAAGTCTCAGAAGAATGTTCAGATGGCCCATGTATAAGGGGTTTTTCTTCCTGTCTTACTACTGTACTCTCTTTCTCTAGACCCTCTTCATTTGAAATTTTATATTGTGGAAATCGTAACAGCTATTCACTGAATATTTTTTACTTTCTTCCATCTGAGCGTATTGTGGGGTTGCACTACTTTACTCTTTCAATTTAAGTATGTGTATGCGACTTGCTTTGCAAAATGAAGCATAAGCAGAAGAGATGTGAGCCACGCATGAACAGAAACTTTAAGACCACTGTGGGATTTGCCACACTCATTTCCCACTGCTGTGGAGACTGTAGGAAGCACATGATAAGATAAAGCCTCTGTCAGCCTGAGTCCCTGAGTGACAAAGGTGTGCAGACCCTTCCTATAGACTTGTGCAGAGAAAACTGCACAAGCAAGGGAAAAAGCTTTGCTGGTGTCAAGTCATTGAGATTTGGGGGTTTCTCATTAACATAGCATAGTCTGACCCTTCCTGACCAATGCATACACTAACTTGCTTCATTTCTTCATTATCTTCATCCCACTAGACTATTAAATTTAGAAGAACGGGAACCATGCTTGTTTTATTTATCAATGAGTATTTAGAGATTAACTAAATACATAACACAGTAGGCACTTTAAAAATAATTTTTAGTGAATGAAAGAACAAATGAAAGTCCCCCGACCTTGATTGTAAATGTGACCTGAAAAACATGTTATAAACATTTTGATGAAGTTATTATAGATAGTAATGCTAGCATGTATTTGGACAGTACTTAACAAAATCCCATAAAATATATTCACCCATTTACAAGTCTGTTATGTTTCAACATCTGGTATATGTGGTAAATGCCAAAAGTACATAAGAGTATATAGATAAAGGCATGGTGGTCACCTATTGAATTGTTAAGGATGCAGTACAGTGTGTGGAAACAATTAATTCAAAGTAAATCCTCTAATATACATGCTATCACTGCTTCCCTGTTCCTCCATGCTGATTTTGTAATATAGGTGGACTTCTTAGGACTTCTGTCCTTGATTTAAAGGGAACAGGACACCTCCTCTCTAGAATGATGGTAACAGGAATGGCACTGAGAGGATGGTGGCAGAACAGGGAGTAAGTGTTTTGGCTGGGTGTGAGAGATTCCATCAGATACCAAGAGATTAACAAATTCTTATAATTCCATAGTTAAAATTTTTATTATTATCAGTATAGTTCTTTTGGCAGCATTGTCTCAGTTGCTTCTCTAAATAAAAACATAATCAGATAACTGAGGCATATAGACATGACTAGCTTCACTTTTCATTTGAGAAAATTGAGATTCATAAAGCCCACAGTATGATGAGTAAGTGGCACAGCTGAAGCTTAACCACAGACCTTTGCCTCTAATCACTGCAATCAATTTTTTGGTGAGCTTATATATACAAAATATTTTATTGGATATTTTATCAATATATAACAATAGTATTCCTGTTGTACAGATTAATAAATTGTGGCTTGATCAACCTCACAAGTTATATAGTAGCAGAGCTGTTTACATACTGTCTTCCTGTTTCTTCCTTGGACAATGGTTCCTGTGGAATTGCACAACCAGAGGCTATTTTGGCCAAATGATATCATGCTATCAGATTGTTTTCTTCAATTTTTTGCTTTTTGTTCAAGATATAATAATTAACATTTGCCTAAACTACTAAGACTCCACTATAAATATTAGCCCCGAAAGTAGCACTGTGTTATAACGCAACAGCAAGGCCAGGGTTCTTAGTGTAAAAGTCAGCAACATGAAGAGGGAGCTAACTCATACTGACAGATTCACTAGTTACTAGTGGCAAGTTCAACCCTATTTGCTTGCTCCAGTAGCATTCTGTAGCATCTGTTCATATCGGCTAGGAGGCAGAGCATATATGACAGAAGCCTTTTGACTTTCGAGTGGCAAATATGAAGACTGTTCTAGCTACTTAGAGGAAGACAGTTTTAGGAAGCTTGAAGGCTATAAACCTTGCTATATGGGCCCTATAGTCAGTGACTATTTCAGGCAACATAGTTTGCTCATACTATTTTGCTCATACTTTGTTCTAGAATGTTCTGTCAAGGATTAAGCATATAGGTTCAAATTTTGATGGGAAGGTCCAGGAGCAAAGACAGCAATAGCAAAACAAGTTGTGGACCTTGACTGAATTGCAGTTGATAAAAGCACTTAGCCTTGGTCCCTAAAGTTTCCCTTTCTGCCCCTTACTGTCCCATTTCTTAATACCAAACCAGGTACTTCAACTCTTTTTTATATTAGGACGATCCTTTGTATCAGGGGCACTTCCTCAGAAGTAAAGATTAGCTTTTGTCAATATTAATGATTACAAAGATCTTGGGAAGTGATTACACCTCAGTTTTCTCATTTGAAAAGAGAAGATGATAATAGTATCTATTTCACAAAAGGACAAGTAGAATGATAAATGTAAATGTGTTTTGTAAAATGTAAAAGAGCCTAGTTTTTATTAGTATAGCAATGTGTTAAATATAGAGATAATAATGACTACCTCTCAAGCTTACAGAAAATTTGAGAAAACTAATGGGACTATATTTATAACACTCTCAGGCTTCTTCACAAATAATTGGTATATAATGCAAAGCATAATTAATGATTAGTGATTTATTTTGTATTTGTACTCAGTTCAGGGAGGCAGTGTCTTTTACTGTTTATTAAAAAATAATTATTAAGTTGATAGACCACACACCTAGACATACCAATAGAATTCCTAGGATGTCATATTATCTTTGAGATATTGGACTTAAAGAATATCTAGCTCTCGTCTAGTATTTCTCAAGGCTCTGTGAATTTAATGAAGGTAGTCTCAGCTGGTTCAGCATGGTAGAATAGAACTTGAAGTTGATTGTTAACCTTGGTCGAGTGACCAAATTAAACTGCTATTTTAAAAAAGGAACATACATCAACTGGAATAAAACTTAAAAGTACTAGACCAACTGTGTATAATACTGATCGATAGTGAGAGTTGTTAACAGTAAGAAGAACTGGCAAAGAAAGCTCTGAAAACTTACTCTTTGTAGATAGGAAAAGAAAAAAGTAGGTATGTGTTAAGTTTTCATATTTGATCTTCCATGGAAGAATCTGTTTTAAAGGTCTTCTGCAGTCTTCTGATTCCCTAATCATCAGTATTTAATAGCTACCCTCTGCAATGTACTGTACCAGACTTGGCTCCCTCAAAGATTTATAACATACTGTTTAGTGACCATTCCAAATCTGTGTACCAGACTGGTAGTCAGGGCATGCATATGTAAGAACAGCTAACAATACATGATAGATAATAAGTGCTAATGAAAGATACGGCAAACAAATACACAAGAAGAATTTGAAGAGGAAGAGATCCTTGAGGGGTGTGGTGTTCAAGCTTATAAAAGTGGTAAGAGTTTATTAGTTATTCGTATATTTTTGGTATAATGTCTATTCTACATTTTTTCACATTTTTTCACTGGGTTTATCATTTTATTGTTGAGTTGTAATTTTTATGCATCACAAACACAAGGTGTTTATAAAATGTATTATTTGCAAATATTTTATCCCAGTCTGTGGCTAATTTTTCATTTTCTTAATAGCACAAAAGCTTTAATTTTATCATGTCCAGTTTATCATTTTTTTCCTTTATATATCATGTTCTGGGTCTTGGATCTCAGAACTCTTTGTCTAACCCAAGGTCATGAGGATATCTTTCCTACACGTTCTTTTAAAAATGTAAAATTTCAGCTTTACATTTAGGTATAATATCCATTTTAAGTTAATTTTTGTGTTTGGTATGAAGTAAGGGTCTAAATTCATCTTTTTATATGTGGATATTAGTTGTTTCAGCACTATTTATTAAAAAGACTATTTTTCCCCCATTGAATTTGCCTTGGCACATTTGTTAAAGATCAACTAACCATAAATGTAAGAAATTACTTCTGAATTCCCAAATGTTTTCCTTTGATTTATTAAATCTTTTCTTTTGCCAGTGCCACACTATTTTGATTACTGTATGATTATAGTAACTTTTGAAATTGGAAGTATAAGTCGTCCAACTTTGTTGTTGTTTTTCAAAATGGTTTTGGCTATTTTCAGTCCTTTGCATTTCAACATAAGTTCTAAATACAGATTGTCAATTTCTGAAAAGAAGCCTGATGGTATTTCAATAGAAATTACTTTGTAGATCAATTTGAGGAGAATTGCCATCTTAACAATATTGAACATGAACATGGAATGTTTATTTATATCTCCTTTCATTTCTCTCAGCAATGTCTTGTAGTCTTTGGTATACAGGTTGTTATCTTATTCTAAATATGTTGGTGCTTCATTGCCGATACATAAACAGTTAATTGATGTTTCTGTATTTATCTTGTCTCCTTTGATCTTGCTGAACTCTTGTACTCTAATGTGGTTTCTTTCCCTCAGTATTTTCTACATACAAGGTCATATTGCTTACAAGTAAAGGTGATTTTATTTTCTAATATGGATTTCTTAAATTTATTTATATTGCCTTATTACATTGGCTAGGACCTCCAATATAATGTTGAATAGAATGATGAAAGTGAACTCGTTTACAATTTTAGAAGAAAACATTCCATCTTTCACATTAAATATAATATTAACTGTAGATTTTTAACAGATGCTTTAACAGTTTGAGGAAAATCCTTTACATTCCTAGTTTGTTTAGGGTTTTTATCTAGCATAGATATTGAATTTTTTCAAATATTTTTTGTGTATCTATTGAAATGGTTTCTATATTTTTGTCATTCTTTTAATGTAGTAAATTAATTATCAATAGAGATAAATTATTCAAAAGAACCAAGTGGAAATTTTGGAGGTAAAATATAAAACTGAAATAAAAAATTTACTAGGGGGCTCAACAGCAGATTTGAGATGGTAGAAGAAAAAAGCAAACCTGAAGAAAAACAAAATTGAACAGAAGGGAAAAGAAAAGAAAAAGAGCTTCAGACACCTGTGAGAAACTGTGAATATATGCATAAAGGACTCCCAGGACAGGATAAAGAGAAAACGGGAAAAAATTATTTAAAGAAGATATTAGCTTAAAACTTCCCAAATTTGAAGAACACATCAACTTAGACTTCCAAGAAGGCCAACAAACTTGAGGTAGGGTAGACACACTTAGAAATGTCATAGTCATACTGTTTAAAACAAAAGACAGGGCTTCCCTGGTGGCACAGTGGTTGAGAGTCCGCCTGCCGATGCAGGGGACACGGGTTCATGCCCCGGTCCGGGAAGATCCCACATGCGGCGGAGTGGCTGGACCCATGAGCCATGGCCGCTGGGCCTGCGCGTCCGGAGCCTGTGCTCCGCAACAGGAGAGACCACAACAGTGAGAGGCCCGTGTACTGCAAAAAAAAAAAAAAAAAAGACAACAAAGGACATCTTGAAAACAACAAGAGAAAAACAACTCATACAGAACAATATGATTAACAGCTAACTTCTCACCAGAAATGAAGTTCAAAATGTAGTCAGTGCTGAAAGAAAGAAAACCAAGAATTGTATATTCAGCAAAACTATAAAGATGAAAATGTTTAGATAATATTATTTGGATATAGGAAATTCCAAAGAATCTATCAAAAACTTCTGAAACTAATGAGTTTAGCAAGGTCACAGGTTACAAGGTCAATGCACAAAAGTCAACTGTGACCCTACATATGCTATCAATTACCATGTGGAATTTGAGACTTTAAAAAATGACCTTTATAATAATTTGCAAAAATAAAGAATTTAGGTATAAGTCTAACAAAATATGTACAGGGTCTGTATGTGGAAAACTGTAAGACACTAATAAAAGAAATTGAGGAAGATCTAAATCAATGTAAAACATACGGTGTACCTTGGGTCTTTTTAATAATTTATATCTCTATTGATATTCTCTTTTTTTTTTTTTAAACATCTTTATTGGAGTATAATTGCTTTACAATGGTATGTTAGTTTCAGCTTCACAACAAAATGAATCAGTTATATATATACATATGTTCCCATATCTCTTCCCGCTTGCGTCTCCCTCCCTCCCACACTCCCTATCCCACCCCTCCAGGCGGTCACAAAGCACCAAGCTGATCTCCCTGTGCTATGCGGCTGCTTCCCACTAGCTATCTACCTTACGTTTGGTAGTGTATATATGTCCATGCCTCTTTATCACTTTGTCACAGTTTACCCTTCCCCCTCCCCATAGCCTCAAGTCCATTCTCTAGTAAGTCTGTGTCTTTATTCCTGTTTCACCCGTAGGTTTTTCATGACATTTTTTTTTTTCTTAAATTCCATATATATGTGTTAGCATACGGTATTTGTCTCTCTCTTTCTGATTTACTTCACTCTGTATGACAGACTCTAGGTCTATTCTCTATTTATTATATCACGGTTGTCATACTTTGCTTTAATTCTTTACATGTGGCTTCCTTTAGTATCTGGACCATATTTAGTCATAGCTCCTCTAACATCTTTGTTTTCTTAGTCCAACACCTGTACTCTCTCAGAGACAGTTTCTACTGACTGCTTTTTCCCCCGAGTATGGTCACATTCCCTATTTCTCTGCATGTCTTAACAGTTGTTTTGTCTGAAAGCTGGACATTTTAGGTAGTATTTTCTAGCAACTTTGTATCTGAGTCCTCCCAGGATTGTTGTTATTGCTGTTTGCTTGGTTTTTGTTTAGTGACTTGCCTGTACTGATGCTGTGGTCATACTCTTCCCCTATAGTTGTGATGGTGTGTGGCCACTGATGTCTGTTCAGATTAAAAAAACAAATCTTGTTTTAATTTTTTTTTCTATTTGAGTAAGTAAATTTTTTTATTTTCTACAATTGTAGTCATTGAATGTAAATATGCTTAATTTATTTTTCAACACATATCTTAATTTTGAAATAATATCTCAATTTCTAATTATACTCAGGTAGGTATCCTGCATTTCTAGGGAACTCATATAAATTTTTTACATTTCTTTTTTTTTTTTAAAGTCTTTTTCTAAAAGAGATAAACAATCCTTGCTTCGTTAAGGAGGTTTTTTTTTTTTTTCAGTTCGTTCTTTTGGTTTGTTTCTTTGTGCTTTTTTTTTTGGAGTATAACTGCTTTACAATGGTGTTTAGTTTCTGCTTTATAACAAAGTGAATCAGTTATACATATACATATGTCCCCATATCTCTTCCCTCTTGCATCTCCCTCCCTCCCACGCTCCCTATCCCACCCCTCTAGGTGGTCACAAACCAGCGAGCTGATCTCCCTGTGCTATGCGGCTGCTTCCCACTAGCTATCTATTTTATGTTTGGTAGTGTATATATGTCCATGCCACTCTGGCACTTTGTCCCATCTTACCCTTCCCCCTCCCCATATCCTCAAATCCATTCTCTAGTAGGTCTGCACCTATATTTCCATCTTGCCCCCAGGTTCTTCATGACCATTTATTTTTCCGTTTTTTTTTCTTTTTTTTAGATTCCATATATATGTGTTAGCATACAGTATTTTCTTTTCTCTTTCTGACTTACTTCACTCTGTATGACAGTCTCTAGGTCCATCCACCTCACTATAAATAACTCAGTTTCATTCCTTTTTATGGCTGAGTAATATTCCATTGTATATATGTGCCACATCTTCTTTATCCATTCATCCAATAATGGACACTTAGGTTGCTTCCATGTCCTGGCTATTGTAAATAGAGCTTCAATGAACATTTTGGTACATGACTCTTTTTGAATTATGGTTTTCTCAGGGTATATGCCCAGTAGTGGGATTGCTGGGTCATATGGTAGTTCTATTTTTAGTTTTTCAAGGAACGTCCATACTGTTATCCTTAGTGGCTGTATCAATTTACATTCCCACCAACAGCGCAAGAGGGTTCCCTTTTCTCCACACCCTCTCCAGCATTTATTGTTTGTAGATTTTTTGATGATGGCCATTCTGACTGGTGTGAGATGATATCTCATTGTAGTTTTGATTTGCATTTCTCTAATGATTAATGATGTTGAGCATCCTTTCATGTGTTTATTGGCAATCTGTATATCTTCTTTGGAGAAATGTCTATTTAGGTCTTCTGCCCATTTTTGGATTGGGTTGTTTCTTCTTTTAATATTGAGCTGCATGAGCTGCTTGTAAGTTTTGGAGATTAATCCTTTGTCAGTTGCTTCATCTGCAAATACTTTCTCCCATTCTGAGGGTTGTCTTTTCATCTTGTTTATGGTTTCCTTTGCTGTGCCAAAGCTTTGAAGTTTCATTAGGTCCCATTTGTTTATTTTTGTTTTTATTTCCATTTCTCTAGGAGGTGGGTCAAAAAGGATCTTGCTGTGATGTATTTCATCAGGGTCTTCAAAAGACCTGTATTTCATCTTTCTTTCATCTTTCATCAGGGTCTTATAGTTTTCTGCATACAGGTCTTTTGTCTCCTTAGGTAGGTTTGTTTTGTTTTGTTTTGCAGTACACAGGCCTCTCACCGTTGTGGCCTCTCCCGTTGCGGAGCACAGGCTCCGCATGCGCAGGCTCAGCAGCCGTGGCTCATGGGCCCAGCCGCTCCGTGGCACGTGGGATCTTCCCAGACCGGGGCATGAACCCATGTCCCCTGCATTGGCAGGCGAACTCTCAACCACTGCACCACCAGGGAAGCCCTAGGTAGGTTTATTCATAGATATTTTATTCTTTTTGTTGCAGTGGTAAATGGGAGTGTTTTCTTAATTTCCCCTTCTAATCTTTCATTGTTAGTGTATAGGAATGCAAGAGATTTCTGTGTATTAATTTTGTATCCTGCGACTTTACTAAATTCATTGATGAGCTCTAGTAGTTTTCTGGTGGAGTCTTTAGGATTTTCTATGTATAGTATTATGTCATCTGCAAACAGTGACAGCTTACTCCTTCTTTTCCAATTTGGATTCCTTTTATTTCTTTTTCTTCTCCGATTGCCATGGCTAGGACTTCCAGAACTATGTTGAAAAATAGTGGTGATAGTGGGCACCCTTGCCTTGTTCCTGATTTTAGAGGAAATGCTTTAAGTTTTTCACCATTGAGAATAATGTTTGCTGTGAGTTTCTCATATATGGCCTTTATTATGTTGAGGTAGTTTCCCCCATGCCCACTTTCTGGAGAGTTTTTATCATAAATCAGTGTTGAATTTTGTCAAAAGCTTTTTCCACATCTATTGATATGATCATATGGTTTTTATTCTTCAGTTTGTTAATATGGTGTATCACATTGTTGATTTGTATATATTGAAGAACCCTTGCATCCCTGGGATAAATCCCACTTGATCATGGTGAATGATCCTTTTCATGTGTTCCTGGATTTTGTTTGCTAGTATTCTGTTGAGGATTTTTGCATCTGTGTTCATCAGTGATATTGACCTGTAGTTTTCTTTTTTTGTGATATCTTTGTCGGGTTTTGGTGTTAGGGTGATGGTGGCCTTGTAGAATGAGTTTGCGAGTATTCCTCCCTCTGCAACGTTTTGGAGGTGTTTGAGGATGATAGGTGTTAGCTCTTCTCTAAATGTTTGATAAAATTCACCTGTGAAGTCACCTGGTCCTGGACTTTTGTTTGTTGGAAGATTTTTAATCTCAATTTCAGCACTTGTGATTGGTCTGTTCATATTTTCTATTTCTTCCTGGTTCAGTCTTGGAAGGTTGTACCTGTCTAAGAATTTGTCCATTTCTTCCAGGTTGTCCACTTTATTGGCATATAGTTGCTTGTAGTAGTCTCTTATGATCCTTTGTATTTCTGCAGTGTCAGTTGTAACTTCCCCTTTTTCAGTTCTGATTTTATTGATTTGAGTCCTCTCCCTTTTTTCCTTGATGAGTCTGGCTAAAAGTTTATCAATTTTGTTTATCTTCTCAAAGAACCAGCTTTTAGTTTTATTGATCTTTGTTATTTTTTTTTCATTTCTATTTCATTTATTTCTGTGCTGATCTTTATGAATTCTTTCCTTCTGCAAATTTTGTATTTTGTTTGTTCTTCTTTCTCTGGTTGCTTTAGGTGTAAGGTTAGGTTGTTTATTTGAGATTTTTCTTTTTTCTTGAGGTAGGATTGTATTGCTATAAACTTACCTATTAGAACTGCTTTTGCTGCCTCCCATAGGTTTTGGGTCGTCATGTTTTTGTTGTCATTTGTTTCTAGGTACTTTTTATTTCCTCTTTGATTTCTTCAGTGATTTTGTTATTTAGTAGCATATTGTTTAGCCTCCATGTGTTTGTGGGTTTTTTACAGTTTTTTTCCTGTAATTGATTTCTAATCTCATAGTGTTGTGGTCAGAAAAGATGCTTGATATGATTTCAATTTTTTTAAATTTACTGAGGCTTGATTTGTGACCCAAGATGTGATCTGTCCTGGAGAATGTTCTGTGTGCTCTTGAGAAGAAAGTATATTCTGCTGCTTTATGTAGTGTCCTTTCTTGTCTCTTGTGACAGTTTTTATTTTAAAATCTATTTTGTCTAATATGAGTATTGCTACTCCAGCTTTGTTTCGATTTCCATTCACATGTAATATCTTTTTCCCTCCCCTCACTTTCAGTCTGTATGTGTCCCTAGGTCTGAAGTGGGTCTCTTGTAGGCAACGTATATACAGGTCTTGTTTTTGTATCCAGTCATCCAGTCTGTCTCTTTTGGTTGGAGCATTTAATCCATTTACATTTAAGGTAATTATCAACATGTATCTTCCTGTAACCATTTTCTTAATTGTTTTGGGTTTGTTTTTGTAGGTCTTTTTCTTCTCCTGTGGTTCCTGCCTAGAGAAGTTCTTTTAGCATTTTTTGCAAAGCTGGTCTGGTGGTGCCAAATTCTCTTAGCTTTTGCTTGACTGTAAAGCTCTTGATTTCTCCATCGAATCTGAATGAGATCCTTGCTGGGTAGGGTAATCTTGGTTGTAGGTTTTTCCCTTTCATCACTTTAAGTATATCTTGCCCCTCCCTTCTGGCCTGTAGAGTTTCTGCTGAAAGATCATCTGATAACATTATGGGTATTCCCTTTTATGTGTTGCTTTTCCCTTGCTGCTTTTAATATTTTTCTGTTTAATTTTTGATAGTTTGATTAATATGTGCCTCAGCATATTTCCCCTGGGTTTATCCTGTATGGGACTCTCTGTGCTTCCTGGACTTGATTGACTATTTCCTTTCCTATGTTAGGGAAGTTTTCAACTATAATCTCTTCAAATATATTCTCAGACCCTTTCTTTTCCTCTTCTTCTGGGACCCCTATAATTCAAATGTTAGTGTGTTTAGTGTTGTCCCAGAGGCCTCTGAGACTGTCCTCAATTCTTTTCACTCTTTTTTCTTTATTCTGCTCCCTGGCAGTTATTTCCACCATTTTATCTTCCAGCTCACATATCCATAACTGAGTAGCCTCAGTTATTCTGCTACTGATTCTTTCTAGTGTATTTTTAATTTCAGTTATTGTGTTGTTCATCACTGTTTATTTGTTCTTTATTATTTTTTTTGATGTGGACCATTTTTAAAGTCTTTATTGAATTTGTGACAATACTGCTTCTGTTTTGTGTTTTGGTTTTTTGGCTACAAGGCCTGTGGGATCTTAGCTCCCTGACCAGGGATCATACCCAGACCCCCTTCATTGGAAGGCAAAGTCTTAACCACTGGACCACCAGGAAAGTCCCTCTTCTTTTGTTCTTCTAGGTTCTTGTTAAAGGTTTCTTGTATTTTGTCCATTCTATTTCTGAGATTTTGGATCATCTTTACTATCATTACTCTGAATTATTTTTCAGATAGATTGCCTAATTCCTCTTCATTTATTTGGTCCTATGGGTTTTTACCTTGCTACTTCAACTGCAATATATTGGGTGGGCCAAAAAGCACTTTTGGTTTTTTAAGTAAGAATAGAGACACATTTTTCATCTTCACCAAGAACTTTACTGAACATATTCACCCTTTTGTTCCACTGCCTTCTACCATTTTTCAGGCAACTTCATAATTCCATCTTCCCAAAACTTCTTATCTTTTAGAGCAAAGAACTGTTCCAAGTACCTTTTACATTCTTCCAGGGAATTGAAATTTTTTCCATTAAGAGAATTTTGTAAAGACCAAAATCCGAAAGTGCAATATCTGGTGAATATGGCAGACGAATCAGAACTTCTCATCCAAGCTGTAACAGCTTTTGCCTGGTCATCAAAGAAACATGAGGTCTTGCATTATCCTGATGGAAGATTATGCTAATTCTGGGAACTTTTCATCGAGTGCCACTTTCAGTTGGTCTAAGTGGGAGGACAACTTGTTGCAATTAATCATTCGGTTTTCTGGAAGGAGCTCATAACAGAGGACTCTCTTTTAATCCCACCATATACACAACATCACCTTCTTTGGATGAAGACAGGCCTTTGGTGTGGTTGGTGGTGATTCATTTCTCTTGCCCCAGGATCTCTTCCATTCCACATTGTTGTACAGTATCCACTTTTCTTTGCCCATCACAATTTGTTTTAAAAATGGAACATTTTCTTTATGTTTTAGTAGAGAATCTCATGAAGAAATATGGTCAAGAGGGTTTTTTTCCCTTAACTTATGTGGAACCCAAACATCAAAGCAATTCACATAACCAAGCTGGTGGAAATGATATTCATTGCCTGGTTGGATATTTTGAGTATGCCGGCTATCTTCCGTGTGGTATAAAGTTGATTGTTCTCAATTATTGTTTCAATTTGGTCGCTATCGACTTCAACTGGTCTACCCAACCATGGAGCATCATCCAGCGAGAAATCTCCAGCACGACACTTTGCAAACCACTTTTGACACGTTCAATCAGTCACAGCACCTTCTCCATACACTGCACAAATCTTTTTGTGCATTTCAGTTGAGTTTTTACCTTTCTTGAAATAAAGCATAATATGCTGAAAATGTTGCTTTTTTTCATCTTCAATATTAAAATAGCTACACAAAAATTCACCAATTTTGATGTCTTTTTTTAAATGCACGCTGATATGACAGCTGTCGCATACAATCTAACAAAATTGTTTCAAATGAAGTTAAAGACAACTAAGTGCTGCTAGAGCCATCTTATGGAAAAGAACTGAAAGAACCTTTTGGCCCACCCAATATTTCTCTGTCTTCTCATTTTGTCTAACTTACTGTATTTGAGGTCTCCTTTCTGCAGGCTGCAGGGTCATAGTTCCTTTTGCTTCTGGTATCTGCCCCCAGTGGGTGAAGTTGGTCCAGTGGCTTGTGTAGGCTTCCTGGTGGGAGGGACTGGTGCCTGTGTTCTGGTGGGTGGAGCTGGATCTTTTCCCTCCGATGGGCAGGGCCACATCAGGTGATGTGTTTTGGGGTGTCTGTGGGCTTAGTACGACTTCAGGCAGCCTGTCTGCTGATGGGTGAGTTTGAAACATCTCCCTTGTCTGAAACACCTCCCTTGTCTTAAAGGAGAATGCATTATGATAACAAAATAGATGAGCAAATGACTGATTGCAATATAGTAAGAAAGTTCTTGAAGTCTTCATTTTCCCTTTGAAGGTCACTGCTGGGGTAGCAGGGGAGAGAGGCAATAGTTTAAGTAGGGTCCATGTGATTCTGAATTAAAACTGTAAAGTCGTATGTGGATTAGACTTCCATTGCTGCAGTACTTAGACTATTTGAGTAACTCTTCAGAAGTCAGAATAAAGACAAAACTGAGCTGGAGCATGGTGAATATATATTCCTGACTATTGAGATTTGTTCTGTACTTGTGCTAGAAAAAAAGACATGTCTAAGCCACAGTAATGATCATACTATTTAGTATTCATCTGTATAAGGATAATTGATTTACTAAAATCTGATTAGATTAATGCTATTATTATGATCTGGAAGTTATTTTCATTTTTTAAAAAAAAGCCCAAAGTCAGTGCCATAGACAGAGACTGAGGGTGTATGTTCCATCGGTACCATTGGGGCTTGGTCCACTCATAGTGTAGAGGACTATGAAAGAACATTATCTTACTTAGTGTGAGGAGTATTTCTCTGAGTTACTAGTTAATGCAGTAAACTCTGTTTTCATTGATGAGAACATTGGAATTTCTTTTACTATAGAAAGTTCCTTTTCTTTTTCCATGAAGTTTATGTTTTTCATTAGGAAATTAAATATTAATTATACAAAGACAGGGAAAAAGAACAGTGAAAAGGATAAATATCTATTTTTTATCATCCAAAATAATCACTGTTAATAACTATATGTATTCTTATATTTCTTTTCTATATGTATTTATGTATTTTTTGCTTTATAGGTTTGACATTGTCCAGATTGTAGTACCCAAAAATATATTTTTTACTATTGTTTTAACATATATAATAGCAAATACAAAATAGGCATATCATGCCTTTCGTATCTCCTGTTACTAAATCACTTAGCAGAAGGGGAAGGGGAGGGGAAAAAACAACCACAATGAATTCTATACTTGTGATGTATATCTTTAATTCATTTAATTAACATAAAACCATGTATGGAAAATGTTCTCTTGACTTTAAAGAAATGAAATCTTAGAGAAGGACTTGCCTGAGTTTGTAGAATAACTTTATAAAGGTGTATTTGAGATTTGAACCCAAGACTATAGAACTCCTAAAAATGTTCTTAGACTTCTCTACAGAAGCAAGAGAGAGAGAAAAAATGGAGGAACCATCATGGGAGCTGTAGAATGATTGGCAGAAAGGTGAGGGGATAATGAGGTAATAGGTTCATTTCCAAAGAGCAAAAGTTTCTTCAATTTAACCTTCCTGATCTAAAATTTGAGAAAATGCAATTGAACAAAGGGAGAAATGGCAGGAAGAAGAAATGGGTTAAATTCTATTTCCATTAAATTTTTAATTTTTAAATATTTTTTAGCTAAGCAATCCTATGGCTACTTGAGTAACATTTTTACACTATATTTGGAACCTTGTTTTAACAAGTGCTATCCATTTGCCATATTATTTAAAAGGAAAGCTTCTTTTAAATTAGTTATTTAGTCTTTGTTTCTAAAATGTCTGTCATCTTACAGGCCTGTGAAGAGTTATGTCTCCTGTCTGTAAAGAATAGGCTGACTCTGCTTAGGTAAAGTCATCAGAGGTGGTTTAAAGATTGGGTTTTATTGTTGGATGGTCTGGATGCTAGTTTGTGACTCTGAGTTGGTAATGAGCTATTTTTCTCAAAACATCGTTGAAAGATCAACCAGTTCACTTATGTTTATCTTAAGGTTTTCAGAGAAAAATGAGGTGAAGACCAATGCATCTCTTCTAGGGAGATCCTCACCTTGAATTTCTGTATACAGAATAGCCTTGAATAATCCAACCTCAAATCAAAATCACCACATATGAATATCCAAAAACCCAATGAAAACTCTTGTTTTTCCCCACAATCATCTGCCTAACATTTTTTGCTTTTTTTATCCCAACAATCCCATATCTGCAAGGAAAAGTGTGATAATCCCCATGAAAGAAATCAAAGAAGATATTTATCTCTTTCTTCTCTTACTTCCATCTATCCAACCACTTACAAAATTCCATCAATGTTTTTTTCAACTTCATTCTGTTTTATTCTTTGCTCTTCATTACATGGAGTCATACCCAGATCATTACTCCCTTTAAATTTCTTTTGTTTGTTTGTTTTATTATGGCAACTGCATCCTAACTGGCTTTCCAGGCTTCAAATTTCCCTCTGTTTTCATCATACACAATGATGCCCAGGTAGTCTCCTTTGGTCACCACTTCGATCATATTGTCCACCTGCTGAATGTTTTGTGATGCTTCTAGTATCACCAACCTGTAAAGTCCCAGGTGTAGAGTCTTGTCTCATTTAATACCTGTGACACTGTCTGGTACCTAGCAGAACATGAAGATTTATTTAGTGAATGAAGAGTGAACGTTCACTAAATTAATGGAGCTAGGGGGTGGGGAACTAGTATAACTATATGGATTTTTTCTGTTGTCTCAAAATTTCAGGTCAGACCCCAAAGCAAACAAAAATATCTCCACATGCTAAAGAGAACACCCAGCTGCAACTGGTTACCATACCTCTAGGACAGTGTATCTCAGCTGGGGTGATTTTGCCCCCAAAGACTATTTGGCAATGTTTAGAGACATATTTGATTGTCATACCTCAAGGGGAAGGGAAGCTTCTGGCATCTAGTGAGTAGGGAGCAGAGGCACTGTTAAATATCCTACACTGTACAGCTCTGCCTCCTCAAACAAAAGAAAAAAGATCTTATCCAGAGTGTTAATAATGCTATGGGTGAGAAACCACCTCTAGGATTTAAGAAGATCATTTAAATTTTCTCACTCACTGTTCAACCTATATAGTCAAAACAGAGAAAATGAAGAAAAAATTTGTAAGAGTCGGGAGTAATAGCTTTAGGGGTGAAGTATTTTTGTTTTTCTCTTCTCCTTTACCTTCAAATCAAGTGAAGGAGGCTCCAAGAAAATCTCTTATGGTTTTTGGAGGAGGTTGCAAGCTGGGAAAATGGCATCTCACACCCGAGCTGGGTGTTTGCTGAGCTACAGAGACTAATCTACTTGCTTTATCTAAGACAGGAGCAGAATGAGGAAGGCAGTTCTTAGAAGTGCTTGACATGCATTCTGAGAGTTTGAGAGTGTACGTGAATAAAGAGACTGGTTCTTGGCTCCTGCCTGGAGAATTCTCAAGTTGGGAGAGTGAGTGGAGTGGTCTGTGACAGCAGGCCATGGGAGGAGGGCAGTGAGAAGCAGATGGAATCTTCAGGTTTTGGTTTGACAAGAAGACATGAGTTTTATACTTCAAAAGGTATCTGGACTCAAGATAGTTTGATGGAACTGTGCCCGTGAGGACAGCCTGCTTGGGCAAGGAATCTCCAGCAGTCTGAAGCTCTAGAGTATCTGCTGGAGGCAAGAGATGAACAGTGGGGTGTTGCAAGAGGTCAGGTGGTTATTGTTTTGCTTGCTTGAGGAAATTGGATGGTAGGAAGGTCACTGCAGGGCCTATGAAAGAGCTGGGAATATGCTCTGCAAGAAAGCAGGTGTTTGGGCATCTGCCACACTGAGGGAACAAACGGTCAGATTACAACAGCACTTTATGCTTGTTTCCCACCCCCATACCCCCATCCCGAGTCCTAATATAGTGCAGGAGGAAGAGGACCAAATAGCATCCCAGAGGAAAAGGAGGGGCAAATAAAAGAAGTAGGAAAGAAAAAGTCCAAGAACAAGGAAGAGTAAAAGCCTGTCTTTCCGTAGAGGTTTCTAAGCCTGGGTTATGTGAGGAGAGACTGAATTGGGTATGAAATTGCAGTTTTGGTTTAGACTAGACTAGGCTATGTAATATCTGAAAGTGAATTCTCAGTTGCCAAAGTGTGATTTTTTTTTTTTTTCTTGTAAATGAAAGTGACCAGAAAGCTAAAGGAATCACTCAAGGTGTTGTCTAGGACCAGAAAAGAGATCTACTCCAGCATGTTTGAAGGAACTAGTTGGGGGAAAAAGTGTTCCTGTCTTGTTTTCCGTAGAGTTCAGCCTGATTAAAAATCAGTTATGTTAGCCTTTATTGCATACTTTATATGGGTCAGTATCATGTTTGTTAAATGTTTACATGTGCTAAAGCATTTAACAATTCCAATAGTCCCCCAAGATAAGAAGATTTTAAAATGAAGAGGAAAAGGTCTGTAAAGGTTAAATAATGTATCATGATGAAATAAGGGTAAATCCTTTCTAGGTTCTGTTTTGAATGTCTTCTCTAATAGCTAATAATTTAAGAACTAAAATTTTTATTTCTGGGAGTTTTGAACAACCAAGAATGGAATTTTAGCCATATTAATAAAAATTCCATCTTATATAGAAATTAACAGGATAATTTAAGCCTAAGGACAGTCAAGTTTGTTCTGCTTTGACTCATAGCCACACGTTTTGTCATGAGCTCTTAAGATTATGCGCTATTCTGACAGGTTAAGAAGTTCTTACCTTACATATTGATATTGCTATCAGCCAAAGCATCCTATCCTTTAGTACTAGAGCTGTCTCCATTCTGAATTATTAAATATGCTTACAACTGAGTGAGAAATGAGTTCGTCTGAGTTGCATTGAAAGCACCGTTTAAGGGTGGAAGAGCTCATTTAGGTGATGATCCGGTAAGTTAGCATACACTAGCTGGCGCCCCTTCTCCACTCTCACTTATAAGTGTGTGCATATATGTGTGGCCAGAGAGGTGCTAAAATGCAGCATCAAATAATTAATTTTTATTACATCTTGCTGTTTGTTTTCACAGTTTTGATCTTAAAACTCCCAAAGAGTTCTGATTCCAGGGGTGAAATGATACCGTTTTGCTACCTTATTTGTCTTTTACAAATCCTACTAAAATGATCATTAAATAAGCATGTACATATCTAAGGATGTAGTAAGATAGAAGTCAACACTCATTATGATGGAATCTGAAGTCTAAACTGGGCTTCTTTGAAAGCATTAACGAGGATACCATTATTTATAACTGGTTATCTCCTTGGGAAAAATGAATACCTATAAAGTATGCAAACCTCTGTTTGCATTCTTAAATGGAGCTTCATCAGGCCTCAGTACTGTTTCTCTTGTGGATTTTATCTTTGCTCTGCACTGAGCATCTTGAGTATTAGACTTCCTGAAATTGCAAGACTGACTCCATTTTGAGTGTAAGATTTACCACCCTGCTGATGAGGAAAAAAATCTTTTCATGCCCATTGCCTTCCTCCCTCCATGAATTTTGTCTCATCCATTTACTACTTCATTTACTCATGAACGTATTCATTTGTTTATTCCCTCACATCCATTCTGGAATTCAATCGTTCATTCAATAAACCTTTATTGAATGTGTTTAATGAATATGTGACTATAAAGGGATAAACTTGCACAGGACTATTCAGTTCATTTTACAAAACTATCACTAAGGATTAATGCCTCTTGGTGTCAAGTTTGACATTCCTCTGACTTCTTTACTTACAATTCTCTTTTTGATCCCTTACTCCTAGATTAGTGAAAAGCAACACCATCTCGCGAGCTGTTCACACTGACTCTGGGCATCACCTCGATCTCTCCACTTCTAGCCAATTACCAAATTTCATTGATTCTGCAAATTAGTGTCTTGAGAATCCAGATCCTTGTCTCTCACCTCATTGCTCCTGCCTTGGTCCAGACCACCCTCTCCTATTATATGTGTTCTTGTAAGAACTTATTAAATGAACTTCTTGACACTAGTCTTGCCTACTTCTCATCTACTTTCCAAAGAGTGATATTTAGAAAGTAAAAATTTGGTAATGTTAATTCCCACTGAACAATGTTTCAGTGGCTTTGTATTGTCCTGATTATAAAGGCCTAAATCCACAGCAAACAAGTAAGTTCCTTCACAACATGGCTCTGCTTTCCCTACAACATCGTAACTCGACACTTGCATCATACGTTGTGCTAATGGGCATAGAGAGAGACTTCTTGTAAAGCAAAAAGACCATTCTTTCATTCTGTTACTCCTTCTGTCTTGAACATTCCCTTTGTTTCCTCATAACACCCCTCCCTTCTTTTTGTTTTTGCCTGATTAGTTCTCAATCATCTTTAAGTTTTCGACTCAGTTTTATTACTTTCCACTTGAATTGAGTTGGGTCTCTGGTTACCTGGTCCCTGTAGCTCTGTACTTCCTGTGACTTACCATTTACCACACTCCACACTCTGGACTCTCAGCTCTGGGAGACAGAGGCTGTGTCTACACTTCTTTCCACTGAATTCCCAGAGTTTGACACATAGTAGGTGCTAAATAATACTTGTTAATTTAATGAATTTCTCTGAACCTAGTACTTTTTTATATTTCAAGCCTAGTTTAAAGAATTTTAGATATTGATAGATAAATGTATACACAGATCTTCCTCAGCTTAAGATGGGATTATGTCCAATAAACCCATCCTAAGTTGAAAATATGCACCTAACCTACTGAACATCAGAGCTTAGCCTAGCCTACCTTAAACGTGCTCAAAACACTTATAGTAGCCAATAAATAGTTGGACAAAATTATCTAATACAAAATGTGGTTTATAATAGTGTTGAATATTTCATGTGATTTATTGAATACTCTACTGAAAATGAAAAACAGAATGGTTGTATGGGTACAGAATGGTTGCAAGTGTATCAGTTGTTGACATCCATGATCAAGTGGCTGATTGGGAGCTGCCCAGAGGGTATCACTGCATATCACTAGCCTGGAAAAAGATCAAAATTCAAAATTTGAGGTCTGATTTCTACTGAATGCATATCAAATTTGTACCATTGTAAAGTCAAAAAACCCTAAGTTGAACCACTGTGAGTTGGGGAATGTCTATACACACCTATACACCTTTTCCTTTCCCTTGGTTATTGCATTTTATGTACCCTACTCAGGGAAGAGTGCTATACAAGCCTAAGGACTGGATTGGAGAATAATTCTTTACTTCATCAGGCTGTTAATCCTACATGCCTGTGCTGATAAACCCCAGAAAATCTGGATAATCCTATATAGTGTTCAGAGAGCTGGAAGCAGCTATAAATACATATCATACTGTCAAAAACCATTATCATTTAGACAACTTTGCAGTTCCTTCCAAGTTATATGAGGTTATTCTTGCCTCATAACGTCTTTCCAAGCCTTTTCCCACTTATTTCCTGTTATTCCCTTCACTTTCTATGTTCCTCCTTGGTCTACCAACCCCCTCCCATTTGTCCCTTTCCTTCTTCCTTTTTATTAATTTTTGACACTTTTCCCTTCTACCTCAATTTTGCATCTAGGAATTCTGTCATTCCCTCTGACATTGCTCTTCTTCCTTTTCTCTCCTGTCCTTCCTTCATTGCATTTGTTTTTTCCTTTGGTGATACTTCTGTGTCTTTCTTGTTTCTCTTCTTTTACATCCTCTTTCGTCTTCTACCCTCTGCTCCTAGTCGGGTAGTGTGAGTACCTGACGTGTGTGTGTGTGTGTGTGTGTGTGTGTGTGTGTGTAGGGGGAGTTGCCTGATGGCCACAGTAAACCCCAGTGTTCTCCAATGCAGCCCCATTTAGTCTAGATTCGTATCCATATGACTCACAGGCAGGGAAAGTAGTTGAAATTCCATAGATAAGCAAATAATTCTTGGCAGTTTCAAAATGAAAGCAACTGCACTGCCAAAAGGCTCTGTTTACCACACAAAACAAATGTTGTTACTATTTCAATTCCAAAAAAGCTTCTTAAAAGCATCCTTTCACGAGAACATTGTTCTAGCCTTTATGTCTAATTAGATGTAAAGAAAATCTTTTGTTATTTTTGTTACACAATTTAGGCTTGGCTAATAACCAGAGATAAATAATGGTTTACCCCTGCTGGGTTCTGTAGCAACACCCTTCTGAATAAAATAAGTGCACATGTGCAGTACAAATCCTGTGAAAGGCCTTTCTTTTCTACGCTTATTTTTCTTTCATCCTCATCCTGATTCCTTTCACCTAAGAATAATCCTCTTTTATTTTTTCTTGAGGAGCTGTGCAGCATGATTTCCATAGATATTTTGGGGAAAATAGCCTAGTTTTTTTTCCTTCATTTCCCCATTTTGTATGTTTTCAACTAGAACATAGCCAGAGTCTATTGACTTCTTTAGTTGTAACTAAGCTATTCTATTGAGATAGGGTGATTAAAAAGACATCAGAATAGAGAGGTGATTGGCCCATGCTGTACTGGCAAAGTAAACTACACTAGGGCGTTTTTTTCCCCTCCATATACACAGTCTTTCTTTTTCTCCTCCAGAAACCGAGATTCCTTTATTCAGTATGTTGTTTGTTCCTTTTGCTTACACAGTTTTGACTTTGTTTTTTACACAAGAAACACATTGTCTGCTCTGAACACAGTGCATAGCTTTGCTTTTCTACCTATTTGTGTTTGCTGCTGCTCTGATATTCAAGTACAGATAGGAGGGCTAATGTATGGCAAGCACCCAGAACCCTGGAATAGGTACCACCTGGAGCTAAGGCGAAGAGTACATCCTAGCACACAGCTGAAGTCGGGAGATTTGAGCTTTCGTTTCTGACTTGACCCCAGACTTCCATTTGGACTTGAGCAAATCTCTTGACTAATCTGCATCTTTAAATTCGTCTTTACCTTTGCATTCTCATTATGGAATCAAACGAGGTGCCATTCCTGACATTTTTGAATAAAAAACTTGAATGTTATTTTAACATAAGTTGTTTTGTGCTGCTGAAAGGGTTAAATTGTACATATTATTTGACCTTCTGTCAATTGCAAAATAAGTTGGTTTCTACTTTCCTTTGGAGAAAAAAGTGACCTATCAATGTGTGTGCCATGCTCCATGCTAGACCCTGATCACTGTTTAGGCATTGTCCTCTCAGAGTAATAACTGGAAGTAGGTTCTATTGCGTCTATGCTCCAGATGAAGAAACTGGGGCTCAAATTTTGGAATTGATTCATGAATTCACATCAAGTGAATGGCAGAAGTAGGACTGAACCCCAGGGTTGCTGGACTACAAAGTCTATGCTTTTTCCATTACCAACATGTGTACAGACAGTCCATGTCTTAACAATGGTTTGGCTTAGGATTTTTCAACTTCATGGTGGTGCGAAAGCAATATGCATTCAGTAAAAAGCTGTTCTTGGAATTTGGAATTTTGATCTTTTCTGGCCTAGTGGGTACGCAGTATGATATCTCCCATGTTGCTGGGCGGAGGCAGTGGGCCACAGCTCCCAGCTGGCCACACGATCATGAGGGTAAACAACTGATTCATTTAAAACCATTCTGTACCTATACAGCCATCTGTTTTTCACTTTCAGTACAGTATTCAATAAATTACATGAGATAGTCAACTCTTTATTACAAAGTAGGCTTTGTGTTAGATGATTTTGCCTAACTCTAGGCTAATGCAAGTGTTCTGAGCAAAATTAAGGTAGGCTAAGCTAAGCTATGATATTTGGTAATTGGTGTATTAAAAACTTTTTCAACTTAGGCTATTTTCAACCTACACTGGGTTTTTGGAGATGTAACTCCATCACAAATCAAGGAAGATCTGTATACTCTATTGTGAATAATTTCTTATTCACCTGCTAATTCTTTTTCCCCTGTATTTTAGCTGCTGCTCTTAATAGGATTAATCCATCAAAAGAGGATTTTACCTTAGTGCACGAGCAAGGTGCCCTTCAATTAGGAGAAATAGTAAAGACAATACTAGATCAATCATGTTAATTTCCTATTTCCTAATTATAGTTTCCTAATTATAATTATATCTTATAGTTATATATTCAGGTAAATGTTTGTTTATGAATGTTTATTCAGATAAATATTGCCTGAATGTGCTTGGCGGTATTTACCCAAAGAAATGCCATCAATAGCCATGGCAATTTACTTGTTTAAGTAAATAATGATTTAAATAATTTAATGGAAATTGGATCATTTAAATCTACTTTAATTGAATCCTTTTATAAACACATATTTGCAGTACTGTGCCAGGTAGAGGCAGAAATGAGTATAAATCTAACATTGTTTAGAGTGTGCTAGGTAAAGTCAGAAATAATGTGCAAATTAGAGGGCATAACAAAGTCTCTGAAAGCTAGTTATCATTGTTATGCATATTTTTCAGGTTTGGTGAGTTAGCTGCACTCAAGCCTGTGAGTAGAATTATGTCTTTTTAAAAATGATAAAGTTAAATTCTTCCAAATAAATCTTTTAATGTGATTTTCTTGTCTTTCTTTAGGGTATCACCAAGGGCAGCAATGACAATTCCAAACCCTGCATGATTTGTGGGACCAGGATTTTTGTAGTACTTACTATCTGGCTTTTAACTGACTCTAGATGAAGTGTGAGAGTGGCTTGCCAATAATAATAAAAGGAGATGTAGCCATCAGCAATAGTAGAAGTTGTAAGAGTAGTAGTTAGTGGCTGTTCTAATAGTGGAAGATAGCAGCAGGAGTGGCTGCCCAATGCCCCTTTTCTTGGTGCTAGCCTCCTACATAGGAGTGGATCTTTAGTGGTGGTGTCTGTGGATTCCTGTTCTTGGCTCATGGATGCAGGAGTACTAAATATCCTGAACCATGTTGGAGCAGTAAGATGCTATCTCCTTGAATCTAAATCTTGGAATGAAGACCTGGAGCACATTTCAGGTTGTGTGCCATTAATGCTGATGACACTAGACCCCTGCAGCTGTGGCCCCTGGGTGGCCCTAATTGCTGTGTATCTAAAGCATTGATTTTCGAATTCTTCCACCAAGTGTCCTTCAAATACTCTACCCTGCTCTCCCCTTTTTTAATTAATCTAGTTATTTTATTGACTTGCAACCAAAAACATTTTAACTACTACAATAATAGTGTTATAATTATTATAACAATAGTGTTATTTTGAGCTTTTAGTACAAGCAAGCATTGGTTTACTTCATACTCTGTATCATATAATCTACACAATAACCTTATAGAATAGATATTATTATTATTTCTATTGTAAGATTATTATAAGGCTGACAGAAGTTAAGTAATTTAAAATTACACTCATGGGCTTCCCTGGTGGCACAGTGGTTAAGAATCTGCCTGCCAATGCAGGGGACACGGGTTCAAGCCCTGGTCCGGGAAGATCCCATATGCCGCAGAGCGACTAAGCCCGTACACCACAACTACTGAGCCCACGAGCCACAATTACTGAAGCCTGTGCGCCTAGAGCCCATGCTCCACAACAAGAGAAGCCACCGCAGTGAGGGGCCCACACACTGCAACAAAGAGTAGCCCCTGCTCGCTGCAACTAGAGAAAGCCCACGTGCAGCAACGAAGACCCAATGAAGCCAAAAATAAATAAAATTAAATTTAAAAAATTTTTAAATTACACTCATAATAAGAGTTAGGCTGAACCCAGTTTTCTGATTCTACGCCGATGATCTTAGCATATGTGCTGTGCTCAGTTAGGGCAGCTTCTGCTAGCTAATTTATGGGAACAGTTGGTGTTAGAAATGGGAAGGAGAACATAAAGGAAGGGTGTTAGAGAAGAATGGGCAGGGGCATAGGAAAGATGTAACAAATTTTTTTAGAATGGTAGGAAACAAAGAATGGAGAATTCATATTAGCTCTTGGGAAGAATTTCTTGACCATATCGTTAGTAAGCAGGGGAGTAAGTTACTGAGGGGATAGTAAAATTAAAAGCTCTAATAAAATATTAAATAACTATTCATATGGAGCAGTTTATGTAGGCTTTAATGTGAAGGCAGGGAATTGGAACTGAATTCAGCCTTGAAAAATGTCGTGGACTCCTACCAGCGTAAAAAATTTAGTAGCTAATAAAAAGATTTTTTTATCCCCATAAGGAGAGGCACAGCTTATAATATTACAAATATCAAAATTATTTACTTTAAGCATGAATGATCAGAAGTAGTAGCTGATTATAAAGACAGGGATTAAATGGAATTTTAAATTCTTTTGTACATATATAGATTAACATGGAATCATACTGATTATTACTATTTGAGAAATCATGGAAACACCCTCAAGACTGGAGATGAGTAAATTATTTTCCAATTTTTCACATAGGTTCTTAAAACCTTAGGCAAATAATTCTGATCTCAGTCTCCTTAATATTTTGAACTGTATGAGAAAATCTAGAATAGACTGTGGTAATCCCCAGGGCCAAGCATAGAGTCACTAACAAAAATCAAGCCTCCTTATTCACATATCCAGTTTGGAGACTTGCTAAGTTTTGAGCAGGAGAAGATCAGTGATATTGAATATCATGGTCATAGATAGTAATAAAAGAATCAAATAGGAAAATATGACCAATATTCTTAAAAACACTTGAAATTGTCAGCTATTACAAGAGTATTATTGTTATTCAATTTGGAGGGAAATCTTTAATACTGGATTATCATGACCAAATAAATTTCCCCATAAAGTCTTATTGTTCTCATCTCTGGTCCAAAAAAGTCATCAAGTGATTGGAAATGCTACTTTAATATATATTAAATAATCGTGTATACGTGATTTTTCTCTCTTGACTCTGTTCTTTATTTTTAACCTGAACTTTGTAAACTGAAGTATAATATACATAAAGATGAGTGCCCCACACATAAATATGTACCTTAACAATTTTCATAAAATTAACTGATCCCTGTAGCCAGCGCCCAGATCAAAAAAGAGAACATTGCCAAAACTTCAGAAGGCCTCTCATGTTGCGCTTTTCTTATTACCATATGCCCCTAAGACGTATCCTGATTTCTAACACCTTAAGCAAGTCTTGCCTATTTCTCAGATTTATATTCATGGAATCATATAGTCAGTATTCTTTTATGCATGGCTTATTTTTCTCAGCAGTATGTTTGTGAGATTCATCCATGTTGTTGCATGTAACAGTAGTTTGCTCATCCTCGTTGCTGTCTACAGTGCTTCAATGCATGAAAATTGCCATAAAATATTTTAAATCCATTCTGCTGCTGGTAGACATTTGCCTTTTTTCCAGTTTGGGGATATTATGAGTAGTGCTGATATGGACATCCTTGCAACATTTATTGTGTGTTGTGTGAACATACTTCCATAGTTCTGTAGCATTTATGCTGACAGAATTGCAGGGTCATAGGGTATGCATTTTTTTCAGCTTTAGTTGATGCAGCTTAAGAGTTTTCAACATGATTGTTACATTTACACTTCAACCAGAAGTGTGTGAGAGGTTCAGTTGTTAACACATTTTGAGCAACTTCAGTAGTCAGTCCTTTTAATTTCAGTTACTCTGATGGGTGTGTTGTGGCCTTGATTGTGGTTTTATTTTATATTTTTTAAATTGAGATATAATTAAAATACCATGAAATTTACCCTTATAAAATGTACAATTCAGTGATTCTTAGAATATTCACATTGCTGTGCAACAATCATTATTATCTGATTCCAGACATTTTCATCACCCCCAAAGGATACCCTATAACTCTACTCCCATTTCTCTCTACCCCCAGGCTCTGGAAACACTAGTCTACATTCTGTCTTTGTGGACTTGCCTATACTAGACATTTTGTGCAAATGGAATCATACATTTTATGGCTATTTGTGTCTGGCTTATTTCACTTAGCATGTAGCGTTAGCAAAGTTACTAGGAAAACTGGATTACCATGACCAAAGATGTTACAGAGTGCACACAATCCTGACAGGGAAAGCTAAGATCCAGGAGTGTTTTTCCTTAGCCATAGTACTCTCTTATGATTTTTGTATTTCTGTAGTATTGGTTGTTATTTCTACTTTTCATTTCTTCCTGTTGATTTGGGTCCCTCTCTTTTTGTCTTGATGAGCCTGGGTAAAGGTTTATCAATTTTGTTTATCTTTTCAAAAAAAGAGCTCTTGTTTTCACATATTTTCTATTGTTTTTTTTAGTCTCTATTTATTCTCTGATCTTTATTATTTCCTTCTTTCTGCTGACTTTGGGTTTAGTTTGTTCTTCTTTTTCTAATTCCTTTAGGTGGTAGGTTAGGTAGTTTATTTGCTATTTTTATTGTTTCCTGACATAGGCCTGTATCACTATAAACTTCCGTCTTAGAACAATTTTTGCTGCACCCCATAGTTTTTGGAAAGTTGTGTTTCCATTTTTATTTGTCTCAAGGTATTTTCTGGTTTCTTCATTGACTCACTGGGCTTTTAGCAGCATGTTGTTTAATTGCCATGTGTTTGTGCTTATTTTTGTTTCTGTAATTGATTTCTAATTTCGTACCACTGTGATAGGAAAAATGCTTGATATAATTTATATTCTCTTAAATTTGTTGAGACCTGTTTTGCAGCCTATCATGTGATCTAAACTGGAGAATGTTCCATGTGCACTTGAAAAGAATGTATATTCTGCTGCTTTTGGATGGAATGTCCTGTAGATAACTGTTAAGTCTAACTGGTTTATTGTGTCATTTAAGACCACTTTTACCTTAATGATTTCCTGTCTGGATGATCTGTTCATTGATGTAAGTGGGGTGTTAATGTTCCTTACTATCATTGTATTATTGTCAATTTCTCTCTTTATGTCTGTTAGTATTGGCTTTATATATTTAGCAGTTTCTGTATTAGTTGCAAATTAATGAGTGTAATATACTCTTCTTGTATTGATCCCTGTATCATTATATAATGCCTTTCTTTGTCCTCTGTTATAGCTTTTGTTTTAAAGTCTATTTTGTCTGATATGAATATTGTTACCCTCCTTTCTTTTCATTTTTGTTTGCATGAAACATCTTTTTCCATCCCCTTACTTTGAGCCTGTGTGTCTTTTGCTCTGAAGTGAGTTTCTTGTAGATAGCATATAGAAGGGTCTTGTTTTTTTATCCAACCAGCCACCCTATGTCTTTTGATTGGAGCATTCAGTCCATTGACATTTAAAGTAATTTTTGATAAGTATGTACTTATTGCCACTTATTTTCCAGTTGTTTTTGTAGTTCTTTTCTGTTCATTTCTTCTTTTTGTTTCTTCCCTTGTACTTTCATGATTTTCTTTAGTAGTATGCTTGTGTTCCTTTCTTTTTAGTTTTTGTATGTCTATTGTAGATTTTTTATTTGTAGCTACCATGTGATTCATATAATTGATGTATAACTATATCTACTTGTTTTAAACTGATAGTCATTTAAGTTCAAATTCATTCTAAAATAGCTAACTTTTTTTACTCCCATCATTCCATATTTTGTGTTTTTGATGTCATATCTTACATCTTTGTGTTTATTCCTTTACTGTTTATTGTAGTTATAGTTGCTTTTAAATTTTTTGTCTTTTAATCTTCATACTAGCTTATTTAAGTGATTGATCCTCAGCCCTTACTATATATTTGTCTTTCTTAGTGGTGTTTTTCCTATCCTATAAATTATTTCTTGTTATAGCCTTTTCTTTTCCACTTAGAGAAGACCCTTTAGCATTTCTTTAGGTTAGGTTTAGTATTGATGAACTCTCTTAGTTTTTCTTGTCTGAGAGGTTCTTTATCCCTCCTTTTGTTCTAAATGATAATCTTGCTGGGTAGAGTATCCTAAGTTGCAGGTTTTTCCCTTTCAGCACTTTGACTATATCATGCCACTCCCTTCTGACCTGCAAATTTCTGCAGAGAAATCAGCTAGTAGCCTTATGGGGGTTCCCTTGTCTATGACTCTGTCTTTCTCTTGCTGCCTTTAGTATTCTCACTTTAACTTTTGCCATTTTCATTATGATATGTCTTGGTATGCGTCTGTTTGTGTTCATCTTGTTTGGGACCCTGTGTGTTCCCTGTACCTGGATATGTTACCTTCTTCAGGTTTGGGAAGTTTTCAGCCATAATTTCATCAAATACATTTTCAACCCTCCTCTCTCTCTTCTACATCTGAGACACCTATAATGCAAATGTGGATACTCTTGATATTATCCCAGAGGTCTCTTAAACTGTTATTATTTTTTGTTTTTCTTTTTGCTCTTCTGATTGGGTGATTTCCATTATTCTGTGTTCAAGATCACTCATGCATTCTTTATTCATACCTTCAAGTGTGTTTTTTAATCTCAGTTATTATATTCTTCAGTTCTGACTGATTCTTTATGATGTTTTCTGTTTCCTTGTTAAAATTTGCACTGTTTTCATCTATTTTTTCCTAACTCAGTTAGCATTCTTATTACTAATGCTTTGAATTCTTTATCTGGTGAATTGTTTACTTCTGTTTCATTTTTAATTTCTTCAGAATTTTTCTCTTCCTCTTTCAATTGAGACCAGTTCCCTCTGTCTTTTCATGTTGCTTAACTTTCTCTCTAGGAATTGAGGTGAAACAGTTACCTACTGCAGCCTTGAAGGGGTATCCTTATGTGTGAGTGTCTCTCTATACAGTCTGTGTGTACCCAGTGCTTTCGGTGGGAGATTTGGATTTGATGTGAACAGAAGTCATGTCTTTCCTCAGGGTGTGCTGTTAGCCTTCACCTTAGTATAAGGTGGGGCTGGAGATGGAGGAACTAGGGCCAGAGCCAGCTGTGAGATGGGGCCTCCCTTTTGCTCAGTGGCCATCACTTCCCTATCAGGGGCAGGGTCAGATCCCAAGTTGATGGAGCAGTAGCTTTGAGGGTCAGGCAAGCTGGGTCTGTTCCCTGTAAGTGTGGTCTCCCTTCTCCCAGCACCAGCACTCTTGTCCCAGAGGGGAGCAGTACTGGAGCAAGAGGGAGCCATGCAGGTTCTCAGCTCATGAGAGGACGTGGGCAACCTCAGGCCAGCCACAGACAGAGGTCTGGGTTGCTTCCAATGTGTCACCTGTGCAAGCACCAGCAATGGCAGCCCCTCCTGCATCTGAGTCTCCATTTCCCTCACAGCCAATCACTCCCCCAGCCACTGCCACCCCCGTCCTGTTGTGTATTCGTGCTGCTAGGCAGGCAAGGCCTGCATGGGCTCTTGGTGTGTATCAGGGCAGGCTGTGGAGGTGCAACCAGCATCAGATATTGGGTCGAATGCTGATGTGCCACCTGTGTAAGCACCAGCAATGGCTGTCCCTGCTGTGCTCAGATGCCACCCTGGGTCCAAGTCGCCCCTGCATCCCATGGCCAAGGTCTCTCCCTAGTCATGGAAGCTCTCACTCCAGTGCGGAGGTGAAGTAAGCGGGGCTGGAGCATTTGCTTAGTTTAGACTGGGCACGTGCCAGGGAAGTCATGGGAAACCAGGCAGGCACTGGAGTCATCCTCAATCCACCCTCTCTGCCTTGCCGTGGAGCAAGGCAGCATTCACGGACTCTTCACACGTAGGCTTCCCACAGCCCTCCTGTTAGTCCCAGCAGCCCTCCAAGCAACCAAGGGGGCTTGCCTTCCCTGTGTTGGATGCCGGGACTGGGGTGCCCAATGTGTGGCTTGTACCGCTTACTCCCCAGGGCAGTTCTCCCTGTTCCTCTCAGTCCCCTCCCAGAAGCACAGGTCCCAACCTGATCACTTCTTTTCCCTTCCTATCTGATTCCATATCAATCTTCTTTACAGTCTTGGTTGTATAGGAGTCTTTCAGTTTCCAGATAGTTTTCCATGAGAAATGTTCCATATGTAGATGTATTTTTGATGTGTTTGTGGAAGGAGGTGAATTCCACGTCCTCCTACTCCATCATCTTGATCAGTCCCCAGCTGCACATGTGTTTTTAATCTCAGAATTTTATAGTTTTACCTCTTCCATTTAGATCTTTCATCCATTTTGAGCTAATTTTTGTATACAGTGTGAAGTAGGGTTCCAACTTCATTCTTTTGCCTGTGGATATCCAGTTGTTTCAGCCCATTTATTCAACAGACCACTCTTTCCCAGTGAATCGTCTTGGCACACTTGTTAAAAATCAATTGGCTATGAATATTTGAGTGTTTCATGGTTATTTTTATTTTCCCTTATAAATAATCGTACTTAGCACTATACTGTATGCTTATTGCCATTTAGAGATATTCTTTTGTGAAGTCTTTTGCACATTTCTGCCATTGCCTTAACTGATTTATAGGAATTCTGTATATTTTTATATTAATCTTTTGTTGATATATGTCTTACAAATACTCTCTCCTACTTTGTAGCATGATTTTAACTCTCTTAAAGGTGTCTCATTAAATCTTCAAATTTTTAATATAGTCCAGTTTATCATTTTTCTTCACAGTTAGTGCTTTGTGTCCTTATTAAGTAATTTTAGCATATGCAAGTTCTTGAAAGTATTTTTCTAAAATCTTTATTGTTTTATGTTTTACAGTTCGGTTTATGATCCACCTGGAATTGATAGTTGTGTATAATGTGAGAGTAAATTTAGTTTTCAGTATATACTGACCCAGATGATTTACTAAAAAACCATCTTCTCTCCACTGCACTGTAGCATCACCTATGTTATAGACAGGAGTACCATATTTATGTGGGTATGTGTCTGTACTATCTCTTCTAGCTCATGTGTCTGTTTATCTTTCTATTCTGTTCCATTGGTATTTTTAAAACTGCATTTAGCAACAGCATACTATTTAACTTGCTATCACTTTATAATAAGCCTTGATATTTGGATAAATCTTACAGATTTTTTTGTTTTTCAACACCATGTCAGCTATTCTTGGCCTTTTATTTTCCATGTAAGTTTTAGAATCAACTTGTCAGTGTCTTCAAAAAACTCTTTAAGGATTGGGATTGGGATTGCATTGGATCTACAAATTAATCTGAGGAGAATTGATATCTCTATAATATTGAGCCTTCTACTCCATGACCAGTCTACGTTTCTTTATTTATTTAGATTCAAAAATTTCTTCCCCATAATATTTTAGATTTTTCACTGAAGAGGTCTTCTGAATCTATCATTGGATCTATTCCTATGTATATGATTTATTTGATGCAATTGAAAACGATACCTTCCTGGTCTACCATTCGTCTTTATCATTGAGAAATGTCTTCCTTTATCTCATTTATTGCCTCAAGTCTGTTTTTGATATTACTATAGCTATACAATCTTATGATTGGTTAATGTATATCCTTTTATTTTCAATTTTTTGTAATTTGTATATTTAAGGTGGTTTCCTTATAACTAGCATGTCATAAAGTTTGACATTTTTATCCAGTCTAATAATAATATACTTGTCCTTGAGTATTTACTTACATGTGTGTTTATTGTTCCTACAATCTTAGTACTTATCTCTAGTTAGGCTACCTGTTTATGTTCCCTTTTTGTCTTTTCTTGCCTTCTTCTTTAGTATTTAAATATTTTTATCAGTCTGTTTTTCTCCTTGACTAATTTGTTAGCAATATTTTTGGTTTTGTTTTTTTCCTAATATTTTACTGGCTAACTTGGGGATTTCAATATTCATCCTAGCTTAATGCAGTCTAATAAAAATGATTACTTTGACCACTTCCTTGATAATTTTAGGACCTTGACACATTTCACCTTCATTTACCGCCTGCTGCCCACAATTTGTGTTGTCAGGTGTTTTAATTATACTTATTAATTATATTGTGATACTTTTTTTGTTGATATATTTTGATTTATCCCATTTCCATTGCTTGTTACTTCTTCCTGAATTTACATGCTTCCTGCTGAGGGTTATTTTTCTTCTGCCTGAAGAACTCACTTTATCATTTCTCTTACTGCATGTCTGGTGAGGACATGTTTCTCATTTTTTAATTTATTTTGCCCTCATTTTGGCTTAGACAAAAGGATCAGATGATATTATAATTAATCCTTTATTCCCTTCTACTTTCCCTCTAGCTGTAGAAACAGCATATCTGAGAGAAGTTTTGATTCTCCAGAAAAGATACATTTATCCAGTATCACGTTCTCATGGTCACAGGCAGAAAGGGAATGAAAAAGACCAAATCATTAATATTTGGGTCTTTTCGTAGATTAAATCCTAGGAACTGAGAAATGTGGACCCATGGGTAACTTTCATCTGCCAGGTACCTTACTCCTCTGGTGTAACGGGATAAGAAAGACATTGGAAAGTGGTCAGGAGTGTTGCTTCAGTAAACTGACTCCACATGGAAACCTGAGGAATGGGGGGGAGGGATAAGTGGTCCTCTTCTGAGCTATTTTCCACATTCTTAGCTCTTGCTTCTCTTAACCCATTTGTCTGGAATATTAAGCCAGTGTAGGTTCTGCTTCCATTTGCATGAGGTGTCTCCCCTAATACTAACAATTGTTCTTCTAAGGATTCTCCTTGAACTTCTGGTTATTGGTGTGAATTTTGCCTCTGTAAATCTCAAAAATGGGTTAGAACAGCATATTGCTTAAATCATATCATGACTTCACTATACTCAGGAATGAAAATTCACTTGCCCTTTAGTTATCATTGCAAAATTCCCAGGCATGTAGTCCAGAATAGGTCAACATAAGTTTTAAAATGAGTTTTTGACAACATTAAGTTATACTAATAATTCAAGGCCAACACTATAGAGGTGTCCCAAATTTTAATATAAATTCACTCTTACTTTTTGAACTTTAATTTCTCTCTGGAAAATTTATAGTAAGTTGCAAGTTTAAGCCCTTAGAAGTTGGAGTCCAAGCCTTTAAAATTCCAAATCACATTGTCTTGAGATTTTGCATTAAAAGATGAAAGAAACTAAGCTATAAAATTCATTCTTGCCAGTTTATTATTTTACTTTGTCTCTGTAGGAGGGATTTTGGGACAGTGGATATAGGCCTGGCACAAGCAGTGAACCTAGAGCTTTAGTACTCTGTGGCATTAGTAGAACTCAACTGCCTTTGCAGTCCTGGCCTCCTCCTCTGCAAATCACACTGAGAAAAAGATGTAGTAAAAAGTTGTTCTCCTAATTCTTAAAAAGCCTGTCTACACAAAGACTTTCTTTGCTATATAATTAAATCTGCCTCAGCTGTGCTGCTTATATAAAAACAGTACCTGTATATTTCAAGGTGAGTTGCTGAGGACCACACATTATGCCTTATTATCTTGAATTTTCTAAGCACCCCAACCCATTAAAACTAACTTCAGCAAACAAGTACTAGCCACAATTAGCTATGATGGCCAATCAATGTCAGAGTCCCATGTGGCCCAAGTTTACTGAAGTCTAAGTCCTTATGCACTCTCCAAATACAATTCATGATCTCTTTTTTCCTAAACACCAAATCAGAGGACCAAAGGCTGAGATTTTAGGGGCTAATAAATTATGCCCATTTGTTCTTCACCAATATTTAATAAACTTTGATGGAAGTATCACAGTTAATTCTGTTTGGAGAATATGGTTTAGAAAATGACCATTAAATGTTATTTCCAGTCTCTTTCTTCCCCACCAGCCATTCCTCATTCTTGCCTTATTGTCAGTCTACTTCTTGGGACAGTTTATCCCTAGGAAAATTTTGTTTTCTCCAAGTCATTGTTTTTTCTTAGTATTGGGCAGAGAGGGAAGAGACTTAATCCCCACTGCTTATGACCTATTAATAGATTATTGTTATAAAAACTGAAGCAATGGTCATCACTCGTGAACTTGGCAACTCACATCCTCTGGGGATGCATGAGTAAGGGAAGGGCAAGAGGCCAAGAGCATTACTTTAGGAAGTCCCACACAGAATATGAGAATAGAAGGACTGGTAGTTTGTTCTCATAAAGAAGTCAAGTGTTTGGCTATTAACTCCAGAGATCTACCATTTTATCAAAAATCTTAAATTTATAAAGTATATCAGTAGGTTATGAAAATGTTCATTATAGCTCATAGTTGCAGAACAAGTGTTGTCCATTTTTTTTGGGCAAAGATGGAAAGCTTCCTAACCTGTTGACATTTGTCTGTGGAAGTGGGGAAAAGAACTGAACAAGATCAGGGGAAACTAGAATTGTTTAGTGTGGAGAATAGTAGGCTGGGGAAAAAAGTGTATAATGATGGCTATTTTCAAGAACCTTAAGAGCAATCAGATGAAAGAGGCACTTACCTTATTGTGTGTAACTAGAAAAGGCAGAATAAGGGCAACATGATAGAAGGTTCACGGAAGTAGATATAAATTCACTAAAGAATTTTTTTTTAATAGGAACTGGAAAAAAAAAGGAAAGGGCATGCTTGCAAAATACTCATCTTGTATCATTTGTATGTGGGCAGAGGCTGGGTAAATCAAGAAAGCTAGAGCAGAAGATATGGCACAGGGTGGGCAGTAGACCAGATCACTCAAGAGTCCTCTGACTTCTGGGCTTCCCTGGTGGCGCAGTGGTTGAGAGTCCGCCTGCCGATGCAGGGGACGCGGGTTCGTGCCCCGGTCTGGGAAGATCCCACATGCCGCGGAGCGGCTGGGCCCGTGAGCCATGGCCTCTGAGCCTGCGTGTCCGGAGCCTGTGCTCCGCAGCGGGAGAGGCCACTACAGTGAAAGGCCTGCGTATGGCAAAAAAAAAAAAAAGAGTCCTCTGACTTCTGATCATGTTAGGAGATTGTCATGGTAACAAGGACATTGCACAAGCACTGCAGCTTATCTGGTCTTCCATAGTTCCTTTATGTCTGCTCACTGGGACTAATTTGCTCCTGACCCTGAATGAAAATTTGGGCAGACAGTAAGATTTCTCTCTTCACTTTAAGGAAATACAAAGGTGTGCAGTAATTTTAAGTTGCAGAAAAGAATTCCCAATTCCCTAATTACAGTGTTCTCTCCCATGTTAAAGTATAACTCCAAATGTGATAGAAGGTTGAGGCTTTTCCTCTTTTCTTCTATGTTGGGCCTGTTGCAAATGGGAAGCCTTTATAGGGGAAAGATGTCAATATCTTTCCTTTAGCTCACCGTTCTACTTCCCCTTACCCATCTTATGAATCAAGATTTCTGGCTTCTTTGGGGTGAAAGCTGAGAGGGTAATGAGGTAAAGAGAGCTGGGACATAGTTATTTGCCTGGTATAGTTGTGGTGATCTAGTTTTGACACTTCTTAGATGAGGTGTACCCCACAGGCACATTGTTTATCTTGAGAGAATTCTCACTTGCAGTGCTCTTTTGAGGGTGATAAAATCATCTTCAGTGTCTTGTTTATTCCTTCCTCATTCCTTGGGAATCTAGGGATACCTTTAACACCCCTCTGTTGACAACAATTTTTGTCCTTTAAGTGTCCCGTGGATAGGATGTGACAAGCCCACCACCAGTTTTTTTTCTGCTGGGTTTAAAGGCCATGTCTGGCCCACAGGAAATACTCATAGATCTTTTGTCTCAGAAAATTCTGGGAGTGTAGTTATTTATAAGTCTTGGTCTTCTAGTCTGCTATCACTAGCTCATTAATTCAGCCTCCTAATTAGTAGTTCATTGGTCTGTAGGAGACACATATTAAACTCTCCACCCATGTTGTAAGGCAATACCTCCACCCACTGGAGGTCAGTGGAGACCAGAGTAGCACCCTCTCAAGAAAAAGAGCATCATGCACAATTATTTGGCAATTTTTGTTTCAGCCCTTTTATACAACTATAATGGAGGTAAGAATTCTCTTATACTAAGAGTCTCATATATTTTTCACACATCTATTTTGAAACTCTTACAGGACACTCTGTATTACAAATGCCTTTGATATCTAGTAACTATTGTCAGAGGGTCATAGCCAAAACTTCAATTTTAATACTGTTATATAATTTATTGGAAAATACTTACTGAACATTGGCTAAGTGGAGCTAAGCCAAAGAAGGTAGTGAGACAGTACCCACTGAAAAAGGAAATAACAGATTACCTAATATTACTTTATATAAAGTGACTTTCAAACGAATGGTTTCAGCAATATAAACAGTTAATATTTTTGCCCCCATAACAGAAAATTTTTCAACTTCCTAATAGTCTTCTTATTGATGCCCCAAAGAGATCTCAAACTCAGCCTGTTCAAAGAATGATCTTACTCAGTCTGTCTTACCCTGAACAATTGTGTTTATTTCCCTAGAATCTCTATTTTGGTTAATAGCATCACCAACTACTCTATTTCCCAAGCTAGAAAATTTAGTGTGAAGGCTTTAAACTCTTAGAACAGTCCATGGGAGAAAACTCGTAATCTTCTAGGATATAACCCTGCAGATGCATTGGTGACAATTCCCTTTGTGTCAATCCTAGATTAAGGACATAGAACTGTATTGCTACAGTGTCTAGTTTCTAGTTGCCAGGTAACCAGTTGTTACATGATAATCAGCATTGTTTTTTCACAGACCTAAATCATCTACCAGTAGGAGGCAAAATGGTCTCCTTTATGGTGATAGCACGTTATTGAAATTGTTTGTCTCAACATTCCTTCCAAATGTATTACATGCAAATATATGTGTATACAATGTGCTGGAGCAAACTACATCAAAAACGTTCTACCCAGTTACATATGCATATTCTATTCTACAGAGGATGAAGAGGGAGAATAACATTATTTTCATTTTTATGAAGCCATGTGTAGGGTCAGTGGACTAATAAATGAAATCTGAATTATTCATCCATCTGTATGTCATTCAGATCTTTAAAATCAATGCTGATGGAGTAGTAGAGATGCGTCAACTCTCACCAAACCAATATAATGGTCTCCTTCCTTCTCTCTCTTTCATTTTTAACCATTTACTTTTATTTGGGATTTTGGAATCTGGATAAATTTCCATACATTGCCCCTAACAACCATAACGCACATTAATAATTTATGGGCCTGAAGTGTGGAGGGTGTTTGTGAAGGAGCATTTCATACAGAGTGTAATCTCACTACCCCCAGATTTCCAATTCCCATTTGTTAATTTAGGCAGAGACTAATTTAGGAATTTTCTATATTAACAAAGAGTATATGTGAATTCTTTGGAATCTATTAGGCAAGGATGAGTAGGACTTTATGTGTATTTTTAGCAAACAGATTGTTTTCCCTTTTTTGTTTTTAATACAAATCTATACAGAGAAAATGGAATTCATTCTAAAGGGTGATTTATTGATTAATTTCTTTTCCATTCCACTGATTTTTGCCTCTACTTTCATCCCTTTAGATACATTTCTTTGTGTTTTTCTTTGGATTTTTTGAAATTGCCCATAAAAAATGCTTGGTATTTGCTGAGCAATTCTCTCTCCTGTGTTGCTTTAAAACACACCAGATTAAAAAGAATATAGGTAGTGTTGGAAAGATTAATTCCTGAGCTACTGAAATATTTTTTTCCATGTTAACTCTTTTTTTTTTTTTGACAGCTTACTTTCAGGAACAGCTACAAAAGAAAGGCTTCTAATTTAATACATTACTGAAAATATAAATAGAAGAGGGGAAAACCCCTTACTGCTCAAGCACACACTGATTGTCATGGACTTAGATTAATAATAATTTCCGATATTAATAATGATAACTGACATGTATTGAGGGTATACTGTATGCCAAGTAGTGTTTCAAGTATTTTACATTTATTGTACTTAATCTGCACAGCAACCAATGAGATAAGCTCTATGATTATAATACCTCTTACATAGGAGGAGAATGAGACACAGAGAGGTTAAGGAACTTGCCAAGTTCACACAGCTGCTAAGTGGAGAAGCCAGATTTAACTCAGCCTGCCTGGCTGCAGAGCTTTCACTACAAGCCGCTGCCTCTTGATGCCTGGGCCAGGCATTGCCCTGTGAGTCGTAAAATGATATGGAGTCATTTCCTTTCCACTTAAGTAACGTGAATGTATGTTCTGGGTATTCTTCAGCATGTAAATTTGAATGCTTTCCATTTTTCTGCATGCTCTGTGTCTGAGGATGAGTAATATGCACATAAATGGCATTTTTGTACAATCTTTAACGATTCTAGATCTATGTTCTTTGGAGGTGGGACCTAGGTATTTACATTTTTCATAAGTTCCCCAGGAGATTCTGATGCAGTTTCTAGTCAGATAAGCCTCTGGAACAACTATTTTAAATCAAACCTATGAAAGAATATGCCCATATCTACATAATAACATGTAATTTTTTTGGCAAGGAACCAAATGGCACAGATGGGTGTAGGTGGTAATTAGTTCAACTAGAGCTACCTTATAAAACATTTCATCACACTGTTGGTTCCAAAGCAGTGTGTCTTGTCTCTGGAGGGCAGGAGGGTTGACTGCCAATTTTCTAGTAGCTCAGTTTAGCCACCAGGATGGTGTTCTGTTCACAATGGCCATTCAATAAATAATATAATGATAATAATAAACACAAATTTAGCACTCACCACATGCATGCCAGGAGGTGGTCGAAGTGCTTTACATGCATCAACTCTTAGTCCTTTCACCTTTTCTATGAGTTAGATTCCTTTTCATGCCCATTTTTCTGATCAGGAAACTGAAAACAGAGATGTTAAGAGCAAGTGACAAGTACCAGAACTCGGGTAAGATTGGATATGAGCTCCAAGAAAATGTCACCAGTGATAGCTTAAAACAAATAACTGTACTCGTCTTTGCTCTGCCAGTCCAAAGATGAAGATGATGAGGATTTTATATGATTATACTTTCAAGATATGTCTATTTAGATATAAGAACTTTCCCTTCCTGATATGTGTCACTCTTCTTCTCTCTCTCCCCTTCCTTCTCTCTCCTTGGCTTTTCTCCCTACCTCTCTCCTCTTCCTTTTTCTTCTTTCTTCCCTCTCCTCTTTCTTCCTTTGTTATACTTTAAAATGTTTATCAAAGCCCACATTTACTAAAATAGAAAGGGAAAATAGTTCTCATTCAAATACTTTAATGAATATATTTGTAAATATTATTTAACATAAACATAAGTTTCACGTGAGCATAAACTAAAGCAGTTTTTGAGACAAATATCCATTTATCTGAGCACAGTCATGGGCTCTGCTTGGCTGGATAAGAGAGCTGTGATTTTCTGTACTTGGCTACCTGTGTATCTCCTAGGAATACTCAAGATTGGAGGAAGTGTTAGGGCTTAGTAAATATTTCAACTTACCTGAAGGCTGTTTTAGGCTATCACCTTTTGTGTTTTTAATATTATAACGGAAATAGTGACTAGCAGATAAAATTTTTCACTGATTTAGAGAGAAATGATGAAAATAGTCTCTTGAGTTTCTGATCACCTGGGATTTCTGAGGCAACCTTGGGATAAAATCCTGGAGCAACGTGGGCTAAGCTTCATATTGCTAACGTTCAGCATATGGAACTTCTATATTTTTGCAGGGCAGGACTATGACTTTTATTTCTGTATCTTTGATATTGAAAACAGTGGCAGATATACTATAGGTGGCCAAAGAGAGATATTTTTTGCTGGAAGTAAAAGAATGAATTTATCTATTCAATTTCCCAGCAATGGTATAGTATCATTACCAAACTTTCCCTAAATATCTTAATGTAAACCCTCATCATTTTTTCATGCAGGGCAGTGTTTCTTAAACATCAGTAATATGTGTCCCCTTTTAGGAAAAACTTTCAACAAACACCAACTGTTTATTTAAAATTTTATCACATAACACTAAGCATAAACCCCTTGTGCTTATAATTTGTAATTAAACTTCAAATCAAAACAAATGTAGAAATTAAATACAAACAAAACAGCAAAACAATAGCATTTGAGATAACATTTATTTAGTGTCACAGACCTTTGTTTTCTGCTGAAACCAAGGTGCCAAAGTTTACTATTGAAAATGTATTATCAAGTTCCATGTTTTATTTATTGTCCACTTAATTCTTTTGACTCTAAATTTAATAAACTATCATTTATAACATAGTCACTCTCATCATGATCATTTTAGGTACCTTTTTAACAATGGTACTTTAATGACTAAATTATTTTAATGGGTCTACCAACTTAATGGAGTTAATTACTATCAAAATGTAATGAAAAGTTCTTTTACTGTGTGTTTCCTGATAACCTTCTAACTGGTATGTATGATACTAGGAATTGTACTTTCGATGCTATAGCACTGCTTCTTTTGAGTTTATTATACTTATACTATATGCTACATGATAATCAAATTTTCTTGTCACTTTTTCTCATTTGAAAATTCATCATTTAAAAATCTGAATTCATTCTTTTATTACTTGACTTAGACAATCAAAATAGTATGTAAATAATTTGTCTATTACATCATTCTCATGATACCAAATCTGTCTCATTTTATTAAATAACTTAAGAAACTAAAGCCTTATTCTATGAAAAATGTCTTTCCGTTGAGAATTATAATGGCGAAAGAGAATTTTCTCTTATTAACTGGTAAAAGAACAATATGAATATGGAATTGTGCCTGAGACCATTGTTGTCATTTTGGCATTAGGAATATGAATGCAACAACAGGGTTCCAAGGCAGTAATTGATCATAAGATTGTCCTTCATATGCTCAAAACACTATTTAAAAAGCTCTACTTTTAGGTGTCTCGATGTTTAAGAACTTATTTACTTTTAAAATCTAGTCAGGTTTGAGCACCTGTGGCCATCTTGTCTCTCTGTCTGCGGCTTTCATCCCATTACATCTGCTTAAAGACTTAAATAATCTATCTAAAATGCAAGTCTGTTCAATTCATTGATATAAAATTCTTCAATAACTCCATCTTGCCTGAAGCCTATAATCCAAATTCTTTACATGACGTACAAGACCATGATTTGACTCCACCCATCTTTTAAATCTTGTCTCCATTCATTCCCATTTGAGGGAGCTTCACGCCATGCATCTTAATTAGATGTACCTTGCTTTTTCATACCTCCATGCCTTTTACATTCTGTTCCTTCTGCCGTAAATGCTCTCCCTTCTCAAACCTCCCCTTTCTACTACACATCTCTAGGAAATTTTCCCTTCAAAATTCTGATCTGGATCGGCTTCCTTGGAGAACTTTTTCCTTAACCCCACCAGACAGTTCAGCCATCTTTGTGCTCCTATAGGAACCTGAGCATGTTTTCCTCATTTCATGTATCGGGCTGTATGTATTGTATTGTTTTCTTGTTCCCATGGGTCTCTTCCTGCATACACAGATGTGCTAATAGATGGTGACTTTGTACCCACAAAGTTTAAGAGTCCTTATGAGGTCAGTATTTACAAAGGAATGGCAATAACAAGCACCCCTCCCTTTTTTAAAGAAACTCTTCAAGAAGGGTATTTACTAATTGTATCCTTAAGTGTTGATTAACTTCATGCTTTATATGACTTAATCTTTCCATTTTTCCCTGATAGGCCAAATAAAGTAGTTGTTAAGAGCATCAGTTTTGGATTCAAACACACTTCGATTCAAATCCATGCTCTTCCACTAATTCTCTATGTAATCTAAGACTTATTCACTTGTATTTACTTGCTGTGTAAAGTTTTTTTTAATGAGAGGTGATATTATGGGTAGTACATAGTAAGCATTCAATACAAGTTAGCTATAATTGATAATAAAATATTCATATATAAATTTACAAATCAACAGAAAAAATCCCACTTAGATAGCAAATACTGACTTGGGACAGAAAGTAAGACCACCATGTCAAAGACTGTAGGAAAACCCCTTTTGCCTCTTTGGCATTCCAATTTTTCTCTTATGACAAACTGGAAAAATGGACCATGGATTTATTTTGTGCTACTAAATTAACAAATTTTTTCACTCCTCTCCCCCAGTTCCTCTCCTGTGCAAACTTGTACCATTTTGAATTCTCCATGTGGAATAGTGTATATTGTTAAAATTTACAAGTAATTGGTGAAGAAAATATCTCTTCTGTCCTCTACCCTACATGATGTATCCCAGGTAGTTTGTGCCACTGAACATGTTTTGTGACTTTTTCTCAGGAACTGAATCCAAGGCACAGGTAGAATATATCTGTTTTTTAAAAAAAGAAGCAAAGTTGTTTCTTTTTCTCCCCCCCATATATCAAGAATGTGTCATTTGGAATCATGGATGAATCATCTGTCATTGCTGAATGGCAAGATAATGGCCTTATGTTAGTAAAAAGAGAGACATAGATGATGTGTTGCAAAGTAATAACAGAAGATTGCTTAACAGGTATGTGAAAATGGCACTAATGCTTACATATACAAATGCAATGTGACAGCAGTCTGTTAGGACAGGGTGCTACTTGTGGAATGCACGTATGCTCATGCAATGGATATATTTTAATTCTCTATGAATACTGTGTGTCTTTGTGTTTATGTGGGATTTATAAACACGATATAATAATAGCGTCTGAGTATTCTAGTTTAGCGTTCACATGAGTTTAACATGCATTATCTCATTTGTTCCATATGAAAACTCTGTGAGGTAGAGACCCATGGAAAAGGAAACTGGACTTGAGAGATTAAGGGATATGTGTGAGGTCACATAGGTAAATAGTGATGGATAGACTTGCCTTATCCAACTCTGTTGCTTTTCTACTATATAACAATCTGTTTTTACCATATAACGATCTGTTTTCCATACAAATACATTTAGAATACATAAACTTATAACTGCACTGAGTCATGTTTTCTCAAGAATTAATGTAAAACATTTTCTTTCTTTTAATTCCTGGAAAGATTTATGATTTCATTTTTCCTAATGACCAGTTTGTTTTGTTCTTCTGCAAAGATATTATCAGAATACAAGACACTGCAATTTTCTAAACTATTTCTCTAGATTTATAAGATAATACTCAGATGGGCTTAATGCTCTTAATGCAGACTTTTTAGTGATGGGCAGAAGTGATGAAACAGTTCTATTGCTATATTAAGACACATAATGGTGGTGGTTTTTTTTTTTTTTTTTTTTTTTTTTTTTTTGCGGTACGCGGGCCTCTCACTGTTATGGCCTCTCCCGTTGCGGAGCACAGGCTCCAGACGCACAGGCTCAGCGGCCGTGGCTCACGGGCCCAGCCGCTCCGCGGGATGTGGGATCCTCCCAGACCAGGGCTCGAACCCGTGTCCCCTGCATTAGCGGGCAGATTCTCAACCACTGCGCCACCAGGGAAGCCCCACATGGTGGCTTTTATGTGGCAGAAGAGAACCCACAAATTGATTTTTTTCATTTGTTTTCAAGGTATTTATTTTCTCTTTCAATTTTCATTTTTGCTATAATTGAGTTTTGTTAACATATATATTAGTGTCTGTTATGTGCAAGATATTGGGAAACCCTTTGGGAAATTTATAAGGAGGGCTGAAATCAAGAAATTTAAATTCTAAGGAAGAGATGCTGATGCATAAATTATATAATACTAAGATGAATGAAACATGGTTACTTACATTGTTCTATTGCAGCTCCTACAAAATTTAAACCACTGTATTATAATTTATGGAAGATTTATGATGCATTTAGTCAATTTTATTCCATAGGCAAAATTTTAATAGAATACTATATTTGGAGACATTAAGATAACACAAGTTCAAGGTTAGTGCAAAGAGGAAAGTTTCCTTAATACTAAAGCCATGCTCAGTATACCATTTCTGTTGTTTCTATTTACATGAAATATGAGTCAATATTTTTCAAAATTTTGGTTATTTTGGGGGTATTAGAAATTGCTAAAATGTTTACTTCCTTACTTTTGGAATACTTTATCCACCATCTAGATACCTATCATTCTATCATCTATGTATTTATCTTGAGAATATAATGTAATTATGATTTATTCTCTATGGTATGTTTTGATAATAATAACATAAAAATGAATGAAAGTTTAACATCAAATTTTCCTTGAAAGAATCATATGATTACACTTGTAAAAAGGAAATTAGAAGATTAGGTATAAATGGGCATCACGTTATTAAGATTCTTAAGGTCTATAGTGAATTTCTCCATGTCGTTTGCTTTCTACCATGTAGTCTTGCCTTCAATGAAGAAATATTTGTTCAATGTTTGCCACCAAAAACACAAAACTGAGCAAAAGTGAATTTCAGGCCCCATGAGATTCTTTGGCTGTCACTTAAGGCAGACAAGTAAGTGCACAGAAGTATGATGACAGCTATAATTGAGGTATTGTATGAAGAGTTGGGGTATTGTACAGAGAAAGAGTCAACCATCTTCCAGGTGTGATAAGGAAGGGTGGACTGAGGAATGGTGAAGAGGCTTCACAGGAAAGAAAAAAGATAGATTTAAACTGAATCTAAAAGACTGATTTTAATGGCAGAGAAATTGAAAAGGATATTATAGGCACAAAAACAAGCACATCCAATGACATGGATATTGTAACATGGGAGAAAACCTGTAAATTATATTTGATTTCTTTTGTCCAACTTTCTAATGTTTGTGGTTATAGAAAATTTTTATTCCATTAGACTAAAAAAATTATCTGATTTCTTCTGGAATCTCCAAAAACCAGGTCCAAGCAAAAATATAATTCAGTAGGATTCTTTTTGATCCATAATACCAAGAAGAATTCCTATAAGGACCTTTTGTCAGAAGTGGGGATAGGTGGGGAAGGGAGAATTATTCTTCCATGTTATAAAGACAATCATGGTAATGTATAACTTCTAAACCATTTCCATCTCTTTATGGTCCACTTAAAAAAAAAATCTGTATCAGTCAGGTAACAAGGAACATTAAGCAATCAAATGGATATGTTTAAAGCTCTAGTATTTTAATCTGTGTTTTATTGGCTATAATGCCACTCTTTTTGACAGGCAGTGAAATCAAATTAAGACTTTGGCATTCTCTGTTAGACCTTAAGTAAGTTGTTACTATCTCTGAGCCTTGATTTCTTCCTGTGTATTTTGAAGGAATGATGTATATATCTACAGACTTGTTTTTAGGACAAAACAAGGGTTTCTTTGCAATGCCAAAATAGGTGGTGCTTGGTAAATATAAATATACCTTTTATTTTTTATGAGGAATGACTTTTCATTTTAAATAACTCAGTTACATAAATGCACTTGAACAGATATATGAGCAAAAGTAAATAGGCTCTAGAGTGTTATGTATCCATCAAAATTTCACCTAGCAAGTAGAATACATGTGAATCACAGTTTATAGTTGGAGGTGGCAAAAGTAATCTATGATGGGAGATGATTTTTTTCCCCTTGTATCTGAGATAGTTTTTGTGCATCTGAAACTTTTTGGTAGATTCACTCTACAACTTGGTGCTTGTATGCATAACTATTAGAGACTTGGCTTTAAACAAATAACAGAATCTGACAACTTACATGACTGTATTCACAATCATGATTGTAGTAGCAAAAATATTTATTAGTGTCATGTATCATTCACGTTAAAGACTGTATAGATAGAGGTGTGGCCAAGATGGTAGAGTAGGAAGACCCTGAGCTCACATCCTCCCATGGATACACCAGAATTCCAACTATTTACAGAAAAACTATCTATGAGAATGACCTGAAGCCTAGCAGAAAATATTTTCCACAACTAGCAGAAAATATTTTCCACAAGCCTAGCAGAAAATATTTTCCACAAGCCTAGCAGAAAATATTTTCCTTCCTAAAGAAGGAATCACAAGGAGATGAGCAGGAGGGGTGGAGACATAATAGCCAAGATCCACAGCCCTGGATAGGCGAGTCACAAGTGGGAGGATAATCACAATTTCAGAAGTTCTCCTCAAGGAGCAAGGGAACTGAGCCCCACATCAGGCTCCCCAGCCCCGGGGACCTATACAAGATGTCTGTCTTTGAAAACCAGCACAGCTTATGTTCAGGAAAGCCAGGAAGCTATAGGAAACAGAGATCCAGCTCTTAAAGGGCACACACAAAATCTCACATGCTCTGAGTCCCAGCACAAAGACAGTAGTTTCATAAGAGCCTGGGTCAACCAACTTGCTAATCTTGGAGAGCCTCCTGGAGAGGTAGGAGGCAACTGAGACTCCCCATGGGGATGGAAACATGGGCAGCAGCCATTTTTGGAAGCTCTTTTTACCAGAAGGACACTGGTGCTTACAAGTGCCATTTTGGAGTCCTCCCTCTGGCCTATTAGCACTGGGGCATACCTTCCTACTAGCAGGCTGGCACCAGTCCCAGGACTCTCCAGGTTGAGCAGCCAACTACCACAGAAGAACCTGGCCTTTCCCAATAGTGGATCTGCAACAGTCCTGGGACACTTAGGGCCCCACAGGCAACCATGCCAGAACACAGTCCTGCCCACCAGAGGGCTATCAGCCACCACATGAGGCAGGACCTGGCAACCAACCAGGCCAGAAGCCAGCTCTGCCTACCAGCATGCCCACAGTACTTGGGCCCACCACAACAGAAGGGCCCACACAGTCCACATAGAGGCACCACTAAAGCATATAGCTGTAGTAAAGAGAAGAGTGAGCTTCTGGGCCCCACTGGACATCTACATAAGGACACTTCTCCAAGATTGGAAAATTAACTGACCTACCTAATACATAGAAATAAAAACAGGATTAGGCAAAATGAGAAGATGGAGGAATATGTTCCAAATGAAGGAACAAGACAAAGCTTCAGAAGAACTAAGCAAAGTAGAGATATGCAAACTACCAGATAAAGAATTTAAGGTAATGATCATAAAGATGCTCAACAAACCCAGGAGAAGAATGAATGAATATAGCGAGAAGTTTAACAAAGATTTAGAAATCAAAGAACCAAACAGAGCTGAAGAGTACGATAACTGAAATAAAAAATACAGTAGAAGGAATCAACAGTAGATTAGATGACACAGAGAAATGGATCAGTGAACTGGAAGACTGAAAATATCCAAGCCATGGAAAATATCCAAGGTGAACATAAAAAAAAAATTTTTTTAAGGATCGTTTAAGAGACCTCTGGGACAACATCAAGCATACTAACTTTAATATTATAGGTATCCCAGGAAGAGAAGAGAGAGATCAAGGGGCAGAGAACTTATCTGAAGAAAGAATAGCTGAAAGCTTCCTTAACCTGGGAAAGGAAACAGACATCCAAGTCTAGGAAGCACAAGGATTCCCAAACAAGATGAATCAAAGAGGTCTACACAAAGACATATAATTAAAATGGCAAAAATTTAAAATAGAGAATATTTAAAGCAGAAAGAGAAAGGCAACTAGTTACATGCAGGGGAACTCCTAGAAGACAATCAGCTGGCTTTTCAATAGTACTTTGCAGGCCAGAAGGGAGTGGCACACTGCATTCAAAGTAGTGAAAGGAGAAAATCTACAACAAAGAAACTCTCCTTAGCAAGACTACCATTGCTATTTGAAGGAGGGATAGTTTTACAGACAAGCAAAAGCTAAGAGTTCAGTACCACTAAGCTGGCCTTACAAGAAATGTTAAAAGGATTTCTCTAAATGGAAAAGAAAAGACCACAACTAGAAATATGAAAATTATGAAAGGAAGAATCTCATTGGTAAAGGCAAAATTACAGAGAAGGTAGTAGATCAATCATTTACAGAGCTAGTAGGAAGGTTAAATCTATCTAAAACTAGCAAACTATCAATAAGAGAAATTAAGGAAATAATCCCATTTATAACTGTATCAAAAAGTATAAAATAGAAATAAATCTGACCTTGGAAGTAAAGGTTCGTACTGTAAAAACTAAAACTGATGAAAGAAAATTGAATATGATAAACAATTGGAAGGATATACCATGCTTATGGATTGGAAGAATTAATATTATTAAAATGACCATACTACCCAAGGCAATCTACAGATTCATTGCAATCCCTATCAAAATGCCAGTGGTATTTTTCACAGAACTAGAACAAATAGTTTTGATATTTCTATGGAAACACAAAAGACTCTGAGTAGCCAAAACAATCTTTTTTTTTTTTTTTTTTTTTTTTTGTGGTACGCAGGCCTCTCACTGCTGTGGCCTCTCCCATTGCGGAGCACAGGCTCCAGACGCGCAGGCCCAGTGGCCATGGCTCACGGGCCCAGGTGCTCCGCGGCATGTGGGATCTTCCCGGACCGGGGCACGAACCCGTGTCCCCTGCATCAGCAGGCGGACTCTCAACCACTGTGCCACCAGAGAAGCCCCAAAACAATCTTGATAAAGACAAAGCTGGAGGTATCTTGCTTCCTGATTTCAAACTATACAACAAAGCTACAGTAATCAAAACTCTATGGTACTGGCACAAAAACAGACACATAGATCAATGGAACACAGTGGAGGGACCAGATATGAATCCACACTTATATTCAATTAATATACCACAAATTAGAGAAGAATACACAATGGGGAAAAAATAGTACCTTCAATAAATGGTCTTGGGAAAATTGGACAGCTACATGCAAAAGAATCAAACTGGACTATTTTCTCATATATTAAAAAAAAAAAAACTCAAAATGGATTAAAGACTTAAAGGTAGTACCTGAAACTCTAAAATTCTGGAACAAAACATACAGAGTACAGTCTTTGACATCAGTTTTAAAAATATTTTTTTAGATGTCTCCTCAGGCAAGGGTGACAAAAGCAAAAATAAACAAATTAGACTACACCAAACTGAAAAGTTTTTGCACAGCAAAGGAAATATTCAACGGAATGAAAAGGTAGCCTACTGAATGGGAGAAGATATTTGTAAACAATATATCTGATAAGGGTTATGTCCAAACTATACAAAGAACTCATACAACTCAACCTCAAAAAAAAAAAAAAAGACTCCATTTAAGAATGGGCAGAGAACCTTAATAAACTTTATTTTTTATAGAAGATATACAGATGGTGAATAGACACATGAAAAGATACTCAACATCACTAATCATCAGGGAAATGCAAATCAAAACCACAATGAGATACCACCTCGAACCTGTCAGAATGGCTATCATCAAAAAGACAACAAATAACAAGTGTTGACAAGGATGTGGAGAAAAGGGAACCCTCATACACTGTAGGTGGGAATGTATATTGGTGCAGCTACTATGGAAAATGATATTGAGGCTCCTCAGAAAGTTATAAATAGAACTACTATACGATCCAGCAATTTCACTTCTGGGTATTTTTCTGAAGGAAACAAAAACACTAATGAAAAGATATGTGCACCTTTATGTTCATTGCAGCATTACTTTCAGTAGCCAACATATATAAGCAACTTAAGTGTCCACGAAAGATGAATGAATATAAAAGATGTGGCATGTATATATAATGGAATATTACTCCACCATAAAAAAGAATGAAATCTTGAAAGTTGTGACAACATGAATGGTCCTAGAGGGTATTATGCTAAGTGAAATAAGTCAGATAGAGCAGGACAGTTATCATATGATTTCGCTTACATGTAGGATCCAAAAACACAAAACAAACAAATATAAGAAAACAGACTCATAGATATAGAGAACAAACTGGTGGTCAATGGTCGGGGGGGGGGGAAGGGGTAGGGGATGAGTGTAATAGGTGATGGAGATTAAGAGGTACAAACTTCCAGTTCTAAAATAATGTCATTCGGATATAATGTACAGCATAGGGAACATAGCCAATAATATTGTAATAACGCTGTATGGTAACTAGACTGGGTGATCATTTTGTAATGTATAAAATAGCAAATCACTATGTGATACACCTGAAACTAACACAATATTGTAAATCAATCATACTTCAATTAAAAAAAAGACTATAAAATACTCTACTAGATGTCAGGAGACTTCTGGGACCACCATTTCTAATTGCTGTTTGGGTGAGCATAGGGGATTGTGGCAGTCATCAAAGTGTGCTGGTCAGATCTCCAGCTGTGAGGAACATAATTGATTAATATTCCCGGCTCCTGCCCCTCTGGACCCACCACTGTCTTCACTTTATGGCCATGCTTTCTATGGGTTGCTCTCAGCCAAAGACAGAGGATAAGGCAACCCATTCTCCCAAGACAGTGGGCTTGCTCTTCCATCGAAGGTCTTTGCCTGAAACTTTCTTGAGATTGTGCTGTAGTTCAAGAGTCTATCTACCCAATCCTCCTTCCTTCATTCTCTTTCCCTAAGTGATAGACCTACATTGTAGTCTGAAGGCTCATCTCATGTCTGCTGTGTCCTCTGCCATCAAATCTCCTATAAATTCTAATCCTAACTTGAGGTCTTCTTGGTGAACCACTTAATCTCTTTTAGCTTCAGTTTCATCATTTGTGGTTTGAACGTAACGGTACCTCACCTGCTTATCTCACCAGGTTATTGTCAGAACCAAATATTAGAATGTGTAATAAAAACACTTGCAGTTATATATTGCTATAAATTATTCTAGACTACTTTCATAACTTCTTTTCTCTACAAGAGACTTTGTTCCCACAATCAGTTTCCTTTTGCTTCCTCACAGCTTGGGGAAAAACTTTTGGTCCTAGTTATCATATGAAAGTTCAGTCTCAATTCATCTATTTCTATATCTTGAAATAGTGATGTATTAGACCCAACCTTGGCATATTTTGGGATTCTATTCATGAGAGAGAAAAATTCATCATAAGGCAGGTGTTTCTTGGAACCCATCCAACGGGATTAGCTACTGAGATTTCAAAATGACCCTATTATAAATAAACCTCCCTGGAAGTGGTCCTCACAGTAGAAAGCCCAGCAATAGAGCAATTCTAAGCATTATCATAATTTAGTGGAATTGCATAATATGTGTATTTATTTTAGAAAGAAAGTTTAAGAAGTGGGGGAAGAAGAAACAGTCACTTTCCATTCCAAATAATTTTATTATATGGTATAAATTTCACAAATTAATCCATTTTAGAAATGAACCTATTTTCTAGGCTTCTTTCAGGACCTAACTGAGGAAAGGAGCAGAGAGGTTAATGTTGGTTTTGAGAGAATAAGGTTAATTTAGTTCTCATGGTTTTCTGTTTCAATGTACAACCTGAGTTAAATGGCTCTTTTATACACATATATGGCAGCATTGAAAACAAGATCAGAGTCAAAACACCTGTGTTTATTCCAAGTCCTGCCCTTAATTTTATGTGCAACATTGGGTGAATCACTTAATTGTTCTTCATTTGAGATTTCTTTCTAGTTGAATATATATATATATCTTATCTCCTCAATAAGTGGTAGCTATTTTCCGTCATCCACAGAGAAATGGTGCTTTGTAGGAAAACCTTAGTTTTTCCCCTCCTTTACTTTACACAGACAACTTCAATTCTGATACGTCTGGTCACCAAATGTGTGGATTTTTTCCCCATACCAAGCAATTCTGCAACCAGCTAGGTGTCTTAGAATTTAACTCAATTCGGACGCTGTCCACTTAGTGATAGCACTGGATCCCACATGTCAAGGGCTCAGTCCCACTATACTGCTCCACTCCACTTCAGATGCCAATCACAAGTCCAGGTTGTCACCTATGCTTCTGGCTGACTGACTGTAAATCTAAGGTTCCCATGAGTCTTTCCTCGGATCTGATTAATTTGCTAGAGGGGCTCATAGAACTCAAGGAAACATGTTGCTACTTTATTAAAGGGTATGTTAAAGGATACAGATGAAAAAATAAATAAGATGAGGTCTGGGAGAGTCCTGAGTGCAGGAGATTCTGCCCCCATGGAGTTGGGATGCATCACCTCCAGGTATGTAGATGTGTTCACCCACTTGGGAGCTTACCATACTGTTGAGATTTTATGGAAACTTCCTCATGCAGGCATGATTAATTATTAACTTCATTTCCAGCCCCTCTCCCCCTTCTGGAGAATGAGGAGTGGGGCTGAAAATTCCAAGTTTCTAATCACAGCTTGGTCTTTCTGGTGAGCAGCTCCCATCTAGGAGCCATCCAGGAACCCACCCAGAGTCACGTCAGTAGAACAAAAGATGCCCCTAGTTCTCTTAACCCTTAGGAATTTATAAGAGTTTTAGAGCCCTGTGTCAGGGACAGAGTCATAGACTAAATACTAGAACAAAAGATGCTCTAATCACTTCAAGAATTATAGAAGCTCTGTGCCAGGAACCAGGGACAGAGACCAATATATATATTTTCTATTATCTCACAGGTGCTAATTATAAATGCATGATAGTAGCGGGGAAAAACCTTTTAATCTTCACACTCAACCATCCTCAGTGTTTAGATTCTTCCAGTAGAAGACTAAAAAGACCAACTGATATTTCAGTAGCTTATCACAGCTTATCACAGTGGGAAGAATATGGCAGTGGAGTTGGACATGGTAGTCAAATCCAGGCTTTCACATTTTCTAAGTATTGGGCTGGTTACTTGATTTGAGCCTTCGGATAATATTACCTCTCTTTCCAGTTTATTGTGAAGACTAAATAAGATAATTCTGTGAAGACACTTAGCAATGCACAATTTTTTACCCCTCTTCATTTCAGTAGACATTAATGAAGTCCTTTTCTGGATGCCTGCTCATCCTGAGCTCAGTTCTATAGATGTTGCATTACATTGAAAGAGCCCTCAGTGGATATTCGTAGACTTAAAATACATATCTCTAAAGAGTGGGATGATCTGGTGTCAGGTAACATATCCACTTGTTGGGAGACTATAGAACTGGTATAACATTGTGTTTAAGACACTGGCCGTGTCACCCGAGGCAACTTGCTTAATGTCTCTGTTTCTTTGATAACAAAACATAGATTGTGGTAATACCTATTTTATAAAGGTTTTGGAGAATTAAATGACATGATACATAGGAAATGCTTAATAAAATACAAGACACAGAGTCAACACTTAATAACTTTTGGTAAAAATATAATGTGGCAGAAGGTGAAATTTCTCATTAAGCTTAGAAATGAAATATAGTCAGTAGATACTTGTCAAATTTTATTAGAAAATTAGAATAAAACAATGAAATTAACTAGTTGTTCTGATTGAAAAATGAAGTATGGAACGGGGAGATTGGTTGAAATGGAAATGACAGGCTCCTTCTTACAAAATAAATGATAGAAGTAAATTAATCCTAAGTGAAATTTTAGTCAACAGTTGACTCCAAAATTTGTATCTCCGAGATATCTTCCTTCAGCTCTGGATTCCTGTATCCAGTTGTTTACTTGACAAATCTAATGGAAATCTAACAGACATTTCAAACAATATGTCCAAACCCCAAATCCTGATTTTTGTCTCCTAAACCTGTACTTGCCGTGGGCTTGCCCTTCTCATTAAGAAAAGCTATCATCTATAGCCATATTTATTTTCTTTCACTTGTATACTTTGTTGTCTATCTCCTTTCACTAGATTGACTCTACATTTCAAGAGAGCAGGAATTCTCTCTTTGTTTACCTCTGTAATATCAGTCCCTAGAACTACTCCAACTCATAGGAACTTTCAAGCAATGTTTGTAGAATGAATAGATGAATCCAGAATGTACTTTATTTGCTTAGAGGAATGTACTTTTTTCTAATTCTTGCCATAGCAATGTAAGGGCACAAAGCAATGCTGTTGACTAAAATATTAATATGTGGAGCTATGAGGAAAAGGGAAAAAGCAGTGGGGGTTATTTGACCTAATGTGTGTGAAATAGCATTATTATCAGAAGTTTATGTGTTCTAACTCTGTGGTGAACAAAATGTGAAGAAATAGTTTTAAATGACAAGATGGGGGATCCCTCTTAGGCATGTAGGCAGGCAGCGCGGGGTGTCTAAATGTTAAAATCACTGAAAACTTCTTTCCTCCAGCTCTAGAAGGTGGGTTACACTTTCAGTTCTCTTGACAGGTTTTTGGCAGGGTCCTGCCTGGAGGCAGGGTTACGTACTCGAATGCCACATGAGCTCTCAAGCCTAAGCCTCCTTGCCCTGCGAGTCTGTGAATTAACGCATCTCTTTGAACACACTTGTTTGATAGTTTGTGAAAGAAAACAGACTTAAAGAGCAGTTTGGTTAAATCTGAACACATGAGAAAGATTCATTTTTTAATAGAGAAGTCAGGAATATCTCCAGAGTAAAAGAATGGTTACATCCACAGACAAATAATTTCCCAAACGTGATCTAAAGAGTGACCTGTTCTTTTCTAAATCTACCAGCTTAACCACTTGGCCATCTAAGTTTAAACATGTGCAAGTGATTTAAAGGAGCAATGACTGGAAGTGAAACATGGCTTCCAAAGGAAATTGATATTTTTACCATAATCGTGACATTCATAGTGACATAGATTAAGACATATATTTAACCTAGGCTGAATATGGATGTTGCCAAGATGTGAATCAGCTAAACTCTCAGACAGATCTGCAAGTTAGACAACTTCAAAGAACAGGATTGTTCCATAATTTTAGAAAGCATTATAATTTCTTCTAGATTGGCTTTGCTGCTTAACCTGCTTGCCGTTAAATGAGTTCTGTATGCAGTGGAAATTGTCCTCCTGATAGAGGGGAGGTTATTGTGATGATTTTCTCCTCTATGTTCTGGCTTAAAGACAGTTTTTAAGAGCACCTGAATCAGTCCTGTCCATGGGAATTCATGCCCCCAGGGTCCCACTGCATCTCTAAATTAAAATGTCTTTGAGCAATCAGATCCAAGAATATTCTAAAAAAGGTCTCCCATCTAAATTCTAATTTGGTGTGCTGCTGTAGACACCAGCTTTGGGTGAGCCAGTTCAGCATGTGTCCCTACTATTTAATGTCAGCCCATGACTATTCTTAGCCTTGACACCTCCAAACAGTTTACCAGAATGAACAGATTTCTCTAACCCATCACATTTTCTAACCATTGAGTTGCAGATGGAAGAGGATAAAAAGGATACATATATGAAAGGGAACTGGTACGCGTTTCCCCCACCATCATGAGCTAATCTCAGCAACTGAGCTAGTGTCAGTTGCATGTGAAAATAGGGTTGTTTTTCTTTTTTTCCTATGCTAGGTTCTGGGAAAATGAAACATAGGGATGACAATAATGTATCTCTGCCAGTTTTGGGTACTTTAGCTTTCCAAGTTGGCAGATACTTAACAAGAAGGAAAGACTTTCTAGCTAAGGAGGAAGGACAACTATAAAGAGATCAAAGTAAATGAGCATTGACTTTTTTGGAAAGCAGGAAAATCCATTTTGAAATAGAAGCTAATTGATGGTATTCAATGTGAAGAAATTAACTGCATTATTTTCTGAGGTATGTTCTGAGAAACACTACTGCCCACAGAATCTCAGTGAAAGAAGAATAGAAAACTGGGTAGGTGGCTTTTCCATTTCTGTCACTTAATAATTCTTCAAACTCTGACTAACTACTTCACACAGCTTTTTTTTTCTTTTTTGGGGGGATAGTTGCTTGTCAAGTAGAATAACAGAAATATCAGGAAAATATCCAGACAGTACTTAAGGTAGGAATCATTATAGAAGGATTCACTCTCTCTATCCCACATCTACTCTCCCACCTCCTTTGCTTTTGCAGATGGGCCAGAATTAGAACTTCAGCCCCTCATCATGCAGGAAAATGTGGGGCAGAGGTGGGATCAGGGGTGCAAGGTCAGGCTTGAGAGAAGAATAGGGATTTAACGGATGTTTTTGCTAGGAAGAATTAGAGGAAAATAAGTTGAAGTAAAAGTGATTTTTGAAAAGAGAAAGGGAAAATGGGGGAAAGAGCCTGAGTCAAGATAAAGAAGAGCTATGGAAATAATTTCTGGAAAGATTTTCACCTTCTTGGACTTGGAAGACAATTAACTCCTCCCCCTCCCACCTCCCCTCCACCAGCCCAGAAAGATACTGTCAAGCCATTTCATTTCAAGAGCTGCTTACAGATCCCAGAATAGCAAGCTCTATCTATTATTACTTGAGAAAGAGCTTACCCCAAAAGCATTTTGGGGTAAGACTTTTCATTTTTCAAAATTTTTGATGCCATTAATATTTTATTGTTTTCTTTTGCTTGAATAGTTCCTGAGTCTGTGTTGCATTAACACTTTTTCATAGACTCACAGCTCAGAAAGTGAAAGAACTAGTCCAAGATCAGATTTACAGATAGTCACTGGTGGAACCAGGGGTACTAACTCCTGTGATGCCATTGCCACAATGGACTGATGCCTTTTTCCCAGCAACTCCATGTGAAGTGTGTATACCAGCTCTTGCCAGGGCTTCTCTGTACCCTCTGATGCCAGGTTCCCAGTGATTATGAATAAGGAATTGTGAGAAGATGTCAGTAAGACATATTTGCATTTGCATACTTTTGCATGGTTTGGTGTTCTAACTCAGTCTTCGGGTTTTCAGTTGATTGAGTTTTCAAATCAATTAGAGTTGATGTCTAAGATATGACAGGACGGTTTGAATGAACTGTTCTTTTTAATATTGAGGTATAGTTGATGTACAATATTATATAAGTTGCAGGTGTACAATATAGTGATTCACTCTATATTCCATTTATAGTTATAAAAAATATTGGCTATATTTTAGAATTGTTAATTCTTAATAGAAAAACAAAAATTTCAGCTAATTTGTTGGTAACACTAGGAAATTTATCTTGTAAAATTGGGGGGAGTCAAATTTCTAGGAAATACCAGTACAATGTAATGCAGTTTACCCAATTCCCATATGTCTGTGCATGTGAAATTATGTTGGAAAGGTAAAAGATAGTAGCAATTTTATAAGAAATATATATTTTTCTATTCAAAGTCAGAAATTGCATACAGTTCCTCATGTATTGGAAAAAGTATAACTGTCTTCTGTGGGAAAAAAACATGTTATTTCACTCACACCAAGTTGAATATTTTACTAACACAGCCTTACGATCAGTTTTTATAACATTTGGACCATGTTGCATTTGTAAAATGTCACTACTAGTTTTATGCAGATCTCACACACAGATGACTGAATTCTGTTTAAGTGCCCATAAGTTTCAGAAGCTTTGTAGTGTAGTATCTTGGATTTTCCTGCCTATACACATTTTTAAAAGATTCGCTTTCTTCACATGTATCACCCAAACTAGGCAAACAGGACAAAGAAACTGAACTTAAAACATAAAAATTATTTTTTGGATTGGCCCTGGATAAGTGACTAATCTGTCATGCTGCCTGATAAAAAAATAAGTTTCTTTAAAAATTAGTCCAGATAGCACTAACATGCAGAAGAAGTGACGGGAAAAGTCATGTGACAGGAAACCTTAATTACATTTCTGGTTAACTATTTTAACCTCTATGTGGTAAGTTCAGCATATCCTATAAGCTGTTTTCTATACAAAAGTATTATACATTGGGGGTCCAAAGATTTTCTCAACGATGCTGTAAAACCTTACTACCTTGGACTTCTTCTAATTTAGAATTGGTTGTCATTCTAATGGAGCTGGTGCTAATTCAGAAAATCCTTTCTCTCATAAAGGTAACAAGATTGTAAAGTGCTGGAATTCTTAAATCCAAGCAGATAAAAAGGAGAAAAAATATTGGAAGAGAAGAAGTGAAATTGGTTGTGTTTATGTCGTGAAATTATATGTAATTTCCCTTTATTTTCCCCATTTTCATATAATGTGTTTGCATTATTTTATAATGCAAATACATTGACAAAGAAAAACAAAATACTCAGAACTTTGGGGTATTCTAAAGTATCTTTGGACCATCGAGTTATCTGCAGACAATTGAAATATGCATTGAAAACTATTCTCATCTATTATAGCAATTTTTCTTACTCTATCTCATATGGTTAAAAATATTACAATAATTTTTCTCAAAACAAATGATAAAAACACTCACTTTTTCCCCAGCGGGTATTAGTTTTAGAAGAACTCTATATAGATTTAAACCTACATGAAATATGTTTTGAAACCATGTTACTATCTTAGCCAAAACAGAATGCATTGTAAGGATGTAGACATCAGTGTTTTAACTATGTGTCATCTTGGACCTCTTTTAAGTGTGAGTTCTTTTAAGTCAAGTAGAGTATTGGGATCATTTAAAATATATGGGAGGGCTTCCCTGGTGGTGCAGTGGTTGAGAGTCCGCCTGCCGATGCAGGGGACACGGGGTCGTGCCCCGGTCCGGGAAGATCCCACATGCCACGGAGCGGCTGGGCCCATGAGCCATGGCCGCTGAGCCTGCGCATCCGGAGCCTGTGCTCCGCAACGGGAGAGGCCACAACAGTGAGAGGCCCGCGTACCGCAAAAATAAATAAATTAATTAAATATATGGGAGTAGATGTTGTTCAGGAAATGGACAGCTTAGGACAGTGCAGTGTACCTAGCCCATAATTAATTAGTATCTATTGGTGTGTTTGTGACTTTGTTAAATCATCTTATTTTCCAGCCTCATTGTTTTTATTTCTATAATTTCTCATGTGTGTATTTTTAAAACAGTGAAATATTCATAGATGTTTATATATTTTTGAGTCACCTCAAATGTCACTTGGTAGAAAGATATATCTAACTGAATAGTTAGCTAACTTACTAAATGACTTGTTTATTTATGAAGGGGATTTTGTCCTAGAGAATATTGTATATTTTTGTAGAGTCAAACCTATCAATATTATCACTAAATGTTTGGTGTCATAGTTAGATAGTCCTCCTTTATGTCACAATTACAAGACTAATAACCTACATTTTCTTTTAATACTTTATGTATTTCATCATTAGATTTTTTATCCATCTAGAATTCCTTTTAAAATATTTTATAATACAGGAATTCAAGTTTGTTTTCCAAATAATTATCCAATTGTCTTTTCCCCATTGTGTGAATAATGTCTTTTCTAAACTGATTCATGCCACTTGTATTTTATACGTTTCCATATTTTCATTATTATCATCCATTGCTGTGTCTGTTTATCATGTATTAGTGGGTCCTTTCTTAATATGGTTTTAATCTAGCACTATCTTTACAAATAGGTGAATGAATGAGATGGTCATCTGGAAAACCCAGGCTAAAGAAAATGCAAGCCTAAACTTAAAAAAATTATCCCAAATAGCTTTTTTACTGAGATTAGTTGGATGGTTGCTTCATTTCTTGCTTTTTCTTTTCTTTTAAATAGATAGATACTTGTTCTTCTAAAACTAGTATGTGAGAAAGATGTTTGTTTCTGATGTATGTCTCAAATGGCATACATAAGCTTGGGGCACAATGATACTTCCCTTAGCTATGCTTTGGGTGAAGGATGGGCTTGTCATAGAGGGTCACTGGTGGCTCTATTTACCTATCATTTTGAAGTGCTGGTTCTGCAAATTTAGAAGTTGAAGAACTGTCAAGCTATATGCAGAGGCTGTAAGAGAACTAAAGTTTATGATGTTGATTTGGGGTTTTGTAGATATTTCTGAGACTTATTTCAAGAAAGGTATAAATAAAACAACAACAAATAACCCTTTAGATATGGTTTTACTTCCAAGAGTCAGAATATGTACTTGGACATCTATATAGCTTGAATTATTAAATGGAAATGATTATTTGTTTCACATTTTAGATGTTATGAACCAAAGTTATTTATTCCTTGATTCTTCCATAGAATGGAAAGATTGATACTTTCTTTTGTACAGTGTTTCTTCTTGTAACGCTGTACTTGCCTCAGATTCTTTAATGAACTTGGAATGTGATTAAGTCTCTTGTGTAAATCTCAGCTCTGCCTGCTATAGTTCCAGGACCGCTTCTACTTGCTGGGGCTGCTGAGTAGGTGCTCTTACATAGACCTCATGCTCAGTGCTACTGAGGAAAAGGGCTTTGCAGTAAATGCTTGATTTCTTTCTGGGAGGAAGCTTTTGATCTTATGAAAGGAAATTAGGCTGGACTGTGATGGCCACATAAAGATGTCTTAGCAAGTGTTCTAAGTGTGTATAAGAGTGAATTAGAGCTCTTCTCCAAACACCTAACTCCATATGTGTGGGTAAAAGGGCAAAGTTTAAAACAGATAGCGTTGCGAATTTAGAAAAATTTGGTGGATTCAGTGCTAGGGACTGGAAAATAATTCCTTGTGTTCTCATTCTGTTTCTCGCTTGCTCCTTCTTTCCCTCTCTCTCTCTCTCTGTATATGTATAAATGTACATAATATATATGTATATATAAAATAATGGACTATTCCCAGCATAAAAAATACAGAAAAGTTTTAACAAGAAAATATATACTTTGCAGACATAATCATGTTCATGTTTTTGGTATTTACTTCCAATTTTTCACCTTATTACATATATCTATCTATGCATATACAGACAAATACACATATACACATACACATTCTTTAATTTTACATTATAAAACTTTTCCTATGTTAATTAGGATTCATAATTTTAATAGCTGTATAATATTCCATTCTGGGATATGCTATATAAAATTTCAGTATTTCTAATATTTTTAAGCAGGTTATTTAAATCTCCAGATATAAATTTTTGGCTGTGATATTGAAAGGGAAATCTTTAGGAACTATTAAAAGAACCCAATGGTTACTATGAAAGAAAATCAAACCAAAACAAAATGCCAAGATATTCAGAACTATAAAAACAGCATAGATGAATTTCAACATTTCCAGAGAAGAAAAACAAATTGTTATTTTTGTACTGTTTTTGTTTGACACAAATAAATCAGGCATTCATGTTGTAATGTCTAGGGTACTCCTGATTGATTGGAGAGGGCAAAAGTTATCATTAAAAGAATACTTGATTAATACCAAGATATAAGAAAAAAAATGGGAAAGACAACTAAGCTAATGGGACAAATAGTAAGATGATAAATTTAAACATAAATATATTAATAATTACATTAAATGTAAAAGAATGTTTAATTTAAAACCCAAAGTTTGTCAGTCCAAATTAAAAAAAGAAAAATCTCACTTGCTGCTTATGAGACCTATTTCAAGTGTAAGAATCAATAAATGTAAAAAAGACATACTATGAAAACAGCAAACAAAAGAAAGTATTTCTGTTATTAGAGTAGAGTGTATTTCAAATATGAGGTAACTAGAAATAAAGAGGCATGTATCATAATGATACCAGTGTCTACCAAAGATGAAACTAAACATTAACATATATGAACTATTAATATAGTATTAAAATATATAAAACAAAACTTGACAGGACATAAAGAAAAATAGATAAATCCACAGTCATAGTCAGAGATTTATCTTTGCACACACTAATAGAATACACAGACAAAACTTAGGAAGGATGGATAAGATTTGAAAAACATGTTAAAGTCGATTTTATTGTTTATATGTATATTGTAATATACATATGTGTGTGTATACATATACACACACATACATGCCCAGTGACTGAATGAATAATCACATAAAAATCAGTAAGCATAAACTATAGAAATGATAAGTAGTAAAGTATACACAGTTGTATATATAAAATACTGCTCAAACAATTATAGAACATATGGTTTTTTATAGCACAATTGGAACATATTTTTTTAATAGATCATATATGTGGCAATGAAACAAGTCTTAATTTCCAAGGCTTGGAATTACAAAATATGATCTTTGCCCACAGAATTGAGCTGGAAATAACAACTAAAAGATAACTGAAAATTCTCAAATGTTTGGAAGTTGAGAAATATATTCCCTAAACAAATCATGGCTCAAAGAAGAAATCACAATGAAAATTTAAATACTATTTTGAACAAGTGATAAAATATTTCAAATCAATATTTGTAGATATACCTATATCCGCATTTACAGAAAAATATATAGCTCATATAGCTTATATATAGCTCAATGGCTATATTAAAAAGAAGAAAAGTTGAGAATTAGCTTATTTTTTAAGAAGCAAATCAAAACCAAAGACACTGTAAGAAAGGAAATTGTAAAAATAAAATCAGGACTCAACTAAATAGAAAGCATATACAACTTAAATAAAACTTTAAATTCCCTCAATTTGGTTCATTACAGAGATTAATAAAATTGGTAAACCCTTAGCAAGACTGCTCACAAAATACATGAAAGAGTGGCACCAATTCAGATCACATAAATAAAAATAAATTTCACAACTTAGGTGACATAAGTAAATTTTCTTGAAAAAAAGTATCAAAACTGACAAGAGGAGATTCTGAATTATATTATATCTGATTAAAGAAAAATATAATATTTATAACTTAAAACCTCTGCTCAAGGAAATCATCAGATCCAGATGACTACTGATTTAATTCTTCCAAACATTACAAGAAAAATTTTAAACCAATATCTTCCATGAGTATAGAAGCATTGTAAATCAAATATTACAAAATTAAGTCCAGAGATGCATATAAAGGAGACATCATGACAACTGGGGTTTATCCAGGAATGCAAGTTTGGTTTAACATGCAAAAATTAACCAATGTAATTCACTGCATTAACAGAATAAAGACAAAAAATGTCATCTCAATAGAGGCCAAAAGGCATCTGATAAAATTCAGTATCCATTCATGGTAAAACTCTCAGTAAACTAGGAATAGAAGGGAATGATCTAATAAAGCATGTCTATTAAAAAAGAAACCCTGATATCTAACATCACAGTAAAATATCGAGCACTTTCCCCTCTGAGGTCACTAACAAGGTAAGGATGTCCATTATGATCCCTTTTATTCAATATTATACTGAAGATCTGAGGAAGTGCGTTAAGAAAGACAGAGATAAAGAGGGAGAGAGGGAGAGAGAAGGAACGAAAGGTATTACCATGAGAGAATCAAAATTTTTATTTGCAAAAAAGGTACATAGAAAATCCAATAAAATATTAAAATTAAGTAAATTTAGATTGCTATATATATAAGGCCAATATAGGCAAACAATTATTTCTCTATATACCAGGAACATAGTATCCGAAATAAAATAGTAGATAATAATGGCATTGAAAATATTATCAAAAATAGCCAATATCTAGCAATTAATGAAAGATGTATGAGACTCTGCATTACTAGGCAAAAACAAAGAAGTCTAAATAAATGGGAAGATGCTGTGTTCACACTATGTTCATGGATTAGAAGACTGCATTCCAGTTAGGTGCCTTAAGACAATAAAAATATTGGGTTGACCAAAAAGTTCGTTCCATTCAGGGGTTTTTCCATAAGATGTAACAGAAAAACCTGAACGAACTTTTTGGCGAATCCAATAGTTACACAGGAGTATACAGATAGGCAAATAGAACAATATAGGATCCAGAAACAGACATAGATACATAATGACATTTGAATATATGACACCTCTCACTGTCACCAAAGGCAGCCAAATGTGAAAGGTATAACAGTCCTTGAAAGAAGATATTGAAATGCTCCAGAGTTATTCCAGAACATAAAAAAAAAAAGAGAAACTTCTCTAAGTCATTCTAAGAGAACATTGTCATCTTAGTCACAAACTGGTGAAAGGACAATTTAAAATAAATAAAAGAGAATACACAAAGAGGAAATAATATTGCAGGCTAGTCTCACTTATGAGAAATTCTAAATAAAATATTGAAAAATCAAATACAATCGTATATTAAAAATGATTACATTTAGTGTTTATCCTAGGAATACAAGTAATGGTCAGCATTAAGCAACCTGTGAATATAATCAATAGAATGGTGAGAATATACAATTACGTGTCTGATGATGCTGAAATTTTTTGACATTCAGCAATGCTTCCATTAAAAATCTCTTAGCAAACTAATAGAAGCAAACTTAATTAAGTTGATAAGGGATATTTTCCAGAAACTTATATATATATTTATATATGTCTAAAGCTTTATATTTTCTTCTATTCCTATAATTCCATCTCAAAAATTTGATGTGTCACATTTTCATTTTAATTCAGTTAAAATTTTTTTCTGATTTCCACTGTGACTTCTTCTTTGGTTGGTTATTTAAAAATGTATTCTAAACATTTGGGGATTTTCTAATGATCTTTTTGATACTGATTTCTAGTTTTGATTTATTGTGAAGAGAATATAATGTGCATGATTTCATTTTTTAATATCATTGAGACTTTACGGACCAATAGGTGGTTAATTTTGGTAAATGGCATCCTTATGCTTGAAAAGAAACATAAATTCTGTAGTTGTTGGGTGCAGTGTTTTACTTAGGTTGATTAGGTCAATTTTGTTAATTATATTATTCAAATCTTTTGTATCCATACTGATTTTTTGTCTGCTTATAACTGCAGTTACTGACAAATGTGTTTTAAATTCTCCCATTGGGATTGTGTATTTACACATTTCTCATTTCATGTATCTCTGATTTGATCTCAAATTTACACATTGTATATTTACCTATTTTCCCTTTTAACTTTATAACTTTTTGCCTAATATATTTCAAGCCTACATAATTAAGTACAAATAAGTTTAGAGTTGTATTCAGTCATGTTTTCCACTTTATCTGTAGTAATAATTTTTACTTTAAAGACTATTATAATATTAATACAATTATACCATTTTTCTTTTGGCTAACAATTGCATGGTATGTAAAGTTTTCCTTTAATAGTTTCTAAACTTCAGATTTAATGTTTTCCTATAATTAGAAGTTGTTACACTCTTTAAAAAAAAAATCAGACAATTCCTTCCTTTTGTTTGGAGCATTTAGTTCATTTACATATAATGTAATCACCATTATCAATGTGAGTAGTGATATGATGGGTTTATACCTATCATCTCATTACTACCTACTTATTTGTTTCACTTCCTTTTTGTTACATTTTCTCTTTTCATATTTCCTTTAGGGTTGATTATTTTTATTATTCCAACTGTCCTTTATAGTTAGTACTGTTTAATTGTTTCAATAATTATATCACAGCCTGCATACTTACTTCAATATAAATGTATACTTTTACATTTCCCTAGAAAACATAGGGACTTGAAAACACTATAACTCTGTTCTGGTCTATTCCATTTTATTTATGTTTTAATCACACGTATTATTATTTATTATTATTATGGTCTTCTACAGACAGCATTCTTTTAAATCTATCCTTTTAATCATCATATGTCTTATAATGGTCTGGATCCCCTATGGGTGATTTTCTATTGTCTGTGTTCCTCTTGTTTTATGATCTTGTTGAGCTCTAATTTTCACATGTTTGATTATTTATATTGTGTGCTGGTTATTGCATATAAAACGTGTAGAGACAATTTAAATCCTACGTTTATTTTATCTTTCATCAGAGAAATTTGTTTGCTTTTGACCAAAGGCAAACAGGACTAGAAATCAGCTCTTTTTTCCGGTTGGGATTATGTTATTCTAAGCAGGGATTACGTCATTTCAAGTAGGTATTGAAAATTATTTGAGGGCTTTTGTCCCTCTGTGGTCCAGTCTATTTCAATTCACTCTTAAACTCAAGTTCTTTTAGTTCCCAACTCAAAGCATGAGTTTTACCTTACCTTCCTTGGTGGGCTCTGAACTCTGTAGTCTTTGGTCTGTTGGGCCCAAATTTACTGTGCTTCTCAGCCTTCAGATCTCTCTTCTTAAGTAGGCAGATATTTCCAGGGGTAAAAATGGTGCCAAATGCCTACTTCATCCTGTATTTCTTTCTTTTCCCAGATCTTCATCCTCTAATTCCTAATCGCCTTTTAAACTCTGCAGTATCTTTTAACAGATTTAAAATATATTTTGACCAGGTTATTTGGTGGTTCTCAATGAGATAGCACTTCACCTCACCCAGTCAATTTTTAGAGGAAGTGACCCACTTTATTTCTTTTAAATCTCCACACACACACACTCATTAAAAAATTAAAATCTATAACCTCTCAAAAATAAGACAAGAATTTTAGAAAGCTCTCACATTTCTTGGTCTTCTTTCCCATCCCATTGTACTGATAATTATGTTTTGATTTGGAATTTTTATGACTATATTTTCTATTTTTTTTATTTCACTTGGTCTTAGCTGCTTTTAAAAGACCACAACAAACATTACCTAGATGTTTATTCACTTTTGCTTCATGTATCTCCTGCATGATTTGTACTTATTTTTCCTCCTTCTTAAAGTACTTTATCCAGACTATTTTACAAGTGGGTGTTTATGGGCAAAATTTTGAAGTTTTGTATGGCTGAGAATTTTTTTTTTAATCATTGCCCTCTGTTTGAATGACAGTTTGGCCAAATATAAAATTCTTGATTCAAATTCTTTATTCTCAGTATTTTGAAAACATTACCCCATTGTCTTATTGCCTCCAGTGTTTTGATTCCTTTGTATGTGCTCTGTTTTTTCATTCTTGAAATTATTAAGATAATTCTAAATTTTGTCATAGTTTTAAATGTTCTATACTTTACATGTGAGTTTAAAAAAGAAAACTTTGATTTATGCTCTGGCAGTCTATGGGCTCATCAAATCTGTTTTTTTTTTAACTTTTTTTAATTATGAGAAATTTACTCTCTTATTTTTTCAAATATTTCTTTCTCTCTGCTTTTATATTCTTTGTTTTCTGGATCCTAGCACTTTTGTTCTATCTTCCTATCTCTTAACCTTATTTTTATATCTTCTATTTCTTTTTCTTTCACATTTTCCTTCTTGGAGAGTTTTACAATTTTATCTCCAAATTTCTAATTTGTTCCTCATTTGTAGGATAAGTAGTAAAATGCTATCTGTTGTATTTCTTATATCAACAATACTTTCTCCAGAGCAAATATTTCTATCTGGTTCTGTTAAAATATATTTTTCTTCATAACTTTAATATCATCTTTTATCATTTTTAGCATGCTTATTAAGCTTATTTTAAATTCTGATGCACCCGTTCTAATTTTAGACTTTGATATCTCTAATCTCTAATCCAGTTTATGGTTTTTCTTTCAAAACTGTTGTTCCCTCAAATGTCTTAGCTTTTAGATCTGTGAGCCCATCTTCTCCTGAGGTCATTGTCCCCTATGGCAGGCAATGTGTATGTGGGGGGGGCAGAAATTGGGGGCTCAGTTTTCAAACAGATGAGCTGGGCAGGGGGAGGTGTCAAATGTGCCTTAAGAGAGACCTAGGACCTTGGAAAGAGAGATCCTAAGAGAGACCTGGCCTTAGAAAACACTTTCAATCACTCCTCTTCCCACAGAAGTACTCCTCAGGTCAGTACTTTATCCCCAGCCCCATCAGGTAGAAGCACTATCAGAAGGAAATTCTTAAATGGGAATTCTCATCTCCAGAGATTTGAAGAGAACTAAATGGGGAAGCAACTGCCCTAGGCCATTCTGTCCCTTGATTCCTTGAACTGGTTAATTAATATAGGGCTCTTCTTCTCCCTGATTTTTCTCTTGCTGACATTTGCACTATAGGTCTGAAATTCTATTGTAGGAACAATTACTAGTTATCCCAAGGCAATGGTGGAGGAAAAGCAAGAAAGAATGCTAACAACTCCTGTTTTACCCTCCCATATCCATGCTGGGCTGCCTTTACTCCAACCGAGAGTCACAGCTTCAGAAAACCAATTAATACAGCTTTTCTTCCTAAATTGTATTTCTCTCTATATTTCTCTGCAGTTAACCTTGGGAACAGAAGCCAGTAATGTTGTTAGTTCAACATCTTTGTAGGATGTTTTTTGTCTCATAATGTCTCATTCCCAATCAACAGTCCCTTTTCTTCAACCTTTCCTTTATCTCACACTCTTCTTTCTTCTTAATTTCTTCTACCGTATTTACCATGCCTCTTTTATTCCCTCATTGTCTTTCATGTCCCCTCTCTTGCCTCTTTTGTTTTCTCATTCTTATATCTTTCCTTTCTCTCTCACTGACATCTGTTCTTGTGTCCCTTGTTTTAGTTTCCAACATGTGATTTTTCTCTTAATCAGTGCTATCTGAGCTAGGCCCTTCCTATTCCTCTGTATAGTCCTATTTCCCATTCCTTATTCTTTTCTTTCCTTCCCTCTTGTCCCCAAGTTCTCTGTTTCCATTTCATTCTTTGCTCTTTCTTCTTGACTCTCATTCAGTAGCTATTGACCCCAAATTTCTAAGATACCATTTTTCTTACAACATTAATCAACATTTTGCATCAAAAATCTTACTTGGCTGAGTCCCTTATAGTTAAAATCTCGTTTATCACTGCATCACTAGTGCTTTAAAGCCTATCAAAGTGTTTAACATTTAATAGGTGATTGATACAGATTTATTGAAAAAACAACCGAAAAGAATGAATTAATGCAAATAATAGATTTATAGCGGGAAAGAAATAAATGATGGCCTTTTGAATAAACATTTATGTAAAGTGATCATTTCTTTAAGTTTAATCTAGTTTCCAAGAATTTTTTTCCCTGCCCATAATACCCGCTGTTGAATTATTCTGGAAAGTATCCATAAATGGACAAAAGTGATTTGCATTTTCAGGTTTTCTGAATATCTTGAACTCTTATTCATAGTCTTCTATGTGATTATTTTTTCTTTTTTTTTTCTGGTCATGGCTGTGAATACTGTTCTGGGAGAGACACACAAAATGTACACTATGGTAGATAGAATAAAATAAGACCTTCGTTGTGGCTAAGAAATTCCTACCGTCAGAGCTATCACAACACATCAGTCCCCAGGGAGGACTGATTCTTTTGCCTCCTAACTCTGATATGCATTGACTGTCAGATATTTTTTGAGTGCTTATGCTAGTTAATGTATGATGTTCAGCAGACTGCCAGCTTGTTCTGTACTCTGTGGAACAGTTGATCTTGAAAGATGTCATTTTTTTCTCGTTTTCTGACTTATTTTGTTACATCAGCATTGATTTATTTTGCACTTTTGACAATCTGAATTTTTTTAAAAACTGATTATGTCTCAGAAACTTTAATGAATTGGATGCTGTAAGCAGAGGGAAACAATAAAAATGAATCTCTGTTTTCTTTTCTTTTCCTGCCTCATCTTCTTTTTTCTACTTTCCTTCCTCCCAAAGCATAAACAGCTGTATTTATATTTCAACCACCTTAAATGCAAATGTTCACAGAAATGCACAATTTAAATTGCTAATTAGAATGGCTTCATTCAGTATCCACTTGCGGCATGTATTCTATTTCCAAGACAGGACTATTGGGCTTATTTTGAACCAAGTTATGATGGATTAGGACCAGCAAAATTAGGTTGATGATCACTGTGACCTCCTCAAGTTTAGCTGTTTATTATAATTTGAATGTACATCCAGTCACATCTTCTGTGTAACTTCATTTTCACATTAAGGGAGAATCATTAATTAAACTTACAGGACACCTTGGAGGATTAGTGATTGATCAGGTCTCTGTTTTCAAAGAGCTAGCCTTAAGTGAGGTAGAAAATCAATGTGTGGTGCACAGATCCTGAATTAGACAAACTTCCACTTGATTCAGGTTCCACTTCTGGGTTGCTAGTTGACCTTGGGTAAATTGGAATGAGTCTCAGCCTCAAGTTTTTTTTTTTTTTTCTTTAACCTTTACTAGGTATAAAAATATCTCAGCAGCATTATAAAGATTATACATATGTATGCATACACATATATATACATATACATACCTATACACACATATACACATATGTGTGTGTATACACACACACATATATGTGCCTAGCCCAGAGTAAAGTCATGGCAGCTTTGATTATTCTTGTTGCTTTGATGATTTATCATTATTATTTGGTTGGCTTTTAGTGCCCATTGAATACTAACATGAGCACTAACTTAAACCCAGACTCAGATTTACTGAAGGAAAAAAAAAGAGAATTTAGTGTCAGATAGTACTCCCCTCTAGCTGTATTAGTCATTTTTAGTTATTCTGAAGTGGACAATGGAGAAGCATAGTAGATGAGAATTCAGCCTGCTCACAAAAGATGAAAGTAGAAAGATTAGGAACTATAAATGATTTATCTTTACATGTTGTCTTTCATGTAATTTTTTAAATAATTTCATTTAAAAATATCCACAGACAGACTCTAGGTACATCCACCTCACTACAAATAACTCAGTTTCGTTTCTTTTTATGGCTGAGTAATATTCCATTGTATATATGTGCCACAAGTAAGTCAGAAAGAGAAGAACAGATACCTTATGTTAACACATATATATGGAATCTAAAAAACAAACCAAAAAATGGTCATGAAGAACCTAGGGGCAAGACGAGAATAAAGATGCAAACCTACTAGAGAATGGACTTGAGGATATGGGGAGGAGGGAGGGTAAGCTAGGACGAAGTGAGAGAGTGGCTTGGACATATATACACTACCAAATGTAAAATAGCTAGCTAGTGGGAAACAGCCGCATAGCACAGGAAGATCAGCTCGGTGCTTTGTGACCACCTAGAGGGGTGGGATAGGGAGGGTGGGAGGGAGGGAGACGCAAGAGGGAAGAGATATGGGGATATCTGTTTATGTATAACTGATGAACTTTGTTATAAAGCAGAAACTAAACACCATTGTAAAGCAATTATACTCCAATAAAGATGTTAAAAAAATTACAAAAAAATAAAATATCCACAGAGAAGTTGACACTTGGAAAATAGGTTGTCGGTGGATAAATTTTTTACTGATTTCCATTTGCCTCATATTTCCTTTCCTATTTCTCACCACTCCAAATTATAGAAAATTCTGCATTTTGTTGTCTGTTTTAACAATCATTTTGATGGTGCTTAATAGGACTTTGGCTAGGTTACGTATTTTATCACTTTACTATTTAAGGCAGATGAGATCAATAAGAAATTTCTCGTGAGTAACTGAAAGATAGCCCAGTTAAAAAACAATATAGCTTATTTGTTGTCAGGTTATTTAAAAAATCTTCAAGCTCACTGATTTTGGAAAAAGGCAGTCTTACTTTGTCATCTGTTTGTCATTTGTCATTTTTAGCTTACTAGATAAGCAAAAAGAAGAGAATTCTACCACCCAAAGGAAAAAAAGCGCGTATTTTTGTGTTTCAAACCTTTGTCAAAGTACATACTTTCTAGAGCTTCAGGTTAGACTATGTTTTTTCTTTGCTATTAGTTGCCAATGAGACTAGTAGTAAAAGAATCATATTTTGTAGTTTCAAAATTGGGAATAAACTGCAGGTGGTGTTTTGTAGTCTGCTCTATTCAGCCAATAATATATCATGGACATCTTTGAAAGTTATTATGTATTCCTCTAAGACACCATTATTAACGGCCTCAATAGTAGCCCACTGCGTGACCGTGCCATAATTCATTTAACCAGTACAGCTGGTGCATTCCTGATGCAGTAATATTGGGGATATTGTAAATGGAGTTACTTGAAATAATTTATTCATATCTGCATTTACTCTGTTTCTCAACTTGGTTTATTTGCAGCCCTGAGAAATGGAACTCATTGTTTTGCTCTGAGTGCATCAAGCATAAACTTAATACTCAAGCCTGAAATAATAGATGTGTGTGTGTGTTCCAATATGCGCACGTGTGTGGTGAGGGTCAGGGAGAGGTTGGGAGTAACTTGCGGCCATAATCAGAGCAGACAGACAAGAGCAAGAATATATTTGTGCTAATCCTTTCCAAGATTCTAATTGCATCACAGTTTCAGGTTGAACTCTTGCAGTGAAATACCAAAATTGCTTGGCTGTGGCTTTTTGTAATGAAGACTTTTTAGAGAGGAGAGAGACAAAAATTAAAGGAACTCAGAGAGTAACTTCTTGTAAAGTTTTTATTGTATGGAAAAGGAAATTATATTCAACCCGCAAATCATTTTGCCCTACTGAAAAATGGGAACGGCGCCTGCTCTCCTCTATTTTAAATGCGTGGATACAGTACTTGCTTACCTTCTGGAGGCTGTTAACAACCAGAAGCATAATCTCTATATAAACACAATGAATGCTATAGATTCTATAGAAAATAATCTTTGGCATTTTCATCACATTTTCTCTTTGGCATTGAAACATTATCACAAATGAAAAAAAAATGTGCAGGTTTTTTCTTTTTTGTTTTAGATGAGCATCAAAAAATAATCAGAAAAGTTAGTTTGTTTTCAGGTACAATGGCTTCCAAGAGGGCACAACTTTTCTCCTCTAATCACCCTTTTCTTTCTCTGAATGTTCGATGCTAACATTCCCAGCAAAGAGCCTGCACTTGCTCGTCATTCTCTAAGCCCTGAGCAGCAATCAGTGTGTACTCATGTGGCAAAGCCCTGGCCTTTCCTATCAATTGTCTTGACAAGAATGTTGTCAAGTCTCGTTTGTTCTTTTCTGAGCTGATGAACTCATTTCAGGGGGCTGGTAGTTAAATTTCACATCTGTCTGTGATGTGACGGTGAGCCTCGAGGCTCTGTATCTTCTGTGGTTTTCGAAGAGCCTTTGCAGAGATTATGTGAGATGTGCAGAGGTTATATTTGATGATGGCAGGCCCAGGGTACCCATGCCCCATTGTCCAAGCCATGCAGAAATACCCTTTTGTTCTGGTCAAGGGGACCTTAGTATGCAAGACAATTTCCTAACTTCCTTGCCTTTTTTTTTTATGAGAGGATAACCATAGAAGAGAGAGACAGATCCCAATGGGGGTGATTCAGCTAGTTCAGTCAGTGAGCATTTATGCAGTGATGCTCATTTACTAGAAACAATTTTAGGTGAATAAGACCCTAAATTCACTGGTCTCTAGCTTCCTACAGTTTGGTAAAATGAGAAAGGCAAAATCCAGATAATCTGAGTGTAAAGTGGTGAATGCTGTAAGGAAGGAATAAATAGAGGAAGGGCACTTACTACAATTGGGAGATTAAAGAAGGGCATCACAAAGGATATGATTATCCCAACTTTCCAACTTTTTGTTTCTGTGATTCTTATTTGGGTGTAAGAAGCTATTTTCTCACTTTGGTGTGGCTATATTTAATTTTCATATCTGAATATAGCATACATGACCAAAAGAAACCTGAAACTGGGCAAGAGAAGTGACTGGTTGAGAGGCAGTTTGTGGTGTTTCGAGCACACACTTTTGTTTCAGAAATCCTCATTCTCTATCTTATTAGCCCCATAACCTTGGCAATTTAACTAAGCTCTCTCATCCTCATTCTCCTCACCTGTTAACGGGATAATATCACCTTCTACAGAGGTATGGGGGACAGCTGAATCTGCTAGCAGAGAATTTTCATATCTTGAAAATTCCTGACACAGTTTATTTTTTTTTCTACTTGTAAAGGGAAAAGTTACATTTTGAATTTCAGGCAAGTGATACCTACATAGCTCATGTCATGCATTCAAATAACATACTTCTTCTTCATCTCCTATTGTTTTCATCATTACTTCTATAACCACCCATTTAAGAATCTTTTTTTTTTTTGTATTTCATGTTCCAGTCTGTTTTCTAGTCTCATATTCAAGAAGTATAATGCTGATTACACTCAATTTTTATAGGCAGCATAAAAGTAGCAATTATAGGAAGCAAATCAGGCAACCAGGAACGATGATACTACGTATTCAGGTCAGACATTCTCCATATGCAACATCCACGATAGGATCCTAGATAAAGGAATTAAGACTTCAGCCATCAAGTTGGCAGAGAGTAACCACTTAAAAGGGGTTGCTAATACAATGGAAGATGGGAATAAAGTTCCAAAAGAATTATGATGTTGGAGAGGTATGCCAGTCTAAGTCAGACAGACATAGCTGGAATCCTATCTTTGCTGCATACTCACTGTCTCTTTGGAGAAATACAATTTTTTTTTTTTTTTTTTTTTTGCTTAGTAATATGTGTCATTGGGAGTTGTATTTAGGATTAAAGTAACACATAGGAAAAAAATGTGTGCTTATTTGCTGCTTGGACTTTTTCTCCATCTTGATGGTATGTGATGATGGTTCCATCACTGTGTAGCAAAGCAACCTTTGTTTAGTCACTGACTGCTCTGCCACTCAGATTTCCCATCTGGGTCCTTTCCAGTTTGCATTTTATGTGTAGATTCCTGATTTTATGTGTGGGCTCAGGCACTTGTAACACCACTGATTACACGTTAATTAATCCTATTTTGAATCCAATGTGTGTATTTACACAAATTAAATGCTTACTAGGGCAGCCCTGATTCAAGTAAGAACAAACAAACAACATAGTTAGTGCCAATCTCTTTATTCCAATTTAATGCCATTCCCTGCCCTGTGTTTTTGATTTTGCTATTTGCAATTCTGAAGCAATAGTGGCTAAAGATCACAGTTCAATTTTAAATGCCTTTTTACTGTGTTGATAAGAAATATTCATTGACTTGCACGGTCCTTTCTGTGCACTTTAACAATTCATTATAGGGATAATTATTTGGTGTTTATTCCAGTCTACCTGTGTCATCTCATTTTCACCTCACCTTTAATAGGGGTTGGGAGAGGAAAAAAACGGGTTGTGTGTGATGATTTTCAGCATTTATTTAAAACTCCATGTTGTTAAAATAAATGAACTTAAAAAATCAAATGATTGCTCTCCCTTCCTCTCTTAAAAGAAAAAGTGAAAGGACAGAAGGAAGGAAGGGGACAGAGAGTAATAGAAAAAGAATTTTTTTGACATCTGGGAATTCTGGGAATTGATGAGTCATGATTCACTTGATTTCTTAATCTGCCATTTAAAATAAAATCATATTCTCCAGATCTGTTTCATTCTGTTATACCTTCCCTTATTTTCCTAATAAACATAAATAGAACTTTAAAAATAAAGGCATGAAAAACATGTGACCTGAAATCCTGAGATTGTGTCTAAAGTATGTGTGGTTTAATATATACAGTTCAGGGGATTTTGTATTGTCAGTGTGCTTTGCCTTTCCAGTATGTCTCACCCCAAATACTTTGAAGCAGTTATCATTTTGTTTGAATACCAACAAATATGTGTGAGCTTAGCACCCACAGGTTGTCAGACAGGAAGCAAGTTAGAAACTTCAGCATTACCTGCAACTTCAACGATTTATTCTATAGGTTTAAAAAAGGCATTTATTTTTAAAATAATAATTCTTTAAAATGTAGATATAACCAGGTATTATAAAGAAAACCTACAAACTTTAGAATCATATTGATCTGGGTCTAAATTCTGGCTCTAGTATTTCTTTCTGTTACTTTGAGCATGTCACAAGTTCTCTAAGTCTCAGTTTCCTTTTCTATAAAGATGGATAAAAGATGTTTCTTCAATACGTTACTTTAAGGATTAAAAAAATAATATATGTCAATCCCCTAGCATTTTGCCAGGTACACCATTAACACTCTAAACTTGGGCAGTAGTAGTACTGATTATCTGGTAATTACTACTAATTTTAAGTAATTGGAACTCTTTGGGTTAAAAAAATTACCCTACAAATACAAAGAACTGACCATCGTTAGTAATAAAATCTGTACATATGGAATCAACCGAAGCTTGGAGGAGCCTTAAGGAGGTTTAATTTTAAGAAGCTTTCTCAAATAGACCTGTAAAGAAATCCGTATTTCTTAATCCTAAATGTCCTACTCTCTTAACAAATCCTGACCTTTGAATACACCAAACCTAGTTAGATTAGTGGCCTTTAAAAATATAATTTCTTACCACTGCCAAGTGATAAATTGAGTGCCTTTCCTTGCCATACCTCAAATCCAATAACATTGGCAATGACTATCGAAATTACTCCTTCCAAGATCTGGAAAAGACTTACGGAGTGAGGGAGTATTTTAATCCAAGTTTTCATGGAGGAAATTAAGGGGAAAAATTTTATGTATAGTCTGTTCATCTCTGATCATCTCAGGTATTATTAAGAACTTGTTTTCAGATATTTTGGGGGAAGTAAAAACAAAAAAATAAGTGGTACCAGACCAAAAAAAAACTTGGCAAATAGAATCATGTTATACCTTTAAGGTAGGTTTGTTTGTTTTTTTGTTTTTTTTTTTAAAAGAAGATGTTGGGGGTAGGAGTTTATTAATTAATTTATTTATTTTTGGCTGTGTTGGGTCTTCATTTCTGTGAGAGGGCTTTCTCTAGTTGTGGCAAGCGGGGGCCACTCACTATCGCGGCCTCTCTCATTGCGGAGCACAGGCTCCAGACGTGCAGGCTCAGTAGTTGTGGCTCACGGGCCTAGTTGCTCCACAGCATGTGGGATCTTCCTGGACCGGGGCTCGAACCCATGTCCCCTGCATCGGCAGGCAGACTCTCAACCACTGCACCACCAGGGAAGCCCAGGGTAGTTGTTTAATGGCAATTATATCTTGTGCTTGGGATAATCTAGCTTCCTTCCTCCCTGCCTGCCATCTGTCTATCAGGAAATGTTAGTGTCTACATGTTAGAGTTTATTTGAGGTTCTTGAGATACTGTGATGATGAATATGGCAGAGTACTTGGCCCTGAAGAAGATCATTCTCTTTGGGAGGAAGCAAACTATACGATGTTCTGCTGTTGGGTTACCAGTAAGCATGGTGTGTTAAGGCAGTGTAAGTGGAAAACCTAATTCATGTGTGGGGTATATCTGTACATTTTGCCGTCTGACTTTACAGTTCCTCTTACTAAAGGGACAGTGTATATTTCTTTGACTCTTGGATTTGGGTTTGGCCTTGTGATTTGCTTTGGATAACAGAATGAGACTTGTGGTTTATTTTCTATAAGAGAATGAGCTAGAAGTGCCAGAATGCCGGTTTCCAGTCTCGGACTTAAGGAGCCTTGCATGTTTCTACCTGCTCCTGCTCTCACGTACCTCTGCCATTCCATGAGTAATACGTGCCCTAGTTAGACCTGTTGGTTCCAGGAGGGGGATGAGAGATGTGTAAGCAAGTTTAGCTAAAAGCAGCTACTCAGCTGAGCCCAGCCTAGATCATAAAACACCTATGTGACTCACAGATGAATAAGCAAAATAAATGAATATTGTCCTGTGCTACTAAGGTTTTATAGTTGGTTGTTATTTAGCATTATTATGTCAAATCAGTGAGTTAAGGAGATAATGTAGGGTCAGAAAGATACTGTAGGAGAAAAGACAAGACCTGGAGGGGGAGTCTGAAAAATGTTTACAGTCATATTACCAAGAGAGCTTGATAGGCCAAAATCTTAGTTGGAGTTTGACCAGTTTAAACTGAGTTACACCAACATTGTCTGGTGATAGAACCCCTTTCCAGGTTACTTTTTTTGTCATTGTTTTTTATAATGACCTAAACCATATGTATATAAAGTAAACAGTAATCAGGGAGGAGAAACACATGATCTAAAAAGCCCTGCTTCAGTAAAGGTCTGGGAGGACTTCAGGAGAGGACTGTATTAGGCAAAGGACGAACTCACAGGAGAGCAACTGTAATAGTGATTCCCTATGAGCTTACAGATTTTCTGTAGACCTTACGGTGTCTCCCACTGATAGTGTAAACATCTAGATGCTGCTTTATCCATATTACCTTAACTCTTCTACTTACTGCCTATCGATACATGGGAAGAGGCCCCATGAGTGGGCAATAGTATAATTTATTCTTCTAGTCTAAGAATTTTTGTAACGGCCTTGAGTTGCAAAATATTGTGGCAATTTGCTTGGCTCTTTTCTTCCACCAAGGAGACTATGGCATAACCAAAAATGTTACAGGGGAGGCAGAGTTGCTAAAGCCCTACACTTTGGATTCTCATTCCATTTTCTAATTGTTGGAAATAAATTTCAAATGTCAACTTTACTTGAAAACTTTAATAATCCTTTTGCATTCAAAAAATAATCTTGCTTTTGTATGAAATCCCCTCTCATTCTACCCATGCTTGCTTTATAAGCTTGCTCACTACCTATGTTGTGTCATGCTTTTCCTCCAGTTATGGATTGTTGACCCCTAGAGAGTAGAGATCATGCCTTACCTCCTGAACATCATTCAGTACAGTGTCTGTATGTGTGCAATTAATATGGATATTTAATGTAGTTCAGACCTTCAGTGAACCCATATGCCACCAAACTGAAACTTAAATAGGAAATAAAATTAAGTTAGACACATTGTTTCTCACCATTTGTGGAACACTTTTTCTGGGGAGAGTGAGATAACTAAATCAAAGTATAATTTCAGTTCTGCTTCAATTTGGGCTTCCTCTCTGCTGGTAGACTCAGTTCAAATTCATTCTGTATACTGTTTCCTCAAAAAATTTGGACTTGATTTAACACATTCTAAAGTAAGAGAGGCAAAAACTGCAATTTCTTATCATAGAGGAAAACACAAACCAGTGAAGACTTGATAATTTGCCCTGTGCAGAGAAGATGCCTGTTATGGAAACCAAAACAAAGTGTGAAAAATCTAACATTTAATTTCTTCAAGGAAGGCTATACTTGCTTTTGCTGGCAAAATTATCCAGACATGAGGAGTTGTGACATGTTGCATCAAAATGTATATTAACGCCCTTTTATATCCATACACAAAGGCATTTCAATGAAGTCATTCATTCAAAAGGAAGACTCCTGGCAAAAGTCATATTTCTATTATTTTTGCATTAAAAATTAGAAAAATGCGACCTAATTTAAACATTTTTTCAATGCATTTTGAGGCTTCTAGCAACAGAATCCTACTGTAAAATCTGAGTCAATGCTTCTTAAAATTTCAGGAACATAAGCTTCGAATGGAATGCTTATTAAAAATGCAAGTTTCTAGATCACACTTGAGATATTCTGCATCTGCCCAGGAAATGACACTTTTTAACAACCACTGCAGGTGATCCTGCTGTAGGTTGTGCATGAACCATGCTTTGAGACAGGCTAAATTCCCTATAATACATGTGAGTAAATTTAAGACCCCTGGATCTTACTGAAGAAAAATCATCCTTTGTTAAATACCAGATTGTTCCTTAGTTATAGCAGTGACTATTATTAAAAGTGATCTCCTGAAAGTGGGATGGAAGTGTGGTCTTCCAGAAACCTCTTTAGCTTCCATTAGAGGTGTATTGAAAGGGGCAGCTAGGTTCCTATCACCCATCTTCCCACCAACCATTTACTGTAGCTTTGATCAGATCAGTTTTATCTTAATTTATATAAAAAATGTTCTTAGCCAAAACTTGTTTGAAAAGATGTAATATAATAGCATGGTCACCAATATTTATTTTATTTTGTTCAAAATTACAAATTCTTTGTGTACTACAAATAGAAACCATTCCTGTATCTCACTTAATACTTTGACCCATTTCCAATTTTTGTAATTTTTCTTCATCTACCCCTTCTCTCTAAAAAATAAAGCCTGGAAGAACATATGGGCATTTAACTTCCTGCTTTCATTCCAATATATATATTGGAATATATATATATTTTTTGCTAAAATGTGTATATCAAAAATATATTACCATGGTGCCATCAGTTCTCATTTCTTGATGTTATCATTAAGTTCCTTGCCATATCTCTGTGTGTGTGTGTGTGTGTGTGTGTGTGTGGTAAATTGGCTTCAAGGCTAACACTCAGAACATGAGATCCTAGATTAACTTATTTTCTAAAAGTAAATGTACACAAACAAAATCAATAACTGTCATAGAAGTGAGAAGGAAAAATGTTTTCCTTAAAACCTAAATTGAAGACTGTCTTAACAGTAAAGCAAAGCTGAAAGAAATATTTATTGAGCACTTAGTAAGTGACTGGTGCTATAGCGAACAGAAATAACTTTAGGTCAAATGCCTTGTATTTAGAAGTTAGAAAGGAGACCTTTTGAGACTATATGCCATGTACCATGCCTGGCACTTACTTAGCCCATCCACTTAATCCTCACAAACCATAACAAAATACATATAACATGATCTCATGTGTGTAACAAAAGTTATATACATTTAAACATATTTCATTAATCTATTTCCTATATGTGATCTGATATATATGTTGGCAGTTACATAATGGTGTGGAGATGTCAGAGGTTGGAATCATTCTATTTTGATTTTAATTTTGGTTTCACCAGTTACTAGCTTCATGTTTATGGACAAGTTATTTAGTTTCTTCAAGTCTCAGTTTCTTTTTGTTGTTGTTGTTGTTGTTTTTGCGGTACGCGGGCCTCTCACTGTTGTGGGCTCTCCCGTTGCGGAGCACAGCCTCCGGACGCGCAGGCTCAGCGGCCATGGCTCACGGGCCCAGCCGCTCCGCGGCATGTGGGATCTTCCCGGACCGGGGCACGAACCCACGTCCCCTGCATCGGCAGGCAGACTCTCGACCACTGCGCCACCAGGCAAGCCCAAGTCTCAGTTTCTTTACTGGCAAAATGGAGATATTAATGGTCTCTATTTCACAGGGTAGTTATGAGAATCAATGAGATACTTCAAGAAAAAACACATAGCCGGGTGTTCTGCACAAAGCAAACACTCCATAAATGTCATCACCATTATTTTGTGACTGTATAGAAACCTACTTTGGGATAATTTACATGAACTATTAATAGTAGTTTGCCCTGGGAAGAGGGATGTAATGAGTAGAAGAGGATGAGGAATTTGAGGAACACTTTTACTTATTAGACTTCAGGGTCTCTGTTCTGTAACATGAGTATGTTTTGCTTTTGCAATTTAAACAATCAACTTTTTAAAAACCAAAATAAAACATTTTCAAATTCAAGATCATTATGGTTATAAATAATCTAAAAATCTAATAAAGCAGGTTTCATAAGATGAGATTTGTATTAAAAATACACCAAGGCAACATATGTTTATGTATGACTGATTCAGTTTGTTATAAAGCAGAAACTAACACACCATTGTAAAGCAATTATACCCCAATAAAGATGTTAAAAAAAAAAATACACCAAGGCTTTTCTTTAGGTTTCTAAATTCTCATTAGTGAGCTAAATGTTGGATTTTATCTTTTGATGTTTGTTTTTTTCTCATATTAGATTATAAGTTTGGGGAGGGCATAGGTAATTTGTTGTATTCTGTATATCTATACATAGTAGGTACTTTGTAAAAACATGTGGATCACTATGGTTCATGGGTTCCAAGGATTTATCTTTCAACATCTTTGCTACTTAATTTGAAATTCATTAAAAGATGATAAATGGAGGGCTTCCCTAGTGGCGCAGTGGTTGAGAGTCTGCCTGCCGATGCAGGGGACACGGGTTCGTGCCCCGGTCAGGGAAGATCCCACATGCCGGGGAGCGGGCTCGCTGAGCCTGTGCTCTGCAATGGGAGAGGCCACAGCAGTGAGAGGCCCACATACTGCAAAAAAAAAAAAAAAAAGGATGATAAATGGAGATGTTAAAAATGATATATTTAAAATTTTTTAACATGGTTCCAGAATTTGTTTTTCCTTTTTTTTCCTTTTTTTTTTTTTTTGGTGTGAAGTGATATGATGTAAAGTATAGCATGGTAAGGGTGAAGTAGCAACTTAATTTAGACTATAAAGACAATAAGTTAATCATTTATGAATAAATATTGGTACTGCTAATGTATTCAAAGCACTTGGCTAAGTTACACTATATAGTGAGCAAAAGAGAAACATGGGACTATACTAATAAACATGGGAGTGTATCAACATTTCAATGATATAATACAGGTCATGTTTAAAAAGTGCATAGTTGCTGTCTGGGTGGAAACAAAAGAAAGCAGTATAGGCATTCAGAGGAGAGTGATTTCAATGGAGGCAAGTGAAGACTTTTGATGTATGGGTAGGAGATGGATAAATACAGCATAATAGGGAATGCCTTCTACAAAGAGAGAATGATGAGGACGCAGATGCTCATACAAAAAGCATGCAAAATATGCCTGCTATTTGTTTCCCTTGTATTCTTTCTCCACTATCTACATCATAGTCAACTAGGAGTATTTATTTGAAATGCATATTCCGGGGCTTCCCTGGTGGTGCAGTGGTTAAGAATCTGCCTGCCGATGCAGGGAACACAGGTTCGAGCCCTGGTCCGGGAAGATCCCACATGCCGTGGAGCAACTAAGCCTGTGCATGCACCACAACTACTGAGCCTGTGTTCTAGAGCCCACGAGCCACAACTACTGAAGCCCGCACGCCTAGAGCCCGTGCTCCGCAACAAGAGAAGCCACTGCAATTAGAAGCCCGTGCACTGCGACAAAGAGTCTCTGCAACTAGACAAAGCCCGCGTGCAGCAACGAAGACCCAACGCAGCCAAAAATAAATAAAATAAATTTAAAAAAATAAATAAAATGAAATGTATATTCCTAGGTCCCGCTGCCAACCTACTGAATTCGACTTTCTGGAGCTTGTAGTTAACTTTTTAATTTGATCCTTCAGTAATCTTATGAACACCTTAAGTTTGAGAATCTTCAATCCCCTAATGTTTTCTATGAATATTAAGTTTGATAACCACTAGGTTAAGTGTTTCTGAGATGAGTAGACACTGTTTGATAAAATACCCTCTCATGGATGCCATTTTTCAAAGAATAATAGGACTTTATTTTAAATTTATTCATACTCCCTCTTCCTCACTATCTCCCGGTATTGTCACATTTCTTTGGAGAAGAGTTCTCTAGTTTCTGCTCAGAGGCCAAATGTCATCGGGCTAGCATTCTGTACAGAGGGTGGTATTGTGGATAAGGTTCTTCCAGCTGTTCTGCAGACAGCCTCATTACTAATTACACTGCTTTCAGCTCCGCAGCTCATGGCTGCTCTATAAATCTGCCAACTACGAGGTTCGTACCTCTCCAGGGCATTGACAGAAACGGTGTCTTTCAACTTCATGTCTTCTCATGTGCACATTCTGAACTTCTGCTTTCTACATTATGGGATATCTTTAAAAATGATCCCATCTGAAATTCATCCTGTAGAAGTTTGTCAAATCTCTTATCGGCTTATGGCCCTCACTACCCTTGGTATTGCCATTATATTATCTGTGTTTACATCTCAACTCTAATTTCAGTGGGATTTTGGCTGAGAGGATAGACAAATGCATGCACTCAATTAATCCTGAACCTGATAATCAGATGTTCTTTTGAACAAGTCAAACTTTTACTAATTTGATGGATGTCAAATGGAATCGCATTATTGATTAAATTCACATGGCTCTGATTACTAGAGAGGCTGAACATTTTTTCTTATTAATTTAGTCTTCCTATGTATGTATTAGATTTTAGGGGAGGCAGATTAACTCCATGGCTGACTCAGGCAAAGCAGCTGTTCACAGCTACACAAAAATATGTGCTTCCAAGCTCAGGTTTCACAGAGCCTTTTTTTTTTTTTTTTTTTTTTTTTGCGGTACGCGGGCCTCTCACTGTTGTGGCCTCTCCCGTTGCGGAGCACAGGCTCCGGACGCGCAGGCTCAGCGGCCATGGCTCACGGGCCCAGCCGCTCCGCAGCATGTGGGATCTTCCCAGACCGGGGCATGAACCCATGTCCCCTGCATCAGCAGGTGGACTCTCAACCACTGCGCCACCAGGGAAGCCCTCACAGAGCCCTTCTTGAAGGATTTCATTCAGACAAATATCTTCCTATATAAATGGGTACTTCTAAAAAAGTTTCCAAGTTAATTTAATGTTTCCCTCTTCCTTTCCTAAAATTTTATAGGCAGTATTAACATTCTCTGAAAATATTTCCTTTATAGAGGAGAAAAAGGAAGTCTGTGGCCAGTCTAATACTGATGGGTCATCATAAATTCTGAATCAGCTGAGGCTGAATTAATATATTTTCAATAAATAGCCTCAACGAAGTATCATTTTCGTATGTATTAAACTTGTTTTGTCATGTACATGCTGAAAGCAGATCTTCCCAAAGAAAGTAAACGGCAATTACATCCTTCCAAGGTCCAAGGACAAAAGCCTTAATATTATCCTTCAATCTTCTCTTTTCCCAACACCTCCCCCCAATCCTTCAGCAAGTTCTACCATACCAAATAGATCCACAAACCCACCCTTATCAACTCTCCATTGATTCTACCTTCTTCTAAGCTCACATCATCTTTTATCCACACTCGAGTAATTGTCTGCAAACTAGCTTTTTTCCACACAATTCGTCTAATAGCAGCCAGAGTGAAACTTTAAAAATGTAAGTCAAGTCATGTCACCCGTCTTCTAACACTCTGCCATGCCCCGCACCCATTTTATTTAGAATACAATGGCCTAAAAGAGTCTACAGGATCTGGCACCCCATTCTCTCTTTGTGTTCTCCCACTTCTCCCTCCCTTCCTCATTTTCCTTTAACCACTCATTACTGTCTGCTGAATATGCCAGACATGTTCCTATCATAGAAATTTTACACTGGCTGTTTCCTCTATCTCTCTCACCATCCTCAAGTCTGTGTCCAGTAATAACCTTCCCAAGATGGTCCTGACCCATCTTTAAAATAGAACTCTCCAAGCCCCACCCCCAGCATGTCCCATCCCTAACTCTTTTCTAGTCCCCACCTCCACGTCAACATGTGATCATCTTCAACGCGGACAGGAATTTTAGATTATTTTTTCACAAGTGTGTTCCCGTTGCCTGGAACAGGGTCTGGCAGATAAATATTCTGTGAATACTTGTATAAATCTGGAACCAGACCCTTTCATACATATCCTATTATAATATATATTATATAATATATAATATCCAAATACCTTTGGTAGATATATGCATATTAAAATATTTTATTCCATGCAAACAAAACAGATGTACTGTTATTTGATGGACCTCAGCAGAAGTTCTTCAGCTCAGCAACTCAGAGTATTTATCTGACCAATGTAGATTTGTGAAGTGCCTTCAGGTGGAAAGTGATAAGAAATAGTGGGTGGAATTTGGGGTACTTTTTACCAGAATTATAAAATTCCATGGAATAATAGCATTTTTGAGTAAATGCAAATATTGAGTTAACTTCATGTTCCCATATGCAAAATGTATTTTGTACAGCCTTGGACAAACGGCTTCTTTTAACCTGAATGTAATATTACTTAGTGTGTATAGTAATACAGGAAAAGCAAGATTGTTACTTTTGATCAAACAGGAGAAATAATTTTATTTTAATCTTTCTACTCAAATTATTTGATTCAAACAAAAATATTAGTGTAAAAAATATAAAGAAGTAAGTGGGATGGGAGTATGTGTTTAACATTTGGATATACAGTTTCCTAAAGCTAGAAGTATATTCAGTGATTGCATGCCCTCAATATGTATTCAAGTAGACTAAATGGCAATTAAGCACTTGGATTTCAAGGTTCAATTTGTAGCTCTGTTGAAATACCTCTGTGTGTGTTCCTTTCCTATTTCTATAAGTTCTCTTTACTACTAGTCCATCAAAAGCTTTTTCAATTAATAAATAGAATCAGCCTCCTAAAATAACAGACCATCTCTTCCACAGAACATGTAAATGGCAATGATGACACTTATAAACTTGATAAGCTCACGTCAGAATTGCTTTCTGCCAGTTTTCAGTTCTCTTTCTCCATATTTATATTGCCAGAATAACCCTACCGGACCATGTCATGCGTTTATCTAATATCTAATAAATATAATTTAGTTCTTTACTTTAAGGAGTGCCACCTAGTTTGAGGAAAGGTTAATACAGGGTAAACCAGAATACATAATTATGTACATTTAAAGATATTTTTGCTAAAATGTAACATTTACCAGACTTAAGTGAAAACTTTTCTTTTAGGTACTAACCTTCAAAACGTGTTTAGAGCACACAGCTGTTAGAAAATGATTAGGCTCTACCAAAAAATATTCTTGTGACATGCAGTCTCAGGACGTCACAATAAGTGTGGCTGAGAAAACACATCTTTGTTCAGTATGAAAAGGTCTTTCATGACCATAATACAGTCTGGGTGTCATGCTCACGAGATGGCATAGAGATTAGCTTTTTATTCCATGATTCCATTGAAAACTTCTATTTTCAGCTTTAAAATCTTGCCAGAGGAAAATGAATATGGCTGAATTGAGGGCTTGGTTCTGCCGTTCACACACTGTGGGTTTGCATTCGGAACTTTAAAAGGAAGGGGAAAAAGGAAATGGATGGTGGGGTATGATACCCTTTGATGGAGCTGGGAGGCATCTCTATCTGCAGGCAGCCATTTACCTCTAGATTAAGGCCTGTGGTGCCTTAGCAAGAGGTGCAAAAAATGCTAGTGGATTGTGAAGGGTTTTATTTTTATTCCATTTCTGTGTCCATCATATGTCCTATGTTCAATCATGTACGGTATTTTGCTTTCTTTCTTTCCAACTTTTCTGTCTCCAGTCTGTCTCTTAACCTTTCTAAGCTTCTCTTTCATCACCTGCACAATCAGCTTCTCTCACTTAACTTTTGAATTCTCCATCTTCTCCTAGTCTTAACTTACATTCCTTCTCCAGCTCTCCATTCAACATCCATTTTCTATTATTCACTACAATAGGTGAAGACAATCTTTGGTGTCTCCCTCTCCCATTTCTCACATCCAATTATTTGCTGACTCTAGTATAATGTATCTGAAATACATTACAGAATCTCATCTCTGTTCTCTCCTTGACTTCCTTTTGGCTGTTCTAATTTATATTCTCCTTACTATTTGCTGAGAATGATGCAGTAGCCTCCCAGATAGTCTTATTGTCTTTGCCCAAAACAAACTAAAATCAATAGGAAAAACCCTTTTACTTTATTACTGAATACCTATTGAACTGGGCAGCCTTCAGCCTCCAGTCAGCTTTCATTCAGTCCCTTCACAAGGGTAGAACAACTTTTCTTTCAATTTTTCAACTCCTTTTCTCTCTAGTTGAACTTCTCCCTGTTCCCCCGAAGTCAGTACATTGGAACTTCCAAACCATTATATACTGTCTTCCCATTTTTTCTGAGTCAAAATTACATATACTCTTGCTTACAAGGCCTGGCTCAAGTAATAAATTTTCATGATCTGCCATAAATATGGACTCTTCCTTCTTCAATCTCTCACAATATCTGTGGTGCCTCTCTGAAGGCATATGTAAGGTTTTGCTTTTTTTTAAAAAATAATTCCTTCATCTCTTGTCCCAACCTCCTACTAGAGTAAACAGTTTGAAGTCAGGCGTTGTGTCAACTGCCAACTGTTGTTTGTATCTTCTTCGGTTAGTGGTGTGCCTTGCACTAGGGGAGAACTCAATACACTGTTATTTGAATTAAACTGCCCTGACTCTGTCCTATATCAATGACATTGAGTTCATATCACTTAATGCTTCTGTTTCCAGAAAAACTGCTGATGGCTGCCTTTAAACCCTGGGAGTGTTATAAGACCAAGGTGATGGGACAGTTTTGATCTCTTCGCAGACTACTGAACTTTTCTCACAATTTATGCAAACCTAAAGAACTGTCACCGAATGGCCCCCAATCACAAAACTACTGAACTGATGTGACTACTCAGTGTCCCTTTGCTAGGTCTTACTGCTAGGACAGTTTTAAGCCATAACAGAATACTAAATTCCACTGTAGATTAGATCCATCCTGCTAGGTCCAGGAAAGTCCTAGATCCTGGAGTTTAATGGCATTTGTTGTTACATGGGACTGCTATGGGTCTTAGTAGTAAATGTCAAAAAATTCGAAGTTTGTATATTCTTCTGGGGTTCTTTTTTTTTGGTTATTGTTGTTATTCCTCAGCATAATCTGTGAAGCACTACCTTTCTCCTTTTTAAAAATTCTCTTGATATAACTGTATATCCACTGATATTTGACCCTTGCTTCCTACCATAGTCATCAATGTAGATCACATATACCTGCATGCCAATAAAAGAAAAATGGCATGAAAAATTAAAGGGAATTATGGCATAGGCACTGCAGTAAAGGTGAAATGTTACAAATTGGACTAGCAGTGAGTGAATGAAAAACTAAGAATATCTCATTGAAAAAAGAAAAGGAAAACAAAGGACAATTTATTTTTCACTTTTGACTAATTAGTTGTCAGTCTTATACCTTATTATATTTAAATCTGATGTGTTACCTGTGTATAAGAAGACACTGATTGGCAAGGCAGTTTTTTACATGTGGATGTGATGTTCTACTCATGTTTAACTAGATATTTGATTGACATATAAAAAAGATCAATATATCTTTATATTGCCATCTAAAAGTTGTTATTATTCCAAAAGCAAAGTGGAAGATGATAAGCAAGCATTTGATTATGCTTTAATGTCTTGTTTCTTTTTTGGGAGTTAATATATAATGGTCATGAAATTAATTTTACTTTAGGATTTATTTTAGAGCATCTTCTAAGTATCATATATGAGAACTATACTTAGCCATTGAAGTATTCATGCTACCAGACTTGATCCCAATCTAATTTTTAGATATACTATAGAATCTCATTGTAATACAACTTGCTACCATACGGATTCAGACATAGCAAAAATAAAATGCTGTTCTGAAATAAGGCAGTCAATAAAACGTGAAACAATATTAGACAAAGACATTCCAATAATACTGTTATCCAAGGTTACCATTTGAATCGTCTTTCAAATGCTAATCACTAAATAAATCATATAAATTATTCTTGTTTTGAGTAAAAATCTGAGTGTGTTTTCAGTTTGCTTAAACTTGGGCACTTTCAAATTATTTTCTAAAGCAGCAAGGGATGTTCCAAAGCATGCCAGTAAATATTACACCAAACAGTGTTCCCTGGCTAATAATGTTGACTTAAACAGAATTGAACGTGTTTCTTTAGTGCTGGACTTCTCAGAGTCTTTGAAATGCTAATATGGGCTGTGAATATCAGTGTGGGAAATAATATCATGTTTCCTAGACTTCTTTGAACCAAAGTCTTTTCCTGGGCAGCACCGAGTGAGAGCAGATGAGATTGTCCAACATCCTACAGAAAATACTACTCTGAGCATTTTTCTTTGTTATGATGAGTATACTAGGATTGGATAATTTTACAAATATTACTAGAAAAATAGTGCATTTGGGAAGACATAGTAAAAGCTTTAACAACATGATACAGTTTTTAAAAACCAGGATTTCAGTTTTATTAAAAAGTAGGGCTAATGAAGGATGCTTGTTTATGATAGTAAAACGTTGACTGTAGCTAGATTTTAAAAATAAAGAACAGTTCAATAGATTGTCTCATTATACAGCATGAAATAGTATGCAGCCACATCAATATAGAAAGATGTTTATTGATATGAAAAATGATTCCAAAATATTATCGACATAGGCAGGTTATAAAATAGTGTCTACAAAATGATTTTTTGTAAATATATATCTACATGCATAGAAAAAATGAGAAACATAATAAATTGATCATGGTAGTTTCTCTGAGTGGTGGGGTTTTATTTTATTTTTATTAATTATTTATATTTATTTTTGGCTGCATTGGGTCTTCGTTGCTGCACGCGAGCTTTCTCTAGTTGTGGTGAGCGGAGGCTACTGTTCGCTGCGGTGCGCAGGCTTCTCACTGCAGTGGCTCCTCTGGTTGCGAAGCACGGACTCTAGGCGCGTGGGCTTCAGTAGTTGTGGCACATGGGCTCTAGAGTGCAGGCTCAGTAGTTGTGGCTCACGGGCTTAGTTGCTCCACGGCATGTGGGATCTTGCTGGACCAGGGATCGAACCCGTGTCCCCTGCATTGGCAGGCAGATTCTTAACCACTGTGCCACCAGGGAAGTCCTCTGAGTGGTGGGGTTTTAAATGTGACTTTAAATTTCTCTTTCATGTTGGTATTTTATAATTCATCTGAAATGACTTATGGTATCAAATAAGAAATATGTTTTTTTTTTAAAAAATAACATTTTTCTGAACTTTGAGCTTTCTGAGGACAGGGAACTTCCAGTCCTTATGATCTTTCCCAGACCCCGCCTGATGATTAATGCTTGGTGAGTTGGACTAAACTGAACTTACTTGGATCAAAGCCCTCCTGATAAAATAAATTAGAAAATAGAGATGTTTCTGTGCTTTATGAAATGTATCCAAAAATTTAAAATAGACCATTGAACACTGATCATGTTTGGCATGCCATGATTTCCCCACTTCCTTGATCTCTGATAAGTCTGTGACATTCAGGAAGGAAGAGGGAAATGCAAGAAAAATAGAGGAAAATTTTACGTGTGGGTCCATTAGAAAAATTTTAACAGATTTATTGAGGTATAATTGATACACAAAACAACTGTACATGTTTAATGTGTACAATTTTCTGAGTTTGGACTATCACCACAATGAAGGTAATAAACATATCTCTCACCTCCAAAAGTTTCCTGTATCCCTCAAAAATTTTTAACTTACATGAACGATTATACTATAAAATTAATTTGCAGGTATTTGAGAATTTACATACTCACAAATCCTATTAATACTACATTTTAAACACTTGTACATTTGAAATGAATTGGTAAAATTTTATATCAATCCAAATATACAGTCTTTCAAGTCTTTTAAATATACAGTCTTTTCAAGTTATAACCCCAATTGTTTTTCAAAGTTTCCCTTTCCCATTAGATCTTAGTATCAAAGAATTAGAAGAGCTCCTGCCTTCAGGTAGGATTATGTTTAATCATTTCTAACAGAAGTGAACCTAACTTTGATTCCCAATTGGTTTAAACCCCCCGAGTGAATTATTCTGTCCTCATGCTCAACCCTGATGAATTTCATTCTGTGCCTTCTCCTTATAGCCCCTCCTATGGAACAGTTTCAAATCCTGATCCAAACCTCATGACCAGATTATGGTATCAAGGTCATTGATGAAAACGCATAGCATCTTGAGCCCAAGCCTAACCCTGTATCACATTGTAATTGAACTTTGAACAATGCTGTGGTTAATCTGCATACAACTTATACTCTGCCCTCCCTATCTGCAGTTCCTCTGCATCCGCGGATTCAGCGAACATGGACCATGTAGTACCATAGTATTTACTGTTGAAAAATATCCACATATAAGTGGACCAGTGCAATTCAAACCCACAGTATTCAAAGGTCAGCTGTTTACCTGCAATTCTCTCCTTTCCTCTATGACCAAGATGGTCTTTGCTCTAATTATAAACACATTTGATTAAGATTAGGAATAGATGATTCCACAAATTGAGATGAACAATTATCACTATACCAGTATGTGAGACATTGTTCTATTCTTATTCCTTTAACTAACAGACAAATCCTTGAAGTGCTAGTTACTCCCTCTACCTTTGAGGTAGTCTGGAACCATGATTAAACACATGGAAAAATCCATGTAATCTAACATCTGATAATCCTGCTAGTTTAGATAACTGACCCATGTGTAAATGAAAATAAGGTCTATGGAACTTAGCTTTATGTACAAATTACTTTAAACTTAGAAATTTGGGGTGTGGCTTTTTGTAATGCAGTGAACCCTCATAACTTTTGTATGATGTATCTATATAAATGCTGCCAGCTTGGACTAACAGGGACAGAGACAGTATAAAAGAGAGGCCACTGGATCTCGAAACTCTACTGGTAGGAGGAAGGCAGAGAAAATTACTCAGCTGCAAACATGTCCTACCTTTCATTAAAAAGGAAGGATAACTCATAGTGTAGAACCAAGAGCCCAGACGGTGGAGCTGAATGCCATGGAGAATTATTTCCAGGCCATGAGACCTAACCAGTATTTTTTTCCTAGCTGGACTTGGAATTGCTATGAACCAGTGACTGCTTTGAGCTACCATTCCCCCCATTTTTGAACAGAAATGTCTATAGCTGTTGTAGTGAACAGACTCAAAGATGGTCCCATGATCCCTAACTCCTGGGTATTTATACCTTTTTGTAAACTCCACCCTAGAGTGTGAGCAGAACTTGTGACTAGCTTCCAATCAACAGAATATGAAAAATTTATGGGATATCACTCCTGTGATTAAGTTATATTTTAAAAACTCTATATTGCTAATAGATTATCTCTTGCTCTTCATCTGGCTTTGAAGAAGCAGCCTGTCCTGTTTTGAGCTGCCTATGTAGAGGGCCATGTAATAGGGAACAGTGGGCAGTCTCTAGGAGCTGAGGGTGACCTCCTGCTAATAACCAGCAAGAAGTAAGTCCTAAGGTCATATAGCTGCAAGGAAATGAATTCTGCCAGTAGCTGACTGAGCTTGGTAGCAGATCCCTCCCTAGTTGAGCTACCAGATTGAGAACTCAGCCCTGGTCAATACCTTGCTAGCAGCCTTGAAGAGGGTCCCACTAAGCCATACTTGGACTCCTCACCTGCAGAGGCTGAAATAATAAATGTGTGTTATTTTAAGTAGCTAAGTTGTGGTAATGTGTTATACAGCAATAGAAAGCTAACATAAACAGTTATTCTATGCCTGTCTTGCTATTGGATGTTGGGTGTATGTGGGGCAGATAGTTTGTCTTTTTAGTTTCACAGGTCCACATACCCAGAGGAGGTATACTTCGGCTACCTCATCTGCACCTGAACCCAATTTAGATAAAAAGATTCAGGATTCTGAGATGATGATAAAAGACTTTTAAGAGCCTTGGGAGTAGATAAGTGCATTTTCCAAGTGGGAGGGATGTGAATCACTAAATCATCCTACAGTCAAGGGTTGTGAATACCAGAAACAAGAATTACTGGAGGCCATCTTGAGGGCCAGCTACCATACAATCTTTGACTTTTAACAAGGCAAAGATGCCCACTCTTGTCACTTCTATTCAACATAGTACTGAAAGTTCTAGCCAGAGCAATTAGGCAAGAAAAAGAAATAAAAGACATCTAAATCAGAGAGGAAGATGTAACACTGTCACTGTTTGCACATGACATGATCTGTTTTTAAATTGATTTTTTAGTTGAAGTAGAGTTGATTTACATTGCTGTGCCAATCTCTGCTGTACAGAAAAGTGACTCAGTTTTACACGTATATACATTCTCTTTTTATTTCCCATTACGGTTTATCCCAGATTGGATATAGTTCCCAGTCTTGGGGGTCTACCCAATGATCATGTGGTAGTCATAGCTTTAAGGTCAGTGGAATGCTTATTCTGTTCCCTGATAAAAGTCCCTTCACATCTCTTGCTGGCAACAAGGACTTCTGATCTAGAAGAGCCAAATTTGTGGGCATGGAAACATATTTCTCCTACTGGGTCTCTGAGACTGATGGTGAGAGGTGCACGCCTACTTGTATGCCTTGATTCTTAATTTTCAGGGATGGCTCAAGATATAATGACTTTTTGTTCAAAGCATATAATACATCTTAAAGGATAGCACAAGAACTGTACAAGGTATTATGCCCAATCTAACCCCTTAATCAGACTTCTATGAGATTATTAAAAAGTTTAATCAGGTGGCAGGTTTTTTTTTAATTAATGGAAGAACCAGTGGACTCTGTATTCATGACCCTATTGTTGAACTTCCTTCACCAGAAAGTGAGTGGCTTATTAGAGGCAATATTATGTGAGAGCTCATGAAAATAAAGCAGACACTCTGTGAGCTCTTGGGTAGGGTTTCTAGCCCCTCACTGCTGGTTGGGCTGAGGTCTCTTTCATGTGTCTTTTTAACATAGGCCAGGCTGAGGGGTAGCAGCTTCCCTACAGAGTCTTCCTCTCATGGCAATGGCAGAGTGCAAGAAGGAAAGCTCAACTGTGCAAGCACATTTTCATCCTCTGCTAGTTTCATGTTTGATAACATCCCATTGACCAAGCTAATCCCATAGCTGTGCCACAAGTCAAGGGGCAGAATAATTGAATCTACCACAATCTGTTTTCTTGTTCATAAATATTGGTACCCCTCCCAGCTGCTAAATACAGTTACCCCCATTTAATACTCCCCAAACTCTTGGTTAATCATGGCATCAGGGTCACCAGGAATTTATGATCCAGATGTTGCTCCTCTTGATCTGGAGAATCATGGGCTAAAAAATTGTGTGACCCACATATACTCAATACACAGTGGGTGAAACAGAGGCAGGAAAGACCCTAACATCCCCATTTGAAAAGGGAAAAATAGGAACACAAATTAACTAGTTCATAGTATTTTTGATATCCCTCTGAACAAAACTTGTCAGGACCCTTTCCCTAGGATAAGGATGTGGCTTGTTTAGCCTGCGATTTTATTTCCTGGAAGTGGCTTCCAAGTCTTTTATTCTCCATGGCTCTTATTAGCTCTGATTTCTAAAGCTATTTTCTAGTGTCCTCATCTATCATTTCTGAAGAAAGCATTGTAGAATATGCCTTTTTTGTGGCTAGGCAACTTTCTCAACCTCCTTGGCTACAGAAAGTTGTAGACTGAAAGGTCTTTTTACATTTCAAACAGTCAATAACATTTAGTCCATGTTGGCAGTGTTTTAATAAATACAGATTTCTCAAGAATTTTGTACTTTTTCAATATATTTGAATTACATTGACTCATACAATGCTGTTTGGGGACATAATTCTCCTCCTAGAGTCAATTATGTATTTATTAGACACGTTAGGATTTTGTGAGATCTTGCCTAAATCATTCTAGAAATTCTTTCATCGAGCTGAGAGAATCAACATGGCTCCAATCTAATTCTGTCACAAGTCTTAACAAAGGGTACTACTCTGAAAGTATGTCTGTCTGGAAACTCCTGGATTTGGTGCAGTTGTGTTATAAAGGATATTATAACAAAGCCTTTATTTGGTGGAAAATAGTTAAAATTTTCAATGCTGCAGTTTATGGGTTTCAATAGCCTCCCTAAGACGGGTTTGCAAAGTAGCCAATTCTTTTCTAAGCATATCTCATTCTTATAGTACCTTATCAAATGTGCTAGTAGCAACCACCCATTCTTTAAAAAATTTCCATTGATTTCTCCTTCTAATTATACTTACTCATTGTGCACATATTTTGTAGGCAACAATTTTAAATGTTGCTGCCACATAACATAGGTCACCATTTTTTGAGCCTCATATGACAGTTTCATCACCATTTTTTCCCACAGTTTATTTACTGCCCATTGTCACATTATAAAACTAATATTAGGAATCTATTTTTAGGAATATTATGTCTACCACTATCCAACAAGACACCACAAAATTCAGTACCTTAAAGTAGCAATTGTTTATTTTTGTTTATTTGTCTGTGAGTTGGCTTGAGGTCAGCTGATTTAGGCTGGGCTGAGTTGGGCAGCTGTGCACCAAGCTCTGTGTTATCTGGCTGGGCTTGGGTTTGGTTCTGTTCCACATGTGTTCATTCTTTTGCTTTGGCTGAAGTGGCAGAAGCAACATAGAAAAACCTCTTCTCAGGGTGATGGCAGAAGTGAAAGAGAACAAGTCCAACTGCATAATAACATTTCAAGTCTCTGCTTGTATCATTGCTGGCTAACATTCCACTGGCCAAAGCAAGTCTTATGGCAAAGGCAAGCGTACTTTGCTGTGGAGGTGAGAAAGGGAAGTGGTAAACCTCTTTGAATGATAACCTAATCTGAGCTGCCAAGTATGTCCATCTTGAATGTGTACTCATGGACTGGGGAAATAACAAGTGAGTTCAGGGATCCATTGGTCACACTGTGAGATAAATCTGGACCAGGACTTCATTTTCCAGTTGTCTTCTGCACACCCCCATTCTAAGAAGGGTGGGTGATTTGAGTTTTTTTGGTACCAGTGTTTGTTCATACACTATATCCCACATCCCCTAAATGATTTGGATATTCTTTTCTCTACAGTGTACAGTTACTCTGATAAATGGCCATAGTCCTTTGGGAAAGAATTGGGACAATCATTACTGTATCTACTTGCAGTGGCATTGCAAAATCTTTCCTCAGGAGGTCCTACCCTCCCTTGTAATTGGTGGACTTTGGATCTGGAACAGGCTCAAGACTGAAAATTGAGCAACGGATCATGATTCTCTATTGCTGCTCTGACTGACGTCATCTGCTTTCTGCTCACCCACTTTTGATCTTTATCTGTTATGTATATTAACAATGCCTTCACTGGCTACCCAGCCATCTCACCCTTGGGAACTCCATGGTCTCAGCCATCACCGCACATCCCTGTGGGTCAGAACTTCCTAGTTGCCATTTAGGACTTTTTTTTTCAAGCTCATATGTAATTGCACCCACCTGCCCTCTGACAGTTAAGTGTTATCTCCTGACCGCTATTATTCTGTAATCCTATCATAGTCACTGACACTAGAAAGCCTATTTCCATAAAAGTTTCCCTTCGGTTTCAACCTTGGCCCACAGGGAAGAGCCACTATTGAGCTTCTCAGTGATGCTGGTGGCCCCCTCACACTGATCATTGTAGTAAAGAGAATATCTTCTGAGCCTTTCTAGTTAATACAGCCACCTGATGTTTTCTATATCCCTATATAATATATACATTCTAGCATGCCTGATCTTTGAGCCTCTATTATTTTTTTCTCCATGTTCTGCCAAGGCAGTTTTAGCCTCTCCACTTTATTAACTATTGGTCATTTTTTATCAAGTTTAAAGGAACTGTCCCACCTGCCTATTAGGACTGGCTCCAAAGTGTTCTCGACAAGTCATTAACTCCCGAGTGGTAGAAGAGTGACTTCCTGTCAGTAAATGTTCCCTATCCTGCTTGATAGTCTGTCTCCATTGGTCCAGCACCTTTAAGATACAACCCCTAGCATGTTCTCCCAGTTCCTGTCAAATACATTATCTACATCCTGCAGCTTTTTTGGTAATAGTCTCTTTCCTCCCATAGCAGAGATACGACTTCCACAATTGGTCCATGATGCAACTTAGCTTATATTTATTGGTCTATAAATAAACCAATATTTATTTATTGGTCTAGATCTAGAAGAAATGAGAGAAGGTATGAAAGATCTTAAGGTAAGCATCATCTTGTTTAGCATCTGCTTTAGGTGAGGATTTTGCATGGCTTCAGACAAGTGGAGGCTATTATCCTCTAGCAAGAAGTAGGTTGTAGGCCATTTCTACTAGTCCTGGGGATTCATGGGAAGCTGAGTTTTCTAGGTTCATAAATGCCTCCTCTCAAGTGTTCCCATTCCTATCAGCAGAATACAAATTCTCCCCTATCAGGATCCTGCTTCCAGTTCAGAGACTTGCTAGTGTTGTGATTTCAGCCTACTTTGTAATTATACTACTGTTGTAATTATACTACTCTTGTAATCAGGCCTTGCTTCTAATTTTCAGCAGTCTACCATCAGCTATACGAGATGAAAGTCACTTCATTTCTTTTCAAAAGGTCTTCTGGCTTACATATGGTGCCTGAATTAATAGGCAACTGACATGAGCCTGCTGTTCTTTTAGCCCTTTGATTCACTTAATAATCAATCAACCACCTAGACCTTGTAATTACCATTGACCCCACATCTGAAATGCTGGAGTTATTTGTAAAAGCAAGTGCATCCACTTTCACTTTCCTTCCCAATTCACTGCAAGTGAGGGTCTCAGTAACCCGTCTCCTATAACAATCCAGGGTTTATCACCACCCCACTTCCAGCATCAGGATCCTTTTTGCCAACCAGAGAGTTGTCAAATTCTAGAATTCCATCCTGAAGTTCTGCTTCCCAGGACAACGTCTATCTTAGTTTGGATTTCTTCCACAATAAGATCCTGAGACAACAAGTTGAGTGCTAGTAGCGTATTTTGGATGCAATTCCAGGAAACTCCAGTAGTGAGTGGGTAATGAGACAAGAAAGGGAAGACAGCTGGTAGAAGGTGCATTATCAAGCCAGTTTCCACAGTAGACAACTGTTTCTACATCACACTGGGGAACTCGGGAGCCCCTGTAAAAACACACGCCTCAGATTCATCTGACTCTACTGAGAAAGCTATGGTATTTAGAAACCAACTCTTTGTATCATTGGGGAAGGGTTTATCCAGGAGGACAAACCGGTTATTTCTGGGCTGCTTCATGGGTGGGAAAAGTTAGCTCCAACCCCAGAAAGCCCTCCAACAAAAACATGTAGATGTTGGCAGAAGTTGGACAGCATGGACTGAAATATAAGATCGCGGGTATATAGGTGGGGCACTGGTATAATTTGTGATAACCTCTAATGCTACATGGCTCTCTAAGCCGTCATCTCTCACTGAATTCTTGCAATTGCTTCCTACTCGGTGCTCCAGCTTCCACTTTTATCTCTCCTCAAAATACTCTCAGCACAGCAGTGAGAGGGCTGATCAAACAAGTCAAATGCATCTGTCCCCTGCTCAGAACCCTGCTGGCTTCCCATCTTACACCAGGTAAAAGCAGAATTCTTGTCATGAGATTGGAGGTCTCACAAGGTTTACTCCAACCTCTCAGACTTCCTTCCCTATCACTTCCTCGCCTTTACATTTCAACTCAATAAACCAGTTTCCTCACTCTGTAAACATAAAAAGCAGGCACTGTGTTAGGCCTTTGCAGTTGCTACACCCTCTACCTGGAAAACTATTAGCCTAGATAGCAGCATGACTCTTTCCTTCTCTCTGATCTTGACCCCAACATCCCCTCAGTGGGTCTTTTGAACTCATAACAACCTCCTCAATCTCTATTTCTTTCCCTTATTCTTACCCTCATTCTTATCACATTAATATTCTATTATTTTCTCTATTCCTTTTTTTTTTAATGAAGTAGAGTTGATTTACAATATTGTGTTAGTTTCAGGTGTACTTCAGAGATTCAGTTATATAGTATATATATATATTTTTTTCAGATTATTTTCTATTATAGGTTATTATAAGATATTAAATATGGTTCCCTGTGTTATACAGTAAATCCTTGTTGTCTATTATATGTATAGTAGTGTGTATCTGTTAATCCCAAATTCCTAATTTATCCACCCCGCTTTCCCCTTTGGCAACCATAAGTTTGTTTTCTATGTCTAAGAGTGTGTTTCTGTTTTGTATATAGATTCATTTGTAGTATTTTTTGATTCCACATAAAAGTGATATATAATTGTCTTTCTCTGTCTCATTTCAGTAGGTATAATACTCTCTAGATCCATCCATGTTGCTGCAAATAGCAATATTTCATTCTTTCTTATGGCTAATATTCTATTGTATACATAGACCACATCTTAAGCCACTTGGGCTGCTTCCATCTCTTGGCTGTTATAAATAGTACTGCTATGAACATTGGGGTGCATGTGTCTTTTTTTTTGTGGTACGCGGGCTTCTCACTGTTGTGGCCTCTCCTGTTGCAGAGCACAGGCTCTGGACGTGCAGGCTCAGCGGCCATGGCTCACGGGCCTAGCCTCTCTGCAGCATGTGGGATCTTCCTGGACCGGGGCACGAACCCATGTCCCCTGCATCGGCAGGCGGACTCTCAACCACTGCGCCACCAGGCAAGCCGCATGTGTCTTTTTGAGTTAGCGTTTTGATCTTTTCTGGATATATACCCAGGAGTAGGAGTGCAAGATCACATGGAGCTCTATTTTTAGTTTTTTTAAGGACCTCCATACTGTTTTCCATAGTGACTGTACAAATTTACATTCCCACTGATAGTGTAGGAGGGTTCCCTTTTCTCCACACCCTCTTCAGCATTTATTATTTGTAGACTCTTTGATGATGGACATTCTAACAGGTGTGAGGTGATATACCTCATTGTGATTTTGATTTCTGCTTCTCTAATAATTAGTGATGTTGAGCATCTTTCATGTTCCTGTGGCCATTTGCATGTCTTCTTTGGAGAAATGTCTATTTAGGTCTTCTGCCCATTTTTTGATTGGGTTGTTCGTTTTTTTGATATTGAGTTGTATGAGCTGTTTGTATATTTTAGATATTAACACCTGTCGGTCACATCATTTGCAATATTTTCTCCCATTCCATAGGTTGTCTTTTGTTTTGCTGATGGTTTCCTTTGCTGTGCAAAAGCTTTTCATTTTGATTAGGTCCCATTTGTTTATTTTCGATTTTATTTCTTTTGCCTTGAGAGACTGATCTTAGAAAATATTGCTACGATCTATTATCTGAGAATGTTTTGCTTATATTCTCTTCTAGGAATTTTACAGTGTCATATTTTAAACTTTTTTTTTTTTTTTTTTGTGGTACGCGGGCCTCTCACTGTTATGGCCTCTCCCGTTGCGGAGCCCAGGCTCCGGACGCGCAGGCTCAGCAGCCATGGCTCACAGGCCCAGCCGCTCTGCGGCATGTGGGATCTTCCTGGACCGGAGCACGAACCTGTGTCCCCTGCATCGGCAGGTGGACTCTCACCACTGCGCCACCAGGGAAGCCCTTTAAACTATTTTGAGTTTATTTTTGTATATGGTGTGAGGCAGTGTTCTAATTTCATTGATTTACATGTAGCTGCCCAGCTTTCCCAACACTACTTGTTGAAGAAACTGTCTTCTCCATTGTATATTCTTGCCTCCTTTGTCATAAACTGACTTTACGTGTGTGGGTTTGTTTCTGGGCTCTCTATTCTGTTCCATTGATCTATATGTCTGTTTTTGTGCCAATACCAGACAGTTTTGACTACTATATCTTTGTAGTATAGTCTGAAGTCTGGAAGCATTATGCTTCCAGCTTTGTTCTTTTTCCTTAGTGTTGATTTAGCAATTCTGGGTCTTTTGTGTTTCCATATAAATTTCAGGATTATTTATTCTAGTGCTGTGAAAAATGTCACTGGTATTTTGATAGGGATTGCATTAAATCTATATATTGTTTTGGATAGTATGGCCATTTTAACAATATTAATTCTTCCAATCCAAGAGCATAGGATGTGTTTCAATTTCTGTGAATCATCTTTAATTCCCTTTATCGGTTGTTTTACAGTTTTCAGTGTGTAGGTCTTTCACCTCCCTGGTTAAGTTTATTCCTATATATTTTATTTTTTTGATGCAATTTTAAATAAGATTGCTTTTTTACTTTCTTTTTCTGATATCTCACTGTATGCAGTAGATTTCTATATATTAATCCTGTAGCCTACTACCTTGCTGAATTCATTTATTAGTTCTAATCGTTTTCACATGGAGACTTTAGTGTTCTCTATATAGAATATCACGTCATCTGCAAATAGTGACAGTTTTCCTCTTCCTTTTCAATTTGGATAACTTTAATTTCTTTTTCATGTTGATTTCTGTGGCTAGGACTTCCAATACTATGTTGAATAGAAGTGGTGATAGTAGGCATCCTTGTCTTGTCCCTGAATTTAGTGGGAAGGCTTTTAGCTTTTCACCGTTGAGTATTTTGTTGGCTGTGGGTTTGTCGTAAATGGCTTTTACTATGTTGAGATATTGTACCTCTATTCCCATTTTGGTAAGAGTTTTTATAAACAGATGTTGAATTTTGTCAAGTGCTTTTTCTGCATCTCTTGTAATGACCATGTGGTTGTTGTCTTTCCTTTTGTTAATGTGGTATATCACATTGATTGATTTGTATATGTTGAACCATCCTTGTGACCCTGGAATGAATCCACCTTGATCATGGTGTATAATCCTTTTTATGTATTGCTGGATTCAGTTTGCTCATATTCTGTTGAGGATTTTTGCGTCTATATTCATCAAAGATATTGGCCTGTAGTGTCTACCTGGTTTGTGTATTAGGGTGATGGTGGGTTCACAGAATGAATTTGGGAGTGTTCCCTCCTCTTCAATCTTTTGGATGAGTTTGAGGATAGGTATACATTCTTCTTTGTGTGTTTGGTAGAATTCCCCAGCGAAGTGATCCAGTCCTGGACTTTTGTTTGCAGGGAGTTTTTTTGTTTGCAGGGAGGTTTTTTTGTTTGTTTTTGTGTTTTGGGGTTGTTTTATTATTTTTTTAAATTACAGACTCTATTTCACTTCTAGTGATTAGTCTGTTCAAATTACCTGTTTCTTCTTAACTCAGTTTTGGCAGGCTGTATGTTTCTAAAAACTTGTCCGTTTCTTCTAGGTTGTCCAATTTGTTGGCACATTTTCACAGTATTCTTATGATTTTTTTTTTTGTATTTCTGTGATATTGGTTGTTATTTCTCTTCTTTAGTTTCTTATTTTGTTTATTTGGATCCTTTCTCTTTTCTTCCTGCTGAGCCTGGCTAGAGGTTTGTCTTTTGTTTATCTTTTCAAAAAACCAGCTCTTGGTTTTATTGATCTTTTCTATTGTTTTTATCTCTATATTATTTCCTCTCTGATCTTTATTAATAATTTCCTTCCTTCTGCTGACTTTGGGCTTTTTTTCATTCTTTTTCGAATTCTTTTAGGTGGTAGGTTGTTTATTTGAGCTTTTTTTTGTTTGTTTCTTGAGGAAGGCCTGTATCACTATGAACTTCCCTCTTAGAATGTCTATTGCTGCATCCCATAGATTTTATAAGGTTGTGTTTTTTCTCGAGATATTTTCTGATTTCTTCTTTGATTTCATCACTGACCCACTGTTTTTTCAGTAGCATGTTGTTTAGTCTCCATGTGTTCATTCTTTTCCTGTTTTTCTTTCTCTGATTGATTTCTAGTTTCATGCCTTTGTTGTCAGAAAAGATGCTTGAAATAATTTCTATCCAATTTGTTGAGGCTTGTTTTGTGACCTTGTATGTGGTCTATCCTAGAGAATGTTCCATGAGTGCTTGAAAATAATGTGTATTCTGGTTCTTCTTCTTTTCTTTAATATAGTGTCCTGCTGTAGGTATCAATTAAGTTCAACTGGTCTGTTGTGTCACTTAGGACCTCTATTGCCTTATTGATTTTCTGTGTGGAAGATCTGTTCATTGATGTCAGTGCAGTGTTAAAATCTCCTATTATTATTGTGTTCCTGTCCATTTCTCCCTTTATGTCTCAGTATTTGTTTTATACATATAGGTGCTCCTATATTGGGTGTATATATATTAATTAATATAATATCCTCTTCTTGTGTTGATCCCTTTATCATTATGTAATGCCCTTCTTTGTCTTTCATTATAGACTTTGTTTTAAAGTCTATTTTGTCTGATTGCTACCCCCACTTTTTTGTTGTTTCCATTTGCATGAAATATCTTTTTCCAACCTCTCACTTCAGTGTGTGGGTCTTTTGCCCTAAAGTGAGCCTCTTGTAGGCAGCACATTATAGGTTCTTGTTTTAATATCCAACCTGCTGCTCTGTGTCTTTTGATTGGAGCATCTAGTCCATTGACATTGAAAGTAATAATTAGTAGGAATGTTCTTATTGCCATTTTGAACTTCATATCCCAGTTGCTTTTGTAGTTCTTCTTTGTTCATTTCTTTTTTTGTGTGGTTTGATTTTCTTTTGTATGCTTGCATTCCTTTCTTTTTGGTTCTTGTGAATCTATTGTATGTTTTTGATTTGTGGTTACCCTGGTTTTCAAGTATGTTGACCCATAACTATATCTACTTGCTTTAAGCTGAAGGTCATATAAGTTCAAACACATTCTAAAAGATCTACATTTTTATACTCCCCTCCCCCACATTTTGTGATTTTGATGTCCTATTTTACATCTTCATGTTTGTCCTTTTGTTAATTGAATTATAATTACTTTTATAAGAACTTTTAAAAAACTTTTTTGTTTTTTAATCTATGTACTGGCTTATTTAAGTGAACTTCAATCGTTTTATATATTTGCTTTTTCTATTGTAATTTTCCCCTTTCCTATAGATTCTTGCTTCTTTTCTTTTTAGAGAAGACCTTTCAATATTTCTTTCAGGGCAGGTTTAGAATTTCTAAATTCTTTTAGTTTTTGCTTATCTGAGAAATTCTTTATTGTTCTTTCTTTTCTAAATAATAATCTTACTGGGTAGAGTATCCTAGGTCGCAGGTTTTTCCCTTTCACGACTTTGAACATATCATGCCACTTCCTTCTGGCCTGCAAAGTTTCTACAGAGAAATCAGCTGGTAGCCTTATGCAGGGTCCCCTTGTAACTGACTCTTTTTCTCTTGCTGCCTGTAGAATCCTCTGTTTCACTTTTGCCATTTTAATTACGATATATCTTGGTGTGGGTCTATTTGGGTTGATCTTGTTCGGGACCCTCTATGCTTCCTGTACTGGACATCTTTTTCCTTCTTTAGGTTTGAGAAGTTTTCAGCCATAATTTCTTCAGATACATTTTTGATCACTTTCTCCATTGTGTTTGTCCCAGACCTAGTGCTAGGCTGTGGCATGGAGTAGGCTGGGGGTGGTGGCTGGGGCACTGTGGCTATAGGAAGTGAGGTGGCTGTGCTGCCACCTGGGTTGCCTCTGTGGCGGAACCCTCCCAGGGCCCGTCCCGCCCAGATAAAGCTACAAGCTGCAGTGTGGAGTGGGCAGAGCCAGAGCGTTCCTGCTGGAAAACAAACCCCAAATACTCCTGCCCAGGGCCTGTCCACCTGTGATTCAGTGCCCAGCCACAGTGCATCTCCGTGGCACTGCCTGGTGTGCATGCCATCATTGTCTGCCATAGCCAGACCCTCCCGCTGGCCTGTGTGCACTGACAATGAGCTCCCCCTGACCACACCCCAGGCCCTCCAGGCTATTTCTGTGCAGCTAGATTGAGTCCTCTCCCAGGGACTGTCTGCCTGAGATTCAGTGCTTAGCCTCTGCACGTATTTCTGGCACCACCTGGTGCACACACTGACAACGTCTGCCTGTCTCTCCCCAGTGCATGTGCGCACTGACAATGTCAGCCTAGTTTCCATCTGCTGCCCCTGTGCATGTGCTGACAATGGTCTCTGCAGTTTGGCCCGGACCACACTTCGGGTGCCCCGGTCTGTCTCTGAGCATCTCGACTGAACCTCTGCCCTGCTCTTGCCCCAGGCTGTGGAGGAAGTGGGGCTGAGGTGTTCGCCCCTTCAGACTGGGAAATGCGGTGAGTTGGCAGCTGCCAGTGCAGGCGTCTCTCTGCCCTGTTAGCAAGCCAGCATGTGTGCACTCCTCACAAGTAGATTCTAGGCTTCTCTAGCCCCTCTACCTGTCCGCAGCAGAGAGGGAGGCTCCCCAGGTCGAGGGTATGCCCGTGGGGACCTTCTCTCCCTTAAAGACCCCTCCCAGGGGCACCAGTCCCGTCCTGATGCTTTTTTTTTTTCCCCCTCCTAACCAGTTATGTGGAGATCTTTCTTGTAGCTCTGGTCATCTTCTGCCAGTTTCCACTGGGTTTTCTGTGAGAATTGTTCCATATGTAGATGTATTTTTTTTTAACATCTTTATTGGAGTATAATTGCTTTACAATGGTGTGTTAGTTTCTGCTTTATAACAAAGTGAATCAGCTATACATATATTCCCATATCCCTTCCCTCTTGCGTCTCCCTCCCTCCCACCCTGTAGATGTATTTTTGATGTGTTTGTGAGGGGAGGTGAGCTCCACATCCTCCTACTCAGCCGTTTTGACCCCCCCTCCCCCAGCCCTACTCTTAAATTGTAACTTTTCTAGGGTCTCATTTGAATGTCCTGGGTGTCTCTGAGGTCCCTCTACTTTAGATGGATATAACTCCATTGTCCTGTGCAACCTCCAGGATTCTGTTCAGTTCACAGTTACCTAATAAGTATCCACTACCTACACTCACTGAATCTCGATCTGTGCATACACAGCTTTCTATTCACCCCAAAAGTCAAGGGGACTCCTGTGCAGATTTCTGAGGCCATCTTATCTGTGCATCTTTTATTCAGTTACCTGATCTGTAACTTCCAGCTACATCAGCAGCCCCAAACTCTAATCTCTCTTGTCTCCACCCAGTGAAACCACTGCTTTAAAAAGAAACAAAAATGCTTTTTAAAAAATTGGGCTCAAGTTTTTAAAAATTGGGCTCCACTTCTCTGGGCTGAAGTTTGGATAGTGGTCACAGGCAGAAAACTGGAATGAAATATGGTATTTTCCTTATCTCAAGCATCACAGACCTGTGCTTTCTGTTGTCCAGTGTCTAAAAACAGTTTCTTCATACATTTTGCCCAGTTTTACAGTCCTTCATAGAAAAAAAAAGTTAAGTCCAATAACCGTTTCTCCATAATGTTAGGTACTGCATCTATACTTAAATATGATGCTTTATTTCATCCTCCAACAACTCAAAGAAGTAAATACTCTTAAACCGATTTCTGGCTAAGAAAACCAAGCTTAGATGAATTAATCACTTTCTGTTACCCTTTAAGCCCCTCAAGGATAGAAGGAAATTTTATTCACTCTGTTGTTCATTCCACTTGACTCACTCCTTTGTACACAACAGATGCTCAATAAATAAACTTTAGGTAGGTGCTATTTTCAACATTACATACACGAAAAACCTAAATTTCAGAGAAGATAGATTAGGGGACGGGGTAGAAACTAATATTGGTTAAATGCTGGGATTTGCAAACTACAGATCACAGGCCAAAACTGGCCCACTTGTCTTTTTAAGTAAAGTTTTATTGTTACACAGCTATGCTTATTCCCTTACACATTGCATCTGGCTGCTTTCACGCTATGATGACTAACTTGAGTAGTTAGGCCTGCAAAGCCTAAAATATTTATGATCTGGCCCTTGAGAGAAAAACTTTACCAACCTCTGATTTAGTATATGTTATCTACCAGGCAATATGCTCAGCACTGTTACATATTTTTCCCTTCATTAAATTTCCCAGCCACACTGAACTAATACCATTATCCAGATGTGAACTCTGAGACCAGCAAGGTAACTTGTCCTAGGTTCTACGGCTCATAAGTGGCAGAGCACAAATTTTAATTCTGATTTGTGAGATTCTGACACCTATGTTCTTTTTACTTCTAACAGAGAATCTTGAAAGAAAATAGAAGGCCCTTTTCAGTGATTTGTACCTCATCACATAGGGGCAAGTGGAAGTAAAGATAAACTACAGAGCTGGCTTTATACCCTATAGTAAGAATAGTTTATACCATTACTATTTATAAGGAACTTTTTATATGTTGACTCCTGTGCTGATTAGAAATTATACATGTGTATGTGTATATAGATACATATATACACACACATATATGTGTATATACATATAAATTATTTCTCACATTGTATGAATATATTTTTATGGGTACAGAAAGAAATGCTTAAAGGATTATATTACAAAATAGTAATTAGTCAATCAAGGATTCAACCTAATTTTCAAAACTCATAAAAATCTCTCTCTGAACCTTCTTTCCATTCTTTCTCAACTCTCTCCCCTAGGTTTCCATGACCTTAGTCACTATCCCATGGCCTGAGGAAGAATAATGTCTTGGGGGCCCTCTGGGGTCACACAAAGTACCATGGGCCCACTTGCCAACAGCTTTCCTGGGCCTCTTTGGCGAGCTTCCCACAATCACTCTCAGTCCTGTCAAGGTGTGATGATTTTCTTTCCTCTCTTTTTCTAAATGCATTAAGCTCTGAGCCATCATCATTTAATTTTAAATTATCTTCTGATTTCTTACGTGGGCCGAGAATGAGAGTAGTCTGGGGAGAAATGGTAGTGACAATAAATGAGAAGGGAAGCATTTGCGAAAATCTCTTTCTTCTTTTCAAAAAGAGCTGTAATAGTGTTTTGTATCAACATGACTTCTTCCTTCAGCTGTAACAAAGTTAGAGAAAGTGTTGGTACTATAAATTGAGAGTTCAAGAGGTGACTCTACTGACCCAGTCTTTTCAACGGGATTGGTATTATAGGTTTCCCACACAGAAACCAGTGCAAGAGTATTTCATCTTTGCCAGTATCCCTTTCCTCCCTCCTTATGCCTCTTCTCTTTCGCATGGTGTCCCTAAGTTCTTCAGTCTCCTGGTTTCTTCTGTGCACGCTCTCCTTCCAAACCTCAGTAACTTCCCATGGTGCCCAAGATCCAATCACCCAGGGGACAGAGTTAGGGACATAACATTTGCCCAAGTGAGTTTTCTGATAACTGGTTCCAAAGAGAACTTCCTCTTAACAGACCAATAGATTTTATATAGACACAGAGAAAGCCAAATCTATAGGGCAACTAAGAGTCTGATAAAATATAAGATGCCATGTCTATAGACAATTTTTTGGAGGATTTTTGTTCTTGTAAAGATAAAGACATACAGGTCACAGTTATCCCTCATGGATGCTCTGAGTAGGTTGCCTTATTTATAGAAATGTTCCAAAGGTAAGAAATGACAGTGGAGTAAGTGTGTAAAACCTGAATGCAAATATGTGACATCTTCCATGGACAGCCAGAAAACTCCCAGTGTTTCAGGACTGTGCATTCATTTCTCCAATAATAGACATGCAGGAACATTCTATCCCAAAGGGAGCAAGAGTGGGCCTGACAGCCTAGGGGAGACCAAGGAGTCAAAAAAACACAGCAAAGGAGAAGTGAACCAGTAAGTAGGACGACAATCCCACAGGACCTAGGAAGCTGGCCATCCTTTCAACTGTATCTTCACCAAAAGTCTTTAATTGAGTCTTTTGAGGATTTTCTTTTTCCTTGTGGGGATACATCCTTGATTCTATAATAGCAGTTAAGAAGGAAAACTGAGTTCATTTTAGAACCAATAGCTGGAACACACCAGTTCCACAAAGCAAAAGCTGTCTTTCCATTTTAAATCATCATGTAAGAGTTTCTATCAGGCCTGTTGGATTATGCCTACCCTGAACAAGCTCCCTTTCTTCCAGTTTTCCCATTTCCATAAATGTCATCTTTCCTGGCATCCAAACCTTAACTTGCCTCCCCTTTTTCCTTCTTTCTCCCAAATCTAGCCCAATGGTAGATGCCAGCTTTACAGACATCAGTAGTGGATCAGAGTTACGTGAAGAACTAGCAACGGTCAGGAAAGGATTATAACAGCATCCATTAAGAGTCACTTGACCTTCACTCTTTCCCTATTCGCTACTTTAAATGCCTGTGAAAAAGGAAAAAGGGAAAAAAGATTAAGTAGAACATGCTCTTCTTCACTACAGGTCACATGGGCTTAGGTTCTTGGGTCTGAAATGGAGAGAGGGAAAGAAATGAGACTGAGCTTTTAGGCTTAAACTAGCTGGGCTTTGTCTTACCTAAAAAGGCCTAAAAAGCAATGGAATCTTCTTAAAATGTTAATAGAGGACAAAAATAGAGTAAATTGGCACTGCATATTTAAGATAGTGACTGAAAAACAATATGGCCTTTTGGTTTGTACTCCACTGAATTCAGACTGATCAACAGTTTATACTGTTATAATTTATGCAGCCAAGATGAAGCCTAGGCTAGTGCAGAAAACACATGCTTTGGAATCGCGGAAGTCTGGTTTCAAATCTCTGTCAATACCTGGGTGAACTGGTTCACTTCCCATCTCTTGTGGGTTGGTTTTTTTCTTCACATCTAGAAAATGAGAACATCATTTCCCCCACTGCACAGTCATGAGAATTACTTGATGGGTGAGATGATGCAAAGAAAGTGACTAGCACAGTGCTGGACACAACAGGTGCTCAGCAAATCATTCTGTTATCATCACATTTGGATTACCTATAATGTCTGTTTCTCTCATTTGCACCAAGGTGCCACCTATTTATGAATCCATCCCTAACTATCACAGTGGACAGTTTTACTCAGGTATTTGAAAGTGACTGTCGGGAAAAGGAAAGGTGGACATTCTGTGCTGCTCCCACAGGGCAATTTTATATAGACATAAAACAGATTTTGGTTCAGTATCTGAAACAGCTTTCCAACAATTTAAGCTAATCAATAATAGATTAGAAAGAGTGGACTCCTCATCTCTACAATAAGGAACGCTGCTGAATCCTGCTACATAACAGCATATCTAAGCTTTGGTATCTGAAAATTGAGGTTCAAATGCTGGTTCTGCCACCTATTAGTGGCGAGACCTTGGCTAAGTTGTGTAACCCGAGTCTGTTCCCTTAATGTCTTAAAAATACCTACTGGGTCAGGGTTGTTCTGAAGATTAGATGTTATAAGAACCTCCTCCATTCCACTACCAAAAAACAAAACAAAATACTGCCTTGGCCTCCCTGGGGACCAAGGTAACAGAGGTAAGGACAGAGACCTGGCGAGCTCATAAAGCTTTAGGAAAATGTAGGGGCATCACAATGCCTGCCAGGATCACAGAATCTGGCAAGACAAAGGCCAAAGCTCAGCCCAGAGGAGGGTATTTTGACATAGGCATTTAAAGATCAAAAAAAAAAAAAAAAGCAAACCCTTTTCACACTTGGAACACTCTCATGATATCCTCCCAATAGCAGGCCCCACTACCATAATATCCCACATCCAATGGCTGGAGAGCAGCGGCACTTTTCAGAAGGAATGAGAAGATATTATGCAAGTGAGACGGTACTTCCTTTCCAGAACTGTGTGTCTTTTATTCCTCCGGGCTTTAGGCATCTTTTTACGTAGCATACTCCATTAGATATGAACAAAAGTTTCAGGTACATTCAGATGCTCTGTACCATTTATTTGGAACGACAGTGTTCTCTGTAACATCTATTAATATGTCAAAGTGACTACCAATATTACCAAGAGTCTACATATTTTTCCAGCTTTATTGAGACATAACTGACATATATAACACTGTGTAAGTTTCAGGGGGACAATATATTGACTTGATAAACTATATTGCAAAATAATTACCACCACTGCATTAGCTAACACCTGCATCACATTACCTAATTGTCATTCCATTTTTTGGTAGTGAGAATATTTAAGATCTACTCTCCTACCAACTTTCAGGTATACAATAAGATATTATTAACTACAATCACAATGCTGTACATTAGATCCCAGAACTTACTCATTTTATAACTGGAAACGTGTACACTTCGACCAACAGCTCGTTCTAGCCTCTGTTTCTGTAAGTTTGGCCTTTTCAGCTTCTACATATAAGTGATATCAAACAGTACTTGTCTTTCTCTCTCTGACTTATTTCACTTAGCATAATGCCCATAAGGTCTATCCATGTTGTCACAAATGGCATAATGTCCTTCTTTCTCATGACTGAATAATATTCCATTGTATGTATATGCCACATCTTCTTTATCCATTCAACCACTGGCAGACACTTAGCTTGTTTCCGTATTTTAGCTATTGTTAATAATACTGCAATAAACATAGGGGTGCTAATGACTCTTCAAAATGCTGTTTTTCATTTCCTTTGGAATACATACCTAGAAGAGGGATTGACAGATAATATGGTAGTTCTAGTTTTAATTTCCTGAGGACCATCCATACTGTTTTCCATAGTGGCTGCACCAATTTACATTCACACTAACAGTGCAAAAGGGTTCCATTTTCTCCATAGCCTCACCAATATTTGTTATCTCTTGTCTTTAAAAAAGATTTTTTTATTGAAGTATAGTTGATTTACAATGTTGTGTTAGTTTCTGGTGTACAGCAGGGATTCAGATATATTCTTTTTCATTAGGGTTTATTATAGATATTGAATATATCAATAGTTCCCTGTGCTATACAGTAGGACCTTGTTGTTTATCTATATTTTATATATAGTAGCTTGTATATGCTTACTCTCAAACTCCTAATTTATCCCTCCCTCACCCCTTTCCCCTTTGGTAGCCATAAGTTTGTTTTCTCCGTCTGTGAGTCTGTTTCGTAAATAAGTTTGTGTCATACTTTAAATTCCACATATAAGTGATATCCTATGGTATCTGTCTTTCTCTTTCTGACTTACTTCACTGTGTATTATAATCTCTAAGTTCATCCATGTTTTTGCAAATGGCATTATTTCATTCTTTTTTATGGCTGAGTAGTATTCCAGTGTGTGTGTGTGTGTGTGTGTGTGTGTGTGTGTGTGTGTGTGTGTGTGTACACACCACATCTTTATCCATTCCTCTGCTGATGGACATTTAGGTTGCTTTCATGTCTTGGCTATTGTAAATAGTGCTGCTGTGAACACTGGGATGCACGTATCTTTTCAAATTAAGAGTTTTCATCTTTTCCAGATATATGCCCAGGAGTGGGATTGCTGGATCACATGGCAACTCTAGTTTTAGTTTTTTAAGAAACCTCCATATTGTTCTCCATAGTGGCTGCACCAATTTACATTCCCACCAGTGGTGTAGGAGGGTTCCCTTTTGTCCACACCCTCTTCAGCATTTGTTATTTGTAGACTTTTTAGTGATGGCCATTCTGACTGGTGTGAGGTGATACCTCATTGTGGTTTTGATTTGCATTTCCCTGATGATTAGTGATATCGAGCATCTTTTCATGTACCTATTGGCCATTTGTATATCTTCTTTGGAAAAATGTCTACTCATATTCTCTGCCCATTTTTTAATCTGATTGTGTGTTTATTTGCTGTTGAGTTGTATGAGTTCTTTATAAATTTTGCATATTAACCCCTTATCAGACACATGATTTGCAAATATTTTCTCCACTTTCATTGGCTGCCTTTTCATTTTGTTGATGGTTTCTTTTGCTACTTCTGTGAAAAGTGCCATCACTTTGGGTAGTATGGACATTTTAAGAGTATCAATTCTTCCAATCCATGAGCACAGATTATCTTTCCATTTATTTGTGTCTTCAGTTTCTTTCATCAATGTCTTATAGTTTTCTGTGTACAGATATTTTACCTCCTTGGTTAAATTTATTCCTAATTTTATTTTTCTTGATGCTATTGTATTTGGGATTGTTTTCTTATTTTCTCTGATAGTTCATTGTTACTATACAGAAATACAACTGATTTTTAAAATATTAATTTTGTAACCTACAATTTCACTGAATTCATTTATTAGATCTAACAGTTTTGGGGTGGAGTTTTTAAGGTTTTCTGTAAATAGAAAACATGGTATCATCTGCAAATAGAGACAGTTTTACTTCTTTTCCAATTTGGATGCTTTTTATTTCTTTTTCTGGCCTAATTGCTCTGACTAGAATTTCCATTACTATGTTATATAAAAGTGGTGAAAGGAAAGTGGGCATCCTTGTTCCTGATCTTAGAGGAGAAGCTTTTCATCATTATGATGTTAGCTGAGGGTTTGCATATATGGCCTTTATTATGTTAAGGTACATTCTATGTTCAGTTTGTTGAGAGTTCAAAATCCTACTTATAAAGCAGAGAAGAAATTGAATCAATTTGATAGACTGATTACACAAGTTTACCTCCCAATATCCAGAATCACTTGAGGTGACAGAAAAAAGTTTTATAAGAATGAATCCTTCATTCATCTGACAAATGACTATTGCCCTCCTTCTATGCTCTAGGTGCTCTAGGTGCTACTATGGTGAATAGGTTAAGCAAGGTTCCTGATCTCAGGCAGCTTACATTCTGGTCAAGGTGGGGAGAGCAGGAGAATAAAATAAAATAATCAACAAAAAAATATACAAGATAACTGTCTGACATCCCTGGACCAGGAATTTTGAACAATGTCTAGAAGAGAGGAAACAGAAGGGACTGTATTACCAGAGAGATAAGTACAAATTTTCCTAAAATATAAATTCACGTAATTCCCAGGTGATACTATCCACAGTGAGGAAATAGGAAATGCTAGACAAAAGTAACAGGTAAAATAAAGTGCAGTGTAGAGAGAATACCAGCTAAGGAAGTAGAGAGTTTCCTAGTATATCTCAACTCATTTCATTCAAGTGACTCACCTTTTAAGTCCCCCTGAAGAAATGGTACATTGTATTCACTCAAGCCCTTTCCATATCTCCCTCTTAGAGAAATGAGTCCTAAAATGAGAGATTCTTCTAGACATTTCTTCTAGGTCTACAATTTCCAATATTCCAAATGTAATATTATAAAATTTCAGCAATTAAAATATCTGAATTTAGGTAAGTTGTTTTCCTGTTATAAGTTGAGGAACAATCAAATTTCATAAGGAAATAACTGACTTTAAAATACAAAATATGTTTTACTGATATTCATGAACCTACTGAATATTCTAAAAGAGAAAAGGCACATTTAGAGATTTCAATTCTAAATATTATTCATTTTAAAACCTGGCTTACCAACCTGCCAAGAAAGCACAAATTCGAGCTCAGATACTGGTTTGCAGAAAACAGATCAGTTTCTGGGCTTAGTCATGTTGCCAAATACAAGTATGAATTTGGGCAATCCATAACCTCTCTTTACGTCGGATTCCTCAGCAGAAAACTGCAAAAATAATGTGTTCTATCAACTCCCAAAGGTTGACTCTTAGGGTCGTAAAAATTTTAAACAATGAAATTTTTACAAATAATATGTATTACTGAGGTAGTTAAAAGCTCTCTCATCCATCCATTCACCGGAAAGTTTAAAATTCTTACAAGACTCTGAGCCATATACTGCAGTGTTTACAGAATAGTAAACACAATCCCTGCACTCCTGACCGTATAGAAAAGTAAGTAGTCAACTTTTCTGACTACCAAACAAGGATGAGACTGATGGCTGACTTTTCTAGAGGAGAATGATGGCTATTATTAAATGTTTAAGGTATTTTGATTTTCTAAAATTCTGATTTTAAAATACTCCACCCCTTTGGGAGAATCTTTTAAGTGAGACGTTATAAAGAGCATACAGGACGTGAGCCAATCTGGGACAGTTAGCCACAGAAGGACTTGCTCATTCCTGGAATTCATATTGATCAGTTATCCTGGTTCTGAAAATAACTGAGAGCTAAAAATATCCTTCAGACAGAGATGAATTTGCAGGTCCATCAAGAAGCGAAAACATGGGGAAAGGAAGATGCCACATTTTTCTATGAGTTTTGTAATGGTGTCAGCTAATAGAAATCACGGATTGGCGTGGGAGTAGGAAAAAGGAAAAGGCATGGCTGCCAGAGTCTTTTCAAAGAACAATCTCTGCGAGTCATAGTGACTGATTACTATGTGTAATGAAAGATAGGGAATGTCAATAATGATGGCGTTCTCAAGCCTGCCTAAGAGGGGAAATGTTGGTGTTGCTGATGAAGGAAAGGAATTCAGCATGCTGAGCCCAGTGTGGATGGTAGAAGGATGAGCTCAGTTTGGCAAGTGTTGATTTGAAGGAAGGAAATCGAATAGCTGAGTGGCGATGTTCGGCCGTAATTTAAAACACTGCAGCTGAACTCAGGTGAGAACAAGGTTGAAGGAATGATTTGGGTGTCATTTGCCCAGACATTATCCAGGAAGCTGACAGAACATTTGTAGCAGGAGAAAGAGCCCAGCAATCAGGCTGAATTTTCAGAAATGCTCAGAGTTAGAGGACAGACAGACAGGACGAGTCAGGGGTGGAGACAGGGATCAAATAAGGAGGTAGAATGACTTACCTTGGAAATGGGTAGAGGGTATTTCAAGGTTTCAACATAGGCGATCAATATATCCTTGAGCTTCTTATTCAAGAACTGTGTCAGTAAAGGAAAAGTAACCAGATGCTATCTACAGCAAACACCAAAATCATACTAAGATTTTCTTTCAAGGTGAAGGAGAAATACACAGGTTGTGTTGGAAGTCTGTGAAGAGGGAGAGTTTGAAGATGCCAGAGAGGGAGGGAATAAATATAACAGCACTATTGCTCAGATGGGATCTGGCTTGAGAGAAAAATAAGGACACAGATTCTGTGTGCTGGAGAGAAGAAGTGGGATAAACATGAAGGTTGAAATTGTTAGAATGAAGGGAACCTCTGAAGTTGCTCATTAAAATAGGGTGGGGAGTCATGTAGATTTCAGAATGAAGGATTTTGGAGTAGCTGTTGGTAGGCATGTGTTAAGTCATCATCTACAAATGAGGAAAGAGCTTGCAGCTAAGTATTGAGTGCTGAATTTTGGTACCAATCACAAAACAAATATTTGCTGAGTTCCTTCTATGTGGCAGGCACATGTACTTGAAGCCAGAATACAGGGTTAACACCTTTCACTAGTAATGCCCTGTGACCCAGGCTCAGGGATGCAGAGAGTCAAGGGAGAGGATGATGTACAGTGGAAGTGAGGATAGCATTGAAGAAAGTGCTGGGCAGGTGTCCAGAGTACTGTGCCTCTCATAAAGTACTATTCCAGATTCTAACAAACACTTTTTCTTAATTTATACTGACAAAACTCACTACCCTCAACATTCCTCAAAAATTGCTTCTGGATCTTAAATAACACTCAATTCAGTGTTTTGTTTTGTTTTTTTAAAGGGGCTGCTGTGAGGTGAGGCAATGAAGCACTGTAACTCCACACTTATCAATTTTATATATTTTGATCTATGTCACATGTCTATACTAATAACACTTGTTTCGATTATAACAGTACCAACCTGAACTAACTTAAGCCAAGGAGGGATTTAATGGACCAAATAACTAATAATAATAGGAAGAGGAAGATATGACAGGGACTCTGGCATAAATAAAGCCAGTCATTCTCTCCACCTCTCCACACTGCTCCTAGCCATGTGGTAGCTGTACTTTCTCCTCTTGCACAATGACTTCTTCCTCAAAAGGAACATGGTCCCACCCAGTCAGATACAAAGTCTCATAGGATGACTCACCCTCTGATTCCAAGGTCCAGAATCTTAAAAGAGTGCTCTGATTGTAATTAGTCCTGGACTTAGGGATTGCAAGCATGAGCACAGGAACTATGACCGGCTTGGATTATTCAGGTACCCAGCCCTGGCCAATGAATGATGGTTGTGAGAAGGATACACAGGATATGTTAGAAGATATCAGCTGGAGTAAGGAAAAAGGAATCATTTCCAGAAAGGGAGAGGGGAATTAGCATTCTTAAATGAATAATTTTTAATAGATATGTTTGTCTCTGATCTCTTTGGCAGTTTTATTACAATTCATTAGGTATGGTTTTCTTTGTTTGTATCCAAAATATTCATAAATTTAATGTAGAGATTATCATACTAAGTAAAGTAAGACAGAGAAAGACAAATATTATGGTATCATTTATATGTGGAATCTAAAAAAATGTTACAAAATGAACTTATTTATTACAAAAGAGAAACCGCCGACTCACTGACGTAGAAAAAAAGTTATAGTTACCAAAGGGGAAAGGGGTGGGGGGAATAAATTTGGGATTAAAAGATACAGACTACTATAAATAAAAACAGATAAACAAGGTTTTGGAGACAAGATGGAGGATTAGAAGGATGTGACCTCACCTCTTCTTACAAAAACACCAAAATCACAACTAACTGCTGAACAGCCATCAACAAAAAAAATGCTGGAACCTACCAAAAAAGATATCCTACATCCAAAGACAAAGCCACAGTGAGATGGTAAGAGGGGTGCAACTGTGATAAAGCAAATCCCATACCTGCTGAGTGGGTGACCCACAAACTGGAAAATAATTATATCACAAAATTCTCCCACAGGAGTGAAAGTTCTGAGTCCCATGGCTGTCTCCCCAGCCTGGGGGTCTGGCAACAGGAAGAGGAGCCCCCAGAGAATCTGGCTTTGAAGGCCAGTGGGGTTTGATTGCAGGAATTCCACAGGACTGAGGGAAACAGAAACTCCTGGTGTGCACAAGGTCTCATGCACACCAGGAACCAGGGAAAAAGCAGTGACCTCATAAGAACCTGGACCAGACCTACCTGCTGGTATTAGAGGGTCTCCTGTGAAGGTGGGGGTGGGGGTGGCTGTGGCTCACTGCAGGGACAAAGACACTGGCAGCAGCATTTCTGGGGAGTACTCACTGGCATGAGCCCTCCTAGAGGCTGCCATTTTCTTACCAAGACCTGGCCCCCACCAAGAGTCTGTAGGCTCCAGTGCTGGGATGCCTCAAGTCAAACAACCAATAGGGTAGGAACACAGCCCCATGCATCAGTAGACAGGCAGCTTAACGTCTTCCTGAGCACACAGCTGCCTGCTAAACACAGTCTCCGACACAGCCCTGCCTGCCAGGTGCACAAGACCCAGCTCAACCCACCAGTGGGAAGGTACCAATCCTCCCATCAGGAAGCCTGCCCAAGCCTCTTAGCTAGCCTCAACAATTGGGGGCAGACAGCAGAAGAAAGAACTACAATCCTGCAGCCTGTGGAATGGAAACCCAAAGCAACAAATAACATACAAGGCAACCCCCATAAGGTTATCAGCTGATTTCTCAGCAGAAACTCTGCAGTCCAGAAGGTGTGGCATGATATATTTAAAGTAATGAATGGGAAGAACCTACAACCAAGAACACTCTACCCAGCAAGGCTCTCATTCAAATTCAGTGGAGAAATCAAAACCTTTACAGATAAGGAAAAGAGGAATTCAGCACCACCAGACCAGCCTTGCAACAACTGCTAAAGGAACTTTTCTAGGCAGAAAAGAAAAAGCCACAACTAGGACCAAAAAAATTACAAACGGAGGGCTTCCCTAGTGGCACAGTGGTTGAAAGTCTGCCTGTCGATGCAGGGGACACGGGTTCGTGCCCTGGTCCAGGAAGATCCCATATGCCGCGGAGCGGCTGGGCACGTGAGCCATGGCCGCTGAGCCTGCGCGTCCGGAGCCTGTGCTCCGCAACAGGAGAGGCCACAACAGTGAGAGGCCCGCGTACCGCAAAAAAAAAAAAAAAAAAAAAAAAAATTACAAACGGAAAAGCTCACTGGTAAAGGCAAACATACGGTAAAAGTAGGAAATCATCTACACACAAATATGATATCAACACCAGCAATCGTGAGAAGAGTACGAATGCAGGATACTGGAAATGCATTTGATATTAAAAGACCAGCAACTTAAAACAATCTTGTTTTTATACAGACAGATATATCAAAACCTCATGGTAACAACAAAGCAAAAATCTGCAGTAGATACACGAAAAAGAATCCAAACACAACACTGAAGTTAGTCATCAAATTATAAGAGAACGAAAGAGGAAGGGAAGAAAAAAGACCTATAAAAACAAATCCAAAACAATTAACAAAATGGCAATAAGAACATACAGATAATTACCTTAAACATAAATGGATTAAATGCTCCAACAAAAAGACATAGGACCAACTGAATGGCTACAAAAACAAGTCTGTTATATATGCTGTCTACAAGAGACCCAATTCAGATCTAGGAACACATACAGACTTAAAGCGAGGGGATAAAAAAGGTATTCCATGCAAATGGAAATCAAAAGAAAGCTGGAGTAGCAATATTCATATCAGACAAAATAGACTTTAAAATAAAGACTGTTACAAGAGACAAGGAAGGACACTACATAATGATCAAGGGATCAATCCAAGAAGGAGATGTAACAATTGGAAATATATATGCACCCAACATAGGAGCACCTCAATATATAAGGCAAATACTAATAGCCATAAAAGGAAAATTGACAGTAACAAAATAATAGTGGAGGACATTAACACTCCAGTTTCATCAATGGACAGATCATCCAGACATAAAATCAATACGGAAACACAGGCCTTAAATGACATAATAGACCACATGGACTTAATTGACATTTATAGAGCATTCCATCCAAAGGCAGCAGAATACACATTCTTCTGAAGTGCCCATGGAACATTCTCCAGGATTGCTCACAAGCTGGACCACAAAGCAAGCCTTGGTAAATTTAAGAAAATCGAAGTCATATCAAGCATCTTTTCCAACCAAAACACTATGAGATTAGAAATCAATTACAAGGAAAAAACTTACAAACACGTGAACGTTAAATATATATGCTACTAAACAACCAATGGATCACTGAAGAAATCAAAGAGGAAATAAAAAAATACCTGGAGACAAATGACAATGAAAGCAAGACAATCCAAAACCTATGGGATGCAGCAAAAGAAGTTCTAAGAGTAAAGTTTATAGCAATACAATCTTACCTCAGGAAACAAGAAAATTTCAAATAAACGACTTAATCTTACACCTAAAGCAACTAGAGAAAGAAGAAAAAACGAAACTCAAAGTTAGTAGTAGGAAAGAAATCATAAAGATCAAAACAGAAATAAATGAAATAGAGACAAAGAAAATAATAGAAAAGATCAATGAAATGAAAATCTGGTTCTATAAAGAGATAAACAAAATTGATAAACCTTTAGCTAGACTCACTAGGGAAAAAAGGGACAGGGCTCAAATCAATAAAATTAGAAATAAAAGAGGATAACTTACAAGGAACACCTCAGAAATACAAAAGATCATAAGAGACTAGTGCATGCAACTATATGACCATAAAATGGACACCCTAGAAGAAATGGACAAATTCTTAGAAAGGTACAATCTCTCAAGGTTGAACCAGGAAGAAATAGAAAAAATGAACAGACCAATTACAAGTACTGAAATTGGAACTGTGATTAAAAAACTCCCAACAAAGTCCAGGACCAGATGACTTCACAGGCAAATTCTATCAAACATTTAGAGAACAGTTAACACCTACCCTTATGAAACTCTTCCAAAATATTGCAGAGGAAGGAACACTCCCAAACTCATTCTATGAGGCCACTATCACTCTGATACCTAAACAAGACAAAGATATCACACAAAGAAAGAAAATTACAGGCCAATATCACTGATGAACATAGACGCAAAAAGCCTCAACAAAATACTAGGAAACTGAATCCAGGAACACATTAAAAGGATCATTCACCATGATCAAATCCCTGATATTTATCCCAGGGATGCAAGCATTTTTCAATGTCTGCTAGTCAATCAGTGTGACACACCACATTGACATATTGAAGAATAAAAACCATATGATCATCGCAATAGATGCAGAAAAAGCTTTGGACAAAATTAAACCCCCATTTATAATTTTTAAAAAAACTCTCCAGAAAGTGTGCATAGAGGGAATCTCCCTCAACATAATAAGGGCCATATATGGCAAACCCACAGCAAACAACATTCTCAATGGTGAAAAACTGAAAGCATTTCCTCTAAGATCAGGAACAAGACAAGGGTGTCCACTCTCACCACTAATATTCAACATAGTTTTGTAAGTCCTAGCCATGGCAGTTAGAGAAGAAAAAGAAATAAAAGGAATCCAAATTGGAAAAGAAGTAAACCTGTCACTGTTTGTAGATGACATGATACTATACATAGAAAATCCCAAAGATGCTACCAGAAAATTACTAGAGCTCATCAATGAATTTGGTAAAGCTGCAGGACACAAAATTAATACACAGAAATCTCTTGCATTCCTATACACTAACAACAAAAGATCATAAAGAATAATTAAAGAAACATTCTCATTTATCATTGCATCAAAAAGAATAAAATACATAGGAATAAATCTACCTAAGGAGGCAAAAGACCTGTACTCCAAAAAATATAAGACACTGATGAAAGAAATAAAAGACGACACAGATGGAAAGATATACCATGTTCTTGGATTGGAAGAATCAATATTGTCAAAATGACTATACTACCCAAGGCAAGCTACAGAATCAATGCAATCCCTATCAAATTACCAATGACATTTTTCAGAGAACTAGAACAAAAAATTTTCAAATTTGTATGGAAACACAAAAGACTATGAATAGCCAAAGCAATCTTGAGAAAGGAAAACGCAGCTGGAGGAATCAGGCGCCCTGATTTCAGACTATATTATAAAGCTACAGTAATCAAGACAGTATGGTACTGGCACAAAAACAGAAATATAGTTTAATGGAACAGGACAGAAAGCCCAGAAATAAACCTATGCGCCTATGGTCAAGTAATCTATGACAAAGGAGGCAAGGATATACAATGGAGAAAAGACAGTCACTTCAATAACTGGTGCTGGGAAAACTGGACAGCTACATGTAAAGGAATGAAATTAGAACACTCCCTAACACCATACACAAAAATAAACTTCAAGTGGATTAAAGACTTAAATGTAAGACCTGATTCTATAAAACTCTTAGAGGAAAGCATAGGCAGAACACTCCCTGACATAAATCACAGCAATTTTCTGAGCCATCTCCTAGAGTAATGGAAATAAAAACAAAACTAAAGAAATGGGACCTAATTAAACTCAAAAGCTTTTGCACAAGCAAAGGAAACCATAGACAAAATGAAAAGATAACCTACAGAATGGGAGAAAATATTTGCAAATGATGCAACTGACAGAGGATTAATCTCCAAAATCTACAAACACAGTTCATGCAGCACAATATCCAATAAACAACCCAATCAAAGACTGGGCAGAAGACCTAAACAGACATTTCTCCAAGAAGACTTACAGATGGTCAAGAAGCACATGAAAAGATGCACAACATTGCTAATTATTACAGAAATGCAAATCAAAACTACAATGAGGTATCACCTCACACCAGTCAGAATGGCCATCATCAAAAAATCTACAAAAAATAAATGCTGGAGAGGGTGTGGAGAAAAGGGAACCCTCATGCACTGTTGGTGGGAATGTAAATTGGTACAACCACTATGGAGAACAGTATGGAGGTTCCTTAAAAAACTAAAAATAAAACTACCGTATGACCCAGTAATCCCACTACTGGGCATATACCCTGAGAAAACCATAATTCAAAAGGGCACATGTATCCCAGTGTTCACTGCAGCACTATTTACAATAGCCAGGACATGGCAATAACCTAAATGTCAAACGACAGATGAATGGATAAAGAAGATGTGGTACATATATACAAAGGAATATTACTCAGCTATAAAAAGGAACGAAATTGGGTCATTTGTAGAGATGGGATGGACCTAGAGTCTGTCATACAGAGTGAAGCCAGAAAGAGAGAAACAAATATTGTATATTAATGCATATATGTGGAATCTAGAAAAATGGTACAGATGAACCTATTTGTAGGGCAGAAATAGAGATGTAGACATAGAGAATGGACATGTGGACACGGGGGAAGGAAAGGGTGGGACGAATTGGGAGATTAGGTTTGACATAAAGTACACTACCATGTGTAAAATGGGTAGCTAGTGGGAACCTGCTGTACAGCACAGGGAGCTCAGCTCAGTGCTCTGTGACGACCTAGATGGGTGGGATGGGGGCACGTGGGAGGGAGGTCCAAGAGGGAGGGGATATAGGTATACATATAGCTGATTTACTTCATTGTACAGCAGAAACTAACACAACATTGACACAACATGTGTCTTTTGCATATATCTGGAGAAAAACATGGTTCGAAAGGATACATGCACCCCAATGTTTACAATAGCCAAGACATGGAAGCAACCTAAATGTCCATCAACAGAGGAATGGGTAAAGGAAGATGTAGTACATATATACAATGGAATATTACTCAGCCATTAAAAAGAATGAAGTAATGCCATTTGCAACAACATGGATGGACATGGAGATTTTCATACTAAGTGAATTAAGTCAGACAAAGACAAATATCATATGATATTGCTTATATGCAGAATCTAAAAAAATGATACAAATGAACTTATTTACAAAACAGAAACAGACTCACAGACTTAGAAGACAAACTTATGGTTATCAAAGAGGAAAGGTGGCGTAAGGGATAAATTGGGAGTTTGGGATTGACATATACACACTACTATATTTAAAATAGATAACTAACAAGGACCTACTGTATAGCACAGGGAACTCTGCTAAATATTCCATAATAACCTAAATGGGAAAAGAATTTGAAAAAGAATAGGTATATGTATATGTATAACTGAATCACTTTGCCGTACACTTGAAACTAACACAACATTGTTAGTCAACTATATCCAATATAAAATAAAAAATTAAAAAAAACCAACAAGGACCTACTGCATGTAGCATAGGGAACTATATTCAGTATCTTATAATAACCTACAATGGAAAAGAATCTGAAAAAGGATATATAATATCACTTTGCTGTACACCTGAAACATTGTAAATCAACTATACTTAAAAAAATTCAAAAGAATTCAAAATATTCAGAAATAGGAGAATGGATAAGTAAATTGTAGTCTGTCTACACAGTGAAATACTATACAGCAAGGAAAATGAATAAACTGCAGTTACACACAACAGCATGGATGAAGCCCACAAATATGCTGAGTAAGAGAGAACTTCAGAAAATAATATATACTAAATTTTTCCATTTATGGGAAAGCTAGTCTGTGATGTTGGAAGCAAGGGGAGTTTCACATTTGACTAGGAGGGTAGGTACCAGGAAGCTGGTAATACTCTGTTTCTTGATGTGGGTGGTGTCATACAGATGTGCTGACCCTGCGATAAATCATTAAGCTGTATACTTTTCATTTGTGTGCTTTCTGTAGTATGTTATACATAAATGAAAAGTCTTTTTCTACAAAAATGCTTATTAGCAATTGCATGGAAAAAAAGAAATCCACTTGAGTTTAGTTTGAAGACAGGTTCCCACTACTGAAAATCATTGATAGAATATTCCATCCCCTATTTCACAGACTAAGAAACAAATATCCACATGTATTAAATGCCTGATTCTGGGTTTCAGAGATAATTAGTAATGGAGTCAGAACCGAAGGCTGTTTTTGAATTCAAACCGAAATCCAGAGCTTTCCACCAATCTGCCATGATATACACATAATATACATAAATATATGTAAATCCCTTTAGCGCTGGGACCAAAGACTGCACTCATTCATTCAGTCATTCATTTGGCATCTATTACAAGGCAGCCATCGTGCTAGGCTCAGGGAGCTCTCTGTCTGCTGCCCTGCAACCCAGTGAGTGCTGTAAGAGAAATATAAACAGGTGCTGAGGAATACATGTAGGGAGCTATTATATCTTGGGTGGATCAGGGGTGTCTTCACAGAGGTATATTTATCCGTGTGCTAGATATTCCACCAGGCAGATGTCTAGTGGTTAGGTGAAATGGTTTAATACTGCTGGACTGAAACCATGGCCACATCATTTACCTGGTAGGCAGTATTACCAAGCTGTATAAACTTAGATTAGTCACACAATCTCTGTGCATCAGTTCCCTCAGCTGTAAAATGGGGACAAATTATGGAAGTTAATATATATAAATGTGTGTCCAGCACCTTCCTAAGCAGAGTGGGTACCAAGGATGAAGATGGGCTCAGTGGAAGTCTGCCTCAGTGGGGAGAAGTATTTTATTACTGACGTTGTTTAGAATTGCCAACATAGGTTGGTCAGAAAAAGCAGAATTATCTTTTGGTTTTAATATTGTTTTTCAATTCTCTGTAGACAATGCAACTCCTTATTGGCTGCATCTGAAGCAGGTATTCCCACCGCCCTACCCTTCACCCTCTACACTACCAGATACATAGTAAGTACTACATAAAAGGTTGGAAGTAACATTGTTATTATTTAGGTAAGGAAGGTCATGTAGGAATTCTCCAGAAGTGAGGGTGGGGGCAGGGTTGGGGTAGGGGGGGCAGGCTTTCCTCATAGAGGAAACAGTGCATATGAAGGCAAGTAGGTAAAAAGATTATGTTCCTTCAAACTATCAGTTAATACCTGAGCCAAGAAGCAAACTGGGCTTTCCTGAGGATAGTAGCTCCATCATTGGGAAGGAAAGCAAAGCATTGTGACTCTTTTCTTTGACAGCCACCATTGAAGGCCACTCGCAATTTCACGTGAGATCCTTCTGTTCAACATTTTCCCCACTCCGCAGCATAGTACGCAGTTGCCTTTCTGCTCTATAGAGAGTCAAGGATGGCTCGAAGATACCCACCCTTGAGAGCGCAATTCTGCCACCAAGCTATTTCTATGCAGTGCTTCTTAGTGTGCTGATGTGAGTGCCTACTTTTTGTTTTTGTTTTGCGGTACGCGGGCCTCTCACTGTTGTGGCCTCTCCCGTTGCAGAGCACAGCCTCCGGACGCGCAGGCTCAGCGGCCATGGCTCACGGGCCCAGCCGCTCCGCAGCACATGGGATCTTCCCGGACCGGGGCACGAACCCGTGTCCCCTGCATCGGCAGGCGGACTCTCAACCACTGCGCCACCAGGGAAGCCCTGAGCACCTACTTTGATGATAAGAATAATCAACTGCTTTGTCTTTTAGAGGGTTCTTAATGCCAACACTCCATAGTTCTTCTCAGTGAGTGCAATTAAATACAGGGAGGGACAAAGCCTAGCTAAGTAATTCACAAAAGCACAACTACGGAAAGAAAACTTTAGCTTGGTTTTTCCATCAGTCAGTTACTGGGCTGCTACCAAGGTAAGGGATTTTGTTACAGTGAGGACTGTCACACTGTTGTAGTGGCCCACAGCAGAGATATGAGTCATCTTACTGAAGACCCCCAAGTGGACTGTGCTAATCTCCTCAGTCTGTCATAACAAAGTACCAAAGACTGGGTGGCTTAAAGGGCACTGCCTTCTTGCTGTGACCTCACATGGCAAAGAAAGAGAGAGCGAGCTCTGGTGTCCCTCTTCTGATAAGGACACTAATCCCATCATGGGGCTCCACCCTGATGACCTCATCTAACCTTAATTATTTCCCAAAGGCCTCCACCTCCAAATACCATCACATCAGGAACTGGCGCTTCAACATATGAATTCTGGGGACACACAAAGACTGCATCCATAGCAAGGAGAAATGGAGGGATCATAACAATGTGAAATATCAGCATGTCATGTAGATGACTTGGCAAAAAAAACCCCAGAAAACTCTATTTCAGTAAATTTTAAAATAAGCAAGTTATTTACTTTACCTTAGAGACAAAATATCACCTGTAACTATAATTCCTTTCTGACTTCTCCTAAGGAGGGGTCCCAAACTAAAAAGTGAAACAAAATAACAGACCAAATACAATAAGATTATCTATAATGAAACAAATAACAGACCAAATACAATCATCTAGAAGCAAAATCCAGAATCATTCCCATTGGAGAACATGGATTAGACAAAAGAATTTTTAATCCATGGATTAAAAATTAGTCTTTTGGGGACTTCCTTGGTGGTGCAGTGGTTAAGAATCCGCATGTCAATGCAGGGGACACGGGTTCAATCCCTGGTCCAGGAAGATCCCACATGCTGTGGAGCAACTAAGCCCATGCACCACAACTACTGAGCCTGTGCTCTACAGCCCACGTGCCACAACTACTGAGCCCACGCACCTAGAGCCCATGCTCTGCAACAAGAGAAGCCACTGCATTGAGAAGCCCGTGCACTGCAATGAAGAGCAGCCCCCACTCACCGCAGCTAGATAAAGCCCATGTGCTGCAATGAAGACCCAACACAGCCAAAAAATAAATTAAAAATTTTAAATTAGTCTTTTTGAGATGCAAATGAACTTAGGTACGAAACAAAAGCAGACTCACAGACTTGTGGTTTCCAGGTGCGGGGGATAGGTTGGGGGAAGGGTATATTAGGAATTTGGGATTAGCAGATGCAAACTATTACATATAGAATGGATAAACAACAAGGTCCTACTGTATAGCATGGGGAACTATATTCAATATCCTGTGATAATGGAAAAGATTATGAAAAAGAATATATGTATAACTGAGTCACTTTGCTGTACAGCAGAAATTAACACCACATTGTAAATCAACTATACTTCAATAAAATAAATTTTTGAAAAAATTAGTCTTTTTGAATCTGCAAACCTCAGAACACTATGTAAAATAATTTGGACCAGGGCTTCCCTGGTGGCACAGTGGTTGGGAGTCCGCCTGCCAATGCAGGAGACACGGGTTCGGGCCCAGGTCCAGGAAGATCCCACATGCTGTGGAGCGGCTAGGCCCGTGCGCCACAGCTGCTGAGCCTGCATGCCTAGAGCTCGTGCTCCGCGAAGCCACCGCAATGAGAAGCCTGTGCACCGCAACGAAGAGTGGCCCCTGCTCTCTGCAACTAGAGAAGGTCCATGTGCACAGCAGCAGGGACCCAACACAGCCAAAAATAAATAAATAAATTAATTAATTAAAATAATAATAATAATTTGGACCAAATGATATAAAAAACAAACAAAAAAATTCCATTATAAAGCACCCTGATGGACAGGGCACTTAGGATTCTCTAGCCTAGGCAAAATGACATATCCCAGCATAAAATTTAGGAACACAGGCCCTGGAGCCCTCCCCCTCAATTTACATCCTGGCTTCACCACTCATTAGTTACCTTGAACCTGTTAACCTCCCCAAGCTTCCATGTCCTCACTTATAAAAAGGGGTTAATAGTACTACCCACCTCATAGAGTTGTTGCTAAAATTAAACGAAGTTTAGACAGAAAGCACTTGGAGCAGTGCCTAAAAACAGTAAGCACTCTAATTTTTAGAGAAATGCAAAAAACTTCACACAGGTCAGAATGGCCATCATTAAAAAGTCTACAAACAATAAATGCTGGAGAGGGTATAGAGAAAAGGGAATGCTACACTGTTGGTGGGAATGTAAGTTGGTGCAGCCACTGTGGAGAACAGTATGGAGGTTCCTCAAAATATTAAAAATAGAGTTGCTATATAATCCAGCAATCCAACTCCTGAGCTTATATCCAAACAAAACTATAATTCAAAAATATACATGAACTCCTATGTTCACAGCAGCACTATTCACAATAGCCAACACATGGAAACCTAAATGTCCATCAACAGATGAATGGAGAAAGATGTGGTACATATATATAATGGTATACTACTCAACCATAAAAAAAGAATGAAATAATGCCATTTGCAGCAACATTAATGGACCTAGAGATTATCATACTAAGTGAAGTAAGTCAGAAAAATACCATACCATTGGAGCACCCAAATACATAAAACAAATACTAATAGACACTAAGGTAGAAATTGAGAGGAATACAACAGTAGTAGTAGACTTTAACACCCCACTCACATCAATGGACAGATCTTCCAGACAGAGAATCAATAAGGCAAGAGAAATCCTAAATGACACAATAGAACAGACAGACTTAATTAATATTTTCAGGACATAATATCCAAAAAAACCCAGAATACACATTCAAGTACACATGGAACATTCTCTAGTATTGACCACATACTAGGGCACAAAACAAGCCTCAACAAAGTTAAGAGTATAGAAATTATCTCAAGCACCTTTTTTGACCACAATGGCTTGAAACTAGAAATTAACCACAGAAAAAGAAATGAGGAAAAAAACCAATTACATGGAGACTAAACAACATGCTACTAAAAAACCAATGGGTCAACGATGAAATCAAAGAGGAAACTTAAAAACACCTTGAGACAAATGACATTTCATCCAAAAGCAGCAGAATACACTTTTTTCTCAAGTACACACACAACATTCTCCATCTTGGGTCACAAATCAAGCCTCAGTAAATTTAAGAAAATCGAAATCATATCAAGCATCTTTTCCAACCACAATACTAAGAGATTAGAAATAATTACAGGAAAAAAAACCCTGTAAAACAAACAAACAAGTGGAGGCTAAACATATGCTACTAAACAACCAATGGGTCACTGAAAAAATCAAAGAGGAAATCAAAAAATACCTGGAGACAAATGACAATGAAAGCATGACAATCCAAAACCTATGGGACACAGCAAAAGAAGTTCTAAGAGTAAAGTTTATAGCAGTACAACCTTACCTCAGGTAATAAGAAAAATCGCAAATAAACAACCTAACCTTACACCTAAAGCAACCAGAGACAGAAGAAAAAACGCAACCCAAACATAGTAAAAAAATAATAAAGATCAGAGCAGAAATAAATGAAATAGAGGGACTTCCCTGGTGGTCCAGTGGTAAAAAATCCGCCTTACAATTAGGGAGACACGAGTTTGATCCCTGGTCAGGGAACTAAGGTCCCACATGCTGCGGGGCAACTAAGCCCACACGCCTCAACTAGAGAACCCACGTGCCACAAACTACAGACCCCACACACTCTGGAGCTCATGCACCACAACTAGAGAGAAGCCCATGTGCCACAACTAGACAGAAGTCCAAGTGCCACAACTAGAGAGAAGCCTGTGTGCTGCAACGAAAGATCCTGCATGCCTCATCCAAGATCCTGCGTGCTGCAACTAAGACCCGACATAGCCAATAAATAAATGAATAAATAAATAAATGAAATATTTTTTTAAAAGAAATAAATGAAATAGAGACAGTAGAGAAGATCAATGAAACTAAAACCTGATTCTTTGAGAATATAAACAAAACTGATAAACCTTTATCCAGACTCATCAAGAAAAAAAGGGAGAGGACTCAAATTAATAAAATTAGAAATGAAAAATGAGAAGTTACAACGGACACCACAGAAACACAAAGGATCATAAGAGACTACTACAAGCAACTGTTCACCAATAAAATGGACAAACTAGAAGAAATGGACAAATTCTTAGAAAGCTAAAACATTCCAAGACTGAACCAGAAAGAAATAAATAGAAAATATGAACAGACCAATCACAAGTACTGAAATTGAAACTGTGATTAAAAATCTTCCAACAAACAAAAGTCCAGGACCAGATGACTTCACAGGCAAATTCTATCAAACATTTAGAGAAGAGGTAACACCTACCCCTATGAAACTCTTCCAAAAAACTGAAGAGGAAGGAACACTACCAAGCTCATTCTACAAGGCCACCATCACCCTGATACCAAAACAAGACAAAGATATCACAAAAAAAGAGAAAATTACAGGCCAATATCACTGATGAACATAGACGCAAAATTCCTCAAAATAATAGCAAACCGAATCCAATAACACATTAAAAGGAACAAATACCATGATCAAGTCGGATTTATCCCAGGGATGCAAGGATTTTTCAATATCCACAAATCAACCTGTGTCATACGCCACATCAACAAACTGAAGAATAAAAACCATATGATCATATCAATAGATGCAAAAAAAGCTTTTGACAAAATTCAATACCCATTTATGATAAAAACTCTCTAGACAGTGGGCAAAGAAGGAAACTACTTAATACATAATGCATATTAAAGGCCATACATGACAAACCCACAGCGAACAACATTCTCAATGGTGAAAAAATGAAAACATTTCCTCTAAGATCAGGAACAAGACAAGTATGTCCACTCTCACCACTATTCAACATAGTTTTGGAAGTCCTAGAAATGGCAATCAGAGAAGAAAAAGAAATGAATCCAAACTGGAAAAGAAGTAAAACTGTCACTGTTTCCAGATGACATGATACTATACATAGAAAATTCTAAAGATTCCACCAGAAAACTACTAGAGCTCATCAATGAATTTGGTAAAGTTGCAGGATACAAAATTAATACACAGAAATCTCTTGCATTCCTCTACACTAATGATGAAAAATCAGAAATAGAAATCAAGAAAGCAATCCCATTTACCATCGCATCAAAAATAATAAAATACCTAGGAATAAACCTACCTAAGGAGGCAAAAGATCTGTACTCAGAAAACTATAAGATACTGATGAAAGAAATAAAAGATGACACAAACAAATGGAAATTTTTACAATGTTCTTGGAAGAATCAATATTGTGAAAATGACTATACTACACAAAGCAATCTACAGATTCAATGCAATCCCTCCCAAATTACCAATGGCATTTTTCACAGTATTAGAACAAAAAAATTTACAATTTTTATGGAAACACAAAAGACCATGAGTAGCCAAAGTAATCTTGAGAAAGAAAAATGGAGCTGGAGGAATCAGGCTCCCTGATTTCAGACTATACTGGAAAGCTACAATAACCAAAACAGTATGGAACTGGCACAAAAACAGAAATATAGATCAATGGGACAGGATAGAAAGTCCAGAGATAAACCCATGCACTTATGGTCACCTTATCTTTGATAAAGGAGGTAAGAATATACAATGGAGAAAAGATAGCCTCTTCAATAAACGGTGCTGAGAAAACTGAACAGCTACATGTAAATGAATGAAATTAGAACACTCCCTAATACCATACACAAAAATAAACTCAAAATGGACTAAAGACCTAAATATAAGGCAGGATCCTATAGAACTCTTAGAGGAAAACACAGGCAGAAAAGACTCTGACATAAATTGCGGCAAGATCTTTTTTGATCCACCTCCTAGAGTAATGAAAATAAAAACAGAAATAAACAAACAGCTCATGCAGCTCAGTATCAAAAAAACAAACAATCCAATGAAAAAATAGGCAGAAGATCTAAACAGACATTTCTCCAAAGAAGACATACAGATGGCTAAAAAGCCCATGAAACGATGCTCAACATCACTAATCATTAGAGAAATGCACATCAAAACTACAATGATGTATCACCTCACACTGGTCAAAATGGCCATCATCAAAAAATCTACAAACCATAGAACCTGTGGGTGGGAATGTAAGTTGGTACAGCCACTATGGAGAACAGTATGTTGGTTCCTTAAAAAAGTAAAAATAGAGATACCATATGATCCAGCAATCCCACTCCTGGGTATATTTCTGGAGAAAACCATAATTCGAAAAGATACATGCACCCCAAGGTTCATTGCAGCAGTATTTACAATAGCCAGAACATGGAATCAACCTTAATGTCCATCAACAGAGGAATGGATAAAGATGTGGTACATATATACAATGGAATATTACTCAGCCATAAAAAAGAACGAAATAATGTCATTTGTAGCAACATGGATGGACCTAGATATTGTCATACTGAGTGAAGTAAGTCAGACAGAGAAAGACAAATATCATGATATCACTTATATGTGGAATCTAAAAAAAGGGTACAAATGAACTTATCTACAAAACAGAAACAGAGTTACAGATGTAGAAAACAAACTTATGATTACCAGGGGGTAAGGGGGGGGCGGATAAATTGGGAGATTGGGATTGACATATACACACTACTATATATAAAATAGATAACTAATAAGGACCTACTGTATAGCACAGGGCACTCTACTCAATACTCTGTAATGGCCTATATGGGAAAATAATCTAAAAAAGAGTGGATATATGTATATGTATAACATGCTGTTTCCTGTACACCTGACACACAACACTGTAAATCAACTGTATTCCAATAAAAATTTAAAAATATATATACAATGGGAAAAAGACAGCCTCTATAGCAAGTGGTATTGGGAAAGTTGGACAGGCACATATAAATCACTGAAGTTAGAACACACCCTCTTACTATATACAAAAATAAACTCAAAATGGCTTAAAGACTTAAAGACATGACAGCATAAAACTCCTAGAAGGGAACATAGGCAAAACAGTCTCTGACATAAATTGTACAAATGTTTTGTTAGGTCAGTCTCCCAAGGCAATAGAAATAAGAACAAAAATAAACAAATGGGACCCAATCAAACTTACAAGCTTTTGCACAGCAAAGGAAACCATCGACAAAATGAAAAGGCAACTTACAGAATGGGAGAAAATATTTCCAAATGATGTGACTGACAAGGGATTAATTTCCAAAATATACGAACAGCTCATACAACTCAACAACAAAAAACAAACAACCCTATCCAAAAATTGGTAGAAGACCTAAATAGACATTTCTCTAACGAAGACATCAGATGCTCAACATCGCTAATTATTAGAGAAATGCAAGTCAGAACTACAATGAGTTACCATCTCACACTGATCAGAATGGCCATCATTAAGAACTCGACAGGTAACAAATGCTAGAGAGGATGTGGAGAAACGGGAACACTCCTACACTGTTGGTGGGAATGTAAGTTGGTGCAGCCACTGTGGAAAACAGTATGGAGGTCCGTCAGAGAATAAAAATAGAATTACCATATGATAAAGCAATCCCACTCTTGGGCATGTATCCAGACAAAACTATAATTCAAAAAGATACATGCACCCCTATGTTCATAGCGGCACTATTTACAATAGCCAAAAGATGGAAACAACCTAAATGTCCATCAACTGATGAATGGAGAAAGAAGAGGTGGTACTCATACACAATGGAATACTACTCAGCCATCAAAAAGGACGAAATGATGCCATTTGCAGCAACACGGATGCACCTACAGATTATCATGCTAAGTGAAGTAAGTCAGAAGGAGAAAGACAAATATCATATGATATCACTTATTTGTGGAATCTAAAATATGACATAAATGAACCTATCTATGAAACAGAAGCAGAATCACAGACATAGACAACAGACTGGTGGTTGCAAAGGGGGAGGGGTTGGGGGAGGGATGGAGTGGGAGGTTGGAGTTAGCAGATGCAAGCTTTTATATACAGAATGGATAAAGAACAAGGTCCTACTGTATAGCACAGAGAACTATATTCAGTATCCTATGATAAATCATAATGGAAAAGAATATTAAAAATGTATATATGTATAACTGAATCACTTTGCTGTACAGCAGAAATTAACACAAGATTCTAAATCAAGTACATGTCCATAGAAAAAGAAAAATACCATATGATATCACTTACTGTGGAATCCAAAATATGGCACAAATGAACCTATCTATGAAACAGAAACAGACTCACAGACATAGAGAACAGACTTGTGGTTGCCAAGGGGGATGGGGGATGAGGGATGGGGGAGGGATGGACTAGGAATTTGGGGTTAGTAGATTCAAACTATTATATACAGAATGGATAAAAAACAAGGCCCTACTGTATAGCACAGGGAATATATTCAATATCCTGGGATAAACCATAACAGAAAAGAATATAAAGAAGAATGTACTATATATATATATATGTATGTATAATTGAATCACTTTGCTGTACAGCAGAAATTAACATTGTAAATTAACTATACTTCAATTAAAAAAATTTTTTTAAAAACAGTAAGCACTCTATTTCTTCATTAAAGTTAGCTACTTCTTTTTACTTATCAACCATTGCCTCATCACAGATTTATGACCAATGTCCTTGGGGAGGCAAGACCCTGGTGACCTCAGAAAAGCAAAGTATAATCTGTGCTGTCAAAATGCCCCAACAAGGAAAGGTCTCATGAGTCCCTGTGGTGCCCATGAGAGTGTTAACACCTTGTGCTGCAGTCAGAACAGAAACAACAGGCTCCGGGAAATCAGAGGAAATGGAAAGCTCTCACATACAGGGGATGCAACATACCCCCAGACTCACTCATTATCCTCTCACGCCTCACCCACCCGTTTCCCATGCCCTAGACCTGCTCCTCCTATTTTCTATACTGTACACCCAGCAGTCAACTTCCCCACCACCCTCCTCCCTTAGCCTTCCCATCACTAGGACCTTTACAACATAGGTTGGAAATACATCATTTTCATTCACTCACCTCCCAGCACACTGCTGCTGCCCTACACCACCTCTCAGCTGGGCTGCTGCATTAGCCTTCTTACATGTCTCTGCTTCTACACTTTCTCCAGGCCAATCGTTCTCTTCGAAATCTCCATAAGAACCTCTCAAACTTGCAAAACCCATCATGACACTTCTCCAATAAAACCTCCATTTCTTTCAAGCCGTGCCCCTCCTCCTCTCTCTGCTCTCAATTCCTTCCACCCCCAGAGTCCTATTTTACACTTGCCATATGGAATCCAGACAGGTTCCTCAATCTCCCACATCCTCTCCTACCTCTGTGCCTTGGGTGCAGGCTCTTGCTTCTGTGTGGGATTCCACCATCGGTTTTCTACCTAGAAATCTCCAACTCACTATACAAGGCCCAGTGTCAAATGCTGCCACCTCTCTGGAGCCTTCTCTAGCTTCTGCAGGCCAACCCAGATGCTCTATCGTCCACACACTTATGGTATCAAACACAGCTCCATAATCAATGTGCTCACCATTTTGTAATGGTTCATCTGCAGGAATATCCTCCAGCACTGGGCCTGGATATTGTAGACCATGATAATATTAATGAGAACAATGTAGTAACAAAAAAAATAACAATAATCCTTTCTTTTGTTTCTAAAAAATGCTATTAATGTTGAGTCTTTGGTAGATTCTAGGTACTTCGCTAAGCCATTGATTAGCTTGAACCACATAAGATTGCTATTTTTTATTGGTCAAAGTGGTCACACATTAATGATTTCATGTACTTTGCCCCAAAACACACATCTTTTAAATTTAATCTTCACAACAACCCTAAGAGGTAAATATGTTATTATTCCCATTCTATGGGTAGGAAAATTGAGGCTCAGAGGTTTCAAGTAACCTTGCCCAAGGTTCTAGGACAAGAAAGTGAAGGAGCCAGGACTCTAGTCCAAAACTGTCTGCCTCTCAATGCTCTTAACCAGGGCTATATCCTGACCCCAGGATTTTTTATTTAATTGTTTAATCAACTAATGAGGCAATGACATGAGGGTCCCTGGAGATAGGATGATGGTTGCCTAACATAAAGACACAAGTCTGTGTTCAGCAAGTCCGGAGAGGACAAATTCTGATGGCCATGCGGGAGTTAAAGCAGGTTTCTCAGCAGCCAGCAAAGGCTGTTAAATACTGAAATGAGTTCATAAAGAAGGTTATAGAATCTCCTTCAAGGGAAGGATTTCTTCCCCCAGTGGAGGATAGAGTCTCATCTGTCTGAGATGGTTTAAATATAATCCTCTGTGAAGGTCAATAAATTGTGCTCACCAAGTTCTTTCCAGGTTCCTTATGATACTCAGATACATGGGCTTAATGTGGCTCAGCGTGTGGCCTGCAAGGGGGGAGGGGGCTGATCCTCCAGCCAGAAATAATCTCTTCCTCCTTTACACGCTTTCAGCCCTCTGACTTGACCTTCTTTATGACGCACGTAGTGATTTTTGTATGTTGTTTTGCTTTCTGCAAGAGAAAATGCATCCAAAGCATGAAGTGTGTGTGGCTCATTTTGATATCTCCCATAGCACCTAACAGAATGTTTAGTGCTACATTATTAAAACTTTGATTAAATGAAGTTTCCTTCCTCTTCTTTTTTTTTTTTTTTGCGTTATGCGGGCCTCTCACTGTTGTGGCCTCTCCCATTGCGGAGCACAGGCTCCGGACGCGCAGGCTCAGCGGCCATGGCTCAGGGGCCCAGCTGCTCCGCGGCATGTGGGATCTTCCTGGACCAGGGCACGAACCCATGTCCCCTGCATCGGCAGGCAGACTCTCAACCACTGCGCCACCAGGGAAGCCCTTCCTTCCTCTTCTGAAAGCAATCTTATAGTCCCAAACTGAAAATAAGCCCCTGATTTTCATCTAAAACCTATTATCAAAACTCAGCAACTGGGCTTCCCTGGTGGCGCAGTGGTTGAGAATCCGCCTGCAGATGCAGGGGACATGGGTTCGTGCCCTCGTCCGGGAGGATCCCACATGCTGCAGAGCGGCTGGGCCCGGCCGCGCGTCCGGAGCCTGTGCTCCACAACGGGAGAGGCCACAGCAGTGAGAGGCCCACGTACCGCAAAAAAAAAAACCAAAAAAACTCAGCAACTCACACCATTGGGGGCAAAGTTTTCTTAAATATGCTTTTGGTCCAATCATTATCAGATATAACATAATTTTTTTTCTTTCTTGCATCATTTTGAAATATGGTCATTCAATATTAATTCCTTCCAGGTAAGATGTCTGAAAAATGAACCAGCATTTCAGCCAATAAGAAAGGAATCTGGCTAGGTTACTAAGAGAAACTAACATATCCAGGTATCTAAGTATTCCGCAATTCCCAGTTAGAGTCACCACCACCTCAAAACTATTACAATGGAAAAGGTTTTCCATAATTGTCACTCTACAGAAGGATAAATTTTCATGATGATAATGAGTAAGTACAATAAAAAATCGCTCTAGCTGTACACCTGAAACTAACCCAACATTGTAAATCCACTATACCCCCATAAAAACTTTTTAAAAAGTTGCTCTAGATGCTTTTATTCTCAATAAAATAACAATAACTATACTTGTACTGAATATTAAAATAAAAAAACTTTCAAATGATCTAGCTCATTCGATCCATACAACAGTCCTTACCATTTATATCACCACTTTAGAAGATATTTAGAGGAAACTTGGATCAGAGAGATGAAGAAAATTGCTATGACTCACAAAGCTAGGAATAGCAAGAGTCTAGACTGGAACCCAGGCATTTTCCTGACTCCAAATCTCATGATCTTTCTACTGAATCTTTCTGTCCACATGGCCAATCTTAAAAAAAAAAAAAAAAAAAAAAATAGCATTTGTACCTCAGCAGTATAAAAAAAATCAAGATCCAGAGATAAATGACCAATTTGTTAGAGGAGCCACGTTTTCTTAATTTTAGTAATTGAGCGTGAACATTAATTCCTCACATCTGGTTAAAAAATACCAATAGCTAACATTTTATTGAGTGCTTACATCTTGCCACCGTACTCAGTGCTTTCCATGGATCAATTCACCTAATCCTTGCAAGTTTAGAAGGTTGGTTCTCTTTCCATTTTACAAATGTGGAAACTGCAGTTTACAAAGATTAAGTTGTGAGACCTTAGTTTTCCCAAGGTCACGTGATTTGGAAAGTCAAGTGGCAGAACTGTGATCTGAACCCATATCAGCAAAACCCAGAGCCTAGTCTCTTAACTGCTATGCTAATCTGCTATGCCAGCGGTTCTCAAGGCTTGATCCTGGGGAGGCAACATCAGCATCCCTGGGAACTTGTCAGAAATGTGAATTCTCTGTCCACACCCAGACCTACTCTGGGAGAGGGGCCCAGCAATGTATCTATGTTTTAAAAAGCACTACCAAACGTAAAATAGATAGCTAGTGGGAAGCAGCTGCATAGCACAGGGAGATCAGCTCGGTGCTTTGTGACCACCTAGAGGGGTGGGATAGGGAGGGTGGGAGAGAGGGAGACGCAAGAGGGAAGAGATATGGGAACATATGTATATGTATAACTGATTCACTTTGTTATAAAGCAGAAACTAACACACCACTGTAAAGCAATTTTACTCCAATAAAGATGTAAAAATAAAATAAAATAAAAAGCCCTCTAGGTGCTTCTAAGTTACACTACAATCTGGGAACTTCTGTGCTAGATGGAAACAAAATTTACAAGCAGCTCATGCAGCTCAATAACAAAAAAACAAACAACCCAATCCAAAAATGGGCAGAAGACCTAAATAGACATTTCTCCAAAGAAGATATACAGACTGCCAACAAATACATGAAAGAATGCTCAACATCATTAATCATTAGGGAAATGCAAATCAAAACTACAATGAGATATCATCTCACACCAGTCAGAATGGCCATCATCAAAAAATCTAGAAACAATAAATGCTGGAGAGGGTGTGGAGAAAAGGGAACACTCCTGCACTGCTGGTGGGAATGTGAATTGGTACAGCCACTATGGAGAACAGTATGGAGGTTCCTTAAAAAACTACAAATAGAACTACCATATGACCCAGCAATCCCACTACTGGGCATATACCCTGAGAAAACCATAATTCAAAAAGAGTCATGTACCAAAATGTTCATTGCAGCTCTATTTACAATAGCCCGGAGATGGAAACAACCTAAGTGCCCATCATCGGATGAAAGGATAAAGAAGATGTGGCACATATATACAATGGAATATTACTCAGCCATAAAAAGAAACGAAATTGAGCTATTTGTAATGAGGTGGATAGACCTAGAGTCTGTCATACAGAGTGAAGTAAGTCAGAAAGAAAAAGACAAATACCGTATGCTAACACATATATATGGAATTTAAGAAAAAAAAATGTCATGAAGAACCTAGGGGTAAGACAGGAATAAAGACACAGACCTACTGGAGAACGGACTTGAGGATATGGGGAGGGGGAAGGGTAAGCTGTGACAAAGCGAGAGAGAGGCATGGACATATATACACTACCAAACGTAAGGTAGATAGCTAGTGGGAAGCAGCTGCATAGCACAGGGAGATCAGCTCGGTGCTTTGTGACCACCTGGAGGAGTGGGATAGGGAGGGTGGGAGGGAGGGAGACGCAAGAGGGAAGAGATATGGGAACATATGTATATGTATAACTGATTCACTTTGTTATAAAGCAGAAACTAACACACCATTGTAAAGCAATTATACCCCAATAAGGATGTTAAAAAAAAAAAAGTAAATGGTAACCGTTCATAGGGATTCTGTATACGCTCTGTGCTATCAGGGAATGCAAAAAGGAAGTGGGAGAAGTTGGAGACAACTAATAAGGTTGTTGTAAATGAAAATCTTCAGGGGATAGAAAAGCCAAAACGGGAAGAAATAACCTTAACTACTGCACGCAGAAGCTAAAAACAGCAATGATGAGCAATTAATCAGGCAATATGTTACACTGTAATCAAGGATCAGAAAACTCCAGAAGAACTAAATGACACAGAGTTTATTACTGCACGGTAAATGATCATTAATAAAACATGGCTGTTAAAAGAACCAAAGAGATGAGTAATCACAGAAAGGAAATGTCAGCTGTAGAAGGAATAACCTGTGGTCTTAATCACTTGGAAAAATTACAGGTCTGGACATAGAATCAAAAGAAAAGAATGGAAATTAGCAGTGTTATGAGAATATGGCACAAACCTGATTGCTTTCTTTATATATAAAATTAAGATAGTTACAAAGACACCATGCACTGGTGAATGAAAAGTTTGACTCGGCTAACATTTCAACGGCTAAAAATAGTGAATTTACATAATTGTAGTTTCATATTGTTTAGCATCAATCCCCATCTCTGGTGTAGAAATAAAAAATTACTTACATTAATGCAGAGATTACTTGGCTTGAAATTTATCCGCCCCCACTGGTTATTCTTTGGATTTATCTGGCTGATGACCTCTGCTGACCTGTAAATTTCCTAAAGGACTAACTCTGCACACGCGTGTTTCCAAAGAGAGAAACCGGAGCAGTTTCCAAGGGCATGTCATTCCTGTATCATTCATTCTATCTCTACAGAGGACTGCTTTCTCAAAGTGTAAGAAAAATACCTGCAAGTAAGTATAAAAAGAAAAAGGATTCCAACAGAGACACCAAGTCATTATACTACAGAACTGGGGGTTATTCCTTTCATTTGAGGGCTACTGATTTGAGATCTTTAAAAAAAAAAAAAAAATCAGTCTAGAGGAAGCAAATCAAAGAGAATATGGTAATTAAAGCTGTCAAAGGAAATACTAACCAGTAAAATCGTCTAACTGGAATTATGAGAAGATATCATAACTCCCATGGAGGAAAAAGTATGTTCTTCTCCAACTTAGTGTCGTGCAGGAATTTTTCATTCTCATAGCAACAAAAATTATCCTAATTAGTTAAAATGTATCAACTACTTACTGTGTGCCAGGAATCATTCTAAGTGCAATATATATGTCATCTCCTATACTTTTCGTAGCAACTCTATGATGTATGTGTTATTGTTGCCCTCTCTCAATTTCATATTTGACAGATAAAGAAATTTTGCGGCAGAAAGTTGAAGTTACTCTCCAAAGATGGCCCCCAATAATTCTGCCCCTCCCTGTATGTACAAGCTGCTCCTCCCATAAAGAGGTACAACTTACATTCCTTCCCCTTGTATCTTCTAAGACTAAACTGGCCAATAGAATGCAGAGAAAGAAGTATTGTGAGTATTCTAAGCCAGGTATTAAGAAGGCTGGGCTGTTTCTACATCTCGAAATCTAGCCATCACGTTGTAAGAAAGCCCAAGCATCCATGTGGAGAGGCTCTTGCGGAAAATAATCAAGACCTTTGGCTCACGGTGGCCGTTGAGCTCCCAGCCAACAGCCAGTACCAACTTGCCAGTTATGTGAGTGAGCCATTTGGGAAGTATATCCTCCAGCCCCAGTTAAAACACCCCAGCTGGTAGCACATGGAGCAGAGATTAGCTCGATCAAACCCTATCCAAATTGCAAAATCACTGTTGTTTTAAGCCACCAAGTTTTGACATTGCTTATTACACCCCAACGGACAAATGAAACACTGAACTACCAAGATTGCACAGTGAGATATTCCAACGTCATGTAGCCCATACCTTTCTCTCTCATATAAATTAAGCTGCATATGAGGGTGTGCAAAGAAAGGATTCAAATCAGAGGCAGGGGTGAATGGAAAATGTGCTTATATGGACACCTTATTCAACAAATAGTCACTGAGAATCTGGGAGGTACCAGGAACTGAGCCCAGATGCTATAGATACAAAGGTGAATAGTCAGTCTTTAGCTCAAGAAATTCTCCATGCAAGGCCACTAAGACAAAATTTCAATACCATAGGAAATGATCAAATTGATGCAAAATAACAGACAGCTGTTTGGGATTACCTGATGAGGGGACCTCAGTTAAAAAGTTAATACTCTTGGCAGTGCGGCCCGGTGGCCTGGAAGATAGATCTCTTGCTTCAACAGTGTTTAGACGAAACAGACCCAGGGACGCCCCTGCTTCCAGCCTCCGACCACCCCTCCAACCTCCTTTCCAATCGCAACCTTTGGAACCAACCACTCAGCCGCCTTCAGCTTCCAGGACCAGCCAACACTGTTTTTTGAGCTTAGCTCCCTATTGTCGATCAACCATGACCTCCCCAGATTCCTCAGAATTATTCCACCCAGGTGGAGGCCGCAGTGAACTGCCTGGTCAACATGCATCTGCAGGCCCCCTACACCTACCTCTCTCTGGGCTTCTGTTTCGACCACAACGATGTGGCTCGGGAAGACGTGGACCACTTCTTCAGCAAGTTGGAGGTACAAAACATACATCTCTTGAAGATACAAAACCAGCACGGCAGCTGTGCCCTCTTCCAGGACATACAGTGCAGAAGCCGTTCCAACATGAGTGGAGTAAAACCGCAGACGCTATGGAAGCCACCGTGGTCATGGAGAAGAACCTGAACCGGGCCGTTTTGGATCTGCACGCCCTGAGTTCTGCCTGCCGCAGACTCCCAGCTCTCGGACTTCCTGGAGAGCCACTTCCGGGGGTGAGCAGGTGAAACTCATCAAGAAGAGGGCGCCCACCTGACTAATCTCTGCCAGCTGGTGGCCCCCAGGCTGGGCTGGGAGAGTATCTGCTCGACAGGCTCAACCTCGAGCACGAATAGGAACCTCCTCAGACCAGCGGCCCTTGAGGAGCCCCTCTGGCACCCCTCTGGTGTCAGGGTTTCTGCCTGAAGCCTCTCTCTGCAGCCACTAGGCAGCTTTTTAACCACCCTGGGGCCTTCTCCCAAGCTGTGAACCAAATGTAAATAATAAAGCTTTTTGCAGAAAGAAAGTTAATGCTCTTGATTTTTTTCCAGCCACCCTAAGTCAAAGAATTACTGGGCAAGATTTAGAGTAAGCTTGGAGTGCGGGTAGGAGAAAAGTGTAAGTAAACTTGCAGGGTAGATCAACAACAACACAAAAGTGTGTGTGTGTGTGTGTGTGTGTGTGTGTGTGTGTGTGTAAGAAAGGAAGGCAAAAGATGATAAATAGGTGTTAGGGAAGGAAAATTTAAAACATTCAAAGTTATCTTTGTATGCACACACACACGCACACGCACACACACACACACACACACACACACACACACACAGTACTCCTACGGCAAGGTCCACAGACATATTCTGACCAAACTGAATGTCAAAGAATTCTTTAAAAATGGTTGCAGGGACTTCTATTATAGTCCCAAGATGGAGTAGCCCCATTTCCACCTCTTAGAGAGGCAGAGTTCCTCTCTCTTAAAACTAAGAATTCGAGAACATATGTTCCAGACATGGCAGAAGCCTCAAACCAGAAACCACCACCATGAACAGACAAAAAATTTACTTGAAGAGCCTATTCCCCCTAGCCAAAATACTAGGAAAGGGGTAACCTATATCAACAGAAAACCTTTTTGGTAATACTGCCTTACTCCAGGCAAACTCCAAAAGAAACATTGCATTTCTCCCACCCCATGGTTTTAGGGGGGCTGAGTAGGAAGCCGATCTTCCACTGTACCCCATCCGTCTCCCGTCTCCACAGAAGCAGTTGGTAACACTCAGATTCCTCCATCAGGATAGCATCAGTGAGGTCCAGCAGCAAGCTGGGCTTCCCATCCCTACCGGGGAGCAATGAAACTCAATAAACAGTGAGTCTCATCTAGTCGGCACTTCACTTTCCCTACGATCCATGTCACCGGAGCCTGGTGGAGAGCTGAACCACCATGCCTACCTGGCATCAGTGAGGAGGTATGAGGTGGCTTAGTTGGCACTCATCCCCCCCCTTCCTCTCCCTCATTGTCAAGGATGCCTTGCTGAGCTTCCTTTCTCCCTTGTAGCAGCAAAGCAGGTGAGCCAGCCTTCTGCTCTCCCCTCTCTGTTGTCAGCAAGGCATAATCTTACAATGCTTGGAGGCAATAAGGCGGTACAAGTTGATGCCTTGACCGGGAAGGTATCAGTAGGACCAAGTGGGGAGCATCCTCTTGCACGGAAACAATGTGAGCCAGCTCTCTACTTCTGCTATTGGCAGAGCCCCTTTAGGAAGCTGGACATACACACCCATCCAGCCCTCACTTAAGCTACACCTCAACAGGAGGACTACCTACCAAAAAAAAAAGATTAAATAGGATCCAAATTCTCAAAAAATAATATCCAAAATGTCCAGGATACAATCGAATATCGCTGATCATACCACGAACCAGGAAAATCACAGCGTAAATGAGTAAAGACACGCCCCAGCCACCAACACTGAAATTAATCAGATACTGGAATTATCTGACAAGAATTTTAAAGCAACCATCATAAAAATGCTTCCATAGCAATTACAGATTCTCCTGAGACAAATGAAAAATGAAAAATAATTATCAACAACATTGTCTCTTATGTTACTAAGTTTATACAACTGGCAACTATGGCTATGCCGTCTTTTCTTCTTGGAGGTACACAGGTTGCTTGCTCCTTAACAATAAGGATATTATACCCATCTGAGAATATTTATAGTGCTGGCCCTCATTTTCCAAAGAACCTAAGACATTATTATGCAATTGAATCTTCTAAAGTACCCACAGCCAACATGACGTCATTGAAGGAGGTCAGCTAGAGGATGTGACCGCCGGTTGACCCGCAAGCTGGACACAGGGAGTCGGAAGCTCCTCACTCCCTCCCGTCCTTGGAATGTACATTCTGCCCACCATTCCCACACTAGGAGCTGTTTCACGGCCGTAATCTGGAGAGTAAGGTGTTGTTAAGACCATCTGGACTGAATACGAGACTGAACGTAGTTAAATACACTTTTAAGATTCTGGCAGGTGGATGAGGAGATCACCCCGTCTTGTGGCCACCCAGGGCAAGCCTTGGGCATAAGTTCCCTTGCTTATTAAAACCACCTACCATTCTGGAGTGATCTGCCTCTTTCTTCTGTCTCTTCTTGCCCTCTGTGTACAGGGGCCAGTTTCACCCGGATTTCACCTGGGAAGTTCTTGAGTTTTTGAACTAACAGATGCACAACATATGCCCAGTAATTAATTTCATTGTCACATTAGCTGCTCACCAATTTCCTGTAAATTTCATGCCATGTACTTATTTGCTTAACATCTGTCTCAAAACTTAAAAACCTCTAATTAAAATGCTCTAGAACATGGTAAATAAAAGAAATGCTGAGTATTTTGGCTTGATACTGACTTTTGTTTACCTCTGACACATAAAAATGTACTTCCTTTTTTCTAAAGAAAAGTATTTGTCAAATGTTTACCGGCGGATAAGACTTTAGAGAGAGAGATGCTTCTGATGACCTTCCTTCATTAAGGTTTTTGGCTTCCATGGTATAAATCAAGAGGTGCCACCAAGGCATACCTTTACCTCATTGCTGCCATAAAGCCTGAAATTACACGGTCAGAGTCTGTGCATTAAACACCTTTCCATCTTCAGGTATGTCTTCTCCCCAAGTGAAACTACCCTCTGAGGAAATGCATCTCCGTGATGAATGCCCTGTTGGGTCTCAGAAGACATGAGCTCCATGTGATGCCACTGCTCACTGCCCAGTGTGACTCTGGGCAAGTCTTTTAACCCTTCCAGCCCTGTATTATTATTATTTTGTTGTTGTTGTTGTTTGTTTGTTTTTGCGGTACGCGGGCCTCTCACTGTTGTGGCCTCTCCCGTTGCGCAGCACAGGCTCCGGACGCGCAGGCTCAGCGGCCATGGCTCACGGGCCCAGGCGCTCTGCGGCATGTGGGATCTTCCCGGACCGGGGCACGAACCCGTGTCCCCTGCATCGGCAGGCGGACTCTGAACCACTGCGCCACCAGGGAAGCCCCCTTGTATTATTATTATTTGTAAAATGTGGATAACCTACCTGTCTTCTCCACTTGGCAGAGTTAATGAGAAAACTAAAACAGTGCATATGTGGGTACTTAATGTAATGAGCTATACAAATACAAGTGATTACTATTAGCAGATAATTTTTTGTAGAATTTTATAAAAATTACTTAACACATCAGAACAAAACGTTTGGTAATAAAACATACCAAGAGGATTTGAGGGGCTACCAGAGGGCTAGTAGGTATATCAAAAGGAGAGGACCATGAGAGAGAAAGAGGGACGCTGCCAGAGACACATTTTGCTGCATCTCAAGTTGCCTCTGCAGAGGTGTTTAGTTGGAATCAATGATCCTTGCAACGTGTCCATTGGAGTGTATGCTCAGGGCTGAGAGGACACCTAGAGCAAAAGATGCTGTGTATGCACATGATACATAGATTCAAGGGTGTGGGCAACCTCCAAAAGGGCTCAAAAATTAGAGACCCTCCAGTTAACACTATTCCTGGAGTGTCTTAAACACTTTTTCCTCCACCATTCATTTTTGTTAAAAGGTTGTTCTCTCCCAGTACCTGAGAAGCTGCAGAGGTGTCAGGAAAAAGTACTGGAATGAATATCCAAAGGCTGGACTTGATTCCATTACTAATTTACTATGTGACCCACCTTGAGTATGTCTCAACCTATTTAGAACGTTTAACTAAATATTATACTTATTTACTCTCTGTGGTTGGGAAACTTTTTTCTAATTTGCTTCACTCTTTTGTTGGCATCTGTTTTTATACATTTCCCCCCGCCCCCAAAGTTACTGGTCTTGGGAACTATTTCCTGATATAGAGTTTAATTTTCTTGCAGCCAAACTATATGTAATATCACTCAAGAGCAGTGACTCGCACTAGTTTCACAAGTAGGTATACGTGTGGATTCTGGTAATTTTGTACTCTGTAGAGTAGGAAGAAAAACACAACTCAAGTTGAGAAAAAAATTATCCTCAAAAATGTTTCCTTATAACTGTTTTTAGAGGCCCTTGTTAAGATGAGAGTTGGAGGCGGTGCTAAGGTGGTAAACCGTGCCAGAGAACAATGGGAAAAGCGCAGGCTTAGTGGTCAGAAAGACCCAGGTTGAATCCTTGGTTCTGCTACCCACTAGCTAAGTGACTTGTACACAACTGTAAATTGGGATAACATCTAGCTTGCAGATCAGATTTTCTACGCTGATTAAAAATAATGCAAATAAAGTCCTTGCATATATAAGGAAGTCAATAAACGGTACCTCTATTATGATGATAGTTGTGATCGCTGGGGAAGAGAGAGAGCACTGAAGGAGCAGGTGATCCTAGTCAATCTCAGCGTTGTAGAGCCTTCCAAGAGGGACTGGAAGCCTGCCATTCATCTCAAGAATTTCAATCTATGTCCTCTGGATTCTTTGCAGTAGACCACAGCATACTCTCTAAGATGCCAAATTGTCCCCCATGAGCTTCTCCTGAATGCTGTTCCCCCATGAGGAGTAAAAAAGGGCACATCTTCCAACTTTTGTGATAGAAAATGATGATCATAGCTATAATAATAATTACTATAATAATTATACTTACCACTTATTCATTTATTGTGTCCTTTCTATATAGGCCAAGCTTGTACTAAGTCCTTTACATATATTATCTTATTTCATCTTTTCTTCAATTTTGTGAGGTAAGTACTATTACTCCATTAAAAGAAAAGAATCTCAAGGCTCAAAGAGGTTAATAACCAAAAGAGCCAAGATTCAAAGGCACTCGCTTATTCACTACTCTACTCTGCCTTATGTGAGGCACTAAAATACTTAGCCTTGTTAATACTTAACCCAGACTCCCCAGATGCTAAAAATTTATGATAATTACATAATTAGAATTTCAAATTTAGGGCAGTGACTGAGAATTATTATACTTCATTATGTGACCTTACAAAAGTATTTACTATAATAAATTTGCACTATCTTTTGGAGAAGTCTACAGTCTTCTTAAGCAGAGTCACACGTATTTAAACAGAAAAGTACGAATGAAACTGTATCCTCAACAAACAAGAAGATGATCAAATTAAATAATAGCTGCAAATACTGTCACTGGAAATATATATGCAAACACTAAGTGCCAGGCACAATTATAAGCATTTATATATAAGCACAATTATAAGCATTTTACATATATTACTTAATTTAATCCTTACAGCAATTCTATGAAGTAGATACTATTAAAATTCCCATTTTACAGATGAGGAAACAAAGACAGAAGAAGTATAAATAACGAATTTTGAACAAGTTGATTAAACATCCAGGACAGGAAAAAGTCTTTACTAAGTGAAGAACACAGAATAAATGCAAATCCAAGAATCATTCTTCATTTTTAATTGAGAACGAGAACAACATAGAAGTTGTGCCTTGATTGAGGGACTTTCAAATAAATTGTGTTTGTATACCCCAGATATGTGAACTTCACACCGCTGAGCCAAAGTCATCAAACTCTTTCACTTTGCTAAGATTGAATCCTTATATGTTCAAGGTAATACAGACTGCACGCATGTTATCAACATTTGGTCTTATACCTCAACCACACTTTTCTGTACTCGTGGAGTTGTTTTATAAGATTCATCACCTAGGTTTCATAATCTATTTCATCAGTGCTTGTTCTTATTTTTCTTATAAAATCTAACAAATGGGTTGTGATGCCTTCACTTATGGAATTAGTGATACCTAATTAGTCATCTGACTACTCCAGACTTAATCTTCCTCTTACTTCTCTTTAAATAAATCAGTACCTGCTTGTGCTCTGAATGAGATTGGATGAAGAGAAACCTGGCCATCCTTTATCATAGAGAGCCAATAGTTTCAAATATCCCCAAAGTGATCTTGAATCAGTGAGATCCAGCTCCTGCCTTTGGTAATTCTTAACTGGAACACTTTATCCCAATAATATGAGACACAGTCTGAGTGATGCTTAAGTTCACCATTTAAAAATGAAATTAAAAAGATTTTTAAAAATTAGCTAATAGCCCTTCTCTATTTTCCTAGAAGTTGTGCTAGCTTTAATATACATGTTCCAGAAGTATAAATACTAAATACCTACTAAAATCCAGGCCTTGTGCTAGGTGCTGGGGATACAGAGATAATTAAGACATACTCCCAAGGAACTGAACCAGACAGGGCACCAAAGCCAGTCAGCTAACTGTCATCTTGAAATTGTGGAGTCTGTGTCATAACTTATCACTCACATTCTGCCCTAGCCTTTCTCGTGCTTGGCATGAATTTTCCTTTTCTCAGCCCCGACCTCTCCTCTCCTATTCTATTCTTCTACGGCCGCAGGACAACAAAGGTCATTTGGAATGCGAGTAAAACTTAGCTGTAACCAAAGAGGCAAAGATCAAAGTTGGCAGCTACATGAAGTTCAGGATTAAGAGACTTCCTCTTTAAGATCAAAATTCCAGATGATCCAAATATAGGCAAATGAGTCCCAGTAGAACACTCCGTTTTCTGTGCTGAATCCAGGAACGAAGCAGAAATCACCATAGAACTGCGTTTCACCCCGTTTTACCCGTGGTCTTGATGCTAATTGCCTAACCCCAACAGTGAGATCGCGTTTCAAAATATGGTCAAACACAAAACAGCCAAGTCAATCAAGCATTAAGTATTCAAGCACAATTATCCCAACACATGCCCAAGTACCAGCAGTGAAGCAGCCTCATTTGGGAGCAGCTCCATAATCACCTCTCCGGTCAGCCGAGACTTTAACCTCTCCCCTCGGGGCCTCCTGTTGGGGACGCCGGGCTGGCTCCCAGGGTGTGAGAGATCACAGCGCCAGCGGCGCCCCCCGTTACCGGGCCTCATTTAAATGCGTGCTCCAGGCAGGGGAGAGGCGGGGCAGAAGGTCCGCAGAAGTTCCCATTGTTGGGGAGAGACGCGTGGAAGCAGATGGTGCAGCCGGTCGGTCTGGCTGTCAGACGCTTTCTGTCAAGTTCTCTGGGGACTCCGGGGCTTTCTTTCCACTCTCCGCTCGCTCAGGTCGTGTGTGTTTTCTCAGGGTGGGCGAGGGGTCCCTTTCTTTATCGCCCCTCACACTTCCAGGAGGCCCACTGGCCTCCTCCTTCCCCCCATTCCTTCCTTCTGCTTTCTCTGCTTTTTCTGGACCAGCTAGTTCTAAGCCTCCAAGGACCCACTCGATGCAGAGAAAAGCAAGCGAGCGATTTCCTTTGTCTCCAACTGATGCCGCGCTCTCATCCAGCGGGCTTCCGACTGGCATGCTCACTCAGTTATTTAACAAATTACTCCACGGTCCTCGTTTGGGCTGATTGACATTTACAGCTAACCAACCCCTACAGTTAGGGGCGATGTGGTAACTGACTTTCATAGTCTTCCTTCTTCCTTTCAGTCCTGCAATGGGGTGAGCAGACAGACCTGGTGCTTTGGTTTGACCTGATGCTCACCTTACATAACATTGTCAGGGTCTAAAAAAGTAAATAAATAAAGCATGGGTTACAGATGCAACCTTTATATGCATCCGTAAGGGACAAACAGGAGCTTGTGTATATATAACGCTTGTCTCTAAAGTATTAGCTGTTGAACGCAAATCTTGGCCTCAATGCTCCCTTTTAAGATTCCACATAGCTTATGCCAAGGCAGCTCTTCCTTGCAGTTCTCAGTTAAGATTTCCTCCAGTTTAGGATGTTAAATTTGTTTTCGTTTTTAAACCATACTGGCAGCCCCGTGCTCGTTAATGGTATCTCTGTGAGCTGGACAAAGTCAACATAAGTCCAGAGGACTGCTGTCTGGGATTGAGTGGCAAAATAAAGTCAGAAATACCATTTATTCCCCCTCATCTGCCTGGGATTAATCTTTTCCTCCCCGGGGCTATTCTCTAGACTTAAATGATGTAATGTTTCATTTTGCACTCATCAATAGAATTTCCGTTTCATATTTATCTCCCCTTCTCCCTAAAATTGTGAAACCTGTGAAGAGAGAGCTTATAGTATTCATATTTACCAGTTGAGGATTCAATATTTTTCCCTGGTACTACATACAAGCAGTGCAGTAAATGTTGAATAAATGAATGAATAAAAGAAATTAACAAATGGTAGAAATTAACAAAAGGGAATATGAAAAATACAAGAGTGTCTAAACTAAATGTCAATCATTTCTTCCATACCCCAACTACTCCAGATATTCCAGTATGCCACAGTAAAAACCACATTTTACTTGGAAGTAAAATGGCTGTGAGGAATTAGGAAGAAAACCTGAAATCACTAAATACTCATGGCCCAAACTATCCAAGAACACTAAGTGTCCAAGTGCTAACGTCCCAAGGAGACAGGCCCACCAACTGGCAATCTGCACAAGTAGGTTTGCAAGAAGTACCATGGATACACCTGTGGGAGATGGGATAGGAGCTTAGCGTGGCCTCTGGACCCCACCCAGTCCCCTGTGTGAGCCCTGAAGACAGGGGCTGTAATGCAGAAGCAGAAGTTGTGGATTCACTACGTGTAGTGCTGTCTTAGTGCCCAAGATACAAAACGTGTCCATCTCCCCACCGAATAGCAACTGCCACAGGCCCTTGAGGATTTACACTTTTGGAGCATCTGCAGATGGCATCCTTGGCACTGACACCAAACATTGTCCATGGGTACCTGGAGCAGCAAGACACCGTCAAGTGGCTTCCAGACATCAACGGAGATGAGGATCTGGAGAGAAAAGGGAGAAATGGATGCATCCATTGTGGGAGAGAATACTGCTGCGAACACTCCCAAGGAAAGAAAAAGACTGATTGAAAATTTGAAGCCTATGTACCCTACTTTAGCAGAGAGAGGTAGAAGCTAGGATGTATTGATTATGCACACTTAACACATATTTTTCTTTTCATTGCATGGAGACATAAGCACCAGGAAATCCATCTTGCACATATAACAATGAACCCTCCAATCTGAAGTTGTAAAACACTCTGCTTAGGGACGAGTATCTCTTTAGTTTGTGTTTTATCATTTTTCTAAGAAAATCTTCTCTAATCCATTCAGTCTGCTATTTTGTACCTTAAAAATAGGTTACTGTTTGCACAAGAATCAAAAAGACAGTAAAATAGGATTGGCAAATGCATGATAGGCACACTGCCATCATCCCTTCCCATATCCATTACAGACATTGCTAATCAATCAAGGCCTTGATTGCAGCCTTAGAATCCTGATAAAGCACCCTCCCTCCAGCAGCCTCCCTATCAGGGAATCTATACTGGTATTTGATGTTGCTCGTAGTTGTCACCTTCACTTTAAAGATAATAATCATATATTCCGAAGATTAAAACATAGGAAATGAGCTTCATTGCTCAAGAGGTTCTGAGAAGACCCCATGATGCAGCCTTTACTATTAAAAGGACATTGTCTACCATTGCTGGTTTCCACAATCCATAGAATACAGCCTGTGAGATTAGGGCAGGGGCCATCATGCAAGGAAGAGCTTACTCAGGTAGCAACTTGGTAAACTTGCACTTGCCTTAGTATACGTCTCTGGTGAGTATTCGTCTGCATTGGAGAAACTGAGGAAGTCCAGAACACTTTCCAAGGAGGTGGTTTCTCAGGGTTAGCAGGCCCCAGGATAGGAATAGGAGGTTCATTCTCTCTGGCCATCTCTTCCTCGAAGTGATAAGGCAGAGCATTGGGGCTCGTTGCCTTTCTCCTGGGACATGACCTTTTCAACATATGAAGGCCCTCAGTCAATATGCTCATACACTGAGGCCATCACAGAAACAGGAAAATATCACAACACAAAGAATGCCTCAGGCCAGGAGCATCTTCTCAGGCTTCTCTTCTCACTGCCTAGAATAAGAAATTTGAAGAGCAAGTGGCTTGTTTTGTGCTTTTTGTTTTAGCTCTCGAATGTTACGTGTTTTGCATATGCAAATTACCTCATGTGATCCCCACAACCAACCTATGAATCATCCCCATTCTTAAATGAGTACATGAAGACCCAATGGGATTAAAGTGCCCACAGTCACAGAGCCTGAAGTGGCCAGATCAGTATTCAGATCAGGTCTGTCACAGCAAAGCCAATGTTCTCTCCCCACACACTGGAAGGCCACCTCCGTGTGCACCTACCTGTGCACCCAGAATACTTTTAGGACCATGTATGCCCCTTCCTTCCCTCTCTCTGGACTGAAGTTTCAAGGGCCTTCTTTATCGCTGGCCCACCCTGACTGCTTTGTGTGCCATGTCTGGGTCCGGTAATATTACAAACCACAGAGAAGGCCCATCCCTATAGTTTCACTCTCTGCAACACAAAAGAATTCAAGGGAATCTTCTCTGAGGTTTTATTCCCTGATCCAGGGAATATCTAACCAGGCTATTAAAAGCCTCTTGTGGGGTCTACCTCTGGTTGTTTTCAACCAGAAGTAGATACGATTTCATGAACACATGTTACTGATAGGCTGTTGGTTGGTGGGAGTAGGAGACAGTGAAATGGAAATAAGGTCACTGTCTGAGATTTCAACTCTTCAATCAACAAATGCACTCTGGGGTGATACTAACGATATTTAATAGCAGGTATGAAACAGGTATCAGCCAATGAGAATGAGCAGATCCTGGAAGCTCCCCTGCTGTGCCAGACATCATGAACCTGCAGACTGCTGAACTGCGGGGACATGTGGTAGGATGGTGAGGTGCAATGGGAGGACTCAGGGCAGTGACTGTCCCCACTAGTAAGAAAGTTTTCAAATATTTTAAAAACTGGTAGGGCCATGAAGGTGGTACAGCAGTGGAACATCAGCCCTGGATATGCTCCCAATAATGTGACTGGCCTACAGCCTGATGGAATGTTTTAACACTCAGGAAGAGTGTGTTGATCAGAAGAGGGAGGCGGTTAGTCACAGAGGCAAATGCCAGCAACCACATCCATCCTGATGCTGATCCAGAAGAGATTTTGATCCACTCAGCAGGACTAGTCAGTGGTGGAGAGCGACCCAGCCTGCTCTCTGAGCCTACATCCATTAAACATTCAAGCTACATAACTAATCCCCTCATTCTATTTCCATATTTATTTTTATTTATTTATTTTTTTGCGGTACGCGGGCCTCTCACTCTTGTGGCCTCTCCCGTTGCGGAGCACAGGCTCCAGACGCGCAGGCTCAGTGGCCATGGCTCACGGGCCCAGTTGCTCCGTGGCATGTGGCATCTTCCCAGACCGGGGCACGAACCCGCGTCCCCTGCATCGGCAGGCGGACTCTCAACCACTGCGCCACCAGGGAAGCCCCATATTTATTTTAAAATTTATTTTGTTTGAACTCCTGTGCTGCTTTTGCTGTGTGAAACAGTGAAGATGAAACCATTTTTAGACGGTCAAGTGCATGTTGAGCTAAGGTAGAGGAAGTAGTAGAAGTTTGTACCATCACTGCTTTCAGCACCCTTCCCTGATCAGGTTTAAGTCCCATAATTGACACAGATACTGGCCAGGAGTATATTCCTAGGAAAAGCTTGATTTCACCATGCCTCGGTATGTTTAACTTGATAAGTCTTGAAAGAACCGTTGGAGTGATACCACTCAAGTTTTACATTAAATTTGAGTTATAAAGAAAAATTTAAAAAGACAAGTGGAATTATTTCCCAAGTATGGGTAATGTTGAAAATGTTACCAGGTTCAAGGAGGGTTTGATGAGTCCAAGGATGTCAAATTTGAGCAGATTAGTGTCTTCTCAAGTCCTTTGAGATTTATGTGATAGAGAGATACTGTCTTTCAGAAAGATGGTGTTATCAAAGGGGACTACCAGGCTGGTTGAAGGTTGAGAGTGCCAAACCCTAACCACTAGACACTCAGGGAACGCCTTGAAGGATGAATCTGACCCGTCTGATGATATCCTGTGGGACTACGGAAGTTAGCTGTAGTCAAAATGGCTAATAGGACCAACCTCACACCCGTGTCTAAACCTCCAACCTCTAAGTGTTCCAAACATGAAGGCTTTGAATACACGGATTGGGAGGCTTGCACCATCAATGAAAGAGCTGACCGAGCAGGACCCTGAGGGGCTCCTGGACACAAAAGCCTTTCTGTGTCCCCCACTTCTTTTTTTTTTTTTTTTTTGCGGTACGCGGGCCTCTCACCGTTGGGGCCTCTCCCGTTGCGGAGCAACAGGCTCCTGACGCGCAGGCCCAGCGGCCACGGCCCACGGGCCCAGGCGCTCCGCGGCACGTGGGATCCTCCTGGACCGGGGCACGAACCCGCGCCCCCCGCATCGGCAGACTCCCAACCACTGCACCACCAGGGAAACCCCCCCACTTCTTGATTACAGGAAATAGTCTTCATTCAGCCTCCATGACCTTGCCTGAGTTTCAATGACCAGGTTCAAACAGTTGCTAATTAGGGAGGGGAGTGGATACGGAGATGAGGGAGGAACAGTCAAGAGAAACAATAGTGCAGCCTTGGGGCAGGGTCCTGGCTCCTCCTCAAGGGATACACATAACAGTATCTTGGAGCTGTTTTGCAGATACTGAAACCCCACCAGGTGGGAGAAATTAACGGTATGCGGCCCACAAGCACACAGACCCCAGACCGGTTGGAACCAGAAGGCCGATGATGCTGACTCCTGATGACCTCACCACCAACCAATCAGAAGAATGTCCATGAGCTGATCACGCCCTCTTTGAACCATTACTATAAAACTTCTCACTACCCCCTCCAGGTTAGGACACACAGTTTTGAGGGCGTTAGCCCACTGTGGCCCCCTTTGCCTGGCAAAGCAATAAAGCTCTTCTTTTCTACTTCACCCAAAATTCTGTCCCCAAGATATAATTTGGTGTCGGGGTACAGAGGCCGGATTCGGCTTCAGGGCTGGGGCAGCAAAGTACACACAGGCCAGCACTGAAAATTTCTGCCTGCTGCAGTGAAACAGGTGGGTCCCAAGAAGCTGCTGCAAATGCCAAGAACCTCCAAGAAGCTGCCGCTGCCTTCATAGGCCGGCAACACTGAATCAAGGACTCAGAAACGGCCACACCAATGATCTCCACCGCCTAGAGCACAAAGCAAGTAATTCACAGGTTTGCCAGAAGACCCTGCAAGCCTTGAGTCTGCCATCTGTCCACACATCTGCCTAAACTGCCTCTGGAGTATAATGGCGTTTTTTTCTATCCACCTTCTAAATCTCACGTGAGTGACTCTCACTGGCAGACTCTAACTAGGAACTGCTTAGGGAAGGGGAGCCTGGGAAATAACGGTGCCCAGCTTCTCCTCTGTAAGACCTTAGATACAGACGGACGTGATTTTGAGCTAAAAACAGACATAACTCAGCACAACACAGTAGGTCATACTTGCTGAATAAATGAGCACATGAACTTGAACGTCCACCCCTGAATACTCTGAAGTGGCCACATCTTCATACAGCCTTTTAGAAACTAGTCAGACACATTCTAAGGTTCTGGTGGCTGAGAGACAGAAACTTATTTGCAGACTTTCTAAGAGAGGGACCTCAGCTGATTCCTAAAACTCAATGGTTCCCAAATTATGAAAAAGAAGAACCTGGAAGAAATGATGCTCTTTGCAAAATGCCATGCTCTGCCAACCCCCTTAAAATATCAGCACAGTGAACTCCACCAGATGAAGTACCAGTCATTTTACTAGGAGAAAAGTTCTATATGTAGACTGGGGACCCACATGTCCACAAAGAAACAAGCTGTCAAACCAAGCATGGTCAACTGTTTCAGAATTTTTCCATTAATGTTCATTTGCTGCTCGTTCATTTCTTTGGTTGTCTGCTAGTGCTTGCTACCAGAAAAGTGGTAGCAGGCATCAAAGTTTAAGAATGAGTTTTGCGAGAAATTTTGGAGAAAATGATCTTCTTAAAAATGGCAGGTTTTTATCCTTCTGCAAATTTTGAAAGGATTCCCGCTATTCCGGACTAACCCCAGACCACTCCAGCCTAGCGTTCCACTGGGCAGTTTGTTACCATGCAATGGATTTGGATCAACCACCTGAAAGAGTATTAAAGTGCTGGCCTAAAAAATTTTTTTAAATGCCAAGAAATGGTAATAACTTGCCACCCAATTACCCCAATAAACTGCTCCTACTAGAAACAACATTTAAAGGTGGGGATCGTTAAGGATTTTTCCAAGTCTCAGATTCCACGAACTGCGCATCTCTAGAAGTCCCATGCCAAAAAGTTCCTATAAGTGGCTCAAAATCATGGAAATGTGCTGAACTAAGTAGACAAATGTCACCAACCCTACACTAGAAACACAATGAGGGAAGAAAAAAAGGGTCTTCTACCAGAAAAGCAGAAAAAGCATAGATATTGAGAGCTGAGAGAGGGAGAGAGAGATAAAGAACATGTACACAAGCATGCAGTTCAAGGCCATGGCCTGGAGTTTAGACTTTGGACTTTGATCAGCTTCCTTGATTTAACTATCGGTTTTAAGGGAGAAATGAAGTAGAGCCCTCTCCTAAGAATCTGAAAACACACACAGGGGTGAGGAAGCCCTCCGGAAAATATGGGAATGGGACCTTGACTCTTCCCAATGTCAAATATATTTATTTTAAAACTTGTGTGATGGACTGTCTTGCTATAACCAAAACCAGATGATGAAAAGGACATCATGTGCCCTCAGAAAGGAAACTCTCCAGAGGACAGACTCTGGACTGTGTGACCCAGACCCAACAGGAGGGTCAAGTTCAGTGGAGTTACAGGCAAAGTATATGCAGTGGACACTGAAACCTGAACCACCTGTGATCCTGCCAGCCTGGTTCCATGGAAGATGTCTAGTCTTAGAATAAAATCTAAACTCCTTACCATGGCTGGCAAGATCCTAGGTGATTAGAACCACCAATCCAGGCTCCTAGCACATCCCTTCCTATTCTCTAAGCTCCAGCCACGCTGGATTTCTCAGTGTTGCTCAAATGCACTGAACTTATTCCAGCCTCAGAGGCTTAACACCTGCTACTTCCTCAATTCTTGCCCAGATCTTCTGAAACAGAGACCTTTCCTAACACCCCATGTAAAAGAATTTCCATCACCCTAGCCAGCCACTCTCTTTCCCATCTCTCGCCTTTATTTTCTTCAGAGCACTCACCACCATCTGAAATTAAAGTATGTACGTACTATCTGCCTCTACCACTAGGACATAAACTCCATGGAAATGAGGATCTTATCTTTCTCAGTGATGACATAAATGAGTTGAAGGTATGTACCAACAAAAGAGAGGACTCTCGGAGCCACACATGCCTCCTCAACTATTTGTTCATTTATTCTTTCATTCATTTGAAAAAAATCTGCCCTGTGCCAGGCACCATTCTAGGTGCTGGGAGTAAAGCAATGAATATAACCCCTGTCCTCCTGGAGCTGACATTCTAGTATGCAGAGATGGCCAGTAAATAAATATGACAGTGTCACATATACCATGAAGAAAAATAAGGCTGGGTATGAAAAATAGATGTTTAAGTTGGTATTTCATATGGGGTGTTCAGCAAAGACTTCTTTAGGGAAATGACACTTAAACCAGAGACCTAAAAGAAATGAGGAAGAGACTATGTGATACCAGACAAGAGTCAATATTGCTCCATGCAGAATAAATAGGAAGTGCAAAGACCCTGTGGTGGCAGTATGCTTGGTACCGTCAAGGAACATCAAGGGGCCAGGGTGGCTGAGGTAGGGTGCACAGAGGGGACAGAGATAGAAAATGATGCTGGATGATTAGTAGGGCCAGATCCACAGAGAGGAGCTGTGGAGGCTCATACTTAGGTCTTAGGGGAATCAAGCAAGCAAGTCCCTGGGAAGGTAGAACTTTGAGGTCTGGTCAATCTCAATCTCTCTGCGTCTTCCAGGATTTCAGCATGAACCTCATTACTCGATCACATGTCCACATTATGGCAAGCAGCTTTGAAGGCTGCAGCAGCTTTTTATCCTCCTGGAAAGAGGCAGCAAATAAGCAAGGAGGAGAAGTCCTCTGTACAAGGGTGGCAACCCTGAGGGACCACAGGGAAATCTGGGGAAGAAAACAGCTGCAGGTAATAGCCTCTGTGATTCAGCTATTAAAGGAATTAAGGCCCTACTGTGACCTTGTTTAGGGAATCTCAGATTACTGAGAATGGGTTACTTGTGAAACGTATGTCTGAATAGACCTGTATGTTCACTGTTGTGAGTGCCTATGTTAACACATGCTATGAAGCCTTACAGATATTCTCTGATGTCTCTCTCAGTGGGGACAAACGTGGAGTCACACCAAGTCCTTCATTTACATGGAGGAAACTAAGGCCCAGAGCACTGAAGTCACCTGGCTCAGTGTGCACGGTGTTTAGGAGTCCAGGTCTAGCTCTGCCTTTGACTTCCCCTGTCCCAGCTCCTTCAGGCCTCAGCCCTGGCCCCTGATCAACACACTCAGTCCACGCATAGGACACAGCCAGCCAAGGAAGAGAGAGACACGCAAGCGTAAGGGAGAACTCCTTGACCTGCCATGTCGGTGCCACTGAACCTAACAGGGGGCTGATTCAAGGCGAGCTTTTATTCCCTTGCTCTGCACCATGCTGCTACTTCCTTCCATGCTCTGAGGCTGTTCCAGAACTTGCTGGCAGCACGGAATCCCAGAGAACAGAGATCCCATCAGTAGGCAAAGCAGAAATGAATATTTGCTTGAATTCTTCTCTCCCAAATTTAACCTTCAAAGCAGAGTCCAGCCTACCTGGCCCAAATCATCTGTGTGGCGGAGGGGTGCTCTGTGTGCACGTGTGTGTGTGTGTGTGTGTGTGTGTGTGTGTATCTGTGCGTGCACACAGACCTGCTAGCATCTGATTTCCACTTAGCATCAGCCGGTCTTCTCTGATGGTTTTAATTCGGCCATGCCTGGATGAGATGATTGGCCTAAGTAACGTGATCCTGCTCTCCTCCCTCTTCTCACAAAGGTTTAGTCACCTTAAATCTGGCTATCTTCAAGGACATGCTTGAAACAGAGGGGATGCAACTCAAGGCTTGCTAACATCCCTCCCCTTCCTCACATGCCCTTTAAACATCTCTAAGCTTCAATGTTCCTTCCTCTTCATTTTTCACTCTCCTATCCATTGTCTCTCCTTTCATGGTGTATTAGTCAGGACATTCCAGAGAAACAGAACCAGTAGGAGATATATAGAAATATATAAACACACACACATATATACACACATATATATGTGTGAGTATTTCTCTCTCTCTACATATAGAAAACCGATACGATATATATAAATACATAAATACACATATGTATTTATATTTCTCTCTCTCTCTCTCTCCACACACACACACATACATACACACATATATATAGAAGAGAGAGATTTACTGTTAGGAATTGGCTCACGTGATTATGGAGGCCAAGAAGTCCCAGGTTCTGCTGTCTGCAAGGTGAAGACCTAGGAAAGACAGCGGAATAATTCAGTCCGAGTCTGAAGGCTTGAGAAGCAGGGTTGCGGATGATGTAACGCCCAGTCTGAGGCCAGAGGCCTGAGAAGCTGGATGGTGGGACGGGAGGAGAGTGGACAAGCAGCTGGTGTAAGTCACGGAGTCCGAAGGCCAGGAGCTCTCATGTCTGAGGGTAGGAGAAGATGGATGTTCCAGCTCAAGGAGAGAGAGAGAGAGAATTTGCCCTTCCTCCACCTTTTTGTTCTATTCAGGACCTCAATGTATTGGATGATGCCCACGCACATTGGTGAGGGCAGATCTTCTTTACTCAGTCTACCAGTTCAAATGCTAATATCCACCAGAAATTCCTTCACAGATGAACTCAGGAATAATGCTTTGCCAGCTGTCTGCGTATCCCTTAGGCCAGTCAGGTTGACACATAAAATTAACCATCACACACGGTTCCTCTGATCGCTCATTTACCACCAACTCCCAACTCTTTAACAGCTGCTCCGAACGCCCTCCTAACTTCAAATGCTAGAGCAGCATGCCTTAGGTATTAAAGGGAGCACATCCTGCCCACTCCCACCTCCCCACTCCCTTAAGAAAATCGTGCCTCTTCCTCCCACTTCCAGTTAGGAAGCTGCTGTACTGCTGTCAACACAATTTCCCAAGCTGGAAACGCTTCTCCCCTCACCTCTCTCATCAAATCGGTCACTGTGTGCTTTCAATTCTCTCTTACGTCTGCTCTTGCCTCTACCACTGCTCCCTTGACCTCAGCTCATCTCTGACTTCGACAACAGAATCCTAACCATCCTCTTGGCCACTCGTCAAACCCACCTGCAAGAGGCAGTAACTCACTGTTACTGACTCTCTTCACAAGAAGGAAGGAAACTCCCAACAGGAATCCAGTAAGGTGTGGGCGTGAATGCTGCTTGCGGAATAGGGCCTGCCAGAGTTTCTTCTTTGAAGATGACAATCAAATACTTAAGTGCTGATATGTTTGTTGAGAAAAGAAAATCAACCGTAACACCTTATAAGCACATGCTCCATGGAAGGGAAGGAGTGTCGGCACACTTTAGATCCTGAGAGATCTCTGGGGGAGTCCTCTGATTTTGATGACTTTCAAGCCACAAGACCTCTCTGAGCTTTGAACGTCCCATCTGTAAATTCAGATACTGATACTGCCCACTTGGCAGGGCTGTGGGAGGAAGCGTGACAGTGCGTGCAATGCACATCTCTGTCTGCCTGACAAGAGTGAATGACACGAGATTCCACCTTCTCTTCACACTGCCTAGTTAATTCCTCCTTATCCACACTCACGCTTCTCCTCAGCAATATCTGAGCGGAGCGCGAGAGACTGGACAACCTCACCAATGTGCTAACCTTGAGGGGATTTGAAGGTAAGCAGCCTTTTCTTCTGTGTCCCTAGCCTGGGTGTCAGGCAAATGCTCCCACTGGCTCGCTGACATATGTGGCCGCTGCAGACTAATTTCTTCTGACACGTTGCCTTGAATGCACAGTCACAGAGCATGTGCTGAAGTGCTAAACACCCCCGAACTGTGCACTTTTCAATCTGTGAAAGCTTTTCGGTGGGTCCAGGCTTTTTTTTCTCGACCTGAGGCATCACAATAGAGAAGCACATGGACACTCCGTTGCGGCAATCTGGCATCCTGCAAACGCTCCAGAGCAGCAGCAGTACCTGGGCGTCCCTCTCAGCGAGCCAGACCCCAGCCAACAGCTGCTCCTCTGTGGAAGCTGTGGCCGCATTAATGAGCTTGCAGACAAAGAGCTGACTGTGCGGTCAGTGGCTTGGGGTCTGCGTGCAGGCCGGGGGCGGAGCGCAAGCCACACTCGAAAACCCTAGTCCCTCATTTCCAAAAATTGGTTTGGGGTCCAAATGAGCTAATATGTTTCCCGAGACTTCGATCTCGAAAAGGCTGGATCACGCCTCTGCCGTCTTGAATAATCAGGAAAGCTAGCTCCCGGGTTATCTGGCACGGAGGGTTTATAGAGCGTTTTTACACTTCGAACCTTACCATAACCTTATGAAGGTATTATTTTACAGATGCGGAAATGGAGTCCTTGAATGGTTCAACAACATATACAAGTTCACGTGGCTAATAAAAGGCAGGGCAGTGCGTAAAGCAAGCTCTGTGTGGCTCCAATGTCATGACTTTCTGAAGAATCGTCACCAAACTTACTCTCAGCCCCTTCACTCATTGAGATGTCACTGCAACAGCTAAAAGGAAGCCTCTGGGGGCAGGAGCTTTCAAGGGAGCCAGCTTTTCTGTTAAGATTTTAAGTCCCTTATCCGCCAGCAAGTTAAGGGAAAATGCTAGGGCATCACAGACTTTTTCAAATTCTTACCATCACACCTAAAGGAAGTCACTCCTCTGACTTGCCTGTAGGGATGCTGTAGGAACAATGCATGAGGAAGACTCACGTAATACCCTACGCTACCAGCACGGGCGAGTAACCACTGAAAACAAAGTATACAACAGCTGTAGAAATCAAACCCCAAACGACTTCTTCTACCACTACTACTGCTGCTGCTGCTACCATCACTAAAGTACTAATACAAATAAAACAGCAATGACAGAAACACTCCTACTAACAGGTAGCATGTCCTTAGCCTCTGCCATGTGATAAAGCTTAGGGTTTACGTTCATTGCTGAATTCTCTCAATAATCCATCATGGAGGTATTTCTATCCTCTTTCTACAGATGAGGATTCTGAGGTCTAGAGAGGTCACAGAGCTTGTGCACAGCAAAATGAGGCTAGATGCTCAGGCCTCTTGACCCCAAGGCTGTGCTATCTCCACCGGCCCATGTCTGCCTTCTCCAAAGGACAGGCAGTCACCAGATGAGTGAACAGTGTCCAGGAGGTTAGGACACACCCGTAGCACAGTCTGGCCAAGGCTAGAAGAGACTAATAGGTACACAGCGGTTGCTTCCAATCATTCAATGGTAACCATGATTCCTAGGCATCCAGAATATGGGTTTTCATCACCCACATTTCACCTTCTGTCTGGTTGTCAAGAAATAACAGACAAAAGGATGGGTTCTAAAAGGAAGAGGAACCTGGCTTCAGGTGTGAGTTCAACTGAACCCTCTGACAAGTGTTTTAAAAGTACGTGTGTGTGCACACCCCGCAACATCTGTGTCACACGGGTGGAGGATGAGAGCAGAGAGCGGTGGGCTGATTACGTGTCCTTTTCTCCCTCCTGACAGCTAGGAAACTACAAGTGGATAGATTATAGTTGAAGATAAAAATAGGCATTATACTGCCACTTTCTCTTCCCAGCTTTTGAGTCGCTCCAGCTTGAAAGCATATTGTAGCATTTTATTGTAGTCTGGGCTCGTGTGGCTTCTCCTGTTTGTGATTCCTTTTTGGAAAACTAGAAACACTCCCTCTCCACGGAGAAATGAACTCAAGTGAGTGAGAGTGAAAGAGAGGCGGCTGTGTGTGTGTGTGTGTGTGTGTGTGTGTGTGTGTGTGTGTACCCTTGTGTCCCTCCCAGCGCCTCTAAGAGAAGCGAGAAGGCAGAGTGTGAATCTGAATAGAGCGGAAATTGGGAAATGACACAGCTGTTTTTGTTTAAATGTAACCATTTTTAGAATTTCAGGATGCACTAAGCTTCCAAACTAGGCAGCCCAGTCAACCTTAGCTGGGGATGGAGAGTGATGCAAATGCATCGGACTTACCATCCCAAGGTCTACAGGAGATCCTGGCACTGCAGGTCACTCGGTGCAATACACGTTTGGCGCCCTCTTTGGTTATTAAACAGAACTCTACAAGTAGTGGCATGTCAGGTCTCATCCCACACCCCTTCCATTTCCACCTGTCATCTCCATTCTTTCTCCTGAATTTTTATCTTGGGGTCACTTGAAACACAGCAAAGTACTTGAGTGTTTCTCAAAGAAGGTTCCCTGAACCACGGCACCCCCAGTCACTGGGGGTGTGCTTTATCATACCCATTCCCGCACCCACACAGGTCTACTGGATTTGAATCTGTCAGGAATATGAATTCTAACAAGCTCCCCCCCGCCCCCCCGCCGGGTTATTCTCACAAACACTACGCTTTTCAAATTCCTGGTAAAGTGGCAAAGAAAAAGGACTTTAGTGTTGCCCTTACCTAGTCTTAAGACAGGATCCGCCACTTTAAACCTGGGGAAAAAGAAAACAAGACACTCAGAGATGCTATTTATTCCCAAAGCGGACCCAGTTGACCTGGGTCAACTCACAGTTTCTCTAGGTTCTGTACATTTATCTGCAAAAGGGGAATGATAATGGTACCTAGTATACGGGGTTGTTGTGAGAATTGAGAAAACATATGTATTATTCTACGACAGTGGTTCTCAGCTGGGATTGGAGTGATTTCGTCCACCAGGGGAACGTTTTTGGTTGTCTCATGTGGGGTTTGGGGGTGGGGTACTATTATCATCTAGAATAACAAACAGGGATACTACTAGACATCCAATAAGCACAGGGCAGCCCCCAACGATAAAGAATTATCATCCCCAGATGTCAATGGTTGACATTTTGAAAAGCCCAGGCATGGAGCCCATCACATCACGCCTGGCTTTGAATCCGGTGTGCCACCAGTCCAGCTGTGCAAGATGGGGTAGGTTGCTCAGTTATTTGGAATTTTGATTCCTCCATCTGTAAAATAAGGATAAAAATACCTGCCTCACAAGGTCAGTGAGGATGCCATGAAGTAACATACAAAACATATCTGGTATATTTGCAGTAGAGTCCTTTCTCCTATTTCCTCATGCTGGCCTGACTTAAAAGGGACTGATTCCCACATTCATAAGAAGCAAGGAAGCCTGAGGCTTCCTCACCTTTAATTTGTCAAGTGAGGTGCTTTGTGAGTTGCCTCCAGGCAGGGCACAGATGGCCCGTCATCTGAGCGTGCATGCATGGCCAGGCCCTGTTACTGAGGTTAGGAATTACAGGGCCCCCTGCCGGGTCAAGGCTCCAGGACAGTCCCACAGACAGCCACAGGCTGCAATGCTTGCCCTGAATGCACTATTAATCCCATGATGCTATTTTAAAATAATGGAGAACCAGTTTATTGGGAAAGGACAGTACAAAACCTCAAAATAAATCCAGCTAACAAGATGAAGTTTCTGATCTGGAGAGAACAGAAACGCTGCCCTCTTTAACATTTAGGCCATTGGATCTAGAATGCCCCCGCAAATTACTCTCAACTACTCAATTATCTAGATGAATGGAAGACAGCAGAGGTATGCAACGATTTAGATTTTACATAGAATGCAAAGAGCCTCGAGGGTATGCAAGATTTAGACGTATACATCCGACCTGGCTGGTGTTTCTGGGTGCCCCACCCCAGATACTCTCACATCAAGCTTGCTCTACCGTCAGTGGGTAAGGGAGGCTTGGAATTTCACTACTCTGGAGGCAACTTTAACACACAACGATCACAAACATAGGACAGGGCTGGGTTGTTATATTGCTAACTTGCGTGAGCAGGAGAGAGAGACACAGAGACCCCACCCTAGCCGATTTCTCTGTAGGTCTCAAGGTCACTCAAGTCATCTTCATCCCCCCTCTTCCTCTTTCCAGCACAATCAATCCTAACCGATCCCTGGTCAATTGAACACACATTTTCCTGTCCACCTAAGGTGCTCAAAGCACCAAATGACCAAAGGCATGGTTCATGCCCTCCAGGAGTGGTAAAGATAAAGAAAAAAAGATCACTCCCCTCCCAGAAAATTAAGGGCTGCCGTGCCATGCCCTAAGATACAAACCAGAATCTGGCTTCTCACTCTGCTGCTTGAACCCAGTCACCCGTCTTCCTGCTGGGATGGGGTGGGAAGGGAGCAGCTGAAGGGCTCTGCGCTAGGATTTTTCCTCCAGATCGAGATGGAAACAAGCAAACACCACACAACTGGTACCACAGCATGGAGCCTGCGATCAAGTCAGCAGGCAGGTGCCGCCTTGCTCTCCTGCGTCGCCATCACGCACAGCTGCATCGGCTTGTACTTCTCATTCCGGTCAAACCAACTATAACTGCATCCTGCTCATCAGGAAGTCTTCTGCTAAGGAAAGTCTGACTGATGCCTGCAGAGCGCCAAGTCCAGAGAAGCTCTGGACCCCCAGACAGCGCTGGGCACGGGGGATTCGGCCCCCGGTCACTGATCCTGCCACACAAATGGAAAGCTGTGTCTGTATAAAAAGGCTCCTGCCTGGGGCTCCTTACTGTCATCTTCTACTCTCCATCTGCTCCTTAAGACAGCCCTTGAGGGATGGAAGTAGCATCTTCATTTTCTAGTGGAACAAACTGAGGCTCAGAGAACAGGAAAGGGCCTCTTTCCTCAAAGGCCTCATCAGCCATAAACTTCACTTTACATTGAAATATGTACAAGGGGTGAAGAAAGAATCTCATCTTGTTACTCTCTTGCTTAAAACCTTCTAAAAGCTTTCCCATGGCCTGAGGCAGTACTTCTCAACCCTGGCTACACATTGGCAATACCAGGAAATTGCAGAAATGCCTATGTCCTGGCCCCAACCCAGACCAAGTAAGCCAGAATCGATGAGGGTGGAATTCAGGCTCCGCATTGGAGGGTTTTCTCTTATTTAAAGCTGTTGAGGGATTCTCAAATGCAGTCAAGATGAAGCACTGCTGCCCTAAGGGATTCGTGTCAAGCTCCTTGACTTCCCTTGCCAGGTCTGTGCAGCCAGGCCCTCACTTATCTCTTTAGCCTCATCTCTTACCCCTCTCTCTCCCATCTCACCCTCAGTGCTTCATCCATCTGAGGCCAGCGTGGGCTTCCGCAGAGGATTACACATGCACACCTCTTTGCTTCAGTGCCCCACCATTTCCCTAGAATGCCCCTCCCTCTCTTCTTCACCTGACTAATTTCTATTTTTTCTTTGAGATTGAGCTCAGCACAGCCTCCTCCAGGAAGGAAGCTTTCCCTGACACCACCTGGTGATCCTCCCAGGCACTTTATGTGAGCAAACCCTATCACTCGAAGAGATCACGATTGATCTTTGCTTGTCTCCTCCCTCACTGTAGTGAGTGCCTCCACCAGGTCACATCCTACACACCTTCTCAGCCTCAGGACACAGCACCAGAGCACTTACAAAGTCTGCTGGCCTAGAAGAATTAAAAGCACAGACTCACAGACCTACTTGTGCACCTATGTTCATAACAGCATTATTCACAATAGCCAAAAGGGGGAAATGACCCAATTTCCATCAACAGATGAGTGAATAAACAGAACATGTCATGGAACATTATTCAGCCTTAAAGAGGGAGAACATTCTGACACATGCTCTAACATGGATGAACCTTAAAAACATTAATGCTAAGTGAAATAAGCCAGACACAAAAGAGCAAATATTATATGATTCTACTTATGTGAAGTACCTAGAATAGGCAAACTCAGAGAGAAAGTATAATAGAGGTTACCAGGGGCTGGGAAGAAGAGGGGAATGGGGAGTTACTGTTTAATGAATACAGAATTTCTATTTGGGATGACAAAAAAGTTCTGGAAATGCACAGTGGTGATGGTTGCACAACATCATGATTGTACTTCATGTCATGAAATTGTACATTTAAGAATGGCTGAGGGCTTCCCTGGTGGCACAGTGGTTGAGAGTCCGCCTGCTGATGCAGGGGACACGGGTTCGTGCCCCGGTCCAGGAAGATCCCACATGCCGCGGAGCGGCTGGGCCCGTGAGCCATGGCCGCTGAGCCTGCACGTCCGGAGCCTGTGCTCCGCAAAGGGAGAGGCCACAACAGTGAGAGGCCCGTGTACTGCAAAAAAAAAAAAAAAAAAAAGAATGGCTGAAATGGTAAGTTTATGTTATGTATACTTTACCACAATAAAAAAAGAATCACTCACAAAAAGTTTGTTCAATAAATAAATCACACTGCACTTAAAAGAGATCTAAAGCCCCACCCCTGGCCTCCTGGACCCTATGCGATCAGGCCTCAGCTTTCCACTCTGATCTTATTTCCCTCCAGCCCTTTCCCCATAATCATTCTACTCTGACCATACTGATCTCCTTTTTTATGCAAATACACCAGACTTGTTCCCTCAAGTTCATTGCAATTGCTTTCCATGACGACTCCATTTCAAATTGCTAAACCTACCCCCACCACTCAAATTACTCTCTGTATTAGTTAAAAATAATACCAACTGATGTAACAGATAAAACCCAGAACCTCCAGGGTTTAGAACAGTCCTAAACTGTATGTATCAGAATCATCTGGAGGGCTTGTTAAAACCCAGACAGCAGGGCCCACCCCTCCAAGTTTCTGATTCAGTATGTTTAGGGCAGAGCCCAAGGATTTGCATTTATATCATGATCCCAAGTGATGCTGATGCTATTGGTCAAAGCACCCTACTCTGAGAACCACAGGTTTAACAAAATTAAAGTTTATTTCTCACCCACGTAACTATAAAATGCAGGCATGCCTAGTAGGGCAGCTTTCCTCCATGCAGTGATCCCATCCTGTGGCTCCACTATTTTTAACAAAGGATGCCCAAGGTTGTCCTGGGAGTTGTCTCCACCCAAGCCAGCCAAAATGGAAAAGAGCCCAGAGGTCTGCAAGTAGGAAGCTTTTATGGGTCAGGGCTGGAAGTGGCACACATCACTTCTTCCCACATTTCAACAGCCAGAATTCAGTCAAATGGCCACAGCTGAACTGCAAGGAAATTTGGGAAATACAGTCTATCTTTGGGTCCATGTGGAAGAGTAAACGGGATTGGGGATCAGCTTATCCAGTGATCTCTTATGCTACCATATTTGTCTTCCTAGCCTTATCTCTACCTGATATTATATCACATATTTATTTCCTTACCTTTTCATTGCCTTCCAGCACTAGGATGTAAGCTTCACGCGGGCAGGTGCTCTGTCTTGTCCACCACCGTGTCTTCAGTACCTAGCACAGTGCTTGGCACAAAGAAGTCACCAATAATTATTTCTTGAAGTACTAAATGCATTTTTCACAGGATACTCTGTCTGATGATCTCCTGTTTACCTTTTCTGTGAGATGTTCCTGAAGCCACATTCCTTTTCTTGCTTATGTCGCTGGGCCCCTGCCATCACAGCAGGCCTATGTTTATGCCAACAGATAGGACCAGTTTTTCCAATAACACTAGGGACATTGTGATGCCCTCTCAACTGCTCTGTCCTAAGCATGGCGGTCATGCTATCTTCCATCCCCAATGTCCCTTTCTAGTTTATCCCAGTGGCTTTCTTTGTAAAGGAGAATAAAAAGCCCAAAGGATGTTCATTCCCAGCCAGGCTGAAGACCCATGAGCTGGTCTAGCACAAAACACACTCTAAACAGGGTAATGATAACTAAGACAAACAGCTACCCTGTGGAATTTGGACGAGAGGAGTTTGGAAAGTCATCAGCAAGAAATAAAAGAGTAAATATACAGAGTGAAGCCAGCCCACCGTGACAGTGAAGTGGGGAGAGTCCAGAGGGAAAGAGTAACTGTCTTGGATTCTCACAGTCTTCCTGTTTCATTTGCAGGATATCCTTAAAATAAACTCATTTTTTTAAGAGGGTCTAAATGAATCCCTGTTCCCCATTTGGTTATGAGCCTGACTAACTCAAGCCAGCACCTGTTGGCAAAATGGCCAACAGCTCAGTAAGGTGGCTCACTGAGTGGCTGTCACGTTCACATGCCACTTAAATAGCTCAACAAAGTGACCTGCCCCACCCAGAGATGGCATCTCAGACTGTAACTCTAAACAAGTTCAGGCCTCCTCTCCTCACACTAAGAACACTGCAGCAGTTTCTTCACCCCCCCGCTTGGCTCTTCTGCACCAGGCCACCAGATCCATCTTTCAAAAAGCACCACTTTCATGCTGTCACTTTCCTGCTCCAAACCCTCCACGGACTACAGAACTGATACTTAATTTGCATGCCTGTGATAGAAATTCTCACAGGGGCTGCATGTCCATTGTCTCACTTAATCCTCACAACCACCATGCAATTAGGACCTACCATCTTTATTTTGCAGCTCTGGTGACTGGGTCGTGTAAAGATTAAATAAATTACCCACCAACCTGAAGCTAAGAACCAGCAGAGTCAAAGGAGAACCCCAGGTGTGCCTGTTCCTAAAGTCTCTCCTGTTTACACTACACATTCATTCATTCATTCACTCATTCATTCAAACATATATGTTGAGTGTCAACCATGTGCCAAGAATTGTGCTAGGTACAAGGATGACAATGGATCATTCGCGGGAAGACAACTTTAAGAGTACTATGAGCAGAGTTCCCTGTGCTATACAGTAAGGAACTCTGTTCGATGTTCTGTAATAACCTAAATGGGAAAAGAATTTGAAAATGAATAGATACATGTATATGTATAACTGAATTACTCTGCTGTACACTTGAAACTAACACAACATTTTAATCAACTATACTCCAATGTAAATTTAAAAAAAAATTTTTTTAAAAAAGAACCTTCTTCATAGCACAGGGAACTCTACTCAATACTCTGTAATGACCTATATGAGGACAGAATCTAAAAAAGAGTGGATATATGTATAGGTATAACTGATTCACTTTGCTGTACAGCAGAAACTAACACAACATTGTAAATCAACTATACTCCAATAAAAATTAATTTAAAAAATATCAAAAAAAAAGACTGCTATGAGACAATGAAGCATGTTCCATATTGGATGGGGAACATGGATGCTTAGAAAGTGGGCGGCAGGAGCTCCACACCCAGCCTCACTGGTCAGGGAAGCCTTCCCTGAGGCAGTGTCACTTGAGTTGAGACCTGAAGGATGAACAGGAGTTAACAACCTGCTTTTCTTTAGGGAAAGTTATCCTGTGGCAAAGGGGCTGCCTAGTGCCTCATCTCTCACTGTGACTCTCCCAAACTGATGGGCTGCCAGGGAAGAGGGGAGAAGGAGGATGGAAGGGATAAAAAGAGAAACCAGAAAACCCTACTGTCAAATGATATTATCAAATATATTTTGTATTTTAACAACTCCTAACCTTTGGGTTTACAACAGTCCCTGTGTAATTTGAAACTAAAATCTATTTCCTCACCCAGCAGCATCTCTTCCCCTCACCGCCCCCTGCCCCACAGAGATGCACCACTCTCACTGCTGGTCCATTGGCAGTGCTAATTATGTTCTCCATAACACATTCCTGATTGCATAGAATTAAATAAACGTGTGGAGGTGACAGAACAAAACGAAATCTATGACTTACTTGACAGACTGATCAGTTTGTTGGGCACAGGGTGAAAACAGCAAATGTTACACATGCAGATTAGGATAAAAGGCCCAATAAAGTCACATGTTTTTAAAGATAAATACAATCAAACTGAAATAATTTTTGCAGTTTCTTCTATTATAAATGTGATCTGAACACACTGTCTTCCTGTTTTTCAGCCTTTCACAGGCTTCTGATTTACCTTCTATTTAAGATTCCACTAAATTAATAGAGAAAACTATTTCGATAGACTATTCAATTTCGCATTTGCAATTTGAAGGTTGCTTCACAATCATAACTTCTACAATAGAGTGAAAGTAGAAGGTAGAAACACTTTTACTCTGTAAGAGCTTTACCAAGTAGGGAAGGGACAAAGATGAAAAAACAAATTCTTTATAAGGAGCCGAAATAGAAAATCTAGGTGAATAAGCCAGACGATAAACCCAAACTGAATTAGTTGAATTTCATAAAGGAATAAATAGTTGTGACAATGGGATGTCCCCAAACCAGAAAACCTAACTTGTGGTTGGGTGATGACCCCCTTAAAAAGTGAAAGTCTTTGTTAACTATAGACATATGCATGTACACTGTAGCTAGGTGTTCACCAAACCTTACTTCCTTTCTTCCTGGCACCACCTTCCCTCCTCCCATTCCCAGCCCCCGCCCTGCAACTGATCAAGTGCAGAACTGAAACTGGGTTCTGGCCAATAATGAATGTGAATGGCATTCCTACGGGAGTCTGGGACCAGGAATGACTGTGATGAGCACAGTCATCCCAACCCTGCACACACATCTGCTCTGACCCACGTTAGACTAAATGTGAGGGAGCAAATGCACGAAGGGACTGAGCTTTGGTGTGTTTTTACAGCAGTGGACCAACCTTAAGTGATACCCACCAGGGGGAGAAAGGAAACAGGGTCCTCCTGAGTAGACTATGATTTTATAGGCCATGAGTGGATGAGCTACAGATGTCCTAAATGGTTTCACTAGACACTGATAATGTCCTTCATGTATCAGTGTCTACAGAATAAAGTCCCAGACCCCTAATATCGGCACCTCACTCACCATGGCGTCATTCCTGCCTACCTCCTTAACTTCAGCTTCAACCGCCCGCCATCTATCCTCTGTTAGAACCATCCTGCCTCACACGGGTATCTGGAACAACCTCCAGCTGTACGCCTTTATGCATAATCTCCCGTCTTAAGGCCTGCCCTTCCCCTTTTATCTGCCTCCAAAATCCATAATCATCCTTTCAAGTGAAGTCTGAAACCTGGTCTCCCTAGGAAACGTGCTTCTTAAGCTGGGATACAGTAAGCCTTGATCAATGTTGCTCAATACTGTTACACGTGGGGGAGTCCAGGTGTGCTCTGGAGCAGCGAAGGGGAGATGGGGAGAAAACGTGCTCAAACAATGGACGTTGCCCCCCGCACAGTTTTAGTCAAGAAGGCCCAGGGGTTCAACCCTGGTAAGTTACTGGTTCCTTGCCATGCGACACTCAGTCTCTCCTTTGCTCAACGCAGCCACCAGGAGGGGAACGGCGTGGGAAGATAGGAGTAATTTTCATCTTTATTCTCATTTGCCTTTGTCCATTTTCTCACCGCCCCCTTCCTTTCATTTGTATTTTGTCTTAGCTGCCAATTTGGGGCTTAATTGGTAGAATACAGAGAAGCTGAAGTAAAACAAAGCTCAGTAGAATATAAAGAGAAGAGGAACAAAAAAAAAAAAGGGGGGAAGGCATGAATGGCAGCCTCGATTCTAACCATAATCAGAGAAGCAGGTTGGTGTGGCACCGGAACATACATGACCTCCCAGTGCAGGAAACTCACGGTTCATTTACTGCTCCATTTTCTCACAGCACAGATAATTTACCTGTGTGATGATTGCATCCTGCCCCCGGGCTCTCAGCAACTCTTCCCTACCTACCGTTGTATCTTGAATTTGGGAAATGTGTCTGCATTCAGACAAAATGCTGAAGATAACTTGGGAGGCAAGGAAATCTCATTTCCCCTTCAACGCAGTGGCAGACTTGGGTTCAATCTATGAAAGTCAATTGGTAGATCTGTGCAAGTCTTCTAATTAGAGATATTCAGATAGCGGGCACAGGTTCCATTTGTATTCCAGGTTTAAAAAAAAAAAACAAATCAATGTCCACACACAGGAAAAACACTGAGCACTTATTCTGAAGCCACAAATTGCAGTAGGGCCCTGCACAGAAAACCAGAGGGGCTGTAAGTCAGTGCAAAACTACCACCTCATGAAGAAGAATGATTAGAAGGAATGGGCAGAACTTTCACCTCCAGGTCACAAGCTCAAAATGCAGCCCAGCCCTGCCTGTATGATGTTTATAAACCACTGACAGTCCATGTGAAAAGAGCTGGCTCAAAGACTATATTTTTACCAGAAATGATTGTTCAGCTGAGAGGCTGAAAAACAGTAGGATCCCCCAAATGAACTCACCTACTCAGCTCCTAAAGGTGTATTCCAGCTGGCACGGCAGAGTCAAATTGCACACTGCATAAAGTTCATTTCCAGAGTTTCCTGAGCCAGCTCTGTGGCAGCGGACCCTGGAAAGGTGAGACTTCCAGACGGGAATTCAGTTCACAGTGCTCGGCTCACCTCTGGACTTTCAGTCACGGAGTCAGAAATAGGGAACAGAAAACACAAAGGCAAGGCTTAATCTCCTTCCTCTGGGCTCCCAGGGCTCAAATTCCTCTGGAGTACCAAGTCTAACTAGCACCTACAAACTAGATCTAAAGGTGAAGGATGATCGAATAATTTTTAAGCTTTGTTTAAATAAGAAACTAATATTTATTAAACCATAACCATGTGACAGGCACTCTCTGAAGTGCTTTCCTAGACTTTATTCATTCTACAAACATTTAATTCAGAGCCAGTAAGCAAAAGAATAAAAATTGGGATTCATGGATGAGGGAATAGACTCCTTGATGCAAAGGAATCCGCAGGCATCTTTACTCCTAAAGGTTATGTGGCAATTTTTACCTCTGTCTCACTCCAAAGAGCATTCTAGGAAACTGAGAGTTAGGTGGTATCACCATCACTATCATCCCCTTTTTACAGAGTGGAGAGTAGGCCAAAAGAATAGAAGTACAATGCCCAAGATCACACAGCTAGAAAGTGGAAGAGCCCGTAACTCAACACAGACATCGAGCCACTGCCTTCTGCTTTATAACATGCCACCTCTTACTATGGTTCAGAAATGCTTTCTCCTAGCCCAGGTTTACCCAGGAGCCAGGCTACACCAAAATGGAGATAGGAGGATACCTGGTACTGTTCTAAAAACCAGAGTAAAAGAAAAAATAGCCTCTTTTTTTCCCTTCAGTATGACAACCTGAATTACCCAAACAGGGCAGCGCTAGCTCTGGGAATACCAAGTCCTCTTGCCCTAAGACTTAGTTTTCATGTGGGATTAAAAATAATTAGCAGGGCTTCCCTGGTGGCACAGTGGTTGAGAGTCCGCCTGCCGATGCAGGGGACGCGGGTTCGTGCCCCGGTCCGGGAAGATCCCACATGCCGTGGAGCGGCTGGGCCTGTGAGCCATGGCCGCTGAGCCTGCGCGTCCGGAGCCTGTGCTCTGCAACAGAAGAGGCCACAGCGGTGAGAGGCCCGCGTATCACAAAAAAAAAAGAAAAAAAATAATTAGCAAACATTTCACAATATACAAAGCATAATCAGAACACTGCAATCTTGCCATGTGAGTGGCCAAGAAGAAATGTCCTTTCCTTTTGAGAAAAGTCCAAGGAAGAGAAGCTGTGTGGCAGGGTGGAGAGGGCCTAGCAGCTGCATCAAGCAGATCTCAGATTGAATCCTGAATCCACCGCCCCTGGCTGGTTCCCCAAGTCTGGGCATATTAACAACAGTGTGCACAAGTGTGGATGGGTGGTGATAAAGCCCACTTTGCGAGATTGTTGACCAAATGCCTGTAATGCACTGAGAAGCATCCCAGGACATGGGGAGAACTCAGTAACTGGATACCATGATCTTTTTGCTAGTTACTGGTCCTAAGCCTCTGGGAATTGCTATGCAGCAGAAGAGCAATTTTACAGCATGTTCCACGGAATTCCCTATTCTAACTACCCAGAAGCAGCATAGTGCTCATCTCTTGAGGCACACACACCCCTGTTGCCTCTGAGCATTCACTCAGAGTACATTTCCAGGGCCAACCATAAAGGCTAAAATACCCTCAGAAGTCACAGAGACGTTGTTTTTTATAGAGTGTGATTCCCTGACCCAAATCAGTCTTTTTGCCTTTGAATCAGTTTATGCTACCAGTTATTTAGCAGATTGATTGCTGCTATGGCAACTGCACATCCCTCCGCACAGACACAGGCAGAAGTCCTTGATACAATCCTGGCTTAGTCTCTCTGGCTGCATTCAGTCCATGCCAAAAATTAGAGAATATTGGGAAAATTAACTGCCTTCTGCACTATAGGCACTGGGGCTGCATTGTGGTGCAAAGAACAAATGAAGCCTGATGTGTGTCCTTCTTGCCCAGCAGCCCACAAGGAGGGAGAACTAGAGTCCCCAGCCGGGCTCTGGCCACACTGCTCACCTTTGGTTTCCACAGTTTCTGCCAAGTATCAATGCAAGATGTACCCAGAGACTGCAAAGGCCATTTGGCAGTGCTGTGGCCTCTCAAGCAAGCTTTGCACTTACGGTAGGAAAAGAACTCGCTTCTCCTTGTGTCATAAAGAGCTGTATACAGATTCTAAGTACCACTTCCTAGCTGCATGATCCTGGCAAATCCCTTAAACCCTAAAACCTCAGTTTCCTCATCTATGACAAGAAATTAAGAATAGTCTCTCGGGCTTCCCTGGTGGCGCAGTGGTTGAGAGTCCGCCTGCCGATGCAGGGGACACAGGTTCGTGCCCCGGTCCGGGAGGATCCCACATGCCACGGAGCGGCTGGGCCCGTGAGCCATGGCTGCTGGACCTGCACGTCCGGAGCCTGTGCTCTGCAACGGGAGAGGCCACAACAGTGAGAGGCCTGCGTACCACAAAAAAAAGAAAAAAAAAAAAAAAAAAAAAAGAATAGTCTCTCTTCCCCCCCTGGCTGTTACCAATATGGTATGAAACCACAACGCTGGCACCAGATGGACTCTCATAGCCCTCAGTTCATTCTTCCTTCTTATCTTCCCTCTTTGGTTTTCTTTAATTTTTTTTAATCTGTTCTGCCTGATGAGCAAGAGAGATGGTTAGGCTCATTAGGAGCTGGTTGTACGCAGTCCTCTAAACATTTCTGATTGGAAAGCTTGAGCCTCTAGTTCCGCTAAGTGTGTCAAATTTTCTTTACGATATAGATCAGTGTTTTAGGCTAGTTCCACCTCCAAAGGACAGGCTGGTTCCTCCAAGCGAGGTTTGCTCTGTCCTGTTCTGTCACTTCCAGTGTCTCCCCTCATCCACCAGATCAACCTTCTTTAAAAATGGCAATCTGTCAGCATGAATGAAGCTGGAAAGCTAGAGTGTAAATATAGAACGGTACCCTTCCCTAAAAGAGCCCCTCATCTCACAGATTGTGAGAGTGGCTGAGGCTGCGATCTCTGTTTGCTGAGGAGCCCATGTTATTAGCAGCCATGCTATTTCTGTATCTGGAGGTGCCTGGAGCACTTACAGAAATTCTTTTAACCCATATGTTGTTTTTATGTTTTAACACTCTGTATGTATATGTAATTTGCATAAATACAAAAATAAATAGCTGTCCGGTGTTTCTCTGAAGGTTGTAAACTCCAAAGAAAGAGGTAGCAATCTTCCCATATATTGGCCTTAATGACACAGCCCTTGATACGCAGCGATCAGTAATGTGGCCCAAATTGACTTTGAGATTTAATACTTAATAATTGGTGATGCGAATATTCTCACTTTATGTCCTTTCTATCAGCAAGGATGAGAAAGAATGGTGCAATCACATGTAAGACCAGAAGCATCACCACATCATAAACCAATACCACTTTCATCAGCTCCCTCTGAAGATCCCAGGATTCAGGGCCAGTTTGTGGTTAAAACAGTTCATATAAAGCTTTGCTTTGTTCACAGGGTATAAGCAGAGACAACTGGTGTCCTGGGACAACAACATAAAGTCAGAGAGACCTGGGTTCTGGATTCTAAGCCTTTCTAAGTCTCAGGTTCATCTTTTTTAGAATTGATAACATGTGTATTATCTACCCGGCAAGGCTAAGGGTGCAAACTCTGCAGTTAAGAGTATCTGGGTTGGACTCCTGAGCCGACCTCTGAGAGCCAAGTGACCCTGAACAAAGTGTCTTTACCTCTCTACACTCCAGGCTCCTCGTCGGAGGATTGGAGGTGATCACAGTCCTACCTCACAGAGCTACTGTGAAGGTGAATTCCGACGACCTACGTAAAGTGCTTAGCGCAGGCCTGACGCACGGGAGAGCTCAATAAATGTAGCTCACAGGAGTCACCGCAGGAGGAGTGAATGACATACAGCCATAAGAAGCCTGGCTCTTAGTAGGTTTTTTAAAAAATGGAAACTTCAAACAACTGAAAATTGTGCCGTCAAGAACATTCCCCAGATACCACTGCAAACCTCTTTAGAATCAAAAAGTTGGATAGGCTCCCATTATGATAAGAAAGGAACCCTCTTATAAATCCATCTTCTCACTGAAATTGTTTCAGCATTCAGAGCAGGAAGGGGAGAGCAGGGCCTGGCCTGTGTGCAGCCTCTCTGTTCAGAAATGATCCTGTCGGATCACACAAACCCGGGGCTTTCTGCACACTCCTCAGCCCCGGGAAGGCATGATCACTGGCTCCCACCAAGGATGGGGAAGAGAGGAAACAAAAGGCCAATTTTTAAATGAATCGGTGTAACAGGACAGTGGCCCCTAACTCCTCCTCTCAAACCCCATCAACTGACAAGTTGACCAACCACCCCCTGAGAGCAATGGGGAAGTTTACTTTAACAAAGGGGTCATTTCTGAGGCCAGTAAGGCAGTTCCAAGAGGTAAGGCAATAAATAAAAGAATGATTTTCATAGACACCTAACATAGATCAGATTGCTGGTCATGCTTTTTGTTTTGTTTTGTTTCTTCAAAGATACACCCACACACCTTTGGCAGTGTAATCCTCAAATGACTAGATGTTACTTCTAAGCTGCAAGACCTCAGGCGCTACCTGTCCTCACCCACACCCAACTGTCTACCATCTTCGCCACCAAACATACCCCTGAAGACAAAAATGGCCCTTCAGTCCCTGAGTCATTTAAACTGAGAAACCAGTTGAAGTGCTATTCCCAAAATAAAACAGAAACATGGCCACTGGCATGAAATATTTACAGCTGTGAGATGAAAAAAAAAAAAAAAAGCGTCCCTTGACCTGGTAGGCAGGGGAATGATGCAGTTACACAAACAGGAGAGAAGCGCTTTACCCCAACACTGTTCTCTCTTCTGGAATGCCAACGTGCAGCTGTCACGTAAGCTAGACCCAGGAGTTGTCTTCAGCTGCTTCCTTCCCTCCCCACTATATCCAATCACTGACTTGGTTCCATCTAGTCCATGACTAGACTCCATCTCAGGTGTCTGTGCCCTGCTTGCCTATGGGATGCCCTCCACAGTTCAGTGCCTCGTGTCTCACCGCCGACTGACACAGCCACCTCCCTCACTGGTCTTCCTCCATCCTCCATCTCCCTTTCTGCAATGGCTTCTCACGCTGCAACAGAGTCGCTTCAGAGGTCCTTCAAGATCAAGCCCCTACCTACATCTCCAGTTGTATCCTTTGCCCAGCCTCGAACCCCCTCACAGCCCACCATGCCCTATTCCTCCTGAAACACGTCGTATGTGTGTGTACTTTCATGCTGTGGGGCACGCTTTTCTCTCTGCACGGTTATCTCAGTCCTGACACACCCTCCTCCTCACCCTTCAATGCTCAGCTTTTCTTTTCTTTATCATTTCTGGACTCCCCCAGTTAGGTTAGTGGCTCCCTACACTGTGCTCACTTTGCCCGTTTATGCACTTTCATTATAGCACGTTTCAGACTGTGTGGCAATCGTTTATACATCCACTCCTGTTCTTTGTTCTTTATGTGATGGTCAGTCAGGAGAGGCTCAGGAAAACTAAGGTGATTATACTTACAAGACCCAGAAACAGGAGGCACCATGTGCTGCACAGGGTCTCAGGCGGGAGCACTGGGTGTCAGTCAGGAGGCAGAAGACAGGAGGAAGGAAAAGTCTAGAACAGAGTCTTAACTGGGGGTTTCCTCAAGAAAGGCAAGGCAGGGAAAACATTTTAGGATTGGCTACTTTGAACAGTATCTTCAGGCTTTAAGCTATACGGCAGTCCTTAGCTGTCTGGTAGGGAGCTCTGGGATGATTAGGGTAGGAGAATATTGCATCCTGGGTGTCCAGGTCAGATGGAGGAGGTATGGCTCTGGATTGGTTAGCCTGCTTTATCAAAGGCATGTTCCCGGCTGAGCCCTTTGCTATCTCTAAGAATTGGCTAGTCCCTGAAGGGCCAGTCTCTCTCCAGCCAGAAGGGCTTTTAAGATGTCAAAACATCATAATATATAGAAAATTAAAAATATAAACAGTACAACTCCCAACCCCCAAACTAAAACCTGGGCTCTTCCCTACTAAATGCTAGGCACTGGGCTTCTAGCAGGGTGTCTAGAAGGGCTTGTATTCTACTGATACACTGATACGTACTAGTTTACTGGTTTTCTACAGCTGGTTCTTTCTTTCTTTTTTTCTCTTTTGAGGTACACGGGCCTCTCACCGTTGTGGCCTCTCCCGTTGCAGAGCACAGGCTCCGGACGCGCAGGCTCAGCGGCCATGGCTCACGGGCCCAGCCGCTCCGCGGCATGTGGGATCTTCCCGGACCGGGGCACGAACCCGTGTCCCCTGCATCGGCAGGCAGACTCTCAACCACTGCGCCACCAGGGAAGCCCCAAGCTGGTTCTTTCTGATTAGTCAATGCCCTTCCCATACTGGTTAGTAAATATTTTGAATATCATCCCAGATTACAACTGCCTTATATCTGTTATCACAGCCTTGTGAGGCATGTACTATTGTCCACATTTTAGAAATCCACAAACTAGTCTCAGAGATGTTAAATAACATGCCCAAATCACAGAATACTAGTAAATAGCAGAGCCAGAATGGGACGCTACATTCACCCATGCCGGAACCCATGTTCTTTCCTCTCCATCACATCACCTCTTTGCTTTTTTGTTGTTTCTTCTAGATTCAGGCATCCAGAACAGTGCACAGCATCCAGTAGGCCTTCATTAAACGATTTAATGAATTAAGGTATAAGTAGCAGGGAAATCAAATATTTCTTTGATTTCTTTGAAAATCAAACTTTTCCCACAGCTGATCTACTCAATGGAACAAAAAGGTGGGAGGTCCATACCTCCATTTTAACCAAAAGACATCTCACAGTAAGAACTGCTTACTTCATCAAAATGCAATATATTCTTACCAATAGGAGCACTTTCATGACAATAGCTACTTCTAGAGCGCCTGCAGTGGAGTGTGCCCTGTGCTAAGTCTTGTGTTCATTATCTCATTTCATTTTCCTACTAACTCTGCAAGTCAGAAACTGTATCTTTATCCTCATTTTCCATAAGGAACCAGAGGCTCAGAAAAGGTATGTAACATGACTAAGGGTTCAGAGCTGGTAAATGGCAGAGCAGGGATCAAAAAAGCAAGGTGAGACTCTCCAAAATACCTGCCCTTTCCACTCTACCACACAACCGATTTCTCTCACACCCATGTATCATTTGTGGGATGAGTGTATAGGGCAGGAAATGGGACTTCTTACTACCTGGAGGTCTCCAAGACAAAAAGGTGCTACAGCACCACTAAGTAGCCTTGTCGGTAATGGATTACTGTGGCTTCCGTCTTCCGGGCCCAATGGGAGGCTTGGTCATGGGCTCAGGACACATCTCCTGCTGGAATCTTATTAGTGCTTCCTCTGCACAGATAAGAACTGTTGTATTGTGTTAAATTGACTGACACAAACAACCATGCTTTATCCAGAAATAGAAAATGCAATTTTCTTTGGCAGAATAGAACACAGGAAGTGGTGGGGTTGAAATGTCATGCACGGATCAAAGGTTTGGCAGAGGAGAATGGTTAAAGTCAATCCCCTACAGGGGGAAGAAAACAAAGGTCTACAGTAGTCTATAGCAATTATTCACCCAAAGTCACACTATAGAATTGGGAGCCACTGCTACTTAAAACTCTTTAAAAAAAGGAAAGAAAGAACATTCCCCCGCCCCATAATGTTAATGTTTTATCTACATGAATCATTTGGAAAGATCATAGATACACTGCTGAAAATAAAAGAGAGAACACCATCGACATATTCTCATCTCTAGTGGTAGGAAATGACCTTTTCATATAAGAATAAAGTAGAGAGAAGCCAAAACTGCTCCCTCAACACAAACCGCCACGAGCATATTACTACTCTGACATGTATGCCAGAGGAAACTAGAACTGAAGTTAAAAATGAAGGGTTATCCATCACTCATATCCTCTGGTCAGTAACCTTCTCTTCAAGTGTAATGTCCACTCACATTGCTACAGTTTCACAAATCTCAAATCACTGTATGACTTTTCTGGGATTATTTTGGGGTTTGTTCGTTTGTTTTTTCTGCAGCAAGGTTTTCCTATTACTTTCTACCTAAGATTATAAATCTTCCAGTTCCTACAACTGATGTTTTGTCCCAATCCCCATATTGTTTTTAATTCTGTGGCACTCTCCATTCAGACCAAGGGGAAATTGTTAACAGGAAACATAAAACAAAGCAGAATACTGGCTTTTAGGGTCAAATACAAAGATATGGAATAAAACAGAAAGATTTAACAAACATAGTTCATCAAGGAACAGTCAAGAAAGTACGAAAGAACAAATGCTCTGTCTCTGAGAAGTGACCCTGCATTCTGTCTGCCTGGCCAAGTCCAAGGAAAGACCAGATGGTTTATGGAGACCCTGTTTCCTATTCAACTGAAGACAGAAGAAAGTATGTACATCATAGCAAAGCAGATGAGAATTAGATATTGGCCTTTCATTTATCGATTTGCTTGTTGGTTTGGTTGGTTTATGTAACACAAGATAGAAAATAGAAGTATTAAGTACAAACAGTGAGGAAATCATTTAAAAGCAAAGATATATGTGGCATGGTTTAGCCTTGATTAGATGTGGAAGCAGAAGGATTAGGGTAAGAAAATAAATTGGGTCTAAGTTTCACAGAGTCAAATAGGCCCTCCTCCCTGATAACCTACATATAGTATGATTTTAATAGTGATTTCCAACATCTAAAGCCTTTTCTTTGCTGGGTGTCCTCCGAAAAGTCACTTCTATTAAATATAGATTTGGTTTCTAAGTCACTTCCAGCTCATGTTCTCAATTCCTTTTCATCTTGAACAAGTCATACCACACCTTCTGAGTATTAACTGTCCCCAGGAGCCCATGTCCCTGACTTAATATGTTGTGAAATGAGAGAAAAGGACTATAAGGTGTCCTGACTTCTCAGAAAAATTAGTCTATAAAAATTGTAAGAGTTTTAATACGGATAAAAGAATTTTACCATTTAAGTGGGATGAATCTTAGAGAATTTGAGTTTGCTTTTGGGAGGAAAATGCTACAAAGATGATACTGATAAGAAAAGAGCATAGCTGCATTTCCTTGAGCAAGTCGCTATATTCTCCTGCGGTCTCAATTTGCTCATGGAGGGGTAAGATAGAGGGGTTCCCAAAGTTAACAGAAGGAAAGAAATCATAAAGATCAGATCAGAAATAAATGAAAAAGAAATGAAGGAAACAACAGCAAAGATCAATAAAACTAAAAGCTGGTTATTTCAGAAGATAAACAAAATTGATAAACCATTAGCCAGACTCATCAACAAAAAAAGGGAGGAGACTCAAATCAACAGAATTAGAAATGAAAAAGGAGAAGTAACAACTGACACCACAGAAATACAAAGGATCATGAAAGATTACTACAAGCAACTCTATGCCAATAAAATGGACAACCTGGAAGAAATGGACAAATTCGAAGAAAAGCACAACCTTCCGAGACTGAACCAGGAACAAACAGAAAATATACACAGACCAATCACAACCACTGAAATCGAAACTGTGATTAAAAATCTTCCAACAAACAAAAGCCCAGGATCAGATGGGTTCACAGGCGAATTCTATCAAACATTTAGAGAAGAGCTAACACCTATCCTTCTCAAACTCTTCCAAAATATAGCAGAGGGAGGAACTCCCAAACTCATTCTACAAGGCCACCATCACCCTGATACCAAAACCAGACAAACATGTCACAAAGAAAGAAAACTACAGGCCAAAATCACTGATGAACACAGATGCAAAAATCCTCAACAAAATACTAGCAAACAGAATCCAACAGTACATTAAAAGGATCATATACCATAATCAAGTGGGGTTTATCCCAGGAATGCAAGGATTCTTCAATATATGCAAATCAATCCATGTGATACACCATATTAACAAATTGAAAGAGAAAAACCATATGATCATCTCAATAGATGCAGAAAAAGCTTTTGACAAAATTCTACACCCATTTATGCTTAAAAACTCTCCAGAAAGTAGGCATAGAGGGAACTTACCTCAACATAATAAAGGCCATATATGACAAACACACAGCCAACATCATTCTCAATGTGAAAAACCGAAACCATTTACACTAAGAACAGGAACAAGACAAGCTTGCCCACTCCCACCACAATTTTTTTTTTTTTGCAGTACACGGTCCTCTCACTGTTGTGGGCTCTCCCATTGCGGAGCACAGGCTCCAGACGCACAGGCTCAATGGCCATGGCTCATGGGCCCAGCTTCTCCGCGGCATGTGGGATCCTCCCAGACCGGGGCACGAACCTGCGTCCCCTGCATCGGCAGGTGGACTCTCAACCACTGCGCCACCAGGGAAGCCCCTCTCACCACTCTTATTCAACATGGTTTTGGAAGTTTTAGCCACAGCAATCGGAGAAGAAAAGGAAATAAAAGGAATCCAAATCGGAAAAGAAGTAAAGCTGTCACTGTTTGCAGATGACATGATACTACACATAGAGAATCCTAAAGATGCTACCAGAAAACTACTAGAGCTAGTCAATGAATGTGGTAAAGTAGCAGGATACAAAATTAATGCACAGAAATCTCTTGTATTCCTATACACTAACGAAAAATATGAAAGAGGAATTAAGAAAACACTCCCATTTGCCACTGCAACAACAAGAATAAAATACCTAGGAATAAACCTACCTAAAGAGACAAAAGACCTGTATGTAGAAAACTATAAGACCCTGATGAAAGAAATTAAAGATGATACAAACAGATGGAGAAATATACCATGTTCTTGGACTGGAAGAATCAACATTGTGAAAATGACTATACTACCCAAAGCAATCTGCAGATTCAGTGCAATCCCTATCAAACTACCAATGGCATTTTTCACAGAACTAGAGCAAAAAATTTCACAATTTGTATGGAAACACAAAAGACCTCAAAGCAATCTTGAGAAAGAAAAATGGAGCTAGAGGAATCAGGCTCCCTGACTTCAGACTATACTACAAAGCTACAGTAATCAAGACAGTATGGTACTGGCACAAAAAACAGAAATATAGATCAATGGAACAGGATAGAAAGCCCAGATATAAACCCATGCACATATGGCCACCTTATCTTTGATAAAGGAGGCAAGAATATACAATGGAGAAAAGACAGCCTCTTCAATAAGTGGTGCTGGGAAAACTGGACAACTACATGTAAAAGAATGAAATTAGAACACTTCCTAGCACCATACACAGAAATAAACTCAAAATGTATTAAAGACCTACATGTAAGGCCAGACACTATAAAACTCTTAGAGGAAAACATAGGTAGAACACTCTATGACATAAACCACAGCAAGATCGTTTTTGACCCACCTCCTAGAGAAATGGAAATAAAAACAAAAATAAACAAACGGGGCCTAATGAAACTTAAAAGCTTTTGCACAGCAAAGAAAACCATAAAAAAGATGAAAAAACAACCCTCAGAATGGGAGAAAATATTTTCAAATGAAGCAATTGACAAAGGATTAATCTCCAAAATATACAAGCAGCTCATGCAGCTTGATATCTAGAAAACAAACAACCCAATCCAAAAATGGGCAGAAGACCTAAACAGACATTTCTCCAAAGAAGATATACAGAGTGCCAATAAACACACGAAAGGATGCTCAACGTCACTAAACATTAGAGAAATGCAAATCAAAACTACAATGAGGTATCATCTCACACTGGTCAGAATGACCATCATCAAAAAATCTACAAACAATAAATGCTGGAGAGGGTGTGGAGGAAAGCGAACCCTCTTGCACTGTTGGTAGGTATGTAAATTGATACAGCCACTATGGAGAACAGTATGGACATTCCTTAAAAAAACTAAAAACAGAACTATCATATGACCCAGCCATCCCACTACTGGGCATATACCCTGAGAAAACCATACTTCAGAAACAGTCATGTACCACAATGTTCATTGCAGCTCTATTTACAATAGCCAGGACATGGAAGCAACCTAAGTGTCCCTAGACAGATGAATGGATAAAGATGATGTGGCACATGTATACAATGGAATATTACTCAGCCATAAAAAGAAACAAAATTGAGTTATTTTTAGTGAGGTGGATGGACCTAGAGATTGTCATACAGAGTGAAGTAAGTCAGAAAGAGGAAAACAAATACTGTATGCTAACACATATGTATGGAATCTTAAAAAAAAAAAAAAAACGGTTCTGAAGAACCTAGCGGCAGGATGGGAATAAAGACGCAGACGTAGAGAATGGACTTGAGGACACGGGGAGGGGGAAGGGTAAGCTGGGACGAAGTGAGAGAGTGGTGGCATGGACATATATACACGACCAAATGTAAAATAGACAGCTAGTGGGAAGCAGCTGCATAGGACAGGGAGATAACTCAGTGCTTTGTGTCCACCTAGAGGGGTGGGATAGGGAGGGTGGGAGGGAGGGGATATGGGAATATATGTATACACATAGCTGATTCACTTTGTTATACAGCAGAAACTAACACACCATTGTAAAGCAATTATACTCCAATAAAGATGTTCTAAAAAAAAATGATGGACGCGTTCTGCTGTGTGAGTACCCCTGTCTCTTTCTGGCTATAACACGTATGAATTAAATCAAAGCTAAAATTAGAACTTAGAGTTCAAGCTTTTTAGTTGTCTGATTAGGACATTTTAAAGAGCTGTTTTCTCTTTGGAATTGCTGTATGTGCCTGAGAGATAAATTTAAAATTTAGGAGAGAAAAACTGTCTCTTCCTTGCTTTCCCCCCAACCCCAGTCCAGTTGTTGGATAATAAAAGCCAACAAGATAGGGAAGGTCCAAGGCAGACCCTTTTTCTGGCCTCTCCATTCAATGGACTCTCAGAATTATTCTGGTTTCTGAATAAGATGATTCCTTCTTTCACCTCCAACACTTATCTTTCTGGTCAACCATTAAAAGGGATGAAGCAAAAGCACTGCCCAGCAAGAAACTCCTGCAGCTGGCAGAAATGAAAAGCAAAGATCTTCCCTCACAGGTCAAACTGAACTGACACAACACAGATAATGCTGAGCTGCGAGAGAAAAGGCAGACTCACAAGCAGCTGAAACTACAGAGAAACTATTTTGAGTTCCTTTCACCAAAAATTGTAACATATTCGTGCTTTGTTATCAGAGCCTCCTGGAACTCGCTGGCTTTTCCTTATTAATAATATTATTACTGAAAGATTTGTTTTCAACTTGCTAATCAACTATTCCCTGATTAGCTGGAATATTCTTGCTCTTTTCAAAACCTGCTGTCATACTCTAGTGCTCCATCTGAGCCCTGGAGGCAGCCTGAAACAAACAGCTTCTTTTTCTCACTGTGGTCCAGGAGAGTTGAAGAGTCCACCTGAATAGAGCTGGAGTTATGTGAAAAGTCTCCTGTTTCCTTGGAGCCCCAGGGCTGTTTCAGAGAGAAAGTGACTTAGGATCTGCCATTTGGCATACAGCGTGCTGCTGAAAGCATACAGGGCTTGCCCAGAACTGGCTTCCCCCTCACAGTCCGGCTCAAAATGGGAACAGAAATGCCTGTGTGGCCAACGGAAGCATCGGCTTTCACACTGCAGGCTTCTTCAGCAGCTGGGGACAGTGATACTCAGAGAGCTTGCACGAAAGTAAAAAACTCTACACCCCTATCTCAAAGTTTCGGTGGAAGAGAGGCACACCGGTGGACAACAGTGAAGGAAAATGGTCGAGGGTATAGAACTGGGAAACTCGATCCTCAAAGCAGGAGATGTTTTCAATGAGGGAGACTGGAGTAGCCTAGAAATTCTTTGGAAATTCGGGAGAGTGGCCACCCTCCTTCCTGGTCCAACAAATTGGGGGTTGATGGGAAGACCAACCTTCATGGCAGAACAATTTGGCAGAAACTACCCTGAGGAAGATGACGATTATAAATTCTTGCTGAATAGTATTTTGAGAAAAGGTTGGGGGTATAAGTAATTGTTAACAAAGCAAGGAAACGTTTCTGAGTGCACAATGGAAAAAATCCAGAGGAGCTTTACTATTTGGAGGAACCAGAGGTAAGAAATGGTGGAGTAATCAGGGAATTTGGGCTTTAGAGAGGATAGACAATTTGACAGGAATGGAAGGGCATGGCTTGTTGGAAGTGACTAGCTTAACTGGCCTTACTTTGGCCAATAAGCTAAACTTTCCGAAGTTCAAGAGAGAGAGAGTGGGAACTGCCATGCATTGGAAGTATATGCACTGGCAGGTGCAGAAAAGAGGTCTGTGGTTTACTTTTAGAGAAAATAAAACACTACTTGGGGTTGGAAGATGACCATGCACATAAACCTATAAATAGTACATAAAACTAGAGTCCCTGTTTGTGCTGAGCCCTCCATGCCTGCTGCTGTGGAGCCTGGCACGTGGTTAGGAAATGGGGTCCATGAACTCTGTCAAGGGGTTATAAAGATCGAACATGCTGTTCTTTCTGAGGAATATAAAATCATATTACTAAATTCTAACCTTGATGGAATTCTGCATTCAATAAACTTTCAACATGCTTTAGTAGAATGAGTAACAACCTGGGAGTCAGAAGACTTGAATCCTGGTCCTAGCACCCCCTTCACCCTTGAAGGAGAAGATTCCCAAATTCAGTGCTGGCATTTCCTCCCCTCTCTGCTCCTCCACAAGTCGATTTCTGCTTCCACCCTTCTGACAAATCTACTCAAGTGAAGGTCACCAGTGACTCCTTCCTGCCACGTTTGCCATCAATGGATATTTTTAGTCTTAACATGGGACCCTTTCCTCCTTTGGTTTCCCATGAACCAAGTTTACCTGTTTCTCCTCCACTGGAACCACTCCCCAGTACTAAATTCTGGTAATGCAGGACCCATCACTCAATCATCTTTGTACCTCAAACAAGAGTGAAATCAGTGCTTAAAAAATAATTGAATAAGATGTTTTTTTATCACTAAGCCCTATTTTTTTTTTAATCTTTTCAATTTAAAAGTTTGGACTTCAAACTCTAAAATACATGATTTCATGATGATCTTAGAATGGCTTTATGGATTCAAGGATCAAGAATTCAATTCAGGGGGGCTTCCCTGGTGGCGCAGTGGTTGAGAGTCCGCCTGCTGATGCAGGGGACACGGGTTCGTGCCCCGGTCCAGGAAGATCCCACATGCCGCCGAGCGGCTAGACCCGTGAGCCATGGCCACTGAGCCTGTGCGTCTGGAGCCTGTGCTCCACAACGGGAGAGGCCACAACAGTGAGAGGCCCGCATACAGCAAAAAAAAGGATTCAATTCAGGAATCAAATTCAGGGAAAGATTCACTCAACAGAAGATTCTGGAATTTATTACATGAAAAGGATAAGTGAGAATATAGTCACCTCTCTGCTTTCAAGGTACCAGAAACAAGGTGTCAGCATTTGTAGGTTACTGATACCAAAGCTTTGGATATGTAGCACCATCTGCTTAATAGATAGGTATTAATGCACAGATACATAATATACAGATAAACTAAATGTAATGGCTTTCATGTCATCATTATCTCATTCTCTGTAGAATGTGATATAACTTACGATGTTGTACATTGTAATAAAATTCAACTTAAATCTGAGTAAACAGAACTGTTCTTTTTAGCAGTATCTGCTTATGATGCTTAATGATAATTATACAGATCTGTTTATATAAATACATTAAAAATGGTTCTGCTGTTTCTATGTCAATTCATTTGTCATGACTTGGTACATAATTCCTTACACTCATGCTTTTTAGAGTATAAAAATAACACTTCCTAATTACAATAAAATTAGAATAAAGTCAGAAAAGTAGAAAGAAGATCTTGATCCCACAAAATTTCAACGTTCAATGGCATTAGATGATAACTTGGTGTATTTCCATTTTAGGATTTCTCTTAAAATTGTTATTTTTAGAGGGTATTTAAGCATATGGTTTATATATAATTTTTGAAAAGAATCTATTTATCATCTTCCCTGAAGAAATTAATATACAATCATAAAGGTATTTGGGAATAAACTGTCACTTCAAAAACGCATCTTACAAAAAATATGGTTCTTAAACACAAATCTTTAAATATCTTATTCACAGTTTACAGTGGTAAAGTACCTTTTAAATAAAGCTAAATAAAGTACTCAGAAAATTAATGATATTTATCTCATCAAATCGATGTAAACACTACCTACATCTCTTCTCTCTCAACAGCTAAAGCACCAAGTACCGATGCCACCAAAATCTCAGCACCACACCCTCAGAGCAACACAGGATGAGAGCAGAGTTCAGGTGTTAAGTTATCCCAGGCCACTCTCCCTGACCCAGCTGTTCTCTAATCCCTCTAGTGGATCCATCTCACAGTTCTAGCCCACAAGAAAAGAAATGGAAAGAAGACACAGAGCGTTTAACTTTTCACATCAGGCTGCTGCCCAAGGTTCTTTTAGACCTTGAGGCTGAGGCTGAGATCCCTCAAGGGCCCATGTGTCATTCACCTTTGTATCCAGTGACTGGCACTTCATACAGCACTTGGCCCAAGCTCTTTTAGTTGAATAAAGGCCATGGTCAAATGATCAATTAGGAAAACTATCCATTACAAATAGCAGAAAACACAAAAGTGGTGATTTAAACAAATAAATCGGTGTTTATTGTTTTTATATAGCAAGAAGTCCTGAGCAAGGCAGCTGTTGAAGTTTGTTCAATGGCCCAGTCATGTCAGGGTTGATGTCTCTAAAATTCTCTTAGCCTTCCCCTTATGGTCTCAAGATAGCTGTATTAGCTCCAGTCATGAACCCATGCTCAAGGCAAGAATGGGCCTTGAAAAGTCCCCAGCTGACTTCCAGTTAAATCTCATTATCAGTATCACCTGACTACCCCCAGTTGCAAGGAAGCCTGGGAAAGTTATTCTCTTTTCTGGAGCTGGGAAAAATATCTGGATTCTGTTAGCAAGGAAGAAGGAAGAAATGAATACTGGATGGGCAACTAGCATTGTCCGCCTCAACAAATATTCCTCCCCATTTTTTAAAAGTCTAAATATACATACATTGAAAACAGTGTAAGATAAACAATAAAAGAACATATATTTCACTGCAAGGTTCTTTAGGGATGATCACTCATTGACAGGTGCTTTCAATGACAGTGATTTGGTGAATTAGTGACAGTGAATAGTTCAAGAGAGAAGTCGATCAAGAAATGAGAATGTATATGCCTTGAGTGGTGCACTTAACCCATTGTATGTCAGGATATCCTCTCTTTGGAAGGGAATCTAATATAGGATAGAACTTAAACCAGTTGGATTTGCCGAAGTTAGCTGAATTATAAATGTCTGTCTTTGTTTGTTCTTAATGTGGTTCAACATATTAAAAATAATTCAGAGGATTCATAGAGTGGGAATTGGAGGAGACCCTGTTCAGCCTCCTTTTCATTGTATCATGCAGCCTCTGTAGGAAACTTTCAGCAATGAGGAGCTTTCTACTCTGAGGTGGCCTATTCAACTTTTGAATTCCTCCAATTATCAGAAAAGTCATTTTCCTAATTAGAACTGGGTTTATCTCTCAATATTATTAACCTATTTGTTCTAATACTGTTTTCTAGAGTGACCACAATTAGCTTGTCTCTCCTTGCACATGACAGCCATTTAAATAAATCAACAAGATACCTGTTCTCTTAGTCAAAGAATTCAGGGCCTAGGACTCTTCCTTAACTGGTGTAGCTTCCACAGCCCCCCTCCTTCACCCCTTCTTCAACCTAGCTGCTCTTCTCTGGGTACTCTGTCCTAGTATTCAGCCCCTGCTATGAGACAATACTTTGGATGGGCTCTGACCACACCAGAGTAGGAATCTACAACAAACCTTAGTGTCAAGACATGCATTAAAAGTTTTGCAGAGAAATTCTGCCCTTTTGATTTTGGTCCATAGCTCTGGGCCTAAGAAGAATTATTTCATATCCTCACTGACCAAATACACATGTTCTCTCTCCTAATATATCTGCCAGGCAAGCCCTTCATAATTGCATCCAAGTCATTAGAAAAAGAAAAAAAAAAGTTCAACAAGATTGGGATAACATGCAATGAGAACTTTCCCTTGAAGTTATCAAGTTATTATTTGGGTCAATCTGTTGTTAAAATGTTAATGTACTTTGAAAGATAACTCTACATTTTTCTATTTTATGTCAAGTTTCCGTAGTTCTCCTTTCCATATCTCCACTAGGTAATTTAGAGCCATAAGTCATTTATTTGCCATGTTCTCCACCACATTCTAAACAGTACAGTACAGATGTCTGACACTCCCTTAAAAATCAGGTGGGGCTTTCCTGGTGGCGCAGTGGTTGAGAGTCCGCCTGCTGATGCAGGGGACACGGGTTCGTGCCCTGGTCCGGGAAGATGCCACATGCCGCGTAGTGGCTGGGCACGTGAGCCATGGCCGCTGAGCCTGCGCGTCCGGAGACTGTGCTCCGCAACGGGAGAGGCCACAACAGTGAGAGGCCCGCGTACCGCAAAAAAAAAAAAAAAAAAAAAATCAGGTGGAAAAATGAAGCAGGGGAGTTAACATTTATGTACAGTTACTAAATAACAAACATGGTACTACACTTTGAGGTTTTATAATGTCCCCCGTTTTTTTAGAGATTATAAAACAAAGTTCACTATTGTTAAAAACCAAAAAAAACAAACTTCCTTAAGATCTGTGTTCCTTTTTCTGATACCAAACACATGTCATTTTTCCACACCAATTCTCCAACACCAGCTAGGTGTCCAACAATCAATTCAATTCCGACACAAACTACCAGAGTTAGTGCAGACCCCACAGGTTAAGGGCTTAGTCCTACAAGACTCCCCCTACTTCAGATGCCACCTATAAGTGGGGTACTTAGGCTACCCACACTTCTGCCCGGCCAATGACAAATTCAGGGGTCCCCATTACCTCCTTGTCAAGTTTGATAATTCCCTAAAAGGACTCACAGAACTCGGGAAAATGCTATACTTAAAGGACACCACTCAGGGACAGCCAAATGGAAGAGATGCGTAGGACAAGGTACGGTGAGAGGGAAAAGGTGTTGCAGAACTTCCATGCCCTCTGCAGCTTGCCACCTTCTTAGTACATCAATGTATCACCAACCTAGAAGCTCCCTGAACCCCATTGCTTAGGGGTTTTTGTGGAGGTTTCATTACGTCTTGTAAAACTGATCAACTAAATGACTGGCCATTGGTAACTGAACCCAATCTCTAGCCCCTTTCCCTCCCAGGAAGTTGAGGGATTGGGGATGAAAGTTTTAACCCTGTAATGACTATCTAGGGCTTTCCCTCTCCCACAAGTCATCTCAGTAGCCTACAAAAGACAGGAAATTCCAAGGGTTTTAGTAGCTCTGCCTTAGGAACAGTGGGCAAAGACCACACATTTATTTATTTTTTATTACACCACAAGATCACATTGTTAGTAATGGTGTAGCCGTATTTCAAACTCAGGTCTGCCCATCACTGAATTCCATATCCTTCTCTTATAACAAACTTCCTTCTGATGAATCAAATCTTTTAAAAGTTTGAATGAAAGGCTATATTAGTACGAGATATTTTGAGATGTGCACTGAGTAGAAATATCCTGTGTCAAAGTCACATCATCAGAAAACTGGTAATTAAGAAAAAGAGGCTTGAGAAATTTGTTTTCCTTATTCTGAATATAATCATGCTCAGCGCTTTCATTGTCATATTTACCCTTCAAAGGCTAAAGCATGTCAAATAGGTAAGGCCTTTGTTCTCCATCAATTGTTTGTTACTAACTGTAGGTTAAGGATCCAGCTAATATTTCACAGCAACTTTCACATTTGTCATTCACCCAGAGACCCACCCATATACAGTCAAATATTGGGGATTTAAATATTTGCTTTCCAAACACTCATTTAAAAGCAAGAAGAATTCGGTTTATCACACTCAAAAATGTAAAACACTGAATGAATAATGTGAGAAAATAGATGATTACAGTTTGAGTTACTCACACACCACAAACTGCAGTGTGCTCCTTGCGGGGGTCTGTTCCTGTCAGCTGCAAAAGTGTATGGAAGACATTCTTGGGATGGGAATTGGGGCCATTCTGTGGTACTCTACTGCCTTTTTAAAGAGTTTGGTAAAATGACTAACATAGTATTCAGTTTAGTAAAAAAAAAAAAAAAGGGTTGTAAATTTCCATTCCAAGTTTTTCATCAGCAATGTAATTTATTGAGTTCCTTTGATGCCAATTAATAATGTCAGGCACTTTATACAGATCTCTAACTCTTGCGACCAACTTCACAAGATAGGTATCATACCCCCATTTTACAAGTACCAAAACTAAAACTCAAAGATTGAGGGGCAAACAGTGCAGAACCTGTGTCTTTTTCCTGCATCTTGTTCTTCTAAACTCTCAACGTGAGCGTTAAGAATTCTCCTTAAGAATCTTAATTCTTAATTAAGATTAAGATTAAGATTAAGATTAATTAAGATTAAGAATCTTAATTCTCCTTAAGAATCCTTCTGGATCAATTCAAATATATTTTCTTGAAAAGGAAAAGAGAGGATAGGAAGGAGGGAGGGCAAGGAAAGACAGGGAAGGGAAAGGAAGGGGAAGGGAAAGAACAGAAAGGGATGGGAACGGAGGGCAGGGCAAAAAACTAGTGTAAACCAGAACACCTAGGGAAACAATAGTTAGTTACTGTCTGTTCCTCACTATAGAATAAAGGTCATGTTGACATTGTGTCTCCACTGAAAATGGGTTTCCAAATATCTTGGTCATTTGGCCACCATATTTGCTGAACACCTCTCTGTAGTCAGAATGTTATAATAGGTGGAGAACTCTATAAGCAATCAAAGATAAGTTGCCACCTTTATGGAACTCACAGTACAGCTGGTCAAGGGTATAAATGCCTGGAATAGCAGGAGGACAGATGTCTTTAGCCCCAGCTATGAAGCCAAAAGGTAGAAGTGCATGAGATGGTCAGACTCCTCCGTAAGTCAGTCTTCTTCTCTAAACAATCTGTGTTTGTGAAGAGAACAAACAGACAGAATGTGACTCTGCCAACAATAAATACTGACGGTTCTTTATTCCACATGGTGCATGTTTTCTACACACAGACCCTAGTAGACTCTACTTTAAGGCCATTATTAAAGATGAGAGGCTCTCTCTGTGGCCTCTTAGCAAGCAGTTGATCTTGGTCCTAAAAACTTTATCCTAACAGGACATACACTTCAAACCCTGAAACCCTTGGTGATAATGAAACACTCTAGACCCAATCAATCCTCTGCAAATAGATATATGTCAAGATCCTGTGCCAAACAGAGGGACAGTGTTTACTTCCGTTTCCATAGCAGTGTAGCAGGTACCTGGAAAAAATGATAAGGAGAATGAAATCACACTCTAGCGCCATAAATGATTTCTTGATATTCAGTTTCCTGAGGCTTCCATGTCTATTTCTTAAACCAAGGTGACAGACAGGATGCAGACACTCAAATGACAAACGGCTGAACTAATAAAACTTGGCATGAGTCCCTCTTCAGAATCTGGCCAGGTTTATGCTGATACTTAAAACCCAATCCCAGAGCAGTTGTATAAACCCAGAGAAAGACATCTTTTATTCAGGTCCCTTTCTGACTGATGCGAAAAATTTTAGTCATTTTGAGACAGTGCTTTGAAAACTACATCGACTGTGGCCTTCCCAAATTCATAAGTTGAAATCCTAACCCCCAAGGTGATAGTATAGGAGGTGGGGTCTTTGGGAAGTGATTAGGTCATAAGGGGTGATATCCTCATGAATGGGATTAGTGCTCTTATAAAAGAGGCCCAGAGAGATCCCTTGCCCCTTCCACCATGTGAGGGTATAAGGAGAAGTTGGGATCTGCAATCCAGAATTGGGTCCGCACCAGAAACCGACCACGCTGGCGTCCTGATCTTGGACTTCCAGCCTCCAGAACTGTAAGTAATAACTTTCTGTTGTTTATAAACCATCTGGTCTACGGTATTTTGTTACAGCAGCCTGAACAGACTAAGACAATGTCCTAGCACAAATCTTGAGGAGGGCAAGCAACCCCCTATACTTCCTGGTATCTCCCAGAAATTGTCTAGCATACAATGCTTATTGATTGGTGCTACATACCAACATTCCCTTAGAGAAGGCATCGGATAAAGAATGACACAATGTGAACTTTGCGTTCACATATATCCATAAAACTGCATTAAAAAAAATCAACAATCTCTTCCGTATGGGCACCTGTGGGTCCATTATAGTTTCAAAAAAGGAGAGATTTCTGTTTCCTAATACTTTGTGCTAAATTCCTGTTGGCCCGTCTGTACTTAAATAATCTGGAATTCATTCATCCTAAGACTTACCTGGCTGGCTCTCTGAGCACTTTGTTTCCATCCAACAAACATTTGCTGATCAGCTACTATATTATAGGTCTTGTGTCCAGTGTTAGGACAGACAGGTGAACAGGACCCATCCCTACCCCACCATTAGGTTGCTCACAATCTAAAGGGGGCTGTCTGACCAAGAGGCAATTACAGCACAGTGTGGGGATGCTAAAATACACGGTGATATGGAGGAGATCGTGGCGGGTGGAGGGAGGTGCCAGCATAAGGGGGTAATAGAAGCCTTTCTTGAGGTAAATCCAGAACTGAGCCTGGTCAGGGACTATGGCACCCTTTTGAGTAGTGGGTCCTGAATCAACATGATTGACTGACTGATTCTACTTCTAAGAAGTGACAATTAAGTAAAATATACTTTCTTGTATTTTTAACTTGTAAAATGATTTATACTGTGACTTTAAAGGAGCCTTGAATTTATTGCTGTTTGACCTTGGTCAAGTACAGTAACTTAGTCTCTCTAAACTTCAACTTCCTCATCTGTGATATAGGGTTATAATGCCTGCCTCACAAGGCTGTTTGGAGCGTCACATGGACACAGAAAGCCAATGACCTATATCAACTGCCACTAGCCAGCGGGGTGAGGGAACAGAGACTTCCCTTTTTCTGTCAAGGGCAGACTAAGGAATTAGGAACTGAAACAGATGCAATGAAATCTGATATCGCCTACAACAGAGCTAAGTGGCTGGGGAAGGCATAACAAGGCAGTAACCATGCCTAAAAGCAACCAGAGGAATAACTGAGCAAGCGTCTGCTAAAATAGAATCCGTGCTTTTTCAAGAGGTCTAAGTCTCAGTTTGGGGGTGATATAAACCAAACCCACTTGAGTGGATACACAAGGTCAACGTGGTAATCAACTTGAAAAGCCTGCAGTGGATACTTCTAATTCAAGAACAGTAAACAACGGTTTTGTACATAAGATGAGTTTAATGTGCCACTTTATTAAGTAAAGGAAAATGACTTTTCTAGAAGGACCTGAAATTCAGCTCCTGTTTGGAGACTGTGGCTATGCTCCAGAAAGAAGGGAAGAGTTAATCCCCGACTGTGCCCACATGTGCAGTGGCAGCAGAAATTGGAGGAAAGAGTCCTGAACTAGCCTTGAGTACTATTCCTGTCTCCACGCTCTCCAACTGCGGGCTCCCTGCCAGTAACTGCTTTTGTGAAGCCACCAGGAGCTGCTGACTAGCTGAATTTCCTTGTTCATCCAAAAGCTATATTTAGAGTGACAACCCCTTGAGATTCGGGGGACCCTGAAACAGGGCAAGGGATATGGTCCTGCTCTGACCAACAGTCACCTTGTAGGACGGCTCTCTTGACCCAGGCCAAGAGAGTAAACTCAGTGTGGAGGGCAAGGGGAGGGGGGAAGGGGAAAGAAAGAGAAAGAGGGACCCCATGGAGAACCAACACTATGCCAGTCCTAGAGCTTGGCGCTCTCACTCACTGACCTCATTTCAGCCTAACAATTATGCAAAGCAGCTATTATTAATGTCTCATGTTCTAAAATGATGGGCAACCAGGCTAAAGTCAAAATTGAGTAGAGATTCAAACCTAGGGCTCCGAAGTCTCCTCCCTGTCTTTCCATTGCTATGGTCCACCGCCTCTGTGGAGCACCCTCTGGTGGCCAGGGGCACGCCTCGCCTGAAGGTTTTCCCTAGATCCTTCTCCCTACAGACCCTGAAAAGCCCTGTCCCAGCTTCCTGGTTAAAAGAGCCAGGAGTCCGCCTGGGTTTGAAAGGGACCCTGAGGCAGTTGGAGAATTTCTGGGCCTGGTTCAGTGGCTCTAAGTACTACAGTGTGCTTGACAAGAATTTTCAGGGCAAATCTTTCTTTGGGGATATTAACCCTTTTAAGAGAGAGGTATCTATTTAGATAAATGTAAGTCTCAGTTTGTCCTTTTCTCATAGTCCTCCTGTCTGTAAAACAGAATTAGTGAGTAATGTCCATCGTATAGTAATACAGGCTGGTGGAAAGTGTTTCAGAAAAAAAATAAAACTATTAACTCTTTTAAAAGGAAGAGAAACATAGAACCCTACAGTTTCCATAGATATTAACTCCTTGGTTCTCAAGGAATTGGAGATACAAATATTATCTCCATTTTACAGAAGTACAAGAGGTTCAGTGACTCACTTAAGATAAAATGGTTAATATGAACCATGCTCTGACTAGGTATTCTGACCTCAAAAGGCATGTCTTTCTCACTAAAATACCCACTTTCTAATTAGCTTAGATAACAAACTCCTACCAGATATAAGAAAAGGGGAGAGGTGATATTAAATAAAGCCACTGTCTTGTCCTGAATAAGACTTGAGTAGTAAAAAGCAAAATGCTGTATCTGCTATGGAGGAAACAGAAACAGTCATCTTATCCCAATGGACAGGAAGTGGGGTTGTAGGGAGGGGAATGGTGATACACAGGAAAGGCTTTATGACACAGGTAGCAATTGAACTGAGTTTTGTGTGAGAGATGTCAAGAGTTTAAATCAGGAATCAGGCAGAGGAGCAAAGAGTGGCAGGTTGAGGGAAAACTGAGGAATCTAGTATCACTCGACTATAGGTTGGTTGCATGAGAGGAAAGACTGGAAGACAGTGCTGGAAAGGTTGATATGAATGATCTGAAGTGGCCAAGCTAGATAAAAGCAAGTGGCCTTTATTCTGCCAATGATGTGGAACCACGGAAGGTTCTGAGCAAGGGATAAAATGATCTGACCTATCCTAGCCTGGTTTATTGTGAAGCGCTGATTGAAATGGGGAGAGATTAGAAAATGTTTAGGAGACTTCTGACTCAATACAGATTAAGACCAAGAGGGGGCCCTGCCAGGGTTGCAACACTGGGAACATAAAGGTAGCGTGAAATGCTAGGAAAACGGCAGAAATAGAACATTGACAGAAGCCATGAACTGATTAGATATTGTACAAAGGTTAGTTGGGGGTTGAAATCTAGAGTTCTCATGAGGGTTTGAATCCAGCTGACTTAAAGGATAATGACAGAAGTAATGAAGACAAAAAGAAAAAAATAGGAAGAGGCACTGGTGTGGAAGGGAACAGGGTAAGTCTCGCACATGCTGAGTGAAAGTTCTGATGGATCATTCAGACTGAGAAGTTCAGCAAACTACTGGTGACGTGAAGTAGATCTGGAACACGGGAAGGAAATCAAAGCACGTGGTAGACAGAAGTGAACAGAACAGCCGATGGGGGGAGACAGGGTCAAGTGCAGAAACCCCATAGACCCTCAAAGAAAACACAGTGAAAGAGACCACGTAGTAACAGGAAGAGGGGCAGGAGAAGAATATGAAGAATACAATGCCACAGGATAAAGGGGGTGAGAAGGAACAAGAAGCCGATGATGGCCAATTGTATCAAACCCAACAAAGACATAAAGGAGGATGTGGGTTAGGACTTCACTATCAGCTAAGCTTGTGGTGGTCTCTGAGAGCAATCTGAACAGAGCTGTGTGGGCTTGCACCAGATTGAAAGAGGTTGGAGAGAGAGAGAGAGAGAGAGAGAGAGAGAGAGAGAGAGAGAGAGAGAGAGCAGGAAGTGGAGGCGCGGAAAGTACAGGCTACAACTTTGAGGAAGCAGACAGCCTGAGGCTCAGGCAACCACCTGGTTCTAAAGTACCTTTCCAACTTTATCCACCATTGTGCTCCAAGAAATAATTTTCTTCAGAGAGCCTTGTCAGTTGTCTATCACCTGACTACACCAGAGTCATAGTACAGATCCTGTTTTCTTTCCTCTTCACACCGTCGACCTCTCTGCCCTCTAAGTCTTCCACATCTTCTGAGACTCAGAATATGCCCGAACGCCTCCATGAACCATTCTACATTTATTTCACCTTGACTGATTTCTCAGGCCTCAGAACTGGTCAAGGAACTAGAATAACAGAAACTTCGCAATTGCAAGTCACTGTAAAGAAATTTATCTTGTTATTTAAATACCTTATGTACAAAGCCTGGGGGAGACAAGTCTCCTTACAGAACACAAAGTCAAATTTATCAGGCTTTACCCTGTAAAAGTTCAGGCTCTGACATGGAGCTGGGCAACAGATGAAGGGGGCTTAAAAGAGAGAATGAAAGAAAGACGATGCCATCAAAAGTTGATGGAATAGGAAAATAGAGCTGTAATTAGTTATAAAAGTAATCAACAGAAAAGATAAACAGAGTAATACAATTATGAATTTGGAAAAGAAGAAAGGAGGAGGTGTGCTAAATCCTATACCATGGGGAGGAATAGATAATATATGATGTTTATCAATAGTTTATACATAGAGTCTGCTCTGTTATTTTAGTGTTTTCTTGCTTTTACCATACACATGCATTACTTTGATAATAAAACAGAAATAAAATAATTTTGTATATTTGTTACATTTTAATGTATCCTGCCTTTCCCCTAGACTGTAAGCTCTTCCATGGAAGGGATTTGGTCTTTCATATTCTTTACAATGCTATTGTGCCAGATGGTACAGGAAACAGAAGCCCGCTTGGATATACCACACTCCGTAAACAGCTGCGCGCATCTGGTATCACTGTCTGTGGGTCCTTGACTGCAATGGTCAGGCTGGACCAGCCATTCCCCCAAACAGCCAACTATCATAAAACCCAAAGGAGTTTTGTGGGATTTATTTCTTGTTCATGATAGTTAGCTTAAACATAGCTAATATATAACAAAATTCAATTTCCATAAGGTGAGATTCTGGTATCAACTTCCAACTCCTTCTTAGTAAGAAGTTGTTGAACCCTTAGCCCACTGTACCCCAGAAGGATATGTGGCTGATCCAGTTTGGATGCCTGATGGTCTTTTCCACTCCCTCTCTTCTCATCACATTACAGGGCACATTAGGACATTGCTTCATTGTATCAGAGTTCAGATGTGTAACTGTGAAACTATGTCTCTGTCTGCAAGTGATCAAAGTTCAGGTTTTAAATCAACAACTCAAGTCAATAATACCACTAAGGAGACTACTCTCCATCAATACCATTTGCAAGATGCCTTTCTGTCTCATCCCCCTCTCTAAGCATTCTCTACCAGGCTACCTTGTATTCTCTGGGCCACAGAGGTTGCTGGGGGCAGGGTGGTCTTCACGTGCTAGCTCTTTAGTGGGAACTAGAGCTTCCTGGTTGTATCAGGACTGGAAATTGGCCTCCCATTGAGCTGAAGTGTAGCATCCTTATGTTTCCTTTTTCATGCCTATCCACCCACAGCTCCCTGGGGCTTTTCTGTTTGCTAATTCATGCCCAGTGCCATGCAAGTTCCACTTGACACATCACAGATATTCAGGTATTTGTTCCATGTACATTAACTTGACACAAATAAAGTACCAAGGTATAGGAAACTACCAGCAACAACCCCCCTCCACATACACACTATTAAGTTGTTATAGATTGGTCTGGATTCTGTGTCCTGGAAACAAGGAAAACTTTCCAAGATTGGAAACAGATTTTTTAAAGAAAACAAAAAGAAAAGCACCTCTACACTATAGCAAAAAAAGAAAAGGAATTTTAACATGTGTTGAATTTAAAACACCATATATGCCGTATGTTACAGAGTGAAAGGTCACTGGCTGCTTGTTTGCGTTGTTCATTACTACTTTTGTTTGTTTTATTTTGATAATCTTGGGTCTGCATTTCAACTCCTAAAACCGGTGGCAGAGGCAAGTAAGCACCCAGCCGAGGTAAGCCTTTAATATATGACTGGTAGCAGGAGAGGCAGGAGGGAGACAAAAGGCAAGACAAATCAGTGTAACAGTGCTATCTGCACAGGCGGCTGACGTGTGGACCGCTGACCTTTAATCCAGAAAGAGTCTCACTAAGGATGGAAAATAGATCAGTTTGGTAGGAAGGTTTCAGACAGTTGTGCTGATGGAAGAAGAAAGGCTGGCATAATTAGGTTGCTTCTGACCAGAAAAACATGGCCTCCAAGAAAAGGGAGCAAAACAATCAGGTCTCCAAAGAACTTTCTGCCACAGGGCTGGGCAGTGGGATGGCAGGTGTCAGGAGAGGACTCACAGACAACAATGTAAGAGGTGGTTTCAGTCACAGGGTTTAGTAAAGGACACAGATCTAGTAACATATGGTAATTTTTGTCTTAACTTAGTACAGTTTACCTTTCTGTCCCAAGATGAATTACAGCATCAGCAATAAAAACAAGTTTGAATATAAAAAAAAATTGACACTCCACAAATAACTGCATACCAGGCCCTGTGCAAGGAACTTAACTTCATTATCTCTTTTAATTCTCAGAGCAATACTGAAAGTAAATGAACATCATCCCCGCTTTACAGACAGAAACGCTAAGGTTTAAGCAACTTAAAGAACATCCCCGCTCCCCAAAAGAACTCAAACAGAAACCCTTCACATTACAAAGCCAATGCTCTTTTAATTAAAAGAAAAGTAGACTATAGCATAAAATAAATTTGAATTTGCCTCCTGGCTCTACTGCTTACTGGGTAACTGACCTTGGGCAAGTCCATTCTTATGGTCTCACTACCTTATTCTGTAAAAGGGAGCTATCAGAAGGGATTCAATGAGGTTAAACTGACATAATTTATCTGAAACACTTTGCAAATTAACTGGTCATAGTATTCAATAAAACACTAGACAAATATGTCCTTTTTTTCTTCAGCAATCTCAAGAAGTATAAATTATATTTTAGCATTCTAATACGATTTTCAATTATTTCAGTAGTAATATTTATGTGTACAGCCATATATCCTAGGTGTATGAAACCAGGACAGCATCTCAAAACCAAAGGGCAGTGGATTCTAGAAAACTTAGCTACCAATGAGATGCCCAGAACGCAGAGACACAAGGCTCATCAGTGAGATGCTTTTAAAGAAGAAAAATGCAAAGCCACAAGGAATTGGTCAAGGGGAAAATGAGGAACAAAGGAACAAGTACTTGGCACATTTTTGAAGAAAATTAGGAATTCAAATCCATCTGCTCAATTTACGACAAAGTTTAAAAAAAAAATTCAACAGAAGGCCAGGTCCGCTCTAATAGCTGGATAAGAATGAAATACAAACTGGAAATACCATTTGGCAACATAATGCAGGCTGGGGTAATACCAGAAGAGGCAATGTGTGCCCCCAAATGAGGGAAACCTGGAACAAACCCCAGGGAAATGATGGAGAAGGAGGCACGATCAAAAACGGGAATGGGATTTGCCATTTCCTTCTGAATACCGGACCCTGCTTTTGTAAAATGTTGAATGAGGCCTGGACTCAACTACATTCTGCCCTTTGATTTCCATATGCCCACTCACATGTCTGTTGCTTTTAACTGCCAAGAACATAAGCCATCAATTACCCAGGAGAAAAGTCAAAGAAGGATCATTTTTCTCCTGTATCTCCCAGCTTGGAGTGTGCAGAAAGGAACTGATGGCTACAATTCACTTTTATTTCTGTCTGATAGAGGAGAATAATGGTTCTCTTCTCAATTCCTCCTAGTTCCTTTCTAATTAGTAAAGAAAGAGAGGTATACCAGTTCTAACAGTTTAGAAAGAAAAAATGTCCCCCCAAGTTAAGAGATGCCTCATTCCTCTATGTTGTGATGATTTACAGTTTTTAAAAAATAACTGATAGAACAGTGTTTAGAGCAGTTTTAGGTTTATGTAAAATCTGAGCAGAAAGTACAGATAGTTCTCCTGTCCACCCCACCCAGCTTCCCCTATTATTACCTTGCATTAGTGCAACACATTTGTTACACCCGATGAAACAACGTACTATTATGAAATGAAGTCCATAGCTTACATTAGTTCACTCTTTGTGTTTGTACAGTTGTCTGGGTTTTGACAAATGCACACTACCATGAATCCACCACTGCAGTATCATACAGAATAATTCCAATGCCCTAAAGATCCTCTGTGCTCCACCTATTTTTACCTTCCTGCCCTCCCCGCCCAACCCTTGATTTATTTATTTATTTTACTACCGCTATAGATTTACCTTTTCCATAATGTCATGTAGTTGGAACTATACAGTATAATTAGACTGGCTCCCCGCACTTAGCAATAGGCATTTAACGTTCCTCCGTGTCTGTTCATAGCTAGTTGTTGGGTTTTTTTTTTAGCACTTTTCATCTATGTAATAGAGTTAAGTATGTCATATACATCTTGGAGTTGAAAAGTCAGCAAAATTACCTCTGACTTTTAGGCTAGAACAAGTCTAACCCATAGAGACCTCTCAAGATGTTCCACATTTTCCCTCAGTTTCTATGTTATGGGGTAATAATTTCTCACCAGAAAAAAAACCTTCCTCATATCACCCTAAACTTCAGGAATCCATGTGGATATCCATGAGATAGAATTGTTCTTTTTCTCATTCAACAAACATCTACTGAGTACTAATTGTGTGCCAGCCTTTGTGCGAGTAGGCGCCAGGGGCTTCAAAATGAGTAAGACCCAGTCCTTAACCTTAGAAGCCTAAATGTCTTTTTGGTCCTCCTAATACTTTTTGCATTCTTCCAATGTTAAGCATCTTTTTGCCTTGTCAATCCCCTTCCCGAAAAACTGCAATCGTTCCTAGTTGCCAAATGTATCAAGTCAAAATCTCATGCCAAGCATTCCAGGTTCTACTGTATTAACTTACCTAAATCAACTTACCCAATCATCATCCATTATTTCCCAAAGAGTGCTTACAACTGTCACACATTCATGTGATGAGGACCTCTTTTTTAAAGGGAGGTTTCATAAGCCAAGATCCTGCTATCAGGCCACCCATCTGCTAAGACATGCAGGTTCCCATCTGGTGCTCACCATCTTCTTCCTGTGCCAGCTCTGAGCTCTTGGGTCACATCTGCACCACTGCAGGCCACACCCCAGGGCCTGACTTCCTGGAAAGCAGGATACCCCGAAAACAAAATCTCCAAAACTGTTTGGAGGTATATCTGCGCCTCACAGAATTCAATTACGAAACCTGAAATCTGAGCATTGCCTATTCTACATTTCTGCATATAGGTTATAGCAAAACTGCTAAGCATATTTCAAAATTCTATTCTACTATACAGGTCGAAAATTCTAGTTTTGTCTCTGTTCTGGTTAATTAAGCAGAGACCTTACCAAATCATGGTCAGTTTGAATATCTCTAGTCACCCTTCAACAATATGATATAGTTTCTCCTGGAACTACGGATCTGCATGACTTGGCTGGGGAGGAGTGGGTGGATATATTTAGAAACACTCAGTAATTAAAATCACTTTCTACTTACCTTCTGCAAACACATCTTAATGATAGAGTTCCCTTCAATTCCATTAAAGCACAGTTTTAATGAAATCTGTTATCTCAGCTTCTTTTAAGGAGACATGTTCCCAGTAATTCTATTTTAAGGGGGCTACCTTTTCTTTCTAGTGCTTGCTGAGAAAACACACACACACACACACACACACACACACACACACACACAGTTTGCTGTGATCTCTCCAAAAAGAAATGAAGGAATAGCAAAAGAAAGAGAGCAGAGGTGGGTAAGAAAGAGCACCCCAGAGAAGCTGTTAGCTCTTTTCAAGTCCTCAGGAAAACGGAGCATAAACAAATATACCTTTTTAGCTGTGGAATAAAAATTCATGATTCACTTTCAAGAACGGCTCCTTGGATTCTGCTTTGTGGTCAGCGTTGCACTGTCTTACTGACTCCCCCTTCCAAGGCGTGCGGAGGTCACTCCTCCAGACTTTTTCTTGAAATGGTCTTGGCTCAATAGGAAAGACTGATTTGTGCAAAGTTGCTTGCTTACCTTCTGAAAAACACACACGTGGGAAACAGAAACAGAACGTTAATAAACCAGCAACATGCAACATCTGCAGTTCTACAGTGCAAGTCAACAACCTTGTTTGCTAATGGACGCAGTCCTAAAGATTTGTCAAGACTGTGCTGGAACCTCCCTCAGGTAGCAGGAGAATCCTAAGGGGATGTGGAGATCAGAGTTACAGGACCCGAAGGATGACTTACTCGTGGCAAGAGCGGCTTCCAGGTTCTGTCAGTGTATACAATCAGTTACTGCAATTGGTCCTGATTCCAGCTTCCCTTTAGACTTTGAGATCTGCTAAAAGTTTATGAGAGAAATAAACAGTGGGTAGCATTTTTTCCTTATAGCTTGGCTTGGAAATTTCCAGAGGATGTTGCTTGGTAGAAGTAGTGGTGGTACTGGCAGCAACAGTGGTGGTACTCGTAGTAATAGCAGTAAAAAGAGCAGCAGCAACGAACACTCACTGTTTTATAAAATGAGCACACGTGACTCTTATATCAAATCTGAGATATAGCTATTTATAATGATGTTCTCCTACAAATGAAGAAGCTAAGGCTCAACAAGAGGGTAAATGACTTATCTGAAATTACCCACCCTCACTAAAGGGCAGAGCCAGAATTCAAGCTCAGACGCTGGGACCCCAATACCTAAGGTCGTCCCATGAGACTGTCCAATAACAGGAGCCGTAAGATGAAAAACCATTATCTCGGTCTCTGATTAAACATACACTCTATTTTAAAGAAGGAATGTGACTCTTGTTTCGTTAATATTCTGTTTATAAAATTACCACTCAATAAATGACACCATGGTATCTAGCATTCTCTTTGTAGTATTAGAAAACTCTGGCACAGAAGTTATCGTTAGTCCCCTAAAACCCTCACATGAATTACCATTTTCCATTCACCTTCAGCTAGATTCAGATTTATCTAGCAAACATTTACTAAATACCACCAGCACACAAAGCAATACATTAAGTGGCACCTTACGCACATTCTTATTTAATGCTATTAGCAGATGAGATAGGTTGCATTATTCCCATTTGCCAGAAAGGCAATGAAGGAAAAAGATATTCATTCATCCATTCCTTTATTGATTCAGTAATTTACTTACTCAGCCAATATTTATTATCTGTTATGTACCTGGTACTATTTTTCTAGGCACTGGAGATGCAGAAATGAAAAAACAGACCAAGACGCTGCTAGACCAAGGTTTAAGTCACGAGAGATACACAATAAAAAAATAAACAAAAAGATGTCAGATCATGATAAGTGCTATGAAGAAAAATTAAATGACATAAGGGATACATACCTAGGTGGTAGTGAGGGTGATACCACTTTACAGGAAAGGCCTCTCTGATGATGATATTTAAGCAGAAACACAAAGGAAGTGAGGGAGTGGATCTCTAGGGGAAGAGCATTCTAGTATGAAACACATTGTTGAAAACTGACTTTGTGCCAGCACTGAGCTAAGTGTCATAGATATAAAGATTAATAAGGCATTGTTTTGATCCACCAGGAGCTTTCTGTCTATTTGTGGAGACATATATAAATAAATTATTATAGTATGAGAGATGCATGTTGATGGCATTACGAGCAGGGCCAGAAAGAGGGTGAGACAAGTGAGGAACTTCATTTTAAATGAAGACAGTATCAGGTTAACTGATTTTTTCTTTTGCCTCAGGTTCTAATATGGCTCTTCACGGCACTGATCATGAGCACACACAGGAAGTGTTTCTTACCCAGTTATCTGGGGGCTGATGGTCCTGGAGCTGATAACATCCAAGCTGAGTTTTAATTGATAGGAGAGAGTCAAGTTCAGTGCTATACCACAGACACAGAGCCAGAAAGTATAGAACAAGGATTCAGATACACATTTCTATGTTCAAGACCATGGCTACATCAGCTGATCAGAATTTCCTAAAGTGTGTTTGCTGGGTTTGCAGAGCAGTGGATCCACAGGATGTTAATAGGTATAACTGGAAAAAAATGGTTTTAGTGATCAAATCATTTTGGGAATATTCCACATATAAGAATTTAAATAGGTTCCTTTAATGCAGGACTTCTCAGAGCCTTCACGATCCTCCAAAATAGAAGGATAGTTTCCAGAAGAGATTTTTGGGTTTTTTACCATAGACTTAGCCCTCTCTCTTAAGCCAAAATCATTAAAGCAAGCAGTACCCAACACTGAGAACAGTATTTCTTCCTTCACAAAGACAACACAGGAGCAAAGTCTGCAACTGAACAACAACACAGCTGTGATTTACTGTGCATGTACTCTATATGCAAGCACTTTATACACACACATATATGTTATGCTATATATATATATATATATATATATATATATACACACACACACACACACACACACACATATACAGTTGATCCTTGAACAACACAAGTTTGAACTGCCTGGGTCCACTTATACAAAGATTTTTTTCACCAAATACGAATAACAGTACTATCTGATCTGAGGTTGGTTGAATCTGTGGGCACAGAATCACATATAAAGAGGGCAGACTGTAAAGTTATACGCAGATTTTCAATTGCCTGGAGGGTTGGCACCCCCTGCCTCCAAGGGTCAAGTCTATGTGGGTGTATATGTGCTTATGTTTATGTGTATAACTTCATCCTCATAACAACCTTGGCGATACTTGTTATGTCTATTTCACAGCTGAGAAAAACTGAAGGGCTTAAAGAACCTGAGTAATTAACCCGAAGTCACACAGCCTGTAAGTGACAGACCCCAGACGATGATACCCAGACCTTGACTCCAGAGCCTGCGTTCTTAGCCACTAAACTATCCTGCCATCCTTAAGCCTAGGCAGTATTCAGAGATTGCACAAAAGCTGGCTACGAGTATCTCTGGTCGACTCAGGGATCTGAATAATAAATCAGAACAGTATTAATTCCAAGTGATTTGGGAAATAAGCCTGTAGAACAAAATGAGCTCTGAATAGGCTTAACTCTGCAAAGTTGATTTTGATTTGGTTTGGTTGGTTGTTTTCTGAGCCTAGTGTATATCCAACTATCTTGTAGATTTTTAGTAATTATGAAAAAATACACCATTTCCTAGGGTTTTTTCACAGGCAATACTATTTTACTCCTATTTTCCCACTCAACACAGAATGTGTGCAACAATCCTCTATACATTCTGAACCCAAAATGACCAAGATTAGGGGCTACATCAGCCTTGCCTCGCAACCACTTGGCCAGGTTGGGGTCAGCCTCTCGGCAGTACTGCCGTGGTCTCCATACCTCAGCCGCGAACACTTGACCCAGTCAAATCTCTTCCACACGCACAGGGGCTGACCTGTGAGCTTGAACTCCATGAGCAAAAAGCATAAAAATACAAGATGAATATGGAAGAGAGACCCAGGTGGCAGATTCCACGTGTTATTTTTAGTCAGACCACCAAAATCTTTTCACCCTTATAAATAGAACGTATCTGGACTCAGCCTTATTCCTTTGGAGAAGCTGATTAAATAAGAAAGGAGTTTTGCCACTAATAGGCAATGCCCAACAAAAATGAGGCTCTTGTGGCTCATCTCAAAAGGAAAAGCTACAAGCAAGCACTGAATTTGCAAAGAAGTGAACCTCATAAATTGTGTACAAAAAGGTTTTGAAGATTCAGATAAAAAGCTCACTTCCAGCATCACCATCTGTTATTTCCCCCTAAAAGAAGATAGCTAGTAGTTTATAAAAGCAATAAAACAGTTCCAGAGCTCAAAGGCAATAGCAGTGACTTGCAGTTACAAACCAGGGAACATACAGACTGATGGGCAGCTGAGCATGTTTCTCTTACCCCTCACCGCCTAGCCAAACAGAAACAAAGATTTTTCAAGTAACTGATGTCTGATCCACTCTTTTTTTCTTCCTCAAAAAGGTTATAATTGGCCATTAAACCTGCCTTTCCCCTGTTCTTCCATGTCCACTGCTTGTTTAATTTTTTATCTGGCAATCTTTTCTGTACACATGTATCTTCTTTGACCCCTTCTTCATCACTATGCCCCAGTCCCTTTCAATTCTTATCTAGTTCTCTTAGAAGATCCTCTCCTCTCTAAGTGGTGAGCCAAGAATGGAATCGAACCCTGATTGGTCGGTAGGAAAAACTAATGATACACAGGCTTACCTCGCTTTATTGCACTTCGAAGATATTGTACTTTTTACAAACAAGGTTTGTAACAACCCTGCGTCGAGCAAGGCTATCGACACCATTTTTCCAACAGCATTTGCTCACGTCCTGTCTCTGTGTCGCATTCTGGTAATTCTCAAAATATTCCAAACATTTTCATTATTCTTATGGCTGTTACGGTGATTTGTGATCAGTGATCTTTGATGTTATAACTGCAAAAAAGATGACAACCTATTGAAGGCTCAGATGATGGTTAGCATTTCTTAGCAATAAAGTGTTTTTTAATTAAGGTATGTACATTGTTTTCTTAAGACATAATGTTACACTTAATAGACTATAGGATAGTGTAAACATAACTTTTAGATGGACTGGGAAACCAAAAAACTCTTGTGACTCACTTTATTACGATATTCCCTTTATTGCCACGGTCTGGAACTCAACCAGCAGTATCTCCAAGGTCTGCCTATACCTGGATCACACAGAAGAAGGTTTAAACAGAAACCAGTAACATCAACTCCTGAAGCCGAAATGCAAGTTCCCCTTAGCTTCTCTTCCACAGCCTCCTTTCAGCCCCTTCATGGAGCATTATGCCTAAGAGTTGGAGCAAAGACTCATGCTGCCTGGACTTGTAAACTTGGCTCTACACTTACTGAATGTCTAGCCTTGGATGAGTCATTAGACTTACAGATCCTCAATTTTCCCAGTGGTAAATTGTATATACTAATGTACCTTCTTCAGGGAGTTGTTAGGAGTAAATGAAATAATTCATTTAAAGTGCATAATACAATGCCTGACCCATTTTTAAGTCCCCGATTAATGTTATTCGTCATTATGAGCAGCAGCATCTACATCCTTCTCTAATTAAACTGTTCTTATTGCACCTTACCATCCTTTCGCAGTAATTACTAAGACCACAACTGTATTTTTCCTATTGTTTAATTACACATCTACACTGCAATTGCTTAGATAACACTGGAGCCTAAGCTTGACCAATGAAAAGTCAAAGGGGATGAAGCGAGGTGAAGACCCAGGCTACCTGGTGAGCCCCCGGTTCAGGGACTGACTGTCAGAATGGACCCATACCTGAGAGGTCTATTTGATTTAACTGAACTTAGGAAACATTTATAGAACTGTCATCCTCATCTTTTACTTTACAATGATAAATATAACTGTGACAGGCCAATAATACTGGTGGCAGCATGGCCAGAGAAATCTCTCCCTGTAGGTAGACCTATTTAGGAAGCCAAATTTTAACCAGAAATTTTTGGGTGGAAATGCAAATAAGACAGTGAGCTGATGTTAACTGCATCGCCTAAAATAACCTGATGCATCTGTCTTGCAAAGAGGCCAGTCCCTTCAGAGGTCATCAGCTAAATAAAGCTCCCTCCACCACGTGCAGTGCTTCCCTGGGTCCTGCCAGTGGATCTCCCAGGAGCCCTTTTCTCAGTTCTCCCAGGGCTGACAAAGAAGTTTCTGACTTATGTCTTCCTTTTCTGGATAACATCTTAGAGGCCCAGATTCTATATTGATTTTTTAAAGATAACTTTGCATATCTCTGTTCTGATCAATTTTACACTAATTTTGCAGCTGGGCAACATTTTCTTTCCCTCACACACAAGTTCTTGGGATAAATCTCGATGGACTGACAACATTTAGTAGTTCCATTATATGAAAAACAGGCATGTGGGAAAGGGGTGCTGGTGAAAATCCAATAATGGATCACATGATTCTAAAGGAAAACTAACTTCAAGTTCCAAGTAAATGACTTTACAAATTTACTTGACACTTGCCCCCATCCCTCACCTCCAATCATAAGTAGCATCCTGCTAATTTCACCTTTAAGCAGAAGGATTTCTATTTCCAATACGCTTCTTTTCGATGATAATAAAGATCACTGTAATTATTTTGGCATAAATGTGGCCCCAAAAGGGTAACACTTGTGCTATCCATGTTTGCACAGAGAAGTTGTAAAGAACATGAGAAAATCTTTAAAGAGTTAAGTGAAAAAAATCAAGATTAACAATGTTATATTCAGGGCTTCCCTGGTGGCGCAGTGGTTGAGAGTCCGCCTGCCGATGCAGGGGACACGGGTTCGTGCCCCGGCCCGGGAAGATCCCACATGCTGCGGAGCGGTAGGCCTGTGAGCCATGGCCACTGAGCCTGCGCGTCTGGAGCCTGTGCTCCGCAACAGGAGAGGCCACAACAGTGAGAGGCTCGCGAACCCAAAAAAAAAAAAAAAGTTATATTCAGAATATAGGCAGTATAGCATAGGATTAAGCTGTGCCCTGAAATTTAGTGCCTGAGACACATGCGCTGCTCTGCAATGTCCTATACAGATATACAATGTATCATACATGTATATGTACCTTCTTGCCTCAGTTGGTTTATCTGTGTAGTGGGCAAACTGCTTATCTCACAGATTGCAATGAGGATTAACTGACTTAGTATAACAAAAATGTTTAGAACAGGGCCTGGCACATAATAGTCATTCAACAACTCTAAGCTCATTATTATCTCCACCATCATAAAAATATGAATACAAAACTAAGAGGGAATATATCCAATTATTATTAGTATCAACCTCCAGAAAGGAAGACAGAGTTACTTGCTTTCTTCCTCTTTGTAATGTCCTGTGTTTTCTCTAAATTTTATGTAATGACCATAGATTACTTAGATCACCAGAAAAGAAACATAATTCCAAAAAGGAAAAAACTGTCTCAGTTGGCAGCTTGCAAACTGAAATAATGTTTGTCCGAAAGCCCTTTTAATGATGCCATTCGAGGGTTACAATTAATACTTCTCTTGCTGCCGTAACAAATTATCATGAACTTAGTGGCTTAAAACAATAGAAATGTATTATCTTACAGCTCCACAGGTCTAAAGTCTGACACAGGTCTCAGTGGGCTAAAATCAAGGTGTAGGGAGGGCTGCATCCTTTCGGGACGTAGACCATCCATCTAGAGTTGGACTGTCCGATATGGTAGGCATCAGCCTGACATAGCTATTCAAATTTACACTAATTAAAAGTAATATTACAAACCCACTTCCTCCATAACTCCAGCCACATTTCAAGGGTTCAACAGCCACATGTGGCTAGTGGCTTCTTTCCTGGACAGCACAGTTATGAGGCATTTCCACCACTGCACAACAGGACAGTGTGGATCCAGAGGCAAGACTCATCCTGGCTTCCTGACTGGTATCCTGGTTGAGTCTTGCTGCCAGCATTATCTTTTCAAATACTGCCTCACATCAATTCCTTGTCTTAAAATTTTCTTGGGTCTCTTCTGCCTATAACAGATTTTGTTCCAATACATTAAAGCTATAAAATCCTTAATCCACACCAAACCTTATATATAAATCATAACATGTAGCTACTCTAGTTACATCTCTGGTAGGGACATCGAGATGACCTCCCCACCCCCTGATTTGCCCCATCCCAGGCCTGTAATCCTCTGAGGATGGCCAGACATAAGGATGAGACAAAATTCCTTCACACGATATCAGAAACATTCTTCATCTAGTCTCAGCCTATTTTCTATTCCCTAGGACACCCCACCATTCACTTTCACTCTCTCTTAAGTTCATCCATGAAATCCCCTTTACTGCTATGACCTCCCCTCTGTTCAAAATGACTAAAGATGACAATTTAGGTGATAGAAACAAACTCTGACACTTCATGAAGTGGGCAGTCTCCATCCCCAAGGGGCCAGAGAATTGCAAAATGGGACAGGAGGCAGGAAGCTTTCACAGGATAAAGAATAAGGAACAAGGAAGTAAGTATAGAGCCCAGAGCTGGCTTGGTGTTTGGGGGTTGGCTGGCTGGGTATACTGCGTTTCTGGTCAAGGAGAGCACTTACAGGGACGTGAAAGTTATCTAAGTTTCAGTTTGCTGAAGTAGCACTCAGGCAAGAGCAGCTCCATCTTGGGCCCAGAACACCTATTTTTTAACTAGAAAACTCCTCCTCAACCTTCAACCTCCAATTCCCTCAACACCACTGAGGAAGGTTCCTGAGGGGAAAGAATCATCAGTGTCCCACAGGCCTTTATAATAGCCTGAGAGCAAACACATGAATGGGCTTTACAGGATGTTTCTGTGAACCCCAAACTGTATGCACAACTGTGTGTGTATGTGCACTGGGAGGGTAGATGCTCCCGGCTGTCCTGCAACTACCAATTGCTCTGTGACTCTGAAAGTGTAAGAGCATTGCCAGAGAAGGTCAGGGTTCACAAAGAAGTCCTTTCAGCACTTTATGACCCCTCTTTTAACTTCAGCTTCCACATATACTTTATTTTAAAATTTCCTCCCACAAATATATGACAATACATTTATTCAGTCAGTCCTGCAGTCTCCTCTCCAGGTTAGAAGCACCTGTCCACTCTGCTTCATTCCTTTATTATCTAGACCACCAAGCACTCCAACATATGCTTTCAGAGACAGAAAAAAAGGTGAGGCAGTGCACACCCTCGAACTAGGAAAATGGTTCCATCTTTGTCAATTCAAACTGTGTACACTTTGGAGGAAATTATTAATAGAATCTACAGAGCTCTTACGTGTGCCAGCTGCAATACTATGTACTTTACACATAGTATCTTAATTAAGCCTCACATCCCTTGAGAAGTAAGTATTATCCCAATTTTTACAGGTGAGAAATCAGGTGTAAGTCACAGAGCTAGTAAACGGTACACTGGGATTTGAGCCCAGGCCATCAGGTAAGTGGGTACTGAGATCACCACATTCTTGTAGTGTTCCTAGTTCTACCTGAATAATCCCTGCCAAAGATCTCTCTCTTTTTTTTTTTTTTCGGTACGCGGGCCTCTCACTGCCGCCGCCTCTCCCGTTGCGGAGCACAGGCTCCGGACGCACAGGCCCAGCGGCCACGGCTCACGGGCCCAGCCGCTCCGCGGCCTGTGGGATCCTCCCGGACCGGGGCACGAACCCGCGTCCCCTGCATCGGCAGGCGGACTCTCAACCACTGCACCACCAGGGAAGCCCCAAAGATCTCTCTTAAAGTTAGGTCTGTGACTGTCTAAACTTGAAGGCCCAACAGAAAACCATGAAGAAAATTTTAGCCTAAATATGAGAATCATTCCCTTCAAAAATGGAGGCAAAGGCTAGCATTAGATAGTGACTGTAGTTTGGATCAAAACATACCATGAATCCACAGATAACCCTGTCACTCACTGGCTCTGTAAGACTGGGCACGTTCCCTAACTCTCAGGGCACAGTCTCTTGATCTAAGGATCATAAAAATATCTGGTTCTTGGAGAATAAATTAAATAACTCAGGTAAAGTATTTAGTGTGCTTCTAAGCATTTAGTAATGACTAAATACATATTAGTAATTATTGTTATTAATTGCTGGAAAACAGGTCTGAGGTGGAAGAATGTTCTGATTTATTAAATTAGTCTCCCTAAGAGAGCCAAGATAGCTGAGCTGAGGCAGACAGACTACCTACTCCTTTGCTTCTGGGTAAGAAGGAAATAAGGCAGAGAGATAAGACCCCTGACTTGACAAGTAAGTGCTTTATGGGAGAGTGACCGATGAAAAGCTTCTTCTTCTCTGAACATAAGGAGTTAGTGGGCAGCAGGGAGATGGGACCATAAAAAATCTGGGTCCCCACACAGATTGGGGCCACTGCAGCTGGCTTTACATCCATCAGAATGATGTCTTAGACCCAGCCCTGCTCCTCCAGCTCTCCCCAGGAATGGACACCCCAGAACCCAAGTAACTGAACGCTGGTCCATGCGGAAGCACGAAAATTGTGTCTGACATAACCACATCCGTCCCAGGAAATACTTCTTGACTCCTAAGAATCTTCTGTCCTGGGGCTAGGAATGCGAAAGTACAATGGCTGAGTGACAAATGAATTTCTATTCTTTCCTTTGGGAACATAAAACCAATAAATGCTCTTATAGTCCGGTTTTACATGTGTAGTATTAATGAGAATTTAATGCAGATGAACCATACAGGCTAACAGGAATGAAAGTGTGTGGTCATAACTAGTAAAACTAACCCACAAAAGACATTTTATAACGACTTTTGAGTTAAAAGAAGGCTATCCTAAAACTTTAAATGAATTTTCCGTACTTATATTCATGCTTGGCATCCGAAAGCAGTACTCGGCCATGGAACACATCTTCCATGTTGCCACCCTATCTCCCCAGCTTCTCCTCACTGTTCTGAAAACATCCTGAAATCATTCCTGACGCCTAGATTTAAGCCCGGGGTGTGTTCCATTCCCCACCTGCAATACTTTTGCTCCTCTTTACGTACTCACATCTATCCAACCTTCACATTTTATCCCAAGTCCCATCTTCTGTTTAAATGTTAAGACTTCCCCAACCCCTGTCATCTCCAGTCACCTTGCTCACGCTTGTATATATTCCACAAACACTGAACGTATTCTCTGTGGTAGGCACGGTGCTGGGTGCTGGAGACGTAACAGTGAACAAAACAGACAAGTAGTAAAGAAGGCACAGCAAAAAGGATACGAAAATGAAAAAGGTATTTCCATAGCAAAAGGCACTACCACAAGATGACTGTCTAGGAAGGACTATATCAGAATGAAAAGTGATCTCATCAAGCTTCCTGGGATCTGTGTGGTTTTCTGAAAAGAACCCAAGTTTGAGACTAGTAGTTACCACTATCTGTACCCTATGAAGTACAGGACAGAAATAAACCAGAAATACACACACACACACACACACACACACACACACACATGAACTTGTGTGGGTATGCTGAGTTTATGCAAAGCCTATCTTGTCCCCTGTACATGCAAAGCCTGCTGTGCCATTAATGATATAGATGTCTGCCTTTCCTTCTTTATAAAATGAACAGGTCTTTTAAGGTTCTGGTGGCTATGGCTCTTTCAATATATCGTACCAATGCTATCTTTCTTCAAGTACCATAAAGTAAATTTTGAAGTGCTTTATTCTGATGTCCCTTGAAAGATGTCCATTTGTTAAGTATCTCTCATGCAATTTTCAATCTAAAGTCCATCATTTGTAGCCAGAAGTGAGGACAGCACAGTTGGAAAGAGGTCTAAAGCTGTTACGTTAAACAAACAGCTATTACAAGTGCTGGTAAGGGAGAGCTTCTCCATTTGTCTTTTCATACATATGCTAGTTTGTCACCACAGCATTCGTGTCCTTAATCTGATTAGCTACAGGGGTGTATAGAAATCCCTTAGCTACAAGAGCCACTTGCAAAATCCACATACATCAAAACAATGATTAATAAAATATATCTATAAGCATGTTTATAGTCACAGGGGGTTAAGAGGGAAATGAAACAGCAGCTACTGCAAAAGCTCTTTTCCCCCAGAATTCATAACAGAATCCATAATTTATTTACCTTGTCTGTCTTGCTCCCGGTGTGGCTGCAATCAATTGTATTCAATGTCAAGTTCTAGTGCAACAGTCTACTGTTCACTTCAAGCTCTACAAGCTAAAAAGTCTACAAATGTTTTTACGGAAACACCAGCATGGACATTTCACTGATCCAAATGAAATCTAATTGTTTCTAGAAAGTGATCTGAGGGCCTAACTCTCTGCCTAAAAGTATTTTTAAGGAGAAGTATATTAGTCAGGATAGGCTGGCTGCTGAAAGAACCCCCAAACTTCAAAGACTTAAGAGAAAAAACATTTATTTCACATTTATGCCCAGTCCAATGGGGATATCCCTGGTCTGGTAGCTCTCCTGGGTGGATCTGCTTTAAGTACAAACTCAGCAATTCAGTTTCCCTTCCAGCTTTTGTTGCTTGCACCTGTGACATAACCCTACACAATTTCCATGGAAGGATAAGAGAAGGTGGACATGGCCTATCAGAAACTGGACCACCTCTTCCAAAGGAACACGCATCCCTTAGGCTCACATTCCATTAGCCAGAAACAGCCACATGCCCTCAGCTAGACACAAGAACCTTGGGAAATGCAGTCCCAGCTGAATGGCACTTCACAAGTCTACATCGTGAGGGGAGCACCAGGCTGGTGATCAGCTATCCATCTCTGGCCTGAAGAACCTATGGTAGACATATATTTTAAAGAACCACAAGATCTTCTACCAAATCTCAGCTCCTACGAATCCGACAGCAGATACCAACACATAGGTCCTTAGTGCTCACAGAGTGACAGCAAGAGGTACCAGTTTAAATATATGTGCTTAGGAGGCCTACAAACCTAGATTCGAATCCTGATCCATCATTTAGTAGTCGTTTGATCTTGTGCAGATAACTTACCCCCTCTATGCCTCATCAGAACAACGGAGACAGCAGTAATAGTCTGTTAACAGGGCTGTAGTGAGGATTAAGTAATGAAATGTACATAAATAAAGACCGCCCAAATGAGAACCAACACAGGCTCGGTATAGTAAGGAGTCACACACCATCACCTGCATTAGGCAGAGACTCAGACAGGAAGGCAGTGAGAGAGCTTTATAATCAAAAAAGGGGGGCTTCCCTGGTGGCGCAGTGGTTAAGAATACACCTGCCAATGCAGGGGACCTGGGTTCGAGCCCTGGTCCAGGAAGATCCCACATGCCGCGGAGTAACTAAGCCCATGTGCCACAACTACTGAGCCTGCGCTCTAGAGCCCGCGAGCCACTACTACTGAGCCTGTGAGCCATAACTACTGAGCCCGCATGCCACAGCTACTGAAGCCCACAAGCCTGGAGCCCATGCTCCACAACAAGAGAAGCCACCGCAATGAGAAGCCCGCTCACTGCAAGGAAGAGTAGCCCCCGCTCACTGCAACTAGAGAAAGCCTGCGTGCAGCAGCAAAGACCCAACACAGCCAAAAATAAATGAATAAAATAAATTTATTTTAAAAAAATTAAAAGAAAGGGGTATGCTTTGACTGGAGATGTTGGCATGGGGAGGCTGGAGGTGGGCTAACCAGAAGCAGAGCATCTTAACTGATCGGTTTGAAAAGTATATTTGATTTTCTCTGGTTGATCCTGACTTGGAAGTGGGTAAAAAATAGGGGAACTGGCAGTCACTGACCAAGTCCTGACGTTAATGGGCCAAGTGCTGTGGAGGATGGGGGTCAGAGTTCTCTTATATGATCTGGCCGTCGTCCCTCTGTGTGTTCAGTCTTGCATGACCCGTTATATTTCAAAGTGGGTGGTGGGTGTACTCTCACACTGACAGAGATGCCCAGGTGTACAATCCTCTGGAAAAACTTTAATCAGAATTCTTATGTTCTTAAACCCTGGGTATTAAGGGATGTGGAGTGGGAAAAATACAAGAAAACAGCTTTAAATTCTGTGCTGTTTGGCAAAGCCAGGTCTACCAGGGCACACTGTATAACGCAAACCTCTCTCCAGCCAGGTGAAGCCACTGCTACAGTGCAATAACGTGCTCCACGGTGCCGTGAATGAATGGGCTTTCCGGGATGCTGGAGAATGGAGGGCAGAGAGACACAGCCCAGAAATCTGCACACTGACTGCTTTTTTCCCCAGGTGAGGATGGAACCCTCCGACGACCTGAGTTTGGTTCAGCAACCAGCAAGCTTAAAGTTTGCAAATATCCCCTTAAATGGAAGAATTATACACAGAGATTTTTAGTGAATATGTAAATTCTTTCTAAATGGGGATGAAAGACACGATATAAAGTCTAGCCCAGCACAAAATTAAGCTTCTTGGATCCTGCAGGACCTGACTTTAAGCGGACAATGTTCTTGATAGCTGCATGCCCCCCGCCCGCCAACCGATTAGAGACTCTGGGGACCAAGTGAAGCTGAAGGAAGATATCCTGTGTTTGCTTTTGCTCTAACTTACAGCAGGAGGGGGTGTGTGTGTGTGTGTGTGTGTGTGTGTGTGTGTGTGTGTGTGTGTATGTGTGTGTGTGTGTGTGTGTGTGTGTGTGTGTGTGTGTGCGTGCGCGCGAACATACACGCAAGCACACTGGCACTGCAGGGGTTGGGTGGTTTTTATCACTGAAACAGAAATCATCTGAAATTATGCACGTGGCCTGTTCAGACCACAGGTGGTGCCCAGTCTCAGTCACAAATCTTAAGCACGACATGAAGCACATTCAGAGAAAGTGATCAGGCCGGACAAGAGAGAGGCTTAAATGGATGTCACATGGGAATGAATAGTTGAAGGATGAATGAAGGAAGGAAGTGGAGACGTTAAACCTGGAGGGAACCGAGTTCATGCTAACACCACATTCCAAAAATTGAAGGGGTCTTCCCTGGATTTGAAGGAGGAAAAGGAGTTGGTTACATTTTTGCCCTGAAGCAGATGTAAAGATGGTATTTTTGAAATGTTAATTGACTTCCTCAGCCCACCACCAAGAGTTTTCCTTTCCTTCTTAACCCTTCCTTCTCTGTACCCTTCTGAGCCAGGTGGCTGGTGCTCACTGCCTCACGGAAGGAAGGAACAGAGAGCGGAGAAAAACGGAGCCCTTTCTTGCATTTGTATTCCAAAAGCCTAAACAACAGCACAACTCACATTAGAAAATAAAACCATGTCCTGGGCAGAAGTTGGAGACAGAGATTCGTGAATGCTGAGTTGGTGCAGTCCAGGATGACAGCCCCTCCCCTGGAGAGACCCTACAGGTAAGAACCAAGTCCACCTTTACAGATGGCACAAGTTCCCCTGGAACCAGGTGCACACACTGCCTATGCCTCAGGGTGCTGCCTGCTGCCCACTTCGGGGACCCCCAGCACCAGCACTGCAAGCACAGAGATGCCCAGTAGAAGAGCCCACCCATGCCCAGAGTCTCTGCTCAGCCTCGAAGACACAGCCCATGAGAAAACTCACTCCCACTACAGCCTTACAGTGTCCTAGATGCTTTCAGCTCCAGAGATGAAAGGGTAGAGGCTGGAAAGGGAAGGTCAAACCATTAGACTCCGGCAGAGCTGAATGGGACCAACCCCACTTCCCCCTGAGCCAGGAGAGTGGGAAATGCTTTCTGATTACACACAGACTGAATGATCTCTTGGCATGGAGTTATGTAGAGGAAATTGCATTAAGGGTCTTTATTAACCAGGGTTCTCCAGAGAAACAGAATCAACAGAGTGTGAGTGTGTATAATGTAAAGAGTTATTATCAAGAATTGGCTCACACTATTATGGAGGCTGACAAATCCCAGCATCTGCAGGGTGAGTACAGTTTCACTCCAAAGGCCGGCAGTCTACCTATTGAAATATTAATGTCATCCAGGAGCACCCTCACAGATGCACCCAGAATAATGTTTGACAATGATCTGGGCACTATTCCCCATCACCAAGTCAAGCTGACACATAAAATTAACCAACACAAGGGTCTCAATGACATTTAAGGGCATTTTCAAAACTAGCTTCTAAGGGTGTTTCATCAGGAGGGCATATAGGCATCCAGAACTTGAAAAAGAAGAAAAGGAAGTGGAGCAATTTGTTAAGGCTCACGTCTGTCTCATCTCGCTTTCAGCTGACGTTTCTTTCTGGGAATATTTCAGTGGAGCCAGTCTATTGACCCTCAGTGGAGCATGCAGGTATAGTGTAAGTGCTTAGCACGTTATCTGTCGTTAAAATCTCCTCATTCAGCCAGCAGAAAACAAGCTTTTTAGAGACACGAATGGCAAAAATTTCCAAGGCTATAAAAATGGATCTTCTTCCATATTTTCTGATAAGCCAATAAGTGTTTGCCACAGTCAAGTCAATATAACGTCGTGATTAAAATGTGTTCTAGAACACACAGGCCCAGATTCAAACCCAGACTCTGCCAAGACATACACAATGACCTTCAGCAAATTACATTCTTTGAACCACATCCACAAATGGGAGGATAACAACACTGCTTCCCCTCACTAAAACAGAGGATGCCAGTAAATAACTTAGCACAGCATTTGCCACACACCAAACACTTAATAAGCGTTAGAAGTGATTACTGTAACTTAGATGGAGTTCTTTAAAATGTGCTGCCAGCATAGCCCTGAAGTCTTTCTTTAAAGAAAACCCTTAGGCCACTCATCGTTTCTCTTCCTCCTTCCTTCCACGACTAGGGCAAACACAACTGAACCACCACTAATTCTGGAGGTGAGCAGAAAGACTGCTGGACAGAATACTGGTCGATGATTGCCTTGGAAACCCAGGAACCCCATTCAAAGGCAGGCCTCTGACTTGAATGCCAGAAAGTTGGAAACCCGAAAACAAAGATAAATAATCCGATTTCCTCCTTCAAATTAAAGTTTTGTGCGCGTGCATGTGCACCAGAAAATACTGACTTAATCAGAGGCATCCGATTAAGATTAGAAAAAGTAAAACACAGCGTCAGAACAGAGGCAGGCACAGTAATCAAGTGGTTATTTCTAAAAGTCCAACCTCATGACAATGCTCGATATTGCGGATGTGTGGATATGAGCAACTCCAGAAAGAAAGATAATTGCACCACTTCACAGTAATGTAAATTTCCTCTCCCTTACCATGTCCCTTTATCTCCAGCTGTGAGTCCAGAATTTTCCAGAGAGAAGAGACTCAAGAGAGATTTTGCCTTGACTATTTCTAAAGACAGACCTCCTAATAAATTTCTATATGCAACTGCTGAGTCACAGAAAGAAAAAGGAGGGCCAGCTACAGTCTGCTAAAATTTCATTATTTTAAACTACTCTGATTTCAAGCAATGGTTTCAAGAGTCAAAACTTTGAGAGGATTCTTTGCAACTAATTTCCTTAGAAAAGTTTCATGGGGCTTCCCTGGTGGCGCAGTGGTTGAGAGTCCGCCTGCCGATGCAGGGGACGCGGGTTCGTGCCCCGATCTGGGAAGATCCCACATGCCGCGGAGCGGCTGGGCCCATGAGCCATGGCCGCTGGGCCTGCGCGTCCGGAGCCTGTGCTCCGCAACGGGAGAGGCCACATTGGGAGGCCCGCGTACCGCAAAAAAAAAAAAGAAAAGTTTCATGGATATAAGAAGTCAAGGGAGATGCTGTATGAGTGAAATGTCATTATTTGACACAGAAATAACACCTTTTGTGCCCAGGGAGTTCAAAAGAGCTTAGTCTATATCTACAGAAAAATTTTACCTAATTAAAAAAAAAAAACACATCATCTCTAGGTAAGAAATAATGTCAGAATGGGATTGTGTCATTAGTCATCAGGAAAATGTAAATTAAAACCTGTGATTCCACTATATACACACATTAGAATGAATAAAGTTAAAAAAACTGACCATACAATGGGCCAAGAAGTGGAGGCACTGGAACTCCCATGCACTGCTAGTGGGAATGTAAAACGTACAACCACTTTGGAAAACAATTTGTCAATTTCTGACAAAGTTAAACAATACCTGCTATTTGACCCAGGGATTCCACTCCTAAGTATTTACTAAAGAGAAGCCAAAACATATGTTCACACACAGACATGGGCATGAATGTTCACTGCAGCTTTATCTGTAACTGCAAAAAACAAGAAATGACCCAAACATCCATCAACAAGTGAATGGATAAACAAATTATAGAGTATATCCACACAATTGGAATGCTACTCAGCCACACAAAAGAATACATTATTGATATATGCAACATGGGTGAATCTCAAAATCATTACACTGTGTGAAAAAACATATTAAAAAAAGAGTACATACTATATTCTCCTATCTACATAAAATTCTAGAAAATGCAAATCACTGTCTATAGTGGCAGAAAGCAGATTAGAAAGGTTGCCTGAGGAGGGAGGGAAGGGAAAGCGCTGGGCACCATTATAAATGGGCACTAGAAAACTTTTAGGGGCAATGGAAATGTTTGTTTTCTCGATGTGGTGAAGGTTTCACGGGTGTATACATATGTCAAATCTAAATTGTACACTTTAAATACGTGCAGCTTATTCTTCAAAGACCAAAAAAAATGAGAATGTGAATGTGAACTGTCACAGTGCCTAGCAGACGGTAGGTGCTCCAAAAATGTTGAAGAAATGACCTCTTATGGGCACAGTTTCTCTCCCCATACAGGAGCTATTGTTCTGTAAGTGTTATATGTGTTCTACCTGTGTCTATATAGTTGTGTTCTGTATGTTCATAGTACGGTTTCTCTTTGATTTCTGTGCTTACTGTGTCATCATCTCCTCTATGACTGTCTATTCCTCTGTCCCCTATTTCTCTTCCTTACATAGGTATTATGGGCTTCAGCTAACAGCATCTTCATTTCCCTCTGAGGAATATCCTTCCCTGACTCTCATCGTGTATTGTGGGGTGAAGGAGGGCATGTGACTCACTCTTGGCCGGAAGAGGGAAGAGAATATCCTCCTGGTCGGAACGGGTGGTTCACCAATGAAGGTACAGCCTAACCAGGGCCAAGGAGAATATGGCCTAAGAGTCCTAGTTTCTTCACACTGTGAAGAAAGAGCTGCTTTCCCTTTTCTGCCTGACTTAGAGTGGTGAGAATGTAAGCATGAACTGAGGGCAGACATCTGGCCTCACCAAGGGAAAGCCTGCCTATGACGGTGCCAAACACAGAGGCGAGATGGAGCAATAATAGTGTGTGAATCCCTGAGTCCAGACGTGCCTGACCTTAGACGTATCTCTGTACTTTCAGCTTTGTGGCCAGTAAGTGTCACTTTTTATTAAGTTAATTTCATCTGGGTTTTTGGTCACATGCCATCTCCCCCCGCCCCCAAAAAAGACCCAGTGATATCCACGGGAAAGCATTCTTTAGTGCTTTGTCCATCAGGAAAACGTGGATGGGAATGTTTAAGTGCTAAGAGTATTTGCAACCGCTAGTTGACGTCTACAATCATGAACGCTGATGTATGAACAGATGATCTGGCAAGCCAGAGGATGCTCACAGGTGTGGCTGCCTCTGCTAAAGGTACCTGAAATTCATCTCAGACAAGACGAACATGAGAAGCAAAAGAACTCTTACTAGCTGTGTGACTTCAGCCAAGTTTCTTGACATAAGTCTCAGTTTCCTCATTTTAAAAGGAGGCTAATTAAGACAGTTATGTTAAACTATACACTTTTGTGTGTGGTACGATGCCTGGCACAGAGTAGGCTCTCAAGAAATATTAGCTGTTGTGTTACTAAGATGCTATCCATCTTCGTCTATACTGCAAAGCCATAATGTTTCTCCCTTCTCTTCCTTAATCCAAATCCTGTGTGCTCTTCAAGTCTTACCACCTCCTCCAGGAAAATCTTCCTGATTACTTCAACACAAAATGTAGTGACTATTTTCTTATCTGAATTTCCAAGCCCTTTAGCCTGCACGTTGTGTCTAATGCCCCATCATACTGTGTCATAAATTGAATTTCCAGTAGTGAGTTGGAGTCAGCTCACATCAGCTTGTGAGAGCTAACTGTTAAATTTTCAGGAATTTTGAGAGGTGGTTATTAAACAGCCATTATTAAAATTGACATTACATAAAATTATACTTAAATAAATTATATTAAAAGCAAAGGTAGCAAACACTCAAAATATAACACTTCTTACCTATCTGTCTTATATTTTACTATGACTGATGCCCTTCAGGTTTTTTTTTGTCTGTTATATGTGTATGGAGGAAATAATATAAAATGGAGGGTTACCGTCCTCTCTTTCTGACGTCACATGCGGTGACATCATGTTGGCAACTTGCGATCAGTCATGACAGGAGAGTTTACACCACAAAAATCAGCAAATGCAAATCCAGGCTCTCTCTCCACTCCCAAACCACAGAGCCGTTGTTAAATGTTCACTGGCATACCACTGCTTTTAACTTCTTCACGTTTGTAAACTGCTCTAATGAGTTCATTAGCTCTTTGACAGTAGTGGTGTTTCACATTTCTCTTTGTCCTCTGTGTTGTTCAACGTAGCACTGCATACACAGTAGGTGCTAAACATTTTGCCACGTGCTAGAAGCCTAGAAAGAGGCAATCGTTTCACGAAGAAGAGTTGGCTATGGCTACATCTATGTGACCTGATGCATTTAAAAATACTGCCCACACAAACACCTTGCAGGTCTATCACTGCTTGAGTTGTAAACAATGGAGAAAATGCCAACTGTGAAAGTAGAGTAAAAATATTATAGCCTGACAGTCAGAGTGGATGCATACTGACACCAAGAGTTGAGATCACTCAAATTCATGTCATAGGGAATGGTCAAAAAAAAAAAAAAAAAAAATCAGTATTTTTTTCACTTAGAGAAAGGAAAAATTATAGATGCACAGAGGGCAGTAAAAAATGTCTTCAAATAGTTGAAAGCCTATCACAAAAGGAGAAGATTGGATATGTTCTGTATTACACTACACAGTCATACCAGAATCAACGTTTAGATGCTAGGATATAACTAAGCAGGACCCTGTGGGGCTTCCCGGAACAGACCCCTTCCCCATATCCTCTGCTGTAGCTCCTCTCTGAAGTACCTAGATAACAGTATCTGATGCACATTTCCTGAGTTGTTTCACAGGTGCTAAAATACCACCAAATGAAAGGAATTAACTACTTGATGACCATGAACCCCCCAGACCTACCGGCATCTAACGACTGACAATGTTAACCCCCATGACACCGTCCTGTTACCTCACCATCACCCAATCAGAGAACTGTGCACTAGCAGATCACATACCCTGGAATGCCCCTCTCTTACCTTGCCTTTAAAGATGCTTTGCTGAAACCCATCCGGAAGTTTGGGCTTTTTGAGCACTACCTGTCACGGACTCCTTGTATGGCGCCTTACAATAAACGCTGCACTTTCCTTCACCACAACCCGATGTCAGGAGATTGGCTTGACTGCACGGGCAAGAGGACCCAAGTCTGGTTCTATAATAAGGAGAGGCACATTTTGATATAATGAAGAAGAAGAGTCCTACAGAGATGACTGAAGATGGGCAGAATGAGAAGCAATGAATTCCTGCCTCAGTGTTACTTAGAACACATACACTGGTCACAGAGCTTGGATGAATAAATAAGTTAATGGGCCAGCAATGGTTCTCAACTGGGGCCACGACTGCCCCCTAGGGGTGTTTGGAAATTCACTGAGGCACTTAGTGAAGGGGGTGGGATGCAAGGCAAGGGATGTCTCCATACAACAAATAACTCTACTACCCAACATGCAAATCATGCTCCCACTGAGAAACAGCAGGCTAGACAAATCCTGGAGGGCACGTTTCAGTTAATGTTCAATAACCAATCATTTGGTTGAGCAAGTAAGTTTCAGGCACTCTAGGGTTAACTGCACAAGATGAAGCTTTCTCTTGCAAGAGGCTTGAGACTAGCAGAGGGAGATAAGGAAATAAGTAACCAGTTTCAAGAGAGTCATACATGGCTAATCTAGAAATGTGAACAGGTGCTGAAAGAACAGAGTGCTCCTCTAACAACTGGAGTGTGGCTGGGTTATACAAAGAGGGGGAAAGGCCTCTCAGAGGTGGTAGTGCCTTCTAGTTGGGTTTTATAGAGTATGCACAGGAGTTCACAAGTTGGATGAAAGAGTTTCAGGTGCAGAAAACAGTATGTGTAAAGGAACAGAAGCGTGAGGGAACCTGGCACTAGCATTCTAGGAAGGCAATTCATTAAAAAAATTTTTTGCAATAGTTACATATTGGGCACCTGCGTATTTTTTAAGCACCTCCAGTGTTTATGTTGCCGCTACAGAGGGTGCCGTAAGAACCTAAGTACAGCTTGAGTGAAGGCTGAGTATGAGTACTGTGGAGAAGAGAGACTGGGGCGTTTGGGAAATGTCCCTTCCAACCCTGAGAATCTTTAAACTTTCCGGATGCAAGAGGAGAGCTGTGGCCAGGATCCCACATGATAAGCAGAGACCTAGACCGTCATCTAGTGTATTCTCCTCCTTCTGCCCATCCACTCTGTTCCAGCAACACAGCCTTTCTTTCTGCTGCTTGATCTGATGGCTAAGCTCGTTCCCACCTCAGGGTAACTGCACATGCTCTTCCCTTTGCCTGAAACACTCCTTCCTAGATAGTCACACAGTTGGTTCCTTCTCCACTTGAGATCTCCTCCTCAAAGGGGCCCTCCCTGTCCATCCAATATGAAACAGCATTATCTGTCTCCATCACTAGAATGTAGTTCTATGAGCGCAGGGCCTCTTCCATCTCATTACTTGTACATTGCAGAGCTAGTAGTCAGTAGGCTATTCATACATATCTGGACATCCCATCCTATAACAGATGATAGACAAACAGAAAATAGATCAGAGGAGAGCACCTAGGATAATTAGGACACCCTGAGCCACAGGCTATGAAGGAGGAACCGGTGTGTGTGTGTCCTAGTAGCCTGGGATGAGACTAGAACTAACTCGGAAACCAGGTCTTTTGAGAGAAAATTATAGGACGTGGGATATTTAGCCCAGTGCAAAGTACTCTCAAATGGTGCATACTCTTTTCAAATATCAGGAGGGCATCACATGGAAGAAGAACTGGAATTCCTCTGAACTGATCCCCAAGGGGAAAGACCACGGGGTAGAAGCCACATGAGAGAAAGGGATATGTCAGCTCTACACAAGAAAGGGCACTAACAGGCAAAGTGGCAGGCAAAGTTCAGAAGGTTCCGACTTCCATCAGTGGAGCTGTTTAGCAGAAGCTAGCCAGCCAACCAACCCAACAGAGACAAAAAGCTCAAATCTCAGGCAGGAGAGCAGACCAAAAAGCTAACATGTGTATGTCACTTACTGCATGCCAGCAGCACTACTGGAGGTACACCAAAAATAACTCATTTAACCCTTACAACAATCCGCGGGGACAGGTGCCGTTATCATTTTACAGTAGAACAAACTGAGATGCGGAAGTCTGATAACTTGACCAAGATCACCTTTCTCGTAAGTGGCACTTACAAAACAAACAAACAAACAAAAAAAACAGACCTTTAATGTCTCCAGTAATTCTTTTTATGCCCTCTATTAACTAGAGGTGAGGTGATATCCTATTTTTGTCATCTCCTGGGCAAAACATGACAGAAAGTCTAAGTATGACTGCCAGCCACCACGCGGTAAAGGCTGCAGGTGGTACCTAACACAGCACTTGCCCAGAACACCTGTGCTGCATGAGGGACACGCCCTATGTCATAGCCCATGTGTCTTTATTTTTTATTGTCCATCTCCTCCTATATTCCAGACCCATAAGGGAAGGGATTTCTTTTGTTGACTGCTGGATCCTCAGGTGTTAAATAGATATTTGTGGAAAACAGAAAAGAAAGAAAAGAAGGGAAGGAGGAAGAAAAGTATCTTCATGGGTCCTCTACTTCGGGCTCTGCACATTACGCTCTCTGTGGCCCCGTTCACTTGAACCTACCAAGAGGCAGAAAGCCCTGGGAGCCCAGATCTCAGACAAACTCAACATGGAGCCCTGTGGTTTTGAAAAGAATCTGTCACCAACAGTTTGGTTTCTACATTAAAAGAAAAAACAAACATCTTTCAAGCAAGGTAGCTGAAGCACGGATAAAAGTTGAGAGTACTTCTCTCAGTAACTGTCAAAATCCCACTCTGCTTAAATGTAATAAAACAGAGTCAATACTAAAATGAATAAAATGCTGTTTTTCCCCAGTCACTACCAACTAATAAAGGTGTTTTTATTCTATTTATGATATAAATTATATTACTTAGTACCCAAGGGAGCTATTTTGGCTGTAAGAGGTAATCTTTTTCTTATTTAATGACAGAGGGGGAAAAAATCATGCATGACTAAAATAACTACAACACAGGCTATCCAGAAGACTACATCTTGTGAGGGGCTACAGACGTGCCAGTGCCTGTTCAAGTATTAAAATTAACATGCTTAAATTTTTTCATTTACTGTGTATTCAGTTTGCCTTCTCCCAGACCCCGTAAGCCCGCACCATCTTCCTCATGAATATTTAATGTCTTTTCCTGGGAAGTCAACTCCGCAACCACCCCTCCAGAAAAAGAACTGTAAACAAGGCTGAAGGGAAAAGTGAGACAGGGAGGTGAGGCGAGAGCAAATGCAAAAGGACAGATGGCTAAGAAAAGCAGAGCACACCAGAGTCACCCTCCAAGGAGGAGAGAGAAACAACTGGAACCCAGAAGTGAGCAGATGCATTGTGGAGGCATTTAAAGCTCTCATACCTTATCCAAATGGAGAAATGGGTTCTGTTTTGAGGCAAAGGGGAAGCTTATGAATACTTTACAGTCTGTGCATTAGAGCCTAGTCAGAGTGAATAGACTGCATCCTTTGCGTGAGTAAGCCACTCCCTGGTCAGTGGTTAGAAATTTTAAATGTCTTCCCTGAAGCAAACCTCCCAGGGGCGGTGGAGTCACCAATAAGGTGGTTTAGAGGCAGATCGGAGGAATAATGAACGACTTCGTAAGCATCCATTAGGCTCATGAGTATACTTGGCCCCCAAATAGAGTTGAGCAGAAAACCATTAGTGCAGCCCCATTCTGAAGCTGTGTGAAGACAACTGTGGAAGGGCTTAAAGAGGAAACCCTCTTCTCGCCCAGACCATCATTATTTTCTACCTCAAGTTGGGATGGGATTCCTGGGAATTGATTTTGTCTAGAAAACAGGGGTCCGCACCATTTATTAAAATTCAAATTGTTGAATCAAAATTTCCAGAGAGAAGAACCTTCTTTTCTAATACCCAGGCCCCGTTATTAAGTCCAGGCTACTATCAGAGCACGTTTTTCTTTCTAGTGAGTAAGAGAAGTGCTGGGCCTAAGTGCCAGACTCTGTAGAGTTCTGTAGGAAAGGCATATGCCTTCCCTTGAGATTGCTCAGGGCTAATGAAATTCCATGCCTAACTTATTTCATTAAAGTGGCATTTGGTTTCAGGTTATTTTATAGTTTAGGTTCCCCCAGAAGTAGATCTAGAGGGGGAGATCAGAATGTAACTGGGAAGTGATTCGGGGAAACATCAGTAAAAACATGAGGCAGGGAAAAGGAAGAAAGTTAATCAAGGGGTCATCATCAATTGGTTACCAGCATGGGCAACTGGAGCTCACCCCCACTGAGGAATTCTGAGAAGCAGCCTCATATTTCCCCCACCTGAGGAAGGAGGTGCTGGTGTTTTCAAACACCAACTGCCGTCACACCCGCTGCTGGGGGCGGAGGGAGGGCCTTACTTGCCAGGCACCTCCAGCCTGCACGGCTGCGGTGGGAGGGCAGAGAAAGCTCGGAGAAGAGAAGCCGGCGCTAACACTGAAAGTCAGGTGCAGTGTGCACGGAAATGGCACAGGCCGAGGGGACGTAGGAAGGGCAGCAGTTACAGCTGCTGCTACAAGAACAAGAGTCAGAAAGGAGACAAGTGCCAGCACCTGGAGGTGGACCACAGGGCGAGCTATGAGTGCTCAACATTCAGATACTGATATCTGTTGGTTTCAACCGCAACCAGAATGGTCACAGTACTTCTATCCATTTCAGCAGCAGCAGTAGTACGGCTGAGTGCCCAGGATGCTTAAGTGTGGGACAAAACTGGATTGCTCTGCTTAATAAAAGGAGTGGAATTTGAAGACCCCTAAGAGAATCAGGGAAGGAAACAGAAGCCTAATTTACTGGGTATTGTGTGAAGGTTGAGGAGGAGAAAAAAATCATTCTGCTCCCCACCCCAAGCACAGCAGCTGTGTAGAAAAGACTGGAGGAAAGAAATATGTAATGGGGGATCTGTAATACAGTTTTTCTTGTGTTTTAATGTGACATGAGTGCATGGCCATACATTAAACTCCCTCTCCTCCTATTCTTCAAAATCTTCAGTAGAAACTACATTATTTACCAATGCTTTGGTCTGAGCTGATTCTAGGTACGCTCAGAAAGTCACGGAGTTCTAATCTCCCTGGGGCACAGAATGACAAGGGGACAGCTGACATCAGGTTACATCACTGTTCAGAGCACTTTCTTATATACCAAAGTCCTAAAACAAGTGACCTGCAAGCTAATTTAGTCTCAGATGTAGATTTTTGCTCCCACCCTACCCCCAACTTCCAGCTATTTTTAAAAATTGGTACCAACATTTTTCATATAAGAGATTTGACATTAAATTTCCGACTTCTCATGGAACACAAAACAAAAGATGTTAGCATTCACTGGGATAATCACCAAGCAATAATTAGCCAACTAGTATGCATTATTTAGATTGTAACAATCCCTACCACTCTTGTTCCCCAAACATCACATTTGCACTGATTTTTCCTTTCCCAGCAAAAATGGGACTATCAAAAATGGAAAAAGGAAAACTACTGAAAGTACTTCATAATTCTAGGAAAAAAAGGAATGCGTGCTTCTCCATGGAAGTGAAGAACAATCCTTGTTTAAAACAAAAAGTGTGCATTAAACGTGAGGTTTCTAGAGTCCTTGAGGGTGACCTCTGTGCTCAGAAAAGATTAGTCTGATGGTGCTCTGGTTTTAAATATTAATGTTGGATTTATTCAAGTTACAAATTTAAAAGCCTAGTTTTTCCATAAGCTTCTCATTTCAGCTTACAAATTTAATTCTATTTATAATGTAGTAAATTTTAGCAATTGCTTTTAAGAGGACCTAGAGGAACATTTAGCTTCATTTATAAACAGCTAATTAAAGCTCTTCAAACATTTAAAAATTCATTTATAAATTTAATGTATTTGATTTCCTTTAAGTATTTCAATTGTCTGACTTAAAACTTTCCTGAGTAATTAAATAAACCTCTTAAATCAAATAAACTTATAAACATAGTGAATCAAGTTCTTCTAAATATTCCAACACTGTAGATTAATTTAGTAATATTTCAACCTAAAACCACAAGTCTAAATCAATTACTCAATTATACATTTTAAATTGGAATTATGAAACTGATCTGTTACTCTACCAGATCAAATTCTCTTAAATATTATAAAAACTTTAAATAACAAACACACACAGATTCCTTTTTTAACACAAAAGCTCCTTGTGTTAAGTTTTGATTCTCTTAAATATTTCTAGATTTAATTTAAAAGCTTTCTGGCTAAAAAAAGATTACAACTTTTCCAGCTAATAAACACAACTATTGATTTTGACCAGGACACTCATTGGATTCTTGTTGGTAAAACTCATAGGACATCCTGAGTCCTATTTATACTCTACATGAGGGACTTCAAACTAAAGTTGGTTGTCACATACCTGGTTCCTAAGATTTTAGTCACATCATTTCTAAATTTTAAATCAGATTAGAGTCTATAACTGCCACTCAGATGGTTATACCACTTTGACTGAATTACATGTTTCTTCGGATACTGATATCTCCTCTTTTAAGTCTGAAGACCTATGTCTTAACAGCAGAATTCTTTTCCTGTATTTCCTACCTCTGCCCCAATACTCTTATGGACATTAAAATGATATCCAAATGGATTTTGGACATTCCAGACCCACTTCTGTCTATTTAGTCACGATGTCGAAGACAGTTGTACTGACAGTGCTATGTGGAAAGACGACGCTAGGCCCCCTACTCATCTGTTACTGGTAGGAATTCACTTCGGCCAACTATGAGCTACACCTACAAGACAGGAAATCCAAAGACTGTTAACAATGGACCTCAGGCAAGCCGTAAAACTGCCCAAGTTAAAATGGTGGGTAAAAGAGGGATGTATGATTTAATTATTCTTAATTTTTTTAGGAGTCCCCAACCCTTTAGAGAATCTGATAAAAGTTTTAGACCCTCTGCACAGAAAAACACCCAAGCCCTTTAATTAATAATGTCCAAGACTTCACATTTCCCTTGACATTCATAAATGGACACCAAGTGAAAGAAAAACAAACAAAACAAAAAACCCTTGGACTAGATGGATCTTTAAAGTCCTTTCCCAACATGGTTCTGAAAACATAATTTATCAAAGTGACATATTACAGAGGAGAGGTCAGAAATTTGTTTCAGAGGATTGATTTTCAAAATGACTAATCTAGAGAGCTCACTGAGTCACAACAGAATAGAGTTCAATGGAGACTGGATGGAGTAATTTTCTTATAAAAGTTCATAGTCTGTTCTAATTTTCATTAAACATGTATGTCATAGGTAGGGTGTAGTGAAAAAATTAACCTATAAGGTCAAAAATTTTTTTTATTATACTCAGCATTCAGAAGCAGCAGTGAGGAAAATTTTTATGAGGTGTCTTCCAAGTAGGTGAAGGGCTTTTATGCAATGGAAGATAGTAAGTTTGGCTGCCGTCTTTCCTAAAATTTTAAGATACAGGAAGTTTTTGGTTGGTTGTGTTTTTGGTTGGTTGGTTTTTTTGAATGAGTTACTGAAGACAAAACAGAAACAACTTCTCTGGAAGTCACAACCTCCAATATTCCTCATCTGTCTGGGATAATTAAGGGTTACTGAATAGCATGAGGAAGAACTACATGTTTTGTGAATGAATGAATGAATGAATGAATGACGTCTTAATAGTCCTTTCAAACCCGTAATTTGACATATATCTTGTAGTTTTCCATGAGCTTCAGCAGCTGTTTCATCTATACACACTATACCATAATATTTACCAAATAGAAATAATTCTGCACCACATTATTGTACTTTTAGCATCTACAATTTATCTAATAATGTCAATGCTGTTGAGTTAAAATTCCACATTGATATCACAAGTTTAAAGAAAGATTTACAGCTACCTTAGGCTTTCTGTGTCCCCTTTGTGCTAAAAGCTCAAGGCAAACTTCTAACCTGGTTTTTACCTTCTGCAGTATTTTTAGAGGTGTGGTGTGGTTTTGAAATTATTTAATCTACAGAGCCCCCAGAGCTAGGACTCCTGTGTTGAACACAAAGTCTTAGGTTTAAGCTGCCTGGCTTTTAGAGTAACACAGAAAACAAAGCTCTGATGCATGAGGCCGTCAACAAAAGCAACATGCTTTCTTTAAAGTTTCAGTTCAAGAGAGTTTGCCATACAGAAAGGTCTTTGCTTTCTGAGACTTTTTCACTCAAAAGCTCTCATTTTACATCACGTTTTAAAAAAAATCTTTACTGTCGTTGGTTGAGAGTGGAATCACCAAGGTGCCTACAAAACAATGGGGTTGTAGCGAAATGAAAGGCAGGAGGCTTGAACTCTGCAACCTTGGGCAAGTCCTTAAACCTCTATGGCAGAAATAGTGAGAGTAAAACCTAGGACAGAGAGAGAGCAAGAGGAGATGGAGTAAATGTCTTCACCATTTGGACAGCTACCATAAGACTGGCTCTGGAAGGAGGGTTCATACCTCCTCTAAAAGCATTAGAGTTTGATTTTTCTTTTTGTAATGCAATTGAAGAGATGTCCATGAGATGGGCTAAACCCAAGGATTCAGAGTCTGAGGTGCTCTTGTCCCTTCCTGCAGAGACATTCCTCATCAGGGAAGAAGGTGGCAAATCTTCCATCTTCTCCCTGCAGGAAAAGGGGCCTAGAGGTAAAAACAACTTCTATCCGCCTCCTCTGCACTGTTGAAGCCAAACCTGTCAATATTTCAGTAAACGTTTCCTTTTTACCCTCGCTTCCTCTAGGGCCAAGTCCTTTTTTCAGTGCTGCACATTTTTCATAGAACATTCCGATGAACAATTTGAAAAAACAATGCTTCATGTTTATGTTAAACATGTCGTATGTTAGAACCTAAAATCAGGATATGCAAACCCATAAAATGAAAGCAAAATGACAAGTGAAGATACACTGGAAAATGTATTTTAGTCCAATCATATATAAAATCCAGAAACAATGCTAACTCAGCAAAAAATGCATTTATTCATCTATCCACTCATCCAATTAGTATTCATTCACTCATTCATTTATTCAGTCATCATATACTAAGCTCCTATTATGTGATAGGCACTGAGTGTAAAAAGATGAAAGAAAAAGACTCTTTCAAGGAGACACTGCCTGGAATCCAGCAGAGACAAAACACTGATCATAAGATTGTATGTTAGAAGATTACAGATGATGCTCTGGGAGCAATGGAAAGGCATACCTAGCTCAGACAGGGAGGGGGTGGGAGCTCTAAAGTCTTCTTGGATAGTTTTAAAGGATAAGCAGGAATTACTTGGGTAAAAGGAAAACAGCATTTCAAAGTTAACAGTTTTTTCATAGATAACAACAGAACACATTTCTAGTACACAAAACTTTTCCAAGTCTAATATAACCCTGTGAGATTCAGATCTGATCTGAGCACAGCCAATCAAATTCTCTCTCTGAAGATCACGGGAAGTTGGCATGATTTTTCCTAACACAGGCCCCAGTGATTCCTCTGATGGCCCAGCTGACATACAGGGCAAACTCTATGGCATCTCAAAGAAATTTGGCTAGGAAAAGACAGCAATTAAAATCCCATCTCTCTTGTGCAGCGTGCATGCACACAACCACACAGACACTAATAAGAGTCCCAGAATCCTAAAACCCCATCCTTGCAAAGGAACATTCACATCCCCTTCAACCAGTGAAGTAAATTAAAAAACAAGGGAAACTTTCTTTTAGAAATAATTGAAATACTTAACAAGGAAGATTAATTCTTGAGACTCTTTGCATATTGCAAGTAAGCCAGAGGAGCTGTACTTTGTCTTTCCTACTTGAAGTCACTTTTGTTTTCAGCTCACTGTACTTTTATTAATATTAATTAGAACATACTTCCTGCCAGAGTTTAGCATTTCCAGATTATTTCTGTAGGTACTGATTTAATGGCACTGACATTAAGCTTTCTATCCACTGGGTCACATAAAAGTCAACTAAAATGGGCTGCATTAGGAGAAGAGTGTTGAAAATCAAAAGGAGTGGGAGGGCAGAAGAAAGACTGTCAATGTGCTTAGCCCGCTGCACACACAGGGTAGCAGGTGCTGACTCCAGTTATTAGCACAGCTTGTTCAAGGTCTACTGAGAGTTTCCACTGAGCCTCCTCCTGATGGGAAAAAGCTCAGGAAGGAGGAAACGGCTACAGTCTATCTTCTCTAATCTCACAGGCTTTGAATCGGATATTCCTATCTCAGTGGAAGAGAGAAACAAGCCAGTCTCCAAATCAGTTCTTTGAGACTTTCCCAAGGGCTTTGCCATCCTAGTGAAACTTAGGTATTTCTGCAGGAAGCACAGATTCACAGCTCTTTCAGGAGGAGAGCATAAAGGCATGAAGTGATGACCAAGAGTGTAGCCTTTCTAAGGTCACCTTGAATCAGTTAGTGCTTAAATTCTGCAGGAACCAGACAAGTAATTGAGGGAAGCAAGTATGGATGCTACTGTAAGAGAGTGGAGAGGACTGTGGCAAACTGGAGAGTTCAGGCTCTACTGAAAGGGCAGCCACTGTTCAACCTCAGCCCAACGTTTTGTCATAACAGCATGGAGGTCCAGGATGGACAAATCTTCTGATATTTCAAGAGAAGTAGAAATATAAATTTTAATGTGAACTTCCCCAACTTTGAAATGTTGGCAACAAACGTAAAACACATCCAGGTCAAACAAAATACACCTGGTGCCAGATGCAGCTGAGAGACCAATGGTTCGTACCATGTGATCAAAGTTTTAAGGCAAGGGTTTGGAGATCATCTCAGCAGCAGAAAGTACGATGAAGTAGAGGGCCCGCTAGAACTTAGGCACCTGAAATGCTACTCTAACCCAGAAGGGCCTGCAGACGATTACCAGCTAGCCTTGGATATAAATGCCTTTTATGTTTCCTCTTCTTTTCTCAAAGCAAACTTAATATTGGGTTCAATATTTCCAAGGAAGAGAAATAAAAAGGGGCCTCGTTTTGATATTTTTTAAGGATTTCTGGGGCATGTGGCACTATCAAATCGTTTGCACTGAATATCTACACTCAGTCTTCTTTATTGAAATAAATTTGCTGGTTGAGTTTTCTCTGCTTCTCAAGATGACTTACTCTCAGAGATACTAGGGCTGAAGGATCTGAGTCTCCTGATTAGTTTTATCGACAGAATAAGGGTTTTTTAACCTGGCTTTCTTCAGCGTTTCAGGGACTGTATGTAAGAATAATATCCACACACAAGGATACCACAGCTGAACTGTGTGGGGTCAAAAGTTGTTCAGGGCTAAAAATCACATTTAAGGGCTTCACAGCCACTGGGCCTGGCTCTGCAAAGTGGGCAGTCAATGGGTGAGGGATGGAAAGTGCTTTATTCTGGACAGGCAGGGGTTGAGCCTTTCATTCTGAGAATCTGCAGCAATGCAGGGCACAGGCTTGAGAAGAGTGAAGTACTGTAGTCGAGTGGATTCATGTGTTCGTCCAGTAAAAATTTATTTAACGCCTACTGCAAAGCCAGGAATTGTTCTACGTGCTGGGGAACAGCAGCAAGTTAAACACAGTTTCTGCCACCACTGAAAAAAACATTCTCAACAAATAAATGTATACTGTAACGTCAGACAGTACCAAGTGCCACATGAGAGAAAGGACAGAAGAATAAATGAGTCATGACTGGATAACAGGCTGCTTCAGAAAGTTTTCTCTAAGATCACGGAGAGCATTTCCTGGTTATGGCAAGGAGCAAGAAACGCTGTTGCAACCCAGCCTTCACATCCCCCCTCACCCTGGAGGGACAAAGCACAGTTTGAAACCCAGCTAAACTAGTTGAAACTCATGTTCTTAGGCAGACTTAGACTCCCTGGGCTTCAGTTTCCTCACCTGTACAACGGGGATAATTGTACACCCATTGTACAATAATAATTGAAATAATCACCCGCCACAAAGGTTAAATGTGGTTTACACGTGACAATGACGTGACGTGCTGTAAAGAGAGCTATGGACAGAGTTAGCACCGCATTAACTGAAATCATTTTCATCACTGTCCCCAGCACAGCGTCCGCCTCCTCCAAGCAATCCCTTAATTGAAATCAGCTCCTCTCCCTTTTTCGTCTCCCTCAGATTCATGGCATGGAGTGGCTGGGAACATGCACGTCTGTGTTCCCAGCCGGCTCTTCTGTAGGAGGGTGTTATATTGGAGACATGCTGGAGTTGAGGGAGGCTAAAGAATTCTTTTTGAACCAAAGTAAAGAGCAAAGTTAGCTCTTTTCTCTTCTTTGTTTCCACACATAGAGTTAAAATTTACACACTAATGAAGAAATAGAAAGCAACTTTCACAGGCACTTGTTGGACTGTACTATTTCCTACAGAGGATTTCTTTGTGGTCAAAACAAAAACTTCCTATTCCCGTTAAAGAAAAAACTAAGAAAAAATTAACAGAATAGAATTCTATTAAATAGAATGCTGTTAAACAGAATCCTTTGAAATGGTATTGCTCTAATGGGACTTGACTTTGATTTATATGGGTTGATGACTGCCAAAAAGTTGAATGATAAAATTTTCCAATGCGAAAATAATAACTTCAGTGAAATGGATAAAATGCTCCAAATATATGGGATGAATAAATTCTAACACTAGTTGAATACTGACTGCCAGATTTTTACAAAGGTTGTTGAAAATGGTCCCTTTAGCAATGCAGGTGAGAGAAAAGTAGTGAAACTGATTTCAAATTAAATTTGCAAACTCAATCGAACAGCTGGCTTACTTATATTTGGCCAAATATGAATTTAATAGATTTTTCTCACTTACCATTGAAAAGAATGTGTGTTAGTCTCCTGAAAAACTGCCCCTAGGAAATCTATTTGAGAAATAATAAAAATAAACAACCATTAGTTTATGAAGACCAATTAATTTGTAGATTGCTATACACCATTATATCTAGCATATTTGTAAATTTATTCCAAATCTTTCAAAGTAATTAAATGTATTAAATCAAAAGCTCCATAAAGCACAATATATTATAAGAATTAATGTTTATTTCTATACCTAACATATCTGTGGAGAAACCATGCCAGTTAATTTTCATGGATTGTCACAGACAGAAAGAAACCAAGACTGCTCTATCTTTGACTGGAAACAATGAATCTGCACTGCCATTATCAGCTTGCACTACTCCACACAGAAATGACAGGTCAAATAACTAGGCCTAGCGCTAAATACATTTTTGCAAACCCTTGCGGAGTTCTTTGCAAACTTTTAGCAATAGCCATTATAAGTTCATGTATATCTAATCCTTTTGCCCACTGTATTTAATGATTCAACACTCCTCAGCTTGACTCCTGATACCCCTTACTTTCTTTTTTATCCACAATTGTCTTATTTCTTTTATGTCCATGTAAATATATGTATACATTATGCATAATATTTGTGGCCTATTTCCCCTCAAAAGACTATATGATCCACCACAATCCACAAAATTAAGTAGAAATCTTAATTTTGTTCAGTGACATGACCCAAGCACTTAAAATATATGAAGGTGGAAATTTTTTCTTGATAAGATAAATTCTTCCATTTAAAAAATGTATATTCGTTTCTTAACCATGAGCCCATATTTGTGTTTGCCAGGTGCTCTTAAAACAAGGATTAACTGCAGTTTATCTAACAAGAGGAAAAAAAAAGAAGAGGTCACAAAACCACCTTGTAGGAACAAGAGAATGGAGGCCGTGGCAATGCAGCTCACAGCCTCATAACCAGCGATAGATACTCTTATTTAGCAGCTCCCTAGGCCAACAACATAAAAATGCCAATGTACCAAAATACTTGTCCCCATACAAACATGGCCTAGGGCTCAGAAATCAAAAGCATGCCTTGAGACATTCGTGTAACAAGCAGGCTTCCTGCAGAAGACCACCCTTCATGCCAGAGTAACCACTCAGCCACAATCACAATTTCATCTATATTGATGTTCACCTTGTTTTTCTCTTTCAAGGCAAAATGCGAAACACTTAAGTTGTGAATACTCTAAAGTACAAATGCATTCTAAGGTATAACGTTCTCTTTCAAATGGCTAGCCGAGTGCCTTTTCTCTCTCATTTTGAGCCAATCATCAAATCGTCCATAAAGAAATGTATGAAAGTCTCATATATTAAAAATTCAACCCTCGGGCTTCTCTGGTGGCGCAGTGGTTGAGAGTCCGCCTGCCGATGCAGGGGACACGGGTTCGTGCCCCGGTCCGGGAAGATCCCACGTGCCGCGGAGCGGCTGGGCCCGTGAGCCATGGCCGCTGAGCCTGCGCGTCCGGAGCCTGTGCTCCGCAACGGGAGAGGCCACAACAGTGAGAGGCCCGCGTACCGCAAAAAAACAAAAAACAAACAAAAAAAATATTCAACCCTCTAATCCAAGCTCTATCATTTAACAGCTCTGTGTCCTCGGGCATATCATTTAAACTCTTGGAGCCTCAGCTTCCTCATTTGTTAAACAGGGTCTATACCATGCAGAATTATCAAGGTTTAGGGGTACTGAACGCAAAGTTTTTTTTTTTTTTTTTTTTTTTTTTTTTTTTTTTTTTAATTTTTTTTTTTTTTTTTTTTTTAACATCTTTATTGGAGTATAATTGCTTTACAATGGTATGTTAGTTTCAGCTTCACAACAAAATGAATCAGTTATATATATACATATATTCCCATATCTCTTCCCGCTTGCATCTCCCTCCCTCCCACCCTCCCTATCCCACCCCTCCAGGCGGTCACAAAGCACCGAGCTGATCTCCCTGTGCTATGCGGCTGCTTCCCACTAGCTATCTACCTTACGTTTGGTAGTGTATATATGTCCATGCCTCTTTATCGCTTTGTCACCATTTACCCTTCCCCCTCCCCATAGCCTCAAGTCCATTCTCTAGTAAGTCTGTGTCTTTATTCCTGTTTCACCCCTAGGTTTTTCATGACATTTTTTTTTTTTAAATTCCATATATATGTGTTAGCATACAGTATTTGTCTCTCTCTTTCTGACTTACTTCACTCTGTATGACAGACTCTAGGTCTATCCACCTCATTACAAATAGCTCAATTTCGTCTCTTTTTATGGCTGAGTAATATTCCATTGTATATATGTGCCACATCTTCTTTATCCATTCATCCGATGATGGACACTTAGGTTGTTTCCATCTCTGGGCTATTGTAAATAGAGCTGCAATGAACATTTTGGTACATGACTCTTTTTGAATTATGGTTTTCTCAGGGTATATGCCCAGTAGTGGGATTGCTGGGTCATATGGTAGTTCTATTTGTAGCTTTTTAAGGAACCTCCATACTGTTCTCCACAGTGGCTGTATCAATTTACATTCCCACCAACAGTGTAAGAGGGTTCCCTTTTCTCCACACCCTCTCCAGCATTTATTGTTTCTAGATTTTTTGATGATGGCCATTCTGACTGGTGTGAGATGATATCTCATTGTAGTTTTGATTTGCATTTCTCTCATGATTAGTGATGTTGAGCATTCTTTCATGTGTTTGTTGGCACTCTGTATATCTTCTTTGGAGAAATGTCTATTTAGGTCTTCTGCCCATTTTTGGATTGGGTTGTTTGTTTTTTTGTTATTAAGCTGCATGAGCTGCTTATAAATTTTGGAGATCAATCCTTTGTCAGTTGCTTCATTTGCAAATATTTTCTCCCATTCTGAGGGTTGTCTTTTGGTCTTCTTTATGGTTTCCTTTGCTGCGCAAAAGCTTTTAAGTTTCATTAGGTCCCATTTGTTTACTCTTCTTTTTATTTCCATTTCTCTAGGAGGTGGGTCAAAAAGGACCTTGCTGTGATTTATGTCATAGAGTGTTCTGCCTATGTTTTCCTCTAAGAGTTTGATAGTTTCTGGCCTTACATTTAGGTCTTTAATCCATTTTGAGCTTATTTTTGTGTACGGTGTTAGGGAGTGATCTAATTTCATACTTTTACATGTAGCTGTCCAGTTTTCCCAGCACCACTTATTGAATAGGCTGTCCTTTCTCCACTGTACATTTCTGCCTCCTTTGTCAAAGATAAGGTGACCATATGTGCGTGGGTTTATCTCTGGGCTTTCTATCCTGTTCCATTGATCTATCTTTCTGTTTTTGTGCCAGTACCATACCGTCTTGATTACTGTAGCTTTGTAGTATAGTCTGAAGTCTGGGAGCCTGATTCCTCCAGTTCCTTCTTTCGTTCTCAAGATTGCTTTGGCTATTCGGGGTCTTTTGTGTTTCCATACAAATTGCAAAATTTTTTGTTCTAGTTCTGTGAAAAATGCCAGTGGTAGTTTGATAGGGATTGCATTGAATCTATAGATTGCTTTCGGTAGTAGAGTCATTTTCACAATGTTGATTCTTCCAATCCAAGAACATGGTATATCTCTCCATCTATTTGTATCATCTTTAATTTCTTTCATCAGTGTCTTATAATTTTCTGCATACAGATCTTTTGTCTCCTTAGGTAGGTTTATTCCTAGATATTTTATTCTTTTTGTTGCAATGGTAAATGGGAGTGTTTTCTTGATTTCACTTTCAGATTTTTCATCATTAGTATATAGGAATGCCAGAGATTTCTGTGCATTAATTTTGTATCCTGCCACTTTACCAAATTCATTGATTAGCTCTAGTAGTTTTCTGGTAGCATCTTTAGGGTTCTCTATGTATAGGATCATGTCATCTGCAAACAGTGACAGCTTTACTTCTTCTTTTCCGATTTGGATTCCTTTTATTTCCTTTTCTTCTCTGATTGCTGTGGCTAAAACTTCCAAAACTATGTTGAATAAGAGTGGTGAGAGTGGGCAACCTTGTCTTGTTCCTGATCTTAGTGGAAATGCTTTCAGTTTTTCACCATTGAGGATGATGTTTGCTGTGGGCTTGTCATATATGGCCTTTATTATGTTGAGGAAAGTTCCCTCTATGCCTACTTTCTGCAGGGTTTTTATCATAAATGGGTGTTGAATTTTGTCAAAAGCTTTCTCTGCATCTATTGAGATGATCATATGGTTTTTCTCCTTCAGTTTGTTAATATGGTTTATCACATTGATAGATTTGCGTATATTGAAGAATCCTTGCATTCCTGGAATAAACCCCACTTGATCATGGTGTATGATCCTTTTAATGTGCTGTTGGATTCTGTTTGCTAGTATTTTGTTGAGGATTTTTGCATCTATGTTCATCAGTGATACTGGCCTGTAGTTTTCTTTCTTTGTGACATCCTTGTCTGGTTTTGGTATCAAGGTGATGGTGGCCTCGTAGAAGGAGTTTGGGAGTGTTCCTCCCTCTGCTATATTTTGGAAGAGTTTGAGAAGGATAGGTGTTAGCTCTTCTCTAAATGTTTGATAGAATTCGCCTGTGAAGCCATCTGGTCCTGGGCTTTTCTTTGTTGGAAGATTTTTAATCACAGTTTCAATTTCAGTGCTTGTGATTGGTCTGTTCATATTTTCTATTTCTTCCTGATTCAGTCTTGGCAGGTTGTGCCTCTCTAAGAATTTGTCCATTTCTTCCAGATTGTCCATTTTATTGGCATAGAGTTGCTTGTAGTAATCTCTCATGATCTCTTTTATTTCTGCAGTGTCAGTTGTTACCTCTCCTTTTTCATTTCTAATTCTATTGATTTGGGTCTTCTCCCTTTTTTTCTTGATGAGTCTGGCTAGTGGTTTATCTATTTTGTTTATCTTCTCAAAGAACCAGCTTTTAGTTTTATTGATCTTTGCTATTGTTTCCTTCATTTCTTTTTCATTTATTTCTGATCTGATTTTTATGATTTCTTTCCTTCTGCTAGCTTTGGGGTTTTTTTGTTCTTCTTTCTCTAATTGCTTGAGGTGCAAGGTTAGGTTGTTTATTCGAGATGCTTCCTGCTTCTTAAGGTGGGCTTGTATTGCTATAAACTTCCCCCTTAGAACTGCTTTTGCTGCATCCCACAGGTTTTGGGTCGTTGTGTCTCCATTGTCATTTGTTTCTAGGTATTTTTTGATTTCTTCTTTGATTTCTTCAGTGATATCTTCATTATTAAGTAGTGTATTGTTTAGCCTCCATGTGTTTGTATTTTTTACAGATCTTTTCCTGTAATTGATATCTAGTCTCATGGCGTTGTGGTCAGAAAAGATACTTGATACAATTTCAATTTTCTTAAATTTACCAAGGCTTGATTTGTGACCCAAGATATGATCTATCCTGGAGAATGTTCCATGAGCACTTGAGAAAAATGTGTATTCTGTTGTTTTTGGATGGAATGTCCTATAAATATCAATTAACTCCATCTCGTTTAATGTATCATTTAAAGCTTGTGTTTCCTTATTTATTTTCATTTTGGATGATCTGTCCATTGGTGAAAGTGGGGTGTTAAAGTCCCCTACTATGAATGTGTTACTGTCGATTTCCCCTTTTATGGTTGTCAGTATTTGCCTTATGTATTGAGGTGCACCTATGTTGGGTGCATAAATATTTACAATTGTTATATCTTCCTCTTGGATTGATCCCTTGATCATTATGTAGTGTCCTTCTTTGTCTCTTCTAATAGTCTTTGTTTTAAAGTCTATTTTGTCTGATATGAGAATTGCTACTCCAGCTTTCTTTTGGTTTCCACTTGCATGAAATACCTTTTTCCATCCCCTTACTTTCAGTCTGTATGTGTCTCTAGGTCTGAAGTGGGTCTCTTGTAGACAGCAAATATATGGGTCTTGTTTTTGTATCCATTCAGCCAATCTGTGTCTTTTGGTGGGAGCATTTAGTCCATTTACATTTAAGGTAATTATCGATATGTGTGTTCCTATTCCCATTTTCTTCATTGTTTTGGGTTTGTTATTGTAGGTCCTTTCCTTCTTTTGTGTTTCTTGCCTAGAGAAGTTCCTTTAGCAGTTGTTGTAGAGGTGGTTTGGTGGTGCTGAACTCTCTCAGCTTTTGCTTGTCTGTAAAGGTTTTAATTTCTCCATCAAATCTGAATGAGATCCTTGCTGGGTAGAGTAATCTTGGTTGCAGGTTTTTCTCCTTCAACACTTTCAATATGTCCTGCCACTCCCTTCTGGCTTGCAGAGTTTCTGCTGAAAGATCAGCTGTTAACCTTATGGGGATTCCCTTGTGTGTTATTTGTTGTTTTTCCCTTGCTGCTTTTAATATGTTTTCTTTGTATTTAATTTTTGACAGTTTGATTAATATGTGTCTTGGCGTATTTCTCCTTGGATTTATCCTGTATGGGACTCTCTGTGCTTCCTGGACTTGATTAACTATTTCCTTTCCCATATTAGGGAAGTTTTCAACTATAATCTCTTCAAATATTTTCTCAGTCCCTTTCTTTTTCTCTTCTTCTTCTGGAACCCCTATAATTCGAATGTTGGTGCGTTTAATGTTGTCCCAGAGGTCTCTGAGACTGTCCTCAGTTCTTTTCATTCTTTTTTCTTTATTCTGCTCTGCAGTAGTTATTTCCACTATTTTATCTTCCAGGTCACTTATCCGTTCTTCTGCCTCAGTTATTCTGCTATTGATCCCATCTAGAGTACTTTTAATTTCATTTATTGTGTTGTTCATCGTTGCTTGTTTCATCTTTAGTTCTTCTAGGTCCTTGTTAACTGATTCTTGCAATTTGTCCATTCTATTGTCCATTCTATCTCCAAGATTTTGGATCAACCTTACTATCATTATTCTGAATTCTTTTTCAGGTAGACTGCCTATTTCCTCTTCATTTGTTAGGTCTGGTGGGTTTTTATCTTGCTCCTTCATCTGCTGTGTGTTTTTCTGTCTTCTCATTTTGCTTATCTTACTGTGTTTGGGGTCTCCTTTTTTTTTTTTTTTGCAGGCTGAAGGTTCGTAGTTCCTGTTGTTTTTTGAGTCTGTCCCCAGTGGCTAAGGTTGGTTCAGTGGGTTGTGTAGGCTTCCTGGTGGAGGGTACTAGTGCCTGTGTTCTGGTGTATGAGGCTGGATCTTGTCTTTCTGGTGGGCAGGTCCACGTCTGGTGGTGTGTTTTGGGGTGTCTGTAGACTTATTATGATTTTGGGCAGCCTCTCTGCTAATGGGTGGGGTTGTGTTCCTGTCTTGCTAGTTGTTTGGCATAGGATGTCCAGCACTGTAGCTTGCTGGTCGTTGAGTGAAGCTGGGTGCTGGCGTTGAGATGGAGATCTCTCGGAGATTTTTGCTGTTTGATATTATGTGCAGCTGGGAGGCCTCTTGTGGACCAGTGTCCTGAAGTTGGCTCTCCCACCTCAGAGGCACAGCACTGAGTCCTGGCTGCAGCACCAAGAGCCTTCCATCCACAGGGCTCCTTAATTTGGGATGATTCGTTGTCTATTCAGGTATTCCACAGATGCAGGGTATATCAAGTTGATTGTGGAGCTTTAATCCGCTGCTTCTGAGGCTGCTGGAAGAGATTTCCCTTTCTCTTCTTTGTTCTCACAGCTCCCAGGGGCTCAGCTTTGGATTTGGCCCCGCCTGTGCGTGTAGGTCGCCGGAGGGCGTCTGTTCTTTGCTCAGACAGGACGGGGTTAAAGGAGCCACTGATTCGGAGGCTCTGGCTCACCCAGGCCGGGGGGTAGGGAGGGTCACGGAGTGCAGGGCGGGCCTGCAGCGGCAGAGGCCGGCGTGACGCTGCAGCCTGAGGCGCGCCGTGCGCTCTCCCGGGGGAGCCGTCCCCGGATCCCGGGACCCCGGCAGCGGCGGGCTGCACAGGCTCCCCGGAAGGGCGTGTGGCTAGTGACCTGCGCTCGCACACAGGCCTCCTGGCGGCGGCAGCAGCGGCCTTAGCGTCCCATGTCCGTCTCTGGGCTCCGCACTCTTAGCCGCGGCTCGCGCCCGTCTCCGGAGCTCTCCCAAGCAGCGTTCCCAATCCCCCCTCCTCGTGCACGAGGAAACAAAGAGGGACGTAAAAGTCTCTTGCCTCTTCGGCAGGTCCAGACCCCTCCCCAGACTCTCTCCCGGCCAGCCGCGGCGCACCAACGCCCTGCAGGCTGTGTTCACGCCGCCAACCTCAGTCCTCTCCCGGCGCTCCGACAAAAGCCGGAGCCTCAGCTCCCAGTCCCGCCCGCCCCGGCGGGCGAGCAGACAAGCCTCTCGGCTGGTGAGTGCCGGTCGGCCCGATCCTCTGCGCTGGAATCTCTCCGCTTTGCCCTCCGCACCCCTGTTGCTGTGCTCTCCTCCGCGGCTCCCAAGCTCCCCCACTCCGCCTCCCGAAGTCTCCACCCGCGAAGGGGCTCCTAGTGTGTGGACACTTTTCCTCCTTCACAGCTCTCTCCCGCTGGTGCAGGACCCGTCCCTATTCTTTTGTCTCTGTTTAGTTTTTTCTTTTGCCCTAACCAGGTACGTGGGGGGGTTCCTTGCCTTTTGGGAGGTCTGAGGTCTTCTGCCAGCGTTCAGTAGGTGCTCCGTAGGAGTTGTTCCACGCGTAGATGTATTTCTGGTGTATCTGTGGAGAGGAAGGTGATCTCCGCGTCTTACTCTTCCGCCATCTTCCCGGAACTCCTCCGAACGCAAAGTTTTGAACATGATTTCTGACAAGCAGGACTGTGGCGTAATATCTATTGAGGTGATCGCTTGAATTTTACTCACAACTCTAAGAAGCAAAATCCTAAGTCGTATTTTCCCTGTTATAAAAACATAGCTATATGTCTTTGTGATGTGAGTTCCGGGGCTTTATGTGAGGGCTGAAAGGGGCAGCAGGTGGCAAGGAAAGAGGGACGGGTTAGCTTTCCTTCAAGTGAGACAACAAATAGGGTGCCCAAGTGCATCTTCTAAATAAGACTATGTGGTACCTGGAAAGTGTAAAACAAATCCTGCAGCTTAGTGCCCTGACAAATGATTGCTGTGCCCATCTTGCCTTTAAAATGGATCATGTTGACTTAAAAAATGAGTCAATGTCAACCAATACAGATAAGAACAAGGATACTTTCACAGAACGTCAGAACTGTGTAAGGTCTCAGGAACTCATGGGAAACCTTAGGAAGATTCCCATCCCAATAACTTGTGTTGGGCATCTCTCCACTTTGGCAAGAAAGGGCTTAGTCTCAGATCTAATTTGAATTTTGAGCAAGGAGGAAATGTAACATTCATGCATTCAATTAGAATAGATCAAATTCATATCCAGCACTTAAATGCGGGACCCATACTATACTAACTCTACGCAGGGATTTTCTTTTGAGTGTTAAGACAGTTAAGATCGTTTTATTAGAGTGATATCATGGCATCTGCAGCACTGCTGCATCACGCCTTCAACCCCACAGTACATTCCAACATCCAATCTGCGTGACAAAGCACTGGGACAGGGTCACCAGCTTCCTCAACAGATGAGCGGCAACTCCCCTGCAAAGCAACTAACCATTCTAAATTCAGCTCATCGAACAAAGCTTTCTGCTTAAAATGAGCTTCAAAAGGTGAGTCACTCTTTAGCACAGTTATCAAGTTATCTGTGGGTAAAAAGATAACTTCAATACTGAAAACTTGGGCTATGAAATGCCTCCTTTGATGCCATTCAAAACAAAAGGACACGAGTAACTACAGCCACAGACGTCAAAAGGCATTCCCCAGGGTGACTGCACAAGCAGCAGCAGCATGGAAATGGAAAACCCTTAATTCAGAGCTTATTCATGTGCCAGCCATTGCCCTAAACACGTTGTAAGTATTATCTCATTTAGTCCTGACCATAACTCACTGATATTATTATCCCTATTTTTTCAGGTACAGAAATTCATATTTAAAGGAATCAAATAAACTGTTGAAGAAACAACTAGTTAAAAGGCAGAGCTGAGGCTCCAGGGCCCAAGTTCTTCACCCCAATGGCACTAATCCGGCATCCTAGTCAGAGGATCTCTGAGCTGCTGCTTCTCAGTTGAGCCTCTCAAATCCTGGTTATCAACCAGTCATCCTACCTTCTGCTCTTGTACCACTTCTACTGACACTGTAATTACCGTATCTTCCATCCTGGATCCTGGGAGGAAAACAGAAACCATACCAAGTATCTTACCAGAGAGACTTTGATATAAGGAATTAGTTAAATAGGTATTGTGGAATCGAAAAAGTAAACAGGGAACAGTGAGTTAATGCAGAAATAAAAACCAAGGGAAGCGGTTTCCCTGGTGGCGCAGTGGTTGAGAATCCGCCTGCCAATGCAGGGCACACGGGTTTGAGCCCTGGTCCGGGAAGATCCCACATGCCAAGGAGCAACTAAGCCTGTATGCCACAACTACTGTGCCTGCGCTCTAGAGCTGGCGAGCCACAAGTACTGAGCCTGCGTGCCACAACTACTGAAGCCCACGCACCTAGAGCCCGTGCTCCACAACAAAGAGGCCACCGCAATGAGAAGCCCACGCACCGCAACGAAGAGTAGCCCCCGCTCACCGCAACTAGAGGAAGCCCACGTGCAGCAACGAAGACTCAACACAGCCAAAAATAAATAAAAATTAAAATAATTTAAAAACCAAAGGAAGCAACCACCACCCTTAGGGAAGAAAGGGTAGAGCTCTAGAAGCTTAGAGAAGGGGCTCTGTGAGCTGGGTGTGGACTTCTGAGGAGTCAGGGCTGCCCAGCCAGTGCTGGCTGTGTCAAAACAACAAACAAACTGGAGGCTGAACCAAAGGACCACTGCCAGGATGAAAAGCATAACAACAAACATACAGGAAGGAGCAACCCCTCCTCCCCTTTTCCAGCCTCCCAGTCTCCCTCCCTGTGGGCGGGATCAAAGTGGGAGCTGGCTTCAAGGACTGACTCCCAGTCCAAACCCCAAGTCGAGTATAGAGTGCGAGTTGGGAGTCGGAGACAAAGCTTAGGTACTAACCAGCACACATCCCATCGGCGTGCACTGGTAAATGGAATAGACAGAGCAGCCCCCAGGAGCCCACCACCAACGGTCCCGTCCCCTCACCTGATGATGAAGTGTGACCCATATTAATGCTGACTGAAAAGATACTTCCTATTTGATCGAATGGCTTCCTGAATGGAGGAAAATCAGCCTACGCGGATGCCCACAACGTGTAAATATTGTACCAAGAGTGTTATCATATGCATCCTAACATTTAATCTTTACAAAATAGTCAGTTCTGCTAGAACTCAACACAGGCATTCTTAAAAATCACTATGCTATGCAAAATCGCACAATAAAAACCACAGGGTTCACAGGAAAATTGAGGCTAGGGATACAACACTCACAAAATTTTGTCAGTGACACAGAGAAACCTAATAAAAAGAGTAGCATAGTTTTATACATATTGAATGATTAAGAAATACATAAATAGTACAATAAGTATGTATGGAATTTTATGGAACTTCACCTTGAAAAAGGCCCAGAGTTTGTTTGTGGAAATGGGCAGCTCAGGAGTTACTGTGATGGAGGGAGGGTTATCTGAAACCGGAGGGACAGTTGTAATACCAGATTGGAATGGCTGTGGCTTACAACCCTTGCAGAGAACTGAGGCAGCTGGTAGATTTCTGAGGTGTGGACTTGTGATCTGTGTACTCCTATGTGACCTGGGTCAGCTGTGTTCACCTAATGTTTCTTGCAGACAAAATCTTGAATAAGCAAATATAAAATCCATGTTATGATCAAATTTTCCCCTTATTGAGCATATTAGAACAAACTAGTGGTTTCAAAATAATTATAGCAGAACTGATTATATTCTGCAGGCCAGATAGTAGGAACTCCAATTTTACAGATGAGGAAACTGACTCAGAAAGATTAAACATTTTGCTGAAACTTATCTTAAAAAAAAAAAAAAAAGCCGGTGACCCCTCTTGGGCCAACACTGTATTTTCTCATCTAAGGTTAAGCTACTTGACAGTATGAGGTAAAGCAGTAGAACCTGAGGGCAACGACCCTTTCTAGGTGGTGTAAGTGCCCCAGGATGGAATGAGCTCAATCTTCTTTAGGTCAAAGTTCAAGGCAGAGCTGCTGAGCAACAGAATTCATGTCTCTCCCACACTTTCTCATAAATGGACTTCTAGACCTGTGTCACAGTGATCCTCAAAAGATGTCTGGTAATAGTTAACATCCCAACTTTCAAGGTCCAATTTACTGATGAAATAAAACGTAACATGACTTTCTAAATTTGTTCTTTATAATGTGCCACAGTGATCTTTCTAAAATGCAGAAGTCAATGTCATTCCCAAGCTTGATACCCTTCAATGGTTCCCCAATACCCAAAAGATAAGGTATAAAATCCTTACATGGGGTGGGGTCCTCCTGCATAGGGCACCTGCTTCATCTCTAGCTAAGTCCTCACGTAAAACCCATGCTGAACTGTGTGCTTTTCCACACACACCAGGTCATTTCAGAGCTACATAAATTGGCAACGCTGATCCCTCAGTCGAATGCCCATGTCCTCTATGCCCGACTTCCGAACACCAACCCACCGTTGCTCACAAGCTCCTCTGACAGGATCCCCTCCCCTATATCTTTAGGCAGAAAGAACCACTTCTTTTGTTGGATTCCCATCGTGCCCTACACTAGCTCCTATCACAGTACTTTGCCAGGCATATTTGTGTAAAGGCTGACTTTATTTTTAACTGCAAGCTATCTGAGGGTACTGACCATGTCTGAAAAGTCTCTGCATCCTTAGCACCTCGCTCACTGCCTGGTACATAACTGTGTCATCAATGTTTAAGGACTAAATGAATAAATAAACGGCTATAATGTTATCACGACAAGAAAAAAGTGCCGTCAGGATGATCCATCTGTACCTTTTTCTTTCTTCCATCTGAAATGTTGAAAAGACCCTCAGCTCCACTAAACAAGTTTCTGTGTAGGGTAAAACCTACTGAATTGATAAAGGTAGGTATTGTAGGCTGAATGTCTGCATGTCTCCTAAATTCATTTGTGAAGCCCTAACCCCCAGTGTGATGGTATCTGGAGATGAGGCCTTTGGGAGGTGACTAGGTTTAGATGAGGTCACGAGGGTGGGGCGTCATGATGGGATGCGTGCTCTTACAAGAGGAAGACAGAGAGAGCTCTTTCTCCATGCACATGTACCAAGGAAAGGCCATGTGAGCTGACATTGAGAACGTGGCCATCTACAAGCCAGGGATGGGGTCCTTACTAGGAACCAAATCAGTCAGCACCTCCATCTTGGACTTCTTGCCTCCAGAACTGAGAGGAATTAATTTCTGTTGTTTAAGCCATCCAGTCTGTGCTATTTTGTTACAGCAGTCCAAGCAGACTAAGAGTGATTACTAGATGTATCACATGATTTTGCCATGATGAAGATGGCCTGGGTATACCATCTTACATCAAGGTGTAAGATTCTTGAGGACAGGAAACTCACAGATGCTTAACATGAAAGGCACATTCGATTAAATACGGATAGCACCGAGGAAGGTAAACTTAAACCATAGGAAATGTTCACCCAGGTTGAATTATTAAATGAAGTATCTGCATAAGAAGCTATGGAGGAAGAATCTAATTTTGACTACTGCAGATAATAAACACTTCTTTACAGAATCTGAGGATTGTGAGAAAACTCCTCCCCTGTGGTGTGAGGTTAACAAACTGTTTAAGTGCAAGCAGCCAGTCACCCAGTCCTACACTTAAAGGCACTTTAAGGCCAACTTAAATCAAAATACCATAAAAAGTTTGCAGACACCAGATCGATGATGGTATAATGAACATGGATCACGCAATGGCTTGCCCGGAGTTCTGCTGGATCTGTATTCCTCAAGAGATCTCCTGCACTCAAGGGTGGCTCACTCTCCCTGGGTGGCAGTGGAACAAATATAAATCATGTGATGGTAAATCCACTCCCAAGGTACGCTAGGCACGGTCTTCTTGAAAATGCATATTCTGAAAAAGATATCCAAAAAAAGCCTAGATTTTTCCCTCTGTTTGGGTTGCACATGAAGGAAAGGTAAGTCCTGAGTTTCGTCTTCTGACAGCTCAGTATCTAAGATGGATACAGGCAAATGTGGCCTCATTTAGGAAGGATGGCCAGGCTGAAGCACTGGGCCTGTTTTTCCAAGCGCCTAAGGAAGATTTCCACGGTACAGCTCACAGTTGCCTCAAACACCCTTCCTTGGTCTTTCTCCCACAAAGGTGCTGACCTGCCCCAAACCCTACTTCCTATACTGTCACGATCACCAGCCTAGTTAGATCCACTACTTCAAACTCTCAAATCCTTCTTCCCTTCTCCTTTAATCTCCTCTGTCACCAAAATCTCATCACTTCTTCCTTTAAAATATTAGGGACAGACAAAACATCTAAACCTTCACTTGACCGTGCTTTGGAACCTCAGCACAGATTACAAGTTGGCTAGCTCTTCTCCAGAATTCATGCACCCTCTCTGTGGTGTAGAGCTGGGAAGTGGCTGCCCACCCAGAGGTTCTATTTCTCAGCCCCACTACTTGCAGTACATGTGAAGCCGTGAATTAGTTCTAGAGCATGGAATGTGAGCAGAAGTGATATGCACCACTTCTAGGCCAGAACCATGGAAAACCCTCTCACAACGTCCCTTTATGCTTCTCCCTTCTCTGCTGGCACCAATCAAATTTGAGGTCTTAAGGGCTGGTGGAGCCACAGAATGGAAGAAGCTTGGGATCTCAATCACTACGTGAAGGAAAGTTACCCTCTGCCCAGCAACATCCCATTTAACAGATACATTAAGAAATGAACTTTATTGTACTAAGTCACTGAAATATTGCAGTTTCCTTTATTACAGCACAAAAACCGAGAAGACTAGAACCATGTAAGGTTCTATTTCAAGTCATCTTCCTATGCATGATTATGAGGGCTGTGGTACTGCCCTTGATTAGATGACTCAAACCCATCAAGTATGCTATTGCTTTAAGAAAATAATTGTAATTATACTATATATCATATTGAAAAAGAGCCAGCATTTACTGACCTCTTTCCATGTGCTAGGCAGGGATCCTACTATGTGTTTTATGCCATTGTACTCTTACAAATATCCGATAAGGGAGATATTGCTACTCTGGCTCATTTCATAAATAAGAATGCTTAGGCCCAGGGAAAGGAACAGGGACGAGCCTAGGTCATATAGCTAGAAAGCGGCACAGCCAGAACTCAAGCCCTACGCTGTCTTTCTCCAAAGCAGTCTTAACTGCTACCCGCCTTCTTTAAGAAAAACAACAAACAAGAGAAGAATGCCATATAATGGCTCTCACTCCAGTTACCACATGAGACTCTGCATTTTACAACGTGAATGTAAATTTATTTTCTGCCACACAGAATAAGCAAGCTGGTACTTCAGTTAGCACCACCGCAGAGTTGTTTAAGTCTAGCTTCAGGGTTCCCCAGCCCGATCTCGGCAGCTGTGTAACGAAAGGACGTTTTCCTGCTGCTCATCTCCACTTTCCCAAGAACCATGTTCCGCCCTTCACCCCATGAGCGCTTCACCTGCCTCACATGGATGCTTCTGAAGTTACACTAGGACCATCTCTGACCATCTTTTAATTCAACCGCCAGTTTGAGAATCCAGATTTCAAGCTCTCTTTCCAAAACAGGAGACCCTCCCTAGAAGCTGGTCTAAAGTGAAAGGCACTAAATTCATCGTTTAATCATGCACTAATTTTCTTCCTGTCTTCAAGAAAATCCAGACGACAGGTAGCTGGCACCATGCCTTAAATTGGTTTTGAGAAATGAATCAGATCCCCAAATAAATCTACCATAACGAATTGGTTTTTTTTTAATTAATGATCTTTACATAAACTGCCTTGTTTATGACTGACCGCTTTCCAAATTACAGGCTGATAGGACACTCATCAGTCACCGAGTCTCCCTAGACAGAGCAACTTACGTGACCGACGGTGACTGACAAAGCCTTTCCAGCAGATGACAGGGGAGCCAATTTGTCAAACAGGATAACCAGGGATGCCGAGGTTATCGCCAGAAGCACTGACCCCCTAACCCAGGAGAGATTCCGAACAGGTATTTTATGTGTCTTGGCACAAAATCTAACTTTCTGAGCTAAAATGAAGACAAAGACAAATTAGCCCCTTCCAAGAGTACTGATTATTTTTTTCCTATTGCTATGGTAACACTACTCCATTTTAGGAGAGGGAAAAGAGTGGGCCTTAAAAACTAAGCTATAAAACTTGTCAATGACGTATCAAAAAGAGTTTATCAAGAAATTTCTTTAATTATTTCACTGCTAGGAAATTATCCAAGAGAAATAGTCTGATAAATGTGCAAATATACATATAAGAGACTTATAAATAGTACTTTATTATATAGTGAAATTGGAAAAAGATCTGTGTCCAACAATTAAGTAAATTATGGTATATTTGTACAGAGGAATACCAGAGAGTCATTATGAGTTAGGATACAGATGTGTGTTTACTTGCATGGGTGCATGGCCATTGTGTACCTTGAAGTCAGTACCTACGTGACAGGATAGTATAGACCATTTGACTCCATTATAAAAATTTCCCAGGGAAAAATATCTGAAGATATTTATATCAAGATTCTAACAACAGCAGTTACTTCTAGTGAGAGAAACTTGGGGTGACTGGAAATGTTTGCCATGTGCTTTTCTGTGTTGTCTATGACGATTTTCATTGTTTGTGTAATTCAAAATAGGGATAAATGTAACCATAGCTGACCATTATTTATTCATATATATTTGCTGCCCCAATGCAGCTCTTTCCTGATGACTCTTCTTGTGAGAGGAATAGAATTCTTGTCCCCATAGACATCTGGCTTAACTATGTGATCTGCTTTGGCTAATACAAGAAAGATAAAACATCGAAGGGACATGTGTGACTCCAAGCAGAAACTCTGAGAGTTATCATGTACTTTAATTTAGTTTCCTTCCACCCTGAGACAGGATTGTTCTAGATAGGGCTGCTGCTTCTGCCTGATCACAAAATAGAGAAGATGTGAGGCAGACTCTAGTTGACTTGCAATAGTCATAATAAGAGTGAGAAGAAGTAAGTCTTCAGTTGTCATAAGCCACTGAGATTTCGGAGCTATTTGTTGCCAGAGCATGATAAACTCTAAGCTGACTGATGTATGAATTTTTACTACCACTCAAACAAGACCAAACTGAGATTTAAATATAAGAGCCTCTCAGTTACCTATCTCTGATTAGTTCTAGAGTTTCATGTTTAGTACAAACCTCCCTGTTAACAGTATTTTAAAACTGTTATTTGTGACAGAGTTGACTGCACCCAGCCTTCCATTTTTTCCTTTCTGCCTCCCCACTGCCTCTTGAGTCACGTTGATTATTTCTGTCTTTCATGACCGTTTCTTTTAGTCCCTGCTATTCTGCCTCTGGTCCAAGCCTTGCTCATTTCGTGCCCACATATGGTGGCCAAGGTCAGTGACACTATCCTTCAATCCTCTTTATAATAACACTGTTGTGAGGTTCATCTTCCTTAAACACTGCTTTGTGAGTTACCACCACTAGTTCAAGGCTCCCCGAGCCTTTAGTCTTGAATTCAGGCCACCACTTAATTCTTCAAACTCATTACCCTCCTCACTACAAACCCTCATCACCAATCAAACTAGCTCATTCATTATTTCCCGTGTACGCCTCACGCATTCCCAGAATCAGGGCCTCTCTGCCCAGGGTTACAGTGATGATGTTAGTAGCCTGAACCCTCTGAAGAAAAATTATCCTGGTGGGTGGAATGAAGGAATAATTTCATGGGTGACTCTGATATACCAAAATACAGGTAGCACACCCTTGAGGAAACAGGTAACAAAGTGGACAGGGTGGCAAGGCATGGTGATAACCTCCAAATATGACCACCGACAATTCCTCCCGTCCCCAAACACACGAGACCTATTTCCTTTCTCTTAGAATCTGGGCTGTTTTTGTGACTTGCTTCGACCAATAAAATGCAGCGGAAGTGAAGTTCTGAGACTTCCAAGACCATAAGAGACCTGGCAGATTCCCCCTTCGCTGAGCCTAGCCACTGAGCTGTCAGGAAGTCCAGGAGAAACTCCTGAAGGATGAGAGCCATGTGGACACGGCCCTGGAGGGTGGGTGCCCATCTCGGATTTACCAGCTCCAGCCGAGTTCCCAGCTGAAAGCAACTACCTGAGCAGACCCAGCGGACAGCACATGGAGCAGAATAACTGCCCAGTGGAGCCCAATCAACCCAAAGACTTGTGGAAAAAAATGAATTGGAATTGTTTGTTTCACAGCAATAGATAACTAAGACAACAGGAATTCTCCTTATTTCTGCCCTGAATACAGTACCACTCCAGCCTCTCAGGGGACGAGGATTTATGGAGCCCAAGTCAGTGTTCGTGGCACACTAGCAACACTAGGGTGCCCTCAGGTGACTAACAGGGAGTGAGTTTAAACTATGGATAAGGGCTGGGGGTGCACATGAAATGGGAGACAAAAAAGTATTGCTAACAGACTGACCTATTAGACATAACTAGATGAAAACCTAGAGGTGGTGGAAGATCCCTGCTGAAGCTGTGGGCAAGAGCCAGTACAATTTGAGTTATTTTTTCTGTGGCTCTATCTGGTCCCACAGGCCAGTAGTGACTGAGTCTATTCCTACTCCTCACACCCTCCTTGCTCTGGTTATTAGGAAAGAACATAAATCCAACATGAGCAGAAGCACAAACCTACTAACATCAGAGCAATTAGAGCTCAGGTGGCAGAGACTGACAGCTGATCACCAAACTAATTTCTGCTTGTTCCCGGACACACGGTCAGACCCTATTCCCAGCCTCCCTTGTAGTTAAGCACGGCCACATGACTGAGTTCCAGACAACAGAATGGAGATGGAATTGACGACACCACTTCCCAGCCTGCCCAGTCGAAACCTCCATGTTCTCTCCCTTAACATGGCAACCTTGGAAGTCACATGTTGACAATGGTTGAGCCTCAATCTTTTCTCTTTAGGTCTTCAACTGACTGGATGAGGCCCACCCAGGTTATGGAGGGTAACCTGCTTTACTCAAAGTCTACTGATTTAAATACCTTCACAGCAACATCTAGACTGGTGTTTGGTCAAATGACTGGTACCACAGTCTAGCCAAGTTGACACTAAAATTAACCATTATGCCAGGTGATGCTGAAGTCCTGGGGTCCTCTCAGAGCCACTGCTGTACAGGACTGTGGTGAAGATAAGTGAGAAAACATAACATCATCTGGTGGCAAAGGGTATCCAATTACAATTACCTCTTCTCTTCCTTTACAGGCCTTTTAATTTTGAATTGACCAGGGAAATGAGGATTTCGTTCCCCAAATACTTGAGGAGTGTGTTTGCGTAGAGAGGGTATGCGTAAAAGTATACATCTGTGGTTGCTTCCTAATTCATACACACAGTTTCCAGATTAGCCACTTGCTTACATTACCTGAGCCCCTTCTTGATCCCATAAGTATAAAAATCAGAAGTTTAATTATGGTTCTGAGATCACCATTTTCATTTGACAGACATGGACACTAAAACAAAGTTAGTGTGGTTTTCCATCCACCGCCCTCCCGCAGATTTCTCAAGCCTTCAAAGATCTAAATTTAGTAACCTGAATTTCAAAATTAAAGCTGGTGTTCTGACGGGGCACTTAATAATTACATGTTACATAAACACGAGGAATAATTTTATATGTTGAAAAGTTGTAAAATGATGATATAAATGAAATGCTAATTATTCTCTTTTAAGAGAGTTGTTTCCTACCAGGATTAAATTCTTGCTTTTTTGACACATTTTAAAAATCTGCACTTCACAGCAGTTAGAAAATAGCAGAATTTAGTTCTGATTTAATCAGATGAGAACTAATTCAGCTTCAGGCCAAAATGACACTTGGTGGGAGAGGTTGGGAAGCTCTCACACTATATTTTTTTAAAACATACACATTTCTTTCACTCTTCCCTTGAACTTTCACTTTGCTTGGTACTATTCCTAGATTTTAATTCCTAACTCCCCAAAGGCTAGAGAAAAGCTATCTAATGTATTATAATTTAAGATATCTTTAGTTTAAAAAAAAAGGTTTTATAATACTAGAATCAAATAAGCCACTTTTTAAAAACTCTGATTTTGGCAAGGATGACAGCAACACTACTTACATAGAGATACAGATACACACACACACACACACACACACACACACATTTTTTTGACCAACCAAAATCATATCACACCAAAACATTTGGCTATCCCTTATCTAAATTCATTAACACTGTGTTTCACAAATAATGCTCCACATAGTTCTTTATAACAGGCTGGAGGGAAACTCTAGGTTAAACAGGTTCCTTTATTCTAGAAGGTCTTTGGCTTTTTAAAATGTTAATATGCATCATGACTATTAAAACACACACGTGCATGCACGGTTTCCCAAACTTACTTGTTCCTGAACAACATTTGTTTCCCCCTCAGAGCATCTCTCAGGATTGGGGTTCTACTAAAACATGCTAGAAAAATGGCTTAAAGATGCATTCAGGAAGAACTTACCCTAACAACTGATGGCCTTCCATTTAAGGATATGCTTGCAAAATCCGGATATCTCTGTACCAACTCAAACTCAGGGTCAGTAAGGCCAACTCTTAAAACTGTGGGAAGAAAGCAGAGTCTAAGCTGAACAACAGCACCGTTTCTTCAGTTCTCCAGCATTTCAGAAAACCCTACCAACAATAATCATGGTGTTTCAACCCAGTGTGGACAAATGGTATAACAACTGCTAAACACTCTAGGGAAAGAACCAGTGTAACATGATAAAAGAAGCCGAAATATCAAGAGTCGTCATTTCTAGTTGTTAAATTACAGAGGCTTTTTTTCGTCTTCATGCTGTTCTGGGTTTTATAAATTTCCTAAAATGAGCTATCCTTTTCTAATCGCAAAATAAATGTTAGGTATCATTTTAAAAGGTAGTCTAATGCAGTTGCTTCTCAGGGGAGCTTTTATAACAGAACTATTTACAATGTCATCATTTTCATCTGCACACCCAATAGACTATAGAAAACCTAGATCAGAAATTAAAACTAAAACATGAAAAATGAGCCAAAAGTGCTAAATTTGCCTTTGTTTTCTCTGGCAAGGTATAGGAGCTGCCCTTCATTAGAAAGGAAAACATTCACTTTCGCAAGAGATTCACAGCACACCACCTAAAGATACGCTCTTGCCTACCTAGAATTCAGATTGATTTTTCTAAAAAAAAATTCAGCATTATAGTCGGTAAGTCAATTCCAGAACGGTCACTTCCAGAACAGCTTACATGCCTGTGGTAGGCTGAATAATGTACTTTCTCCCCCAAAAGATATCCACATCCTAATCTCCAGAGCCTGTGAATGTTGCTTATATGGCAAAAAAGGATTTTTCAAATGTGAATAATTTAAGGATCTTGAGATGGAAGATTACCCTGGATTATCTGGGTGGGCCCTAAACGCAGTCTCATGTATCCTCATAAGAGGGAGACAGATATGGCAAACAAAGGTGAGAAGTCCTGTGGCCACAGAGGCAGATGTGAGAGTGATGCAGCCACAAGCCAAGGAATGCCGGGAGCCACCAGAAGCTGGAAGAGGCAAGGAACGCTTCTGCCTTAGAGCTTCCAAGGAGGAGTACAGCTCTGCCAATGCCTTGATTTCAGCCCAATGGATCTGATTTAAGACTTCTGGCCTCCAGAATCGTGAGAACAAATTTCAGCTGCTTTAAGCCACCAAGTTTCTGGTCGTTTGTTACAGCAGCCCTAGGAAACGAATGCAATGCCCCAGTCTAAAGTACACAAGTGGTCTCGATTTATACCAGGACACGAGATTCACTCTCTGGCTGACCAGCTGGTGCCTGAAGGCAATCCCCACCGTGAGTGACTGTCCCTTGGCCTTGGTTCAGGAATGACCAGGACACTGGCTTGCAAGCTCTGGACATAGCACCTTTGAGTGGCATACTGTTAAAGTGAGTTAAACCTAGAAGATAGGAGCCCAGTCATGTGAAAGCTACCTGGGGTAATGTGAGTTTATCATTAAATACATTATCCCCTGACATTTTTAGCATCTGTTTAAAATCATCTCTCTGGCCAGGATATTATTAAAACATGCACCTGGCACAACTATACATATACCTATAATCCCGATGTCAAACAAAAAGCTCCACGAATCTAGAAACCAGAGAATATTTTATACAGGAAACAAATGAGAAAGAGACATTTCACTTACTTTAGTTATTGATTAAATTTTGAAAGAATAAAACATACACTGTGAAAAACATCAGCAACTGAAGAAAGAATTGCTGTTCTTATAAATGAAATTCATTCCACTTAAGAGCTCCATTATCTCCTAGTAGTACCAAAATTGAAAAGAGGTTATTGCTTTTAAGGGTTTAATTTAAATTTAGGCCCTTCAACAGTAAGTTCAATGATTTATCACACTGATTGAATTCTAATTCTCTTACTAGGTTGAATTCCAGAACGCCATTTCCTTCAAACACATACCACACTTACAGGAACTCCTTCATCCTCCAAAAAATAATGTAATTTATATGACACTTAATTGAATGAGACAGAGTTACTGCCACATAGTGATGAAAGTAGTGGTGCTGCATACAAGGAGTATGATGAGGCATGGTATATTTTTTTCACACAGTCTTCTAGAAAATCTGGCTTTGCAAAATAATAAAGTATCGATAGCTCAATGTATCCTAAATAAGGAAAGAATGATATATAACTACCAGAATGCAGGGATAACTATCTACACAACTCACTTTTCTGCAAGAGGGACTTAACTCCCCCTTCCTACTACTCATGCCACACCACACTCTACGTAAAAGTGGCTGAGTATCTCCATGGAAAGTAATGGGAATTCAGATCTGAAGGTAGATCAATTCTAAATAAACATATGGCAAAGACTTGCTAGCTATTCACAAACCATATCCATCTTCCTCATGGAAGTCTAGCTAGATAAGATTTCCCAGCCTCTAGGTAGTTAGGGTTGAGTATAGGATTGAGTTCAGGTACAGTGATGTGCATCGCTTCAAGGCCTGGCCCACAGACCCCCAAGGAGATGACTCTCCACACTCCTTATCCTTCTGCACCAGCCTTTGGAGCCATGTGTTAAAGAAGGCTTGCACAGCCACAAAATCAAATGAACCTGGAGGAATAAACTATTGCCTTTATTTCTTGAAGCAGCTAGCATTAAATACAGTTGCTTTGCTTAATTTGTTAACTTCTATGTTGACTCAGTTAAAAACAATAATACACTGGCTACTCCACACATGCCAGAAAATGAGGAAACACGGGACTTAACCCAGAAAACTTGCCAATCAAGGAAACAACACAAGTAGACAAAGATCCAAGGATGCATGTTCCTAAGTCCTATGAATGAAATACATGCAGAGTTCTGGAAGTTTCTGTGGAAATTGGAGATTGGTGCTAGGGGAATATGGGCCATGATTCCCAAGTTGATTTCTGAAGCACAGGTATGACAGAAGCTTTTCCAATCACAGGAAAAACCATGTGAAAAAGTGGTAAGGGGCCAGATTGTGGGTCCTGTGGAGAATGGAATGGAGGAAAGTACTAAAAGATGAGGCTTCACATACTGGCAGGGGAGTGATAACCACAGGCTTGGCACTCTTTGTGATACCCTCAAACACTAGTCCCACTGACTAAATGATGGTGATATCTTTGCTAAGGAGAGTGAACTCCATCCTCAAAGCAATGCAAAGTCACTGAAGGTTTTTATGGTGGGCACAGAGAGTTAAAACCATGATTTGGGGAAAAAACACCCACATATTAGGACAGGTCTGTTTTTTTTTTTTCCCTTTAGGAGACGGGATAGTTAAGGAAGGAAAAGAACCAACAATAGGGAGATAATGCTTACAAGCTACTGGAATTCTTACATCACAAGTCAAAGGTTCTGCATGTATGACTTTTAATCAACCTTCTAAAACTTACCCAGGATAATATTTCCCAAAATGCATATATTCAGTTGGGTAAATGACTCTTTCCTAAATCTAAAAGTTTTATCACTTTTTACATGCTCCCATTATACACTTATCACAGAGAATTTCCAAGAGAAGAGACAATAAAGTATCAATAACAGCTCATCTATCCAGAGTTCTGGCTGTCAAGCAACTAGGCTCATGAGAACCTTCCAAAAGTGAAAAGATCTCTGACAGGTAAAGAGAGCCATCACACTGGCTAGTGGCTAAAGACATGGCACTATTCCCCACAGGAATGTCTTCTGGAATCTTACTTTGTTAAAACTGTATGGAAATAACTGTGTGGAAAAGGCAAGCATCTAATTTTTTTAAATTAATAGACTTTATTTTTTAAAGCAGTTTTAGGTTTACAGAAAAATTACACAGAAAGTGCAGAGAGTTCCCATATACCTCTTCTCCTACCCCACACATATCAGTTCCCCCATTATTAACACCTTGCATTAATGTGGTACATTTGCTAAAACTGATGAACCACTATGGATACATCATTAACTAAAGGTCCATAGTTTACATTCGGTTTTCTTTTTGTGTTGTACAGTTCTCTGGGTTTGACAAATGCACCATATCAGGTATCGACAAGTAGAGTATTAAACAGAACAGTTTCATTGCCCTAAAAATCTCCCTGTCCCCACTGATTCTTCCCTCCTTTCCTCTCTCTCCCTGAACCTCTGGCAACCACTGATCTTTTTACTCCAAAACTCCATAGTTTTTCCTCTTCCAGAACATCATAGAGTCGAAATCATAATGTAGCCTTTTCAGATTGGCTTCTTTCACTTACTAATATGCATTCAAGGTTCTTCCAAGTCTTTTCGTGGCTTGTTAACTCTTCTGATCACTGAACAAATTTCCACTGTATGGATGTACCAGTTTGCTTACCCATTCACCTGCTAAAGGACATCTTGGTTGCTTCCAAATTTGGGCAATTATGAATCAAGCTGCTATAAACATTCATGTACAGGTTTTTCTGTGGATATAAATTTTCAGCTCACCCGGTTAAATAACTAGGAGTGTGATTGCTGCACTATATGGTACGACTACACTGAGCTTTCTGAGAAGCTGCCGACTGTCTTCCAAAGTGGCTGTACAATTTTGCATTCCCAGTGGCAGCCAATGACAGTTTCTGTGGCTCCACATTCTCACCAGCATTTGCTGTTGTGGGTGTTTAGGATTTTAGCCATTCTAACTGGTATATACCTCATTTTAGTTTGTAATTCCCTAATGACATATGATGTGGAACATCTCTTCCATGCTTATTTTCCTTCTGTATATCTTCTTTGCTGAAGTGTCTGTTCAGATATTTCACCCATTTTTTAATAGGGTTGTTTCCTTATTGTTGAGTTTTGAGAGTTTTTTGGTATCTTTTGGATACACAACCATTGTGATATATGCGATTTTGCAATGATTTTCTGCCCGTCCGTGGCTTGCCTTTTCATTCTCTCAGTGTCTTTTGTAGAGAAAAGTTTTTAATTTTAATGGAGTTCAACTTGTCAATTATTTTCTTTCATGGCTCATGCTTTTGGTGTTGTATCTAAAAACTCATCACTAAGCCCAAGGTCACCTAGATTTTCTACTAGGTTATCTTCTAGGACTTTTACATTTAGGTCTATGATCCATTTTCAGTGAATTTTTGTGAAAGGTGCAAGGTCTGTGTCTAGATTCATTTTTTTACACGTGGATGCCCAGCTGTTTCCATTTGTGGAAAAGACCTCCTTTCTCCATTGTGTGGCCTTTGCTCCTATGGTCAAAGATCAGTTAACTGTATTTGTGTGTGGATCTTCTTCTAGGCTTTCTATTCTGAGCCAATGATCTATTTGTTCTTTTACCAGTACTACACTGTCTTGATTACTGCAGGTTTACAGTAAGTCTTGAAGTCAGGTAATGGTTTTTCAACTGTTAATTAAAAAGGAGAAACAAGACCCACCATCCAAAGGTTCATGGGCAACTCATTACACATATGTAAACTGGAGAGAATAGAGCACCCAGAAGAAGGCCAGAAAGTTCAGTTAGCTTGGACCCCAGGGTGCGGACTATCAGGCAGAGCCCTCAGCTGAGGCACAGAACTCTGAACTGGGAAAACTCTGCACAACTTTAATGAAGGAAATCACCTTTGGGGACTTCCCTGGCTGTCCAGTGGTTAGGACTCTGCACTTCCACCACAGGGGCACAGGTTCAATCCCTGGTCTGGGAACTAAGATCCCGCATGCCTCGAGGCACGGCCGAAGGAAAAAAAAAAAAAGAAGGAAATCACCTTTGATTTCTGAATCCTTCATCAAATGAGCGCCAAAAATGCTCCTGTAGGAGTAGTCACGTAACATTAAACACGGCCCTTTCAAGAAGGAAGAAGTGAGCCCCTCGGCTTTGGCAGATACAGGGCTCTCAATAGTAATAATTTAGAGGTTTCAGGCTATCTGTACCCCGTAAAGAGAATAGTTTCTAGTTGAACCTCAGTTAGGCAGAAATCTTACCACCCGACAGAGCAGCATGCAACTCCTCCCACTACTGCAGGGAGGCTGAAAGCAGGGGCAGGAAATGAGAGGAGAACATAGGCAGAGCCACCACACCACAACACAGAGACAGCAGTGCCTAGACTACCAGAGATTGGTTGCATGTATTTTGTGGACAAAAGTGGACTCAAACCAACTGAAAAGATTTTGTACCTGAAGGAAGTTTTGATTTCATTATGAGATTGAGACACCCCTGCAATGAAAGCAACTGATTCCAAAACAGACTCTTGGGGAGGAACAAGTACAGGGCAGGACAATGAGCAGGGCACAAAAGGGGTAACCAGACTGGCCCAAAGGGAGACTATCCTTAGCCATGGGATATGGGTCCCCGTTACCTACGACACCTTTTAATGTGTGCATTCCACCTTGAGCTATTATTGTAAGTAAAGTTTTATTGTCGTACCTCTTTGCTTATGTATTGCCCATGGCTGTTTTAGCACTGCAACAGCACTACAAAGGGCCGAGGAGCTGCAAGAGAGATCATACGGCTTGTAAAGTCTACAAACTATTTACTATTTGGCCCTTTACAGGGAAAAAGTTTACCGACCCCTGATCTAGCGTATAGATTTAGTCAACCGATAAGTCCATTTGTTGTCTTTGGGAAATCTCAAGTTTTAGAGAACAGTTCCACTAACTTTATTTTAAAAGGCACTATCTGACCACTAATGTCGACATTCCTGTACCCTCAAGAAACTGATAATGGCCCTTGCTTTGAGGAGAAGGACTGGAGGGTTGGGAAAGAAACAGCTACTCTCTACCATATTCTTCCTGTTCGTTATGACTGTTTTAGCAAAAGCATGTGTTAAATTCAATTTCTATGTATATATGTATGCATGCACAGTTTTTAATTAGTTCTTTAAAAAACAGTTCTAACAACCGAATTTATGTGGATTAGAAGTTTAATTAGGGTTCATTTTATTTAACTCTGCAATTGTAATGATAAAGAAGTCATCTTAAATCCACTGGGTGTTGAAAGAGTGTTTATCTGATTCACTTTGCTGTACATATGAAACTAACACAACATTGTAAATCAACTATACTCCAATAAAAATTTTTTAAAACAAGAAGTGCTTATAAGAGTGAAAAGTAGAAGCCTCTTAAATACCCAATTTTCCAAGAAATGAGGGGATGAGTTATATAAATTGTGGTATATCCATTCAGTGGAATTCCACACTGCCATTACAACAGTGATTAGATGTGCATTTCCTCATATGGACACAATGTGGTATTAAGCTAGAAAAGCCAGTCACAGTACAAGATGAATCTCGGGATCCCATTTTAGTTTAAATAATACATCTATGTGCATATGTGGGCATTGAAAAGACTGGAAGGATATACATCAGAAAGTTAAAATTTATGTATAAAAGAGTACAGTGTTTCTCTCCTTTTGCTTCTCTGTACTTTTAAAATTTTCAACAGTGAACATGGATTCCCTCTCATTATTGAAAAGTAAGAAATATTTTAAAGATTATAGAGTGAGTAGAAGGGAGTACAAGATGAAGCTTCTGGGTTACTGGGCACGTTCTGCTCCTGATCTGGGGATCTGTAACACACAAATGTTTGATAGGTAAAAACTTATCAAACTATACACTTATGTGTACTTTTTGAGGTATATATATTATACCTCAATAAGACACTTTTAAAAATATATTATAGAGCCCAAAAGGGAGAAAAAAGGCACGAATATACCATCCCTTATAGAATTTCACTCATTCAGTTGGCATTTATCAACTACCTCTCAAAGACTGGACTCCATGTTAGGTATTAAAATAAAGATACACAGAATGTACATTTACAGAGCTTGGTGGAATACACAGGCACTATAAATAAAATCACACAAATAAGTACATACTTATGTGTATCTAAGTAGTAGGATTCAATTACACGTTCCAAAATAACTAAACTAGCTTAAGCAAAAAGGAACTTCACTGGCTCATCAGAGAATCTAAAGAAGCACTGAAAAGCAAACTAAGAGCAGAGGCGCATCTAGGCCAGTGGTTCTCATGGGAGATGATTCTGTCCCACCCCCAACCCCAGGGCATCTGACAAAGTCTGAAGACTCTTCCAGTTGTCACACTGGGAGAATGCTAATGGCATCTAGTCGGGAGAGGCCAGGGACGGTGCTAGACATTCCACAAGGCACATGACAGGCCCCCACAACAAAGAATAACTTGGTTCAAAATGTCAATACTGCTAAGGTTGAGAAACAGTGACCTTCGTTACTATACATATGGTCTGTTGACCAGTAGCTCTCTCAGTGGCACCTAAAAGCAGGTCAGAAATTCAGAACCGTAATCCCAGCCCAAATTACTTAAATCAGAACCTGCACAAGATCCCAAGTGTCTCTTAAGCACACCAAGACTTGAGAAGCACTACCTACTGCTCTAGTAACAACTGGAGTCAGGCAATGCCTTCACCAGGCAAGTCTTTCCTTACATTATTTCCCTCCTCCCGCTGAGGATGATGTTCTATCTCACGCAGGAATCCTGGCCGCTGTTGGTTCCTGAGGCTCACACCTTCCACAGGAGAGGCAATGGGTCTTTTTCTCAGATGCTGGGCTTACCAAATAATAGGTGGCTCTTGTAGCTACAAAGGAATAAGGACAGCCACCTTTATTTGACAAATAATGGCATTTCTCAAATATCGACTAAGCACCTATTACGTTCGACACTGTTCTGGCCCTGAGAATTTATCAATGAAAAGAACTTTGTCCTGATTTTGCCCTTGAGGAAAGGCTTACGTCCTACTGGGCAGAAGCAGATAAACCTGGAAACAGAGACAACACAATTACAGAATGTGATGAATGCTAAGAAGTAGGGGAAAGGAGGGAAAGAATCTGAAGGTAAAGGATGATGTGACAAAATGCCTGGAGCACCAGGATGAGTATTTGAAGTAGGATTCTCCAAATGAGGTAACATTCGAACTGAAACCTGAGGGATAACGAGCCCGACAAGCACCCAGGGGCAGGACATTCCATAAAGAGAGATCTGTGGTGAAAAGGTCCCAAGGATGCCAAGAGCTTGGCAGGTTTAAGGATGAAGGCAGGGTTGAAGGGGAGGAAGGGGGTGCGGGTGGCAGAGAAAGGGACAGAGCTGAGGGGACAGAATGAGGGAAATGTGGTCCTGGTGGTTACACTGACTGGAAGGACTGACCTCCAGGCAGGAGAGAGGGTGGTGCAGACTGGGGTGGCCCCTGGCTCTGGCTGCCTCGGTGTGCATCGGGCCTCCACCATTGATTAGAAGTGTGACGACCTCACGGGGTCGCAAAGATAACAATATGGGAAGACACCTTCACAGGCCCACTGCCTGTTTTGATAGGACCGTGACATTTTAAACGGTTATGTAAGTACCTGCATTATATCCTTGATTGTGCCCTTAGTCCTCAAAGCCTAAAATATTCCCCATGTGACCCTTTATAATGAAAATTCATTATAAAGACCTGAGCCAGGTCTGCAAGTAGCAGGCACTCAGGAGGTGAGAACCACTGCTGCCCTCTGCCATCACATGGACTAGGTGGACACCCAGCCAGCAGTACCTGAGGCTCTTCATGCAACACCTCCCAAAATAACCATGTGTCTAATTTACAGTTAAAATGCAGACAAGTGACTTCCCAAAAACATACAATTAACTCTAATTCTTGAATTCAAATCCATATTTCTATGTCCCTAAAACCCATGGTCTTTCTATCATGTAAACTCCATAAAATTACTCTGTTCTCCGAGCCAGATATTTTGTTCCCTGCATATCTGACACATACAGACAGTTAAGATGGAACTGAATGAATCTGTATCATGTTGTTCATTGTACGGCCAAAAAAAAAAGGGTGGGGGGATAAGAAAGAGGGGGTGGTTGTTAAACCAATTCATTGTCCCTCTGTTTACTTTTCTCCTTTTCCCAATTTTCTATAATAGATGTTACTTTTATAATAAGGGAAAAATACTTCTTTTTTTATAAAGAAAGCAAGCAGATATAATCAGCCTTACCCAGAGTATCTACATTGCACTTTTTAAAGACAGCACTATTTTGACAGCCAAAAAAGACACTTAGGAATACAGCATTACAAATTCAAGATCATGTCTATGAACTTGGCTTGAAAAAAACTCTCCGCAAAAATACAACCTACCATCTGTACAACGTATTCGAAAATGATTAGCATAGTATGAAAAAATAATGCTGGAACAGCAGAATATTTTTCTACTTTTTTAAAGAATGCTTCCTGTTCAGTATTCGTTTCAGATTTCTCCAGGAGGTATAAGCAAAGGTGAGATGGAACAATAGGTCAAGAAGACAGAGACAGGAAGTAAACAAAGATGAGAAAGGAACACTAAATACTCTTTACTGAAGAGTATTTACATGGCACCGCGCTGTAAATTTCACCAAGCCTGAGCATCTTCGTCTGCACGGACCAGCGTCAAGAGCTGTACGGGGAAGCCCACCTTCTCTGGCTTCAGTGTTAAGCCTGAGTCCTACTTAGACGATCTCAGCCATCGAAAGCTATAGTGCCATTTCTCTGACAGCAGTACTCTCCCTCTCAATGTCACTGAAAGTGAACCAGCAGAGCTTGCAGACATGGAGCCCAGAAAAGTGCCTCTCAGATGACTGTGCAGAGAGCACAAGGGCGGTGTGGATGGAGTCCGCTGATGGCCTCAGGGAGCGGCCTGTGGCCCCGGGCTGGGCTTCCTCACTGACCAGATTGCAGCCTTGCAAACTCCCTCAACCCCCTGGAGCCTTAGTAAAAAGGATTAGGGCAAGACCCCACCTCCAACCAAAGAGCCATTCTATGCTTCTGTGATGGCAAATCATGAGGTCACACTCACATTTATCGAAATACACTCCACTAATGTAAATTCTGAACAACATCAGTTTTAGGAAACTGAATGTTTCCTAAATGTTCTAAATGTTTCCTAAATGTTTCCTAAATGTTCAGATATAAATGTTCAGATATTATCCCCCCAAATTAAGAAAACTTTAAATGTATCAAATTCATACAAATGAAAGGATATTTACCACGCAGGTGCAGTACCTACCCCCAAAGAACTCAGGAATACGGCCTTTGTATCTGAAAAGCAGGCTGGGTGGGTTTTGCTTTTTTCTTGACAGGGGGTACTGGAGGATCCCTGTTGAGAAGCTTCTATTTGTATAAAACTCAGCCCCAGCAAGAGCTGATCAAGAGAACGACCTCTGGCCCTATATGGAGGCGGAAGCTGGACGCCTAACACACAACTTCACATCTCAAGGGGCCAGAACAACTGAATGATGCCAAAAACAATCTCTGCAGAATTTAAATTTAAAAATGAAAAGGGTTAGGTCTGAGCTACTGCCAGGCACCTTTCCTCCTTTACCTCTGGCAGCTGGTCCCTCCATCCTCAAGGCAGCCAATGCCCTTTGGTCTGTTTTCCCTGGGACACTGGCCAGCTGGTCCCTTCCAGGACAGAGGAGGCTGTGTTCCTGATCCTAGATCTTTGTTCACCACCTCTACAATCTCTTCAATTTCAGAAGCTTCCTTAACTGGCTGTTGGAATAGGTCAAGGCATTAAGGCTGGTGAACAAAATGCCTCTTAAATGCTTGCTTTCTTCAGTCCACCGACAGCAAAGACAGAAAAATGCACACTTCTGCCAACGCCCCTGCCAAGACGTATCTCAGGGTTAGATAAGATGGACGAATGAACACCAACATGTTTTTCCAGAGACCGCGAGCACAGGATCAGTAAACTTTCTGTAAGAGGCCAGATAATAAATAGTTTAGGTTTTGCAAGCCATGGTCTCTGTTGTAGCTACTCAACTCTGCCGTTCTAGGGCAAAGGCATCTACAGACACTATGCAAACGATCCCATAAGACCACTTATGGGCACTGAAATTTGAATTTCATGTAATTATTAACAGGTCACAAAATACATAGTTATATGGGGATTTTTGACTGTGTGTAGGGTTAGCGCCCCTCACCTCCGCCTTGCTCAAGGGTCAACTGTATTCTTTGTTTGACCTTTATTTCAACCACATAAAAATGTAAAGAGCACTCTTAACTTGCAGGCCACACAAAAAGAAGTGGGCTGTAGTGTGCTGATACCTGACTGAGAATGAGACAACTGTCATATTCAGCATCCTACCCCAGAGAATGCAAAGCACAGAGCCTTGCTTCAGAGGCTTGGTCACACCCGATTTATCCCTTTCCTTCCCCAAACTCAATCCTTCCAAATATTCCTCCAGTGGATCCACGTGTCTCCCCACCTCCCATCACCCTGCCTCATCTTGCACAACTCATACCGTCAGAGCAGCCTCCACCCAAGCATGAAACGTGAGTGATGGGCTTGGAAAGGAGATGGGGCCAAGTCATTTCCTGTGTAATAAGCACCTTCAATAGCCCCCAAGTACTTTCAGAATAAACTCCAAACTTCTTACCAGGACCTGCATAAGCCCGTGCCATTCTCTCCAACCTCTTTTGTACTCCTCTCCTTGTCTTTTACCCTGTGTGATGTTTAAATTTTATGTGTCAACTTGACTGGGCCACAGGGTACCCAGACAGTTGGCCAAATATTATTCTGGGTATGTCCGTGAGGGTGTTTTTAGATGAGATTAACATTTCAACCAGCAGACTGAGGAAAACAGACTGCCCTCTGTATTAGGCAGGGGTCTCCAAAGAAACAGAACCAATAGGAGATTGGCTAGTGGGATTATGAAGGCTGGGGAATCACAAGATCTAAGTCCAGTCCAAGGGCAGAAGAATGATGCCCCAGCTCGTACCCTTTAATTTTCTCCCCCGTCGATCTGATTCAGCAAAATGCACCAAGTGAATGAGGAAATCAAATAGGTAAGTTGATTCATTCAGCAAACTTTTAAGTACCTGCCATGTGCTGGGAACTGAGGTACCTAGGACCTTCAGCAGTGCATACAGCCCAAGAGTAGGAGAGTCTTTGCCTTGAAAAGTAGAATTTGAGCACCCATTGGCTTAACATCATCTTCTACTAACAAAAATTGTTTTTTCCCTATGACTTACAGCTACCTTTGGCAGGTTCCACCCAGTCAGTGCTTGCTTCCTACTCCCCACACTGGCCTGTGAGGAGATAAACTTCCACAGTGCGCAGAAAGCAAAGTGAAAGTAGGACGGGTATGCACTGATTTGTTTGTAGTTGGTTAGTGATGAAGCTGATGAGCTTCTAACTGCTGTGGTCCAACTCACCCTCTGAGCCCCTCTCCTGCTTCACAAACTACAATACAAAGAACATCTTTAAGTAGAACAATCTGATCTCAGGGCATGCTACAACTTAACTGAAGATAAAATAACCTGTCAACACTAGTTACGTGGGTTTGTCTCCCTACACCCGAGAGTTCCCCAATGAGGCCAGATACAGTTATCTGAAACCTGCCAGCAATTCTGGGAACTGGGCCCTGGGAAATCTTCCTTTGCTAGAACTGCTTCTTATCAGGGAATTCAGACCCTAAAAGATCTTCAGGTCTGTGTGTGCCTGGGATAGCATCCTGCTCACCTAGTTCTTTAATGTAGAACATGGATGGGATTGGACTGTGAAATGTGTTCACTTTCTGTACAATTTTCCTTCCAAGTAAGGAGACCCCTGTACTTGCTCTACTGAAAAAGGCTTAATCCCTTCACTTTTCCAGTGTGAACTTCATGCTGCAAAGGGGCTAAGTTTTGGAAAACGAGGCAGTTATTGTTATACCTGCCCAACTTTCTGTTCATATAGGCAAACAGGAATATCAGTGGCGATGCTTCCCCAAGATCTCTTGAAAAAGATCGTTGATTTAATTGTGACTTACATCTGGCACTTCCCCTTTGAATTAGATTTTCTTCACAAAGCAGTACCTTGAGGTGTAAACTTCAAAACAGCAACCAGAACAAAACTGCAGGCATTATTCTTTCCTAGCTCTAGACATTACTATGCAGGCTGTTTTATTTTTCAGCTCTCTGATATAATGTTGGGGTGCTATGTCTGTCATGTGACAGTAAGAAAACCAATTATGTGGGTCACACTCTAAAGTGATTAAGTGCTGGCCGGTGAAGCCGGAGCTCCTTTTGATTCACTAGAAATACATTTTCCAGCCCTGCATTTTTACAAGGCAATGCAGTTCAGTTTGTACTGCAGTTCCCTTTATACAATACTTCTTTATTTGACTCAGAGTACGTATTTGTGAGCTATTGCTGAAAGGCACAAAGGGAAGGAGGGCATTAATTGATCGTACATCTCCTAAAGCTTTATTTCCACAATCCACGGGTAACTGCTAGAAATGAGGGAATGTCTCAATTTGCCTGAAAACCTCCAACATGGCTTTCTAATAAGTAAGACTACAGGGTAAAAGCATTCCTCAGCATTTGACTCGTGAAGCCTCCCACAGCTGCTAAGATTAGGTTTCTAGGAGGACGTGTCCCTCTCTCCTCAACTGCATGAGTGAGAAATACAATGGTCTCACTCTCACAGCTTGATTCCAACTATACTTTATTCCCTGAACTTACACTTTGGTTTTCTTTAGGATAGAGCTGTTTAAAGTCAATTGCAGTGGTAAAATAAGTAAATAAATAATGGCAATGTCATGAATATTCTTGCTGAAAAATTGCTGTGCTTCGCTTAGATTCCTGAACATACTACTGGTCTACTCAAGAATGCAGGGCCACAAAAGCTGATTCACGTGACAAGAAATGTCTATCTAGCCTGACAATCAGAACAGGTTGGCATTTTCAAAAGTGTAATTTATTAAGTAGGGACTAAGAAGCCTTCTCTGATCAAACAAGTACAGGAATAAGTACAAGAAATTCAGAGTGAGATAAAAGTTAACCTGGATGCTTTTCTGCAGAATTTCTCTGAGCATTTAATATTCAGACATGTATTCTAAATCTTCTTTAACGTTTTACCACTGAATTCCTTTTCATAAAGTGCCACGTTTTGTAGGGCTAGTGTTCCATGGGACAAACTTCTGGAATCTCTGGAACTGGTCACTTAAAAGTGTTAGGGGGCTTCCCTGGTGGTGCAGTGGTTGAGAGTCCGCTTGTCGATGCAGGGGACATGGGTTCGTGCCCCGGTCCGGGAAGATCCCACATGCTACGGAGTGGCTAGGCCCGTGAGCCATGGCTGCTGGGCCTGCGCATCCGGAGCCTGTGCTCCGCAACGGGAGAGGCCACAACAGTGAGAGGCCCGCGTACCGCAAAAAAAAAAAAAAAAAAAGTGTTAGGAATCTTCTACTATCTTTTCTATCACACACACACTCTTCACTATTTCCCACTTTTCTATGATGATATTTTGCATAGTGCAATCTAATATGTAGTATATCACAATATAGAAAAGATAACAGGACGATGAATGTGCTTCAAAATGCTCCCTGGCATTATTACTCATATTTCCTACTTGGCTAAGATTTCGGGCAATTCTGGTATGGGTCTTTTCTCCAAAGCACACGGCGGTTTGAAGAAAGCATGAATGAACAAAATGAGGGGCTGCACAGTGTGACTGCCACATCTGTTAGCAGTGCATTTGGTAAGCTTTCTCCTGTCACTATATATATTCAGAAATAATGACAAAGAAATGTAGTTCCTCCGGGCAAATGAAATGGAGGTGCAAATTAGAATCACACCTCCAGTCTCATTTTGGTATCACTTCTTATCTGGATAAACAACACTTACTCTCACTTTCCTACTCATGGCAAGTAGCCACTGTCAACACTTGCATTAGGGATCAGTCACAACACATTACAGTTAAGTTTCACACTGCACGGCAGGAGGCAGCCCGGGCCCCAGGGGAACACCAAGTTAAGCTAGGCCGTTACCAATTTTGAGGTAACTAGCATTGGTGCTGAAAAGGCCTCTGTTGTCTCAGCCACATGAAGTGGTTAAAATTCTAATACTCTAAGTGGTATCTCAATATTTCTGTGTATGGTAGCTTATTATTCTCTGTGGAGGGCAGCCGTGGGTAGCTGCTTGCAAAAAGGGTGATTTTAATCACCAATCATTTTCAAGAACACAAGAGATCAGCAGTACTCAACTGTGAAAGAAAGCTGTATTATAATGGGAAACTGCCTGTGTGGATTAAAAACAGAAACAGCGTTCACGTCAAGATAACTGTGTTAGGAGCCAAACTTTCAGGATATGGAGAATATCTATAGACCATGAGCCACCCAAAAAAGTCCACGGGGAGGGATGGGGAAGAGACAACGCGTAGACTCACAACACCCAGGAATCTGCCCTGTCTATTGGATGAACTGAGGAAAACAGGGTTTTGTAACCCGAATCCTAAAACAGCCAATTTATTAGTTATTCAAGTACAACAAGATCTACCTGTCCTAACGAAACACAGGTGAGACCTGAAAGGAAGTCTATAGAATTCATACAATCAACTCTTCTAAGAAAACATAAAGAAAAATAAAATCTTAAAAAACCTTTAAGAATCGGCAATGCTGTGTATAAATGTGAGAAATAAGCTGCTAGACGTTCTTCAAATTAAACAAATTAGGATGAGCCCATTGATCATCAGACTTACTACATTTTTAAGCATATTACTTATCTAGGGCACCTCTAAGAAGTTCCCTGAGTGGTCTTGACATTCCAAAATGGGAGGAGGAATCAAGGCCCTTCGTGATACAGAATCAGATTTTTCCAGATCTGGGAACAAGATTCGTTTTATAATTTAGTAGACTAAAAGGTGGTGGTGGGGGGGTTGGGGTTGGGTGGGGATATTTTGGATATGCTTTAATCCCAAGCAAAACACGATGGGTTTATGCTGGTTGCAGATTTCTTTTCCACAAGACTCCTGTTAGTTAAGTTTCAGGTATCTGCTAGTTCTTCGAGAAGTACAGGAAAATGATTAGAATCCATCATTTGGACATAGCCTCATCTTTACACCTTGGGACATCCATTAGTACAGGTGTCCTCTCTTAGTTACAAGAAATCATTATGCGAAGTGCCCCTCATAAACCAACACCCACATAGCTATTAGTAGCAGCACTCAATAATGCCAGCTGTCACGCACCGAACGCCATGCTATGTTACAGAATATGCGTGACCTAACTTACCCTTCACAACAAATCTGTTTTACACTGGAAGAAGTTGAGGCTCAAAGGATGAAATAAACTGCTCCAGGTAACAGAACCAATAAGTGATATGGTACAGATTCAATCCCAGACTGACCCCAGTAAGCATGCACAGACGTTCACTGAGAAACTACTAGGTACATCAGAACGAACACAGGCCTGAGTAAGTCAAGACATATGCTGTCAATGAGGTTAAAGCTTAGTGGAGCCAGATGTGAGAACCAGTCACCATGAAACCCTACAACAGATTTCAGGCCAAGGCAGGAGGATGAGGGAAGGTGGCTTTTGAAGTGAAGCCTGCGAAGAGGAAAAAGTTCCCTTTTCTTACTGAAGTCCTACCCTTTCTTTCAGGCTCATCGGTGTTTGGTAAGTGGGACAAGGGCATTTAAGGTAAAGGAAAAATGTAGGGAGAAAAATACAAAAAACAATGAAGCTCACATGTTCATGAAATTGCAAACTGTCAAGGCTGGCTAAGATGTAAGGGCAGGAAAGGAAGTATAAGGTAAGACTGGGAAGGTAAGACTGGGAAAGTAGGGCTTCCCTGGTGGCGCGGTGGTTGAGAGTCCGCCTGCTGATGCAGGGGACACGGGTTCGTGCCCTGGTCCGGGAAGATCTCACATGCCGCGGAGCGGCTAGGCCCGTGAGCCATGGCCGCTGAGCCTGCGCATCCGGAGCCTGTGCTCCGCAACGGGAGAGGCCACAACAGTGAGAGGCCCGCGTACCGTAAAAAAAAAAAAAGACTGGGAAAGTAAAACTGGGCCAGCTGTGCAAATGAGATATGCTTCCGAATTATGTTGAACTCTTCTGTATCACTGCTACATTCCAACATCTACCCCTGCCTTTTCTTGCAAGCCTCTTTTTCCATTTCCATGGACACTTTCCCTCCCCTCACTTGGCCTAAAGTCCTTTTCCATCTCTCTTGAGTTCTCCTTCAAACAGGGCTCAAATCCTGTCACCTCTCCTCATCTGCAAATCCGGCTTGACGTGGAGCATTCACAGACCACCCCCCCCACCCCCCCAAACCTGGTCCCAAGCCTCATCTTTTGCTCCACCTCTCAACGTTCTTTTACACCTGTTCGGTTTAGGCCTCTTCCCAAGCAGCTGTAATGGCTTTGATAATAAACCATTAACTCATCTCCTCCCTTCCCAACCCTGTTTCTCCCCCATTGCTCCCCATCTCAACAAATGAGCAACTGAATACACGGCAAAATCAAGTTAGATACCTCGCCATCAACCAAAGCTCCTACCTTTCCCTTGCTCTGATTTTGAATATAATTTTTCACAAGATTCTATAGCCACTAATTCCCTGACTAGTCAGATTTTAGAAATGGATACCATCACCTCTCATTTGCTTTACAGCAAATGCTTCCGGTCTTATCTTGCTTATCTTGCTTCCGGTCTTATCTTCCTCCCAACGCTTCATCCATATTTTCCATAGTGATTGAATTTAATCGAATCACTCCTCTGCTTAGAACTCCTCAAGGCATCCCACTGGCCCTGCAGGGGTTAAAAAAAATGTTTTTTAAACTCATCTTTTTGACATGGTGTATAAGATCTATCAAGATTTGACCCCTCTTCATATCTGCAAGCCTTGCCTCTCACCCACTCTTCTCTCCCTTATCCCTATACTCTAGTTAAAATAAACTATTGGAAAGTTCCTGAACTCACATATATTCTTTCTCATCTCTGAGCAGGCCAGGCCCTGCACATGGCATGCATCTCCCTGCTTTCTCCTTGCTCCCTGCTAACTGCCCTCATCTTTCAGTGTCTCAGCTTGCACATTACTTCTACCAGAAAGACAGATCTATCTCTTCAAGTCTCAGTTAGGAGCTATTCTTCTCCTCCACAGCACCCTCACATTCTGCACTGCAATTGCCTTTTTGTCTTTCTCACTCATTATCTTAAGAAGCTGTGGAAGATCTCATCAAATCCCTGCAATCTCACAAATGAAAAAGTGAACTATTTTCCACAGTAAGTCAATACTACTGTATTTACTGATACTTATGTATTATTCACTCATTACTCATCTTTCTCAACTCTCCCTCCAATTCTGAGGAAAACACTATAGGAAAAAAAACTATATGTTCACATGTACCATTTTTCATGACACTACTATATAAATTCCATTAACATCAATTAATGGTTCCTAGAAGCTTATAGTTCACTGGACTAAGATGGGAGAAAATACACCAGTATTCATCCCTCTGTCTCACTACAGTTCCTTACTTTCTTCATTTCTCATTCATTCTTCTCTGTTGTTTGACAGTGAATTTTCCTGGTAAAAATAAGCTCAAGTGCACATAAGGCCTACTACATGCATTTGAGGTTTCCATGTATCTCCAAGAACAAGATATGTAATTTACGTGAGAAACAAGTCATTGCCCAGTTGCTCAACTTATCCAATCAAAGAAAATTAGGTCTTAAAACCAATGCTTAAATATAAATATTGCTTTTCAGTCACCTAGCAAAGAGGTTAGTACCTCTCCCTACTGCATATTCCTGATCACAAATAAAAAAGTAAACATTGCACGTGTCTAACAAGGCATTGTCTCTTTAAATTGGGCAGGAAAAGCAGAATGTTCAGATGGGCGCAATTACCATCCCTCCCCTTGGAGAATGAAGAGAAAGGAAATGATACAAAATAATGTGGGAATATTTGACTGGTATTCACATTCTAGCTTGTAAACAATTTCTAATTCATTTGCCTAGATAGTTAGCTATCAGTCTGGATGTAAAGAATTTAAGCCCAACCAAGAAACAGGAAGCATCAGTTTTGTCACAAGTGCATTTATTTTGGTGGCTCACATCTGCAGCTTTTTCCCTTCAGTGTATCCTTTCAGAGCCAAAACGGGGAAGGGAACATAGTTACTGGGCCTAAATCCATCACTGTAATTGTGATAAGCTGTACCACCCACAGCATCTTTAGAAGGAAGTTATTAGTTTCCTGATGAAGAACTCCAACCCATATGTAGGCAAAATCTAGAAGTAAAGGAACAGTCTATTCGAGATGACTGACTTTATTCAGTATACACAACAACGTCAGGACTGAGCTGGTCACACTCAGTTTAGAAGCAGCATATTTAAGTGGATGTGTTCAGACTGACATTCAAAAAGCATCTGGTGTTCTTCTGGGAGTCCAACATCAGCACAGAATCTTCTTGGTGTCATCTTGTGTTGATGATGAAATTACTTCCAAATAATCAGAACTGTGACTAAACAGTGAACACCGTGGAAGTGGAGGGCAAAACTGCCTTAAGAAAACTGCAAATCCAGAAGCATAGATTTCACAACATCAGCCTGGACAGCTACACTGCATGAATCCAAATCCTTCAATGGTAAAATCCCCCATATATACTGAATTCTTGCAGTCTAGAACAGGGTCATAAACTATGGCCTGCAGGCCAAATCTTGCTGGCCGTTTCTTTTTATAAATAAAGTTTTATTGGGACACGGCCATGATCACCCTTTTACGAATTATCTATGGCTGCTTTTGTGCTACAAAGGAAAGGGTGAATAGCTGTGACAGAGACTGTATGGCCTGCAAAGCCATATTATCTGGCTCTCTGTGGAAAAAGTTTGCTGACCCCTGGTCTAGAGTGATGGGTCATCCACCAATCCTTGCTCTACAAAACTAGGTTCTGGATCAAAATTATTTTGTCTTCATTCTATAATTCCTCACTGAAGAACCACTACTTAAGGCTTTGGGTTGGCCCAAAGACAGCCCAACCCTCCACTTGGAAGCACTATAGGAACAGGTCCAGGTGGCAACCCTGCAGATCTGAACAGATGCCTATTTTTCTTCTGCCCATGAGACAGATGGTCCTTAGAGAGGGAAGAAGAATTAGTCCATGAGAGAGAATTCTCTGTGCAGCACTAATTTTGGAAATGTATCCCTGGTCCATCTGGCCAAAAAGGATTCCTTAGGAGTACCTTTGCTATTTGAATTTGTTCAGCATTCAGGAGGGAAACCCTAGGTACAAGGCTAGAAGCTCAGGTATTTGCTCTCTGACAAAATGTCAGTAATGCATTCCAACTCTGCCCTTGAGACAAGATATCTCAAAAAATTATAAGGTCAGAAGACGACTGTAAGGTTGAAGATAAGAACAGCTAACACTCATTTAGGAGCCCCATTTCAAAGGATCTGTTCACTCCTCTTACAGTAAATAATCCCCCAGAGGAGGAAGATAACACCCAGATATTTGTGCCATGTGCAGAAAGTAGGAGGAGCAGTATTTACCTTCAGACCTGCTACCAGCTGCTCTCCCCTAGACACAGCAATGCTTCTCCTCTCATTAAATGCCCTAACTCGCTTCTGCTACTGACCTTGTTCTAAAGAGTTTTTCTCCCAGGGTAACAAACCATACATTTGCAAAGTTAATTAACCCAGAAAAACTGATGTTTTCCTCCATCTTGCTCCTAATTCTACTCCACAGTGTAGCGTATACGTTTCTGTTTTGTCTTTAAGTGTGGAAGAGACAAAATTAAGAACCGACAAAGAAGAAACAAGAGCATTAAGGACAGTAAGTCCAAACAAATTCTTTCCATTCAGTCTCAGTTGACAGGCTTTTGAAGCCTGATGGACTTGAGTTCAAGTCCCAGTTCTACCATTTACTATTTGGATAATGTCAGGGTCCTCTTCTATAAAACAAAATAATAACCAAGTTACCTGTGGAGTTATCTCTAGAAGAATTAAATGAAAATGCATATAAATCATTAACAGTGTCTGGGTCATAGTAAGTTCCTAATATGTACTTAAGTCCTTAATATATACTTAAGAACCATTACTGAGCAAAGTTCCTGCTAAGAACACAGTGGTTGTTATAAACAGAAACATAGATGGGCTAGGGAAGAAGTCACAAGGGGAAGATATCCTTCTTGACTTTCTTCTAAGCCATTCACTTGGAGACAAAGGCAAATTCTCAGTAGAAAAGATGGTTTTAAATTCTACCTCTGCTATTCTCATCATGAGCAATACTAAAGCAACTCCCACCTTTGAAGTGCTTTGGGGGACTTTCCTGGTGGTCCAGTGGTTAAGAATCCGCCTTCCAATGCAGGGGACGCGGGTTCGATCCCTGGTCAGGGAACTAAGATCCCACATGCCGCCGGGCAACTAAGCCCATGCGCCACAACTACTGAGCCCGCACGCCCTGGAGCGCGTGTGCCGGAACTAGAGAGAAGCCCACTCATCGCAACGAAAGATCCCGAGTGCCGCAATTAAGACCCAACACAGCCATAAATAAATAAATAAATATTTTTAAAAATAAAAAAATAAAGTGTTTCTGATTGCAAAGCCCTCTGTGGGGTTACTGACGCAGCCGTCCGACACTACCTCACCCAGGTGCAACATCAAGGGGAAAGAAGATGTCAACTCAAATAACTGGGGGTCCCTGCAGATGATGCTAGGCCACATAAATTCATCAAGAAATAGTTACCTACCCAGTATGAATTAGGCAGAGGGGGTTGTGAAAGAACGAACTCCTTTGACAAAGAAAGTGTAAGCAGCTGTAACATTAGCAAAATACGATCACTGACCCTGATGCAGTAAATCACTTAGTCTTACAAGATTTTCTTAACAACATACTATTTATTTGTTTACAAAATTAAACTCAGTGTTTTTCTAAAATTATCACCTTCTACATGAGATCCCCAGACATATGTACAAAACGCAGGAACAGAGACAGTGAACAAATAATCAACCCAGGAGCGACGGTCAATTTTTCAAGAAAACCAGGCTGGGGATGAAAATGACAAAGGGCTTTATACATGAAAATCAATACTTGAATTGTATCTGGAAGGAAATGGGTAGCCAGGACAGACTCCAGGACACAGCTGCAATGACTTCTGGCTGCCATTAACCCCTCAGAGCTCATCTCTGAGGGAAACTCCCTGAAAGCAAAGGGAGATGATCCTCCTCCTGTCACCACATGCTTCTCTTTTTCCAAGCTCCCCCGGGGTTTGGGTTACATCTGAGCTCACTTTCACCCATGTTGGAAGCTAATTACAAAGAATCCAGAAATGTGGGAATGAACTGGGAATACTGTAGGCTGCTTTAACAAACCTCATCACCATCTGCTGAAATATTAAGATGCTTGTTTTAAAAGTTGGCTGCCAGGGAAGGAGGTCATGGCACTGACAGTGGGGGAGTTCTCTTTAATAATTACTTTTTACTTCTCTTTCCTCTATACAAGCAGTAGGGCACTGAGCCAAAGGTGAACAGGCCAGAGATGAAAGACTGTCTCTGCTTACCTTCTTCTCCTGCTCCAGGCACCAGCAAGACAGAACCCAGAGAGCCTTGGTCATTGAAGGAGGAGAGATCCAGTCAAAAGACTGCCATGTTTGTATATTTCACTGACCAACAGCTATTTGGGAAAATATATAGGGATGTTATTAAAATCCATTTCTCTTTTACAACTGGTTGACAGAGAGACATTTAAAGTGCACATACACTTAAGAAAGACACCATATGATTTTATCCTGGTATGATAATCCTTCAGTAGTCTGCAACTCATGGGATTTGGGGCCCTCTTTGTATGCTACATGTTTCTTTCTCAAACAGAACAGGAGAAAAAAGCCTCAGGTTTGTCGACAAAGATCAGGCCAACAGAGTTCCAAGGGGCTTAGGGAAAGGAAGGGAAAGCCTTGTACAATTTACTCTCACTGTTATAAGGCCCCAACACAATCAGTCACATCAGTGGTCAAGAACTGGACAATGATAATCTTGGGATTTTGTATACTCTCAGAAAAGGGAAGTATATTCCTATGATCCCCTGCTCTGAGTGATGATAATAACAGTAATAACAAACAACAATAATAGTAACGGAAGAAGCTAACATCTTTTGAGCACATACCATGTACCAGACACTGTGTTAAGGGGGGGCATCTGCTATATATTAATTCTTCCAACATTCTGAGGCAGGTACTGTTATCTCATTGTACCAGGGAAGAAAACTGATGCTTACAGGGGGTAAGCATCCAAGAACTCATCAGCTGGGAATGGGTGGAGCTGGCACTGAAGCCAAGCTGTCTGACTGCACTCATAACTACTGCACTACGGTGCCCGTGGACAGGCCTCACGTAGCCCAGCTTAAATAAGGAAGTGTCATCATAAGGATATACTGGTAATGAGGAAGACAGAAATCTTACAAGAATCCAGTGCCATGCTTTGGGGAGCCTAAGTAACTAGAGGGACTGCAGGCAGCACAAATTCAAGAGTCTTCCCTCTTGAGTGCCATGATTATTGGGATTCAGGTACTCTGCCTGCCTGCTTCTCTGCTTTCAACTAACTTGTTTCCACTCTAACTAACCCAAGTCACTCACTGGCTAGCCTACAACCTGGCTGTCCTTGAGTCAGGTGCCAGAGGTCTGATTACTGGAGGCCAGTTACAGAAGCCTGGGTCGCAGGGGCTGCAGAGGACCATAACTTCAGCACGAGTTACAGGAGAGGGAGACAACCTTGGAAGGGGCCATGAGCACGAGCCCCATGCTGCTTCCATCATATACAGAAAGCAATTCTGCACCCTCATTTGGATCCTGCCTCGTATTTTTGGCATTTACAGAGATTATTTATACCCAAAGGGGCACAAAGGATAAATTCTCAGTCCCAGTAGTCTATGTGTAGTGACTATACAGTTAAAACAGTATGAACATGAAGAGTTTTCTACTAATCAGTGCAAGAAGTACCAACGAAGACAGACTGGTAACTTATGAAAGGTTTTCCTCCCCTTCTTCCCTTTGCGTTTGTTTCAATGTCCTGTTTATCAGAATTAAAAGGTGCATGGGGGGCTTCCCTGGTGGCGCAGTGGTTAAGAAGCTGCCTGCCAATGCAAGGGACACGGGTTCGAGCCCTGGCCCGGGAAGATCCCACATGCCGCGGAGCAACTAAGCCCATGCGCCACGACTACTGAGCCTGTGCTCTAGAGCCCGTGAGCCGCAACTACTGAGCCCACGCACCACAACTACTGAGTCTGTGCTCTAGAGCCCGCAAGCCACAACTACTGAGCTCATGTGCCACAACTACTGAAGCCTGCATGCCTAGAGCCCAGAGAAGACACCGCAGTGAGAAGCCCACGCACCGCAACAAAGAGTAACCCCTGCTCACCACAACTAGAGAAAGCTGGTGCACAGCAACGACGATCCAACACAGCCAAAAATAAAAACAAACAAATAAATTTAAAAAAAAAAAAAAAAGGTGCATGGGTTCTGACTTCCACTTACCAGGAGGCTGGTCATTTTTCATCATTACGTAGAGGGGTGGCTCTGGGTTTAGCTCGACCATCTGTCGTCCCTCACAAGCCTGAGGGATTCACAGCATGACCAAGAGAGTCTGCCAAGCCTCGCAAGCAGGCTCTCGGGGCAGTCACGTTCTAAGCCTGGGCTGACCAGACAGAAAGAACAGACCCCCACGCATGACTAGATAGAGCCAGACATGCGGGCCTGATTGGTCAGAACAAACACAAAGTAACCCTGCAGGAATTAGAAACCCACCCCTGCCACATTCTCGACCAAAGTCCCAAGTGTTCACACTGGACACTACCTTCAAACTCCAAATGTCTCTTGAGAAGCAAAGAGGCTAAAAATGTTCTCATGGTAAGTAAAACCTCCTTTTATGCAAATAACAAGTAATGATGTGAACATTAAGCTGCAACAGAAGCCTAAAGATGAATAAACTTTTATAGCAGTGTGATCAATCCACTGGATAGAATATTTTTAAAGGGCACCAGCATATTTAAAAACTTTTTTCCTAAGAAAATTAAGCTCTGCAGACATGGGTATTAAATATGATTAGATTAGACCCCCAACTATTAACACATTTCATCCAGCTGGCCGTGGGCAGCACACAGCTTCCTGCTAGAATCAATTTATAAAGGATGCTGTGGTAGGGAAGGCATGGATGGAAAGGTGTTTTTTTAAAAGCCTTTTTTAGGAAATGTTACAATCCTGAGATACTCTTGCTTAACAACTCCTCCAGCCTCTTTGAAATACACTTTTAGCAAAGAGGGAGGGCAGGCATGAGAAAGTGCCTGAGGTTTGAAGAGTCAACAGGAGGATCCGATCAGAGCCTCTGCCACTTCCTAGCTTTGTTCAATTCCACAAGTCCTTCAACCTGAGTCTCAGATCCTTACCTACCCCCACTCCCTCCTACCTGTACATGAGCACATTAGCACCTGTCCTGTCTATTTCACAAGGTTTTGAGGATCAAATTAAAATATATATTTAAAACTCTGAAATCCTGAGGTAGGCATTAGATTTTTATTTTCCCCCATGAATGCACAGACTCAAATCTCTCTTACCCAGCTTTCAACAAAGTAAGGCACATGTTGACAACAGGCTCCAGAGTCCATGTGCAAAACTGAATTTAAATCTCAGCTCCGCATATAAATCTTGGGAATTGATTTAAGCCTCTGTTTCCTTAGCTGTAAGAACATACAACTTGCTTTACAGAATTGTGAGGGGCCTCACAGTGCTAGGCTAACAGTGGCCACTCCATGAAACACTGGTTTTCTTCTTCTAATCTCATGAGCTCTTCCAAATAAAATTTCTGGACTTATCAGCTTTGTGATACCATAATATCTCAGGACATATGATATATATCTCATATATATGACATAATATAGTAAGTACATATACATGCCATGCCCAAAAGGAACACTAAACGTTTTTCTAGGACACATTTTCTAGAAAATATGCATCCAACTTTTTCAACTATTACACTGTTTCAAAAGCAAAAAAAAAAAAGCTGAAACAAAAGAAATTTACAGGGTGAGCAGCTTTTAAAATCCCGACATCTGTCATATAGTAATTTCTCCCTCTTAATAGTACTTTATATATGAATAAGTTACTTAGTATAATTAAAGGAGTTAGTTAAAAATTAATGGCAAATGAATAAAACCTCACATACCCAAAGCTTCACCTGCAAACTTAAAAGAAGCAGAGTTTGCTGAATATCCCACCCACCACCAGTAGTAAAGCAACCTTTTTCCTTTAAGACATATCAAATACTTAATGCTAACCACTGAAGATAAACAATGGTTTAAACGTTGCAGAAAAAAAGTCCTCAAGAAAAACGTACTTTTGGGGTGTGTATGAATTTTCCAGTGCCTCTACTGTTTTAAAATTTCATAATACAGGGCTTCCCTGGTGGCGCAGTTGTTGAGAGTCCGCCTGCTGATGCAGGGGACACGGGTTTGTGCCCTGGTCCGGGAAGATCCCACGTGCCACAGAGCAGCTGGGCCCGTGAGCCATGGCCGCTGAGCCTGCGCGTCCGGAGCCTGTGCTCCGCAACAGGAGAGGCCACAACAGCGAGAGGCCCGCGTACTGCAAAAAAAAAAAAAAAAGAATTTCATAATACAAACAAGAGTACACTTGAACACCAAGAGTTTATATTCAATACCTTGTAATAATAATGGAAAAGAAACTGAAAAAGAATATATAAGTATATATGTATAACAATCATTTTGCTGTACACCAGAAACTAACACAACATTGTAAACCAATTATACTTCAATTAAAAAAAAAATCCAATATCTACTTCCCTGCAGACTTAGCAGTCGTACAAGGGTTGGGGAGTTCAGTACTTCCTGACTGCTTGGATCACCAGAATTGCTTGCAATCCTCAAAGGTACCTATGCTCTCAATGGATAAACACATAAAAATATGCCTTAAGTCAAAGTCGTAGGTAGCCTACCCTCACCTGTACAAGAGCTGCCCTATATCAGTACAAAAGGGGAGGCAGGATGGTCATGTCAGCTACTAAGTTCTGATCTGTGTTTGCTATACTTGGCAAGGGAAGCAATCAGAATTCTTAGAAGGAAGTGGAATCTTAGAAAAGCTGAAAAGTGCAATTTTTCCTTTTTGATGGATAAAGACGGCAATGCTTCTGGTCAACCCATTAAATGGTTTACTGGAACTTGTTCAGACATTATTCTCCTGTTCTATTTACCTTTATATATATAGATAGATTTTCCCTTCTCCTAGTGACCACAGAACAGTTTTCCATCGACCTTAGTCCTCTGCAAGGTAACTTCTCAATAAATAAATGTGGAACTCGTGTGGACTCCATCTTCGGCCCTTGGTAAAAAGTTCCCAGAATTGTTTGCACAGGATCTAAAGGTCATTGAGTTCAACTACCCAAATTATACTTGGAACATCCCAGCACCAGGGGCCATCCAACCAATGCTACAACATGTCCAAAGACAGGACAACTCCCAGTGCATAGCCCCCAGACCTACCAAGTTAATCTGTGGGCTCAGGAATCTGTGTTTTAACAAGCTCTCCCAGGTCAATCTTAAGCATGCTCAAATTTGAGAAATCGATTTAGAGTACTTCATGTTAAACTTTAATAGTTTAATATACATATGGATGAACCCAGGAATTCTGCTAAAATGCAGATTATAGTGGAATAAGCTGGGGGTTGCAGATACACTGAGTCTGCATTTCTAACCAGTTCCCAGATGCTGTTAATGTTGCTGACCCATGGACCATACTTAGAAGAGCGAGGTCTTACAGAACAGAATCCAATACTCTTATTCTGTGTACTGTAATAATTTATTAGCCATCAAATCTGGGAACCAGGATTGCTAATAAATTGCATGATGTTGAATGGGGAGAGGTAATAATGGTAGGTAAGAGGACAACTCCCTGAAATGTTGTGCATTTTATTTTAGAAAAGCCCATACCTTCCACTTGTATGCACTTCCGTCTAGACAGTGAGTGCTACTGCCAAATGTGTTTCCAGGTACCATTTCACATGATACTGCTCAGTTTCTAAATCAAAGCCTGGTACCCGAGGGGCTGCAGTTCTAATTACACAGAGACTGTACATTAGTCAAGTCACCTGCTTCTCCTTTATCGGACTTTGTCACCTGTCAAATGAAGGCATTTACAACTAACCCACAGACTTATATACTCCTTACAGGGACAATAACATGCATGACCAACAGGAAACAGTAAAAACAGAAAGAGCCACAACTGCTACTGAGATAAAAAGCAGTAAGATAACTGAGTATCTTACCACCGAAAATAACACATGCTCTCTTGTCTCTGAAGTCAGAAAAATAAAGATTTAATTTGAACTAGGTTCCAATAAAGCTTGCAAGATTTCTGATCTCTCGGAGGTGCATGTACCACAAGACACAAAGGGAGTAATCTGAGTTCCAGTCCCAAAATGTATCCCCCTGACCACACTTTAATTACTAAATACATCATTTATCATTAACTTACCTGGAAATGGAGAACTGCCTTTTCCATTTTACTTAGCAATGATGAAAGAAGCTAAAATGTTTTTATTCCATCAGAGGTCTCTCCAAGCCTCAGGTTTTCCTATCTGTAAAATGGAAATAGCATTACGTACTTGGCAGCATCATCAGGAGAAGTAACAATAGCCCATGTGAAATGAACAGTCTTATGACTGAGTCAACAGAAGAAAGCCATTATAACAAGAACAGTTTTATATGCTGAGAGTCTCACACTGAGTCAGAAACATGTCTGCCCAAATATACCTTAGAACTCCACACTATATGTTATGGACTGAATGTCTGTGTCCCCACCAAAATTCATATACTAAAATCTAATCTCTTGGGATGAACAGATGCAAACCATTATATATTGGATGGATAAACAACAAGATGCTACTGTATAGCACAGGGAACTATAACTATATTCAATATCCTATGACAAACCATAATAGAAAAGAATATGAAAAAGAACATATACATATAAAACTGAGTCACTTTGCTTTTCAGAAGAAATTAACACAACACTGTAAAACAACTATACTTTGGAGGACCTTCAAGATGGCAGAGGAGTAAGACAGGGAGATCACCTTCCTCCCCCAAAATACATCAAAAATACATCTACATGTGGAACAACTCCTACAGAACACCTACTGAACGCTGGCAGAAGACCTCGGACTTCCCAAAAGGCAAGAAACTCCCCACGTACCTGGGCAGGGCAAAAGAAAAAAGAAAAAACAGAGACAAAAGAATAGGAATGGGACCTGCACCTCTGGGAGGGAGCTGTGAAGGAGGACAGGTTTCCACATACTAGGAAGCCCCTTCGCGGGTGGAGATGGGGAGCTTCGGAGCCATGGAGGAGAGTGCAGCAACAGGGGTGCGGAGGGCAAAGTGGAGAGATTCCCGCACAGAGGATCGGTGCCAACCAGCACTCACCAGCCCGAGAGGCTTGTCTGCTCACCCGCCGGGACGAGCGGGGCTGGGAGCTGCAGCTCAGGCTTCGGTCAGAGCACAGGGAGAGGACTGGGGTTGGCTGCGTTAACACAGCCTGAAGGGGGTTAGTGCACCACAGCTAGCTGGGAGGGAGTCCAGGAAAAAGTATGGACCTGCCTAAGAGGCAAGAGACCATTGTTTTGGGGTGTGCGAGGCAAGGGGATTCAGAGCACTGCCTAAACGAGCTCCAGAAATGGGCGCGAGCTGCGGCTATCAGTGCGGACCCCAGAGACAGGCATGAGATGCTAAGGCTGCTGCTGCCGCCACCAAGAAGCCTGTGTGCGAGCACAGGTCACTATCCACACCTCCCCTCCTGGGAGCCTGTGCCGCCCACCACTGCCAGGGTGCCGTGATCCAGGGACAACTTACCTGGGAGAACACATGGCGTGCCTCAGGCTGGTGCAACGTCACGCCAGACTATGCCACCACAGGCTCGCCCCGCATACCGTAACCCTCCCTCCCCCCGCCCTGAGTGAGCCAGAGCCCCGGAATCAGCTGCTCCTTTAACCCCGTCCTGTCTGAGCAGGAACACACACCCTCAGGCGACCTACACATAGAGGCGGGGCCAAATCCAAAGCTGAGCCCCAGGAGCTCTGCGAACAAAGAAGAGCAAGGGAAATCTCTCCCAGCAGCCTCAGGAGCAGCGGATTAAAGCTCCACAATCAACTTGATGTACCCTGCATCTGTGGAATACATGAATAGACAACGAATCATCCCAAATTCAGGAGGTGGACTTTGAGAGCAAGATTTATGATTTTTTCCCCTTTTCCTCTTTTTGTGAGTGTGTATGTGTATGCTTCTGTGTGAGATTTTGTCTGTATAGCTTTGCTTCCACCATTTGTCCTAGGGTTTTGTCTGCCCATTTCTGTTTTCTTTTAATACAGTTTTTAGTGCTTCTTATCATTTGTGGATTTGTTTTTTTGTTTCGTTGCTCTCTTCCTTTCTCTCTCTTTTTTTATTACTTTTTAATTTTTTTATTTTTAATAATATTTTTTATTTTACTAACTTTATTTTATTATTATTTTCTTCCTTCCTTCCTCCCTCTCTCCCTCCCTCCCTCATTACCTTCCTTATTTTTTTCTCTATTCTTTTAAACCGTGTGGCTGACAGGGTCTTGGTGCTCCAGCCAGGTGTCAGGCCTGAGCCTCTGAGGTGGGAGAGCCAAGTTCCGGACACTGGTCCACCAGAGACCTCCCAGCTCCACATAATATCAAACGGCGAAAATCTCCCAGAGATCTCCATCTCAACACCAGTACCCAGCTTCACTCAACGACCAGCAAGCTACAGTGCTGGACATCCTATGCCAAACAACTAGCAAGACAGGAACACAACCCCACCCATTAGCAGACAGGCTGCCCAAAATCACAATAAGGTCACAGACACCCCAAAACACACCACCAAACGTGGACCTGCCCACCAGAAGACAAGACCCAGCCTCATCCACCAGAACACAGGCACTAGTCCCCTCCACCAGGAAGCCTACACAACCCACTGAACCAACTTTAGCCACTGGGGACAGACACCAAAAACAACGGGAACTACGAACCTGCAGCCTGCAAAAAGGAGACCCCAAACACAGTAAGATAAGCAAAATGAGAAGACAGAAAAACACACAGCAGATGAAGGAGCAAGTTAAAAACCCACGAGACCAAACAAATGAAGAGATAATAGGCAGTCTACCTGAAAAAGAATTCAGAAAAATGATAGTAAAGATGATCCGAAATCTTGGAAAGAGAATGGAGAAAATACAAGACACATTTAACAAGGACCTAAAAGAACTAAAGAGCGAACAATGATGAACAACACAATAAATGAAATTAAAAATTCTCTAGAAGGAATCACTAGCAGAATAACTGAGGTAGAAGAACGGATAAGTGACCTGGAAGATAAAATAGTAGAAATAACTACCACAGAGCAGAATAAGGAAAAAAGAATGAAAAGAATTGAGGACAGTCTCAAAGACCTCTGGGACGACATTAAATGCACCAACAGTCAAATTATATGGGTCCCAGAAGAAGAGGAAAAATAAAGAACTGAGAAAATATTTGAAGACATTATAGTTGAAAACTTCCCAAATATGAGAAAGGAAATAGTCAATCAAGTCCAGGAAGCACAGAAAGTCCCATATAGGATAAAAACCAAGAAGAAGCATGCCACGACACGTATTTATTAAACTATCAAAAATTAAACACAAAGAAAAAATATTAAAAGCAGCAAAAGAAAAGCAACAAATAACATACAAGGGAATCCCCATAAGGTTAGCAGCTGATCTTTCAGTAGAAACTATAAAGGCCAGAAGGGAGTGGCACGACATATTTAAAGTGATGAAAGGGAAAAACCTACAACCAAGATTGCTCTACCCAGCAAGGATCTCATTCAGATTTGATGGAGAAATTTAAACCTTTACAGACAAGCAAAAGGTAAGAGAATTCAGCACCACCAAACCAGCTTTACAACAAATGCTAAAGGAACTTCTCTAGGCAGGAAACACAAGAGAAGGAAGGAAAAGACCTACAACAACAAACCTAAAACAATTAAGAAAATGATAACAGGAACATACATATCGGTAACTACCTTAAACGTAAATGAATTAAATGCTCCAACCAAAAGACACAGACTGGCTGAATGGATACAAAAACAAGACCCGCATATATGCTGTCTACAAAAGACCCACTTCAGACCTAGGGACACATACAGACTGAAAGTGAGGGGATGGAAAAAGATATTCCATGCAAATGGAAATCAAAAGAAAGCTGGAGTAGCAATTCTCATATCAGACAAAATAGAATTTAATTTAAAATAAAAGACTATTACAACAGGCAAAGAAGGACACTACATAATGATCAAGGGATCAATCCAAGAGGAAGATATAACAATTGTAACTATTTATGCACCCAACATAGGTGCACCTCAATACATAAGGCAAATGCTAACAGCCATAAAAGGGGAAATTGACAGTAACACATTCATAGTAGGGGACTTTAAACAATGGACAGATCATCCAAAAATGAAAGTAAATAAGGACACACAAGCTTTAAATGATATATTAAACAAGATGGACTTGATTGATATTTATAGGACATTCCATCCAAACACAACAGAATACACTTTCTTCTCAACTGCTCATGGAACATTCTCCAGGATAGATCATATCTTGGGTCACAAATCAAGCCTTGGTAAATATAAGAAAACTGAAATCGTATCAAGTATCTTTTCCAACCACAATGCTATGAGACTAGATATCAATTACAGGAAAGAAAACTGTAAAAAATACAAAAATACAAATACAAATAAAATACATGGAGGCTAAACAATACACTACTAAATAACCAAGAGATCACTGAAGAAATCAAAGAGGAAATCATAAAATACCTAGAAAGAAATGACAATGAAAACACGATGGCCCAAAACATATTGGGTGCAGCAAAAGCAGTTTAAGAGGGAAGTTTAAGGCAATACAATCCTACCTCAAGAAACAAGAAACATCTCAAATAAACAACCTAACCTTACACCTAAAGCAATTTAGAGAGAGAACAAAAACAACCCAAAGTTAGCAGAAGGAAAGAAATCATAAAGATGAGATCAGAAATAAACGAAAAAGAAATGAAGGAAATGATAGCAAAGATCAATAAAACTAAAAGCTGGTTCTCTGAGAAGATAAACAAAATTGATAAACCATTAGGCAGACACATCAAGAAAAAAAGGGAGAAGACTCAAATCAACAGAATTAGAAATGAAAAAGGAGAAGTAACAACTGACACCACAGAAATACAAAGGATCATGAGAGATTACTACAAGCAACGATATGCCAATAAAATGGACAACCTGGAAGAAATGGACAAATTCTTAGAAAAGCACAATCTTCTGAGACTGAACCAGGAAGAAAGAGAAAATATAAACAAACCAATAACAAGCACTGAAATTGAAACCGTGATCAAAAATATTCCAGGGCTTCCCTGGTGGTGCAGTGGTTGAGAGTCCGCCTGCTGATGCAGGGGACACGGGTTCGTGCCCTGGACCGGGAAGATCCCACATGCCGCGGAGCAGCTAGGCCTGTGAGCCATGGCCGCTGAGCCTGCACATCCAGAGCCTGTGTCCCGCAACAGGAGAGGCCACACAGTGAGAGGCCCACGTACCGCAGGAAAAAAAAAAAAAAATATATATATATATATATATATATATATATATATATATATATATATTCCAGCAAACAAAAGCCCAGGACCAGATGGTTTCACAAAATTCTATCATTTAGACAAGAGCTAACACCTATCATTCTCAAACTCTTTCAAAATATAGCAGAGGGAGGAATACTCCCAAACTCATTGTATTAGGCCACCATCAATCACCCAGATACCAAAACCAGACAAAGATGTCACACAAAAAGAAAACTACAAGCCAATAACACCGATGAACATAGATGCAAAAATCCTCAACAAAATACTAGCAAACAGAATCCAACAGCACATTAAAAAGATCATACACCATGAACAAGTGGGGTTTATCCCAGGCATGCAAGGATTCTTCAATAAACGCAAATCAATCAATGTGATAAACCATATTAACAAATTGAAGGAGAAAAACCATATGATCATCTCAAGAGATGCAGAAAAAGCTTTTGATAAAATTCAACACCAATTTATGATTAAAAACTCTCCAGAAAGTAGGCATAAAGGGAACTTACCTTAACAAAATAAAGGCCATATATGACCAACATAGAGCCAACATCGTTATCAATGGTGAAAAACTGAAACCATTTCTACTAAGATCAGGAACAAGACAAGGTTGCCCACTCTCAGCACTACTATTCAACTTAGTTTTGGAAGTTTTAGCCACAGAAATCAGAGATGAAAAAGAAATAAAAGGAATCCAAACTGGAAAAGAAGAAGTAAAACTGTCACTGTTTGCAGATGACATGATACTATACATAGAGAATCCTAAAGACACTACCAGAAAACTACTAGAGCTAATCAATGAATTTGGTAAAGTAGCAGGATACATAATTAATGCACAAAAATCTCTTGCATTCCTATACACTAATGATGAAAAATCTGAAAGAGAAATTAAGGAAACACTCCCATTTACCATTGCAACAAAAAGAATAAAATATCTAGGAATAAACCTACCTAAAGAGACAAAAGATGTGTATGCAGAAAACTGTAAGACAGTGATGAAAGAAATTAAAGATGATAGAAACAGATGGAGAGATATACCATGTTCTTGGACTGGAAGAATCAACATTGTGAAAATGACTCTACTACCCAAAGCAATCTGCAGATTCAATGCAATCCCTATCAAAATACCAATGGCATTTTTTCACAGAAGTAGAACAAAAAATTTCACAATTTGTATGGAAAGACAAAAGACCCCGAATAGCCAAAGCAATCGTGAGAAAGAAAAATGGAGCTGGAGGAATCAGCTGAGCTCCCTGACTTGAGACTGTACTACAAAGCTACAGTAATCAAGACAGTATGGTACTGGCACAAAAACAGAAATATAGATCAATGGAATGGGATAGAAAGCCCAGAGATAAACCCACACACATACGGTCACCTTATCTTTGATAAAGAAGGCAAGAATATACAATGGAGGGCTTCTCCGGTGGCTCAGTGGTTGAGAGTCCACCTGCCGATGCAGGGAACACGGGTCTGTGCCGCGGAGCAGTTGGACCTGTGAGCCATGGCGGCTGAGCCTGCGCGTCCGGAGCCTGTGCTCTGCAACGGGAGAGGCCACAACAGTGAGAGGCCCGCATACCACAAAAAAAAATATATATATATATACAATGGAGAAAAGACAGCCTCTTCAATAGGTGGTGCTGGGAAAACTGGACAGCTACATGTAAAAGAATAAAATTAGAACACTCCATAACACCATACGCAAAAGTAAACTCAAAATGGATTAAAGACCTAAATGTAAGGCCAGACACCATCAAACTCTTAGGGGAAAACATAGGCATAACACCCTATGACATACATCACAGCAAGATCCTTTTTGACCCACCTCCTAGAGAAATGGAAATAAAAACAAAAATAAACAAATGGGACCTAATGAAACTTCAAAGCTTTTGCACAGCAAAGGAAACCATAAACAAGATGAAAAAGACAACCCTCAGAATGGGAGAAAATATTTGCAAATGAAGCAACTGACAAAGGATTAATCTCCAAAATATACAAGCAGCTCATGCAGCTTAATATCCAAAACACAAACAACCCAATCCAAAAATGGGCAGAAGACCTAAACAGACATTTCTCCAAAGAAGATATACAGATTGCCAACAAACACATGAAAGGATGCTCAACATCACTAATCATTAGAGAAATGCAAATCAAAACCACAATGAGGTATTACTTCACACCAGTCAGAATGGCCATCATCAAAAAATCTACAAACAATAAATGTTGGAGAGGGTGTGGAGAAAAGGGAACCCTCTTGCACTGTTGGCAGGAATGTACATTGATACAGCCACTATGGAGAACAGTATGGAGGTTCCTCAAAAAACTAAAAATAGAAGTACCATACGACCCAGCAATCCCACTACTGGGCATATACCCTGAGAAAACCATAATTCAAACAGAGTCAGGTACCACAATGTTCACTGCAGTTCTATTTACAATATCCAGGACATGGAAGCAACCTAAGTGTTCATCGACAGATGAATGGATAAAGAAGATGTGGCACATATATACAATGGAATATCACTCAGTCATAAAAAGAAACAAAATTGAGTTATTTGTAGTGAGATGGATGGACCTAGAGTCTGTCATACAGAGTGAAGTAAGTCAAAATACCAAAATACCATATTCTAACACATATATATGGAATCTAAGGAAAACAAAAAATGTTCTGAAGAACCTAGGGGCAGGACAGGAATAAAGACACAGTTGTAGAGAATGGACTTGAGGACACGGGGAGGGGGATGGGTAAGCTGGGATGAAGTGAGAGAGTGGCATGGACATATATATACTACCAAATGTAAAACAGCTAGTGGGAAGCAGCCGCATAGCACAGGGAGATCAGCTCGGTGCTTTGTGACCACCTAGAGGGGTGGGATAGGGAGGGTGGGAGGGTGGTGCAAGAGGGAAGGGATATGGGGATATATGTATACATATAGCTGATTCACTTTGTTATACAGCAGAAACTAGCACAGCATTGTAAAGCAGTTATACTCCAATAAAGATGTTTTAAAAAAAAGAACTATACTTCATAAAATTAGAAAAAGAAAAAAAAATAAAAAGGCAAACTGCGAAAAAAAAAAATGTAGTCTCCAATGTGATGTTATTTGGATGTGGAGCCTCAGGGAGGTAACTGGGTTGTGAGGGCAGACTCATGAATGGGATGAGGGTCTTATACGAAGAGGTCAGAGAGCTGATGCACTCTCTTTCTACCCTGTGCGGTCACAATGAGAAGTTGGCAGTTTGCAACCTGGAGGAGGATCCTCACCGGAACCCTACCATACTGGCCCCCTGATCTCAGACATACAACTATGGGAAATAAATTTGTTGTTTATAAGCGTCCAGTCTATGGGAATCTGTTACAGCAACCTGAACTAACACACTGTACCTAACATCCTGATATTTTTGTATGACTTTCACTAAGTACTAAACAATTTAGTCAAGAAATGGCATTAGTCAAGCTATAAACTCTAAGCAGAGGATATTCTATCACTCGGAGTAAATCTGAAAAGGATAATTACTTTCTGGCTATTAACATCATAATATCTTCATTAAAAACAATGAAAGAGCTATGAAATCTTTTATTTAAAAATGTACACCAAATACCGGGCTCACCTGAGTCTCCTGAGCAATAGAATCAGACATTTCAGCTTTTCTTTACATTTCTGTCTCATACCCTATTCAGACATAGGACCAGCTTAAACATTGTCCAAGACTAAAGAAATTAACTGTTCATATCCCTAATATTCACACTTAGAAGACTTTTTTACCCGAGGAGAACAGAAACCAGAAGGTATAGCATAAATCCCTGGGTGTATAGACTTGCACTTTCTCCTGGAGCACAGTAATTCCTTTTCTATAGTTTTCCTGGAGTCCTCATTTTACAATTTGGTATACTGTCAACCCTGACTCATCCGCAAAACAAGCAAGCAACCTGAAATGTTCAAGAAACATGGAACAGGATCAGCACTAATTTCCCAATGGAGAAAATAAACGTAAGGATACACGAGGTCTCACACCAGCCCTAATTTTGAGTAGGGAGCAGCTCCTCAAACTTCGTTTTTCCATTTTATGTATTCTACAACCCTCTGAGCACTCACGATGTATGTGCAAGGGACCATGGTGGACATAAGGGGAAAGAAACACCAAGATGAATCACAGAAAGATCCTACCCTAAGGAATCTCCCAGTCTAGAAAGTGAGCTAAAACACAAACAAACCTATCTTTATATTATAAACTACACACACAACAACAACAAACATCTGGAACTCTTTTCCAAGAGTAGATGTATTTGTAGCAGTAAAACCAAACTAGCTCATGTTAGGGTAAAATCAAGTATTTCCACCACAGTCGCCCACTGTTAACCACTAGAGCAGACTGTGTCGTTAAGACCACAGCTCTGAAGTCAGACAGTGAGCTGCAGCTCCAGCTCAACAGCCGATTAGCTAAAGTCCCTGGACAAGTTTCTCAACCTCTTTAAGTCTCATTTTATTCCTCTGTAAAGTAGGGATTATTAGAGTACCTCTCTCGTGATATTAAGATTGAGATACTGCAAATAGAGTGCTTATTAGCATGTTGTCTGACCCAAATTATCACTCAGTTTTCTAGGTGAAAATTGGGGTAGGAATAGACAACCACAGGCTTCCTGGAAACTGAAGAGAATACAACAGAGAAGGAAGAGGAAACAGGCAACAGGCAGAGTAGGAACACTTTGAACTCCTATACTCTTGATAGCTCATTTCAATATACACTAGACCAGTATGTCTTTACCTTGGCTGAAAAGCCCCCTCTATTTTGGAGCCTATCTGGGACTCGCTCTAGAGCCCCTGAATCAGAATCTGAGGTGAGCTTCAAGCACCTATATTAGTAAGCCTCAAAGGTGAGTATCATGGGGCTTCCCTGGTGGCACAGTGGTTGCAAGTCCACCTGTTGATGCAGGGGACACGGGTTTGTGCCCCGGTCCAGGAAGAGCCCACATGCCGCGGTACGGCTGGGCCCGTGAGCCATGGCCGCTAAGCCTGTGCTCCGCAATGGGAGAGGCCACAACAGTGAGAGGCCCGTGTACCGCAAGAAAAAAAAAAAAAAGGTGAGTATCATGCATACCTAAGTCTGAGAATGACTGTGGAAGACAAAATATTTTGTGTTTCAGTATTTGTTTTAGTCATAATTCAGCTAAGATCTGATGCTTTACTTTGAGGCTAACAGAGATTCCAGGCTTCAAAATTTCAGGATCGGGCTTCCCTGGTGGTGCCGTTGTTGAGAGTCCGCCTGTCAATGCAGGGGACGCGGGTTCGTTCCCCGGTCCGGGAGGATCCCATTTGCCACGGAGCACCTGGGCCCGTGAGCCATGGCCGCTGAGCCTGCGCGTCCGGAGCCTGTGCTCCGCAACGGGAGAGGCCACAACAGTGAGAGGCCCACACACCGCAAAAAAAAAAAAAAAAAAAATTTCAGGATCACTGTCCAAAGTTCTATCCAGAAGTCTTCCTAACAGGGTTCTCGCTGATCCATCAGCACCTCACCCCAGGCTTCCATTCACTGTGATGGAAAGGAGAGCATCACACAGAGATGCCCTCACTCCTCCATTCAGATGTTCTGGCCATCCCATCTATCCTTTTGTTTCCACATCCTTCTCATCTCACTTATCTGCATCACCAATGAATCCTTAACTAATTTATCCAAGATGATGTTGCCACATTGCTTTCAAATATATTTACAGTCAACTCTGAGTATTAAAAAACTTTGTCTACATATGTCAATTCTAATGTTTGTGGTATCCTAGTAGATACTGCCTAGGTTTCCAAAAGATTTTAAAACATTAATTATTTTTAAAAGTTTGAGGAAACAAGAAAGCCATCAATAATTCATATTATTACAATTATTTTAATCTTCAAGAAGGGAAGAGAGAAGAAAGTCTTGCATTTTGCTTGAAATTTTTGTGTGTTCAATTCAAATCATGATACTTCAGGAGACTATAGTATCATTTAAAATATGAGAGAGATAAAATATTTACAGAAAAATTTCATTAAAATTACTAAATTAATTTTTAATTTACCAGTGCTCATACCTCTCCAATTATATGAAAATTTTTATTGGAAGGGGGCGTGATTAAAGAAGAACTACCCACCTGACTTAGTAATAGATCCAAGCTGGCTGATCAAGCCAACTGCCATCTGGTCAATCAACTGCCATTTGAAAGGCTGTTCTAAAAATACCTTCATATAAGTACCTAAATCTCATCAAAATGTAATGACTTCTAATTTATGTTAGCTAGCAGGAAACAAACTTTCACTGCACATTTTAGATTCCTACTTGTAATACGATTACCAAACCTCTCCAAGATTCCCAAATAATTTCCCTGAAAGAAAGACGAAGTAACGTATCCTGATTCTATACTACTTTACTGAGTTGTCAATCTAGCCTTGTACATTAGAGCAATCTCTGGCAGCCTTTAAAATAAAGCTAAGTCCATCCACCTGCTTTCGCTCAATATGCTAGCAGTGAAATATACAAAACATGTATTTTTTATTTACACAAAGTAAATGGCCGCAGTACAGAAAACCAAGCAGGTGGTTGGCTATCCACCAACTGTGAGACTATTTACTCTTCCGTAAAATAGGGACAACACAGAATTCCCTGCCTCACAGGTCACTGTGATATTCAAATTAGAAAAGCATACTGTGACCCCTAAAGCAGTATGACTATTAAATATGTACACACATAAATACTTTTCTATCAAAACTATATTCGAAGGCGAAAGTACAGACACTATAAAAATAGTGAAACAATCCTTTCATTTGAGTTGCTGTTTCTGAAGTGTCAGGCATTCAACTGGAGCCAAGATTTTCTAAGAAGCCAGTCTTTCCTAAAGATGTAAGTCACTGGGCACCAGATTGTACCCATGAATCTCCTTCTCACATTTGCACAGGCAGATTATCCCACAAAAGCCTTAGCAAGTTAAGAGCAACAAAACAAGGAGTAAACACCCAAGGACAAATCCCTGAGAAAACGCAGTGTTTGGGGCATAGTGTTTGGGGACAAGCCATACCCAGGTGTGCATGGTAAAGATACAGAGAAAAGGAATGGGACAGGTTCTTTCCACACACAGCAGCCACTGCCACCCCGGCTTCTACAAAGCTAGTGGTTTAGGTGACTCTGATCAACACAGCAGGCTCAGGATCCCATTGTACATGCGACTTGGCTCGGGATCACCCAACTGAATTTGCTAACACAGTGACTCCAGAAGAATCACCCATTAAAAACAATCCAAATACAGACTCTAAATGTGCAGAAAGCCTTTTGTGATCTCCGCTGGAGCTTAGAGTATCTAACAGCTGCAACTATGACTGTTCTAGCTAATTGCTCTCAGCAACAAAAATAAACAATCACTCCAGGAAGAAGACTGTAACCCGCCAAATATTAATGAATTTTTTAACAGTCAGAAATCTCAAATCTTGGTTTAAAGGCCTTGCTACCGGTAAAAATAAAATGTCTCAAAGAACAAACACAGGGTTGAGGAGGCCCAGAAAGAAAAGTCCTTATTTTGTATTTAATCCTCCCCTGTCCCCTTCCTCCCCCACCCCGAAAAAAAGAAAAAAAGGAAAGTGCCTTGTGTCTGGAAGAATTTAAGCAATCTGAGTTAAAATTTATTTTAACTCATAACTTTTTAACATATGGGGGAAAAGAGTCGCACTGATTGGAGCTATTTTTAAAGTGCAGCTCTACTGTAAAAATAGACATTTACTCATAAGGATGCTTGAATAGAGAACAAGCCCAATCTACGTCTCATTGTTAAGAAAGGGGTGAAAAAAGACTGTCGTATTTTCTGGAGAGCCGTTTATGGTCCGCCTGTGATGTCACAGCAGCATCCAGGTGCACTCTAACGAGCGTCTTTCAGTCTCCTCCATCCTTTTACAAGTGCTCTCCTACCATCAGCTTTTTCTCCCAGAACATGCAATAAGGAGCCAGTATTTACGCAGACCCTCGCTGGAAAGAAGATCACGGCAATCAGAGACCCATGGAAAGAGGAAAATTTACTCACCCACACTTGGGTTCATCGTCCTCCTCTCCTCAGAGCCCCTATTCAGGAAGGGAGCATTTTCTTTCTCTAAGGAAAGAAAGGATAGAAGCAGTTGACTTATCAGTATGGTAGGGTATCTGCGTGTCCCCTGTCCAGACAGAGAAGAAGTAGCTTCACACTTCTCCCTTCCCATTCAGGCCCCTGATGCTTAGCTGAAGTCTGCAACCAAACTGCCCACCTTAGACAGTGGCAAGTAGGCATTTAGGCACATCCCCACACTGAGATGTGGAGATATTGCCGCAGTTTCTATACTTCAATTGGTCTTCAGTCTTTATTAAAACCTGGAGGAATGGAGTTGTAACGGGAAACCATGTAGAATTCCTGATTTCTATACCTCCCTGACATGTGAGCAGCAATCAATACAAACAAAACTAGATAACAGCTTTCATGTGCCTTATCTTAAACCAAAATCAAAACGCATTATTTTACGTCTGTTAAAAAATTTCTCCATACACTCATGAACAAAATCAAAAGGAAGGAAAACAGCTTTATCAAGAAAAAAACAAATTTGAATGTTTAAAATCTTTATGAAGAAGGTGAGATATATAATCACAGCTTCAAGCAAAAAAGTGTCAGAGGGGGCTTCTCTGGTGGCGCAGTGGTTGAGAGTCCGCCTGCCGATGCAGGGGACATGGGTTCGTGCCCCAGTCTGGGAAGATCCCACATGCCGCGGAGCGGCTGGGCCCGTGAGCCATGGCCACTGAACCTGCACGTCCAGAGCCTGTGCTCCGCAACGGGAGAGGCCACAGCAGTGAGAGGCCCGCGTACCGGGGTGGGGGGGAAGTGTCAGAGGAAAAAAGATATCTTTTTCAGGAAAGGATTGAGTAATTTTTGACTTGTTACTTTTTGTACTGTATAAATTTCCTACAGTGACCATATTTTTACTGCTTAAACTTATCCACAAGGATGTAAATTATACTGAGTGTACCACAATAAAATACTACATGCACTTACCTATATTCAATTTCTAGATACCCTACATATCCTGCAGGAATCAAGAAATCTCATCCCACAAAAGGACACAGTTTATGAAAGTTAATTCAGTGTGTGTTTTGGTACTTGAATGATAGCAATGGGCAGAGTTCCAAGAGTTAGGAGAACTGGGTTCAAGTGCCAGGTCTCGTGTTAGCGAAAGAACCTTGGAGAACCTTAACTTCTCTGGGCCTGACTCAAATCTGAAGAATTAAGGTGCTAAAAGATGCCTGAGGTGTCTTCCTGCTCAAAGCCAGAGCGAAAATAGACACAAATTAAATCTTCAGCCCTGAAACAGCAAAGCAACTGGTATAGAGTAGATGCTTAATATACATTTAATGAAAGAGTTAACAGAAGGGAAGTTTTTAAAAAATAATATATTTAAAAGAGAGCTTCCCAACCTGTGTGCCATGGCAAGCTGCCTTATCATAGAAGGATTATGGGTGTGTAGAGATATTGATCTCCTCAGGACTGGAGCCAAGAACATGAAGAAGTTTGAGAAGCACAACTTAATACTACCATCACACCAAAATACAAATCATCTGTATTAGGATAAGTTTCAGATAAACTTCTAAGAAGTTCTCACCACCCTTCACTTAGGAAACACAGAATGTCTGCCTTATCATTTGGTACTCAGGCCATTTAATCCTAAGACAGAAAACATGAGGAGCAATTTACTTGAAGAAGCAAAGAGGCTTTCCTTACGTGATGTACGGGTGCAAAGCAGGTACTTCTTAAAGAGTAATTCCTGAAAAGCAGAATCCTCTCAACATATACTTGAGTTCAAATGGAGAACACACAGCAGCAACCATTCTCAAGAGATAAAATTCTGCTAAACATTTAAGTAATACGGTAACAACTGCAATTTCTGCTTCCACATATACAGCAATAGCTACTTATCCTTTTGGGTAATATTCAGGGATTTTTTGGTGTGAGAATCTGCATTATTTCTTGTAATTATTACTACTTGCAACTTCACAAAAGCTACGTTTTGATAAAGGAAAAGACCTAGAACATGCCTGTGAACATATAAGGGTTTACTTTCAACACGGTGCTCAACATGGTACTTCCGGGTCTGAGAACTAAAAGCTGTGCATCTTCTGGATGTCTGACCACCTGCACTTGTGCATTGTAGCCTCCCTCCCCCCATCCTCACTGCAGCTGCCACACCTTTGTCACAATCCAGCCCAATCCAGAGAACAAAGCTACCTCCACAGCTGTGCTTCATTCCACAGGGTGGGTCACCCTGAAGATGGCTGCCAGTTTCTTCACATCTGCAAGGAGGTCCACAGTAGGGTTGGCTGCTCCCGAAACTGGACAAAGAGAATTCTCGGAAGGAGTGCACAATAAAGATCAGAGTTAGAGACAGCACTGGGCTAGAGACAATCTGTAGGTCAAAGGGCCCTTCAGGACAAACAAACGCCTTCCCCTGAAGGGCTATTTAAATGGGCTGCCTTTTCTGTGGCTCTTCACTGAAATGCAAGGTATGGCTATTAACTGAGCTTCCCAAACAACAACAAAAAGGTAAAAAGCTGTCAAACTAAAACCTCATCTTGGAAATATCTGAGAAATATTTCAATTTTATAATTTTCCCCTCACCTTCCATGCAGGTGATACCTGAGCGATAGGTAAGAAAAGTATGAAATGTAAATCCAACATTTAAGAGTGAACCAGGTACCATGGCACTAGAAATAGCATAACCACTAAAGAAGGATCACTTTATCATCTTAAATTATTGAGTTTGAGAAGTATACATTGTGAGAAAGAGATTGATCCACTATTCTCTTACTAGGGAGATCTAGTTTCATTTGGTCTCTTTGCATACACTGAACAACATGCTCCAAATACCAATGACTTCTTTTAAAAGAAGTCAATGTCCTTACCAGCAAGTTCTCTGCAACTCCAAAAATCACATATAATCTATCATAGCAAGTATTTCTAGTGTTACAATAGAAATGGGCAAGGTAACAAGAACAAAATTTCAATGTTTAGATACTTTGTATTTCATTATGGACTCAATTTTCTGACTAATCTGAGATTTAACTAGTCATGAACACAAAAATGTTTAATGAGCTCATAGGTCTGTACTGAATGTGACTTAATAGCCCAGAAACTGTTACAAGTAGACAGAAGCTTACCTACATGTCTTTAATCAGTGTTCTCTTCGTGGATTCCCTCCCCCAATCTCTTTTAAATCCCACCTACCCTTAGTGATGCAGCTCAACTGCTACCACTTTTGTGTGGCTGCCCATTCCCACCCCACTAACTATCCTCACCCAATACACACACACACACACACACACACACACACACACACACACACACACACGCAGACATGTATGAGTCACTCCCATCTTCCTTTTCTTTTTAATGTACTCTGTTCATAGCATTCTTGTCTTTCTTTGTATTGTATAGCTACTTGTGGATGCGGACAAATCTTCTGGAGAATAAGACAGGCTATGTTAAGGACAGAGAGGCATATGACTTCCAAACAGGGGTTCATGCTTGACTGCTCTAAGGTATTCCAAAATGTAACATCCATGAGTATTTCTGGGGGTTAGTATCTATTACATCTTAATCTACATCTTTAGTTTTTTAAGCTAAAAGTAGTATTAATAATGAGTGTGAGACCCTAAGATTTTGACATGTTTTCATTCAAAGAATAAAGCTAGTCAGCATACTTTTAATATTCAGGATATTTTACCATGAGTGCTTTGCAAGTTGTCACTCCATATATTATATGTTTAGAGAGAGCAAGACCATCCAGCCAATTCCTCCATCAACCTAACTATTCACACAGCCAATGTCTTTATTGTGTATAATAACGTTTATTTTGCTTCAGAAAGGATATGGACAACTTAATGAACAGGAGAGCATCTCAAGATTGACTAAACTAAATGATACGGATGCCAGATTGAAAATTACACAAATGAGGGACTTCCCTGGCAGTCCAGAGGTTAAGACTCCACGCTTCCACTGGAGGGGGCGCGGGTTCAATCCCTGGTCAGGGGAACTAAGATCCCACATGCCCGAGGGGCACGGTCAAAAAAAAAAAAAAAAATTAGTAACAAATGAGCTAATAATCAATCCAAGAAAGGAAAAGCAGAATCTGTAAGAAGAACAGAGCAGGTTCACTCTTATGAGTTGTAAAGGGGTTTGTAACAACTACAGCAAGTTAGCTGGACACCTGCTTCCAGGTGGCATGGCAGGGTGGCTTGTCTGTTCTCACTTCTAAGTAACAGTTTCCAAGAAGGTAAGAGCCACATCTTGCTCATTTTTACAGACCCAGGACACAGCATAGATAACCAATAAACCTGTGCTGAATAACCAAAAAATACTTCTGTTTATTTCTATGAACCAGAACACCGGAAAGGTTCATTTCAGTAACCCCATGTCAACAGGCTACCTGTATTAATGTGTAGATGTTTTAGTCCTTCCAACCTGAAGGGAATTGAGCCCACTTTTGAAAATTTTCAGCGAAAGAATACAAACAACAGTAGAGAAAAAAATGAACCACTTGCTGAAATAACTGAGGCTATAAATGCTCTTCAAATAATAATCAATTCTGTTATAATTCTAGCAATACTTTTGTTCTCTTCCACTGTTTGAGGATCCAATATGGTAATACAGGCATAAAGGATCAAAACCACTGCCTCTTTTTTTTTTTTTTGTATTTTCTACCAACAAGGTATACACATACTGTTCTAGAAGTATATTAAAATGTCAACACACTTCTTACTAAAGTATATGCATTTTCTTATTTCTAGGTACCCCTCTGAGTGGGAAATTACAAGTTTCCACTACATTTTTTTGATCATCGCATAAAATAAGGCTAGGACACTTGCAATCTGTTTATTTTAAAAAAAACATTAAGGTTAAATTGCTAACACCTTTCCTCAAATCAGATTATAATAATGTAAAATGATGTTAAGATTCAAAATTTATACTGGCTAATCTAACACTGAATTGTGATAACCTGGATGATTTGCAAGCATAAGGTGAGAAGGAATTCTGAGGAAAAAAACTTATTTCCTCAAGCACACCAACAGTGTCACAAACCTTTACTGAGAATTTTCCCCTTATCTGCTCAAATATAAAAGAACTGCTGACATGCAAACCAGTCAAAATACTGATAAGCATACAAGAGGAGAGAGGTGAGGGGAGGATGTTCCAAAATCACAAAATTAGAGTATTGAATTCCTGTAATAAAAAAGGGAGCATGGAGATTTGAGATTAATTGCATGTTGGAAGAAAAAAAATTGTCTTGTCACTCAGCTGAGCTCTTGACTACTAAACTGTGAATTCAGGACAATTACTTTTAGAATGGCTTTTTACCAAAAAAGCTGACAGACACAATCAAATTAAAAGAAGCCATTTAGTATACTTTGTTTAAAAAAAAAAGAAAAAAAGCACTTCATTATCGTATCAAGTTTTCTTAAGTTCTACAGAAGTAGAACCTTTGTATAAAAGATGAGCAAGAAATATTTTCCTTCCTCCACAGAGCTGCTAAGGATGCTTACCAGGGCTGAATATATATGTGAAACACAGCGTTGGCAGAGTTCATGATTTGTACACGTGTACTACATACATCAACCCTAACCTAATGGAAACTGAGTTTCTGATTTTAGAGGAGTCTCTTGATAATCTGGCATTGGCAACAAAAGTTACACTCAACAACAGTTGATTCTATGGGTGAATTAAATCTTGCCAGTGGCAGCAGAGTAAGTTACCTTCCTTCTATTTGGTTTTTCTTTAGCTCAAGTAAATGTGTGAGGACAATTTCCATTTGTTTAAAGAAAAAAAAGTTAATGGTTATTCAATCAGAGGTATAGAATGATGTCAGCATCCAATTACCCAAACTGTACAACTAGCCAATGAAAGCACGTATCCCTATAAAAATTACCCATCGAGTTAATGTTTGCAAGCTAACTTATCAGAAGGTGTCATTCAAAAAAATTTTTTTGCACATTCTACTTCAATTAACATGCCTTTTGGAATACTTTACATAACACTGCTTTCAACTAAAGCTCTGAGGGAACCTCTTAACTCAAGAGAGCAAGTTTATTAGACTGAGCACAGGAGCCCCAAAAAATGTATAAAGACCTACTCACCACACTGTTCTTTCCCTTCAACTTTGTTTATTGATGTACTGAACATGAAAAAGTACAAAGAATCCAAACACAAAAGAAAACATGTACAGCCTCTTAAATACTCAACAGAATATATTTTCTATTCCAACAGATGTGAATTAAGTCATACTGTACAACTTCAAATAAATACCAGCCTTACATTTTATTAAGTGCTCTGATAAACACTGTAAAGTGAAGCACAATTTGCATGCCCTCTCATCAATGCCTTGGTTTGCTACAGTAGTATAGGAAAGAAGCATGTAGCTGCTGTTTTCCCGTGAGGGAAACCTTATTTTTTTTAAGTATATACATGTACTTTGTTTTTTAGTTTTTTTGTTTTTTTTTAAATGCAGGTTAACTCTGACAATCTAAATGCACCTAAGGATATGAGAAAGTGCTAAGCCAATTGATTTCTGAATAGCATTGAGTGGGTCAGCATGAAAACTCGCTTATTCACTTTAGCACGCGCCTCACAGTATATGTACTGTACTATACTGAAAATTTTTATAACTACAATTTTAAATAATAAAAATAAAACTCAACGCAACTGCAAAGATAATGTACAACTATGTTATGCATAGCACATTGCCTGTTCTAAGGGGAAGCATGTGAGCATCTCAGTTTATACAAAAAGCAGGACGTAACTATATAGTTCTCAGTGCATCCTGATGAAGGCATTTTTGCCTTCAGCTTTTTTGAAAATTTATTATAAGCTAGATGCTAATCAGAAAATATTTTGTATTTTTTAAAATTTCTTTCATACATGGTAAAGACTTATTTTATTATTTCCCCAAATAGTGGTTTAAGCATCATACAAAGTTAAATTTCAATAGCATACAGATATTTATGACTTTTGTATGAAAAATGTAAGGAAATTTGTTCAAAACCTATGGTTATACTCATTTTTTTTTACCACAAACATATTTATAAACGAAAATGTAGCATCACCATAAACAGCTGAAGCTAGACTATCTACAGACAAAATTAGCAACAAATCTGATGCACTGTAAATTCAAGTCCTCAGGACAACAAAAGTGATTAAGCAAGACCTCAAATAACAATGTTAATGCCATTTACAAAGGAAAAAACTGATACAAAAACATTCAAAACCTGAACATCACTTGGCATGTAAGGAAAAAAAAAATCAAATTAGCTGAAAGGTTCATAACACAAGGTCTTATTTACATTACACAAAGCTCAGGTGTTAGCCTTGAACATAACTTTCAAAATACCTTCAAATATATCCAACTCAGATCACTTTTGCCGATCTGCTGCAGTACAAATCATGTGCAACATCTTTTTTCCTTAAGACAAAACAATTCTTCAAACAATACTGCAAGTACATCACTAAACACCATGAGCTCTATCTGAAGGGATTTCTTTAGGAAGAACAGATTTTTTTTCCCCCATCTCGTGGTAATTTAAACTTCTTGCCTGCTCTTATATATTCTTTTGTAAATTTTTTTTGTTTCAAAATCACAAATCAATGTGAGCCACCTATCACATAATAACCAGGATGATCAGACGCTCCACTGGTGATTACAAAAACGAAACCAGCAGTGTTCCCCCATTGATTCTACTCCTTTCATACAAAGATCTCAAAAGTATTTTCTACATCATAAATCTTTCTAAATTTTCCAACCACTGCAAATTTCCTGGTAAATTTTAAAAGCTCACTAGGTGTCATATGAAGAGATTTCTCAAAGTATTCAAGTCAAAATATTTGTTCCAGGACCAGTAAAAAGTTTCTCCAAATTTTCTTTTTTATAAAAATAGATGCTTTTTTTAAACCCACATCAAAGAGGCTCTTATCTCTTTGGCAAGGTACTGCTTTACGAAAAGTTCTCCAGTATTCTTACAATAAGCGTTTATAATGTAGCCCCCCTTCCCCAACCCAAATCATAATTACAAAATAAATACTGTTTTTAACTTCATAAATAAAAATGTAAACTTCAAAATACTTTTCTCAGACATAACAGCAATGCTTTCAATGTAAACCAAACACAAAGCTAATCAGAAAAAGAAAAAAAAGGGGGGGGGAAAGACACAACCAACTAAAGAATTACAACACAAAGCCTCAATATTTACTCACAGGTTCAAGGCAGTTATGTAAAAACAAAAGAAATGTCTTCCCTTAGCTGAAACACTTTAAAAGGTCCACCTTCTTCAAAGAAGGCAATAGAATGCAATGTGACAGGTAAAAACCCTGTACCTCTTGTCCATATTCAAACATAAAAGATATTTAAGAAGTTTTAATTCAAATACTAGCAATAAAAAATCTCACATATTTCTTAGGATGCTAAGTAGTCGTTTTATCCCATCTCAACACTGACTTACAAAGACATTTACTAATGTATAAAGTTTCTCTTAACTTGCCTTTGTTGTATAGTTTTCATATATAAATGGACTGAGGACAAGAGCTCATTAGGCTTTGTGCGTTTTGTTTGTCTTAAAGGAGACCTGCAGTACTCTGTCTCCCAGACGGTATCCATTGAGGCTAGCTATCGCCATGGCAGCCTCATCATAGTTTGTCATAGTCACAAATCCAAAACCTTTGCATTTATTGGTGTTAAAGTCACGGATGACCTTCACGTTGGTGACAGCTCCAAAAGGCCCAAACATTTGCCACAGGATACTCTCATCTGCGTCAGGAGCCAGGTTGTACACAAAAATACACCACCCTGTTCCTGGGTGCCCAGGGATATTAATTCCAGCCAAACTGGTCATTCCATCAATGGTCATTGGAGAAAACCTACTAAACAAAATAGGAGAAACACACACATGCACACACACACACACACACACACACGCACACACACGCACAAATAGAAACAGAGGTTGGTTACAGCAATGGACTTAATTCTTTCCCCTTTCCCATCCCAAGAGTTTCGGTAACTCCCCTCCCCACAACAGATACATACAACTATTTGAGGTTTCAACCAAAGTCGGTGTGTGGCTTGCAGTGGCATGCTATAATATCATGGTACTAATAAGTTATGAAATGGCCACATATGCTGTATTGAAAAATATTACTCACAATAGCAAAGAAATAAATTTGGAACTGGCTTCATGAACTTAAGCAGGACTGGGGGCAAGAAGGACCAACACAGACAGAAACATGCTATAACGTCGCAATGCAAGAGAAAACAAATAATGGGGTTTTTAAAGGCCAGGTGGCATCCAGTGGTATAATAATATTCCTTGAGTCAACCGTGCTTCAAAAACAGCTTTTCATTAGGCTGTACATGCAAAAGAAAACCCAACACAAACTTATGAAGGGTGTCACTCCCCAAATCAAAGAAACTAGTCAATTATGGGAAGGGATTATGGTTATCATGAACCTCTATCATTACCTCTTTACTCCATAAGCCATATTGAGCAGATTGTCCAACCTGCAAAACACACATTTAGCAAACTTCAGTTTTTAATTTTTCCCCTTGATGTCCAAGAAAGCTGGGCCCGTTACTGCCATCTTCCAAGGGGATTTTTATATATTAATTGTATGTGAAGTCTCAGAACAGTGGGTCTTCTTACATTTCTGAGAGGACGGTACCCACTGCCATAATACAGTAGCTCTTCCAATGGATATAGTTTCTCTCTACAAAGGTCAGGGAAATCACTGGTGGTCATCTGAGGAAACCCTTTCAAGAGGAAATGTGGAGGCTCTGGAATACTTAACATTTGGGTTCTCACCTTTTGCAGGCAAGTTCTAAGCACTCCACATGCACCTACATGTCCTTATATTATTTTTAGTTTTCAGAGCTATTAGTTCCTGAGTATCATAAGGCACTCAGATTAAGGGACTTGCTCAAGGCCAAAGAGTTAGGAAATGGTGGCATCGATATTCAAATTCTGCAGTTTACACAGAATTCCATAAATTTCCCTTCAACCCCCCAAATACAAAGGACTTTCATTTCTTAAAATCAAAGTGGTGTTATTATAGGTAAAAAGAACCTTATAGACAACCTCAGCTGAACCTCCCATTGCTCAATGTATTCAGCTGAGGTCCACAGAACCTAAGACGACACTCACTGAGCAACAAAGCAAGGACTTCAGACCCCAGTCTGACGCTTATTTTGATTGTCCTACAAGAAGTATAGTCCCACTACTCAGGGTGTAAGAAGCAGGTAGATAGAAACAAACTTAAGTGAGCTTCTCTTAACAGTTATTTTTTTTACGAAGTAGATGGCGGTGGGTGGGTACTCTTTAAAACTCTCTACCCTTTTCCTGTTTCAAAAATTAAATTGATGTCTTTAAGCACTTGATTCTTCTTGCTTTATCAGTTTCAAAGAGACCATTCCAATGTTCCACATTTGTGCAATGAGTACCAGTCAATGACGTGTGTTTAGAGGAGGTAGGCATAACTGAATACCTCAGCTGCCACAATGTTCAACACTCTCCAAGGAAGACCCTGGGTCAGGAGAACATTTTTTTCTTTAACAGCCATGAACAGTTAAGTTTGAAAAATGTTTCAACCTTATTGTCTAACCTGTGGCCTCAAGTGAGGCTAGAGCACACATGAGAAAGCAACTCCTCCTAGTTTCATAAAAGCCTCAAGACGCCTCCTTCTGGTCTTTCAGAACTGGACAAAGAATCTTCACAGGTTCCTATTCCCAATTACCTCTGCACATTTGTGTGTTTCGTAAAATTAAAAAGAAAGAACCGAGCTGACTGTAATGCAAAGTACTATTAAAAAAAAAAAAAAGGAACAAATCACAGTGACAAAGGAGCCTCATCTGTGTGTGGTGTGTGCCTTGTCCCTCTACCCTCTCAGGAGCAGGGACAAGTTCATTACTCATCGTACCACTAATCATGGAGCACAGACAGATTGGGTCACTACAGGTTTACAGTTAGTATCTGTTGACTGAATCAAAGCATTGAGGTTACTAACATTACCCTTAACTACTTAATCCAGAGTAAGAACTATCAGAAGGGCAGACTGGGGAGCCTGTTTGCACATGCAAGGGAGAGAGCACATGTATGGAAAAAGTACACAGGTGGGAGGGGGATTTTGTTTTGTGCAGAGGTAATGAGTATACTCAAAGATGCCATACCCTTATACTCCAAAGTAGAGGCCACAAATACCAGAAATAAGGATGCAAACAAATTAGTATCATCAACAATAAAGTAATCTGATATAGATAATTTCATAGAATTGCTGAATGATCAATACAGAATGCATTTGGCATATGACACCAGTAGAACAGAATAGCATATTGAGGTCTGCTTCCAAAGTACTCAAAGGCTCAGATGCAGAGACACCAAAACAGAGTCACATCATCTCTGCCCATTAATTGTGCAGACTCTATCACCACCAGCTTAGGACACTAAGCAAAAGTCCAGAGACAGGATCTCCTAAGCAAGTTTTCAGTATTTTCTAAGTAGGGTAGAAACCAAAACTGCCCCAGAAGTGGATTACATGTGTTAAAAGGAGAGATATCTCATTTCTCACTCTCCACCCCAGGATTCTCCAGGCAGGAGGCCTAGGACTTTTATACTAGGATCTCTGAGGACCCTCTCAATGAGCCTCATATTTGCCCTACCTGTGAAATCCTGTGTGATACCACAATCCTGCCCACTGATATCTTCACTCAATATTCACTTTAGAAAAAATTCAATCTTATGCAATTCAAGCCAAGTTATCTGCCTCTCCCTCTCTCTCTTTGCTCTCCCTGCCCCTCCCTCCTCTCCCATCAACAAGGAGGAACATGGCACCTAAGAAACAGGACCTAGGCAACACTGAAAACCCCCGCCTGCCCACCGTTGGACCTAGCAGTTTACCCTGCTCTCAGTGCCACACACCCACAGGAGCTGGGAGAAGGCAGTGTGTGCTCCACTAGGGCACCATGTACCCCAAGCCTTGTAGAAGTTGGAAAACTGTCAATTAGGCAGTTAGCTCAGACACAAGGACCACTATTACTCTCCAGAATTATACATTTTTTCTGGGTCTGTCCAGAGTTCAGGGACAGCCATCTTTTGCATGTGATCATTTAATGACAGAAGCCAATTTTTAGTGGAGACCAAGTTAATAGCCTCCAGAATGACCTAGGAGGGGTGTGTGTGATGATATACAGCTGTATGGCAAATAAATATTAAAGTGTCCAATACAAATTTTTTCTAATTTAAAAATAAAGTATTCTTTACTCATATTGAATAAATGTACTGCATCCAAAGCCCTCACTCAGTCCCCATGCATCACATACTCTCCTGAGGGAAGACTGAGCAGTCCTCAAAGGGAAAGTGACACAGTCACCTGTTCTTCAGCATGGGTATAATCCACTTTACAAATAACACGTTAAGTGGATTTGAAGGATTAGATTTAATTAAAACAACCCTCAAAGAAGAGGTAGTTTTAAAAAGATTCCTGCAAACAACAAATCATCATTACCATCATCACCATCATCAGAGGGAGGATGACACCAGTAAGGAAAGCCCAAGTAAATAAGAAAAGAGAGAGTTGATTCTCTCTCCTACTCCTAGTACAAGCTACACTATGCGGTTAGACAAAATAATCTAACATGTCTCACATGAAGTCAGACAAGAAATTCCAAATTATCAAGATCATAATTTTATGACTCTTGCTTTAAAGGTATACTATTTACTAAGATATTATGTAAGTGAAAAATGAGCCAGTTAGCATGATTAGCAAAACACTGATATATTATTTATTTCATCCTTATTTTTATTTTCTGTTTATGATTAGGGTTTATGAATTAATGAATATAATAGCACAAGCCCCCATGTGCATATAGTTTATGACTACATGCCTAGTTTCTGATTATAAGTGGGCAATATTTTGAATAGAATATTCCCATTTCAAAGCTAGATGTTTATAAGTAGAGAGTGAAAAGAAGTTACCTTCCCAGTTTCCAAGAAATTTAGCTGACAGACTATGGGAGGGCCTACACGCAGGTAGAAGGGGAAATGTCAGTCAAAGTGAGAAATAAAAATATACAGAGAGATTACTAATGGGTAAGAAAAGAAAAGTCTGAACCCTACAAATAATGGTTCTCAAAACCTCACTAAAGATCACTGACCAAGATCTGCTTTGAATTTAACCCACAACAAGATCATCAACTCATCTCCTTATCTAATTCCTGTAAACAGAGGAAAAAAATTATTCGGGACGATTGATACCAGTTTCTTCCCAAAGTAAATTGTGATAGTGCAACCAGCACATGCCTTAAATGAAACTCAAATGCTGATTTAAAAGGCTCCTTTAAAAATGCATAAAGGCTTATTATAGAAGCAGGCACACAAGCCATTAGACTAGACTACATTTAATAAAATTAAGGCTGCTCCACAAGAAGAGAGATGAAAAAAATTTGGCTGAAAGTTTAATTCAGATACCATGTCCCAAAAACATACTTAAGGGGCTTGAATTACACTATCCATCCAAATAAACAAGGCCGGTCTTATTTTGAAAACTGTAGTCAATTAAATAAGCATATTAGATTAGCAGTGCTCATGTTAAAATAATTCTCTTTCTAATTATTCATATGGGTTGACTGAGCCATAAACCTCCCAAGTCCACTTTTAAACTTAACTCTTATTACATGGATTTTAATTTTTTTTAACCTTAAAAGATAAGGTACATTTCATAAATATTAAAAACATCCTTGGCTATTAATATTTATAACTTGTATTCGCTAATGTCTCTCAACTCCCGAGGCACTATGACAACATAAAAACACACAGTGCAAAATTTTCTAAGTGTTCGCAGGAAGGTGACAAACTCAAGGCTGAGAGCATGAGAACACAGATACTAGAGACAAAAGATCTCGGTAATGACCTAGGCCTGAACTACAAAAGAGCAAAATACCAGCAAAGCAAGCCAGTCCTTCAATTCAAGAGTCCTTCTGAGATGAAAGAAGATTCAACCTTAATTCAATAGAATAAGGAAAAAAAAATCAAGGTAATGACAGACCAGGTTCAAAGATATTAAAGAAAAGCAACCAAATACACAACAGGGTAAACTTAAAATCTAGGAATAAAGGCTCTCAATTTCTTGTAACACTGAATCTAAACCAAACACCTTCACTGAGCTCAAAGCCTAGTTCATATTTTATTATCTGAAGATGGATTATGAGAAATGGGGTGACGGAGACAAGAGTTAAGAATCTGAAAGTACAATAAACTTCTTCCCGATTTTCTGAAACCCAGTTTCCCTTAAAACAGACAACTCTTATTCCCTTTTTCCAAAACTTCTCTTTATAGTAGATAAGGAAAGTAAGAATCGCTAAGTTAATTACATACTGAACTAAAAGATAAAAGCACAGAATGGGCAGAAGATAATTTTTAAAATATTAAATCTGACCATCAGAACATCCTGTAAAGCTTTACCGAATTAAAAAAAAAAAAAGCATGCAGGGAGGGGGCTAGATGATGTTGAGAGCAGATGAAATAGCTATCAACAACCTAATATTTGAGTCACCTACATGCCTTGCCATTTCAATAATCAGGCATTCTCTTGGAGATCCTATCATTTCAGTCCTCTTGCTCAATCTTTCTCAGAATTCAATCTTGATTTTAAGAGCACAGTTTTACTCAGTAACTACCATAGAACAAAAACCAGAGGTTAAATTGGGAAACACCAAAAATAACAATTTAAACTAATACAGCTTTCTACTAACATCAAACATCTTGTATTTTCACAGTATTAAAATCAACCAGTAAGTTTCAAACAACTTTCCTCTACCTAATAAGCTCAAAATTCTTTTCTAGGCCCCAAAAAGCTCTGAAGTTAACTGGATAGGCTGCCTAGGAAACACCTCTAAAATTCCTTCATGCATGTCTGTGCTAAATTTGCAAAAAAATATTACTCACTTAAGATGCCACACAGGAAACCTACAGGCAGAGTTAAGAAATGGCTTTGTGAAATTTCTTTCTCCACAAGGGCGAGCAGCAAACAGCCCCATGCATGTCTTCCTCCAGCCCAATCACCAACCACCACAGTCAAAAGTGGCAGTGTTTCCTTTCTACCAATGCTTTTTTTAAACCTTACAAAGTTAAAGCAGAGAGCGAAGTGAACACAAGGCTTAGTCAACTGGGTACCAAGTCATACAGTTCCAAATGGAGCCTCTGACAGTAAACCCTCTTCTCCCAAGGCAAAAGCCACCCTAAGTAGGAAACGAACATGGTGTTTATGGAAAATTTCTTTCTCATACCTCAGGTGACATAATTTTTTTTTAAAGGAGATATTTTACTAATTTTTATCTTTACTCTCTTCAGCACTCTAAAACACCTGAATGAAAAAATGCATGTGATTTAAGCTAGAAAACATGTAACTCTTTATTAAGCTAAATTTGTGATTATATTTTTGGTAATTAACTATTTTGCTCCAGCAAGGAAATAAAATTGATATTCACTGGTGATAAAAAAACAAAACAAAAAAATACTAGCATGGAGGTTACATGGCATTATGGCTGCAGTATACCATATGGCCAAAAAGGATATTAAAAATGTTACGGAAAATAAAAAATGTTTATGTCTCTGTGTTCTGTTTAACATCTAAAAGTCACCATTCTTCTCACATGCAGATTAGGGATTTTTTTAAGTGACTTAATCTGGTTGTTGCCCCAGTATTAGAATAAAATTTGAAAAATCAGAATATTTATACCCGTCTATGAGACAGAATATCCTCTTTGGGCTAAAAATGCATGGTCATTCTATGGACTATAGAGAGGTTAGAAAACTACCACCCACGGGCCAAATCCAGACTGCCATCTGTTTCTCTACAGCCCAGGAGCTAAGAATGGTTTTTACATTTTTAAAGAGTTGTTTAAAAAAAAAAAAAAAAAGACACGCATCAGAGACCATGACCCACAAAGCCTGGAATATTTACTATCTGGGCCTTTACAGGGGTTTGCCAACCTCTAAACTGCAAGGAATAAAAACCTAAAAAGGGAAGAAGGAACTAAATTATAAAAACGTAATGTCATCACATAAGTTAGGTACCCTTAGTGGTGCACATATTATAAAACGAAGTAAATGAAAGAGCTTGACCTAAAAATTAAAACACAAGGGCTTCCCTGGTGGCGCAGTGGTTGAGTCTGCCTGCTGATGCAGGGGACATGGGTTTGTGCCCCGGTCCGGGAGGATCCCACATGCCTCAGAGCGGCAGGGCCCGTGAGCCATGGCCGCTAAGCCTGCGCATCCGGAGCCTGTGCTCTGCAACGGGAGAGGCCACAACAGTGAGAGGCCCACATACCGCTAAAAAAAAAAAAAAAGAAAAAAAAGAAAAAAGAGAAACACAAGAATAAGATCTTATCAAGAAAAAAACTAAAAAGGGGAATTTGAAAGCACTGGAAACAGTTAAGAAGACCCCCAGCATTCTGTAGGTCAGGGTTTCTCAACCTCAGTACTACTGCTGTTTGGGGCCAGATAATCTGTTGCTGTTGGGGGCTATAACTGTACATGCAAGGTGATTAGCAGCATCCCTGGCCTCTCCCACTAGATGCTAGTGGCACCCCCCACTCAAGCTGTGCCCACATAAACGTCTCCAGACACTGCCAATGCCCCCAGAGGGGCAAAACTACTCCTGGTTGAGAACCACTGCTGTAGGTTATTGTCCTTTTGTCCCCACCCTGGATATTTGCAACAGACACTATTCCCCAGGTAGGTTTTCTCTGTGCCCATAAGAAAAAGAAAGAAAACAACAATAATAATAGCAAACCGGAGACCCTGTCCGTAAAAGTACTGGACAATGAACCTGAGAGTTCTGAGTTGAGTAGCTGGGCATAAGAACCAGACCAGACTTACCTAAAACGCTGTGCCTGCTGAGCTAGTGGTCCTGGATACCTTCTGTTTGGAGACTGGTACAGCTGGGAAAGGATGGCCTGATTTGTTTTTTGGCTTGGATTATTAGCAAACTTTACAGTGATTGGCTCTGTGGCACCAGGAGGTTTCTGGCCATTTAGGCCTTTGATAGCTTCTTCTGCCTCAATCCGCTTGTCAAATCGAATAAACCCTACACCCCTTGATATGCCTATGGTAGATGTGGGTAAGGATTTGGGAAAGAGGGAGTGGAAGGAGACAGGAGGGAGAGAAGAAAGGATAAATTAATTTTTCCTTCTCAAGAACATGTTTTCACCCACATATAACATCTGCCACAAAATCACATGAGGAGAAAAGTTTTACCTTGACTTAGTAGCAATTCAGTATAGCGTTACAATTTTGTATTTTTTTAAATACATGAAATGCATTAAATTAAATTAACGCATTTTAAAGTCCATTACCACATGCTACCAATAAGCCAAGAAGAAGAAGAAAGCACACAAGCATATCCACGTTTCCTTTCCCCACCTTCTTCTCTCCCTCTCATGCACTCACACTCTTTAAAAAACTCAACAGTATGCCTGACTTGTACTTTTCAAATTATGCTACTGGACAAACAGTTCAGAAATGATGGGCACAGTAGCTCTTTTTCTTGTTACAAGGAGAACAGAAACAGACATTTGTTAAAAATGCTAAAAAGCTATGCTAAAAATATATGCACAGTGGTAGAAAAATATATTTCAGTTACATTTTTAAACAATATAATTCTACTTAATCATATTATATAGGAAACCGACCCTTTAAGAAAAATGTCTGAAGAGGCTTTTCTGGTTCCCTGAAGTTCCCCCACTGTTTTTAACTGGCTGTTCTTTATTAGAGAAATAATATTATATGGAGAAAAACAGGTGAAAGAGGAGGTAGAGTTTAAAAATAAATAAGATAGAAGTAAAGCCTCAAAGCTCTCTTTCTTTGGCAGCATTTACTTCTGACTACGGAATGTCATTCCCTGGCTCCCGCTCTCCCCACCCTGAGAGACAAGAATGGGGGAAGGCAGAGGGATGGCCAAATACCTGTCCAGCTTTTGAGAAATGGTAGCAGGAAACCCAACTCATTCCATTTAATTAGCTTAACAGGCTATTTGGGGTGGCCATAGCTGGCCATCATGAGATTAGTAGTTGTAGGGAAAGACTTTCTTGGCAAGCAAATTGGCCTTTCTTGTAGGCCAATCCCTAGTAGTTGTAGGGAAAGACTTTCTTGGCAAATTGGTAGTAGCAGTACCAGCTTGGGACTAGCAGTGAGAAAAGCCTAGATGATTCAGAATATGTCACTGAAGAAAAGAGTGAGAGGTTGTTAAGAAAGATAGGCTAAGAAAATGCACTAGACCATTATGATTTATAGGAACTTTAAAAAAGAATAAAGGTCTGCTTGCTTTACAATTAATACTGTGTAAGTTGAATGGCTTAGAATTTTACTCTAAGGTAGATGAGGCATTTTTTCCATATACACGTACCTCAGACAGCCCCTATCACTTCACCCTTCCTATTTAAGCTATACCTGCTGCACATTATTACCACCTGATGGCTGAATAACAAAATTGCAGGATTTTTCATTTTAGGTAAAGTGGATAATTTCACTCTGTAAGTCTTAAGTATAAAGATGAAATGGTGAAATGACAGCAAATCTATCCTTTCAGTTATCTATTAAGAATGAATAACCCCTAGGACTTGACTATTTGATAAGGAAAGCATTAGATAAGCAACGAAATGGCCTCTATATAGGATGAGTCATCTAAACCTATGGTCCTCAAACCTGAGCATGCATCAGTATAACCCAAAGGGCTTGGTAAAATGCCCACTCTGAGAGTTTCATTCATTAGGTTTTGGGTGGAGCCCAAAGGAGGGCTCCATTTCTAAGGAGGTTCCAGGAGGATGCTGATGCTCCAGGTGCAGAATCACACATGAGAACCACTGACTAAACCAGGAGGTGGTGAGATAAATCCACCTGTGAGCCTATATACTCAGGATGGACTTGCAGTTAAGAGATGGGCTTTCTGTATCACAGGTGAAAGAAATCTACTTTTGATTCACAAGTCCTCACTGAGAATGAATGAATGAAAAAGCATGAAAACTATGAACAAAAATCAGGCCATTTTTGTTGCTCTAAACAAATATATCTAGATTGCTAGGCCTGGATTTCTATTTGACCCCATTAGCAGTCTGTGTTGTACAATACACTGTGATAGAATGTATGATAATTACAAAATGCAGCTAAGAAGAAAAGACCACATTTGTATATACCTCACTGGACTAAATTTTCTCCATACAGCAAAACCTACAGGCCATTCTCCCAAGTATGTGAATGATGGCAGATATCACTTTACTCAGAACTCAGAAGTATGGTATTCAGACTCTGTAAGAGGTAAACTAACAGCACAGAGGGGCATAACATAGGCTGCTTCTGATCAAATTCAGATCAACTAAATTGATCGTCACTTGAAGAATTAAAAACTTGGCCTAATTTTACTCTGTGGTCCGTTGTTTCTTTAAAAAGAAAAAAATCACACATTGCAATGTACAACTATCTCCACAGGTACAATAATTATGAGAGAGAGAGAGAGATGGGAAAGGAGACAGAAAGAGAATAGGGAGAGTGAAGGAGGGGAGAAAGAAGAAACGCACAGAAAAAAGAAAAACCTATTTTCTTAAAAAACAAAGAAACCCCACCCCCCAAAAAAAGACTACTCACAAAATCTTAATGTGACTGCTTAAGTATATGGCATTATATGTTATTTTTCCCCCTCCTTACCATGTTTCCCTAATTTCATTATGTTTTAAAAAGAATATTGCTTTTACAATAGAAAAATATGCCGGTGCCTTATTTTCAAGATCCATAATCAAATCTATATTGCTAGTTTTTCTTTAACTCAAAGCTTTAGCAGAAGAGCTAGCTCCCTTACATACAAAATTTTTAATAAACATGTTAGTCTTCTTATTTTGGTTTGGTTAAAAGTAATATAAGGGATAAAATAAATTTTTAACATTCAAAATTTAAAACTCTTACACGTGCCTATACAACACAGCATGGACCTGAAAAATAGCCTTAACAGCAATTACCAGGGTAGATATAGTGTAATCCGCTCCTGGAGAATTAGCTGCACTAAACTATGTTTTTCACAAAAATAAGATTGTTTATTAGTACTTTATAAGGAGGATGGGAGCTTTTTTCACACAGCAGCTTGGAAATGAAGATTAATTTGTAATAATTATTTGTAATAATTATACTTATAAATTTATTACAAGCCACAAAACAGACTCCAAACCTGCACCTTTGCGGAGGAAATGACTCAAGCTTGCTCACTACACTCCACAATCTATTCTTATCCATGCATATCTATGAACAGTCCCAGCAGAAAACTGCATTTTCTGTCCCACATATACCTTTGATGTGTTCCACAGGTAAGACTTCTGTATGGGAAGGCAGAATATTTCACCATCTGCCAGTCGGAAAGCAGAAAAGATTGTCTAGAGCAGCTGCCTACTTACCAGTGACCTGGTCAACCAGAATACGAGAAGTAATAATGCGTCCGTATTGTGAAAAAAGTTGTTCCAACTCCTTCTGTGTCATTGTTTTCGGAAGTCCACTGACGTACAAATTTGCATCTCTGATAGAAGCTGAACTTGGGCGAGCATAGGAAACCTGGAAGAGAGCAATGAAACGTATATGCACACTCAGTGACCTCCCTTCCCAAACGCAAAAACTGCCTCAAGTTAGTTAGCAGCTTCTGCATTAGAAGTACACAACAAACACTGAAGCGCAAGCAAGTCCAGAGTGAACGGTTTCATTTCTGGAGAAATTCTCGACAAATGAGAAACGCCATTCCCTTGCATGGAGAGAAGACAGTATTTACCCCTGGCTTTGTAAGTGTTCAAAACAGACCAATGGTGCACATAGCAGAGTACTACTCATGGTAATAAGTTATCCTTGAGGGGGGAAATCCCCCTAAACTAGGGATTTAGGCTCAATCAGAAGACCAAGCTTAAAGATTCTAAATTCACCTGACACATCTGTGTGAACTGTTTTTGCACTTCTCCCATCTCGGGGGTTGGGGGTGATGGTACAAAGTTTCTGAAGAATTTATTATAAGTACTTCCTTTTGATTTATTCGAAAATAGCTATCGTCCTTAAATTGCAAGAAGTTGAAGCATGAATGAACTGTACCTCCCATTATCCTTTGCCTACTGTCTTCTTGTCCACAAATCTCTTTAATCTTGATTTTCAAAAGGTCTTAAGTCTGTCTATTGGTTTATTGACTTTACCTGCCATTTTAGGTACCCTTTCAAAAAGCTTCCCATCTTTGAGATATAGTGTCCAAATTTCTACCAGGAGGGAAGACACAACAAGTCCATGTGTATTTATCATCAACACTCTTTACATGAACTCCAGGAGGAAAGGAGCTGTATCTGTCTCTCTTATCACTGTATCTTAGCACATCACACGTGCTAGAATATCTGCTGAGTAAAGCCAGGATAGTACCCCATTGATCCTGTAGGTCCACAACAGTTTGCAAGGCACACGGCATTCAAGGAGAGTTCATCACGTCATCTAGATCTTGCCCAAACTGTGACCAATAGCTCTGTGCCTATAACCTATCTCTGCCAATTTTAAGTTAGTGCTGAGTCTCATGTGCTATTTTGACCTCATTTCCTTTAGTTTAACTGTAAGCTCTTCTGAACTGACTACTAGGACAGGACCTTCACAGTATACCCCATCTGCCAGACCATTCATAAAAATGGCCAATGAGTCTACTCCTGGGCTTGATTTGGTGGAGTACCATGACAAGATAACTTCTGCCTGTTCATTGTAGCCATTAGTATCCACCTTTAATCTGGCTCACTGCTTACTGCAAAACAAAATTTAAAAAATACCTTTTCAAGTTAAACAGTTTTTGATATTTGGTATGAAACACCAAATATTTTCTCTGTGATTTCAATTATGTCCACAGTTCTCTGTGTTATCACTATTTTTTTCTTTCCAGAAAAAAAGACAGGTTTTATAAAGGTCTTGCTCTCTTTCACCCCAATCCCCACAGTGTTAACATTTAATACTCTTACCCTTTATTCAACAAGTTTGCTCAATAACAAGTGAAACTATACCTGCTGTTCCAAAAGCTGTATTTGGAAGTCACATTAGCACTGTCTTATACTACAGACACAGGTAATTTGGAATAGTGGTGGAGAAAAGATAGATAACTATTCACATACTACTCCTTTTTTCTTTATGCCTAAATACTTAAGAACAATGAAGATTGGGGAACTTAAATATAAGTGAAAATTAAGAAATGAAAGAAATTTCCCAAGTGCTCAAAATAATTCAAATGGCGTCTAATCTTGGGACTGCTAAAAACTGATAAAAACAAAGCAAATTAACTATATGTGCATTCAGTGATGTGAATACACGAACATCCAATTTCTTTTCTAAAATACAATCCTTCATTACCTGGGTAAGCTAAAAATCCCACCACTCAGACACTCTTAGAATCTAGGACTCTAAGGCTTTATTTCAGTGGCAGGGAGCTCTCACCAAGTCAGCTGTTAGTCTGCTCCAGATTGTGTGACTGAAGTGTTCCCCTTATAAAGAGCCACTTCCCATGGGCAACAGAATAGGCACCTACACATGCTCAGAGTTAGGAGGTTTACTTCCAATGACTGATGAAGCAGGCAGCCTCAACACAAGCTCAAGCAAAGGTGACACCTCTCTAACCAATATGCCTGGGCTCAAAACCAGGTTTAATTCATTAAGGGCTCTTGAATTTGAACAAATTTTACCTTCTTTGTATGGTTAATAGGAATAATGAAATAATCTCTAATCCACCTAAACTGCTATTAGCACAGAGCCTAAAAACCTAGGTGACTATACTATATTTACCTCTACATGCATCTGAGAATGTAGGTAAAGACCTCAACCATTACAGTTGAGAGTAACCTGAGTCCCTTACTGTGTTCCAGAATAATTTACTCACGCAGTGACATTCACTGCTTTGTGCATTTCAGAGGAGTGTGGGTGGAGTGTTTTAAAAGTTATCCTAAAATATATTTAGGAAAACGGGTTTATATTTAGTGCTTATGTAAAAGCTTTGAAAACATACTTGGGTCAGTTATGTTATCTGCATTTTTTTTTTTCTTTCAGTGTCTGGTCTTCAGTTCACATTGCTTCTTTAATTCCCAACCTGTATTGACTATATTTTCTTATTTTCTGTATTCTCGATGCTCTGGCATTTGTGGCCTTGATCCTGGAGAGACTGCCCCTCCCAGGAATAGCTAATTCTAGAGATAGTAAATGACTCCCCCGTGAGGTACCTCTGATACACAAACCAGTCAATCCAGAGACCACACCCCCAACTCCTTTATCAAATCCTCACATCAAGCCAATATTCCTCCTGCTCTAAATCAGCTTAGGGCCAGGTAACTTACAATCAGGGACCACCCCTATAGACCAGAGCCCTCCAAAACTACTCAAACTACCCAACGCCAAACCTACTCAGTGTACCTGTCCTGCCTTGTCCTTAGCTTTCCACTAGGACCCAACAAAAGCTCTGGGCCATGCTCTGCCCTCTCCCCTCTGCCTCCTAGCCATCCCTGGTGCTTGCCCATGTGGCCTTGCATGGAACGTTGTGCCTGCTGTTTCTAGAGATCTGTTAAGTATAAACTTCTTCCTTCATAACAATCATTTATGTGTCTGTATGTAAGGTAAGACACCTGATTAAAACAAATCCCAGGTACATTTTTAGAACACAGCTACATTAAAAGGGCTCCAAGAACCAATAACAAACCTTCTCAAAATATTGTTTTTCAGTAACTTTGTCAAAGAACTGGTTCCTATCACCACAGGCAGGGTGATTGATTGTATAGAAGCTCATGGTGGTAACAATATTTCCATTTAACTTACATTTAGGGGCTTATGGGACTTCATCATTTGCAAAGCATTTTCAGATACAGTATTTTGTTTGTGCCTCACCACAACCCTGTGAAGGCACACATTCGTATTTTATAGCTGAGGAAACAGATATAGACAAGGTAAGTAAAATTCCTAAGGTTATACACAAGTGTTGAACTCTGGCTTAAAATTCTGATCTTCTGAACCCATGTCCTTGTCTCCTTTGTCCGGTTTTCATGCCACAATACCACATTACAGTAACTAGCTCATCAGTGCACTTGTTCTGAGAGTTTGAAAAATTAAATTAATCTTGATTGTTTCTTAAACACACACACACACACACAGTGAAACTGAGGAGGACAGACAGTAGAATAGGATGGCACCAAAAACTACGGTTAAGTCAAGTTATTTTATTTTCCCATTAATATTTTTTAAAGCAACTTTTCCCAAGAAACGATGAGTGGCCACTAATTGCAATTAACTGGAAAAACTACACATCATAATAAGAATTCTGAAATTAGTTTTATTACTTTCTAAGTTTTAGAATTCCATTAAATGAGCATTGTACCACCACTCCCCCTTGCCCACTTCCAGGAAATAAAGATGAAGGAAGGGCAACTTCTCTCCTCCCAGATCAATGTGCTATGTCTCCCCTCTATACATTTATTGTTTCTTGGAATTAAAGCAGCCCCCCCCTCCCTTCTCTATCAAGGATATCACTGTCAGCAACATCCTCCCTTCCAGGAAACGGAAAGTATTTCTTCCTCTTCTTCTACCTCAATGGATTATAAATAGAAAACATACTTAGACCAAAGTAGGCAGAAGACTTGCAATAGGATATGGACTTGTATTTTACTTTGGAGATTCAAATCAGTTTCCAGACCAAATTTTCTATCTGGCAATTATCAGCAATTCTTGACTCTGATTTTTCTGTGGGTCTGGAGCTCAAACTGGTGCCTGGCTTTAATACTTACCTAGAGAACTACTCTTGGGCTACCTGAAACCTCAAAGTGTTAAGTCTACCTTTGTGGTTCTTCAAGACTAAAATAAAACCCTATGGAGAAGACCCAAGACATGGTCTTGTTTTATGGCAACTTCTTTAGTAGAAATACTTCGATAAAATTGAGTTATTTGTAGTGAGGTGGATGGACCTAGAGTCTGTCATACAGAGTGAAGTAAGTCAGAAAGAGAAGAACAAATACTGTATGCTAACACATATATATGGAATCTAAAAAAAAATAAATGGTTCTGATGAACCTAGGGGCTGGACAGGAATAAAGACCCAGACGTAGAGAATGGACTTGAAGACATGGGGAGGGGGAAGGGTAAGCTGTGACAAAGTGAGAGAGTGGCATGGACATATATACACTACCAAATGTAAAATAGATAGCTAGTGGGAAGCAGCCGCATAGCACAGGGAGATCAGCTCAGTGCTTTGTGACCACCTAGAGGGGTGGGATAGGGAGGGTGGGAGGGAGGCACAAGAGGGAGGGGATATGGGGATATGTCTACATATAGCTGATTCACTTTGTTATACAGCAGAGACTAACAGATCATTGTAAAGCAATTATACCCCAATAAAGATGTTTAAAAAAAAAAAAGAAATACTTTGATACAATGAACCTCCAGCATATGTTCCAGTGGGGTCAAAATAGCTTCTACTTTCACCAAGTGAGAGCTGTTCTCCAATCTACATTCACCGGATTAATAGATAGGTTTGGATTTTACATTTTCACTGCCATTTAAACAGGTAAATATTTAATGCCTGAGGAGCAAGGTTATGAAATATCAAAACTACTAAGTGAAGGATCTAATTTAAGAGGCAGCCAGAGAGTCTTCAATTTAAATATTTAAAGATGATACAGAAAGTACAACACTGAATACCAATCTACTCCAAAGATAGCAATTTAAAACTCAGGTTTATTCTGGAATTCCTCACAACCCTACAAGTGATATAATAAACAAAGACAAGCAGTGCTGAGATTACTTGAAGGGAAAAGGATGGGAGACAATCGGAAGTACCAGACAAATAAATGCTCTAGCCAATGGCTTCTCAAACTGTTCTTCACAAATGAGATCAGACTGGACAAAACAGAGATAAAAACAGAGTTATCAAAGTAATTAGTTCTTGAAAATGGAATAGTTTGAGACACAGTATGTTCCTTGCAATTAAAACCTCATTTCTTCATCAGCAACTAAAACTAATTATACATTAAACATTCAAGGACAAGTAACACATATACTAAGAATGGGCTATCAAAACACAAGTTAATCAAAATACACAGAACTAAAAGAAATGAAAATATCTTCTGGAAAGAATTGGTACTTCATGTACATAGTAAAGTTTAAAATCCCTGCACATCACTTTATCAGCAGTCCATCTAAATGCTTTTGTCCAAAAATACAACTGATCTCAATTCTCTCTGCTTCATCAATGATCAGTGACAGTGAACATTAATACCAACAGATTAAAGTGATAAGGACTATAAATGAACAAAGCAATCTCTTCTTTATTAAACTAAGGACATCTGAAAAATCTCCCACTGGCAAGATCACCATTGAACAACTTCTAACACTTGTCAATTACTGACCCAGGACTACAAACATTAAACCTGAAAATTAGATACTTGCCACTTCAGACTTTTTTTTTGAAAAGCTCCATTCAATCTCTTCAGCTGAAAGAAGTGGACAAGGTCATAGTTATGCCTATTTAAACTGAGAGTTAATTGCTGCTCATATCAAAAAACGGAGTCTTGATGGGACTGAGGAAAATGATACTATCGCTAAATAAAAATTAGCTCCAGCTCTGGCAGGCAGTAGCAAAGGTCTTGTGAAAGCATCAAGGCTTTACAGGCAGGGAGCTATATTGGACCCTCCAAGAGAGCTCAGAAACACACAGAAAGATGTGACCTCTAACCACAATTCAGGCCACAGACCTCAAAACCCACCAAAAGGAAGCAATGTCCTTTGATCTACTTCTAAACGCAAAACCCTACCAGGAACAGGTCTCAAACACACACCAAGACATACACATATCCGTCCAAGACTAGGTTTTGCACAGGACAAGCATGTTTCACAGAGGGCTGCAAATGAGTAGACTTGAGAGAACAAAGCATACAGAAGTAAGTCCATAAGAAATTAAAGATTCCCTCTAGCAAAGGTGCTGGAGATAAAAGGAATAATCATACCTAACAGGAAGACTTAGTAAAGGTACTGTAGATCAGAGCAGTTGCCTTTAAGAGGTATTCCAAGAATACAGAATACTGCATCCATGGAAAACACACACAGAACCTCAAATTTTACTGAGACTGGGTTGGTTGAATGCTTTCAGTCTATATAAAGATTGTCTTGATTCAAATGAGAAGTTCACAGATACCACAAAATACATTTGACTGGGTTATTCTGTGCTTAAAATCTCTCAGGGACTCCCTAATGCTTTAAGATTAATTTCAAGTTTCTTAGTCCATTATACTCAGGGTACTGACTAGCTTCTCTATATAAACACATACAACCTTCAGTAGTTTCCCAAAGCTTCCTGCTCTCACTTCCCTGTGTTAGTGTAAGCTGCTCTTTCCAGTCATCTAAATTTTCGTCACTTCAGACTCTGCTTGGGCATCACCTAGTTTCTAAAGTCAACTCTCATCCATCCTCTCCACTCTAGTCTGAGCTGGGTACCCCTTACCTGTGCCCACACTGCATTATGTGCCTTGTTCTCTTAAATACTGAGGAAACGAAGATGTACTCATCTGTTACTGTGTCTTGTGACTGGCTTAACTGCTTGAAATATGAAACCTTGTCTCTATCCTCTTTGTTCACCCTAGTACCTACCAAACATATATTGTAATGAGGATGATTTATCATCACACACTTATTGAGGAGACTTTATTTTTGAAATCTTGTCTAGAAAGTTAGGAGAGGCCACAATCTGCTAATATACCAAAAATCCTATGTGATGGTACTTTCTGAATACACTTGACTGTAGATTCCACTAAACATTAAAAAAAAAAATGAAATCTCATTTTGTAAACTGGGGATTCAAATCTCAAGAGGCAATAAAACCTTAAACACAGTTATATGTTGCAGGGGTGGGGGTGTCGTAATTTTGGAGCAAAAATACAGATATCATTTAGTCCAAACTCTTTGTATTTAGAAAAAAAGGGAAACTTCATACTTGTCCAAAGACACAGAGCAAAAGAGTTGGGTGTAGAATACCAGAGTCTTGACTCTTTGTCAAGGGGTTTTCCATTACACCACTGGCTGCAACACACAGTCTGAAACCATGCAAATTTCTAGAGAAATGATCAGACATTTATAAGGAGATACTAGAAAAGATATGCAAGAAGGAAAGAACCTTAATTTTGCCAAATGTTTTCTTATACATAAGGAAATCTGAAATACATCAAATGAGTCTTTCCCTTAGGACAGTTACTGTATTTCTCCTACTAGTAGTGCCTGAGAATTATTTAGGAGATTTATGAGATATTTGAGAAAAATCTAATAGGGGTGAGGGGAGTTGAAGAGAAAAAAATAAATCAAACTAAGAATCCTGAGACTGGAACTTCCCTGGCAGTCCAGTGGTTAAGTATCCGCACTTCCACAGCAGGGGGCGTGGATTCGATTCCTGGTCACGAACTAAGATCTCATACAGTGCACTTCGTGGCCAAAAAAAGAATCCTGAGGCTAACACGCTTTACCTTCTTCTTTTAAAAGAATCACGTACCATTTAAGATAAAGGGAAAACAGCAACTGGATGTTTTACACCAGAGGGACTTTCCCAGTTTCACATCATTTCCAAGTTTTAGTGCAACATCATTAAATAAAATTCAAGGCAGGTGATTCTTATATCCAACTTAAAAATGAAGCTAAGAATAAGTGATCATATATGACACTGTTAAAAACAATACTAAAACTACTAAAGAGCCATAGGAAAACAAAAGTATGCTGGTTGTGAAATCTGTATGACACAACTAATCATAAACGGAGGACTTGACAGATTAGATTTCCCTTTTCACATCTTAAACACCCTCTGAAAAATTACCTTAAGCAGAGTTTATTAAATGTTACCCAAAACAGTTTCATCCATGTGCATCAATTAAATGAGGGTCCAAATAGGTTGTCATGACAGGCATCTTTATTTTTTATTAAACTATCATAGTTGGCAGGTATCTGTCCTTTTATTGTTGCTTCTGCTTTGGCTGTAGTACACAGTTGGTTCAGCAAGGACTCTCATGCTGGTAAAAGCAAACAGGAAGTCCATGGTAAAGATATTCTTGAAATGCAACTTGGAGAGGCCACAAATACCTTCCAAATTCCTCAAGATCTTTGCACGCAAAGAATTTACCAAAAAATAAAACACAAGTAGAGCGATGGTAGTGGATATGACATCTGAATGCAGTGTGTGGTTAAATCATATCCACTACTGCAGTGGTGGTAGATTAGTCATTCCAAGGTCTAAGCAGGAATCCGTCACTTAAAGGGTTCCGTATTCCATTTCCAATCCCATACCTTCACTTAGCTCATTAAAATTTTAGAAAGTGATTACAGTAAAGTGGCATGGAAAAAAAAAATAGATGGGAGTTTCAGCTGTAACCACCGAAGAATCCATTCCTGCTTTGTCTATATTAAGTTGTTTTCAATAGTGGTTAAGAAAGCAGATTCCCGGGCTTCCCTGGTGGTGCAGTGGTTGAGAGTCTGCCTGCCAATGCAGGGGACACGGGTTCATGCCCCAGTCTGGGAGGATCCCACATGCCGTGGAGCAGCTGGGCCTGTGAGCCATGGCTGCTGAGCCTGCGCGTCCGGAGCCTGTGCTCCGCAACGGGAGAGGCCACAGCAGTGAGAGGCCCGTGTACCGCAAAAAAAAAAAAAGAAAGCAGATTCCCTTACTTTTAATATCGAAAGTGAGAAATGAGCCTCTTTCTTTGGCCACATAATCTTTAGAAACGTCAAGTAACATGAATAATGAATAGGCTGGAATTGAGGCAAACACGAGTTAGTTTAGTACTAGGTCAAAAAACTTACGGCAAAAGAGAATGCACTATTACTGGTGAAATTCGGGCCACAAGAGATCATATTTTGAACTAGTGGCCTGAAACTGGTGCTTGCACTAGAACTCTCCAAAGTTACAAGGGAGTAAGATCATAGGGCATGGAGTCTCACAGAACTAAGTTCAGGTCTTGGCTTTGTCACCAGTTGTATAACTTGGGAATAATTTCCTTAGGTCCTTTGAAGTGTGCATTTCTTTATTTGTAATTTGATGTTAATGATAGTCCTTACCTCACAGTGACTTTACAATGATTAAACAGAATGATAAAACTAAGAGCATAGAGCTGGAGAACAATAATAACGTTTTCATCATAATATAATGATTTCACATATATAAAATTATGTAACAATACAGATGATGATAGCTCCTAGTATTTATTAAGTGCTTACCATGTGCCAGGTACTGTCCTGGGTATGTTACATTTATTAATTCAATTGATCCTCATAACCAGGGTATTAATTGGTTATTATTATCAGAGGCCCCAATTTATGGAAGAAAAAAACTCAAATATTACCAGTATCTCTGAGGTTTGGCACAAGGAAGATGTATGTACTTTAACAGAAAAGCAGTTCAAAGATTAAGTAAAGCTTCTTCCAAATCTATTGCAGTTATTATCAAAACTCTCACTACAATAAAATTTGTAATTACAATATTACAAAACAAATATTTTTTAAGAGAAGAGCAGATGAGTAGGTTGGAAAGCCTGAAGCCTGGCTGAAACAAAGTATGATGGAAAGGCCATCCTAGAAACAAAGCATGATGGAAAGACCATCCTACTGTCGTACACAGGGTCAACATCCAGCATCTTTTTTTTTTGGCTGCACCGTGCCGCTTGTGGGATCTTAGTTCCCCAACCGGAGGGATCGAACCCAGGCCCTCGGCAGTGAAAGTGTGGAGTCCTAACCACTGGACTGCCAGGGAATTCCCATCCAGCATCTTTAAATGGGCTGATAAGAAAAGCCAACAATTTCTCCAAAGAAACTGCCACATATCAAATCCTCCTACTTCTTCACTCCCTCTCAGAGGTCTCTTAGAGCTTAATGTGAAATGCAGAATGAGAAACAGGATACTTTTTTGGTAGACAGTAGTAGACACAATAAATGGACTACATGAAATAGAGCCTAACATCAAGTTAGATTAGGGTTACATGAATGTTTCTGAATATGGGATGGTTACAAGAGTCACCAAGAAACCAGGGTCTAATGACTCAATGTGAATTCACACTATGAAAAAACACTAAGAATCCTACACTAGCAGGGAGAATTGTAAATTTTTCATTTTAGACACTTTCACTAAATATACTCTGAGGACGTTAGAGAGATTTAGAGAAGGGAAATTTCAGTACTTAGGACTCAATACCCAGATGTGCTTGGGCTTCTCCAACACTACCAGAGCAGCAGACTGCCTCAGAGCCTCCCTGCTGCCCCCAAGTAACTGGGAGCACTGCAATTCACTTACAACGCTTTTACAGTATTAGGCTTTAAGCTCCTAAAGGGTTGAAACTTATTCTTATACATACAGTCATCACTCAGTATCCAAAGAGCCCCTGTGGGTACCAAAATCCACAGATGCTCAAGGTCCTCAATAGAACAGTGTAGTACAACAAAGAGAGTCAGCCCTCCATATCTGCAGATGTGAACCCGAGGGCTGCCTATATGTGTGTATGTATGGATAGCCCCATCTACCAAGTAAGCACTCCAATACCTGCTGAGTGAATCTATTCCACGGCCTCCTGCAGGGGCTATTTCTGAAGTACCTCTCAGACAAGATGACTAGAAGGTGTGATGCTTGTCCAAACAATCTGGCTTTTTGTGCTTCACTGGAAACAATACAAGTTAAATTGGCTTATAGAAAAATAGCCGTACTCACCCAATTCTTAGAAAGCTATTCTGCAGTAAAAGCTCTTAAGGGTTCTTTCAAGATTCTGAAACTTCATCAGACACAATCTCCAACAAAAACCATACTATCAGGATATCTGTCACAACTTTATCCCCTAAAATAAACTTAAAATATAATTTATGTAATATTTGAGCATCTAGCGTGTCTAAGGCACTGTCAACAGATCAAATAGCTGAGTTACAAAGTTAAACCTAAAGAAGGGACTACACACTACATGTGATATAAGTAAACTGGAGCTGTTTAGAATAAAAGCTAATTAGTTTTTTTTTTTTTTACTGGTTGGTAACGTGTGGAAAAAGAAAAAGGTTCTCAACAGTCCAATTTTGGTAGGTTACACATTCTAGGACTTTCACATACTCCATCTAAGGTTTGAGAGAGAAAGAATATACGGAAGAGACACAGATGATAGACAACAACACAGGCTCATGTGCATTATGTAGAAAATCTCACGTAAAAAAATAACAGCTAAATCTTCATTTATTGTAGAAAAGAAAAAAAAAGCCAGTAGGTCCCTTATACACCCATCATTTGCCCGTATCTTCACTGAATCCTAACACCTAACAGGAAGCCACAGTTTCACTTTTAATTTCACTTAAATTGTGAATTTTCCCATCTTTGAGTACATAGAGCAGGTCTCCCACTCTTTCTTGTGAACAATAGAAACTTCCTCATTCAGAAATTACAGACAAAAGCATAAGTTTTCTGTGACGTGCTCCGAAGATGAAGATGCCTGCCCTCAGAGAGCAGACCACCGAATAGGAGAGAAAGGTAACGTGCAGCGAAAAATAAGTGCTTTGTTGGCCAAATAAAACTTGGTAAGTAATGATGGTGGTATAAGGCAGTATAGGCAGGGATGACCCAAGCAAGGCAGGAGGTAAGAGTCAGACTTGCATCTTCAAGGGTAAAGAACCCAGATGTGACAGGATAAAAATTTCTATAGGACAGTGACAACACTGGAATAGTAATGGTAGAGCCCTAAACGTCAAGGTGAAGCTTTTATAAGCAGGGGAGTAACAGGTTACAGAAATGTATATGCGTTTGTCATATACATATACAATACTGAGATAGTTTTTCCATCATAAGCTAGGTGAGGAGAATAGTCAAAAATCAGTGTGGCAATTAAAAAAAAGTTAATTTGAATACCATCTACAATAAGTTTCCTTTTGTTCTATAACTAGAAGAAAAAAACTGCTTCACTGCAATGTTACCTCAGATATCTGAGTCTTCTCTGACCTACTTATACATACTGTAATGAAATTATAATGATCCTATCTCTGTGTGTACACTAAATACTCCACAGAGAAATTTCTTCTTGGTACCATCTGTAAATATCTTAAATGAGTCTCAAAGGTCACAGTGGATCTTTTCAAAACAAGGCAGATATGTGTCTATGAACAAATGAATTAATCTGCCCCAAATTCATTCCTATAGTTCCTCTTATAAATTAGGTCTCCACTTAAAAAGGATAAATGTAAAATATGGGGCTAGGATGGATCAAATTTTTCTACCAATCATTTTTGTAGAAGGTTATTACTTGATAGAACAAGCACACTTACAGTTTTTAGATGCAAGTGTCCTCCAAAAAAGTACATGTCACATAAAGGCCTCTGTGTCTTTGGATGAGACATTCCTTCATGTGCAATATCTTTCTTCTTTCTCTCCCTGATAAATCCTATTTTGTAAAACCCTATCATCTCTGAAACCATTACAGAGGCCTCTCAACAGCTGGTGACATATCCTTTTCCATTGCACTCTGCATTCACTTACCATACATCCAAATAATGGTCACATAAAGCAAGTGCTGTCTCCCCTGCTACACAATGACATCAAGGACAAGACTACATCTTGGCACATTTTAGCACTGTTCCAACATTTAGCAAAGCTGGCTGGTACATACTAACCACTCAAAATGCCTCCAGAATTAATTAATTACTCATAGGTGTTCCCTATCCAAGATTGTATAACCATGACTGTACAGTCTTACAGTAATTTGCAATTAATTATTTTTTAATATTATGATTGATATCTTTGCCTTTGGGGTGGGGGAGAAGCGGGGGGAAAAGCACATGTATAATGAACATAATAACTTTTAAAGCACATGACCTTCCCTACAAACTTGGAGACTGACCCACTGGTCTTGTTATAGTTCCATATAATGTAATAAGGCTGTAATAGGATGAGACTCTTTTACTAAACCTTTAATGTATGTTAAAAAAGTATTCCTCAAACTTCTGAAGGAAAATTTCTAACGATCTTCCTCTTTTAAACAAAGGAGAAGATAGTTTATTTCAACAATCCCCCTTCAAACACCTGTTAGAAATATAAACAGTCTGCAATCCATACCTGTATTACAAGGATACTACAATAGCCAAGATTTATTGTTTTAGGGCTTGTTTTGACCCATTCGTCGGGGATCTGGTGTGTGTGTGTATGCACTTATACTCTCAAAAAAAAAAAATTAGGAAACCAAAATCTCTTTCAAGGGTAGACTGTCTTTGGTAAATAAGCCTTGATCATCATAAGCTATACATCGATTAAAAAAAAAAAAGAGGCAGTAACAGAAAACATTTTGGATTAGCTATGGCATTTCTTACCTCTCAAATAGGCCTAGATGGAGATTTGTGCAACAGATACGTGTGTGTGTGTGTGTGTGTGTGTGTATAAAACATACAGTAAAAGGATAATAGAAATGTTATTAAAAGCCTTCCCCAGAGCCAAAGAAAGTTTTACCTACATATATTTTGTAGACCTGACTTAAGTTATACAACTATGAAAAATGTGTTCAATAGATAATTTAAAAGGAATAACCCCTGAAATATTACTGAATGTTTTATAACTTCAAACCTACCAAGATATTTTTCTCTCAACATGATTAGACATTAGAGAATAATCATGGGGAAAGCTTTTTTAAATGAGCTGATTTGCGGGACTAATAGTCTCATTCAAAGACAATCTCTGATTCTCCAAATATCTATTAGACACCTGAGCTATATATTCCCCCAAACAGCTTTAACAGAAAGTAATTACTGTACTCCTAAAGCCTTTTGTATGACAGTTGTGAAGATTTTATGAGAGAGGGTTTTTAAGGAAAACACCAACAACCTTAACTGTACACAAAGAAGAGACTGTATATCATTCATTGCCATTCATAGAACTCCTCCAGAAATGTAAAGAGGGGAAGCAAGGAGGAGATAACCACCTTTACCTTTGTTGCAAGACAAAGTGTTCCCCTGCTTCAGATGACCTCACTTTACCTTGAGAATCCAGTTCTACGGTATTTAATTACACTGTTGGGAGCCAGAATGGTCTGGCACCATGCCCTTTCCCTGGGTCTCACTGATTGATAGCATCAATAACATTCACTGGTTGTAATTAAACCACCAAATAGTATCCCCTTTGCCACTTGGCAGATCAATGTTCTTTAATACTCAAAGAACAAAGTACAAAGGTGAGAGAGGTGTTTTTAGCCCTCACCTTCACAGTTCATTTGACTTTGTGCTTCAGAGTAGTTTGCAGACAATGCATATTTCACAATTCCCCCAAGAACACTGGTTAATGAAGAAGAACACTAAGGAAAACCCTGCAAGTTGGTGACAAGTACTTATTAACCCATTTTTGCAAATCTGAGCAGAACAGAGACATACTAAGCCTTTGGGCAACAGTATGCACACACTACTTTCCCACAGCTTTGGGACAAAATACAGTTTATAGGTCAAAAGGTTTATACATTAAGGTAGCACACAGTAAATTTTTTTTCTTTAAATATTTTCAACATGCTATGTGTAAGAGTCCTTTATGATAAGAGCACATTCCCATTTATTCAGACCCTGACTAGAAAGTTCAAGTATCCAGATACTAGGGAGGGTGGGTCAGGAGTGTTGCTAGAAGTTTATAAAAATGAGACAAACTTTTATTGTATTGTAAAAGCAACCTCCATAATCTAAGGATTCACAACCATCTTGGATCATAAAATTCAAGTCCTAAACTCTATACTATGAAATACCCATTGTAAATGAATGAGCCCCAGAAGAACCATGCGGCAAATTCTCCACTCTCAGAATCAAACATTAAATGATGTTTACGTACTTGTAACGCTAGAAGTATTTAATGACATTCAAATGCTCTGAAAATGAGCACGCGCATCTGTGTATGAGAGACAGAGAGAATGAATGTGTGTGAGAGAAAGGGTAAGTATGACATTATATTCATTAAAATTACACCTGTTAATCACAAGCATTCCAGATAGCTTATGAGAGGACCCACAAATGAAAATCTTACTTACATGTATCAATAGATTTGTTTTGAAGCAAGCACCAGAGACCTAACCAAGTGTAAACTATTAAGGTCCACTAAACAATGGCTCTCAGGTCAGGCCACCACCTGCTAAGAATCACCTGTGGTGCTTGTTAAACTACAATTTCCTTGGCCTCACTCTGTAGATAATCATATTCAGTAAGTCTTGACTAGGGTCCAGAAATCTGCATTTTATCAACCAGACCACTCCAGTGATTTTGATGAACATTAAAGTTTTAGCAGTCTCTTATGTTGAGGGATTTTAAATAGGTAAAAGTCTCAAACTCTGGGGCGTGTTTGGGTTTCCTGGAGAGCTCATAAAAATTACAGATGTCAAGCCCTTCTCTTCACCATCCACCAGTGTTGGTTTCTGAATAACACAAACTCCCAGGTAGCTTGAAAGTATATGTGACTATAAATCACCAACAAATACAAAAATGCAAAAGTAAAGCAAAGCCCATAAAACCCATCCAAAGGTATTTCTAAGAATCGGACCTGCTGCAAGCGGCTCAGCTGGGTTGGGGAGCCCATCAGTATAGCCAGTCTCGAAAAGGCTGCTGTGCTTGATTCTATGAGGTCAGAGCCTCTCTCAATGGCTCTGGAATCTTTCTAGGAAGGTGAACAGGGTCGTTTGGGTGGTCAGAAGTGGTCAAATTTCTAAAGAGTCATTTAACAAAATTTGTGGAAACTAAAGCATTTTCTGAATTATAAGTTTCCAGGGCCAGGCAGGCACTCTGCTTGCCCTTCCTTCGGCTCACCTGTGGGTCATTTCAAGACTCATTAGCAAGCCCAGAACCTATGCAGGAAGGATTAAACTTCTCATTCCCCTGGGAGGAGGTAACCTGGTACTAATGACCCAAAAGAAAGCCTATTAGCATGATTTATTTTTTTCAAAATCTACTTCTCTATAACACAAGGTAACTAGAGCCATTTTAAAAATATCCAACAAAACTGAACCAAAGAATTAAACATTGTGACTACTTTCTTCAGAGTAAAAGTAGCTTTTTAATTCCTCCCCAACTAGACTTCTAAAATACCACTTTAATATAGAAAATGCAGACTGAAAAACAATGGAATATTCTTGATATTCTGTCTCTGAAAACAACAGGTCAACACAAGTATTTTCTACCTCTAGATGTCAAGCCAATCGTTTCACCGGAACTATGTAACCTGGGACCATCTCTACCATTTTATAAATGAGCGAATTAGGCCAACAGAGCAAGAGCAGAACACGAACCCAGGACTTGTGACTCCACGTCCTGATGCAGCATTTCAAGGAGTTCTTCAAAGGTGGGGTGGGGTGGGGTGGGAGGGACAGGGGTAAGTAACCGATTTCCTGTATTGTTTTCAAAATATAGCCGCCTCTCTTGCTTGCTCATAAACAGCATGCCAAGAAACTTCCCGAAGCAAAAGCTCCACCAGGAATTCTGATGTAGTACTTATGGCTGAGAACTGATGCTAAAGGCAATTACAGGAAAACCTGGCAGAGGTGGGAGTGAAAGAAAATCGACTACACATGCTTTTGTAAAGAGCCCACACAAATGTAAAGAGAGACAAATGCACTTTTCTGTGATTTTTAAACTAGCATCTAGGACTCAAAAGGAACCTACCAGAAAAACATTCTTGAAGAATGAGTGGTCTCCTATAAAACAGATTTTCAAAAACTTACTATAATGCTTCTTTTACTGTCCATTACCATTGAAATACTTAAATCGATGTTAACTCACCTATCTGCTAAATAGGACCTCCAGATACCAGTTTTCTTCTCAAACCGGAGGTCTGGCTGTCTCACGTGCACAGCCTGAAAGAGTTTTTCTACCACCAGGCACAGCTCCACTCCCTCGCACCTAACAGAGGCCTGGTTCAGAAAATCTCAGGACGCTAAAAGCCCCAAATCAAGGTCCTCAAGAGAATATTCAGTTTGTTTATAGTGTATGGACGCTTGAACATCAATAATGTGAAACGGAAAGAAAACCATAAAAGGTGCCGGCATCAGCCAATGTGGCCTATTTCTGGTCCTAGTAGTACTATTATTAGCTATATCGTTTTTGAACAAGTCCCTTAACCTGAGCTTCCTTTCACTGGCCAAAGGGAGTATTTGGCTACAAGAGACTATTGTTTTGGCATGAATCCAGACAAGCAAAAGGATAAAAGTCCTATGAAAATACTATACAAAGCAGATAGAGCAAGGAATTAAGAGACTTTTTCAGAAGGTAGCACACCTATCTTAACCTCTCCAGCTAGCTCTGGAAGAACAGACTGAAGCCACCAAACTGACCCAGCACTACTTCTCCTGAGTTATACGTGAACAACAACAAGTCCTACCCTACCCTTAAAGAGCAGTAGAAAAGTTAAGCAGACAAGTGCTAACAGTGCCTTGCAGAAATGCCTTTGCTGATGTACGTTTATGAAACAGGCAGGAAATGTAGGGCCATGCTTGGGTAATAAAGTGATCTATAAAATCTCTCCCAAGGAAAATGGGTTAGTTCAGCTGCTAAGACTCTCCCACCACCACCCTCCATGGCTCACAAGCAGGGATGGACAGGAAGTAAGCTAGGACCCTGCCCCCAGGAACCATCCTCCTCATCCTTTCCTCTGTACAGTCTCAGCCTCTGCTCCAACAACTGTGGAAAAGTATCTACAGAAAAGCTGTTCAGAGAATGCCAAGTTATTGCCCTCTAGGAACTTTCAAATGTCTAATTCCCAATATGGACAAAGCTTGTAAGGAGCAGAAGTAACACAACAGGCCTGAAGTCAGGACAAACAAAGTCTGGACCCTGCTAGGTCCCTGAGATAAGTAAAAATCTCTGGGGCTTTTTATGTTTTAAAAAATCAAAGCTGAAAATAAATCATTCCACAAAACATATGATGTGCATTATACAAATTACACATTACTCAAAAAAAATCTGTTATTCCTCATTTCATATAAGGACTATGTAAACTGGACTCAATATAGATACAAGAATTTTATCTAAATGCACTGAAGAGTTTCTGATAATCAGATATGGCAGTACACTTAAAATTTGGCACATGGCTCTAGAAAGTTCCAGACCACGGGTTAAAAATGAAGTTAGAAAAACATGCACTCAGTCTATATTTTTTAAAAGGCAAAGAAATCATTTACTCAAAGTTTCCATTTTTGCCTCCACATTTTCAACTTTTTTGTCTCTCCTCAGAGATCTGACCAGCTAAATAACAATTTAGGATAACGTCTCAAAAGTTGCCAGTTAATCTGAGGCCTGTCCTTCAGACTATTACTTTCAAAATTTCCAAATCTGGTCAAGGTAAAAGGTAAATGATGATCTGTACTCAAGTGTTGAACTGATGGGTACTTTATAGAAGATGCTTTATAAATTTGTGAAGCCCACACTTCTTCTACAAGCACCTACACTTTGTACCTTCAAGGGAAATATCAACTACATAAGCCACAAGAACACTAGGGTGGCTTGAGATGCTCAGAGAGATGTGGAGTTAAATGCAAAGCAGATCTTCCCCTCCTAATAAACACTCAAGTCCAATTCCGTCACTACTCTGCTCAAAACTCTTTGGTGGTTCTCCCTCACATACACTATAAAACCACACGTACCATACCTTTTCGGATCCCTAACTGCTCTCAGGCTCATTTCTGCATCACCCCCACCCAGCTTTCTCCTCTAGCTAATCTATGTGATTTCCCTAACACCCGCTTTCAAACTTCCGACAAAAGTATGAACTCTCAGCTTTCCTACTATTATAAAACTCACACCCCAGAATGGTGCTGCAGATATTTTAAACAGAGCACCCACCAAGAGGCAAGCCTGTAGCCAAGCTTCACTCTCCCATTCCTGCTTCCATGCTCTTTCCTTCTCTACAGTGGGGAGCAGATTTATGCTGTCTATCTACAAGATATTTCCTCATGTTCAGAACATTTATAAATGAACAACTTAAATGATGAATAAAAACCAACCCCATCCCAGATAATCCTGAACCAAAAAGAAGGTTGAGCCAGAAAAGTGTTTCCAGTATGAATTTTACCGTGGCTGCTACACATTCAACAGTGGCAAAGGGAAACGGTTAAAATTGTTACCTCCTCAGGACAGGGTGCTGCATTTCATTCTAAATGCATTCTCAACTAAACCATTCTATATGATAACCATGAGTTCATTAAAAACAGTTACACCTTTTCTTAATATGCAATTTGGAAGACTACGGAAAGTTAAGAGTCAGGTAATAAACATACTCAGTGATAAGTTAATTCATTAATTTTAAAGATTTTACAGATATAGATAGAAACTTAAATGGTTAAAAGATAAGTCCAAGATTACAGAGCCAGTTAAATCACTTAAGCAATGCCAGGGAGGGTAAGATTTCAGAAATGTAGTTCTATATTCCTCCTAGATTAAGGATATAGTTCATGCTAAACAGCAAAAGAGTCTACAAACATGACATTTACTGAGAAAAGGATAAGCTAGGAAATGGTATAAATTTAACAAAAAATTAAAAGCAATACAGTCGCTTAGAATAAAGGTTTATTAAGCTTTACTTAATTGCTCTCTAATAAACTGAACACTTTAAGGAATAGATATTACTATTTGTAATTAATATTCCAATTTTTATAACAGTTTTTCCATAGAGACTGAAATGGCAATTTAATTAATTTAATATGAGAAATTCCAAATTAATGCATGTCAATTAATTTTTAAGCCAAGGTAAGATTTAATCTGACTTACACCTGAATGATTAAGAAAAATCGATTTAATCAAAACCAAATCTAGGCAGTTTTTCTACGCTGATAGCATTTCTAGACAGGGTTTCTTCTGTTGTGAGACAAAAGACATGGATTTCTAAGGGTAGTACCTATCAATAATGCTGAAAAGTTCTCTATTCCTTGAGATAATAGCTCCTACTACTTTCAGATGAAGCAAGCCCACTTTGTGGAATAAAGCTTCCTAGGCCCGTTGTAGGAGGGGGAGGAGTTGGAAGAGATGCTGGGAGTCAAGATATCCATTTTACTGTGTATGTGATATTCTCTTATTCACAGTACTTGATGTGGGGGGAAAGTCTAAGTATTTTCAGAAATGAATGCTTTTACTCTGCTAATTATGAATTTAAGTCTGATGCCATTAACCTAGGCAAAAAAAAATACATTTTCCTTTAGGATTGGAAAGAATTGTGCATATACTCCCTTTTTACTACCCTCCTTAATATCAAACGTTAAAAACATCTTGTAATATCCACTTTATTTACCAGCTGATTATTAGGGACAACGTGGGTAGGCTTAACCCATCATGACTGTCTCCTGTGCAGTTCAAGGATGGTGTGATGTCACCAGCAATGTAAGCTGCTGGGACATTAACCCAACCAGGAAAAAAAAGTGATCCTGGGCTTCCCTGGTGGCGCAGTGGTTGAGAGTCCGCCTGCCGATGCAGGGGACGTGGGTTCGTGCCCCGGTCCGGGAAGATCCCACATGCTGCGGAACGGCTGGGCCCGTGAGCCATGGCCGCTGAGCCTGAGCGTCCAGAGCCTGTGCTCCGCAACGGGAGAGGCCAAAACAGTGAGAGGCCCGCGTACCACAAAAAAAAAAAAGTGATCCTCATCTTGAACCTTTAACCTATGAATACTGCTATTTATAATAAATAAACCTCTAACATAAGGTGAACATATTAAGTTTTTCTAATTTCTAAGCCACACCTCTTAAAAAGTGAAAACTGCATGAACTGCTTTTTACTCCAAATACTAAACTAGCATTCAGCACGCTCAAAAAAAAAGCATGGTTAATATTCCAGTTAAGTGAATTATCCAGAAGAAGATTATCAAGGTAAAAGATGAAGACAAATGAAACTTTGCATGCAAAAATACCAAGTGTTTAGAGAAACCATCTATTCAAAAAAAACATACATTTTGGTAGTTTCTAAGTGCTAGGTCTTAGACTCACTGTCACAAATTACCTAGAAAGCATATTAAAAACAGATTCCTGCATCTCACCTCTGGACACTGATTGAGTAGGTCTGAAGTAGGTCCCAGAACCTGTACTTCTCACTCACTCTCCTTGTGATTTTGATACAACCAAGTTTGGGAATAACTGCTTTAGGATTTCACAGTGCCTGAGGGACTTTGCTTTACTCATTGCAGAAATACTGAATATTTGTCATTTATTCAACATACCATCCCTCTATTGCACAAAACCTACTGGGCTAATGCTACTAGGAAGCCCCAGGAGAAACTGCTAAATAAACCACCTTTCACAGCACTTGATTCACTGTTTTAATATTCCAATCTATAAAATGCATAAATGCTAGGTGGTCTGGAAGACATATGAGAAACCTGAACCCAAGGGTGCACAAACACTTGTACACTTGTACATAACGTATACATGAATTAATCTACTGCAGCTTTCTAACGGAAAGCATGGTGTCACAGCAAGAGTTTTAGTGTAGATATCAAAAGACAAGGATTTGAGTCACAGCTCTGTCTTCAACTGCCTGGTCTAAGCTAAACTCTATGACCACTACCTAGGTCTCAACTCTTTTACTGGGGGCAGAGGTTAGTGCTTAAGTCTAAATCATATATGGGTCCCTTCGACCCCAAAACTTCTGTGATTCCTCATGGGTAAAGAGAACAAAGAAGGGGGGAACCCAACACGAGTTAGAATCCAGGAAGGCAGCAGCTGAAGAAAGAACTTCACACAGGCTCTAAAAGATGAGATGATTGCTGTTAAACTGAGTGAGAGGGACTTCCCTGGTGGTGCAGTGGTTAAGAATCCGCCTACCAATGCAGGGGACACGGGTTCGAGCCCTGGCCCGGGAAGATTCCACATGCCACGGAGCAACTAAGCCCGTGCGCCACAACTACTGAGCCTGCACTCTAGAGCCTACGAGCCACAACCACTGAGCCCACGCACCACAACTACTGAAGCCTGCATGCCTAGAGCCCGTGCTCCGCAACGAGAAGCCACCGCAATGAGAAGCCCGCCAGCAACAAAGAGTAGCCCCCGCTCACCGCAACTAGCGAAAGCCCGTGCACAGCAACAAAGACCCAACGCAGCCAAAAATAAATAAATAAATTTATTTTTAAAAATAAATAAAAAATAAACTGAGTGAGAAAGAGTATGCCAGGAAGTGGGAGCTGTACGAGCATATATGCAGAGGCTGGGAATAAGATCCACTTGCAAGCAAAAAGCCAGTCTGACTACCACAGAGAACAGTAATAACACTGGGTCACTCCAAAGTTAAGCCAAATGATATGGTAAAGAGTAGGGGAAAATATGAGAGAATTTTGAGTGAGAAGCAATATGAGGAAAGTGGTGTTTTTTGACGGCCACAACCAGGACGGACTGGAGAAAGGAAAAAGAGACTAATTTACAGAATAGGGACCGGAAAGGCTTAAATACAACTTCCAAAGGGTACTTAGAGCAGTGAACACTAGGAAAAACCTGGCTCAGATGTTGTATAAGAACACAAGACACATCTAACTGAAAATAAGGGGGAAAAAAACACACATAGAAAGAACAAATAGACAAAAATGGTGCTAGGTAGTTTTGGAAAATGGTCTGCTTTGCCTCAGAGAAATGTGGGCCAAATTGAGGACACCAGCTGTTATCTGGTATCTTTGCAGGAACTGAATGGGGGTGGGGAAAGAAGTAGCCTGCTGCTTACCCACCACCTCCACCCCCATCTCAGAAAATCCAAAGAAAAGTAGCAGATGCCACATGTGGTATAAAAGCCACAAGGCATTACTGTCCTTTCTTCCACGTATTCTGCCTGAGCAGCTGGGCCCTGAAGAGAAGGCCGGGTGATGGACAGTGAGGAAGCAGCTGTCACCAATGGTCTCTGTGCAGGCCATGGGTATTTCTTCTATGGAGACCTGTTTCCCCTGCATTTCTACCTTCTCGTGGACCTTACTGCAAAAGAACCGATTTAGAGCAAAAGAGCTGACTCAGTAGAATGAAATGAGGGTGATACTTCTGGAATGGAGAAAAGGGTATGTCAATCCAACCATCTATTCCATTTTCTTCTTAACCACAACTCAAGACCTCAAAACTACGATAAATTAGCAGCAATCCTGAAGTTAGTTTAAGTTGGGAGCCTCACAAAAATCTGCTGTAGGATACAGCATTCCCAAAACAATCTGACGGTAACTGGACATTGGATGTCTTCTTTTTAAGGACACTTGATCATTACACTTAACAGTACTATTAAAAGGTTAATCTCTGTGACACAAACAGAGAGCGTGCAAAGAAGTGTGGACAATTAGAAAAAATCATCCAGATTGAAAAAACAAGGTCAAAATAAACAAGTGTTTGCAATCTTAGAATGGATTAGAAATCTAATAATCAGACGTTTTGTACGTAGGACATTTTCTTGACCAAGAAACATGCAGAATCTCGGACATCTTACATCCAAGTATATTTGGGGGCCACTGAATACAGTTTCCTTTAGATGAGACAGTGGTGGGAGGCATTTTCCCTCTGGGCCAAAAAATACAAAGAACAAGATGTCAAAACTACCCAGGGCTAGTGAATTACCTTAACTGACAACTCTGAGAGAAGCAACTTTTTTTTTTTTTTTCTTTTTTTGCGGTACGCGGGCCTCTCACTGTTGTGGCCTCTCCCGTCGCGGAACACAGGCTCTGGACACGCAGGCTCAGCGGCCATGGCTCACGGGCCCAGCCGCTCCACGGCATGTGGGATCTTCCCAGACCGGGGCAGGAACCCATGTCCCCTGCATCGGCAGGCGGACTCCCAACCACTGCGCCACCAGGGAAGCCCTGAGAGAAGCAACTTTTAAGCACAAAGATGACACTGCATTTCCAGATACCTGAGAAAATGAGCAGAAATCTTCTAGACACGTCTCTAAGCAAGATGGATACCACAGTCAGCTGTGACTAACTTCCCCTTACCACTCCAGGCGATGGTCTGAGCTGAGTTCTTAAATCAAGGGTGGAAAATAGGTTCCAACTTGAGTCAATTGACAGAGGTTGTCTGGAACACTATTTTGAAAAAAATACTTGGGAGCCTCATCCAGACTCAGTGAGAAAGACTGATGCACTGGGCAGGAGAGGGAAAACTGATGGCACGTGAACTAAGCTTCTGCCAGAGGCAACGTCCCTTTCATATTCTAAAGGAAAAGAAATCTACACAGCAAACTGGATTAACTTCTTATCCAGAGAGAATTTACATCAGAATTTCAAAAATTAAAAAAAGCAGGAAAAACATCCATAAAATTATTTACCATTTGTCTTGAAAAGAAAACTGTAACAGAAAAAATAACCTGTGTGGCATGTACACTCTTCTAGTCAGTCTCCTTAAAGTAAACTGAATCTGCCAGAACAGAGTCAAGCTACAGCCCAAGGACATGTTTTTCTATGACCCAAGAACTAAGAATGATTTTTACATTTTTTAATGATTGGGACAAAATTAAAAGACTATTTTGTGACACATGAAGATTACATGAAATTCAAGTTTCAGTGCCCATAAATATAGTTTTATAGGATCACAGCCACATCTATTTGTTCATATGGAGGCTATATCTTCTTTCAAGCTATGAGGGCAAAATTGAGAAGTTGTGACACAGACTGCACGGCCGGCAAAGCCTAACATATTTACTACCTGGCCCTTCACAGAACAAGAACGCCAACCCCTGTGCTAGAAGAAATGGTATAAGGTTTCTTCAAGTTATAGGCAAGTAATTCTCTATCAAAGAAGGAAATTTAATTCAGTAAGTTTCATAAAGTACTTATCTGAGAAAGTTGCTGCTCTGTCCCTTTGTTAACACGTAAGTAATTACATGTAGTACTCATGAATAAAGTTTCCCTCATCATGCAACAAACAAAAAAATTCTGCTATGCCTCCCAGAGAAGTGTCCATATGGGCACAAAATGAATAAAGGAAAGAACTGCAAGTGGACCTTAATTCTTTTAACCTCTGTTCTGCAAGCAGATATTAAAAAAAAAAAAAAACCATAAACTTACTTTTATTGTTTTGGTTTGAAGTCTCAATCCATTCAAGGTGTTGATAGCTTTCTCTGCATCCTTAGGGTCAATGTAGTTCACAAAGCCATATCCCAAGCTCTGCCCTAATGAAAGGGAATGGGAAAAAGGCATACGTTAGCTCTACACCACTGATGACAGACATCCACTTTCATTCTGGCATATGGTCTTGTCATTAATGCCAGCACATTCTCTCAATAGAAAAAAAAAGTCTACATTAATTCTTCTAGAAATATACATGTGGCCTTTTTTCATCTCCTGTCTATTACAGTTGCAAGTTTAAACATCAGTTAGAACTCAGCAAGCTGTGCTGTTTAAAAAACACACATACCCAAAGTGTTCCATCATACATGTCCTGCCTGAGCCAGAGCGCCCAGCAGCAAGGCAACATTCAGCTTCGGAAACTGTGGGTGCAAGTCTCCGCTGAGCTGCTGTGTGGGCTTCATGGGCACGACTTTTTCAGCTTCAGTTTCCTTACCCATAAAATTGGAAAGCAAAAAGCATCAACCAAGAATCTGTCAGTGTTCTGTACACATTACCCTGACAAATTTACAGCCTTTACCAAGTACAATTATTTCAGATTCTAAAACGGTGGAGAATCGTGAGTATGTGTGTGTGTACATGTAATATATGTGTGTATATGCATAAGTACATTAATTTTAGAGGAGCTTATTCAAATAAACTGAATCCAATTTTCTAAAAGGGGTCTGAAGACCTAGCTAAGGAATACAGGGAAATATGAACACAAAGATTTACACTTGAGGACATCCAAGCCCATGAGAACATGTGGAAAAGAAAGAAAAGCATAAACAAAGATAAAAAACAGAATAATTCTGGAGTAAGAGTTGCTTCCAAATGAGTCTATTGTTGCTTTTATCCATCATCTGAGCCCTCTCGCCTCTGGCTCACTGATGTGTCCCGACTCTATAGGAAGTAACAAGAGATCGGAATCAATGGAACGCACAGACAAGTAAAGCCAATCCTAAAGGTCTCCATTTTTCAACTAAGGGCAAGTTTCTCAGTTTGAAAAGGCGAGAAACACTATACGGGTGGTGACAAAAATGGACATTAAAAAGATTTAGTCTACTAAAAGTCAAACCAAACCAATTGAGGGTTTCCTGGAAGATTCCCAGTAAAGGTCCAAATACTTCTTATTAATTACCATTTTTGGATCAATTTCATAGCAAAAAAAAAAGGGGATTTTTTTTTTCTTTTAAGCAGCACCTTAGGTCCAAGTGGTTATGAATACAGATATTTGGAATAGGCTAACCAGAGTGGTCAATGTGGTTCTTTATAAGTATACAAAAAGAGAGAGAGAGAGAGAAGGCTAAACACAATGCCTAATAACCATGAAAACTTGGGATTATATTTTGGGGACCACAATAATTTTGAGGGGATAATCATTGCTAGCTTATACCCTTTTATCAAATTATATTTTTTTCTGTTTTTAAAAAAGGGGGTTAGGAGAGAGCTAAAACTAATTCAGTTCTTTTTTTTTTCTCACACTACTCATATAGATTGTGTTTTACTCGAGGCTCTGTTTTTTAAAAGTTGCATGTGAAACCATTGCATTTTTAAGCATTCAGTTTTTTCCTAATTTGACATTTATCATGTGTCTATTGCATGCACAGTGCCCTCTTATGAAATGTGCTGCAGTTCTGTTGTCACTGAACAGGATTCAAATAGGCTGAACATTAAAAAATCTGCTCAAAGAAGCTGTTTATGATGAAAAGAATACAGGCTTTGGAGATAAACACACAAAAGTTCTAATCCTGGCTCTGCTGTTTACCAGCTGTGTGACTTTGAAGAAACTACTTAACCTCTCTGAGTCATTAACTTCCTTATTTCTAGAATGAGGATAATTCCTACCCAGTGAGGTTGCTAAGGCAGTGATGAGAACATTCACTATTGACGGAGGTAGACCACTCCAGTCAAAAAATAAAGTGAGGAAAAATAACATATATCTACTACATGTTAAGGAGTTTACATGTATTCATTTAAAATTAAACCAGAAAGATGCTACCAATATAACAGGGGAAGGAAAGGCAAAGTGAACACTGGGTGGTTTTGTCACACTGCTATTCTATAACAAAATTAATCAAATTATCAATTGTACTAGCATTGAGTCCATTTCTCCTACCTACCCTCTCCACCACACTCACACCTGTATTTTGGCAGCTTCTAATCAAAGTCCTTTCTTAATCTTGGCACACACTGGAATCATCTACAGAGCTTAAAAAACAAGAACAAAAACAAAAACTAATGCCTGAGTCCCTTTCCCCAAGTTTTTCTTTTTTAATTGGTCTATTATGAAGCATTGATACCAGGTTTTTTAAAGCCTGGTGACTCTAACATATGCAGCCAAGACTGAGAATCACAGTTTTAATAGTGAGAGATACTCTGAGGCTGCAAATAAGGCTTCTGGGAGCTCTTAGAGGGGCCAGATGCTGATGGTCTGGGCACGCGAAGTGACGCTGCAAGAAGACTGCCTTTTTTACAGATGCATTTTCAAAAAACCAGTAGATGTCTTTCTTCTAAAATCTTCAAGTTATCCATCACTTCAGAGAAACAGTTTACTGCCTACCGAGGTCACTCTCTAGCAGAGCAGTGCCTGCTGGAGTTGGGTCACTGGGTAAAGTAAAAAATCCTAACCTGCTTAGCTGTCTCTTGCCCTGTCCTCTGAGCTCTTACTCCTAGCACATTGTAGGCACTCAAGAAGTTTGCTAAATGCACGAATGAGAAGCGCAGTGGTGTTATTAATTTAACCAAAGGTATTATCATCAATGTCACCATCAGATGGTCTAGCCATTGAATGAATGGGTCTTTGACCTGACCCCCTCAAGCAGCCATGGCTAGTTTTAATGAGGAGTCAACCAAATTTCAACTGTTGGAAATTGAGTGAAATCAATATTTATGCCCAGATGAGCTCTCTGCCACGAAGTTTCTAATTTGCTTAGTGGTAGTATTAGGAAGAGCAACACCTGCCAATTAGTATTTAAGGTAAGCAAAATGTTATTACTACCCTAAGTAAAATAATATGAAAGGAGATATTTGCTGCTAAACGGCTGCATTCCCAAATCCACTGTAGTAGATGCATTAACATGTTGGCATTGGAACTACAAGGGAGTTAGTAACTTCACAGATTTTCATTTTAAAGTGAGTTAATCAAGTCAGCAAATATGTGTTGGATGCTTAAAATACACAGAGGCATCACAAATGATATAAAGATAGGCAAGACTCTCCCCATTCTCATCTTTAAGCTGTGTGGTGTTCTAGTGTTTAATTTTAGCCTCACACTGATCTTGTGAGATACTCATATTCTTCCCTGTAAGGAAGAAATGGTATCTGAAGCTAGGCAAGGTCAATCAGCTTCCTTAAAGGAAAAAACAGGCAGAAAGTAGTGGTCAGGACTTGAATCCAAGACTCTGAAATGCTATGTTCTTCTCCCCTCAATTCACAACTAGTTTATACCTGAACCTGGGTCACCTTCAGTATGCCTGAAATATAATGTAACCACACATTTTCTAACAGAGCTCTACCACAAAAACTTGTTTTGAGACAGTTGCCTACTGTCTCAAATTCCAGTACTTCTTGTGCAAATATCAATTTCAGTATATATGAATTCCTACACTGTTATTCATTCCTATGACAATGTAAAGGCACCTTATTTATACAGTGCCTGTTTCAGGTTATTATAGAAGCAGTAGCAAGTCAAACATCAAGAAAAAATATTTAGCCTGGACCCACTTTTTCCCATTTTGTATGCATCAGCTAGTAACAGTCATAAACTACCAAGGAAGGCTTGGAAACCAAGCATCATTTAACCATATCCTCCTAATCTATTTTTCACGTCATTCTGAATTTAGAATGTGCATATTGACAATCTCAAAACCAAGAATCACTTCTTTAAAAAACCTATAAAGCTCTACATTTAAATTCCAAGTATAACAATTATGGAAACCAACATGATCAAAAGAAACTTCTGAACAAAATGACAAAGCTAAGGCTCACCCCAAAAAGCCTTCAAGACAAATAAATCCTGTCTTTAGAAGCCAAAAAATTCCTCTGGTAGCTGAACATCAAGAATAAGGTCAATGCCACTCATCCCCAGCTATCCTCACAAGTTACTCGTGGTCCCATGCTCTTAGGGATTTTGGAAGCATTAATCTAAGTCTTGGTCCTAATAGTCACAGCTGGGATTCTAAAACTTCACTATGGAGGAAGGTATCTCTACAGTCATAGGACTAAAACCTTCAAAAGCAGGTACTGAAAGCTCCAGCTCAATACCGCACTTCCACGCATGGTATTCTGTAGACAGTGTCTGTGTGGATGCCTTCTGTTTTGCACCCTTCTTTTTAATCTAAATATATGCCACAGAGAAGGATCACTTCTTCACAAGAGACAGAACAATTACTTATAAACTGTTCCTTGGCATAAGGAGAACAGTTATAAACAGGCTGCTTAGAGCCATGGTCAAGTGATCTAAAGCACAGAGCTGAAACACTCCAAGGCCTCTGAATGGGACTGAGGCACACTGAGAGCTGCGCGGGGGTCAGAGCAGGAATAGAATCTGTTTAGTGACAAAGTGCTAGTGGGAAACACAGTAAACTCCAAATTATCCCAAACGGTGCATAATTCAAAGCAGCAGCCGTTCCCTTGCCACCTACATTGCTTTTAATAGCATACTTTAATTACAAATTTAATTGCATATTTTAATTAAAAATACACAATCTTCTGGACCCATTTAATTCAAAGGTCATTTTATTTAGTCTTTCCTATTTCACATGATTATCAATGTCCTAAGTATCAAATTACCCCCTCAGGTTTAAAGGTAAAAGCAATAGATCACCACAATTCTTGATTACAAACCTGGTACATAAATTTAATTTCATCCAACCAATATTAAGTGAGACCCTTCTCAACATGGAATTGTGAAAAATAAAATTCTGTATTTAAAAGTCATCCTAGGGCTTCCCTGGTGGCGCAGTGGTTTAGAATCGGCCTGCCAATGTAGGGGACACGGGTTCAAGCCCTGGTCCAGGAAGATCCCACATGCCGCAGAACAACTAAGCCCGTGCACCACAACTACTGAGCCTGCGTTCTAGAGCCCGCGAGTCACAACTACTGAAGCCCACATGCCTAGAGCCTGTGCTCTGCAACAAGAGAAGCCACCGCAATGAGAAGCCCACGCACCACAGTGAAGAGTAGCCCCCGCTCGCAGCAACAAAGACCCAACGCAGCCAAAAATAGATAAAATAAATTTTAAAAAAAGTCATCCTACATATTTCTAACCAACATTCAGCATTCATTTGTTCAGTGATTATAGAAAATCTGCTCCTTGCTAATCCCTGAGGATAAGCAAAGAGACAAAAAATTCCTCTTCGTAAAACTTACATTCTGGTAGAAGGAAACAAAAGAACAAGCTCTACAGTATATATTACAAGAGACTAAGGGCTAAGGAGAAAAAAAGCAGAGAGAGGAGAGTTTGGAGTGCAGGGTCAGGGCTGCTGACCTAAATATAGTGGTGAGCGCAGGCCCCACCCTGAAGATAACATTTGATCCAACACTTCAAGGAAGTAGTTCATAGTATACTAGGGAAGCTGTGCAAGCAGATTCATTTCAGTGCAAGTTCTACCATAGGGGTATCACATCCCGTCTGTTCTACCAGCTAAATCTGCCCCCACCCCAAGCCCCAGCCCCGCAGCATTAGCACAGGTCCTCGTGTATTATTCTAATTTGGATTATTGCTACAATATCCTAACCCATCATCCCTTCCCTAGACTCCTGTTAACTCCAAAACCAGTCATTCTCAACTGTAATGTTGTCTGGGTTATCTTTCTAGAAGAAAATCCCAATCACACTCTGGTTTCCAAGGTCACCATCAGCTTCTTGCTTACTTCTACTACTCCTATACATACGTATACCCTGAAACGCATAATCAGTTCCCTGTGCCTGGAATACACATCTCCAACTGGCCAGCCCTGACAAATCCTTTAGGACTTTCTCTGAGACCATTTCCTGCCACAATTTGTCCCACTCCCAATGCTCACTGTTCAGTGCCCCTCCCTAGTCCTTCCACAGCCTTTATATTATATACCTTTATCTTAATACGTATGGGTATTGAGTCAATTTGGATGTCGCCTCCCTTAGACTGTTGAGCAAGGGCAAGCTGAGCATAGTTCCTGATATAAAAGACCTTAGCATAGATTATTAACATGCTCATTGAAACAATGAATGAACGAACAAGCTAATAAAAAAAGAATGAACAAACGAAGAAACAGCCATCTGCCTTCCAGGAACTTACGGTTTAGAAGAGAGATGCCCTTATAAACATGCTCCCCATGTCCCTACATCGTACCAGATGGTTACAGAACAAAAGGAGACAAGATGCTCAAATGTTACAGTATTCTGTCTTTATAAGGGAGTGATGTAAAGATACATTTTTTCAAACAGTTCATGTAAAATTTTTCATATGAAAATTTTCTACGAATACCATTTAAATAAAATCTCAATTTAAAAAAATAACGTCACCTAGAGTAATTTGATAGATTTACATAAATCTGTTTCACAAATCTGTAAGTATAAATTATGGGATGTCAGCATATAATTTTGTTGAAAGTGCTTTTTCACTAATATAATTAAGTCTGCCGAGACTATTCATGTACAAGTCAAATAAAATGCAGAGTGAATTCTGTAAAAACCTAGTAGTTGAATCAACAATAAAAGGTGACTATGCTGATTGATGTGTATCTATTATTTTATTTAAAGCAGTAGTAATGCTTTATGAAATAAAAAGGACAAAAGCAGCATGACTCTTTTCTAAATCCCCCAGTAAGAAGAAACAGGTCACTATGGTCCTCTCTGACAAGCAAGACTATTTGCAATCTGAGGTTTAATAATGTAACACTTAACAACAACAACAAAAAAGCAAATTGGGAAGATACACTGTTTCTAAACACAGTCCCTATATAAAACTGCATCCCTTAACAAAAAAAGCAAATAATTTGATCTAGGAAAACAAGTTTTCACTCCAAGGGGGGGCAATTTTTGTTTTTAAAGACAGACCCACTCCTTTCCCTCATTCTAACACCATTCTTCCCTCCTCCCCCAAACACAAAATGAAGTTGCAAATGTGTTGTGTTTCTTCAGATGGACTTTCTGTTCTTGGGCACTGGTTTTGTGTGTCTGTTCAGACAGGCTGTGCACTGCAGCTCTGGCACCACAACAACATGCACCAGACTTTACAAAGGAGCTTTCTCAACATCTCAGATCTGATGTGTAACAAAACCATGCGGGTACCACACATCAGGGGAAAGCTTTGAGAGAATCTTAGAAGAACAGAGGGATGTAATCTTCTCCAGTCTCTCCAAATTTTAATTCCTGACTTAGCCTGAGTCTCCTCAGATGCCAGATGCAGGAGGTCCTTCCCATTTAAATATTCAACTAACTCAGGTCATATTAAACAGGTCCTCCTCACCGCCCTCTGATGGGAAAGATCAAATTGTGAGGCAGAGAACTGGTGAGATCCTATTACTACAGACCAAGCCAGACTCCCTTGAAAGCTCGGAGCATTTTGACCAGCTTCCCAAAGGATATTACCAGGGATTATCACCAGGATGGAGAATTCAACCTAGACACTCACATAATACAGAAAACAGATGGCTCACCAGAAGACTCATCTTCTACCCAACTGCTAATAAAGCTGGCCTGAGACTAAAGAGCCCAATATTTTAAAATGGTTTTCAGGACTTTACAGATATATTCAGATAACATAGAAGAGTTTAAATCGTAACTTTTCTGCTGAAATCAAAGTTGTAAACAGTCATCACTTGGTAAATATTACCTAAGTAGCCTAATTCGAGAGGGAGCAGTTAATGACCTCAAGCACCAGAGCATTTTCCTACTGAGTTAATTTTAATGGCCATATCTGTCCTCCGATTATACAACTGGTAGAGCTCCATTTTCCTATAGCTCCAGTCCCAGTAATTATGAATCTGCTGGCAATGCAGCATGACCTTGCTTAAGTTGGCAAAACTGTGGGTTCTTAATACATCACCATTTCAGACATTAAGAACTCCCACACAATTCAGTCTTAGGCTTCTGAGAACAGCATATTAAATCCTCTAAATTCTCAAACAGTGCATATGGGTACTAAGATGTCTTGCATCGGAGACCAGGAAGAATAGAAAAAATGATCTTTATTTAAAGTGGGAAAATAAACTATTTCTTCTAGTACACCCATCTTAGGAGAAGACTTTAACTTGGACCAGGTTCTCTAGCTTGAGAAAAAGTATTCAAATATGATATTATAGCATCTCAACACCATTGTTAAAAACAAACAAACAAAAAACAACAAAAAACCAGTTCTCATTACTCTCTGATTTAGGTAGTTGCTCTAAAAGAAAACTCAGCAGGCCTACCTTCAAACACTGGAGCTATCCCCGTGGTGAAAGCAAAAGCCAGAAAACTGTTAGTTGGCCAGAAAGTCAGACCTTACCATTCAAAAAACGTTAGGATATTAACATACCCTGAGCTAGGGCAAAATCAACTCTCAGTTAAAGATCTGAGTCTGCTACAATAGTCTCACTTCTTTGTTTCTTATAATTAACTCTATACAGATTTCCCCTGCCACACACACACAAAATGGGGCTTGTGCGGAATTCCTTGGCAGTCCAGTGGTTAAGACTCTCTGCACTTTCACTGCCGAGAGCGCAGGTTCAATCCCTGGCTGGGGAACTAAGATCCCGCAAGCCGCAGGGCACGGCCAAAAATACCCAAAAAAACAAAAAGGGGCTTGTGTTACCTGCTTTATTTTGTGCTTACTTAAAAAGCAGTAGAGTTGTTCAAATAAATATCATTTGAGATGAGGGCCAGGGAACTATACTCCTCAAAATATTACTGTGGTAAAGAGGGAAACCAGTTAACAACTGCAGTAGTAAAAAGGGCATCTGCTGTTGCTTGCACTACCAGCTGGTGTCAATCTACACACACACGGAAATCCGTAAGCAGTCCATCAAAAAGCAGTACAGCTTCTTAATGTGCTTCTCTCTTTGTAAGAGATTTTTTAAATTTAGATATTGCAAGAAAAAAAATGTAAAGGCCCTAAACACTATAATTAGCCCAGTGCCCTTTCTGAGCTGTATAAGAGAGTTTTGCCAACCACTATGGTGTGGTGTTTTGTCCAGAAGAATGGGAAACATTAGTCAGACCATGCAAATCCCACCAGGTCCACATGATTTAAAAAAATTGTTACAGAGGGTAAGTTTTCTTCTTGAACACACAATGTTTTTTTTAAAAAAAGTCTCTCACTCGCCCCAAAGTTAAAGGTTCACCAGCCAAAACCTTCCAATAGGAAAAGCTCAGTAAGTCTGGGAGAGAAGTCTGTTCCCACTGCCCCATAAATGCTTTTTTCTAGCTTTCTGGAAGCGAACAGTACCACTACCTAATTATTGACTGCTATCAAACATCTTATGAGCCTTGTATTACCTACAGCCAACATATTTAATTCTCACAACAAAGCTCTCTGTAACCCATTTTACAGTAAAAACATGGAGGTCCTGAGATATTAACTAACTTGCTCAAAAGGCACAGAGGTAGCTGGTAAGTGGTAGTGTAGTTTTCGAAACCGTAATTGACTTATCCAAACTCGGTCTTTTCAGCATACATTTCACTGCCTTTGGCCAAGCTTGGGAATTATTTTGAGGCAGAGTCCTGTGCATCCAAAGTACACAACTTTTCAACCAGGATATTCATAATCTCCAAATACACCTGCATTGTTTTTCTTGTTCTTTGTCATGTAACTGATTGACTGGAACCTCACCATTCTTTCTCAATCCATCAAGACAGTATGTATTAAAAGAAAAAAACCACGAAAAGGTTTTTCGCCCCACAGGTACACAAACCACTTCAACCCTCAAAAACAAATCCATCACTACAAAACGCATAGATTAGAGATCTCCGCATTATAAAAATATTCATTTAAAACAGGACTTGCTTTACATACTCCTTTTCCAGAAACTCAGAAAGCAATTCTTATGGCTAAAGCCAAACGTGTTTGCTACTGCCAAAATCGTCTCCCACACAAGACACTTCCCTCATCAGCAGATTGCATTGAAATGCTTTCACACGCATAGCATGGCTTTCTAGCTGTAGAAAAGCAGGTGGGATCAGTACCACATGGTCTCTGCCCTCTAAGATCTTAGCTCAAAAATTTAAAGCAAGACAATAACCAAGAGAGATGCAGGCACTTACTGAAGACAGAACACCTATATTTAATCACTGGCGTTTCAAGCTTAACCAGGATGAACTTGAAGAGAAAGCTTTAGTTGGTTCAAACAGAGGAGGTGAAATTTAAGGAGATTCTTGTCAGAGAAACTGTGGAAACAGGCATATGGAGAAGAGCTAATTGGTGGAGAAGTACAGAGGAGTTTGTTAGACCAAAGGCATACTGAACAACAAGTAGTCTGTGCAGAGGTAAGAAGCAGACCCTCCATCTTGAGAACTCGGTCACCCCATGTAAAGGCTTGTAGTGGTCATACTGTAGGATGAACCAAGCAGGAAGTGACGATGAAACACATGAGAGAAACCTACGGAGGTTAACTTTGGCGGACTGAACAATCACTAAGGAGATACAGATCTAGCATCAAGGAGACTCCTGGGGAAGAAGCCGTGACAACCCAGAACTGGGATCTGACCCCAAATCCCTTTCAATAAAGTCCCCAGAGATCTCTAAAAAGACAAAAATGAGAGGATGAAAACTCATCATATCTTTCACAAGTCCCTACAAATCGCCCCAATCCTAAATCGCAAACTCCTCATCTGGACAAATCCCAGCCCAAACCTTCTATTCCTAATTCTCCTATTCCACAAAAACTTTTGTTCACATTACAGTTCTCTGAGCCCCTGCCAAATACACTCGTATCTGAAAATGAGCCTGATTAACTCAATCCAAGTGGCCTTTTCCCCCAAAACTGAACTTCCGGAACAAGTACTCTTTTCCTTCAGAGGGCCTTCCAGATTAAGGGCCAGGATTGGAATCGAAAGCAACCCCTCAAACCCCAGGAGGGTCTGTATTTCCTTGGCGCGATAATGTCTCACCTTCATAAGAGTAACAAGACACAAGGAACCTTAGGTTAATACCCTGACATGAATACAGAACCACCCACCTAATGACCTCTCAAATATTCATTCACTATGAATCTAACAGGGTGTAGATAACCTCCAGCCAACAAACAGCAGCACTCAAGATGACTGCCCCAGGGAAGGCTTATGATTTCTGAGATCTCTTTTACAAAGCTATAAAAACATATGTACCTGAATGCTCCCCAACTCCCAGTTAAGCTGCTATTATGAGTGAAAGTGTTAATAACCACCCTAAGTGGGCGCAAAGTGTTAACAAACCTCACTTTGACATTTTGTGTAGCAATCACGAAGTTATACACGACTTCCGAATTCACACACATATCTAAGTCCTTTACATATAATATGGTAATACCAAGTCAAAAAATAAAGATGGGGAGGGAGGAAGGCCAGGTCATTTAAGGAGGAGACACTGGAGAGCACTGTATCATCAAGAAAAGAAAGTTTCAAATAAAGTAAAAGCACATATTTCACCTTCTTATCTGCATCACTGATAAAGTATCCTCCATACAAGTGACAAGGCTTCCATCTGGGGACAACTCTCCACTTTAGTTCATTTTATTTTAAAAAGACAGACCAGAATGAAATTACTGATATTTTTAGCAACAACAAAGGAAGTAAAATTCCAGAGGAATCCATTGTCCCCAATCTACACAAAGATTTAGGTATAAATAACATACGATTTTCCTTCTCTCTGTACAGGACATTTTGTTTAGTCTATATTTAATAAAGAAAGGCAGTTACATTTCCAAGACGATGTGAGGAGCAGGGTTTTTTTTCCTCCCCCTCAATTTAAAATAGTCACACAAAAGCACTGATTTTTATACTTAGGAGAAATCCCCAAACAGACCAATTGTGTTTTGGCAGGTTAGGGTATAAATGCTGACTATAAAGGAAACCTATTTAAATACTGCAGATACAGCTTCAAGGACCTCAAAAAAGCCCTCTCTGAAGCAGTAAAGAGGAAAGAATCCCAATGGAACAAAATCTATAGAGGAAGCTGAGCAGGACACAGTAAAAGTGGTAAAGGCTGCAAGTCAGGTGGGAGCCATGGCTACCATTAAGCCAAAGAGGTGCCCTGACAAAAATAAATATCCGCCTTGTTTCTTGCTAAGAGACAGCTATGTTACAGCAAACCACTCTGAGACCCCAGTGCAATTTCTCCCCCAATTAACAGATGGCATCTAAACAGAAATACAAAAGGGGCTAGCTCTTGCGACTGCCACATTCATATCACACAGAAGCATCTCTTCCACAATCACCTAGTTTAAAAGTTGAAAGAATCAGGTCCTGTAATCCTCTAAATTAAAAATTCACAAAAACACAAGGACAAAAAAGCAAATGCTTAAAAGATTTGGCCTAGACAATCATTCAGCACACAAAGGTGATGCAGCACTGTCCACATCAGCATCACAGCAAAAGCACCATCACATGGAACTAGAGAGGTGTGTCTTTTACCACTGACTAAAAGTATATTAAAAATGAAATATTCAAATTATATAGTCCACAACTTAGTATACCTGACCACTGCTGCTAACTCCTGGATACATTAACCCTGTGAGACAGGAAAAACCTAAACACGAAAATAATCTTTTTAACTTATTACCATTTTATTGTCTCATATACCCACAAATCTACAAGCAGGGTGCAGGTAAAAAATTTTATTCAAGAAGAGCATCTCAACTAATTCAACTTAGGAACTTTTAAAATGTTTTCTTTCATCTGCTATTACTAAAGTTACTGGACTACTTGCTTATTCTCATATCTGAGGTTCACTCTTGGGGAAAGTGCTGTGTTTTCATGGCACCAGATTAGTATTAAGGACCCTCTGGATGTGGGAAAGCAACTTCTACAGACAGAGCTTCTAGGTTTTAGGGGCCATATTACGTAATTCTACAAACACATTTCAAGATTAGGGCAAAGACAGGTAACAGAAGAGCTCTCATTCATACTAATTCATCTTTCTGCCACCAAGCGTCCCTTAAAGAAAAGGGGTCAAGGAGTTTATGGCCTCCTGCTAAGTCTAAGACCTAGATCCATTAAATGATACCTCATCAGTGACAAAATCTACCTTGCTCTTGTCAAGTAAGTTTCACAAATAATTTCAGACCTGTGCATTCGAATCAGTCACATTAAAGAGCATCCTATTCAGGAGAATGCTATACAAAACACTAGGTATTTGACTACAAGTACATCACTCAAAGATTTCACTAAACACTAGTCTTTAGTTCATTCTAGTATGCAATAACCTTTAGTGTCGAGGAGTTTTCCTGTTTTGTTGCTGACAATTTCTTACTTGCTATTTTATAAAGCAACAGAACACTAAATAGTTATGTATTACGAACTAATCTCCTTTCTTTGGGGAAAAACTTGAAAACCTCATGTATGCTGCCAGATCACTTACTAGTTAAGTCCTATTCCCAAATATAATATAATGCTTATTCTACTTCTCTTAATAAACACTAACATTATTAAGGTATTCCATATATACCTAAATTACCAATCTTACTTTCCCCAAGGAAGAATATTTCCTAGCAAGAAACCACACATATATATACTCTGAATTGCATTTCGTTAACCCAAAAGCCTTCTATACTTTATTTGGGTTCTTGATGCTCTGCTCTTCCCTAAAAAACATACACCTAAAACTAAAGGAAGTAAAACTTGTATTATGGTTTAAAAAGTTTTATCATCTTACAGTTGTGACTTGTGTATGTGTAAAAACCTCAGACATCTCTGAGATTTAGTTAAGATTCAGATAAAGATTGACTGGTTCTAAACAGCATTCTTTTGAAGCAAGGAAGAGGGGCAAATTATTTTTCATAAGCCTCCAGAATATGAAAGATTACATTAAACATATAATTTAAAAATTCAATTAAGTATTCTATGCTACTTGGCCATCTTAATTATAGTCCTTCCACTCTTAAAACATGGGAATTAACCCATAATTTCTTCTCTTTCCTAGCAATTCAAGACTTCTGGTTGAATATCCAGAAAAAAAAAACCCTAAAGGTTAACCATAGTGATAACTATATTAGTTACCAAATTTCGTCAAATAATTGTCCTTGGTCAAATTTTAAATCTTACCATAAGATATAATTACTTCCCAATCTTGACTGCTGCCTAAGCCTTTGATTCCATCATTCCTTACAAAGCTAAGGTGTTTCTTCATTTTAATTTTCTATCACTTTCATCTAGGATAAAAAAAAAAAGGGAAGCAAAATTTCTATGGAAATTCAAATCAAGTGACCAGGAGCTGAGTGAGATTTTTACAATCTCCACAGGATTTTGTTTTCTGAATGCAGAATCTACAGCCTAATTAAGGTGTTATTCAAAGATTTTCTGTATCATTTCCTAAAACCTGGTAATATGTTGGCCAGGCCATCCTTCTTCCCACCTCCATGCTGTGTTTTTACTTAAAGCTACTTGAACAGAAATCCCATTCTAATCCTCTAAAGCTTACATAAATATCTTAACAGGTTGCATGGTAAGAACATAAAATTGATCGTATTTCAAACAAAGTTAAGATTCTGCATCAATGATTAGAAATAAAAATACTAAAAATAAAGATAAAACTAGAATTTAATCTTTTCGAAGAGAACTGAAGACTGTTCAAAAAAATGGATACTGATGATGTATACCACTGACTCCATGGAGCACAGAAAGTTAATGCCTCTAAGCATACCTATGTCCCCACATGGCTAGAAACCAAGGGGTTTTAATTAAATGATGACTAAGTAAGCAGAGGGAATAAACGAAGGTTAATCACAAGCAAACTTGTTTTTCTACAAGGTATATGCCTCTCATCAGCTGCTATAAACAGCAGGAGCCACCAAACATTACTGACCTCTGAAGATTAACCAGCTGAGTGACCACAGAGAATGCCATTACTACCGGTGATCTCACTCAAGGAGGAAAGCAGTGACCACAAAACATAATGAAATGGGGGAGAAGTCACAAGATGTTATTTAGGACAGAATATCAATTATCTTCATTGCACCTACGACTTTTGCATAATTGTATCAGAACTTCGGTTTCCTCCACCAATGACAATGTGAATCAAATATGAGTCAACTCTTTGAAAGATAGAGCCAAGTGACTTTATAAAATACACATACGTATATACCTCGCAAAACAGAGACAGACGTCTTTACCAATAGCTTTTGATTTCCTCAAAGCTAAAAGTCTCAGGGCAAGTAAGCGATCAGCTTGGGCAGTTCATCTACTATAGCTATGACAAATTTAACAGGTTCAAGGGAGGGAAAACTGTGACCCTACAGACACTGGGAAAATGGTCAGGATGTGAACCCTGGAGGGTTACTGGCAATAAAGAATACCATACAAAAAGGGGTAATTGTTTTGTTAGAAGTGAAAGATAGTCCTTAAACAACAACCCTCAGACTCCATCAGAGGTAAAAGCTGTTCCAAACAAACCAAAATAAAAATAAAAATCACAACACCTTTATCCCTACGAAGCAGTAATATGTCTGAGTATCTGATGACTCTAGACTGCAGCTTAACTTCTTCCACATCATAGGTGCTTTAGAGAATCTAGTTGAACACACATGGTATGTTAAAGAACTAAAAATTCAGGTTAGAATGATACAGGTGTGAAAGGTATCCAACTAACTGGAAATATGACCTGAGCCAAAAAAGGGCTCAATCTCCCATTTCGATTCAAATAACTTCCTAATGGAAAACTTTCTGGTCTAAACAAGATGTTATCTAGAAAGTGAGGCCTGGAACCTGCACCTTCTTTGACAGCCCTGTGTGGAAAGACAGTGAGTTCAAAACAGGGACTTCTAAGCAATTTCAAAAGTTACTTTCTTATGGATCAATGTGATGTCAACCAAAAAAAAAAAAAAAAATCAGTAAGCTTACTTTTGGGTGTGTAGAAAAGTAAACTCTGACACACAGAGACAGAAATGTGAATTAAGCAAGAATTGTTTCACTAGAGTTCTATATTATAAGTAACATAAACTGACTCTAGCTAACTAGCAAAAGGGAATTTATTGGAAGAGGCACAGAAATTTTCAGAATCAATAGGGGTTAGGAACCAGGCTCCAGTGGGCTAAGTAGTGAAAAGAACAGCCATCATCTCAGATCTAAAACACACAGTCTGATGAGATGGGTCACCATCACCATCTCATCCTTCCATCACTTCCTTGAGGTCTTGGGAGAAAATACTTAATTGATTTTGCTTGGGTCCCATACTGGCCCCTTGTCTATACTAAGGCAAGGACAGAGAGAACCTGTCTCTTGGCTTCTGGAACTATACTCCCACCAACTGTACAGCAGGAAAGAGAATACCTCAATATGGAATGGTCTTATGAAATCAGAGAGACAATCTTCTCTTGCATCCATGAAGGGTCTTACAAATTTCTCCATACAAACTGAAAAGAAATACCTCTCTTATTTCTGATCAAATAAAAGACTGCTTCAAAGATTGACCATAAAATGGAATAATCAACAAATCACTAGTGGACCAGACCATCCCCTGCATATAGAAAGCATTGCTTCTAACTCCTAGCTCAAAAACAAAAGAAAGTCACCAGTTTAGAACATTCTGCATCTCCCTCTGCAAACTATGACCAGTTCCCTCCACCTCTACCACACCTTAAAAATACGGTGCAAAAAATGTAAGAAATTACATTATCAGAGTATGTTGTGACTCAGGATCTCTTTAACAGATAGTCACTACCCTGAATCAAGTACCCAACACTGGCTGATATTCTCCAGCATGCCAAGATTCTTAGTTCGACAAAGGCTGCTAACCTGAGTCACTTTCACCACTAATACCGGTCAAGAACTTACAGCTCCAGAGGAACATCTTCCCTATCCCAATAAGAGGTCTTTGGTAGCTCGCCACAAAGAACGCAGCGCGGAGAAGTCTGCATGAAGCCTGAATTAAGACCTTAAACTATAAAAAGTATTAACTTTTTTTTATTATTTTATTAAAGCCTCCACCGGGGGAGCCTTTCTGCTAAGTCTCAACTCATGGAATTGCTCTTTAAGTTGTCAATAGCCAGCACTGAAAATAAATACAGTCACTAAGCGTGGAATGATGTTCCTGTAGCCAGCAGGCATCTGGAGATGCCAACAGAGAAGGCAGGAGGCGAAGATATAAGACCGAAAATTTTAAAGGAAGACTGCTCTACTCAGTAGCATAGAATCTGAAATAATGTAAAGGCAGAAACAGGCCACCACCTGCCTCTAAATTCAACCTACATCAGCATCTGTCTCCCAAAGTTGCTACAGGAAGATGCTTAAGGCTTTCTTTACTACAGTAATTGTTCCTGTGGTCTAAAAAGGAATGTCCCTGGCTGGGTTGTCTTTTTTTTTTTTTGGTTGGTTGGTTAATTGTTTTTTTGGTGGGTTTTTTTTTAGGGGAGGTGGGATTGGGTGGGGTGGGGTGGGTAGAAGGAGTGCTGGGGAAGGAAGAAAAATAGAAGGAAAAGCTAAAACTATAGAAGAGAATTTCTATTTTTCCCTCTTTGGCTCCTTCTACTGAGCAACAGCTTTCTGCCAAGATTTCCTTCAGGTTCTCAGTGGAGGAAAGGATGAAGTGAGATAAAGAGAAAGAAGTCTGGAGCCATCGCCCTGTGTCCCAGGACACCCCACAGGCAGTCATCCCTGGACGCTGTGACTCTCTGGGAGAAGAGGAAGTAGAAAAAAAGTGTGAAGGCAGAGAAAACTGCTGGAGAGCAAAGCTGCTTTAGTTCTTTTCTGAATCTACCGTGTGTGCCACCGCCTCTTCTTCCAGGTGGCCTGCCGTTATGCCATGGAGATTGCAGGCAACTTCCAAAAGAAGAAAACAAGCCTGAACCAGGCTGGACCACTGCAAAGGGGCGAGATGAAATCCCTGCAAGTAGTGAGCAATCTGATTAAATACTGCACAAATTCACTGTTTTACCTGGATATTCCTTTTATGGGAAACTGGCAAGAACTAAGTTTGAAAACAAAGAAATTATTTCAAAGGGAGGGGTTGATTCCTAAAGGCAAGTTGAAATGAAAGGAAATAAAATACACAGAAAAAGCCCATGGTCCAAAGAAAGAAATTTAGTATCTCCTGAAACTATTACTATATATACAATATATATGTTATAAATATTATATATATTATTTTTAAAGTATTTTAGAAGTAAATTATATATATGTGTGTGTGTGTGTGTATATATACATAAAAAAAATTTACTTTTAAAGTACTTTGGTAGGGCTTCCCTGGTGGCACAGTGGTTAAGAATCCGCCTGCCAATGCAGGGGACACGAGTTTGAGTACCGGTCCTGGAAGATCCCACATGCCGCGGAGCAACTGAGCCCATGTGGCACAACTACTGAGCCTGTGCTCTAGAGCCCACAAGCCACAACTACTGAGCTGCAACCACTGAAGCCCATGCACCCTAGAGCCCGTGCTCCGCAACAAGAGAAGCCACCGCAATGAGAAGGCTACGCACTGCAACGAAGAGTAGCTCCTGCTCGCCACAACTGGAGAGAGCCCGCACACAGCAACGAAGACCCAACAGAGCCAAAAATAAGTAAATAAAATAAATAAATTTATAAAAACTAAATAAATAAAGTACTTTGGTATAACAAATACTGTACAATTTCACTTTTTACTTATATGAGGTACCCAAAATAGGCAAATTCACAGAGATAAAAAGTACAATGGTGGTTGCCAATGGCTTGGGGGAAACAGGGTGGGGAGTTACTGTTTAATGGGTACAGAGTTTCTGTTTGGCATGATGAACTGGTTCTACAAATAGTGGTGATAGCTGCACAACACTGTAAATATACTTAATGCCATGGACCTATACACTTAAAATGGTTAAAATGGTAAACTTTATGTTATATATATATTTTACCACAATTAATTTTTTTTTAATTTGTCATGAATCAGTGTGATGTTATTTATGTGCCAGTAGCTTTAATTCTAGGAATGGTCATCTAACACACTATCCTGAATGCACACACAGCCCAGGAATAATTAACTAGCAAAACACAAGTAAGGACCAACCTCCAAAAGTGACTAGTTAACAAGACTATCTACTATCCATATCTAAATCAACAACCATTTCTCTGCTAATTAGTATAATGAATGTCAAAATGGGTTTTTGTTCCTTAAGCTACTTATTGTTAATTAGTGTAATGAGAGTTAGAAATGGGGTCTCATTGGTAAAATCAAAGGTATTCAAGATATGCAGATGTGCTAAAGTAGTTTACAAACACTACCCACCCCTGTATAAACAGGACACAAGAATCCAAGATGGCTTTAACTTGTATCCTTATGGATAGGACCCCTAAATATGAAATGGTCCTGGGTTCAGCCTTTGTTTAGAAGGATTTCCTTTTGCATATGCAAACAGAGGGCACAGATCCCCACCTCTGGAATGCTGTCAGCCTCAAGTGAACATTTCACAGAAGGTGTGTTCGAAGCGCCTATAAAAGAACAGAGAACTGGGACTTCATTAAGCTTGCAAAGTAACTATATCAGTCACTTAGGGCCAGCTTGCTAGATGTCTGTACATGTGGCAGAATTTGGTCTTGAGAAACAGCTAAGCCTCACTCCTCCCTCTTTGATGTTTACTTTCACCTACCCAAAATCACCTAAGAACTGTATACACTAAATTAAGTTCATTTGCAATATCTCACCACCACCACCCTCAAAAAAAGGCGGGAGGGACTCTAAAACTCTGCTGTCCAGCTCTAGAAACCAGAAAAGAATATTAGATGCCCTCCTTACATGATGGCTTTGTCCACATAATGTTGTTTTCCATAAACACTTAGAGAACTAAAATTTCAAAAAAAAATCAAGGAACCTAAGCTCACAAGATTCCACATTCTGATTTTTAATAGCTCATTAGGTCTGTTTTTAATGTTCCCAAATATGGAATTGGGGAATATAATGCAGTGAACAACCTTATCATGCCTTTTTGGAAAGGCTTCCAATTTCCAGCACTTACAAAAGGAAATGTATTGATAAAAAAACAGTAACAAATCAGTATTGACAATTCTGTATTTTAACCTGATTACAACAAGAATGAAGGGAATTTACCCCTGAAATAAAGGCCCAGAAATAACAAGAATATAAGGGTCTAAAAACAACCCTGGTTAAATATCTTGAGGTTAAATGTTAGATCCCAAATCATTCTGCTTGAAAAGGTAATATGCTGTCTGCACCATACATGTCAGAATCCCTAAGCACTATGCTTAAGAAGAACTAACTTTGCAGTTATGTTCACAAGAGAAAAGTCACAGAATTCTAGGGCTAGATACGATTTCAGATCATTTAGGAAAGTGCCTTTATTTTATAGAAATCAATTGATCTGACACACCATAACCAGCCTATTTAGATACATTTTAAAGTGGACTAAAAGCAACTATAATTCATTTTAGTGGTATGAAAAAAGCTCTCTGAGACAAGTATCAGGGTTAGGAAGAAGGATTCAGAACACAGTATCTTGGAGGCCAGTGTTAATGACCCAGTGACTCCTTAAGACTGGATTTAAAGCTCAAAACGTGAAGAAATAAAGTTGCTCCCTCAGGCTCCAGTGACCTTGAATACAATGAAATGATTCTGGCTTACCTGTTTACATGCAGATATGTCTCCTTTAAACCTTACTTTAAAGGGAGAATCTGACTTTCTCAGGATAAATCCCGAAGGTCAAACAGGTTGTGAAGAGTCAAGGGCATCACCACATCTACTCTACAAGGTAACATAACCAGATCTATTGCCTCAAATGAAAAAAATGCAAATTCTAGTTGAGTTGGAGTGGGGATTGGGGATGGATACAAGACTTGTGAGCCATATACACTCCCCCTTCAAAATCAAAGCATTATGTAGAAAACAGAGTTCCAACAAAAAGTACAATGATGAGAAAAGAACTCATTAAGAGCTAAAAATAAACTCTAATTCACAATATGCATAAGGATTTAACAAAAAAAGGAAAACAAGATGTAAAATTGCATCTGCTAAGTTAACCATGCCCTCATGGAAATCGCCACCCCCCCTTACACAAACTAGAATCTGTAAAATCTGTGATGACTGAATAAAGCAATGCTTTAAATGCTTTCAATGAATATTTCAACAGAAAGAAAACAAAGGGACAGCAATTTTTTTTCTAAGTCCTCTGATCTGCTAACACTACAGGAATACTGGGCTTCTTAATATCCACACACACACATCTCTATTTCTCTACTTGAAAACCTTACTTTATGAAATTAGAATATTTAGTACTGGTATTTACAATTTATATTAAAGGGGTATTAATCTTAAGGAAGAAGCTGTCAGTAACAGTGAAAACAAGCCTCAGTTAGTTTTCATCTATCTGATACCTCATGGCTCTATTTAACAACTTGTGGACCTTCCAGATCAATAACACTCCACTGGGGAAGCTTGGCTTAGAGTACGTCCATATTTTAAATCAAGCTAATTCATTCTGAATAACATTCACACAATACCACACAGAGCAATAACTCCATACTCCAGTGCTCTAGTTCAGAGAAGCTGGTGTAATATCATTAATCATCTTTCTGGGCTCACAAGTCCTGCCTTGTATTTCCTAGTCCCACTTTGTCCCACTCCTAGAAAATCAATTTTGTTCGTCAAATCACCTAGAACGCAAAGAACAGGAAATTAGCTTTGCAAACTTCCCACATCATGAGAAAATCTAAGAATTCTAAAACAACAGATTTATTTGGAGATTTTTTTCAAAAATCAGTTTACCCAAAGAAAAAAACATCTACAACTGTCTTCTAACCAAATGAATATTAACTGGTAAGAAGGGACTGGGGACACAGAGAGTACCCCAACATGCTAGGCACTTTATGGAAGAAACTCAAGTTGGGAGTCAAATAGCTCATATAAAGTAAGTGGCTAGGCTGGGATTTAAACTTAAGTGTAATGCGTTCTTTCTAGGCTAAAACCTCTAAAAGTAGTGCTCATGAGCCCACCTCCCTAGCAGGGGAGTTGAAGACAGCAGGCATTTTGTTTCAATGTTAATCCCAAGAACTTGATGCCAAGCTAAGCTAATAACATAATAACAACCCTAGTGTACATAGGGGTTTGGTAAATACTATTACCACCCCTGCATTCAAAGTCCATTTCACATGGAAAGATGGGAAGAAACGCTTATCAACACAGTTTAAACTGAATATTGCTTTCTTCTTCTTCTTCTTCTTCTTCTTCTTCTTCTTAAATGGTCAGACAGTCTCCTGGGCCGCAAGAGGTACAGATGGTTGTCTCCCCTCCTCCCACTCAGCCCCACCCAGAGGCTCTAGGCTTCAGGGAACCCTGTGCAACTTTTGCTCTTTGGATTCCAAAGAAATGAACTTCTTCAGCACAGGCACAGCACGCTAGAAGTGGATGACAGTCTGATCTGAAAGACAGGAAAGCCCTCCTGGTTCTTCTGGTTGAACACACTTACCCTGTACTCTGGCTCAGGGTAGGGCTGGGCCAGCCAAGGAAGGCTATGTCTAAGACCCTCTGGGATGGGCAGGGGTCCTCCAACAGGGAGGACAGCAGGTCTTAGACCGTGGCCTCTGCCATCACCCCTCAATTACCTACGGTGATGTATGATGTAAGAGACTACTGAGTAGTTAGATCACAAGAAATATAGTTTTAAATGAGGCTCCATTTCTTCACAATACTTGGAAGAGCTGCCAATGCTGCTTTACAGCTTGAAGTCTCTCAAAAAATGTATGACAGATACCATAACCAACAAAAGGGATATCCAATGGTGTCAAAAACTGACATTCTGATACTTTAAGAAGCAAAACCAGATACATTAAGAAGTAAAACATGCTAGGGAATTCCCTGGCAGTCCAGTGATTAGGACTTGATGCTTTCTCTGCCACGGCCCGGGTTCAATCACTGAGTCAGGGAACTAAGATCCTGCAAGCTGCGTGGCACGGCCAAAAAATAAGTAATTAATTAAATGTTAAAAAAAGAAGTAAATCATGCTAAATGAGTCACTGCATAGGCCTGACAGATCAAAAGACACTCACAGGTAAAATGACAGAAAATATTTTTTAAAGTTAGTGTTTTTAGCTGGAAAGGACACTCTGATGGTTTCCCCAGCTCTCAAAATTCAGTAGCAGCAGTGGACTTGAAAGTCAAGTAACTTAGAACAAGCTCAAAAGAAGGTGGCAAATTCTGAAGCACAGCTTTAGTTTCAACGATCAACTATTCTGTTCAAGTAATACTTAAAAGGAAATGTTCCAATAGGTGCAAAAGAAAAACACTTTGCTCTACTCATAATTTAGAAAGTTAAGAAAGCAAAGGCTGGTGCTAAGGTAGTGTAACAGATAAGGCAGTAAAATAGAGTAAAATCCACCAAAAGAAAAGCAGATTGATAAATCAATTGCATACCTGAGAAACAGAATTTTAGCATTCTATAGATTTTAAAAAGAAGAAGGATTCCTGGATCAGAATTTGTTCTTTACGTTCTTCCATTTAGTTCATCTTTTTCTCATCTACATTTTTCCATCATTATGATGACAGCCACTAAGTAATAAATTGAAAATGGTTTCTATTCTATACCACCTGATGTATAGATATATGTATGTATGTATACTTTTTCTGATGTAAAAGTAAACAAAAACTAGAAGAAACACTGTGGAAAGGTCTGGAATAGCAAAGAGCACACACGCATTCATATCTTGCTAAATTTCAAGGGGTGAATCCTTACAAAAGAACTTCAACTGTATTCTGTTTTCTATGAATTTGCATACATTAACAAAGTTTATGTTTTGTATCAAACTAATAACGCAGTAAGGCCAAGGGCACTAAAACACTATGTTCCTCATCTATTGGCAAAACGTCCCAGTGACAACAAGGGCCAAGAAAGCACAGAGTCAAAACTCCTAAACTTCATTTAACCAACAGGTTCAACCTCATTTTCACAGTAAATAGTCTTCAAAAGCTGCTGGAGAACTGTGCAACCTGCTCTTGAAAGTTACAATACTTTTCTTCATTTCCTTCTAGTGGAATAAAACAAATTAATACAAAGATCACCATCAAGAAATCAGAGAAACAAAAATCCAGATGATTTACAAATTAATCAGGAACGGTTCTCTTTCAAACTTTTCCATATCCTCACAATAGATGTTTTTCTTCTCAGAAACTAGTCATTTAAGGTTTCATTACCACAGGCTATCAGAAGAAGAAACTCTTCTAAGTCTGCTGAGAGTTAAACTTATTTCATGGTGAAGAGAGTCAGAATATGCCTTGCCACCCCTCAAATATGCCAGTTATAAGCATAAGGAATATTTTGAGTTAAAGGCAATTAAGAATCAACAGATGCAGGAAGAGTACTTTTCTCTGCCCTACTCTTTTCTGCCTAAAAGCAGGTTATAAATTTCCCTTATGAAGGTGTTCCCCTTTCCTATACCAGGAAGAGGAGAGCAACTCTTACCACTGGGGATGGAGAGTCAGCACCAAGATGAATCTGCATAGATAAACCTTGCTAAAATAGCTCTCATCTTCCATTAGCTCCCCCTATATATTTTCTTGGTCACTCCCCTACAATTTACCCACCCTCAGAACCCAAACCCCCTTTGCTTTGTTAAAATGGTATATAAGCCTCAGAGTCTAACAACTTCTTTGCTTCACTTTTTTTCTGTGAACTCCAATGCATGTGAAATATTACTAAAAACTGTGTTGCCTCTTCTCCTGTTAATCCCTTTTTCCCCCAGTTTCACTGAGATACAATGGACATATAACATTGTATAACCTATCTTTTGTTAGGTTCAATAATTGGGGGCTTGCAAATTAAACTAAGAGGTTGGAGGAAAGTTTTTCCTCCCTGACGATGATTTTTTAAAAAAAAAGAAAAAAAAAAAGTACTTGGTTTCTTAAATCTTATAAATTTCTAATTTCATCATCCTGAAATCCTTCATCTACATTAATCAAGACTGACACTTTGAAAATTGTTCTATAAGACACCCAAGTTAGGTCTGAGTGGAGAAAAATAAACCTGAAAGAATAAATTTTAAAGTTTTTCCCTGAAACTTTATAAAAACCAGTAACATCAAGTAGTAACATCAAATTTTTGAAATGACTGATTAGTCATGATGTTTGGAAAAAACAAGAGTACATGGAAAAATAATGTGGTTTAAAGATATATTGATAAATAGACAAATAGTTTCTTCAATACCACAAAAAAGTAAATTTCATCACATATTATATAAATTTCATTTTATACAAATTTAGCCACTAATATCTAAAGACAGCCATATTCAAATGTATATTCCACAGTTAATACACTAGGCATCACGGCATTTACCCTGTGCTGCCAAGTTATCTTGTTTTATGAATACCTGGGCATACACCCAGCCTTTCTGCCAAATTTCTAATTAAATAGCACCCAGAGTCAGCAAAATGAGGTATTTATTAAGCTACCACCACCCACCTACCCACCCACCCAACCGCCCAGATCTTTTCAAGTACCTGTCTGCAAGAATCAGAATTCTTAATCTCTTGATACTATGGATACCTACAACTAACAGCTGACCTTCAGACTGTAACTGATGCACACAACCACATTTTCAAATTAGTGTTCATCACAGCCTTGGGCTCACTGTGATTGACTGACTTCATCACAGTAAATAAATGCTATTAAATTTGAAGGTATGCATTAGACTTATAACCACTTATCTGTTTCAATCCTGAGGAGCTAAGAGTATATTTGTTAAAAAGAGGAGGGGAAAATATCGTGTCATCAAAATGAAGTTTGAAAATCACATTATCCTCATAAAATAAACCAGCATTAAAACTAACTTTGAAGTTCTCAGGAAGCAACAGGGACATAAGTTAAGAACCCTCACATTTTATATGAGATTTTTAGCCCATGGGCCCTCAGGAAGATTTTTACCCCATCCAAGGCACTGCGTGTCCACAGATAATCTACATCTGCAAAGCCCCTCCCCTCCTCTGGGCCCCTGTAATTTGTATTTTTATATGTTTGTTTTGGCCTTTGTTTTTCCATTTTGTCTGAAAGCTTCTAATTGGCAGCTTATGGGGTCAGCATAGGGCGCACCTCAAGCAATTCCTAGGCTAAGAATGAAGCTATCACATCAAAACTAAAAAGAGCAACACTCATTACCTGAGGTCTTCAACTATAATTCTCTTATCTCCTCTTTTTGAAGGAAAACTAACAGCTACAGAACAAGCTATCCTGGAGTCGTGAAAACTAATTACACACTTACAGACACATATGTGCATACGCACATACCTACATACGCACACACTCTTTTAAGGACAGGTCAGGCATTTAGTAAAGACACAGCCCAGTGACTTTTACATTCAACGTTTCTAGTCCTGACCCCCAGGAGATCAAAAGCTGGGGAGGGAACAGCATCTGAAACTTAGTTTGCCATACAATTAGGCACTGCAGTTACACCCACCTGTCCCACCCACCTCCAGCCAGAATTCAGATAAACCTGGAAATCCCTGGTTCTATCTCCCTGCAAAATATTCAGGAAAAGAAGTCAATAACTCCCAGGTAATTGGCACATTCCAGGCCCTACCTACAGAGACTGATTCCATAGGTAGATCTGGGCAGGGCCCAGGAACTTGCATTTCTGACAGTCATCCCAAGCGATTCCAATGCAGGTACTCTACTGACCATAAAGACTATGATTCCCCAAACTGCTCACTTGCCCATCAAATTACCTAGGGAGCTTTCCTGACAACAGATTCCCAGGGCCTCTGAAATCTTTATTATTTTTTTTTTTTAAGAAGATGTTGGGGGTAGGAGTTTATTAATTTATTTATGTTTTTATTTTTGTTGTGTTGGGTCTTCGTTTCTGTGCTAGGGCTTTCTCTAGTTGTGGCAAGTGGGGGCCACTCTTCATTGCGGTGTGTGGGCCTCTCACTATCGTGGCCTCTCTCGTTGCGGAGCACAGGCTCCAGATGCGCAGGCTCAGTAGTTGTGGCTCACGGGCCCAGTTGCTCTGCGGCATGTGGGATCCTCCCAGACCAGGGCTCGAACCCGAGTCCCCTGCATTAGCAGGCAGATTCTCAACCACTGCGCCACCAGGGAAGCCCTGAAATCTTTATTATTTAAAACTCCCTCAGGTAAGGATGTGCAGCCAGACTTGGGAACCACAGGGCTAGACTATCTGAATTGACAACCATAGATTTAAAGTTTCTAGAGAAGCATGGATGCTCTCATTAGTTTTATGTATCCCTCACTCCTTGACCCTCAAAAATCTTCCACTCTCCTCCTGTGGGAGACTCACCACTCACCAGAAGATGCCCCTTCGTGACCCCTGTACAAGTTATACGTCTCACTAGAAATTCATCAGCTGGTCCTGTGCTTAGCTTTTAAAGAGTGAGTTCTGGCCCTCCAACAAAGGCAAGGAGGAAACATGCTAGGGAAGAATGAGAAAACCAGAATTAGGGTCCCCGCTCTGCCATTTAATAGATGTGTAGTCTTGGACTCAACATGTCAACAAAGCTGGGCCTCTCCTCACCTGTCAGCGAGGGAGTTGGCTAAGGTCACCTCAAGGGTTTTTCTGACTCTCAACGCTCTATTATTCATTCCCTGCTTCATAAAATCCATTTCACTCCTGCAGCATCACCAGGTGTCAAGGACTCTGAAGTGCATTTGAGAACTCAAAGGGACAGACCGACATCAGCTAAGCTGTACAAACAGCATTAGCTTCTCATAATTAATGCCTATAGATAGGAAACAGGGTGAAGCATAAAGCTGGCATAAGCCCAAAGCGAGCCTGATGAACAACATAATAAATAGAATTTCGACTAGAGAGAAGATAATTGTATCTGAAACTGAACACATTTCTTAATGTATTTCCCTAATCCTCATTCTACCAAAATAGTGACATTAATTTGCTAACAATGACACAATCTAAAAATGATATACTCTCTTTTAGGACTTAGGAAAGAGGTACATACTTTCCTAACTAGGTATTTTGTGCCTGAAACACAGTTTCTTAGTTTTAGCACTATGTAAGTAAGGAAAGACTTAAGAAAAGTGAAAAGGAGGGATTTAAATTTTCTTCCCACTGAGTGATCCCAGTCTTCTTACAACCCAATCAATTAATGCTCCCGCTCCTACAAAATCAGATACCAGGAACTGCCCTGGTAGCTCCCCAGGAGGTAGAATAAGTTGGATAATTAGAGAGGGACTGAGAAACTGCCCTCACCCTAAAAACATATACTGAAAAACTGCTCAAGATGACTAATGCTAAATGCCACAGGGCAGGGTCCAAATCCCCAGATTCTTTCAAAACCTTTTTAGAGATATGTTAATAGTAGCTTCTTCAGAAGACATGCCCACTTTGCCAGGTGCAACAATTCAAAAGCCAGTTTTAGAAATCTACGTACTAGACTATTTTGTTCAATACAAGTACTTACTAAGAAACTCAGAATAACAACAAAAAAAAATCTAAGGTAATTTTATGTTTGAAGCTAAACAATTCAGACCCGTCTAAATACTGATTTAACACATACCAAGAATAAGACATTAGTGGGCCAAATCAAAACAGGGTTACTAGAAGAGGTCCTTAGTATTCCGATGTGCCTACTCAACTTTTTAATTTATAGTTCATTATCATGGATGTTCATTTTATGAAACATGCTCATATTTTATTGACGTGAACAGGTTTTATGGAAGAATTACAGATTTTCTGATAACCAGTTAACAAATGACTTCCAAAGCAACACGTTCGATGGAAATCTAGTGTCAAGGAGGTATTTCCACACACCCCCCGCCATGAGTTCTGTGATTAAATAAGACTGGAGAACTGTAAATCAAACTGGTTTCTTTACTGCAGGATTTTAATATAGTTTTTATTATGTTAATGATCTGCAATATGGTTCTTAAAAACTACAGAGTACAGATTTTTCTCAAACTTGTCTGCCAGTGCAACAGTTATTTTGAGGAATATTTATGACTAAATCATGGAACTACGCTTAGAAAAAACATCTTTTGACCTTGGTGCTCACTGTTCATTTTCTTGGGTACTCAGCTTATGAGAGATTTTAAACAGAAATTTCACTATGGTGGAAACCTCCATTATCCAGCTCTCCCTGAAAAGGCAATGGGGTGAGGGAGTGAAAGAAATGGACAACAAATGTTAACACACTTTGCCAGTATCTAAGTATCTAACCAGGTACTCTTTCAGATTACCCATGCGCTGTGGTTCTATTACTACCATCCTCCACGTAAAGCCAGAGAAGCAAAGGGTCTGAAGATACAGAAGTCAAATTTATCCAATTTTGCCACAAAATAGTTCTAGTAAAAGGTTTACAGAAGAGTAAGATAATTCAAGACTGACCAGAGGTAAGAGATGAAAATCTGTGCAATGTTTCCTGTGGAAAATGCCTAATACAAAGGATGTATGATTGGTTTACTGTTTTCATCTACCATAACAAAAAATGTGACCTTTACGCCTAGTTCAAGCAACATTTTTTTAAATAATAAGAATAACTACTAAGCAATCAAACCAGAAACCTCATCATTTATGTCAAAACCTTCAAACCATTTATCACATTTATGTCGAAGAGACTGCAAAATTCACATATAAAAGGATGCTGTTTTGCTAAAAACATAAAATAAAATTCAGTACCAGGACAGACACATGTAATAAAAAGCCTTTGTTCTCTACTTTTCCCAACTTTTCAAAAACTGTTTCTTTAACAAATTTCACGTATAAATTTTACATGTGCTGCTCACACTGATTTTGGAAAAAGAAATGGAAAAGTCTCATCCATTCAAATATCAATATTCAAAAACAAAAAAGAAACCTTCCTGATAATCATGGTGAACGTCTAAGTAACATAATTAGTTACAATATAATTATGTATGGATTGATGACAACCAGGTTTTACTTAGTTTTTACTTGGTTTACTTGATTTTAATGAATAAATTCTCTCTGTGAACCTCAATCTGTATCTCAAGTAAATACGACTATGAGGCCAAGCCCAGGTGACAGCTCTAAGTCACCCTGGAGACAATAAGCCCTGCTGTCTTGATAAAAGAACAGCTAAAGGTACCGTCTCAGAAAAAGTCAGAATTCGCCTCAGAAATTAGCTAGGGGCTCCTTCCTCTGCCTTCTACCTCATTTTACCAAGGGAAACCTAAAGTTCAAGCCAAGGGTTGACGTGACCAACATCATACGACCAGTCAAAGTTCAGACTCCTTGTCCAACTCCTCAAACTGCCTTTAAGTATCCTTTCCTCATTTCAAATATTTAGCTTAATATTTTGGTTATAAGCCATTTAATACACACCATCACTCAAATTTAACAGTAACATGAAAAAGCTAGAGTCTGTCTACACTTCATTCGTTTTCAGTGTTTAAAAACAACTCCCGGGCTTCCCTGGTGGCGCGGTGGTTGAGAGTCCACCTGCCGATGCTGGGGACACGGGTTCGTGCCCCGGTCCGGGAAGATCCCACATGCCGTGGAGTGGCTGGGCCCGTGAGCCATGGCCGCTGAGCCTGCGCGTCCGGAGCCTGTGCTCCGCAACGGGAGAGGCCACAACAGTGAGAGGCCCGCGTACCGCAAAAAAAAAAAAAAAAAAAAAAAACAACTCCCGCAGGAAGCATTAACCCTTCTCTGCCAAGAACACTCTCCTTAATTAGGTTTTGCCTTATTCTAAAAATTTAGTCAAATCTTACAAAACACTAAGGAGATTTTCCACTACCCAATATTCAAAATATACCATCATTAAAGGCTAAATACTCATCTTTTCATTCTTATCTTTATAAGAGGAGCACTCATACACCACTTTTTCCAGAAGCTAAGATCTTACCAAACTCAAATTGTATCAGTACAAATATTTACGTACTGACAATGTCAATATTACCATTTACTTGGCCATACAAATGGAGGACTATAGAGACTTAAGAGAAAGGACATTTTAAGAGGTTTTTTTCCTCTCCTAAAACAATTCTCCTTGTATTTCATGGTTGAAATGCTAAATCATGTAAGCTCAAAGCTCTCAAAACTAAAGGTTAACATGATACTTGCTGCTCCAGACACACACACACCTTTAAAGCATTTTTCAAAGATGTTATTGTATAGTTCAGATTATAAAAAAGTCTAGTTATTATATTATTTGATGCTTTAAAAGGAAAACTTAAAACTCTCTAAAACTAAGTTTCATACTGTTGATGTAGCCAGAAACAGAGAGAAAATCTAGATGTGTAAAACTCGAGCACTGAATCATTTACAAGCAGTAAACTTATTTTCCCATACCTTAAAACACAATCCTTTACACGTGAGGAACCTTACATAAAACTGCATACCTGTTATCTTGTCCCTTACAAGCTTACAGGACTCTATCTCACCGATGCTCCCAAAAAGACTCTTTAGTTCCTCCTGTGTCATGTTCTGAGGAAGATAGTTGACTATTAAGTTGGTCTTGCTGTCCTCTGTGTTCCCGGAGTCCACTGGTGACGAGCAGTTGTTGTTTATGGTGGTCGGACCGTTGGCTGTGTTATTGCAAGTTGGCCCATTAGACAGTTGTGTTTCCATGGCAGCAATTACCTGCTAAAAACAGAAGATAAGAAATGTCAGAATTCATATTTCACAAACTATTAGAGATTCCATCGAAGAATTTAAACACTTGTCACTAAACACAAGTCGTTCAGCTGAAATTACAACAAAGCTTCAAAAAGTGCGACACCTATGCAATTCTTACTTCACATTAAGCTATTCGATTTAAGATCACAACTGTACTTTTCACATACATATTCCATACATGCACATAAGCACAATTTAAATCTTTAACATTCTCTAGAACCGCATTCTGGGTCTACTCACATACCCTTACTCACCTGCTATGTGTCCACAGACTTGCGGAAATTTAGTACCAAAGAGCATAGAATTAAACCCTGACTAAAAATACCAGAAAATAAAAGTGCTTAACATGCTGCCAAAAACAAGCCCCCAAAAATGGTCTACCTAACTTTGCAGAGATATTCAGTTAGCCTAAAAGTTCAAATATTCTAAAACTGACACATCCATTAACTTAAAATCAAGAAGCAAGAGTACTTTAAAAAAATATAAATTTGTCAACATGTACTGTTTTGGTTACATATTGAAAATATTTTTAATTGACAATATCTTATACCTCTATCGTTGGTAAGAAATAAGAAAATAGCAAATGTTATATGTTAGGGCGTCAAAAGGGTTTGTAGGATAACTTGGGGAATAATAAACTGAGTACTTAGTGTACCTTGTAGAATCTAACAAGCCATTCTTGTCAACCTTGGCAGCTAAAGATCACCAACAAGATAGCTGACCTACAGCGTCAAAATAAAATCCCCAAACAATTCAAAATGGTATTTTGCCTTGACTCTGACTTTAAAGGAAAAAGTTAAAAATCCCTATCCAGTCCACCAAACAACAATGTAAATATATCAACTTTTGCAAACAGACGAGCCCAAGGAATTTTCATTTGAGCATGTAAGCCTGTTGAAAATGCAAGTGATAAGGTATCTATAAACTCCAGATACAGAATAAATAGCAGAGTTGGGGGAAATGGCCTCAAACTGTTCAGGCTACTCTAAAAATCACTTAGTAAGCAAATTTGGATCTAGTTTCCTAAAAACCAATCCTATGCTCTTTGAGCAACAGAGCTACAAACCACAGCCCCAAATTCTCTAAAACCATCCTCCAATAGCTATCTACTTTGGACAGCCAAGCTTGTAGGGGAATCCAAAAAAAATCAAAGCATCACTGAAAGGATTATCCTTCATACTTCATCCATCTCTCAGCTCCACAAAGAAGTACTTCTCAAAATTGACAATTTTGAATAGATGGGATGCTAGTTTTAGGGAAGTTTTAACATATAAAAGGCAAAGAATATGAGGTAAAATAAAAAAGCAAAGTAGAGGCAAAGACTGTTACAAGAAAAGAGAAAAAAAGTCTTTTAAAAAGCATATTGCCTAAGAAAAATAAAAGGGCACAACCGTGGATAAGCAATAGGAAGAAATCTCTACTGCCAAGAGATATTTATAAAAGAAGCCAGCATAGGACAGATTGAGACTGGTCAGACTGGACAAGAATCAGTGTTATCAGGATAAAAAACAGGAGACAAAAATCCAGGCTATCTATGAAATACCAAACCACCTATAACCCTTCCATAATTTCATCTCCTTTTCAAAGAAATGGGTTGTTTACTCTGCAAACTCAAGCTACCTCTCTTGAGCAAGTATTTTCAGAGAATACTTTGGGGGCGGGGGGGAAAGGAAAATAAAGGAACCTCTGGAAATCTGTATTTTAAAAAAACCCGAAACAATTCAAGATATGCATTTTATTATAATTAACAAATTTATCTGACACTGAGAAAGGAGGTTTCAGATTTCCTAATAAACCATAACTGTTTCACTTTATAGAATATTAGCCATGGGTCACTCTTTCCACAGCAAAATGCTTGTGGGATTAACCTCTGCCCAGCAGTTAGGAAAACAATGAGCTACAAGATGAGTGGCCAAGGCCAATTAAAACAAATCACTATTCAAACCTTAGGGTATATGTGGAGACTATATGAGACCCAAATAAGAGATTCGGACTAAAGCTCACTGGGATGGCATTTGAAATATATAAGCGTTCATTGACAGAAATTAGCAGGATTTAGCAAGGACAACAAACACTCCTCACTTAATTGCACATTTATTTCCATGTTCAGGTGGCAAGAATGAGCTCCTAAGCCAACATTCAAGTGAACAGCTGCAGTAGGCTGTGTGCGCTGAAAATTACAGCATCTCTCAGCTATAGGACCATCTGCTCAGAATAAAATGATACTAATGTGCTATATTTTACAAATAATGCATATTCCATTGATAGGCTCAACACAACTGTTCACAGAATGCAAACTCTTTCAACAGTTACTGGGCAAATAATTTTCAGCCAGATTTACAATTTCGACATTTTTTTTAAGCATCAGGAATTATAAATAACTTCAAAATTTAGTAACCAAAAAAATACATAGTAAACAGAATGTAAAGAATTACGGTAACTTAGTATTCAGACCATACCAAAACTTTTTTTTTTTTAAAAAAAAGCTTGTCACTCTTTTGAGGCTGTACTAAATCCTAAATAAGATAATAAAAAGTTACATACAAAAGCAGGTTCTGATGCTACATGTACCACTAAAATTGCAATGTGCTTTACATCCTAATGATGGCCATACCACAATAGGTTAAATGTAAGAATAATTAGTACGCCAAATGAAAAGTTCAAGTGTTTGGTATGGCCTCAGCACTCCTGCAACATGCTAAAAAAAAGTAGCCTACAGAATTTAAGAAAAATCCCACAGACCCCGGTCCAAGGCTCTGCTGCCCACGAACCACTTCTAAGCAGAGAAGCCACATCACACAGTCTGACTGCCATGTTAGTTTGGAGTTGCCGTCTGCAATATGGACACAAAAAGTACCGTATGTTAGATGAGCAAGATAATGCAACAAATCAGTTTGTACAAAATTTACAGTGATTGTATTGATATTCCCAGCACGTCCATGCAGTGTGGCTTAATTGAATTTGAGGCAATTCCAATCTAATCTTTCCAAATTCATTTTAACATGTAGTTTTCTTGCACAAATTAAGCATTTTTAATTAAGAGCCTGATTTTAAAACAGTATTAACTAGTTACCTTGGCATCTATCCTAAAGAACTACCTTAAACCACATCTTAAAAAAATTTTTTTTAAATAATAAAATGAAGCAAAACGCTGCATGCTGTCCTATCTCTTAAGGATGTGGGAGAAGGGAGGAAATGTGAATGAAATTATATTTAGAGTGAGAAAAGGCAGTCATTAGTGAATGCTTTGCATAAAAGCACTCTTTCCCCAAAATATCAGAAGGGCATTAAGAGAAGCTATATTTGCCCACACTGTCACATTATACTATAAATAAATGATCCTTAATCCTGGGACTTAAAATTAAAAGTGAATCAAAACCCTGTGAGATTTTTCTGCCACTATAGTCAAAGGATCTCTAACAGTTTTGCTGAGAATTGTTCACATATACTAAGAGGCAGTAAACCAGCATCTTTCAATTGAAATAATTGGACCAATAAATAGGATCATTTGAAGCAATGTTTATATAGGATGTCAGCTTTGTCCCTGAACGAAATCAAGTGAACATTTTTTAATATGTAAATTGTAAACCCAGCACAATTTGAAATGAGTGTTGCTATGAGGCCTCCAATATAGTTAATGGGCCATTTACCACTTATTACAACTTGCCCAAATACTAAACAGAGCCACAATACTGGCACAAAAGCCAAGGTTTACATTTTAGCCATATATGCAGATGCTTTAAATGGTCAACATAATATTCAGAAAAACTCGGTCTATGAAAATAAATGAGTAACAAAGGAGGGCTGAAAATGTCTTTTATGTGCATATTTATGATTATAAAAATTTCATCCTTAGAGTTAAACCTGGCTGTACGTTATTTACTCTTGAGGCAAGTGCGATGAAATTTGTAACATGTGACAACAGATTCCATTTTCTGGCATCTATCTAAAGGGTTTAACATACACTTTACGGGATGCCATGAAAATGTTTTACTCTTCTTCCCTTCTCCCACTGTTACCAGGGAATTCAGTCTGATTCTATGTCCTTTATTTAAAAAAAAAAAAAAAAAAAGAACACACAGTTGAACTGAACCTGTGAAAAAATAAAGTGCTTTCATAGCCATCAAGTATTTTGACAAGAACCTAATTGTGGTTAGACTACATGGGTAGAACAGTTAGGAGGACCACACCTAACAGGTTAAACCAAGCTTAAATTTATGTCCTCCATACCCTCAGGAGTTAATACCTAAACATTCTTCACTACATAAAACCATAGATTCGAATTTAATCGCCTCATCCCTTCCATTCCACAGGAAGCGGACGCTAATGAGCTAATCTATTGACACCCCTCTTTCTGAAAGCCCCAGGGATGCGAACAATCACTTTATTGCACCAACTAGCTAGGAAGGGTGTGTATGGAAAATGATTCTACTGCACTTTTACATTTCAAGCACCCCAGACAGTTTCTCTGCTTGAGGCAGACACATACCTTTATGGGAAGTTATAAATAAGTTGCTCACATGGCCCTTACCTTTATGCTGGCCAACAATTCAGTTACTAAAAATGTAAAGCTACTTCCCCTTCGCTTAAGGACAGGCAATTCTGCTCTACTCAATCTACCACAGACAACCAGGCTGTGCACTATTTATAGATTCTACTGGCTCTGAAACTCTTTGGAAGGAAAATAAAAGGCCATATTCCAGCAACAAAGAACCATTAATTTTAAAGCTTAAAAAAAAAAGTCTCAATGTATGTTCGCCTCTTAATTTAGACATCAATTGTGTCAACTGAGACTAACTCTTGTTATTCTCCATGAAATAATTTATGAAAAGACACTTGAGCACGGATCAGTCTAGAATATTCTAAACTTTCCCTGGGTTCCGAGAGATAATGATGAGTTGTTAGTTTGGTGGGAGCATGGATTTTGAAGGGAGTGGAGGACAGGCGAGGAAGTGGCCTTTATGTTTCACTCATAGCTTACTTCCAAATTTCTATAAAGACTTTTTAAATGGAATTTTTTTTCCTTTTTTACTTAAATGGCCCTCTATGTACTTTCATATATTAAGTTTCTTACAATAATGGATTTTAGGAAACCAATGCTACTGCTTGACTGCTTATAGCTGGGACTAACAGTTTCCTGGTCACATGAAGAGAAAAAGAAAAGTCTCTATTTTCCAAACTTCCTAATAAAAAATTCTGAAAACTAAAGTAATCAGCTTCTTTCCTATTTTCAAACCTCCTTCAGACAGCCACCAAACAAGACAGATGGCTAATCAAAAACATACTAAATATAGTCTGAGAATTCTCATTAAGTACACTGTCTGCAAGGGGAAAAAAAGGTTTCCAAGACCTAGAATCCACCTGATTCAGGGATCAGATCTCTGGTTTAAAGTCACAGCAGGACTGCTGAAAGGGTCACTGCACATACCCTGGTGAGGCCTGCCTATCTGCACCAGCCTGTCTGTCCACTGTGACGTATACCATCCTGATCTGGGCCCTCATCTCTTACCTGGACCACCAAATTACAGCCTCCCAAAAGGTCTCTCCATCATCCTAATCCCCACTTTACACTCTTCCCAGGTAGATTTTCCTCAACTCTCAACAGCTCTCTGCTGCCTATCAAATAAAGTACAAACTACTTATATTATTAAGAGTATAAGCATCTGAGGTCCTCTACAACTGCTTTTACCAGCCCACTTATTCAAGCATCTGAAAATCTGAACTGCTCCTTGTCCTTCATGCAATCACAGTGCACTGAAAACCATACATTCTTCTGGCTTTGCTCATGCAGTTCCAGCTGCCTGGAAGGCCCTCAGTCACACCTATCCCACTTCCATTTCAGGGGTTTGTACAGACTAAGCATTCAAAAACAGATGTAAGGACAAGAGTAGTTCCTTTTTTAAAAAACTGGAGCTTGAAAGGGCAATCACCTTTCTAAATAACATGCAAACTTGGTAGCTTGTTCTTCTATCTCACTTCAAGTACTTCAAACCATCGATAATTAGGAAAGCATATTTTCATTTTTTGGCACACTCCATCAGCCACCCTCACCCACTGAAATCCAAATTCTTGTTCAATGGCACGAAAAAGGAAACTATCTTTTGACTGATCAGTTGTGGATTGTTACTTCAAGAGCCCATTATGACCATATGCCCACGACAAAAAAGTCGGAAGCCAAGACAAATCCAAAAACATGGTAACCCTCTGTCCAGCAGGGTTATGGAGCTGTGGCATCTGGAATCTGGGTCTAACTTCAAGAAAACAGCAGAAGTACAGGTAAATGTGAAAAAATTAAATTTTAACTCAAAGGTATTTAAAAACATCGTAATTAAGCTGTGGATCTCAAATGGTTTTAATTTGATAGAAACTAGAAAATGTAATAAGCAAACACAAAAGGTAACATCTCTAAAAAGAATCATAGCTAGGGGAAAGGGCAAGCGTCTCTCACACTCAAAAGGTCTGGCCTGGATAAAGTGACCTTGGTCTGGATACTTATTTACAGCTAGAGGGTTCTCAATGCCTTGAGCAACACAGAACCAGGGCAGAATCAGTATAGTGCAAAGCCTTCCCTCAGATGACATCAAACCTCTCTAAAGGCCAAGTCACAAGATGAAAGGAAGCAATTTGTCTTAAAGTTTAAGAGCAGAACCCACTAAGATAAAGACAGCAGCCTTGGCCAAAAGGCATCTTCCTTTGAGGAACTCAAGGCAAGTAGCTAAAGCTCTCGAAATACTCAGTGAAGTGAGTAATGAGAGCTCACAAATGAGAGCTGGGTAAGCAGCAGGTGGGGTCATCTGTCTAGCAGACACCATTCCTACAGAATGTTTTATCTTTCCCATTCAAATCACTAAAGTGGCATTTTCAGGATACAATTTGGCTTTACTGAATTAAAACAACAGAAGAGTCAACCAAGCACTCATGGGGCAGACATGTCAGCTCTAAGAATAAGCCATTAGTTTGTTTTCTTTAAGCCTCTTCACTTTGCTTTGTCATTCCTAAAGTAATAAACATTTGTGGCTTTAAACTTCAAGAGAGCTCCTCAATCCTGGAATCCCTGTCAACTCCCCATCCTACCCCCCCATACCATTTTAGCTTCCTCACCAGCTCCAAGGATTCCTCAGCCTTGTCAAGCTCAGATTTTTGGCCTTGGGGCTAACAAGGGTCCAAGAGCTGCCAGAGACACTGCACCAAACAGCTGCAGAAGTCACAGGGAGAATGTTCTCTGGCAGTGAATGTTAACATTTCTCTGTCTCTTAGCCCTTTATGGCTCCTACAGGCAAACTGCACAGTCTTTCTGACGCCAGTCTTTCTGAGGTTTTGTAGTTCTAGAGCTGGCAGAATTAAAAGCTTTGCAGTTAGAGAGTAAAGCAAGTGAGTTTAGGGGGTCGGTCCCAAGTCCCTTCCTTCATTCTAGGTCCGTATCTGGCTTCTATGCTGGGCAACAGGAAAACAAAGATCCAGTGAAGAAGACTGGCTTAATCTTCACACTCAGTTCACTCATCCATTCATCCACCAAACATCTGTTCACAACTCCCATGAACTAAGGACTGTCCTAGGTACTTGAGATACAGCAATGAAGAAATACCCTGGAGTGTACATCTGCAATAGGTGTACACATGTATAAAACAGTGCATTAGCTAGAAATAAGTGTGCTTTGGAATAAAAGAAAATGTAGAGCAGAGTAAGAGTGCTGAAAATGTGGAGATGGAGGATGGATACTTTCCAGTATTAAACAGCAGATCTCACTGAGAAGGTGAGCTTTCGGCCAAGATTTAAAGGACAGTTAAGCCAGCCCTTGTGGTAGGCAGAATAACGGCTCACCTTAGATGCCCACATCCTAAACTCTGAAATCTTTGAACATGTTACGTTACATGACAAGGGAATTAAGATACAGATGGAATTAAGCTTGCTCATCAGATGACCTTGAGATGGGAAGATTATCCTGGATTATCCAGGTGGGCTCAGTGTAATCAGAAGAGTCCACATGAATGGAAGAGGGAGGCTGGAGAGTCAGTGTCAGAGTGGTACAACCTGAAAAAGACTCAACCCACAGTCACCAGCTTTGAAGATGGAAGGGAGCCATCAACCAAAGAATGTGGGCAGCCTCCTGAAGCTGAAAAAGGCAAGGAAACAGATTCTCCCCTAGCATCTCCAGATGGAATGCAGCCCTGCCAATACCCTGATGACAGCCCAGGAGACCCACATCAGGGGACTCTGCCCTTCAGAACTGTAAGATAATAAATCTGTGTTTTTTTAAGCACCAAGTGTTCATGGTTATTTGTTACAGATTTAAAAGTAAATAAATACATCCCCATAGGGATATCTAGAAGAGAAGCACTCCAGGCAGAGACCAGCTAGGGTGAAGCTAGGAGGAGGCCAGAGGGAGATGAGTCTAAGAGGTATAAGGCCAGACCACATAGGATCTTGGAGGTGCAGGGGAGGAAAAAGTTTTCTTCAACACCCTTAGGGTTCTGGCTGGGTCTGCAAATTAAACTGACAAAGACAAACTAACAGGAGAAAAGCATACAAATTTTATCGAATTTGTGCATGTATATGGGAATCTTCACAAGAGAATGAAGATCCAAAGAAGCGATCTGAGCAGAAAGTTTATATACCTTTTAGATAAATAAACAATAAAGTTGTGAAGAATTGACAAGACAAAGGGGTTTGGGCTGGGGGTCGTAAGTGATAAGGATTAAACTAAAAAGATATGGGTTAGTTTAATAAGGTTTGCTCATATACAGATTTCCAGGTCCCAAATCCCTGTATGGGTGATAGGAATGTTTTCCTTCCTCCTGGTACAGGGAGGGTACCTTCCACACGGGAATTTTATTACCTGTTTCAGGGAAGAAGAGAGAGAGAGACGGTCAGAATAACCTTTCTGCTTCTGCAGTTTTCTCAAACTTCTTCAGCTTAAGATAGTCAATACGCCAAGGTACCGTACTTTGGGGTAGTGTGTCCTAAACCCCATCAGAGGTCACCATAAAAAGAAAGGAAACCACAGAAAGGTTTTGAGCAAAAACAGTAGCACGTGGCTATTGTGAAAATAAACTGGATATGGATTGTGTGGAAGAACTAAGCAACTGTGGAAACAAGATCAATCAAGAAATAATTGCAGTAACCAAGATGTAGAATGACAGTGACCCCGATCAGGGTGAGAAGTGGACTTAGGCAGGAGGAAACATATTACTTACTATAGTACTTACTATAATTACATCAGTAAACTATTTAAATTCATTATCAAGAAACTGGTTTAGATTCTAACTGTTCACATTCAAACAAACCAATTCATTTATTACTTTCTGGGCACTAGGAATACATGACGATTAAGAAAGGGATTAAACTTCTATAGAAAGTTGTGTCTTATTTTGGGGGTGGGGGGATCTCCTTAAGAAAACCCAACATATGAAAATCTGAGTTTATAATATTAAATCAAGAGTTATCCACTTTATCTATGGATTCTTTAAAGAATTAAGCAAGTGATTCATTTAATAGAAAATGCAAAATTTTTAAAAACTCAGAATAACTTAAAAGATGAAACTACTTACTAAGAGTATAGCATGTCAGAAATTGGCTTTGTAACCTACGACAGCCCCTTAAAGCTGTCAGAATTCAAAATAAAAAGAAATCTCAAAGTTCACCCCAATAGGTGAAAGACAAAGTAGATGAAGATAACGAGAATAAGTTACATTTTTGTGAAATGTAATTAAACTTTAAAATCCATATTCTTCAACAGGGTCATTTATACACCTCCACCATAGTCAAGGTTAAGCCAGGGGTTAACTCAATCTTGGTTATAGGCTAGAATACACTACCATCTAGTGATGAATCATTCCAACCTCAGTGGGCATTATTAATTTCCATGCCATTATTCGGCTGTAGAACCTAAAATAGGTTATGAGCATAATAAGAATAAAATCAACTACTCCCACAGTTTTGTAGCAGAGTTCTTGTTTGGTATAGGCAGATAAATTTGAATTGCTAAATTAAGACAGTTAAAATAGTAATCAACATAGAAATTGGATTAACTTCACATTCTTCTACAAAAGTCACAGCTAACAGGAACCCCCTCAGGGTAGTACAAATTGTGAAAGGCTGATTGGAAATCCTCAAATTAATCCCACTAGTTGAGTGTTTTCATTAGGTAGGTTAAAAACATAGCTCCTCTGTAGGATACAGACAGTAGAATACTGTCATATTTGAGCTCCAAAACAGCAAGTATGCCTAGTCTTAAAGGGAGTATAAAAGACAAGGAAGGTTTATGGTCACGAATATTGTTTTTTTTTTAACTCAGAAGTGTTATAAAGGGCCACAATACTCCATCTGGCCACTAAGGTTATTTTACTCTTAACTGTCATCACACAGAAAACTAAAAACTGTAGTTAGTGTTTAACCCCAAGTAGCTTATACCAAAATAAAGTGAACAAAATAAAATGTCAACAGAAGAAGGCATATTTCCTTAATAATGCTGAGGGGCTGGCTACAAATATTTCTACTGAACTTCAAAGAAACTGAAATTAAGAGACGCTACCCTAGCACATATAAAATCTTGTAGTTCATTAATGCATTGTGGAGCATAGAACAAGGGGCTCTCCCCCATCCACGGTAGGACTGTGAGAGTGTAAACCTTGATCAACACAGAGGGCCAGCTCCTTTCCTCTCTGAAATGTAGAACATTTCACTGGTATTCACCTATGAAATGTATTTTTCTTTTCAGTTGATGTTTAAAGTCCTGAGACTCCCAAGAGATAACTGCGTTTGATTTAGAAACATGACTACGAATTATTTAGTACAGAAAGTTGGAGCATCTTAAAAAACATGATTCACACTAAGAAAGATACTTTATTTCCTTTGGTCCATCTCTTCCCCTCCTCCCCCAAAGATGGCTTTCTTTAAAAGCTACATGGCAGCTAGAAAAAACAAGCTACATACATCTGTGACTTCTTATGGTAATTAAGCTTATGGTTATTAACTACATTTCAAGAGGGGGCAAGGATTGGCAATCAAAGTGTTATTTTAACTTCTAGTGATTCCAATTGGGGGAGGGGGCCTAAAGGAGAGAATCACAAGGAAATTTCTGGTTAATCTGCTGCCTAGAAATGTGTGTAAGAGTTAATGTTTATATATACACTACTAGGTACAAAATAGATAACTAATGAGAACCTACCGCATAGCACAGGGAATTCTACTCAATGATCTAAATGACCTAATGATTTAGTGACCTACGTGGGAAGGAAATCTAAAAAGTGTATATATGTATACCTATAGCTGATTCACTTTACTGTATAGCAGAAACTAACACAACATTGTAAAGCAACTATACTCCAATAAAAATTAATTTAAAAAAAAGAAAGGGCTTCCCTGGTGGCACAGTGGTTGAGAGTCCACCTGCCGATGCAGGGGACGTGGGTTCGTGCCCCGGTCCAGGAAGATCCCACATGCCGTGGAGCGGCTAGGCCCGTGAGCCATGGCCGCTGAGCCTGCGCGTCCGGAGCCTGTGCTCCGCAACGGGAGAGGCCACAACAGTGAGAGGCCCGCGTACCGCAAAAAAAAAAAAGAAAAAAGAAAAAGAAAAAGAGAAAGATTCTCAGCACATGGATTCACCCCTTTCCAGGGATCAGCATTCTAAAGTGTTGGGAAGTGTGCATTTTAAGACACAGAAAACAAGACTCTTTAAGTTCTTTTCACATGGCCATGGTGCATACTTGTGTTAGCTTCACAAAATAAATGAATCTATCTCAAGTGATACTTTTCATTACAAAAAAAAAAAAAAGAAAAACTAAGAAAAAAATAAGAGTTAATGTTAAAAAAAAAGAAAAAATTAATGCGATACACTACAGATGAGGGTAAGGTCTTTCTTAGCCTCAGACCTTGCCTGCTTATATCCATAGTGGGCATACACACCCAATCCCAGACCTTGGATACCTCTCTAACAGGAAAAAAGGAGTTAAGGTGCTTGGGTTCCCTGTCAATGACTGTCACTTCAACTTCTGTCAGACTTCCCACTTTGCAAATTACCTTCTTATCACTAAGGTAAAGCATATTTTAAATAAACAGTTAAGGATCTCTAAAAGTGCATTGAGGCAAGTTCCCCCATTGTATAAATGAACAATGAAGCAAGGGTGTGAGCATATATATGTATACAGAACCTATTTGTGTACGTACATGTATAGTTCCAAAAGCTGAAGAGAAGCAATCTCCATCTCCCATAGGTTGAAGTTGGGAAAGGGGGCACGTGTAACCACAGGCTATATTTTAACAAAGAAAAAACCCCACACATCTAGCCTTTGAATTATTTCCACTCTGGTAAGAGGGAGAGGAGGTAAAGGGGCCTGTTCTCTATAAAAGCTTCAATCATATGCATATAATTTAGACAGATATGTCAAAGCACTTTACAAATTCTGAAGTGCTATTATCATTATTGCTGGGCAAAGGAAGATGCACCTTAAAGTGTTGGCATAGAGAACTTGCTCATCTGTCTTTTAGGTTAAGGCATAGTTGTTTTGTTTTGTTTCCATGTCTCAATGGGCAACAGGGTGCAGAGCTGTGTTGGGAGCTTCTTAACTTGAAAAGGAAACACCGGACAGAAAGTGAAGTATGCAGACTGCCCAATCATGACTGTCAACTCCTGTGTAGGGCCCCTGAAGCACATGCTATGTTAAACTACATTTAGCACATGGTCACAAATGGTGACTAAGGAGGATTAGAATTTTTACTTAAAATGCTGCAATTTTCGACCCCTGACCTCCAAATACTATATTTAAGTACAAAGGATGCCAATAGCCTAAATGTTCCACATCGGAATTACAGCCTCGTCTATTTTAATTTACCTTACTTTAAAGAGTAAAACCCCGCACCCAACGCACAGAAGAGTACACATGCCTTCCATCCTCCCCAATTCAATCTTCTCATCATCAGCTGCTCAGCCTCTTGGAATTTTAGTATTTAAGATTAGAAACTGCTACCTCACTGCTCCTTTTGCTAAGAACTCCAAGGATGACATAAGCATCTTCTATTTAAATTCAGATTTATTATTTACAATACAAGGCAGAAAAAGAACGCAGAAGTCTCATCCATGATTGTACGCTAGATCGATAATCTGCACACTAAGATGTTCTACATAGTGTCACAGTTTCTGCAATTCACAAATCAGGGCAATGATCCATGTACATCCACACACAACTGTATGGCCTCCTACCATCTTTCTCCTATCATGATTTTCAAAATGACCTGAATTTAAACATTTTCTAAGACTGCACTAATATTGGTTTTAAGATCATGTTTAATTAAAATAAAAATAGAAAAGGCATCCTCCTGAACTCTCCGAAGGATCTGGGTATCTTTTGCTACAGGAAAGATGATCTGACTGCCTCTTGTAGTAGAATTTAATGAATCCTATGACTGAAAGAGAGTAGGGAAAAGTGAGGAAGGAAAAGTAGCATTCCTTGATTCCTTATTCTGGGCAAGGCCTGAAGCTTCATATTTTACAGACAAAATCCCATTTAATCACCTTGTGCACTATGAGCTATATACATCAGTTTCCATTTACAAATGAGGATTTCAAAACTATACAGCTATTAAGTAGAGAAACTGGGATTTGTAACCAGCGCTGAGACTCCATCTGAAGCCTCCTACCTGATCTCTGCTTCCAGGTTTGTCCCTTCTCCAATCCATCCTCCATTCCACTGCTACAGTGATCTACCTAAGAACAGTCAGCATCCCAGGACCATTTCTCTTCTTCAGGCCTTCACTGACCCCACATTGCATACAGAGTAACATCTCAGCCTGCAGTGAGGCATCATCAGACTTGACCTGGTTCCCACCTCCCCCTCCACGGGCATGCCCACCGCTCCATGCCCACCCCTCCACGTTGCACACATGAGGCTCGAACAATCTCCCAGCGGTTCCTCCCACACACAGGCTGCTTCCCACTGTTACTCACGGTCTTTTCTCCACCCGCAAGAGCCTCACTACCTTTCTTCTCCTGGTAATGGAAACATCCTCAGCACATGAAAAGGAGGCACAACGCCTCCAGGAAGGCTTCTGTGAACCACTCAGTTGAGCCAGACACTCCTCCTGTGTGCTCCTATTAGCCTACACTCACCTTTGTCTCTTCAGCAATAAATGTGCACAGAGATCCATAAAAGAAAGAGCATCAATGCTGTGAAGTGCAATTCAAGGTGACAAGTAAAAAAAAAAAAAAAAATCCCATTTATTTATGGAATTTTTCACGTGGTTTTATATTCCCTGCCATGCAGGAAACCTTCTATTGCAACTCTACATACCTGGAGGAGCCAAAGTCACCGCAGGTTGATAATGAAGGGGAAGGAAGGCAGACATATAGTATGCTGTCATTCCCCACCACTAACATATGCACACATCCCTTTCCAGACACACCTTTCCAGATACACCTACTAATTCTTATATTTTGAGCTCAAGCGTTAAGCTGAATCAGCTTTAAAAAAAAAAAAAAAATCCTAGCTACAAGCCTTTGTTTAAAACAACACAAGCCTCAGGAAGGAAGAGAGGAGAATATAGGAGTGGTCCATTGTCATCACATCACAGTTTAAAAAAGCAAACTTCACCACCAATGTTAAAACCAAGACCACTTGGGGAGTTAACACCTCTCTTCCAGCACAGCCAAGGTCTCAGGAAGCTGGGAGTACAGAAGAAACCACCCAGGAGAGAGAAGCAATATCTCTGATTCACTGGATATGACAGGCATACTGTGCAAGATGCTAAGAAAACAAGGGTATACAAAACAGACTCATATTCCACCTCTCAGGGAGCTTCTCTGGAACACACCTGCACCCAGAGAAGTCAAAGGCTCCCAAAGAAGTCTTTAAGAACACAAAGCCAGGAATAATAATCCCTCTGGACAACCTATGCTAAATATTGAGCTGTCGAAGAAAAAGATAAAAGGGCAAAGTCACTGCTGCCATGGAAACTACCACTGCTAACTTAAACATCTGAGCCTGAACATATATTTGAGCAGAAATGAAGCATCTTGCTTCCCAATGTTTAAAATGCTAGAGGGTAACAGGAGATTGTACACAGCTTTCCCATTTCAACATTAAACTGGATTTCTGCATTATGAAAATTTGAAATTACAATCACAAGCTGAAAAGTTTTCCTGATTTAGGACTGCTAGGAGTTTCTTGGTACCCACTTCCTGCTATACTTTTATCCCATATAAAGAGCAAGTTTCTTTAAAAGAATTCTCTCAGTACAGTAGATTTAACACATAAATTGCTTAGCAGGAAATGCACTGTATTTTACCACTGACAAGACTTTCAGAAAGTACCTACTATGTTAACAAGTAACATCCTAGTCCAGAGCAGTTATGACTGCAATCTCTTTCAGATCAACCTAAAAGGAAAGAAATTTTTACCATCATCTACTACTTTAATCTCAGATAGATTTAAAAAAAAACAAAAAAAAAGAGAGATCCTCAAGCCATCCTTGAGCCTATGGTCCCAAACCCAAATTTTTCACTCTTTCTGTAAAGAGAGTGGAAATTTACTCGAGTACGCTCTAAGACATATTTTAAAGAGTTTCTTGACTTGATTTTGATGGCCAATCTCTGCTTGAGAATCATCAATATAAGGGAAGTAGAATGGTTTAAAAATGTGATTTTCTATACCCTTAGCCCTGCTCAAGCATGCTTTTTTTTTTTTTTTTTTTGGGGGGTACGCGGGCCCCTCTCACTGTTGTGGCCTCTCCCGTTGCGGAGCACATGCTCCGTTCGCGCAGGCTCAGCGGCCATGGCTCACAGGCCCAGCCGCTCCGCAGCATGTGGGATCCTCCCAGACCGGGGCACGAACCCGTGTCCCCTGCATCGGCATGCAGACTCTCAACTACTGCGCCACCAGGGAAGCCCCCTCAAGCATGCTTTTTACAGCCATCTTGTCTCAGGCTAAAACCCAAGATTCACAACAAAGGTCAGGGGACTGCAGCCCTTGGAAGTAAGTTGAGGAATCAGGATACTATTCTTCGGTCTGTATTTCAAGAAGAGCAAGAACAGAGGAAGGGAATCACTGAGGTAGAAGCAGGAGTAGTAAATTAAGACTGGACAAAACTTTCACTGCATTGGAACAGTCATTAGAGTGAATTTCACTGCCATCAGATCAAGAAAGAACAATCACTATGCATCACTGGCCAAGACAAAGCAGTATTTCACCAAAGTAACTTCTTGTTCTAATTGAAAATGACCCATATCTTGACTTGCTGAGACTAAAAACGATTGGTTTCCTACATTTAAGAACGGACCAAAATGCAAACAAATGAATCCTCTTATTTATCTGTCAAGGTTGGCTACACATTAACTAAGACCTACTCAACATGGCCAACAGAAATGACAACAGCCAGGTGGCCACTTCTGACATTCTTCGTGGTATACAGTTCATTATATACCAATGGCACGGTGAATAATACCCAACAGTGGCTCTGACCAGCAGGAAGAAAATCTGGGGTAGGAAGTCAGAAGTCTTTCTAATTAAGGTATAATGCATTCAAGTACATGGCTAAGTCAGATGATCAGAGTAAATAACAACAAGAATAAAGGCAACAATGGACTTCGCTTAATTCATGCACAAAGTCATTAAGAGGTTACAGGATCACATCTAAAAGAAGAAGTAAGGAAAGGTGCCAAAAATATAGTCATTAGTAACCACATATGATCATGCATATGCCTCTTGGAGGAAAGCCAAGAGATAGATGGAAACAAGCAGTCAGGCAATGAACGCTCAAGATCTTCAGGCCAGAGTCACAACTGGATGCCAGAGGGGGGATTTATTCTGCAAATATGTGTTATTTGGTCTATTCAATGTCCTTTTTTTTTTTAACTAGTAGTGTTCAACATATAAAACTTTACCAATTTAGCGATTTCACATTTATTAAAAAAAATTCCCAGCTTCTCTTTAAAAAAATAAACAAACAGATTGGCAACAGAGGCCATATTCCCACAGAGCTATGAGCCAGCAGGCTGCCCTTCAAATGGAGCATGTTCTCTGCTGTTCTCCCAGTACCAGCTTTTCTCTTCAGCCTGACTGTCCTAGTCCCTGCAAGGGCTGGATCTCAAGTAAAACATCACAGCCTAAAGGTCAAACATGCTGAAGGGTGCACAGCTTTTCTACTATGGTGATGGAAAGTTTCAGAAGACTACAATATTGGCAAGTGGGTGGGGGAATAGAAAAGACAAGAATGCCTAGTGTAAAATGCGTGAAAATGTCACTGTAGGTACAGTACAGAGATACACTAAGGATGGCCTGGAGTGGAATGAATTAATCTTAACTACTTTTGACATATCAAGTTCATCTAAACTCAAGTTCTTTAATTTTAGAGCTAATTATCTATGAAATATTCCAAGGACTAAGCATAATAAAGAAGCAAAAAAAGGCATCGGGACTTCCCTGGCGGTCCAGTGGTTAGGACTCCATACTTCCAATGCAAGGGGTGTGGGTTCGACCCCCGGTCAGACAACTAAGATCCCGCATACCATAGGGCGTGGCCAAAAACAAACAAACAAAAAGTATCAATTCCGTGTTACTATACATCCTAATAAGTCTTCCACATACATTCAAAGCACTCTTAAAAGGAGATCGATTTTGGAATGTTATACTACTCTGGATTAGGACTAACTAAAAGCTATCTTGTCCATACAGAATTAAGTATATCCTGTCCCTTCCAGAGACCGAGGAGAAAGTTAATTCAGACCTAATTAAATATTTTGAGACCATAAAGAAGGGAAGGGACACATTAAGTGCTTTATCCCCAGGATTTGGGGCAGGCGGCAAGTGATCCATATACAAAAAGATAAAAATTACCTTGCATTATACCAGAAGCCCTTGAATTAATATAAACAAATTTCAAGGTCATCATCTCTAAACACTGTCTCATGACATACCACGAATTATATTTGGAGATAGAATAGAGGGTAAGCAGGGACAGAACAGAAGCGTAAAGAGGTCTTACTTTGCACTTTCCCTGCTGCCTTCAGTGTACCCAAATAGATTCCCATGAAAACCTGCTTCAAACCTGCAGAGTGGGCAGGCAGTGGGACAAAGGTGATCCCTGAGCCTGCGAAAGCCCTGCCTAAAGACTGGCTGCTTTCCCAGTGGGGTGAATGCCCCCGCTGGGAGGAGGTTAAAGGAATGAACCACTAGAGGGTAGGCTGAATGTATTCTTCCATGGCCCCAAAGCTGCTATTTTGTTTCCACTGTAAGTCTTTAAAGAACTGCAAAACTGTCCCTAGGTCCATTTGGCAACATCACAGAAATTACAATTTGGTTAAAGTCCTAAGATAATTAACTCACCATTCTTTCCTATTCTCCAGAAATAAAGAATTCTCTAGAAATAGAGGTCTGAACAAAGCAGAAGATACCACCACCCAATGCCAAATAATGGTCTCCCCCGAGGATCTCCTGAACTGTCTCAGCATTGAAAGTTTCAGTAATTGCAGAGACTAAGAGAAAACTACAGTTTTCACCTCTTCTCGTTAACTAAAAGCCACAGCTAAAAAATAAAAAGCCAGGGGAACTAAAAGATTAAGGGTTTTATAGGGCACATTAAATTATGCTTTATCAACTGCCAATCTTTAGGCTGCAGAGTATTACTTTAATGCTATTGATTCCACCACCCCCCCCAAAATCCATGGTAACTTTCCTTAAAAACAAAACTCCTCATGAACTTCGAGTCCAATCTTTATAATAAGGTCAAGGGGCATGAGTTCCTAAATGTGCAGGGTATACTGCCCACTGTGCTAAACCTCGGATGTAACCTAGGTCGATTCTCTCTTCTTCCAGGGCTGTATTATAAAACATGAACTGGGAACAGACCAACACTTGGCATTAAATTTTTTTTGTTTACTAATCCAGTATGAGATTCCAAAACAAGAAAGTAGTCAAACAATAGAGAACTTACCGAACAGAATCTGAAATTCTCAGGTTTAAACACTGTCAATTATTCATGTTCTCCCCTTGATGCTTGGTTGTTATAAACTCTTAAGGTATGCTTTCAGCCTAATAAACCTGGGGAAATGGTTTTCCACATACTAAATACCTCCAACTTAATGGAAGTTTTTAAGCACTGACTCCTTATGGGTCTTTGCATAATCACTTTCTCATATTTTTGGTCAGTTTACTATAACCTTATAAAAGCTAAACTCTAGAATATGTGAATTTCAGATAAGAGGTACACCTCTTAGTTCCCATTAATTATGTTGGCCCATGTCAAGATTCTTATTATATTCTTCATTAAGGGCCAAGGTTACAGAAATGAGTGCACTGGATCAGTCTGTACTCAAATCAAAATTATCATTATAACACACATCAATTCCCAAGTATGGCTACTATTTCCCATACCTAAAATATCAGAATATCCTAAAATGGATACAAACTGCATCCACCTGTATTAAAATGAAGGCTTCAGTTTAGTTCTTCAGAAGAGTTAAGAGATGGCCAGGTAAACCAAGGTCAAGAAAAGACAAGTCTCAATTCTATGGAGCATTTGAGGGAAATCTGGAGTTTAAGCTTTCGCCATCGAACAAAGTTAGGGCTAGGAACTGATTGGGGGCAGGGGGCAAATATTGTAGTTTGTGATCTTTGACAAATTTTTAACCTTAGTAACTCTCCTCATCTATAAAGTATAGATTTTTCCCACTTCGCCTAGCAAACAGGGCTTTTATAAGAAATAAGTTAATGGATAAAACAACAGCTTACACATTCAAATTTAAATCTCCCTCCCAAATCTTCCTCTAAAAACCACCCCTCCTGCCCCACCTGACATAGAGATAACAGCCTGATACATATTATTCCACTGTTTTCATCATACTTTTAATATATACTTATATACAGGTTGTTTTTTAAATAAATTCTTTGATTAAAACAAAAAAATAGCTTATAAAAATTGTAAAATACTATGTACAGTATTGCTCTTAAGACACTAACCTTCTATAGAACTGTTTTCTGCCCTCCTCTTCTCTCTAACAGCACATTTCTAATTTGTGCTAAGGTCAAGCTGTCACAATCACTGTAACTCGGGAAATTCAAATAAACAAAAGTCCTGCATATGGGCCAGGCTGTGCTTTCTTTACTTGGTCCAAAGAATAATAATAATAATAAGGCCAGTATCTGCCTTAAACTGACCTGCAAGCAGACCAAAAACTCTCGTATACTAAGTTCCAAGTTCCAAATATTTAAACCACCAACAGCAGACGTAATAGACTGAGTAAAGTTTAACATAAAAATGTTTAAACACATACCAAGTCAAAACACTTTCTTGCTAAACAGTTGACAGTGATGTTCAGATGCCGACTTAAGAACCATGCACTACAGATATCCTGCCATAATTAGTAATTAAAGTACATGGTAGGCATCTGCTCGGAGCCTAGCATATAACATAGGGTCTTATTAGCATGGTCAACATACTGACAGTTACCTGTAATTAATGTTAAATGTTTAGCATTCTTTAAAACATATAAGAGATTAGGCCATTTTAGAGAGCTACAACTATGAACTACAATTCAGCCTAAGGATGATTAGTACGTACCGTACCACACCAAGAAAACCACTTTACAAAGCCAAATACTTTCTGGTATCATCTGCTGATAAGGCAATCCTACCTGAACATACTGATAAAGTATCATACTGATACTGATAAAGAAACTACTTACAAGCCTACCAAATAGACTTGAGCACAAGGGTAAAGCATAACTGAAGATGGAAATCCCAGAGCACTGAAAAATGGGGGTGAGGTGGGGGGAATCGGAAGAAAAGCAGGGAGGCCAAACTTCTTTGACAGTCTTGTACTTATCTTACCAACCCTTTTTTCCCTCCTAGCTTCTCATCTCTGCTGCTCAATGAACCCTCATCCCCTCTCCCATGTGAGAGTTCAGCTGGGTCCCCAAATAATACCCCAAGACACTAACTGGTAAATACCTGGCTTGAAAGAAGAAGCCCATCTCATTTTCTATGCATCCAACAAACTCATGCCTCAAAAGGCAAGAAATACCTCTAAATGTATTCCAATACTTATGAAAGGTAGCCAAACATCTACTCTCTGGAGGATGCAGTCATCCCATTCCCAGAGGAACCACTGGGCAAAACAATCCTTACCTCATCTGTTAACCTTTACTGTTCAAAAGAAAATAGCTAAAGTGAACATGAAAGGAAATGCTCAAAGGGCTAAGGATGGAAAACGGCAAGATCTCAGCTTACAATCCAGAAGCCACTTAAATGGAGTGACTGCAAGCAAAACCAAAGTTCAGCTGAAGAAACACACACCACTGCGGACAGCATGACAAACCCGTGTGATTTGGACAACTACAAAGTGGCCATCTACGAGCCTGCAAACAAGGAGGGTCATTACATAAGAAAAGGCATCAGGAATCCTTTGAGATGGAGCTTTCGAATGAGGCTTGAGTCACAACTAAAAGGACACAGAAAAAAATAGATGCGCCTCAAATAAACATGTGTTAAGGACAAAGACATTCACATTCATTCTAATATGCAAATCCTGTAACATGCAGGGCTCTGTGCTGGATACTCAAGATGGCTCAGATGGCTCAGATAAGGAGTTCCCACTTAGTGTCTAGCAAAGAAGGGAACACATGCAGAACCACAACACAGGACACAACCTGTGGGGAGGAGGGATTATTTCTCGATGACAGAGGAAAAAAAATCAGAAAGGTTCAGAAAACAGAGAAAGGACATATGCACTAAGCTATCTGTTTTCATATGTTCACATAGGGGATGAGACACGCATGGATTCAGACATTTAATAAATGCCTACTATGAGAGTCCACAAAACAGGCACTTGGGGAACCTAGTGGTAGAGAGATTAAACAAACAGAAGGATAAAACTACTGTTTAAAACTGTAACCCATGCCATGGGGAAAAGAAAAAAAGCATCCATGTGAATAAAATGGGGAAGGTGATCAGGAAAGGCATCTCTAGAGAAGTGCCATTTAAACTGAGACCTCAAGATAAGGAACATGTTTAGCTGTATTAATACTTGTCTCTTTGGAGGGAGGGGATGGTGCCATGCCACATGGTAGGTGCTGTGGGTATGGAGGACCAGGAGGTAACGGTGAATAAGATACAACCTACGCCCGGAGGAATCTCATCTTAGGGAAGCAGGCACATGCAGAATGTGGAAACCCAGTAAGCAGAGTTCTACCGGTATGGAACCTTAAGGACCCAAGGAGATCTTGAAACCCATCTAGCTTAACCATTCCTTTTTTTTAAAATGAAGGAAATGAAGCCCAGAGATTGGCTCAGGGGTCCCTGAACTAGGTAGAGGCAGAGGTGGGGCACTAGCCTATTATTAACTCTCATTACTTGGCACTGCCCATTAGTTTTTTGATCAGAAAACTCATTTGGACAATCAGAGCTCAGTAAATTAGTAATGTACAAGGAATGCTTAATATCTGCAGGGAAAATAAGCAGACTCTGATCTAAGCTCCAAGCACTTCACTAGACATTGTGGAATAATTTTCCCTGATCAGAACACAATGAGAAATGTAGCCAGTTTTTGGTGGAGTGAAATGTATTCATTTTCTCTTCTGAAGTTATGTGCATCCTACTTTGGGGTATCTAAGCATCCAGGAAATGATGATAATAGCAATTCTGTCAGATTATTTTCAATGCCTTTCCTTGGCAAAAAGAGTTGGCAAATCTATCAGTCCCCTCCCCTCCATATACTTATTTTTTATTGTACTTGCCTGAGAAATACAAACACTGAGTTACAGAGAGTAGGGAGAATGTGAGGAGCCACTAAGAGGAAAGGTCATAGCAGCACTGTTCATTAAAGCAAAAAAAGAAAACAACTCCAGTGCTTATCAAAGGAAGATAAACAGCAAGGAAGATGTGAAGATAAATAAATGGTCATACATTCACCAACTGAATATTATTCAGGAGTGAAATAAGAGGGCCCACGCACAGACAAAAGTATAGTACAAACAGAATTTTGATCAATTTAATTCTGTGTCCTTCAGGACAAAAAGGGATTTATAATCTTTTAAGTTATTACAGCTGCCCTTATAAACCAAATATAGTCAAAAAGAAACATTAGGGGCTTCCCTGGTGGCGCAGTGGTTGAGAATCTGCCTGCCAATGCAGGGGACACGGGTTCGAGCCCTGGTCTGGGAAGATCCCACATGCTGCGGAACAACTGGGCCCGTGAGCCACAACTACTGAGCCTGCGTGTCTGGAGCCTGTGCTCCCCAAGAGAGGCCGTGACAGTGAGAGGCCCGCGCACCGTGAGGAAAGTGGCCCCCGCTCGCCGCAACTAGAGAAAGCCCTCGCACAGAAACGAAGACCCAACACAGCTATAAATAAAAAAATTTTTTTAAAAAAAGAATCATTAAATTTTAATCACGTATTTTTCAATTCTTACATTATACTTTAAGGATCATGTGGAAACAAAAATAACAATGGGGGGGATGCCTTTCAAATTGGAGCCATTACAACTCAGCCCTCCCTGCCTTATGTCTGGTTAACCCAAAACTCCCACCACAAACACAATAAGCCCTAAAACAGAAACCTGGACCTATTTTGCCCATTAACTGCTGCTCAAGGTCCAGGTCAACCTGCAAACAGGCATTTCTAAAGCGTATGACCAGGTTCAGCCTGAGCAGAATAACAGGTTAAAAGTGGAGAGAGAAGAAATGGGAAAAACAGTTAATCCATTTAACAGAATTCTGCATAGAGCTGACAAGACACTGGCTCCCACGTGAAGAAGGCTTCTCTCAACATTTTCACTTTAATTTACAGTCCCAATGGAAAAAACAGTGACCTAAGTAAGAATTCTAGACCTTTGTGCCCTGAAGATCACCAGATAAGGTCACCCTGAAGAGGAATTCTCCCAGAATGTGGGTTGATCTAGTGGAAGAACAGCCTGGCTGGTCTTCACTGATGCCACACTCTATTTTGGACACTGTCTCAAGCTACCTGAACTTGAGAGATTTCTAAATCTTTCAAGGACATCCAAAACATTTTTGTACCAGAGCATTTATCTCTGTTATTGAAGGAAAGTCACCTTCCAGAGAATTGCCATGAAAGCCCACATCATGTGCACTAATAAAAAAGTAACAGAACAGAAGTAGTTTAAAACGCTCTTCCATTATATATAAGGAAAGTCAAGGTGAACTTTAAGAAAATTAAAACCTTGATATCTAATTTTATCAAAATAATGTAAGCAATAAAGATATAATTTATATCACGACAAACTAATACATATTCTAAGCAAGGAAATTGGATGGATGCTTATTTCATACTGAGATTTATAAGACATGAACGATTTAGAAATGTACATGGACCCTGAGCTACTAAAATGGTGACAACCCAAAGGTGATTACTGACATATCAGAAAATCAATGAGAGTTCTGAAGAAGAATGTTTTACTCTCAAAAAAAAAAAAAAAAAAGGCAGTTCAACAAAAACCCACCCACCTTTAAAAAATAGCAAGAGTTATCCCTTTCAACTGGTGCTGATCTGCCCTTTATCACTGGAAATAGAATATGTCACTCAGAAAGTCACCCTGAAGCTATAAAGAAGCTTGGGGGGGGGGGGCGGATATTAAACTTCTTGTAAGGATAGGACTAGAAGCCTATTAAGACAAAAAACTAAGACCTAAGTGTTCAAAAGCATATTAGCAGGAAACTTGCAGTGGATTCAGTAACAGTCTTTAGTGGCAAGAGAAAAAAAGAAAAGAAAAGAAAGCCTTTAAAAACCTAAGCCACTGAAATTTTAAAATGACACTTACATGACCCAGTACTTTTCTATTCAAAGAATTCTGATGCTATATATCTATTTTTCTTTGGAAGCTTTTCATGTCTAATATATTTTAAGAGGTAAAAGGTATGGCTTTACTTAAGCACACAATGGAATAAAATATCACTGAGGACAACCTTGGACTTGTAAACAAATTTTAATAGGAAAGAAAAATACAAACATGGGGGAAAAGGCAATATATAAATGGCAAATGTGACAAAAAATCTGGGCATTTTGAAAAGAACGACAGCATTGTTAGATGGGGTGAGAAAGACACTAGGTAGTATTGGTTTAATTTAGGGTGTGTCAGGCAGTGTGCTAAACCCTTTTCAGGGGCACCATCTCCATGCAATCCTAACAACCTAAGGAAATGGGTCATTTTATCCCGATTTTTCAGATGAGGATATGGGCTTAGAAAAGATTAACTTGCCCTGAACTACAAAACTTGCAAATCCAGGTCTATCGGACTGTAAAGCACATGCTCTTTGCACCACTTCAGTAAAGCAGTTGAAACAACCAATGCCTGGCTTCACTCCAGACCAATTAAATAAGAATCTCTCCCGAAAGGGCCCATGGCACTGGGATTTTTAAAAGCACCTCATTTGATTCTAATGTGCAGCCAAGGTTGAGAGCCACTGCAAAGACCTTCATAAAACAAGTGGAGTATCAGCTGGGATGTGCAGAACAGACAAGATCCAAATAATCAGAGAAAGGAAAGGCATCCAACTTTTAGGAGGAAACAGGACTGAGCATCAGTGAAGCTGTGGAGGCAGAGCCAGGCCAGAGGTCATTCAGGGAGTCTCACCAGAGCAGTGACTAAAAGGCAGAGAAAGTCAACTGGAATCTTTTTTGCTGACAACGCAAGCAAGGTACAGGCTGGGAAATTTGTATTTAGAAGACTATAGTAAGAAAGGGGCACAAAATGATTTTTATAGCTAATGTGACAAAAGAGCTTTGAATGTTAGCAAGATAAGAAATAATAATTGACTAATCTAAAGCAAATGGGCAGAGATACAAAATATAGGAAGGGACAGATAATGAGCAGGGCTTGCTGAGCAATCAGATGTAGCTCAGTAGTTATAATGACAAGCTCTGCAGTGATCCTTTCTAACATTCACCATTCTAAGCCTCGATTTCCTCATTTAGAACATGGAGAAAATAATCACGCCATCTTGCTCACTTACTGGAAGGAATAAATGAGAAGATAATCCAAATAAAAGAAAATAGACTTGGAGCGTCTGTATTCCAGAAGTATAAGAAAATAGTACCCCAATTTTTTTTCCTTCTTAGCAGTACATCTTTAGATGGCCTTGATAGCTTTAAAGACTTAGTAATGTAGAATAGAAGCGTGACCTGTCTATTTAGTTTCTATTTTCAATTACTCTCTACATCAGTCCAGGCCAGTACCCAAGGGGCTAAGATGCAGCCATTTAAAAATGGTAATGTTTTATAAAGCAGAAACTAACACACCATTGTAAAGCAATTATACTCCAATAAGGATGTAAAAATAAATAAATAAATTTTAAAAAATGGTAATTTTTCCTAAATGGTAAGGTGGAATGTACCCTACCGCCCACAAGTGACTGTCATTTTACAGATGGTTAGTGAATTTATATATTAAGCAATATACTAACTTTATATAATTTATATACAAAAGTATATATTAAGATATACTCTGTATGTCCTCAACTGAATTCTTGGAGACAAATATTATTTAGGAAACAAATCTAGTAATAGGATTGGTTAAACTGTCAATTATTCATCAAAATAACCTACACAAAATAAAGCTTGTAGTCTGCAAGATTTCCCATTTAACTTTCACTTTCATATACCTTATTTTGTCTTCAGATGATTTCCCACACAGTTAGTGGATAATCCTTTAGCTAAGTGACCTTTAAACCCACATTCTGAATGGCAAAAAATTGCTTCCTTAATAATTTGTTATATTACAATATATTGATATAAGCTACCATGTCTGGTCATTATGATGGAAACCTGATTTGGTAACTAGAAAAGAACTTGGGTTCCTTCTCTAAGAAAATAAATATTCTTTAAAAAGGGGGAGGGGAGCCAACATGGGGAAAAAATAAGAGTATAGATACAAAAAGAGTTAATTTCTTCTACTGTCCAAGTCTTTAAGTATAGCTTACAAATTAGAAAAAAGATATTTGAAGGTGTTTTTAAAAGAGCTGTGTTCTTTTAACCCTCTCTTGACTGTAGAAAGGTAGGGCAACTCAGAAGAACTCATGTTCCTACAGTGAAGTAATTACATTAATTTCCAATCCCTGAAACCAGTTCTCACAGGGAAACACTATAATGCTTTGGGTAACTCTTTAAGACACAAATGAAATGGTAGTTGCCGGAAGAAGGGAAAAAAAGGCTTTCAGCAAGTGAGAAGTTTTCTCCTAAATCATCCTTTTGCTAGAGAACCAAGTGAAGTGTCCTACCGCTGTTCTCCTGTTTTGTACAGGAAACAGTATATCTAACAGGAAGAGATCAGAGAGGGAATCCTGATGTTGACAACATTTTTTTTGGTGAAAGGGTAGAAGAGGACACAAAAATATACTGAAATGCCTGCTTGGATGAAAGGGCAGTGGATATTTTCACCAAACCATTTGAATTCACATTCTCAGAGACCCACACATGTCCTTTCCCATTCTGTGCCTGCACAGGTAAAGCAAAAATATAGTTTTGGCTTTGGAATGGATTTTCTACTTAAGATTAATTACAGGCATATCGGCTGCCCTGGGAGTTTACTTTCAAATAAAATGAGGCCATGTAAAAACCTGACTGAAGGAAATGGGATAATATCCATCTCAGGCTCCATTCTGTTCTCACAACTCAATCTCACTAACACCTATAAACCTCACCCCAAAGAAAGCTAGAAATTCTGCTACATTCCCACAAGAGAAGAAACTTAAAGGTTTGGATCTCTCATAGTTACCCTGAGGAGATAGATAGGAAAGCAATAGTTAAGCAAGGTCGGGGCCAATAACCACAAACTGACTAGCTAATAACTTAACTAGGTGTTGGTCATTTATCCCAGAGCTTTGATTTTAGTTTCTGTATTAGAGTTCCACTGCTCATTTTCTCTTTAAGTTTGAAAACCAGGGCCTCACTAAGAACTTGTGACTTGCAGATGTGCACTCTGCATAAGTACACAAAGCAAAAGAAACAGAAGGCACCCCAAACCTCACATCTTTTCACATTTCCAACACAAATATCACCAGTTCCATGAACACTTGACCTCTTAATGTTCTCCAAGTAAAGGGGGCCCAGAGGATCTCGGAGCTGCACGGACACTTCAGCAGACATTCAGGGAAATCATTGCCAAGACTGTCTTGACACCTGTAGCAAAAGCATCATGTCTTTTAAATACATGTTCTGTTTAAGTGGCTTTTAAAGCTTAAGCACCGTGCCTTTAAAAGCAGTTTATAAGAGGTCAGACTATAAAATTGAAGAGACAAATCAATTGTGTATCAATTGTCAAAAAGCAACTTTAAAAGGTAGAGTTGGTCCGAAACTGTTGTACAGGGTGAAAGCGGGGAGAAACTCTCCACATTGGAAATGCCCAATCCCTAGGGTAGGAGCAAGAAAAGAAGTTTTTGACAGGTTGTAAGGATCAGAAAGCAGTTCTCCTCTGCACTGAAAATAGGAAAAGTATAGATCAGAGATGCAGGAAAAAGAGATTAATTTCTCTTCGTCCTTGGAGGAATTAAATACCTTTACCCCTGTCATGGACTGAATGTCTCTCCTAAAATTCAAATGTCTAAGTCCTAACCCCCAATGTGACTGACTGTATATGGAGAGACAGAGCCTTTAAATAGGTAATTAAGGTTAATGTAGTCATAAGGGTGGGTTGTAAACCAACAGGACTAGTGCCCACATAAGAAGAGGAAGATTCACCAGGAGTGTGCACAAGTTAACACCATGTGAGGGTACATTCAGAAGGTGGCCCTCTACAAGCTAAGCAGCAAGGCCTTATCAGAAACCAACCCTGCCATCACCTTCATCTTTGACTTCCTGCCTCCAGAACTATAAGAAAATACATTTCTTTAGTTTTAGCAACCAGTCTGCAGTATTGTTATGGCAGCCCAAGTAGACTGATATAACCCCCAAACTAATTCTTCCTCTCGATTATCTTTTTCTTCCTAATGCTGCCACCCAACCTTCACAGGCTCCTGGCATCTGAACCTTGGCATCAAAACAATACCTCCTTACTTTTGAATTCACAACCATTAATTTTCCTCTCACTACTGACATCCACACTTCCATCTTACAATTTCCAAAACACAAGGGCAAACCTTTATCACCATATACATTGCTTCCTGTTTGTCTCCCCCCATCACCTACATTTCATCCCCATCTGGCTAGCTTCAACTTCCCAAAAACATCTCACTCTATCACCTGCTCAAATACCATCAATTACATCCATACAGGCCTGCATTCAAGGGCATTTTCAACTTTATAGCAACTTACCTGCCCTAATGTTTTCTTCCAACTTCTCATGCAAAAACCCTGCACAAGGTCAAAATGACCGATAGCCATCCTTTGAATACCTCTCAAATTTTCCTATTTCTTTGCTTTTTTTTTTTTCTCATTGTTACAACTTAGAATGTCCTCTCTGATCTACTTCCTCTTTCTAAATGGTGGCTGGAAGAGAAGTTACTGAAGAACATTATACAAGAGGCTGTGGCAAAATCTTCTACTCCAAAATGCTGCCTGCCGATTTATTTTTATTCAAATAGGCTTTTAGCCTCACCAAGGCATCATGCCAAGGTCTTACACAAGATCTGAAGATGGTACCATCCAGTAAAAGAGAAGTAGGCAACATGACACCACAAATTCCACATCATGTCCATGCATTTCATAATACATCCCCATCCCAACTATTTTTGGTTTGGGAGTAGAGAGGAGAAAATCCATGAGTTTTCAACTGGCCCTTGAAAACAGTCATTTGAAAACAGACTACATGCTCTACTTAGTCAATGATGTTTAACTTTCACAACACATAAAAATTTCAGCTCCATATAAATAGGAAATGGGGAGATCACACATAGTTAAATTCAGAAAGTTTCCGAAGACTCTTATCTCCCCCTAAATCTTACATCCTAGTAAGCATCACAGAAGGTCTAGAGACACCATGAGGCACCCAAGAACTTGATCTCCAAGTTCAACCAGTTCCCCTCTCAAACACACTACTTTATTTCCAAAGCCAGCACCTAAATCCCAGCAATGAAAGTTCTAAACAGAGTCTCTCTTGGATTCTCCCGATTTTCAATGATCCCTTCCCCTATCAATTCTCCAAAGAACTTCCCAAGCCTCATCAACCCTCTTTTCCTGAGGACATAACTGAGCTTCATAACCTACATTATATCCTTATTGATTTTTATCATGTGAGTGACAAAAAAAACAGTAACATGCCAAGATCTCCACAAAGTGAATGCCTGGCTCTTAATTCTGCATGCACTAAAATAGCCTCTGTCCCACTCACTGGGCCTTCTCTTCCATACTTTCATAACTGTTATTTTCTCCACTTGGCATCTTCCCTCCCCTAGTTCCAATTCACACACATACAAGCTCATCACTATAAAAACTTCACGTACCTTCAAATCCCTCGTTCCTTTAAAAGTTATCCTCCAAGAGATTTTTCCTGTTAACTTAGCATGTACTGTATCATACAGACACTTTTAATACCCCACCAATAACTTCACTTCTAAGTAGTAGTTTTTATGTATTGAATAGAAACCTAACCAGAGTAGAAACTTATATCAGAAGAGGCTTAGCTCTATTGCTCCAACCCAAATCAAAGTACCCTATAGTCAGCAGCACCCAGAGATACTCCAATGTCATTGATTAGCACCCTAAGAGCACTCAAACTGCTTGATGAGCTTATCTTTCCCATTCTAACTCAGGAGTGAAAGAACAGAGAAATGATACCAAGCAGATCTACAATCTAGGTCCAGAATCAGAAGCAAATTGACAGTATAACATTCAGGGACTTCAGTGACTATTTCACATTTTCTCATTTCTTGGGACACCAAGTGCCCAAGAGGGCTGGGCCATCAGCTTCCTATCAAAAGGGGGAAAGAACCACCCACTTTCTAAGACAGATTGACTGTTAAACACATGTACAGCAGGCCTCAAAGGGGAAAAGGCAAGCTGTCCTGCCAGAGTTCTCAAAAGCTTCTGAGAACAGCAATTTTTAAGAGGTGCAAAGATATATATTAACCCATATTTGACAGACAGCACCCTTTCTCAAATTCAGGACTTAATAAACTACCTTTCTGTTTTAAAAATTCCTACAATTTGAGAATTTCAAAATACCAACCCTTTTCAGATCAAGTAACTACATTTGTCAAACCAGACTAATTATTAAAATTCCACAAAGCTTGTACAATCAATCCCTAGTGTTTAGGGAAATCATTTTAAAATTCATGTGGTTAAAGGCTACCTAATCTTTTCAGTGCCAGTACACCAACCACTTGGCACTGCTTTCTAAAATCTGGGGAGATTTCCTGACCAATGAAATACAGATAAAATATGGCAAAGTAAGTATTAATATTTCTACCCTCTATTGTTTCAGTGATAAACAGAGTGCCAGGAGCATATTGGTTGGTATATATAGCTCCTAGAAAAATAATATTTAATGAAAGCTAAAACGATTAATATTCCTCCTTAATCAAATTTTCCCTCTTATTTTGTTCTACACACACAGAAAACACATGTACGTGCACACACACATACATAAAACACACACACACTCTACATATCAACAGCTATCAAAATAAACTGCAGGAGTAAAATAACATTATTGCTCTTTAGACATTTAAAAACACATTTTTAAACAATATTTTCAAAGCCAACAACCTTGAAAATTAAATTAAGCCCCTACCTTCATAGACCATAAGAGTAATAGCTCATGATTAAGTGGGTAATTTATTTGTTCACATTTTATATAAAGATTCCCAAAGAGTCCAAGATCCTACCAGTGACTATTTAAGACACTGAGAAGACAGAATTTTAAGTATGGAACAATAATAAGTTCATAACAATTAACAGCATATAAAATTACCCCAAAGGAATGGGACTCTTATAAAATGTAGAACATCTTACACAGAGGAGAAATTTTCAATTGCCAGTATTAGGAAGGAATTTAAAATACCAGGATTCCATGCATTTAAGAAAGAACATTCCTTTGTTTCTTACAAAGCTGACACAAAAAAAGGGCATTTAATGGCAACGTGTCTCCTCCCTGAAAGCGGATTTATTGCTATTTAGCGTATCCAAGGAAGTAGTTCCAAGAGCTAAGCAATAGTTTTTAATGCTGACTCCTCTTCACAACCTGCTCTGTGGTACCCCACCCCCATACGGATCAGGGGAAATGCTTCAATGACTTACTTGATCTCAATATTTTTTCCCACCAGGTTGTGGAATATCATACATAGGAAGTATACTCATTTTGGTCCCTGGATTTTTCTGAGTCTTAATTTTACAAGAAACAAAACTACAAAGAGTAAAATACCTCAGCAATCCAAGGAAGAATGATGAACTTTTCAGGTCCTACTACAGGAGTGCCTAATACAAAACTCAAGTGTTCAAAGGGTGATGAATGGGAAAGCATAACTGTGGTTCAAACCTTGGTCTCCCGGCTTTTACTGGGTTATTAAAGTTCCGGTTATTTACAAATGTGGAAGCTTATTACATATAAAAGCTCTTAGTTCCAATAAGCTGTGGATAACTTGCTATCTCCACTTTAAAAGCCTCTTCTTCACAATTACCATCCATTTGAAGAGTGATTTGACCCCCCACTCTGTCCTCTGAGACATTACATAAAAGGACTCTCACCTACTCAAAAATCAATCTTTTCAATTAGATGAAAACTTAATGAAAGCTGAGATCATCTTGATGAAAGCAAATACTGCCAAACGGCAAAAACAGCTTCACACTCTTAATGGTAAAGCCAAAGTTGCCAGATTATAATTCTGCTACATAGTCATTACAGTCCAAAGATCTGTGATTTACCTCACTGGGGCAATGATTTTCTGTAAGTAAGGTATTCAGGGTTTACTATCCTTACAGGGAGCCTTGACACTACCACTGTCAATTCTACATACAGATTTGATTCCCTGAACAAAAAGGCATTTAGTCATAGTTCTATAATTAAGAATCTTCAAAACGAAGAGTAATATCCCCAATATGCAAAAGGTATTCTGAGAACAACTGCACTTGCTTGTGTCCTTTGTATAGATTTCCCTACTGATTCAATTTCATGATCATGAAATACAACAGAGGGACTAAATTTAAGTTTGCTTATCCTGTCACTTTAACCACATTCTCCCTATGGCCAATAATAAGGATGCATTTGATAGACAGGAACCCATAAAGGATGAGGAAGAGGATAATGGAAAGCAAAGCTGGATGATGTAGAGTCCAACCCACAAGCATGACACAGTAGCCAATTTTGCTAAGTGGATACAAGTTGAATTAACCTGACCTTTATGCTACAATGTCCTGATTTATACAATGGATACTATCTGCCCAGCTGAGTCCTGAGCTGCTAACAATAAGATTTAAATGGCCTAAGATCTGAGACAAAAATGAACCAAAATCTAGAATGAATCCAACTTTTTGTTTAAACCCAAAAATGAACCGTCATCCTATTACTAAAAAAAAAGAAAAAAGCAGTTTTCCCACAATGCAAACCAACAAAAGCACTTTGAAAAGAGAAGTATTTTTTGAAAATCATTAATTGAATCTTAAAATATAAGCTGCCCAAAGTAAATGTGTGATCCCTGAGGAAGTTCCTCATACTGAGTAGGAGCAGTGTAAACACAAACCAGGTGAAGGAATCTGTAATTCATCTTCCTGTTATTAGGTAAATTTCATGTAATACACATTTAAATGAGACCTGAATGCCAGGCAATGGGAATTCAAAACAGAGTTAAAGTGCTGGGGGGGATGGAGCAGTGGGGGAGGTGATGACAGAACTAGTAAAAGATGGGCTGAGAGGAGATGAAAAAAGGCAACATGTGTAGGATTTAGGGTTGCAGGAATAAGATATATGAGTGAATAAAAAGTATGGGCTAAGAATTCATTGACCATGTTCAAGGGAAAAAAGTATTTGGCTAGTTCACAAAGTGAACATTGCATTTGAGAAAGAATGGAGAATGTGAATGTTCAAAAGTGCTTGAAATCTGTTCTGAAGGCCACAAGGAGCCAAGGAAGGTTTCAGGCAGGAGTGACAGCCAGAGCTGCCCTTTACCTGTCTTCTACAAAGTTCTGACTCAAATGTGTCTAAATTCTACGGGGCTACTTTTATCCCAGGAGATGGTTCATAAAAATCAATGCTAAAAAGGTTACAAAAGCAGAATAGTACTCCAGCTGATCCACAATTTACGTCTAATACCTGGGCCCAGAGAACTCTAGCATGGTTAAAATCATGCACTTGGGAGCCAGACTGCCCAGGTTCTAATTCTAGCTCTGCCAATTACTTTGTGTCTTTGGGCCAGTAACTTAAACCTCTCTGTGCTGCCACTTCTCTCTGTGCTGCCAAACTGGTGAATTTTTACTACGTACACCTTAGAGTTCTGATAGCTTGAGTGAAAGAATGCAGACTGCTTACAACAGGGCCTGGCACAGAGAAATAGCTTCCAAGTGACGCTGATACAACCACTTCTACTATGCCACATCCTTCTGACATCTGATCAAAGTTACATAACATTTCCTATAAAATGAAGGAATGTTGATCCAGGAGCCTTTGCAGAGGAGTCTGTGTGTGGGGATGGAGTGAGGAGTCATGTTTTTCTGTTCCTATCCTTCCAAAACCACAAGCCAAAAGCTATGTACCTAGGTGAACACTTTCCTTTTTCAATATGTCTTGCCCATTTTTCCCTTCTCAATGGCTTAAAATGGTTCCCAGGCACACATATGTAATTAAAATTCATTATCTTAAAAGACTGCTTTAGGAAGCCCAGCAATCAAATCTGCTATCATCTTTTTTTATGGGTGGATATAATTACAACCTAATAGGCATCATTTAATCAAGACTTAACAATTAGGTTCTTAAATCCAGAACTTGATCATTTTCTTCCTTGATAGGTGCACAAAATTTTCTCCCAGGTGGTGGTCATGTAAAGTGAAGGGCATAAGAACTATTAAAAACCCTTATCATAATGGCCTAAAGTGCTAATTATTACCCAATTATGACAGACATAATCTGAGAGGCGAAAGCCTAACACAACCTAATGCAATCTCATAGCAGCATTTTTCTTTAATTATTTCACCTCCATCTCGGTGAAAAACAACGGCGCACAAAAAGCCCAGTATAGAAGGTAGTATTTAACTCTCACCTACTACCTTCTAAACAAGAAAACAAAGTCATTGGTAACAGCATCCAACCCTTCCCCTGGTTCTGACATCTGCAAATCAGACCTTGAAAGGAGAAAAGCAACCCTTTGCTTGTTTCCCATCCCACATTTTAGACATAAGAAACAGAGACCCTGAGAAGTGGTGCCCTCCTAAGACATTCAGGGTCAAACCAGGCTAGAACCTAGGTCTCCTCCAGTAAAAAAAAAAAAAAAACAGTATTTTGTACTCTACACCTCTGTTCCACCATGGGAGTACAGAAAATTGAAATAATTCTGAGAGCCTACATTTTCAAGCCTGATAGTTGTGTCTCTCACATCTAATTATACTATATCTATCCCCATTTCCAGCCAAATAAGATTAATTCTTAGTCACTGATGCTTAATAGTAACTCCTGCTACTCTCAGCAGCCAACACCCTAGTTTGAAAGGGATGCAGATCACTAATTAGTGCATCATCTATTGAGAGCCTGTAATTGCCTTACCACACCCAAGTCCCTTCTGGCTAGACTAAGCTTCTTTACAGCCCTAATACACCAAACAAGAGACACACAGTTGGGCAAGAAATCTATTAAGAATTAGAAAACACTAAGAGGGTGCTATTTATCACTGAAAAGAGAAATCTCATCTCTTTAGTTTTCCTTTCTTTTTCTTTTCTCAAAAGCTATGAGAGGTCTCCCAGCAAATCTAAACCAAGGCTGTGCCTTTAAACTTAGCTGTCCAAGAACTCTAGTGCAGAGGACAGATCTGATCTTTATGCAGGATTCGAAGGATTCTACTGTAGAAACAGAGCCTTAAATTTCTCCTAAGACAATCTCATTATCTTCAGTTTTCCAAAGAATTCCAATTCAGGAATGAAAAAAGAAAACAGCTACTGTTTGGGGGAGCTTTACTATAGCATCGCACTTAACCTTTCGTCATAGGTATCATCACCATTCCCATTTTGTAGGTCAGAAACTGGAAGGCTGGGAGAGGCTGGGTGACTTAAATAAGGTCCCTGAATTCTTAACCTCAGGTGTAACCATCAAGCTATAAGATGAGAGCATTCCTATTTCTTACTCTTAGCTTTTCTAACACTGGCAGAAGTAACCAGGTTGTCAGGTCCTACATGGGTGGGTCACCTCACACCCCAAATGGTGCAGCCAAAGAGCAACTGTGCCAAGCTGGTAGGAGCATGCCTCAATGCCAAAAGTGACTCTGAAACCTGCAGTGCAACTCTTCCCCCAACTTCGTTTCCTCTCATTTAAGGGTAACTTGAAATGGACTGCAGCCCCATTCACTTTCTTAAAAAACTAAAAATGAAATTTTAAAACACTTTTCAAAGGACTGAGGTCCTCATCTTTACTAAGAGTAACTCCTTGGGATCTAAGTAGTGTGAGAAAGAAAAGCTACTTCAGATGACTTGGTGTCTGTGAGCGCAGAATCAGTCTAGAATCCTTCTTAGCAAATGAATCTGCAAAATTAGAAAAAATCAACTTATTTAAAATAAAGTTACAGTAAAAGTTTAAAACCAATTTTTAAATTTAGTTTGCAGAAGCACACCATGTTTGAAATTCTTACCCAAATACTAACTTAGATCTATCTTCCTTCGATATGGGTGCCTTCAAGGGCAATGAATATGCTTCTTAAATCTCCTCAGAGGATCTCATTCTCATTTATTAAGCAGAAACCACAGGAAAACTGGCATTAACATCCTCTTCCTGCTCTTCTGAAGCAAAAGCACCTCATTTGGGCTTTTCAGATTAAGAACACATTATGTACCAGTAAACCTTACAGTTGGACCCAGTTTCAAGCCGAAATATCATGAATTGTATAGCACCCCTTTATTCCTTCTAATTTCACTTTTCATTTCCATTTGGAGCTGTATAACACAGACACAGTTGCCCTCCAGGCTTTTTTCTCCAAACAGCTCTTGACCTTTAGAGACACCCTTACCCTGAGACACCTGCAAGTATGAAATATAAAAGCCCCAAAGACATACAAAAGCAGCACTACTGGAAATAGTCTCAAATTTAATATGTGTGTGTGTGTGTGTGTAATTCTTTTTTTTTTTAACTGTGGCCTTATTTCTTTAAACTAGGCAGAAATTTTCTCAGGTTGAAGATTTCATTTTTACAGCTACAGGGATTTCCAAAATAAAAAGTGATTAATGTTTCTTGTCCTGAATTTTGTGTTTGAAAGAAAATAAAAATTTCACTGTCATTCATTCAATAAATATTAAGCTCTATGTACACGGAACTATCAGAATATAAAAGTGTCTCTTTGCTCTCAAGGACTTCAAAGTTTTCAGCGAACTAAGTTTCTTGCAACCTGAAATTCCAAAACATCAATAATCTTCACCACCACCCACCAGAGGTATCCTGGAAGAGGGACTTTGGTATTAAATAGAAATCAACATCATTAAGAATGCTACAATGAACATCCGGGTGCATGCATCCTTTTGAATTATGGTTTTCTCTGGATACATGCCTAGGAGTAGGATTGCTGGGTCATATGGTAGCTCAATATTTAGTTTTTTAGGGAACCTCCATACTGTTCTCCATAGTGGCTGTACCAATTTACATTCCCACCAACAGTGTAGGAGGGTTCTCTTTTCTCCACACCCTCTCCAGCATTTATTGTTTGTAGAATTTTTGATGATAGCCATTCTGACCCGTCTGAGGTGATACCTCATTATAGTTTTGATTTGCACTTCTCTAATAATTAGTGACGTTGAGCATCTTATGTGTTTGTTGGCTATCTGTAAGTCTTTGGAGAAATGTCTATTTAGGTCTTCTGCCCATTTTTGGATTGGGTTTTTCTGATATTGAGCTGCATGAGCTGTTTGTATATTTTGGAGATTAATTCCTTGTCAGTTGCTTCGTTTGCAAATATTTTCTCCCATTCTGAGGGTTGTCTTTTCATTTTGTTTATGGTTTCCTTTACTGTGCAAAAGCTGTTAAGTTTAATTAGGTCCCATTTGTTTATTTTGGTTTTTATTTTCATTACTCTAGGCAGTGGACTGAAAAAGATCTTGCTGTGATTTATGTCAGAGAGTGTTCTGCCTATATTTTCCTCTAAGAGTTTTACAGTGTCTATATCTATAAATACATAGTATTTATAGTAACCATAATTCAAAAGGATACACGCACCTCGATGTTCACTGCAGCACTATTTACAACAGCCAGGACATAGAAGCAACCTAAATGTCCACTGACAGAGGAACAGACCAAGAAGATGTGGTACATATATGCAATGGAATATTACTCAGCCATAAAAAGGAACGAAATGGTGCCATTTGCAGAGATGTGGATGGACCTAGAGACTGTCATGCAGAGTGAAGTCAGAAAAACAAGTATCATATAATATCACTGATATGTGGAATCTAGAAAAACAGTACACATGGACCTTTATGCAAAGTAGAAACAAGAGTCACATATGTAGAGAACAAACTTACGGTTACCAAGGAGGGAGGGGGGGAGATGGGATGAACTGGGAGATTGGGATTGACATATACACACTACTATGTGTAAAATAGATAACTAATGAGAACCTAGTGTATAGCACAGGGAAGTCTACTCAATGCTCTGTGGTGACCTAAATGGGAAGGAAATCTAAAAATGAGTGGATATATGTATACGTATGACTGTTTCACTTTGCTGTACAGCAAGAAACTGACAACATTGTAAAGCAACTATCCTCCAATAAAAATTAATTAAAAAAAGAATGTTAGACAATGCTAGTATGTATATTTCTTTTTTTTAACTAAACTTTTTTAAAATTGAAGTATAGTTGATACACAATGTAAGTTACAGGTGTTAAATAAAGTGATTCACTTTAAAGGTTTTTAAAGGTTATACTCCATTTACAGTTATTATAAAATATTGGCTATACAATTTATATTGGTTATACAATTTTTAAAGGTTATATTCCATTTATAGTTATTATAAAATATTGGCTATAATCCCTGTGCTGTACAACATAGCCTTATAGCTTATTTTATACATAATAGTTTGTACCTCTTAATTCCCTACCCGTATTATTGCTCCTCCCCCCTTCCCTCTCCCCACTGGTAACCACTAATTAGTTCTCTCTTTCAGTAGGTTTCTTTTTTGTTATATTCACTAGTTTGTTGTAATTTTTAGATTCCACATGTAAGTGGATATTTCTTGATCCCGTCTGGACATATGAAGGCCTTAATATATAACAACATAATGTTCAGGAATTTGTTATCCAAATTAAAATCCAGGAAATGTTTCAAATTTGCTCATTTAGACTTGAAAGTAATTAATTCTATCAGAATATTAAACAAATGTGGTATCACAAAAAATTAAATGGGCACCACCTCACCACCACCAATCCCATTTTGCATTTCAAAGGAAGGGACTACTGTGCCATTTTCTTCTCTCAAGGACCTCAGCAACCTGGAATGTACAAGCGGAGCCCTGCCTGACAACAGTGGTTTGGATGATATCTCACCTGCCTCCTTCTTACCCACCTAGTCTTCACTAAATTTGGGGGGGGGGGGGGTGTGAATAAATGCAGTGGAAGGTTAAAAAAAAAAAGTGCAGATGTGTTCAACAGCTGACAAAAGAGGTTAAGATTCTATATACACCCACAATACAATTTAGTCAATTTCTATTTAAAAACAAACTAGGACAATGAAGCCAATGTAGGAAAAAGAAAATGCTTAGGTGAAGTACTCCAAAGTGCATTTTTAGCTCATGTGACCTTCTACAGTGCTCCAAATGTGTGTACGTAGATGTGTGGGCATGTGTGTATTTATAGAAAGAAAGTGTTGAGAGCACTATAAAAAAAAAAATACATGAATAAATCATAGAATGTTTGTGCTACATGGAACTTCTGAAAGCTAGTCACAGCTTTGATTTTAAGGTAAGGAAGATAAGTACCAAGATTTGGACCAAGGTAAAACCTGCTAGTGACAGAACCTGGTCACACTATTCGAGGCTTCAACTCCCAGCACAATCTCACCTTCAGTTATTCTAATTCCATGCCTTTATTCTTAAATTTGCACTTCCACTGGAAACATGACTGTCCATTAATACCTGTAATACAGATTTCTAAATTTTAAGGCTCAAGTGAGCTTTGCCCTGTTTATCCCAGGAAGACATGAGTCCAACCCAGCAGTTCTCAAAGTGTGGTCCAGGAACCACTGAAGGTCCCTGAGACCTTTTCACAGATCCAGAAGGTCAAAACAACACCTTTTCCTCTCATTCTCTCATAAATGTACAGTAGAGGGCTTCCCTGGTGGCGCAGTGGTTGAGAGTCCACCTTCCAATGCAGGGGACACAGGTTCGTGCCCCACTCCGGGAAGATCCCACATCCCGCGGAGCAGCTGGGCCATGGCCGCTGAGCCTGCTCATCCGGAGGCCTGTGCTCCGCAACAGGAGAGGCCACAACAGTGAGAGGCCCGCATACAGAAAAAGAAAAAAAAAAAAAGTACACTAGAGCTTTCCAAAGGTTATATGATGTGTGACAGCTGCTTCTGCATTCAGCCGGGTGCAATATATAAGAATACAGCTGACTCCTATTAAGCTAGACATTAAAGAGATGAAAAACTGTAAAATCATGGCACTTACCATTATTTTTGTTTTAGCAAAATATACATATCCATCATTTTTAAAATGTTACTTTTGTTAATGCTATTGGAGTTTTTTGAGCTAAATATCTGTTTTTAACTTTCTCATCTTAATTTCTAATGCAAAAAATATTGATAAACATAACTTACATAAACATAAGGTCTTTCAAGTCCTCGATAATTTAAGTGTAAAAAGGGGTCCTAAGAACAAAAAGTTTGAGAATCGCTAGTCTCACCAGTGCTAAATAAGTTCTCTTCCGTGGTGATTTTCTGTTGTTGTCGTTGTTGGCTGCGATGGGTCTTGATTGTGGCACTCGGGGTATTCGTCAAAGCGCGCAGTCTTCTCTCTAGTTGTAGCATGCGGGTTTTCTCTCTCTAGCTGTGGCGAGTGGGGTCCAGAGCACGTGGGCTCTGTAGTTTGCGGCATGCAGCCTCTCTAGTTGAGGCTCACGAGCTCAGTAGTTGTGGCGCGTGAGCTTAGTTGTCCCTTAGAGGCATGTGGGATTTTAGTTCCCAGACCAGGGATCGACCCCGAGTCCTCTGCATTGGAAGGTGGATTCTTTACCACTGGACCACCAGGGAAATCCCATGGTGAATCTTTTAAGCACATATAGGTAAACCTTAGAATGGTGTCCTATTCCTCTCCTTACCTTCAAAGACATGTTTCTCCAGCCCTGGGACTGTGTGAAGTACTTCTTATGCCCAGTACTCACTTTAATCAGTTCAACTTTCTTTGATATAGAATTTCTATAAAACCATGATAGGGGAACCATGAATAAACTCTATATTCTGGTTCTCAGAAAAGACACTTTATAAAGCATAATAAGTTATGTTTCATGTTGCATACTTACTTTGGTTTAGAGAATACTAACAGTATACAATATGCCAAGTAGTAGTTTTCCATTTGCTAGATTCCACCATAGTCAGGCACCAAATCACATTTCATTTCACTCTTGAAGTCCTGCTCCTTCTTTTCTAGGGCTGCTTTTGCCATACCAACCCACATCCTTTATTTCCGTTTTCCTTGCACCAGGTCATCCTACAAAATTGTCCCCAATCTGGTTTCTCTCAAGTTTTCTTCCTACTATGCTCATATTCCAAAGGCTTTACAACACCCTACACCATACAGAAAGGGAAACGTTCCTTCCTGAGTTTCAAGGCCCTCTAGAAACCTAACCACCCTCTAATAGTCAAAGCTGTTTCCTCAATATGCTGGGAGTACATCATGTTTAATCCCCCTCTTTTTCTCCAAGGAAAAAAGTCTCCCTCTACCTCTATAAAACCTCCCCAAAGTGCTACTCACATCTACCTAGTTTCTCAAAACTTTCCCAACTATGCAGCAGCCCTCACCAAACCCCCTCTCCCACAATCAACTCATCACATTTCCTGACTACAGGCTGTCAACTAGACTTAACCTAAGGATAGCGTCCATATCCTACTGCTCCTGAACTCCCAAAGACCTGGCACAGTGCTAGGCTCTATTGAGGCACCAAACATTAATAAACGGTTGAGATGCAGAGAATACTGAAAATCTGCTAAAATGCTTTGAAAAATACAAGGGGGATTATCTTTTGAAGTAATTAGTAACTGCATGTTAATATTTTTGCAAATTAAAATGTATACATGACGCAAAAAGATAACTGTTGAACACTATAAAATGAAAGAAATCTAATTCTTCCAACGCACACGCCAGAAGTTAACAGTTTCATTAACAATTCGAACATTTTCAAAGCCAATACAAACATGTACAAGCACAGGTGAGGAAAGCAAATACTTTAGTAGATACACAGAGGTAGATCTTTCTGTAATGATCTTTGCAACTTGCTTTTTACAGTTAAATATCAGCACGTAAGAGAATTCTTTCTTTATAGATGGCTATACAGTGGTCCCTTGGTATCCTCAGGGTAATGATTCTAGGATCCCCACAGATACCAAAATCCCGAGGATTCCCAAGTCCCAAAGTCAGCCCTCCGTATCCGGTTCTGGTTCTGTATCTGCCGACTGTAAACATAGTATACAGTCCACAATTGTTTGAGTCTGTGGACGTGGAAACCCACTCCCTGCAGATACAGAGGAGCTGACTATAACTGAGATGGCCCAAATTAATATAAATGATTCCCTACTGATAAATATCCAAGGTTTTACTATTTCAAACAATGCTTGCAAAAAATACCTTATACAAGAGAGCAAAAATATACATTTAAAGATAGAAACTGTTGGTTCATAGTCAATTTATATTTTTAATTATGCTAAGTTGCTGCCAAAAAGCCCTCTAAAAAATCCTATCAACTTACAATCCCACCAAGACTTCGCCTGCATTTTTAAAAATGAAATGGAAATAATGCAGCAGTGCCGAGAGGGAACTGGGAGAAGGAAAGGCATGTCAGGAACCAGCAATGGGTTTAGAGTCACCAACCGCTATCGCTTTTTATAAGACATTAAGCAACACCTTTACCACAAATTCCATGTTTATAAAATGAGGGTTTTGGTCAACATTGTGGATAAGGGCCCCTCCAGCTCTGACATTCTCTGATGTCCTTGAATCTGCTATATATAAGAAATGCACATTAAATTTGAAGACAAAACACTTATTCTCTTGGGCTGCCCAGAAATAAACAAACAAGTGCTGGGAAAGTCAAACTGCTGCACTGGGAAAGTAAATGCTCTGATAAAACCCCGGCTAGGAATTTAAAAATGGAAGTGAAATTGAGACTGGAGGAAATGGCCACCTTAGAGGGAAGATAAAAAACCATTTCAAAAATAACAAACAAACAAAAAAAGGATCATTTTAATCATCTGGTGGTTTTCCTAGTTAAGACAAGCCGCATCTCAGTAGAAGAAATGCAGCTAAATGGCTATCACAAGGGAGGACCAAAGCACCCTGATGGCTACTAATTAATAAAAAGTCACAAACATCCCTTTCAAGCTTACCATTTGAAAGAGTGGATGTTAACAGGAGATATGATTTGCTAAGCTAAATAAAAGCCTGTATTAACAAGAAGTGACAAGATCACAACCCTGCTGCTGATAAACTGCCAACATACCCCGGGCCTTCAAATGAAGGGCTGCCCATTTAACATATTGCAGCTTTAAAATGAGTTGCTTTAGAACAAACAGTTCTATGTCACGGCAGGCCTGCAACATACCAGATGGAGCTGCTGCTGTACCCTGGATTGTGCGCGCGCGTGTGTGTGTGTGTGTGTGTGTGCCCAGCCCAATAACCCTTCTTACGATTAGCCATCCTTGATCAGAGCATCCACCTTGGACCTCAACTTCTCTATCTGCTTCCAAAAAGACTCAGTGTTGAGCAGAAAGCAGCCATTCTCCCAACATTCAAAGGAGGTTTCACACTGCTGTTAGACCAGCCTGGCAGTCATCCCTGGAGCCTGCCTCCTTAATCCTGGCAAACACGGCCACTTCAATCCAGTCTTAGAGCAGGGATTTTTTTTTTTAATATAGCATGCTTTGAAGCTGTATAAAACAGGCCATAAATACATGTAAAAGGCATAATCTCAGTCTTGTCAAAGTGGTTACAGAAGCATCACCCCAGATCTTTTCCTGTGTGGTCCACTGTTAAATTCACCAACTAGGAGACTGCAAATAGATATGGTAAAGTCTTAATTATTCACAGGGATGGATGAAGACAAACAGCACTGTTAACTTAATATTCTAAGATGACTTTTTGTATTATCTACTATCCAGCACTTAAATAGTATTGTATAGTAATAATTAATGTCCATAAAAAACCTCAAAGTGCTCAGTTTAAATGTTAAGAATTCTGATTAACTACAATTGGTCAAATATGTATGTTACACATGGCAACTTCTCAGTAACCTGAGTAGGAAGGCTGAGTATGCCTTAAAGAAAAAAAAAAAAAAAACTTACATGCAGTATTTACTTTTGGCATGTGTAATTTTATAATTTTAAACTTTATTTTAAAAATATAGGGATCTACTATATTCGAGGAACAAAGCTGTAAACAGGATCACTGACATCAAGGAGCTTCCAATGCAGTTGAAAACAACGTTTAATAAGTGTCCAAAAAATGCAAACAGAGTCTACCTCTCTGAGGAAAACAATGAGTTAAGAATATACTCCAGTAAATGTAATGATCTAATAAGTAGGTGGGATATCATTTTAAAATACCATGTCATAAATTCACAGTACTGTTTATAGTTCTGATGATGTTTGTGGGTTGAGGAAACAAGCCACATGGAGAATTCGCTTCCTCATTTTCTCTAACCTCTTTTTCTTCTTGCCTTTTCCTGATTACTTAGAGCAATTTCCCAGACTCTGCTACCAATCTCTTACAAACACACATAGCCCTTTAGAATTAAGGGACTGCCCAAAAGCCATTCAGGTCATTTTAAGAAAGAAGTATTTTTCAATAAATGTCTTCCAAGGTTTCTACAAAGAAAACTGCCTAAGCCTCTCCCATCCCAACGAATGTTTCAAAGACAATTCCAAAATAATATGGTATTTGATTTTAGCTCAAATTTAAATGAATACTGGGAGGAACACAGTATTGTGAAGAAATGGGGTGGGTTGCCTCGATCTGGCAGAGGGATTCTATAAAAGGTTATTCATAAATTAACCAAACAATTCAATCAATGACAAACTATAATTTGGGGCGAGTAGGTAAAGTCCTTTAGACCAAATCAAAAAGCCTAACAGACATTTCTCTTTATAGTTTTTACAACCGCAATTTATACACTAGAAAAGTACTATCAAAAAAATGTTGATAAATTATACTTCAAAATTGAGTAGAGCAGCGCATTTTCAAAGCCACAAGTGAAGGATGTAGACTATGCAGATAACACTGCTGGACTTGGCAGTGGTTGTATAGTTTTTAGTGTGAAAGCTGCTAAATTACTGGTATACTTGAGAACATTACAGTTTGTTTCTTGGCTGTTTAAAAAAAAAAAAAAAAAAGCCAGACCTTTGGTGGGATATAAACTAGATGGCAGGGATCAGATCCAGGATTCAAAGTTCACCATGAATTTATCAGGGAAAAAGAGAGTTCAACTTCAGGACCCCTTTCTATTCTAATATTCTATTGCCTATAAAATTAAAAAACAAAACGTCTGCCTTTGATGGAGTAAGGCAGGGAGAGGGTAGATGGAAGGGAAGATGAAGTTAACAAATGAACTTCTCTGACCACCCCACACTAAGTTAGGAGCCCCAAAGACTCTTGCCCTTCGTAACACAAATCACCATTATAAATAATAACTTCTAGAGCTTTAACATGTGTCTCCCCCAATACTCTGAGTTTCATGTCCGCAAAGACTGGATCACACTCACCACTATGTCTCAGTATCTAAGACAGTGTGTGGTACCCAGTATGAACAAAATGTTTACTAAGTAAATGAAACTAAGGAAACTGAGATGTTTTCATGTATAAGCTGGAAAAATAATTGTTTTTAAACTACTGCAGAGTAAAAGAGGTTCATAAACAATCCAAAAAAAGTGAATGGATAAGAAATCAAGAAGACAACAAAATATCATTAAGGTCAGGAGGCCAGGCACAACACAAGCATAAAAATTTAAATCCTATAAAGCTGTAGGTCTAGAGGAAAGTTTAAAGTTTTAAGAAGCCACTTTCTAGCAAAAAGGAATAGTGAACATTTTCAAACAGTCATTTAATAAACTGTCAGCAAATTTGCTTCATTTCTTTAGACAATAACAAACAGGAAATAATCATAGGGAATGGGGAAGAGAAAGAGGTTCCAGCCACAATGAAAAATTCCTTACAGGTAAAGTTCCATAAAACTCCTTAGGGAAGCTCAATATAAAATACCCAAGACCTGACAACAAGTCCTCTGTTCTCTTTATGTTTCTGAATTTCTTAGAGAACTGGGGAACTACAGAAACCTTTCACTCAAAATCTTTTGATAGTGGAGGCCAACTTTAAAAAAAAAAGAAACTTACAGAAATTAAAAGGAAGTGCAGGCTATTTATTAAAGTCAAAGGTTAGGATTGCAGTGTCCTATACGATGAAATGATATAAAAAGCTATTCAGCTTTGAATTCTCAATACCTATCTTAACTTCTGCTTCATCTTGTGATGTCCTAAATCTGGCTAAACAGCATGGAGCACCCTTGGCAGGATTCCACCTGACTGCTATGCTATACTCCTTCGCTATGTGCATAGCCTGTTGGGCCAATTTTACACCAGAGACACTTGCTTGAAATATGTAGAGATGATTTTCTTTTTATTTTTTTTTTTTAGGTTTACAACAGCTTCACAGAGCACAAGGATAATATTTATAGGCTTGAAAGAGTAAAATATACACAAAGATAAGAAACCAAGAGACACGTTAACAAGAAGCATCTCTATTCTACAATATCATGGATTGAAAGATGCACCACTAGCTTCCCAGCTGTAAGAAAAATAAACATCACTACATTAAGTGGACATATTTATGAGATTCAAAAACTATGTAAAAATTGCACATCTAAGACTTGAGGAAATATGGCATTAGTTAAACCAACATTTTTTGCTAAAATTTCCTTGTAGTGATTAAAATTTTAATAAGATCACCTATCATTCATGGTTTACCTACAGAAGCAAATAAAACTTTCTCAATTGACAGTAAGTTTCAAGTACTGTATTATCTCAATTCCAGACTCTGAATTCAATTGAATTAAAAAAATAACTTCCTGTATTTCTACTACAAACAAGTAACACACTAGGTGCAAGAGATAAAATAATAAACAAGACAGATGTCCCCTTTCTAGGGAAGAACAGAAAGATTATCTTGAATCTGTATTCTTCACCATCCACCCTCCCTCCAACAGATTTTTCTGACAGTTAAGTTGGAGAAACAAGATAAATCAATAACCATCTTTACTGGGTAGATATTTTGTTGATTCAAGTTTGGACATCATACATCCTATGGAGCACCTGACCTGCAACTTTTTCTCAGAACAAAGATAGGTGCATTTCTAAAAGCCCATCAGATTTGGAACATATTAGTCCCAGAAACGTAACAACTTTAAGGAATAGCCCTTACAGATTCTCTACTACAACGAGCTAGGGTTATCAGAATGTCACCTTCGCCAGGAATAGAGCTCACAGTATCACAATCTTTTTTTCTTGATTTTAACAGAATCCTAAAATAAGTCTGAAGACAGTGCCTTCATTTCCTCACTTATAGATCTATACTTTATATAGTTCCAAAAAGTAATCCTGCAAGTGGAGACTGCCAGCTGGCAACAAGACACCAGCCTGTGATGGAATTCTTCCAGAAGTCATCTGGTCATAGACCTTAAAAAATGCAAGGTCAGGGGCTTCCCTGGTGGCGCAGTGGTAGAGAGTCCGCCTGCCGATGCAGGGGACACGGGTTCGTGCCCCGGTCCGGGAAGATCCCACATGCCGCGGAGCGGCTAGGTCCGTGAGCCATGGCCGCTGAGCCTGCACGTCCAGAGCCTGTGCGCCGCAACGGGAGAGGCCACAGCAGTGAGAGGCCCGCGTACCGCAAAAAAAAAAAAAAAAAAAAAAAAATGCAAGGTCAGAATCCTGGCCCTGGGGAAATAGGTATGGGCATTCTGCTGGGAGTGCTACAGGTTACAACAGCCCCACCACTGAGGGGCCAAACAATAAGGCCTGGAGATGACACAGTTGTCGAGCTGCCTCTCGGATCTATCTCTGTGTCCTCAGCCACCTGAAACTACAACCAACAGAACTACCAGAGGTAGAAAGAACATCATTCTGGAGACCAGGGTAACAGGGAGTGAACTAGGAGTCACAGACCTAAGTCCTTCACACCCACCCAGCAGGATGATTTTAACAAACCACCTGACCTCTGAGCCTCATTTCCCTCATCTGTAAACTCATTATCCCAGGGAACTGTGGTGAAGTCCTGGAAGAACAGAAAACACAATGCTCGTGTCTCCTGGTTCCATCATTGTGGGCAGTACACCACCTTCAATTACTGATTCCACCTGTTCCTCTGTCCTAACAGCCAGGGCTTTCAGCAACTAAAAACAGGCAGCTCCTTACTGTCCCATCAAATACAAAATTTCTTACTCTAATTGCATTCTCACGAGGCAATAATTTAGAAGTTACTTTTAGAAGTTGTACAAAAGGGGAAAAACCAACCCCTTCACTTTTCTTCTCTGGATCACAAACTATGTTGTTCACCAAGAAATCAAACTTTGCCCCCTACTGTCCACAAACAATACAGGTAGATTAGCCAAATCCTTTTTAAAAAGTCCAAGAATCAAGAGCCAGTTCTACCTGAGGGAATGAGCCTCTCCAGCAAAACAAGGAGATGAAGCAGCATACAGGCTGTCCAATCACCTTTCCGAAGTAAGAAATGTAAATGCCATTAATGGAGAAAAGCAACAGGCAGACCTAAGAACATCAAGAACTGGCATGAGAAAGCTACAATCAGCAGCCTTAAGAACCCTTGTTCCTGGCAGACGTGGTCTTAGGCATGAGCAAGAATCAAGGAGAAGGTATAGATCAGTGTTTTTAAAAGCATCCCAGATTCTAACCTGTCACTGGCTTACTACTACTGGAACTATACTAACAGGGAAGGAGTCCAAGAAACTTTATCATCCTTATGACTTTTTCCTAAATGTTTTGAAAAATAAATGTTATACACAGAAGAAGCTCCTGGCACATCATGCTATCAAGAGAGTAAAACCATGGGGGAAACACTGGAGGCTTCAAGTGGTTACACACACATGCCTGGGATCCAATCTTCTTTGGACAAGAGCAGAATTAAGACAGTCGCAGTGGTGTCTCTCTCCAGCCACAACTTAAACTTGGCAGGTTCTGCATTGCATAAACATTCTTTACCTGTGACTGGACTCCTGGCAAACTAGGAAGTAATTATTCATACAACAAAAGAGAGACCCAAAAGGAATGACAATGACATGGGAGGGAGGGAGGAGGGAAGACACAAAAACTAAGCAAATATACACACAAAACAACTGAGACCAAGAAAACCACACTCCTGTCCCCAAAACAATATGCAGAATCCTGGCCATATCCTTAATGCCCAGACTATAGAGATATGTCCCTTTTCTCAAGTCCTCAAACTACTATTAAAGTTAGAGGGGGAGGCTTGTGATATCGTTTTCTGCCGCATCTCCTTAAGCAGGCAGACCAAGGAATACCAGTACAAGGATGCTTTATAAATTTCTCTAAAGCTCTCTCAGTACCTAGCACTCAGTAATAATGTGTGATGAAACCATAAGTACTACACAAACTCCCTGGCTTCTGAACATGGTCCCCATACAAAAAAACGTGAAGACATTTCTTAAGATCCTTTAAAAAAAAACCAGAAGAAAAAACTTTAGATGAATTTGGAAAAGGTCTAGTCTCCAAGGTAACTACCAGCCCACCAAAACCAAAGCCTTTCTAATAGCACAGTAGAAGCTCCATGACAATAATTCTCAACCTTTAGGAAGATAAAACACGATTCTTTTTTTAAAAAACAAATTCTCAATGCCCCACCCCACCCAACAATGAAGACACCCTGGAAGCCCCTCAACAAGACACTCCAGGGCATGTCAAAATAAGCAATATATTCATCTAAAAGAATCATATAATCATGGAAGATGCTTGGTACCAAGAGTTTTTTTAAAGTGCCTCTTAAAAATTAGTTCAGAATAGACCTACAGTATTTTTTAAACTATACACACAGTTAATTCAAAATTAGTTTTTTTCAAATTAAGCACACACTTTCACTCACTCCCAAATATTAAAAAAATGTGGCTGGGCTAGAAACCGCACCAATTTTTAAAACTGCCAGCATTAAGCTCCTATTATTCTGAAAGGTTTTGCTAAGATGTTCAATACAGGGACACATTCTAATTCCTTGTTATGACTGGCCCAGCTCAAGTGGCTGCCAGGAGAGCAGGGCTTTATAGGCATTGTTCCATCCTCAGAAGCTACATTAATGCTGGGTTGATAAAACAGGTCTTCATATCTGTGTGCTGGGCTGAACAAAAAGTTAACTGGAAATGTAAGTGCTTAAAGTCACCAAAAGGAAAGCTCTACACTGACATTTTCTACCTACTTACCATTCATCTGTATTCATCTCACTAGACATTAACACACACCAAAGTTGCTCTCTGCTATTCAAATTGTGCTATTCTGCTCAGGAGTAGATTAATAATATCCACCTTCCTTATTGTAAAATAAAATTACAACACTGGTCCAAACACGACATGTGGGGCTTCTTTCTACTTCTGCTGGTGTATCAGCTTGCTCTACTGCACACGTGGGAGAAAGCTTTGCTGGGTTGCCCTGTTGTTTCTGGAGAGGGGGTTTAGAAAAGGCTGAAAACTGAAAAAAAAAAAATAAGGGGGAAAAGGAGAGAAGAACAACACACACATAAACCTCACACCTGGTAACCTCTCATATCAGCTCTTTTTTACAGCATTCTGAGGGGAGAATGTCTTTTCTAAGCTGACACCATCAGCAATGAGGTTAGCAGGTGGGCCATGGGGCTCTTTGAAACAGCTCATAACATCCTATTAGTTTTCACAGCACCAAGCAACTTCTGCTGACCTCAAAGCATCTGAACAAATATAAGCAGGCAACAGGCAGGAAGAAATCTCTGCTCCCAATGAGGGCAAGTTTAAAATCCCAGGGAGAGGGGAAAAAAGGTAAGATACCCTGATGCAAGCACATCTTGTAAAGGAACGAGAAGCTGTCTTGCAGCCAGGCATTAAAGAAGAGGAGGTCTAAGACGAGACTTCTCTATGTAAAATAAAGAAGACTTCAAGATGTAAATTTATAAGGAACAATCTAACATAATTCAAACGTTATTTGCAAACACAAAGAAAATCAAAAGAACTGAAGTCTTCAGAACTACTGCCTTTGTCTAGATATTTTAATAAACTTTTTAATTCCCATGGCTTTAGGAACTGAAGCATTAGAATCACAAACTCAAATACCCACAAAGGCCAAGCAACAATGTATTCTGAAGTGAAATAAACCATGCTCCATGTAAACAGTGCAGTGAATATGGGCTCAGCGTTGCTCCACCTTCACACGTTTTCCAGAGACACAAAATATGGCTCTAGATCCTTACATGATATTGGCCAATGCCTAAATCAACAATTCACTACTTTTTTTAAAACACAGTTTAGGCCAAATGAAACAGCCCCAGAATATGCAGCCCATGGGCCACCATCTGGGACCCGTGGCAGAATCCACTTGTCAGTTGATAACCCATTTCTCCCTTTCGTCCTCTAATAGCGGCAACTGTCTTGATGACAGAAAATAACCTTCAGTGAATAAAATGTAACAAAATGCTTAAGAGCCAATGCAAAAGTGGAAGCTGAATAAGAAAAGAAAGGGAAAAGTGCGTAGGTTATGCCTGACCCAGAACTGCCAGGCTAGCAGCAGAACTGGCACAGGGCTCCGAAGCATAGACAGGTGACTAAGGGACAGAGGGCTAGCAAGAGGCGTCACAGAGAGGAGTGGAAGGCTGTGGGTGGTTCAAGTTCTTTGCAGGGACAACGGCAAGGAAGGGATGAAAACCTAAAGCACTGATGACCTGGTATTTGGGAAAAGTCCATGAGTCATTCACAGCCATAGGCCAAAAAGGACCCCAAGGGTTTAAACAAAATAAGCCAGCAACCAGTTAAGTAGCACCTAGGGGAGAGAAAGTTGTGTTGAGCAAACTCATACAGAAATAGGCCTTACCGGGGAAGAGGTCATAAAAACTTGCTCACTCTATAATAAACTTTGTATATTTAAAATGTTCTAGATAGTCCTGCAATAAAGATGGATGATCCTCGTGTTACCAAAGGTACCCCCAGTAGAGCAGCAGCAACAGTGAAATAGAAAAAGCTCACTTTTGAAAAGCAGCTCAGAGGAAATTCAAGATCAAGTACAAACAGTTCCAAGAGTATTTTCCCTACCTTACCCAATTCGGTGAATTTATTTTCAAACACACTGTGACTTATTTGCTTTGAGACATACCTCTTATACTTCTGATATGCACAAATGATGCCTAAAGAATAAAAAAGTGTTAAACATCCTTTAAAAACTGAACAAGTGAGCCATTTCCAATAACTTACTTGATAGGGCATCCATCAATGACTTTTCACTTGGGGTGGTAAAAAGATATTGAAACCAACAGGGGAAAAATGTTATTTCAGTGTAAATTTCATTTTTTTCATGTATAGGAATAGATCCTTGATAAGAGATCAAACAAAATTCAAATCAAGAAGATATGGGCTGATTATTTTAATGTAAATGCTTCAATTTTAAAATTTGACTTCTCATTGAAAAAAGATGGAAAATTTAAATTAAGATATTTATATTCCTGGAATGTTAGCTGGCTAACTTCTCATAATTTCACATGTAATCTCTTAGATTTATATTTTCAAGAAAAAAAATGCATTTTAAACTTCCCTTCCAAATTCCATTGATATATTTATATCTATTTCCATATTGAAATGTTCAAAGTCACAATTCTCCCAAAACCTCCCTACAGTCTGGGAATTTTCTTTCTCTGTGGCAGAAATACACATTGTATGATGGTATGTTATAAAGATGGTATGTTATAAAAACAATGGTTCATAATAACACATTGAAGGCCAAATATATAAAACTCATCTATGGGGACCACCTATTACCACCTTTCCAATTCAGGAAACATTGTCATTCCACTGCCAGAAATCTCATACTTCAATATGCTCATCTTCACCCCGTCAATGAGGTGTGAGGTTTCACACTCAAAGAAAGGTTAAAAAACCAAGGACATAGGTAATTGAGCCAAAACCAGATGACGGAAACTTCAGAATACCAGCCTAGTATTTTCCACCTGGATCTGCTAAATTAAGAATTTCAACCAAAGTGACAAAATCTATTCAGGCAAGACAACTCAGTAGTTCAACTGGCAGCACTGTGTTCACAAGAAGACCTTACATGTATAATATTTGTTTACAAAATCAGAATGGATTTTAAAACAACCTATGAGGAGACAAGGAAGCTTAGAGACTGCCTTGGATGAAAGCTAAAGGCCTACACCACTAACACGACGGCACACAAGAACCAATCTGAATTTCTCCCTGCTCTCACCAATGTAAGACAACTCCAATTTTCAAAGTCCTGTTTCCTAAATAGAACCTTATTTTAATAGTCTTTACTCCAGAGGGCAAGATGGTAGAAACTGTATGGAAATTTCTGGATATGTGACTTTCTCCTGGGAAAGAGGGCCCGCAGCTTTCTTCAGATGCTCAAAGAGACTCAAAACTCCTCAATCTTAACAAGAAATTTCAATTTTACAGTGGCTCCATAATAAGAAAATACAGGAAAGCTGAGAACTCTGAAATAACTATTGCCCATATTCTCATAAGGAGATAAAATTAGTGAAAATACTGAGCTTGAAGTGAGTCTGACCACTGCTAACTAAATGCAAAACAAAATAAAATGAAAATCCATCCTGAAAGAACAGTTAATGGGTCTGATATTTGTGAAAATAGGGATTTTTGTGATATTCCATTAATATAGTCTTTAAAGCTGCTGAAATAATCTCCAGTAATGAATAGCCCACAACAACAAAAATTCTGGAGGAAAAGAAAAGCTAATCATATAGAATATAAATTTCCTTTTTATGAGACAGACTCCTTTTTTAACTCAAGGAAAAAGGCCGGTATAAATCTATCACTATTAGATTAGACAAGGGAAAAATATACAGAAAACTCAACCTAGTAGTTCAAAACTTATCTGATGCTAAAACAAAACCTTCATGTTTTAAAAAAAAATCTAACATTTTACTATAACTGTCTCATGATAAATAAGTCTATTGAGAAAAATCATCCAGTTTTTTCAAATAAACAATTTCTAAAAGTGGGAAAGAGGGTCTTGCCTGTCAAACCTTCTTTGCTATTCATTTTAAGTCAGAAACTGACATAATAGAAATCAGTAATATAGACAAGTACTAGGAAAGTGCAAGTTTTTAAAAAAAAAACATAAAACACAATTACTTGCAATTAATAAGGCAACCTCCAAATTGGTTTGGCTTTAACCCCACGCCACCTATTCCTATGTCCTTCTCAGTTATTTTACTCCTTATTCCACTCCTTGCCAAAGCACCTATCCTCCTCCTCATAAACCCTGCTTACAAGGAAAACCCTTATCTGTCATCACACAAAACTACCAAGCAACATTCGAAAGGGAAACATACGGCTAAGAATATTAATGAAATTGATGCATTCAACACCAAACCCATAGCTCTGAGAAAATAACACCTTTACCAAAAACAGGTATTTTTATGTAGACTAATCTTGGGAAACATAGCATTGGTAATAGCGGGGATGATGGCTATGAAAATGCACCTAACCCACTGTTACAGAGGAGTAGCCTTTTGTTTTGTTTTATACGATGGACTACAAGGCTATTGATATAGAAAGTCGTCTCCCCGTTAAAAAAAAAAGTTCTCCTTTGACCTTACTAAAATTAAAGTCATGATATACATCATGAATGCTAAAAGCCAAATCAGTTCATTTCCTGTTAGTTAAAATTTTCCTAAATACACCATAAAACCTCTGTAGACTTTTACTAGACATTAATTCCCAGTTTTAATTCAGATTTCAAGTTACCAAATCTACTTAAACCGTAAAAAAAAAAGTGTATATTTTAACACACAAAAGGCTTAAAACAAATTATTGCCTTTCAAGCTTAAGCACCTTCTGTTTCCACTTAGCACTTGAAATCGACAAGGGCTGCAAACCAACCAGTGTCTAGAATCAAATAAATAGAGGATAAATGTTCTTCCCAAATTAGAAACAAAACAATGGATTTGGCATTAGAGTACACAACACTTGGGTTCTGTGAGTAACAAGAACCAGTGAAGACTGCCACATCAGTAAAATGAAATTGGCCAAAGCAAGTAAACATTCTATGCATCTAATGTCCTCCAGAGTTAATTCAAGAGTTGGGTGTGGCATCACTAGAGCACAGAGCCTTGGATTTCCAACAGTTCTATAATATAGTATTAGCATAAAGCAGCAATGCTGCCAGCTAAATATTAACAATCAAGAAAGCCTCTAACCAGGCAGGATAAGCTACATAATCTGTAGGTCACGGTACAAAATCAAAGTACTGGCTCCCTTGTTCAAAAATCAAGAATTTCAATGGGGAGGCATTATGGTCATGTGCCCATTCAGTGGCCCTGCCTCCAACCAAATACCCATGCTTTAAAAAAAGAAAGAAAAAACACATCATCAACACTTTAATGTGGTAGCTTACTATGATTATTGGCCCATTCAGCTGATTTTCCAAAGAATCAGAAACAGCTGGGGAGGACTGCTATGGGCAGGTTTTCCACAGGGTGGCACACCATCCAGGCCCCATACCATCTCACCTATAGAGCCCCTCCCAAGGCCATCAAAAAAATTAACCTGACCAGGCTAAATACCGTGGATCTCCAACCTCCCTTACTTCCAAATAAACATTATCTGTGACAAAGGTGGCAACAAGAATGTAATAATGTGGTAGATTTTTAAAGATTTCAAACGAGAAGCTAAAGAACTGACCCTACCATGCAGACCAAGCCATCAAAAAGGTGAAGGTAAAGTCAGTCCTGATAAGATGCTATTTAGGAGTACCCAGCTCTTTGGGGAGAAAGAACGCGAAGAGTAATTTGCCACTGTGGTGCTCTTGTGCCATGCTGATGCCTGAAAAGCATCATAAATTAAAAAATATATTTTTTCTTCCAATCAAATTAAGAGGAAAAGTTTGATCCCAGCCTAGAAGCTGGGGTATTCTGGATGGCTCTGTTGTGTCCTTAAAGAGAACTTGGGACTTCCTTCTAGAAGAGAAGAAGAGAAAGAGACGTTTGAGAGGGCAAAGCAGTATTTTTTTTTAATTAAAATAACATCAACAGGAAAAGCACAGAAGGCTAGAATGGCTGAAAGTGGCAACAAGGATTCAGCCAGGAACACCTGTCCGTATACAAAGAACCAAAAGCTGGATTAAGAAATGAGGAAGTAGAAATGCCACTTAGAGCATTGTTCTTCAGTAACCAGCTGGGAGCTGAGTCTTAACTAAAAGCGCTGAACCAGACAGAGAAGGACCTCGCTTCTCTGGTGAAGAAGCATTAACCAGAACCAACCAACCAAAAAACCAAAACCAAAAAAGGAACTCTAACAACCAATACATTCTGAGCCTAGAAAAGGAAAATAAGGTTCAGTAGGAAAAAACAGACAGGCCTGGCGGACACTGACCAGTTTTGGGTACCTGTTCTATTCTAGTAGCATATCCTAAAACTGAAATTCTCTTGAACCACGGGGAAAGAGTGCGTGGCAGCTTAAACAGCTGACCTGACAAGATTTCTAACAGCAAACAAGACACAGTGAAGGAAACACCTAAAGACAGGGAGAAAGGGTGTGGGGGGGGCCTTAAAGGCCTAAGGCTGGGTCTTTGAAGAGAAAACAAAAAACCTTACTCCCCCGAAAGGTGGCAGCACAAAGTTACCCGAAAGGGCATTAAGGGGACAGTTTTGAGCACACAAACACAAGAACATTCTCTCAAGAAGGAAAAGAAAGTAGAGGAAGCATAGAAAATTGGATGGAACGTGTTTCTTCAAAATCTAATTTTCCCCACCGCACCCCAGCCATGATCTTTCAGAACTGTTTTCCTCTTCCCCCCTCTATTCTCTCCCCCATTTCCAAGAGAACTTTAAGTATGTACCCCACACACACCTGAACAGTGTTAAACCAACATTCCTACAAACGTATTATGAAGAACAGCTCAAAACCAAAGGCAGTAACTTTGCAGTTCCTCCATCAAGAGTCACCCATTTCTAGAACCAAAGGTCCAGATGAGAAAGTAGATCCAGGAAAGCTTTTCCACCCGCTCACCAAAATGGAGACTCCACGTCAGCTTCCGCAAGAAAAAGCGGCCTTAGCATAAATGAAAAATTCAGACGACTCTGGGGAAAAGGATTCTTGACAATGTTGTCTTCAAGGGCAACTGAACAGTATTTCAAACAAACCGATTTTACTTAAAAGGATGGGAAAATTACATCCCAACTGCTATTAGAGTTTTTAAATGGACTTAATTGCCATAAGTTTGGGGCTGAGCTATATTTTTATGAAGACAATTATTATGGGTAGGTCCACAAAAATATTAAGTTTTAAAAAGCTCTTTGTCCTTGCCGGACATATTTCGTGTGGCATTAAGCACCATCCTTTGGGGAAGGAATAAAGGAGACAGGATAGCCGGTAACAAACCCTCCTTTCCTCACATTTTCAGAAAACATAGACGATAGGAGATGAACATTTTATCGTAAAGATGATCTTTGAAAATGCACACTATTTTAAATGACCATCTGGACAGCTACGGCTCCGTGCCTGTGGCTCACATCTAGAGGCAATGTCCTGCGCTCCAGCCCTCTAGGATAACAAGTCAGCTTTTAAGGAAACGCCGTGGGAAGACTGTGTGCTGGTCACTGTCACGACCACTGGAGGAGCACCTGCTGGTTAACAGAGGCTGGTCCACCCGAGACTCCACGAGTCTCACCAGGGCGCGCACACACGTCCGTGCACCGGGGCGCCGCTGGCCAGCCCTCCTGGCCGAGCTGGAGGCAGCCGCCGCAACCGCCGCGAGCAAGCGAAAGCCCAGAGCCTGCCTCGCCCGGCGGCCCGACCCGCCCCGTGGTTCCCGCCCAGCGCACGGCTCGCGCGCAAACCCGGGATGCGACCTCGAGCTGCGACCTCGCGCGGCTGCGCCCGATCTCACCTAACACGGCGCAAGGGGAAGAGCGGCCCGAGGATCCTCCCTGCTCTGTCCTGGGCGCCCACGGTCCCAACCCACCTCCGCACACTGCGTGGCCGCAGCAAGTCTCGAGACGCCCCGGGAGCGCAAAGGACCACGCGCGAGGAGGCGCCGTACCAAGTGGGCACGCCACCAGACACCACCCGGCTGGAGAACCCAGTGCACGCAGCCTCCCACAAGGCGGAGGTGCCAGTCCACCACAGGAATCCTGCCCTTTTTCTAGAAAAGCCCCCTCCCCCACTTTCCCTCCAATACACTCACCTGCGTCTCGGCGCAGTTCTTCTCGCGCCACCCGCGGCCGTAACCCGACACGTCCACGCCTGTGCACGCTGCCTGGCGCAACTGGCCCCGCTCGGCTCCCGCCGCCCCCAACCAGCTTGTGCCCACAAGAGGGGCGGTGCCACCTCCCGAGGCGACCAATTCCCTCGACTCCCGCCGCCAGGGGTCGAGCTCTAGGAACTTCCCGTGCACAACCTCCGCCGCCTCCACCAACGTTCCCGCCCTGAGCCCGGACCAGGGCTCCCGCCGAGCCGAGGCCGGACTCCGCAACACAGCGCCGCGGCGGCGCGCACCGCCCTCAGCCTCGGCGTCCGAAACAGACTCGCGGCCCGGCGAGGCGTGCCCGCCCCCGCCCCACCCCACCCCACCCCCGCACTTGCCTGCTGTGACTCAGAGCTGCAGCTACTACGGCTCGCGCTGCCGACCGTCACACAGCCGCGGAGGATTCGCTCCGGGCGGGCTCCGCGGAGAGGCGGTAGTGGCGGCGGCAGCGGCGTCCCCAGGTCTGACGGTGGCGGGAAGGCGGCCTGGAACCCAGCGGAACCCCCGCCCCACCCGCGCCGCGCCAGCAACCGGCCTCCTCACACGGCCCGCAGCTGCCTCAGTGACGCCCGGGCGCAGCGATCCCGCCGTTTGTAGCGGGGCGGGGAGGAGGGGCTTGCTTGGAAGAGCGCCAGGAGGCGGGGCCGGCGGCGAGTTCGCGGCGCCGCGGCTACTGCTGCCGGCGCGTGCCCTGCCCGGCAGCCCCGAGGGTCGGTGCCTGGGAGCACACGCCCGACTGCGGACTCTTTGGCTCCTTCCCTCCCAGCTTCCGATTCCAGGCAGGCTCCTGGACCAGGTTCCCCTGGCAGCGCGGAGAGCGTCGCGCGCCCAGAGGCGTCAGATACCAGGTGCAAGTTTGCAAACCCCGAGGCTCCGGACTCTAACGGGCAGCCAGAGCGATTCGCGCGGGGGTACTTTGATATATGTGTATCAAATATATATACATACATATATTAACATATTGCAAGCAAAGCTCAAGGGCTTTTTCCCTACTTCACAGCTGAAGGGTCCGGTCCCTCCGCGAAAAACTAAAGGTTTGCCCCCGCTGCCCTTCTCTGCCTGTCTAGATGGAATCTGATGTTCAAATAAGCCCCGAGTACCTGTGTGGGGTGCTATACTCTGCTTCAAACACAAAGTAGGAAATCCTGCACTCGACTATATTAGCGCCTGTCGCTCGCCGCATCCTTCCAACGCCCCCACCGAAGCCCTGAAACGGCCAACTCTTCACCGAGGGGGCGTCCCATCGCTGCCTTTCCTTGGCCCGCCCCCACGCCCAGTTCAATCGCTTTCCCCAGGAAAAACCTGTGCCAGTCCTCAGACCCAGACCCAAGACTGGGAGTCAAAACCGACCCCAAACCACGCGGCGGAAGCACGTTTTTACACCTGCTCATCCGCTTAATTACGAGAGCACCTGTCATATTGGGGCTTTTTTGTGTATTTGTTTTCTTTCAATGCAAAGGCTTCCGTTTTAACCCTTCCCCCTAAAAAACTACATTTAAAAATATCACCTGTCAAACCTACCTGTAATCGCACGAGGTAAGAGAAAGAACTGAGCAGTGGGCGGCTGAGTCGCCGCAAGAACGTGACCGAGGTTACAGCTTCAAGGGCATGATGCGGGTTTGATGCAGCAAGGTCCGCTAAGGGCGGCCAGCGCTCCCCGCCCCCCACGCGACGGGCGGGGCTGGGGGAGAAGCGGGGAAGGACTCCTCTAACCCAGGGCGGGAGGTAGAGGAGACAAAATTGCCCTCCTGGGCGAAGTCAAATCAGACAGTAAAGTAGGGGGCTCAGCCATGATCGAAATGGAGACAGTCCATCCCTCAATTTGGGGGACCCAGACTGGGGACACCAGAAATAGCTAATTGATTCTATATCAGCATTTCTATTGTCACCCCAATTACGATTTGCAATTAAATGACCTTAATTGACTTTGTACGGGTTCCTGGGGAAACGGCTCAAAGCGCCTGCGCCTCTTTGACCTCCCTCTAAACAGTTAATTATAATATTCCCATCCCAGGCAGGGGGGATTGCTAAGAATGCCTGTTTCCAAACGTTAGGCAAAAATGGGCCTACCAAATTTGCCAATCCAAGCCTAAAACTCTTAGAATGCCTTATGATGCCCTACTTCCCGAAACTGACTTCTTGAAGTCATGGGAGACCTCTCTCTCAATAGAGTTCCCCAAGTCTTCCAAACCACTTCTAGTTGGCAAACACTGCGTTTTCGTGGAGAACTCCAGAACAGGTTAAGCTTTATAAAGTGGGGCTGCCAAGCACTTGGATAAAAGAGGTAAGGGGAACCCAGGAGTACCTGGTGTAAGACAGACTCAGCAAAAACTAAGAGAAATAGTTATTCTCTTAATCCCCCAAAAGGTGATTTTTAAACCCTCAACATTTTCTCTCCGTCTTTTTTTTTTTTTTGACTTGTTTTAGATTCTAACAAATCTTTCAGATGTCCCATTTAAGAAGCCATTTTACCAAGGAAATCTTATGGGCCCTAAACAGATTTCATACCCTTCCATCCCCCAAACACTCACACCTTTCCCCCTGACTTTTAGGAACTGATTTCCAGTTAGGAAAATAATTTCTTAGGTTACTATTGTCTGCTCTGTACCCCGCCCCCCCCCCATGTTAAGCCTACATTTTATAGGTTGCACTGTAGGCCTAAGAAATAAACCACCTCCATTTCCCGTCCACTCTCAACATCCAGAGGATGGGTATAATAAATAGGGTGTAGGGAAGGGCTGAAGGTTTAGAATCTTAACCAACAGGAATGTTTGTACATGAGCGGGGGAGGGGAAAGAACCTGTTCATTTCGGGGAGAAAGTACAGAGACATCCATCCTGGCCCAGCGGTGTTAAGAGTAAATTCTAAATGGTTGACAATTTCTCTCACTCTGGCCACAGTAAAGCCAGATCTGCAGCTGGTAATTACGAGAGAAAATACCCAGTCTCGACATCAGTTTCGCTAACCCGTACTTGCAAATGGAAAACAGAGAATGTATCCAACCTCCAATTTCCCACAGTTATACAGCTCTCATATTAATTCTTTACAGACGTGAAATAGGTGGGTACGTGGCAACGTGCTGGGCATAAATTAAGCAACAATGGCCACGCGAAGTCCTGTTCGCCGCTGAGATCCCGGGGTGGGCACTGCCACCTTGCTATCCCCAGCCCCCAGGACCCCGGAGATGGCAAAGTCGAGTCCGGAGAAGACCGGCCGCGCGTTGGCTTTTCGAACTGGGAGGGTGGGTGGGATGGAGAGCAGAGAGAAATTAAGCCAGCCGGCTTTGTACCTTTTCCCAATCCTCTCCTTCTCAAGCACCACACGGGCGCTCTCATGCACACACTCGCCCACACCCCCTCGTGCCAATAATTTAAACTTCTCTTAGGCAAGGGCACTGCCACCACCATTCCCTCCACCCTCCCCGCCCCGCGAACATCCTCCCCCTTTCCCACCTCTACCCTGTGTTCTCTTTTTCGCAGTAGAAAGCCAGCTGGTTTCTCCTAAACCCTGAGAAATCACAAAAGTTAAAATGAAGCAAGTGTCTGCCCAGCGTCTCATCCCCAACCATCTTTCTCCAGGCATCAGTTTAACAATAGCTATTCGAGAAAAGGGGTGGGTGGGGGGCCGCAAGGAAGGGGTTGAGGGATGTGTAGCCGAGTTGGCTACTGAGTGGCTGCGAAGCCTTGTCGGCTGCGAAGGGGGTTCCCCCCTCACCCAGAAGGCGAAGTCAGCCGCGTAGGACCAAGGACAGGGCTTGGAATCCACTTCCCAGCGCGCAGCACAGCGAGGCTCCTAGGCAGCCGCCCCTCCAACAGACACAGCTCCAAGGATCTTATTTACGCTTTTCTGAACAAAGGGAATCTCATATCCGGTACAGGCTTAAGAATTCGGCCCTAAATTGGCTATCTTCTTTTTAAACACAACCATGATCATTGGCGGCCGTGAATTAGAGCCCGCACACCTCGCAACGATGAGTTTTGACAGCTTCTACCCACCCCAGCCCCAGCCCAGCCCCAGCCCTCAGGCGGCATGTACTTTTTTCAGTCAACTACAACTAGCTGCCTAGTGCAGCATCTAAATTCCATCTGGCAATCCCATCTCCCCAGCACATGTTATCTGGTTAATGCAATTAAGTCGGGGGTTTTCGCTGGTCTAATCTCCAAGTCCAGGCTTCTGATTCCCCTTAATGGTCCTAAAGCTTCTCCGGTCCTTCGGTTGCTTCGCGAAAGTAGAGGCATGCATCCCCCCGCCCCCCCCCCAAACCAAGTTATCCCTCTCTTCCCACGAAATGAACTTCCAACCTCAATCCCGAAGCTCACTCAATATCTAGACTCCCATTGTACCCCTGTTCTTCCCTGGCCACATTTACCACTTAAGTTTCTGCCATTGACATTTGTGAATATTCAGTACGTCAAGCATGCGTCCACGGTCTTTTAGTCTAGGTCTCTAGAATTAAAAAGCAGAGCAGTATCTTTGAAATAATACAAACATGTGCAATTAACTTCGTATTCTGTATTCTGCTCACTTACAGGTTTTCTGGGTTTGCCAGCGCATCGCTGCAACTAATGATTAAAGAAACCAAACCGAAACTTACCTTTCTCCCTTAAGGTTTTTGTGTATATGTGTTTTTAAAGTAACGGTGCAGTTCTCCCAATAAGGATGAGCAAGAGGCTGCTGGATAGTTCTCTTAAGACAGCACGAAACCTAAAACTGTGCTCGGCTTAAAAGAAGCAAATAAAAAGAAATGCTTTCGACCCCAAAGTCCAACGCTAAGAGAAATGGCGAAAAAAAAATATATGAAAGGGGAGGGGAAACTTTAAAAAGAGAGTTTAAAAAGACGGAGACTACCCTCCTATTGCCGTTCAACTAAACAAAAAGGGGCAAGAAAAACAAACGAAGGAACAAAGAAAGAGACGAAAGAACGTTTTTTCAAAAAGACGATGTCTTTCTCCTTGTTGCTTTTTAGTAGGTCGCTACAGGAGTAAGCTGCTGCATCTCTAACTGAGAACAGAAATAAGGGGGGAGGACGTCTTAAAAGGGAGGTGGACTGGACCACAGATTTATAGCACCGTATCACCAACCCCTTCTCTGCCTCCGCACTGCCGTGTGTGCAGCTGCTCTGCCAGGCTCCTATCCCGGGCAGCACGCGCGGAAGTATACGCTGAGTCGTGCCACAACGCAACTTGCTCATCTACCCAGGATCCTGATTGGTCCAGACGCTTCTATTGAGGCCGCCCAGGAGAGGCCGCGCGACATGATTGGTTAGGTCCTTGTGTCACTCTCGAGAGCTCAATGGAGTCCCGTTTCAAGGTAAGTTGTGCGGGGAGGTACACGCTTAACACTGGTGGCGAAGGGAAATGCAAGAAGCAAAAAGAGATGGGGAGAGAGCAACGTGGGAGGGTTGGAACAGTACTATCAGAGTTTTTGCGATATGGCACGATCTCCTTTGCTCTTAAATCTTTCTGCTTTGGAAGGACTCATTTCCTTTGCCATCACTGCCTCATCTATGGCACTTTTCTTTATAACATTAAACTCTGTCCCCTATGTATGAGTCACTGAGAGCTCCCTCTCTTTGAACTGAGTGAAAGGGATGAATGTACATCCATTACTTGCACGCATGCCTTTTTCGATTTGTGTTCCAGTATTCTATATTAGATACTAGGTAATTTAATGTCTTTCTCTATTTTAATATATGCATATTGCTGCTCTCTTGTTTGGGTTTTTTTAAGCGTCTTTTAGGATAAGAATGAAGTCAGAAATGCTTTCAAATAAAGCTGCATGGTTTGAATTACCTTTCACTTCATGTCAGAGTAGAAAAGTGCAGGATAAACATCCTGTCCAGGGAAAGAGGTGCTGAGTTGAGCTAAGGTCCTTCACTTTGGGGTGTATGATGACACTCAAAAAGAGCAGCTGTATATAAAATTAGAATAAGCCACTCCTCTGCATTTGGTGGCAGTACAGTTCTTGGGCCACACATGTATTGCTGACAGTAAAGATAGTCAAGCCTTTATCTGGACTCTTACTCTGAGGATTTAGAAAGTTTAACCAGAAGACCAAGTGCTGTCAACCCTTCTGTTTTATAGATGAAGGCTACTTTATTAAACCCCATATTTTAATAACATTCAGGAGGATGAAATATAGCTTTATTCATGGTATTTATTTCTTCCTCCAAGTGAAACTGTAGTCCTCAGGATCGACTTGATGTATAAGTAGAGACAATATTCACTTGACCTAGGTTCTTTTCCAGCTTGGATTTCTTCTTTTAATCTTGAAAGGTAACACCAGCTTCCTACACAGTACTTACAATTCTTGCACAGTGTAACATCTTTCTGGAAGCTCATTCCTTTCCAAAAGAAATTCCTTTACTTGTTTATTTATTACTAGCCTCTATCTTTGAAAATGCCGGAAAGAGGAGGCACAGGTAAGAGTTAGAGATTGCAGGGGGGTGGAATGGGAATGCAGGGAAAATGGACAGATAGTCACAAAGCAAAATGACTAGAAAGTCAGGGTTGAAGTAAATCATAGTTCCTTGAAAGTGTCTTTGAGTGTTGATAGATGCTTAATGGCAAAGAACAGAAGACCTGTTTATCTCCCATATAGCCCGTACAATATGTCCGAGTTCTATACTTTGGATAACAATAACTGGGACTTGGGAAAGGAGGCCTGAATCTATATAACTGACATTTATAATTATCATGCCTTAATCCCCACCCCTACTTTTTATATAACAACAGGCCTGGAGTCCTAATTTCAACATAAAACTGTTCTCTAGACCTGGGTGGAACTCAGGGGCAGAAGAAAGAAAAGCTGTTTGAAGAAAGGGAGTCAAGGGGCTGAGGGAACAACAAATAAAGGGAACAAACAGAAAACCTCCACCTCATCTACAATAAAGTAATCACTGTATGAATAAACAGTTGGAACATTGGGTTTGCTGTCATTCTCCTTCAACCCCTCCCTTCACCCCTAGATCAGTACAAAGAGTAAGGTAATAAATACAATTTGGGTAAAAGTGTAATACTGTTTAGTCAGAATTACCAATGAAGTGAATTGTCTTTTATCCTTGTTAATATGCTCTTAATATTGAATTAGTTGCATTTGTTCACGTAATATTCTCAACAATTTGAAGAAAATCTTTACCATTAACTTACAATTACATAAGTTCCATCTAATTATGTGGAAACTAATACTTTGTTTTATTTTTTGATGTTTGTATCCACAAGAAAGATTTTGTGGATTACAGTAGTATATTTTTGCAAGGATTGGGGGAGGGTGGGTATGGAAAGCTGGGTGTGGTGTGGAGTGATGAAAATCCAGCCTGTGTGTTATGTAGTTAAAGAAATTACCTGAAAAATGGCAAACTTGTCCATTCAAATGCAAAATGCTAAATTTTATGGCTTCAGTATGTACGCTTTTTTCAGTTTTTTCAGAGGAGCAAATATTTTTCAGAATGTTTTCATTTTCAACAAGTTGTTTTTTCTATGTAGATAAAGTGGAGTTAAATTATTTAAGAAATTGAAAACGTCTTAAAATACTAGTTTACTTCCTCAAACAGATGTTTTTACATTTAAAAACTTTTAAATGGATAAATATAGTATAAGTAACACGTACTTTTCCAACTTCTAAAAATAAAAACTGAATACAATCACTTTAACACAAATGATACCTGGATATATATTTCACTTTGAAATTCATGCTGTTACAGCCTGAAATATTAACATACTCTATCTTGCAATTAATAAAGACTATGTGTAAACATCACACTCCACATTAAGCAATTGTAATCAATCCCTCTTCATTCATAGCTAGGTAAAGAATTATCCACAGCATCTGATCTTGTATTAGAAAAGCATTTGAATTATGATTGTCTTGTTAGCTCTGATATATCTTCAAAGTACTTGATATTAAACCACAACAGAGAAGGGAGAGATATAGGGAGTCGCTGAGAGCTTGGGGAAAAAGTTTGACGTGGAGAAAGCTGCAAAAAGAATAGTTCTCAAAGCAGAAAAAGTAATGAATTCAATTGATTATTTTACTAAAATATCTTTATAAAGGAACAGTCATTCATAGGAATACTCGTAAGCTATTGCGGGCAATGTCTTTTATGATAAATAACCCCCCTACACTAGTTCTGGGGAGGAAGAGAGGATACTTTTAGGGTTTTATGATAAAGGTGGCTGTAAAGTACAATTGTAACTTTTTTAAAGTAAAGAAAGCAGTTAAGCTATTTAAATGAGTTTACAATGTTTGGCTTAGGGTGATAGTTCCAAACATTATACCCTCTCAGATGTATAAAAATATTATTCTGTGTTAATTTGTTGGGCTGTTTGGGATGATGGAGGGGGGTGTCTGCTGTTCATAATGTTAGAAGTGTGACAGTTTACTGCCTGAGTGAGAAATAGAGCTATTATATAGCTTGATGATTACTATTTTATTTATTCTTCTTAAAGAAGTACGTCAACTTTACTTCCACAGTTTAGAAAACAGAAAAAAAAAATGTCGAGAAAATTGATACCAATGTGAGTTTAGAACATGAAACCGGGCTAAAGAAAGAGGCATGAGTTAGCACCATGGACAGAGACAAGCCGAGCCTGAATAAAGGTTTGCAAAGCTTGTTGGAGTTTTCTGTCCCTCCCAGTGAGACACAGAAACTACAGTTCTTGGGAACATTTCATTTCTACAGACTATAGGGCTGTCCTACTCCATAGAAACACGTTTATTTTGAATTAGGCTGGCTTTTGCTAGGACTCGGCCATAGTGACAAACCGCCAGGAAGGTTAGCGCCCCGAACTCGCTGCGCACCCTCCTCTGTCCTCTTTCCAGACACTTCTTCCCCTAGTGAGCCTGTCAGTCATCAAAGAGGTCATACAAAATAAATGCAAATCCAGGTAGTCATCGAAAAGTCAGCTAAACCTACTCCAGATTTGTTAATCCTCGAAATTCCCAGAGGGAATCGCAACAAAAACGCCTACACGCTCGACCCTCTCTCCCCTCCCCCCGTTCTTCCCCCGGCTCCCTCCATCTCCTGGCAAAGGGGCAAAGCCTTTTATCCGAAGGTGAGTGACCTCCGAGACTATTTCGCAAAGAACCCTTTATATTGCAAACACTTTCCATTAGGAACAGTGCCAGAGACGGCAGTGAGCAGGACCACAAACATCCTTTACTTTCTCTTTACATCATGCCTTTAAACTCCTGTTCAAGGGAAAAGGCTGTAAAAGGAGCAGACTCAGCAAGAATTTACCCTAAATTCCGAGGTTACTGTTTACACTTAAAGACACGTGAATTGTACAGGTTTTTTAAAAAATTAAACGTAATGTGTCGCGGTAAATTAAGACCAGCCTATATTGTTCTTCCCCCCCGCCCCCTACCACGACCGCCTTTCCCCCTCCTCTCAGCAAAATGTGTATGAGGTGCATTCTCCTTTAGATGATTTGCCTGCGGATATTCAGGCTGAAATCTGTTGCACGTGCCCCGGAGTGTCTCGGAAAATTTATTTGCAGCTTCGGATCAACGATCATTTATGTTAAACGCTCCTGCAAATGCCCTCAGCTTTCTTCCCCTCCTCTCTTTTACTCAGGACCAACTTTTAGCAAGGTAAACTCACGTCTTTCCTGCGCATGCAAAGGGTGATCTAGGCGACGAGGGAGGGTGAGGTAAGAAAAAACTTGGAGGTGAGAAAGGGCAAGTCGGAGCTTTGTGTCCGTTTCTTCCAGGGATGATAACAGCCTTCTCTAAGCTTCCTCCTGGAGCCGATACATCTCATGCAAAATTAATACAAGTAATTAAAAATAGCAGATTCCAAAGTTAAAGGAAACCATCTGTCTCAGCTGGTGGCAATCAGTCTTTTCGCCGGCCCCTTTACCGGGACCTGGGAAGAAACGGTTTTTCTGCTTCCGATGCTCGGAGGCTCTTTCTTATACTGAAGATTTATGTTTCCACTTGTGTGCGATACACGTCTAATTTGAAATAATAAAGCCGGGCTGAGCAACCAGTCAATCAGAGCTATCAACTGCGCTCGGCACGCAGCCCTGCCCCCAGCTTCCTCGGATCTCTAACCCTCTTTCCCTCCTCCCCTCTATCTCGCTCTCCTTGCTCTCCCCCTCCTATTTCCTCTCTCCTCTGCCCTCTCACACACTCACACTTTTCCCCCACGTGTGTTCAGATCAAACCCTTGCCCCATAGAGCAAGTGACCGTACCAGGGCCCGGGGACAAAGGCAGAGTTTGTAGCAGAAGACTGAGGCCCGGGGAGACAGCGGCTAGAGAAACAGCTGTCTTATCAGCCCGCTGCAGAGATGGAGATGGCTCGAGAGGTCCTCAACAGATAATCACTTGAATACGTTTGCAATGCGCCAAACTTCACGCTTGATAAGGCCAACCCAATGTAGAGAGCAGCCCAGATCCTGCTCCATTCTGTTTTATCTGGGCTGTAAATTAAGAAATTGAAATTCAGGTGGCAGAGGCAGCAGTCGGCTGACAGACCGCTAAAGTAAACTGTCATTAAAATGCTTTCGGCAGGCAGAGAGGGGGCGCCTGGAATGGGATATATTTTTTAATGGGGGGAGGGGAGCGGTGAGAGAAAAAGTCCACCGGTTTTAAAAATTATTTGGGGAGAGGAAGCTGTGAGGAAAAGTTGCAAAGGGACACATCATCTTGGTCATGATTCCTAGTCATAACTACGATGTAGAAACAATTTGAAAAGAATAAAGTTGTGTGAAGTTTGGTGTAATAGAGATTAAGGGACAATTTAAACCAATCTGATGAAAAACTGAATTGTGTCTTTATCAGAGCATAGGGCAGAGGAAGTTCTCTGACTACAGTATTAGAAACAGATTCCAAATGGGCTCTAAAGTTTTCCTTTTGTTGTAAGAAAAGTAGATCAATCAGATGCAGAGGAGTTACCATAAACTGAGGTAAACCTGACCTTTTTGTTGAAGTGATGGGGCCACAGGAGAGATTCCAGGATGGTTTTTAGAATAGCCGAAGAAGTTGTCAACCACAGAAACGAATCTGCTTTAGCTACTTACAAGAATAAGAGTTATATTTCATCCCCTCTGCCTTTACCTAGATAATTACTATGGGGTATTTCAGGAAACTCAAGAAATTCCACATGTGTATTTTGACATCACTTGATTCTTTCAGCACACTTTATATCTACACTCTTCTGTCTGCTTTTATGGATGTGGAGCATGAAGTTCTATGCATTATTTGAATAAATGTTTCACAAAAAGTTTAAGATGTAAAATGACCAGAATATAGCCAGTGACCTTGTTGTCTTGATTCACTGATGACTCTGCGCTGTATCTGGTTCTCCATGTGGTTGAATAGATTGTAAATTCACTGGTGTGCATTTATGAGAGTGTGTAAGTATGAGAGGATGCAGTGCATTTTCCAGGCAGCATTTATATTTTAAGTTTTAGCAACGTTTCTAAAAGCGTACCTTCAGCTGATAACACATGGTTAACACAGTTTTAGAAAATCGATCAGTTTTTACTTTGTTTAACCCCAAAATTTTGATCAATGTCAGAGTGCACTTAACTGGCAATATAAAGGTTGCTTAAATCACAGTGGGGTGAGGAAGAATTAAAAATAAATCTGTTGGGAAAAAATGATGAGAAAAAATGTAAGATGCTAGTACACGTTTCAATAGTTATTAAACTATTTAGATACATTAAAAAACAATTCTTTTAATCTTTGAAATTGTCATTTGATTACTCATAGGGAAGTAATCAAATAAATATGTCATGGAATCTCAAACATGTTTCTGTTGAACATTTTTTGCAAAAATCCTTCATGCCTTGTAACACTGAGAGGTATTAAAAAATATTCAAGCACACGAATGAATGAGTGCTGTATGGGTTCTTCAATGAGAGAGAAATCTAAGTTTATGTTAGGTAGCTTTTCCCCTCCATAACATCATTTTCCATAATGTTATCATGTTGGTTTAAATAATGGCTGCTATATAGGCATTTTAAGAAATATTCTTTTAATGAATCCCAAACTTTTAGGCAATGTTATATTATTTTCTTATAATAAGACATTTTTCTGCTTGTTACAAAGCACAGTATTGTTGAGTATTTACTCAAACAAATTTGAATTGCCAACTTAAATGTCTCAAGCTATGGTTTTTATTTTTATTTTTCTAAATAAGTTGAAAATATGCATACAAGGGACTGCTTAACCTATTCTTTGTCATTACAAGTAGGACTTTTTAAAGATGAGAATTTGCATAAGGCTTAAAAGATATATTCTAAGTTTGAAATATGAGAAAAAGATACTTTACAAATATAAATCATTATAACACTTCAAAATTAAAAGATAATTTTAAAAAGAAAAAATTCATTACTGAACAGAAAAATGTTTTAGCATGAAATTATTACAAAAACCACTCCTGTCTAATTTTTGTCACAAATAAATGATACAATTTCTAAAGGCATAACAACTCATTATGAAAGATGAAAAATAATTTTAAAATTTTAAATGCAAAATTTATTTTTCAGGTGATTCCCCATTATTAATTCTTCTCTGTGGGAAATGGGATCATAGATTTTTAAGGTAAACAGTCTCTCTATGATGTATAAAGGCAAAATACTGGATGCTTTGGAAATACCTAAAAGTTATAAATGTTTTTATTTAAAACTGATTATGGTTTTATTACCAAAAAAAAAAAAAAAACCAATCAGACAACTAATTGTGTCTTTCCAGATATAACATTTATCTTCAGGTGAGGGTCAAATGAGTAATACATAATCATTTCCTATTTCTAACTATTTATTCCTGATCTTTGACAAAAGACCCATTTCAGTTTGATTCAATCATCTTTTGAGTGCCTATATTTATACAATATCTCTTTATAAGTTTTTTAATAGTATGGTTTATCCAAAAATTAATCCTTTTAATGGAAATTGATATGTTGTTTTGTTAGGAGCTACAGTTTTGAAAATTTTAAGAGCTTGGGTTTTCACTTCAGACACATCTGGATTTGAACCTGACTCCACTTACTGAGGGGTCCTGGACAAGTTATTTTATCTTCTAAGCCTTGATTTCCTGATCTACAAAATGGTGATAATAATGCTTAATTTAGGATCCCTGTGAGGTTCAACGAAGTCATGAGTGTAAAATACTCAAACTTCCTGGCATAGAGGAAGTAGTCAATACACGGTATCTACGATTATGGAACAAAATGGTGACTTAGCACATTTATTTGATGAAGCCAGAATTAGAATTCCTGTGTTTATATAAAATGTCTCTTAAACATTTTCATTTGCTCTCATTAATTTCCTAACTGATATATCTTATGATAAATATCTTCTCACATTTCTAATTGTAACCAAGTTTAAAAGGCCCCAAAAGGCATAAAATCTGTCTGCCCTGTTATGTAGCTTCAATATATTTCCCAATACAATTTCATGATTCACCCATAAAAAGTTGTGGGTCTTCAAAAAGGAACTTAGTCTGAGAACCTATTTGATTGATATAATAATAAAAACACCTTAGATTTTTATAGTACTTTTTATCACAAAAAGCTCAATGCACTTTTCCATATTTATCATTGTAACTCAGGAGGTAAGGAAGGACATAAATTATTTCTCATTTTCAGGAGCATAGCAGAGGCACTGGGAATTTAGGTAACAGTTCTAAGATTAATAGGAATACAGAATAGCTTTCCTGAATGTCAGTCTTTCTGCAATGTTACTCTCTTTGGCATTAATTACAACCATTGTTCCTTTATTTAGGCTCACAATGTTAGTGTCTGCCATTAAGTATAGGTTATAATTCAGTTAATTACTCACTGAAATCAAGTTGAGTCAAATATATACTATCACAGTCTAATCAAATTAAAATATTTTGATTTTATGCCGAGAAACTTTTATTATTCAAATATATATGTGTCATATATATGCATACATTATCCATTCTTATTTACCATTCTATGTTAACTCTATGGCAAGATTTTCAAAGTTACTAGTCATTTATGGCCTTGAAAGAAATCAGTTTCAATCTCCTCATCACTCGCCTCTCCCCAGGCTCATTTCCTCTCTCCACATATATTTTTATAGGCTATTATATTTATTCCATTTACATAGGCTAACAGTAATTTCTGCTCTAGTTTTCTATTTCTTAGGTTTCTGTGATTGAAAAATCTAACAAAATAAATATCCAAAGGAACATAGAGGTAGACTGTGTAAAGGGCACAAGAGACTACGCTTTTTATAATAGTTTGTTTTGAATGAAACAAAATGGAGACAATGTCCGCTTGACATTGTAAAACAAAGAATGTCAAAAGAATAGTAAAACTTGTGTATGGTTTATAGTTTTTCAGTTCCTTCCTGGGCTTACTTTGCCATGGATTGGTATAGATTCAGCTACAGGTGTGGACTTCCAGTGAAGAACTAGAACAGAAGGAAACAAAACTTGATAAAAACCTGATAAAAAAATAAACTTTAAATATTTGGATGTCTAAGTTCATAGGTTACAATGGAAAAACAAACTTACTGTTCTTTAAACTTCAATAGGTATCTATCTATAGCCTAAATGTATCCTATAATTTGATAGGACTGACCCACTCAAAAGTCAAGCCCAATCATGTGAATGCCAGACTTTTATGAGGAAGTGTAATTAGCACCAAGAAGAAACAGAAGCATACACACAGAAGAGCCAGAGCTACTCTTTATTACCATTTCACACCAACCCCTTTTAACCCTTCATGTTGATGTGACTAAATGGAAAATCTATTTCTCTGATTGAGCATATGTATATGCATTTTTAAGGCTGAGAATACTGTTGTAATAGAAATATGTCTGGTCACTGTCATTTCACTGTCTTTGGTCACTGTCATTTCAGTATAAGAAATTAGAGAATACGTTGTTTGAAATGTCAGTTTTTGTAAACATGAGTTGGAAGATGTAACATAAATGAATGGTGTTACAGACTGCTTAAGCTGAGTAACAAATAAACATTTCCTTGAATTATTTTGACACAATTTACTGTGAAATTTCTTTTTTTCTCTTGCTGATATTTCTAGATTTCTTGTGCAGACAATAAAGAGAAAAGCCTTTCTTTTATGTCAGGGCTCATTTTTTAACTCATAGAGCACTGTTTTGTAGAATACTAACATTTCCTAGATGTAAAATGAATACTAAAATAGAGGTGTGTCTCCATATTAGTCATATCAAAAGGATACATGAAAATTTGAGCCTCTTTACAAGGTTTTTTACACTGATAATAATGAAAATGTTTTGATGGCTCAAATATTTACAGCAGGTATTAGGACAGTGATAGGGTTCTGAACAAATAATACTTTTGAGCCAAAATGCCCAAGAAAGCTATGAGGGAAAGAAACCAGGAACCAGAGCCTCTCATGCTGCACCCTGCTTAGCTATGGATGCCCCTAAAACACCTTTGTGCCTAAGAGGGAGCTGTATAAACAATGCTAGGAGAGGATGCATCATGCTAAGATTCCTAGGCTTGAAGAAAGGAGACTTGAGTCCTAGTATTCTTTCTCCCACTAACTAGCTGATTCCCTTCAGCAAGTCCCTCTGACTAAACCTCATGATTCCCAGGAGAAGACTGGATTAATAATAATAATGGGTAACAAGAAATGAGTATATAATATGTGCTGGGCAGCATTCTAATGCTTTACGTGCATTAAATCATTTAATCCTCACAATAATCCTATCATTTTAAAGATGAGGAAACTGAGCAAATTAAGTAATTTGCCCAAGATCACACAACCAGAATTTGACAGAGCTGGGATTTGACCTTAAGTATCCATTCTTATGGCCCAAGTCCTAAACCACTATTTATTAGATGACCTGTAAGGTACTTTCCAGATGTAAAATTCAGTAATTCCAAAAAAATATAGCAGAAATTAATACTTGCAAGAGAAAAAAGTGTCAGGAAAATAGATATTACAGATAACATAAACAAACAAAACTCTACGTTTTATAATGAAAATAATTATACTGTCTTGCCATACTACCTATTGCTGACAAATGAAAAAGAGATAAAAGTGATAATTGGATGATTAGCTTCTTTTAAATGATTCAGGTCAAATACAATAAAATTTTGAGAAATATTACATAAGATGTCCTAACCACCAGCAATTTCGGGGGGTTTGAAGAAATTTTAATTATTTAGCTTTTTTAGGGAATTGTCAAAAGTATTAAACATCATATAAAGGATGGTCACTAGAACTTTAAACAGTGCCTATTTTGAGGTAATAGGAGTTGGACTTTCAGTTTTTTCTTAACATTTTCTTCATTATTGAATTTATAAAAATTCTGAGCATGCATTCTTTTATACAAATCAGAAAAACAGGTAGTTTAGTGTTTTGAGGAGGAAAAAAACTTTACAGCTCCAGAGCTCAAGCTTCAGCCTTGTACCCACCAGGTGGGAGCAGGACGTAGATACTGAGTCGTGAGGACCAGTGACCTCTTAAAAGACAATTTAGATTTAGAGAAGCACAGATTAACAGCCCTGGAGCTGTATAGTTTAAACAAAATAATATTCATTCATAAAGACAAATCTTGAGATTTAATACATATGAAAAATAAATTAATAGAGGAAAATGAAAAAAATCTCAGAAATTGCTCTATCAGTTTCTTAGAATAATACAGTATCAGATGTAACTATCTTGTCCCATTAGAATTGCCTAATGTATACATTAAAAAAATTTTTTTATTTATTTTATTTATTTATTTTTGGCTGTGTTGGGTCTTCGTTGCTGCGCATGGCATTTCTCTAGTTGTGGCGAGCCGGGGCTACTCTTTGTTGCGGTGCACAGGCTCCTCATTGCGGTGGCTTCTCTGTTGTGGAGCACGGGCTGTAGGCACGCGGGCTCAGTAGTTGTGACTCACAGGCTCAGTAGTTGTGGAGCAAGGGCCCAGTTGCTCCGCAGCATGTGGGATCTTCCTGGACCAGGGCTCGAACCCGTGTCCCCTGCATTGGCAGGTGGATTCTTAACCACTGCGCCACCAGGGAAGTCCCAAATTGCCTAATATTAATTACACACAGGAACAACAATTATTTCCTTCACTCACTGCCTATCTATATTATGATCAAGGAATGTTCTTCTTTTCATTTAATTAATCATTTCTTTTTCCCTGCTCTATCCTTTCTTGCAATTGCTGGAGATTCTCATAAAATGAACTTTAATTCCCAACTAGCAAAGTCCTTATATTTCTATGGCAAATAAATAAATGAAAACCATAATACAGTAAAGAATTATGATGAGATTGAGCAAAAACTGGCTTCCTGACAGGTACCATTTAGTGAATTGCTATTTCAATGCCCTAAACAGTCACCTGAGTTAATTCAATTTTCATACTGTTTAATTTTTGTCTTTAAAATCACTCTTCACTGTCTCAAGTCTATAGGATGGTACAGTCCAAACATCCTCATTTATTTAATTTTGCCATTTAAAAATATTCTAATATTATGACCAAGAATCTAACAAGAGCTAAATGCAGGTATTATTTATTTTTAAAGGAATGCTATGAATACATTTGTATTGACAGAAGTGAAAAAGAAGGTACTAAGAAACAATATCAAAATAAGAGAATTTTATATTTTAACATGATGTGTTTTAATGTGACCCTGGTACTATCTTTTAAGCTTTATAAAATGTAAATGTATATTAACTTTTATATATGAATTGTGGCCATTTTGGAAAAAAAGTTATTCGTCATAAACAGAGGACACAAAATGCTGCTGCTCTCACTCATGGACTCATTTGACTCATGGTGCAGTCTTGAATAATTTTAAACCAAACATGACTGCGGCGATCAATTTTTGTCCAATTTATTGGGCATGAGTTAAAGCCAATTAAAAAACCATTTTTGGTGCAATTCAAGGGGAAAAATGTATAAACCCATGAAAAACAGATTTCAGTCCTAGACATGAGTCATCACTATTCTAAATAATGGCGTTAAGCCCCAAATCAGAAGGAACATGTCCTAAAATTGCATATTCCACACTGGAAACTGCATTTCTCAGCAATGATTTTATACAATTTAAAGTTTTTTAGTAAGAAACTGACCTGGAAGGAAAATCATGCTCTTCTAACATTGTCTCATTTCTGAATATTTTTTAGCCACAAAATTAAAAGGTAGTTTACAGCAGCTCCTGAGTTTATGAATTAAGAACTAAGGTAGAAAGCCATCTGTGACCTTTATACAAAAGAAAGCAAAACATTTTACCCATAATTTTAAAGTATCTTTTACCTATTAGACCACGTCTCCTTTCACATGAATATAGTGGCTCTCTTTTAAGGCCGTAAAATGAAACAATCCCTGTGCGCTCCGGATAATCTTAGGGTAATCAAAGCAGCAAAATGGAAGCTTCTAGGTTGGAAATTACAGCTATAAAATGCAGCCATACATTTTCAATCTGTATATTAAAAAGGCCTTTTCAGGGTTATAGCTGTTCAAAGTATTCAAGCAGACCTGGATTCTGGTTCTGCCTCTCCCCTGTCCTTGGTATATGACTCTAGGCATGTTGCCTGATCTCTCCAAGCCTCAGCTTTCTCATTGGTAAAACGAGTATAAAAATAATAGCTACCTTTTAGGGATGTTGTGAGCATTAAGTGAAAAAACATTTGTCAAGTGTTTAGGAGAGTGCTTGGCACAGAGTGGATCTTCCATGAATGACAGAACTGGTGAGATGAGGTGAAAGCCCAGTGGTTCTCACACATAGCTGTGCATCTATACCTCAACCCACCTGTGGAGGCTTTCTTTGAAAGTACAGATACCTGGGCTTGACCCCAGGAGTAATTCTACTCAGTGACTCCGAGGTAAGGTCTAAGCATACGTGTTTATAAAAACTTCTATGGATGATTCTGATGAGCCACTGATTTAAAGCAAAAACTGATACAGATTTTTCAGTTGCTCAGTTAACATGGAGTTAAAGTAAACTCTGGCTTGAACTATTTTGGTTTGGCTTTCTCCACTGAGCAGATGAACTGGAGTTATTGCCAAATATGTATTCTGGATAATGCTGAAAGAGATTTACCTGGGAGACTCTTTAAATATATTATTTACATTCATATGTCTGTAAGGTCACAGAGTAAGCATGATTTTCCAAAAGTTCCTGTTATTATAGGAATAGACACGTGAGATAACCCTGGGAGATTACAGTCATTCCACTGGCATGGATATATTTCAGTGTTTACTACATCTCGTAGCTTTTGCTTCTGTTTAATAACATAGGCAGACAAGCCAATACTACCAAATCAATTTTTTTCAGCGTTATATTTTCCTGTTGAGTTCATTTCTAACTGTCCTATTTCGAGATAAGTAAGCAGTCTCCTCTCCTCGGTGATAGAGATCAGGAGTGCCACACAGTTAAGAAAAGCAGCTACTAGAAAAAGATGTATTTTGGCCTGACATGACCACCCCACGAGTTACTCATCATGATCGTTTAACAAAAATGAGGGCATTTTATCTGGGAGCAACCTTTAAATATTAACTGAAACCTGGACTCTCCTTAATATCTTCCCATTAGTGGAGATTAGTTTATTAGATTAACAACCTGTCTGACACCTTGGAAGGGAAAGAGAGACTGTCCTAGTAGACCTTGGGTTTTACCAATGTCTGTAAAGGGGGCAGCACGAGCCTAGGGGCATATGGGATAGCAGGTCCTAGAGGTATCAAGAGAAGTGATGGGGAGGTGAGATAACAAATCATTCACCATTTTGTCACCATTTTTGCCTAGGGTAGCTCTAGGTGCAGCTGGTATGGTCTCAGACTTAAGGCCTTCCTTGCTGGTAGGCAACCAGAGTTATTTAAACCCCGGCACAGCTCTGTGCAGGAATCCAAGAATATTCCGATACTGCCATACCACCAAACAGAATTTTGAATTTAGAGAGTTTTTAGAGAGCGGGCCATTGATATACTCTCACCTTGGATCTACACATGCAAATTCACATAAGATCTAGTTGGGAAAATATTATCTGGGAACATTCTACCTCCCACCCCACCTCAGGGTTCAGAAATGACTCAGAATAGTCTAGATACAATTCAACATCATGTATTGCCAAGCTCTTGGTAGATCAAATCTTAATGTTGATTAAGATGTTGATCAAGAAGTTGGTTTACCCAAATTCTAGTTTTAAAACTATTTGTAAATCTCTACGTTTCTATACGTAAAATGAAATTATAGTATTTGATTTTCTTACTTTATGAGGTTATTGTGAAGCCAAAATAAGATGACATATATGAAAACTGGAGAAAACGTTTATTGTTGTCGCATAAGAATGGAGAGGAAAAGAATTATTTTTTTGTTTTTGTTTTTTTTTTTTTGCGGTACGCGGGCCTCTCACTGTTGTGGCCTCTCCCGTTGCAGAGCACAGGCTCCGGACGCGCAGGCTCAGCGGCCATGGCTCACGGGCCCAGCCGCTCCGCGGCACGGGGATCTTCCCGGACCGGGGCACGAACCTGTGTCCCCTGCATCGGCAGGCGGACTCTCAACCACCGCGCCACCAGGGAAGCCCAAGAATTATTTTTTAATGTACACAACTTACTAGCAAATTATCCAAAGCCTTTCAGGAACATATTTCCTTTTTCTTAAGTAAATTTTCTTTTTTCTTTCCTTTTTCAATACGATTCCCCCAAAGTTTCAAAATCAAGTTGTAAGATAATAAACCTATGTTAAAACTTCAAAAATTGAAACTGCCTCAAACTTGCTGAACTATCTTGGAACGTGAAAATCTGTAGAAGTGAAACTTTCCCTTTTTTTTTTTTTTTGGTTTATGAATGTAATGTTTTATCTAAGTCTAGCCTTAGACAATTGGTGTCTAAAACGTGGCTCTCTGAAATTTTAGAGGAGAGAGCCCTTTCAGAATTTTTCATTTAACCGGCAGAGAATTGCTTTCTCACAGCTGGAAGCTTGAACAGCTGTTGACTCTGGCACTTTTCTATTCCTCTGGGTGAGAGTTCATGGACCCTCACTGTGCCATTAGGAGGACAGCCAGCGATGTATGTGGTCAGAAATATTTTCCAATGCAACCTATTTCCAAGGCTACCCCTCCACCCTCTCACTAGGACTGGGGCACAGATAACTCAGAGCCCTTGTGTCACCTGTGGGAAATATTCTCTCAGTTGAGGAAAACCAACCTCCATAAAAGTCTTCTTTCCCACCCATGGTTAGATCACAAGGCTCATGTGACCATAAAGATTCCATGAAGGACTTTTGATGTCGGTCAGTCTCAGGATTTAGCATCCTTTTAGACTTTATAAATATCCACTCCCCCCCTTTTTTTTTTACATTTTATAGGAAATTTCCCTTTCATTTAGCGTGCATTTCTGAGTGTTTCTTAATGGATACTAAATAACTAACTCCGTTTTGAACTTACAGAAAGAAGAACAAGCCAAAAGACTATTTCAGAATAGCTGCCACTGCAGTACTATTTACTGTATCCACTAGAGGACACCTCTCAGAATGGCTTAAAATATCTCCCCTCTCATTCCCTGTGGCCTCTGGCATTTGATGCTCAACTAACTCTTGAGCTGGGCCACTGGCTACATATCAGTGTTAGAACGAAAACATTCCCTCTGCTTTAACACCTCCTGCTAGTTCAATAAAGCGATGTTTAAATAACTGAACTGGCTTCAATGAACTGTACTTGCCATTTTTTCCTGCTTCTTAGCTAGATAAAATGGAGATAATTATGAAGTGTTTGAGCAGGTTTAATGAAAGCCAGTTTCTTTTGGTATACTCCTGAAGCAGCAATCATCATCTGTTTGGCTTTTGAAGAGCAACAATTATAATCACTTAAACCCCCAAGGGGAACAAAAATAGAATTTACATTAGCATATAAAATATACAGCTGGATTGGGCAAGCCTATAAAATTCTGGGAAAATCATTCTAATCTGAATGCTATTCAAACTCACAAGTAAAATGAGTTCAAGAGTATTTTACATGCTTCCTTCCTATAAAATAATACATATAACAATGTTGAGAGGATTTTCCTAAAAATGAACACAAGGAAATAAAAAATTGTTGCCAGCAGAGAATCCCAGCAGGAATGGGCTAAACTGTATTGTCAAGATATCAGAGAGCAAAATGCAAAACGATATTCACAGGAAGGACTAATCACTCTCAAGAGAAGATTTTTCATGCACTTGGGAGTTTAAAAAAGGAAATAGGGTGGCTTTAGTCTGATTAATGATGAAGCTTAATCATAAATAAGGAAAATTAGAGATTAATAGTACTTTCCTCCTCCACTGTAAATGTGAAAGCAATACAAAGGAAAGTGAAATCGCTTAAGTTGATGCCCTATTGTTATGAAGCAGAACTCTTTTTCCTATTTTAAAACATTTTCATATCATTTCCTCTCAAATAACCTCTTTCTTACACCTCTCTTTCTAATTCTAGCCCAGATCACAGGCAATCTCCCTCACCATTTATGTTATTTAATTACTTTTGCTTTTGTGTGCCTTTCACGGTTTACAAGATACTTTTTTTTTTTTGGTAGAGCACAGAAGAATAAAAATGGAGCCTTTGCTTTCTCCATTATGCTACTAGCAACAAAACACTAACATAATCAATATATTAAAGGCTTTCCTGGCTATGCACATTTGTCAAAGGCAGTGTGTCTAAGAAATTACACTAATGAATGTTGAAAAATTCAGCATCCTACACAGACAACTTGTTCTCCCTCATAATAAGTACATATCAAAATGTAAAGACTAGGAAAATGAATACTTTCATTTTTCTTTATATTATTTGCAGTTCCATTATTACACTTTTCTTTTTAATGGAAAAACAAGTCGGGATGCAAAACTTCACCTCTACTGGGAAGCGTTTCCTGAATACCCACACAAAAGCCAACTGCAGGCATACTGGTGATGGCTTCTTCTATCTTTCTAAAAGCACTTTGTACACACCTCTGATAGCAATTATGTCACTGCAGTATAACCATTTGTTGACATGCCCGTCTCCTATACAGACTGCATTGCTTGACAGCAAAGCCATCTTTTTCAGCAGGGTATTCCTGGGCTCTAGCACTGTACCTTAAACCTAATAAGCATGCAATAATGTTTGTTGAGTGAAGTTTATCATTTTTGTATTCCAAGACACATCAAAATGTTATGGTGACTTAAGGCTCAACCATATATTAAATACCATCTCTGCCATAACATCAAATTTAATGGTGATATATTAAGCAATGAGAAATTAGAAATTCCAAAGTCTAGATTTCCGTAGCAATCTTTATTCCCCTTATCTTTAGCAAAGGATAAGGGTAATGTTTTAGATTTTATTAAATATTTATAATGTGTCCAACGGTTATTTTTACTGGAAACACTAAAAAAACGGAATTCTCATTTCTGAATGGTAATGACGTCTTCAGGTTTTACTAGCTTTACATATCTTTCTTTCTTTTTTAAATTTAGAACCATTAACACTGCTTTCTCAGCCTTTGTCAATGTCTGTCAGGTTTGGTGGTACCTAGCTAGTAGTATTCTGCCCTTTCCTATAAACTTTTCATGCTCTGAGAGGCTTTGAAAGTCCATAACATGTAACTTTACATTGAACACAAATGTAAAGATTTCATGTTTGAAAGAATTTAAAGGGATAATTGAAATGCATAACATGAAGGATTCCAGGACCTATGCAGGAACTATCTTAAGGTCCTTTCATTCTTTTCCTAATTTAAACATACTCCACATTTTCCTCCTAATTTTTCAAGTGAAATTATTATTTTGTATGAGGTTATGGGACAGCGATGGGTGGTGAAGTACAAGAAGAGACTCCACAGACCTATCCTAAAATACTCTTATATTTTTAGTTAATAATGAATGTTAATATTATCATTAGGTAAAATTCAGTTTTGTGGCATTATCCCACAAACTGAAACTGAAAAACTGCTTTAATAACTTTTTTTGCTTCATACTAATATAACTATAACTTTTTGTACATTTATTATTCATATATACAGACTTGTGTACTTTGATGAATTTGAAGGGAAAGAAAATTGTACATACAACTCTATGATTTTAGTACATAATAATGTAATGTAAATTTCCAAATCAAGGATAAAATAGATTATACAAATATTTTATTAACTATGATGAAAACCCAGCCTGAATTTTAATTAAAATGAGACAATAACTAGAATTAGGTTGGAGAGGTAAAAGTTCAAGTTATGGTCTCCAAGGTCAAAGTGAAGTAGAATTGAGTTATATGTGACTGACTGCTAGACTATTTGGGAGTTTGAAATGTTTAAGCCTCACAATTCAGCCCTTTATAACATGGTTCTTAAAAGTCCAAAATTATCAGACTCTTAAAAAAGCTATTGGAATTCTCATAGTAATAGGGTTTAAACATGATAGAGCTGGACAATTTCACTTTTTAAAAATCAAACTTACAAAATAGATAAATCAGTTTTTAAAAAGTCCTTCACTTATCAGGAGCATTAATTCAAAATTTTTAATTACGTATGCCTTTTTAAATATGTGTGCCTTTTAAAATATGTATGTATGCCTTTTTAAATATGTGTGTTCTCTGCATTTTAAAAAAGTAACTCAATTTTTTTTAAAAAAAGGTCCCCACAAAACAACTCAGGAGCCCACCTACTGCAAAAATTGCAGATAGAGTGCTTTCATTTCCTCTCAGGTGAAAGTGAAAAATTGAACAGTTTTCTGTTGAATGTACATGATGGCCTTAAATATTTTTAAATTTAATCTCTATGTCCCAATCTCTTAGGTTCAAAGATTTTATAAATAAAAAAGAGCAAAATTAGAGCTTTTTAAAAGGAAAGGTTTTTTCCCCAGTATTTCAGAGTCTATCATCTTTCATATTTAAAAAGGAATCATAAAATGAGACCCCATATTTTCTATATCACTTTCTATCTTTAAGTCTCTTTAGTTCACTAAATGAAGGTAGTTTTTAAAATGGAGGCCCCTATTCACTGAATAATTAGTGTAAAACTTAACTGATTAAACTCTAACTTAGAAAATAAATATATGGCAAAAAAAATCATGAAATGATTTACTACCTATAAAAGCATACAATATTTCATTGCTCTATCAAATGTTATTGTAACTGAATTTTTAAAGTCTTTAAAATGGAAAATTAAATCTGAATTTAAGTTGGTAAAATGAAATAAAATCACTCTGCTTATTTTATTTATGTCCCTTATATTTAAGGAAAACTGGGTTTTCAGTTAGGCTTTCCTTTTATTAAGTTGTTGGTACATATCTGTGTATGTTGTGTATGTTTCAAATATATTGGTACATATTTGAAAATACTTCTGTCATTAAATTGATTTAATCTTCCTCTCCTTTTGTTTATTTTTGGGGTGGGACAGGGGAGGCAATAAATCCTCCATTAGTGCCCCCAAAAAGAAACAACCAGCCAAACCAGCATAAAGTATCCAATCCCAATCTGGGGATATAATTAGGAATGTTTCAGTAGGATTTTTTTTTCTTCAAAATGTTTTATTGAGGAAAGTGTCCAGATTAACAGGTAATCTTTCCTATGTTTGCAATTTGGGGAAATTATATGGCTTTTATGTGGAAGGTCTCTTTAAATTGAGTAAATCAGCTCATATTTTCTATTATTTGATTCTCATTTTGCTTGATTTTAGACCCAAGTTTAGAGTCAGATAGATTCAAATCCTCACTTTATGGTTTATGAGCTGTCTGATTTTAACTACTCAGTTTCTAGGCATGCTAAAACCTACCACCTAGAGAGTTCTAAAGATTAACTGAGATAATATATGTAAAGCACTTACATATGTGATTGGATCATGGTAGAGAAACAACAAATGTTAATTATTAAAGTTAGCTTCTTAGCTGTTTTACATTGTATATTTGATATAAGATACACATTAAAGTTTAATACTAATTAGACATAATAAATGAAAGTTATTTTGAATTTTTAAAATCATAGTATCACTTCAGCCATTTCTTTTTTACTTTTTTTGCTTGCAAGCACGTTTTATGTCCAAGAATGGTATAAGAGGCAAAACCTACAATGTAACATTAGATGACCCTGGCTACCCTCCCCCTGCCCCCATATCTCACCCATTTTTTTCTCCTTTATGGGAAACAATGAATATTTCTATGAGAGTATAGAAATACTGCTTAGTTGAAAACACTTAGAATTTTGTTCTTATGAACATTATAAGCTTTCTGTTATTTGTAAAATTTATTCTAATGGACAGAGGTTTAGGGAAAATATCAAAACATGGCCACTGTATTTCCAATGTGCCAATTATATATAATTAGAACACTGAAGAAAGAAATGATTATAGTATCATATTCTGATATAAAGAAATTTGCATATTGAGAATATTTAGCAAATCTACAATTGCCACAGAATTAGGGTATTAGTAAGTGAAAGTGCCAGGAAAATACAGCTCTAGTCTAAGTACTTATATAGGAAACTAAACATATGAACTAATATTAATTATCATTTAGAAGACAACTCTCAATTATCCAACTTATTTTAAATAATGATTGTTATGATTATCTTCAACTGAAATAGTATTTTTAATGTGCAAATGAAAAACTACAGTAAAGTTGAGGGTTTGTTTGAGATTATGAGTATGATAAAAATAAATCTGATTAAAGATGTTTTTCTCAATTCAAGTATCAAAGCAATCTAATTTTATGTATGTACAGGCCATACATTTAAATTAAATAGGTATGAGAGTTGAGTAGTATGGTCCAAAATAAATTATACAGTTAAAAACATTGTTAGTTGACTATCTGTACTCTAAGAATATCAGTACATAAGAAAAACAAACTTCCTAATTTCAATGGGATTTAAATATATATCCTAAAAATATATAAAATACTATATTCTAATCTAAACTCTTTTGAGAGCCAAAACTTTACTGAATTGATTCTTCCTGTACCAACAGATCAGTAGTTTAGTTAGTCATTTTGTGTTTAAGCTCTCAAGCTGAAAACTGTTTTAAGGATGGTGATTGAAATAGTGATGATTTTGAAAGCTAGCTATAAGGTAACACTTTCTTGTGATAGTTACTGGTAAATTACAGTAGCTTCATGTAGAATAGACAAAAAATAAGTCAGTTGTTAAAATAAGTTATTAAAGTATATGCCCAATAAAATACATTAATCATTATTGCAATATAATCAGTTTAAAAGTTATCTGTGTTTCTTATGATCAGAAGATATTTATAACTTAAAAAATCTTTATTTCAGAATAGATCTTGAGAAATGTAAGCACATACAATTATACATCTACACACATATAAAGTTAAGTATGGTTTCAACAAAACATGAGAACAATTCCTCTCAAGGGGGCATTTTTGCCTCCATTTCATCCTTCAAATGAGAAAACTTGGATGGCCTTGCCTCATCAGAGAATGTGCAGGTCCATTGCAATATAGGGCATCCCAGTCATCTCCATGGCAACAGCCCTTGACAAGTCAAAAGGCAACTACATTCACAAACAGAAAAAGTTAAGACTACTGAGAGCTGGCCAAACAATTTAGAATTTTCCAGAGGAAAGGTTGAGCCTTTTACCAAACTTGAAATTATTAAATTTTACCACAAATATTAAGTTGGATAGTTATTCTCAGAAAGTGAATGAGATAAAGGGGCAAGACTCAGAAATCTTTCCCTGGAATACACCTCCCATTTAAAACAAATAAAAGGGATTAGGAGAGGAGATTGAGGAAGGACCCGTATATGAGCCTGTTCATTTTAGTTTAAAAAGAGGATGGGGTGGGGAGGAGAGCAGGGAGAAGTGGGAAGGAGGGTAGCAAGCAATCCCTTTCTCCAGCCTCATACCTTTTAAGATCACAACTTTCCAAATGCATTATGTGATCATCATTTAGCGTTTAAAATTTGTCTAAGAATGATGGCTTCTAAGGTTGCTACCTGAGGAAGTGCAAGGAAGAAAGGGGGAGGTCTAACGGTGCAGGTGAGGACACAGAGATAGTTGTAGTAAGTTAGCGTGACCCCATTGTTCCTTTTCTCCTTAGGATTTTGGTCAGGAGTGACCCGGCTACTGTGCTGAGTTCAGGAAGTGAGAACGGCACGGCTCTTTTGAAACCAGACAATAACCTAGTTCCCTTCTCCTCCATCCTCTGCACCTCGACCCTGCTGACTGCCAACTCTCACCCACTTGAAATACATCAAGCCCATTGCCTTCCCAAGAGCATCAAACAGATAAACACGGAACACCTCTACTGCCCATAGTAAAGAGAAAAAATTAAAACTACTATTTTCTGTTTCACCACCCCCTGCTCACAGCTCCCAGTCGCCAGCCCTTTGTGTGTGATGAGTCCCCTTCAAACCACCCACAGACCGAGCACCCAAGAAGAAATGGTAATTTTTTGTTTAAAAGTTCACTTACCACGGCAACCTCATATTGCTTTGTCATGCTTTTTGCACTTAATTTTTCAAAACTGCTTGTGCAGGGCGCAGAACTGGGAAGGCAGGACTAAAGTATCTCTAGTAATCACAACAAAAAGGAGAGAACATTCACCAATCAGAATTACATTAAAATGCACAACCCCCAGAGCTAGACGCACGGTTCAGACTACACCGGGGAGGGGAGGGGATGGGGGCGGAAAAAGCCAAGCTAACGAGACAAAAGGTAAAGGGGAGAGTTGAATGGTTGGAAGGGAAATCGATCCAAGCCGCCCTTAGACTGAGGAAGGGCTTAAAACCAGCACGACTATCACCCCTCCCCCGCCCCCAGCACCCCCGCGATCACCCGAGCGACTGCACTTGCCTCCAGCCAGCTCAACCTTAGGAGAGGAATGCCCCATCTAAGTTCGCTAGCCCTGCCACAGTCTTCCACTGCCTGCTGGGTTCGTTCAGGAAAACACTTCCAGAGGCATCCATCCACTTGAGGTCTGGGCTTGGCTGCTGCTGCGGGGCGGCTGCGATCAGCTGCTAGGATCGTTGCCGTCTCGTTCTTGCCTCATTCGCGCTGCACAATAGCCCCGGCTGGGTGCACCTCATTAAGCCAGCCCGAGAGCCCCAGAGCAGGGCAGGCAGTGTGACAGCGCTGCCCCTTTGTAATGACTGTGTGATGGATGCAACCGAAGGGTGGGGTCTGGGTGGGTCAAAACTGTTAATGACAGTATGTATCATTCTGTCTGTCCTCCAGGAGAGGGAAGCCCCCTGCCACCCCTAGGTCGGACGGTCTCTCTCTCTCTCTCTCTCTCTCTGTCTCTCTCTCTATCTCTCTCTCTCTCTCTCTCACACACACACACACACACACACACACACACACACACTTCCCTCTTTCCCCACCTCCCTATGGGATTTTCTGCTGTCAGCGTTCAAAAAAGTATGAAAACCATCGTGTCATTTTCATCTGAACAGATAGCGAATTTATCCTTAAGGAAAGAGAAGATCCTAAAATCGAAAAATACAGGCGGAAGGGGGAGTGGGGATAAGAGTGGGGTGGGGCGGGGTCCGGGGCAGGCGTCCGGGACCTTCACTGGCCGATAGTTTACAGCTGTCAGCCAACTCGCGCCAGCACCTCCGCGCGGCTCCGAGAGGCACGGGACGGGCTTCTCCGCGCACCGCGTTCTCCCCAGAACCAACCTGGGGGCCGGGCTCAGGGGAGGAGAGGGGATAAAACCCACCCGAGAGGACCCCGACCGGGAGGAGATTGCAGGAGGGGTCCCGGCACCCGGACCGCGTGCAGCCGGTGGGAGAGGAAGCCTGCACCCCGACGCAAAGCCGGACCGGCCGGGCAGGGGCTGCCGGGGTGCTGGAGTGAGTGCCGGGTCCCAGACGGGAGGGGCGGGCCAGGGGTTCTGTCCCCGGCCGTTGGGTACCGCTCGACCCGACGCCCCGTCCCGTTCGCTAGTTCTGCGCGGCTCCCGGGTCCGGCAGCGCCGGCGCCGCAGATGCGCCACTAAGTCTCAGCTTGCGGGACGCGACCCCGCCTCTTCCTCTCCCGTCCTGACAGCCTTGCCATCCCTCCCAGTCTCACTCCTTCCTCAGTCTCGCCCCTGCAGCGCCCAGAAGGCAGAAAGCACGTGAAAACGCCTCTCCTTTCGCCCCCTTTGCGGAGAGTCTTGAATCGTTGCTTCGCTGCCGTCCTATTGCCCCGTTGAAAACATCCGCGGATACTTTTTTTCCCAGTCACAGGCACTGATTTTTCAAGTATAGGAAAGCCTTACAGTCTGTTTCTCTACGTGGACAAATAGACTTATTTTACACTCAGCTTACCATTTCCAACTTACTGTGATGCTATCCACTCGATGTGTCTACAAAGCACCTGTTCCGAACATCCTGAGCGATTTCTCCAGAACCGCGTGGATGATATTTATTTATTTTTATTAGAGTTTATGGCTCCACTTCTCTGACACTGTAATCGACTTACGTATTTTCTTCGCTGATGCCTTATAGCAGTTAAGAGAAAGCAAGAAGCAGAGAGAAAACAGGACCTTTATGTCTAATGAAGCATCTCTCCCTTTTTATGTCTGCTATTTATCACTTAAAATTTGTGTATATAGGTTGTGCAGGCTGTTCTAGGCCGTGGGAGAGCACTGAAGACGATTTTTATGCCACTCTTCAAAGAGCTTCTGATCCATAGGGAAAACAAAAGAACAGGCAGCTTTTAATTGCTTCTGATAAGAAACCACTTTTAGTGACAGGAAGGAGAGATCTTGTCAGAGACTTTCAACATAGGAGAAAAAAGGGTGTGGTGTTGACTTTACGTGGTTCCTTCAGTTCTTATAAACCTTCAAGGGCACAAAAACCTTCCCCCTTTATAACCAATTACTTTTTACAACTCTTTACAATTCTATGATTTGAAGGTAGTACCGGACTTATGTTCACTTACTTCTTATAATTAAATAAAGGGGGGAGGTTGGGGAGAAGACCAGTTGGAATTAGTGAGAATCTAAGTTAATTGACTAATTATTGACTAACAGTAACACCGACTTAAAACATGCTTAGAACTCCTTAAAGATAGACTTCAATGAGTAAGAATAAGAATTATATATACTTAACAAAATAATTGTTTCCATATAAACAGCTCTTTTAAGAACATAGAAAACTTTTTTAAAAGACATTTCCTCTTACATTGTTTTATTAATCATTTGCATAATGTACAAGTGTTAGTTCATAAAGAGTTTTGAGTGGAAACAGAGCTTGAATGGCTTTTGTAGTATATTATTAATTATAAGTGTAATAATAAAGAATAAAAGTTTATGTTGTTCTTAAAACTAGCCATTTCTTCAAGACCTGGAAGGGCAAGACACTAAGGACTTTTAGCATATTCCCCTGGTTGAAAGCAACCAGGACATTTTTAAAAGAATAGCTCATTAAAAAAAAAAAAGAAAAAAAGAATAGCTCATTAGGTGGCTGGGTAAATTCCCCCCACACTCCCATGAGCTTTTCAACAGTTCTGAAGACATTCTGGAAAATATGTACTTTACTAAGTTCACTTTTCTCTGATCTCCCTGTCTGCTCCTCCAAACTAGAACAACTTTTAGGAGAGGAAAAATGGAAGGAATGAGAATGCTAACTAATGGAATAAAGTTGTTTTCCTTGACACTCTAAACAGACTAAAGAAATGAACAATAAATTTGGAAATTGGGTCTTTTAACAAATGAAAATTTTAAGATGTGATAAAAATATCTCCAGTAAAATGTATGCATTAAATGTATTAACCTTGCAAAACATAAGACTGCACCTGGGAGAAGTTAACACAGTTGGAGATTATTAAGATGTATCAACTCACTCAGCATTAATGAGAACTTGAGCCTAGTGTGGAAAACAGTTGTACTAAACTGGCAAGAACCGTATACCTAAATGTAAATTGAAATTTTTCTAGGAGAGAAGGTTATATCAAGCCCAAAGAAAAACTGTAGATATGTTAAAACAAAACAAACAAAAAAACTACCCTTCTGCAAAAGTGTTTGTCCTACCAAAATTTTCTAGTCCGTTCCATAATGACCTATATGATAGCATTAGTATACTCTGAAAAGAGGATGTTTAATACCCGAAGAAGATAATATTTTCTATTTTTATTAAATCTATTTTATTATGATTAGGGGCCTGATTTATTTTCCCTGTTGTACGTGGCAGGGAAAAATAGAGGACAAAATAGTTTCTTTGGCATACATCAAGAACTAGATTATAATCAATAAAAGCAAAACAAATCTAGAAAATATATAGGCTAGGTATTATATAAGTAATTTACCATCTGTAAATCTCCCACCAGTGGGTAAATATTGAGAGTCATGCTAAGGCTTCAGTGACTGATGGAATACAGGGGTTAATCCCAAGGGACCTTGACTCTCCCCTTTTTGGGAACTCCTCCATGAGTTTTGTTACAAGTAAGAACAAGGTGATTGTGTAAGACTCCAATAAGGAATGTAAAGATTCTCCTGCATGCTGCCTTTTTAAGAGCAAGTTCAATACTCAGTCTGTGGGAAAGCATTATTTTCGTGCTGTTATGATTTCTTGACCCATGTTGGGTAGCAGCGTTTCTGGAGTCATATAGAAATTGGTTCCAATTCTTATAAACTGGATGACTTGGACAATTCTCTTAACCACTCTAGACTACACTTCTCTTTTTAGTAAAATTAAAAGAACAAGGATAAACTACTGTTGTGATGATTTAACGATACGAAGAGTGAAAAAACACTGCCTGGTAAAGTGTAAGCACTATTGAGACAAACATTGTAATTGGGCGCACTCAACACAAATTCTCAACCTCCTTTCTCCTTGTCTTAAACTAATTTAGAGACTAGAAAGTTGAATATTTGATTTTCCAATTTTCCTTGCAGCTAGTCATGGCTGTTTGACACATTTCTGGAAAAGTAAATGTTAATACATAATTGCTGAGGGGTCTTCTGGGAAAACTTGCTTTTTTGATGAAAGAGGAATAGACACAGCTACCACCACTTTTTCCCCCCTTTCTACCCCCTTCTTCCTACTTGGATATTGTGTGATGGGGAGGTGGTGCAGCCATCTGCATTTATGAAGCAATAAATCAAAGGGCAATCCTTGAAAGATGGTGGAGAAGAAAGATGGGAAGAACCTAGATTCCTGATGGCATATTTGAGCTGCTCAATTAGTCGTGGACTGCCTAACTTTGGACTTTTTGTTTTATATGAAAAAACATACTGTTCTTTATTTAATCTGTATTTAGCTGAATACTCTGTAACTTGAAGCTTTCCTAACTGACATATCTGCTACTGTTGTTGTGGTTTCCTGCCTGTAAATAAAATCTGCTTAATTATTCAAATGACTCTGGATATCAACCATTTTGAAGAATTCCAGGTAAAGTCTTCTCTGAGACTTCACACATAACCAGGTCACTAGTACTGGTGGGATAATCTGCTTGCTCAAATTATAGAGCCAGGAGTAGGTTTTTAAGGACCATTTATTTGAGGAAATCCTGCAATTGACAATTCTTTTTGAGGAAATCCCATAATTGTCCTATAATAGATTGAACTTAAAGTTTATTTAATCCAAATATCTTTCCCCCTTCCTTTCATAATAAAATATCTCTTTGCTTTTGTTTCCAAACAAACATATAGGTATAGTCACCTTGGAAGGTATTCATATTGCAATATTCAGAATACTCATGTTGGAAGACTATAAACACCTACTTAATTGATGACTCCAGTTTACTGTCATAGCCAAAACAATTTTAAATGCCCCTTTTTAGGAATTATGTTCAGAATCTGAATCACAATTTTGGGGAATGCTGGCAATATCAACGAATATGTACTCTGAAGTTTGAATTCGATTTTGGAGAATATCCAAAAAGTTGTTCAGAGTCAACTCTAGTAAATTAAGTAAGCAATCACAAACTGGATAATACACATTTTTTGTTATTGTTAAAAACAATTAGGTATGTACACAAAATAATCAAATTTAAAATGTGTTGCAGCAATGATGGCATGATTTAAATAAACATACGTCTTCCCAAGGTGGCGGCTTTGGAGGTCCACACACTTGGTCACACGTGTTAGCTAAACTCATCAGTTTCATAGCTATGCTCAGTTGCAATTTCTTTGAATAAACCAGATGTTTCCTTTTCATCTTTCCCCTTCCATTCTGTCATAAATTTCTTATTCTGAAACAGGTTCAGTGTTCATTTGATTCAAAGTTCATATAGTTCATTTTTGTACTATAATTTTACTATAGTTCTTTAAAAAAAAAAAGTACAAATAGCAAGACAAAATAATATCACCAGTAAGATTTTGAATAAAACAGAATTTCATTTGAGCTCCAACCTTACTACTCACTAGCTGTGTAATTTGAGTGATTATTCAATCATTTAAGCCTATTTTTTATCTATAAAATGAAGATAAAAGTAGTATCTATCTTAGAGAGTTGTTGTGAATATTAAATAATATATATGGGCTTTGTGTGTAATGATTGGGATGTAGTGGGTGATCAACAAGCATCATTTAGGATAATACCATGTTAGGCAAATAGTGAAGTCTTTGGAATACTTAAAAGGTAAATAATATTAGGCCATTTATAGGAGTTGCTACCAAGAACTGCATAAAATTCTACAATTCTAACTTTCAACAGTTTTGAAGGCATTCTGAAAAACATATTTTACTGAGTTCATTTTTCCCTGATCTCCCTCTCAGGTCCTCCAACCTAGAACCACATCTATTAGGAAAGAAAAAATGGATTCCCTGGTGGCGCAGTGGTTGAGAGTCCGCCTGCCGATGCAGGGGACACGGATTCATGCCCCGGTCCGGGAAGATCCTGCAATGCCGCGGGCCCGTGAGCGATGGCCGCTGAGCCTGCGCGTCTGGAGCCTGTGCTCCGCAACGGGAGAGGCCGCAACGGGAGAGGCCGCAACAGTGAGAGGCCCGCAAGGAAGGAATGGGGTATGCTAACTAATGGAATAAAGCTGTTTTCTTTGGCACTTTGAAAAAAAGACTAAAGAAATGCACAATATGTTTATTATGAGTTAATCATGGATAGTTAACATGGACTAATCTGGATATTTTATTATTTTGTTTGATGCAGTCCTGGTTTCAGTGTATGAATCTAGATAAAACACTTAACCTACCTAAATCTCATTTCTTCAGTGTAGTGTAACTAATGTCTGTCTTCCCAGGGAAGTGTTCTCAAAAAATATGTGAGAATCCAGTAATTACTTCTTTACCCCTTGTAAGTAAAGAATAGAAAACTGGATGCATTTGCTAAGAACCAGGAAGTCACAATTAACTTGGAGTTTACAAAAGATCTCCAGAAGCATTTCATTACTTGGAGACCTAAGATAAAAAGACCTATTAGATAAGAAAGTGAAATATGAATATGCTTTTAAGTTATTCAATTGTTTGCTTCTAGTTAATTTTAACAAAATATAAAATAAAATTTTCTCATTTGACTCAACAAGACCTTCCCCCCACTGACCTAATTATAGTTGTATGGAGGAGGATAGAATGTAGAAAGGTAGAGAGAGACAAGGGGAGAGATGAAAGAAAATCTTTCAATAGTTTTTGATTGACTAGAGTTTATTATGTTTTTAGGTACCATCTCCAAAAGGAAATTAAATTTTTCAGAAAAAAGGGAAAAGCAAAATCCTCTAAAAATTACTTAGATTTTAGATTTTTCTTATTTTACTAGAAGAGAAATATAGCATGAATAATATATGCTATGCTATGCAGTAAATAGTTTATTCAGAAATAAAATTACATGTATGTTAAATTAAAATTTTTTTGATAGAAAGGACTCAACTGCAGACCAATGGTTCTCAAAGTATCTGCAGACATCATCATCATCATCTGAAAAACTATTAGAAATGCAAAATTATTGGGCCTCATCCCAGACTTACTGAATCAGAAACCGAAGTAGACCTAGTAATCTAAGTTTTAAGAAGCCTTCCAGGAGATCCTGATGCATATGAAAATTTGAGAACGACTGCTGCAGGCTTGAGCAAAGGAATATATTCTTTATAATGTGACTTTGCAGTTTCTCCCATCAAGAGAAGTCATCTCTATCAACACCCTTGGAATCTGGGCTAGTTTTGTGAAGTGCTTTGACCAACAGAATGTGGCAGTACTGACAGTGTACCAGTTGTGTACCCTGGCCTCAAGAATTCTTTCATTTTTCCTCTCCTTTGGTACCCTGGCACTGCCATGTATACAATCCCAGAATAGCCTATTCAAATATGAGAGCACATGGTGGAGAGCCCAGGTATCCCAGCTGAGGGCATCAGGACCAGGCTATAGCAAGTCAACTCCCAGACACATGTGAGAACCCAGCCAAAATCAGGAGAGCTGCCTATAGGACCCACAGCCAATGCATGAGTAAGGCCAGCCAAGAGTAAAACTGCCCAGCTGACCCAGAGACCCATGAACAATAATAAGTGCTTACTGCTTTAAGACACTGAGTTTTGGGGTGGTTCATTATGCAGCAGTATGTTGATTGATACACCCTACCCAAAGCGTAGAATACATTCTATTCCAGTCCCTCGTTAAGAAGCTTTCCGTTGATAACACTTTAATGAGGTTAAGATATCACATTATTTGTGAGGTGTTAACACTTGCTTTATAAAGATCATTTTAAGAATAATCAAGCAAGTTATACACACCATTGCTAATTCTTACAGCAACCCTGCAGAGAAGTGGATATTACTATTAATAATATTCCATTTTACAGATGAGAGTAATATAGGTTGAATAATTTACTCAGTGTCACACAGTAAGTGGTGGAGTTGATATTGGAACCCATGTCTTTTAATCACCTGTATTTCCCACTCTGCTACAGTGTAGGAACTGGAAGGACTATAAATACCTCCCAGCCCAAGCCTCTTATTTTTCAGATAAAGAAACCAATGAAGTGCAATAACTTGGCTAAAGTGATTCACAACATAAAGTTTTCAATCTTTAGAGTGCCAAATACTCACCTGTGATTGCAAAATTGGACACTGAGCAATGAGTCATTTCAACATGGGCCTCTAGAGAAAGCTTCATTTTTTTTTTTTTTTGAGAAAGCTTCATTTTTTTTTTTTTTTTTTTTTTTTTTTTTAAGAAGTAGCAAGAAAGCTTCATTTTTAAGTGAGCATAATAGGTGACTCTGCTGCAGGTGGGCTAGGAATTATCCGAGAAAGCCTGGGTCAAATTAATCCTGGAGCCAGGACTCAAGTGAGGTCAACTTTAAACTATACCAGTGATTTTCAAAAGATAGGGAGGATTCCCTCTGGTGGTGTAGTGTGGGCAGAAGGCAGTTTGTGATAGAATCACCCTAAGGGGACTTTTCAGATCACTTGACAAACCCTCTCCCCACTCTCCCCAAATGAGAACCTTTGCTACAGTACACTACTGTCATTGATAGATTTATGTTATCATCTCCAGCCCCCAGGTGTGTAGGGGTTAACAACGACAAAGGTTGAGAAGTACTACTGCACTGCGTTGTGTTGCCTCAATTATTTTATCTGGCTAAATGTACTCACACAGTAAAATCTAATGAATAAAAGCTTCAGTGAGAATAGGACTCAGAACTATTATGATTTGAACATGGTAAGTATAAAATGACGAGCTTGGGTCCTGCTTATACAGCTTTAAACCGTTACCTGATGGTAGCATGTAACTCCAACTCCACATTTAGATAACACCTGTCTCAGGGTAGGGTAATAGAAGGATCCCTATGTTTGAAGTTTTTAGCTTAGCATTGATTCAGTCTATAGGTTTTTCTACTTTGACCATAATTTTCTCCTGATTTTTTCTCTGTTTTCTTTGCTAATGGTTATTATTAAATCCTTATGTGCAATTAACTGACTGGTATGCCCGTGCACAGATCTTATCACCTGTCATAGTGCTCAATACCTGCCTTTCGACTTCCCCAATATTAAACAAACACCTACCTGCCTAGGTATCTGATCATTTTTTGCTACAGGATTTACTTGCCAGCTGTCCTTGTGTCCTGTCTGCTCTGCTTCCTTATCCCTCTTACATTTTCCCCAAGAAGACAAAAGATGGAAATCTTTCATTGGAATGCCTATCTTTTGAATAATGAATCTCTTGCCTTGTTTCTATGTTCAGACACCCATTCTTTTTGTGCACTGCAGTCTCTCTCATTGCAGCTGTTTCACCCACCACCCAGGTCTTAGAAATGAATGGTAGGGGGAGGAAAGTGAAACATGAGTTACTTGCCTGGTCCTGGAAAGGCAGTGTAGTATAGGTATAGAGCAGACAGTGCCCTTTTCGTTTTTTAAATTCTGTGGTTTTATGAGGCAAAGTTACCCAAAAGGAGCAGTAAGGTGCTGACAGGGAGCAAGTTGCCCTAGACAGCCACTTTATGTTTTGCCTAAGGATCCATGGAAATTCTGCCCTGTATCCATGGAAATTCAGAAGCATGGTCCAGGGAGAAAGTTTGTGCTATGTCTTCACCTTTTATTTACTGAATTCGTTGTCTATTGTTGCTACAACAAATTACCACAAGCACTGGCTTAAAACAACACAATAGAACAACACAAAACTTTGTAGGTCAAAAGCCCAGGTCTTACCGGGCTAAGATCAAGTTGTTAGGAGGGCTGCATTCCTTCTGGAGGCTCTGGGGAAGAATCTGTTTCATTGTACTTGTCTAGCTTCTTCAGGCTGCCTACATTCCTTGGCTGCTGGCCCCTTGCCGTCTTCAAAGCCAGTGATGGTGGTGGAGTCTTTCTCCCGTTGTACCCCTCTGGTACTGACTCTCCTGTTTCCCTCTTCCACTTATAAGGACTGTTATGATTACATTGGGTCCACCTGGATAATCCGGATACTCTCCTCATCTCAGAGTCATCTGATTAGCAAACTTAATTCCATTTGCAACCTTAATTCCCCTTTGCCATACATTTACAAATTTTGGGGGTTACGACATAGACATCTTAGGGAGGGCCATTATTCTGCCTATCACATCTGTGTAGTGAAGAAACAAATTTCTCATGGTAAACAAGTATCTGTAACGATATCTATTCACCAGGATTTACAAAGACAATATACAAGTAAAACTATCACAGGCTCTTTGACTTTAGGGAATTCATGTAGTGCACTGAAAATTCTAAGGAGATTGAGAAGGAAATTGTTATGCAGTTAGTAGCTTGTAGGAATGTATGTTTTTAAAAGCCTGTGTTGTTCTAGAGTTCATGTTCTGTGAGTATTGTTTTTAACCTGAAAGCATCACACCTATGTATATGAGGAGAGCATCTGTAAAAACGAGCTTCCCCCAAAGAAATGGGGACCAATTCAAATGGGTGCAGGAATAAGGAGAAGGAACAGAAGATAGCTTTGTAAAAGTAGAAGCAGTTTTTGTGAATTCTTATTATAATGTAATAATTCCACTCTCAAACTTCATCATTTTCTCTGGCTCCAGCCCTGGATCCCATCTATGCTGTTGATTTAGAAGCCAAGTCAGTAATTTAAGTGTTAGGACTTATGCTGCATGCGAAAGTCTGTTTACAGAATCAAAGGATTTTCAAATGGAAGCGCTTATCTGGAATTTGGAGATGAGATCTATCCAAGTGCACAGAAAATCTTAAGTCTGAGAAATAATTAAATTACAACATTGTTTCTATTGAGCTCAACATCAGTTTATTAAAAAAAATTAAATGTCTCCCCGTTCTTATCTTTCCTGTTCATTTTTAAAAGAAGAATTACTTTATTGATTTTGTAAATGTAACACTTGCTTATTTTAATGAGTTCAAGTCATGCAGAAAAGTAAAAAGAGCTTTTTAAAAAAATCACCCTAAATCCCTTTTTACCATTATTAGCACACAATGCTTGCTATTTTTATAAATAAGTAATGAATTAGAAAGAAGCCAAGTGAAGCTGAAATGAATTGGAATGGATTGCTAAACTTCAAATAAATGTTGTATCCGGTACAGAGTACATTATCTCTTGAGAGATCCCTCTAAAGTTAAGAAGAGATAACTGAAAACATTAAAATGTTGAAATCATAGCTTTAAAACCTACACATTTCAGTTGTAGATGGCATCCACTGTTTCCCTGCTCTGAAAGATGAAGACATTAGCTTCTCTCTTTGCCCCTCTTCCCATCTCTCAGTCTTTGTATTTATATTATTATTTATATATTGACAAGGTTTTTACATTTACATTCTGTTCTATAATTAGATATATTTTAAATTGATTCAATGTTCACCCAAGACTTTTCATGTGTTTCCTCTTTATTTTTCCATCATCTCTTAAGTAGTTGGATTTCATTAGCAAGTAGTGTGTGTTCCTGTTTTTTGGTTTATGTTTTGTGTTGGTTTTGGTGAAGAAGTGTGCATGGGTGTTGTATTCTGCAGACTTCTTTCATGTTTGAAAACATCTACCTGTTCTACATATTGCTGTTGTATACTTTGTATACATGTATACTTTGTGTATTTTGGATGTTTATATTACTGTTATATTTCTTTACTCTAAAATTTCTTTTTTTAAAAAAAATAATAAATTTATTTATTTATTTCTGGCTGCATTGGGTCCTCGCTCGTTGCGGTGCGTGGGCCTCTTGTTGCAGTGGTCTCCCTTGTTGCGGAGCATGGGCTGTAGGCACGTGGGCTTCAGCAGTTGTGGCACGCGGGACTCAGCAGCCACAGCTCATGGGCTCTACAGCACGGGCTCAGTAGTTGTGGTGCATAGGCGGCATGTGGGATCTTCCCTGACCAGGGCTCAAACCCATGTCTCCTGCATTGGCAGGCGGATTCTTAACCACTGTGCCACCAGGGAAGTCCCCAAAATTTCTTAGATATTTTCCAATGGCTTCTGTTACTGAATGTTACTGTGGAATAACATGAGACTAGCATAGATATTTCCCTTTGATGGAGATTTGCTCTGCTTTTTTGGGTGCCTGAAGAATTCTTTATCCTTGAGGACTGGTAATTTAACTATGGATTTATCTTAGAGATGAGTTTTCTAATCAAAACATATGCTTCTTTTCAATCTACAGATTAAACTTTTGCTTCAATTCAAAGAAAGTTTCTTCTTAATTTAAAAAAAAAAATTACATCTTTGTGCATACATTGCTGTGTTCCTCTGAGTTTTCTACCTAAGAGACACTGCTCTGTTGCATGGAATTTTTCAGTCCTCCATGTCTATTACCTTCTTTCCAATTTCTTAATTTCTTTATTTTTCATTTGCATTTCTATGATTATCTCAGGTCTTTCTTGCTTTTAATATTTATTATTAGTTCTTTAATAATATTGTTTCAGTTCTCTACTTCCTTAGGTTTGCAATCCCTCTTTTCTTCATTCTGCTATTTTAAAATTCATTTTTGAATTTGTGTTTTTGTTTTTCTTAAGTTATTCTAAATGGCAAAGCCGTTGCAGAGAACGTAATTCATTTTCTTGTATTATGTTTTTTCTAGGCTTGGTTCAATGTCAGTCTTTAATATATTTTTCCTCCCTTCCTAATGTGTTTGTATTATTGCCTGCTATTTATTTTCATTGTGCATGTGCATTGGGATCTGTCCAGACCTGCCTTTGTTTTCCTGTAATTAAAGGAATGTTTTGACAACTTGCTGCCTTAACTAAGACCAGCTTGCTTTCTCCTCTTATAAATAGTTGATGGCTAGGGATTTAGTGTTCTAGATTTTTTTTTTTCCTAGACCAAGAAGGCAAAGTGAGGAAGAAGGAGAACTCAAGATTATGTGAACATCTGGGTTCTGCTATCACTTCGCACATTTTATTAAAGGTCTTCTACCAGGGTTCATCGCTCCTGCTTGGGCAGGGGTGGTGTATTTCACTCTTACTGGGGAATTTACTTGCAATTAGGGTGGTCTCTTAATTCTGAGTGTAGACCTCACCTCTTTCAAAGAGAGAGCCCACATCATTCACTTTGTTTGTATTATCTCCTTTTCCTTAGCAATCATTTCCACTACTCTCCAGTCAGGATAAGGAAAAGAGAAAGTTGCTCACTTCTGATGGTACTTTTCCTATTGAATGAGACCCGTTAACCTATATTCTGGCCTTTCTTAACTCTCTTTGTGCCAAAGGTGATAGAGTTACTTCTCTGATGGGTAATGATGCTTCTGACTTGGTAGATAAATATGATTATTTCTGGGTTTTAGTTGGTAGCTCATTTTGCTCCTACTCTAAGCTATGTCATCAACTTAAATTCTTTCAGCTATAAATGTAATATTTATGTTTCTTGTCTGCCTACACCTTGTGTTATTTTTCATTTTTCCCCTTCAGAAAACAGGTAGGCCAGAAAGACCCCCTCAGAGACCTCAACAGTATAGTTCAGGTGGGGATAGGGCAGATTGGAGGTTGATGTTGGGAGATACATCATGCTGTCTTCCAAAATCATCTACTTATTTTGTTGGCTATCTTTTTTTTTTAATGCCCTTAGGCTATGCCCCTTTTCTTGTATATATGACATTTTTGGTCTGGCTTTTACTATTTTTGTAGTCAATTCTGTAATTTAATTTCATTTGACTATCCTTACATGTGAGTCTGAAATCATTTTTTTTCTTTTTAATTAACATTAATTTTTTAAATAGGCAATACACAATACAAAATGCAAAATATATAAGTGTGTGTATAGTGAGAAGTAAGTATTCTACCTACTGTTGTCTTCCATCTATATGGATACTTTCCCTAGAGGCAATTACAGTTACCAATTCTAGTGTAAATCTCCAGAAATGAATGGTTTCTGTGTATACAGAATACATATATATCTGTGTATATATATATATATGTATACATGTATGCATAAATATTATTTTTAGTATTTTAAATAAAAATAATAGCATACAGCATATACAGTTTTATACTTTTTAAAAACTTATTTTATCTTGAAGGTAGTTCCATATACAAACATATACAACTGCTGCATTCTTTTTTTTTTTGGTGAATGATTTATTCAAAATACAAAAGAATTTATGGCATGTACAGCTTGGTTTTATTTATTTAACATCTTTATTGGAGTATAATTGCTTTACAATGGTGTGTTAGTTTCTGCTTTATAACAAAGTGAATCAGCTATACGTATATCCCCATATCTCCTCCCTTTTGATGTATTGTTTTTAACTGTGCACAATATTTTATTTTATATCCATGCATAATTGTGTCACTGAGACTCACAAGATATAATTAATGGGCATAATCTTCCCCTGCTCCTAAGGTGGAAGCTTGGGCAGATCCCCAAGACTTTTTTGCTCCCTTTTAGGAAATTATATAGTTCTATACTCACTTTGTCACAGAGACTGAATTCAGAAATCAGAATGCACTGTCTTAGAGGTTATTCAAAATTCAGAGGTAATCAATTTGAAATTGATTTAACACACCAAGCTTAAGGGAAACAGGGTTGTTTTGATGTGAAACTCTTCTTCCTTATGGAGCCCCTTCAACCCCCTTCCCCTAACCACTTGAAATTTGCTAGTTTCTGAGCCCTCCAGGGTCAGAGCTGGGAGGATGGGAAAGGCAAAACATATGGACTGATCCCTTTCAAGCTGCATTTCCTCATGCCCTCTAGGCCAGACATATTTTTAAAGTGGACTTTCTAGTGGGTTTTTCAGAGGTTCCCTGCGGGGTCCCACCAAACATGACCCTCTTGACATGGGCCATGTACCTTTTCTTTCATCAGGCCCCTTCCTATCCTGTCTCAACTTACATTTCCCTGGCAGTCAGTTCACGCTACATAATTATTCAATGATGGGTCCCCTCACCCTCTGCCAGTTTCTAGATGCCCTCTTAGGCCAAACTAAAAATGGCCCCAGTGTGGTTCTTTATTTAATGTCCATAGCTGGTCCATAGAGAATCATATCTTTTCCCCTGACAATTTTGGGACTGTGGTCTACCCTAAACACAACAGAACTCTCTTGGCTTTATCATCAAGTGGTTAGTTAGCCCCCTTTATTTACCCTCTGAACTTCTCAGCTCCCATGGGGTTCTCTACAGGGAACACATCTCAAGCTCTCCCACCAGCCTCAATGAAAGCTCCTTTCTAGTACTTTGCTGAACTACAATGGTGTCTGAGGCAAAAAGATGTGCACCCCTATATATAGTTAACTAAATATCCTCTATGTTTTGAACCAAGTGAAAGAAAGTTAAAAGCTTCCCCTTATGACTATATGTAAAGCCTCACTTTTGTCCATTGTGGTTGCACACTTTTGCCAACCCACATAAACATGCCCAGAGGGAAGAACACAATGACTGTGCTGGCCTGGAATGAGGGCTGTTTAGAAATGACTCTTCCCTTGCACAATAATGCAAGGTCCTAAAACAAACAAACAACTTATCTTTATTTAAAAATTTGATTTTTTTGTTTGTTTTTTTAGATGCCACCAGAATATGTAGTTTTCACTCTGTTTTTTTATTTTATTTTATTTTATTTTTTGACTGTGCCGCACAGCTTGCAGGATCTTAGTTTCCTGACCAACCAGGGATCGAAACTGTGCCCTCGTCAGAGAAAGCACGGAGTCTTAAACACTGGACTGCCAGGGAATTCCCAGAAATTTTGTTCAATGTGGATTGGTTTTGCATTAATTTTGATTTTTAAAAAATCTTGCATTAACTATTATTTATCTTGATTACTGTGTTTTTGGCATCCTCTTAAATTTTTAAAATAATAGCTTTATTGAGATATAATTCACATCATAGAATTTATGTATTTAAAGTGTACAACTGAATGGATTTTAGTATATTCTCAGAGTTTTTAACCATCACAATTTTAGAACACTTTAATCACCTCCCAAAAAACACATTAGTAGTTACCCCCACTTTCTCCACAGCCCTAGGCAACCACTAGTGTACTTACTGTCTCTATTGATATATCCAAGAGAAATGAAAACATATGTCCACACAAAAATATTCATTGCAGCATTATTTATAATAGCCAAAAGATAGCTCCCTTAAGTTTTGCATTTGGCCCTGCTCCTTCCTTGAGCTGAAAGAGGGAAAATCCCTCATTCTTTCCCCTTCACATCAGTGCGAAACTTCTCTCCAAAAAATTCTCTTCACAAAATCCTCTCTGTTTCCATACTCTGAGTTTTTTTCTTTTTGAAGTACAGTTGATTTACAATATTGTGTTAGTTTCAGGTGTACAGGACAGTGATTCATTTTTTGGCAGATTATATTCCATTATAGGTTATTACAAGATAATGGGTATAATTCCTTGTGCTATGCAGTAAATCCTTGTGCTTATCTATTTTATGTACAGTAATTTTTATCTGTTAATCCCATACTCCTAACTTGTTCCTCCCCAATTCCTCTCCCCTTTGGTAACCATAAGTTTGTTTTCTAGATCTGTAAGTCTGTTTCTATTTTGTATATAGATTCATTTATATTATTTTTTGGTTCCACATATAAGTGATATCATATATCACTTATAGATTCATTTATATTATTTTTTGGTTCCACATATAAGTGATATCATATTTTTTGGTTTCTATTTTGTATATAGATTCATTTATATTATTTTTTGGTTCCACATATAAGTGATATCATATATCACTTATAGATTCATTTATATTATTTTTTGGTTCCACATATAAGTGATATCATATTTTTTGGTTCCACATATAAGTGATTCATTTATATTATTTTTTGGTTCCACATATAAGTGATATCACTCTGATTTATTTCACTAAGCAATTATTCTCTAGTTTCATCCACATGGCTGCAAAAAATATTTCATTATTTTTTATGGCTGAGTAATAGTCCATTATATATATATACATATATGTTATATATATATATATATATATATATACACACACACACATATGTATATATCACATCTTCTTAAGCCAGTCATCTTTTTTTTTTTTAATTTTATTTATTTATTTATTTTTGGCTGTGTTGGGTCTTCGTTTCTGTGCGTGGGCTTTCTCTACTTGTGGCAAGTGGGGGCCACTCTTCATTGCGGTGCGCAGGCCTCTCGCTGTCGCGGCCTCTCTTGTTGTGGAGGAACAACTCCAGACGTGCAGGCTCAGTAGTTGTGGCTCATGGGCCCAGTTGTTCCGCGACATGTGGGATCCTCCCAGACCAGGGCTCGAACCCGTGTCCCCTGCACTGGCAGGCAGATTCTCAACCACTGCGCCACCAGGGAAGTCCCGCCAGTCATCTTTTGATGGGCCCTTTGGTTGCTTCCACATCTTGGCTATTGTAAATAGTGCTGCTATGAACATTGGGGTGCATTATCTTTTGAAATAAGGGTTTTCATTTTTTCTAGACATATACCCAAGAGTGGAATTGCTGGGTCATATGGTAGTCCTATTTTTAGTTTTCTAAGGAATCTCTGTACTGTTTTCCATAGTGGCTGCACCAATTTATATTCCCACCAACAGTGTAGGAGTGTTCCCTTTTCTCCACATCCTCTGCAGCATTCATTATTGGTAGACTTTTTTTTCATATTGGCATTTTTTTTCTCATTTATTCCATTAATTTTTTAAAAATAATGTCTGTTATTATTGAGTAAATCAAGTGGCTAATCTTGAGAAATGCTTGATAAATTTTTTTAAATGGGTCAAAAATCCCTTTTGGTAGACGTTTTGATGATAGCCATTCTGACAGGTATAAGGTGATACCTCATCATGGTTTTGATTTGCATTCCACTAATAATTAGTGCTGTTGGACATCTTTTCATGTACCAGTTAGCCATCTGTATTTCTTTGGAAAAATGTCTATTCAGGTCTTCTGCCCAGTTTTTTATTGCGTTGTTTGTTTTTTTGATATTGAGTTGTACGAGCTGTTTGTATATCTTGGATATAAACCTCTTATAAGTTGCATCATTTGCAAATATTTTCTTCCATTCTGTAAGTCATCTTTTTGTTTTATTGATGGTTTCCTTTCCTGTGCAAAAGCTTATAAGTTTGATTAGGCTGCATTTGCTTATTTTTGCTTTTATTTCTTTTGCCTTGGGAGACTGGTCTAAGAAAGCATTGCTACAATTTATGTCAAAGAGTGTTCTGCCTATGTTCTCTTCTAGGAGTTTTATGGTGTCATGTCTTATATTTAGGTCTTTAAACCATTTTTGAGTTTATTTTTGTATATGGTGTCAGGGAATATTCTAATTTTATTGTTTTACGTGTAACTGTCCAGCTTTCCCAGCACCACTTGTTAAAGAGGCTATCTTTCCTCCATTGTATATTTTTGCCTCATTTGTTGTAGATTAATTGATCATAGTGTGGGTTTAATTCTGGGCTCTCTAAGTTATTTTTATACCTTGATCTGGCTGAGGCATCCACCAGTCTTGAAATTGGCTCTGAGCAGGTAGTGAAGAAGTAGTATGGTTAGGTCTTTGAGAAATATACTCTAGAAATCAACTGGCTTGATGCGCATCTTGGTCTTGCCAGTTACAAGTGAAATTACTTAAATTCTCTGAACTTCAATTTCCTCATCTGTACAATTGAGATAATAGCATTATGTTCCTCACGAAGTTCCTGTAAGGTTTAAAAGAATTAACTCATATAAAGTGCTTGTTAGTAATGCCAGTTTAAATATTAGTGGTTATTTTTAATTTTTTTATTGTGGTAAAAAACACATAAAATTTAGCATCTCAACCATCTTCAAGTGTACAGTTCAGTGGTGTTTATTTACATTGTTATGAAACAGATCTCCAGAACTTGTTCATCTGTAGGACTGAAACTCTATACCTACTAAACAACAACTCCCCTTTGCTTCCTGTCTGTATTCCCTGGTAACTACCGTTCTACTTTCTATATATATCAATTTGACTACTTTAGATACCTCGTATAAGTGAAATCATACAGAATTCGTCATTTTTGGACTTATTTCATAATATAATATATTATTGCATAATATCCTCAGGGTTCATATCTGTGGTAGTATGTGAAAGAAATTCCTTCTTTTTTAAGGATGCATAGTATTCCATTGTATAGAATGGAATGGGTTCCATTTGGGTTGCTTCTATTACTTGGCTGTTGTGAATAGTGCTGCTGTGAACACAGGTGTGCAAATATCTCTTCAATACCCTGCTTTCAATTCTTTTGACTATGTACCCGGAAGTGGGATTGCTGAGTCATATAGTAGTTCTATTTTTACTTTTTGAGGAACTCCCATGTTGTTTTCCATAGTGGTTGCAATCATTTTACAATCCTACCAACAGGGTACAAGGGTTCCAACTTCTCCAAATACCCCTCAGTATTTGTTATTTTCTGTTTTTCCTAATGGGGGTGAGGTGATATCTCATTGTGGTTTTGATTTGCATTTCTCTGATGTTTATTACGCTGAGCATCTTTTCATACAGTTGTTGGCAATCTATATATCATCTTTGGAGAAATGTCCATTCAAGTCCTTTGCCCATAAAAAAAATTATTTATTTATTTATTTATTTGGCTGCGCCGGCTTTTAGTTGTGGCATGCGGGATCTAGTTTTCCCACCAGGGATCAAACCTGGGCCCCCTGCATTGGGAGCGTACAGTCTTACCCACTGGACCAAGAGGGAAGTCCCCTTTGCCCATTTTTTAATTGTGGTATTTGATTTTTTGTTGTTGAGTTTTAGGGGTTCTTCATATATTCTGAATATTAACACTTTTTCCAATATATAGTTTGCAGATATTTTCTACCATTTCTGTAAGGTGCCTTTTCACCATGTTGACTGTGTTCTCTGATGAACAAAAATTTTTAGGTTTGATGAAGTAATTGTTTTTTAATGTGCTTTGTAAATTCAACATGTAACAACTTTTTTTCTTTTTGGTTTTTTTAAAAAATATAAATTTATTTATTTTTGGCTGCGTTGGGTCTTTATTGTGGTGTGCAGGCTTCTCATTGCCATGGCTTCTCTTGCTGCAGAGCACGGGCTCTAGGCACGCGGGCTTAGCTGCTCCGCGGCATGCGGGTTCTTCCCGGACCAGGGCTCGAACCCGTGTCCCCTGCATTGGCAGGCGGATTCTTAACCACTGTGCCACCAGGGAAGCCCTAACAACTTTTTTTTTGAACTTCATATATACCTTGGTGGAAACTTCAGTTTTAAAATCCTGTAATATTTATCTGTCTGGTTCCTTATTGATGGACATTTAAGTTTTTTCCAATATTTTGCTATTACCAACATTTTTGTACTTCTTTTTACATGTATCATTTTTCATCTGTGCAAGCACATCTGTAGAAAAAATGCCTAGAAGTGGAATTGCTAAGTAAAATGATTTATACTTTAAAAATTTTGATAACGTATATCAATTTACACCCCAACCAGCATTTTATGAAAGTACCTATTTTCTGATACACAGGAGAATACAATACAATGTGTACTCAGCTTTCCTGATTTGTCATTCTGATAAATTTTTAAAATTATATCTTATTATTTTAATTTGCATTTCTTTTACTATAAGGGAAAGTAAAATCATTTCATAAGGACTATTCATTTTTCTATTCTGTGAAGTTATCCATGGGCAAATCTTTATTTATTTGTTTGCTTATTTATTGATTTTCCCCTAATACTGTAAGCTTTATGAAGGCAAGATATTTAGCTGCTCTGGACAAAGATTTGTCCCAGTTGCCTAGAATAGTGCCTAGCACCAATTGACTCTGAATAAATATTTGTTGAATGAATGAATTAGTGTTCAACAATAATGATGGTAAAGAATGTATTTTACTTGTCCCTGATTTAATGAGAATGCTTTTATTGTTTCCCCATTAAGACCAATGCTGTGTAGTTGGCATTTAAAATTTACTTAAAACCTATTTTGTTTAATTCAATGAAAGGATTTAAAAAAATTGACATTTAAAAACTATTTTAGCTTACTGGTTTAATTATTTTTTAATTAAAAAATTTGTTTTCTTGGCAGTTATGCCCATGCAGATGAAATAGTATTAGTATTTGAGCCTTAATAATTGTATAACTGAAGTTGAGCGGTTAGCTTTGCATCCTGTCATCATCTCATTGCTTTTTTTCCCCTCAATACTTCTTTGTATAGCTCTACTTTGAATTTAACACCTACACAGAGAAGTGCACAAAATGCAAATGTATAGCTCAGTGACTTAACACAAAGTGAAACCCATAAAAGCACTTTCCAGGTCAAAATATAGAACAGCACCAAAGCATCAGAAATGTCGATTGTGCCCTTTCCCAGTCACTATTGCCTCTGCCTACTAACCTGACTTCTAACATTATCATTTAGTTGTATTTGCTTTATATTTTATACAAATGAAATCATACAATATGTATTCTTTTGTTCAATATTATAAAATCCATCCATGTTGTTACTTATAGATGTAGTTTGTCCATTTTTATTGTCGTATTATGGTATTTCACTCTGGGATTATACTACTTCCAGAGTTCCCAATCCCCTCTCCCTGCCCCCAAAACAGGGATAATTGTAATGTTCCATTTGCTCCTTTTTCCCTTCCCTATGGAGAGTTTTCTGGCTCCTTTTCTATTGCTAAACATGATAATTGCCTCCTACTTTACTTTTATTCTTGACTTTTCAAGGCCTCTATTTTTCCTTAGCCTTTCTGTTCTTAATCACCCTGTCCTTGTTCCATTCTTTTTTTCTTTTCTTCATGAACCTGCTTTCTCCTCCACCATCTAGTGCAAAATATTATGACGGAAAACAAAACACAGCATTCATGAGTTAAAGAACTATACAAATGAACTGTGAATTTTTATTTTTTAATTTGTTGAAAATACATTGATTACAGAAATATAAATTTGGAATGATGTTTCTCTTTCTATGACTTTATATTTAAGAAACATGGGTTAGCTATTTTTAGTTTAATTCTTTCAAGTTTGAAGTGTGTCCATCAAAATATTTAATAAAAATTATTTTTGACAATGTAGGAGAATTGAAGCAATATAGAAAACAAATGTATCTTGTTTATATAAATATAATTAGATGCTTAAAGATATGGTTCACAAAAAGTGAATTATTCCTTTAGGGGGATGTCTTACATTATCTTTTTGCTGAAACTTAAACTGAAAATAAATAATTCAAAATACTTGTTTTACCATTTGGCAGTAGTCTAACTTACACACTGACGGACTGACTGACTGGAATTTAAAGGGAGAAAATAATTCCTTTTGATAAATCATTAGTAATGGAATTGTTTACGTTAGGTATCATAAAGTAATAATTCACCTCATAAATAAAATGGACGGTGGAGAGTACTTTAATGAATATTGACTTACACGACTTTTTTTTAAAGCTATCTTTATTTATTTATTTTTGGCTGCACTGGGTCTTCATTGTGGCACACGGGCTTCTCTACTTGCAGTGCACAGGCTTCTCTAGTTGCGGCACGCAGGCTGTAGAGCTGGCGGGCTCAGTAGTTGCAGTATGTTGGCTTAGTTGCAGTATGTGGGATCTTAGTTCCCCAACCAGGGATAGAACCTGGGCTGCCTGCATTGGGAGCGTGGAGTCTTAACCACTGCACCACCAGGGAAGTCCAAAAGACTTTTTCTAAGTGTAGTGAATGTTATATCAATATGATTCCCAACAAATGTTTAGAATAATTGATGAGTAACAAATATAATTATCTATATTAAAATTATATAAAATATATAAATATTTATGATATTGTATAATCACACAAATACATTTATATATTATAAAAACATAATTATTATACAGTAACATTAATTAAAATTAATTCTATTAATATATTAATAAATTAATATATAATTATTATAGTTAAAATAGTTAATACTTAATAATGAAAACATTCACGGGGATATCTTAACAAACAGATCCTTCATTTGATTTCATTACCTTATGAACATAATGTCAATTGAAAGAGGTAATCTTTTTTATTTGAGATATATGATAATGGACAGTGATTCAAAATGCCTTTGCTTATATACCTTTGGTTCATGTTCTCAGATTGGACCCTTCCTGTTTTATAGAAAATAGATTTCTTTTTTAACTCTGATTTTCCTTATTTTATCACTGTAAAGACTGAACCTTATTTCAGAAGACCTTGCCCCAAGTTCTGATTTTTCAATGCACTACCTGTGTGATCCTGATCAAGCAGTGACTTCTCCAAGGACCAGTCATATAGTGATAATTCCCACCTCTTTTAATATTTATTTAAAAATAATTATAATATTTATCATGAAAGGTTTTCCTAGAAACTCACTAAATATAAGAATTTTTATTATCAATAATGATATTTCAATAGTTACAAGTTCTAAAATCAAATGATTGGCATAAACACATTAAAAACTAATGTTTCGGGCTTCCCTGGTGGCTCAGTGGTTGAGAGTCCGCCTGCCGATGCAGGGGACACGGGTTCGTGCCCCGGTCCGGGAAGATCCCACATGCTGCGGAGTGGCTGGGCCCGTGAGCCATGGCCGCTGAGCCTGCATATCCGGAGCCTGTGCTCCGCTACGGGAGAGGCCACAACAGTGAGAGGCCCGCGTACCGCAAAAACAAAAACAAAAACAAAAACAAAAAACAAAAAACTAATGTTTCTGCTTTTGTTTTGAATCTTTTTTTCTTTGACTTTTGGTCACTCAAAACAACAAAAAGAACAATGATGACAGCTAGGCCTCTGGGCCCAGTCACCCAAGTTGTGAATATAAAGGAAAATTTCTTGAAGGAAATTAAATGTGCTACTCCAGTGAACATATGAATAAGAAAGCAAAACAGTCTTGTTATTGATATAGAAAAAGGTCTGGATGGAAGATCAAACCAGCCACAACATTCTGGTTAGAAGATCAAACCAACCACAACATTCCCTTATGCCAAAGCCTAATCCAGAGCAAGGCCCTAACTCTTTTCAGTTCTCTGAAGGCTGAGAGAGGTGGGGAAGCTGCAGAGCAAAAGTTTGAAATGAGCAGAGGATGATTGATGAGGTTTAAGGAAAGAAGCCATCTCCAGAACATAAAAGTTCAAGGTGAAGCAGGAAGTGCTGATGTAGAAGCTACAGTACATTATCCAGATGATCTGGCTAAGATAATTAACAATGGAGGCTACACTATACAATAGATTTTCAATGTAGGCAAAACAGCCTTCTATTGGAAGAAGATGCCATCTAGTACTTACATAGCTAGAGAGGAAAAGTCAATGCCTAGGTTCAAAGCTTCAAAGGACAAGCTGACTCTCTTGTTAGGGGCTAATGCAGCTGGTGACTTTAAACTGAAGCCAGTGCACATTTACCATTCTGAAAATCCTAGGGCCTTTAAAAGAATTATGTTAAATCTACTCTGCCTGTGCTCTACAAATGGAAAAACAAAGCCTGGTTGACAGCACATCTTGTTACAACATGGTTTACTTAATATTTTCAGACCACTGTTGAGATCTGATGCTAGGGAAAAAAGACTCCTTTCAAAATATTGCTGCTCATTGACAGTGTACCTGGTCACCCAAGAGCTCTGATAGAGGTGTACAAAAAGATTAATGCTGTTTTTATGCCTGCTAACAACATATCCATTCTGTAGCCCATGAAATAAGAAGTAATTCAGACTTCCAAGTCATTATTTCAGAAATACATTTCATAAGGCTATAGCTGCCATAGATAGTGATTCCTCTGATGGATCTGGGCAAAGTCAACTGAAAACCTTCTGCAAAGGATTCACCATTCCAGATACCATTAAGAACATTTGTGATTCATGAGAAGATGTCAAAATAACAACATTAACAGGAGTTTGGAAGAAGTTGATTCTCAACTTCATAGATAACTTTGAAGGGTTTGAGACTTCAGTGGAGGAAATAACTGCAGACGTGAAAATAGCAAGATAACTTGAATTAGAAGTGAAGTCTGAAGATGTAACTGATTTGCTGCAATCTCCTGATAAAAATTTGAACCTATGAGGAGTTGCTTCTTACGGATGAGCAAAGAAAGTGGTTTCTTGAGATGGAATCTACCCCTGGTGAAGACACTGTGGAGACTGTTGAAATGACAATAAAGGATATAGAATATTACATAAAATTAGTTGATAAAGCAACAGCAGGATTTGAGAGAATTGACTCCAATTTTAAGAGAAATTCTATTGTGGGTAAAATGCTATCAAATTGCATTGCAAGCTATAGAGAAATTGTTTGTGAAAGGAAAAGTCAATTGGTGTAGCAAATTTCACTGTTGTCTTATGTCAAGAAATGGCCACGGCCACCCAGCCTTCAGCTACCACCACCTGATCAGTCAGCAGCTGTCAACATCGAGGCAAGATCCTCCACCAGCAAAAAGATTGGGGCTTGCTGAAATGCTCCGATGATGGTTAGTATTTTTCCAGCAATAAAGTATTTTTTAATTAAGGTATGCACATTATCTCTTTAGACGTACTGCTATAGCACACATAATAGATTACAGTATAGTGCAAACATAACTTTTGTGCACTGGGATACCAAAAAAATCATGTGACTTGCTTTATTTCGATATTTGCTTTGTTGTAGTGGTCTGGGACCAAACCTGCAATATATACAAGATATGCCTGTATCAAGCCAACTTACAAATTAAAAGTTCTAGAAATCCATGATTCTAAAAGATAGGAAACTGGTTAGAGGTCCGTGGATGGCAATTATGAATTAGATCGAGTTCAAAGGGGGAGAAGTTTTTATTTTTCTACTTGCATGGCTACAACAATGGTTTCAAACACGTGATAATAATAATGCTTTGCCATAAGATGAAAGTTTGATTCTACTTTCCATTCTCTATTACCAACGGTAATTCAGTTACAATTTTATTTCAAGCTCATCTTCTATTAGAAGCTTTGTCTTTGGTATGCTTGCAGTCTAATATACCCTATGTAAGTCATTCAAACTGGTGAGTATCTCATTTGGCAAGAAGAATGAAGTTTTTTTTTCATAAACAGCAGTTTTGAAAACTGGGTACAGAGAACAAACTGTTCAGTTAGCATTGCAGTTACTTTGTTCTATTTCTCTGTGTTATGCTCTAATTTTATTACCACAAACAAATGAAAGGCGTAGGGATAGGAAGTAGGGTACAGGCCATATCCTTAATTGGCTTTCAATTGTGACTTGTTCTGATTCCATTTGTACATTCAAAAATGGCTCTTCTGAAATTAAATTCATTTGGCATATCTAGGCCATCGCTTCCTTTTGTTTTATAGAGCTTATCTTCCTTCAGTGGGCTGATAAGATTCGGGTCTAGCTGGTCATTCTATCATTTTGGTGGGTGAAGCTTGTCCTCGCTGAGACTGTATTATGTTTACGAATTCACTTTCTCTTTTAGTCATGGGATGAATGTCATTATTAACTTCAGCTGTTCTTCAAGTGTCATTTTTTTGTGTGAACTGCATCAGCATCACCTGAGATGATTGTTAAAATACAGATTCCAGCACACATTCACAGAATAAAAACGCAGGGATTAACAAATTTCCCGGGTGATTCCCATTTAACCTAACATTTAGAACCATGATCCTCTAAGTTATTCTGTACTGCCTCCCATTTCACTAGCTTCTCAGAGAAAGGTCCAGCTCAAAGAACCAGCACCAGTCTGGTTCCCTCCTCTCAGTCCTCAGTCTTTCTTGACTGAGGCAAATCGCCTGTGTTGCTCCACATTTTTTTCCCCTAGTAGCTAGATGTAAAATCTAACGTCTCCGAAGAATACTGAGACGGTTAATTTTATATCTACTTGGCTAAGATACAGGGCCCAGTTTTTGGTTAAACAACAGCCTAGCTGTTGCTCTGAAGATATTCTGTAGCTGTAATTAACATCTACAGTCAGCTGACTTTAACTTAAGGAGATTGCCCTAGATAACATGAATCAGTTGCTTTAAGAGCATAAAACTAATGTTTCCCTGGACGAAGGTATTCGGTTTGAAGACTGTGATGTAGAAATTCTGCCTGAGTTTCCAGCCTGCTGATCTGCCCTACAGATTTCAAAATCCAGACTTGCCAGCTCCCCCAATTGCATAAGGCAATTCCATATATATATACACATGTATATGTGTCTATCTATCTCTCTATATAATATCCCTACCTATCTATATAAGAATAATATAAGATCTATAAATAACATCTCTATCTATCAATGTCAACTATCTATCTATCTATCTATATCTATCTAATCTCCTATTAGTTCTGATTCTTTGAAGAACCCTGACAGGTACAAAAACCTCCAGATGCCCACATAACTCTCATGTTCAGGGGCTAATGTTCTTAGGAACTCCTTTGTAGCTTCCCCTACTCTGTGTTTGTCCAGTCAATAAAGCTAACTTCTGCCTTAGATCTTATATTACCAGTTTCCTCCCCTCAGCTGAACTTATACTGAACAATGAATTCCTGCATTTCTACCATATAGCTCATTAATACCTAATTATTGTTTGATTCCTATATTTCCTGACTCTGATCTCCAATTAATGGACTGAGAATACTAAAGCTATATATGTAGGATACAACATTGTTTACATGGCTTTACTTTTGCAACCAGGACAGTTTCCCTAGGACCTAACTCAGTTTAGGATACAAGTTCCATTTCAAATCCTCTCTGCTCCCAGTCCTTTCCCCATTCTTCCCTCTTGTCTTCTATTCCCCAAGGAGATCATCATGCTTTGAGTCTAAGTATTGCTCTGTCAATATAAATATCCTTAGTGTGATCAAATAATAATTTTTGTTGTTTGTTTCATGCCAGATTTTCATCTCAAGCTTTAAAAATATAAGTTTAATGAGATGAGAAAATATTTTATCATCCTAGCAATTGGCCTCAGAATTCCTCTCTTGGTGAGAAGGGTTTTGGGTAAAAAGCTCATGTGGAATAAATTGTATTTTGTTGCAAGTTGTGGCAGTTGCCAAGTTCACATACTATAGTTAGAGGCAGCATAGTCTAGTGGTTCAAAGGATAGGCTCTAGAATCAGACTGCATTTGTTCAAATTCCATCTCTACTACTAGCTGTGTAAACTTGGAAAAACTATTAGGCCTTCTGGTTTCCTCATCTGTAAAAAGGATAACAATATTAATAGTTACTTCCTAGGATTGTTGTGAAGAATAAGTGTGGTAATACGTATAAAACACTTAGCACTGTGTTTGAAATATATGAAATATTCAATAGATGTTAACTAGTATTTTCATCATCAGAAGAGGGAAAGTTCCTCTGCATGAAGAATGGAGAAAGAGAGAAGAGGGCAGGAGTAGCAGGAAGCTGGGGGAAAACCTGGGACTATATTGCAATAGTAGGATGGCAAAAAGGGTATTTAAAGGTAGTTCAGACTTAATATTCCATGGGAAATTGTTTGAATTGCTGAGATATAAGCCTGTTTCTCATCCTCCCCTCCCAAGTCAGTAATTAACCATTAAACTCATGAATACTTCATGCCATTAGTGTGTGTGTGTACAGTGGAGTGAGGGTTAAGTTTCATTCCAGGTTCAGGCTCTGCAACATGGCAGCAAGAACCAAGGTGGCTAAAGAAGCTTTGAGAACATAAGCCCCTCAGTAATTTGTTGTAATTTTGTATTTTGTAAATCAGATCAGCCAAGTTTGCTCAGGTCACAAACATGGGGATCCCCAGCTGATATCTGGTTAATTTTTTCTTTTAATATTGTGAAAAATGGAACATGCTCACTGTAGTGCTCCACATTGCTTATTCTTTGAAGTGTGTCATAAATAAACAAAGACTAATACTGTAACAATACTTACTACTACAATGGTCACTAAGAAGTAATTTCAATCTTTACCTGCATCTATAGAAGAAAAAAGGGGATCAAATTTATATTACCAAACTATACTCTCTAAAATACACCTTACTCATCTTGTAAAGATTTCTCTGAAGGATCATACTTAGGAACCTCCCAGAACTCTCCCAGATACCCAGGTCTTCTAATCTCCCTGTCCCCTCTCTCCTAGTTCTTTGTTATGTAAATAGATGTGAACTTTGTGGCTAAGGATTCCCTCCTTCTTCCCTCTCTCACTCTCTCATTCTTATATTTTGCATCACAAAAGAACAGGTCCAGCAAAGAAGGAGTTCTAAGCAGGAAGGGAAAGAATCTAAATGGGCAATGACAAAATTATCTTCAGCAGCTATAGGGAGAAAGAGAAGAAAACAGAATACACATTAAAAACCTTTTTTCCTTTCCTCGTTACAATTGTCCCTTGGTATCTATGGGGATTGGTTCCAGGACCAGCCCTTCCACCCTAGGATAACAAAATCTGAGGATGCTCAAGTCCCTTATATAAAGTGAAGTATTTGCATGTAACTTATGCACATCCTCCCGTATACTTTAAACCATCTCTAGATTACTTATAATACCTAATATAATGTAAATGCTATGTAAATAGCTGTAAATACAATGTAAATTCTATGTAAATAGTTGATGGCATGCAGCAAATTTCAAGTTTTGCTCTTTGGAACTTTCTGAAATATTTTTCCCGAATATTTTCCACTTGCGTTTGGCTGAACCTGAGTTTGTGGAACCTGAAGATGTGGAAGGCTGACTGTATATCCAGCAAATCTAAAGGAAAAAGACTGCCTATAATCCAATCATCTATGTCCCTTAATTTTACTGAGAGGAACTGATCATCATACATTAACACATGTTAATGTTTAATTAGTTTTTAATGTAAGTAATGTATTTTTTCTTCCAGTTTCAATGAAATATAATTGACATACAGCACTGTATAAGTTTAATGTGTACAGCATAATGATTTGACTCACATACATCATGAAGTGATTATCACAGTAAGTTTAATGAACATTCATTATCTCATGTAGATACAAAATTAAAGAAATAGAAAAAAATTAACATAGAGCAGTGTTAATTATATTTATTATGTTGTATATCCTTATATATCCTTAGAATTATCTTATAACTGGAAGTTTGTACATTTTGGCTGCTTTCCTCCAATTCTCTCTTCCCCTACCACCTCCCCTGCCTCTGGTAACCACAAATCTGATCTTTTTCTATGAGTTTGTTTTTGAATTATAATTGACCTACAACACTATGTTAGTTCCTGTTACATGACATAGTAATCTGATATTTCTATACATTTCCAAATGATCACCACAATGAGTCTAGTTACAATCTGTCTCCTACTAAGATATTACATAGTTATTGACTATACTCCCCACACTATACATTTCATACTTGTGACTCATTTATTTATTTATTTATTTATTTTTTGCGGTATGCGGGCCTCTCACTGTTGTGGCCTCTTCCGTTGTGGAGCACAGGCTCCGGACGCGCAGGCTCAGCAGCCACGGCTCACGGGCGCAGCCGCTCCACTGCGGCATGTGGGATCTTCCCGGACCGGGGCATGAACCCGTGTCCCCTGCATCGGCAGGCGGACTCTCAACCACTGTGCCACCAGGGAAGCCCGACTCATTTATTTTGTAACTGAAGTTTGTACCTCTTAATCTACCTCAGAAATGTGAGTTAATATTGAATGTATATGCTATATTTTACATGTTTACATAATGAAAAACTGGAATCATTGACATGCTGAGAAGGACAGCACAGGAGAAGGCAATTACAGGCTGAGCTCTCTAATAAATATATCATACATGAGCTTATGATAGCTTCATAAAATGATTTAGGGATTATAAACTCTATTCCTAATCTTTGGAAGACTTGAATATGACTGGAATAGTTTATTCCTTGAATGTTTGGAAATCTTCCTTAGTGATATCATTTGGGCCTGGAGTGTTCCATATGGCAAGATTTTTGATTTGGATTCAATTTCTTCAATAGAATAGGACTACTCAGATAATTTTATTTCTGCATGAATTAGTTTTATAAGTTATACTTTCTAGGAAGTCTTCATTTTCATCTAAATTTTCAAATGTTTTAGCATGAAGTTGTTCACTGTTTTAGGCACTAAGTTTTGGGGTACTTTGTTTCATACTACTGGATAACAAAACAACAAAAGACATTTTGCCTTATGTGTTGTAATTCTGCTTTCACTTTTATTCTGCATGCTCTCTAATATGTGCTACACCTATGGGAGAAATATTATGAACTGTCTTAGATCTTTAGTGGGATTCTGGTTTTAAGGGAAAAAGTGAAATGTATGCACTTTCATGGTAAAATAATTGGGAAGTATAAATTAATCAGTTAAGGAGAAACTATATTGATAAATATAATTGTCCTAAATAAAATCATAGAGGTAGAAAACAAATATGATGTGTTTATGTGGTAATACACCAGTTTTCTGTAACAGCAAAGTTTTAAAATTAAATTCTAGGAGATAAAATTAAAAATCTAGGTAAGGGCCATACTTTTAATGCAATATTTTAAAAGTGTGTTACAAAGAACACTAGGTTATGGAATATGAAAGTGTTAAAAGAAAATAAAAGAGAGTTCCAAATGAGATATGCCTGGAAAAAAACACTAAAATGTGAGTTAATAAATATTTATTAAATCAATGAAACACTGAATATTAAAGTTTAATAGTTTTATTTACTTAACGTCTTAGAATATCCTTTAATATACTTATGCAATTGTAAATATCTGACAGGCATAGTGGATGAAAGACCAGACAGGGTTGTTTGACCACATAACAACCTCCTCTTGATTGTTTTAAGGAACTACTTGAGTTCTAGAGAACATACTTTGTGAAATGCTGCTGTAAATCTGTTAGATTATCATGTAGACTAAAAAACCATTAAATTCTGGTTCCAGTAGTAGCCATGGATCTTGTATTGGAATAACCACAATATATGTAACAATTGTAAACCGAGGATTAAGTTTAAAAAAAAAGAAAAAAAAAAAAAAGGAATGCATGGAGTTTAACCAAAAGCAGGAAAAGATACTAAAAGTGGCTTGATCCTTGAAAGAAGACTGCACTAATACCCACATTTATTATAGACTTTTCCCTGAGGACCTTTCCTAGTCCTAGCAATGCAGGACAGCTTAAGTAAAGAAACACAGAATTATTGGCTTGTGGTATAAAGTATGGCATTTAGGGCCCTCAGAGTAGCTTAAAATTGAAGGGGTAAATGACATAAAAGAGGGCTCCACAGTGTGGGGAGCCCCTAAATCTGTAAAATCTTTGGCTAACCCCTGAACTGGGCATGCGTGAGGAAGACTCTGAGGAGTCTAGGAGATATCACGTTGGAAAGCTAGGGGGAGACAGTTTAGAGTTTGAGTACTACCAAGTCAACTTTTATGCTAGAACAAAATCTCAAAACTCTTCAAAGGAAGATAACAAGATCCAGTCTCTACAGTGTGTCAGCCGCAATGTCCAATACATAAAGTAATTTTTTTCTAGTCATGCAAAAAAACAGGAAAATGTGACCTATAGTTCAGAAAAAAAAAAGCTGAAAATAGAAACCAATCCTGAGATAGCACAAATACTTTAAAGTCTAATCTGTTGATTAGATATTATTGTGTCAATGTTAATTTACTGATATTGATAATTGTACTGTACTCATGTAAAATAAGTATTTAGAGGTAAAGGAGTGTCATTTATGCAACTTACTGTTATACATTTCAGAAAAGAATTATATCTATATTTACAGAGAGAGAGAAGGAGAAAAAAAAAGATAAAGCAAATGTAATAAGATGCTAATATTTAGGGAATCTGATAAAGGATATTGGAGAATTCTTTGTATTACTTTTCTGTCTTTTCTGGTACTCTTAAATTATGTCAATAAGTTCACTCTTCAAAATAAAAAAGTTGATATGGTATTAGAGACGGATATAGCTAAGAACATGATTGAAGTAGATGAATGTACACCAAGGAAAAAAAATAGAGATTATTAAATATTAGTGAGGGTGCCATGAAAGGGCCAATCTTATACACTGCTTGTGGGAGTAGAAGTTGAATAACCCTCTGCAAAATATTTGGTGATGTATATTAAAAGCCTTTGACAATGAACATCCATTTTATTCAGTAATTCTGTTCTGGAATTTTCCTCTAAGGAAATAAGAAAAAATATGGAAACAGCTTTATGTACAAAATATGCCAAATACAGCATTATCTTTAAAGCTAAAAATAATGTAAGGAAACTAAGTATCTTTTTTTTTTTTTTTTTTTGCGGTACGCGGGCCTCTCACTGTTGTGGCCTCTCCCGCCGCGGAGCACAGGCTCCAGATGCGCAGACCCAGCGGCCATGGCTCCCGGGCCCAGCCGCTCCACGGCATGTGGGGTCCTCCCGGACCGGGGCACGAACCCGTGTCCCCTGCATCAGCAGGCGGACTCTCAACCACTGCGCCACCAGGGAAGCCCGAAACTAAGTATCTTTTAATAATTAGATGGTTATGTATATTATGGTAGAGCCTTATGGTTGCGTATTATATAATAATAAATATAATGTGAAGATGGTAGCTGACATGTGCTGACATGCAGTTACTGTGTATCATGAGCTATACTAAGTCCTTTCCATGCCTTACTTCATGTAATTCTCATAACATCCTTTAAATTGACATTCATGCATAGTTTATATTAATATAAGAAACATTTTATGATGTGAAATGTTAAATTCAGGATTCACAGTTTTACACATTGTAATTGGAACCAATTTTAAAAGAATCTATGGAATAATGACCAGAAGGAAGATTACCAAAAGGGTAATAAGGACTGTCGCTAGATGTTGGGATACTGGATGTACGTTTTTCCTTTTATTTTTCTCTACTTTACAAAATTTAGGTAATAGTTATATGTTAATTTTATAATAAAATATGGTAAAATTTAAAACAAAAAGTTATAGTAAAAATTATTTTACAAAAAAAATTATTTTACTGGAACTCCATATATAGCTATCATTTAAAAACCATAAAGTTGAAAATATTATTGAAAGTATCAGCAGGTTAATTAAGAAATGTGTACATGGTGTTTTTTTGTTTCTTTTTTTTAAAAAGATCTTTACTGGAGAACAATTGCTTCACAATATTGTGTTAGTTTCTGTTGTACATATATCCCCATATCCCCTCCCTCTTGAGCCTCCCTCCCACCTTCCCTATCCCACCCCTCTATGTCATCCCAAAGCACCGAGCTGATCTCCCTGTGCTATGTGGCTGCTTCCCACTATCTATTTTACATTTGGTAATATATATATGTTGATGCTACTCTCACTTCGCCCCAGCTTCATGCTCCCACTCCTGCATCCTCAAGTCCATTCTCTATGTCTTTATTCCTGCCCTGCCACTAGGTTCATCTATTTTACATTTGGTAGTGTATATATGTCAATGTTACTCTCTTACTTCGTCCCAGCTTACCTGTACCCCTCCCCGTGTCCTCAAGTCCATTCTCTACGTCTGTGTTTTTATTCCTGTCCTGCCCTTAGGTTCATCAGAACCATTTTTTTTAGATTCCATATGTATGTGTTACCATACGGTATTTACTTTTCTCTTTCTGACTTACTTCACTCTGTATGACGGACTCTAGGTCCATCCACCTCACTACAAATAACTCAATTTTGTTTCTTTTTATGGCTGAGTAATATTCCATTGTATATATGTGCCACATCTTCTTTATCCATTCATCTGCTGATGGACACTTAGGTTGCTTCCATGTCCTGGCTATTGTAAATAGGGCTATAATGAACATTGTGGTACATGTCTTTTTTTGAATTATGGTTTTCTCAGGGTATATGCCCAGCAGTGGGATTGCTAGGTCATATGGTAGTTCTATTTGTAGCTTTTTAAGGAACCTCCATACTGTTCTCCATAGTGGTTGTAACAATTTACATTCCCACCAGCAGTGCAGGAGGGTTCCCTTTTCACCACACCCTTTCCAGCACTTATTGTTTCTAGATTATTTGATAATGGCCATTCTGACCAGTGTGAGCTGATACCTCATTGTAGATCTGATTTGCACTTCTCTAATAATTAGTGATGTTGAGCAACTTTTCATGTGTCTCATGGCCATCTGTATGTCTTCTTTGCTGAAATGTCTACTTCGGTCTTCTGCCCATTTTCCAATTGGATTTTTTTTTTTTTTTTGGTATTGAGCTCCATGAGCTGTTTGTATATTTTGCAGATTAACCCTTTGTCTGATGTTTCATTTGCAAACATTTTCTCCCATTCCGAGAGTTGTCTTTTCATCTTGTTTATGGTTTCCTATGCTGTGCAAAAGCTTTTAAGTTTCATTAGGTCCCATTTATTTTTATTTTAATTTCTCTAGGAGGTGGGTCAAAAAAGATCTTGCTGTGGTTTATGTCATAGAGTGTTTTTCCTATGTTTTCCTCTAAGAGTTTTATGGTGTCTGGTCTTACATTTAGATCTTTAATCTATTTGAAGTTTATTTTTGTGTATGGTGTTAGGTATTGTTCTAATTTCATTCTTTTACACGTAGCTGTCCAGTTTTCCCAGCACCACTTATTAAAGAAGCTATCTTTTCTCCATTGGATGTTCTTGCTTCTTTTGCTGTAAATTAGGTGACCATATGTGCGTAGTTCTACCTCCGGGCTTTCTATCCTGTACCATTGATCTGTATTTCTGTTTTTGTGCCAGTACCATACTGTCTTGATTACTGTAGCTTTGTAGTATAGCTTGAAGTCAGGGAGCCTGATTCCTCCAGCTCCATTATTCTTTCTTAACATTGCTTTGGCTATTAGGGGTCTTTTGTGTTTCCATACGAATTGTAAAATTTTTTGTTCTAATTCTGTGAAGAATGCCATTGGTAGTTTGATAAGGACTACATTGAATCTGTAGATTGCTTTGGGTAGTAGAGTCATTTTCACAATGTTGATTCTTCCAATCCAAGAACGTGGTATATTTCTCCATCTGTCTATGTCATCTTTGATTTCTTTCAGCAATGTTTTATAGTTTTCTGAGTAAAAGTCTTTCACCTCATTAGGTAGGTTTATTCCTAGGTATTTTGTTCTTTTTGTTGGAATAGTAAATGGGATTGTTTCCTTAATTTCTCTTTCTGATTTTTTGTTGTTAGTGTATAGGAATGCAAGAGATTTCTGTGCATTAATTTTGTATCCTGCAACCTTACCAAATTCATTGATTAGCTCTAGTAGTTTTCTGGTGGCATCTTTAGGATTTTCTATGTATAGTATCATGTCATCTGCAAACAGTGACAGTTTTACTTCTTCTTTTCCAATTTGTATTCCTTTTATTTCTTTTTCTTCTCTGATTGCTGTGGCTAGGATTTCCAAACTACGTTGAGTAAGAGTGGTGAGAGTAGACATCCTTGTCTTCTTCCTGAAGACATCCTTCCTTCTTCCTGCTTTCAGTTTTTAACCATTGAGTATGATGTTTGCTGTGGGTTTGTCATATATGGCCTTTATTATGTTGAGGTAGGTTCCCTCTCTGCCCATTTTCTGGAGAGTTTTTATCAAAAATGGGTGTTGAGGGCTTCCCTGGTGGCACAGTGGTTGAGAGTCCACCTGCTGATGCAGGGGACACGGGTTCGTGCCCCGGTCCGGGAAGATCCCACATGCCATGGAGTGGCTGGGCCCGTGAGCCATGGCCACTGAGCCTGTGCGTCCGGAGCCTGTGCTCCGTGACGGGAGAGGCCACAACAGTGAAAGGCCCACGTACCGCAAAAAATATATAAATAAATAAAAGTTGGACAAAATACATAATCAACTGCTGCCAATAAATGGAAAACTTACCATGAATATTCATGAGATTGTACTGGATGCATTTTAATGATTTAATTTTTAAATCATCCATATCTGCTTCAAGTAATTGTCTTCAAATAAAGCTTTAATATAACTGATCTTGCTTGTAAGGAACCTATGAGACTTAAGAAAAATTCCTGTCTTGTGTGAAACAAATGAGTATTCAATATTTCAAAGATTAAGTAATTTGTTTCAGAAATGGGAGAGAGAAAATCTCTACTGAAGGTGTAGAAGTCTATATACAAGGATATAAACTCAGAAGAGGATGGATGTTGGCATAATTTGAAGAGATTTATTTATCAGTATTTGTCTTATAAAATAGTTAAAACGTTATAAATTTATGACAATATTTGCATCACCTTCAATTTATTATTTTTGATTTTGCTCTATACTTAGATTTTAGTAAAAAAAATGTTTTTTCCCTTGAAGATGTTAGAACGCAAGCTTATGTATCATCTCTAAAAACAGGCCGTCAAGGATTTCATATTTAAGAGAAAAAAAAGTGATATTTTCCTATGTTTAGTGTATGACTAACATTTTTTAAAACAAGGAGCAAAACATTCACTGTGTTTTCCTCTTCCTAACAACACAGAACTTCAAGTTCATGTGGGAAATCCAAGCATATTATAACAGAAAAGAGATCTTAAAACTATCCATTCCAATATCTTCATTTTACGGAAGAAAAATTGAGATACTAAAAGATTAAAACTTTTCAGTTTATACCCCTTTGACTACAGAAGGATGTCTCCAGGAGCAGTTAAGCCTTCATCATCTGAGATACGTTAACAGCATCATATATATTCCCCACTACCTCTGTTCTAAGAGAAAAGAGTGAGTGTATCCCGCCCTGGAAAAGGGGAGATTAGGCTGATGGATATAGTACACGTACTTTCTAGTATTCACAAGACACTTCTGTTTATGCTTGTTGTCTTGGTACAATTATTAATAGCTCCCTCTTTTACATCAGAATTGTCCATCTAAGTTTGGGTACCCGAGGATATTGAGTGTTTAATTTGGTTAAACCATGCTGATGGGATAAGGTGAAGTGGATATTCCTTTTTGCTTACATTTTTCCAGCTAATCCAAGAGATTTTTGGAGAGAAAATGAATGAATGGCTTTGCCAGAATTGCATAAAGTTAGAGCCCCTAAATTTTATCACATTAATTTTGCTTCAATTGGACAATTGTGTACTATGTGCTTGACAGACTTGGGTTAATCTTACTATAAGACAGCATTTACCTCATTCTTGCTCAAGGACACTAACAGTTAGACATTCACTTGTGAGACTATTAATATATTATAGTCATCTTCTTCTGTCTTCCAATTTCCCATCTAGTGAGGATTTGAGGAATAAGGAAGTGAAAAAAATGAAGTGATGGCCTTCTATTAGGAAGCAATAATTATGTTTAAATTGTTACTATGTAAAATGAAGGCACAGATATATTGGCACATGCAAATTATGTGCAAATATATTTGGTCTTATTTCATATAACTATAATATGAATACAAATGTTCTTTTAAGGACAGTTATATAGTCCTAACTTCCATAACAGCTAACCAAAATCTGAATTTGTAAGGAGAAACTTCTTATTATAAACAAGCTTCCATTGTTGGAATTTTGTTAATACTTTAACTGAATAAATACCATTTTATGTAGTTGGTATGTCAAATTTTTATGTTTTGAACATGAGCTCATATGTAATTTTCAGTGTTAAGTTGATGTTTCCAGGTGATCATCATGATGAGTCATAGTTTGAGTAGACTTAACTTTATACTTTCATTTCAGCAAACAAGCAGTTATAAATTCACAATTATGCGACTAGATTGCCCCCATGCTATTGAAGTGCAAAGGGAACACTGAAGAAAAACTTTTTCTAATTTATACATCATGGTTTTATACATATCTAATATATACCAAAACCCACCAAGGCTGGATGCATAACAAATAATTCTTCTGACTTACACAGTGCTAAAATACACATGAATCCTCACCGGCTTTCCTACTTCAATCCACTCATATTGAAGGGGTTGTGTTAAATGCCTACTGTTTCCTAAATGAGATAGCTGTATTATAGAAAATTGAAATGGTTTGTTGTTCATTTCTCAATTACAAATAAAGACTTGAGGCCACAACTGAAGTGAATTAATGCTATTATTTCTGTGGAGAATGTATTATGTCTTATTATACCTGAGTGAATGGAGTGAGGGGAGTGGGAAGCAATGCCTTTCATAGTATAATAAAAGTAAAACATTACAATATATAAAAAAGGAATAGACTGAAGGGCAAAAAAAAAAAGTAGAAGAAGAAGTTTCATTCACTTACACTATTTACTAAAGCTGACAATTTGTAATGGGCATTGGCATCAGTATGTGCAATTACTTCTTTACTTCCACTGAACAGTGAAACTGTTCTCCCCCGAGGAAGGCTTAGAGCAAGGTGTTTCGGGGTAGAGGGTAGGGAAAAAGACAAAAGACCTTATCCTCAATCTATTAGCTATAATGAACAGGTATGAAGAATCAGACACTGCTACATAACATAAATTACAATCTAAATGAGATACTCGTATTTACATAAGCAGTTCCTCAGGCGCTCTAAGCTAAGTTCATGGGAAGAAAGTCTTCCAAATGCCATTCATACCACCAGGGATAATTGCAGGACTAGAAGCATCCATGCCATTCTTGGGGAACCATGGAATGGGGTTTTAATTTTCAGTTTGACTTACAGGCTGTTGCCATATCATAGAGACTATAGTTGCAGTTTTACAGCATGGTTTTTCTTAGCTTATTTTAGAATCACAGAAAGAGTAAGCTTGCAAATCTTTTAATAAGGCAATTACATTCAGACAAAGATTAGATCTCAGTAGCACAATAGATTTTTGCTATATTATTCAGTATCTTTTTGATATTCCACTGTCACTAGACAAAGCTGTGAATAGTAATGTGACAAGTCTATTCAGAAGACAACAATGAGGGTTTCCTTAATTGTGTTCACTTGTATGCCACACAAACCCTCACTTAATTTCTTTTCCTGTTTTGAAAAAGCAGAAAGAAAATATCATTTAGAGTCACAAAAAACACTGTTGAATCTATCTTTGAAATCGACATTTTGTGTTTGTAAAATGAAAATGTTGAGATAGTCAATCATTTAATTTTTTATTTGATAAAAATATCTTCTGATTCAAAATGTCAGTCTTAATATAGGAATGAATTACTTGGTGTGAAAAAGAACAAAAATCCATAAGAATCTAAAGAATTGCTTAAAATATGCGCTTTTGGTGATGGGATATGGATTTGGAATATCCACATGTGGGTTCCTAGTGGTTGCTAATGGAAAGAAACTTAAGGGAAATATTTGTTTTATGTATTTTCTTCAAGGCTTAACCTTCTCCCCACAACTTATAATCCTTTGAAAAAATTACAATGGAAACATAAGATATATGGTCATTTTTGGAAAATCCAACTTTACATTAATAGTTCATTTAGGAGAAGAAAATCTTGTTCATATGATCTATGATTTTGTTAATTTTATAAATTAATATTCATAAGTTAATTTTTAAAAGTTGAGCATAATGGCACATCTTCATTGTCCTAGATTGAGATTGTGTACCCAAAACTTCATTGAATTTATGTAACATTGTTTGGAACTAATGAGTGTATAGGAGGAATTATCCTCAAAGTTTAACTCAAGCAGGACAAATGGAGACCGCGATCTAGTGGAGAAAATGACGGGTTATAATTTGAATTCTACAAGTAATGTTTTTACATCTTGGTTTCACTTAATCTTTTTGTATCTGTTTCCTCAGGAGTAAAACAGAGGAAATGCCTGATGTGGGGATAGAATGGAAAATGGATGAGAAAAATTCTGTAATTGTAAAAGCACTATAGAAACACTACATAATATTAAGAAAGATATAGAAGATCCAAGAAGTTTCCATAATCATAAATTTAACAGTTTTACATACTGAATCATGGAAAAAAGTAAGAATGTGGTTAAGACTGTATACCACTTGTTACCTTCAAAGAGGTTTCCAGGTAGAAATCAACAAATAACTCTTACACATTTTTAAAAACAATTGATAAATGATATGATGAAATAGAACCTTATTAATTTACCAAAATATTCTGAGCAACATTTACCATCTTTATATACGTAAAAAAACCAATTGAAAAAAACCCCAATATTATTATTGGAAGTGATTGATAGAGCTATAGCTTTCTGCTTACTGAAAAGCACTGTGAGGCATTCTGGTGTTTTTGCATAAAAATTAAAGAGAATACTTAGAGCAAATGTAATAAATAAGAAATGAATAAACTTTTCCTAGTTAATCAAGATGGTTTCATGAGCACTAGTTGTAACCATTAGACAAAGTGGGAGCTATTATACTTTGATATTCCTACAGAAATCTTTACTTCTATGCCCTTACCAACAGCTTATCATTGAAATGGACTTGGCCAATAGAAGTCAGACCATAATACTCTATTTGTATCTGATGCCTTCAAGAATTATAAAGAATATAATGACAATACTTCATGATTGTTAATATATGAGCAAATTAATATTCATAATCCTGCTACAAAGTCCAAAAAGTTATTGTTGGACTATTTCTAAGTCACTTTTCTCGGGCAGTAATGCAATTCAATTAATCAAAGCCAGTCCCTCACAAGACATAAGTTTATCTTGTTGGTGTCTGTAACCCAGATTTGTCATGAACATTAAAATCCCACACAAGATGATTGATATTTACTGTAGAAAATCTTAAATGTAATTTTTCAGCATTGCATTCTACCTCTACAGATTCTAATGAATGAATAAATTATTTATTGACTTTAGCTCAAATGGCAAGGCTATGTGACCCAGGGAATAACCAAATGTTGGCAGAACAAAAGTGAAAAATCAATAGTAATTGATTATTTAAACTCAGAATTTCAGGGTACTCAGGCAGGATTTATTCTAAGCCAAGCCCCAGTAGGAGCACTCTTTGAATCTATCTGATTTGTAAACTGTCTCCAATACTTCATCCCCCCCAGTTAATCTGCAATCAGAATTGCTATTTTATATGAAGGCATCTGATTTGCTGATGAATCTTACATAGTTCTTCTGATTTGTTTATTTTTGTTCATGTGTAGATTAGTGTCCAGCTATATCACACTATTTTTGTCATTTTGAATTCTGAACCACCTGTTCAGATATTTCTCCTTTATGTTATTTTATTTCAGGAACTGCTAGAAAGCCTTCAGGACTCCAGTACTCCTGTGGTGTTGTCAAATTGAATGGTAGGGGAGAGGAGTTACCTGTCTGATCTCAGCCAAACCAGGCTGGGACATCATTCAATTGAAAGCCAAGAGGGACTCAATTGGAAAGTACCACACCATGCTTTTTATATATTGCACCTGCCTCTTGGGGGTCATGCTAAAGTGGCAGCACTTTCAGAAAGAGAAAAACTGGCAGATGTTGGAGGTGATTAAAGGGATGATTAAAAACGGGCACACTCTCTCCATGAAAGTGTGCCTGTTTATTCTACTACATTTAGAACTTGGCAGGTCTTGGAGATCTGGCTAGATTGTGAAAACTCTGGCAGGACCACTGTTACTTAGAGAGTTTCTTTTCCCAAGATATTGGGATCAAATGCTAGGCTATTCAATTTGCCAATGAAATACATAATATTATAAATTTAATTTTGTATGAACTGAGCAGAATACACTGAAATTATTTTCACAGAATGGTTGGTGACTATCACAAACACTAATTCTTAAAAATAGAGATGTTGAGTTCTGTGATACAATTAAGCAATGTGTTTATCAATATTTGGGTTTCTCAGGGACATTTAATTTTGTGAATAAAACAATTTGAAATTGAAAATGTCCAAATAAAATATCTGGGATTCTTGTAATCATGATCACACCATTTTTCTAGAGAAATCTGCCATTAATATTATATTGAGTCACTTTTTTTTACTATAACAACAAAAGCCATCATTTTTATCTCTTTATTTAATATAGCCATTATAGAACTTTTCAACCCATTTCTCCATAAGACATTCTGTTAAGGCAAGTGATAACCAAGCTGTATGTTCCTTCCAAGAATATCTTAAAGGAAATAGCTTTCAACAGTTTACAAGACTGATTCATCAATAATAGTAGCAGGTTTTCAATTATTGTGAGTATAGGGATACTTAAAGTGTTATCAAACTCTTTATGTGAACTTGTTAACTGCTAATAAGTAAATTAGAAGCTGATTATTCACTTTACAAATACTCACTGAGGCAAGAACAATATATATTTCTGCCATATGGGTAATATTATTATATTATAATAAAGGTGATATTATTATAGAGTGGGAAGGGATCTTAGAATTCAAACTTCCTCCTGAATTTTGAGGCCCTTATGGAACATCCTTGATGAATGGTCAGTTAATCTCTTTGCAGTCACATTTTCTGTCATCTCCAACTATGAAACCCATTGAATTCTCTTTGTTGCCTATACATTTCTATGCCTCTGACCATGCTGTTTCTCCTGTCTGGACTTCTTTCCTCCCCTACGACTTCCAAAATATTATTTGCCTTGCAATTTGAAATGTTACCTTCTTTGTGAAGGACCTTCCCAATTCTGCCAAGGCAAGTAAAAACATCTTTTGCTCTCTACTGTTACTATGGTTGGCATTTATCACATGGTATTGTATTGATATTATCACACACACACACAAACACACACACAATTTGTTACTCTCACTGTACAATTCTTGTGGCCAGAAGCGGTAAAATTCATCTCTATATGTTTAGAACCTAGCATATAGTACCCTCCCAATAAACGTTTTCTGAATGAATATATGGACAAATGGATTTAATTGGATCAGAAAAAGCAGCTGTAAAGTTACACAAGAGTTGAAAATTAAAAATCTGAGCTCATAAGACAAAATATAAGTACTGACACAGTTGAGCTATTGCTGAAACAACTAGAATTCTCTAATTTTTGTTAATTTTTTAAAGAGTGATATTGATCAGTGGTAGCCCCAATTCACTGAATGAGGTCAACCTAGAGACAAATATAATGAAGGTAGTTTTCACTTTGCCTAGGAAGGAAGCATCAAAAAGGACAGGAAACAAATGTTTAACTGCCCGTGTCCTGCAGCATGCTGTTGAAATTCATGTCTTTTTTCATGTTTCAGCCTATCAGCAAATGATAAAATGTTTAAAATAACAAAACTTAAATTTGGTCAAGCATCCATTGTTTGCCATTATTGTCCCATCTTGATAATAGGCACGAGACTTTGATAAAGTTAATAAATTATTATTCTCCTCAGTATAACTGTCAGTGGGACTAGGATGAATATATCTGCTAAATTTCTTTCATTGTGAAGCTACTGGGATCTGTTTATTTTGTAGCTGTCATTTTAAAACAAACCTAAGTATTACTTGGGATGATGTACATATTCAGGGAGTGAATATTAGAAAATAAAAATTATTAATCTGAGCTATATTTACACCTCTGTTGCTCTTTATACCCACAATTGGAGGGGTTTTCCTTAGAGTTATTACAGCCATTATAGCTTTGCATGCATTTTTAACTTGGAGCATTAGGTTTTTAAGTAATGTTCTAACGTGGTTAATACTTTCACAGGATGCAGCTTCTCAATGTTTCAAAATATGGCATTACCCATTCAAAAATTTCAAACAGGATAGTGATAAATCTGCTGCTATTTATTTTCTCTTTTAGACAACATCAGTTTACACATCAAGTTCCGTTCTGAGATATCTAAGTATACTTAGATAATAATAAATAAATTCTTCCAGGTATATTAGAAAGAAATGATTTTGTAGTGAATCTCTGGGTTATGACTGAAAGGGAAAAGTATCAATAACTAAGAGAAAGCATCTTTAGGATTTTTAAAGAAATCTTTATCTTAAAAGATGTGAATGAGACTGTCTTCATCATTAAAATGTAAATTTTCAAAAATATTTATGGATATAATAATTCAATGTTGCAATTTTGAATTCCAAGAAATGAAAGAGTAACTAACAAAATAATGAAAGCAAATTTCAATAAAATGTAAATCAACAAATAGGAAGTCATAGGAGATAGGTGAAAAGAGTTTCAGGGAACATCTAGAAAATTACACACATATACAAATATATGAAGTTGAGTAGGAGACATTGGAGGCGTAGTGCTAATTGAATAAAAATTTAAAAACCCTGAAAAACTGGACATGTCTGAGAATTATACCAAAGTAGCATGACTTAATGGGTTTAGGACCAGAAAGTTAAAACAAGAATGTAGCTGCAACTAGTAACAGACAAGATGTCAAGGTATGAGGTAATTAACCTCCAGAGATATCTTCCAACCCAACCAATAGTTTTCATTTAATACTACAAAATTTCTTGTTTATTTACTGAATGTCTATGTAACAGTAGTCCCCCATTATCATCGGGGGTTACATTCCAAGACCCCCAGTGGATGTCTAAAGCTGTGGACAGTACCAAACCCTGTATATACTTTGTTTTGTCCTATATGTACATACCTATGATAAAGTTTAATGTATAAACTAAGCACAGTAAGAGATTAATAACAATAAGTAATAAAGAAATAGAACAATTATAACGATATACTGTAATAAAAGTTATGTGAATGTGGCCTCTCTCTCTCTCAAAATATCTTATGGTACAAATTTAATGCCTTTTCCATTTATTATGCATTGTGGCACCTTTTGCAGTTTGAGGTGTGACAGCAAAACTATCATGAATTTCTTTTTCCTCCTTCACAATTCATGGATAGATGATCTGTTCTTACCATAGATGTTAGCAACCTCGGCATACAATTTTTTTCTTTCCTTATTAAGTGGAGAACTTTTACCTTTTCACTTAAAGGAAGTACTTTAAGGCTTCTCTTTGGCATATCTGAATTGTCAGCAACACTACTCTTGCACTTTGGGACAATTGTTAAGTAAAATAAGGGTTACCTGAATACAAACACTGATACCACAACAGTTGATCTGATAATGAGGAGAGCTACTAAGTGATTTGCTGGACAAAGGGATGATTCACATCCTGGGTGGAATGGAGCAGGATGGCGTGATATTTTACCATGCTACTCAGAATGGCACAAAATTTAAAGCTTATGAATTGTTTATTTCTGGCATTTTCCATTTAATATTTTTGGACCATGGTGTACTGCAGGTAACTGAAACTGTGGAAAGTGAAACAGCAAATGAGGGGGGACAATTGTATTATGAATTCATCTGACACAGTTCCCTGAAACTCAAGAGTTCTTTTAACTCTTCAAAGTAAAGTCAACAAATTTCTCCTTAAAAATAAAATAGACTGTAGAGGAGTTCTTTTTTGGAAGCAGGAAAGTTCTAGTACTTATAATGCTTATTTTCATAGCTACTTTAGTGCTGTGTCTACTGTCCTCTTTTAAAAGAATGTGTGCAGTGAGAAAGATTTTCCACTAGAGTTTTTGCTACAATGAAAAAAATTATAACAAAGTTATGCCTTACATGTCTGTATTCATCAATCCAATAATTATTTATTAAGAATCTATTTCTATCAGGCACTGTTCCAGGCATTGGGGATATAGCAGGAGCTTAAACAGTCACTTTTCTCTTATTGCTTCTAATGGTGTCCTTGTGTGGGAAGACAGACAATAAATAATCAGATAAAGGTACAATGTATCAGAGTGTGAAAAGTGCTTTGAAGAAAAAGCATCATAATATAGGGGGTGCTAGCTTAAATAGGATGGTCAGGAAAAAGCTCTTTGATGTAGTAAAATTTAAGCAAAGACCTGCAAGACATGAAGGAGCAAACCATGTGGCTATGTTGGGGAAAGAGGAGGGATATAACCTTTCAATTTATAAAATGCATTACAAAGTGGATTATTTTATTTGAGTTTCACAACAACCATAGAAAGATAAATATATATTACCATCATTCTTAATACTGTGGAAACTAAAGCTGAGAAAGGCCAAGTGAGTTGAAGTTACCTGCTTGGAAAATGGCAGGAAAGATTTTACACTGAGTCCAAGGCAAATGTTGTTAGTTCAGTAACAAATGTTATTGCCACTTATGAGGCAAGTGACCTTGCAAAAGTTACTTATCTCTTAGACTCAGTTACCTAATTATTAAAATGGTATGAGTTCTGACATCATAGAGTTGTGAGAACTATAAAATAATTTGTATTAAGTCATTACACGATGTTTACTATATGCACCTAACAATCCTTGACTCTAGATCAGGGGTCAGCAGACTATGGCCCTCGGACCCAACCCTCCTGTTGTTTACTTTTGTAAGGCATGTGAGTTAAGAATGGTTTTCATGTTTTAAGTGTTTGAAAAACCAAAAGAACATTATATGAAATTCAAATTTCATTGCTCATATATAAAGTTTTATTGGAACACAGCCACCTGCATTTATATTTTGTCTATGGCTGTTTCATCCTGCAACAGCAGAGTTGAGGAGACCATATGGCCGCAAAAGAGACAGAGACCATATGGCTGCAGAGCTGAAAATTTACTATCTGGCCTTTCACAGAAAAACTTTTCTGACCCCTGCTCTGAATGTAAGTGCTCCGCTTTGTGGCCCAGGCTACATTTCACTTCTTTGATTCTGAGAGTAACTACCTATCACACCTGATTGTTAGGGCTATAGACTAGGAGTGATTCCAGAGTCTTCTTTTTTCCTAACCCTCCTACTTCCAATATATTAACAAGTCTTGACAGGTCCACAGCCAGATAATGTCATGAATCCAGTCACTTCCCTCTTCAACTACTACCACTAGAGAGACAATATAAAACCAGCCAATGGCTAGACCAAATAATAGAACTTTGACCCATAACCTGAAGCAACCTGCCCAAGAAACTAACCCCTTATCTACAATAAACAGCCCTGTAAGCCAGCCTGCTGCAAGTCAGACTTGCAGGAAGCCAGAATTCTATCTCTAGAAACAATCCAAGAAAATAAAAAATTACTTCTGTGACAATCAGCCCCAAATGGCTGAGACTTCATTAACAACTGACACCTTCCCTAATTTTTCTTCCTGCTTTTAATTTAAGACTAACCAGAGAAAGTCAAATATGCACCAATCACACAGGATAACTTACTTCTCATTAACCCACCTACAGCTTCCCCAGGGCAACAAAGCTTTTCCCATTCCTCTGCCTGCCGTTGAATCTGCCAAAATGAAAGTGATGGTGGCAAGCTCCCTTGCTATCGCAAGCTCTGAATAAATAGCCTTTGCTTTTCTCAGTTGGTTATTTTCATTTATTTCCACAGTTCGTAGAGCAACCTCTATCAACTCTTGCCTCCACAGTAGAGAAGTCACTAAATGGGACTTTTCTGCCCTTGGTCCTTCGGATTTTCTTCTTGCCAGCAGTGAAGTGGTCCTTATACTTCGCATCCAGCAATGAAATGGTCCTTTTGGAATGTTACATCTGATTATATCAAGCCTGAATTCAAAACCCTGCCATTGTATTTATAGTAAAAACCAAATACATACCTACACCTAAATGCCCTATAGGGTGTGTTTCCTGTCTACTTTAAAAAATTTTATCTCTTGACTATCAACATCTTATTCGCTTTGTTTTAGTTATACTGTCTTAGCTTTTTTCCTTTAACTCAACAAGCTCTCTTGCGCCTTAGGTCCTTTGCATTTTTCTCCCAGATCTTGTAAGATGAAGTCCTTGCATTTTGAACTCTGCAGGAGGCCTTCTCAGACCACCCAACCTAAAGTAGTTCCTCCTGTCCCAATCCCAACCCTTAAGCTTTCTATTGTTATGTTTTTTTCTCAAAGCACTCATCAACATCTGAGAGAATCTTGTTTATTTTTCACCTACTTATTATCAGTTTCTTTCCCACGTGACTACTCTATTAAAGTAGAAGCTCCATTTGATATCTTGTCAGTTATAGTTGCAGCATAAAGATGATACTTTTTTTCTCTACCTACATCTCTTTGATCTTATCTCTTAATTTCTAATGTTCTCTAAGTAGGGAAGAGTTGGCGTTGATAGGCTCTGCTCAAAATCCCAGCAACGTGTGTAGTTTTCTTTTCATCATTGATGGGACTATATATTTTATTTGACCTTCTTTCTCTCTTCATCTTACCCTGTTTGTACGTATTGGCTCCCTTATTTTTTAATGACTCAAATATATATGATTTAATTATTACTAGTGGGATGAATATATTTATTATTTTATTATTACAAACAATAAATATTTTGTTCTTTTGTTCATTTGTACTAGTATTTTTGTGGAATAGTATTAAATGTGAATGTTGTCTCAAAGAGTATGCCTATTTTAAATTTGCTACATACTGCTGAATTGCTTTCTAAAATTTCTATAAATATGTATACCTCTTAATAACTCGTGTTCCCCCATATCTTAACAACATTGTATATTGCCAAATTTTTCATTTGGATCAATCTGTTATGTAAGACACGATATTATATTACCAGTTTTTTTTTTCATTCAATATATGAGACTGAACATATTTACTTATATGTGTTGGTCATTTGTATTGCTTTTTCTGTAAATTTCTAGTTCATATCATTGCTCTTTAAAAAAAAATTGAATTGTCTTTCTCTTATTGATTTTTATGCACTCTTTAAAAAATTCTTATGTTGGGCTTCCCTGGTGGCACAGTGGTTGAGAGTCCGCCTGCTGATGCAGGGGACACGGGTTCGTGCCCCGGTCCGGGAAGATCCCACATGCAACGGAGCGGCTGGGCCCGTGAGCCATGGCCGCTGAGCCTGCGCGTCCGGAGCCTGTGCTCCGCAACGGGAGAGGTCAAAACAGTGAGAGGCCCGAGTACCGCAAAAAAAAAAAAAAAAATTCTGATGTTATTAATTTTTCTCCTATAAATGTTGTAAATATTTTTCATTGTCACTTATCTTTTCTTTGCTTCTGGTACCTTGTAGCTAAATCTATCAATTTTTTTCTTAGACTTTGTGACTTGCCAATATAGAACTTCTTCAAAAATTATAAAAATATTTCCCTAGAGTTTCTTCTAGTAGTTTTATAGATTTTAATGTTCAGATCATTCATCCATCTATAACTTTATTTAACTGTAAGTGATCTAAATCAAAATTTCCCTTAGTAGATAGCTGTCTCAACATTATTTACTGAGATGTCAATTTTCTACCACTGATTTGAAATGTTAATTTTATCTAATACTAAATATCCATATATATGCATGGTTATTTCTTGATTTTTATGCTTCGTCTTTGAAGCAAAACTGAAGGATAGGGTACATACATAAAGTACACAGATTGTAAATAAAAAGCTTGATGACTTTTACAAAGCAGACATATCACATAACCATCAGTTAGATTAAGAAATAAAATGATCACTATTTCAGAAACCTCTCTTTTCTAGGTAGTCAATCATATCTCCAAGTATTGACAACCTTATCTTTTAAAAATATTATCTTTCTCTTGCTGCTACTGGATTAAGAAGGTGTCCAGAAATGTTAAAAGCAAGGACCTCCTTGTCTTATTCCTGCTTTCAATAAGGAATGCCTTTGATCTTTATTAAATATGAAGCTTGCTTCAGGTTCTTGATAGATTCTCCCCAATAAAATAACAGAATTTTTTTTTTTCTATTCAAGTTTATGAAGATTTGAAAAGTCATGCATTGTAATTGAATTTTTGTGAGGCAACAAGCAGAATTGTGCAAAGGAGACCTTGTTGTTCAGGTGGGCTTGCTTGGACATCAGGCTAGCTGGGCCAAGAATGCCTCCCCTACTTCAGGAGAGAACTCAGCTTTCATCCCCTCACGACTGTCCCTTTGCAAGAGGGACTGCAGCATTCTACTGCCCCAAGGTCTCCAGTAAGACAGATGGCTGACCTTCCCAGGTAATTCCTATTAACTGCTTTCACCTCAGATCCAGAGAGCCTGATGCTAAGCAGCCTGTGTGTTCTCCCTACCCCAAACCTTGACTTTCATGCCTGAATTATAAGGAAGAACAATGAGGATATGGAGGTGGGTGCAGGGGTGGGGGTTAACATGCCTGCACTGGAATAGCCTACATATACTCTCATCTAGCTGTGCCCTGGGGTGGTTGGCCTCCCTGTGACATGTTGGAAGGATTACGCCATCTCTCCCTTTGCTAACTACTGGCATACCTGTTTCCCCTTTCCTCCCAAATGTGTATTCCTTAGCCTATACGGAGTGACATTGTGGAAATCATCCTGCATGTTGTGCGTATAGATGATGCCTCAGATTGCATCCACCAGCTGGGAAAATTACATAAAATGTTTTGTTACTTCAAGACAGTCATATTTTTTAAGCCAGTCTGTTATTGATTTGAATTACATGAATAGACATTTTAATGAAGTACTTTTCTTTTTTGTAATAAACCCTAACATGATACAATCCTGGGCCTGATTGCCAATATTTATTTATCATTATTAAAATCTCTGTTCACGAGTAAGAGGAATCTATTCTAGTCTATTTAAATAGAAATCTATTGTTTCTTTGTAAACAATAATTTTGATACAATGTTTGATAGCTTTTCATCTTTATTCCTATTCTCTGAATAAGTTTAAATAATGTAGGAGTTATCTGTTCTTTCTAAGTTTGGGAGAATAGACCAATAAAACTGGGCCTTGTGCATTCTGGGGGAAGGGTAGATATTGACTATACTTGCAGTACATTTTTTTCAGTATTGTTTAATTTGGGTTTCCTATCTCTTTTTAAACTCAAATTTTGTAGCTTAAGCCTTTCTGGGAAATTTTCTATAATTGTCCGCTCATCTAACTCCCCCTACCCCAAACCTTGTGGAATCAATCTCTATGTTATTGCCTTTAAAAATTATCTCACAATGTTCCTTTTCTTGTTCCTAATTTTATTTATTGATACCATTTTTCTAAAAAGGATTTTCTAAAATTTTTGTTTCTGAAGAACTAGTTTTAAAATTATTTCTGCTTTTTTCTATTTTTAACTCATTAATTTTTCTATTATCTTAATAAATACCAACTATTTATTTTAAGTTGGTTTTGTTACTATAATTTGACTTCTTGTATTAAATGCTTAGTTTATTTATTTTCAATTATTTCTTGTCAGCTAATACATGCAGTTAAGGCTATGATTTTTTTGCTGTGTTTCTTTGCCCATCACATAAATTTTGTCAGTAATCTAATAATCTCTAATATCATTTTCAATTTCCTCTTTAATGTAAGTAATTTAGGAAAGTATTTTTAAATTTCAAAGAGACAGACTTTATTTTAGCTGTTTTTCATTATACGTACTGAACAATTTTTGGGGGGGGTCACTCTATGTGGCCTGTAGGATCTTAGTTCCCCTGACTAGGGATCAAACCCATGCCCCCTGCAATGGAAGTATGGAGTCTTAACCACTGGACCACCAGGGAATTCTGGAACAATTTGTCTTTTGATGCATATTTCTACTTTTTTCCCACATCAGTACATTCAGAAACTTCTGCCTCATTCTCCTAAAAGTTGAATTGTATTAAGTTTTATAGATGTATCATAATTTATTTAATCATTACCATATGAGTGGAAATTTAGACTCTTTAGAATATTTGCTCTTGCAAAGAGTGCTACAAAAACATCCAGTATCTCTGTGCATATGTGCCAGTATTTCTTTGGGAGCACATCCTAGAATTGGACTCACAAGCCAAAACTTACATTTGAAATTAGATCCATATCATCCAATTGGGCTTTAAAATGTTTTATTAATATATATATATATAAAAATATAATTATATACATAATATATATACACACACTAATATATATATTATTATATATATAATATATATATACACACACACACAAATACTGTTTTCCTTCATCCTCACCACCATTAAATGTTGTCAGTCTTTTTTTGTGTATGTTCCTATCTGACTGTGGTAGGCAGAATAATGGCCCCCAAAGATTCCCACATCGAGTTCTCAGAATTTAACAAATTGTACCTTGCAAACATGATTGAAGTTATGAGCTTGAGATGGGGGAGATTATCCTCATTTTCCTATCCAGGTGAGTCCCAATATAATTGCCCAAGCTTTTAGGTCACTTATCCGTTCTTCTGCCTCAGTTATTCTGCTATTGATTCCTTCTAGTATATTTTTCATTTCAGTTATTGTATTGTTCATCTCTGTTTGCTTGTTCTTTAATTCTTCTAGCTCTTTGTCAAACATTTCTTACATCTTCTCGATCTTTGCCTCCATGCTTTGTCCGAGGTCCTGGATCATCTTCACTATCATTATTCTGAATTCTTTTTCTGGAAGGTTGCCTACCTCTACTTCATTTAGTTGTTTTTCTGGGGTTTTATCTTGTTCCTTCATCTGGTACATAGCCCTCTGCCTTTTCATCTTGTCTATCTTTCTGTGAATGTGGTTTTTGTTCCACAGGCTGCAGGATTGTAGTTTTTCCTGCTTCTGCTCTCTGCCCTCTGGTCTGCCCAAGCTTTTAAGTGGAAAAGGGAGGCAGAAGAGAGGGTCAGAGAAATGCAGTATGAGGACTTGACCAACAGTTACTGATTTTAAAGATGGAAGTAGGTAACCGTGAGCCAGGAAACATGGTAGCTTCTAGAAGCTGGGAACTGCCCTCAGTTTATAGCCATCAAGAAAACCAGGACATCAGTCTGATAACCACAAGGAACCAAATTCTGCAAACACCCTGAATAAAGAGAAAACATGCTTCCCTAGAGCCTCCAGAAAGGAAGGCAGCCTGCCATCACCTGGATTTTAGCCAGTTGAGATCTGTGTTAGAGTTCTGACCTATAGAATTGTAAGATAATAAATTTGTGTTGTTTTAAGCTACTAAATTTTGATAATTTGCTACAGCAGAAATAGAAACTAATACACTGATGCTTGAATTTTCCTTCCCTGATAAGTAGTGAGATAGAGCATTTTGTTTTTAGTTTATAGTTTTTTGTTTTTTTCTTGAATTGTGGTCTAAGTTCTTATTTTTAAATTTTGTTGATATTTCCTTTGAGGCCTACTGTGACTGTGTGGGTTTTGTCTCCTGACTTAATCCTATCTGGCACTCTAGTATATGTAAATATTCCATTTCTATTTGAAAATAATGTGAATTCACTACTGGGTTCAAAATTCTATATTGCTATATGGATCTATTAAATTGAACTTAAACAGTTATTCAAATCCTTTATATCTTTAATTTTTTTTCCTTACTATTTGCTTTCCATTCATTCAGCTTTATACATGCTTATTGTTTTTCTTTTTTCATTACTTTTTTCAGAGTTTGTTATAGTTCTTTTTTCTTTTTCTTTTTTTTTTTTGCAGTAAATGGGCCTCTCACTGTTGTGGCCTCTCCCGTTGCAGAGCACAGGCTCCAGACATGCAGGCTCAGCGGCTATGGCTCACGGGCCCAGCCGCTCCGCGGCATGTGGGATCCTCCCAGACCGGGGCATGAACCCGTGTCCCCTGCATCGGCAGGCAGACTCTCAACCACTGCACCACCAGGGAAGCCCAGTTCTTTTTTCTTATTTCATTTTTTCTCTAGGGGCTTGAAGTTGTATTTTCTATTTCTATTCTTTTAATCCTTATACCTGATATTGTCACATGTACATTTAAGCAAAAATCTAACGTTCATATATTAACACCCTTCCTCTACATTTAAAGTACACTTGAATTCCTGAATAACACTCTAGAAAATTCATAACTGTGTCTTTGTTTAACCTTCAAAATTAGACATTATTATTATTATCTAATACAGACTATTTTAGTTAGATTTATCTACATGTTAATCAGTTTCTTTTTCTTTTGTGTACTGCAGATGCATTACACCTTTCAAGGTGTGAATTTCTTCTTATCCTATTTGGAATACATTATGTTTGTCTTTGTGGATTCATATCTCTCATCAGTTCTAGAAAACTCTGTCATTGTCTCTTCAATAGTGTCTGTCCTCTACTTTCTTCATTCTCTCCTGGGAATTTGATTTGATGCATGTTGGACCTTCTTGTTTTATCACCTAGGTCTCTTGATTTCTCTTTCATATTTTCTATTTATTTTCTGTGTTGTCATTAATTATGTTCATCAGTGTCTAAAATGCTGCTTTAATAATATATATATTTCAACAATTTTATATTTCCAAAATTTTATTTGCTTATTTAAAAAAATCTGCTGGTCACTCTAGATAGTCTCTTGTTGCTTGCTCAGTTTGGTAGTTCCATTAAAAAAAATTTCTTCAACTATCTTATACAAGTTCTTTTACATTGTATATCTGATATTTTTATACCTCAAGTTCTTGGGTTTTCAAATTTGTGTTTATTACTGATGCTGAGATTCATTCATAGAAACTTATTTCTTCAGTGTTTACATTTTCTTGACTCTAGGCTCATCTAGGTTTGATCTGAATTTATGGAAATCTTAAGGACTAAATTGATGATGTTTTCCCCCTAGGATATATTTACTAATGTTTCTTCTAGAGACTAGAGGATACTAGTGACTTTAAACCAAGAATGTGGTCATCTTGGTTCACTTGGGAACCAAGGCCTGGTGCAGTCCTGGTACATCATTTATCCTTCAGGCACCCCTACCTTTCACATTTTCCTAGAATTTACTGCTTCTCTTTCAGTTATAGCTTTATTTTTCTTTTCCTCTTGGAGTTTTCCTTAATTTCCTGAAAGAAGTTTCCTGAAAGTAAAAAGTTTTACTCTGGATCTAAATGTTTTGTAGTGGAAGGTCCTTCAAATATCTATTGCCCCATATTCCCTGAGACAGAAACTACCTTCTCCTATTTCTAATAGCTTTTGATTTTCATATTTTAAATATGTATAATTAAGTACATTAATATTCATTACTGTTGTAACATCTTAATATATTGTGTCTTTTAACTGTATAAAATATCTTTTTTTTTTTTTTTTAACATCTTTATTGGAGTATAATTGCTTTACAATGGTATGTTAGTTTCAGCTTCACAACAAAATGAATCAGTCATATATATACATATATTCCCATATCTCCCCCCGCCTGTGTCTCCCTCCCTCCCACCCTCCCCATCCCACCCCTCCAGGCGGTCACAAAGCACCGAGCTGATCTCCCTGTGCTATGCGGCTGCTTCCCACAAGCTATCTACCTTACGTTTGGTAGTGTATATATGTCCATGCCTCTTTATCGCTTTGTCACCGTTTACCCTTCCCCCTCCCCATAGCCTCAAGTCCATTCTCTAGTAAGTCTGTGTCTTTATTCCTGTTTCACCCCTAGGTTTTTCATGACATTTTTTTTTTTAAATTCCATATATATGTGTTAGCATACGGTATTTGTCTCTCTCTTTCTGACTTACTTCACTCTGTATGACAGACTCTAGGTCTATCCACCTCATTACAAATAGCTCAATTTCGTCTCTTTTTATGGCTGACTAATATTCCATTGTATATATGTGCCACATCTTCTTTATCCATTCATCCAATGATGGACACTTAGGTTGTTTCCATCTCCGGGCTATTGTAAATAGAGCTGCAATGAACATTTTGGTACATGACTCTTTTTGAATTATGGTTTTCTCAGGGTATATGCCCAGTAGTGGGATTGCTGGGTCATATGGTAGTTCTATTTGTAGCTTTTTAAGGAACCTCCATACTGTTCTCCACAGTGGCTGTATCAATTTACATTCCCACCAACAGTGTAAGAGGGTTCCCTTTTCTCCACACCCTCTCCAGCATTTATTGTTTCTAGATTTTTTGATGATGGCCATTCTGACTGGTGTGAGATGATATCTCATTGTAGTTTTGATTTGCATTTCTCTCATGATTAGTGATGTTGAGCATTCTTTCATGTGTTTGTTGGCACTCTGTATATCTTCTTTGGAGAAATGTCTATTTAGGTCTTCTGCCCATTTTTGGATTGGGTTGTTTGTTTTTTTGTTATTAAGCTGCATGAGCTGCTTATAAATTTTGGAGATCAATCCTTTGTCAGTTGCTTCATTTGCAAATATTTTCTCCCATTCTGAGGGTTGTCTTTTGGTCTTCTTTATGGTTTCCTTTGCTGCGCAAAAGCTTTTAAGTTTCATTAGGTCCCATTTGTTTACTCTTGTTTTTATTTCCATTTCTCTAGGAGGTGTATCAAAAAGGACCTTGCTGTGATTTATGTCATAGAGTGTTCTGCCTATGTTTTCCTCTAAGAGTTTGATAGTTTCTGGCCTTACATTTAGGTCTTTAATCCATTTTGAGCTTATTTTTGTGTACGGTGTTAAGGAGTGATCTAATTTCATACTTTTACAGGTAGCTGTCCAGTTTTCCCAGCACCACTTATTGAATAGGCTGTCCTTTCTCCACTGTACATTTCTGCCTCCTTTGTCAAAGATAAGGTGACCATATGTGCGTGGGTTTATCTCTGGGCTTTCTATCCTGTTCCATTGATCTATCTTTCTGTTTTTGTGCCAGTACCATACCGTCTTGATAACTGTAGCTTTGTAGTATAGTCTGAAGTCTGGGAGCCTGATTCCTCCAGTTCCTTCTTTCGTTCTCAAGATTGCTTTGGCTATTCGGGGTCTTTTGTGTTTCCATACAAATTGTGAAATTTTTTGTTCTAGTTCTGTGAAAAATGCCAGTGGTAGTTTGATAGGGATTGCATTGAATCTATAGATTGCTTTGGGTAGTAGAGTCATTTTCACAATGTTGATTCTTCCAATCCAAGAACATGGTATATCTCTCCATCTATTTGTATCATCTTTAATTTCTTTCATCAGTGTCTTATAATTTTCTGCATACAGGTCTTTTGTCTCCTTAGGTAGGTTTATTCCTAGATATTTTATTCTTTTTGTTGCAATGGTAAATGGGAGTGTTTTCTTGATTTCACTTTCAGATTTTTCATCATTAGTATATAGGAATGCCAGAGATTTCTGTGCATTAATTTTGTATCCTGCCACTTTACCAAATTCATTTATTAGTTCTAGTAGTTTTCTGGTAGCATCTTTAGGGTTCTCTATGTATAGGATCATGTCATCTGCAAACAGTGACAGCTTTACTTCTTCTTTTCCGATTTGGATTCCTTTTATTTCCTTTTCTTCTCTGATTGCTGTGGCTAAAACTTCCAAAACTATGTTGAATAAGAGTGGTGAGAGTGGGCAACCTTGTCTTGTTCCTGATCTTAGTGGAAATGCTTTCAGTTTTTCACCATTGAGGATGATGTTTGCTGTGGGCTTGTCATATATGGCCTTTATTATGTTGAGGAAAGTTCCCTCTATGCCTACTTTCTGCAGGGTTTTTATCATAAATGGGTGTTGAATTTTGTCAAAAGCTTTCTCTGCATCTATTGAGATGATCATATGGTTTTTCTCCTTCAGTTTGTTAATATGGTTTATCACATTGATAGATTTGCGTATATTGAAGAATCCTTGCATTCCTGGAATAAACCCCACTTGATCATGGTGTATGATCTTTTTAATGTGCTGTTGGATTCTGTTTGCTAGTATTTTGTTGAGGATTTTTGCATCTATGTTCATCAGTGATATTGGCCTGTAGTTTTCTTTCTTTGTGACATCCTTGTCTGGTTTTGGTATCAAGGTGATGGTGGCCTCGTAGAAGGAGTTTGGGAGTGTTCCTCCCTCTGCTATATTTTGGAAGAGTTTGAGAAGGATAGGTGTTAGCTCTTCTCTAAATGTTTGATAGAATTCGCCTGTGAAGCCATCTGGTCCTGGGCTTTTCTTTGTTGGAAGGTTTTTAATCACAGTTTCAATTTCAGTGCTTGTGATTGGTCTGTTCATATTTTCTATTTCTTCCTGATTCAGTCTTCGCAGGTTGTGCCTTACTAAGAATTTGTCCATTTCTTCCAGATTGTCCATTTTATTGGCATAGAGTTGCTTGTAGTAATCTCTCATGATCTCTTTTATTTCTGCAGTGTCAGTTGTTACCTCTCCTTTTTCATTTCTAATTCTATTGATTTGGGTCTTCTCCCTTTTTTTCTTGATGAGTCTGGCTAGTGGTTTATCTATTTTGTTTATCTTCTCAAAGAACCAGCTTTTAGTTTTATTGATCTTTGCTATTGTTTCCTTCACTTCTTTTTCATTTATTTCTGATCTGATTTTTATGATTTCTTTCCTTCTGCTAGCTTTGGGGTTTTTTTGTTCTTCTTTCTCTAATTGCTTGAGGTGCAAGGTTAGGTTGTTTATTCGAGATGCTTCCTGCTTCTTAAGGTGGGCTTGTATTGCTATAAACTTCCCCCTTAGAACTGCTTTTGCTGCATCCCACAGGTTTTGGGTCGTTGTGTCTCCATTGTCATTTGTTTCTAGGTATTTTTTGATTTCCTCTTTGATTTCTTCAGTGATATCTTCATTATTAAGTAGTGTATTGTTTAGCCTCCATGTGTTTGTATTTTTTACAGATCTTTTCCTGTAATTGATATCTAGTCTCATGGCGTTGTGGTCAGAAAAGATACTTGATACAATTTCAATTTTCTTAAATTTACCAAGGCTTGATTTGTGACCCAAGATATGATCTATCCTGGAGAATGTTCCATGAGCACTTGAGAAAAATGTGTATTCTGTTGTTTTTGGATGGAATGTCCTATAAATATCAATTAACTCCATCTCGTTTAATGTATCATTTAAAGCTTGTGTTTCCTTATTTATTTTCATTTTAGATGATCTGTCCATTGGTGAAAGTGGGGTGTTAAAGTCCCCTACTATGAATGTGTTACTGTCGATTTCCCCTTTTATGGTTGTCAGTATTTGCCTTATGTATTGAGGTGCACCTATGTTGGGTGCATAAATATTTACAATTGTTATATCTTCCTCTTGGATTGATCCCTTGATCATTATGTAGTGTCCTTCTTTGTCTCTTCTAATAGTCTTTGTTTTAAAGTCTATTTTGTCTGATATGAGAATTGCTACTCCAGCTTTCTTTTGGTTTCCACTTGCATGAAATACCTTTTTCCATCCCCTTACTTTCAGTCTGTATGTGTCTCTAGGTCTGAAGTGGGTCTCTTGTAGACAGCAAATATATGGGTCTTGTTTTTGTATCCATTCAGCCAATCTGTGTCTTTTGGTGGGAGCATTTAGTCCATTTACATTTAAGGTAGTTATCGATATGTGTGTTCCTATTCCCATTTTCTTCATTGTTTTGGGTTTGTTATTGTAGGTCCTTTCCTTCTTTTGTGTTTCTTGCCTAGAGAACTTCCTTTAGCAGTTGTTGTAGAGCTGGTTTGGTGGTGCTGAACTCTCTCAGCTTTTGCTTGTCTGTAAAGGTTTTAATTTCTCCATCAAATCTGAATGAGATCCTTGCTGGGTAGAGTAATCTTGGTTGCAGGTTTTTCTCCTTCAACACTTTCAATATGTCCTGCCACTCCCTTCTGGCTTGCAGAGTTTCTGCTGAAAGATCAGCTGTTAACCTTATGGGGATTCCCTTGTGTGTTATTTGTTGTTTTTCCCTTGCTGCTTTTAATATGCTTTCTTTGTATTTAATTTTTGACAGTTTGATTAATATGTGTCTTGGCGTATTTCTCCTTGGATTTATCCTGTATGGGACTCTCTGTGCTTCCTGGACTTGATTAACTATTTCCTTTCCCATATTAGGGAAGTTTTCAACTATAATCTCTTCAAATATTTTCTCAGTCCCTTTCTTTTTCTCTTCTTCTTCTGGAACCCCTATAATTCGAATGTTGGTGCGTTTAATGTTGTCCCAGAGGTCTCTGAGACTGTCCTCAGTTCTTTTCATTCTTTTTTCTTTATTCTGCTCTGCAGTAGTTATTTCCACTATATTATCTTCCAGGTCACTTATCCGTTCTTCTGCCTCAGTTATTCTGCTATTGATCCCATCTAGAGTACTTTTAATTTCATTTATTGTGTTGTTCATCGTTGCTTGTTTCATCTTTAGTTCTTCTAGGTCCTTGTTAACTGATTCTTGCAATTTGTCCATTCTATTGTCCATTCTATCTCCAAGATTTCGGATCAACCTTACTATCATTATTCTGAATTCTTTTTCAGGTAGACTGCCTATTTCCTCTTCATTTGTTAGGTCTGGTGGGTTTTTATCTTGCTCCTTCATCTGCTGTGTGTTTTTCTGTCTTTTCATTTTGCTTATCTTACTGTGTTTGGGGTCTCCTTTTTTTTTTTTTTTGCAGGCTGAAGGTTCGTAGTTCCTGTTGTTTTTTGAGTCTGTCCCCAGTGGCTAAGGTTGGTTCAGTGGGTTGTGTAGGCTTCCTGGTGGAGGGTACTAGTGCCTGTGTTCTGGTGTATGAGGCTGGATCTTGTCTTTCTGGTGGGCAGGTCCACGTCTGGTGGTGTGTTTTGGGGTGTCTGTAGACTTATTATGATTTTGGGCAGCCTCTCTGCTAATGGGTGGGGTTGTGTTCCTGTCTTGCTAGTTGTTTGGCATAGGATGTCCAGCACTGTAGCTTGCTGGTCGTTGAGTGAAGCTGGGTGCTGGCGTTGAGATGGAGATCTCTTGGAGATTTTTGCTGTTTGATATTATGTGCAGCTGGGAGGCCTCTTGTGGACCAGTGTCCTGAAGTTGGCTCTCCCACCTCAGAGGCACAGCACTGAGTCCTGGCTGCAGCACCAAGAGCCTTTCATCCACAGGGCTCCTTAATTTGGGATGATTCGTTGTCTATTCAGGTTCCACAGATGCAGGGTATATCAAGTTGATTGTGGAGCTTTAATCCGCTGCTTCTGAGGCTGCTGGAAGAGATTTCCCTTTCTCTTCTTTGTTCTCACAGCTCCCAGGGCCTCAGCTTTGGATTTGGCCCCGCCTGTGCGTGTAGGTCGCCGGAGGGCGTCTGTTCTTTGCTCAGACAGGACGGGGTTAAAGGAGCCGCTGATTCGGAGGCTCTGGCTCACCCAGGCCGGGGGGTAGGGAGGGTCACAGAGTGCAGGGCGGGCCTGCAGCGGCAGAGGCCGGCGTGACGCTGCAGCCTGAGGCGCGCCGTGCGCTCTCCCGGGGGAGCCGTCCCCGGATCCCGGGACCCCGGCAGCGGCGGGCTGCACAGGCTCCCCGGAAGGGCGTGTGGCTAGTGACCTGCGCTCGCACACAGGCCTCCTGGCGGCGGCAGCAGCGGCCTTAGCGTCCCATGTCCGTCTCTGGGCTCCGCACTCTTAGCCGCGGCTCGTGCCCGTCTCCGGAGCTCTCCCAAGCAGCGTTCCCAACCCCCCTCCTCGTGCACCAGGAAACAAAGAGGGACGTAAAAGTCTCTTGCCTCTTCGGCAGGTCCAGACCCCTCCCCAGACTCTCTCCCTGCCAGCCGCGGCGCACCAACGCCCTGCAGGCTGTGTTCACGCCGCCAGCCTCAGTCCTCTCCCGGCGCTCCGACAAAAGCCGGAGCCTCAGCTCCCAGTCCCGCCCGCCCCGGCGGGCGAGCAGACAAGCCTCTCGGCTGGTGAGTGCCGGTCGGCCCGATCCTCTGCGCTGGAATCTCTCCGCTTTGCCCTCCGCACCCCTGTTGCTGTGCTCTCCTCCGCGGCTCCCAAGCTCCCCCACTCCGCCTCCCGAAGTCTCCACCCGCGAAGGGGCTCCTAGTGTGTGGACACTTTTCCTCCTTCACAGCTCTCTCCCGCTGGTGCAGGACCCGTCCCTATCCTTTTGTCTCTGTTTAGCTTTTTCTTTTGCCCTAACCAGGTACGTGGGGGGTTCCTTGCCTTTTGGGAGGTCTGAGGTCTTCTGCCAGCGTTCAGTAGGTGCTCCGTAGGAGTTGTTCCACGCGTAGATGTATTTCTGGTGTATCTGTGGAGAGGAAGGTGATCTCCGCGTCTTACTCTTCCGCCATCTTCCCGGAACTCGGCTAAAATATCTTTTTTTTTTTTTTTTTTTTTTTGCCGTACGCGGGCCTCTCACTGGTTGTGGCCTCTCTCGTTGCGGAGCAACAGGCTCCGGACATGCAGGCTCAGTGGCCATGGCTCAGCGGCCATGGCTCACTGGCCCAGCCGCTCCGCAGCACGTGGGATCCTCCCCGACCTGGTCATGAACCCGTGTCCTCTGCATTGGCAGGCGGACTCTCAACCACTGCGCCACCAGGGAAGCCCTAAAATATCATTTTTTGTCATGTCATATTTAATGATGTTTTTCCCTTCAGTGCTATTTTTCCAATATTTATGTTATCACTTTTGCTTTCTTTTTGTTAGCATTTCCTTATCATTAGTTGGTTTCTCATTCATTAAAATTTTTGCATTTTTAAAAGTTTTTAAACATTTATTGAGAACTCCATCTTATATACTAGACAGACTGTGTAATATACTTGTGCAGTTTCATTATGTATGGTTTCATTTCTCATTTTCAGCTTTTTAGGGGCCTATCAATCTAAAGATTTGAATTTTCAGTTAAGGGAAATAAGTAATTTAATTATTTTCTCCTAGTCTCTTTTTCCTATTCAGTTCAAACTTCTAACAGTTTCTGGAATTTCTGGATCTAGCTTACATTTTATTATTTTATTTTATTTATCTATTTTTGGCTGTGTTGGGTCTTTGTTGCTATGCATGGGCTTTCTCTAGTTGTGGCGACCGGGGACCACTCCTCATTGCGGTACGTGGGCCTCTCACCACGGCGGCCTCTCCTGCTGCGGAGCACAGGCTCCAGGCACGGGGGCCTCAGCAGTTGTGGCACGTGGGCCCTGGAGTGCAGGCTCAGTAGCCGTGGAGCACAGGCACAGTTGCTCCATGGCATGTGGGATCCTCCCGGACTGGGGCCCGAACCCGTGTCCCCCACATTGGCAGATGGACCCTCATCCACTGTGCCACCAGGGAAGCCCTAGCTTACATTTTAAAAATCATTATTTCTTATGATTTCTTTCTCCATTTGCCTTAAATTATGGGATAATCCCATATTTGAATCTCTCAGTTTAGTAACTAATTTTCACCTAAATCTATTCTGTTATTCAGCCATTTTATTAAATTTTAATTTTAGCAAATATGTTTTGAAAGATTCAATTATTCTCTTTTATTGTAGCTTATCATTTATTTTCTTTTACTTTTTAAGTACAGAGGCAATATTCTCAGAACTTTCTGAGAATTATTTTAAAAATTTAAAAATTTCTATTTTTTTCTGTGTTAATTCTGACCCCTGGTGATTAGTTCTGTATCTGAGTTCTATTTCTCTCTTATATTTCTTTCTTTTACATTGTTTGTCCATTTTAATTATTGGTAATTTTTGATTGCCCATTTGTATTTATAGGTTAGGGCCTACCATAATCTTATTGGTAGCTATCCTGATAGTCTCTGACTGAGGGTCTCTAGTCTAAGAACAGTGATTGCAGGTTTCTATTAGAGCTTTTATGGTTTTGTGAAGTAGGAATTAAGTCTGATGACTGGGTGGCATTTTTGTTAGATGGATTTTTTTTTTTTAATGAGGAGACTCTTTGTCCCTTGTGATGGTGTAAGTTACCTGGGCCAATGTCTCATTTCACTTGTGTTAGTACTCATTCTGTTTTCTCCCTGGAGTAGAATTAAGTAATAAATGAATCACCCTCCTTTCTAAGGCCCACTTTTTCTCCCTGCACTCACTGTTTATGATCAGGAAGTTGTTTTGTGTTTCTAAGAAAAAACTCACTATTGTGGTGGGGTACTCTCTTTTGTGATTTTTGCTTCCTCCTGAGTTTTTGGTGTCTTAGCTCTACTAGGTTTTCTCCAATATTCATACACACACTACACACTACACACTACACACACACACACACACACACTCTCTCTCTCTCTCTCTCTCTCACTCTCTCTCTCTCTCTCTACCTCTGGCCCAAGTGCTGTACATGGGAGGGATCTCCCTAAGCCAAAACTGGGGAGTGAACTGCACATACTCAGGTCACAAATCTATAGCCTTCCAAGACCCTGAAGGACCCTGGGCAGCCACCCAGGCTTCTAGTATGGAACCCTGGGAACCCAATCTGACGTCTATCAAGGTCTAAGGCTGCAGCAACTTGAACGTGCCATTTTACTCTGAAATTAGAAAATTAGATGGCAGGCAGGCAGAGGACCCGAACAGGAGCCTGCCTGATAATACCCAATGCTGTCAGCTTGTGCCATATCTTTCTTCTCTTCTGGCAGACCTGGGTACGGTGCCTTCCAAAGACCACTTGCCTCTACATCCATGCAAACCACAGACGGCATCACCCTCACCTGCCTAGTGCCTCCAATAGTTTAAAGAGGGGCACCCAAGCTCTGTGATTGCCTGAACACACGTAGACCTGGGGCCTATATGGGATTGGTCATACTCTCCCCACCCTCACACCCTAGAGAAAGGCTCGTCACATCTACAGCCTACAGGGTGTCTACATTTCACTGACACACACCAACCTTCCAAAACAACAGCCTGATGCCCTGAACTATGGCAGAGGAAAGTCTCACTACTAGACCTGGGCGGCTATACCATTGAATGAAATGGCCTTTTCAGCACAAGTTGAGCCCAAAGGAATAAACGGCCTTTACTCCCTGAATCCAAGGTGTATATACTAAGGAGTACACAGCCTACAGCCCTAGGCACCTTGGGCTTATCTGGACACTCTTTTGGACAAAGAGAAAGACACTCAAATTAGTGCGCTTCACGCTGCAAGGGGAGTAAAAAAAGAATTAAAGGGTGTGAGGGTGGGGAAAGTACAGCCAATCCCATATGGGCCCCAGGTCTGCGCACGCACTCACTCTCTCACACAAAAGTACAACAAAGTCCCAGACATTCACGAATATCCTCAGGGCTAGTTGTTTCTCCTGACAGCTGCGAAGCGTCTAAAATTCATCACAGGAAACTGTCCATCTCTGTCCTAGAGCACTTGCCTTGAAAAGCCGCCTCCGGGCATTGCTCTCTCTTTGCGACACAACCCATCTAACAGCAGCCGGTGATGGGGGAGCTGGCTCCTTCGCCCAAGTCCCTCCGTCGGGAGATACTCTCTTGTCTGAATCCCATGTAGGATGCTGGAGGGACGAGAGATGAGGCCAGGGCTGGGACCAAAGCCAAGGACGAGCGGGTGGAGTGTGCGGTTTCCCAGGAAGGCAAACATGGCACACTTGGAGCCTGCGGGGTGAGGTACGTGACTTTGGGTGTGTGTGGGGCAGTAAGTGAGGGTCCTAACAGAGGGGCAGGCTGACCTGGTACCCACTGAGCGCCATGGGGCTCAGAGAATGTCAGAACCAGGCCCCGCCCTGCCGCGGCGCCTCCACGCTTCTGAGAGGAAACCCGATTTCGCGGGATCTCGCTTCTGAGAGGAAACCCGATCTCGCGGGATCTCGCTTCTGAGAGGAAACCCGATCTCGCGGGATCTCGGGAGATGTACGGCGGCGCGTCAGGGAGGCCCTGCGGTGAGAGACGGGTCGGTGTCACAGGGCCGACGGTTCTTCCCTTCAGACTGGTCCGTTAGGCGTTTGGCTCACACCACCTGTCATGCAATCCCTAATGTTCTGGGGGCTCCTCAGCCCCCTCTAGTCAGAGTCACAGAGCAGTGGCGCCTCACCCTGAAGTCCGAACAGGTAGGGGAAAGGTGCTCTGGCCAAATGCCGTGCCTGGGAGTGAACTGCATGTGGGTGGGCCCCCAAACTATGGCCTTCCAAGAGTCTGAAGTGGCGGGGTGCAGGGGCGCGGGAGGGATAACAGCTTCTGGCTCGGAACCCTGGGGCCCCAATTTGTCCTCTGCCAAGGTCTAAGGCCACAGCAACATGAATGCATTTTATTCTTTTAAAAATAACAGATTTTTTTGGAGATATTCACGTAGCATACAATTCACCCATTTAAGCTGTACAATTCAGTAGTTTTTAGTATACTCAAAAGTTGTGCAACCATCATCACTATCTAATCCCGGAAGAGTTTTCACATTTTATTACTACAAAAAAACAAATCCCATGTATTGGCAATCTCTTTCCATTCGTCCCTCCCCTCAGCCTCTGGCAACAACTGATTTACTTTCTGCCTTGATGGATTCGTCTGTTTTGGAAATTTCATACAGAAGGAATCATACAATATGTTGTATTTTATGTTATGGCTTCTTATGTTCAGGATAAGGTGCTCAAGGTTCATTCACGTTGTACCATATGTCAGTACTTCATTCCTTTTTATGGCTGAATAATATTCTGTTACGTGGATATACTGCATTAGTTTATCCATTCAGCAGTTGATAGACATTTGGACTATTTTAACCTTTTGACTATTATGAATACTGCTGCTATAAATATTCATATACAGGTTTTTGTGTGGACATATGTTTTCAGTTCTCTTGGGAATATACCTAGGAGAGGAATTGTTGGTTCATATGGCAACTCTGTATTTAATTTTTGAGGAACTGCCAAACTGTTTTACAAAGTGGCTACACCATTTTGCATTCACACTAGGTATCTATAGGCTTCCAGTTTCTCCATAAACTTGCCAACACTTGTTATTGTACATCTTTTTTGATTATAGCCATCCTAGTGGGCATGAAACAGTCCCTCACTGTGTTTTTAATTTGTGCTTATCTGATAACTAATTTTATTAAGTATTTTTTCATGTGCCTGTTGGCCATTTATATATCTGAAGAAATGTCTATTTAGAATTTGCCCATTTTTAAATTGGGAATTTATCTTTTTGTTATTGACTTGTAAGTGTTCTTTTATGTATTCTAGATACAAATCTCTTGTTATATATATGATTTGCAAATATATTTTTCTGTTCTGTGGGTTGTCTTTTCATTTTCTTGAGGTGTTCTTTTGAGCATAAACATTTTTAATATTCATGACATCTACTTATCTATATATATGTATATATATATATTTTGGTTGCTTGTGCCTTTCATATCTTATCTAAGAAACCGTTGCCTGATCCAATGTCACAAAGATTTTCTCCTATGTTTTCTTCTAAGAGTTTTATAATTTTGGTTCTTAAATTTAGGTTTATAATATATATTGGGTTAATTTTTGTATATGATGTGAGGTAGCAGCATTTTTCTAATAATTTTCTTTGATTCTTTGGATATGGTTTTTAACAATTCTTTTAATGTAGTTATATTAGCTGACTTGAAGTCTGTGTTTAGTAAGTCCATAATCTGTGTTTCCCAGGAACTGTTTTTATGGATTGCTTTTTCTCCCTGTGTATTGGCCATAGTTGCCTGGTTCTTTGAGTGTCTTATACTTTTTTGTTGCAAAATGAACATTTTAAGTAATACAGTGTGATAATTTTGGATATTAGATTCCTACCACCTTCAGGGTTTGTTGTTGCTATTTGTTGACATTTGTTTGTTTGTGACTTTCCTGGAATAATTATATAAAGTCTGTGTTCTTTGTTGTGTCTGACTACTGATGTCTCCACTTGGTAAGCCTAGTGGTCAGCTCATGATTGGACAGAGATTTCCTTAAATGCTTTGTGTGGATAAATCTCCCAACCTTTGCTGAGAGGCTGTATGTGCGTGTTGGGGCATATCTTGAATGCTCTCATGGGCAGTTTATAACTTTACCTTAGCTTTAACTTTCTGCTTGTGCAGAGCCTCATGGTCAGTCAGAGGTGAGAGATTAGTATGTTCTTAGGCCTTCCTGGGCATGCACACAACCCTCAATGTGATATGGCCTTCTAGATTCCAGTAACATGTCAGAGCTTTTCAAAGCCCCCTATGGATACTTCATTACCCAGTTTTTCCTTTTAAGTTTTTTTGGTTGTCCTCGTGTTAGTCCTAACTGAAATACCACTTCAGGCAGCTGCTGCATTAAACAATTGCCACATTAATTGACATTAAACATTGTTTATTGTTTTTGACAAATGACAAAGGTCAATTTTCATAGGGTGCCCTCTGCATCAGGTCAAATAAAGACATACCTTGAGAATGGTGCTTTTTAGGGAGCTGTTATGTCAAATAGTGCTATTCTGGGGGCTTAGGGCTTTTTGAGGGGGAGTTCCAAACCCATTCTGCCCTCTCCAGGCTCAAGGGTTTCACAGCTACCATTGCTGTGAAGCTGTTGGTTTTCAAGGCTATTGCAAGGTTGGGAAGAGGATTAGGGCAAGTTAAAATGCTACTAAATTTGCTTTTCTTATCTATTTTCATCTGTTTTTCTTGAATAAACACTTAATGGATTGTTGCATGTCTTTAGTTAATTTCACAGTTCTGGAAGAGTTGATTTTGATGAGTTTTGCCAGTGTTCTTCCTCACTGATTTTATATAGAGAAGCAGGTTTTCAGAGGTCCTAAATAACTGCCGTTTTGGAAGTGCTCTGATGTACTGAATGTTGATCTATTTTCTAATTTGGTGGTTTTGTTACACTAAGACAAGAGTAATACAGAAATTGCCATAAATAAACATGAGATAACAATATACCTAGCTCTCATAACCTTTTTTTTTAATCACTGCTGTAATCTTTTGGAATCTATCAATAGTACAAAGATGTTATGGTTTATTTGCCTGTTTCTGTCCTAAGGAGTTTTCTACCTTAAGAAGCACTTGATGTAGTTGACAACCTAGGACCATGACTATGAGCACAACCTTTGTCTCCTGAAAAACTTAGGTTTAATCTTAGTTTTCTGATAAGTGTATGACTTTAGACATATTGTTAATGTCTCTGACTTTCAATCTTCTTACTTATAAAATAGAAACCATAATATATACCTCATAGGTTTATGTTGAAAATTGAATGACACAATGTATGTAAAGCTCTTTCTTCAATAAATGGTACCTATTATTATTTAAAATTGAAGCTGGTGGTTTAGATTTAATCTCAGTTGAGGAAATTAGCAGGTGGGATGGTTTATTCATTGACAGAAGTTTAACGTCCTCCCACCTCTTTCATTTGGTTACTTTGAAATTTTCCATACTAATTTTTCTTCTGTGATTTTTTTGGGTCTCATTTATATATTTTAGTTCCAAAGCACAAGAGTGTCCTTCCTCTGATAGTGTCTCCATCAATTGCACTTATCTGCTTCCACCTGAGGGCCAGGAAACCCGCCAGAGGTTACTTTTTATCCAGACTGAGCAGTAGGTTGAACAGCAGTAGGCTTAACACTTCAGGTAACATAATAATTTTAGGTGTATAACTGGCTGATAAACACAGATGTTTCACAGAATGTTATCTGTCTTATTAGTTAAGCATATATAACCAGTCCTAGATAGTAATAGCATCCAAATGTCAAAATATTACTTGGCTTTTGTATTTTCCAGTATCAGATTATGTCATTACCTAGTAGTACTAAATTTATCCAATAGACAAAATGAAAAGATACCACTTTTATAATTTTCAGTAGCACTTACACAAATAATGAACAAAGAATTGAATTCAGTAGTAGTCACGCACAAATAACAAAAATTTAAATTAAGTAAATGTATATGTAAACATTTATTTAAATTGTTTTCTCAATAAATAGAATAAAAGACATTTCACATGATCTTACTTTACAGTTTTTTAAATTAATTAATTTTTATTTTTGGCTGCGTTGGGTCTTCGTTCCTGCCCACGGGCTTTCTCTAGTTGCGGTGAGTGGGGGCTACTCTTCATTGTGGTGTGTGGGCTTCTCATTGCGGTGGTTTCTCTTGTTGTGGAGCACGGGCTCTGGGCATGCGGGCTTCAGTAGTTGTGGCTCGTGGGCTCTAGAGCGCAGGCTCAGTAGCTGTGGCACATGGGCTTAGTTGCTTTGAGGCATGTGGGATCTTCTGGGACCAAGGCTCGAACCTGTGTCCCCTGCATTGTCAGGTGGATTCTTAACAACCACACCACCAGGGAAGTCCCACATGATCTTGCTTTTGAGACTCACAATAAATAATTGTCCAGGTATTTTGTTAAGGTATATTTGAGTATGTGAGTACTTGATGAGCCAATATTTATGATAAAATTATAATTTTTGTTACGAGTCCTTAACTTTGAGTTGCTGTGTACAAAGTTTATTAGAAGTAGAATATGTAGAAAATATCAATTGCTTTAGAAAGTGTGTGAATTTTGTCAGTCCAGATGTGTTTGTTCTTCTGAAGGATCAAGGCATCTCCTTATCTAGTCCTGTGCCTCTTGTTGGGTTTTGGTGATGACCATCTGTGCTATTCATATGCGTGACTTGTTCACCTAGTCCATTGACCATTTTCAGAGATTATCAGATGTTCTTTCTTTACTTCCCACCTACATTCAGTTAGAGGTTAAAGGAAATAATTTATTTCTAGCATATTTTATAGATGATTTGAAGAGTTTTGTGAAGTCCAAAATGTTACTTTTTTTTTTCAAGGCTGAATAAAATTAGAGAGTGAACGCAGATTATGTGTAGAAAAAAAGGTAATTGTAATATAGTACTGAATGCAAACATTATAGGTAAGAGTATTCCCATAGTCATCTACATCATTTGTCTGTCCCTTTTTTACAGGTAAAATGGATCTAGAATTATTTGTCAAGTGGAATCTATAATACATTCTTTAGGATCCAAAGAGATTCTGCCCCCAAGTAAAAACTGTAGGAAGGTTACTATTAACGGAGATGATCCAGATGTAGTGATGAGAAGTTCTTCACACATTACTTAAAATTTACTCTGGTCCTGAGGAACAGTCATTACTATTTTTGGTTTTTTTTCTTTTCAGGTGAGGAAATGTTTGCTTAGAAAGGTTAAATATTTTGCCATAGGTCTTACCACTAATAAAGATAGAGCCAAAATACCAACTTATGTCTACCAAATACCTAATTCATGCCATTTTCAATATTCTTTCCTGAGAGTAATATAAATGCTTAGATTAAGGAGGTAAATAAAACATTTTTATGAAATGAAAAATGTTAAAGAGAACATTTATGGGACTTTTTATGTGGGATCTTCCCTGACTGGGGCATGAACCCGTGTCCCCTGCATTGGCAGGCGGACTCTCAACCACTGCGCCACCAGGGAAGCCAGAACTTTTTTTTTAATGTAACTTTTAAGATAGCAGTAGGTGTTTCAAGAATGGCAGCAGCAATATCTTTCCCAGCTGTTGATAGGTAAGGAAATAAAAATCAAGCAATGCTGCTTTCCCTCATTCTTCTTTCCTTGACACCCTACCCTCTTTTAAGAATTTAATTTTTAGTCATAAAACAACACAAAAAAAATCCTAAATATATGTCCTATTTCTTCCATGTGGAATGGCCATATTTCCAAACATAAAGAGCCTGTTGAACATCTGACTTAATAAGAGTTATTATTTTTTTTTGTGGTACACTGATAATTCTTGTTATTTTATATTTTATTTCCTCTGTACACTTAGAGTTGTACTTGGAGTAACTATTCAGTGATCAGGGCACATTTATCATCTTATGTTTAATAATTTCTATGGCCCATCCAAATCCACTCTTCACTCTTCTCTTTTGTTATGTGTCCTGGGAGGCTGACATTTATAGAGTGCATCTATGTGATTTACTACTCTCATCCCTCCTGTTGGGTTTTCCCCATGGTAGTCCCCATCAGCAGATTGGAGAGTGAAAGGAAAATAAGATTGAAGTATTTTTTCTTCCTGATTCCGTAAGGTTTCTTGAATCTACCTACAAAAGACCACTGCTCCAGTAGCTATAGTTAACTCTATTCAGGTTCCAGCAACTTCTTCCTCTCCATTTTTTTTCAGACCTAGGAGTAATAGCAATTGTGGCTTGCTGGTTTCCTTTACGCTTGTCTACTGTTTCATGAATAATCCCTTATTATTCTCTTTGAGTGTGAAATCTGTCCTCCTGGGAGCCCAAGTGACACACAGCTAAATACTGAGCCATATACTAGCCTCTGTAGTCAAGACAGAACAGAGGGTGATTCTTAACTTAGGGGAGAGATACTACTAACAAGCAAAAAACAGACACCAGAAGATATGCAATGAAATAAACAAATACAAATTAATATAACAGAGTGCTTCAATATGAGTGTGGACATGGAAAACAGGAACCGGAGTTAGTAAGGTTTATTGAATCTTTAAAAGTGTAAGTTTGGTAGAGTACTACTAAATATTTTAAAAAATTGCCCTCAGTATAAATTCTAAGATTTTTTGTTTTCAAGGTATACACATGATCTGATGGAATGACAGATTTGGATCATCTTTGATATAAACACACAGTGATTGATTTCAGAATATGATAAATGAGAGCTGTTCTCCCTAAGACATTGAATGGTATAGTACTCATAGAATTTGCCATTTGGGTGCCTTTATAGAATTTGACTTTTGAGTGGTACAGTCCTTTGGAAGTTGACCACTGGGTGATATAGTCTTAGTAGAAATTGACCTTTGAATGGTGCAGTTCTTAGGGAATTTGATCTTGAGTACTACAGTCCTGTCTAATTTGACCTGTAAAGTCATTGGATGAGTGTTCAAAAAGATATGTACTACAATATTCAGCAAAGCCATACCCACATCTGAAAAAGGACTTAATGTTTATAAAGAACTTTTATAGTAATAAGACAAACAATCCAATTTTTTAAATGGACAAAAGTTTTCAATAGACATTTGACCGAATAGGCACATGAAAAGATGCTCAACATCATTAGTTAGTAGGGAAATGCAAGTTACATTGAGATGCCACTATAGACTCATTATAGTGACTAAAATATTGTCAGTAACAGGTGATGATGGGGTTGTGGTACAACTGGAAATCTCATACGTTGCTGTTGGGAATACAAAATGATACAGCCACGTTGGAAAATAGCTTTGGCAGTTTTTTATAAAGATAAACACACATCGTATGATTTAGCAATCTCACTTCTAGGTATTTAACCGAAAGAAATATAAGCAGGTCCACACAAAGGCCCAGCTGTAGTCAAATGTTCATAGAAGCTTTATTCATAATAACTAAAAGCTGAAAACAAGCCTAATGTCCATCAAATGCTGACTGGTTAAATAAATTGTGTTATATTCATACAATGGAATGCTATTTAGCAATAAAAAGGGATGAACTACAAATACATGAGACAACATGGATGAATCCCAAAAGCATTTTGCTAAGTGAATGAAGTCAGAAACAAAAGACTGAATACTGTAGGATTCTATTTATATTACATTCGAGAAAAGGCAAAACTATTGGGATAGAAAACAAAATCAGTGGTTGCCTGGGGATGGGGGTTAGGGGTGTGATTGACCCCAAAGTGGAATAAAGGAACTTTATGGAAATGTTCTGATTCTTGATTGTGGTGGTGTTTACATGACTGTGTACATTTGTCAAAACTCATCAAACTACATTTGAAAGAGTGAGTTTTATTATATATAATTGTATTTCAATAAAGCTGACTTTAAGAAGAAGGAAAGGGACTTCCGTGGTGGCACAGTGGTTAAGAATCCACCTGCCAGTGCTGGGGACATGGGTTCGAGCCCTGGTCCCAGAAGATCCTGCATGCTGTGGAACAGCTAAGCCCGTGCATCACAACTACTGAGCCTGCATGCCACAACTACTGAAGCCTGTGCCCCTAGAGCCTGTGCTGCACAACAAGAGAAGCCACTGCAATGAGAAGCCCGCACACCTGCAACGAAGAGTAGACTCCACTCACCGCAACTAGAGAAAGCCCACGCGCAGCAACGAAGACCCAATGCAGCCAAAAATAAATAAATAAATTAAAGAAAAAAAAAGAAGGGAAAACAGAATTCAGCAAAATCTACTTCTTCACAATAGATGGATATTCAGTTACTCTCTGAAGTAGTTGATAGCATATTTTGATGTTAGGTATATTTCAGTGTAATTCACCTTCTTTGGAATTTCCAGCTCTAAAGGATATAACATTATTTACACTTCTGAATAACATGTTATTAGAAAAGTAGAGTAAGCTAATATAATTTATTTCTTTTGAAAAAAAATCTTACTTATTTGCTCTTGTGCAACAGAAATACTTGTGCATATTATGAATGATGGATAAGGATGAAGTAGCTGAGAAATTCTAAGAGAGGAGGAAAGACTAGAGTCAAGGGTCCTTGAAAATGATAATTTCCAATTAAGGAAAATAGGCAATTCAAAGAGCTACCTCCAACAAAAATCGGTTTTGCATAAATCTAAGCCAATCAGACTGACAGTTCTTTTTGGAGTTACCTTCTGGAAGTAACTCCAAAAGGAACTCCTTAGTTATATCTCAGTAAAACCGGGAATAAAGAGAAAGCTATTGAAATCATACATGTTAATGTCCATTTGTTTTTATATTATACTCACTTCAACAAATAGAAAAACAAGATTTTATAAAATAAATTCTGTAGATTTCTCAGCATTTGACTAGTTTCCAAAGCTTATGCTGAATTTTAGATTTTCCTGTTGGCAATCTCTATACAAAGAGATGTTGTGGTGGTGCTTTTATTTTTTTTCTCAGATGCCTCCAATGCTTTCTAAAGGAACAACAAACATGCTTTTATGTTTGTGTATTATTGGGAGAATTACAAATATATATTTTGCTGCAATCATGCCCTCACTTAAACCAGTTCAAAGTGTATCTTACAGTCTATGATAGTTATAAGCAGTCCTGAGAAGGGCTTGCAACTATTATCTACTGAGTCTAGTTCTGTACCTAGACCAAACATCTCTGTAAAAAGTAATTTTTCCAGCTTTTGTTTTGGTGATTTCCACCAAACCAGAAACAGCTATTAATCAGTCAGTTTTTTTTTCTACATTATCTGGCACTATCAATTAAATTACATAAAGAAAAACTGAATTTCATATCTCTGAGAAGTGGGTGTATTAAATGCTATAAACTTTTTGGATGATTCATTTAAATTAAAATGATTGAAAGTCTGTTGACAGAATCCAAAAGGAACTTGGCAGTGAGTTCATAGCATAAGACATATATTTTATCTTCTATCAAAGAGTTTTTAATTTAACAGGGAAAGTAAGACATATTAAATATAACATAAGACAGAAAATAAATTCAGTGAAAGAGTCATATACAAATTTCTTATTCAGATCAGAAAGAAGCATAACTTATCAGGGTCAAAGATCATAGAAGGCTTTCTAGAAGGGGTGGCATTTGGACTGTGCCTAGTAGATGATAATGGCAGCACAGGGAAAGGCATCCAAGTTAGGGAAAATAGACTGGCCAAAGACATAGATAGGAATATTTTGGATGTGTATGGAGACCTGGGAGTGGTACAATTTGGCTTAAAGCAGAGTAATAAAATGGAAAAACAAAATGGGACAGGATGTGTTGAGATCCTGGATGCATAACAGGTTAAGGAATTTGGATTTTATTCCATAGACATTTGAGAAATCAGTTGGCCCTAATGCAGCCATTGGAGTATTCAGTGTTCTGCAGAGAATTCCAGTTGTCTTGTGAGAGATGTTAAGAAGTCATTTAGCAGAATTTTTTTTTTGTTTTTTTTCTCTTTCTCTTCCCTCTGATATGCTGTTTAACGTGTCAAAAAGTAAACTCTCCAAGACTTCCAAGTTACATCTGATGGCAACTCAAATCAAATCAACAGTTATTTACTGAACTTCCATTATATGCAAGTCACTTTATGCCAATTGTGAGGCACTGCTTCTCAGACTTTTCTACCCCAAATCCTAAATGCAGAGTGTAAAACCTCTTAACCCTCAGGGTTCTAGCCAAAACAAGCCACCAGCACATTTCTTTAAGTGTTTTTTTTCTTTTAATTGTGATTTTTGCGTTGGACTATAAACAATGTAAACACATTTTAAGATTCTTTTTATTATTAAAGGTAATGAATGCTTAACTGGTCCCCCCAAAAGTCTGAGTAAAATTGACAAGAAAGTTGAACAATATTCATGCCATGGCTGTGTGTACCTACTGTAGACTACCTGTCTTTTCTGGGTTCATGTTACCCATTTTGGGGCATCTCAGATAAATGTCTGTTCCTTTAAGAACTTTGCAAATACATCAAGGAGATGAAAAAAAAAGGATTTTGAAGAAAGCAATATTATTTTATGCTTTAAATCCAATATGGTTATTTAACTCTTATTAAAATTTCAATTCAGCCATTGAAGATACATCATTAGGCAGTGATTCAGTAAAAACTAGCCAGATAGAAAATAAACACATAGGAGTCTAGAAGAGAGAAAGACAATATGACTTTAGGTGATCTCGCAGAGCTAATGTAGCGTTATACTTTCCATTTTAAAAGAAAATTGATTTTATTAATGTTCTTGAAAAAATGTCTTGAAAAGTAAAATACTGTCTTAAAAGGGTTTAAATTTGTCATTAGATTAAAAAAATATGTTAATCAGATTAGTGAAAAAAATTTAGTTTGTAAATACAAACATAAAAGCATTTTTGCCACATTTTTTTCCTAATGGATCTTTGATTTTTACCCTTCCTATCATCCATTTCTTCCTTTACAGTTTCTTAAAATTCATGTAGTATTCTTTTTTTTTTTTTTACATCTTTCTTGGACTATAATTGTTTTACAATGGTGTGCTAGTTTCCGCTTTATAACAAAGTGAATCAGTTATACATATACATACGTTCCCATATCTCTTCCCTCTTGCGTCTCCCTCCCTCCCATCCTCCCTATCCCACCCCTCTAGGTGATCACAAACCACCTAGCTGATCTCCCTGTGCTATGCGGCTACTTCCCACAAGCTATCTATTTTACATTTGGTAGTGTATATATGTCCATGCAACTCTCTCACTTTGTCACAGCTTACCCTTCCCCCTCCCCATATCTTCAAGTCCATTCTCTAGTAGGTCTGTGTCTGTTTTCTTTTTTTTTTTTTGGTACATGGGCTTCTCACTGTTGTGGCCTCTCCCATTGTGGAGCACAGGCTCTGGACATGCAGGCCCAGCGGCCATGGCTCACGGGCCCAGCCACTCCGCGGCACGTGGGATCCTCCCGGACCGGGACACGAACCTGTGTCCCATGCATCGGCAGACGGACCATCAAAAACTGCGCCACCAGGGAAGCCCAGGTCTGTGTCTTTATTCCTGTCTTACCCCTAGGTTCTTCATGACATTTTTGTTTTCTTAAATTCCATATGTGTTAGCATACGGTATTTGTCTTCCTCTTTCTGACTTACTTCATTCTGTAAGACAGTCTCTGGGTCCATCCACCTCATTACAAATAGCTCAGTTTTGTTTCTTTTTATGGCTGCATAATATTCCATTGTATATATGTGCCACATCTTCTTTATCCATTCATCCGATGATGGACACTTAGGTTGTTTCCATCTCTGGGCTATTGTAAATAGAGCTGCAATGAACATTTTGGTACATGACTCTTTTTGAATTATGGTTTTCTCAGGGTATATATGCCCAGTAGTGGGGTTGCTGTGTCATATGATAGTTCTATTTGTAGTTTTTTAAGGAACCTCCATACTGTTCTCCATAGTGGCTGTACCAACTCATATTGCCACCAGCAGTGCAAGAGTGTTACCTTTTCTCCACACCGTCTCCAGCATTTATTGTTTGTAGATTTTTCTTTTTTTCTTTTTTTTTTTGGCGGTACGTGGGCCTCTCACTGTTGTGGCCTCTCCCGTTGCGTAGCACAGGCTCCGGATGCGCAGGCTCAGTGGCCATGGCTAATGTGCCCAGCCGCTCCGCGGCATGTGGGATCTTCCCGGACTGGGGCATGAACCCGTGTCCCCTGCATCAGCAGGTGGACTCTCAACCACTGCACCACCAGGGAAGCCCTGTTTCTAGATTTTTTGATTTTGGTCATTCTGACTGGTGTGAGATGATATCTCATTGTAGTTTTGATTTTCATTTCTCTAATGATTAATGATGTTGAGCATTCTTTCATGTGTTTGTTGGCAGTCTGTATATCTTATTTGGAGAAATGTCTATTTAGGTCTTCTGCCCAGTTTTGGATTCGGTTGTCTGGTTTTTTTGTTATTGAGCTGCATGAGCTGCTTGTAAATTTTGGAGGTTAATCCTTTATCAGTTTCTTCATTTGCAAATATTTTCTCCCATTCTGAGGGTTGTCTTTTGGTCTTCTTTATGGTTTCCTTTGCTGTGCAAAAGCTTTGAGGTTTCATTTGGTCCCTTTTGTTTATTTTTGTTTTTATTTCCATTTCTCTGGGAGGTGGGTCAAAAAGGATCATGCTGTGATTTATGTCATAGAGTGTTCTGCCTATGTTTTCCTCTAAGAGTTTGATAGTTTCTGGCCTTACATTTAGGTCTTTAATCCATTTTGAGCTTATTTTTGTGTATGGTGTTAGGGAGTGATCTAATCTCATACTTTTACATGTAGCTGTCCAGTTTTCCCAGCACCACTTATTGAAGAGGCTGTCCTTTCTCCACTGTACATTCCTGCCTCCTTTATCAAAGATAAGGTGACCATATGTGCGTGGGTTAATCTCTGGGCTTTCTATCCTTTTCCATTGATCTATATTTCTGTTTTTGTGCCAGTACCATACTCTCTTGATTACTGTAGCTTTGTAGTATAGTCTGAAGTCAGGCAGCCTGATTCCTCCAGCTCCGTTTTTCGTTCTCAAGATTGCTTTGGCTATTCGGGGTCTTTTGTGTTTCCATACAAATTGTGAAATTTTTTGTTCTAGTTCTGTGAAAAATGCCAGTGGTAGTTTGATAGGGATTTCATTGAATCTGTAGATTGCTTTGGGTAGTAGAGTCATTTTCACAACGTTGATTCTTCCAGTCCAAGAACATGGTATGTCTCTCCATCTATTTGTATCATCTCTAATTTCTTTCATCAGTCTCTTAATAATTTTTGCATACAGGTAATTGTATCCTTAGGTAGGTTTATTCCTAGATATTTTATTCTTTTTGTTGCAATGGTAAATGGGAATGTTTTCTTGATTTCACTTTCAGATTTTTCATCATTAGTGTATAGGAATGCCAGAGATTTCTGTGCATTAATTTTTTATCCTGTTACTTTACCAAATTCATTGATTAGGTCTAGTAGTTTTATGGTAGCATCTTTAGGATTCTCTATGTATAGTGTCATGTCATCTGCAAACAGTGACAGCTTTACTTCTTCTTTTCTAATTTGGATTCCTTTTATTTCCTTTTCTTCTCTGATTGCTGTGGCTAAAAGTTCCAAAACTATGTTGAATAAGAGTGGTGAGAGTGGGCAACGTTGTCTTGTTCCTGATCTTACTGAAAATGCTTTCAGTTTGTCACCATTGAGGACGATGTTGGCTGTGGGTTTGTCATATATGGCCTTTGTTATGTTGAGGAAATTTCCCTCTATGCCTACTTTCTGGAGGGTTTTTATAAATGGGTGTTGAATTTTGTCGAAAGCTTTCTCTGCATCTATTGAGATGATCATATGGTTTTTCTCCTTCAATTTGTTAATATGGTGTATCACGTTGATTGATTTGCTTATATTGAAGAATCCTTGCATTCCTGGAATAAACCCCACTTGATCATGGTGTATGATCCTTTTAATGTGCTGTTGGATTCTGTTTGCTAGTATGTTGTTGAGGATTTTTGTATCTATGTTCATCAGTGATATTGGCTTGTAGTTTTCTTTCTTTGTGACATCCTTGTCTGGTTTTGGTATCAGGGTGATGGTGGCCTCGAGAATGAGTTTGGGAGTGTTCTTCCCTCTGCTATATTTTGGAAGAGTTTGAGAAGGATAGGTGTTAGCTCTTCTCTAAATGTTTGATAGAATTCGCTTGTGAAGCCATCTGGTCCTGGGCTTTTGTTTGTTGGAAGATTTTTTTTTTTTTTTTTTGGTACATGGGCCTCTCACTGCCATGGCCTATCCCTTTGTGGGGCACAGGCTTCGGGCGCACAGCCTCAGCGGCCGTGGCTCACGGGCCGAGCCGCTCCACGGCATGTGGGATCCTCCTGGACCGGGGCATGGACCTGCGTCCCCTGCATCGGCAGGCAGACTCTCAACGACTGCGCCACCAGGGAAGCCCTGTTGGAAGGTTTTTAATCACAGTTTCAATTTCAGTGCTTGTGATTGGTCTGTTCATATTTTCTGTTTCTTCCTGATTCAGTCCTGGTAGGTTGTGCTTTTCTAAGAATTTGTCCATTTCTTCCAGGTTATCCATTTTATTGTCATAGAGTTGCTTGTAGTAATGTCTCATGATCTTTTGTATTTCTGCAGTGTCAGTTGTTACTTCTTTTTCATTTTTAATTCTATTGATTTGAGTCTTCTCCCTTTTTTTCTTGATGAGTCTGGCTAATGGTTTATCAATTTTGTTTATCTTCTCAAAGAACCAGCTTTTAGTTTTATTGATCTTTGCTATCGTTTCCTTTATTTCTTTTTCATTTATTTCTGATCTGATCTTTATTTCTTTCCTTCTGCTAACTTTGGGTTTTTTCTGTTCTTCTTTCTCTAATTGCTTTAGGTGCAAGGTTAGGTTGTTTATTCAAGATGTTTCCTGTTTTTCTTTCTTTTTTTTATTTTTGTGGTACGCGGGCCTCACACTGCTGTGGCCTCTCCCGTTGTGCAGCACAGGCTCTGGACGCGCAGGCTCAGTGGCCATGGCTTACGGGTCCAGCTGCTCCGTGGCATGTGGGACCCTCCCGGACCCGGGCACGAACCCATGTCCCCTGCACCGGCAGGCGGACTCCCAACCACTGCGCCACCAGGGAAGCCCATCCTGTTTCTTAAGGTAGGATTGTATTGCTATAAACTTCCCTCTTAGAACTGCTTTTGCTGTATCCCATAGGTTTTGGGTTGTCGTGTCTCCATTGTCATTTGTTTCTAGGTATTTTTTGATTTCCTCTTTGATTTTTTCAGTGATCACTTCGTTATTACGTAGTATATTGTTTAGCCTCCACGTGTGTGTATTTTTTACAGATCTTTTCCTGTAATTGATATCTAGTCTCATAGCGTTGTGGTCGGAAAAGATACTTGATAGAATTTCAACTTTCTTCAATTTACCAAGGCTTGATTTGTGACTCAAGATATGATCTATCCTGGAGAATGTTCCATGAGCACTTGAGAAAAATGTGTATTATGTTGTTTTTGGATGGAATGTCCTATAAATATCAATTAAGTCCATCTTGTTTAATGTATCATTTAAAGCTTGTGTTTCCTTATTTATTTTCATTTTGGATGATCTGTCCATGGGTGAAAGTGGGGTGTTAAAGTCCCCTACTATGAATGTGTTACTCTCGATTTCCCCTTTTATGGCTGTTAGTATTTGCTTTATGTATTGAGGTGCTCGTATGTTGGGTGCATAAATATTTACAATTGTTATATCTTCTTCTTGGATCGATCCCTTGATCATTATGTAGTGTCCTTCTTTGTCTCTTCTAATAGTCTTTATTTTAAAGTCTATTTTGTCTCATATGAGAATTGCTACTCCAGCTTTCTTTTGGTTTCCATTTACATGGAATATCTTTTTCCATCCCCTTACTTTCAATCTGTATGTGTCTCTAGGTCTGAAGTGGGTCTCTTGTAGACAGCATATATATGGGTCTTGTTTTTGTATCCATTCAGCCATTCTCTGTCTTTTGGTGGGAGCATTTAATCCATTTTCATTTAAGGCAGTTATCGATATGTATGTTCCTATTCCCATTTTCTTAATTGTTTTGGGTTTGTTATTGTAGGTCTTTTCCTTCTCTTGCGTTTCTTGCCTAGAGAAGGTCTTTTAGCATTTGTTGTAAAGCTGGTTTGGTGGTGCTGAATTCTCTCAGCTTTTGCTTGTCTGTAAAGGTTTTAATTTCTCCATCAAATCTGACTGAGATCCTTGCTGGGTAGAGTAATCTTGGTTGTAGGTTTTTCTCCTTCTTCACTTTAAATATGTCCTGCCAGTCCCTTCTGGCTTGCAGAGTTTCTGCTGAAAGATCAGCTGTTAACCTTATGGGGATTCCCTTGTGTGTTATTTGTTGTTTTTCCCTTGCTACTCTTAATATGTTTTCTTTGTATTTAATTTTTGACAGTTTGATTAATATGTGTCTTGGCGTGTTTCTCCTTGGATTTATCCTGTATGGGAGTCTCTGTGCTTCCTGGACTTGATTAACTATTTCCTTTCCCATGTTAGGGAAGTTTTCAGCTATAATCTCTTCAAATATTTTCTCAGTCCCTTTCTTTTTCTCTTCTTCTTCTGGAACCCCTATAATTCGAATGTTGGTGTGTTTAATGTTGTCCCAGAGGTCTCTGAGACTGTCCTCCGTTCTTTTCATTCTTTTTTCTTTATTCTGCTCTGCAGTAGTTATTTCCACTATTTTATCTTCCAGGTCACTTACCTTTCTTCTGCCTCAGTTATTCTGCTATTGATCCCATCTAGAGTGTTTTTAATTTCATTTATTGTGTTGTTCATCGTTGTTTATTTCATCTTTAGTTCTTCTAGGTCCTTGTTAAATGTTTCTTGCATTTTCTCTATTCTATTTCCAAGATTTTGGATCATCATTAATATCATTATTCTGAATTCTTTTTCAGGTAGACTGCCCATTTTCTCTTCATTTGTTAGGTCTGGTGGGTTTTTATCTTGCTCCTTCATCTGCTGTGTGTTTTTCTGTCTTCTCATTTTGCTTATCTTACTGTGTTTGGGGTCTCCTTTTTGCAGGCTGCAGGTTCGTAGTTCCCGTTGTTTTTGGTGTCTGTCCCCAGTGGCTAAAGTTGTTTCAGTGGGTTGTGTAGGCTTCCTGATGGACGGGAGTAGTGCCTGTGTTCTGGTGGATGAGGCTGGATCTTGTCTCTCTGGTGGGCAGGTTCACATCTGGTGGTGTGTTTTGGGGTGTCTGTGGACTTATTATGATTTTTGGCAGCCTCTCTGCTAATGGGTGGGGTTGTGTTCCTGTCTAGCTGGTTGTTTGGCATAGGGTGTCCAGCACTGTATCTTGCTGGTCGTTGAATGAAGCTGGGTGCTGGTGTTGAGATGGAGATCTCTGGGAGGTTTTCGCTGTTTGATATTATGTGGAGCTGGGAGTTCTCTTGTGGACCAGTGTCCTGAAGTTGGCTCTCTCACCTCAGAGGCACAGCACTGACTCCTGGCTGCAGCACCAAGAGCGTTTCATCGACACAGCTCAGAATAAAAGGGAGCAAAAGTAGAGAGAAAGAAAGAGAGAAAGAGAGAAAGAGATAAAGGGAGAAAGGGAGGAAGGGAGGAAGAAAAGAAAGAAAGAAAGAGGAAAGAGGATAAAATAAAGTAAGATAAAATAAAGTTATTAAAATAATAATTATTAAGAAAAAAAATTTTTTGAAAAGAAAAAAAAAACGGACGGATAGAGCCCTAGGACAAATGGTGACAGCAAAGCTATACAGACAAAATCTCGCACAGAAGCATACACCTACACACTCACAAAAAGAGGAAACGGGGAAAAAATAATAAATCTTGCTCTCAAAGTCCACCTCCTCAGTTTGGGATGATTCGTTGTCTCTTCAGGTATTCCACAGATGCAGGGTACATCAAGTTGATTGTGGAGCTTTAATCCGCTGCTCCTGAGGCTGCTGGGAGAGATTTCCCTTTCTCTTCTTTGTTGCATAGCTCCCGGGGCTCAGCTTTGGATTTGGCCCTGCCTCTGCGTGTAGGTTGCTGGAGGGCGTCTTCTCTTCGCTTAGACAGGACTGGGTTAAAGGAGCAGCTGCTTTGGGGGCTCTGGCTCACTGAGGCAGGGGGGAGGGAGCGGTGCAGATGCTCTGCGAGCCGCGGCTGCAGAGGCCGGCGGGACGTTGCACCAGCCTGAGGCGCAACGTGCCTTCTCTCGGGGAAGTTGTCCATGGCTCCCGGGACCCTGGCAGGCTCCTCCAAAGGGAGGTGTGCATAGTGACCTGTGCTCGCACACAGGCTTCTTGGTGGCGGCAGCAGCAGCCTTAGCGTCTCATGCCCATCTCTGGGGACCGCGCTGTTAGCCGCGGCTCGCGCCCTTCTCTGGAGCTCCTTTAAGCAACGCTCTTAATCCCCTCTCCTCACGCACCAGGAAACAAAGAGGGATGAAAAAGTCTCTTGCCTCTTCGGCAGGTCCAGACTTTTCCCCGGACTCCCTCCTGGCTAGCCGTGGTGCACTAACCCCCTGTAGGCTGTGTTCACGCTGCCAACCCCAGTCCTCTCCCTGCGCTCGGACTGAAGCCCGAGCCTCAGCTCCCAGCCCCGCCCGCCCCAGCGGGTGAGCAGACAAGCTTCTTGAGCTCGTGAGTGCAGGTCAGCACCGATCCTCTGTGCGGGAATCTCTCCGCTTTGCCCTCTGCCCCCTTGTTGCTGTGCTCTCCTCCGCCACCCGCCGTCTCCGCCTGCGAAGGGGCTCCTAGTGTGTGGAAACTTTTCCTCCTTCGCAGCTCCCTCCCACTGGTGCAGGTCCCGTCCCTATTCTTTTGTCTCTGTTTTTTCTTTTTTTCTTTTGCCCTACCCAGGTACATGGGGAGTTTCTTGCCTTTTGGGAGGTCTGAGGTCTTGTACCAGCGTTCAGTAGGTGTTCTGTAGGAGTTGTTCCTCGTGTAGGTGTATTTCTGGTGTATCTGTGGGGAGGAAGGTGATATCCGCGTCTTACTCTTTGCCATCTTCCCGATTCTCCCATGTAGTATTCTTTTTAATGTTTATGACAAATGGAACTTGTACCTGACTTTTATTTTAGTTACGACAATTTATTCCACTGATTCCCAAACTTATATTTAAAGAGATAAACCTTTTTCTGTCAGTATAAATTATGATATAAATCTCATAATCTATATACATCTCCCAGAATATTCCAAATATTTCAGAAGGGTATGCAATAAAATATTAACAGTTGTTATCTTTGTGTATATGTATCTTTATAAATATTTATGTGTTATATATATAAAAATATATATGTCTTATGTATGTATCAGTATGTCTTTTCTGATATTTCAATGAGCAAAATAATTTTAATAGTAGAAAAGATAAAAGTACTTAAAATAGTCCTTAAAATAATATTCTGCTAGACTTTGATATTAACATCTTTGCTTATAGGAATTTTGATTTTGTTTACTCTTGACTTTGAAGTGGTGATTCTAGATTGAACCTCTTTTTCTTGTATTTCCTGCTTTTGACCCCCTTCTCACATGTGAAGATATACATTGTTTGGTAGTTTAGGTTATGGGAGGTTAGAACTATCAAAGGTGATAGTAAAACCACTAGAGCTCTATTCGAAAGGGGTTTCATGCTAGTGCCTTCCCTTAGTTTTGTTCATATTTGCAGGAGTGTGGTTGCTCCAGGACACATATATGGGGAAATGCAAGCTGTAATGCTAGGGCTAATGTATGCTACCACATTAGGACAAATGTATGCTATCAATGGAGAGAGTTCTGGTGTTCATGGCAAGTTTCTTTTGCCAAACACTTGAACTCTTGCTTTATGTCCATTCATAAGAGTTGATAGTCTAGTTTAGGTAACCTAACACTTACAAATCTGTTTTATTTCTCTGAATGTTTTCTTCCTCTTTATTCTCCTATCTTTTAAGACTCAATCCTGTGCCTCTGGAATCCTAATATAATTCCTTCTGTACTTTGTTAATTTACATTTTGTTTTGCGGTGATGTATCCACTTGAATGTCATTCTGGGTGGAGGAAGAGCAATCAAAAGCAGTCATAAAATTATATGTCTTCCATCCTTTCCAGAAGGAAAGGGACTCTGGAATTCTCATAGAGGATCAATGTTGATTTTTTGGCATTTTCATCACCCAGGAATGTATAGTCTACCTTGACTGCCTGTGAGTTACAAAAGTAAAATCGATTTCTTTCTGTTATTTCCTACATATAAAATTTTATTGAATATGCTCTCTCCAATTATCAATCTCTCTACTGTCAACCCAACTCAGTTAAAATAATATAAAATTTCGCACCCTATCTACCCCTAAATATCAACCTGGAGGTAAAAGAAAATAGAGAAATCACAATGTAGTGAGAAGAGTATAGTGTTTAGAATCAGGCACATCTGAGTTTGAGTTCCCTATCTGCTTTTTCACTGTGTGACTAAAGTCAAATCATATGACCTGTCTATATCAGCTACAATTAGAATTGATATACTATTGTAGAGTAGCTGATATATGGTAGCCGTTTTATGGATGTGAAGGTATTTTGAAATTTAAAAGTGCTATATAAATGATTAGGGTTTTCCTTTTTCTGAAAAATTTTCATGTTAATCCTCCTCAGATGCATATGGCTTTAAAAATGCCCTAACTTCACCTAGATCCATAATCCTCTTTCCCTTTAGTTTATTTTGGGACTGTAGTTACTGGTTTCTTCTCTTCCTGTCTTTCTGTCTTTGCTCAGGTGGAACTTCTTGTCTGAATGACTGACTGAACATTTAGTATATGCTTTCAAGCACTGATGTATATATTTTAAGTTTATATCTCGTCTCCCCAAAGAGCACTTAGCACAGTGCTTTGCCTGTCATGCCTTCCTCCTTAGTACATGTGACCTGGGGATTTAATGGAAAGTATGTGGCATATAGGCTTTGGCTCACATACACTGGCTTTTGGTGAAAGGAATCTGGAATGAGCTTTACAGTTAGGTCTGGTTTGAGTTCTGGCTCTGTCTCTGACCATCTCTAGATATTTGCTTAATATCTCAAATTTGTTTTTGTTCTTTTTTTTTAACTTTAGAGGACCCAAATCAGACTATGATTGGGAGAATTGTTAAAGATCTGCCTTGGGACAGAACATTTTTTTTAAGATATGTTAATTTGGATTGCTCGCTCTAGCCTCCTACCCAGATGACCGTTTCACGGCATGTGGGATCCTCCTGGACTGGGGCCCGAACCTGTGTCCCCTGCATCGACAGGTGGACTCTCAACCACTGTGCCACCAGGGAAGCCCAAGAAGTTCTTTCTTTTTATATTATATTTTAATTATCTTCCATGGTATCACAACCCTTGTCACTTGCCTCATTTTTTTCTACCCACTCAAATGTCAGAGGCTCATATAATTTTAAAATAGAGATGTTTCTGCTTTTTATTTTTGTGCTTGGTTGTTTGGGGGCAAGTGGGTGGGAATACTGACTCCTAAATTGTCACATTCCAAAGGAAGTCTTAGTAAATGTATAAAAATTATAAAATAAAACAAATGCTTTAATCTGCCTATAGTAGCCACTATTGTTTGCCTACCCTTACTTTCATCTCACCCTTTCTGATAGGAATACCCCCAAATTTTCATGTAGCTGCCCTTCTACTATGGTGTCTAAGTGCTTCAGAGAAAGGTGACCATACCCTGACTCCAAGGAGTAAGTCCTGGTTGGTCTAAGGCTCATCAATCTTACCCTTTTTTCACAGCCATGGTTCAGGAATATGGGCCTAAGCCAGGTGGCCTAAGTCAGTATCTTATTCAGGAAGGCCCAGGCCGATGGAACTCAATTTGAGTCAATGAAATGCAAGAAGACAAGGTTGTTTGGGGCTTCGGGGAACGAAGCTTTCTGACCCGGAGGAGATCAGATGAGATCTTCTCTCTTCCTTTGGATTTCAGGATGTGTGGATGTGAAACTGGGAATTGCCACAGCCACTTTTCTGGCATGAAGGAAGATATGCTGAACGTGAAACCAATGCAGAGAAAAGACGAGTGAAGGGGATCCCAAAGAAATAGAACTTAAATACTAGATCAAGCGTTTCCTGAGGACCAGGACCTCTTGACTTGCACTTAGGAGAGTCCAAACCTTATTGTTTAAGTTGATCTAAGTAAGGTTTTATGTTACCTTAAAGATGTGAAAGCATCCTTAAGTGATATACCATTTTAAAATTAATGTTTTCCCTAGGGATGAAAATGTGATCTAGGCCAGTACCATCCAATAGAACTTTGTGTGATGATGGAAATGTTCTGTATAAGTGCTGCCCAGTAAGGTAGCCACTATCCATATGTGGCTATTGAGCAATTGAAATGTGGCTAGTACAACTCAGGAACTGAATTTTAAACTTTATTTAGTTTTAATTAATTTGAATTTAAATAGCCTCATGTGACTAGTGGCTACCATATGAGGTAGCACAGATCTAGATCAGTTAACCTTCAGATGGTTCAGAACACTCTTCAGCATCCCTCTGAAGCTTCTGTATCCAAGTGATCACTAATAACTTTTGAATTCTATTTAGAATTTATCATATAATTCTAAAACAAGACAGAGCTCATATTTGATTAAACTAAAATGTGTGTGTGTGTCTATGTGTGTATTAAATGTTTTTTATTTGCTCAGATTTGTATTTCACGTAATGGGTGCTGTAAGAAGAATAAACATGTGCCTATTCCTTGCCAAATAGCTTAAGACAAACAACCTTGAACACATAAAAACAACCTTGAACAATACAGAACAATGTGTGATTATGTATCTATATCTTTAAATTGCTAAAAGACTTGGAAGGAGAAAGATTGGGAAGGCTTCTTTGCGTAACTCTAACCAGTATGGCTTCCTAAAGAGGGTAATAGTGACACGTGTAGTGACGGCTTTCTGCTAAGGGAACACTATTTATTGCAAGGCATTTATCATCTTTTTGACTCACTATAGGCCTCAAGTAACATTATTAAAATTTTACTGCCTTCAGCCAGGAGAGAAACAGATTAACAGATAAATGCCTTTTCTGAATTAAATATCTTTGTTGTACAAGTACTAAGTACAGCTTTTGATGATGAGTCTTATGCATTTTGATTTACTCTGTTCTGGATGGCTCTCTTTTCCCTCTTTCTCCTTCTCTTTTTCTCTCCTAGGTGTACTTTCTATAGACATATGTGCAAAGCATTGTGTCTTTTTCCATTAATAAAATTTCCTAACTTGGATATGGTAGTCATAGCATGGAGGGAACACATTCTTGGTTGAATTTTTCATTCTTTAAGTCTCTGCCAATTACTGTCAAAAGCAGTGGTGACTTTTTGTAAGGTGAATGCTTGTTCATTAGAAAGTGGCCTGAAACAATGAATTCCCTTCACATAAACCACTGAACTATCATGAGATGGTAACGACTTTCTGTCACTCCCAACCTAGGTCTAATCCAAACTTCTGACCCAGAGGTGTAAAGACTTTGTAGCTCATTAGTGATTCCCCTGGAGCCATCAAGTGCCAGGTCTCTAGTCACATGGAGCCTAAAGTGAAGAAGTATTGTGCATCTTTTAGCAATAGTTGTATTTTAATGGCAAACATGATAGGATTTACTAAGCTAAAATACTTAAAATGTAAAAAATTAAACATTCTCAGTATTTTCCATATGAGACTAAGGTGATCATGTTAATACGTTTCAAAATACTTTATCGTAATTGCATTATGTTACTGAAGCTGTTTCATGGAATCCCAGTGAGGATAATAGTCCGATTCAGTTGGGCAGAAGTGGATTTTTTCATTTATTCTAGTATATAAAATTTCATTTCATAAGCTGGGAACTAGATTGAGGGGAAAGGGATGGTTCTTTTTTTTTTTTTTTAAAGGGATGGTTCTTAATGCTGGACTAAAGATAGTTTTTATTATGTGATCCGGACAACTGAGTTTTCTTTACTGTTTTCTGAATTCCTTAAAAAAATCATATTTTGAATTTAAATGAGAAATGAAGAACAGACTTTTAAACCCAGTTTTCCTGTTACTAAATTAGCAAAAGTTGGTGGTCTAGAAATGCTCTTTGAGCTAAGAAGCCTGATCAGGTTTTTTCAGGCCACTGTAAAGTTTGGATTTCAGGTTATGATGTAATGTCATAATCTGAAAATAATTAATGAAAATAATTAGTTTTATTTTTATTTCTCTTAATGTTTAAGCTTGAAACAAAACTATATAAAACAATAGGTAGTTTATCCAGACTGACTATAATATCATTTTCATTTCTGGGGTCTATCAAACCAAAGCATTGTCAATTTCATGCTTCCAAATATATCCATTATTTATGATCCTGTATACTCTGAAATATATATTTCTTTCTGAAACAATTTGCTTTAATTTAAGAGAAAGCAGACCAATTGAACTCTTAACTAAATACAACGATACATTTAACCCAAACAATGTATGATATGTATAACTGAAGCATTAATCATCTTTTATGAAGTTAAGGATCTATTAGTGATTCTATTACAATACCCCATTTTAAGTTTTTATTTTTTGAAAATATTTCATCAGAAAAATAAGCTTGATGGCAAAATGTGATTGAATAATTTTTATCTTCTTAGTTTATTTTTACTTGAAAATTAGTTACTTTAGGCTCTAATTATTCACATGTTTACAATTATTCAATTTTAATTGAATTAAATGACAGAAAGAATATGCTCAACTTAATATTTTATAAATTTATGTTTAATAGTCAAGAAATAGCTCATGTTGACATTGCTATTCTTGCTGCAATTTAAAAGTCCTATTAACTTCTGAAGACAAATCTTTTCGAAAGTGGCAGACATATTAACGATGATCTTCAGTTATCACATCTCCATCATAGCTTTGTAAGTTGATATTCTCTTTGTTAAACTGACCAAAGTCAATATGTACTCCATTTATAGCTGGATGAACCTGACAGTTTGTATCTTCTCTCTGAAGGTTGTCTGCCTTGTTGGGTAGCCTGTACAGACAAGCTGCCAGATCTTCATTAATACCTGGGTTCCTTTTTTATTGTTAAGAGAAAGTGGTGTTTGTCTGGTAGATCATCCAAAGAGCTGTGTACTGTTATGTCTAGGGTAATTTTTTTATTTTGAGTTATATTTCTTCTTCTCTAAAATTCTAAAAATTTAGCCAATAGCCAATTTTTTTTTTTTTTTTTGGTACGCGGGCCTCTCACTGTTGCGGCCTCTCCCGTTGCGGAGCACAGGCTCCGGACGCGCAGGCTCAGCGGCCATGGCTCACGGGCCCAGCCGCTCCGCGGCATGTGGGATCTTCCCGGACCGGGGCATGAACCCGTGTCCCCTGCATCGGCAGGCGGTCTCTCAACCACTGTGCCACCAGGGAAGCCCACCAAGTATCTTTACTTTGTAGTTTGTTGTACCATTTCTTACTTAGTCTTAATCCCTAAAACAGTGCACTGTACTTATTTTACACAGTTAATTTCAAAAGCATTTTTAGGTATGTTTATCCTTATGATAATACTTGAAGTTAAATAAAAAAGATGATATTTTTATCATCATTTAACCAATAAAACATTTGAAATGCTGTACTAAGAAATTAATGATTTGCTGTTAATTAATCCAATCCTCCTTCTAAGTCTTTTAGCACTTACAGATGTGTAGATATACAATCCTATATTGTTCTGTATTGTTCAGGGTTGTATTTGCATGTGTTTGTCTCAAGCTGTTTGATAAGGAATAGGCACCTGCTTATTCTTCTTATAGCCCCCATTATGTGAAATACAAATCTGAGCAAATAGAAAACTTTCAACACCCCCTCACCACGCATATACCCATACACCATTGACATTTTAGAATGGTTAAATCTGAACTTTGGTTTTTTGAAAGAATTATTTAATACAATTCAAAATGGAATTCAGAATAGTTATTATTAGCCATTTGGAGACAGAAGCTTTAGAGGGATGTTGCAAAGTGGTCTCAACCATCTGAAGGCTGATTGATCTAAATCTGTTCTATCTCATATGGTAGCCACTAGCCACATGAGGCTATTTAAATTCAAATTAATTAAAACTAATCAAAGTTAAAAATTCAGTTCCTGAGTTGCACTAGCCATATTTCAATTGTTTAATAGCCTCATGTGGATGGTGGCTACCTGTCATTATTGGGCAGCACTTATACAGACAGAACATTTCCATTATCGTGCAAAGTTCTATTGGATAGGACTGGTTTAGACCACATTTTAATCTCTAAGTTTAATATTTTAATATTAAAATATAGTATTATTTTTCTATAATAATAAAAATCAAAAGAAATAATTGGGAAATAGTAGTGAACCCTAAGGAAAAAAATCAAAGGAATTAAAGTTTTGATTGATAGCTGTTTTTCTTTGCAAAGAAGATGATAATAGCTTGGTGTTGTTTCTTATACCTTGAATTCTAGTTTATAGGAAGAGGCATAAATATCAGTTATGGGGTTCTGGGCTCCCTTAGCCTTTTTTTTTTTTTTTTTTTTAATAATTAACAACTGTGCAAGCCTGCACAAGCAGAAAGCCCATAACCCTATTTAGAAGACGAGGATATACAAATATTTCTCTATTATCCCAGAGGAGAAATCCACTAGCATATCAGAATATTATAACAGAAAGAGGATACTTGTACCTGTTATCAGTTTGAAATGTTGTCCTCTACATTGTTCAATTAATGATGACCTAGCTAAAGAAAAAGTTTAGGGGTTTTGGTAGATGGGAAAATGGTCACTATATATGCTGCAACTGTTGACAGGTTTAATTTCATTTTTAGCCACTATCACAGGGAATATGTGGATACTATTTTAGTAATCTGCTATTTTCTCAGCTTATTCATAACAGTCAAAGGAAAGATGGTATCATCTATGCTTATAGTGAAAATCTTTGGAAGGCAGAAAGCAAGTTTCTTATTAAATTTTTGTCCAGGAGTTCATCTGTCAGGTCTAGAAATGACTAGTTATTGTTACCATATACCCAAGAACATCTATGACTGATATGGAAAAATAAAACATTTTGAAAGAATTCAACAAGCAATGAGTCCATGTTGTTTTTGCCTGTCAAGTTTATAATTAAACAAAGTTCCTTGTTTTACTTCCTAGATAATTCTTCCAATGCAAGTCAGATCTTTTTAAACTATAATGCTTGGAGCGAAGGGTGGTGTTAGGGGAGCAGTAAGATTTTACAAAATGGTTAAAGGATGCCATTGCTATGATATTAACACCCATATTTATAGCAGTATGAAGAACGGAATTGTTCAATATATTGGTCAAAGATGAATTAGTAAAATTTCCCATTCTGACGTGCAGTTAGATTGCTGAAGTATACTGGGTATTAGAAATTTTTATAGAGTGGATCCTGCAAAGTCTTAACAAGTTAGCCTAATGATGACTTTAAAAAATGATTAGGACTGTAGCAGTTTGGGTGTCCTGTTTTAACCTCACTATCATTATTCTAGATTGTTCATAAATAATTTTTACTTCTACATTCTCCTAGAGAATTCTGTCCTATGTTACCCATCTCACAAAGAGAAAACACAAGAATTTATTTACAATAAATACAAATTTTCCTGAAAAATATAGTTTTCCCATTAAAAAATAAACTAAAGTGAGTAAGAGAAACAATATGTTATTTCCCTTTTTCTAGGTGCCTGATACTTAGGATACCGACCATGTCAGAGAATGAGTATTTTCTATGAATAAAGGATATTGATGTTCCAGACTATCTTGGAAATGCGATCCCTTTATCCTAAGTGCCAATGCAAAATTTCAACCTTCCCTGGGTGAGGACACATGAATGAAGAATAAGAACAGAAGGACCTTAGAGGGAAACCTTAGGGAATCCAAGGAGAATGGAGAATGGATCAAAAGAGCAGAAGTAGGTGATGTGGCTTATTTTCCCTTTCTTAACGCTCTCCCTTTTGCAAATAAGTGTCTTCTTGCCTCAGCTTTATTTTTCAAATTATAATCAAGATTGAAACAAGTCAGACCGATGAGACTCATTTGTTTCCTTTCTGAGCTAAGGCAAATGGATCTAATTTCTTTCTGAGACCAGGCAAGTGGGCATAATAGACTGTGGGAGTGGGTGAAGAGGAGGAATGTAACGGAGTGGAGACATCAGTTGTAATTTGTCTTGACTTTGTAAGACTTTTCCTTTTTTCATGACATGCTGTCTACAAATGGAGAGACACCCTGTTAAGTAATTGCTCAGGTTATTAGAGTGCTGTGCTTAAAAAGGACTCCTAAACTGTGTTAGCTTGGGTTGACATCACCGGTGCTCATCTTCAAGAGGTCAGTCCAAGAACCAATCTATTTAACATCTTTATCAATGACCAAGATAATGGAAGAGAAATAGCAGGCCTGTTCGGTTAACTTTAGGAAAAACATTAGACTGCAAGGGGTGGCTTGCACATTGTAGGGCAGGGTATGAATTTTAAATGACCTTTGCTGTGATAAAGCACTTGTCCTTTGCATTCAAAATCTCAAAGGCTATTTGTGTTTTGAACATCCCTGCAGGCATGTCTAAGAAACGAAGTGAGCTCTTGCTACTATGAATTTGTGTATTCTGTTTGCTAGATCACAGCGGATCAGGCCTGGAAAAGTTTTGTTTTAAATAGAATCATCAATTTCTTATAGGCGCATCTCCACATGTTTTTCTTCTTTCTGCAGGAATTTAAACTTAAAAAAAAAATTGCGTGTGGCTTTTTCTTGGAGTTTCTAAGCAATGCTGCATTAGTGTAAGGGAGGGCCAGCTACATAATTTGCGAGGCCCGCTGCAGAAAGAAAATGTGGAGCCCCTTATTCATAAAGAAGGGAAAAAAATGTAGCTAAAGTTACTAAGATGTGAAGCTTTTTCTATTCTTCCATGGTCTCTCTCTGGACTTGTATGGTGTTTTTTATTTGCTATTTAATGTCATTTTAAGAAAAAAAAAGAAAATTTAAATTATTAGCATAAATTTTATTGTTCATCTTTATATTGTGTAATGTCAGTTTTAAATGCAATTTGAGAACATTTAACTTGTATGTGGAATCACCAAAACTATGCAAATTATATTTTATAGCTCATACATGCATATGTATTTCTTTCTTACCAGAAGGGTGGAAACTCTGCACAAAACTAACTCAGCTATTTTTAGTTCACTTCTTGATATGCACACATTCTACTAATACTCCCAGTCTTTGGCTTATTGATGAGTAAGAAAGGACTGAAAGGAAAAAAGTTATGGGTTACCCTATCTTTCCCTTTCCTTCTATGTCCTCATTTTTGGTATAAGAGATTGGCTAATACAGGGAAGTAACACAGGTAAGAAAGGATAAATAGGGTTCCTTGGTCAGTTGTGTTTTTTAGAACACTGTTACCTTCTCTCTGTATTTGAATCAAGTTCTGATTTGAGTAGAAAGTTTGGCTTCTCAAGGCTTTCAGTGCCTTTGCTTACTCAGTCATAGATATAATACTCTTACTTAGTACTCACTTTGAATCTTGATGAACTGTCATGCATTCTGGATCCACTAGTTTTCTGTGTTCATGGGACATCTGAACTGCATATGTGAAGGGGTGGTAAGGAATGCAGACATCATATGACACCTGTGCCCTCTGTTCAGGTACATGCTTGATTGTCCCATTGGACTTCACTTATAATATACAAGTTTAAAGATAAAATTATTACAGATTTTAAGATGATAACAGAAGAGCATTAAACCAAGCTCAGGGGCCAATCAATGCTACTGCACAGGCTACACACCCATGAAGCTGGGCCTGATGTAGGGTCTTCATATACTTTCTCTGCCTGCTATGCTCATACTCGTGGTCCCCTTTCTCTGACCTTGCCACAACAGATAGTTGATCACATCTTCCTACAAAATTCTGGGTTCTTTTTACCTCCTTAAGCCAGGAAGCAAGAGCTTCCTTGACTAGGCTGGGAGAGAAATTGCCATAATAAAGGACTACTTCTAAAACTCCAGTATTTAAATATGCAGCTATGTCAGGTTTAGGCATAAAATAAATGCTGAATTACATAATTTTTTTTTTCTTAAGTTATAGGATATCCTCTATATACTTTTTGGGTTCTTGCATCTTACATGCAAGACTTTAGAAATATTTTCAGTTTTTGTCTAATTTGGGGCCTGAGGGGTTACCAGGGTTTATTATTCTGTTTTTAATTGTTTGTACCTCAGATTCTGGAGATGGCATTCAAGCCCTACTCCTCTACCCTTATCTCTCTGGCTTTGACTTCAGAGAAAAATGACAAGGGTTCTCTAACCTGTGAATTCATTGTGACCTTGGGCAAATTTTAAAATCTGTCTGTCTTAGTTTATTTCATTTGTTAAAAGGGGATAATGCCTATCTTAATTTAAGGATTTAGTGAAATTATAGAAGTGCCTAACAGCAGTCCTATCACATGTGCTCTATTAAATCTTTTCTGATAGTAAGTTAATGTAGGAAATAAATCCCTATTTGCACCACAGTTGGCACTCAGTCTCTATGCGAGTTTAAAAAGTTTAATTAGCCCATAACCACTTACTCAATCTTATTTCCTTAACTTATTGTGTACTTACTCATCCTAAAGATTGGATGTGCTAGCACACCTTAGGTGTGCTAGTGGATTTTGTATGGAAAGGTAGGTACTTGCTTGCTTGCTTCACAGTAAAATGCTAATATAAAAAATAGCTTTATCCTTATCTGCCATCAATTATTTTTGCATCAGGTGTGCAAGTTAAAATTTTACAAATCAGGCAGAAAAATATGATCCGTGTGGTTTTACCTTTACATTGCTTCTTAGCTCAGTGGTTTTTTTTTTGAAGATTTATTTATTATTTATTTAATTTATTTTTGGCTCTGTCGGGTCTTAGTTGAGGCATGTGGGATCTTTTGTTGCGGCATGCGGGGTCTTCATTGTGGCGTGCAGGCTTCTCTCTAGTTGTGGTGCGTGGGCTCCAGGGTGCGTGGGCTCTGTAGCTGTGGCGCTTGGGTTTCAGAGCGCGTGGGCTCTGTAGTTTGCCGCATGTGGGCTCTAGATGAGGCATGCAAGCTCAGTAGTTGTGGCGTGCTGGTTGCCCTGTGGCAAGTGGGATCTTAGTTCCCTGACCAGGGATCGAACCCGAGTCTCCCATATTGTAAGGTGGATTCTTTACCACTGGACCACCAGGGAAGCCCCAGCCCAGTGTTTTTTATTATAAAATTTATGTTTATTAGAGAAAATATAAAATACTAACAAAAGAAAATGAAGAAAGAATTGTGTACGTTGAAGATAATGTAAATAGTTTGTCTTTTCTTCTTTTGGTCTTAACGTACAACTGTAAAAACACTGTTGGGATAGTACTGTATATAAAATTTTATATCCTGTTTTTTTAGATAACATTATATTGTAAACGATTTTTTATGTTACAGTCTGCATGAACATTTTCATGACTGCAGAATATACTACAACACAGATTTATTTAATGAATCCTCTATTTTCTGATACAATTTCATTCATAGTAAATACTGTGTTGAACATCTTTCAACATAAAACTTTTTCCATTTTCAAAGCTATGCCTTTAGGATGGAGTCCCAGAAGAACACTACTGGGTTAAAACATGTTACACATTTTAAGTCTCTTGATACTTGTTGACAAATTACTTTCCAGAGGAGTTATACCAATTTTTTACTCTTATCAGAGATTTATCACAATGCCAGCCTCTGTTTTTGTAATAATCTTTGCTATTTTTTTTTAATATGTTGGGGGTAGGAGTTTATTAATTAATTAATTTATTTTTGCTGTGTTGGGTCTTCGTTTCTGTGTGAGGGCTTTCTCTAGTTGTGGCAAGCAGGGGCTACTCTTCATCGTGGTGTGCGGGCCTCTCACTATCGCGGCCTCTCTTGTTGCGGAGCACAGGCTCCAGATGCTCAGGCTCAGTAGTTGTGGCTCACCGGCCTAGTTGCTCCGTGGCTTGTGGGATCCTCCCAGACCAGGGCTTGAACCCGTGTCCCCTGCATTAGCAGGCAGATTCTCAACCACTGCGCCACCAGAGAAGCCCCAATCTTTGCTATTTTGGTAAATGAAAAGTGATGGCACTTTGCTCAATATAGACTATTTTTATTAGTGATGATGGATGTATAATTCATATATAAATATATAATAGAGATACCATGTATTAGAGTTAGAAAACAAACATATCTGTATATAGCTGTATCTGTATGTTTGTTTTCTAATTCTGGTTTTTCCATCATGAAATACAATATCTCCTTCAGGTCATTTGGTAAACCACACATTCTTTTTTTTTCTTCGGTGCGCAGGCCTCTCACTGTTGTGGCCTCTCCCGCTGCAGAGCACAGGCTCAGCGGCCATGGCTCACGGGCCCAGGCACTCCGCGGCATGTGGGATCTTCCCGGTCCGGGGTACGAACCCGTGTTCCCTGCATCGGCAGGCGGACTCTCAACCACTGTGTCACCAGGGAAGCCCAAACCACACATTCTTAATAGTCATGATCTCCTGGCAGGAGGATGGGAGAAGAAAACACTGAAAAATTTCTGCAGAGCTGCTTTTATTTTTGATGTTTCCATTTTTTTAACTACCCCCCCCCCCCCCCCGCCTTCATAAAACTGTCAGGAAAAAACCCTGATTTCCTGTCATAGTGGTATGAGCAGGATTGGCTTATCCCTGCCCCTATCTTTGCTTCTTCTCTTTCATAAAACCTTTATTGTCCTCCCTTCCTTACTCTCCCTGTAGTCCTCAGACAGTTGTTTTCTGCATTTAACCGTTGGCAATGTGGTTTTACATTTCTTTAGCAGTTTGATTTTGAAGCCCTTCCCAGGTTTTTGAGGGGTTTTTTTCCCCTTAATTTATTTTATTTTATTTTTTAAAGGTTTAGGCTGTTTTGCTGTATTAAGAAATGCTGGGGAGAAAAATGTTAGAGAAACATTGTATTGGGATGCCAAAATCTCTTTCTCTCCCTTAAGCTAAAACACATACAGTTTTACCCTGAGGAGCCAATTCTTTAGAAAACCAAGCTAACAGAGAATGAAATGAAAGGCAGCCTACATTAAATTTCATTTAAGCCTATTGTTTAATTTATGTTCTTTTGATGCAGGATAATGTTTCTGTGTGTTTGATCACTCCTTTGTATTTCATCCTATCTTTGGGCCTTCTGGAAATTTCTGTTCTGGAGTCTTCTTAAATCAGCCAGTTTTCATTTCTTCAGAGGGTTGATAGGTCAAGTGGGATATTTTTTAGAAGGTGTGTTGGCTTAGCTTTTTCCATTAAACCTTATTTGGCTTTCTCCTTTTTGACTTTAATAATATGTTAATACTTAATACTTCTGTTGATCAGTTTAAAAAATTTTGATTATTCACTTGTGCTTCAGTTGTTTTCCCACATTTTCATAGTATTTTGTTTATTTATTTATTTTGGGTACAGCCCTGGAACAGACACAGGGATTTCCCATGAAAGTATGATGACTACATGCTCTAAGCTGTGTTGTGGACCTCTGAAGATCAGGAGTGGTTCCATATTGGGAGCCATGTGGCTAAGCAGGATATAATTGCCTCATTTTTGACCCAGCAGTCGAAGATGCTGTGCTTTGCTGGAGGGAAGTGTTCACAGAGACTGCCTGTGTTGTATTTTTTTTTTTTTTTTTTGAGGATTAACAGGGGACCTGAACTTTTAGGGTTTTTCATATGGTTGCTTTCCCAGTTGCACTAACATTGACTTGAAAAAAAAAAAAAAACACACCTCTTCACTTTAGGGAAAAGAAAGTCCCGAGTCACTTAGTATTCCTTACACTCTGGAGGTCTGACTATAAAGGCTTACACTTCCTGCTGCGATTGTATCCTCCTTGAAAAAAATGAAGCAGCAACATGAATTTAGTTCTCTTTATCTGCACAGTGATTCTAAGTTCCAGTTTCTGCAGTCTTCCCTCTTTTACTATTTAATACACTTAATCATTTCTCTGCCTGGCATTCCCTTATAGGAGAGATTGAATTTAACAAATGTACACTAAGAATGATAGCTGAGACTAATTCTATGAGCAGAAGGTTAAATCCAATCATAATTCCTGAGGTAATGGAGATGGGTAAGGTATGCAGAGCTCAGAAGAGTCAGAGATTAAATGAAACTACACGGTCCCTTTGACTATGTAGCCACTAGGAAACTATAATAGCATTTTAAGGTAGGGTGATACCACAGCCTAAAGATTTATTTTTTTAAAATGAACAAAGCATCACAGTCAAGCTGATGCAATAATTTTGCCTTCCCTCGAGGTGTTAGGCTCAAGTGAAGAAAGATGTTAGCTAAATACAATCTGGATTGAATACATTAATTTGCAGTCCCTTTCCCCCATCGTGCATAAAGTCTTGAACGATTTTGACTCAGATGGATTTTAGTCCATGATAAAAACTGGAAAGACTGTCTGCAAAGCTTTTAAAAATATAAATAAGTCACATTAGGTATAGGGTGGGAAGGGGAGGGAGAGATTTGCAAACACTTAAAAAAGTAACTGCTTGATTTAATGTCTGTAGATGAAAGCTGTGGACCAGCATTTCTTGTGAGACTCCATGGAGGAGTGTCGCTGGTGGCAGCTAATGGAGAACTGACGGAGAACTTGCAGCTGGGATGCTTGCTGGATCCTCCTCTAACAGCCCTTCTCAGTGGGATGGCAGGATTAGGGTTGAGGCTGAGAAGATAATGGAATCTGCATGCCTGGTCTGATTGCTTCTCTGATCTGATCACTAGTATCAGGGTGACAGCTGCTATTCCAGTCCTCTGAGCAGCAAGTGGCAGAGCAGAATGTCAGTTGCATGTATCTCTTTAGCAGTCATGTATTGACAATTAAGGAGGAAGTGATTCATATTTGTATTACCCTTACTAAAGAGTATATGAAATATTTAGTCAAAGACTTGGAGGATTTAGAGATCCCAGCGTGAATTCTTGCATGACTGAGCAGGGTTCTTCTTTTAAAATATACCCACTATCAGTGAATAATCATCATTTTTGGGTTGGTGTGTCTGTAAATATATTGAACATTACATATGCAATTTACATACATATACCTCAGAGGAAGACTGTCAAGTTTTAGGAATGCTGTAGTAGTACGTGATATTGAAATTGGGCTACATTTGTTAAAATTCAAATTGAAAGTGATAGAAGAGAAAAGAGATTATGTTTTTGTTTTGAAGGATTAAAGCTTTCTAAATTAGTGAGTTGGAATGAAGTATTATGTCATTAAAAAAATAAAATGCATAAATATATTAATTTTCATAGAAAGGAAACTGGTTAGATAAACCTGCTAATATATATCCCAAGCATTTAAAATGTGCATAACCTTTGGTGTGATATTTTCATATCAAGGATCATGTGATATTCACATGCTTGTTTTACTTAAATAATATATCTTCTTTGCTGTTTGGTTTTTCAATTAAAAGTTACTTCCTTCTGTCCTCTATTCAAATGATGTAATGTTTGACAAATATAAAAAATTATTGTATTTGTATTACAGATATGTAAGTAATGAAGCATAATAATAACGGAGCCTAGTAAATACACCATTCAATTAGGACCTCGACCATTACTTATATGATTATGTTTCTTTCCCACCTTGTCTCATTTTCTCCTTTCAATAGATACCCAGTAGTCTGAATTTTATCATTTTCTTTCCTAAAATGGTTTTTATCACATAAGTGTATATTCTTTTTATTTTGTTTTTGAAAACTGAGGTATAATTTACATACAGTAAATTACACCCATTGTGGTGTACAATTCTGTGCGTTTTGACAAACACGTACACTACTACAATCAAGATGTAGAGCAGTTCTATCACCTCTCAAAATCCTCCCATGCCCCGTTGTAGTCAGTCCCTCACCTTTCCTCAGCCCTTGGCAATCACTGAGCTATTTTTTGTCTCAAGAGCTTCACCTTTTCCAGAGTGTCATGTAAGCAGAATCATATGTCATGTGGTCTTTTAAGTCTGTCTTCTTTCACTCTGCATAATACATTTGAGGTTCATCCATGTTTTCGTATGTATCAGAAGTTAATTTCTTTTTATGACTGAGTAGTATTCTATTATAGGGATATATTTACTATAGTTTATTGATTCACCAGATGAAAAATATTTTGAGTTTCCAGTTTTCGGCAATTACAAATGTATCAGCTGTAAACATTTGTATACATGTTTTTCTGTGAACATAAATTTTGATTTCACCTGAGTAAATACCTAGAAGTGAGATTTCTGGGTCGTATGGCAAGTGTATGTTTAACTTCATAAGAAACTTTACAAGATGTAACAAATATTTCCAAAGAGGCTTTATCATTTTGCATTTTCACAAGCAATTTATCAAAGTTTCAGGATGCTCTGCATCCTCCTCAGCATTTAATATTGTTAGTTGTCTTATTTTTTATTTCAAATTTAGTCATTCTTTTGTTGTGGTATCTCATTGTGTTTTAATTCACACTTACTGAATGACTAATGATTTGAGCATCTTTCATGTGCTTATTTGCTATCTATATATATTCTTCGGTGAAATGTCCAAGTTTTTTGCCCATTTAAAAAATGGGTTGCTCATTTTCTCACTGAGCTTCGTGAATTTTTATGCAGAGGCAAAAGTCATTGAACAAATATGTGATTTGCAAATATTTTCTTTCAGTCTGTTACTTATTTTTTTTGTTCTTTTAATAGTCTTTTGAAGAGCAGAAGTTCTTAATTTTGTTAATGCCCAGTTTATCAATTTTTTCTTTAATGTGTCATGCTTTTGGTGTTGTATCTAAGAAATTTTTGTAACCCAAAGTTACAAAGATTTTTTTCCCTACATTTTCTTTTAGGAGTTTTATTGTTGTAGATTTTATTTTAAATCAGTGATCCATTTTCAATTAATTTTAGTATATTGTGATTCATATTTTTTTGTATTTGGATAGCTGTTTCAACATCATTTTGTTGGAAAGACTGTCCTTTCTCTCTTTTTCTTTTAATAGATCTTTATTGGAATATATTTGCTTCACAGTACTGTGTTTGATTCTGTTGTACAACAAAGTGAATCAGCCATATGCATACATATATCCCCATATGCCCTCCCTCTTTTTAAAAAAAAAAAAATTATTTATTTATTTTTATTTTTGGCTGTGTTGGGTCTTCGTTTCTGTGCGAGGGCTTTCTCTATAGTTGCAGCAAGTGGGGGCCACCCTTCATTGCAGTGTGTGGGCCTCTCACTATCGTGGCCTCTCTTGTTGCGGAGCACAGACTCCAGACGCGCAGGCTCAGTAGTTGTGGCTCACGGGCCTAGTTGCTCCACAGCATGTGGGATCTTCCCAAACCAGGGCTTGAACCCGTGTCCCCTGCATTAGCAGGCAGATTCTCAACCACTGCGCCACCAGGGAAGCCCTGCCCTCCCTCTTGAGCCTCCCTCCCACCCTCCCTATCCTACCGCTCTAGGTCGTCTCAAAGCACCGAGCTGATCTCCCTGTGCTATGTTGCTGCTTCCCACTACTAACTGTTTTACATTTGATAGTGTACATATGTCGATGCTACACTCGCTTCACCCCAGCTTCCTCCTCCCCCACCGAGAGTCCACTCTCTATATTTACGTCTTTATTACTGCCCTGCCACTAGGTTCATCAGTACCATTTTTTTTTCTTTTTAGATTCCATATATATGTGTTAGCATACGGTTTTTGTTTTCCTCTTTCTGACTTACTTCACTCTGTATGACAGACTCTAGGTCCATCCACCTCGCTACAAATAACTCAGTTTTGTTTCTTTTTATGGCTGAGTAATATTCCATTGTATATATGTACCACATCTTCTTTATCCATTCACCTGTCGATGGACACTTAGGTTGATTTCATGTCCTAGCTATTGTAAATAGTGCTGCAATGAACACTGTGGTACATGTCTCTCTCTCTCTTTTTTTAAATAAATTTATTTATTTTTATTTATTTATTATTTTTGGTTGTGTTGGTTCTTCGTTGCTGCATGCGGGCTTTCTCTAGTTGTGGCGAGTAGGGGCTACTTTTCCTTGCAGTGCGCGGGCTTCCATTGCAGTGGCGAGGATTTCCAAAACTATGTTGAGTAAGAATGGTGAGAGTGGACATCCTTGTCTTGTTCCTGATCTTAGTGGAAATACCTTCAGTTTTTCACCATTGAGAATGATGTTTGCTGTGGGTTTGTCGTACAAGGCCTTTATTATGTTGAGGTAGGTTTCCTCTGTGCCCATTTTCTGCAGAGTTTTTATCATAAATGGGTGTTGAATTTTGTCCAAAGCATTTTCTGCATCTGTTGAGATGTTCATATGGTTTTTATTCCTTACTTTTTTAATATGGTGTATCACATTGATTGATTTGCATATATTGAAGAATCCTTGCACCCCTGGGATAAATCCCACTTGATCATGGTGTATGATCCCTTTAATATGTTGTTAGATTCTGTTTGCTAGTATTTTGTTCAGGATTTTTGCATCTATGTTCATCAGTGGTATTGGTCTATAATTTTCTTTTGTTTGTGGTATCTTTTTCTGGTTTTGGTATCAGAGTGATGGTGGCTTTGTAAAATGAATTAGGGAGTGTTCCTCCCTCTGCAATTTTTTGGAAGAGTTTAAGAAGGATGGGTGTTAGCTCTTCTCTAAATATTTGGTAGAATTCACCTGTAAAGCCATTGGGTCCTTGACTTTTGTTTGTTGGAAGATTTTTAATTACAGTTTCAATTTCATTACTTGTGATAGGTTTGTTTATATTTTCTAATTCTTCCTGGTTCAGTCTTGGAAAACTGTACCTTTTGAAGAATTTGTCCATTTCTTTGTGGTTGTCCATTTTATTGGCATATAGTTGTTTGTAGTAGTCTCTTATAATCCTTTGTATTTCTGCGGTGTCAGTTGTGATTTCTTCTTTTTCATTTCTAATTTTATTGATTTGCATCTTCTCCCTTTTTCTTTTGATGAGTCTGGCTAAGGGTTTTTCAATTTTGTTTATCTTCTCAAAGAACCAGCTTTTAGTTTTATTGATCTTTGCTATTGTTTTCTTCATTTCTATTTCTTTTATTTCTGCTCTGATCTTTATGACTTCTTTCCTTCTACTGACTTTGGGTTTTCTTTGACCTTTCTCTGGTTGCTTTAGGGGAAGTGTTAGATTGTTTATTTGAGATATTCTTGTTTTTTTGAGGTGAGATTGAATTGCTATAAACGTCCCTCTTAGAACTGCTTTTGCTGCGTCCCATAGGTTTTTGGTCATCATGTTTTGTTCTCATCTGTTTCTATGTATTTTTTAATTTCTTTTTGATTTCTTCAGTGATCTCTTGGTTATTTAGTAGCACACTGTTTAGCCTCCATGTATTTGTGTTTCTTTTTCAGTTTTTTTCCTGTAATTGATTTTCAATCTCATAGCATTGTGGTCAGAAAAGATGCTTGATGTGATTTCAATTTTCTTAAATTTTCCAAGGCTTGATTTGTGACCCCAGATGTGATGTGTCCTGGAGAATGTTCCATGTGCACTTGAGAAGAAAGTGTATTCTGCCACTTTTGGGTAGAATGTTCTGTAAATATCAATTAAATCTATCTGGTCTATTGTGTCATTTCAAGCTGTGTTTCCTTATTTATTTTCTGTTTGAATGATCTGTCCATTGGTGTAAGTGGGGTGTTAAAGTCCCGTACTTTATTATTATGTTACTGTCGATTATTATTATTGTGTTGCTGTCGATTTCCCCTTTCATTGTTGTTAGCATTTGCCGTATGTATTGAGGTACTCCTATGTTGGGCGCATAAACATTTATAATTGTTATATCTTCTTCTTGAATTGATCCCTTGATTATTATGTAGTGTCTTTCCTTATCTCTCGTAACAGTCTTTATTTAAAAATCTATTTTATCTGATACGAGTATTGCTACTCCAGCTTTCTTTTGATTTCCATTTGTATGGAATATCTTTTTCCATCCCTTCACTTTTAGTCTGTATGTGTCCCTAGGTTTGAAGTGGGTCTCTTGTAGACAGCATATATATGGGTCTTGTTTTTGTATCCATTCAACCAGTCTGTATCTTTTGGTTGGGACATTTAATCCATTTACATTCAAGGTTATTATCAATATGTATGTTCCTATTGCCATTTTCTTAATTGTTTTGGGTTTGTTTCTGTGGGTCTTTTTCTTCCCTTGTGTTTCCCGCTTAGAGACGTTTCTTTAGCATTTGTTGTAAAGCTGGTTTGGTGATGCTGAATTCTCTTAGCTTTTGCTTGTCTGAAAATCTTTGGATTTCTCTGTCAAATCTGAATGAGCTCCTTGCTGAGTAGAGTAATCTTGGTTGTAGATTTTTCTCTTTCATCTCTTTAAGTATATCCTGCCATTCCCTTGTGGCCTGCAGAGTTTCTACTGCAAAATCAGCTGATAACCTTATGCGGATTCTTTTGTATGTTATTTTTTGTTTTTCCCTTGCTGCTTTTAATATTTTTCTTTGAATTTAGTTGTTATTAGTTTGATTAATATGTGTCTTGCTGTGTTTCTCCTAGGGTTTAACCTGTATGGGACTCTGTGCTTCCTGGATCTGGGTGACTATTACCTTTCCCATGTTAGGGAAGTTTTTCACTATAATCTCTTCAAATATTTTCTCAGACCCTTTCTTTTTCGCTTCATCTTCTGGAACCCCTATAATTCGAATGTTAGTGCGTTTAGCGTTGTCCCAGAGGTCTGTGAGATTTTCTTCAATTGTTTTCATTCTTTTTTCTTTATTCTGCTCCTTGGCAGTTATTTCCACCATTTTGTCTTCCAGTTCACTTATTCGTTCTTCTGCCTCAGTTATTCTGTTATTGATTCCTTCTAGTGTATTTTTCATTTCAGTTATTGTGTTGTTCATCTCTGTTTGTTCTTTAGTTCTTCTAGATCTTTGTTAAATATTTCTTGTATTTTCTCAATCTTTGCCTTCATTCTGTTTCCAGGATTTTGGATCATCTTTACTATCATTATTCTGAATTCTTTTTCAGGTAGATTGCCTATTTCCTTTTCATTTATTTGGTCTTGTAGGATTTTACCTTGCTCCTTCATCTGTGACATATTTTTTTGCCCTCTCACTTTTTTTTTTTTTTTTTGATGAGTGGGATTGTGTTTCTGTCTTACTGGTTGTTTGGCCTGAGGCTTCCAACACTGAAACTTGTAGGCTGTCGGGTAGGGCTGGGTCTTGGTGTCGAGATGAGGACCTCTGGGAGACCTCACTCTGATGAATATTCCCTGAGGTCTGTGGTTCTTTGTTAGTCCAGTGGTTCATAGTTGGAACTCCCACCACAGGAGCTTTGACCCAACCCCCAGTTCGTGAACCAAAATCCTACAAGCCTCCTGGAGTGGCAAAAAAAAAAAAAGAGAGAACAATAACAAAGTAAAAAATAAGAGTAGGAAACGAATCAATATGTTAGAAAGTATATAAAAATAAAAATATACATGAAATAACAACTGGAAGGTAAAACAGAATCACAGTAGTAAAAAAGGGGAGGAGAAAAAAAAAAAGGTGGAAAAGGCTTTGGCTCTGGAAGGCGGCGCCTAAGCAGGGGCAGGGTTTGAGTGAGAGGCAGGGCCTTTGCTTAGGACCCACAGGGCTGGAAAAGGCCCTGGGTGTGTGTGGGGTAGGTGCTTAGGCTCAGTGGAACAGAAGGAGCCCAGGTGTGTCTCCCACCTCTGGTCTTAGAGGGCGGGGGACCCCACCTGGGAACACAGCAAGTTTCCTGGGCTCAAGTGGGAGGGGCCAACGCCCTCCCCTCCTCTCCCTGTGGTGTTGGAGGGCCCCTCCCGCCTGATTCTCTTGTTCTCTGCTGATCTCCCTCCTACGCCCCCAGGACCAATGTGGACCAGAGGGGGCCTCTGAGGTTGTAGGACCTGGCCCAACAGCTGGGCAGACTTCCCCAGCCAGTTGGTCAGAGGATACGCTGGGCCTGTTCCCCCCTGAGCCGAGCTCCTGAGGGTCCCTCCAAGCATGAAAACCCCTCCCCCCTCTTGGACACCTCTCAGGGGTGCCGGTCCTATCTGGCCTCCGCTTCTCATCCCCCCTCAGTCCTCCTATGTCCTACCAGTTTGTTTGGGGGTTCCTCCCATCTCCTTAGGCATCAAGGTACCCCGCCAGCATCCTGCAGGTGCCCTAGTTGTGGGGAGATGCGAACTCCATGTCTTCTAACACCACCATCTTCTAAATATTTTCTGTCCATTCTCAATTGAATTACCTTTGCATCTTTGTTGAAAATCAAGTGAATACATATGTGTGATCTAATTCTGGAATCTCTATTTTTGATAAAAAATGATTTATGTGTCCATTCTTTGACCAATGTGATATTGTCTTGATGGTGTATCTTTAAAGTAAGTCTTGAAATCAGGCAATGTGAATTTGAGTGGTTAATTTAAAAAAATTATCTTGGCTATTTATTTCTTTTTCTTTCCATATAAAATTTACAATCAGCTTATCTGTTTCTATAAAAAACTTGTTGGGATTTTTGATTGAAATTAAATTGAATCTAGAACAGTATGAGGGGAAGTGATACCTTAGCCATATTGAGTCCTCCAGTCCATTAAAAATGACCTATTTCTTTGTTTATTGACATCTTTTTGATTTCTTTCATCAGTATTATGTAGTTTTCAGCATACAGATCTTGCACATGTTTTGCTAGATTTTTGGTGCTATTATAAATGGTACTTTTGAGTTTCCAATTGTTCATTGCTGGTGTATAGAAATACTGTTGATTTTTGTATACAGACTTTGTATCTGAAACCTTGATTAAGTCACTTAATAGTTTTAGTAGGTTTTTAAAAATAGATTTTTGGGTTAAAAAAAATCTACACAATCTTGTTTCTCATAAGTAGAAACACTCTCTATTGTGTTGTCTTGGATGTCTTGTATGATGATGAATAGGAAAGCAGAGGTCCTTGTCTTATTCTGATCTTAGGGAGAAAGCACTCAGTTTTTCATTAATAAATATGATGTTAGCTATAGATATTTTTGTAGATGCCCTTCTATTCCTAGTTTGCTGAAAGTTTTTTAAAATTATGAATCAATGTTGAATTTTCCCGAATTTTCTGCATCTACTGAGATGTTGATGGGTTTTTATTCTTTATTCCATTGATATGGTGCATACATTGATTGCTTTTCAAATGTTGAAGTCCAGCATTTTTTGAATACCCACTTGGTCTTGATACATTATTATTATTATTATTTACACATTTCTTGATTTAATTTGCTGGTATTTTGTTGCAGGTATTTTGTCTGTGTATTCATGAATATTGGCCTGCAGTCCACCGTCCACCCCCACACCCATGTTGTCTTTCTCTGGTTTTGATATTAGAGTATTTTTGGCCTCAGAAAATGAGTTGGGAACTGTTCCTTGTTCTTTTCTGTTCTAGAAGAGATTGTGTCAAATTTGTATTATTTTTTTTAGATTCCATATATATCTGTTAGCATACGGTATTTGTTTTTCTATTTCTGACTTACTTCACTCTGTATGACAGACTCTAGGTCCATCCACCTCATTACAAATAACTCAATTTCGTTTCTTTTTATGGCTGAGTAATATTCCATTGTATATATGTACCACATCTTCTTTATCCATTCATCTGTTGATGGACACTTAGGTTGCTTCCATGTCCTGGCTATTGTAAATAGTGCTGCAGTGAACTTTGTGGTACGTGTATCTTTTTGAATTATGGTTTTCTCAGGGTATATGCCCAGTAGTGGGATTACTGGTTTATATGGTAGTTCTATTTTTAGTTTTTTAAGGAACCTCCATACTGTTCTGCATAGTGGCTATATCAATTTACATTCCCACCAACAGTGCAAGAGGGTTACTATTTTTTAGATCAATTAAAATTATGTTTACATTCATAAATGTTATTTCCATAACTCTTCTTTTATTTGTGTAGCTCCAATTTCGGTCTAGTGTTATATTCCTTCTAACTAGGGAACTTCTTCTAACATTTCTTGTAGTGCAAATGTGCTGACAATAAATTCTCTCAGCTTTTGGGTATCTAAAAAGTCTATATTTTTGCCTTTATTTTTGAAAGATCTTTCATTAGGTACAGATTTCTGAGTTTACATTTTTTTTTTTTGCTACAGTAATTGTCTTCTGTCTTGCATAATTTCTGACAAGAGTCTGCTGTAGTATAGTGTGTAACTTGTATTTTTCCTGTTTCCTTCAAAATTTTCTCTTTGTTTTGGTTTTTAAGCTTAAATCTAATATGATATGGGTGTGATTTTATTTAGTATTTATTCACCTTGGCATTCTCTTGGACCTGGGGCTTACCATCTTTCATTAATTGTAGAATTTTCTTGGTCATTATCTCTTCAGTTCTTTCTTCTGCCCATTTTTGTTTTCTCATTTTTCCTTCTTGTATTACAATTAAACATATGTTAGACCATTTTTTTGGTCCCACATTTCTTGAGTGATATTTTTTTTCCCCCAACCACTCTTCTTTCTTTTCTTTTCTTTTTAAATTTGATTCAGCTTGGGTAATTTCTTTTTTTTTTTTTCCTTGTGGTATGAGGGCCTCTCACTGCTGTGGACTCTCCCATTGTGGAGCACAGGCTCTGGATGTGCAGGCTCAGCGGCCATGGCTCATGGGCCCAGTCGCTCCGCGGCATGTGGGATCTTCCTGGACCGGGGCACGAACCCGTGTCCCCCTGCAGTGGCAGGTGGACTCTCAACCACTGCACCACCAGGGAAGCCCAGCTTGGGTAATTTCTGTTGACTTTAATTCAATTTCATCAATTCATTTCTCAGCTTGTTCAAATCTATTTATGAGCTTTTCAACAAAACAACAAAAACATTGTTCATCTCTGCTACCATCTTTTTCATTTATATCTTTTCAGTTTGATTTTTTTCTTAATGTTTTTATCTCTGTGCTGAATTTCTCCATCTGTTCATGCAAGCTGTCCACTTTTTCCACAGGGCCTTTAAAATATTAATCATAGTTATATCATGTTCGTTTTCTGATAGTTCCAACATCTGTCATATCTGAATCTGGTGCTGTTAAATGCTTCTACTCTTGACATTGTATTTCCTTTTTTTCCTCCTTCTTTGTGTGTTTTGTAATTTTGGTTGAAAATTAGGCATATTGTTTTGGATACTAGACTGAGGTTAATAGTATTAACGTTGGTAAAAGCCTCTTCTTTTTGCTAGACCCTGAGTCAGCCTATTCAGGAGTTGAGCTAGGTTTGTGTTTTCTTTTGGCTATAATTTCCCTACTGCTCCAAAGTTTTCAAATTCTTCTAAGAATTCTTTGTGCTTAGGGTGGGGATTGAGTTGATGGAGAGTTTTTCTCAATGTACTTGTTCCACACTCAACTTTTGACATTCTCTCTTGAAATTGTACCTCAGAAAGGCTGTCTTTCTGTGCTCTTGCCTCTCCTCCAGCAATAGACTACTGTTGTTTTTTATTTGGTTCTTGCTTTCCTGGTTTTGTGTGTGAGGGGGAGGGAAAGGGGATGGAATGCTTTCTCAGGTTCTGGGTGTGTGTTGTGTTCCTAGGTCTTGATTGTGGAGCGTTCGCATCGTTCCTAGGAGAGTAAGTGTCTTACTTTCCTAGGGCTGCTGTAACAAATTTCCACAATCTGGATGGCTTAAAACAATAGAAATTTATTCTCTAACAGTTTTGCAGGCTAGAAATTGGTAATCAAGGTGTTGGCAGGTTTGGTTCCTTTTGGAGACTCAGTTTCATGTCTCTCGTCTAGCTTCTGGTGATAGCCAGAAATTGTTGGCCTTCTTTAGCTTGTAGTTGAATCAGTTCAATCTCTGCATTCTTCTTCATGTGGCATACTCCTCTTTGTGTTTCTGTCTTCACATAGTCTTGTTACAAGGACACTGGGGATTGGATTTAGTACCTAGCCTAATCCAATATGACCTTATCTAAGTTGATTACATTTGCTAAGACCTTATTTCCAAATAAGGTCACATTCATAGGTACCAGGAATTAAGACCTCAGCATATCTTTTTGAGGGGGACATATTAGTTTGCTAGGGCTGCCATAATAAAATACCACAGATGGGTGGCTTAAACAACAGAAATTTTCTCACAGTTCTGGAGGCTAGAAGTCCAAGGTCAAGATGTTGGCAGGATTGATTTCTTCTGAGGCCTCTCTTCTTGGCTTGCAGGTAGCTCCCCTCTGGCTGCCCCTTCACATGGCTGTCCCTGTGTGTACACACATCCCTGGTGTCTTTCTGCATGTCCTAATCTCTTCCTACAAGGACATCAGTCAGATTGGATTAGGGCCCATCCTAACAGCCTTATTTTAACTTAACCACCTCTTTATAGGCCCTGTCTCTAAATAAAGTCACATTCTGAGGTGCTGGGGTTAGGGCTTCAATATTTCAATTTGGGGAAGACAAAATTCAGCCTACAAGGGACACAATTTAACCCCAAATTAATTGGGTATGGTGGAACCTAGGATGTTTTTCTACCCTTCACCCAATTTTAGAGGAACAGGAGATGAGTAAAACTTTTATAAAATAATGTTCTACTCTCTTCTATTCAAATCTGCCTTATTTATAATACATTTAAAAAAATTGTACACTTGTGATTTTTGTGATGTCATATAGGATTGCTTTTAATTTGTGGAAGATTTAAAGTTTGAATTTATAAGTGCTATGCTTCATAAATTGTTTGCATTTCTTTCTTTCAGAAGCCAAGAGCTACTACTAACCTGGTTTTACTTTACCCCTTTCCAGGATCTTGAGCTTAATCTAACAGTCTCTGGTTCATACCTATGACCTTCAGGTTAAGGCATTTGTCTCTTAATTGTGGTATTAATGTATGCTTGCCTTTTGTGTGTGTTTACCATTCACTAACCTGTTTTCAGCTCATAGGATTTTTTCTTCCCCTTGGAGATTTCTTACTTCTTGGGAGTCTATCAATGTAATATGTTTTATGCAGCATCTAGTTGTTTGGTAACAGTGGGACCTTTCAGAATATTTAGCCCATCAAATCTCAAAGAGCACAAGTCTTCAATAATACATTTTGTAATCTTTTCAAATCCACTTACAAAGATATACCTCCATCTTTCTAACGTTTGCATAGTATTAGATTTTAAAGATGTAGCATATTGTAAATTCATACCCCTGCTTAGAGGCATAAAGACTATTCACAGTTTTTAGCTATTTCACAAGTTATGCAGTGAGCATCATTGTGTTTAAATGTCTATAAACTTGTATCAGCATATGCTTGTAGGATACATTTATAAAAGTGGAATCGCTGGGAGAAAGGCATTTTGAAAGTTTTCTGCAAATATTTTCTGACAAATTTAAATGTTATTAGAAAATATAAAGATTGTTTCTAGACTTTTATATTTTACTAATATTTACCTATTTAAAGTTATTTTATTTCCTTTTTTAAATTAATTAATTAATTTATTTTTGGCTGTGTTGGGTCTTTGTTGCTGCACACGGGCTTTCTCTGGTTGCGGTGAGTGGGGGCTACTCTTCATTGAGGTTCGTGGGCTTCTCATTGCGGTGGCTTCTCTTGTTGCGGAGCATGGGCTCTAGGCACACGGACTTCAGTAGTTGCAGCACGTGGGCTCAGTAGTTGTGGCTCATGGGCTCTAGAGTGCAGGCTCAGTAGTTGTGGCACATGGGCTTAGTTGTTCTGTGGCATGTGGGATCTTCCCGGACCAGGGCTCGAACCTGTGTCCCCTGCATTGGGAGGCGGATTCTTAACCACTGCGCCACCAGGGAAGTCCAAATGTTATATTATTTCTTATATGGTCAATATTTCCCCTTCAATGACAGTAAAATCTTGTCTATATGGAACATTTTGTAAAAAGGCAAGCTGTGCAGAAGGAGTTTAGTAACTGGGTCCTAGTCTTGGCTCTGCCATGAATTTGCTTTGACTTTGGATAAGTTAGTTGGCTTTCTTAGTTCCTTGTATCTTTATACATAAACAGAAGACTGTTGAACTAGAGCAGGGGTGATTAAATTTTATTTCAAAGATGAGAAGATGACCCTCCTGGGTGGTGCTTTGGAATCCCTGCCCATACTTCAGGGGAGAAAGCTGAGCATTTATCTTTTTTTATATGAGAAGTACTAGAAAAGATTTCATTTTGGGGGAAAAAAATAAACGTTTGGCAATTAAAACTAGTTTAAAATCCCTTTGCCTAGGTGGATCATCTAAAGTCACTTCCAGTTCCAAAATTTTGTGACATGATTCTGTGCATCCTTCTGAATAGCTCGATTTTCCAGTATTTGAATTACAGTTATGGCTCCTGTTTTTTCTCTCCATTTAATGCAAAAATAAATGCAGTTATTGAGACAAAAAAATAACATAAATGAGCTATTTCTTCCTCTGCTCTTTTCTCTCAGCTTTATTTCTCTTTTGAATTGAATATGTTTCCGTCTCAACTACATTTTTTTCAAAGTTAAATTTAATACCTTAATTTAATATCCTTCACACTTAGACTGAATTTAAATATGTAATACCCTTCCTTATATCTTGTCTTTTAAAATTTTCTTTGGAGTATATCCATAGCCCATATATTGGTCACTTTCTAATAGAATGCTTCTGTCCTCATCGATTTCCAAGTCCCAGCATATTGTCCTATAGTTAGTATTGAATACTGTAGTCACATTTCTTTTGTCTGTACACTACTTCCACCATAATAAGATTTTTTTATATTTCTGTGGGAAACTCTAATTACCTTAGATACAAGAACAAAACTCTTGGTTTAAATCTCTTAATCAGGCTTTCTTAAAATAGCCACTGAGGCAAACTGACTCACTCTCCCATGTGCCTGATTATCATCCATCCTCAGAAATTTTGAAATTCACTCGTTGTACATCTATGTTAAGAACTTCTGTACCTCTGCAAGTTTCACTTTTCCCACTGCTAAAATGTGACTTTCTCTAAGAAGTTTTCTCCTACCAACTAGGGAGGAAATGTTCTCCTTTCTCTCATTGCAGGCAAAGTACTTGTACTTTTTCTATAATGAGAAAACAGTACAATTTTATTGAAGTAGTCTCCAGTAAGGCTGAATTTGCAATAATTTTACCTGCACTGAACTGAAGTTTGAATATGCTATATCTAAAAAGAAATTTACCAGGGAAATAAGCATAATTAAGATTGTAGGATACACACATATGCAGATACACGTGTGCGCAAACACACAGGCACACACACACACCAAATTTTGAAAAATCTTTAAGTTTGAAAATTCTTATTTCTACCTTAGATGAGAATCTGTTTAAAATAAAATAATATTTCAGCATGTTTTCTGTAATTTAAAGTTATCTTCCCTTGATCTGAATAGTGCCACATTATATGAGCTTATTTACTAGTGAGAAATTTAGGTAACTTACAATAGTGGATGCTGTGGTGCACTTCCCGGATCCCCCTTTAGCGCCAGGACACTCATTCCCAAGCTGTTAGAAATGTTGGTGACTGAAAGGTCTCAGCTGAGTCCCTCTCTGAGAATTGCCTTCAACTAAAGAGTGTCATCTTTACCACAGTCACATCCCATCTCTGTGAGCAGACTGCACCTAGTACCTACTCCAGTGGAAGTATAAAAACTTGGTCCTCTTGCCTTAATTTGGAATAACTCTGATAGGCCATTCCAGCTCCAGAGCTCACCATAGATTTCTGTAAGGCCGGTATTTGTTGAATGAATAAATAATTAAATATATGAAAAGAAGAAAAGAAAGAGTCCCAGTTGAGTCTTGCTAGGGAGTAAGTTCCACACTGGCTCTTGGAATTGAAGCAGTGGCTAGAGTAGTAAATAAATTTAGGGCTATAAGGCATCACATGAGGTATGAAACTAGGGTTTCTTCAATATCTTCCCTCTAACTTGCCTTAAGGTCTTAGAATTCCTCTTTTAGAGATTTATTCATAATGGGAATGTTGCTGAAGTGGAACTGCCAAGTTTATCTTGCCTGCTTCTGGATAAAAGAACCATGCAAGGTAAAACAAACAGCAACAACAACATGGCAAGTCAAGGAGAATGCCTCGCAAAAAAAGATGTTGTGCTATACTGGTGTAATATTTTACCAGACTTAATTATTCTGTTAAATACTGATTTTCTGTGTTTTATAAAAAGATTTCTATCAATTTATTAAAGACTTTTGTGGTTCTAAAGAATCTTGTGCGTTGAAAAGTTTAAAACAGAGACCTTCCAAATCAGTGTGCAAGAACAACCTCCTGCCACCTACAGAAAATCTTGCTGCCAAGGTCAGAAATGACAGACCTGTAATATTTATGCCAAAGATAGCATTTCTTGGGCCCCAAATGATATATCTGGAGACCCTATATTTACTGACTTTGTTCTTATCGCTGAAGTATCTTTTATTACAAATAAAGTTCACTTTAGTTCCCCTTTGGATGGAGAAAAGCCATTTAAGAAAGTTCTACGCTATCCCTTTTCCTACAGTTATTTCAGTACCAGGGTTTGGAAATTCTTTTCTCTGTAAGTTCAGGAGGAATTTATCAAGAGCCTTTCTATGGTTTTTCTGACCAGCATATAAAGCATCACAGGTATTTGACTGCTTCTGATGTAGTCATCTTGGGCCTCTGGATCCCAGCTGGCATTTTAGTGGATGAGGTAGAGGCATTTTTGATTTAGGCCACAAAGCTTCAAACGACATGCACTGTAAAGGGAGTAACATGTCCTATAATTTGCTTTTATCAACTAAATGCTGTTTCCCCCTAAGTGTGGTATCTTTTTGATGTGTATTGAAATGACTGTTGCAGAATCTTAAGGGAGACTTCTGGTTTGCTTTTGGCCTTTGACAACCTTTTCTCATTGAAATAGGGTCTAGGAGACTGGCTAAAAGCTTTTCCCTAACAGAATCCTCTTGGAAGTAGAGAATAGGGAGGGATGCCCTGAGGAACCTGAGTATTCACGGTGGACAGAAAGGAGACCATACACCTGAGTAGGTGGGGCCTTGGTTAGTGGAATAGACTTGTTTGATAGGAATCCCTTAACAGTTCTTAGGATTTCATTATATCTTTCTCTGGTGAGTTATTTCTGACAATAGAGGCTGTGTTCTTGCAATATATTCTCTTTGTTGATTGAAAAGCTTTATATTTTTTGCCACCTTAGAGTCAAAATAATTTTGGATAAAAAAACATTCTTTTTGAACTTAATGACATATAGCAGGCCTTTTTTTTTTTTTTTTTTTTTTTGCTGTACGCGGGCTTCTCACTGTTGTGGCCCCTCCCGTTGCGGAGCACAGGCTCCGGACGCGCAGGCTCAGCGGCCACGGCTCATGGGCCTAGCCACTCCGCAGCATGTGGGATCTTCCTGGACCAGGGCACGAACCCGTGTCCCCTGCATCGGCAGGCGGACTCTCAACCACTGCGCCACCAGGGAAGCCCTAGTGGGTCATTTTTAAACCAAAAAATGCTGACTGAATTTGGACTTACATTTTTTTTTTCCCTTGGAAGATGCTGTAGAGATAAAAAGAAAACAAAAGAATGCATGTTTGTTGTTTGGCTTCTGTTCATAGACACAAGGTTTTGGAGTATATTTTTTTGCTTTATATGTATATAAATATATGTGTGTAAAAAAATGAATCCAGCTATTCCTTGTGATATTCAGCTTGTGATAGAAACCCTTTTCTTTACTTAAAAAGCCAAAATCATTTCTCATGGAAATTTTATTAATTTGTGTTGAGGAATAACTTTTTCTTTAAAAAAGCGGAGAGAGTCAAAAGAGATTAATTTGACATTTTAGAATGGTGATATCTTGATGATTTAACTGTGGATGAGGACTTTGGTTACTGAGGGACATGGTTTTCTCTTTTAATTAATTCCTTTTCCTGACATTTCTCCCATCATGAGGCAAATTTGTTTGTGGTGCTTAACCTTTAAGTATTATATCAGTTTTCACTGGAGTCATGCAGTGACCAAGAGTGAGTAAATGTAAGACAAGAAAAATTTTTTTTAAAAAAGGCAAAAACTCTTCAAACTAAGTTTGCAGTCAGGAAATTTTCTTCTCTGCATATATTCATAACTTCATGACCTCAGGTAGTTCTTTATCTTTGCCTTCTTGGTTCCTATCTCCAAACTTCAGAGCCCAGGAACCTTGTGTTCTGCAAGTGGCTTTTCAGACTTACTCTCTCCTCCTTACCCATCAAATGCATATATGTATAGATATTTAACTCATTCTGTTCCCTCTGCTGTTCCTTTCTTAGATCCACTTATCAAATTCTACTTATTCTTTAAGCTCACTTTTATTCTCCAAATCCCTATTTTCTCTTTATTACCTTCCTTCTCTCAATTTGAAATTATGGATTCCTTCTTTTTTCTCATACATTTAGTACACATCTGTGTTATGATATTTACTCCATGTTATTACCATTTGTAATTTGTCTCTTTTTATTCTTCCTTTCCTTGAGGGCAGCAGGTTTTATTGACATTTCAGCACTGTGGAGGAAGGAGTTCTAGCATCTGACTTGAGATCCATTTACTCCCTTTACTGGGGGTAAGGGTAGGGTAAGAGATGCCCCCATGGGAAAGAAAAAAAGGAAGTTGTCCTGGTCTAATCTCCTTGTTAACTTGACCTCCAGGTAAATAGGGTAATGATATTTGCTGGGAGGAAGAGACATTATCTGCAGATTGCTCATGGTAGGATGTTTCTGGCCAAAGATTATCTATAATAAATAGAACCTAGGAAATATGAGGCTTGGCTCCCTGGAGAATGTCACTTGAGCTATACAATAATTGAGGGCAGGGATCGATAATGAACTTTTTCTTAAAGGGTCAGATAGTACATATTTTCGGCATATGGGTCACATGGTCTATGTTACACCTTCTCAATTCTGCTTTGTAATGGGAAAGCAGTGGTAGACAATATGTAACAGTTAGGCATGGCAGTGCTCCTGTGAAACTTTATTTTTGAAAACAGGTGGTTGTGTCTGAAGAAAATGAAAACACTAATTCAAAAGGATATCTGTACCCTCCCCACCATGTTCACTGCAGCATTATTATTATTATTTTTTATGTTAATATATGATACTTATTTTTCTCTTTCTGACTTACTTCACTTTGTTTTTTTTTTTTTACATCTTTATTGGAGTATAATTGCTTTACAATGGTGTGTTAGTTTCTGCTTTATAACAAAGTGAATCAGTTATACATATACATATGTTCCCATATCTCTTCTCTCTTGTGTATCCCTCCCTCCCACCCTCCCTATCCCACCCCTCCAGGCGGTCACAAAGCACGAGCTGATCTCCCTGTGCTATGCAACTGCTTCCCACTAGCTATCTACCTTATGTTTGGTAGTGTATATATGTCCATGCCTCTCTCTCGCTTTGTCACAGCTTACCCTTCCCCCTCCCCATATCCTCAAGTCCATTCTCTAGTAGGTCTGTGTCTTTATTCCTGTCTTACTCCTAGGTTCTTCATGACATTTTTTTTCTTAAATTCCATATATATGTGTTAGCATACAGTATTTGTCTTTCTCTTTCTGACTTACTTCACTCTGTATGACAGACTCTAGGTCTATCCACCTCATTACAAATAGCTCAATGTCGTTTCTTTTTATGGCTGAGTAATATTCCATTCTATATATGTGCCACATCTTCTTTATCCATTCATCCGATGATGGACACTTAGGTTGTTTCCATCTCCTGGCTATTTGCAGCATTATTTATAATAGCCAAAGCATGGAAGAATGGATAAAGAAAATATGGTATACAACACACACACACACACACACACATACACACAATGGAATGTTATTTAGCTATACAAAGAAGGAAATCTTGCCATTTGTGACAACATGGATGGACCTTGAGGGCATTATGCTAAGTGAAATAAATTAGAGAACAACAAAGTATGATCTCATATGTGGAATCTAAAAACAATAAAAACAACCCCCACTGAATTCATAGATACAGAGAACAGATTGGTGGTTGCCAGAGGCAGGGGGAAGGGTGTTTGAAAAATGGGTGAAGGGGGTCAAAAGGTACAAACTTTCAGTTACAAAATAGATAAGTCCTGGGGATGTAATGTACAGCATGGTGACTATAGTTAATAATACTGTATAGTATATTTGAAAGTTGCTAAGAGAGAAGACCTTGAAAGTTCTCATCACAAGAAAGAAATTTTTTTAACTACGTGTGGTGATGGATGTTAACTTAGACTTATTGTGCTGATCATTTTGCAGTATATACATGTGTCAAGTCATTATGTTGTACATCTGAAACTAATATGTTATATGTCAATTATATCTCACTAAAAAACAAAACAAACAAAACAAAACAGATGATTGTCTTATGTGCTGTAGTTTGCCATCCTCTGATCTAGGGTCTAAAACAGAGACAATTTGGAACTTAAATGCTCTCTGCTGTGTGGGGTAAACCTGCAAGCCTTACTTAGAGAACTCAACCATTGTTTCTGAACAAAGGCCCAAATCCAAGGAGGGAGGAAGGGCCTGAGGAACCATCCTTGAAATCCCAGATCTCCCTCTGCTGTGTCTCATCTTGATTGCCTGTATCCTTGAAGTCTTTAGTAAAGTTTGATTCCAAGTGAGATCTCTGATTTGTGTGGACCTGATTTGACAGTCCAGTCCTGGATGTTAGCTCAGGCACCATGGTGCCTAATAGGGCACTTTAGCACAAATATATGAATTTTTGTTGAAAAGAATTGCTCTGGACCACTCACCTAAGTCTCCCATAGGGGAGTCTCCTATCCCTCCACTCTGACTTCACTTAGTGTGAGAATCTCTAGGTCCATCCATGTTGCTGCAAATGGCATTATTTCATTTCTTTTTATGACTGAGTAGTATTCCATTGTATATATGTACCACATCTTTATCCATTTATCTGTTGATGGACATATAGGTTGTTTCCATGTCCTGACTATGTGTATAATGGTGCTATGAACATAGGGGTGCATGTATCTTTTTCAATTATAATTTTGTCCAGATATATGCCCAGGAGTGGGATTGCTGGATCATATGGCAACTCTATTTTTAGTTTTTTGATGAACCTCCATGCTGTTTTCCATAGTGGTTGAACCAATTTACATTCCCACTAACAGTGTAGAGGAATCCCTTTTCTCCACACCCTCTCCAACATTGTTATTTGTAGACTTTTTAATGATGGCCTCACTGGTTTGAGGTGGTATCTCATTGTAGTTTTGATTTGCATCACTCTAATAATTAATTAGTGATGTTGAGCATCATTTCATTTGCCTGTTGGCCATCTGTATGACACACTTATTATACATTTGTTGAAGAAACATCCAAATAAACCAAAGTTGTGCTATTTTCCTAAATAGGCTTCTCTGTAATACTGGAGTATGGGATTAGTGTCCTAGTTTGGTTTGGAGAGTCCTAGTCAGGCATTTCAGTTGAGCAGATAAGTTGATAGATCCTTCCACCTTCTCTATTTCTTATATGCTTCCAAACTAACTCAAGATATGCAAAGAAAGCAGAAGAAACTCCTAAAATTATGGCCTTGCCTTCTGACATGCTCCTCTCTTAGCTTGGGTGAAAGGCAGAGTTAGGCAGAGTTGGCACTAAATCTTGTCATGTCACTAACTAGCTGTGTTACTCTGACCAAAATACATAACTTCTCTGAAAGTGGAAACTTCTCTATGAAAATGGGAAGTACACCTTTATCATGTAGATTTAAAGAGGAAGCTCATTTACAGGTTGGATGATTATTGTTCTTTGTTGGCCTTTAGCCAGAAGTTATATGCACATGCACATATGTCATTCAGAATTACAATCAAACATTAAAAAACCTCCCCTACAGATGCTCCTCAAAGAAAAGGGCAGATTTTCTCTTTCTAGGGTGGTTTAGGAGCAATTCTAGTTGAAGGCAGAAGAGTGAACTGGTACAATCTCTTATTATCCTTTATAGTCCTATTAACCTGTTTATTTCATTTGCTTCCCTTTGCCACAAATAGTAACTCCCTCAACATGTGGACTTTAAGGGGAAAAGCCCATCACGCTGGTACCAAATGCAAGTTAAGTGCTGACTGAGTTCTGAATGTATGTATGGCTTGACAAAAATTATTTATTCAGTCAGGGAAGAAACTAATTCACACAGCAGTGCCCTAATTGGCATCAGAGAGGCATTTCCTAATGCCCTTAGGAAAAGCAGGAAGTCGATTAAATAGAAAAAATGCACATGGAAATAGGAGTACAAAGTGTGCATAGAAGAATAAAAATGCAGTTGTTAAATAATCGCCCTCATGATATTTTTAGAGAAGTTACCTTTGATTTAATGCAGGAGAGAGCACCTGGGAAAATTTCAAATTGGAGTCCCTCCCACTCCTCCCCTGCTTATACTAAGAATCTATGGCCCAGAATTCAAATACTAAATCTAAGAGAGGCAGGTAAAAAGAACAGTGGAAAACAGATGGCAGCAGTTACAACTAGCAAATTCCCAGTTGGTGGCTCTCACATTTAGAAGCGGGCATCTGTTCTTCTTCCCCACTGCAAAGTGGTTTTAACTCAGAGGTGTTAAAAATATCTAAGTTGCTGTTTTATTCATTTCTGCTATTTACTGACTTTAATGACTTACAGTATATCCAATGAAAAGTACAATGTTTACCCAAGTGGCAAGAGACTCAAAACAGAAATATGGGATGCTGTTAAAAAATCTTGTGGTCTACCAAACTGTATGTATGGTTTTATAGGTGTACCTTGCTTTGTGAAGTAGGTGGGTGCCTTCACCTTTGTTTGTGCAAATTAAAATGTGCTTTAAAATACACCTGGAGCACTTGATATTCAAAGACTCCTGAGTGAGTCACAACCTCTCTGGGCCTCAGTTTCCTGCTCCACAAAAAGGGAAGAATAATGCCTACAGTGTTATAGTGTTGTGCAGGTCTGTTGTGAACAGTAGAGATAGTGTCAGTAAACTGCGTTCAAAGACTCTTAAATCTTGTAGATGCTTAATAAATGATAATACACTTTTTTATTTATGAAAATTCCCATTTTGAGGTATATATCCATTCATAAAAAAATTGAAAATGTCAGGAGTGCCTATATTCATTAGTAAGAAAACCTCAAAAATGAGAGAAAAGAGGTATTCTTTATAATTATGAATAAAATATCAAATAGCCTCTCATTTTTATGTTATTGTAAAGATGACTTTCCCATAACTATTTATAATAGTTCCAGGAAGAGAGTCCTATTGAATTGAATATCATTAATGTAGTGCCTGACATTGAGTAGATGATCAGTAGATATTTATTGACCACTGGCTAACTCATATTTCTTTCCTTTCTTTGCTTTTATACATCATAGAAAATCTGGAAACATAAAAGCATGAAGAAGAAATAAAAAATTAGCTTACACTTTCAAAACCCTTAGTCATAATTTTTAAAACTGTGTGTCTTATATCACAACACTGAGAAAGCACTGGTAATAAGATTATTTTTATTTTTTCTATGCTCATAAAACATATTGAATAATGAATCTACGTACAAAGAGTGGGTTTGTAATCCCAGATTCTAATCTCACAAACACTGAATATTCTTCAGTAAGGCAGTATTAATATTAATAATCACTAACATGTATTGAGCTATTGTTATGTACCAGGTAATATATATGTGTCTGTATTTAAACCTCAAAACAACCCTATATATGTGGCACTGTTATTTATAAATGAGGAAATCAAAGCATTCAATATTAAGGAATAGGCCCAAGAGCTCACGGTAGAGTGGTAGAGTTAGGATTAAGTTAAAAATTAGGGGATCTGATTCTATAAGGTGCACTGAGATATTCTGTGTCTTTTTTTTTTCTCTAGCAACTGAATATCTTTTTAACATCATTATTATTATTTTTTAAATTGAAGTATAGTTGATTTTCAATGTTATATTAGTTTCAGATTTATAGTGTAGTGATTCATTATCTTTAAAGATTATGTTGCATTTAAAATTATTATAAGATATTGGTTATGTTCCCTGTGCTGTACATTATATTTTTGTTGCTTATTTATTTTATATCTAGTAGCTTTAATTCTGCGTCTCTTTAATGTAGTGACAGGAGCCCAGATTTTGGAATCAGATATGTTGGGGGGGTTACACTTATTCCCCGTGCCTTGTGTGTCCTTTCACGTGGAGAGACTCTTACTTTTTTTTTTTTTTTGGCTGCACCACACGGCATGTGGGATCTTAGTTCCCTGACCAGGGATTGAACCCATGCCTCCTGCATTGGAAGCACGGAGTCTTAACCACGGACTGTCAGGGAGGTCCCGAGAGACTCTTCTGATCACTTTCTGTCCCTTCATTCTCTTCTCATGTTAAAGAGATTGACAATCTGTTTGTGAGGAGGTTTGAGCTGGTCATCATTGCCTTAACCCTTTCTTCTAGTCTCTTTATTTGGGATCTACCTATGTGGAAAGAACATGCTTTTTCAGCTGTTCCTTGGCAGTGCATGTTCTGTCTTTGTGGGTACAACCAATAGTATTTTATGGGCAGGGGAGAGGTAAATTCAATTCAGGGATGCTTAAAGTCAGCCTGTTTCTTTGTATTTGAGTTAAGTTCTCCTGTTTAGCTCTTTGTCAGGAATCCATCTTTCTGACTCGAATGTATATCTCTCAGTTTGTTACACACTTCGGCATAGAAGGAAGGATTATTTATTGACCGTCCATAACTCTTAGAAGATAGACTCAGATACTTTTCTAATCTTCAATGTCTTTGTTTGTGTGAAACCATAGGCAAGATACTTAACCACTCCATGCCTCAGAATCTTCAGTTATACACAGGACATAATTTTTCCTTCCTCGTGTTTTTTTTTTTTTCCTAGGCTCAAATGAGTTAATATGTATAAAATCACTGAGAACATTTTTTTTGGGAAAAGAAAGGAGGAAAAATCAAGATGCAGAAGTTTGGTTTTAGTTCAGTGGGCTAAGGTTAGAAGGGAGAGGTGACTTTGGGTACATAGAGTACTTGTCATTCCAATCACCCCCTGACCCAGCCCGCACGGACCCAGACCTGAGCATAACTTGTGTTACTTCATTTCATCCTCACAAAACACTGTAATATAGGAATGTAGGCATGATTTTCACCATTTTATGGTGTGGGCACCGAGGCTTAGAGAGGTTAAACAACCTGTGCAGGGTCACACAGCTGGCAAGAAGAAAGACTGGTGTTCCATACCAAGTCTAAAGTCCATGTTCCTTCCAGGACACAGCTCTGATGATTGTAGCAGGACCTGTGGTGGTGAGCATAGAATCAGATACTCAGGTCTCCTGTGAGTGTGGGCCACTATGAAGGAGATCACTAAATGATAGCAGAAGGATGACTTGAACCAAGTGGTAGGAGCCCTCACACAGGTTGCAGGAGTAAAGGTTTACAAGTTGACATGAGGATGCTATGGGTTTTTACAGAAAAATGATTTTTATCCATCTATCACTTTCCCCTGTTTAAAGTTCAGATTTTAAAATACTGGTTTCTTAATATAGAATCATATAGCTTGTGGTCATGTCCTCACCCTTCAGAATTCTACTACAGTGTTTTATTTATCTGCAAATCCTACTTCGTCCAGCTAGAGGTCATCTCTTCCTGCACCACATCAACTTTCTCAGTCCCCATTAATCCCCTCTATGCCTGTCTTCTTTCATTCTCAACCTTGAAAGCAATGTGGTTACTGCCCAAGGAAGAGTAATATGTAGAAAGGATTACACTTGGTTTAGGGGAAATTTTGGTAATGCATTTGTTCTGAGAGCCACAGAGAGGCTGCATAAAAGGTAAGGGATTTGAGGGAAAAACAAAACAAAACAAAACAAACCTGTTCAATTAGGGAATTAGACCAAAAGACATTTTATAGAACAAAGTGTATTGTGCTTATGGTTGTCTTTTTTTAAGGAAAAGGCCATTTTCTCAAGGGGCAAACTTGACTTTAGTCATCATTTGAAACAGGTACAGGTTATTTTATAAAGCTAATAGAAAATGAAAGCAACATTTGTTGAGTACACTGTGCTAGGTGTTTTGACCCACATTATCTCATTTCATCTTCATGATTATTCTGAAAGGTGGAAATTATTATCTTTGCCTTTACAAAAATGAAACTGGGGCTCAAAGTGATTGAATATTTTGCCCAGGGTCGCCCCTCTAGTAAGTGCAGGCACTCGTACTCATGTCCTAGTCTGTCTGTTTTCAAAGCCCCTGCTCATTTCACTCTTTCTTGCATAACCTATTTATTAAATATGAGCGAGGGAGACTTCACTAGAAGGCTTTTTCTTCAAAGAAAGTCTAGGAATCCCTTCTCTGCTTGTAAGTGGACACATTAGTATGATCTCCATGTCCACCTATAAATTTTCTATAGTGTGATCAATTCTGAAACTGGCAAGGACAAACTTGGGCAAATAGCTGCCCTTTACAGAAAGTCTGGAATTGGAAAGAGAATGGCTGTGGTGTGTGCCATGAATTTTTCAAGAGAAATGTTGCAGGGGATGGAAGTCTTGATAGATAAGAATTTTTTTTGAAAAGCTCCATATGAGAAAATCTTCCACAAGGGACAGCCCTTTTACCAAATTTGCAAAGACTGAAAATGCAGAGTTTCTAGGATCAAAGTGTATTTGCATCATGAAGAACTATCCCCAGACAATCAGACTGGAAGAGGGAGGTTTCCTTTAATCTTTTTTCCTTTGTTTTATTATTATTTTTTTTCCTGAGGGGAAAATTCCTTTTTCATTTTCTTTTGCTAACTCTTCCCTTTAATCATTTTTATCTCGTGACTCTTAGCAATTTCCCCCTTTACATTAAAAATGAATATAAAGGCAAATCTTTTTTGAGTTTCTATGTCAGGGCATCGTTCTCCTGAACTGTTCATAGGTAAGCAACAGAAAGTTGAACTGAGAATAGCACCAAGACTTGAACAGAATCAAGAGTGTCCCTTCTCCTCTTTTCTCTCTATGCAGTGTAGAGTCATGGAGAAAAATGTGTCTTGTGGCAACAGGAAAGCAATTTGAATTAATCAAAGATCATTTATAATCTTTATGAACTAGAGAGAGAAATAGACTTTTGAAAGATCTTCAGAGTCCCAGGGAAGTTGTATAAAGGGAGCCAGAGTTAGTTATTAATGAAACTTAAGGTTTTTAGTAAGGGGCTTCTGTGCTAAAGATTTTACAGGCGTCATTGATGTGTCCTAATTTTTAGGAAAAATGCCAAAATAAGGAGGTGGGATTATTGCACAGAGCTCTTTGTCTCAGAGTCTAAAGTGGGTGTACACAATTGATGTCAATGTTCACTTCTGAATTGTACTTTTCAAAAAAGCTTCAATTTATCAAAAATAAAATCATCATTATTATCTCATTATAACATGGGCCCTGGATATGAAAAAATTGATTACCTGATCTTTAGTCTCTTCCTCTATTCTATCTATCTCTAGTTTTGTTGCTTGGGGATTATTGGACTATCAACACTCTTCCTGAATAATCAATCTGGTTAATTTAGCCTATAAACCGCTTTCCCCCTTGTGTCTGGTATAACATATTGTTTACTAACGTGCCCAGTAAAGCATAAAAAGTAACTCCCAGAAATGGAAAAGGAAGCAGCACTCAGATTTTGAACTTAAGCATCTTGCATTTTACCTGTCTTCTGGGCTATGTGCTAACTATTTATTTTGTTTTGAGCCATATGACTAACCTTACCTCATTCTGCCCAGCAGCTGAACAAAATGCACAGTGCTATATTCTGAGGCACCTACTCATTCTTTATTGCTTTTATGACAAAGCTGTCCCTCCACATGTCTGCTCTGCCCTCTGACCCAAGGCGTTTGCTTCAAGTAAACATGCCAGATGGTGGAGAAAAGTGATGGGTCAAAGAACAACCCTCGAGGGTCAGGAGTCACCAAATCCTTCTTCAGAAAGCAAACTTAAAAGCAACAATTTCACCAAACGCTGGGGAGTGCTTTCACAGTGGAAACATGGGTGGGGAGGGTAGACCTTAGTTACATATTTTATTTTCAGTGCCTAATGGTTTTAGGAATAGTGTCTATTTGGCTAATTTGAATGTAAGCAATTTGTGAGAAATAATAAGACAAGTTACACAGATGGATCAATCTTATACTTAGCAGAGAACTGCAACGTGAATGGTTTGTATGTGGATGAGCATTCCCAGCTCTGGCCAGAGAATTAGAGACAGTTTAGATTCCTTTTCTGTTTTAGGGGTTATTGTTGAAAGTTGAGGCCAAGAAGATGCCATTGTCTAAATACACTGGACCCCTAAAAAGGCTCTATTAACCCCACTGGAAGCATTCAGAAGAGACACTCCTTTTCCTTTTTTTGTTTAGAGTGGTGTTGTGTGAGTGCAGGTGGATGAGCATTTGTGGCATTACTGTAAATACCTTAAGTGCAAGGGATGTAGAGAGTTTTTTATATTGCTGTTTTCAAAAGTAGCTTAACAAAATGTTTATTAGCCATTTTATAGGACTGTGTATTTTAGAAAGAACATTAGAGTAGTAGTTTCTCTTTGCAAATAAGCTGGCAATAGATAAGCACTATTAGCTCTGTTGCAAATAATGATGGTAGTATAATGTACCAGTGAAATGTATTAGATTTACACATAGAATCCTAAAATATTTTTTTGATAATTTAAAGCAAACTCAGTTTTTTTCTATTAAGGGTATTGAGATACACTCATGGCCTTAAAATTCTTTCTGGGCTAAGTATTGTCATGTATGGCTTTCAGGATGATGTGTGTCTTTCAGTTGCCAAGACAGTGACTTTTTTCTTTGTGGTAAAATGAATTCTCTAGCTAGCTTACAGTATAAAATAGTCTTTAATTGGTATTCCAAACGTAGAGGTTATTTCTAAGGCTAAATTTGTGTCCTTAATAAGTTACCAAGCTTCTGTGATATATCATCCATGAAAAGAATGATAATAATAGTTACTCTTCAACTATTATCAAATTAACATTTATTAATATTAATTTAATATTAATAACCACCAGTTATTGAGTGGCTACTATGGGCTAGAAACTTGATGAGGTACTTTAAGTCCATGCCTAATTTAATTTTCCCAATTCTAGCAAAAGCAACAGCAACTAATATTTATTTAGTGTTTACAAATTACCAGTTGCTGAGTTTATTGCTTTGTGTATGTTTTCTCATTAAATCCTCAAAGCAACTCTAGAGTGTTGGCACAATTCTTTTTGTCATTTTATAAGTGAGAAAACTGAAGTTTAGAGAGATTAAATAACTTGCAAGGTCATACACCTGGTAAATGGAAGACATAGACTGTAACGCAGGGTGCTCTGACTCCAAGGCACAAGTTCTAAATAACTTTTCCAGGTATTATTATTATCCCTACTGTATTAGTAAGAATGCTGAAATTCAGAGATATTGCATCTGACCAAAGATACACTGCTATCAAGAGGCAGAGGGGACAAGCAAACTCAAGGTTTTCTGACCCTTAAGACAACACTAGATATGGTAGAAACTCTCTCAATAGATCTACCTTCAAAGACCCTAGCAAAGTAACTGATGTTCTTCATCACTTCTGTAAAACGTACAGACTGGTACTCACTTCATCTTCAGTACTCATGATTAATGGGCTACTTTCTAGTATGCTTGCACATTTCTGCTCCCATTTGTTTAGTAGTGTGTTTACAGTTGCATGGTTTCCAAACCTGTTTATGCCAGTTAACCATGTTATGTAGTTATATAGTTATTTTAATGACTATATAAACTAGTGAAATATGAATGTAGAAATATAATTATTATTTCCATAAAAACCAAACTGGATGGAAAGACTTAATAAAGGCAAGCTGAAAAATTTTTTTACCTAAATTAGGTGTGAGTGATGCCATTGTAAAGAATTTCCAGTATAATAAAATACCGAAAAATTCTTCACTAACAGTTGCTTTGCAATTGTGCTTAAATTTTCAATTCACTTTAAAGAAATTCCAAGCTCTCAAAGAAAAGACCTTGGTTCTAAATCAAAAGATTGGCCAATGAGTGGATATTTATACATGTCAGATTAAAATAAAAAAGTATGTGCTCATCATTTTATGATTACATAATGATGCCCAATAGGAGCATTTCTTCTCTATTATTGTCCTCTCTACAGCTGAGAAAACTTGAGGTGCAGGCTCAGTAACCTAGATCCTATAATCTAGTACAATGGCAGAGCTAAGACAAAGTTGCAAAGCTAGATGTAGGATACAACTGTGTGGTTCTCCAGGGCCTATCCTTTGTCCTTTACTGCCTTGCCAAGGATGATAAATTTGAGGGTTAGGAATCATATGACAGGAAACTCTATGGAAAATTATTGGACTGAGGCCAACCTTGAAAGGTCCCCCACTATATTCCCTGCCCTCAGAAAGATCTTCCCTTTTCTCAGATAGGTGTTAACCTATTTGACTTTCAAAAACTCCAGGGAAAGATATTTCATCATATCACATAATGATTAGCATTGTTATCAGAATTTTATTTTCCTTAGAGACTCTACCAATATACACTACTTCTAAGATGTAGAGCTTTTAAGCGGTAGGAAAGAACAGAAATGACTTATAATGACATGACAATATTGTTGAAGATGTAAGTCCCAGAACTTCTCTACTTTATGCTGGCTTCCCCAACTACTTACTTGACACTTTCTGAATTATTCATAAGTGAAAAAAAGACATTGTGTTTTAGACTTGGTTATTAAAATCATTTGAAAAATAATTCATTTAACTAGTTTCTATTTGTTGAGTTAATAGGAATACCAGCTTTCCTGGAGGATTTCCTGGAGAGTGATCTATGATCATATTGTCTGGAGAATTGAGGCAGGGTTATGATGAACAGGGGAGTAATTGCTGTATATACTCCCTTGCCTCAGGATTTTTCAGTGTAATGGTCAGGTTCCTTGTGTTAGTTACTATGGCTGCATAAAAAATCACCTCACAACTTAGTGGCTTATAATAGTAATACTTATTTACTATTCCTTATGGCTTCTGTGGGTCAAGTTTTCTGTGGCTTACCTGGGAGGTTCTGGCTCAGGGATTTTCATGAGGCTGTAGTCAGATGTTGGTTGGGGCTACAGGCCTTTGAGGGATTGACTGAGGCTGGAGGATCCACTTATAAGGTGGCTCCCTCACATGACTGGCCATTTGGTGCTGGTTGTGGGTTGGAGGCCTCATTTCCTCTCTACATGGGCCTTTCTATGAGACTGCTTGAGTATCCTCATGGCATTGTGGCTGACTTCTATCAGAGTGAGTGATTCAAGAAATCAAAAGACAGAAGCTGCAATACCTTGGCCTGGCCTCAGAAGTTACACCCTGTCATTTCTACCGTATTCTGTTGGGGTCACATAGGGTCATAAGTGGCAAGGATCATAAGGGGTTATTTTAGGGGCTGGTTACCACATCCTCCTGCTTTATCCTCCTGGAATCATGGCAGTGATCAAAATCTGCTGTTGTAATAACGGCTGTTTCTCTTCTCTTTCAGAATGTAAGTTCCCTTGCTGCCTATCTCCTGTCATTTATTTTCTCTTTCTTTAGTTCATAGGTTTTAAGAAGCCATTTCTTTTTGACCCCTGTCTATCGGTTCAACCTGGGTCTGAATTTGGTGGCTCTATTAATTGTTACTGCAGAACAAACCACCCCAAACCCTAGTGGTTTAAAACAACAACCATTTGTTCACTTATAATCATGTAGATCAGTAGTTTGAGCTGGGCTAAATTGGGTAGTACTATTTTTGTTTTTTTGTTTTTTTTGTCTCGCCTGGGGTCACTCATGCAACCCTCAGCTCAACTCTCAGCTCAAATGGGGCTGAATGGTCTAAGGACCTTACTCACACGTCTGGTGTTTGGCAGTCAAATCTTTGATTATTCTCTATGTGGCCTCTCCAGTAGACTAGCTTGGGCTCATTCACACAGAGGTTTCAGAGTTGAAACCACAGCTAGGAGAGGGTGTAAGCACTTTCAGTTCTCTGCTTGTGATATTATGTTTGCATATATTCCCGGGGGCTAACGGAAGTCACATGGGTAAATCCAGATTCAAGTGATTGAGGAATTGATGTCACTTCCTGATGGGAGGATTGGTAAAGTCACATTATGAACGGGAGTGATACAGGATGGGAAGAGTTATTATGATCATCTGTGTGGTCTGCCAACATAGCTTTCCTTTGTCCTTTGGGATAGCCTTTCCTTATCTGTATCACCCTGTAAACTATAAGCTCCTTGAGGCAGGGACCTTGGCTGGCTTATATTTTTCTGTATCCTCAGCACCTTTCCCATCATTACATAATTATTCATTGAACTGAACTGAATGTAAAAACACTTTCAGGGAAAAGAGATCGTGGAAAGGGCAAGTGGAGAGTGAAATTGAAAGACTCATGCTCTATTGACAATTTTGACTAGATTAGTTATTTAAACAACTGCTCAATCCATGCAAACAAAACCATTTGGTTTTTAAAAGCTAGGTTATTAATCGTTTGTCTGAGCCGACTAACTGTTTGGTCAAAAAGGTGGGACAAATTGTGGGTGTGTAGGCAAAATAAAAGTATAGTGTGCCAGTCAATGTTTGTTTGACAATACTTCTTATTGCTGGTTCACATTAGACAACTTTTCAAAGATTACTGTTGATATGTTCCAAAAGTATATTGAGTGGTTAAAAACTTCATTTTACCAGTGAATTAGTCATTAAAATAACAAGTATTAACTTAGATTAATGAGAAAAATAAAAGCATATTGATGTGTTTATATTATAGCTTATTAAGTAGATAAACTTTCATAGTATGAGGTCCGTGGAAGGAAGAAGTAGAAGGAGTCCTACGGTGAAAGTTGAAAGATTGAGGGCTGAGTTAAGTGCCTTAAAATATGGGGTAGCCAATGTAGTTATAAAGAGTAGGTCTCATGAAAATCATGACAGTTATGATAGGAATGGATATATTACTTACCTATTGCTGTTTAAAAAAATTATCCCAAAATGTAGTGACTTGAAACAACAATAATTATTTTCTCTCATGAGTCAGGAATTTAGATAGGGCATAATGGGATGGCTTATCTCCGCTCTGAAATGTCTGGGGCCTCAGCTGGAAGAATTGGGAGTAGAGGCTGCAGTAATTTGAAGGCTTATTCACTCACATGGTTGATGCCAGGGGGTCTAGTTGGGATTGTTGGTCAGAATACCCATATAGGAGGCTGGATCTTTCCTCACAAAATGGTTGTTGGATTCCAAGGATAAAGATGAAAGAAGAGGTAGAGTCAGAGAAGAGAGAGAGCGGGGAGAGAGAGAGAGAGAAAGAGAAAGCAAGCTATACTGCTGTTTATAGCCTAGCTTTGGAAGTCATGCATTATCACTTCTGCCTCTATTTGTGCTGGCATTCACAAAATGCAGCCCAGTGTGTTGGGGTGGGGAAATAGGATCCATCTCTTCAAGGGGAGTGAAAAAGTGCTTGAAGCACGTGTGGAACCAGAAATATTGCTGTGGTCAATTTTGGAAAGTGTAATCTGCCACCATGGAGCAGAAGTAGTCATGATCACATTGTATTTTAGACTTGCTGGATTTAAAAAATATATACTAATATGGAACTTTTTTTTGACTTGTGGCCTGAATAATGAATATGATTAATAGTGTTGAACAGAACCCAGAATGTTGCTTCTAGGGGAAAGGCATTAATTAGAATATTTTTCAAAGAATTCAGAAAACCTGAGCTATTTTTTTTGTCATATTGGTGGTGCGTTTTTATTGCAAGTGACAAAACTGAACTCAAATTGGATTCATTAAAAAAAGGGAATTTATTAACTTATGCAACTGAAAAATTTGGGGGGATAATGCTGACTGTAAGTACAACTGGATAAAGGCCTCAAATGGTGCTGCTGGGAATCAGTGTCTCTCCATCTTTCAGGTTCGTTTTTCGATTTTTATTTCTCAGGCAGGCTTTCCTCAAGTCTAGGAAAAAGAAGTCAGCAGTAATTCTAGGCTTATATACTTTCAGCTTAGAAACTCCTTTTGAAATAGACTGTCTCTTTTGCAGTAGTCTCAGCCATAGTTCAGAGTACTGAGATCCATTGGGGTGCACTCTGAAAAAAAGACTATGAATCACCTCTCAGTGGTTATGGTTCACATTAGCAAAGCATGAATCATGTACACATCCATAAAGCTAGAGGTTGTGGTTGGCCGCATCCAAATCTCATGAATTGAGAGCCATAGATCACCTTGAAGTGGCGTTTAACAGGAATAGTAGAAATACAGTACTGCTACAGACACTGTGTGCCTGTGGAGAGAACATTTTCCAGCAATGACAGAGGGGATGACTTTGGAGGTCAACAAGAAAAGAATGAAATACCCAAGGATCAATGCTGTAAGGAAGAAATCAAGAGCTGGAGCCTGTTGATTGAGTTAATGAGTTATGTACCAATTTGACTTCATTCTTATGTATTTATTTGATACAGAGTTATTGAACATCTAATATGTTCCAGGAATGGAATTTTATGTATTTGGCTAGTAGTGCAGCTTGAGTCTAAGTAAGAATTAGACTTGCCTGGGTAGGCCTGGCAGATATGTAGGGTGAGTCTGGTAGAAAACTATTGTGTGAGGACCTCAGAGCCTTTAGAAAAGTTTCATGCTGAGAGGAGGTAAGTTTGAAGGAAAGTGAAAGCCTTTGCAATTGGAGGAGAGAGGCAAGTGTAGCATAGTGCCTCTCATTCAGATTAGTTCCCTAAGCCCACCCACCCCTGGAGTTGTATATGAACCCCAAAGAAAGCAGTGGGATTGGAGGTCCATATTGAAGTTGCTGTAAGACAAGTAGCACTGCATTGCAGCCTCCTCCAGCAAAGAGAAACCCAAGGGAAAGAGCAACATTCTCCCACTTTGCAGACGAATAACTGAGTAGCTTTCATATCTTGAGTATTGCAGTATCTCAGATATGGCAGGAGATAATTTCCTAACAATAATTCCAGCAGGCATAAGTTCAGACTGGTGGGAGCATATTTATTTATGAGCTTGTGTTTGATATTCTCTGGGTACCTCCAAGAATACCTGGGAATACTTTTTAGAGCAGGAAAGTGAAGGTCAGAATCACACAAATATGAGTTCTTGCAGCTAAGGGGGCATTTGCATTACGCATAGTTTGGCGTAATCAAATACTAGGAGCACGTAGTAGTAGTAAGCCATAAATAGTAGTAAGAAGTAATAGTAAGTCGATGGTTTTCAGTAGTGTTGGGATATATTATTTGTTCTTCTTCAGTACAAGGGGCTGTGGAGTAGACCAGAGTAAAGAGTGCATTTTAAAAAGTCTGAATTTTAGACTGATGTATGAAAACCTTTAGTAACATCCAGGGGCACGTTGGAATAAGCCACCATTGTTTCTCAAATATACTGATTACATAATCTGCAATTTAAAAGATGACCATAATTATCTAATGGATCTTCTGGGATGTTATGTCAGAGATGTTTGACCTTGTCTAAGATCCTACACAGAAGATGGTCAAATATACTTCTCTTTAAATTGCTCTATTCTCAGATACATTAAAGAAACTAAGGGAGCTTAATTAGCCCTGTGCTAGGCCAGAAGAGAGAAAGAATAACATGACATGAGATTATAGAATAGTGGGCTCTAATAAAATTATGTTTAAGTGTAATACAGGGGAAAAAAAGAAAATAAGCTCACAGACGAAGACATTTGAATTTGGCTTTGAAAGATGAGTTGAAATTCACTGGATAGCAGGGATGATGGGAAGAGACCATTGACGGTAGAGGAAGCAGTAATGTACACACATGAAATAACACCCTGTTTGGGAAGAGTGAGTAGTTTTGGGTCTGGAGCACAAAGTACTGGAGGTAGACAGATCAGTGGGCAGAGAATCTTTCATACTTTGCTTATGAGTTTAAACTTTATCATGTGAGACATTAGGAGCCCTGAAAAGACTTAAAAGAGTGGCATAATTTTATTTTTGTCTCAGAAAGATTACTTTGGCATCATTTTGGAGGACTGGAGATGGTCAAGATGAGGGAGAAGAAACTAGTTAAATTCTTCATAAGCCAGACTAGAAATATCTGCTACCCCATTGCATATTGTCTTGGTAGGTGGTGTCTGAATGTTTTTCCAAGTATCAGCCCTTTCTGTTTGGGGTTTGCTCTGGGCCTACTTCAAATTTCATGAAGATAATGAATATGAAAAGGAATTAATAATCTGTATTTTAATATAGCATGACTTTAATTTGAGTATGCAGAGAAGATACAGAATAATTGCCTATCTGATTAACTTTTTAAAAATAAATTTTATTTATTTATTTATTTTTGGCAGCGTTGGGTCTTCATTGCTGCCTGCAGGCATTCTTTAGTTGTGGCAAGTGGGGGCTACTCTTTGTTGTGGTGCATGGGCTTCTCATTGCGGTGGTTTCTCTTGCTGCGGAGCATGGGCTCTAGGCATGCGCGCTTCAGTAGTTGTTGCACGTGGGCTCAGTACTAGTGGCTCGTGGACTCTAGAGTGCAGGCTCAGTAGTTGTGGTGCATGGGCTTAGTTGCTCTGCGGCATGTGGGACCTTCCCAGACCAGGGCTCAAACATGTGTCCCCTGCATTGGCAGGCGGATTCTTAACCACTGTGCCACCAGGGAAGCCCCTGATTAACTTTTGAAAAGGTTGAATAAAAGCGTTCCGATAGGCTGCCTTTGACAGAATTTATGTAAATGTCAAGTTTCATTTTTTTTAATTTTATTTAATTTATTTTTTTATACAGCAGGTTCTTATTAATTATCTATTTTATACATATTAGTGTATATATGTCAATCCCAATCTCCCAATTCAACCCACTACCACCCCTCTCCGCTGCTTTCCCCCCTTGGTGTCCATACGTTTGTTCTCTACATCTGTGTCTCTATTTCTGCTCTGCAAACCGGTTCATCTGTACCATTTTTCTAGGTTCCACATATATGTGGTAATATACGATATTTGTTTTTCTCTTTCTGACTTACTTCACTCTGTATGATAGTCTCTAGATCCATCCACGTCTCTACAAATGACCCAGTTTCGTTCCTTTTTATGGCTGAGCAATGTTCCATTGTGTATATGTACCACATCTTCCTTATGCATTCGTCTGTCGATGGGCATTTAGGTTGCTTCGATGACCTGGCTATTGTAAATAGTGCTGCAATGAACATTGGGGTGCATGTGTCTTTTTGAATTATGGTTTTGTTTGGGTATATGCCCAGGAGTGGGATTGCTGGGTCATATGGTAATTCTATTTTTAGTTTTTTAAGGAACCTCCATACTGTTCCCCATAGTGGCTGTATCAAATTACATTCCCACCAACAGTGCAAGAGGGTTCCCTTTTCTCCACACTCTCTCCAGCATTTGTTGTTTGTAGATTTTCTGATGATGCCCATTCTAACTGTGTAAGGTGATACCTCATTGTAGTTTTGATTTGCATTTCTCTAATAATTAGTGATGTTGAGCAGCTTTTCATGTGCTTCTTGGCCATCTGCATGTCTTCTTTGGAGAAATGTCTGTTTAGGTCTTCTGCCCATTTTTGGATTGGTTTGTTTGTTTTTTTAATATTGAGCTACATGAGCTGTTTATATATTTTGGAGATTAATCCTTTGTCCATTGATTCGTTTACAAATATTTCCTCCCATTCTGAGGGTTGTCTTTTCATCTTGTTTGTAGTTTCCTTTGTTTTGCAAAAGCTTTTAAGTTTCTTTAGGTCCCATTTGTTTATTTTGTTTTTATTTCCATTACTCTAGGAGGTGGATCAAAAAAGATCGTGCTGTGATTTATGTCAAAGAGTGTTCTTCCTATGTTTTCATCTAAGAGTTTTATAATGTCCGGTCTTACATTTAGGTCTCGAATCCATTTTGAGTTTATTTTTGTGTATGGTGTTAGGGAGTGTTCTAATTTCATTCTTTTACATGTAGCTGTCCAGTTTTCCCAGCACCACTTATTGAAGAGGCTGTCTTTTTTCCATTGCATATCCTTGCCTCCTTTGTCATAGATTAGTTGACCATAGTTGCGTGGGTTTATCTCTGAGCTTTCTATCCTGTTCCGTTGATCTATATTTCTGTTTTTGTGCCAGTACATATTGTCTTGATTACTGTCGTTTTGTAGTATAGTCTGAAGTCAGGGAGTCTGATTCCTCCAGCTCTGTTTTTTTCCCTTGAGACTGCTTTGGCTATTCTGGGTCTTTTGTGTCTCCATACAAATTTTAAGATTTTTTGTTCTAGTTCTGTAAAAAATGCCACTGGTAATTTGACAGGGATTGCGTTGACTCTGTAGATTGCTTTGGGTAGCATAGTCATTTTCACAATATTGTTTCTTCCAATCCAAGAAAATGGTATATCTCTCCATCTGCTTGTGTCATCTTTGATTTCTTTCATCAGTGTCTTATAGTTTTCTGAGTACAGGCCTTTTACCTCCTTAGGTATGTTTATTCCTAGGTATTTTATTCTTTTTGTTGCAATGGAAAATGGGATTGTTTCCTTAATTTCTCTTTCTGATCTTTTGTTGTTAGTGTATAGGAATGCAAGAGAATTCTGTGCATTAATTTTGTATCCTGAAACTTTGCCAGATTCATTGATTAGCTCTAGTAGTTTTCTGGTGGCATCCTCAGGATTCTCTATGTATAGTATCATGTCATCTGCAAACAGTGACAGTTTTACTTCTTCTTTTCTAATTTGTATTCCTTTTATTTCTTTTTCTTCTCTGATTGCCATGGCTAGGACTTCCAAGACTGTTTTGAATAATAGTTGCGAGAGTGAACATCCTTGTCTTGTTCCTGATCTTAGAGGAAATGCTTTCAGTTTTTCAGCATTGAGAAAGATGTTTGCTGTGGGTTTCTCATATATGGCCTTTATTATGTTGAGGTAGGTTCCCTCTGTGCCCACTTTCTGGAGAGTTTTTATCATAAATGGGTGTTGAATTTTGTCAAAAGCTTTTTCTGCATCTATTGAGATGATCATATGGTTTTTATTCTTCATTATGCATTAATATGGTGTATCACATTGATTGATTTGCATATATTGGCTAATCCTTGCATCCCTGGGATAAATCCCAGTTGATCATGGTGTATGATCCTTTTAATGTGTTGTTGGATACTGTTTGCTAGTATTTTGTTGAGGATTTTTGCATCTATATTAATCAGTGATATTGGTCTGTAATTTTCTTTTTTTGTATTATCTTTGTCTGGTTTTGGTATCAGGGTGATGGTGGCCTAATAGAATGAGTTTGGGAGTGTTCCTTCCTCTGCAATTTTTGGAAGAGTTTGAGAAGGATGGGTGTTAGCTGTTCTCTGAATGTTTGATAGAATTCACCTGTGAAGCCATGTGGTACTGGACTTTTGTTTGTTGGAAGATTTTTAATCACAGTTTCAATTTCATTACTTGTGATTGGTCATATTTTCTATTTCTTCCTGGTTCAGTCTTGGAAGGTTACACCTTTTTAAGAATTTGTCCATTTCTTCCAGGTTGTCCATTGTATTGGCATAGAGTTGCTTGTAGTAGTCTCTTATGATGCTTTGTATTTCTGCAGTATCCATTGTAACTTCTCCTTTTTCATTTCTAATTTAATTTAATTTAATTTAATTATTTATTTATTTATTTTTTTGTGGTACACGGGCCTCTCACTGCTGTGGCCTCTCCCATTGCGGAGCACAGGCTCTGGATGCGCAGGCTCAGCAGCCATGGCTCACGGGCCAAGCCGCTCCGCGGCATGTGGGATCTTTCCAGACCGGGGCACGAACCCGCGTCCCCTGCATCGACAGGCAGACTCTCAACCACTGGGCCACCAGGGAAGTGGTCTAATTTTATTGATTTGAGTCCTCTCCCTCTTTTTGTTGATGTGTCTGGCTAAAGGTTTATCAATTTTGTTTATCTTCTCAAAAAACCAGCTTTTAATTTTATTGATCTTTGCTATTGTTTTCTTTGTTTCTTTTTCATTTATTTCTGCTCTGATCTTTATCATTTCTTTCCTTCTACTAACTTTGAGTTTTGTTTGTTCTTCTTTCTCTAGTTCCTTTAGATGTACGTTTAGATTGTTTATTTGAGATGTTTCTTGTTTCTTGAGGTAGGCTTGTATTGCTATAAACTTCCCTCTTAGAACTGCTTTTGCTTCATCCCATAGGGTTTGAATCGTCGTGTTTTCGTTGTAATTTGTCTCTAGGTATTTTTTTAATTTCCTCTTTGATCAGTGATCTCTTGGTTATTTAGTAACGTATTGTTTAACCTCCATGTGTTTGTGTTTTTTACGTTTTTTTCCCTGTAATTGGTTTCTAATCTCACAGTGTTGTGGTTGGAAAAGATGCTCTATATGTTTTCAGTTTTCTTAAATTTACCGAGGCTTGATTTGTGACCCAAGATGTGATCTCTCCTGGAGAATGTTCCATGTGCACTTGAGAAGCAAGTGTAATCTGCTGTTTTTGGATGGAATGTCCTATAAATATCAATTAAATCTATCTGGTCTATTGTGTCATTTAAAGCTTCTGTTTCCTTATTTATTTTCTGTCTGGATGATCTGTCCACTGGAGTATGTGAGGTGTTAGTGTCCCCCACTATTGCTGTGTTACTGTCGATTTCCTCTTTTATAGCTGTTAGCAGTTGCCTTATGTTTTGAGGTGCTCCTATGTTGGGTGCATATATATTTATAATTGTTATATCTTCTTCTTGGATTGATCCCTTGATCATTATGTATCTTTCCTTGTCTCTTGTAACATTCTTTAGTTTAAAATCTATTTTTTCTGATATGAATATTGCTACTCCAGCTTTCCTTTGCATTCCATTTGCGTGGAATATCTTTTTCCATCCCTTCACTTTCAGTCTGTATGTGTCCCTAGGTCTGAAGTGGGTCTCTTGTAGCCAGCATATATATGGGTCATGTTTTTGTATCCATTCAGCCAATCTGTGTCTTTTGGTTGGAGCATTTAATCCATTCATTTTACCATTTAATCCATTCATTTAATTACCATTTAAGGTAATTATTGATATGTATGTTCCTATGACCATTTTCTTAATTGTTATGGGTTTGTTTTTATAGGTCCTTGTCTTCTCTTGTGTTTCCCACTTAGAGAAGTTCCTTTAGCATTTATTGTAGAACTGGTTTGGTGGTGCTGAATTCTCTTAGCTTTTGCGTGTCTGTAAAGGTTTTGATTTCTCCATCAAATGTGAATGAGATCCTTGCCAAGAGTAATCTTGGTTGTAGGGTCTTCCCTTTCATCACTTTATGTATATCATGCCACTCCTTTCTGGCTTGTAGAGTTTCTGCTGAGAAATCAGCTGTTAACCTTACGGGAGTTCCCTTGTATATTATTTGTCCTTTTTCCCTTGCTGCTTTCAATAGTTTTTCTTCATCTTTAAATTTTTGCCAATTTTATTACTATGTGTCTCAGCGTGTTTCTACTTGGGTTTATCCTGTATGGGACTCTATGCGCTTCCTGGACTTGGGTGGCTATTTCCTTTCCCATGTTAGGGAATTTTTCGACTATAATCTCTTCAAATATTTTTTCGGGTCCTTTCTCTCTCTCTTCTCCTTCTGGGACCCCTATAATGCGAATGTTGTTGCATTTAATGTTGTCCCAGAGATGTCTTAGGTTGTCTTCATTTCTTTTCATTCTTTTTTCTTTATTCTGTTCTGCAGCAGTGAATTCCACCCTTCTGTCTTCCAGGTCACTTATCCGTTCTTCTGCCTCAGTTATTCTGCTATTGATTCCTTCTAGTGTAGTTTTCATTTTAGTTATTGTATTGTTCATCTCTGTTTGTTTGTTCTTTAATTGTTTTAGGTCTTTGTTAAACATTTCTTGCATCTTCTCCATCTTTGCCTCCATTCTTTTTCCTAGTTTCTGGATCATCTTCACTATCATTATTCTGAATTCTTTTTCTGGAAGGTTGCCTATCTCCACTTCATTTAGTTGCTTTTCTGGGGTTTTATCTTGTTCCTTTATCTGGTACATAGCCCTCTGCCTTTTCATCTTGTCTATCTTTCTGTGAATGTGGTTTTTGTTCCACAGGCTGCTGGATTGTAGTTCTTCTTGTTTTTGCTAATGTCAAGGTTCTTTAGGTTTTTGTTTTATTATATAATTAGGGCTAAATTTTTAATGTCACAATATGATTCAAAATGTAAACATTCACTCAACAGATTTTAGAATATGTGCCATATTATATGGGAAAGCCTGTGTCCCTATAGCACTTCTATGGCTGGATCATTAAATTTCCCAACTGAAAGCTTAGCCTAGCTTCAGGTTCTATAGGTAATCCTGTTTCTCTTCTGGAAAAATGAAGAAACTTCAGGCAGATAGCTTGGGAGGACCTATATTAATGTCTTTGGGGAGATCTTACTCTGATCTGATTTCCTTCATTTATTAATTAGAATCCCAAGACTAAGCCTTACCATGTATCCCAATTTCAGTAACGTGTTTTAATCCCTGTCCTTTGTCTTACCCCTGCTTTGATAATTTATTTAGTATTCCTATTTCTTGAGATTTTGACTCTGACCTTATGGCTGCCTAGAACTCAAGTCCTCTGTCTGGCCATGCTATCTGCTATGGGGCCTCTTGGACAATCCAGCTATCTCTGTAACAGCTGCCTCCAGATATGACCATATTCTGTTCTCTGCTTCACTCGCATTTCATACAGATAGCTGGACCTTTTCCCTGGTTCTCAGCCTCTTTTGACTTGTTCTGTCCATTTGCAGACTGTTCTCTGGTTCCAAAAATAAGCAGACAACAATATTTTCTGAGTACTCTAGGATAGTGGTTTTCAAACAGTTTCCCTCAGAATCTGTGGGAGATGTTTTAAGAATTCCATGTTTAAATTTGATACAATTTTATTTTAAAATGTTTGATTATTAAATAAGCCCACCCCAAGTTTTAGCCCTATGGTTCCTCAAAATTAAGTTGAAAACCATGGATATAGCAAAATTTTTAATTGGCTATTTAGCTTAGAAATGAGGCCCTCATTCTTAAGATATTTAGTTACTACTGAAGCTTTTTCACCCATCTTAAATCGATTAAAGTGCTTTACAGATTACAGGAAAGGGTGTCTATCATTCTGGTTATTTGTCTTTGTAATACCAAAAGGTATTTGTAACACGAGAGTGAAGAGTGGTTAACTTATCCCTGCCACTAGTTAGCCAAGTTTTCTTGGTCAAGTCCCCAAACGTCTCCAAGCCTTGGTTTCCTCTGGCAATACCTTAGGAGGTAGAGCAAGGATCAGAAGACATTGATATCCTAGTAAATACTTACTATCTCATTTCATAGTTGGGTTGACACTACATTATGATGTGTAACACATGTAGAGATTCTGATGATGATTATTATTAGAATAAAGATAGTGGAGTCAAATTGTCCTTGTTGGTATTAGATTTCAATAACAAACTAAATAAACAAATAAAGCCTAAACTATTGAGTCCATCATGGAAAGAGAACATCATAAAATGATTGGTCAAAAATAGTGTACAGCCCTGTCCTAGGAATTCTACAGGACTCTTGATTGCATGTGACGAAAAACAAAAACAAAAAATACCTAAATTTGCTTTAGGGGAGACAAAAGGAAAAGTCAAAGTATGCATCTATGGCTCTCTGGCACGGCTAGATGTGGGCGTCAAATTATGCTTCTGTACTCTCTCTCTCTTTCTCTCTTCCAGTCCCTCTCTGGACCATCTCTTTCCATTTTTTGCTTTGCTTTTCTCTCTGGTAGCTTCATTCCTAGCCAGGTTTTCTTCCTATGATGACATGTGGTAGGTCTAGTGTAATGTCTTATCTGTTTAGTAATTCCTGCAGGAGTCCCAGATGTCATCCTCGTTCCTTATTGCTATGGATACATGGACCTAGGTTACATTTCCATTTCGCAGAACCACTTGTTAGGTCTGCCCCAACTAAATCTCAAAGGCTGAGGATAGGGTAAGGGCTGACCTTCAGAAAGGAGGAGATAGGTTCTTTCACCAGAAATTGGCATGTTGTGAAGGTGTCATTACTGTCACTTCTAAGTGCCTGATCTTGAATTTTTGAACCTTAGATTCATCACCCCTTATTGATAGAAATAGTCACTCCAGAGGTTTAGGTTGAAGATTAAATGACTTAAAGTATTAACAAGCTTACCAGAGTAGCTGGCATTAGGTACCCTTAGTAAATCTAATTGTTTCCCTATTTTCAGTAGCATGGAAATAAGATTTGTGAGGAAGCCAAGTGTAAAATAGGAGTCACTCTGAAATTTCTACCACAATTTGACTTTCCTTTTGATCTCATACATTTAGAAATGGAAATCATGAACATCTGTGTAACATTTTCTATAGGTCTGTACTACTTTAGGCAGCAAGCAGACATGTCCTGTGCCCAAGAGGGTAACTTCAGGTCTTATGTTCTTTTAGGGCCTTGTGACACTCAGGTAGCTCCAGTTACCTACCCAGTGGAAGCTGTCAGAGGCTAACTGCCCATGTCAAAAAAATCATCAGAGGCAGAAATGCCTGAAAAGCTCAGCATCCGTCACCTCCTAGGGAATATTAGCCACCCTGGGCATAGGAGTGGAGAACTGTGGGACTGTCAATCAATGTGATGACCAGTAATTTGCTACTCTCATGTTTTGTCCTATTATTGTAAGGACAAAAGCTGTGGTAATATTGACACAACCTGAGGAACATGCAGCAATTTGAATGTGTTGTTTGTTGGAATAAAGCTGTGGTTATGTAGCTTTAGAAGTGCTAAAAGTAATTAGTTTTAACTCATCTTGACTATCAAAGAGATGCATGGGAGGGAGGTTGTGGGGTATCCTTTTAGTTCCCGATTGATTTTTGCTGTAGGTTGTTTTTGTAATTTTTCTAATAACAAACACCGTGTGACAAAGGCCTTCCTTCTAGCATGTTTTGTGATCTTCAGTCTCTTGGTCCTGACATAATCCATTAGTGGCTGCATTACAAGCCTGGTTAAAAACACAGAGCTGGGGCTTCCCTGGTGGCACCGTGGTTGAGAGTCCACCTGCCGATGCAGGGGACATGGGTTCGTGCCCCGGTCCAGGAAGATCCCACATGCCGCAGAGCGGCTGGGCCCATGAGCCATGGCCGCTGGGCCTGTGCGTCCGGAGCCTGTGCTCCGCGGCCGGAGAGGCCACAGCGGCCACAGCGGTGAGAGGCCCGCGTACCACAAAAAAACCAAAAAAAACCCCACAGAGCTGGTCAAATCCCATTACAATGAAAACCTTTGTTTAAACAAAATGGTTCCCAAGTCTCCTTCTGTGGCATAATTAATTCAGGTAGCATAGAATAAAACATTTTGATATCACAGAGTATTTGGAGATTCTCTTCAAATTCCTCTTAAGGAATTGTGAAATCATTCATTGCTTATTCAACAATTTAAAAATATCTACTGTGTCGATTGCTTGGCATTGAGCCTTTTAGCAGTGGACAAAACAAAATCTCTTCTCTCGGAGACATCACATTCTAGTGGATGGCAAAGATAATTGTATTAGTTTGCTAGGGCTGTCATAGCAAAATACCACAGACTGGAGGCTTAAACAATGGAAATTTATTTTCTCACAGTTCTGGAGGCTTGAAATCCAAGATCAAGCTGTTAGCAAGTTTGGTTTCTCCTGAAGACCCTCTTCTTGACTTGCAGGTGACCACCCTCTTGCTGTGTCCTCACATGATGTTTTCTCTGTGTGTGCATGCCCCTGGTGTCTCTGTGTCTAAAGTTCCTCCTTTCACAAGGACATTAGTCAGATATGATTAGGGCCCACCCCAATGGCCTCCTTTAAACTCAGTTACCTCTTTAAAGTTCTTATTTCTCAATACAGTCACATTCTGAGGTACTGGGGGTTAAGACTTCAACATATAGTTTTGTGGGGACACAATTTAGCCCAGAACAACAATGAGAATTAAACAAGTGACTGTGTATTATTTAAGATGGTATTGCAGTGCTATAAATGCAAGTTAAGCAGGGTAAATGATGGGGTAGAAAGCTGGAGCACTGTAAACAGAAATGGATGGTCAGAGAAGTTCTCTCTGTGGAAATAGCATTTGAACAGAGAAATGAAAGAAGGAGTGATGCCCAGGAATATCTGAGGGAGAAGTCTTTTAGGCAGAGGAGATGGTGCTTCATGTAGTAGGAAAAGTGCCAAGAGGCAATGTGGCTGGAATGGAGAATGCGAAGGGCCCAGATGAGATCAGAGGTAACTGGGGCCTGTCATGGAAGGTCCCAGAGACCTACTCAGAAGGGGTGGCCATCTGATGGCAACAATACATTACTAAACCCACAATCAAGACTCAGTGTGATCTATGCTAGTTGGTTTGTACTGCATGCTGTGGACAGCCCTGGCTACATAATTTGTGGGGCCCAGTGCAAAGTGAAAATGTGGGGCACCTTGTTCAGATGTCAAGATGGTAACAACAGGGTATTAAACTAAGGGCAGGGCCCTTCTAGTTGCAGAACCTTGAACAACTGTACAGGTCACATGCCCTGGCTGTGGAAATACATGAGAGAAGTAGCTGACTCAACACATTTTTTTTCAAAAGTAAAACGCTCAGTTGGATGTTGTATAGTCTTATGGAAAGTGTGTTTCTGGAGTTTGGATTTGAAGTCCCTAGTAAAGTCCTGGATTCTTTGTTTTCTGTTAGCCAGGGTTCTCCAGAGAAACAGAACCAGGAGAATATATATATATATATATATAATCTCATGCAATTATAGAGGCTGAGAAGCCCCACAATCTGCCATCTGCAAACTGGAGACCCAGGAAAGCCCATGCTGTAATTTCCTCAAGTCGGAAGGCCTGAGAACCAGCGGAGCTGATGGTGTAAATCCCAGTCTGAGGGCAAAGGAAGGTGAGATGAGATGTCCCAGTTCAAACAGTGAGGCAGAAAAAATAAAGGGGTGAATTTCTCCTTCCTCTGCCTTTTGTTCTGTCCTTGTCCTCATTAGATTGGATGATTCTCACCACATTGGGTTTACAGTCTGCATTACTGATCCACCCATTCAAATGATAATCTCATCTGGAAATACCATCACAGACATGCCCAGAAATAATGTTTAATCTGGGTACTCTGTGGTCACTCCAATTAACACATGAAATTAACCATTACAACCAGTGATACCTTGGGCAAGTTATGTAACCCAGTTAGTCTCAGATTTCTCACCTGTAAAAGAAGGATTATAGACCCTGTCTTATAAGGTTTGGTTTTGGTCCAGTTTAGCCAAATAATGGTGACAGTGTTTGGTAAACTATAGGATTCCATAAAAAGATTATGATTGATTTAGTAATATATTTAAATTGCTTCTCCTTTATGTTCTGTTTTGACATCTCTTTCCTGTAATTCCTGAACAAGGAAAGCATTTTGTGAACTAATGGTGATAATTTACACTGGAAATAAATATTATTCACCTCTTTTTTATGCAGGAAATCAGTCTTATTATGCAATAACGTTTTATTATGGGCAAGAAGCCCAGGCATCAGACTGAATGTTATACTTTGTCCCATGACATAACTGAGACTATATATCAATGGTCTTTATTCCTCTGCAACAATTATTTGGTAAAATGAACAAATTCTAAGTGAGCCTGTTGTTCTGGCCTCTTCTCTCCTGCTTCAGTTATTCTCCTCTAGACAGTCATTTTTCTGCCTCTCTTGTCCAGTTCTCTCCCCACAGAGCAGCTGTATTTGTATGTCTCATCCTGAGAGGGCAGGCAACTGGCTGCCCTCAAGGCCACTCTGTGGCCTGGCCAGTGGGGAGCCATGAAGAGCCATCTGCTTGCCTCCGCTGCAGAAATTGAGTGTCACCTTTGTAGTAGTCCTGTTTACAGAACGATAATAGAGTTATTCTTAACTAAGTGTATTGTTTGCCGAAGAAAGGGGCATACTTTCAAACAGTAAATAAGGAGGAAGTGTAACTAATGCTGGTAAGATTACACACTTTGCTGCATGTTTTAGTTGTTCTATAATCAAGTAAGAGATGACAGTAGGCACATGGGAAACATACTTCTGATTGAATACAGCTTCAAACAATGTGGCCCTCTACATGCAGAAATAAATGACAAGAATGCCTGACTTGTTGGAAGGGCAATTTGAAAAAAAAATTGTTTATTTTTACAGGTTGTATCAATTGTTTTAAGGCTCAGAATCTCTCTTCATAGCGTCACCTCAAGACTGTCTATTGTTCCTAAGGCTACAATTGTAGTGTGGGGTAATGAAAAAACATGAGTTTAGCACCAGAGAGGCTATGTTCAGATCCCCTCACTCATTTACTTACTGGATGAATTATATGGTCTAGTCAAAACCTTCAGATTGTTTCCTCATTTATAAAGTGGGCATCAAAATATTGTTGGAAAATTTTGGGAGTATCCTAATGATCTTCATAGGAGAAATTGAATATAGTAGATGATCAGTAATCTAGGTATTACAATTAGACAGTGTTAAGATGATTGTTTTTCATTATTCTTACCTGTACATGAATACAAGAAACTCATCCCAAGAAATACAGACATCTAATTAACCAGACAGTTTTGATGGTGGTTGAAAACTTGCATCAACTTAGATATTACATTAATATAATTCAATACACATTTATTAAGTGCTAATTATGGAAAAGTCACTAGCTCAGAGATAGAGGTCCAAAGACAAACCCTGAATTCAAAGTTGGTAGAATGGTCAAGACATGTAACTTCTAATTCCTTTTCAATTGGGCAATACCCCATTTCTCTATAAATTTTTTTTTGTTGTTATGATTTTCTTTTTGGATGTTAGGTCTCTCTAGTTGAGCACTTATTTTTAAAAATATATCACATATTCTTACCTAAATTTGAGATATCTCTTTCTTGGTGCTTTATACTGTTTCTAAATGAAAGCACAAGAGTATTGAACCTTGTCTGGTGCTATATGAAAAGAAGACTCACAGCAGGTATGACTAAAAATGAGGAAAAGGCAGGAGATCAGCCAAGATGGTGGAGTAGAAAAGCCTTGAGCTCATCTCATCTCACAAGCACACCACAATCACAACTATCTGCAGGACAACCATTGATGGAAAAGACTGGAACCTACCAGAAAAGATCTTCTGCAACTAAAGACATAAAGAAGGAACCACAGTGAGATGGGTAGGAGGGGCGGACTCACAATATAATCAAGTACCATACCCCCGGGTGTGCAACTCACAAACTGGAGAATAATTACATTGCAGAAGTTCTCCCACAGGAGTGACAGTTCTGAGCACCCCGCTGGGCTTCACAACTTAGGGGTCCTGCACTGGGAAGATGAGCCCCCAGAGCATTTGGCCTTGAAGGCCAGAGGGGCTTAATTTCAGGAGACCCACAGGACTGGGGGAAATAGAGACATCACTCTTAAAGGACACACACCAAATTCATGTGCACCGGGTCACAGGGTGAAAGAGTAATTTGATAGGAGCCTGGGCCAGACCTGCCCGCTAGTCTTAGAGAGTCTCCCAGAGAAGCGGGGCTGGGGGATGGCTGTGGCTCACTCTGGGGACATGGAGACTGGTAGCAGTCATATTTGGGAATATTCTACAGCATGAACACTCCTGCTGGTGGCTGCCATCTTGGGACCCTCCTTCTACTCATTAGTGCCAAAACCTGGCCCTATGCAACTGCCCGTAGGCATCAATGCTGGGTAGCCTCAAGCCAAACAGCTAACTGGGTGGGGACACAGCCCTAGCCATTAGCAGACAGGCTGCCTAAAGGCTTCCTGAGCCCACAGCCACCTCTAGACATGCCCCAGGCATGGAGCTGCCAACCAGAGGACCAAGACCCAGCTCCATCCACCAGTGGGAAGGCACCAGCCCTGCCCTTCAGGAAGCTTGCACTAGCCTCTAGACCAGTCTCACCTCCCAGGGGGCAGACACCAGACTCAAGAGAACCATGATCCCGCAGCCTGCATACCCAGCCCACCACAGCAGGCCAGACCCTACCCTGGGACCAGCTGGGCCCTGTCCCTGTCCACTGGCAGGCTGACACAAGCTTCAGGACACCCCAGAGCCCATACCCAACTGTGTCAGGAGCCAATCCCCCATCCCCCACCACCCAACAATCTGAAATGAGCTCTGAGATCCCTGGGCTCTGCAGCCAGACTCCAGGAACTGGCTCTGCCTGCCAGTAGTCTGGCATTAACCCCAGGACCTGGCTTCACCCATCAGTGGGTGGGCAACAGCTCTGGAGTCTTCAGGACCCTGGCTCCGCCCACCAGTGAGCCAGCACTACCCTGGGGACCCCTAGGGTTCTGCAGCCAGCTGCCTCATTTCCAGGCCCCACTAAAGAGCATCCAGCAGAATCTTCACAAAGTAGGGCCTGGCAACCAACTGGGCTAGGGGGCCAACCAAGCCTACCAGACCACTCACATAGCCCACCACAACAGAAGGACCCATGAAACCCTCTTAGGGAGAATCCCTAGAGCATATAGCTTGGGTGATGAGAGGGGATGCATGCTGGAATGCATAGGATGTCTTCTACAGAAGGCCACTTCTCCAAGGTCAAGAAATGTAACTAACCTACCACACACATGAAAATACAAATAGCAACTTAGACAAAATGAGGTGACAGAGGAACATGTTCTAAACAAAGGAACAATATAAAACCCCAGAAGAAGAACTAAGTGAAGTGGACATAGGCAACCTACCCAAGGAAGAGTTCAGAGTAATGAATGTAAAGATGATCAAAGAACTTGGGAGAAGAGTGCGTGAACAAAGCGAGAAGTTTGAAATTTTTAACAGTTAAAAAGAGTTAGAAAATATAAAGAACAACCAAACAGAGATGAAGAATACAATAACTGAAATGAAAAGTACACTAGAAGGAATCAGTGGTAGACTAAATGATATAGAGGAATGGATCAGCAAGCTGGAAGACAGAGTAGTGGAAATCATTGCTGCTGAACAGAAAAAGAATGAAAAGAAATGAGAACAGTTTAAGAAACCTCTGGGACAATATCAAGCACATTAATATTTGTATTATAGGGGTCCCAGAAGGAGAAGAGTGAGAGAAAGGGCCTGAGAAAATGTTTGAAGATGTAATAGCTGAAAAATTCCCTAACCTGGGAAAGGAAACAGTTGCCCAAGTCCAGGAAGTGGAGGGAATCCCATACAGGGTTAACCCAAGGAGGAACACGCCAAGACACATAGTAATTAAAATGACAAAAATTAAAGAAAAAGAATATTAAAGCAGTAAGGGAAAAGCAACAAATAACATACAAGGGAGCTCACATAAGGCTATCAGCTGATTTTTCAGCAGAAACTGCAGGCCAGAAGGGAGTGGCCCGATATATTAAAAGTGATAAAAGAGAAAAACCTACAACCAAGAATACTCTACCTAACAAGGCTCCCATTCAGATTTGATGGAGAAATCAAAAGCTTTACAGACAAGCAAAAGCTAAAGGAGTTCAGCACCATGAAACCAGCTTTATAACAAATGTTAAAGGAACTTCTCTAGGTGAAAAAGAAAAGGCCACAACTAGAAACAAGAAAATTACAAAATGAAAAAGCTCACTGGTAAAGGCAAACATACAGTAAAGTAGGAAATCATCCACACGTAAAGCTAGTAGGGAGGTTAAAAGGCAAAAGTAGTAAAATCATCTGTATCCACAATAAGCAGTTAAAGGATACACAAAACAATTAGATATAAAATATAATATCAGAAACAGTAATCATGAGAGGAGGGGAGCACAAATGCAGGGTTTTAAAAAATGCATTTGAAATTAAGAGATCAGCAACTAAAAATAATCACGCATATATAGACTGCTATACAAAAGCCTCATGGAAAGTGCAAACCAAAAATCTGTAATAAAATGAGGAAAAGACAAAGAGGTGAGACTTTAACATGTGAAGATATGAGGGAGTAAAAGAAGCAGTTTGGTAAAGATAAAATGGTGCAAAAACTGGAAAAATATAGAAGAGGAAATGGAAACAAAGGAATTTAAGTAAAGAGAAACACAAGAGGAAAAGGGAATTTATGTCTGAATATGTGGTCACATCCTAAGACCTTTCGTCTTCTGCCTTGAAAGGGGTTTTTCTTTCTTGGAAAGACATTTTTAATTGGTGACATTTGTCTCTATATTTTATAGAACATTTGAGAATCCTGGTCACTGATTTATACATTTATAGAATCAAATGGAAATTTTACAAAATTCTTACTACTTTTATACACCTATTGCATGTTCTCAATTGAATGTAACATCAGCAGTAGATGCCACTGACTGAACACTGCCATTCACGGACTAGTTTTTTCTTCCGTGGGAGCAGGATTAAAATTTTCATTTCTTTAAATGAGAACACCAGGGATCACTGCCACAACAGTCAACAGATTGTGAGATTGTTCTGTTGATAAAATAGTTTCTAGTTCTCTCTAGAAACAATGGGCTCTCATTCTTGCTACTTCAAGTGCTTAGTAATATCTGAATAATAAACACAGCAGTAGTACCGGAGACAATTTTTCTCAGCATAGAAGTGTGCTCCATGTCTTGCCTCAGTTCCTAAGGTGATACTTGAAGTTTTCTCCTTTGAGGCATACATTCCACCATGCAATGCAACATGTAGTAGTTTTGACCACAGTAGAGTTGCACTTTGGATCTAGTTTCTTCCTCTTCTTTAATTTTCTAAAGAACAAGATATTAGAACATTTTCTGGGAAGTATTCAAGGGAATTATCTTTCTGTCATTGGGTGGTACTTATATATTTATAAGCCTACTATGGCTCTAGAGAGAAATCTGTAGTGAGTCAAAGCGAGGGGCTTCTCTTGGCATGAGTTTATCAATAACATGACTGCAAAATAAGTTTCCTTTCAGAGTTTTGGAACGACAGCAACATCCCATTTTTCACGAATATATCTGACTGGTTAAAAACAAAATTAAAAAATGATTTTCATGTGCCTTCAAGATATTTTTGTATAAATCATTTTTTGCTTTCATTTATTAATAAAAAAGTTAGAACACCAATAATTTTGATCTTCCATCATTATTTATGACTATTTTCCTCTGAAAAATTTACAATAAAGAGAAAATTTCCCTTTCTTTCCCCCAGAATATCTATTTTTCTTGATATTAATCTGACTATAAACATAGCTCTGAAACATACTAAATCTTATTTCTCAGCACCAAAGACTCAAAGGAAATAGATCCTCAAATGAAGTTTTGCTTTGCAGTACTAGGAGGAATACTAAAGTCAATCTTCAAGTCTCTAATAGTTCTTTCAAATGTCCTAAATAATCGTTTGATACTTGTTTGTTCATCACAATTGAAAAAAACAATGATAGGGAAAAAAACTCTTAAGCCAACAGGAAGCTTTTAGAAGTGAGGTACCATTGTAGCACTGTTACCAATTTGAGTCATTGTAGTAGTGATAATTGAAGCTGTTCATAATCAGAGAGAGGCATTTAAGGCCAAAATTAGTAAAAAGTATTTTGTTAGGGCTGTTAGTCAAGGCTTTTCACCTGGACAATGTCTATTGTATAAAATATATTATTAAAAATTGGTTTCTCATCCTTGGTAGAATATTTTTAAAAGATCTGTTGCCATATATATTATTAAAGCAATTGGCTCCTAAGAAAAGAATAGCTTCTGTTCTACTCAGTCTTTTCTTGAGTATTAATATCCTGATTAAACCCCAAATCTCCATGAATGATTCCCATGAATACTGACATCCCTGGTCTCTTTAAAATGAGGATTCTAAAGCAATTCTCCAAGTTTAAAGACCTCTCCAGATTCAAAGTCTGAATGGATTGTGCAGCAGAGGTTAAAACTTGGACTCCTTGACCTCCAGTCTTTCCCTTGTCTGTTCTCCGTTGTTGTATCCTACCCCTGATTCCCCCCAGAACTTAGAGAAGCTGGGGGAAATGGTATGAGCTAAAGGAACATGTGCAAGTATCTCATATGGAGTCCATAGAATGGACCCACAAATCAGTGGACACTTTCCATTTAAAATCTGTTTAGCTCCAAAAAGGAAAAGCCTAAGCTGCGAGGGGAAGGAGCATCTCATGTGAAACTCATTTGTTTGGATTTGCTGAGCCTGTTCCTTCATTTGTCCAGGTGCAGTCATTTACTTCTCACAGGCTGTTCTGCTATGGAATTGTTTCAGCCTTCATAGAAATGCTAAGGCTCCTGGCTGGGGCAGACGATTGCCTCGCTAGAAGGTCTCTTTACTGGTAGCAGCCTGTGGCTACCACAGTGATTAAAAAAAAAAAATCTTGCCATCCTTATCCTTTGATTTTGGAATACTGCTCTGGGTAGTCGATCCCCAGGTACTTCTCTCCTTGCCTGGGTGCGTGCTTCTTTATTATTATTGCTTATCTGTTTCAGTCCATAACCTTACCTTAAACTCTGATTTAGATGTGTCCTGATTTCTGGTGTGGATATTTCATACTTTGTTTTTCTCCCTGCGTATAATTTATCTAGCTCCTGAGTAGTACCTGGATCCTACCTTAACTAATAATTTCCAGGAATTATTCCACTCTGGAATCTGTCCCAAGCTCTAGCCTTCACTTTAGATTACCTGTTCTTTGTTTCTTATCTTGTCTCTCAGATCTACTTGCCTCCCACAATTTCAGAACAAATATTTACCAAAACCTATGGAAAGGGCTTCTGGATTCCATAACAACACTGCTTCCCTCCTTATCGAGAAACCCTGAGCAAATATTTCTTTACCTTGTAGTTGGTCTAAATCTGACTGTCAATACAATGATATTTAAAATTAAAAAACAGGAGTACAGAAGGGTAAACGTTTGGGTTTGATGCCAGAGTCTTCTATTCTCTCTCAGCTGATTAATACAATTTTGGTTTAGATGTGGTGGGTGTGAATTGCTCTGAATCTGAAGAAAAGTTTATAAATCTCTGAAAAAATTGTTTTGTAATTGTGTATAGTAGTAATATTGCTGTGTGAAAACAGGTGCCAACCAAAAAGCCTAGCTTTGAAGGAAAGCTTCATAGTTGAGTTATGAGACAGCTGGAGAGCAGCAAAATAGATATGGATCCATAAGCCCTGCAGGAAAAACAACTTTAATCAGGGCCTGACACGTTGGGTGATTGTAACGAAGTCCCTTGGTATGTGTAAGCCCTGGATCAAATGGGACCAATTGACTATTGACAGGCGTTACATTAGTGCAAAACTGGATGAAAAACTGGCTATTGCCCTGCACAGACTCCAATAATGAGAAATGAGGTTCTTGTGAAAGAAAGGGACTTGGTTTGTTTTCAAAAAACATATGTGCACTGGCCCAGGTGATACCTCTGGTGGACTGAAATTCCTCAAGGCGCAGCCTTTAGATACTGAAGTGGCATTTAGTGCTGTCTTTCCAAGCCTCTCCCTGTGACAGCCCTCTTTGACTCCTTATATTGATTCCATGGTTCTGAATACCAGTAGCTAATGCTGGCAGCCTGACCCGGGAGTAGGGAGCATCATCCTGCCTTGAGAGCCCCTCAAATGGATTTTACAAGGGAATGGTGCATACTATGCTGCTAGGTGCAGTGAAGCATGTTTCTAGCACTTTTCACAGATCATAAATTAATTTGAAATGAGCCTCTCTCCTCCCACAAAATATAATACCAGAGAAGAACTGTCATCATGTTTTTTCTGAAGCATAGCGCTTGAGGGGGGAAAAGTCATTTTCTCCTACATTTGTTGACGGGACACATGACAGGTACCAAATGCTAGACTGTCCACAAACGCGTGGCATGTGTGTCCAATTCAAAATAATTTGTAGTTTGAGGTAGATTCTCCACACCTTCAGCTCTTAACCTGAAACAGTGGAAAGAGCTGTGCATATTCCCATCCAAAGATGGGTATTACGCAAAATCACAACCAATGTCTCAGGAACCCCAAATGTCCTGCTGTTTCTGTATTGCAAATATAAGTGGTTATCCTTGATAGTTATTCTGGAAAAGGTAAGAAGGAACAAGTAGGACATGCAGCCTATTTTACTATTATGTGTGGGCATTTGGTAAACAATAAAATAATGCAATATCCTTTTTAGTAATACTGCAAGGTGGAAAGCATGAAACTAATTTTTTAGAACTCAATATTCAGAGTGTTTGTTAACCTGTGTGGAGCACCTGCTCTCTTACATAAAAAAAATTTACTAAATTGATTATATTAAAATTGGTTCATCTCATTAGTTTAGTTTTCTTATTTTCCTTTGCCTTAATATATAGCAGGGACCAAAGAAAGCCATATTTGATTAATTGTACTATGATTGAAAGTGATCGTATGTCAAAGAGAGTAAGAAAACATTGAAGTGAAAAAGAAGGGAGGAAGAAAAGCACAAAGGAGATGTTCTGTTAGTAGTGAGTATCCAGGAAACTCAATATAAACTGTCTTGTCACTGGTCTTTTTTCCTGCCTAGATCCTCTCCTGATTTCCAGAACTATACATCTAACTGTCCAAAGACTACTGTTCTCCTGTGTTTCATGGGTACCTCAATTCAATGTCCAAACTGAATTGCTCATTTTTCCTCCAAATATGTTCCTCCTTCGGTCCCTGTCTTAGGGAATGGTACCATCATTCTACCAAAGATAGAGACTCAGGAGTCATCTGAGATTATTTTGTCCATTTTCATTCTCACTTAATAGATATAAATGGCTTGTCCAGTCTTAGCTCCCAAATTCCCTACCTTTTTATAGCCAAGTCTACTGCTTTAGCAGTTCTTGCTTGGATTACTAGTTGCATGGGCTCCATGGCTTTACCCTCCATCCCACTTAAATTTAGCCTTTAGCCCGTGGCCATAGCTTTTTAAATGCAAATGTGATTACATCACTTCCTTAATTAAAATTCTTTGACAATCCTTATTGCCCACAGGATAAATTTAGCACCCCAAATTCTTCATGATCTAGTTGTGCTTGCTTCTCTAATCCTATTTCCTACCACTCTACTCTGAGGCCCTTTTACTAGATGAAGAGCAGTTTTCCATAAGTATAGTGCTGTTTCATACTCCCATGTCATTGCATGTGCTATTTTCATTGCTAGGAACACCTTTTTTTTTTTTTTTTTTTGTGGTACGTGGGCCTCTCACTGTTGTGGCCTCTCCCGTTGCGGAGCACAAGCTCCGGACGCACAGGCTCAGTGGCCATGGCTCACGGGCCCAGCTCCTCCGTGGCATGTGGGATCTTCCCGGCCCGGGGCATGAACCCGTATCCCCTGCATCAGCAGGCGGACTCTCAACCACTGCACCACCAGGGAAGCCCTAGGAACACCTTTTTACCTTTGGAACCCAGTTTGGAATCTGGGAAGCCCTCCATGACTTCTTAGTTTGAATTATTTTCTTTCTCTAGCCCTCCTAGTGTCATGTGCATAATCCTAATATTGTATCCATTATGTTAGTTTAATTGCTGGTTTCTCTGTCTCCCTTATTTATTCTGAGCTCTTTAGGGTCAGGAACAGTGCTTTATATATTTTTGTACACCCAGTGCAGTACAGTCCCTGGTGTACGTGTTGACTCAATGTATACGTGTTGACTCAACATATGGATCCAACGATAAAAAGCAGAACTTGGCAGGATGGTGGATGAGGAGGTACCACTTTGGAGAGACGATCTCTATTGTTTTGGGGGATTTGGCAATATGTAGACATAATAGCTGAAAGAGGATTTGATCTTAAGTCAGATTTGATTTAGACTTCTGGGCATATTGATCCTAAGAAAGACAACAGCAATTTATAATTGGAGACTACTATAACGGTGTAGAAGTAGTAACACTCATATGAAAAACTGAAGAAAGACAAATTCTCTCTCTTTCTCTCTTTCTACCTTCCTCCCTTTCTTTCTAGCTTCTTCCAGAAGAGATGTAAAATAAATATATTAGAATATATATTTTTATTTTTAAGGTGGCTATCTTAATATATATGTATATACATGTATAGATACATAATTTAAAAAACTTTTAAATGCAGTGTAATCCTTTTTGCTGAATAGTTCTGTGTTGATGTGGGTAATGATCAGAAAAAGTGAGTTTGGGGCAGGGGAGGGAGAAGGGAAGTCAAGTAATGGTAAAACCACAATATATATTTTGAGAGCTGGCCATGGGGGAGAGGAAAAAGCAGAAACAGAGCACATGGTGCTTCAGAACTTCATTCCTCTGCCTGTCAATGGGGAGAGCGGTGGATGCAAGAGTTGAAAGTGTCAGGGCTGAGTGGTGCACCGGGTTCCCACAGGCTCAGTGTGGAGATACCATGGACAGAGCTAAGGCAGCATTCCTCTGAATTAGACAGGATACTAAGAAACTACCCTGGAGCTTCCCTGGTGGTGCAGTGGTTGAGAGTCTGCCTACCAATGCTGGGGACATGGGTTTGTTCCCTGGTCTGGGAGAATCCCACATGCTATGGAGCAGCTAAGCCTGTGAGCCATGGCTCCTGAGCCTGCGTGTCTGGAGCCAAGAAGCTACCCTGGGTACAGTGGGAACATCTTTTTTTGATCATACCGAACTAATTATGAATGTGAGAATTAACAAAAGCTTTTTTTCTAGTTCAGTTATCCTCTGCTCTTACTCTGGAGCTTTAGCAGTGGTGAGAATCTGCAGTCAACATGTTAGATATCCATTCCACTCTGAGCCCAACCTCCTGGGCTCTCTGTTAAATTGGAGAGAATGCATTTAGGGAAGAAAATGTAGCCAATGACTTCTGCAATGGGGAGTTCATAAAAAGCTGGCTAATACTGCTGGGAATTTGAAGTAAAGTGATGAGTAGGTTATTCCTTGTGGGGTACTTCTCACTTTGGTGTGTAAACATAAGTTGTTATATTTATTGTTTTCACAATGTGACAAAAAGCATTGCATGTGCTCCAAGAAGGAAAAATAACTAGTTCCTGTATTCTAAGCACTAGTCCAGACACTTCAATTTACTTCTCCTAACCACAGTCTAGTACAGGTTTATCATCCTAATTTGACCATAGAAGAAGCTGGACTTCCCAGCTAGTAAGTGGCAGAGCTGTGTTCAACCCTGGGTCTGGCTGACTCAGATCCTGTTCACATTCTTTTCTCCCCACTGCCTTCCTTGCCAGCACATCTTGGCTGGCAGCAGGAGAGTCAAACCTGACAGGAACCATGAAAAGCTTGGAGTTCTCAGCCTGCTAGGCAAACAGCAGTGCCATAGAGGTAAGTCACTGTGAGCCCTGTCATTTATTTCTGTCTACTTTAAGTCTCTTATCTGTAGGGCAAAAAGCATTTACAAAGCTTTCAGAAAAATGCTTTGTGATTACCAGTACTAGGCGAGCAATGGCTTGCCTGTTTTCCACAGATAGCTGCAAAATATGTCTTTTAGGGAGAATTATCTGCTTTCTTCCACTTAGATTCATATATAAACACACTGACGAAAAAAATGTTTTGGAAATCCCATAGTCCTAGGTGTGAACAGATACTTTCTATTCCAGGTTGCGTTGAATCAGATGGAAAAAAAAAAAAACCTTTAAAAGCAAAAAGGTAAAGTAACTATTCAGTTGTAAATAGACAAACAAGAATTGTTACCTCTTGGTAACAAATGCCCGTTCTATGGTAATTCCTGTTAAATCTAGAAATTCCAAGATGTAATTCTACTGGTATGAAATATCAGGTGTTCCCTACCAAAGTGCCAGATTTTTTTGAGGGGGAGTTTGAGAAAATAATTAGGAAAGGGCTATTAGTTCTTTCTCACTTAAAGCATACCCAGCCCTCTGGGTAGGGTCTACTTTGATGATATTTTTGTCTTTGAAGAAAGAAAGAGGATGTTAGAATTGTCATCCCCATTGGCCTGACAGGAGCTTAATCTTCATTGTCCTTTGTACTTTCTCCATGTAGACTTCAGCTATGGGAATAATTCTTAACAAATTGCACAGCTGGCCTTTGTAAGCAGGCCCCTTCCGCGTGATTAGAAGATTTAGAATTGCATGAGATTGTGACAATTCATGAAGCCCTGTACACCTTAGACCCCTTGCTCTAACATATCTTGTTGGAAGCACAGACCCAAAGATCCTTGCTGATCCCCAGGTGGACCTTTGGAGCCTTCAGGCCTGGAGCCCAGGTCTTGCTGCAGCTGCTATGCTTATTCTCCTCCTGCTCAAGACAGGGAATTCCCGATGGAGGAAATTCTTAGTGCTCGATAAAGAGCCAGTTTTTGTATAGTCTCACTGAAAAGAATGAACATAACCTTTAAAGGCTTGAGAATGTGTTATTCTGAGTCTTTTTTTTTAATATTCAAAGGCTACTGATTCTATTTGAGATGTCTCTTCCTCGCAAGGTACAACATCCTGGCTGGAAAGGGCTTTAATAAGCCAGACATGGTAGGGTGATTGCTTTGCTCCACTTTGCTTTGCTGTTAAAACATTAAGTGTAATCTGATGTGTCAATAGAGCCACCTCAGGTACTCAGAATCATTTTAATTCCTCTTACCGTCAAAACATAGTGTCAATACTGGCATGAATTGGCATTAAAAATATTTGCGAAATCACCTGGAGAACAGCACTTTTTACTGATAGGAGGTCTCTTTAAAAGCAGTCTCTGTCAAAGATTCAATTTGAACTCTTTCTTGGCTTTGAATTTTACAGAGCAGCTTTTTTTTCAACTTGACCTGCTTTGCATCATTCAAACCTATCAGTGGAGGAAAGAAGGTTTTCCTTTTTATCTGACCCTATGGGAGATGTTATACATTCCCAGTGTGTGCTCTGTAATGGATGTGCAAGATGACACACAAGTGGATGACATCACTCACGGTGGGTGATTAACTACTTCCCTGGGACTCACAAAATGCACTCAAAAGACAATGGGAAGGAGGAGTGATGATTAGAACTTTCTTATATACCTCACCTGGGTGCATGTTTTTACCACTCTAGATAGATTTTAATTTGGGGGAAATATGAACGTACAAAATGGAAGAATATAAATATAAAAACCTTAGATTTGTTTTGGAGAAATATAAACTTATAAATATACATATATTTGTAACATATTTCATGTGCTTTATAATTTATAACATGTGATATATAATATATAAATGTATGTATGTGTGACATATAAAACATATGCGTTATGTGAGTATATTCACTTTATATCATATATATAGTGTTCTAGATCCCCAAGCAAATAAAAAAACCAGGAAAGAAATACTTTATTTTTTTGCTAAGTGTCATATTCTTTGCTAAGTGGCAAATATAGATCATCTATGTGATTTTTATAAGTATATTGTAATATTTGGAGAGTTGAAGTGATCCTCAAGCATTATTTACCCAATAATTCATTTGTTAACACGTATTGACATTTGGCAAACACACATGTTGTTTATTTTCTTGCTTTGCAAAGTCCTTGGGGGATAAATGACCTGTTGAACTGAAAAGTGAACATCCTTGAATTTCAACCTTTGAAAGCAATAGAATCTATTGACAGGAATGACTAGATTTTCTTTGTTGTTTGAAATCTAAAAGCTGGTCATTCCTTTTCTGTTTTCCTAATGTTAGCAGGGGTGTGTGTGAGCACGCACGTGTGTGTGTGTGTGTGTGTGTGTGTGTGTGCTGGCAGCAGATCACTCAGTTGACCTTTTTCATAATCAACTACAATAAGTAAGGTGTGCATGTATGTGTGTGTGCTTGCACTTCTGGTGTGATGGACAGTTTGCTTAAATATATGGGAAAAGTTAATCCCTCTGCCCCTGACCTTTGGCACAGGAACCTTGTGCTTCCAGTAGAAAGTGTAGTAAATGCCAAGTCCTTTGGGCAGAGGATGTTTGCATTAATGTTTTCTACACTGGAGCCTGAGCCATAGATTTTCTGTCAGGCATCCTTTCCACTGCTGATATGGAGTAAGTTGAGCTGTATACAGAATATAGTGCCTGATGCCATCTGTTTGACACCCCACATATTTTAACCCCAGCCAGTGTATTAAAGGAGAAAGCCTCCCACTCTCTATCGTGCATGTAATTACCATGTAGTATGGGAGGTAGAAAAAGTCATGCAGTTTAATATGATTGTCAAAGGGTCAGTTGTCATGTTAATTATCAGGATCTGAGTGATTATAATATGACACGAAGAGGGAGGAGGATGTGTATAGTACATACTAACCTTGTAAATACAGTTAACTCTTGATCTTCTTGGAAATCTAGGGTTGTGATACTAGCACAACACAGGCATACAACTCTGCATATGCCAGTCTCTCTGTCTGAAATGTTTGGGGAATACAGGTTGCAAACTGAGTGAAGCAGCTTTGGAGGAAAGACCCCGCTTTAGGAGATTAAAAAGTTGTGCAGTGTGGCAACTGGATTTAGCGGTTTAGAAGTAATCCTTGACGCCTCTGTCTCCACATTGCTTCCTCCAAAGAGGTGTAAGTCCCGTTGATTCTAACACTTAAATATCATCCAAATCTATCCCTTCCTCTCTATTTGCATTTTCATTGTCTGTCTTAGGTTCCCCTCATTTCTTGCCTAGATTATTTGCCAGATTACTAGAAGCTGCCCAGCTTCCAGTTTTAGGTTCTCTAATCCATTCTTCAGTGTGATTTTTTTAAAAAAATGCAAATCTACCAAGTCCCTCTGAACTGAGTGTTATTCTCAGATACCTCATGCTCCCCTGTGCCCCTTCTGTCATTCTATGTATTGCTCTCTCTACATTTCCTACGTTTGTGCCTGTAAGTCATCCTTTAAACCCCAGGATACATATCACCCCCTCACTGTAAGCCTTTACTGGTCTGATTTAAGAGTCCTTCTTTGGGCTCCGTTGGTGTCATGTGCTTGTTTTGGTTATAGTTCTTTTCCTGATTTATTAGAGTTGTCTTTTGGTAGTTGTCTTTACAGCTCCTGCCTTCTAGAACATAAGGACTTGAGGGCAGGGACCATTATATTTTGTTTTGTATCCCAGAGCCTGGCATAGAGTAAGTGCTAAATGAGAGTTTCTTCAATAAGATAATAAAAGGACATGACTTTTAGATAATAGAATAATATATGACAAGTAATAGTCCTGGTAGATGGTCAGTAAAAGAGTGTTTATGTAGGAGGTGGTTGGTGACACACATTTATTCTAACAGATTTCCTCCCTGAACCTCTCTCACTGCTCACCTATACCAGTCTTGACATGATCACTCTCAAATGACTAGGAATAAATAGTCTAAATCCTTGCATGCCATGTCTTGATTTAATTATAATCTTTGGTATTGGGAAGGGAAGGCTCTTCTTCCTTCCTCCTCTGGTTTCTTATACTTCCCCTTGGAGCAAGAAAGAGTTGCTGATTGATGAGTTTGGGAGTGGAATTAAGCATGCATAGTTCATCTCCTTGCTCTCCTTTTTCTTCTGGAGCATAGCTATACCAGGGGCATGCATTCTATTTTGCTACTCTTTGTCCTAAAGCCTGTGGTGGTCTGATGCTGCCTGTGACTGGATGGGCAAAAGTGTCTAAATCTGATGTCCAATAATAGGAATCCCAATTTGTTAAATATGTAAACCACATTCTTCAGTAATAGATTTATCAATATAAAAGATATGTTGCTATCCCAACTGTCAAACTCTTTTGTTCTATTTTGTATTTGTTTCACATCTCAGGTGGAGGACTTATTTATTTATTTATTTATTGGCTGAGTTGGGTCTTCGTTGCTGCGTGTGGGCTTTCTCTGGTTGAGGTGTGCGGGCTTCTCACTGCAGTGGCTTCTCTTGTTGCGGAGCTCGGGCTCTAGGCGCACGGGCTTCAATACTTCTGGCTCGCGGGCTCTAGAGCGCAGGCTCAGTGGTTGTGGCGCACGGGCTTTGTTGTTCCGCGGCATGTGGGATCTTCCCGGACCAGGGCTTGAACCCTTGCCCCCTGCACTGGCAGGTGGATTCTTAACCACTGCGCCACCAGGGAAGCCCTGGAGGACTGTTTTTATTGGGTAAACTCATAGCTCAACATATAGAATTTGAGAGCTAGAAAGAATCTTAGCTCTACTCGAAATATATATTAAACTTTGAGAAGTTCATTTCTGCTTACTAAAGAACAGTGATTCACTTAAAGTTATGTAGAGTCAGCCATCATTGTAAAAATTAATTAGACTCATTTCTGAACAGTTATCATTTTGGGATGTCAGCCGTGGTAGCATTTAAGAGCAAGACTGAAACAAGGAAGCCACAGCCAGGTAAGCAGAAAGGTTAGTACTAGCCATGAGTGGTTGAATTCAGAAGTAAAGAATGAGGATGTCTGTGTGTGTGGGAAGGGTAAGGTGAGAACAAACATGGAGATAAAGTAGGTTGTGGAGGTCAATAATCCAACAAAGAAAACTTAGCAGTTCAGAAATCCAGTGGAGGATCTTGGACGAAAGGCTGTACCAGTATCAAGAAGCATAGAACTTTAGGATTGGAAGATATCATATGTCATCAAGTCTATCCACACATTCATTATTTAAGTCATGCCCCCAATATTATCACTCTACAATATCAGTTCCATGTAGTATCTGTTTATTTCCAGAGATAAAACCCTCACTGTGTATTAACTTATTGCATCTTCACTATGTCCATTCTGTCTTTGGATCTCTATAACTGTTCTGCTTTGAGTGAAATCTATTTCTCTTAATTCATCTCTTATGAACTTTGTTATAACTAATGTAGGGGATTTTATTGTTGAAAGGGACATGGAATAATCTTTTCTTCTGCCATAGTTCCTAGAAGGAGAAATACTCTCCTAAATATAGATGGCATGGTTTTATTGTCCCATAGTAGGGGTGGCCTTAAAAGGGAGTAGGTTCTGGTATCTGCCTCTTGATGGAAAAATATGGCTCCATATTTACTGGGTTAAGATCATTGTCTTTGGCAGACATTCACCAGTTTGCTTGGTCAATATCAATGAACAGGTTAAGTCCTTCAGTCACCTGGGGGTTACTTTTGCAGTTAACTCATCCTGGCAAGTGCCATGGTGTGTATTTTGTTTAGAGCCAGCTCTCTTGGAGCATAATGGAGCCATTCCTGCCACAGTAGGTGACTGATAATACATATGAGAAAGTATTTCAGACCAAAATAAAAAGGTCCATCTATCTCATGGTCTTGGTGGATACTCCTGAGACTGTATCAAGCACTTTTTAAATGCTTGGCTCGAACAGCCCAAAGCTGAGAAAAATTCTTGCAAAAACATTTAACAGATATGCTCTTTCTATCTGCTATGATGGAAAACTGGAATGGCCTTTCATTCCAGAGGGAATAACTGGTTAAATGACTCTGGGCTTCCTTGGTGGCACAGTGGTTGAGAGTCCGCCTGCCGATGCAGGGGACGCAGGTTCGTGCCCCGGTCCGGGAGGATCCCACATGCCACGGAGCGGTTGGGCCCGTGAGCCATGGCCGCTGAGCCTGTGCGTCTGGAGCCTGTGCTCCGTGGTGGGAGAGGCCACAGCAGTGAGAGGCCCGCATACCGCAAAAAAAAAAAAAAAAAAGACTCAATATATATATATTTTCTTTTCACACAGAGCAAGCTTTTTCTTTTTTGTTACCCTGATAAAATTATAATCTATCAAGAAAAATTATCATCATCACAAATTCTGATCATCTGTATTACAACCAGTGATGAGAAAGTAATGGCTAAGGACAAAGTTAAAAGATTTGTCTCAAATTATTAACACCACAACTGCATTTTAATGCATTTAATGCATTTTAATTTCATACAAATATGAAATGACAATTACCTGGCAATCATTTGTAAGTTCTAAATTGTACCAAATAGTACATGTTCTTAAATACACTGAAGAAACAGGAAAGAATTCTATTAGTAAGTGCCTCTATCTACATACCGGCCAATATCTCTTCTTTCCCATCATGTTACAATGTATCTAGAAAATCTCCATTGTAACTTCTAGACACGTATCTCTCTATGTGATTATTTTTCATTTCTCACATATTTGTTTTATTTTATACATGGACTTGCCTTGTCAGATAACTGCATTTATGTGAAAATTATATTTGCATATACATACACGTGTACATACACATACACACCCAAATTTTCAAAGGGTTTCAAATAATTTAGGAAACATGGATGCAGTTAGCATAGGTCAGTTAAAGTAATGAGATTGAAAGTATTCGATGAGGAACAATAATTGTACCAGAAAGATGGGATAAGATATTTTAAATATTCTGATAGTCCAGCAGCCTGAGCAGAAAGGATGATGTTTTGCATCATTCTGTAGTTCTCACTGATAAAAAAGAAGTAAAATACTCCAATAAAGATGTTAAAAAAAAAAAAAAAGGAAAGACAAACATGTCCTGACCCTTAGTTGACACAGGTATTCATTGAGTTGTATCTTATAGAAAGACATTGATAATTGTGATTTAAAAGAGTCCTACCATCCTGAGGAGAAGATCTAAGTACAGAGTGTATAGAAACATATATCTATTTCATTTATAGTCTCTGGTAAAAGTCAAAGCACTGAGCTGGCAACATGCACGTGTTGAATACTTTCATGAGGGTAACGTGAAACTTCCCTGAGAGGTCAAACAAGGAGGACCCAGTTACTTAGCGAACTAGGGAAGCACTTTCTGTTTCCGTTTGCCTTAATGTGTTTTTACTCTCCTGACACCCAGTCAAATTCTCTTCCTTTCTACACGTTGAAACCTATTCCCAGGGGACATTTGACAATTACCTGAGTCTGTATTTCTGGATTCTGTGGTACTTGCATTTTAAGGTTTACCTCCAATATGAAAAGAGAGGATTTTGCCTTTGTTGTTCAGTCTTGGAGGAAGAGGAAGTGATTCATCTGGGGTCAGGGTGAGAAGCCTTCCCGATGGCTGCCTGTTAAGACTCAATATTTTTTAATAGGAAGGATAGTAGCCATACTATCTTCTTATTTTAAAAGAAATGTAGATTTTGTTCATCTCATCCAATCTCTTTAAATGTATCTGCCTTACCTACTCAAACAAATGGTGGTGGCATGCAAAATTGCAGCCATGTTTTAGGTTCTACAACTTTGATGTTCATCTCTGCTATCTCCTTGTCATAATTTATGACAGATTTCTTCTTCTTGCTCTCATCCTTTCTGTATTACTGATCCATTTGGGGGCTGTGTTGGGCCTCATTCTTCTATCCCGTTTTGTACAAGTTTTTGCTTTAGCTCTCTGACTCCAGGATCATTCTGGTATTTGGCCTCTGGTTCTCTGGATTAGAATCACCACTTATAAGGCACATGTCCGTTTACTGCCCTTGCCAGAGAGAAGAATATGACAGATATGACCTGAATTTATTACAGAATGCCAACACTCCTGGCTTGGGAATTCTTCACTTCTTACCAAATGCATTCTTGAAAGGAGTGATATGTAGGGATGTTGTATAAGAATTACACTATTATATACTTCTATTATTTATTATACTACTATGTATGTATTACTTTCATTTCCCTTAGATTATATTAAACCGTTAGGTGTCTATACTTGGATTAGTTATCTTAGCCTCTTACAAAGACACCTTGAAGGAGTTATGCTTTGAGGTTATGCCCTCAGTTGTGACTGAGGCCAGCTATAAGAAACAACTTATTTTGGACTTGTTTTGAAAAACATTGAAGAACTTGTCCATTACATCACTTATTATCTCATGTATAAAGCTTCAGAAATACATGTCTTTCAGAATTTAACAGAGGAAAATGTCATCTCTTTCCATGAATGTTTTCCCCTTTATATAATGAGAAATTCACATTTCCAATAATGTAACTCAATATATTCTCATTTATTTGCTCAGGGCAAAATGTAATGGTTAAATATAGCATTTAATACTTCAGTTAGTACAAATACATTTTTCCTTTATCTGAGTTTTCTATTTGTATTTTATTGTTTTGTGTATATATGTGTGTTTGTATGCCAATAATCTCATATCTATTTTTGAAAGAGTCAATATTATATAGACTTATAATATCTTCACTGAACAACTGTCTTTCTTACTTGGGCAAGCTGTGGTAAAGTCTTTAGGGACCTACTTCTGGAATTTCTACAGCATCCTTAAGGGATTCCGTGTATCAGCCCTATTCTGAATCCTTGGATACTTACAAAAACACATGGCATGCCACTAGATGCTATAAATCACGTCTAAATTAAACCAAACCAAAACCAGCCACCTTCCTCAGTTGTCTTGCCATATTGTTGAGGAAGTATCTTCTGTAAAGAGTGGGACTTTAGGACAAATAATAAGTTTACAGAGACTGTCAGAGGCTAGCAAAGGTACACATTGGGCAACCAGAGAAGGTCTGGATTCCACTTCATCTGGGATCCAAAATATGGATAGATCTGAATACATGATGTGGAGATTTGAGGGCAATGATGTGCTGATAAACTAGCTACCCCTCCCCCTTCTGCCAAGTTACGATTTGTAGTGTTTTCCGATTTCCATGATATAAATACTTCTTCCAACATGGCCAATTTCAAGCTATTTATGATTTAACAACTGGCTTGAAAAAAATTCCTAAATATTTAAAAATTTTCTGTGATGAGCCTGTTTGAGCTAGATCTTGCATACCACTGGAAAAAGTCTTTACAGCATGTGATATTATGAGCAAAGGCTCAGATTTGTGAGGTCCTGTTAAGGGACAGAAAACAGTCCCAACTGGCTGCATCAGGAGGTTCATGTCGGGAGATGATGATGACAAGATTCAAGAGATAAGTTGAGGCAGAGTTTGGAGAGTATTCAGTTGGACATACTGTACCAACTGTGGGGAGCTCTTGAGTTTTTTGAAATAGATAAGTGACAGTATAAAATTAATATTTCAGGAGGGTTGACCTGTTATTAGTTACATGTTGGGTAGTTTCAGGGGAGTAGACGGGAGCAGAGAAGGTAGTAATGATTTTTGAAAAGCTGTAGGTGTGAAGTGATAAAGAACTAGATTTAGAGGAGAAACAGCTAGTGTGAGAAGGAAGGGATGGTGGAAGGCAGGACAGTGGAGGCAGTGAGGACAGTGTATCTCTGTTCCACATAGAATCTGCTGGGTTAGTTTGAAAGCTTGTACTGCAACCAGCTCAGGGTTCATTTAGTCATTTGTTTGGGGATTGATATTAGCTGTTACTGAAACCTTCACTAGGGCTGTGGTGAGAACACCTGTACATCATCTTTCCATGTGGTTGCTTGGCTTCATTACAGCATAATGGCTGGGTTCCAAAAGCAAGCATCCCAAGAAATGGCCAGGTAAAAACCACATTGTTTTCTATGACCAACCGTTAAAAGTCATGTGAAAGTCCTTTTGCTACATTCTGTTTGTTCAGTCAGTCACAAAAGCCCATACAGTTTCAAAAGGAAGGGAAATAAGAGTCCATCTCTTGATGGGGAAATAGCAAATTTCTGAAAGACCTTATGAGAGTGGAACAAAAGGGTTTCCTAATAGGTGATTGCTATTATTCTTATTAAATGGGTTTAAATGTCTCCAAGCAAACTAGTTTCCTTCAAAACCTGATGAATATTTTCAGTAAATGCCTGGTGTGGGTTAAGTAACAACCAGGAAATAGTAGTTATATAGCTCTTGTCAAGTGAATGGTATGATTAATGTGTAGTACTATTGCATGAGATGGAAGATAATAGCATTCTCTGAGAAGGGAGAACAAGGTCTTACTTGTATGATGAGCTTGTTTTTGGATTAATTGGGGAAAAGTAACATAATAAATTGCAAACTCTTATTGAAAGCGTATCATGCAATAGATTCAGTAAATCATCTTTATCCATTATCTCATTTAATCCTCACAAATAAATCTAAGAGGTAAGTATTATTAGCCCCATTCACAAAGGATAAAACTGAGGTTCAGAGAAGTGAGTTAATTTGCCTGGGGTCACACTGTTAAATAATGAAAGCTGGATTCAATCCCAGGCCTGTATTCTTAACTGTTACATTCTACTTCCTCTCTGTGAAGTTGGGAGAAAACTGGAATAGAAATAGAGTCTTCATTTTGACTGCAAAGAAATATGTCTAGGAGTGGGATTAATGCTGTACATGAAATGATACTTTAAATGTGGAGGTGGACTGGGATTCAGAAAGTGATGGAGTTAGGCATGTGCCCTGAAAACTTTGCAGTCCCTTGACTTAAAATGCGGGTCTCAAGTTAGGATAGGAATGAGGTAAGGCCAGAGAACCTTGACACGTGCTTGCACAGGAGTATAACCATTTTCACACATTTGTTTAGCACAAACAATATTAGATGTTAAATATATGTATATATATCTGCTTCACCCACTAGGCTCTGAGCTCCTGGCAACATGCGTATAACACTTAGTAGGTAGTCAGTATATGTCTGTAAAATTAAATAGAAAGGAATTGCACTTTATTCTTCTTTTGCTCTATAATTTATTTACATTTTGTTTTCTCTAATTTTTGTTTGTAAAGTTTCTTCAAAATTTTAGTGTGTTTTAGTGATTCTAAGTGAACCCAAAGTATGAGATCTCTCTGTTCTATCATTCTTAGTCCAGTGCATAAAAGAAAGAAAACCATGCCTTATCATTTTAATCCAGTGCATAAAAGAAAGAAAAGCACGTCCTTGAATGCCCCTTTCCTGGTTGCAATAATCCTGATGCAGAACGCTAAGAGGAAGGTGAATCACGGGAGAATGGAGGCAATAGTCTCTTACGGTCCCTAGAGAGAGTCATAATCCTTGTCCACAATCCTATATAGATATCCCTCTGCAATAAGAATTTGGAAAGAAGTGTTCAGTCATTCACCTGGACAGTTAGAAAACTGTTAAAAACTTTATGTTCTTTAAAGTAACCAATTTATCATCTTGTTGTGAAATTTTATTTGTTCTGACATTTTGACATTTATGTGATTAACCTCTCTGGTAATGGTTGAAATTAAACATAGACTAAAAGGACTCAGGCCGAACAAGGATGGGTGTCCTCTAATTTTCCTGGAGATCAATCTCTTCCTCTCAAATATATAAAAGTAAACTTTTTCTTGGTTTGATTTTGCCTCCCAAAGTCTTTTCTAAGTTATAATTAGAGATGAAAATTAAGATATCAATGAAAAAATACACTCTGATTTATCACTTCTGACAGAGGAGGTTTTTCCCCCAGGCTGCCTCCCAGTTCCTTATTTTAAAGGAATCAGCAGGTGAGGGTGACTGTTTCTCAACTAGTGGCAGCTTGGGAGAGAAGAATTATATTCAGGAAAATATGTGAGATTAAAGCACATCAGAAAAGAGGCATCATATCAAATCAAGATATTACTCAAGTCAGCTCACTACCCAGTTTCAAGGTTGGAGTTTTAACACCTTATGCTTCTTATAGACAGATGACATAAACCTCCTAATAAGATTTCACTTAAAGATGGCACCTTCCTTTGAGAAAACACAGTGACTAGCATTTAAAGAGCATTTACAAGCCAAGTGCCTGATAGACTATGTGTTTTACAACTTTTAATCCTCACAAGTCTCTTGTGTAGGTATTATTATATCTATTTTGTTGAGGAGGAAATTGAGGCTGAGAGAGGTTCAATGCCTCGCCCAGAGACATGTAAAACATAAATAGAAGAACCATAAATGTAATGTGGGTATCCTAAACTAATGCTTCTCAAACTTATTCTTTCTTTCGTCCCAAAAGATTCTAATGCCCTCATGCCCACATCTCTTTCTCTGCTTAGTTATGAAATACTACTCTTTATTTCTATCATCCTAGAGGATTGTTTCTGGCCAGCTTTCTTCCTCCCTCCCAACTTTCCTTCCTTCCTTCCTTCCTTCCTTCCTTCCTTCTCTCCCTCCCTCCCTCCCTTCCGTCCTCCCTCAGTTCCTCCTCATTTTCTTTCTTATCAGGAAACCAATAATTTTTCTTTCAATTTTCAAAATTGAAAAATATATTTTACCCATATTTTATTAAATCTATGATGGCATTGACTGAAAGACACAAAATTGGGCTGTGTTCTACTAAGGAAAAAAAAATGCTATCAACTAAATTATGACATAATGCCTTAAAGATGGTCCTGCGTGGCGCATGATTCATTTACATCAGCCACTCATTGTCTTTCATCAATGTCAAGGGATTTAGCAGTTTATTTTGTTTTCAGTTCCTCTGCTTGGCAAGGGATAGCTAATCCCTTTTGTATGTATCTTAATAACAAAACCCAATACAACCTCATCTACTTCTGGGTATTTTCTTTTCTTAGGTCTATAAACGCATGGTTATTATTTGTAAGAAAATATGGGGCTCCAGTCATTCCTGATATGTTGAATATTTGCTTCACTAAATCAAATTTATTCCCCACTGCTCTATTTCTGTATATTTCTGTGTATGTAATAACTTCTGCTTCAGTGCTGAATCATCGTGTAATCCTATAGGAGACATTTTAAATGGCAGTTAAACTGAACACTTGTAGCACCAAAAATACTCAAAACTCAATGGAAACGATGACAATGTGAATAAATTTAATCAAGGCAGTGACAACCACATCAAAACTGTCATCTGGCCAGCAGTGGCTACAACATGCCACTGAGACTCAATTTCAGAGATATTAAAAGGTGAAAAACTGTACTTAGAATCAGTGAAATAAAGAAATATTGAATATGCTTTTTGTTAGCCTCTGTTTTCTGCTTCTCAGATCCTGATCAGGTCCCAGCTCTTTTATTCTTGAGGCATCGCTTCTCCCATACTTCTCATCCTGCAGAAAAATATTGTTGTGCACTGTGCCTCTCTCCACTATGATAGATTCCTTCCTCTACTCTAGGCAGTATTTTATCATTTACTCCAAGGCCTGTTATAAATGTTCAGAAAATTAAATTTTTCTTTTTCCTCTTAGGGAGGAAAAAAAACCCAACTACATTTCCAACTTGGGGCAGTGTATGTTCCCCATTTCCATTGTACCATGGTGATATGTAACCCTTTGCTGATAGACGTGGTGAGCATAAAGGGATTTAATTCACATTTAACTCTGCACTAAACTTTTAAAAGAACTGTATAATTTGTATGTAGGAATTATTTTCCATTGTTAAATATTTTGGAAACATTTTGTATGTGACTAATGAACACTTCCTTTGTGCTATGAGAAAAGTACCTATAAAGTAGTTGATTTTTGATTTTTATTACACATTCATTTTTTCTTTTTTCCTGTATTCTTCATAATTTTTTCAGTTTCTTGAAATGTAATTGTAACACCTGCTTACTGTACTAATCCAAACAATATATAGTCAAAAGTGAAATTGATAGTTTCTTACTTTCTCTTTCTAATCCCATTCTCTAATGTAACCACTGTAATCTATTTCCTTTATTAATAGTAACAAATATATATCTGTGTGTGTATATATATATATATATATATATATATATATATATATATGAAACATGGGTCCCTAACATGGAGCTGCTATTCTTGCTTAATAGAATATTGTGGGGCTATTTCTAAGTTAATGCATAATGATCTACATTGTTCTTTTAATAGCTGCTTAGTGTTTCGTAGTATTAATATATCATGATTTAGGCAAACATTTCCCTGCATATGGGCATTCTAGTTGCTTATGGAGATTGTTATAAACCTTTTAGAGTTATTTTTGGGTAAGGATTTGAGGATATTAGACATTGCTGACATTAGACATTTCTTTCCCCCATCAGCTAGAATCCCAGAAATGAAAATACTCTGGGTATATACATATTAAAATTTTAATATCACTATTTAAATTTGTCACAGTATAAAAATATACACTTTAACCAGTAATCAATGAGTGTGCAAGTTCTTCTAGGTTTTCATTAGCATGGAATGTTATAGGATTTTTACACTGTCATCCAACAGGCAAAATTTGGTATCTTGTTTTAATTTGCATATTTCACTGTTGAGGTGGTATATTTTCATTGCTTATTAATCATTTGAATTTCCTCTTTTGTGATTTGCCTACTCCTATCTTTGATCCATTTCATTTATTTATTTAATAAGCAGCTCTTTATTGAAGACATGACCAAAATATCACCAGCATTTAGAGTAGGTGGAAACTTGTCACATTTCTGCTTTGGGACAAGGGATGAATTAACAACTATCCAACACTAATTTCCTTGCTAAGAGTCTCTAATTAGATAGTGCCATATCATTAACTGATGGTAACGAATTGGCATTTTGACCCATTTTAGATTGTCTTTTTCTTAATTATTTGAAACAACTCTTTACATTCTTAATAACAAACGTGGAATGCTTACTATTTCAACTGACTTTGACTCTGAGTCCTTTATAAGTGTTAACACAATAATTACTTTGCACGACAACCTTATGAAGTAGGCACAATTTATAGGTAAGAAAACTAGGGCAGAGAAAGGTTAAATATGTGTTCTAGGTCACATAGCTAGTGAGTAGCAGAGCTGGTATTCAAATGAAGGCCAGTGCTATATGAAGTCATGTTCCAACCCCTGAACTATGGGATGCTCAGCCAGAAGGGTAGATCACCGTGTGCTGAGCACAGAGATATGCTATTGCCGGGTTCATAGGAGTTGGTGGCATGCATTTTTCAGAGCATTTTGGAAAACAAATATTTTTGTCTAAAGTAGGTAAGAATTATACTTCTCATCAAGAAAAATAAAAACTATACCATTTCAAAGTAGAATCTTGATGGTGTATATTGTTGTTGAAAGTGAACAGTGGGAGATACTGAGAAAGCTGATAAGGCAGAAACTGAACAATGAAAGCAAAGGAGCAGAGGGGAAATTTTCTTAGTCACACCAGGCATTAAATGTCATAAATTCTTTTTCTTTTTTTGCGGTACGCGGGCCTCTCACTGTTGGGGCCTCTCCTGTTACGGAGCGCAGGCTCCAGATGCGCAGGCCCAGTGGCCATGGCTCACGGGCCCAGCCACTCCGCGGCATGTGGGATCTTCCCGGACCGGGGCATGAACCCATGTCCCCTGCATCAGCAGGCGGACTCTCAACCACTGCACCACCAGGGAAGCCCATCATAAATTCTTTAATGAAGTGGGATTAAAAAATAATATAAGGACTACTTTGTAGTTTGTAGTTTGTTTAAGTAAATTATTTGTATGTAGTTTGCATTACATTAGCCACTCTTAATTAATCCCTTTGTGGTCTTTATAAAGTTCTTGGTTTAAGAAGACTAATATCTCCCCCACCAAGGATTGTTACAATGGATAGATTTATGACTGTTCTGATATTTTTTTTAACAAATTTAATTGTACCAGAATTTTAACACATTTTTTCCCAATACCTCCATTTAGCTTCATTTTTGGAGCCCTCATATTGCCTGACTGCAACAATAAAATATAATCTTAATTCAAGATAAACTCAGGAATCTCAGTGTTAAACTCATTTAATTAAGTATTTCCCCCTCTAACTTCTTTCCTTTTTCCAAAAATTGGTCTAAGTTTTAGGGGCTTTGGATCATGGTATTTGGGAAGGATATTTGGTTCAGGGCCATTTTTCTTTTAAGTGGGTATATGCAAGATACTGCAGTCCTGTTTGGTCCTTGGTCATGGCCAGACTTCCTCACTGGAATCTTCCGGGGCATCTCTTATAGGTTAAATTGTGTCTTCCAAAAAGATATGTTGAAGTCCTAACCCCCAGTACCTCAGTATGTGACCTGATTTGGGTCATTGTAGGTATAATTAGTTAAGATGAAGTCATCCTGGAATAGGGCAAACCCCTAATCCAATATGACTAGTGAGTGTCTTCTTATACGTGATGACAGGAGAGGAGAAGGCCTTGTGCCAATGGAGGCAAGAGATTGGAGTTATGCAGCTATAAGGCAAGGAATGCTAAGGATTGCTGATGACACCAGAATCTAAGAGAAAGGCATGGAACAGATTCTCCCATAGAGCCTTTGAGAAAAGATAGCTCTGAGACATCTTGATTTTGGACTTCTAGCTTCCAGAACTTTGAAGAAATAAATTTCTGTTGTTTTAAGCCATTAGGGCTATGGAACTTTGTTATGGTAGCCTTAGGAAACTAATACAGCATCCAAACTCATGCCACTTCTGCGTTGTCTTCTTAGCCTAATGGTCCACTTGCATTCAGAGCCATATCCACTCTACTCATTTGGGAACATGTTTGGCTGTTTCCCATGCCCTGTCAAACTGCTCATCTGCCAGAGAACTTCATGTAGCTTCTCCGTACTATTACAGGGACAGGTTGTCATGAATACTCTGTAGTGCTTGACAACTTCCAGGACAACCACATAGGAAACCCCATTGGGGTTTTGGTATTCAGAAATAGAGAGTATGTAAGTTATAATTCTCCTGTGCCTTGGAGCTCACCTAGGGGTGAGGACATGAGGCAGGATCTCATGCATGATTCCAACCTCAGTATGTCCTTGTATTGTTCTTCTTTCTAAGCCTTCCCTATCCCTATTTACAATTTCTACCCAACTCTTAATTTTTCTACAGTCTCAAATTCCTGGGATTTCTATCTAGTCTGGGTAAACAGGTAGTAATTGCCTCTACAACTTGGGTCTATCATTATCTATCCTTGAATTTTCTGTCTGACATGTAGTAAGAGTAAAAATCTAGAATTTGCCATCTTTGTTCTCTGGTTCTTTTATGACATGCTTTCTTTAGACAATGGGGAACTCTAGTCTTGTGGGTTTTTAAAATTAATTAATTAATTTATTTTTGGCTGTGTTGGGTCTTCTTTGCCGTGCGGAGGCTTTCTCTAGTTACGGCGAGTGGGGGTTACTCTTCATTGTGGTGTGTGGGCTTCTCATTGCAGTGGCTTCTCTTGTTGAGGAGCACGGGCTCTAGGCACGTGGGCTCAGTAGTTGTGGCTCGTGGGCTCTAGAGTGCAGGCTCAGTAGTTGCGGCGCACAGGCTTAGTTGCTCTGAGGCATAAGGAATCTTCCTGGACCAGGGCCCAAACCCATGTCCCCTGCATTGGCAGGCAGATTCTTCACCACTGCGCCATCAGGGAAGCCCTAGTCTTGTGGTTTGAATGGAAGAGAGTGACCATTAAAGGAAAAATACAGATGCATAAGACCTGAAACTATAAAACTCCTTGAAGAAAACGTATGGGGAAAGCTTCTTGACAATGATTTTATAGAAATGACACCAAAAGCACAGGCAACAAAAACAAAAATAAACAAGTGGGCCTACATCAAAGTAAAAATCTTCTGCACGGCAAAGGAAATGATTAGCAGAATGAAAGGGCAACCCATGGAATGGGAGAAAATACTGTCGAACCATATATCTGATAAAGGTTAATATCCAAAATATATAAGGAATTCCTACAACTCAATAACAAAAAAAACACTAGTTGAAAACCAAAACTGATATCTCGGTTAAAAAATGGGCTAAGGATTGAACAGATATTTCTCCAAAGTAGTTATGCAAATGGTCAACAGGTATATGAAAAAAGTCTCAATGTTACTAATCATCAGGGAAATACAAATCAAAACCACAGTGACGTTATCACTTCACACATGTCAGGATGGTTATTATAGATATATAAAAAAACCAAAAGATAACAAATGTTGGCTAGGATGTGCATTGTTGGTGGGAATGTAAATTGGTGCAGCTATTATGGAAAACTGTATGAAGTTTCCTCAAACAATTAAAAATAGAACTACCATATGTTCTAGCAATCCCACTTCCGGGTATTTATGCAAAATAAATGAAATCAGGATTTTGAAGAGATATTAGCACTTTCATTTTCATTGCAGCATTATTCACTATAGCCAGGATGTGGAAACAACCTAAGTGTTCACCAATGGATAAAGAAAATGTGATATACAATGGAATATTAATCAGCCATGAAAAGAAGGAAATTCTGTCATTTGGGACAACATGTATGGACCTTGAGGGCAGAAGCACCGGATGCTAGTGGTGATGGGAGCTGGGGAGAAGGATAGAGAGATAGACATGTGTCAGATAGTGAAGGTACTTTTAGCTCTGTTAAGAAATTTTAACTTCATTCTATGGGTGAGAGGAAGATGTTGCAGTGTTTTAAGTAGGCAAATGATTGATTAGATTGTTAATTAGATTGATTAGATTTTAAAACGTTGGGTCTGGTTTTACTGAGAGATTGCATTGAAATGATAAAAGAAGACTGAGAGAAGTTAGAATCATGCAATTGAGAGATGATAGTATTCTGAAGTCATGCAGATGATGAAGTTAACATCTCTAAGAGAGATAGAGAGTAGTGAATATCTAGTGTTAGAAATGGTTACATTTAATAATTAATTGGAGGAGGAAAAAGACTGAAAAAAGAGTGGATAATCTTAGGTCTCTTGCTTGGGCCACACTGTAAACAGAAATGCCATTCAATGAGAAATACAATGCAAGAGGATAAACAGGTATTTTGGGGAGTAAGATAAACTATTTTTTAGAAATGTGGGGTTTGAGAGTTCTACAGACATTCAAGCATGAAAATTTAGTAGGCAGTTTTATACTTGGATTTGGAACTCCAAGAGAGGCCAAACCAGAGGTCTGGATTTGGAGGCCTTCAGGCAGTGACAGAAATTGAAGGCATGGAAGGAATTGTGATTGCCTATGGATGGTGTATCAGTTAACTGTTGCTGCATAACAAGCCACCTCAAAACTTAGTGGTTTTAAACAAGCATTCATAGTTCTGCTCATATTTCTATAATCTGGATTGGGCTCGGTTGGGCAGCTTGTCTCTGTTTCATATGGTGTTGGCTAGGCTTATTTATGCATTTGCAGTAAGCTAATGGTGCAACTGGAACCAAGGATCTGATGTAGACTTACTCACTTGTCTGATATCTGGGTTACGATGGTTGGAATGGATGTGAACTGGCTAGACCTTTCTCTTATCTCATGATCTTTCATCTTCCAGGGCCTTTCTCTTTACATGACCTTTCATCTTCAAGGAGGATAGCCCCAAATTCCTTACATGGCATCTCAGGGCTACAAAAAAGGGAAAGTGGAAGCTATAAGATCTCCAGCACAGCCCTAGAACTTGCAGTGTCATTTCCACTTAATTCTATTGGTCCAAGCAAATCACAAGCCCATTCCATTGTGGGAGGGCCCTGGGATGTGAATTCAGCAGTTCACTGGGGCGATTTTCCAATAATCAATCACAAAAGGTATGAGAGTGAGAAGAGTCTAGAGCTCTGAAAGGCACAACATTTAAGAGATGGACATAGACAGAGAAGCCCATGTATGTGACTGAAGAGTGAAAAGTAAGGGAGAAGAATAGCACTGTAACAATTAGAAGAAGATTCCACTTCCAGAAGGAGGGAGTGGTCAGTTACTGTTGAAAATAATAGTAACTATTAGTTACTATTTTCTTACTATTAGTAAGAAAATAATAGTGAAACAACTTCAGATTTAGTAATGAGCAGGTTGTTAGCACCTTTGACAGGAAGAAATTCAGTGGAACGGAGGGAGCTAAAGCCAGATTGCAGAGTTGAGGGAAGGAAAAAGAGGGATCAAGAAGGCCGTCTGTAAAAGGGCAGAGAGAACTAGGGAAAGTCTTTTTGTTTTTAAATAAGGGAGGAATTTGTGCCAGTCTGAATGCTGACATCAAGGTGGCAGTCAAAAGGAAAAGATTGAATATATTTAAGAGACTAATATTAGGGAACTGAGTTCTATTTTCTTGGTTACTGCTAGAAATTTGAAGTCATTTTAGCTGCACAGAACAAAACATGGTTACCTCAAGCTATTACTTTTGAACTCTTTTTAGTTTTTTAAAAGACAGTTTACATTGAGTCGAAAGAAGTCAAATGCATTAAAATTCATAAATATGTAATTCCTCCTTGCTTTTTGAAGTGTCCAGTTAAAAATAATTTAATCTAAAATGGATCCAAATTAGAAGTAAAAATGTTTAAATTAAAAGGAAATATTTTGAAAGTATATTGTCTTGCGAAGGTAAACACTACATTTAAAGTATGCATTCTTGGACTTGAGGATATGGGGAGGGGGAAGGGTAAACTGGGACGAAGTGAGAGAGTGGCATGGACATATATACACTACCAAACGTAAAATAGATAGCTAGTGGGAAGCGGCCGCATAGCACAGGGAGATCAGCTTGGTGCTTTGTGACCACCTAGAGGGGTGAGATAGTGAGGGTGGGAGGGAGGGAGACGCAAGAGGGAAGAGATATGAGAACATATGTCTATGTATAACTGATTCACTTTGTTATAAAGCAGAAACTAACACACCATTGTAAAGCAATTATACTCTAATAAAGATGTTAAAAAAATAAAGTATGCATTCTTGCGCTTGATACATTTATTCATTTTCTTCATAAGGTAAATGCTTTAACAAATGTTACAAATGTAGACAATTAAATTAACTTTACATCAGAGAGCAAACATCTTACAAATGGCAACAAGAGACCAGTTGTATTTAAGATGTCTGATATTGCTTTATATTTGTATTAATAATAAAATATTTTTATGCACTATTTCTCCTTATGGAAAACCCTGCTGTCTTTATTCATATACAAATAAAGCTGAAGAGGGATCTGGATGCCTGTGTACCTCCCACAGGCTTTTTCTGGAACTAATTTGATGAGAAGAAAGTTTACACTTTCTAACCACCCTTTTATAGAGATATGCTCCTCACTGTTTTACTCCTAGAGCCCCGGGTATTTCTGTCATTTTGACAGAGTAGATCAGACACACGTTTGCTCTAGAGCATTTCAACATACATTATTGATTCTATTGTTTGAAGGTAAAAATGCTTTTAGAAGAAACTTGGAAAACAAGTCTAAATGAATTGAATTTAAAGACCAATAGAAGTCCCTAGGTATGGTTTCCACAGCAGTAATTTGAATGTTGAATGTTTCTTTGCAGGCAACAGGTAGTTGATTAATGCCTTCAACAAAAAATTTGGAACCTACTATGTGCTAGGTAGCTGAAAAGAAAAAAATTAGGTCAAACTGTGTCCTGTTCCCAGCCCCTCCTCTCCTACCGATCAGATAGGTCACAGTCTATTCAGGGTGCCAAGCAAGTAAAGAATTTCAAGAATAATGTGACATGTACCATGATAAATGTGGAAAAAATGTACTTTGAGAGCACAGAAAGAAGAAACTAAATTTGTATTTTGGAATTGGATGTAGGCAAGAGGAATTTTATCACCTGCTAAAGCAACAGAGAAAAGGCATTTGATTTTTATCTTAGAGAAGGAGTACGGTTTGTAGGATGGATTGAGGGCTTGGCAGGAAGAATTACATCCTGTTCAGAGGAAATAATGTGTAAAGGCAAGGAATTGTGTTAGGACTTGGTGGTTTGGAGTGCCCCTTGTGGTGTTCTGGGTAGTATGGCAGAAGCACAGGATGTGTTGAGGGAGTGGCAACTTATGCTGAAAGAGTAGGTTTAGGTACAAATAAACATTTTTATGACATCATAAGGTGTTTGAACTTTACACTGTAGTTTGTGGGGAAGGTTGAATGACCAGTGATTTATATCAGACATAAACGTTAACATCAGGAAAATTGCAGCGAGGAATCATACAACTTGTGTGACTTAAGGTGATCGTTGTTTCTCCCTCTCTACCTTCAAGAAAAGCAATAATTAAATAAGGCATTGCAGGTGACTGTTTCTTTGAAGTAGAAGTGTCTGGGAGGTGCCTCCTTGTAACTTGTTATGGCATTTCATAGCATTTAGTTATTTATGTGGCGTTTATTTACCACCATGACATAATTCCACATGCTAACTCTCACTCACAGTTTGTAATTAAAGCTTATCCCTTTTGTTTTATCCTCTGGTGATGAAGACCTCTTTTCAGCAGCTTTTGATTCACTTGAAGGCAATCTTAAAGTTATCTCTTGGACTTTCCACATTAGACTACATAATTCTATCTCATTTACTTTTCTTTCTTGTGACTTCTATGCTACAACCCTTTAAGCCATTTTAATTGCTATTTTCTAGATCTTTTCCAGTTTCTTGACATCTTCCTTATATGTAGTAAAACAAAAAAGCAACATAGTAATTTTTAAAGACTCTAAGTGCAGCTGCGTAGCACAGGAAGATCAGCTTGGTGCTTTGTGTCCATCTAGAGGGGTGGGATAGGGAGGGTGGGAGGGAGACGCAAAAGGGAGGAGATATGGGGATATATGTGTATGTATAGCTGATTCACTCTGTTATACAGCAAAAACTAACACACCATTGTAAAGCAATTATACTCCAATAAAGATGTTAAAAAAAAAGTCTAAGTGATGTTAAAACTGGTATAAAGGATTATTTTCAGCCATTTTACATTATACTGCTATTAGGATATGCCTAGTTTCATGTTAGGATTTTTTAAAGGCAGCTCTTCATTGGTGGAAGATACAGTTTTATTTGATCTTCTGATCATCCTTTCTCCTTTTCTGTTTATGCAGGTAAAAATATTTTTAAAGCAGTCTTGTTATATTCTTTTTTGTTCTTTATGAAATGACTTATCTAACAGTTTTTAAACTCTGTCCTTTTTTTCAAGCTTTATTGAGGTATAATTGACATACAAAATTGTGAGGTATTTGGAGTATACAACCCAATGATTTGATATATGTATACATTATGAAAGAATTCCCCCCCTTGTTTAAACTCTATTCAAGCAGCAAGATGTAATGGGAAGAAGAAGTTTAGGGAGATCTGGGTTCAAACCATGTCTCTGTACCATGTGTTGGGAGAGAGCAAGTTAGGCTAAAAACGTTATCCCAGAAAAATGTTGTCCGATTTTCAAAAGTGTCCTAATTTAGAGGAAACCTGAATGGTCACTTTGGGCTCCATCAGTTACCAGTGTGTGCCTCTCTGACTCAGCTTCCTCATTGGTAAAAGGGGAAAACAATATCTAGCCAATAAAATCGTTCAGAAATTTAAATATTAAAAAATAAGTTTCTACCATGAAACCTGATACACAGTAAATACTTTAGTTAAATAGGTCCTTTCCTTTTTCTTCTCCCCTTTTTATAAGGATTCTGTGTACTTAAATTATCTAAATATCTGAGATAAAAACAAATTCCCTTAAATAACATGCTTGTGAAGGTCGTCCTTATAGATGACAGTAGGGAATTCAATGAGCATCCTTGCTTATATCTACAGTCCAAGTCATTACTAATGACATTACATAGTACAGACTTGCATGTACAATGGCTTGAGTTGTCCTTTAGCTTGATATACAACCCATAAGAATTACCCCATATTCAGTCGAGCCTCCAGTTTTCAGGTTGAATCCCATTAAAATAAGATTTCACCACATGCCTTCTGAGGAACACTATTCCCTGTGGGTAATCGATGGATATTATGGATAGGGGAGAAGTGTTTTGGTCACATAATTTGGGGAAATGGGAAATGCTAGAATAAACAGAGATTTCTGCTTTGCAGAATTTCCCAGAGCCTTTCGCATACTCATCTATGCTGTGATTCTGAAAGAGTGTACTATAGTATGCAGCATTTACAGAATAACTAATTGAACTGGAATCTTTTTTTATAAAGCACCTCAAGAACTAATGCTCAATGGAAATTATTTTGGAAAATACCACGTTACTGACAGCTCAGTTTATCACAGTGTTTTCCAGTCTTGGCAGAATGTTCATTCGTTCATTCATCATTCATTCATTCAGCAAACATGTATTTGGCCCACATTATTGATTGAATGCTTTGTGTCTAAGTAGCATTTCAAACCAGATTATATGTCACACAATTATAGTTTAGTATTTAGAAAGCAATTAAAGTAGTAATTATAAAATCTAAGTATATTATAAAAAATGCATATTAAGTTCTGTAAATATTTCTTTCATTCTCATTTGGCTGTAAGAATTCAGGGTTCTGTGGTCTTCAGACTTTTTTTTATTGTGCCTTCAGTTCTTCACATGTCAAATATGCTTAATTATTTATAAATTCTATGCATGGATTAATGGGTTAATCCATCACGTATTATAAATCATGCACAGAATTAAAATGTTTTAAAACGATGAGATGAAAAATAAACAGAAATAGATATTCTAATATTTTCTTCCTAGATTTCAATGGCTGACCTTGCTAACCTGTGGACTGTATCCCCCCATGCTCCTTTTTTGTGCCCCTCTCTTTGGAGAACACTGTCCTAGTGATAAAGGAGCAAAGAAGGAAGCAAATTTAATCATGCTACAGACTTGGAGGAACTTTTCTTTTTCATCCATTATATTTGTCCTCATTTATTAAGAGTAAATTTAGGTTTTACACTATTGTGAGCAGTTCACGAAAAAAAGATAAAGAAACAAATATATATATTTCTTTGATCTTCATAAGCTTACTCTGATTGAAGAGAATGCCCATTAACAGAGCAATATCAGTTTAGAAGGTGGAATTCTTTTTTTAAATTTAATTTTATTTATTTTTTATACAGCAGGTTCTTATTAGTTATCTATTTTATACATATTAGTGTGTATATGTCAATCCCAATCTCCCAATTCATCCCACCACCACTACCACCCCCCTTCCCCAGAAGGTGGAATTCTTAGATCAGTTCTATTAAGATTATCAAATATTTGTGGAACATCTCTCATATGCTAAGTGCTAAGTATCAGGAATACAGAAGTAATTCATGGGCCTATCTTTGAGGAGTTTGTATCACCAAAGGAGTGATGCCTAGTTTAACAGTATTTTCAGGACAGAAGGGATGGTTACCCTAGAAAACCACTTCTTAGTATTATGAACATTATATTTTGAGTAGGAGCTCTTTCTGTCAAAGGATTGGGGGACAGTGTCCTAATATCAAAGGATCGTGGGGTTGCCTTGCTAGGAGGGACCCCAGAACTCTCTTGTTGCTTATGGCTCTTACTTGATGCTTGTTCTTATGAATTCTAGTTGTTCCTGGGTACTCCTTTCTACTTTACACCCATTTTAGTATGTAAGACCTCTGCTATCCTGTGAGATGCTGTTGCCTGTGATTGCTATGCTATTTCTCCTCATCACCTGCTCTTTGGTCTTCGTGGATTCACCATTCAAACCTGTTTCTTTGTCAACTGCTACCATATTGTTCACTCACCAGTAGCCTCCCATTTCATCCTTTGTGACGATTACCCCAGTATATTATTACTTTAGATTCATTTTATTTCACCATGATTCTTAATTCTAGCAGATGTCCACTTACATTTCAATCACATATAGTCTTCATTAGAATTATTTAAGTGCATGTGACTTTAGAATGTTTCAAAATGTATTTTATATCTTTGTTTGTTCTTGCACTCACATTTGTACACATATATAAAAGCTTAGCTATTTTTGAGGGATAGATGTAACTCGGAGAAGGGTTTCTCAGGTTTCTAGTTTTATTTTTCTGAAGCATTTCACTTCAAATAGAGTTTTAATTGTATTGGCTCTAAGTGAATGTAAACCAAGTTAGTATTGAACCAGCAGATGGAAAAATCCTTATCATTGAGCAATGAAACAACTTGAATTCTTTTTTTCCCCTTTCGCCATCTGGTATCTGTGCTCATATTTGAAACATTAACCATTCAGGAAAGAGTTATTTTCTGTATCCAATAGTCAGAAGCTTTCTCTGAAGACTGGTGCTTATCTTTTCAGAAAAAAAAAAAGATAAAATGCTACAAATACAAATGGAGCCCTGTACTAATATTTGACAGTCACATTAAAGCTTAAGAAAATGCAGAGTACAAAGTGAGTTTAAGGAGATGCCATTTTCAATTTATTTTAATAATCTAATTCTGCATTGCTTGTAAAGGTTAATCTAAATCCAGCAGAACAAAGCCTGTCCACTGTTTACTTGTTATAGGCACTCCTACATTATTCTAAACCCAGCAAAATGAACATAGCCCTCGTTCACAACCTATTGCTATTTTTTTCCGAATTGCAGCAGATATGATTTTTTTCACACGACCCTCAAATTGTCAGTAGCCAAATGGTGTCTGTAATAGTAAAATGCTTCTAAGAAAACATCTAGAAGAGAGTTTATAATACTCACCTTGAAAGTAATAACACAATGCATTTAACCTCCAGTTATTCAAATAACCTTGCAGATCAACTTGTTCTGGATGTCCAGCCATATTTCCTTTACCTACTTGGAGGGGGATGAAAGCCAAAGGAACTTACATAGTTTAAATATTATTTGAAATATTAGCCTAAGGAAATATCTATATAACATTAAAAACTTCAGCCCCTGTGATTCAAGCATCACAATATCTGGTAGCAATGGCTTTTAGATTTTCTGGTGTTTTCATTATATATGAATCTGTTTATCTCTATTTTTTTCATGAGTTTTCCTAGTATTAACAAAACATGAATAATTAATGTGGTAATTCTGTTGTACTTGAAATCAAAACCTTGGTCTAACTCTCGATCTTTTAGCATGTGAGGTATTTACTGTTACTTTTCATATTGGTTTACCTTTGATAGATTTTGAAGACTATTTATTTCCTCCTGTGGTTGTGGACCACTTGGGGACCTACTGGCAATGCCTCAGTTTGTGGCTGGGTGGTCCAATTCCAGAAATTTGGTCTGTATGGACAGCTAAGATGCTCCTATATATTATTCTTTAGTTTTAGAAATAATTTTTCACTGACGAATCAGTCCTTGATTGACAAGTTTAAGAAGATTACAAATAACATTCACTAGGTTAAAGTTAAGTGTTTTCTTGTATGAACTTGGACCTTTATTCTTCTGCTTAATCCAACTCTGGCTTACTTGGATTTAAGACAGTGCTTTAACTTTCTCTCCTAATTGGTCTTTCAGGTGTTGAAGGGCTTTTGGGTGCAGAGATGTGCTCAGCCTAATCGTGTAATGGGCAGTGGACTGAGATTGCTCTCAATAGCTACAGAGGAGGCCTCACAGGGAACCTGAGCTTCATTCCCTGCCCCTGGGAAGGCTGCAGTCTCCCCACAGAAGCTCTGATTATTGTGAGTCTGAGGATTTTTCCCTCAGAAACGGTGTCTGGTGCTCACTGCTTTTATGCCCTGCCATGCCTGTTATCTAAATCATCTCTCAGTTTCTCTGATTGGTGCTGTAACAAAGTTTTCTCTGCTCACTTCTCTCCTTAATGGCCTCTGCCTATTTAGCTCCTGTCACTTTATGGGTTTTTCTTTCTTAATGTGGATTTTCAACTTCTACCCTCACTGAGTTCCAATTCTCTCCATGTCTTGCATTCATCCCTGCCACGGAGTGTGTGGTTGGATCGACCCATCAGCATACAGGACAGTGTGCCTCTGTTGCCCCCAGTTCTTATACCAGGCCCACCTTAAATGCCAGTGGTCTTTATGTGTCTTTGTGTCAAATAGTCACCTGGATTAGAACAACAACAAAAACCAGAAACAGTACCAGGGACATTATTTACTTATTTAACTTACTCCATGTCAGGAATTCAGATTACTGCTCATCTCAGCTCTGGGAGGCAGGTTTAACCTTATCCCTGTTTTATAGATATGGAAATAAGACTTAGAGAGGTTACATACTGACAGAGCTAGGACTCAAACTCAACTCTGTCTAACTTCAAAATCCTTCCTTTAACTACTATAGTATGGCAGAGGCCAGGTCTCAGGGTCACATTATTCAAAGCCCAGAGACCTTTGCAAATGGATGCCCTCAGAAGGGCCCCAGAGGCATGGCAGATGCCCTGAGGCTTTTCAGGAGGGACGTTTTCACCAGGGTGCACCTTTTAGCACCAGTACTTCCCTGGCAGCACAATGGAGACTAGCATATCTATCCTATTAAACACAATTTCTTGGTGGATTCAAGATGTGAAGCAAAATCCTACTCTTAAGCTTCAGAGCAATCGTAATGATACAGATGGTACTGGGCATGGAAGAGTAGAACCTGGTTCTTGTACCCCAGTCCTGGAACTTACTGACCTTTACATTTTGGACAGATCACTCAATCTATTACTTTGTTCATCTTTAAAACTGGGTCAGTCTTAATTTTCAAAGGACAAATGCTCAGACTTAATTTTTTTTAAAGATTAGATTATTTTGATAAAGGACTTGGTGTTTGATAGGATTTGAGTATGTTAATGGCTTGTTTCTTATTTCTCCAAAGAAAGATTATATCTGGTCACTTAAACAAAATGAAAGAGAACCTCTTAATTGAAGGATGACACACATACAAGAGTGCAGAAATAATAAATGTTCAGCTGAATTATCTCAAAATGAACTGACTTGTGAAACCTCCTCCCTACTCAAGAAACAGAACACTGTCAGCACCCTAGAAGCTCCATTCATGTCCCCTCCCAATAACTGAACCCTCCCTCTTTCCCAGAAGTAACCACCATTTTGACTTCTAACACAATAGATTGGATTTGCCTACTTTTTTTTTTTTAAAGCTTTGTGTAAATGAAGTTATAGATAATGGATTCTTTTGTACCTGGCTTCTTTTGCTAAATTATGTTTGTAAGATTCATTATGCTATTGCATGTAGGTATAGTTTGTTTGTTTTGATGGCTGTAGTATGTTTCATTATATGAATGTATCACAGTTTATTTATTTATTTTAAAGTTAATGGGCGTTTGTGTTGTTTCCAGTTTTCAGCAATTATGAGTAATGTTGCAAGAGTGTTCTTGCCTATGTCTTTTGGTTAATATGTGCACATGCTGAGTTACTCGGTCACTAGGTATGATATCTTTAACCTGAGTAGATAATACCAAGCAGATATCCAAATGGTTTTCTATTTCTGCCAGTAGTGTGACTGTTTGTAGCTCCTAAGACTAGCCAACTCTTAGTGTTTTCATTCATTCGAATTGTGATGAGTTTCTAGAGGTATATTTTTACCTTTCCTTGACTGCTAATGTGGTTGAGCCTCCTTGCCTATGTTTACTGGACGTTCAGATATCCTTTCCTGTGAAATTCTTGTTCCTAATCTCTTGCCCACTTTTTCTATTGAATTTTGGCTTTTTCTTATTGATAGTTTGGATTTCTTTATTTAGTCTCAGTAAGAGTCCTTTGTTGTTTATATGTGCTACAGATATTTTCTTCCAGCCTGTGGCTTGACTTTTCACTTTCTTAATAGTATTTTTTAATGAAAAGAAGTTCTTAATTTTAACGTAATCAGATTTATTGTTTTGTTTTCTTTGGTTAGTGCATTTTGTCCTCTGTTTGGGAAATATTTCTTAACCTCAAAATCATCTAGAAGCTAAGTCACTTGCATTATCCTCTGGAAGCCTTATTGTTTTTACTTTCATATTTACAACTACAGTCCTCCTGGAATGGATTTCTATGTGTGCCTTGAGATAGGAGTTTACTACCTTTTTCTATGCTTTTTTGATTCCACATCCTCTCCCCTTTATTGGAAAACAAATGATACTCTGGCTTGAGGAGGTTATGACTCTTCATACGTTTATGTTCTCTATAACTGTCCTTTTACACATCACCACGTTTTCCCCAACTTACCTGCCATTTTTCTTGAGCATATTTGAGATGTAGGATGAGTTTCTTGAGTAACTTTTTAGTACTCTAGCTTCTTAAGGAGGTTAGGACAAGAACATTCTACAACATTCTTGAAGAGAATGGAGCAGTTACAGCAGGTATATAGAGTGATTTATTCACAGAGTTGCAGGTCATGCTTTCTTTTCAATATTCCTCCCACTATTCTCTGCCATTCACTCTTGAGCTCAGTATCACTCTCAGTACCTGGACTTAATCAGCAATGACATCTCTTCCATTTGAAGGAATATGGAAGAAAGAAGGAGGCTTCCCATTTTATAGCAGAACTTTTGGCATTGTGAAAACATAACGATGCTTCTCAACACTGTAGAAGAACACGGTCACTTCGGTGCTGGATGGAATCTTTTGTTTTGTGAAGAGCTTTTCCATGGCTAGCTAAAACATAATTACAACAAAGGTCATATTGGCAGCAGATACTCCACGTGGAATAGGCATCTTTTAGATTTTTTTTTTTTTTTGGTTTTGCTACTCTACCCTCCAAATTAAATGCTGTTAGGAACTCAGACCTTTGGTTCAGCGATGAAAATGTGTAGAGAATGCACAAATGGTGGCTTGCCCAGAGGCCTTACACCCATTTCTCCTAGGCCGTATTGTCATTTCTGCCATCTTCTGTGCCCATGCTGTGGTGATACGGTGACTTCAGTGCTATCATTTTTGTGTTTCTATGAACAATGGCATTTTATTGTTTTTTAAAAACTGTAGGTCAAAATTACAAATATCTTTTTTTTTTTCAACTTTGCTTTCTAGAGTTGACGATAAAGGAAGAGCTCTGCAAAGAGCAAGGTGTGAGTGAATCTTCCAGAGGCTAGAGCCAGCCATGATTTACATCCCTTTCTAACTCTTTGGGAGAGCACTGTTTTCTTGTCTTTGTGTAGTTTGCAGTTTTTGAAGGGCACATTAATAAAGGTGCACTCTAAGGAAGATAGGGAAAGGTCAACTAGTGCTTCTTAACTAGTTTTAAAAAACTTCTGATGTCTACAGTTGTGTGGGTATGTGCACAGACATAATTGTTAAGGGCTCATCCTACAACTCAGTCAAAAATAATGTGCTTTTTCTCTAGCACTGGCCTTTTTAAATGTCAGTAAGTTTGTTAATTCTAAACCAATTATTTTCACACTTTTCAAAGCATAAATTCACACTGCTCATATGTATCTCTATATTGGGATACAATAAAAAACATATATGTATATACAGACACATATACACATGCACACATTTACTCATTACCTTCATTTCTAGGGATGATGCCATTGTTCTCATTACTTTAATGTGTGCAGGATTGGTCAGTGTTAAATGCTGGTGGTGAAAGGATAAGTGAGACAGGGATCTTGACCTTAAAGAGATTCTTATCTGGTAGAGTAAGTATGCCGATCGAAAGGTAAGCTGTGGCCTACAGTATTTTCACTTTGAATGTTTAGAAAAATACTATTTAGGATCTAAAAACTACCACCAGGCTGTTCAGAAAAATTTCCCAATTCTGACTCTATGTGGGCACGTTCTGGATGTAAGTTTGTGGTAGAATTAAAGAGAATATCTCTGCTCTCAAAGCACTCAGAAGCCAATATGCTACACTTTCTCACTTTGCATAGATTCAAAATCATGAGGCTACAAAAACAGAGGAGGTAATTTTAATTTTTATCTGCCTCTGCTTTTTCTCACTGGTTTAATTTATTCTTTTCCTTCATACCTTCTCAGAGTTAAAGCACCCTTGTATCCAGGATTTGAATTATTTTCTATTCTGGTATTAAGGAACTAGACCACCTTTACTGGGATTGGGAGTAAAGTGCTCATAAACAATCACTCGTTCATGAAAAGAATGCCAGGTAAAAAGTTCCTGCTTCCATTGAGTTCTGTGTAAGTACGGCTTCCTCCAGCCAGTCAGTTGTATTAATTATCTGATACCTTTGCATACCTGATAGGGCTTTTCATGTAGGGATTTCAAATTAACTTGTCCGTTATTTTGACATGGTATAATTTTTTCCCTTTTCTTTGTTTTTTGGCTAATCAACAATCAAATGGATAGAATGTTCATGTTAATATTTTGTAGAATATGGAGATTTCAATACACTAATAAAAAGCATGGACAATGGTGGAACGTCCTTGATCATTTTTATTAAGTTTCATGGGTTATTATGTAAGGTAAAAGATGCCAGTTATTCACAAATTAATTTATGGATTTGATGTAATTATCCCCAAATCTTGATACCATTATCTGGAACTTGATGAAATCATATTAAAATTCACCTAGAAGAGGGAAGAAGCAAGAAGAGCTAAGAAAATATTGATCAATAAGTAGTGGTTAGAAGCCTTGACCCATGAACTATTAAAAACTACAATAATTCAATGGTTAAAAACTGTGTTGTAAGTCAATCTAATTTATGTATAAGTATGTGAGATATTAATAAGCATATATATGGATATAATGTTCAGATATCTATCTACCTTCCTACCTAGCTTATTCTACCTAAATCCTAATTCTAATATTCAAATCTATCTCTATCTATCTATCTGTCTGTCATCTCAATGTCTATCATACTTAATGTACATTTGGAACATTTACCAAGAAGATATGCAGGAACCATATAAAAGGATCTAAGAATTTTATTGAATGGTATAAAACATGATGATATTATGTCCCTACATGGGAGAAGCCTTGTAGGACAATATAAATTTCTTTTATGTAACTTGTTGTACGCTGCCTAGCACATAAAGTGAGTATCCAATGAATGTTTCTTAAAGGAATGAATATTAAAAAGTTTGTGATATTTTGTAGTCAGTTATTGGAATTTTTATATCAGCATGAGATGTAATCTAAGTAAGTATTAATATATAAAAAGTAATTGTCAAGATAATTGGGGAAAAATTTCATCTTAGTTACCTGGTAAGAATGTATTTGGAGAAGGTAGGGAAATATGGATAAGAAAAAACTTTTAAGTTAGCCACGTTACGTGTTGTTGAGTGGTAGGAAAAAAATCTGTAAGAAAATAGTAGCTTGGATCATCTATGTTCAGGCCCTGGATTAGATATTTTTTGTATATTCTCAGTGTTTGGTAGGTAGCGCAATATCAGCTAGGAAAAATCTGGTATATCAGGCATTACATTCAAAGCAATAGGAATTTGGGAAGAAATGCAGATTTCTAAAGGAGAGAGAAACTTAGAGTGAGATTTAATGACTGTTTCCCTGATATATGATTCATCAAAAATTCTTTCCAGTATAATTACTCATGAATATGAGAAGTCAACTGCAATTTATTCCCAGGAATCAATCAGTGCTTTTCTTGCTAGATCAATCCCTCATGGGTTTCTGATCCCTATGCCTGGATTAGGACCAGTGATGTGGAGTTCATTCATTACTCATTCATGTATTCCATCAATAAATATTTATGAAATGCCTACTAAGTGACATGATAGTGCTAGGTGCTGCTGGTTTAACAGGAAGCAAGACCTGGTTTCTGCTCTCTCAAGAAGAGAGAATGGGAAGTTGTGAGGGGACACATTCTGGTATGTCTAAAGAACATGGTATAAGGGCTGTATAGTAGCTGGAGAAGTTGTATGTATATAAGATGTATGTAGACTATATAAAATTTAAGTTTAAGGAGTTGAGACAAAATTCTAAGAGAAACATGTCACGACTGGAGGCTTTTAAGTGATGGAAGTACATGATCATATTTGTGTTTTAGAAATACCACTTCATCTACAATGCTAAGGAGATGGGAAGCTTTTGCAGTAACTCTGATAGCAGAGGATATAGGTTTTGTAGGGTCCACAGGTTATATATTTTGGGATTCCTTTAAGAAAAAGAATACAAAATTTTGAATATAAAATTAGATACAAGGCTCTAGAAGGGGCTTTGAGGCTCATGAGTCTTCCTCTAGATTCATCTCTAGATCCAGAGAAGTGATTTTGGTGGTCCAAACTATGCTGGTGATAGTGGGGATGAAGAGAAATGAATGAATGAGGAAATTTGAAAGACTTGTGATCAGATGTGCAAGATGTGAAGAGGGAGCTATCCAAGATGATGCTTAATTTTCTGGCATGAGCAATCAATTATGTAAATAAAGGGTCTGTTCATTGAGACAGGAAACACAGGAAGAGGAGTGGGTTTTGGTGGCAACATGAATTAAGTTTTGTACCTATGTCAGATTGAAGTGACTGAAACATTTGGGTGTGAATCTCCAAGACAGTTGAAATTATCCTGCTCTGATGTGGCTCAGTCAGTTTTGGCAACTTGTGTGTTCAGCATCCTGAGGATGAACATAATGCCCCGTCAAATGTGGTTCCTAAAGTAGCTGTAGATGTACACCTGCATAACAAATAGTTAAATGATTATTGCCTTGCAGCACTATTGGCTAGGTCTGAAAACTAATGCTGGGTTATGTAGGACTCCTACTGTTTTTCTCACCTTTAATGTGGTGCCTTTCAAGATGAGTTTTTTCCTGGTTCCTAGCACTGTAATATTGGGGCATGTGCTGCTTAGCTAGCAGGTTACCCAAAAGGCTTTCTGTTCTCTGGGGATGATGAATTCTTGGTTGTGTGTGTAGGGTTTCTCTAATGTAGGTCAGTGTCTAGGCTTCCTTTGATTGTTAATCCATAGTCTTGAACTGATTATGCAACCCACCGAGGACCTGCTAAATATAATGTTTTAAAGTTTAACGGCAAATTTCCCTCCCCATTGTCCTTTAATTTGAAAATGGCTGAACAAATTTTTCTTACACTTTTCATGAAAATAAAGAAAAATACGACTTTAAAAGAAAATAAAAATCACCCTACTAGGAAAGTTTTAGACAGTTATCAAATGACTTAATACAGGAGATAATAATAGAGACTGCTTTGCAACCTAAAACACAGTGGTTTCTACTCTGAACACTGTAATTACTATTTACAGCTAGATTATAGGGAAATCTGTGGGTGTCATGGAATTCAGTTTCAGAATTATGGAAACTCTGTTTGCATAATTAAAGGGCTAGTTAGTAAATTCCCTCCTATTTTCTAACCTATTTAACTAGATCATATATGTGCCAGTATTTCTTTGCTAACTATGGTGAAGGAGACAACCAACTTTAAATCTTCTATTGCTGAATAATACCCATAATAACTATGTAATATATGGTTCATAATTAGTGAATATGCCGAGGTTTTTCCAGAAGTGCATTAGATATGGCATAGATACAAATTTCTGTTTCATTAAATGACTTTATATACTGTATTTTGCTGCTTTTGCATATGTGATTTTTTCCCCCCTGTTTGATAGCAGGATTACTTTACAGCTTCTTAATGAGAATACCTTTTTTCCTGGAACCTTTTCTGAAGTTTTATTGAAGCTTTCGGTGACCTATTTCTAATGATTTTAGAGCTCTAAAATTTTCTCTCCCTTATTTAAGTAGCTTTAACTTATGTTTGATTAGTAGCTTTGGAAGTAGATTCACAGTCTAATTTTAGGAAGGAAATCTTTTCTTACAGGAGAAACAAATTCAGAAATAAGCTTTCACATCACAGGATGCCTATGAAATATGGAAATGGCTCATATTCCCACAACATTTATTAGGTGAAGAGAGGGTGAAAGTTGGAGATGACTTGTCTTAGTTATGTTTTGTTCTCAGTTGCATTTGTGCAGGCAAATTTCTCTTTAATATCCTCTTTAATAAACACTGAGGACTCAGATGAATAAGTTTACTGGTTGGTCTGAGAAGTGACTGTGATACAATGTAAAGTGCTCTAATTTCATAGTCCTGTGGAAGCACAGATGAGATGCTGGTATTGGGTGTTTCTAGAATGGGTGGGAAGTTTGCAAGCATCCAAGTGCCACATACCCAAGATAGTTTAGAATTATTATTTGAAATTTAGAGTAGCTATGACTTAAATATCAAGGAATATACTGATGACTGAGTTGGGCCCTGAAAAGTGAATAGGATTTCACTTACCACAGAAGATGGGAGAAGGCTGTTCAACCAGAGCAAAGAGTCAGGAGCATTAATCCATATTATCATATTTTTCTTCCAGTTAGAGTAAATTTTTATTTTAACTTCAAAGAAACACATATACTTTACAAAACTGAAACAGTTCAAAATTATGTAAAGTAAAAAGCGGATATCCACTCCATGTTCTTTGTTTTTCTTCTTATCCCCAGCATCTTTCCATACCTCCCTCTGCATGTTTGATGTCAAGTCTCTGAAAGCTTTTCCTGTGCATTTGTCATTTAAATATCTGTGTGTGTATGTGATTAGCTTCATTGTTATGTAATTACATCACTTAATATGCCTTATAGACCCTTTCATGTTACTGCACTTCAGTCTACCCTATTTATTTTAAGAGCTACCTATCAGTCTAGTATGAATTAACCATAATTTATGTAACCATTACCATATATAGGCTGTTTATAATTTTTCTACATTTCAAAAAATGCTGCAATGAATATCTGTATCCATAGTCTCCTTATTTATTCCCCTAACATCCTGTTCTCTCTCTCCCTCCTCTCTCCCTTCTTCCCTTCTATCTATCTAAACTATATCTTTGTACTCATGTGTATTTCTGTAGGATAGATCCTAGAAATGGAATTGTTACATCAAGCTGTATGGGGGAAAATACCATGTTTCTCCCATTATATGTAGCACCTTTTAGAAATACGTGGAACACAGTATCTAGTATGTTCTAGGCATACATAAAGAATAAGGGATGGCAGAATAAATTAATATAGGTTCATTTAACAATATACTGAAGAACCTATGTTCTGAAAAAGTAAAGAATAAAGCAATATGTACTACAGGTAAGACTTTAATGATATTTACTTTAAATAGGAAAAGACAGCTTTATATTTTTAAATACCAGGACAAATAGATTTCATGAGATTAGGAAATACCAAACAAAGCATAATATTGGTCAATTTGACATTATTAAATTGATCATGCAAGAGGTTCTCATCAGAATGAAGAGGACGAAAATCTAAGGACACACGTAAATTGGATACTGTGTCCAGATACATGGGTCTCTCAAGGTGTCTGGGGATTTCCCTGAGCATCACATTTGAGAGGATTCAGATGCTAGATGTCTGGTTCAGGGCTGCTCCAAGACTCAGAAGGGATCCTAAACTGCTCAGGGTAGGGAGTAAAAGCATTGATGCTTCTATCTTATCTGCCTAGGACATTTCTATCTCTTCCCTAACTCTTTGTTATTGGCTTATGTTTATTATCCATCTTTAAAAATTTAGCTCAGATTTATACCTCTAACAGGAAAGCTTTTTTTTTTTTTTTTACATCTTTATTGGAGTATAATTGCTTTACAATGGTGTGTTAGTTTCTGCTTTATAACAAAGTGAATCAGTTATACATATACATATGTTCCCATATCTCTTCCCTCTTGCGTCTCCCTCCCTCCAACCCTCCCTATCCCACCCCTCTAGGTGGACACAAAGCACCGAGCTGATCTCCCTGTGCTCTGCGGCTGCTTCCCACTAGCGATCTACCTTACGTTTGGTAGTGTATATATGTCCATGCCTCTCTCTCACTTTGTCAAAGCTTACCCTTCCCCCTCCCCATATCCTCAACTCCATTCTCTAGTAGGTCTGTGTCTTTATTCCTGTCTTACCACTAGGTTCTTCATGACATTTTTTTTTCTTAAATTACATATATATGTGTTAGCATACGGTATTTGTCTTTCTCTTTCTGACTTACTTCACTCTGTATGACAGACTCAAGGTCCACCCACCTCACTACAAATAACTCAGTATCATTTCTTTTCAAGGCTGAGTAATACTCCATTGTATATATGTGCCACATCTTCTTTATCCATTCATCCAATGATGGACACTTAGGTTGTTTCCATCTCTGGGCTATTGTAAATAGAGCTGCAATGAACATTTTGGTACATGACTCTTTTTGAATTATGGTTTTCTCAGGGTATATGCCCAGTAGTGGGATTGCTGGGTCATATGGTAGTTCTATTTGTAGCTTTTTAAGGAACCTCCATACTGTTCTCCACAGTGGCTGTATCAATTTACATTCCCACCAACAGTGTAAGAGGGTTCCCTTTTCTCCACACCCTCTCCAGCATTTATTGTTTGTAGATTTTTTGATGATGGCCATTCTGACTGGTGTGAGATGATATCTCATTGTAGTTTTGATTTGCATTTCTCTAATGATTAATGATGTTGAGCATTCTTTCATGTGTTTGTTGGCAGTCTGCATATCTTCTTTGGAGAAATGTCTATTTAGGTCTTCTGCCCATTTTTGGATTGGGTTGTTTGTTTTTTTGTTATTGAGCTGCATGAGCTGCTTATAAATTTTGGAGATTAATCCTTTGTCAGTTTTTTCATTTGCAAATATTTTCTCCCATGCTGAGGGTTGTCTTTTGGTCTTGTTTGTGGTCTCCTTTGCTGTGCAAAAGCTTTGAAGTTTCATTAGGTCCCATTTGTTTATTTTTGTTTTTATTTCTGTTTCTCCAGGAGGTGGATCAAAAAGGATCTTGCTGTGATTTATGTCATAGAGTGTTCTGCTTATGTTTTCCTCTAAGAGTTTGATAGTTTCTGGCCTTACATTTAGGTCTTTAATCCATTTTGAGCTTATTTTTGTGTATGGTGTTAGGGAGTGATCTAATCTCATACTTTTACATGTACCTGTCCAGTATTCCCAGCACCACTTATTGAAGAGGCTGTCCTTTCTCCATTGTACATTCCTGCCTGCTTTATCAAAGATAAGGTGACCATATGTGCGTGGGTTTATCTCTGGGCTTTCTATCCTGTTCCATTGATCTGTCTTTCTGTTTTTGTGCCAGTACCATCCTCTCTTGATTTCTGTAGCTTTGTAGTATAGTCTGAAGTCAGGCAGCCTGATTCCTCCAGCTCCATTTTTCGTTCTCAAGATTGCTTTGGCTATTCGGGGTCTTTTGTGTTTCCATACAAATTGTGAAATTTTTTGTTCTAGTTCTGTGAAAAATGCCAGTGGTAGTTTGATAGGGATTGCATTGAATCTGTAGATTGCTTTGGGTAGTAGAGTCATTTTCACAACGTTGATTCTTCCAGTCCAAGAACATGGTATATCTCTCCATCTATTTGTATCATCTCTAATTTCTTTCATCAGTCACTTAATAATTTTTGCATACAGGTAATTGTCTCCTTAGGTAGGTTTATTCCTAGATATTTTATTCTTTTTGTTGCAATGGTAAATGGGAGTGTTTTCTTGATTTCACTTTCAGATTTTTCATCATTAGTATATAGGAATGCCAGAGATTTCTGTGCATTAATTTTGTGTCCTGCTACTTTACCAAATTCATTGATTAGCTCTAGCAGTTTTCTGGTAGCATCTTTAGGATTCTCTATGTATAGTATCATGTCATCTGCAAAGAGTGACAGCTTTACTTCTTCTTTTCCTATTTGGATTCCTTTTATTCCCTTTTCTTCTCTGATTGCTGTGGCTAAAAGTTCCAAAACTATGTTGAATAAGAGTGGTGAGAGTGGGCAACCTTGTCTTGTTCCTGATCTTAGTGGAAATGGTTTCAGTTTTTCACCATTGAGGACAATGTTGGCTGTGGGTTTGTCATATATGGCCTTTATTATGTTGAGGAAATTTCCCTCTATGCCTACTTTCTGGAGAGTTTTTATCATAAATGGGTGTTGAGTTTTGTTGAAAGCTTTCTCTGCATCTATTGAGATGATCATATGGTTTTTCTCCTTCAATTTGTTAATATGGTGTATCACGTTGATTGATTTGCATATGTTGAAGAATCTTTGCATTCCTGGAATAAACCCCACTTGATCATGGCGTATGATCCGTTTAATGTGCTATTGGATTCTGTTTGCTAGTATTTTGTTGAGGATTTTTGCGTCTATGTTCATCAGTGATATTGCCCTGTATGTAGTTTTCTTTCTTTGAGACATCCTTGTCTGGTTTTGGTATCAGGGTGATGGTGGCCTCGTAGAATGAGTTTGGGAGTGTTCCTCCCTCTGCTATATTTTGGAAGAGTTTGAGAAGGATGGGTGTTAGCTCTTCTCTAAATGTTTGATAGAATTCGCTTGTGAAGCCATCTGGTCCTGGGCTTTTGTTTGTTGGAAGATTTTTAATCACAGTTTCAATTTCAGTGTTTGTGATTGGTCTGTTCATATTTTCTATTTCTTCCTGATTCAGTCTTGGCAGGTTGTGTATTTCTAAGAATTTGTCCATTTCTTCCAGGTTGTCCATTTTATTGGCATAGAGTTGCTTGTAGTAATCTCTCATGATCTTTTGTATTTCTGCAGTGTCAGTTGTTACTTCTTTTTCATTTCTAATTCTATTGATTTGAGTCTTCTCCCTTTTTTTCTTGATGAGCCTGGCCAATGGTTTATCAATTTTGTTTATCTTCTCAAAGAACCAGCTTTCAGTTTTATTTATCTTTGCTATCGTTTCCTTCATTTCTTTTTCATTTATTTCTGATCTGGTTTTTATGATTTCTTTTCTTCTGCTAACTTTGGGGTTTTTTTGTTCTTCTTTCTCTAATTGCTTTAGGTGCAAGGTTAGGTTGTTTTTTCGAGATGTTTCCTATTTATTAAGGTAGGATTGTATTGCTATAAACTTCCCTCTTAGAACTGCTTTTGCTGCATCTCATAGATTTTGGGTCGTCATGTCTCCATTGTCATTTGTTTCTAGGTATTTTTTTATTTGCTCTTTGATTTCTTCAGTGATCACTTCGTTATTAAGTAGTGTGTTGTTTAGCCTCCATGTGTTTGTATTTTTTACAGATCTTTTCCTGTAATTGATATCTAGTCTCATAGCGTTGTGGTCGGAAAAGATACTTGATAGAATTTCAACTTTCTTCAATTTACCAAGGCTTGATTTGTGACTCAAGATATGATCTATCCTGGAGAATGATCCATGAGCACTAGAGAAAAATGTGTATTATATTGTTTTTGGATGGAATGTCGTATAAATATCAATTAAGTCCATCTTGTTTAATGTGTCATTTAAAGCTTGTGTTTCCTTATTCATTCTCATTTTGTATGATCTGTCCATTGGTGAAAGTGGGGTTTTAAAGTCCCCTACTATGAATGTGTTACTGTCGATTTCCCCTTTTATGGCTGTTAGTATTTGCCTTATGTATTGAAGTGCTCGTATGTTGGGTGCATAAATATTTACAATTGTTATATCTTCTTCTTGGATCGATCCCTTGATCATTATGTAGTGTCCTTCTTTGTCTCTTCTAATAGTCTTTATTTTAAAGTCTATTTTGTCTCATATGAGAATTGCTACTCCAGCTTTCTTTTGGTTTCCATTTGTGTGAAATATCTTTTTCCATCCCCTTACTTTCAATCTGTATGTGTCTCTAGGTCTGAAGTGGGTCTCTTGTAGAGAGCAAATATATGAGTCTTGTTTCTGTAACCATTCAGCCAATCTGTGTCTTTTGGTGGGAGCATTTAGTCCATTTACATTTAAGGCAATTATCGATATGTATGTTCCTATTCCCATTTTCTTAATTGTTTTGGGTTTGTTATTGTAGGTCTTTTCCTTCTCTTGTGTTTCTTGCCTAGAGAAGTTCCTTTAGCAGTTGTTGTAAAGCTGGTTTGGTGGTGCTGAACCCTCTGAGCTTTTGCTTGTCTGTAAAGGTTTTAATTTCTCCATCAAATCTGACTGAGATCCTTGCTGGGTAGAGTAATCTTGGTTGCAGGTTTTTCTCCTTCATCACTTTAAATATGTCCTGCCAGTCCCTTCTGGCTTGCAGAGTTTCTGCTGAAAGATCAGCTGTTAACCTTATGGGGATTCCCTTGTGTGTTATTTGTTGTTTTTCCCTTGCTGCTTTTAATATGTTTTCTTTGTATTTAATTTTTGACAGTTTGATTAATATGTGTCTTGGCATATTTCTCCTTGGATTTATCCTGTATGGGACTCTCTGTGCTTCCTGGACTTGATTAACTATTTCCTTTCCCATATTAGGGAAGTTTTCAACTATAATCTCTTCAAATATTTTCTCAGTCCCTTTCTTTTTCTCTTCTTCTTCTGGAACCCCTATAATTCGAATGTTGGTGCGTTTAATGTTGTCCCAGAGGTCTCTGAGACTGTCCTCAGTTCTTTTCATTCTTTTATTTTTATTCCACTCTGCAGTAGTTATTTCCACTATATTATCTTCCAGGTCACTTATCCGTCTTCTGCCTCAGTTATTCTGCTATTGATCACATCTAGAGTATTTTTATTTTATTTTTATTTTATAAATTTATTTATTCATTTATTTAATTTTTGGCTGCCTTGGGTGTTCGCTGTTGCACGTGGGCTTTGTCTAGTTGTGGTGAGCAGGGGCTACTCTTCGTTGCGGGGCGCAGGCTTCTCATTGCGGTGGCTTCTCTTGTTGCGGAGCACAGGCTCTAGGTGCGCGGGCTTCCGTAGTTGTGGCACACGGGCTTCAGTAGTTGTGGCTCGCGGGCTCTAGAGCGCAGGCTCAGTAGTTGTGGCACACGGGCTTAGTTGCTTCGCGGCATGTCGGATCCTCCTTAACCAGGGCTTGAACCCATGTCCCCTGCATTGGCAGGTGGATTCTTAACCACTGTGCCACCAGGGAAGCCCTAGAGTATTTTTAATTTCATTTATTGTGTTGTTCATCGTTGTTTGTTTCATCTTTAGTTCTTCTAGGTCCTTGTTAAATGTTTCTTGCATTTTCTCTATTCTATTTCCAAGATTTTGGATCATCTTTAGTATCATTATTCTGAATTCTTTTTCAGGTAGACTGCCTATTATCTCTTCATTTGTTAGGTCTGGTGGGTTTTTATCTTGCTCCTTCATCTGCTGTGTGTTTTTCTGTCTTCTCATTTTGCTTATCTTACTGTGTTTGGGGTCTCCTTTTTGCAGGCTGCAGGTTCGTAGTTCCCGTTGTTTTTGGTGTCTGTCCCCAGTGGCTAAGGTTGGTTCAGTGGGTTGTGTAGGCTTCCTGGTGGAGGGGACTAGTGCCTGTGTTCTGGTGGATGAGGCTGGATCTTGCCTTTCTGGTGGGCAGGTCTACGTCTGGTGGTATGTTTTGGGGTGTCTGTGGACTTATTATGATTTTAGGCAGCCTCTCTGCTAATGGGTGGGGTTGTGTTCCTGTCTTGCTAGTTGTTTGGCATAGGATGTCCAGCACTGTAGCTTGCTGGTCGTTGAGTGAAGTTGGGTGCTGGTGTTGAGATGGAGATCTCTGGGAGATTTTCGCTGTTTGATATTATGTGGAGCTGGGAGGTCTCTTGTGGACCAGTGTCCTGAAGTTGGCTCTCCCACCTCAGAGGCACAGCACTGACTCCTGGCTGCAGCACCAAGAGCCTTTCCTCCACATGGCTCAGAATAAAAGGGAGAAAAAGTAGGAAGAAAGTATTAGTAGAAGAAGAAAGAAATAAAGGAGGGAGGGAGGGAGGAAGGGAGGAAGGAAGGAGGGAAGGAAGCAAAAAATGAAAGAAAGAAGATAAAGTAAAATAAAATAAGAGAAAATATAATAAAGTTATTAAAATAAAAAAATAATTATTAAGAAAAAATATTTAAAAAAACCCCGACGGATAGAGCCCTAGGACAAATGGTGGAAGCAAAGCTGTACATACAAAATCTCACACAGAAGCATACACATACACACTCACAAAAAGAGGAAAAGCGGAAAAAATCATAAATCTTGCTCTCAAAGTCCACCTCCTTAATTTGGGATGATTCGTTGTCTATTCAGGTATTCCACAGATCCAGGGTACATCAAGTTGATTTTGGAACTTCAATCCGCTGCTCCTGAGGCTGCTGGGAGAGATTTCCCTTTCTCTTTGTTCGCACAGCTCCCGGGTTCAGCTTTGGATTTGACCCCGCCTCTGCGTGTAGGTCGCCGGAGGGAGTGTGTTCCTCGCTCAGACAGGACGGGGTTAAAGGAGCCACTGATTCGGGGGCTCTGGCTCACTCAGGCCGGGGGGAGGGAGCCGCTCGGAGTGAGGGGCGGGCCTGCGGCGGCAGAGGCCGGCGTGCATTCTCCCGGGGAAGTTGTCCCTGGATCCCGGGACCCTGCCAGTGGTGGGCTGCACAGGCTCCCAGGAAGCAGGGTGTGGAGAGTCAGCTGTGCTCGCACACAGGCTTCTTGGTGGCAGCAGCAGCAGCCTTAGTGTCTCATGCCCGTCTCTGGGGTCCGCGCTTTTAGCCGCGGCTCGCGCCCTTCTCTGGAGCTCCTTTAAGCAGCGCTCTTAATCCCCTCTCCTCGCGCACCAGGAAACAAAGAGGGAAGAAAAAGTCTCTTGCCTCTTCGGCAAGTCCAGACTTTTCCCCAGACTCCCTCCCGGCTAGCCGTGGCGCACTAACCCCCTGCAGGCTGTGTTCACGCCGGCAACCCCAGTCCTCTCCCTGCGCTCGGACCAAAGCCCGAGCCTCAGCTCCCAGCCCCGCCCGCCCCGGCGGGTGAGCAGACAAGCCTCTCAGGCTGGTGAGTGCTGGTCGGCACTGACCCTCTGTGCGGGAATCTCTCCGCTTTGCCTTCCGCACCCCTGTGGCTGCACTCTCCTCCGCGGCTTCGAAGCTTTCCCCTCTGCCACCCGTAGTCTCCGCCCGCGAAGGGGCTTTCTAGTGTGTGGAATCCTTTCCTCCTTCACAGCTCCCTCCCAGTGTTGCAGGTATCATCCCTATTCTTTTGTCTCTGTTTATTTTTTCTTTTGCCCTACCCAGGTACGTGTGGGGTTTCTTGCCTTTTGGGAGGTCTGTGGTCTTCTGCCAGCGTTCAGTAGGTGTTCTGTAGGAGTTGTTCCACATGTAGATGTATTTCTGGTGTATCTGTGGGGAGGAAGGTGATCTCTGCGTCTTATTCTTCCGCCATCTTCCCGGAAGCCCAGGAAAGCTTTTCTTTTAAAAATCCTTTCCTAATCTCCATTCTGTGTCCTCATTGTTCCCATATATTCTTGGGATGGTGGCATCACCATATCATTATCATCATCATCAGCATAGTTTACATCATCATCTGATGCTAATATTTATTTAAATTACTATGTGCCAGAGGTTTTGCTAAATAATTTCTATGGATTATCTCATGTAATTCTTACGATGAAATAGGTGATACAATTATAAGTATTACAAATTTAGAGAGGCACATAGTACATTATTTATAATCTATTTGACTTGTCTTCCTCTCTAAACTGTATGTTTACTGAGAGCTTAGGCAATCTCTTTTATCTTAAATCTCTGCATCCCTGGCAGTAAGAATAGTGACCAGTAAATATGGCCATGTGCTAAATATTTGAATGAATCTTGGTTGAGTCTAGGTTGATCTAATTACTAGATGTGGCTCTGATATGATCATTTTTGAATAAAATTATACTTTGATTCTTATGCAACCAGTACATTTCTGGAACAATAAGTTATTTTATTAAATTCAAAAATATATTTGTCAAATTAAAATAAAATCTCCCTTAGGTTTTATTTCTCTGTTCTATATGTGTGCCCAATTCATATTGGATGAAAGACTGGTAATCACAGATTTCTGCTATTGGAGAAAGTGGGATAAAAGGCTTCTTGGCAAAATAGTCACAGTTTTTCAGCTTGCAAATTAAATTATAGTGTAGATTTGCTATCTTGCCCCCATTAACTTCTTGCCCTCTTTGGCTTTCTGAGCCCTCTGGGGATCAGATTTCCTGTGGCCCTGTATAACAGGCTATTGATCACACTTTCTGCCTTGCCCCCTTACCTCTCAGTACAAATTGGCCTGTGTCAATTGGAGGAGGAAGATAATTAATTTATACTCACATTGAAATTAGATGCATTCTAAAAGGAGACAGTCACCTGGGCTTTACCAATTTGGGGATGTGACTTTCTGAGCTAATATTCTAAAGTAGTAGAAGCGTAGGTAAATATATTTTTTGCACATCCGTGTGTAGTGGGGTGGGAAACATTGGAAGATACCCTAAAATAAATTCTAGTGGCGACAAAGTATTAATCACACTCTGTGTCAAAGTTGAAATTATTCACTCTTAAAATACGGGAAACTTTTTGAAATCTATGAAAACAATGTGTAAGATGTAAGATGACTAGAACAGCAGAATGTCTTTCCTGTTACAACTATATGTTGTTCTTTCTCTTTCAGTATCTAAAATCATGTTAATAAGTCACTTTCTTCTAGTTGTAGCCTTGAGAACATCACTACTTTAGAATCAAAGATTTTATTATAAAATAAAGTTCAGGTCATGGAACTACCTATAATATAAACAAGTGTTTTTCACTACTACTTACAGCTCTACTTTTATGCTAAATAATATAGTTGAAGCACTGAATTAGTAATTTTTCCAAGCAGAGTGATAGGAGCCTCCAAGAGATAGGCCAGGCCATTCTGCTTTTCTGCTGGCCTTCCAGAATGCTTGTCACTTAATGCAACACAGTAAATTAACATGTAATAAAATTTCCAGGAAAAGTGACATTCATTCCCAACACTGGTACAGAAGAAGTGAATAATTGTAATTCTTCCAGTGGGTTTACTTCTTAATTCATTCTGATCATAGCAGTGAAAATATTTTTAGAGGATAATGAATGTACCATTCTCTAGAACCTGGTGGCAATCCCCTAAACATTATGCTTGTGATAAATCCCTAATATTTATAGTACTCCCTGAGAGTGATGTGGGGGAGGATTTGGGCTTATTATTGAAAAGCAATAACTTGCGCATCAGGGGTCTGCTGTTGTTTTGACCTTGTACCTAAGTTATTTTTAATCTCAGCAAATTTTTGGGTAAATGACCTTTTGTTCCTCAACTGACATGAATAGTAAGGATTATAGCATTGGTCAACTCTTTCAGAAGGGAGGTAAATGAAATGGATAGATGCATTGTCTTAGATGGGTGGTTCACTAATTTAGAGTAAAAGATATGTCACAGGGCTTCCCTGGTGCGCAGTGGTTGAGAGTCTGCCTGTCGATGCAGGGGACACGGGTTCGTGCCCCGGTCCGGGAAGATCCCACATGCCGCGGAGCGGCTGGGCCCGTGAGCCATGGCCGCTGAGCCTGCGCGTCTGGAGCCTCTGCTCCGCAACGGGAGAGGCCACAACAGTGAGAGGCCCGCTTACCGAAAAAGATATGTTACAAACAATTCTAGAACGTTTTCATTGCTGAGACTCATAGATTACTTAAAAGGTGCTCAAAAAACATATCTTAAACATGAAACAACTTGTATTAAGATGTGAATCAGTTCAGGTGACCTTCAGGAATCGATTACTTTAGGTCAGGTATCTCCCTAGATGTGATAAAAATCTGCATATAACAGGCAAATTCAATCACCAATACAGATATTTTTAAGCTATATAAATCAATTAAACAGTCATTGAGCACCTGCTGTGCGCCAGGCACATTGAGGGTAATTGAAATAAAGAAAACTTGGTGCTTGACCTTAGGCATTTATTAAAGTACACAAGCTGGAGAAAATTCTAGGTAAGCCCTTTGGTTTTTTAAAATAGGAGATTCAGAGACAAAATAAAGTTTATAAAGAGACTATTATTGGCTTTATGGCTGTCAGAAAGGAGAAAAATAAGTGGAGATTTTGCCCTGTTTTCCTGTGATAGATGAGTTGGGTTTGAATAAGTTAGGCTGCCTGAGAAATACTGGGTGGTACATTCTGATTAACTTAATAAGTAGTAGTGTTATAAAGTGGTCCTTTGGCTTGATGTGATGGTTTCATCTTCTCTGAACCACTGTCATCTTTTCCTTTGGGCCAGCATAGCCTGGCAGTGACAGGGTACAGCATACTAAATCCTGTCTAGGATTTGTGCCTAAATGTGTGGGTAAAGAAATGCTTTTTTTCAAAATACAGATGGAACGGTGTTTGCTTTTGTAATTTCTGGAGGAAGAAGTCAACTGATAATTTGAAGCTACCTAATCTGTTTAGCTATTCTTTTGACTTGGGGTTTTCTTAATGCTTTAGATAACCACATTAAATAATACAAAATATATTTAATCATCTGGATACTAAAATGAGAAAGGTCAGGATGTTGGTCTTACCTTTCAGGGTCAACTAATATAGGTTGATAACAAGTGTGTCTCAAAGCTGCCTTCAGGCAGTTTGTTCATATTGATCAATGTTTTGGCTAACAGTGTATTCAAATGATAATCCTAGAAGGCTGGATCCCAAGGGAAAAAAATGTTAATCCAACAACTTTATGTAGAAGTTTAAACTATAAAAGAACTATTAATTTTTTGGATAAAAAGAGAAATTTTAAAGTGTCACAGTCTGTAGAAATTTGTGAGTTTATGAGCCCACTATGAAATATATCAACTAAATATTTGTTTATACATTTACACAAATAATATATGTTTCTCTAGATGGTGCAGAAGGGAACTTTTGTCATTTCTCTCTTGGTCTCCAGCACTGGGCAGAGTGCCTGGCCCATGAGGGTCCAGAGTAAATGTTGAATGATTAGATGAACAAATGAATGAAGTCTGGTTTGATTTAAGCCCCTCTAAATTCCATATATAAATAAGATTTGTTTTTGAATTTTATTTTATTTTTTATAAACCAGGTTCTGATTAGTCATCAATTTTATACACATCAGTGTATACATGTCAATCCCAATCACCCAATTCAGCACACCACCATCCCCACCCCCAGCAGCTTTCCCCCCTTGGTGTCCATACATTTGTTCTCTACATCTGTGTCTCAACTTCTGCCCTGCAAACCGGTTCATCTGTACCATTTTCTAGGTTCCACATACATGCGTTAATATATGATATTTGTTTTTCTCTTTCTGACTTACTTCACTCTGTATGACAGTCTCTAGATCCATCCACGTCTCAACAAATGACCCAATTTCGTTCCTTTTTATGGCTGAGTAATATTCCATTGTATATATGTACCACATCTTCTTTATCCATTCGTCTGTTGATGGGCATTTAGGATGCTTCGATGACCTGGCTATTGTAAATAGTGCTGCAATGAACATTGGGGTACCTGTGTCTTTTTGAATTATGGTTTTCTCTGGGTATATGCCCAGTAGTGAGTAATTCTATTTTTAGTTATTTAAGGACCCTCCATACTGTTCCCCATAGTGGCTGTATCAAATTACATTCCCACCAACAGTGCAAGAGGGTTCCCTTTTCTCCACACCCTCTCCAGCATTTGTTGTTTGTAGATTTTCTGATGATGCCCATTCTAACTGGTGTGAGTTGATACCTCATAGTAGTTTTGATTTGCATTTCTCTAATAATTAGTGATGTTGAGCAGCTTTTCATGTGCTTCTTGCCATCTGTATGTCTTCTTTGGAGAAATGTCTATTTAGGTCTTCTGCCCATTTTTGGATTGGGTTGTTTGTTTCTTTAACATTGAGCTGCATTAGCTGTTTATATATTTTGGAGATTAATCCTTTGTCCGTTGATTCCTTTGCAAATATCTTCTCCCATTCTGAGAGTTGTCTTTTCGTCTTGTTTATGGTTTCCTTTGCTGTGCAAAAGCTTTTAAGTTTCATTAGGTCCCATTTGTTTATTTTTGTTTTTATTTCCATTACTCTAGGAAGTGGATCAAAAAAGATCTTGCTGTGATTTATGTCAAAGAGTGTTCTTCCTATGTTTTCTTCTAAGAGTTTTATAGTGTCCAGTCTTACATTTAGGTCTCGAATCCATTTTGAGTTTATTTTTGTGTATGGTGTTAAGGAGTGTTCTAATTTCATTCTTTTACATGTAGCTGTCCAGTTTTCCCAGCACCACTTACTGAAGAGACTGTCTTTCCTCCACTGTATATCCTTGCCTCCTTTGTCATAGATTAGTTGACCATAGGTGAATGGGTATATCTCTGGGCTTTCTATCTTGTTCCATTGATCTGTGTTTCTGTTTTCACGCCAGTACCATATTGTCTTGATTACTGTAGCTTTGTGGTATAGTCTGAAGTCAGGGAGTCTGATTCCTCCTGCTCCGTTTTTTTTCCCTCAAGACTGCTTTGGCTGTTCGGGGTCTTTTGTGTCTCCATACAAATTTTAATATTTTTTCTTCTAGTTCTGTAAAAAATGCCATTGGTAATTTGATAGGGATTGCATTGAATCTGTAGATTGCTTTAGGTAGTATAGTCATTTTCACAATATTGATTCTTCCAATCCAAGAACATGGTATATCTCTCCATCTGTTGGTATAATCTTTAATTTCTTTCATCAGTGCCTTATAGTTTTCTGCAAACCTACCTTTGGTCTCCCTAGGTAGGTTTATTCCTAGGTATGTTGCAATGGTAAATGGGAGTGTTTCCTTAATTTCTCTTTTGGATTTTTCATCATTAGGGTATAAGAATGCAAGAAATTTCTGTGCATTAATTTTGTATCCTACAGCTTTACCAAATTCATTGATTAGCTCTAGTAGTTTTCTGGTGGCATCTTTAGGATTCTTTATGTATAGTATCATGTCATCTGTAAACAGTGACAGTTTTACTTCCTCTTTTCCAATTTGTATTCCTTTTATTTCTTTTTCTTCTCTGATTGCCGTGGCTAGGACTTCCCAAACTATGTTGAAAAATAGTGGTGAGAATGGACATCCTTGTCTTGTTCCTGATCTTAGAGGAAATGCTTTCAGTTTTTCAGCATTGAGAATGATGTTTGCTGTGGGTTTCTCATATATGGCCTTTATTATGTTGAAGTAGGTTCCCTCTGTGCCCACTTTCTGGAGAGTTTTTATCATAAATGGGTGTTGAATTCTGTCAAAAGCTTTTTCTGCATCTATTGAGATGATCATATGGTTTTTATTCTTCATTATGCGTTAATATGGTGTATCACATTGATTGATTTGCATATATTGGCTAATCCTTGCATCCCTGGGATAAATCCCACTTGATCATGGTGTATGATCCTTTTAATGTGTTGTTGGATACTGTTTGCTAGGATTTTTGCATCTATATTAATCAGTGATATTGGTCTGTAATTTTCTTTTTTTGTAGTATCTTTGTCTGATTTTGGTATCAGGGTGATGGTGGCCTAATAGAATGAGTTTGGGAGTGTTCCTTCCTCTGCAATTTTTTGGAAGAGTTTGAGAAGGATGGGTGTTACCTGTTCTCTAAATGTTTGATAGAATTCACCTGTGAAGCCATCTGGTCCTGGACTTTTGTTTGTTGGAAGATTATTTTTTTTTTCTTTTTTTCGGTAGGCGGGCCTCTCACTATTGTGGCCTCTCCCGTTGTGGAGCACAGGCTCCGGACGCGCAGGCTCAGCGGCCATGGCTCACGGGCCCAGCTACTCCGCGGCATGTGAGATCTTCCTGGACCGGGGCACGAACCTGTGTCCCCTGCATCGGCAGGCGGACTCTCCACCACTGCGCCACCAGGGAAGCCCTTTTGGAAGATTTTTAATCTCAGTTTCAATTTCATTACTTGTGATTGGTCTGTTCATATTTTCTATTTCTTCCTGGTTCAGTCTTGGAAGGTTATACCTTTCTAAGAATTTGTCCATTTCTTCCAGGTTGTCCATTTTATTGGCATAGAGTTGCTTGTAGTTGTCTCTTAGGATGCTTTGTATTTCTGCAGTGTCTGTTGTAATATCTCCTTTTTCATTTCTAATTTTATTGATTTGAGTCCTCTCCCTCATTTTCTTGATGAGTCCGGCTAATTAATTAATGAATTTTGTTTATCATTTCAAGGAACCAGCTTTTACTTTTATTGATTTTTGCTGTTGTTTTCTTTGTTTCTATTTCATTTATTTCTGCTCTGATCTTTATGATTTCTTTCCTTCTGCTAACTTTGGGTTTTGCTTGTTCTTCTTTCTCTAGTTCCTTAGGTGTAAGGTTAGATTGTTTATTTGAGATTTTTCTTGTTTCTTGAGGTGTGCTTGCATACCTGTAAACTCCCCGCTTACAACTGCTTTTGCTGCATCCCATAGGTTTTGGATTGTCGTGTTTTCATTGTCATTTGTCTCTACTTATTTTTTAGTTTCCTCTTTGATGTCTTTAGTGATCTCTTGGTTATTTAGTAACGTATTGTTTAGCCTCCGTGTGTTTGTGTTTTTTACGTTTTTTTCCCTGTAATTCATTTCTAATCTCATAGTGTTGTGGTCAAAAAAGATGCTTGATATGATTTCACTTTTCTTAAATTTACTGAGGCTTGATTTGTGACCCAAGATGTGGTCTATCCTGGAGAATGTTCTGTGCGTACTTGAGAAGAAAGTGTAATCTGCTGTTTTTGGATGGAATGTCCTATAAATATCAATTAAATCTATCTGGTCTATTGTGTCATTTAAAGCTTTTGTTTCCTTATTTATTTTCATTTTGGATTATCTGTCCATTGGTGTAAGTGAGGTGTTAAAGTCCCCCACTATTACTGTGTTACTGTTGATTTCCTCTTTTATAGCTGTTAGCAGTTGCCTTATGTGTTCAGGTGCTCCTGTGTTGGGTGCATATACATTTATAATTGTTATATCTTCTTGGATTGATCATTATGTAGTGTCCTTCCTTGTCTCTTGTAACATTCTTTATTTTAAAGTCTCTTTTATCTGATATGAGTATTGCTACTCCAGCTTTCTTTTGCTTTCCATTTGCATGGAATATCTTTTTCCATCCCTTCACTTTCAGTCTGTATGTGTCCCTAGGTCTGAAGTGGGTCTCTTGTAGTCAGCATACATATGGGTCTTGTTTTCTTATCCATTCAGCGAGCCTGTGTCTTTTAGTTGAAGCATTTAATCCATTCACGTTTAAGGTAATTATTGATATGTATGTTCCTATGACCATTTTCTTAATAGTTTTGGGTTTGTTTTTGTAGGTCCTTTTCTTCTCTTGTGTTTGCCACTTAAGTTCCTTTAGCATTTGTTGTAGAGCTGGTTTGGTGGTGCTGAATTGTCTTAGCTTTTGCTTGTCTGTAAAGCTTTTGATTTCTCCATAGAATGTGAATAAGATCTTTGCTGGATAGAGTAATCTTGGTTGTAGGTTCTTCCCTTTCATCACTTTAAGTATATCATTCCGGTCCCTTCTGGCTTATAGAGTTTCTGCTGAGAAATCACCTGTTAACCTTATGGGAGTTCCCTTGTATGTTGTCATTTTTCCCTTGCTGCTTTCAATAATTTTTCCTTGTCTTTAATTTTTGCCAATTTGATTACTGTGTGTCTCAGTGTTTTTCTCCTTGGGTTTATCCTGTATGGGACTCTCTGCATTTCCTGGACTTGGGTGGCTATTTCCGTTCCCATGTTAGGGAAGTTTTCGACTATAATCTCTTCATATATTTTCTCTGGTCCTTTCTCTCTTTCTTCTCCTTCTGGTATCCCTATAATACGATTGTTGTTGTGTTTAATGTTGTCCCAGAGGTCTCTTAGGCTGTCTTCATTTCTTTTCATTCTTTTTTCTTTATTCTGTTCCACAGCAGTGAATTCCACCCTTCTGTCTTCCAGGTCACTTATCCGTTCTTCTGCCTCAGTTATTCTGCTATTGATTCCTTCTAGTGTAGTTTTCATTTCAGTTACTGTATTGTTCATCTCTGTTTGTTCTTTAATTCTTCTAGGTCTTTGTTAAACATTTCTTGTATATTCTCGATCTTTGCCTCCATTCTTTTACTGAGGTCCTGGATCATCTTCACTATCATTATTCTGAATTCTTTTTCTGGAATGTTGCCTATCTCCACTTCATTTAGTTGTTTTTCTGGGGTTTTATCTTGTTCCTTCATCTCGTACATAGCCTCTGGCTTTTCATCTTGTCTCTCTTTCTGTGATTGTGGTTTTTGTTCCACAGGCTGCACAATTGTAGTTCTTCTTGCTTCTCTAAATAAGATTTTGTATATATAAAATATATATGTATATATATTTTCCTGCAAGAGGAAAGACCAATGAACACACTAATTGCAGTTCTCTTTGTTTGCCAACTTTTTAATTATTTGAAATCAGCATGATTCGTTGTCCCCCCAGTACCTCGAACAATTGCTGGCATGTAATAGTGCTAATTACTTGTATGAATGAATGAATGTTCTAGTGAGATGTGACATTTTCACCATTTCCATACACTGTACTCTAAATCTTCCATTATTATCTATATTCAGGTTTCCCATTTTCTATGAAGCCATGTTTCTTCTTATTCTTTAACTCAGTGGTTCTCTTTCTTTGAATCTTGGCATGTACCAGCTTTACAACTTACTTGGCTTTACATTTTTTTTATACACCTAGAAATGACAGTAATTTAGTTTTGTCAGCTTCTGGGAATTTATCATGAAGGCAAATTAAAAAACATTAGGCAGACTGTTTTGGAAGATGCTTGTTGCATTGCCATTTTTAAGAGTGAAGCTGCTGCATCCTGCTTTACCTGTTTAAGAGTACAAAATAAGGTCAAATTTCCTGTAAACATTCACATCCAATGAACCTTAGCTGCTGTGCTGCCCTCTCTTCCCAGACTTCCTCTCTCAAGTTAAGTTCAAGGTCTCCAGGAATATTTATTTAGTCCAAAATATTTGTTATTATAACTTCACTGAAAAAGACCTGTAAAAAAATCTGTTTACCTCATCAAAGGACCTGTTCTCTGTGGCTGATACTGCTGTCACTGTGATATGGAGTTACTTCTGAAAATACGAAGTCCAAAATCACGACATTGAACACTGCTGGAATCATCATGACAAACAAGGAACCCAGCTGTTGCCGATTTGGCAATTGTTTCTTCGTGTGCAGGGAGAGAAGACACTTCTTCCTATAATGTGTTTGCTTCACATCAAAGTAGATATTGGTTCCCAGACGTTACAATTCTTAGTGACCGGCTTATTCAGCGCATATACCCAGCTGTTATTCTCAAGGCACATTATAGTTGCTGTGCCAGTATCAGCCAAACACTGCAGAACCAGCCCTTCCCTACAACATTCTAGAGCCTGAGGTTGGCCTCATTCGCTGGTACAGAGTATCACATTTTTTTTCTAGGAGATTTTCTCTTGGGACATCTATACTTTCCCATGAAGGCAGATTCCATTAACATTAAACTTCCTAGGGAATAGATTCTTCTTTTTTTTTAACATCTTTATTGGAGTATAATTGCTTTACAATGGTGTGTTAGTTTCTGCTTTATAACAAGGTAAATCAGCTATATGTATACATATATCCCCATATCTCCTCCCTCTTGCATCTCCTTCCCACCCTTCCTATCCCACCCCTCTAGGTGGTTGCAAAGCACTGAGCTGATATCCCTGTGCTATGCGGCTGCTTCCTACTAGCTATCGGTTTTAGATTTGGTAGTGTATATATGTATATGCCACTCTCACTTTGCCATAAAAAGAAACGAAATTGAGTTATTTGTAGTGAGGTGGATGGACCTAGAGTCTGTCATACAGAGTGAAGTAAGTCAGAAAGAGAAAAACAAATACCGTATGCTAACACATATATATGGAATCTAAAAAAAAGGTCATGAAGAACCTAGAGGCAGGATGGGAATAAAGACGCAGACCTACTAGAGAATGGACTTGAGGACACAGGGAGGGGGAAGTTATAAGCTAGGACAAAGTGAGATTCTTCTTTTAAAAGGCTTGTTGCTCCTACATAAAGTTTTAGAGCACCTGGCTTTGTGGGAGAGAAGTGCTGCCTAATTCCAGCAATTACTTGTATTTTAAATCCTAGAAACTCATACATTTTTAAATATCTGCAATATTCTTGGGTCGGTTGCTTGCTGCTTTATGTTGTAAACTGAAGTGTCACTCATTTTACCCTCCCCAAACCGAGGTTCTCTCTAAGATAACTGATATGTTCACCAAGGAAGTCCTAACAACTTTTATAGGATATTTTTCTCTCTTAAAAATTATAGACTGCCTCACTGAGTACACAGCTACAAGGTGGAAATATTCAAAGGTCTAAAAATAGAATAATGACTAAGTAAACTGGTTGGTATACTTATTCAATTGGACATTATGCAGGCATTAAAATCAAGGTTATGAAGACTATATAATTATATTAAGTATGCCTATGAGTTGCTAAATGACAAAAGCAGAGGCAAGTCACAAACTTGTATATATACTTGTATGTTTGCTGTATATGTATATATCTATTCCTAGTCTCTAAGATATATTATATAACCACTCTGTCATGCCCTTAATTTTTGGAAGGGTATACAGTCCATTGCTGGAAAGTCTTAAATGATCAAATGCACACACATTGGCCAGAGAATGGTGCAATACAGTTCTTTGCTTTTTGCCTCAAGTCATTTTTAGGTTCATTATGAGTTCATTTGGATGGAGATCAAGGAGTCTATTCTGTTCCACTGCTCTCTTCTCCCCCTCCCTTAATGTCCCTTTGTCTTTACCCTTTGGCTATTCCCTCATGGCTAGGCTCTTTCCTCTTGGCCCTTAGAATCCATTCAGTTTGTTTTTTCATAAAGCTGGTGTGTGTGTATGTGTGTGTTTGTCTGTAAGTGACACAGGTCAGTCCTGCCTCATGGATAGGCATCCACAGACAAAGAAACCTTCTAAATAAGAGGAAGGGGTTCGTAGAATGTCATTGTTCTTTTTGTCTCTCTTGTTCTTCTATTTTGCTAATCTGATCTGAGTCTTATAATGAGATGACCACTTGCTTTTCTTCAGAAATGAAGTGATGCAAGAAGGAAACTCTGCCTACCTATTTTAGGAGGATGGGACCAGAAGGGAATCTTACCAAAAGATTTATGGTGGTTTTATTAGAGTGGCATATTGCATTTAGTTTTTTCCATTTTTTTCCTAATTTCCAAAGTGCATATAATGGGTTATAATACTTTACAATATAATAAGAAATTATGAAAACAGTGGATGAAGACACTTCTTAGTTTATTGATTAGGAAGTTGAATTCCAGTTCAGGTAAGTGAGGTGTCCACGAAAAACTAGTGAGTAGCAGAACCAGGACTAACAGCAGGGAGGAATTATATTCTTGTGGAAGGCAGGTAGGCATCGATGACACACCTAAATTCTTAAAATGGGTCCACCATCTTCCAGCTGCATTACCTAGGGAAGTCTTTTCCTCTCTTGGAGCCTCAGTTTCCTCATTTATAAAATGGGGATAACTGGTTGGATTGTGATTTCCACAGGCTTTACACATGATAGCACATGTTAAGTACATAGCACAACAAAACAGAGGAGGCCTGAAGCCACGCCAGCTTTCCTCTCCCGGTTGCCAGCTGCCCGTATCAGACCTGAGCTCCAGCCAGTGGCCCGCCTCTTTGCGTCACTAGCGCCATGGCTCTCAGCAATGCCCATGTGCAGAAGCAGATTAAGCACACAATGGCTTTTATTGAAAAAGAAGCCAATGAGGAAGCAGAAGAAATAGACGTGAAGGCAGAGGAAGAGTTCAACATTGAGAAGGGTTGTCTTGTGCAAACCCAAAGACTGAAGACTATGGAATGCTATGAGAAGAAAGAAAAGCAGATTGAGCAACAGAAGAAAATTCAGGTGTCCAATTTGATAAATCAAGTGAGGCTCAAAGTCCTCAGAGCGAGAGATGGATGGTCTTATCACAGACCTACTAAATGAAGCAAAACATAGACTCAGCCAAAGGGTAAAAGATACAACCAGGTACCAAGTACTGCTGGATGGAATGGTCCTCCAGGATTTGTACTAGTTATTGGAGCCCGGAATGATTGTTCATTGCAGGAAATAAGATTTCCCTCTGGTGAAGCCTGCAGTGCAAATCCATATGTACAAAATCGCCACGGAAAGAGATGTTGATGTCCAGATTGATCAGGAGGCCTACCTGCCTGAGGAAGTAGCTGGCGAGGTTGAGATCTATAATGGGGATCGCAAAATCAAGGTTTCCAATACTCTCAAAAGCTGGCTGGGCCTCATAACCCAGTAGATGATGCCAGAAGCGCGGGGAGCCTTGTTTGGTGCAAACGCCAACAGGAAGTTTTTGGACTATGCCTGCGGGAGGTGGTGTCCACCAACTGCTGTGACGTGGACACTTCTGACATTTGAAGAAACAAGATGACCTGTATAGCTTCCTCCTTGCTGTTCTCATATTCTGTATTTATCAGTGGATACCCTTTTTTAGCTAACGCCCCTGGCTGATTGGTAGCAATGGGAGAGCTTTGCTTAATATGATCAGGAAACCTTCCTCTAGCTTATCTGACAGTAATACAACTTCCCGCTGGTTCTGCAGCACGAAGGTGTGGGGTCAAATGGTGGGTGCATGAATGTCCTCGAGTTTCCTGCTGTCCACTGGTCCAGCGTCCAGCCTACAGAGGGGCGGTGTGTGGTGGCCTCTAGAGTCAGGTCACTGCTCTTTGGACTTCAAGTGCATGTGGGGCTGCATTCCTTCCAGCAGTAGCAGCTTCGCTGTTAGCTGTTTGGGCCTAGAAGTGTTTGTCTGTAATATGATTTAAGATCTAAGCCATGAATATGCTCCATTTATTAAAACGAAATGCATACATGGAAAAAAAAGTATGTAACACAGATACTGTCACATAATGGATAATCAGTAAATGTTATTTCCCTTCCTTTCCAGTTGCTCTGTTACCTGGTGCAGAGCCTTACCAGTGTACTAGCCAGCATCTTCTCTTGAGTTACTGTAGTATGTTTTATTACACTTATATACAATGCCATGTGTTGTTCACATGTTGAAGTCCTAACTGCTAGTATCTCAGAACGTGACTATATTTGGAGACAGGGCCTTTGAAGAGGTAGTTAAGTTAAAATGAGGTCTTTAGGGTGGGCCTTAATCCAGTCTGACTGGTGTCTCTGTAAGACAGGGACATTTGGATACATGGAGAGACACCAAGGATGCATGTGCACAGAAGAAAGACACTGTAAGGAAACAGTGAGATGGTGGCCACCTGCAAGCCAAGGAGAGAGGCCTCAAGAAAAACCCCAACCTGATGACCCCTTGATCTTGGAATTACAGCCTCCAGAACTGTGAGAAAATAAATTTCTATTGTTTAAGCCATGCAATTTGTGATATTTTGTTATGGCAGCCCTAGCAGAGTAATACACCTTCTATCTTTAAATAGAAGCTAAGCTGCTTGAGGGAAAAACTGCATTGCACTCATTTGTAATCAGAGCAGATAATCAACAATTTCTTAATGAATACTATGATTTTTATTAAGGATAGATTTTTATTAAGGGTGTAATTTTTATTTGTTTTATATGTCTTTGATGTCTCCCATGGAGGCCCAGATATTGAGGTTACTGACAAGTATCACGTGATGATGAGGATTATGTATGATCTTTTTTTTTCTGTTGCAAATAGCGACGAGAATTGTCCCTTTTATGAAGTCATAGGCGTAAATGCAATTAAAGCTGAAAAGATTATTCCTGGTTGCCTGTCTAGACATAGGAAGAGAGAATTAAATCTTCAAATGTAATTTCTGAAATTAGGATTAATGACCAGTAGTACATGATTCCCTCATATGCTCATGACCTCATGGTGTTTGAGACTAAATGTGAGAGCTTCTCACTACCTTTGTATTAATGAATATGACTGAGTTATGGTAAATATAGTTAGGATGTAACATTAACTTGTCTGTGTTGGAAGTTTGCCTTGTATTTTGCAGAGGATCAAAAACAGGTAATCATAAAAGAGAAAGTCAAAGCGTTTTTTACTGAGTTTTAAAAATTACATTTGGGCTTTGCTGGTGGCGCAGTGGTTGAGAGTCCGCCTGCCGATGCAGGGGACATGGGTTCGTGCCCCGGTCCGGGAGGATCCCACATGCCGCGGAGCGGCTGGGCCTGTGAGCCATGGCTGCTGAGCCTGCGCGTCGGAGCCTGTGCTCCACAATGGGAGAGGCCACAACAGTGAGAGGCCTGCGTACCGCAAAAAAAAAAAAAATTACATTTGATTCTCATTTTCTGGGTATGGAAAATATGGGAGAAAATGAATTATCTTAATTACTTTATGGAAGGGACATCAAGAGATGAAAAAATTCTGCAGGGTTTTCAATGTTTTCTAAGTCTGAGAGCTCAAAGGAGAATTTAGTGATAAATGAGAAATCCTCTGAACAGTAAGATAGCAAGTTTATTACTGAGAAAAATGCAGAAAATAGTTTTTAAGGAAATGGAGGGGGTTACTTGTTACATGGTCTTTGTTCCCTTAGCACATACATGTGTACACACATGCATACACAGAAGGAATAGTTTTCTAATGTTTTGTCATTATCATAATCTGCTGAATAATCTTTGGATGTTAATTAAAACCTCTGGCCCTCATTCACACATCTTCAGATAAAAGGCATTAGAATACATAATCTAGAAAAACTCTAACATAGGTTTCAATTCTAGCATTCTATGACTCTTTTGTATCTGGAGGTATGGGAAAAAAGGGAGGGGATGAAAGTGATGTCACTTAAGGGGGCTACTGTTTATACTGGTTCTGCTAGTCTCCTAAAGACAGTCTCTGCCACGCATCATTGACTGGCTTTTGAGGTCAAACACCACGGCTTATGCTTCAAGATGACAGGGTGCTATTCACTGCTGAATCTCCAGAACTAGAAGAATACCTGCAACATAGAAGACAGTCAAAATACTTGTTGGAAGAAGGATTAATGTTTCCAGTGCCATTTTGAATCTGTGTGATCTATTATAGGGTTAACATGCCATATTTTTCAGGGTCATGTTGATGTATGTCTACTCAATTATTAGACATATGATTAGAGGACTAGAGAATTAGAGAAACGTAATCACATGTCGCTGCTAAACTAGACAAAATGATCTGAAACAGTAGCAAAATTTTGAAGAATGTTTTGTTGTTTTCTTCTCACATAGAAAACCAATAAACTTTGTTTTATCCTTCTTTTCCATCCCTTCCTTTTTTGTTTTTTGTTCTTATTTATTTTTTATCATAATATACCGTTATTAGGAGCAAGATGTATTTTCTGAATGTTAAGTCCAGAATGAGTTTACATGAGGGCAGGGGCACTGTCTGCCTTTTTTTCGTGGACCTAGCAATGCAGACTTGCAACAGTATTTATTTATTTATTTATATTTTATTAGGACGGGGCTGCAGAAAGAACCCTGGGGCAGATCCACTACCTGTGAGCGCGGAGCTCATGGTGGGCTGTGAGCCGAGGCAGTGAGAGTGTGAGGTGTGGGGAGGGCACAGAGGTGGGGGTGGGGTCATGGTCAGGGTGGAAGCTGTGGGTCAGAGAGATGTGACTAAGCAGTGTCCCTTTGAAGGCCTGAATGAAGCTGCAGGGAGGAGTCCTGTCCTGGAGTGGCATCTCTCCTGGCTCTGTGATCTTGAGCAAGTTTCATGGCCTCAGTTCCTTCACCTTGGCCTCAACTGGGGATCTTTAAAAATGCTGATGCCTGGGCCCCACCCAGAGGGTCTAATGTAACTGCCAGGGGATGTGCGTGGGCATTGAGAACCCTGAAAGGTCCCCAGAGGGTGCTACTGTGCAGCCAGGGCTGGGCACAAAAGTATTTGTTAAATGAATGAATAAATGTTGAAATTTATAACCATAGTAAATGGTTATAGAAGTCAGGATATTTAGCTCAGTATTCATTAGTAGTGGGGAAAGGTAGCCTGGCAAGAAGGGAGGGAGGCATGCATGTATGTGTACATATATGTATGTATTTATATTTATAAAACATCAAGAGAAATACACTGATACTTCTGTTTTGAGAAAACAAAAGCTCTGTATGTCTGATAATTTTCTTGGTCAAGTTCAAGGGAAGATTCTTATGAGTGAGAAAAGACAAAATTAAAAATGTTGAAACTTGTAGCCATTCTTTTGAAAAGGCTTTTTGATTTAAAAAGAGAGAATATTCTAAATATTAGCCATATGGCAAGAAAGAATGAAAGACAACAAAATTGTCTTGTAGTATGGTTTGCTTCAGACACTAGTCTTCTAGCAGGTAGCTTGGCATTGTCCTTCTCTCCTAGTTCATTATCGCCACATTTCTCTGGATGTCTGAGTTTGGTGCACACTTTCTGTTACTTAGGAGCCTGATGTCGCTGAAAAGCAATGTAAGGACAATCATCAGAATGGGAATCAGCCCAGCATTCTGTCTCAGTAGGAATAAAGAGGAAATCAGCTGCCTAATGAAGCTCCTTCTCTGCCCCCTGCCCTTGTGAAAAATAGCAGCTACAGTATTTCATTATGAATCTGTGTGCTTCGCTTCTCACCCTTCCTTGGTCTGAGAATCAAAGGCCATTTCTGTCATATCTCACCCTTGGAGTTCTCATCGTCACTCATGCCTTCAACTATCACCTCTATGCAGATATCTCCCTAAATCTGTATTGCAAGTCCCATCTCCCTCAGCCCTTGCTACAATCCTGCCTCTCAATGAAGCAAGTTTTATTTCTTAATTTTGCCTATTTTGACCTTATAGTTGCATGTTTTAAGAGAGTCAGAATCACAAACAATATTTTATTCTGCTTTTTCCTCAAAGATCAAATCCTTAAACCTCATGGACTGGACTTTTATATTTTACCTCTTAACAGATACACTGCAGGGACTGAGACACTTTTAGGAGTAGGCAATGTCAGAGCCATTTGCTGGCTTCCTTTTTTACTTCCTGAATAAAAGCACTGAGTAAGTGTGACATGTATATCACTTTAATGTTGAGACTGCAGAGTAAAATTTAAGAGATTTATTCTCTCCTCGAATTTGACTCTGAAAATAACTTGTACTAACATCAGGAACTTTGCATCCTCATCTTTGTAATTGCATGGTTCCCCCAGTCAAATTTAAGACATAGAAGTGATTGCAATAGAAAAAAAAATATTTAAAGAATGCAAAAGAGTAGCTCTGTATTAATACATTTAAAGTTTATATTCAAAGAGCATGTTTTTGATTAAGTATGTCCAGGCACTATTTATATATCTCAGAAAATCTTAAAAATTTATATATGTCTCTGAAATTCTTAAGTTTTATAAACTACAACTTAGTCATTCTAGTCTTATATCAACACTTACTGAGATATCTCCATGACTTACCCAAATCCCAGATTTGAAATAAAATTTCATCTATCCATCTATGATATATAAATTTAAAATGATGCATGATCCATGGTGCTGGAACTTTACTCCTGCAGGGAATATCTTTTTCCTGAACAGGACTTCTCATTTACAGGGTGCTTATCTCCACCACGCCTTTTAATCCTCCATTAGCCTCATACTAATACTGACAAGCGAGGGCCATGAATTTGTCATTCTAGCCTTAAATATTCTAGAAGTGCAGTTCCTCTCCTATAGCCATATAAAGGAGATCATCTCCATCACCATCTCTGTACCACAAGCATTCAGATTCTGGATTTGCCTTTGTCTAATTGCATGGTTCGTTTCTACTTCACTATGGTTGATCACATATTCTATTTCTTTATACAATATGTCACTCTGGCATCTCTCCATGAAGTATTTGCATTGCATCTATATAGCATGAGTACCTCTTGCCATGTAGTTTGACCCTTATAACCACCAGAAACTTATAAAACTTGTCTATGGTTTAGCTTACAGACTTTACCCATCAAATATATATTTTTAAAGTATTATATTTTGAAACAAAAATCATTAAAATGTATTAAAATTGATTTTAGAATAGTTTCATGAAGATGTTTGACAAGAGTGTTTGGCAGTCTATCCAGTGAGAGACCAAAGTGAAGACTTCCTCTACATTGCTTTCTTTAGAACCTTAGATTTTCTCTCTTGTGCTATATTTAGATGTGTGGCATGTTTAATTTTCTGCTCCTGTGCCTCACTGTGCTTCTGGTGCTTATTGTAATCCAGCTAGTGTGTCAGGCCAAAGTGTGAAGAAAACTTTAAGTTCTTACCTGAGTAAGCCCACTTACAGCAGCATGAAGACCTCCTGTGCTGGGTCCCGCTCATCCTTCTTTTCACTCATGCATTTCTGACATTGCAAACGGAAGTCAACAAATTTTTTTCTCAATAAAGTAGTTCTAAAAACTTAAAGTGTTTTGCTAATTCAGCAAGAGTTGAGATGGTAGTGACATAACCAGATTAATCAGATGGTAACAACTGACAGTTAACTTTAAATATATTCAAGGCAGGCCAATTCTGTTCAACTCATTTCACACACATCTATTGAACACCTATATAGCCAAATACTGTATTAGGTTCTGAGTACGCAGGGATAAATGAAGTACACTCACTGTGTACATTCTAACAATGAGAGTAAGCATACAAACAAAATAAATTGCAATGTTGTTCAGTAAGTAGAATAATGAAATTATACACACAATGCTGAAGTAACCAGCATATGATGTAATTAATTTTGAGGTCAGGGGAGCTATGGTGAAGTGATTCTCTACAGTACTTCCTGGAAGGAGTGATACACAAACAGGATTTTGAAAGATGCCCAAGATGTCAGGGTGGGGTCAAGTTTAGACAGAGGGAAGACAACTGGGTATCCTAGTCTAATCCCTATGACCTCGGGTAAGCTCTTACGCATACAATAATGATCTTGCCTGTTTTCACACAAACACTTTTTCACTTTAGCTATTTTTTAACAGATGAATATTTTCCTACAATTATTTTAAAAACAAATTCATAAACCAAAAGACAGATGGCTTTGACTTGGGATGCTGTACTGTAATATGAACAGTATCCTCTGGATTTGTGAAATGTGGTAAGCCTGGTTTTAACCATCATTTAAGAAGACAGCAAGGAAATCAGTGGGAAATAGTAAAAATACAAAATGAGTATGAATCAAGAGGTTAATTTCCCATTCTGGCACCAAGAAGCTTTTGATTTTGGTTATATTATGCATCCTCTGAGGGTTTAAAATTTCTCATGTGTAAACTGGGGCGGGGGGGTTGTTATCTAGGATATCTCTGTGGTCTCCTCTACCTTTTAAAGCATTCTCTGATTCTACAGGATGGTCAGGACAGTGAAAATAACCCAACTGATGCAGGAGTGGAGGAGTGAGCACAGCCTTTGCAGCCAGCAAATCTCAGATTGAACCCTGGCTGAACTTCATCAGGTTGAGGGATCTAGGGAGCATGGGCATCACTTCATTAGTAATTCTCATTTGCAGAACACCTGTTTTATAACACTGTGAAGATTAATACAATAACACGATCAGCATACCTGCAGAGTTCCTGGCGCATAGTAGGTACTTAAATGTTAATTTCTATTTCCATCTTCTTTTGTTCTGATTAGTAGAAGCAAGTCAATCTCTTCTATAGGGAGCCTCAAATATTCAGGTGTTAAAGACCAATTATTCTCAGACTCATATACTCTCTTGTCCGTACTATGGCCAAGACATGGTAGGATCAAGTGAAGCAGAGAAATGTATTAAGGCATCACATAGCCAGGATATTTGATATTTGATAACAGTGTTTTTTAAAAAGAGAAAGTCCTTTAACAAACTCATGCCCTAGTGACCTCGCTGCTTTTCAATCTCTCCTGACCTTTCTGTTGTGCCTGATTATTAACACTGATACCATGCAAACTGACTAGTCAGCACATTTGCTGATAAAGGAGTATGTCTTACATAATAATTCTCTTGCATTTCACTTCACAGCCAAGATTTATTAACCAGGGTTTTGTTGGTAGGAGTCTTCATATGAAAACTTGGATGCTTTTATAAGGACATACTGTACTACATTTGCAGAAAGAAAGTTTCATAAATTATTATAAGAGGCAGTATAGGTCAGTTGGCTCCAAAATAAGCTGAACGCAGAGTCTCTAAGATCTAAGGTGGATGTCATTCCACCTCTGTTCTTCCTGGGGACGTTCTGTTTTTGTTTCATTCTCTTTGTCCATCAGTTCAGGCCTAGTTTCCCAGAAGCTTAAATCCTCTGTTTTTTGGTGGACGATTTGAGGAAGGGCACCTCTGGCTGGAATGGGGAAGATCCTTCCATTTCTTGTCAAATACTATGATAACATATGATAACATGTTTCTAACAACCCCTTAGTAAATGTTGCTTTACTAAGGGGTTGTTAGAAACAATGACATAGCTGTCTGCTTGGTATCCTGGGAAGATCAGGGTCTTTCAGATCAGACAGATACAGGTTCAAAGATCAGCCCATCACTTAATAACTGGGACTTTCAGTGATAAGCTTATTTTCTCTGAGACTCAGTTTCCCCAGATGAGGCTAATTATAGCTTTCACATGGGATATTGTGAGGATAAATTGAGACAGTAAATGTAAAGTTCTAAGCAATATCTCTTGCATAAAGATATAGTGCTCATTTAATGGAGGCATCATAAAAATAAAAATTGAATGCAAAGTGACAGAAAGTGTTGATCACTTCAGTGATGGTTCCAGTTCCCAAGCAAATGACTATCACATACATCCTGTAAGAATAAAGTCTTTTTTCCAAACAGGTGGTATTTCAACTCTCACTCTCTTGTTTGAATAAACAGCAGCAAATAAGTAACCCCAAACTAGACTTTTTAAAAAAGAGAATCTATGAGAGAATTTTTTTTTTCAGTAGAACAGAATTTGGCAAAAGTTTTCTGGTCGCCATCTGAAAAGTAACTACTGTGAGAAGGCAGGCAGATTTATAGGACATAAGTAACAATCTTTCAGCACAGTAATAGTATGTTGCGAGCAAACATAAGAGAAGCCACTATAAAAATTGAAAAGGATGTTACTTTTCACATCTAGGGTATGTTTTCAGGGGAACATGTTGATATGTGTGGCCAGCATGAATATCTGTGATTATATGAATATGCTGTGATTACCTGACTGATAGTGAACTTGCTAATGTGACTGACTGGGGTGGGGAGTGCTGGTTTGGAAAGGCAGGGATACATTGCCTTCACTGAGACAATAGGTTTTTGACCTGCTGTACATTTCCCACAAAGTCAAATAACTGGTGATGTTGGTCTTTGGAAAAACAGCCAGTGACTTTCTATGCTAATAATCTCAATCCCAAACCTACAAAATTCTTATACACACTCCTTAGAATGGTAGTCAAAGGCATTCCATGAAAAAATAAGAAAGGGTTTCCATCGTCAAATAAATTTGGAAATGCTGAGTATTGTGTCCCCATCGTGGATCAACACAGTATAATATAATAGCATATGAAAAACTCTGAGAAGTCCTACAGTGAAAAAAGCTAATTAATTAGGGAATGGTCCAATCGTTACCTCATTTTAAACTGATGTCCTTTATCAAGAAAATTTTATAAACGTCCTCTTGAGTAAGCGATCTGGAAAACATGTTTTGGGAAATCCTGTCATTGGTACTCAGGGAAAAAAATTATATATGTGGTAATATGAAGGAGTGAGTTGCTTCGGGGAGATGGACATTTATAATTCCTCATCTTCTGAAACGTACTCCTTGTGCTTTCTGCGTAAAGATATTTTAGAGTCATCTGTGAAGAATCTATTGTAATCTTTTTGTTCTGGCTTATGTCTAATTTTCTTGTACAGGGATACCTTGAAGACATTGTGGGTTGAGTTCCAGACTGCCACAATAAAGCAAATATCACCATAAAGCGAGTCACATGAATCTTGTGGTTTCCCAGTACACATATAAGTTATGTTTACACTATGCTATAGTCCGTTCAAAGTGTGAAATAGCTTTTGTCTAAAAAAACAATGTACATACTTTCATTAAGAAATACTTTACTGCTAAACAATGTTAACTATCATCTGAGGCTTCAGCGAGTCATATGTTTTTTGCTGGAGGAGGGTCTTTTCTCAGTGTTGATGGCTGATGCTGACTGAGCAGGGTGGTGGTAGCTGAAGGCTGGGTGACGTGGCAACTTCTTAACATAAGACGACAATGAAGTTTGCCACATCGACTGACTCTTCCTTTCACAAATGATTTCTCTGTAGCGTGCAATTAATTAATAGCATATTAATTAATAGCATTTTACCCACAGTAGAACTTCTTTTAAAATAGAAGCCATACAGAGCGAAGTAATTCAGAAAGAGAAAAACTAATATCATATATTAACGCATATATGTGGAATCTAGAAAAATGGTACAGATGAACCGGTTTGTAAAGCAGAAATAGAGGAACAGATGTAGAGAACAAACGTATGGACACCAGGGGGGGACAGGGGGTGGGTGGGATGAATTGGGAGATTGGGATTGACATATATACACTAATATGTATAAAATAGATTAATGAGAACCTGCTGTATAGCACAGGGAACTCCACTTTGCTGTACAGTAGAAACTAACACAACATCGTAAAACAACTATACCCCCCCCCAAAAAGAAGCCAATCCTCTCAAACCCTGCTGCTGCTTTATCAACAAAGTTTATGTAATATTAGAAATCTTCCGTTGTTATTTCAACCATCTATATGGCACCTTCGCCACGAATAAATTCTATCTCAAGAAACCACTTTCTTTGTTCATCCATAAGAAGCGACTCCTTATGAGATTGCAACAGTTCAGTCACATCTTCAGGCTCCACTTCGAATTCTGATTCTCTTGCTATTTCCACCACATCTGCCTTTGTCAATGAGCAGTAATATTTTGAAAGGAATCTTCTTTTTCTGAGCAATAGTTCTCAACAGTGGGTTGAAAATATTCAGCAAACCATGCTGTAAACAGATGTGCAGTTACCAGACTTTGTTGTTCCATTTAGGGAGCACAGGCAGAGTAGACTTAGTAGATTAATTCTTAAGGGCCCTAGGATTTTCAGAATGGTTAGTGAGCATTGGCTTCAGCTTAACGTTGCCAGCTACATTAGCCCCTAACAAGAAAGTTGGCTGTCTTTTGAAGCCTTGAAGCCAGACATTGACTTTTCCTCTTTAGGTATGAGAGTCTTAGAAGGCATCTTCTTTCAATTGAAGACTGTTTTGTCTACATTGAAAATCTGTTGTATAGTGGAGCCACCCTCATTAATGATCTTAGTTAGAACTTCTGGGTAACTTGCTGCAGCTTCTACATCAACACTTGCTGCTTCACCTTGCACTTTCATGTTCTGGAAATGGCTTCTTTCCTTAAACCTCATGACCCAACATCTGCTCATTTCATATTTTCTTCTGCAGCTTCCTCACCTCTCTCAGCCTTCAGAGGATTGAAATGAGTTAGGGCCTTGCTCTGGATTAGGCTTGGGCTTAAGGGAATGTTGTGGCTGGTTTGACCTTCTAGCTAGACGACTAAAACTATCTCCCTATCAGCAGTAATACTGTTTCACTTTCATATCATTTATGTGTTTACTGGAGTAGCACTTTTCATTTCTTTAAAGAACTTCTCCTTTGCAGTCATAACTTAGGTAGGTAGCTCTTTGGGGCAAGAGGCCTAGCTTTTGGCCTATGTCAGCTTTTGACGCGCCTTCCTCACTAATCTTAATCATTTCTAGCTTTGGATTTAAAATGAGAGGTGTGTGACTTCCTTTCACTTAGAGGTCATTGTATGCTTATTAATTGGCCTAATTTCAACATTGCTGTGGCTCAGGGAATAGAGAGGCCCAAGGAGAGGAAGAGAGACAGGGAACAGCCAGTCAGTGGAGCAGTCAGAACACACAGCATTTTTTTTTTTAATCTTTATTGCAGTATAATTACTTTACAATGGTGTGTTAGTTTCTGCTTTATAACAAAGTGAATCAGTTATACATATACATATGTTCCCATATCTCTTCCCTCTTGCATCTCCCTCTCTCCCACCCTCCCTATCCCACCCCTCTAGGTGGTCACAAACCACCGAGCTGATCTCCCTGTGCTATGCAGCTGCTTCCCACTAGCTATCTATTTTACGTTTGGTAGTGTATATATGTCCATGCCACTCTGTCACTTTGTCCTAGCTTACCCTTCGCCCTCCCCATATCCTCAAGTCCATTCTCTAGTAGGTCTGTGTCTTTATTCCCATCTTACCCCTAGGTTCTTCATGACTTTTTTTTTTTCTTAGATTCCATATATATGTGTTAGCATATGGTATTTGTTTTTCTCTTTCTGACTTACTTCACTCTGTTTGACAGATCTAGGTCCATCCACCTCATACAAATATCTCAATTTCGTTTCTTTTTATGGCTCAGTAATATTCCATTGTATATATGTGCCACATCTTCTATATCCATTCATCCGATGATGGACATTTAGGTTGCTTCCATGTCCTGGCTATTGTAAATAGAGCTGCAATGAACATTTTGGTACATGACTCTTTTTGAATTATGGTTTCCTCAGGGTATATGCCCAGTAGTGGGATTGCTGGGTCATATGGTAGTTTTATTTTTAGTTTCTTAAGGAACCTCCATACTGTTCTCCATAGTGGCTGTATCAATTTACATTCCCATCAACAGTGCAAGAGTGTTCCCTTTTCTCCACACCCTCTCCAGCATTTATTGTTTCTAGACTTTTTGATGATGGCCATTCTGACCGGTGTGAGGTGATACCTCATTGTAGTTTTGATTTGTATTTCTCTAATGATTAATGATGTTGAGCATTCTTTCATGTGTTTGTTGGCAATATGTATATCTTCTTTGGAGAAATGTCTGTTTAGGTCTTCTGCCCATTTTTGGATTGGGTTGTTTGTTTATTTGTTATTGAGCTGCATGAGCTGCTTGTAAATATTGGAGATTAATCCTTTGTCAGTTGCTTCATTTGCAAATATTTTCTCCCATTCTGAGGGTTGTCTTTTGGTCTTGTTTATGATTTCCTTTGCTGTGCAAAAGCTTTGTAGTTTCATTAGGTCCCATTTGTTTATTTTTGTTTTTATTTGTTTTAGGAGGTGGGTCAAAAAGGATCTTGCTGTGATTTATGTCATAGAGTGTTCTGCCTATGTTTTCCTCTAAGAGTTTGATAGTTTCTGGCCTTACATTTAGGTCTTTAATCCATTTTGAGTTTATTTTTGTGTATGGTGTTAGGGAGTGTTCTAATTTCATACTTTTACATGTACCTGTCCAGTTTTCCCAGCACCACTTATTGAAGAGGATGTCTTTTCTCCACTATATATTCTTGCCTCCTTTATCAAAGATAAGGTGACCATATGTGTGTGGGTTTATCTCTGGGCTTTCTATGCTGTTCCATTGATCTATCTTTCTGTTTTTGTGCCAGTACCATCCTGTCTTGATTACTGTAGCTTTGTAGTATAGTCTGAAGTCAGGCAGCCTGATTCCTCCAGCTCCATTTTTTGTTCTCAAGATTGCTTTGGCTATTCGGGGTCTTTTGTGTTTCCATACAAATTGTGAAATTTTTTGTTCTAGTTCTGTGAAAAATGCCAGTGATAGTTTGATAGGGATTGCGCTGAATCTGTAGATTGCTTTGGGTAGTAGAGTCTTTTTCACAATGTTGATTCTTCCAATCCAAGAACGTGGTATATCTCTCCATCTATTTGTATCATCTCTAATTTCTTTCATCAGTCTGTTATAATTTTCTGCATACAGGTCTTTTGTCTCCTTAGGTAGGTTTATTCCTAGATATTTTATTGTTTTGTTGCAATGGTAAATGGGAGTGTTTTCTTGATTTCACTTTCAGATTTTCATCATTAGTGCATAGGAATGCCAGAGATTTCTGTGCATTAATTTTGTATCCTGCTACTTTACCAAATTCATTGATTAGCTCTAGCAGTTTTCTGGTAGCATCTTTAGGATTCTCTATGTATAGTATCATGTCATCTGCAAAGAGTGACAGCTTTACTTCTTCTTTTCCTATTTGGATTCCTTTTATTCCCTTTTCTTCTCTGATTGCTGTGGCTAAAAGTTCCAAAACTATGTTGAATAAGAGTGGTGAGAGTGGGCAACCTTGTCTTGTTCCTGATCTTAGTGGAAATGGTTTCAGTTTTTCACCATTGAGGACAATGTTGGCTGTGGGTTTGTCATATATGGCCTTTATTATGTTGAGGAAAGTTCCCTCTATGCCTACTTTCTGGAGGGTTTTATCATAAATGGGTGTTGAATTTTGTCCAGAGCTTTCTCTGCATCTATTGAGATGATCATATGGTTTTTCTCCTTCAATTTGTTAATATGGTTTATCTTCTTGATTGATTTGCGTATATTGAAGAATCCTTGCATTCCTGGAATAAACCCCACTTGATCATGGCGTATGATCCGTTTAATGTGCTGTTGGATTCTGTTTGCTAGTATTTTGTTGAGGATTTTTGTATCTGTGTTCATCAGTGATATTGGCCTGTAGTTTTCTTTCTTTGTGACATCCTTGTCTGGTTTTGGTATCAGGATGATGGTGGCCTCATAGAATGAGTTTGGGAGTGTTCCTCCCTCTGCTATATTTTGGAAGAGTTTGAGAAGGATAGGTGTTAGCTCTTCTCTAAATGTTTGATAGAATTCGCTTGTGAAGCCATCTGGTCCTGGGCTTTTGTTTGTTGGAAGATTTTTAGTCACAGTTTCAATTTCAGTGCTTGTGATTGGTCTGTTCATATTTTCTATTTCTTCCTGGTTCAGTCTCGGCAGGTTCTGCGTTTCTAAGAATTTGTCCATTTCTTCCAGGTTGTCCATTTTATTGGCATAGAGTTGCTTGTAGTAGTCTCTCATGACCCTTTGTATTTCTGCAGTGTCAGTTGTTACTTCTCCTTTTTCATTTCTAATTCTATTGATTTGAGTCTTCTCTCTTTTTTTCTTGATGAGTCTGGCTAATGGTTTATTTGATTAAGTGTTCTCTCTTATATGGGTGGGGTTCGTGGTGCCTCAAAATAAATACAAGAGTAACATCAAAGATCACTGATCACAGATCACCATAACATATACAATAATAATGGAAAAGTTTGAAATATTATGAGAATTACCAAAATGTGACACAGAGACATGAAGTGAGCAAATGCTGTTGGGAAAATAGCACCAATATACTTGCTGGACACAGGGTTGCCACAAACCTTCAATCTGTAAAAAACGCAGTATCTGTGAAGCTCAATAAAGCAAAAGCACAATGAAACAAGGCCTGTGTGTACTATTACGTTAAACAGGAATCAGTTATTTCATAATTTTATTTCGCAGATTAAGGCACCAGAGCTAGATCTCATTGTCTGATGAAATCTTTTTCAGGTTTTTTTTTTTTTTTTTTTTTTTTTGCGGTACGCGGTCTTCTCACTGTTGTGGCCTCTCCCGTTGCGGAGCATAGGCTCCGGACGCGCAGGCTCAGCGGCCGTGGCTCACGGGCCCAGCCACTCCGCGGCATGTGGGATCCTCCCGGACTGGGGCACGAACCCGTGTCCCCTGCATCGGCAGGCGGACTCTCAACCACTGCGCCACCAGGGAAGCCCTCTTTTTCAGGTTTTATTCTGTACCTTTCAAGTTCTGCTGCAGCTTTCTTTTTAGCTAAAAGTATTTTCTTAATTTAAGCCATTCTCCAGGATGAAGAAAACTTGTAAGCCCTGTTAGTGCTTATCAGGAGTAAATGGGACTCTGGAGAATTCTTTGAAATAGGAAACATTTGAACAGAATATCATCTTTCTTTCAGCTGTTTATATAGACGCAATTTCTGCAATTCTAAACCTCACAGCTCTAATTCCTCTTCATCTGTATCTCAGGCTTCCATCAATAATCCTTCTGCTGAAACACATTTGACAAGAGAGGTAGAGTAGACACCCTTGCAATATCTTCTGAATGTCACTCAGCAGTGATTTGTAATCGGGTTCATAAATTTTAGGAAGAAAAACATAAAGCTAGGTAGGGGATTCGATCCATATGAATCTAGATTGGACCAGGGTATGGTTAGTAGCATTTTATAAAAATCATCTTTTGAATGGACAGTGGAGATTTTGTAAAACATTTAAAAAGTCTGTGATTATGTATTTCTGTTGTGGATATGTATCTACGAAATAAAACTCTCTTGCACTGTACCTTAATGTATGAATGAATTGGCTGTTTTTTGGACCCAATTATATTCACCTTACACACTGTGATTTCTAATACATCTTCCCATCCTGGAAACTCTACAATACAGTTGTTATCCCATCTCATAACATTTGTATTGGAGACAAGGAACTAATATGTACGTGTTAAGAAACTGAATTCCTGCTGCCTTTCTGAAATTCAGAAGAAATATGCTATTGCTTACAATTGTATTTATATCATTAAAAAATGGAGTAAGAAAAAACAATGAAAGATATTCTTTTTGGACAGTGAAAAATGTTAAATTAATTTTATTGATTTGGACCTTTCTGTGTATTTGGTGAAAGCTATTAAAAATTGTTCTAATTTTTTTGAACAAAATTAAAAAAATTAAATACAAAAGTCATATAGGATATTTTTCTCTTAATTTGTACAAGAGCCCTATACTCATATTAATTTTTCATTATTTGTTTATATAGTAGCATTAGAACTTTAGGGGAAATATACTATATTTAGATATATTTATCCTGGACTTTTCCCCTCAACTCTAGTATACTTCTGTGTCCTGTGTACGTTTAGTTACAAAATAAAAGAATATTTTGTGTGTATTAATATTGTGTGTATTAATATTGTGTGTATTAAGCATTATTTGGAAAAGGGAATGGTGAATTTATAATAACCTTTGTCTAAATATAAGGATTAGAGACATTGAAGCATATGACCATAGGCTATCACTTTACTTTCTCTAGAGCAAATTACACTGTTTGAAGAATTCCTTTAAGCTCACAATTATAGCAGATAAGCATTATACAACTTCACAAGAATATTTATATTGACTAATGGAAAGAGGTTACTTTAAAAGTGGTGAAAGTGATGGGGCCTAAGTGCCCATTTAACATGAATTCTACATTTCCCTCTGTTGAATTTGTAGTAGTTCTTTTCCTTTCATTCAGCTCTTCAGAGATTAGAGAACTTCAGCCTGTTCTGGAAGAAGTCACTGTCGCAATGCAAAAGGCTGCTCTGCTCTCTGTGTCCATTTAGCTTTCAGCTGCCCTGAGAGCATGCCAAGTGTCAATCAGGGCTGATTGGACCCCTGAATCGAGGGAACAGGACAGAGCAACTCACCTCACCCAGGTCATCAGACCATCTCCAGATGGCAAAGAACTTCTGAAGTTAAGAACCAACTTGCTTGTGATGCAAATTAGTGACTTGAGGCTAGATGCTTCATTAATGCTCCCTCTCCCCTGAGCCACCAAGGTGTCAGAAGTTGGACTGCTTACTCTCACGTTTTCTCTCTCTGTAATATGTGTTAATGACCATTTATTCTCATAGAAATGGTCCGATCAATCGCTTATGGCTAGTTAATAAACTATCAAAGCTGAGATGAAAATTACGTTTCTTCGAGAAGAAAATAAAAACAATATTTACCTTTTCCTGTGGAAATATGTGAAAAAGCTTTGGAAAATTCTGTTATCATATGAGCTTTCTGTAGAGACTGTGATTAAAAATAACGAAAAAGGAGACATATGAGTTTCTATCCAGATCACTATTTTATTTTTTTATCCAACAAGTGATGAGAAAAATTATGCGAACCCATGCATTTGCCCTGAGTTATGATTGTATTATATTAACCTCAGCTAACAATATTCTATACTGACTTTGGCTTACTTAAAATTCTGCCTCTTGGGTATAAACACACATCTAAAATTGACTCAACTCATTTCTTTCTTGCTGAGGTCACTTTATCAGTTACTCTCACCTACTGAACTTATTTTATGTGTTCTCTTTTTTCCAATATTACATTCTCAAATTTTTGGCACCTGGGAATTTCTCTCTGTGATGGTTTTATTACTGAATTCAAGATTTGTAGTTATTATTAGCTTTTAGGCTAATAAGATGCTGAGATGAGTTAATAGGGTTTTGCCTCTTCTTTTGCTTAATATTAACGGAATGGTACTGACTACAGTGGACATTGCCCAGGCATTTGCCAGTAAAGTGGGCCCATGAAGAATGAGTTGCCTTTTTCCATAAATTATCTCAGCAGAGAAAAAATGCTTGACAGTTCCCTGTGGCTGTGATCTTTGGATTAGGGTAGCTCCTATAGTAGAATTATCTTAGCAATATCTGAGAAAGATAGTTCCAAACTTTCACTGCCAAAAAGAACAGGCACTAATAATAAATATATGGAAACAGTAAATATTTGAGTATCTATTTTATGTCTATGTGGATCATTTGTTCAGTTGTTTTGCTTTTCAGTAGAATACATTAGGTCATTTAGTGCCGAAGTGTGAAACCATGGAGTGTATTTTCTATAGGAAATGGGAAGGTTCACTTTCTGATCAAATTGACTGAATAAGCTACTTCCAGCAGATAATCAAATCCTGTGGAATTATCCTTTATTGTGTATCAGGTGGACAAAAAAGAAAGGATTCAGAGAGAAGAGGCGTGAGTCATTATGTGAGTTTTTGGGAAGTTTGAATACTGGCTTATTCTTTATCCTAGTATGAGCAGTACTTTGAAAGATTAATTTAAGACTAATCCTCTTCAAAAGTTCATGATAGCGGAGGCTTGGGGTCAATTCTATACATGAAAAATCATATTTGTGTAGTTATAAAAAGTACCAATTTACAACCTGAAAATTATGAAAATAATAGTTTAAGTAGGATACATGGATGAATTTAATATGTTACTAGATATATGTTTCTTGTTATTTTCTTGACTTACTAATCATAAGAAGGGTCCTCTCTAATTGTTAGAGATGAACTACTAAATTATGATACGGATGCAATTTCTACAATTAATTTGATAAAATGGATATACCAAGTTAAGTACAACTTCAGGTATATGGAAATATTTATTTTGTTGACAGACATTTGAGAATTAAACTGTTTCCTAAATGTGACTTTAATATTTAGCTTTATAAAGGTCCTATTTAGCATGGAGGGCTATGAGGGTCAGATTCTTTTGATCCCTATACAGATCAGTGAAAATTAGATAAAATTCTGTGTTAATTCAGTTGAAGAAAAGCTTTTACTGGGAGCATAGAAGTAATTTGTTTTTAAATTTTGAAGTAAATATGTAGTTCTTCTTAATCTTAAATCAATTTAAATATACACCCTGAGGAATTTCCACAAGTATAAATTTAAGCTAGGAAAAATTTAGCTTCACTTAAGTCAGAAAAAGTGAAGTTTTAAGAATAAAAATCGATGACATGGAAAATAACTATTACTTTAGCTGATGATGTACATTTCACAGCAAACGCTTTGTTGTAATCTTGATGCTACTGTATCAGTGTTAAAGATTCTAGCTGCTACCAATAAGAGGAGAAAAGGGTGAGGCAATTTAATACAGCAGTGTATCTGCACAGGATGTCCTCTAAGGTAGCTCATATTTTTGAAGGATGTGATGGAAGGCAGGACAAATAACTGAGAATAAACTTGGAAGAACAGTGCCATGGCCAAGTGGTAATTAACCATGGGTGAAGATTTTAAAAAAGAACACGAAAATGGTTTCTAGTTGGTTGACAAAGAAAAATTCCTTTCTAGGGAAAGTAAACATGGTTGGGGAGAGGAAAGTTGGACTCTTATTTACGGAGTCTCTATTATATTTAAGGGCTTTAGTCTGTTCTTTCATTTAATCCTCAGAGCAATACACAAAAGGTGAGTATTTAATAGATAGAAGACAGAGGCTCAGAAAGATCAATAATTTGCCTCAGTTAATATAGTGAGGATGAAGTATCCAGGTTTGTTTGGCTCCAAGCTCATGTTCTTATTCATGGTGTGTAAGAGAGGTACATGATTGAAAAACTATTGTTCCTAAACTCTTAAAAGTTTTATTTTGCTTGAATTATTTTTGCATTATTTATCTTCTCATTTAAGAATTATTTCTGAATTTTCTCTTGAGTTTACTATAATTTTAGTAGCTTTTAAAAAATAAATTTATTGGGGTCTTCCCTGGTGGCGCAGTGGTTGAGAGTCCGCCTGCCGATGCAGGGCGCACGGGTTCGTGCCCCGGTCCGGGAAGATCCCACATGCCGCAGAGCGGCTGGGCCCGTGAGCCATGGCTGCTGAGCCTGCGCGTCCGGAGCCTGTGCTCGGCAACGGGAGAGGCCACAACAGTGAGAGGCCCGCGTACCGCAAAAAAAAAAAAAAAAAAAAAAAAAAAAAATTATTTATTTTTGACTGTGTTAGGTCTTCGTTGCTGCACGCAGGCTTTCTCCAGTTGTGGCGAGCAGGGGCTACTCTTCGTTGCTGTGTGCGGGCTTCTCACTCTGGTGGCTTCTCTTGTTGCGGAGCACGGGCTCTAGGCACGCGGGCTTCAGTAGTTCTGGCTCGTGGGCTCATTAATTGTGGCTCGCGGGCTGTAGAGCACAGACTCAGGAGTTGTGGCGCATGGGCTTAGTTGCTCCGCGGCATGTGGGGTCTTCCCGGACCAGGGCTCAAACCTGTGTGCCCTACATTGGCAGGCGGATTCTTAACCACTGCACCACCAGGAAAGTCCTTAGTAGCTCTTTTGACCACACCATTTATTTAAATAGTAGCATTGCTCACTGTAGGGTCTTTTATCCACAGATTTTTCATGATTCAATGTTCTTACTAATCTTCCTTGATATTTACAGAAGTTTTTCCCCCTGTGTCCTTTAAATTAGAAAATGTCAGTATATGTTTGAATTTTTGTCACAATTCCACTCCCCCGCCCCCCACTACTGGAGTATGGTGACCTAGCAGGGATCAAACTGTAGATCCTGATTTTTATTTATTTTTTTAATCTATTGTTTTCTTGAATTATATTTTTAATTATCGCTTTTACCTCATTTTAGTTTTCACTCCTGTATTTTTAAAAAATCTCTATATTGTATTTGTTTTTTGAATTGCCACTAATTCTTTGAATTGCTGAAGCAAAAATACTGAAAGAGGCATCAGAAAAACTGCAAATAATTTTCAAAAAGACAAGAAAAGTTAACTAGAAATTATTAATTGATAAATTTATCATTGATAACTTTTTGCCAATCTGATGGAGGGTGTGAAGAAACTGATTATTAAGGGAGAAACTGATTATTGCCAAAGAAACTGATTATTAAACAGATACGCATTTAAGAAAGAATAGGCTGATGATGTCTATGTACCAGCATGAGCCCACATGAACATGTCATGTCATGCCCAAATTACCTCATTGAAAAGTCTGTTTACTAGAAAAGTTTAGTAGATTTTAAAATAGGGATTTTAATATACATTTTTAAGGAAGAATAACATACCTGTAGAAAAGTGCAAAAATTATAAATCTTTTAATTGTCATGAGTGAACACATTCATATCTAGAAACAGAAGGTTGGTGGTGACCCCTCTTTGTCACTATCTTCATCTTCCACCCCAAAATTAATTGTTTTTCTGACTTATATAGATTAATATTGCTTGCTTTTGAGTTTCTAAAAGAAATGTCTGCATTCCTTTGTAACCAGTTTCCTTCATTCGACATTGTGTTTGTGAGATTCTTCTATGTTCTCATGTATAACAGAAGTTAATGAACTTTTGTAGCTGGGCACAATATTCTATTGTATGACTCTATGACTGTTTATTTATCTGTTGATAACTATTGGGTTTCTTGCAGTTTGGGGTTATTATGAATAATGTTGACATGAACGTTGTTATACACATCTCTTGGTGCATATATTTATGTATATATACCTTCTGTTAATATGCACCTGAGTTACATACATTCAACTTTAGTAGATAATGCCAAACAGTCTTCCAAAGTGGTTTACCCATTTACATATCCTCTGGCAGTGTATGAGAGTTCCAGTTGCTCCACATCTGCTATGGTGTGAATGTTTGTGTCCCCCCCCACCTCAAATTCATACACTGAAATCCTAATGCCGAATGTGATGATATTAGGTGGTAGGCTTTTGAGAGATCATGAGGGTGGAGCCCTCAAGAATGGGACCAATACTGTTATAAAGGAGACTCTTTTCATTCTTCCATCATTTGAGGATGCAGCTAGAAAGCACTGGATATGAACCAGGAGGGCCCTCATCCAAAGATGACCATTCTGGCTCCTTGATCTTGGAATACCCAGCCTCCAGAACTGTGAGAAATAAATGTTTGTAGTTAGTCTAGTCTGTGGTATTTTACTATAGCAGCTTATAAGGACTAAGACAACCTCCTTGCAAACACTTGGTATTGTCAATCTTTTTAGTATTAATAAATCTGGTGGGTCTGTAGTACTATCTCGTGGTTTTAATTTGCAGTGCCTTAACAACTAATGAAGTTTGCAACTTTTTATATGATTTTTAGCCACTTGAATATCTTCTTTTCTAAGTGCTGAAATATTTTGATTATTTTAAAAATTGGATTGTCTAATATTTTCTTATTGATATTTAAGAGTTCTATTTGACAACTGTATAATTTTCCAAATGTTTCTTCCCACTCTGTGGCTTGTATTTTCACTCATAATGGTGTTTTACTTCAGCAGAAGTAGCTAATTTAATGTAGTTCAATATATTCATCTTTTCATTTATAGTTTGACCTTTTCTCCCATTTAAAAAAACTTTGTATTCCAATGTCATAAAAACAGTATTCTGTTTTATATTACCTCCTAGAACACACTTAGATAAATGATCTACTTAGAAGTGATTTCTATGTTTAGTGTGAGGATGGTGTCACATTTCTTTCTTTCCTTCTTCCTTCCTTCCTTCCTCCCTCCCTCCCTCCCTCCCTCCCCCCCCTCCCTCCCTTCCTTCCTTCCTTCCTTCCTTTCTCTCCCTCCCTTCCTTTTTCTCTCTCTCCCTTTTTCTTTCTTTCTCTCTCTCTTTCTTTCTTTTTTCTCTTTCTCTCTTTCTTTCTTTCTCTCTCTCTTTCTTTCTTTCCCTTCCTTCCATCCTTCCTTCCATCCTTCCTTCCTTCCTCCCTCCCTCCCTCCCTCCCTTCTTCCCTTCCTTCCTTCCCCTAGTAAACTGAACTAGTACCATTTATTTAAACATCTTTTCTTCCCCCCACTACTCTGTAGTGCCACCTTTTCACAAATCAAGTGTCTGTATATGCCTTTATCTGGACTCTCTCTCCTGCTCTATTTTTCTAATTGTATGTCTTTTCACCTATACCAAATTTTCTTAACACTATAGCTTTATACTAACTCTTGATATACTGTGGTATAAGTTGTCTCATGCTTTTCTTCTTCAAGATCCCTGGCTATTTTGGGTCTTTCTGTTTACATAGATTTTAGAATTAGCTAGTGAATTTCCATAAAACATCTGCCTGGGACATTGACTGGGATTGCACTGAGTGTATAAATCAGTTTGGGAAAATTGATATTTTTAAAACATTACACTTTCTAATTCATGTTCCTGATATATACCTCCATTCATTTAGATCTTCTTCAATTTATTTATTTATTTTTATTTTTAAATTAATAAACTTTATTTTTTGGAGCAGTCTTTGGTTCACAGCATAATTGAGTGGAAATACAGAGAATTTTCGTATATTCCCTGTCCTCCCACATACACAATCTCTCCCACTATCAGCATCCTGGACCACAGTGGTACATTTGTTACAATGCATGAACCTACACAGACACATAGAACCTAAAACACATATGGACCTAAAATCCATAGGTTACATTAGGGTTCACTCTTGGTGTTGTACGTTCTATGAATTTTAACAAATATATAATGACACGTATTCACCATTGTAGTATCATACAGGATAGTTTCTTTCACTACCTTAAAATCCTCTATGCTCCACCTATTCATCTGTCTCTTTCCCTAGCTCTTGTCAACCACTGATCTTTTTCCATCTCCATAATTTTGCCTTTTCTGGAATGTCATATTGTTGAAATCATACAGTATGTGGCCTTTTCAGATTGGCTTCTTTCAGTTAGTAATATACATTTAAGTTTCTATCATGTCTTTTCATGGCTTGATAGCTCATTTCTTTCTCTTTTTTTAATTGAGGTATACTTGATGTAAAATATTGTATGTTTCAGGTGTACAACATAGTAATTCACAATTTTTAAAGATTATATTCCATTTATAGTTATTATAAAATATCGGCTATATTCCCTGTGTTGTACTATATATCCTTGTAGCTTATTTATTTTATACATAGTAGTTTGGACCTTTTAATCCCCTACTCCTATCTTGCCTCTTCCCCTTTCCTGCTCCCCACTGGTAACTACTATATACCTGTTTGTTTTCTATATCTGTGAGTCTGTTTCTTTTTTGTTGTATTCACTAGTTTGTTTTCCTTTTCTAGATTCTACATATAAGTGATATCATACAGTATTTGTCTTTCTCTGTCTGACTTACTTCACTTAGCATCTTCTCCACGTCCATCCATGTTGTTGCAAATGGCAAAATTTCATTCTTTTTTATGGTTAGTAATATATTGTGTGTATTTGTGTGTTTCACATCTTCTTTATCTATTCATCTGTTGATGGATACTAAGATTGCTTCCATATCTTGGCTATTGTAAGTAACAGTGCTATGGACATTGGGGCATATGTATCTTTTTGAATTAGTGTTTTTGTTTTTTTTCAGTTAAATGCCCAGGAGTGGAATTGCTGAGTCGTATGGTAGTTCTGTTTTCAGGTTTTTGAGAAATCTCTGTACCGTTTTCCATAGCGGCTGTACCAGTTTACATTGCCACCGGAATGTATGAGGGTTCCCTCTTCTCCATGTCCTTGCCAATGTTTGTTATTTGTGGTCTTTTTGATATTAGCTGTTCTGACAGATTTGAGGAGATATCTCATTATGGTTTTAATTTGCATTTCTCTGATGATAAGTGATATCAAGCATGTTTTTATGTGCCTGTTGGCCATCTGTATGTCTTCTTTGGAAAAATGCCTATTCAGTTTGCCCATTTTTTATTTGGGGTTTGTTTTTTTGATGTTGAGTTGAATGAGCTATTTATATATTTTGGATATTAACCCCTTATTGGTCATATTATTTGCAAATATTTTCTCCTATTCAGTAGGTTGTCTTTTCATTTTGTCAATGGATTCCTTTGTTGTGCAAAAGCTTTTAAGTTTAATAGGGCCCATTTGTTTATTTATTTATTCATTTTTTGTTTCCTTTGCCCCAGGAGAGAGACCCTCAAAAAATATTGCTACAATTTATGTCAAAGAGTGTTTTGCCTATATTCTCTTCTGGTTTTATGGTTACAGGTCTTACATTTAGGTCTTTAATCCATTTTGAGTTTATTTTTGTATATGGTGTGAGAAAATGTTCTAAGTTTATTCTTTTACATGTAGCTCTCCCAGCACTAGTTGTTGAAGAGACTGTCTTTTCTCCATTGTATATTCTTGCCTCTTTTGTCATAGATTAATTGACCATAAGTGCATGGGGCTATTTCTGGGTTCTCTATTCTGTTCTATCAATGTATGTGTCTGTTTTTTGTGCCAATACCATGCTGTTATGATTACTGTAGCTTTGTAGTACAGTGTGAAGTCAGGGAGCTTTGTTCTTTCTTCTCAAGATTGCTTTGCCTATTCTTACTCTTTTGATAAATTTTAGGATTATTTGTTCAAGTTCTATGAAAAATGTCTTGGTTATTTTGATAGGGATTGTATTAAATCTGTAGATTGCTTTGGGTAGTATGGACATTTTAACAGTATTATTTCTTTAAATTCATGAATATGAGGTATGTTTCCATTTCTTTCTCTTTTTGTTTGTTATTCTTCTTTTTTTTTTTTTTTTTTGCGGTATGAGAACCTCTCACCACTGCAGCCTCTCCCATTGCAGAACGCAGGCTCCGGACACGCAGGCTCAGCAGCCATGGCTCACGGGCCCAGCCGCTCCGTGGCACATGGGATCCTCCCAGACTGGGGCACGAACCCACGTCCCCTGCATCGGCAGGCGGACTCCCAACCACTGCGCCACCAGGGAAGCCCCTATTATTCTTTTTTTTTTTTACCTAGATCTTTACTGGAGTAAATTGCTTCACAATACGGTGTTAGCTTCTGTTGTACAACAAAGTGAATCAGCCATATGCATACATATATCCCCATATCTCCTCCCTCTTTCCCTCATCAGTGTTTTATAGTTTTCAGCGTATAGATCTTTCACCTCCTTGGTTAAGTTTATTCCTATGTGTTTTATTCTTTTTGATGTGATTTTTAAATGGGATTGTTTTCTTGTTTTCTTTTTCTGATAGTTTGTTATTAGTGTCTAAAAAAAAAGCAAGATATGTGTGTATTATTCTTGTATCCTGCAACTTTACTGAATTTATTAGTTCTAATAGTTTTTTGGTAGAGACTTTAGGGTCTTCTATATATAGTATCATGTCATCTGGAAATAGTGATAGTTTGATTCTTCTTTTCCAATTAATCATGAATTTTCAACCTTTTATCTTTTCCTTTTGTTAATAAATTTATTTATTTTATTTATTTATTTTTGGCTGTATTGGGTCTTCATTGCTGTGCGTGGACTTTTTCTAGTTGCAGTGAGTGGGGCGATGCTTCGTTGCAGTGCGTAGGCTTCTCATTGTGTGGTGGCTTTTCTTGTTGAAGAGCACAGGATCTAGGCACGTGGGCTTCAGTAGTTGTGGCACATGGGCTCAGAAGCTGTGGCTCATGGGCTCTAGCAGGCAGGCTTTTTACTTGTGGAGCACAGGCTTAGTTGCTTCGTGGCACATGGGATCTTTCTGGACCAGGGATTGAAGCTGTGCCCCTGCATTGGCAGGCAGATTCTTAACCACTGTGCCACCAGGGAAGTCCCAACCTTTTATCTTTTCTAATTTATGGATTTAAAGCTATACTTTTCACTGTAATCATGGCCTTAACTGCTTATCTTATAATTTAAATCATCATATTTTAATTCGAATTAAGTTAAAATATTCTAATTTCTATTGCGATTTCTTAGTTGACCTGTGGGCTCTCTAGAAGTGTAGTTGCTTTATTTCCAACATTTGGGAGACTTTTGAGTTTTCTGTCATTATTTTTTAGATTTATTTTCACTGCATTTCGAGAATGTGCTCTGTAATTTCAAAGCTTTGAAATTTATTGATACTTTATCATAATTTTCTTAAATGTTCATAAGCACTTAAAAAGAATGTCTGTTTTGCTGTTGTTGAATTCAGTATTGTTTACATGTCTATCAGGTCATGATTGAAAATGATGTTGTTTAAATTGTTCATATCTCTACTATTTTTTCATTTTCTTGTTTGCCTATTCTATCAGTTACTGAGTGAGGTGTGTTAAATCCAGCAGTGACTGTGAATTTGTCTAATTCTCATTTTAGTTCCTCTGTATATTTTTAAACTATGTGATTAAGTGCATGTAAATTTAAATGTGTTTTATTTTCCTGGTGAATTACATTTTAGTCATTATAAAATGTCCTGGTTTATCTTCAGTAACACTTTAAAAAATTTTTTTCCACCTCTAGGAACTTATTTTCTCCTTACAATTTGAAGTTCACTTTACTATCTACTTGCTTCCATTGTTTCTATTGAGAAATTACTTATCAAACTTACTGCTTAGCCTGTGAAAGTAATGTCTCTTTTTTCCAGTTGCCTTTAAGATGCTTGTTTGTTTGTTTTCAGTAAGATTATTCTAATGTACGTAGGTGTGATTTTCTCATTTATTCTGCTTGCACAAGTTGAGTTTCTGACTTCATGTGTTTTTTTAGTTTTAGAAAGTTGTGGTTTATTTTACTTATAGGTAAGTTAGATATTTTCAGCACATTCTCACTATTTCCCATTTGTCTCTTAACAGTGTTTTTAATTTTTCATCTTTGTTCCCTTTCTGGCTTTAGCTTGTGTATTTTCTTTTGACTTGTTTTTCTATACACTAACATTCTCTTCAGTTATGTCTAATCTACTGTTATCCACATCTATTGAAATTTTAATTTCAGTTGTTGTATTTTTAATTTATAGCTTTTCTTTTTATTGGTATTTTGTAATTTCAAGTAATCTTTTTTCATTTTTAATGACTTTTATTGTTTTCTTTCTGATTTTACAAGCAATTCGTGTTCATTGCAGACAACTGGAAATACATAACAACATAAAGTAAAAATTAACAAGTTACCTTTGCTTTAATTCTCTGTTTATTCACATCAGGAACATGATTTGAAATAGTCTAGTCCTCCATTTTTGGAAAGAAAATGCGCCAAATAGGGTTTTTTATATAGCTAGCTAATCTTAATTTAGGCAAGTAATTTGACATTGAATCTAATAATAGACTTTTGCAAATTATATAAAAATGTGGTCTTAATACATAGTTAGATTTTTAAAAAGTTACTGAAAGAGGGCCTGTTAATAAGTCACTTTCATTCAGGTGTGAGATTTCCACTGTTGTTCCTCCCTCTTTTATTTAACGGTTTATTGATCATTTATTACCAGACATAAATGCCTCAAAACGAGAATAGCTAATTAATGAATTGTCTTACAGAATCATTATAAAGAAATAAAACAATGGTTTGTGGTGATTGGATAAAAGTAGCAGCCTAAAATTTAACGGCAATAAACATAAAATCCTGATTTTTAGCAGTAGCCAGCATTAGCGACATTTTATATGAAAAATTATGGAAATTTTATTAGCATACATAATTATTATTTAATGACAAGGGCCAATGTTGTGAACCTGTTCCTATATCTACCTAATAAAACCTTACTTTATAGTGATTAGATCAATGTATTATTAATTGTTATATTATCGAAGAGTTGAATTTCATTCGTCTCTTTATTCAGTTTTCTAAAACAATTAAGCATGTACTAGGGACATGGCAGAGTTTTTAACTCATTGGGTGCTATAAATATATGACAAATAGCCTATCTGAAACAAAATTATATTCCAGCAGGGGATACTGTCATTCACCCAAAATAACTAAAATAATAGGCTAATAAATATGTCTATTGAAAGAGATGGAGACATAGCTAAATTACTGTTGTGTTTTATGAGGAAGAGAGTACTCCCAGTCATGTGAGTCAGAGAAGAGTTCATCAGGGAGACAAAATTGTACCTGGTGATAAAAAATTTAAAAAATTGGACATAAAGGGATGGGAGGCAGGACGTTCTAGGCAGCATGGTGGAATGGATAAAGGATATGCTTTAGTATCAGAAAGATCCCCATATTCAATTCTTAGTTTCACTAACTAGTTGTGAGTCATTATTTGACTCAGGTTTTAAGAGCATGTTTTATATCACCGTTTTCTAATTCTTTTATATCATCATTTTTTTCACATTCAGAATCAATGAGAATCTTAAAGGAAAGATGCATAAACTCTGAGTATAATATAGCATTTTAAGAAACCATGAAAAACCCTTCATGTCTACGTTTGATCCTGTGATCATTTTGTTTTCCATTTAGAAAAGCTACAGACATAACTATCTTCTTTCTATATTGCAATAATATATCTTCTCTGGTTAAAAAATTGCCAAGTAGTTGTCTTATTCTTGGAAAGGAATCAAGGTAATTAAAAAATTCATAAAGCTATCAATTCTTTTAGTGAGAACTTCTATATTTTCTTTATGTTTCTTATGTTAATAAAAATGAGTATATATTTTAGTAGAGATCAAAGAAATAATTATTTTCTGCCCTATTAATTCTGCATAGTTATGTTATAGTGACATAATAAATATGTTAAAGGAGGGTCTTCCAGCTTCTTTTTTATAAAGTTAGATTTTAATTCCAAACACTTTTTGACATTTGCATTCCCATATCATCTTTTTTCCTAAAATTTTTGGGAAGAATGTTTAATTTCCTTTATGAAATCTCTCTGCCTTTAATGTTAGATTTCTACAATAAACAACTATCCCTTATATCCTGGTTGGTCTGGTGAAACAGGAGTTACATTGATGGCAAAACATTCTAAAATATGGATCCTAGTATTTGTGCTTATTTATAAATTTGAATTTGGAATAGCTTTGGAATATATTTTCTTTGACTTAATCAGGGAGGAGGAAGAAGAGAGAGGGTAAAACTCAGTGCTGTCGATGCATGAAATTGGCTTTGGTAATTGTCTTTGGCAGTACTAAGGTACTAAGCTACATAGCTTCATAAAATGCGAGTCTGGGAAGAGAAGGATATGTAGTAATTAGTCAGTCACTTTGACTTTCAACTTGGCTTAGCATGTTACTGTTTCCCTCATACTGTGACCTAAATCAATGACTTTTAAATTGGAATATATTTCATTGTGCCTCCTTATACCCCTCCCTCCCATTTCCATCTCTATTGCTCCAAAAGGAAGAGTGATTCAAAGTATGGAAGATACCTACCCATCCATGGAAGAGGAGCTATATTTAACTCCACTGAAACATTGAGAAGTAGTTATCATGACAAAAAATGTGCCTCATTTAACTTAAGAGGTACAAACTGGGCCATTTATGATCAAGGTGAGAAGTATAACTTCATTTCTTATAAGTTTTGTTAGATATAATTTATTCTTAAACCAATTTTCTTTGAGAGAATTAAATCAAAAGAAAAATAGGAACTTTGAGGAGAAAGGATAAAAAGATTCTTCCAATATAAATGATCTTTTTCTCTTATTTTGCCATTAGGCATGTAGGATTGAAACAGGTCAATTTTTAAAAACCAGTCACTACATGTGAGGTTAAATTTGTCATTTAAAAACCACTTCTAGGGCTTCCCTGGTGGCGCAGTGGTTGAGAGTCCGCCTTCCGATGCAGGGGACACGGGTTTGTGACCCGATCTGGGAAGATCCCACATGCCGCGGAGCGGCTGGGCCCGTGAGCCATGGCCGCTGAGCCTGCGCCGTCCGGAGCCTGTGCTCCACAACGGGAGAGGCCACAACAGTGAGAGGCCCTCGTACCGAAAAAAAAAAAAAACCCACTGCTATAGGCTATATCACCTGGAATACACTATTGTTCCACCCCCCTCCAATGGTTTAATACTAGACTTACAAAATCATAATCTTTGAAAATTAGGGCCCTGAATCTCACATTTTTAACATGATCCCCAGGTTATTAAAAAGCTCAGAATTTTGAAAACCACAGATTTAAATGGATTATTCTTTCTTAAGGAAAAAATTCCTGTTGGCATTATTCCACACAGAATAATGAGATCTTTTTATGCCTTCAGCCAAAGGATGTAGTCATGAGCAGCTTCAATGTTATCTTGGAGAACAGGGACAGTAATTTTAAGGAAAGCAGGTGCAAAACTTTGTTTGCTAAGTACTCGAACAGGAAACTAAGATGCCTACTACTTCTATTCAAGGCAATTTCCTGTAGAGTGTAGAATAATACTGTATAGAGGAAAATATACTGTAAGAGGAAAAGAAGAGACCTCTTTTCCTCTTCCTTCTTCCTATACTCTCTTTCTCTCCTTCCCTGTCTTTCTTCTCTCCTTCTTTCCTTGCTTTCCCTTTTAATTTTCTTTCTCATCTCATTCTGATCATTTCCCTTTCACAAATGTCTTGTCTTTATTTAGTCTCTTTATATGTCTTTTTCTTTCTTCTAGCTCCCTGACCCCCATTTTTTTGCTGTCTTATTTCCCTACCCAAGTGCTTTTCCTCAGAGCTCTCATACTGTCTAAGATATTTCTACAGGAACAACACTAGTTCAGGCCCCAAATACCACAAAGGTACAGTAAAAGTGGTTTATATCTTCCTTGATAATGCAAATCAGATATAATACAATTGTTGATTGGCTACCATCTTTCACTTAGTCCCACCCCCCCATCTTTTATCAAAGAGAGTGAATTTCTTATCTTCTGGCAGTGGGGGAGAAGTGTTTGTAGGCCAAGTGGGAAAGCTGTAGGCAATCCATCTAAGGATTGCAGATGGGAGAGCAGAGGGTGAGTCCCCCCCTCCTCAGCATTCTTTAGGCTGATCTGCCTGGTAGAGCTAACAAAAGGACAACAACTAACTGGGAGATTTCTGGACTAATTGTCCCTGTCCTAGAACACCTAGCCAGTTTCCAGGACCCAGAATTAACCTTAATACTATTAAAGTGAGAGGAACAGTTACCAGCAAGGGGTAAGTGGTGCCAAATGGCAGTTAGACCCGAGCAAATTTGTAAAGAGCAGCCAGATTCTGGAACTCTGAACTTTACTTAATTTAAAATTTTGGATCCCATGTGTACCCTCATGACAGAATTTTACTGTATGTTTTTATATTGTCCTCCTTGCTTGTGTAATGGTTGGTGACTGAATTAACTTTAGTATTATTTGGTCATGTTTTTTTTTTTTTCCTATGGCTGTTTCTCTCTCTGTTCTATCTAAGAAATCTTTGCCTTTTCCCAGGTTTTGACAATATACTGATGTTTTTCCTTTAGACTCTCTATAGTTTTATCCTTTATATTTAGGACTGTGATTTATCTTGAATTAATGAGGTAGAGGTCACTGTTCTTTTTTTAAAAATTTAATTAATTAATTAATTAATTTTTGGCTACGTTGGGTCTTCATTGGTGCATGCAGGCTTTCTCTAGTTGCAGCAAACAGGGGCTGCTCTTCGTTGCAGTGTGCGGGCTTCTCATTGTGGTGGCTTCTCTTGTTGCAGAGCACCGGCTCTAGGCACGCGGGCTTCAGTAGTTGTGGCTCGCAGGCTCTAGAGCTCAGGCTCAGTAGTTGTGGCGCATGGGCTTAGTTTCTCCGTGGCATGTGGGATCTTCCTGGACCAGGGCTCGAACCCGTGTTCCCTACGTTGGCAGGCGGATTCTTAACCACTGCGCCACCAGGGAAGCCCTGTCATGTTCTGTCTTTGCTTATAATCTTATGTAGGTTCCTGTAGTTTTTTAAACTTTGATCTGGAGGGTCTCCAAGTATTCTCACTTTTCCCTGTAATCTTTTCTTAATCCAACTAACCTCTCTACCCCGTCAAAACCCATAATTACCACTATTTTTGTATGAAGGTTTTAGAACTTCCTATACTTATCCAACTTATATTTTTGAGTTAACACACACATATTTTCATCTTATCCTTTTGTTTGTTTAATCATCTAAACTTATTCTACTTTTATAGCTTTTTGTCATATTTATGAAAGTTACATCTTCTTACATACTGCCCAAAGGACTGTCTATAGTTTCCAATAATAAATAAATCAGTAATATGAGTATGCCCTTCCTCTGAGACTCTTGGGTGATGTTTCCCTTTTCTAGTTGTGCAATATTAAAAATTTTTTTCTTTTTAATTTTCTTCTGTTTATTCAACTTTGGGTGAAGAGAAAACCTATTCCAGTCCACTGTTTGCTGACAAAATGGGTATGGGATTTGCCTGTTGCTCTTGTAGCTCTACTTGGCTGCTGGAGAAATTACTTTCTCAGACCATCAGGGCCTGAGTTGATGTGATGGCTTCTATGCCAGTATTTAGCAGATTTTTATTTAGCGCATGTTCTACCTTAACTAGAATGCAAGATACAACCTCTTTGGCCCTGTTTTAATTTTTAACTTTTAAACAAAATTATTAATGTTTTAATTTTTATATTTATTTTTATTCAGGTATCAAATATATGTAGTAAAGTCTCAGTTTTTAAGTGTACAGCTCATTGACTTTTTATATGTGTGTATAACAATGTAACTAACTATCTCCCACATTGAGGTATAGAACTTTTAGAACACCATATAAAGTTTCCTTGGACATTTTCCTAATCAATAATATCCCCACTCCTTTGCAGAGATAACCACTATTTTGACATCTTTCACCATCAATAAATTTTGCAATTCTTGAACTTCTTAGGATCGTGCTTTATGACCTCTTTTCTATCTGGCTGTTTGCATATGGTGGTTTTTCTTGTGCATGCGTGTGTGTGTGTGTGTGTGTAGTATCTCATGTCACAGTTTTGTTTTTAATCAACGTATAACTTACAATGTTGTTTTAGTTTCAAGTGTACAGCAAAGTGATTGAGTTATATATAATATATATATGTGTATATATATATATATATATATATATGTAGTATATATACTATTTTATATGTGGTAGTGTGTATCTTAAATTCAAATCTTAAACTGCTAATTTATCTCTCCTAGCCTGGCCCTCACTCTCCCCTTTGGTAACCATAAATTTGTTTTCTATGTCTGTGGATCTATTTCTGTTTGGTAAATAAGTTCATTTGTATCAATTTTTTAGATTCCACATATAAGTGATATCCAATTTGTCTTTCTCTGTCTGACTTACTTCACTTAATATGATAATCTCTAGGTCCACCCATGTTGCTGCAAATGACATTGTTTCATTCTTTTTTATGGCTGAGTAATACTCTGTTGTGTGTGTGTGTGTGTGTGTGTGTATATATATATATACATATATATATATATATATATATGTATATATATATATACTGCATCATTTGTTGATGGACATTTAGGTTGCTTCCATGTCCTGGCTATTGTAAATAGTGCTGCGATGAACATTGGGGTGTATGTATCTTTTTAATCTGGGTATATGCCCAGTGGTGGGATTGCTAGATCATATGGTAATTCTACTTTTAGTTTTATAAGGAACCTCCATACTGTTCTCCATAGTGGCTGTACCAGTTTACATTTCCACCAACATTGATGGAGGGTTCCTTTTTCTTCACACCTTCTCCAGAACTTATTATTTGTAGACATTTTGATGATGGCTGTTCTGAATGGTGTGAGATGGTACCTCATTGTAGTTTTGATTTGCATTTCTCTAATAATTAATGATGTTGAGAATATTTTTATGTGCCTGTTAGCCCTCTGTATGTCTTTGGAGAAATGTCAGTTAGCTCTTCTGCTCATTTTTTGATCAGGTTGTTTGTTTTTTTGATATTAAGCTGTATGAGCTATTCGTATATTTTGGAAATTAAACCCTTGTTGGTAGCATCATTTGCAAATATTTTCTCCCATTCTGAGGGTTGTCTTTTGGTCTTGTTTATGTTTTCCTTTGCTGTGCAAAATCTTTTAAGTTTAATTAGGTCACATTTGTTTATTTTTGTTTTTATTCCCATTACTCTAGGAGGCGGATCCAAAAAATATACCTGCAATTTGTGTCAAAGAGTGTTCTATGTTTTCCTCTAGGAGTTTTATAGTATCTGGTCTTACATTTAGGTCTTTAATCCATTTTGAGTTTACTTTTGTATATGGTGTTAGAGAATGTTCTAATTTCATTCTTTTACATGTAGTTGTCCAGTTTTCCCAGCACCACTTATTGAAGAGACTGTGTTTTCTCCATTGTATATTCTTGCCTCCTTTGTTGTAGATTAGTTGACCATAAGTGCATGGGTATGTTTCTGGGCTTTCTATCCTGTTCCATTGATATATATGTCTCTTTTTGTGCCAGTACCATACTGTTTTGATTATTGTAGCAGTAATGTCACAGTTTATGCATTCATTTTATGGCTGATAGTTATTTTGGTTGTTTCTAGCATTTGGTTATAATAAATAAAAGAATTATAACATTTTTGAGCACGTCTTCTTGTTTACAAATACATTCATTTTTCTTGGATACATACCTAGGAGTGGAATTGTGGGTCATAAGATTGCCAGTGCAAAGTTTCCCAAACTAGTTTACCAGTTTACACTCCAGTGAGCAACATATGAGAATTTCAGTTGCTCCATGTCTTTATTAACACTTGGTATGATAAATCATTTGGAATTTTAGCCATTGTGGTTGATGTGTAAAAGTATTTCACTGTTGTCTTAATTTCAGTTTCTTTGATAACCAATTGTGTATCTTTCCATATATGTACATAGCCATTTGATCTCTTTTCTTGTGGATACCTCTTTAAGAATTGTGCCCATTAAAAAGAAATTGGGGTGTCTATGTCTTTCTTAATGATTCTTAGGAGTTCTTTATGTTTTCTGGTTGTGAACCCTTTTATCAATTATATTTTCTCCCCCTCTGTGTCTTGCATGTTCTCAATTATGCTTTTGGATAGCCAGAATATCTTAATTTTAATGAAATTCAGTTTCTCAACCTTTTTTAAAAATGGTTAATGCTTTCTGTGTTCTTTTAAGAAAGTTTTGCCTAATTCAAGGCCATGATGATGTTTTCCTGTTTTTCACTGGAAGATTTATTGTTTAACATTTAGGTCTATGATCCATATCAAATTAATTTGTGTATGGAATGAAATAGCCATGGTTGATACTTTCACATTTAGATATCCAGTTGCTCTAATACCATTTATTTGAAAGAGCATCCTTCCTATATTAGAAGGTACAGGTACCTTTAAAGTAAATCAGTTGAACATTTATGTGTGAATCTGTTCCTGGATTCTATCTAGTCTATTCCATTCGTGTATTTGCATATATATCCTTTTGCCAGTACCACATTATCTTAATTTCAGTTGCTTCCTACAAGACTTCCTATAAGTCTTAAAGTCTGGCAGCTTAATATTTCAGATTCTCTCTTGGCAATTTTAAGTCCTTTTAATTTTCATACAAATTTTCGAATCAACTTGCCGTTTCTCTCTCACACAATAAACATGTTGGTATTTTGATTAGGATTGCATTGACACTGTAGACCAATTTGAAGAGAATTAACATTTTAACAACATTCAGCCTTTTAATCCATTAATACTGCATATTTCTATATTTATTTAAGTCTTTAAAAATTCCTCTCAATATGATTTATTGTTTTGCCTTGTATAGATTTTATTAGATTTATTCCTATATATTTGATGTTTTTGATACTATGTAAATGGTGTTCTTTTAAAAATTACATTTTCCAGTTGTTTCTTGAAAATGTGTAAAAAACATTTTTATAAATTGAATTCATAAACTGTTTATTCACTATGTCTAATTATTAATTTATTTACAAATCCTAATAGTGTGTAGATTCTTTTAGATTTCTGCATACACAATCATGTCTATGAATGTTGACAATATGATTTCTTCCTTTTCAATTTTAAAACCTTGTTTTCATTTTTCTTGCATTACCTAAAGCATAATGTTGAATAGAAGTGGTGATGTGGATATCCTTATGAGGTTTCTTAACTAAAGAGAAAAGTGTTCAATATTTTACCATTAAGAAGGATGCTAACTGTAGGACTTTTGTAGCTAACTTTTATCAGACTTAGATAGCTCTCTTTTATTAGTAGTATGCTAAGAGGCTTTATCATTAACAAGTTTTAGATTTTATCAAATAATTTTTATGTATATATTGAAATAATAATTTTTTTATTCTGTTAAAATGGTGGATTGCATGGATAGATTTTCACATGTTAACCCAACATTGCACTCCTTCTTGGTAATGATATATTTATATATTGCTGAATTCAGCTTACAAATATCTTGTTTAGGGTTTTTGCATTTATTTTTATAAGACATATTAGCTTGCAATTTTCCTTTTATGTAATGTCCTTGCTAGTTTTGGTATCAGGGATATATTTGTATCAGGGACAATGGGAAGTATTTTCTCATTTTGTATTCTTTGAAAGAGTTTGCATGAAATTTATATTATATTTTTTTCTTAAATATCTGGTGGAATTCACTACTGAAGCCATCTGGCCTGGAGTATTCTTTGTGGGAATTTTTTTAAAGCATCATTTATTATAATTGACATGGAATAAACTACAAAAATTGTAAAACAATTTGACATTTTAACATATGTACACCCTAGTGAAACCATCACCACAATGTAAATAATGAACATAACTATCACCTACGAAAGTTTCCTGTGACCTTTTGAAATTCCTCCCTCCTGACTCTCCACTTCCTTAGTCCCAGACAAATATTAATATGCTTTCTAAAACTATAAGTATATTAGCTTAGATTTTCTAGAATTTTATATATAAAATTCTAGAAAATATATGTATTGAATTATATATTGGATTATGAATTTATGTATTGGATTATGAATCCAATAAATGGATTCATACAATATATACTCTTTGTTGACTGGCTTCTTTCATTCAACATAATCATTTAGATATTTGTTCATGTTGTAGTGTGTAACAGTGGTTTGTTCTTTTATTGCTGAGTAGTATTCCATTGTATAGATACACCACATTTATCCATTTTCTGCTTGTTGGATTGTTTCTTCCAACACAGTTTGTTATCCATTTACCTCTTGTTGGGTTGCCTCCAGCTTTTGCTTATTCCAGAAAACCTGTCATGAACTTTTATGTGAAAGTCTTTGTATGGTCATTGGCTTTCATTTTTCTTGGGTAGATACCAAGGAATGGAATGACAAGACCAAATGATAGTTTAATATATAATGTTTTAGAAAGTGCTAAGTTCTTTCCACAGGTGTTGTGTCAGTTTTATTGCTACCAGTAGTGTGTGAAAGTTCCAGTTCCTCTATGTCCTCATCAACACTTGGTACCGTCAGTCTTTTTAATTTTAGCCTTTTTAATAGGTGTGTAGTAGTACTTATTCTGATTTTAAATAGCATTTTCCTAATGTCTAACAATGTTAAGCATCTTGCCATATGTTCATTCACCACCTGTATATCTTCTTTAAAAAATTATGTGTATATTAGGGTGCTTGAAGTTATAATGGAGCTCTCTAATGCTTTGTTTATTAAAAAAAATTCTCTTCTTTATATGTTACGTTTTGGGTATTTTATGTTGTTATTCCTTTAAATCTTCCAGTAATTACACCTACTGAATCTTTTTAATCTTTCAAATGGTAGTTTTCATCTCTAGAAATGAAATTTGGTTCTTTCTTTACGTCTTTTGTATTTCCACTTAGCTCTCTAATACAGTTATTACTCTTATAATGTTGTCTGTTAATCCTAATATCTGTGGAGTTCTGGTTTGGTTTCAATTGATTGTTTTTTGTTTCAATGGATTGTTTTACTCATGGGTCATATTATCGAACTTCTTTGTATAACTGATAAGCTTTGGATATTTGTGAACTTTACCTTTTCATTTCTTGATATTTTTCTTCTTCTAAATATTCTTGGCTTTTTGTCTGAGATGCAATTAAATTACTTGGAAACAGTTTGATCCTTTCAGGTGTTGCTTTTAAGACTTACTAGGTGGGACTTGAGCCATGCTCAGTCTAGGGTTAAATTTTCCCCACTACTGAGATAAATTTGTTGGGGGGAAGAGGCGCTATTCCTGGACCTGTGTAGGCATCAGACATTATTATCTCTAATGCTTTCAGCTTTCTTTCCTTGGCCTCAGGTAGTTTCCTCAGAATGCGTCTGCTGTTCAGACTCAGCTGAATACTTGAAGGGGACTCTACAGTCCTCTGAAATTATTTCCTTTTATTTCTTCCTCCTCTCTGGTACTCCTTTCAGCAAACTCTTGTTCCTGGTGTCTCTGGACTTTCAGCACTGTCTCTTTAACTCAGGGACCCCACTGGGCTCTGTCTGGGCATCCCCTTGGTGTGTCCGTGCCTAGAAACTCTTTAAAGGCAGTAAACTGGGGTAATAATAGAGCGCATCCTCTTTCTTTTGTATTCTCCAGTAATCACTGTCCTTCAGCCTGATGTTAAGTTCTTGAAAACTGTTGTTTCATATATTTTGTTATTTTATTGGTTGATTAAAATATAAGTAGTAATGGTTGTCTGTAAGAAAGGTTTTAATTACAAATTAAATTTCTTTAATTGATAAATGACTACTATTCAGATGATTTTCTTATTTCAGCTTTGCTATTTTATGGTTTTCAATGAGTTTTTGGTGTAAAATTGCTTATTGTATACTGCTCTCCATTTTTTATTATGTTAATAATTTTTCGTAATGTTGCTTTTGTATCCTGATTTTGATAATATGAGATCTCTTTCTCTCTCTCTTCCTGAGCAGTCCTAGTAAGGGTTTATTAATCACAGTATTTTGGAGTCCTTTATTTTCCCCATATGGGGATAATCTGTAGATCTACTTCTGGTTTTTTTTTCCCCTCTTGATTATTGGTTATGTTTATGTACCTTTTCATAAGACTTTTAGGGAATTCTGTGTGCCTTTAAAAGCCTCTTGATGTAGTCTCCCAGCTTCCCATTCTGCTTTAAGGCTCAGCAAATGTCTCATGGGGAAAATTGGGCTTTAAGTTTTGTGCTTCACCAGTTTCTAATCTGCCATGCCAACTCCATAAGGTTGCCAAAAGTTCTGCTGTTGAGTTCTACTTGGGAAAAGGTTCATCTTCAGCCATGGTCAGAATCAGGAAGGCACTCAGGGAAGAAAATGGTCAGAAATGTTTCCTCACATAGTGTATTTGTTTCCAGGTGGTTTAAACAGTACAGATTTATTTTCTCATGGCTCTGGAAGCTAGGGCCCACCGTAATGACCTCATCTGAACTTGATTACATCTGTGAAGTCCTTATTTCCAAATAAGGTCACATTTATAGGTACTGGTGGTTATTAGGACTTCAACATGTATTTTTGAGGGACAAAATTTAACCCATAATACTTAGGAAGGACCTTTCTTCCCCTAGAATTTTAATTCATCTAGTCTTCTTTGCTTTCAAAGTTCTCCAGTATGCCTATGAAAAAATTGTTCCTGTTTATCCATTTTTTTTTCTCCTTATTGCCAGCTACAACGTACTATATCCACTCAGAAGCAAAGTCCATTGATACTTAAAAATCCAGTTGCATAGCCTTTGTATTTAGTGTAAATTTATTCCAGATTTTGACAATAGTTTGATTCTTAGTTTAATTTTCAGTCTTGTGAATTTTTATATTTGTCTGTGGAACTTGTGGTAGAGATTCAGGAAGGGGCAGTGTGCTAATTTATAGTAGCTGGTATTAGAGTATTCTTTACGTTTCAGATACTCTATTAAACACTTAAAATTCATTATACCATTTAATTTGCACAACAAACTTATGAAAGAGTTACATTTATCATGGGCATGTTTATAATGATACTTACAGGTTATATTGAAACATTCACTTGGTAGTCGGTATATGAAGATACCAAGCCTTGTTTTTCCCATGTTATAAAATTAAAAATGCTACATAGGAATATTAGAGCTTTGTTTATAAGTACAATGCTTATCTTATTGTGTTAGCTGTTTAGGTTTCTATTTCCTGCTAGAGTAAGGCTGTTTTTGGACAGAGACCAAATCTTACCCATTTTTATATTACCAATATCTAGCACCACGTATTAGCTTTTGTGCTTATTGGATAGATATAAAGATAGGAAATAGTATATATTATATAATTTTTAAATTATATCATAATAGTGTATTTGTTTGACAATATAAATGACTTTTATTGAGGTAAAAAAATTTTGTGTGCAGATGGAAGATATTGAACACACTTGCCATCATCCCCATTCTTGTGTCTATGGCAGACATCGCTAATCAGTTAAGGAACTCCTTCCCTCTAAACTTGGATATAGCCAACAATCATCTCTTTAACCATGCAGTTCATGCAGCCACTACCAAATTTGTGAGTTAATCTATTCATAGAGCATTACTTAGCACTTCTGGTTATAGTAGTAAGCACACTGGACCAGGTGTCTGGAAACATGGGACAAAGCCTGGCTTTGAAGAAGCTTAGGAACATGACTTTGAGCTTATAATATAAATTTTTGTCTTTCATTGCTTTATTTTAAAAATGAGAATAATAGTAGCTATGTGATTTAGAGGACCAAGAAAGAATAGAAGGGCACGCTGGATACTGAAGAGAGCTTAGGAGTAAGGGATTTTGGTCACAGTCTTGGATCAGGCTCTTATAAATTAGATAAACTTGGACAAGCAGGAAAACCCCATGACAACATTTGCATATATTTTGTTTTTCTCCCTTTCTGCAGGCAGCATAGTGCCTACTTCGAAAGTACACAAATGGTATTTACTGACTTAAATGGCATGTCAAATAAGGGTATTTTAGAAAATTATACCTGATATCCCTTTTGTTCATGTATTCTATAATTCTTGGTAATGGATGTATAAGTGCTTTGAAGGTTAAAGGGTATATTTGTAAGGGACTATTTTTAAATTCTGGCTACATTATTACTATGAAGCTGCTAAAGCAGAAGGAAGAGACTTTTATTGATATTAATGCTAGATAACTGGTGTCAGGGTTAAATTTTTCAATAGGGAGGCAAAATCTAGAGTAAGGACTACAAAATTCTGCTGGGCTAAATAATAATCATTTATGTATCATATTACAGAGACTACCGCCACCTAATTAAAAAAATACTTCCTTAATAATTCTAAGATATATATAGCACCTTTATCTGACAGTAATTCATTGCACCTTCCCCCATCCCCTTTTCCTTTTGAAAATTAGTAAGCCAATACTTGGTTCTTGTCTAGCAAGAAACACACCTTTGCTGCTTCTTTGTAGGAATGATTTGGCTAGAATTGGTATCCAATAGGCAATTAATTGTATGCCTCTGGATGCAGGCAATGATGATCTTAATGCGTTTTGTGTTTTTTTTCCCTAGAACATTATGGTTTAAACTTGTAAACAGATTAAATTAATTTACAGGCTCGTTTATTTTCCCAAAAGTTAGGCCAATGAATAGAATATATTTTGACATGTACATTCTGCTGTCACTTTGAATCTTACACCTGCATCTAAAAAAATATAATAATGACACTGGTAAACTTGAGCAATTTTTAAACCTTTTCTTCTGCTAATGGAGGATGTTACCTGCCTTCTCTTTGACTGTGAAAGACTCAGGTCAGCAAAGATATAGCAGGATGCGTATTACTGCAGATTTCCTTCATTTTCACCTGTCGCTGGGGGCATCGTCAGATGTGAAAAAGAAAAGGACTGCTTCTTTTAATTTCCTTTCTCCGTCTTTTAAAATAAGATATCTGTGTGGTGTGTGTTCATGGCAAAATATCATTTATGGTGTGTGTGTGTGTGTGTGTGTGTGTGTGTGTGTGTGTGTGTAAGAGGCACAAAGGAGGGAGAAGCCTGGATAGAAGGTAGATCTAACTCTTTTCCTTTCCTTAGGCAAAACCGTTTTCCTATTTGGCCTTAGTTCTGCTCAGTATTAAAGGCAAGTTCTAAATCATGACTTTTGGAACAATACATTTTCCAACAGAATTTGTGATATAACTTCCTGTTTAGAATGTTGTGATGTTATGGACTAACATCTCTGTCTATCCTCAGGAATTTCTGGGCTTGTAGACTTGTGGACATGTGAGAATTATGTTATATTCAAAACTATAGGTGCCTTTATACATGTGTTAAATTACAATTTCTCTATATAAATATACAATAAATACACAGTATTTGTTGTTTAGAAAGAAGCAGCATTTGTTCTTTTTAAGGATGAGCTTTGGGCATCACATATTGGTAGACTGTCAGGGTTAAAACAACTTCCAAGATAATTTGTTTAACACTTCTATTTTTCAGTTAAGAGAATTGTGGATGAGAGCAAGCAAATGACTGTGTCAAAGATCTCACTGCTTTAGCAGTGACAAGACCCCTATGACATACTAGATCTCGAATTTCATAGTCCGTTCTGTTTTCTGCTATATCACATATAACCACATAAACATCTCAAAAAACAAGCCTTAGTCCCCCCCATCCCCTCCCCTTCCAACTCCCATGGAAATAGGATTGTAGCTTGAAGCTTCCCTGAGTTTGGTAGTTTAAAATGTCTCTCTTCTCCCTCCATGATGCAGTGGAAAGAGCATTTATTTAGAGTCATTTATTGAACCATATTGATTGAATGCCTTCTCTGTGCCAAGTATGAGACCAGGACCTGGAAATATAGAAGTGAATGAGGGACAAAATCCTGGTGTTTACAGTCTGTTTGAACTTCTAGTCTTGCCTCTTAACCAGTTATCTATCTTAAGGCAAATCATTTCACCTCTACGAAACTCCATTTTCTGATCTTTAAAATAAGGGCAAATTCTATTTTCAAAGTTGTGAAGATTCATTAAAATTTAAAAATAGTAAATCTTATGGCACATTTCTGACAAACAGTAGGCATGCACTCAACAAATGTTAATGTCCTCTTTCCTACATCTAAGAGTTACTGTGAAAATCAAATAAGATAATGGACAAGAAAATGCTTTGTGAATTGGACACATAGTTATAAGCAAAGTTGGGGTTTTACACATATTACCTTTCTTCACCTTGCAAGTTCAAGTCAAATGAGAAGAGGCAAACATCTCAAGATAAAGTAGCAACTTAATTGCAAATTAAGGCTGTATTGGAGATTATAGTTTTGATGTGCTTCCCAACACTTTACTCTAGAATTAAATTTACCCACTCAGGCAGGCACAAGTCTTATCACTGGAACAGTAATTTTGCAAGACAGAATGCAAAGAGAATGAATGCTTCCTGCGTGGAGACAGAGAGAATGCTGAAAGAGCAGAGCTGCCCATGGACAATTCTGTTTTCAAACTCACTAATCAGATAAGTCACTCTGCCTCACATGGGAAAGAAATGAGAAGTGGTATTTTTGGGGGAAGGCTTTCTCTATGGAAAGGAAACAAGAGGACAGAAAATATAGGTTTCTCTAACAGACACATACACATTGCTATGAAGAAAATGAAATTCAACCCTCTTCCCCCAACCTCCCATTCTTATATAAGGTCTTGGAACTGCTATCTCATGTACTAAAATACTCTTATATTTTCTTCAAAGCTGTTTAAAGCTCTTTCCCTAGCTTATGGTATGTTCAGTGAAAAATACAGATTAGAAAATTCTGCGATTTTACATTGTATAATATATTCTATAGTATATAGTATATACTGTATGTATTGGGTGTATGTGTGTGTGTGTCATAAAGGAATGTATATTTATAGAGGAAATGGAGAGGGAAATTACATTAAAATGCTAAGTGTATCCACTTTCAGGTATGATTATGGGTGATTATTATGATGCTTTTTGTACTTTTCAGAATTTGTTAATAATGTATTTCTAAAAAGTTGACAATCCCCTTCCCCCCAGAACTCAACTTAAAAAAAGCACAAACAAAAACAAAACCTAGCCAAATTGTTTCTTCTTCCCCAATTCTGGCAAAATTTTCTATTTTTTCCTTTTCAGTTATATTCAGTACAAGTGGTCTAACATATTCACTTGGTGCAGTAAATAGTGATGGAAAGTCACCTGAAGACTAAACAAACATTATCAAATTGAAAATATTATAGGTGACATTGTTATTTCTAAATACCTGTCTTTTAATTATTTGTGAATAATGATAAGTCCTGAAGGTAAGTTCAACAATTCTAATTCCTTTTCCTTGGTCGGCATCTTTTCACATTTTTAAGAGCCATCTGTATTTACAGCTCTGTGAAATGTATGTTCATATTCTTTGCCTATGTTTTCTATTGTTTTTTAAATTATTCTTGTTAAGAGGCAAAATACTGACAAGAATATTTTGACAAGAATATTGTATATTAGAGAAATGTTAGAATATTTGTATATTAGATAAATATTAGTCAATCCATTGTAATATGAATTACAAAAACGTTCTCATTTTGTTATCTTTATAACTATTTGTGTGAGGGTTTTTTTTGTCATATAGATTTTATTTTTAAAAATTAGGTGCAAATGGAAATAAAAACAAAAATAAAAAAATGGGACCTCATGAAACTTAAAATCTTTTGCACAGCAAAGGAGACCATAAACAAGGCGAAAAGACAACCCTCAGAATGGGAGAAAATGTTTGCAAATGAAGCAACTGACAAAGGAATAATCTCCAAAATATAGAAGCAGCTCATGCAGCTTAATATCAAAAAAACAAACAACCCAATCCAAAAATGGGCAGAAGACCTAAATAGACATTTCTGCAAAGAAGATATACAGATTGCCAACAAACACATGAAAGGATGCTCAACATCACTAATCATTAGAGAAATACAAATCAAAACTACAATGAGGTATCACCTCACACCAGTCAGAATGGCTGTCATCAAAAATCTAGAAACAATAAATGCTGGAGAGGGTGTGGAGAAAAGGGAACCCTCTTGCACTGTCGGTGGGAATGTAAATTTATACAGCCACTATGGAGAACAGTATGGAGGTTCCTTAAAAAGCTAAAAATAGAACTACAATATGACCCAGCAATCCCACTACTGGGCATATACCCTGAGGAAACCATAATTTGAAAAGTCATGTACCACAATGTTCATTGCAGCCCTATTTACAGTAGCCAGGACATGGAAACAACCTAAATGTCCATCATCGGATGAATGGATAAAGAAGATGTGGCACATATATACAATGGAATATTACTGAGCCATAAAAAGAAACGAAATTGAGTTATTTGTAGTGAGGTGGATGGATCTAGAGACTGTCATACAGAGTGAAGTAAGTCAGAAAGAGAAAAGCAAATACTGTATGCTAACACATATATATGGAATCTAAAAAAAAAAAAATTGGTTCTGAAGAACCTAGGGGCAGGACAGGAATAAAGATGTACATGTAGAGAATGGACTTGAGGACACAGGGAGGGGAAAGGGTAAGCTGGGATTAAGTGAGAGAGTGGCATGGACATACATACACTCCCAAATGTAAAATAGATAGCTAGTGGGAAGCAGCTGCATAGCAGAGGGAGATCAACTCGGTGCTTTGTGTCCACCTAGAGGGGTGGGATAGGGAGAGTGGGAGTGAGATGCAAGAAGGAGGAGATATGGGGGTATATGTACACATATAGCTGATTCACTTTGTTATACAGCAGAAACTAACACACCACTGTAAAGCAATTATACTCCAGTAAAGATATATATATATATTTTTTGGAGTATAATTGCTTTACAATGGTATGTTAGTTTCAGCTTCACAACAAAATGAATCAGTTATATATATACATATGTTCCCATATCTCTTCCCGCTTGTGTCTCCCTCCCTCCCACCCTCCCTATCCCACCCCTCCAGGCGGTCACAAAGCACCGAGCTGATCTCCCTGTGCTATGCGGCTGCTTCCCACTAGCTATCTACCTTACGTTTGGTAGTCTATATATGTCCCTGCCTCTTTATCGCTTTGTCACCGTTTACCCTTCCCCCTCCCTATAGCCTCAAGTCCATTCTCTAGTAAGTCTGTGTCTTTATTCCTGTTTCACCCCTAGGTTTTTCATGACATTTTTTTTTCTTAAATTCCATATATATGTGTTAGCATACGGTATTTGTCTCTCTCTTTCTGACTTACTTCACTAATCATTAGAGAAATGCAAATCAAAACTACAATGAGATATCATCTCACACCAGTCAGAATGGCCATCATCAAAAAATCTAGAAACAATAAATGCTGGAGAGGGTGTGGAGAAAAGGGAACCCTCTTACACTGTTGGTGGGAATGTAAATTGATACAGCCACTGTGGAGAACAGTATGGAGGTTCCTTAAAAAGCTACAAATAGAACTACCATATGACCCAGCAATCCCACTACTGGGCATATACCCTGAGAAAACCATAATTCAAAAAGAGTCATGTACCAAAATGTTCATTGCAGCTCTATTTACAATAGCCCAGAGATGGAAACAACCTAAGTGTCCCATCATCGGATGAATGGATAAAGAAGATGTGGCACATATATACAATGGAATATTACTCACCCATAAAAAGAGACGAAATTGAGCTATTTGTAATGAGGTGGATAGACCTAGAGTCTGTCATACAGAGTGAAGTAAGTCAGAAAGAGAGAGACAAATGCAGTAAAGATATTAAAAAAAAATTTAGGTCCAATTTATCCATCTTTTCTCCTTTCTCTGTTTTGTCATACTTAGAAAAGCTTCCAAACCTGGGTTATGAAAGTTTTTTCCCTTATTTTCTTCAGAACTGGTTTCATTTTTCACTTAAGTATTAATATTTTGAAATGTTTACTGGAATAACATATGGGATATGGATGCAATTATTTTTTCCCCAAATAGCTATTCAGCTTTACAACATCATTTATGGAATAATGTCATTGCCTCATCTTTATCTTATACTTAATTTTTGTATGCATGTGTATTTATTTCTTGACTTGTATTTGTTTTCAAGTTTTTATTTTTTTTCAAGAGAGTACCATGGTTTAAAAATAATGTCGTTGTAGTATGTATTTTAAAATATGGCTAGTTAAATCTCATCTCTTTGTTCACAGAATATTGCCTAAAAGTGAACTCAAGAGTTGATGTTTTGCTGGAAATATCACACGTAAATCTACCATCCTTTATTCTAATGACTTCAGCAGTTTCTTTGTTTTGGTTTATAAAATATATTTTGCGATCTTGTAATGTGCCATTTGAAATGATATTTAGTCAAGCCTATGATGCAACTGGTCTTTCACATATTAGCAAACTGGAATGCAGCTGGATTTCAAGTAGAAGGAAAAGTCGGGGATAGGCGACTACCTTATGTAAAACTAGTTGTAAACGTAAGGATGCAGGTTCTGAATAAGGAATTTAGGAAAAACGTATATTTTTGTTCTTTATCTTTTGCTAAGACAACTTTTCAGTGTCTCTTTGGATTGAAAAATATTGCCTTTTTCTCAATAAGGAAAGCCTAGTGGTTGTGCCATCTTAGACATTTGAAATAAGATGCATGTAGGGGTGTGTCATGCCACGTACTTAAAATCGATCATTCCAAATAATACAGTAGCTCAAAAATCTATTCCACTGGATAAAGAACCAACCTTTATGACTCTTCCCTTCAGATTTAAGAAATAACTCCAATCTACTTGAATATAATATTAATTTACAATATGTCAATACCTTCAGCCCATTGCTAATTTTAGCAGTACTTATGTATCTTCTTTGAGAATGTTGTAATTACAGCTAGAAGATATCTCCAAAAAGTAACTATAGTTCTCTAATTCAACGTATGTTTTCAGCCTTCATTTTATATGATTCACCATGACTTAAGAATTCATCTTTTAGAAATTTATCTTAAGGCAATGCAAACTATAGAAAACATGTATACGCATAATTTTTATTATTGCAATACTACTTAACCAAATTAGAACAACTGAAATGTTCCCATTTAGGGGGGAATGATTATGTAACTTAATGGTATTTACAGGTATGGCATATTTATCTTAAAATAACATTTACAAAGAGGTTGTCAGGACATTAGGATAAGGTCAGCGATTAAAGGTTAAGTGTTAAAAAATAGGGATATAGAAGGTAGTATCAGTTATTAACATTATAATTGTTAAAATGATACTAGTGATACTCTGAGTGTTGGGATTATGGGCTGTCAGTATTTTTAGCTCTCTAATTTTTGTGTTTTTTTCTAAATTTTTTTTTACAATGAATATAAGATGCAATACCTTTTACCCCTCCTTTTTCTGTTGAGAACACTAATGTTCTACTCTCTTAGCAAATTTCAATGATACAATACAGTGTTATCATCTGTGATTACGATGTCATACATTAGATCCTCAGACCTTATTCATCTTATAACTGAAAGTTGGTAATCTTTTACCAACCTCTCCCTATTTTCCCCAAACCCAGTTCTTAGCAGCCACATTTCTGTTCTCTGTTTCTATGAGTACACTTTTTTTTTTAAGATATAAAAAAAAAGTGATACCATGCAGTATTTGTCTTTCTTTGCTTGCCTGACTTATTTCACTTAGCATAATGCTTTCCAGGTTCATCCATGTTGTCACAGATGATAGAATTTTCTTCTTTTCCAAAGCTGAATGATATTCTATTTTGTATGTATACCACATTTTCTTGATCCATTCATCCATTGACAAAAACTTAGGTTGTTTCCATACCTTGACTATTGTGAATAGTGCTGCATTGAATATGGGAGTACATATATCTCTTCAAGATAACATTCCCTTAAATGTATACCCAGAAGTGGAATTGTTGGATCATATGGCAGTTCTAGTTTTAATTTTTTGAGGAACTGCCATACTGTTTTCCATAGTGGATGTACCAGTTACATTCCCAACAACAAGGCACTAGGGTTCCCTTTTTCCACATTCCCACCAGCATTTGTTCCTTGTCTTTTTTTTGTTTTGTTTTGTTTTTGTTTTTCTGCGGTACGCAGGCCTCTCACTGTTGTGGCCTCTCCTGTTGCGGAGCACAGGCTCCGGACGCATAGCCTCAGCGACCATGGCTCACGGGCCTAGCCGCTCCGCGGCGTGTGGGATCTTCCCAGACCGGGGCACAAACCTGTGTCCCCTGTATCAGCAGGTGGACTCTCAACCACTGTGCCACTAGGGAAGCCCTATCCCTTGTCTTTTTGATGATTGCCGTTCTAACAGGCATAAGGTGATACCTCAAGGTTGTTTTGATTTGTATTTTCCTCATGATTAGTGATGTTGTGCATCCTTTTATGTCCTGTTGACCATTTGTATGTCTTCTTTCAAAAAATGTCTATTCAGGTACTCTGTCCATTTTCTAATTGTATTATTATTATTGTTGTTTTTGCTATTAATTTGTATGAGTGCTTATATATTTTAGTTACTAACCTCTTATTAGATATATTGTTTGGAAATGTTTTCTCCCATTCTATAGGTTTCCTTTTGATTTTGTTGTTGGTTTCCTTTGCTGAGCAAAAGCTTTTTAGTTTGATGTATTCCCACGTGTTTATTTTTGCTTTTGTTGCCTTTGCTTTTGGTGTCATGTCCAAAAAGTTGTTGCCCAGGCCAATGTCAAGGAGCATTTCCTCTATTTTCTTCTAGGAGTTTTATGGTTTTAGGGCTTACATTTAATTCTTTAATCCATTTCCAGTTAATTTTTTGTTAGTGATGTAAGAGAGAGGTCAAATTTCATTCTTTTGCATGTGAATATCCAGTTTTCCCAATACTGTTACCTGAGATAAATCATATTTTTTCATGCTGTATAATTCTTTTATACCTTGTTGGATTTGATTTTCTAATGTTTTGTTGATTTCTATATCTGTATTCATGAGAGTTATTGATCTGTAGTTTTTTTTGGTTCTTTCTGGTAATGTCTTTACCTGGTTTTGGTTTTAGGGTGATGCTGTCCTCACAGAATGGGTAAAGAAGCTGCTGTTACTAAATTCTTAATCTTCACTCTTTGTTTCACCTCCTGTGTACAGTGCTGTGACACCACCCTGATACAGTCCTTTCACTATCAAGATAACATTTTCTAAGGTTTTGCATTTAGCAAATTTTACTGAAGACTTAGCATCCAAGAAGGGGATTAATTTGCAATGCAGCACAGCACAGCATATAATTCGAGTTTATTTTAGACATCCTTTCTCTTAAATACCCCTTTGCGACTTCAAATAATGTGAACTCACTAATTGTTCCACTTCATCTATCCCTATACTTTAGCTGTACTTCAGGACTCTACCTTCTTGTCTCTCCTTAGCTCTCTTTTTAAAAAATCATCTGGTTTTATAATGTAAACAATTCAGCTTTCTTCAGTAAGTTCTGGACCTACATTTGTGTATGAACCAGGGTAGGTTGATATCAGCTGTTTAATAAAATAAACATTTAATATTTATGTCAGAGTTAGCTGTGGGTCCACAGGGAGGCTCTTCTCCATGCAGTCACTCAGGGCACCAGGCTCCTTTTATGTGGTGACTCTACCATTTCCTTGGACAGAGGAGAGACAGAACTAGAAGGGTAGCCCAAGAGATTTTAGGGCCAGGCATGGGAGTATTATTTATCACTTCCTCCCACATTCTGTTGTTCAGAACTCATTTACATGTTCCCACCTAATTGCAAAATGCTGTCTGGCTATGTGCTCCAGAGAAAATAAAATGTTCTTTGATGAACATATAGAATTCTTTTTGTCACACTTAAAAAAAAAGATTAGGTTGATATGTAAATAGAAGTCTAATCTGGGTCTCCATTCCTTTAACAGCATTTTAATGAGAATTTCTTTGTTTTACATGAGCTCACTGTCCTAAGGAGGACTTCTTGTCTGATATAATCCCAAATCCCTTAGAAAGAAGAGGCTCCCATCAATATTGTTTATTTGTTTCATTGTCTGTTTATTTGTCTTTTTTTTTAAAATAAATTTATTTATTTATTTATTTTTAGCTGAGTTGGGTCTTTGTTGCTGCAGGCATGCTTTCTCTAGTTGTGGTGAGTGGGGCCTACTCTTCACTGCGGTCTGTGGGCTTCTCATTGCGGTGGTTCTCTTGTTGTGGAGCACAGGCTCTAGGCGTAAAGGTTTCAGTAGTTGTGGTGCATGGGCTTAGTTGCTCCACAGCATGTGGGATCTTCCCGGACCAGGGCTCGAACCCATGTCTCTTGCATTGGCAGGCGTATTCTTAACCACTGTGTCACCAGGGAAGCCCTATTTAAGTGTCTTAAGCTCCCCTTTTTATTGCTCTATACTTAGCCTAGTTCATGCAGTATGCATATACAATTTGGTACCTTTACATTCTTCACTAATAATACCTGATGGATTTTCTTCTTATGGATTGATGCTATCTACTGGACTCTGAAATTATACCAGCTGCATTTAGTTCTGTTTTTAACTAGTGGGCTCATTGTTAATATCTCATGAGCTTTTTGGTTGTAGCTGAAAGTCTGTCCCTACATTTTGTTAAAGCCCACTTTCCCTCATTGTGCCCTAAGGATTCCCCAGTCACCTTTTTCAGTTTGTCAGCTGCTTTCTTTATTTTTATTTCTCATCTGTTGCCAAGTTATTCCCTTTAGCTACCTTGATTTCTTGCTCCTTTGGTTTTTTTTTAACTTTGATTGCTCCCTGTGTTCCCATAATCAACTAGGTGATTTTTCACTGCTTATGTATTCAGTCCGCCAAAGTGAAAGGAATTAAAGTGTATTTCAGTTACTTCTATTTGCTTTCCATTCCCTGACCTTCCCATTAATTTCAGTCTACCACTGTGTTTTATACATTATAGCTGTATTTGGTGCGATTCTGTTTTTCAGAATTTTAATATGTAAATCAGTTTGACTTTGAGTTCACTTTTTATGTACCAATTTGTGATACTACTTATCAAGCATTTTTGGGATCAACGGATGATATGCTAATAAAGATTGTTTAAACTGAGCTCAGGAAAGGTTTTCTGTGGACGTGGTATGGGTAGAAGAGATTATAATTCCAATTATCTAAAAGAAGCAATTAGACGTTTTGTTAATATTTGGATTTTTAAAATAAAAATAGCTCTTAATTGTAGCCATTTTAATGCATACATCAGTTTAGAATCTGGCTAATAGCCTGCTGCTTTTGTGGTGAGATTGTCCCTTTTTTTAAACTAATGGGTTAAATATCATGGGTGTGTTTAGTAGAGTTACCAATACAAGAAAATGATTCAAACTAAGGTTTTTAAAAAAATCTTTTTTGGTGGTGGTGATCATTTTATGAGGGGTAATTTCTTTTAATGATAGGATAAAGAACTGTTTCTTGCCCAGTGAGTTTATGGAGGAGCTAACACTTTTGTTTCCTTAATAGTGGTAGCTATGTGGTTTATTGGCACTCTTCCCTTTCCCCAGTTTTCTAGGCTCCACCCCCCTACCACAGGGATGAGCTATGAGCACATCAGGCAAGGCCGATGAATATGACCATTTTGATTGGTTTAGAGATGGATGTGTGACCCAAACATGGACAATGAGAGCTCCACCAAAAGTGTTTGCCGGAACTTTAAGGAAAAAGTACTTTCCTGCCCCTTAGTCGCTAGGATGTAAGTTGGAGTACCTGGGAGCTCTTGTTGCCATCACATGGAGAGAGCTCTGTCTAAGGATAAAATAGAATGAGGAAAGCAGAAATTAGGGAGAGAGAGAGAGAGGGAGAGAGAGAGAGAAAGGGGTCGGGGAGAGAGAGAGAATACTTCTTGATGGCATTTTTGACACCCTAGATCGAATTGTGTCTGAAGTCAGTCACCTCTTAGATTTCTCAGGAATGTAAGTCATTAAGTTACCTTTTAACTTAAGCTAGTTTTGATTGTGTTTCTTTCACTGACAACTAAAAGTGTAACAACAAAATCACTGACCACCTAGAATTAGTTTATAAATATAATGTCACCAAATTAGAATATTCATTTTAGGAGGGTAAAGAAGACCCTTACCTACATTGTTGACCATTCTATCTCTATCATATATTATATCACAGTAACTGGCACAGAGATATGCTTAATAGATATTTATGGAATGAATAAATGATTCATCTAATTAATTTAATAATTTAATTCAAGTTGAACTATTTTGTCCAGGTCTTATCTTGGGAAATAGTAAGATGATAAAAGGAATAAAAGAGACAGAGACTCTGTCCTTTATTTTCTGAATTTGTGCAGGCAGTGAGGTATTAAAATAACTTAAGGCAGACTAAGAGAAGGGGCCAAAGGGAGTGAAAGTTATATGTTAAAGAGTAGCTAAGTCATCAAAAGGCTCTCGAGTTAAGACTACTTGGATTTGAATCCATGCTCTATACTTGTTAACTGAATAAATTTGGGTATATTACTTAAACTCAGTTTTCTTATCTGTAAAATGGGGGTAATATTTGTATATCCTTTATAGATCTGTCATGAGGATAAATCAAGATGTTCTGTTTAAAATATAAGGCTGGACACTATAAAACTCTTATAGGAAAACATAGGCAGAACACTCTTTGACATAATCACAGCAAGATCTTTTTTGATCCACCTCCTAGAGTAATGAAAATAAAACCTAAAATAAACAAATGGGATCTAATTAAACTTGAAAGCTTTTGCATAGCAAAGGAAACCATAAACAAAACAAAAAGACGACCCTCAGAATGGGAGAAAATATTTGCAAACTAAGCAGCCAACAAGGGATTAGTCTCCAAAATATACAGACAGCTCATGCAACTCAATATCAACAAAACAAATAACAATCAAAAAATGCGTGGAAGATCTAAATAGACATTTCTCCAGAGAAGACATACAGATGGCAAAAAAGCACATGAAAAGTTGCTCAACGTCACTAATTATTAGAGAAATGCAAAACAAAACTACAATGAGGTATCACCTCACACTGGTCAGAATGGCCATCATCAAAAATCTACAAACAGTAAATGTTGGAGAGGGGGTAGAGAAAAGGAAACCCTCCTATGCTGTTGGTGGGAATGTAAATTGGTACAACCACTATGGAGAACACTATGGAGGTTCCTTAAAAAACTAAAAATAGGACTACCATGTGACCTAGCAATCCCACTACTGGGCATATACCCTGAGGAAACCATAATTCAAAAAGATATATGCACCCCAATGTTCATTGCAGCACTATTTACAATAGCCAGGACATGGAAGCAACCTAAATGTCCATCAACAGAGGAATGGATAAAGAAGATATGGTATGTGTATATATATTCCATTATAATATATTATAATACAATAATTATATATATAATTATAATATAATTTTATTATTATTATTATATAATATAATATTCCATTATATATATAATGTAATATTGCACAGCCATAAAAAGAAAAACTAATGCCATTCGCAGCAACATGGATGGACCTAGAGATTGTCATACTGGGTGACGTAAGTCAGACACATAAAGACAAATATATGATATCGCTTATATGTGGAATCTAAAAAAAGAGTACAAATGAACTTATTTACTAAACAGAAGCAGAGTCACGGATATAGAAAACAAACTTACGGTTTACCAGGGGATAAGTGGGGGGCTGGGTAGATAAATTGGGAGATTGGGATTGACATATACATGCTACTGTTGAATATATATCAAATAGATAACTACTAAGAACCTGCTGTATAGCACAGGGAACTCTACTCAATACTCTGTAATGACCTATATGGGAAAAGAATCTAAAAAAAAGAGTGGATATATGTATATGTGTAACTGATTCACTTTGCTGTACACCTGAAACTAATACAACATTGTAAATCAACTATACTCCAATAAAAATTAAAAAAAAGAAAAGCAAATTGAAAAAATAAAATGATTAAAATACCTAGGATATATTAAGTACTCAGTAATTTTTAACTCTTTTTGTTTCAGTAAGCAGAGCTGGCTGGTACAGGATTTAAATATGGAAGAAGATAAAACTGGAATGAAGTCACCCTTGGGAAGCTGAATATTTATTATACTGCAAGTAAGTATCAGCCATTAATAAAACTCTGCATACAGGGTTTGTAATACAAAATGATCTAGCAAAATCTTACTTTAGTGTTATGTTAGATTTGTGATCTTCTAATCTTACTTTAATGTTAGGTTAGATTTATACAGTGGTAGATTTATTTTAGAGAAGATGAGTTAAGATATGCATCCTTGGTAAATGGGAGAAAAAAGGGACCTCTATATTATATTTTTAAGAATTTTAATAGGAAATCATTTAGCATTTTAAACTCAGTGATAACAATGTCAAATTTTTACTAGATATTCTGCAAAAGGAAAGAAAAAAAGATTTTCAAAAATAAGTATGTTTGTCTGCTATAAGGTAGATAAGCAGAAGATTAAGTATTATATGTTAGATAACCTTCCAGATTCATTAACATACGATGCTTAAAGCTCATAAAATTTGATGAAATTTTGTCAAGTCTCATTCAGAAATGAACATCCTCCTATGTCATGAAATGCTTTTTATGATTACTTTTTTATTTTACTTTAATCTGCAACTCATGGTAAAGTAGTAGTTTCCCAAGGGTGTCTGGGTACAAAGGAAAATGGAGTCACATAAATGGAAAAATGTAGCTTCAAATATGCTTAATATTGCTGGCCTACATATTTCAGAAACATCGGGGCATTTCCACTTGATTCAGGGGTCTTTGGAGAGAATGAAATAGCATAGTGTAGTAGAGGAAAGAACACAGGCTTTGGAAATCTTGACAAAAATAGATTAAAATTGTGTAACCTTGGACAAAATAACCTTATTGAGCCCAAGCTTCCCCATGAGAAGAAAGAAGATAGCAACATTAGCTTCATAGTGTTTTTGTGGTGATTAAGGATAATATTTATAGGGTGACACTCGTTTTTTGGCATGTAGAAGGTGATCAATGTATGATAACTATTCTTATTATAAATTATCATTTCCAGTTATTAATAACAAAATTATCAATGAGATTCTATTTCAGATTTTATGTAGTAGTGGGAAATATAAATCTATCAAAATAAAAATAAAAGAGCGGATATTTGCTGGAAATCCTAAGGCAGAAATAATGAATAAATAAAACTATAGAGACAAATGTTAAGTAGCAACTTCCAAGATTTTGGTAGATGTTGATTGAGTCTTAGCTGGTATCATAGCTTATGAATAGCCAAGTTCAGCACTGTAGTTTAACTACATTGCTCCAGCCTACTCCAAAGATAAAATGGATGGAGGTGTTCTAGACAGAGATTATGATGATGAAACAGCTGTTCTCCACTTTCTCTTCTTCTCAGGTTGTATGCCTTTATCATTTAGCCTATAAAATAAGTGTAAGTCTAGTTTTTATCAGGAACCAGAGTTCCTGTCTTACCATTTTCTATCCAACTTTCCTGTCCTTGTCCTTACAGTTTTTTCTGGACTCCTCTCCTGACCTTCCACTCTGTCCAGCTTCCCTTTCTTGTTTGCTTAATGAAAATTCCACTTATCTTCTCAAAATTAGGTTCCTCAGGGCATTCTCAATCTACTTCACACTGTGGAAGGACACAGTCCTCCTTAAGAGTTATAAAATACACATTGGGATGTTAAAAGCAGTCACTTTCTGGCCCTAAGGACTCTTCATTGTGTTAGATTTAAACTGATCAAATCCCCAGACACAGTCCTCCTTAAGAGTTATAAAATACACACTGGGATGTTAAAAGCAGTCACTTTGGCCCTAAGGACTCTTCATTGTGTTAGATTTAAACTGATCAAATCCCCAGATTTACATTTTAATATATATAGCTTTATCCACTGGCCTGGGGTTATCTTTGAAAAGTCATAATTTCTTCTTCTTCTTTTTTTTTTTTTTTGTGGTACGCGGGCTTCTCGCTGTTGTGGTCTCTCCCGTTGCGGAGCACAGGCTCCGGACGCGCAGGCTCAGCGGCCATGGCTCACGGGCGCAGCCGCTCCGCGGCATGTGGGATCTTCCCGGACCGGGGCACAAACCCGTGTTCCCTGCATCGGCAGGCGGACTCTCAACCACTGTGCCACCAGGGAAGCCCAATTTCTTCTTTTGTTTTTAATGGAACACTTTATGATTTTATATGTCATCCTTGTGTAAGGACCATGCTAATCTTCTCTGTATCATTGCAATTTTAGCATGTGTGTTGCTGAAGCAAGCATTCTTTCCTCCCTCCTTCCTTCCTTCCCTCCCTCCTTCCTTCCTTCCCTCCCTCCTTCCTTCCTTCCCTCCCTCCTTCCTTCCTTCCCTCCCTCCTTCCTTCCTTCCCTCCCTCCTTCCTTCCTTCCCTCCCTCCTTCCTTCCTTCCTTCTCTCCTTCCTTCCTTCTCTCCTTCCTTCCTTCCCTCCCCTCCTTCCCTCCCTTCCTTCCTTCCCTCCCTCCCTCCCTCCCTCCCTCCTTCCCTCCTTCCCTCTCTCTCTCTCTTTCTCTTTCTGAGAAGGTGATCTCTTGTTTTATATATACATATACATGGTCTATTTGAAACAGTTTAAAACTTATTTTTACTTTTGGCAAGTAGACAATTTTTCCTGTTTTATTCTTTTTTCCCTAGAGAAAAACTTGCAATGCAGTCCAACATTTTTTTTTTTTTTTGGCGGTACGCAGGCCTCTCACTGTTGTGGCCTCTCCCGTTGCGGAGCACAGGCTCCGGACGCGCAGGCTCAGCGGCCATGGCTCACGGGCCCAGCCGCTCCGCGGCATGTGGGATTTTCCTGGACTGGGGCACAAACCCGTGTCCCCTGCATCGGCAGGCGGACTCTCAACCACTGGGCCACCAGGGAAGCCTTCAGTCCAACATTTAAAACAGAGAAATTGAAGCTTTTCTTGTTAGGGGGTAATTGGGATAAGACCTCTGCTCTTTCAACTCTGTTGTTTCCATTGCCCCTGAAGTATCTCCGAGGAACCCTAGGCCCAGAGAAACACAAATGAAAACCCTTGAGTTAGTGAAAAGAGTTATTAACTGGAATTTTGAAAACTTGAGTTTTAGCTTTAGTTCTAACATCAAATTTATATGCGTCACTGATAGGGTTAATTGTTTCATCTGTAAAACAGGGGTTTAGCACAGTGGTTCTCAGTTTTGGCTGTGTATTAGAATCACCTGGGGAGCTTTTAAAAATACTGATGCTTAGGCCTCAGCTATACCAATTAAATTAGAATCTCTAGGGCGTGACCCAGGCAGCAGCATTTTTTAGAGCTCCCCAGGTGATTCCAATGTGCAACCGAGTTTCAAAACTACGGAAGAATTTTTGAGCAATTATATTCCACAAATCCATGGTTCTGTGCAGCTTGTTTTGGCAGATGTAGTTAAAATGTGCAGAGTATATTCATTTATAGACAGTATTCAGTGAGGAGCAGGGATGAAGTTAAGTTATAAAGATTGGAATGTAGGAAAAAAAGTTTTTTGATTATCTTAATAGCTCAGTTAATAGCTATTAATATTAATAGCTCAGTGCTGGGCAAAACACTTAACTTTGTTATATCCCTGATGGGAGTGATTTTAACTTCCTGCAAAATGAGGCTCTCAACAGAGAAATCATATTTAAATGCAGTGTTACTATTTTTATATCAATAATGACACCATTTGTTAATATGACCACCAAGAATTATACGAAGCTATTTCATTCACAAAATAAATAGAATAGGCAGATTGACTACTGAAATGTAAAATATGGTTAATATTCCTCAGTTGGTGGTATAGATTGAAGACAGATTGAATCAACATGTTAACAGTGGCAATCTCTGCTGCTGAGATGCTGCATTAAAAGTGCCTCCATCGAAAATGCAAAAGGAGGGAAAAAACCAGGATTACTGCTAGGTGCTTCTTGTCAATTATGAAAAACTATTGTTTCAGCTGAGTTTTCAAAGTAGGAAAAAAATTCATAGTATTGGTGAGCAGTTGACCCTGAAAAATATACAAATTGTATGACAATTTTCAGTCTACAATCTCCAAATGTCAAATGAATTTATTATGATTGGATAAATTACAATGAATACCAAATAGTTTAAAAATGATAGCAGAATTAGAGCAAAAATGATTGATATTAGGTATGTTAGATGTATCACTAAACAGAAATGCCTTTTCATTTTCTTATTACCAAGGCCATTTACACATTTTCTCTCATATTTGGGTAGCTAATAGGTATTCAAGATTCATGTGCTTTAATCTCCCCTTTTAGCAAGGTAGTTCTTTTCTGGAAGTTGGTAACAATTAAATAAAAGAAAAAGTGCAGTTATCACTTGTGGCAGGACAGTGTATTGATAATTTTATTACCTTGTTCTTAGGCTTTTTGCTGGAATAGATTTACCAACAACAGAATAAAGAAAAAGTTATACACTTTCTGGACAGAAAGGTCAGCTTTGTGTTTTCACATGTTCTAGATCTCCTTACCCCAGAGGAAAGTTTATACTAGCTTTCTTTGTGAAAGTGCCCAGGAAGTTGGGCAGTAAGCCCAACATTGACTTGACAGACTAGTAGAAAGTCCATAGAGACAGTTTTGATAACATGGAATTGAGCCCATAGCAGCATTTTCCACCTCTGAATGAACTATGTTAACAAGGACAGTGAATGCTGTAAAATGGCCAAGAGTCACCACTGGTTAAGAACCTCCTCTATTTTTCTTGGCCTTTGTAAGATCTGATATCTTGGTACAATAAATGAGTGAGAAGAATGGAGGGTGTCGGGGGGAGAGAGAGAGAGAGAGAGAGGTGTGCAGGGGAGTGAAATATAGTAGTAAAACACAAAAAATTATTGATGTTGTTCTTTACACCAAACTTGGCCAAGGGACACTGGGAGCTAAATATAGCTTGGCTTGGATAAACTTAAAGGCATAGAACATTTCTTATACTTTATTTGTTATGTGGAAATTCTTAATTTTTACATACCTTTGAAAATATATAATTGGTACAAATAAATCTCAATATCTGGTCCTTAGTTATCTCTTTTTAGAGGACAAATCTCTAGAACACCTCCATGAAGTCTTCTTAGTTTGCCTAGTTCCACAGTGATCCTTTGTAGTCTGAAATTAAATTACTTACTATGCATACCATTTATTTCATGACTCATTTATACACTGCTTAGTGACTTTTAGTTCTTTGGATGTCTGTTATTTCACTCACATTTTATTAACACATGTAGATTTTAAGCTTCTGTGACAGGATTGCTTAAAAAAGGAAGCCGAACAAGTATGAAAATTGCTCTAGACTGAGTTGTGTAAGAGTAGGAACTAACAATACCATGTATCAATGTGTTCTCAGCAAACAGGACAGTACAAGAATATAGGAAGTACTCATTACTTGTTTGTTGAAGGACTGTATGAGTAGATGGATAGACTAACACTGAATAAGGGCACAAATGCATATATCCACTTGATGAGTTGATTCATTGGTATCTTATGAAGGATTAGTCTGTTACCCCAGATATGAATTTCTAATTCAGGGCAATGTGTGCTCTTTACTAATACATTGTGATAACCATTCTGATTAATGCCAGTAATACGGGAAACTTCGATTGGATCTTACATATTATAAGGTCTCTTCTTCGCTTTTCAATCAAGCCTCATAGTTTGTATTTGTTTATTTTTCTCTTTTCTGCAAAAATGAAGATAGCAACCCCCTCACTAATACTCAGTTTTCTCTCACGCTTCAACTCTCAAGCTCTGTCGTTTTTCTCTGAGAGTTTATATTACAAGTTGCCCCAAATCATCCTATCATACCACTTCACTTTATCTCAGGTGGTTCCGAGATAGGAAATCTAGAAGTTCTTTTGCTGGAGAAAATGTTAGAAGCTTTTTGTAAAGTATTTCTATGCCAGCTTAAATTAGTTCTTTAACAGTTATTTCATTGAGATACGGGATCTATGTCCGCTCCCCTTGTATCTGGGTGAGATCGTGACTGCTGAAACCAAGAATATATGGCTGAAGTGACACTTTGAGACTTCTGAGACCAGATCATAAAAGGCTTTGTGTGTTCTGACTTCTTTTTTGATACAATGGGCTGCAATGTGAGAAGTCTGACTATGCTGTGGCCCCCAGGCTGGAAAGCCCATGTGTAGATGTGCTCAGCTAATCATCTCACCTGACCCCGGCTTTCCAGCCATCCTTTCCAAGGTGCCACACATGTATGTAAAGAAACCATCTTGGAAGTGGGTCCCCAGCCTTAGCTTTCCTAGTTCCAGTTATTTGAGTCTCTCCCAGCTGAGGCCCAAAATATCAAAGAGCAGCAACAAATTGTACTCAACATGAATTCATGACCCACAGTTTCTGTGGTCATTCTAAAAATGCTCATTTTACGCCACTAAGTTTTGCAGTGATTTTAATGCAATAATAGTGACTAGAACAATTTCACGATCAGGTTTTGTATACTTAAGGATATATTTTATTTAAAAAATTATAATCAAATGATTTTTGTAAATAATGTAGGTCTGTTATTATTATTATTATTATTATTTTTTAACATCTTTATTGGGGTATAATTGCTTTACAATGGTGTGTTAGTTTCTGCTTTATAACAAAGTGAATCAGTCATACATAAACATATGTTCCCATATGTCTTCCCTCTTGCGTCTCCCTCCCTCCCACCCTCCCTATCCCACCCCTCCAGGCTGTCACAAAGCACCGAGCCAATATCCCCGTGCCATGCGGCTGCTTCCCACTAGCTATCTACCTTACTACGTTTGTTAGTGTGTATATGCCCATGACTCTCTCTCGCCCTGTCACAGCTCACCCTTCCCCCTCCCCATAACCTCAAGTCCGTTCTCTAGGAGGTCTGCGTCTTTATTCCTGCTTTACCCCTAGGTTCTTCATGACATTTTTTTTCTTAAATTCCATATATATGTGTTAGCATACGGTATTTGTCTTTTTCTTTCTGACTTACTTCACTCTGTATGACAGACTCTAGGTCTATCCACCTCATTACAAATAGCTCAATTTCGTTTCTTTTTATGGCTGAGTAGTATTCCATTGTATATATGTGCCACATCTTCTTTATCCATTCATCCGATGACAGGCACTTAGGTTGTTTCCATCTCCGGGCTATTGTAAATAGAGCTGCAATGAACATTTTGGTACATGACTCTTTTTGAATTTTGGTTTTCTCAGGGTATATGCCCAGTAGTGGGATTGCTGGGTCATATGGTAGTTCTATTTGTAGTTTTTTAAGGAACCTCCATACTGTTCTCCATAGTGGCTGAACCAATTCACATTCCCACCAGCAGTGCAAGAGGGTTCCCTTTTCTCCACACCCTCTCCAGCATTTATTGTTTCTAGATTTTTTGATGATGGCCATTCTGACTGGTGTGAGATGATATCTCATTGTAGTTTTGATTTGCATTTCTCTAATGATTAATGATGTTGAGCATTCTTTCATGTGTTTGTTGGCAGTCTGTATATCTTCTTTGGAGAAATGTCTATTTAGGTCTTCTGCCCATTTTTGGATTGGGTTGTTTGTTTTCTTGTTATTGAGCTGCATGAGCTGCTTGTAAATTTTGGAGATTAATCCTTTGTCGGTTGCTTCATTTGCAAATATTTTCTCCCATTCTGAGGGTTGTCTTTTGGTCCTGTTTATGGTTTCCTTTGCTGTGCAAAAGCTTTGAAGTTTCATTAGGTCCCATTTGTTTATTTTTGTTTTTATTTCCATTACTCTAGGAGGTGGGTCAGAAAGGATCTTGCTGTGATTTATGTCATAGAGTGTTCTGCCTATGTTTTCCTCTAAGAGTTTGATAGTTTCTGGCCTTACATTTAGGTCTTTAATCCATTTTGAGCTTATTTTTGTGTATGGTGTTAGGGAGTGATCTAATCTCATACTTTTACATGTACCTGTCCAGTTTTCCCAGCACCACTTATTGAAGAGGCTGTCTTTTCTCCACTGTACATTCCTGCCACCTTTATCAAAGATAAGGTGTCCATATGTGCATGGGTTTATCTCTGGGCTTTCTATCCTGTTCCATTGATCTATCTTTCTGTTTTTGTGCCAGTACCATACCGTCTTGATAACTGTAGCTTTGTAGTATAGTCTGAAGTCAGGGAGCCTGATTCCTCCAGTTCCTTCTTTCGTTCTCAAGATTGCTTTGGCTATTCGGGGTCTTTTGTGTTTCCATACAAATTGTGAAATTATTTGTTCTAGTTCTGTGAAAAATGCCAGTGGTAGTTTGATAGGGATTGCATTGAATCTATAGATTGCTTTGGGTAGTAGAGTCATTTTCACAATGTTGATTCTTCCAATCCAAGAACATGGTATATCTCTCCATCTATTTGTATCATCTTTAATTTCTTTCATCAGTGTCTTATAATTTTCTGCATACAGGTCTTTTGTCTCCTTAGGTAGGTTTATTCCTAGATATTTTATTCTTTTTGTTGCAATGGTAAATGGGAGTGTTTTCTTGATTTCACTTTCAGATTTTTCATCATTAGTATATAGGAATGCCAGAGATTTCTGTGCATTAATTTTGTATCCTGCCACTTTACCAAATTCATTGATTAGCTCTAGTAGTTTTCTGGTAGCATCTTTAGGGTTCTCTATGTATAGGATCATGTCATCTGCAAACAGTGACAGCTTTACTTCTTCTTTTCCGATTTGGATTCCTTTTATTTCCTTTTCTTCTCTGATTGCTGTGGCTAAAACTTCCAAAACAATGTTGAATAATAGTGGTGAGAGTGGGCAACCTTGTCTTGTTCCTGATCTTAGTGGAAATGCTTTCAGTTTTTCACCATTGAGGATGATGTTTGCTGTGGGCTTGTCATATATGGCCTTTATTATGTTGAGGAAAGTTCCCTCTATGCCTACTTTCTGCAGGGTTTTTATCATAAATGGGTGTTGAATTTTGTCAAAAGCTTTCTCTGCATCTATTGAGATGATCATATGGTTTTTCTCCTTCAATTTGTTAATATGGTTTATCTTCTTGATAGATTTGCGTATATTGAAGAATCCTTGCATTCCTGGAATAAACCCCACTTGATCGTGGTGTATGATCCTTTTAATGTGCTGTTGGATTCTGTTTGCTAGTATTTTGTTGAGGATTTTTGCATCTATGTTCATCAGTGATATTGGCCTGTAGTTTTCTTTCTTTGTGACATCCTTGTCTGGTTTTGGTATCAAGGTGATGGTGGCCTCGTAGAAGGAGTTTGGGAGTGGTCCTCCCTCTGCTATATTTTGGAAGAGTTTGAGAAGGATAGGTGTTAGCTCTTCTCTAAATGTTTGATAGAATTCGCCTGTAAAGCCATCTGGTCCTGGGCTTTTCTTTGTTGGAAGGTTTTTAATCACAGTTTCAATTTCAGTGCTTGTGTTTGGTCTGTTCATATTTTCTATTTCTTCCTGATTCAGTCTTGGCAGGTTGTGCATTTCTAAGAATTTGTCCATTTCTTCCAGATTGTCCATTTTATTGGCATAGAGTTGCTTGTAGTAATCTCTCATGATCTCTTTTATCTCTGCAGTGTCAGTTGTTACCTCTCCTTTTTCATTTCTAATTCTATTGATTTGAGTCTTCTCCCTTTTTTTCTTGATGAGTCTGGCTAGTGGTTTATCTATTTTGTTTATCTTCTCAAAGAACCAGCTTTTAGTTTTATTGATCTTTGCTATTGTTTCCTTCATTTCTTTTTCATTTATTTCTGATCTGATTTTTATGATTTCTTTCCTTCTGCTAGCTTTGGGGTTTTTTTGTTCTTCTTTCTCTAATTGCTTGAGGTGCAAGGTTAGGTTGTTTATTCGAGATGTTTCCTGCTTCTTAAGGTGGGCTTGTATTGCTATAAACTTCCCTCTTAGAACTGCTTTTGCTGCATCTCATAGATTTTGGGTCGTCATGTCTCCATTGTCATTTGTTTCTAGGTATTTTTTGATTTCCTCTTTGATTTCTTCAGTGATATCTTCATTATTAAGTAGTGTATTGTTTAGCCTCCATGTGTTTGTATTTTTTACAGATCTTTTCCTGTAATTGATATCTAGTCTCATGGCATTGTGGTCAGAAAAGATACTTGATACAATTTCAATTTTCTTAAATTTACCAAGGCTTGATTTGTGACCTAAGATATGATCTATCCTGGAGAATGTTCCATGAGCACTTGAGAAAAATGTGTATTCTGTTGTTTTTGGATGGAGTGTCCTATAAATATCAATTAAGTCCATCTTGTTTAATGTATCATTTAAAGCTTGTGTTTCCTTATTTATTTTCATTTTGGATGATCTGTCCATGGGTGAAAGTGGGGTGTTTAAGTCCCCTACTATGAATGTGTTACTGTCGATTTCCCCTTTTATGGCTGTTAGTATTTGCCTTATGTATTGAGGTGCTCGTATGTTGGGTGCATAAATATTTACAATTGTTATATCTTCTTCTTGGATCGATCCCTTGATCATTATGTAGTGTCCTTCTTTGTCTCTTTTAATAGTCCTTATTTTAAAGTCTATTTTGTCTGATATGAGAATTGCTACTCAGGTCTGTTATTATTAACTGGCATCCTGTTCCCCACCTCCATGTCTCCTACTTTGTTCCAGGGTTTTTTCCAGAATGTCCAGCAGAAGCACAAAAAATGTTGTTTGAAATAGGCGTGTTTAACATTATGATTATTTAAAGTTGCTTTTAATTGTATCATTTAACTCTCTTGATATTTCAAATAATAATAGAGGAGGTTGTAAGCATGGGGGTGCTGCAGGTCTGGGTAGAGCAGTAAAGTGACAACTTTGGACAGTGAAGTAACACCTTGGTATCTCAGGCTAGTTGGGGAATGGTATATTCCGGTCAACCAAGTCTCCAGTTGACAGAGAAACTTCATGTTGACAGAGAAACTGATATTAGAGAATAGGTGAGAGGGTTGAAATGTAGAACTCTCTGGACTGATTTTTCAAGTCATGTATGCATTTTTAGAAAAGAAGCACTTTAACAACTACAAATCTTTAATAGAGTTGCTAGACCATCGACTGACATGTCAACACACCTTGAAAGAGCCTTCATAGAATGCAAAGGTACGTTCTGTCAGACGTGGTTAGAAAAGCAAAATAAATGTATAGGAAGAAGGAAATATTTCTTCTCAATACCCTAGTATTATAAAATATAATTCTTCAAAAGTACTTGAGAGTCTGGATGAAATGTAAGACATTGAAAAAGCAATTCAGTAAACGAAAGGATTTCTCTCAAGATTTAAATAGGAAGTGATAAAAATGTCAAAGTGAAGCTTCATTTGATAATGGGGAAAAAACCCTCAAAAACTCTAGAGTTACTTCAAGCTGAATCAACTGTGGATTCTATAGGGCGAAAGCGAAAAGAAAGAAAATACTTCACAGGCTTGGGGACATAAAAGATACATTGTTAATACTAACTTAAATTAGCCCAGAACTGCTTTATTTAGATAATTTCTGACACAAAGTGTTCTATGGAAGTTTAGGAAAGTTGTGTCAAAAAAAGTTAGAGATCTTTTTACTTCAAGATTTCTGGGGCTTTAATATACTAATGTGTATTGTGAATCATTCTGATGTGCATCGGTTATACACTTGACTATAGAATTTTGTTTGAGATAACCTCTTTGGGGACTTGGTTTCCAAGGGGGTGAACTTTGGAAAACAGTGATTTAGTCCTTCTGTTCGACAAAGATCTTATTAACCTTATTATGAAATTAGAAGATGTGGTCTGTAGGTTTCTCATGGTTCCCACTCTCTGTACTTATAGCTGTAATTATCACATGTAGTTTAGGTAGAGTTTGTGCCTTTCCCTGGCTTCCTTTGTTCTTCCCTTCCTTCCTTCTTCCATGAAGAAGCAGTTCTCTACTTGTTGGAGTGCTGGCAATGCCCTATTCTTGACCTGTGTGATGAATACATGAGTTTTTAATTTTACTACTGATTATAAACTGTGATAACGATGTGTTCTATGTATTGTTCTGCATATCTATTTCATTAAAAGTAAAATATTAAAAGCAAAGTCATATATTTTATATGCTTTTAGTCGACAGTGGCTTTCAATTTGTTATTGGGAACATTTGTATACATTTTTTATTTCCAATTCTTAGAAATCTATGAAAGTTTCAGGATGTGGAATTTTCTAGTTCTGTTCCTCTTTATTTATGAATGGGCCTCTAATAGACAGTGCTCGTAAGTGATTTATTCTACTTAAAATATATTGTGATGTATTGAATTATAAAAAGAACATAAAGAGTAAAACCTGTTTTTTTATTTTATTTTTTATTTTTCTGGCATAAGTAACCAAGTAAGTTTTTGTAAAATTTCTGAAGCGCAAGGCAACTTAAATGTTTTCAAGTGTTTTGCTTCCAATGTCTGTAGTTTATACATAGAAACATACAATTAAGAACTTCATATAGTTCTTGATGGATGAAACACATCTTTGATAAACTCTTGTTCCTTTACTCCTTTGAATAAATATATTTATTACATATTTATCAACAGACTGTAATTTTGTTTAGGTCCTTTTGTCAACAGAAGAGAAAAAGCATGGATTTTTTGGTCCACAAATTTAATTGCAGAATTATTGCTTTCTATGTATTCATGGGTTCCAAATCCAAACATGAAGAGTTTATCTTCTGCAGAAAAAAACTAATAGTTTAAATGAAGAAATTAAAAAGAAAACCTACTATGATATTATTATATCATATATCATTGATAATATCCAATGCTAAGGCGATATGCCATATTCACTTATATAATTTTATTTCCTATATGAGAGGATATTTTGCACAAATATAACCCTACAGACAAATAAAATATTGAGTTCTGATCATTGTAACTTGAGATTATAGAAAGATTTCCCCAAGATTTTTAAAAAATAATTTTCCTTGGGAAAAAGAAAGTGAATATTATGAAAAAGTTAAAAAATATTTGGTGCAGAATGTAATCTTTTGATCATATATACAACAGTAGATGTTGCTTCTTTGTTGGGAAATAATTAAACTTTGGCTTGAAACAAACAAACAAAACAAACAAACAAACCCAAAAGGCAGGATACAGTGTTTGATGGGATAATCCTGGGAGTAAGTCAGCCAGTTGGGAACAAACTCCCACTTTTGAAAATGCAAACTGGAGGAACATACTCATTCTGATTCTTGATGACAGAAGCAAGAGGATAAAATTTACGTAAAGAATGAAGTCTGATTGTATTGTTGGAACTGCATTTGTGCATGTTGCTTTGACACTCACAGCAACTCTTTGTCTTTCTCTTTTATAAGTAAGTATTGAAATCGGGAGCTGCTAACAGTGCTGCAAGTGTTCCTTCCACTCCACCAAATTTTCTTTCATTGTTCTATTACTTGGGCTCTGCATATGGATTGGCACAGATATTTAACTTTAGAAAAAAGACAAGGAGGGCATTTTAATTAACAACTGCTGATAAATTTATTCTTTAAATTGCCTGATATTTAATTGGCTTCCTAAAATCTGCAAAGCTACCTACCAGGAGGTTAGAGATATAAACAAATGTAAAGATCACATGTCCTGAGGATAGTACGTAGCACATTTTTTATTTTATTTTTCGGTATGTGGGCCCCTCACTGCTGTGGCCCCTCCCGCTGCGGAGCACAGGCTCCGGACGCGCAGGCCCAGCAGCCATGGTTCACGGGCCCAGCCGCTCCGTGGTATGCGGAATCCTCCTGTACCGGGGCACGAACCCGTGTCCACTGCCTCGGCAGGGGGACTCTCAACCACTGCGCCACCAGGGAAGCCCCCGTAGTACATTCTTAATTGTTGATGGCATAAATGTTGAGTAAAAAAAAAGGAAGGAAGGAAGGACAAAGAATTTTTAAAAATCTGGAAACAACGATTACAAACTGAAGTTGAGTGCTGTGAGAGTAAGCCGAACCTACTTTTGTGGAAGGTTAAGAAGAGAGAGTGTTAACGTACAGTTGGGCATTACCCAGGAGGGTTTATGGAGTGGTAGACCAAATGCATGGCTAATTTTGAAGGATTACACTCAGGACATATTTCTTGGTGGAGTTGGCAGTTGAGGTAAGTGAAATAAAAGTTTAAAATTATATTGGATTTTTTATTTTTTTAATTTCTTTTTCCAATTTGAATGGGAACAGTGAATCTTCTTAATTTGGATACCCTTTATTTGGAAACTGGGGTATTTTAACTAAAATCACCCTTCCTTAGCAAGGGTAGGGTTTTTGCCTGTCAATCCTGTCTTCATTATTAATCCAATTTAGTATTATAAGACTTTGGCACTTTACTTGAAATAGTGCCTGGCATTTAGTAGGTACTCAGTGTTCATTACTCAACTAATTCTATATCAAATTGTAGGCACAGACGCTATGAACCAAGAGATCCCCCTTTTCTGGTTCCTGTCTTCACCACCTTTACTGGTTTATCCTAAGACTCAATTCTTGGACTTCTTCCATCCTGTGCCTGAACTGACTGTTCTGGTCGTTCAGTCTCATGGCTTTAAACGCCATCTATTCCCTGATTTACCAAATGTACAGCTCTAGCCCAGAATTCTCCCGTGAACTCTGAGCTCTTACATGTACTACTTATATAGCTTCTGTTGGATATATAATAGTCATTTCAAACATAACATGTCCAAAACTGAATTCCTCAGTCTTCTCCTACCAAAGGTTCCCCATCTCGTCTGATGCCACCCGAATCCCTCCAGTTGCTCAACTTTAAGACCTTGGAGTCATCATTGATTCTTTTCTTTCTTTTATGCCCCACACATGGTTCATTGGCAAATCTGGTGCCTTTATATTCAAAACACATTCAGAATCTGACCATTTCTCTTGAATTCCATTGCTATCACTCTGGCTCAGTCTACTACCATCTCTCACCTGGGTTGTGGTAATACCTTCTCACACAGCCTCCCTGTTTACATACTTCATTCAGTTTGCATGGGAACAATCCATTCTCTACACATGAGCCAGAGTGATCCTATTAAAATTATATCAAGTCATGTCACTCCTTTGCTTAAAACACCCCATTGGCTCCCATCTCAATGTAAAAGCTCTTGCCATTCTCTCATGTCATCTCATTGCTGTGCCTTGAGAACTTTAAGTACCTTCCTGCCTCAGGACCTTTGTACTTGCTGTTGCCTCTCCATGAAAAATTCTTTCCTCAGTTCCTTCAGGCCTGTGCTCAGATGTCTGCTTGTCAGTGAGATTCTCTCTGACCATACTATTTAAAATTAAGAACCTACATATTCATGTCCTTTAATTTTTCTCCATAGCACCTATCAGCATCTTTACTGATCTGTTATGCCTGTGGTCTGCCCTTTATAATGGAAGCACCATGAGGATGTGAGTTTTTGTTTATTTGGCTCACTGTTCTATCATAGTGCCTATAAGTACCTGATAGCTAGTAGATACCCAATACATTTTTGTTGAAAAATGAATGGTATACGTTAACTATGTTAACTTCTCAAATTTGCTATAGTTTCATATTTTTATTTTAATAGTTCTACCTTTAAAAATCGGGTGGATTGGGTCATAGGGATTATTTGGACTACTATGAGCTTCTGGCAGTGGTGTGCTGTGGCTGGCTTACACAGGTTCTCCAGAGCTGATTATACACATCTCTTCACAACTCTGTGTTTGGTGACATCATGTTGGTAGCCAGAGTGGGAATATTTATATCTCAGAAATTGGCAAACACTATAAATCAGGGCTTCTTTTCCTCAGAGTCAGGGATGGAATACTATCTGTAGCATAGTGTCTTGGGAAGACTAATAATTTAACACCCATTATTTTTGTTCATTACCCTTCAATTTTTATTCAACCATTAGAGCAATGTCTCTGAAGTTGGAGAATGTATCTGCATCACCTGGAAGACTTGTTAAAACATAGATTTCTGGGTTCCACCCTAGAGGTTTTGATTTAGTAGGTCTGGGGAAAGGCCTGACAATATGCATGTCTAACAAGATTTTAGGAGCCACTGATACTGTAGCTCTGGAAATCTCACCTTGAGAACAACTGATTGAAAGGAAAAGCCAGGGGCAGGCAGGGAATATAGAGCTTAAGAAATAATGGTGGCAGCGCCCAGTCATCCTAATGTGTTTCTGAGCAAGACAACCATAGTTCCAAACTTATTCACCTCAAAAGTCCTGCAGCTGGGGGGGAAGGGTGTGGGAGGGATAGATTGGGAGTTTGGGATTGACATGTACATACTGTTATATATATATTTTTAAACATCTTTATTGGAGTATAATTGCTTTACAATGGTGTGTTAATTTCTGCTTTATAACAAAGTGAATCAGCACACTGTTATATTTAAAATAGATAGCCAACAAGGACGTACTGTATAGCACAGGGAACTCTGCTCAATATCCTGTAATAACCTAAATGGGAAAATAATTTGAAAAAGAATAAATACTGAATCGCTTTGCTGTACACCCAAAAGTAACACAACATTGTTAGTCAACTATACTCCAAAATAAAATAAAATAACATAAAAAAGTCCAGCAGTTAGCAAGACCTTACTCTTTGGAAGGCAGTTTAGCTTCCTTGATAGTCTTATTTCTCCTTCCTTCTAAGGTGGCTCATTCCTACCAATGGAATATAGTATTCTTCTTGAGAAGAGTTCTGATTATCCATTTTCTCATTATATTTCCAGTAATAATAACGATTCTTATAATATTTTATTGTCCCTGGCTGGCAAATCTCTCATTCTAGCTCTGAGTTTAGTCACATGATAATGAGACAGTATAGTGTCAGCCATGATTAAGATGCTCGTTCTCATCCCCAGCCTAGTGGATATCAGGTATATGGGAAACAAGACTAATTCTAGGCTCTGCTAGTTAGGGAGTAGAGCTGATGATATGTCTACCTTTTCAAAGATTGTGTGATTTTGTGTGTGTGTGTGTGTGTGTGTTAGAACAACAGTGAGAGAGGAAGTTGGAATGAGAAATGAGACATGGGGTTAATGTGACCAAGCCTACAAGTAGAAGGAAGTATCAGAAACTGTAGTTTGGAAGAATTAGGAAAAGTAGGGGCTACTGCAAATGTTATATTTGTCCCTTATTGCAAGGTCACATAATCTAATCACTAATGAAAATGTATTAACATCTTCTAAGCATATGATATACTGATATAACCTACTTTATAATTATATATATTAAAAATATTCATTGAAAGAAGTATCTTAAGGACTTCTACAAGTCTTACTTAATGAATGAAAGGTTGGTTGAACTTGTAAGCCTTTATTTGGAAAAAGATGGTATTTTGAGGCAGAAAATTATGATTCTTTCAAAAATATTCTAATGTGTTGGATTTCCATTAATTTAGATAGAATTTTCCAATTAGTCCAAATTGTGGAAGTTTTTCTCTCTTCACTAATCCTTTGGTCTTCCAAGCTCTATTAGGTGAGATAATAATTAGAAGTTTAGTGGAAAACTAAACTTGCACATAGGAAGAAGTGTAAAGGTTAGGAAGATGTTTGCATCACAGCTTAGAGCATGCCTAGCGTTCATTTGTTAACTCTTGGCTTTCCAGTTTATTATTATGTAAGCAGATTGGTACTCCATTAGTGGTTCTCTACTCTAACCACACATTAGAATCACCCTTTGAGAATAGTGATTTCTCAGTTCCTTCTTAGGTCTTCTAGTTTAATTGGGCTAGGATGGGACTGGGAATTGGAAATCTTTAAAAGCTCCCTAGATGATTTTAATGTGTAGCCAGGTTGAGGACCACTGCATTTGAGAACAGCAAAAATCATGATAGCTTAGAGTAATTGAACAGATACCTTTTGACAAGTTTTCAAGACCAGTGGCCAAATCTGATGATTCTATATTGATTTACTATTCACTTCAGCTCTTTAACATAAATAATGTATTTCAACCCATCGTGATCTTGTGACATGAGTAAGGGAGATGATGCTATACTCATTTTACAGAAGAAAATGCTTAGACTTTATACTAATTTTGTAAATGTCATTAGGTACTTAAGTAATTTTAAGAAGATTTGTGTTGGGTTATATGTTGCCAAACACTGAAATGGAAATTTTCAGTTTCATAGCGTGAAGATGCTACATTTGATTTCATAGTATGAGGATGGTACATCTGCATTTTGAAAAAATGCTTTCCTTTTCATACACAAATTTGACCCTTGGTAAATACAACCTTAGCTTATATTTTCCCCTTTTTTGTAGCCAGTATTAGCTGTAAAGAATTTCAGGCACAGTTTGTTTTTTATCATTCTTGTTTATTTTGACTTACTCATCACATTCAGGTTGTTTACAGTACATTCCTAACTTTGGGGCCATTATTAAGCTTAGAAGTGACATTAACCTTCCCACAAAGAATTGTCGACACAGGGAGGCTGACAGCCTGATCCTTTAATATGAAATCACAAGTTTGAAAGGTGAGGAAATTGACCTTGAAATCTTCCTTTTGCCACCTGCCGGACTCTGAGCAGTCAAAGTCATTCTGACTGAAGGGCAAGCTGGGCCACTTGCTCTTTGCCTTTCACTATGCTTTTTGTGGCAGACCAAACCTCCATTAGAAGACTTGAAAAATGCCATAAGCACAGCTGCAAGAAAGATTTCTTTGTGTTAGCACATAGGCACAGTAGTTTCCAGGCTTGTTTGAATGCCATGGTGAGTGCGTTCATAGGACAGCTCACATCTTCAGAACAAACGTGTGCAGAGTCGGAATTTGAACTCAAAGTTACTGACTCCCAGACTTGTGCTCAGACCAGCAGGTCCTGCTGCTACTTAGATGTTTGCTATTGTAGCAAAGAAAAAGAGAGCATAGCCTATGAATGACACGGTTGGTTTACCAGGTGCAAATACGTGGATCAGGAGCTTGATGCTTCTGGTAATGATAAATGAATGTTAAATGATAAATGAATTAAAGGAGAATCATCTGTGGCCATGGTAATAAGTTCATTGATGAAAGAATGGAAGTGTGGAAAGAATGCAGTAGAATATTTACTGAAGCAGATTTTCTCCAGACTTTCAAATGACAGGATAAGAAATATTTTTCAGAAGCCACAGTTGGGAACTTTAGATCCTGGAGTGGGAACACTACATGGAGAGAAACTAAAACTATTTATCAAGGGAGAATTCTTGTGGGCCATTCTGTGGAAATACCTGTGTTCTGTTCATTCCCACCAGCACGAATGGATACTTGGCAGAAAGGGAAGAGGCTTTCATTTTATCTGTGTCTGATTAATCTCTGTATCCACTGCAAGTATAACCAGGGGTATCCTTAGTTAAAAATGAGTCTCAGTTCAACCAATTCAAGTATAATGTGGGCTCCACCTTTCAATGCATAATCCTCTCCCATTATATCAGTGTTGAAAACCATTTAGGCAATTGTTGCTAACCCTACTCTCATAAAAACATGAAGTTAATAATCAAAAAACTTTATGAGGGCATTTGAAAAAAACAACTGTGTATTAAAGTTTTCTGTAATTAACCCTACAAATTCAATGGATCCAGGTCTCTACCATGCCTTTTTAAAGAAGATATAGTTTTGTGCAGGATCTCTTTCCCAGGTGGAGGATACCTATACAGTATACAAATTTGTTCTTGGGTTAAAGCTTCACTCCACTTGTGAACCAAGTCTCTTCCTTTCCCAATTTCTAGATGAAGAATTTCCCTCAGGCTAATATGTTTTCCACATGTAGGGACATAGGTACTTTCTGTTAATTTTTTTCACTTATAGATGCAACTAGGTTAAATTTAAACAAAAAGTTAATGAAATATTAGGGGAAACAATAAAACTATTATTTACAGCTTACATATAATATGTACTTGCATGTGTATGAATATATGTTGTTAGTTGATGTATATACATACATACTTAATATCTCCTCCATGACTTTAATTCTAGCTCCTTTATGACATTTATTCACCCAGGGACTGACTCTGAGGGAATTTCTATTGGTAATGAGGGTAACAGTTTGAAGGGGAGAAGAGGGAGGAGCAGATGATTACAGAATAAGCGTGCTGCACTATTTAAGAGCAGCCCTGCCACAAAACCAGCATCTACTTAAAGTACATAGACACTTTACTGTTTGAAAGAGAGCAGTTTTCTCCATGGCAGATGAATATACTGTTTGGATAGAGATGTGTGATTTTAACATGATTTGGCATATGTTGGTAAGATGCCACTTAGAATCATGGAATACTATTGCTGGAAACCACAGAGAGCTTATAGTGCAAACCTCCTCCAAATAAGTGAGAGGACAGAGGCCCAGAGCTAATTGCCTTCTCCTGGAGCATTGAGCTAATTAGTAGCCCAGAGAGGACTAGTGACCAGAGAACCCCTAAGCCAGGGCTATTTATGCCTTGCTTACCTTCTCTAAATGTGTAGGCAAATTAAGAAATTGTTGATGTATTGTAAAATGGCACCCCAAAGTAAATCTATTGGTAAATTGCATACAAAATCTGGGGACATCCATAAAAGAAATAATATTCTTCCACTTTCCTTTCATTCCTCCTCCTTCCCTCCTTTCCTAGTTCATCCCAATCCCCAGATGAGGAGCTCGTGCTTGCTTTGACCTTGGTACTATAGATTGTCTTAGACTCAGGCTTAATTACCATTTTGGCTGTATCCCAAGATTCATAACTTTTCTGTTACTCTTTTTTTTTTTTAATGTTGAGCCTTCTTTTAATTTATTTTTATTTTTGGCTGTGTTGGGTCTTCGTTTCTGTGCGAGGGCTTTCTCCAGTTGTGGCAAGCGGGGGCCTCTCACTATCACGGCCTCTTGTTGCGGAGCACAGGCTCCAGACGCGCAGGCTCAGTAGTTGTGGCTCATGCTCATGGGCCTAGTTGCTCCACGGCATGTGGGAGCTTCCCAGACCAGGGCTCGAACCCGTGTCCCCTACATTAGCAGGCAGAGTCTCAACCACTGTGCTACCAGAGAAACCCTCTGTTACTCTTGATTCACAAATACTGAATTTGTTTTTTGTAAGTTATTCTGGAACTCTCTCCTCCTCTCAGGATAGTGTGGAAATGTTCTAAGTATTAATGACAAAGAACCCTTTGTGAATCCCAGGGGAATATATGTATAATATATAATATACCTATATACAAACATATGTAAATATCTCAAAATTTAACATGCATGTAGGTCACCCAAAGACCTTATTAAAATGCAGATCTCAGGGTGAGGCCTGAGATTCTATATTTCTAAATTTTCCCTCAGGTGGTGCTGATGCTGCTAGTCCATTGGCTACACTCTGAGCAACAAGGCAGTCGCTGTAATAGTTAAAATATTTGCATTTTAACAATTTAAAAATTTAAAACAATTTTTTAACAACAAAAAGCATTTTAACAAAAACATCAATATTTTAACCTAAAAAGTGACTCAACATGGGAATTTCAAGCAGGTATATTTTTGACAATCCTTATATTATAACATATAGTCAGGTGGTGTTTGCCTCTGTCTATATCAGGTCTATTCTGGTAAGCCTCTTTGAGCTTGTTATATAAAAGAGTCCAGAAGATCAAACAAATTATCCTTTACTGGTCACAAATTTCAACCATGAGAAGATGACTTCCTCTTCCTCTTGGATTCCTTCCCTGTCTTCCTCCCTCCTTCAGAAATACATGTTAAGAACTTCTCCTGTACAAGATGCTGGTTTTGTTGGATCTGACTTTGAAATAAAACAACAACAGGCACACTTAATGAATGTTCTTTATTTCTTAGTTGATAGGAGCAGTGGGAGGAGGTTCGTTTTCTTTATCTTCTTCTCTCTGGTCCCCATTGCAATCTGTTTCTCTAGCACATATCTTTTACTCTGCTTTTATTTTTTCCCCTCTGTAATTGTCTTTTCAAAACCAGAGTTTGAATTTTTCTTCCTCCCTCAATATTATGGAGTGTGCCTAGCAGTATGACTTAATTTTGCCTCAGCCTCTATTATGGTGCTTTGTATATTAATATGAGCAATAAAGTCTCCATGAATATATACACACTTACTAAGTGTTCATGGTATTTAATTGTCCTGGTTCTTTGAGATAACTCTTCTCCATGCTGGTTTACAGTGACATAAGGACAGTATTTGTGGATTTTTGTTTTTCTCCTTGACTCTGGTGATCAATTATTCTCTGTTCTTTATGTATTTATATACTTTTCAATTAGAACAGCAACATTATTTTTTCAAATAATATTTCTAATACTACCACTTCTACCTGTGAAGTTGCAAATATGCCCTCTTTGGCATGCCTGATGTAGAATAATCTTATATACATGCTCCCATGTATCGCTGTGTTCTGATTCAACTGGGAAAGGAAAGTAGGTGTTTCTGATAGATCATTCTTCCTAAATTTGAGCCTCTCTTGTTTGAATGACCTCGTGGAGAGAATGTAGATAATAAAATTACCAGGCCAGAATGAAGGTCTTTTGTGTGCTTGTAATCCAGGTTACAGTACTCGTTCTTTGTGAATCATTCATTTGCTTACTTAATCCTCATTGAGCACTATTATGTACTGGACATAATTAGCAATGACTTCCCTGCCTTCTTAGAGTCAAATTCTGTTTGTGTGTATATGCATGTGTATGTTTTATAAAGTTAAAAAATAAACAAATTTAGAACATAATTTCTATTAGTGATAAGACTAGTAAAAGTATATAAAGCAGGCTAAGAGGATAAAGAGTGGGAATAACATAGTCCTTAATTTGGTTTTTTACAAAAGGTTTGTATGAGAAGACATTTGAGCAGAGACCTGAGGTGAAGTGCAGAGTGAGACATGTGGGTGTTGGGGAAAAGGGTTTCAGGTTGGGTGAACAGCAGGTGGAAAGGCCCTGAGTTGAGAACAGTCTGGCATGCTGGATGAAGAGTAAGGCTTCCGTGGCTGATGGAGTGAGTGAGGTGAGTGGGGAGATGAGCGTGGACAGATAGCTTGGCCCATTATGGTGGGTGTGGTAGCTGCTCAGTAAATGGAGACTGTGCTGCTCTTATGCTTGAAACTTTCAGTGACTTTTATTGCTTTTAGGAAGAAGATGCAAAAGCTTGAATGAAAGCTTTATCCTCTGTTCTCCTTAGACATGCCATGCTCTCCTAAATTCCCTCTGCTCCAGGACCCTCCCCCTACCTCCATACCGCGCCTTCTTTTGGTCCTTCTCTCTCACTGTTCTTCTCACCACAGTGCCTTTGTATGTGCCAGTCCCACTGCCTAGACGACTCTCCACCTACACCCACAAGCTTTTGCCCCTTTGCATCTCAGCTTCGTTATCAGTTCTTTAGAGAAGATTCCCCTGGCCCTCTGATAATCCCTGTTATTGTGCACTCAGAGTATCATGTACCTGTTCTTCATGACACTTATCAGCATTTCAGCTTTACATTTGGGTGGTTCTTTGTCGTTTTATGCTACCAAATTATAAGCTCCATGAGGCTGGGAACTGGGCTGTTTTTTCCCACCACTTTGCCTCTGACACCTCATGCAGTTATCTGTCACAGAGTAGTGGCTTAGTAAGTACTTGAATAGTTGATTTAAAACAAAAAAATTCTCCCATCTTTTTTTTTCTTTCACCTTTTATTTCTCTTCTTTTTAAAACTCCTATTCCTCCTTTTAACCTTTGTTCTCCTTCTTTATCTCTCATCTTGCCTGGTGAAGACTCACTGCTGAGTTCAAGATTCTGTATGTACGTGAACATTTTCTAAAGACTAAAGAACAATGGTAGAAAAGAGTTGGTGGCATTTAATAGCATGCTGCCATTCTATGTGAAATCAGAGATGCCCCTTCATAAGAGAACATGGCTATTATATCTTCCTTAAAATGAAGACCTACATCAAACACTGCAGTAAGGGTGTTTTTCCATTTCATTTCTTTTGTTCTGCTTGTGGCTTTGTTGAATCCATCTATCATTAACATTTATAATTTAGCACTGTCTTCTGGCACAGTGTGATGTTATCTGTATTGCTGACAGATTTGTCTCAGTCTTGGTCTTAGGTCTCTCAGCTGTCTGGTTTCCCGAATTTTGCTTATCCAAGCATTTCATTTGTCACACTACCTGCCATTGTCACCACGTTTGTCTTTATCCTCAGTCATTTGTTTCCTATGCTCTGTCTTAATCCCATTACAGGGCTTGTTCTTGCTATTTTTATTTGTCACGGTATCTATTTTAGTAACAGATGTAGTTGTCAGAACATCTCCTTACTCCCAATACTGGTGTCACTTGTGCATTTGGTGTTAAGAGTTTGTCTTGTGTGCTATTCTGGGTCTTTGTATGTACACGTGTTAGTCCACTTCATTGTTTTAATGGTACCAGATCTTTTCTTCTCCCAGTGATACATAACTGTGGTTCATTTATTTTTTCTTGCCATTCTGAATATTGTTGAGTTGCTTTGTCTCTAAGGAAGGCATTTTTTGGAAGACCAGATCAGTGGCGCAACAGATGAGAATGCAAATTTTTGAGTGTTTGCTCTGAATATGTGTGCATTCAATCAGAGAGCTGAGCTACAGTGTGTGCTTTTGATCATGTTAGGATAGCGTGTTCATTGATTGAATTTGATTTTCACTATATGGTCTTCACATCCGGTTTGATATCATATTCTACAAGATGTGCTTTTTTTTTTTAAAGTTTGAAGTTACTTTATTTCTATGGTAAACCAAATTTTGAAGGCAAATACACTTTATCTCTCCTACTCTTGGGTGATGAGTTAACAAAGCAAAGCAAAAGAGACTTATTCTAAAGTGAATTGATTACTTGAAGAAAAGCTTACTAAGCAATGTTTAGCCAAAAACATATAAGATGAGGAGAAACATGAGAAGTGCAGATAATAAAAATAAATAGAATTTGTCTTGAGGATGGGTACAAATAGTATTAGCTTCTCTGAAGTAGTCATCTAACATTTACAATTGATTCTCAAATAATTTAAAATAACTAAGGGTATGTGGGGGAACTTCAGCTTACTAAAAGATAGAAGAGAAACACATTGCTCAGCGTTGTGGGTATTCTCTCAGTGAAATTAGCTACAGCTTTTCTAAGGTTTAGGTCTAATCCATAATTTGTGAAAGAAAGAATGTATAAACAGTTCTAACCCTAGAAATCCTGCAAGTGTATAAAATATTTTATGCCCAGTCAACTGACTTGGAACCAAACCATGCTGAAATTCACATTCTTCCTCTGCCCCATGATTTTATGTTTGCTTTTTCGTTGGTATTTGAACTGTTTTATTAGCTTGATTCCTCTAAACTGAGAAAATTAGAATATCAGTCACTTGTAAGAAAAATTCAATTTCATTGTGGAGTTTCTGGAATCAAGGAATTCAAGAGACAGTGGATACTTGAAGGTTATGAAACACGACAGTGTAGTCCCCACTTGTCAGTATCTGCCTCCTATTTCTAATTTTTACAAGATTTAAACTAGCAGGGAAGCTCTCTCACCATTAAATGTAGGAAACTGGGTTTTTTTTGTAGGGGAGAGGGAGATGTTCATGGGAGTCTGGGTTTTCTATGACTAAAAGACACTTAGCATTTATGAATTTGATAGACCTATATAATGCTCTTCAAGTGAAGAGAACAGCCTCCATATTTTTCCTGTGAAGGAATAAAACACCTAATATCAGTTTAGTACAGGAGAATGTTTCATGTATACATTTAAATATCCTTACAAAAATCTGCTTGCCTGTATTTTATGGCCTTTTCTCCACTTTGTACCTCTGTGGTATTTGGTGTTCAGCTCTCTCATAAGAATTTTCATTGCATCCTGATTGCATATCTTCTACCACCCTGGTTATGAGCTCCTTGTGTGTGAAGCTTACTTATCCACTATTTATTATTAATAAGTCAATGCTTTGTGAATGATTGCTTTTCAGTGTATGATTGGTAATAAAGGGTTATTATTTTATAAGTTATGCCAGGTAATTAAGTGTTATGGATACATGCTATAAAGCATTTGCCTGATTAAAGATTTTATAATCTTAGAGTAGGGCAGTGAAAAAAATAACTACATTGAAATATTTGAGGGCAGGCTTCTAATCTTTGTTTTTGTGTGTAAAATACTTGAAAAGGTAACCTAAAACAAAAGAAGGCCTTTGAAGTGTCAAATATATAGTCCAGACTGGGCAGAACACCGTTCTATAAGTATGACTTCTGATGTACTCCTTGTAACAATCCAGTGAAGTAGGGATTTGTAGTAGATACTTCTTAGTGGGCTGCTGACTCGAACTAATCCTTTTTCTAGGAAAATTATATGAACTCTCAGTGATCACATTTCTACCCTTAACCCAAAACTGTAGTTTGTTGATCCAGGATTTGGCTATAATCCAAGCAGGGATAGTCAGATTTTATCTTCCAGGAACTAGAAATGTAAGACAGAGAGAGACTGGGAATTGTTGGAGCTGAGTCATATGACTGGCAATCAACAGAGAAGTTTCCTTCATTTATTCATTCAACAGATATATATTGAATGCTTTAAGTATTCCAGACACCAAGCAGAGGTTGGGGATTAAATGACAGCAAAATCAGACACAATCTCTGCTCTTAAAGATTTATGGATTACTGAGAGAAAGACTGTAATCCAATACTCATAAAATTAATTAAAACTATAAACTGATGTAAATGAAGGAATGGAATGTATTTCTCTGATAGCAAATAACAGTGGATCCTGAAGTAGACAAAGACTGAGAAGGCTTCTACAAAGAAGTAAAAGCCATTTAATCTGCAAAGAATGTTAAACAGGTGAAAATGGTGGATGTGGTTGAGAATGAGACATTTCAGGGAGAGGCAGTAGCATGTTAGAGGCTCTAGGATACAAGAAGGGAGCATGGTACAGTATGCCAGTGTGCCTGGACACAGAGCTGGGAAAGAGTGGAAGGTAAGGATTGAGGGCCTTTCCTGCCTTGTTAAAGATTTTTGTTGTCATTATAAGGACAATGGCATTCAATTGAAGGTTTTTCATCAGGCATCTAACATGATCATATTTATGATTTATGATTTACTCCAGGGAAGAGTTGATGTTAGCTTGCTATGGTAAGGGCGATAGAGTGGGAAGAGAAATGGATGGGTTTGAGAAATATTTAGGAAATAAAGTCAAAAGAATTTGGTGATAGAATTTATGTAGTAGGTAGGAGAGAGGTGTCAAGTATGATTTCTAGATATTTAGCATGGAGAATTAGAGATAGAAAAATTCATTGAGTTAGTTAGAGGGCTTTAAATGATATTTAAAATATTCAACGGTATTTCAGTATTGAACAATGTAGGATTTTTGTATGCCCATTTGAGATGGTTATGATGGTCATGGATTCCTATTTCTAGTACATATAAAGGATTAGTTATGTCAATTTCGATGTTCAGTGTTTGATAGTAAAGAGCTTGAGTAGCAAAAGATGGTGGTTGAGATTTCATAATTTTCTAGATATTTTCCAGAAGAAATTCATGAATAGTGTTCACTTGGAGTGAACCAGAATGCCATCTGATGACTGTTTATATAAATAGCAGACACATGTTCCCTGAGGACAAACTTATAATAGCTAACATTTCCTGAGAAACTATGATGTGCCTGGAATCTGTGCTAAGCAATTATATATGGCATCACATTTATTGACACTCTAAAGCATACTGGAATTTAAATGACAATATAAGATAATAACATTAGCTATAAAGAAATTATATAGTTGAATGGCACATGAATAATTTAAATTAAAAAGTGTTAAGATTTTAATAGGTTGATGAACTGCACCCTTCCTTTCCCCCAAAGATACATGCACACTTATATCACCTATTCATCCAGGAGAAAATTTGGAATCAATTCTGTTGTGGCATTTGTTGTCTTCCCTCCTAAAGAAAAAAGGAGTTATTTGTAGCCCTATAATTACTCCTTTCAATGTAAACCAGACTTTGAAAAAAGTCAGATGTTCTTTTGCACAACTCATTGTTCATTTATTTACTCAACAATTATGGTTATATATTCAGCACCTATTATGGTAGGGTGCTGTTCTACTGAAGATGCAACAGTGGAAAAAATATGCAAGAACTCCTATCCTTATGGCGTTTTCCATGAGGGGAGACAGAAAATGACTACTAGAATATATAATATGCCAGATAGGGTTAAGTGCTGAGGAAAAAAAAAAAAGCAGAGAAACAGAGTAAGTAGTGATGGTGGAGGTGCAAGTGTGTTACTGTTTTAAGTAGATGCCAGACCTCATGGAACAAAAAATTCAAAGGGGTAAAGAAATAGACCATATGGACATTTTGAGGTAGAAAGTGCAAATTCCCAGAGGTAGAAACATGCCTCGTTTATCTAATAAAGCCAAGGAGTCCACTGTGGCTGCAGTAAGATAACTCAGAGAATGAGTTAGGAAGCGTTCCTTCTGCTGCTTTTTTCTGGAAGAGATTGTGGAAAATTGACATCTTTCTTAAATGTTTGGTAGGGCTTCCCTGGTGGCGCAGTGGTTGAGAGTCCGCCTGTCGATGCAGGGGACACGGGTTCGTGCCCCGGTCCGGGAAGATCCCACATGCCGCGGAGCGGCTGGGCCCGTGAGCCAGGGCCGCTGAGGCTGTGCGTCCGGAGCCTGTGCTCCGCAACGGGAGAGGCCACAACAGTGAGAGGCCCGTGTACAGCAAAAAAAAAAAAAAATGTTTGGTAGAATTCACAAGGAAAACCATCTGGGCTTGTTCCTTTCTTTATGGCACATTGCTAATTACTGGTTCAAATTTTAAAACTGATATGGGCTCATTCAGGTTATCTATTTCTCTTTATGTAAGTTTTGGTAGATTGTGTCTCTCAAGGAATTGGTTCATTTTATCTATGTTATCAAAGTTTTGGGCTATAATGTTGTTTATAATGCTTTTTTATTATACTTTAAGTGTTCATGTGATTAGTAGTGATGACCCCTCTTTCATTTCTTATATTGACCATTTGTGTCTTCTTTCTTTTTTTTCTTGGCTAGCCTGGCTAGAGGTTTAGCAATTTGATTGGTATTTTCAAATAACAACCTTTTGGTTTTGTTGATTTTCTCCACTGTTTTCCTGTTTTTAATTTCATTGATTTATGCTCTAATTTTTATTATTTCTTTTCTTCTGCTAGCTTTAGGCTTAAATTACTTTTTCTCCTTTAGTTTTCCAGGATGAAAATTCAGAGTACTGATTTTAGATCATTATTTTTTCCTAATATATGCATTTAATGCTATAAATTTCCCTCTAAGCAATACTTTCACTGTATTCCACAAATTTTCATAGATTATATTTTTACTTTCATTTAGTTCAATTAAAAAAAATGTCTCTGGAGACTTCTTTGACCATGTGTTTTTAGAACTAGGCTATTTAATCCCCAAATATTTTGGATTTTTCACCTGTCTTTCCTAATTCTAGTTAAATTCCATGATGGTCCGTGAACATACTTTGTATGATTTCTATTCTTTTAAATTTGTTAAGGTGTTTTATGGCCCAGAGTGTGGTCTATATTGGTGACCGTTCAACGTGAGAAGAATGTGTATTATTCTTGTTGGATGGACTATTTTATAAATGTAAATTAGATCAAATTGATTGATAGTGCTATTCAGGTCAGCTATGTCCTTACTGGTTTTCTGCCTGCTTGACCTACCAATTATTTGAAAGAGAGGTGTTGAGTTACAGCAGTAATAGTGCATTTGTCTGTTTCTCATTGTAGTTCTGTCAGATTTTGACTCACATATTTTGCTGTTGTAATGTTAGGTGCACATACATTATTGAGGATTATTATGTTTTCTTAGATAAATGGCCCCTTTATCTTATATAATGCCACTCTTTATCCCTGATAATTTTTCTTGTTTTGAAATATGCTTTGTTTAGTTAGTCCAGCTTTCTTTTGTTTCATGTTAGCATGCTACGACTTTCTCTTATCCCATTACTTTTAACCTCTCTGAGTCTTTAATTTAAAGTAGGCTTCTTGTATACAACAAATAGTTGGGTCTTGTCTTTTATTTCTAAGCGTTCTGAGAATTTCTGTCTTTTAATTAGTATATTTAGACCTTTCACATTTAAAATGATTATTGATACAGTTAGATAATATATCTTATATTTGAAACTGTTTTCTATTAATGGCATTTGTTTTTTGTTTCTTTTATTTTTCCTCTTTTTATGCCTTCTCTCATTTTAATTGGGTATTTTACATTATTCCATTTTGTCTGCTCTCTTTATATATCAATTAAACTTTTTAAAAAAAGATTTTTAGTGCTTGCCCTAGAATTTGCAATATACATTTTTATCTAATCTAAGTACATACTCAAATAATATTAAATTGCTTCATGTAGTGCCAGTAACTTATAAGAGAGTATTTCTGATTCCTTCCTCCCATCCCTCATGATATCTCTGTCATTCATTTATTTTTAGTTTGTTCAGCTTTACTTATTACATAGATAAAAGTCATGCCTTCCAAGCTCTTCACACGTTGAAGCTGAAAACTGGAAGTGGATCATCTCTTTTTAGAAAAATTAGCTGCTGAAATAGCTGTCCATGATTTTTTTGAGCTATGGGTCGGAACTATTTCCTTTTGCTTTCAATGCCCTTTTACTAGAGCAAGTAGCATAGTGGAGAACATGTGTCCTGGAAATGCAAAAGGGAAAATAGCAAGCTTTTAAATCTGTCGACCTATCTATCTGTCTATCTATCTATCTACCTATCTACCTATCTACGTATATATCTATTACCTACCTATCTATCTCATTTTAAACAGGACTTGTGGACCACTGTACATGAAAAATTTGGGCTATGAACAAAACAATACAGTTCAAAAGACATAATAATAAGATTTGTATATTTATTGAATATGATTAATTGTTCTACTTTTCCAGTAATTTTAGCTTCAGTTATATTGTTCTATTTCTAAGCACTGTAAGTATATTAAAAACCAATAATTAAAAACCCTAGTAAATATAAGTAACTTAAAAGTTATAGGTAAAAATAACCAAAATAGAGTTGCACTTAGAACTGGCGATCAACCATTTAATATGGGTAAATATTCACATTTCATGTTTTAAAAAATATATGACAGTTCTCTATTTACAATATTGTAGAAATAGAAAATTCTAGAAAACCATAATTCAAAAAGAGTCATGTACCAAAATGTTCATTGCAGTTCTATTTGCAATAGCCAGGACATGGAAGCAACCTAAGTGTCCATCAACAGATGAATGGATAAAAAAGATGTGGCACATATATGCAATGGAATATTACTCAGCCATAATAAAAAGAAACGAAACTGAGTTATTTGTAGTGAGGTGGATGGACCTAGAGTCTGTCATACAGAGTGAATTAAGTCAGAAAGAGAAAAAGAAATACTGTATGCTAACACATATATATGTAATCTAAAAAAAAAAAAAGAAAGAAATGGTTCTGAAGAACCTAGGGGCAGGACAGGAATAAAGATGCAGATGTAGGGAATGGACTTGAGGACATGGGGAGGGGGAAGAGTAAGCTGGGACAAAGTGAGAGAGTGGCATGGACATATATACACTACCAAACGTAAAATAGATAGCTAGTGGGAAGCAGCTGCATAGCACAGGGAGATCAGCACGGTGCTTTGTGACCACCTAGAGGGGTGGGATAGGGAGGGTGGGAGGGAGGGAGATGCAAGAGGGAAGAGCTATGGGGACATATGTATATGTATAACTGATTCACTTTGTTATAAAGCAGAAACTAACACACCATTGTAAAGCAATTTTACTCCAATAAAGATGTTAAAAAGAAAAAAGAAAAAGAAGTTAGGGCTCTAAAAGCCACCTTTTCAAAGCTGCAAGCAGTTTTGATCTTTCAGAATGTAACCCTTCAATTCATCCTGAGTGGAAAGTACCACTACGAATACCTCTGTTTCAGACTAAGAGGTTAAGTGTACTGGTGTGCTATTCATGAGTCTGCTCCCTCAGGATTTCTTTTCTTTTTTTTTTTTTTTGGTGGAGAGAAGTTTGTTGGCTTTCTATGTATTTAGAATGCACTGTGCCATATGCAAACTATGACTTGTCCAAGCAGAGTTTTGGATGTTTTTCATTTGTCCTAATTTAGTGAAAGATGGTGAGTGCAGATGGAGAGAATTGTAAGCTCCACTCACTCATGCTGGATTAAAAACTAAGAAGGGAACTGGGATGTTAATATCCTACACACTGTGTTAGTAAAGAATGGGTAATCCAGAACAGAGTGATGGTGGACTATTGGTTTGGATATAATTATCCACAGACCTAAGCCATAACTAAGTGGGTAGGTAGAAGGTGATAGGTAGCTTGTAATACCTTTATCTTTAATCGTATACTTCGGAGAAGTCAGAGGACTCATGTCCTAGTCTCTAAACTTGGGACTCAATTCACAACTCATGAAAGGGTTTAGAGTTTGCCAGCTGGGATCTCTGTCTTCAGCAGCCTTCTTGGTGCTCATTGATGGCAGTTAGCTGCCCTGAAGAGAAAGGGCAGTTCTGAATGGTGTGGCGGTTGAGGGGTGGATAAGAAAGTCTTCCTGTCTTTGAGCATTTGGAGCATTTGCGGGTAAATGTGTTCAGAACACGCTTAGTGGTGGGAGATTAGATGGTTCCTTTGTGAGAAACACATGGGAGCTTGGCAGGATGACTCCCAGGAAGAGAATCAGAGGACTGTGTAATGCTACATATAATTGTCCTAAATTATTCTTGAGGTGCTTTTATTTTAAACTTACAAACTTTCAATGATGCTTCTTTAAAAATTATGTCTTAGTTTCAGTTGTTCTGTGGAGAATTAAGGACAAGGCTTGTCCTACACCTGGTAGAAAAATGGAAGGAACTAATTTTTAGCAGTTTAGAGTAGTGATTCTCAGCTGGGAGTAATTTTGCTATCCATGGGATGTTTGGCAATGACGAGACATTTTTGGTTGTCCCAGCTTGGGGTGGGGGAGGGAGGGCTACTAATGGTAGTGGCTAGGGGTGTTGCTCAACCTCTTACAATACACTGGACAGCCTTTCACAACAAAGGATTATCTGGTCTAAAATGTCAGTAGTGCTGAGACTGAGAAACACTGAATTTTGAGGGGATTCCTGTGTGGGCATGGGAAAGCTTGAAGTCTTTTGTGATTTGTATGTGTAAAAGAGTATATTTTACATTTAGTCTGCATGTTGCAGTTACACAATAGAGCCTCTGAACGTGCATACTTGTGTGTGCACACACACACATACCGGAAATAAACTCTCCTGTAATTATCTTCTCTATCATAAACATGGCAAAGACCTTTGTAAATTATGTCATGTCTAACAGTCCATCATCACTACATGAAGAGATGAGCAGAGCTCAAGTTTGTGGTCACAAAGAAAAGGACTGGTTTTTCTTAGAATCTTGTCTGAAGTTAATGCTTTGCTTTGAAGCTTTCTTTTTAAAAATTATTGATCAAGTTTTGGCTTTATATTTGCATTGTACCTGGATACTTTGTGTTATTATTATACATATTGATTTTTAGTGATTGACTGCAGAATACAATGAAGCCATCTCTGGACCTTCTGTAAATTGGTGATAGATATTCCTGGAACAGTTCCAGAAATCAAGATAAAACATTCCTTAGAATAGGACCTTCTAATGAAACCCATCCCATTCTTTTGCTGATTGGCAGCACAAGTAAAGTTTTACTTGCCGTAGGTGGTGACTGGAATGGTAGATGTCAGTCTGGTGCTAATAGTCCTTTGATCAATTTGACCTATCAGTAAATCAGTTCACTTTATAGTCTAATGTTAAGAATATTAGAATAGAAATGCAACCTTATGTTCTGCCTTAATTTCTGTGGTTATAGTAATGTTAATATTAGAGAAGGCATTTTATAATTATTTCAAAATCAAAAAGAAACACAAGAAATTCTAGAACTAATACAGTCTTTTTTTTAGCCTCTCTGGACTGAGCTAGCCTTTTCAGAAAGAGTAGCCCCAAATGCTATGAGAGTTAAGGTAGTTTGGGAGGCCATACTGTGACTCTCCTGGTGGTAAAGAAGCTGTTGTCATGTGACAGGTCTCCCATGGATAACCATTACCTCCTGTCAGTGAGAAATGTGAAGATTAAAAACAGTGTCACCAAACACCGACACCATCCTGTATTTTTTATTTAAGAGCTGCTGAAAGATTTCCCACTGGCTGATCAAATATGTGAACAGCTGGCTCCTGACCATAATCTGTCACTTGCAGCACATTTCAGACTGCCCATTTAAGAGCCACATAACATCCCTGGGATCTTCAAGCTAGTCAAAGGGGCAAGAGAGCTTATAAGGAGACACAAAGCTAGCCAAAGCCATGGGTTGCCCAAAGACCATTAAATGGTTTGTTAGTATCAAGTATGACAAGTGAAGGCAGAGGCTACCAGCATGGATTCTAGCATGGATTATAAATCCTGGGATTGGGATTGAGTCTTTGGGAATTTAAATTCTTTTGGAGGATTCAAAGAGCATTAAATGATAGCTTGTTTTCACCTGAATAGCACAAACAGTGATCTGGAATTTTAAAAAAGAGTATCCTAGATATGCTTGCTTATTTATCTGTCTAAGGACCTATCATCTCTTTAAGAGGTTTATAAATAAAAAAGGGAATTGTTGTTTCATTCTTTTCTTATGACCCCAAATTTAATCCTATTCTCATCTATCAATCAGAGATTGAAGTGCCAGTTTGGCTGATATCCCAGTAATAGAAAGTCTCATTTGAATTGATTGATCAGCTGGATAACTTAGATAAAATGCAGTCTGCTTTAGTCATCTTTCTGTTTAGTAATGAGCTCTCTGGAATTTCTACTCCTTTGGTACATGTTGTATTCTAATAAAAAGCAATCGGCTACAGAATTTGCTCGGTTCTGTGCTCTTGATTCCTTGATAACACCTAAGCTTTCTTGCGTATTATTGCGATGTTAAAATGCTCTCTTTTGAATCAAGTATAGATATAAGCCATTTTAAAATAAATTTCCAAAATGTTGGGAGTCCATTCTCATCCAAAATAGGAGTGACCCTCTTTGGCTGCTTTCTCAAAGACAACCTGGAAAATTGCCATCTTCCTCCGTCCAGAAGGAGACTGGAAAGGTAGGTAAGAGCTCATTTGTGAAAGGCCTCATTTTGCCAAGATAGAATGCTTGGATCCTGTCCTATGTGAAAGTGAGCCAAGTGAAGTTTTTAAGAAGGGACTGATACGATGCACTTCTGGTGGAGTAAAAATTTATAACGGTAAAGCCAGCTGTTTGAAGTAGCCAGCTAAGGTTTCCTCAGTGATTGAAAATACACTGTGTCTGAATTCCCATTCTCAAATTTGTCAGTAAAATATATTAGCACTTTAAACATATGATACCCTTTCTTCCATCAATAAAAGAAATTTGAATGTAGAGCAAGAAGAATACTTGGGAACACAAATTTTATTGAAGACCTATATTAATTAGATAGGTCTTCTAATATTAAATAGTACCTTTTCTATCTTCCACTTTATTCCATACCCATTTAAGTCAATCTCACTGAAGGGAAAGACCATCTGCTTTTCAGAAGAACATGAAGGGGTACAGAAAGGATGAATGAGAAATAAAAGTGTGATATGATAAACTCAAAGGAAGAAGTGAAGACCCTTAAAGACCCATATTACATGTATGGTTATGTTTAGGATTAAAACTTATCTTACATTTAAAACACCTGAACATTTGAAATATTAATATCGTTGTCTTTCCAACAAGGTTATATGATTTTTAAGGCAAGGTTCTTATGTATATTTTTATTCTTCATAGAGCAAAAGCATCATGCATCATGCACAGAAGATTTTCAGTAATTACTTGGTGATTGACAAATTCTTTATTTGCAAAATTTTTTGAGCACTAACTCTGAACTAGGTACTATGGGGGATTGAAAAAGGCATAAGGTAGAGTAACTGTTTCCTATGTGTTACACTGAACTCAAACCAAATAGAACTGAGAGACACATATGCACTTTAAAGTCATGTAGCATAATAGTAACATCTGTCTCTCTTTTTCTGTCTCTCTAAAGAAAATACGAGGCATATTCACAACAGCACAAATTTTTAGGAGAGATTGTTGTGAGTCTAGTGAAATTGTATTTGTGTCTTATGCAGTGCATTCAAAATTTCATTAAAAAAATACATCAGTGTGCCCAGTTAATATCTGAGGAAAACACTTGCAACAACGTATGCACAAAATTTGAATTAGTATAAGAACTGGAATCCCTTAAAAATAAACAGAACTTATTTTCATGTTGGTAGGTCATCATTACACCTTCCTCCTGTATCAAGTCAACACAAGACACTGAAATATACCCAAGGAACAGTCAAGAAGAAGCTTCTAGGTGATTGGATGTAGTTTTCCTATAGCAGAAGTTTCTCCATTTACCATCCATCAAGGAAAAACCAGAATTCTTTGGGCTTCCCTGGTGGCGCAGTGGTTGAGACTCCGCCTGCTGTTGTAGGGGACGCGGGTTCGTGCCCCGGTCCGAGAATATCCCACATGCCGCGGTGCGGCTAGGCCCGTGAGCCATGGCTGCTGAGCCTGCGCATCCGGAGCCTGTGCTCCGCAACGGGAGAGGCCACAACAGTGAGAGGCCTGCGTACCGCAAAAAAAAAAGAAAAAATTCTTTGGGTGGTTGTTCTCTGTTGTTGACGCAGAGCTAGGATGCACTTTGTTAAGTAAATCTTGGGAGAATTTCAGATCCTTTTTCAAACCATGCTGGAAGTTTTGCTCCCTTTTCTGACCATATTGGGTTGTGTAATGACAACTTTTACATGAATCATTATAATACAGAGACATGTCCTACAAATTTAATAATGGCCACCATGAACAGCAGTATGCAATAAGGTTTCCTCAGCAGGGACATATTCTTTCTGGAAGGGAAATTTAATTATCTAGCTTGACTACTGTGTAATTCAAACGTTAGCTATTGCAGCTCTTTTATATTACACAGTGGTGTTAGTGGCAGACCGAAGACTGATGGTTACCTCCCCCTAGGCAAACTCAGAGAACCAAACTGCCCAGTGCTTTGCTTCTACTCAATTTTTGAATTAACATCCAGCTCTTTAGGCATTCCTCCCTCATAAACCATGTATGATAGAAGAAAACAGTGGGGATTTTAATTATGTGGTGATCGTATGCCACCTTCTTTTTTCTTGCATTTCATCTTCTACCTTTTGGTAGAGGCACGTGGTCAGAAAGGGAAATTACCGTGGAGTCACACAACTTAGTATAGAGGGAAAGACGGGCTCACCACAAAACCTTCCTACCCCTTAAGCAATTTAAAAAGTACTTTGAGTTTCTGAAAACAGAATGAGACAAAACACAACTATATAAATCCAAGGTTGTTGCTATTACTGTGCTGGAACTCTGAAGGGTATAATTAGCCTGTTGAAGGAATGGTATTGGGCGGGGAGGGGGAGGCGCTGACCGACCTCAGCTCAGGTTCCCTGTCCCCCTCCTGCTGAGAATCTGCCTTCGCTTCCTGCCTTCAGGTGTGTGAGAGGAGCATGCTTCTTTCCAATAAATACCAATACATCAAAAAAAAAAAAAAAAAAAAGGTATTCCATGGGAGATGATGGGGTAGAAAGGGGGAAGGTTGGGGAAAAAAGTGCTACTGAGATCATAGGGAGTGCCCCTTGGATTTGTCTTTGTCATGTCCTACTTTACCTGACTTTCCTCAATTGCTGAGTGCAAGAACGGATGGAGAATTTAGGATGAGCTTCCCCAAGATATTAGAAATTAGTTAGCTTAGCTTTCTGGGATCCTTAGTTATTATAGCAAAAAAATGTGTGCAAATCTATTATTTTCTACATATGTAGTATTGAATATAGTAGAAAAGGTAATAAATCCAATGCTGTAGGATTTGGATTCTGGAAGTACTACTTGGCTTCTGCTCTTTCCTAGCAGCATGACGTTAGTTTTGATACATATAAAAAGGGGAGAGAAAAGGGTAGGTCCTGCTTAGCTCTCTAGCCCCTTACAGTGATGTTGTGTTGATTATATGAAATATTAAATTTGAAAATAATTTATAATATATAAAGATCTAAGAAACATGTGATATTATTGTTATTAATTAAGGAGAGAACGGTGCCTAGTGTAAAATTAGTCTCTTGACTTTCTATCCCTTTAGAGTGAATATATATTCTGTGATTTCCTGCTGAGAGGAGGAGATAGTGCTACTTTATTTACCCTGGCATTTCCTTGTGCACAAACGTCACCCCTCTCCATCCAAAAAAATATGCTTGCTGGCATTTCTTGTAAATTGCTTCTTTCTCTAGCTGCTGAAGTGAGGAGACCAAAGGACGTGTGTAAGTAAGTCTAGACTATTTTTGATATTATAAGTGATATACAATCATTGCACTTTTCTGTGTAAAGTAGATGGCAAGGCAAAGAGTTGTTTAACACAGTTGGCCCTAAGTTCTGAGAAGCTGTTCCCTGAGCCTGATGATTGAGACAATCTTCATGGTCAGTCTACAAACCTAATCAGATCATGCCCTTTCCTGCCTCGAACTTTTCATTGAAAGTCATCACCTTTAGAGAATAAAATCCAGTACTATTTGCATTGCACACAGCTCACACTTGGAGTCCTTACCTACTAGACTCATCATCTGCTTCTTATACCTTAGGCTTCATTAATTTTTTAATGAAATATCACAATTCTATTTATGCCTTTGCATATGCTATTTCCTTTGCCAAATGTACTCTTGCTGCTTTGCCCTCACGGAGAACATCTACTTACTCTTCAAGAGCAAGTTGAGTCACCTATTCCATGAAGTGTTCCCTGCTTCTCCCGTGCAGAGACGTTCCCTGCCTCCTCTCCGCCATGATGTACTTTGTGCGTGCTTCTGTTATGGCACTACCATTTTGATCTGGTTGAAGAAGAATTTCCTAAGTCTGAAAATGAAACTAAGAACAGGTCTTTTCCTCCAACTGAGGAGACAAAGAACAGAGACTCACACCGTAAGAGCTAAACAGAGAGCAAGCAACTCCCACCTCTCATCTCAGAGGGGAGGAGGGTTTAGCTTGCCACCATTCCAGGCAGGTACATGTTGATATTAGACAGAATGTTGTCGAGGCAAGGTGGGGACAGCCCTTCTGTTAGCACATTCCTGCAGATTCAACAGCAATAGCAAGAAATGTGTCATGCTGTGTTCAGTTGCTCCAGGGAGAGGGCCAGGTGCTTTTTCCATTCTGAAGCTGAGTATAATTGTTGCTCGTATAGAGAGCAGAGAGGGATTTCAGAGATGGCCTACAGATGCATGTAGGTAAGTCAGGGGTCCTCTTAACATTATATCCGTCAAAAACATCATTCTCTTTTGAATCAGACATAGCATTTGGGCCTAAATTCAAATTATTTCATTCTAATTAAGTAATATTTATTTTAGTAATGTAGAACCTCAAATAGACTTCAATTATTGTGGATTAGGAGACCATCTCCTAACTAAAGGAAAAAGTCACTTGAAGTAGCATTTTCTAGGAGGTCCTGGACTTTGCAGGGGAAGTTTGCCCCTTGCAGAGGAACTGTAGGTATCTTTAACTCCAGTTGGACTGTGTGTATCTTTTAGTTCCTGAACTGCATTCTTATAATGCTACCCCTGATGATAATGCTAATTTTCTGGAAAAGGATGTTTCATTTCACTCAAGAGTTGGGTTTCTTTCATATCCCAGAGGACTATGGAATACTTTTGGGAAATTACTTCAATACATCTAAAGCCTCACACTGCACCGTTGTGAAGGCCAGGTTGCTTTTATACTTCATCTTGGCAACAAAGAGTTTTACTGAGAATGAATATATAGTTACACGCCTCCTGAGTTTCTATGGTAAAAGTGAAGAACTAAGTGTATCCAATTGTTTAAAATGATGGGTTTCTACATTAAGCAATGACAAGCCCCAAATGGTTTTATTTTCATGTGAATTATTCAGGTTAAATCTCCCAATCTCACCTTCTCAAGAAGGTACAATGGAGAAAGCCCTCCATCATTTAACCTTGAGAGCTGAGAGCAACTTGAGACGTCTCCCTTCTACAACCGGTTAACTCTCTGGTTGCAAGCACTATAGCTATTTGCTACTGCTTCTCAAGCTGTCTATGGATGTGCCCAAAGGATTTCTCTAAGTCACGTAAAACCCTGGTTAAATGACCCTTACCTCAGTAGTACACACTTAAGGCCACACATGGTGGCAAGACAATGAGATCATTTCTATAATTCTGTTTTTGGAAAGTCAGAAAAATGATTCTTCTATCCCGAAGCAGAAATTAAGTTGGTTCAATTCTGCTTTGTGGATTTTCTTAGTTTTGTGTTTTCATTGGTGTTTCTCATGACTATCTTGGGCTCTTTTCTATCTGCAAGCATACTTTTGGAGTAAGCTCATCCATTTTCATGATTTTAAGTACCACCCAAATGAAGATGACCCCCAAGTAATGTCGGCAGCCCAGATGGCTCATTAGGGTCAGACTCAACATCTATTTTCTTTTCTTTTCTTTTTTGTGGTATGGTACGCGGGCCTCTCACTGTTGTGGCCTCTCCCGTTGCGGAGCACAGGCTCCGGACGCGCAGGCTCAGCGGCCATGGCTCACGGGCCCAGCCGCTCCGCGGCACGTGGGATCCTCCCAGACCGTGGCACGAACCTGCGTCCCCTGCATTGGCAGGCGGACCCTCAACCACTGCGCCACCAGGGAAGCCCAACATCTATTTTCTTGACATCTCCATTTGGATATCTCACAGGAACCCAAATCTCAGTGTGTCCAATAATGGACTTTCCATCTTTACCTGATCCTCTTCCAGTGAACTCTTTCTGCTGGGTTTTTTCTGTCAGTGAATGGGGGCAGCAGCCAGCTATTGGCCTAGCAAGTGGTGAAGGAGAGTCATCCTTCTTCCACATGCTCTACATCATTATCAATCCTTGTCCAGCCTACCTCTTACTTCTCTTAACCAGTCATTATTTTTTTCATCCATTTGCTTGACTTTGTTCAGGTCACTGCTGTACAGAAGGTTTTCAGTGAATAAATGAGTCCAAACATATTTCCATTGGTAGAGGCTTCAAGCTAATTGGTGATTTGTAGGTACTGGGTTTCTTTTTTTGATTTTTCCTCAAGCCCTGATACTGTTTCCAGGACCTGGTTTATGTGCCTTTCTATTTTGGTATTTCTCAGTACATGATTGGGGGGTTTCTTAGGAAAAATAAACTGCCCTTCTAATTGAATTCTACAGTTTTTTGCAGGGCCTTTAAGAAAGTCAATCATGAGATCGATGCCATGACTTCTAAATCTGGATTATTATTATTATTTTTAGCATCTTTAATGGAGTCTAATTGCCTTACAATAGTGTGTTAGTTTCTGCTATATAGCGAAGTGAATCAGCTATACATATACATATATCCCCAATCTCTTCCCTCTTGCATCTCCCTCCCACCCTCCCTATCCCACCCCTCTAGGTGGTCACAAAGCACCGAGCTGATCTCCCTGTGCTATGTGGCTGCTTCCCACTAGCTATCTGTTTTACATTTGGTAGTGTATATATGTCCATGCCACTCTCTCACTTCATCCCAGCTTACCCTTCCCCCTCCCCGTGTCCTCAAGTCCATTCTCTATGTCTGCATCTTTATTCCTGTCCTGCCTCTAGGTTTTTCAAAACCATTTTTTTCTTTTTAGATTTATGATTTATTTTTTGGTTTGTGATTTATGTCATAGAGCATTCTGCCTATGTTTTCCTCTAAGAGTTTTATAGTGTCTGGTCTTACATTTAGATCTTTAATCCATTTTGAGTTTATTTTTGTGTATTTTTGTGTTAGGGAGTGTTCTAATTTCATTCTTTTACATGTAGCTGTCCAGTTTTCACAGCACCACTTATTGAAGAGACTGACTTTTCTCCATTGTATGTTCTTGCCTCCTTTATCAAAAATAAGGTGACCAGATGTGCATGGGTTTATCTCTGGGCTTTCTGTCTGTTCCATTGATCTATATTTCTGTTTTTGTGCTAGTACCATCCTGCCTTAATTACTGTAGCTTTGTAGTATAGTCTGAAATCTGGGAGCCTGATTCCTCCAGCTCCGTTTTTCTTTCTCAAGATTGCTTTGGCTATTTGAGGTCTTTTGCATTTCCACACAAATTGTGAAATTTTTTGTTCTACTGTGAAAAATGCCAGGTAGTTTGATAGGGATTGCATTGAATCTGCAGATTGCTTTGGGTAGTAGAGTCATTTTCACAATGTTGATTCTTCCAATGGAAGAACATGATATATCTCTCCATATATTTGTATCATCTTTTCTGTTTTTGCGGTACGTGGGCCTCTCACTGTTGTGGCCTCTTCCATTGCAGAGCACAGGCTCCGGACGTGCAGTCTCAGCGGCCATGGCTCACGGGCCCAGCCGCTCCGCGGCATGTGGGATCCTCCCAGACTGGGGCACGAACCCGCCTCCCCTGCATCGGCAGGCAGACTCTCAACCACTACGCCACCAGCGAAGCCCTGTATCATCTTTAATTTCTTTCATCAGTGGCTTATAGTTTTCTGTATACAGGTCATTTGTCTCCTTAGGTAGGTTTATTCCTAGGTATTTTATTCTTTTTGTTGCAATGCTAAATGGGAGTGTTTCCTTAATTTCTCTTTCAGAGTTTTCATCAATAGTGTATAGGGATGCCAGAGATTTCTGTGCATTAATTTTGTATCCTGCTACTTTACCAAATTCATTGATCAGCTCTAGTAGTTTTCTGGTAGCATCTTTAGGATTCTCTATGTATAGTATCATGTCATCTGCAAACAGTGACAGCTTTACTTCTTCTTTTCTGATTTGGATTCCTTTTATTTCTTTTTCTTCTCTGATGCTGTGGCTAAAACTTCCCAAACCATGCTGAATAATAGTGATGAGAGTGGGCAACCTTGTCTTCTTCCTGATCTTAGTGGAAATGGTTTCCGTTTTTCACCATTGAGGATGATGTTGGCTGTGTGTTTGTCATATATGGCCTTTATTATGTTGAGGAAAGTTTCCTCTCTGCCCACTTTCTGGAGAGTTTTTATAATAAATCAGTGTTGAATTTTGTCAAAAGCTTTCTCTGCATCTGTTGAGATGATCATATGGTTCCTCTCCTTCAATTTGTTAATATGGTGTATCACATCGATTGATTTGCGTATGTTGAAGAATCCTTGCATTCCTGGGATAAACTCCACTTGATCATGGTGTATGATCCTTTTAATGTGCTGTTGGATTCTGTTTGCTAGTATTTTTGCGTCTATGTTCATCAGTGATATTGGCCTGTAGTTTTCTTTCTTTGTGACATCCTTGTCTGGTTTTGGTATCAAGGTGATGGTGGCCTCAGTAGAATGAGTTTGGGAGTGTTCCTCCCTCTGCTATATTTTGGAAGAGTTTGAGAAGGATAGGTGTTAGCTCTTCTCTAAATGTTTGATAGAATTCGCTTGTGAAGCCATCTGGTCCTGGGCTTTTGTTTGTTGGAAGATTTTTAGTCACAGTCTCAATTTCAGTGCTTGTGATTGATACGTTTATATTTTCTATTTCTTCCTGGTTCAGTCTTGGGAGGTTGTGCTTTTCTAAGAATTTGTCCATTTCTTCCAGGTTGTCCATTTTATTGGCATAGAGTTGCTTGTAGTAATCTCTCATGATCCTTTGTATTTCTGCACTGTCCGTTGTTACTTCTCCTTTTTCATTTCTAATTCTATTGATTTGAGTCTTCTCTCTTTTTTTCTTGATGAGTCTGGCTAATGGTTTTTCAATTTTGTTTATCTTCTCAAAGAACGAGCTTTAGTTTTATTGATCTTTGCTCTTGTTTCCTTCTTTTCTTTTTCATTTATTTCTCATCTTATCTTTATGATTTCTTTCCTTCTGCTAACTTTGGGGTTTTTTTGTTCTTCTTTCTCTAATTGCTTTAGGTGTAAGGTTATGTTGTTTATTTGAGATGTTTCTTGTTTCTTGAGGTAGGAATGTATTCCTGTATATTGCTACCTCTGGGCTTTGCTATAAACTTCCCTCTTAGAACTGCTTTTGTTGCATCCCATAAGTTTAGGGTTGTTGGGTTTTCATTGTCATTTGTTTCTGGTATTTTTTGATTTCCTCTTTGATTTCTTTAGTGGTCTCTTGGTTATTTAGTAGTGTATTGTTCAGCCTCCACGTGTTTGTATTTCTTACAGATTTTTTCCTGTAATTGATATCTAGTCTCATAGGATTGTGATCAGAAGAGGTACTTGATACGATTTCAATTTTCTTAAATTTACCAAGGCTTGATTTGTGACCCAAGATATGATCTATCCTGGAGAGTGTTCCATGAGCACTTGAGAAGAAAGTGTTTTCTGTTGTGTTTGGATGGAATGTCCTATAAATATCAATGAAGTCCATCTTGTTTCATGTATCATTTAAAGCTTGTGTTTCCTTATTTATTTTCATTTTGGATGATCTGTCCATTGGTGAAACTGAGGTATTAAAGTCCCCTGCTATGATTGTGTTACTGTCAATTTCCCCTTTTATGGCTGTTAGAATTTGCCTTATGTATTGAGGTGCTCCTATGTTGGGTACATAAGTATTTACAATTGTTATATCTTCTTTTTGGATTGATCCCCTGATCATCACGTAGTGTCCTTTTTTGTCTCCTGTAATAACCTTTATTTTAAAGTCTCTTTTGTCTGATATGAGAATTGCTACTCCAGATTTCTTTTGAATTCCATTTGCGTGGAATATCTTTTTCCATCCCCTCCCTTTCAGTCTGTATGTGTCCCTAGGTCTGAAGTGAGTCTCTTGTAGACAGCATATATATGGGTCTTGTTTTTGTATCCATTCAGACCATCTGTGTCTTTTGGTTGGAGCATTTAATCCATTTACATTTAAGGTAGTTATTGATATGTATGTTCCTGTTAATATTTTCTTAATTGTTTTGGGTTTGTTATTGTAGGTCTTTTCCTTCTCTTGTGTTTCCTGCCTAGAGAAGTTCCTTTAGGATTTGTTGTAGAGCTGGTTTGGTTGTGCTGAATTCTCTTAGATTTTGTTTGTCTGTAAAGGTTTTAATTTCTCTGTTGAATCTGAATGAGATCCTTGCTGGGTAGAGTAATCTTGGTTGCAGGTTTTCCCCTTTCATCACTTTAAATATGTCCTGCCACTCCCTTCTGGCTTACAGAGTTTCTGCTGAAAGATCAGCTGTTAACCTTATGGGGATTCCCTTGTATGTTATTTGTTGTTTTTCCCTTACTGCTTTTAATATTTTCTCTTTGTATTTAATTTTTGATAGTTTGATTAAAATGTGTCTTATCGTGTTTCTCCATGGATTTATCCTGTATGGGACTCTCTGCACTTCCTGAACTTGATTGACTATTTCCTTTCCCACATTAGGGAAGTTTTCAATATAATCTCTTTAAATAATTTCTTAGTCCCTTTCTTTTTCTCTTCTTCTTCTGGACCCCCTGTAATTCGAATGTTGGTGCATTTAATGTTGTCCCAGAGGTCTCTGAGACTGTTGTCAATTCTTTTCATTCTTTTTTCTTTATTCTGCTCTGTGGTAGTTATTTCCACTATTTTATCTTCCAGGTCACTTATCCTTTCTCCTGCCTCAGTTATTCTGCTATTGATTCCTTCTAGAGAATTTTTAATTTGATTTATTGTGTTGTTCATCATTGTTTTTTGCTCTTTAGTTCTATTAGGTCCTTGTTTAATGTTTCTTGTATTTTCTCCATTCTATTTCCAAGATTTTGGATCATCTTTACTGTCATTACTCTGAATTCTTTTTCAGCTAGACTGCCTATTTCCTCTTCATTTGTTTGGTCTGGTGGGTCTTTACCTTGCTCCTTCATCTGTTGCATGTTTCTCTGTCTTCTCATTTTGCTTATCTTACTGTGTTTGGGGTCTCCTTTTCACAGGCTGCAGGTTTGTAGTTCCCATTGTTTTTGGTGTCTGCCCGCAGTGGCTAAGGTTGGTTCAGTGGGTTGTGTAAGCTTGCTAGTGGAGGGGACTGGTGCCTATGTTCTGGTGGATGAGGCTGGATCTTGTCATTTTGGTTGGCAGGACCGCATCCAGATGTGTGTTTTGGGGTGTCTGTGACCTTATTATGATTTTAGACAGCCTCTCTGCTAATGGGTGGTGTTGTGTTCCTGTCTTGCTAGTTGTTTGGCCTAGGGTGTCCAGCACTGTAGCTTGCTGGTAGTTGAGTGGAGCTGGGTCTTAGTATTGAGATGGAGATCTCTGGGAGAACTTTCACTGTTTGATATTACGTGGAGCTGGGTGGTCTCTGGTGGACCAATGTCCTGAACTCGGCTCTCCCTCCTCAGAGGCACAGGCCTGATATGTGGCAGGAGCACCAAGACCCTGTCAGCCACATGGCTCAGAAGAAAAGGGAGAAAAAAAGAAAGAAAGAAAGAACAATAAATAAATAAAATAAATTATTAAAAAAGATAAAAAGTAATAAATGTAATTGGGGCTTCACTGGTGGCGCAGTGGTTGAGAGTCCGCCTGCCGATGCAGGGGTGATGGGTTCGTGCCCCCGTCCGGGAGGATCCCACATGCTGTGGAGGGCCCGTGAGCCATGGCCGCTGAGCCTGCACATCTGGAACCTGTACTCCGCGACAGGAGAGGCCACAGCAGTGAGAGGCCTGCGTACAGCAAAAAAAAAAAAAAAAGTAATTAATAAGAAAAAGAATGAAAGAAGAGAGCAACCAAACCAAAAACGAAATCCACCAATGATAGCAACTGCTAAAAACTGTACCAAAAAACCCACAAAAATCCAACAGACAGAATCCTAAGACAAATGGTAAAAGCAAAGCTATACAGAGAAAATCACACAAAGAAGCATACACATACACACTCACAAAAAAAGAAAAAGGAAAAAATATATATATAAAAAAAGGAAGAATCAATAAACAAATCAATAAACAAATCTACCAATGTTAATAAACTCTAAATACTAAACTAAGATAAACATAAAATCAGAAACAAAGTAGATGCAGAAAGCAAACCCCAAGTCTACAGTTGCTTCCAAAATCCACCACCTCAATTTTGGAGTGATTCGTTGTCTATTCAGGTGTTCCAGAGATGCAGGGTACATCAAATTGATTGTGGAGATTTAATCCACTGCTCCTGAGGCTTCTGGGAGAAATTTCCCTTTCTCTTCTTTGTTCGCACAGCTCCTGGGGTTCAGCTTTGGATTTGGCCCCGCCTCTAGGTGTAAGGTCGCCTGAGGGCATTTGTTTTTCTCTCAGACAGGACGGGGTTAAAGTAGCGTCTGATTAGGGGGCTCTGGCTCACTCAGGCCTGGGGGAGGGAGAGGTACGGAAAGTGGGGAGACCCTGTGGTGGCAGAGGTCGGCATGACATTGCAACAGCCTGAGGTGCGCCATGTGTTCTCCTGGGGAAGTTGTCCCTGGATCACGGGACCCTGGCAATGGCGGGCTGCACAGGCTCCCTGGAGGGAGGTGTGGATAGTGACCTGTGGTTGCACACAGGCTTCTTGGTGGCTGCAGCAGCAGCCTTGTGTTTCATGCCCATCTCTGGGGTCCGCGTTGATACCTGTGGCTCGCGCCCCTCTCTGGAGCTCATTTAGGTGGTGCTCTGAATCCCCTCTCCTCACGCACCCTGAAACAATGGTCTCTTGCCTCTTCAGCAGCTCCAGACTTTTTCCTGGACTCCCTCCCGGCTAGCTGTGGCACACTAGCCCCCTTCAGGCCGTGTTCACGCAGCCAACCCCAGTCCTCTCCCTAAGACCTGAACTCCGAAGCCCGAGCCATAGCTCCCAGCCCCCACCTGTCCCCGGCGGGTGAGCAGCTAAGCCTCTCAGGCTGGTGAGTGCTGGTCTGCACTGATCCTCCATGCGGGAATCTCTCTGCTTTGCCCTATGCACCCCTGTTGCTGCGCTCTCCTCCGTGGCTCCGAAGCTTCCCCCCTCCGCCATTCTGTGTGTATTCCAGTGAGGGTCTTCCTGGTGTGTGGAAATTTTTCCTCCTTCACAGCTCCGTCCCACTGGTGCAGGTCCTGTCCCTATTCTTTTGACTCTCTTTTTTCTATTTTCTTTTGCCCTACCCAGGTACATGGGGAGTTTCTTGCCTTTTGGGAGGTCTGAGGTCTTCTGCCAGCGTTCAGTATGTGTTCTGTAGGAGTTGTTCCACATGTAGGTTTATTTCTGATTTATCTGTGGGGAGGAAAGTGATCTCCATGTCTTACTCCTCTGCCATCTTGAAGCACACAAAGTTACTTTTGTTTGTTTTTCTGGATTATTTTTGTAACATAGTTCTGTTTTCATTTTTGGCAAATGCAGACACTTAGGTTCATCTTTTCTTTTTTAAAATTAATACTCTTAATTTTGTAACAAGAGTGTGGCAAATAGTAGTTGCTTTTTTTTAGAGTAGTAATGTAGTAGTTGTAAATCATACCCTATCCTAAGATTTTAGCTTAAGTCAAGGTCTTTTCTATTAAGTACTGTCTAGGCTTTAAATGGAAAGTTTTTCTAAAGCAACGGTCAACCCCCCTGGTGGCAGAAAGAGTTCATTTTCTAGCCTAGTTATACACCTACTACCTATGTAGGTATAGACTAGAATGATTGCATACTGTGTTTATATTTAGCAACAGGTCAAGATTTCTGTCAAGAGCAAGAAAACTTTCCTGTCTTCCATTAAACTAAATGGAGAATGGAGAGTGAAAAGTCTCTTGTCTTTTATTTCCAATCAACAAACAAGACTTCATTCAAGGCAAATGAAAATTATCAGTGTTAATGGAAACACATCCAGGACAGGTTAAGCTCAGGATAAGCGCTAAAGCAAGACCTTTATCACCTCACATGTCTAGTATCTTAAACTGATGACATCATTTGGAAAGAACATAAAGTCCTAAGTTGTCCTTGATAATGTACTAATCTACCTTCAAATTCTATACCTATGTATGTCTAATTTTGAAAATAGCAGATTTTCATGAACTGACAAATATACAAACCTATTTTCTCTAATTTTACATTCTAAATAGCAAATTTATTAAAATGTGTCACTAAATATTTGTCACTGAATAACTTTAATGAAAAGTAAAGAAAAATTTAGAGTACTTCCTAGAAATTTGTAATTATAGGTGTCTATTATCTGTATTTTCCCCCATATTTCTTCTTAAAGTATTTTTTTTGTATAATTTCAAACTTTTTGGGAATATATTCATCACGTTTCTTGATTACCCAATTTTGTAAAATACTCCCTTTCCCATCTTTAATATCTTTAGTAATTCCACACTCTTTCTCTCCTCTTCAATTAGTTGAGTACTTTATTTGCAATCTGTCAGCACATTCACAATTTGTAATTTCCTTTTCTACTTACCATAATTAATTTCAGTATTTCTGTAGGCACATATCTGTCTTTTCAACCATTAACACAGTTTTAGCACTTATATAAAAAAAATATGTATATTTAAATATACATGATATATTTATGTCTATATACATTATCTTTGTTTATATTGTTATAGAATAATGTACTATTAATGTGTTTGTTATATGTATATTTATTTATATTTTTAGAGGGAGCAGACATGTAAAAGGGGAATATAGTGTGCGGTATTTTCCAAATTTATTTCACCACAAGCCTGTCCTACCCTGTTTTTATCAGAGCATCTCACAGGGATAGCATTCCATGGAATATGTTTTAGAAAATGTCATTTATTTATCCATGCCATCAACAAATATTTATGTGCCAGTTACTAGGAATACAACAGAAGTTAAAACAGTAGAAAAAAAATCCCAGCCCTCATGGAAATTACATTTTGGTGGAGACAGTCAATAAACACAGTAACCAAGAAAATTATAAAGTATATTAGAAGGTGATAGGAGCTGTGCTGTGAAATAAACCAGGGAGGAGACATGGAGCACCAGGAACAGGGCTAGAGTTTGAAATAGGTGGTCTTGGAAAGATTTGTGGAAAGAGTGATGTTTGAATGGAGATTTAAAGAAGGTGATGGAGAAAACCACTCAGATACTTGGGTGCTAGGAGGTGCTTCCAGCAGAAGAAAGAGCAAGTGCAAGTTTCTTAAGGTTGGAGAGTTTTTAAGACTGGCAAAGAGGCCAGGATGGCTAGAGCGTATTAAGGGAAGGGTAGATTGCAGAGTGGAAGTTGAAGGGATAATTGAGTCAAATTATGTAGATGATTGTAAGCTCTGGGTTTTTTTTTTCTGCACCATTAGCGGTTTTGGGACATGGGAGTAGCACATTATCTGACATATTTAAGATGGATAACTGGCTACTGAGTAGAGAAAAGATAGTAGGGGGCGTGGATAAAAGCAAGGAGACTTCTTAAAAGTTTTTTAAAGTAATTCAGGCAAGAGTGGGTGGTGACTGGGACCAGAGGAGTAACTGGTGATGAGCTCGTGAGAAAAGGTTAGATTCTGTGTATATTTTGACTATAGAGAAAACAGCATTTGCTAATGGATTGGATATAGAACAGGGAGAGGAGAGGAGAGGAGAGAAAAGAAAAGGAAAAGAGAGAAAGGGAAATGAAAAGAGAGAAAAGCTATGCCTGAGCCACTGGAAGAATGGAGCTGCCCTTAATGGACATGAGGAGGACTATGAGTGGAATAGGTTCAGGTGGGCGTGGGCGGAGAAGATGAGTTTTGGAAATGTTGTGTCTGAGATGTGTATTTCACGTCCATGTTGAGATGTTGATGAGGTGGTTGGATGTGCCAATCTTGATTTGAGGGGTGAAGTGTAAGCTAGAGATAAAATTTCTGCATTCAAAATTATATTGTTTAACTTTGGGTCATTTTATTCGCTGGTAGTGCAGAATAAATCCTGCTCTGGTGAGATACCTTCATCAACTTTACTCACTTATCTGCTGCCTTCCACACCATACCGGAGAACTGAGGGTTGCATGACATTGAACAATTGGTGGACTGATATAGATACTTACAATAGCAATCATGGAACAAAATCACATGAATATATTCTAAATGGAATGTGCATGGCAGAGGTAATAAAGTTTAAGGGACAGAGGGAACTTGATTCAAATCCCAGATCCTCACTTACTTGCATTATCAACTTCAGTTTCCTCATCCAAAATCATAGGTCATGTTACCTTCCTTGTAGGATTATTGTATTAAATTTTACACGTGCATCTAAGCATACTGTTCAGCACAAAGTAGGCCCTCCATAAATATAAACAATTACAGAAATTTTGACCTGTTTCAGAATAATAAAAAAGTAGTAATAGTAATGCTGTTAACATTACTTAATAGCACATGTTGGCAATAATGGTATAAAAATATATCCAGATGCTTCCTTTTGGTGACTGGTTACAGGTGAGAATGTGTTTAAGGAGATGGAATTCTGGTTGATAGCAAACTTCTAAATGTTTGTCAGTATAGTAAACTTTTCTTTCTTTATAGATTTACTTATTTAAACTAATTTATTTTAAATAAATAATACACGCACATGAAATAAATAAAAGTATAGAAAAATGTAGTGAAAATTAATTCAGTCACAATGACCTAACTCTCCTACTACCCAGTTATCTTTCCTTAAAGCAGCCATTATTGCCAGTACAATCTGTAATCATTTATCATTGCACATGTTTGTGAGTATATCTGATAAATTCCTGGAAATGTAATTATATCTAAGAGTATATGTGTATTAAAAATCATTGATAAATATTGACAAATTACTCTCCCTTGATGTTGCACCAATTCACAATTCCACTAATGGCATTTGAAACTGCCTCTTTCTCTATAACCTCATCAGCAAGAATACAGTTTTTAATCTGATCTTTCTGTACTAATTGTCAGATCAGCTAATATTTCACTTATTTTTATTACTATTTTTACAGCAGAACAACTTGAAGGACTATTTCAAATAAATGGCAACATATCAGGGAAATTTGAAGTATCAAAACTGTTTCTCTTGAAATGAAGGCTGATTATTTGCAGTTATAGAAAGGTCAGTGCAACAGTTGCTGGTAATCAACAAAGAAATTTATATAGTTGTCGCTCTCAGATATACATTTTTTCTCTTATTGTTTGCTGGACATATTTGCAAATGCCAAATTATGTTTAGTTTTTATCATATCACTAAGAACATTTTAAGATGTCTTATTTCCTTCCCATATATATGTGTGGAGAGAGGAAAGGTACATTTCTGGATAAACAGTAATGATGAACATAAGCTGATCATTCATGCTGGTTTAAATAAGTATTTGGTAGATTTATATGTGACAAATGTTTTTCCCTCTAAATCAAGTATATAAAAACATTTTGAACTTTAAAAAAAAATTGAAGATCATATGAAAGGAGATAGGGGTCAGATATAAGAAATGACATTCAGCGTAAATATTGCACAAAAGTTATTTCATTGCTTTGTGGCATTTATGGCTTCTCAGCGTCAGGTCAGAAGGATTTATTTCTGTTAAGTTGAGGTTCCCACTATCTCTCAGAATTTACTTCTCTGATATGGTTAGCAGTTTGATTTGGGAGCAAAATTTCAGAGAGAATGTCATTTATTTGAAAATTTAAAAATATCCCTATTCCTCAGTTACTAATGAGAGCAGGGGCAGGTGGTCTGCAGAGGAACAGATTATCTAGTTTAGGCAGATACTTCCTTAAAAACTGTTAAAAATATCCACAGCACCGCAAGGCCTGATATTTACTAGGTGGTCAATAAATATTTGTTGAATAAATGAAATAATTATATAAAGGAAAAAATAAAGACATATGGAATGCTTTGGGCAAGCTACTTAACTGCTCTGATCTTCAGCTTCCTCATGTATAAAATGGAGACAATATTAGTACTTACCTTATGAGAATTGCTGTGAGGATTACATTGTAAAATGTAGGCAAAGTATGCTATACCTTGCCAAGCACATAGTAAAAGCTCTATAAATATTAACTGTTACGATGATAGTTTTCTTTATAGTGAAGGAGAGAATTTCATAACTTTCATTCATAGCATAAAGGGGAAATAACATTTTATTGAATAAGTCAGGGCTTTGTAACAAAGTTTTTCTTCAAAGAGGACCAGAAATTTTTCATTTGCTTTGCCAGATTTCTTCAGTATCTTAGTTAATATTGGTTGCCCTATATTGGTTGACTTGAGTATTAAGTCATTTAGTCACCAGCTACCACTTTATCTAGACCCATATCATTAGTGTTGGAAGAAGCTGCATTGTTGGGTGGATCTCATTCAAAACTGACTTGAAGGTTATACATATCTTACCCATGTCAGTGCACTCTTAGATTTCCTCAATACTTTTTTCATGGACTTTGACCATTTTAACCTAGCTCACCCTTCTAGAAAACTGTGCATATATAAAATAAAATTTGAGCATACTAAGCCAGATAACTATCTGATTAGAAACTTACTAATAATTAAAAAAGGCATATGACAAACATAAAATAGGTCTTTTCATAAGGAAGTCTAAATTCTCTATGCCTCCAAAATTCTAATCTGTTGAAACCCAGCAATGTATTTCAACAAGCAGGACTATTTCACTGGTCAGTTCTTGAATCTCAGCTATCATGATTATCTCTATATTCAAGGCCTTACATCTCATATAGTCAATGATGGTTGTTCCAAAACCAAAATGATAGCCCAAAGATGAGAGTCTGACAAGCTTTTCTGGTCAGCCAAGAAATTAGAAAAATAAAAGCAATGTGGTGTGTTCTCTATAAAGTTAAATTTAGTTAGTTTTTATAAAAAATTTGAGATATCTCATTTGATGTTTAAACATCCATTAGAAAAGGAAATAGTGGTGATAGTGGATAACAGTAACCATTGTGTATCAGCCAAAAAAAGTTGATTACTCCATGTGTGTCCCCTAGCATTTTTTTCTTAGCTGGGTATAGGGTAAATTCTAATCTCTCTTAGGGTTACACTTCCCATTCAGCTAATGACCATCCCTGTCTATGGTATGATATTCTATTAGAACCATGCTACATTTATATTCCTATATTATTATTATTATTTTTGTTTTTGCGGTACGCGGGCCCCTCACTGCTGTGGCCTCCCCCGCCACGGAGCACAGGCTCTGGACACACAGGCCCAGCGGTCACGGCTCACGGGCCCAGCCGCTCCGCGGCACGCGGGATCCCCCCGGACCGGGACACGAACCCGCGTCCCCTGCACCGGCAGGCGGACTCTCAACCACTGCGCCACCACGGAAGCCCCCTATATTATTATTTGAATCCCATTAAATCCACTACTCCTTCAATGAATATGTACTGAGCTCTCTCTTTCTCCCTCTGTCTCTCTTTCTCTATATGTATATATGTATGTGTATATATATATATACACAAATACACACACACACACACACACACATACATATATACTCACAGAAATACAATGTATATAGATAGCATATCACTACTGTGATGTGTAATCGCTGGGTATTTGATTACTACTGCCTAGCACTACATCTAATTTGACATGTTTTCTTAATTTAAACTCTTTTGACTATCACCTTTTTACTTCTTTTCTATTTCCTGCTACCTTGTTCAAATAAAACAAAGAAATGTTTTTACAAATATACAGTTGAAGGGTACTTAGAAAGCTAAGAAAAAAATGTCACCATCAGAATTTCAACAGTATGTTTCATATTCACCTAGAAATAAAACAAAACAGAAGAATAAAATGTACCCAAATTAGAAATATATCTTAACTGAACCCTGCAAAAGTACTATAGAGTTTGAATTATTTTTCTTAAGAAGAATGAGGCCTACACATCATTGAGCTCCAGATTTGGGGGAAAGGTTCTAGCCCACTGCTTTCCGGCACTTGAATCGGCTTAAAGGGAATTGTCTGCCGTGCTTGATGATTTGGCAGATTCCGGAAACTGCTGGATGTTCTGGGCTCAATGGAATAGAACACCAGAGGCTGAAACTGATTCATGATCCACTTAGTGGAGAAGGAAAATGTTTTTACCTGGGGGAGTTATCTTTTCCTCTAACATTTTGTCTTGGGTTGTGGTTTGGAATAATTTCACAGCATTCCCAAGTAGAAATATTTTTTCAGTGCTTTCAGTATAGTGATTGATGCCTTTGGGTTGAAAGCTAGTGCTGTACATAAACTGTTAATTTTTGGCTTGCCTTCACAACTTATTTTGTTGTTGTTGTTGTTTAGTATTCTTATTTAAAATATTCTGAAATAAGACTTACAACTCTAGAAAAGTCTTTTTTTCCAAGTTATAAACTAAAAGTGAATTCAAGAAATCTATAAAAATGCCATTGGCTTTTGTAGAATAGAAGAGTTGGAAAATGCTTTCATGTACACAATCTTATTTGATGGACGGTGGTCCCATGAAAGAGACCTAAGAGATAACTTGTCTACACTGGCTCAACTCTTAAGTGTCCCAAGATGTTCTCTCTGATTCCAAGTTTTGGATCTTTCTATGAGAACTCACTGCCTCTAATATTCTGTATTATTTCTGTCATCTAAAATATTTTTCTGCCTGTATGTACTTTACCTACCTGTTCTAACTTGATGATCCAGTTGAGAAAATTATAAGGAAGTCAAATCTCCTTAATTATTTGCTGTTTGTGTTGAAGCTATTGCATATATTCATTTCCTTAGATATTCATTGTCTTTCACCATTTTAATTCCTTTTCTGTGTTTAGAGAAAAATCATGGTTTATGAAAGTCACTGAGAGATAATTACCTGCCTGTAATTGATGATAACTGCTTGGAATTTTCCAAGGACTATGTGGATTATGGCTGGTCATCACATTAGAATCTGTCTCATGGGGTTCCATTGTGCTGTTTGAAAAACTATGAGGAATAGTAGGAAACTACTAAGAATTTCAACCTAAAGTGACCCAAGTGGCTTACTCTGGATCCTGTATGATATTTTTCATTTTTAGTATGAAGACTGGGAGTTGTGATTTAAATTTTATTTGGTGAAAATCTTCCCGCTGTAAACTTGAACTTTATTTTGTCTATTCTTTATTTCCATGCTTTCTCCCATTTTATTATTAGAGAATTAGAATAATTAGAATGCAAAGCACCACCTCCCCCAGAAAACCTTTTTGATAAGTGCCAGAAATTTCATTTTTCTGTCCTTGTTCACTAGTTTGCATGATCATGAATTATCTTTTGTTTTCTAGTTAACATATTTATACTTGGTTCATCTTCTCCCCTTCTCCACCCCAAGTCCAGTTCTCCATCTAGGTTCTCAGGGATGTGACCTCTACTTTGTTTCCCTAATAGTTATTGTGACAAAATTTTCTGAATTCTTGGTCTGGAAAAATTCAGAATATATAAAATGGGAATAGTAAAATTTAAAAATCTATCAGATGTGCCACAGGACCATGCATTATAAGAGAACAGAATATCAGAGAGGTATATGGAATTCTCAGATATTCCCCAAATTTCCTTAGCTTAGGGATTCCATTTTTGCCCAGGCAGAATTTTTAAAATTCTATTTTATTGTGAATATAATGGACATATGTAAAAGTGCATAAAGTAAATAATACTGATGCAAAAATTATATCCACATCGCTGCCACCTAGGTTAAGAAACAGAACATTGCCAGAATCCCAGAAAAACTCTGCATTGTCCATCCCAACTCTGCTGATTTTTATGCTATCCACTTCCTAACTTTCCTTTAAATTTTATATCAATCATGCAGTCTGTATGGATGCTGTTAGTTCTCCACCCTACCTCTCACATCTCCTTTAGCAGATGCTATGAGTTTTGCATGGCAAAAATTCACAGCTGCCCAGTTATCTGGAGAACTGCCCTTGGCCAAATGGGAATTGCTACCTGGGAAGCTGTGTCTCCTCTCTCTGTAGCCCCAGTACTGACTGGCAGTGTGGCCCAAAAGGCCAGTCCTGGAACTCAGATTTGAACTCTGTGATGCTCTGGGGTTTCACCTTGGGATCAGACTGAGCTATTCTCTAGCTGAGACCTCATTTTTGCAGGCTTTATCCTGCTTCCTTTACTCCTCTTTGCTTGACAGCAGTCTTCCCATAAATGAATCCCTTGAACCAGAATCTCTGTCTCAGGCTCTGATCCTAGAGCCTTAGCTAGAGCTAAGACACCTCCAGTATTAGTTTCCTATTGTCTTATAACATACTACAACAGCCTTCATGTCTTAAAACAACATTCATTTTTGATCTCACAGTTTCTGTGGGTAAAGAACTTCCAGGTATGGCTTAACTAGGTCCTCTGCAAAGCTGCAATCAAAATTTTGACTGAGGTGGGGGTCTCATCTGAAGGTTTGACTCCAGAAGGATCTGTTTCCAAGCTCACTCAGGTTGTGAGCAGAATTCATTTCCTTCCAGTAGGAATGAGGGCTTCATCTTATTGCTGGCTGTCAGTCAGCTAGAAACACTTGCAGGAATTCAACAGTAAATCCTTGCCATGTGGGTCCCCCAGCATGGTCACCTGCTTCATCAAAACCCAGAAGGAAAAGAAAGAGAGACTCCAGCAGGACAGATGTTATAGTCTTATGTAATGTAATCATATATACATAATTGTGTACATCCCATCGCTTTTTGCTGTATTTTGGTTAAAAGAGAGTCACAAGTTCCTCCCACATTCCAGAGGAGGGGATCACACAAGAGTGTGAACCTCAGGAGCTGGGAATTATGAGGGCTACATTAGGAATCTGCCTGCCACACATCCATAGCCAATTTAGACTATTTTTGTCTGGTTTTGAATTTATGTATTTGGGATCATGCACCATGTACGTGTTGTGTCTATTTTATTTTTCCCCTCTTTTTTTTTATATGCATACCCACTCTTCTCAAATCATTTACTATATTTTTAAGATTTATCTGTGTTTTGCATGTGGTTATAGTCTACTCATTTTTATTTCTGTGTAATATTCTATTTAATGAAAACCAGTAAATTATTTTTTCATTCTGCTATTGTTAGACATACTGTTGAATTGAATTGTTTCCATTTTGTTTTTGCTATAGCAAAATATGCAATTATGAAGATAATTGTGCATGTTTTCTGATGCATATAGTCTCACTTCTCTGTGCAACTGTGCTTCTCAAATTTTAACACACTTAAGAATTATCTGATGGACTTGTTAAAACCCAGATTCTGGGACCCAACCACAGAGTTTCTGTTTCAGAGGGCCTTGATGGGGATTCGAATCCTAACATCTTCCCAGGTAACGCTGATGCTGGCGATCTGGGGGTCCACACTTGAGGAAGCACTGCTATAGAATGCATTCTTAGGTGTGGAATTGCAAGGTCAAGAGTATTAGTATTTGTTAATACATATATCTGGTGAATTTAATATTTTTTACTCATGCAGACCATTTCTCTAATAATTCTCCTTGCCTTAAAATTTGTTTTCTTTAATATGACTATAGTTACATTAGATTTTTGAGAGGAATTTGTTTGATTGATTTTTTAAAAAATTATTTTACATTCAAGATTTTTATAAACACTAACTTCAAATGTGTATATTATAAAGGGCTTATACCTAGTTATTATTTTTAAAAAACAGTACAATCATTGCTTTTTAACTTAAGTGTGTGGTTAATTTACATTTAATGCAATTACCAAAATATTTGGTTTTAAATTGGTTATATTCTTATGTGATTAGTAACTGTTTTGCCTGTTCTAGATTCCTTTTTTTTCTTTGTTGCTACACACACACACACACACACACACACACACACATACACACACACAAACAAATATTTAAGAGTTTGGAAGTTATAAATTTTTTAACTTCCAAATTTTTAAACAGATCTATTCATGGGTATAGCCTAGAGATAGTAATATGCACCAATAATTTATCAAAGATTAGTAATTATCTTTACCTGAACTGTTCTTTCAGAAAATGTGAGAATCTTAGCATACTTTATATTCAATTACTTCCTCCCAATTTATATGCTATTATTTTATGTTTTAGTTCTCTTTCTATATATTAAGCCCCACAAAATGCCTTTAATTTTATTTTCTATAATCAATGTTTATTTAAATTTACCACATATGTACCATTTTCCTTGCTCATCATACTTTCCAGCATTTCTGAGGTTGTCTCCATGAATGTAGTAAGAATGGTTGTTTTACTGTCTATACCTGCTAATTCCAGCATCTGGATTCCCATTGTATCTCTTTCCATCTTCTGTTGTTCCTCCTGATTTGGCTCTTCTTATGTGTCTCATTATCTTTCTTTTTGGACATTGTATTCAAAAATCACTTTTGAAATAATTTGAGGCCGAAAATGGCATTTGTTTGTTTTCCAGAGAAGATAGAATAGTCAGAGCCATGGCAAAAACAGAATTCACTTGAAAGGATTAAGGGACCATTTACAGAGTTTTGTGGGCTAGAAAACTGACAAAGGATGTTGAGTTGCCTAGTCTGAGTTTGCAGGGACACAGGGCAGTAGCAGTGAAAGGCCACCTAAGGGCCTTTACTTGTAGGTGGATGTAGCCAGTGCCAGAAATGCAGCACCAAAGCAGGAATGGGGGTGGGAAAGGCAATGTCCTGATTTCTCAGTCCTCCTACCATCTGATCTCCTGCCCCTGCTTTCCTTTGTCTAAAACCAAACAGAAGCCAGGGGACAAGGGAGCCTGGGTAATGCAGTCAATGATGGGTAGTGGCACTGCAGCAAAGAGCAGGGAAGAGAAGGGCAGAAAGTAGATTTGGAGAGCAAATGTGGAATAACAAGTATAGTGGATGTAGTTTTTTCTTCTCTTAGGCTCCTTGCTGGGGCCAAGGCTTGAGTCTTTCTGGGACACCAGAAATATAGTCCAGTCACTCTCTGTCAGGACAGAGAACCTCCAGACCTGAACCCAGAGGAGTGGTGACTCACCCAAGTCTTCTGTCGTGGTGGGTACTGTATGCCACCCTCTCTGCTCAGTGAGTCCACTCAAAGCAAAATTCTACCTTTCAGCTTTTGTCAGTCAATCTGTAAAATCTCCAGGGCAGAATCAAGGCTCAGCTCTAATGTTCTTTGACTTCCACCTGGCAGTTACCCACTCCCTTTAATGTTTTTACTAGAAATTTTGAAGGGAGATAGGGACGACCTAACTATTTGGTTTGTTTCCAGTAGGCGAGTTGGACAGGGATTGACAAACTATGGCATATGGGACAAATCCCACCCAATGCTTGTTTTTTGTAAATTAAGTTTTATTGGAGAAAACCCATGCTTATTATTAACATACTGTTGATGGCTGTATTCATGCTGCAGTGGCAGAGTTGAGTAATTGTGATAGAGACAGTAGGACCCACAAAACCTTAACACTTATATTTAGCCCTTTGCAGAAAAACTTGGTTGAATTCTGCTATACATGCCCACCATTTTCAGAAACCAACCATCCTTCCCACAAGAATATTTAAAACATATATAATTCATAGTGTGAAGCATCTTCATGTATACCATCTAATTAAATTTTAGTGGCAAACTCGAGTTGAGCTTCTTTTCCTTATTATTACATATCTATCTAATGATGGTGATATTAATGAGATGTTCAGTGCTCAAATTGAAGTTAATTGGAAGGAAAATAAGTGGAAAGAAGTGGTCTAGATTATTGGAAAAAGCTAATCAAACTGCCACTGATAGAGATAAATAGAAAACTATAACTTTAACATGATTAAAATCTGATTAAGAGATTTAATTAAATGTGCACACATAAATATAGGCATATAATCATATAAATCACATTTTGATAATTGCTAGCACCTACTATGTGGCTGTATTGTGCTAGAATTTTTATGTGCACTATCCCAATCAAGTTCCAATCTCTGAACCTCTGTTGAGTTAAATTATAATTCTTCTCATTTTACAGATGGGTAGACTGAGTTCCAGAAAGTTTAAGCAAGGTTGATCATGACCTCAAGCTTGCAGGTAACAGCCATGGGATTTGGATCCACTGTAGAGTAAAAGCATCAGAAGGACCAGCCAGGGCCATTTCATGTATCCCCTTTAGACAACAGTTCAGCCCCAGTAGGTTTTGTTTATGTTAAACACAATAACAATCCCATCTCTGACTTTTTTTTTTTTTAATACATCTCTTTCATCTGTATACTGGAAAAAAGTCAAATGGCCCAGGCAGAAATATTTCCTTCTAAGAAACAGTAGGACAAATCTGATTGATTTGGGCTGAGAAGTACTAACAATTCAACAGTAGCCAGCTGAAATTGCCTTTCCAACTGAAGTGGTTAAGCCTGGCCTAGAGCACTGCAGTCAGCTTGCACCTGCTGCCCGAAACCTTTGCAGCTCTTCAGAGGCACCACGGGTCTTTGAGGTATCTTTTTTTTTTTTTTATAGAGCAAAATGCATAAATCATAGATTTTTATTATTTTTACATATTATGAAAAACTATTACAATTAAAATAAAATTTAGATACTGATCTCTTAAAATTTATATTTGACATATTAACAGTTCTTTGAGGTATCTTATGGCTCTGTCCTGTATTTATTATGTTCATGAATATCAAAGAAGTGGAGGGCAAGTTTGGAAGCTTTAAATAAACTACAGATATACTCTGGGAACTTTTAATTGCATTTTAAGTTGTATTTTATGTGTACTCTTTAGAAAACATTCTTTTCCCTCGTAAATTCCTAAGAGACTATTCCTTAGCCTGAACTGAAAAACTGGAAAGTTTTTGTCTCTTAAATCCAATTGATTTTTAGGTTTCTGTAACTTCCTAAAGTCCTCGATTTTTTTCCAAGCAAGATATTTGTACTTAGAGGACTTAGTTTTGCTTTAACTGTGCCAAAGATTTGCCCTGAGTCTGAGGCCAACATGAAACTAATTGAGCCGCTAGAAGAACTTTATCTTGACTGATAAGTAATAGAAAATGGGGTTATTGTTGCATAAGACTTATAGGCTTAACTTTAGCAGCTGTGAATATTGCAATAGATTTAAAATGTTTTTGTTTTTAAGATAATTAAGTAAAAAATGCACAGTTAAATTATAAATAATGTTATACCAGTAGGCGTGTTTACATATTGTAGTTAGTCTGAGGTGACAAATGAGCTAAATAGGTGACCGAACCACTAGAATATTTCCAGTGTTAGAGTGTTTCATCACTTCCTTCCCTATTTTCTGCTCCAACATCCCTATTTTTTTTTTAGATTTTATTCCAACCACTTTAATAATAACATTAAATAAAAACAATCTATAGGACTTCCTTGGTGGCGCAGTGGTTGAGAGTCCTCCTGCCAATGCAGGGGACAAAGGTTCGTGCCCCGGTCTGGGAGGATCCCACATGCCGTGGAGCGGCTGGGCCTGTGAGCCATGGCTGCTGAGCCTACGTGTCCGGAGCCTGTGCTCCGCAACGGGAGAGGCCGCAGCAGTGAGAGGCCTGCGTACTGCAAAAAAAACCCACAATAAAACACAAAAAACCAATCTGTACAGGCCAGTTACAACACAGATATCAGGTTACTTGAAAAAGCAAAATTCAACTACATGTTGTCTACAAAAATGCACACTAAATATAAAGACATAGGTTCAGTAAGTCAGAAAGAGAAAAACAAATACCATATGCTAACACATATATATGGAATCGAAAAAAAAAAAAAGTCAAGAAGAACCTAGGGGCAAGATGGGAATAAAGACACAGACCTACTAGAGAATGGACTTGAGGACACAGGGAGGGCGAAGGGTAAGCTGGGACAAAGTGAGAGGGTGGCATGGACATATATACACTGCCAAATATAAAACATAGCTAGTGGGAAGCAGCTGCATAGCACAGGGAGGTCAGCTGGGTGCTTTGTGACCACCTAGAGGGGTGGGATAGGGAGGGTGGGAGGGAGACACAAGAGGGAGGAGATACGGGAACATATGTATATGTATAGCTGATTCACTTTGTTATAAAGTAGAAACTAACACACCATTGTAAAGCAATTATACTCCAATAAAGATGTTAAAAAATAAAAAGACATAGGTTCAAAGCAAAAGGATGAAAAAATTAACACTGTGAAAACACTAATCAAAATAAAGTTGTAAAAGCAATATTAATAAATTTTTTATAGAAAGGAGGAAAGCTATACAAAAGATTAACCATTTTTACAATAGTAGTATCTTATAGTTTGGTCGATTACATGTGTAGGTAATTTATTAATTATATCCCTGCTTTTAAATTTGCAATATATTAGTCATGAAGAGAGAAAAATGTAGGGGAGGATAGTATAGAAAGGCAGAAAGGTTAGTACTTAAAATTGTTTTGTTTTATTGAACTATAGTTGATTTACAATATTGCATTAGTTTCAGGTATACAGCAAAGTGATTCAGTTACCCTTTTTTTTTCAGATTCTTTTCCATTATAGGTTATTACAAGATACTGAATATAGTTCCCTGTGCTATACAGTAAATCCTTGTTGTTTATCTCTTTTATATACAGTGGTATGTATCTGTTAATCCCCAAATTCTAATTTATCCCTCCCCACACCCCTTTCCCCTTTGGTAACCTTAAGTTTTTCTTTCTATGTCTCTGAGTCTGTTTCTGTTTTGTAAATAAGTTCATTTGTATTATTTTTTTTAGATTCCACATATAAGTGATATCATATAATATTTGTCTTTGTCTGACTTACTTCACTTAGTATGATAATCTCTAGGCCCATCCATGTTGCTGCAAATGGCATTATTTCATTCTTTTTAATGGCTGAGTAATATTCCATTGTGTATATATACCATATCTTCTTTATCCATTCATCTGTTGATGGACACTTAGGTTGCTGCTGTGTCTTGGCTATTATAAGTAGTGCGTCTATGAACATTGGTGTGCATGTATCTATTCAAATTACTGTTTTTGTCTTTTCTGGATATGTGCCCAGGAGTGGGATTGTTGGATCATATGGTAACTCTATTTTTCATTTGTTAAGGAACCTACATACTGTTTGCCATGGTGGCTGCACCAATATACATTTCCATCAACATTCTAGGAGGATTCGGAAAGGCTAGTACTTTATCACAAGGCAAACTGTCAAATCATAGACCATCACTGGAGAATCGATTCACCTGTAGATTCAAATATGTGATCTCAACATAATGTAGCATGAGAGATTGCAGAAGGTTGATCTCTGTGTTTCTCATAATGTATCTTTTAACAAACATACAGTGCATAGTCTTGTCTCACACAACTTGAAAACATTCAAAACTATTTTTGTGAGTTACCTTTATATGCCTTCTGTCAGACAAAAATAAAATAAGGAGATGGCCTAGAATATTTTTTATGAGACAATGAAATGGCCTCATAAAGGTTGAGAAAAGAATATCAGTCCATTCAACTTTGCTTGCAATAATTTTTTCAGTTTTAAACCCTTTTCTAGTTAATAACTACTCTGCCACACACACACACACACACACACACACACACACACACACACACACACACACACACACACACACACCCATACCCAAGTGTTAATACTATCCTAAGAGTTCCACCGTCATAGATTAGTTTTGCATACTTTGGAAACTTATACATGTGGAATCATACAGTATATATTCTTTTATATCTTTTTTCATCCATGAGATTCACCCATGTCATTGAATTTAGTTTTAGTACATTCATTCTCACTGATACTAGTCTTAGTACTATTCATTGTGTGACTGTACTAAACATTATTTATTAATTTTACTTTAGAAGATATTTGGTTTCTGGGGCCACCCTTAAGGGATGAAGAATCTTGGACAAATGTTTGTTTGTGTTTTGCAAGGTCTTGCCTATATAAATGATATTAAAAATTAATTACAAATTTATGGGCCCATATGAATATAGTGATTTACCAATAAACATTTAGAATCATAAGTAGAGAAGAGGTACCTACATACTTGTTTATTGGTCATCCAGTAGACAAAAAGATTCCTCATAATGTTCAGGTATCTTTTCATTCAGGTCCAGGAACTGTGTCTTCATGTTCTTTATTATCAAATGGCCTATCTTGTTCATGCCACAAGGAAAAAAGGTAGCAACACTTACTGTCCATAATGTCATGGATCTTCACAACCTGTTGGTATTGAAACAATATAGGTCTTTTTTGCCTTTGAATTTCCCTAATAGCTTTTATTAAATGCTGGTTACCTCATTACCCATGATATTGCATTATCCACTGTGCCACCTGTGAATACTGGCTTCCAATGACTCTCTCAAAAATGTTACTTCACTTCATTGATTATGACCACAAATGTAAGTCTTATCCATAATATGTAGGAAAGAATCAACAATAATTCGTTTTTTAGTCATGTTAAATTTACCATTCATAATTTTATAGGATAAACATAAAACAACACATAACTGTGTCTTATCTTGAACTCTTTTGACCACGATCGCTACAATTCTAGAATGTGATATCTTTCAATGCCTTCTACATCCTCTTACCATTGGGGATGACAGGCTAGGAGTCTGTCAGCAGGGCAAACAGTGTGGTCTTGCTTACATAAGGAATGTCCCTGCCTTGTGCAGTACATCCAGCTTAAGACCAATGAAGGGAAGCATTATGTTGTCCCACTTGTTGGAAGCAAGAAAAGACACAGATCAAGAGGACCCATGGGCATTATAGAGCATCAGTCGGATAGCCTGTGGAAGAGGTAGGCATGACAAACCCTGGAGGACTGGCTGATATGTGATATGCATTCTGTGGAGAGGATAAGGGATTGTACTATGTGCCTGGGGTGGGATGTGTGCTGCAAGCCCCACCATTGCGAAGTGCAATAGCCTAGAGGTGACACTTAGGTAAGAGTTGATGCATGGGCATACACAGATGGCTCATGTTCAAGGCTTGGCAGTGGACTGTTGGTAGCCCAGAGCTTGTGTCTATCACGTGTCACCCAAAATCAGTATATTAGCACCATTCTGGTGACTCAATCTCATATGATACAATAAAGCTACAACAACAAACCAAACATTGCCAGCCAAGGAGTCCTGGATCTCCTTGGAGCAACTGGTTAATCCCATGAGTGGCGTTGAGAGTTGGAAAGTACCCAGAGGAATGAAATAGGGACCAGGACCCATGTGAAACCTAGTCTGGGCTGAGACATACCACATGGATAGCATTGCTAACTCCAGCTGATCCTACCCACTAGAAAGAGACTGAAAATTTCAAGGATGACACTCCAATGCATGGGACTCCTTGAGGCATTGCTAGGTAGGGCACTACTTGTTTAGGGACAATATATTGGGTTGTTTCTAGTTTCAACCATTGCAAATAAAGCTACTATGAACATTCTCAGTGCACATATGAACTGATTTCTGCTAGCCTTATACCTAGGGTGGGATTACTTGATTATAATGAATTATAATCGAACATAACATGCATGTTAACTTTAGTAGACCCTGACAGTTTTCTAGAGCATTTATATCAAGTCACACTCCCAGTAGCATGATAATACCAGAGCTTCACATTCCTCTCAGTATTTCGTGAGGTCATTATCATTACTTAAAAAAAAAAAAGTAGCTCTTCTAGTGGATTCAGTGGTACTTCATAGTGGTTTTCATTCAGATATTCCTGATGAATAATGATGTAGAGAACCTTTTCATATGCTTTTTGGCCATGTTGATATCCTTGTTGAATTACCTGTTCATCTTTTTTCTTATTGCTTTGTGGAAGTCTTTTTGTTATCAATTTATTAGAGTTCTCAATGTACCTCTTTAATACTAGTCTTTTATTGGTATCTGTATTGCATATATCTTTATCCTATATAAGGTTTGCATTTTCATTCTCTTAATGGTGTCTTTGAGTGACAGAACATTTTAATTTTAATGCAATTTAATTTATCAACATTTCTTTTATTGTTAGAGTACTTCTTCCTCCTTGAGAAATCTTTGTTTAAACCAAGGGTATGATATACTGTCTTTTGTTTTCTTCTAGGTACTTTATTATTTTATTTTTCTCATTATTCCAGTTGTTCTAGCATCAGTTATTGAAATGAACATTATTTCCCCCACAGCATTGCACTAGCATATTTATGGAAAAGCAAGTGATGTATAAGTGTGAGCAGGATTCTGGGATCTCTTTTCTGTAACAATGGATCTTTTACTTTTAACCTTGTACCAATACCACAATGTTTTAATTACTATAGCTACACAAGAAATCTTAATATCTTGGAGTGTATTCCCTTTAAATTTACCCTTTTTCTTGAAAATTTCTTCACTACTCTTGGTCTTTCTGGCATCATTCATACCTTTGTGCATTATCAGAATTCCGTCTAGGATAATTTTTCTTGTACCTGAAAAACTTCCTTTAGTTTTTTAATTTCAGTGTATGTACCCTGGAAATAAATAAACTCAGATTTATTTGTCTAAAATATCTTTATTTTGCCTTCATTTGTGAAGCATATATTTGCTATGTATTGAATTCTAGATTGGCAGGTTTCCTTTTTTTTAAGGTTTCAAATTGTTTCAAGAAGTGTTTTTGTTTTTTTGTTGTTTGCTCTCATTGTTTCTGATGAAAAGTTAGCTATAGTTAGGCCTTATTATTGGTCCTTTGAAGATAATTTTATTTTTTGTTCCATTTTATTTCCCCTTCTGGCTGCCATTTTCTTTAAAAAATTATTTTAGAACAGGTTTAGATTAACAGAGAAATTAGAAAATTAATTCTGAGAGTTTCCATATTCCCTGTACCCAGTTTTCCATATTATTAACATCTTATATTAGTGTAGTACATTGGTTACAATTCCTGAACCAATATTGATACATTATTAACTAAAGTCCATACTTCATGTAGATTTCCTTATTAAATCCATCTATTAAATTTGTAATCTCAGTTATTGTCGTTGTTTCAGTTCTAGACCTTCTATATTATTCCTTTTACTGAGTCTCATTCTCTGGTGAAATTTTTCATTTTTGCCTTAATTTTCTTGACATTTTAATCATATTGATTTTAAAGTCTCTGTCTAACATCTCCAGTATCTGTTTTACCAATGGCTCTGTTTCTGTTTTCTTTTGGTTTTTGATCATGTGGTCTTTAATCCTTGCACACCTTTTGATTGTTTGCTGGACATTGTGTATGAGCATTTAGGTGATGTTATCTTTCTTCAGAAAGGATTCAGTTTTCTTCTCACAGACAAGTAAGGGAAGGACCAGTAATTGTACTATAGTCAAGCCTTGGTTTCACCCATTCTTAGGGCAGTTTTTCCTTTTTTGCTATGGGGTAGCCCTTTAGAGTCTCATGTGAAATTTTGGGTTTTTACCAGGAACCTTTATATGTATGTATATTTAAAAAATTTTTTTTGAATAAATAAATATAAAATATGTATTTAAAAAATTTTCAGGTTGACTTCTAAATGAAGCATTGATACTATGAATATTGCCCTTTTAAGCCTAAGATCCCCTTCCATTTTATTTGTTAGGCTAATGCTCTGGATTCACATAGATAACATAATTTAAGCAGATTCTCAATGTATATATGTTGTTCATTCATTCAACAAATATCTATTGAATGCTAACTCAGTGCCGGATTCTATGCTAAGTGCTAGTCATACAGTGGTGAGGAAAACACATGGTTTCTGTCCCCATGGAGCCTACAGTTCGGTGGGGAGGAACAGATATTAATAAAATGACATAAAAATACAAACTACAAACTGTGAAAATTGTTGAAAAGTAAATGTGCAGCCTCTGTGAGAGCATAGAGGGATCAGATACCGTCTGGGAGTTGCCAAACAAAGCCTCGTTATGTTGAAATTTTACCTAAGGTAACATATAATTTCTGTCATTACCCTGAATAATCAGCAAGGAATGATTTTCAGTTGGAACTGGAGTTACAGCTTTTTTTCTGAATGTAGCACAAAGTTTCTAATCATCACAAGATCATCACATTAATAAAATTCCAGTGTGTAGGAGGTATCCCACAAGCCTATATAACGTGTGGATAGGATGTCCTTTATTTTAAGAATTACTCTATTTAATGGCATAGGTGGGTGGCGTAGGGATAGAGAAGAAGAGAGTTCTTTGTTATATACTACTAAGTAAAATTAGATATTCAGTGCATTATTTTAAAATTTCATTTATGCTCCAAGTTGGTGCTGATAGATGGAAAGAAGGATGTACTAATATTTTTTCAGGGCAAATCACATTTACTCCTGGTCCTTGAGCATAAACTTCCACGCATATGCAAAAATGATGAAAGTTGACTACCTCGGAAGAGAATACCTGCCGAACACTATTGTCACTTGAAATGCCGCTGATTTCTTGCAGCTTTGCCAAGGGAACACTATGAGCAAAGGAATGGAGACATGAATGTGTGTAGTGTTCTCAGGGAATGGCAAGCACAACCAGGGAGTGCAAGAGAAAGGCAGAATGGAGTGGAAAAAATAGATTGTACCAGATTATGGGTTGAGGGTTATCTTGCTAAGAATTGGTAGGTAGTGGGGGAGCCACTGAAATGGTTTTGTGTGTGTGTCAGGGAAAATATCTGTTATTTGGTAAAATTGCTCTGAGAAACCTGAGATAGTAGATTGAAAGAGGAAAGCTCTGGACTGTGAGAGTGGTGGAAGCCATCATAAGTCTGATAAGGGGTGATGCTCAAGTGTTTCAGAAATATAAGCTATGATTAAAAATAATCTCTTTGTTTTTTGCTTTTGGAGGAAGTCCAACAACAGGGGAATTTTAATGAATCTGATAAGATTGAGAGAAACTGATTTTTAAAAAACCCTCACTTTTTGGAGAATTGATCTGTATTGAATAATTTAGGGTTCTTTAGGTGATTTTCACATTACTTAAAGCATTCTATGTTTGGACCTTTTGCTTTTTGACTCCCTCAAACCATGCCGCCCCAAAATTTAAGAATACATTAATGTAAATATATAAGGAAATCCTCATCTTTATCATTTGCTACTGAGCCCTAGACAGTTCTGATGTAAATCATTTTAGAAGCTTCCCTAATTAAAATGGAAACCCATAGTGTCAGTTTGTCTGACAGTACAGCACATTTGAATGTTTGTTTGAATATAGCTTTTAGCCTATTGACAGAAATTTGAGACTGAGGCCAAGCTTAGCAGCGTGGGCCCAGAGAAAGACCAAAGCCAGGCATGAATATTTACTGACAGGCGGTTAAGCAAAACAGCCACTTTGCTGTTTGTCTTTTCACTGTCCTGGATATTTGCTTCTTATTAATCTTTTAGATGTATGCTTCTTTTGCTGAATCCATTATTAAACAGAGAACAGACTGTGTTCGCATTGTTTGTTCTTGCTCAGGTTGATGGAGAAAAAATGTGTTAGATATAGTTAGAAGAAGTTGTATTACTTTTCTAATTACGTGCATTTACAAATAGAACAAGGTTTCTGTAAGACACTGTATTTTTGGTTGTTTTAGGTGAGAAAAATGTATATCTTAACACTAGATTATGAAGAATGATCTCACAAATTCTCTAAAATTTTTCCCCTGTTCCCTGCGAATTTTAATAGACTTATAAAAGCAATTATGCTGATAGGTTTTTGTGATATACAAAATACACTGGATTTTGTGTTTCACAGGCCGACTAAGGATTGTTATTTAGGATGATTTTGCCATATTTATCTGCAGTTTTAATTATTGCCTTATAATAATGAAAAGTAATATTATATTGTTTTATTAATATTATAGATCTATGTATCTACAATTCTCTTTCTTTTAACAACCTTGCAATTTAGAGATAAAGTGACTGAGGCCCAGAGAGTTTAAGTAACTTGCCTGATATCAACTAACTATAAATAAAGACATTGATATTCAAATTTAAGTCTGTCTCCAAAGAGCCTGTTTTTTTCTAATACACCCTGCTGCTTTTTTATAGAGATGAATGTCACACCAAATTATTTTTCTTCTACTCAGGGGAGTAGGATGAGGCATGGGGGAGTTGTGCCTTGACAACATGAAGCAGTAAGACCTCATTGTAATAAAAAATGGCAGCCAGTCTTCTGGTGGCCTGCTTATTAGTGTCTCAAAATAAAGAATTCAGTTCTGGTGATGGCAAATTTTTGGCAACTAACAGAAAGAAGCAAAATACAAACACTTTGAACTAGGCTTCTAGAACTGTTACTTCTATGTGAGGGAATTATACTTTTGTCTTTTTATTTTCCCGAAGTGTTAGTTTCAGGAAAACCGAATCTCTACTTCAGTTTGACCTGAATGGGATGTGTCAAGCCTTATAACTTACTGCCTGATGGATGATGTCATGGTGAGTGGCATGTACAAGGAGGGAGTCAGTGATCCCAGACTTTCCAAAACTTGATTTGTATTTTAAGAATGTGTATGTCTAGCTGAAAGGAAAGATAACGTTCAGTGGTGAGGAAGCAGATTTTGGTATTTTAAAAGTCCATATTGTTAAATTGTGCAATTGGAATTTTATCAGGGATTAACAAACTACAGCCCTTAGGACCAAATCTCCATCATCTGAGATCTGTTTTTGTATGGTCCCCCCAAATTAAGAATGGTTTTTATATTTTTAAAGGGTTGTAAATAAAACAAACAAACAAAAAAACCCAAAAGCAAAGAAGAATATGTGAGAGACCTTATGCGGCCCTCAAAGCCCCCAAATGTTTGCTATCTGCCTGTTTACAGAAAGTTTGTCTTTTCCTGAACTAAGCAATGGAGGTTAAGATATCTAAACATATACCAGTTCTATTCCATGCAGCTTGCCTTAGAGAAACAATAGATTTGTGCTTGAATCCTATTTACTGCTTGTGTGAACTTGGGCAGAGTACAAAATGTTCTTGAGGAACCCTTAGTCATCCTTGAAATAGGTATAATATTACCTATGGCATAGTATAGTCAGGAGGATTCTATATGTAAAGAGAGTTTTAAGTGCGAAAAGCAGATTGCAAAGTAGAAAATAATCTCATCTTTGTAAAAATATGTTTGTTTTTATGATTGTAATCACATGAAAAATGCCTGGGAACATAGCCACTGGATTGTTAACAGTGGTAAATCCTGGAGAATGAGAATAAAATAAAAGACGTTTACTCTTTATTTTATATAGTTCTGTATGAAAACTTTTATAAGGCACTGCTTTGTTAATTGTCAACTAAAAGTAATTTAAAAGTTTTTGGCGTACAATAGGGACAGGCTAAGTATTGATCCCTCCTTGCTCCTTAAAGAAGGGAGAAAGATCCTCCCGATAGCTGATTCTAATTTGTGGATTGGCTTAAGTTTAAATTGTGGAAAGTTTAAATTAAAGTTTAAATTGTGGAAAGGCTTAAGTTTAAACCTGGGAGAACAGAGCACAGACTTTTTAGGAGAATAAACATGCCGTCTTTTAAAATGTATTTTATAGTTAACAATTTTTAACATCTTGACTTCTAAAAGGGAGAGCAGATTCACTACTTCATTTCAGGTTTAGCTTCTAACTATGTGGCAGGATGGGGTGTCCTCACAATAGGATGCCATTTTCTCCATGTCTCACGTGGGGAAGATTCCACCACTTGTATGTCCTTTGTCCCTGAAGTCAAATTCATGGATAGCTCAGCCTAACCTCAGTGGACCCAACACTTCTGTTATTATAGGCAATTTCTGTAATTAATAAGAAATTACAGAAATAATTAGTCACCTACTCCTTACATTATAGATCAACTGGGGCTCCACGGGTCTGTAAAAATTTAGGATTCCCTTAGATCAGTAGGCAGGGTTGTCATGGTTTGGCTGTGGATAAGCTTCATCCAGATATATGATGTAACTTGAAAGAGCCCAGTTTCACTTGAAGTTGAGGAAACAGGTCCATTAGTATTATTTCTAAATTTCATGACTTCTTACTAATGCTGCTGTAACTGCTGGAGTCCCAAGACTTTCAAAATCCCCTCATTAAATATCTCAAAATAACCCAGACTTCCTCTAGGCCCCGCAAGCCATAGGATCCTCAGTAAGGTCGCTTGAGCAGCTTCTCACCAGGACTGATGGCTACTCTTGTTCTCTGTCATTGCAATGCTCTTTTGTCCTTTGCACAGACCCTGTATATCGTTTCCCATAACTCCCACTCTCTGGGATCAGATTGCCTGCCTCAGATTCCTTTCACACCCGAGATCCTGACTCGCCCTCAAACTCTGTCTTCCTGAGGTGTGTGTCATCCATTTTCACCATCATTTTTGCCTGGCACTCTCTCCACTGTCCCTAGAATCACCATTATTCATCTATCCTTTTGACCTTTATGGAAAAGACTTTCTCTTCCTGGAAATATTTCTTTTATGGGATGTAAGACAATTGATTTAATTTTATTATTCAGCTCTCTTGAATAGGATTATATCAATGGAGTGACTCTCTCCTGTCAAAGGTACATAAGCAGTGTGGAGATGGGGAGGGGAGATAGGTTGGTTATGTAAGTTCAAGTTCAATTTTACTTTGCTTCCATCTAAACCCCCGGTAAGGCCTGGTGAATCTCATTTCTCACCTCTCAGTGATTATCCCTTAGAGTGCTGTCTTGCCTCCCTGAATCTGACTGAGCACCATTGCTGTCCTTTCTCAGCCAGGCCTTCAGCCATGTCTCCATTTGGTCTGCAATTGTGAACAGGGCTTGGGTCTTTCCTGTAGGAACTGTTTCTCAGGAAAACATTGGGAGATATCTAGTATCTCCCTGTATTCTGTGATTCCTTTTTTGTTTTTATTTTTTTATTTTAGAGTAGTTTGAAATTTATTGAAAGTTTCAAAAGATGGTACAGAGTTCTCATATACACCTCACCCAGTTTTCTCTATTGTTAACATCTTACATCACTATAGTACATTTGTCACAGCTAAGGAACCAGTGTGGGTATGTTACTATTAACAAAATTCAATACTTAGATTTCAATAGTTCTGTGATTCTTAAAGAGATATTTTTGTCAAGAGCACAATGGATATATGGGAGAGTGTTGTCTATTATATTTTGCACTCTCTATTTCTTTGTAGACAACTTGTGACAATTAGTTACTTGGTTGACAATTAATTACACTATTTTGTAGGTGTGTCCTGATCAAATAATTTGAAAGGGTGCCATTAGGGACAAACATTGTTTTTTCATATATCAGCTCTTTGCTTTTTTTTTTATGCTATAAGCGGGCCTCTCACTGCTGTGGCCTCTCCCGCTGTGGAGCACAGGCTCCAGATGCGCAGGCTCAGGGGCCCAGCCGCTCCGGGGCATGTGGTACCTTCCCAGACCGGGGCGTGAACCCGTGTCACCTGCATCGGCAGGCGGACTCTCAACCACTGCGCCACCAGGGAAGCCCTCTTTGCATTTTTGAAACTCCATAGTAAGAGGACAAATTAGGGTAGACAAAACTAAAAAACTGGGCAGTAGAGGTTTAGGTGAGTCTTTCAAATAGGAAAGAAATAAAAATCTTTTTGGATAAGGCAGAATGAAATAAAACAACAAAGATCAACTTAAAAACATGAAAAACCATTAATGTGCCCAAAGAAATTTGGGTTGGTGGTCATAAAGTCTTATATATATACTGTACCTTCTTAAAATATAAAATTCAACTTTATAAATGTTTTGAAGGTGCCGTGTGTGTGTGTGTGTGTGTGTGTGTGTGTGTGTGTGTGTGTGTGTGTTTGAGCTGACAGGATGACATTCATTAAGCAAATAAATAGTGAGCATCTACCTAGGGACCAGACACTGTGTTAATTACTGGGGATACTGAATAAAGAAGACCATGTTCTTGCCTCTAAGAAGCTTATGGCCTGGGTGGTGATGATCTTACATACGTGTAATCCAGCCAGTTTTTCTTAACTGTTTCTCTTCCTCCAATTTATACAGTATTTTATCTGGCATGGCAGGAGATGTCCAGCTATGGGCAATATGACCATCATCATAAATTTGTCATTATCTGCTAAGAAAGAGACACAAACACAAAGTAACTATCACCTTCATTAACAAATATTTAAGTACTTGCTCTCTGTAGCACATTTGCCAGCCATTAGGCAAAGAAAAACAATATAAGACACTACCCCTTTGAAAGCGTGTTATTCAGGGTATTATCCTGAAAAGAAAAACAATGATACAAGGTAGTCTCAGTTAGTTCTAAAGAATATTGCAGATCTAAATTCTCTAGGAGATTAGAAACAGAGGCAATCACTCCTAGCTGGGACTGGCAGGTGAGGAGGCTTCATGGAGGAAAGCTTCTGGTTATGCCCAGAAATTAAACCCTACATGTGCACAGCGTTTTCAAGGGTTGAACTAGGCCAGCCACGTTTATTAAATTGCCTTCCCCTCCTTTTTTTGGTGCTGGTCTTTTTCTCTTACTTCTTGCTTTCTGTGTATCAAGGTGACTGCATTGTGGTGACCCATTGTTCATTTCTTGTTAGCTGAATTAGGAGAAATGGTTAAGATGGATTAAGATGGGCAGCAGCAGCAATCATGCCACCCTGAGAATAATTAAATGTAACAGAGCAAGTATGGTAATTATCCTGGTTGCTTCACTTCCCTGAGTTCCAATTCAGGCCTTGAAATCCCCCTATGCCAGTGATTAACTAACTGGTTATTTGGATGTTGTGCCACAATGTAGACTTTTGGCCTGGAGTCCTAGTTCATGGTAGAAATGAACGCTCATTCTGTACTTTGCCTTGATGTCTTCAAATCGTGTCTTACCCATAGGATATAATTGGAGAATTTCTGTCATTCTGTCATAATATTCCAAGTTCAGTTTTCAGTTTTCTAATCGTCTTTGTCACATGCATTTTTATTTTAAAAATATAAATGGCACATGGTAAAATAGATAGCTAGTGGGAAGCAGCCACATAGCACAGGTAGATCAGCTCGGTGCTTTGTGACCACCTGGAGGGGTGAGATAGGGAGGGTGGGATAGGGAGAGTGGGAGGGAGACGCAAGAGGGAAGAGATATGGGGATGTACGTATATGTATAGCTGATTCACTTAGTTATAAAGCAGAAACTAACACACCATTGTAAAGCAATTATACTCCAATAAAGATGTTTAAGAAAAAAAACAACTCTAAAAAGCTATTAAAAAAAATGGCACATGGTTTATTGTGCTACAGTCATATGTATGTGTGTGTATATGTGTGTGTGTGTGTGTGTGTGTATGTGTGTGTGTGTGTGTATATATGTGAATTCTTTAAAGGAAATGAAAATAAAAATTTCATAGGGTGTAGGGCAGAGCAAATGCTCATCACAGACTTATCTGACAAGTCTCTTTAAAGAACCTGTCCACAGATTGAAGATTCACTCTTTGCTCAATTTGCATCCTTGGCCCAATAAATGTTTTATGACCTCCCTGTATGAGCACTCACAGCCAGAAGGAGGTAATGCAAAATTGATCTGTATATTAAAACTGCTGAGCCAAGCGGGCTTGCTCCTGGAATTACACTGATTATGTCTATGTGTGATCAACAGGCCCTACTGAAACACCATAGCATTTGAAAAGACACCCATCAGCTGCATTTTTTATACATACAGTTTCCTCTTTCCCTCGTCCTCTTAACCGTATGGTCCAACTCCCCTTTGGGCTCATGAATAGCAATAAATGTTTTCAGAAAAGAAGATGCTTCACCATTATGCTCCACAGTCTATTATTTCTAGAATACAAAGAAAGACATGGACCTTGGAATCAAACACACAGGGGTTGGAATCCCAGCTTCACCATTTATTTGCTATGTGGATTTGGGCCAATTGTTATATCTTTCTGGACCTCATATTGCTGTTTTAAAGTGGAGATAATAGCATCCACCTGCTCAAATTATTGCACGTATAACCAGTATAGTTAGGCTTTCACTGTCTATGAATATAAAATAAGGTCCATTTCCTTTACTGTCCTTGTTACAATGGTGTGAGTTAATACTAGCCTGATGGATCTCCTTAAAACATGCCCTAATTATTTCTGGTTCTCTCTTACATGGGCTAAGAACAGGTTCATTCAGGTTCTTCATTCTGGTGGCTTAAAAAAATTTTTTTTTGATGCGCTGCCAAGATATTCATTTATATGACAGTTGTTTTTTATTGAGTTCGTATTTTGTGCCAGGAACTTCTCTAGCCCATGGGTTATGTCATGAACAGGACAGACAAGATCCCTGATTTCATGAAACTTATAGATTATGGCAGTTAGGGGGTGAGGAAATTAGACAAGATAGATAAATAGTTATAGATAAAGACAAATACTCTGAAGTAAATAAAGCAGCTACTCTGTAGAAATTGAGTGGAAATGTGGGATAAGGGAGCAACATTAGAGATGGTGGTCAGGAAAGTTCTTCTCTGATGAGCTGATGTTTGACCTAAAACCTTGATGGTGAGATGGATCTCACTACCTGAAGATCAGAGGTGAATGGAGAACATTCTAGACTGAAGGAGCAAAGAGAAAGAACCACCAAAATAGAGCAAGTGAGGGAAGGGGGCTAAGATTCTGGTCACCCATTCCAATGTGTGTTTTTTCCCCATGCCATCAAACAATTCTCCAACACTAGCTGGGTGTTCTACAACAACTCAGTTCAGACACTATCTACCCAGAGAAAGCATCAGATTCCACAGGTTAAGGGCTTAGTCCCACAAGACTGTTCCCCACTTCAGATGCCAATAGATTGTTACCTGTGCTTCTGACCCACTGGCTGTAAATCAGAGGTTCCTATTACCCTGTCTTTGCATTTGATTAATTTGCTAGGGGGTCTCACAGAACTCAGGAAACTAGTTTATTCGCTAGATTGCCAGTTTATTACAAAGAATATCGAAGGATACATAGGGCAAGTTACAGGGAAAGGATGCAGAGCTTCTATATCTTCTCTGAGCATGTCACTTTCCACAAATCTCCAAGTGTTCACCAACCCAGGAGCTCTCCAAATCCTGTCCTTTTGGGTTTTTATAGAGACTTCATTACATAAGCAAAATTAATTAAATCATCAGCCATTGGCAATTGATTCAGCCTCCAGCCCCTCTTCCCTCCCAGGAGGTCAGGGGAGTGGGACTGAAAGTTACAACCCTCTAATCCTCTGGTTCCTCTGGTGACCAGCCCTTATCCTTAGGTGACCTAGGGACTTTCCAAAAGTCACCTCATTAACATAACAAAGACAGGTTTTATTGCTCTTATTAATTAGGAAATTCCAAGGTTTTTAAGAGCTCTGTGCCAGAAAAAGAGAAGAAGACCAAATATATGTGTTTTATATTATAAATTACAATATCACAGGGAGAAAAAGTGAGAAAGAGGTCTGGTGGTACAAGATGAGCCTGAGAGTTGTGCAGGGACCTGATCATGTATGACAATAGGCAATTAGAAAGACTGGAAGATATTGACATGTGTTAAGCAGATAAGCCGCATGATCTGATTTACTTTTTTAAAAGATAATTCTGGCTCCTGGGTGAGTGAGAATATGGGTACAGTAGTGGAAATAAGGAAAATATTTGGCTATCATTGTAGTGCAGGTAAGAGAAGATGGTAGCTGGGTTTTTTTAAGGAGGTAGAAGTGGGGAAAGAGAGAGGCAGAGAAGTGAAGGATTTCATATTGTCAGGGAGGAAGAAATTTCCCTCTACTCTTCTAGGTTCTTCTAGCTGGTTTAAGGATTACATTGACATGAGGCAGATTAACAGGAGAAAATCAAGCAGAAGTTTAATGACATGTGTTCATGCAGAGGCCTAGGATAATTGAGTAACCCACTAAAATGGCTGAAACCTTCACCTTAAATACCGTCTTCAGCTAAAGACAAAAGGGATGTTGGGTGTGGTAGTTTAGGACTTCACAGGGGGAGGAAGGCAATTCACATGGAGATTAAAAAGCAAATGTTTGGAAAAAAAAAGTTTCCTGGGCCGTGCAGAGGCAGTGGGACAAAGAGTGGACACTGATGCCCCACCACACCTAGCCCATATTCTTTGCAGATATCTCTATCTGGGGAACAGGCCCTTCCTCTAAATTTTTTTAGGCAGTTAGGGGGAAGGTCTAAGTTTCTTTCCAAGTCTTGTGGGCCTTGATTATTTTTAGCTCAAAATAATCCACATACCAGAGCCATTTTGCGGTGTCAAATTTTGTGCCCCTCCAATACCTACTTCGATATAGAGCCCACGAGACTCGTGGGCTGATTGGATAGAGGATTCAGACGTGATGCCTAGGTTTAGTTATTTAGCAGTATTTACTGACGTGGGGTAAGGATAAAATTTCTTTTTTTTTCTTTTGGTGGTTGGGTGGTACAGTACAGAGCGTGAGTTCTGTTTTTTTGTATGCTGTGTTTACACTTACTATTGAAGATGACAGCTAAACATTGTCACTCACCATCTGCCTCTACAAGGATTAGGTCACTAGCCACTGCAGTCGCTGTCCTCCAGCACACCCTGAAAGTAGCTCAGGGTTGAGATCAGGAATGAGGCACTCTGTGCTCTGGGAAAAACTGGCAGAACATGCCTTTAAATAGTTAGATATTTTCAGGAGAAGATTTTATAAAACCACTTTCTTGAATCTTCTCATAACTAGAAAAGCACTAACATGATAAACAGAGACATCTACTCCTTGTGGCTAGAAGCAACCTTCTGCCAAAATGTGTGCTTGATTGCATGTTTCGCCCTTCACCAAAATCACATATATACTGACCTCCCCCGCTTACCTCTTCAGAGAGTTCCTCAGAGCTATCTGAGAAACTGTCTCCTGGGCTACAGTCCTCATTTTGCCCCAAATAAAACTTACCTCACAACTCTCATGTTATGCTTTTTTTTCTTTCTTCCAGTCAACAAAGATGTCAAGAGGTTAGATATGCAGTCTGAAATTCAGAGTCAAGAGAGGGGTGGGAGATTTAAAATTGAGAGTTATGAATATATATGGCATTTAAAATAATGTTTTTGGATGAATCATTGGGGAGTATGAATGGGAAATAAAAGAAGAGTTTATAGAATCAATCTTTAGGATAACTCTGTTATTTAGAAGTTGTCTAAAGAGGAGGAGAAAGTAAACATTGAGAGAGAGAGAGGGAATCAATGAAGTTGGGAAAAAAGTGAGATAGTGCTTGATGTTCTGGAATTTAAGGAAAGAACCTGTTTCAGAAAGTCAAGAGTGTTTGACTATATAACATACTACTGAGAAGTGAGCAGGAGGAGACGGAAAAGGGATTATAAAATTTGGCACATGGAGGTCATTGACAGGATTTTGACAAATGCTGTTTCATTGGAGTATAGAGAATGAAAACCCAATTGAAGTGATTTGAAGATAGGATAGGAGTTACAGAAATGAATTTTGAGAGCTATTTTGAGACATTTGACTGTTGAGGAAAGTAAAGATAGGAGACACTCTTTGGAAGGGCATGACAGGTCCAGGAGGTTGTTTATTTATTTTCCAAATGACAGATATAGAGCCTGTGTATATGCCAATGTTGATAACAGTGGAGAAGAATAAATTCATGGCTCTGGAGAGAGAGGGAGTCATTGCCAGAGTGAAAAATTTTGAGGGCAAGAGATGATGTCTATAAAACACAAGTGCTTTGCATGGAATTTGATGGATAGGGACTTGTCTTCCACTGTAGAAGAAGAGAAAGCAGCGGGTGTAGGTTTGTTTTGGGGGGAAACTGAGGACAATTCTGTCTGATTACTTCCATTATCTCAGTGGAGTACAAGGTAAGGTTATTTAAGAGTGAGCAGGGAGGAAGAGGGGTTTTGGAGGGTTTGTGAAATATTGTCTGAGGGGAGAGGGAATGTCACCTTATAAGGAAATGTATGAGTCTTGCCAGACAGGCTTGAGTACCCTCTAAGCAGGAAATGAATTTAAAGTGAGACCTGTTAGTAAGGAGGGGTGCCTCTGCCTCTGTGTCTTGCTCAGTGGCTTGAATGAAGTAATAATATCAGTGCCTTTGGATTATTCTCTCTCAATGACATCATGTGTAGATGATGTGGTCCGTTTCAATCACATACTTTTTAAGTCAACTTAACAGTACTTGAGAGGAAAACCATATCTGTATGTCCTTTCTATAGTTCTCTCCATCTCAGCTCCTCTCATCCTATTTCAGTTGCTCAAGAACACACATAATTCCAATGAACGGTAGTATTTTCTTTATCTACACACTGTCCAGGAATACACTTTGCGGAAACACAATTTATATTGCCAAATAGATCATGGCAGTGAATATTTTACATGTTTCCCTAAAGAAAATATGTGTGTCCTGGTTGTACACTTGCAGAATTATAGTTCATTCAAGAGGTTGTCCCCCACCCCCCAAACAAATGGTTTCCATCCCTTTCCACAAAGGAGAACTGAGATCTCTTTTCTACAGTGACGGATAACCATTGTGACTTTTAAATAGCAGTTTTCATAGGTATCAAAAAAAGTTTAGGGTTGGGTTACAGTCTAAGGACCTTGCTAAATGAATTTTAAAGATTGCATATTTAATGTGCCTGGAACATACCTGCAAAATAATAGAGGCCCAAACTTGTTGATTTTAAATTTTATCCCAAGGAGATCTAGGCTTTCTTTAATAAGTTAATCATATAGTGATATGATATCTAGATCATAACTAGGAACATGTAGATTCTTCTACCTGTGATAATCATTATTATTTTCAAAATACAAAATAAATTACATAATGTATATTACTATTAGTACAAGAGCCTAAATTTGCATTAGACACTGCATTTCTGCTACTCTATTGGCTACTCTTCAGAAGCTTATTACCCCAATTTATTAAAAAAAATTGGCATTTGGTATAAGATGGACTCATCTTGAAACTTTCCCAATGGATTTATTTATCAAGTTGGCTTGATTTGGCTTCTGGCACATGTTCAAAATAATTGTAACAGTACATTTTTAATATGCCTCTTTATTAAAAATATATTGTTTGCCACAATGAGAATCTAATTTAATTAAATATTTACAATGTGGGGTGATTACAGTAGAGCCAGGGAAAGAGAGAGTGAGAAAAAAAGAGAAGGAAAGAGATTTACAATAAATAGCAGAAAATAAAATACTAGAGTATGGTCATTTGGGTTAGTGACTATAATCATAGAAATAAAAAAAGAAGATGTTTTAATGATTGGAAACAAGAAGTACTTGTAAATAATGCACTAAAACTCAAGGCTACAGTGTAAAGAATGTTGACCATGAAACAGAAAATGTTGGGCTGTTGTAAGAACCATCAGTCTTTTTGATATTCATTTATTCTTCCTTTATTCATTCGTTTAATCTTTTATCCATCAATCTTTTTATCATACTTGAATAGTAATTACAACTAATTCTATCACCTTAAAAAAGATGAGGCTTGTAAAACTATAAAACTTCAAGAAGATAACAGAAGAAAATCTAGATCCCTTTTTAGATACAACACCAAAGACCTAATCCATGAAAGAAATATTCGATAAGTTATATTTCATTGAAATTAAAAACTTCTCCTCTGCAAAAGTCAATACCAAGATATTTAGAAAACAAGCCACAGATTGGGAGAAAATATTTGCAAAAAGTATCTGATAAAGGACTGTTATCCAAAATACACAAAGAACTTTTAGAATTCAACAATAAGAAACAAAACAACACAAATAAAAATGAGCCAAAGACCTTAACAGACACCTCACCAAAGAAGATACACAGATGGCAAATAAGCATATGAAAAGATGCTCAATATCATCTGTCATCAGGGAAATGCAAATTAAAACAACAATGAGATACCACACCTGTTGGAGTGGTCATAATGCAGAACACTGGCAATATCAAACGCTGTTGAGGGTGTGGAGCAACAGGAACTCTCTTCGTTGTTGTTGGTAATCTGAAATATACAGACACTTTAGAAGACGGTTTGGTGGTTTCTTACAAAGGTAAACATACTCTTAACATAGGGTACAGCAATCACACTCCTTGGTATTTACCCAAAGGAGTTGAGAACTTATGTTTACATATAAACCTGTACACAGGTGTTTATGGCAGTTTTATTTGTAATTGCAAGTCTCAGAAGCAACCAAGATGTCCCTCAGTAAGTCAATGAATGAACTATGGTACATCCAAACAATGGAATATTATTTTAGTGCTAAAAAGAACTGAGCTATCAAGGTATGAAAAGACATAGAGGAAACTTATATACATATTATTAAGCGAAAGAAACCAATCTGAAAAGGCTACACACTGTATGATTCCAACTATATGACATGTTGGAAAAGGTAAAACTAAGAAGACAATGAAAAGATCATTGGTTGCCAGGGGTTTGGGGTGGGGGTGGGGGGAAGGGATGAATAGGCAGAGCACAGAGGATTTTCAGGGCAGGGAAAATACTCTATATGATAGTATAGGGATGGATATACATCGTTATGTTTTGTCCACACTCACAGAATATATAAAGAGAGTGAACCCTAAGGTAAATGGAATTTGGGTGAGTATGATATGTCAGTGGTTCATCCTTGTTAAAAAATGTTCCATTGAGTGATATTGATAATGGGGGAGGCTATGCATGTTTAGGGGCGGGGTTAATGAGCAGTCTTTATACCTTCCTTTCAATTTTGTTGTAAACCTAAAACTGCTCTAAAAAACAAAGTTAAAAAAAAATCGAGCCCTTGACACTTTGTTCTACTTGATATGTTGTTGATAGGCTACTGTGAAATTGAGATGTGCTGACTCTAAGTGAAAAACACATACTGGATTTGAAGTCAATAATAAAATAAAACTATTAAATATCTCATTAACAATTTTTTGCTGATTATTTGTTGAAATGGTATTATTTTAGTTATTTGGGGTTAAATAAAATACATTATTAAGTACAATTTCACTGGTTTCTTTTGCTTTCTTTTGATGTAGCTACTAGAAATTTAAAATTACAAATGCAACTTAAATTATATCTCTATTGGACAGTACTGCTCTAGGCCACTCTGCCCCCAAATAAGGATAATTGTTTGAAATAATATAGGAAATATTGATATTAGTGATATAGAAAAAACACACATACATAGCTATTTAAGAGAGATTATATGACTTAAAGGGCAATCCATACTTCTTAGATTAGGTAAATTTATAGATTTATTCTGATTGACTTAGAATCTTGTTTCTTACAAATGTTTTCATACTGTTTGTGTTGACATTTTCTTCTCTTTCCCAGTAAACGATTGAGTTTATAGACTTTTTCTTTGATTTTCAGTACATTTCTTCTTCCTTTCATTTTATTATCTACCTCTCTGACCAGTTTCAAGGCTTTGAGAATGACCCATCTATGACACTTCACATGGTAAATTCTGAGGATCCATTGAGAAGCTATCATTCTAGAGTTGGATCTCTATTTCTCCCTGCTGACGTATTTATAGCTTTCCATTCATAGCCATCCCCGTGGGCATTGCAATTCTGTCTCTCTCACCACCCACCTCCTCTCCCTCCCTCCCTTCACCCTCTATGTTGTGTGTGCATGTGTGCTTTGGATTCTGAGAATGTATGCTGTTTAAGAATGGAAACTAATCTAATATAAAACTTTAATAAGGAAGAAATTATCAGACAAATACTAGAAGATTTTGTTGAATATCAGTCAGGAACCCTGTTATATTTGAAGTGAAGTAGCATCTAGCACTATTGACATGAATGAAGCTGACATTCAGATACAGAAAATTCATTGAATATAAATTTAACTATTAAAGAATAATGAGGTTATATGTGTCTGAAAAATTGCTTTTGCCCACGCCCAGTAGAAATTTGCATAAGCTTGGAATTATGCAGCTGTTTCTATGTCTCTGAAACCATTACAAAAGTTTAATTAAAAGTTGTATAATTGAGTGGACTTTTTTTTTTTTTTTTTTGTGGTATGCGGGCCTCTTACTGCTGTGGCCTCTCCCGTTGCGGAGCACAGGCTCCGGACGCGCAGGCTCAGCGGCGATGGCTCACGGGCCCAGCCGCTCCGCGGCATGTGGGATCCTCCCGGACCGGGGCATGAACCCGTGTCCCCTGCATCAGCAGGCGGACTCTCAACCACTGCGCCACCAGGGAAGCCCTTGAGTGGACATTTTTTGATGGTTTGTATACTTTTTCTGTAGCTTGCAGTCTTACTACAAAATATTTTATATATTTATACAAAAACATACAAAATGAAAATAACCCCATAATTGTAAGATATTAGTTAATGTATGAATGTGGAAGGGTCCTTTAAATGTCCCAGAATGGTAAGGTTCTTACTTTCTACTTATGTTCTTTAGACAAAAATATAGTCACAATTTATAATCACTTATATTTAGACGTCTTATCTATATATTATATTTGCTTCTATATGTATATAATGGTCCATAAACTAAATGGCAACATGTTATGTCATTACTGTCAGATCTTCTACATCTTTTTTCTATGAAAACAGAAGTTAATTTTGAGGTTTAATGGATGAAATATTTACCTGAAGGTTTACTACATAGGCTTCCCATTTATTAATGTTCCTGTTTAAGTGAACAACTCTTTGTGAGGTATTATTTTACAGTTGTTATTAGTATAATCACTCATTATACCTAAGCTTGGGGATGGATATATTTACATTTTACCTATTTTTGTTCAGATGAAATTTGGAAATATGAACTGAATGTCTACTGTGTGCAGGTGCTTCTTTCCATTTGCCTAATGTAGCCACTGGTTTTGATGGTTGTATCGTGGTTATGTATAAAAACATTCTGTTTTTAAGTATTTGGGTGTGGTGGGACATCAGGTCAACAACTCTCAAATCATTCAGGAAGGAAACAGTTCTTTGTACTATATGTATAATTTTTCGGTAAATTTGAAATTTTTTTTTAATAGAAGAAAAGACTGTCACTTTTAGCTGTTTGAGCTTGGGAAAGTCACTTCAACATTCTGAGTTCAGTTTCCCTTTGTGTAAAATGGAGATACTAATATCTTAAAAAGTTGCTTTAAGGATTAAGATTGCAAGTCACATATACACTTGTGGTTTCCTTTTTTATTCAGTGGTCTATAATTTGTTTCTCTCATTATTTACTTAGATGTTCAAATTGTCCCATATTTGCTAGTGGGAGAATGAAAGACCCTTCTAAATGAAAGCCCATTTTCTTCACATCTTTGTAATAATACAATACCATTTTATGATTTAAAAAACTTTAGGTTGTTATCAGTATATCACATCAAAGAAAAGTATACATTAGGTAAGGGCATTTTCAGACACCTCAGAATAGAGATCCAGACTGTGGCTTGCAATAACACAAAACTATTATAAAATCTCTGAAGAACCACCTCATTACGGAGGATGCAACAGCTGTGGGAGGTGTCTGTGATAGCAAGCACTGGAGCAATAACCTAAAGTGTTGTTTGCTCTATTCATAGGCGGTAGGCAGGGGTAACCCTCTGATGTTTTTTTTTAAATGAAGTTTTCTTACTTATTTCAAAAAATATTAACCCCATAATGAAGGAAGAGCATGGTTAAGAACTCTAATATTTTTAAAAATTGAAGTATAGTTGATTTACAATGTTGTGTTAGTTTCTGGTGTACAGCAAAGTGATTCAGCTTTATATGTATATGTGTATATACATATATATATATATATATATATATATACTTTTTCATATTCTTTTCCATTATGGCTTTATTGCAAGATATTGAATATAGTTCCTTGCGCTATGCAGTAGGACCTTGTTGTTTATCTATTTTATATATAGTAGTTTGTATGTGCTAATCCCAAACTCCTAATTTATCCCTCCCCCACTCCCTTTCCCCTTTGGTAACCAGAAGTTTGTTTTCTATGTCTGTGAGTCTGTTTCTGTTTCATAAATAAGTTCATTTGCATCATATTTTAGATTCCACAAATAAATGATATCATATGGTATTTGTCTTTCTTTTTCTGACTTAGTTCACTTAGTTTGATAATCTCTAGGTCCATTCATGTTTCTGCAAATGGCATTGTTTCATTCTTTTTGATGACTGACTAGTATTCCACTGTATATTTATATACCACATCTTCTTTATCCATTTACCTGTCAGTGGACATTTAGGTTCCTTCCATGTCTTGGCTATTGTGCATAGTGTTGCTGTGAACATTGGCGTGCATGTATTTTTTCTAATTAGAGTTTTCTCTGGGTATATGCCCAGGAGTGGGATTGCTGGCTCATATGGCAACTCTATTTTAGTTTTTTGAGGAACCTCCATACTGTTTTCCATACTGGCTGCACCAATTTACATTCCCATCAACAATGTAGGAGGGTTTCCTTTTCTCCACACCCCTTCCAGCATTTGTAATTTGTAGACTTTAATGATGGCTGTTCTGACTGGTGTGAGGTGGTACCTCATTGTAGTTTTGATTTGCATTTCTCTAATAATTAGTGATGTTGAGCATCTTTTCATGTGCCTATTGGTCATCTATATGTCTTCTTTGGAAAAATGTCCATTTAGGTATTATGCCCATTTTTTGATTGGGTTGTTTGTTTTTGTGTTCTTGAGTTGTATGAGTTGTTTGTGTATTTTGGAAGTTAAGCCCTTGTGGGTCGCCTCATTTGCAAATATTCTCTCCCATTCCATAGGTTGTCTTTTTGTTTTGTTTCTGGTTTCCTTTGCTGTGCAAAAGCTTATAAGTTTGATTAGGTCCCATTTGTTTATTTTTCCTTTTATTTCTACTGCCTTGGGGGACTGACTTAAGAAAGCATTGATACTATTTATGTCAGAGAATGTTTTGCCTGTGTTCTCTTCTAGGAGTTTTATGGTGTCATGTCTTATATTTAAGTCTTTAAGGCATTTTTGGGTTCATTTTTGTGTATAGTGTGAGGTGTGTTCTAACTTCATTGATTTACCTGTGGCTGTCCAGCTTTCCAAACACCACTTCCTGAAGAGACTGTCTTTTCTCCATTCTATAGAATTCTAATATTTTTGCTCAGATTCTCTGGAAGCTGAAACAATGAAATTATCAGAAGGAAATATGGGGGTGGGTGGGTTGTAATTTACTTCTCTTTCTTACCTTTAGGCAAAATTTGATTCAAGCTATTCCAGACACATGATATTATTTCTTAGTTTAAAGACCTCCTGAAATAGGAGATTCCATAACCTTCTCAGTAATCCATTTCAATATCTCCTGATACTTACAGCCTGAAATTCTGTGTCTCCAAACTAAGTACTATGTGCTACTTTAAGATTAAACCCTCTATTCTTGTTCTGTACTCAAAGAAAATAAAAACTCTGGTCATCATTCTCTTCAAAGTGTCTGTAAGAGAGTAGTTTTCACATTTATGGTCACCATGTTTATTCTCCACTTCCAAGGGGAAGGGACCTAACATTTCCTGAATTTCTACTCTCTGCTGGAGAGGCAATTTCACTAACATTTATTGAGTACTTACTACATGGAAAGGACTGTTATAGGTACTTGATATGTTTGAATTTATTCAGTCTCCAGAACTACCCTCTGTCTTTAGTCTCCTAATAAACATCACAGAGGCTGGATTATTTCTCTAAGTTTGCACAATTAGCGTGACAGTTAATTTTATGTGTCAACTTGATGGTCATGGGCCAGATATTTGGTTAAATATTATTTCTAGGTGTTTCTGTGAGGGTGTTGCTAGATGAGATTAACATTTGAATCAGTAGACTGAATGCTATGAACTGAATGTTTTTGTCTCCCCCAAAATTCATATGTTAAATCCTAATGCCCAATGTGACGGTATTTAGAGATGGGGCTTTTGGGAAGTGATTAGGTCATGAGTGTGGAGCCCTCATGAATGGGATTATTGCCTTTATAAAAGACATCCCAGAGAGCTCCCTTGCCCCTTCCACCATATGAGGGTACAGCAAAAAGATGGCCATCTATTAACTAAGAATTTGGCTTTCACCAGACACCAGAATCTTCTAATACCTTGATCTTGGTCTCCCCAGCCTCCAGAAATAAACTTCTGTGGTTTATAAGCTAACCAGTCCATAGTATTTTTGTTAAAGCAGCCTGAATGGACTAATACACTGACTAAAGCAGATTGCCTTCTCCATTGTGTATGGGCCTTATCCAATCTGTTGAAGGCCTGAATAGAATAAAGAGCTAAAAAATAAAGAATTCTCTCTCTGCCTGACTGTCTTTGAGCTGGGACATCAGTCCTCTTCTGCTTTCAGACTTGGACTCTGACTGGAAGTTCCACCATCTGCTCTCCTGGATCTGGACTTCTCAGCCTCCATAATTGTGTGAGCCAATTCTTTATAACAAATCTCTATCTATCTATCTATCTGTCTGTCATCTGTCTTATCTATCTAGCTGTCATCTGTCTATCTCCAGTTGATTTTGTTTCTCTGGAGAACCCTGACTAACACAAGAGGCAGAGCTTGGAGTCCAGGCATTCTTATTTCAGCATCCTTGCTCTTAACTAATACACTAAGCTGTCTCTAATTCAATAAACATTGTATAATCTTCACAGTTCAGCAAAGTCGATGGGATTTTTTTTCTCCATGTTACAGATGAGGAACCCAAGACTTAGAGAGGTTAAGCAATTTACCTGTTGATCAAATAGCTAAGCTAGTAAATGGCGCCCATACATTCAAAATTCAGACAAATGTGTCTCCAAAGCCAGTGGTATTTTATTTTCTAGATTTGCTTCACTCCTTCCATGTAGTTTATGGAGGGGAGAATGTTACCTACAGCAAGGGACTGCTCAGAAATGACCAGAACTATTAGTTTTTTTGGAGGATAACTGCATTTTTAGGTATATACTATCATAAGGGCCCCAAATTAGATCTATAAAAGGCTGCCAAGGTGAGAAGATTTTCAGCTCCCTTCCTGAAGTAATGATAGTAGTAATAGTAGTAATTTAGGGAGGGCCTGTTATATGCTCAGCACCATTCCTAGGTACAATAATATTTCATTTGCTCTTCAACACAAACCTTTGGGGTAGTTTCTTTTCTTAGCATGGGTTTCTCAGAATCAGAGATGTAAAAATCTGTAATGTAAGAATTCAAATGCAAATGCTTTATTAAGGTAATACTCCCAGGAGAAACAATAAGGGTGTGGGGAAAGCAAGACCGGGCAGGGGAAGGAGTAAAGCAAGGCTGCAAATTTGGGCAAGAACTCACAGAAAGCGACTTCAGCTTGATCCCACAGGGGACCTCTGGGGTATAAGGCATGCCTCAGGGTTTATCCGAGTCTGAGGCATGGAAGCTGCACTTTCCTCCACTGCCCATTCTCCACCCTTGGTAAGGGCTGCCCCAGGGTTTGGAGACGGGGGAATATCAACTTCCAGGCATTTTCTGAAGCCCTGTGCTTGGGGGCCTCCAGTAACCTGAGGGCAGCCTAAGGAAGAAAAGTCAATGTGTGGGCAGGTTGGAGACAAAACCAGCGTCACAGCTGAAGAGTGCAGAGGAACAGTAGAGGGGATCTGGGGGAATTTGGGTGAAGCCATGATGTTCTGAAGGGCAGCTTTTGGAGAGAGACCCCTCTGATGCCAACACCTGGGGACTTTGTCCACCATCCCATTAGGGCTCTCTTTGTCCCCTTACATTAGTCCTTCCTCTGCTGAATCCTGGCTCAGTTAGCAGCACCAGACCTCAGGGCTGAGGTGCCCTGCAGTTTGGGAGCCAATCACATCTAAGGCACTGAGAGAACTGATAGACTCAATTCCATTTCCTGGAAGGTTTAGTAGATTAGAACCTCAGCACCAGGAGTTTAGGAAAGTGATTTCATGTTATAAATTGATGAAACTTTTCAACATTGTTGTAACTTTATTAAAAAAAATTTAAAATAAATGTTTAAAAATAAAACGGAGCCTCTTAGAAGCTGGCCAGATGTCTATCCTTCAGAGCATTGATGCCTTCTGTGTGCACTTTGGGCACCCTCCTTTTTCTGGATTTCATGGCACTGAAGTTCCTCCCTAGGTTACTTGTACTCCCTGGTGGGAGCATGTTCTGGACAAAGATAAGTCACCTACTGCCATATGAACCAGATACCATGTGGATTTCTGACATATGAATGCACAGAAAACAATAGATGGGATCTCTGAATTTGGGTTTTTTTTTCTTAAGTCTCCTTTATTTTTCTCTGACAAATCAGATTTATGTTTCTCTAAGCTTGAATTATGTAAAGCTTTGTGGTCTTGTGTAGGCTGTGACTTGACAGAGACAATAGCACTAAGTAAAGGTGTGAAGAAGAATTTTACATTTTTTTTTGCAGTACGCGGGCCTCTCACTGTTGCGGCCTCTCCCGTTGCGGAGCACATGCTCCGGACGCGCAGGCTCAGCGGCCATGGCTCACGGGCCCAGCCGCTCTGCGGCATGTGGGATCTTCCCAGACCGGGGCACGAACCCGTGTCCCCTGCATTGGCAGGTGGACTCTCAACCACTGTGCCACCAGGGAAGCCCCAATTTTACATTTTGTAGCATTTTTCACAACTGTTGTATCCTGAGGCACTTAGCAGGAAGTAGCAACAACAACTTCTCCTGTAGATCCTGTTGGGGTGTGAATTCTGAAACCCAATTCTGACCTTCTATGGTTCATTTGATGGTGTGGAAGACTCTAAAAATGGCACTCTCTGGCTTTTTTTTTTTTTTTTTTGGTTTCCTTTATTTTTTTATATTCCTTTGAATTTTTTTCTTTGATATTTTTATACATCTCTCCTTTAAACAAATATTATTCAATATCCAGCAATATACTAAGCAATGGGGATAAAACGGCAAACAAGAGATAATTTTGAATTCCACTTTTGCTACTTATTAACTTTGTGTCTAGGTTTCGTTATCTGTAAAATGGAAATTATCTATCTCCTGTGGGGCATGAAATGAAATGCCTCATATAAAGGCTTTAGAAAAATATGTAGCAGTTAGTCAGTAATTAGACATTGGGAACTGATTGTGTGGGTGTCAGGCACTGCTCTAGGGAGTTTGAAACTAATACAATGCTACTGTCCTCACAGAGCTTACTTCTAGTAGTAGCATGTAGACAATGCAGAAACATACAAAAATCTTAAATACTGATAAGTGCAATGAATAAAATACAGTAGAATGATAATCAATTGGAAGTGGGGCAGTTTTAATTAAGGTCACCAAAAAGGGCATCTCTGATGAGGTGACCTTTTGAGTTGGGATCTGAATGATGAAGAGGCAGCCATTCCAAGATCTGGGATTAAGTCCTTCCAAGCCAACAGTGCAAATGCTCTGAGGTAAGAATGAGTTTACCCATTTAAGACCCAAAGAAGGCATGTGACTGAAGGAGAATAGTGACTGAGGGTGAGTGCAGGAAGAGAAGTAAGCAGGGACCAGATCATCTATGGCCCCTGTACTCCATGGGAAGGAGTTCGAATTTTATTGTGTTTTCTGTAAAGACAGAATAATTTTAAGCAAGCTGGGGCTGGGGAGTGGGTATTGATTGGATTTATAATGGATTGCACTGACTTGTTCTCACTTCTGAATGGAGGGAAGACCATAACAGGGTCAAGAATGGAGTAAGGGGGCTTCCCTGGTGGCTCAGTGGTTGAGAGTCCACCTGCCGATGCAGGGGACGTGGGTTCGTACCCCGGTCCAGGAAGATCCCACGTGCCGCGGAGTGGCTGGGCCCGTGAGCCATGGCCGCTGAGCCTGCGCGTCCGGAGCCTGTGCTCCGCAACGGGAGAGGCCACAGCAGTGAGAGGCCCGCGTACCGCAAAAAAAAAAAAAAAAAGAATAGAGTAAGGGAGAACAGCTGAGCATCTGTGATGGTGGTCCAGGTGAGAGAAGATGTTGCTTACAGAGTGGAATTAGGGAGTATTGGTCAAATCTGGGATGCCTTTTTGAAGCAGAACTTATTGAGCTGGTTGTGGGAGGAAAGAATCAAATAAATCAAGGGTGATGGGTTTTGGCTTGAGCATTGGATGTGGGGTAGTGAGGAAGACTAAGATTGAGCTGATAGTTATGCTTAGGTCACCTGAAGCTTAAGATACCTGTCACACATCTAAAAATAAAGCAGCCAAATGAACAGTTGGTTATGTAAGTCTTGAGTTTAGGGAGAGTTCCGGGTTGAATACAGACATTTTGAGATCATCAACAGTTAGGTGACTTTTAAAATCATAAGATTAATTTTAATTCTATAGAAAATAATGACTACTATTTATTCAATACCTACCAAATACCAAGTATTGTTCTAAGTGATGTACATGCATTTATTCATTTATTTAATACTCATAACAACTTTAAGATAAGAAACATTACTGTATTAATTTTACTGATGGGGAGCAGAGGCACAGAGAAGTTAAATAACATGCTCAGTTATATACCTAGTCAATATTGGAATTTGAGCCTAGGTAATCTGGTCGCAGTTTCCAGACACTAGAGTATAGAGAAAACAGAGGGAATAGGACTCAGTTCTAATGCAGTGTAACAGTTTGAGGTCAAACGGGAGAGCTGGAGTCTGCAAGGGAACTGAGATGCGGTCGCTGAGGAGGGAGGGGGTCTGAGGGTGGGTTGTGGAGCCCTAGATAAGTAAGTGAATAAATAAGCAAGAGGTTAATGCGTCAGATGTTGCAAGAGCACCCGCCTTGACACTATATATGTTAAAATTGGAACAATGCAAAGATGACGAGCCCTATGCCTGAGGAAAGATGATATATAGGTTTGTGAAGTGCCCCATGTATTTTTGTGGGCCCATGTCTCATACTTTACGGAACTAAAAAAATTTTTTGTGTTAAAGATTTAAATCTGAAATTCAAACTTTAAATCATCTGGAAGAAAACATAAGAGAATATATTATGATCTGGGAGTAGAAAAGAATTTCTTGAATAAAAATAGCCAGTACTTAAGTGCTTAAAATGTTAAGTGCGGTTACAATAAGTTATATAATATATAATATAATATAATATAATAAATATAATAAATATATATAATATATTAACACATTTAATCCTCACAGCAATCCTGTAAGATTATCCCTCCTTTACAGATGAGGCAACTGAAGCATATAAGGCAAAAGTACCCAAGGTTGTACAGCAGGTAAGACGTGGATCCAGGACCCAACCCCAGTGGCCCAGCTCTATAAACCATGCTCTTAACCAGCATCCCTTCCTTAGTCTAAGCTATAATGCAAATACACATTCCACAAAGCAAAATATTAATTGACTTGAGTACATTTAATTAAAACATTTCATCAGAAGTTATCTAGATAAAAGAAAAGGACAAACCGCATACTAGTATATATATATATAAAACACATGAAACCAATCAAGTGATTAGTATCCAGAATATATAGACGGCTCTTAAAAAGATCAATAAGAAAAACACAAAGAATTGCACAGAAAAAAAAGGGCCAAGGACCTAAACAGGCATATATCACAGAGAGAAAAACACAAGTCATCTATAAACTTACCAAAAGTTACTCAATCTCTTTAATCATTATGGAAATGTCGATTACAATCATAATAAGAAACTATTTGATACTCAGTAAATTGGCAAACATTTAAAAATCTGACAACAGTAAGCTCTGGGGAGAATGTGGAGCTATTTATACTGTTCATAGGATGCGAACTGGTACAATTGCTTAGCAAAATATTTTGGTTTTACCTAGTAAAATTAAAGATGTGTACAGTCTAGGCTTCAGTAATATCACTACAAAGTATTTGATCTAGGAAAACTCTGATGCATGTTTACCAGAAGACATATCTGAAATGTTTATAGTAGGTTAAAAAAATGAAAAAAAAAAACCAATCAAAACCAAAAAACCCCAAATCTGGAAATAGCCCAGATATTCACTGATATGGGAAAGATGAAATGAATTGTAATATATTTATACAGTGGAAAGCTTCTCACTGTCACTGCTGTTGTTGCACTGTTATTGCTTGGTTTTGCCTTGTTTTTGAAGATAAGAGGGTATAAGAAAATGCTAGTATGCCGGCATAAATACTTGAAAAGAAAGTGCTGAATTGATACAGAGTAGAGAGAAAATAAGAGTAGAAATAAAGCAAGAGGAAATGAGATCAAAAGCTCATGTACTCAAGTTGGTCTTAGGAGCAGACAGATGGAATACAGGTGGTTGTGTACCTCTTCAAGTTGTGCATGAGGTGGTGGGAGGGTGAAGTACTTCCTTGTTTGCTTTTACTTTTTTCTATGTTCTTTGAAGTCATTGGCTGGGGACAGAGTGGGGAGACAGATTGCTGGAAAATTGAGGAAGGAGGGAAAAGCATTTAAAAAATTCCCAGAGTATGAGAGAATGGGTAAAACAATTGTCAAGATAGTGACACCCCCATATAGAAAAGAAACACAATGCTCAAAAAGATTAAATAAATTTGATACAGTTCTATAGCTAGGCAGTGACAAAGCTAGGCTTCCCACACAGGACTTCCATCCATCTCAGCTCTAGTAGTTTTTTCCTGTGTCTCAGTTTCTGAGAGGCAAAAATTTGCTTCTCTCTATGGATCTTACTGATGTCTGGAAATTCTGGGTGAATTGGAATTGTTTCAAAGGTCTGCTTGCTCCTCTCAGGCACTATCAAGGTGGTCTGATACCTGTAGCAGCACTCTATTCTTATTTGGCTTATTTTAGGAGCGAAAACACAGGTAGCGAATGAGTGCTTGTTACCAAGTCCAAGCTTGTACCACGTGCTGCATGGCAGGCCAGTGAGTTAAGAGACAAGGTGTTGGGACAAGGAAAAGTGACTTTATACAGAAGGCCAGCAAACTAGAAGATGGTAGATTAATGTCCTAAAGAACCATCGTAATTCAAGGTAGAATTCAAGCTGCTTTTATGTCAGGGAAGGGGGGAAGCAGGAGGGTAGGTTAGGAAGTGACGGACGAACACAGACATCAGGGTGCCATCAAGGGCCCAAGGTGGGTTGTGAAAACTCTTTGTTCTTGGTCAGTTGACCTTGGTTGAGGTGAGTCTGGTCACGATATTCCTGCAGAACTCAATAAGACAAATGTCAGTTTTTCTTGTTCACGTTTCCTTATCGCTGCAGGGGAGGTAGAGTTTCTTTGAAGGAGGGCTATCACGTACACCCCAAGCTGGGGGCAAAATTCCTATAGTGGATAACATGTCTTTGTGCAGGGCTAAGCAGAGGCTTATGACCCAGAGGTTAAAGCAGCAGAAAAGATAGATACAATATGGAGTCAGAGATGCCAAGCTTCTTCTACAAACAAGAGGCCGGTGGGGCGGTGGACATGGTGGTGGTGGTAGGGTCTTAGTTCATGAAGAACAACTCAAAGATATCCAACAGGTTGTTATGTATATTCCTTGAGGAGGAACTGGAAATGTTTTATTGTGGAACTATTGTCATTACTTTTCTTGTTTAACTGTTTTTCCTTTTTTTCTGCATTCCTTCACTTACTTTCCTCATTAGTAATTGCCTGTGCCTGCTCTTTGGAACCCAGGGAAGGCCTAGGAGACAAAAGCCTTTCCAACAAACAAGAAATGGGGGACAGGGAGGGGCTTTTGTACCCCAAAGGGCCCTGCAGGATCCTGCTCAGATTCATGTTTGTTCAAGGATTTTTATTTTTATTCACTTACTCATTTGAACCATTGAGCACCTACCATGTGCTCTAAAGTAACTATGTGCTCTAATATATTCATGAGCACCTCCATGTACTTTCTATATTTATTCATTTATTCATTGAACACACTGAGCATCAACCACATGTATTAAATTCTAGAGGGGTGGCAAAAAATAAAGGTAAATATGTCAGATGGTGATAATTTATATGGAGATAAATTAAGCACAGTAAGGGGGTTGAGGGAGAGTTTGGCATTTTACTGGTCTGCTGAATGGACAGGCTTCAGAGGAGAAAAACATGGTGGATATGTACAGATCTTCTGAGAAATTTTGCTATCAAAGAGGGTAAGATGGAAAAGTAGTTGGAGAGGATGTGGAGGTCTAGGGAGAGTTGCTGTGTTTTTTGTTTGTTTAGTTTCATGTGGGAGATCATGATGGTTAATTTTATGTGTCAACTTGACTGTGCCATGGGTTCCAGACACTTGATTAAACATTATTCTGGGTGTGTCTGTGAAGGTGTTTCTGGATGAGGTTAACTTTTGAATCTGTAGCCTGAGTAAAGCAGACTGCCATCCCAGTTTGGATGGGCCTCAGCCAATCCACTGAAGGCCTGGGTAGAGCAAAAAGGCTGAGTAAGGGAGAACCATTCTCTTTGTACCTGACTGTCTTTGAGCCAGGACATCAGTCTGCTTTTGCCCTCAGACTTGGACTCAGACTGGAACTTACACCACTGGGTCTCCTGGGTCTCCTCTTTTTCAGTGCAGGTCTTTTGGACTTCTCAGCCTCCATAATCATGTGAGCCAATTCCCTATAATGAATCTCTTTATATATATATATATATATATATATATATATATATATATATATATATATAGGAATGCTCTAGTAGGAAGGAAAATTGATGATTCTGGAAAGGTGCCATATTCTTAACAGAGAGGGAGTGGTAACTAATGCACAAATGGAGAGGCTATATATAGTTTATATAGAAAAAGCAAGTAAGGAAGAACAGGTGCAGGTACAGGTATGTATATATTTGTGGATGTGGTGGTGAGCACTTGTGGAAGTTCTTTTTTGATTGCCTCCATCCTCTCAGTGAAATAGAAGGGAAGTTCTACAGGTGAGAGAGAGTGAGAAGGATATACAGGTGTTAAGAGTTTGATAACAGATATTTAGTTGAAAAGTAAATGATTTTAAAGGAAAAATATACTAGTAAATAATGCTTTGGATGAAATGGATTCCTGTACAACTCTAAAGTCTAATTTTTGTTTCTTAGTTCCAACATCCTCTAACAATGTAATATTCTATCAAAATCTTATAGTAACTGAGAAAATTGTACTTCACCCTCTGTGTAGATTGGATAATAAGCAATAAGTATTGAAAAGGTTAGTGGAGACAGTGAAAAAAAATCAAGGGCCTTGAGTTATCCATAAAGAGATCCCTCTCTCCTGAATACTTCCCTTTCCAATAGAGATTGATTTTGTACTCTGAAATTGCACTATGGCACTTGACATATGTTCAACTTTTTTTTAAAAGAAGCTCAAACATTTTGCCTTGTGCTTTCCATTTTTCTCTAAAGTAGGAGAACTGTTTAACATTTATCTATGTGCAAACATTACTCTTGTAATCCTAGAGTGTTATGGAGACCTTGACTTATCCATCTCCTCACTTTTATTTGCCCATGGGTGGCTTCACCTTGTGTATACTCAAAACTCTTAAGTAGCCCTGCTACTTCTAGACAGATAATAACCCATTTTTATAGATCTCTAATCTTGACCCATGTATCTGTCTCCCTGACAAAAGGCTGTGCCTTTTGTATACAATAAAGTATTCATGTTGAAGCACATAATTCTGAATTTTGACATGTTAAAACACTACAACTTTAACTTCTGTGGTGCTAAGGTATGGGGAGAGTAGGATGCGGAGTCATAACTAGGTAGAAACAAGTAGGAGTGGGTAAATCTAGGTGGAGAAATCAAACCACCCACGGGAATTGCCAGAAATAGATTGAGGAGTTTTTTTCCCTTCCACTTCTGCCTTTCTCTCAGCTTTGTCTGTAAGATTAAGATTTGAAATTTGAGCATGAAGAGCTGTTACAGTTTTATTGTGAGTTTTGCTCATTCAGGTCAATCTTCTAATCCAAAATAAACTTTCTGGCTTTTATTAATTTCTAGCAGCATCATTCTGAAAGCCAAGCGTGCTCTTACTGTTGAAAAACATTAGCTTAATTTGAAAAGTGCTTTGCCATAAGTAGAGTTTGTTCCAATGATGTATTCATTGATTTTTTTTAACTTGTTTCTTTTTCAGCTGTGTGTGTGTGTGTGTGTGTGTGTGTGTGTGTGTGTGTATGATTAGCAATTGTAATGTTATTTTTGGTTTAGTGGAGGCTTCTCTTTGGTTTATGAACTGTTTTGTTTTTTGGTATGTCATTGTGCATGTTTTTGTGGTGCATTTATACAAAAAAGGAGACATATAAGTACCACCCAGGAAATCAGTAGCATAGCACCTCAGAATTATTTGTTGTTGTTGTTGATGGTGTTTAATTTTATTTTGCATATATATTATTTATGAAAACTTTCAGCAGAATTGGGAATGGTATCACAAGAAAAATTGCCTGGTGTGGATCAACTGGGTTTGTGGCCCATTTTATAAATGTGCCTTTTTGTTGTTTAATTTATAAATTATATATATAGAAAGAAGCAAAAGAATGATTGATTAAATGTTTATGAGAAACTCTAGTACGCCCTAGTACTAGAAACTCTAGTATGTTTTTAAAGTGCAAGGAACAGACAATTAGCTAAAGGATTTGTCATTGAGGTTATTGATCACAATAGGAGTCTAAATGAAGGAAAACTGTGAATTCCTCTTCAAGTCAGCAACAGGTTATTATGAAATAACCCTAATTTTGAATTCCCTTTCCTTCTCAAAAGTTTATTATCACTCAACTTACAGCTCTGAGACCTTTAGCCTTTGACCGAAAGAGATAAGAATCACTGAAGAGGACTATATTTATCCTCTTTTATCAGTTTCTATGAGGAAGGAAGACGTGTTTTTGTCTCTTTTCTTACTTATGAAAAGGCAGGCATAGTGTTATAGACCTTGTTTGCTGTGAAAGAAGAATAACTACATCAATTTGATTGAAGGTGTCAGAAATGTTTTGGGAAACAGCAGAAATGGAGCTCTGAGGTGGGAAAGGTTTGACATATAGCAACGGCAGAGCCTGGTTTGTTTGGGTTTTGATTTAATACACCCACTGTATTTTTAAGCATAAAAAAGCCAACTGCTATTTACAAAGCTGGCTGGAGTGTGTTTTGTGGACATTTGTCCTTGTTTTACCTGTGCGTTTAAATAAATAAATAAATAAATGTAAGTTTTTGATTTCTGTGAGGGTTCTGGTAGACTTTTTCCCCTTGATTGAAAGTCTTAGGCATTTTATAGGCTTCTCGGTTGGATGGAAAGGAGGGGAAGGGGTGTCCTAGGTAACAGATTGTTTTAATAAAATGTGTCCCTTACCCACAGAGATTCTCTGTCGCACTTATGGCTGCTGCTGGAAGTATTTACGTTTTAATGGAAATAAATAGCTAAAACTCAGGACTGACACTAAGGAAAGTGAATCACACCCATAATTATCCTTATATTCTTGATCTTTTTTCATTTGTTTACTTCTGTGCATTTTGATGAAGCACTTCACTTCCCAGTGCCTTAGTTTTCATATTCACATAGTGGGGTCCATAATGTGGTTTTATAACCCTGCTGAGAGGATCAATGAGGTCTGTGTACATGAAGGGGCTTAATAAATAGTATGTGATTTGAGCTTTCTGGATGAAAGGTGCTACGTGAGTACAAAGTAGAGCAGCCTCCCACAGGTAATGCCTTTGCCTGGATAACTCTGATTATAGGCTTTCTTTATCTCTTCAAAGCAGAGATTTTTCTCCTTGATTCCTTCCTGTATCTTCATTGCAGAAGTTAAAATGCCAATTTACTCAGTACCATTTCCTTTTAAGCATCCATACACCAGTCAAGGAACATACTTGCAAAAAGATTTGTTAGTGCACACATGGTCAATCTCATAAATGCAAATAGGAAAAAGGAACAGTATGAAAGAAGTGTTCACATCACATCAAACCCCCAGATGGCTCTCAGAACCTCTGCCATCTCAGGTGGAACTGAATTTTAGAATATGTATTTTCAAGTGAAGAGACTGTATCCCAGGAACATTGAACAGTGTTTGTTAGAGTTATTTAAATTTGACTTCATTATGTTCCCATTTCCTGTGCAGCTCCAGATAAAAGTGATAACAAGAAATAATTTTTTTAATAGATCTTTATTGGAGTGTAACTGCTTCACAATACTGTGTTAGTTTCTGTTATATAGCAAAGTGAATCAGCCATATGCATACATATATCCCCATATTCCCTCCCTCTTGAGCCTCCCTCCCCCCATCCCCCACCCCTCTACGTCATCACAAAGCACCGAGCTGATCTCCCTGTGCTATGCTGTTGCTTCCCACTAGCTATCTATTTTACATTTGGTCGTGTATATATGTCCAGGCCACTCTCTCACTTCGTCCCAGCTTCCCCCTCCCCACACCCGTGTCCTCAAGTCCATTCTGTATGTCTACGTCTTTATTTCAGCCCTGCCACTAGGTTCATCAGTACCATTTTCTTTTTTTTTTTTTTATATTCCATATATATGTGTTAGCATACGGTATTTGTTTTTCTCTTTCTGACTTACTTCACTCTGTATGACAGACTCTATGTCCATCCACCTCACTACAAATAACTCAGTTTCGTTTCTTTTTATGGTTGAGTAATATTCCATTGTATATATGTGCCACATCTTCTTTATCCATTCATCTGTCGATGGACATTTAGGTTGCTTCCATGTCCTGGCTATTGTAAATAGTGCTGCAATGAACATTGTGGTACATGTCTATTTTTGAATTATGGTTTTCTCAGGGTATATGCCCAATAGTGGGATTGCTGGGTCATATGGTAGTTCTATTTTTAGTTTTTTAAGGAACCTCCATACTGTTCTCCATAGTGGTTGTATCAGTTTACATTCCCACCAACAGTGCAGGAGGGTTCCCTTTTCACCACACCCTTTCCAGCATTTATTGTTTGTAGATTTTTTGATGATGGCCATTCTGACTGGTGTGAGGTGATACCTCATTGTAGTTTTGATTTGCATTTCTCTAATAATTAGTGATGTTGAGCATCTTTTCATGTGCCTCTTGGCCATGTGTATGTCTTCTTTGGTGAATTAATCTCCAAAATATACAAACATCTCATGGAGCTCAATATCAGAAAAACAAACAACCCAATTAAAAAATGTGTGGAAGACCTAAATAGACATTTCACCAAAAAAATAATTCTATACAACACTTTAAAGTGTTTAGAAAACATTTTTACAAACATTATTTCATTTGTTCCTCACAACAGCCCTGTGAGATAGGAAGGACCTATGTGCTCAGAAAAGTTACGCAACTTGTCAAAAAATACCCCTCTGTTTAGCAGTAATATGTAATTTAGAATAAACATCTTCAGTACTTTTCCACATTTCCAAGGATGGTAAGTGAGTTTATCACACATTCCATAATATGATTAATAAGTAGTGGCTGTCTGTAGTGCTGTGCTCAGAATTTTCAGGCTATATCCAGTGTCTGAGGGAAAGAGTGCAGTAATTGATTAGCGATGTCTGCTCTTTATGTGGGCAGAGCCCTGGGTTACGAGTAATGCATATCTGCCAACCCAGAAATGCACCATAATGTGGGTGTTACGGACTAAAAGTTTATGTGTGCCCTCTCTCCCCCAATCAAATTTATATGTTAAAATCTAGTCCTTAATATAATGGTATTTAGAGGTGAGGCATTTGGGAGGCAATTAGGTCATGAGGGTAGAGCCCTCATAAATGAGACTAGTGCCCTTAAAAGAAGAGACTAGAGAACTACCTGTTCTTTGCACCATATGAGGACAGAGCAAGAAGATGACCCTCTGTAGAAGGGAAGAGATCACTCACTAGAACCCAAACATACTGATAACTTGATCTTGCACTTCCAGCCTGCAGAACTGTGAGAAATAAATTTCTGTTGATTATAAGCAATGAAGTCGATGATGCTTTGTTATAGCAGCCTGAATTGACTAAGACAGTGGGTTTTTAAAAAAGTGTTTTTTGAATAATAAATTTGTCTCTGTAGTACTCAAGTAAAATAGGTATCTCTGAACAATTTGTAGCAGGGGTGTGGACTGAGCCTGTTAGTTAGCCATGGTATTTAAACACAGCTTTTTGATCTGGAAGAATTTAATTGAACTACTGGTTAATCTGGATTTATGATTTTGAAATGTGGCAGATGATTATGACATAGGTGTATATTTTGATCTTTCTCTCAGTCTTATTTTTTTGTTTGTTTGTTTGTTTACTTATGGTCACAAAGGCTCCTACTCCTACTTTAGAAACTCATGCAGTGCTTGGATTAGGTGAAATCCATTTAGAAAAGCTGATGCATGAGAATGTAAGGACAGTGATGAACAAACTTCTTTCTAAATATTTGTTGTTAAAATGAAGGAGAAGTGGGGGAGATATTTTGAAGTAGAAGTGATGTAGGAGAGCATCTTAGTTTCCTGGTATTATATCAGGTAGATGACAGTCTATTCTTGGTATTGGCAAAGTTAGCATTGATTGCTGGAGTAAGTTATTTTGGGATGGCATTAATATTATGGTAAATAATTTAGTCCTATCAACCACAGGAAATATCCTATCTTAAAGGACACATCAGAAGACATGTATTTTGGCCTTTAAGAAAATGATATAAGACTCACATAGTTAAAATTATTTTTGAAGCTGACTATCCCTGGGAGCATAACTGTACTGATATTTTCCTTTCAGTTTGCAGACAATTGGCCCACTTTGGTGATGAGTCATTCAGTTCCACTTTCAATTTTGGCATTGAAAAATACATAGATAACTCTAGTGTGAAAAAAGGTATTTCCATATTCTTGCCTTAAAATTAGATTTAGAACTATATGACCTGTTACTTTGTTTCTTTAACCAGAAGGTTTTAGCAATGAAATTTTTATAAAAATAGCTCTAATACACTTTTATAGTTGGGAAGGACCATTTTAAAATATGAACTGGAATTCATCATTGTATAATCAGCTTTGAAATTTGTATCTTCTGCCAGACATGTCCTTTGAATTCCAGAGCATACAATACTAATACAAAAGGAGATTTGAAGTGGAGTAAGCAAGAAAGGTAGACATCATCGCTGATACTTGCTTATCCCTGGCTCTCCTATAACAACCCATCACCACGTTCCATGATTTTACTTCCTAACTGTTGCTAAAATCTGACCATATTACTCTGGTTTTACTATTAGCAACTTTAGGCTTAAGCTTAGGCCAAGCTACCAATCTCTCCCTAGACTTTTAATGCAGTCATAACTGTTTTTCCTTTACTTAATCTTTCCTCTTTCCTGTTCATTCTTCAGAATGAGCTTTTTCAATGAAGCTGGTGTAGATTCTTCTCCCCAACACCAGAGTATGAGGACTTTTATTTCTATAAACAAATTGAATCTGCTTCAGGACCCAGCTACCTTGGGCCTTGGGACATTCAGCGTCAGACAGTGTAGTGGATTTAGATCAGGGAGGCCAGAGTCAGACTGTCTGAGCTCAAATACTGAATTTATAAGACATGTGATGTTGACCAAATTACTTATTCCTTAGAGTCTCATGCTCTTTCCTCATGTGTAAAATAGGGATAACAATAGTCTTTAACTTGCAGGTAGTTATGAGGTAATCCCAATAAAGCTTTTAACACAGTGCTGCCATGAGGTAAGTGAGGATGTCAAGGCTGCCATGGGCAGCCCTCATTTTCTGCCCCAACCTCCATACCCTCAGTGTTTGGCCACACCCACAGGAACTCTCACTGTGGTTCTCCTGGTCCTGGTTCATACTGTCTACCTCCTGTAGACAAAGACAGCCTACAGTGAAAAATCGAGACCTGGGACTCTGCTATCATCCAAGGCCCTCAACCTCCACCCCTAACTTCATGCATTCTCTAGTCTAACACCACATAATGGACCTGATGGTGGCGTGGAGAAGTAGGGAAAGGGCAAGGAGGTGGAGATAAAATGACTACCTAGCCCTTTAGATAAATAATTCTGGCCCCTCTTTCCTTATGTCAGGATGGGAAAGGAGAAGCTGTTTTATTTTTTTCCTTAATAACCTCTCTTGTTACCCCAAACTCAATTCTCACTATGTCACTTACCTTGATGGAGCGTCTGTTAAGGATGAGTTCCATCCAGGCACAAAACCTGTGCCTGTACTGTTCCCATGCTTTTCCTCTCTTTCTTTGCCTGGTGAATTTCTATTGGTCTTTTATGTCTCAGATCAAAGTTACTCAGAGAAGCCTTTTCTGAGGTACCAGGTGAGGACAATCCACCTGTAACATATTTTATTTTTCTGTGTGTCCCTCCACCCAGTACCCATCACAGTTTGTAATGATTTTTAATGTATATATCGTACCTGTCTCCCATCAGACTGAAAGTTCTAGGTGGGTAGGGATCACATCTGTAAAGACAGAAATTTGTGGAATTAACAGAGTGCTTGGCAGGAACTCTGTTAAATATTTGTTAGCTGATGGAATAGGTAATTTTTCATAAGCACTGAGAATTCATATTGTCTGTAGTACTTCATGCCTTTTAACATTTGATTTTACTTTTAAGGTTTTTAAATCTGCAAAGGACAGCAAATATGCAGTAATCTATTCTTAATTATGTTATAGCTGAACAACAACAATTTTCAAGTTTGGATTTCCTGTTGCCTTCATTGACCAAGCATAGGAATTAGTCATTACTGCTTTCTGTTTCTGCATTGTTTATTGCAAACTACTGGTATTTAGAATTAATCCTTTGATAAAACATTATAAGGTTACATATTTATTTACAACTGTGCACGCATGTGCACATGCACACACACAAAGATAGGTAAGAAATTCCTTTATTTCTTTAGGAGGATATTAACCATGGATGCTACAAATCTTCCTTTTCCTCTTTCCTTCTTTCTCTATCGTTCCTCTTTCCCTCCTCTCTTTCCCCTTCTCCCCTCTCCATCTCTCTCTCTCTCTCTGTCTCGTCTCTGTCTCTGTGTGCCTCTCTCTGTCTCTCTCTCTCTCTCACACACACACACACACACACACACACACACACACACACTTCCTGGTCTGAACTTATAACTGTAAGAAGTCATGGAAACATTCATCCATAGATGACCTGGTTAGCTTCCAGATACACATAATATTGAAACATTCTCTTCAAACTTAGAGCTCTCCATTGTGATTTAAAAATTTGCATTATCATTTTAAAGGATTAATTTTATTTGGCAGTCCTTCCAGGATTCTGCTCTTAAAATCACTTTGGGAATTAACAAATGCATTTGGTTTCCAAATCTGCTCAGCTCTGCACCTTCAGCTCCAAAGTGCTCTGAGCTCAATTCCCCCACTCTCTTCTTGCTGCCCCAGTTAACTCAGAGGAAGAATACAACTTCAATAGACTGTAAAAGAGGTTGTTCAGAGATCTCTCCTTTCCTCTTTTGGGGGGAGAATTTTATTTGACAAATTTGGCACGCATGTCATCGGTCAATTAATAGTTAATAGAATGTGGACCAGAATAAAATTAATCTTCAGAATACTGGCAGATCAGTTGCACTTCTGCTAATAAGGATTCAGTGCGCATGAGAATCTTATTGGAGACTGAATACATCTGTTCCTTGTGTAGTTAACCTGATTGTTCACTACAGCCTACCCTGCTCACTGGCATCAGTTTAGCCTACAGAGCCAAGTCTGGGTAATGGGTTGGTCTTATCTTCCATAGATGCTAAAAGAAGATCACAATAACTATAGATGAGGTGATGTTGGAGATAAATTCCATCCTCCTCAGCCTCTCAAATGTCCAGAAGAGTCCTTAGCCCTCTTAGAGGTTGCCAAATTTTAATGTTAGGACAATAATGTGCAGGTGCTACTTGTTAAATATCAATTTTATTGCCTTAAGTGTAGAAGTACCTGAGAGACATTATGGAATGGCAAAAAAAAGAGGAAAAATGAAATTACTGTTACATTGCTGTTCTAACACATCTGGTATTGTTTTGATGTGAACTCTTCTAAATTATTTTTTACATGTATTTTTAATTAGTTGCATTCATAATTTCATGTACTGATTTTTCTTTGATACTATTTCATAAATACTTCTGCAATTTAGCGTTTTCAAAGTATCAATATTATATTATCTAGCTAATAGGTATGGAATAATTTCCCTAAACATGTCCTGTTGTTGGGCATTTGGGCTGCTTGCAACTCCTCGACATTTTAAATAACATTGTAATGAATAGTTTTGTGCATAGATGTTTTGATTTATTTTTCTTAAAGGAGATCCACAAAGTGATATTATTACTGCTTGACTTTTGGAAAGTTGAGCTTAATAACATTATTATTCTTCTTGAATTGCCATAGAGTCTCAATAGGCGAGAACTGTGCGTTTACATAATAATTCTGTAAGAGCTTTATTCAGTTGGATAGTTTCAAATGCCCTTTCAATGGTCTTTCTTAGTTTCCCTTTCTTGGAATAAGGTGAATCAACTTCATTTGTAGAAATACCAACAACAGCAGCAACTCCATACTGAGTACGTATGCCAAGGTGCCAAGCCATTCATTTACATTATGCTGATTGATAATCACAGCAATCCCAGGAAGTAGATATTATTATTGCACCAACTTTTTAGGTGAAGAAAGGTTCAAGATTGTTAGGTACCTTGCCTGAGGTCACACAAGGTAAATGGTAGAAACTGGGATCTGAGCTCTACTCTGGTGACATACTTCATGGCTTCATTATATGGATGCTTCAAACCATGGACACAGTTTTTCAAAGTGTCCCAAAGAAGAAGCAAAGCTTCATGCTATGCACATTTTAATGCCACTCCCACTGTTTGTTCAAGTTAATAAATACTATTTTATCAGGTGAATAAGAACTCTGCAGAAGTGGTAGTCACTTAAGGAGAAACATTGGATGCAATTAAGCAATAAGTCATATAGTTCTGGGTATCTGAATGGATAGATTGAAAACTTCATAACCAAAAATCCATGTCTCAGTGTTCACTGCTACATTTCTAATCTTAAGCCCAGTATTCAGAATGCACACTCACTGTATGTTGAATGATAAGTACTAAACTCCAAATGCTAACCAATTCTTTCAAAGCCATTTACTACCCACTGCATCTGAGCCGGTCACTGGGCCTTGACCAAGTGTATCTGTAGGTTGCTCAGAGTCCTTTTTTTATACACTAAATCCCTCTCCTCATATAAAACTAAAATACATCTTTGGGGATTGCAAAAGTCTGCCACTTAGAAAAGCAAAACAAATCAAAAAAACAAACAGCGTCACCAGGCCTAGGGCATACACTGGTACTTGCAATGAGGGGAAAAATACACAGCTGAAAATAATTGTAAACCTACAGAATCAAAATTAATGAATATTTAAATAGATATATAAAATGTAACAGTGCTATGTAGTCAAATGCAATTCCACTCATTTCTTAAAGTGTTATAAATTTTATTTTTGGTGATATATGGGTGTGTTTTATCATGTTTAAAATGATGTGGGGTAGAGCCTCCAATATTAAGAGTTCCCAGAGCTGCTAAAGTTACAACACTGTATACCACTGCTACTTGGTTTGAATAAAAAACAGCTGGTTAGTCCCATACTCATTCTGCAGGCCGCTGATGGCCAGATTCCCGAAGAGCAGGTGTAAGTCTTTCTTGCTGCTAGTGGTTGGGGGTCAGGAGTTGGTGAGCCTCACTGAATAACAGACCTTCCCTCTTCGGTCAAAACCTAATATAGCCTAGTATACTCTTTTCCTTTTTTATTTTATTTGGTCAAATATATGCATGCATTTATATTTCATGAAGTTGTTTTCTGCTTAGGGATTATCTTTTAGATACTATATCAGCTACTTCATGAACTTCGTGGAGACTATCCTGTTGCATTTTGATCCTTACCCTTGCCTTTGGGAAAAATTTACCCTAGTGTGGAAACTGTTAGACTTTCTGGATCCAGAAGCCATAGATTCAGCCTTGAGTCAATTCTGCTTCAGTGTTTGGTCCCGGATCTCTTAGCTGGGCTTTGCTACTCATCTTTGGTTGCTGTGGTTGGGTTTCCACCCTGAGTGGCTAGATTCCCCAGATGCTGTCTATCTGATTGATTGAATCTCTGCTTATCACCGGCCATCAGAGTCCGCTAATGATAAACTCTTTTCACCTGCAGCTGTTGTTTACTTCTCGACCTCTTTAATGCTTAACAGCTGCCTGCCTGAACTTCCTTTCCTGTCCCGGCAGTCTTCCTGTTAGTTTGCTTCTAGGCTTTTCCCAACAACCTTTCCATTTGCCGGGTTTGGCCCTGGTGGGACAGCCTAGCGTCTTTGTCCAGCCTCCTCCAGACTGGCCGTTTGTGCCGCTGACAAAGTCCCTGGTCCTGAAGCAAGAAAGAATGATATACAGTTGAAATACGTAAGAAGCAGAAAACAGTGAGTAATAATATTTAAGTAAAAGCAAATGCCTTTTTCTTTTTTATGTTATTTAAAGCCATCTGAAACAGAGAAGTTTTTTTCAAGACAATCCTCACCTCAACTTTTTCATTTATGTTCTATATAGAAATTTTTGGTTTTAGGCAAAAGGAGTCATAATGAAAGTGAATTCTTTTTCCTTTTTTGGACTGTGGGCGGGAATGTACTGCCTTATTATTACCAAAATATATAACTTACGATTGGAAGAGAATCATACAGATTTCAACATGGGAACTTTTTTTTCAGAAATATTTTCTATCTTAGCTTGAACGTTAACAAAGTTCCTTCAGTGCTTTCTTCCCTCTGTATTGCTACTCTTGACCACAGTGCCTGTCTTGCTTCCTCTCTCGTAAGAGAAGTTGCTTCCTCCTTTGCTCAATATCTAGTTAGTCAGTTACTAACGTTGGTTATGGCAGTTTGCTTTCTTTTCTGGAATTGAGGACTTCTGTCTTGACCCTGGCCAGTCATCCTATGAATATGTGTAGTGTATTTCAATGGGAACAGGCTAGAGAGTAGGGCTGGATTTGAATGAAATGCACACGTGAATAGTGCTTCTGATGGAAGGTCAGTAATATCACCTTGGTATCAAGGAAAGCTTTATTAATGAATGAAACCACTTTCATGGCTTTTTTTCCTCCTTTATTTATTTTTTGACATCCACTCATGGTAGATTTATCAGTTGGTTGATACGTTTGTGGGAGTGGAATTTTCTTTGCTCCTGTTCTTATTTGGTTGTTTGGCTTCATCTGAAAAGAGATAATGATTTTTCTCTTGGATTCATACGTGCATCTTCCTCATTTCCAGTGCTCATATGAAGGAAGAAAGCACAACCATGGTACTGTACAATATATGGTGAGCTAGTTAGCTACTTGTGGAGCCTTTTCTGCTATCTAATAACCTTCAGTATACTGTTGAGAATAGAGCCGACGTTGTGGGTCTAACTAGCTACCTCTTTCTTTGTTTTTTTTTTTTTTTCCGGTACGCGGGCCCCTCACTGCTGTGGCCTCTCCCGCTGCGGAGCACAGGCTCCGGACGCGCAGGCTCAGCGGCCATGGCTCACGGGCCCAGCCGCTCCACGGCACGCGGGATCCTCCCGGACCGGGGCATGGACCCGCGTCCCCTGCATCGGCAGGCAGCCTCTCAACCACTGCGCCACCAGGGAAGCCCTAGCTACCTCTTTAAAGAAAAAGATTGGGAATGGAATGAGGCCAAGTAAGCTGAAGCAGAAAAATTATGCCTTTTAATCATAATCGCCTAAAACTATGGTTGCCCTTACCTTCTGGTGTCCAGGTGGTTACCTGGCGTTCTGTTATCCAAACATCAATTACGCAGCCCGAAGTGATTTAGATTTAAAGCCGAAGTCGTACCCTTCTGTAATTATGGCTATTTGATCAATGATCTTGACATTTTTACATTTTCAGTATTGTGAGGGAGAAAGTCCAGTTTTAAGATTTCCCTTTAAGAAATTAGAAAATTAAAAATCAGATTGAATGTTGCATGTCTGCAAAAAGAATTCCAGATGTCATTCCAGCCATTAAAGGACAGGTGTTTCCTTTTTAAGACCTGACATATGCAGTGAGTACCAGCTTTAATATTTTGATAACACCTTGGATTGAAAAGTTAAATTTTTTGTCAAGTATTTCCAAATAATCTCACATAGCTAATGGGGTTGAAAAACAAAACAACCTTTGATGAATGGGTATTGCCAATTAAAAAGCTTTCGCCAAAGTGCTCTACGCTTCATGAAACTTTCATTGGAAAGTTATATATTAGACAGTGAATCCTAATTTTCTAACACTGTATTTGAATTATAATTTTTACATATGGAATGGTATGTAATTTATAGTCTTTTTTTTTTTTTTTTTTTGCGGTACGCGGGCCTCTCACTGTTGTGGCCTCTCCCGTTGCGGAGCACAGGCGCCGGATGCGCAGGCTCAGCGGCCATGGCTCACAGGCCCAGCCGCTCCGCCGCTTGTGGGATCTTCCCGGACCGGGGCACGAACCCGTGTCTCCTGCATGGGCAGACGGACTCTCAACCACTGCGCCACCAGGGAAGCCCTATAGTCTATTTTATAAATGGCATTCAAGCTCAGATTTAGAACAAAACAATCTTCTAATTAAATGGTAATTTAGGACTCATTTGTGGACTCCTGTGATCTCATTTTCCTATTCATTATTTTGGTTCCCATCCCCCCCCTCCAAAGACATTACAGTCATTCCTCTACATTGAGAGGTGAAACATAGAATGTTAGAAAATGGACAGACTTTGGAATTATAAAGATATGAGATTGAATTTTATCTTTGATTCTTACTAGGAACGTGACTGTGGGCAATTTAACAACTCTTTCAGAATAAAATTTTTCTCACAATAGTACTCTAATTTAATAGCAATAGATAATGTTGCAATTAGCAGTAGCTAGATAGTATATGCTAATTCCTTTAAGGCAAGTTATAAACATTATCTAGTTTAATTTTCACAGTACCACCACAGGATAGCTATTATTATCTACATATTACATATGAGAAAATCAAGTCTTAGGCTAAGTAAATTCTTCTAATTTCATACAGTAAGTGCCAAAGTCAATATTCAAACTCAGACCTCTATTTCCCTTTGTGAGAAATGGTATTATATTCTCTTGCAAGGTTGTTGTGAGAATTTAATGAGATAATGTAGTACATTTCCAGGCACTATGCAAATGCTCTGTAAATTTTGGAATCATATTTGGCCTTCTTCTTTATTTTCTAGTCATTTTCTAATTCTTGCTTTTTATATCTCTTTTAGCTTTCTTTTCCTCAGTGTTACTGTCCCTAATTTATGATATGATTTTTTCTTTGCATTGTTTTCCCTGGCCCTGCTTTTTAGCATTTCATCTCCTTTCCCTTAACAACATATCCTAAGAAATATCCTAGGATAGAGTTTTGGTCATATGACAACCTCTATACCCTTCTTCTTGTAAACATTTTCAGAAACCTAGATTAACTCCTCATGACTTACAAAGCAGGTTTAATTTCTTGGCATGACTTTTAGGGCCCTCCCCATAGTGGGCATGTGCTACTTCTCCAAGCTTTCTTACACTTCACGGTTGCAAACTTAACTAGTCTCACTTTCCCCGAGTAGGGTGTGTGTGTGTGTATGTCTACTTTTTTGCCTCTCTAGTATTGCACATAGTATGATTTCCATCTGAAAGTTCTTCCCTTCCTTCCCCTCCCTGCTCCCACTGCTACCTGCCATTTCTACCCATAAGTCTTACACAGCCAGTTGAAAAACCACCTCTTGCATAATGCCTTTCCTGCCCTTAACCAGAATCTTCTGTCTTTCATTCCTAGAACCTCAAAATTCTGTATTACTTATAATATTTCCCTTTTACTAAAATTGTATCCATATCTTCCTCCAGTGTTAACTTTATCCTCTTTGAAAAGAGACCCCATGCCTAGTTCGTCTTTTTATGTTGTAAGTAGCACCACATACTACTTAGATCCAGTAGAACTTGGATAAATTGCATTGAATTAAACAGAAGCTCGAAAGGGAGACACTATGGAGTAGGGCAAAGAGCAAAAAGCTTTGGAAACAGGCAGAACCAATTTAAATAATACATTTGCCAATTGAGAGCTTAATTAGGCCTCAGCTTTCATATCTGTAAAGTGGGCTAATAGTACCTATCTCAGATGATTGTTGGAAAGATTGAAGTAGCATGTACTAATAACTAACACTTCAGCATGTGCTATGTGTCAGGCCTTGTTCTTAGCAGTTTACGTATATTGATTCATTTAATCCTTATAATAGCCCTATGAAGTGAGTGCTATTATTATCTTGTTTTTAGAATGAGCAAACTGAGGCACAGAGGTATTAAGTATCTTGCCCACGGTTCCCCAGCTAGTAAGTGGAGGAGGTGGGATTTGAATCCAGGCAGTCAGGCTATAGAAAGCACGTGTTGCACTCTACCTTAGTTTATTTTCCTTCTCTATGAGTTGAAAGAGGGATTATTATATTCAGTGTTCCAGCAAGTGCTTGTACTAGATGTCAGTGTTCCCAGGCAGGATGTGGTCTCTGCTCTTAAGGCACTCCCAGTGTCACAGGGGAGGTGGACAGCAGGTAAACAGTTTGACAAGTCCTGTGGTAGCAGTATTCACAGCATGCTGTGGGAGAACAAACACATTTCCTCTTCGCTCAGGATTTTCTTTTATAAGAGTGTTCTTTTCAAGGGAAATTTCTCTTTTCTATTTATGATGTCATAATAATTAAGTGGCTTAGAGAAACCGTAATACGAGGTTTAGAGTTCTAGGCCCCAAATAGCCTATGATTCCCAAAGCCTCATATTTATACCCTTTTCTCTGTTACTTAGCTCTTTGGCTTTTGAAAATCAGATGGACTGCTTCATGGGCTGTGGCCTGTAAATCAAACAAAACCTTAGGAAAGATGGTTTTGATACTCTTCCATTCAGACCCTAGTAAATAAGTTTATGCTTGAAGCAAAATGTGGGTGAGTAAAACTTACTCTTTGTTCTTGTGTTCTAAGTTGAATATTCTCAAACAAGGTGAGAGATAGCTATATAGCTATGAGACTCTGTGCCACAGAACTTAATGTCTTCAGTGGTTCATATTAAGATTTTTTCACCACTCTATCCCCAATACCTATCCCCAAAGTAACAAGAAGTGAATACCCACAAAAACAAATATATTCTAATAGCACTTATCCAGTCTAATTTAAAGTAAAATCTTCCATACACACACATATACACACAAGCACAATATTTCCTGGCAACTAGCCAGCTACCAAGTACCTGTTTGGCAGTATAGCTCATTTCCTTTCAGAATATGATATGTACAGAAATAAACTTTGAAGGAAGAGGTGAGAGATGGGAAAAAGACTAAAGAAAACAGGTCTCATTTAGTGTAGCTACATCCCTCAATGCTTGTCATATGTGCTTTTCCTTTTTATACCATTAGTTTGCATACTTATCATGGCTAAAGGTATATTGATTTACAATTTTCACACTCGGTCTTTTACTTTTTTCCTGTCCATAGATATTCTTGTCAGAGAGAGGGGAATTCTACCTGTTGTTTAATAGGTTTCTGAGAAATGGCAACAGACTGAGCACTTGGTGATATCCTAGGAGTAGAATTTAGACTACCCAGAATTACTGAGAAGTCAGAATTACTCCAAAAGCTACCGCAGGAAGGATGGAAATCCTTCCCAAGCAAGTAGGACCTATGTTTAAAAATGTGGTCATCATATCTAAGACATAAAAAGAATATCAAGTAACAAAAAGGAAAAGAAAAATACATCTTTTTTTCCCTCTTAGTATGATGGCTTTTGCTCCTCATTTCCCTAACTCCAAGTTCAAGTGTTAGATATGATTAGATGAGGTGAGATGAAGGGCAGCATCACGTGTCTCAGTAGAATGGTGGTATCTAAACTAAGGTGAATATTAGAATTATTTTAGGTGCTTCTGAAAAAACATTTCCAGGGACCCACCCCAAATACACTGATTTTGTTGGTCAGTGTGGAATATGTAGTTTTGAAGAACTTACCTGGTGACTTTAATGATCAGCCATTTTTCAAAACGATTATAATCGTGAATTTGGTATTTTTGAAGTTTCACATGATTCTACTGTGCAGTCAGGAAGGAGAACTACTGTTACATCAATTGGGAAGTTAGATATAGGGGTAAAGTTTAGATGAGTATAGAGTATTGAAATAAACTAGAGATACTTAAAGACAGTAGAAAGAAGGTAATATATTTGGAATCAGCGATGTCTAAAGCCCTTTCTGTCTTTAAAATTCTAAGGCACTAAGCACTGAGATCAGTAACCCTACAATACTTTATTTATCACCTCTCTCCAATCTATGATGTACATTTGCATTCTGGTATAACTAGTGTGGTTATCAGAGATGAGAAATGTGCCAGGCACTGGGCAGCTGGAAGAGAAGGCCAAGGGGTGACCATATTTGTCTAAAAATGAGGGAGAGAGGTGATGAGAAAGAAGGATGGAACTCCCTTTTACTGAGTAACTACTATGTGACAAATATTTTGCTGCCTTATATAGTGCTACTATTAGTAAAAATCATAGTAGTAACTAACACTTTTATGGTCTTTTTTATGTGCCAGGCACTGTTCTTAAGTATTTTACATGTATTAACCCTTTGAGTCCTTAAAAAAAACTTAAAAGTTGAGACTATTATGGTCCCCATTTATGGATGAAGCAACTGAGGCCCAGATAGGCTGTGCAACTTGCTCCACCTTCACAGAATTAGATAGTGGCCAAGTTTAGATTCAGCCTAGAAATGTACTTTTCCTGAGTCCCTGCTTTCAGCAGCTTTCCCTCATAAATTGACTGAAGTAAGGGCTCTAGAATTTGTGTATAGATGGATGAAAGAAAGATTGAACTGCTTTCTGAGGAAAACATGGAGTTATGGACGTTGATGGTCACGTGACTCCTTAGTGTGCCTCTCAACTAAGTATTTTAAAGCAAGGGCGTGGGCAAAGACAATATTTGTAGTGGATAGAATTGCAAGAATCTTATTTAATTGTGATGTCAGTGCTTTAAATTTATTAGCTGCTGAATTTATTTTCCCGTAGCCTTCATTCTTACTCTATATACAAATCTCCTTTTAGACATTTGACTTTCTTGTTGAACTTCCCCCTTCCACGGGTTATTTTTCTACCTATCACCTCCAGCAAAAAATACAAAAAGGTCAAACAAACAAAAATTAAACAAGCACTCTGTGACATCCAGTCAGAAAAATGTAACAGATGAGATCCATCTTTATTTATTCGTTTGTGGCACATAATATATTCACTTTTAGTATCTCTAATTTGCTTATCAGTCTTATGTCATTGTGAGCTTGCTGTGATCATCAGAGTAAGGGATAAACCTGTTTTATGTGCATTACCCAAGTATCTGCTGGCTAGATATCCTATGCCCTTTAATATTATAAACAAGCAAGCAAACCAAATCAACAAACAGAAATCCTGCCACCACCATCACACACTGACCGACGTGCCATTTTTGGTGGAAATCCCATCCTTCACTCTACCCCTGAGAATTCCTGGATAGGTTAAGTTTTTCCTAGTCACCTTTGCCTTGATTTCTTATTTTCCTCTGAATTTTAAAATCTCTCCTGTGTATCTCATTTCCTGCAACTTTTCTTTTTATCTGGATCAAGCCTATCTTTGCACTTCTGCCAAAATAACATCGGCAAAGGCATTTCTATACTTTAAGATTCTGTCGAGGGTTTGGGGGCATCAGAAGTTTGTTGTGTTGCTCCCAGCACTGCCAACAAACTACATTTGCATTTTAGATGTCCCTGTTTTTAAAATCCCCAGGCATTACTGCCACAGGTATTTCTCAACGATTAACTTTATCTCGGGGTCTTCAACCTTGTGCTTGACGGACAGGCAATGTCCATTCTAGATTACGCCACAGCTACCTAAATTCTCAGTTCTTCCTCCAATTTTTTCCATGTCCTATTTGTGGATTTTGAAAAACAGACTGTGAGTTTACAATATGGCAACATTTCTTTCATTTACAAACAGATAGACTTGATCTACTATCATTAATGCTCCTAGAACTAGGATGGTTCCATTTCCAAAAGATAAGCTTGAATAAGTTCCAACTGAGGAGAGAGTGAAAGCACGAAGTGTCCTGGAAAATGTTTACATCTTCCTCTAGGTTATGAGAAATTATGTAGGCTTGCTGTTTTGGATTACTTTTTTAGGAAATAGAGGACACAAGTCTCCAAGTGGCCCACATGAGAAATGAAAAGCTATAATTCAAAGATACTCCAAATAATTATCCTGGTTATAAAACAAAGTATTGAATCACTTCACCACCTGGGAAGGTTATTGTTCATGGACCTTGACTATGGAGGACCTCTGTTTGCTCATCTTAATTCAGAAGGCAGGGGTTGTCTCTATTCGGACTTTTGTAAACAAAAGGAAGAAATATTCCTAGTGTATTACTGGGACAGCTGTAGAGGTAATACATGATTATTCTTTTTTTTTTTTTTTTGCTGTACGCGGGCCTCTCACTTCTGTGGCCTCTCTTGCCGCGGAGCACAGGCTCCGGACGCGCAGGCCCAGCGGCCATGGCCCACGGGCCCAGTCGCTCCGCAGCATGTGGGATCCTCCCGGACCGGGGCACGAACCTGCGTCCCCTGCATCAGCAGGCGGACTCCCAACCACTGTGCCACCAGGGAAGCCCCATGATTATTCTTTAATATTCCTCTGAGTAGAAGATTAAAAATATTTTAATGAAAAATGTTTTTGACTGGTATCTGTCTTAGAATTCTAAATCTCTTTATGTCTTACAAGAGGAACCAACTAATTATATAGGGTATTGGCAAGGAGAAATATCTGATATTTGGCTAAGAATCCCTGAAACTTCCCCTTAAGCCTCAAACTCCAAGTCCAGCTTATTTTTATCTCTAAAGTAATTCAGATCTCCCTTATTTCTTCTTTATGTCCCAGTCCTTTCCCTGGGCTAATTTTTCCACATCAAAACCACCCATCAAGATGTTTTGTGAAACTAAAATAAATTCTCACCATTTGATTCATTATGTGGCTTTCTGTAAATAACAGTTTTACCCCTCAATGCTACAAGATCATGCTACACTGCAATGCATGCTTACATTGGAAATGGTAGTCTGCTGTGGCCCACATTTTGTTACATTGGTTGTATACCTCCTCTTCCTTCTCCTCCTCATTCTCCTTTTGATTATTCACTTTTTAGCACTTTCCTACCCTGTTTAAGTATTCTCATCTGTAAGGTCTGAAGTCCTCATTAAAAAACATTTGCTGAACCACCCTCCCTCCCCACAAAATGCAAACATAGGAAATGTAGCTTCAATACTTGGGCTTCCAAAATGGAGTTGAGGAGAATAGCAATGCTGCCTATTCAGTGTTTCTTGGCCAACATGGTTCATTTTGTGAAACGCATTAAGTGACTTGATCTCATAACGTTGTTGGGAGGAGGAGTCTTAAATAATGAAACATTTGCATTATAAATTTTGTTGAGGTGCATGAGGCTTATGATTTTGAAAAGCACTTTATTTTAATCATAGTAGGTGAAAAGCATACTCTTGATATAACCATTGTGTGAACATTTCTCTTAGAATTTGGTTAATAGGAAGTATTCCTTCAAATGAAAGGAGAAGTTTTATTATTTCTTTATTTTACTGTAAAAAAGACAAACAGAATGCTCTGAAACCTCTGTTATCCTCCTGGATCTTTGTCATAAAAGTATTAAACTTGTTTATATTTATCAGAATCATAACTGCAATACATTTTTCTCCACACTGCCTTGTTGATTACACATAGTACGTACATACCCAAAACCCATACTCAAAGCCATCCAACTTGTTGCTGGACTGTTGGCATTGGCCTGGTTAAAAAAATTTTTTTTTTCCATTTAGGGATTTATATCTTTTTTTTTTCCACTCTTTTTTTCCACCAGCCGGTTCTAAGTGGGAAAAAAAATACAAAGAAGTGTATAAGTAGAAAATAGTGGGGGAAGATTCCTTAAGGCCAATACACCAATCTTAATCCTAAATCTGTCCTAAAGAAATGCTAAAGATTTTACTGAATCTCCAAAATAAAGTGACAGTAGAGGAAAAGAGAGGTTTAAAATAACAGAAGGATTTGTGAAAGACACGGAAACCTGGAAAAAGGAAAGGAAATTGTGGTTAGTGAGAAGAAATAATAGCTCTATTAAGTAGGGATAAATAACTTTAGCAATTACTCATTACACATATAGGAGATACACACACACACACACACACACACACACACACACACACACACAAAATCAGTGCATTCCATTTGCCACTTCTCTAAAGTACTCTGGAAAATAGCTTTCCAAGGTATCACTCAATGAATTATAGTTTCTGTCCTTTAAATATTTGCTTAATTGTATAAAAAAAGTAATGATCATAATGGTGGTTTTAATGATGAGAATTACTGCTGGAACTCATTTAACAAATCTTTTCTCCAAATTGATGCCAGTTAAAGGTCCAGATTAAAAAAAAAAAATTTAAGGGTTAACACAAATCTCTTCAAAGGAATCGCTTGTCTTGTTGCAAATAAAAGCAAGTTTAAAATTCTCTGTGTTCAAAAGTCAGTTATTGACAGTTCCATGGGCTCCTCAAACATGGGATTTTCATTTAGCAGATCCAACTTTACCTGCCAAAAGCCCATAAAATGGCCCCTTTCCATCTGGTAAATATTCCACAGTGAAATTAGAACTCTTGGAAAATAATGGAAATCTATGGACATAGGTACACTGTGACTGAAATGTGAAAATTTGTTAGTAATATCTGGTGTAAATTACTTAGTTAAGGACCAGTGTTAACTCTTGTAGACCAGGAAAGCTTGAGTTTCTGTGTTACAGCTGATGTAATTTCCTACCTGCAAGCAGAGGTAATTCAAACCCTTCTAGAGAAATAAGAGCCCCCAAGCTGCCAAACAGTGGTTCTTAAATATTTTTTGTGAGTGTCATGACCCTTTGGAAGATCCAATGAAAACTATAGACACTCAACTCAGAAAAAAGATGCTATGCAAAAATTCGGAAGTAATTTGAGCAGTTAAAAATAACAAACCAACCCTATTCCAAATAGTTTTTGAAAGAGGAGTTCTTCAGGGTCCCTTAATGCATTTAGCATTTCTCAGAAGGAAGCTTTCTTTTCTTTTTTATAAATTTATTTAATTTATTTTTTTATTTTTGGCTGTGTTGGGTCTTCGTTACTGCACGTGGGCTTTCTCTGGTTGCGGCGAGCGGGGGCTACTCTTCGTTGCGGTGCACGAGCTTCTCATTGTGGTGGCTTCTCTTGTTGTGGAGCATGGGCTCTAGGTGCACAGGCTTCAGTAGCTGTGGCACATGGGCTCAGTAGCTGTGGCACATGGCCTCAGTAGTTGTGGCACACGGGCTCAGTAGTTGTGGCTCGTGGGCTCTAGAGCACAGGCTCAGTAGTTGTGGTGCACGGGCTTAGTTGCTCCGCAGCATGTAGGATCTTCCTGGACCAGGGCTCGAACCCCCGTCCCCTGCATTGGTAGGCGGATTCTTAACCACTGCGCCACCAGGGAAGCCCCAGAAGGAAGCTTTCTTAAGTCCAATGTATAAATTTAAATAATTTCCCATAGGTTTATTTACCCAGCTCTGTTTATATTACTGACTTTTCCCCCTTTGAAGATTTAAATGAATTTCTCATATAATTTTCTTTTACTCTGTGAATGGGCCACAAAGGTGATAGCTCAACTCGTGGAAAACAGTTTGCCTTGTTCAATGTACCAAGAAAAGAATATATATAACTTAATCTTTGTATGTACCCCTGTGCACACCTAGGTGTAATTCAGAGAAGGTGACCTGGTATATGCATAAGTATGTAGATAAGACCCCAAAAAGACTGTGTGAATTGTTCATTTATGTGATGTAACATGTATGGGTATGCCAGCTCCCTGCCTCCTACCTCCTTCTGAAAACAATAACAACAAAGCTCTTTAACCTCTGACTCATGACAACTTTTATTATTTTATCAAATGTTCTTAATAGAAGTAAAATGACCTCCGAGGGCAGAAAGAACTTTCTGAGGCTCACAGAGGAGGAAAAAATTCTGATAGGGAAGAAAGGGGCCAACAGGATGATCCTTGGCAGAATTAAGTTGTACTATTGTAAAACGATTAGTAACTCTTCCTAGAACAGGAAATAGGCTTTTCCAGAAGATGCTTCCGGAGATTTCAATTTAGTTTAGGTTTAGTTTCTCAATTCATTCCTAAGATCAGTGAATCATTTCTTAAATGACTCTGTAGTATGTTATTTTCTAACCATATGGAGGGCATTGTCAACCAAGTGGTTTCTTTTCCTCTTCGAGGCACTGTTTTTACATGGTGACAGCAGAAGTCCTTTCAGACTCAGGGAAACCACAAGTTTATCTGCACTGGCAGTTGCACACGAGATCGTGCTTAGCAGTAGATGGCCAACATCATTTTCTCTTGATCCACAGCATAGGGAATTCCAGCTCACTTTGAAGCCTGTTCAAAATATTCTTGTCCATCTATGTTACCCCCAAGCCAACTCATTTTTTAGACCTGCCCTTGGTTAGCTTCGATTGACAGAAAGGCTTTGGAAGCCATTAACATCTTATTTTAGAAAGGATTGAAATCTTACCTCTCTGAGGTCTTCAATCTCTGTTTGGAGACCAAAGGCACTATGTCAAAAGACTTGTAGAAACCTGTACTTGCAACTGGGGCTTCTGTGGCAGATTTACGACCCTTGGATTATTTGAGGTTTCCAAGTTAAGACCTGATGGAGTGAGGGATGTGGAGAGGCAGCTATAATATGGACAATGCACCTATAAATTTTTCCTAGAAATAAGAATAGCCTCTTGATCTGTCATAGTTAATACAAAAATAGAGTAATATAAATGAAGACTTAAATTGATGAGGCACATGTGTAAATTGATAAAGGAAGTTTGATGCATCATAACATTGAAATTTATCTAAATTCAATATTGTTAAACATTCTTAAAGATCAGATGAATTATACATGAAGTATATGGATTATTTGTCCCTGGCAAACAATGGTGACATTTCTGTCTGTCACTTAGTATGACAAGGTTAGCATGTTTTATTCAAAACTTTTAAACAGTAAAATGATTTGTATGCATTACTCTTTCTTTGGACTGTCAGGGAAAGCAGAAAGCAACACAGTTATTCTATGACATTGAGTCAGCATGTGCATAAAAAAACGACAGAACAGAATTGCCTCTGACATCTATAAAGCTCCTACTTTTGCTTTCTAATCATTTGGTAGAAAAACAATAAAACCATAAAGACAGAAGTATTTCCCATTCACCCCCAAAAGAAACAAGCTATTCTATATTGAAATATAAATACAATATTTGTGATATAATAAATATAGAATATTCATGAGTGGGAATATGTTCCTGGAAATAGAATGATTTGGGTTTTAAGGAAATTTAATGACAGAATATTTTTTTCAATGAAGAAGAGTCAGGCTATGTTGTTCCTTTCAACGTTAAAATGCTCTGCAGTGATGGGATGGGACAGTAATTTATGAGATGTTTGGATTTTGTGCTCTCTGTGTATGTAGGATGGGCATATAGAAAGAAATGAATAGCAGAATAGAAGGTGTTATTCGACACCTGGGTAGAGACAGAGGACTTTAGTGACTTGTTTCTGGTTTCTGTCACAGCAGTCTGACACTGGAGGGTATGGAAGTTAAGTCCTGATAGAGTAGGTCATAGAGGAGAGGCAACTCCTGAGGCAGCTCTAAGATTGCCCCCCACCCCAGTGCCCCTAATCCAGGACACTAGAGGAACTTGCACTTCACTGTTGCTGTGCTCTTCCTCTCATGAGGTTCTAAAGCAGAAATGAGTTTTCGGGAGATTCTGCTAGGTTGGAATAAGGTAGGACCTAGGGATCTGGTGCGGTATAAAAACCCAGGGACAGAGAATACTTGAGGCTTTTAATTAAGCCCTTTCCATTCACAGGTGGCTTAGGGACCTTGATGGTGCTGCAGTCATTCCACAAAGAACATTCCACTGACACCTCCTGAGAAGATACTATGAACCAGTGACTCTCTTGGGAATAAAATGATGACTGAGCTCCTGTCTTTCAAGTGTTTACAATAAAGGAAGAAAGACACATTAGCAAAAAAGCACAATGGTGATACAGGTGCTGTTGCAGCTAATTGCACCGTGTGAGTGGATAGGGAAGAAGATGGGTGCAAACAGGGGAAGGGGTCAGCACACCATACCAGTTTCCTGTTCCTCTACTCCATACCCTGATATTTTCTTCTTTTTTTTTTTTTTTTGCGGTACGCGGGCCTCTCACTGTTGTGGCCTCTCCCGTTGCGGAGCACAGGGTCCGGACGCGCAGGCTCAGCTGCCATGGCTCACAGGCCCAGCCGCTCCGCGGCATGTGAGATCTTGCCGGACCGGGGCACAAACCCGTGTCCCCTGCATTGGCAGGCGGACTCAACCACTGCGCCACCAGGGAAGCCCTTTACCCTGATATTTTCTTTCATTGCATTCGGCAGTATGTTCACTACATCTTCAAAACCACTAAATTCCCTGCATCATACATGCATTTTGTGTTTCCTCCATACCTGCCCAGGGCCTGGAGAAAAGTTGGCTCTTTAGAGTATGTATTAAGCTTTTTTGATTATTGTGACAGCTGCTAATGGCTATAGTTGATTATAACCTGTCTAAGGCAAAAGATTGAAGTATGCATTTTGGTGGGGGTGATTCTTTCAAAGAGACTGTTGAATGAAAGAAAAAAGAAATTTTACTGTATACTCCATTTTTCTGGATATAACACTTAACTCACGTTGACCGTGAAACTCATCAGTGTTAATACATACCACATCAGCTACAAGGTAGATACTCGTTGCAAAGGTAATTATCACTATTTCACTTTAGTTAATGCACAAAAATTATACCCAACCTTTTTTAATCCTTTACCTCAATCCACCTGCCTCCTGCCAACCTCCAGGACATTTAGCATCAATCTAAATTGTTAGATTGTATTGTATTGTTTTCAGAAAGGTTTATCCTGACTCAGTAAGCAATTTATAGAGATAGTTCACAAGCAAATTATAACAACCTATTGCCGAAAAGAGAATTCCAGGTGCCACCAGACTTTTGGGATGCTATGCAGCCTTTCTGGGCTGTCATTTTTAAGAAATGTTGTCTCCATAGAGGAAAATGTTTTCAGAAATACTCTGACCTTTCCATTTTTTAGCATGAAAGTGAGGTGATCTAAGAGGAGCCATCTTCCAAGTAAACGTGGTGAGCTGTTAGTTTGAAGTATTCATTGTGTTTCTGTTGTGAATAGCCAAACCAGTGCTAAAATTCAGTTTGCTGGTCTATTCAGCTTATTCATTTCATGCAAATCCCAATGTGCATGAACTGAACAAAGGAGATCCTTTCTCTTCATAATGCATTGTTAGTTTTCTATTCCATTTTTATTCCCAAACTTGTTTTTCTCTCTTTCAGTATTAGTACTTTATTCATTCTTTCAACAAATGTTTGTAGCATCCTTAGGCATGATGAGACCCCAAAATGAATGGTATTGTCCCAGCATGGTAGTCAGCATGACCCACAGGTTTCATTTTTTTATGCCTTTTTAGTTACACCATTAGACGTTGCTTGGAGATTTTCTTAAGACCACATCTGTGATGAAGGGAAAGAATGGTATGCTCAATTATGTGTCTACTCTGAGCATGGTTTGGGGGCTCATTTCCTTAGTGACTCGGATTTGGAAGAGTGTGTACTTGGGAGTCTGACTGATAGGAATTGCCTTTGTTGCTCTGCTCCTTGTAATCTCTAACCTGGGATGTTAGCTCTCACTCTGAGGGAGTTTCCTTATCTGTAAAAGGAGAATACCTGCCTTATACTGTTGTTAAATGAGTTACCAGGGTGTCTGCACCTAATAGGACTCCCTCAATAAGTGATCATTCTCAGTGCCTTTCCTAAAATCTATAATCTAGTGCATATGTAAATGAGTAAAAACTTTAATAGTAATGTAAGAGAGGCTCAAATAAGTCCTATTAACACAGATACAAACGCAAAGTGTTCTGGTATTTCTTGGAGGATTTGGTAAATTGTAGACTGTCTGATTCCTCTTCTCTTTCCGGTTTTTATCTTAGATGTAATGGGTTCCTATCATGGGAATTTTTAACTTAAATAAATTCAACTATAAATACACAATAGGGAGTGAGAGAGAAAGGGAATGAATATGAGTTTAAAAAGTTGAAATTGCATAGCTGATTACACATGCCTTTCCATTCCAGGAGTACTTCTATCTGACTCATCTTGGGAGCATCTCCCCACACTGAGTTTGCTCCTAGTGTTTTGAAGATATATGTTTTTTATATTATATGATCCCAAATTCAAGCTCACTCAAATAAATATTGATTGGTTCCAATGCTGGAGGAAAAAACTGATTTTGTAAGACTTCTTGAGAGATGGCTTGTTTCTCTCTGATATGGTACCTTTCTAAGGCATTAGCCAGGGCATTTTCGATTATTCATGATTATTAACTTATTGGCAGCATAACTTTTAACCTCACTGTACTTCTTGGCTTTTATTCTTTGTAATTCCTTTCATCTTTTACTTGCATGTCTAGATTTTCTTTCTCTTTTTTTCCCACATAATCTCTGTTGGAAAATTGACCTGTTTCTTGTGTGGGTTACTTACTGGCTATTTTATTATTTAATTTTTCAAAAAACGTTGTAGGGCTGTGTCTAGTACTCAAATCCCTGTGTGTAATGTCTTCAGTGGGTCATGGAGCTTAAGGCATTGTTTCCTTAGGAACACCTGATAAACTTTTTATGTTCCTAGAGTGGTAGGTGACAGTTTTGCAGGTTAGAGTGAGCTCAGCAGTGTTTTTATAATGTTATCATATTATCATAATGTACTCTTTGCTGCCTGATGCTTGTCTGATTTTATTCTGCCAACACAAAGGATCTTTAGACTGTTAGCACAGGGATCCAAAGCTCTGATCCACAATAAAATGCAAAGACCACAGGGCAGGTAGATCCTTTATCAATTATTTACATCTCTGTGTGAATCCAGTGTGATAAGGGATAGAAGAAAAGGACTAAGGGCTCTAAGCAGGTTAGGAAGAAACAGGTCTATCTAAAAAGGCCTGGGATGGGCTATAAGGCCAGCTTTCCTACATTACACCTTTGCTACGTGCTGCTATTAACACTGTCAGGCATTCTTCCTCCACCTCTGCCCCCATTTTTATGTCTGCCCTTCTCCTTTCTTTTATTCTGTCATACATGATTTCAGTTTTTAGTTACCTTTCTTTCAGGGGAGTTGTTTTAGGCTCTTCACGCAAGTAAACATTAATACTGAATATTCTTTATTAAGAATAATAACACCAATGTTTAAGTACTTAAGATTCATTAAGTTTGAGGATAGAAACTTTGTAAGCGTCTCTAATTTTCACAATAATTCTGTAAGGAAAGTACTTTCATGGTAAAATTGGGGAAAAAAGAAAACCCTGAAAGACAGAGAAAGTAACTTACCATGTTTAAATGATAGAGGCGGAGGAGAATCCATAAGTCTTTATTGCCTGTGCCCTCTCCACTATCAAGTTCTGAGTAAGAGAGAGAAAGAGAGACAGAGGGTGGGCTTATCATCTTTCTATGTGTACATGCATAGAGACTTTTGCAGTGGAAAACCAGTGTTGCCCGGACTTTGAATCCAAATATGCCTCCCCACCTCTACCAAAGTGAGCTGAAATTTTACAAGTTGCAATTTATGCAATTGATGAATTGTTTTCTCTGATATAGTTTCTGCAAATGAAACAGAACTTTACACAATTTTATGTTTCAAATAAAGCATTTCCTGGGCTGGCAATTGCTTTACTTCTCACCGGCTGGTCTTTGAAGGCATAACACTATTTTCTTTAACATTATTTGCTCCTTCCTATAAGGAGCAACACCCCTTTCATATTGTGTCCAGTGAAGCAGTTTCTCATTTCTGAAATTTTAATGCCTATAAGATGGGAAACAAAAGTGGGAAGGAAAGACCCTGGGGTGATTTAAGATGATGATTCTGGATTGAAGCATCTTGCTACTTAGAGGAACACCATATTTCATAGTGTATTTGCAGAAATGCTTCATGGCACAAACTCCTATTTCATGTCCTTGAAGGCCAATGGAGTAACAGAGTTTCTGTTTCAGTGCCTATCTGATCAATAATCCTGTGACTTTTTGGAATTGCCATCTGTCTTGTGATACATTTTTACTGTGTTGATGTGCAGTGACTAACACCTACATGCATATATTTTTGTCTCTTGCAGCTGTAAATTATTTAAAAAATATTTCTACAAGTTCTTAAAATTATTTATGTAGAACATCTTTTCCTTAATTTCATTGGAGACATATATAAATCAATTTTATTTGAAAATATATTTGGAATTTAGTATAACTTCCCTTGGGCTTGGCCTTTAATTCAACATACAGTAATAGGGCATTAACTATGTGGCAGGAAATATGCTAGGCCTTGATGAGTAGGACATGGACCCTGCCTTTCCAGAGTTCACAGGCTTTAGGCTTGAAATGGTAGTTAAGAGCATGGATTTTATCACCACTCTGCCTTAGTTTGAATTTTTTCCTTACAACTTGTTAGATGTTAGACAAATTATTTCACTTTCTATGTCTTAATGATCTCATCTGTAAAATGGTAGTGATAAATGTTACCTTAAGACTTATGTGAGTATTAAATGAGCTAATACCTGTAAGGTGCTTAGAGTGGTGCCAGGCACATACATCTCAAAAAATTATGGGTATTTTTGTCAGTTATTATTGACATTACTGCTATTATTACATGAGTTACAAACAGTTAAATATTATCCTACTCTACAATAAGTATAAAATAGAAATACGTTTAAGAGGAGGGAATACAGAATTCTGTCATGAGCCGCCAAGAAGTTTTCATGGGAGAAATGAGACTTCCATGTATATATTTTTTGTCTCTTGCAACTTGAGACTTGAACAAGGTCTTGAGGAAGATGTAGTATTTCACTAGACATATAAGGAAAGCCATAACACCTCAGGCAGCAGAAATAGCATTTGAAAAGGTAGGAAGGCTTGAGAAAGTATGCCCCACTCAGCAAACTATTGGTTGGGCCATGTATGTAATTAGGAGTGGAGTGTAAGGTAAAGGGTAAGGTCACAAAGAGCCCTGGGTGATACACTTAGTATTTAGACTTAATCATGTTGGTGTTGGAAACCATGAAAGGATTTTAAAAAAGAAAACTAATGTGATTAGATTTATATTTTAGAAATATTATCCTACTCAATGTAGAGGATAGATTAGAATGCTAGCTAGAGGAAGGTAAGATGCAAGGCTAGGTTTTTGTAATTGGTAATATGAGAACTTGATCAGATCCTTAAGACTGTGGCTACGGAAATGGAAAAGAAGGAACACATTTGAGATGATACATTTAAGAGAGTGACTTGATGGTGCTGTAGGATCATTTGTCTGGAAAGGAGAACTAGAGGGGTCCAGGGTGATGCTCAAGTTGAAGTTTTGGACATTTGGGTGGGTGACAGTGCTATCAGTAGAGATAAGGAGCAGATTTGAAGGGCAGAACAGAGGCAGTCTGGTGGGTGGGGATGAAATTTGGGGCAGTCATCACCTTCTCATGGGCTGGTGGAGAAAGAAAAACTGGAAAAGAAGATATAAGAAATATACAAGAAGTAGGAGAGGAACCAGATATTACAGAATCTAGGGAAGAAATAAATGTCAAGAAAGAGGTTTGTTAATTACAATTAGTAATTTATTTATGATCTTAATGAATATATTCCAAAGTTATAAAGAATGAAATGAAGGGAAGTGACGACAAGTAAAGATTATTGTTAAGTAGCTCAGCTAAGAAGAGACATAGTAAATGAAGAGGATTTTTTCCCCCTTAGGCAATTAGACTCGAGAATTTTTGTATACAATGGGGGAAGAGTCACCAGAAGAAGACAGAGATAAAATAAATGGGGAAATAATTAAAGAATTCCTTTGAGATGAAAATTATTTGGAACCAGAACATAAAAGGATTAATTTTCAACAAGAGGAGGAAGTCCGATTCATGTATATGGGAGGCAAGAATGGAGTGCATGAGGATAGGTTGTTTGTGTCTGTAATAGGAATTTAAGGTGATTCATTTCTATTTGTAAAATAGAAGGTGAGGTCATCTTCATGAGTAGTCAAAGTTAGCTCTCTTCTTTCCCTCATGATTATTTTCTTTTGTCTAACTCCTTCCAGAAACCAAGCAGTAAAATAAATAACATGTATTTTAAGGAATCTCTAAGTTCTGTGGGCTTCTTGGTATTTCCTAGACTTAATGTATGTGGCTCTTTTCTAATGAAACTTTATCAAATGAAATTTAACAGTAAGACAGTTTTCACTGTTTTGACCCTATGCCTCTTTGATCACTTTTTTTTTAATTGAGGGGGCTTTATAGATCTCTGTAAGGGCTAACCATCATGTCATTGTTTTGGTTAAGGTCACCTGTGTGCTCTCTGAGCATATTAGTGCAGAAAAAAATGACCTTTGATATTTGGGATTAGCAGAATCTCCAATCTAGATGCTTTATTTAGAGTCCTGGGAGGGCAAGTCTGGTACACATCACTAAGCACTCTTCATACCTACTGGATGTTTGCTAAAGGACCACCCAAGGAACATCTCTACTTATTTAAAGTTCATGTAAAAGAATTGTATTATATCAGACAAATCCACTGAGGATTAAAGATATGTATGTTTCTCAGCGTTATGTGGGGCTGTATTTCAAACTGGATTTTTCTTACTCTAAAGTTCAAGTTTTAAACCCTATGGTATTAACCTAACTCCCCTGACCAGTCCCAAGCTTTATGCTATTTGACTCTACTTCTGTCTTTGGCAATAAAACGAAAATAATTCTACTTTTTCTTCCACAGAACATCACTACAAATCACTTAATATTACTGTAATTGTCTTTCTACCATCTTTAACTCATTTAATTTTTCCTCACAGGTAATGTTTTGAAAACCCTTCCAATATCCAAGTAGTCTCTGTAAATAAGCTTTAGTTCCCACTTTATGAGGGAACTGCTCATATAGTGGAAGTAGCATTAGACTTGAACACAGAGGTTGAGGTCTGTTTTAGCAAATTCTAGAATTTGAAATTTGGACAATTATCTTGTCTCCATTTTACTAATTTGTAAATGAGAATGGCACCTTAGTTAGCAACAAGGTTTCTTCTTTTTAAACAGTTTTACCTATGTATATTTTACATACGTACCCCAAAGTTCACCCATTTAAAGTACACAAGTGAATGGTTTTTAGTATATCTATAGTACTGGGCAAGGATGACTCTAATCTAATTTTAGGACATTTTCATTACCCCAAAGAAACACCTAGCTATTAGCAGTCGCTAGTCACCACCCCCATCTTTTCTCTCCTCACCCCCAACCATAGGTAAACACTAATCTGCTATCTTTCAACACAGATTTGCCTATTATGTAAATTTCATATAAATGGAATCATAGAACTTGTGGTCTTTTGTGACTGGTTTATTTTACTTAGCCTAATGTTTTCAAGGCTCATCTTTGTTGTAACATCACCAATGCTTCATTCCTTTTTATAGCCAAATAATATTCCGCTGTACGGATAAACTACATTTTGTTTATACATTCATCGGTTGATGGACATTTGTATTGTTTCCACTTTATAAATATTATGAATAATTCTGTGAACATTTGTGTACCAGTTTTTATGTGGACATATGTTTTCATTTCTCTTGAGTAGAATCCTAGGAGTGGAATTGCTTCATATGGAAATTTTGCACTCATATGGTAACTCCATTTAACATTTTGAGAAAGTGCCAAACTGTGTTCCAAAGTGGCTGTACTATTTTAAATCCCCACTTCAGATTAATAAACTGAGACTCAAATCACTTGTCTAGTACAGATAGGCACTCAGTTTTTGAACAGTTAAAACCAAAGAACCAATCAAGAATAGTCACTTCAATAACAAAAATAGTTCCACTTTAATACTTTATCTAGTAGGAAATTATTCTCAGTGACAAATTTTGTTAATTATCCAAGATGGTAGTGTTATTTAGAATCATTTGACTGGATAGAATTTGAGTTTCTCTTAGGTTATTAGGGTAAAGAGCTTTTGAGATTAGATATGGAAAAGTGGTTTTCTGTAAAGGGTGACTTTAGATGCTGCTCTAAATTAAGCTGGGGGAGCAGTAAGTATTTTGGATGATAGAGATTGAAAAAAAAAAGACCTCAGTAAAATGATCGAGGCTAAGCATGAACATTTTTGCAGATAAACTGTAATCTAACACCTGAGCTTAAAGAGTCAACTATCTAAGCAATGTTGGATAAAACCTAGTCAGTAGCAATTCATATGAAAAAATCAGATCCTATTGTTCACTGAACAGGAATTTACAGTGTGGCATGGTTGTCACCATATCTGTGATAAGAATATAGTGGCCTGAACAAATGAAGTAATAGTTCTATTGAGATTTATTTATCACTGCTTGTTTTAGTTCTGTTGCTGCACTAGTTTAGCAATACTCAGAGCACCTCCTTGTCAGAGGTGTGTGTCCTAGTCTCATAAGTTCTCTCTTTCAAGCTCCTGAGGCATCAGTACCAGCAAAGACCGTAGTGTTCCCTTTTGCCTTTTCAGTTTTCTAATGCCTGGGTAAACATTCTTTTAATTAAATTCTATTAAAATACCTTGTGTAGTTTTTATCTTCTGACTGGACCCTGATGATTACAGCCAGAGATGAGTAGACGATGAAGTATGGGTGATTAATAGAACTTTTCAAATACGAAAAACTTGTATGTGAAAAGAAAATATATTAGCTGTACTTCACAGTGCTGGTTTCTTTATATTTCCTTCTTGGAGATTGTCTCACCCTATACTCTACCACCATAAATAGTCATGTTCTGGAGCACATGACCTAATTGCATGGCCACAGCTGATTGGACCAGGGTGGGTCCTTAGGGGCAACAGATTCTAGGCTGGTCAGTTGGCTATGACAAGGTTTGGCTTTAAGTGTTCTGCCCAAAGATAGATGAACTGAGACAAACGGATTCTTTATGATTTTTCATCAAAAGTCTCAGTTCAAAGCTGCACCAAAAGAAGCATGTGACACAGTTGAATCGATTAATAGAAGAGCCTAAGTGGCTCATGAACTCCTGCCATGGAGTTTTCCAGAGACATTTAACCTATGAATCACTTTCTTCTGCCCTCAGCAAAAACATTTCCATAATTAAGACTGGGTTTACTTTGTGAGGTAGCTATATCCCTATCAAGTGAATGTTCAAGCAGAGAATAGATAACTGTCATATTTGTTTTAGAGGGGATTTCTTCAAAGAAAGCCTTTTTGTGTTAGACTAAGATGTGCTTGTATTTCTAGACTCTGTTCTAGACCCATTGAATAAGAATATCTGAAGAATGGAGGCAAATCATACACATTAAAAATAGCAGCAGTAACAATGGGAACAACTCCCTCTGCCATGTTATGCTGAAGTAGCTGGTCTGTAGTTCAGTCAGATATGGGAAGAAAAGGGCTGTATGGTTGTTCTGGCTGTCTATTGCTGAATGACAAACTATCCCAACAGTTACTGGCTGACCATTTTTATTACCTCTCATGACTTTGTGGGTCAAGAATTCAAGCAGTCTCTGCTGGGCATTCTTTTGCACCATCTAGATTGATGAGGGCTACCTAGTGATACTTAACTGGAGACTAGTTTCATCTGTAGTATACAAGATGGCTTCATTCATGCCTGGCATCTTGGTGGGGACAACTAAACCCCTCTCTTTCTTCATATAGTTTCAGGACTTTTCCCTGTAGTCTTTCCAGCAAGGCAGTTGAACATCTCACGTGGTGGCTCATTGTCATGTGGAGGCTCAGGGCTCTCACACTCAAGGCAGAAACTGACAGTCCTTTTAAATGGTAGGCCTGGATCTGGCATATGCTACTTCCACTGTTCTCTATTGGTTAAAGTAGACACAAGGCAGCACAAATTCCAGGGGAGGGAAAATAAACCTCCTCTGTACGTGAGAGAAGAGTTAAAGGATTTGTGGCCATATTTTTGGATTGGAAATACATAATATTTGCTGAATTCTCATGAGAAGTATGCCAGTAAATGCTATCAATTACCAGTAATAATGATAGTAACTATTATTTTACTGAATTCAATTTGCTTTTTAAGTTAATATGAATATATGCATTCTTTCCATTGAAACAATCTTTGTCTTTTTACTGAGAGGGAGCGAGAGAGGAGAAATGTTTAATTTGGATTCCTTTAGATTTTTAGAAGATATCATGAAACATAATAGGATCACTATTATTTTTCTTGGAGAGCTGAACTGATTTCATATGCTGTTGGTGTTATTTACACTTGAGAGCAGATTAACATTTTTTTATATTAATTATGAAACAGGAATTTGGGATTACTATTTGGTTTTGTTTTTCTTTTTATTTATTTAACTTTTCCTCTTGGTAGGGGTTGGTTATTACTTTGCTCAAGCTGCTGGGTGACTCAGAAATGAAATTGACATAGGCTGTTCAATATCAAGTATGTTGATTTAAATTAAGAGCACAAAAGAGAGTTTCAATGAAAATGCAATGTCATTTAATAAATTAACATGTGGGACCAACTCAGGCTGAAGGTTGGTTTAATAAAGTTGCTTAAAGTTTTCTTTTGTTGAGTTAAAGACTAGGGAACTAAATTTATTTTACTGATGTTCTCCCAAAATGGTAATGCTAAAATTCCAAGAGCTAAGGGTTATGTCTTAACATGCACCCCTGACCCCCAGACAACCTCCTCAGTTACAGAACTCTCCAAACATAACACTCTTTCTGACTTGACAGATTGAAAAAGTAATTCTCTTATGGGAAAGTCATGTATTTCCTCTATGGAAGATGATTAATATGGATGCCTTTCATGCATCATTGTAAATCCTCTGGCCATACTTTCCATTCCACCCACTGCTGTAGCAATCAGTTTGTAGGCTTTTAACGTCTTCATGCAGGTGAACCTAATAGCACCTTGCCAGGGTATCTCAGAGCCTGTGACCTGAACTGAGTGTCTCTAACTTCCTGGTGCAGATCTTCTCTGATACCACATCATTGGAGACCTATGGGAACTCCTTTGTATTCATGTGTGCACAACCTAGAAGTAGGAGGGGTAGAAGCAGATAGATAAATGCATCCTTCACCCCCCCCCCCCACTGGACAGGTGGCTCCTAGGCACACTTCTTCATCTTCTCAGATGACCATTGAGGGGTGGAGTTGTTTTCCATAGTAGTGAACAACTATATACTTGTATCGTCTCTCTTTCTTTTCTTCCCTGTTTCATTCCCCCTTTCCCTTACTCTTGTTACTTGTGATCACATTCCCAAATAAATTGCTCACACATAAACATTTGTGGTAGATCTGCTTTTCTGGGGGAAACCAGAGCTAAGACAGGCCCTATAAAATGTGTTTCTTCCACTTAAATGATCAGTAATGTGTTGGGATTTAATTAGGGTACGTTTCCTCAAAATTGAAAGCAAGAATATCCCAGTTTATGAGACTCTGTGTTCAGCACACTGTACTATCCATCTTTATCTTGTTTCAGTATTCTCTCTGCTGTTACATCTATGACCTTTGTTCTCTTGGCACACAGACAAGAACTTTGGGACAAGCACTGTCTGCTTATGAAGTTAAATGTTAGAAAAGGATATTTTGAATTTCAGAGGTCTGGAAGTTTTCATGAATATTTTAATTAATTTTAATTTCTTCTCCCAAACAGTATAATGGCATCAAGTTTGGTAAAAGTCATACCATGATTTCTCCTCTGTTTAATCCTAAATATTATATAGAGGGGAAATAAACTTTAATTGAGCCACAGTTTAAGTTGGAGATTGCCCAGTTCCCAACTTTGTAAATCACCACAAATTCCTTCTCAGACCCAGTCTTTGATTTGTTGAGATTAGATCTATGTTTTATAATTTCATTTTTTTCTCAAGTGTTATATAGAAGGTATCATTCTAAGATTAAAAATAGTTCTGGGTGTATAAACTAGAAGACATACATGCATTTCACTGAAATAAACTTTTTAGCCTCCTAAACTATACTATTTAAAAACTATATAGTCTTTTGAAACTATGTAGTGGTTACTGTAATGAAATGAGTAGTATAGCATTTTATTTTACTTATTCATTTTTGCAATATCATATTCATGTTGGTGGATATATTTTAGAAGACTTGAAAGATGGTTTAAGGTAATTATACATTTTCTAATTAAAAGATATAAAGGATTTCAAAGTTTAGGGCTAAAATCCAACATTTCATTTACCTAGAACATCTCAGTTTATTGGTTGGAAGTTTTGTGGCTGTTTTAGAAACTTAAAGCATTATAGAATCCATAAAAAAATAGCATAGTTGGTAGTTTATGTTTGAAGTTAAGTATTAAAATTATTGGGAATATTAGACATTTTATGAACTAGGTACTGAGATAACTGTCTTACATGTATTTGACTCAGTCTTAAAAATAGCCTTATGGGACATGTGTTATTATTAATCCCTTTTTTAAACATGAAGAAAAATGAAACATTAAAGAAGTTAATCAATTTGATTAATTTTATCTAGCTATTAAGTTACAGAACTGAAGTGACCATTTCTTTTCTAATTCCAATTCTGGTGTTCTGAATGGTTGCTTCCCTTTTCGGGAAGACTGAAACCTGATAACCACTCCCAGAAAAACCTGATTGGTTTCCTGACCAAATTGACTATTGCTGGCTGTGAAATCACTCACTTGAAACAAAAGTATGGGACTATAAGAGAAAATTTAGAGAATGAAAAGGTGTTATAGGAACTAGGGTTCAAAAGGGGAAGAAATTTAGAAGAAAAGTAGAAAGAAAATGGAAGAAAGAATAGTAGAAAGAAGATAAGTGTCTGGCCAATAGTATAAATGGTAGCAGAGTGACCACGGCATTGGTGATTGAAAAATGATCATCACATCTGTGGGACGGAGGAAGAGTTGTACTGAGCAGTGGTAAATGGACCTATTATTATCTTACTGACTAATAGATGCAAATTAGTAATGGGTTCTAAATTCCATACATTGCCCTCTATTTAAGAAAGCAGAGAGTAATATAGTATGTGTTAGTCGTAATCCAATGCCTGTTATCATTAAAACAGAAAATTTTGTTATGTGGAGAGTTATCTTTCAGGTATCTGGAAATTTGTATCACAAAGAAGAGCACTTCAGTGATTCTGATCTTTGAGTGTCATGATTATTTATAGTTCTTGGCATAGAAAAGATCAGGAAAAGTTTGATTCGTGTCATACTTCAAGACATCATATATTTCCTGTTTATTATCATTTACTTCTTAAATGACTGTGACTCCTAGATGTAATTTGACTTTCCATTAAAGTTTTTTTTTTAAATAGGAAGCTTTATATTTTAGACACAGTAAATGTTGCCTGAATACTGAAATTTTATTTATTTATTTTTCTATTCCGTGAATTGATCAATAGATTTCAGATGATTATTTCAAGGCACAGAATCATAATTGGTCTAGGCAAGAATACTCTATACAGTTTTACCATTGTTTCCTTTCATATTTTGTCACCACGCCTATTCCTCTTGTCTTTCTTCTGTATATCTCATCCCTCATTTATTTAATGTATGCTCTTTTAGTTTTCTATTCCATATATGTATATATGTCTATCTGTGAAATATGGATAAAACTGTTCCTTGTATATGTTTAATCTTCATAATGATTAAACTTCATTCTCTCAAAAAGATATTCCTAAAGTATTAGTTACTATATGCAGATCTAGTTCATTCCCTTTGATTATTTCATTGCTTTCTATTTTATGCATATTGCACATATTATTTATTAATACCTTCACATTATTTCCTTCCTCCTTGGGCATCTGTGTGTTTCTCTGGTATATAACCCAAAGACCAGATTGCTGTGTAATAGGTTATATGCATGCTCTATTTTACTAAGTACTAATAGATTATGTGTACTGCAACATGTCTGCACACATGTGTACTCCCATTGACAAGGTTTCATAGATACAAAATTAAGATGCTATTTTATGTGCTATTTCTACCTATTTAGGGATGTAAAATTATACCACAATGTTATCTTTAATTTACATTGCTCTTAATAGTGAGATGGAATATTGCTTTATGTAATTATTGTTGGCCACTAGCCTGTACTTTTGTTTCCTTGAATGCCTCCTTAGCATCTCCCTGAATTGTAAATATTGGTGTGTCAGAAGGCTGAGTATTTGAACATCTTCTCTTCTCACTCTTTTGGTTTTTAAAACCATCAGTCTGGATGAGATCACCATCTATGTCCTGATGACTTCCAAATTTAAACCTTCAGACAGGACTTCCTTATATCTAACTGTCTCCTTAATGTGTCCTCTTGGATATTCAGTAAGTATCTTAAAATTTACATATCCAAAAGTGCACTTTTGATCGCTACCCTTTCTCTCCAAAAATGCCCTACTCCTGACTAGTCTTCCCTCATTTCACTAAATGCACTAAAAAATCTTGGAGTTTTCCTCGAATAGTAGCATTCTCTGACATCTTATCACCTACCCATCAGACAGTCTTCTGGGCTTTATTGTCATGTATATCCAGAATCTGGATGCCTTCTTTATACTTCAACCATTATTCCTCTGGTCCAAGCCACCATCATCTCTAGCTTGGATTACTGCAGTAGCCTCTTAACACACCCATCTGCTTTGACACTGTTTTTTTCATCAGGCTTAAAAGATTCATGTCTTTTCATCTCATTCACAGTTAAAACCCCAGTTCTTGTAATGACAAAAAAAAAGTCCTATATGGTTGTTCTAATCTCACTTAACCATCTGTACTTGCCAGTTGCATTCCAGCCACACTGACCTATTTGATGTTGCTGAATATGTGTCACTCTTCCATCCCAGGGTCTTTGTAATTACCATCTCTTCTCTGGAATCCTACTCCCTTGGATATCTTCATGTTTGTTTACCTCTCTTCCTCTGGGTCCTGCTCAAATGCCACCTTGCTTAAAAATTCCTAGTATCTCAATTTACTTTTCTTGTGATATCATGTGGTAATGAGTATTTTATCTGTTTTCTTTTATAGTGTGTGATTTTCCTTAATTTGTATCCTTTTAGAATGTAAACTGCATGAGGGCAAGAAAAATTTTGATTTGTCCCTTGCTCTAGCCCCACTGTTTAGAATAGTGCTTGATATTGAATAAATATTAGTAGAATGAATAAATGATTTTGCTTTTATCTAAAGTTATATTTTGGCTTATATTAAAATTAATTTCTAGCTTTCTTTTGGTTCATATTCTTTTGGTTCAAAAGGTATATGTATATTCTTTTAAATCTTGCTTTCCCCCCAATAATTCTATGCCCTTGCCCTTTTAAAAAAATGTGTCACTTCTGGAGAACATTGTGTGTGTGTGTGTGTGTGTGTGTGTGTGTGTGTGTGTGTGTGTTAAGGGCAGTTTTAGGTTCACAGCAAAGTTGAGAGGAAGGTATAGAGATTTCCTGTGTACCCCCTACCCCTACACATGCATAGCCTCCCCCAAAATCAACATCACTCAACAGAAGGGTACTGTTTTTTTACGAAGAATGAATCTACATTGACACATAATAATCAACCAAAGTCCTTAATTTACCTTAGAGTTCACTTTTGGTGTTGTACAGTCTATGGGTTTGGACAAATGTGTAATGACATGTATCCACCATTATAGTATCATCCAGAGTATTTTCACTACCCTAAAAATCCTGTGTTCTGCCTATTCATCCCTCTCCCCAGTCTAACCCCTGGAAATATAACTGATCTTTTTTACCCTCCATAGTGAGTTTTGCCTTTTCCAGAATGTCATATATTTGTCATAATTATGCAGTATGTAGCCTTTTCAGATTGACTTCTTTCACTTAGGAATGCTCATTTAAGTTTCCTCCATGTCTTTCCAGAGTTGATTTGTTTATGTTTTTTAAAAACTCAAACTGAGAATCTTCATCTTCTATTGTTTGTTTAGCTTATTTACTGTAATTTCAGTTTTGCTATGACTTGTTTCTGTAATTTTTGATGACTTTTATTTACCATGCTTCTGGTTTATAAATTTTTCTACCATTAACTAAAACAAATATCTATCCCAGCCAGAAAGTTACCTGTTATTTTTGAGACCTGTAATTATGTTTTTCTCTACCATAGCTGTTATTTCACCCAAAGGAATTCCTTTGCCCATGTTGATATTGAAAGGAGTTTTAGGATTGTACTGTCATCCCTTTTTTACTTACAATGTAAATTATTTTTATTTGCAGTATAACTTTTTTTCTATTTGTTTTTATTCTTGTGGGATTATATCTTTAAAAAAAAAACTTTTGGGGCTTCCCTGGTGGCACAGTGGTTGAGAGTCTGCCTGCCGATGCAGGGGACACGGGTGCGTGCCCCGGTCCAGGAAGATCCCACATGCCGCGGAGCGGCTGGGCCCGTGAGCCATGGCTGCTGGGCCTGTGCATCCAGAGCCTGTGCTCCGCAACAGGAGAGGTCACAACAGTGAGAGGCCGCGTACCACCAAAAAAAAAAAAAAAAATCTTTCAAAGAGGATACATGTATGATAAAAATTTCTGAGAATTTTTTATGTTGAAGCCTTATTTTACTAATATATGTATTTATTAACTCAGATAAATATTAAAATAATTGTTCAATTTTATTTTCCTTCAATATTTGCATATTGTGCTATTGAAGAGATATGTTACTATGACTTTTTCAAAATTCCTTTGTTCATGATCTGATTTTGGCATTTTCTTTGTGTCTAGGTGTGATTTTTGATTCTGTATCCCAGTACACTATGACTCTAAGTCAGACTAGGCTAACAGCTATAAAATACAACTCCAAAATCTAGGCATTTAAAAATCAGTAAAGGTATGTTTTTTACTCTCACCACAGTCCAGCTAACTGTTTGGCAGGTAGTTGTTCAACATGGTCATTTGTACCCTGGCTCCTTTGATCTGGAATTAGTCATTTAGCTCCACCTAGATACAAGGGGACAGAAGGAAAATGTATTCTTCTTGTGTGCCCAGGTCAGTGAAACAATTTGGTACAAACAGAGATTTGTCTGTGCTATAGAATGCTATCAAACTGAAGCTTAATATAAAGCCTTTTTTAGTTTTGGAAAGATTCTTGGTTATAATTTTTTATCACTATTTTATCCCCTGCCTGCAGTCTTTATTTTCTCTTTTGGTTTTCCAACCCACTGGACTTTGACACCTCTATTTCTGTTCTCCAATATTCTTGTCTTTTTTTTCTCATTTTTCCCCTCCTATTTCTCTGTCTTTTTCTCATGCCTTTTGGGAGAGTTTTGTGACCCAGTCTTCCAGTTAAGTAATGCAATTTTGAATGTATTCATTCTGCTACTTCACAGGATTATTTATTTCACAAATCTTATCTTTCATGTCCAATATTTCTATTTTAGTAATATCTGATTGTCTTGCCACCTGTTGCAAATATGTTCCTTTTTCTGTTTGAGTATATTCTATCTTTTTAAACTTGTTTTCAGTCTCTGTCTGTCCCTTCCCTTTAGTTCATGTTCCTCCACTAAATTTTTCTCTTTGTTGTCTTCTAAGATAGTTCTGCTGTTCCTTAAATGTCTCTTAATTTTTCTCTCTATGGCAATCTTTATTTCCTGAAAAGAAAGGAAACAACAGGTGGCTGGCCTGCTATCTGTTGGGTGGGTTAAATTGACAATACTAGTGAGTTTCGGGCTTATGCCCACCACTCCCTTTTTTCCTTTGTCATAGAGTGCTTTCTAATCTCTGTACTCAGCCTTAACTCTTGTCCTCAGATAGCAACCTTCTTTTCTAATTCACCAGTCCTAGGAAATGTGAGGAGGACTCTAAGGGGGCATTGGCTGCTCCAATCCTTGTTCTGGCTCTCTATACCAGCAAGACATTGTTGATATCCTTGATGTTATCCTATAGCCTCTAGTCGGAGATCTAGCCTTCCTGCCCTGTGTTATTACAGGGTGGGCAATGAGTGGGGAATAAGGATTTCAAGGTGATAGGTAGAGTGAGATTGCCATTTTTGTTTTTTAATTTTCATTTTTTTGGTCTTTTAAAAAAATTAATTTTTATTGGAATATAGTTGATCTACAATGTGTTAGTTTCAGGTGTACAGTAAAGTGAAGAAGTTATATATATATATCCACTCTTTTTTAGATTCTTTTCTCATATAGGTCATTACAGAGTATTGAGTAGAGTTCCCTGTGCTATACAATAGGTCCTTATTTTATATATAGTAGTGTCTTTGAAATTATGAAGCAGTATGAAATAATAAAAAACCCTGGGATTGAAGGAAAGAGGAATCTGTGTGGTTTGCCCATTTTTTTCATTCATCAGACATTCTTCATGCACCTATTTTTTATTTAATGAATATTATCAGGGACCTATGATGGGCCAAAAATTGTTAAATGAACTATAAATTCAGTAGTAAACAAAATAGAAAAAAAAATTGCTCTAACAGTCTGGGAATGGAGGAGACAAACCTATGTTTGATTTGTTAGGAGAAGATAAATGCTGTAAATGAAAACAACACTGTTCCTGGTTGGAGAATGTCAGAGGCTAGGAGGGCAAGATTTGAGCAGAGACCTGAATGAAGGGAGAATGCGAGTGGAATGCGTTCACTTAGTCTCTACCATTTATAAGCCATGTGATTGTGGGCAGGGTTTGTTGTGGAGATTGAGTGGGGCAGTGACCCATTACATGTCATTGAGTAGGGACTCAAGAATGGGAACGCCTACTACTAATAATGCACATTATTAATAAACCTCAATTAATAATTAAAATTCTGCTTTAATGTATCTGACTTTACTGTTACTAAAATTGCCTTTAATTTGTTGAAAATTCCTGTGGGATTGGCAGCAAAGTCATATAGCAAATTTTAATCACTTCGTTTTTACATCTGAGAGTCATTAGTCATGGTCTTGACCACAATACAGTGAAGTTAAAAGATTCCATTGGCAGGAAGCAGTGGATTTTAAGGACCATTCAAGGAAGAGTATGAATTAGTGAGGGGATAGCTAACAAACATTTGCTAAATTCTTTCTGGTTCTTTAGAAGGAAATAGGAACAGCCTTCCCTCTTCATCTCTCTCTCTCTCTTTCATACACACAGGCACATACACGTTAAGCCAGCAGAAGATTTAGAATAATTTGCTCATGTAAACGTTATAACTAAACTCTCCCATCCAGGATTTTCATCTGCATAAATATATGAGCAATGCTGAATGACACCCTTTCCATCTTCCAGCACCTCTCTGGCCCTCATCCACATGGGAACTGAACATTTCATTGCTTTATAGTCACATTTGATCAAACATGATATTAATTATCCAGCTTAAACTCTTACCTTGAACATCAGAACTGGTCTGAATAAATTGCCTGCTTTGTAAGACTGTCAGCATTTAAGAGTTGAATATTTTCCATCAAAGAAGAAGCTAAAAGGTTTGGACCGTCTTGTCTAAAGGCACTTTCCAGAGAAGTGTCCAAAATGTTTTGAATGGCTGTAACACTGCAATAAATGTATAATTGTTCAATTTCACTACCTTAAAGGAAACAGAACTCATTTAGATAAGTGATCTCCAATTTTTAGTACCCCATTTTTTGTTCCAAAGATCATTTTATTTAGATTGTTACGTATAAAATATGAAAACCACATTTTTTTTCTTGTTGAAATTTGATGGAGGGGATGGTAATGGTGAGAAGCCCAGATGCCGTTTAACCTGACAGCCCCCCAAGGGTCCATGGAACACTGGAAACTGCTGATTTAGAAGTCTCAGTTGTCCAACTCTTATTTGCAGGTGAATAAGAAAAGATGGATGTGTACTGCCCTGACTCTTTCTCCATAACATGGACTTAAAACTTACTATTTCCTATTATGTATTTTGATTTGGGGAGAAAAAAGACAATATTACTCGGCCATTATAATGAAATATTCCACTAACACGTCCAGGTTCCTTAGCCATTCAGAAATCTCTTATTGAGGAGTGGGTGGGAATTAAGAAACAATCATCCCATCTCTGCACTAGATGCTGACCCAAGCATAACAGTTTTGCAATGTTTAAGTATTTTAACTTGGCATAATCAGTTGTGTCTATCTATTGTGTTATTTCTACCTTTATTCATTTATTCAACAAATAGTTTTTAAAACCTATTTATACTCAAGGACTAGAGTGAGGGCTTGAAGACAATTAAAAAAAAAGAAAAGGCAGGGTCTAGGTTTTTGGCACTGACAGAAACTGTACAACTTATTTTACACTGAAATATTTACAGTTATAAAGGACAAGTACCTTTTGGCAGTGAACATCATTCTCATTTTCAAGTTTGCTAGAATTATCAGAAAAAAATGCTGTGTTACAATATGACTGATTTTAATAATCCTCATTGCTTTAATGATGTATATTTTTAAACATGTGGTAGTTCCTACTTAGAGATTTTCAGGGACTGATTGTTGGTAAGAAAATAATTTGTTCCCCCCCAAAACAAATATTCTATATTATTTATTGGTGTCCTTCATCTGTCTCACTTAATACTGGCTAGTGGTCTTAAATACAAAAAGAAAATTAGGTTAAATTTGGAGAAGCCTATGTGAGAGATGTTTTATGGGTACTTCTCAAGGAAATGCTGGACATTTTATTCACTAGTCATACTAAGTGAAATTCAGCCTACCCAGTTACATATTGGAAAACTTTTGATGATTAGGATGAGCTCTTTGTGGAAAGTAATCATGTCCTTTACTTTGCCAGTGACACCAGTACCATGGTAAATAATTGGTATTCAGTACTTTATGCACTGGCTAATGTGTTGAAACCTGAAACTATTGGCCATGAAGATCCTACTAAGAGGGTATTATTCTAAGAAGCATAGCCTGAGGGTCATTAAGTTGTACAGCTTTCTCTGTTACTTTAAAAACCAGATATTATGCCACTACATTTTGTACAATTTTATTTCCTGAACTTTTGCCAAAAAACTGATTTTTAAAAAATCAAACACTATCAGTTCCAGTAAATGACAGTTCACTGCTACTTTTTCAGCCCCACTTGCACCCAGGTTTTCAGGAGGGCACACAAGTAGACTTGCTTCTAAGTTTTGTTAGGCATGTTGTGATTTGTTAGCTGCGATGACTCAGATGAAACCCCCTTTTAAAGAGATGACTCAGTGGTATTTAAATAAATTCTGTTATGTAAACTGGAAAAAACCTTTCTAGGCAATAATATCCTTTCTTTGAACTGTTTCATGACATCCGTTGACAGTATTGCTATCTGTGACCCATTCTTATATCTGTTCTGGTGCTGTTGGTGCTTTAAGTGATGGTTGCAAATGCAGTAATGTTTCATTAGCTCAGACTTGCTGATTTGTGATTTGGGATAATTTCCAAAGGGAACTGGCTGAAGTTTAGTTACTCTTGTAACCCAAGAAATAGCTGACTAAGAAAAGTAAGTCTTAATAAGATTTCTGGAGTGATTTTGATTGAGAAAGAAAATATGTTACACAGGCTGTTTAAACATTTGTTAGACTGAACATCATTATTATAATATCTGTCTCTTTTCAGTTATTGGCTGTGTGATCTTAATTTCCTTGTCTGTAAAACTGTGAGGATAATAGTAGCTACTTTGTGGTGTTCCAGCTCCTTCATCCATTAAGTGGTGGTACTGATGGGTCCTACATCATGGACTTGTGAATGATAATGGGTTAATACACAAAGTGATTAAGCAATACCTGGCATATGCAATTCTTCCAATGTTTTAGCTGTTTTTGAAAATTATTATTGGCAGGGTGCTCACAACTGTTTGTTAGTAATACTGCATTAAACATTATTTCTGGGCCACATTTAACCATCAGATGAGAAAATTAGTCTAAATCTCTATTAATTATGATTATTTGAATCAATTTTATACATTTAACAGTAACATATGCTAAAACAGACATTTCATTAAGGTAGACTTTCCTGGAATAATGAAGCTTCTCACTGTTGTTCTAGTTCTTTTTTGGTTTTTTTTTAACATCTTTATTGGAGTATAATTGCTTTACAATGGTGTGTTAGTTTCTACTTTATAACAAAGTGAATCAGCTATACATATACATATATCCCCATATCTCCTCCCTCTTGCGTCTCCCTCCCACCCTCCCTATCCCACCCCTCTAGGTGGTCACAAAGCACTGAGCTGATCTCCCTGTGCTATGCGGCTGCTTCCCACTAGCTATCTGTTTTACATTTGGTAGTGTATATATGTCCATGCCACTCTGTCACTTCGTCCCAGCTTACCCTTCCCCCTCCCCGTGTCCTCAAGTCCATTCTCTACATCTGCATCTTTATTCCTGTCCTGCCCCTAGGTTCTTCAGAACCATTTCTTTCTTTTCTTTTTTTTTTTTTAGATTCCATATATTTGTGTTAGCATACAGTATTTGTTTTTCTCTTTCTGACTTACTTTACTCTGTATGACAGACTCTAGGTCCATCCACCTCACTACAAATAACTCAATTTTGTTTCTTTTTATGGCTGAGTAATATTCCACTGTATATATGTGCCACATCTTCTTTATCCATTCATCTGTCGATGGATACTTAGGTTGCTTCCTTGTCCTGACTATTGAAAATAGGGGTGCAATGAACATTGTGGTACATGACTCTTTTTGAATTGTTTTTTTCAGGGTATATGCTCAGTAGTGGGATTGCTGGGTCGTATGGTAGTTCCATTTGTTGTTCTAGTTCTTATGCTAAGAATCTGAATTGCACTCACAATGTGTACAAAGCAGTATTATAATATACGGAAGCACCAGTTTTTGCTGAGAATCACATCAAAATGAAAATTGCCATAACTCTGTTTTATTCCTGATTTTCTATTTCTTAACTCCTTTCCCCTCAGTGTCCTTACCCGTAACTTTAGTAATAACTATCTTGAATACTCTATGGAGGTGGTGTGAGATGAATTGTTATGCTTGATTTAGACAAATGTTCTTTTAACTGAAGCAGCATACATTCCTCCTCCTTCTGGTATGAGCACCTGTTTTCTTCATTTGGTCCTAACATCTTTATTGTGAGATACAGTTGTGATGCCAATTGTAAAAAGATGTGCCCCACACATTTTTAAAAGCAAATTTCAAGAAATGGATCCCTGGAATTATAAACTTGAACACAAGTGCAAAGACTAAATCTGATGGGGATCTTTCATCACCAGGCAAGCATCTGAAGAGATACTGTTATTAGGTTCTATTACCCAGTCACTGGCACTACTTTTGTTTCTTCGCTTTATTTACCTAGTCCTTTGGCTCTTCCTTTGTTGCTTTGTTTCTGCCAGCTATGCCATATTCTTCCAATAAACTCATTTGTTTATTTAAGTTAGCCAGGGCTGGGTTTTGTTTTTTGCAGTTAAAAATCCCTAAATGATGTAGTGTCCCAAAATAAACTGTGAGTTGGTGAGAAAGGTGTGGTTCCAGGAATTTGTTGAATTAGCCTTGTAAAAGTCACTGAGCTGGTCATAGCTGAGTTTCTTCTGAAAATGGAAATGTTTGGCCTTCTTGGTTTTGGAATTTAATTTTACCTCTAATACCACAAAAACATTTCTGGGATAAAATAGAATATTAAAGATGGAAACCCTCTGAGCAAGCTACAGGTATTTACATATAGGGGACACCCTACCAGGTCCATGTCAATGATTAAAATACTCTCTTGTGCTATCTTGTTAGATCAAGACAACACAGAGGAAATATGTTTGAGGAAATGGCTTGAAACAAATGAAAGCATGGCCAAATTAGATTGAATGGAGAAGATAGATAACTTTCCCTCTTGAGGGGGAAAATGCATCAGGAAATACTACTGGAAGAACAAATAAAACTTCACTGCTTCTGAGATTTTTTTCTCTTTCTCTAACCTCCAACTTAAGCAGTAAAAGAGTAATGAGGACTCCTACTCATGAGCTGTCAATTCAGAGCAAGTACAAAGATAGGAAACCACCCCTGAGCTGCATGTAACATTGGCCCCCAAATCTTATTATTCCATCAAATTGTTTTCATATCTTTTAAAGTGCTAACCTATTTTATTTCATTTTTATTTTTAAACCATTTTTGAGGTATGATTAACAGATAAAAAGCTTTACATATTTAACGTATAAATGATGAGTTTGGGGATAAGTGTAAACCTGGGAAACTATCAACATCAAACCAAAGTTTCCTCCTGCCTCTTTTATTACTCTGTGTGTGTGTGTGTGTGTCTGTGTGTGTGTGTGTGAATAATATAAAATCACTTAATATAAGATCTACACTCTTAGCAAATTTTAAGTGTATGATACAGTATTGTTAGCTCTAGAGATGATGCTGTATTGTAGAACTTCCAGAAAGTCTTTATTTTACATAACTGAAACTTTGTATCCTTTAAGAATCAGCTCTTCATTTTCCTCTCCCCCCAACCCCTAGCAACTACCATTCTAATTTCTACTTCTGTGAGTGACTGCTTAGAGTCCACATATAAGTGAAATCACGCGTATTTGTCTTTCTGCGTATGGCTTATTTCAGTTAGCATAATGACCATACCTGTTGCCACAAATGCAAGATTTTCTTCTTTTTAAAGGTTGACTAATATTCCATTGTAGGTATATGCCACATATTTTTATCTACTTATCCAATGATGGACATTTAGGTTGCTGCCATATCTTGGCTGTGGATAATGCTGAATACTGTAAATCATACTTCAGTGAACATGGGAATGCAGATATCCCTTTGAGGTACTGATTACAATTCCTTTGGATGAGTATCCAGAAGTGGGATTGCTAGTTAATAATGTAGTTTTATTTTTAATTTTTTTGGGAACCTCCGTACAATTTTCTGTAATGGCTATACCAATTTATATTCCTACCAACATGTATTGGTATACCAGGGTTCTCTTTTCTCCTCCTCACCACCAAGATTTGTTCTTTTTTTTCTTTTTAAATGATAGACATCCTCATGTTAGTGAGAGAGGATATCTCATTGTGGTTTTTTGGGGTTTTTTTTTGCGGTACGCGGACCTCTCACTGTTGTGGCCTCTCCCGTTGCGGAGCACAGACTCCAGACGCGCAGGCTCAGTGGCCATGGCTCACAGGCCCAGCCGCTCCGTGGCATGTGGGATCTTCCCGGACCGGGGCATGAACCCGTGTCCCCTGCATCGGCAGGCGGACTCTCAACCACTGCGCCACCAGGGAAGCCCTCATTGTGGTTTTGATTTGCATTTCTGTGATGATTAGTGACGTTGAGTACTTTTTCATGGCACTTGTTGGAAAAATGTCTGTTCAAGTCCCTTTGCCCATTTTTTAATCAGGTTATTTTTAATTTTTATTTTATTTTCACTATTGAGTTATATGAATTCCTTATGTATTTTGGATATTAACCTCTTATCAGCTATACGGTTTGCCATATGCATGTATCAATTGGTGTATAAATATATTTTCTACCATTGTGTAGCATGCCTTTCCATTTTGTTCATGAATTTCTTTGCTGCATAAAAGATACTTAGTTTGATGTAATCCCACTTGTTTGTTTTTCCTTTTGTTGCCTAGGCTTTTGGTGTCATATCTAAAAAATTTTTGCCCAGATCAGTGTCAAGGAATTTTCCCGTATCTTTTCTTCTAGGAGCTTTACAGCTTCAGGTCCAAAATTTAAGCCTTTATTTTGATTTGATTCTGTGTGTGGTGTAAGATAAGGGTCCAGTTTTATTCTTTCTCATGTGGATATCCAGTTTTCCCAAGACCATTTATTTAAGAAGATATGCTTGTCTGAAGGAGGTTGCCAAAATCAGTGTTGCTACATGGTGGTAAGGGCTGGAACCTCTTATTCCAACATCTTGCTGATGTCACTCCTCAAGTTGCTGATAAAAGCATATTATCAGTCTTGGATTTGATAGTTATTGATATCTATTATGAGAGAAGAAATTGTTCCTTTTTAGGGACTGATTTATTATTTAAAGTTTTTAAATGAGACTCATTTATAGATTACTACTCTCTTCCACCATTGTTTCAGAAATAAATTGTTCCAAGCATGGAGGTAGGGTGGGAAGGCATAAACCTGTACCATATGTTCTTTTCCTAAGATTCACTTAAAAAAGGTATTTTAAAGGATGTTAAAAGGAAAGTTTTAAAAGGATCTTAAGATTGGAGATTGTGTGTGTGTGTGTGTGTGTGTGTGTCTATACACACACACACACACACAACACATATATATATATTTTTACCATGGCTGTTATTGATGTACATCTAAAAATCAGTCATGTCTTAGGAAATGTCCAGCAAATATGGGACAGAAATATATACATATAAAGGTATAGCTATAAAATATATATAAATATATGTACCAGTATGCACAGAGCAAACTACTGAGTTAACACATGCTTTCAGAAATGGGAAATTAGAACTTTTATGAAGCAGAACAAAACTTCTAAAAATATTCAGAGCTAATGGAAGTTCTATGTCAATGAATCCTATTGAGTTTATTTGAGGCAGTATCTTAAAAGTGAAGTCATAGTTTGTGGAACTCATGATATCTTGAATGATATCATGGGCTCAGTAGGTGTTTAGTCATCTAAGTTGATGATGATGATTCAGCCACATTGGTACTTAGTCACATTACCTATAGTTTGGAAATGATGATACCATTATTTTTCATTTTCATTTTGCTGAGATATGCTAAATTGTTTCTAAAACAGTATTCATCTTATACTGTAATTAATCTGAAACAGATGCATCTTATACCTTATTTATGTTTTGTAAGTAAAATAAGAAGAGGACTTAATTTTAAGTCTGTCTTTTCTATAGGTAAGTCCCATAGTGAAAGCATGGAGGGCAAAATTTTAATAAGGAATCAGTATTTAAAATAAGTGTATTCATGCTTATTTTAAATACTATTTATTGACTAAATTATATATTTTGAGAAAATTTTTTTTCCCATGGTTCTGATATCATCCAGTTTGAAGAAGTGGCAGATCAATGATGAATGATTTGAGGATATGAAAGATTTAGTCAGTGTTCTAATTCTCTGTCCTGATGATCCAAGACCAGCATTAATAAAGGGCATCAGGAAGCCTCCCAAGGGTTTATTGAGGGGAGGAAAAGTGCTTTCCTCTTCTTTTGCACAGAAAAGTTTGCACAGTTTTTGGAGAGCATAGTTTTGGAATTCTTCACAGTTTATCAAGTCTTATATTCTGCCCTGCTCTATATACTATTTTATCCTGTCCTACCCAACCTGACTCTCCTTAACTATGAGTGGAGTTAGGGAAGAGAAGTTATTTCTGAATCTGCATCCCTTGAAGCTACCAGCCTAGGTATTTCCACAACTGGTTCACTAAGAAGCACAGGAAATGATGGGCATGTGTGCAAGAATAATTGTTCCACTTCTAGAAGAATGCTGAAATGTTCCCACAACTGGCTTCATTTTGAGGAAGGCAGAGCAGAAGGGCTATGTGCTTTTCTGTGCAAAAGAAGAGGAAAGCTCTTTTCCTCCCCTCAGTAAACCCTTGGGAGGCTTCCTGATGCCCTTTATTGATGCTGCTCTTGGATCATCAGGTCAGAGAATTAGAACAGTGACTAAATCTTTCATATCTTCAAATCATTCATCATTGATCTGTCACTTCCTCAAACTGGATGATATTAGAACCATGGAAAAATCAAAAATACATAAAAAAATCCCAATCAGAATTATTTTCTGTGCTTGACATCTTATTTAACACAAAGATGGACATCTAAAGAAAAGAGCTCATATCTTTCTTTTAGATGCAAAATACCTACATGAACATAAAACTGATCAACTTAGCATTGTCCAAGAAATGATCTAGGGGCAATAATAAAAAATCCAGCTTAACTTTATAAACTCAAAATCTAGTCACAGAACCATTTTATGAAGGTATCAAGATCTTCCAGATCAAAAATAATCCAGAATTCATTAAGTAGTATTCAGTCGAATCTTTTCAATAAGGCAAGGAAGGAAACAAATATATTTTAGGAAGATTTGGTAGTTAAAATTGAAACAGAAAGGATATTCTGATTAACTTTCAGGTAACCAAATTGCCTTAATCTATCTGCATTTAGTTTTTAGATTGAAATTCGAGAATTTACTTAAGTGTTAGTGTAAAGGGCAAATCTGAAGTAGGACAAAAGTAGAAATTTCAGTTAGACAACTTAAAATTTCAGCTCTGTTTCCTAGTTATTGAGTGATCCTGGGTTTCATATCTCAAAGTTTCCATTTTCTTATCTGTGAAACAAGGGGTTTAGACTAGTGGTCACTTCCAAGTTTAAAAATTATATGATTTTAGAGTACCTTTGACATTCTTTTGCTTTTTGTGTTACAAAACCTCTCTGCTTTATAGACTGGATCCTTTTTAAGAACAGACATGAGGGAGTCTTCAGTATTTAGTGTAGAGAGCAATGCTAATGTACCAAAAATGTAGATTAGTTCTTTTTGTCATTAATTTAAAGTAGCAAGACTATAGATAAGATTTTTGATTTTATACACTCTGGACATATTAAGCTTTTTACTTTCTTTTACCCAAAATTCAGAACTTTGTAAATAAAATGTTATTAAAACCACTGAAAATATTCATGGTCCATTTAGCCAACAGAAGAAATCAGTTTAGTATGTACAAGAATAGCTTTTCTCTTGCTTGTGCAATTAAACCTTCTTACTTTCATATGTTATTAGTAAGCGTAATCAATCACAATCAATCTAAATATCCAAAAGACAAAATATTTTACACAGGGAAATTGCAATACTATTAATATAGAAACTCAACATGAGACAAAATACTACCTTTAGTCAGGTTTGTATAAAAGAAAGTGAAGTCAGCTTAGAAAAGTCGAGTGGGAGAAATGAGAGTGAGAAGAGAAAATGCCAAGTGTGAGCAATCTATCCAGAAGAAGAGAGTGACGTTGTTGGTTACCACTTATCTCCCTCTGTCCTTGTTGGCAGAGCTTGAGTTTAGAATGCACTTAGGGTATGGACATGTGACCTACCCTTGAATAATGAAACTTGAGGAAAAGTCTTTTGGAGGGCTTCTGGGAAATGTTTATCTCCCAAAAAGGGAGAAGGAGAAGTAGAAGAGAGAAATTTCCCGTAAGTTGTATTTTATCTACATGAGATCTCTGAAATTGTGGCAACTGTCTTTCAACATGAGTAGGGAAGTCAAAGGATGAAGGCAATAATCCAGTGGGATGGCAGAGTAGGAAAATAGAAGTCCTGGGTGCCTTTGGATTTGTGTTGAGGTAGATAATTTTACTTATTGTTTAAAGTATTCTGGTTGACTCCTTTGGTGCTTGTGGCAGAAAGGGTTGTATCTCTTCCATCCCTAGCTACCCTCTCACCTTTGGCATTGTTTTATTTTTGTCCTAGAGACCCCTCCAAGATGCTTGCAATTGCTTATGTAAGGTTGTTTTGGGTTGAGGGACCTGGGTGGTGGGTATGGGCGGGTACCTTTTAGTTCCAAGTTTCATTTTCTGTTATAGATTGGAGCAGTAGTCTTGTCTACTCAGAATATGCATTAACGCAGATCACTTAATTGAATATGCTGTAAAAGAAACAGGAAACTGAAGAAGTACAATGACTGTAATCATAGCACTAGAGTTATTATCTCTAATGTTTTATAGAGGAGAAAAGGAGAGTGGGATGACACTCACTGTGGTGGTTAGTAACCAGTGCTTTAAAGAAAGTGACTAAAAATGATTTACTGAGGACTTACCATTAATTCATAATATATTATCATGAATGAGTAATTTATATTGTTGCTTTCACATGGCATTGTTTTGCCCTTGTCGATGCTGATTTTGTTTGTTGTCACGTTAGTCACTTGTTCGGCTATTTTTGGCTCTCTTGTATTTTCTAATAATCCTTAATAGAGTTTAGTGAGCTAAATACTTTTGTTGGATAATATATGCATGAATGCATCTAAGGGTTGGACAGAGGATTTTTATTTCTGCTAATTAGTGTGAAACTATACTTCAGTTTTTCCCAGATCAGTTAATATTTATTTTTGCATTTCAGTTGATTCTTTCCCCAGAATCCATCATCTCCATTTTGCAGACTGTATAATGGAAATATCAGATAATTTTAGCTTTTGCCTCAGGTACTCTATTCATTAATCCATCCATTCATTCACTCAAAAATGTATTTTGAGTGTCTAATTTGTGCCAGTCATAATGTTTATTACAAAGATGGAGAAGCTAAATTCATTCCATGCCCTCATAGAGCTTATATTTATAAAGTCACATCAGGATTTCAGCATGGCTTGGCATGTCTAACTGATGACAAATGTACATTTTTTGGAGAAATAATTACTTAGTGCCTAAGCCCATGATCACTCCTTTTAAGTTGGTTGTAGAATAGGCATTACTAAAAACCAATTTTAATTGGTAGAAAGTAAGACCTCTACTAAGGAAGAGGAAGCATGCAAATAATCCACTTGAAGTTAAAAACAACAACAACAAATTTTTCTGACTAGAAAGGGCATAGGTATAGATTTCAAGGTATGAGAAGAGAGAGAGTGTTATGTGTTAGGCTAAGCAAACAGAGACTCCTCAGTGTCTTTTCATTTGACCTTCCAGCAGTACATGGCACAACTGAACACTCTGTCCTTGATAAACTTTCCTTGGCTTCCTCTCTACCACATTCTTGAATTTTCTTCCCTCTCTGGCTACTCCTTCTTAATTATTTTGAGGGTCCTCTTCCTTGGTTTGTTTTGTTTCTATCATACATCATTTACAAACTAAAACTGGGCAATATTGTTAACTTCCATGACTTCCATTACTATCTATAGGTTAATGTTTCCCAAACCTATATCTGCAGCTTGTTCTCCCTCCTGAACTTCAGTCTAGATCCACACATCCCGCTACTGATATGATACCTGATTTGGATGTCTGCCTGGTCACTGAAAAGTCAAAATATCCAAAATATTTTCTCTAACCTCTTCTTCCTCTTAAGTTTTTATCTAAAACCATCACCTTGCCCTGTTTTTACACTCAAATCCAAAACATCACCAAGTCCCTTCTGTGCTACCTCTTTAACCTCTTGCTCAGTTTCAACCACTTTATTACATTTTCTTATTCATTATCCAAGCCATACCCTTCATCATGTCACCTGAATTATTTGATTGGCTTCCTAACTGATCAGATTCCCTAGTGCTAGTCTTGATTCTCTCTAAATTTGATTCTTTCTCAACTGGAAGGCTGAGTGAACTTACTGAAAGACAAACCTGATTTAGAGTCTTCATGGTTAAAATCTTCTTGGTGCTTCTTATTAAGATATAATCCACATTCTTAACATGACTGCACAATTTAAAATCTGGCCCTTCTAGTTTGCACATCTCTCCATAACGTGCTCTGCTATGAACTATTTGGCAGTTGCCCGAATGTATCATATTACCTTACCTTCAAAACTGTGCATGCACTTTTCTGAGAGAATTTGTTGTTTATTTTCCAACTGGATAGCTCCTATATGTACTTCAGGCCTTACTTTGGCTGCTAAATTCCAGAAATTCTCTGCTGGCTGCCACCCTCATGAAGCTGGCTTTGTGTGTCCTTGTAATGATCCTATTTTCTGCTTCTATCAGGTTATGTTGTAATTTCCATGGTGGTCTTTATCCGTTACTGGAAAGTGTTATCCAAGAGAGCAAGGACTTGGCCTGCAATATTTTATCCCCAGCAAAATACCTGGCACATGGTTAATACTTATTCACTATTTGTTTAATGAAGGAATGAAAATGAAATCAAATATTAAATACAGAGTGATTAATATAATCATGCTAGCATTGAGATATCTCTCTTCCTATTTTTGTAATGCTCAATATTCAGTATAGAGAGATGCTTATAGAGAGATGCTCAAAAATACTTGTTGAATTATTGAATTTTTAAAAAATCTAGAACTCATGGATGATGCTGCTGATTTTTTCCCCTTAATCAGTTAACCAGTCCCTCTCTCTCCCTCTACCTGCCTCACTTGTTTAATGCTTAATAAGTCCATGTTTTTCCAAGTGAAGTTAGTGGAAGGTATAGAATAATCTCTCTCTCTATTTTTTCCCAGTGAATTTCTATAGTCAGTGTTTTCACCTGAGGGAGATTTCTTAGTGTATCAGAAATAATGTTAACCTGTATGGCCGTTCTGTTCCTTTAATTCTAGATGAAGTGGGGCTCTCAGATCTCCCACAGGAGAAGAGAAGACAAATAGAAGAGGCACAGAAGGTGGACTAGAAGCAGTAGGGAGAGAGTTGAGTGAGAGAATTTAGATGATGATGTGCAAAGATATCCTTTCTTTCCCTGTGATTCCTGATCCTCTCTAACCCCAAAACCAGTCCCTCTTCTAGTAGTGACTCTTGGCTCTTGGCAAAATTTAGATGTTCCCTATGGCCTAGGCCAGTGGTTTGCAAAGTGGTTCACAGAGTGACTATAACAAGAGCCAGGTATCTGTAATTTTTTAAAGTTTCCTAAACAGCTCTGATTTGCAGCCACATTTGGGAACCATTGACTGTACAGTCTTCCCTGCATACTGCAGACTGAGTTCTTAGGCAGTGACAGAGATACTCCTGAGATTTTGCACTGAGATCATTTAGCCTACACAATTTATGAATTATTGTAAGTTTATGCCTCTATAAATTTATGGAAGAGAGAATTATATCTTTATCAATCCATATAGAAAATTCAATTAAATAAAACAAACATTATTTGGGAAGTCCTTTAGATTTGTAGTCTTTCTAGTTGCATAGTAGTGTGTATATCTTCTACCTGTCTCCATTTTCTGTTACACAATAAGTGGATTGATGTTAGGGGTAATATCTCATTCCTTTTTATCCTCATATCTAGCAGAATGCATGGCACATAGTAGGTTTCCAACTAAAATTATTTTTAAATGAATGGATTGATAATTTTTCTCCTTATGATCTTTTCCTTCTTTTATACAAGGACTTTAACATGTGTTAGGCTATTTGGACCTTCAGGCAATTGGCAAGTATATAGGAAGGGTTTTTCTGAATTAATTACTCTTCTGAACTTCCACAATGTTCCCTTAACTGAAGTTATTTAAGAATATGGTCCTATCCTCCACTCTGTTTTAAATTTTCAAGGGCAGAAATACATCTTTGTACCCCCCAAAGCACAATGCCTCCTTAATAGGAGAGACTCTATTGAATTGATTCATAATTATTAAAAAATAAGGCAAAAGTGTTTTTGGTGTCAGTCCATACAGTATAATTGTAATCGTTGGTCTCCTATAGACCTGCCATTAGAACAGTTCTTTGTACTCATTATATGCCCTTCCCTCATATTCATGATTATATAGCATTAGTCCTTGGATGGATCACTGAATGCTATAATCATAAATTGGCAATGCGTTTTGCACTCAGTTCTTCATTATGCTTTGATATTGGAAAGAGAGTTTCTTTTAAGTCTGAATGAATTATAGCTGGTGTTTCTCTTTCGCCAAGTCCCACCAACACTCAATTACCCAGGAACTGATTCTATAGTTTTCAGGTTATACAGGCCATTACCTCTTCCCTTCTTACTTCTTGATGTCTATGTTTGCACCATTTCACTGCTCATTAGAGTGTCTGGAAGAAAAAAAAAGTACCTTGAGAAGGCAACGAAGGTGAAACTCAGGTTGGTCATTTTGTACTTGTTAGTAGTCCTGATAGAAAGTTTCATGGGAAATGTGATAAGTAAAAACTAATGGGGTAGAGTCTGGGCTATGCTCTCTATATGTGGGTTTTACTACTTGTTTCTTCTATCATATATCTTGCAACATTTAGAGTTTTCTCAGAGATAAAGTTGTTCAAGGAAACAAAATCTGTCTTCTATTTTTCTCTCATAAAAATAATTTTAAAACATGTAGATGTGCTTTCTTTAGTATCAGGCACAGCTGAGTTCATGCTTTTGCTAAGTTACAAAGTACTGTATTTGTGGTAGGAACTACCTGGTTGGTGAGGAGGGGAAGGGCATGGTGAGATAAATAGAGCTACCATTCTTGAAATTTTTATCCAAATATCTGTCTTTTGCTTCAAGAAATTTTATTCCACCTTTGGCTGTCCCTATTGTAACTTAGTCTTTATGTCCCGTTGCAATTACTGTACATAAAATATGTTCTGAAATTTGATTTTGTATACACATAAACAGTATGCTTAAATAGTAGTTTAAAAAATCTATGTACCTTTGTTTTTGTGTTCTGATTGGGGGGAAGGACTTCCTGTATCTCTTTCTCATATTCTGATGTAAATGATCGGCGAGGTGGTAAATTTCTACATGTAGTGAAAATGGGAATTGAACACTGATGGAAGGTATAATTTATGATTCATGGGATGATTTAAGAAGAAATAGTGTGGAAGGTAGTACCTACATTTTTTCTACATAAGATGTGGGAAACAAAAACATGGGGCAAATATTTTTCTTGGTGTTTAGATGCTGGATCACGAAATTGGCTGCTATGCTGTGAAGAAGATTTTCTTTGAATTGTCTTTGCTGTTTAAGTTCATTTTTTCATAATTATACATTATGGTATAAAATTCTTATCAAAAAAGGGAAGTGATCAGAGATCAGAGATCAGAGATCCTAGAAGGCCATCCAACTCATTACTCTAGAAGGGCCAGTGGAATTTTACAAGGCCCATACTTCTTGTTAAAAGTCCATGTATATTTTTGTTGTCGCAGATATGCAGGATTGAAACAACAAAATTCTCAAATTATTTTTCAACAACATTTTGGTAATGTACTTAAGTAAAAAGTGGTTTTGCTCTTCTTATCTTTTCCTTTCAAATATTTCAAAACAAGGTCCTCCCAAGACCAAGTTTCTTTTTTATTTTCCTGTTTTTAATTCTGTATTATAATTTGCTATCTGCAGTGCTTATCTTCTTTAAAGATGTGTATTGCATTGCTATTCCTGTTTTAAAAAAAATGTATGCTTGTGTTCCAGTTAGTTTGGGATAATCTGGGTGTGGTCAAACTAGTTATAAGGTAATGAACATGAGGGCTAGAAATTACACAAATGGGTAAGTCATAAAACCAAGTGTCAAACTATTTAAGCCAGGAAACAAAACTTTTGACTTTCTTTTCCTGAGTACCAGGTACTTAGGTGGTACTTGGAGATCTCTTTTAACTCTCTTCCCCTTCCATCATTGGGTCAATGATTTTGCACATCTTAAGCTCCTCCATATCATCCAGTTCTACTCCCATTTGCCTTACCTTGTTTCTGTCCAACAATATTTCCTTTACTACATAATTCACATGAGATTCCCCCACTTAATACCCACAGAGCAATTCAAGCTCTGTTTGATATATTCTCTTGACTACTTCAACCCCAGCTTCTTCAGACCTCCATTTTCTCCTTAAATGATTAAGGCAGTATTCCCAAAGCTGTCCTATAGAGCAGTTGTTCTATGATGCACTCTGATAACGAAAAGGTTCAAGGCTCAGTAAGTTTGTAAATTGCTACGTACTTTATATGTCTGACATTTATAACAAATATTAGCATGTTATAAGTTCTGAGATACCCCACAACAATCCCATTAACGTTGTAAACCTTTGTATAATGTTTTTCGAACCATTTTCTCTCTTTTTTCAAAGCATCTGATGATGTCTTTTGTAGACTTTGGAATCTACTAGTTTTGACTTCTGTGAAGAAATTTGGTCAGTCATCAAATTGAAGACTTCACATATATATTTTCAAAGATAATGTTTTCCCCTTCTATTAACATAAAAAACGATATCCTTACTACATAGTTAAAAACATAGCAGCTTCAGTTTTCTCCCACTGTTCCTGTTTGGAGAGATAGAAGAACTAGAGCACACATAGGTTGGTACTTCTTGTTAAAGAGTGTGGTAATTATTTTGAGAGGAATAAAAAAAAATCAAAGAATATAATTCATCAGCAAGGGCATGATTCAATCATTTAAACAAAATTCCAAACAAATTTATTAGATGGAGTGAGGAGAATGGACTAGCGTGCAAGTGAAGGAATATGATAGTGATTAACAACAAGGCTATTTTAATAATCCAGGAGAAATGTTTAGGTAGCACGGACTAGGTGATAAGTTGATGTAAATTGAAATAAGTGGACATTTACTAGAGATAAAAGGAACAGGGCAAGGCAGTTAAAGGGGTGATTGAATAAGAGTAAGAGAGATAAAGGTAGGAGAGCTACTATATTTCTGGCTTGAAAAATTAGTTATTATAATTAGAGAAGGACCAGAATTGGAGGAGGTAAGGGATGCAGAAAACCATGGATTAAGTTTTGTCCAGGTTGAATCAGAGTTACCTTGGAGAATTTAGGAGTGGAGTTGTCAAACAGGCAATCGAGTATACTGACCAAAAGAGTGATCTTTGGTAGAGAAAACAGTGAAAACAAGTTGAATTCATGAGACTATAGATTGGCAAATGAAATCAGGGCCAAGTGTGAGGTTATTTAATATTTAGAAGTAAACAAATCTGTTAGTTTTTTCGTTTTGTATCTTCATTTTCATTTCAACATTTCAACAACATAAAATTATTGAGCTACACTAACAAACATTTCTCGCTATTAGTGAATAACCTGTGAAGATTTGTATTCAGCTAAGTAGTAATTATCTCCTAAAATATACCAAAATTTTTCTAACTCGGTGATTTTAATGTTTTAATATTTGTTATCAGTACACTCAGCAGAGATGATTGTCATTTCCTGGAAATAAGTTTTCATAAACCCAAACACCTTTGTTCTGTTCTAAATGTATAATGCCCTCTAGCCTACTCAAGGACATAGCTACAGATCTACTCCTCTCGGTTGCCTACATTATCAGTTTTTTCCCTCTCTACTGGATCAGCATATGTGTAGTTTTGCCCTGGGTCAATTTGGCTAAGCTGTAACTAAGTTTCCCAGAAACCTCTTCTTGTATAGCTCCAGGTTAGAGTTGGCCAAAAGAGAAATTTGCAGGGGATTTGGAAGGTTCCCCAAACCTTTTTTCTCTGAAGCAGACATTTTTCTCTGAAGGTCATTGGGAACAGATGTGGTGTACTACAGGTGCATAGGTACCAATAGGTTCTAGATTTTCTTTGATCTCTCTTGTGGTGTGAAACAGACGAAGAGTTTCTGGCAGATTCCAGCTTTCTTCCCTGTCTTCTTGGCATGTTTTCCTGGCTGTCATCCCTACAGACCAATAGTAACGTCAGGCCCAAAATTATTGCATAAGCTGCAAATTTCATGGTGTCCTCCATTAGCTTTATAATGGTCCCACTCTGACACCTGATCATGCTTGGTTTTCCAGATGTCCTCTCAAGCTTCAAATATCTAACCACCTCAGTGTTTCAGGACGTCTGGTTAGTAATTTAATTTCATTTATCTGACCTTCCAACTCTGCCTTGTGGTTTTTATAGTTACTTCCTGAGCTTCTTCCACAAATGTGTAAAGTGGTATCAGGTTTCTCCAGAGAAACAGAACCAATATAATAGGATATATATTATACATATATAATATATATATATAATGTATATTAAAATATTATCTATCCTATTAGTTACATTATATGTAAATATGATATTTATATATAATATGTACATGCGAGTATAATTATACATAGATAAATACGTGTCCTATTAATTTTGCTTCTCTGCCACACATACACGTATGTATACACTCACACATATTATATATATAAATTATTGGAATTGGCTCACATGATTATGGAGGCTGAGAAGTCCCATGATCTGCCTTCTGCAAGCTGGAGAACCAGGAAAGTCAGTGATGTAGTTCAGCCTGAGTTCCAAGGCCTGGCAGCCAGGAGCACTGATGTCTGAGAGCAGGAGAATATGGATGTCTCAGCTGAAGCAAAGAGAGCAAATTCATTCTTCCTCCACCTTATTGTTCTACTCAGGCGTTCAGCAGATTGGATGATGCCCACCTGCATTGGTGAGGGCAATCTTCTTTACTTAGTCTATCAATCCAATGCCAATCTCTTGTGGAAGTACTCTCATAGACACACCCAGAAATGTTTTACCAGCTGTCTAGGTATCCCTTAGCTCAGTCAAGTTGACACATAAATGGTCGGTGGTCTTATTCTTAAAATCACTTATTCTATAATACTCTTAATGGTTTTGCTTCCCTGTTTGAATCTTGACCGATGCAACATATGATTATTTTGCTCTAATATTAAGGTGGAAAAAACCTCATTCTATCAGTTACCACCACATATCAGTGCTTTCCTTTGGATCACAATTCCTTGAAAGACTTGTCTATAATTGCTTTCTCCAAAATCTTGTTTCTTAACCCACTCCAAACTTTCATCTGTATCTCCACAGAATAACTGAGTAAAGGCACAAAATGGTATCCACATTTATATATCAAATGGTCAATTTGCAGCCCTAGTATTGCTTGAACTATCAGCAGCATTTGGTAAAATTGATTACTCCCTCCTCCTTGGGACCCTTTCTTCCCTTATTTGCTAGGATATCACACCTTTTTTTTTTTTTCCCTCTTACCTTACTGGTTGCTACCCTATGTCTCCTTTGCTGGGTTCTTCTCTTCTCTATACCCTCTTAATATTTGGTATCTTAAGGCTCAATCTTTGGTCCTCTTCTCTGTGGACAGTCATTCCTTTAGTGATCTAATCTTGTCTTATTACTATCTACTTATTGATATGCCCAAATTTGTATATCCAACCAAGAATATCTTAAAATCCAGACTATTATATCTAAGTGCATATTTAACATATTCACTGAGATATTTAATAATATTTTCAAAATCAACATATCCTAAGCTCCTGTTTGTAACTTATTTGTAACCTTTCCCCAAATTCAGCTTTATCTACAGCCTTCCCCATTTCATGTGATGGCAACACCATCCTTCCTGTCATTCTGTCCAAAAACTTGTAGTCCTCCTCATTAATCTCTTTCTCTTACATTCCAAATTACCAGCAAATTGTGTTGACTAAACGATCAAAATATGTGTGGACTCTGAACACAAACTACATAGGTACTGTCTCTCTGAACCATTATCCATTTCACACAAGATCACCAGTACTCCTTCACCTTCTTCAAATATTTACTCAAGTCCAATTTTTTCTCAATAAAACATACTCTGACAAACGTATCTAATATTGTAACCTACCCCTGCCTCCACCCTGACACTCTAAACCTCCCCCAACAACTACTCTACTTTTTCTTTTTATGTAGCATTTATCACTGCTAATACAAAATATAATTTACCTAGTTATTATACTTATTAAGTTCCATTTAAGCAAACTTCATCTGTTTTGGTCATTGGTGTATGATGCCAAGTGCCTAGGATGGTGCCTGGCTTCTGGTAGGCATTCAACAAAAGTGTGCCATGAGATTTTGTTAAAGCCATTCTCAATTACAGCAGCCTATGGATACTAGCCCAAATATTATTTTTCTGGTATGTAAGAGATAGAATACAATCTTTTTTCTAGGATCTTTTGCTTTATGAGTCATCATAAAGCAATCTTCTGTGTAATTTAGGAATGCTTTGATACTGCTTGTTTGCCACTATTATTTATCTTCACCCCAGAAAAATATAGGAGAGTTGAAAATCCCCTTTGAATATGAGAGAGAGCAATTTAGAATGTACAAAGTGTTGAGTTACAGTTTTCCAATGCCACTCATCTTTCATGCTAATGTCTGTTGCAGGTAACCATCATAATCTTTTCTTTAGTTTTTATTCCTTACATTTTTAAGCTAAAGTACTTTACCATTCCACTCTTCATTGTTAAATTGTGTCTCTCTGGCATTGTAAATACTTTTGATATATAATACACTTTCTTGCCATTCTCTTGCTTGACATTCCAGTAATGGAATGAACCCTCTAGGTTCTGGTTAGCCCACTAGGTTATGACCTCCTCTCAGTGTAAGCACTCTTAATTTTCTTAACCGTATGCCATATACCACATATTTGTGCTTTACCACTTCAGTCAATGCATAACATGTCTCCCAATGTAGAGAAAATTGTGATCTGTGCTATATTAGATCTAGAAAATATATAGCTGTATATTTGAGTTAAATATCTGTGACCTATTTTACCTAAAGCAAAACTAGCTAGGCCATTTTAATGTTTCTAGATTTTTGTATGGTAAGAGAAGGGCAATGTAAAAGAGGGAATTGTAGTCATTCAAACTGAAATGACAAAGTGGGAATATTTAGAATGTTTCATAAACATGATTTACATGGCAAGTACTTCCTAAATGATAATTATAAAAATGGGGGTAGAAACTATTACAACAGACCAATCTTGGAGGGTAAGTGTAAAAAAAAAAAAAAACTAATTGTACTAGACAGAGGCCATAATAATTATATATTGGGCTTTTCTTATAGTTTCACGTTTTTAGTGGACCACTTTTTTTCTTTTTTGTCTTAACAATGGCTGGGTTTTTTGCACATTGTATAATTCAGCCATGCCAAGTTACTCTTGGTTCATCCAGTATACCAGGCAGTTTCACGCCAGACATTTTTCTTACTCCCTGAAATATCCTCTCTGACTCTGACCACAGTTGCCCCCACTGTGATGTTTTTAAGCACTTATTACTCTTTTTAAACTTAGCTCAAGTGTTGCCTCTCTTTCCTAAATCTTACCTGGATAAATTGACTGCTTTTTCTTTTGAAAATCCAGCGTAATGAATTATACCATAACAGCCACACAAGAGCATGCAACTTATTTATATACACGTTCTTTCCTCCTACTAGACTAAGTCTTTTTAAAAAAATGATACTTTCTTAGCCATCCTAATATGTCTAGAATATCACATACTGAGGATATGTGGTAGTTATGTAATTTTTCAGGCTACTGTAATAATGGCTAAATGGGGAAACTGTGAAATAATAAGATAAGGAATTAGTTGAACAATTCTGGGTAGCATAGAGCAGACTAGATGTGATCAATATAATTATCTCTGACTTTCATTAAATTATATAAATAAGCAAAAAACGGTAGCAGCGAATTAAACTAAATCAAATGATCTATTGAAAAAGAAGATAGGGGAACCATGTTGTTTCATCACTATGTTCTGAGGTCTGGAAAAACCCAAGGTGCAGAGGAACTATACCTGATAAACTAGGCAAACTTTTAAGTCAATGGAAACTAACTTTGGTTAGAACCAAGATTTCTAGTCCATTATCATTATCGTCGGCAGCTCATCTCTTTCTGTATCCATTCAGAGACTAACTTTCCAGAACAAAAAGTATAGAAAAGGGCATAGGTGAAAGCTTGTTGGGCATTTGGATGCTTAATCACATGTGGAAAAGCTTCAGAAACAGAGATGGGACAGAAGAGGCCTGGGATTACGTGTGCCCCGAAAGGTCTTCGTGCTTTCTACTGCTGAGAAATGAAGCAACTGCACCTTACTCTTTAACTTAGTCAGAGAAACTGCCATTTTGAGCAAGAAAAGATCTTATTTTAGTCCTGTGGACCCAGAGTTGATGAATGTTTGTTAGGTTTCACAAACTGCAATAAATTCAGTGTAGAACACCCTGATGTCCCAATGAGAAATGAGATGGGGAAGCTGTTGGAATGTCTCCCACATGGAGAATAAAGTGGACAAATGACACTTCGTGCACACTGTTGCCATCAGACCTTAGACTGATACAGACTTTGCCCATTCAGAAGGGTGGGGTCAGAGCCCAGGAAAGGAATAGAAAAAAAAATACAGTAACAAGGGAAAGAGAACATTTCCCTGAAGACATAGAGGGAAAAAAAAAAGCAAATATCTGAAAATGACTTTTTATGAGAAGCAGATGGAGACTTTAGGAGACATCTGCCTGGTGACATCTAAAATATGGAGTAGACAGGAATCATGGATGAGAAGTGACTTGAGCATCAGTATATAAATCTTCACTCTCTTTTCCAGATCGCCATCAAATGAACAGAAGAATATAAAAACAGAAGGAAAATTTAGCATTTTTGATGGAAAATATGGGAGGATGCCATCCATATGCCAGAAAAATCAAGGATAGAACATTAAATGAAGGCAGTGGGGAATTCCTTACAAACGTCTTCCAGAGAAAGTAGTATGGGTTTATAACAACTAAACAAAGATGATCAAGAAAGAAACAAATACTTCCTTAGTCTGTTATATCAAGGCTATAATTGAAGACATATTTGGAGAGCAACATGTAAGAAATTATTTACTGATACAGAAGACTTGAATTCAGAATCAGGTTGCTTAGGAAAATCAAGAGTAGCCATGTCTGTTTTAAACAGAATGATTGCAGGGTATTTTCATATTTGGAAGGAGTAGTAGTGGGAGACAGCAGTCCCAGAAAGATGGATGGTAACACCATGTGGAATAGAAAATAGACCCCAGAAAAATAATTTTAAAAGTTAGCTTCTCTCACAGGAGATTCAATAGTGACAATATGACTATTATGGCTCTAAATTAGGCAGGCAGTTAGATTGCAAAAGAGATAATATAAACTTTCATGAAACCAGTTTTCAGCCTGAGATCTAAGAGTTTTAAATAGTTTCCAAGAAAACTCTAAGATGATAAAAGTAAAAGTAGTTTGTAACTACTGGTCTAGAATGTGCCACCTTTTCAATTATGTCTAAAAGTAAAACAAACCCTAAAAAGAATCTTCCATATAAAAGAAGATAAATGTAACACTGAAGGTAGGGAAAGACAGTAATTTTAAGAAAAGAAATACTGGAGTGAAATATTTTTAAAAATTCATGTAAAGCCCTTATAAAAGTCAAAGGAATATGGGCTCTGAAGAACTCAGACCCAGTAGTTCATTCTGCTACTGTGGGAAAAACACAGTAGCAGAATGAACTACTGAAATAGAAACAATAAAGAACAGAAATTCTGATGAGTTTCATGTGGAAAAGCTTAAGCAGCTTTGATAAGATGCTTATGGAAAGGAATGAAATAAACAGAGGAGAGATTGGAAAAGGACAGTCAATAAAGACCCAAAATATGAATTATTATTTTGAAGAGCAGGCCAAAACAAAATTAACAGAAATAATATAGAAAGATGTACTAAAAGAAAACTTTTCAGAGATTAAAACAAACAAAGCATAAAACCCCTGGCCCTGAATTTGAAAGCAGTCATCATAGGGCAAGCAATATTAATTTTTAAAAAGATACTTAAACTTTGACCTATTTTGCTGAAAAGGGTAGATTTCTGGCTATTAAAAAATCATATTCATCCAGGCAGGAAAAAAAAAAAAAATCAACCAAGGAAGGAAAATCAGAGTTGCAGATTTGGTCTAATAACAATTTTGAGCTGTGAGTGGTAACAATAATATGTACATAACTAAAGGAATAGGACTATCAACAGCAACAAAAATATATAATTAAATTGTTATTTACATGTTAAAACATAAGGACATTTATAAACCATCTAAGCCACTTTCTTTAAATGTTTATAGGTACATCATTACCTACTGAAAAACTAAATGAAGATAAAGAATTAGGTTGAATTGTTGCAATTATGGTTTATCTAACCTGTTGCCCATATTACAAATAATTATAATGGAAGAGGAAGATATTATAAAAATAAAATAATACTAATAGTAAATGGTTTAAAAATTCAGTTTATATTCTCTCTTTCTTCCAAAAAAGGAAGGCATAACAGTAGAGAGTAGGGTGGGCAGAATTTAAATATGTGCCCTTCATCTTTTGGTTATATTCTGGTAAATCTGAAGTGGGTGCTTTATTGTTGATGGTGACAATTGGAAATGTACACAGTCAAGTATTTTAAAATATTGTTGGTAGATATTTTTAGAATTAAGGATAAGATATATACATTTTATATTAGTAGAGTGAAATGTGGGGCACCCTCCATAATCCTGTGTAGCAGATACTGTGTGCCCCGTATTCCCCTGCCCTACTGCTGGGTTCACCTTGTCTGCAGTGGGTAGTCCCCACACACACAGCTTTCCACCCCAATTACCCCTGTGGTGTCTCTTCAGTGGAACAATTCTGAGGTCCTTCTGTATGTTCCTCAGAGGATTTTCAGTGGCATTGAGCCTCATTTGCTGACACAGGTACTGCCTGAATTCATGTAACTCTTATTGCCTTAAAAAAAAAATTGTCCCCAGTCTCACTTTCTCACTTGTACTTCCTTTGATCACCTCTCAAATAAACTCAACTCAGGGATACCTAGGAGGAATCTAAACTAAAACACGGGAAATAAAAGATATAAATCAAGAATGCACTAAAAGAAAAGAAAAGAAAATATGATGAAAGAAAAATACATGTACTTACCTTGACAAAGAATATGAATATGTTAAATTCTCCAACTGAAAATAAGACTTTCAGATTGGATCGAATTGTATACTGTCTGCGAGATACAGAACTAAAACCAATTGACCAAGTTAGCTTAAAGATAAAAGAATGGGAAAATTATTGGTCAAATACAAGGCAAAATAAAAAATATGATAATATCAACAATAGGGTGTTCAGGTAAAACATAAAATGGATCATCTTATATAAAGGTTATCTTTTAAATGTAAAAGTTTTATATCAAACACTAATTCATCACTTTTAACAGTTTACTACTATCATGAGAAAAACAACTATTAATTATACAATATTAATCAACACAGTGAAGGAGAGAATAATTAGTATAAGAGCAGGACAAAAAAATTAAAAAGGAAAACAATAGAAATTTAACCTAAGTGTGAGTTCTTGGGAAGAAAAGAAACTCTCCCTAATCATTTCAAGAATATAGATAAAACACATATATGTAATATTAGGGAAGAGGAAAAGAAAAGGAATTTTACTACAGATACAGGGGTGATTTAAAAATATATATGAGGTCATTAGCACACAATTCAAAAATCTTGCTATAATAGGCTATAATTTTATAGGAAATACAAGTAACCAAACTTCTCTCAAAAAGAAGGTGTGAAGCCTTAGCAGAATAATAAGGTAAATAAAAAATTAAGAAATTATCAGGAAAATATCTCCAAGCAAGTTCTAGGTCAACATCTTTCTTTTGCTGATATTTTTTATTTAACTGCTTGGATGAGTACCATATTCTTTTAAATCTAGATATTTTAAAAACATGAAGTTCTTTCAAATTTAACAGTAACTGGCAATGCCTCACTCTATCTGAACTGTTTGACAGGAAAGTAAAAAATCATGTAAAGCTTTAAAGTTAATTGAAAGAAACTACCATGATCATAATCCCAAAATTTGACAAGAGAAATTAAAAGTAAAAATTACCGACTCATTTGACACGTTTTGTAACACATTGATCAACAGCATTTTGACCTTTGAATGTTTTAAGAATATAATAATAGTCTTATATCCATCAATCTATTAAGCTTTAATAACATTAAAAGGTAAAAGGAGAAATATTTATCATTACTTAAGAGTCCAAAGGACATTTAGTAAAATTCAATATTTATCTCACTAAACATAAAATCTCTTAAGAAACTAGGGATACAAGGATATTTTCTCAATATGACACATCATCTCTTTGTCAAACCTTCAGCCAAGAAATATTTAATAATGAAACACTAAGACCACTAAATCAAGTTTATGACAAAGATTCCTGCTATTACAATTATTGTATAATATTGTTTAACTTAATAAAATAGGAAAAGCATGAGTAAATATTGGGAAAATGAAGGTAAAATTACCATTATTAGAAGATAATTTGATTATTATCTGGAAACTGGAAAAAATTGAACAGTTAGTACAAAAAAGGTTTTTAGAGTTTCCTGAGAATAAAATGAATATATAAGAATTCATAACTTTTCCACATAGCATACTGGGATCTGACAAATAAGAATTTGAACTTCAGTTCTAGGATAATTTGTGAACAGTAACTTCATTCTTTAAACTTGTATTTTTTCCCTGCTAAAAATTATAGCAATGATGCTTAGCAAGGATTGTGAGATGAATAAATTAGTGTCTGTTATGCACATAGCAAAATGTAAATGCTCAATTAATAGTACCCATATTATAGATTGAGTAATATAATTTTAGGTATATATCTGATAAAAGATACATGGGAGTAGGACAAAAGCATGATTTATCTCATCTAAATCACTGTAGATCACTAAAACAAAAAAGTACAGAATTTAATCATAGCAGAAAAAAGCAGATAGACTAAAAATCAACAATAAAAATACAACCAAGATACTAACAAATGTGTTCAATTGTCCCAAGATACTGTGTACTTATGGCACTTACCTTCTAGTCCCCCTTCAAAAGACAGTATTACCTGAATTGTGAAACATTACAGTATTTGCCATTAACGTCAGAAACAAGTTAAACATTCTTACCTATATACCCTTTGTTAAATGTTACTCTGGAAATTCTAGCAATCCATATGGAAATACGACATAAACTTAGGATGGTACCACATGTTGCTTAATGTGTATGGTATAATTGCTTACAATAAAATAAAAGAAAATAAAGAGAGGGACTATTAGAACAAAAGTAACTAGAAGGAATAAATTTATAAACACTCTAAAAATACAATAATAATAAACTCCTGTTCATAATAACATAAAATTAGATTTATTTGTTACTTATGTGAGGAAAATTACAAACTAAAATCATTAATGAAGGACTGCAAACAAGACTTGAGTACGTAGAAAAAATGTCATCTTTTGAATAGAAAGACTGAGTTGAACAATGTGAGCACTTCCTAAATTAACAGGTTAACATATTCAAATAAAAATCCAAACGTAATTTATTTTGGAACCTGATAAAGGTTCCTATTGTTTATTTAGAAGTACAGAAAGTTGAAAACAGCTAAAAAGTTTGGGGAGAAGTAGCATAATAGATAAATTTTGCTAATAATTTAAAGTATAATAATTAAAGACAGGATAGTACAATTCAAAGAAAAAACTCAGACTGTTTAATATATGAATATAAATGCCATCAAAGTAATGAGAATATCTGAAAATATGTAGTTAGGTCATCACCTTAGAATATAAACAGGAGTATATTTCAGATAAAGAGAGAAAAACATGAAAAAAGAATACAAGGACCCCAGATGGTGGTACTCTTTGGTACCAGGAAGGGTGGTACTATGAACCAGTGGTATGTGGTTGCCTGCAAACTTGTCTTCACCTTCCCAGAGCTCTTGGTAGCCAGTGGGGCCAAGGCCCAGAAGACCTTGAAGGGAGGCCATTAGGAAGGATTCACTTGAGTTTCACGTGCATTTGCTGTCCATCAGCACAAAGTCAGGCATGTTGTATTGATAGTACCGAGTGGTAGACATCTCAATCTTTTAGGCAGGGGGGAAATGTGGAGTTCTTGTGTGTTGGAGCTTATTGCTTCTTCTCAACAGGGTGAGCCATGGACAGAGTGGGAATTCGTTTTCCAGCATTGTGTACATAAAGATTTGGCTTAGAATAAAATGCAGTCAAACTAATGATAAAGATTGCATTAAATCCCAAATAAAAACATAAGCTAAAACAAAAATAGAAAACACTTCCCAGAACTGAAGGGCATCCTTGCATTTCTAGGACTTTAAGGGCCAGCCAAATGCCTAGCACAGTGAAGATCCAAACAAGTTTCATCATTGTGAATTCTTAGAAAACCAGAAATAAAGAGAAGGTCCCAAAAGATTCTAGAGAAAAATCTATCTAGCAATCAGACAAACAAAATAGAGTTTCATATAAAGGATTAAAGTCACAGTGACATTGGGCTTCTCAATGGTAAAATTGGAAACTGGAAGACGATGAACCAATGTCTTTAAAAACTGAAAATTTTAATGTGAATTCCCTGGAACTGGCCCAAGAAATAGGGGTCTAACAAAGGAGAAGGGAAGGGAATTTGTAATATCCTGAGGGCGACTCCCAGGATAATGGCTGGAAAGAAAGCAGTTCTGACTGGATGTAGGAAGACTCCAGGGTGGATGCTTCAAGAAGGGAAAAATATTCTCAAGGTATGTGACTAAATGTAAATAAGTCTCAGTGTTCTGTTTGAGAGTTTGGGGATAAATTGGAGACAAGTACATAGAAAACTAAGGAAACAGAAAACAAGACAGGTATTTCCAAGAGAAATAGGAACTTTATAAGAAGATGAATATGCACCTAGTGTACCTTGTAGCTCACCAATAAATTTTATTCCCGTAGTTATATTAGTGTGGATATCAAATACTGATTTTAAAAAAAAAACATGAAAAAGCCATATAACTCTACTGGGAAGGTGGGGATGGGAAGTGTGTATGTTAGGGGAGGTATAAGAGAGTTGGGAATATCTTTTTCAATCCGTCTCCCAGAGTAATGGAAAGAAAAACAAAAATTAAAAAATGGGAGCTAATTAAACTCAAAAGCTTTTGCACAGCAAAGGAAACCATAAATAAAATGAAAAGACAATCCACAGATTGGGAGAAAATATTTGCAAATGATGTGTCCGACAAGGGATTAGTCTCCAAAATTTACAAACAACTCATGTGGCTTAATATCATCAAAACAACCCAATCAAGAAATGGGCAGGAGACCTAACTAGACATTTCTCCAAAGAAGACATACAGATGGCCAAGAGGCACATGAGAAGATGCTCAACATCACTAATTATTAGAGAAATGCAAATCAAAACTACCATGAGATATCATCTCACACCAGTCAAAATAGCTATCATCAGAAAATACACAAACAATAAATGCTGGAGAGGCTGTGGAGAGAAGGGAGCCCTCCTACACTCTTGGTGGGAATGTAAATTGGTATAGCCACTATGGAGAACAGTATGGAGCTTCCTTAAAAAACTAAAAATAGAGCTACCATATGACCCTGCAGTCCCACTCCTGGGCATATATCTGGAGAAAATCATGGTCCGAAAGGATATATGTATCCCAATGTTCATTGCAGCACTGTTTACAATAGGCAAGACATGGAAGCAGCCTAAATGTCCATCGACAGAGGAATGGATAAAGAAGATGTGGTACATATATATACAATGGAATATTACTCAGCCATTAAAAAGAATGAAATAATGCCATTTGCAGCCACATGGATGGACCTAGAGATTGTCATACTGAGTGAAGTATGAGTGAAGTAAGTCAGAGAAAGACAAATATCATATGATATCACTTATGTTCAGAATCTAAAAAGGATTGATACAAATGAACTTATTTACAAAATAGAAACGGACTCACAGACTTAGAGAACGAACTTATGATTACCAGGCGGGAAGGGTGGGGGGAAGGGATAGTTAGGGAGTTTGGGATTGACATGTACACACTGCTGTATTTAAAGTGGATAACCAACAGGGACCTACTGTGTAGCACAGGGAACTCTGCTCAATGTTATGTGGCAGCCTGGATGGGAGCGGGGGTTTGGGGGAGAATGGATACATGTACATGTATGGCTTAGTCGCTTTGCTGTGCGCTTGAAACTGTTACAACTTTGTTAATTGGCTATACTCCAATGTAAAATAAAAAGTTAAAAAATAAAACAGCAAAAACAAAAAAAAATCCTAATGTGTGAGTTAGTACACAATATTTAAAAAATATTCTCAAAAAGGGAATGGCTCCTTCTTTCTTCTCTTCTTTTTTCCCTTCTTTTATCTCTCTCTCCTCTCTGCCTCTGTTTTTCTTACTCTCTCCCTAGGAAGCAACAGATGAAAGACCTCATCCTTTGAGATTGGGTGATACAGAGATAGGGTATAAAATGCAAAGCAATAGTGATAGATACAGGGTAGTTTATGGAATGCAGTCTTTTGGAGAATAGTAGTGATAATCTTGTTTATTCAGGGAGAAGCAACAGCAACTCAAATGTCTGAGGCAAGAATAAGTTTTTCCAAATTTAAGGAGCAGCTGGAAGGCTAGAGGTACGCTAAGGACCCCGTTGCTGTAGGAGAATTAGGTGGGAGAGGTAGAATCAGACTAGATCACATAGGGCTTTATAGAACATAGTAATGTTTGGCTCCTGTATGTATGGAGAAAAGACTGTGAGAGACAAAACAGAATCTGGAAAGCACACTGGCCCAAGAAGGAGATCCTGAAGGCTTGGGCAGGGCTGGCAACCATGGAGGTGGTCAAAATGTAGATCTATTGGCATGACTTTAACATTTTCTCAGCCAGCTGAGAGGAATCCAGTGTTCTTAGCTCTTGTGGGTATGCTAAGAATGGTTCTTTATCTGGAAATGCCATCCGCTACGTGCCTGAAGCTTCTGGAAGAATGGTCCTGGAGCTCTGAGGTTGGAGAGAAGATTAGAGAAGGAACCCTGGGGAGGCTGTGTCAGAGAATACAGTCTGAGCATCCTTGCACTCAGCCCCTTTCAAAGAAAAGCGTATTGAACTAAGGGATAACATCATCAACAACAAATTAGTGTATTAGAATTACCTGAAACAACTTCTCAACATTTCAGTACATGGGTCAATATCGTGGATAATCACCAATTAGGAACACTGCTTCTAGAATGCCAATTCCTTCAAGGAATGTCTCCCATTCATGCTATGCATTATGATGGGATGTTTTGTAGAAGTGCTATGTAAACAACTTGTACCACTACTGAACAGGGAACTTCTTAACAAACATGTACTGCTTTAAGTGCATGCTAATGCCACTTTTCTTTTTCATTTTGCCAATGCAATATTTAATGCACCAGTATAGGCTGTTGAAACTGAAAGTTTTCCTGTAGTGTCCCAGAAGTCTAATTACAAGCCAGCTAATTCTGTTTATCTATGTTCTGTTAGCTTCTTTATTAGAATAAAGAAGCTCTGTAATAGAGTGACTTTTGACTGTATGTTTCAGTGTTAATAAGATGTGGTTTAACTGCTTCTACAAGCTTGTCTCCTAACACTCTAGTTGAAAGACAGAACAAACCAGTTTTGCTAAATCTCATATAACCTTTCGGTACTACCTGCCACCCAAGGGTAGTGAGCAATTATTATTGTTTTCCCTTTTTTTCTTTTTTTTTTTAACAACAAATATTTGGTGAGCACCTACCATGTTCCAAGCACTAAACAAAGTAGAACAAATTCCCTTCTCCTATGCTATGCTCTTATTCAAATGGAGAAATAGAGACTACAAAAAGCATTAAATAAGATATATAGTACATCAAATGGTGATAAGTATTATGGAGGAAAATAAAACAGGAAGAATAATTAGCTGGCTTGTAATTCAATGGAATATATGACAGGGAGGTGAAATATGTTTAGAAGACTTGCTGACTACTTGATGATGTCTAAGTTCCCATCTTTAATGATTTAATACTTACATGGTCTTTACTTGGGTCTTGAAATAAGTTTCCCTTCCAAGAACTTAGTAGAAAGCACACTGAGAAGTCTAGACTTCAATTTTACTTTTGTTGCTCTTCACTTTTATGCTTTTCCCTCTCTCTGGACCAGGTTATTTACTTCCCTGGCTTTTAATCGTATCTGAGAGGTAATGACTCCCAGTGTACTTCTCCAGACCTGATTTGTATTCTAGCCTCCAGAGTATGTTGGATTTTCCCCCTTGAATGTCCCACAGGCATCTCAAAATCAGCATATCATAATATGAACTCACCACCCTACCATTTACTTCTCCACACACATGATCATTTTCCTGAACTCCCAATCTTATTTAAGGGCATTATAATTAAACTTACTTACATAATCCCAAAGTGCGATCATCCTTTGTACAACTTTCCCTTATCTTTCACATCCACATATTGTTCCCAAGGGTAACTCAATGTATTGCTTCATTTTGCTTTCAAAGCACTTGTTTTAAATCAGCCCAGCTCACACACACACACACACACACACACACACACACACACACACACACATACATACATACATACATACATACATACATACATACATATCAGACACCATGTTAGGTTTTGGGAACATGGAGTGGAATGAAGGTAATTCTTGCTGAGCCTAAAATATAACCAGACTTCTTTGGCTGGACCAGAAAGGGACTAATGGTGCTAATTTGTATGGTGGCTTCTGTTACAGGGGCCTCATGGAGGTAATCTAAAAAGGTTGAGGACCTAAGGGCAGTGGAAAAGATATGATGAAGGTTGGTCTCTGTACTCGTGAGGCAGTTTTGTAGTTTTTAATCCAGTATGGAAAGAATGGTTAGAGGGGATAGGTTTTCATGGAGAGCTCTGTAAGACATCAGGCTATGGAATAAGAGTAGAGTGATAGCATTGATTAAAACCTCTGGTAATAAACTGTGACACAGGTGGAGGAATGGGATTCCCTGCTTCATGGCTGTGCACAGTACTGCTCTGGCATCCCAAGGTTGGTAACCTCCTCTACAGAGTGTAAGTAAGAAGAAAGAGGATTGCACTAGGGGCGCTTTGAGCACAGAACAGTGACAAATAGAGCAGAAGAGATAGAACAGGAATCGATTTCTTACCATACTGATCAAAATTTGGAGTCCTGTATTCTAATGCAGACTTTAGTTTTAACGAATTTAGGATTGTCAATGGGAAAAGCAAACATTCTCTTTGAAATCAGGCAGTTCTAGGTCCATATCCCATATCTTCTAGTTACTGCTGTGCAACTGAGGAAGCCGCACATCTTTTCTGAGTATTAGTTACTTGAAGTGTTTAATGGCACTAAGTTATTAAGGTTATTGTGAAGATACATTAGACAAGTGTATAAAGTAGACCTAGAACAGTTTCCAGATTACTGTATATTCCCATCATGTGGCCTTAATAATAATCACAAGAGCAAAAAACTGAGGTGCTTCTTTGACACCCAGTCCTGTAGGGGGAGTGAGGGATACCATTTTTGACATCATTCATGGAAACTATTTGGAAAAGTTATTTAAAAGAAAATATATTTCTTTGCCTATTATCCTTTTCAGAGAAATTAAGATAACAAGAAGGGAAAGGGAGCAAGAGAAAAATGTTCACCATCCATAACACTGCCATTGCTCTTGGGTAGCTAGTGCATGCATATCAAGTCCAGCGGGCTCTCGAGCCTGCAAGGTAAATTCCATGTTCTGTCCACAGTGTGCCAGAGTTACTAACAGTCCTGTTTGTGTTCTCCGTGAAGCTGGCAGAGAATTCCAGAGTACATCATTTATAGCTAGTAAGAGTGAATCCACAGTGTCACCTACTTTTAATCCCAAGAAACAGTAGCATGTGTTTGTGTTTATTTTCCAGTGAAGTAAAAGTTAATGTGAAGAAGAGTCAGAATATCATGTTTACACATGAATTTACATGTTGAATATTTTTCAGCAGAAGGGGGAATTTGTGACAGGAAATAGTTCTTTGGCTTTAATTTCTGCTGAAATTGAAAAGTAATCCAAAGGACCAAAGTAAAGTAAAAAAGTGTGAATTCTGGAAGAAGTTTCCTGAGATTTTCCATTTTGTTTCTTAACACATAGTCACAGTGATAGTATGGAGTTTTCATGGTTGGAGGACTTGGATGCACAGAACTAAAGGCTCCATAGTTCTCTTGGCAGATGATGATCTGGCAATGGGTGAACTTGAAAATGAGAAGTACAGCCATAGTGTTCATGATATTTAATACCTGAGGAAATTTTGCTGGTGCTCCACACTCAAATTTCTTTATAGCTGCCTCCTTTGTAAATAATGCAGAGGTTTTAGTCCCCAGGAACAATAATACCATAAATGAGAATAATGGAGTAATGATGGTTCATATTTATTAAAGTGCCTAATATGTGCCAGGTCTTTACATGCATCATCTCATGTAATCTTTAAGCTGATACTGTTATTTAGGTACTGTTATTATTCACACTATAAGGAATATGAGACTTATTGTATGTTTAAAAAGTTGACCAGGATGGAATACAGATTTGCAGCAATGAGAGTGGAGAATTGAGCACATTTTCTGCACATTTACAAATGTTTAACCCTTGCCTTGAGAACGATTTAACATAATGGTTAAGAATATAGATGCTGGCATTTTCCATTTTGTTTGTTAACATATAGTCACAATGATGCTATGGAGTTCTCATGGTTGCAGGACTTGGGTGCACAGAACTAAAGGCTCCATAGTACATGGCAAACAAGATTTTAAAAATTACACCTCTCTTCTATCACTTATATTCACAATTAGGCCCATGAATTCATGCTGGAACCTACCTACCTGGCATTAAATCTTACATCTTCCATGTCATTTGGCCAAGCTTTTTACCTATCTGTGCTTCATTTTCTTTCTTTTAAATGAGGATTATTTTAATAGTTCCTATTGCATAAATTAGTTGCAATGATTAGATGAATTAATTACATATAAAAGATTTAGGACTATGCTTGGCACATAGTAAATTCTTTAAAAGTGTTTGCTTTTGTATCTAGGCATTTACCATGAAATTTAAAAAAATTATAGGAAAAAAATTAAGGTGCTAATGACTGGGCAAATCAGATTAGGCATTGAAAATGGAACCCTCTTCACAAGTTAAATCCACAGACAAAGTTTAGAATGAGCTTGGTCTTGAGGGAACTTGCCTCAACCATCTGGTTAAAAACTCAAAGTCCATTGCTTCCAGAAAGATACATGCTGGCCCATCTGAATTGACATCTGTGTGCACACTGAAGTCCCGGAAGGTAATTAACAGAGAAAACTCCAGCAGCAATACTGACATAAGCCTGGGGAACTAAGCCATAAAATTCTCTATATAAACAAGTGGCCTATATAACCACAGAACTATAAATTTTGGTCTTGCCCCAGGGGCACCTGAGATAGCCAGATGCTCAAACAAAAATAAACATTTCTGAAGTACATGGCAAATACTATTTAAAAAATTACACTTCTATCATTAGGCCCATGAATTCATGCTACATTGTTTCATGACAGCTTTGAATAACATCTCATGACCAAAGCATGAAATGTACTTCTCTGGTTTACCACAGAGTTTTCAAAAAGTAAACTTTTGTAAATTTATTTGTTTATTTTATTTTTGGCTGCATTGGGTCTTCGTTGCAGCAAGTGAGGGCTACTCTTTGTTGCGGTGCGCGGGCTTCTCACCGCGGTGGCTTCTCTTGTTGCGGAGCACGGGCTCCAGGCGCGTGGGCTCAGTAGTTATGGCTCACGGGCTTAGTTGCTCCACGGCATGTGGGATCTTCCTGGGCCAAGGCTCGAACCCGTGTCCCCTGCATTGGCAGGTGGGTTCTTAGCCACTGCGCCACCAGGGAAGCCCTAAAAAAGTAAATATTTAAAATTGAAGTATAGCGTACATAAAAAGGTTGAAGCATCATTGTATAGCTCAAAGAATTTTTACAAGTAAATATATTTATGTAACTAAAACCCAGATGAAGAAATAGAATATTGCTAGCTTCAGGAGGCACCCTTTTGGCCTTCCTAGTCACTAATCTCCGAACATAACCACCTTTGAGTCCTAACACTAGGCATTAATTTTGTCGATTTTTGAAATGGAATCATAAAACTTTCACTCTTTTTAGTCGTCTTTCACTCAACATTGTGAGATCCGTCCACAACAGAGGCATACCTCGTTTTATTGTGCTTTGCTATTGTGCTTTGCTTTTAATGCATTTTTTACAAATTGAAGGTTTGTGGCAACCCTGTGTAGAACAAGTCTATTGGTTCCATTTTTCCAACAGCATTTTGTGTCCCTGCGTCATATTTTGGTGATTCTCACTATATTTCAAACTTTTTCTTTATTATATTTCTAATGGAGATCTATGATCAGTGATCTTTGATGTTATTGCTGTGATTTACTGAAGGCTCAGATAATGATTAGCATTCTTAGCAATAAAGTATTTTTAAATTAAGGTATCTACTTTGTTTTTTAGACATAATGCTATTACACATTTAATATGTTACAGTATAGTGTAAACATAACTTATATGCGCCGGGAAAAAATTTGTGTGACTCACTTTTTATGATATTTGCTTATTGTGGTGGTCTGGAATCAAACCTGCAATGTCTCTGAGGTATGCCTGTAGTTTATTTACTCTCGTTGATGCTTCGATTAGTGTTATATAAATAAACCACACTTTATTTATCCATTCTATTGTTGATGGACATACAGATTGTTTGTAGTTTGGGATATTGTGAATAATGTTCTGAAAACTTCGTACATGTAGTTGGTGAACATCTTGAGTCAATTCTGTGGGCAGAATACCTGGGAGTAGAATTGGCAGATCTACGTATATGAGGACATTCAGCTTCAATACAGAATACCAAATGATTTTTCAGAGCCCTTATAGCAATTCGCAGTTCATTGAGTAAGTGTATCAGAATCAGGTTAATATTTTTCTCATTAAATTAAAAAAAATTATTGTGAGGAAATGTGTACAATTCAAAGAGTGTGATAAATATATATGTTTTTATTACCACTGTTCCAATCAAGATGTAACACTCTTCTATCACCTTAGAGAGTTTTTGTGTGCCCCCTTCTAGTTATACTCCACCACAGACAACCATTGTTCTGATTCCTGTCACCATAGGTTAGTTTTGACTATTCTTGAATCTTCATATGAACGGAATGCTACTCTTGTGTTTGCCTTCTTTTGTTGAATATAATGTTTTTGACATTCATCTGTGTTGTTGCTTTTATCAGTATAGCATTCTTTTTTTTTTCATCGTAATATTGCAATTTCCTTTCCCATTCCACTATTGATAGATTTTTGTGTTGTTTCAAGTTTGGGACTACTATGAATCAAGTTGCTATGAAAATTCTTACACAAGTCTTTTTGAGGACATATCTTTTCGTTTCTCTTGGGTGAATATTGGGGGAAGAAGTTTCTTGGTCATTAGGTAGGTATATGTTTAACCTTATAAGAAAGTTCCAAAGTAGTTGAACCATTTTCAAACCTTATTAACAATATCAAAAAGTTCTAGTTGCTACATGTCTTTGCCAATATTTGGTTATAATAAAAAAGGCAAGCAAGACTATTCTCATGGGTATAAAATACTATCATATTGAAGTTTTAATTGGGTTTTCCTCTGGTGTAAGTGACACTGAACACCTTTTAATGAGTTTATTGCCCAGTCATTTGGTAACATGTCTGTTCAAGCCTTAGTCAAGGTTCTTTTTTTTTAATTGGATTGTGCATTTTGATTTGTATGAATTTATATATCTTGGATTCAAATCTTTTGTCAGATATATTTGTTACAGATATTTTCATCCAATCTGTGGCATGCCTTTACATTTTATTAATGATATCTTTTGATTACCAGAAAGTTTTAGTTTTAAGAGGTTCCAATTTGACAGTTTTATTTTTTATGCTTGTTGAGGTTTTTTTTGGATATCTGAAGAAATCCCTGCCTATCACAAAATTGCAATAATAATCTTCTGTGTTTTCTTTTAGAAAATTTATAGTTTTATCTTGTGTGTTTAGATCCATCTTGAGTTAATATTTATATATGATCTGAGGTAGGAGTCAAGGTTCATTTTTCTTCTTTGTATTTATCATGTTATTCTAGTACCATTAAAAAAGACTTTTTCCCCCCTTTCGATAGCCTGAGAGCATTTGTTGAAAATTAGTTCAATATTTTTGCCAGTTTTTTCCATGAACTCTCTATTTCATTAATCTCTGTGTATTTTTATGTCAGTAACACATTATCTTGATTACTGTAACTTTATAGAAAATTTTTACAGTTGGTTTTTGTGTATTGACCTTGTATCTTGTGGCAGTGCATAAACTGATATGATCAGTTTATGCACTGACATGATCGTAAGGTTTTTGTACTTTATTCTGTTGCTGTGGTGAATTATTCTGAGTTTTTTGAATGTTAAACCAACCTTGCATTCTTGGGTAAATGCTACTTGGTGAAGTTGTGTTATACTTTGCTCAATTCAGTTTAATGTTTACTAAGTATCATTAGGTCTACGTGCATGATGGGTATCGGTCTGTAATTTTCTTTTCCTGTAATATATTTGTCAGGTTTTTGTGTCAGGTTTTCTCTGGTTTTATAAAATTATTTTGGGAATATTTTCTTCTCTTTGATTTCTGGATTTGTATAGAGTTTGTATTATTTCTTTTTTAAGTGTTTGACTTCATTAGTGAAACAATGTGTGTCTGGTGTTTTGGGGTTTTTTTGGTAAAAGATTTTCAATGATGAATCTAATTCTTTAATGATCTATGTTTTTGAGTTATTGCATAAATTTATTGATAACATTGCCTTATTATCCTTTTAAATATCTGTAGGTTTTGTAATGTTATCTCCTCTAACATTCCTGATGTGGTCATTTGTGTCTCTTCTTGCCTGCTTTCCTATGAGTTATTTGATCTTGCTAATCTTTGTAATGAACCAATGTGTGGCTTTCTTAATTTTCTGTCATTTTTTTGGTCAGTTTTATGGTCTTTCCACTTACTTTGGATTGTTTTATTTTTTGTGATTTCCATTTGCACATTAGATTTTACTTCTCCAATATAAGGAATGCAAAGAGGACACAGTAGAGAAAGAGAGAGTCTTCTTTGCCTATCTTATGAGTCTAATGGGATTTTTTTTGAAAAGGCCATACTGGTATATGTGCAAACTCAGTCATCCACTCTATACAATGTCTGATGTAAAGCCATTAATCATCAACACAGTAGTATCCCTACTTGTAGGGGAGTGTAGTGAAGTGTCCCAAGAGGACAATATTATGCTGCTTCTAAGTAAAGGAAGGGTCTGTCCATGAGTGCTGAAGGAATGAATAAAAATAATAGCAATACTACTAAAAATACTACTCAAAAACCTTTTATCAGGTATTATGTCTGGCTTGTTTCTCTAAATATTTGTGAGATTCATCCATGTTTTTATAGTCATTTCCATTACTGGGTTATATCTCACTGTATATATGTATCAGGATTTATTTATTCAACTGTTGATAGCCATTTGGTTAGTTTATAACTTGGGCTTATTGCAAATACTGTTGCAGTGAATATATTCTTATGTTTATATTGTGGTGCATATGTGTATATGTTTTTGTTGGGTGTATACCTAGGAATAGAATTACTAGGTCATAATATGCTCGTACTTATGTTCAGGTTTAGTAAATAACGTATTCCAAAATTATTAATCAAGGAGAAATTTCTTTTAAAAGGAAACTGAAATACTTTTATTAAAGGAAAACTAGTATCACTGACCATAATTAGAAAATTAACCATAAGATTAAAACATAAATAAAAACTTTGTTTACATTCGTGCCACTAGCATGAGTTTTACTGCCACAACATGTGTGGGTACTACACTTTGGGTGATGCAGGTCTATGCCACTTATTAATAACTTTATGCTGTCTAGTCTTGTTATATTGCATTGGGAGCTATTTACATTTTTGAAATAGGATGTAATTTTTATCTGTCTTATATCTTTTCTTGAAAATGGCAGAAATATTTTACTATAGTTTTGCATATCATTTGTGCCATTAAAAATGCCATTTAGTAAAAAGTCAAGCAATTTTTAAACTGGCTGTTTGCCACAAATTTTTTTAACCTTTAAGCCAGTGATGGTGTTATATAGTAAGCACATGTGTGCTTGTGAATTTTTGTGTATTTGGTGCTTATTGATTATTAAGAATTTGTATGTTGGAGTATACCTGAAACTTATATGTAATGTTTTATTTACCTCAATAAAAAAAAGCTGGTATGTTAGAGTGAAGAAAGCTTTGGCATTGGAGTCAACAGACTGGATTTGAATACTTTTATTTCCCCTTACTGTGTTAACTTTAATCAATTAATTTAATCATCCTGAGTCTTAGTTTTCTTTTTTGTTAAATAGTTTAATGCATTATAGCATAAAGCTACACAAAGATTAAATAAGATAATGACTGTTAAGATCCTGGTACATAATAGGTCGTCAATAACTGATAATTTTCATCTGTAGACTTTTTCTCCTTGACGTTGATTGAGAATTAAGTGAATTAATAGATCTTTTTTTCAAAAAGTAAATTTGTTTCTATATATTATTTGCTTAAGCATATATTACTATATATTTCAATATGCATAATTCTGTATTTAAAAATATGTTTTAATTCTCAAAGTTTGTACCACTTCTAAGAGTGTCTTTCTTACTCCTCCTTTGGAGTAATTTAAACAGGGAGAGAATCCGATTTAATGAGCCATGCAACAGCTTGATAATGGCCAATCTTGTATAATGGTCAGTATAACATGGGCTTTGAAATCAAAGTATGTGGAGTTAAATCTTGGCTCCACCACTTACTTGCTATTATGACAGGTATGTAACCTACTTGAATTTCAATTTCCAAGTCTACAAAATAGGGATAATACTGATACCTCAGTGTCTAAACACAACACAGTCATGCATTAAATAACGAGTTTTTATTGAAACTCTCTACTTTTTTAGAGAATTGGGAATTAAGTCTGTTCTTTATCTTCTGTTTTATTAGCAAATTCATGTCTATGTTTCATGTATTTGTGTGTAAATGAAACAAACAAAAAAAGACACTGCTCATATACCTGATTACATGGTCTTTATAGGCTGTCACACCTAGGATGTGATGAGTCCTCTGCTCAGTGAACTTGCCCTTGATCTAAAGATTTTGTTTCAGAAATAGATAGCACATTGATCTAATGTTTTTAATTGCTTGGAACAGCACAAGGTGACTATCTGATCTTTCTTTGATCTTTTAAAACATCAATTTGATCTTGCACATTTAATAAATGCAAAAAATAAAAAAGAAATGAATGTAATCATTTTTAATGCAATCTAAGAAACTTGCTTATATCATTTTTTTCAGAGATCTATGATTCTGAGAAAATTAGGGACACTGGTTTTAGTTAGCTCACTAGTAAGTTCAAGTTAAGTAAGCATTCTAGATGCACAAATCTGGAATAAAATTGTAATAGATAGAAGTTATTTAGGAAGTCTGATTGAGTTGATTACATAGCATTGAACATAGGACTGCAGAAGCAGTGAGAAAGGGTATATATTATAAGGGAAGGAAAACAGATAGTGCAAATATATTTGGATCTGGAAACCATCTGGTTGCTGACACCTCCAATGCCCTTCTCTGGTGGCTCAATGAACATTAGTTGCAATAGTGTTTTAAGTCAGGGACTGTCAAATTCCAACTTCACTCTTTTTTTTTTTTTTTTTGCGGTATGCGGGCCTCTCACTGTTGTGGCCTCTCCCGTTGCGGAGCACAGGCTCTGGACGTGCAGGCTCAGCGGCCATGGCTCATGGGCCCAGCCGCTCCGCGGCATGTGGGATCTTCCCAGACCGGGACACGAACCCGTGTCCACTGCATCGGCAGGTGGACTCTCAACCGTTGCGCCACCAGGGAAGCCCCCAGCTTCACTCTTTAAAGCTTTTATCTGATTTAATTAGAGTGGCAAACACCTAAGCTGACTTCATGTGCAAAGAGCAACAAATTATCCAGGTTACTTGTGAACTCTGCGTAACCCTTGGTAACCACCACTTGAATATCTGCCATCATGTAATGCTTTTCTCTGTGGCTGACAGGAGGGAATTCCTGATTTTGGAAGCAATGGATAAAACAGTAGTTGTATATGCTCCCAGCAGAAATAATCACTCTTGAATGAACTGGTCAGGAACAAGCCCTACTATTTTCTGTAGTGCCTATAAGTGATTATATTTATCACTTAATAAATGAATAATTCCAAATATAGATGTCCCCGAAGCGTCCAGTAAGACAAGCATGCCAGTTTGATTTCAGTGTTTGGGAGGACCCCATTCTATGTGAGAACTTCCAGTATTAGAAGAGGTAGTTTCGGTTTTTCTTTCTACTCTTATTCAGAGAACATTGCTTTATCTGATTGGTGAAGTGAGGGTCTAACAACGATTGTTCAAGTTTTGCATTTGAGCATGAGGCAACTAGCTGGGTGAGTGTGCTGCAGACCAGATGTTATTGGAGGGTAGAGTCCAAGGGACTGGAGAAGGGACGGGGAGCCTACAGGTTTAGGTTACCAGCAATAAAGTTGCTACTTTGATTGCCATTATCCCAATTCCTCTATCTTTTCCTGAATTGGGTCTGAACTTAGAGGGAGAGAATTGAATGGTTTATTGGTTCCCCTATCTCTCAACCTGAATGTTATAAAGATATTATTCCAGTGGACATATTGAGAGATTATCAGAGAACTCTGCTGGCTGAGAAAGCTGAGCTGCTCCTAGGAATGGAACCAGTCATTTGCACACTGCAGGAATTGGGGGTGTAGTGATCAACACTGCTGGCTTTACTTGATTCAGAGTCAGTGGGGAGAGCTCAGTAAATCTCTCCTCCTCACAGGAGAGTGCAGGCTACTGACCGACAGGGCTCCATTAGCTCTGTATGACTTCACTGAAATTAAAATCTGCAGGACTTGAACCTCCCCTCAGATAGCTATGTGTACACAAGGCCTAATCTAACCTTCTACAAAGTGGTGGGACTTTTTTTCTTCTTTCCCCTCACCCACCATCTAAGTATTTGGGATGAACTGGCTCCATCCTTCAGAATTTCAATAGGCCCCTGTTCAAAGCAGTGTCTTTGATCTTTATGAAATTAAGGAGTAGGGAAAGCATTGCCAGTAAGACTTAACAGATCATTTCTGTCTGCTGGCCAATATCCATTTGTGTATGTCTGCTCTTTTCCTAAGGAAAAAGAGCCTTTCACAAAACCACCTAAATATGCAGTTGAAATGTTGAAATCAGGTAAATCAGCTGTTATTAATTTGATAGACTGAGGCAGAAAGATACTGGACTACTTTCATGTTAGAGGTTTTATCACCCTTGGAGTATACATTGTGGGCTTGTTATATTAATGGCCAGTCCTAAAATGTTTGTTTTGCTCTTCTCTCGATTGTTGAATTCATCAATAGATACAAACTAAAATTGTTTCCTTGATATTATCAGAGGGATAGTACTGCGCGTTTGCTATTGAAAATTCAAAAGCCTCTTGCTCAACCAAAAAAAAAAAAGCAATGTCTGTTTTTCTAATGTAGCATTATGTTCCTGTTACCTGAAACCCAGAGATAGACAGATATTGAAACAGCCATTTCTCATGGGAAATAATACTTACCCATCTAATGGGACCACTTAAAAGCATGTATATGGTGTCTGAGATTTGGAATAAGGCTTTCTGCCAAAAGAACAACAGCATTGCTTGGGTTGTTTGATGGAAAATCACAAAGCCATATATTTGTAGAAACCGTTTAGTAAGATAATGTAATATATCACAACAACTGTTGGTTGAATTTTAAAAATATAAACCACAAATGCATGTTGTGAAATATATTGACCTATATACTGTCTAGACATATTAAAGAACTGTTTCCTTTTACAGAGATTATTAAGGTGATTATAGGATATCTGTTGTGAGATTAAAATTTATACTAGGCCAGCGATAAGCTAAAGGTAATAAAATTCCTCTGTATACTGCTTTAATCAAGTCAGATAGGCTAGATGACCTCTGAATTTCCTTTAAACTCACAGTTCCAAAGAATTTTTTTTCAAACAAAGTAAACAGCTAGAAATTTGTATTTGCCAAAATGTATCAGGTCAGATAAAAATCACCATGTATGGTGACCTTAATTCTGAGTTTGAACCTATCTATTAGGCAATGACATTATTTAAGGACTATTGAAAGGGAAGCACTAAACTAAGTCCTCAGAATAACTTGAAATTGGAAATTTTTATTTATTTACATATTCATAATATGCCTTCTAAAGAAGGATATAATGTGAATTAGAAGTATAATTCCTGCCTTTTCTACTTGTATAATCTTATGGGAGAGTTAAGAGCAAAAGGACTCCTCTCCTCACCTCCTCCCTGCAAGGAATAGATAACATGTGCACACACACACGTGCAAGTATATTCATGGTAATTATCAAATGTGAGGGTGTTTGGGTTCTGAAGCAATTTGGTATAATTGGTATTATTCAGTTACAACTTAGTGAAGTAAGGGCTGAAAGGAGAATACTGTGCCTTGCAGAGAAGGCATGAGTGATAGGTTTGCAGGGACTGGAGACAAACTTTGCTTTTAGAAACAGGTCTGATCTAAACCTGCAGGTGACTCTGTGGCAGTTTTGAAAGCATTACTGCTCTACTCAGGCTGAGATAAAAGGAGATATCTTGAAAAGGTGGAAAGGATAAGCTAAGATTTAATGATTTAATTCTCCCTTTGAGACAAGGCATTGAAAAAGTGAACTTGAGTCCCTCCTCATATGTTCAAGAAGTGAGTCTTCTGTTTACAGTTTCATAGATGGAGTGCCTGTTGTTTTACAGTCCAGTCCTCAGCTCTGTTTCTTGCCCAGCACTGAATGGTTGTTTCATGATGGGTAAGTCACTTAACCTTTGTATGTTGTATTCTTTTCATCTGCAAATAGAGATGATAACACTCACTGGTGATGTGTTGCTAAGATTAGGCAATATATGATTGTGAAGAGCAATATATATGCTAAATAACAATGATAATGCTGTCTATCAGAGCGAATATTTGGATAAGAGAGCCTAGGCAGTTTTGTGAATAGCATCTCCTGCAGAGAGAGGCTTTAGCAAATGATTACCTGGTCTGTGGGACTCATGTTTTGTAATAGAGTAAGATTATCCCTCCCAACCCTCCCCCCTCATATGCCTCTTAAATTTTTGGAAATTAAATACCAAGTCATTTTATCCAAGGGGAGGAAATGAATGTCCTGTGAGGGTCCTTTCTGCAAGGTCCTCTAATTGTGTAAGTTAGAATTTTCTTTCAGGAATTCTGCATTTAGACATTGGGCCTATTGCAGATGTTCAGTGGGGAGGCCCAAGCCTGTACAGCCAGCCCATATCTGAAGGTTATCAATTTATTGAACCTGTAATCTCAAGATCTCTTTTCTCTTTCCAGAGAATGTACTTCCTTTGCAACCTTTTTTTTTCTATCTCCGTTTCTGTCACCTAAACCCACCTCACTTGCTCAGATCTTTAACGGGGTTAAAAATGGTACAGCCAGAAGGAAGAACCTCTAATCACCACCTCTGTGACAGAGACAAGAATTTTGTTAAGGGCCAAAAGACTGCTACCACCTCTTACTTTCTTGAGATGTTCCAAATGGCATGTTGCTATGTTCTGAAGTGAGTATAATGGCATAAGGTCACAGCAAGAAAAATGCACCTTCCCCCCCAAAGCATAGATCTCACTAGAAAATAAAAAAAGAAACGTCTTCAGTTGGGTTTTTAGAAAACCACACTTTACAGAAAGGTGAGGGTGAGAGCCAGAGGCATGACTGTTTAATTTCAAACTTGAATTTTCACTTCTTCCTTAAACGAGGCACTATGGTAATTGCATTTCATATGTACTTAGTGTTTAATCTATTTCAGTATCTACTCCCATGAATTCTCTCTGAGCATTACCACACGACCTTATAAAGTAATTAGGATGGGTATTTTTCTTCCCATTTTGTAAGTGAGTAAACTGGGACCCCAGAAAGAGACAACTGCATATTCAAACCCTTCCAGTTCTTTTGCAGCCCCCCAAACAATTTTTTTCATTATTTAATATAACTGTTTCAAGAAATTTGTGAATCTTATCCTGGAGAAAAATGGAGTCTCTGAGAGCCTTTTAAACTTCAATCTTAAAAGGAATAAATTCTGCAATAAAATTTAGAATTTATTCTGACCAGTTTAGACAGAATAATATTTCAGGAGTATCAGAAAAATTCCTTCTATTACTCATTAAATAATCCTACCATATGTTCTTGGAGGAATTTTCCCTTCTTTCGTTTCACGTTAGAGAAAGGACTTAAAAAAAGTGACTTCTGATAGAGATGACACAACAGCTGAGATTTCTGCTAAGGCCTGATTTCAGATCTTTTTCTGTAAGCATGTTAATGGAAGAGGGAAAGGTTGTCCTGGCTGAGAGGTTTTACCTCTTGAAAGGAAGGCTAAGAGTGAAGAATAGTGACTCGGGTGATACGGAAAATGTACTTCACTTAGATTGAAGTTTAGCTCAGGGGTATCCTATGGACACGTTGTCTGTATGGATTGGAGCCCATGCTGTGTCAATGGAATGCCTTTCCTTGGATATACCAATCGCTGCATATGCTGGAACATTTGGCAACCCTTGGGGGCCCCCACACTGTTACACAGTCAGTGACAGCACAGGCAGCACAGATGGGCAAAACTTGAAAGCAAAGAAAGCAAACAGTTCCCCCTTATCTGGAATCCTCATGCAAGGTTTTCAGGTGTCCACTGAAAATGGTTGACCTATTATTTCCCCAACTGGTCTTGTGTATTCCTTAAGGCAAGCTTAGGTGGCATTGGTATTCAGAAACTGTTTATACTGTATCAGGCTACTTCCGCTTGTATACTAATTCTTAATTGTGGTATGCAGTCTGTGACCGCCATCTGCTTAAGCAGCCATGTTTCTCTCTCATTCAGACTTAGTGAAATTAAAATATTGATAAGACTAATTTGACAAGGTGAGGAAGTTAATAGAGGAATTGGAATTGGCGTGTTTTCTGAATTTGAGTGTCCAGTGTTGTCCACAAGCGTTTGCTGTATGCTATTGAGTATGGGTAATTTTTAAATAAATACTTCTGTCCCTCAGGAGGAAGAACCTTTCATTATCCTGAGAGATGGTGCAGGATGTGGCTCTGCAGGTTTAGCGAAATTTTTACAGCTTCATATGAGTTTCCTAGGTTTTGGTGAGGGAGAGCATATGTAAATTCAGAAGAGTTCTGCTTATGAGAAGAATTCATTTGGTTGACAAATATTTTTTGAGACCCCCACCACGATTTCCTACTAAGGAACTCTTCAGAAAATTTAGTTATGAGCACATGTTACAATCACATAATTGCAGTCTTGCTGAAGGTGATAAAGGCCTCTAGTGGGTCAGTTCAAAGATTCATCCTTAGTAGAAACGTTTTCTAAGAAAATAGAATGACTACATAGTAACATTTAAGCTAAATACAAAAATAAGATTATGTTTGGTCAAAGATGGTTAGAGTTTTGGCTGACAGTCAGTTGATAGTTAACTGGTCAGGTGAGATAATTCATCTCCTAGAACAAGTCTTTATAAGACTTGTTTAATGGAATTACATTCCATTAAAGTTCATCATGAAATTGTTTCTCCCTTAAAAGAGGTTTGGGACAATTTTTCTTTTATATGTGTGACACATACCATGTATGTGCTAGGGCTATACATATGAGTGAATCAAGGTCTGAGTCCCTCGAAGAACTCAGAGTATGGTCTGAATTAACAGAAAAGCAGATATGTGAGAGCAGTAAGGAACAACCCAAAATGGTTTCTAAAGTGATTCCAGAGGAGAGAGTGTGAAATTGTACAGAGGGGTCTGGGCAGTTGGTCAGCTACATGAAAGAACTCTTCTTGGAGCTGAGTTTTGACAGAGAATTTTTGTAAGTTTTTTCAGGGGGATAGGAGGAAAATTGGGGGAATTGGAGGAAGTAGAGAGATGACCTTACCTTACAGAGGGGGTAGAGAGCAGAAAAGTAAGTTTTCTGCATTGCAGAACTTTGGGGACTCTGGGTTCTATAAGCATTTGCAGGACTTCCCTGGTGGTCCAGTGGTTAAGACTTTGCCTTCCAATGCAGAAGGTGTGGGTTCGATTCCTTGTCGGGGAGCTAAGATCCCACATGCCTCGGGAGCCAAAAAATCAAAACATAAAGACAGAAGCGATATTGTAACAAATTCAATGAAGACTTTTAAAATGGTCCACATTAAAAAAAAAAACAAAACCTTTATGAGCGTTTGCACCCTGAAGTAGAGTGTGGTGTTAAGGCTGGGAAATGAGAAGACTGTATTGTTGCAAGAGATGAGGCTAGAAGGATTGTCAGACTGGCCTTCTTTGCCACGCTAAGGAATTTTTTGTTGTTGTTACTGGTTAAAGACTTTATTTTTTAGAGCAGTTTTAGATTCACAGCAAAATTAAGAGGAAGGTACAGAGATTTCTCATACACCCTCTCCCCACACATGTATCCTCTCCCTCATTATCAACATCATTCACCAGAATGGTGCATTTGTCACCACTGATGAATCTACATTGCCACATAGCAATCACCCAAAGTCCTTAGTTTACGTTAGGGTTTCCTCTTGGTGTTGTACGTTCTACGGGTTTGGACAAATAATGTACTCATCATTATAGTGTCATACAGCCCAAAAATTTCACTGTCCTAAAATTGACTCCTTTCACTTAGTAATATGCATTTAGGGTTCCTCCATGTCTTTTCATGGCTTGGTAGATTTATTTTTTAGCACTGAATAATATTCCATTGAATGCGTATACCACAGTTTATGTATCCATCCATCTACTGAAGGACATTCTTCTTTGCTTCAAAGTTTGATAATTAAAAATAAAGCTTCTATAAACATTCATATGCAGGTTTTTGTGGGGCATGCATTTTCAACTCCTCTGAGTAAATACCAAGGAGCACAATTGCAAGATTGTATGGTAAGAGTATGTTTAGGTTTATAAGAAAGCAAGAAACTGTCTTCCAAAGTGGCTGTAGCATTTTGAATTCCCACTAGCAATGTATAAGAGTTCTTGTTGCTCCACATCCTTGCCAGCATGTTGTATTGTCAATATTCTGGATTTCGGCCATTCTAATAGGTGTAGTGGTATTTCATTGTTGTTTCAATTCACGCTAAGGAATTTAAATACGTTATTGTGTAAGGAATTCAAGGTAGCGGGAGATTGTAAGTGGAAAACTGTTGATATATATGATTTTAGAACAGATCATTCTGAAAGCAGTTTACTTTTCATTCCGTAAATATTTATTGTCTGTTTTCCTAAGCATTATACTAGTTACTGGACACACAGTGGTTAAGAAAATAAGTATGGCTCCTGCCATCATGGAGCTTAAAATCTAGTAGGGAAAAAGGTATTAGACAATAAGTTATTGATGTATACACAGACAAAAATGGAATGAATGTTACGATGCCCTCTCTAACTAGGTAACATTCAAATCAAAACCTTAAGAATGTGGGTATTCAGGGTTAATTAGGTAAAAGGTTAGGGGAAGGATATTCCATTACAGAGAACAGTTAGTGTCTGTGAGTGACAGCCAGGATCAGGAAAAAACTAGCTATGTTTGAGAAATAAAAGAGGCCAGCATCTTTGTAGTAGAGTGAATGAGGGAGAAGCTCAACTAACCCAAGAAAGTTTAATTGAAATTATTTAGCAGCCAATCAGTGCATCATTCACATGTAACTTATTTACGTTTTCAGCAAGTTTAGGTAATTATCTGGATCAGGGTGGGCAAAATATGGCCTGCAGGTTAAATCTGGCCCATTGCCTGGTTTTGTAAATAACTTTTTATCAGAAGACAGCCATGCTCATTCATTTACTGTTTTCTATGCTTGATTTTGTGCTACAACATCAGAGTTAAGTCATGAAAGAGACTCCATGGCCCCAGAGCCTGATATATTTACTGTCTGGCTTTTTACAGAAAAACTTGAGCTCTGATCTAGATCTTTGTAGTTTAATATACAGTAAACTCGCACACACAGACCCATGTACACATGAATATGCACATACACACAAACACAAAAATCTTGCTTCAGTAATGTCTATATATGAATATAGACATGAATGTTGAAATCCTGATTGGTGTGAGTGCATCCTCCATTATCACTGAATTCCTCTTTGTTGAAAGAGCTCTGTAGGCTATGTGAGCACCAAGTAAAGGAAAGTTGTTATTCTTCCAGGATTATGGTCAAGGAAAACGTTCTTCCCATAAGGGAAGAATTCAGGATTGCTAGTTAAATATGCCTTAGGATATGTGTGATTCTAAAATAATTTTTACAAAGAAATCCTCCTCATATTTAGCTTCAAAAACAAAAATATATTCTGCTTTTTTGTAATTAGAAGAGTATATGGTGTATTACTATGTGTAATAAACACAATTTTAGAGTTGGAAATGTAAAATTACATGTATTAGGGCATACTTCATCATTAATAATGCAGTATAGCTCAAGGTGCAATAACATTTCAAGCAGTATGTATTTTAAATGCTTTATAAAATAGTGCTATAGAAATGCTAATTTTATATGGCTAAATGCTATACAAAACTTTATAAATTCCACTTTAATTTAAGTGGAAATGCATAATGCCAAAATATTTGAGAAGTAATATAAAATGTGTCTGTTTTTAGATGCTGCATAATGATTTGCAGTCCCCAAATAGGAAGGAATAAAAGAGACATGGGCAACTCAAAACAAGTATTATGGTCTTCAAATATTATTTTAGAATAATATATGTGTATAAATTATATGTAATATATACAATTTAATGTTTAATAATAAACATCTATATACCTCCTACCCAGCTTAAGATATAAAACAATATGAAAAAATTTGATATTCCTGTGAACTTCCTGATTGTATTTTCCCTCTTCCCTAGTAGAAACAATAACTTCCTTTACTTTATAATAATGATTTGGTTATTTTTCTTTGTAAATTAACCATATATACATGTATCCTTAAGCAATATGTTGTTTAAGTTTTCTGTTTTTAAAATTTGACATAAATAATATCATAGTACTTGTATTTTCCTGCAATTTGCTTCTTTTATTCAACGTAATATGTTTGAGACTTATCCATATGGATTCCTGTTGCTGCAGCAATTCATTTTCACTGCCTCTATAGTATTCCTCTATTTTATATATATATATATATATATATACACACACACACACACACACATACACACACACACACACACACACACACACATACCAAGCTGTATGTGGTAGAATATTTAGGTTGTTTCTAGATTTTCCTATTAGGACCAATGCTGCTCTTAATGTTTTTGCATGTATTTCTGAAGGCACATGTATAAACATTTCTCTAAGAATATATATAGGGGTAAAATTGCTGAGTCTGGCTTATTCCCAACATTACTAGATAATGCAAAACTATGATTGAACCAATTGGCACCTTCATCAACAATGTTGAGGATTCCTTTTGCTCTACAATCTCTCCAAAAGAGTATATAAACTTTTATTTTTTTTTTGGACTGCTAAAGTAAAATAGTGGTGAGTTACGTTTTATTTCTTTTGGAGTATCCTCGGTTCCTAAATGGGTTGAGTATTTCTCCATATGCTTATAGGTCTTTTGTATTTTCTCTTCTGTGAAATACTTTTGTGCCCACTTTTCTATTGGACTGTCTGTGTCTTACTGAATTGAAGAAGTTCTTTACATAATGAGGATAATAGACCTATATTCATTATATAAATTGTAAATTTTTTTGCCTCTGTGGCTTGTCTTAAATGGAGTCTTTTGAAGAACAGAAGTTCTTAATTTAAATGTCTTTGAATATTTAAAATCTTTTATGTTTAGTGAATTTTATATTTTCTTTAATGCATACATCTCTACCCTTTGGTAAATGATAGCCTCTTATATTGTGTTTTTAATATTTTAAAGTTTTGCCTATTACATTTAAGTCTTGTATTTATCTGAAATTGATTTTGTATATGGTGTGAGATAGGGATCAAATTTCACTTCTCCCCATATGAATTACAAATAACTCTAGCACAGTTGTTTGCATCCTCCATTCCATATATGGGTGGGTCTGTTTCTGAGGTGTCATTTCTGTCCCATTTGTCTAATTTTCTATCTCTGTGCTAGTACCACACTCTTTAATTATTGGGCTTACTTGTAAGTTTTGATATCTAGTAGAGCAAATTGTCCCACCTATTTCTGCTTTGGTAGAATCTTGAAATTGTTTAATTTTTGCTTATCTTTAGAAATTGTTAATTAGACCTTAGTATTGGAAAACAATGTCACTGGATATAAAAATTTCTCCAGTATTTTGAAGATACTATTTCATTGTCATTCCATTATTTCTGTTGAGAAGCCAGTATCAGTCAAACTGTCATTCCTTTGTAGTAGGCAGTCTTCTTTTTTTTCTCCTTCTGGCTACTTTATCTGTCTATCTATCTGTCTGTCTACCTATCAGATAGACAGACAGATAGATAGATCTATCTATCTATCTGTGTTTAACTGTGATATATACAGATTTTGGTTTTTCAATTGTGTCCTGATTGAAATTTGCTGGTCTTCCTGAATCAAAGGATTGGTTTCTTTCAACAATTTTGGAAACTTCTCATTCATATTACATATTTACATATTCTTTTTCTTTTCAAACTCCAGTTAGATGTTATTGGACCTCATCACTCTGTCTTTCGTATATTCTAACCTTTCAGATTTTCTGTCTTTTTGCCCCTATGCCCTACATTCTCCCTTCTGAGTAACTTCTTCAGATCTAACTTTCAGATCACTAATTCTCTTTTCAATTGTGTCTAATATCCATTTTAACTCATAGATTAAGATTTTATTTTTAGTTACTACATTTTCACTGCTATTTATTTATTTTTCCCAATCTGCCTGATCAATTTTTATAGCCATTTATTCCTCCATAACTTATTTTAATAAGTTTAACAATATTTATTTTATATCTGATATTTTCAGTATTATCTTCATAGGTCTAATTTTGCAATTAGTTTCCATTAATTCTTGCTTATAGAGGAGTTGTTTAGTGATTTTAAAAACAAAAAGTGAAATTTCATTATTTGGAAATAATCTGTGGGAGATTTTCAGGCCTCTATTTAAGAGTGTTTTCACTGTGCAAGGAAATGTGTTTACTTCTGATGGGTACCTGGGTGCATTATCAACCTAAGAGTAATTTAAACTAAACTCTCACCCTAGAGCTTTTTACTTAAAAAAGAAGTAGGATTTCTGATTCATTCATCATTAGTATGCACCTGTGGTCAGGAATTCTCATGTAAGACCAGTTTAGTTTTTTGCCAAAGCCATGAGAGGAATTTTTCTCTCTACTTTACATGATTTATGTATGTGTGTTTCTCCTATTTTACACACTACCAGTAAAGACTCATACTTTGTCTCTTAACTCTGTATGCCTGTGGCCAGTTAAAGTCAAGTTGTAGATCACAAGAAGTTTCTACATGCCGTTAGGGCAAATACTATCTCCAGTGATTGCTTATTCATATAAAGTCAAACTTTTTCATAATTTGGGGCCGTATACTTTTCCTTTGTTTATCCTTAGTGTATCCATACTTTAGAAAAATGGTTTCCATGTTTAACCAGAATTATTTGCTGTGTGCTGGGGGAGATGTTTTCTTTCCCTAACTGGTCTACAATATTGCCAGAAACATTACTGGATTTTATTCTTCACCACACCCTGTAATTGTATTTATCTAAGGAAAAAGTTTATCTTCGACTATAGTTATGTAGACATCTTTATGCATTTCTGAAATCCCTTTATCAGTTAGAAAGTAAATAGTTACTTGTTACCTGTCATATAAAAATGCTCTGAGGATTGACAGATTACCTCTGTCTTAATTTTTTTTTTGATAAAGTAAACTAATAAAGAGGTTTGATTGTAAACTTGACTGAGAATTATTTGTAAGTCTTTTCGGATGAAATAAAATAGATATTCTGAACCTCTATAGATATACAGTTTATCTTGGTAAGATGGATTAATATGCATTGGAAGCAAGTATTATATTTGCAAGCCATTTTCTTTCATATCCTAGATTATGTAATTAGAAATACTAGTGGACAAATTGAAGTTTTCCTAATCTTTATTAAAGACTGCCTTGCAGGAATATATTCATAAACAATTATAAGCCTTTATCAAATTTGTAGAGTGTTAAGTAATTTAGATAATGGATTAAGTTAGAATTTTTAATAATTTAACATTGATTTAATTCATATCTTTCTTAGAGATGGCAATAGTTTTTGTATTGGGCATGATAAAACTGTACTTTTAGTATGAAAAAATCAATTTCATTATATGTCTATTCTTTGTAAGGCTGATCATCTCACAGATAAAATGAAAGTTAGACTGCATGTAGACAATAGATTTGAGTTTTTCACAGTTATGAGTAGATGCACATTAATTTTCTGAGCCTTGACAAATGATGTATGATTTCAATTTTTAATTTTGAAATGTGGTAAGATAAATATTGAAATAAAATTGCTAGTAACTGAAGTTTTATGTCTTGTGTTTTTCATCTCACTCAAGATATATGGAAACTTTTTAAATTAGTTAAAACTGTCTATTGTGATGGTTACTTATTTGAACTATCTTCTGGAGTTCTGTTTTGTTTAGGTATTATGAGGAAGAATCTGAGCAATAAACCAGATGCTTTCTATTTCATCTGTTCACATGTACCTAGATGGCAAGTCATCTGGGTGATGTTGACAGCTAGGACGTAAGCTTGGAGGGAATTCCTTGATAATACTTTCAGGACCAAATGCTACTGAAAAGAAAAGAATGTTTTTGAAAACAGATGTTCTAGCTATATCAGGAAAGAAAAATAAGGCAAACATGTTTTGAGTGTGTCTGTGCCTGCATTTGTAACTAGAAGTCAATAGGCAATTTTTTTGGGAATTGGAAATGAGTCTTTCACCTCTCAGGGACCTGTGTTGCATGACACTAGATATTGCCTAACAGAGAATGTAACCATAGAGCCTCAGTAGGCACATTACCAAATTGGAACACACTGATTGCTCATGAAAAATTTCTACACCAGTTAGATTGTTGGAGTTGAATGGAAACCTGCTGTTTGCCAGCTCTGGTTCCTATTACCATTAGTGGAGGGGAATTGGTCCAAATAAACTATGCCTTTGAGTGAGTGGGCCTGCCAGGGCCCACTTCTGTGACTATTGGATAGTACATGAGCAGCCCTTCATGTAGGGGACACACACAGACACCTCAATATCCTCTTTTGTTCTAACAGATCAAGAGAGTAAAAGAAAAAAACTATAGAAGAAAAAGCAAGGAGTACCAGCTATCACCCACAGTAAACATTACCCGTTCAAAAGCTAAGTTTTCTAAATTGAATAGAACTTAACTAAATGATTTTGAATTTTTGGCATAGTTGTGGCATAGACTAGATGTGGCTTTTGCTTAGCTTTCTCATAGTGAAAAGCTTGGATGAAAACCTTGTGGGGAAGATTGAAATGGCCCATCCAATTCTGCAGCTGCTGGAGAATCAACACTTCTTGCCCCAGTGCCTCTATTATATCATTTGTTTCTGGATCTAAAAATTCAAATCTCTGATATTAAATGGACAGGCAGACTTTAAGCTGCAATATCACTGTATTATCTGGTTATTTTCCAGAGGCAGGTCATTCTTGCAGAGAGTTCTGAGTTCATAGCACAGGATAAATGATCTGTGCCAGATTTTTAGGCACAAAGAATAGTAAGGGCAGAGTTGGCATATACTTGCTTTGGCTGCAATGTGGTTGGGTTCAAGATATTCCAGGTTGCTTTAAATCTGAGTAAAATTTAAGGAACAATGTTGTGAAAATGAGCCTACTTTAGCCACACCCCTTAAAGGTTTTTACTCACCTAGTCAGCCAGGTCTAGGAACCAGAATCTTGACCACAAATACAATTTTGCATTTTATATACCTATAACCCCCCTCGCATGACTCTCACTGCTTTGGCATTTTGAACAGTATGTGCTTTAAACATTTGTAAATCTACAAACCTGTAAATATCACTGTGGAATGTAACTCCTAAAACATTACTAAAATATAACTAAAAATATAACTAAAAGCTCTTGCATAAATGATAGCAGTATGTTAGATTCATAATTGTGTCTAGAAGAAATGACACATTTCTAGGAACCTTGGACCTTTGCATCTACCTGTTAACACACAGTAATATGTAACTTAGTTTCAAAATAGTTTTAAATATTTCAACTTCAACCAAATGGGACTAAGAATTTGCAAAGGTATTTGCTTATATAAGAGGAAAACCCTTTCATCATCCTTATAGATTTCCTGCAAATAAATCAGAGACCCATGAGTCACAGTTCTCCCCAACAGACTTGCAGTGACTTAGTGTTTGAAAATCTTGACAGTGGACCTGAGATATTTCCTTTCTAAACTAGTCTCTTGGATGTATCTTTATACTTGCATATGTGCATACTAAACGGATTAAAATTCATATGTAAATATGTTAACAGCGTGATACTCATTATTTTCATGTCCTAGGAATTGGTAAAATTCTTACTCTAGAAGTAACAGAAATGTGTCTGGCTAGAGTTAGTTCAGTATTTTTATCATAATTCTCTGTTTTTAGCAGTCTAGTTTTGGGGTTTGCATATTGATTCCCTTCTGTGTGTCAAACTTTTCCATGCTTTTTGGTAATCCATGTTGAAACAGTTTCTTGAATCAGAGCCAGGAGAACTTTCAAGTAATCTCCTTGTAGTATTTCAAATTTAAGAGATTTTTGTCTACTCTATTTTTAGAGCTTTAGTTATTTCTTTTCAGATTGCTTAGAGCCTAGATTTATGCAGTGCTGGAAGTTAAATAGATGATTCTAAAGAGGTGAATTCTTCTTTGACATTTTTCTGTGGAATATTTGGCAAATATCTAGGGAAAGGACTCTTTCTGCCTGTACTGTTGGAATCAGTAAAGTTTTGTCAATAACTTGAAATTGGCAAGGATACTTCAACCTCAGCTTTTGACTTCAGATTTGAATGTTCAAAGTTATTTTCCATTACCAAACATATCAAAACAAAAACATAAACATGGAAAGCCATGACTCACTTCTGAGAAGCATTCTGCAGCATCTATTCCTGGCTGCTGTGGCCTGGAACTGGATTGTGTAATTTAACTATCTCATGACAACTTCTGGGAAGAATATCCTGTACTTAAAAAGAAAAAAAATTGTGTATTAGCTTTTAGATTAGGTAATGGGAATGATTCTCTTAAAACCATTTTTATTTTTGAAATGTATGTAAAAGTTATTAGGGAGTTTGCAAAGCAAAACAGTGGTCTCAGTTCCATTATCTTAAACTTTTTTTTTTTTAACCTATCCTGTCAACATCTGTGGATGTTTCTAAACTATGATTAAGAATATTGTTGCTATGTAGTATTTATTCTTCTTCACTGTATATCATTACACATTTTGATTTATGTAGGAAAAACCTCTCCCTAAAAATTCTCCCATTTCTTCCCAGTCCATTCTTCATTATATCATCATATGTAAGACTGTTCTTTTTTCAGGCATATCACATCACAGCTTCTGGGTTTTGAGTATTAGCTCAAATAGGTTTTTTTGGTAATAATTCCTCCTGAATTTTTTTTAATGATGTTTTCATTCTATAAATATTGTCACCTCCACTGTATTCTAAAATATAGACAAAGTGAGTGAGTGGCATGGACATATATACACTACCAAATGTAAAATAGCTAGTGGGAAGCAGCCACATAGCACAGGGAGATCAGCTCGGTGCTTTGTGATCACCTAGAGGGGTGGGATAGGGAGGGTGGGAGGGAGATGCAAGAGGGAGGGGATATAGGGATATATGTATACGTATAGCTGATTCACTTTGTTATAAAGCAGAAATTAACACACCATTGTAAAGCAATTATACTCCAATAAAGATGTTAAAAATAAATAAATAAATAAAAGTATATTGTGAATCTCATTGTAAAAGGTGGTAGATAACAAATACTATCCATGGGAACAATTTTGCATTTTCTAAATAAATTGCTTCAATTTATTTCCATCATTTTTCCAAGTGCCTCAGGCATCAATGAAAATAGGCTCATTAATTGCTAAGTAAGTAATTTTTCCACAAGTATAGTCTTGTTCCAAACACTCATTTGTGCATTTACCATGCATGACCAAAGAATCACCAAACGCAAACCTAGTTATTAAGTGAAATACACATTTCCTTGAAAAACGGGCATCAAGGTCAAATTAAAATCCCACACAAACAATTGCATCACTCATGATCATTGCTTGAAAAGTAAAATGCCAACTTACTTACTTGGATGGGAAAGCTTAGAGTCATCCACATTGTTAGGGAAAGAGTGTAGTGTGGATATAAAAGCTTCTCTCTATTTCTTGACCCAGGTTGAATGTTTTCTGCTCCAAACAATCTTTCTTCATTTCCTCTGTTAAATATGGTCTCTCTGATTTGTCATCACATCTTAACTGTGATTTTTCTCCATATTGTATTCCTTGTCTTAGATTTATTTAAATTAACATGCCTTATCTACCCATTAAAATGCAAGTTTTTTTGATTGCATGGAGTTCATTTGATCCATCCTTACAGTACTTCACTTAGTACCTTGGACAGAGTAGATGCTTCACTAAGTGCTTGGTGAAAGCATGAATAATGTGATAATTATGTAAAAGTATTTATTATAGAGAGATGGGTAGGAATAAAACTGAATTAAAAGAAACTTTATGTTGGTTTATTTCTTCCCCATTCTGCTTTTATGCAAAGCACGAGTCTCTCCATTGGTTATTTGGATCTTCATTTATTGAACAGGAGTGATGCATCAGACACAGAAGGACGTGTTCTGTCAGTTTTGAGCTGCTTGTAATTCATGTGTGCAGAATTATGAAACAGACCCAAAAATGTTGGCTTATCTTAGGCAAAACACAATTTCCAAGTTTTTAGGAAAATAAATTTGGAAAACTATGAGAGATTTGTAAAAGACTCGGCAGTCTAGTGGTTCCTGAGTGTTGTTACTTTGATTGCTATTGTTACCACCATACTTCTCGTCGGCATTTATAGAGAATTTTTATTTGTCTTGTGTTTCAAAGTAATATGTGTAGTATAGTGGGTGTATTTTGTGGCTTGGGGCTTTGTGGTATGAACAAATGAATGCAATTCAATTAACAATTGTTGATTGCTTTTTATATGAAAGATTCTTTAAAGTCTCTGTGTTGGATGGGGGAAAGAGATGAAAAAGAAAGAGTTAAGATCCAGTAGAGAAAAAGGGTATATTTATAGATAACATTGTGAGAGAAATCAAAAACTGTTTACCTTAAGTGATATAGATATTTGTCTACTCAAAGACAAGGAAATGGGCCTGGGAACTTGAGGTCTGTTTAGATTCTATATGGCTCTGATTTTATAAATCATGAGTAGAGGAAGACAAAAGGATTTTGAATTCCAATTTTTTAAAAAAACCACAGAGCATAGGGTGGCAAAAGGCAACATTATGGTAGCTTGTTGGTTTCAGCCAATGTCATAATGTTTTTAGGCAGCAATATCAGAATGCTTTTGGAATGATTTTTGTGTTCCTGGTACTATACCAAGCTTGACTATTTTAATTAATAGTAACCCTTTTATGCTATATTAATATTATTCAGGTGAGAAAACTGAGGTTTAGAAAGGCAAAGAAATGTGTTGACCATCACAAAGATAGAAAGCAGCAGGGACTGGTCAAACAGCATTAGACCCTCAAATGTGTACTTCTAAGCACTAGGATTTATTTCTTTATCATAGCGATTGCCTGTATAAATGAATACACTAATTTGCTAATCCTAAATTTATCTTTTTATTCATACTCATTAAAAATAGCATATGATTTAAACTTCACTAAAGAGACTAACAACGTGAAGTAAGAATATAAAACAACTTCATGAACTTTTGTGGGAGTGTAAATTGGTACACCAATTTTGGAAGACTGGCATCATCTACCAAAGTTGGAAGAACAGTTATCCCATTGCCTAACAGTTTTGCTTACTTGTGTGTATGTATGTGTATATGTATATGTATATATATGTATATATATATATATATATATATACACCTTAAGTGAGTGTTTTTGTGTACCAAAGACATGTACAATAACATTTATATCAACATTTTTGATAATATCCCCAAACTTGGAACCACTCAAATTTTCAATCAGCATTAGAATGTGTAAGGAGATTTTGGTATATTCATGGAAGTGAAATAATATATGGCAATAAAAATGCAACACCACATTGTTATCCCACCATATTAAGCCAAAGGAGACAGACATAGCAAATAAATATGTCTTATATGACCCCATTTATATAAAATTTATATAAAATTTTAAAAGTAAGCAAATATATGAGTTAGTAGCTTTGGAGGTGGCTCTGGAGTGTTAGTGGTGTACTATTTCTTGACTTCTTGCGGTAGTTACATGGCCATATTCCTTTTGTGGTTATTCATTTAGCTGTGACCTATGAATTGTACACTTTTCTAGGTGTATTTTTACTTCATTAAAAAGTTAAACATCATAGCCATTATTTGTGGGAAAGGAGATGTCCTGGTTAAAGAGGAAGTTAACAATAACTGCCACAAGAAAAAAATTCTGCATAGCTCTTGTAATTGGCTTGATAATCTTTTCCAAGAGAGGTTGTTTTGCCTTTAAGTACAAAATACACAAATAATATAGCATTACTTTAAATATTTGAAAGTTTTATTTGATAAGGATTATAGAAGTGGAAGATAAAGAACGTATGGAACATTGAGGCAAACATGTATCTCTAATATTCATTGGATTCCTTACCATTGTTTTCTTTTAGAGTAGGAGGGATTATCAAATCACTCTGGTAATTTGGTTTGATTTTGTTTTGAGATTTTACACAAGTGTCAAGTGAGAAATTAGAATATTGTTGAAGTTCCAAGTGCTTCATAATCTGTGCTAAGACCAGACATTTTGGGGACCACTCACCAAATCTCTGAATATAATCTCATCTTTGGCACTTGCTCTAGTTGCTGGAACAATAAGCATTCTAATTTTTTTTGAAGTAAGTAGTTGGTCATTGAAAACAGATATATACCCTCACTATAAATATTGTTGGCCTCCTTTGGAGCAGGGGGTGCCCTCAGTGAACTTTGTCTGACTGACATGAAGCTGGCTTTAGTCACTTTGGCACTTGGGTCCAGTCAGCTCAAAGTGCAGTCTCTTCTCATGATTCAGGTGAGTTTTTGTCTTGATAAGAGCATAGAGAGGGTAATTTAAGAACACAGGCTCTAGAATCAAACAAATCTAGGTTCAAATACCATCTTTACCTCTGCCTACATGCTGACCTTGGAAAATTAAACTTTCTACGTGGGGTAATAATACACTATTGATGTGCAGATTTGTTGAGATAATGCATGTAAAATTCCTAGCACAGTATCTGCCGCAAAATAAGCTTTCAATGAATGTTAGCTGTCATTTGTTAATAGCTATTATTATGACTTGAATACATGATGCTTTCATGTGTAACAAAGTACCACATTAACTCAACTGACCCAAGCACACAAATGAAGGGAAATAAAGCAGATCCAACAAATTGCTTTAAGTAATATATTACTAATTATTCATGTAAATAAAACCAATACACTTTTGTGTAATAGGAAACTTTATTCATCTAGAAAATATAATTTTTTGTAAAAGCTACATACAATGAATATTTGCCTCAGCATATATTTCTAGATACTCAGATCTAATACAAGTAAAACCAGTTTGAAAATCGATGACTTCTAGTTAGTTCTTTATACCATAAATGCGTGTTTAAAGTGCTTTTAGTTGGAAAAAAAGAAAAGGTCACCTATGTACTTGAAAGATTGAAACCAAAGATTGAAGGAGATATTTTACCATTCTTCATTTTATGTTTAAGCTTTGCTGAGATCAATGAATTCCAAATCATTATGCATCAGTTAGTAGGTGCAGAGGAAATGCTTTAATGTCTGGAAATTTCATCAACCTCATTCCTCTGGCAAAAAAGGAATTGCTTAGGTGAGTGTTCTCAAGACCAACACACTATACACATCAGACATCTAAATATATGTAAACATGAAAAGGTTTGCATTTTCAGCAACACAGTCTGGTTTTCAGAGACTTAGTTTTGAACTATAGCTGCTGGTTTCTCAAAATATATTTCACCATCATCAGCCAGTGCATGACAGAGGAGGTACCACGGGATAACAAGGTGCTCTTGTTATAGGATGGTAAACACAGTACATGCTTCCTGCTGCTTTATCGGATAGGCACTTTCTTTCCCAAATAGTTTAGCAAACGTTTGCCTTCCATACCCAAACTGTAAGAATGCCAGCTCTCTCAGGAGACAACTGAAATCCACAGCTACACGATTTCCCTTTTTCTTAAGGGGAAAAGTTTAAAAATAACCAACTTTTCTCAGCCGTGTTAAGCGTATCTTTTCCCTGGGAATCACTTTGTTTTTATATTTTCTGCCTCTCTGTTAAAATTGAAAACGTGAATGCTTCATTGCCTAAGAAACTGAGTACACTTGCTTTCTGAAATGTACCTTTTAATGTCTTTTATGATTTTGTTTTTCTTCCCTTATTTGCACTTTCAGCTGTGGATGAATTTCCATGCAATGCATCATTTCTTTAAGAGTTTACACACCAGAAGAAATCAAAATGGAAAATGGTATCTATTAAGCGAGAACAGCTTTCTCAAGTCCCCAGCAGATGCTGTTAGTGAGCAGCCCTCTGTTTGCTCAGCACAGCAGATCAGTTTAACCCTCCGTAGGGCTGCCTGGAAGAAAGTGACATATTTCTGGTTGTTGAACAAATGAAGCCATTCTTTACTTGACTTTACCCTCTTGTTGTTTCAGAATACAGTGTAGACCTGGAGGTTTATAAATTTGAGTCACACATCCCTCCACCTTGTCTAAGATGATTTCTGTTATTATAACCCACTGACTTCCATATGGCTGGTTCCCTGTGATCAATTCTGTTTTTGTGCTTCCTCCCTCACCATTCCACACATCGTATAACCTAGCACCTGCACACATACGTTCCTTTTGTTTTTGTTTTTTTATAAATTTATTCTAGTTGACTGAAAGCTGTGGTCTCCATCCCCCATTTCTCTTCATAGCTTGGGACAGCATCAATGAATCTGTGTTGGAGGCAGCCAGTTGGTTTTGTGCATGAAGTCTTTGCCCTGCCTTCATTTGGGGAGCAGCATGGTAGCTGAGCATCTCTTTGAGTAGACCTGTACTGTGAAGGATGAGTAGTGCTAAGTCTTGGACTAAACAGAGCATGACTCATGTAAGCAGTATCGGAAGGGATAAAGCCTGAGGAGGGATAGTAGGACAGAATATCTGCTTTGCAATCCATATTCTTCACACTGGCAGGGGAGGTGTGTGATGAAGTGGATATGTTGAGTGGCAGCGTAATGCTGCATATTTCTGACAACTTTCCTGCTATTCATGGCTTGTCCCATCCCTGTCAACTGTGTGTGTAACTTGAAGACTTGCATGCTTATGTGTAGGCTAAGTTCCCTACACTGGGTGCCTCTCAGTGCTGTAAACTCCTCTGTAAACCAAGAACCGGGGTCTCGCACTTCAAGTGGCTCTGGGGATGAAAGTTATATCGTACACAAGAGGAGTAAGGGGGTTTCAAAATCATCTGTTTGGACCTTGAAATAGAAAAGTTGTTCACAATTAAGGAATTGAAAAGGAGTAGCAGCAGAAGACATTCAAATCTTCCTTCCTAGTTATTTACTGTGAAATCTAACTCCATTCCTGGAGCAAAATGGATGGCATTTTAGGACTTTAGTGTTTTTCAGGTATCAATAAATTTCTGCTAGTGTCTCTTAGCCTCTCTAATAGCCAGGAGGACCAGTAATAAAACATAACAAAAGGTTTTAGTAGAAGAAACTAATATTTCCCTATATGATTTAGATACTTTTTAGGCATTCTTTTGACATTCGACTTGAATAATCCATATTTTTCTGCAATTAATTTTTAGCCATTTTATTGTCAAATATAGCAAAATTAAACAAATGTTTAACTTGTTTGTCACAAAGTCATCTCCCTTTATACAAGCAATGTTAAGTAATTGAGCACTGCCAAGGTAGCAGAGGGCCCCCTCACAACTCTTCCCAATCATTAGCACGTCTCCTCCTAATATTAATCATTTCCTTACTTTTTTTTTTTTTTTTTTTTTTTTTTGCGGGACGCGGGCCTCTCACTGTTGTGGCATCTCCCGTTGCGGAGCACAGGCTCCGGAGGCGCAGGCTCAGCGGCCATGGCTCACGGGCCCAGTCGCTCTGTGGCATGTGGGATCTTCCCGGACCGGGGCAAGAACCCGTGTCCCTTGCATCGGCAGGCGGACTCTAAACCACTGCGCCACCAGGGAAGCCCTAGTTTTACCTATTTTTTAAACTTATTTAAATGGAATTATACAGTATGTATTCTTTTATGTCTGGCTAATTTTTCTATATGTTACCTTTGTGAGGTTGACCTTGATGTCACATATGACTGTTTATTATCATTGATGTATGCTATTCCTTCGTGTGATTATACATATTTTAAAAATCGTTTATACTGTTGGTTAACGTTTTGGCATGTTTCTTGTTTTAGACTCTTACAAACAGTGTGGCAATGAACATTCTTATTTGCGTCCTGTGGTATACAATTGCACAAATTTCTGTTGGGTATATAATCAGGTGTGTAATTGCTAGGTAATAGAGTCTGCATATCTTCAACTTTATTAGGTGAGACCAAACCATTTTCCTAAGTGGTTGTACCAATTTTCATTCTCATCAGCAGAGGATAGCAGTATTTTCATGGGTTTGTTTCTGGGCTCTCTACTCTGTTTTTCTATATCTCTTCCCAAATACCATACTTTTAAAATTACTGTAGCTTTAAAATAAGTTGCAACATTCGGTACAATAAGTCTATCAAATTTCTTAAAGATTATATTGATTGTTCTGGACATTGGTATTTCCAAATACATTATGGAATCTACATGTCAATATACAAATACCCACACACAACCTGTTGAGATTTTGATTGGGATAGAATCTATAAATTAGCAGGAGAATTTATATCTTTACAGTATTGAATCTTCTATCAATAAACATAGTTCATCATTCTGTTTATTAGGTTTTATTTCTGAATGTTTCATAATTTTCTGTGTAGAGGTATCATATATCTTTTGATGGATTAATTCCTAGTTATTTGAATTTTTGTGACATTATCAATGACATCTTTTTATGTTTTATTTCTTAATACTTGATGTTGCTACATAGAAATGCAATCAATGTTTACATGTTTGCATTATATCATGCAACTCTTGTAAACTCATTAATTTATGCTAATAATTTAGTTGTAAAATTTGCATATTTTTCTGTAAACACAGTTAAGTCATATGAACAATGTTTTATTTTTCCTATTTCAACTCAATAGGTTTGATTTATTTTACTTTGTGAATCTTTCAACATTTCACTATTAAATATAATGTTTTTGTAGGTTTTTTTGTATACCCTTTATCAATAAGGTGAATTCTTTCCAGTTTGCTTAGCATTTTCTTTCATTCATTTAAAAATTAAAAAAAAAACATTGTGGTGAAATACAACTTAAAATTTACTATCATAACTTTTTAAAGTATACAGTTAAGTACATTCACATTGTTGTAGAACTATCACCACTATCCGTCTCCAGAGCTCTTTTCATCCTTTAAAACTAAAACTCTGTACCAGTTAAACAGTAACTCCCCGTACTCTCATTACCCCAAACCCGTGGCAGCCATTTTCTACTTTCTGTCTCTCTGAATTTGACTACTCTAGGCTCCTCATAGAAGTGGAATGACAGAAAACTTGTCCTTTTATGTCTGGTTCATCTCACTTAGCATCATGTCCTCAAGGTTCATCCATGTTGTAGCATGAGTCAGAATTTCCTTCCTTTTTAAGGCTGAATAATATTCCATCATAGGTATATACCACATTTTGTTTATCCATTCATGTATGGACAGTTGGATTGCTTCCACCTTTTGGCTATTGTGAATAATGCTGCTATGAATGTGGATGTACAAATATCTGTGTTCCTGCTTTAAATTCTTCTGTGTATATATGCAGAGGTGGGGCTACTGAGAAAACCTTGTGTCTGTGCCATGGTGTAATTTGAAGACCCTAAAGCAGAGCACTCAGGCCAGCCAGGGACACTTAGAACAAGCATCAAAGTGGATTTAGGTACAAATTCTGATTTCCAAAGTTGGTCAAAGGGTACAAACTTTTAGCTATAAGGTGAATAAGTTCTCAGGATCTAATATACAGTGTGGTGACTATAATTAATAATACTGTACTGTATACTTGAAATTTTCTAGTAGAGTAGATCTTAAGTTCTTACCATACACATAAAAAGGTAATAATAACCATGTGAGGTAATGGATGTATTAATTAGCTTGATTTTAGTAGTCATTTCACACATACATAAATCAAATCATCACATTGTACACATTAAATATATACAATTTTATTTGTCAGTTATACCTCAATAAATCTGAGGGAAAAAAAACCCCAAAAGCTGTTTTGTTTTGTCACTTGACCTGGTAGATCCAGTTTTTCTCTGGGTTCACTCCAGGTCCTTTGTCTCCATCTCATGTCCAAATATCACTCACAGAAATGTCCATATTTGGAGGTTGGGGAAGGGTTTAGTTCTCCCAATAGACTGTGGGCTAGTGGTAGTGGGGAAAAAGAAGGTTGGATCAAATGGCAGGTGAGTATCTTACTTAGCATTGGAAAATGATAAATATAAGCCAGATATAGCTCTGATAATATCTGTGTTTCTTTTACTCAATTGCCTTGGTTGAATCTTATAAGGATATTCCCCTTTCCAGTGAAAAATTGTACTGCCTGGATGAAGGGAAGTAAGCAGTGCCTGGGCTAGGGAGGAGATGAGTGGCATCCTTGGATTGCATTTGGAGTCCACAGGTATTGCCAAGGGACAGTCAGACAGAGCTTTTCAACTACATTAAAAAAAAATGAATCTAACCTTTCATTCATCAAACAGAACCCTATATAAATGTCACTGAGCATCAACATTCAATTAACATTGTGGCTTATTCATCAGTTAGGGATATATAGTGTAAGGACTCCTGTGGCTCCTGAAAAATAATTGTAAATACCTTCCTTCAGCTGTCTTTAGGTGAAGATGCCTCACCTGCTATATGTCAAGCACCTTTCATTCAATCTTTACTTTAGACATTTATCATATAGTCCCTGGGTAACATGCTGGTAGGGTCTCACACTGGGTCATTGTGCATCAATATTCCAACAAAGAGTCAAACCCTGGGAGCCTAGAACTGACCACCCATACCCTCATGCCCCGCAAAAAAAAATCAAGGATAAATAGAGTTGTTCTGTGCTTCTTAGTGTGTATAGTATATTGTTTACAAATAAACGTTTGTTAGAGGGGAAAAAGTAGTTATACTTTTCTGATGTGTCTGCATTCAGCCCTTCCTCAGGGTGTACTTTTAATTCTGCAGCCAGGGTATTAGCAATATTAAACTGAAAATGTCACAGAATGTCAAATCTGAAAATGTCACTGGGAAAGGGGAAAAAAAAAGATGGTGACCCTGTACCATCCACAGATGAAATAAATATGCCTCCCTGGTATTGTACAGTGGTTTTTTTTAGTGGGTATAATTTTATACGTTTTGCATCCTATTAATTTTCATGGCATCAATGGAGAAATATTAGAACAGCGAGATTGCTGAAGACAAATTAACTCATCAATTACATGTATGGGACAGTGGAGACTGAGTTTATTTCACCATTTCGAATTGCAATAAAACTGTAATTACTAACTCGTGGAATCTTCATGGAAATCTGCATTCATTACCACTTTATTTGAAGTCAGTGACTGCTGTATACTTAACTTTCCTCTATTATCTACTACGAAGTAGAAATAGTAGAAGGCAGTTTAGAATTAAAGCAGCTGTCTTACTCATTCCCCACAGAAACATTTTTGTAATCATCCAAACTAAATTTTGCCCATGAAACCAGTGCGATTAGTTTGTATTTAAATAGTGCAGAAAATGGAAAATGAATATATTGTTTGTTCAAGGACACAATTCTCCATTTCTAACTCTCTGCTACTCTTCCCTCTTCCATCTTTTCTGTACATACTCAAGTACAGCACGAAGAGAGTTGTTTCTTTCAGGAAGAATGGCAAAGGGGGAAAATGAAGCCAGAAGATTTAGGTTCAAATTCTGTCCATGCCATTTTCTGGCTTTATGGTTTTGAGCAAGTTATTTTACTTCTTTGAAATTCACTCTCTTCATTTGTAAAATGAGGGTTATAATGCCAGCCTTCTAAGGTTTATGTGAGCATTAAGTGAACTAATATATGCAAATGCCCCTAGTGTAGCACCCAGCATTTTAATGTTGGTTTCTCTTCTTTTAAAGAAAACTAGAAATTATAGGCATTACATACTGTGTCATGATTTATGGAGCAAATTGAATTTCCTTGACGGTTTTGTATCTAGAAGGATCAAAGCTGCATTTATTATGCATAGACCATTTATTTTTGTTTTTGTATCTTTAAAATGGTTGAAAAGTGAAGTTCTATATAAAATGAAACTGATCTTTTAACCATATATTTTTTATTTGCCACTATGAATTAATTAAGTCTGAAAGCCATCATTTAAATGTTATTTTTATTTCTTCAGTCAGTAACTGACACCTGGGAAATGATAGATCACAGATGTAAGGAAGGGGTCATATAGGGGCCGAAATCACCTGCATTTTATTTTGGGATCAGTGATGCTCCTCAAAAGTCTGTTTCTGTCAACTGCAGTTTTTTGATGTATGTGCATAAAGAAGCAAAGGAAACAAGTGTCAGTGGTGTAGGCACTATCTGATTGAGGAACAGAGAATATAAAGCTTGCTCTCTGATCTTAGTGAAAAAAGGAACACAAAGACTTGGGATAGGGACTAGTTAAAAACATAAAATGTAAGCAGAATAAATCTTTTAAACAATTTAAAAGTAGTGAGGGAGCTTAGTTGGTAGTTCTAAAATTCCAGCCACAAGCAGCATTAAGTATGTTTAATCTCAGCTCTGCCTGTCAGACTAACTTTACATTGTGCTGATTTCTGAAGCTATCAGTACTCAGTTAAACAGTTAAGTAAGCACAGGTAGGAATAAAACTAAATTCTGTGCATTTGCTACCATTTACTTGGTTGTTTCTGGGCATCTTTCCATACCCCTTAAAGGTGTAGATGTTGCCCCTGAATCATGTCAGCCTGGGAAAATGAACTGATTACTTCTTAAGCTGATCTGGCCAATGACACATGTGCTCCATGGGCTTGAATTGATCAGTGTATATGCAGCTCAACATTTGTGTTGCTGGCCAGAACCCATTGAGCAAAAGCCATGCCTCCGATGTCAGCTGCTTGGGCTGAGTCTACTGACCAGTGCCAATATATGGCAATATAGCATGGAAAAGAAACATCGAAACATTTGGGGGACTTGATGATCTTTAAGACACCTTCCAGGTAATAACTGCTCTCTACAAAACTGATAAGGTTTAAATGAGTGAATACATGTAGGGCTCTTCTAAGAGCTCCTGCCACATAATAAGCCCTTAATCAACATAAGCTATTATTATTATTACTCTTTTTTACTGTTTGTATAGTAAAACTAGGATACAATTGCCAATAAGAGAGTGATGTTGTATCTGCATGCAGAAAACAAAGGAAAGGTGAATGCAGCTGTTGATGATATCCAATTGAACATCTCAAGTGAGAAAGCCCATGCTCTCACCTTACTTAGTATTTGATTAGTCACAGCTTACCTGTTGATATGTACAATCCGTTATGATGCTAAGAAAAAAAGTGTTTAGTGAAAAAAATGGTTACATCATTTATAAATTGATATCAGTTAGCTCTCTTGATTAAAATACACATTTTCAATATAAACTCAAAATAGAAGATACAGCAAAGATCATTTTTATTCTAATTCTTTTCAATTCCAAGAACCTTTTGCATATTGTAAACCTGTTGGTCCAAGATATTGGAACGAATTCATAGAATTTTATTCAGCAATGTTTATAGTTTATACCTAAGCTCATCTAAGATGTTCTTTTCCTGCCATTATCTGTCATACCATCTCTGGCCCTTGCTCAACTTGCCTTCTCTGAATATTCTGAATTGTATTGATAAGATTCAAGGAAAATAGGAGGATAGTTAATGGTAAGGGTTTGTTTAAAAAAAAAAAAGTCAGTGCATTGTGAGCAAATGAAAGTGAATTTGATTTTTTCAGAAATGTAAAGCCATGCTGTCTGGCTCCTGCTTTGGTCAACCTTGGCAATATAGTGTTAGAATATTGACTGCTGTGTCAGCATATAGGAAAACCTTGTTGACAGCACTTATTTTTCAGTGTTTTAAACGTAAATAAGAACCTTAGCATCTCAAATTATCTGCTATATTCATTTTCCCCTTTCTTCTTGAATTTACTCTGTTGGCTTGTGCATTCCTGAACTATTTCTACTTTCCTGCTTTCTCTATCATCTCCTTCTAAATGCAGGCCTTTCCCAAGGTTCTTTCTTTAAGCTTCCTTTGCTTCCCCCTCCCAAACTCATAGATCTGGCTCAGTAGGTATTCTCTTTTTTACATGGATAATTTCCAGCTCACTTTGACATATGTCCCTTGACCTAGCATCAAATTGCCTCCAAGATATCTTTCCTTAGATAAAATATCAGCCAATTATACTCAACATGTAAAACATGAGTGTTTTTATCCAGTACCACCATTTTCTTTGGGTAATCCAGTTCTTGGCAATGGTACTCCTTTTCTTCCAGGTGCTAAAAAAGAATGCTGACTCCCTGCAACCAGTAATTTTGACTTAACCCTACATCTGATCAGATTCTTTGACCTATGGGATTTCTCCTTTATTCTCACTTTTACGTTTTCACTACCATCACTCTAATTCAGGCCACAATACTTATAGCCGCAGTGGCTACAGCGACGTTCAAGCTGCACCCCATTTCTAGTTTCTGTCCATCTTAACTGCTGCAAAATTAGACTGAGACTTTGGTCACACTCCTTTAAAAGCTGCTTTCTATGGCTTCTTTAATAGATTACTCATATATTTTTTCACTTATGGCCCTTATTTTCCATCTATACCTACCATATGCTCTAAAACGGGGGTTGGCAAACTACCTAGGGCCAAATTTGTGTTGCCACCTGTTTCTGTTAATAAAGGTTCATTGGAACATAGCCAGTTCCACTCATTTACATATTGTCTCTGGCTGCTTTCATGCTAAAATAGCAGAGTTGAGTAGTTGTGACAGAGACTGTGTGGTCCATGCAGCCACAGATATTTACTTTCTGGCCTTCTACAGATAAAGCTTTCTGACCCCTTCTCTAGACCAGTGCTTTTACAAGTTTAATAATTTAGTATGTCTTAGGTTAGGCCTATGATTCTGAATTTCTAACAAGCTCCCATGATGCAAATGCTCTTGGACTACAGATCATACTTTGAGAAGCAAAGCTCTAGAGCAAACTTACCTCATAAAATATTCACAGAGAGAAAGTATCTATGGTTTCATGACCAAATCAGATTGTAAGTTCACCTCGGAGCTTCATGGTATATGTACATATTAATATACTAAGTTTAAGAATCTCTGACATAAAAACAAACAGAAAAATAAAGCAAAATGAAACAAAACACAAAACATGAACAGTTGGTCACCTTATGAGTTCTGTCCCTTCTAAAACTGGCAAAATCTGTCCTTCCTTTGGTTCATTTCTAATGTTCCCTCTTTAACAAGGGTAATAACAGTTCAACCTTCCTCATATTTTTAGGTATTCTTCCTCTTTTACACTGCAACTGGCCATATTAAATGGTCAATAAATTTATATATAGTTAGAATTAAATTGAGTCTCTAAAAAATAGACTCAAAACAGATATGATACTTAATAGTTGGTAGTAAGGTATATGTACCCAAAAAGATTTTAAAGTAATTTACTTGAGGGAACAGTCTTAGGTATGCCTTGATAAATTTAACTTAAAAATATTTTGTGTAGTTCCGACATTTATCTGATATGCTTCTCTCTTGGTCGTTGTATTCTGAGTCTACATGACAACTTCAAAATATTGTGAAGAGAGAGATTTGGAGACAGAGGTGATTTATTTTTAGGGTGTGTATTTTCTTATTTCTTTATTTTATTATTAATTAATCCAAACCATTATTTCTCACTTGAAGTCAGAGATCTGGCTCCTCCTAGTCTTCAGGTTACTCCCCTCCCCTCTGAGGCTGTGCTCCAGCTCTCCTGAGCTAACTGCTTGCTCTTTCTCACTCCCAGGTCTCTGCACATGCTGCTCTCTCTGCCTGGAATACTCTTCTGTCTGCTTCAGTTGTCTTGTCTGCTTACCTCTTCAACCTTTTGCTTCCAGCCTAGGTGTTTTTACACAAGAAAAGCCTTTTCTGATCCTCATATCTGGGTTTAGAACTCTGCCTCTGTGCCTTCCAAACAGTCTGTGATCACCTATGTCATGGGTCCTGTCGTATGGTATTGAGGATTCTTCACTGTGTCTCCATTTCCTTCACAAGACTAGAACTAAGCTATGGACAGTTGTCTGGTTCACCATTGTATTTTAAGTGAAACACAGGTTTAACAAGCGTTTGTTAAACGGATTCCGATTGTTTGCATTTGAAGTGAGTTGGGCTGGGAGGCTTTATTCTTGCCAAGGTTTTCTTCTCTGGATTCAGGTATGTTGTAGAAACCTGAAGCCTGCTAATATTTTCCTGTGTCCTGTGCTGGAATCTAGATTTAGGGATCCTTAATTTAACAGGTAAAGTTCTGAATTAGTAGTGATCTGTGAGGCATGTCTCTCAGGGCCTCTCACTAGAATCTAGAGTTCCAGAGAGGATGCTGTAATTTCCGGGGTCTTTGTGACTGTAGGAGAACATTGGAATTCATACTGTAGGCTGAATGGCCCTTGTTTTCTAGACTACTGTTCATCTTGGGCATTTAAAAAAATGCAAGTAATGGTTATGAACCCACCTTTGGATAAGCACTTGAGGTCATGGAGAGTATCTGTAATGCAGAGAGAATAGTGGCAACCGAATATCTATAATGAGCTTCAGTATTCTGATGTCTTTATCAGTGGCATTCCATAATCATTTAAGGATGGTGCCGTGTAAAAAGTATGTATCTCCATCTATTGACACTGTGTACAGTGGAAGCCTATAACCGTGCATCTGTATCTGCCACAGGTATGCTGATATTTATATCCTATCAATTCCACCCATTTTTATTTATTTATTTATTATTATTATTTTTTTGCGGTACACGGGCCTCTCACTGTTTTGGCCTCTCCCGTTGCGGAGCACAGGCTCCGGACGCACAGGCTATGGCTCACGGGCCCAGCCGCTCCGCGGCACGTGGGATCTTCCCGGACCGGGGCACGAACCCGTGTCCCCTGCATCGGCAGGCGGACTCTCAACCACTGCGCCACCAGGGAAGCCCCCGCCCATTTTTATTGGATTACTAATCACATTGCTAAATATTATTCTCATATATCTCCCACAAGCCGCCTTACCCTTTTAGTGTGTTCTCCTAATTCTATAGAAGAGACTAGGCACTCAGCCATTTTCCTTTTATTGCACAGATTTGGATCTCACATATCATTGTGATGGATATAACCGTTTGTCTTTTCAATAAATTCCCCACAAATATTTTATGGTCTGAATTCAATATTGTTAAGAGCTTTCAGTTTCTGAAGTCCTGCCCTGCTGTTTCTTTCTTTCTTTTTTTTTTTTTTTTTTTTTTTGCGGTTCGCGGGCCTCTCACTGTTGTGGCTTCTCCTGTTGCAGAGCACAGGCTCTGGACGCGCAGGCTCAGCGGCTATGGCTCACGGGCCTAGCCGCTCCGTGGCATGTGGGATCTTCCCGGACTGGGGCACGAACCTGTGTCCCCTGCATCGGCAAGCAGACTCTCAACCACTGCACCACCAGGGAAGCCCCCTGCTCTTTCTTAAACACAGTAATCAATAGGCCTTGTGTCACTGAGTCATCTTCTTTCTTAATTTATAGAACTGAGTTGATAACTGTTGCCAAAGTCTTCTGTTAAGACCTAAATTCTGTGATAAATCCATTTGTACCAATAATAGTCACATTCTTTGAGTGCTGTCTTTCTTTAGTCACTCTATGCTTGTATTGTCACTTATTTATACCACACCTTTCAAAAACTGTTTGATCTAAAGTTTTAATTTATGGTTCTACTTGTCACAGTTTGCCATATTTTGATAATCATTTGTTTAATCCCTTGCTAGGATTAGACTCCCATGAAGGTAGAGAGGTGTTTCTTCATTGTATTCCCAGTTAACAACAGGAAATTATAGGTACTCAGTGTTTCAGGGAAAAAAAAATCGGTGAATGGATGAAGCCTGATTTAATGTTTGCAGGTATGAGGTGAGCAATGAGGTAGCATTCTATGGGAATGAGGTAGTTCAGGTTATTTTGATAAACTGGTACATTTAAAAAAAATTGGTCTGCTCTTGGTGGAATTTCAGAAGTGATACTTAAAGGATCCTTGACACTGTTTGGTTACTTCAGCATTGTTTGTATCTCTTATCAAGACAATGCTAAATCTTCATCCCCCAGTCCAATCATTTTTTTCTGACTTTAATGTTAATTTTTTTCTCTTTAACACATTGATTTCAGAAAGTCCCTTTTCCTTCACATTCCATATCTGTTGCTTTTTTTATAAAAGGAAGTTGATAGGTTGACTTCATTTTTCTCTTTCTCACAAATTAATTGCCATATGATTTATATAAGAAATCTTATTACTACTACTAGTAGTACATAGGTGATGAATTATTTTTAGTTAACTGGTATTAGCACTCTGCTAAATATTTTACACACATACTAACTTAATTCACCCTATACCTAGTTTACAGAGAAGAAAAATAAGGTTACATTGCTCAGAACTCAAGGCAAAACTGGAACTCAAGTCCACTGAAACAAAATGGTATCAAATACTATGCTCAAATAGATAAGAATGACATCATGATGACATATGGAAGAACGATGCTAAAATAAATTCCTGTTGTATGGTTAAGACTGAATACTGCTCTGGTTCCACAACCAGGAATTTGATCCTATTGTCTACTACTTCCTTCATCTATCAATTGTACCTCCATGCTAGTATAAACAAAACTTGGAACTAAATTCATTTTTAAAACCATTTTATTTGTATTTTGGCTGAGCCAGCATTTCTGTATCATAATTTGGGAAGAGTCTGTAAGTTTAAAAAAAGGGTCTCAGGTATAGATTGCCCCTGCTATAAGGCACTGTTCTTCAAAGTTATTCCCCATTCTTCCTTCTTTGTAAAGGGCAAATTCCTAGACCTCATCGCAGTCAAGCTGAATCAAAATTTCTAGTCCACCGGATGGTGACTGTCTGCAGGTCTACCCATTTAGATGGCGCCTCTTAGCATTAACTGAAAGAATATTTTTAACTTGGGCATTTTTAAAGATGACAAGAAAATTTATTTTAAAAAAGGGAACTCAAACCATGGAACAAGTAAATTATTTATATAGTTGGTTAAGCCTAAGTATGTGGCAGCAACTGTAAATAATGTGGATTTAATGTTATGGTAACAATTTAGAGAAAACTGGCTTTGGTAGTTCCTGTAATCTTTTATGTTTTTGGATTTGTCTGATTCCTTGATGTGCTTCTTTATTTCACAGTGATCCACACAGATTTCTATTGCATTGGTATTTAATTCATTAATTCACCCAACAAATATTTGATCCAGGCATTCAGTGGGCTAGGTCATGGTCACTTTTTTGTATCAGAAATAAAGTACTAATTATACAGAGTCATCCTGTCTGTTTGCAGTTGTCAAATATTCCATTTTTGAAGCCCAGAACTTTTTGATCTGACATACACTGTTTCATCTCGAGTTTGTTTTTCTCTGGCTGTTTCTCTACCAGTTTGCTATTGTATAAACCTGTGTCTTTGCAGGAGCTGCTAAATTCACGGCTCTTTTCAAATGCAGAAGTGCCTAGTATATGCATTTTGAAAATGTTTTCAAAGGATTCCTGCAAGATACCTCTTTAAAACGTGTCTATACAGTTGTACTATAGGGAGTTTTATAGCAATACCTGATTCTTAGGTACAAGAAATGTTATATTCCCAGTTGTATGTTTTCTTGAAAATAACTTTTCATTTCATAGAATACCTTGCTCTTGTGTTTTTTTTTTCCCTACTATCAAAATTATGGTGAGTTCTTTTGAAACTTTTCTGTTAATGTTTTAATCCCTATGTGCCTAGCACATAGTAGGCACTCAGAAATATTAGTTGTGTGATAGAATGAATAAATTAGTAAATAAAACAATCCCAAATCTATGACAGTAGCTATCTTTTGTAAGAAAATTCTGCTTTTCCAAAGCTTTGTTGATTATTACCTATGTTCCCAGAGAAAGGGACTACATAAAATATTTTATGCTTCCATCTAGAGTTTTCAAAATCGAGCATGTTTTGTAATGCAAAATAAGGGAAAATACAATGAAAATAAGAATATGGAACTCTTGCAAATGCAGACCCTTGGAGTGTTGTTAAATCTCCTTCTCACTAGCTGTTTAGATTCTAGAATAAAAAAAATATTCTTTGACTTTCTCTTGAAAATTGAATGGCCACCTCTGTAACCTTTGGGTTTTAACATAGTTAGAATTGATTGTTCCTGATCTTTATTGATGCCTCCTTTAGTTTTGTTTGTTTTCATTTTCCAGAGTCCCAGTGTCCTGCCACAACTATTTCTGTATACCATCTCTGCTCCTGCCCTGTTCATTGCTATTATTTTCTTTAGTCAGATCATACGTTTCCTGTGCTCTTGAATCTTCCTTTGTCCTTGAACCTGGGCTGGAGAGAACACGGTAAATGCTAATGCATTCAAAGTTGTCGTCTTGGCTTTCCTTGAATCTTTCCCCTTGCTTTCTCCCTGCTGGCACTGTCTCTGTGAGAGTAGCTTACATTCCTGGAGGTCAAAGTTCTTTGACTTTGGCTGCTCCTTTCTCAGAGGTAGGAAAACAGTGATCATTTCTATAGATTTTCCCTTTCTGTCCACAACTAAAATCACTACTCAAGCTCTCCCTGCATACAAGGTTGTCTTACCTCTGACATTTATATTTTGGCATCTGAAAGTCTGTAGACATTATCTTTCTTCATCATTTCACAGTTGAACAAACAGAGTTAAAGTCTGGTTAAATTTGGTGCATTGAAAGCATGCACTACCGTCTGAAACCCAACTAAGATAACAGAAAGGAATAAGAGGGGTGAAAATCTACAGGAGTGAAAACAACAGTCGCTGATATATGACATCAACATTCAGGTGGAAAGCAGATGGATGAGAAATGAATGATTTGGCAGAGCAGACATGGAACCCTAGGTATCTATAGAGAAGGATACCATAGAGGAGAAGGTCACTTTGTCCCCACTGGATCTTGGAAAGTCCCACAGATTCTAAGGGATTAGAGGCACCGGGTTCTGTGAAAGGTGAAATTTGGGGGAGACAAAATCAAGCACATCGGGTTTTCTTTGTAAAAGAAGCATTTGGAAACATCAGATGACCTCTCATTTCTAACAGTCAGGCAGGTACTTCTTTCCCAGCTGTGAAGGACCAATTATGTCTTATTTTCCAGAGAAACTGACTTGGAAGGGATTTTTGAATCAGGGATCCTAGGCAAAGTAGAGGTGGGATGAACTTCCTTCCTGAAAACAGGGGGCTTAAGTAAATATCTGTATGTCTAACGATGAGAATGTCCATCTCTTTCCTTGGAGACTCCTATAGTAGAAGCATTGTGATTGCCAGAATCAAACATTTGAGAATCTCTTTATAATAATTTGGCTTGAAACTCTACTAACTTATAGAGCAGCCCATGAATTCATGAGCCCAGCCCATATGCAGAGTTTTAGATTAGTTTTTAAATTTCTCACTCTATCGTGAACAGTTGAGGACCACTAGAAATTTGGGTAAAAATGTCAACGTGAGAGAAGGAGACACAAACAAATAAAAATCAGTGAAAACAGAGTCCTTGCAGAGAATGGAAGAATGCATCATGAAACTGTAATATTCTCAGTGAGATAAGAGAAAGTGATGTAATCATCAAACAGAAACAGTATTATATAAATCAAAGAAACAATCAGGGAATGAGGAAGAGTTCTTTAAAATTAAAAATATAATAGTTAAAAATTGAAGCATTAAAAGAAAACGATGTAATTTTGACAGTAGAAAACAAAAGAGATAAAGTTCAATATTCAGTTAATAGGAGGTTCATAAAAAAGAAAGAGGAGCAAGGAATCAGATGATGATAAATATCAAAGAAATAAGAGAGGACTTTTTTAGGAAGGGAAGGATATGAGTTCCTAGAATGAAAGGGCCCATGAAGCACTCAGCAAAGTGGTTGAGAAAATACTCCAAGGCAATACCACATGTCCAAATGTCAGAAATAAAGAGAAGGATCTAGATCTCTTAGAAAAATGGCTTGTGCGTGATGGCTTATAATTAGACTGTCATAGGACTTCTCAATAGCAAGACTGGAAGCTGGAAGATGATTCTTTAAAACTTTGGAATAAAGCATTTTCCATGCATAGTTCTGTATGCAGCCAAGCTTTCAGTCAATCTGAGGATAGAAGAAAGACATTTCCAGACATACATGATTATCAAAATTTACTTTCCATGTATCTTTTATTAGAAAACTTCTGAAGATAAGATCTCCCACAGGTGGCGAGCGAGCAATAACAACAGATCAGATTGAGAAAAAAGGAATTTTTGATGCATATATGAATGAGGAAATCCCAGGAAGAGAGGTATGCAGCCCACACAGAGAGGAATCAGTCCAGTATAGCAGACAGAGTGTATTGGGAAGGAGAACTCCTGGGAAACAAAAGAATTGAAAGAATTTATGTTGGTGGAATATAGTATTATGGAGAGCTTTTACAGTTCTGTTAAAGGAATTGGGAATGATTATTGATAGATACATGGAAAAATGAAGGACTTAAATAAACCAGCCACCTTTAATGTCACCCTCTCTTGCTCTCTCCATTCATTCCTACAGTGAAAATTGGTATCAGCCTATATGACTCAGTTCAGTGTCCAGCAGGGGATCTCAATTCATGCATCTGGTTATAATCGCTTTTTTTCCTTCTGAAGACTTCGTCTCTGTTTGGGATTTAGCCCAGATTTTTGCATCTACCAAATTGTTACAGTGTTTTTATTGCATAAAGCATTCATTCATTTTATTAAGTAGTCATTTGTTTAGACTATCACAAAGCAGTAGTTTGTAACATCATTTCCTCTACCCCACATCCCTCACATTTGAAGGATACGTGCTTACTGAAAACAGGGAGTTGGTCTTTAGAGTATCTGTTTTTAAAAATGCAGGATACCTCATGTTTAAAAAATATTAGGTGCTTATAGTTCTGAGTTACTTGTCAGTTTTGCTAAAGCAAATTAATTAGTCAGCAAGACTCTGAGAATTCATCCTCTTACCTTCTGGCAGGATTGTACTTAGACATTCTAGACAAATTAAAATCTGCTTTTGCAAGAAAATTTATTCTTTCCTACCTGACCCATCCTAACACTTAACAATTCTCTACTGCTAAGAATTTCTTCTTTTATGTCTCAGTTAAATCCCTTGAATTGCTATTTAAGTCCTTTTTTTTTTGGTGATTTGCTACACCAGCTGGCCAGTGGGCTTGGGCTCTCTCTCTCTCTCTCTCTCTCTCTCTCTTTCTGGTCTAGGTTGGTTCAAATTGAGGGTGAAAACAAACTTTTGTCTTAAAATAGCATGGTATCTTGAAAACAAAGTAAGGGACTATAGTTTGAAAGCTAACTTCAGGTAACTTACAAATTTAGTCAGTTATTGTCTTCTGATGTGGAAATTCTGCAGCATAATGGCCCATTGAATCTTGTAAACATGAAGAGAATTTGATTATTTACTGACCTTGAAAGTCTTACTAATTTAGCCTTCTACCTTTTGGAATAGACTGCTTTCCTAGAAATTTCTATTTTGGCTCATTGCCATGGCTGTGGGACTATATTATTAACCATCCAAACTATAAGTTTAATGCTACATTAATTTTTTTTTTTTGCGGTACGCGGGCCTCTCACTGTTGTGGCCTCTTGCGTTGCGGAGCACAGGCTACAGATGCACAGGCTCAGTGGCCATGGCTCACGGGCCCAGCCACTCTGCGGCATGTGGGGTCTTCCCGGACTGGGGCACGAACCCATGTCCCCTGCATCAGCAGGCGGACTCTCAACCACTGCGCCACCAGGGAAGCCCCTACATGATTTTTTAAATAACTGATGTTTACTGTTGATTTCTTTCCTATCTTATATAATGATAAAAAATAACATATTTAGGGACCCTTATAAAATCTTACTTATTAGAAACAAATGGTTAGATCTTAAACCTAGGTTCTTGTAGAAAATATATCATAAAATACTTCTATTACACAAATATTAAATACCTCTGTGTAATACAAGAAATTTATGAAATGTAGATAATATATATTTACCCTATATATTAAATAATAATACACTTTTGTTAATATGTTAGTATCCAGGCATAAGTTCGCTGCTCCTAGGTAGTAGAAGGCTGCTGAGAAGAAATCTTCCAAGAGAGATATATACGCCAAGTGTCTCATAATCAAGCCAATGCATAAGATTTAAATATGCTGTGTGTTGTATTATTAATGTTGTCTGCTTTTCTGTAGACCATTTTTGTGACTACCCTTAAAGTCCTTCACAGTGTGTGGGTGGTCAAAGAATTTCTGAGCTACTCCCTATTGCTTTCAGATTATTGAGCCAATTTGGCTCTAGTTAATAACTCTATTAACTGGATAATGGTTACTGTCCTTTTATCAGCTCAGTAACACTACATCCCCATTATAAACAACTGGTCAGTGACAGAAATCTCTTTATATAGTAATACACAAAATACCTTGTCTCTTAAGGGCAGTCTCACACAAACAGTAACGAGTACTGCATTTTTCACTGGGAAAAGCTCCCTCAGGCTCTGTGGGGCTGCAACTAGGTAGCATCTTCTAAATCTCTTCTCTGGAGTTGAGCAGATGGCAGCTTTCAGATTGGAAACTTGATTCACTGCTGCATTTAGTGTGGTTAAAACAAATGATGAGCCTGGAGCTGGGTCTTATATAGCCCCACAGAACAGTTGGCAAAATGGATAATGAAGGTAACCAGTTTATTTGTCTACACAACACCAAAGAAATGGCTTGATGAATTTTCCCCTACTAGACTGACTGATTTTTTTTTTCCTCATCAAATGAATTGAATTGACCAACTGTATTGGCGTCCTGTAGACACAGTCTGAAAAGTCTCCTGCTCTAACAGGCTTCAAACTAGTGGGGGTCTGTAGTGACACAGCAGGTGCTGAGATCTAAGCCCTTAAATGCAATGTATACACAGAGCTCTGCAGACAGCCCCGTGGAGCTACCACATAAGATGGTTTTTCATGTGTAAATGAGAAGGTCTTTCATTTTTCAAGCTATTGCATTATATCTCCTTCTGTTGAAAGACAAACACAGGAAATCAACCAACACTGAGTTAATTACAGAAGGGTGGCCGGTCCCAGAGTCAGGATTGCAGGCTTCATGGTACTCAGAGTTCAAGCCACATTGGGGATTCATGGCTTTCGTGAGATTGCTCCCTGGGAAATGAGTTCTGGGTGTATATTGATTTTGAATGAAATGCTTACCGGGATGGGGGTCGAGAAGGGAAAAAGTTTTAGGACAAAGAGTTATGAAGAGCTAAATGGCTGATTTACAAAGTGAGAAATTACCTGGCAGGGTGATTTAGTAGAGACTCCCCCCACCCAAAAGTTGCTGCTAGAAAGCAAATTTGAAGTCTCCTAGGATTAATAGAAATAAATGTGGATAAAAAATATATTCGGTGATACCACATGATCTTCTTAGTCATGGAATGAAAAACTTTATTTCAAATTACTGTAAAAGATGTTTAATTTTTAAAAATTTTCAATATTTAGTTTTTGAAAGAGTCATAGTTTGAGGTTTTTATATATTTATGACTTCATATTTTATTTAATAATTTTGGTCCTATAAATATAATGGAACCTTAAAATATTTTAAAAATGAGTTTCTCATGCTACGTGCTTATGTATGTACTTCTATTACATGTGCACAGACACACATATCTTTGTGTTTCATAGATGTAGGTATTTATGCACAAACACATCATTTGTTTATATACTATTCTCTCTGAAACACTTAAATTTTATTTATAATGCCTTTAGTGATAAGCAAGTAATGAATGCTAAAATTTCTCATGGTGTGGAGTGTCCTCTCTGACAGACATTGAAACTTGAAGTTTTGATATTGCCGTCATCTCTGTTTAATTAGTGAGAAAGCTGATTCAGAGAGGTTAGGTAATTTTCCGAAGTTACAAAGCTTGTAAATGACACAGCCAAGAATTTTAACCTAGGTCATAAGTCTTTGAATACTGCCATTCATCTCCTCTTGTGGAATATATATTTTAAGGTAAATGCTTGAAGTATATTTCAGTATGTTCTACAAAATGAATATTATGTATACATATGCTCAGAATGTCTATGCTGAACATTTCTTTAATGAATTAATATTGTACAGCAGATTTCTAATATAGGCCATGCTAACATCTGGTTTTCTTGGCCAAAGTAGAGATCAGACATATCCTTGTTTTCTTTAGTAGTATTCATCTCTTGGAGTTGGTCTCTTTTATATGGTTTACATTCATGTTTTATTTTAAGTTTAGCCTCAAAAGATTGATATTAGAAACATAATTTTAAGGCCACATTTTGGTTTCTTTGCTATTGTTAGTAACTAGTGGAGAAAAGGATTTGGGTCTTTTCCGTATAGCATCTCCATATGACATTGCTCTCCTGAGTGGCAGGTGGCATTTTTTGTTTGTTTCTTTAAAGAAAGGAACTGAGGTAAAATCTGCAGTGGAAATACTTAATATTTATAAAACCAAAGAGGACATCAAAGACACGTCTGGGTCTTAGAGACTCCTTTGAAAAAGTCTATTATTAAGCTCCATGTAGCCTAATACTTACGTGATTTGGAAATATATTGTTTATAAAAGTACTAACAGAGCTCTCCCAAATGCTCTAGAAGAAGTATCTTGGGAGAGGTCAGATGGGCTTAGATCCCACTGTTCTGTGTTTGTTGCAGTGAGGCTGTATTGTAACCATTGACTTTCTGAGCACAAAAGGGAAAAATGAAAGGATACCAGTCATGCCATAGAGGACGACTTTGGCACAATCCTCTCAGCTGTTCAACGAGTATCTTCTATTGGGTCTGCTCTGTTATTGACAGCCAGGGGATTGATGTGTGCGGGACGAGCTGTAATGCTAATGGTGCTGTATGTGTTCAGTCCTGCCGCAATGACAAAGGACAGATTCAAGTGTTGAGTGTGAGACTTCTGTGAAAAGCAAGTTGGGATTGATTTTGCTAAAATTACTGTTCCTTTTGCCAATCCAGGGCCTTTCATAAGACAAATTGGCCTTTTTTTCCCCTGGATGTTTGTTGGGCAAGGAAAGATGCAGAAAAAAAGTAGGTGCTATTCTTGGTGGTGACTTACTACCAAAATTAATTTAGAAAAAGGCATTTTTCAAATTACAAAAAATACTGTAATAGTTGTCCTAGTTGTTGTCTCTGCATGATCTCATTTATTCAGGTAAAAAGATTTAATAAACTCTCCAGAAGTTTCTAAATATCTGGGTATTTCAGTTCTTATAAGAAAGCAAACAAGATGATTAGAGCTTTTCAATCTTTTCTTTGAAATTTTAAATTAATTCCATTTACAAGTGATTTGAGTGATAATACTGGTAGGGAGCCCTGCACCATAGTTTAGCATTTTTGATTATTTAAAAACTTTTCCTAAGTGTTTTCATTACTTTTGGCTTTATTCTACCTTATACTAAAATGGTTCTTTGGCAGAACTAGCAGCATAAGAATTGTTTCCTTATGGAGACAAAGATTGAAGTAATTTTCTCCTGCTTCCTGAAATTATTAATCCATGTTTATATGTCTATTGAATGCCTGCTCTGTACCAGGTATACTTCTAGGGGCTGGAAGGGGGACAGGGAACAAAACAGATAAAGTCATGCTCTTATGAAGACTATCTTTTAGTGTGAGTAGGTAGAAAATAACTACAACCAAATTATTACATAATATGTCTGGTAGTATTAAGTGCCATGAAGGACTACACAGCAGGGTAGTGGGAATAGGGTGTGGTGGAGGTTGGGGCTGCTGTTTTTTCCGTGCTGATGAGAACTCAGGTGGCATTAGGGGTAAAGGGCTTGAGGCGAAATGTTTACCATTTGCCTTTGTGGAGGATTAGACCTTGAGGAATATGGAAATAGGTAACGTCTGTTCCTTTTTAAAGAATAGAATGACATTTCACAAAGTGACATGATGTGACCTCTTTCTCTCATCTATCCAGTACGGGATGACTTTGAGAGATGGAGCCTTGAACTTGAAATCCTGTCGCCAGTTCGTTGTCACATCGGACAAAGGAAGTATTTGGGAAGACTGAGCTTCAGAATAATTCACATGATTGAAGAAAGGCAGGAAGGATTTTGCTACCACCCCACTGAGCTCAGGAACAGTGTTGCCTTTGAGATGCTTGAGAGGTTTTAACATCTCCTCCTTTGCCCATTCCCTATGCTTTCTACTCCCTTCTTCCCTAGGTGGATGCCGCCATCATTCTTTTTTTTTTTTTTTTTTCTGGTACGCGGGCCTCTCACTGCCGTGGCCTCTCCCATTGCGGAGCACAGGCTCCGGACGCGCAGGCTCAGCGGCCATGGCTCACGGGTCTAGCCACTCCGCGGCATGTGGGATCTTCCCGGACCGGGGCACAAACCCGTGTCCCCTGCACTGACAGGCGGACTCTCAACCACTGCGCCACCAGGGAGGCCCTGCCATCAGTCTTTATAGGATTCAGTATGGCATGCCCTTCCTCAGAGGCGTCTCCCCTGACCAATCCTGTCATTCCCTGATGACTCTCTGGCTTTGCCCACCTACTTTCTTCAAACTTGAGAGGGAGAGGGAAGGAAAAAGAAATCCTTTAGATGCAGGCATTTCAAGAAAGGCATTAACAAATAAACTTCACACCACTGATACACCTTTAACATGCGGTCACATTATTCCATTTTTAAATTATAGGCTTGCTGATCAAGATTATCAGAAAACTGCCAGCAATCAGAGTTGGGCAGTTAATGCATACATTTATCACTGCAGTTTTCTTATTGTTTACTCAGCCTGTAGAAAAAATAAATTATTACCTTTCATACATTTAAAATTTGATGACAACAATATCTAATGTTTATTGAGCACACACAGTTGCCAATCATTATGCTAAGAGGTTCACATGCATTACCTCATTTTACGCTAATGGCAATTCTATGAAGGAGATATTGTTATCATTCCTATTTTAGAGGTGAGAGAACTAAGGCTTGGAAATATTAAGTAAGTTGCCTACAGTTACAGGTCTAGTAAGTGTCAGATATGGAATGAAGACTGAGGCAGTCTAAATCCAAAGTCTACATATAGTCACAGCATTCAGATACTGTTTCCAGAGATTAGGGAAGAGAAAATGCAATCCCAATTCCAAAGCCTGTAGTTAACCACTGCTAGTTCCAGAGCTTACTGACTTTAAGTTTTAGAAAGCTTAAGTATCTTTTTACAAAGCATTTAAAAATGACATTAATGAAAAGCTTACTTGGTATTAAACCAGTATGATGTGGAACCTTCTGAGTGTCCCTTCTATAGGCAACATTCAGAAGTAGATCAGTTGTGGAGCTCCTGCCATGAGTTTGAGGTTTGCCCAGAGAAAAGGGGCTGCAGTCAGGATTAAGACTTGATGAAATCTAGGAGCAAATGCATGTTTCTCTTGGAAAGAGCATCCCAGAGATCAGCATTGTATAAAGTGCCAGAATTTGGGTTTTCTTTTTCAGTTAGCAGCCAGACACAGAGAGCTGTGAGTGAGCACAAATCTAGCCTCATTGCTCTTTCCTCAGCTCCCTCAGGCTCACCCACAGTATCATGATTCATTGCTAGTTCAGCATTCACTGAGGAGCTTCCACTTGTCAGGAATTGCTGTAGGTGTTAGGAAACCAATAGTGAACAAAGCATGAAATCCAGGCCTTCAGTAGAGCTCACATTTTAGTAGGAGTAGACAGATAATAACCTAAAAAATAAAATTGATAATTATATGGTTGAAAATATATCAGGAAGGGAAGAGAAGTGTAATTTTAGATAGGATGTCAAAGAGGGCCTCATTGAGAAGGTAACTTCTGATTAAAGATGATATTCCTGTTAGGAAGGACTATACCTGAGGAAATCGATAGAACAGAAGTTTCTCTCTCATTCTGACTCACAGTGTCTCACTCCCTCTGTCTTCTGATTGGCCCACTGACTATTTCAGCAAGGTCAGGCATGTCATGGCATTGATTGTTTTGAATTCAGTGCCAAGTTGTAGAGTTAGCAGACTAGTATTCTCGCCCCTTTTTTTTTCAAGAGTTTTTGTCTCGTTTCCCTGCAATTAAAACATAGGATCATTTTCTTTATCCATGTATATAAGAAATACATAATCTCCTGCACAAATCATTACAAGTTATGTAGGAATTTGTTCTTTGGTCAGGAATGTGCAAGAGCATGTTTCACCAGTTGCTTTTATTTGATGAGCAGGCAGGCATGGAGCCAGAGCCTTCAGAATAGTTTGGAATGCGGAGTCTATGGGCATGTGCTATAAGACATGTACTGACATAAAACCCTCAATGTAGGTAATATTATTCTTATTTTACTAATGAAGTGATTGAGGCTGAGTTGACCAGCCTTCCTCCAAAAGCAGCATTCTGAAGGATTGTCTGATTTATTCAGTTTCAGACATCAAGCACCTAATTTTATTTTTCTGGGCTTTCATTTTGTGTGTGTGTGTGTGTGTGTGTGTGTATCTGTATGTCCATATGGCATAGTTACATCACAGGTGACACAGGCTTTTAGGGGCTACAATGATAGCGCCTTTCTTAATATACTACAATATATCTCAACTTTTATTTTTAAAGTTCTCATTGAAATGCTTGAATTTGCTGTTCAAATATTATCTTCTGGTATCGATGGAATGCTGAATAACTTATCACAGAAAATAACAAGCTTTATGCAGCATAAAATAAAATTTTATTTCATGCTATCTATTAATCTTTATTCTGTAGTAAATTTATTACATGTTCAAATGATCCTATTTTAAAATCTCATGTTTGCTAACTGAGGTCACCAGAAAGATAGACCATAATCATAATTGGACAGCTAATGAATGCACTTATCATTGCATTTTTCTAATCTCTGACTCAGGGTTTACAAAATAATTATTGCTGTCCATACATTTAAAATATGTTAGTAAAAATCTAATAATTACTGGGCACAAGCTATGATAAAATTTTATGATAAGAGCTTTGAGTACATCACCTCACTTCATCCTCATGACATTCCAGTGAGGAAGGTACTATTACTCTGCCTATTTAAAGATGATAAAGACATGCCTTGATCAGGTAAGAAAACTTGCTTAAAGTTACGTACATGAGGGTGGGTTTAAGATTTAGGCAGGCCAACTCCAGGACTTAAATTACATTTAACTCTTGCACCATCTATATACTTCCAGAGATTAGTAGAAAAAAAACATGAAATTCAGAATTGTAAGTTCATCATTTTAATGGCTGTGTGGTTTTATATTTTGTTAAAATATAAAAAATACTGTTTGACTCATAACACAGGGATATTCTGTGGAGAAAATTGTACAATATATGTGAAAATGCTTTGAAAATTTTGATACTACCCAAATAAATATAACTTATTCTTTCCTTAAACACAATCTTTTAATTGCTAGTTGCTAATAAGGCAAAACTTGGAGACAGTACAAAGATCAGTGGTCATCAGAGGTTAGGGTAGGTGTGGACCAGGAGACACATACGATAAATAGGCAAGTAGAGAGGATTTATAGGGCAGCAGAACTCCTCTTTATGATGCTATAAAGATAGATACCTGTCATCATACATTCTGTGGAATGTAGAACGCCAAGAGTGAACCCTAATGTACACTGAGGACTGTGGATAATGTTGTCAAGGTAGGTTCATCAGTTGTTAACAAATATACCGCTCTGGTCGGGGGTGTTGATAATGGGGAGGTTGTGCATGTGTTGGGGGAGGGGGCAGATGGGAAATCTCTGTACCTTCCACTCAGTTTGCTGTGTCCTAAGACTCTAAACTATAGTCTATTAAAACAAAGTCTAACCAAACGTTTTGTTTTGACAGTGTGATTTAATCTAAAACGTAAATGAAAAATTACTTAAAATTTCTTTAAAAAAATACATAGCTCCTAAAAACAGCATTGCAAATTTCACAGCTTTTATGCAAGGGAGATGTTTATGTTATAAATCCATTTAACAGAGAGGTTTGTAAGGAGAACTAATACATTTGGTCTTAAAAATAGTACACAGTGGCATAGATACTTATCATTTGGGGCAAATTATTTTCTTCTAATGGCTTATCTATAGGAATATAACTATGGTAAAATATATGGCAAAGGGTTTTTGGTCAAAGTTTGGCAATACAGCAATGACAGACATACCTCTTTCCATATTTCAACGAAAATACCGATGAAACTATATTAGAAGGTAAAAATTCCAAATAGATTGCCCTGAAAACCAACAGAGTCAACTGAAAAGCTATGTGAATTTATGTAAATTTCCAGGAAAATTGCAAATTTAAAAATAAACACACACATCAGTGATACATGTAATACATAAATCAGATAAAAATATCTTTAGAAAAATATTATAATCAATTAGCAAAATATATGAAAGAGCACCTAGAAGTAAACTGAATATGCCAGGTCTTTTACAAGATATGAATCTTGACAGTCTGGATCAATGGAGAGACAGACCAAGCGCCTGATGTAAAATATTATAAATACAATGATCAATAAAGCAGTATGAGAAGACTTTAGTGAAAGCACAATAGTATTTTGATACCTTTTGTGGGTCCCCACTCTTTTGTTTAAATATTTTATAAACAGCCTTATTGAGGTGTAAATTAACATATAGTAAGCTAAACACATTAAAAGTGTACACTTTTATGTTTCCCAGGATGTATACACAAATAAAACCATTGCCACAGTAAAGGTTATAAACACGTTCGTCACACACAAAAGTTTCCCAGGCTGTTTTTTTTTTTTTTTAACATCTTTATTGGAGTATAATTGCTTCACAATGGTGTGTTAGTTTCTGCTTTATAACAAAATGAGTCAGCTATACATACATATATGCCCATATCTCCTCCCTCTTGCGTCTCCCTCCCACCCTCCCTATCCCACTCCTCTAGGTGGACACAAAGCACCAAGCTGATCTCCCTGTGCTATGTGACTGCTTCCCACTAGCTATCTAGTTTACATTTGGTAGTATATATACATCCATGCCACTCTCTCACTTCGTCCCAGCTTACCCTTCCCCCTCCCCGTGTCCTCAAGTCCATTCTCTACGTCTGCATCTTTATTCCTGTCCTGCCCGTAGGTTCTTTAGAACATTTTTTTTTTTTAGATTCCATATATATGTGTTACCATAAAGTATTTGTTTTACTCTTTCTGACTTACTTCACTCTGTATGACAGACTCTAGGTCCATCCACCTCACTACAAATAACTCAATTTCGTTTCTTTTTATGGCTGAGTAATATTTAATTGGATATATGTGCCACATCTTCTTTATCCATTCATCTGTTGATGGACACTTAGGTTGCCTCCATGTCCTGGCTATTGTAAATAGGGCTGCAAAGAACATTGTGGTACATGCCTCTTTTTGAATTATGGTTTTCACAGGGTATATGCCCAGTAGTGGGATTGCTGGGTCATATGGTAGTTCTATTTTTAGTTTTTTAAGGAACCTCCATACTATTCTCCATAGTAGCTGTATCAATTTGCATTCCTACCAGCACTGCCAGAGGATTTCCTTTATTCCACACCCTCTCCAGCATTTATTGCTTGTAGATTTTTTGATGATGGACATTCTGATCAGTGTGAGGTGATGCCTCATTGTCGGTTTGATTTGCATTTCTCTAATGATTAGTCATGTTGAGCATCCTTTCATGTGTTTGTTGGAAATCTGTATATCTTCCTTGGAGAAATGTCTATTTAGGTCTTCTGCCCATTTTTGGATTGGGTTGTTTGTTTTTTTGATATTGAGCTGCATGAGCTGCCTATGTATTTTGGAGATTAATCCTTTGTCAGTTGCTTCATTTGCAAATATTTTCTCCCATTCTGAGGGTTGTCTTTTCGTTTTGTTTATGGTTCCCTTTGCTTTGCAAAAGCTTTAAGTTTCATTAGGTCCCGCTTGTTTATTCTTGTTTTTATTTCCATTTCTCTAGGAGGTGGGTCAAAAAGGATCTTGCTGTGATGTATGTCATAGAATGTTCTGCCTATGTTTTCCTCTAAGAGATTTATAGCATCTGGCCTTACATTTAGGTCTTTAATCCATTTTGAGTTTATTTTTGTGTATGGTGTTAGGGAGTGTTCTAATTTCATTCTTTTACATGTAGCTGTCCAGTTTTCCCAGCACCAGTTATTGAAGAGGCTGTCTTTTCTGCATTGTATATTCTTGCCTCCTTTATCAAAGGTATGGTGACCACATGTGTGTGGGTTTATCTCTGGGCTTTCTATCCTGTTCCATTGATCTGTATTTCTGTTTTTGTGCCAGTACCATACTGTCTTGTTTACTGTAGCTTTGTAGTATAGTCTGAAGTCCGGGAGCCTGATTCCTCCAGCTCCATTTTTCGTTCTCAAGATTGCTTTGGCTATTCGGGGTCTTTTGTTTTCCCATACATATGTGAAATATTTTACTCTAGTTCTGTGAAAAATGCCATTCGTAGTTTGATAGGGATTGCATTGAATCTGTAGATTGCTTTGGGTAGTATAGTCATTTTCACAATGTTGATTCTTCCAATCCAAGAACATGGTATATCTCTCCATCTGTTTGTATCATCATTAATTTCTTTCGTCAGTGTCATAGTTTTCTGCATACAGGTCTTTTGTCTCCTTAAGTAAGTTTATTCCTAGGTATTTTATTGTTTTTGTTGCAGTGGTAAATGGGAGTGTTTCCTTAATTTCAGTTTCAGATTTTTCATCATTAGTGTATGGGAATGCAAGAGATTTCTGTGCATCAATTTTACATCCTGCTACTTTACCAAATTCATTGATTAGGTCTAGTAGTTTTCTGATAGCAACTTTGGGATTCTCTATGTATAGTATCACACCCTCTGCAAACAGTAACAGTTTTACTTCTTTTTTTCCGATTTGGATTCCTTTTATTTCATTTTCTTCTCTGATTGCTGTGGCTAAAACTTCCAAAACCATGTTGAATAATAGTGGTGAGAGTGGGCAGCCTTGTCTTATTCCTGATCTTAGTGGAAATGGTTTCAGTTTTTCATCATTGAGAATGATGTTTTCTGTGGGTTTCTCATATATGGCCTTTATTATGTTGAGGTAAGTTCCTTCTGTGCCTACTTTCTGGAGGGTTTTTATCATAAATGGGTGTTGAATTTTGTCAAAAGCTTTTTCTGCATCTATTGAGATTATCATGTGGTTTTTCTCCTTCAGTTTGTTAACATGGTTTATCACATTGATTGATTTGCGTACATTGAAGAATCCTTGCATTCCTGGAATAAACCCCACTTGATCATGGTGTATGATCCTTTTAATGTGCTGTTGGATTCTGTTTGCTAGTATTTTGTTGAGGATTTTTGCATCTATGTTCATCAGTGATATTGACCTGTAGTTTTCTTTCTTTGTGACATCTTTGTCTGGTTTTGGTATCAGGGTGATGGTGACCTCTTAGAATGAGTTTGGGAGTGTTCCTCTCTCAGCTATATTTTGGAAGAGTTTGAGAAGGATAGGTGTTAGCTCTTCTCTAAATATTTGATAGAATTCGCCTGTGAAGCCATCTGGTTCTGGGCTTTTGTCTGTTGGAAGATTTTTAATCACAGTTTCAATGTCAGTGCTTGTGATTGTTCTGTTTATATTTTCTATTTCTTCCTAGTTCAGTCTTGGGAGGTTGTGCTTTTCTAAGAATTTGTCCATTTCTTCCTGGTTGTCCATTTTATTGGCATATAGTTGCTTGTAGTAATCGCTCATGATTCTTTGTACTTCTGCAGTGTCAGTTGTTACTTCTCCTTTTTCATTTCTAATTCTATTGATTTGAGTCTTCTCCCTTTTTTTCTTGATGAGTCTGGCTAGTCGTTTATCTATTTTGTTTATCTTCTGAAAGAACCAGCTTTTAGTTTTATTGATCTTAGCTATTCTTTCCTTCATTTCTTTTTCATTTATTTCTGATCCCAGGCCTTTTGTAATACTTATCACCCTTCCTTCTCTGCCATCGCCCAGCTCCCCAAGCATCAACTGATCTGTTTTCTGAATACTTTTCATTTTCTAGAATATTATATAAATGTGTTGATACACTATGGACTCTTTTTTGAATATGTGTTCTGTTGCTCCTCATAATTATTTTAAGATTCATCTATGTTGTTGTTTGTATCTGTAGTTCATTCTGTTATTGCTGAGTAGTATCATATTTTAGGAATATGCCACAGTTTGTTCATCTAGTTACCTGTTAATGAACATCTGGATTGTTTCCAGTTCTTGGCTGTGATAAATAATGCTACTATAAACATTTGAAAATAAGTGAACAGTTAAGAATTGTTGAGTAGAATACACTTCTTCATTGATGATAAATATTATTTTGATGGTGGTGATAGTAATAATGGCAGCTACCATTAAGTAAGCATATGTTATGTATCAGATATTGTGTCATATTCTATATGTTAGATGTGTTTTACATTTGTAACTGTAACAAGATAAGATTAAAGTTCAGCTCAGGCATGAAAACAACAAAATTGTCAGCTCCTCTGGTAAGTGTGAAACCACCTTAGAGAAATTGTGAAATTAGATACACAAGGATTGTTTCCATGGCTCTGGGGTGAAGATTTCTTCCTATAGTGAAGGGTTGAGAGCACATCACCTCTGTACCTTGAAAGGTATAGAGCTTCATCTGGACTTCTTAGAGGGCTTGATATTCATTCTGTGCAGTTGAAGGACCCTGGGTGATGGTGATTGACCACGCCAGGGAGAGATAAAGCCTAATTTGGCTGAGCAAAGTGTGAAAGTAGGAGGCTGTTGTCAGAAAGTAGCCACGCTTTTACTGAGTACAATAGAGAGTGATGTCAGCTGAAGTTTAGTCTTGTCCAGGGGGCTGTCCTGGGAGTGTCAGAGTGCTCCAACAGCAAGTGTAGGTTGTGGACAACCAGAGAACCAGGGCTGAGCATGGAGGAGTGGCCAGAGAGAGGGAGTAGGAGACACTGAGGAGCCCCGTGACGGCACGTGTGTGCTCTGCCATCTGCCTGGCCCCGAGAACAAGCAAGAAAGGATTTTCCTGTCATAAATGGGTGTTGAATTTTGTTGAAAGCTTTCTCTGCATCTGTTGAGATGATCATATGGTTTTTCTCCTTCAATTTGTTAATATGGTGTATCACGTTGATTGATTTGCATATATTGAAGAATCCTTGCATTCCTGGAATAAACCCCACTTGATCATGGTGTATGATCCTTTTAATGTGCTGTTGGATTCTGTTTGCTAGTATTTTGTTGAGGATTTTTGCATCTATGTTCATCAGTGATATTGGCCTGTAGTTTTCTTTCTTTGTGACATCCTTGTGTCCATCATCGGATGAATGGATAAGGAAGATGTGGCACATATATAGAATGGAATATTACTCAGCCATAAAAAGAAATGAAATTGAGCTATTTGTAATGAAGTGGATGGACCTAGACTCTGTCATACCCAGTGAATCAAGTCAGAAAGAGAAAGACAGATACCGTATGCTAACACATATATATGGAATTTAAGAAAAAAATGTCATGAAGAACCTAGGGGTAAGACAGGAATAAAGACACAGACCTACTAGAGAATGGACTTGAGGATATGGGGAAGGGGAAGGGTAAGCTGTGACAAAGCGAGAGAGAGGCATGGACATATATACACTACCAATCGTAAAATTGATAGCTAGTGGGAAGCAGCCACATAGCACAGGGAGATCAGCTCGGTGCTTTGTGTCCACCTAGAGGGGTGGGATAGGGAGGGTGGGAGGGAGGGAGACGCAAGAGGGAAGAGATATGGGAACATATGTATATGTATAACTGATTCACTTTGTTATAAAGCAGAAACTAACACACCATTGTAAAGCAATTATACCCCAATAAAGATGTAAAAAAAAAAATTAAGGATTTTCCTGCCCTGACTTCCCTTGGCCTGCACTCTTTGACCTTAGTGAGCTTTAAAAAGCAGCAGTGTATTTGAGGAAGAGGTGGAAAGCAGAGCAGAGAAAGAGAGCAGGGGCAGTCAACTATACCCTCACCCTGAAGGCAAGCAGGCTACCAACTATAGGCCTTAGCTCCAGAGAAAGAAAATAACTAAAAAATGATTAAAGTGTTGATAACTTGAATTGGACATAGTTAATTACTGAAGCAAGACATGGCTTTGTAAGTTAAAGTTTTTGTAGAATTATCTATTTTTGAGATGCATAGGGAGCTGCTTTCTCCACTGGATAGATTTTAAACGGACGGGGGAGGCAAAAATAAAGTTACAATTTGACTACCTCCTATGTGTCATTCCTTTTCAGTGTCTTGGTTACATGTGAATTATTAGCTTATATAATGCATGGCTCTGAAATTATACTTGCTGAATATAAAAATCTTCAGCACAAATATTCATGTGAGAGGCAAGAAATTTAGCTATTAGGTGAGAAATTCAGAAGAAAAAAATTCTTGCGCCCCAAATTGCCATGAAACCAGTATTGCAAACAGCTTAGTGCTGACCTGCCTTGGGAGATAAAAACTAGTTCGTATCTCAAAGAGCAAGATTTTAGAAATCTCTTTGCAGATAAAAATTTAAGTTATGAATCCTTTGAGAATTGTTCATTTCATTTCTGAAAATGCCACTGTCCTAGTTTAAGTTCATATCAGTTAACTGCATGTCTTTCTCTGGAGCTTGCTGTTTGTTTTTAAGCAGGAGACACGAAAAATGAGGGTTCTGTATAGAGATGTAACTTGGTCACAGTAGAATGATCTCCATCTAGGTATATCACAGAGCTAGCAGAGCCGTAAGAAACTAGAGACAGAGCTTTGAAATGACAATTGTAAGTATAATGAAATAGTCACTCTACCCAAAGCTTATGAGTAAAGACTTTTTTCCTGGCAGTTTTATCTTTTCTTTATATTAACCACCAGCCAAACACACACCCTACGTATGCATCCACACCCATACCCACACACACACACACAAACTCTCTCTCTCTCTCTCTCTCTCACACACACACACACACACACACACACACACACACACAATTCTGAGGCATATATATGATATATGTGTGTGGTACATTTAGCAGTTGGGGAGGATGTATCTTTAAATAGAAGTTAATCTTGGCCAGGTTTACCCTAAACTTTGTAATAGGATTTTGTATTGTCTTTTCTGAAAATGAAAATGAGAGAGTAATTCTAGACATGCTAGAATTACTCTTTCATTTTCATTTTCATGAATGGCAATCCAAATCAAATTCCAGCAAATTGACTTATTTACATTTAAAATGTGTTCAGTATTTTTTTATCCTGTATGTATTCTGACCAAGAAAATTCCCAGTAAACATTTTCCACTCCAACTCCCAGTATCAGATTATCACAAAGCGAATTTTAAGAAATCTTCTGTATAAAGTAGTTATGATTATAATTATTTAGGAAAAAAATTGTGTGAGCATGCACTCGTGTTTCCTAAGACACTTGGATAGGAAATACTTCAACATATTTATCTTGAATATTTTTCTGGAAAAAATCTTATATTGCCCCTGTTTCTAGTTTTAATTGATTTCTTTACGTTTTTAATGAGTTTTCATTAATTTTAAAATAAAAGTAACTATATGATTACTTGCAGAAAAAAAAATTTTCCAGAAACGTCACAACCAGTCAACATGTTTGATTGTGATAACTACAACATTTAACTTGCCAAGAGCTAACAAATTTATGTTTTTAATCGGAGAAGTATTTGAAATTTGGGGAAAATAATTATAAGATAAATTGGATACTCCAAACTCATCATTTTCCAAATGGGTGAATTGAGGTCCAGAGCAATAGAATAGTAGAGCCTACAATTCTTTTGTGTAAAGGTATTGGTCATTCCCCTAAGCCAGGTTAATTATACTATTTATTGTTTTATTATTGAAGCACAGCTTTCAAATCAATATGGAGGAGCTTATATGGTAGATTTTGATAAGCATTTGTTCATATGCATAATCCTTTGATATTCGTGATGTGCTATAGAGTGAGAGCACAATTCCAAAGTAGAGTTACTTATCTTTTAGCAGGAAACATTTTCTTAAATTTTCCCCATACTTCAGCACTTAGCACTATCTTGTGTAAAATTGATTCTCAATGTAGATTTGAGTCAAATTAATTTGGGCCTAGGAAATGTTTGTTATGAATGGTATGGGATGGACGTCAGTGCTGTGAGTGATACAGGTTGAAGACATGGGACGACACTAAACCAAATTTTTTAATGCATGTGATAGTTAATGATGAAATAGCTGACAGATGCAGTAACTATTTTTAACCCACTGATATGACTTAGCTTTAATAATTTAGGATTATATTAAATCAAGTCATTTGGAGTTTGTGGACCTAAGGTTATTTTTGTGTGGTGTTTACAGAGGATATGTACGCAAGGGAAATAGAAGGGCATGTGCGCACACACATGCATATATAATAGTACTTACATATTCAATAAGTATTATATACTTATAATATTTATATATACTTATTGAATACTTTCTGTGCATTATCTCATTTGAACCAAAAATAATGCTATGAGGTAGGGAATATTATCAACATGTTACCATTAAGGAAACTGAAGCTCAGTGAGATTAAACAACCTGCATGATTTCACACAATTAGTAAGATTCAGGATTTTAACTGATGTCTACTTATTTCCAAAGTTCTGTGCTCCTTTTCATTGACTTTCTGCTTAAGAAATCAAGCAACTCAGAAGAATTGTAGCACGTTAATAATCAACTGGCAAATGTCAACAGTTTCAAGATATATATGAGCTTAATTTATTTATTAGAAAATCGTGATCAGTCTTAGTCCATGGTAGAATCTGAGCTTTAATCATTAAGAACCAGCTTGTCTGTACCTGGTTGTCAGGAAAAAGGTATCATAAAAGGTCAACCTGCTTGAAGGAATTATCAGAGTATGGTGGCGAATTTTGATAAGGGTTTTTACCCTTACTAATTGTAATATTTAAATCCGTAGCTCATGCCCTGTATGTATGAAGCACACAAAAATTACTGTATTCTGAGTATTATTGTGGTGAGCACATAGCAGACAGATTTCCTTGAGACAGAATTTTTTCCTGTATACAAACAATATCCTCCTTTATTTGAATGAGAACAGATGGATGAAGCCTCAATATAAATACTTATTGCCCATGGTAATGGATGATTTTATGAGACATTAAAATTTGGCTTAAACAGGGGTATGAGTTAGTAGATCTGCTTAGCTTGATATTTTTATTCTGACAATAAGAATTTCTGTAAGAAAGGGTGAAGCTGAAAGGGCAACTGAGACCCCTTTGAGTGAATTAGTATTCCTATTGAATTACCTATGTGGATAATATTCTTTACCTCTGATGTGACCCTTACAAATTTAATTAAGTATGATGGCTGGCCAGCATGTAGATTATTTCTGCTACAGAGAAAACTTGAATGTTTTCTGGCTATGGACAAAATATTTATGGAAGTTCCTGTTAATTTATGTCACCTAACTTTTCTAACTTTAGGTGCTGGAGTTGAGGAACAAATTATCTTTGTGGCCTTGCTGTTATGTGATTCATGTCTATTAGGGTTTAATCAGAAAGATGTAATAGTAATGTATGGTCAAGTTACTGGAGATATTTTATAAAATTTCCTTTAAAAAATGTTTGATTTCAAACAAACTTGATATATAAAACTTAGATGGAAGTTTTATTTTTTTAGTGGAATTTATTTCTCTCTCTGTGTGTGTATATATGTGTACGAAATTAGGAATCATATTCCCTAAAGTAAACTTAAAAAAAAGAACCATATCCATTCCATTTAATGAGCTACATTTTTACTAAGGCATCACACTTTACTATTTTATATTGAAAACCTAGCTCTAGTAAATAGTTGATTTTCTCTTCTGAGCAAATCCTATTCTTAGCATCTTGATACATAATATTTCGCATGTTACACTTAAGTGCATTTCATGATTTTGAGATATTACCTCTTTCTGAATCAAGCCTTCCTACTGTCACAGAAGACTCTAAATGGAGCTTTTATTCTAGGAGCATACTGAGAAGTAGAATGGTGGGATAGAGGTACACTGGGATTGGCATTTCAAAATTAAGCATATTGCTTTATGAAGTTACGGCTCTGGAGAAACCAGCCAGGGCTTCAGTGTCTCCATTCCCTCACCTGTGAATTGTGATTGACAACATCTTTGCGGTGATGACTGACAAGCAGTGTATTTGGAGAAGCCTTGTAATCTTCAAATTTTACATCATTATTGTTGGAGCACCGACAAAGCCTACTAATTAATGGTAGGGTTAAAGAAAAGAGGAGTACTAGAAAAGAGTTCCAGTGCCACAGTAAAAATTACACTGATTCACTGAAGAGCAAGATGCAGTGTGATAAGAGCCAAGGACGATAAGGCACTTAAAGTATCTGCTCTCTGCTCCGACTACTCTTTTTGTTTTTAATTTTTATTATTTTTTGGCCCCGCCATGTGGCATGCAGGAGCTTAGTTCCCCAACCAGGGATCGAACCCATGCCCCTGCATTGGGAGCACGGAGTCTTAACCACTGGACCACCAGGGAAGTCCCACTGCTCAGGCAATTCTGGTCTCATCTTTATACCTCATCCTGCTCTAGGCCCACTGGCTGCTTTGCTGTCTCTAGAACACACCACTCATCCTTGGGATGACCTTCCAGATACCTACATGCCTCACTCTCTTACTTCTTCAGATCTCTGCTCAAATAGGATTTCATCAAAGCGGCTTATTCCCAAGATCCAACATAAAATGAACCATCATTGTCAATTCCATCAATTTTCATCCCTTTAGTCTGCTTTATTTTGCTTTACTATCACATGACATATTGATTGTTTATTTTCTTCTCATTGAAACACAAGCTCCTTGAGAGTTAGAATTCTGTCCATTTTATTTATTGCTACATTCCCCAGAATCTATAAAATATGGATATAAATGAATGAATAAATTAGGCTAGGTGCAGAATGCCTGGGTTCCAGTCCTTACTCACTGTATTAACGTGGAAAATCTCTCAGTTATTTTTGCATTTCATTTTTCTCATTTGTAAGTAAGGGCTGATACCAATTTTATTTTTCACTCAAGCGTTGTGATGTTTAGTGGAAGAAACCTTACTTATGAAACCTACCATTGGGCATACATTACTACAAGTAATTTGCATAAATTATCTAAACCCCATATCAACTTGATAGCTATTAATATTATTATTTTACAGATTAAGAAACCAAGGCTGAAAGAGTTTGTGACTCTTGTAGAATCCAATGCAGTGAAAGTGTGTGAAATAGATGTTAAAGATATAAAAGGCTTTTTAATACAAGATACTTATACTCATCAAACTAGCAAAGAAATGAATGAATAGCTGTCTATTTTTTGGCCATGCCACGCAGCTTGTGGGATGTTCCTTGACCAGGGATTGAACCCGGACCATGGCAGGGAAAGCCTGGAATCCTAACCACTAGGCTACCAGGGAACTCCCATGAATACCTGTTTTTAAAGAAATCATCATATAATTTCTTGATGGAAATAATTTATGGTCAGGTTAGTTTCTCCCTTTTTATGTTTCTCCTTTTTATAATAACTTTAAGCACAGACAAGGAATAAGTAAAAAAATGATTCTTTTGGATATATTACCATTGGCACTTTTTGCTGAAAGGTTTATGATTTCTACTTTTTATAGAGATCTGTTACAGCTTGAGAGCAATTATTTCCTAAACATTTCAGACTTTTTGTAATAGAAATTTTTTCAGACCCACTTAATAATTTTTTTCAGCAAAAGAGAAATTAGGACCAAATACCACGGTTAATTTGATAGCGCTTTGAAATTAGTTTCCATTTTGTACACTACTGCATAATTAAAAAATTTTAGAATGTATATGTGTAGGACATATACTATATTCAGGGTGCAGACAAACTTTGATAAACGTATTGATGTAAAGGCCTCTTGTAATAACTTAAAGGCCTTCTAATATCTATAGCACAAGGTTTGGCAAATGTTCAAGAAACTAGATGGAGAAAGCTTTTTTGGCCAATTCAGGTACATAAATAAGAGGTCTCAATCCTTTTACCCAAGAAGAGGTCACAGAAAGCTCTTTGGAAGAAAATTTTCAAATGTAAAGTGGGAGAGAAAACACGAAAAAAGATTTCTCCATACAAAGCCATTTAAATAACAAGCTATCTGAATTAGTCTCTCCCAAAGGCTTATTGGGTACAAAAGGGAAAGGAAAAGGAAAAAAGGAATTATTTATCATCCTAAGTGCTTTACACTTCACATCTCCTTATTAAAATTTGGAAGAAATAATCTTAACTGGGCTTAGAGCCATTTAGAAAAACTGAATAATTAATTCCTGATATTGTTTGCTTTTCTATACCAGGCCAAAATATTTTACTCTATTCACCTACATGGCTTTAGGCCAAGTAAGCAATATGCTAAATGAAAAGTTTGTCATGTGGAAAGATCTTTAAAAATTAAGCAATTTTCTCATCTTAATAATTTTAAGACACCCAGGGAAGATCTTGTTTTAGGTAGATTGATAAAATTGAATTACCTTTTAGTTTTGATTCTCTACTCTTAAAATGTATGGGAAGGTTCATTAGAAATGCACATATGATTTCCATTGATTAAATTGAGGAAGGTATTCAGATGCTTTTTAGTTTCTGTTACTGGTCCGAGGTCTGTGGCCTTAGACATGCTGTTTCAGATCCTCTGGGGGGCAGTTTAAATGACTGGCCAAGTGAAAATGACAAGAAGAAATGTTTCTTACTCTCCTCCAGAGCTAAAAAAAAAAAAAAAAAAAGTTATGGAGACATGAGATGAATGAGGGAAATGAGTATCAAGCATCAGGCAAAGGATGGGTACAAGTACATTGTGTGCTTTTTCTGATGGAGCAGATCAGTCATAAAAGGAACTTTTGACATCAGTCTATTATTTTACTTAGTTATTCACTTGACAAGGACAGTGTGAAATAATATTTAATAAAGATGAAAAAATCCTATAGTTTGTGAAGTGAAGAGGAAAGTTGAGATTTGCCAAATTGTTTTGTATTTATTGAAATACTTGTTCTCATGTTTATTAGAAATACATAGCTACATGTACTGAATGTTAATAAGTGGCATGAAGCATAGAATGAGGGCAACGTAGGATAGGAGTGTGTGTGTGTGTGTGTGTGTGTGTGTGTGTGTGTAGGGGAAAGTGATTTAAACTGTAGTTTTAGAGGATAAAAAAGGGAACTATATCCAGGTACATATGTACCTGTTTTCTATATAGTGATAATGTATCAAAAGCTTAAACATGTGAAAAATATATTCTGGAGAGAACATTTTAATGTAGACCCACCAGCTTCATCTGATCTGTGGACTAATCAATGTTACAATTATGATTTGAAAGAAAAATATGCTTGGTCTGCAAGGATGCTTTAGAAAACAAAACTAAAGAAAAATTAAAGGAAAGTTCAGATTTTTTTCCTAGCATACATTGCTTTTTGCACGAGTAGCAGTATCCTAGCAGTTTGTATCTGAACCATTAGCCTGGCCCAGTAGGTGTCAGATTAGATATACATTACTCCATTATCTTGGTATACTACTCCGCATCAAAGGATCTATGGACTTGGAAACTGAAAGGGAAAGAGAATAAATAAAGGATATCTCTTTTCAGTTTTAGAGTAGCGCTTTTAACATTAAGAAAAATCAATAACTGGATTGACTGCATTCAGTAGGGAGCATTATTGTTTCCCATAATGTATCTAATGCATATCATTACCAGAGTAATCACATTATTATCTGCCTCTGCCTTGCCGCTTGCTTGGCTAGATATGAAGCCAGAGCTATTTGTAAAGTAAGGATTTTTTTCTCTTTTGCGAAATCGCTGCAAATTGTATTCTTCCCATTTTCTTTATTCATTGTTTGAACTAGTCAGAACCTCTGAATTCAGATTAAGTGGCTTGGTTTGTTGTGATGGTGGTTAATTTTTCCCCTTCAGGATTTCTTTTTGTTTCACCTTCAAATTGATCTCACCTTTAGGAAATGGGACAAATCATGTGTGGGTCATTGTATTCTCTGGCATGGAAGATGGGGTAGAATAAACTATTTGGGAGTGGGTTTTTTGTTTCTGAGATATCTTTTAAAGTCAGCAGTTGCAGAGTGATTCTGGAATGTGTTTCAAAGAGTGTTACATCCCAACACTCCAGTGCAAGGGGCTCAGTCTAAAACAACAAAGTGCATCTAAAATCTAGAATAGTCCATTCCTTTTCTGTTTGTGATTATAAAGGGGGGTAAAAGATGTGTCTGTTAACATTTAAAGGCACATTTAACTTAAGTTTAAGTCTTTCACTCATGAGCTTCATGATATTTAACTAGCTAAACAGTGCGAGCCTTTCTTTGTTCTCACTTGTATAAGTAGAGTCATACTAAATTCCTTGGTACAGATTTTCAGTGGAGATTCAAGACAGTGCATGTAAGATAGCTAGCCAAGAACAGTGTAGTGGTGCTCTTCCAAGTGACAGTATAATAAAAGAGGGTCAGTGGAGCAGAAAAACTGCCCAGAAGATAACTGAAATGAATATATGTGGAACCTGTTTCTCCCAAGAACTCTATACTTCAATGCTGAAGTTGCTGATGATGTCCAATTAAAGGGACAAACAGTGGGAAAGAAAAATAAATAGAAGTTTTTAAAATATGAAACTCTGAATGTACAGGAAACAATTAGAGCTTCTCAAGTGCTGAGCAGTGCAGTCAAACTAAGATCATTTTGCATTAGATAAGGAATAAGGGGGATGTGCAGCTGGACTAATTCATGGGCCTGGCTGAAAGGCTTCAGAGGATAAGATGGCATTTTTGGTAAAATAATTGTTCTCAGGAACAATTTTTGCTTTTGCTTTTCCCGTGGACCTTTAATCCTCAATCTGTCATTTCACTTGCATACTAAAGATGTCATTACTGAAAGGGAGATTTCAGAGTTTTCTAATCAGAAATAAAAATCACACATATTTTTCCTTTCTCTCTTCTTTTTTGTAGGCCTGTTCAATCAAGAGAGTGGGTAATAATTAATCTAAGAGCCCCATTTGACAGAAAATTTGAACTTTGGCAAGTAATCTACTTTATGCTCACTTGGAAATACTTACTTGGTTACAACCACTTGTCCATTCAGTTTGTGGAAGCAGATTAAGCCACAAAGCTGCCAATATGTTTCCATATTCAACTCTTTGTCTACAGGATGGAAAGGAAATCAGAGTACTTGGGAATTAAAAACCTCTTTGATTCCAGACTTCAAGTGTATTGCTCAATTTGGAACTGGCAAGGGACACAGAGGGACAAAAAAGTGAATGTGGAAAACAGATGTTCTAATTTCCCTTCTAGTCCAGATGTAGGCATTTAAAAGAGTCATGCTTCTAGGATCTCTAGAATAGCCAGGGCAATATGATGACCAGGCATTAGCGGGAAATGTAGGGAATGCTTCTGCTCTGACCCTTAAGTTTTTTTCTATTGGAGTAGGGTTGCTTTACAATGTTATATTAATTTCAGTTGTACAACATAGTGATTTGAAATTTTTATAGATTATATTCCATTTAAAGTTATTATGAAATATTGGCCAGACTCCTTTTACTGTAAAATGTATCCTCGTAGCTTATTTATTTTATACATAGTAGTTTTTATCTTTTAATCCCCTACCCTTGTCTTCCCTCTACTACCCCTATCCTGCTTCTCCTCCCTTCCATTTCCCCAGTGGTAACCACTAGTTTGTTCTCTATATCTGTGAGCCTGTTTCTGTTTTGTTATATTCACTCATTTGTTTTATATTTTAGATTTTACATATAAGTGATCACATACCATATTTGTCATTCTCTGACTTATTTAACTCAGCATGATACCCTCCAGGTCCATCTGTTTTGTCACAAATGGCCAAATTTCACTCTATTTTATGGCTGAGTAATATTCCATTGTATGTGTATGTATATCCCATATATATACACACACCACTTCTTTATCCATTAGTCTGTTGATGGACACGTAGGTTGCTTCCATATTTTGTAAATAATGTTTATTTACACTGTAAATAATGCTGGTGTGAACGTGGGGGTGCGTGTATCTTTTCGAATTAGTGTTTTGATATTCTTTGGATATATACCCAGCAGTGGAATTACTGGATCATGTGGCATGTGGTAGTTCTATTTTTAGTTTTTGAGGAAACTCCATACTGTTTTCCATAGTGGCTTCACCAATTTACATTCCCACAGTCTACAAGGGTTCCCGTTTCTCCACAGCCTTGCCAATATTTATTATTTGTGGTCTTTTCAGATAGCCATTCTGACAGGTGTGAGGTGAAATCTCATTGTGGTCTTGATTTGTATTTCCCTCATGGTTAGCAATGTTGAGCATCTTTTCATGTGCCTGTTGGCCATCTGTGTTTCTCTTTGGAAAAATATCTATTCAGGTCTTCTGCCCATTTTTTAATTGGGGTGTCTGTTTTTCAATGCTGAGTTGTATGAGGTATTTATATTTTTTGGATATTAACCCATTGTTGGTCACATCATTTGCAAATATTTCTCCCATTCAGCAGGTTGTCTTTTCATTTTGTTGATGATTTTCTTTGCTGTGAAAAAGCTTTTAAATTTAGTTAGTTTCCATTTGTTTATTTTTGCTTTTATTTCCTTTGCTTTAGGAGACAGATCCCCAAAAATGTTGCTACAATTTATGTCAAAGTGTGTTCTGCCTATGTTTTCCTCTAGGAGTTTTGTAGTATCTGGTCTTACATTTAGGTTCTTAATCCATTTTAAATTTATTTTTGTATATGGTGTGAGAAAGTGTTCTGATTTCATTCTTTTACATGTAGCTGTCCAGTTTTCCCAGCACCGCTTATTGAAGAGACTGTCTTTTCTCCATTGTATATTCTCGCCTCCTTTGTCATAGATTAATTGACCATAAGGGCGTGGGTTTATTTCTGAGCTCTCTTTTCTGTTCCATTGATCTATGCATCTGTTTTTGTGCCACTACTATACTGTTTTGATTACTGTAGCTTTGTAGTGTAGTCTTAAGTCAGGGAGCATGATTCTTTCACCTCTGTTCTTCTTTCTTAAGATTGTTTTGGCTATTTGGGGTCTTTTGTGTTTCCATACAAATTTTAGAATTATTTGTTCTAGCTCTGTGAAAAATGCCATAGATATTGTGTAGGGATAGCATTGAATCTGCAGATTGCTTTGGGTAATGTGGTCATTTTAACAGTGTTAATACTTTCAGTCCATGAACATGGTATATTTTTCCATCTGTTTGTGTCATCTTCAATACAGGGCTTTTACCTCTTTAGTTAGATTCATTCCTAGGTATTTTATTCTTTTTGAAGCAATGGTAAATGGGATTGGTTCTAGTGTATAGAAATTCAACAGATTTCTGTATATTACTTTTGTGTTCTGAAAATTTACTAATTCATTGATGAGCTCTAGTAGTTTTTTGGTGGTGTTTTGAGGATTTTCTGTGTATGAGCTGTTTATATATCATGTCATCAGCAAACAGTGCCAGTTTTACTTCTTTCTTTCCAATTTCAGTTCCTTTGATTTCTTTTCCTTGTCTAATTGCTGGGGCTAGGACTTCCAATACTATGTAGAATAGAAGTGGTGAGAGTGGGCATTCTTGTCTTGTTCCTGATCTTGGGGGAAATGCCTTCAGCTTTTCTCCATTGAGTATGATGTTAACTGTGGGTATATTATACATGGCATTTATTATATTGAGGTAGGTTCCCTCTATACCCACTTTACTTAGAGTTTTTAATCATAAATGGAAGTTGAATTTTGTCAGAAGCTTTTTCTGTATCTATTGAGATAACCATATGGTTTTTATTCTTTAATTTGTTAATGTGGTGTATCACATTGATTGATGTGCAGATATTGAACCATCCTTACATCCCTGGGATAAATTTCACTTGATCACAGTGTATGATCCTTCTAATGTATTGTTGAATTTGGTTTGCTAACAATTTGATGCTAATGTTTTACATCTTTGATCATTAGTGATATTGGCCTGTAATTTCTTGTTTTGTGATAGCTTTATCTGGTTTTGGTGTCAGGTGATGCTAGCCTTGTAGAATGAGTTCAGAAGGGTGCCTTCTTCTGCAACTTTTGTGAATAATTTGAGAAGAATAGATATTAATTCTTCTCTAAATGTTTGGTAGAATTCATCTGTGAAGCCATCTGGCTCTGGACTTTTGTTTGTTGGGATTTTTTTTTTTTATTACTATTTCAAACTCATTACAGGTAATTAGTCTATTTATATTTTCTAGTTCTTCCTGGTTTCAGTCTTGGGAGATTGTCCATTTCTATGAATTTGTCCATTTTTTTTTCAGGTTCATTTTGAGTACAAAGTTCCTAGTAATCTCTTATGATCCTTTGTATTTCTGTGGTGTTGGTTGTTCCTTTTCCTTTTCATTCCTGATTTTATTGATTTTGGCCCTCTCTCTTCTCTTTCTTTCTTAATGAGTCTGGCTAAAGGATTATCAATTTTAATTACCTTTTCAAAGAACCAGATCTTAGTTTCTTTGATCTTTTCTGTTGTTTATTTTATTCTCTATTTGGTTAATTTCTTCTCTGATTTTTGTGATTTCATTCTTTTAACTAACTTTGGGTTTTATTTGTTCTTTGTCTAGTTGCTTTAGGTGTAAAGTGAGTTTTTTTGTTGTTGAGATTTTCTTGTTTCCTTAGGTAAGGTAAGCTTGTATCACTATAAACTTTTTTCTTAGAACTGATTTTGCTCCAATCCCATAGATTTTGGATAATTGTGTTTTCATTTTTAGTTGTCTCCATGTATTTTTTGACTTCTTCTCTGATTTCTTCATTGATCCATTGGTTGTTTAGTGGCATATTGTTTAGCTTCCATGTGTTTGTGTTTTATGCAGTTTTTTTTCTTATAGTTGATTTCTAATCTCATAGTGTTGTGGTCAGAAAAGATGTTTGATATAATTTCAATTTTCGGGAGGGTGGGAGGGAGGGAGACACAAGAGGGAAGAGATATGGGGATATATGTATATGTATAACTGATTCACTTTTTTATGAAGCAGAAACGAACACACCATTGTAAAGCAATTACACTCCAATAAAGATGTTAAAAAATAAAAAATAGGGCTTCCCTGGTGGCGCAGTAGTTGAGAGTCCGCCTGCCAATGCAGGGGACACGGGTTCGTGCCCCGGTCTGGGAAGATCCCACATGCCGCGGAGCGGCTGGGCCCGTGAGCCATGGCCGCTGAGCCTGTGCATCCAGAGCCTGTGCTCTGCAACGGGAGAGGCCACAACAGTGAGAGGCCCACGTACCACAGAAAAAAAAAAAAAAAAAAAAAGTTAAAAAAAATAATTTCAATTTTCTTAAATTTACTGAGACTTTTTTTGTGGCTAGCATGTGATCTATCCAGGATAATGTTACGTGTGCAATTGAAAAGACCGTGTATTCTGCTGCTTTTTTCCTGTCTGGATAATTAAAGTACCCTACTAGTATTGTGTTACTGTCAATATCTCCCTTTATGTCTATTAATATTTGCTTTATGTGTTTAGGTGCTCCTGTGTTGGGTGCACACGTACTTACAATAGTTATGTCTTCCTTTTGGATTGATCCCTTGATCACTATGTAATATCCTTTGTTTTAAAGTCTATTACATCCTTTGTTTTAAAGTCTATTTTGTCTGATATAAGTATTGCTACCCTAGCTTTCTTTTCATCTCCATTTGCATGGAATACCTGTTTCCATCCCCTCTCTTTCCTTCTGTGTGTGTCTTTAGATCTGAAGTGAGTCTCTTATAGGCAGTATGTAGATGGGTCATGTTTTTTGTATCCATTCAGCTACTGTACTTCTTTTGATTGGAGCATTTGGTCCATTTACATTTAAGGTAATTATTGATAAGTATGTAATTATTGTCATTTGTTAATTGTCTTTGGCTTATTTTTATAGTTCTTTATTTCTTCTCTTGTGATTTGATGACTATCTTTAGTGTTCTGTTTGTATTCCTTTCTCTTTTGTATTTGTGTATCTATTATAAATTTCTAGTTTGTGGTTGCTATGAGGTTTATATAGCAACCTCACTCTCTCTCTGTGTATATACATATAAATATATATATATATATATATATATATGCTATGAGGTTTATATAGCAATCTCTCTCTCTCTCTCTGGATCCAGTATTGGCCTCCTCTTAGTGGGTAGGGCCATTTTCTGACACAGCGGGCTTTGGGTTTTGGGGTGTGCTAAAGCTGGTACTGGCCCACTGGTGAGTGGGATTGGATCCCAGTGTGGCTGAGGGGTCCAAGGGGTCTTGGATCTGATGTTGGCCTCTGGTAGTGGGAATAGATCCTGAGGTTGATGGCTTTGAAGCCCAAGTTGTCCCAGAACTGGTGTCTGCCTGTTGGAGGGCAGAATTGGGGCCCAGTGGATCCCAGGGCTGGGCCTACCCCCTGGTGGGCAGAGCCAGGTCCTGGGGTCTATGACTGCAGGGCCCAGGATGCTCAGAGCTGGCGTCAGACTGATCATGGGCAGGGCTGGATCCAGGGCATATTGGGGCTGGTGCCAGCCTGCTGGTGGGTGCACTGTGTTCTTCTATGACAGGTTGCGGGGCTACAGTGATATTGGGGCTGGTGTCTACCTGTGGTCAGTAGGGCCATGGCCTAAGGGGTCCTGGGGTTGGTGTCTGCCCACTGGTGTGTGAAGTTAGTCCCAGAGCTGGTGCTGGCCCTCTGGTCAGCGGAGCCGGGTCCCAGAGTTGGTATGTCTGCATGCTGGTGGGTGGGGCTAGAGTGCAACGGGTCTTGGGGCTGGTGCCTGCTCACCAGTGGGCAGAGATGAGTCCCAGAGTCTCTGGCTGCAGGGCCGTGTGTGTCTTGGGGCTAGTGTGGTGTACTGGTATGTGGGGCCTGGTCCTGGGCCCTCTGGTGGACAGGGGTGTGTCCTGGGGTGGCTGTTGGCTCAGAGGGTCTTAAGGCAACCTGCCTGCTGGTGGGTGGGGCTTTGTCCCCACCTGGCTAGTTGGTTGGCCTGAGGCATGCTGTTCCTTGTAGCTGGTAGGTGGAGGTGGGTCCCAGTGGTGAGGAACTAGATGGAGCACTCCAAAATGGCTCTTGCCAGCAACAGTGTCCACGGTAGAACAAGCTCCTTCAAATGGCTGCGATTAGTGTCTGTGTCCCAAGGGTGATCTCCTGTAGTCTCCTGCCTCTTCAGGAAGCTCTCAAAGATCAGCAAGTAGATCTGATCCATGGTCTTTCAAATTACTGTGTCTGCCGTGGCTGCTGGAGCATGTGAGATTTTGTGTGTGCCCTGTAAGAGTGGAGTTTCTGTTTCCCACAGCCCTCTGGCTCTCTGGAAAGTAAGCCCCACTGGCCTTCAAAGCCAGATGTTCTGGGGGCCCTTCTTCCCAATGTAGGACGCCTGGGCTGGGGAGCCCGATGTGAAGCTTGGACCCATTGCTCCCTGTGGAGAACCTCAGTTGTAATTATCTTCCTGTTTGTGGGTCACCCACCCGGAGGTATGGAGTCTTGACTCTGCCCCTCCTACCCATCTCGTTATTGTTCTTTCTTTATATCTTTAGTTGTAGATCTCTTCTGCTAGTCTTCCAGTCTTTCTCATCAATAGTTGCTCTGTAAATAGCTGTAATTTTGGTGTGCCCTTGGGAGGAGGTAAGCTCAGAGTCTTTCTACTCTGCCATCTTGGCTCAGTCTCCTTTCTTACCTTTTAATCTATGTTCTTAGGTAGTTTTGTGGTATGGGTATATTTATTTGTTTATATTATTATTACCTAGTAAATATATAAAAATATATTTAGTGTATGCACACACACATATATATATATATAAACTAAAAATGCAACTGTAGCAAAAGGAGGCCATTCTGCACTTTCTCAAGGAAACAAGTTTGAGAAACATGTTAAAATGAAGGTATAGGAGAATTACTCTGTGTGTGTGTTTGTGTATTCTTACTTTTTTTTTTTTAAATTTGCTTGTTTCCCTCAGGAACATGTTTTAACAGATGTTGTAGCAGGTTGATAGTAAATGATCTTTCAACCCAGAACAAAAAAGAAACAGGTACCTCTAATCAAATAAACTCTTAATAGCCTCTGGTCAGTGAGAAAATTCAATTATCTAGTTAAGTTGAAAAATCAATAGTGGCTACTCCAAATTTGACTATAGTTATAAACCAACAAACTTGAACACATTCTCAAGATCAGAAATTCTTTCAATCTAACATAATTAGGTCAGAATCTGGGGAAAAAAAAATGAATCAAAACCTCAAAGAGAATTAGGATGTTTTATGGTAGGTACATAAAGCTTACTCAGAAAAAATAATGACAAAGTTACCAAATACCAGTAACAAAACATTACAGCTATTCAGGAATTTGGATTCAATATTCTTATACTTATGAATGATATATTTGTTTTGTATTTGCCTGTTGTATCTAATGCATGTCATTCAGTGGAATCATCCCCAGTATTAGCAACTCCATTGTTTAAAGGCCTTGCCATCTAAGATTCTCAGAGCCAGATGTCTCAAGAGGCCGTGCTGTTGTTCAGTGGTTAAAAACTCCAATTTTGCCATCAGACACGTGTATGTCCAAACTCTGACTCAGTACCCTTTTCTCAGTACCCTTTTTCTCAGTTTTATTGTTTTTGCAATGGGGCTATTCATAGTGTATACTTCATATTAGTATTTAATTATCCTTGTATGATAATTATCCTTATAGGATACTTAAAAGATTATAGGATAACTAAAACATTGCAGCTAATGTATGTAGTGCCAAAACAGAGCAACCGTTGAATATTCCTATTATAGTATAATATATAATAGCTAAATAATATAGCTACTGTGACTCCATGGACTGCATGGTTTGGACTGCTTAAGTCATTTGTTAGACTAACACTGAGGTCATAGCTTTATAATGATTCATATATAAAGTCCACAAATTTTTTTGATGCATCTATAATATGTAAGTTACTCTGCTGGCTTTTAAAAACAGGAAAATAAATATAATATCACTTTTCTTAAGTTGCTTATAGTCAAGCAGGGAATACAGTGGCTGCTCACAGGTAACTGTAAATTTGTGATGGACAAAATTATGTAAGCAAACAATTCTCTGGTAGTAAGAAGAAAAGGGAGATACCTCAAGTGATCAATAAACTATAGTTATTATATTTAAAATAGTTATTGCTAACTCTAAATACAAAGCACTCTTGCAGAGCCAAATAAATAGGTCTTTAAAAATATAGAGGTATCACAAAACGCATTATTAAATCTATTAGCAGCATTCACATGAAATTTTTGTTAAAATAGAAAGGAAAGTAGAAGAAAAACTATTATAAAAAGTTAAGACTGAATGACTATAATGTGCGTAAGGCAAGTAGACCTCATTGAGAAGAAATCTATGGCTGATTAAAATATGAGCTATCCCATTAATCACACAATACATTAGATAATAAATTTTGGTTGTTAACTTGATATGCACCATTGAACGTGGAGAAAAATATCATATAGGCAGACAAGTGCACTAATGTATGACAGTGTAATAGCTTGTGGATATTTCTTTTTGTAAATATGTCTACAGTTTTTCTAGTGTCTTACTGAACTGTGCTGTAAAATAAGGTTATTCTTTAAGTCATAGAGATTAATGCTGCAGATTTTTCAACACTGGAAAAAAATTATACATTTGAATAGAAGAAAGGGTGAGATAGAAATTAACATTTTTCACTCAGAATGTGTCATTCTAATATTTCATTCAGTTTTTTAAGGGAGCTCTGAAGATGTTTGATTAAAAAAAATGTTTTGAAAAAAAAAAACCAGTGACATATTCTACTGACAGGTAATTATGTGAACTAATTTCAAGACCAGTTTAAACCATGATTATTTAAACCATGAGGTTATTTAACTGTGCTGTAGGGATCTAGTGAGCCTACCCTGAAAATTTGCTAATAGCACAAATAGGAAAGAATAGAAAATGTGCTACGTTCTATAGGCCAAGTAATAGTTTTTACAGAAAATCACAACAGATTTCTTTTAACTTTGCTTTAGTAATATGAAGATTTAACACTTAACTGACTGTTAAACATAATTTTGAATAGGTCTCTTGTTTCCATCTTGCTTGATAAAGTAACATAGATTCAGCAACTTATAGCAAAGTTTCACTGCGATTATTATATTTGCCTCTGCTGTTCAGTAATGTCAGCCACTAGCCACGTGTAATTGAGTACTTGAAACGCGGCTAGTCTGAATTGATAGAGACTATAAGTATCAAATACATACCAGATTTCAATGCTTTAAATAAAGAATAAAAGATGGTACAATACCTCATTGGGATATTTAAGGTTTAATAAAAGTGTATCAATTATACTTGTTTTTTACTCTTTTAATATGGAGGAAAGACAATTTAAAATTACATATGTGATTTGCATTCATGGATTGCACTGTATGTCTGTTGGTTAGTGCTGTTCTATGGGACCCATGAAGCAAACCACTGATAAAGGAAATAAAATTCTGAACAAAGAATCTTGACTTCTTCGGAACTATATTAAAATGGCTCACATTCTGATCATAAAACTTGTTTTAAGTTGTATGTAAATGGTTGTATATAAACCATGTAATTCAAAATACATTATGCATTAGAAAAAGGCACAAGAAAAGTAGACTACAATTATATATGTGTGGAAAGATAACATTGCAAAATATAAAACACAAAACACCCATTTTATTACACATTTCTTATCTGGAGAGTAGATCCTGCCTGTGGTCTCTGTAACCATACTCATATAGATATTGTAATTACAGAGGAAACTCTTCTGCTTGATAGTCTGAAAGTTTCTGGAAAGTTTATTTTCTCACTGAAGATTTTTAATTGGCATCAGTCCAAATCAATTATACAAGAATCTTTGCCCAAGCCCGTCTATTCACCCCTGCAAAAACAAGACAAAACAAAACAGTCCTCCCTCTCCCACAAAAAGGCCATATAAACCATCTGCTTGATTTCTTTTTTTAAGGTATGTATTTGTCAACAACAGGATCAGTAAGAGGGGGAAAAAGCCCCAAATGCAGTTATAAGCAAGAGCAACATAATAGGTGACTCTCAGGATTTATTGCTTTGGGGTATGACAGTAGTCTGCCTTTGAGCTGATAAGTTAATAAATCAATCTTTATTGCCTGAAAGAATTTATGTGTATTCCAGAGTAAGCCATTTATGTTTTCATTTGCATTTTCTAAGATTAGTCCTTCATTTATATTTTTAAAATACTGTGCCTCTTCCAGGAATTATCTCCAAGTAAACTCAGAATGCAGTGCTTATTCCCCAAGGCAGGGAACCATCATATACCAGGGGTCACCATCAGATGGGGATATATTCCAAAGTGTTTCTTCTGTATGTGTGTGTACGTTGGGGGTGCTTGTTACCTGAAAATGTCTGTGAAAGGTGTCTGTAAGGGCCACCATGGGGCTTTTGTGTGTGGGTCAGATCTGAGGTTTGATCCTTAAAGACCTGGAAAATATATCCAACTTTTGAAAGTCTTAAGCAGAAACAGTTTGTGGATTCTAAACCTGTGCTCTCCAACATGGTTGCCACTTGCCACGTGTGGATTGCAACTAACGTGACTTGGAATATGACCAATGTGACTGGGAAACCGAACTTTTAATTTTATTAACTTTATGGTAAATTTAAAATCTGACACTAGATTGAGTGATTGGAAAACTTTTAAGCATGCTTGGAACAACTTTGGGTTTACTTTTTCAGCTGTAAACTTTATGATATATAAATGCAAATCAGGTATTTCCAATTAAAAAATTTCAAATTGAGATGTGCTGAAGGTATAAAATACCAGCCAAATTTTGAAGGCTTAGTTTCTAAATGAATAATTAAAATAGCTCAGTAATAATTTTGTACAGGTTACACATTGAAGTGATATCAGTTTGGATATTTGCCTTGGAATGTATTATTAAAGTTAATTTCACCTGTTTTTAAACTTTTTCTTAATGTGGCTACTAGAAAATTTAAAATTATGTATGTGCTTTGCATTATATTTCTATTAGACAGTGCTTTCTAAAACAAAGAGTAACACACATGGGAATACACTTGAGATACTGAGATCATAAACGGGATAGGGCAACAAAAGTGAAAAACTAATGACAAGATGGTAAGGGTCAGTGGCAAATAAAAGAGAAGCAGGTCCTTAGCTGACCTTAGTGTTAGCAGATGAGTAGTGTGTAATGCCTGACCTGGCTCGTGGCTTAGAATTGAAAACATGACTCTTCAGATTTTTGTACCTTATAATCAATGATAAATAGGGTGTTTCTTTAATAATAATAATTATAATACCAGTTTTATTTTTTTTAAATTTCACTGCATTCCAACTCCTTTTAGTCTCCCTTATGGTACTGAGTACATTACGTAGAGTCATTGAAAGGATTTTGCCCCAGTAAGCCTTTGAAACAAAATATACCAGGATTACAGGACAAGAGAAAAGAATGTTAAACCAAATTTCATTTCCAAGGGAAGAAATTTAAGGAAATAGTCACTCAGGCTACTTTGTTATGTAAAATCTATCTCATAAACTAAATACTGGATTAAATTAATTCATTGGACAGTTTGGAACAAATTGTAATATACCGTGTTTACTTTGGAAGTCCTACTGCCCTCAAGTTTAAGTCAAGTAGCCCTTCTCCCTACATAAGTAAGATGCGAGTTCACTGTAGAATAATGAGAAACACCAACAAGCAAAAATGAGAAAATAATAATCACTGGTAACCTACACCACCCAGAGATAATGACTGTAAATTTCCCTTGCCTTTTCTTTCAAGGAAATGCAGTCGGTTTTTATACAAGGTTCTGTATGTCTTAATAAGCATTGCGTCACAAACTCTGTGTTTAATATTTTTCAACCTTTTCTTTGAACTCTCTTTGGACTGTTTTCATAGCCCAGACTGAGGTTATCAGTTATAGAAACAACAACTTAATAAATGATGTCTTATTGGCTTGAAAGTATTATTCACATAGATTTCCAAAGTGCCAAAGATAAAACCAGGATGTGTTTTATTCACTAGAAAATCTTGAACATTTTCTGACGCTGTTAGTAAGATAAAGAGAATGTGGATGAAAGAGAAAACGTGAATTCTGAACCTGAAGAGCCTGTGCTTATTAGTACTTTCAGCAGAAATTGTGAAGGGCCACCTCATCAGGCAGATTGATGAAGCCTCGTTAGGTAGGGGCTTGAGAGGAATGCCTCACGGAAAGCCCTGTAATGGTCCAGTGGATGCTTGACAAACATGCATACCTGCCAGTGCTGCCCTTTAATTGGAAGGTGTTTGTATTTGTTTCCTATTTTAGAGGAAGATGTGCAAGCACATGTAATATTACATGGCAGTTTTAGTAGTGCTAGATCTGGGAATGCAAACCGGAGAACCTGAAGTTAGGCAAGTTCTTTGAGATGAAGTGGAGTGCAAAGTGTCCTTCTTCCATTCCTCAGATATTTACTTCCATTCTCCAACTTTACTCTCACTACTGTCCTTTTACTTAATCTTGCTATTCAATCTATTTTTAGGTGAGTTGAAAAATAAAAACATGTATCTTGAAGTTAGGAAAATGCTCAGGGTAATGTTCCAGAACCTTCTGTGTTTATTAATATTAATACCATTAGGTACTTAAATACTGACATCTCTACTGCGCCTTACCCATCTCCCACCTTATCCCTGTTATCAGGGTGACTCAGGGGAATATGCGGCAGTTTCCTGATCTTTGAGATAATTTCTCAATTTAGATCAGTGCCAAAAGTCATGAGAACTATTAGAAGGTTTGAGGTTTCTTCAGATCTGGTCCAATTGGCAGTAAGACAGGCTGGTGGGGCAAAGCCAGCCCAGCTCCCCTGAGGTGTAAGTGGAGCTGCTGAGAACTTCCCATAGATGCCCTTGAGCTAGGTTTCACACTAGGAACCTGTGCACTTGATTTGGGAACTTGGTACTTACTCTAACTCTGACTTACGCTGCATGGAATGTGTTAGCTCCAAACAGTGTTAAGGTAGCCCTTATTCCATGGCAGTGTCGGTCATCCAGCTGCAAGGGATTTTAAAGATGAACTGAGGCTACAGTGGACAATATGACAAAGTATATGTGGGAGTGTTAAGAATACCTAGGGTATATTTGATTCCAAATAACAGCGTTCATCAATGCTCTCATTTACATATTTATATTTTCATTTAACTACTATTTATTTTTTAGTACCGGGTATTGCAATGATCTCTGTGGACAAACAGACATGATTTCTGACCTCTTGGAATCAGGCATTAATTCATAGTTATATGAAATCCCTTGATTAAGTGACATTTAAGCTGATGCAGTTTTGTGATACATTGCTAGATGTTGGGAATATGAAGACAAGCATAGCATAGTCACTGTCCCTATAATAACAGTCCTCAGTGAAAAGTGCTTTATAGAAGCAAATGAATTGTAATGGATCCTGAAGATTGTGGGTGATTAATGCTGTCTGACCATCTCAGGAAAGGCTTTATGAGATGACTTTAGATGTGGGTTTTGAAGGAAGACTGAGGAAGTCTTCTGAGGAAGACTACCAGGCAATCAAGAAAGCATAGCAAGTAATGGCTAGGAGGAAGAAAAGGCCAAGTATGTTTGGCAAACCCTAAGTAGAGAAGGAGGCCTAGGAAGGCATTTGGCCAAAGGTGAGATTACATAGTTTGGAATGGTAAAATTTAAGCAATGTAAAATGTTGTATGAAAGAGTTTACACTTCACTTTTAGGAGTGGAGGAGCCATTGGAGTACTTTACTTAGGAGTTAGAAATCAATTTGTGTTTTTAGACTGATCATTCCGAGTGCAAAAGGAAGGATGGCTTTGGCTTCTGGAGAGGCTGGGCTCAGGGAGGCTGATTAGAAGGCCACTGCAATCAGCCCTGAGACAGAAGAGAAGGACTTCAACTGCTGCAGTAGCCATGGAGATTTAAGAGACATTTAGGAGTGAAAATCAATGCTAATTAAAGAGACTGGCTAGGATAGATGAAGGAGAGAGAGGATTCCAGAATACATTGAGACTTCTACCTTCTGGGTAATTTATGGTATCCATGGAGCCAGTGCTAGCTAGTGGGCTTTGAATCCTGGCTCCACCACTTACCAAGTAACCACTTGGAAGAAGTTACTTAAACTTGCTGAGCTTCATCTATACAAAAATGATTTAAAATAATTTTGTGGAATCTATGGGAAGATAAATATGAAAATGCTCAGTAAAGTGCCTTATCTATAATCTACATTCAACATATATTTTCTTCATATATGAGGACTGAAAGACACTCTGGATAAGGATGAATTGTATAAAATCAGAAATGGTTCAAGATAATGAGTTCAGTTTTAGGCATGCCGAGTTTAAAATTGGTATTTTATGTCTAGATGGATATATCCAGTATGTATTCAGAAACAGAGGTGGAGGACTTGGGGTGTGCAAATAAAAGTCTAAGAATTTGGAAATACAATTAATAGGTGATAGTTAAAATCTCCTGAGTGGATGAGATTCCACCAGCTATGGAGTAGCTAGCAGAAAAAATTTGAAGTCTGTTCTCTGGTGTTCAATTTCTAAGTAAGTAGGCAGAGGAGGAAGAGCCCCCCCAAAAGCAGCTAAAACATGGTGTAAAAATTCGAACAAAACCTTGAAAATAACAAAACCTGCCAAGTACAACAGGGGTACTTTAAGAAGGAAACCATTAGCACTCTGATAAGTCTTAGAACTGACAAGTAACTTGAGGAATAAAGAGAACTCTTTGAATGTAACAACTAAGAGATCAGTGACAACCTTAGAGCAATTTCCAATTGGTGGTGAGGAGCAGAATGCAGATTGTGGTGAATTGAGGGGAGAACAGGAATGAAGAAATAGTCATGAGATATAGAGTGCTTTTTAAAGAAGTTTGGCAGGGAGGTCTGGGGTGGTAGTTCGAAGTGGATAAAGGATGAAGAAGGGCTCCCCTGGTGGCGCAGTGGTTGAGAATCTGCCTGCCAATGCAGGGGACACGGGTTCGAGCCCTGGTCTGGGAGGATCCCACATGCCGCGGAGCAACTGGGCCCGTGAGCCACAATCACTGAGCTGCGCGTCTGGAGCCTGTGCTCCGCAACAAGAGAGGCCGCGATAGTGAGAGGACCGTGCACCGCGATGAAGAGTGGCCCCTGCTTGCCACAGCTGGAGAAAGCCCTCGCACAGAAAGGAAGACCCAACACAGCCATAAATAAATAAATTAAATAAATTAAAAGGATGAAGAAAAGAGGCTTTAATTTATAGTAATGGACACTAAGAGTAAAGACCTAGTATTGAGGAAGAGAAAGGAGACAAATGATGGGAGATAAATAATGAAAGAATGTTCTAGAAGAGGCTGGTCAGGAAGTATAAATCATAAAGCATTTGCCTTAGGTGGAAGAAGGTACAACCTCCGTTTGAGTCAGGATGTAGGGGAATGAAGTTAGAAAGACTATTAATAATTGGAAATTAAGAAGCTTCCAGTATTAAACCAGCTGTTGTTTTATCTTGTTAGTTAGCTTTTATTTTTTATGTTCTAATAATTTATGTTTTGAGCACCTTAATTAGATTGACTAGCACCTTCTAATGTTACCTCTAGATAAAATAAATTATTAAATTTTTATTCAGTAAAAGCTAAGTGGAACCTCACCTCTGACCTCTTTTTCCTGAAAAAAAAAACTTAGAAAATACTGATTCTTAATAAAGTAACCCCAAGAATGATGGGGGGGTCAGAAATTGCACCCGCTATGCCAGGTTCACAGACTCAGAGAAATATGTTCCCCTAATGATTGATTTGTATATCCTAGGGAAATGCTAGAAATAAACTCATGCAGGGTTGACATCGGGACATTGGAGTATATGTTAGTTCTTAAAATATAGTTGTTCCAGTAATAAAATGATTTGTATTGTTTCACTAAGCTATAAATAAGGTTTGGGTTGAGGATTTGCTTGTTGGAAAGGTGTTTTTACATATCTTTTTTTTTTAAATATTAACTGTTAGCTCAAGCTTAAATTAGGATTGTAAGCAATTAATTTTGTATTTGACATTTGAAAATATAAGTACCACATGACCTTTCCTAGTAGATGAACATATAGTTTAATTAGGTAATCTTCATGTTATTGTACTGTAAACACATAGAAACACAAAACAACCAGCTCCTCCTCGTGTTGGTGATTCTAGAAATGATAACGATCAGACTCTGGATTTATATTATAAAGCAGTTGCAGTAAATTGTGCAGATGGAAGGGTCACAAATTTGAAACACATAGTCAAAGCTGATGGGAGTTCAGCCCAAAGGCAGCATCTCAAATAAAGGTTTTCCAAGGAGTAAGACTATACAAAACAGGTTGGATTTTTAGGTGTCTTAATATTGTAAGCATCTTAATATTATAGATATCTTAATAACATAATATTTCTGGCTGTGCCTCTCAGCCCACTTAGAATTATATTTTAATTTTACTATCATATGGGGATCTTTAGTATCCTATCCTTGGTCTTCATCACTTCTTCTCTACCTTTTCACCTGGATGATCTTCTTAGTCATATTTTCAGGTTCACTATTCTGTTCAAGTGTTGTTTTGAAATAGGTTTCATTAGCTTTGATCTTCTTGCTATATATTCATATATGTAATTTCAAACACTGAATGGATGTCTGTTTTTGACACCCAACAAAATTGATACTTAGTATTTTCAAAACTGAAATTGGGCTCTTTCCATCAAAACCACTTGTTCTCCTGTATTCCCTGCTTTAGTGAAGGAAACAAACAAGCACCATGTGCTTAAGGTGGGAAGAAATCATAGTTTCACCATTCAGGTAAAAATCAAAGTCAGCATGTTGTGTCTCATTTCAGATTTTTCCTTAAGCATGGCATTTGTTCTCAGTAGTGCTCATACCATTTTTAAATTTCTTTAAAGAACATTGGCAACGTGGGTTATTTTTTCTTCCTATGTCAGTATTGGTAATTTGTACTTTTAATAAAAATATCCTTTCATCCAAGTTTTAAATGTTATAGTTGTTTAAAAGAGTCTCTTAAGATAAAAATAAATTCTGTCTATAGTTTTGATCCTTTTATTTCTACCTTTTTAATGTATCTTTAAAAGTTTTTGTTCTGTGTGGATGAAGACTTTTATTAGCGTCTGGTGTTATCTCTTTATTTTCTGCTTTGCATTTCATTAAGATACAATCTAATTTTCCCTCTTTGTACATGTTTTGAGTTTACTTTGTTCTTTTCCTAGCTACTTAAAATGCCCTATTCAATATTATTATACTTATTTAATCTTTATGATATATGATGAATAGAAGGTTATAGTCTCAAATGCGTATAATTAGCTACTCTTCACAACACTTGATAGGTAATGTTTTGTGATTGTTATTTTTATGTGTTCAACTTGACTGGGCTAAGGGAAGCCCAGAGAGCTGGCAAAATATTGTTTCTGGGTTTGCCTGTAAGGGTAATTTTGGAAGAGATTAACATTGGAATTAGTAGACTGAGTAAAAAATATCTGCCCTCACCAGTGTGCGTGGGCATCATCCAATCCATTGAGGGCCCCGATAGAACAAAAAGGTGGAGGAACAGCACATATTCTCTCCCTCGGTCTTTCTCCTTCTCTCGCCATGGGATCTCCTGGTTCTTGGGCTTTCCGACTCTAGGACTCATACCAGGTAGATCCCCCTGATTCTCAGGCCTTCAGACGCTAAGTGAATTATATCACTGGCTTTCCTGGTTCTCCAACTTGCAGGCTGCATATGATGCAATATTTTAGTCTCCATAATGGTGTGAGCCAATTCCTGTAATAAATCTCCTCTTACCTATCTATCTATATCTTATTAGTTCTGTTCCTCTGAAGAACCCAGACTAATACAGATTTTGGAGTTGAGAGTAGTTCTAGAGGAATATAATTTTAAGGACGAGTTTTCAGAATTGGTTTTGGGCTTTTTGAATTGGCTCTCTAGTCCTATTACATTTAAAGTTGCTGATGATTACTGCCAGTAGTAAAGAGAGCACTGACAGTCCTCAGCATGAACTGTTTATAGAGTTATGTAAAACATCTCCACTGGATACTCCTAATCAACGACTTATAAGAAGCAAGTTAGGTGATTCTGTATATGATACTTTCCATCATTTTTCAAAAACTAAGTAATGTGATGATGTTGATTGGTTGCTCCTCTTTTTCTGGACAAAATGCTAAAAGGATGAGCTCCGGGATTCAAATTCTCAGCTCAAACCCCGTATATGTGACCTATGAGCTCCTAGGTGTGCTCTGAGGAAGAGCCTTATCTCCTATAGCTCCTATAGTTGAAATTGCTGGAAATAAAACACAGGACCTTATCCTGCTATTGGCTGAATTACAATTCAAGTAGAATCCCAGCCTTGTAGGGTGTCTATTGTTAAAGTGAGGGCATTGATTAGGAAAGAATGGGATCCTGTAAGTTGGGATGGGGGTATGTGGGCAGACTCTGATGAAGCACATATAATAATTTTCACTTCAGATATTCCAGTTCTGAACACTATCTCTTCCACATGGGAGAATCAATAAGTAGATATTTATTGCACAGATGGTTATTGCAGCATTATTTATACTGACTAAAAAAAGCTAATGAAGAGAATACCCAAAATAGAGGAATGTTAAAATAATTATGGTACGATGCTATTGTGTGCAACTGCCAAAAAGAGTGAATAGATGTTGATACCAGTTAGCTTAATTTCCACAAAGTATCTAAGTGTGAAATCAACATGCATTAGTGTGCATAATTTTTAATAGCAAAAAAATTACACGTGTAAATGTATTTGTATGTATGTATGTGTATCTGTTTACTTATAACCATTTAGGTTTGGATAAAATAATGAAATACGTATCCTTGTCAACCTAGGTTTTCTAGAAGAGAGTGATGAGAATGAAATACAAGAGGAGTGGGGAGGGGACAATAAGCCAATATGACAAGAAATTTAAAAGGCTGCACTAAAGCAAACAAAGAGACACAAAAACACACAAAATCTAGCAAGTATGTTATCGTATTTGTATAATTATCTATAATGAAAAATAAGTATAAAAACCATAATTTATAAAGACCATGAAAGGAGTTAGTCTCGAATTATTTGGTAAGGTGAGCCTTAAATCGTTGGAAAATGATAGGTGCCAACAACACGATTATTTTTAACATGAAGTTCAAATTTAGCAACTGAGAGATATTAATGTTCAGGTCCTCCTCAAGTATATTCTGATTCATTCAATATTTCATTAATATAGCAGCAACAACAAACAAGTACTCAAAGATCTACAGTGGGTGAAAGATTTGCAAACACTTCTACCCACCACTGAAGCAGGACCTATTCTTCTACTGCTAAACTGTGGTGTTTTTCTTTTGAAATAAGCTTCTAGAATAAAAGGACACAAAGTAGAGTGGAAAAGTTCATGTATTTTAGGGTTAGCCAGGCCTCAGTTTTATTCCAGGCTTTGCCACCACTGTCTGTAATCAAGTTGATGTTGACAATAAACCCACATTTATTATCTTTCCATTAATCTATCTTTCATAACTGCATGTCTATAGCTGTGAGTTCCAGTCAGATGGTGGGAGTAAGCACAGGTTAGCCACAAGGGAAGTTTATCATAGCCTAGATTAGTCGCTGTGGGACCTCGAGTTAGATATTTTCCTGTTTCCTCATCCGTAACGCGGAGGTAAATAACAGTATTACTCAAAATATTATTGTAAGGGCTTCCCTGGTGGCGCAGTGGTTGGGAGTCCGCCTGCCGATGCAGGGGACACGGGTTCGTGCCCCGGTCCGGGAGGATCCCACATGCCGCGGAGCGGCTGGGCCCGTGAGCCATGGCCGCTGAGCCTGTGCTCCGCAACGGGAGAGGCCACAACAGTGAGAGGCCCGCGTACCACAAAAAAAAGAAAGAAAGAAAGAAAAAGATTATTGCAAGAGTTCAATTACATAGTAGATGTAAAGCGCTGATTAGGGTAGTATACACATTAAAAAGTGTTCAATAAGAACAACTAGACTAAGACAGTAATATCTAATTCAGTCATAGACCATAGATGTAGGGAAAAATGACTGGGACAAATCTCAACTCAGGACTAATATTTTGGACTATGTGTGTGTGTATGTGTGTGTCATATCATGATGAAGATTGAGTGTTATGAATTGCCAAGGAATTTTCCACATTGAACCTAATAAATATGGAAACATAGATAAATATAGAAACGTGGAAATAAAAGCAAACTTAGAAATTTAAAAATTTTCCTGATTAAAGACATTAATGAGTTTCCAACCATGAATTCTTTTTTTTAGGGTGATTACAAGGAACTTTATTCTTATTTATAATAAGTTGAACATTGATTTACATCATAGAAAAAGACAGGTTTAGGAAAAAGATAGTGTTCTCTTCTGCAAGGATAAATTTTCCATCTATGTCATCATTATCCTAGATGTAGTCTACACTATTAAGAAATTGATTCCACTTCTCTTATTTTGCCTTTTTTTTTAAACAGAAGAACCAAGACCATACTTTAAATTTTGTTGGTAATAGTTATACACATTAAGATGTGGAAATATTGTATTTAGTATATACTTCAAAATGCCATTTTATTGATAACTACTTTTGAAAAAATATGTTTGATTTCTTAATAAGTTGACCAATCAATGGAATGATTTTAGAGTAAACTTCTTGAATAAAAATAAAACTTTTTTCCAAGCTGATAGGATGCTTAGACTGATAGGATGAGAAAAAAAGCTGAGTCTTTATTACGTTTTCCGTAGAATCTTAGACAACCATGCATTCTTTACTATCATGCAGCGTATCATCATTTATGTGCATTGTAGCATACCAGCATTACTTTCTGTACAACTTCCAGTAAATCATTTGCTTCCATTGCTTCAGGTTATCAGAAAGGGTCTTTACTAGAGAAACTCTTAAGTTCAGTTTTAGAATACTCTGACTTTATGACTGCAAAAGAGCTTAATTCCCGGTTTTCTACTCTGAGTCAACACGTAAGAGAATTATGAAAGACCTTCTGGCTGTGTCTCTGTATTTATTTTCTGCCTCCAAAATCTTTCTCCTTCTCATCCATTATCCCTATTCTTCAAGTTTCTTCTCCAAGTATTTCTTTAATGACCTTCGTATTGCCTTCATTTTCCTCCGATGAGAGATGCAAAAATGGAATCTAGACTAGAGAAATAAGATAATCCCAACTTCAGTACTAGTAGCCCAACTCTTAAAAAAATTGTAACATTGTTTTTTCTTCCTTTTTTGAATTCCTCTACAAAAGTTTTTCTCATACTTCATTGTACCTCCTCCGTTTCCTATGTTCTCATACTTCATTGTACCTCCTCCATTTCCTATGTTCCAACTTTTATCCCATCAAACTTTATCTCATTCCTGTTAGTATGAGATCCCAGATTTTGAAATGACTTCTTTCCCATTATTTCCATTGGAAGGAAGGGGAAGATTGGGCAGTCTCTTTGCCAAAGAAATGCTTGGTCCAGTGTTTGTTTGGAGGGAGGAAAACTCACAGTAACAAAGCACCTCCCAATATTACACCTTCTGCTAGTAATATCAGAAATAGTGTGATCTTTTGATTCTCAGCCTTCTTTGGATCATCTTCTGAAAGAAGAAAGGGCAAAAAAGAAAGTGAATTTTGGAGAAGGAAATTAGTAACTTGAGAACTTTATCCATAAGAAGACTCTTTTTAACCTTAAAAATTGCCCTGTTCACCACTTACATCACTGTTCCCTGGTTATTCTGATCTTTATTAATTACTTAGACTCCTAGGCTCTACAAAACTTTTTCTCTTATTGCCTCTAGCCTAATTTCTCCACCTTTAGTACAGCTTTTTCATTTCTAAGCTCTTCAGTTATCCAGTGCCTGGTAATTCATACTGGTACAAATTTTGTCCAGCATCTTAGCTCTTATTTGTGGCATTAGCATGACCTACAGAGAAGGTGATCAACAAATATTTGTGGAGTAAATCAATGAAGAACTCCTTGATCCTTGGCCTTTCAAAATGCCACACTGCAATCTTTGTTACCTGCACAATATTCTCCTTTGAAGCACCGAGTGGTGATGCAAAGACAGGTCCAACAATCCAGGATAGGACCTTCAGTCACGACTGATAGAAGAAAGGTAGTTGGAAGTGGGCCATGGCAAGGAGTTTCCTTAGCTCAGACACCAAGTATGGGTTAGATCTCAGGCATTTCCATTGGTTACATTGCTGTGACTTTCTTCTTCCCCTAGCAATCAATTTTTTTGATGGGTCAAAACCCTAAATAATTTAAGTCAGATCTCTGGGAAGAAGTAGGAGAATGATGGCTCAGCTTATATTGGTGCTTTGGGTTATAAACTATACTATAGAAGGCCTCTTAACACCTCTAAACACTCTGGGGTGTCTGAGATTTTATAAACTATATTTTGTTGTCAGAGATCGTTGATATTCCCCCTTGTAGCCAATAGCTCTAGGAATTGCGTTCTCAATGTGACAAGTAGAAGAGATAGGGTCATATAGAGCACAGGAGATGGGAAAATATGGCTGAAACCTCAAGACATCACATATACTGTATGTACCATAATCCTCAGAACAAGCTAAAAGAGAATCAGAAAGATCTAATGAGCTTAGAATCAACTTAGTGTTTGCCATATTTATACCCAAGTCATCATTATTTGGTTACCCATTAAGTTCCAGCCACCCTCCACCCATTCTAAATTATTCTAATGTGAAATCACATTCCTCATCTCACCCCTCATTTCCTATTCCTTTCACATAATTTCAGTGTTGTTAAATAGACATCTTATATTACCAACTTCAGAGAAGTTCTTTAATAGTTCTTTCAGTTTGGATTCCAGGTTTTGGCGGACATCGAGAAGCTTGACTTGAAGGATAAGGGCACCTAAAGAGGGACATCAGAAAATAGGGGTGGCCTATCCCTTCATAATTTAATCCTAATTGTTTTGCCTTGTTTTCCCCAGTGAATTTTTCTCATACTTTCTTGGGCAGTACAGTCTCTTAACACTGAAACAGTACCTCACCTTTCCATGTTTCATTGCTCAGTTTATAAAGTTCATTCTTCAGCCATGTTCTCAAATTGACATCCTTTTGAACAGCTAGAGAGGAAGGGTGAAGGAACATGTGGGAGAATAATTACATTTATGGAGGAAATTATGTGGGCCCAGGTGCTCTCTTCCCTACCTCCCTTCTCCCTTTAACCCCCCAAACTCTCAGGGACTCGAGCTTTCCTCACCCAACACCCGAAGCATCTTGTCACTGTGGGAGACCTTGAAGCTTAAACGGATCATCTTCTTAATCTGCCGTTCAAGCAGATGAGTTCAGCCAGGGACTTCTGAGGGTACCAGCTTTACCAGCAAGGACTTAATATCCTTGATGAATTTGGGGTCACATTCCAAACAGCCTTTGACCCCGTGGAAGGCTGCCAGGGATAGGGGCAGGAGCAAGAGCAGCCGCAGGTCCCCCATTTCCTTGCCCCGACCACCCTTGCCTCAAGATCAGGTTGTCCTGGCAACTAGTTCACCAAGATCCCTTTCCCTCAAAACTCCAGGAATGAGAGCCTTGTCCTGGATAGTCTGACTCCACCTTCCCCTCTGTTTCCATTCCACTTCTAGGCAATCTCATTTCTCTAAGAATCTTCAGTTTTCTGACTTATCCTTCATTCCAGAGAGAGGGAACTGCCAGCTGGGGAGCAGATACCTGAGTTCTGAGTGTGGAACACAGAGAGAGAGAGAAGTCTTGTGCTCACACAAGCAGAGTTCCGTGCATGGAGATATCTCAGAAAAAGTCTTTAACTCTTTGTCTTACTGTGTTCTTAGTAAATTCCCACACTCCTGCTGATCACTGAAGTAGTATCTCAATAGCAGCGGATGTTGGAAGAGATCTCTTAGGACTTTAGATTGCTTAACCCAAGCTCTGCTTTTATAGAAGAGGTAAGAAAAGCTTGGAATATTGAGCTTCTTGGGGTCCCAGTCCCTGATGGTAGCAGTATTGTTGAAAATTAGCAATGGGGGTCTGCATATAATTGATAATCATTGATAATAATGATTTTGATACAATTGATAATTCCTTAGAAATTTAGGCTACCTTTGTTTGTAGGAATATTTCTCCAGCTATGCTCTGTAACCTTTTTATATATCATTCTTCTTTTAGAGAATCTGGAGTCAGGAGACTAGAAACAACAGTTGAGGAATACATAGTGATGAGTGAAACTCCAGTAATGTTCAGGGTTCTTTAACAGGCACCTCTTCAAAGTGCTGATGACACACTTTGTGTAACATACAAGAAAATAACTACAGTTATCATGGGCTGTGTTCCCAGGACACCTCCATGGAATGTGGACAAATAAACATGTTTTTCCTTCAGTTTAAGGCTCTTTGAATAAGAATTTCCTTTGTTATATGAAGAAATTAAGGCTGCTTTGCAGACTTTCCAGAGTACTACTTACCTCTTTTATAATATATTGCATGTATGGCTGTGACCCCCTGGAAACTAGGAAACCCTGGGATCTTCAAAGGTTGGTGGTAGATTTTAGACGTAAGGTATGGGAGAGTCCTGGAGTAGAAGGTTGTGAGGGAAGTTAAAAGAACTACCACTAATTATATGCCTTCCATGTGCCTGATTTAGTCTTAAAAACACTGTAGATGGAATGTCCCAAGTCCTCCTGGATGGCACAGCAATACTTGGAGAGATTATTTCCATTTTATAGATAAGAAACTGAGGCTTAAAATAATTCATTGGTTAGGGATCTGGATTCAAACTCATGTCTGTTTAACTCTAAACTCTATATACTTTATCTACTGCCTCAATATTTTCTGGGATAAAACAGAAAACAATCTCTTAGAATTTGATAAATTAGAAGATGGTGGGGGGGGAGGGAGTATAATTCAAATCCTTTGATGTTCCACTCTGGTTTTATGTTCCCTTGGCTAGATGATCTCATCTTTAGATGACCCCCAAAGGATTTTCACAGGCTGAGGTCTGAAGGTATGTGTGGTAATGGTATTAAAGTAACTCCGGAAACCAAAGTTGGAGACTAAGAGGGTTAAGAAACTTGGCAGGCAGGTGGCCAAGTATGAGGAAAGACTATTCTTCAAGAGAAAACACATGTTATAGATGAGATATTTTCCAGTTAACAATACGTGCCTTTACTTTTGGATTAGACAGCTTAAAGGGAACACTTTATCATACTACAGAATAATTCTACCTCATTCCATGGCACATTTTCTTGACCTTGACCTAGTGACCCATCTACCATTTTTGTTTTTGCTTTACCCTCCCAGCTTAATTTGCAATCCAAGATTTTTAGGATAAGAGAAAAAATAATTTGACTTTTGTATACTCTTGGGAAGACTGGAAATAAACCATTTCCTAAATAGACAGGTAGAGCTTGAAATTGAAAGGTGCATGTAAAAGGGGAGACAGTGGAGGAACTATCATTTTCATGGAGTAAACAGTAGACAGAAAACAACAATGTGTGCTAAGGTAGAGAAAGAGATACAGAGGTCTGGGGAAGACAGAACAGCACTAAGTCTGGAGGAATTTTTTATAGAGAGGCCGGGTCCAGGAGACTAGAAACAATTAATGAATATATGGTTATGAGTGAGACCCAGTAATGTTCAGGAGCCTTTAGGGGAAGCATCCTGAAATTACTGATGATGGTGTATATAACATGTAAGAAAATAATCACAGTTAACATGGGCTAGTTCTTTGGATTTCGTATATGAAAAGTATTTTAGCTTTGGAAAAGAAGAGCTGTCTGGAAATTGATTAATAATATAATGATCACATTACCTAATTAAAATAATAGTACTTGTGTCAGGGAGGCAAAAAGGCTAACACCCAAATCCTAGAGTGGTTATTGCTAGTGTTTGGTTTAGATCGGCATCAAGGGGATATGATTTATGGTCAGTGTGAATCTGTAGAATAGCTACCTGAGCTCCGTATTTGCCTCAAATAGTATAAAAGATATATAACAGCACATGCATTCGTAATATTTTGCCAAATATATATTTGCTTGTTTGTTGTTCTTACAGAGATAAGGTATTCATGGGCAGCGTTGTGTATTTTTTGTTGTTGTTGTTGTACAGCACTATCAATTAGAGAGTCCCTCTTTTAAGGGCTAGAACCAGATGTGTTGTAACGTTTGGCCTTTGTTACAAGTCATATAATGCACTGAGGTTTAAAATCTGAAGAACAAGTTTCATAAAGAAGAGCAAGAAGCTTCTCACGGTAATTTGCCCACGTTCCATGGTGGATCCCAGATCCATATAAAAAATAAAAATAATGAATCTCTGTCCCTAAAGCTTCTTACATCATCTTTTCTCCTGGGTTATCTGTCCCAGCTGAGCCCTGCTGCATTGCTTTTCTTATCGCTTCACTTGATTATCCGCAAGTTTGTCAAATGATCCGGATATTTCTTATAGTCAGGTAATATTAACTTCTTTCCTGATTGTAAACTGAGACTAGGAAGCCATTATTTGATATTTGGCTATGTTATAAATTATCTTTCTAGGCAGTATAATAATCATAGGTTTAAATATTTAAATAATTACTATGTGCCAGATATTTCACATGTAAAATAATTTCAATATTTTCTGTATTCCTGTTCATTTACATTCCATTGTCATTAAGCCAATCTCTCCATATTCTACTCATCTTTTAGGAAAAGTCATAAGGTTTGAGCCTGGAAAACTTTGAAGAAATCTCTACCTGATAGGAAATCAAACTAAAAGAAAGTTGATCCAATCAGTAGGGATTGTGGGAAGAATGAGGGGGAGAGAAGTAAAGGAAGCAGAAGATGTGTGTCACAACCTCTTCTCTCTGGGAAGGTCCCAGGAGGGAAGATATATTAGGTTAAAGGAAATAATGAGGGGAGAGAAGCTTTTGCCTTGCATCCTTTAGCGGCTCTGAAAACTACACCATTACCCACACGCAGATAATAGTACCTAAGGAAAAGTCTGTAGGACTGGATAATAGAAGACACTCCTGAGACAGTGCCAGTTCCCACATGGCATGGAAAAACGAATATGTTCCCACTGGCTGCTAGGCAAGGATGTGCAAGTGAACTCAAGATCTGACTGGGGAACTTGCCAGTGTGTATCATTAAAGCTTTAGGTAAAGGGTCCTTTGTCTGAGATCTGGATAGCAAACTACCAGGCCAAGAAAGGAAAAGGAGTCTGCTGCAATCCCCAGGGCCTCGATGGGACCAAATTGTTAGGAAAGGCCACTAGACCCCAAGGAAAGAGAGAACAGATTCGAAGTGTTCCACTTGCAGAGTTTCTCAGCAAACACTGCAAGAATAGTGAGAGGTAGGGTGGTACCAACTTTACCTTAAAGATACCAACACATTGTCAAAGAATGAAGCAGATATCCTCAAAGTTAAAAAAAAAAAATGCTGTCATGCCAGGGAACACACATCAGTGAAGAAATTCACTGCAAAGTTCACTGAGGAAGAAAACGCAGGGGTTTTAAATACTAGAAAGAGAGTTCATTTTTAACATACTTGGTAAGATGGATTGAGTCCATAGTTAGGTAGAACAAGCTTGATTTTTCAGTGATTAGGAAGATATTTTAATTAGGCCCAAGAAAGGTCTAGCATCCCAGAGTTTCTCAGTGTTCATGGTTTCTTATCAGTTTCAGGAGGTTGAGCTAGCTAGGGTGGAAAATATAACAGTTTTATATCTCCTAAGTAGGTGCTGTTATAAATGGACAACTTTCCTCAACATGCTATGCACCCATGGGCCCCCTTCAACCATGGGGGTGGTTCATGAATTAACATAGGACCCCCACCTCCACATTCTTAGGTTCCATTTTACATAGAAGCAGGGAAAGGGGGAAATATGAAAAAATGATTCCTCCAAAGGAAATTTAGTTACCTTAAGAAAATGTTCAAATTTTGGGATCAAATTTATCATATTGTTCTAATATTTCTTTTTTTCCTCTCCCCAGTGAGGTAAGAAGTAAGGTTTCCAGAGAAAGTTCAGACCAACTATAGACTATGAAGAGGCTATGTATCCTTTGTATATCAGAGAGTAGTGTAAATAGGTGAGCTTGCAACATAAACGCCACAGTATTTAGTACTCACCACAAGTGTGCATTACTCTTTCCTTTACATAAAATATGAGCCTGATGTTCAGAGACGCTAAGGGGAGTGTTGAAGGTCACACACCTAGTAAGGGAAAAATTTGGGGTTGTAACAGACATTTGTCTGCCTTCAAAGTCCATGTGTTTCCAAAATACCAAAATGTCCCTTGAACAGAGTTAATTCAAGGTAAAAATCATCACCGCCTCTAATTAGCAAGAAGAGAGACCCTCAGGAAATTATTTTTGTGAGAAAAGAAAAATTATTTCTCATTTTAAACAATAAATGGAGTCTGTAATCCCAATAATCTTTTAATATTTCTTCTCACATCCAATTCTTTTTCTTCCTTTTAAGTTACTTGTATAGAGAATATGAAGAACATTTATGTTCAACAGTAGCTTCTTTGCTTGTCAATTGCAGTACTCAATTTTCTTTAATATTGTATATAAAAGGCATAGGTTTTAATCTAGTTTACCTTAAGTAAATACTAGGCAAATGTAGTACTACTCCTTTTCTCCCTTCAAATGAAATTAAAATACAATAATATAAACAGCTATAAGAACACAATATCCAATAACAAGAAGTAACATCGTTGAATGCATAATCTGTGTCAAATAGTGTATATTCTTTACATGCATGATTTTATAAAATCCTCTTGCTAAGAGATTAGTACTATCAGCCCCACTTAGAGATGGGAGAACTGAGAGGGAGTAAAGTACTTTGCACTAGAGCACAGAGCTCTGAGGTGGTATAGCTTGCATTCTTTTCTTTTATCTGTTTCACTTAAGTTTATTCACCTATTATTGCATGTGTGACAGTAAAGAGCCACTTTTCCTTTCTACAAAAGAACAGTTACATAGAAAGCCATTTATACCTAAGGTCCTGATTTTATAGGCTAAGGATATACAGTAGTTCATATTCTTTTTGGTTCTGTTTCCAAACCATAGTCTGAAATTTTCCACTTCTTTCCTTCTCAGATTCCACCACCACAGTGCAAACCACTATCGCCTCTTACCTGGAGAGTATTACAATATCCTCTCCTAACTGGCCTCCCAGTCTCACTTCTTGCCCCACATGTCCATTCTTCCCACAGCAACCAGAGTGGGCTTATAAAAATGTAAATCAGGTCATTCCCATCTTCTGTTTCTGTAACTTTCCACTGCACTGAGAACAAACAAGCTGGCCTGCAGGGCCTTCTATGATATGATGTGGCACATGTCCAGATGGCTGTGTCCATCTTGGGCCACTCTCCCTCACACCTCTTAGGCTCCAGGCTGGCCTCCTCTCACGGCTGAGCACTCGCTATTCCATAAGCCGGGAGCTCTGTTATCTCACATCCCCATGGCTGGCTTCTGCGCATCCTTTAGACTCCAGCTAAGTGTCACCTCCTCAGAACGTCCTCTCTGACTACCCTTTCTACAAATACCTCTGCCTTCCCTCATTCCAATTCTGCTATTTTCTTTTTTGAAGTATAGTTGATGTACAATATTATATAAATTACAGGTCTGCAATATAGTGATTCATAATTTTGAAAGGTTATACTCCACTTATAGTTATTATAAAATATTGTCTATATACCCTGTGTTGTATAGTGTATCCTTGTAGCTCACTTTATACAAAATAGTTTGTACTTCTTAATCACCTACCCCTATATTGCCCCTCCCCCATTCCCTCTCCCCACTGGTAATGACCAGCTTATTCTCTGTATCTATGAGTTTGCTTCTTTTTTGTGTTATTCAGTAGTTTGTTGTGTCTTTTGGATTCCACATGTAAGTGATATCATACAGTATTTGTCTTTGTCTAAATTATTTCACTTAGCATAACATCCTCGAAGTCCATGTTGTCTCTAATGGCAAAATTTCATTTTTTATGGCTCAGTAATATTCCATTGTGTATATATGTACCACATCTTTATCCATTCATCTGTTGATGGGCACTTAGGTTGCTTCCATATCTTGGCTATTGTAAATAATGCTACTCTGAACATTGGTGTGCGTGTATCTTTTCGAATTAGTGTTTTTGATTTTTTCAGGTATATACCCAGGAGTAGAATTGCAGGGTCATATGGTAGTTCTATTTTTAGTTTTATTGAGAAACCTCCATACTGTTTTTCACAGTGGCTTCACCAATTTACATTCCCACCAACAGAGTACAAGGGTTCCCTTTCCTACACATCCTCTCTAATATTTATTTGTGGTCTTTTTGATGATAGCCATTCTGACAGGTGTGAGGTGATATCTCATTGTGGTTTTGATTTTCATTTCCCTGATGATTAGCAGTGTTGAGCATCTTTTCATATGCCTGTTGGCCATATGCATGTCCTCTTTAGGAAAATGTCCTTTCAGGTCTTCTGCCTATATTTCAATCAGGTTGTTTGTTTCTTTGATGTTGAGTTGTATGACCTGTATATATATATATTGGATATTAACCCATTATAGATCATATCATTTGCAAACATTTTCTCCCATTCAATAGGTTTTTTCATTTTGTCAGTGGTTTCCATTGCTGTGCAAAAGCTTTTAAGTTTAATTAGGTCCTATTTGTTTATTTTTGCTTTTATTTCCTTTGCTTTAGGAGACAGATACAAAAAAATATTGCTACGATTTATGTCAAAAAGTGTTCTGCCTATGTTTTCTTCTACGAATTTTATGGTTTATGGTCTTAGATTTAGGTCTTTAATCCATTTTGAGTTTATTTTTGTGTATGGTGTGAGAAAATGTTCTAATTTTATTCTTTGACATGCAGCTGTCCAATTTTCTCAGTACCACTTATTGATGGGGCTATCTTTTCTCCATTGTATAGTCTTGCCTCCATTATTGTAGATTAATTGAAGATAAGTGTGTGCATTGTTCCATGTACACTTGAAAAGAATGTGTATTCTGTGGCTTTCAGGCAGAATGCTCTCTATATATGAATTAAGTCCCTCTGGTCTAATGTGTCATTTAAGGCCAGTGTTTCCATATTGATTTTCTGTCTGGATGATCTGTCCATTGATGTAAGGGAGTGTTAAAGTCCCCCATTATTATTGTGTTACTGCCAATTTCTCCTTTTATGTCTGTCAATATTTACATTATATACAGTAAGTCCCCTACATATAAACCTTCAAGTTGTGAACTTTCAAAGATGTGAACATGCGTTCCATCAACATCAGGAGTGAGTGAAATTGCAGCTTGCCCTTCATCTCCTAGTGCTGAAGATCCTTCAGCTCTACCATGTCCCACCTCCTCTCCCTTCTCCAGTCAGTAACCCTTCTTGCCTGTTCGCTTGATGACAGCCCTTGTATGCCTGCTCTTTTGCTGTACTACTGTACTACTGCACTTTTCAAGGTACTGTACTGTAAGATTAAAAATTGTTTTCTTCTCGTGTGTGGTTTTTTTAATGTATTATTTGTGTGAAGAGTATTACAAACCTATTACAGTACAGTGCTATATAGCCAATTGTCTTAGTTGGATACCTAGGCTAACTTTGTTGGACTTATGAACAAATTTGGCTTATGAACACGCTCTTGGAATGGAACTCATTCGTATGTAGGGACTTACTGTATTTAGTTGCTCTTGTGTTGGGTGCATATATATTAACAATTGTTATATCTTCTTCTTGGATTGATCCCTTGATCATTATGTATTGTCCTTCTTTGACTCTCTTAAGTCTTTATTTTAATATTTATTTTATTTGATGTAAGTATTGCTACTCCAACTTTCTTTTGATTTCCATTTGCATGGAATACATTTTTCCATCCCCTCACTTTCAGTCTGTTTATGTCTTTAGATCTGAAGTGAGTCTCTTGTAGGCAGTGTATATATGGGTCTTGTTCTTGTATCCATTTAGCCACTCTTTTCCCTGTCTTCTCTTGTTCTCTTCCCTTGTGATTTGATGACTATCCTTAGTGTTATGTTTTTCCTTTTTGTGAGTATATCTATTATAGATTTTGGTTTGTGGTTACCATGAGGTTTTTTATATAGCAATCTTGCTATATATATGATTGTTTTAAGTTGCTGATCTCCTAATTTCAAATGCATTTTTAAAACCCTCCATTTGTACTATCCTCCTCTCATGATTGCTGTTTTTTCTATCATATCTTATGCCTAATTGTTTTGTGTATCCCTTAACTGCTTATTGTGGATATAGATGATTTTACTACTTTTGTCTTTAAACTTTCTGTTAGTTTTGTGTGTAGATGATTTCCTACCTTAACTGTATGTTTGCCTTTACCTATGAGTGTATTCATTTCATAATTTTCTTGTTCTTGTTGTGACCTTTTCTTTTCCATCTCGAGAAATTCCTTTAACATTTGTTTTAAAGCTGGTTTGGTAGTGATGAACTGTTTTAGCTTTTGCTTTTCTGTAAAGCTTTTCATCTGTCCATCAGAATGAATGAGAACCTTGCTGAGTAGGGTATTCTTGGTTGTAGGTTTTTCCCTTTCATCATTTTAAATGTATAGTGCCAGTCCCTTCTGGCCTGCAGGATTTCTGCTGAAAAACCAGCGATAGCCTTATGGGAGTTCCCTTGTATTTGTTGCTTTTCCATTGCTGCTTTGAATAGTTTATCTTTAATTTTCATTTTAATTACAGTGTGTCTTGGTGTGTTCCTCTTTGGGTTAATCCTGTATGGGACTCTCTGTGCTTCCTGGACTTGGGGTGACTGTTTCCTTTCCCAGGCTAGGGATGTTTTTAGCTTTTATGTCTTCAAATATGTTCTCAGGCCCTTTCTCTCTCTCTTCTGGCTTCTGGGACCCCTGTAAAGTGAATATTAGTGTGCTTGATGTTGTCCCAGAGGTCTCTTAAACTGTCTTCATTTCTTTTCATTTTTTTTTTTACTCTGTTCAGCTTCAGTGATTTCCACTACTCTGCCTTTTACCTCATTGATCATTTGTATCATTTACCCTACTCTTTATTTTCTTATAGTGTATTTTTCCTTCCATTTAGTGTATTCTTTATCTCTGCTTGGTTCTTTATATTTTCTGATTCTTTATTAAAAACTTCTAACTTCTTGCTCTGTGCATATATTCTTCTCCCAAGTTCTTTGATTATCTTAACAATCATTACCCTGAACTTTTTCTCAGATAGATTGTCTGTCTACACTTCACTTAGTTGTTCTTTGGGGTTTTATCATGTTCCTTCATCTGGAACATGTTTCTCTGCTGCCTCATTTTGTCTAAGTCGTTTTGTATTTTTCTGTATTTGGTAGGTTAGTTGCATTTCCCAACCTTGGAAAGGTGGTTTTCTCTAGGAGTCATCCTATGCATCCCTGAAGTGGACTCCCGTCTGGTCACCAGAGCTATATGCTCTAGGGGTTCTACTAATGAGGGATGTATGGGTCCTTCCGTTGTAGCGAATTGGCTATGTGGACAGCCTGGTAGGCTTGATTGGCTCCTAGTCTGGTTGGTTGCCAGACCCTGCCATGTCTGGAGGCTGTTGGCTGCTGTTTGGTAGGGCCTGGTTATGAGGCGGCTGAAGCGGAACCGCATGGAGCCTTGGGGCTAGTGCTGGCTCACTGGTGGGCAGAGTCAGGGTCCAGTGTGCCTGCTCACTGGTGGATGAAGCCAGGTCTTGGGATTAACACCAGACTAGTGGCAGGCAGAGCTGGGTCCTGCAGTCTGGCTTCCAGGCCCAGGAATCCCAAAGCTGGTGTCAGATGATTGCTGGTGTGGAGGGGGCGTTTCCTGATGCAGTTGGGTACAGGGTCCTGGGTGTCCCAAAGCTTGTGTCGGCCATACTTGGTCCCAGTTCATCCCAGGGCAGGGTCTGACCTGCTGTGGGCCGGTTGGTTCTGCAGGCTGGGATATCTTAGTTTTTGTGGATCTGGTGTCTGCCCCCTGGTGGGTGAATCTGCTCCAGAGGCTAGAGGAGGCTTCCTGGAGGATAGGACCAGTGCCTGTCTGCTGGTGTGTGGCACCAGGTCCTGTCCTTTGGTGAGCAGGACTGTGTCTAGAGGCATGTCTAGAGGTGGCTCTGGGCTCAGGAAGTTTTTAGGTGGCCTGTCTGGTGATGGTTGGGGCTGTGTCCCTGTCTAGGTAATTGCTTGGCCTGAGGCCTACTACCACTGGTTCCTACAGGCTGTTGGGTAGGGCCAGGTCTTGGTGCTAAAAAGCTAGAGGGAGAATTCCACAATGGCGCCTGCCTGCATCAGTGTCCATGCTGTAGAAGAATCTCCCATGAATGGCTGCCACCAGTGTCTGTCTCCAGGATAAGCCATAGCTGCCCCCCACCTCTCTGGGGGACACTCCAAGACCAGCAGGCAGGTCTGGACCAGGCTCCTGTCAAATTACTGCTTTTGTCCTGGGTCTTGGAAGCTGTGAGAGACTTTGTGTGCTCCCTTTAAGAGTGAAGTCTTTATTTCCCCCAGTCCTTTGGAACTCCTAAAATAAACCCCCACTGGCCTTCGAAGCCAGGTGCTTTGGAGGCTTGTCTTCCCGGTGTAGGACCCCTGGGCTGGGGAACTGGACATGGGGCTCAGAACTCTCACTCCTGTGGGAGAACCTCTACAACATAATTATTCTTTAGTTTGTGAGTCACCCATCCGGGAGTATGGGACTTGATTATATTGTGAGTCCGTCCCTCCTACCCATCTCGCGTGGTTCCTTCTTTATGTCTTAAGTTGTATAAGATCTTTTCTGTTAGGTTTCAGACTTTTTTTGTTGATGGTTGTTCTGCAAATAGTTGTGGTTTTGGTGTGCTCATGAGAGGAGGTGAGCTCAGGGCATTTCTACTCTGCCATCTTGACCCTGCCCCTAGAGCTTGCATTCTTAACCCCATTTGAATGATTCTCTATTTATATTCTTTTAGTCACTAAACTCCCTTTTACCCTTTATTAGTCAAATTTTTTTTAAAGTCCCCTACTCCTGTGCCTAATGAATCATCATATTTCTGAAAAACTGACACTTAGTGAGTGAGGCATTGTGACCTAACATATGGCATTGCACTCAGTTCTAATTCTGGTCCTTGTAGAAACAGATTTCTCTTCAAAGTATAGAGTCAAGGGGGAAACTCTTAGTTGAATTTACCTATGTGGTCACTACCCTTTAACAATTAATCTTATTGTTGATGATTCCTTTGCATTAAACTCCCTTTCATTAATATAAAAATTACATTTGGACCTTTCTCTGTTTGCAGAGTTTTATTTGTTATCTTGTCTTGAAATGATTGAGTTTCCTCTTAATTTTTTCTAATATGCTAAGTAAATATTTTCCGCTTAAATACACCCTCATTTCAGTACTACAGCTGTATTGGGTTATCCATCCATTCACCAGGAATTTAATAAATTCTGTTATATCTTGCAGGGTCTTCTGAAAAAGGGTCTGACGAAAATTTACTATATACCTATTTACTACCTAATGACCTAAGAGGAAGCTGAATGGGTCAACCCTGAGGCAGGAAGGTTTCAATTCAATGAAAGAAAGAGCACTTGGTGAAAGCATTACTGACTTTAACTATTGGAATGAGCTACTAAGGAAGGTGTGGAATCTCCTTTCCTAGAGGAGATTAGTGTTCACCTCTGTCAGTGTTGGCACTCTTGCCTAGGGATTTGGGCTTAATTGAATGGGTTCCTCCTAGCTGACACAGCTGCTATCATATACAGAGAATGATAACTTGAAAAGTATATTTCATATTAATTTTTCCTTAAATTTAGTACAAGTTTAACAGCAGATATGTGTTCAATTTCTTTTTCAAAGAATGGTAATTATGGTATTATGTACAGTGAATGGGAAAACAGTTTGTCAAGTTCCATATTCTGTAAATTATTATTTTTTGGCATAAATATATTCACCAAGAGGGATTCTAGAAACCAACCCAAATTGGTTTTTAACTGGTAAGGGAAATACTTTAGAGAAATATAAAATGTTTTTCAGTTGCAGCTATTTGAGAATTTTACCATTTCATTTTCTTTCCCTGGTGCAGTAAGAGAAGACCTTGACAAAATGTGCATTGACCACTTTTCATTTATGCCAGGTTTAGCTCTATGTCTGAAGGGCATATGTGATAAATTGGTCATATATTATCTCATTTACAGTCTGAGTTTTATGAGCTCCTGTAAAAACAATTACCATATATACATTTTACAATAAATGGGCAAAGTGGCTGCAAACAATATGGAAAAGTCAATAATTAATTTCAGATTTCCAAATGTAGCAGAGATGCTGGAGCTTTCTCTTCTTTTCAAAAGAGATGGTTTCTTTGTTAGGAATATGCAAGCATGTTAATTCATTACTCTGTGGTTTCTCTTTTTCCAAAGCTTGTCGAATGCCTAATTTATGTGCAAGGCTGAAAGCTGTTTAAACGGATAATATGCCTCCTTCATGAGAAATACCACCGCTTTATGCTCCATTAAATGCAGACGTTGACTCTAAGATACATACCAATTATTTCTTTCCAGAAACAGCAGCATAGTTTTTTTTCAACACAGGACAACAGATTATTGCAGGCTGCTATTAATCTCTACATAGTCCACAGAATACACAGGACACTAGGGAGAAAACAATTGAGTAGCTATTTTAACATTTGCAAAAGTACTATATGGAGAGAAAATAAAAGGAAGATGCTTCGCTGTTTGCTGCCCATAAAATATTTCAATTCTCCTCAGAAAGATAAAAAAAGACACTTAAATTAATCAATAATGACCTGCTGTTGTTGAAGCAGTGCCTGTGGATGAGCACAGATGGGTCTTTATCTGGCAGATCTTTATTTTCCCCAACATCATGTATGGCTGACCACTCTACAGTCCTTCTACATGCTCTATTAGTTGGGTGGTGCAGTTAGTGAAATGCCTATTAACATCCTTAAATGGGTTCTTTTATGATAACAGCATTGTTTGGTGTATGACAATGTACCAATTTTCATAGTTAAAGCCAGAAGAATACACTAGTACCTCAGCATAACCCGTCGTAGGCTAGAATTTAATATAATGGCTGTGGATCATTTTGGAGAGTATGAATCACTATAATTTACAGGACTGTTTACAAAACTAGTGACACTGATACTGGTCCATGTATCTGATACTGGTCCATGTATCAAAGTTCAAGTATTTTAATAGTGAAAAGCCAGTAACCAAGTTATTTGTGTAAAAATTTTAACTTTTCTCATTCATCTAGTCAAAAATATTTGGGTGCCTCCTGTTTAACTTTTATTCAACAAGTATTTATTGGACACTTACCAGTAGTATCAACAAAAATGAAGTGGAGACAGAAATGCCTCTGCCTTTACAGAGCTTGGACTCAAGTATAGTGCTGATATTTTAATCTAAATGGATTTTCTTTTTTGTGCGCTAGTGGCATATTTTTGGTTTCCTTCCTCCTTCCTTCCCTCCCCCCTTCCCTCCTTCTCTCTCTCCCTTCCTTCCATCTATCTTCCCATCTTTTTTTTTTTTTTTTAATTAGCGATCCCCTTGTTTCTGAATGGGGATTTCACTCTGCTCTGTCCAAGTGGAGAAACATTTGGGCAGCATGGTTCACAGATCAGTGAGCCCCAGATTAGCTTAAGCTAATTAGTTTATTTCATTCCCCCAGAAATTTCATGGATAAGTAAACCATTCAGAGTTCATGAGATACTGGCAAACTAGTGGAAGGCTTTGGGGAAAAGACATTTCCTACTTCTTCCTCAGGAACTACCACAAGAAACTTTGTCCTCCAAGACTTAGTGATATAAAAATATGAACACTGAGCTGCAGCTAACAGAGGTAACTTTGGAACTGGCCCTTAACTGCTTCATGAGAGCTGATTGTGTAACCCATCCTGGATTCAGTTATATACATTGATAGCTTCAAATGGCCATGGCTGTGTTGGGAGTATTTACACCACAGAAATCACAGATACTACAAATGAAGGATTTTTTTCTTTTCCTTTAACTTTTTCCTTTCTCCCTCCCCTCCCCTCCCCTCGCCTCTCCTCCCCTCTCCTCTCTTCCCTCCCTTCCTTTCTTTTTCTCTCTTTTTTCTTTTTAGAGGTAGCTACAGAGAGTCCATAGTGTGGAGACAAGGAGACAGCATGAGGCCAGTGGAGAGCTTGAGAGAAAATGGGTCTTGTTAATATAATTTGAACTATTAGAACAAGCTTTACTGGAAACCTGCCGTACTTTTGGAGTTTTTAGTGATGTAAGCATATAACGTGCCCACAAAATAACAAAAGTTTCATGGTCAGTGTACATTATTTTTTGAAGGTAGAACATTCGAAATTAACATTATTCAAAGTGTGTTCTTAGATGCTAATTGAGATTCCATAAAAAATGGAATATGCATACTGGGACTCATCAGAGAGGGGTTGAAAAATTCAAATATGTAACTGCTTCTCAAGATACATCTAGTAAACTCAGGAGGTTGATAATTTGGAAGAGACAATTTAATTGTTGAAGACTTGTTGCCTGCAGAGGTAAAGGTTAAGTAATTAAGCAATATGTGTTATTGACCTAATAAGCACTTATTTCAATGATCAGATCTACTCCACTGCAAGTTGTAAATTATATTTGCTAGGTATTACTCCAGTAAAAATTTCAAAGCCACATCTGTAATTCTATACTAGGTACTATCCATCTAGGCAGTGAGTTGAAGAGCTGAGACTAAAGGAAAAGAAAAATCTAAAATAGCAGTGTGGTCAAATTGAAATTTCTGTTTTAATATGACCAGGAAGCAGTGGAGTCACTTGATTCTACTCAGGCTAAAATAAAATATTTAGTGAGTCTCAACAATCAACAAATAACTTCACATTATTACTAATTGATTAAAAGTCAAAAGTAAGAAACTATACCTAAAATATGATACAACAAATTATTAATAGGGAAACACTTGTATACTTTCTAAAGCTAATTTTTTATGATTTTTTGGTGAATTTATTGACAATATTAGCAGTGGAGTTAGATCTTAAGTATTTAATGAAGTCCTGATATGTGTGAGACACTTTCATTTTCATGACAACCTGATGGACAAATGTCTGATGTTCTCCATTTATTAAGTGAAGAAATTGAACCTTCAAAAGGAAAAATATCTTGTCAAAGCTTATGTGCCCTGTGAGAGCAAGAGTTTGGGTCTAATTCCAGTGCCCATACATAGCTGAATTAGATTACATCGACTAAATATCTTGATGCGTATTTAATCTTAGCCCAATCAAAAGGATAAATGGATGCAGGAGGGATGAAAAGTAGAGGGGAAAGTATTTTTAGTTTCATTTAGATGATGGAGAATATGAAACAGAGGACAAACAACTGAGATGGTTGAACTAATTCTCACACGTATCCGAGTTGAATTATAAAACATTTTATGACAATGCTTATAGGAATCTGGAAGTTTGTTCTTTAGTGTAGATTGGTACTTGGAAAATAAGGATAGGGTAGAGGAAAAGCTCAAACATGTGGTGATACTTACCTGACCTTTAATGTGTGGATTAAATAAGGAGTTTTTTGTTAGGATGAAATAATCAAGTACTGCAATGTCACAGTATCAAACAGATGACTCAGAGGAATTTGGAAAACCAGAATTATTTCATCAAAATAACCTTTCAAGTACTATTATATGACCTTGGACAAGTCGTTTTATCCTTAGTGGCCTAATAAGATTTTGCATCTGTGACATGAGAATAATAAAACATACCTCATAAGGTCATTGTGAGGATTAAATGGGATGATAATGAACTAAAAATAGTACCTGGTGCTTATTAAATGTAAATGATGATTTAGTGTTGTTGTTATTACAAATAATACAAAGTGTTTTTCCTGGCTTTCTCATTTAGTAGCTGTAAGATCCTACACAAATAATTGGATCTCAGTCTTAGTTTTTTTCATTTGTACAAATTCTAATATACTATCATGTTGATCTTTCAGTGTTGTGCTTTGAGTATTAAACTGAACAATGCATATAAAAGCACTTCATAAAATATAAATTGGGGAGTGATATCTTCATGATGCCGTCACTACAAAATCCTATGGATCTTCTAAGTCCACATCGTTGTGGCTTCTGTAGCATTTGGCAAAGAAGGATGCAATCTTTTACTTAAAAGCATAATTTACTTTTTTCTCAATTTTCTACTCATCTCCTCCATTCCTGTCTGAACAGCTCTTTTCATTTTCCTCTGCAGAATGCAGTTTTGTTCTTGACCTCTGAATTGGGTGTTCCACAGGGTTCCCCTCAACCCCCTAATATTCTATACTTAATCTGTACTACTTCTATGACTTTTGACATCCCTATCTGTACCCACATATCTGCATCCTGAAATGAAATTTACCAAATGGGGCTTGTCAAAGACTAAATTTTTAGTGATTTTCAAAATATATCAAATAAGCTTTATAAAGCTATATCCAACCCCATTATTCCATTAGATATTGATATAGAAGTAGCTAAGCTGTAGTATCAGGCACCACTAAAATGACATATTTATCACAGTTCATGGCTGTAGGCTTTTGGGAGAAATAAGTAGCCTCAGAGGACAAACTAAGCAAACCCAGCCTAATTCAGTTATGGCAGAGATCATTTTGGCATCTAATGTATAGCATCTTCCTCTTCCTCATCCACTTTTTTACTTATGTTTATTTAGCATTTATTGTGTGTAGAATACTGAGTTTTCTGAAGGAACAGAGAGATGGTCCTAGGGTGTGAGGAGGATCATTTTTAGTTTCAAGTTGTTGCATATTTTATGTCCTATTCTTACTCCTTGCACTAGCTTTAACTTTTGGGTTATCATAAATACGTGTTACACTGAGGAATAAGGATCCTTTTGTAAATAGTCAGTCAAATAATCTGCTTCTGATTTGAAGTACGTCTGAAAGAAGAAAAACATTAACTCCAAGTGAAAATTAATATGCAAGTCTGAATTGAGAAAGTAATTTTCTTCTAATTTGGAGGATAACTCTTCTTAGGAAGATTGTTACTTACCATTTGGAAACTGCTGATTTTATGCAAGGTCATAATAAAAAAATACATCAAAGTTAAATTGGCATATGAGTAGCTGACCTGTCTAGTATACTAGATACACATATTACTTTATATATGTAAAGCATGGAAACCAGTTTTCAAATAGTTTCCTCATTTCAAGCTGCAAAACTCCTCAGACAGAAAGGACAGTAAAATTTCCTCATAGAAGCCAACTGATTTATTTAAATTTTGAATTCCAAATGGGTGAGGATGTCTAGGATTGCTTGAGCAAATACAAAATATTATTCTCTCTTTTGGTGAGACTACTGTATATAAGATATTTGTAATTTATGTTAGCGACTGGTAGTATATCACAAAGAGAGATAAATATAAGATTATTTTAAGAAAGGAAGCAGTGACCCAAAACTCTTTGGGAATTGTTTTCTAGAAAATAAAGGTTTGTTGTTGCAGGTGTAACTTGAAAATTATCAGTATGGGAAAAGCTGAAGGGTTGAGATAAAACCAAGGTCACAGCTAATCGTTAGTTGAGTCCAGATTACTAAATCTATGTATAATTTCTTGGTTTCTGGAAAATTCAGTTATAACATAAGGTCTTATATCATTTAATCTTTACAATTCCATGAGGAAAGTATTTATAATTTCCATTTTTACAGAGAAAATATTAGGTTTATGAATGTTAAGATGATTTTTCATGGCTGTATAGTTGGCCCATGGCAGAGACAAGATTCAAATCCAGATCTGTCTGATCCCTGGGCCCATTTTCTTTCCACTGTCCTATACTGCCATTATATTACCACTCTTTGCAAGGTGAAGCAACATTATTATAATATTCTATATAATGTGATGTGATTTAACACTGACCAGTGATTTTTCAAGTTAGAGAAATTAATTTTGTGCTAGTTCATTTAAAGTAAATCACTCTGTCTTCCCTATGGTCTAGGCCATGTGTTTGTGGGACAGATGGTATGATGTGAGGTAATGGAAGAATGACACTGACTGATTCATATAGGGATTATTAAGATGTAATAACCTAAAAGAGTCAGCCCATCCTTAGCAAAGTTTATAAGCATGAAAAAAATATTTTGCATATTTATGTTTTTTGTAAATATATTTATGGAAATATGTAATAATTTTAATATTTCTGATTCAGTGCTGAAATACTGAGTACTGGGATCATTTTAAGGACAGGTTTTTATAAATAGAATGTGTCATACTAAAAGTCTTTATAGCTTAAAAAGCATAACTTAATTTACCATAGTTAATTTACTCACTGAACTAATATATTCATTTACTCTTTATAATATAGCAGGTATTAAGCTAGGTGCTGGGGATATATCAGTGAGTGAAATAGACAAAGCCCCCATCACAGTCTAATTATACAAGGAAATGAATGATTAAAACTGATGGAAAGGCCCAAAAGGACAAGACCCTTATTTTAGGAGCACACAGGAACCTGCCTTATAATGGGTGCTAAAGGGATTTTGCTTGTGATAGAAATAAATTTGAGCTGAGGTTTGGAAGATGAATAAGAGTTTACTAAAGTAAACATTTTTTTTGAGGGAATGTTCCAGATGAAGAAGGAGTATGTGCAAAGGCCCTAAAGCAAGAAGAATATAACTATTTCAAGGAACTGAAAAGAAGTTTGATTGAATCAAGGCAAAGAGTAATGTGATGAACTTGCAGAAAGATAAGGTCCAGACTTCACAAAGCCCTACAAGACAGGTTAAAGATTTTGGTTTTGGCCTCAGAGTATGGAATATCCATTAAAATGGTTTAAGCAGCAGCTGATCTGATCTGTTTGAAAAGATCATTCAAACTGCCATTTAGGAAACATTTAAGGGTGTCAGAGTGTATGGAGGGAACGTAGTAAGCTATTGAACAATAGTCAAGGTGAAAGAAAATGTTAGATTGGACCCAGGGTGTTGAAGTGGAGGCCATGAAAGTGGATGCATGGATTTTGGATTTTGTAACTATTACATGGGCCTTGGTATTTTAACTAGCAAAATTAGATTGTTTTCTGTGTCTTGAGTGAGCAAATAAGATATGGAGTACACTGGAGAATTTTCCAAAGGAGCAAGGGAAAAACTGTCTCTATAGAACATAGTTGAACTGCCAGTCAACTGAGGTGGAGGAAGAATGCAGTTGTTTCTCATTGTATTCTGTGATAGGTTACCAGTAGAGGACCATTTACAGAGATGTATAATAGTGAAAGAAGACAAGGTTTAGACAGGAAGATTTGGAAGCTGTATAGTATGGTGGTTAAGAAATTAATCTCTGTACCTGGGAGGCCTGGATTCAGCTCTTAGGTCTGAGACTTGTTACCTGTATGTACTTGGGCAGTTTACTTATATTCTTTATGCCCCATTTTCCTCATTTATGAAATGAGGATTATGACGGTAATATTACCTAACTTACTGAGAGCATTATGTGGAACAGGGCAAGAGCTTAATAAGCTACTATTATTACTTTGAGTCATTTTGGATGTGTTGAATTTTAGGTCCTTTTAAATATCTAGAGATGTTGAGCAAGCTTTTATATGTATATGTTTGGAGTTCAGAGGAAAGGTCTGGACTACAGGTAAATTTAGGAGTCAGTAGTGGTGATTGAAATCATGGGAGTGGATGAGATTGCCCTCTGAGAAAATATAGAGTGAAAACAGAAAAGGAAGTGAGACTTAACCTTTGAGTAACACTATCATTTAATGGCTCGTTGGAAGATGGGCATTTTAAAGAGACAAAGGAAAATTATCCAGACAGGAAGAAAACCAAACAGTCTTGTATCCTGTAAATCGAGGGAGGAAAAAGCATGTGAAAAATAAGGGGATAGTTATTATTGTCCAATGTAAGGTTATATGAGACAGAAATTTAAAGGTGTTTGTTGATTTTAATTACATGCAGATAATCATGTAAGGTCAAGGATGATGTTAGCAAAGATTCTTTTTATGGAATTCAAGGGTCAGAAGCTAGAGTGTAGTGAATTGTAAAATAATTTGGAAGCAAATAAAAATGAAAAGAGATAACTCTTTCAAAAGTTTAATTGAAAGGAGACGAGAGAAATAGAATTGTTATTTAGAGGTTTGTGGAAAGAAAAAAACCGAAGGATTTTTAAAGATAATGTGAAAAACCTCAAATCAGTTCTACTAGGAAATGGGCTACTATTGTAATTCCAATTAGGAATTCACAATTACGAAAAAGTAAAGTCATTAGAGTGTCCATGCTGAAAAGACAGAACTCAAATATTGGTCTTATATTATGAACTTGGGCAGCTGCTGATCCCTTCAGATAACTTGCAGTGGGACCAGACACATACATGTCTGTGATGTTTAAACATCCACCTAGGTCAAGGTGCTGTTCACCAGAAATATATTATACTACCCTGATTGCCTGCTCAGAAATATATGACTGATTCCTTGTTTTTTCCTTGGGTTCCTATTTTCTTCTACCAGTTTCTCTTTTAGTAGGTCCTGGTTTTGGAACCAGTCTTAACACTGACTCTGGCCTTTATCCTGGTAGCTCCTATCCTTTAGCTGATAATTTGTTCGTTTCATACCTTCACATTCCCTGACAGGCAGGCAGTCGATTGTCATATATTTATAGAGTGCCTACTGTGTTCCATTGTCCCTGCACTAGGATAAAGAAGAGATCAAAAAACACAATCCAAGCCCTCAAGAAGCTTATTTTCTAGAGACAGAGAAAGGTAAATATATGCATACAAGTCGATGTGCATAAATGAGTGAAGTAACTTATCCGAGATCACACAGTAAGTGAAATTTTTGGGCTCTCGTGTGTGATTCCACTTTGTTCTGCTTAGGAACTTTAGAAGAATTTCCCAACAATTTTTCAGCAGCAATTCTGCCTAAATTTTGTGAAATTCTAAGAATTACGTAGAAAAATTATGTAGAAAATCATCCAATTTTTACATTTGAGTGATTCTTGTATAATTTTTGTGGTGTGATTGAGACATCTTGCATGATTGTTGGAAGATATTTATGGTTGCTTTGCATCAGTTGCTGTATTTCTAGGGCTGTGTAACTCAGAGACCACCTAGGTAGTCTGATCTCCTACTAGTTCTGGATTAATTTGCTTTAAGATGGTCACAGAAGAATGGTAAATTCTGGAAGTTGCTCTTTTGCTAGATATTTTCCTGCTGCTACTCATTTCATGAGTCTGGGTAAACTGTTTTAAGTCATGTACTGGCTTGCAGCCAGTGTACGCTATTGTCCATTGCATCCCAGTAGGTCTGATAATGTTTTGTTTGTTTATTTAAAGTAATTTTACTGGGTCATCTTTTGTTATGTGTTACTATCACCATATTTTCTATTTTTTCTAAAAGTTATGTGGGAAATTTAAAAATCAAATTATTTTAAACTCTAATCTAGAGAGAATTTAGGGGAAAAAGCCTAGAATTAAAATTAGAAGTCATTGTTAAATGTTGCTAAATACTATGCACAGTACCATGGTCATTTATGTACAGAGTATCTCAAGTATATTGACTGAATATTTAGAATGCTTTGCTGTATCTTTTGGGTTTCATGTTTCTATTCTTATTTTTTTATTGTGGTATATAGTTGATTTACAATATTATATTAGTTTCAGGTATCGAATATAATGATTCAGTATTTTTATATTTTCCATTTAAAGTTATTATAAAATCTTGGCTATATTCCCTGTGCTGTACAATATATCCTTGTAGCTTATTTATTTTATACATAGTAGTTTGTACCTCCTAATCCCTTACCCTTGTCTTACTCTTCTCTTTTCCCTCTTCCCACGGGTAACCACTAGTTTGTTCTCTTTATCTGTGAATCTGTTTCTGTTTTGTTTTATTCACTCTTTTGTTTTATTTTTTAGATTTCATATAAGTGATATAATACAGCATTTGTTTTTTGTCTGACTTGTATCACTGAGCATAATACCCTCTAGTTCAATTCACATTGTTGCAAAATGCAGGATTTCATTCTTTTTTGTTGTGGCTGAGTAATATTCATACACACACACACACACACACACACACACACACACACACACACACACACATCTTCTTGTCCATCTGCTGATGGTCACTTAGGTTGCTTCCTTATCTTGGCTATTGTAAATAATGCTGCTATGAACATTGGGGTGCATATATCTTTCTTGAATTCGTGTTTTTATTTTCTTCAGAAATATACCCAGGAGTAGAATTTCTGGGTCACATGGTAGTTTGCTTTTTAGTTTTTTGAGGAACCTTCATAGTGTTTTCCATAGTGGATGCACCAGTTTACATTCCTACCAATGGTGTACAAGAGTTCCCTTTTCTCCACATCGTCACCAATATTTGTTATTTGTAGACTTTTTGATGATAGCCATTTTGACAAGTTGTGAGGTGATATTTCATTGTGGTTTTGATTTGCATTTCTCTGATGATTAGTGATGTTGAGCATCTTTTCATGTACCTGTGGGCCATTTGTGTATTTTCTTTGGAAAAATGTCTATTTAGGTCTCGTGCCCATTTTTTAAATTGGGTTGTTTGCTTTTTTGATATTGATTTGTATGAGCTGTTTATATATTTTTGGTTATTAACACCTTATTTCTTGTATTATTTGCAAATATTTTCTCCCATTCAGTAGGTTGCCTTTTCATTTTGTCAGTGGTTTTCCCTTGCTGTGCAAAAGCTTTTAAATTTAATTAGGTCCCATTTGTTTATTTTTGCTTTTGTTTCCTTTGCCTTGGGAGACAGATCCCAAAAATATTGCTACAATTTATGGCAAAGAGTGTTCTATCTGTGTTTTGTTCCAGGAGTTGTACAGTATCTGGTCTTGCATTTAGGTCTTTAATCCATTTTGAGTTTATTTTTGTATATGGTATTAGAGAATGTTCTAATTTCATTCTCTTACATGTAGCTGTCCAGTTTTCCCAGCACAGTTTATTGAGGAGACTGTCTTCCCCATTGTATATTCTTGTCTCCTTTGTCATAGATTAATTGATCATAAGTACAAGGGCTTATTTCTGGGCTCACTATTCTGTTCCATTGAACTATGTGGCTGTTTTTGTGCCAGTATTATACTGTATTGATGACTGTCATTTTGTAGTACAGTCTGAGGTCTGGGAGGTTTATACCTCCAGCTTTCTTCTTTGTTCTCAGGATTGCTTAGGCATTTTTTTTTTCTTTTCTTTTTTTTTTTTTTGTGGTTCCGTGTAAATTTTAGGATTATTTATTCTAGTTCTGTGGAAAATGTTGTGGATATTTTGATAGGGATTGCATTAAATCTGTAGATCGCTTTGGGAAGTATGACCATTTTAACAATGTTGATTCTTCCAACCCATGAACATGGGATATCTTTCTATTTCTTTGTGTCATCTTCAGTTTCCTTCACCAGTGTTTCATAGTTTTCAGAATATAAGTCTTTCAACTTCTGGGATAAGTCTACTCCTAGGTGTTTTATTCTTTTTGATGCTATTTTAAATGGGATTGTTTTCTTGCTTTCTCTTTCTGATAGTTCATTTTTAGTGTGTAGAAAAGCAACAGATTTCTGTATATTAATCTGTAATCTGCAACTTTCCTAAATTCATTTTTTTTAGTTCTAATAGCTGTTTGGTGGAGACTTCAGGATTTTCCATATATAGTATGATGCCATCTGTGAACAGTTACAAGTTTTACTTTTTTTCTTCCCATTTGGGTGCCTTTTATTTCTTTTTCTTGTCTGATTGCTGTGGCAAGGACTTCCACTACTATGTTAAATAAAGGTTGTGAGAGTGGACATCCTTGTCTTGTTCCTGATTTTAGAGGAAAAGCTTTCAGCATTCCAACTTTGAGTATGACCTTAGCTGTGGGTTTGTCATACATGGCTTTTATTATGTTGAGATATGTAAACATGTTCCCTGTATATCAACTTTGATGAGAGTTTTTATCATGAATGGATGCAGAATTTTGTCAAATGCCTTTTCTCCATCTATTGAGTTGATCATGTGATTTTTATCCTTTTGTTAATGTGGTGTATCACAGTGATCAATTTGTAGATGATGAGTTATCCTTGCATCCTGGAATAAATCCAACTTGCTCATATTGTATTATCCTTTTTATATGTTGTTAAATTTGTTTTGCTGATATTTTGTTGAGGATTTTTCTATCTATATTCATCAGAGATATTGATCTGTAGGCTTTTTTTGTAATGTCCTTTTCTGGTTTTGGTATCAGGGTAAAATAGTGGCCTCATAGAATGATTTTGGTAGTGTACACTCCTCTTCAAGTTTTTGGAATAGTTTGAGAAAAATAGGTAATAGCTCTTTTTTATATGTTTGGTAGAATTCCTCTGTGCAACCATTTGCTCCTAGACTTATGTTTGCTGGGAGTTTGTTGATTACTGATTCAATTTCACTACTAGTGATCAGTCTGTTCAGATTGTCTATTTTTTCCTGATTCAATATTGGAAGATTGTATGTTTCTAGGAATTTATCCATTTCTTCTCAGTTGTCCAATATTTTGTCATGTAACTGTAGTATTCTCTTATGATTTTTTTTTTGTATTTCTGTGATATCAGTTGTAATTTCTCCACTTTCACTTCTTATTTTGTTTATTTGGGTCCTCTCTTTTTCTTAATAAGCCTGACTAAAGGCTTATCAACTTTGTTTATCTTTTCAAAAAAGTGGCAGGGTCGGTGGTGGTGGTGTGATGAATTGGGAGATTGGGATTGACATATATATACTAATATGTATAAAGTGGACAACTAATAAGAACCTGCTGTATAAAAAAATAAATCAAATTCAAAAAAAAGTCTAATATTCATATAGCCTGGGAACATTTAGTAATATTAAAAAATAGGAAACACTACATTTTAAAAATGTGGCCAACTTTTTAAAATCTTTTTTCTTTAACAAAAAATAGTACTAAAACAAATGAATTGTTTAAGGGAACCCTCATTTTCTTTAAAAAATCTCATTTTAAAATCTTTATATCCCTACAATCCTGCTTATACATGAATTTTGTGTCTCTCTGTATTTGTATACTAACTGGAAACAGGCATGAAAAGAATGAAGAGATTTAAGGAGGAAAAAAAACCCCACGTCTTTGTTTTGCTAATCTTTTCTATTGTGTTTTTAGGCTCTATTTTATCATTTTCCTCTTTGATCTTTACTATTTCCTTTCTTTTGCTGACCTTAGGCTTTGTTTGTTCTTCTTTCTCTAATTCTTTTAGATGGTAGGTTAGGTTGTTTATTTGAATTTTTCTTGTTTCTTGAGGTAGGCCTGTATCACTATAAACTTCTGTCTTAGAACTGCTTTTGCTAAGTCCCATAGATTTTGGAAAGTTGTATTTTTATTTTCATTTGTATCAAACTGTTTTCAGATTTCCTCTGTTTTCTTCATTGTCCCTTTGGTTTTCTTAGTTGCAAGTCATTTGGTCTCCATGTGTTTGTGATTTTCCTGTTTTTCTTCCTGTTACTGATTTCTTATTTTATACTGTTTTGGTCAGAAAAAATGCTTTATATAATTTACCTTCCCTTAAATTTGTTCAGACTTGTTGTGTGGCCTAGCATGTTATGTATTTTGGAGAATGTTCCACGTGCACTTGGAAAGAATATGTATTCTCCTGTTTTTGGATGGAATGTCCTGTAGATAACTATTAAGTCCAGCTGGTCTCATGTATCATTTAAGGCCACTGTTGCTTTATTGATTTTTTGTCTGGATGATCTGTCCATTGATGTAAGTGGGGTGTTAAGGACTGCTACTATTATTGTCATTTTCTCCCTTTATATTCATTAATATTTGCTTTATATATTTAGATGCTCCTATATTAGGTTCATATATGTTACCAAACATTATATTCTCTTCTTGTATTGATCCCTTCATCATTATATAATGCCCTTCTTTGTCTTATTTGTTTTAAATCTACTTTGTCTGATATGAGTATCTCTACCGCCATTTTCTCATCATTTACGTTTGTGTGAAATATATTTTCCCATTCTTTCCCTTTCAGTCTATGTGTGTCTTTAAGTCTGAAGTGAGTCCCTTGTAGGCAGCATATAGATGGGTCTTCTTTTTTATCTAATCATCTACCCTGTGTCTTTTGTTTGGAGCATTTCTTCCATTGACATTTAAAGTGATTATTAATAGGTATGTACTTATTGCCATTTTGTTACTTGTTTTCTCATTGTTTTTTGTATTTCTTCCCTGTTCTTTACTCTTTCGGTTTCTTCCCTGTGGTTTGATGATTTTATTTAGTGGTATACTTGTGTTTCTTTCTCTCCATTTCTTGTGTATCCATTGTAGATCTTTGATTTGTGGTTACCATGGGCTTCATATATGTTGTCCTATATCTATATGTACTTGTTTTAAACTGATAGTCATTTAAGTTTGAACACATTCTAAAAGATCTACATTTTCCCCCATCTCCATTGAGTTTATATGAAAAGCACAAACCCACCATTAAATAACAAAATCTGCACATTGCCCGGGAAAGTTATATTTTCAATATAAGATTATTTATTCATGATGAAAAAATTCCATTCTAAGTTCTTTCTTCTCATTTTTTCTTGAGGCAGTTTTTCTTCAGGGAGACATTGATATCTTTAGTAAAAACAGATTACAACAAAAGCATAGTTTGGGGTCAGTGAAGATAATCATTTTTTGAGTAGATTTCTTTTTATTGAGGGATTTTCTATGGAGGTGATTACATTGGAAGTGAGGAATAGGAAATACTGAACTTATTCCACATTATTTGGAAATTTGGGAACTTCACTTTTTCTCAGGTTTTGATTCTCTCTTTGTAAGAGAGTGAAGTTATCCTTGAAGTGAATGTTAACAATCTTACTTGAGGCTAATGAAAATGATAGGCTACTTTAAAACAAGATCTTACCACTTTGGGCATAACACCAAGTTAGCAGAATCAGTGATTCTTTTGTGGTCTGCGTTCTCCAGAGTTCCCTGAAAATGAGTAATTCTATGAGTCTTTGTGCTTGCTCCTATTCTTTGTTGTTAAACATTTCCTTCAGTGAATCACTTGATAGCTCTTTTCTCACATCAATGTATGCTCAGAATGTTTTCTCTTTAATTGAATAAAATAATAAACTTCGGCTTGGGTGGATATGGGTCTCCCAAAGCTCTCTTTACGGATAAAAGGACAAATAAAATAAAAATGAACTAAAAAGTTGTCTTAGGGGGATTAGGAACCAAGATGGCAGAGTAGTAGGACATGTTCTCACTCCCTCTTGCGAGAACACCGGAATCACAACTAGCTGCTGGACAGTCATCGACAGGAAGGCACTGGAACTCACCGAAAAAGATACCCCACAACCCAAGGCAAAGGAGAAGCCACAGTGAGACAGTAGGAGGGGCGCAATCACAGTAAAATCAAATCCCATAACTGCTGGGTGGGTGACTCACAGACTGGAGAGCACTTGTACCACAGAAGTCCACCCACTGGAGTGAAGGTTCTGAGCCCCACATCAGGTTCCCACCCTGGGGGTCCGGTAACGGGAGGAGGAATTCCTAGAGAATCAGACTTTGAAGGCTAGTGGGATTTGACTGCAGGACTTCGACAGGACTGGGGGAAACAGAGACTCCACTCTTGGAGGGCACACACAAAGTAGTGTGTGCATTGGGACCCAGGGGAAGGAGCAGTGACTCCAGGGGAGACTGAACCAGACCAACCTGCTAGTGTTGGAGGGTCTCCTGCAGAGGCAGGGGGTGGCTGTGGCTCACTGTGGGGACAAGGACACTGGCAGCAGAAATTCTGGGAAGTACTCCTTGGCGTGAGCCCTCCCAGAGTCTGCCATTAGCCCCACCAAAGAGCCCAGGTAGGCTCCAGTGTTGGGTTGCCTCAGGCCAAACAACGAACAGGGAGGGAACCCAGCCCCACCCATCAGCAGTCAAGCAGATTAAAGTTTTACTGAGCTCTGCCCACCAGAGCAACAGTCAGCTCTACCCACCACCAGTCCCTCCCATCAGGAAACTTGCACAAGCCTCTTAGAGAGCCTCATCCACCAGAGGGCAGACAGCAGAAGCAAGAACTACAATCCTGCAGCCTGTGGGGAAAAAACCACATTCACAGAAAGATACACACGATGAAAAGGCAGAGGGCTATGTACCAAGTGAATGAACAAGATAAAACTGCAGAAAACTAAATGAAGTGGACATAGGCAATCGTCCAGAAAAAGAATTCAGAATAATGACAGAGAAGATGATCCAGAAACTAGGAAAAAGAATGGAGGCAAAGATGGAGAAGATGCAAGAAATGTTTAACAAAGACCTAGAAGAATTGAAGAGCAAACAGAGATGAACAATAAAATAACTGAAATGAATACACTAGAAGGAATCAATAGCAGAATAACTGAGGCAGAAGAACGGGTAAGTGACCTGGAAGACAGAATGGTGGAATTCACTGCTGCAGAGCAGAATAAAAAAAAAAAAGAATGAAAAGAAATGAAGACACCCTAAGAGACCTCTGGGACAGCATTAAATGCAACAACATTTGCATTATAGGGGTCCCAGAAGGAGAAGAGAGAGAGAAAGGACCCGAGAAAATATTTGCAGAGATTATAGTCGAAAACTTCCCTAACATGGGAAAGGAAATAGCCACCCAAGTCCAGGAAGTGCAGAGAGTCCCATACAGGATAAACCCAAGGAGAAAGACGCCGAGACACATAGTTATCAAACTGGCAAAAATTAAAGACAAAGAAAAATTATTGAAAGCAGCAAGGGAAAAACGACAAATAACATACAAGGGAACTCTCATAAGGTTAACAGCTGATTTCTCAGCAGAAACTCTATAAGCCAGAAGGGAGTGACATGATACACTTAAGGTGATGAAAGGGAAGAACTTACAACCAAGATTACTCTACCCAGCAAGCATCTCATTCAGATTCGATGGAGAAATCAGAAGCTTTACAGACAAGCAAAAGCTAAGAGAATTCGGGCTTCCCTGGTGGCACAGTGGATGAGAGTCTGACTGCCGATGCAGGGGACGCAGGTTCGTACCCCGGTCCGGGAAGATCCCACATGCCGCGGAGCGGCTGGGCCCATGAGCCATGGCTGCTGAGCCTGCGCGGCCAGAGCCTGTGCTCCGCAATGTGAGAGGCCACAACAGTGAGAGGCCCGCGTACCGCCAAAAAAAAAAAAAAAGAAAAATCTAAGAGAATTTATCACTACCAAACCAGCTCTACAACAAATGCTAAAGGAACTTCTCTAAATGGGAAATACAAGAGAAGCAAAGGACCTACAAAAACAAACCCAAAACATGTTTAATTACCTTAATCGTGAATGGATTAAATGCTACAACCAAAAGATACAGTCTTGCTGAATGGATACAAAAACAAGACCCATCTATATGTTGTCTACAGGAGACCCACTTCAGACCTAGGGACACATACCGACTGAAAGTGAGGGGATGGAAAAAGATATTCCATGCAAATAGAAATCAAAAGAAAGCTGGAGTAGCAATACTTATATCAGATAAAATAGACTTTAAAATAAAGAATGTTACAAGAGACAAGGAAGGACACTATGTAATGATCAAGGGATCAATCCAAAAAGAAGATATAGCAATAATAAATATATATACACCCAACATAGGAGCACCTCAATACACAAGTCAACTGCTAACAGCTCTAAAAGAGGAAATCGACAGTAACACAATAATAGTGGGGGACGTTAACACCTCACTTAAATAAGGAAACACAAGGTTTAAATGACACAATAGACCAGATAGATTTAATTGATATTTATAGGACATTCCATCCAGAAACAGCAGGTTACACTGTCTTCTCAAGTGTGCACGGAACATTCTCCAGGATAGATCACATCTTGGGTCACAAATCAAGCTACAGTAAATTTAAGAAAATTGAAATCGTATCAAGCATCTTTTTGGACCACAACGCTATGAGATTAGAAATGAATTACAGGGAAAAAAACCATAAAAAACACAAACACATGGAGGCTAAACAATATGTTACTAAATAACCAAGAGATCACTGAAGAAATCAAAGAGGGAATCAGAAAATACCTAGAGACAAGTGACAATGAAAACACGACGATCCAAAATCTGTGGGATGCAGCAAAAGCAATTCTAAGAGGGAAGTTTATAGCTATACAAGGCTACTTCAAGAAACAAGAAAAATCTCAAGTAAACAATCTAACTTTACACCTAAAGGAACTAGAGAAAGAAGAACAAACAAAACCCAAAGTTAGCAGAAGGAAAGAAATTATAAAGATCAGAGCAGAAATAAATGAAATAGAAACAAAGAAAACAGTAGCAAAGATCAATAAAGCTGAATGCTGGTTCTTTGAGAAGATAAACAAAATTGATAAACCATTAGCCAGACTCATCAAGAAAAAGATGGAGAGGACTTAAATCAATAAAATTAGAAATGAAAAAGGAGAGGTTACAATAGACACGGGAGAAATACAAAGCATCCTAAGAGACTACTACAAGCAACTCAATGCCAAAAAATTGGACAACCTGGAAGAAATGGACAAATTCTTAGAAAGGTATAACCTTCCAAGACTGAACCAGGAAGAAATAGAACATATGACAGACTAATCACAAGTAATGAAATTGAAACTGTCACTAAAAATCTTCCAACAAACAAAAGTCCAGGACCAGATGGCTTCACAGGTGAATTCTATCAAACATTTAGAGAAGAGCTAACACCCATCCTTCTCAAACTCTTCCAAAAACTTGCAGAGGAAGGAACACTCCCAAACTCATTCTATTAGGCCACCATCACCCTGATACCAAAATCAGACAAAGATACTACAAAAAAAGAAAATTACAGACCAATAACACTGATGAATATAGATGCAAAAATCCTCAACAAAATACTAGCAAACAGAATCCAACAACTCATTAAAAGGATCATACACCATGATCAAGTGGGATTTATCCCAGGGATGCAAGGACTCTTCAGTATGCATAAGTCAATCAATGTGTTAAACCATATTAACAAATTAAAGAATTAAAAACCATATGATCACCTCAATAGATGCAGAAAAAGCTTTTGACAAAATTCAATACCCATTTATGATAAAAAAAACTCTCCAGAAGGTGGACATAGAGGGAACCTACCTCAACATAATAAAGGCCATATACGACAAACTCACAGCAAACATCATTCTCAATGGTGAAAAACTGAAAACATTCCTCTAAGATCAGGAACAAGACAAGGATGTCCATTCTCACCACTATTATTCAACATAGCTTTGGAAGTCCTAGCCACGGCAATCAGAGAAGAAAAATAAAAGCAATTCAAATTGGAAAAGTAGAAGTTAAACTTTCACTGTTTGCAGATGACATGAAACTATACATAGAGAATCCTAAATATGATATCAGGAAACTCCTAGAGCTAATCATTGAATTTGGTAGAGTAGCAGGATACAAAATTAATGCACAGAAATCTCTTGCATTCCTATACACTAATGATGAAAAATCGGAAAGAGAAATTAAGTAAACAGTCCCATTTATCATTGCAACAAAAAGAATCAAGTACCTAGGAATAAACCTACCTAGGTAGACAAAAGACCTGTATGCAGAAAACTGTAAGACACTGATGAAAGAAATTAAAGATGATACCAACAGATGGAGAGATATACCATGTTCTTGGATTGGAAGAATCAATATTGTGAAAATGACTATACTACCCAAAGCAATCTACATATTCAATGCAATCCCTATCAAATTACCAATGAAATTTTTTTTATGGAACTAGAACAAAAAATCTTAAAATTTGTATAGAGACACAAAAGATCCCGAATAGCCAAAGCAGTCTTGAGGGAAAAAACGGAGCTGGAGGAATCAGACTCCCTGACTTCAGACTATACTATAAAGCTATAGTCATCAAGACAATATGGTACTGGCACAAAAACAGAAACATAGATCAATGGAACAAGATAGAAAGCCCAGAGATACACGCATGCACCTATGGTCAACTAATCTATGGCAAAGGAGGTAAGGATATAAAATGGAGAAAAGACAGTAAATGGTGCTGGAAAAACTGGACAACTACATGTAAAAGAATGAAATTAGAACACTCCCTAACACCATACACATAAATAAACTCAAAATGGACTTGAGACCTAAATGTAAGACAGGACACTATAAAACTCTTAGAGGAAACCATAGGAAGGACACTCTTTGACATAAATCACAGCAAGATCTTTTTTTGATCCACCTCTTAGAATAATGGAAATAAAAACAAAAATAAACAAATAGGACCTAATGAAACTTCAAAGCTTTTGAACAACAAAGGAAACCGGAAACAAGACAAAAAACCAGCCCTCAGAATGGGAGAAAATATTTGCAAACGAATCAATGGACAAAGGATTAATCTCCAAAATATACAAATAGCTCATGCAGCTCAATATTAAGAAAACAAACAACCCAATCCAAAAATGGGCAGAGGACCTAAATAGACATTTCTCCAAAGAAGACATACAGATGGCCAAGAAGCACATGATAAGTTGCTCAACATCACTAATTATTAGAGAAATGCAAATCAAAAGTACAATGACGTATCACCTCACACCAGTTAGAATGGGCATCATCAGAAAATCTACAAACAACAAATGCTGGAGAGGGTGTGGAGAAAAGGGAACCCTCTTGCACTGTTGGTGGGAATGTAAATTGACACAACCACTATGGAGAACAATATGGAGGTTCCTTAAAAAACTAAAAAGAGAATCACCATATGATCCAGCAGTCCCACTGCTGGGCATATACCCAGAGAAAACCATAATTCATAAAGACACAGGTACCCCAATGTTCATTGCAGCACTCTTTACAATAGCCAGGTCATGGAAGCAACCTAAATGCCCATTCACAGATGAATGGATAAAGAAGTTGTGGTACATATATACAATGGAATATTACTTAGCCATAAAAAGGAACGAAATTGGGTCATCTGTTGAGACGTGGATGGATCTAGAGACTGTCATATAGAGTGAAGTAAGCTAGAAAGAGAAAAACAAACATCATATGCTAACGCATATATGTGGAACCTAGAAAAATGATACAGATGAACTGGTTTGCAGGGCAGAAATTGAGACAGAGATGTAGAGAACCAACGTATGGACACCAAGGGGGGAGAGTGGCAGGGGATGGGGGTGGTGGTGTGATGAATTGGGCGATTGGGATTGATATGTATACACTGATGTTTATAAAATTGATGACTAATAAGTACCTGCTATATAGAAAAATAAGTAAAATAAAATTTTTTAAAAAAGTTGGCTTAAAGCTCCTTTTAGACAATAACTATCACCTATACTGAAGATTTATGTGTCCATCTTCTGATAGACCTGAAAAGTGAAAGCCAGAGTCAGTTGCGTTCTGTACATCTGCACCAGGCTTATCCTGCCTACATCTCAAATTCAGCAGGAAGAAATTTAGTCCCTTATCAATGACCAAACTTCTTCCTTCTGTAGTTACTGACCTGTTGGAGAATAGAACATTAACTCCATCTTCCATATAAGAAGTCTGTTTTTTCTTGTTTATTCATGTATTCCATTAATACTTATTGTATACCTACAGTGTATTAGATATGGTCTAGGTGCTGGCATTATTATAGTGAAAGGTTTGCCAGAGATTCTGCCTTAATTATAATAGGGTGACAGCAATAAAATGAGCAAATACATGATATTATGTCAGGTAATGGTAGGTGTGCTATGAAGAAAATTACCAAATAGAATTAGCTCCTTTGGACATATAGTTAATGACATTTGATAACTTTATTCTGCCAACATTGTTTTATTCTTTTGAAATTCATCTTTTACTGGGTCTTCAGCAGTATCTTTGTGAGTTTAGAAAGACAACAACTAGCCAAAGTCATTGAACTGGAATTCCCTGTTCATCCCCTTTCTGTCAGTGATGATATGCTTCTTCCAATTATATTGGATATCTTGTTCTGTCTCTTATCTTTGGTTTTCTTTGAGTATCTCCTTTATTTCTCTTCTCTCACTTGCTACAGATAGGATTTCTTTTGCTCAGTCCATATGATGGCTGGATACCAATAGTCTCAGACATTTTATTTGTTACAACATCAATCACTTTGAAAGGGAGCGATCTTGGCAATGGTTTGTTGAGGAAAAGAAGCCTTGATTTGTGGAATTTCCTAATTTGCATGTATAAGTACTTCCACCATGTCTAATTTCAAGCTACCAAAATGGCATCACTGAACACGGAGGTGGAAAAGCATCAGATCTTAAGTGTATATTTTTTAAGTGTACATGTCTACACAAATGTATCTATACTTCATTCAAGATATAGAATATTTGCATTTCTTTAGAAAGTTCCTTTGTGTCCTTTTCTAGCCAGTACCTCACTCCCATGCCAAGGCATCCACTGGTCTGATTTGCATCACCATAGGTTAGTTTCGCCTGTTACTGAACTTTATCTAAACACAAGCAGAAATTACAGGCTTTTTTGTTTCTAGTTTCTTTTGCTGAACATGTTTTTGAAATTCATACATATTGTTACATATTTTTGTAGTTCATTTTTTTGTCCAAGTAGTATTTGTGTAGGTATATTACATGCTGAGTCTCCATTCTGTTGGTGGACATTTGGATTGTTTCTAGATTGTGGCAATTATGAATGAAGCTGGTATGAATATTTTTTGATATGTATTTTTATGGACATATGTTTTTATTTCTCTTGGATAAATATCAAAAGAGTAAATTGCTGGGTCATGGGTTAGGTGCATGACAACAGCTGTAAACTGTTGTCAGAAATTTTTGTATAGTTTTATATCTCATCCTGGATATATGCCATTTTTTCCAGATCTTTAGCAACTCTGGTATTGGTATTGACAGTCTTTTGAATTTTAGCTTTTCTAGTGTGAAGTGGTATCTACTGTGGTTTTATTTTGCATTTCCCTGAAATTAATATTGCTGAATACCTCTTCTTGTATTTGTTGGCCTTTCATATATCTTCTTTTGTGAAGATATACAAATCATTTGTTTACTTCTTCTGTTATTCATGTTAATCTGTTTTCTTATTGAGTTGTTTCTCTTTTTATTATTGAGTTGTAAGATTTTTTTATATACTCAAGATAAAACCCTTTGTCAGATGTGCACATCACACATATTTTCTCCGAGTCTGTATACCACCTTCTCTATTTTCTAAATGCTCAATAAGTTTTTAATATTAATTAAATTCCAGTTAATCATTTTCATATATTTTTTGTAACCCTTTTAAGAAATATTTGCCTACTTCATGGTCATCAAAATATTCTCCTAGTTTTCTTCTAGAAACTGTAAATTTAGCTTTATGTTATTTTTCTGATCTCAAATACATTTTGGTGTTTGCTGTTTGGTAGGGGTCAAAATACATTTCTCTCCATTTATTTATTCTGGTGTTCTAGCGTTATTTGTTTAAAAGACTTTCCTTTCTCTCATGACTTATCGTGAGAGTGAGGAATATTGTTTGACCACATGTATATGGGTGTATCTCTGGATTTTCTGTTATATTCCATTGATCTGTTTGTCTGTTTTGAAACCAGTACAATGCTTTTTTTGGTAAATGTTGCTTTGCACTGAGTTTTGAAACATGATAATGTGACTTCTCCAACTTTGTTCATTTTCATGTGTCTTGGCTCTCTTAGTTTCTTTGCATTTCCATATTGATTTGTCTATTTCTATAAAACATCTCTTGTAAGTTTAATTTGGAGTGCATTGAATCTTTAAATGGATTTTGGGAGAATTGAAATTTTAATAATGTGGTCTAATCAATCAAAAGGCCATGTCTCTTCATTTATTTATTTAGTTTTGTAGTTTTTAGATAAAGGTCCTGTTAATTTATCCCTAAACAGTTCAGTTTTTTTTTAGATTAATATTTGAAATGACATTTAAAATTTTATTATCCAACTGTTTGCTGATAATATGTTATAATATATTTTTAAAATGTCAACTTTATGTAGTATACTCCTGCTAAATTTACTTGTTTTGATGTTTGTTTTGTAAATTCCTTAGGATATTCCGTGTAGATAATCATGTTATCTGCTAATAGTATTTTAATTCTTTCATATTTGTTTGTCTTTTATTTCTTTATCTTACTTTATTTACCTGGTTAGGACTTCTGATTCAGTATTGATTGGAAGTGTCAAGAGCAGAAAATCTTGCCTTGTTCCAATCTTAGGGGGAAGCATTCAGATTCTTACTAAGTATAATGTTAGCTGTAGACACCTTTTTCAATGATCATGTGGGGTTTTTTTCTCTTTTATTCTATTAAAGTGGAGAAATAAATTGATTTTGAATGTTACTCCAAACTTACTTATATACCTGGGATAAACCTCATTTCATATGTTAATAGATCTCATTTATATATTACTGGATATGATTTCTTAATAATTTTATGATTTTTATATCTGTGTTCAAGAGTGAGGTTAATCTGTAATTCCTTTTTCTGATATTTTATTTTTAGTTTTTGATATCAAAATTATGATTAGTTCATAAAAGCAGTTGAAGACTATACTCTGGCCTCTAATTTTTAATTGTTGGTAAAAATTACTATTTTTTAATTTTTTAATTTTTGAGAAGAACTCACTTATGAAAATATTTAGGTTTTTCTTTATGGGGAGGATTTGATTAGAAATTAAATTTAAAAAATAGTTATAGGTCATTAACGTTTTTCATTTCTTCTATGTCAGTTTTGGTTCTGTTTTTCAAAGAATTGTCCATTTCATCTAAATTTTCAAATTTATTGGTGTAAAGTTGTTAATAATATTGCCTTATACTTTTAATGTCTTTAGGCTCTGTAGTAGTAATCTCTGTTTCATTCCCCAATTTGTAATATGTGTTTTCTTTTTGTTTTATTTGATCACTGTTATGGTTTATCTATTCAGTTAATCTTCAAATAAACAACCTCACTATTGTTGATTTATCTCTATGCTTTTTGTATTTTATTGATCACTGGTCCATATTTTATTATTTCTTTCTTCTTAATTCAGGTTTGATTTGCTTTCCTTTTTCAAGCATATCAGTCTGGAAAATTAGATCATTCAAGTCTCTTTTTACTAACATAAAAAGTTTAATTATAATGCAATTTTCTCTAAGTCTTGTTTTAACTATCCCAGTTTGAAATATTTAAAATTGTGCTTTCTCTTTACCATATTGTATATTTAGAAATGTGTTGCTTAATTTCCAAATATTTGAGAATTTCCTTTAACGTCTCTTTATTGTTTTATAATTACTTCCATGGGATTAGAGGTTCAGAGAACATAAATATAAGAACTCAGTTCTTTTAAATTTATTTAGACTTGTTTATAGTCCAGGATATGGTCTATCTTGATGAATGTTCATTGTGCACTTGAAGCTAATATGTGTTTGGTAGTTATTGAGGGTGTTGTCCTATAAATGTCTGTTAGTTCAAATTAATTGACAGTATTGTTCAAATATTCTACATCCTTTCCATCCTTTCTGTACTTTTTTCTAGTTTTCCTATCAATTACTGAGAGAGAATTGCTAAAACCTCTTGTTATGATTAAAGATTTGTCTATTTCTCCATTTAATTCTTTCAGGTTTTGTTTCATTTATTTTGAAACCCTGTTTATGGTGCATTCACATTTATCATTGTCTTCCTGAATAATTGACCCTTTTAGCATTATGAAATTTCCTTCTTCATCTCTTGAAATGTCTACTTCGTCAGCTATTATTATAGTCTTTCCAGATTTCTTATACTTCATGTCTGCATGGCATAAGTTTTCCATCCCTTTATATTCAAACTATCTGTGTCTTTATACTTAAAATAAATCTCTTGTACTCAGCATAAAGCTAGCTATCACTTTTTAGTCTAATCTTATAATCTAGCTTTTCATTGAGAATTTGGGCAATTTAAATGTATGATAATTATTGCTATATTTGTGTTTATATCAATCATCTGGCTATTGCTTTCTACTTGTTCTATTATATGTCTCTTCTGCTCTCTTTCAGATTAATGGAATATTTTTCTTTTTTTAGTACTCCATTTTGATTATTCTGCTTTTTTTAAACTTACAACTCTGTGTGTGTGTGTGTGTGTGTGTGTGTGTGTGTGTGTGTGTGATGCCTCTTGGCATTATAATATGCAACCTTATCACATTCTACTTATAATTTGTATTGTGATACTTCTTGTAAAATTTAAGAACCTTACAACTGTTTAATTCCTTTAGCCACTTATCCTTTCTGTTATTGTTGTTATGTTATTACACATGTTATAAATTTCAAAATATGTGTTGATATTTTTGTTTTAACTAATTAGGAGAATAAATGTCCCCTTATTTACAGTTTATTTTTCTTTGTAGTTTCACATTTTTATCTGGGTTTTATTTTATTTCAGCCCGAAGAACTAACTATTGTTCTTTTTACAGTGCAAACCCACTGGCATTGACTGTCTCAACTCACACTTATTAATAAATATATAAGCATAAAATATATTAAAAGAACCAGTTGTATGGGTTTGTACATAATGAGTTTTGTTTACGCCCTTGAGCAGATTTACATTGTGCTCTAAATTTCTTTTCTGTGGTTTCTTTGTATTGATTGCTTTCTTTTTTGACTTTGGGTTTCTTTTCTCTGCTTCTTCACATATGCAGTACTTATTATATAATGGCTGTTGCTAACGGTTTGATGTAGGTAGTTTGAATTATGTCATCTTCCTTCAGAAGATATTGAATTTTGTTTTGAAAAGAAATTAACATCCTGTGAGGTTTTTTTTTTTTTTTCCTTTTTTTGTCCTGGCAGGTTTGCTTTTACTCTGTATGAGAGTGAGTATATTTCACTTTTGTCTTTAGTACTGGTGCATCCCTTACTCTAGGACATGGACCTTACTTCTAGGTTCTCACATGCTGAGGTCAACTGAATGCACAGGGTGCTCAAGGGATCAATATACTTTTGCAAAGCTGGGGTTTCAATGTCTCAGCACTGTGAGACTTCTGGAATCTTTCTTCAGTTTCTGTCTCTGAAAGAGTGTTCCTTTGTTAGTTTTTGTAGAGTTTTCACTTATACATTTAAGACCCAGACATTGGCAAATGACATGTCATTAACCCCGGAAGTTTTCCATGCTCCTCACCCCTGCCAACTTTCCCTTCTCTAATATTTGGCCCACAAATTCCAGCAGATTCAATAATTTTTTCCTTAGCTTAATAAGACTGAATTCTTCTTGGGCTCCACCTCCCTTCTGCAGAGAAGGTACTCCCAGTTAGAAAAGTTTGATAAATGTTTGTTTGTTTCTTTTCTGTCTCAAGCATCATCATTTTGTTTTGTTTGCTGTACAGTGCCTGAAAAGAGTTGTCTCATATATTTTGTTCATTTTTACAGTTGGTAGGAGTACATATCCAATACAAATTATTTCATAGTAGCCAGAATTGGAACTCATTGTTTTCTCATAGATTCATCTTGACTTACCTTTGGCTTCATGCTTCTAATACGGACATTTAAGCAAATAGACATATATTCTTGCTCTTTAAAAATGTTTCCCACACATTTGGTGCTTAATATTAATAAATCACTACTGGTTGTTTATTAATAATGATAAGTTGAAAATCTGAAATGAATATTTGAAAAGCCCAGCATACTAGATAAAATCCAACCTACTTTCGTTTTTCTTTGTCTAAGAGACTCTTCTCTCAGATCCCTGTGCTTTAGCGCCTCAATACAGAATTTTTCAACCATATTAAGAATCTTGGCTACTGTGAAACATTTCTTTGTTTTTCTCCTTTTGCCTTAGTACTTTGACAATTTCTAGCATTATACTTTCTTACTTAACTCTTCAGTCCACACATTCTGTCCTCAGGGAAGGAACAGCTATTCACTTGTTACACCAAAGAATTACTGCAGTGTATATGTTTTCAAGGTGAGTGGGTTTGAGTATGGATTGAGGAAGAGAAGAAAGATATTAACATGTGTCATTTGCATTTTAAAAAATGTAGTCCTGTAACAATCTTTAGAGTCATATAGTATTGTCCCTATTTTGCAAAGACAACCATAATAAATAATTTTCCTGAGCTGTTAATATCTTCCTTCTCAGTTCCCTTAACTGGATTTATTAAACTTCATTTGAACCTTAGTAGTGTACTGTTAAAATTTTAATAGTACTAACAGCCTCACAAGGTATTTTAGAGCATTAAACGTTGTAATAGAAGCAAAGTTGCAGGCATTTATCGGATTAGTTTTTCCTCCAGGAAATTTTCTTGAGGACCCAGTTTATGAATGGTAGAAGTAGATTTTTGCCTCAGTACCTCATCAGTGCCTCTTACCTTATAGTCTGTACTGTTTTCAGAGAACCATGATATTTTTCCAAATGATTTTTAAGGGTAGGCATAGGATGAATTTTTTGACTATACATCTCTGAGTCATTCAAAATATTCTCTGGTAGTTATGCCTATTAAGTTATAGATTTTTCAGTATCATTGGATGAAATCTCTACCACTTCCAAACATCAGTATTAACAGATACTTTAAAGACTCTTATCAACTTTCTTACTGAGTCTAATGCCATTATAGAAAAAGAATCAGCTTTAAGTTTAGCAGACTCTGATTATTTTCCATCTTATATTCAGGGACATAATAAGAGGCAACCAGATTAAATGGAGGACTCATTATAGGGTCACCATCATCATATACATATCTCTTTGTGGAACCTATGACAGCTGTTTGTGTTCACCACCTCTGACTGCTTTAAGAAACGTATGACAACTGTTTTTTGTGTTCACCACCTCTGACTGCTATGATATTGTTATGGAGTAAAATAGCACTTACACTTTAAATAATGTCTAACTTTGCAACTGATTATTTTCTAGAACTTCACACCCTTTTTATTATTCTGATATTAGAGCCCTATTTGTTGAATAAATAAATGAATACATTTGTGATCTTCTCATTGCAAAAGTATGATCCATTCTAATTGTAGTGAGGCCATTTGTTTTATCACCTTTGAATTCAGACAGATCTGAATTTTAAAACCTGACTTTTCCAGTTTCAAAATTATATGAGCATAATTCCCAGAAATTATATGAAATATATAAAGAAAAAAATTGCAACCAAATCTTAATGTGAAATGATAGGTAATAGTATTTTGGTGTAAAAATTAACATTTTTATCCCAAAAGAGAATATAAATAAAATAAAAGAATCACTTAACTATTACATTTAAAACATCGTGTTTAAGGAAGTGGTCTCATATATTTACAACAAAGATATTTTCGTGAAAGGTTAGAAAATTTCCACAGTTTTTCAACAGTGTTATTTTAGAAAATCAACAGACATGAAGAAAATTTATAAAAGAGGGGGCAGCAAAATTAGAAATAAATTCGAAAGAACACTACTTGGGAATCTGGAAGCATGTATTCTGTACCTGACTGTGCCATTAACTAGCTGTGTTCTTCATGAAAATAAGTTTATTTTCTGTAATCTCAAGTACATGTGCTATATAATATCCATATTCTGTTTCATTCTAAAAATTCCATTACTTAAAAACATATTCTTTAAGATTGTTAGCTACTTTAGGATTGCACAACTAACCAAATGGAGTTCTAAGTTATAATGAATTAAGTTTTCTCATTTAATGCTATTCCTTCTAAAATTAGCCCCTATCACTTTCTATCCAGTAACCCTTTCACCTGCACCCATACATCATTTCCTAAACCTCTAAAAGAAGGAGGCTCATGTGAAAATTCATCTTTTAGCCTACCAAACTATTCCTTAAATAGCATACATAGTTCTTCAGTTAAATTTCTTGGATATTTCTTTGTAAAACAGAGCCTAGAATTTAGCCCTTCATGATTTATTGTAAGTCTAGGTCATTCCACTGCTAACTCTTACCTCTAAAGCATCAGTGCCTTTTGCTATTCACTTGTTGGGATTCATTTATCAAGAGGCAGAGATGTGAACATCTGCCCAGGTTCCGACTGAACAAATCATTCCAAGTAACCTTTCTAACCCAAAGTTCAGTGGATGAGGCAGACCATGATTTATATTTGAGGGGTTTTGTTTTGTTTTTGCAACAAAAGCCATCCTCTTACTGTACTCTCAACAACTGCCTGTACTGCATTAATCAGACCTTAATTAACAAGGAAGAAAGGTGATAATTTACATTTATTTCAAATTGACACAGTGTACTTTATTTAGCAAATGAGACCTGTCAGGCACTGCCAGTGACGCTTAGATTGAAGACAGAGTGTCGAAAATATGTCTTCCACCTGCCTGTGCCTTTGTAGGAGGGAGCTTTCAGTGTGTTTACACAGAGATCATTAGACATACCTCATGCTAAGCTTCCATGAATCTTTGAATAAGAAATGCTCAAAGGTCATCAGGTATGAAATATTTTTTTTTCTTTTTTTTTTTTTTTTTTTTTGCGGTACGCGGGCCTCTCACTGTTGTGGCCTCTCCCGTTGCGGAGCATAGGCTCCGGACGCACAGGCTCAGCGGCCATGGCTCACGGGCCCAGCCGCTCCACGGCATGTGGGATCTTCCCGGACCGGGGCACGAACCCGTGTCCCCTGCATCGGCAGGCGGACTCGCAACCACTGCGCCACCAGGGAAGCCCAGGTATGAAATATTTTATAATGACACATTGTCATAAGGCATGAGAAACTGTGATTTATCCTCCAAAGTAAACTCAAAGAGGATAAAGGAAAGAGAAACACACAGGCCTCCAAACCATTTCAGGTCTATGAGGATGGAGGCTGGAGAAAGTTTATTCACCCTGTGTGATTGAGCAATTCAAAGTCAGAGTTGGAGGTCTGAAGGAGGTCTGAAGGGTCTGAGCCCTCTAACTGGTCACCAGCTTTTGAGCAAGAACAGTAAGTTGCTATCAGATGTCAGGAAGGAAAGAGAATTGAGGAATCATGAACACCAATCTGCTAATTCTATGAGATGAAATCAGAAATTAGATGATTGATTTCCCCATTCTTGCCTTTTATTGGGTTATATGGGTAAAGGTCGAATTAGAAATTTATGTTTAAGACAGTTGAAGTAAGTGAGATTTATAGTTTAAAGTAGATCCGTGTTTTCCTCCTGCCCTCATAAGCTTATTTTCATGGTTTTTTATTTTACTGTATGTTTCAACCAATAGTTTAAAGCAGGCAATAAGGTAGTCCTGCAAGCGTCCCTTTTATGTGTTTGATGGGCCTGGATGAGCACTGCTCCCTGCCCTGAGCATGCTGTGCTCACGCAGGCATCCCCACCTTTGCTCATGTAGTCTTCTCCGTTGAGATGACCACTGCTCTACCCCCTCCATATGGTAAACCTGTTGTCAGCTTTAAAGTGTGGCTCAAATCTTATCTTCTCTCTGAAGCTTTTGTTCTTCCCAGTACTTCTCTGCTCCCAGAGCACTTTAAGTCACACTTATCACATTGCCTAAATGCCTTCCTCTCTGCCTACATGTAAATTCTTACTCATCTTTATTTCTCCATTGCTTAGTGGAGTGTCTGGAACATGGAACATGTTACAGTAGATGCTAGTTAACTTAGATTAAATTTTGAATAAACATTCATAGTTTTCTAGCTAATGTTACTTTTTATGGTGGCATTTTTATATTTGCTTTTTGAACTGTACTATTCAGCTGATCCAGGATATGTATGTTACTATAGAGTGTACATTATGCCACTATATATAAAATTTATGTGATATATACTATATATGTACATGAATATGAAACATTAATTCATATAAATAGCATATTCAATTTTCAAAATTTTGTCAATTATGCAGTTTTTGAAATTTGTAGACTGTTCTCTTTTTATCAGTCTATGTTTTTATTAACATAAAGCATTAGAGGAGCTTGGGCTTTTTAATCATTTAGATCATGATTTGAATGATAATTCTCCTCCCTACCATAATATATAAACTTAAGCATGTTACTTGATCCCTTTTGGTAAAGTTTCTAAAGTTTTATTTTTTTTATCTAGAGATAAAAATTAATCATGGCTACCTCATTTTAGTATTTTAAAAGATGAAATAAATTAGATGTACAGAGCTTGCAGCAAACCTTAATTGTTTGATTAATGTTTACTGTCCTTTCACCACCCTTATGTTGATACTGTAGAAAGTACATAAACTTACAAAACAAGAGGATGAAATTTTCATCAATTAATGACATTGAACAAGTCTCTTAACCACTGTAAAAGTCAGTTACCTCATTTAAAAATAGAATTTTGTTGGAATAGTAGCTGCCATTCTATGAAAAAGAGATAGGAGCTTTTGGAGGAGAGAGAAATCTCTTGTTTTATATATGCTGTTGTTAAGCTCTAAAGCCAAATGTAGATGGAAAAGAGATTATAAGACATGATAGGATCTATGATGCCAAATCTACATAGTTTTACAACACAACACTGAATTAATGACATGGTTTGAAGTAGAAATGTTTCCTGTTACTCATGATCTGTACAATAGGAATATTGATTTTTATTGGCTCCGGTGTGCTAAGGAAAGCATATTACTTGTGGGTTAAAGTTGCAAATTCTGCTTTATAGATGAGTTAATAGGAATTAGAATAATAGAATCCACTTTTCTTATGAATTTAATTATTGTGGATAACTTGTTCTATGGTTATTCAGAGGCAGAGCTGGAACTAAAACTAGGTTATTGTCTACTTCCATGGTTTTAACTTTTGCATCTCAGGTAACAGTTTCCAGATCTAAGAATCCAGTTCCAAATGCTCTTTCAAATTTTAAATTATCTTTTCCAATTACTGGCTGACATAGTACAGAGACTCTTACAGTAGTATTATAAATATAATATATTAAAAATCTAGTTATTTTTAATAAACATTAAGATGTCAGTGCCCCACAGGCTTATTAGTTATTCACCCTGATTTCCCATTCTCTTGGTCACAAAAATTCAAAATTTGTTTAATTTCACTCCATCTGTTTCCAAAATCTATAGGGTCTCCTTCTGGAGTGTTAATTTTGGTCCTGTCTTTTATACTTACCACCTAAACCATTGTTGATGATGTTAAAATACAGTTGCTGCCCTGATCCTTTTCTGAAACCATTTTTTGTACATACTTTATCCAAAAAATTACAGGCCATATTGTGGCTACTCAATGCCTAGAGGATTAACTTTAATTTCCTCAGCCTGGTATATAAGACCCTTGAAAACTGGTTTAATTATTTCTGTTTCTGAAAACTCAGAAGATTCCTCTCACAGAGGATAGCTGGAAAGTCTGGACACCACATAAAGTACAGATGTTTGAGGATATCACAGATCTAACCATGTATTGAAGAATTTGAGAGCTAAGATATGTGAGAAGACAGAAGTCTGGGAAGATGGGCCTGGAATCTGTCCTGGTAATGCATTCATATTTTGGCAAGAGGTCATGCTTTTTGAGAGTCTGAAAAGCACCTGTTTTTTTCACTAGGCAATAGGAAACCATGCACTTGCTCCTATCTCCCTCCCAAAAAACACTGTTTCAGGACTATTCTTTATATTGCCTACAACACCAACGTTGTTTGTTTAACTGATAGTGATAAGAATGATATACTTCAGGAATGGATTGGAAATCCATTTTATTTTATTTCATAGTTTTTAATTGAAATATAGTTGATTTATAATTTGTTAGTTTCAGGAGTACAGCAAAGTGATTCAGTATGAATACATATATATGTATGTATATGTATTCTTTTTCAGATTCTTTTCCATTGTAGGTTATTACAAGATACTGAATATAATTACCTGTGCTATACAGTAAGTTCTTGTTGTTTATCTATTTTATACATAGTAGGGTATATCTATTAATCCCAAACTCATAATTTATCCCTACCCATGCATCCCTCTTTGGTAACCATGTTTGTTTTCTATGTCTGTGAGTCTTTTTCTGTTTTGTAAATAAGTTAATTTGTATAATTTTTAAGGTTCCAAATATAAGTGATATCATATAATATTTTTGAGAGGCTTCTGAGTATATAGGCACAAAGTTGGAATTTGGGGCCTGGGATAATACCCTTTTGCTTTGAGGTGGAATTTCCAAAGAGCTTCACCACAGAAGTAAATCTCGGTAATATAAAGCAAGCCCTCACAGAGTCTGAAGTCTAGCATTGAATGGTTTGAATGGTTTCTTTGCTTGAAATTCTACGGAGGTGATCTCAGATTATTATTGTCCCCAAGAGCCTGGCAATTACAAATGGGAGTCCTCTCTGGAGGGAGATAACATCATCTTAGTCTTTATGTTATTACAGCAAGTAAGTTTTCAAATGTAATGTCTGAGATGCAACAAAAAAATGACAAGACAGATAGGTAGACAAAACAATCTGAAAGATAACAAGCAGTAGCAAAGAAGAAGGACCTGCAGATATTGGATATATTTGACACAGACTATACTATATTCAAGATAAAAAAATCAATAATAAACTTTTTGGCAAATAACTAAAAACTATTAAAAAGGACATGAAAATATGAAACAATGAAAAAGTATAGTTAATATTTAGAAGTTGAATTTATCAACCAATAGACATAGCTGATATAAGAATAAATGAATTATTCAAAATGAAGTCAAAAGTTTAAAAAGATGAAAAATATAAAAATATGTATGACAAAAAGAGAATATAGTATAAAGTTCTCTTATCTATCTATCTGGATGAGTGTGTGTGTGTGTATGTGTAATTGGAGTCTCAAAAGAAGAGGAGAAAAAGAAGGTGTCTAAACTTATATTTGCGGAAATAATGCTTGGAAACTTTCTGATTCTCTTGAAACCGTTATATCTTATAAACCCAAAGCTTTACGGCCCATAGGTCAAATAATGAATCTCAATAGAAATTAGAAGATATATTTTACTAAAAGATGATAAAAATACTAGAAATAAAAACTTGTATAATGAAGGAAAAGTCATGCTTAGAGTGTCCTTTATAGACTTATATGTATATATTAAGGGGGAAAAAAAGGCTGAAAAATCTATAGCTGAGTATCTTAAAGAATTTAGAAAATGAATAGTAAACTACAGTATATCTAAAGAAAGTCAAATGGAGGACATAATAAAGGAAAGGGTAGAAATTAAAAGAATGATATAATAAACAGTGGAGAGGATTAGCAAATTAGAGTATTTTAAAAAATAGAATTGGTAAACCCCTGGCAAGATAAATTAAGAAAAAGCAGAGATATATGCCCAGGAGTGGAACTGCTGGGTCATATCATAGTTCTATTTTTAGTTTTTTGAGGAACCTTCATACTGTTTTCCTCAGTCGCTGCACTGATTTACATTCCTACCAACAGTGTACGAGGATTCCCTTTTTTCCACATACCCAGCACATTTGTTGTTTATGGTCTTTTTGATGATAGCTGTTCTGACAGGTGTGAGGTGGTGTCTCATTGTGATTTGATTTGCATTTCCCCGATGGTTAGTGATGTTGAGCTTCTTTTTATGTGCCTGTTGGCCATCTGCATGTCCTCTTTGGAAAAACGTCTATTCAGGTCTTCTGCCCATTTTTAAATCAGGTTGTTGTTTTTTGATGTTGAGTTGTATGAGCTGTTTATACATTGTGGATATTAACCCTTTATCAGTCATATCATTTGCAAATATCTTCTCCCATTCAGTAGGTTTTGTTGATGGCTTCCTTTGCTGTGCAAAAGCTTTTAAGTTTAGTTAGGTCCCATTTGTTTATTTTTGCTTTTATTTTCTTTGCTTTAGGAGACAGATCCAAAAAAATACTGCTATGATTTATGTTAAAGAGTGTTCTGCCTATGTTTTCCTCTAGGAGTTTTATGGTTTCCTGTCTTACATTTAGGTCTTTAATCCATTTTGAGTTTCTTTTTGTATATGGTGTTAGAGAATGTTCTAATTTCATTGTTTTACGTGTAGCTGTCCAGTGTTGCCAGCACTACTTATACATGCACCCCAATGTTCATAGCAGCATTATTTACAGTTGCCAAGGTATGGAAGCAACCTAAGTGTCCGTCAACAGATGAATGGATAAAGAAGATATGGTGTAAATGTACACACACACACACACACACACACACACACACACACACACAGTGGAATACTACTCAGCCATAAAGAAGAATGAAATTTTGTTGTTTGCAGCAACATGGATGGACTTGGAGTGTATTGTGCTAAGTGAAATAAGTCAGAGGAAGGCCAATATTATATGGTACCATTTATATGTGGAATCTAAATATACAACAAACTAGTATATGTAACCAAAAAAGAAATACTCAAAGATACAGAGAACAAACTAGTGGTTACCACTGGGGAGAGGGAAGGGGGAGGGGCAATATAGGAGTAGGGGATTAATAGGTACTAACTATTACATATAAAATAATCTACAAGGATATATTGTACAGCAAAGGGAATATAGCCAATATTTTATAACTATAAATGGAGTATAACCTTTAAAAATTGTGAACCATTATATTGTACACCTGTAACTTAAAAAATATTATATATCAACTATACTTCAATTAAAAAAATATGGACATGGTTAAATTAAAAAAAAAAAAGAAAACACAAATAGCCTAAATATAAAAAGGGAACATTACTACAGATCTGGAGACTCTAAAAAGGTAACAAGAGGATATTATGAACAACTTTATGAATATGTATTGGAAAATGTTGAGGAAATAAGCAAATTCTTAGTAAACTAAAACTGCTAAAACTAACATAGAAGTAGAAAATCTGAATAATTACTAATACAATTGAGTATACAATTACCTTTCTTTATATACTTAAACACATACTCAAACCTTTCAGTCTCAAATGGGTGAGTTTTGCTAAAAACTGGAATACTTTCCAACTTGTTTCATGAAACCAGAAAAAATTTGACAGTAAAATTTGATAACATCTTAAGTACAGATCAATCTCTAATCCTGAAACAAAAATTCTAAATGAGATTGGAATTCACCACATTAATAGAATAAATGAGAAAAATCACATGATCTACTCAGTAGACACGGGAAAAAAAGCTTTCAGTAGAATTTAAATTCATTCATTAAAATAAAACTACTAGTTAACTAGGAATAAAGGAAATTTTCTTAATCTCATAAGCAGTATCTCCAAAGACCTTCAGCAGATAACAGGGTAAAGAAGAAATATTAGAAGCTTTTCTTTTTAGATCTGATCAAGTATTTTCTATTTTCCCTTCTAGTCAACATTATTTTGGAAGTCTCTACACTATATTAAGATGAGACAAATAAAATGTAGATATTGAGAAGGAAACTATGAAATTATGATTATTTGCATTTAATATGATTGTGTACATAGAAAACCCCAGAGAATCTAAATATAAACAGTTAGGATTAACAAATGAGTTTAGCCAGTGTATATCCACATAACAACAATAAGAATTTGGAAAATGAAATAAAAGGTTATATTTTAACAACATAAATAATGCAAAATATATTGGAACGTGTAAGATTTGTATATAGAAAACTAAAAGCAGTGTTGAGAAAAAGTAAAAAAGGAGTAAACTAAAAAAATAGAGGAAAATCTAGTTCATGGGTTGGAGGATTCAGTATTGAAAAAAATCTAAGTTATCGCAGTCCAAATCCTAACTTCTTTTGTTGGGGTAGAGATTGATTATAAAATTTATGTAGAAATAAAAGGTCCCAAAATGACAAAGGCACTTGAAGAACAGATAGGAAGGACTTGCTCTGTCAGCTGTCAAGATACTGCTATTTCTACTGCAGTAAGACTGATATTATTACAAGAATGGAAAATAGATCAAAAGAGCAGAAAAAACATGTTTTTGTGGACATTTGGTTACAAAGTTGGCTCTGCAGAACAACAGGGAAATGTTGATCTTTTTTAATGAATTATGTTAGGATAATGGCATTTCCATATGAAAACAGGGAAATCTAATACCAAGCATAAGAATCCAGGTAGTTTTTAGATTTAAATTTTTTAGGAGATAATACATGATAATATGGGATAGGGATAATATGGGATATTCCTTGGGACAGGGAAAGCCAGAATTCTGCACATGCAAGTCATTTACCTGCTATACTGAATTATTCACTGGATTAACCTGTCTTGTCATATCTTGGCCATAGCTTGTTGACAGGGCAAACTTATACAAAGAACACCTACCGGATAAGCCACAGGCTGGTGAGGGGCTTTTAGGGACTGCTGGTAAATAGAAGAGAATGGTCAGTTATATATTTTCTCTCTTTTTTGAAATAAAAGCATAAGAGTGTATCACTCAACAAGTGGTTTGCTCCTAATTATACTCCATTAATTAACTTCCAGAAAGAAAATTTAATCAGGTTCTATTTAAAAGTTGTTTTCCTGTTCATATTCCATATGTAGGTGCCTCAGAATTTCTACCTTGCAAATTGGTCTAATGTTTTAATTCCTTTGGTAAGATTTATATCAACAATTTTTAGTCTTTATCTTAATTACATTTGAATACCAAAATTTATATTTTTCCTCTGACTGTAGCAGAAGGGTTTACCTAATTTACACATGTATCTGATTATTAAAAAATACGTGAAATTCAGATGGAGATTTTTAATTTTAATTGCTTTTGTGTTTCTTTAAAATATAAACATTATGAATGGAAAATAATAACCTGGTCCAAATTTTCAAAGAACAAAATCATTGAAAATGAAGCCTTTTGTCACTCATAATTGACTCATTCCCATTTCTGCCTCCATATTGAAATCTGCAATAAATTCTGTTAATTTGGAATGTATCTTGTATTCAATAATCAACTTCAGGAGACCGAGTGTGATCTTTGCAATATCCTACCAACTCCTCTCTCAACTCCATCACTTAGTTCTTAAGTTCCAAAAATTAAGGTGCCAAGTTATTATTCTCTTGTAAATGCACTCATTATCTATTATTTAGTAAACAAACATTTATTTACTATTCCAAAGTATTAGAACTTCAGTGAGATTTAAATATTCAATCTTAATTGATTCAAAAGTTTCTAGCCATTCCCCCTACTCCTATCCACATCTGTTTCTTTATGCCAGTTACAGGTGGATCTTATCACACTTTAATTCCTGTCCCTAAAGTTTCTAATTAGCAAAGTATTGCATGGTATTTGAATGTTGCTGATTAACGTCTAAGAGAATATCCCCAATAACATTCCCATTGTGTATTAAGTCAATCCAATTTTTGATAGATTAATTTTTTTTCTTATTTTACTGAAACCAGCCATTTTTCCATGTTAATTTGGTCTCAGAGAGGATAACATAATTGTCATTCATCTCCCTTTAGAAGCTACTAATTTCTAAAGTGGTTCAAATCTGCTGAAAGCCAACTCAGTACTAGGAATTAAAACTGACAAACAGCTACATAACATTAAAGTTGCTGGGGGAAGAGTTAGACCATTGAGCTATACAATGAAATGTCTATGTTTCCAAAATCAAAACCTCTCCCCTCCAAAGTATTGTCCTTTCATTCCCATTGTGCCACAGTTATGGTGTAGAAAAGCAAGCTGATAGAACTTACTTTGTCTTGCACTTTTATACCCACAGAGCTTCAGTTTCCTCCTTGTCAAAAGTCATCAGCTTGGTAACATTTTCATCTTTCTCTGCTGTAGGATTATTAAATCAGTGGAAGTCTCAGGTGGTGATCACCTTAGCAATCTCTGGAGGCCTATTTTCTACACGAAATAACTGCGGTTCATTTAGGGATTGCTTTGAGGTCACCTGTCTAGTTACTTCAAAAGCAGGAATAGTACAAAGGTTTATCCTTCTAGTTTGTGTGTGCTGTTTATAATCAATTCTGTTTCTCTTTATGTTTGCTTTTATTTGTTTGCTTTTCTCACACATAGGTAGAGTGATTGCTTTTTTTTGGTGATATAGCAGACATCCTATGACTGCGTTATCCATATCCATTTTGCCACTACTTCTGTGGGTTGGACAGCCAAAAGAGTCAGGCTGCCCTTGGCTCCAGTTTAATGGAATAGAGATGAGCAGCTGACTCAATGAATCAATCATAATCTTTATCCTGTGAATTTGAAACTGTGAGATGGGGGCTTCTAAAACATACCAATTCACCAGGCCCTCCTAGAGATCAATTAAAGCAGAAATATTGGGGTGAGGCCCATAATTTTTAACTCCTAAATTATTTCTAATGGTCAGAATTGAGAACCACTGATTCTGATCTTAGTTTTTTAATACTTATTTTCATAGGCTATCTAATTTCTGGGTGCATATATGTGAATTTGTATATATATTTGTATTATGTACATATATATGTATGGCTATATTCATATGCATTATTCCAGAAACATAATCTTTGACCTTTATAATTGTCATATTTTTCACTAACCTGAGTATACAATTTTGATTTAGTGTTCATGTTCCTCCTGTCTTCAGTGATCATCTTTCTACCATATTACTCCATGTAATATTTAGTTGCTGTCAACTAAATATTAATTACAAAAATATCAGTTCTCTATTGCATAAAATATGATTAAAACTTAAGATAAGGAATTAGCCCTTAAAATAATGCAAAAGTAATTTATCCTGTATAACACTTTTCTGATAAAAATATATCTATATAAAATGATAAATTCTATTTTGATTAATAGGTTAAATTGATCTTTTCTTTTAATTCATTTTTTTCTATATTACACTTATTAAAAATACTACAGAATTTAATTAATGTTTAACATGGAAAATTGTGTTTGGTAATTGGCTTAATTTTTTAAATAATTGGTTACATAATAAATCCTCATTTTCATAGAACACTGCTCATTACTAAGAAAAATAATTCTAGTCAATAAAATATTCATCACTTTGTTGGAGGTTTTCTTCCTAACTTAATAAGAAAAAAGTTAATTTTTATTGAATTACTTCCAGTTAGGGATATCAACTTAAAAGAGGCAAATTTCTTACTATCTCTAGCTTACAATTTATATGTATATATGTAGTTACCCAAGTATTTATGTATGTATGTGTGTGTGTGTGTGTGTGTGTGTAAATATATAGTTACTCAAGTGTTTTGTTTACTTAAACAGAAATAGTTATCATCCATAAATTCTTGTTGGTTAATTGCTTACTAATTGCATTTACTAACTCAAAGTAAAATACTGTTGTGCATTGTGTCTTTCATACTAAAGTAAAGGTTGTAACCAAATCCTATGGTGATGAAGAATACATTCCTTGATGAGTCAGAATATTAATTCAAACACCAATAATTCATATTTCATATAGGCATTTGCTTACTCATAACCTAGCTAAAAATCAATCTGAAATTTCATATTTTTAGAGGAATATTCAGCCAAAGGGGACAGTTTTATACTTTTATAATTTACATATATACAAATGATGCAGTTCAGTCTGTTATAAAGTATTGTCAGTCTCATATCAGTTGACTTAAATAATGAACCTATAATATTTTAAATATAATAAATCGGGTTCTTCAATGACATAGTATACTTTTCCCAAGTTTGCATTTATTTGTGAGGCTTCTTATATTTTGATAAAAAAACATTTGTTGCAAACCTATTACATCTTTTAAAACATGGTTAAAATACTTAGAGAAATCTAGAAATAGCTTGAAAATAATTAACATATTCTATAAATAGTGAATATATTTGAAAATTTTGAAAATGTCTTGCTTTGGAATTTAGAAATAATTGTTAAGAAATTGGCAGAGACTGTCTAACATAACCACATAGAAGTAACCAAAGATTGTATTCCACTGGCTTCTTTGATACAAATAGAGTTCCTCAGGCATTTCCATTAAGAATCATAAATAAATCTTATCTTTATTCAACTCTTTTTAACCTTTATATGAAAAATAAGGAAAAAGAATAAATGGAACCATGTTTGAAAGCTTTTCTTGGGTTGTGAAATATAACACATTTATAGAAAAATGCTCCCCCTATAGTACAGTTTAATGAGTTGTCACTAAATGAACAGCCAGATAAACTCTAGGTCAGGAAATAAAAACATTTTCAGAGTCTATAAGCCTCCATTGTGCCTCTTCTCATCTCTATCTATTGCTGCCTTGAAGACACTCTCTATACTGACTTCTGTGCCAATAAGTTACTTGCTTTCCCTCAAAGTTTTACCATCAAAGTATATATCTATAAACACTATTTATTATGGTTTTGTCTAGTTTGAAGAACATATAAATGGAAACATAACGTATTTTCTTGGCCTGGTTTCTTTCACACAACAATATTTTTGATATTCCTGTACGTTGTTTTAAGTTACTGCAATTCACTTTTATTATAATACTATTCCATGGTACGAGTATGCTATAATGTCTTTATTTTAATATTGATGGACATTAGGTTGTTTGTATTTTGGAACTATCACAAATAATGCTGCTAAGAACATTTTTATTATGTCTCTTGGTATACACATGCATATATTTTTCTCGGGTACTATATTTGGGGGAGTAGAATTGGTAGGTCAGGAAGTATGTGTTTATCCAACTTAAGTAGTTTGATGCTAAACTGTCTTTTTAAACCAAGTTAAGAAACCTGACTTTCAGAATGATTGTACTAATTCTAACATTCCATACTTTAGCTGAAACAAATAATATAATGTCCTCAGTTCCAAAGTTGTCCTGCCTAACATGACTAAGACACACACACATTCACTTCATTCCCAAAAGGAGGCATTTGAGAGTAACTCCCAGAAATTACTTCCACATTTGCTATCATAGGATGACTTTTCTCAGAGTCCATGATTTCCAAGTGATATGATTATTCCTCCAGTTCTTCCAAAACTACTCCAGACAGAGGTCCCACCATCTCAAATGTAATGTGCTGATTAGTTATAGTTATGCTATGTAGTTGTTAAATGATAGGAGGAAAAAAATAAATTCATCTTTTTGTTTTGCTTAGCATGTCCTGTAAAATTCTATCTAGTCTTGTAAATTGGGCTCCTTGACTGTCACTTCATTGCCAGCCAGTTGTGGCAGAGATTTGAACTATTTTCATCATCAAAGAATATGGTGCCACGGGAACTAAAGGAATACGTAGTCATTTCAATAAGTATGTGGTCAAAGTAAAATAGGCAATTTGGGAGGTGTAGCAAGATAAGAATTAAAAGTGTCCATTTTATTTGGCAGGTTGAAGGATATTTTTGAATTTATGGCAAACAATTTTAAGAATGCAGGAATAGAAGGCAGATTGTAGTAGAGTGAGGGGCGCAGGGCTCAGTAAGGAAATGGAGATAGGATATCACTGCTTAGGGAGTTAACTTGGGCCTTTGTCGGCCCACTGACCTATGTGGCTAGAAATGTCATTCAGAATACTATGTTAAAGGAATAAACTGGTGTGACAGCTCTGAATCGTTAAGACTAAAGTCAAGTGGGGCTGGTCATAGGCAGTGTTGAAAAGAGCAAGGTTGTTGAAGTTAGGGGATTGGCATCGTCCTTAAATAGAGACACAGCTTACTTTGATGCTTCTAAAGTTCTTTGTATTTGTTTTATAATCTTAACTCTTCAATATTAAAAATAATTGGTTTGTCTAATTCTTTCTAAATACTCAGTTAAAATCATTATCAAAACCTCTTAAATGGGGGCTTCCCTGGTGGCGCAGTGGTTGAGAGTCCGCCTGCCGATGCAGGGAACACGGGTTCATGCCCCGGTCCGGGAAGATCCCACATGCCGCGGAGCAGCTAGGCTCTTGAGCCGTGGCTGCTGAGCCTGCACGTCCGGAGCCTGTGCTCCGCAACGGGAGAGGCCCCAACAGTGAGAGGCCCGCGTACCGCAAAAAAAGAAAGAAAGAAAAAATATCTCTTAAATGTATCATAATCCAAAGTAGAATAGCTAGAATCTCTTGCCCCAGGATTGGAGTTTTTAACTAAGGCACAGTTGTCTCATCACCCTTAGGGAAGATATGAACTAGAGAGCACAGCTGGATATCCAGTAGACAGCTTTACCTAAACTGAGGTTTCTTGGGGTAAGAAACCCAAAATGTCACTTGATATCTTGAGCTTGATCTTCCTAGTGTAGTGAGTGTGTTTCTTTGTAATGTTGTGAATTTCAAAGTCAGTAAATCAAGTATATGTCTGAAATTGCTTTCAGAAGTTTGAATGACTTACCCTCAGAGTTTTTAAACACTTCCTTTTCTCCTAACTCCTATTGTGGTCAGTTCAGTTTGACACTGGAAGCCAAATAAAGTGTTTAGTGTAGGATTGCCTGGATTCTCATGGACTTTTTCAACACTGTCTTTAGAATGATTATTTTTTAATAATTGGTTATCAATAAATTTGTGTTCATCAACCAATTTTCAATAAATTAGTTCCCCAACCTTTTATTTAATAAAGTTTTAAACCTAAAGAAAAGTTGAGGAACTAATTTATAACTGCCTTTTTAAAAAAATTCCAGAGTCCAGTCAAGGTTTACATATTGCTTCAGATTGTTTTGTCTCTTTAGTGTCTTTTAATCAAGAGGGTTCTTCTCACCTCTTTGTTTATTTGTTTTTCATGATCTTTACTAATTTGAGGAGTCTGGATTAGTTGACTTGTAAAATGTTCTGATTTTGCTTTTGTTTTTCTGTTTGGTTTTGTTTTCTAATTAGGTTTTTTTCCTCTAAAAGAGTGCTATGTGAGTCATACTGTATAGTTCTGGTTGCTTCTTAGCAGTAGGTAATGTTAGACTCTTAATATTGGGGATGATAAGTTAGGCCACTTGGTTGGGGCTGGTAACTGCAAAATCTCCTTGCTCATATCATTTTGAAAAATGTGAGTATTTTTTTCCATCTCCCTGCCTCCTCCCATAATGGTTCATGAGATGGTTTTATATCTTTTTTTTTTTTTTTTTTTTTTTTTGCGGTACGCGGGCCTCTCACTGTTGTGGCCTCTCCCGTTGCGGAGCACAGGCTCCGGATGCGCAGGCTCAGTGGCCATGGCTCACGGGCGCAGCCGCTCCGCGGCATGTGGGATCTTCCCGGACCGGGGCACGAACCCGTGTCCCCTGCATAGGCAGGCGGACTCTCAACCACTGCGCCACCAGGGAAGCCCCGGTTTTATATCTTTTGACAATTATATTTTAAAGCAGTTATTATACTAGTGGTTGCAATGTGGTGATCTAAAAATTATTTCTTCTGCTTAGTTATCTGGAAATCTTCAATACACGAATATTTCCATTTTTTCTCTCTCCTCTTTTTCCCCCAAAATTATTTATACAGGACATAGCTAGGGATTACCAGATTTAAAAAAAAAAATGCACTGAAGGCAAAAGATTTCTCTTGCACTTGTTTTTCTTTTCTGTATAATTTCTCTTCACCAAGTTTTCTCATTATATGCCTACCAATCTTGACCCAGTGCCTTTATATCTTCTTTTATTCTTTCCTGAATATTGCAGTGCTTAAAATTTACTGTTAGCTACTTTGGAACTTCAAACAGATTACTTGCTACCTTTGGATGTAGGTTTTTCACAAAATCATGATAATTACACATAGGGTTGTGAGAATTTCACAAAATAACATAATTTCTTTCATTTAAAACAGTCTGGTATATTGTTGAATTTTAATAAATTGTCATCATTATCATCAGCAAATTGAAAACGCCGGGCAGGATTAGACATCAGTTTCCTTCCTGCTTTACATTTTCTACTATACTTGTGTTTTAGAAATTTTTATGGTTATTTAGCTAATATTACTTATTTATAAGTTAATTATATTTAAATAATACCCTCATTATTTAGCAAAGCATAAAATGGATAAACTAATGTTTCAAAACACATAATTATTGAATAGAAGAAAATGACCATGTAAAATAAACTCACATAAAAGTTGTACCTTTATGAGGCTTTTTGGAAATTGTTTTTAATTGTTACTGTTGCCTCTACCTTACTGAGAATATTAACAATATGGTAGTTTAACTGGCAAACATGGCAGTTAGTATCTATTGTGGTTTAAAGGTGATAATTAATCACACATGTTTGGAACAGAGATGGACAGAGGTTTCAGAACAATGGAGATAAAAATATGGATGCTATTATTCACACTGTTAAATCAGATTGCCCTATGTTCAAATGTACTCCCTTCTGCACCCCCACTGAGTGTGTACATTGGGATAATCTAGCTAAGAAAGAGTATAAAGCTTCCAAACATTAACCTGTTCAGACAAAAGCAGGATTTTAACTCATATTTTTGAGCTTTAAGAGCATTGGCAGAAAAAGTAAACCATAGAACTGTCTCTAAGGAAAGCAGGTCCTGGGGGCCTGAGGGAGAGCAGGATCAGGATGAAAATGGAGAATGTCAAGCAGAGCAGCCCAAAGAGAACAAGTAAAGCCAAATATGCCCTGTGCCTTTTTTCTCTTCTCAGAGGATTACATGGGAGAGAGACAATAGAAAAGGGATAAGTATGCCCAGGGAGGAGAGAGCTTGCAAAACAGAGTTAAGAGAGTTAGGGTTATTGGTTCCAAGGCTATTGAAAAAAATCCAAATAAGAATTGGTGGGTGGCCGCAGTGCAGTTAAGAAATGGTCAGATTTGGGATAGACTTTAAACTTTAAGTCATTAGGAATTGCTGATGGCTTGCGTACAGAATATGAGAGTCTGGGACAACTCTAAGGTTTTGGGCTCAACCCTCTCTGGAATTTTCTTCAGTCTCACAGTGTGCTGAACTTTGTTTCTTTGTACAGATTAAAATGTAATTCAGTGGTTCTCATTATTTTAAATTAGTTTCTAATTTTGTCAAATCCATACAGGTACTTATTTTTTTAATTAAAATGATATTACATGAGTTTGTGTCAAAAAGGTCAGTCATCAGCATTTTGTCTTTTTATCCTCCAGAATTACTACCCAGATGATATCACATTTCCAACTCTTTTTTTTAGTTTTCTTTTTTTTGTAGAATTTGCTTACATATTTTTAAAATAATGGGATTATATTTCAGTTACTTTATTTACTAATTTTAGTAATTATTGATTCCCTGTTACCATAGATGAAGATTTAGCTCTCAACCCACACTCACATCTCTGCTCTACCGTCTCTTGTCTTTTTGATCTAAATAACTCTAAATTTGTTAGTAGATAAACAATCTATTCTCATTGTGATAACTGTAAATACAGTTCACTTTCAAATGATGTGGTATGCTTTGAAGGCCTTTTCTCTCCCATTACCTCCCTTCATCCCTCACACACTGTAATTAATAATTGCTTCATTTACATTAGTTTTCTATATATATAAATGAGTATTTTTCTCCAAATGCATCAATCTCTCTGTCAGTCTACTAGATTTACTCTTCCTGGATATATTTTTGCCCAAGTGTTTCCAGTATGTATTTGTTGGAGTCTAGATCTGATGTAGAGATGATATTCGTGCATCTCTGTCTTCTCTCGTATCTTGTATTCTCCCCTTTCTGAATCCTGCCTCCTCTTTATGTTTGCCAAAACCATCTTCTAGCACAGTGTCTCTCAGAATCACACAGGGGTATTTTTAAAACACACATTGCTAGGTTACACCCCCAGCGTTTCTGATTCCTTATTTCTGGAGTAGAGAGAGTGAATTTGCTTTTTTAGCCAGTTCCCACGTGATGCTTCTGATTCTGGAACTACCATTGAAAACTAGTATTCTAGAATAGCAAGAACAAATTTTTGAGAGCTTTCATATCTTCCTATTTCAGCTAGTAAGATAAAGTGCACTATTGTCTACAGTGCTTCATACCTCCATATACATGAGCCTTTTGTTGTGTGACTTTGCAGTCCCTGCCATTAGAAGCAGAGTTTATTTCTCTGTGTCACTAATGCAGGACTTGGTCATGTGCCTTGCTTTGGCCAATTGTATTTTAGCAGATATGACTCAAGCAAAGGATTTAAACTTGCTTGTAGAGTGAACTTCTGTTGTGTTTCCTTGAGAAAAAACATGCCTTGGTTGGCCTTATCCTCTCAAATGTGGGAGACATGTGAGACAACCCCAGCTGAGCCAGCTAGCTTAGAAGAACTTAACTCTAGACAATCTGCAGAAGCATGGGTGAAAAATAAATATTTGTTTCTGTAAGCCACTGAATTATGGCATAGCTTGTAATGGGGCATTATTGTGGAAATAGCTGAAAAATACAGAATGTTTGGGTTAAAAATTGTTTTTCCTAGAATGTTCATTTGTTTGAGAACATACATTTTTTCCCCCTCTGTGGAACACTTGAGAAACTTCTCTAAACTCAAGGATTTGAAATTTCACAATGATGGACATTCTTAGGAATCTTTTCTCATTTATTGTGTTGAGTTCATGAGAGACCTTTTTGTTCTGGAGATATAAATTCTTTATTTCTAGGAATTTTCTTACATTATTATTTTTTGTCTTGTGTAATTACCCCTTTCTGTTTTGTTTATTTGCTCTTTTTAGAACTCTTGTCATTTAAATGTTATACTTTCTCGATTGATTCATCTTTTCCCTTTTTTTTTTAACATCTTTATTGGAGTATAATTGCTTTACAGAGGTGTGTTAGTTTCTGCTTTATATAACAAAGTGAATCAGTTATACATATATATATGTCCCCATATCTCTTCCCTCTTGCATCTCCTTCCCTCCCACCCTCCCTATCCCACTCCTCTAGGTGGTCACAAAGCACCGAGCTGATCTCCCTGTGCTATGTGGCTACTTCCCACTAGCTATCTATTTTACATTTGGTAGTGTATATATGTCCATGCCACTCTCTCACTTTGGGGGAAGGAAGCTTACCCTTCCCCCTCCCTGTATCCTCAAGTCCATTCTCTACTAGGTCTGCATCTTTATTCTCATCTTGCCCCTAGGTTCTTCATGACCATTTTTTCCTTAGATTCCATATATATGTGTTAGCATACAGTATTTGTTTTTCTCTTTCTGACTTACTTCACTCTGTATGACAGACTCTAGGTCCATCCACCTCACTACAAATAACTCAATTTCATTTCTTTTTATGGCTGAGTAATATTCCATTGTATATATGTGCCACATCTTCTTTATCCATTCATCTGTTGATAGACACTTAAATTGCTTCCATGTCCTGGCTATTGTAAATAGTACTGCAGTGAACATTGTGGTACATGACTCATTTTGAATTATGATTTTCTCAGGGTATATGCCCAGTAGTGGGATTGCTGGGTCATATGGTAGTTCTATTTTTAGTTTTTTAAGGAACCTACATACTGTTCTCCATAGTGGCTGTATCAATTTACATTCCCACCAACAGTGCAAGAGGGTTCCCTTTTCTCCACACCCTCTCCAGCATTTATTGTTTGTAGATTTTTTGATGATGGCCATTCTGACTGGTGTGAGATGATATCTCATTGTCGTTTTGATTTGCATTTCTCTAATGATTAATGATGTTGAGCATCCTTTCATGTGTTTGTTTATCTCTGGAACATTTTCTTGACTTTATCTTCTAAACATGCCACTAATATTTTAAAAAATTGTCAGTTTTATCTTTAATTTTTCCAGTACTCCTTCTTATTTGACTGTTTCTTATAAATCAAGTCATGTTTTTATTTTATAGTTTCATTTTCATCTCTTCTTCTGAGGACAATGAGGATCTATCTGTGAATTTTTATTCTTTGTGTTACGGGTTTTTTATTCAGTTTGTTGTTTATTTGGGGGTCTTTTCTTTCATGTTGGGTATTTTACTGATGGAAGCTCTGTTTGGATGAGATGGGTCTTTGTGATGGTGGAGCTTTTCGGTAGAATGGCAAAGTGTTGTGTCATCTTTTTTATTGAGGACACCCAAATTCTGTGTGAGTCTGTTTTAATTTTTTGTTTCCCATGTGCCATTTAGTTTCATGTCAAATAATCTTTCAGTCCACTTTCTGAGTGTGTGTTGGTTAGATTGGTGAGATTGATCAGGTGTAGGGAGGGGGGATTATGCCTGGCTGCCAGGATTCTGGTAGGTTAGGGAAAGAGAAACTAGCATTCTGCAGTTCACAATGTAGCTGTACAGTTTATCTCTGTTTTCGGCTCTGCTCCTGAAATCTGTCCTTAACTGGGCCGATGACCACGAGTCCAGAGACTCCAGCTCATTTCCTCCAAGAGGAGAGGCAGGCCCTTGGATCCTCTTGTCCCATAGACGTTTATATTATTATTTCTTTTACTTTTTAAAAGCCAGTTATCACTTCTCCTCTTGCTTTCTGATGTCTAACAAGTAGATATAGATTGTATGCTGTTTTCTATTCTCTTATTTTCTGTCTTCACGTTTATAATCATTTACCATCACTTTGGTGGAGCCTGGGACAAACGATGAGATAAATTCATGTAGACATTCAACCGTGTTTTACTAAGTATAATTTGTTAACTCTGTTAAGTAGAGTGTAACATCCAGGAAAGGAGAATGTATGGCTGTCTTAATCACAGTTCCATACCCATGGTCTAGCACAGTGCCAGGCACATAATTAGTACTCATTAAATACGTGTTGACTAAATCTATGAATGAATTCTTCAAAATGAAATACCCATGCAGTATTTAGATGTCTGTTTGAGTCCCTGTGTTTCTAGCCTAAAAGATAGAAAATGTAGAGGTATAGTGGGAAGCAGGCCAGGCTCTTCTGTTTATCTGGCAAAGTGGCACAGACAGATGGACAGTTGTTATTTACCAATTCAGTTCCATTAGCCTTACCCCGAGTCGACTTACCAGATTTGGCAGGCTGTTTACACTGAAGTCTTTCCAAGGAATACTTCTTTATCTACTTCTAGGGTATATAGATCACATTTCTGTGCTGCTAGTTAAGTATTTTGGAGTAATTATTTTTCTCTATCCTGAAGATATGGAAAGTCAAAAAAGTATTTTTATTTCTTTGACTCTTAAATGTGTTGTGGTGAATTAAGAAGTCACCCTGCATATACCCTAGTAGAAGATAGCCATCTTTTGTTTGAACAGATCTGCCATCAGGTAACTCTGTATACTTGCATTCTTGAAAAACACACAGATGATTGTGAAATACTTCATAAAGAATGCAGAAAGCAGAACAGGTCTGAATATTCCTTTTGTCTTTCTTGTGAGATTAGAATTTCTCAGCATCCATAGCCTGGCACTTTTATGAGAACATTGGCGTGATGAATGTGTGCTTCTCAGAAAAGTAAGTTAGATTACTTTATTCTCTATTTTTTAAGAACTTCTGAATCCTGATTTGATTTAGGTCTTTTGACTAATGTCCATATAACCCAGCATGACTTATAAAATCTGCCTTTATAGGTATGTGATTATTAGTATACATTCGATACGTCAAAACAGTTATAAGAGCAGGCAAATATTCTAAGTATTTCCCTCCAGGGAAGATTACCAGTTTGGGAGTAAAAGTAAATAAACATGTATAAATATTATACATGTTACAAATGAAAATACTTCAGGAGTAGAAATTTATTGGCATGTGTGTAATAAATTGGTATACTGTTACATAAACCTATGTTTTCTTATTGCCTGAAAAATCCCAAAGTTCCCTTTCTCTTACCATCTTTGTACTCCAATTTGAAATCGAATCCTTATAAAGGAAACAGAATAAAGCAGTGCCAAAGCTACAATGTGTCTATTTTACTTCTAAATATTCAACTTAGGTACACAGATGTAGGTGACGTACTCTATAGATAGCCCATTAGCTTTTGCTGTATTCTTGGGACCAAATTAGTATTGCTACCATCCTGTGACTATGACCATTCTTAATGACTCTTGCAATGCTTATGGATGAAACCAATTCTCAATTATCACTCTGGTAATTGAGGCTGCATTTTTAGCATAAGTGAAAACCATGGGAGGCCCAAAACTTCATTGTGGCAGAGAACCCCGAAGCCTCCTCACTCTGTCCTTTCTCTTATAACTTCACCTTCATTTTATTCCAAAACCTTGTTCTGATTTGAGTAGATTGCTCTATGCCTGGAATAGATCCATGAATATACACTAATTTACCACCATCTTCCATCCATTTTTTTCTTTTTTTTCATTCTGAGCTATCAGCCCCTTTCATCCTTTTTGCTACCCAGTATACAAGCTTTGTTCACACTCCTTCTACATCTGCTTTTTCTTATATTATTCCTAACAGAGACCCGTTCAGAATGGTAGATATCAGGGATCCATTTGTGTTTAATTTGTACTCGGTATATAGACTAAGTCCTGTAAAGGCAGGATGTTTGTCCTAAGAAATGGTGTATCTCCAGAGCCTAGCACAGTATATAGCACATAGTAGGCATTTGGTACATATTTGTCATGTGAATAAATGTAACTGTTTATGATTTAATTACATTTTGAACTTCCAAATAACAAGGGCTATTTCTTTAATCCAGCCCCTAAGGGGTGTGTTTGAGAATTGCACCAGGAACTGACTCTTGGTGCGTCATGAGAGGAAATAATTTGCTATGATTGTTGTTGCCTTTAACAGCAATAACCACAAAAATGCTTGTTAATGCTTAATTGCCCATGGAGATATATGTGGTATTGTATGAAGAGATGAAAAAGCACAAAATTTAATGGGCTTGACAAACCCCTGTGTTGTAGACTCAGACATGCTAGACCAGACAAAAGGCAGAATTTCAGCCATTTTGATGTAAAAATTAAGAAAAATAAAAATTTCCATATTTGTACCATGAAATGCTTTCACTTTTAAAAATATTTTACTTAAAAGTTTAGAACAATTTTTATGTAGTTGTCCAACTACTAACAAAAGGATAGAAAAACCCAGTATATACACAAATGGTTTAGCAAATTTTATGCCAATGAAATTATTCTTGCTATAGTGCTGTAATTTTTAGAAATCTGTATACATAAAAACCATTAGTAAATTAGTAATTGAAAGCCTCTTGATTATCAAAGATGATTAATAGTTTAAGAAAGTCTCTTCTTACTGATTGAGGGAAAGAAATGTTATACATGTCATTACCATGTATTTGGGAAATTCAAGCCTTTAAACTCTAAGTGACAATAATGCCCTTAATAAAACAAGGAGAGACATCTGTGTTTTCTTTTTTAAAGATTATTGTAATTGACAATATGTGTGCTGACATCATCCTAATTATTTTAATTTGCTAATAATTGTCCTCCACAAAATAGTAGCACAAGTTCAGCCTTAAGATGCTAATGTTTTGCTAATGTTAAGATTAGCTGATTAATATTGATGGCAGCTAAGGCCAGTGGCTAATGTCTGACATCTGTTTGGGAAGTCAGTGTTCCAATTCAGGAAGCTGGCATTTCTGTCAGGGTTAGAATGAAGGGTTATTGTGTAAGGAATTATGATGAGGGTTTTGTGTATGGTTAAGGTTAGGAGTAGGGACATGATCTATTTCATTTCTGTTCATCTCAGTGTATTTCTGGTGTCAAGCTGCTTGCTCTATTCTGTGTTAACAGAGAGGTCTTCCCCTCTGTTCCCTCGTGGCACATTCACTGTGGCACATTATTTCACTTGCTTCTTCTATGTTAATGGACTGATGTATCTCTTTTTCTTTTCCTCTGTTTGTCCTTACCTTGTCCTTAAATGATCTTTTCATTTGGGACAGAGGCATTTCTTTTTGTTCCAGTTTTTTTTTTTTTTTTAGTTTTGGGAGGAGAAGTTTAAAATATACAGATTTGTCCCAAAACTGTCTGGAATTTTTATGAATCAAACCTAAAAACAAAGCAAAACAAAATGTCATAAAGTTTTTGACATTATTCTGGCATAGAGATTATTTATTTCTCTTTCTCTAGTGGACTTCAGTTGGCTTCAAGTTTTAACTAGTATGTAGAAGAAGTGAAAAGTAGAGTTTGCACACAGTTTATACAAAGGGAGGAATGAAAGCTTCGTAACCTACTTACTGTAACAAAAGGGGCAATAGTGAAGTAGCCACAAAGATTCAGAAAGTGGATCAACTGGAAAAGCAAAGGCTACTGAGAACTTTCAGTGTGTTGAACAAAAGCACAATCAAAATCCCTTTTCTTTTTATTTCCACTTTGCTTCAACTGAAAAATCAAGTAGAAAGTAACCAAAATCTTGAAAATTCAGGAAAATTTTTCAAAAAAATTTGAGGGTCTTACTATATTATATACTTTGCTTACTTAATGTTTGTAATGAAGTCTCTGAAGCCATTGTGTCAATGCGATCATGACATTCCATGCGGTAAAGCAGGAAAATGGAACTTTAACACAGTCTTAGAAGATTGTTTTCAAAAATGATTTTTTTTAACAATATGGTTTTGTGCTTTAAGATATTACTTAACACCAAAAAATATTTATTTACTGAACATCTCCTGTGGGGGAAAGCAAAACTAAATCAGAAGAAAATTGAAATTAGGTAATGAGCATTCCATATTAATTGTAGGCTGGGGCTAGGAGAACTGGTGTTTTCTATTGTAATCTGTTCAGATCATTATGTATTAATTTTGACCCAAGGATTTTTTTTTTCATTTCGAAAAAATATCCTAGTTTCCAAACTTCTAGCTTGGGCAAGGTGCTACTTAAACTTTTTGTGCTTAAGAGTCGACATCTTTAATATTATATTCAGTATTTTCGTTGGAAGCATCTTTGCCATAGAAATTTTTGCCACAAACATTTTTGCCACATAACTAATCAATTTTAGGGCAATTTTGCTGTTAAAACATGATGGAGGTCTTCCCTGGTGGCACAGTGGTTGGGAGTCCGCCTGCCAATGCAGGGGACGTGGGTTCGTGTCCCGGTCCGGGAGGATCCCACATGCCGCGGAGCAGCTGGGCCCGTGAGCCATGGCTACTGGGCCTGCGCGTCCAGAGCCTATGCTCCGCGGCGGGAGAGGCCACAACAGTGAGAGGCCTGCGTACCACAAAAATAATAATAATAATAAAATAATGGAAAATGAAAGAGAGACATTAAAAAGACATAATGAAGCATGGAAAATGAATAAAAACTATATTGTGAAACACAAAATATTTGAATACACTGAAAATGTTACAGATTCATGGCAGTACTGTGCAAATAACTGATTTTATTGATCTTTCGTGGGTTGTACCTAAGTACTTGTCTTCTAGGTCTTTTGTTCATAACATCCTATAACTTTATGTATTTTTTTGCTTGTTGATTCATCTTCTTGTTCAGCATTGTACTTTTTCTATTTCACTAAATTTACTTCCTTCATTAAGAGAGGTATCAGTTTCCAAATACTAAGACGCATGTTTGTAACTGAGCTTTGTATTGTGTCGTGAAAACCTCTACGTTGTTGTTTTTGGCATATTGTCACATGTCACATGTTCCAAAGTTCCGTAGGAAATGTGAGTTCAACTGTGTACCTTCAAGACCCTGGAGACCTCTTCCTCTTCCAGTGCAGTATGTTTCAGAATGAGAAACTAACTCTTGGAGCAAATCATCACCACTTGTCAGTTCAATAAAGCCATCAATACTGTTGCTAACTGGAGGAAATGCTAACTCATTTCAACCGGTTGAAATCAAACTGTCAATCAGTTATTTTATCTTTCACAGCAAATTGCCTTACACTCAATTAGTTATATGGCAAACATGTTTGTGGCAAAAACCCTGTGTCAAAGATGTCTACAGCAAAGATGCTTATGGCTAAAGTACCTAGAACCTTTTACAATGGGTATGGTAATAGGGATATTGTGATAATTAATGAAGTAATTCATGTAACACATTTAGACATACCTGATAGTAAGTGCACAATAAATGTTGTTTAATATTGGTAGAATCATAATATTTTCTAACATGACACCCACCTAGCATTGGGCTTTTTCTTAGAATATGCTCAGTAAATTAACTAATGAATAAAGAAACTGTCCATAGCATTTTCATAAGAATAAGATTCAAGGAAATTATAGAAATTTAGAATTAGAAGTTAATTAGTGTACCTAATAAGGCAGTTCTTTAACTTGTACAGATGGATTAATATTCTTTTACTGCAAAATATTTTCCTTAAAATAAGAGGAAATGTGAATACATTTAACTTTTGCTCCTTGGTACTAAGCTCTGAAGCTTCACAGAGTTGGTCTACACTTTCTGTCATACAATAACACTAAACATTAGCTTTCAGGAATTATAAGAGTCTTATATAGACTACTTTCTGGGTAAAACATTCATTTGTTCTCAATTGACTTGATTTTCTCAAGAACTCATTATTCAGTCATTCTGATTTGTAAATATATCCCTGTATATATTACGGGCAGAACAAAATAAAGATTCCAGAAAGATCTGACTTGTGCCCAGTAGGATTATTAATAGCTGTTCTTACATTACTATCACCTCAGCTAACAAGGATTTATCACTTGTTATGTGCTAGGCACTGTAGTAAGGCTATAGATAATTTATTTCTCCTTTTGTCCAGAACCCTCATCAGGCAGATTTCATTACCATCATCAACTTAGAAACCGGAGTCCGGCCTGGTCATATCACCAGCCTAAGGACTTGCATATAGTCACCAAGACTGACATATCTCAAACACTGGTCTTCTCTGACAGGAAAAATTGAGCTTTCACCTCTCCACTTTGTTGCTCTGTTTTCTGCCTTTTTCTGGACACCATGCTATAAACCATATCTTTTTGAAAGATATGGCTAAAACCTTAGGAATTTACCAACAATTAAAAAAAAACACCCTAAGAATTAGAATTTGGCTGGTTGATTAGGCTCCTGTATACAAATAAGATTCCAATCCAGAGTGGGGGCTTTAAATATATTTCATTTAACTCTTAATTATAATGAAGGTGTTGTTATGGCCATTTACATTAATATATGTCATGTACCTCTCTGGTCACACATGAATTGCTAATGCAAGGATATTGAATTTGTGTTATGTCAAAGGTCTGCACCACCTTTGTGAGTATGTACTATTTAAGATTGCATTAGCATTTTTGGCATGGCATATTATTATCTCATATTAAGCTCTGCTGACTAAAACCCATCTTTTTCAGATGAACTATTCAGTGGACATTCTAAGATCTGGTACCTCCGTGACTAAGAACCTAAAGGCTGGGTTCTTAAGAGAACAACTTATCAGATCATTACTCTAATGAGAATCTTCCCCCTAGGAAAGATTCATACTCAGTCCATACTAATTCACTTCTGGGACCCTAAAGTTACTTGCTTGGCTCTGCTGTCAGTTAAAAGTAGCACCAAGCAACAGGATACAAACATGAAAGCAAAGAAAAGGAAAGGAAGGACTTGCAGTGGTTTGATATTTTCATTGATAGTTGCAGGGTTCATGCCAATAAAAATCATTATTTAGACAGCATTAATGTAGTTACTGACTCAAGCAGTTTGTTCATGCATGCAATATTTTGATATTCTTTTTAAAAAATAATGATAAGGCATGGATGTACTTTGAAAGAAAGACAATAACAATATAAAAAAAAGATTGGGCATATGCAGTTCAATTAAATATATCTAAGGTACAGGTTAAGAGAATGGGAACTTTACATCTATCATATTCATTGGGAGATGGTTATTCTAGATCTTTGAATTAATTTAGTAATATAACCATAAAATCACATGCTTTAAATTAAAATATTGAAATACATGATGGGAATTACAGCAGCAAATGGATATTTTTTTAACTGAAGGCAAAGTGAAGCATATCTCAAAGGAACCAACAAATGAGAGAAGATAATCAATATGCTCAAATAGAAAAGTATGCTTAGTACACAAAAGTGAGCGGTTTCTGAGGATGCTGGTGTAAGAGAATTACCTCTTTCAATAAAATGAATCAATTGTAACCACATTTCAAAATAATCTTTTACTATTTGATTTTTTTGATACATGAAATTAATTTTACTACAAATTTTTCATATAACAATATGTTACAGGCATAGAGCACTTTCCTAATTTAGTATTTGAAACCTTGTGTAGAGAAAATGTTTTCCTGTTTTTATATTCTTGAATTAGCCGTAACTTATGACACTCTTTTGAGGAAGGTTTTATTTTCCCTTGACAAGTTTTAGTAAATTGAATTTAGTTGAATTTGATACAACTAGATGCATAAGATGAGGTAGATAATTTAACTGTCAAGCAAACCGTAGGTAGTTAGGCTACATAACACTTTTTTAAACCAGGAAAGTATCAGTTAAATAGCATTCATTCCTTTCAAAATACTTCCTTAGCTCAGGCCTTCAAAAGAATCTCAATGCTGTTGTTAAAAATATTTTGAATTACTGGTCATAAAGGAGTTTTAAAACATTCCTGTGAAGTGCTTTAGAGCTTCACCCTGTAGCATCGGGAGTATTCATTACTGTTCAAACAAGAGAACAGAATACAAGACTGGCCGCAGCAGTTGCCTGCTTCAGAGATTCAAGTCGAGTGGAAATCAGAGAAAAGAACAGGCAACACAAATGGTTAAAAGTAAGTTAGCGTTTCTGAAATTAGTTGAAATTGTTTTAATAGATATGTGTATTTTAATAGCATCCTTTAATTCATACTTTGAAATGAAAATACGTGCCAAATTGAGAAGACATTTGCAAATTTATAGGAATATTAATTTTCAGAACTGGATTCTTAAGACTGATACGAATCACCCCAAATGCCAAAATCTAAAAATAACCTCCCAGTCAGTTTTTAGTATCTTTGTTTTTTGATTTATTAAAAAAGTCTATTTAAACATCTGAATCTTCACTAAGCCATATAGAGGATCGCTATAGTTCTAGGAGAATGTTCTAATTATTCATTTTCATTTATGTAGTATATTATGTTGCCTGAAAAGCTATCAGTGTAGCAGAATACAATGACAGAGAAACAGTCCCAGTAACTGAGAATGCTATTGCATCAGGATCCATTATATATTTTTCAACTCAGGGTGGGCAGATTTTAGAGATCTGACCTATCCTTTTTTCTTTGTTTAAGTATTTTAAAATTCTGGTCATTTGCTGTGAGAATTTGCAGGTGTTTCTCAGAGAACTTTGTCCCCTCTAGCTGGATGTGGAAAGGACAATGCAATTAATAACAGATGGCACGGGATGACCACGTCCTTGAGAGAACGCCTTATTGGCACCTCCTGCTAATTGTATCACATATAACACAACTAAAAGCATAATAAATCTGAACTGGGGGACATTTTATGCAAGAGCTCTTCTCCTTTTCCAGACGGTAAATTGCTCAGCTCTTGAAATATCTATAACCTTGTGACACCCAACTTGCATTAGCTTAATTGCCTTTTTTTCCCCCTCTCCCTCCCCCTTCTACCCTCCCTTCCTTTCTCTCTCTCCTTCCTCTCTCTCTTTCTCTCTCTCTCTCTCTCTCTCTCTCTCTCTCTCTCTCTCTCTCTCTCTCTCTCTCTCTCATTCTTTCATGTTGTTTTCCTTCTTGGGTGTAAAGGAACAGTTTTTCTCCCTAGTTTAGTGCTGTGTCTGAAACAGCTATATTTCCTGGCTTGTATAGAATTTGGTCAGAGTTTGATCTGCTGGTTTAATGGGAAATTATTCTTTTAGAGGGCTTTAAAACACTTTGCTTAACATTAATGTTGGGAAAGAAAATGTGTGTCTAACTGCTGATGCAATTTAATAAACCTGCAGAAGAGAGTTTTAATTAAATGGAAAAATGCGTAAGCTTCAGATGGACACACACACACACACACACACACACACACACGCACAGGGCTTTCTTCTTTTTTGCACAATGGTAACAACTCACAATATCCTGTAGCAGTAAAAAGAATTGAGTTTTCACTCACTTCGTAACTTGGTTTGGTGTTATTAACAATCTGTAAAGTAAAAGTTTTATAATATGTGAGAATGTAACCTCCTAGCATTTTTTTCTCTTTCTCTAAGAAAATGCTATAGGGAATAGCCTGAATTTCATGTTCATTTCCTACACATCTATTTCCAGTTTTGGAGGTTTGCGTATAACCAAACAGAACAAACAACTAACCAACAAGCAATTTAAATTGTATTTGGAGAGGGTTAAAACAAATACATCAAAATCATGGAATATGTGTTGAAACTGTGTCTTGGCTGGCTAGCTGTGTGTATGTTGTGTGTCCTTTCCTTAGCTATATATAAATGTCTATTCCTCTGTAGTGATTTATCCTCACTGGTGAGAGAGTAACCTTAATATTTGTGTCAGTTGGGTAAACCAACCCTAAAATAATAAGACAAATAATAGCCCACACAAGAAATGATATAAAGTAAAGGGAAGAAACCATATTCTGAGACCTTTGTGGTATTAATCCTATCCCTGGATCCGTTATTGAGTATTTACACTTTGAAGAAACAACTTTTAGGCCAGTTCTGGACCTGAGACGCTCTTGGAATTCCATATAAAGGAGAATGGAAGATTCTCATGATTTTGATCGTTCTCATTTGGTCTCTGGTGAGATATAAAGCATTCTGATGTGTTGTCTGGTAGGCACATAATCCCCAATAACATGCTAATAACCTCAGCATTATGCTGCTGATGCTTCTGGTGATGATGATGATAATGATGAGATGATGACGATGATAATGAGGATGATGATGTTCAAGACAAGTTGATATGTCATGGTCTGCATATAGCTAATGAATGACCTTGGGTAAGTCCCACCACTTTTCTGAGCATCACTGTGTGTTCCCTTACAAAGTGAGAGGTCAGGACTAAAATCAGTGATATTCAAACAGTGTTCCCTTGAAGATTAGGGGTTCTGCAGACCCCCTACTGTGGATGGGGGCAGGGTGGAGGGAGGAGAATGTAGAACAGGTGGCCACTATTCTCAGAGCAATTTTGATATTGTTTTTGTATTTGTTTATGTTTCACTTAGGATTTCCTTTGAGCAGTTCTTTTGAATATGTGTCCACATGGTTAAAATTATTCAAAACATTTAGACTAAATAATTGCTAAGGTTTCTTTCGTGAGAAATCTATGATATATGTATTAGCATGCCTCTTATTTAATATGAACTAGTCTTGATGTTCTGAATATATGAAACATGGCATTTAGAAACCATCTGCTTTTTCTCCACTTGTTCTGCAGTTGATTTGAATAATAGACAGTATAGGAATGAGCATCAGTAAATTCCTTTGCATTGAAGGGGTATGTGCGTGTGTGTGTGTGTGTGTGTGTGTGTAATGTTTAAAATGTATGTCATTTTGTGCCTCTATGTTTTGAAAAAGTAGAATCATTTATAAAGCAGGCAGAATCTCTAAAGCTCATGTGAGTAATGGGTCTTATGTTTTTCTTTGATTTCATGTTTGCCATCTTCATCCCTGTATATTTATAATTCACAATCTTCAGGTCAATGCAGATGGATAGTTGCTCAGTGGAAATGTGAACATAGTTTTATCACACTTAGAAAAAAGAATAAAATCATAGTGTTAATGATAGTGACATTTGGTCTTTGTCTCATCTGTGTCCCTGTTGATATCAGACATTCTCTAGAAGCAGATCCTTATTTCTGGTTCAGTGGTCAAATAAAAATGTTTCCTGTATACAATGGAAATAGAGGCTAGTGTGATAGGAAGGATACTCATTACCATATATCTCTGAACAATAATTCATCCCATTCCTGACTTTCTCACTTTTGCTGTGAGGACTAGAGCACTTATACAGTAAAAACTTCTGAAAAATACAAAGTCTTGAATGAATACAGTAGCCTCCTTGTGAGTGGGAAATTGTCTTAGTTTTCTTTGTAGTCTGATCACTTAATATGTTTCATAACTCATAGTTAATGCCCAGTTAATCTTTGATGAATACATAAATAAATGAATGAATAGATAATAATATATGTAATTCTGTATTTGGACTGATACATAAGATAAGGTGAATGCTACGTAGAGATGATATTCTATACCCTGAATTATTTATAACAAACATAATAAAAAACAGTGAACAAATGTGCATATGCTGCTTACCTATATATTATTGCATGTGCTTGCAACAACTAAAAAAAAGGCTGTCTCTTAAAAAGGTGGCTGACTTTTTCCTGTATACAAATATCAATCAAATATTGTCATTTATTGGGGATATAGGGAAGAGTCAAAGGGAAGAGCAGTCAGAAATCGAATGTTCCTTTCCTTAGTTACAATAACCTTTCTCCTCTGCAACTCATTACAGGTTTTGACGCTCATTTTTGAACCTAAATTTATCTGGTCCACACACACCAGGTGATATCTCACTTATATTATTGTAAATTATTTACATCACAAATTCCGGGTCATGAAGCTGAGGTGATGGAATATTTTTACATAAAAATGTTGGGATTGTGTTTTATTTTAAGCCTCTTACACTGATCATTTTATTTGCAGTGTAAGTATGTCCTATGTTAGCTTCTGGATTTGGGTATTAGTGCAGTAAATGGGATCAGTTAAATAGCTAGCACTGTATCCCTCCTGATTAATGTTATACCTCATATCTTTGGGTAATTGGTGATATATTTGGATATAATCAGGATGAAGTGTTACACTTTAAATATGGCTTTGGATAAGTCATTTAAAATTGTTTAGATCCGTGTGTGTGTGTGTGTGTGTGTGTGTGTGTGTGTGTGTTTGTTTTTTTTCAACATGACAGTGACAGTACCAGGTACTGACTTGTCATTTAGAGTTGGAGATCATCATAATGTTTGGTGCTAGGGGATTGATAAGCATCAACTATTAAAAAGTAGGCAGTGGAAAAATACTGGCTTTGGAATCTATCTGACCTGGATTCAAGTCTTGGCTTTTCCAGTTGCCATATGATATTGGAACACTGTCTCATACTCTAGATTGCTTAACTCTAAAATAGCATAAAGACTTCACATCAAATTGCATAATGGATTAGAAATAATAAGAGCTATTATTACTTCCCTATCATGTTTATTCAAGACACTGTCTCCTTTATTACTGTTAATATATTTCTTGTTGTTAATATAAGTGAAAATACTGGTTTAGATAGTGGTTCTCAACCAGGGTTTTTTTTTTTTGTTTTGTTTTGCTACACCACCCCCCTTCAGAGACGTTTGTCAGTATCTGGAGATATTTTTGGTTGTCACAAGTTGGGTGAAGGTGCTATTGGAATTTACTGTGTAGAGTCCAGAGATGCTGTTAATATCCTGCAATACACAGGACAGTCCCCCACAACAAAGAAGTATTTGGCCCAAATTTTCAATAATGGTTAGGTTGAGAAACTCTGACTTAGATTATTACTTTCAAACCACTCTCTTGAAAAAATAAAAGTTGTCATTTAACTATTTCATATTCCAAGAATTTAAGCTACAACGTATCTCTACCAAATAGCCTCGATAGCCTTTCCATTATATTTACCTTGGTCTTAGGCTAAAAGAAATGACCTCCACACTTAATATAACATAGTAGAAAAACCTCAAAATTTCCAGTTTTTAAGGCATATAGTGTCTGGATTATAATTGCCTCCTGATCAAATCGACCAAGTAGTTAAGAATTGAAGCTCCTATTGACCTGAATTAGTTATTCTGTGGTCTGTGTGTCACACCACCTTTAGACTTAGCTATTTTCAGGAAATGAGAGGGATTATGGAGAATCAATGCTGCAGTGGATGACTAAAAGCATAATTACTTCAGCTTAGCACAACTTTCTTTGCTAGCATTACTTTTGAGTTCATTTTATTTATTATATAATCTCATATATTTTAGTCACATCAATTCAATTTGGAATGTAGTCAAGGGCATTATAAATGATTGATTTAGGTTGGGACACAGATGAGACAAGGACCTGATGCCATCTTAATTGACATTAGGGCTTTTTTTTTTTCTTTTAAGGCAGATAAAAACTGTCTTCATGTTGTCACTGAATATCCACATACTTCGGCATGCCCCAAAGATTACAGACTTTAAATACAAGAGGACAGAGATAATAGACATGAAAATCAAAGAAAAACAGATGATTCTGTGAAAATCATTGATTTATTTACCTTTATTCAAAATTCAACATTTCCCAAGATATTCATATATTATAGCAACGTGACTTTTTATCCTCATAAAGAAAAAATAACAATTTGCATTTGAAATTTGTCTGCTGTGGGTGTGGGTAGGACATGTAGCAAATAAGGAGAGAAGGTCCTGTTGCCCTGCGAGCTTATGCTCTTTTATTCCCTTCATCCTTAAAATGGACCCAGACAAACATTTCTTGATTTGTGTCTTTTTAATTTTTTCCTAAGTAGGCATTAGTATACTTAGAAACAAAGAGTGGCACAAACTTCCTTCAACCAGCATTCTCCATCCCCCTGAACTCTCAGTGCCTTTACTGTGTACAATCTCCCTTCTCTCACAATCTCATTTCATTATCTTTTGGATCCTTGAATGCTGTGGGTGGAGTAGAAATAATAAGCCCCAACAAAAGACACAGTAGTTGCATCAAATGGGTAAACTCTGAAGGAGGCATGAGGGATAAGCAATGTTATATTGACAAGCTGCACTAGAGGGCAAGAGAGAGAAGAATTCTAGCTTCAGCTACAGTTCTATAGCAAATACAGAAGGTAAGCTTGTACAATCCATTCACCCTTGGGAGGTTCATAAATGAAATTTGTTTAAAAGTATATATACATATATATTTACTTTCACATATACAGCACTTACTTGGGAATAAAAATTACTCTGCAGAGTAGGTTAAAAAAATCTTTTCATATCTATCCCAGAAGAGAATTTATTGGTTTGTATGAAGAAAGCTTTAATCACACACACATACACAAACACACACACACACACGCACACAGGAACACACAAAGACACACAGACACACACAAACTGGAAAATTTTAAAAAAAATCCTCCTTTTTGGAACAAATGCACAAGGAAAATATTATAAAGCTTTAATAAGGACAGGAATCGTGTAAAAATCTATAAGCTAGAAAATTCCTTAACCTTCTTCTTTCTGCAATCTGTTAGTCAGTTGGGTGTCTCTACCTTTTCCTGATGCGATTTTGGGTTGGGAAATCAATGTGGTGACTGTGTCTTTGAACAAAGTACTGTCATGTGCTGGTAACCATATCTTTTATTATAACAAATATGAATTCAATTGGATAGCAAGGAGACATCCCAGTGGAAATAGTAACAGTTGGTTATTTATCTGTCATCAATCCACTGAACCAGCAAGGAGGAGGAGGTGAACCATCACCTGCTAGATCCTTAATTCATCTGCTTTTTTGAAACTGCATTTCTACCCCATGTGGCTAGAAATCGACAGGAAAACCTCTTCCATAAAATGGCATGAACTAAAAGCCAGTTTCTGCTCCTCTCTGTGTTTCTTTTTAACAAGGACTGTCTGTAAAGTAGTCTTGTTTTTGTGACTGGATTTGGGAACTGAGTTTTGAACAGGCTCTAATGGGTTACCTAAATTGGAATGCATTGTAAATTCTAAAATCCAGGCATATTGAAGACCCTGAATTGACTTGTAGATGCAAAACCTATTACAATTAAAAATGATTAATTTCAATATAAAATGTGTACAAATAAAGAATATTGAAATTTAGGAATTATTCCTTAGCAATATATATAATTACTATTCCTTAGGAATGCTCCAAAAGAAATAAACTTTTTTGGTAGCATGTAAAACCAGAAATAATTACAATAAGAGGGATTATTAAACATTTGGAAATTCTAGAATTTCCACTTCTACAGTTGGAACTTTAGAGAAGACACATAAGCTTTCTAAAATATATTCTTAATGTATTGTTACATTTGTTTGTGGAGGAAAACTGATTTAGACAGCTATTTAATATTATTTTGATTTTCTGAGCATTTTTTTCCTTCCACTTGGTATTGCATAAAATAGGAAAAAAATAGCAAAAAGAATTTGAGACTTCAAATTACAGTATTTGAACGAACTGGACATGAAAAGAAGAGTGAAGCATATTGAACACTTTCCTAAACATTGCTAACCTAGGCCTGATGATTCTACAAAACAGAGCTGACTTCTTGAAATGTTGAATGAATGAAACTCACCATAATAAGGGAGGGTATAGCAGTTGCCCAAGGAAGTGGAAAATCCAAGTTGTTTCTCTCTGTTTAAAAGGAGCCCCCTTTCTCTTCTGTAAATGTCACCCTGTAGTAATGAAAACTTGAAAAATCCTGAGGGGGACCTGGTGCTTTTAGTAAATGATGCAAGCCCCACTGACTTACAACGAAATTAGTTTGTGGGTCTATGTACTGCTCCCTTTGGCAGCTGAACTCCCTCTGTTCTTCAGAAGCAGCAAGAGAAAGGCTGAGAACACACAGCTTCATATGAGGGCCTTGGCAGAGGAAATGCAAAACGCTGGAATACCCAGCAGTTTTGTGCTTTCCTGAGAATGGGCTCAGCCAGTATGAGAAATGGCCCCCGATGCCTTTGAAGACAGGGAGACAGTTGATCAAACTCAATAAATATCAGATAAAATTGCTATGGGAAGTTGGTTGGGAATATTTAGTAGACTAGGTATTTTGTATTAAATTGGGCAACTTAGCACTTTAAAATATTGTCAGTGTTACGTGCTTCCAAACAATCAAAACTTACACATACTTGTTTTTTACATAAATTTTCCTTCTTGTTGTTTCAAAGCAAACTCTGTTAACTCTTGATTACCTATTTCAGTCAAATATTTTCCACCTGGCATTTGACAAAGATTAAAAACATAATTTTAAACACTTCTTAGTAACAGAGAATAGGAAGTTTTCAACTGAAAAAAACACAACTGTATGTCTTAAGAGAAGTAATCTTCGGGCTTCCCTGGTGGCGCAGTGGTTGAGAGTCCACCTGCCGATGCAGGGGACATGGGTTCGTGCCCCGGTCTGGGAAGATCCCACATGCCGCGGAGCGGCTGGTCCCGTGAGCCATGGCCGCTGAGCCTGCGTGTCCGGAGCCTGTGCTCCACAACGGGAGAGGCCAGAAAAAAAAAAAAAAAAGTAATCTTCAACTGATCAAGGCACTGACTTTTCCATAAAGAAATGTGAGAGTCATCTTCTTCACTGGATGATGGGGTATTCAAATTTACTTCACTAACAGAAGATTTCTCCCAAATTCAAGTACCTAGAGCATGTAGGCACAGTTGAGTTTTCAGGAGGGAACCACTTCTGGTGTTTACAGTTCTTCAGATTCCTGAGATAAATGTTTGCCTATGTAAATTGGTTACCACCCATGCAATACAAATGCAACTTTCATACTAAAACAGTTAGCATTTTTAAATGTTAAAAATTAAGGAATAAAGAAAGTTAAAATTTTTTAATTATTTATGTAAGGCAGCCACATTATTTACAATATTCAGTAAACAAATATTAAAACATAGTTAAGAGGTTGTTCCTTAACCTTGAAAGAGGAATACAGAAGAGGGAAAAGACGAAAGACAGAAAAAAAAATTTCACAAACTATGTATATTTACAACACGAAAAGATTTTACAACACTGTTAATTTAGTAGGGCCTCTGCCAGCTATGCCTGTAGATGGCACTAACCAGTAACTGGTCTATTGGTCAGTAGGCTCACTAGGTACCCTCCTACTTTAATTCAGTCTGTAAAGTGATATAGTGCGCCTCCCTCAGGCCTGAAGACAGAGTTAGATTCCACATACACAAGGAATATCAAACCGGCAGTCAGTCGTTATTTCTGGCCCAAAAAGGCTAAGTATTGAACTTAACCAACTGGGTAAAAACGAACCTTTGTCAAGTCTGTCCGAGGGACAGACGGTCAGATTCTTATTTTTGTATTTCCATTGCAGCAGTGTCTTGGATGTGGGATGCCGGAATAACAGAATTGAAATACTAGTTCAAAACTAAGACTTTGAGTAGTAAAATGGATTTGGGGAGTGTGTGAGAAATCAGTGAAGTATGAAGAGTATTATTTTCAAGTTTTCCTTGAAATATTGAGAGGTATAGTTCATATATATATATATATATTTTTTGTATAGTAACTATGTGACTCGCATCTACCAAGCATCTACCAAGCTTTCTACATCACATCATTTAATTCTCACATACACACAAAACATGAAGTTAACTGATCATCTTCAATTTATAACTGAGAAAGCTGAAGCTCAAAAGGCTGATGAATTTGGTTCAGCTCTCATAGCTAGTATATGGTACAATCAGAAATTAGACCAGTTCTCTCTGGAGTTAAAAAATCATGTTCTTTCCACCAAACCAATATGAACTTCATTGTTTTATGTTTTTAAAGCCAACTGTTCTCTGTTGTTTTGCCCTTAATTATTTAATATGTTTGAATGTTTGATTTTTCACTAATGTTAATCAGTTAAATATTAATTATGTGAAACTAGACTTTTTTTTTTTTTACTTTGATCAGAAAAAACAACAGACTTTAGTTCAATTGATGCTCTGATACTGTTGGTTTTAAGAACGAAGAAAAAAATTTTTTCTCCTTTATAAAATCAGACAAATACAGTGTTTCCTTTGTAATCAACATTATGGCATAAATGTAATACTTTCAAAGATAAGTTCTTTTTCTTCAAGTTTAGACTTGTAGAATTAATGTTATACTCAAGACACAAATATGATCGCTGTCCTATAAAGAGACTAATAATTAAAGAGGAGTGTGTTGGTTATTACTTTTATGAAAAAATTGAGAATGGCTTTAAAAAATGTCCAGCACTAAGCAAGAGACTAACTTGATTGTTAGTGGTGTGAAATTAAGAAAAGTTATGAGATATGTGTTGTCTGAGTGTCTTATTCTGTGTCCTCTGCTCTTTAAGTGGTCAGGTAGAAATATGAGAAGATTCAGAGAAAGAACATTTTGAGCCTCTGTTATGTGCCAATGACTGTGCTGGGGTGTTTCTCATTCATTGCCTTGTTTAAGCTCAGGTAAAATTAGTATTACTTCTCCTTAGTACTAAGGAAAACTGAACTTAGAGGTCCACTGATTTGAGAAATGGCACAACAGGTATTTAAACCTACATCTCTGTGGCCATAGAGGCTTGGCATTTTCCCATTACTGCAGAGTCTTTGTCGAGTTGCTAGTGGATCACAGACTTCATCGACTTTCCATTTTAGTGCTCACAAAATAGATGTTTCAATAACATGAGGGGGAAACTTAAGAAAAGCTGGGGAAATCTTTGTGATTTACATTTTAGACAGCCTCGCTTAATACTTGAAATCAATTGCTAACATGCTATACATAGATCGCATACTTGTAAATTGAATTCAATTCTCTTTTTTACATTGACTGCCACTTTAGTATCAGTAGGGTGACATTTTTCATATTCATTTTTGTTGATCTTCAGTAGACAGTGGTTCTTAATCATTTAAGTTTTACATTTCCCATTTAGTTTTTCAAGTGAGATCTGTAAAAGAAAAATTTTTTTTTCTTAAAAAAAATTTTTCCCTCATCTATTTCATTTATGCCCTCACCCTCCTCCCCTCTGACAACCACCTTCTGTTTCTCAGTATTTATGACTGTGTTTCTGTTTTATGTTTTCTGTTTTATGTGTCTGGTTTACGTTTATGTGTCTGGTTTACGTTTATTTTTAAGTATACTTATATTTTAAGGGAATATTTCTATAAATTCTTTTTAGATACCAATATTCTTTATTTAAATCCTCCCCCCATGATTTAGGTGAGATTAATTTAATTTTTCCTTTTGCTTCTAACGAAGGTCACTTTCTTAGAACTTTAGAAAGAGAAACCCCGTGCAAGCCTTACTCTCAGCCTAAGGATAGAAAAGCCAATTTAGGAATAACATGTTATAATGAAGAGATGAAGGCAAAAAATAAAAACTCCATGTCAGAGCCAACATGATATATAATTAGTATGGTCTAAGGCTATATTTTTCAAAAATTTCAGAAGTATGTTTCATTGAATATTAGGCTTGTGAATCTGCCATCCCCAAACTACACACGTGCACACACGCGTGCGCGCACACACACACACACACACACACACACACACACAAGCTATAGGCTTCCCTGGTGGCACAGTTGTTAAGAATCCGCCTGCCAATGCAGGGGACATGGGTTCAAGCCCTGGTCAGGGAAGATCGCACGTGCCGCGGAGCAGTTAAGCCCATGTGCCACAACTGCTGAGCCTGCGTTCTAGAGCCCGTGAGCCACAACTACTGAAGCCCACGTGCCCTGGAGCTTGTGCGCCGCAACTACTGATCCCGCGTGCCTAGAGCCCATGCTCCGCAACAAGAGAAGCCACTGCAGTGAGAAGCCCAGCACCGCAACAAAGAGTAGCCCCCACTCGCCGCAGCTAGAGGAAGCCCATGCGCAGCAATGAAGACCCAACGCAGCCAAAAATTAATAAATAAAATAAAATAAAATAAAAATTACCTGAAGATTCACATCAGCCTGTTAAATGCCATGGCAAACCTAACAGTACAGAAGCCCCTTTTTAAAATTAAAAAAAAAATTATTGAAATATAGTTAATTTACAATATTGTGTTAGCTTCAAGTGTACAGCAAAGTGATTCAGTTATATATATTTCAGATTCTTTTACATTATAGATTATTACAAGGTATTGAGTACAGGTCCCTGTGCTAAACAGTAGGTTCTTGTTGTTTACCTGTTTTTTATATAGTAGTGTGTATATGTTAATCCCAAATTCCTCATTGATCTCCCCTCCTCGTCCTCCCATCCCCTTTGGTAACCATAAGTTTCTTTTCTACGTCTGAGCCTATTTCTGTTTTGTAAATAATTCATTTGTATCATTATTTTTAGATTCCATATATGTGATATCATATGATATTTGTCTTTCTCTGACTTCATTTAGTATGATAACCTCTGGGTCCATCCATGTTGCTGCAAATGGCATTATTTCCTTCTTTTTTTATGGTTGAGTAGCATTCCATTTTCTATATATACCACATCTTCTTTATCCATTCATCTGTCCATGGACATTTAGGTTGCTTCCATGTCTTGGCTATTGTAAATAGTGCTGCTATGAACATTGGGGTGTATGTATCTTTTCAAATTAGAGTTTTCTCCAGATATACGCCCAGGAATGGGATTGCAGGATCATATGGTAACTCTAGTTTTTGTGAGGAACCTCCATACTATTTTCCATAGTGGCTGCACCAATTTACATTCCCACCAACAGTGTAGGAGGGTTCCTTTTTCTCCACACCCTCTCCACCATTTTTTAATTGTAGACTTGTTAATGATGGCCATTCTGACTGGTGTGAGGTGATACTTCATTGTAGATTTGAATTGCATTTCTTTAATAATTAGCAATATTGAGCATCTTTTCATGTGCTTGTTGGCTATCTTTGTGTCTTCTTTGGAGAAATGTCTATTTAGGTCTTCTGCCCATTTTTTTATAGGATTGTTTGTTTTTTTGATATTAAGCTGTATGAGCTGTTTGTATATTTTGGAAAGGGTCTTTCTAAATTTATCTGGCCACAAAACTTGCCTTTCATGTGAGGCCCATTAGTAACATCTAGAACTAGAACTCAAAATTCACGTTGGGAACCACTGTTCTAAGTATGTATTCAGAGCCACAATAGAGAGATATTTATTGTACCCAATTTGAAACGATGATTAGAAGAAAGACAGATTAAATTAGAGGAACTTGAAATAATTTAGGTAAGAGATATTTAGGGCCTGCTCTAAGGCCAAAGAATGGGATAGATTCTGGGTATATTAACAGATACCCATGATAGGATATAGAAATGATCTGATACAGTGACTATTAGATGAAGAGGAAAGAGTCACACATAGCAGGTCTGACTAGAGTGATTGGTTAAACAGTGGCATTATTACTTGACAAAGAAAAGTCAGAAAGAGGAATTGTTAGGGTAAATGCAAGGAGTTAACTTTTGGACATTTGGCTGGAAATACTTGGAATTCATCCTGGTTGATTTTTTCCATTGGAAGCTGGAAATAGGTTTGGAGCATACCAAAAAAAAAAAAAAAAAAAAAGTCTCAGGAAAGATAAAGATGTTAGAGTCACCATGCTGTATGAAGCTTCTGCGAGTTGGATGAGACGTGAATGACTTCATCTTTAACTGGTAGGGATCCAGTTACTTCATTAAATGCATTAAGTGAAGCAAGATGCTGAAAATGCAACCTCATTTTGCTACCATAAATCCTGTTTTTGAAAAATATAGGAGATATAAATGAATAAAAAATAAAATTACCTACATATTAAATATTTTAAATGTTACATGTGGCAAGGGATACATGATGCTGAAACTTCAGTTGTCTCACAGAGAACCAGGCAAAATTTAAGAATTTTAGTGTCTGAAGATGTTTAAACTTCTCTATGGGCTCATGCCAACAACTACTGCATTAAACTTATAAATAAATACATTAATCAAGATAAGAGGTGTTGAATAATGATTCATCCAGAAGTTAAATAATTCTGTGATCTGTTTGAAGCAGGCTGACATTATAGGAAATAGTAAATGTATTTCCTGTTAAGCACTTGCTTGGTTCATTTACAGTAATTCCCTGTTTCTGCTCAACTATTCACTAGTGTCTGAAACTTGTATATTTATATTCAATTCAATTATCAGTGATGCCCATGATAAATGGCATGACTGAGAAGAATTTGGGTGCTTTCAGGTTAAGTGAACCTTGAGTTGCTATCACTTCCCGTTTCAAGAGGATAATAATAAGAGTAATGGCTATTGTATGCTAAGTGCTTACTTAGTGTTGTACTTTAGCAAGACCTTTGCACATATTCTTCAAATCAACTTTGTAAGGTGAGTTTGATTATTGTCCTTTAAAAATCTAGAAACTGAAGCTCTAAGAGTTAATATTCAGTTACAAAATCAGTAAGAGGTAGAGCTCAATTTTGATTATTGGGTTGAATGATTCCACAATCTGTTTGCAGTCTTTCCATTGCCTGGTGCTTCCTATACATGGAAGGTTAAAAAAAACAAAAGGGGTGGGCGGGAAGCAAAATGATCCATTTCCACATCAGTTAATTCTCTCCCTTAGAGTGACATTTATTTGCAAACCTTCATACTGTATTTCCTTAACTTTTTAGTAGCACTTAGTGGAAACTAATACACGCGAGCAAGATTTTCAGTTTTTGAGCTTTGCTTTGTTCTAGAAAAACCAGTCAAGCAATGGTGAGCAATGATTTTAAATATTGTGGAAGGTAAGGAATGAATTGATTAAAAAATATATACACGTGTAAGGAGTGCCAGATAATTGTCTCAATTTAGGAACTGATTTGATCTCTATAAAGAAACACTGCCATTGCCTTTTCCAGAAATATCCTATTAAAGCTTTTTTTTTTTTAAAGAAGGAAAGTAGAGAATACATTTAATATTCCACAAAAACTGCTCTGCCTTTTAGAAGTAGTCAGAGGAGGAGGATATCATTCAGCAAACCATTTACTCAAAATCTATTAAACAAATTAACTCACCATTGATTAGTTTCTCAAATAGCGTGTTGAGTTGGTGGACTAAACCGAGGATTCTGACATCAGAGAAATGCAGAACTCTTTGCCCGAGAAAGTTCTTGATTCTAGTTTGTTTAATTTACTGTATTCAATGAAATTCATTATGCCTTCCATATCAGTTATGTATGGGATTAGATTTTTATACTTTATATTTGAAATTATTGAATATTCTTTTAGAGCCCTAATATTAATAAAACTTTACCTCAAAATTTGCCATTGTAAATATCTTACAGCCACTAACATTGATCTCTTTTTCTTCTTATACATGTTTAAAATGAATTCTCACAGATAAGTAAGGCATGTAGATTTGAAAACAAATTTAGCCAAAGGAAAGAAGAAATGTGGAAATATTTATAGAGAATTGCCTTAACTGGTAACAACATGCATTAAGAAATGTGTTACATAAAAGCAGCTTTCCTTATCTCTAGGTGAAATATCTACAGTCATGCTAAATGTTTTTTGATAAGTTTTGACATTTTAAAATGAAAGCTATTTTAACAAAACCACATTCAAGAAAAATACAAACATTTTAAACGCCACCTAATGTGGTAAATATATTTTCTGTTTCTCTTGCAGATAGGGATTTTGTCAAGTGACATTTTTGGTATATTATGAACAAATTAATACTGAGAATAATAATATGAATGAAATATTTGCATGTTGGAAGTGGAGAAGAATGATGAAACAAATAACATGCAAATACATCCTTTGACAATATAAAACTGTCATCTATAATATTTTATCATATCAAATGTTTTTCCTTTCACTGTATTTGATCAAACCACAGAGATCACTACTTAAAATCTTTAAGGACAAATCTGAAATGCGTGTATCTGTAGAGTGAATTGTTTTCAGGAATGTTCTACTGACCATGATTGCCTTTTAACTCAAAACTCATCTTAAAGGGAAATGATAACAAAGCCTAGCACTTTTATAATGCTTTTTACCTCTAAATAACTCACCTAATTAATTCAAATTAATTTTTAAAACACCCTTATGAGGTTGCAAATTGGCTAGAACTGTTCCCCCATACTAATATAATTATAATCATATACATATATATTGAAAGCACAGTTGTATCTTATTTCTTAAATTTGTTTCTAGCTACCAGTAATGTAAATTGTATCACATTCATTTGGTGAAAAAACGATGTTGTAAAATGAGAACAGATTTGAAATCATAATTGTTGATACTTTAGGAGAAAATCAGACTTGGGCTTTCATTTTCCCATTTGTGTATAGAAAATATATGAAACAGTAGAGTATGATGGGGAGTGTCCTGGCCCAGGACCTGAGGGACCCTAGATCGTAGCCTTAGTTTTTTCATTAACTACATGTCTGACCTTGAAAATTATTTTTCTCAGCTATAAGGTAGTGATAATGTTATGTGCCTGGCCTTTATCACAGGAGTGTTTGAGGGTTAAATGTGACAATATATGTGAAAATACTTTATTACTTTAAAGCATTTTTCAAATATCAATTAAATAACTTTATGAAATCAAACAACTAATATTATAAAAAATTATTCCTACGACACAAACAGTTCAGTGGACTTGCTCTTTAATTAATTTATTTAATATTAAAAATGTATTTATTGAGTGTCTATTACTACAGAGAGCACACATGGTTGACCCATGATGAAGGACGTGTAAAAAGGAGGCAGGGTACATATGGTGAATCTGCATAAGAAGTAGATATCAGTGATGAGCCCATTGGGCCTGGTGTATTCTACCATTAAATTCTTAATTAGTACGTTAAAAGGAGGATGCCTTGGACTGGCAGTCCTTCTGAATGGATGATCTAATTTATGAACAGTGGAGAAATGTGTCTCATCTTCTTCCTCATGTTTAAATATAACATCTAAAAGGTTATCAAAACAAAGCACAGTGCTGACTGTAGTCATGCAGTGACCTATGTGATAATCACTTCAGGACTTCTGTCCTCTGGCCTGAGCCTCAGACCTCTTCATCTGCAATGCACAATCTGAGAAACATTGCCTTGGTCAAAACCCTTTTGTACTTTTCAGAGTGGAACAACTCCCAGTTTAGGCACTATCATCCTCATTTATCTTTCTTGGTTTCTCCTAATTTGTAGATTGCTCCTTCTGAGCCGCCTTTGCCTGGGTGCTCTGTATCTCCCGGACCTCTAAAATTGGGCCTTTTTTCTTTTTGCATCAACTACCTAGGTCATCTCATTCATTTTCATGGCTATAATGCCATCAACGCTCAAATAAAATTGTCAGTTTCATATCTCTTGCCTACGCTTGTCCCCTGACCTCTAGAATTGTATCTCCCGTACCTGCTCATCATCTCAACTTGCATATGACTGTATGTATCTCAAACTTAAGAAGTCCAGACCACATTCCTGACTCTCTCCTGGCGTGGATCCATTCCATCTTCATCTTTTTAGTCTGTAAGTGGCCACTCCACTGTTCCAATTATTGAAACAATAGTCTTAGAGTCACCCTTGATTTCTTTCAGTCTCTTGTACTCCACCTATCCTATTGGCTGTACCTTCAAAATATATCCACATTTCAACTTCTTCTGATTACATCCACCAAACATCCTGGCTCAGGCTACTATTGTCTCATCCTATCCCAATAGTTCCCGATTGTTCTCCTTGCTTCCACCCTTGCTACCCTATAGTGTATTCATAATCTATCATTTTTAATATATCATTGAATTGTGGCTCTCAAACTTCACTATGAATCAGAATCACCTGAAAGTCTTGTTAAAATATAGATTTAGGGACTCCACTTCTAGAGCTTGTGATTCAGTAAGTGGAGCCACAGAATTTGTACTTCTAACAAGTTCCTGGGTGATGTGTCTGCGGATGGTTTGGGGACGATCCCTTGAGAGCCTGTGATGTAGATCTTTGCTATGCAAGGTATGGTCTACTTACCAGCAATATCAATATGACTGGGGAGCCTGTCAGAAATGCAGAAGTTCAGGCTCCACTCAGACCCACTGAATCAGAATCAGAATCCTCATATTAACATGATACTAGGGTGGTTCTTCTATATATGACAGTCATAGAAACACTGATGAAGAGCATTCTTTGTACATTTCAAGTCACATATTATTCCTTTACTAAAAATGGATTTCTATCTCAATATGGATAGAACCGTAAATCCTAACAAGATTTAGAAAATTCTGCAGCATCTGACTTCCTGTTAAACCCTCTGACTCTACTGCCACACATCTGCTGGGTCATTGCTCTCCTACTGCATTGGTCTCCTTACTCCTCCTTGAACCCCAGCTATGCTCTGACTCACGGCCTTGCTACTTGCTTTTCTCCCAGCCTGGAATGCTCTTTCCTCAGTAACCATGTGGCTTATTCCCTCACTTCCTTGGCACCCTGCTCAAATGCCTCCATATCAGTGAAGACCCTTTCACCAAATATCTGATAACAGTCCCCCTCCGTAACCTAACGCTCCATTTACTTCTTAACCTGCTTTAGTTTTCCATAGCACTTATCAAGATCTGATGTACTATATATTTATCTATTTACCAGTTAATTTTATTTCTAGAGCATAAGTTCTTTTGTTATAGGTATTTTGACCCTTGATCATTTTTGTATGTCCAATGCCTGTAACAGTGCTAGGCACATTTTAAAAGGTGTAAAATTTGTTGAATGACTAAATAAGTTTTCAAAATCTTTTCCCAGGGCTGAATTTTGAGAGGGAAAATATGAGGGCGTGCTAGTACCAGGGTACTGAGGAGAGAGGAAAAACAAGTAATAAAGTTTCAGTTTAAGATTTTACAAATAAGGAGAGGATGACTAGGAGAGAGACTTTTCCCCGTATTTTTTTTTAGGTTTCTATTAATGAGACTATTGATTTGTAATTTATGTATAGTTCTTAAATATAAGACATATTTTCTCCAGTTTCATACTTCATTGTAGGATAGAACAAAATGATGGAAATTTACTAATGCGTTTACTGTGTGCTTAAGTAAATTCACACCAGTGGGCCCAGCTGTGACTACTTTTGGCTAAAGAATTTTAAATTAATGGTGATAATGTACAGCAGTGTGTACTGTTGGGAGGAGGCCACCAGAGAGAAGATGCAGGGATAGGTGTTAGGGTGGTTTTTATTTAATGCCTTTGTTAATGATCTGGAAGGAAGAGTGAGAAGATCATTAATTAAATTCACTGGTTTACTAAACTGGGAGGTGCCAGTGACACCAGGGAAGAGAAGAAAAAAAAAATGCAGAAGGCCTTAGAGGAGTCAGACAGAATAGAGAGACATGAGTTGAGTTTCATCTGTAAGACAAGGAATTCAGATTTAAATACGTGGGGCATATGTAAACGATTCTCTATGATGTTAATATTTCTTTGATGATGTTAGCATTGATAATGTTGTGGAGAATAATATCTTATGTCTGAATTCTGACTTCTTCATCGAGTGGCTTAACCACTGCCATGATGTGCAATAACCCATCACAGATATCCTATGTGTAGCAAAAGACAAAGCTTTTTCATTTTTTTATCGGAGTAAAATTGCTTTACAATGTTATATTAGTTTCTGCTGTACAGTGAAGTGAATCAGCTCTATGTATACCTATATCCCCTCCCTCGTGGACCTCCCTCCCACCCCTGCCCCATCCCACCAATCTAGGTAGTCACAGAGCACCGAGCTGAGCTCCCTGTGTTACACAGCAGGTTCCCACTAGCTATCTATTTTACACATGGTAGTGTATTTATGTCAAACCTAATCTCCCAATTCACCCCATCCTCCCCATCCCCCACTGTGTCTACTTGTCCGTTCTCTACATCTATGTCTCTATTCCTGCCCTACAAACAGATTCATCTGTACCATTTTTCTAGATTCCACATATATGCGTTAGCATACGGTATTTGTTTTTCTCTTTCTGGCTTACTTCACTCTGTATGACAGACTCTAGGTCCATCCACATCTCTACAAATGACCCAGTTTCATTCCTATCTTATTTCTAAACTGTTATTAGATTTGAATTTAAATACGTGCAGGGATATTGCATAGGGGTGGCCCATATGAGGAAGCATGCAGTGTTCTGGGAAAGAATTATTCCTAAGGGAAGGGACTGAAGGTAGTTTAGACAATGGGTCAGAATTGGAGGGAAATGTGATTTCTGAGCTCAGGTCTTCACTCAGAATGTATTTTGGCCCAACCTCCATGTACTCATTTCTGAATACCAGAGAGAAATCACAGTAAGGAGCCAGTAAAGCTATTAGATCGAACTGTAATTGGACATAAATGGTCAGGAATTGCTAATTTCATTTATTTCAACTAATGAACTGTTTGCTATAAGAATCTTGAAGTCATAAGATACCAGCTATCCTGCTTTTTGGGGTGCGGGCACTTGTACTCACAAGAGACCCTGCTAGCTTCAGTGCAGACTGGTGTTCCTGAACACTAGTTCAGGAACTGCTGGTGGGCAGTGGATGCAACACTTACTTCTGCTGAGTGCTAGCAGTGGAAGTGGAGCTTCTAGTAAAAGTTAGCAGCTGCAGGAAGAGAGAAGGAAAATGAATTTTAAGAAGTACCCTGGAAGATTAATCCATAGGTGAGACTTAAGGTTTCTCTAAAATATTTGGGGGTTTCCACTTGGGGTCAGAAATACTATTTTGCAGTTATTTTCACGTTTAGATTTTGCCTTAGACTGTTGTAACAGAGGGAATATAGTTATACCTGGTGCAGTAGGGACATAAGCAGGGCAAAATTAGGATCTGAAGGACTTCAGGAATTCTGTGTTTTGGTTCGAGACTGCAATTGCTCTTCTAATGGACCTATGGCAGCAGATTGTATTCCCAGACATTAAGAGCAGCCAGTTTGGAGAGTTCAGAATGAAGGTAGAACCATGGTGCCGTTGGTGTTGTTCACCATGGGTAAATGAGGGAACGTTTAGGAAAACACATTGTTGGCGCTTCCTCAAACTAGAGTGCTCAGAAAACCAAGTATTCTCTCTCTGGAGAGCCAGTAAAACTTTCAGACTCTAGCATTCTGCAGGCTTAGGTAGAATAAAGCAAAAGAGAAATGTATGCATACTTGCACATTAGCCTTCCATTTAGAGTGTCCTGTTTTGAACTATTTTGATCTATGTGTGAAGGATGTTAGTCAACACACTAAATCACTCTGATTCTTAGCTGCCTTAGGTATAAAATGACAGAATTATACCAGATGCTCTTGAATGCTTTTTTCCTAATGTACATTGTATTACACTACTATATTGATGCTTTTAGTGGAATATTAGGTATTGTTTACATATTTCACTTCAGCAGAGAGTGATTTTGTAACTGAAATAATAAAAACATCAGCAATTCAAATTAACAATAACAATAAGTAGCTACCATTTAATGATAATATTGTGGACCAACCATTGTGCTAAGGGTTTTTCATGAATTATCTGATATAAATTTTAAATAAGGTTAAGGTTCATTTAGTGCCCATAATAAAGCATACAATGACAGGGCCAGGAAGGCTAGAATTGGACACTTTTTAAGTTTTTATCATCACCACCACTACCATCAATTGTACCCAGTGGATTTTTCTGCTATAGAGAAATGTTTTCCTACCTTTATTTTTCAATTGATAAAAGATGCAATGAGTAAAATGGAAATAAAGAAGACATATATAAGTACAGTACACAAATACAGTGTGATTTTTGGGGTTTTTTTTTTAGCAGAAGCAGAAGCATAATTTGGGCAATAAGGTAGGTGGGCTTTTTCATGCAACCAAGAAAGTACCATCATGATAATTCTCCTTTTATATACAACCAAAAAAGAAATAGAGTGTAGATGAGCTTTATCAAGATCCCTATTGCCACTCTATCTAGAAACGTATCTCAAAAGGCCAGTTCCCTTGCTATCTCCCTGGCTTTGCATCATGTTTAAATTTATGATGAACAGCTAAGAGAAGCATGCTAGATTAAAGCATTTTTCCCAGTCTTCTAAAAAATCAGAAGATAGTATAGGGGCCACTGATTTTTATCCATGTGTCCTCTCTCTAGTATTTCAGAAACTTTATTCAAAGTAATTGGTAGTTCTAGGCTCCTTATCATCACAGCTGCCAAGGTTCCCTAATCTGGAGTAGATAGTTAACCATCCTTAATAGATGATTTATAGCAGGGCAAAAAGAGCTCTTGGACACCTGCAGAGGGGCATAAACGTGCTGTATTGAGCAGCTGAGGACGTTTCTTGACAGATTTTGTTTTAGGTAAAAATGCAAGACATTTTCTTCTACAGATTTCTTAAAGAATACATTGTACGGGAAAGAAAATCCATATGGTATTGATTTATTTAAATGTTTTAAAAATTAGATATTGGAAAAGCCTCTTATATTTGTATTTTTCTTAGAGAACAATTTATTTCACCAAGAATCAAGAGAAGGGGAAAAAAAGGCCTGAAAATTCATGTTTAGTTCCAAATTTAAAGTCAGATTTGACATGGTTTTTAAAACATGACCAAACAAAAATAAGTCTGTGGTTTCAAAGAGTAAAGTAAGCTTTAGGAGGAGGCAGGCAAGCTGTTTCTCTGGAAGAGTCCTTATTCCCTTAGTCAAAACAGAACAGCAAACAAATAAATAGAACCCTCAAGTAGTAGCACCAAATGGTAGCTTGGTACATAATTCTACAGAATTTATAGCTTTAAGCGAACAGGACTGGGTACCAATTCATGGTTTCTTTTTCTTTTATGCTACAAAACAAAAGGACTCTGTTAAAAGAGTAATGAATTGTATGGGCTGTAATTGCTACTCTGTCGGTAACTGTTACTGGCTTACAGTGCTTCAGAGTGAGCTGGAAGTAGGTTGTACTGTGTAGTCTGCTAATCCATACTTGTTAGTAAACATATGGGAAAAGGAGAAATCACTATCTTTGAGAGCTGATTTTAAACAGTACCTTTACTCCGAATACATGGACTAAAAGTTTACCTAGTTTTACCCAGTTTTAAGTAATTTTTACAATGACAGAATTATACTTAAATTAAATCCCATGATGTGAGGTATAGGGTGATGTTATGAGGAATAATACAGGGGAACTTTTTCTTCTTTTTTTCCTCCCTCCCTTCCTCCATCTCCTATGTATCTCTGTATACATCTACTTAGTTAGACATGTTTTTATTTATTTTTATATTTATTTAGAGTTTGTTACATCCTAGTTAGATGTGGCCCTGAGAACACAGAAAGGCTGATTTCTTTTCCTTGACCCTTTCCCTCAAAACTTCTTTCTACTCAAAACTTCTTTCTACTCAAAACCTGATTATTTCTTTCTATACTATAAATACATATATATGTTTACAGATATAAAATTAGCTTGAACTAACATAGGTAAAAATATTGGTTGAGATGAATAGAATGACATCAATATAAGTCTGTTGGTAGACTAGCAATAAATTATTTTTAATTAATGGTGCCCACATTTATTATATGTTAAAAATAATACAGATCTTTATTAATTACTTTGAATAATTTTCTATTTTTTCCAGCTAATTAATTGAATAGAAATCACCCTCTTTTTCCATTTCCAGCATAAAATCTTTGAGAGTGGATCAGATGCCTGTTATTAAAATACATACTCAAAGAGTCAAACACTGTGGAAAGAATATTAGGCGTCTTTAGTATCTCAGCTAATAAATATTGACTGATTAACAAGGCATAAAAAGAACACTTTTAGAAAGTATTTTATTTTTATAAATATTAATTTACATTCACTTCTTTTATATTTTTTTCTGAACATATGTATGTAGGTGTCAACAATAGAGTTAAGGCAAGGAGTGAAAGTAGGGATATAATTAACATTTACTGATGAACTATGTGTGAAGGATGTCTGTGCTTTACATTCACTAATTTAATTTTCATGAAACATTAGGGATTAATATCCCCATGCTACATTTGAAGAAGACTTTTACAGATAAAGAAGGTTATTAAATGTTGAAAATGATCCTAGATCTACTTTGCTCCAAAAAGTCCTTTCCAATACTTTCTTTGCTAAAGAAGAATAAAAACAGGAAACCAGAAAGTAGTGGATTATGTGTACACACACACACACACACACACACACACACACACACACACACACACACACACACTTTCTTTCAATGAATAACCTATACTCTTCAGGAGAAAGTATTGATATAATATAATTGCCCCTATATGTCTGAGGACATACCCGAGTAAAATCAAGAAAAATATATATATAACCTTATACATTGTGATCATCTTCTATCTGTCATCATGCCATGTATGTTCTTGAACAAATCCATCTATCAATTGCCTATTGAAATTTACTTATCTCTTAAAAAAACTCTTAAGTGTTATAAAACTCTTATTTTCATATTCTAAATAATAAGCACATAAGTTTTGTCTTTTAATCTGGTGAACCCAAATGTAATATATTATGAAGAGCAAATATATGTATTCAAGTACATATACAGATATAATAAAGTGAATGAATATGTCATAAAATTTTATTATTTGGCTTTAATTTTTATCTCCCCTGGAACAGGTTTTAGAAGAGAGTGGGTATGGACAAAAAACCAAAAAATTAATAGCAGGTTGTAAAGCAAGTACAAAAAAGTAGTTTTAACTCTCAGAAAAGTTTCAAATCCAAATTTAGCTCCAAAATTAATCTGAGATTCCTAGGCTAAAGTATCAGTTCATGGCTAATTTTTAAGTTTGGGTTATTTTCTTATTATTGAGTTTTGAAAAGTCTTTAGATACTCTAGATATAAGCCTTTTATTCATTTCATCAGGTATATGATTTATAAATATTTTCACTCTGTGTCTTTTTATTCTTTCAGTAATGTCCTTGGAAGAGTAGAAATTACTAAATTTTCTGAGGTTTGGTATATAATTTTTTAAGGGAGCATGGTTGAGGAGTCATGTTTAAGAAATCTTTGACTAACTCAAGGTTACAAAGATTTTCTCCTATGTTTTCTTCTAGAATTTTTTAGAAATTTAGGATTCACATTTTGGACTGTGATCCACTTTGAGGTAGATTTTCTGTATTTTGTGAGTTATCTGTCAAAGCAATTATTTTACAAGATAGATATCTGGTTGTTCCTGTGGCATTTGTTGAAGAAACATTTCAATCTTCGCACCTTACACTTTGGCAAAAAATCAATTGACCATTTGGATCTATTTCTAGACTCTTTTATGTTTCATTGGTCTATTTGCCTGTCTTAATGCCAACCACATTATTTGAACTTTGTAACTTTAAAATAAATCTTGAAATCAGTCAGTTTATGTCTTCTACCTTAGTTCTGTTTTCAAAGTTGTTTTGGCTGTTCTAGATCTTTTGCATTTCCATATAAATTTTATAATAAGCTCTCCAGTTTCTACAAAAAATCACTGGTGTTTGGTTGAGATTGTATTGAAGCTATAGATCAGTTTCGGGAGAAATGCATGATATTACGACATTTATTTAGCTCTTTTAAAAAAATTTTCTAAGCATTATTTTGTAATTTTCAGGTCTGGCAGATTTATTCCTAAATATTTTATATTTGTATACTATTGTAAATTATATTTAAAAAAATATTAGTTTTAATTTTCATTACTAGTAACACATATAATTGACTTTGTAACTGATTCATTCTAGTGGCCTTTTTGTAGATTCCATTGAATTTTCTATATAGACAGTTATGCTGTCTGTGAATAAAGACAGTTTTAATTCTTCCTTTACTATTTGACTGCTTTTTATTTCTTTTTCTTGCCTTATTGTACTGACTAGGATGTTCAGTGTGTTGTTTAGGGAGGGGAGAGGGACATCCTTGTTTTTGTTCCTGATCTAAAAGGGAAAGGAATTCAATTTTCTCCATTAATTACAATATTAGGTCTGCATTTTCATAGTGTCCTTTCTTTTCTACTCATTTCCTGATTGTTTTCATCAGTAATGGATGTTGGATAATGTCACATTTTTTTTCATTTATTGACACGATTATATGATTTTTCTTTTCTAGTTTGACATGATGAATTGCAACTTATGTATTGCTGGTTTCTGTCTGCTAAATTTTATTTAGAATATTTGCATCTTTGTTCATAGATATTGGTCAGTAATTTTCTTCACTGGTAATATCTTTGTTTGCTTTTGGTATCAGGATAAGTTTTACCTCATAGAATGAGTTGGAAATTACTCCATTATCTTCATTTTTCAGAAAAAGTTTGTACAGAATTGATGTTATTTTTTAAATGTTTGTTAAAATTTACTAGTGAAGCCACATAGACCTCAAATATTCTTTGTGAAATTTTTAAGTACAAAGTCAAAATTTTAAAATACACTTGGGTTATTCAGTTAATCTATTCCTTCTTGAGTAAGCTTTGGTAATTTTAGTATTAAAATTTATTCGCTCATTTCATCTATGGTGTCAAAATTATTGGCATGAAGTTGTTTATAATATTCTCTTATTATCCTTTCAGTAACTATAGAATCTCCAATGGTATCACCTCTTTCATTACAGGTGTTTATAATTTATGTCTTTTTAATTTTCTGATCATTCTAGCTAGAGGTTTTTGATTTTTGATATGCTCACACAACTGGCTTTTGATTTAATATCTTTTCTTTGTTATTTTTCTCTTATCTATTTTATTAGTTTTGCATTCTGATCTTTATCATTTCTTTCTTATGGTTACTTTGGATTTAATTTGCTATTCTTTTTATAGTTTTTCCACATCTTCATAAACACTCATTGTTATCAACTATTACCATTTGTTATCATCTTTTTGACTATAGCAACCCTAGCGGGTGTGAAGTGGTTGGTACCTCATGTGGTTTTGTTTTGCATTTCAGTTATGGCAAAAGATACACTTTCATAGGGGTCTAATTCCTTCTCAGAATATCTGCAATCAGTGTGTCTATAAGCATTCAAACCCTTCAAATAGTAATAAATACATTGTTCTTTCCTAACTGCCTCTATTACTTCTAGATATCCTAATAATAAAATTGCCATCAGTAATAGCCAACAATTTTTAAGTACCTACTGGGGCCTAGGCTTTTTATACATCTTACTCAATTCTCACATAGTCCCATAGATGAAGGAAATTATGTTGTGAGCTTCATTCAATGCCATTTTTTTTCTAAATAATACTTGCCAGTTGAAACACATGTCCTCTCCTGCTTAGAGATCAAATCTGTCCCACTCCCTACTTTCATAATGACTGTGCTAAGAATATTTGTTACATTTTAAAGTATTGTTAAAGGAAACAAAGGAGAATACGAGACAGAGACCTATGTGGCTGGAAAGCTTAAAATACTTAAATATGTGACCCTTTATGAAAAAAGTTTGCTGATCTCTGACTCATAACCAGCTGGTTTTGACCTGGTTCAAAACCAGCTTCACCTATTCTGGAATGTGGACTTTACAACTGACAATAAAATTGTAGGCATATAAGGCCTCTGGTTTATCTGACCTAGTAAAAGAGAGCAGGGGAAACCACAGAAAACACACAAGCCTATGTTTTTTAAAAAGATAAATTATGTTGGATATTTTGTGCTTAATATAAAACCTCTGACTTGATGTGGAAGATAGAAGGAAGGTTAGAATATGATTCCTTGAACATACATGAGGAAAGAGAAAACTAACTATAGTTGTACAAGGCCCAAGTAGAATGTGTACCATAGGAAGTATTCTGGTTGGAAGTATTCTGGGGGTTGGTGCATTCCTTTACTCCTCCATGGTGCCTAAGGAGGCTTCATTACTGTAGATTGGATGGCACTCACCCAGAAGGATAAAGGAGAGTTACTAGATTGTACATGATATAGGAAGACAGACTGGCCTAGGGTAAGAATTTATATTAGAAAACAAAATCACCAATCTGGGAGAATGGATTATTTGAGTAGAAAATAGTAGAGTCTGATAAACTGTACAACAGTTAACACCCACACCAACATTGCAGACCAAGTGCCAACTCTCAATATTGACAGAGTACTTTTACATATCAAGCTACTCAATTAGCTTATGCTTGTCTCATTTTATGTGTCATCTATGCCACCCAAAGAACTGAGTTAATTATCATGGGGGTCTTATTGTAACAGTAAACTTTCTCCTTTGTTGATCAGCATTGGACAGTGCTTTGTATTCCCCACCTTACCTCCCCTTCCTGTCTATCTCTTCTACCCTTTATTAAAGAATCAAGTAATGGTTCTACTATCAAGCCCTCAATGATAAATAAGCACATAGGCTTGTACACATGGTTATCTCTTAATTTTTCTCCCCTGTTATTCAGTGCCAATTTTTTTCTAAAAAATGTTTGCCAATTGGGACTCACATCAAAAAATAAAAATTCTGAATTCTCTGAGCAACATTATTTACTTTTTATTGTAAAACAATCATTTTAAATAACTTACACACGAAACTGAAACTACCACCCATCTTTAAAGAAGGCTTTAGTTTGTTGTAAATTTGTCAGGAGGCTTGACATTTTATCGTTAGTAACTAGAATTTTTTTAGTGTTTAAAAGAAATTAGTTTTTCCATCAAAATGAAACACCCTCAAATATAAACAGTTAAAAAAGTCAGACTATCTTTGATCAGGTTGAAATATGAGTGCTTACTTAAGAATCACAGTCTTCTGTATTGCCTGTCATTGATGACTATGCTAACACAATTACAATAGTTTATATTTCAGAATGGCAATGTAACAGGTCCCAAAGGACACGTGAAACCTTTTTATCCACCTCCTTTTGTGCACTGCTCGGTCATATCAGTTCCTTTCTAGAATATCCTCTAATTTAATTTTCCTTTGAATAATTGTTTACTAGATCAAATCTTTTTTTCCCCCTAGAAATCCTCTGACCTTTAGAGAGGACTGGAATTATAAATGAACATTATGCTAATGGAAAGGATAAGATTTGTTCTAAGACTTTAGAAGTTTTTTTTTTTTTTTTTTTTTTGCGGTACGCGGGCCTCTCACTGTTGTGGCCTCTCCCGTTGTGGAGCACAGGCTCCGGACGCGCAGGGTCAGCAGCTATGGCTCACGGCCCTCGCCACTCCGCAGCATGTGGGATCCTCCCGGACCAGGGCACGAACCCGTGTCCCCTGCATCGGCAGGCGGACTTTCAACCACTGCGCCAACAGGGAAGCCCTAGAAGTTTGTTTGAAGATAGTAGTGTGTTAGCAAATATTCAAAAGTTCTTTTCTTATACAGAAATATTTTTAGCCAAATGAATAATGTTCTGTAAGCATTGTTTGTAAGATTTTTTAAAAGTAAATTATTTTTGTTAACCCTCAGTACAATTTCTTCTTTAATTTTTCTCCCTGGCTAGCAAATATATAACAACTTGTTTAATCTTTTTATTACCTTAGGCATTCACTATAATTCCTGGATTGAGATTTAGATAAAATAGTGTATAGTGAATAGTCAAACTTCTGTTATTTTTTAAAGTGGGGACAAATTGTAACAGGTATGATTAATAATTCGATCAGGAATGTTGTCACAATCATGGTTTAAATCACCCATTTCATCTTTGCATATTAAAATTATAAATACCCTTTGGTCATGTTGAAAATATAATAATACTAAAAAAAATTATGTTTGGCTATCCCGTGCTTTCTCCATTCTTTTATTCAAGGACTTTTATAATTTGTAGCTTCTTTACTTCTCCAGATTACCTTATATTTTTGCTTTATTTTATTTAAAAATTTTTTATTCCTTTTTAAATGGCCTACATATCTTATCTGAAAATTCTTGCCATAATATACCACTTCCTAACTGATATTTATGAATTTATTTCTTTTATTAAAATGCCTTCCCAACTCTTCATTCATGAAAGTCTCATCATCTGCCTAAAGCTTATATTGTATGCCCTATGAAATCAACACAAATTTCCTGATGTATTTTTATCCTAAACTATTCTGACACACATATTCTTAAAACTCATTCATGCTTTTACTATTATACACACTCTCATTGTATTGTACTTGTCTTGAGGTTCCAACTAGATTAAGAGACTTCAAGGGCAAGAAAAAGGATTTGTGTCTGTTTAAATCTCTATTACCTATCATAAAGTAGATGTGAATATATGTTACTGCATTTTTAAATCAATCATTTACTCTTAGTTATAATTAATGTTTGTGTAAAGATTAAACCGTAGGCAGCTGAACATAGGATAAAACTGAAAAGAAAACATCCCAAGAGAGAAAAGAAAGTAAACTGGTAGAAACAATGTGGGCGCTAAAGTAAGATAGGTGCCTTACTTCACCTCTGCTTTGATTAAAATGATGTTTGTGCTACCCCACCTCATACAAGCACAAATTTTGTCAATAGTATCTATTTTTATCTAGAGTGTCTACCCTTGCCCAAGTCTTGCAGCCTGTTCTCAACAAAGTAGATGGGAGTGATCTTGTCTAAAAAAAAGTCAAATCGGGGCTTCCCTGGTGGCGCAGTGGTTGAGAGTCCACCTGCCGATGCAAGGGACATGGGTTCATGCCCCAGTCCGGGAAGATCCCACATGCCACGGAGCGGCTGGGCCTATGAGCCATGGCCGCTGAGCCTGTGCATCCGGAGCCTGTGCTCCGCAACCGGAGAGGCCACAGCAGTGAAAGGCCTGCGTACCGCAAAAAAAAAAAAAAAAAAAAAAAAAGTCAAATCATTTCACACCTGTCTTAAAAATTTCCACTAGTTTCCCATTTTACTCAGAGTGAAAGCAGAAGTCCTTAGTATGAGCTATGTATTAATCAGGATATTTTATAAGCAGTGACAGACAGCTGAAAATCTTAATGATTTAAACAGCCACAGTTCATTTCTGCCTTCTGTGTTTTCATTGTGGAGGCTCTGAGTTCTGCTCTGCATGGGCATCCAGAGACAAACACTGATGGAGCAGACAGTCACCTCAAGTATGCTTATCACCATGCTGAGGCAATTATATGCTCTGTCTACAAGAATGGCACCTCACATTTTGATTACAACTCTGTCCAGAACTCTTTTAGTGGTTGCACTGAAACATGGGGAGCAGGAAGTGGAAGTGTACCTGAAAGACTACTGGAAGGGGGGCAAAATCACAATCCATAAGGCCTCATCCAGTCACCTCACTCCCATATCCACATTACCTCTCTGATCTTATCTTCTATTACTTTCCCCCTGCTTGATTTTAATTCTGCCACTGTAGCCTCCTTGCTGCTACCCGAACACCCCAGGTACGTTCTTACTCCAGCCCCATCCTAAAATGCCTTTCCCCTAGCTCTCTCCATGGTTAGCTTCCTCACCACTTTCCTCATCTTTACTCAGATGTAATTGTCTCAGTGAGAACTACCCCTGATATCCTATGTAACATGAATGCTTCCCCAACACACCACTTGTTTTTTTTTCCTTGGTCCTTACCATTATATTACACAGTATGTTGTCAGTATCTCCCTGAAAACTAAATTTAATTAAAAATAGAGATTTTAGTTTATTTTTCTGTGTATCAGCATGCAGGACAGTGTCTAGCCATGGTAAGTGCTTAATAAGTATTTGTAGCATAAATTTTAAGTGAAAATTTATGAAAAGCCTCTTATCGCAATTATGAATACAATAACCTTCAGAATTACAATTTATAATCATCTATTGATAGCTACTATGTAATATCTATTTATGCAAGCAGTTTATTAGATATTTTCTGATGTATTAACCCATTTTGTGAAAACCTTGGAAAGTAGATTCAGTCATCCTCTTTTTACAAATGTATGAATAAGCAAGAAGAATCAGTGTGCTGAAGACCTAAATAGATATTTCTCCAAAGAAGACATACAGATTGCCAACAAACACATGAAAAGATGCTGAACATCACTAATCATTAGAGAAATGCAAATCAAAACCACAATGAGATATCACCTCACACTGGTCAGAATGGCCATCATCAAAAAATCTATAAACAATAAATGCTGGAGAGGGTGTGGAGAAAACTATGGAGAACAGTAAGGAGGTTCCTTAAAAAACTAAAAATAGAACTACCATATGACCCAGCAATCCCACTACTGGGCATATACCCTGAGAAAACCATAATTCAAAAAGATACATGTACCACATTGTTCATTGGAGCTCTATTTACAATAGCCAGGACATGGAAGCAACCTAAATGTCCATTGACAGATGAATGGATAAAGATGTGGCACATATATACAATGGAATATTACTCAGCCATAAAAAGGAACAAAATTGAGTTATTTGTAGTGAGGTGGATGGACCTAGAGTCTGTCATACAGAGTAAAGTCAGAAAGAGAAACACAAATACTATATGCTAATGCACATATATGGAATCTAAAAGAACAGTACTGATGAACCTAGTGGCAGAGCAGGAATAAAGACGCAGACGTAGGGAATGGACTAGAGGACACAGAGGGGGAGGGGGAAGCTGGGATGAAGTGAGAGAGTAACATTGACATATATACACTACCAAATGTAAAATGGATGGCTTGTGTGGGAAGCAGCTGCACAGCACAGCGAGATAACCTTGATGCTTTGTGATGACCTAGAGGCGTGGGATGGGGGGATGGGAGGGAGGCTCAAGATGGAGGGGATATGGGGATATATGTATACATATAGATGATTCACTTTGTTGTACAGCAGAAACTAACACAACGTTGTAAAGCAATTATACTCCAATGAAGATATTAAAAAAGAAAGTGTGCTTATGGTTACACAGGAATAGAAATTTGCTTTAAAGTACCTAAAATTTTTGCTTGATGTTCATTTTAACTAAAGAATTCTCACCAAGTACCTATGATATAATTATAAGAAGGGCATGGTTTGTACTAGTGATAAAACAAAGTAGGGAAACTCAGTTAACATCAATGATTTTCAAGTAATAAAAGTACTGCAGAGAAACTCACATTCACCTTGCAGCATCTTTGCATAGGAGCAGTAGTCCTGAATCTTAACTGTACATTGAATCATGCAGGGACCTTTAAAACATGCTGAGGGTGAGTTCCCATCCCCAAAAATTCTGATTCAAGCTCCCGTAGGTAACTCTAATATGCAGCCAATGTTGAGAATCACTGAGTTAGAGGATTAACTTAATCACTGAGTTCTGGTGGTGGTGAGGCGAAGATTTGTAAATAGTATTTGTCAGAAATGAGGAGTGATTACTGCTGGGTTCAGATTAGGTTAGATACAATCGCCCATTTGTTGCACTGACCAAAGAAAACAATGATGCTAGCAATAACTTTATGAAAATATTGCACACACTTTCACACATACATCTTTCTCATCAGTCTTCTTGGATGTTTATTTTCCTTCACATTTTCTGATTTTGGTAAAAATAAACTGAAAAAGTTGTTGGAGAACAGAGAAAAATTATATCAACTACTCTCCAATTTCCTTTTTGTGTTGTCAGATCATTATGGTTGGCAGAGCCCAAAAGTTTCAAAAAGTCATTGTTTTATCTGGGATTTTTCACATCTCTCTTCACATATGCAGTTTTGGTCCTGTATACTAAAGAAGTCTAATTCTATTCTGGGGAAATGTTCTACACATATTTTTGTTATTGAATTGATGGAATTCTCGTCATATAGGTACAGATGCTTTTCTCCTGGTGGCATCTCCACAAAATTGAGTTGCTTTAACTTTATTCAGACATTAAAATACTCATGATCCTGGTGGTGAAGAATGGCCCATTTTTTCAGTCCAGCTCATGCATTAATTTGATAGCTAGGCTTAGTAACCTGAAAGGTGTTGGCTTCTATTTCAGATAAATTATTGTGAGGAAAGAATACAAAAGATTTATTACAAATCATATGAATGATACAGCACCTTTATGGCATGCAGCTTGTACAGTTAAAAAATAGCAGTTCTCTACCTCAGTTAATGCAATGTATATGCTGATCAGTGTTTCTAAGGTTGCAAAATGCTTGCAGAACTGTCCCCAAAGAGATTTACTCTTAGGATTCAATTCTAGAATATATTGGGGGGGGGGGCGGGTAATTCTCATTTCCTATTATTTATGAACTGGCCTTGGCTTATCATTCAAGTTCTCAACTTTGCCTCAAACTCCTCACACTTTATGTCCCAAATGCACACCTCAAAACAATATACATCACACACACCATGCTTTATCAAAACAAATCAGAACTTTTTTGAAGGGCTTGTTTTATTTGAACTCTATTATCTTTCTGGGATTACCATTTCTTTCTCCTAATGCTGTTTTAAAAACATACAGCACAGCCTAATTTAACAGTCCCTACTATTTTGATTCCCATTGATCTGTTAATTTTGCTTTCTTTCTTTAGGCAGTGTAACTTCTTTTGAATCAAAGAGCTCTCTAAACCTTTTAAGAGGTTGTACAAGAAGATAACTAGAATTCTCATTATGTGTAAACAGAGAGCTTGTTTTCTGGTCCTGTAAATTTCTTCAATTACTTCTCATTAACACAGCAAAATGTGGATTTTAACATTCCATTGCAGCTCCTGTTATTTCTCTGTGGAAGGGTCTCATTAGATTTCTTGCTGTATTCTTTACTATGTGCTCCAGCTTGGGCTTCACTAATGGGTCTCTTAAAAGATTGACACAGAACTCCCTGTGCATCTGTATGATTCTTCTTAGGCCACTGAAAAAATGAGCATGACTAGTGAAGTTTTATTAGAACTCCATATCTCCATTACATACTCCAGTTATACATTAACATTTTCAAGACCCAGCATGGAAGAAGAGACAGACTTACAAAGCATCTCTCTAAGCTCTTTAGATTCTCTTACATCTAGATTTCTCCAGGTACCCTGAAAAATACTGGGTATGAAATTAGAAGACAGTTTAATTAGTGACTCTATTACCCATATAAATGGAGAGTGTTGAGAAACTCTAAAGATCTTCAATTTTTAAAATCTCTACTTATCTTTCAAAGTGGTTTGAGTTAAATGTGTTTGTGTGAATGGTTGTTGAAAATCTAAAAGCACTATAAATTTGTGCTGTGCATTCTGCTTTTGCCGCTCCAGATTCATAATCTGCTGTTCTCCACGCTGCTTTGTGCTTGAGGACCTGAGCCACATGCACTGCTTCAACCAGGCTCCGTTGCCCTGTAATTTCCAGCCGGCCGGTGGGAAGCACCAGTCAAAAGGTAGGAGAGAGGGAGGATGGAGATGTCAAGGAGTCTTTCCCCCTGGCTCCCTCCTTGCCAGTCTGCAGTTTGCCACTCACTCTGTTTTCTTCTCTTTCTCTACAAATATCTACAACTCCTTTGGATGTTCCTTTTCCTACAGATGTAAGTCCTAATGAGTCCTGGTGTCTGCTCCTCCCTGGCCCCTTCAGGCCCAGGAGTGGCGGTGGCTTCCTGCTGCTCTTAGCCCCAACAAAAAGATCTGTTTTTTTCTCCCCAGATCTTCGTAAATAGTCCCTTTAGCACATCACCTATTTTGAGTGTGTCATATTTCTTGCTGGAACCTTAACTTAGACAAATAATTGCATTTATTATGGCTAATTTATTAAGAGATACTCTATACACCGATATAAATCCACATATAGAAATTTATATTTTCCTAAATTTTCTAAATAAATACATAGGCATGCACGCACACACTTTCCTAAATCTATGGTCTTCCCCTTTTCCAGAGTGGATTTGAGAGCTAGATTAAATTTCAAGGCCATTTTATGAATTTCTACTCAATTTTCCTTAAAATTGTAATCTTATTTCTGCTAGTTTTGATTTTTAAATTTTAACTACTGTTAGATTTACTTCACTCTTATCAAATTTATACATACTTGTGTCAACAGTATTTTTGATCTACAGTTTTAATAATTAGTGTATATATATATATTATATCATTTCAAATATAAATCACTTGTTAACCTAAAACAATGAAACAGCTAGTTATGTTACCTTATGTTACCAGTAAAACAGGTGTATTTGGGGGCAGTGAAGAATTGCAATTCAGGATGTGTGACTGTGGTGAATGACAGCAAGTATGGGTAAAGCAAGGGAGAGAAAACTCTTTTACAGAGGAGGATGGGAAATTGGGAGAGGCTGTTGTGAACAAAAGGCCCATTGGAGGAAACTGGGAGTTTGAAGTATAGAGTTTTTTCATTGGCTGAGTTGTGATGGTCTTTCGTTGACTGAGCTGTTGCTGAGCAAGGAGAAAATCTTTCTTTCTCATGATGGTGGTAGTAACATAGTGTCACTTTCTGCCAGAGATGCCAAGTCCATCTCTTCCTCTTTGGATATATATTGACCTCAAGTGTTATGTGCGTGAGAGCTCCCCCTGCTGGCTTCCTGACTGTTTTAGTGAGGTTTTCCTTTATTAGTTTTCACAAGCTAGAGCAGATATATTCATAATCCAAAAAGTTCCTTGCAAGAGAAGCTTCATTGTTATGAAGAAATTCTTTTCCTAGTACAATGTGAGACATTGTGGGATATTTTAGCTTCTGGGTTATTCTACCTGAGAAGGTATTAGCTATGAAAGTTTGAGGACATTTGTCCTTGAGGTTAGGTGCATTCCACTGTCTAATGGGTGCACCATGCCCATATACAACTCAGCTCACCAGTTGCAAATCTACTTTTGTCAGTCAAGAAAGATCTTTGTGTACTTGCATTATTCAAATAACTTGAGTCTAATCATTTTTTAATAATGAGATAGTTTGCACACATCATTATTGGTAGCCAGTGATTAGAGCTATATATTATTGAAACAATGATGTCACCCAGCTGAATACTGCTTCTCTTAAATCTCAGCCGGTGGTCATTCAGGCATAGTGCAAGTGGGAGTCACTGTTTTACAGAAATTTGTCCGAGCATCAGAGCTATCCTGAGTTCCATGAGTAAGTTAATTCTTCGCTTCATCAATCTCACGTCTATCTCCTTAGCTCCATTCTGAGGTGGGATAAAGACTGACTTCTCCATTGCAGTTTTACATTGATCCAAAGTTGTCCTGTTGTTCATTGTTCTCCCCTTGGTAAACATTAAAAAAAGCAGTCACTCCAGTCATTCTTCTCCCTGGCCAGTCTTTGACTCAGCTACACTGGGAACATGGTAATAAGATATGTATGTCTATATCCCTCTCTGATATTTTCTCTGCATTTTATTTCATTGCAAATGTTATCACAGTTGTCTGTGTCTTTCTTATCCATAATGTTACATGTACTTATCTTGAGACGAAACCAGTCTTCTCTGAGAAGACTCTACTTTTAAACCTGTCATCTCAGGTATTGTCAAATACTAAAGTGAAGGTTTGAATCCGTGATGATCTATTTCCTGCTCTTGGTGTGGGATATATTTTTATTAGGATGAACTGAATTAAATTGCTAACCTGGAAAATAAAGGAAGGCTGCTTATATGTCTAAGCTCTTGATAGATTTTAACTTTATGATATTTATAATTAGTGTCAGTAAAACCAGTGCTATTTGATGTTCATTGAATTTTCAACTAGGTATTATGCATTATTTTCTTTTTGGGCATGCACTCAGTATAAACCTTTGTTGGCCTTATAGAATTGCATTCGGTGTGATATTTCGAAAAGTAGTCTAGCATAAGAAAGAACTCGCTCCTCCCAGAACTGTGTTTGTGTATCAGTTCTAACACTTACTAGTTACATAGATGGGACAAGTGTTATTAACTTTATATCTAAAAATGAGAGGCTAATAGTACTTACCATATTGAGTTGTGAATAGTTAGTCAACAAATGTTGATTTAATTTTCCATCTTCTATTCTCCTGCTTCACTTTGCCTTATTTGTTACTCTTTTTTCTTTTTAAGGAAATCTTATTGGCAGGGCACTATTTTATTTTATTTTATTTTTTTTTACTTTTGGCTGTGTTGGGTCTTCGTTGCTGCACGCGGGCTTTCTCTAGTTGTGGCGAGCAAGGGGCTACTCTTCGTTGTGGTGCACGGGCTTCTCATTGCAGTGGCTTCTCTTGTTGCAGAGCATGGGCTCTTAGGTGCACAAGCTTCAGTAGTTGCAGCACGCGGGCTCAGTAGTTTCAGTGCACAGGCTCCAGGGCACGTGGGCTTCAGTAGTTGTGGCTCACGGGCTCTAGAGTGCAGGCTCAGTAGTTGTGGCGCATGGGCTTAGCTGCTTTGCGGCATGTGGGATCTTCCCGGACTAGGGATCGAACCTGTGTTCCCTGCGTTGGCAGGTGGATTCTTAACCACTGCACCATTGGGAAAGTCCCTTATTTATTACTCTTGAAAGTTGGGAGAAGGTAGCTCTTACTAGCAATGCAGGTAAAAGGCAACTTTTTTCTTTCATATATATATATTTTTAATTGTGGTAAAATACACATATAAAATTTACCATCTTAATCAATCTTAAGTGCACAGTTCAGTAGTGTTAAGTGATTCACACTGTTGTGCCACCAATGTCCAGAGCTCTTTTCGTCTTGCAAAACTGAAATTCTATACTCGTTAAATAGCACCCACTCCACCCTCTCCCTCCAGATTTCCTTTTATGGTGTTGCTTTTAATGATCACAGCAAATTTAGTAAAAACTGAAGGTTTATTCCAAATTGTTGTTTCATTAACATGATTTATAATCACATTGACTATACAATCTCCTTTTTCTGAACTTTTTTAAAAGAGATTTTATTCTTTTATGTAAAGTTGATTCCTTAAGTGAATAATTTGATGATATTTACTATTATTCATTAAATATAGAGAAGCTAACAAATCAGAAAAGGAAATTATTTGTCCTACCAGTTTCCTCAACCTTTGGTTTTAGAAAACGGGGTGAATATGTCTTTAAGTGTAGTCACTAAGTAGGATCAGTGGGTTAGGGTCTTTGCTTCCAGATAAGGTCATATTTGATAACTGGTGACTAGGGAAGCACTGGATCTTTCACTTTTTGCCAGCCAGCTCTGTCCTGACTCTAGTCTTGGATAAAAGCAATTTTACTTACATTTTAAGCTATATAAAAGTAGTTCAATATTAATTTCTAAAGTTTTAAATGTATATTTAAGTTTATTTTCATATCTACTTTGAATTCCTAATTACTTTCTAGCTTTCAATATATGTATGGGCTTTGGGCTGAGAAAATAAGTAGATAATTTGACTCAGGAGTGTGGAAACAATTATTCTTAAATATTATTTATGTGCATCTTTAAACTCCTCAGAAATATTTCTAGATTATTTCAATAAGAAAGAATATGCTTTGCTATCTAATAGCCTGTAATTTAGTTTTAAGTATTTTAAGCATGCTAATAAATGTAAAACAGTGCTTGACACATAGAAAGTGGTCAGATTTTAGCCATTATTATTATTGCTGTTTTTATTATTATTATTTGGGGAATTAAGCTGGATGGACAACAAATATATTAACCAAATTTATAGTATTAAGCTACTATAAATCTCAGAGGTACCCTTCACCCAGGGTACCTACTCTGTAAAATATTTGCCCCAAACCTATCTTACAGAGGGTAATTCTATGGATAATCTAGGTTCTTTAATTCTGCACATGCAAGGTACTTTCACATCTAAAACATTTTCTGTACCTAGTCCTGGATTTCTGGGATTTCTTTCAAAAAACAGCAACCAATCTGTTAGTTTTTCAGATTTGAAAGATCTTTTTTACTTAGTTATGCTTCCTAAAATAAATTATTATATATGCAGCTAAAAGAGTAAACCTCCACTTTGCTTTCTGGAGACTTATTGTCTATATTCATTACTCAAGTAGAAGTACTAGCTAATTTTTTTCTTTTTTTTTTTTTTTAGTAAAGAAAAGAGGAAATGTGTTCCTTATTACTGTAAAAGTGCATTTGAGTGTAAGAGGAAAGATGCAGAGTATATTTTAAAATTCTCCTACTCTGGTTGGTTTGCTGTATCATAGACTGGGTGTCTTAAACAACACACATTTATTTGTCAAAGTTTTCTTGGCTGGGAATTTCAAGATCAACACTCTGGCAGATCCAGTGTCTGCTGGGGTCACTCTTCCTGCTTTGCAGATGACTTAAAAAATTTAATGTAACAGGAAAGAAACTAAAATTTTAGAAGCTAATGTTGGAGATTTATTCTTTTTATCTGATGGTATAAGTGCTTTTTAAAATTTTCTTTTAAAACAAGAACACCAAATACAAACCATACAGGAAACATTTGATAAGTTTGATGACCTTAAAATTAAGGATGTCTCTGCATACAGGAAAATCAGAAAGAAAGAATAAAAAAGTAAGTTAGAATCTAAAAAATTTAGAATCTAAAAAACTTATAGCAACTTATAGTTTTAGTATCCAGAATATATGAAGGACTTGTTCAAAACTGTAAGCAAAAGGGAAACTTCATACCAAAATAGTGGTAAAAGTCGGGAGAAGGAAGTTCACAAAAGAGAGAATATAGATATTGTATAAGCTTATGAGGAAGTGTCTAACCTTATTAATAATCAGGTAAATAGAAATAAAAACTGTATTGGAGAATACTTAATTGACAAAAATTAGAAGATAGAATGACACCAAGTTTGCCAAGGATGGAGAACAAAGGGAACTCTCATACAGTGCTAGGGCAGCGGGGTTCAAATGTGATAAAAATCTCTATAAAAAACTTTTATTATGTCATACATTTGAACATGTACATACTCTAGATCCCTGCTTTAGAACGTGTCCTTGTATGTAATAACAACATTGCAAACCACCCAATCACCTTTCAACAATAAATTGAATAGATAAATTGTGGTATGTCATACAATAGATTATATACAATAAACATAAGTAGATCTCAAAACCATAAAGTCGAATGAAAATAGCAGGTTATGTATATATGTATATAGTTTGATTTCATTGAATAATATGTTGGTTATGTGTGTATTTACAGTTGATAGAAAGAAAATCAAATACATGATTAAATCAGTAATTAAGAGAGTGGTTATTTTCTCTTGGTGGCATAAAGGAGAAACATTACCAGGAAGGGAAATCCAGGCAGTTTCTAAGACACAGATAAAGTTCATTTAAGTTGTTTGGTAGGTATATACATGGTTTGTTTTTTTATTATTCCTTAAACTTCTCATGAACATTATTGTGTCTTTAATACTTTTGGAACATTTTATTTAAAGAGTATAAAAGAAAAACATAGAAAAGTTTTCAAAAATATATATGTGCCAGTGAGGTTTATTGAACTAAAGAAATTAATTTTAAATTGAGTTTCCAACATCTAACTAATACTCTTTTGGGGGGCAACTGTAATAAGATAGTTAGATGATTACATCTAGGCTTTCTCCCTCACCTTCCAATATCCTGCTCATCCTGATGGATTGCCTGCTGCACCTCCCTTCTTGTGGAAACTGGAATAATCAGTTAATCTCCTTTGAATAGCAGTTCATCATTTTCATTGATTTTCTTTCTTCAGGTGAAATATTCTTTGATTTCTTATGTCACTTCACTTTTCTCTTCAAGCTATCCATTTCTTTTCAGGCCTTATAACTGCTGGGGGCTCACATTCTCCCTCTGCTTGTCTGACTAAGGGTAGATTTCCTTCTAAAACGGCTGAAGCATTTTTTTTTATCACCCCAACTATATGTGTGTATTCTACGCTGTCAGTATCTGCCATAATCTGATGTAGTTGAAACTCCCTTTCTTCCTTGTTCCCATCAGTCATGGCAAGCAACATATACAAAGGATATATGCAATAAGCAGTTTTCTTGCTGGACTACCATGGGCAGCGACTAGGACTTTTATAGCATGCACTTACGCTGTTAGTGCCAGGAAGATTTAGGAGAGCATTATTCTGAGAACACCAAGCCCTGTATTGCACTTCTATTTCTGAGGGAATAATTGGACAGTAACATGGAAATGTTACTGGTGAAAAGACTACCCTATTTCCCACCAACCAGTTTAAACAATGCTAATGATGCTTATAATTAGTTTGTATAAAAACTTTCCTATGTGCCAGCTACTGTGCTGTACTAATTATATCAGTTTATCAATGTAGAAGCTTTTATCTGATAATGATCGATGAAAGTCTAAATTCAAATTGAAGAAAAAAAAAGATTAAAGGGAGAAGAAAAGATGAGAACAAGAGAAAGATTATGAAAAGAGAGAAATGTGTCCCTTTTGGTATTTATTTTGTTACCTGTGACTTATACAACTCAATTTGGAAATAAAATTAAGGATGAAGACAGTAGAAACAACATTTTAATTTATTGTTCTCTCTAAGGATAATGCATTTATACATGCTTTGATTTTTTTCTTCTACTCCATCAAGGCTAGGAAATTATCTCACATAAAAAAATGTAGGGATAAACTTACAAATCGATCACTTAGATTAAGAGGTCTAGAACCAAATACTGACCCAAAGTTTATCATATTTTTAAATAAAATATCTTTATTCCTAATTTTCATTTAAAAAGTCAGGAAATGTATAAAATGTAAAGAAGAACACATAAACCTGAAATCATACTATAAATGATATTATAATATGTATAAAATATAATTGTTTTCTGTGTTACATTTGGGTTCATAATATATCCAAATATGTATTGCCAGTTACTTAAGATATTTATGAGATTTAAATTAACATTTAAATACACATACATCATGTAACTGTGTAATTCTTGCTACATAATATAAGCATATGGATATAACAAAACTTTAATTTTTTTCTGTAGAATTCTAATCTATTGTTATTATGAACAATGCTGAGATGAAAAATTGCATATATAATATCTGTACCCTTACTCATAATTTTCTGTACATATTCCTAAAAGAAGAACTGCTAGGATCAATGTGTATATACTTGAAATAGATGTATTTTTCTAAATGGCCCCCTAGAAATTTAATATCAATTTAAACTCTCCTTGGCAGTTTCTGAATGGCTGTTTTCACATCCTTTACAATACTAAGTCATACTAATCTTTTAACTTTGCTAGTCTGATAAATACAAACAATAGTGCTTTTGTATTTTAGTGAATTCATTCAATTAATATCCAAGTTTAACATGTCTTAAGTGGGGTTCTTTGGGAAACAGACCCTGAGATGTATACTTGCACGTAGGAAGTTTATTGGGGAGTGCCTAGAGAAGCAACTGTAAGACAGTGGGTAGATGTGGACAGAGGGAGTTGAATTTGAAGCAGTTGAACGATGAGGTTATGAGATGATTCCCCAGGATTAGGAACTGGGATGGCCTTACTAATTTTTCTTGAATGAAAGTATGCACTCAGTCACTCCAAACATCTATGTATTCCCTTTTTGCCATAAAATGTAACTTGTATATTTAACAAGCAAATGGTCTTAGGTCCTTTGGGAAAGAAATGGGGGAGTCCCTATCATGTACATCTGCTGAGGTTTTGCAGGGTTGTTCGTTCTGTGGACTGTCTTCTTCAGTCAGTAGTTGCTAGCTTGGGTCTAGAAACTGTTCAGGGATTGTGTTTGTATTGGGATTGCTACCTTACCTCCTTGACTGTCCTTGATTTCTTTTGATTTTATAGAATGAGCAGTACCCTGTTGGCTGTCCATCTCTCTTTCCCTTAAGGATACTGAGTTCTTTTAATTATTTCCATAGGTAGGTCAGGCTCCCATGGATATCATTCAAAACTTGCTGTTCCTTTATAATATCTGAGCCCACCTTGTTCTAAGAGCTCAGCAACACTGCCTGACCTATATTTTCTGGATTCTACCATCCCCATCTGTCAGTGAGCCAAAATTTCTACATTCAAGTTTATTTTATTCATTTAGGAATTTTGCTCAACCAAGTCCTTTAACCTCTCCTAAGTGACAGATTTCTACTCGGTAAAATACAAATAAAATGAATTACTCTCTTCCAACCTCATACTCTTGTTTCCAGGGTAAAATGAAAAAATTAAAATGTGTGAATATATTTTATAAAACTGTAGTTCTAAATAAATGTGGTGTTTTTATTTTCTCATTACAAAATCATGGAACCTTTATGTCATAGTGGTAGTATCTCAAAATATCCTGTCTTAATATGTTGGAAAATCATTACATCTTCTACCGTAACTGAATTTTTACAAGAGTTAACTGTTATAAACTTGCATCCATAAAAAACAAGATTTTCCTTTTAGCCACAGATAAAGAATATAATCCTAAAGACACCGTGGGTCAGGATACCTAACATGTGAGAAGGAATCAAGGAATAAGATAGGACCCAAAATTTGGGGATGGAAAAGACAGTTTGAAAGAGCATTTCTGGGACTTTAGGGATGGCTACTTTACTTACAGGACCATGTTAAGAGATGACCATACTCCATGTCTATGTCTAGGGTGGAGTCTACTTCTGTATTTTGTGACTCAGAGGTCTAATGGAAAAAGCACTCCTCTCTTCCTTTGCCTCAACTATTGCAGACCTTCTCCTATAGAGTAGAACCTAATCTGGCAATTATGTTGCTGCTCTTGAACTTTTGATTATTTTTAATTGGTAGTTTAATTATCATAAGACCAGATGATTAATATTCCACATACCATAATATAAGAAGAGATTTATTGAAGCAAAGTTAAATTTTCAAAAGCAAAACCTTCAGTTTCATCATGATAAATCTTTAAAAAGGCCAAGAGCTTTATAATGAGAATACTTTTTAGATTCCTATTAATAATTTTCCTTTTCACAAAACAAGGTATTTCTGTTTTTATATGTTATATTATTAAATATTTCAAACTTTAAGCAAAAGTTCAGAGAACTATATAATGGATATATAAATATACAAATATATACACATATCACTGAGATTTAATAGATGTAAAATTTTTGCCACACTTTCTGTAGTATTTTATTTGGGGTCTTACTGTTATGTCTTTTTCTTTAATAAGTGTTATGTTAATTGATAATATGCAATTTATGTAGTTCAAAGTTTTAACATTTTCTAACAGAGGCTTGGCTTCTAACTATAGAGAATATTTTGACCATCTTAATTTATTGATATTTATGAATAAACCTTTATAGGAGGTTATAAACATTGTCTAGGAGTTATTATGATATCTGAAGCTTTTTTGAAGTCCTCAAAGCTACAACTGTAGCTTGAATTGAGATTTCACTTTTCTGGAGTTAAAATTCGTATTATATTGTAGCCTTTTAAGAAATGAAATGTATATCTGGAGAGCAGACAACAAATCTTTGTCACAGTTTTTTGAAAATAAGTGGTTTATCCCATATTATGTTCTTGATCCAGACGTGCTAATGATTTATTTCAGAGTTATTGAGAATCTGGCAGGAGACATCAAAATAAATGAATGGAAAAGATGTATTAACCAACCCATTAAGACAATTAAAATGAGAGCATATGGATGAATTTTTCTCTTTTCAGTTTGCATACATATCAACTTTAGAAAAACTATTGGATAAAATTGAATATTAAATCTGGAGATATGAACCATCTGGCAATTTGAAAATAACAGCATAAAATTTGGGGTCAAGCTATTGAAACTTGGAAACAAATGGAAATATGAATTTTTATTAAAATAATATGCAAGAAATTATGATTTCAGGAAGCAAAAAATGAAGAGCTATACTTTAATAATTAGAAGTTATCTGAGTTTCTTTAATGTGTTTACCACATGGTCAGTCAAACCTGCCATACCTATAGGTAGCTAGGTCTACTTTTTCCCCTGTTGTTTTATATTGAAAAGCCACAATAAAGCCAACCTTTTCCTATTTAAATGTCTTTTAAGAATAACTATTTAAACATAAAATAACAGCAACATATTGTGGATTTATTATATATACATGTTATGTAATGAATGACAGAGCATAAAGGTTGGGGGAGGATTGAAGTATACTATTGTAAGTTCCACATACTATATGTGAAGTGGTATAATATTGCTTAAAGATAGTAATAAGTAAAAAATGTACCCCAACAACAACTAAAAACAAAACAAATAGAGCAAGCAGTAAAAAGCAAAGAGTTATAGCTAATTAGCTAACAAAGGTAATACGATAGAATCATAAAAATAATCAGAAAGAAGACAGAGGGAAAAGGGAACAAAAAGGGGACAAATATAAAACATGTAAGTAAGATAACAGAAATAAACCAAAATAGATCAACAGTCACATTAAATGTAAAAGCAAATTAAAGTCAGATTTTGTGAGAGTGGATAAAAAGTGAGATAACTATATGGTGCCTATAAGAAATACTCTTTAAATGAAGACTCAAATGGATTAAAAGTAAAGTGATGGGAAAAGATATACAAGACTAACATTTTTTGAAAAATGGAGGATGATACAAAGTACATTTTGAAACAAAGAAAATTACTAAGGATAAAGAAGGCTATTAAATAATGATGACAAGGTTATTTCATCACTTGGACATAATCATAAACATTTATGAACTAAATAACAGGGCTTCAAGTACATGAGTCAAAAACATAAAATTTCAAGGGGAAGTAGACAAATTCAGAATTTCAGCTGAAAATCTTAATGCTCTGTTCTCAGTATTTGAGAAAACAAATAGGAAGAAAATCAGTAATCATACAGAATATTTGAAGAACACTAGCAACTAACTTGACCTAATTTGGCATCTACGGAACACTTCAGCCAAATACGACAGAATACACATTCTTTTCAAGAGTACATGGAACAATTGCCAAGGCAGAATACATTCTGGGCTATAAAACAAGAATCACAGATTTCAAAAGGATTCAATTCATATGAAGTATGTTCTTTGACCACAGTGTAATTAAAATAGAAGTCGATAAGAGAAAGAACACAGGGAAATCTTCCAAATATTTGGGAACAGAATTCTAAATAATATATGGGTCAATGAAGGAAACACTAAGATGCCTTAGGTACTAGAAATACAAAACAAATTTATTTAAGAACAACTGGGCACCTCTGTCACTGAGGATCCTGCACTTAGGATAACAAAACTCCACCCATAATCCTACATTTTCTACTATTGCAGGTAGCAGTATTCAGGTACCCATAGAATGCTGCTCCACCTCATTTGTTCCATGACCTCAAAACAAAAGACAACTGAACTAGAATACCACGTTAGGTTTGTAGTTTGCTACAGTTTATGTTGGAGAAGAATACTTCGAAGTGCACCTTCCTTAAGACTGCATTATGAAGTATCATTTTCTGGTATTGCTGTGCGTCCATTTTCCTGCTTCTTTCTGTATTTTGATTCATGGTTCTGGAGCTACATATGAATTAACACAATATTTGCAGTAGTTTATCTTGAGGGCTAAAGAACATTTTGCAATATTAAAAAGTCCATATTATTAATTTGTATATTTTTAGGGATAGAGGTAATGTGTAAAGTATAATACTAATTCTTTACTTGCACAGAAAAAAGGACTTATGCAATTAATTATAGGATCTGAAGAAAGACTGAATAAATATTTAAAAATAAACAATATAATAAAGGCAAGTAAATAATGATATGGGACTTTGGCATGACTTTCTTAAAGGAACAATATTGTCTGCTCAATATTTCACCAAACATGTTTTAATATTCATGGTATTAACAGCAAGGTGTTTCAAATTTAAGGATAAAGTAGACATCATTGAGTAATTTGACTTGTAAATAGAAATAAGAAAATAATCACTATCAAAGGGGACAAATTCCAAATAAACATTAATTTGTTAGATCATAAGGTGTGAAAAGAAATTATACATAAAATAAAAAGTAAGTAATTCTCGTTCAACTAGATTATATCAAAGATTCTTTTAACTATGGTGTGCTGCGGATAAAAATCATGTTGGAAAAAAATGTATTACCCTATACTTGAATAAACAGGAAACAAGGACATCAAAATTAACAAATATTTCATTGGTTTTACACTTGTTTTTTAAAGTACAGGTTTAGACTAATGTGAACAGTGAAAATATTTTTCAGTTTTAAGCATTGATTTTAAACCATTATCAAGGACAAGACTGTGAAAATGGAGGTAACAAGGTTGGTGAAGAAAAAATTGTATAAGACAGAATTTTGCCCAAAAGGTCATGAGTTTTATGTCTCATATGGAGCATTAATCGACTTTTTACTAAGTGACATGATAGTTTCAACTATGGCTATAGCAATTGCATCCTTTGGACAAGTGAAAGATAATATCCAGTAATTCCTAGATCTTCCCGAAGATGAAATTTCTTGATGAAACTTATATCGAATTTGACCTTAAAGCTACTCTTGGGTACTCTACAGCAATTCTAAATGAATACTGGCAAAGCAATTAGATTTATATTGGACTTTATGAAATAAAATAGAAGAATCGAGGAAAACAACAGCAAATTTTCAGAAAAAGAAGCAAATCATGTTCTTTGACAGAAAATCAGAATTTTTAAGTTGCACTATTCATACTTATTTGGTATGAATTGTTACTTATAATTGATGCTGTTAGTAAAACCTTATAACAGTAAAAAAAATTGTTTTATTTTACTTTTTACAGGATTAAATGATTACACACATAAAATTTTTCAGATTTTGTTAAATCTAAACAAATTTTATATGAAATATAAAATGTGACATTTAATTTATATAAGAAAATCATAACAAGGAAACAAAACTGTATAATTAAGAAGGAGAACATTGAAGTAAAAATACTAAAATAATTCTATAATATAATTCTGTTTTTGTTCATTATAGATTGCAGATATAGTTTAAATTGAGAGGACTTTTTAAATGAACTGAGCAATATACTGCTATTTTTTAGTTTTCTTTAAAAAAAATAAATTTATTTATTTATGTTTGGCTGTGTTGGGCCTCCGTTGCTGCACGCAGGCTTTCTCTAGTTGCGGCGAGTGGGGGCTACTCTTCGTTGCGGTGCGCGGGCTTCTCATTGCGGTGGCTTCTCTTGTGGTGGAGCACAGGCTCTATGCGTGTGGGCTTCAGTAGTTGTGGCATGTGGGCTCGATAGTTGTGGCACGTGGGCTCAGTAGTTGTGGTGCATGGGCTTAGTTGCTCCGCAGCATTTGGGACCTTCCCGGACCAGGGCTCGAACCCGTGTCCCCTACATTGGCAAGCGGATTCTTAACCACTGAGCCACCAGGGAAGTCCCTAGTTTTCTTTATAATATTTCAGCATTGAAAAATGGGAGAGAAAATTGAAACTAAGAAATACTGTTTGCACATGGCAGAATTTTCTTCAAGGGTCAGTAAGCCATAATATAATTGATAGTGATTTTATACTGATAACATTAAAATATTTTATGGAAATGATAATTTATCATATGTGATTCTTCTATAATGCTTGAACATTATGTATAAAATTCTTGATTTATTCTGAAATTGCTTTATATCTTTTAATGTTTCAAGTTGCTACTGACTCCACTGGGTAAATTTTCTTTAAACTGAAATTAAATAAGAAATAAATACTGACAATTACTCATTTTATTTATTTAGGTAAAAATGTGTCATATTATATGAAAAGCCTGATTATAATATCAGTATTAGTCATTTTGCTAAAATGTAAGCATTTTTAAGTAGTACATATATGACTTTATTATATTTATATTTCATTGTATTATACAAACATCACAGGCCCATCAGCACATCCCCCAGAGAAGCGTGATGGCAAATTTATTCTTAGGAATTTAGCCCAGCTTCATCAAAAAAACAAAAAACAAAAAATCCATACATTTACCCATACTTCTCTGTTTTCTTGTTATGAAGTTAACTTGTCAAAATAGGAGGAAAGCATAGTCAACTGTTTATTATCTTGATTTATATAGTTGAATATTTACCTATAACATATATGAGCCTTCATTTATACTCTTGCCCTGGGTTCTGCAAATGATAGGAATCGGCTGCTCTAGTGATGCATGTTGGATTTGCTCCATGCAGGAGAAAACAGTAACACAAGAAACTCAGCCTCTGAGATTTGGAGGCTGATTTTACTGTCCATTCTTATTAGAATGGGACCAATAGTTAGCTGTTCTTTATTTTAGTTAATTTCATGAATATCTTTACAAGGTGAGCATGACTGTGCCTACCAGGCACGTAATGTCTACCTTCAGCACTTCCTGGAAGGGACTGATTCAAATTTAGGATTTTGGGACACCTTTACATTCCAACTAGTACCGGGTAGCAACTACCCCTGGTCTGCAGCCCACCTTGCTTTTCTTTCTTTTTTTTTTTTTTTTTTTTGCTATGCCCTGGTTCTCTCACATGTCTAGGGGCACCTTGGACACCACTGGGACCTAGGATCACCCACACCAACTGTGCAGTTCTCTCTGGAGAGAAGGACCAAGAGATGGGCTCACTTAGCCCTTGGATGGGGTTTCTGTGCCATTTTTGCATGGAATGTGGGGTTCAGGAAACCCTCAGCTACAGCTGGAAGATGTGGGCTTCTAGTCAGCAAGTGCTTTGGATCCTTCTTCCCATGGAGAGAAGGAAGTGCAGCTGGGGAGGTGAGGAAGATCAGAGTCAGTTCCTGTAAGCTGTAGGCTCAGGGTCAGGTCTCCCCTTGCCTGGATCCCAGGGTGGCTCTGGTGCCAGGCACTGTGTTGGAAAAGAGATGCAGAGCTAAAATACACATTTCCAGGTGTCAAGGGAACTGACATTTAGTATGGTTACTATCTGGAACGTTCACATGTTCCCTATTTAATCGTTTATGAACTAATAAGTAACCATTAGAAATGAAATCATCAAAATGAAAACATTTTAGTAAAAAAGATGGTCATTATGTAAGTGCAAATAATTCCTTTTTTGCTGTTCTTAGGCAATTGGTTTGTGTCATTAATTTTTATCTCTGAAATTATTCCCTGAATGAAAATTTCAGAAAAAATGTGCTTAAAAGGTATGGTATGCTTTAAGCTGCTTGATGGAACTTAGCGTGTAGAATTTCTTAGATCAAAGCAGATCTTAAATGAAGGTAGGTTTTGGAGTAGATAGAAGTTAGAAATTATCTATTCTTCCATTTAAAATATAAATTTAAGTGGAAAGAATCTGTTCCCTGTAGAACGAAAGACCTCAGCATTTTCCAGATAAACCCTGTATGCAAGGAACACTGTCCTTTTCTGCTTTGTTAGTTATCTCTTCTCCATTCTTTTATACTTACCTTTCTACCACCTTGCACTCATCTCAGTTTGTTTTTCCATATCCAGCTAATTACTTAGTTTCATAATTCTGCTTATTTACATTAATATGTTCCTTTAGAGTTGTACATTTGCTTGAATATACATTTACTCTTGTATTTAAGATTTTGAGGTAACAAGTTTTAGGGAAGCCCAACTGAGATATACAGCCCACTCTGTGGTATTTGCATTTTATTTTAGGCATATCTATAATAATCCCTTCAGAAAGTAGAGTCTGTACTCCCACATGAGCAGAGAGTACTCAATTTTTAATAATTTCCTTAGGGTTTTGCTTTTTACTGTGATGCTTTCAAAGATTACAGTATAATTTAGGAATGAGAAAATATTAGTGTTTTCACCAATAAGTGTTAAACTATCATTACATTCCTTTGTCAGTCTTCCATATTTTGGTATCCATACTTAAACACAGGTAAGCTCCTAAAACTACATGAAAGGCAAGATATCGAAACCTTGGTTTCCTCATTTACATAATAAAGGATAATGATAGTACTTACATTGCAGTTTTATGGTGAGGATTAAATGGAATTCCAGCTCTGGTCATGTAGTAGAGTTCCTGGCTCAAAGCAAATATTCAAAAGAATTCAATACATTTTAGTTATGATTATTAGACAGTGACTCTAAGCAGAGACAATGATCTATATTGTCTGTTAGATTGACTAGTTGGAGGTTGATCACCAATTAGTATGTCAGATCCCCTTCCAAATAAATAGGTCATTACAGCGAAGTATGCCAGAAAAGCAGTTGGTTGAGACTGAAATTTAATAAATAGTACTACTGATAAATTGTTCAGTAACTGGTTCTTCTTATGAATCAAAAATAGACTCTAGCCATTTTATTTTAGTTAATTTAGTCCCTACTACCCATGTGCAAAGCAATTTTATAAAGTGAATAACATAGAAAAATAAAACATCTCACCTTAAAATATTACAACTCAAATAGTGCTCATTGTTTACCAATTTTTTTTTTACTTACCATTTTAATACTTTTTAAAATTTTATACCAATCTTATTTTTACTTATTTTTCTGGTGGATGATTTTCCATTTGTCTCATTTCTGAGCCAAATCTTTCAAGGCTGCATGTGTATCAATCTTGGTTTCTATAAGGTCTTAATTATTTCTTGGGTAACATTTTATTATTTCACTTACACAAGCATATTAGAATTTCAAAAGAATCTACTCATATGGTATGTATGGAAAGGTTTTATGGGGGTTTGGGGATTTCATGAAAATGATTTTTTATTTATTTTGAAAATTAACAAATATACACAAAAGTAAAGGGAATAAAATAATCAACTTTTTGTACCCAACACACAGCTATAACAATCAATTGCCATTTTGTTGGTTTTTTCAAGAAATACATTTTAAAAATTGTATATGTCATATAAATATAAATAAATATAAATATGGCTCAGGAGAGATACTAAAAAGATTTCTCATTAGTGTGTCATTCTCATTTCTGTTAAGAGTTCTGTAAAAATTAACTAGTGATGAGCTGACCATTGAAAGAAAATAACACAAACTAATAATTGTCCTATGACCTTGTCCAGCTATGAATTATATAGTGATCTTCTAAAACTGTTGTGCATGTGGTTTTAGGAGTCTTGAGTTAGAGTCTAATTTTCAGACCACTTTCTTCCTTGAGCTTGTAAAGAAAAAGAAAAAGTTTGTGTGCAATCAAATGAAAAGGAAAACTAAATTTCCCCATCTCTTTATTGAAGTTATACTGTTTTTCCCTTCTGAATATAAAGAGTCTTCAATGGGAAAAATATAATTTACTTCCACTAGATCATTAATGGTGTATACCCAATCTAAATACTCATACAAAATAACATAGTTCTCACTCTCTTTCAATTTCCATATCTGATCAGATATCAAAAGAAGTATCTCTCAGATGTGGCTTTTCATATCCATTCCAGTGTAGTCTTATAATCAATAGGTATGGGTCAAATTTGTCATAGTTCTTCCTGCTGTCTTTCAATGGCCGTTTTGTTTCAGTTACTGGAATCAAACAGTTAATGTTCATGTATGTTAATCAACTTAGATAACTGGCTCTGATCCTTGCTAATTTTGGTCTGCCATAGCAGTAAACAGCAGTACAATTTCCACAAGATACCATGTCTTTTCCCTTCTAGCATTTGCCAGGGACTAAAAGTTTTTAACTTGGGTCCACATAATCTCTGGGAGTAATCTTGCTGTCTAATGATAACAGACAGATAAATTCATTCAATTTTCCAAAGAAAGGGGGTTCATGTGAAAAGTCAGAGCAATTATCACCCCATAAACAACTTCAAGGTAAATGGAACTACAGAAAACTGAGGGAAGTGAAACGGCTTAAAATCATATATATGTGAAGTTTTTCCCATAAGATTGGAAATAAGGCAAGAATATCCATTCTTACCACTCCTTTACTGGATGTTTTAGCCAGTGCAATGAGGGAAGAAAAAACTATATATATTTTTGAAGGCATACATCTTGCCTGTTCTCAGATAACAAAATGTCTGTAGAAAACCTCAAGGAATCTAAAGGCAAAACCCCCAAACCCCCAAAACTCTAAGAACTAATAAAAATGAGTTTAGCAAAATTATAGGATACAGGTCAGTATACAATCATATTTCTATAGTAGCGGTGAATAACTGAAAAATCAATTAAAAATACAATACCATTACAATAACACCAACAAATACTTAAATATAAAATTAACGAAATTTCAGGAAATCATTGCTGAAAACTACAGAGTGCTGATGAAAGATATAAAAGAAGACCTCAAGAAATGGAAAGACATTTTTTCCCAGATTGGAAGACTCAACATAAAAAAGACGTTAATTCTCCCCCAATTGATCTATAGATTTAGTGCAATATCAATAAAAAACCCAACAGGTGTTTATTTGTATAAAAAACAATAATTTATATTTTTTACAGATTTTTTCCTGTAATTGATATCTAGTCACATAGTATTGTGGTCGGAAAAGATACTTGATACGATGTCAATTTTCTTAAATTTACCAAGGCTTGATTTGTGACCCAAGATATGATCTCTCCTGGAGAACATTCCATGAGCACTTGAGAAGAATGTGTATTTGTTGTTTCGGGATGGAATGTCCTATAAATATCATGTAAGTCCATCTTGTTTAATGTATCATTTAAAGCTTGTGTTTCCTTATTTTCATTTTGGATGATCTGTCCATTGGTGAAAGTGGGGTGTTAAAGTCCCCTACTATGATTGTGTTACTGTCGATTTCCCCTTTTATGGCTGTTAGTATTTGCTTTATGTATTGAGGTGCTCCTATGTTGGGTGCATAAATATTTACAATTGTTATATTTTCTTCTTGGATTGATCCTTTGATCATTATGTAGTGTCCTTCTTTGTCTCTTGTAATAGTCTTTGTTTTAAAGTCTATTTTGTCTGATAGGAGAATTGCTACTCCATCTTTCTTTTGATTTCCATTTGCATGGAATATCTTTCTCCATCCCCTCACTTTCAGTCTGTATGTGTCCCTAGGTGTGAAGTGGGTCTCTGGTAGACAGCATATATATGGGTCTTGTTTTTGTATCCATTCAGCCAGTCTGTGTCTTTTGGTGGGAGCATTTAATCCATTTACATTTAAGGTAATTATCGATATGTATGTTCCTATTACCATTTTCTTAATTGTTTTGGGTTTGTTATTGTAGGTCTTTCCCTTTTCTGTGTTTCCTGCCTAGAGAAGTTCCTTTAGCATTTGTTGTAAAGCTGGTTTGGTGGTACTGAATTCTCTTAGCTTTTGCTTGTCTGTAAAGGTTTTAATTTCTCCATCAAATCTGAATGAGATCCTTGTGTAGAATAATCTTGGTTGTAGGTTTTTCTCCTTCATCACTTTAAACATCTCCTGTCACTCCCTTCTGGCTTGCAGAGTTTCTGGTGAAAGATCAGCTCTTAACCTTATGGGGATTCCCTTGTATGTTATTTGTTGTTTTTCCCTTGCTGCTTTTAATATGCTTTCTTTGTATTTAATTTTTGATAGTCTGATTAATATGAGACTTGGCGTGTTTCTCCTTGAATTTATCCTGTATGGGACTCTCTGTGCTTCCTGGACTTGATTGACTCTTTCCTTTCCCATATTAGGGAAGTTTTCAACCATAATCTCTTCAAATATTTTCTCAGACCCTTTCTTTTTCTCTTCTTCTTCTGGGACCCCTATAATTTGAATGTTGGTGCGTTTAATGTTTTCCTAGAGGTCTCTGAGACTGTCCTCAATTCTTTTCATTCTTTTTTTCTTTATTCTGCTCTTCAGTAGTTATTTCCACTATTTTATCTTCTAGGTCACTTATCCGTTCTTCTGCCTCAGTTATTCTGTTATTGTTCCCTTCTAGAGAATTTTTAATTTCATTTATTTTGTTGTTCATCACTGTTCGTTTGCTCTTTAGTTCTTCTAGGTCCTTGTTAAACATTTGTTGTATTTTCTCCATTCTGTCTCCAAGATTTTGGATCATCTTTACTATCATTATTCTGAATTCTTTTTCAGGTAGACTGACCATTTCCTCTTCATATTTTAAATCTGGTGGGGTTTTGCCTTGCTCCTTCATCTGCTGTGTGCTTCTCTGTCTTCTCATTTTGCTTACCTTACTGTGTTTGGCGTCCCCCTTTAGCAGGCTGCAGGTTCATAGTTTCCGTTGTTTTTGGTGTCTGTCCCCAGTGACTGAGGTTGTTTCAGTGTGTTGTGTAGGCTTCCTGGTGGAGGGGACTAGTGCCTGTGTTCTGGTGGATGAGGCTGGATCTTGTCTTTCTGGTGGGCAGGTCCACGTCTCATGGTGTGTTTTGGGTGGTCCGTGGCCTTATTATGATTTTAGGCAGCCTCTCTGCTAATGGATGAGGTTGTTTTCCTGTCTTGCTAGTTGTTTGGCATAGGGTGTCCAGCACTGTAGCTTGCTGGTCGTTGAGTGGAGCTGAGTCTTGGCGTTGAGATGGAGATCTCTGGGAGATTTTCGCCATTTGATATTACGTGGAGCTGTGAGGTCTCTTGTGGACCAGTGTCCTGAACTTGGCTCTCCCACCTGGGAGGCAGAAGCCCTGTTGTCTGGCTGGAGGACCAAGAGCCTGTCATCCACACGGCTCAGAATAAAATGGAGAGAAAAAAGAAAGAAAGAAAGAAGAAGATAAAATAAAATAAAGTTATTAAAATAAAATATAATTATTAAAATTTTTTTAACATAATAAGAAAAAGAAAATAAGAAGAGAGCAACCAAAGCGAAAAACAAATCCACCAGTGATAACAAGTGCTAAAAACTATACTAAAACAAACAGAAACAAACAAAAAAACGGACAGACAGAACCCTAGGACAAATGGTTAATGCAAAGCTATACACACAAAATCACACACAGGAGCATACACATACACACTCACAAAAAGAGAAAAAGGGAAAAATAAATATATACCATTGCTCCCAAAGTCCACCTCTTCAATTTGGGATGATTCATTGTCTGTTCAGGTGTTCCAGAGATGCAGGGTACATCAAGTTGATTGTGGGGATTTAATCTGCTGCTCCTGAGGCTACTGGGAGAAATTTCCCTTTCCCTTCTTTGTTCGCACAGCTCCTGGGGTTCAGCTTTGGGTTTGGACCCGCCTCTGTGTGTAGGTCGCCTGAGAGCATCTGTTCTGCTTTCAGAGAGGACGGGGTTAAAGGAGCAGCTGATTTGGGGGCTCTGGCTCACTCAGGCTTGGGGGAGGGAGGGGTATGGAGTGCGGGGTGAGCCTGCGGCGGCAGAGGCCAGCATGACTTTGCACCAGCCTGAGGCGTGCCGTGTGTTCTCCCGGGGAAGTTGTCCGTGAATCACGGGACCCTGGCAGTGGCGGGCTGCACAGGCTCCCGGGAGGGGAGGTGTGGAGAGTGACCTGTGCTTGCACACAGGCTTCTTGGTGGCGGCAGCAGCAGCCTTAGCGTCTCACGCCCGTCTCTGGGGTCCGTGATGATAGCCGCCGCTCACGCTCATCTCTGGAGCTCCTTTAAACAGCGCTGTTAATCCCCTCTCCTCGCGCACCAAGAAACAAAAAGGCAAGAAAAAGTCTCTTCGGTAGACTTTTTCTCTTCGGCAGCTCCAGGCTTTTTCCCGGACTCCCTCCCGGCTAGCTTTGGTGCACTAGCCCCCTTTAGGCTGTGTTCACGCAGCCAACCACAGCCCTCTCCCTGAGACCTGAACTCCGAAGCCCGAGCCTCAGCTCCCAACCCCCGCCCATCCCGACAGATGAGCAGAAGAGCCTCTCTGGCTGGTGAGTGCCGGTCGGCACTGATCCCTGTGTGGGGATCTCTCCACTTTGCCCTGTGCACCCCTGTTTCTGTGCTCTCCTCCATGGCGCCGAAGCTTTCCCGCTCTGCCACCCACAGTCTCCACCCGCGAAGGGCCTTTCTTGTGTATGGAAACCTTTCCTCCTTCACAGCTCCCTCCCCGAGGTGCAGGTCCCATCCCTATTCTTTTTTCTCTGTTTTTTTCTTTTGCCCTACCCAGGTACGTGGGGAGTTTCTTGCCTTTTGGGAGGTCTGAGGTCTTCTGCCAGCGTTCAGTGGGTGTTCTGTAGGAGTTGTTCCACATGTAGATGTATTTCTGATGTATTTGTGGGGAGGAAAGTGATCTCCACGTCTTACTCTTCCGCCATCTTGAAGCTCCTCCACTGATGTTTTTTCTTATCTATTCTTTGGATTCATCTTCATACCTTGTTCTCATTATTTATTGTTGATTAAAACTGATATTTGAAATAAGTGAGAAGGCTATGTAGCTATTAGTAAAATTTTACTTAGAATTAATTTAAATACATTATTTTTATAAATGTTCAGAATCTGAAATAAAAGGGCATGTTTATATTCCTAGAAAGATAATTCAAGAAATGAATTCCAAATGAAATTTTGTATAGGTAAGATATAAAGAAGATACCTTATTTGTGATTAGGCGTAAGATTTTTTTTTTGCCAGTATTCCTACCAATTTAATTTATATTTTAGAGAGTAAAATTACTTTTTTTAAAAAAAGAATAACATTTATAATTTCCTGTTGAAAAGTAACACATAGTATTGTGGACAGTTGGTGAAACAAAAAAGGCCATATTAAAGAAAAACATTAAAAATTGTTCATTCAATTACAGAAAACATCAGTTCAAATTTTAGCTGATATTCTTAGAGTTTTTTAGAAGCAAATTAATTTCTTAATTGGCAGTATGCCTGCATGCACAAAAAACAACCACTAGCCAAAAGAGTGGGTTCATCATTTATTTAGAAGCTCAGTTCAAAACTATTTGTTTTGGTTTAGTCAGAATGGTTGAAATGACATTAATGAAAGCTTAGAGAAAGCAGGAGCCATGTCTTTTAAAACTTGTTCATTAGTAGAATGATCATTCCTTTTAAGAGTACATATTTTTTATGTCATGTATGTCCGTATATGTATGCATAATTTACTTAGGGGATATGAGTTTCTATTAATTAATTGTTCAATGGTAATAATGACTAGATTCCATGAAAATGTACATGGCTTGACTGTTTCCTTTGTGATGGAACCTAAATGCTTTGTATCTTAGCTAGTTAGCTTTTGTGATTTGCCAGCAATCTTGGAAGTTAACAAGGTGGATCCAGAACAAACCATTTGGTTGACTAGTTATATTAATGAGAGAATGATAGCTCATTTTATGTAATTGTGTATATTTGTGAATGTAGAACTATTAACTTCAAAGGAGCTCAGTTTGCTGGAAGGAAAGCTTTTGGAATAATGCAATTTGTTGTTGACTTTGTGCATGGTTGGGTATTCCTATTACAGTAGCTATTTTTCATATTGGCTTTACAAATTTATTCTCTTAGGAATTTCATTTGACTATTTGGAGTGAGAAATGAGGGTTATAACTTCTGAAGAGAAAGTGTATTTTGGAAAGTTATTTTTATTTTGTTTCATTTTCTTAAAGAATATATAACCTAAAAAATTTAGTTTACCACTTCCACCACAATAGGTTGTAAAAACTATACGAATAGGAAGATTTGCACAATGGAGGAAGTTCAGTGGAGTCTTTTGGGATTAAGCTTAATGAATATTAATGCCAAATAATGCATGTGGGACAGTAAAGGAAGCAATGGATACAACAGTAGTCTATAGAAGATGAATAGAAGAGAGAAAATAGTTAGTGAATTGCAATGTAAGAGACATGATTACAGGAAGGAAAGAAAATCAAATAACACTATTCAAAGCTGCTTTCCTTGGCAAGTTTCTTATTTAAAGGGTGAGAATTAGTTCTATTTTCTACAGTCCATATCATAGTAAAAACGTGAGGACTGTTTAATTCTAGGTTCTACATACTGTTAAGTATTATTGAAAATCTTTATATTAAATTTTGAAGAAAAAATTAACAGACTCCAGGAGCATCTTCTAAAAATCAGTGGGTCTCAACTTTACTTGCCCATTAGAATCACCTGGGGAAATTTTGAAACTCTAATGCACAAGCCACACTCCAGTCTTTTAAAATAAGAACCCCACATTTGGAGCCAGGCTTCATATACAGCAAATTAGGACACTAAAGCAGTATATATGTATATATATACTTAGGCAAAGGAAATGATGATAAAACAAACTGGATAAATTCAGTAAATTGAATCTTCTTCTTAAATAAGTTGACTTTTTTTTTCCTGAAGAAAATATTACAAACTTTTCTTAGTACGATAAGAAATGTTCTGTTTCACTAGAACCCTCTCTCCAAAATGTAACTAACGTGTATTTACATTATTTTATTTTCACAAACCTTCTGTAAGATAGGCCCAAGCACCAATTAAGTCCAGAGAAATAACTATCATGTACAGAACTGCAGAGCTAGATTGTATTAGTGGGACCAAGACCTGAATTTGTGTCTTTAAACCTGAATCCTGTGATTTATTCCATCAGATGATTCTCCCAAGCTTCCCTTTCTGGTCACCATATCTTAGCGTCTTCTCTTTTTCATCCCTACAATCTACTTTTACTGTTCTTAGTGAAAATCATTTGCCTTGTCAGCATCCCAGTGCCTTCCTTTCAGTCTTATAACTTACTATCTGTAATAATATTGTCATCCATTTTGTTATCTCTGGTAACCACCTGAGTTCAGAGTAGAGGTTAAAGAGAAACAGGGCTATGAAAGATCTCAAACATCCTGTTTCCCCAGCCACTGAATTTACAGAAATTTAATTTCAATGACTTTAATCATCATTTAACTTACAATCATGGTTAAAAGTTAGGCTTTATCATTATTGAAAATTCAGTGTTCATTGTCCTTCCCATCCTCACAGCACACAGTCTTTGAATGAAATAGTCAGTCTTATATTATTGTTTTATAATAGCTAGAATAATACCTGTTTTGTAGGACATGAAAATAACTATTGGGCGATGCCCAGATCTGTTTTATTTATTTATTTTTTAACTTCCATCCCTAAAAGATTTCTTATTCTATTCCTTCTGATTTTAAGTAATTTTCTGTTGTGGTTTCTTGTTACTCTACAATCACATCCCATTCTCTTAATTCATGATTCTGGTTCTGGCTTCAGTTGATTCTCTAATCTGCCTAGACTTCCTGGTTTCTTTATTCAACATTTTTCACCAGCACTACTTTATTTACTCCTTGATTTGCCATCATTCTTTCAGTAACAACCACTAGCATATGTAAACTCAACTGCCAGATTTCCTCAGTTCTGGTCTAAAGCTCTCAGACATGGCCAGAGTCAGATAGCTTCACAAAATTTTTTCTCAGCTGGGATGCTCAAAAGCCTTTATTTTTTATTGACAATGTAAAAGTATTCTCCTTTGAAATCAGCCTTACTTTTTAATTACCATAGTATTTCAGTATCTTTTCAAATCCCTTCAATTCTTCCATTTCTATGAAGTTTTCTATAATGATTCCGGCTAATCTTAAACTCTCCTTCTCCTTGTACACTTACTTTTTCGTTTATCTGGAGCCACTTCCTCTTTTATTTTCTTGTATACCTCTTGTATTTGTGTAAGTTCTTGTGTAAGTTCTCCCAAAGTAATGATCATTTCTATTCCTCCTTAGTACTTCTAGCATGCAAATCCTATTGCTTTTTTCCACAGATGATAATTCAAAACAAATCGTTGAATGAATGGGTTAAAGCCAGAAGTTGAAAAGCTGAGAACTCTAAGTCTTTCACATGGACTCTGATTTCCCATATTCTTCCTTAATTGATCAATATTCAACTTGTTACAAGCCAATTAGGTCAAAATATTTGTATAGACACAAATTCCTGAATGGCAGCCTGAGGAGCTTTATGGACCCTCTCCCCAAAACAACCATACTAGTGAAAATTACTAAAACAACAACAATGTAAAGTCTCTAGAAATTGAAGCTCATACAGTAAATAAGAAACATTCATTTAAGAAAAAATTAATAAATATTGATAAGAATGCTGAGAAGTGCTTTTGAGCCAAGACCCACTCCCCTAGTCACTCCTGATTTCTCTCCTGCCCAACTCAGCATGAAAGTAGTTCATCCTGGGTGGATGCAGCCAAGAAAACAGTGCTCCCTCTTTTCCCAATTCCAAGTTGAGGGCTATGGTATCTCTCCATGAAGGGTAGATTTCTTATTCCTCCCAGTTCCATGTTGCAGAGGCTCTATTCCAGAGAGAAACTGGTGAGAAATCTGGGGCTCTCTTCCGTCACTCAGCTTCTGCTTGTGGGGTGAAAGTTCTACCTCAGGGGCCACATTCCCAAAATACTAGAGCCCCAGTTATCCACTCCCAGGCTCATTTGTAGGGAGTAAGTTCCATGACTGGAGAGTCAAGCTGACAGGACAAAGGCTACTGCTCCCATTCAGTGCCATGCTCATAAAACAGAGGTGTTGCTCCAAGAGAAGTGGACCGCTCTTCCTGCCCCTACATCAGAAACGGTGGCAGAGCTTTTGCCAGAGGGGGAGAGACAGCCTTAAGAAGAGAGATCTTTGAAGCTTTTCCTATTGGAGCTAAATTTATTTGGAACAGAGAGTAAGGAAATTCAAGTTTAAGAGTTTTCACGAAAAAAATGGAGATTTTGGTGTTAAGCAAGGAAGCGTAAAGTGGTAGGCAATTAAGAGGAGAGTTTTTCCATGAGAGCAATAAGTTAGTCATTAGTTGAGCAGAAGTTTACCTGTGGGAACCAGAGAGAGAAGAGTCCTCCTGGCATGAGTACAAACCTCTAAGACTGGTCTCAAACATATTTAATAGGGATACAAATTTAATAGGATCAGATTGTGGAACAATTTGTGCCCCCCAAAATAGAGGGATCAGCCTGCACTTAGTGGAGGCTAAGAGCTCCCTGTAATAACAACAGAGGCAGGTAGCTTAACAAAGAAATCAGGGAGAGAGGTAGTAAAAGAGACACTTACTAAAACCACTTTTATCAAGGCATTGGACATAATCCTAGAGTTCCAAAAAAAATGGATTTTTATAATTTTTGCACTGCTTTTTTAGAAGGATAGAGTTTTGGAGCTTTCCACTCCACCATTTTTTTTTCTGTCAGAGCCTTTCAGTCAATTGATTTTTGACAAGGATATCAAAACATTTCAATGGAGCAAACAATAGTCTTTTCAAGAAATGATACTGAGACAACTGAATATCTACATGCCAAACAATGAAGTTGGATCCCTTCCTCACACCATACAAAAAGTAAATTAAAATGGGCCATAAACCTTAATGTAAACTATAAAATCATATAAAACTATATAAACTAAAGGTATAAAACTCTCAGAGGAAAATATAGAGTAAATTCTAGTGACCTTGGATTAGGCAAAGCCTTCTTAGGCTTAGAAAAAAATCAATAAATAGAATGTCATCGAATTGAAAACATTTGTGCATCATAGTATACCATAAAGAAAGTGAAAAGACAACCCACAGAATGGGAGAAAATATTTGCAAGTCATATATCTGATAAAGGGCCTGTATCCAGAATATATCAAGAACACTTCCAGTTCAATAACAAAAAGACAACTCGCCTATGTAATAGACAAATGTTCTGAATAGACCTTTCATATCTATAGAAGATATAAAAATGTCCAATAAGCTCATGAAAAGAGGCTCAATGTCATTAACTATCAGGGAAATGCAAATCAAAACCACAGTGAGATATAACTTCACATGTTAAAGTAGCTGTAATCGAAAAGATAAATAGTAACAAGTGTTGGCAAGAGGGTGATAATGTTGGAAGCCTCATACATTTCTGATTTCTGATGGGCATGCAAAATGATTCAGCCACTGGAAAAACAGTCCAGCTGTTCCTCAAAGAGTTAAACACTGAATTACTGTTAGATACAGAAATTCCACTCCTAGGTATATACCCAGAAGAAATGAAACATATATCCACACAAAAACTTGTACGTGACTGTTCATTGCAGCATTACTGATGGTAGCCAAAACTTGCCTTCTCAGTGACTCTGTGCTATATTTTGGAGTTTGGAAAAAATATTAACAGTGGTGCCTTGGCTTTTATAGGTGTAAAAAGAGCAAATGAGGTTTTTTTTTTAATTTCTTCTTTTCCTTTTCTCCTTCTCTTGCTCCCTCTTTTTCTCAGAATTCATTAAGAACCCCAAATATGTAGTTAATGAAGAATTATTGTAAACATTATTAAAGTGAAATGACTTAGGGCTCGATTACAAGGCAACCTATAGACAAAAGCATGGTAGTAAATTCTTTTCCTTTACAGAGCAGTGCTGAGAAAGCAAAGTAGATCAGAGTGGGATGCAATTGGTCACTGCGTGCTTCCTCTAAGATATATTAATCCATCTTTTTAAAAGTATAAAGAAGTAATATAGATTAATAGTGAGAGAATATAATAGTGTATAGAGTTAGAAGCATGGGGCAAGTCATGATATGTAGAATTTTGCCAAGAATTTTCTGGGGGAATCATAAAGAGAGTAGCATGATTAGAACTGAATTGCTGAATTGGGGATTACCTAATGACAAATTGGGAAGATTTTAAAAGACCATTTGAAGAGATTCTTTGAACATCTGATTTAAAAATATAAGGATTGATTTGATAGGCTTTGTACATGTATGTTTGGGAAATTGTTGCATATTCCTAGTAAAAGATAACATTGTGATTTTCACTTTATTGGGAATTTGTGAAAATCCTATCATGTTAAGAAGTCTGTATTTAGCAGCAATTTTACTCTGTGGACAAACAGCCTATGTATGCTGGAGGGAGAATAAAGCAAGTGTTTTAGCCAATATTAGTCTCAACATCTGGTGGATAATAAAAATGATCCTGGTTTACAGTTCTTTCCTATATGATGTTTTTCAAATTTAGGATGAGAGATTGATGTGGGGAGAGTGTATAATGCATATCCACTGGAAATTCAAATTATCTCTGTGAAAATAAAAGGATACAGAGAACATGAGTTGGCATTTAAAGCACTCAACAATCAACACATGCAGTTTTTCATGCACTATCAACATGATTAGACTCTGATTAGCAGTTTATCAGGTTTCCAGTTTCTGATTTCCTTCCACTACTACTTAGGAGGCTTAGTGATGCTGGGATCTGGCTAGTTTTAGATTTGGCAGTAACAAGCACAAGCACTAATGGCCCTCAGGCAACAGCCTATGCAGCATTTACGGTCCAGCCTCACTGGCTTGCTCTGCATTTTTGTTCTCTCACTATAAATCCTCAGGCCCAGTCATTTCAACTGTATAGGCCAGAGAGAGCTTCTGAGAAGACGCATACAGCTCTTACATCCCTAGACACTACCAAACATTGGGAAAAAATCAAAATTTGGCCCTAATCATAGAGACACTTGACTATGATCCATACCATTAAAAAACATATTAGATTAACCACTTCCCTGTGGGCCAGCATCTTCCATTTGTCCAGTTTTATACTCACATTTCTATTTAGAATGTTTGGAGGGAGAAAGATACCACTTTTCTATGGTTTCTGGGTATCAAAACTGCTGGTTTTGCTGTTACTTTCTCTCACTCCTGGTACACTAATGTTACGTATATTACTCCTAACGTTATGCTAATGCTACCTGTTTGATGTAACGGTAATGAACCCTGTTTCATTCCGCAGTGGTCACAAGATCACTGTGATCTTGTTAGTGATCCACAGAGGGCCACAGTTCTCTCTGCTCCCAAAGAAAAGGAAACTATTTCCTCCAGCGCTTTCTGCCATTCTAGACAATCTTACCTCTGATGACACACTTTTAATCCACTTTCTCATAAGCTTCCCAAATTATATTCTTTTCAGTGGTTTCTTTTTTGAGAAAATTGCTTCTGATTTTTCACAGCCTAAGGTGTGGGGGAATTGGGTGGAAACTTGTCTTGTAACAGGGCTTATTCTTTGATAACCATCCCAAACTCAATATAAGATTACCCTGCTTTGGTTCTTCTTTACCTCAGAGGAGGTTTTCTGTTTTCTTGGTAGCACCTTTCCTTACAGTTAACTAATCTTTTTGGAATAGTATTGTACTCACCAATGTAGATTAAGAGCGTTATTCCCAGTTTGCAGGAAATGTAATACCTCTGCACTTTGTTTCCTAAGGGCTCAAGGTGTCCAAATACAAAGAGGATTTCTTAGACTTTGTCCATTTGGCCTGCACTGTACTCCAACCACTGTCACTGTAGTAGTCATGTGGCATCAGAAAACAAAGCAGGCACACTCAAAACCACCATCTGTGCTTTTATTGTACATCCTTATAGAAGAGTTTTCCATATTTCTCAGGCAGTTATTTAAATCATGCCCTATTACTCTTTTAATTACAGAGAAAAAGGGAACAAAGTTGGAGACAGTAACCTAGAGACACATGCTGATAACAAATAGGTGTATGATCTATGGAAGATAAAGCTCAAATACTTTTGTGTGAGAGAGAAATTTTGGTTCTGATACAGAGTACAGTTTTTATTATCTGAAAAATTTTAATGTTTCACTTAAATTCGTGAGAAATAATACCTGAGGCTCTCAGGATAAATTGTGGAGGACTTGGAAACGGGCAAAGGAGACTACAGGACATTCTGATTCTTTGAATGACTTTCTATTGTCCAGTTCATTTTAAGCTATTTAGGAGTAGAGGGTAAGTTGTGGAAAACTGAAGGCAATGCAAATGATTCCTGACCATAGCAAGGAAAATGAATTTTGTCCAGTACAGAATATTAATCCCTGCAAGTCAAATTCTCATTTGAACCAGTCTTAACAGCCTATTAGTTCTCTTATTAATTAATTCATTGAAGAAAATCTTTGACATGGTTCATTTTATATTTCTATGAGAGTCATGATTTTACTTTTTCAGAATCATAGATTGCTAGACCTATATGTGAAGGTTGATTCTTATATGTTTTGGCCCTTTAGACTGCTTTGAAACTACTGTACTTCATAAAAAAAGACTATGACTACTCACAGTGATGAACAACCATATGAAAACTAAAGAAAAAATCAATCACTGGAAAAATTAATTTAAAAGTTCAGATAGTTTCCTCTTGAAGCATTAAATGTTAACTCTTTATAAAACTCATAGACAGCACAGGTACATGAGACGCACCTAAGGTTAAGGAGATTTTAAGTAGGTCTCCAAAACTGTCTTCATTTTTCAAACCATTTTTCTAGTTATGGCACTCACAGTCTGCATAATTGATCACTTTTCAAAAAGGCCTTTGGAAACTTTAATAAATATTTGATTTAATGACATGTGATCAGTAAAGTGTTGTATACTCTAATCAACTCACATGATGTTTATTTTTAATATTGTTTTTGATTACAAAGAAGCATATTTTCATTATGACATACAACATACTAAAATCTTTAAAGAAGAGAATAAAAGTTTCTCAACCAGATATAAACAAAGTAACTATTTTAGAAATGGTGATTTCCATACTGCTCCCATAAGATACACATGTTTGTATCTGACTTTTTCATGTAAAATTTTAGTGTATATATTTCTTTATATGCAATTAAAACTTTGAAAACATAATTTTTTTAAATAAATGTATTTATTTAGTTTGGCTGCATTGGGTCTTCGTTGCTGTGCCCAGGCTTTCTCTAGTTGCAGCAAGTGGGGGCTACTCTCTGTTGCGGTGCACAAGCTTCTCATTGTGGTGGCTTCTCTTGTTGCGGAGCACAGTCTCTAGGCGTGCAGGCTTCAGTAGTTGTGGCACGTGGGCTCAGTAGTTGTGGCTCATGGGCTCTAGAGTGCAGGCTCAGTAGTTGTGGCGCACGGACTTAGTTGCTCCACAGCATGTGGGATCTACCCCGACCAGGGCTCGAACCCATGTCCCCTGCATTGGCAGGTGGATTCTTAACCACTGCGCCACCAGGGAAGCCTGAAAATATAATTTTTAATGATAACATGATACTCTATTCTATGAACGTGTCAAAATGTAATCATTCCTCCCTTGTTAAATATTTTGAATATTTCCATTATTATTCCAATTATAAATTAGTCTGTGATGAACATCTTACTCTAAAGACCATTGAAGATTTTTCAGGATATTTTCTTGGACTTTGTAGAATTGCCATTTCAAAGAATTTTTGCATCTTTAAGGCTCTTCATATGTACTTTCTTATTATTTTGAGAAAGAGTGTGCCAATTTATAATCCTAGCAGAGACTGTCTGTCTCATAAGCATAAGCCAGATTTTTAAGGATAATTAGTGTTTTCTGTATACACAGAAACCCACATGCATGCATACACATTAAGTTACCTTGGTGATCAACAGGTTACTATTTGGAATAAAATTCTAATAAATATTCTTATATTGTGTTGATTTATGTGTGTTCCCTGACATTGTACTATTTTTAAAAACCTTTAAGCACAGAAGAAATTGGCAAAGCTAGGCTAGTATAAAACAAAATATGCAAAATGCACATAACTGACACTAACTTTAAATAATTCTTAGTTATTATTTTCTTAACTCATCTTAAGTAAACACTTCTAAGTTCTGGGTAAAGCCTTGTCTTTCCCGTAAATGTCACTTAATACATAAAAGGTTTTTGGTCTTGGCCAGATCTAAGATGAAATATGCTACATATAATTCTTAAAGTGCTGGCTGTTTCATATCTACATGCCTAAATCATTTTATTATCCGCTTAATAGCAGAACAAATTAGTCATCCTCTCTGATCCTGGTGCACATTATGCCGAGACATGCCCACCCTAATATGCTTTCTGATAAAGTAAATGCTCACTCTGTCAGAGCACAAATCTTATTTGGGCACGAGCAAAGTCAAGGGAGAGAGAGCTGAGTCTGCAGTAGGATTGCTTATTCGAGGAGAACTGAGATTTATTAGCCGACTTCATTGAATATATGGAAGACCCCAGCACTCAAGGTTAGAAAATTAGAATGCAAACATGAAACCTCTGTATGAAATGAAACAGGTAGCGAAAACAAGAAAGATAGATCTTTGCACTTTACAAAGTGAGGGAGGTAGGCTTATATTAAAGTAAATGTCTAGCTAGCTAAATGAAAAGGTATGCTTTTCAGTTACTTGCTTGGTTCAGTAATCTGTGACTATAAGATAAATAACACTAATTAAATATCAGAGAGATAAATGATTGACGATAAACATAAATGAAGTCTCAGCCCAAGTTGCATATTGCTTTATTTATAAATAAATGTAATTATTTAGAGGTTGTATTTTAAAGTAAAATTTAACATCCCTAATTTTTCTATGTAAAGCATTTATCTACCAATGCTAAATAAGTTTCAATTTGGAATAAAGTTATGCATGCTACATTTCAGTGTAATGTTAATGAAAGGGAAAAGAGTACTTCAAAGAAAAGTAATCCCTGATTAAGGAATCTGTCAAAAATAAAGGATATTCCTCAAACTCTCTAATGTGTGACATATCTTTTTCAGTTTTTTCTACTCAAGTAGAGGGCTACCAATATACCAGCTTGTGTCCTGCCTCTGTTTCTCTTTCAATAGAGTGATCTTATGAAAACAGTTTTGCTTCCATCACATAAATATGTTTTACCTTCTTCTCAGAAAATCTGACAAGTATTGTTCTAGTTAAAAAAAAAAAAAGTTCCTTGAGCTTAAGCTTAACTGAGGACTGGCTTAGTGTTCTCTTATCATTTGTTTTAGTGATAGTCTGAGCACCTGCACTAATCTAGCACCAGTCCATTCCTGTTCCCTCCTTTCTGAGATTCCCATCAGTTGCAGACTCCCACACATTCCTTTACTATAAATGGGCTTCATTCTAAAATAAAACTGCCCCTAGGAAGTACAAAGGATGGTACACTTTTGGATATATCAAAACATTTTTCTTTAGAAAACTAAAATACATTCTTAAAATGATTGCTAGCTATTCAAGGTGAAATCTTATGGCTACTGTATTGATAGTAATGTTGAAACTCCCCAATTCCCTGATTCTACTCCCCTTCTTCTTGCTGTTCCACCTGGGAAAAAAACATAGCATCATAAATACTAGATGCGGGGTCAATAACACAAAGGCAGAGCTCTAGCAGAAGATATGCAGACAGTAGCAGAGAAGCGGTTTGCTCACTGGAGGATTTTGTCTCTTGCTGGATTCTACTCTTCTGACTTCAGCTGGAGCCAAGTTAAGTTGAAGGAAATTCACACAGAAAAGACCTGGTTCATTAACCCTAGGTTCTGTGCTTTCTTTAGAAACTGTATTGCAGAGACATTAAAAGTCTCCAAATAGTTTCTAATACTTACCCTGTTACTTAGCAGTATTTTTTTTTTAACATCTTTATTGGGGTATAATTGCTTTACAATGGTGTGTTAGTTTCTGCTTTATAACAAAGTGAATCAGTCATACATAAACATATGTTCCCATATGTCTTCCCTGTTGCGTCTCCCTCCCTCCCACCCTCCCTATCCCACCCCTCCAGGCTGTCACAAAGCACCGAGCCAATATCTCTGTGCCATGTGGCTGCTTCCCACTAGCTATCTACCTTACTACGTTTGTTAGTGTGTATATGCCCATGACTCTCTCTCGCCCTGTCACAGCTCACCCTTCCCCCTCCCCATAACTTCAAGTCCGTTCTCTAGGAGGTCTGCGTCTTTATTCCTGCTTTACCCCTAGGTTCTTCATGACATTTTTTTTCTTAAATTCCATATATATGTGTTAGCATACGGTATTTGTCTTTTTCTTTCTGACTTACTTCACTCTGTATGACAGACTCTAGGTCTATCCACCTCATTACAAATAGCTCAATTTCGTTTCATTTTATGGCTGAGTAATATTCCATTGTATATATGTGCCACATCTTCTTTATCCATTCATCCGATGACGGGCACTTAGGTTGTTTCCATCTCCGGGCTATTGTAAATAGAGCTGCAATGAACATTTTGGTACATGACTCTTTTTGAATTTTGGTTTTCTCAGGGTATATGCCCAGTAGTGGGATTGCTGGGTCATATGGTAGTTCTATTTGTAGTTTTTTAAGGAACCTCCATACTGTTCTCCATAGTGGCTGTACCAATTCACATTCCCACCAGCAGTGCAAGAGTGTTCCCTTTTCTCCACACCCTCTCCAGCATATATTGTTTCTAGATTTTTTGATGATGGCCATTCTGACTGGTGTGAGATAATATCTCATTGTAGTTTTGATTTGCATTTCTCTAATGATTAATGATGTTGAGCATTCTTTCATGTGTTTGTTGGCAGTCTGTATATCTTCTTTGGAGAAATGTCTATTTAGGTCTTCTGCCCATTTTTGGATTGGGTTGTTTGTTTTCTTGTTATTGAGCTGCATGAGCTGCTTGTAAATTTTGGAGATTAATCCTTTGTCGGTTGCTTCATTAGCAAATATTTTCTCCCATTCTGAGGGTTGTCTTTTGGTCCTGTTTATGGTTTCCTTTGCTGTGCAAAAGCTTTGAAGTTTCATTAGGTCCCATTTGTTTATTTTTGTTTTTATTTCCATTACTCTAGGAGGTGGGTCAGAAAGGATCTTGCTGTGATTTATGTCATAGAGTGTTCTGCCTATGTTTTCCTCTAAGAGTTTGATAGTTTCTGGCCTTACATTTAGGTCTTTAATCCATTTTGAGCTTATTTTTGTGTATGGTGTTAGGGAGTGATCTAATCTCATACTTTTACATGTACCTGTCCAGTTTTCCCAGCACCACTTATTGAAGAGGCTGTCCTTTCTCCATTGTACATTACTGCCACCTTTATCAAAGATAAGGTGTCCATATGTGCATGGGTTTATCTCTGGGCTTTCTATCCTGTTCCATTGATCTATCTTTCTGTTTTTGTGCCAGTACCATACCGTCTTGATAACTGTAGCTTTGTAGTATAGTCTGAAGTCAGGGAGCCTGATTCCTCCAGTTCCTTCTTTCGTTCTCAAGATTGCTTTGGCTATTCGGGGTCTTTTGTGTTTCCATACAAATTGTGAAATTATTTGTTCTAGTTCTGTGAAAAATGCCAGTGGTAGTTTGATAGGGATTGCATTGAATCTATAGATTGCTTTGGGTAGTAGAGTCATTTTCACAATGTTGATTCTTCCAATCGAAGAACATGGTATATCTCTCCATCTATTTGTATCATCTTTAATTTCTTTCATCAGTGTCTTATAATTTTCTGCATACAGGTCTTTTGTCTCCTTAGGTAGGTTTATTCCTAGATATTTTATTCTTTTTGTTGCAATGGTAAATGGGAGTGTTTTCTTGATTTCACTTTCAGATTTTTCATCATTAGTATATAGGAATGCCAGAGATTTCTGTGCATTAATTTTGTATCCTGCCACTTTACCAAATTCATTGATTAGCTCTAGTAGTTTTCTGGTAGCATCTTTAGGGTTCTCTATGTATAGGATCATGTCATCTGCAAACAGTGACAGCTTTACTTCTTCTTTTCCGATTTGGATTCCTTTTATTTCCTTTTCTTCTCTGATTGCTGTGGCTAAAACTTCCAAAACAATGTTGAATAAGAGTGGTGAGAGTGGGCAACCTTGTCTTGTTCCTGATCTTAGTGGAAATGCTTTCAGTTTTTCACCATTGAGGATGATGTTTGCTGTGGGCTTGTCATATATGGCCTTTATTATGTTGAGGAAAGTTCCCTCTATGCCTACTTTCTGCAGGGTTTTTATCATAAATGGGTGTTGAATTTTGTCAAAAGCTTTCTCTGCATCTATTGAGATGATCATATGGTTTTTCTCCTTCAATTTGTTAATATGGTTTATCACATTGATAGATTTGCGTATATTGAAGAATCCTTGCATTCCTGGAATAAACCCCACTTGATCATGGTGTATGATCCTTTTAATGTGCTGTTGGATTCTGTTTGCTAGTATTTTGTTGAGGATTTTTGCATCTATGTTCATCAGTGATATTGGCCTGTAGTTTTCTTTCTTTGTGACATCCTTGTCTGGTTTTGGTATCAAGGTGATGGTGGCCTCGTAGAAGGAGTTTGGGAGTGGTCCTCCCTCTGCTATATTTTGGAAGAGTTTGAGAAGGATAGGTGTTAGCTCTTCTCTAAATGTTTGATAGAATTCGCCTGTAAAGCCATCTGGTCCTGGGCTTTTCTTTGTTGGAAGGTTTTTAATCACAGTTTCAATTTCAGTGCTTGTGATTGGTCTGTTCATATTTTCTATTTCTTCCTGATTCAGTCTTGGCAGGTTGTGCATTTCTAAGAATTTGTCCATTTCTTCCAGATTGTCCATTTTATTGGCATAGAGTTGCTTGTAGTAATCTCTCATGATCTCTTTTATCTCTGCAGTGTCAGTTGTTACCTCTCCTTTTTCATTTCTAATTCTATTGATTTGAGTCTTCTCCCTTTTTTTCTTGATGAGTCTGGCTAGTGGTTTATCTATTTTGTTTATCTTCTCAAAGAACCAGCTTTTAGTTTTATTGATCTTTGCTATTGTTTCCTTCATTTCTTTTTCATTTATTTCTGATCTGATTTTTATGATTTCTTTCCTTCTGCTAGCTTTGGGGTTTTTTTGTTCTTCTTTCTCTAATTGCTTGAGGTGCAAGGTTAGGTTGTTTATTCGAGATGTTTCCTGCTTCTTAAGGTGGGCTTGTATTGCTATAAACTTCCCCCTTAGAACTGCTTTTGCTGCATCCCACAGGTTTTGGGTCGTTGTGTCTCCATTGTCATTTGTTTCTAGGTATTTTTTGATTTCCTCTTTGATTTCTTCAGTGATATCTTCATTATTAAGTAGTGTATTGTTTAGCCTCCATGTGCTTGTATTTTTTACAGATCTTTTCCTGTAATTGATATCTAGTCTCATGGCGTTGTGGTCAGAAAAGATACTTGATACAATTTCAATTTTCTTAAATTTACCAAGGCTTGATTTGTGACCTAAGATATGATCTATCCTGGAGAATGTTCCATGAGCACTTGAGAAAAATGTGTATTCTGTTGTTTTTGGATGGAGTGTCCTATAAATATCAATTAAGTCCATCTTGTTTAATGTATCATTTAAAGCTTGTGTTTCCTTATTTATTTTCATTTTGGATGATCTGTCCATGGGTGAAAGTGGGGTGTTTAAGTCCCCTACTATGAATGTGTTACTGTCGATTTCCCCTTTTATGGCTGTTAGTATTTGCCTTATGTATTGAGGTGCTCCTATGTTGGGTGCATAAATATTTACAATTGTTATATCTTCTTCTTGGATCGATCCTTTGATCATTATGTAGTGTCCTTCTTTGTCTCTTTTAATAGTCCTTATTTTAAAGTCTATTTTGTCTGATATGAGAATTGCTACTCCAGCTTTCTTTTGGCTTCCATTTGCATGGAATATCTTTTTCCATCCCCTTACTTTCAGTCTGTATGTGTCTCTAGGTCTGAAGTGGGTCTCTTGTAGACAGCATATATAAGGGTCTTGTTTTTGTATCCATTCAGCTAATCTGTGTCTTTTGGTGGGAGCATTTAGTCCATTTACATTTAAGGTAATTATCGATATGTATGTTCCTATTCCCGTTTTCTAAATTGTTTTGGGTTCGTTATTATAGGTCTTTTCCTTCTCTTGTGTTTCTTGCCTAGAAAAGATCCTTTAGCATTTGTTGTAAAGCTGGTTTGGTGGTGCTGAACTCTCTCAGCTTTTGCTTGTCTGTAAAGGTTTTAATTTCTCCATCAAATCTGAATGAGATCCTTGCTGGGTAGAGTAGTCTTGGCTGCATGTTTTTCTCCTTCATCACTTTCAGTATGTCCTGCCACTCCCTTCTGGCTTGTAGGGTTTCTGCTGAGAGATCAGCTGTTAACCTTATGGGGATTCCCTTATGTGTTATTTGTTGTTTTTCCCTTGCTGCTTTTAATATGCTTTCTTTGTATTTAATTTTTGACAGTTTGATTAATATGTGTCTTGGCGTATTTCTCCTTGTATTTATCTTGTATGGGACTCTCTGTGCTTCCTGGACTTGATTAACTATTTCCTTTCCCATGTTAGGGAAGTTTTCAACTATAATCTCTTCAAATATTTTCTCAGACCCTTTCTTTTTCTCTTCTTCTTCTGGAACCCCTATAATTCGAATGTTGGTGCGTTTAATGTTGTCCCAGAGGTCTCTGAGACTGTCCTCAGTTCTTTTCATTCTTTTTTCTTTATTCTGCTCTGCAGTAGTTATTTCCACTATTTTATCTTCCAGGTCACTTATCCGTTCTTCTGCCTCAGTTATTCTGCTATTGATCCCATCTAGAGTACTTTTAATTTCATTTATTGTGTTGTTCATCATTGCTTGTTTCATCTTTAGTTCTTCTAGGTCTTTGTTAACTGATTCTTGCATTTTGTCCAATCTATTGTCCATTCTATCTCCAAGATTTCGGATCAACCTTACTATCATTATTCTGAATTCTCTTTCAGGTAGACTGCCTATTTCCTCTTCATTTGTTAGGTCTGGTGCATTTTTATCTTGCTCCTTTATCTGCTGTGTGTTTTTCTGTCTTCTCATTTTGCTTATCTTACTGTGTTTGGGGTCTCCTTTTTGCAGGCTGCAGGTTCGTAGTTCCTCCTGTTTTTGATGTCTGTCTCCAGTGGCTAAGGTTGGTTCAGTGGGTTGTGTAGGCTTCCTGGTGGAGGGGACTAGTGCCTGTGTTGTGGTGGATGAGGCTGGATCTTGTCTCTCTAGTGGGCAGGTTCACGTCTGGTGGTGTGTTTGGGGGTGTCTGTGGCCTTATTATGATTTTAGGCAGCTTCTCTGCTAATGGGTGAGGTTGTGTTCCTGTTTTGCTAGTTGTTTGGCATAGGTTTTCCAGCACTGTGGCTTGCTGGTCGTTGAGTGAAGCTGGGTGCTGGTGTTAAGATGGAGGTCTCTGGGAGATTTTCGCCGTTTGATATTATGTGGAGCTGGGAGGTCTCTTGTTGATCAGTGTCCTGAAGTTGGCTCTCCTACCTCAGAGGCAGAGCCCTGCCTCCTGGCTGGAGCACCAAAAGCTTTTCATCCACACGGCTCAGGATAAAAGGGAGAAAAAGTAGAGGGAATTAGTAGAAGTATGAGGAAAGAAAGAAGGAAAGGAGGGTAGGAAGGAAGGAAGAAAGAAAGAAAGAAGCAAAGAAGGAAAGAAGCCAAGAAGGAAAGAAAGGAGGGAGGGAGGGAGGGAGGAAGGAAGGAAGGAGGGAAAGAAGGAAAAAAGACAGAAAGAAAGAAGATACAGTAAAAATAAAATAAAGTATAATAAAGTTATTGAATTAAAAAATTCTTATTTAGAAAAAAAAAAGGGGGACGGAAAGAACCTTAGGACAAATGTTGGCAGCAAAGCTATACAGACAAAATCTTACACAGAAGCATACACATACACCCTCACTAAAAGAGGTAAATGGGGAAAAATCCTAAATCTTGCTGTCAGAGACCACCTCCTCAATTTGGGATGATTCGTTGTCTAAAGGAGGGAAGGAAGGACGGAAAGAAAGAAAGAAAGAACGAAGGTAAAGTATAATATTGTTATTAAAATTAATTATTAAGAAAAAAAATTAAAAAAAAAAACATGGACGGATAGAACCCTAGGACAAATGGTGGAAGCAAGACTATACAGACAAGATCTCACACAGAAGCATACACATACCCATTCACAAAAAGAGGAAAGGGGAAAAAATCATAGATCTTGCTCCTAAAGTCCACTTCCTTAATTTGGGATGATTGGTTGTCTATTCAGGTATTCCACAGATGCAGGTACATCAAGTTGATTGTGGAGCTTTAATCCGCTGCTTCTGAGGCTGCTGGGAGAGATTTCCCTTTCTCTTCTTTGTTCTCACAGCTCCCAGGGCTAAGCTTTGGATTTGGCCCTGCCACTGCGTGTAGATCGCTGGAGGGCGTCTGTTTTTTGCTCAGACAGGATGGGGTTAAAAGAGCCGCTGATTGGGGGCTCTGGCGCACTCAGGCTGGCGGGGACGGAGGGGCACAGAGTGCGGGGCGGGCCTGCGGTGGCAAAGGCCGGCGTGACTTTGCACCAGCCTGAGGTGCGCTGTGCGCTGTCCCGGGGAAGTTGTCCCTGGATCCCGGGAACCTGGCAGTGGCGGGCTGCACAGGCTCCGCGGAAGAGGGGTGTGGAGAGTGACCTGTGCTCGCACACAGGCCCCTCGATGGCGGCAGCAGCAGCCTTAACGTCTCCCGCCCGCCTCTGGGGTCCGCGCTTTTAGCCGCGGCTTGCGCCCGTCTCTGGATTCCGCGCTTTCAGCCGCGGCTCACGCCCGTCTCTGGGGTCCGCGCTTTCAGCTGCGGCTCGCGCCCGTCTCTGGAGTTCCTTTAAGCAGCGTTCTTAAACCCTCTCCTCACGCCCCAGGAAACAAAGAGGGAAGGAAAAGTCTCCTGCCTCTTCGGCAGGTGCAGGCTTTTTCCCCGGACTCCCTCCCGGCTAGCTGTGGTGCACTAACCCCTTCAGGCTATGTTCAAGCCGCCAACCCCAGTCCTCTCCCTGCGCTCCGACGGAAGCCCGAGCCTCAGCTCCCAGCCCCGCCCGCCCCGGCGAGTGAGCAGACAAGCCTCTCGGGCTGGTGAGTGCCGGTCGGCCCTGATCCTCTGTGCGGGAATCTCTCCGCTTTGCCCTCCGCACCCCTGTTGCTGTGCTCTCCTCCACGGCTCCGAAGCTTCCCCCCTCCGCCACCCGCAGTCTCCGCCCGCGAAGGGGCTTCCTAGTGTGTGGAAACTTTTCCTCCTTCACAGCTCCCTCCCACTGGTGCAGGTGCCGTCCCTATTCTTTTGTCTCTGTTTTTTCTTTTGCCCTACCCATGTACGTGGGGAGTTTCTTGCCTTTTGGGAGGTCTGAGGTCTTCTGCCAGCCTTCAGTAGGTGTTCTGTAGGAGTTGTTCCACGTGTATATGTATTTCTGGTGTATCTGTGGGGAGGAAGGTGATCTCCGCGTCTTACTCTTCCGCCATCTTCCGCCTTCTCCTACTTAGCAGTATTTTATAAGTCCCTCTGGGACTTAGATTGTTCATCAGTAAAAATGGAGATAATAGTTCATGTTTCATAGGGTTGTTATATTACAGAGTGTCTGACACATAATCTTTGCTTCATAAATGCTAGCAATTATTATTGCCTTATTCTTGTTACCAACATGATAGCTCAAATATGTGTCCTTGAGTGACTACATGCTTGCTTACCAGTTATGCTTAGCAAATGATGTAGGCTGGGTAAATAAATGAACTATAAATGGGCTTCATTCTAAAATAAACAAGTAAAGGATGTGAATAGTCAATACCCTCTTTACCTTTAACTTCATCAAATTTAAGGCGTTCCTGAAGATGAGAGGCAAAGTCTGGGTGCACTAGAACAGGTTATGTTGTGTTGCAGAGGCCTCTCCTTTCACCTGTGGGAGGATCAGAATCTATGGCACAAGCCAGTGTTTTGCTCAGTTAAGAATGTCACAATATCAGTTTTTAGGTGGGATTTAACATTATAATGTCATGGAATATTAGAACTGAGAAGGGCCTTGGTGATCACCTCACCAATGTCTGAATTTTATAGATGAAAGAGCTGAGACCAGGGTCATAGTATGATTTGTTCAGGGTCAATCAACTGGTCAGTGGCAGAGATAAAAAAGAATTCTGGTAGCCTCATTGCCAGTGTAGATATGAAAGTTTTATATCTGCAGACTTTACAAACAGAGTTTCACTAAGAAGCAGCTGGAGGCACGAGTGCATTTTATTATATTCTGCAAGAAAAATGAATCCGCAGATAGTTTTATTCCAAGAGAACAATATTCCACCCAAATTAGGTTCAAAAGCTGTCAACAATAAAATAATTCTATCAGCTATTTAAAGTACAATCATTACTGTGAAGTACTTGGTAGTCTAAGGATTTTTATATATCACACCAAAACATCTGGACACTTCAAGCAACCGGACGTATTTACATTTTATAGACAAGAGCCCAAGTGATATAGCAAATTTAGAAATTTTGTTTTTTTAACCACAAGATTAAGTGCCATAAATGTCTGAAACCAGCCTAGTTTTAACATAGAGAGTACTCAGTTAATAATGGATTGGCTTATCACTATTCCGGTCTATTATGTATTTGTTTTACGTTTTAATTCCTAGAAGCCAAGCTTATTTCCCTCATCTGGAAGTTCTATACGGGGAGGGATAAGGAAGAATGGAATATATAGATGTAATCTTTATATTTTGTCAGTAAAGATAACTTACTTAAATTTGCCAGAGAAGCATAACTTGTTATTGTTCTACTAATATTGTGCTTGGTTTTAGGATGTATTTCTAGAGAAATAGCCCTTTTCTAAAGAAACAGTCATCTTTCAAGAAATGAAGCCAGAAATTCCTTCCTTTCTTTTGTCTTCCAGTTCAATTCTCACACATTCTTTAGCAGATAAAGGTGACATCCTCTAGTAGTCAACTTTTCTGAATTTCACCATTCAGTAACTTTGATTTATTCAGTAAATATTTATTATGCTTGAACTGTTTACCGGGCAGCCTGCTAGTTGTTGGGTATATAACAGTGCATAAGTTAGATGGTCCTTAGCTTCAGAGATCTTGGCAATTGACATGGGATACGGAGAGGTAATTATACCATATGTGATAAGTATCATGACAGAAGAGCATACAGGATGCTGGGGGACAAGAGAAGAGGCATCTCACACAGCTTTGGGTGTCTTGGATAAAAGTCATGTCAAAAGAGAAGGAGGGGAAGGAAGAGAAGAAGGAAAGGAAGAGAGAGAGAGAGAGGGAAGGAGGAAAGATGGAAGCTGAAAAATCATTTTTGAAAGCCCAAAGGCAATGTTGAGGTGCCAAATGGAGTTGATAATATTAAAATTAAAATAGTAAGGCAATATACTGCAGAAATAAAAGTTGAAAATTAAGTATAGTAGGTGTGGCTGAAAAGTTGCACCTTTTTCCTAATGACACTGGAAAGGGGCTGAAAGGTTTTAGGCAGCAAAATGGCTATCTCATTTCACAATAGACTAGATATTCACACTAACTCATTTCCTCAGTGTCATATTCTTCCTTTCATTATTAATTGATTTTTCAAATATATATCTCAGTTACCCAAGAATAATTCAGGCTACCATAGGCCAAGAACTATGCCTTATATTTCTTATTATTTAGATGTGGTGTAATACCTTTAAAATCATGATGGAATGTATTTTTATAATTTTCAATATTTAAAATTCACCACACATTATATTCTTTACACATATTAAATAGATGATAAAGTTATAAAAATCACCTTTAAAATGTGTAAGGGGCTCATGGTTATTTGGAAAATTCTTTGATCATTTACCCAAGCAAAATGTTCAAAGACCACTATTTTGCCTGACATTTGGTTTAGTTTTACTGGATATGTGAGAATCCAATTGTAGTGCTGAAATAAGTAGAAAGATAAAAAGAAGTTCAAATAGAAACAGAAACTCAAGGAGGGATAAACAATGGGCAGAATGAGAGAGCTAAGTAATAATTATTTTCAGAGCAGTGGGCATCGAGAGAGAGGCAAGATATGAATGGTTGGGAAGTTGGCAAGCTCTCATATTCAGATAATTCTAGACTGCATGGTCTCATAATATAAAAATACCTCTTTGCTACTTAGAGTGTACACTGTGCTACAGCATCCATGTATCCCTTTGAGGGTGGAGACATTCATTCCTTCACCTGGAGTTGTCCTGCCTGAAGTCATACCCTCCCTCTTCCCTGGGTTGACCTGCATCTGAGGACTGATTGATGCAATGATACAAATCATGGACTCCCCTTTCCTTAATTTAACCATGTCCAGGGGGTCTTTCCAGCTTCAGAACTCCCAGTGGGATCAGTTGAGGCCTCTGTTGCATCTACATGGCAAATTCTCTCTTTACCCAATCCTGCTTATTTAACTCTTTCACAGATGTTCTAATTAAGGGCTCTCCCTGATAAAATCTGTGCATGCATATCTCAATTTCAGAGTCTGTTTCCTGGGAAACCCAGCCTAAAACATTTTGTTGGAAATTTGGTCACAGAGGCAATTAGAGGATCTAATTCTCATGATCCTAAATTAGTATTAAATACTAATTGATAAATAAGAATTTAAAATAAAATCCTGCATTTAAGCATGCTAATTGTGATTTCATTTTGACAGATAACATTACCATCTTCATGGGAACCATTTATCCAGTAAGTGTTACACTATGGAAAAAAATGATAAAAATAAAATTACTGCTAGCCTTAAAATGCTGGGACAATTTCAAATGTTTATTGGTAGTGTGACTTTGAAGACATTTTTTTTATCTTAAAAAAAAGGGATGCTTGTTGGAATGGGATATTCAAAGCAAAAGTTTTCTCAAGAACTCCTTCTTCCTTGATATTCCTTAGAAAATTCCAGTCTACATGAATTTGCTTAGTATTTTACTGGAGACTAGAGACTTAAAAATTGACATCAAGTACTTTAAAAATGCAATAGAAAAAGTAGAGTAAAATCAATAAGAGTGTGAGGAATGACTTGAACAGCTTGTATTTTCACAGTGGTCATCAAAAAGTAATTTTATATCCAATAATTTGTATTGATTGTTTGTGAAACTGTAATGCATTATGCCATAAGCCTGGTTGTGCAGTTATAAATATATGTATCATTTTGTTGGTCTTGGTTTTCTTTCTTTTTTTTTATTTTTTTACTGAGTTTCATTTTCTCTAAGAAGTATCATATTTTCTAGTATTTATATGTGGAGGCAAGATTCAGAACCATGACTGTTAATGCAAAATAGCTTCAGCAACACACTGGGCATTCTCCTCTTTGGGTAGTGAAAAACAAGGGCAAAATATGTGTAATATTATATTACTCAAGAGAAAGTACTTCTGAAATTGTCTACAGTGTAATCATCAGTTACTATGACTTTTCCAGGGGCCCATGTGAAAGATTTCATTTAAAAGCCTGATTGTGCCATTTAAGCCAAAAAGATGCATACCCTAGGGCATGTTCAGCATAAAATCCCACAATATATCTAGAATTTTTATCCTGGATAGAGAAGATAGTACCTCACCAAAATTTGTATTGCCCTTGGCTTCTGTATTATGGGCCATGGACTTGAACTGGGAGAAGTCCTAATTCTATGAGGGCTGTTTCCTGATTGCTACAGTGGATATTTGTATTAATTTGGAGGGAGAAGTTGAAAGGTCTGAATTACTGTGAAGAAGAAAAGAAGGAGAATGAGGGAGAGGGGAGGGCTGAGAGAAGAAGGAGGAGGGGAGGAGGGGGGAGAGAGAGGGAGGAGGAAAAAAGAAGGGGCAGAAGAGGAAGAAGGAGAAACTGCATCAAGTGAAGAAGGGAGACAGTAGTCTATGATGATTTTCTTTTTTATTGGAGTATAATTGCTTCACAGTGTTGTGTTAGTTTCTGCTGGACAAGGAAGTGAATCAGCTAAATGTATACATATATCCCCTCCCTCTTGGACCTCCCTCCCACCCCACTCCCATCCCACTCTTTTAATTAGTTTGCTGCAGGATGAGTAAGAGAAAGTCTCTCCTCTATTTATCCTTCAGTTGAGTACATTCCTCGGTACTGATAAGAGATGAAAATAGATTCTTTCTGGACAACAAGAAAAGAAGCTGAGTTCTGATTTACAGAAGGAGGGACAATTTTGAAATCATAGAAGTTACCTCTACAACCTCTAGAGTTTAATCAGATGTGGCTTTTAATTACAGCTCTAGCATTTTCTGTTTATGGGGCCTTGAGCAATTTACTTAACATCTTTGAACCTAACTTTCCTCATCTAAAAATAAAGAATATTAATACCTGTTTGAAGGTTGTTGTTAGGATTTAATAAAAATGCTTATTCATTTATTCAACAAATATGTGTTAGGAATTGTCCTATGTCCCAGTTACATAGCAGTGCACAAAACAGAAGTTCTCTGACCTTAAGAAGAAAGTTAATAAATAAGTCACAAATACATAAATAAGATAATTACAGAATGAAATGAAGATATGAGTGATAGACCAAAGGTGATATGATAATTTTTCATTGCTTTAGAGAAATGCTTTAGAGAATTGCTTGAGAAGATGGGTTCATCCTCACATGAGCCTTTTCTGAGGAGATGACATTTCAGTTGAAAAGTGACTAGTGGAAGCCAGCCACTGAACAGCCTGGAGAAAAGCATCTGAGGCAGAATGAATAGCAAATGCAAAGTCCCTAGAATGCAAACAAGCTGGATGAAGAGGAATAAAATGGCTAGAACATATTGAGAGAGGCCAAAAGTGGTCTGAGCTGAAGCTTTTAGTCAGCACATGCTAACAGTAACTACTGAGATGTTGTACTACTCATTGAAGTTCTTAAACTGTTTCTATTACAACTGTACTGGAGAATTGAACTTGTTGGCAGGATATTATTGTATCTAGTAGTGTGTGGTTTAATGAATAAATTGCTAAGCTAGCAGACAGTATATCCAATTTTAATTCACAGAATTACTACTGTCTTGGGCAACACAACCAATTTGTTGGGTGAACATTATTGATAAATTTAACTTCAGTCTCTTGGTCAAATAAGTACGTTGAAAGAGGACAGTAATTAAGAAATGGATCTTCTGACTAATAGGAGTTTACAACTTTGAAGATGGAGCCCTGGCATATATATATATATATATTCTATTAGATAAAGTTATTACTGATCAGTTTCAAGGATTTCAAGGAGTCAGTTGAAATTCATAAGACTTCTTTCCTTGTCCCGCCCCTCCAAGCATAGTTTTCCCAGAAATAGATTAAATATATTGATTCACTCCTTCTCCTGAGCATGTTCTATACTTATTTTATACACAAGGACTTTTTAAAATCAAATAATACACCTTCCCTTATATTTGATTTTGAAATGCTTCCGATCAAAAGTCAAATCTATTATATAAAATGATTTTTAAAAATCCTAAATAAATGGCAAAAGGCTTTAATATCACACTTTTCTAGAGTTCTAAGATACTTCACCCTTAAATGCATTGTTACTCTGAGTCTCCCAGTGAGCTTTATTGTTGTGGTAATTCTGAGATCCTGCTTTCAGGAAAGATCTGGGCCATAGTTTGAACTTTGGAAATAACATTTGTTCCCTTCAGAAGTCTGCAGCAGATTTGTGCTGTCTCACTGAAGAAGCATGGTAATCTCAGGAGCATTCATTTCAACATTAAATAGGAGACAGAACTGGGCTATATCATTCAATATCCTCACACCACTGTTATGTTTATTTAAGCAACAAATCTATTAGCAATCAAACTTCACATTTAAGTGTAAAGCACAAAATATTTCAGCAAGAACAGAGAAGAAAAGCCCCTTCTAAGTATGCATTGGCACCTTGCTTCTAACTTAACTTTTAAACTTTTATTTGTACTTAAAATCTCTCTCTTTTTTCCCCCTTACTTCCCCTTAGATTTAGCCACAAATCACTTTCAGCTCTCATGAAATTCATTATTTAGGCTAAGATAAAAATTTAACTTATGCTATTATTGTCCACTAATTCTTTGAATGTTCTTAGTCTATCAGTGTACAACATTTCTAAGTATCGTGAGGCCTCAGACTTCCCTGTGATTCTACTATTTACTCTGAGAAAGATCTTAGGCATTATTTATTAAGCTCTTTTAATACTACTTGTGCCTATTTCAATTAATCAGTCTAGTAATCAAATATTATCTTAAAACAGTGAGTATCATCTGAACAGGTTAAATATCAAACAGATAAAGGCCAACTTTAACCAAAGAGAAAAACTTCCTTTAGAGTCATTAATACTCTATCACTTCAAAAAGAACAGGTATTAAGGAAATCATCCTTAGTAATTAACATAACATGACAGTTATATTTAGAGCCAGCTACATGGGTGTGCAAGCTGTGTAATCACACAGTGTCCTGCACTTAGAGGGGTCCCATGGTTGGTTTAATATTTGGCTGTTGCCATCTTGAAATTTGTAAGTTTTGAATAGGAAGCTTCATGTTTTAATTTTGTACTGGACCTTTCAAATTATGCAGGCAGCCCTGGTTATATTTTATGATGTATTTATAATTTTGTTTTCATTTTAATTTGTCTTTCAAGTAGCTAGCACGTCCCAGATTACACAGCTACAGGTGCAGGCGTGTGAAGTTTTTTTGGTTTTGTTTTTTTTTTAGTGTAGATGATAAGGGTATTCTTCCGTATTCCCCATGTTTATATTCAAGTATCTAGAGTGGGAACTGAATCGATATTTGGATTAAAGGTCACAAATGAAGTTTTTTAATTAATCATGGAAAAAATTATAAAATTCTGAACTGGATTGTTAAGATGTGTATAGCAAAGATAGGATTTGTGTAATTCTTCTTATAAATAAGAATTGCAACGTATAAAAGAGAAAAAGCTATGTAAAATGAATGTATATGCTAAAATGCCTAAAATGCATTGTCATAGTTTGATACAAACTCACATAAATTAGAAAAATCAATTAGAAGTAAATATCCAGGAAATGCAGATAAAGACTAGACAGGGAAATGACCTTACAATGCAATATGAGATTTTGATTAGGCATGCAGCTGATGTCCATACACTGATGGTGTTTGAAAGAGAATATTGTATTTATTTCTGTTGTGCTCTCACTCTGTTTTTTAAATGTGGAAACTAGAATACTCTTGTAGACCGTGGCTTTTCTAGTAGGCCTGAAGCATGCTGCTCTTCCCAAGGTAAAGGGCGGCTGCTGAACTGCCAAGCCCCTATCACAACATTTCATGTTTCTTTATACTGTTCTGTACATCTCTAAATTAGCTCAACCCCTCGCTTTAGCATTCTGCCACACTCAGCGTCCACAAAAAAATCAAACTGAAAGGAACTAAAGTAAAGAGTTAGAGATGATTAAAGTTTAACATCTACTGCTTAATTCTCATTAGTCCTGTCCTGAATTTATTAAGGCATCAGCACATGGGCCAGTACTTGTTTATGTAACGGTTAAGATATTCTCCTATTTGAAGATTCAAGACTAGATCAAGAAGAGCCCCCAAGGCTCCTTCGAGGCCTACTGTAGTATTTGCTATTGAATTCCTAAAACGGTCCCCTTCAAGGTAAAAATCACCTCCTAGCAGAGAGAGAAGATGAAACATTTTTTTAAGATGTGTAAGATGGCACAAAGTCAGGTAGCAGCATACATTAAAATATGTGGAATTTTTAGATGTGTCAGAAGGATACTCCCCTCCTCTTTAAGGGTAATAGATTATAGGAAAGAAGATTGCAAAGATAAAACTTTCAGACATTTAGGACTTTAATGAATAAAAATCTTCTTTTGCATTGGATAAAAATTAGACAGTATTAAAAGTATCTTTACCACTAGCTTGTATGCACACTTCAAGGCAGAATGTTGCTACACCTCATTTTATTATCAACAATATAGACATTTGGGAGGTATGTTACTTGGGGCACTCCTTAAAAGTGAAGTCCTTTTGAATAATTGAGGGTATTATGTACATAGTGTTTATGACAAGAATTAATCCTTTCATAGTAAAATCTTAAATTCTTAAATCACAAACTTGTATCAGTGCATAGGACAATGTGCAAAGAATCTTTGCCACTAGCCATTTGTATAAACTTTCTAGGCCTCAGTTTCCTAACATGTAAAATTATAGGTTGGCCAAGAGGTATCACTTTCATGTGAGCTGTTATGTTAATCTATCTTTATAAGGTCTGTAGAAAGACTTAATTGTTCATTATCCATCTTTGAGGTTCACAGTTTCATTGCTTTACTTATTCATTCATTTGTTCATTTATGCAACAAATTTTCCCTGACTGCTGTTAAGCACTGTCCTTATTTCTGGAGACTCAGTGACAAGGGAGGGTGAGGTAGGAGGAGGTGGGGGAGATGTTTTCTGACTCTCATTCACCTCTAGTGAGGTGAGGCAAACAATAAAAAAAGAATGACAGAAGTAAACTTCACTTTGGAACTGTGGTGAGTATCATGATGAAGGATTACATGGAGCTAGGAGTTGCATGCTATTTAGTCAAGAAGAACAAGGGAAGCTCCACTGGAGCTTCTCAGGATTAGAGCTGAGATCTGAGATAAGAGGCAGAGTTAATGATGTGAGAGGTTAGAGTCAGGCCTGGAATAGGGAAGAGCAAAATCTTGAATTATAATAATATGATTTAGTAAAAGACAAAATTAGCTAATGTATTCTTTGAACAATGGAATACTTGTCATCTTACTGGCTCAAACATAATTTATGGAATATTTCAATGTGCCTGTAAGTTAAAAAGTAGTTCTCACATTTGTTTCCTTTCATCTATTTATTATTTTTTAGCATTTTGAAGGGTTGATACTCACTGAAACACCACTTATTTTAGCACTAGACAAGGATGAACTAATGCTACTATTTTAAATTGATGATCATTCCATAAATTATATAACATGTTGCACGGTGCTTGTGTTTCATGCAAAGGAAAAAGAAAAGAAGCTGGTCCACTGATCTCCTTGTTTGTAGACATACTGACAGAACAGGCTTATACCTGATATGTTGGTCAACACTATGAATACGTAGTTGGAGGTACATTAATTGGAACTCTTCTTAAAGAATGAAATTTCTAAGTGATTGAAGGTATATGAGTATGTAGTATTTATCATATGAATCAATGAATGCTTTCATAGTAAATGCTCACTGTCTAATAGCATCACAGAGAGAGAGAGCTTGTTATGAATTTGCCTATCCCATTTTCATTTGGAGGCTGACCTAATGATTTAGAGTCACAGCTCTGTCCTTATAAAAGTTAACGGATTTTGCATTATATTCTTAAATAAGTTTTAGCAACAGCAGATTTCCAGTTTCAATATTTAAATTCAGAGTTGAATGGTAATCATAGTACTTAATAACTTCAGTGAAAAATAAATACACAGGGAACTTTTCTTTATGAAAATTAAGACCACATATCAAGCTTTATGTTTTAAAAAAAAACACTTATAAAACAAACTGGGAGATTCTGATTGTGTGGGGAGATAATGACGGTGCAATAATGCATTTCCCAGAATGACAGCTAGTGATATCTGTAAATGGCCTTCAGTAGAAGAAAGAAAACACACTGCTCCAATCAATACACAGATAGTCTGTAATGTAAAGATTAGGATCAGAATATTTAAAAATTTAATACTTTGCCACTCCCTGTAGCACTTTGGAAGTCAATATCTTTGGAAACCTGGTCCATTTCCCTTCTTTGAAAGCATTATATATTTAAGGTTTCTAAATTATTTATCTAGTCCATGTGATTAAAAATGAAAAAAGTTAGTCCATCCATTATCTTCTGCAGCTGCTGTCTGGATATTAATCCCCCACCTCCTTTAAATCCTTGATTTTTTTTCTTCCTACCTTGTAAAGAAAACTCAGGAGGTAGATTAAGAGAGCAAAATAAAACCTCAGCCACTCACTAACATCAGAGCATGTTGCCGCTTAAACAGTGTGCAAAGGTGCCTGTGTATAAACAATATACTCAAATATTTTTACTGAGATGTATTACTTTCAGATCTGATAGTCAAAAATACGGTGAGTTAAATGGCAAGAAAACATATTGTGTCTTTTTTCCTGACCAATTACAGTTGGGGGCTTTATTTAAAAAAAATATTCTCAAAGTTACTTCAAAGTTTACTTTTGAGAATGAGAACATTTTAAACTAACTTATTTTAGTCTTTCCAAGAATTGCTGTCATAAAAAGGAAGGCTCATATTTAAATAAAGTGGGGAATTGTTTTAAAAATAGTCATCAACTTTAATGTAATTTCTTACCAGCTTAATTTTATGGTTATCAATTTTCTTTTAAAGGTTTTTATTTTCTTATGTATTTTCTTTAGATTTTACTGATACCAGAATTGTTGGTTTTCCAAATGTGCTATTTATTTAGGATTACAGAATAGATAACTTATTGTTTCCTTTGACAGTTTCTACTACTAAGAGTGAAATAAGTGTTTTACTATTTTACCACATCTTTTTTTTTCACTGTACCTCAATAAGGTGAAACTTATTTGGAATTAATTCTTTTAATTCCCATTTTAACATAGAAATATTTAAAACATCCGAGAAGAGAATACTGTAAAATATGATGTGTTTAAAATATCAAGGAAACCGAGCAATATTCAAAGATGAGAAACAGAAAGGGGAACACTATGTATTTCTCTATTTAATACTAAAAGACCTCAGAAAGAAATCCCATAGATCATTCATAGGAATTCTTTCATTCTCTGGAGATCCCATTATGCCACTTGTCTTTCAGGAACATTGATTATTATATATTCAATGCATTGGCCACAAGGCATAGCAGTACTTCTTTCTTTAAGGCCCAAATGACATCAAGATTAACATGTTTTGTTCTAGTTTATCTGAAGCAAAATAAGCAAGAGATTGGAAAGAGGATCCAAGCTAAGATTCTTGGTGTTTCCATTGGTTAGGAACACAATATTGAAGAGTGACAGTGAGTTATGTTTTTTACTTCTTTGGATCACTGTGCTCAAATATGTATATTTTGTGGAGCTGAATTTTTGGCACAATGTAATGACAAAATCCTAACGATGTCAGGCCAATAGGAAGAATTTTCAGAAAATTTTACTATTTCTTTTATCCTAAATTTCATTGAGTTAGAAGTGAACAGTTGATCTCCTTCTGTTGTTCTTGAGATCAGATTTTGGCTGAGATTAGAGGGATAAACGGGTGCTTCCAACATTGCTATTTTATGATTTATAAAAAGATGGAATATATGGTGAGAACAGAAATTTATATTCTGCAGTATTTACTACTTCTCATTCCTTTCTGTAATGGGTTCTTTTTACTAGTCTGTCTACTGTGATAGCTGGTTATGTTCAGAGTGGTATTTTTTGAATATCAAGAATTAGAAATAAATGACTGAACTTATAGTGGCATGATAGGATGAAATATATTCTCTCTATATGGTGAACATAAGCACAATTGTAGGCTAAAATTTTAAAATAATAATTAGAAGGATTTAGATATAGGCTTATAATTTATTAGGGGTAGAATAAATATCCTTAGTCAACCTGAATGCTTCACTTCTGGTCTTGTTCAGTTTTACTTCTTTTTTGCTTGGCTAGATTTTTCTCGATCTGTTCTAATATGTCTCATCCTATTCTTGTCTCATCTGGATTGCATTATAGTATTGCAATCTTGTATCTGGATCATAATTACTCTTTGTCACTTTGCCTTTTACTCAGGGCAGACTTAGCACCCAGCGTCTGTATCTGTCTTAGCTTCAGTGCAACCTAGTTATCCCCAGAATCCACCAGCCTCTGCAGACAATAAGATCACAATATTAATATTCTAAGTCTGATGGCTTCTTATCTTCAATGCACTGCAGATTATGTATCACCTTTCAAAATCTTCCCAAGTCATTAAAAGTAATAAGGGCTAGCATTTATCAAGTTACTTTAGTATGTGTGTGACACTGTGCTAAGTGCTTTATGTACATTTTCAAATTTAATATTCATCTCAGTTAGGTAGTGTCATTATTCTCTGTTTGGAAATAAGAAAGCACAGGCACAGAGCATTTAAATAACTAGCCTAAATTTTGTTTAAAAAATCTGGTAAATGAGACAATAGGATTTGAACCCAATTCTCTATAACCTGGGAGCCTGTGCTCTTGCCCTAAGACACTGGATTTCCTCATTTCCTCTTTGTTTAATTCTGTAGCTTTTTTACTTGCTGTCTAATCTGAGTATTTTCTATTTGCCTGCCAGCTTATTCTGTGTTTCTGTGATCAGCCTTTTATTCCTACTGTCATCACTCCAGGGCTATTTTATTAGTTGAAGACTTTTGTTAGAGTGCTAAAGTATAATTTTCAAGAAGTTAAAAATATGACTCTCATAACAATATAAGATGAACATGTCCAAGTTTTTATTAACTCTAATGAAAGAACCAGTAAGATATTAAACCTGGTTGGAAGAATATGAGGAATTGGGATTTTTCTACTTTGTCAGTTAAAAAATGCAGAAGTAAATTTTCTAATGGATACATGACTGGTTAATGCTTAATGCCTGCTAAACAAGAAAGTCATTTTTGGGTTATTATTTTTCCTGACGAGAAATCATTTGAATTGCTATTGTTGAAGAATCATTTGCAGCACTCTTAGACACGGATTATTTGCAATGCTTTTAGACAAGAATTGTATGTATGGCTATCAGTTTTCTAAAAATTAATCTCTAATATTACAGAATTGTAAAATATCCCAATAAATAATACATTTGCCATCAAACCATGGTAACACTCTAGAAAACCAGTTAATCCTCAAGAAGGATGGGCTACTCCCAACACTATACTGAAAATATCCTCAATAGTCTCTTTGCCTGTTTGCCAAAAAATGTTTTGGATAGATTTTCATGGCAAATTTAATTGGCAGAGTGAAATGTGGCTGAAAATGGATCCTTTATTGTGTAGAAAACACGGATGTCATATGGATTCCTTTGTAAATTTAAATCTAGTAAGTATTCTCCTGTCTAACACAGGTCAGGCTTTGTTTGTTTGTTTTGCCATTTCATGCTCACTGGTCTATAGTCTACAGTGGTGCTCTTGTATAAAATGTAAACTAAGTGTTAACTAAGATAAGAACATTTTTCCACCATTTGGGGTGGCAGGGGACCTTCCTTTGACCAAACTTCATAAGCAAGTGACTAAGATGGATAACACCTGGACTGAAATCTGAGTCCTTTATTTAAGAATTTTTTCTTTACATAAGCTCTCCAGAACTAAAAGGAGTCAACTTTGGGGAAAAATGAAGTCCAAATGACCCTCAACATCAAACCAATTGAAAAAAATATATTCAGCATAAAGGATAACAAACTGAGATTCTTAAATTAAATGAACAAAGCTTTTGATTATAATGTATGTTGAACCAAAGAAAAGGTCATATTTTATTTAATTCCAACTTTCTAGCCAAGAATTACATGCACATTTTCCTAAGTAGAAACATTTGACTAATTTTAATGCTAGTAAATGCCAAAAACTTATTAGGAGATACCATTCTTTATTTTCAATCAAAACTGTCTCAACTATATTGGTTTTTTTTTTAACAGAAGTTATGTTTAAATGTTATGTCAAATGATTGTCTAGTCTTATATTTGCTTTTGCTGTTTTTTCCCCCTCTTCCATTGAATGCTACCATATTGGAATATAATACCCTTAAGATCCTATTGAATTTGACCAAAAGTTCTGAGCTACAAGATAAGCAAATTTAACAATGAGAAAAGCAAAAAACAGTTAAATATTATGGACTTGATTAATAGATATTTATGTAGCCAAAGTATTTATCACATATAAGTTGTAAAAAATTAAAAGTTTTCCAACATCTTTATTGATGTGTGCTATCCAATACCAATGTTGGAAATAATAATCAAGATTTCTATCTTCATTGCTGTTAACAAATTTCTTCCTGGTACCACCTGGAGAAAATTCGCATATTTTGTTTTCTTCTACACATATAAGCTATCATGGATTTTATTTGAAATGCCTATTTAGATGTTTTTTCCTTCAGATCATCTTCTGGGGTGTGGAGGAAGAAACTGGAAAACTTGGACATTATCAACTTTAAGTGAGCCACATAATTTATTTTCTCTCTAGTGGCGTGCACACTATGGGGTCATTCTACTTGGCCAATTACACATACTTTTTTTTTCTCTCAAACCTCTTGAGGGACCCTGTTATCCTAACAGGGTCTGATGAATACTTTCATCAAAAAAGAAAGGTGTGTATGACAGGATTTTAGTATTTTCAGCTAGCTGAGGAAAATAAGTAAGAAAGGAAAAGCTTTCCTTTTCCAATCAGTGGTTGAGAGGATAACATATAGTGGCATGTGGAGGAATGTTGAAGAAATCAAAATGTAACCCAGCTCTGGACTAGAACTTGGGGGAACCAGCAAGATGGCAGAGTAGGGGGAGGTGAGTTTTGCTATCAGATATTCTAATGTAATTAATAAGCCCTAAATTCCTGTAAAACTACTAAGATTCAAAAGGAGGAGTAGTCCCCATGATGAGAGGTGATAAATTTGAAAGATATTCTATTTTTCAGTAATTTCTCATATTTCCTCATTTTTTACATGTGGAACATTGTGGTTTCTGTGGCTTGCATTCTAAGGTTAGTCAAATAGAGGGAACAGTGAAGAATTGAAAACAAATGTTTTAAACATTTTGATATCTTGAATATAGCTGTGATAGAAATTTCTGAACAGAAGATATGATTTTCTCACAAATACACACAGCTGGTGTCCCCCCTCCTTCCCTCTGCACATTTGGCATCTTCCTGATGACTTGAAGATAGAAGCATTTTATGAAATATTTGATGTGAAAGATTTATTGTAAACTTTGGTAAATGACTGTGAACAGAAATATGTATTAATAGTAAAAACTAATAAGACAATATTAAGCTGAAAGTTTGACACACACCCAGTAGTTTCTCCTCCTACAGTTCAAGTGTGAAGAGTAGAGCACACTGGAGGCAACTGCATTTTCAGAATGAAAGGAATTATAATTCTTGATCCCAGGGCTCGTTCACATTAAGTCTTGCTCAATGCAAAATGTAACCAGAGATTTAATAAGTTAGTGTTACCCTGAGAGGATGCTTTAGGGATAAATTTAGATTAAAAAATATATATTCACATCCTCTGCATAACTGGCAGATTTCTCTTTCTCGCTCAGGAGAGGACTGACAACTTACTCACCTTTCTGTACTCCATGGGCACTTGCACATTTGCATCTTAGAACTTTCAGCCATGATCTAAAATAGCTCTTATCCAGACCACCTTTTTTTTTTTAACAAGCTATTACTGAGTTATCTTGGTGTCAGGGAATTGATAAATGCATGTGTAGAAAACTCAGAAATGGGTGTACAAGACACGGAAGACTCAGAACCTGATTTCAGAGGAGGGAAATTAAAAGTGATACTTAATTTGAAAATATATGGATGTTCCCAAAGTTAAGTACGAAGAGATGAGACAAAAGATATGTTTTGAATTTAGTGTGAACTTTATGAAGTCACTGTTTATCAATATATCAGTAAAATTATATAAATAGTATTTAATTTATTTCTGATCCCCAAGTCATCACCATCATCTTTTTCTTCTCCTCCTTCTCTTCCTCCTCCTTCTTCTTGTTCTTTTTTTTTGTATAGATTAAATTTAACTCCTTTCCAGGCTTGAAAATGAGCTGAATGCACCCAGTGCAAGCATCCTGAAATCCTCCCTTCCCATCATACTCCTGAGAGACTGGTGACATGTTTTTGCCTAATGAATGTGAATCCATAGTTTAGCACTGGTACTACTACTTCTCTGCCACTTTGTTCTTACTGTAATTTGCTTTAAAACTCTTTTGCATTATTAGATATTATTTGCAATTATAAATGCAAAAAGAAACATTTCATGTATTACCAATGAGACTAAATTGTTGATAACATTTTGCCATATTTGTTTTCAGATCTCTTTTTTGTTGCAGATGTAAAATATTACAGATTGACCTCTTTGAAATTACCACATCTTCTTCCTCAAAATTCTTTTGGATCCACAGTAACATTTCATATTGTTTCTACCCCATCCTGGTTAGCTGTTCCTTTTCAGTCTCACTTATGAATTCCTCTGGCTCTGCTTCTGTTTTACTCATTTTAAAAATAAATATTTGTTTTTGGAATAGATAATATTTCCATATACTATAAAAAAAGAATCAAAAGAATAAATCCATTCTTTGCCACTAGTAATCTAACTTTTTTTTGCAATTCATTATAGAGAGCCTCTTTATATTGGAAAGAATTTGAATATCATTTTTTTCTACTAATAGTAGCATATTCTATATATTATTCTGCTCCTTGATTTTTTTTATTTAAAAAATATATTTTGGATATTATTGCCTACCAGTTCCATTAGAACTATCTCATCCTTTGTAGTGACTTCACAGCATAATTTATTTAATATATGTTCTATGGATTCATATTTAGTCTGTTTCCATTTTTTTCTACAAAAGTGCTGCATTAAATATCTTTCTGCAAACTTCATTATGTACTTGTGTAATTATGTTCACAGAATAAATTCTTAGAAGTAGAACTTCTGACCCAAAGAATATATACATTTTTAATTTCAATAGATAAAAATATTTCCAAATTGCCCCCCCAGAGGCTATAGTAACAGCAACTTCCACCAACAAAAAATGAGTTTGTTGTATTAATCTGTAGTTTTTGATAATATTGATTAACTTTTTCTATATCTACAACTTTCTCCTTCCTGTCATTTACTTCTACCACCATATTATATTTTATTATCTCTTCTAGAGTCACATCTATATCTTCCAATATACTTATACTTCTATTACTCGATTAACTTTAAATTTTAATTCTATTCCTTGTACTGAAAATACAGATAAATTAACACAAGTAAACTATCTCTTCTCTTCTCCTTCTGACTTTGTTTATTCTGTTATTGCCAGAATTCAAAATACTCACTTTCTGTTCAGTAGCCTAAACCTTAGCCAAGTTTTTGCTTATATCAGTTTCAATTAAACAACAAAAAAGAATTTATTGGCTAGTTGTAGCTTCAAGTCCAGGTGCTTCTAGATGCAGGCATTACTAGCAGGCACCAGCTTTCTCCTTCTCTGGGCTTAACATTCCTTTGTGGTAGCTTCATTTTCTGATTGCTTCTTTGCTTGTAGTGGCAGAATTTCCAGGCTTAGGTTGTAGGAGTTTAGCGGTTGTATGAATTCATATTTGAATCTTGTTGGATCCATTGGATTAGGTCCCTATCCCTGAACTGAATATTGTATTATGGGGAATGGAATGCCCTCGTTTGTCATGGCTGGGTCACATGTATTACCTTATGCACGGAGAGAGCATCAGCCACACCAAAACCATGTGGACTAAGAGTAGGGGAGGAATGGTAATTTTGAAGCAAAATTAGAATTACTACCTGATAAAGGAGAGGATGGTTGGTACATACTCAGCAAATGTCTAGAACACTGCTTTTCTCAGACTTAAAATTTTTCTTTAGCTCCCTGTTGTCTGTTCATTTTGCTTCAGATCTGTATCCTGATACCTAATTTCCTTTACTTGTTGACCATAATCAAGTCTAATCATGCATCTTCTCCTGATTCTCTTCTCTGTCTTTACACATAAAACTTGTGTTCCTGGCGTACTAACTGTATAGTATTCCCCAAACACATTGTTTCTTGCATTCATCTGTGTCTTATTTTTAATATAAAACACAATATTTTGAAATATTTAAAATATATAAAAAAGACATAATACACACCTGTATACCCACCAACGAGACTAAATAGTTGATAACATTTTGCCATATTTGTTTTCAGATCTCTTTTTTGTTGCAGATGTAAAATATTACAGATTGAGCTGAATGTTGTATATATCAATTCCATTCATGTGTTTTGGACTCTGTTTGCATATTTAAGTATTTGTGAACAACGCTAACTGTACTTTATGGAGAAGCCCAAATACCAATGTATATTTTAAAGGGGCTTCTCACCACAAAGGAACTGTGGTGGCCGCCAGAATTTACCACTCATATCTCCTGCCACCGAGAACATAATGGACTGATGGCCACAGCTGCTTCCCTCTGTATCCACCTCTGAGTTGAGGCCATTCTTTCCAAGACTGCCCCGGCCAGTAACTGAGCATTGCAGTCCTCATTCATGTACTAATACAACTGTTTCATGTACAATATGGAATTTCTTTAATGGACCACTTTGGTTCAAGGACTCGCCACTGGCCTGGGCAAAACTTTCTTAGAACTACAGTGCGGTCTGAGACTCTTCCTCACCAATCTGGCTTTCCCCTTCTCCCTCATCTACATGTGGGCTGAAGGCTCCCCTGCTTACTCCTCCTTTCTCCCCTCTAGTCCTTATCATGCTTTCCCCATTAAATCACCTGCACATCTAATCCTGTCTTGGCCTTTACTTCTCTGAGGACCTGAACACAGCAATATTCCAATTACCCACCTGGATAGCATAAACCTGACAACCTTACTCTAGGAAAGGTGCTGGCAATCTCGTAGATGTTCATTTTATCCCCCTTCTCGTTTCTTCTCACATCTGCCCTTACCATCACTCTCAGTACTGCCTTGTGTCTGTAAAGGTGGACTTCTTTGGTTCTACTCTTCAGAGAAGAAAACCTCCAGTTTTCCATGGGAGTGGGGGAAGGACAGTGGCTTCCCTGTGTAAGTCAAGGAGGGGACCAGGAGCCTATGAGTGTCTAATTCGGAGATTCTACTGATTTCTCTACCCCACATACTGGCTTATGTATTGAGATTCAGCTTGGTTCTTATTACTCATTTCCATCCCCATTCTACCACGTGTCCTTAACTCATAAACATACACGAACACTTACGTGTATGTGTGCACACACTCACACACACATTTACGGGGTCAGTTAGGTTTTAGCATGTTCATTCTACTAAATCTCTTGCCACCAATCCACTCAGTCTCTCTATGAAAATTTTATTTATTTCATTTTCCTTTTAGTAATCTATACAATTTTTTATTCAACAAACATTTTCTGATCATCTGCTGTGAACTAAGATTTGAGCTTAGTGCTGGGGATACATAAGCAAAGACAAAACCAATCTGTCTTCCCCGTGGAGTTTATAATCTAAATGGATAGACAGATGGTTATTGAGTAAATGTAAAATCACAATGGCTTATGTGTTTTACAAGTTGTGGATGCAGAGATCAATGGTGTTTTGAGACTATATAACGTGAAATTTGACCTAGGAGGTCAGGCAAACAGTGAATGCTTTGTTATTTGAAGGAAGACTAGAAATTAAGAGTGTATTCCAATAGGAAAAGGCAGGTGCCAAAGTCCTTTAGCGGTGATCTGCTGATTGCGGCTCCAGGGAGGAGGTGAGAATTAAGGAGGAGAGATGAGAAGTGAGGAGGAGGGATAGGGTTGAACATGGGACACCTACCATAATAGCAGAAAAGATGAAGCATTTACGTGATGACTGGTGTCGAAGGTATCCAGACCATCCTCATAGCCTTCTGTGTGGAAGGGTTTCAAAGGAAAGATTATTGGTGCTTACAAGTGTCCCTTTCATTTCAGTGTTGTGTGTCCTTAAACCATATCTGGAATTCTGGCTAATTTTGAATATGGACACTTTTTTGTAAAGTCAACTGAGTATGTTCTATCCTAAGTGTTTTGGAGTCATTTAGCATTTATATGTGGGATGTTCGGTATAATAAAAGTTTGGGGACTTAAAGAAATGCTTGCCATTTTTAAATAATTGAAAGATCATGTGTAGAGTAGTCTGTTGGCTACCGGGCTCAGAAGCAGAGTTTACTGAGTAGAAGTTTCATGGAGTATGGTTTAGTCGTAATTAAAAACAACAATAGCAAAACAAATAAACAAAAACACCTTGCCATTAACTTTAAGACTCTTAGAATGGAACTGACTGACTCAGGATAAAATTCTCATCAATGGAAGGAAATACCAGGGTAGACAGTCATTTCCTGGGATACATTTTATGTGGGTTTTTTTTTTGCGGTACGCGGGCCTCTCACTGCCGTGGCCTCTCCCGCTGCGGAGCACAGGCTCCGGACGCGCAGGCTCAGCGGCCATGGCTCACGGGCCCAGCCGCTCCGCGGCATGTGGGATCTTCCCGGACTGGGGCACGAACCCATGTCCCCTGCATCGGCAGGCAGACTCTCAACCACTGCGCCACCAGGGAAGCCCACATTTTATGTGTTTTTATATGTGGTCATGAAGGGGGAAATATTCATACAACAGATGAAAGTTGAACCAGATAAACTTGAAGGATACCTGCTTTTTTGATTCTGTGAATCGACCCTCTTGTGCTGCCCTAGCACAGCTCTTGACAACTTAAACATCACCACTTTTCTATGCTGGAAGCCTAAGCAATGATTTTGCCTGAGGCTTGAGATCTGTATGAGCTGGATGTTGTTCTTTTGCTTTTTTTTTTTTAATGTAAAATACGGTTTTGGTTTGTAAATGCACTCAGAGGCACAGCAATGGGCACTGAAATTATTATTTTTTAAGTGAAATAAAAATAGAGATGACAGCTAAAGAACTTTCACAGCAGTTATTATTATGTGTTATTATTAGCAGCAGCATGTGGTGACATTTTAAGCTCTAAATCCACAGAAATATATCCTAGATCATGGATATTCCAGATGCTAAGGGGAAGAAAACAGAAATGCTGCTGGCTGGCTTCACATGAGAGTATTTAAAAACAAAATGAAATAAGAAGTCTGATAATTTTGTACTAGATAGTAGAGACTGATTTATCTCTATCTCTAGGGGTTGAAGGGTTAATCCTGGGACTTTTCTATAGATGTAGGTATCTGCCACCAAAAATACTGCTCAGAATATGCCGAGGAATATATTTGACTCTTTAAGCTGTGTGAAATCTGTCATGTTATTAGTGACTTAACAGCAGACTATGTCATATTTTATGGATTTAGTCAGCATGGGCTCTCTAAAACACAGCTGAGTAGAGTGAACATCTAATGTGACGTGGCCTCATCTCCAACCAGAAAAGGCTTCCGTGTGCCTATAAACTTCTAGACTCTCTTGAAGAGGGTCTCTGCTTTTAGTACTCAAATTTCTCATAGCAGAAGTTGGACATTGACATTATGTATGTGGAATCAAGACAGCATAGTGTAGTCATTAGAAGTACGGATTTGGAATCAAATTGAGCTGCATACGTGGCTCTGCTCCTCACTAGATGTGTGCTCCTAGGAAGTTGATTCATCTCTTTAAGCCTTGATTTCCTCATAGCTAATATGTAATAATACTAGTCCCTACCTCTTGGGAATGTTGTAAGGATTTGGTTATGTAATGTCAATTCAAGCCCTTCGATCTGTGTCTGGCAATGTCACACAGCTGGCAAATCATGAAACCAAAACTCATACTATGCTGGACCCCAAATCATGGGGAAGAGCTCACAGTCTTGGTCTGATGGTATACCTCCTGAATTTGAACTCTGGCTCCACCAGTAGCTAATTTTGTTCCTTAGGCATGTTCTTATTCTTAGTATAGTAGCTGACCCAGAACGCTTCACCGTGTTGTTTGTTTTTATTTTAGAAATGTTAATCTAGCAGTGCTATTCAGGATGGATTATGAAACCCTTTAAAGAAACTGAATAAAAGGAAATTAGTTATATCAGATGGGAATTTTGTTTGGCTCTTACAGACATTCTTCCAAGCAGTGACTTAAACAATTGGGATCTTTACTTTTTGTCACAAAATGAAGATTTGCATATAGGGGGTTGAGGGGTAGTGCAGTGGCTTCATGATGTAATTAGGAGCTTAAGATTTTTCTATCATGTCTGTTCAACCTGTAGTTGTGCCCTCTTGTGGTGACAAGTTGGCTGCTTCACCTTGCTTTAGGTACCAGGCAAGATGTGGAAGGGCAAAGGAAAAAAGGCACATGCTGTTTCTGACATCCATTTAAATCCTGCAAAACAACTTGCTTTTACCTCTCATTCGTCAAAACAGTATTATCCCCTATTTATCTGGAGTCTGGGAAACAGACTTTTAGTGAATACGGTGTCACCACTATCAAATCAGATTTTTGTTGTTGATATGGGTAATATGGAAGAGACAAATGGACATTGGAAAGGTAACTAGTAATCTCAGACAAGGTACAGAAAAGTGTATTTGATGCTAAACTGCCTACTTGCACACACATTGTCATGTTTAATTCTCAAAACAAAACAGCTCTTTAGTAGCTGTAAATAATAGGCCTGTTTTCAGATGTGGCCATGAAGTTTAGTATGTCCCAGGGCTGGGAATAGATAGAGTCTTTATTTGCCTGGCTCCGAGATCTATGATCTTTGCACTATACCACATCGTTTTCCTTGCAGTGCTATCTCTGATTTGGTAGCAGATCATTATATTACTGGGCTTAATCCTCATCATTTTCTGTCTTCTTAGAAATGGTAGATAAATGGTTAAATGTGGTTCTGCTGCTGAACTTAAATATAAGTACATGTACATCATAAAAGGTGGTTATGTCATGGGGCAGGGTTATCCAGTGAGCAGAGCAATTAACTCAGATGTAGGGTCTTATACTTTGTTCCATCTCTGCCGACAATGCTAGTTAACTTTTCTGGTCCTGAACTATCCTCATTTGTGAAATGAAAAAGGTGATCTGACCCTCATATCTGACCCTGTTCTTATAAAGATAAAATTAGACAACAGATGGGAAAGGACTTTGTGGAAGTGTAAGTGCTTGCTATACAAATACAAGGAATTATTATTATCGATCCAGTAGCCCAAAGTGGCAATCTACTTGATACTCTCTCAGAGACTTAATTGAGCAGTTTCAGTGCAACCCTATAAGCTGACAGCAGCTGAAGACTGATTCTCCTCTTTGACAAAGCCCAACATCTAGACAAACGCATTCTCTCCTCGCTGGTGCATGCCTGTGAGGGTGGGTTTTCAGCATCCTCTAGAAAATAAATGTAAAAATTAGTCTTAAAAAGGAAATGAGATATTAACTCTTCACAGACCTTACTCATTGAAGATTACTTGTGTGAAGAGTGTTTGGGGCATATTTCACCTAAATAAAATAAAGCATCATTTAATTTATTGTGTCAACAACTATTTATTAAGTGGTTACTACATCTCAGACATTGTACTTGTGTCTGGGGACACAGCAGGAAACAAGAAAAATATGGTTCCTACAGTCATGGATTTTCTAATCTATCATGGAAGAACAATATTAAACAGTTAATTAAACATGTCATATTTCATTAGGTAACTCAGTTTGTCACAAATCAGTGCAAAATGATGTAAGGAGGTAGAATAAAGAAACACAGTAGAAACATTTTTTGTGGAATGAATACATACATACACATACACACACATGACGGTTCACAATTGGAGGAATGTGCCCTAAGAATTCTTAAATTTATAAATCTATAAATTCAATTTTAACACATGTAATTTTACCCCAGATTCAGAAAAGTATGCATGAAAAATTTAACCGACCAATTCAGAACCTTACTGATTTTAGAAAAACAGCACTGAAAAAATTCATAAAACTGTTACAGTACAGTGAAATAACCTCTGTTATGTTGTATCATTATATTTTTACTTATTAACATTAATCAAACCTTCATGATATCTGAAGATCTAAAGGTATTACCCAAGTATGATACATGCTTAAGTATGTAGGCATGTATCACACTTAGGTAATATATGGAGAAAGGGAACGTAAAGTTAGCTCATCAGAGAGAAACAGGAACCTTCTGGCCTTCTTCTTGAGGTTGGCTTCCTTTGACATGAACACTTACTTTGGCTGGTTACTCTTTGCATCTACAGAATATTTCAGCTCTAAAGGTGAAGCTTCTGAACCAGTATCATCAAATGAAGCTGCCTCTCCTATTTGACAAAAATAATCACTAAAAATTCTCAAATTAATTTTTTAATACAGCTAATATTATTTTAGTAGCCATACATCATGTGTCTTGTAAAGATCAATCCATATATGTATTATGCATCTCTTTCTTTCTTAGCACAGACCTAATGTAATCATGATACTTATTATTCTACTTTGATATTTTAAAATACAGAAGTTTTATTTCAAGATTTCATACTATAGTATGTAAGAAAACATGGCTATACTAATACAGAGAAGGCCTTATAATGATTCCCAGACTGCCCTCAGATATACTGAGGGTCGCTTATGTCCACTGACCCCATCCATGCCAAGAGTGTGGGTTTCTGACTTGTCTGAGGACTAATTCTACAAATGGCATTGAGGACTTCATGCTGACCCCTCGTATTGGTCATGTTTATATGATTTTATGAATGAAAACTCTTATGTGATTTATGTATGTGATGTTCTGGGTGAAAGCTTATATAATGTTCTGGATGAAAACTCTATTGTATGAAATAATTTTTGCTTGATTATTTATCAAGCTGAACATTTCATGAAATGATATGAGAAAAGGTTCATAAAACTATATCCCATAGGCAAATCTGGCTCATTGCTTATTTTTGTAAATAAAGTTTTATGGAAATACAGCCATGTTCATTTGTTTATGGCTGCTTTCATGCTGTAACAGCAGCTTTAATAGTTGTAACAGAGACCATCTGTACCACAAAGCTGAAGATATTTACCCTACATCCCTCTACAGAGAAAAGTTTGTTTACTCACAATGTAAGGCATATACCTTGGGCCCAGTAAAACAGGTGAGTTGCATTGTTGTCTTTGATCTCTAGTAGATACAGCATGGAACCTTGGAGTCATACAGTTCCGTGTTTGGATTCAGGCCCTGCTGTTTAAAATTTGTAGGATATTTATTGAGTTATTTAACATCTCTGAGCTTTTATTTCCTCCTGTGGTAAGTGTGCTAATGATACCTATCTCACAAGGATGTTGTGAGGATTATATAAAACCATGTAAGCACAGAGCTTGGCATATGCAAGAACATAATTTTTCACATTATTTTGCAGTGTAAAGGGAACTAATATCATCAGGGTATTGAGCATGTGAGTATGAAAACAGAGCTTAAAACTGAGGTCAGAATTAGGTGAGTGTTTAGGTGGGTCACCAGAATTTAGGATGGGTGGAGAGAAAACAGAGCTGCTGGGCCACTGACATCATGGTTTAGTCTCAGCATCTCTGAGAATGGCTCACTTTGCTTCAGATGAGAACTAGAGAAAGTTATAATTAATAATTTCTTGATAAAGTAGAGGAATATGTATCCTTCTCTTTGAAAGACTGAATTATAAATGCTATGTCCAGAGTAGTGGGGATATGAGGAGTCTTCCCTCTCTTGTTAGGGTGCATAATCAATCTGATTATGTTTGCTCTATTAACAACAAGTATAGAAACATTCAAAACTGATTAGGCTGTGGTCTCAGTATTGATTTAAAAACATGAATATAAGAGCAATAAAGCCCAGTTTACTGATACATAGATACTGCTTCTATCAGCTCTCCCATTTATATGTCCATATTCCGTGGTGGATTTTGGTCACTTTTATATACAACAATTCCTGTTTTTCTCAAATAAAAGAAAACTTCAGGTTTCCCTGAAATCTTCCTTCACTTAAATAATCTTGGAGAAATTTCTTGATGATGTATCAGATCTTCTAGAATAAGCAATAATGGTACCAATTCTTTCTTCCTTTGCCAGTTATAGTATATGGAATTTATATCTACAGTCCTACCGTCTGAGTCTAATGCCATGAAATGTGTTTTGATAATGATTAATTCCATGGCTTGCTCTTTAGACATCACTGTTTGACCTTGCAGTCAGTAACATAGCAATCCTTCTGAATCGTGTCAAGGTTTTGTTGGCTGATCCTATAAACGGGAACATTTTTTTCATAATAATATTGCCGAAATATGTTAACAGTCATCTGTTACCTCATGGTAAATGAATTAATTTATATCACCTCTGATAAATGTGTATGAAAGGAGATTAAGATGAACATGGACGCTGGTATTAACATTCACTGAATTTTTTTGTTCACAAGGCATTTTATGTCTGTTTTCACCATTTCCTATTTTTCTAGACTCAAGGACACCTAGAACATTCTCATAACCTCACAATGATCCTTTGTAGCAGATGCCTAGTGCTAATAAACACGATCACTGTTTCCTTTGCCATTTATAAATGGGGAGGATGATGAATATGCAGGACCATTTGCACTGAGCTTTGGATCTGCTTCAGTCTATCCATGATGCAAAGAAGCATCTGCTTCCCTTAGTCACCCAGACAAATTCCAAAAATGAAAGGTGAAAAATCCAAAAGCTGTTGGATTTTACTTTTCTAAAATTTACTAGTGTCGCATGTCAAGGAGATTTAACAGCAATTGCTTGTGAGAGAAATGATAGAAGAAAACTGAAAACAATGGAAAAAAATTACTTACGTAAAGAGATTTGCTTATCTGAAAACAACTTGTTTTTCCTGTTCCTAAGAGAAGCAAACAGTTTCTTGTACCTGGTTTCTGTGTAGCTATTTATTTAACTAATTTCTCAAGGAAAATTCCTGAATCTTTAATTTTATAGGCCACAATGTTTTTTAATTGTGGTGATTAAAACAAATAATACCCCAGACTGTTTTCTTCACACATAGGTATTTTAACCCTCTCATTCAAAAAGTATCTAACTCTCTTGTTTCAGCCCCCGCTGCCCTCACCTCTCCTTCTTCTTTTTCCAGAGCAACTAGATTTTTTTATATGCAATATGAAGACACATATTAGCAAGAGTGAAAGCGATGATGTTTTGGAAACTTCAGTATGTGTGTGTGTGTGTGTGTGTGTCTGCACGTGTGTGTGTGTGTGTGTATGTATACGGAATGAATGGACTATCATAAGAAGAATTAAACTTGGGCCATACAGCCTTTTTTTTTTTTTAAACATCTTTATTGGAGTATAATTGCTTTACAATGGTGTGGTAGTTTCTGCTATACAACAAAATGAATCAGTTATATATATATATACATATGTTCCCATATCTCTTCCCTCTTGCATCTCCGTCCCTCCCTCCCTCCCTATCCCACCCCTCTAGGTGGTCACAAAGCACCGAGCTGATCTCCCTGTGCTATGCAGCTGCTTCCCACTAGCTATATACCTTACGTTTGGTAGTGTATATATGTCCATGCCTCTCTCTCGCTTTGTTACAGCTTACCCTTCCCCCTCCCCGTATCCTCAAGTCCCTTCTCTAGTAGGTCTGTGTCTTTATTCCTTTCTTACCCCTAGGTTCTTCATGACATTTTTTTTTCTTAAATTCCATATATATGTGTTAACATTCGGTATTTGTCTCTCTCTTTCTGATTTACTTCACTCTGTATGACAGACTCTAGGTCTATCCACCTCATTACAAATAGCTCAATTTCGTTTCTTTTTATGGCTGAGTAATAGTCCATTGTATATATGTGCCACATCTTCTTTATCCATTCATCTGATGATGGACACTTAGGTTGTTTCCACCTCCGGGCTATTGTAAATAGAGCTGCAATGAACATTTTGGTACATGACTCTTTTTGAATTATGGTTTTCTCAGGGTATATGCCCAGTAGTGGGATTGCTGGGTCATATGGTAGTTTTATTTGTAGTTTTTTAAGGAACCTCCATACTGTTCTCCACAGTGGCTGTATCAATTTATATTCCTGCCAGCAGTGCAAGAAGGTTCCCTTTTCTCCACACCCTCTCCAGCATTAATTGTTTCTAGATTTTTTGATGATGGCCATTCTGACTGGTGTGAGATGACATCTCATTGTAGTTTTGATTTGCATTTCTCTAATGATTAGTGATGTTGAGCATTCTTTCAAGTGTTTGTTGGCAGTCTGTATATCTTCTTCGGAGAAATGTCTATTTAGGTCTTCTGCCCATTTTTGGATGGGGTTGTTTTTTTGTTATTAGGCTGCATGAGCTGCTTATAAATATTGGAGATTAATCCTTTGTCAGTTGCTTCATTTGCAAATATTTTCTCCCATTCTGAGGGTTGTCTTTTGGTCTTGTTTATGGTTTCCTTTGCTGTGCAAAAGCTTTGAAGTTTCATTAGGTCCCATTTGTTTATTTTTGTTTTTATTTCCATTTCTCTAGGATGTGGGTCAAAAAGGATCTTGCTGTAATTTATGTCATAGAGTGTTCTGCCTATGTTTTCCTCTAAGAGTTTGATAGTATCTGGCCTTACATTTAGGTCTTTAATCCATTTTGAGCTTATTTTTGTGTATGGTGTTAGTGAGTGATCTAATCTCATACTTTTATATGTAACTGTCCAGTTTTCCCAGCACCACTTACTGAAGAGGCTGTCCTTTCACCACTGTACATTCCTGCCTCCTTTATCAAAGATAAGGTGACCATATGTGCGTGGGTTTATCTCTGGGCTTTCTGTCCTGTTCCATTGATCTAGCATTCTGTTTTTCTGCCAGTACCATACTGTCTTGATTACTGTAGCTTTGTAGTATAGTCTGAAGCCAGGGAGCCTGATTTCTCCAGCTCTGTTTTTCGTTCTCAAGATTGCTTTGGTTATTCGGGGTCTTCTGTGTTTCCATACAAATTGTGAAATTTTTTGTTCTAGTTCTGTGAAAAATGCCAGTGGTAGTTTGATAGGGATTGCATTGAATCTGTAGATTGCTTTGGGTAGTAGAGTCATTTTCACAGTGTTGATTCTTCCAATCCAAGAACATGGTATATCTCTCCATCTATTTGTATCATCTTTAATTTCTTTCATCAGTGTCTTATAATTTTCTGCATACTGGTCTTTTGTCTCCTTAGGTAGGTTTATTCCTAGATATTTTATTCTTTTTGTTGCAATGGTAAATGGGAGTGTTTTCTTGATTTCACTTTCAGATTCTTCATCATTTAATGTATAGGAATGCCAGAGATTTCTGTGCATTAATTTTGTATCGTACCACTTTACCAGATTCATTGATTAGCTCTAGTAGTTTTCTGGTAGCATCTTTAGGATTCTCTATGTAGAGTATCATGTCATCTGCAAACAGTGACAGCTTTACTTCTTCTTTTCCGATTTGGATTCCTTTTAGTTCCTTCTCTTCTCTGATTGATGTGGCTAAAACTTCCAAACTGTGTTGAATAAGAGTGGTGAAAGTGGGCAACCTTGTCTTGTTCCTGATCTTAGTGGAAATGCTTTCAGTTTTTCACCATTGAGGACAATGTTGGCTGTGGGTTTGTCATATATGGCCTTTATTATGTTGAGGAAAGTTCCCTCTATGCCTACTTTCTGCAGGGTTTTTATCATAAATTGGTGTTGAATTTTGTCAAAAGCTTTCTCTGCATCTATTGAGATGATCATATGGTTTTTCTCCTTCAATTTGTTAATATGGTTTACCACGTTGATTGATTTGCGTATATTGAAGGATCCTTGCATTCCTGGAATAAGCCCCACTTGATCATGGTGTATGATCCTTTTAATATGCTGTTGGATTCTGTTTGCTAGTATTTTCTTGAGGATTTTTGCATCTGTGTTCATCAGTGATATTGGCCTGTAGTTTTCTTTCTTTGTGACATCCTTGTCTGGTTTTGGTATCAGGGTGATGGTGGCCTCGTAGAATGAGTTTGGGAGTGTTCCTCCCTCTGCTATATTTTGGAAGAGTTTGAGAAGGATAAGTGTTAGCTCTTCTCTAATTGTTTGATAGAATTCGCCTGTGAAGCCATCTGGTCCTGGGCTTTTGTCTGTTGGAAGATTTTTAATCACAGTTTCAATTTCAGTGCTTGTGATTGGTCTGTTCATATTTTCTATTTCTTCGTGATTCAGTCTTGGCAGGTTGTGCATTTCTAAGAATTTGTCCATTTCTTCCAGGTTGTCCATTATATTGGCATAGAGTTGCTTGTAGTAATCTCTCATGATCTTATTTTATTTCTGCAGTGTCAGTTGTTACTTCTCCTTTTTCGTTTCTAATGCTATTGATTTGAGTCTTCTCCCTTTTTTTCTTGATGAGTCTGGCTAATGGTTTATCAATTTTGTTTATCTTCTCAAAGAACCTGCTTTTAGTTTTATTGATCTTTGCTATCGTTTCCTTCATTCCTTTTTCATTTATTTCTGATCTGATTTTTATGGTTTCTTTCCTTCTGCTAACTTTGGGGTTTTTTTGTTCTTTCTCTAATTGCTTTAGGTGCAAGGTTAGGTTGTTTATTCGAGATGTTTCCTGTTTGTTAAGGTGGGCTTGTATTGCTATAAACTTCCCTCTTAGAACTGCTTTTGCTTCATCCCATAGATTTTGGGTCGTCGTGTCTCCATTGTCATTTGTTTCTAGGTATTTTTTTTACTTCCTCTTTGATTTCTTCAGTGATCACTTCGTTATTAAGTAGTGTGTTGTTTAGCCTCCATGTGTTTGTATTTTTTACAGATCTTTTCCTGTAATTGATATCTAGTCTCATAGCGTTGTGGTCGGAAAAGATACTTGATACAATTTCAATTTTCTTAAATTTACCAAGGCTTGATTTGTGACCCAAGATATGATCTATCCTGGAGACTGTTCCATGAGCACTAGAGAAAAATGTGTATTCTGTTGTTTTTGGTTGGAATGTCCTATAAATATCAATTAAGTCCATCTTGTTTAATGTATCATTTAAAGCTTGTGTTTCCTTATTTATGTTCATTTTGGATGATCTGTCCATTGGTGAAAGTGGGGTGTTTAAGTCCCCTACTATGAATGTGTTACTGTCGATTTCCCCTTTTATGGCTGTTAGTATTTGCCTTATGTATTGAGGTGCTCCTATGTTGGGTGCATAAATATTTAAATTGTTATATCTTCTTCTTGGATTGATCCCTTGATCATTATGTAGTGTCCTTCTTTGTCTCTTCTAATAGTCTTTATTTTAAAGTCTATTTTGTCTCATATGAGAATTGCTACTCCAGCTTTCTTTTGGTTTCCATTTGCATGAAATATCTTTTTCCATCCCCTCACTTTCAGTCTGTATGTGTCTCTAGGTCTGAAGTGGGTCTCTTGTAGACAGAAAATATATGGCTCTTGTTTTTGTATACATTCACCCAATCTGTGTCTTTTGGTGGGAGCATTTAGTCCATTTACATTTAAGTTAATTATCGATATGTATGTTCCTATTCCCATTTTCTCAATTGTTTTGGGTTCGTTATTGTAGGTCTTTTCCTTCTCTTGTGTTTCTTGCCTAGAGAAGTTCCTTTAGCAGTTGTTGTAGAGCTGGTTTGGTGGTGCTGAACTCTCTCAGCTTTTGCTTGTCTGTAAAGGTTTTAATTTCTCCATCAAATCTGAATGAGATCCTTGCTGGGTAGAGTCATCTTGGTTGCAGGTTTTTCTCCTTCATCACTTTAAATATGTCCTGCCAGTCCCTTCTGGCTTGCAGAGTTTCTGCTGAAAGATCAGCTGTTAACCTTATGGGGATTCCCTTGTGTGTTATTTGTTGTTTTTCCCTTGCTGCTTTTAATATGTTTTCTTTGTATTTAATTTTTGACAGTTTGATTAATATGTGTCTTGGTGTATTTCTCCTTGGATTTATCCTGTATGGGACTCTCTGTGCTTCCTGGACTTGATTAACTATTTCCTTTCCCATATTAGGGAAGTTTTCAACTATAATCTCTTCAAATATCTTCTCAGTTCCTTTCTTTTTCTCTTCTTCTGGAACCCCTATAATTCGAATGTTGGTGCATTTAATGTTGTCCCAGAGGTCTCTGAGACTGTCCTCAGTTCTTTTCATTCTTTTTTCTTTATTCTGCTCTGCAGGAGTTATTTCCACTATTTTATCTTCCAGGTCACTTATCCGTTCTTCTGCCTCAGTTATTCTGCTATTGATCCCATCTAGAGTATTTTTCATTTCACTTACTGTGGTGTTCATCGTTGTTTGTTTCATCTTTAGTTCTTCTAGGTCCTTGTTGAATGTTTCTTGCATTTTGTCTATTTCCAAGATTTTGAATCAACTTTACTATCATTATTCTGAATTCTTTTTCAGGTAGACTGCCTATTTCCTCTTCATTTGTTAGGTCTGATGGGTTTTTATCTTGTTCCTTCATCTGCTGTGTGTTTTTCTGTCTTCTCATTTTGCTTATCTTACTGTGTTTGGGGTCTCCTTTTTGCAGGCTGCAGGTTCGTAGTTCCCGTTGTTTTTGGTGTCTGTCCCCAGTGGCTAAGGTTGGTTCAGTGGGTTGTGAAGGCTTCCTGGTGGAGGGGACTAGTGCCTGTGTTCTGGTGGATGAGGCTGGATCTTGTCTTTCTGGTGGGCAGGTCCTCGTCTGGTGGTGTGTTTTGGGGTGTCTGTGGACTTATTATGATTTTTGGCAGCCTCTCTGCTAATGGGTGGGGTTGTGTTCCTGTCTTGTTAGTTGTTTGGCATAGGATGTCCAGCACTGTAGCTTGCTGGTCGTTGACTGAAGCTGGGTGCTGGTGTTGAGATGGAGATCTCTGGGAGATTTTCGCCGTTTGATATTATGTGGAGCTGGGAGGTCTTTTGTTGACCAGTGTCCTGAAGTTGGCTCTCCCACCTCAGAGCCATAGCACTGACTTCTGGCTGCAGCACCAAGAGCCTTTCATCCACACGGCTCAGAATAAAAGGGAGAAAAAGTAGAAAGAAAGAATTAGTAGAAGTAGAAAGAAAGAAAGGAGGGAGGGAGGAAGGAAGGAGGGAATGAAGGAAAAAAGAAAGAAGATAAAGTAAAATAAAGTCAGAAAATGTAATAAAGTTATTAAAATAAAATAATTATTAAGAGAAAAACAAACAAACAAAACGGACGGATAGAGCCCCAGGACAAATGGTGGAAGCATAGGTATACAGACAAAATCTCACACAGAAGCATACACATATACGCTCACAAAAAGAGGAAAAGGGGAAAAATAAATCTTGCTCTCAAAGTCCACCTCCTCAATTTGGGATGATTGGTTGTCGATTCATGTATTCCACAGATGCAGGTACATCAAGTTGATTGTGGAGCTTTAATCCGCTGCTTCTGAGGCTGCTGGGAGAGATTTCCCTTTCTCTTGTTTGTTCTCACAGCTCCCAGGGGCTCAGCTTTGGATTTGGCCCCACCTGTGCGTGTAGGTCACAGGTGGGCGTCTGTTCTTCGCTCAGACAGGACGGGGTTAAAGGAGCCGCTGATTCGGAGGCTCTGGCTCACTCAGGCCGCGGGGAGGGAGGGGCGCGGAGTGCGGGGCGAGCCTGCGGCGGCAGAGGCCGGCGTGACGTTGCAGCAGCCTGAGGCGCGCGTTCTTCCGGGAGAGTTGTTCCTGGATCCCGGGACCCTGGCAGTGGCGGGCTGCACAGGCTCCCAGGAAGGGGGTGTGGATAGTGTCCTGTGCTCGCACACAGGCTTCTTGGTGGTGGCGGCAGCAGCAGCAGCCTTAGCGTCTCATGCCTGTCTCTGGGGTCCGTGCTTTTAGCCGCGGCTCACGCCGTTCTCTGGAGCTCCTTTAAGCAGCGCTCTGAATCCCCTCCAGGTACGTTGGGGGTTTCTTGCCTTTTGGGAGGTCTGAGGCCTTCTGCCAGCGTTCAGTAGGCGTTGTGTAGGAGTTGTTCCACGTGTAGTTGTATTTCTGGTGTATCTGTGCGGAGGAAGGTGATCTCCGCGTCTTTCTCTTCCGCCATCTTCCCGGAAGCCTCCACTTATGCTCGGGCCATACAGCCTTTAATGCATAGAACTAATTTAAAACTATTGTGAGAGAAATGTTGACTTGATATATAATTGATATTTCTATTTCAGAAATATGTAATATTGGAATGAATTGTCATAGTGAAGTATTGAACTTTCAGTGATACGAAAGCATAAATGCACAACCACTTAGAAGGCATCTTTTTGAGACTTAAGAATAGATCTGAGTGTCTTTTGAGATCCCTTTCAGCTTTGAAATTCTATGATATCTATAATATATATTCACAGCACACATGCACTTATAAAGGGAGTGTACCTGTGCAGTAGGTGACTGTGGGCACTCATGATTTACCCAGTTGTGTGAAATGTTCTAATGTTGTACTGTTTAGTGATTACCTTGTTAAAACCAAATGATGAGGCTTACTTTGCAGTAGTCTCCACTGAAAGAAATGATCATTACTGTTCTGAATTGTCTTGCAAAGAAGTTAATTCCAGGCAGGAAGAAGCAGGGAGAAGTGACTATAAAAACAAATATCTCCATCCTTCTAATAAAGAAGGAGAATTGAGCCTACAGTCTGAAGCATGAATAAACCTTGATTGGTTCTGGGTTTAGGGTTGAGCTGCCCCTGGAAGACTTACATAGAAATATGGTCTACTATAAATATATATAATAGGGATATCTATATGAAGATGGAAAGATGGGTCAAAAAATCTTCCCAGAGGAAATGATATCTAAACTGGTTATAACTGTTTTAAAGCTGGCATGTGTAAAGGAAATTCCAGGAAGAAGGATAATCATGCATAAGTGGAGAATAAAATATAGTCTTTTGTTTTCCGTGGAAAACAATGAGATATAAGACTAGAAAGATATAGTGGAGTCACATAGTAAGTTGTTAGAATATGTAAGTCATGATAAAGAGTTTGGAGTTTATCTAAGAGAAATAGGAAGTCTTTTTAGGATTTCAAGCAGGGCACTGAAATAATCAGATAGACATTTTAAAAGCTCCTTCAGGCTATGTTTTAGAGAATGGATTAGAACAGGGCAAAACTTGATATAGACTATTTAGAAGGCTGTGCTAGTAATCTGTGCAGTCCATGTAAGATCTCCTTGTCACCAGTTTTTCAATCATGTTCATTCACAATTCCTGAGCATCCAGCCTAACCTTAGCCACCAGCTATAAATCACTACATATCTGTGCCTTTTGTCGTCTTTGTTTTCAGGTTAAAAATGAACAACGGTGTACCCTGCTTAAAGTTCTGTCCTTTGGGAGCAGTTCCTTTTTCTGTTGTCCTCTTGGGTCACCCAAGACTGAGGCTGTTGTGCTGCAGTTGTGCAGAATTCCCGCATATCATGCAGTTTCATCTGTAAACCTGAGTCCCAAATGTTTCTTCCCTAAGCTAACTGGACATAAAAAAAACTCCCCATGAGGCCATAGGTGGAAGTTGAGGGAGAAGAAGCAGTACAGCAGGAATAGGTACTATGAAATCTGATTCATCGATTCCTGGAATTTGCTTGTGTCTTCAGGACTCGCTTGAGCCTGATCTCTTACATACCCTTCCCACTTGATGTTGGAGTGATCCTTTACTCACCTAAATTCATGGCTTAGGGAGGGGGGATGTTCAGAAGGCACTCTTTCAGCCTCTACCCATTACCCGTGCTAAAGCCACATCCACATTTTTAGGTATTTGATACAGCAGCATCTCTACTTCTTGGTATCATTTGTTGTCTTGGTGATCTCAGGCTGCTATAACAATATACCATATCCTAGGTAGTTTAAACAACACATTTATTTCTAACAGCTTGGGAAACTAGGAAGTCCAATATCAAGGGCCAGCAGATTTGGTTACTGGTAAGAGCCCTCTTCCTGGCTGGAAGACGGCCACCTTCTCTCTGTGTCCCCACAAGGTAGAGAGAGGGGAAGCTTTGGTGTTTCTTCCTCTTCTTTTAAGGGCACTGTCTTATCTTGGGGGCTCTTCCTTTTGACTTCACCTAAACCTAATTACCTCCCAAAGGACCTACCTCTTAATTCTATCACACTGGGGGTTAGGACTTGATCATATGAATTTGAGGGAGACACAAACATCAAGTCCATAATGATGTTACTCTTGAGGAGTTGGGATATTATCTAAGGGAAATGTAGACCTATTTTACCATTTCAAGCAGGCCAGTGATATAGTCATATTTGTATTTTTTAAAACTCACAAAGGCTATATTTTATAAAACTAATTAAAATGGACAGAACTAGGGACAGGAAGACCTCTTAGTGGTTAAGATAATATTTTAACTAAGAAATGCAATTGATGTAGACTAGGATAATGGCCATGAAGAGAAAAATTGTATCGGTTTTAGAGATACCAAGAGGTCAACCTAACAGCACTTTGTTATAGTTCCAGTTTGGAGAAGTTGAGAGCTACTAATATCTTTTATTGAAATTTGGATCACATGGGTGGGAGCTATATTGTCCCCCCACCTGCCCCCCGAAGTGAAATCTGTATGTTCTTTTTCGTTCATATTGTGGTTGAAGTTCTTTCAGGGTATCTGCATGGAGATGCTGAGTATGTAGTTGGATATTTAGTTAGGAGAATCTAGAGAGAAACTAATTCATCACTCAATTTTCATAATGTCCATGCTTGAAACACAGAAATAAACAATAGGGTTTTTAAATTTATAGTGTAGTCAGTTGCTTATTTAAGACAAATTATATTAAAATGACACAAAGGAGTAGGCTATTTAATATTTGTTAGCCTCACAGTTTTTCATTTTTCATCATTTTATAAGTGAAGGAAAACTGAAGCTAATAGATATAATATAGCCTACCAACATCTAACAGAATTTAGTGGAGACAGAACTTAAACTCACTTCTTCACGTTGCGCTAACAAAGTCCTAGCAGAAGTACCTTGTTGTTTTAGGACCTCAGGTTTATTGTATATCAAAGGAAGGCAGTCTCTCCCTTCTAATTCAAGAGTCTATAAATTGATGGCTAGATAACCACTGTTCCTGTACAGCCTAAACTTCATAAAACCATGGCAGCGATATGTATAGGCCATTTAATTTCAACTCTAGGCCCAGCCTACAGGACAAATTTGACATTGTTTTTATTTGTTTAACTTAGGAATGTTTGAAGGAGAGAAATGACCAATATTTCTGCAGTCTCAGGACAATATCAGACTACTTGAGGGAAGTGAAGGCCACTACACAATTAGAATAAGATCCCCTCATTTTACTCCCCATAGTAAACAAAGAAATGTTTACAATTAAAAATGGAAGTCTGAACTTTTTAAAAGGATCATAGATTTTCCTTGAAAGGATGAACATTTATTTATACACATTATATTCAGCAACACAAATGACAAGTGCTTTTTAAGGACTATTATTTGGTTCTCTAATGGTTGTCTCCTCCTTTAGGAAATCTAGGCTTACATAATGCGAGGAAGTAAATTGACCTGAAAATGAAGATTCTAAAAACAAAATAACCACCAACACATATGTTTTGGTCTTTGGTGCCTACCTCTCATTCCCAAAGGATGCTTTAGCAGTATCTAATATTCCTAAAATTTAATAATTTTATGCCCAATTTAGGATGAATCTGCTTTTATGACCTTGTTTTGGATGGCTTGGTGATTTTGACTGGCCTGTACTTTGGCTCAGTAGTCAGTGGGGGTAGAATGTATATTTCACTCTATTAAATGAAGGAGCAAACTACCTCTTGCATCACAGCTTGATGTTTGCACTAATGAGTTCATCTGCCCAGTCAGATCAGTGGAAGTGATTTTATAAAATATTTACCTTTTGGAGACAGGACCTTAAGAAATTTATTTCCCCTTTGTGGAAGATATTTTCCCACCAGTCTAATAGAGGCAGTGTTAAACATAATGCTGGAAAGGGATCTGAATTTGCCCCACTCCTTTTGGAAAAATACACAGATTATTTCATTTGTTTATTATTTCCATGTGGCCTCAACTTGAAAACTTCAGCTGAATCTAAACTAGCATTAGATTATAGAATATCAGTGGATAGGTCCAGCAGTGTTTTGGACTGTTTGTGGTAGATGATATGTGGAGATGGGCAGAAGGACCTCTTCACAAATTGACCCGAGGTAATTCACTGAGAGGATCAGAACATTATGGAAAATGTATTGGAGAGTTGATGATTTTCAATAGCATGTAGGAATGGAATGAAATGAACAAAAATCTTTGCTAGTGGTACCATTACTTTATGTCCATAGAGGTGAGGTTACCTAATGCACAAGACTCACAAACTACCAACTCAGTTTTTACATGTTATACTAAGGCTGTTTAAAATAGTACTTTACTCTTTGGGCTTCCCTGGTGGCGCAGTGGTTGAGAGTCCGCCTGCCGATGCAGGGCACGTGGGTTCGTGCCCCAGTCCGGGAAGGTCCCACATGCCGCGGAGTGGCTAGGCCCGTGAGCCATGGCCGCTGAGCCTGCGCATCCGGAGCCTGTGCTCCGCAACGCGAGAGGCCACAATAGTGAGAGGCCCGCGTACTGCAAAAAAATAAAAAATAAATAAAAAAAATTAAAATAGTACTTTACTCTTAGAACTAAGTGAAAATACAAAGTAATAATAAACATTAAAAATCTTCTACTGAAAAAAGAGATCATTTTAAATTGCTGATCTAGTTCTAGTTCTGGGAATATATATCATTAAGATAAAACAAAATATGAGCGAACAGCTAGAAGAATGAGGTGAACTCCATGTGGAAGGAAATAAAAAACGTTTAATTGAATGTCTAACTCTTTTAAAAACATCCACAGAGGAATAAGGTGAAATAAAGCCAGAAATACCAGGAGAACAATAAGAGAATGCAAAACAACTAAACAGAGACTTGGCAGGATGGAAAACGAAGAACTCATAACTACACACAGTGGACTTCATCATTCTCTAGACCTCAGATTGCTTTTGACACTCCTGTAGAATAGCAAATATAAAGCCAGGCAGATGGGGCACTTTCAATGGATACTAATAGAAAAATCCTATAATGGGAAATTCTTCCAGGTGGCTAAAAGGAAATGGTACAATAATTTGATCAAATGAAGAAGCAGTACAGAAATATTTAGCAACAGACTTTATAATGGGAATGACTCCTAAACAAACACATGCCCATTGCTTTCACTGGTCCACAATATTCTGGGTAAGTTGGAAGAGTTTGCTAGTGGTCCTCATACTTTCTAAAAGTGTATACAGTATTATGGGGAAAATGAAATATTATCTCAAAATCAGTAAATACCACTTTCTACTAAAAATAACCTGTGATAAACACTAAGGTATAATTTAAATAGCCAAGTCTCAACATCATAGCTCTCTTTTTGAATGACACTTTTGAACAAAATGCAGCTTTTTGCCTAAACTGTCTTATCAAATATTTGTTCAACAGAAATCTCCCATGTGAAAAACAAAATTTGGCTTGCAGTGTTTTATGCTTCATCTCACATGGAAGATAAAGTAATTGGCTATAGTAGAAAACATTGAAAAGTGATGTAGTTTTTTTCTGATCTATATCTGTGTCTATTAAAATGCATCCATGTCCTCCACTTTCTCTATTAGCTCTGACACATTGTCCAGAAGTGAAGCTTTATGCTATTAAAATATTTACAACTATTCCTTTTGTCTGAAGTCACCAAAAATATGCTCATTGTTTTGACTGGGCATACATATAATTTTATACTGAAGAACTATCATAAGATTGATCACAGTTTCAGGAAAAGTCAAGATGGATAAGTAAAATAAAAGAACCGTGAGTCCAATTATTAGTCCAGTGTCAGACCTGAATGGAGGTTAAGAAGACTAAACCCTCTTAGTTTGAGTCAGGAAGAGGGACATCTCATGTGCACATTTGAAGATCAACGACAAGTGTGATCAGAAAAAAGAGTTACTGAGGTCAAATTCACTGTTTAGAAATTAGTCAGTTATTACCCTTAGAGGATAATTTCTGTGGAGGTTTAGTAATTATTGTTTTCTTCTACTGCTGCCTAACAAACTCAGCTAATACATGGTTTAATCTCTTAATATTTATTTTAACTATTTAAACATGGTACTATGAAAGTTTGGAGGAATGTTTAAGGTGGACCTTTGGACACATTCCCTAAAATAAAGGGCCTTTGGATACATTCCCTGAAATGATTTGGAAGGAATCTTGGTATCATTTATCCGGATTAATGAGATACATGACTTGGTTGGGAAGCTATGACTTTTTTTTTTAACATCTTTATTGGAGCATAATTGCTTTACAATGTTGTGTTAGTTTCTGCTGTATAACAAAGTGAATCAGCTATGCATATACATATATCCCCATATCTCCTCCCTCCCACCCTCCCTATCCCATCCCTCTAGGTAGCCACACAGCACCGAGCTGATCTCCCTGTGCTATGCAGCTGCTTCCCACTAGCTATCTATTTTACATTTGGTAGTGCATATTAATGTCAGCACATTCTAAGTTTTGAATTTTTACTCATGCTTTACTACATATACAATAGAAACATTACAAGATGGCATGTAAAGAGGAGAGACGATTGGAATCCAGCTTCTCACTTGTGGCTCTTCCCATCTCTTCTTTGAGTTTGATCTCAACTCTAGTATATCTTACTGGCTTTCCATTTCCTTTTTTTTTTCAAGTAATGCCTTCACTTTCCTGTTTCTCCATACTCTATAATCCAGTTCATCTTCAGCTTATTGATGTACTCTTATGTGTATTCAGTTCTGTAACAACGAACTATTAATTAAAGCTTCTTATTTTACTCTCAGATTGCTTCTCATGAATTCTATTGGAGGTGGCCTGGTATTTCTGGAAACAAGGATTACCTCCCTGGCACCTTGGGAAGTCGGATGTTGATAAATTTCTAGAATTCTTTGGAGACGATTTCACTCTTGTGTCAGAGATGAATTTTCTATGCAATCCATTGAATGTATGATAGAGAAAACCTGATTATGGGTTGGAAAATGGTGGAAAGGGAGAAGCAAAAGATGACAGTGGATAGAGGAACTTGGTAGGTCACAGAGAACTTTCAAAATGAAATAAAAATGAAAGAGAGAGAGATTTTGTGGGCAGGAAATTAGATTTCTACATATAGTTATCAAAACACCTTTGGTTCAGTGAGTACTAATTACAGCTAGTTGGCATCTCTTAGATAATGTAACCATGCCAAAAAAGCAGTCTTGATAGCAAAGAGTCTCTAATAAAGAACCTCCAATCTCTTTCACTTGTAGGTAAAAGTTTTAATGATAAAAATGTTCAAAAGAAAAGTAATTCACATTTCTTTTTGGGAGAGTGTGACCATTATTGCCACATTCTTATCCCAAATTTGGTTTTTACAGCGAATTTCCACTGTGGATTCTGAAGACAGGATATTAAGATATATGGCCTTCGTAGGAGTTCATTTAGCTCTCTCTATTGTGGACCTAACGTAAATGCTTTTAAATGACTGTGTGTGTGTGTGTGTGTGTGTGTGTGTGTGTGTGTGCACATGTGTGTGTAGCAAAAATGTTACGAAATGTTATGGATTCTAAGAGAGTTACTACCTGAAAACTGTAGTTGGGTATCTCTATGAATGTATTTTTAAATATGCAGCTATACCATGGCCTGGCACTCTTCAATAAATAAGCATGGGGAAAAAAATCCCTTCAAACAGCACCTCTCATAAGGGCTATGAAATACCTGACAAGACAACTGTTTGGACTTCCATGCTGTGTTCACAGTCTGTTCATTATTCTATAGTGCTTTCTGCTAATCACTTATTATTGTGCAAGGTGAGCACAGTTAACCTCTTTAAAGAACTCTGATCCAATATTGAATCACTTTCATAAAGATTCTTGGAGCACAGGATCAGTTTGGCTCAATCACACAAAACCCTGGTACAGTTATTGTCAAAATAGTCACTACTTTTAATCAGATAAATTGATTAGGACTGTTTAGGTATGTAAAAAGGCAGTTAGGATCTGGGAAGTCTCTGCAGATGAGTTAGATTTTGCCTGAAAGGGGGATTAGGGCTCAATTTCTTGGTGGAAAGGGCTTTGGGGAGCTTCAGTAGTAGAAAGCCAAAGCTTGCAAACAGTTTATTAAGACTACACTCAAGCATAAGGGAGCAAAGTAGAAATCCATTTACTGGAAATGAAGTGAAAAGGTAGAGCCTTAGACACAGCATCGTGGGAGAAAATATTCTGCCTTCAGATCTGAAACACCTGTTTCCTGTGGTATTATCAGAAAATGATGTAGTTTCCAAATCTCCTGTGCATTGAATTGAGGGCCTTGGATTCCTCCTGACTAAAAACAAATGGGTTCCATGTTGTAGGGTAATGCTTAGTCCAGAGGTCAGAGTCTGGAATTCCAGCTCAAGGAAAGGAAGGATTTGGGGAAAAGGTCCCTGGCAGATTTTGAGAACTTTGAGTGTTATCTGACCCGCTGGACAAGATTTCTTAACTTATAAAGTCAAGGTTGTATAATTTGTTTCCATTCTGTTTTGATGTCTATTAAATTCTATTAATGAATGCCAAAACTGAATAATTAATGACAGAAAATACTTTTTTTGACTATTTCTATTTTCTAATAGTTTTCTAGATAATTATCCTGTTTTTAAAAGGCTGGACTAGATTTTGAAATATGAGCCACATTTAAAAATATATAACAGGAGTGGAAATAGGTACACTAGAATTATTGTACAACATGTTGAAAGTTAGGCCTCTTTATATGTAGTTTTCAGTAAAGATAAAAACCCTAATTAAGCCAGTGTATGAATTGAATATTGATATTTCTTGAGGGACCAGAAATGGAAGACAACCATTGTATTAGAAATTATTTCAAATGCTTCCTGTCTGCAATCGGAAAGAAAAATACGTGAAGTAGATAAATCAAATTTACTTCAGATCTAGTCACACATTGTTTCAACTGTTTCAACATCCACTCCTTAAATTGGTAAGTTCATTTCTATGCTGAAAAATTTTTACCACAATTACATCCTGCTGGTGTGTTTCCCAGGTCATTATTTTAACACTATATAATACTTCTCAGATGTCCTTCTTGACAAAACCATGAAAAAAAACCCCATGAATTAGTCACTTGTAGGCTCGTAGCAAGTGGATTAATGTAAAGGCATCCTGCTTTCACTTACAACCTCTTCTCAGTACAGTGGTTATAACTGTTCAACACAGTGAGACAGGACAAAGAGCAATTCTAATTGAAAGTAGGCAACAGGATACACATTTTTGTCTTTTTAAAAATAGTGTCTATTTTAAATTATATCTAACTGCAACTGCCTCCTGTAATAGAGATGTTGGATAGCCAATTTGATATATACATTTAGAGTTCAGAGGAGAGGTTTGGGATACAAGTAAACATGCGTGGGTTACCAGAATTTAGACAACATTTAAAGACCTTGGGTTGGATGAACTCTCCTGTGGAGTTAAAGTAATGTAAACAGATGTTAGAGTATATCAGAAGACTAAACCCTGAGACTTTCAATTAACTCAGAATTCAGGATGGTGGGGAGTAACCACAAAAAGAACCCAAGAAGGGGGAGCCAGGGAGGTAAGACGAGAACCAAGAGAACAGTTGTCCCAAAATCAAGAAAAAGGAAAGTTTAACAAGTAAAGGTCAAATAAATGACTAAGAATTTACATTCTAAAGAGCAATTTTGGTTGGAGTGGTAATAACAAATCCTGAACCCTGAGTGGGTTCAAGAGAGGATGGCCAAGTGGGGAGGAGACATGGAGTACAGACAACTCTATTTAAGGCTTTATCTGTAAAGAAGAGAGAGAAGTGAGGTAGACCAGTGGGGTCAAGGGAAAGCTATATTTCTTACAGAAAAGATTGCTTGCAGTGTGTTTGTCATTCAGAGCCTTTTTTACATGAGTTATATATTAAACTGAATTAGGACTAATAAAAGCCAGGAGTATTATATGTGCTCTTTCCTTTGAAGTAAAAAAGATGACCACTAGACCTCTCTCTAGGAAAGGAACGCACTGTATAGGTTGTTAATTGTTAACGTTTTCAATAGAGTTTTATTTATTTATTTTATTCTTTAAACATCTTTATTGGAGTATAATTGCTTTACAATGGTGTGTTAGTTTCTGCTTTATAACAAAGTGAATCAGCTATACATATACATATATCCCCATATCTCCTCCCTCTTGCGTCTCCCTCCCACCCTCCCTATCCCACCCCTCTAGGTGGTCACAAAGCACCGAGCTGATCTCCCTGTGCTATGCAGCTGCTTCCCACTAGCTATCTATTTTACATTTGGTAGTGTATATATGTCCATGCCACTCTCTCACTTCGTCCCAGCTTCCCCTTCCCCCTCCCCGTGTCCTCAAGTCCATTCTCCATTCTCTACGTCTACGTCTTTATTCCTTTATTCCTGTCCTGCCCCTAGGTTCTTCAGAACCATTTCTTTCTTTTTCTTTTTGGATTCCATATATATGTGTTAGCGTACGGTATTTGTTTTTCTCTTTCTGACTTATTTCACTCCGTATCACAGACTTTAGGTCCATCCACCTTACTACAAATATTATTGCAGCAAAAGTAAGGATTTTGTAGTTAGGCAGACCCAAGCTCAAATCTATACACTGCTTTGGTGTGTGTTCAAGGTTTACACTTCTGAGTTGTTTCTATACAGTGCTGGTTACAAGTACAGACATGGAGTCGTTGCTTACAACCTGTGAGGTGGTAGTAATTGATGGGGGTTTTTTCCCTTCATTGTTTGATGTTTATTCTTAAGGAAATAACATTTTTAAAAGTTCTGAGCTTTAACAGTTCATTCAAAAAAGTTCTACGTGTCTGATAAGCACTCAGAAAATGTTAATTACCATCATGCTGAGAGCCACTTACCACTTCCAACCAAACAAATGAACTCAGGCTAGCCACAATAGTTTCTCAGAAGCTGCTTACTGTCATAGAGCCCAGTCTAAGGATATTCAAGAAATTCATTGCAACAGGGAAACAGCCTTAAAGATCATTATATATGAATATGTTCGTATTCAGTGTATGCAAGAAAGAACAATCCTCCTGTAGACATTATATTCTAGAGATGTAGTGAATGCTAGTCTGTTTTTGACCAACCAGCATTAACAGTTCCTGCTTATGTTAGGGATTTTTGGCAGTCTGAGTCTTGATGAGAGGTGATTCTGCCTCTACCCATGAAAATTGTCAAAGAACAGATATTTGTTCTCTCAGATTCATAGAAGCTGGGGCACGTCACAGAAAAATTGCATCAGAGAAGTTCAACAGACCAGGAAGATTTTATTCAAGACTATAGAAATAGGGGAGAGAGATTAAACTCAAGTCCCCTGAAACAAAAGGTGGGGACACTTTTGAATGCTGGGGTGAGCTAGTGGAAACTTACTGGAGAATGTTATGGGGGACTGGGCCAATTAGCAAACATAATTAGACCATTTGTGTTTGCTAATTGGCACTTATCAAAATTAGACTTCTACCTTTCCACAAAGACTGGGAGATAGGGGTGCTATCTTCTGTGATGATTATATTTCAAATGGATGGCTCTCAAGTCCTTGAAAAAGACATTTCTGAGTTGTAAAACTGGCAGGAGGCTGAGAGAAGATTTACATCTCAAAGAGGCAGAGAAAGGATTTACAATTGTAATTTTTATGGTAAATTCTTTAAGCAAAGGGATGTCAGGAAGAAACCAGTCAAAAGTTTAGTCAAGCTGAAGGAAATGTTAAGGCTATGTTTCTCGGTCTGAAGAAGGCAGGTAATAAATGCTTGGTCAATTGGCTGCTACTCTTGGGACCTTTAGAATTTATCCTGGTCTTAGCATCCAGAGTCTAGTGCCCGCTGGGAAGCGCGGAGGTAGTGTTGGAGTTGAAGCTCCTGCAGACCCATTAGACAATGATGTCTGATGGTGGCAGCACCCGTAACCTCTTTCCCATAACTAAACTGTCCCCATGACTATATTCATGGCTTCTTAGACTTAGTTCCCGTCTGAATTATGAGCCTGGTTTACCAGCATATTTTTGATTTACTGAACACTCCAATAGCTTGACAAAAGTAGTCTTGCTGCTCAGTTAACCAGAATTTATTTTTTCTTTTGTTTTCAGTGAAGCACACTGATTGCTCTTTAATGTTTCTCTGGATACATTTTGCACATTTTTACACTGGATCATATTTCTTTTATGCCGCTAGGAAGAGTTTTATTTACTCCTGTTTGGCACTCCACTGTCATCATCATCACCAGGTATTCATTCTTACATTGCCTGCAAAAGTAGTAACAGTTCCACATACCATAACTTTCCCTCAAAAGAGTATCCTTTTCCAGAACAAAAGATGAAAACTAATGAAAACTCTAGTTGTTACTAAAACAACTGGGAACACCGCATTCAGCATAACTAAGGATGTAGGATATCTGCCAAAAATGTGAATTCAGTTTTTTTATTGATTCATGTATAGACGTAAAAATGTGAAGGGTACAAATGTACTTGTTCAGTACATTATCCTCTTAGTTCTTTATGTGATTGTTTATTATGCATTATTATAATATTCTGCAGTATTCTATTTTTCCTCTTTCCTTCCTCCTCCTTTCTTTCCTTTGAAACAAATATTTCTTCAACATCATTTAGGTTACCAGTATAATATGAGATACTCTGAGGAATATTTGAAATGTAGAAAAAATTAGTTCCTAACTGGCCTATGGTGAGGAGTCCTTTGTGGTCATTACAGCAGTGAAAACTTATAGGAACGTAGGGGATCTACTCCATGGTATAAACTAGGGAATGTCCTGAGTACAAGGGGATTCAACTGCCCGTATACATGGAGCATTATGGTATAATGAAAATGGGCTAGTCTAGAAATTAGAGGATCTGTTATTTGTTATCTTCATGATGTGAATCACTCTCCTTGAGTCTTGAGTCTTGTTGAGTCATTTGGAAAATAGGGATAATAATAATAAGTGGCTACGTTACAAATTGTGATGAGAGTCAAATAGTGTAATAATATATGTGCAACCTATGAATCAATAATGAAGGCCTGTGTACATGTAGATCATTATTAATTTTAATTAATTGTGATATAATGTATATAAATAAGTTAGCATAGGAACTAACTCATTTTAAGTAGTCAACAAATATTATTTATATTACTATTATTATTATTACATATATTTCTACCCTTCCTTGCTTCACGGCTTGATAACATTACCCAACAACATTATCTCTCTAAAGAGTTCTTTACTCTTGAGGCATATCAAAAGAGCAACATTGGGGCTTCCCTGGTGGCACAGTGGTTGAGAGTCCGCCTGCCGATGCAGGGGACACGGGTTCGTGTCCCGGTCCGTGAAGATCCCACATGCCGCGGAGCGGCTGGGCCCGTGAGCCATGGCCGCTGAGCCTGCGCGAACGGAGCCTGTGCTCCGCAATGGGAGAGGCCACAGCAGTGAGAGGCCCGCGTACCGCAAAAAAAAAAAAAAAAGAAGAGCAACATTGTTAGTTTGTGGTCTCCAAACTTTTCAATAGCTGCTCCTCCTCTCCAGTTGCTCCAATCAAAAACCTTGGCATTATCCTTCACTACTCTTCCTCTCATACATCATATCCCATCCCTCAGCAAGTCCTATAGGTTATATCTTTGAAATGCATTATAAATTTGCACACTTCTCACACAGTGACAGTTATCATTTGTGAAGGATATCCAACCACCATCATCTCTTTAACTAAACTACTGCAGTAGCTTTGCAGTGGTCTTCCTGCTTCCACACTTGGTGCTCAGCACGGAAGATGTAGCGATTCTTTAACATGTAAAACTGATCATGTCATTCCTCTGCTTAAGATTTTTCCTTGGGTTTCTGTCATCACACAAGGCCCAACATGAATGTCTCTACTCTCTCTCTCCCTTCATCTCTTTTATTAGTCACCTTTTTCAGTGGCCTGTTTCTTTTACTCTGGAAAGCCAAAAATATTCTTGCCTCGGTTACTTTGTAGTCGCCAATCCCTCTGCTTGCCACTTTCTTTCAAATACCGCTCTGTTCAAATACCGCTCTTCACAGAATCCTTCACTGACCATCCTATCCAAATCACAATCTGTATTCCTCTCTAGCACTTGTCCTGCTTATTTTTTCCGCATAGCACTTAAGCCTACTTTACATTATATACAGTGTTTTGTATTTGTTTATCACAAGCTCCATGAAAGCATAGATTTTGTCTCCACTGTTTTGTTGTCAGAGACTAGATCAGTGTGTAGCATATGGATGGAACTCAATACATTTTTGTGGAAAGAATTAATGAATTAGTTAAAAATGAGATATCTATTATTTCTCTAGAGATCAAACTTTCTGGATTTTTCTTCTGTAAGCTTGGTTATGGTGGAAGATAGATGTTTCACATCTAAAACAATGAAAACATTAAGGCAAGATTGCTTCCAACTTTTATTAATCAAAGAAATATAAAAATAAAGACACAAGAAAGTATTAGCAAGTCCCATTATTATTTTTGATCACCATGAGTGCAACAGTATTGTTATATGTGTTAATCAAACTGCCACTGAATATAAAATTTGGCATTTTAGTCTATGAAACTTTGAGTTGGATAAAAGTGTACTTTGAGGCTTTGCAAAATATAGAGAATTTCTTCCAAAGCCCAGTGCACATTAGTGGACCTTTACAGGTGTGAATCCTTAGGTTGGACCTATGCTTTTTACGGGCCATGGTTATGGAGGTAGAACCTTGATAATTTGACCTGATGGAGGAATAGGTTATATATATATATATGTATATGTATATATATATATATATATATGTATATATATATATGCCTGCAGATGTTTCTGGACCATACTTCTAAAAATGTCAGATAAGTGAGGATAATATAGCAAAGTTGAAGAACTGAGCTTTTGAATTCAGACTTAAATTCATCCTGGTTCTGCTATTTATTAGTTATATGAGCTATGACAAGTTATTGAACCTATTTCCTTAACTATCAAAAGAAGATAATAGTATATACTAATTGAATAATATCGTAAGTGAATAGTTGAAAGAATTGAAGAACTTATCACAGTGTCCCTGGTATAAAGTTATAAATGATAGTAGTGACAGTATGATGTTGATGATGTCACCAGTATTTCCACCTCCGCCTCTTACGTCTTTCTGTTACACTGTAGCACTGGAATACCTCCCCATCACCAGCAGGTTCCATAAAAGACACAAAAACATAAACAGTTCTTTCCACAGTTGAAAAAAATGCATTCTCATATTTTTTTCACTGTTGTGTTTCTAGTAGTGACGTGCAACTTCCAGACCTGACTGGTCGTCTAGATTCAGGGTTCTTCTTTCCACCTGAACACTATTTGCTCCATGAACCCTGACCCTTAATCTTCTTTTATATCTGTTGTGAAGTAATATTATTTGACTTGCTAGACTTTTCATTCTGGCCTATACTTCATTTTCCCTTCACTGCTTCCATGTTGACTTGAACAAAAATCAAGAAACAAGCAAAGATTCTAATATTTTTGCTTATAGTGTTTCAGGGGATTTCTTTTGTTCATTTGTATTTTTACTCATTCTCTAATTTGTATGTGTTAAGGATGAGAGAAAAAAGAAAAAAATTGGGAAGCAATGATATATAATCCCAGAGGTCATTTTTGAAAAATTAAATTGTCATTCCAAGAACTACAGCTTTTTTCCACCTATTAGGGAAGGTTTTTCACTTTGTTATTATTTTTTCTTGGAAAAAAAACCCAAATTAAATAATTTTCACAAAGAAACAAGAATATTAATATTTGGGTAGAATACTTGCAGCCTGAATGACTTATTTCACAGCTCTGTGATGACTAGAACAAGATATAATGTTGGAACAGGGAAGATGCTGTATTTCTCTGCATGTTCCCCTAATTAATATGTCAGCTATAATGTTCAGTAATCAGATGCTTGGGATATAATAAGTGCAGAAGATAAATTTGTTGACTGGAAGCTAAAGTAGTTAATTTCTAACTTTGGGCAACTACATGACTGATGTTCAATTCTAAATAAATCAGAAGAAATGAATAAAGGTGCAATTACTTATTTTACCCATTGTTATTTGATTCTTAACTTCAAATGTACATATCTTTAAAAAGAGAAATGGGCCTTTAATTTGTCTTGGATTGAAATTTATATGGTATTTTGGCAGATTTCTCAATTTAGTAGTAGCCATGACCGTCTCTGAACTTGTTCATTACACATGCACATACATACATTTATGTTCATATATATCTCCCCAATAATTAAGAAGATGCTTTTATTCAGGCTATTGCCATAAGGTTGTGTTCATTCATGAGGAATGTGTCGAAGAGAGAGAAAATCTGAGGTTTTTATAGAGGCAGGTAAATGAGAGAGTCATTAGGAAAGGTGGACAGAGGATCTCCATTAGAAGGGTGGGAGGTTTATTTGGGGATATACAAGGGCAGAGTGGTCTGTTATAGTTAGCTATTTCTTGGAACACAAAAATGTATGCAGAGGTAGGGGTAGATTTCTTAACCTTTGCTACTTTCTGGGAACTCAGGGCTTAGATAAAGTTCAGCATTGTCAGTTGCTTTCAAAATTACACCAGGAAAGAAGGGATTCAGTTTTAGAGAGGGGAATATTTGGTTTTTAATTTCTCATTTTGAGAAGATTTTTATTGGCTTTATGTTTTCCTGGTATCTTGAGAGGAAGTGCTACCCCAAAACTGGGTTTGCCTCTTGGTGGGTGTCGAGCCAGAAGACATAACCAAGCCAAGGTTTGGAAGAGGGAAGCATTTATGACTTGCTGCAAGTATGGAAGACACCAGGGATCTCTTCCAAAGCAGTGTCTCCCCCAGGGCAAAACTGGGGAAGTTTGAAGTTAAGGGTATGTGCATATTCATGAAGGGGCTGGGCAGAGTCTAAGCTTTAATTGATTGAAGTCACAGTGGTCGGGAAAAGGTCAACATCATCATCTCTTAAGTTCCAGTTGATCTCCTGGCTGAGTGCCCAGGGTGGAGGGCAGGGGGAGTTTAAATTCTGCACAACAGCTCAAGAAAGTGTTTCAGGCTAGTCCTTACCATTGAAACAGAACTAGGAGTTCTTACAACTGATTTGTTATCTTTGCTATTGTTACTTCTCTTGCTTGATAACAGTTTGTTCTTTTGTTTCCTTAAGATTATTACTGAGACCTGTTTTATGGCAAGCATTGTGGCCAGGCTTAGATCTCAAAATGGCTTAGGCCAAAAAATGGCTTCTCTTCAGTCGAGAAAGCCATGCCTGGTTCTCTTTCTTTGGGGAGCCCCTACTCTATCTGCTTACAAAATGTGAAAGGAAATTGTATCTGAGGACTTCGTATTTCTGTTTTGGGATAAGAGGTCAATTTGATAATAACAGAATATCATAGTTATTATTTTTTAGTTTGGAGATTTGGATATGGGTGATTTTGTTCTCTGGGCTGTGTTTCTACTTGAGACTAACTGTCCTCCTTTCTTCATGACTCCTTTGTTTACTTGCCTCTATAAAATCCCAGGTTTTGTCCCAGTTTTTCATACATTCCTCTTTAATAAGCATTCTTCCTATTTCTGGAGCCGGAATAAAATTGTTTCCTAAATTGTCTGGGACATTTTGCCTTTCACAAAATCAATTAAAAGTCTATGATGAGTTTGGATCACATTAACAGTAGTTGGGCATAATTTGTTATTGGAGCTGAATAGGGGTGATTTTTTGACAATATGTTTTAAAATTCAGTTAAATAATGCATTGTCATAACCAAGTTTTAAAGAATTTAGGAACAACATAATAGATGTTCTCCTCAAAAGGCTATCATTTGGGGAAAGGTAGGCACTATGGAAAATAGTGAACATGGTCAAATGGAAGCAAGGTTGGGATGGTCCTAATATTCCTAGTTTCTCCCCTTGGGGTATTCAATCTGGTTATGTTACCAGGCCCTTTCTAGATTCTTGGGCAACAATATCGTGGAAATGAATATCGCTTCCATAAAACTCTTAGGCAATCAAAGCTTTTTATTAAGAGAGATAGCTTGTGTACAAGGTGATGCGGAAATTTGGCCTCTGTGCACTGGTACTGAATTGAATTTCAGAGACAGTTTTGGGTGAAGTGGAAAGAATAGCTTTATAGCGGCCTAATGACCTCAAAACTGTATGTCCTGACCTGGAGGGGATAGTGAGGAGTTTTATCATAATGGTTCAAAGAGGAGGGCATGATCAGCTTGTGGACATTCTTCTGATAGGTTGATGGTGAGGTAATTGGGAATCAGCACCATCAACCTTTGGATCCACCCGGTCTGGGGTCTACATGCTTGTGGGCAGCATACTGTTAACTTCTTTCACCTGGTGGTGGTTTTTTTCTCTTTTCTTATACTCAAATAAACAGACCCAGAATCTGCTTCTTAGGCCAGTCCAGGCCACTTTTTTCCTAGAGTCTGCTTTTTTTCTTTAGCTCTTCCTTCCAAGTAGATTTCTGGGCTGTGGAAGGTATTAAGATTCAGATTCGGGCAGGGAAGGGAATGTGGGTAGGTGTGTTCATGAGGGTGACAAAACAAGAAGGCTCTTTAGATTACAATCTGAGGCTGCAGACTTCATTCATACTTCTCTGGGTTTACCTGGTATTTTTGTATCCTAGGGCTGCCATAAAGAAAAGTATCACAAACTGAGTGGCTTAAAAGCAAAGAAATTTATTTTCTCAGTTCTGGAGGCTACAAGTCCAAAATCAAGGTATTGGCAGGCTCATGCTCCCTTTAAAGGCTGTAAGCAAGAATCCTACCTTGCCTCTTTCTAATTTCCTCACTTCCGGTGGCTCCTTGGAATCCTTGGTGTTCCTTGGCTGTAGCTTCATTACTCCAATCTTTGCCTCCCTTGTTTCATGGCTTTTTTTTACTGCGTGTCTTCAGGTGTGTGTCTTTTTACAAAGCCACCAGTCATTGGATTTAGGGCCCATCCTAATCTAGCATGACCTCATTTTAACTAATTACATCTGCAAAGAAACTTCTTCCCAAAGAAGGTCATATTCTGAGGTTCCAGGTAGACATGGATTTGGAGGGAACACTATTCAATACAGTACACTGGCTAATAACTAATTGCTACTTTGCTTTTTTCTTCACTTTCTCCTGTGCATATATCTTGTTCAAGAATATCATTATCAAGCACTACTTCCAGATATATTGTTTTCCTGGCATTTCTGGCTTGCCTCACTATTAGGCCTCCTATGAGCTGGTGGCAAAAAGCCTTCAAGCAGAGAGTTTTAGACACTCACAGTAAGTGGCCTTTGTAGGGTAGAGGTGAATGCAGAAGAAATGTGGGCAGGTCATGGGTAATGACTGCTGCAGGAATCTGCTTTTAAATTCTGTTTTTCTGAATGATATGATACTACATTTTAAAAAGAAGATGTGTTCCTTCTTCCCTTTTAGTTTGGAAAACATACTATTTATATGCATATTACATATTTTTATAATCTGAATAGTCAACAGATTATACAAAGTAATTAAAGCCTCAAAGAAGAACTAAAGCTAAACCATTCCAAAGTTGGTGTTGTGATTTTTGGTAGACTTACCACCTCCCTCTGTTATTGAATGATATTTAAAGTAATGATTTTTTAAAAACATGATACCTCACCTAATAACATGATTTTCCTCTTAATAAATAATATATACCTTACAGTACAGCTGGAAGCAACATACCTCAGAGCTGTGCAATGCTATGAGTACTTTATTAAAATTTTAATCTAGTCAAAGTATGTGTATAATTATATTTGCCTCATTTTTTTTCCCAAACTTTAACTCAGTCAGCCATTCTATATAGCACAGAATTTTAGTGTGTTGATTATGCATTTATCTGTGCTCGAAGCAGATCCAAAACAATCATCAGAAGAGAATCCTGTTCCCTCCAGGCACAACTCAGAGAGAGGTGGAATGGCATTGTAATTGGTTAAAACTCCTCATTAGGCTCTTCTGCTTTCAAAAAAAGATTCCAACTTTACCTACAGTGCATTTGCTTATTAGGATGTATGGCTTTTTTAGGGTAAGCTGGGACGAAGTGAGAGAGTAGCATTGACATATATATACCACCAGATGTAAAACAGATAGCTAGTGGGGAAGCAGCCGCATAGCACAGGGAGATCAGCTCGGTGCTTTGTGTCCACCTAGAGGGTGGGGATAGGGAAGGTGGGAGGGAGACGCAAGAGGGAGGGGATATGTATATGTATATGTATATGTATATGTATAGCTGATTCATTTTGTTATACAGCAGAAACTAACACACCATTGTAAAGCAATTATACTCCAATAAAGATGTTAAAAAAATAAAGTAATATAAAATTTTAAAAAGGCAGAATATAGTCATAATTCAGAGACAAAAATTTTGAATGCACAGTTACTCAATATTTATTGAAAGCTTAGTTGAGATAGTATCAATCAAGGAAGTCTGCTTAAAGGATGTGGAGTCTATCCCTCTTTTTCCTGATATTCAAAACTAATTCTCTGTATTAATTCAGATCACTAAAGAGCTGGATTCCTAGACTACCTTATATTTCTCTGACACACGTCTTCAAACAATTGTCTTTACCGTGGTTTCCTTTTCTTTGATTTTATAAAAGAAAATTATGAAACTTATCAATGCATCCACTGTAGCAATAGGGAAAATTGTACAGTCCCTTTTATCATATACTATTGTCTTTATGTATACCCACCTGAAAAATTCCCCTCTGAAACTCATCATTTATACGTGCTAATCTCAGCAACAAATATAGTTTTCTATCTGAATTGTCAGTGGAACAAGAGTATACCCAGTGTAGAACTGACCAGTGTGATTTTGATGAAAATAAGAGTTTACATTGCTGTTTTCAAAATAGGGTTATTATCAAAGGGATTGTGTTATGAACGCATTTTTAGTTATTCAAAGGCTGTTGTTAAACCAAGTTCTGTTCTTTTCTTCTGAAAACACTGTAATTCATTTTATACCTTCTTGAATTAAAGCATACCTTCCCTAATGCCTAAAAATGGCATTGCATTGGGTGAATTTCCCTCTGAGAAGTCCATAGTCTGTGAAAGTCAGATATGAATAGAATTATCTGCCCTAAACAGAATTACACAATACATTTCTGCCTCCACTGCAGAAAGGTTCTTATTCAAATTAGACAGGGTTCCTTTTGTTTTTTGTTTTTTTTTTTTACCCTGGGATAGCTACTGCATTCACGTGCATTAAAAACATCAAGAAGATGTTCATAAATGTTACATTCCCACTTGCAAAATGTATTTCTTTTTCAACTTGTAGATTGGGACATATGTACTATCTAAGGAGGCGTCTTTTTCAAAGATTTTGATTAAAAATCATGATATATTATAATGACACATTCTTTTTAGGTCATTCAATATGACATATATATGAGAGTATCAAAAATGGTAGCTGCTTTCGTCCAGTCTCCAGTTGTTACAAACTCTATTTATGTTTAATTAGATTCTGATTAAAGTAATGAATATACACCAAGGTAACTCAGGAAAGGGTGATTTATTATAATATAGATATGTCTTAATATGTCTTTGCCTTTTAATTTCTTTATTAATTTTTAAAAAACATTTTCTTCTCAGATGTGGGGGTGGTGTACACAAAGCCTGCTGAGCCATTGTGAACTCAATATCAGTCTTTCAAGGGCCAGTCATTTGCTAATAGTTTTTTGTACAGTAATTCATTAGAATAAAACTTTGCAAATTCATAGCAAATAATAATCACTTGTAAACTTAAATAAGATGTCTGCCTTATTGATAAACTCAATTTATGAAAATATTGCCTGCTTTGGGTCCTTTCTTCATAAAATGTAACATTAGCTAATATCTGACATTTCATATTTTAGAAATATAAGCATAAGACTTCTTGCTGAGAGGAATAATAACTGACTATAATAACTAAGAAGAGCTTATTTAAAATAAATGATTGTATTTGACAATAAAACAGGGGTCATAATTACTATTTAATAGCTATTTCCCAGTTGTAGATATAAATTCACATCTGTTTTTTCCTCAGGGACAAAGAATGTTAGTTAAGTAAGTCTTGGCTTGTAAGTGTGAAAAAAAAAATACATATAGAGAAAGTAACTATCACCAGTCTTCAGTTTTCTGTAGTGGGAACTCTTCTTTTGAAAGAACTTCACATTGCTGACTTTGATTTTAATGGTTTGCTCTACTCAAATATATATTTCAGATAAAGTGAAATTAGTGAGAATACACACCCATAATATCTGTAGTCTACTTAAAAGAGGCAGAAGGGTACTTTCTCTGACATAGTTAAATTTTTTTAATCCACCAAATTCCTATTTTATTGAAATCTCTCTGATCATAGAGTATGTAGTTTTAATAAGCTTTGTTTTTTTTTTAAATAATAGGCTGTGATTATAATATGGAACTCTATGAGTTTAGAAACTCAAGTCAAATATTTTTAGAAGAGTTATATTATACGGTAAAAGTTGGCATTTGACTTTCCATGATTTTCATGTTAGATGGTCTAATACCATTTGGAACCTATTTCTTTTTCCACCCCCCTCTCCTTGCTATAACTACATTTTTGCCCAAATGATCCTTCAATGATTGTGTCCAAAATATACTGTCCAGGAAACTATGATAAGTCTAGGTGTTCTTATGAAATAAATATTGCATGGTCCAATGCAAAAAGCACAACTATGAAGTCACAGAAAACCTGAGTTCACATTCAGATCCATCATTTACTAATTATACAATCCTGGGCAAGAATATTTAACCTTTTTGTATCTGCTGTCTCATCTTTAAAATAGAAAAATAATACTTAACTCGTTCATCTTTTGCTGAACATTAACTAAGACAGTGTAAGCAAAGGTCTAGATATACTACCTTGTCCAACCCAATCATTCTGTAAAGTTTGGTGTATTGGTCAGGGTTCTCCAGAGAAACAGCACAAATAGGAGATATATAGATATATTATAGATATAGTTAAATAGATCTCCATATATATATTATTTATTTATTATAAGAATTGGTTAATGCCAATGGTTAATGGTTAATGCCAATGGTTAATGCCAATGGTTAATAACCATTATGGTTCACATAATGGTTAATGTGAAGTCCTATGATCTGTTACCTGCGATCTGGAAAACCAGGAAAGCCCGTGGTGTGATTCAGTCCTAAGGCCTTGGAACTAGGGGAGCTGATTATGTCCGAGTTCTAGTCCAAAGACCTAGAAATCAGGGCCAGAAAGGGTGATGGTGTAGGTTCAGGTCTGAATCCAAAGGCTTAAGAACCAAGAACACTGATGTACAAAGAAAGGAGAATATGGAAGTCCTGGGTCCAGAAAAGAGTAAATTCTCCCTTCCTCTACCTTTTTGTTTTACCCAGGCCCTTAAGGGATTGGGTGAAGACCACTCTTGTTGGTGAGGGAGATCTTTTTTACTCAGTCTACCGTTCAAATGCTAATCTCTTCCAGAAACATCATCACAGACACTCAGAAATCATGTTTCATCAGCTATCTGGGCGTCCGTTAGCCCACTCAAGTTGACTGACACCTAAAAGTAATCATATGAACCATCACATTTCGTTTCTTCCCTTCTTCCACGTTTACCTTGTGTCACAGCACAGATGTTTTTTGTTTGTTTTGTTTTATGTTTTATATGGGTTTTTTTGTTTGATTTGTTTCTGTTTTAGGTTCTTCGTAGCTTGTAATCAAACCCTTAGATTATTTCCCAAAGATATGTTTATTCAGGGTCAAATATGTTTGAAACTGTTCAACAATATTTCAAGGACAGATGAAAATCTTAGTTGGACATAAAGAAGGGTGACTAAAGAAAAAGTGAGCAGGAAGAAAAGAATAATACGTAGACCAGGTGTTGTAAAAATAAAACTAGGCTGGACTCTGGTAGCTGAGGTGACAACCATTAAACTTGAAAAACAGTCTGCAATTTAAGAGGGAGTGAAGCCAGAATCCAATATGACGTTTTAGGATATAGTTTACAGAAGAAATCAAGCAAAGAATATAGGAGAGTTAGATCTGTAAATGAAGCCAGGAGAGAGGTTAGTAGCAAGGTGACAGAAAATGATGGAAATGGGCACATTCTGATGCAAGTTTGATAACAAGCCTCATTGCCTTCAGGACTCTTTTTTAAAACATGAAGTGAATGTCCTTTCTTTTGTTATGAGCTCATCTGTCCTCTATAAGAAGCCTCTGAAAGAGAAGACTGTGTTTGAAAGGGACCTCTTCTTGTGCCCCGGACAAGAGCAAGATAACCCAGCATTTTTACCGTCTGTATCATACACTACTTAGTTCAGGCTTTGGTAGCCCCGTCAGTGTCTTGAGATTAGGTTCGGAGGGCAAGCTGCAATTTCACTCACGCCTGACATTGATGGCATAGGTTATGGTTCCTTTCTGGATTCAACTCTATCTACCCTATTGAAAACATTATCCAGTGATGTCTGGGTAATACCTCTTTTTTTCTCATCATAGTTGACACGGTAGCACTGGATTTCATTCTCAACAGTTGCTACAACCTTCACGTACCGTCCTACGTTTGGGTCCTGTGCCTCAGAAACTAACAGTGCCTCCTTAAATAAAGAAAATCCCCTTGCCATTTCCTGTGTCATGAATCTCTTCGGTTCTTCAGTTACTTCTTCTTCTTCTTGTCTTTCATCCTTTCTCTGGGTCTTGAGTTCCATCAGGTTTTCATTAGTAAACTACACAAAGTAAGTACACAAAAGCATAACCACTTGTAGAGGGTGCACGCACGTGACAGTGTACACCAGACACATGAACTAACTTATGTGACTGGACATGCAAACACACGTTCACATCTTTGAAAGTTCGCAACTTGAAGATTCGTATGTAGGGGACTTACTGTATATATGATAATTAAATGAGAAGTTCCAACATAGGTTAAACAGAATTTTCACTAGAGAATATTTAGATTTGAGGAGAAGCAATATTTGAAGAGTTTGTGGCTAATAATGTATCATAATAAAAGAAATGCATGTACATTCACATTGAAGAAGCAAAATGAGATGTGTGTTAGATTTATAACAATAGATACACATCTAGACACAAGTAGTGCAACTGAACAGAGAAGGTCTAGGGAAAATAGAAAGAAATGAGTTATGACCCACAAAGGTAAATGACTTTTCAGTGGCAACAGTGGAGGCTGGAAGAATTCAGAATAAAAGCTGCAAAGTGATGATGGAAAATAATTGTCAGCTTAGATATCTACATTCAACAAAATTACCTTTCAGAGACTCACATTTAAAGGAAGAAGAAAAACCTAGAGGAAAATAGGGGAATGCATGTAGCAATTGGTAGACACGTGGCTAATCCAAAGAAGACTTGATTATATTAAGTAATAAATGTAACAGAGACTGATTTGAGGATTGTAACAATTGACTGGAACAAAAATATGGGTTAACAATTATATTTTAGATGAAGGTGTCATTGAAATTCAAATTCTAATGATCTTGTATGATAAGGATAGGGAAAGAGAGTAGCATAGTGAAAGAAAAAGATTTGGTGTCAGAAACATATACATTATTACCCCTGATCTGTCACAAATGAACTTACCTCATCTCTGTTTTAATGCCTTCTATAAATTCTAAAACTGGTAGGGAGTCAATAGGTTTTAATAAGTGTGGACTTCAATTTACTTAACATTTGCATTTCAATAACATTTCAATCTGTTAAAGGAGGAAAACAACCAAAAGAAAGAAACAGCAAGGACAACAACAAAGAAACATAACTATGGCCTTCATTACCAGGGTCCCTCAGTTTCCAGGAGAATTCCTCTGCGTTCTGTTGTTTAGGCAGTAGAGTAGACTGGAAAATCCAAACTGTGATCAAGAAAGGTTATAACTGGAATGGCAGGACTAAGCATCAAGGCTTTGGCAACATTGATAAGAACAGCATTAGTAATGAGATAAAATACTTAGAGGATTGGAGCTCATCAGCATGAGGACCATAATAAGGATAAGGACAAACAATCCAAGAGAGTATGTTGGGATCCCATTTTAGATAGTGCTGGCTGTATATTGGAGGGGCTAAGCATAGAGTCTGAGGAACACTTAGACACCCTGATCTCAGTACCTCTGAAGTGTCAAGATATGCCTCATCGTCTGCTTCCAATCACCCTTTCCAAGTACCTGGGCCTAATTACTGCCCAAACATAAATAAATTCTTTCCCTATCCTTCCTCCATTAACTTCTGGAATGTCTCACCTTAACCCAAACAAGGTTTCCAAACATAACTTTTTCTCAAGTTTAGAAATGAGTAAAACATTCTTTTAACATGCCTCTCATAGCCCATTGTTCATCGTTGAAAGGTTTTCATCCGGTGAGGTTCTGCTGGTCTAAATTATACTCACCTCCTACCCAGACTTTGTTGATTTTTAGGGACTTCTATCTGTTCTTTTGTTTAAAAATGCCAATCCTCAGAACGCACAGTCTGTAGCCACTTAGTTAGTGATTTTGGGGACACCATCTCCAAGGGGACAATGTACTTCTCCAGGAACCTTTCCTGAAATTCTTGCTGAATTTCTGGGTGTTTAATTCTTCAGACTAGGGAGGGAAGTTTGAGGAATGAAGAGAGTTGAATATGGATGAGTGGAGTCAGCACAAACTGACTGTATAAAACAGCACACAAGAGGCAGAGGAAAGTTTTCTTTTCTTTCTTTTTTTTTTTTTTTGGTGCAGATATTATATCTCTCACTTTAAAGAGCAGATAATTGCTGAAGGATATAAAGACTTTTAATCTGATAGCCAGACTGCTAATACTTCATTAAGAGTGGGCTATTAAACATACTTTCCTTGCAAGTTCCATTAATTTCTCAAGAGGTTCAGAGTCCAGTTAGGAAAATAATGAGCAGTTATACTATTCCAGCTTAGCAAGAGAAGATTTCTCAAATGGTATTTAGGAATATTATCGGAAGCTAGAAGCCAGTGTGAGGTCAAGAGAGGGCTTCATGGAGGAGGTGACAGCCAAGATGAGAAAGCATGCTGAGAATTGATTGCAATTGTCCAGGATAAGAAAGATTATAAGGAAATCCAGGCAAGTCTGTAAGTAAACACACAAGAGAAAGACATGCATAAAAGTAAAGGGACAAGATAAATGAGATAGTATTGAAAGCAGTTAAAAAGGCAGGTAGGTAGGGTAAGAGATTTGATTCAAGATATAAACCACAGAGAGGTAAAGAGAAAAGAATACGAAAGATTTAATGGTTGTTTTTTTGGGGATTTTTTTTTTTTTTTTTTTTTTGCCAAGTTGCTTGAACTGCTGGCTTTAAAATTAGGATCTAACCAATTGCTTTATTAAATTGACAGAAGTGGCTGTTTGGTATCTGTATTAGCACAATCCACATCTTTTGGACAGTTATGATTCTGCTGCAGTTGAACGTGGGCTAATTAAAACCAATAGCTGCCAGCAAATTCGTTAATCCTGATCTTGTTTATAGATCTGTTGTGAGAAATGATCATTTATTATCTTAAGGCCCTGTGCCTTCTTGATAACTATTATTATGTAAAAATATGGACAGAGGGTGCCCATTGGCAAGAACTGTTAATCTTACCTGTTCACACTTAGAGTACTTGTAAAACCCAGACACATTATCCCTCATTGAGAGGCAGTGATGACAAGTTGGTTTAAACCAAGGAGACCTCTGTATAAATTAACAGATGTTTTAGTTGAAAATAGAAGTGTCAACATGACCTTAGTTAATGAATTTACTAATACTTGTTCCCAGAATGAGAGAATATGCCAAGTTTTAACCTAGGTATAGTGGAATAAATAGAGGCTTTAAAATTAGACTATGAATGTAATCTTAGCTTGGACCTTATCTACATCTCATTTTCATCTCATCTTCAGCTTGGATGAAGATGTTCTTCATCATCTTGAGTAATTATCAGGTTAATCAAAAGTGAGAATCATACCCCATATAAAGTACATATAAAGTACAGTTAACTAGTATTTGGTTATCTAGCAGGTGCTCAACGAAAATATGCCTTTATGCTCTTTCGTGGAAGGTAAATCTGGAATATTGAGACTATTCTCTGAAATCTCTATTCTGATCAAGCTGTCATTCTACTTACAAATGTTAAATCTGTTTTAACCAACATCTTCGTGTCTGTCAAGTGCATTCTCTTGAATTAGGGGTGGTGTGTGTGTGTGTGTGTGTGTGTGTGTGTTTGTCGGTGTGTGTGTATGTTTAATGCTTGTGTGTACATACATGCTTGGATTTGTGAATAGAGTGCCAGATGTGTTATTTATTGACTTATTAGGTGAATCTCATTTGTGTTGATTATTGAGGTGTTTCTGTTCATGCTATCTAACTATTGCCAGAAAGAAGGATTTTAAACCTATTCTCAAATTAAAATCAATCATTTGGGGTATACATCCCACAACTTTTAAATGAACTATATCTAATAAACCCATCCAATGAGGTCCTCATTTAGTTATCTTAGCATAGATTTTGTAACTAGTTCATTTTCACAACCATTCCGGGAGTTCCATCACTATGCTTTATTGAGACCTATCTATTCAACACTTTTTATAGATAAGATGGACTTTTATTATCACTTATGTAAAAAACAAAACAAAACAAAACAGGCTAAAAGTATTGCAGCCATACAATATGGCTCAGAACTTTGAGGCCTTTATTATTCTATTATTGTTATCCTCAAATTTATGAAGAAAATATCAGACCTCATGGACACTTTTTCCTCTCCCGTGACTCCGTTTCTCCTTCAGTTTTTACAGGAAGATTTTAGTCCTAGTCCCTAGTTGTTTACAAGTCTTCTTGGGAAATAGAATCTCACTCACAGCTGTTCTCAACATCTTCTAGACCTTGTAGACATCACTTATGGGGTATGGTCATCATTAGTATTGTTTGCCAACATTTTTGGTTTTCTTCTTCAAGATAGGACTGATTTTGTCCATTCTCTTGAAGTTAGTTATAGTCACGTTACTTGCTTTGGTCAGAGAATTGTGTGACATGCATTCTGTCAAGACAACAGCATTTAAGAGCCAATATATGATTTGCTGTGTTCCCTTCTTTCTGCCATGGTAATCATCCAGGTGGTAGAGTATATCACACTGAGCATGCCTGGTATGTAGTGTGTGTAAATGAATCATTATTGTTCTAAGCTATTAAATTGTGGCGACTATTTGTTACTACATCGTAACCTGGCCTATCCTGACTAAAACATAGATGACTGGCTGAAGGTTATGCCAACCATCAGTTTCATGACTGACATGCATTGGTTAAAATAGAGCATTAGAAAAGTATGCACAGACACCACATTCTTTTTGTACCAAGAAAGGCTTGCTTCTGTTGAAATGTGTTCTGGTATGATGCCTTTGACCTAAACCAGGTACATTTATACCTTTATAAGCAAAAGACTCTGAAATTCATCAGACTAACGGTGTGCTCCAGTAGTAAACAGGTGCTTCCCCAACACAGTACTTTTCTAAAGTGAGCTGAAATTTGTTTTATGACATGCCTAGTTGGAATAAAAATCTAGTGAGTGAAGAATTTTTGGTTTTGCTCACTTTTTAAAATACCTACCACCCTGTAGGTTGCCTAGCACAGAATAATTAATAAGTATTTAATTAATTCAAGTGTGTCATATTCACTGCAGGTATTGTTCATTGTTTGACAATGACCTGTGATTACCCATAGGAGGAACTTTTCTGTACTAAGTATCATATATATTATTACTTTTTCTAAATATCTGATATAATTTTTGACACATTTTTGAATCATGTGATGTGATTTTCCTTTTCTTATTGGCTAAGAAATTAAATCCATTTTGATGTCCTCTTCTAACAACTGATGTACATATTATGTGATTTAATCATAGGTCAAATTTATGTTCCTTTATTGTGAACATTTTTCCCTTTGCCTAATTTTTATTACCTATTTTAATTGTATTTTATTCTGCTTTATTGTATTATATTTATAGGTTTTAAATATACACCACATATATATCTTCATTTATATACACAGAACCATATTTTGGTATTTTTCTTTATAGATATATGTCTTTTTATAATGACTGGTTATATCACTGTACTTTAAAGCTTTAATCAAATACTTTAAAACATACAAAAACCTGCGTAGTTCAATTGTAAAAGTGTTAGGGTTGTTAGACAATATCATCTGGCTATAAGGCTTTAAGTAGTAAGGACAATTTAGTCTTAGTGAAATTGCTCACTGCTTCAAGACACCTAATTAGAAATTAAAATACCTAGGTGTTTTTTTCTTTTAATTTCTCTCCAGCTCCATTTCAACATATTTTAATCTGAACTGTATTTCTCTGTTAAATATGATTACTGAGCAATGACAGAACTCATGGTCATTCATTACCAGTTTTCTTTTATAGTTGAAATGAATATTTTCTTCAATTATATTTTTTAATCATTCCCAATCATCCTTTCTCTTTTATATAAGAGATATTAAGCCTTGAGAAAATTTCTGCAGAGTAATAAAATCTGTTAGATTAGATTAATATACATGGGCTGCTCAACCGTTATTAATTTAGACAGACTTTCATTTTTCCTTCTTTGATTACACAGGACATTGATTTATGGTACATGAAGTAACCAAATTGCACTTTTGAAATTTAAAATTCTGGAGTCCTTCTGACATTATTGGCCTTGAACTCAGCTATTTTGTCCTTTAAATTATAAAATATATGCCCTTTTTAATTGAAGGATATATATTGCATAGTGTAGCAAATATATTAGCTAAATATCTGAGATTAATGGATCATTTTTTATGTCATTACTGTGCTATTGAGTCACCACAGAACACAGCAAGTCATAACAACTTTTATAATTTCTTTATTAGCTTCATTGTAGTATGCTTACGATGCCTAGAATACCATTTTCTTAGTTAGTTTTGTTCTTTATGTCTTTTTAATTTGAGTGAGAAAAAAGTTTTTGTTCCAAGACTAAAAAGGAAAGATATTGGTAAGGCCACTGCTCCCTCCCACTCTGATAGATGCCAAGAATATTAGTAGAAATAGTTGGTTATATATCTTTTTTTTTTTTTTTTTTTTTTTTTGCGATACATGGGCCTCTCACTGTTGTGGCCTCTCCCGTTGCGGAGTACAGGCTCTGGACGCGCAGGCTCAGCGGCCATGGCTCACAGGCCCAGCCGCTCCGCGGCATGTGGGATCTTCCTGGGCTGGGGCACAAACCCGTGTCCCCTGCATCAGCAGGTGGACTCCCAACCACTGCGCCACCAGGGAAGCCCTAGTTGGTTATATATCTTTAGGAACCTAAGCTCAGAGCTATTCATCAGTGTCCATTTATATGAATGACCCTGGGCCCCACAGTGAACATGAAAGGAAGAATTTTGGCACGTCTTCTGTATGCCTAAATGTGAGTACTGCTAGAAGGAGTATAGGCTTGCAGTTTACATTGCCTTGGTGGAGTGTGAACCCTCAGCTTATTTAAGAAGGAGAGATTATTAGGAAGAACCCGTTCCGTAAAAGTGCCTGAATGGAGATAACACATGGAGAAATGGCAGGACAACACCAGGCAGACTGATATTCATTCACCTTTTCTCCCAGGTAGATGAGGACAACCTGAAGTCTGAAGAGAGAAATTTTCTGGGCTTACTCAATCAGGAGAACATTTCTCTTTCCTTTCTCAGACAAAAAAAGACAAAATAAAAGAGAGATGTTAGTCTCTCCCGAAATATGATGGGGGACTGATAGTCCATCAGAGGTCACATATATTGGCTTCTATAACCCTGTCAGATAAATGCACAAATTCCTTAGTTGGCATATGCAAGGGACTTGGCAGTGGCATCCCCAAATTTATCAACCAGTGTGCCTTTGGGGAGCTATTGTCTAGTCACTGGGAAAAGTGTAAAGAACTGTAGAGGCATATAGCCTCTAATTTCATGAAACCTGCATGTCAGTGGGTTGGGACAGAGATCAACGGTATTAAGCATTAATCGGATAATTAAATAAATATAACTGTGAAAAGTGCTACAAAGGAAAAGTACAAGATGCTATAATAACTAGTAAATGAGGAATGGAGGGTAGCAGAGACTTCCTTGTGTCAGAATGTAAATCACAGATAAGATGAAGAAGAAAGATCCTTAAGTCAGAAGAAAAGTCTGACGAGTTTGAAGAACTGTGGTGGAGCTCCTGTGGGCATGTTTCCATTAAAAGGGAAGAGCGTGAAAAGCATAAGAAGTCGCTCTTGAACTAGGCAGAGCCCAGATCCTACAAGATTTTAGAGGCCATGTTATAGATGTTGATTTTATCTTAATTTTGATGAAACCCAACATTTGTAGATCCTTAGGTCCCACTCAACATGATGAATGGCAGGTAAGGCATAAAGGGATACTGGTTCTTACCTATTAGGCTTTGCTGTGAAGGTTATAAGTACTCTGAGCCTTCTTTATGAAGAGTAGATTATTTGAGTCCAGATCACCCAAGGTCAAACTCAAAGTACAAACAAGTCTCTTTAAGAGACTCTTTAATCCACCATTATAGTCGACCCTTATCACCATAAACATTAGTCTGAATTCATTGTATAAAAATCCAATTTTGGAGCAATGTACAAACTAGGGAAAAGTGCTTTGGAAATATCATCAGCATGCAGTGTCCTGGGTTGCAAGTTTCTGTATTTCTTTGTAGCATCAATAAAGCAGTCTGGCTTGTAAAGCTTCCTTTGGCTTTTCACTGTCTTGCTATTGCTCTAATGTGGAAGGGCATAATGGTCACAAGTATAAAAGCCTCTTTTACATTAAATTACACAGAATAAATTTCCCTGCTCAGAAGATGATAGCAGCTGATTTTTTCAATTTAGACGCAGAAGATTCTAACATTATATCTGAAGCTACCACAGAGTGATCCAACTTGGAAGATTACAGGGATGATAATGGGGCTTCTAGTGAACTGAATTAATGTTTATGGCTTTTTCTTTCCTGCTTTCATTGTTGTGGATGCTGCTACTCCTGCTGATGCTTGGTTTTGGTGTGTGTGGTTTTCTCAGCAGAGTTGGCTCTTGAGATTGGCTTAAAAACAGAAATAGGATAATGTACATGCAAATGCAAAAATTCCACGAAGCCTTATAATTCAGTAGGACTGACAATGATTTTAAATACACTACTTACTTTTATATTTGTACTTTTTCCACCTAAGTTTTAGTTTTTCTACCATGCATAAACTTCACTTTAGAATTCCTTGAATTTGAGATACTAGTCATAGGTACTTAGATTCTCTTTAAAAAGACTCTGTATCTCAATTGGTACACATACTTTATATAATATTAATTTTTATTATTCTCACTGTTTTTTTCTGTCGAGTTTAATCCTATATTTTTAATGTTTTGTTCCTTATTTAGAAGCAAATTCATTATGATTTCTGTAAAATTTAAATGTATACCATATTCCCATATCTATCATATTTTATAAGCTATTTTAAAAGATACAATTCCAAATTATTTTCCTTGTCAAAATTTAAATTCTCAGTAAGAAACATTTTTAATGGTTTTATAGTTTTCCACCAAATGGATATAACTTAACTTATTTAAACTATTACCCAATTGGAGATTGATTCTGATGTTACCCTTATTAAACAGTATTCACAAAATATCCTCTTGCAGAGCAATAAGAAGTATTGTAGGGTGACTGGCCCCAGAATATCAAGTTGCCTTTTAATGGAGTGAACAGGAGAGAGGGCTCCCTCTTCCTGAATGAACTTAATTTCCTAGAGGACCAAATTGTGCCTTCTTCTCAGAAGCTTGAATCTGAATTTAATAAAGATCTGGAATGCTAACTTGAGAATTCAAGAAAATTCCCCTTAAACTGTGTGACATTATGGTATTTGCCTTCGTTCACCTCACTACAGTCCTGGTACATAAATTTTTGCAAGTGTGTCTGATTGCTTCTTTAAATAAATAAAATAACAAAATAGTCACCGCATTTTAGAATACTTGAAATGCTGGGAAATTTGCTAAGCATTCATGTGTATTATTTTATTTAATTTGATGGAGGTTTAATAACCCCATTTTACAAATGAGAAGACTGAAAATTTAAGAACCTAAATATCTTGCCTGGGGTCACAAAGTAATTAAGATAGAGCTGATATGCAGGTCCAGATCTGAGAAGGATAAAAGCACATTTATTTCTTTTCTGAAACTGGTGGAAAGGGGGTGATAAAGATCACATTGAAGGGGTAGGAAGCCTGTGTGCTAGGATTAAGGAAGTAAGGCAGAGGGAAGAATGAGAAGCTCTGCATAAAGATTAGAGTTTTAAGATTTTTGTACTTGAAAATTCCATTTTGTCGATTTCAGGTCCACTTCAAGTCCATTTTGGACTTGAAAGCTGATAGCTGAGGAAGAGAGGAGGTGAAGCTTATTTTCATACAATAGGAGGGGAAGCTTTCTAACTAGGGCATTGTTTGAGTTGTTCAGAAACGTGTCTTAATTTCAGAATGAAGGCTAAAAGTGGAAAATGTAGCTTTTCCTATTAGGTAGGTAGTCAGACATTAGCAGCAAGGAGGTGACAATGGCGAAAAAGACAAGAGGGGAATAATCAAGTCACACCCCAACCATCTGGGGACCCCTCCCCTGACTCCACCCAGGACAGGTGAAACTAGGGTCGTGTGGTGGGCAATTTATCCTGATAAAGAGGGAGCACAGTAACACGAGGGAACGTCCCCGGGGCTGCACATGCCCAGACCAGACAGGTGTATAACCTATAGTAAACCCGAACTCATTATACCATTATTATAATAAATTCTACATGTGGTTTGCCCCCCACCCACCCCGAGTGGGCCCTTCTTAGCGAATCAAGGGTAAGGGCACGCGCAGTAATGAACTTGTTACATAGCTCAGGACTGTCAATCAAATAATGATCTCCTGTCTTTCACCCATGATTGCACCCTGTCTCCTCACAGAACACTCCTTATAAACACCCTTAAGACTATACAGGAGGGCTGGTTTTATTTTGCAGAAACAGCCCACTCTCCCTCTGAGAGTGTAACTATGCTTTAAATAAACTTTGCTTTGCGCTTAAACCCAAAGTGGTAGTCAGCACTTCTTTGCTTGCTATCGCAAGGACCGAGATAGGTCTGGGTCTTCCGTTGACCTCCTCGGTTGAAGTCATTTGAGACAACGCACGCCAACCTGCTAATATTCCCACTTACCAATATACTCTGTGAATTGAGAAACTTGGCTAAGGTATCGATATAAGAAGTCACGAACAGAAATACAAGTTAAGGTGGTTGCTATGAAATTTAAAATGAGGCATAAGGGCACATTGGTGCCAAAATGATGACCTGAAATAGGCAATGAGGAGACAAGTGAATATTCACATGACATCTGGGCCCTGAGGTAAAGGGAGGATGGAAGAATTTAAAGATTGCCTAAAAGATAGAAACTGTGAATGAGAGCCGGGACTCAGTTATGCCATGAGCTAAGAAAAACTTTCTGTGAAAAGATGGAAGATGTACATGTTCTTAACAGTATGATGGAAAGAGTATTCCGATTAGAAGTAATAGAGAGACTCGGGGAAGAAAAGTCAAGTCCCAGGGAGGATATTGAGAGGACAGAAAATATCTTGATGCTAAATCTAAAGAGGACAATTATGAGTGAAATTGTCACTGGCAAAACAGCGATTTCCTCAGTCCTTGTGCCCCAAAGGAAAGAATTCAAATGAGAAATATAGAGCAGTTTTAAGTAGCAAGAGTTTTATTAAGCAGAGCAAAAGTGTGTGTGGGCTTGGGTGGGGGAAGAGGAGCGGGCTGTCTGGAAACCAGAAGCAGCCCTGCAATGAAGGTAGAGTTGGTTTTTCAAAGCGGTTGATAGTCCCTCCCTGTGTCCTGCGTCATTTGACTGATAAGCTGATTGACGGCTTTAGGTTGTATAACTTTTCTCCTTGTGTGCAGGCGCTTAAGCACAAGCACGCAAGCGAAACCCATGGCGGGGAGTGGGGCAAAAGCCATAATGGTAATTTATTACAAACATGGCATGGTGAACCCCAGGTTACTTTGAGTCACTTTGTAGGTCTTGGTGTGCCTGCACCAAACTGTGCTGGCGGGTTTTATCTTGTTTGGTTGAGATAGGACTGGAAACTTAGTGGTCCTTGGCCACAGAAAGGGAGTGTCTCTGGGTGTGTTCTGATTACCAGGGTCCAGGTTGGGGAGGAGAGAGCATGAGGAACACCACGGCACCTCACCCCCATCTAGGATGGGGCGAGACCCACTCATGTCTGACTAGGTACCTAACAAAATTCATAGGTTCTATATAGGTGAGAATCCCTTTCTAACTTTCTAATATTTCCTTAGAACAGATTTCTACAGTCACTATCAAACTCAGTTCTACAGTAAATAAATATGAAAAACTATCACAAGTAATTTTTTTGATCCTGAACCAAAATATAATCTTCTTGGCTATAATACATCAAAAAAGTACCAGATTATAATCAACCAAATCAGTGTTAACCACAATGGATTAATCTTTTGTTTTCATTCAGACTTCTGTTACTTATTGAAAGAATTTCCATGCTATGTTACCTATATTTTAGGTCATGTATTTTTCATGCCTAGGAAAGTATTTTTTTTAATTCAGCTACATCTCAAGAAGTCACAGTAGGAATTGTGACTAACTGTATATATATATACATATATATATATATATTTTTTATTTTACATCTTTATTGGAGTATAATTGCTTTACAATGGTGCGTTAGTTTCTGCTTTATAACAAAGTGAATCAGTTATACATACACATATGTTCCCATATCTCTTCCCTCTTGCGTCTCCCTCCCTCCCACCCTCCCTATCCCACCCCTCTAGGTGGTCACAAACCACCTAGCTGATCTCCCTGTGCTATGCGGCTGACTAGCTGTGTATTGAGTGCACTAATTTTGCTTGCTTTTGATGTGATATCTGAATTGACTATAACACATAAAGAATTAATGTGGCTGGGCAACAGAAGCTCTCTGGAATGATGGTGTTGGAGGACCACATGTATCTTACTTGCATGGGTTTATTGCAGTCTATGATAGCATTCTTTTTTGAGGTTCATTTTAACCAAAAGGGGGGACCTATAGTAACATCCAATCAAACAAACAAACAAAAAGCAATATTGTAAAAAAAAAAAAAAAAAAAAAAGCCAGTTCAAAAGGTAGCAGTGATTGTGCCCAGACCGTTAACAGACTAATACAAAGAGTGATGGCCTTGTGGAGTTTGTTGGTGATGAGGTCATAAAATGTGACAAAAAGAGATTGCAGTTTTTATTGTTCCATTGATTTCACCTTTTCCCTTTTCAATATGAAGTTGGCTAAAAGACTTTATTTTGTTACTCACTGAGTCTAGGGAGTGTGCAGAGAATGATGTTACCTTCTGTTAGGTGCTAACTATGTTTAAAGGTGGTCAAGCAAGTTTATGTCAAGTGAGAACTAAGCTGGAACTTGCATTTTGCAATAAATCCAGAGTGTGTGATGAAAATTATAATGGTCAGTTCATTAGAGGACATATAAACATCAAGAGCAGATGGGCTTTCAGAAATCAAAGATCCTATTTTCAGGAAATTATCTTGACTATATAAACAAAGAAGAAAGCAAATACAGAACATTATTAGTGTCATAGAAGTGATATTGTTTTGCGTATTTTTTCTTTTACGTATTTCTTTTACGTATTTTGTTACATCTGCTCAGGTTTTCTGATCTTAATCTGTGCTCAGCTCATGACACGGACTTGGTATAATAAACACTAAGAGAAAAAGGTAACTAGAGATCATTTTAAGCTTAATTTTTTACTTTTACAAACTTTCTACCAAATGATGAATATTTTGTGTGATGCAGTATGACCTTTAAGCTTCAAGAGCCCATCATTTGGGAGAGAGTCCAAATCTTCAAATATTGTGTGTGTGTGTGTGTGTGTGTGTGTGTGTGTGTGTGTTTTCCTTATAGTTAACTTGCAATCAGTCAGTAAGACTGATTTGAGTAAAATTGTAGAAACTGAGTTAAAATGCAATGGCTGTGTAGAGTACTTTATATACTCTCCTGGGGTGGAATCACTGAGGAAATATTACAACTATTTAATCTTGAGCAAGTCATTTAATTTTTCTGACTGTTTACTCACACGTAAAATGAAAGAAATAGACTGGCTTTCCAGGTCAAACATACTGTTTCTATGATATGTGATTCACTGATGAGATAAATTCTTTCTCAAAACCAATCTAAATAGGTGAAGTTAAGTAAACTATAATACAAAGAAAAATATGATCTGCCAGCCTTATCTTCAGCTTCTGACAAAAAGAAAAAAAAAAAAAAGGGAAATGGCAAAGCCAGTAAAGATTGAGGGCAATGCTTCAAAAGCAAATAAGCATGGAGAATGCATGTATTTATTATTAGCCACATTATGTGGAGAAAAGAAATGAGGCTCATCAAGTTTAAGTAACATGTTCAAGGTCACAAGAGTGTTAAGATTGAGGATCAAACTCTGGTACCTGATATAAAAAGTAAATCCTTTCCGCATTATTCCTGCAGTCTGTCCTTTCTCAACAGTTCAGACTGGAAATTGTTTAAATGATAAGGGTAATTGGTTGTGTTATTAGAAACTTCACAGTAAATTGATTTACCTTCTCAATGTGTTGTCTAGACATGGCTATATTGTATTAATATTAACCTGCACATGAAAAATTTTCCTTAAACTAAAATTTTAGAATTTAAAGTATTCCATTTGGAAGTGTCCTCAGAGGATATCTAATCCAAACTATCCAATTTATAAGTGTACACAATAAACTTTAACTGAGAGCTTAAGCAGTAATTTTAAGGTCACACTGCTAATTATAAAAATTATAGTGTAAAGCAGACTGTAACCATAATTCTAGCTTTAAGCTAAAAGCTCTTAACTTGAAAAGCTTAAACATAGAAAAAAATGCTTTGATATTTTATTATAGAAAGGTTTAATAGCATTATTACAAATTCTCGTGGCCATATTCATTAAAATTTGATCTCTTTGTCCATTATATTGGTTGTCCTAAAAACTCAGTATGATCTAATCAAGTGTGGCATGATTGCCTAAAAGAAATAATAAATACAAGAAAACGAACTAGTAATGCAAGGTGAGTACTTCATTGCTTGGAAGGAAAATTTTAAAATCATAAAAATCTGAGTTTTGAATTCCCTGTAATTTGGCCACAAACTCCCTTTCCTCACATAGTTTATTACCTCTTCCTATCTCTGAGCTCTCTATTGTAGCTAAAATCAGGCATCTTCCCCTGCTATGTTCATGCCCCATGTTTCACCAACTAGGATCACTAGTCATTCCATTCCATTGGAATGCCTTTTCTGTTACCATTTCTTTAAGCCTTACCTCTCCTTCAAATATCTTTTCATAAGCATGTTCAACCTCCTCTATGAAGTTTTACTGATCACTCCTTCTAGTTGTGATTTCTATATCCTCTGAGCCCTTAGGCAGTCTTCACCATTTATACCACTCTTTTGATTTTTATCAACCATTGCCCATGGTATTTGTTCTGAGTTCAATTGTTAGCAGTCACCCAATATTTCAAGTACTTCCTCATCCAGCTTCAATTGCGCTGAAGTCCCAGTAGTTCTGACTTCCTTTATGGTCAGGTCAGTTAATTTCCTTGAGATAAAATTTCATCCTAGATAGAAAGGAGATAAATAAGACAATAAATAAATTTAACTCGATACAAAAGTGACATGTCCATAACAACTGCAAGTCACAAAGCTAGCATTTGAATTAAGTTTTTTCTTATGTCTAATCCTGTGTCCTTTCTCACACACTTCATTGGAAATCCATACCACGCTCCTACATGATTTTATGCTATTGATTACCAATTATAATTTTGTAGTACCTTGATTGCTTCTAGTTGATAGCATATGATTCTTGGAAATCTCAAACAAAAGAAAAAACCACAAAACTTGAATTCTTTTCAGTTTCAAGATAAAGACTGTCAAATCTCTAGAAAAGTAGACCTTTTGTGAAATTGAACCAACAGTAACAGTTACAAATGCTCAAAAACATGGGAAGATACAGGCAGAAGAATAATATACCTTCTAATTTTATGTAAATGGAAAATGATCCTTTGGATCACACATAGAGTTAGTGGCAATTATTGTTCCAAGAAGCCACCCATTTGCTCACTGATTGATCATTTATCACCATCATGATTAGCATTGTTCGTAGTAGAATCAGTGATACTAATAAGATACAGGTTTTATAGCTTGATGGTGTATTAGATTACTCTTCATTGTAACTTTTCCCCCGTGTTTTCATTACAATTCCCCCAGTAGAGGACAGACTCTTAATACAGCTGAACCATTCTTATATTGCAGGTGACCCACAGAGAATGTAACACCTAATATACGTTGAATATATCTTTGTTGGTTTTCATAATAAATGAGTAAATTGATAATTTGGTTATTGAAAACTCTTATTTTGAAAGAAAAATTAGTCTACAAACTAAATAAATCAAAATAAATAAAATAAAATGCATGATACTTACCAGGCTGAAGAATATCTCTCACTATGGTGATGTAGTTTACCTACACTCATTGTCAAACTAAATACCAATAAGGATCCCAGAAAAAAATCACTATTGAGGAATTTTGCCAAAATGACAGATCATGTCACTCTTCTGTTATTACCCCTCCAATGGCTTCCCAGTTCTCTCAGAGGATAAAAGCATTTCCTTTTTACAGTGGCTTTCAAGGCACCATCTTATAGGGCAATCTTCCCTTTCCTCCCTTTCCTGTGGTCAGCCTCAGTCATGTGGCCTCTGTGCATTTCCTCCCTGACACTAGGCATCTTCCAGCCTTAGAGACTTTTCATTTACCTCCGCCTAGAATACGCTTTCCCCAGATGACTGCAGAGCAAGATTTTTTACCTCTTTCAGCCTCTTATCAATGAGAGCTTTCCTAGCTACCTTACATAAAATTGCAGTTGCCATGTCCCATATAACACACACACATACACATACACACAGAGAGAATTGCCCAGTATCTTCCTTTCCTGCTTGCTTATTTTTCAGAGTACTTAATAGCACCCATTACCCTTTAATGCACCATATTGTTTATTGCCTGTATCCTCCATCAAAATGTATGTTTTAAAATGGCAGGGATGTTTGTTTGTTTGTTTCATTGATATATCCTCTGGACCTAGAGTAGTGTCTGGCACATAGTAAGTGCACAATAAATGCTACTTTAATAAATGGATAACCAAGTTATTATTAGCTTTGGTGTATCTAGAAATGAATACTTCAGTCTCAGTGTTTCTGCCATTTACCAGGACATATTTTGGTTTTGAACAGCAAAGAAAACTTTTCTGGCATATTTTTCTCCATACGTTTTTTCACTCATTTCCCTGTCATGAATTTTTCCCACGGAGGTTTGTGCACTTCCTGTCTTAGGATTTGTTGGATGATGGTAGTATGAGACAACTGAGGCTCGCTCCGTAGGACATAATTTTATTCTAAGGCATAATAACAGGACTGATAGATGCAATTCCCAGGTCATTCCTCATTTTAGCTAAGACTATTTTTTTTTTTTTTTTTACCATAATAGCTGTAAATGGGCTGAATTGTTTTACTTCTTTTTCCCAATTTTAATCTTCTAGTTCAGGGGTGGGCAACAGTGGCTGGTGGCCCTGACTTGCTTCACCTTCTATTTTTTGTTTTGCTTTGTTTTTGTATTTTTACTAGCCAATGAGCTAAAAATAGATTTTACTTTTTTAAAATCGTTATATTTTAAATGATTAAGTAAATATCTTCATAATATCATCGAATTCTTATCTTAACCTACAAAACCTAAAATATTTACTTGCTCTTTAAGAAAATTTTGCCAACCCCTGTTCTAGTTATTTGATGTTAAATAAGCATCTAAAACTTATTAATAAGATAGTAATATGAGTAGCTGCCATTAATTGAGAACCTACTATGCACTTAACACTGTGATAAGCACCTTTTATATATTTCAAGTCCTTAATATTCATTCAAGTAAGATATTTTTAACAATAGTTTTACATGTGAGCGAATAAAGGCTCATAAAGATAAATCATGTGGCGATTATCATATTAGCAGTTTCCCCAACAGATTAGCAATGAACTATTTTGGGATTAAAACCTTGGCCTGCTAAACCTCCCCAAATCTATTTCCCCTCAACCTTGCTACCAAACAACAACAAAAATAGCAGCAGCAAAAATAACAATAAAATGAGACCACTTAAGAGTAGAAATTAAGACTCAATTAATAAAATATCAATTCCTTAGAGTCTGAGACTTCCTGTGGGCAGTCTACTGTCTTAGTTTTCAGGACTGTCTTATATTTTCTGCTCTGTTTCAGTAATGTATGAAGAAAGATGGAGTTTGTCAGCTTGTGGCCAGGAAAATAAAGAATTCTTGCCGATACTCAAATATCCCGCTTGGTGGTTGGTCATGACTTTGTGCTTCCCACATGTTACCACAACTGGGGGTGCATCTTGATCTCTGAATGGTAGGCTGTGAGCAGAAACCGTGCTTACTAAAACAAAATAAAATGTTCCCAAGGTAGAGCCAACAAGAGTTGAATGTCACACCATAAATATTTTGCAATATACTGATCATATAAATGGTATTTCCTGAAAACTGTACTGAAATTTTTGAATATTTATGTTCTTGAGAGATACTGTCTTGAAAGAATAGATTATATGCTTATTTCTTTTATGGATAAAGATTGAATGAAGTAGCTCTAAGGTGTGAATTATCACTGAATGGTTTCATAGAAAAGCATGTCCATAAAATTTTTTATTTGACCTATACGAAATTGGAAGTACATGGTAAGTGACATGGTATACTTGAAAGAGAGAGTCAATGAGAAAAGGGTCCAATCCATGCTTTCCACATTACCTCTTGTGAAATCTACAGTTAAGTTTTAAAACAAGCTAATCCTCAGTTAATTTTCCATGCATAAATTTCTAAAAATATATGACAGTCTCCTTGGTTGCAAAATCATATGTATGTATATATATACACACACAAAAATATACATTTATACAACATATATATGTGTTTATTCACACACATGCAAGCATGTGCATATACATATATGCACATATCTTTACCTTTCTATAACATATAGACAAAATATATTTTTTTCAAGTTTAGACAGCCATTAAGTCCATTTCCCAGGGAACTGTAGCATAGCCGGTTTTTAGTATGTTGTGTTTGTCATTCCTGCTAATTTCCTGATGACATTGCTTGCTGTTATTTAGCGCTTGCTTCGATGAATAGGCAGGGAGTCAGCTCAGGACATAACATTACATATGAATCAATGTCTAATGATACAGACAGTGCTAGTCTGGTGTACAATCTAAAACAAAGTGAAAAAACCTGGAAAAAAATCAGAGACCATTTAAATGTAAGGGATATTGGTAAGATGGCAGTTGAAAATCCTGATAAGTGATTCCTGTAGTATTTCCACAATTAAATAATGCAAAATGATGAAAACATATTTTCACCTATTTATCTTGCCATTTTATGTTGCATTTACACAAATATTGCAAAGGGAATTACCAGCCTATATATTCCTGGTGGATAGAATTTCTCTCTAAGTCCTAGTTTAAGTGCTGTATAGATATTGAATTTGTAGGAAAGTAAATATTAGTTGAATTAATATTGAATTAATAAAATGAAATGAGCTGAATTAATATTGAATTATTAAGGGAATTAATAATAAAAATGGTAACATTTTGGAGAATTCCTGGCAAAGATGGTAGAAAGCTAGGACCTCCATGACAGAAAGAAAGTTAAGGAAATATTTCACCAAGCCCAGTCAAATAGCTCTTTCACTGAAAGTCAAATTATCAGCTTTAAACTGTCTTTAACAAGTATCCCTATTTAAGGGTAGTCCTAAAGGTATTCTGTTTTAGAATTGGCAGTTGAATATCTATTTGACCTTTTATGACCTTTAGCCATAAAAGGTCCAGCAAAAGGAGGGTAACCAACCACCTATACACCAAAAACTGTGCTCTGACATTTACAGTGTTCTGCTAGACTGCATAAGCCCCAGGAAACCCTGAAAGTCACTTTATCCTCCTTTAAGATTAAAGACACATTTTGGTAGTGAATGCCCTACTTTTTTCCTTAGGCCCACTGCAAGCTGGCAGCAAGGGCAATTTTCACATTAGACTTTGTAGTGTGGGGAGAAGGGAGTCTGTGTTTTTTTTGTGGTACATATCATTAAAACTTTGTTGATTGTATGACTTCAACAACCTGCCATACTGTTTAAAAGTATTATAGTAGCTACCAAGGCAGCGATTTTGCTTCCTTCTTACATGCATGATTGAAAAGGAGGGGAAAATTTTGTCTAGCTTCCAATTAGAATTCGGGCCCTAGTGTTGGTGGTGACTTTGGAGACCATCTTACGTATTAAGGTTTACTCCTTTTTATATAATGAGAAAATCGAGATTCAAGTATAGAAGATGACAAGTGTTCTACAATAGAGCACAGACTAGAATCTGAGTAATTTGACACCTGCTCATTTCTGTTTCTATGTCAATCACTCGGCCACTGGGTTGTGATCTGTGGGATGTTTGGGAGAATAAGGAATGATTAAATTCCATGTTCTTAGATCCAGGATTGTTTGTGAAAAAGCAGTTTCCCTTGTTTTGCTGGCATGCAGTGGTAAGAGCCATTTACCTGAAAAATATTTTTCCTTCATCGTTAGCAAATAAAATTTGCATTTTATTATACCTATTCTGTCGTCTTATTATTGGAATGCATACAGTGCTTAGATATTGAGTGCTAAAAAGATGATAAACACAAGATTAGTTCTCAGTGTTACTACTAATATGAGAAAACAGTAATGTAGATAATATAAAGATAATACAAATCATAAATATGTAATACATCTTAAGATTTTGGTTGCTCAAAAATCTGTCTTCTCAATTATGTATTACTTAGGGTAACAGTGGCATTGACTTTTTTTTTTTTTTTGGTCTACATATAAACTGATGAATATAAAGATATCCCAGAAGGGTATTCTGGGCCACTAAGAAGTTATTCTGCAATTCAGTCTATGATACCACAGTCCACTGAGTGTATAGGCCACCCAGAGATAATGTGGAGCTTATTGCTTATTAAAGTATATTGCCATTTACTTTGACCCTTGACAAACTCTGTTCTTCAAGGTTTTTCCTCTGCCTTTCTTTTCCCCTCTTGACAGGTAATGATTTCGAAAAATCTATTAGATACTATATGCATAATGAAAGTGCAAAGCTTGCTGTCAGGTACAATAGACTGCAGTTTTTATTTGAGGCCTCAAAGTTATACTGTGTCATAGGTACCTGGAAGGTCAGCGAAGACTGTGCCTGTTTCCCATCTCATTTCTTTGGCAGATGTTAGCAAAGTTACTTGGTTAATGCATAAGTTTGCTTTTCTTTTCCCCCCCTTTATCTTGAAGGTCATTTTATTCTTTCGTAAGCAGAAGGTCAATGATGTTCTCTATTCTAATGGCTTCTATCCTATTCATCATTATGTCCTTTGTAAGTTTTCAGTAATATAGAATAATAAAAATTTGTTCATTAATTTTCTTCTTATAAATAGGCATTTTAGTATTAAAGACAAATTCTCAAAGAATAATAACTTTAAAACATCAGCCATAATTCTATCACTGTTTTTATTTGTGTATATTCTCTTTCACGTGCATAAATACTTTTTTTACATAATCCCAATCATAGTATGATACTGTTATATATTTCTTTTCATACTTAAAATTTTACTCTTAATGATTATGAATGGTGGTCTTAATTAGTCTTCTACTGGGTATGGATTAATTTTTTTAAAAATAAATTTATTTATTTATGGCTGTGTTGGGTCTTCGTTGCTGTGTGCGGGCTTTCTCTAGTTGCGGTGAGGGGGGGCTACTCTTCGTTGCAGTGTGTGGGCTTGTCATTGTCGTGGCTTCTTTTGTTGCGGAGCATGGGCTCTAGGCGTGCAGGCTTCAGTAGTTTTGGCACATGGGCTCAGTAGTTGTGTCTCGTGGGCTCTAGAGCTCAGGCTCAGTAGTTGTGGCACATGGGCTTAGTTGCTCCACGGCCTGTGGGATCTTCCCGGGCCAGGGCTCGAACCCGTGTCCCCTGCATTGGCAGCTGGATTCTTAACCACTGCGCCACCAGGGAAGCCCGGGTATGGATTAATTTTACCATTTTGACACACCAGGCTTTCTTTAAGTGTCCTCAAAGTTTGGACATATTTTTAGTATTACCAATAATGATGCAACCAGTGTTTTCATGCATACCTGTTTGGAATCCTATTGAATTATTTCCTTAGGGTAAAATCCTAGAATCAGAGTGATTTAGAAAAGGAATGTATAATTATAAGACATTTGTCATAACTTCTTATCATAATTTCTAAAAGGTATGCATAAAATTCAATGCCATCAGCTCTGGATAAAGTAGCCAATTTCATGGTGACTATGTCCATTCACTATGATCATTTGTATTTTGTCTGTTATAAAAATTTTGCTGCTTATTCCAGGTCCTTTTATTGGCGATTCTTTTATACTTTGCAAGAAGGAATATTGGCATAAGTTATACTGTAGTAATTGTATTTATTTTTGGAAAAACTCCTCACAACCTTTCATATACTTGTATTGGAACCCTCGTTTTATCCTGATAAATATCTGAACTGCTATATCTGAATTATTATCAGTGTTTACTTTCATAAGAAAACAGTTTAAGTTTATATGTTTAAATTTCTCAGTGTTTTTGTGATCTCTTCTGTGATTTCAAAGTTAAGAAATTCATTTTTCCTCCACATGGCTAACAAATATTCCTTATATTTTAAGAATATTTTTAAGTAGATCTAACAAGTGTTCGATTTTAAGTGGAGTTCGTCTTGGTGAATTATGTTATGGTATGTAATCCACCTTGTCCATTTCACTTTTCCTAAGATCATTTTCCACTACTTAAGTAATGCTTTTGAACATGTGGTTTTAGAATTCTCATTATATCTTAATAAAAATTTGTCACATCCCAACTTTTAACCTTGTTTTTTAGTTTCGACTGACTTATAATCTGAATGTTACCAAAAAAGTAGTCTTTTATTTATGTTTAACTTATTTCATCAACAAAATGTTTGAGAGGACTGCCCATGCTATTGCATATAGCTATAATTCAATAAAATTAACTTAATTATGTCCTTAGTTTTTGATTGTTCTGCTGATGAACATTTGAGTTGTTGCTATTATGAATAAAATATACATGAACGTTCTTAGACATATCATTTGGTGTATGAATTTCTGTTGTATAAATACTTAGGAATAGAATTGCTAGGTCAGAATGTCAGCATATAATTCCACTTAGTAGATAATAACAAAGAATTTTACAAAGTTATTTAACCAACCTATACTCCAGCAGCAGTGTTTGTGAAATCCAGTTGATCCACAACCTTTGAAAAACATGGCATTTTAAGTCATTTTAATTTTAGCCATATCGGTGGGGGAATTCACATGTATTGATTCCTAGAATTTGGCTCCTTTTTCAAAGTTTTATGAGGCATTTGGTTAGTTTCTTCTATTTATTTTATTGTACCTTTTTTCCTATTCAATTTTCAGTATTCTTCTTATCAATTCATAAGAGTTCTTTTATATTATTCTGCATATGAGCACTTTGTTGCATGTATTGCAAATATGTTATTCCACTGGGTGGCTTGCCATTTCAGTGTCACAGTTGTGATTCTGATCAGTTTATCACTCTTGCTCTTATGGTCAGTGCTTCCGTCTCTAATTTAAGAAATCTTTTCCTTACCCAGAGTCACAAAAGTAGTCTCTGTATGGACTTCTAGAATCTTTGTTGAAATAGTGTTCATAATTAGATCTAGAGTTAAAAAGGTATTGATTTATGTGTGAAATCTGAAGCTAAGGATTGGTATCCTTTCTCTCTATTGATATTGAATTGACCAAATACCCACCTTTTATTGTTATTAACAATTTTAATTTATTTTACATTTATCTATTATTAATGACTGTCCTTTACCCATTTATAATAAAGGAAGTCTCCATGTTTACGTGGATCTATTTTTGGTCCTTTGGTCTTGTAGTTCAATTCTGGGCCAATACTATACTATATTAGTTACTGTAGCTTTATATAAGTTTGATATTCTGTGGAGCAAACTTCCTACTTTGTTCATAGTGAGTCTTAGTTATTCTTGGCTGGTTGCACTGCCGTATCAATTTTAGAATCACATAATCAATTTCTGCACTCGCATCCCACAAAAAACAAAGCAAAACAAAAAACTTGGTAATTTAAAAATGTTATTGTGATTTAATTGAAGCTATATCACAGTTTCGGAAATTTTACGTATTTACAATATTGAACCTTTTAATTAAATGGCATTTAAAATTCTTATTTTCTTATTCTTGACATTTAGGAATAAAATTGATTTTTATATAGTGTCTAGTGACACTACTCAAATTACTTATGGTTTCTAAAATTAACAAATGTTTGTAGTCAATTATGTAATCTAAATATAATGAGAAGTTTTTCTTTCAATCCTCATATATCTTATTTCTCTATCTTTATTTTATTTTCTAGAAGCTCCCATACAGCATTTCATTGGAGTGATGTTATCAGGCATCTTTATCTAGTAACCAATATCAGAAGGAAAACATTTAATATTCCATCATTAACTGTGATTGGGATGTGTTTTCTTTCTCTACTCTGCAAAAAGTCGGGTTTCTGGGGTGTTGGTATTATTTATTCCTTAAATAATATTTGTAAGATGAAACCCCTAAAGCTGAAATTTTCTTTGTGGGAGTGTTTTTGATTATAGATTTAAATTATTTAGTAAATATAAATTATTTTGAATTTTGTTTTTTCTCATATCAATTTTGGTGTGCTTTCCTAGGAATTTGTATATTTTATTTACACTTTCAAATTTACTGGTGTAAAGTCACTTATGATATGGTGTGATCACATTCAGTGTCTACTGAATTTGTAGTGAAGTCCTTTTTTTAATAGTCACAAAATTATCCATTTGGATTTCTCCTCACTCTCCCCTCCCTTTTTTTTTTATTTCTCTTTGTTTCTCTCTCTCATTTTTCGAGATCAATCTTGACAGAATTTACCTATTTTATTATGTTTCAGAAACCTTTTGATTTTGTCAAGCCCTTTATTATTTGTTTAATTTAATTTATTTGTTCATTTTTATACTTTATTTGGGTTACATTTGCTGTGTTTCTTTTAGTTTCATGGGATGATTTCTAGATAACTTTTCAATGTGTTCAGTTCTCTAAGATATGAATTTAAGGCTATAAATTTCCCTCTAAACCTGTCTTAAGCTACATTCTACACATTTTATATATCATATTTTTATTATGTTCAATTCAAATATTTTCTCATTTCCTTAGTGATTTCTTCCTTGATGTATGAGATATTTATTGTTAACTTTCCAAAAGTCAGGGATTTCTTCTTGCTATCTTTTACTCTTTATCTATCTTAATTCCACTTTTGTCAGAAAACATGTGTTCAAGCTTTTGAAATTTGGGGAGATTTTTTTAAAAGCCCACAGAAGCTGAAAGGCAGTAAATGTTCCATGTGCATTTGAAAAGGATGTGTATGCTGCATTTGTTTAGTGCATTGATTCATGTATTTTAATTAGGTCAATTCTATTAATCTTACTGTTTAAATAGTTTTTGTCCTTCCTGATTTTTTTGGTCTCTGTTCTATTATTTACTGAGAAATTTTGTTTTAGGAGAACTTTATGATTTGTCTTTTTTTACTTTTAGTCGGTTTTTGCTTCATCATTTTTGAACTATGTTATTAGGTATATACATATTTTAAAATGTATGTCTTTCTGATGTTGTCAGTCCTAATGATGGACGTTGTGTTATTGTAAAATAACTCTTTACCTCTAGTAATGCTTTTTGCTGTAGTCCATTTTTGTTGGATAGTAATTGTGTTAGAAAGTCTGAGTCTTTCCTCCTGTGTGTCTACTTTACTCTCACGCTATTGCCACACTCACATTACTTCGGACACCAGGTATGTAGGGTTCCCTCCACCCACACCAAGCAGTTCTGTAACACCAGGTGGGTGTCCTATGACTTAACTCAATTCTGACACTACCTACCTGGGGCTAGCATCAAGTCCCACGTATTAAGGGCTCAGTCACACCTTGAAGCTGAAGTGGGCTAAGTCCCACTTCAGATGCCAATCACAAGTCCAGGTTGTCACCTGTGCTTCTGACCAATTGGCTGTGATTCTGAAGTTCCCATTACCCCATCCTTGGATTCAATGAATTTGCTAGAGCAGGTCACAGAACTCAGGAAAACAGTTCACATACTGTTTACCAGTTTATTATTAAAGGATATGGATGAACATCCAGATGCAAGAGATGTGTTAAAAAAAAAAAAGTATGTGGGAAGGGGCACAAAAATTCCATGCCCTCTCCAGGCGCACCCCTCTCCTAGCACCGACCCAGAAGTTTCATCAGGTAGGTATGATGATGGATCATTAACACCGCCTTGAGCCTTTCTTCCCTCTCAAGAGATGGGGGGCAGGCTGCAGACTCCAAGCTTTTAATCATGGCTTGGTCTTTCAGATACCTAGCCTCATCCAGGAGCCCAACAAGAGTTGCCTCATTAAGAAAAAAGAATCCTCCTATTCTGCAGGAAAATCTAAGTGTTTCAGGAGCCCTGTATGAGGAACGAGGGTCAAGGAGCAAATATTAGAAAAAAAAGATGCTCCTAATGCTCTTATCATTTAGGAAATTACAGTGATTTCAGGAGCTCTGTGCCAGGAACTAGGGGCAGATCACAATACATTTTGTTCTATGTCTCACAATAATACAGCTGTATAAGCTTTGTTGTAGTTAGAACACCCATGAAAAATGTTTTTCCATTCTTTTTCTTTCAAGTGTTCTATATGCCTGTTTCATTAGTCTTTGCAAGCAGCATGTAATTGGGTTTTATCCAGTCGTATAATTATTGTCTTTTAGTTAGAACTTACTCTAATATCATTTAATATAATTACTGACATGTTTCAGTTTAAATCTACTATAATATTGCTTACTTTTCCATTTCTTCCTTCTAGTCTATATCCATGTTTCTCTTCTTTCTTACCTTCTTTTTGATTATTTTATTTTTCCACTTTATCCGTTTATTCGCTTGGGCATTATAGACTATTTTACTTATCCTTTCAGTTATCCTAGAAACTAGAACCTGTAAACCTGACTTCTCAAGCCTTTCTATAATATATTTTAATCTTTTTCCCAACAATGCAAAGGTCTTAGACACTTTTGCACCATTTAGCCTCTTTCTATCTAGGTGCTATTGTTTACAATTATTTCAATTCTATGAATATTTTAGACCTACAGGAAACATTGTTTATTTTTTTATTTTATTTTTATTTATTTATTTTTTGTGTGTCGTACGCGGGCTTCTCACTCTTATGGCCTCTTCCGTTGCAGAGCACAGGCTCCGGATGTGCAGGCTCAGCGGCCATGGCTCACGGGCCCAGCGCTCTGTGGCATGTGGGATCTTCCCGGACCGGGGCACGAACCCGTGTCCCCTGCATTGGCAGGTGGACTCTCAACCACTGCGCCACCAGGGAAGCCCACATTGTTTATTTTTTACAATCCATATTTACTTAGATTTAGCCACATTTTAAACAATTCCGTTGCTCTCATTCTTTCCTCATTCTCTGACCTTGTTTCTGGGATCCTTTCTCTTCTGCCTGAGTAACTAACATTCCCGTGCTATCTCCTTCAGTGAAAATCTGTTGGAGGCAAAAATCTCAATTTTTTTCTTGTATTTTTTTCTGGGCTATTACATTTCCTTCTAACAGCCAATGTTTCCAAAATCAGCTACAGGTTTAAATTTGCTCCCTCTTAGGTACTCAGTCTTTTTTCTAGCTGATTTTAAAATTTGCTTGGTCCTTCACTCTTCTGCTCTATTAAGTACTGTTTCCATGTGTGGTGGTCTTTATAGTCACAGTTGCAAAAAATTCTCAGTCATTATCTCCTCAAAATTGCTTCTTCCCTATTATCTTACTTGTTTCTCTCTGGGTCCAAACATAAGTTTGGTTGGCTTTATTTTTCTATTCTACATGTCAGTAAACGTTTTCTGTAAACGGCCGGAGAATATATTTTCAACCCTATGAGCCACATATGGTGTCTGTCACAAAAACAAGCTGCAGGTCAGATTTGGGTTGTGGGCTATAATTTGCCAAATTTCCACTTTCCGCTGCAGGCTGTTGTTTCTCGTTCTCAATTGATAATTTGCATTTCATCATCTCTCCATGTTTCACTGTGTATATTTTCTTTTTATATTGCTTTCACTTCACTAAGTCTTTATTCAGCTATTCCAGTCTGAACATATACCACCTATTAATTTTCAATTTAAAATTTTGTATATATTTTTTTGTTGTAGAATTTTTCTGTGGCTCTTTTTTTGGTGGTACTCAGTTTTTTTCTCCTGGAGGATTCTAAGTGTAGTCATATGAAAGGTTGTAGCTGATGACACCATTATCAGGAGCCTCAATGGGTCTGTTTCTACTCTCTGCTTTTGTTCCTAGTTTTTATTTATGTGGTCTTATTTATTCATGTGCTTGGCAGTTGGGGGGTTAAGGGACAGACATTATTTATGGAAAAAAAATCTGTGAACTAAGATAATAATATATTCCTATAGAGAGAATATGTTTGTTTTTGGTAGGATGCTAGGGGCATTAGCAATATGTCAATCCAATTTTAGAGATTAAGATTCAAAATTGTGCTTTTGTTCCTATAAAATATACTTGTAATTTATCATATTCAAACCAAAATGTGCTTCCCTGATAATGGGCTGTCAACAATGCTGCCCAGCTTCTCATTTTCTCTTTAGAATTGTCTTTAGAAGAAAATTGACCTAAAAGTTTTGTTTCTCACACTAATTCCTTTTGCTCTGAACTCTTGACTTCATAACTGTTGACTATAGTATCAAATCTACAAAGATTTAACACAGAAAAAAAAATGTTTAATGCTTTTTTTTTGGCTTTTTTAGTTGACCTCTGTTTGGAAGTTAATTCAGATTATCTAGCCTATCGTTATCAGTAGTGGACGTCTCCAGTTTTTTAAAAGTGTTTTCATATTTCTTTATTTTAAAAAAATACACTTTACTTTTCAGATCAGTTTTAGGTTCACAGGAAAATTGAGCAGAAAGTACAGAGATTTCCTGTATACCACTTGCCCCACATATGCACAGCCTCTCACACTGTCAAAATTCTGCACTAGAATCAATGAACCTACACTGAGGTATCATTATCACCCAAAGTCCATAGTTTACATTAGGGTTTGCTCTTGGTGTTGTACATTCTATGGGTTTTGACAAATGTATAATGACATAATACCACCATTATAATGTCAAACAAAATTGTTTCACTGCCTTAAGAATCCTCTCTGCTCCACCTATTCCTCCTTCCCTCCCCTCAGCCATGGCGAACACTAATCTTTTTACTGTCTCCATAGTTTTGCCTTTTCCAGAATGTCATATAGTTAGAATCATACAGTGCATAACCTTTTCAGATTAGTTTCTTTCACTTAGTAATATGCATTTACCTTTCCTTCATGCATTTTCATGATTTGATAGCTAATTTTTTTTAGCACTGAAAAATATTCCATTGTCTGGATATATCAGTTTATCTATCCACTTACCTACTGAAAGTTATCTTGGTTGCTTCCAAGTTTTAGCTATTATGGATAAAGTTGCTATAAACATCCTTTTTGCAGGTTTTCGTATGGATACAAGTTTTTAACTCATTTGGATAAATACCAAGGAGTATGATTGCTGGGTTGTATGACCAGAGTGTATTTCACTTTGTAAGAAACTGCCAGACTATCTTCCAAACTGACTATACCATTTTGCGTACCCACCAATAGTGAATGAGAGTTTCCATTGCTCCACATCATCACCAGCATTTGGTGTTGTTAGTTTTCCAGATTTTGGCCATTCTAATAGGTGTGTAATTGTATTTTGTTGTTTCAATTTGCAATTCCCTGAAGACATATAATGCTGAAATTTTATGCTAGTTTTCCACCTGTATTTCTTTTTTGTGTGTGTGAGTTATCTTTTCAGATATTTTGCCCATTTTTAAATCAGGTTGTTTGTTTATTTGTTGTTGAGTTTTAAGAGTTCTTTTTATATTTTGGATCATATTCCTTTATCAAATGTCTTTTGCAAATATTTTCTCTAAGTTGTGGCTTGTCTTCTCATTCTCTTAACACTGCCTTTCATGGAACAGAGTTTTACAAAAATTTTAATGAAATCCAGATTATTATTTCTTTTATAGACTGTGCCTTTGTTTACTCCTATGTTATTTTTCAGGAGTTTTAGAGTTTTGTGTTTTACAATGAGCGCTTTGATTCATTTGAGTTAATTTTTGTAAAAAGTGTAAGGTCTGTGCCTAGATTCATGTAGTTTTTTTGTTGTTGTTGTTTGTTTGATTGGCATATGGATGTCTAGTTGTTCCAGCACCATTTGTTGAAAGGACGTTCTGTGCTCCATTGCATTGTCTTTACTCATCTGTCAAAGATTAGTTGTCACTAGATCATGTACGTGTATCTATTTCTGGGCTCTCTGTTCTATTCCATTGATCTATTTGTCTAGTCTTTTAAAAATACCACACTGTTTTGATGACTGTAGTTTTATAGTGAGTCTTGAAATCAGGCAGTATTGGTCCTTCAGTTTTGTTCTTCTCCTTCAATACTGTGTTGGCTCAGTTTTTTAAATGTATGTAATAAAAATGTTTATCAAGAGTTCAAGCCCTTCGTTTTCCAGGAACTTTCATATAGGCCTTTACCTTATTTAAATATTATAAAGCTTTTATGAGGTAGATGTTAAAACTTCTCAAAGACTATGGAATTCATATTTGTAATTCATAGGGGTCAAGAAAACTTATAGTATGCAAGACAGCTGAAGTTTTTAAACTTTGTAATCTGATTCCAGATCCCATACTTCAAGGTTTTTCTTTTCTTTTTTCCTTTTTTTCCCTCCCTCCTTCCCTCCCTCCCTCCCTCCCTCTCTCTCTCCCTCTCTCCCTCTCTTCCTCCCTTCTTCCTTCCTTCCTTCCTTTCTTCCTTCTTTCCTCACTCAGTTAGCTATAGGCCAGACATTATTATAGACACTAGAGGGAAGCTGTGAGAAAACAATCAATTCAACCTTTTTACAGCTTATGGTCAGGTGTGTGGTGGTAGTTGGGAAGCTGGGAGAGAACAAGTAATAAAGAGAATAAATCAGAAAACAATATAGTATATTAGATTGTAATAATTCCTCTGGAGAAAAATTAAGCAAGTAGAGAGGATAATAAATACAGGAATGTCACTGAAGTTTTAAATATGGTCATGAGAGAATGCTTCTGCTAAGAAGGTGTCATTTGAGCAGAGACTTAAGGAAGGAAAGGGCTGAGAAGGCATAGTCATAACCGAGGGAAAAAGGTTTTCGGCAGAGCAAGAGTCTATGAAAATGTCCTAAGACAGTAGCACACTTAGGTTGTTTGAGAAATAGGGAAAAATGCTGGTGTGGCAGCAACAAAATGAATGAAGACAAGAATAGTAGGAATAATCAGGTTGTAGACTTTGTACAATATTTTTCAGACCTAGATCTGCAAGATGGTTCTTAATGGATGAGTTTCCTCTACTAGGAGTTGTTCAAGCTTCTTATGAGACTCAGTTCCAATTTCAGCAATATTCCATAGAGTTTTTGTTTATTCTCGCACAGATTGCTTTAAAAGCACATACTACTTTTCTTAATATAACTTTGGAAAGTCTTCTCATACTGCTAAGACCAGCTTGACTCTGATTATACTGTAGTCTCTACTTATGCAGTTTAACTATGAATATATTAACATATTAATACAGATTTGTCAGTTTATTGAATTATTGGACGAAAAATATTGACCAATCTTTAATATTGACATTTAAAGCTAATACTTCCATTCCCAATAGAACTGAATCTATGGAAGGGATCCTTTTAAGTTTACCTGTATAAAACATTAAATTTAGAGGCCAGGCTAGATACCAAATTGTCAGGGGGTGATATACATATGTACATTCCCAAGCATACAGCTGTTCACTGAACATCTCTATCGTCAATGGTGAGCAAAAATCCATGAAGGCAGACTTTAGCGTCTAATGAGAATGTGGAAAGTTGCAAGAGATATCACTGTTGCCTGAACAAAACCATCTGGATGACTATGGAAATTTTAGTTGTTGTTATTATTGTTCTATGAAAATGTTTTAGCTTTAACCCATCTGAGAAAAGATGATGAAAACAAAAGGTGATGAATGGAATTCCAGAAAGTAATGAGCCCTTTCTTGGAGCACAGAGAGCTTTGATTACTTCTTATACCTGGCGAAGTAGTAGGAAGAGGAGAAATATACCACAGCCTGGGGTAATGAGAAACTAGTTGAACCTTTAAGAAACTTAGTCTGAAGAGCCCAGTCACAGCATAGGTCTGCATCCACCTGTTTACTCTTTCCCATAAGTTGACATCTAGTATAATGCAGTATTATGCCAAAATCTGGAGGAGAAAGGGAAATTTGGGTGATATTTCTGCTGAGTACATGGGCCCTTCTACGAGAGCAAGGCAGGGCCCTCCAAATATGAGACATGACAGGAGAGATGTAAGAAGTCCTCTGTGACATTCCAGGCCTTTGCAGACAGTAAGATAGCTATTTTCTAAAGGCTCAGAAAGCTGGGGCAAGCCTGGAGAGCAGAGTGACCTCCTCAGGTTCCTCCCTAAAAGCTAATACTTAGGCATTAAAGCAGTTTGAAATGCTGGGGAGTTGACTATAAAACAAAAGTGATGTCAGTTCTATTTTCTGTTGGCTTAAAACAAATCACCACGCAGGACCCAATTAAATGGTCGGGGAAGGGCACTCCTCCTCTTGATGAGAGTTGCTGCAAAATGACATTACAGTGTGGTGTGGAGAGTGATTTGTTGGCAGGAGGACCAGGATATTTTGATAACCCAGAAAAAGAAAAAGAGTTCTGAACTAAGGAAGTGACCCTGTTTAGTGAAGAAAGAAGACAGATGTCAGATGGGAGAGACATTTTAAAAACTTAACCAACAGGACTTTGTGACCAATTGTTAGAGTTGTGGGAAACATATAAATGTAAGTTTATTAACTTGTATTAGTAGAGCTATACATTTGAATTCTGCATTTCACTTGGCATCACTTTTTGATTTTGTTTTCATATAATCTTCATAATTACCTCTTTCGAAGGCAGTATAAGGCTTCATACACTTCATACCAACACTATCATTCTTCCTTTCTCTATCATTGAACATTTAGGTATCAAACACCATTACCCTTTATATGTTGAATACCTGTGGAACACGTGTACGTGCAATGTGTTTTTTTAAATTAATTTTATTGGAGTATAATTGCTTTACAATATTGTGTTAGTTTCTGCTGTGCAGCAAAGTGAATGAGCTATACGTATACATATCTCCCCTCTTTTTTGAATTTTCTTCCCATTTTGTTCACCACAGAGCTTTGAGTAGAGTTCGCTGAGCTATACAGTAGGTTCTCATTAGTTATCTACTTTATACATAGTATCAGTAGTATATATATGTCAATCCCAATCTCCCAATTCATCCCACCCCCCTTTTCCCCCTTGGTGTCCATGTGTTTTTCTCCATACCTCTTTAACTGCTCCCATATTGATTCATTTTAAAAATTGCTAAAATCATACAATACATGGCTGCTATTAATGAATTATGTTTAGAAATATGTACTCTGGTTAAGCATCACTAGGCATTCAATAGGAAGAATTTACTCTTCTTGTATTTGGGGTTAGATTTCAGCAGTACAAAACTTTATGAATTTTTCTCAGAACCCAGTACCATTAGTAAACAACCAAAAAGAAAGCTTCTACCCTCACAAGCTAAATGTTCTGTGTTACAGTGTAATCTGTGGTGTTCTGTCTTTATTTTGATATTATATAGCTCAAAAAATTAAAATATTTTCTGAAAGGTTTCACTACTGTAGGAGATTATTTGATTACACTTGAAGCAATCATTTTCTCTATCCATATGCATATTATAGATGATAGATATATTGACATTTTTAGCATTTTATTTCTTATATTTCTGCTAGAATTTCTGTATATTTGAGTGAAATGTAAATCAATTAGAAATTTGATTTTATATAAAAAAGTCAACAAGTAACACAGGAACTCCAGAATCTGGTTTCAGTGATGATATAACAGTAAAGCAAAGTACATTTTAGAACATAAAGCAGTACCAGTGCTAACATTCTCCAAATGCGACTGAGAGAACTGCCACCTGAATTTCTCTCAGAAGTCATGATGTGATAAATGAAATTCCTTGTCATCAGTAGATGAATCAGGTAAGCTTGTTCTGAAGCAAAATCTTGTATTTCTTCTTCTCTTAACAGGCAACCTTAGGAAATATTGAATCTTGAAAATATTCAATATTGAATATTGAATCTTAAAATAAGCATGTAATTTCTCACTGTTTTGAATTGAGACTGTCATTTTAATGTGACTCTGACATTTTAATGGCCCTATGTCATTTCTATTGCTCGTTTGAAAAGAGTATTTATCTAAAATGATTTCATGTCAATGAATAAAATATTTTTAAAATAATGCAGCACACACATTTAAATGGGGGATTGACATCACTATGAACTGAATGTTTATGTCCCCCTATAATTCATATGTTGAAGCCCTCATTTCCAGGGTGATGGTATTTGGAGGTGGAGCTTGGGAAGTAATTAGGTCATGAGAGTAGAACCCTCGTGAATGGAATTAGTGCCCTTAAAAGAGACACGAGAGAGATATTCTCTCTCTCTGCCATGTGGGGATAAAGCAAGAAGGTGACCATCTGTAAAACCAGGAAAAGGGTCCTCATCATTGAATGTGTGGGCATAAGGAATTAATATAAATATTATACCTTGATCTTCTACTTTCTAACCTCCTCAAATTGGAGAAATTAATGTTTGTTGTTTAAGCCAACTAGTCTATGGTATTTTGTTATAGCAGCCCAAACTGACTAAGGCAGACATGTAATTAAAGGTGTATCTCAAAGGATTTCTGTCTCATTTCTTTTCTGAATGTTGCCCCTTTGATAGAGGACTCATTAATTTCATGTCACTTGGAATGAATAGGTGATTAGAAAGGGCTAGTAGCAAGAAGAAATATTTTTCTATTTTGTTTTCATTTTTCAAAATTCTAACAAGCTTGGGCTGAGATCGATGAGAACTGCCCACTGCTAAGGTCAGTGTGGCCTAATTAGTTTTGCTACATTGCCACTGTAATTTTGCTTGACATGACATTGAGGGGAGGCTCAGAAGGCAATCAGCATCTAACAGCCACGATGAGCATTAGTTACACCTAGTGACAAAATAATTAGCAGCTGTATGTGCCGCTTGATATGAAAGAGAAGACAAACCGTGATGCCCAGTCCCCTTGTAAAAATATCAATGACTGACTCCTCCCTACTAACAACTTTTAACTCATGAAAACCTCTCAATAAAAAAAAATAAAAGCTATGTGCCATACTGATTATATACATTTTGGGTTGACTGCAACTTTGAGAGATGATGTGATTTAGTAATTTATCAAATTCTCTGGTACTAAACTTTTTTCTGGTTCTGTACCACAGATCCATCTTATTTTGGAGATTTGGTAAAAGCTACTTGCATGATGAAGTGATATTTAACATCTCTTTAGTGACCATATTTTCTTCCAAGGGTTTATTTAGAGAAGTAATCTGGGACATAGAATTTTCTTTGAGCATATATTGGAAAGACTTTAGTCATATCTTTTTCTCAAAGCTGAAGTGAAGACAAACTGTTCTAGTTTCTTAGGGATCTATTTTTTCTTGAAGATATCAGAAATAATTTACCTAAATTCCAAGATTTGTTCTTATTTTTCACAGTCTTTTATTGATTTATTCACCTCATTAGGTTGACCTGTTGAAGTTTGTGATTCATAATATTTTAATTTCTTGAATATTTACTTGCTCTTGAAGATAAGAGAACAGGATTTATTCAAATTCTGAAATGTTTCCTATTTTTTTCACAAACTCTTCTACTGTGATTTTTTTTAAATTGAGTGATTCCTTCTGTTGAACTTTAAATTATTTCTCTTGATTCATTGCTCAGACTTTATAGTCTTTTCACTGTCCTTTGTGATAATCCTTTGTACATTTGACAACAGTCTTGTCTCTGCCCATTTTTTTTCTCCATAGGAATAACAAAAAATTTCCACTCGTTGGTTTTCCTCAAGGCATCCATATCCTCATTTGTGCAAAGCTTAGTCATAGAACTGTAAAGTTGAAATCTTCCCTTTGAATATGTCAAATACCTGCAGACTCATAATGATGGGAAATAAAATAATAATTATTAAATAAGTCCATTTATGTTACTGCATGGAAATGTAAAGGCTTTCCCTGGCTTCATTAAACGTGGTCACTTTGTGATACTCTGTAGGAAAACTTGATTTTTTCCATGAGCTGAGACTACAGAGATGACCAAAGCCACTGACTGATTAACATTCTCCTAAAATTAGTAATTGTAATTAACTACTATTTTGATTGACTGCCAAACATCTGTTTACTTTTTAAAATGCTGTAGAATGCTGTAGAATGCTGCCTTTTTAGTCTCTAATACCACTTGGGAAAAATTTGAGATTCAGTCATACTGTTATGTGAGTCTGCAGTTTATTCCTGCATAGTATTCCATGGTGTCTGGATACACCACAATTTATTTTCAGCCTATAAGGAGATTTAGAGTGTTTCCAGTTTGGGGCTATTACAAATAAAGCTGTTATGAACACTTATCTGTAAGTCTTTTTCTGGACACATATCTTAAGTTCTCTTGTGTGAATACCTAGGAGTGAAATTGACTAGTCTTAGATAAGTAAACATGAACTTTTTAATAATCTGTCAATATGTCATCCAAAGTTGTTTTACAATAGATTTTATATTTTCATCATTGGTATATGAGAAGTCCAGCTGCTCTTTATCAATACTGGTTCCTGACATTATTTATAAGTTTAGTCATTGTATGAATATGTAATAATGTGTCACTTTGGTTTTAATTTGCACTTCCATGGTAATTAATGATGGTAAGTACATTTTAAGTGTTTTTTGGCCTTTTGTATATCTGCTTTTAAAAAGTTTTCAAATTATTTACTCATTTTAAAGTTGTCTTATTTTTGAGTTGTAGCAGTTTGCTTTATAATATATTCTATATATTTTATATATGTAATATATATATATAATTTTTGAAGTCTCTGTTTGCTATTCATTTTCTTCAGAGAATCTCTTTAAAAATGGAAAGCTTTAATTTTGATGAAGTCCAATTTACAATTTTTTCTTTATGAATTTTTTCAATCCTAACCATGGAATCTTGGCCACTGAAAGGTCACAGACATTTTCTTCTATGATCCATTTTGAGTTAATTTTTTTTTGCAAGTAAAAATAATGATTAATTTTTAAAAATGTATATCTGGGTGTTCCAGCCCCATTTCTCCATTGAAATACCCTGTTACCTTGTCAAAATCAATTTTCCATATCTGTGTGAATTTATTTCTGTACTCTCTTTTCTGTTTCATTGATCTGCATGTCAGTTAGTTAGAGTTCTTTAATTTTATTTTTTTCCCTAGAATTACTTTGGCTATTTCAGATCCCTGGCACTTCCATATTCATTTTAGCATCAGCTTATCAAATTCTGTGAAATGGCTTTGCGGATTTGTTTAGAATTACCTTAATTCTATAGCAAATTTTGAGAGAAAATAACATCTTAACAATAGTGAGTCTTCTAGTTCAAGTACGTGGTACATCTCCCTATTTATTTAGACTATCTTTCATTTCTCGTGGAACTATCTTATAGTTGTCAATGTTTGCTCATACATACTTTGTCAAATCTATCCTCAAGACCTTCAGATATTTTATGATATTTTAGAATAAAATAATTATTTTCCATTTTTTTGCCAGTATATACAAGTGCAATTGAACTTTCTATATAACTTTGGTGCTATTTTTTAATAAATATGATTAAATAAGCCCTGGGTACTCTCTTTTCTTCTTGTGGATTCATCAACCTTTAAAAAAGATTATTTGTAAGTCAGTATCTGAATTATTGATGTTACCTTTCATGAGGCTCTTTATACTAATGCAGAAAAATTTCTGAAATTTTTTTTTGGTATTTTCCTTATTGTGTTCTGATATAATCTTCTTCTGATTTGTCCACTCTTACATTTCAGTGCTCAGGATATCTTTCATCAGTTAGATTAGCTTATATCATGGATTCTAATCGCTGTGTCAGAATGAGGCATATTTTTGTTCATTTGTTTGTTTGTTTGCGTCCTTTGTTTCACTGATCTTAGCTTCTTTCTCCTGAGGCACACAACCACTTTGACCTTACAAAGTGATTTGGCCACTCTGCACCTCGATTTCTCTATCTGTTTGTGGGATAAAATGAGATGGTAAGTCCACAGGTTTTTATTTAACCATGTTAGAAGGAGAATAAAAATGGAAATATGTTCATTAAGTGAATGAAACAGGAAGAACCACATTCCAGAATTAGTGTTTTTTGCAATAGTTTATTCCATTCTCTGCATACAAGGTGTAATATAAAAATAAGTTTGTGGATAAAATAATAGAAAATTATTTGTAAGTTTAGCTTTTCCAGGAATATATTTATATGTATATTTAAAGCATTTAATAACTAATATAATGTGAATGCACATATGTTTCTTACATATCTTTCGATCTAGACAGACCCTACAAGTTAAAAAGTTTCAAGAGTGGGAGTGGGAACATGAGTCTACGTGAGGATATTCAGCTTATGAGGCATTTAAAACACTATAGAAAGCAAATCAACATGCTGATGTTTGTGAAATATGGGCCACACTCGTATCGAAAGAGGTTTGATCAGCCTTGGTTATGTAAGGGGTTTGTTTTGTCAAGCCTATCTACTGTGGGTATTAGATTTTTCACTGAAATTGCCAACTAAGGTTAACCCGGCCTAATTCTATCCACAGTAATAAGAAAAAATGATGTCACTCAGCCAGCACTAATATACCAAAAAGGTAAGCTGGCTTGGCTGTAACCACACAGTCCAAAGAACAATATAAAATTTACCATGCGGGTAAAAAGCAGAAAAAAATCTATAGCGAAATACATCGTGCAACTGATATGTGTCGCCAGCCCCTTTTTCCTAAGGAATTGGGAAATCCTTACCCAGTTGAGGTTAAAGAAAAATGTGCTCTACTTATGCTTCTCTGAAACTTTTCATTTCTTGCCCTCATTGTTGTTAGAAGTTAAGCTCATTTGCAACAGAGATCCTGGCTCTCTTGCTTACAACGAAACTGCCAGCCCCTCACAGAATGCTTTATCCAGTATCCAGACCATTTTGAGTACTTAACAAATGCTTGTTAAATCAATACATATGTTTCCCTTGGTCTCTGTCACTTGGAGATTTACTCCAGTATCTTTCCACTAAACTCTGTTTTATTTTTTCCTATATTTTCTTTATTTGTATATGAAATAAAGATTTATCGAATATTCACAGATAACAGGATCTGTACTAGGTTCCAAGAAAACGAAGATGCAAGACAAATCAAACCACATAGAACAGATGTTGTCCTAACTGCAGAAACTCTTCACTCTGTAATTGGTTAACAATAACTCTTTAACTAAAGACTTCACCTGCCTTCCTTTTTCTATAGTTAACTGCTATAGCAGCTATTGCTACAGCAGCAGATCCAGAAACTTCCAGTCCTAAACATGCAGTTTCTTATCTCCAAGGCTTTGGTTATATTAATTTCTTCCCTGTCTGTTGTCGTACTTCCATTACTTTGTCTAATAATTCCTACTTTGGGTACATTTCAAATTTGACTTCTCTTTGAAACACATTTCTCAGATCCTGGACCATGCTTCTCTGTGCTACAATAATTCCTGGCATCTGATTTCTTTCCTTTGGGTGATTAGCATTTTGACTCTGTCTTTAGAGTATAAACTCTTGGAGTACACGACTGTATCTCATCAATCTATATTATACAATAAGGTAGAGCTCACTATCACACTGAAAATTGAGATTTCTTTCCATTTGCTGCACAGTGTATTTACTGTAGGTAGAGTGATTTTTCTGTATGCTACTCTACTAGGTTTCTCCAGAGAAAAAGAACCACTAGGACATCTGTCTGTTTAATTACCTATGCATCTATCTATCTATCTGTCTGTCTATCTATCTATCTATCTATCTATCGAGATTTATTTTAAGGAATTGGCTCACGCAGTTTTGGGGACTGGTGAGTCCAGAATCTATAGAGCAGGATGGTAGGCTGGAAATTCAGGGAAGAGTTGTTGTTACAGACTTGAGTATAAAATCTGCAGGCTGGAAACTCAGGCAGAGTTTTAATGTTGCAGTTTTGAGGCATAACTAGTGCTTTGAGAAACCTTTGGGCTTGCTCTTAAGGTTTTCAACTATTTGGATAAGGCCCACCCACATTATGAAGGGACATCTACTTTACTCAAAGTCTACTGATTTAGATGTGAATCATATCTAAAACTACCTTCACAGCAACATCTAGACTGATGCTTGACCAAACAGCTGAGCACCATAGGCTGTCAAAGTTGACGCATATAATTACAACACAGCTACTGTACCCTATGTTTTTCTGTTCTTCCAGCTATATGATTTTTACTGATTCATGTAATAAGGGCATCTTACAAGTAACCCTAGAAATTGATGGGACCAAAAAACCTTTCACATTGTGCACACCCCTGTGCAGAAGCTTCTAATCTTAAACTACTTACTGTACCTTCCTTTCAAACATTACCCCTGGTGGACCTACATGTTTGAAAGTCATTCTGTTTACATACATACCTAAAACACATGTCAATAACATGTTTGTTAAGTTGAGGGCTATTCCCTTGTGGACCCAATCAGAGATCTATTCTCTAACTAGAAAATATCCAAATTGGAGGAACACGTACTTCCTGTGCTAAATGATTTTTCAGAGAATAGAGACACAGGCACTAAATGATGGAATCACATAACAACATAAAAATACAGGAATTGAGGTCTATTAACAACAACAAAACAATAAGAGGTAACATTTTTGTAGTGCTTCCTTCGTGCCAGCATGTATAAAGCATCCTAAGTGCTTTAGAAATACTGACTCATGAATTCTTACAAAAATCCCACAAAAAGATAATATTAACATCTCTGAACAGAAGAATAATTAAAGATTATAAAGTTTAAGTTATTTTTAAGGCTACATAGGCAACACTTTGAAGCTGTAGTATCAATTAGCTATTGCCATATCCTTGCTGCATAACACAGAATCCCAATTTATAGTGGATTAACTCAAGAGCTGACAACAATTATTTCTTCTCCATTGTACTCCAGTGTGGTTTGACTAGGTGGATCTGCTTCAGGATATAGCTCCTCACTGAAGGTAGGGCTTAGGTCTACTCCACATGTGGAGCCCAGTCTGAGAGGGCAGTGGTGGCTCTTCTCACGGAGATGGCAAGCTCAGCTGCATATGCGTATTTTATACCTCTGATTCAGCCCTATATGGTAACATCCCATAGGCTGAAGCAAGTGACATGGTCAAGCTCAAAGTCAACGGCAGACCTGTCTCTTTTCACCCTCACTTGTGTGGAAGACAAAGGTTGTTCCAGTTACCATTACTGTGTCACAAACCAACTTAAAACTAACTGGTGTAAGACGAATATTTTATTTTGTTTATGGATTGTGTGGGTTCCAAATTCGAACAAGGCACAGTGGGGCTGACTTGCCTCTGTTCTAGGTTGTCTAGGGTCTTAGCTAGGAATACTTGAAGGCCGAGGGTGACTTCACTAATGGCTAGAGGCTGAAATCACTGTGGCTTTTCACTCACAGGTGTAGTACCTGGGCTGAGATGACCGAAATTCTGGGCTTAGCTGGGGCACAGCCTGGAACACTTACACTCCCACTCTCCATGTCTCTTGGGCTTCTTAAAGCTTTTTACTGTGTTGTGAGTGTGGTGTCCCAGGAGACAGGCGGAGAATGAGTGTTACAAGAAAAGCAGGCAGAAAATACATGGCTTCTGCGTGTCACAGTTCTTTATTGGTTGCAGTCATGATTCCTTTCAGAGGAGTGTCAAAGAATTTGAAGATATGTTTTAAAAATGTCTTGAGGGCTTCCCTAGTGGCGCAGTGGTTGAGAGTCCACCTGCCGATGCAGGGGACTCGGGTTCGTGTCCCGGTCCAGGAAGATCCCACATGCCGCGGAGCGGCTGGGCCCGTGAGCCATGGCCGCTGAGCCTGCGCGTCCGGAGCCTGTGCTTCGCAACGGGAGAGGCCACAACAGTGAGAGGCCCGCGTACCGCAAAAAAAAGAAAAAAAAAAAAAAAAAAAAAAGTCTTGAAATGGAATTACTGTATCCCTGGGATATGAAAGAGAGGTGGAGGAGAGAGTTCAGTTGAAAAGAGAGCCCAAGGAAGAAAGGGCAAAAATAAGAGGGAAAGAGGAAAGAGTGTCTTGAATAGTTGATTGTTCCTGGCAAATGAGTCTCCATCTAAAGTGCTTATTGCTTAAACTTTGGTTAGTTTTGAGTTTTACCTTCCCTCTCAGTTGATTGTTAAAACTGACTTCACTACAAACCCTTCAAAACTAATTCTGCAAGGACTGGTTTCTATTGCTATTCACAGTGTTCATAATCATCTCTGACTCTATCTCTCCCTTGTTCCCCAGGGCCAGCTTCCTGGGACTGTGGCAGTCGCATAAGGCCCTGTGCTGAGAAGGGCCCCATATTTGGTTTAATTTTCTGCTCTCCTCATCTAGATATTCTTAATTTTATTTTGAACTTACGTTTTGTAAGTGAAGTCTGGTGGGACAATGAACAGGTACATGAACAGAGTTGAAAGCCAGGCAGCAGGTCACTGTTCTGGCCCAGCAGCAGCTGTGGGCACAGAGGGTGGTACAAATAGCGGTTGTCCTGGATGGCACACTTCTTCCTTGGAGAAGTCTTTGGGTCCTGAGGTCCTGAGAGAGAGGCTAGGTGGAACTTGGCCCAGATTGGAGGTGATGATGCTGACAGCAGCAGTGGAAGTGACCATGCTGTGGGAGGGAGAAGAGGGTCCACTTGGGGGCAGCACCAGGCCCCGCGGGGGGAAGCCTGTTTGCCTATCTGTCTTGGAGCCTGTCCCTGTAGTGTCTCTGCAAATATTAATTCTCCAGCTGCAGTGCTGGGAAAGGAACTACTAGTATTCAGGAATTAAACTCTCAATGAATATTACAAAGTACATGTGTATACATGGACATTGAAATAAAGCATATCAAGGAGTTATTAGAATTCTTCAAGAATCTGGAATCTCTGGTTTTGAGCAGTGGTGTGACATTGCAAAGCAAGTATCCACAGGCTTTGAAGTAGAAATTAAATTTAAAGATCATCACATTCAGTGGAAAAGAACGTATTTACAGTAAAACTTCAAAGAACCAATTATTAACAAGGGACAATTTTAAAACTGTTCTCTTTATAATTGAAAGTGTAGTGATAAAATCCATTAACAGGTGTTTTGAATTATATCAATTTTCAGTTTTTTGAATGACCTGAAGTTACAGAAATAGTTGGAGGAAATATTAAAATGCCAGTGTATAATTTTACATTTAAAAATATATTCAGAATCTCACACACACACACACACACACACACACACACACACACACACACACACACACACACTCTCGCACGCAAAGGGCAGATCTGCAAAGACACATAGCAAACGGTGTGGGTGCAGAAAGGGGTAAAGAATTTTAGTTAAAGTATGCTTCCAGTGACTGCCTCTGTGGACTAAGAAATATGCCAGAGGCTTTACACATGCAATTCCTTCATTCACCACTATAATCTACAATGTAGATAGTATAACTTTCATTTTATAAATGATAAAACTGAGATTCACAAAGGCAGTTTTCTGAGGGCTACTCAGCTAATAAATATTACACTTCCATAAACTATTCTGAAAACATGGTTGTGGGGTACAGTAATCTATATCCAAACGTCTTTGAAAGATCTTATCATATATGTGAATTTCAGCTGATCTTATTACAGTATTTAGTATTTTTAAATTTTAGTTCTCTGTATTCAAAAAACATAAATAAGATTGGTTGCACTTAAGAAATGGCTCAATATGTTGGAAAGAAATTGCTCCTCTCCTAAGCAAAATTCAAAGCTAGATAGTAGGAAAAGATAACAGAGAAAGAAGCTTGAATTTAGGAGATCCCTTAAATAATTACAATTTGAAAAATGTTTAATTTTTAAAATAGTGGAAAGTTTATTAATTAGTATATAAGTGATTTTGTTAACAAGAATTTTCCAATGGCAGATAATTAACTCTGTTGAAATCCTGATTTAGATATTATTCTGGGTAACTAATTTGCTTCTGGGACCCTTAAATTATAAAGGTGAGTTAAGATTGTTTATATAAAATTGTATTACCTATCTTATCAATAAAGCCATCTTGATTTTTGTACTCCTTTCAGGGCTTCTATTTATTAGCGATCTGCCCTACCGCGCATATACCACTCTATCTTCAATTTCAGTATAATGAGAGCATAAATAGACTTTCCAGAATCTTGAAGAGCAGCAGATCATTCAAAGACACCTCCAGGGAATTACTTGGCTTTTTCTCCAGCCAGAATCTCATGCGTCCCAACAGGGGAATCTCTAAGAGTAAAGAGAAATTCATAAGTGCAAGCTGGACTAAACCTAACTATAGGAGAACAAACAGCAGTTTTGATTCTCTTGACTTTCACCCATTTTACTGCCTCAGTCCTCTGGTGATCTCCAAGGGACAGGGATAGCGTGAGTGCCTTCCTTTTCCCCTTTCAGAACCTGGCATGAGAAGGAATGGATTCTGAACCAAGGGAACACTCTGCCCACATAAGTAATGCATGTTTTTTCATCCTTCGTAAAGGTAGCAGTTGACAAGTAGAAAAACTATTGTGTTTTTGAGTGACAAATATAACAGAAAAATAACTTCCATTGAGCATTCACTAGTATCTTAAGTGCTTTACTTGTGTTTCAGTTAAAACTCACCATTGCCCTGAAGTAGATCTGTTTTACTCTCATTTTACAGTTTATCTGAAAATTTAGTAAATTTATCAAGCAGATAGAAGAGAAAGGATTATCTTCCAGGCAGTCTGCCTTCTGGGTCCATGCCCTCAACCTGTACGCTCTGTCACTATGATGGATATATCCACTGCTATGGGAGCCTACAGGAAAAATCCTAATCCAGCAAGATGGAGCCTGCAGGAAGCAGCTGGAGGAGGGTCTTATGCAGCAGATGAAGTGCTTAGATTTAGTGAGGGGGCAGCATGGTGTGGTTAAGTTTAACATCTCTGGAGGCAGGCTAGCTATCTTCTGCCCTGGCTTCACCATTTACTCACAACAGCACCATGGACACATTTCTGCCTCTCGGTGCCTTAAATGCTCAATTTCCCCATCTACAGAATAGATATAAAGGTACTTATCTCACATTATTTCTGTGAGGGCTAAATGAGAAAGTTAATGTAAAGTATTTGGTACATAATTCAGTGCTCACTAAATGGTAGCAAAATTATTGGAGGTTAACCATGAGTTGGCTACTTGAAACATAAGAAGGGGAGGGAGACGGTAGGGAGAGTGTTACCCCTACCATCAGGCAGGACTGGCGTGCTCTTTCTCTTTCTCTGTCCCTTAATATTGTATGTTTGTCTGTAAAAAGGAGACGATAACTTGGGCTTAATTTAAAGAATAAATAGTTGAAAATTTGTCTAAGGTGAAAGAGACATGAGTTTATTTGTATGTTGGGAAAAGAGAAAGTAGAGATGGAGATATTAAATACGATGTCTGCCCTCTGAGGGTCCACACGATGTGGTTTCCAGCCATGGGTAGAAAGTAAATGTAATTTATAAAGGAACACGTTGGTTCCTTTATAAATGACTGAGACATACAATCAAAGTGAAGACTGCTGTTGAAGACATCAACGATTATGCAGATTTATGGGGAAAATGATTCATCGATAATTTGTGAAGAAAGACACAAGTTTTGGAATCAGGTCACATAACATTTTAATTTCATCATTCCGTATCAACTGTGTGACATTGAATAAGTTATCCATCTTTTATGAGTTTTACTTTGTTTTATTGACTATTAATTATATGAAATATACTCACAAATAGGAATGTAAAACATGTATTTACATTTTGAAAGGGAAAATAACCAAGCACTGGCATGTGTTCATTAACCTTTTAGAAAAAACTTGTACGTATATCCACCCCCTTCACTTTGCAGCTCCCTACTTCCAACCCTTCCCCCCCAGAAGTAATGTTGTATTTTTGTGTTAATTCCCCTGTTATTTTTCTTTATAGTTCTAGCCTATATGTATGATTCCTTAACAGTACAGTATAGTTTTGCTTTGGTTCAGTGAAAATCATGTTGACTTCTTGTTCTGTGGCTTACTTCTTTTGCTTAATATTATGTTTTTCAGATTGCTGTGTCGAGTATGTAACTTTAGTTCATTTATTTTCTATGTTGTATGGGCTCAATGGAATGAATATACCACAATTTATTTATTATTTGTGCATTCTACTGTTGATGGGCAGTTCCACCACCCACACCTTATGTGTGTCTCTTAGAAAAAAATCTGCTTTGTACATTCCTGCATTAGCAGGTAGATATGTACCTAGGAGTAGATTCGCTAGATGATATGATGTGTGTGTCCATAGTTAACTAATGTGTGTCATTAGTTAATCAGTACCTGACTCTTTACAAAATAGATATACCAATTTATACTCCCACTAACAGTGGGAATTCCCATTTCTTCTATTTGATCGTTTTTATTGCCAGTCATTATATTTTTACCAATCTGGTAGGTTTGTAATCTTATCACATTATGGTCGTCATTTGCATTTTCTTAATTATTAAAGTGGTTGACTATCTTATCATATGGCTGTTGGCCATATGAGCCTTGCCTTTGTGAAAATTCTATTCAAGACTCCCAGCAGTTGTTATTTTAATTGGTTCTGGGTACTAGATCTTAATTGATTGTATGTGTTGCACATATCTTAGCTCAGTATGTAGCATGTTATTTCACTCATTTACAGTATCTACTGAGGAACAGACATTCTTCTTTTTAATATATTCAAATTTATCAGTGTTTTCTTGTATGGTTAGTATTTTGTGGGCCTTATTTAAGAAAATTTTTTCTGCTCCAAAGTAAGATATTTTTCTATATTGTCTTCTAAAATTTTTTGTTTTTCCTTTATTGTTATTTTCTCAATCTACCATGAACTGATTTCCACGTATGGTGTGAGGTCCAGGGTATGTGGTAACAATGAAAATGTGTTGCTCAGATCACCTGCCTTGGGGAGTATAGTTAAGGGAGGACACACTGAATCTACTGCATTTGTGCTGAAGACACACTTCCTAATGAATTAGCATGGCAGGGATACTAGGACATGCCCATTCCAATGAGATAGTGAACACCTCTTATTTGTGACTTTGGCTCAAGGGCACCTCATTGACTTGGCCAAACTTCTAAAAAAATTGAACTGCAGGCTGGGACTCTTCCTACCAGATCTACCTTCCTTTCTCTGCCCTCCCAGGAGTCAGACCTTCATCACAGCCTGGTGTCTCTCTCTATTTTCCCAACCAGTTTCCCTTTTTCATTCCTAGTGTTTCTCCCTATAAATCTCTTACATGCCAAATCTTTATTTGATTTTTAGAGAATCTATTTTTATTTTGTTGTAACTTTTTCATATATGTAACCAGTTGTCTCTATATGTGAGCTTCAGTTTTCTTATCTGCTAAATGGGATTAAAATCTACCCAAATGATTGCTCTGAGGATCAGAGAGTAAGAGCATTTGTCACAGTGCTTCAAAATGTTAGCCACTATTAATTTGTTTCCGTTCCTCATGATGTTTTTTTCAGAATGTGGATGAATTGTAGTTTGATTGTCATGAACTAGGTCTGCTCTTAGGTGAGCAATACCCTAGAGTAATTTCTGTGAATTTGGATAAGCCACTTGACCATCCTGAGTCTCTCCTTCACCACTTAGACAGCTAAAAGAAGATAATCTGCTTTGCCTAGCTGATTATTTTAGGTAATTAGTTATCATATTAGACATTTTTTGGTAATTTGTAACTAATTTAATTGGTTAATGTACATGAAGATATTTTTAAGACTCTGAAGAGTTATATAAAACTAAGGGACAATCAGGCATTAATAATTTGAAACTAACAGTTACAAGCCAGTACTATGTACAGTGTCATTTGCTTACATCCTTTACACCTACTTCATGGCTCCATAATGCCAAGCTTAAGTAAACTGTATGCAAGTGAATTTTTCTCAATGATAGGTAAAGGTGGGCAGGTAGATACATAGAGATATTAGTATAATAAATATTTCTTAACTCCATAATGGAAGGTTTACTTGACTATAAGCCTGTGATATGTAGCTATACCTTTATGAATTATATGGTGATCAGAAGAAAAGCTCAGATGTGCAGAATATAGTTTTATTTTTCTTGATTTCTGTTCTGATAGTCTGTTTGTTTAGATAGTATACCATAATATCTGATAGTTGCAAACTTTGAAAAATGACATCAAGTACTCAAACTGAATATAACCACATTTCCAATATGTAGGCCTTGCTTAGACTAGAAATAAGAAATATGGAGGAGGACTTTGTTTTCCGACAATTACAGATATTGCATCAACCTTCAGAGACATGATTCAAAAATTGTGACTTAAGTTTAACTTCTCTATTACATTTAATGTTATGTTTATCTTTGATATTTATATGTATCTCAATATCTTTCTTTATTGAATTCCATTTCTGCAAATATTGCTTCTTAAAAACTTCTCCACGTGAATACAGAGGCAAAGATTTTTCAGTATCTGGTTACTGTGTTCAGTGCACCAATCACCTCTCTCAAGAAATATTTGACACAAGATTCTAGTTTAGCCAAATAATATAGTGAGTTCCAAAATAAGTAGTACAGTGGAATTCTACCAAATTATGATTGCATGTGCATATATATGTCACTGATTCTAAGGTAATTCCTGATTTGGATGTATACAGGCCTGATGAATGATGACCAAGTAGATCATCCAATTCAATAATAATTTTTAGAGCCTAATATTACCATAGTGATGGTATTTCTAAAAAGTTGTAAGCCTCACCTCCTCTTCCATAAAATGAAATTTTAATACAGCATAATTTATGGTGTGCAGATACAATTTGAAAAAGGTATATAAATCACTTAGTTTCCTGTTTGAAATTTTAATTTTTTAGTGTGATATTTGCCTCTGGGAAGAAAATTTGTAAGGAAGATGAGGAAATCATAAAACATTTATAATTTCAAAATATACACAAAGCATTGTGATTACCTGGTAAGATTAAAGATACTGGGCAATGTTCTCAGAGTGTATCCCCTAGAAACATAGACATATGTCATTAGATATATTCCAAAAAGGTGCTCCTCAAAGAAAGGGTTCTGTGGCTAAACAAGTTAGGCAGGTGTTTGCTTTAGCAAGGTTAATCAGTTTTTTTTTAATTACACAGCTTTTTAGAACTCTATGGTAATGCACATTGTTAACCTTAAATAGGAAGCTCAAGTTTGCAATGATTTCTGTACTTGTTTGACTCTAGAACTTTAGTTTCCCTCAGAGATTTTTATGGTACATGCATTGTCAATTATTGGTATAGACTTTAAATGCAGTTTGAATTTGGAGAAGAGAGAGGTGACTCTTGATAAGAAAGTGGGCAAATGATTTTAAGAATTAGTAATTAAATTATGGATTGAATTTGGGAATGGGAGAGAAGGAAGAAAGCATTCTAGGAAATAGTTCAGGAAGCATTATGGGATTGATGGACTCATGAAACCATGAGTAAAGATTTCCTATTGAGGAAAAGTGGGCAATATATTTGTGTCCCAAGTAAATGGACTGTTTGTGGAGTTCTTAACAAGTAGAAAAGAGGATTGGGTTTTATTTTTAATTTTGACTTTCCTGTTTAAGTCTTTAATCCATCTGGAATGGAATTTCATGCATAATGTTAGCTAAGGATACAGTTTCATTTCTACCATAAGGGGAAGCAGTTCTTTCAACAATACCATGCACTGAAATGACCATCTATTCCCCACTTCCGGGTAATACCATTTGTATCGTAAAGCATGTTTTCATGTATGTATTTCTGTGCTAGTTTGTTCTATTAGTCTGTTTGTCCATCCCTATGCCAATACCTCATAATCTTAATTTCAGTGGTAAGTACATCCATCTTGATCTTCTTCAGGGGTATCTTGGAATACTTTGTACTTTTATCAAGTTCTACAAAAACAAACAATTAAACAAATAAAAGTTGAATTTTGATTGAGATTACGTTGAATCTATTGATTAATTTGGCAATACTGAACATCATTATGATATTGAATCTCCCATTCATTTACATGGATTCATTACATGGATTGTAATTTGTAACCCTATTTAGGTCGTCTTTAATATCTTTCTATAAAATTTCAGTTTAAATGTTATATTCTTCATAATAATCTTATGATTTATTTGATTTATTCCAATGTATTAAATATTTTGATTCCTATTTAAAATAATATATTTTAAATTACATTTTTTTAATGCCCCTGTTAGTGTAGAGACAAATGATTTTATATGCTAATTTACTATTCAGCAAATTTATAACAATCTATTACTTAAAATAATCAGTACTTTATTTTGAATTTTCTTTGTAGAGAAACATATCATCTGTTAAAATCATAACGTAGTTTTTCTTTACCAATCTGTTAAAATCATAATGTAGTTTTTCTTTACCAATCCAATATTTTCTGTGATGGTTATGATCATTGTTTAACCTATAAGTATCAAGTTTGCTTTTATTAGATTAAAAATATGCCTTTCCATTCTCAGTTTGCTAAGTGCTTTTGTAATGGATAATAACTTATTTTCTAAAGTTACAGGAAATGTGTTCTAGAATAGATTCAATCTGTCATGATGTAGACATTTTTAAAACTTTCTTGGTTCACTTTACTATAGTCTAAGATTTTTGTATTTATGATTATAAGGTGGATTGATTTTTAATTTCTACTTCTCATACAGTTCCTCTAAATATTTTCTTTGGCTACTTCTTAAAATGAGTTGAGAACCACTACTTCTTTTTCTGTAACCTAGAAGAATTTGTATATGATCAGAAGCTTAACGGAACTTACCAATAATGTATTTGAGGCTTAGATTTTTTCATTATGAGTTCATTGATTGGTTTCTTTAATGGTCATTCAAGTATCTAAGTCTCTATATTTTTCTGAGTAAATTTTTTTTTTGTTATAATCCTTTTCAGGATGTTCCACATCAAAGTTCCCAAATATATTGGCAAAAAAATTGCTTATGTTATCTTTTTGTTATCTCTTTAATAATGCTTTCAGAATTTGTAGGTATCTCTCTGATTTCATTACTAATCTTTTTATGCCTTTTTGTTGTTGTTACTTGATCAAGTTTGTTTGGGTTTTGTCAACATTGTTGTTCTCAGAGGGCTACTTTTGGCTTTGCTCATCTACTCTATTGATTGTTTTTTCCTAACAGCATTCCATAAATTTTGATATATTTTATTATCTAGTTCTCATTAATTTTTGTTATTTCATCTTGTTACCATCTAATTCTATCTTCAGTGAGATATCTTCTTTGACCCATCAATTATTCGTTTTTAAATTAATCACTTTGTTGTCAGTATTTTCTGTATGATTTCACACCTTGCAAATTTTAAATTTGTTTATTATGTGAAAATACAGTAAATTTTCACCTTTATTGATTGTTTGATTTGTACTTAAAATGATATATATGGTCTACTTGTTGGATCGAATTTCTAGTTTATTGTATATTAGGTTAAGACTTTTATTTTTCAAGCCTTTAATATCCTATAATAAGTTTTGTCATCCTAAATGATCAGTTACAACCTCTGATTATATTAGTATATGTTTTCTATTTGTTTTTACAATTTTGTAAATTTTCCTTTATATACTTGAGTATGTGCTATTGGGTGCATGAAAGTTTAACCATATAAAACTTCCTGAAAAAATTGAACCTTTCATCATTTTATATAGACTCTAGTAATGCTTTCACTTTCAAGATTATTTTCTCTAATATTAATAAAGGTACATAAGTTTGCTATTGCTTTGTATTTGCTTGGTACATCTTTTGTCACCTTTTTATAGGGGCTCTGCTGATTTCCAGGATTGTCACTCTATGCATCTCTCTTCTCCAGTATTCTATCCTGAGAACTCTATCCTCCTTTATCCCTCTGAACCCAAAATGACTTTTTAACTCAGGGAGTTTGCCAGGATCCTCCTGACTTTCCTTTTCGTGCATCATGGCTTGGAAACTCTTTCAAGGCAGCAAGCTGGGGTAATTGTAGGGCTCACCTTGTTTGTTTCTCATCTCTCAAGGATCAGTGTCTGTTATCATTGATGTCCCATGCCTGGCTAACAGTTGTTTCATGTATGTTTTATGTTTTTTTGTTGATTCAGGTGAGAGGGTAAATCTAGTCTCTGTTTATTCTATTCTTGTCAGAAGCCAAGTCCTTAGGCTTCTAATTTTCATTTTTATTGTTTTTATAATTAGAAATATTTGGTTCATTTTCAAATTTTCCTAGTAATTTATCTTATTCTTTTGTTTCATATCCCCTTTTATTTTTAAATATATTAAATACATTGTTTCTATATTCAGGCTATAAATATTCTCTTTTCATTTTCTGGGCACCTGCTTATTATGTCTTTTGTCCTTGTGTTTGACAGTTTTACTGAAAACCACATTTCTTTGAACTTAAACTATAAATTTGGATATTTTATATTTGGGAGGAGGTTCACTTTCTCTGGGAAGAATTTTTATAGTAGGTTTTGTAGGTTTCTTTTTTTTTTCTTTTTACCAAGGTTATATTAATGACCCACTATATGCCCTTGGCTTAAGTTCATATGCAGCTATAGGTTTCCAGCAGCTAGATGCTTCCCCAAAAAAGTGACTGGGTCCCGCTTGTTCTCTGGCTGTAGGCTTTCTCCAGCACTGTAGGAGCTGGCTAGGCCTCAGGGAAACAAAACTCAGTAATGTGAGAGAGTTAATATCCCAGAAAAATCTTCAAACGATAGGGGTGGGAATCAATGGATTGATTCCACATTGTTCCTTCCCTCAACTGAGGTCATACTGAGACATATTTCAAAGAGTTTCTTAGGTAACTAGTGTAATAGAGCCTTATTTGTTCAGAATTACTTATTAATGGCATCTTCATTGGCTTTCTCTCTTCTCTGCATTGCTTTTTTCATTTTATCAGTTGTCCTTCCTGGAATCAGCTCCAAATTAAACTACTTGCACCTAATTTTTTAAAATTTTAAGTCTTCATTTTTGCACATGGTGATGTGTTAATCAGCATTCTCCAGAGAAATAGAACTAATAGAATATATGTGTATGGAGAGAGATAAAGAGAGAGAGATTCTATATGTAGGATACATATCTACTCCTATATGTCTTTCTATCTACCTATCTATATATAAAGATTTATTATGATGATTGGCTCATGTGATTATGGAGTCTGAGAAATCCTATGATCTGCCATCTGTCTGCTAGCTGGAGACCAAGCAGAGCCAATGGTGTAGTTACAGTCTGAGTCTGAAGTATTGAGAACCAGAAGACCTGATGGTGTAAGTCCTAGTCCATGTCCAAAGGCCTAAAAACCAAGAGATCTGATAAGTAAGTTCCACTCCAAGTGCAGAAGACCAATACTTGAAAACAGTCAGACAGAGAGGGCAAAAGTTCCCTTGCCCCACCTTTTTTTCTGTTCAGGGTTCCAAGAGATTAGACGAGACCCATCCTTATTGGAGAAAACAATCAATTGATTCAAATGTAAATCTCCTTCAGAAACACCCTCACATCACACCTAGAATAATGTTTAACCAAATATTTGGGCACCCTACAGCCCAGTTAAATTGACACATAAAATTAACTATGAGAGGTAAGAACCTACTCTATGGGTTTTGTTTTTTTTCCATTTAGGATGGTGGAAAGGGTCTTATTGCACCTTTACAGTAAGAGGTAAACTGTAGATACCCTATTAAACTGCTTAGCTTGAATGAACCTGAGTCTTGTTTATCTCTCAAGTTCTGTAAGGAACTGAAAAGTGAAGATCATATTTATGAGGTTTAGCTATGATCTCAAGACAAGGGCTAACTTTAGCACACAGCTTTCTTTCTGGGTTCCCTTCTTGGCTTAGTTTGTTTGTTAAATAATCTTTTGTTCTTGCCAACTTAGAAATTCATTTTAGAACACATGTGTGTGTGTTTGCAATATGTATGAATTTGTGTGTGTGTGTGTGTGTGTGTGTCTAGTGTGGTCAGTAATGTACCTAGTGTGGCATACTAATGGACATGGCAAATCACAGCTTTTTCGTATTAAATCCAATGATGTCCTTCTCCTTTAAAATTATTTTTGTATACACCAGCTTCAATTTTTATTTAAATTCACCTAAAATACACTCTATTGAATTTTTAAACATTAAATTGTAGAAAACAGCCAACTCTGTCTAGAACTGATAGTAATGTTTTCTCAAGGATTTACATATATATGATCTTTATGGTAGATATCCTGTAGAGATTGTATTAGTCTTTGGTTCCTTTTGTTACTTTATCATGCAGAAAAGTTCCTTTAGGAATTTACTGGGGTAGTGAGTTGAAATTCACCGTGCAACAATTTTTAGAGAACTAGAAATGTGCAAAATTGGCCAATTTTCATATTTAAATATATGCTAATGTGCAGTTTATTTGGACTTTATTCATTTTGTTGAACATGTTTTATACCTTAGGATTCATTTTATGAAATGTAAAATGCATGCAAATGTATGCCTCATCAAAATGCTGGTCAGATTTTTGCTTTTGATTTTATCTGTTGCTTTAGATGCCAATTTTCCCTAATGTATATAGGATATCAGTAGTGTGGCTTATGACTATTTGAAAATTCATAATAAATTATCCTGACCTCAAAGTGAAATCCATCCTGCTCAGTAATGAAATAATTGTTTGATATCATCCAGTGACATCATGGGGTTTTATTAATTAATTTATTTATTCAGCAAATATGTATTGATCACCTATTATCTCAAGGCACAAAGGATATAATAGTGACACGTTAAAGAGAGATAGTGTCCACTTTCAGGAATTTTACAGTTCAGTAGATGAGGCTTTTAGCTCAGTAAATAGAATTAACAGTAAGCAATTGCACATGTTGATAAATTCAATGAAGAAAAATCAAGGTCATCCCAAGAAACTGCATCAGAAATACCTGGCTTGGATGCAGGATCAGGGTGTTCTCTCTTGCAGTGATGCTAAGACATGAAGGACAGGACGTATCAGTAAAAATTCAGGGCAAGAGTGGTCCTATAGGAGGGAAGAATAGGAGACAAAGAAGAGCTTTGTTGAAAGAGGGCGAGGTGGCATTCGTGAGAGTGACCTAGAGTGAAACTCATGTGGGCAGAGACCAGATCAATTCAATTCTTTAGGTCATGTTAAATATTTGAGATTTATCCAAAGGAAAGTGGAAAGCAAGCTGTTTTAGGGTTTTAAACTTGGAAATTGCATGATAAAATTTTTGCTTCTAAAATTTATTTTGGTTGCTTTGTGGAGAATGGATTAAAGGAGATAACAGTGGAAAAAGGACACCAGTTAGAAATGTAAGAAAAGCAGACCCGACAGGCTAATGGACTCAATACCTAATCTTACCATCCTGTAGAGTCAGTTTAATCCACTGTTTCTATGCTGTTAAATTTTAACTATATTCCTAATATCTGTAATGTTCTCCAAGTTATAACAATATATAAAACACGTTACTTACATACAAACCACTTTGTAAAGAAGGGAAAGTTGATGGCAAATACAAAGGTTGTCCTTTGGAGTGCCACTGTGGGGAGAGTGAGAAAATGACCCAGGAAGCCAGAGTAAATGGAAACTTAGAACATGGGGGTTGGAGGGAAGTTGATGGAAAAGAAGTCTAGGTGCCATGGTAAAGACAGATTAATTTATTTCCAAGTCCCCCTTTCTTTTTCTCAGTATGTAAATATGCAAAAATAATGGAGACATCTCATTTCCCTCAATTTTTTGTCAACTGTATAAAATATCTTAATAAACATATACTTTATTGTTCTGCTTTCTGTCCTGCCTGATCAAGTTACTGCTACAAAAAGTGAGAGGGGAACCCTTAATTCTATTAACATACTACTTAAAATACTGCCATCTCAGATTATCTAAGGTAATATGAAAACATGGTTTTGGGGAACCTGAAAATGGAGAATTTATAGATTTTAAATCCTTCATCTTTGTGAGTTGTAGACTTCTACCCCTTCCCAATAATCCTTTTGTTTGACTTAAAGTAATCAAATCAACTGACTTTTATACTTGGCAAAGCTCATTAAACTTTTAAATATCTGCTTCCTCAACTAAACTCAGTAATTGTTTGCCTTGAAAAAATGTGGAAAACTAAGTATACTCTTACCATACAATCTAGCAATTGCACTCCTTGGTATTTACCCAAAGGAGTTGAAAACTTATTTCTATACAAAGTCTGCACAGGGATATTTATAGCAGTTTTATTCATAATTGCCAAAACTTGGAAGCAGCCAAGATGTCCTTCGGTAGGTGAATGGCTAAATAAACTGTGGTACATCGAGATAATGGAATATTATTCAGTGCTGAAAAGAAGCTATCAAGCCAAGAAAATATATGGAAGAAACTTAAATGCGTATTAGTAAGTAAAAGAAGCTAATGTGAAAAGGCTACATACTTCATGATTTTAACTATCTGGCATTCTGGAAAAGGCAAAACTATGGAGATAGTAAAAAGATCAATGGTTGCCGGGGGTTGGGTGGAGGAAGGATAAATAGGTGAAGCACAGAGGATTTTTAGGACAGTGAAAATACTCTATATGATACCGTATTGGTGGATACATGTCATACATTTGTCCAAACCCATAGAATGTACAGCACCAAGGGTGAACCATAATGTAAACTATAGACTTTGGGTGATTATGATGTGTCACTCTAGGTTTATCAATTGTAACAGATATACCACTGTGGTGGGGATGTTGGTAAATGGCATGCTATGCTTGTGTGGAGACAGGGTGTATATCGAAAATATCTGTTCCTCTCCCTCAATTTTGCTGTGAATCTTAAGCTGATCTAACAAAATGAAGTCTTAATTTAAAAAAAAATGTGCACAGATGAAACGTGCTCTGGAAAAAAATTATTCTAAAAGGAAATTAAGATAATTTTAATTAGTCTGGTTATTGATATATTATTTTAATTTCTGATATGCAACTAGCTTTTAAAATTCTTATATAAAATGTTACTTTCTGATTTAAAATTCAAGGACTTTCATAGACAGCTTTCTTGTGAAGGATGCAGCTCTTTGGGCCACATGCCTTTTATTTTTAGATATTTATTCATTAATTCAGTAGCTATTTATTATGAACCTACTACAGAGATGATTCAAGGTTCTGGATACATCAGTGAACAAAGCAACTAAAAACCCCTTGACCTCATAGGGAGATATGATAAAAGTGGTTTTTGTTTATTTCTTTCTAAAATTAATTTGAGATTCCATATAAATAGTGTCACCACACTATTTTCTAAACCAAGATATTGAATAATTCGGGTAGTTCAAAGGAATATCATTAATAATTACTCTGAGACAATGGGTAAAAACAGGGATGGATGGTAGCCCTATTATAAAGAATATTGGTTCATAATATTGGAAGGAAGACTGTCCAAAGATTATGAACCAGTTACAAAAATATACATACTGAAAAAAAATAAGATATACATACTGAAAAATATACATACTGAAAAAAAATAAGGATTCTTACAGCTTTCTGAAGAACTTGATGCATGTACCATTTATATTTGATTTCCAATGCAAGGAAACATTTTTATAAGGGATGCTTCAATTCAAACAACCAGTAGAATGTGGCTTAGCCAGGGCTAGGGGCTATAATGCAATACTCTCCCCTGAGGTTCTTCTTCAGAAATGGGAAACTATTGTTCAGAATCACTGTGTTGCTTAATATCCCCAAACAGCCTTCACTTTTTTTTCCCTCTGTAAAGTGTTAGGGATTTTTTGAAAATTGGTTTATATGATCAAAGTCTATCCACTCTCAAAGGTGTCTTCAATAAATTATCAAAGATCTTCCCTGCAGTTTCTTTAGGAGATATTGGGTTTTTCCCACCACAATTACTTTAGTTGAGTTTTCTGTTTCAAAGAGAGCAAGTAAGAAAGAGACAGTGAAAATGTGTAAGTTATTTGGGTTTCTTCCAATATATGATTGCATTTTATTTAGGCAGACTAGGCATGTAACAACGTGGGATGTGTTTTGTTGTTGTTGTTGTTTTGCATTTGGTGGGTGGCAGGGAGATAGGGTTGTTTATTTAATTGGAAAGGAAAATTCATCTTATTTTAATTGAAAAACCTAATTAAATTTCTTTGGAATCATAATTTACACTGCAGTAGCAGTGTAACACAGTAGTGTTTCTTACTGCCATATTTTAGCCCTTGTATTCCTTTCTGCAATTTGATAATTTATTATAGAAATTGATCTGGAAGAGAGAACAGGGCAAAACCTTGCACCATTAGACTCACTAGTTAAAATTTTAATTTAGTGCTGATGTTCAAAATACCAGTGAGTTATCTCCCTGACACCATCAAGGAGTGTCATTTGAGTGATGCGCTTTATTGGTCTAGTTTACTATATTCCACTAGTTTAGATTTTCTTCCTTCTCACTGATTTATTTAAAGCCATAGGATCATAATTAATAGAAGTAGCAAAATGAGCCTTCAGCAAATTAATTATAATTATGCCATGCATATAAATAATAATCTGGCTGATAAATTTATGATGGAAACTACTGTGTGGATTAAAATGATAAAGGCGGTTTTAGCAGGGAATTGGGAAGGATATATAACTTAAAGATTCTCGTAGCTGTGCTTTAGTCTAATTGGGTTCCCAGCTGTGATTCAAGTTTTGATATGAAGCTATTTATTTTGAGTTCAATTGTCATAAACACTAAGTTACAGATGTTATGTGGTGCCATTGTGTAATATTTGATCAGTGAACTGTTCCAAAATATGGTGCTTTTTGAATTATTCATTTTAGCAAAATTTGCCAATAATATTAAACTAGACTTTCAAAAATCTTTTATATGAAGCACTGTTTGTAATAAAGTGAGCAGACATTATTTATTTTATACCCTATATTTAATGATAAGATAGTAGTATAAGTGCATGGGGGAATACCTTTAGTATTTCTTGGTAGCGGTCTTTCGTCCATGATTGAGTTAATAAGTTAATCCATTTTTATGACAAATTTTGCATGATGTTATTGTAAGAAAATATTCTGGGGTGTTGATTGTCTTTCGTCCTTCTCATCAACATGGTAGTTATAGTTTTGTAAAGACAGTCATGGCCACGTATATTCAGTGCTCTAAATTACCTTCTTACATCCTCACCACATTGGGTTCCAAAGCTGGCCATATCTCCAATGGGGATGATTAAATTCCAACTTAGGTTTGAGCAGGGAATTCCTATCTGAGACAACAGCGGAAAGTCAGTACTAGAGAAGTAAGCTATAGCAGAGTCCACTAATGAGAACTGAGATTTACTTGGGAGAGATTTAAAATGCATGCTAAATTTCAAGAATTCAGAGTCATAGAGGTTAAAGAAACAGGAATCAAGAGCTAAGAAGGAATCAATGCTATCAAATAATTTTAGGGAGATGTGAGTGTGTGTGTGTGTGTGTGTGTGTGTGTGTGTGTGTGTGTGTGTGAGTGTGAATGTATGGGGATTGAATGGGTATAGGGAGTTAATTGTTTATTAATCACATACAAACTGTCTTATCATAAATGTTTTTTGAACTTGGCTTCACATTAGAATCACCTGGAGAACTTTTAAAAAATTACTAATGCTGGAATCCCATGCAAGATAAATTTTATCATGGTCTCTGGATATGAGCATAGGTATGAATAATTCTTAAAAAGCAGATATTTTTATTTTGAAGCCAAAATAAAAAGATCCTGCTTCATGATGGTTATATGCAGAGAGATTTGGAGTAAGAATACTGCTTCCTTAATGTTTTACTCTTATAATTTATGTTAACATGAGCCAAAGGAAGTGAAGGGCTGATAGCAGTATCTAGATGAATACTACATAAAGGAAACTACATGCTGCTGTTATAACTATTTCTAGAAATAGTTATTTTTCACCTGGTGCATCACATATTTTTCCTGTCTTGTTTCCTTCCATAACCTGTATAACCTACCAAGTGGTCTACTTGGTAGACCACTTGGTAGGTTATACAGGTTATGGAAGGAAACAAGTTTTTTGGATGAGTGAAAAGGCTAGTGTGTTTATGTTTTCAGATGCAGTCAACTAATTTTGAAAAAGCTGTGGCAGTCGCAAACCAGAATGATTGTATGCATGTGTGGGTATGTCCTGAGTGGTTTGCTCAAATGATCTCCATCATGGTCCTGTCTTTGAACTAATTTTTTATCTTTTCTTCATGTTTATATTTATTGGTATATGTGCTTTAGAGGAACAGGCATAAATTTTGTAATGTGTCTGGGTTAAGGCTACAGAAGAACACAGTGTACACACTTAAGTGACTATTGGTAATTAGCTTAATATTTATACCCATATTTTTTACAATCTGTAAAGTATAGGTTATGAGCTTTACTGAAAATATTACAGTGATTAAGTACTATATGTAACTAATTTAACACAGTACTTCACAAACTAGGGGATTAAAAAATGTGAGTGTTCTCCCTTGCCTCCCATACTCTTTCCATTTTCCAGAAAGTTTTAAGTTTATTATGGAAATCTACCTACTATAAGATGGACAAATAGGAATTCAAATGAAATATATGAGGCAAATATACTAGCTATAAGAATTTATTTAGTTACGTGAGTTAGTATTACATACAACTCTGAGCTTCCTGGCATCCAGGACAAAAATAGAAACGGATTTTGATTTTATTAACAGTAAGAGGATGCAAATCAGTGCTACAGAAAATGTTTTCTCCCCTGATATGATGTTCTAAAAATATATCATTCAAGGTCTTTTTTCACAGGGAACATTGAATAATGTAAATGGATAATGCCTTCAAAAATGATTTTATAGCTGATGCAGAAGCCATCTGCATATGGCTGTTCCTTGCATCAACCCTCAATAAAACCCAAGGGCATGACTTTAAAGGGTAGCAGCTTGATCATTATTACATTTTTATGGATGACTCAAACATCCTTCTCTATTGTACAAAAGAAAAGTCAAGTGAAAGATCATCTGGCTTAGGGTATAATTCAAAATATTCCTCAATTATAGAATTCATCCCATGCTTATAATTTTTTATGGAACTCCTCTGTACATAAGTTTGTATACTTTATCTCTCATGTATTTCAGAAAATTAAAATGGAATACTCTGTAATATATCTGTGCTCCAGGGCCCATGCTATTATAACAGAAACAATGATGACATTGGTCTACAAAGATAACCAGTTATACAATATACTAAATTACAGATATGTTAAAATTGTATTTAAGAAAAGACCCGAAGACTAGCAAAGTAAACAAAGTCACAACTTAATGTTTATTTTGACTGTCAAATTGCATGAAATGCATCTGTAAATATGTAGACCTTCAGAAAATTTAAGTCATTGATAGATAGTTGTCACTGGGAGAAGGCAGTGAGGTAAGATACATTTCCCTTTACTTGCTTTATAAAAAGTTTTCATTTTTGTATGTTTGTAACGTATTTCTTCCTGAATGCAATTTCCAGTTGCAGAATTTATGGTATTTATAAATGTGATACCGTAAACTGTAACAAGGGCATTTCAGATCTGTGCTCATCCATATAGAATGGCACATATTAGAACACTTGTTACTTATAATATTCAGAGGTAGCATCAGGGCAGTGTAAAACATTTAGATTATTCTGAATTATCAAGACAATGATTCAGATGTTCCATGACTTTAATTCATAGTAAAACTGAAAGAAAAAGAGGTGAATCACTCAAATTATGAATGAATTATGAATTTCTCAAATCATTAAATTCTTGGAATAATTTATATAATTTCTCTGAGGCCACATAACAAGCTAGTGGCAGAATCAAGAATTCAATTTTTTTCTCCTTGTTTATTACCCCAGAAGGCCTCCATTTGATGGATTGGTATCATATGGACATGTTTCTAAAATGTTGCTTTCAGACCTGAAGATTTGATTTCTTTTTTTAAAAATTTATGTACAGTTAAATTACAATATTAGTTTCAGGTGTACAGCATAGTGATTCAGTATTTTTATAGTTTATACTCCATTAAAGGTTATAACACAATAATAGATGTAATTCCCTGTGCTATACAGTATATGCTTGTTTTTCGTATATTTTATACATAGTAGTTTGTACCTCTTAATCCCATACCCTTAATGTGCCTTTTCTCCCTACCCTGTCTCCACTGGTAACCTCTAGTTTGTTTTCTATATCTGTGAGTCTGTTTTTCTTTTGCCGTCTATGTTCATTTGTATTATTTTGTAGATTCCACATTTAAATGATATCATACAATATTTGCCTTTCTCTGGCTTATTTCACTAAGCATAGTATTCTCTAGGTCTATCCACATTGCTGAATTTAGAAGAAAGGCTTTCAGTTTTTCACCATTGAGCATGATGTTAGCTGTGGGTTTGTCATAAATGGCCTTTATTATGTTGAGACATGAGAGTTTTTATCATGACTGGTTATTGAATTTTGTCAAATGCTTTTTCTGTATCTATTGAGATGATCATGTAATTTTTATCCTTCCTTTTGTAAATGTAGTGTATTACATTGATTGATTTGTAAATACTGAGCCATCCTTGTGTCCCTGGAATATATCAAACTTGATCATTGTGTATGATCCTTTTCATATATTGTTGCATTCACTTTACTAATATTTTGTTGAGAATTTTTGATATAAATTCATCAAAGATATTGGCGTGTAATTTTTTTTTTCGTGTTCTCTTTGTCTGGTTTTGGTATCAAGGTAATGCTGGTATCATAGAATGAATTTGGGAGTATTTCGTTCTCTTCAATTATTTTATGTTTGATAGAATTCCCTTGGTCAAGTTGTCCAGTCCTGGACTTTTGTTTGCTGGGAGTTTTTTCTTTTTTCTTTTTTTTTTTTTTTTTGTATTTGATTTCTACTTGTTTTAAACTGGTAGCATTTAAGTTCAAACACATTCTAAAAGATCTACATTTTTACTCTTTCCCTGCACATTTTGTGTTTTTGATGTCATATTTTAAATTTTCATACCTGTTCCTTAACAGTTTATTGTAGTTATAATTGCATTTACAATTTTTTGGTTTTTAATCTTCGTACTGGCTTATTTAAGTGGTTGATTGTCAGTCCTTACTATAATTTGCCTTTACTAGTGGGGTTTTCCCTTTCCTACAGATTCTTTCTTCTTTCCACTTAGAGAAAACCCTTTAACATTTCTCTTAAGGTACGTATACTATTGAGGAACATTTTTAGTTTTTGCTTGTCTGAGAAGTTCTTTCTCTCTCCTTTTATTTTAAATGATAATATTGCTGGGTAGAGTATCCTAGGTTGCAGGTTTTCCCCTTTTACCACTTTGAATATGTCATGCCACTCCTTTCCAGCCTGCAAATTCTCTGCAAATGAATCAGCTCATAGCCTTATGGGGATTCCCTTGTATATGACTCTTTGTTTTTCTCTTGCTACTTTTAGAATTATCTTTTTATCTTTAACATTTGCCATTTCAGTTATGATGTGTCTTGGTATGGGTCAGTTTGAGTTCATCTTGTTTTGGACTCTCTGTACTTACTATACCTGGAAATTTGGTTTTTTTCTTCAGGTTTGGAAAGATTTAAGCTATAATTTCATCAAATATATTTTCGATCCCCTTCTCTCTCTCTCTCTCTTCTCTTTCTGGGACCCCTATAATGTGATGTTGGTACCCTTAATGTTATCCATTAGATCTCTTAAATTGTTTTCATTTTTAAAATTTGTTTTTCTTTTTGCTGTTCTGATTAGGTGATTTCCATTGTTCTATCTTCCAGATCACTCATGCCTTCTTCTGTATCACTTAGTCTGCTATTCATTCTTTCTAGTGTGTGTTTTATTTCAGTTATTTCTGATTGGGCCTTTTAAAAATTATTTCCTAGTCCCTGGTTAAAGTGTCTACTGTGTACATCAGTTCTTCAGTTAACATTTTTATCACCAGTGCTTTGAATTCTTTATCTGGTAATTTATTTATTGTTTCATTTTCTATTTTTTCGGGGTTTTTCTCTTGCTCTTTCAAGTGAGAGTAGTTTCCCTGCCTTTTCATTTTGCTTAATTTTCTCTGCCTCTATGAATTTAGGTGAAACAGTTATTTATTGTGATCTTGAAAGGGTGATCTTATGTGGGAGCATCCCTATACAGACTGTGTGTGCCCAATGCCTTTGTTGAGAGAGTTGGATTTGATGTGGACTCAAGTCACATCTTTCCTCAGTGTCTGCTGACAGCTCTCTCTTTGGTAGGGGATGGAGCTGGAGATAGAAGGGCTAGAGCTGGCCCCAGGTGTGAGGCAGGACTTCCCTTCTGCTCAGTGGCTGTCACTGTTCTGTTGGGGGTTGGGGTCTGATCCCAAGTTGCTGGAGCAGAAGCCCTGAGGGTTGAGCCCAAGCTGGCTCTGTTCCCTTTAAATGTATGCTTTTCCCTCTTCCTATACTGGGACTCTGGCCCCAGAGGAGGGACTACTGAAGCAATATTTTTTGGCCATTCAGAAAAAAAATTAATAATAATGTACATAAAATATCAACTGCTAATGATTAAGGTTATCTGATTTCAATCTAAGAAATCATGTTTAAATAGTATTCAAATATGTCTAGAGTTTCAGGTGTGAAGATGGTATTGTAGGCAGCAGTTTCCCTACTTTTTGAAGTCTTCATGTATACAATTGTTTAATCACATTGTCAGGATATTTTGTTGGGTATTAAAATTTCAAATGACAGTTGGACTGGTACAATTTTGGGCTACATTTTAACTGTTAGAATCCAGTTGCTGAAGTGGGCTGTCGGCCTGTGTCAGCCACAGATCGCGTTCTGATGCGCTGCCTGTGCATGTGCCAATGGCTCCGCTCACTCAAAGCCTCGGGTGCAAGTCCCCTTTGTTTCTTACAAGCTGATTGCTGCCCCCAGCCTCCACTGCCCTCGTCCTGTTGTAAAATCACTCTTCAGGGCATGCAGGGACTGCATTATTCTCAGTGTTTGTCTGGGGGTAAGTGGTGGTGGAGTGGCCGCCATCAGAAACCTAGGCTCCTTCCGAGGTGCTGCTTGAGGAAGTGCCAACGGTGGCCACCACCACCTCACTCAGGCTCCACTCGAGGACCAGGTCGCCTCTACTTCCCATGGTCGGGTCTTTTTACTGGTCTTAGCTGCCCCAGATCCAGTGCCACACTATGACTTGGAGTAAGTGAAGCTGGAGTGTTCATTTGGCTCCGGGTGGGGCACAGGACAAGGCGGTCACAGAAACCACTAATGCAGACCTCTGTCCAACCTGCCTTGGGGGTAAGCCTGCACAGGTGAGCGCCCACTTCTCCTGAGTAAAGTCCAGGCTTCCCATGGCCCTTTTATTAGTCCCAGAGGTCTTCCAGCTAACCAAGGGGGCTTGTCTCTCCCACGTAGGACACCAGGACTGGGACATCCAGTCTGGCTTGAACTGCTCACTCCCTTGGGTGGGTGTCCTCGCATGTAATCTAGGCTTATGGAGTCTAAGAGGGAAAATATACCTTAAAATTCTTCTAGTCCTTCAGAAAGAAAAAGACAAATGCCGTATGATATCACTTAATATGTGGAACCTAAAATATGACACAAATGAACTTATCTATGAAACAGAAAAAGACTCACAGATATAGAGAACAGACTTGTAGTTGCCAAGGGGGAAGGGGGTTGGGGAGTGATGTATAGGGAGTTTGGGATTAGCAGATGCAAACTATTATATATAGAATGGATAAACAATAAGGTCCTATTTATAGCACAGGGAAGTATATTCAATATCCTGTAATAAACCATAATGGAAAAGAATATGAGAAAGAATATATAGATGCATAACAGAATCACTTTGCTGTACAGCAGAAATTAGCACAACATTGTAAATCAACTATACTTCAATAAAATAAATTTTTAAAAAACTCAAAAATTGTTCTAGTCCAACTGTTAACGCAATTTCAACACTCAACAAAATATCCTTACAATGTAATTAAACAGTTGTATGCATGAAGACTTCAAAAAGTAGGGAAACTTCTACCTACAGTATCATCTTCACACCTGAAACTCTAGACATATTTGAATACTCGTTAAACATGCTTTCTTATTTTGAAACTGAAATCAAATAGCACTGATCATTAGTGGTTGATATTCTGTGTTCATTTTTATTAATTTTTTCTGAATATCCAAGAAAAATATGCACATTTTAGAAAAGTACATTTATAATTCTATCTTCTGAAGAAAACCATTGTTAATATTTTGGCATGTTTCATTCCATTATTTTTTCTATGTACTTTTTTATTGTTTATATATTATATAATCTTAGAATCATGATTTTTTTAGTTAACATGAATTGTGTTAAGGATTTCATTATGTAAAACATAATTTTTCATTGTTTGAATTTGTTCTGTTGCTGTACAGTGAATTGTTTATTTTTGTTATCGTAAATTCACTAGGAACATATTATGTGCATAAATATTTATCTATCATACAAGTTATAATTTTAAAATAGCCCCTGAGTTTACTAATTAGCAGATCAAGACTGAGTATGTTTAGGGCTCTTGATTTATATTTACAAATTGCTTTCCATGGAGGTTGTAGCAACTTGTTACCGCCTTATCAGTATGTCTGAGTGAGTGTGCCACTGCCATCTAGCCACGGCTTACCTTTAACCTCGTCAAAAAATAATAATTGCTTAATGAAGAACATTTAATTCCAAATCACAGTTTTTCTTGAAAATTAACTTGTGTCTTATTTTTTTTATAAAATTAGAAAAATAATTCAGTGGCAGAAATAGCCAGATCCACTGTGCTAATTTTAACAGATAAATAACTAGAAATACAAAGAGGTTAAATAGTTTACTATCTGTCATAAAGCTGGCAAGGGACAGAACTAGGATTAAAATTTAGACCTGTTTATTCCTAGGCCCTTGCAACTAAAGAAAAAGTGTCCTGAATTTCAATTCTATTTATGAACCAATATTTGTAAACCTGCACATTGAATACATTTTATCTGGACTGGATATAGTAAAAAGGTTTGGATGGGCTAGCATTATTAAAACAAAAAGAACATGGAGACGCGTATGGAAAAATTGCTGTAATGACAATGTGTATATTAAGTATTAACAGAGCCATTTAAATATGCATACGATATTGGAATGATGGCAACGATTGGGAGGAAGTGAATATTTTGTATACACGGGGGAAAACAAATACCAGTGGCCTAAAGAATCTATAGCCTCAGGTGAAGCAGTCTGTTTTTTGGTAAGATAATTTGCAAAATATAAATATGTTGTTATAGAAGTATATAAATTATCATAATAGTACCTACATGAATAAATATATTACAAAATTATTTTTGTACTTAGTGACTTTTAATTTGTAATAAACTTGTAAAGTTATCATATTTTTATATATATATATATATATATATATATGTATATTTTCTCACTTGATTCTTCCAGACAACCCTCCTATGTACCTGTTATATAGATCAGATGACTATATCAGAAACTCAGGGAGGATAGATGGCTACATAGCACAGTATCTTTTCAATTAGTGAGATATTAAAAAATGGAGTAAACTTTTACTCCTTTGGAATATCGGTCTTATTTTTTCTATTTTTGGAAATACTTCCTGCTGTTCTTGGCTTCAGTGGTTTAGCATACAGTGTTGCTATTAGCTGACTCAAGGTGTCATTTTACTCAACAGTTTCCAAGTTTGAGACATCCCATCCATTTAGATATGTTAAGGTATCAGGATGAAGGTTTGTTTTATAATTTATGCATCACAAATATATTGAGTGCCTACTCTTTGTATGACACTCCAGCACTTTTTAAGAAAATGACAAATGATGTTCAAAATATAGCTCCTACTCAAATAACTGATCAGCATATAACAGTAGATCAGAGCATTCAATTTGTAAATAGAAATTTGGGGCTGTGTGCCTAACTTTGTGTATAAATATTTAAGTGAGTCTATATAAGATATTGTACCTCTCTGAGCCTTTATAGTTGTAATATATATCTTCCATTCTATACTATATATGCTATATCTATCTGTACTAAATATGGTATCTATTATATATTACATTAGTATATAATTAAATATATTTTATATAATGTTTATGCATTTATTTATCTCTATATGTAAGATATATATAAAATATCTATAGATATTTATATCGCTATAAATATATTCTATATCTAAATATTAGGTATATCTATATATGCATTTATGTATATGTGCATTTATCACATTATAAATATTATATTTCACACTGAACATATAGCAGTTGTATATATTATGCAGCATATATTATATATGATTTATACATATAGTGGCTATAGCTATATTTTCTACTTACAATTACTGTATATGGAATGGCTAATATAGTAACAACAATGAACATTAGATACTTTATTAAGTTCTCCTTCTATGGAACAGATAGTAGGAATTTCAGGACCAGAGTTAAGGAGAAGAGAGGGCATGCATTTCAATATTAGGCAGTGTCAGGTTGGTTATTAATACATTACCTAATTAACACATTCCACAAACATTTATTGGTCGCGAATTATGCACAGACACTGGATCTGTAAGATTTAGTTCCTCAGTTTAAGAAATTAATCATCCATTGGGAGTGGCAGATACTATAATATGTGACACTGATGTTTCATTCTAATAATCATATTAAAATATAGCAAATTCCTCTGAGACACACATCCAGGTGAACTTGAAGAGATGAATATGAGTCTAGAGCTTGGGTGGAGGTAGACAGGCTAAACTTTATTAACATATCAGAGGTATGATGGGAGGTATGATGGTGTGGTGAGAATGGCCAGGAAACTGAAAAGAATTACTACCATAGAGGGGCTGGGGAAAAACACTTAAGAAGTGCAAGGCAAACATAGTTCACCAGAAAAAGACAGAAGAAACATCCTGAAAAGAATAGAAAAGGACAAAGTGGGTTCACTTGACTCTAGGCAGAAGATGGTTTCACTGGTGGTCTAAGCACTCAATGCAGCAGATAGGCCAAGATGATCTGAAAATTTGCACTGAATTTGACCAAAAGCTAGTCATAGTTGAATTTAGAAAAGCACAGCTTAATTTCAAGTGATTTAAAGCTCAGTTCTACGACTAACAAGTCACGTCACCTTGAGCAAAATAATTAAAACTAACTGTAGTTCTTGCCATCTTTCCTCATCTATAAATTAAAAGTGTGAGTGTGTGAGGGGTGTGTGTGTGTTTGTGTGTGTGTGAGAGAGAGAGAGAGAGAGAGGTGGTTGGTGCTCAGTTAAGGTTTTATGAATCTTCCCTCTTACATGTAGACACTAATACATCTTTTTGAAATCCAGAAGTTCCAGATCTGGAATTTCTAGACTGGTGTTAGGAGTATCCTCCATATGGATCTGAAGAGTTTGCATTCCTAGTTAGCAGTGAATGGTGGGAATCATCTTTGGATTCCTGTTTTTTCTCTATTGTTCTTCAGCATTGGGATCATTTATAGGCTTCTATCATCCTGCATTCTGCCTTTGACCACATGTGCTTCATTTTGGCCTTATCTAAGCCGACATGCAATAATTATATACTTTCGGGGTTTCATCCAGTGTGTGGAAACTGAAACAGCGATTACTCGAAGTGCTGTCCTTGGTGTTATTGAGGGAAACTCATTTCTATGCAGAAACCAACTTTTTAGTGCTGAGTGAGTGCTGAGAACTTGGTAGTGGAAAATTATTTGATATTTCACAGGCCAAAACTGGGCTTAAATATGACTTTTCCTGTCTCTCTTGGTACAGTTCTCTGCCTTTGTTATTGGTTGCGTGTTTCAGTGAAGAAGATAATGGAAGGGATGGGTATTAAAACCGGAAGAGAGGGCTTCCCTGGTGGCGCAGTGGTTGAGAGTCTGCTTGCCGATGCAGGGGACACGGGTTCGTGCCCCGGTCCGGGAAGATCCCACATTCTGTGGAGCGGCTGGGCCCGTGAGCCATGGCCGCTGAGCCTGCGTGTCCGGAGCCTGTGCTCCGCAGTGGGAGAGGCCACAACAGTGAGAGGCCCACATACCGCAAAAAAAAAAAAAGGAAGAGAATTGAGAAATACTCAAACAATAAGAAAAGGGATTTTGATGATACATAAGTCCTGTTTACAGTGTATGTTCCATTGCACTAAGTAGGAGATGCTTATGAGTGGCTTATATTATAGTTCAGGCAAACCAATATGAAAAATACCAATAAAATTTCCCAACATTCTGAGTGAAACTGGTCCTAAATGTCTCTGGGATCCCATAAGGTCATGGTTGTTTACAGAGTATATTTTAGCATTGTAATAAAGACGACCTCTTGCCTGCATCACCCATTGTATATGATGAGCAGGGCGACAAAAGTGAACAAATAAGGAGAATGGAGCTTCTTTTGCTGAAGATGAGAATTTAAACCTAACTAATGTGATGTGCCCACGTGTCCCTCAAACTGTAAAGAGCAAGCTTTTTTAATCTCCCCAACCCCTAGATTTCCTTGAGGAGGAAACAGAATCACTATATTTCAATTTTCCATTTGATTTTTCTTCTGTAATAGAGATACATCCTGAGTGATTTACTAGGTGTTTTTTTCTCCTCTTATTTCCAGAACTGTCTGACAGGTGAAGGAGAGAGTCTGTCAAAGCATAACATTCGAAAGGTCAGATTGAGACAGAGGAGAATTCATTCTTCTGACAAAGATATAACAACACAAAATGGATTTTTAGTTGTCCCTAGCAGATATCTCTATAATGCAACATATTAGACACTTATGAAAGAAGTGTGGAAAAGAAATCAGAGATGTGGGTAGGAAACCCATACCGTAAAAATTATCACCCAGTTATGAAATTTAGGAAGAGATGACATGAAGCATGTATTTAAAGAAAATAATTATTTTTCATACTGTGTCTTGTCTCTGTTGACATAAATGTATAGGATTAAGGAAAAGGAAATATAATTTAAAGTATATGGATTGAAAAAACTAGATAACAGGACACTGAGGATAAGAGTGGTTATGTGGAACCAGGATATAGATCACAGGCTCTAGAGCTTGATCTCAGTCCAAATACCCCTCTAAGCATTCTTGAGGTCATTGCAAAGATGGGTGCATGGTCACTTATAAAATTCAAAGAATTCATTACATAAGATCAAACTAACTATTCAAAAGAAGCACAGCCATTTCTAATATTGGTATAAAATTTTCCTTCGAAGATGAGTCTACATTAAAGGGACACAGGTAATGTTATGAACATCTTCCTTAGCATAGATACCGGCGTACAGCAACACATTTGGTCAGAATATTCCATAAAACGTCTCACAAAAGCCAATTACAGGATGCCAGTCTATAATATGGTAGATGCAGCCCTGGTTTTGGATTTGGAGAGAAAAAGCCTCAGGTATTTGTCTTGCGAAAGGTACTTTGATCCTTTTGAGTCTTTGTTTCTCATCTGTTAAAATAAGAGAAAGGATAATTATGTCTCCTGGTACATAGATAGTCTAAGCTCATTCCACTCATGTAGAATGTGCTGAGTAAAGTTCAGTTTTTTCCCCTCATGAAGTTCTCTATAAAATTCAGGTACACTATAGCATTGCAATAGCATTCTCATATATTATCAAAAGTGATTTTTATAACCTATTTGCCTTAACAGAGTTACAAGATTATTCGTATATATGGACTGCCTTTTGCAGTGAATACCTCCTCCTTCTGCATTTCCAGCACTCAATCATGCTCAACTCCAGGGCTGAGGGACCTTCTAAGGCCTCTTACTTTTGTTCCACACAAAGAGCTTGGCAACCATGGAAACAGCCCTGACTGCTCATTTTGCACATTTCTTTCCCAGTGTGTTAATCAGCCACAGCAATAAGGTGGCATCAGATACCCTCTGTATACTCATTTTGAAAAGAAAACTAAGCTCTAGCTTCTTCCTACTTCCTTCACAGTGATTTTAAAGAGAGAAAGGTGACAAAACATGTGATGTATTTTATACTGATTCAACCTGCCTCAGAGAGAAGGTACTGAAATTCAGAGAGACTGTTTGAAAATTCTAGCTGAAGTGGTGGGTGTGTTGTTTATTTCATCTAAACGTGCTATTTGGTGTGATCTTACACAGCGGGTTGCAGCATTACTCTTCATTCCCTGGCAGGTGAAGTAGGCAATGGACTGTGTGTAATAATACAGAAAAAAGAAGTTATTAGTATTGAGCAGAAGGTAAATACTACTAAGTAGTTTTATCAGTTGAATATGGTTCATAGTGGGAAATAGGAACCAAAGATAGGACTGCAAGTAGCTAAAGGAAAAGGACGAAAAAGCTCTTAAAATAAAAGTAGGTGAAACCAAATAGTGAACAATAGATTGTTCCCCTTTGGTGTAATCATATCCTGTGTTTTGTGATAATACCTTTCTTGTTTTATTTATTACTATATGCATTTTAATTGAAGTATAGTTGATTTTTAATCGAAAATATATGCATTTTTAAACAAATGATGAGTTTTGCCTGAGGTTCAACCTTATGTGAATAGAATTATACCATGTGTGTTTCTCTATTTCTTTTGCTTAATATTAAGTTTTAGAAATTAATTTGTTATGTTTTAGTAGTAGTTTGTTCCCCTTCATTATTGTATAGTATTCCATTATATGACTATATTACAATTGATTTATTTATTTTAGTGATAACTATTTGAGTAGTTTCCGGGCTGGGGCTATTACGAACAATACTGCTATGAGCACTTTTGCACATGTGCAGGAATAACTAATTTCTTTAGGGTATACATTGAGGAGTAGAATTGCCAGGACATAAGATATGTGAACCTTCAAATTAACTAGCTAATGCCAGATTATTTTCCAAAGTGATTTAGTAATTTGCACTCACTCCAGCAATATATGAGAATTCTCATTGCTTCATATACTCACTAATAGTATTGTGGGAAAATTAACATTATTTGGGGGAAGGGTGTCCACAGTGGACCCACTCAACTGGAATCTCCAAGGAGTGGGTCATATAAACACAGTAGTTTTAAAAGCTTTTGAGGTGTACCAATCATAAGTCTATGCAGATAAAATCTAAAAACATAATCTTTAGTCTTAAATTGTAATGCCTGCTTCCTCATGCCAATGGGGAAAACCCTTTATATATATTTGAAAGCTTTATTTGTTTAGTGTTTTTGAAGTATATCAGGAATTATTCAACATAAACAATTTAAAGAACATCGAAATTAATTCCATTCTTCCTAGAGGAGGGAAGTGTGTAGACCCTTAGCAGAAACATATCCTTTAAATAATTTGCAATCAAAGGGTTGAATGTGAAATTTTACTATTTAATTTATAATAAAAACTGGGGAGAAAAATCAGGGTTATTTCCATTTTACTTTTTTTATAAAGCAATAAATAAAGTAACAATAAATAACAGAAATGTGTGTAATTTAAAATCCACAACTTGAATTATTTACTGACCATATTTTCTTTCTTAGCTTCAGGAATAGGACAAATATAATGAGGAAGAAAATTTCCTAACATCTCTTACTGAATTCATGCCTGGACACAGGCACTTCCAGACACCAACCCCACATTGATTAGCTAAACTTTGCCAGTAGCAGAACATGGCTGACTGCTGCTGTTCTGCCTTTATTCATAGCATCTGCTGGCATCCTGCACAACAAGTCTGATTATTTTCCTTTTCTTATTTTGTTTTCTGTGAGGTCAGCAAAATCATCCTGTTGTCACAATCTCTATTGGAACTCCAGGATACAAAATAGTGAAATAGACTTCTTTGAACATGAGGGCTGTGCTGTTCGGGGTACCACTACTTTTTTCATTGACTGGTTGATTTACTATATTGTAAGGGAAAGTGCTGTACAGGCAACTGCAATTTGAAAGGAAGCCTTTTAACCATCGGTAAGACCGGAGTATACTTATGCACCTTCACACAGCACACTCTGGGCTCAGAAAATTCAGGGAGAAGTTTCCAGATTCACATAAATTTTGTTGTCTTTAGCCCCTAGAGTCCCCATCTAAGAAACAAATGGCCAGAATTGTTGGTGTGCTGTATAGGACTACAGAATTTTATTTTTTTGGTCAGACACACAGCCTTTCACATGGGGCTTCCTGAAACAGAACAATACTCTCTGCCCCCTGCCTTTGTGAATGCCTACACTTCAGACTTTAGCCCAGTCTAAGATCCATAAAAATACTTGAATTAACCAGTATTCCATATATGAGAACTCTTTATAACCAGTATTTTTTTTTCTAAGATATATAAGCAGGTTGATTTCTGTAACCAGGATTTTTTAAAATCACTTTCACCAATTTTGTAAGATGAGGAACATGCAAAGACATATGTTGATATCAGTTATCTTTTAAAAATAAGTTCTCTTCATAGACTGAGGTCAGTTCTGTCTCTTATACTCCTTGCAACTTCTACTCCTGTCAAGCAGCTCCGAGACCAATGAATGATGACTTTCTAAATACCATGTTTAATTGAATATAGAAAATGAATAAATGGAGATTATTTGGCCTGGAAAACATCTGCTTTCACACCACTATTCATTCAACATTCAAAATCTATACTTTTAGGGCCTACTACTATACTGCAGAGTAAACATCTAGGATTGCCCTTAAAATGAGGAATAGGGTCAAAGGTTAGGAATTATACAAAGAAATATCTTGACTCAATGTAAAAAAGAAATGTTTAATGTCAAAGTGGAAAGAATACGTGACATTGAACCTAAAAATGTTTTTGTTTTACCTATCAGCTGAGTGGTATTTCTTAAGGTATTTGAGCTCTCCAAGCTTGAGTTTTTTCATTATTTTACCTCAAAATGCTTTTGGGAGAACTAATTACTTTGGTGCTTTTTAAATGTCAGCTTCATATTTAATAAAAATTAATATTATTATGTTATATAATAATGAACTATTATATAATATTATTAACCTTACATAATATTATAATATAAAATAAATTTTATACTGCATAATTGATAGTATATAATAATTATAAGCATATGTGTGATTATATACATATATATATAATATATATGCAGTCAGCCCTCCGTATCCATGGGTTCTCCACTCGTGGATTCAACTAACCATGGATCAAAAATACTTGAAAAAAATTTCAGAAAGTTCCAAAAAGCAAAACTTGATTTTGTTATGTATCTGCCACTATTTACATAGCATTTACATTATATTTACAACTATTTATATGGCATTTACATTGTTTGAGGTATTATAAGTAATTGAGATGATTTAAAATATACAGGAGGATGTGCGTAAGTTATATTCAGATACTATGCCAACTTATGTAAGGGACTTGATCATCTGTGGATTTTGGTGTTGGGAGGAATCCTGGAAACAATCCCCCATGGATACAAAGGGACAAATTGGTGTGATATATTATATATACAATATATACATAATATATATATAATAGAATTAAATCATATAGTATAATAATATTCCTTATATTCTATATTGTATTTATTTATATAAATATTATTTACACACATACTCAGATCAGACACTCCAGGAGCAAAAAAACAATATGTCACTGGAAATGCTCAGAGACTGGATTCACATTTGTCAAATATTCTGTTAGGAACTAAGGTCAATTTATTATGCTGCCACTGCCCATGATAATTCAATAGTTGCAGGAAATTGAGTGCAGAGGTAAAAAATGAGATGTATGTGTAATGGAGAGGTTTAATCTAAGCTTTTAGGTCAGGAGACTCATGATAATATACACGTTCTGCATGTCATGATTGTGGACCTTGGACATAATACTTCACATCTCTAATCCTCAATTGCCTCATCTGTAAAATGGGGACCCAGTAAAATCCATTTAAGGTGATGTGTAATGATTAAAGCTAAAATTAACTTTGATCAGTTAGGATTCTCAATTGCTCACAATTGTTAGATAACTCATGAAATTTGCAGGAATGTTACGGGATCCATTTTGAATGCTATATAACCAGTAACAGTGAAGCCAGGAGCAGTGTAGCCAGGGGAAAAGCAAGACACCACACTTTTGTTGTCATGTAACAATAATTTCTATCTATGATGCCATGGACTGGGTACTAAAAACTCCACTCTAGAGAAATCCTATTTTGTTTAAATCCATAGTAGTTGTCAAATACTTTCAACCTCTGATACTTTTTAATTCCCAAAATAGTTTCTTCAAGATAGATATTATTATTCCTATTTGAACAATAAGGAAACAGAGGCTCAGATTGGAAGAGCATTTCAGGTGAGCTTCCACATATACCAATGAAAAGATATTAAGTGGAAATATAAGTCATCATAGCTTTCACAATTAAGTGTGAATACATCATTAATTTCATTACTCAATGTTTATCTAGGTCATGGTATATATTAAGCACTTTGAAAAGTGGTAGAAATAGAACCATATATAAGTATCTCCCCATTTTCTAAAACTAGTATGAAAATTAAATATATATTCTGAATTACTGTCACCTCTTCAGAGAAACCCTCCTTTTCAAAAGAAGATTCTCTGCCCACTTATCTTGCCCCTTTTTTGGTATCATATCATTCACTAACTTTGTATTATTTTATATATATATTTTTAACTTTCTTGTTTAAAGTGCATCAAGCTGCACAAGGGTAAAAGCTCTGTGTTCTTTTCATCTATATTCCCAGTAACCTTCACATTCAATAATATTTGCCAGATAAATGGCAATACAAGATCGTGACTGTTACAAAAGCTTGAGCGGCAAGGATAAGATAGTGTCTGTCTTGTTTCTAAGAGATTTTCCCCAGAAGAGGTGATATTTAAGCTGGATTTTGTACGATAATAATAAATAGGAATTGCCCAAGTGAAAATGGCTGAGCAAGAAGAATTTACTAGGTTTCTTCCTGATATTAGGGATTACAGAAGATCCTTGACACAAGATGAAGAAGTTAATGAGGAGGGGGGTGTAAAAAACAACCCACAAGTCAGAGCATTATTTTTCCTACCATCAGAATTTAGCCAACTGCTGATCCTTTAGAAAGCAGTCTTGGAAATGGAGGGCATGAAGTTGATAGGGTTAGTTGTTTCTGCTTGCCCAGACTGCCGACTGCCCAGTGTAAGGTCCTGCATGAAAGAGTAATACATAGGCAGAGGACAGAGCTCGATCCTGCTATCTTACTGCCAGGGGCATTGATTTTACTCATCCTGAAGAAAAAGTTACACTTTGCTTGGAGCAAAGTGCTTAATACATAGTAATTTCTATTAGCCTTCTGTTATTCAGTTTGGTTACCCCTCTACAAAACAACATTAGATAAACTTCTTTAAGTATGAAAATATAGTCATTCTTTTTTTTAAAAAAAAAACTTTTATAAATGGAACATGCAAAAAATGAATTTGCTATATCCAACTGCAACATGCTAGAGAAAGAAACTGTAGTGGGATCTGGATAAAAGTGAAGATAAATCAGTATACTGTTACTTATTTTGCTTTTCAGAAATCATTACATTCAAGAAGGCAAAAAGGAATCTTCCTTTTTTAAAGCCTTGGTTTTCCTTTTTATCCTTTTCTTTTCTAGAATTGAACTTTAAATTTGCATTACAAAGTCTGTAATTGGAAGTCTAACTTGCAAATATGAGCTGCTTTCCATTTTAATTTCCATGAAAACGAAGAATCAATCTGTGGAAATACAGTCTGTGGAGATTTCTGAAAATGTATATATGATAATTTAGGCTTATAAAACTTTTGTGCATAGTTTGTAAGATACTCATAAAAAGAAAATCAAACATTTTTCAAAAAGTTATAGGCACATTCCCCATTGATTAATGGACTGTTCTAACGGGAAGGAACATGAAATATCATGAAACCCCATTTCTTCAGATAACAGGAAAGGACTTGGGGACCAGCAAGGCCAAGTAAGCTTGAGTAGGTAGGGTTGAAGTGAGGGGTTTCAGATAAAACTCATGGTTCCAGTGCATGTTGACCTTATAGGTTATATCCACTAGTATAGTTTGAAGAAGGTGCCAGTGCAAATTGCTTTGCTAAGTGATACTTAAGAGTCCAGACTTTTTACCCGCTGATCTTCTACTTATAATCATTTTACCTCATTTCTGCATAAAATAATAAGGATACCTATTTCTCATAGGTCTGTTTTGAGAATTTAGTGATATAATAATGTAGGTAAAGTGTTCATCCCAGGGCATGGCAGATGGTAAGAGATCAGTACGTGCATCTGTTATTTAAAAAATAATACAATTTCTGTGTTGACCTTCAGCATCAAAATATCAAATTAACTTATATGTTATTTCACAGTTAACAAAGCTACTATATATGTGTGTATTATATATGCTTATGCTTCCTAGTCCAAAAGAATATTCAAGTGAAGTACCAACCACAAAATTAATCCCTAACCAAGGGAGGGAATTACAGAACAAGAATGTGAAGGAGAACAATACCTTAGAGGTTGTGATCAAGTTTCTCAGTGATTGTGAAGAATATGAAGTAGATGATTAGACAGGCAAAATGGTAAGGCTCAGGAGATTTTTTCTTATACTGTCAGAATAAATGACTGAATGGCTTTGTTGAGGATTTTTAAGAATACCCAACACATTGATGTTCAAGTGGAATTTCACAAGCATTTTCCTTTTTACTATTCTCAATAAATTGCTGTGATGATTTTATTCATTTTTGTTTATTGTCTGTTCTCCTCCAAAGCCTTAAAAAAATCCTCAAAGTAAACATAATCCTCTAAATCACTATGCAAAGTATGTTAAGTTGCAATTATTTCATTAAAATTCTAATTAAATTAAAAAGAAAATCAACAAGAAACTTAAACATTCTGTGACTACTGATGGGAAAAGTGACTGTACTTGTTAAGCCCTTAATGCTGTATTGAGAGAAGGGAAGGAGGAGATGATGCGAAGCAGACAAAAAAAGACTAGAATCAAGAAGTATGCCATAAAGAACAAAACAAAACAACGAAATCTCTTTTGCCTAGCAGTCATGCTTTGCATTTGGATAATGTTTGCAACATTTTCAAAGCATTTTTTCATGTCATGTCATTTAATCTATACTGCTGTGGACCTCTGGCTTTAGTATCATCGTATTTTGTAGCTAAAGGAGTTTAAAAGTCAAGTATAAAGTTGTTTGGGGCATTGTGGGAAAAATCAGCTTGATGACTCAGGTTTCTGAACTCATTACTATTTTTTTTCTTTGAAATTTGCAGTATATAATCATTCCATAGCATAAATTCAGAGTATATAGTTGAGTCTAGAGATACCAGGCTTCTCATGTTGTTATTAAGAAAATTAAAGAGAGAGAGAGACAGAGATTTCTCTAGAAAAAGGACAAATTAGAAAAAGTCTCCCCTTCTAGACAATTGTGGTCCTAGGGAGCAACGTTAGGAGAATGAAGCATGCCTTCGTGTGAGGAGGAAAAAGCCATCTTTTCCTCCAGGTAGACATGACCCAGATTCGGGAATCAAGGCTTGGATAGTGGCTTTCAGCTGCTACTCAGCTCTTGGCTGACTTTTTGTGCATTGCACAATACATTTAATGGGTTCATTCCTTCTACTTTACCTTTCCTGTCCTTTCGATCCCCCCACCTTTTAAAACAATATCCAGTTAGACTTCAGGGAAAATAAAACAAATGAAAAACTCCAAGGCTGGCACAAGAATAAGATGATCGCAGAAAAGTAAGTGTTGTCTAATTGTCTTGAAACTAAAGCATTTCAGTAAATCAAAGATTTAGAGCTCCATTAGCCTAGATTGGGATCATGCTTTTGTGATCTTTGGCTAACAGGGCCCACCAGTAGACTATAGCTTGCTGCTGGCTCTTTTTTAAGGGTTAGACCTCCAGTCAGCATATCAGGGAAGATGTCATGAAGTGCTGAAAAAAGGAAAGCCTGATCATCCTTAAATATTTCACCAGAGTTTCCTAGGGTGTCACATTTAAAGTCACCGTTCTAAGAAATGAAGATGCCTTATCTGGGAAGCAGGTGACCCATATGATTTTCTGCCCATGAATAGTGATTCAGAAAATGCAACTTTCGTGGCATAAAGGTTAGAGGTAACTCAAGAGCATAGGTAGGTTTCAATCAAACCTATTTTGCTTTGTTTGATCTCCCTCTTAATACCCTAGTTTCATGAAAAAATCAAGCATAAAGAGAACCACATTGTAAAAATAATTACATTAATTTTGAATCACAATTACTAATCGATCCAAGCCTGGTAGTTTGAAACCTAGTAGCCATTGATATTCTGGAATATAAAGTAAAAGAAAAAATTGCACTGGGTACTTGTTAAAGATGTGAAGGAAAACTTTATTCAAGACTATTGCCATAGGGGAAAAAAGGTTGAACTCAACTCCATGGAACAAAAGGCTGGAGACTTTTGGAGCTCTCGGTGAGCTAATGGGAAAGAACTAGGTGACCTTAGGGAGTAAGTTGGTCAATGTGATTAGGCCTTCAGGGTTTGCTAATTTGAGTTTATCAAAGTTAGGTTCCTACTCTCCCACAGAGACTGGGAGATAGAGGCACTGTCTTTTTTGATTATTACATTTCAAAGAGATTAGCTGGCTCCCAGGTCCTTGAGAAAGACATTCCTGAATGGTAGAAGATTTACATCTCAGAGGCTCAGAGAAAGAAATTACAGTTGCAAGTTTTCTAATATAACTGTTCTAAGAAAAAGGAGGTCAATGGCCTATAGTGAGTAAGAAACTTGTCTAAAGTTCTGCCAGTCTGGGGGGAATATGGAGGCCTTGGTGTTGGTCAGAATTAGATGCTCTTAATCTTCTCAGGTATAAGTGATTAATAAGAAGTAAGTGAAATTCTTGGAAGCAGCATTCCTTCAAGCTATGTGGTGGGCACGCAGAGTATTATGAAATTTAAAGAGAGGATGAGCAAACTATGGCCCAGGACAAACGTGGCCCACCACTTTTCCCTCCCTCCCTTCCTCCCTCCCTCCCTCCCTCCCTCCCTTCCTTCCTTCCTTTCTTTTTCTCTTTCCTTCTCTCTTTCTTCCCTTCTCTTTCTTTTCCATTTCTTTTCTCCCCCACCCCTCAATACTTTAGTCTGTATCTCCAAGGAAAAATAACATTTTTCTACAGAGTTATAACACCATTCTACCCAAGAACTTTAACACCAATATAGTACTATTATATCTTATACAGTCCATATTCAGATATCTTCCAGTAGTCCATAAATTGTACTTTATAAGTAATTTTAAAAATTCATTCATCAAGAATTCAATCAAGGATTACACATTGCTTTCAGTTATCATGTTTGGTTAGTTTCCTTTAATTTGGAACATTCTTTGTGCCCAATACACCTTTTCTTGGAAGAGTTCAAGTCAATTATTCTGTAGAATATTTTGCAACCTGAATTTGTCTTCTTGTTTCCTCATAAATAGGTCAGGTAAAACCTCACATCATTTTTTTTGTAAATAAAGTTTTATTGGACACAACTATACTCATTAGATTATGTATTGTATATTGTTGTTTTCATGCTATGATCAGAACTGAATGGTTTCAACAGAGACTGTGTGGCCCACGAAATTTAATTATCACTTTTCAGATAAATTGGCTGGCCCCTGATTTAGGATTTTATCTTTGACAGGGCAGAGTTTAAATTTTTGAGTTATCCATATTTAGCTGTGTGACCTTGGGAAAGACACTTAGCCCCTCTGAGCTTCACTTCAGTTTTACCTACCTTACCTCATAGAGTTTTTATGAGAGTTAAATGTAAATTTGCTCCTAGCACCTGCTAATTTTAAATGTCTAGTTGAATTTATTAGCAAGGATTAATCCCTAGCAGAGAGATGAAATTCCCAAGGAAGAAATATGTTTTACTAAAAAGGGAAACAAATTTATACAAAGCATAAGATGGTGGCCCAAAAGGCCCAAGCCCTGTTAGTAGGGGAGTTTTACAGGATATTCAAGTGTGGTGTATGTACCAATATTTTCATTGCAAGCATTCCCCTTGTTAAAAGAAGATCTTGTACATTCCCTTCCTAAGAGACATGACCCTCAAAGATACTAGATCTGTCTCTAGCACCACAGTGTGAATCTTATCTTCAGTTCTTCTGGTTTCATTCTTCTAGCCATAAACCAACATGAAGATGTGGAAAAAATGAAATAAAACCGAGTTATTGATTATGTTATTCAACTAATAAATTAACATTGGGAAATCTCTATCTCAAGTTTTCTTGGTATCTGAGATGATAAAAATTTCTCCTTATTGCTCATGTAAGTAATTTATATTACTTCTAGATTTAGTCTCTAGAAGAAGGAAATAACCATTGCAGTTTCTATTTCGAAGCATAGAACACTAAAACACTATAAACTGTCTCAAATGATCACTTTGCATTCACTCTTGCGTCATTAATTTTCCAGATGGAAGATATCAATCTTCTTATATACTTTTTCTTAACTTTTTCTTCAGATTTCTCCATGATAGTCATCCTATAATCTAGCTGCAATTTCTTAACTTCTTTTTTTTTTCTATTTAACTGGCAATTTCATGTTTAAATACAACATAAATAAAGTGCTCAAGTCTTGTGTATACTTCATTGAAATTTGATGAAGCAGACACACCCATTTAAGCAGCTCTGATCAAACCAGAGAAATTAACAGCATCCCCTCAACCTATCCCTCAGTCACTGCTTCAAGCTTACACTCCAGAAATAAGCAATATTCTGACTTCTGTTATTATAGATGAGTTATTCCTCTCCTTGACTTGATACATGTGAAATTAAATAGTAAGTACTGACTCTTTTGTGTCTCGCTTTTGTGAAATATTCATGCTGTTGTATTTATCAGTAGTACATTATCTTATTTTGCTTTATGGTATTTGATTGCATGGATATACCACCAATTTGTTTATCTGTTTTAATGTTTATAGGCATCTGAGTTATTTTCAGTTGAAGGCTATTATGACTAATGTTGCCAAAGGCACCTATAGATGCATTTTTGGGATATTTGTACACATTTCTGTTAGCAGCTACTTATGAGTAGAATTGCAGGATTGTAGGGTACTTTTATGTTCAACTTTAGTAAATACTGCCAGTTTTCCAAAATAGTTGTACCAATTTGCACCCTCATCAGAAGCATCTGGAAGAAGTACATAAAAGCAGTAGACAAGAATTCTAGTTAGTCCACATCCTCACCTACTTGCTATTGCCAATCTTTTAATTTTTATTCTGGTTGTTATGTAATAGTATTTCATTGTGGTTTTAAATGTACATTTCCCTAATAACGAATCATGTTGAGTGCCTTTTCACAAGCTTATTGGAGATCAGAAAACCTTCTTTGGGAAATATTTAAGTCTTTTGCCCATTTTAAAAAAATTAAGATTTCTGTCTTTTATTATTGATTTATAGGAACCCTTTACATATTTTGGTAATAGTTCTTTATGTTTTATATGCATTTCCTAAATCTTCTCAAATCTGTGTCTTATCTTTTCACTTTCTTATGTTGACTTTGTTTTTGAACAGAGGTTTTTAATTTTGATGAAATCCAAATATTAATTATTTCCTTTATGTTGGATAATTATGTCTTATTAAAAAATCTTTGACTACCATATGCCAGGAAGATGTCTTGCTGTGTTATTTTATAGAAGCTTTATCATTTTACCTTTAACATTTAGATCTTTAGTCCTATTAGAATTCATTTTTACTTATAGTGTGATGTAGGAGTCGCCATTCACTTTTTATATCCAGACTGTCCCAGGTAGTAAACTTTATAGTGGTAAACTTTGCTTCTATTTTACACCTTGATATTTTCAAACAAACATATAATTTTCCATTGTGGTGTTGATCCTGTTCAATTAAGTAATTATTTTTCTATGATGTGATGTCTCTATGTCTGTGATCATGTTTACTTGATACACAGTTTTCTTGGTCATGTCTTGAATACTCCAGAAAACTTTAAATATGTTTTAGATATGTTCCTATCTAAATTCTTCTTTCAAAACACTTTCTGGCCCATTGATCCATCTTTGTCTTTGCTTTACAGAGGTTTCTACTTTAGCAAAAGAGAGTTTTTTCACTGTATAGATAATATAGATTTTGAGAATAATTGTCTTTTCAGAGCTTTCTAATGAGGAACAGAAATGGCCACATCCAAAACCTCCTTCTCAGCTGCTGTTAAGATTAATATACTGATTAACACCTTTTCCAAGTTGGATTGAAGGTGAAAGTAATTCCATTTGGCAAAGCCTCATCCCATTTGCTGACATCTTCATTAACCTCACTGATAAGGAAACCATTTCACAATACAAATTTCTCAAGGCTGGAGATTTTATCTTCACAGAGTCACCTAACAATACTAATTTGAAGTATGAAACATGCAGGTTCAATTGCCTCAGTAATTTCACTGTGCCCTCTCCTTTTATTTTTCCTATTTAAAAGGTTGACAAAACGAAACCAATTATTTCACAGTCACTAGTAAAGGTTAATACTCAAAAGGACATTTTATATCTTCAGAAAAGATGGTGCAGAAGTAAAGCTTAAAGTGAATGAAAGTGTCATAATAATAGGGAAAAACAAATGGCTGAAAATATGTGAAGAGAATGATATAGTTCTATTTGGCGTTCTATTAAACACAAGAAGAAAAATCCTAGAGTTTTAAAAAAGAATACATATTAGCCATTCACCCTTTCTTTTGCACACTAATTTTGGTTAAATTTTTTAAATGCCAATTTTTAAATTTCATAATCAGTTAAATAACTTTAATTGAGTAACTTTGGCTTTTATGAACTAGATGACATTTTTCTCAACTTTATAGTAATTTTCCACAGTGTCTACTGTCTATTCTTCAAAAGCAATTTTTAATAGGACTTCTAGAAATCTTCAGTTATAGCCAGTGGTATGCAGGTAGGTATTTAACAACTGACTCTCCAGAGAGAGGAAAAAGCACAATGACTTGTTGTGTTTGTCAATTTTCATGGTATTAATACTCCTCCACGACTGAGGTGAACTTGAACATGATGTCACTGAATGGGAATTGGGAGGAAATGTGCAGTAACACACCATTACATAGTGTTATCATACATGGATACAATTGATGTAGATGACCTTATATTACAGATAGCAGTAAAACTGAGTAAAGTAATTGTGAAGTAATAATCTTTCAGTATATATTACTTCTGTTTTTAATACTGCGTTTAATATAATTTTTAATAAATAGCTGTGTTTTAACAACTGACTGAGATTACTTAAAATTTAACCATCAGTTCTAAGGAAAAAGTGTGATTCAGATCAAGCATAATACTGGTTCGTAGCTGTGGTCAAAAGGGACATCAGCAATAATTTTTCTGTAATAGCTTAAAAGTTTCTTGTAAATCTCGTGTTGGGAAACTCAGGTTGACAGTCGTCTGGGTTTTCAGCTGCCTAGCAGTCCTGAGATAAAAGGGCTTGATTTTGCCTCATGCTAGAAAACTTCTGTCCTGTATCCTAGGGGGACTATAGTCCTGAATCCTCAGAGCATGAACCATATGGAAATTCAGAGATAAGATCTCAAGATGCTTCCCTACTAGAACTCCAGTCCCCAGAAGGTTCAGCCTTAGGGGCCCTGACCGTAGGACCTTGATAGAATTTAGGAGGTTGGGCAGAGAAGAATTAGAAAATACAGCAGCAAATGAGTTCATGCAAGGGGAAAAATGCAAGGGGAAACGAAGAATATGTCTACAGCTTCAGGTTTTTAATCTTAGAATTGTTGATTCATTAGCATTCATTTAAAATGATATCAGTTGATTTGTATACTGTGCCGTCTCAGGAAACATGATCATGCTGTCGTCTGAACAAAGCATGCAGAGTGCTCTGCCTGAAAAGGTGTGGTTTAAATCAGAGGTTTCTAGACATTAGCATGTATCTGAATCACCTTGGTAAAATGTGGATTCCTGGACCCAGCTCCCACAGTTTTTGATTCAGTTGTTGTCCTGTGGGACCTAAGAATTTGTTTTTCTAACAAGTTCCCTGGTGATGCTGTCGCAGATCCTGAGGACCACATTTTGAAAATCATTGGTTTTAATATTCTTCGGTTTCATTCTGTTACCATGAAAGGTCAATTCCATGTTGCATAGAGAATCTGATATTTATTTATTGTGTAGCTTCAACTATGAACTGCAATTACCTTGCCTTCTAGTGTCTGTCTCAAGTAATACATAATGGAGATCCTAACTGGCTAATCTTGAGTGTGATAGCTCCTTTTTCTATCTGCCTCTTTTTTTTTTTAATAGAGACAAATATTTACTATTTGAGTGGTTATACTACTTTCTTCCTTCTCTTTAATTCTCATTTCTTCCCTCTTTCCTCCTACCTTCTTTTCTTTACCCTTCTCTCCCTTTCCTTATACTGTTCTCACTTCCCCTTTTCTTTTTTAAGATTTTTTTTTCCTGTAGACCATTTTTAAAGTCTTTATTGAATTTGTTACAATATTGCTTCTGTTTTTTATGTTTGGGTTTTTTGGCCCTGAGGCATGTGGGATATTAACTCCCTGACCAGGGATCGAACCCGCACCCCCTGCTTTGGAAGGCGAAGTCTTAATCACTGGACTGCCAGGGAAGTCCCACCCATTTTCTTTTCTTCAGTCTCTTCCATTTCTTCCTACTTTCCCCCCTTCCCCAAGCATCCTTTCATTTAGTCTCCACAATTATTTTCATAAATGACAGTGCCTTTTCCCACCCCAGTAGCTGTTAAGATATAACCCATACTTATCACAGTTGATGTCTGCATTGAAGAACTATTTGTTATAGTATTCTGTAAGTCCTTTTATTTTTAAAAATATGGAGGTACAACTTTGCATAAGCAAAATAATAAATGTCTCCTTAGTAAAGCATACTATAGTATCTAGTTTTATAACAGTCTAGGGAGAGGTGAGGATAGGGAAGGGTCAGGTGGTTTTCAAGTTACTTTAAATTCCTCCAGATATTGTTCATTTTAGTTTTGTTTTATATTTAAAATATTTTAGTATTATCTGGCTTAAAAACATTATCTACATATAATATTTTATACACACACACACACACACACACACACACACGCACACACACACAGATATACATACACACACCTACTGACGTACCGTAGGCATTTAGTATAGAAATATACTATAATGAAAATCTCTGAGTATAACAGTACCTGAGAGACAGGGCTCAAGTGTTATTGAAGTGCTATGAAAAAGACATAAGGAAAGTAGAAATTAGACATTTGAACTTTTTTTTTTTTGTGGAAGGAGTTTGTGATCACAAAGAAAAAAAAAAAGTTAACTGTCTTTTTCATTGAAGAATTGTCCAGATCTTGAGATTAGGAACCATGGGGGCTCTGGCAGGGGAACCAGATAGGAAATCAACATAGACCAAATTGCCATTTGTTTTCCAGACAGTGCAAAAAGATAGAAAATAAGCTACTGATTGTATCTCCCAGGTTTCAGTAGTTGACTTAAGAATCATATAAGGGATTGGCCCCGGGGGAGGACTGAGCCGCTAACTCCAGCAAAGATGCATCCATCTTGGGCAGTGAGGTGATGGAGGTCAGCACATATATTTTAGGCCTGGGGAAGCTGAATACTAAAGAAGAAACATGTGGGTGCTGAAGTCTTTATTTGCTGGTTCCCAAAGGGATTCACATATTTGGTCTACTCAAATAGTTTCTGAATTGTCAGATGCAGAGTACTTTCTGTGTATTAAAAATTCATATTGATAATTTTCTATTATTTTAGCTATCTCTAGGAGTGCTGGGAATTATAAGTCCTGCAATATGCAGTATTAGTGATTACTTGGGAAAATTCATATGACAAAAGATGGAGAGATTGTGATATATACTCATCTGGGCTTAGAAAACTATGTCAAAAATTTCTTATGCAACCATTAGACATCATCATTCCAAAAATATTACTTATATTTTAACACATGCATTTTGTTAGATTGCTGTAGTACAGCATTGTAACGTTCTTATAAGCTAGTTCCTTAGCTGTTAATTAGAAAAATCAGGGCTTCCCTGGTGGCGCAGTGGTTGAGAGTCCGCCTGCCCATGCAGGGGACACGGGTTCGTGCCCCCGTCCGGGAAGATCCCACATGCCGCGGAGCGGCTGGGCCCGTGAGCCATGGCCGCAGAGCCTGCGCATCTGGAGCTTGTGCTCCGCGATGGGAGAGGCCTGTGTACCACAAAAAAAAAAAAAAAAAGAAAATTCACTGGTTTAATGTCCCTGTGGCCCAACACTCCTGAGCATTTATGCAATATAGCGTAGACGGTATCCTGTTTCAACAGGAGGCCAGAGCTCTGTGTTAGTTTCCTAGGACTGCTGTAACAAAGTACCATAAACTGCATAGTTTAAAGCGTCAGAATTTTTTTCTCTCACAGTTAAGGAAGGTGGAAATCCAAAATCGAGGTATTGCCAGGGTTGGTTCCTTTTGGAGATTCTGAGGGAGAATCTATTCCATACATTTCTCCTACTTTCTGGTGACTTCCAGCAATCTTTGGCATTCCTTGGCTTGTACAGGCATTACTTCAGTCTCTGTCTCCATCCTCATATGGTGCTCTCTGCTTTATGTGACTTCATGTTTTCATACCTTCTTATATGGATAGCAGTTATTGGATTGAATCCAGGAGGACCTCATCTTAACTAATTTCATCTGCACACATCTTATGTCCATATAAGGTCCCATTCTGAGGTTCCAAACAGACATGAATTTTGGCGGGGGTGGAGGGACTGTTCAACACAGTACACCATCTTAACAAAATACTATTAAAGATTATTAAAGAAAAGTATATGTTTTATATGTCAAATATTGAAAAGTATACATGTATTCTAAAACTTTCTCTGACATTGGATTTATTGCAATCAATATTCATAAATGTTTGGGCATTGTAAGGAAAACTAAACTGGACTCTGCTACTATGCCAGAGCCAGAACTTATATTTCCATCACTCCTAAGCCCCATATATGCCTAGTTAATACTTCAATAATTAGCATTTCTTTAACGACAACAGATTTTTTAAAAATTTCTAGTAGCTCTTATATTTTTTCATCATTCGGCCTTCCCTCTTTCACCATACTAGAATATTTGACTTTCTTTGTGACATTTTGCTGCACATGAAACTATTTTCAGGCTTAACGTCCTTCAAAGAATCTCTGCCACTATTAGTTGACTCATTACCTACCTTTCTATACCAGATAATATCTCATCTCACATGATCCAAGTCCCTCACACAGACACTATGGAACAAGATATTTGATTGATTTTTGTACTTACCTACACTATTATAAATAGTTTAACATCCTAAATGCCTGTGACAAAATTTTGAGAATATATATGTAAGAAAAGTTTGACTATTTCTTCTTTCAAATAGCAGAACAATGTGACACGTAAATTAACTTCCATAAAGAATCATATAGTGATACGGAGCAGCGTTTGAGTAATGTCAAATTTCTTCCAAATTATACCTTTGATGCCTTGCAGTCTGTAGGATTCTGTGTACTTCCTATTGAATTCCATAATACGTGATATTTTGAAATTGCCATACAAGCATAATCATACTCTAAATTTTAAGTGGTTATTTTAAAATTAACTAGAAATTGAGGTAGTACCCGGTCATGATGTTGAATATATCTTAAAAATTATTTCCAAGGATATAAGAATAAGAACTAAAAATAGCTAAGTGGGTTTAGAATTTATGTTCTTACTGATTTAAAGGGTGAAATTTCATAATTATCTGATGCTATGACAAGGTCTTTCAGACTTGCCTCTCTAGGTATGGCTTCCAGAGCATATAGGGGAAGACTTTTGGGGTGGGTTTTCTGCTTCCTTGTTATAATAGAAATTCCAAGATAATGTCCCAGGTGCCAATGATTTGGTGATCTTGCTGGTGAAAAATAGTACTTTATAAAATAACAATTTTTAGAAATTATTTTAAACCGTGGAGTCTCTACAAAGGTCAGTAGCAAGCTCCTTAGTACCTAAATGATGTGTGTGTGTGTGTGTTTATGGTTTTGATGGTGGAGGGGTAGGGAGGTGCTTTTTATCTAGCGAGTGTCTACTCAGTAGGACAGTAGGATATTAAGAAAGGGAAACATATATTTTACATCATAAAAACAGTTTTAATTTTAATCCTATGGGGAATATAGCTTTCATTTGTCTATATGAAGGCTGTGGTAAAAAAAAAAGGATGAAGTTTAGGTTAATATATACTTGTTGTGTAATCAAATAAAAGACTTAAGTTGTTTTTTACATGCGTAGAAATAGAATTGCCATCTAAAACATGTGGAAAATATCAATTCAGCTATAGAAACTTCCATTCATAGAATTAAAAAAAGAAAAACCTTTTAATGTCTTCCACAAATAAATATGCTGTTGTCACTTTAATTTGAAGATTATAACCCAGTAGGACTCCTCAATTTTAGGTACACATAGAATTCCTATAGAATTATCTTTATTATCTATCCTGTTATTTTAGGTTTCAGTGTTTCCATGACCACAGTTTAGGGCTAAAAGAATAGTCTCTTAGAAGATGTGTCCAATCTCCTTAATTTGCTGATTGAGAAATTTAAGGTTATAATCATCTTACTTGTGCCAAGTCACAGATATGCAGTGCCTCAGCCAAAATTAGAATCCACGTTTCCTGACTACTAGTCCAGTGGACTTTCTGTAGACTCAAACTACCACACCAAAATGCTGCTGTTGATACATTACTTTTTTTCCACCTTTTGGTCTTCATTACCACTTCCTTGCTAAGATATTCTTCAAGCCCCTATGGCTCATTTTTCCTATGTGTGCTGATGTCTACTGACTGTACACATCCATTTTAATTTTCTTGTAAAATAGACGTGAAAACATGAAACATGACTAAAGAGAGCGTTGTGACTTTTTACTGAGGAATAATTCATAATATTTGATAGATAGGTTTTTGGAGAACATGTTCATCAAGTTTTTAATAGGTGATTGTAATGCTTTTCTTTGCTCTTGTTGATAATTTTTGCATTAAATGAAAAAAATATTTACATATGTCCTGCTGTTTTTTTATCTTTCTGTTATAAAGACTGGATTTTTCAGGTTGCATTACCACCCTTGAGTATACATAGCCTATTAATATATATTAAATGATCTATCCTAACCCCTTTTCTCTATTTTTCTCGTTCTTCATTGACTTTTAACTACCCATGTCACCTGTGTTTAGCATATTTATTTTACTTATTTGGCATGATCTATTTATTAATTTTTTAATAAATTTATTTGTGTGATAAAGTATTAAGTTTATTAGTCCTTTTATTAGCAGTTTTTCTCTTTAGTTCATAAATAATTTTCTTTAAAATGCTAAAATTATAAATTTCATTTTTTAAAATATAGCATCTTTACAGATTTCTAGAGAAGATTGTGACATGAGCATAGTTTTGGCTATTTCTTCCTAACCTGGTTGAAATGATTAAGGAGAAGTAAACAAGAAGGCAAGCCTACCTCAGCATTGAGAGCTAGTGAAGGATGTTAAATACATGTCAAGAACTCTAAGGAAGCAATAGGTGCTCAAGAGAAACAAATATAGAAAATCTTGACTTTTAGGGGAACTCTAAATGAGAGAGTTAAGGGATGAATCAGAAGGAAGTTCCTAAGAAAGCAGAGAATCTACCTTTTAATCGACAATGTTCGCTGGAATTGGTTGGTAGAGTTACTGCAGGGGCCTATGTTTTCTTGGAGTGACAGTTGTACAGTTGACTTTTCTTATTTGAGCTTTACTTAGTGTTTTCTGCATATTTCAGCTGTAAACATACAGTGTTTTATAATTAGGAAATTTGATACCAGTTATATAAAACAATGATGGTGACCATTCCCTGGTTTTATGAGTTTGTTTAAATTCTATGAGATACATTAGGTTGAAATTTACTCTGAAGAAAAATGATACAGATTATCTGAAGTTTTCTCATATTTACTAGGTCAAGAGTTATAATAAGAGAATTATTTTCTTGTCCTAGCCACTCTCCTATTGACGTTGATCCCAGGTCTAGCGGATGTAAAAAAGTGTATAAATTACTTCTTCGTCAATCTGGTACATTAGGCAAGAGTATTAGTCAACATTGTTGACTTATTGAAATTTTTGAGGAATATTCTAACACTTTGATGAGAAAGAAAGCTCATAGAGACATAAATATGAAATGACTAAGTTTATGATTCATCCTATAGCATGTAAATTCTAAATCTGAGGATCTTGTGCTTAAACTTCTCTCCGTAGAGATAAATATTCCACTCTTTTGTGGGAAACGTAATAAGATTGTTTCCTGCTTTATCACATCCATACACAGGGTCTCCCCATGTTAAAATAATGCAGCCTAGACTATAGTATAAATTATTTTCAGCAGTGCTGAAGTGTCACGGAAAAAATAAAAATGTTTTCTCAGGGGATAAAAACAAAGTAGAGTGATAGTATATATTTTCACCTGAGATGTGAAAAGGTGAAGTGCAAAAGGAAATGAAAAGAGTAGAGATGAAAAGAATTTTCTAGATGAAAAAAATATCTATAAAGCAAAAGATTGATGTTCCCACAACAAGATTTTAGCATGAAAAAAATACTCCCATCAAAATAGGAAATGTGAACCTCTATGAAAAAAAACTCTCAATTTTATTTCCAGTTACTTTTGGCCACACCTTATTTCAAGCAAATTAATTAAATAATGAGATAAATGTCCCTCAGTCCCCAACAGTTATAAAAGATGGTCTACAGTTTCAAGATCGAAATTGGCTCAGTTTAGGACACTGTTGAGTTTTTACAGTTAAGTCTAAAAACCTGGTTTCTGGTTTGTTCTCTACTATTCACTAGCTATTTAATTCTATGTAACTCACTACAATTGAGATAATTTATGTGAAAGCACTTTGAAAAATTCACAATGCAATATGAGTGGTTGTTTTTATAATATTGTTATATGATGATACAAGCAAATACATTTTAATTAGCTTAGTTTGTCATAACGACATATGAAGAATAGCGAGCCTTTTAAAACACTGTTAAATCAAGTTGGTAGAATATACTGGACAATAAATATCTTTACATATGTTTGCATAATAGTTTTTAATGTAAAGAAACTTAATTTTGGATGAATCCGTACGCTTGAAAACACTGAAGCTGTTAACCCGGATTTTTAAAATCAAATCAAGTCCTAAATTATGGGAGATAAGTCTTTAATGTTTAATTTGATAAATAGGTGTTTAATAATGTTTAGGGATAATTATTATATGTACAAACCATCAGTTTTCTTTCTAAAAAACTACTCTGGAGGGATCACTTATTACCAGTTATTTACCAAGCACTGTAGTTTAGAAAGAGGGAAGCCAGGAGGTTGCACCAGGACTGATTACACTTATTTGACTGTCTTAACAATGACCAAATAATACAAGTGCTAAGCCTCTCTCTAAATAGTTTGTGCTCTTTTGTCCACAGACACGTTGCAGGGTGCTATATTTTGTATTTCCTTAGGTACATAAGGATTGATAATTTTGTTTGTCAGTTATAAAATCATAAACCTGAGCCCAGAGTTATAAGGACCTCGCTGAAGGCTTCTCAGCTATCAGTCATAAGTCTAGTCCAAGACCCTTGATTCTCAGGCTGGTGCAGTTTCCATTGCACTATGGGGTTTGGAACAATCACTAACTGGAATAACATTGCAGAGTTGGGACAATCTGGTGATTCTATTTGATGTTGGCAGCAGTGCCCTAGAATAGGAAAGGGGGCGGTTATAATCATGCTGTACACTCATTGAATCCTAAAAAGCTAACGAACTCTTCTGAAGGCCTTGGTGTCCAGAATTCGTATCTGTGGCCCTGACCTAGGAGTTTGTGTTACTCAGAAGGTATACAGGGGTGCAGGAAGAAAAATTTTAAACTTCTATTAACTAAAAATAAGAAAGCTAGACATTACGAATATTTAATATACAAACAGATATAATCCATGTATATAATTATATATAATATTATATATTATTATATATCATAATATATATTAAAGTAAATAAATATGTATCAGGGGTTCATGCTCAACATTATTTTACTTTTAGAAGTACACAATGAAAAACATATGAAGATCAACTCTAAATTGCTGAAATCAATGAATACATTATTTACATTGATGTACTTAGGAGGCCCAGAGTAAGTTTTTAGAATTTTTTTATCATATTATCAAATTGTGAAGGTGAGTCATGCACTTAACTTTCCATTAATTAATTCAAGTTCATCATTTTAAATATTTGTTGAGTGACTACTGTGTGCTAAACACTACAGTGAATGCTAGGAATATAGCAGTGGAGGAGCAAGGTTGCTACCTTCATGGAGCTTGTTATCTAGTTATGAAAAGTTTTAGGTTTAGGAACTAGACACAGAATTTCAGAGATTATAGCAGCAACTAATCCCCTATTTTTACAGCTAGGAAGCAGACTCAGAGTGGTTAGAGGTCTTATATATGTTTAGTTTAAGGGATTTTGGTTTGTAGAATACTCATAAATTTCCATCTTCTTCTTCCTGTCACTCCCTTCCTCAACCACCAAGCATTTAGTGGCATCTCCTACCCTGGTCTTTATCCAACCAAATTCCTAGAGCTTTTGCTAGTATTGGACACCATAGACCTGCTTTCTAACAACAGTGTTCCACTCACTTCCCCCTAATTACACTCTAATTCTCAAAGCTAGTTATTGTGAAGAAAGTACCTAATAAAACTGACGTATATGTAAAATATTTATGACTGACAACATACTTAATATAACTAAATTATAACTCAATATAGTTCACATTTATTGAGTGTTTAGTAAGTTTTGGAGACTGTTCTATCTAATGGGAATGATTCATGGAGTCCCTACACTGTGCTTAGTACAGAATTGTCCACCGTCTTGGTGCTCAATAAATGTTGATTGAATGGGTTAATAACCTTCCCATAAGTATCTGCATCTTATGAAAAGTAGTCTACTAGAGTGGAAATAGAATGATATTTGGATTCAAATATTGATTTTAATCTCATTTTTCTCCTTATTTTGTAGTAGCCTTTGCTAAGCTATTTAGCTTCTCTAAGCCACAGTTTCTGACTACTTAAAACAAGACTGAGTATCTCACTTCCAATGTTACAAGTATTGCAACCAGTGTAGGCAAAGCACCTTGAATATTGCAAATAGTAGTCAATTTTTTATATTAATTTAAAAAATTAGTTAAAACAGAGGAATAAGTCTCTAATAGGAGAATTGTAGTCAGTGTCAAACTTATGAGAAACATTGATTAAGCCAAGTGTTCCTCCAGAATATTGGTATATGCCCTATTGACTATGGACATAATATGGACAGAGGTAGAGAATCTTGAAGTGTGGAATCCTTTTTTAAAAATAAAACTCACTTTATGTGCGTTTGGCTTTCTAAAACAGAGGAAATAAGGACAAATTTAGCAAAATCTTCTTTTAGACAATAAACAGGAGGAAGGGTATTTTATTTGGATTGAATCCAGGGTTCCCCACAGGTTATACTCCATAGTCTTTGTCGTGAGAACATTCAGTGGTCACAAATATGTACACAGACATAATGGATGAGACAGCAGGTTAAAACATTATCGATAATATCTTATATTTCCTAGAAAAGTATTATGTTAGTATTTATGAAACTTTAATCTCCATACTTGTATATTTTGTCAGTAAAAAATAAAGTTCTTGGAAAGATATGAGTGTAGCTCATAGACTTAAAGAATAATTTGAAAGCCCAGCCTCCAGAAGCCCAGGGATCAGGGAGGTTTTAGAAGTCCAAGTAGCAGCAGCTAAAAGTTGACCTCTTTGAGATGCCATCCTCAAATCAATCAGTTTCAGAGGTGGTTGGCTTGGGCGCCTTGACTAACAATCCTGCCAAGTTTATATGAGGTATGGAATGAGCAGTTACTCAAAGAAAATTTGAGAATTCTCAAATGTTTTTAGAAGTGTGTTAAAAAAAAACTTATATGAACCAAGTTACTGTCATAAATATATGTTGACTTTAAATTGAAATATGTGCCCTTAATAGTCTTACAACTAATATATAATTACGATACAAAATAATTTTGTGTTAGTTGGGGTACGGGAGAGGCCTCGGCAGAGAGAGAGAGAGAGAGAGAGAGAGAGAGAGAGAGAGAGAGAAAGGTTAATGAGACAAAAGAGCTATGAAGAATAAAGGAGAAGAAAGCAGTAGTAAGAGGCAGAGCCTTCAGTCCATTCTGAAAGGCTGATAGGAGAAGGATGATTTGGTAGGAAGAGTCTGATTTCAGAGTAATTTTGAGAAAAATTTAGCCAGGCTGATAAGAACTCCTCCAACCAAAATTGTTTAAGAAGTACTAAATAATTACCTGTTAGAGGAGATGGCACTAGTAATCCAGGGAAAACATGATCTCTTAATGATTGTAGTTGTATACCCAGAGGGTGGCTATCTGGTGCTTCCTGTACCAGCAGATCTGAGTAGCACATGTCCATGGTTGCCACAATTACACAGTTAAAAAATGAAGAATTCTCTTCTCCCCAGTTTCCAAGTCAGTCAGTTTTCTTCCATGCCATCTGTTTCCCGCAAATAAATAATGGCTCACTCTATACAGGTTGTTTGTTCTTTAACCTGTCTTGCAGACCTTTCTGTATCCCTTCATTAGAGATACTCCATTCTTTTAACTTCTTGTTAATAACTACATTATGTGAGATGTATAAATGCACCATTCCTCCTTTGATGAGTTTTTAGGTTATTTTTAAAATCTCTTCCATTTGAACAACGCCAAATAAATTTTATTCTATCCTTTTTTATATACTTTTGTGGATATATCCCAGAAATAGGATTACACAGTCACAGGTAATTTCTTTTAAAATTAACCACTTTATTTAGAGATAATTGTAGATTCCCATGTAGTTGTAAGAAATAATACAGAGATTTACCCAGTTTCCAACAGTAATAACTTGTAAAACTGTAGTAATTGCAATACAGCGATTGGAATTGGGATATTGAGATTGATACAATCAGCTATCTTATTCAGATTTCTCCAGTTGTATTCATTTGTGTGTCTGCGTATTTGTATATATAGGGGCATTTGTTTGTGTGTGTGATGTATTTAGTTCTATGCAATTTTATTACTAGTATAGGTTTATGTATTCACTGTGACAGTCAAGATACCAAACAGTTTCTCTACCACAAAAACCCCTTGTGTTGCCCTTTTATAGCTACACTCACTTCTCTTCCCTTACCCTACCCTAACACATGGCGATTACTAATCTGTTCCCCATTTCTAAAATTTTGTCATTTCAAGTATGTAAACTCTTGGGATTGACTATTTTCATCAGCAAAATTCCCTGGAAGTTCATCATAGGTTGTTGTGTATATTGGCAGTTGATTTATTTTTATTGCTGAATAATAACACATGGTATAGATGTACCAGTTTGTTTAACTGTTCAATCATTGGAAGGCATTTGGGTTATTTACAGTATTTGGCTATTATAATAAAGCCTCTGTGAATATTCATGTATAGGATTTTGTGTGAAAAATCCTCTATCGGATTGCTTTAATCCTTTGTCAAAAATTAGTTGAGGATATTTGTTTGGGTCTTTTTCTGGGTTCTCTATTCTGTCCCATGTATCTAAATGTTTATCCTTCTGCCAAAATCAGACTTTCTTGATTACTGTAGACATATAATAAGCCTTAATAGTGGTTCATAATTCATTCTAGTACATTTATGATTGTAAAGTTCATTTGTCTCAACTTTCTTTCTAGAACCTAGGGTATTCTAAAAAATTAAGCCTTCAAGTATTAAAATTTCAATGTTCAATATAGATTTATTGACACCAGTGCATTTTTACCCTAGTACCTCAGTGCTCTGGCACAAGGAATTCACAACTATTCTGTTGGAGTGACGATTGCTATGTATTTTTGGAAGAAGCCTGGGGATAGTTTATTAGAAATTAATGGTGAGCATGCTCTTTTTACCTAGAACTAAAATATTTTTATTTTCAAAGTTCCTTCTCAGGGCCAAATTTGCTTATAATAGAGCTTTCGCTAGGGTTTAAAGTTGGTCCTATACTCAGGTGAACTCTGCAGGGAAACTAATCAATGATAAGTGGGATATCTATGGACTATTTATGGTTATATTTATGATTTTTTCCTGAAGAACTGCTAGGAAAAAAGCTTTATTGTCATAATTTCTTGTATTTTTCCTTTTTAAGCATATTTTGTTTATATGAGTCAAGGACTATAAAATAAAAACATCTGATTATTCTGTAGTGTTTATGATGCAGTATATGGGTGAATAAATTCAACAAATGCAGAGTTGATGAGAAAGAGAAAATGTGTTTTTATTTATTTAATTTGAAAAGTACAGATGTAGCCGCAAAATTCATCCTAATTTCAGAAAAAATACATTAAATCATTCCATTTGTTTACTTGGTGGGGATAAGGGAAAGGGAGACCGTGAGAAGTTAGCAAACCTCCCTTACAAAATCAGAAAATATTGAATAAATATTCCATTTTCATATTAGATGCGAGAGTAAACAACTGTTATTTCAAGAATCATCCTTACAGAAATCCTGCAGTGTTATGATTTTTTTATGGATAAAACTTTATCCATTTTAATTAATTAATTATCTCCTCAGAGCCATAAGAATATGAAGTTAGTATTTAGAAAACAACTGAATCATACGAAGCAAAAGAGATAAGTAAAGGTACAACTGTTAATATGAGGCGAGTCATTACATAATATAGTGTGAAGAATTTTTAAAATGTTATTGTAATAAATTGAAAAATGACAAATTATAATGACAGTCAGCCTTCTGCATCTGTGGATATGGAGAGTCGACTGCACTAGCTATTTTACATAAGGGACTTGCGTATCCGTGGATTTTGGTATCTGCAGGGATTTTGGTATCCTGGAACCAATCTCCCATGGATACCAAGGGGTGACTGTACATCCCAATGTATTTCTGATTTGACTAAAAGGTTTTAGTCAGCTTTAGCAGAAGCTCAGTAGCTGCTTCCGCTCTCAGAGGTAATCTTAGGAAGTGCAAAACATTAAGGATGAAGGAATTGCTGTGTTACTAAATCATAGAACATCTCTGATGACACAGTATAGACTGGAGAAATGAGAAACTTCTGTATATGAGTTCTGAACAGCTATACCAGACATAGAGGGCTCCCCACTCACAGAAATAAGACAACAGGACAATAAAGTAATAGATATTGGGAGGAAGTGTTTAAAAGCTGGTGAGATATATTTGTCTAGATTTATCATTTGTTAGTTATGGAAGAAGCCTTCAGAACCATCCCACCTCCTGATTCTTACTGTATTTTCATTTTTTGATTATTTGTCTGTTTCTCTGCTAAATTGTTAATTTGTTGAAGGCAATAATTGTATCTGTTTATCCTTGAACAGGTTTTAATGTACTGAAAGTAGTTACTAAATTTTTCTTCTGGGATATGAGTTATTCTAGATTGTATAAAAAGCAAATCTTCAAATATACAAAATTAAACCATAACTCTATGGGAAAAAATTGTTCCAATTTGCAGCTTGACAGTATGTAACTTAGTGCATTGAGAGGCAGTATGATGTTGTGATGTAGGTCAAGCTTACTGTTTTTGAATCCCAATTATATTCCTTTAAACAACATGATCTTTTTGTACCTCTGTTTTCTTATGTACAACCTGCTGAATAAAAATGTAAGTCAATGAGTTAAGCACATTGTTAAATTTTACACAGTGCGGAACTGCTTATGTTGAGTTGTTCTGTCACAGTCTAAATTGGTTACCACCATGTTTTGGGATATTTCATGAATTGTACATAATTAATGAGTTAACTGCTATATATTACTTATATAGTACTTTCACACCAAAATTCAGCTATCAGAATACTTTCATGAACCATATCAAAGAATTAAAATTAACTTAGAGCTGTGTTCATTGCTTGTGGACTTGTATTTCAAAACTTGATACAGCTCAATGACCACAATGTTATTATACATCTCCAGCCAACAAACACGTTAGAAAATTCCCAGAAACTATCCATTAGTGTCGCTGGGCATGGCCTTGACACCAATAACTAAGACTTTGTCAATAGTAGAATTTTAGGAACATTTGAGTTTGTGTTATTTAAATAACTCTTAACATAGCGCTGGTCAAATGCTTACATTCTGCTCAGGCAACAAAATCTCATACAAAAAAAAAATCAGTAAAGCTTTTTGCAATTAGAAGTTTTACTGACATCAGATGCACTAGTGAAGCTTCAGTAGGATCCTTTATTCTTATCAGTAGGATTCTTTGTTCTTATTTTCCTTTGTTCCGTTCATAAGGTGGAACAGAATATGTTACGCTCTGTTATCAAAGCTTGTCTTCGTAAAATGTATATACAGCTTGATGAGTCAACTCATGTTAATGATCTGTTAAGTTACTAATATGTGTGAATAAGTAAAGAAGAAAGTGATCACAGAGCAGTTACTGTGCTTTGAAAAAATGTGATTAATATAAAAGGAATCAATGTGTTAGTCATATCATAGACTTCTTCAGGAAGCCAAGGCTGCTTCTGGTTGGCTAGAAAAACCAACTGGGATTTTTTTATGTCTCTGGGAGGAAAGTATCATGATCACACAATGAATGTTGTACCTTCATGCACCTGCTCCGTAGACTTTGCATGAATTTAAAGTATAGATTTTCTCTGCCGCTATGCACAGTAAATGACATCATAGGTATACTCTGAACTTTTGTCTCCCTGGAGGTTTTATTGGAGAAATAGACACCAAGCAAATGATCCTTTGACAAACAAGGTGGCTCTCCTGTGCGGTGGCTCTCCTGGGGTGAGATAGTTACTAAGGTTTTTTGAAAGGGGTAAAAATTATATTTTAGTTTATAACAGCAAAAAAGAAAGCTGATCCTTCTTCTAGAAAATATAATTTTTTCCTAAGTGAGGTCAATAAATGTATGCAGATAAGTGGGAAGAACACATTAGAATACAAAGAAAAACTTTCCATTGTATTTTTAGAAGAACTACATATTTTGACAAAACATTCTAAAAAATATATTTGTATTAAATTTTTATTTCCTGAAGGAGCATTTGTTTTAGAAAATGAAGTACTGATGTAGTAACTGGTGTGACAGTATTGGATCCATTTCATTTTAACTTTGTCAGTGATGGTGGTTTGAGACACCAGTCTATCCCTGAACCTGAGTAAAGTTTAAGTTAGTGAAACTTGAGTATTTGATTTTCAGTTAGCTCCATTTTTATAACTAGCAACGTAACTACGTACATAGGAAACAGGAGTATTCTATTTTAGAGTGTGGGTGTGTAAATTACTGTCCCTAAAGGTATCCCAGGTTATAGCATGCTCCACCCAACTGTCCAGAATGTCACAAAGTTCAGTGTTTCTGTCTCCCAAGATGTCAAGCCTAATTGCTTACTCACATTCAAAGGGCAAGTACTGTTTGCTGCTGAAACTCAAACTGTTCAAAGAGGCCTTCAGTTTACTCAAGCCCTTGCCATTTCTGCCTCTACTTTCATCTCACTCTTAAAGAAACACAGCACTGTTAATTTTATCTAAGAGTTAATGCTGGGTTGTGACAACCTTCCTGTAAGAGTTGGTACACGGGCATAAGTCTCCTTGAGAGGCAGACAAAACACTGAAAGTTCCAAGAACTCATCACACTGCCAGAGGATCACGTCCCACAGTTGGTGGTAGGGCTGAGCTGCTTGTTTTAGCCCTGCCCACTTAGGGGATTGCTTTTATTTCAGGCTACCCTAGATCCTTCAGGCTCTGGGAGGGAACATTTTCCCCAAGCCCATTGTTTTTTGTCAACTGCCTTATACTGCCAAATAGTCCTGGATTCCCTACATAGCAGCACATTAGATTCAGCCATGTGAACACTTGCTCAAGGAGAGAGCATGTCCTTTGGTAGGCCGTGGCTGAGCAGGATTTAGAGTCTGCAATTTTGTGGATACCAAAATATCCTCCTTTCACCCCTAGACTTGATGCAGGATGAACTAATGATTGTTTCACTTTTTACGTCCATGGTTGTTTTTCATGTTTCACTTTTTCTTGTCTCTGTGTCAGAGTCACCTGCTTCAGGTCTGATGGATGTTAATAATTTAGAATCTTTGGGATAATAGATTGGGTTCCTAATTTCTTTCTTCTCAAAAGACCTCTGGGCTCCTTAGTCAAACCAGTCCCCTCCTTTCCAGGAAAATTTAAGAAATACCAATCAATACTTTTCTCAAGAGGGGAAAAAAAGAATTCTGCCTTATAGGACAAGATACTATTTGTAATATTTGACATAGGAGAATTGTCACTATTATACATCAATAGAAAAACTAACAACTGCCTAAAGAGGAGTGATAAAATATACATGGCAATTCCCAAAGTAGTTCCTCATTTCTTGAATAGTATTGAACAATGTAGTAGTAGGAAAACCACTGAACTAGTTAACTTTAAAAATGTTTAAAGCACACACCTTTTATGTATTATTTTATTGTTACCTCAAAACTAAAATATGTCCTAATTTTTATTCTTTTGTTTTTATAATTTTTTAAATTAAAAACAGTATCAATGAGTTTTAAAAGAGGTGTGGGGAACAGTTTTGAAACAAATTGCAGGAAAGGTTAAGACTCACTGTTCTGGCACAGGTTAGGCCATTTGGGCCATATTTATTAAATAAATTAGAAAATTAATATGATTTTAATAAATGAATGAGTGCATGAATAAGCATAATTTAGAGATTAAGAAAACCTCATAAACATTATATGAAAAGATTCTCCATCTGTGAGTTTCACAGAAGAACATAATACACATATTTTTTTTTAATGCTAAAAACGATTCAAACGATGTTTTTAGAAACGCTGTCAATAACTGACAAAAACTGTGATAAACAACTAAGCGATTTGCAAGGTTTAAGATATAAGACAAAGCAGGCCAACATGACCTATGATCTATATTAGGGCTTAGAATTCAAGTATTATTGTCCTTAAGTTCATGCTATTTCTGCTCAGACAATAGTGGCTCTGACTCATGGATGCTCTTTCAAGACTTTCTCAGGCCTTATATTTAACTGAGATTTTCTCTGTAAAGCAGAAGTGCCTTTACCATACATACTATAATGATCAATAAAGATGGATCATATACATAATAAACATAGAGTGCCCTGACTGAGGTATGAAAAATTCGTAAGGGAGAGAATAAAGACCTGCACAAAGAGAAGAATAAATAAAACGGGGACTGAAGGATTAGATGCTATTCAGAACCTTCATATTCTGCCTCACATTTATTCTGCTTACCGTTACTCCAACTCGGAGTCAATAATACTACAGTACATCTAAGAAGCATCCCCTAAGAAAGGTTACCTAAAAGAATTCAGAGTAAAACTAACTCATGTTGTAATACTTGAGGATATCTGCCACTAAACAAAAGGTATTTGCATGTATGCAAAATTTATTTTAATATATAATTAACTGTATGCTACCAGAATTCCAAAACCATGTCATTTGTACTTGTGTTAATTTTACATGAAGTTTTTAAGTCACACCTCAGATTATATACCAACCTCAATCTGTGAATCAAAATGAAACATAGGATTTAGAAAATGTCTTTTTATACAAGCTGCAATATCCACTGGTTGTCTTTTATTTTAGCAGTGGCTTAGCATCGTGTTTACCCTTTAATCAGAGTGTGACATTAGCTTAGTTCTCTTGTGTTTAGTAGCTTCATTAAAAACATGAATATTTGCCACCAAAAGAAAGAAAATATTTTCTTTTTGAGTACAATTCAAATGCCTTTAAGGTTAAAAAAACAAAAATCATATCCCTGTCATTGTATTGTGAGCTTAAAATAGGAATACAGTATCAGGTTGATAAACTCTGATTGACTTACCTTTTATTATACATGGTCTTTCTCCTTAAAGGCCTACCTTGTTTGATAGCATTCTTACCGATTATAGCACTCCTTTCTACTAAGGCATTGTTTCCAGCAGGCCCCTGTTAAAATGCAAATACGCCATCTGGCAAGCCTTTACCTCATTAGTTCACACCATCGCAGCAGCACACATTATGTATCATATTAGATATGGAAGAAACACTGAGCTGATGAACTCTGACTAAGAGAAGACGGTTGGAACAATCCCAAGAAAGGGGTGCTTTGGGACATGGCCTAGGGGCAGTAGAGCAGAAAGAGGAGAATAAGATGCAGAGTAGGGGGAACTGAAGACAGTATTTCCAAGTTTGACATTTCATCCAGAACCTGGCAGTGATGGATTCACAGAGACACAGAATGCCGGAGCTGGAAGAGAAACTTGCAAACATCTAATCGAACACTTTTACCTTACAGATGAGTAATCGGAGGTTGCAAAGAGCTAAGTGACTCCTTTAAGTGCCCTCAGCTAGATTCTCATCATTAGCTCTTAAAGCCCAGAGGGCCTGCACTTACCTAATGCCTTAGCATTCACAATGTGTAAAGTTGCGCAATTATTCACATGCAATTTTATGTGCATACTTGGTAGATTTTACTTTCTTCAAGTACATTGAAATCCCCTAAATATTTCTTTTGTGTCATCTCAGGGCAGTTGATAGAATTAGGGTGGTCCCTGCTCCAGTCACTGCTGCCCAAAGTCAACCTCCCAGCAGGAGTAGAGTTTAGTTAAGAATTCAGAGGAGATAGCTCTGTCCAGGAGGCCGTGTGCTAAAATATTTAGTAGAATTTCTCCTGGGTTCATAATCCTAAATCCAAGTCCTGACAAAGAGAAAAGTCTTGTGTCATGAGCTGAGATCCACATTACAACCCCTGCCTCCCCTGTCCTGTTTCTGACTGCTGCACATGTGACTGAATTGTCAAGATGGGGATATGAGATGAGTGCCTGATTCCTAAGGTTACCTTCCATAGTAGGAGTAGGAGTGGCTTTATTTCTGCAGGTCCCTAGCAAATATTTTCTGCTAATATTTGAGCAGAAACAGTGTATCTGTAAGTGAAGAAATGGTTGTGTTTTGGGTTTTGAGATAACAACAGATGAGATTTCTCAGGAAGTACTCAGTAAACCTCTGAGATGCTGACTTGCTTTATTAAAAAAAAAAAATCTGAATTTCCCTCAAGAGCCCTAATTTCAAATATTCTATGTCACTGCCCATACCCATTTTAAACATACTTTTTTTTCTGATTATAAAACTAACTTACTCAACCCGTGAAAGATATGGAAGCTAAGAGAATTAGTAAGAAGACTCTAACAGCCTCCTCCATTAAATTCCATTATCTAGAAATAAATTCTGTAAACCTCACATTTTATTACTGTTCAGGAATGTTAGTTGTGAATTCAGCAGTTTCACCATCATCTTCTGAAGTCGCCTCAGAGAAGCTGAGAACTGTATTTCCCAAAATTCCTTCTTTCTGTGAATTCAGGTTAGAGTTACCTAAGTGAGAGGCAGGAAATTTGAACAGAAGAAAATGAGAGGCTGTTGTTATTTGGAGGAAGTGGCAGAGAGAGTCAGGAGCACACATGAGATTGAAAATGGCTTTCCCAGTGAAGAACTACCCACCTGGCTGCTGTTGACTGAGAAAGTTGTTTAGAGCTTCTCCAAGATTACTGAGAATTGCAACAGCTCCTTTTGGGGAAGTGAAACCCTTTACACCTGGAATACATAGAGCGCCTTCCATTTCCTTAACTGAAGCCTGACCATATATTTTCCTTCTTTTTTAAAAATGTGTGTGTGTGTGTGTGTGTGTGTGTGTGTGTATGCATACACAAACATATATACGTGTATATATATATTCAAGTCTTATTTTATTTCTTAATATTATATTAAATGCACTCTACCATTAAATAACGTACTGTTTATATAATATTTTAAATCATTTTGACATGTTTAATCATTCTCTAATATGTGGCATTTAAGCTTATTCCATTTTCAACAGTATCATAAATGCTAAATTCAAGAAGGCAAGGACAATTTTTGTTTATATATCTGATTATTTCCCTAATAGATAACCAGAAATAAATTTAGTGGGCCAAAGAATAGAATTGCTCTTTAGAACATTTGATACATATTGTTGGTTTTTTGTTCAGAAAGATTGTGCAGATTTAATTCTCATTAGCAATATTTGACTGCTTTCATTATTTTACTGCACTATTAATACTAAATAATATGTTCGTTTTTGTCAGACCTTGTATTCTGATATGTATTTTAGAAAACTAGCCAGCTACCTCTTGTGCTTTGTTCAAAGTAGATGTTTGATAGACGTCTGTTGACAAAATGATAATAGGAAACGTGGCAGGGCCTTTGCAGAAGTAAGAGTGGATTTTAAAGATGGAGCGCTGAAAACTCCCATTGAATATTTCTGTTCCGTAGCAGACTGCAGAGTGCCTCTAATTATCAAGGCAATTGGCAAGAGTTTCAAGAATAGCAGCCTGTTCTTAGGGACTTTAAAAGGAGAATACAGAATGGAGCACCAGATCCAGCTGGTAGCCAGTGAGGCATTAATGGCATGCGATCTTCCTCTAGGTTGTAAGATATAAACCTGGTGTGAGTACCACCTATAGATTTGGTTCATTCTTTGAATTCGTTGAGTAGTAGTGTAAGACCTCGAGCCACAGTCTGGCACTCTAAAGAAGAAAGCCATCATGATTATTCCTGTAGCTCTGGTCCATTGCCTGAAAGTGTAGAAAAGATCAATGTCCTGAAAATATTCAACTTTTGTTGTGCTGATTCAAAAAGTTTAAAGTCAAAGTAGAAATAGAGAACAGCTATAAGCAAAGAAGGCAAAAGAAGCGGTCCCTTAAAAGTGTCTTAAGAACAGGATCACAAATATGCGAGAATTTTTCTCAGAAAAATAACAATAGAAAGAAAAAATGCTAGCAAGCAAATTTGGTAGACATTCAGTAACTGGGAACACCCTCTTTAAAGTTTGAGTGAGTTGAATGCAGAATCACAAATAATGGCAGGACATATAGCTAGAATGTATAAATTTCTGGGTTGTAAAATTCCTGTGCTTATTTTAAATATTTTCACACAAAAACTTATGACATCACTTAGGTATTACAAACATAAAATATTCTATATAAAAATAACAAAATAATAGAGTAAATTTTAATGTTCACCAAGTAAATTATAATCTGGTAACTTTGGCCTAATACCCATTACTTTTTCCTGCTTCTCCCTTGAGTTTGATCTCATATACCTTATGCTGTATCAAAACTCTTTGAATCTTGCAGAGCCAAATTCTTTGTCTAAGTGCTCACATTTTCCTACCCAAAGAAAGCTATAAATTGTAACTCATAGCCTCTTTCAACCACCTGAGAGAGGAAGGCCTGTGACATAGAATGGAAACAAAAGGCAGTATCATTTTTTTTTTTTTCCCCTGTGGCACAGTTTCTGCCAAAGTTCTCTTAATTTTCTTGCTTCTCTTCATGCACGGAAACTCAGATAGTTATGGATGAGAGTCATCTAAATATTTCTCTCAGTTCAGTTTCTTTTCTAGTTTATATTATTTTTTGAAGAAGAGTGGAAAAGACTACTCAGTGTGTTCACAATTCTCATCCCTCCTCATTTAGCTTTAATTTTAGTTTTGAGTTGTCTTTGTTGAATTTTCTATAAAATGAATTAAAATTCCTTAACTACTAATCATTTTTCCCTCAGCACTATCTGATTTTCAGACTGCTTTCTAAATAAATTTTGAAGTTTACCTTAGCAAAATAAGTCCTTAGACTGTCCTTGTAATATAATTATATGTCATTCAGAATAATTCATTTAAAATCAAATAAAATTTTATATAGAACTATACCATTGCCCAGAACAAGCTACATAATCTGCAGGGCCTGGTGCAAAATGAAAATATGGGACCCCTTGCTAAATAATTATTAAGACAGCAGACAGCAACAGCAGCACACCATTAAGCCAATCATGGGTTCTTCTAAGTGTGGAGTCCTGTGGGACTGTACACTTTGCACACCAGGCAGCTGGTCCTGCCGTTACCTGTAAAAGAACTATTAAAATGGAAAATTAAGTTCAAAGTCTTCAAATGTGAAAGAGATGTATCGATACGTTTTTCAGGTGAAACTGAAGCCAAAATGTTATTCCCTGTTCCATTCAGGTAAATGGTCTGTGTTCAGTAGATAATAAGCCAGAAATCTCAGTGTGTTCTACAGGTTTGCCATTGCATATTATTGGTCGCTGTAGAAGATTTCTCAACCATGACGGCATTGGCATTTGATCTAGATAATGCTTTGTTGTGGAGACTGTCCTGTGTATTATAGGATGTTTAGCAGCATCCCTGTCCTCTATCCAGCAGCACCTGTCCCCAAACCAAAGCTGTGGCGATCAAAAATGTCTGTAGACATGGCCTAATATTCCCTGGAGTGCAGCATCACTGAATTACCATTTTAGAGACGACCTCAACTTTGGTTTTTACTGTTGAAAAAGACTGTTTCCTTAACCAAACTTTAGCCAAACTCCCCTGAGGCCTTTTTTTGACTAGACCTCACAGGGAACTCTGTTATTGGCCCCTTTAGTTCAGTGTTAGCACAAATTCTGTTGGGTCATATAGTGAAAATTCCCCACCTTTGATATCTTAGAAAATTGCTTATCCCCCCCCCTCGAGGTATGACTACCTTCGATATCCATTCAGATTTCTTATTCCCCACCCTTAGTATCTTATCACCTTGGCCTGACTTTAGCAAAATTCCTGTCAAGTTACTTTGTCCAGAATCTTCCTTATTTTTGATGCTTCCTCTTAATAATTTTCCATCCACTGACCTCCACCCTGCTCGTTGGCTATAAATTTCCACTAGTCCATGTGCATTCAGAGTTAAGCTCTGTCCCCTATTGCAAAACCTCATCCCAGTAGTCCCCTGAATAAAGTCTGCCTTACAGCCTTTTAATAAGTGACATGAATACTATTTTAACACTGTTCAAGAGAACCTCTGGGGGAGTTTGTTGAAAATTCACATTCTCCAGGGTTCAACTTCAGAGATTCTGATAGTGTAGATCTTGAGTAGGACTCACATAGATACATTTTAGAAAGACCCTGGGTGACTCTGATGTAGGTCATCTAGCTTTACACTTAGAAAAATACTAATGTATGGATGAATCGATGCAAATGGACTTCTACCATTTGATGAGTAGAGCTTAATGATGGTTGGATGCTATTGTCATATTTACTTAGGACAACACACACACATATGGCCTCCAGATTAATGTTCAAGTCTCCAATTCAATTTGCTTTTGTAGACACAGACACAATCTGCTTTGCAATTAGGTAAGCACCCATCTGGCAGAGAGAAAATTTGGAGGCTGTAAAATAAAACAGGTAAAGATTTTTCTTTGTCAGCAAGGCTGCCTGAAATAATGATCAGCTAATGGAAGTACTATAGGACTGAGCATTTGTGATTCTTTCAGGGTGAATTAGAATGGATGACCCCATTGAAACAATACCTGATGTCAGATTATTAATGGTACCCTCCTTTCTTTCTAACTAAGCTTAATTAGTTAAATATTTTTTTAACACAAACAAAGTCAAATATCTGAAGGAAAGCTCAATGCATTCACCCAATTACAGAATTTACAGACATAAGATTTCAGAAATTAATTCCCATATAATTGACAGAATTTTTGAATTTGCTTCCAGATGTTTTGGATTTCATACCGTGGCATGTTCACAAGGCTAATGGGCAACAAAAACAACAGGGAATCCCTTCCTTTGTGGGTATCCGCTCTATTTTTTTGTGTGTGAATATACAAGTCTCTCTCAGTATATTTCTGCCTCAGGGACTCTGTTCCCACATTCTGCTTTCTGACTCCACTGTTTTGAATGTCTTCATTCAGGAAGGCAGGGATCAAGTCTGATTAGTCTCAATTAACGAGTGAATCAAATCTCAAAAAGTTTAGTGTTAATTTTACTTTTTTTTCCTAGTTACTCACTGCCACTAACCATCCAGTCACTTTCAATCTCATGTTTAGCTACAGCTTCAAAGAACCCAATTCAAACAAAGTCTATGATAAACTCTTACTCTCATCTCATACTCACCTAGGAGGCCAGAAATATTTGAAACAGAATTGTTACAACCTTCCTTTTAAATAGACTTTCGACAGGAGATGGGCTCTATAGGAAACTTAAGATCAGTTGAAAAGAACAAGTAAATTGGGATGTGGAATACTGTCATTCTCATCTCCTAAAAGTACAGGCTTGCGGCACGTTTAGAAAATGTTTCTTTTTATTATTTATTTGTTTGTTTGCTTGCACTGGGTCTTAGTTGTGGCAGGGGGGCTCCTTAGTTGCAGCTCGCCTGATCCTTAGGTGTGGCATGCGAACTCTTGGTTGTGGCATGCATGTGGGATCTAGTTCCCTGACCAGGGATTGAACCTGGGCCCCTGCATTGGGAGCGTGGAGTCTTAACCACTGCGCCACCAGGAAAGTCCCAGAAAATGCTTCTTTTGAAAAAAAGTCCATTTGGTTCTCAAAATTAGTAACTCCTTTGCACACATCAATCAGTGTCAAATGGTTTTCATTATATTTCTTTGGTTTCTTTCAGGCATTTATATGTTCATCATGGCTTATTTTCCTGATGTCATGAATGTTGCTCGTTGAATGAAGTATTTCCAGAAAAGAATATGTAAGTATATTATTTACAAATCATAAGGTGACAAAATCAGGGCATAAGGAGGTCTAACTTTAGTCCAAAATATTTGTTGTTTGCTTGCATTTCATTAATATGCTGAAGAATCCGAATAATTATGGGTTAAATTACTTTTAAAACCCCTTCCGAGTTTGAGTCTTAATCAGAATCTAAATAGCTCAGTGAAGACCCTCTCATGGAATTTGAAATATATGTACCATTCAGAATGGATAAAAATGTGCAGAGAAATCTCTGAATATGTATGTGCGCAAACATGGATTTTATGAACATGCATTTCAACTTTTCACACTTCACTGCAATAGTAAAGAATTGAAAGTCATGCCCAAAGTGGGAAAAATTGTAGGCTTAGGTGCATTACAAGGCTGCCTTGGTACAGATAAATTTTTCAAAACACAGTTCACAGTGTTTCAGGTGGGATTTAATACTTGGGTTTCTTGGAAACTCTTCTCTATCATAAAGAGAGAGAATGCTAACAACTTGAGGAAGGATTTGCACCTAGGTTGAGTCTGATATAGGGCCTCATCTGACCACAAATATAGATGTCTTCCTGTGTAAGGTTCCTGGACTTAAGAAAATTCAGACATTTGGATGGGAGAGGAATTCTATATGAACTGCCACCTTCCCCATTTTTATGGATTGGATGAATCATTCTCATAGATCCTCATGGCGCTGGATGTTATGAACTCAGATCTCCTGCTTGCTAACAGTACAACTTCAAGGGTATTTTCTCTTGGAGCCCCAGGTTCTTGTCCATTGAAGTCTCTTTGCCAGAGTGGCCCCCTGTAGAACTTTTCTCAGGCTGTGGGACCCATATTTTTTCAATGTATATATTTTTACTCTTCTTATTTACTTATACTATTTTCTCAGAAGGTCTGAATAAATAGACATCTAATTTACATGACTAATATTTTTTAAGGTTTCACTTGCCTATCACTTTCACGTTGGCAGACCTCCTTCATACATATTTGTCTTGTTATTTTTTTTTCTCTCACAGTAACCGTGTGCGGTAGACAAGACTGTAATTATCTCCATTAAGCGAAATTTTGTCTTAGGGCTATTGTCGCTTCCCTAAGAACATACACAGAGTAAATGACAAAGAATGGAGCCTAAGTCTGTGTGTTCTTGATACTGTGCGCTTTTCAAAACTCCAAGCTGCTGCTTTTGCCACCTGTATCTCAAGGACGCAGAAAAAGTGATCATACGTGAGAGATAGCCTATGGGATTAATAAGGAACTTCACAATTATTCTAAAAAGTGACTAAGGATAGAGAGCTCTGAAACAGGGCAATTAAGTGGTTAATTGTGGAATAAATGTCTTTCTATGACTTTTATTAAAACTGTATTCAATATCCAATTTGCATATTGCAAACCTGCTGTTTATTCTGGAATTAATCTTCTTCCTAAGTTATCCTCATTAGAACTAAGAAAACTGATTCTGGCAAAAGTTGCCTAAAAATAGAGTTTGATTTGATTTCAGTAACAAGCTCTAAAAGGACAAAATACATCATAATGGTAGTCAGATTCATTAAATCATATTACAATCAGCTTTCTGATTTGTCACTGTGGTTATACCAAACTAATACAGATTTTGGTACTATGAAGTACTGCTATAACAAATGCCTAAAATTGTGGGAGTGGCCTTGGAATTGCCAACAGGTAGAGGGTGAAAGAATTTTGAGCAGCAAGATACAAAAAGTCTACATTGGCTTTAACAGATTGTTGGTAGAAATATGGATGCTAATGACTGCTGGTGAGGAAGTGAGGAATATGGTAAAGAAAGCCTATGTTATCCAAGACAGTAGCTGTATTGTTATAAGCAGAATGTTAGTAGAAATGTGAATGTTGAAGGTGCTTTTGGTGAGATATCAGAAGGAAATGAGAAACATGCTACTGGAAAATAGAGGAAAGGTGATTCTTGTTATATAGTGGCAGAAAACTCATCTGGATTGCATCCTATAGTTTTATAGAAGTCAGAATTTGTAAGGGATGAACTTAGATATTTAGCTGAGGAGATGTACAAGCAAAGCGATAAAGGTGCATACTGGCTTCTCCCTGCTGATTATAGGAAAAAGTAAGAGTGAGATAAGTTGAGTGAAGATTATTAAACAAAAATAAAATAGGGCTTGATGAATTGGAAAATTTTCAGTCTATCCTGATTGTAAAAGATGCCGAAATTAGGAGATCCACTGTTAGGATAGCCTGTTCTGAAGAGTAGTCAAGGGTGACTAGACAACTATTGGCTAAAGCCTTCAAAGGATCAAAAGTGCAGAGTATTGCATCACACAGAGGAATTTTTGAAGAGACTAGACGTGTGACTTGTGAGTTCACTCAATCATCTCAGCAGAAGCCAAGAATAGAGATGGAGTTTTCTAGATAAGATCCTGGTGAATAGTTTGTATTTATTAACTCAATACTTGACATGACTTATATTTTTCTATGTGATTTGGGTGTATGTTCTTTGAGAATCAGTTTTTAAACCTAAAGAGGGGGTTGTGGGAACCTCTAACTTATAGCCAAGTTGGACAGTATTTGTGGGTAACCTGGGGATCTCCTCCTCGTCATTGGTGTCTGAAGTGGGCAGCAGCGTTGTGGGACTGGGCTCTTAACCTGTGGGGTGTTCATTAACTCTGGTTAGTGTCAGAATTGAATTGAATTGCAAGACACCCAGCTGGTGTTGGAGGATTTGTCAGGATCTGTGGAGCTCAGGTAATCGGTGGAATTTTAGCTCATGGCCATCTCTTAGTGGGCCCAGTGGATCCCCAAACCCATCTTGTGGTTATTTCCCCAGTTCTGGAAGGCGTAATTGGAATACATACACTCATCATCTGGCAGAATCCTCACAGTGGTTTCCTAACCAGTGCAGTTAGGGCTATTATGGTGGGAAAGGCCAAGTGGAAGCCTCCAGAACTGACTCTATGTAGGAAAATATTAAGCCAACAGTAATATTTCATTCCTGGGGTAGATTACAGAGATTAATACCACCATCAAGGACTTGAAAGATGCAGGTATAGCTTTTGAACTGCTAGTAGGACTTAGTAGAGACTGAACACTTAACCATGAGCCACAAAGTTACCATGCTACCTGAGCTACCATTAATGAACCAGGTGTCATCTAACCCATCAGGCCACAGATCTGAGTGGCACTCTTCTCCATCATCAGATGGAAGTGGTATTTGCATAATTTGGCTAAGTAGACCCTGAAGGTGCAAGTTAAGTTACATGAAGACATGGCCCAAATGCCCATGGTCCCTAATCCCGCTACACTGCCTTCTTTCTCCTATTCTGTATCTATGACCTCATGGGAAGTTCTCTATGATCAACTGACAGAGGAAGAGATGTCTCAGGCCTGGTTTATAGATGGTTATGCGTGATATGCAGGCACCATTCAAAAGTGGACAGCTACAGCACTTATAGCCCCTTTCTGGATATGTGCATAATTCATATCCACAAAGACATTAAAATGCATATGGTATGTTTATGATTTTATAATCTGCATTATCAACAGAAAACTTCTATATTTGAACTATGTGTAAATGAAATCCAAATATTTCTCTTACGATTTTACACATTGGATGCTTGAAAATGTTTTCGAAGTTAGGGCCTAGCTCCATACATTCAAACCCTGTCTTTTCTCAACACTTACACACTTGCTGGAGACCTTGGGATACACTCATATCAGGCCCGGCCTTGCCATATTTTTCATATAGCTGGATAAGTCAGAACAGTGGGTAAGTAGGAATATTCTTAGAAACCATTCTTTGATCAGGGTAACTAGCAATAACATCGCTACACATGGAAGTAAGTGCACATCACATAAAAATATTCCACTAAATTAAACTCAGCTTTCCCTTATCCAGGTCCTAAAAATGTCCATGGTCAGTATCAAAACCAGTAAACAAAAAAGGGTGTGTGAAGGCATGTATGTTTAAGTGAAAATATTAGTAGCCTTAACCAATGGTGGTTAAAATAGTTTATTTTTTCATATATATACACACACACACACACACACACACACACACACATATACACACACAAATACTTCTAAGGTTCTTCCCAAGGTCATGTAAAGAGCTCTTTGAAAGTGAGGAGCCCTAGATATTAATCTCCATTAGCTTCGTGGTATATCTATCTCTGCTTCATAGAAGGTGTGTTGTATATTTAAGGGTGAAAATAAGTTGGCCAAAACTAATGGTAGAAAAATATTCTAAGCAATGTGTATAGCATACACAGGCCTCCTTTGAGTTACTTGGGGGAAGTTCATACATGGGAAAATATAAGTATCTCTGCGTGAAGAAACAAAAGACAGTTTCAGAAGATAGAAAGAGTATGTCAAATCGTAACTTCCAAACAACTGAAAATAAAACTCTATTCGTCCATTATCTCTATCTATCTATCTATCTACCATCTATCATTAATCTATCATCTGTCCAGTACTGGGATAAGATTTCAAAGTTAAATATAGAACTGGTAAATACTCTATAGAAGAATAAAAATATAATATTTTCTACCTAACAAAAATAATTTGCACCTCTAGACAAAAATCAGTGGCAAGTCAGCAATTTTCTAAAAGTTACCATTCCTTTGCAGAGTCTGAACCTTAATAATGTTAATAGGGAAAAGTCAGTCAAATAAAATTCCATAACCTGTATCACCAGATAACCCATTAAGTGGGCTTGTTATACAGTGCTTTATTTTGTCATTGAAAGAGCAGGAAATAACTCTTCTAATTTTCAGATTTTGGTTAGGTTTTCTCAAGGGGTGATCTAGGGCACTCTTCAACTGTTAAGTAGTCTAGCTTGATGCCTAAACAAAGCAGTATCTTTGGGCTCTTCTATGCAAGGTAATAATAAGATTATTGCTATTTTTGGGCTTCCCTGGTGGCGCAGTGGTTGAGAGTCCGCCTGCCTATGCAGGGGACACGGGTTCGTGCCCCGGTCCGGGAAGATCCCACATGCTGCGGAGCGGCTGGGCCCATGAGCCATGGCTGCTGAGCCTGCGCGTCCGGAGCCTGTGCGCCGTAACGGGAGAGGCCACAGCAGTGAGAAGCCCGCGTACCGCCAAAAAAAAAAAAAAAAAAAAAAGATTATTGCTATTTTTAAATCTTAAAACAACACTCAGGTAGTAGGAGAAAGGGTAAGTCGTAACAAAATAGTCTGAACCGTTAAGCACAATTGTCAAGCACTATTACATTTGGGACAGTTAGGTGACAGTGGGGAGTTTATGTTATTGTCATAGAACAGAATTAAATTGAACCTGGTATAAATGGTCTGAACTCTTCAACCAACTGACCAAGCTAATTATAATGCTATTAATCAAACCATTGGGTGCTCTTCTCTATACAAAGTTTTCTACTCAAAAAGGATTTATGAGATATTTTCTTTTTTACTGCAAAATTCATGAAGCTTCTACTATGATTTATTGAAATCTACTGTATATGGAAAATCAATTTGGTAAACATTCTAACATTTTTCTGAAGATTTATGTTATATAAATTTGATACTTTCCTGTAAGCTTATATAATTCATTTTCCTTTCTTTTGAAATGTAGAATTATTTAAATAGTCCTTAGGGATATTACTGTTATAGCCTCATCTATAAATGCTACTTTTTAAATGTTTTTTTTTCTTTTTGACTCTTCACCAATGGCAATGCCCCAAATAATAAAAATATTACCATGCTTTTTAAAAACGTTAAACTTTCAAATAAGAATGATTTTTAAATTTCATAAAATATAATGATTCAGCATTTCTGTTAGTTCAGAGTTTCTAAGTTTGCCGTGGCTTTTCTCTGCAGCAATAAGCTTTTATCCTGTGTGGTTCATATGGGAAGTCAAACCAGCCTTTCAAGCTGGATTTCCCCTGTTGATAATTAATCAACAGAGTATTCCTGAAATATCACTTAACTCATCTCCTGATGCCCTGTATGAATCATAGCTCCGGAAAGAAGCATCAGCACACTTCACTAATGGGATCAAATGACTAAAATAATGGTGCAACCTCAGGATTGCATCAAATTGAATTTAGAATTTGTTATGCTCAATCTAGAGCAGGGTTTTCCAAATATGGGTACATAAGGTATCATTTGCCTTTTTTTTGCTCCTATTTTCTTTACCACCATCCACGGAGAGAACTGTTGAGGTGTTCCCTTCCATTCCCCCTTCCTGCACCAGTATTTCTGGACTTTGAAATTCAAATTTGATTTTTGAGTAGCGATAATCTTCTGGTGATAGGCAGTGTCAAGCCCTGTACGTGATTTAATTCTGGTGAGTAAAAGGAAGCATAGGTGGATCAGTGCGCTAGATTGTTACCGCTGTTGAATTGTACAACGTCATAGTTTGCAGCAACCAAAATTAGACCTGCCAGATTCCATTCTGGGTGAGCTGCTCTCGAGAAAATAGCAAGATTTCTCTCTCTGGATCAAAACTAACATATGAAATAATGACGGTAGTTATTCACTGGAATTGAGTGGCATTTATTTCAAGAGTGGTTTTGGCAATTTAAATTTGTTGCGTGATCTGTGAGGAATAGAAATATATGGAGAAAAATGCAGAAAACAGTATAACAGTTTTCAGATGCCTAATTCCTAAGCATGATTTCCTATGTGGTTTTACCATGCTGATAGCCTCTTTTCCTGGTGCTCGTCAGTTTGTTCATTGGCACATGCCAGTTAATCAAATACTAATGCTGAAAAATAGATAAGACATGTTATTTCATTTTGGTTTATACTAATGACTTCAACTCCCATTTAACCAAATGTTTTATGTTTGTAAAATAACACAAGTACTTCCTTCTTTCTCTCCCTAAACACATGCATACACACATACACACACACACATACATACACACACACACATTTTCTGTTACTTGAGAATATAATCTAATTGATACATGGAATATATTTTTCTTAATGTTTATAGCACTTTTAACCTCTACATATAATAATATTTTAAACTCTTTGGGGAGAGAAAAATATTCGATTAGTAGACTCTTGCAAATACCCAGCTTGAAAGATGCAGACATAATGGAATTTGTTTTTGTGCTTTCCTCTTCCCTGCTACAAATGTATCTCACTAGAATGAAACTCAATATGTTAAATGAAATTACTTGTTCCATTTCCTGAATAAGACTATATACAGAATTGCAAATCCCATAGTATTGAAAGTAGTAATTGTGGTATTGGTTGTTTCTGGCCTTGTCTCAAAGTTACAAATTATGTAGAGCTTTGAAAAAATGTTGTATGATATCATGATGTCACTGCAAAAGTATTTTTTCATCTTATTTGAAAAACATGTAGTGATTGAGGACCCCTCATTTTCTTCCACCTCATGAGTAGAATTTACAAGGCAATGAACAAAAAGAATGGAAGCAAATACAAAGTTAACTTCCACTCATACTGTCAAGTGACAAAAGAATTTAGTGTTTAAAAGGCCCTGAAATAGTAAAGATTATTTTCAATAAAAATGTGAATGAAAATGACTTCATTACAAAGCCAGTCCTAAAACTTTTCTAATGAGGTAGACCTTAAAGATATCTATGTTCATATTTCTTTTAGGGTATTGATAACAAAATGAGCTCTGGTGAATGTAATGCTCAGTTTAAGGTCACTGCATTTAGACTGTAAATGTATTAAATTATTCAAAAATATATTAATTTATTGTTATAGTAATAGCTAAACTTATTGATAATTACTACTGCATGCCTTAGACCACTCTTTTTTTTTTGTAGCTGGGATCTCATTCAATCCTCAACAGCAATCCTAGGTGGTATTATTAATTTCCTCTATTATGAATTTGAGGAAATTAAGGCATAGAAATATTGGGAAACTTGCTGAATATCCTGCTTCCTTCCTTCCTAGATATACAAACATTAGATTGCTTTTTACTTTTAACAGCATTGTACTGTAGTATAGAATTATATAAACTCACTTCCCTTTCAGAATGCCTAATGCTTTTTTGGAATGCAGCATTTGTCAATAGGTAGATTTGCAGCATGTGTTTTATACATCTAATACTAGATACTCAAAGTAAACTAACTTCATAATGTTATCAAAATCAGGTCGTCCTCCCTCACCCTTATATCTCCCACTTCCCCTTGCTGGTGTACAGATTTCCTGTTCATAGATCTGCCAATCTCCTGTTTATTTATTATGACCTGCTCCAATGGTCATCTTGGTAAGAAGCATCTCCGTGAGATGGTCTCCTAAAGTCAGGTGATTATTTTATTCTTTTGCTACTGTTCTATTACACACACACACACACACACACATATATTCATGTTTTGCTCTCTTTCCTTGACGTACAAAAAGGAGGAATGTTCTGTGATTTCAGATTTCAGGAGGTTGTTTATCCCAAGTCTAGCTTCTTGTGATACTCTGTCTACTTCTCTGTCATTGCCTGTTTCCTCTTAGTTTGAATGTCTGCAACTGGTGCCTCTCCTGGAGCCATTAGACTAGCCATTGCAAAATGCTGTAAACCTCATCACAGAAATGACCCCAATACACGATAGTCATGTTTTCTAATGTGTGTGCTTGTGAGTGTGTGTATGTGTATTAAAGATGTCCAATATTCAGGGTTCTAAATCCACATTTCTACCAGAGCACAAACTTGTAATTAGGATTGGAAGTTTCCTGTCATTCACTTTGAATCCTTTGTAGTTCAAAAAGTGACTTTTTTATTCTCCAAATTCAGTGTCAGTTAAAAAAAGCTTTGTGACTTCTTAAAACCAATTTGACTTTAAACAATAATATTTTGCCAGCTTCTGAGGAATATATTAGAACAATATAAGATTTCTATTCTTATATCCTTTCTAGCTCTTCAAATGATTTTGAAAAGTATGCTGACAGGTGATGAGTCAAACTGAGAACCAACTGCTCCAACTGTTTAATCTAAATGATAAGTGATTGCTTTGTTTTGAATACATTTCAACTAAGTACTTGAGTAAGTTTCTGAGATGTTTACTATTATTTATAGTAATATATTGTCTGAACTCACATGTTTACATATATATATAAATAGTAAAGTTCCTTGATACTAAAGAACTCACTAATTTTTTTGTTTGTCCCAAATATACGCCCCATTATAATTGCAAAGTGTTACTAGCAAGAAGTGTGCTAGAGTTTGTCAATATGATTACTATTTTAAACCGTTTGTTTTGAAAAAATGTATATAAGATATGGTCAATGTATTTGGAACCAAGTGTTAACATCAGGACAAAGGTAAATTTATATATTCTTTTTTAAAATTAATTAATTTATTTATTTTATTATTTTTGGGTGTGTTGGGTCTTCGTTTCTGTGCGAGGGCTTTCTCTAGTTGAGGTGAGCGGGGGGCCACTCGTCATTGCGGTGCGCGGGCCTCTCACTGTCGCGGCTTCTCTTGTTGCGGAGCACAGGCTCCAGACGCGCAGGGTCAGTAGTTGTGTCTCACGGGCCTAGTTGCTCCATGGCATGTGGGATCTTCCCAGACCAGGGCTCAAACCCGTGTCCCCTGCATTGGCAGGGAGATTCTCAACCACTGCGCCACCAGGGAAGCCCAATTTATATAGTCTTAAAGGAATAAAAGCTATTGTTTTAAGGTTTTTTGAGAAAAGTCCTGGGAATCCTAGGGAGTCAACAAATGGGGTTCTGAATTTTATGAAATAGTATGTGGTTGTTTTCAGGAATGAGTTTGTGTGTTTTCCTTGGTCTTAAGATTTTCTCCAGGAATCCAAAGATATTCATGACCCCCAAACCAATATGAACCACAGCAACAAAAGTTGCATGTTTTAAAAATTATTTTATTAATTCCAGAACCATGGTGAATAATATCACTAGTGACCGAATCAATCTGCCAAATAATGTCCTACTAATGTTAACTGTCCGTAGTCAGAATTTTCCTTTAGGAAATATAAGTTGAAACCTGGATTATAAACTAGGCGATAACTCTGAAATTATCTCATAGCTCTACTGGTATAAACCAATGAAGATGTTTACAGGGCACATAGAACATAATAAAGCTCATTAATTCAGTCATTTTAAGGTATGTATTGTAATGGCTAATTTGCTCTAAGTCACTTCTCTTGGAGCCAAATTTTTATTTTGACTTGAGACTTTATATTTCCAGTTATTTTCTTCTTTGCCTTGTCCGGGTATCTTATAGCCTTACTCTAATCATGTTTCTTCATTTCACTTTTATACTACAAAATAACACAGACTTTCTTTTTTCTTGTTTTAGTTTACGTCATAACCACGTGAGGTTTTATTCCTACTAAAACCATTAGGTTTATATTCCAAATCAATTTATCTATTTCATGTGCCTTTTTATAACTTCTATAATTCATCAGTATATTGAACCACTACCCCAGACTCACCGATTCTTAAAGGGTTCATCTGAGCATGTAATACCAGTTGTGATGTTAAGAGGAGGGAAGCATTATCCTTTATGACATGTTGTGGATAGACGAAAGAGTGTGAAATATGGAGAAAGGTTCATTCAAAAGGATTCTCCTTAGCCATGTGGCATTAAGTATCTCTCCTCTGTGTGCTTCCATTTTCACATCTGTAATTAACATTTCAGAAAATTATTGAGAGGATGAAATGTAAAAATTTATATGAACCAATTTCGTAAACTACACATTCTTGCATAAATGTTGCAATATTGTCACTATATTTAAGCTTATCTTACCTCATGAGATTATGAATCCTTCAAAGGGTGAGTTGTTTTTGGTTTGGGAGCTGTTTTTGATGACTTCACCCTGGAGGAAACAGCTTGCCTAAGGCTTGACATGTAGGCCTGCTGCATTGCAAGCTCCCTGTGCTCATTTTTGGCAGGTTGTGCTGATTTATTGAGCTATTTGATTTATTTAATGTACCATGCCTTTGACTGTATATACTCTATAGCAGTCACTCAAAATGCAAACAAACACATCATATGCCCTTTAATTACTCCCATCCCCCTTATTATCAATCACTGCCAATATCAAAGGAACAGCTGTTATTCATGCCATAAAATTAAGGTCAGTAAACTTGGGTTTGCAGGAGGGAACAGCAGCAATTCTGTTTTAAACTCCTTCACTTTAATTATAAAACTGGTCCTCAGGAAAATGATATTCAGGATCAGCCTTGCTCACGGTAAAAATGGAATGGAAAAGAGATATAATTGGGCAAGAGAAAGGAAAGAAAAGTAGGAGTAAAAGAAAAAATTGTTGAAAGAAGTGAGGAAAAGAAAAAATAAAGATAATATAGTAGCTCTTATGCTACTCATCCTGATTTAGAGAAGAATATAAGTAATGTTCAACACACACACACACTTGTAAAAAAGCCAATGGGCCAATCTTTGATACCAAATTACTATGTTTCAAGTTCTTGAATCTTACTCCATTTTCTTCACCTCTTTTGTTGCTGATTCATTATCTATTCTCTGTTTTCTTTTTATTAATCTTAACCATCCTTAAGTTTAGTAATTCTGTGTACATGTGCTTCTGGTAATACTACAAATATGATCAATCTCTACGACTTCCCATTGGTCTACTTTTGCAGGAAGCTTTCTGTCATCTTAATCCTTTTCTGTGCTCACAGAAAATACCCAACTTGAAAGGAGGCACTAATAGGAGAATGGAAATGCAACCAATTTTCCATCAGGTATTTTATCGATGCTATACAATTTCAAGTCTGTCCCAGTTTTTCATACATTTGTGGATGAAAAGAATATAATATACCTTATAATATAATATAATATATAATATATATGAATGTATACAGGCATACCTTGGAGATATTGCGAGTACAGTTCCAGATCACTGCAATAAAGATAATATTGCAATAAAGCGAGTCACACATATAAAAGTGATGTTTGTACTATACTGTAGTCTATTAAGTGTGAAATAGCATTTTTGTCTAAAAAAACAGTATACATACCTTGATTTAAAAATACTTTATTGCTAAAATATGCTAACCATCATCTGAGCCTTCGGTGAGTAACAGTAGCAACATCAAGTATCACTGATCACAGATCGCCATAACAAATATAATAATAATGAAAAAGTTTGAAATATTGCGAGCATTAAAATGTGATACAGAGACATGAAACGTGCAAATGCTGTTGGAAAAATGACACTAATAGGCTTGCTCCACACAGGGTTGCCACAAACCTTCAATTCATAAAAAAAAAATGCAGTATCTCTGAAGCTCAATAAAGCAAAGCATAGTTGTGTACACTTGAAAATTCAAACAGCGTTGCATATGCTCAGAATAGTGTTTTTGTGCTGTTGGGAGGACAGTATAACTTCTCAGCCTATATGTAGCCCTAACTCTGCTGGATAAATACATACCTGGTAGCAATGGCAGTTGCCTCACTGAGATTTTCTGAGCTTTGTTTCTAGGGGGTCACTCCTGAAAATCAGCATTTGAGGAATCTTTGTATTCGTCTGAAGGGTCTGAAGTGCCTTCAAACTATTTTCCTCTCATTTAGTCAATCACTTGCATGATGCGGCTAATCTTCTGCAATAAAGCTTTTCAAGTTTTAATGTTAATTCAGTTATAGGGTTCGATAATAAGAGGTATTTAATCAATTCTTGTTGATTTAATAAAATAAATTTCCATTCATTTATTGACAACTCTATAGGAAAGGATGTAGTCATCACTGTGTGAAATAAAAAGAATTACAAATAGTCAAAATAACTATAAATATGGAAACCAGTATTATTGACAAATTACATGGACGAATGCTTGTATGTTTCCCTTTTAAACACCAGAGAAACCTTTGTGATAGGAATCATTAACTCAGTTTTTATCTATGAGTAAAATTAGATGCAGAAGAGTTAAGAAGTTACCTACTTGTGCTGAGTCACTCTATAAAGGGAAAGGCAGATAGCATTGCCACCCAGGTATCTTGAGTGCAGGACTACACTTCTTCCACTATACCATATATAAAAGTTTGGGTAACTGTTATTTTTTTTTTAAGTGAAGCCTTGAAAGTTCCAAAATTGTTTGCTAAGTAGGTTGAATGATTTTGGTGATAGGCAATGAATTGTTCTGTGTCCATTTTTAAAAAACCAACAGATGTTCCTAAAACCAGTGAAAAATAGAAAGTGCATCTCAAAAAAGGCACAAAGTAACAAAGTAAGTTTGAAAGGGAAAGTTTGATTTTCTATTTTTATAGCACTTCTCTTCTTTAAGAAGATACACTTCTGAGGTTTTTTTTTTTTTTTTTTTTAATTCTGGAACATACCTCTGATTTTTGATTTTGAAAGTATTCAGAGGAGACCAGTTCTTCAAGTGGAAATTGTCACCTTGAGAATATGGATGATTTATCAGGTGCAGATTTTTTGTTTCTTGCAGAATGTCTGATGAGGTGAGATTCTTTCCTAACAACATCTTACGAATTAGTATCAAAAACCTGAACAATACCATTGAAATCAAGGACATTCCTCAGAAAAGCAATCAATTGTTATGGAATAGATAATGTGTTTCCTTGCAAAGCAAGAGAATAACTACCATGTGGATGTTATTAATCTTCCCTGAAATCATTTTAACATTCCAATGTCCTGTATTAAACTATTTTCTTTTTTTCTTTCTTCTTTTTAAGGAAACCAAAAAGTGTACTGATTTATTGTCAAATTACAGGCAGCTGTATAGCTCAATCAAGGAGATTAACTATTTTCCAATAAGTCAGGCTTACAGTTTGCACCATGTAGTAGAAATATGTCTTAAAATTGCCCTTTTGCCTGGTAAAAAGGAGTTAGACTGGTTAAAAGGAAATGACGCCATTTAGTAGCCAAAGTCAGATATGTATGTAAGTATATGTGTGTATTTCTTTTCTAAATTAATATATACCTAGGACAAATTTTTAAAGAAAATATTTTAAAGAGCTCCATGTTAAGCAAACAGTAATGCGATTCTCTTCAATACTATTTAATTTTGTCATTTCCTCATGATAATTTTAATTTAGTGGCAGATACTCTTGAGAGAATAATTCGTGAGTTTATGAGTGTACCATTGCTGCTATAAATCACTTTAGTTGTAATAATGCTGGCTTTCATGTGCACTTTTAGATTATATTTATTTACAGATACTATTTGTAAATCAATCTAAAATAATATTTATTCATCATATATGCTTAATACAATGGCAGTCATGTATTTTTTACCAAGTTAAAATCTGATCTTCCTAATTATGTTTTCCTTCTGATTTTACTGAAGTATATTTGTAGTTAAAAAAAGATCACAAATTGCCATGCTTCACATTTGATGTTACACTTATTTTTTATTCGCTTAGCACTATCTTACACAGAGTATACTTTGTTTTATTTGAAAATTCTCTGAATTTTGAGTGCTTGATTTCATTTTCATTTATCAGCACATTAAGGATAGTGATATATTATGCATATTTATTACTTTCTTATAGCCTATTCTCTGATGAAGGTGGGAACTCTATGTTAGTACAGTAACTAACCATTTATTATTTCAAAATATGGGCTTATTCATTTCCTTAGCATTTTTAAGCATTGTGTTGGACTCAAGGTATAAAAAATTGGTGAAAACATATTCCCTGACCTAAAAGACTTCACAGTCACAGGAAAAAACATCTCTATGGAAATTATAATAAAGCATGGTAAGTATTAGGATGGAAGTGTGTGGCGTTTCCGACTCTGTATATAAAATGAGGTTTTGAACTCTGTCTGTGGTAGTCAAGGAGCCTAGGTAATGCTGAAATTGAAAGTTGGAGATTGTGTTAAAATATGTCCTGCAGGCCAGTACAGGAAATCAGAGAGGGGAATGATGATGACGCTTATGAAGTGTATGACATAAGTGTGTGTAATTTCATCATCAAGTGAAGTGTCCTAAAGGGGTAGTGATGGGTGTTTATTGAATGGTAAAAGGAAAGAGTCAGTGGAATAATCATGACTTAAACATAAACAATCCATGGATGACTAAAGAATGCCAAGCAGCAGTCAACTGTTTGAAGAGTGTTTAACAACCTACCTGACACTAATGAAACTATATCACATAGATGACTTACCTGCAACCATTCTAGTGCTTAGTTTTTTACTTTAGTCTGAGACATTAATATGTTGAGACATCTCAACGTGGATGCATTTCTCTTGGAACACAAACAAATCGGTTAAGAGATTATATTATATATCTTAAAACATATTACTGTTTCTCTTTAGTCTGTTTCTATGCTGAGTCCGCTGTAACATCTTTTTTTTTTTTTTTTTTTTTTAATTTTTGGCTGTGTTGGGTCTTCATTTCTGTACGAGGGGTTTCTCTAGTTGTGGCAAGCGGGGGCCGCTCTTCATCGCGGTGCGCAGGCCTCTCACTATCGCGGCCTCTCTTGTTGGGGAGCACAGGCTCCAGACGCACAGGCTCAGTAGTTGTGGCTCACAGGCCTAGTTGCTCCACGGCATGTGGGATCTTCCCAGACCAGGGCTCGAACCCGTGTCCCCTGCAAAAACAGAAACATAGATCAATGGAACAAGATAGAAAGCCCAGAGATAAACCCACTCACCTATGGTCAACTAATCTATGACAAAGGAGGCAAGGATATACAATGGAGAAAAGACAGTCTCTTCAATAAGTGGTGCTCGGAAAACTGCACAGCTATTAACTAGAGATTATGGAAATGCAGGGAAAGGTAGTAAAGTTTGATGGTCTGGCAGTTAAGGTAAAGGCTTGTCATTATAGTTAATCTGTTTGATCTCCAGCCATGCTCAGCTGTCTGGTTATAGGCATTAAGTTAATGGAGAGTTGGGTTGATTAAGTTTAGATTTTTTTTGTTGAGTGGGCTAATTCTGAGAGAGAGAAGGGCAAGGGAGTGATTCTAGTATTGACTTATGAATAACAAGGATAATCTAGGTAAGAATCTAAATAAGAAGAGAAATGGACTCTAAGAGAGGATGAGAATGATGGAAACATTGGAGAGTTGTTCCAGACACTCTAAGAGAGTTGTTCAAGTCACTGTACAAAAGCAGGTCTTTCTAAACTTTTCAAAGTACTGTGGCAGATAGGTTATAATGCTTGTAAGAAGTAACTGATCTGGGGGCCCTAGCTGTTCATAGCTAACCAGGCCTGCCAGAGCATTAGGAAGATCAACATTGCCACACATTTATATTTTTATTTACTGCCTTTTAGTGTACCATCCATTTTAAAAGCTGCATATGAAAGGAGGTTATAGTAGACAAGGAATGGACATTTAAACTGAGATTTTGGGAGAGTCTGACCTTCATTGTTAGGGTAAAGCCTTGTCATTGATAGATTTTTTAACCAATGGAGTTCAAAATAGATTTGGCTTTAGGGTAGAAAATGGATTTTCAGGAGGCAAAGAACATGGAGAGGTTATTCAAATAGTCAAATAGGAAAATATTGTGGCTTTTATTAAGTTGGGAGAAATGGAAGACTTGTGAGAAATAATTGGACTCAATCTAGTCATGGGATAATATTAATTAAATTTGATGATTGACAGGATGTAGAATCAAAAAGAGATGGAGGAATCAAGGTTGATACCTCAAATTTCTGGCCTGATTATCTACATGGGTGCAGAGCCAACTGCTGACTGAAATATGGGAAATGAAGTTTTGGGGAAAAATCAATGTAATTTGGGACTTGCAAAGAGAAATATTGAACAGGTGGTAAAGATTATGGGTTCAGGGAAAAGATCAAAAATGGAGATAAACATCTGAGAATAATCTGTATATATATTGCATATAAATTGAATGCCTGTATACCTCACAGTCATTGGTTACCCGTGTGGATTTGTTCATTTACATGAGTGTATTTCTTGTAAATTAAACTAAATACAACATAGTTATATGTTGAAAACATTTAAAATTAGAGAGTAAGCAACCCTGGATTCTCTACAATGTGTTCATCAGGCCTGTGACAAAACAATGATGGTTTCTAGTTGCCTAGTAGAGTTACTATCAACAATAGTACATGCAAAAAACGGTGAATCTTTGCAATTCCTTGGATTTAAATATATTTAAATAATATGGCATTCCATTTTCCTAATCTCTACAAGTATATTATTCATTGAATTTAATTAAACTTAATTGAATTATACTGAGTGTCTTGGCATATAGTTTTTCTCCTAGTTTTTTTTTTTTTTATAGCTTCTTACACATTTCTGAACATATTAGGGCTAAATTTCTTCCTTTGCATGCAATGGATTGATTGTCAACTATAATTTAAAAGCTTTTAATGAGACACCCTGCATGAATTCAGAGCTCCACGCACAGAGGCAAGACAGATTGTCATTCAGGGGACATTTTAGGTTTATACTGCACCCATAGAATCCAAATGTGCCGGATCTGCAACATAAAAAGGTGGGGATGGGAACAGCCACTCTGAGGTTTTATTTTTATCTTGCATGTAGGTTATTGAATGCTAATTTTTTTGTTTCTCGGATGCCATTCCTCCTTACTTGTTGAGGCCCATATTGTATTTAGATTTAACCAAGATTAAAGCAGAAACAATTATTAGGAATTTATGCTTTTAAGTTCCCCCTTCCCCCTGATCAATAAAGAACGCTTGTCTCTTAAACGTTCATCATATTTTTGAATTTGAAATATGTATATATCATATATATATGAAACAAGACACTATTTTTCTTAAGAATCCACCTTAAGGTGGATATATCATAATTTGTTTGGTCAATCTCATTCAGGCATTTCACATTTTTTCTAGTTATAAAGAATATAGTAATTTAAGTCTATATATTTGTCTAAGCATGCACTTTGGCCATGCCTCATAAATGTTAATATGAGGTATTCTTATTGGCTTTATAATATAAATAATAAATATAAATATGTAATATATAAATAATTATACTTTTGATTTTTATTGTATTATTTTTTTTGATTTTTATTGTTAGTTCAAATGAATCCTTTAATAATATTGAAAATTTGGATTTTCCCTAATTATTATCTTCATAAACAGTGCTGCAACAAACACCTTTGGTATAATTTTATGTATTTGTTTCATGATCATTTTTTTCTACCAGTTATGGGATTTTTGTTTTAGTGTGAATGTATGATTTTACTGCTTTTTAAAACAGGTAAAGGATTATGTCAATTAATATACCCACTAGATCTGTATGTGTGTGTGCATGTATATGCATATGTATGAGAGACTGGCATTTGATTAACAACCGTCCTTGATTTATATCACAGAACAATGATAATCCGAATCCTTCACCCTGCCTGCTTCCCTAGCATCATCTTAGGAAACTCTCCCTTATCACTAAATGCTGAACAAGCTTCAGGGCCTTCATTTATGGTGTTTCTTCCAGCTGGAATGTTCTCCTTTGCTCTTTATATCCTGGATCTTTCTTATTCTTCAGTTCTTTGCTTAAATTGAATCTCAAAGAGTAGGAACCTGGTTTTCTCTTTAAGGTACCTGCTCCTCCAAATCACTTTTCTTTCTCACAGCCCCCTTCCACTGCATTCATCACAGTTCACAAAATTTAATCATACATTTGTTAGGACGTGCTTATTTTCTCTTTCATTCCCTCGGTTTACAATTCCATTAAGGCTGAGAGATCTTGTCCTTTTCATTCATCACTGTGCATTCAGATCTGAGTATGGTGTCTAGAAGTTAATAGGGTTAGGTGAATGTTTGCTGAATTGATGGGCAAATGCATGAGTGAAGGAATGACTAGAGGTAGGAGACTCTTTAATTGTCCTTTTCAGTGAATGACTAAAGGAAACTAAATACGTGTAACTAATAACATTTCAAAATTCATTGTAGTTACAAGTTTTATTATTTTTTTAGGTTAGTCAATAAATTATATAATTAAGAGACATCCATAGGAAACACAATTTAAACAAGTAATCACCAGCTCAGTGATAGGGTAGTATTTTTTCAATTCATCTTGTCATTGACTTGTTTATTGGCTTCGAACCAGAGAAGAAATGGACTAATATTTCACTATTAGAAAACCTACCACACAATGAAAATATTTAATCAATTTAATAAATATTTCTCAAACGATGTTTAAGAGAAATTATTGTTTTCATAGCAATATTGAAATTTCCAAGTAATTGCAACTGCAGTAAAAAATTGATTGCTAATGAACTGTGTTTGAGATCTAAGTAATGTACAAATGTTTTTAGACAGAAGATCTTTTAATGTTACCTACTATTAACTCTATTCTGAAACAAATATAATTTTAAACTATTTTAATTCATTTTTTTCCCTGAAGTTATTTTTTTTTCTGAAGTTTTGCTGGTCCTTTACTATTATCATATAGTGCTATTAAAGGGTATAATTTTGCAATTGTCACTTATAAAAGACAGCCTTATTAGAGTAGGCTGAATGACTTATTTTTCATTTAGAATTGTAGCCAATTCATCCCCACATGTCACCATAACAGTCACATTTAAACCCTAAAGAATTTGACAGTTACTCAGTTCACAGTTCTCAGACGTCACTTGTGTTTCCTCTCCTCTTCTCTCCTTCTCTTCTCTTCTGTTCTGCCTTTCATCTAAAGGAGACACAACCATGAGTTTGAACAAAGTGGTGTTTCTGTCCTTAAATAGCTAATAGTTACCTTCAAGTGACCTTCAGAGGTGTCCTGTTTACCGCCCGTTTTGTGGGTGCTCAGGTTCCAGATCAACTTCATAGGAAATACACATCCACTTTTAATGACGGGGTCCAGGTTGTTCTGATGAATGTCTGTCCCCTAGCCCTGATTGACACCAGCAGGCTGTGGAGGATGACAGATTGTCAGACAACAGATCAATCTGTTTTCTCCATTAAGTAATGAGGAATGAAAGGGCAGAGGCTTGGGCGTGGGGGGCTTTCTGTGATTACCTGGAGGCCTAGTAAAGATGTTTGTAAATCAAGCATGTCAGCAGTCTGCATATGCTTATTATACATGCAGTAGTGGGCATGTTTGAGTGATGAGAATCGAATACTCAACAGATAGCTTCAACAATAAAACCACAAATAAAGATGATGAGAAGAAAGGTATTGAACTAGCTGTGAATGTAAAACTTAGTATCCCCTGGGGATGGTAAGAATATGCTGAGTAGAGAGACAGAAAGTATTAATAAAACAGCCTGAATTGTAGACATTTGAAGAATAGGAAACTGCATTAATTATTACTTATTACTCTTTTTTGCAAGTGGTTTTTGGTTGACAATGAGGATTTATGGAATAGCTTGAATTATAAAACATTTGTCTTAGGGTATACTTCACAGAGGCTGTGCCTCGGAATTTTCAGGCGATATGTATTTTATCCAGTTTTGTCAATTCAAAATTCCAAATAGAGACCTATAAAAAAATCTATAGCTTTCAGGGAAATGATAGATATTTTCTATATTCCTAGACTCAACAAGCTAGAATTTATATGCCATTTTTTGGTTATATTATGTGCTTGTAAAACAGTAAGAATAAAAGTTTGGGACTTAGGATGGACCCATGCTGATGCTATGATTATTAGGTGACCTTAGAACCTGCCTTCCAGAATGGGTATATAGCACCTTAGGAATGTTTTTGTTTGTTCTCTTGATTTCACAGTAAACACAGTGTAGTTGGTTTAACCAAAAAGAGACATTTCTTAGCAAGACAGAAGGAACATCTCTAACTATCTAAGGAACAGGATACAATTAAGCCATAGAAACAGATTTTAGCCTGGTACATAGGAAAATCAATCCATCCATCCATCAATCTCTCATTTGCATTATTCCTCCATACAACCCCTTCTGTTCTCTTCATACAGACCATATATATACTTCTTTTACTTTTAACATCTTTATTGGAGTATAATTGCTTTACAATGGTGTGTTAGTTTCTGCTTTATAACAAAATGAATCACCTATACATATACATATGTCCCCATATCTCCTCCCTCTTGCATCTCCCTCCCACCCTCCCTATCCCACCCCTCTAGGTGGTCACAAATAGATGCTTTCCATATTTCAGTTTTAAAAAAATCTTCCCTCTTTAAATATGCAGTCACATAAAAGGAATTATTAAGTCTACATTCCAAATCTCCAAACCAAACATTGGTTAGCCCAACTTAGGTCAGATGCACATCCAGTTGTGGCCAAAAAAAGTGAAAAGCCAAGTATTCTGAGTATACCTGTGACCATGCAGACAAAGGGAAAGGCCGTTCCCAGAGAATGGAAGACAGTTGCTCCCAAAGGAGGCTGTCTTGACAGTCAAAACAATAAGTTTCTACTATAAAGGATGTTTCTGAAAAATTCCAGTGCAAGGAATAATTGTGTATGGAACCTTATTTCCCATAGACTTTTAGTACAAGATTGTTGGTGCCTCTGGGAAAAATTATCACCCCTAAAACAAATACAGACATATTTGAGATTGTAACAAATTTTTAATTACCAGAAAATTTAAGGACCAAAACATTTATTTTCATTGAATACTTACAAGGACTTACCTTATTAATTGCAAATGAGAAAACGTCAGTGTATAAAGAACCTACGTCTTAAAGGCTTATAATAGTTGCCACTGGTGTTTGGAAATGATGCAGGTTAGTCTATGCTAATGGTAACACAGGTTAAAAAAAAACCAAAACAAAAGCAGCAGTAAGAATGCCCAGTATGAGGGACAAGGTGTATTGAATTGCTTGCAGAATTAGCCCGTGAAAGCTTTGTAAAGCACTGGTAATAAACTATATACTGAAATAAGTTCCTGACTTTTAAATTGTGTAATTCTAATTTCAGTATATTATGTTCATTTGAAATGAATGAGGGTCTCAACAGAATTTTACCATCGAATCTATTTGGTAGTTGGCTCCTCAGTTTCCTCATTTCTGTTTGTTTGCTTTTCCAATATAAGCCCCTTGAAATTACAAGTTTAGACTAGAGATTATCTAGTATAAATTTCCTACACTCCACAGGAATTTTTCCTGCTGTGCTTTTCTCTGTCCATCCACACAGACATCTCCGTGACCTGAACCAAATGCCAGTGTTCCCAGATAGACTACTTGTTCTGCCCACATAAGCCCATCCCCCAAAACTGAACCAAATAAATGTTTTAAACTTCATGTTCTCACAGTCCTTCTGTCTTTGTTAGAGAAACTGGTATAATGGAATATTAAACTCTAAGTTTAGAATGAGATGAAAAATAATAGACATCATATGCCAAAATGAGTTGAGAAAAGGAAATCTTGTAAAATTAGCAAAAAAGGATGTACTAAAACCTCATCACATGTCTAAGTTTTCTTTCACACTAAGGATTTAAAATTGTGCATGTGAAGATTCAAGAGAATTTAAGATTATTTAGAAAAAAACAGCCTTGAATCATAAAAAGACAAGAGATAAGTGTTGGTAGTGAGGATGTGGAGAAAGGTAACTCTTGTTCACTGTTGACGGGAATAGTAAATTGGTGTAGTCACTATGGAAAACAGTACAGAAGTTCCTCAGAAATTAAAAATACTATATGATCCAGCTATTCCACTTCTGGATATGTAGCCAAAGGAACTGGAAACAGGTTCTTAAAGAGATAACTTCACCCCCATATTCACTGCAGCATCGTTCAGCATAGCCAAGATAGGAAACAACCTGAACGCCCATCAGTGGATGAATAGATAAAGATGATGTGGTGTACACACACACACACACACACACACACACACACACACACACACACACACAGGAATATTATTCGCCCATGAGAAAGAAGGAAATCCTGCCATTTGCAACAATATGTATGAAACTTGAGGACATTATGCTAAGTGAAATTAGAGAAAGACAAATACTGTTTATTAGTTATATGTGGAATCTAAAAACGCCAAGTTGAGAGAAACAGAGAGTGAAGTGGTGTTTATCAGGGATGAGGGAGATGGGGGGATATTTGTTAAAGGTTACAGACATCTATTTATAAGATTAACAAATTCAGGGAATCTCATGCACAGCAGGGTGATTATACCTAATAACACTGTATTATGTACTTGAAAATTGCTAAGAGAATAGATCACTAAATGTTCTCTCAAAAAGAAATGGTAATTATATGATGGGACAGAGACGTTAGCTAATGATACAGTGGAAATAATTTGGCATTAAATGTATCAAATCAACAGGTTGTACACCTTAAACTTACACAGTGTTATATGTCTATTATATCTTAATAAAGCTGTATAATTGTTTTCAAAAGAAAGAGCGAGCTGAGCCTTGGATATCTTTATCCCTTCTCCTGAGAGCAAGAGTTTTAAGGTTGCTTTCTATGTCATCTGAAGTCAAGAGAGAGTATTTCTCAAGAACCAGATATGGGCCACCTGTCTGAAAGAATTCACATGGAGCCCTAGAGAATCAGTAGTCCAGGAGAAGCTGTTAGGGGTAATGGAACCTCTAAAGGGTCTGACTGAATAAGCAAAAGTCAGGGCTGAGGAAGAGGGCCAGCTGTAGGAAAATCCATCACTCTCAGCCTAGGAAGTACAGTTAGAGTTTTTCGATAGCCGCCACAGCACACATGCACACACATACACCTCGAAAGGGAGAAAGGGAGTCAGCTTTAAATCAGCCAGATGTAGAATGCAGAAGATCAGCAGACAGCAATGAACAGGCAAGTGAAAAGAGCCTAGCTCTGTTTATATTTTACTACCCAAGCCCTTTTAATCATCAGGTGAGTGGGGTAGGATGTAATCAAGAAAGTGGAAGCCTATCTTCTAGGGACTTCTCAAGCGGCTGCAGGTGTAGCTGGGGCAAAGGGGAGTAACTATAACTTACAATTGTATTGAAAGTGTTGACTCTTTCATTAGACTGGACATTTAATTACTGAATTATACAAGTAACTGGTGACAGAGTGACTGTAAGGCTTTCTATTACTTAAAACTAATCAGAGAAATAATGGCTTTGCCAGAGTTTTCATCCAGGAGTATGGAAAATTTCCATCTGAATAACATTTAAAAGAACAGTGAGAGACAAAGTAAGTTTGCTTTGTGTTAGTCACCATGTATCATACTAGATACTAAAATATCCCAATTGCTGCTAACATTTAATGCAATATCTGTGAAACTTGTGGTATTCATTTATTCAACAATACCTTCTCTGTATACTGTGTGATGATTACATCCCTAAGTATTGGGGTTATAACATGAACTTAACAGAAATAATCTTTCATGGGTTATTAATGGAGCTTCCAGTATAGTGGTAGAGAAAAATAGGCTTACAATATTGTATGATAGCAGAGGTATAGTGCTATAGGTGTGCTCTAAGAGCTATGGGGATGCTTAGCAATAGAACCTAATTTGGACCTGAAGAATGAGAAAAGGGATCCCAAATTAAGTTGTATCTAGATAGAGATTTGAAGGCCAAGTAGACAGTAGCCTGATGGGCAGGCTGAGGAAGAATTTTCAGGCAGAAAGACTACTTCTGAAGCTGAGAGAGAACAGGAGAGCATGGGTCATACAAGGTCTTAGAAATTGAGTGGGAGTATGAATCCTATTTAAAAAAAATAGAAGTTTAGCATGATTCTGGAGAGAATTTTTAAAAATAGGGCTGGAGAGAGAACGTGTGGATGACAAAAGTCATATAAAAGGTGCTAGCCAAATATGACTTTATTTTAAGGGCAGTCAGCAGTCACTGAAGGATTTTCAATAGGGAATATATTTGCATATGAAAGAAGAATTTTCTGAAAATATCAGTGGACATTTTTGGCACCAGTGGGTGTTAAGTGAGTTATTACAGTTGGGCAAAGAGTGTTGTACCCACACATATTAATAATTTAAACATACATATTGAAACCCTACTGTCAGGAGAATTACAGATATTTTATTTAATCCTATTTTGCCAGGATGAAATTTAACTTTTGTTCTTGGGGTGGCCAAAAAGTTCGTTCAGTTAGTGAGTACATTGTTCAGTAAAATTCTTGGTGAAAATGAAAAATGTGTCTTTTATTTTTACTTAAAACCAAATGAACCTTTTGGCCAACCTAATGTCTTCACTTTAGAGGTAAGAACACTGAATTACAGAGTGGTAAATGTGTAGTCCATGATTATACACCTAGAAGGTGGTGGAGCAGGAAATAAAGCCAAATCTCTAACTCCAAAATCTAGACCATTCTGTTACCTACTGCCATAATTCTAGCCAAATATGAGGAGAAGTTGAATCATTTAACCGAAGGGTAATTGATCCAGATTTCAAATTCAGGTGAACGTGTGTCAGTTTTATTAAGCCAAGATCACTTGCTTTTAGCATCCAAGAGTTCCTGCATTATTTTCAGTTTTATAGGCATGAACTTATAACTACAGTCTGCTTTTTCGCCTCAGTTGTAAAATTATTCCCATTTACCCGCTATGATGTCCATGTTTTTGTGTGGTGACGAATCTGCAAATTCTCTTCTAACAATGTATATCCTGGCAATCTTCAAGGCCTTTCTGGTGCAGTTCTAGTTCTGGGACCCACTGGTTTTATTGGAGTACCCAACAGTGACATTATACTGCAGGCCTGTACATTAGAATGATGTATCGTAGTAATTCTAGCACAGTTATTCCAGGATGATTTAGATTGTAATCCTAAAGCATTATCTAGATATAACACCAAAGCAATCTCTGAGGAAATTTTGTTTATTCCAGCCAGGGAAAGGAAAGTCCTATCTCTGTTTCGTGCATGAATTATTAAATATGTACTTAAAGGGGTAGCAGCCCTTTTAATTGGGCACAGCTCATTGTTTTAATTGGTAAAAATGACAAATGACCTAAAGTTTGCAGTATCTGGAGCCAAGGGAAACAAAAGAAAAGGAAGCAAAGGATGCAAGCTTGGCCTAGAACTGAGCTGTCTCTCCATAAGAGTGGGGGAAAAAAAAATTCTAGCAATTGTTTGACAGAGCTACCAATTAGTGTCCAACTCCATAGAAGAGATCATAAACTTGAAGGGAATTCTGCACAATTAAGGGATGTAAACATAGGCACTTTTAGAAAACACAACTCAAAGAAAATAATGTGTCAGGCCCTTATAAGTGACTGAATGTGCTATTAAAGCAGATGAAAAACCTAGTGGAGCAGTACTTGCTTGTATTAAGATGGAAACACCTACGGTCCCCAGATTTTAGTACTTACAGTTTCATCGTGGTGATGTTTTATTTTATCATAGTTTAACCAGATTTTAGTAGAATACAAGGCAGGAAGCAGCTTCTGTTTCATACTCCAACGCTTCTGAGATTATCCTATCATTCTCACAGCTCTCTGTTTTCTTTAGAACGATAGGTGCAAAAAAGAGAAGTAGTAAGTCAAAAATATACAAATAAACAATTAGAACATCCAGACCCCCAAAGCCACAGAAATTAGATGGTTGTTTTACTTTTGTGGTACAGATGCAGGCTGAAGACCTGTCTGTAGAGTCACAGTCTTTGCAAAGTCTGAGCCACTTTCAGGTACGTAGGATAATCTGCAAGGGTGGTTTTCCCATCTTTTTATTATAAAAATTTCAAAAATTCAGAAAAGTTTAAAGAAAAGCACTATAGACATCCCTATAGAGCCCACCTAAGCAATAACAATAGTTAGAATTTTATTTATTTATTTATTTATTTATTTATTTATTTATTTATTTATTTATTTATTTATTTATTTATTTATGGCTGTGTTGGGTCTTCATTGCTGCACACGGGCTTTCTCTAGTTGCGGTAAGCGGAGGATACTCTTCGTTGCGGTGCGCGGGCTTCTCATTGCAGTGGCTTCTCTTGTTGCGGAGCACAAGCTCTAGGCACACAGGCTTCAGTAGTTGTGGCTCACTGGCTCTAGAGCACAGGCTCAGTAGTTGTGGCACACGGGCTTAGTTCCTCCATGGCATGTGGGATCTTCCCGGACCAGGGCTCAAACCTGCGTCCCCTGCATTGGCAGGCAGATTCTTAACTACAGCGCCACCAGGGAAGCCCCAATAGTTAGAATTTTAATCTATTTGCTTTATTTCTATGTGTACACACACACACACAGCTATAGTTGTTTTTGTTGCTGAACTATTTGAAAAGAAATTGCAGATATGAGTACACTTTGTCTCTAAATCCTTCAGCATGCATATCCTAAGGAAAAGGACTTTCTCCTGTATAATTAATTATGGATAAGACATACAATTATCACAACTGAGAAAATTAACAAGTATATAGTATAACCTAATATCGACAAAATATTCAAATTTTCTCAATTATCTTTCATTTATTTTCCAAACTAGAATCCAATCAAGGTCCACATATTACATTTTTAATTAATAAATTTTATTTTCTAGAGCAGTCTTAGGTTTATAGCAAAATTGAACAGAAAGTACAGGGAGTCTCCAACATATATTTTTTAAAAATTTTCCCTTAATCCCTTTAATCTAAAACGTACTCCCCCTTTTTTAAAATGCCATTGCCTTTTAAAGAAACCGAGGTATTTTAGAATGCCCCACAGTCTGGATTTGTCTGGTTTCCAGTGGTATCATGTAATATGTAACTCTATCCATCTTTATTTTCTGTAAGCAGAAAAAAACAGTTCTAAAGGCTTGGTTATTTTCAAGTTAAACTTTTTTCACAAAACTGCTTTCTTCATAGGAGACAGTTTATAATTGTATCACATCAGGAGGCACATACGTCAGCTTGTCAGGATATTCATGATGCTAAGTTGGATTACTTGTTTAAAGTGATAACCTTTAGGTTTACTTATTTTAGAAGTTCTGATATTCCCCTATGTGGTTTACGAATAATCTCTGGGTTGATAGCTTGGCACTGTGGGAATATCTTTTCCCTCAAGCATTTTTTAATCCAGAGGTTTTCAATGCACTGATGAACCATGACTGAAACAATGTTGGGGATTGGAAATTGATAATTTAATAATTCTGTCATTCTTTTTACATCTATTAGCTGGCATTACTCTGTAAAGAAGAGCCTTTCCTGATCAACACTTTGTGATTTTTAAATCTAAATTATTCAATTTTTCCTTTGAAAAAAGTGTTGAAGGATTAGTTACCAGGTATTAACATAAGGGTAAGATGAACTGTGGCATTGGGAGGGGCAGGTGGGTATTTATCTTTTCTTTATAAAATTTTGTATTAATTGTTTTAATAAATTGAGGACACATAAATATGTAATTAAAAATTAAGGGGCATTGAAAACTGTTCCAATTTCAAGTGGTATTTAATTACTTAATTTGGGAATAAAAATCTACGGTTTTGAGCATTTAATGTGTGCTGTCCAATTTGTAAATTAACAACTATCCTTGCAAGTAGAAATCACCATTTTGCAGAGGAGAAAGTGTATAAGAAAATGTATACAGTTAACATATTGTCAAATACTTAATTAACAAGTAAGTTTCAGAGCCAAGATTAGAATCTAAATATTTCTGCCTTCAAGAAAGATTTGCTTTTCTCTGTTGTTCCTTACTAGCTCTCTTCCATAGAACCATAAGCTTCACATCATGTACATCAAACTTTTCCATGCATAGAACTGAGGTGAACTTAAAATTTTTTGAAAGAAAATGGATTTGATTAGTTTGTTAAGATGTACTCAGAATTTTGTGTTTATTCAGTTATGGTGAGGCCAACAGATCAGGAGACTATTTCCACTGAAAGAACAATTTGCTCTTCACAGTTTCCAGGAGGAAGAGGCATGCCACACCACTCAGGGCCACGTGGGGAAGCACCAGAGTTTGTCAGGAATCAAATGAGCTATCATTAGCCAGAGGCTTATTTGTGGTTTTCATGGGAAGAAATAGGCAAAGTAAAGTAGACAAGCTGAACAGGTTTAGGATTGGGTAGTTTGAATAATACCAGTGGTTTCTGGACTGTATGGGTGGTTGCTAGTTGTCTGATACCTGGCCCGGGGGTGATTTAAGGCAGGAGGATAGTGACCTGGGATTGCAGGTTTCGGATAAAAGGAGACAGACCAGGAATATTCACTTAGGATTGGTTGGTTTACATTTAAAAGGTATGTTTACTGGCAATGTTTATTTGCTATCTCTGGGATTTAGCTATCCCTGAAAGGGGAGATCCCCCTCTGAGTTTACAAAGCCCTAAGATGTCAAGACATAATAAAATAAAGAAAATTTAAAACCATGTTAATACAGTTAGCAGTAGACATTGTCGAAAAGTTAAGGAACTACGTATGAATGGGTTAGGTTTCCCTGTAAGGTCATTTAATATTATGAGATTCTACACTGTGATAACACACATAACCGTAACTACATGCAAACTTATTATAGAGTATGTATCAATTAAGAAATGTTAAACCTTATTTCATATCAGAGGATTTGTCTATGTTAGGCACTGGGATTTATTTTTAATCAATGCAAGAACATAAGATACATTTATATAGAAGTATAGGAAAATCTTGCCAGTAATATAACTATAATTTTACTTTTAGGGAAACCTAAATATTATGTGCATAAAAGCATCAGCAATTTTCTGTACTTTAACTTATTGTATTGGATATTAGCATATGTGTTCTAGATGTTCCTGTACTTTCTTTGAAAGGGTTAATGTTTGTAAGTACTTTATCTATAGTTTGTGTGCCGTATGAACCTTTTGTATAGTTTACAATACTGTCATGATAAAGGTATACCATTTGCTCTAAAAGAAAGTAAAAAATATGTTATTATATATTCACTCCCAATGTATTTATTAATTTTAGTATGAGTCCTGTTATTGGCATAGAGTGACAGTTCTACATTTATCAGATGTCAGTGGCAAAAATATAAGATATACAAGATGTTAGGTGACTTCCATCTGGGTAGCGCTGGAGCATCTGCCAGTGCATATGATCAAGCAGAGGACACAGACACCAAGTACTGAAAAGCAGCAGTCTGACTCCTATCTTGTTGGATAAACAGAATATTTTTGGCTCCACCAACACATCATTGGAACTAAAATAAATTTGTGGCAATCAAATTAGCTTCTAAAAAAAAGTTACAACTTTATTTTTAACACCCAGCATATTAATATGGAAATGACAAATGATAAGAAATCACTTTTCTAGTATTTAAATGCTACTGTAACTGCATCTATGATAAGCTTCAGAAACCTTCTGTTCTGAGTAACCATTTCTACAGAAAGGTGAGACATAGCTCATGGTCACTGGGGTCAGGCTTCCCCATTAAGTTTTCTCATGCCAGTTAGTTTGGTATGCCCTCTTTATTCCATTAATATTTAATGACATATGTCTTGCACACTCTGACTTTGTTAAAAAGAGGCTATGGTCTCTCTCCTCATCGTGATCTTGCAGGGCTCCTCTATGATGGTAACATGGCACGAGGGAAAGAATGGGATAGGTTTAGTCAGAGCATGTGGGTTTGAATTCAGCCCTCACTTGGTATCATTGTCACATTTTAGGCACATCCTTTTACTTGTTTCACAAGGCTTCAGAAACTCTTTCTTGCACGCTTGTTGTCTCTCTGACCATGGACAAAATTTAGGAAGCAGTATAGTGTCAGCAAATACATGAACTTAGTTAGCAAACCCTGTTCTATGTTTCTACCGTCTTCTTCCGGAGGCCCTCTTTTCCAACTTCCTGGGGAACTGCCCAGAAAATCATGTGGTGTCTACACTCTCTCACCTCCTTCTTCTTCCTCTTTAGTCTCAGAGAAATTTCTTCCCACAGTTTTCTGTTGCTCATAAAGGTTGTTTCTAATAAAATAATTTCAGTTATTATAAAATTTTATTAAAAAATGTTTCTAGCAGTTCCTTCTTCGTGCTCTGAAAATAACTTTTAATCAATTTAACACCTAAGCATTAAAAAAAATTGAAAAATATGTGGCTACCCTCTTGGAATGGGGTCAGTAGAAGGAGGGGAGGGAAAACACACACAATATAATACCTTTGTAAATTTTTCTACCACTTCTACTGGAGTAGAAATGATGAGATTGAGAGTTTGTGTTAAGGAATGGTATAGAAATGATAAAAATAAAGGGGGGAGAAGATAATCATTACTTTTCTGTATTGTATATGTGGAAAAGCTGCAACTCATTGTGGTCTTATGCGTGAAAAAGATTCTGAGTGCTTCAGACCCAGGGCACAAATTCTGGCAGCCTTTCATACTGTCAGCAAATGCCCTTCATGGGAACTGGTGACTCTCAAATCTTTGATCTTGTTTCAGCTTCCGATGGCCCAAAGACGGGCATTTCTTAAATAATGCAGCTAGTGCAATCTCCTAGACAAATGGCAAATTAATCAGTCTCTAAATCCTTGTTTTTTGAAGACTTGTGCATTTTTAAAGAAGACGGAGTAATTGTTTAGTGACTTGGTGCCATTGATTTTCATTATGGATGGTGTTGGCTGGGTCTGTGTCAGGTCATCAGGGAGAGATAGCCTTTGCATAGCTAAATAAAATGGGAAGAGAGGCACTTCTTATTTCATATTCACGAGAAGAAACTCTAATTCTTGAAGAATTTTTGCATGACCTTCCTTTAAGAACAACTTTTGCCCACTGCACGGTTTTTAGGGAATGACAGTCTCTCAGCACAGATATCAACAGGATGTCTCAGCTTCAATGGTGCAAAAAATTCCCCACCTGGGACAATTTTAAAAGAAAGCCAAGTCTGAAACAATATGAACAAGATGATTTAAAATATTTTATTGAAACCCATAGTGAATTTCATGGCTATGGTTGAACATGTTTTGAATAGAACAATCAAATCAAATGAGCACTACTTGCTTCAGCTGACACAGAGAGCAGAAGTTCTGTGTTTTCAGAAGTTCCACTTAAGTTAGGTTTTCTGCTGTGTTATGAAGGTTTAACCACAAATTTCATCTACAAATGTGGAATTGGTTACAGTTTAGCTATCCTTTCTGATGTTTTCTAGATGGGATTCTCACACATTCGACTTGGACATGAAATTGTTTTAAATTTCTACCCAAATTTCTCTCATCCTTCTGCATTTTGCTGAAAGATTGTTTAAACTTTGTTTACTGTTGATTCAGGTTTTTCTTTGAAATGTAACCCACCTTATTTATTTATTCCCCAAACCCTCATTTATTTAGTTTGTATAGACTTCAGAATCAGAGTTTCTGTAAATGAAGTGTTTTCAGAGGTCTTCAATCTTTTTGAAATGAAATCTATAATTTTTGTGCTTCACAAAATGGCTGCTTCTGCTGCTTTTTTTTTTTTTGGCAAGAAATCACACAGTTGTCATATTGTGACGACTCATTGAATTACTCCAGAGAAAAGTGTGGTTCTTAAAGGATTTTCGGCTTGATTTTTTTAAGATATATGCCACAGCAATTCCCTCGTTTAATGATAACTAAATGATTTGAGTCAGTGAGCTGTTACACAGTTTAGTAGAAAGAGAAGAGCTGTGCATTGCTTGAATGAGATGTTTGCGAGATTCAGCCCTTCTAATCTATGTGATAATTTTCTTCTAAATATAGTAGCTATTAAATAAATAAGTAAAGACATATTAAAAACACTCCCAGATAATGGCAAACAAATATTATTAGATGGGATGTTACAATATTGCAGAAAATGTGGCTGTAATCTAAGAGTCTATAAAGGTTTTTGACTCACTGACCAAATACGCCTTAGGTAGAGTTTAATCAAGGCCTGTTTAGAAGACAGTTAACCATACTAAATGCTTTTTGTGTTGTCCACAACATAAAAACAGTCCCAAGATATCAAATAACTATTATGTAATTTTCATCAGGTCAGTGAAGATGGGGGTTCATATTCTCTTGGGTATCCATTTAAACATTCTCCAGAGGGGCAAGTAAACATTGAGATTTCAGTCTGAAATGTCTAATCCCAAGTATGTTCTAAGACCTGTTAAATTTTCATGACAGGAGATCACTTCTTTTTTCTTCCATTGATCAATTACCATTTCAGGGAAGTGCTCAGCTATGAGGCCTCAGGCAGACACTTTCAAAGAGGGGGAAAGATTCTAATTTCATCTGCTTCCAAGTTTTTTGGGCATTCACATTTTACCCTATGTTTAATATTGTGACTCCTTTTATCACCTTAGTTGCAAATTTTTGTCCTGCGTAATATGAAAAATAATTCATAAACAGTATTCCCAGAAGTCCATATAATAATTATGATATCAAAAACTTTGTGACATAATTCCTGCTTTATTTATTCTTGATAACAGACTGCAAAACAATTGCATTATTTAAGACAGAAATAGAGACAGAGAGAACTGGAGAGGAGGGAAAAAGGAAGGAAGAAGAAAAAGGAAAAATCATAGAACAGCTAGAAATTTGAGGGGATTCATATAGCATTTCCACTGTTTAGCAATATGCAAGCATAATTGGATGATTAATTAATAAATTAAAAATGAATTGACAACCTTAAAGTGACATTGATAATGATGCAGTATTTTGCTATGTGGATTACTGTCTCCAATGTTCATTTGACTTTGAAATTCATCAACATGCCTTTCTTACACAGTTAAAATACAAGATGCAACAGAGAGTTTGCTCTACCATGTTAATGAATATGTTATATTTTATTGGGAATACATGAAAGAAAATATGTACTAAAAATATTAATATTTCCCATCACTTCACTTGCACAATAGATGTTTCTCTTTCCTAGAAGATATATCTATATAGAAAATAGTGGTATAAATTAAATGTTGGTAATTGGTAATATAAATTATTTATTGGTATAAAATTTTGAATATATATGCCATATATGTTCTCTCTCTATAATTTTATCTATACTCTATATGTGTAATTCTATATAACTATATACTTATATATTTATATTTAGAGGTCTTGATTATATGGGATTATATATACCTCTTCAGTAAGCTATGCCCTAATGTGAGGAGCCCTCTCCAAGGTGTATACATAGGATACCATTCTTTTAACTATTAGCTTGTTTATTTAATTTTTATTTGTTATTGTTTCTGTCATCTTTTGAGAGGAAAATATTAAATTAAATCATTATAATATTCTACAATAAATTAATATGGTTTCTCTTAAATTCAGTTTTGTGTTGGATTTCGGTATTTTTATAAGGAATGCCTAAGCTCAGCTGTTCTGTGCAGTACAACTATTTTGTCACAAACACATTTCTTAAGAGGGAATCATGGTTATTCCTGCACAGTAGACCTTCCCATTGTGAGAAGAGAAGGTACAGTCACTTGTCATTTTATAGGAAAAAATGGAGCTGTTACAACATATGCCAAATGTATAGTGTTTATAGCAGGGTTGAAGTAAGGTGTTCGGAGAAACAGTTCCAGCAGTATAGGACAACATTATCTCTTGCAAAAGCGTGTACAATTTTAAAAAGAAGAGATTGGGGAGATGATAATCTTCTGTCTGATCCTCAGAACTATCTGTGTTAGAGTTTTGTTGTTGTTGCTGATTGTTGTTGTTTCATTTTGTTTATTTAAGAATCAAGCTACCAGATAAATCACTAAGCCAGGAATGAATTTAAAATTAGGATCACTGAAGTTTTCTCATACCAGTAAAATCCCTCCCTGCAACCCCTGATAATAACTGTATCTAGTTTATAAAATACACTGACTAAGATAAAACATGTTGGAAAAAAATTCTAAAAAGTAGACTTAGAATAATAAATATTGATGATACTAAGCTTCCTCATTATCCCTTTATTTTAATATGATAGATAACTGCTTTATCTTTTTTCCAAGTTTATCTTAATACAAAAACAAACACATTTTCGTATGATAAAGAGTGTCTGGGACATTTGAATGCTTCTTTGTAAACATACACTGATTTGTAATAACCATTGTGGTATGATTAATTCAAAAGGCTAATGACCTCATAGAAGATGCAGTTTTACTCTTGAAATTATAATGGATGCCGAATAACATACCACTCAAACAACCTTCCTGTTTCTCTCTTTACTTGTTAGACTATAGGGATTACAAACACATTCTTGTGGTTCAGTTGCATCCAGTTAGGCTTGTTAACAGGAAAGTCTTTTCAACTCAGGTATGAGGAGAGAAGTTGCAATTTCTAACCACAGAATGTCTTTTTAGTAGGAAAAGATGTATCTTAAAGTCAGTAGAGGCTTTAAAAAGGCAAGAGAAGCTTTGGAGAGTGTCCAGCGGCATCTCAAGGGAGAAACTGAATAGGATGGGAACCAAGTTATGTTGGATTCAGGAGGTATAGGCTTTCTCTGATACACTGTTAACTCCCCGTTCTGTTGTTATATCACATGGCCTCAGAGCCTTTCAGTTTGGTTTCCTTTGAAAATTTCTTTAGACTCAAATGCCATTCTTCCTCCTTCACCTTTATTTCCAGCAGAAGATTAAAGTAAATAGAGGTGAGCAAGTCTAGAAAGCATTGCAGAGTTTGCGTTACTATTTTAGCGGGAATGGCTTTTCTGCAAGACTGTAATAAAAAGAACTACAATATGTATTCTTCTGAAACTCCCTTCGGATACCTTCCACCTCTGCCCTAGTAAGTGAAGCCCTCTCCAAAGGTCTCTTCCTTGGCTATCCAGGGATCCTCCCTTTGGCTCATCTCCAATTATTCTTGCAATTATCATTTTGATTCTACCTGGACTGAATGCTGTCTCTACCTGTCCTTTAAGGCTCTTACAATCTAGTTTGGACTTGCCCAAACATGGCTCACAATTCAACAATGAGTGGAACCAATACTTACTGAGCCTAAAGGTTCTTATATTAGAGCTGTGTCCTTGTTCTGAGAACATTGTACAAAATCTTTAAAACATTATTTAAGGATTTTTTGAGCTGTGTGTATGAAATTGTAATGATCACCTTGAGGGAGAAAGTTTCAATTTTTTAAAGATGGAAAACATAATTTGTTTCCCTCTACTTTTTTACCATCCCCCCACTACTTCACACCCATTTCGAAATGACCTCACCTTAATTTGCTTCTCAACTTTATTGGGCAAACTACAATCATCATATTTATTTAAATATTTATGTATTTTTGCTTAGTTCATTAGAAGTCCCTCAAATTTGAGGAGGCTATATTCCCATCCTCTAACTCAGTGTATGACAAATACTGGCTACTCAATAATGTTTGCTTAAAAAATGAAATAAGAGGACAAGAATATCGTTGTACCTTTTAAGATGAGAATTACTTAATATTTTATTTCTCTTATTTATATATTTTTTTCTTGAGGCTTCCTTAAAAAAGTATTTGCTTGGTCATGTTGGAGTCTTTGTATCACAGGTAGGGAGATGCCTGCAATTTAATTTTAATAACTGATTATTTTCTAACCTTCATGTAGTGACCCAAGTGCCTCACACTTTTTTAGGGACCTAGAATATTGATCTTTTTCATTTCTTAGAATTATCTTTTTCTTTCTTTTTTGTGTGTGTTGTCTTTCCTTTTAATTGGTGTTGACTCACTTGTATTTTTTTCTTTCTTTATCCCTTGGCTTCTTTTTCTTTATCGCTTGGTTTCTGTTTCTTTATCACTTGGTTTCTATTTGTCTTTTGGATTTATATACAAACGTATTTTTATGTTATTTTTTACTGAGATATAATTGACAAAATTGTAGGATATTTATAGTGTACATTGTGATGATTTGATATATGTATACATTGTGAAAGGATTCCCACCACAGAGTTAATTAGCACATTCATCACCTCACATATTTACTTTTTTGTGTGTGAGAACATTTAAATTCTACTCTCTTAGCAAATTTCAGTTATACATTGAAATATAGTGTTATCAGATACAGTCACCATGTTATACATTAGAGTCTTAGACTTTATTCATCTAATAACTGAAAATTTTTACCCTTTTCCCAGTCTCTCCCTATTTTTCCCACCCTCAGCTCCTGGCAACTAATTTTTTGCTCTCTGGTTCTATGAGTTCTACTCTTTTTTTTTTTTTTTTTTTTTTTTAATTCCGTGTATAAGTGATACCATGCAGTATTTGTCTTTCTCTGTCTGGTCTGTTTCACTTAGCGTTATACCCTAGGTTCATTTATATTGTTATAAATGGCAGAATATCCTTCTTTTTAAGCTGAATAATATTCTCTTATGTATATATACCGCATTTTCTTTATCCATTCATTGGTATTTTTATTGTTTCTCCACAAGCGGTGGTGCTGATACCTAAAATAACATTTAAGAATGTGCAGAAGGGTTTCTGATTGTCACGATGTCTGGGAATGTTAGTGGAATTCAGATCTGAAAGTCCCAGGTATAATGCACATCCTGTACTATGTGTAACTCTCTTGCACAATGAAGAATACACTCCCCTAAAATGTCAAGAGCATCCCCACTGAAAAATTCTACAGGATCTTAAGATGGAGATCAACATTTATTGGATGTCTGTATTGTGAAAGTCCTTGTGTTTGAGCTGCAGAGATGGAGGAGGACTGGGGCAGATGCACAGAGGTTTAAAGTGCTAATTCTTTTCCCATGGGAGTTTAAAATCCAATTAGGAGATTACAAAGAACAAGGAAGCTAGAAATATGAAAATGTGTATGTTCAGATTGTTTCCCATTACTTACCATTGCCTAGCTCACTCCACATTCATAACCTGCCTTATCCAATGAATCAGTGTAAGTGACGTGATAAAGGTATGTAGCAAGGAGCACATGTTTCGAGGGACATCAAGTAGACCACTAAGGTCTTAGAGGTTTTATTCATTTTATGGGAGAATTCCACTTTTTGTATTGCTCTGCTGATCGCAAACAAGAATCCTTTCAGAGATATTAGGCAGTACGTGGCTGGCACTGGGAAATATGAGAATGGGGACAGGTCTGGCATGACTTCCTGGATTATCAATTTTACTGGACAGTGAGTTTATAAAATTTTATGTTAGAATATACATTGTTACCAATTGTATTTCAAAATTTATATGAGTTGTAGACATAAAGCAGGTGACCCTGAAGATGTTTAATTCTTCTAACACGCTGCTGTAAGTTATATTCTTAGCCTCAGGGTTGTATATATATATATATGTTTGTTTTTCTCTATTATAAGGACATGAGTGGAAAATTTTAAGAACACTAGAGTTAGTTGATGGCCTTCTAATCAAGTAATTCATTGCCAAAAAAAGTCTACATCCAAGACCAGAAGAATGGTACAATGAGTAGCAATGAGACCTTTTAATATTTGTCAACACAGGGCTTCCCTGGTGGCGCAGTGGTTGTGAGTCTACCTGCCGATGCAGGGGACATGGGTTCGTGCCCTGGTCTGGGAGGATCCCACATGCCGCGGAGCGGCTGGGCCCGTGAGCCATGGCCGCTGAACCTGCCCGTCCGGAGCCTGTGCTCCGCAACGGGAGAGGCCGCAACAGTGAGAGGCCCGCGTACCGAAAAAAAAAAAAAATTGTCAACACAGCCCTCAGCTCTTTTCCATTATGTAGAAGCGCTATGCTCACCAAGGAAGTGCTGATAAGTGGGTTAGAAAAAGAGATGAGATTGAACTATCTGTCTGAGATTTCTAGGCCCTCCCTGATAAATCAGGAAAGCTTTCAAACAGACAATAAGCTCAGTCCCCAAAATCACTTTTCCGAAGGAAATAGGCTTTCTTTCTGTTACAGAAACAAACTTGAAAATAGCTGTATTACTGACATCCATGAGCTTGGAAGTACTGAAATCATAAATAGCTTCAGCAGTGAAAGACTCCTGGGGAAATTGATGAGACAATGTGTGTTGCCTACTACCTGTATATCGCTTAGGTGATCCCGATAAGAAACTATAGATGAATTGCAAAATGAATACTTAATGGCTGCTGATTGAAAAATGATGAATAAAACTGACAATTAGTCAGGTAGTATTGATGAGTAAGGCACCAAAAGTAATTGTCTACTAAGATTTCTCTTTCATAAATGCTACCATAATTTGCTTAAAGAGACAGAGAAGGCATCAAGGGTTTGAAGGGAGGAGGGATCTGCCAGTTGTTGCTTATCATGAATAATTTTACATTGCTATTACTATGAATTTGCCTCTTTTATTATCTCTAGAGTGAAAATAACACCTTCATTGCAAGGTTTTTGTGAGAAATAAATGAAAGAAGTAAATACCAGCATAATGTACTGACAAAGTAAACGCAAAATAAGCATGAGCTGTTGTTATTAAGCAAGGACAGTCTGCAACACTTTCTCTTTATTATTCTTTAGGAAAGAACACGATCAGCCTGTATCTATTATCAGTTCTGATTCCGCTCGTCTAGAGTTCCTGTATTTCTTCCTACACTGAGCCTCAATAAGAAGTTGTTTATTTATCAAGAATACTTAAATTAGGACCTTTGCAGGCTGGAATTACACACTGAAATGTGTAATTCAGTGTTTTTATTTTCTCTGTGTACCCACTTTATGCTTTGCAAATGTGAATGTATTTGCAAAAGGTATCGTTTAACAGATATTTTTCAATGACCTATTATGATTCAGGTACTATATTAGTCACTGGGAAGGTAACGTGAGTTGAGGAAAAAAGGCACATAAAAGCTAAAAGAGAATTTTTAAATGCTACAGCAACTGTAAGAAATATGCACAATATGTTTGGGAGCAAAGCATAACAGCACCTATCTCAGCTTACATGTCTATGTGGGATGGGAAGGGTGCAGTTTGCAGAGTAGGTTTTTTTTTGGAGAAACTGCATCTTAAGAGTAAAAAGGATTTAGAGTAGAGGAAAGAAAACCACTTAATCTTGGGCTAGTCTGCTGGAGCTATTTTACTTTTCAGTATTGCCAAATCCAACTATTTCTTTCTCATTATCTGCTATCACGCATACCAACAAATAGGTTATCTTCTTTACAATGAGGCTTCTGTATAACTCCTGTTAGGCAGGTTAAATGTTATCAAATTGACCTAGGAAGTGATGTAAACTGTGCAGTCTCATCAATCACCTGGAGTAGAGACAGATTCCCCTAAATCTGAAGAAGGGAATTTAAAAGCGAGAGACTCAGATAGGAAGTAGAAATAAAAATGTTTGGCTTTTCTTGGTCTTGTCTGTGATGGATACTTTTTTGGGGGAATGGGATGGTGAGAATCTAAACCCTTTTTCTGTATTTGGAGGGTTTACCACCTTATGAGTTTTTCCAGATGGCAGAGCCTGCTTACTATTATAAACATTAAAAACAAGAAGTGTTGTTGCAACCAAGGCATGGGCAGGGCATATGATCTCGACATTGCCCATCAGATACACTATCCCAAAGTTGAAATAAGATGGTAATGCAAAGGCGCAGATTCTGTGGAGAATCCATCCTGACAGCAGGTGGCAGCAACAGTGGCAGTGCCGTCTAGTTTGGTGATGACTGTGACTATGAAAACAGTGACATTTAATGTTCAGCAGCAGAGGTTGAGGTTACTACAGATGTTGCCGTGACTACCACATAGACGTCCCTGAATTCCTGCCCATGTCTCATGTTTTACTCATCAACTTTTCCAGCAATCCTGTATACTTCCTAAAATTCTTTCAGTCAATGTATTTTCTGCTTAAGGAGAAGAATAGTTTATATTGCTTGAAAATAAGGACCAGAAATGATTTAAAATAAGAGAGTCTTGGAAAGTCTCTATACCTTGGTAACTTCCACATACAACTATGCCAAGTATGGAAGGAAGTGGCCCTGACAAGGTCTGCAGACTTGTGCCAGCTATTTATAACTGTCACACACATCTTTGGGACTTTGTAAACTGTCTCTTTTTAGACTTATTCTCTGAGTTAACATCGATGTTGCTAACATTAGCTTTTAGTAGATCTTTTTAAAGCTTCTATTCTACCACATTTGTCCTAAAGAGGACCCAAGGATAATTTATAAACATATTTGACCAATTAAATGTTTGCTTCTGCCAGCCTTCGTAATGGGAGCAATGGGAATTAGAATGCCAGAGTGACTAACTACCACAGTTAATATTTATTGAATGTCTACTATTTGTGAAGTGCTATGTTAAATGACTTACATGAATTACTATCATTTAATACTTAGTTAACCCTATGAAGAAGGAACTACTATATTCAGTTTATAGGTGATGAAACTGAAAATTGGACGTTTGAAAATATGCCTAAAGCAAAACAGATATTAAGTGGAAGAGCTAGGATTTGAACCAAGGCTTCTGTCATCAGAATCTGAACTCTTGGACAGTATACTCACTGGGAAGTGTCAGGCTTTTCCATAATCTTCACCAAAATCTTCAGATTTTGACCCATTGCATTTTGCCAGTGGAAAGGAAGTGGATTGCAAGTTTTATTTTTTTTCCTAGCATTATTGCGATATAATGACATATACATTGTGCAAGTTTAAGGTATATAAAGTGATGATATGATACATAAATATCTCAAAATATTTACCACAATAAAGTTAGTTAACACATCTTCAACTCACATAATTGCCATTTTGTTGTTGCTCTGCTGAGAATGTTGAAACTCTACTCTCACAGCAACTTTCAAGGATACAGTACAATATAAACTATAGTCACTGTGCTGTACATTAGTTCCCTGGAACTTATTCATCCTATGAATAAGTTTGTAACTTTTGATCAACACCTCCCCATTTCTCCTGCCTCTCAGTCCCTGGCAAGCACCATATTCTATGCTCTGTTTCTGTGAGTTAGATGGTTTTAGATTCCACATATAAATGATAGCATACATTATTTGTCTTTCTCTGTCTGACTTGTTTCACTTAGCTTAATGCCTTCAGAGTCCATCCATGTTGTTGCAAATGGCAAGATTTCTTTCTTTTTCATGGCTGAATAATGTTCCATTGCGTGCGCGCACGTGTGTGTGTGTGTGTGTGTGACATTTTATTAATCATTTCACCTTTCAGTGGACACTTAGGGTGTTTCCATATCTTGGCTGTTGTGAATAATGCTGCCATGAATATGGGAGTGCAGATAGTTTTCAAGTTAGTATTTCCATTTCCTTTGGATATGGCAGATTTATTTGTAATTTCTTGAGGAACCTCCATACATTTTTCTGTAGTGGCTGCACCAGTTTATATTCCCACCAATAGTGCCCAGGGTTCCTTTTTCCCTGCATCTTCAATAGTATTTATTATTGCTTGTCTTTTTCATAATTGTTATTCTAACAGGTATGAGGTGATACCTCATTGTGGTTTTGATTTCCATTTCTCTGATAATTAGTGGTGTTTAGCACCTTTTCGTGTACCTGTTGGTCACTTGTATGTCTTCTTTGCAAAAATGTCTATTCAGTTCCTCTGCCCATTTTTATTTTTTTAATACATCTTTATTGGAGTATAATGTGTTAGTTTCTGTTGTACAACAAAGTGAATCAGCTATACTTATATATATATATCCCCTCCCTCTTGAGCCTTCCTCCCACTCTCCCTATCCCACCCCTCTAGGTGGTCACAAAGCACCAAGTTGATCTCCCTGTGCTATGCAGCTGCTTCCCTCTAGCTATCTATTTTACATTCGGTAGTGTATATATGTCAGTGCTACTCTCACTTCACCCCAGCTTCCTCCCCACCATATTCCAACCCCCCCATCCCCCCACCGTGTCCTCAAGTCCATTCTCTATGTCTACATCTTTATTCCTGCATTGCCACTAGGTTCATCAGTACCATTTTTGTTTTTTGTGTTAGATTCCATATGTATGTGTTAGCATACAGTATTTGTTTTTCTCTTTCTGACTTACTTCACTCTGTATGACACTCTTGGATAAAGAAGATGTATGTGCCCCTTTTTTTTTTTTTTCGGTATGTGGGCCTCTCACTGTTGTGGCCTCTCCCGTTGCAGAGCACAGGCTCCAGACGCGCAGGCTCAGTGGCCATGGCTCACGGGCCCAGCCACTCCACGGCATGTGTGATCTTCCTGGACCGGGGCACGAACCTGTGTCCCCTGCATCAGCAGGCGGACTCTCAACCACTGCGCCACCAGGGAAGCCCAGATGTGCCCATTTTTAAATTGGATTGTTTGGGGTATTATTGCTGTTGAGTCACATGAGTGAGTTCCTTATGTATTTTAGATAATAACCCCTTATCAGATATATGATTTGCAAATATTTTTCCCCATTACATAGGTCACCTTTTATTATATTGCTGGTTTCCTTTGCTGTGCAGGAATTTTTTTAGTTAGATGTATTCCTACTTTATTTATTTTTATTTTGTTGATTTTACTTTTGGTGTCAAATCCAAAAAATCATAGGCAAGACTGACATCAAGAAGTTACCCTCTCAGGGTTTTTTTTGTAGGAATTTTATGGCTTGAGGTCTAAAATTTAAGTCTTAATTCACCTTGAGTTGGTTGTTCTTGTGATTTTTTTGTGTATGGTGTAAGATAGTGATCAAGTTTCATTTTTTTTGCATATGGCTTTCCAGTTTTCCCAACACCATTTATTAAAGAGACTATCCTTTCCCCATTGTATATTCTTGGTTCCTTTGTCATAAATTAATTGACTGCATATGCATGGGTTTACTTCTGGGTTCTCACTTCTCTTCCATTGATCTATATGTGTGAGTTTCCTTCCAGTACCACAGTGTTTTGATTACTATAGCTCTGTATTATAGTTTGAAATCAGAAGTATGATGCTTCTAGCTTTGTTCTTTCTCAAAATTGCTTTGGCTATTTGGGGTCCTGGATGTTTCCATACAAATTTTAGGATTTTTTTTTCTATTTCTGTGATAAGTGCCATTGGAATTTTGGGAGGGATTACATTGAATCTTTTGATGGCTTTGGGTAGTATGGACACTTTAACAATATTAACTCTTCTGATACATGAACATGGGATATCTTTCCATTTATTTGTGTCTTCTTCGGTTTCCTTTGTTAATGTCTTCTAGTTTCTGGTGTATAGGTCTTTCACTTCCTTAGTTAAACTTATCTCTAATTATTGTATTGTTTATGTTGTTGTAAAAGGGACTGCTTTCTTCATTTCTTTTTCAGATAGTTCATTCTTAGTAGATAGAAATGCAGCTGATTTTTGTATGTTGATTTTTATCCCAAAAAGTTACAGAATTTGTTGATTAGGTCTAAAGTTTTTTGGTGGAGTGTTTAGGATTTTCTGTATATATGATCATGTCATCAGAAAACAGAGACAGTTTAGCTCAACATAATAAAGGCCATATAGGACAAGCTCACAGCTAAAATCATACTCAATGGTGAAAGGTTAAAAACTTTTCCTCTAAGATGAAGCACAAGAAGAGTGTGTCACTCACTATTCCTTTTCAACATGAACCAGAAGTCCTAGCCAGAGCAATTAAATAGGCAAAAAAAAGAAATAAAAGGCATCCAAATTGGGAAGTTAGAATTGCAGTTTTTGAAGCCAAGATCAACTATTCTCAATTCCAGTGTGCACAAATAATTCCTAATCACGTTTTAAGTAATTCTTTGGCATAGTCTCAGTGAAATAGAATGAAGGTTTAAGAGGATATTATTTTTAAAGTTTCTCCTTGCATAACATTGGTGGATTGATTGCTTAAAGTTTAACAAATACTGTTAGTCCTTTTGAGATGCTGTAGCAAAATACCATAGACTGGATAGCTTAGAAACGACAGAAATTTATTGGTCACAGTTCTGGAGGATGGAAAGTCCAAGATCAAGGCAACGGCATTGTCTCCTAGTGAGGGCTGTCCTCCTGGTTCATAGCAGGCACCTTGTTCTTGTGTCCTCACATGGTAGAAGGGGCTACAGATCTCTCTGCAGCCTCTTTGTAAAGGCAATAATCTCATTCATTACAGTTCCACCCTCATGCCCGAAGCACCTTCCAAAGGCCCCACCTACTGGTACTATCACATTGGGCATTTGGATTTCAACATATGAATTTGGGGGTGGGAGGGCATAAATATTCAGACTAATAATATCAAATACTGTAACACAATACTAATAATATAATAACAAATACTGATAATATCTCATGCTAAAAAAAATTTGTGACCATAATAAATAGCTTATGAAAAGTGAGAGGAGGGATAATTGGTTGAAGATATTCTCATATGTCCTTTCTATGAATCTACTCTATGCAGAAGATATAATGAAGGGGGATTTTCACCATCCAAGAAGATTCTAATCTAGCCCCTTAGTCAATTTATTCATTCTTTCACAGGAAATTATATAGTAACCAAGTGTATTATTTTAATGGAAATTTAGACAAAGATAAAAATATTGAATAATGAAGGGTAAGAGATACAAGGTACTGTAACAGAAATATATACTTTTAAAATCAGAAACACCATTTGTAAACCACTGGTAACATACAGAATATGCAAAAAGTCTTGACTTTTTGATGAAATAACCTCTATGACCTGCTGATATTGAAGAACTGTAGGGAACCAGTGGGATGGTAACTGAGAAAAATATCACAATACAGATGGACTCTTACAGTGATTTTCTTAAGGGGATACTAAAATATTGGGATCGAGGGACTTGAACAGATCTCAAAGGAATATCAGTCTCTCAGTGTGAACAGGCCTCTCTTTCATACACTTAGAAATATTAAACTCTGTGATAAATAAAATAATAACCCATAAGACAGTTCTCTGTTTGACCTCTGAGAAGACATATCAGTGTGGTCCTCAGGGTAAATGATGTTTAAAAAAAACTTTAATACTAGTTTCACTTTACTGCAAGTTATTGATGCATATTCAGACAATGTAAGAAAAAGATAGTAGGTGGTTTAAGCTATGACTGTTAACAGTGTAAGACAATGACAGCTCGTATAGTGGTTTGCTAAAGAGATTGTTTTAAAACCTCATCCCCGGTGTTAGGTGCTACCTCAATATAAAGAAATGTAAAGACAATTCTCCAGTTTCTAAGATTATAAAGAAATATAAAGACAATTCTCCAGTTTCTAAGATTAATGTCTTATTGAATAGCTACTACAAGAAATGCTAACTTGGAAAGATAGGAAGCAGATGGCCAACATGTTCATCAGACTTTTTTAAGGGAAAAATATTTGTGGATATGATCATCAAGATTTAAGCTCAAATCTACTCAATTTATTGAGTACCTGTTATGGACAAGAGGCTGTGCTAGGTACTTAAACTTAGATATGTATTTATTTAAACCTCACAAGGTATACATTTATTCATATGCATCAAAGTTGATCATTAACACAGTATAGACTTAACCTTGGTTCTTTATTTTGACATTAATAGGCAAGTTGGTATGAAGAACAATAAACTTGGTTGAGGAAGAAGCAAAATCTATACTTTGAAATGTCAACCAAGTAGTTTATTAAAGAGTTAAATTAAAATACAAATAAACGTGTGACAGACAATGCCTAATAATTTTAGGGTTAACTATAAACCATTTCTTACCATTCTGCCATTTCTGCACTTAATTGATGTTGCAGAAATTTGTGCATAGCAGGCCATGTTGGAGGGATGACCCTTGTTGAATGTGCATGCACTCAGCCAGTGCCAAAAGCCATATGCCCTCTGCAGGTGAATGCCTTCTGAAAGTGCCCTCTACTTTCTATCATGGCTTAGAGGGGTGAGGGGCATTTTCTCACCTGAATATTTCTAGAAAGTGTTCTCAATTTATTCAAAGGGTTATTTCTCAATGTTGGTTTTATATACTTGCAATTGTGTACTAACTACAGCAGAAGGGCTTTTTTTGCTTAATCCCTTTCATGCCAGCTGCATTTGAGTGACAGCAGCAGTTGCTAATATATCGTCTCAAAGGTTGTCATTTTAGGTACTTCAAAAAGAAAAGAAGGTCTTGTGGGTAGGGAGAACAGACAATTTAGTTGTTGTGGAAAGGGTGGCAGAATATGTTTGCAAATAGCAATTAAGGAAATGGCTTGAGTGAGTATGGATGGGAATAGATATTGTTAAGTGTTCTGGTCCTTAAAAAAAAAATCATCACTTCGTTTAGGTCTCACCTAGCTCAAACATTCCGTTGGACATGGTTTTTGAGGTCTATGAAAGAGATTGACACTATTTCACTTATCCATCCTCGTTCCCCATATAGGAAGATATTCTCCTTCCAATAAATCTAAGGAGGTTTGGCAACATTTTCCAGTTGTGGTGGGTAAAATAGGGACTCCATGAGTCACACAGTGCAGTATACCAGAAAGATAGAAAAATTTGTCTGGCTGTCTAAACTTACTTTTGTTCTTAACAAGGAGGACCCTTTCTCACTAAGGCAGTGTCTCAACATTTGCAGGTCTGGCAGAATGATGGCACAGTCTGTGATTTTAAAACAAAAATTGAATTCGTTACCAACTTTAAAAGTCAGTGGCTTTTATTTGAAAAAAAAATAGTGATGTCTGACTTCTTTTGAAAAATTAGGTAGTATAGTAAGACTTAGCTGTTATTGCTACATGGTACCATATCCAAATCTCTCTGTACTTTTTATTGTCTTCCCAACACTGAAGCATTTTGGTCAGCTCCCATTTATCATTGTATTCACACTGCTTTTCTTTATGGTAGAAGTTAGAAGAAAATAAAATGTATATTGTACCCATGCCTCTATTAAGTGTGGGGAAATTAAAGATAGACGTAGAAGGCTATAATTTACCCTGGCTGTGGTAGTTGATTTTGTGACTTTTGTAAAAAGTCATTATTGCGTTTGTGTGTGTGTTATGGGTGTGTATGCATATCTATATATCTATATCTAGCCTTTCACTATAGTCACCTCAAGGGCTGGAACTGGTTTTGATTTTTGCTTTTCATTTTTGTTGTTTCCGTGTCTGTTATAAATTAGGAATACAATTTAGTGAGTAAATACTTAATGATTGTGAAATTAGATCAGGATGTAATGATCTTAAGGGAGTTCTTACCTAAATTTCAGTAAACTGTTTTCTACTGACTTGAGGACTTGTTCCAACTAGACATTAAATATTTCTCCTTGAGATAGTTACTGGCAGAACATTACTGTATTTAATATCTTTACTTTCTCTTTCATAGTCTCTGTCATCAACGTGTTTTATGGCAAACCACTTGTTTAAAAGAAGGGAAACTGCTCAAGGAACCTGAACAGTATGGAGCTAGACAGAGATGAAACATGGTGATGAATAACAACTTAGCCCATCGTTAGGGTAGAAGGGACAGGGACAGGGTAGAAGGGACAGGGTAAAATGAGGTCACTAGGAGACACAGTGTCAGTTAAGAAAATCAGAGTCCAGAAAGGAAGAAAAAATATTGGGAAATAGGATTTACAGTTGTTTTCCAAGAGGCAAGGCCCTAGGAACAGTTTTAAGGTCTAATTTTGCCTTTATTTTTTTGGTCTAGGGTTACTTGTAACTGTGCCACATGTATGAATACAGAATCTTAAGGGCACTACTCTAATCTATTCCTAATCTAGGAAATTAAATGTAGATGAATTTAAGTCATATTTTCTAGTGATATACCTTGATTAGACTTGTATGGAAATCATATTTCCTTGACTGAATTTATGTAAAACACCGATTTTTATTATTAGAGTGGAAGATACTTGGATTTAATCAAGCACATATTTAGTAACTTTTTTAAATGGTAATGGTCTACAAAAAACTAATATTACCCAGATTATTATTAAATAAAAGGTAAATAATTATTAATTATATTAATAAGAATAATTTCTTCGTTTCTCCACATATTCATGGAATATGTTGTTGTAAACTGTGTTTTCATTATTTACCTTATTTAATAATGCTTAACATTAATTTCAGAAAAAAAATGAGTATTATTTGGATGAACTCGTGTTAAGGAGAAGAAAAAAGTTCTGCCCTAGGGCATAGTGATATGCACATTACTTTTCAAGATTTGCAGTAAAGAAATGAGCTTGTTTTAAAATACAAGGTAAGGACACAGAATTCTGTGTTGTTTTGCAGTTCCTTTACTGCAGCTCTCATTCACACATGTTATGGTGCCTTCACTTGATTAATGTCCTCCTTTCATAGAACTGATAGAGACCTCAAGCAGACAGTGAAAAATACAAACAAAAACATTCACTGAAACAAAGCAACACGTTTAGAAACACCACAATAGAATTTTCACAAAAAAGAGCCTATGCAAATAAATAACTTGTACATCCATATATAAGGCTTCTTAAACAAATTACGTATTTATGACAATTAATTATGGAAAATTCTATATCTTACAGATCAATGGCAAAATGGGAGCTTAGCTAAGAACTGTGGGAAGGTTACCTTGTAGTATTTGTGAGCCTTCAGAGAGTAGGCATTAAACTAAATCCATTAAACAAGTTTCTAGTTAGGCACTTGTGATCTGGGGCTGTAAATGTATACAGTGGTTTCTTTAGCTATATGAGTTCTTTGCACATACTGTCTATATGGGACAGAAATTCCCCCTGAGGTTAGAGATTTCAAGTTTCTTATAATGCACCTTAAAACGGTCACTGTCCTTTTGCAAAAATGAATAATTTTGAAAGAATCATTTTTAATCCATAGTTTCAAAGACAAATCATGGTGCAAAAATGTTTCTGCCTTTATATTTCTTTGAGTGCAGAACTAATATTTACCGTCAGTTTCTGTGATTTGCTTCGCTCAGACAACAGCTTGACATGGATGATCTTATATTTCCTCATTCTTTATGCTTGTATCTCATCTGAAAAATTAAGGAGACCATAGCATGTTCATGGAGGTTCTCTTCATGTCCAGAAGGCCAGTAGGCAATGCTTCCCTTGTCCTCAGTTAATAAGAATTGAATTGGATTATGTTTATCAATACATCTGCAACCAAACTCTATGAGTATAAAATACATGTTATATGGCTATAAATATACATGTGTATCCATAGGAACAAATATATAACTATATGTGTTATACCTACCTATAAATAATATATATTTTAAGCATCCAGACATTGGCCAAGTTGCTGTAAATTTGTGTTAAATTATTTTATATGATGAATTTAAATACTTATGTATAGTATATAACTGATGTAATTATTATATATAAATTATACATGTATAAATATTTTAAATAATTATATATAATAATTATTATTTAGGGATGTATGGGTTAATAATGAGTCTTCCTGGAAGCTTCAGGTGTTTACTGAACATAAAAGACTATTAAATGCCCCAAAGATAAAATCTTCCAATTCTTAAATGGTTGATTTGTTTGAAAATATATCTTGAATAGAAAATTACCTAAAATCTTGGACATAATTTTCTTCATCTGTTCAAATGATAATATCACACTTGTCAGAGAGTTATTGAAAGGATTAAATTAGATTACCTATGTATAAAACTAGGCAAATTATCTTGTTTGGAGAAAAAACTATAACAATAAAAGTTAAAGATGTCTTGAGGAATATGTATAAAACATTTGATTTATTTGTTGAGTTTAGAATGACTCATCTCCTAACTATTTGAAACCATTGTTTTCAGTTAGTTTCCTGAAGTAAAATACCTGAAAGTTTTGTTTTAAGCTAACTGTTAAATTTAAAAGAAAATTAAACATATATCCTAAACTTTATTCAATTACCATTTTTCCCTGAACTGATCAGTTATTAGATGGATGTGACTAAAGCAACTAGTCATATGTCCGTGGGCTTATTTTGTTCAATTTGTGCTGAAAAGTAATCAAGAAATTTTTATTTCACATTTGTTCCTAGATGGGTGGACCCTACAATTATGTTGCTTTTAAAATGTATAGTATAATAGATGTTTTGTTAGAATATTAGTGTATTTTATAAATGTAATGTATTTTGATGATGTTAGAATGTTACATTATCCATTGTATCTAATTACAAAAAGATTTGGCTCTTGCAAAATGTATGCATCCTTGTAGAGTATGATTAATGCCTGTTATTTCTAGGGGTGTAATTTTGGGAGCAATTTTCTATAAAAGTGCTTAAACTGTTACCTTATAAATCTGAAATCATTTGGCACAGTATTCATTTAACCAAATTACTGTGCTAATAGCAATTCCTCCTTCTAAATGGTTTTCAGAGTTAGTAGATATGTATGTGCCTCTCATCAACCTCTAGTATTTATGACTTGAGCAATGGTTGTCCTTCTCTAAACAGAGAAATAAAGTACTGTTTATTTAACAATTCTTGGTACTGGCCTTTCTCTATGGCTCCAAAAGTTGCTAACATTGATTGAAACCTAATTTATAGGCAGTTTCTTCAAGGAGAAGAACCAGTTTTAAAGGTTAAGATTCAAGTCTTCTTTTAACCAACCAATGAAGTAAAATGGATAATTCACTTATTTTTCCATTAAAATTATTAAGAGCCTACTGTTTTTAAGATAGTAACAGGTGAATCAAATTCAAGGGCATAAAGTTTAAAACTCTTTCTTTAAGCAAAGTAGATTAGAGGGGAGTCTCTTGCAGGATGGCAAGAGTGGAAAAAAAGCTTTATGAATGCTCGAGCTATGGAAATTAAGGAATTGTTGATAGAGGAAATGGCATTAAAACCATGATTCTAAACAAAGCCTTAGGGCTGAGAAAGTTTAGGGTTTGTTTAAAGTTGCTGATTTGAGATTTGTGTGGTGCTCAAAGAAAGAGAAGGGAAGACATGTAATATGTCAGTAGGGGCAGAATACAGCAGGTGCTATTAAAAAATTGGGGGCTAAGAATATTGTTCGGCAACTAGTGGCTTAACACAGAAGAGTGTGAGTAGCAGAAGAACACGAATAGAAGCAAACTTTAGGAAACCATACCTTGGTACCTATAGAATAATGTGGAATAGAGAAAAATAGAAATGTGAAGGGATTGAAATAGGATGATGGCACTAAGAATAGGAAAATATTTTCAAGAGAAACTCAGAAGAATTGATAGGACTTAGACTCAGAAAATAGAAGTAAATGAAAAGGAGAGTCAAATTTGATTTGATTTTGACAAATGTGACAAATTCAATTTTGAGGGTTTCCAGTCTTACTGATAGAGAGTAATATCATAGAAATAAACAGTTGTTAGGAGAAATATTTCAACCTGGCCAGATATGCTAATAGGAAATTGGGGAGAGGAAAAGTGAAGCTTTTGAGAAATATCAGGGCTGAAGGCAAACATTTGTGAGTGATTCTAATAGAGGAGGTGACATGGAGTCATGAGATTGCTTGAATTCCTTGAGGGAACTTGGAGAAACAAAATCAGTCTAGGAATAATTTATGGGAAAACATAACAGGTGTTTAGAAGAATAAAATGGAAAAGAAAATAAGGAAAATGAAGGCAGAGAATTAGGGCAGTGGAGAGAGAGCACATTTTCTCAAAAATGAAATGAAGAAGGAAGAGAGAGCATTGGTTCTGGGAAGTCACCAGAGTTGAGAGGAAGGGCCAGAGTGTTCCATCTCCTTGCATTCATAAACAAAAAGACTAAATTGTTGGGTGGAGAGAGGCCAGTCTCATTGAGAATCTCGTGAAAGTTTTGACTCTCCCTGGGAAAACATAAATGACCTGTACAAAAACTTTTACAGTTCATCTCAGATGACTGATGAATTTTGTAAAGTTCATTCAGGGAATGTAGGTTAAGACAACTTTGAAAATAAAGAAGTCTTCCATAACAACTTCAACAAATTTCAAGGATCAAACATAGGTTAAGCTTATATGATGAGTTATAGACCTCTCTTTTCAGATCCTATTCCGTTTGCAGTAACTTACCTTGTTTTTTTCCTCCTTATTTATGATTAATTTGAAGAATGACTATAAGGAAAGAAATGTTTATGAGGAGAATGGCTCGTAGTTCTAGTTTACAACCTGAATCCCAGGCAAACTTCATTCCTTAGCCAATAACTGCATGGTTAAAATAGACGGAATTAAGAACATCATCTTAATGGAAACTGGGGGAAATACTGTATATAATCCTCAAAACTGTAGGGATTTATACCTTTGACAACATTTAAAAAATAGACTCTGTGACTTTCCTTCCTGCTCAGCATTCTCCTCTTTTCAGGGAAAGCTTCTGAACTACCATCTTTAACAATACTTCTGTCTTAAGGCGGTTTCCAAAGAGTAAAACCCTGTGAGAAGGATTTGTGTACATCCAAATGATTTACTAAGGAAGTGCTTCCAAATGAAATCTGTAATGTAGTGAGAAAAGCAGACAAGAAAGGGAAGAAGCCATGAAGCTATTTCAGGCAAAGTTCCATACTCACCCTGATTCATAGGGGAACTCTGGACTATACCTTAAACCTCAAAGTTTGTCCCAACTGGAGCAGGGAGTAGGACTGTAATACTGCTTCATCTGCATAGTCATTCATTGTTGAAAGGCTTGGGGAGCAGATAGTAAGCTCCAAGGCACTTAGAGATGCCATTCAATGCAGGCAAAGCATTTGCAGTAGTCCTTGAGCAGTGCTTGGTGATATCATTTTAACGGTGGTAATAATATCCAAAAAATATTATACCTGGTAATATTCTTTGCTCTGAAATAAAGTTTGATATTAATATAGTCACTGTAGCTTTCTTTACCTGAGTGTAAGCCAGATAGACCTTTTTTCATCCTGTTACAATTAGCCTGAATGTATCTTTGTATTTTAAATGCATTTCTTGTAAGTGACATATAGTTAAGTCTTGTGTTTTTTATTCAAGCTGGCAATCTATGTCTTTAATTAGGGCATTTGAACTAATTGCTTTTATTATGATTATTGAGATGGTTAGGTTTAAATATATTATCTTGCTAAATGTTTATCTCTTATATCATCTGTTCTCTGTTCCCTTTTCTACTCTTACTGCCTTCTTTTGGATTTTTTTAAGATTCCATTTATCTCCTTGTTAGCTTAATAGCTGTAATTCTTTTTTTTTTTTTTTGCGGTACGCGGGCCTCTCACTGTTGTGGTCGCTCCCGTTGCGGAGCACAGGCTCCGGACGCGCAGGCTCAGTGGCCATGGCTCACAGGCCCAGCCGCTCCGCGGCATGTGGGATCTTCCCGGACCGGGGCACGAACCCATGTCCCCTGCATCAGCAGGCAGACTCCCAACCACTGCGCCACCAGGGAAGCCCAATAGCTGTAATTCCTTGTATTGGTTTTTTAGCGCTTGCTGTAGGAGTTTAGTCTAGATCTTTAATTCATCACAGTCTACTTTTAAATGATATTATACTACTTCATTATAAGGTGAATTTTAATTTTTTGGGTGATAGATATATTTTCATTTCTGTATTTGAGCTTTGCTTAGGGATGCAGGTTAGTTATTTGTGAACAGTGTGATCCTTCTTGGGTCCTGATTTTTATTTTTATTTTTTGCGGTACGCGGGCCTCTCACTGTTGTGGCCTCTCCCGTTGCGGAGCACAGGCTCTGGACGCGCAGGCTCAGCGGCCATGGCTCACAGGCCTAGCGGCTCCGCGGCATGTGGGATCTTCCTGGACCGTGGCACAAACTCGTGTCCCCTGGCACTGGCAGGCGGACTCTCAACCACTGCACCACCAGGGAAACCCTGGGTCCTGATTTTTAAAATTTTGTGAGGTGGGATTGGAGCAGTATTAGTCCAGGCTTAATTATTCCTCACTGTAGAGGCAAGGTCTGTCTTTGGAAGGTTGTGGTTTTCATCTGGCTGTTGAGAAAAGGTACTATTTCTAGTCCCATGTGAGTGATGGACACTGTTTAATTTAAACCATTTGATAGGTTCTTTCCTGAAGAGTTGGTAAAATATTTATCTTTTAAATTAGTTGAGATTTGTTTTTGAAGTGTAGTTGACCTATAATGCTATATTAGTTCCTATTACACAACATAGTGATTTGATATTTCTATACATTTCAAAATGGCCACCACAAGTCTGGTTACAATCTGTCACCACACTAAGATACTACATAACTATTGACTTTATTCCCTGAACTGTACATTTCATATCCATGACTCATTTATTTTGCAACTGGAAGTTTGTATCTCTTAATCTCCCTCACCTATGTCTCTCCTCCACCACACTCTCCCCTCTGGCAACCACCTGTTTGTTCTCTATGTATCTATGACTCTGTTTCTGTTTTGCTATGTCAGTTCATTTGTTTTTTAGAATCGACACATAAGTGAAATCATACAGTACTTGTCTTTCTCTGTCTGAGTTATTTCACTTAACATGGATGGACCTAGCAATATTATGCTATCACAAATGACAAGATTTCATCCTTTTTTATGGCTGAGTAATATTCTATTGTATATATATGCCACATCTTCTTTATTCATTCATCTATTGATGGGCACTTAGATTGCTTCCATACCATGGCTATTGTAAATAATGCCATAATGAACATAGAGGTGCATATATCTTTACAATAATGTTTTCATTGTCTTTGGATAAATACCTAGGAGTGGAATTGATGCATCATATGGTAGTTCCAACAAACAAACAGACTCAAAGAAAAAGAGATCAGATCTCTGGTTACCAGAGGTGGAGGGATGAGGGGGATTGGATGAAGGCAGTAAAAAGGTACAAACTTCTAGTTACGAGATAAATAAGCAGTATGGATTTAATATACAACATGATAAATATAATTGACACTGCTCTATGTTTCTTATGGAAGTGATAAAGAGTAAATCCAAAAAGTTCTCGTCACAAGGAAAAATATTTTTTTCTATTTCTTTAATTTTGTATTGTACAAGGTGATGAATGTTCACTAAACTTATCATGTTAATTATTTCATGATGTATGTGAGTCAGATTATTATACTGTACACCTTGTACACAGTACTATATGTCAATTATATCTCAATAAAACTGCAAGGAAACAAAAAATTAGCTGAGATTTACAATACTTTATAGCATATATGTTCCATCTTGGTTAATGTTTCAAATGCATTTGAACAGTGATTAGATCCTACAGCCCATTGGCTGTAGTGTTCTATAAATGGCAGATTAGTAGAGATGGTAGACAACAATATTCATATATTTTTTATCTTTTTTTTTTTCTTTGAACACTTCCTGAGAAGGGTGTTAAGAACTCCAACTGTGATTCTAAGCTTACCTCAATCTCCATTAGTTTGGTCAGTTTTTACTTGAAGCTCTGGTATTAGATGTAAAAATAAAGGATTTTATATCTTCTTGATTAATTGATCACTTTATTATCAGATTTTCCCCCTTAGACCTGTTAATACTTCATGTTTTGAACTCCATGTTCTTTGTGTCTGATATTAATATAGTCACACCAAATCAATATGCTTAATTGCATTTTGCCATCCTTTTACATTTAGCTATCTTTTTCTTTATATTTAATGCCCATCACTCATTGGCAGCACTGAGTTAGGGCTTGTTATTTAATTTATACTTGTATCTGTGTTTTAATTGGAGTATATAGTCCATTTACATTTAATATAATTATTGATGTGATTAGTTTTAAGTCTATACTCATTTTCTATTTGTTCCACCTGTTCTTTTTTTCTTCTGTTTTCACCTTACTGGGTCTTTATATATTTTTAGTATTAGGTTTGATTTAACATTTTTAGTGTTATATTGTATTCCCTTTATTACCTATATTGTTAGTGATGTTATATTACATTACATAATATATTATCTATTTCTTTTTCTATGTTCCTAAATTCAGTTACTGGTTCTACCACCCAGCATCTCAGATAGAAATCTCACATTCTTGGACTTAGTTTTAGCTCACCTCCAATCAGGTACCAGGTCTATTTTTACCTTCCCAAATCTTTTAAATCCAACATATCTTCTTTAAAAGTTATCAGGGCTTCCCTGGTGGTGCAGTGGTTGGGAGTCTGCCTGCCAATGCAGGGGACATGGGTTCGTGCCCCGGTCCGGGAGTATTCCACATGCCCCGGAGTGGCTGGGCCTATGAGCCATGGCTGCTGAGCCTGCGTGTCCGGAGCCTGTGCTCCGCAGCGGGAGAGGTCACAACAGTGAGAGGCCTGTGTACCGCAAAAAAAAAAAAAAAGTAATCAATATGACTGCCATAGTTCGGGATCATATCACCTTTTACCTAATAAAATATAATGGCCTCTTAACTAGTTTGTCTTCTCATTTGACCATGCCCAGTCTATCAGTTTTAGATTAATGTTGAGATTCAAGGTCTCACATAATGAAATGGAAGATCAAGTGACATGTGAGATCAAAGTACTTTAAAGACAGGGTTTTAAATGGATCTGTTTGGCCTGCACAGCTTGTTGTATGATGGAGAAACTACTGTGAGAAAAGAAGAATGAACAGGAGGAAAGATAAACTGGGGGAAAAAAAGATAATATTGAAGACTATTTTTAGTGAGTGCAGGGATTATGTGTAAGGATTATGTGTAAGATCAACAGGGGTGATGGAAACCAAAGGCTGGTGAATGGGCTAGAAGATCTCCTGACTTGCAGGGAAAAAGAAGAGGCTACCTGGAGAAAATCACCTTCAATTTATGTCCTTCCTATGCATGTTCTTAATCTATTCAATTTCATGGTGATTTGCATATAGTATGCTCAAATGGTTTAAGTGGCAAGATAATTAAATGACTAAAGATGGGTGAATGAGTGAGACATTTCTGTTTGTGTTCATTTCACTGGGCCTAAGATCTACTTAAGTGAGACATTTTTGTTTATGTTTCATTTCACTGGCCTAAGATCTAACATTTTCCCCCCAGTGTGGTAAAGAGAATTAAGGTTTTCAAAGGAAAGCATTTCTGGAATAGGCTTGTTGAGAAATGTAGGGTCATTGCCATGAAGTGAAGAACATCAAAAATGTATAAATTGAAGACTGGTAGGAAAAAATATTGAAATGGCTGAAGGCATCTTGAGTGACATGACATTTACACAGTGATTTTGTAAATTTAAATGATATGTCACAGGATTCAAGTAAGTTGGAACATTTATTTTCAAAATGTTTTCTTTCAAAAATATTGTATGTCTGTTATGCTAATTGTAGAAATTAAAAGGTGATATTAGCAAACCTATTTTAATCTGAATTAATGCATGGCATTCTTAAAGTTCCAAATTAAATTCAAACATATTCATGCTCTGTCAACATTGCAATATCCAATTGATATTCTAAGGCTTCGGATACATTATCACATGTATTTATTTATACAGAATTAATTAGAGTATTGAAACAGTTATCGACCTGATACTTAATAAGCAATATCATCTGAGATTTACAGTTAAAGTAGAAATAGCCTTTTTTCTTAATATCTGGATATATGTAAAAAAAAAAACTCTTCAATAACTTGTCAGTGTATAAGCCTAGTAAAGTGAGACAGGTGTTTCTTTGCTTAAGTAGTTTTGAAGCCTAAGGCTGCTCTCAAAAACAGTGGAAATTGGGGCTTCCCTGGTGGCACAGTGGTTGGGAGTCGGCCTGCCGATGCACGGGACACGGGTTCGTGCCCCGGTCCGGGAGGATCCCACATGCCGCGGAGTGGCTGGGCCCGTGAGCCATGGCCGCTGAGCCTGCGCGTCCAGAGCCTGTGCTCCGCAATGGGAGAGGCCACAGCAGTGAGAGGCCCGCGAACCGCAAAAAATAAAAAAACAGTGGAAATTGTGGTAACGAGCAGTTGGGAGATTGATAGACTCAGTGGCTAAACTGTGGATCAGCTAAATTGCCAGACAGAAAAGGGGAAAGAAAGTTGGAAGGAGTCCTCCTGGATTTAGAAAAAATCTCAAACATCTACCTCAGGGTTTATTTGTTTAAAGAAACTTGAATTTGATTGGATCAGTCTGTGAAGCAGTTTATAAACCAGGGCATTGTTGAAAACAAGGTAGCAATCAGTTGGCAATTACTGTACTTTAGCAGGGGGGTATAGTCAGGGAAAGAAGCAGTAAAAAAACAACAACAAAAAAAAACCCTACCGAAAGCACTATCATCTCAGGGCAACTGTAGGTATACCCAAGTCTCTGCCACCTAAGGAGCAGCATCAAAGGCTTCACACTGAGGAGAAGAAATAGACATCACTAAAGGAATCCAATAAATCACTAAATAAATAAATAAGCCAATAATAATAACAGACAAGCATGATGAGGAGACAGTAGCCAGAGGAAACTACTTTTTGATTAAAAAAATGTTATAAAGTTGGTACTGGAACTCCCGCCCGCCCCCCACCACCACCAACACACACACACACACACACGCAGTGATTTCCAGTGTCAGCAGGCTGATTAGAAGCTGAACCTTCTGGTTCTAGGTGGTTATGTATGCAGCTAAATCCCTTCCAGGGAGAAGCTGGGAGATGGGCATTTTTGTCTGCTCCCTCTGCACTGAGCTCAGGTATGTAGCTGAGGAATGTGTTTCTGTGCTCATTTCAAAACTTTTTCTTTGTTTGCTAATAGTCCTGTAGGATTTGTGAATGAAAGCCACATGTTCTGTAAGAGCTAGTTGATTTGGAGCCAACATCAATATTGATTCACTGGTTTTGGCAAAGGTACCATACTAACATAAGGTATTAGTGGAAGCTGGGTGTAGAGTATATGAAAACTCTTGGTACCATTTTGGAAAATTTTCAGTAAATCTAAAACTGTTCTAAAAGCTTAAATTTATTAAGAAAATATAAAAAGCACAGTGTTGGACCGAAAGATATTGGTCATTTAGTAATTCATTAGTGTCTTGATTTAATAGAAAGAATGGATTATATCTGTATACACGTGTTATCCAGGATTGAGTCATACTCCAAAGAAAGAATTTTTTTTTTGTATGTTTTCTCCTTTTAACTGAATTATGTGAGGAGTACGTACTAAGGAGTGTCAGAGTTAGGAGGTAGAAGATAATGCCTAGGGAAAATATTTTTAGGCCACACTTATTTTTCTTTATAATTTAGTGAAACAGTCAAGATCCAGACCCTGCCTCAGACCTACGTAATCAGTCTTCATTGTACCAAGATGCCTAGGTGAATTGTGTGCATGTTAAAGTTTGAGAGCTAAGTTGTTGCTGACCCCTTTTAAATTTGCTCTATTCCCTCCTTTGCTATAATCCTTGCTTTCCCCTTTTATACCAGGTAGATCCATTTTTTGTTCTCGTTTACCTTTCCTGATGACCCACCAAACAGGCACTGGAGTTTGCAGCCTCTGCTAACTAACTGTTCAATTAAGTGAAGATCCTGACCATCTACCGATGCAGTTATTAATGAAGATACATTTTAAAAAATATTAATCCTTGGTTCCGTTAGACTCCATTTAGAAAGCAGAGAGGGTTAGGATTAACCTGACCAGTGAAGGGAGAAAAAAGTTAGCAGCTGATACGCCTTAGAATTTGGCTACTTGTTTACACGATTATTAGTAATTCTCCCAACATTTTGAGGATTCCAATAGACCACTAACAAATGTTTAACTTAAAGTAGCTGAGTACATATACAAGTACTATTAACTTTTCTTAAAAAGTATAATTTAAAAAGTTTATTGAGATATAATTGACATAAAATTATATTAGTTTCAGCTATTCAATTTAATGATTCAATATTTGTATATATTACAAAATGATCACCATGATAAGACTAGTTAACATCCATTACTACACATAATTACAACTTTTTTCTTACGAGAACTTTTAAGCTCTACTGTTTTAGCAACTTTCAAATATACGGCACAGTATTATTAGCTATAGTCACTGTGCTGTACACTATATCTGCATGACTTATTTATTTTATTTTTGATTAGTGAAAATGTTCAGCAATATCCTTAGTACTATTTTTAATTGAAGGAGATAGGTAGTCTCTCTTGGTCTTAACTATTTTGTAAATCCTCATCTTGGTTCATAATATCTTTTTAGGAAAACCTGGCAAAATCTTGCTTCTAATGACAGAAGTCAGGGATAAATTTAAATTAACAGATGTTTAAAGAATTCTACCTTTGTGTTGAGGATGAGTAAACCTAAGCTCAGAAAGTTGAAATATCTAATAATGGGACAGTGGCAGGGCTGTGATTTGAACAACTGTTGAATGATTCCAGTGACCACGTGATTAATCACTCTGCTATAATGCTTCTTTAGAGTTTCTGTGATAAGAAAAAAAAAAAGGAGATGGAAAGAGAAGTATGTCCTCTCTACTCAATTTAATCTGATAACTAAAAAAAATTAATTTAGATCTTTTTGTTTGCGTTGTAAACCACTGGGTAAAATGCATGAACATGTGCAGTTAATTGCAGACAGACAATAATGCTCACACATTAGCATAAGAAAGTGAAAGAAGTATTTATCCTTAAGGGCGTAGAAGATAAAAGTACAAAGTCAAATTGGGAGGACTATTCTGGAAACCAAGGAGCCTAAAAAGTCTGTGGAGAATATGAAATTCAGTGTGTTAGAGTTAGCCTCTTCTTCTGCTGTAGGAGACACAGGTGATAAGTATCAACATGATCAGACATCTGAATATATTCAGCTTAAGAAAATTCTTACCCAACTTCAAGAGAACATGTTCAAATTATTCAAACCTGTTCACTCCAGCAAATGTGGCCTTAACTCCAGACCTTTTCTCATTTACTAAACCACCCAAGGTTCTGGATAACAATTCATATGGAAACAGATTTCTGTTTATGCTGTGGTTACCAACCAGTGTTGATTCCTTGGTTCTGAATTTGTTCTTTGCTAACAGTTGCTTTTTTGTCCTTCATGGTGGTAGTGTTTCAATCTTTTTTTTCCACATCCACACTTCATCACTGAATAGGGATGGGATTTTCCTTCCCAGTGGCGTTTATAGCAAACTGCCTCATTTGTGCTTTATGAGGAACAGCACTCCCATATTATAGTGTAGATTTTGTCCTCAAAAGTCTAGGCTTTCAATTTTTAAAATGTGCCGATTAACCTACACGTTATCTAGTTTCCAATAATAACTCTAAATCAAAATGACTGTATTAAGTACCTGTCCTTTGATAAGCACCATATCAGTATTACGAAGATGGCTGTGATGTGTTTACATGGTTGACATTTTAATGCTTAAATATCTATTTAGGAATTGCTTGGAAAAAATATATGTATTTGTTAATAAATATAAGTTCTTACAAATGTGTGATTTTATGTGTGTTTATTATTATTACTTGTTCAGAGCTAGTGGCTAAACAGAACTGGATGTCAGTAGTAGAGAAGAAAAATTAGCAAATTCTTGAATCAAAAATTTATTTATACTGTTATTAAAGAAAGAATGAGCACTCTAATTAAGATAATGTGTACATTAAAGTGTTGACTGAGCCTGGGGCTCTGCTGTGGAAAGGGAAGACAGTAAAAACTCAAATTATTAATGAACTTTATTTGTATTAATGAAGGAAGAATAAGTTATATAAGAAAATGATCAGTTTGAACATGAAAAGTAAGAAAATTTGAATTAATGCGTTTACGAATGGTCCCTCTATGGTACATGGAGTGATCTTCTGATCTTCTCCTTTGAGATAAGTATATTTGTACCAGTATTTGTACCAATGTTTGTTTATATTTGCTTTTAGTAAAAAGAACATGTATTTACATGGAAGTACACAGTCGTGTGACATGTTTGCTAACACGTTCAGAGACCAATTAACAAGCCAGATATTTGTATGGATATAAGGTAACTTTTTACTCAGTAAGGCTTAATATCCTTTTCTCTCATTGCTTTTGTCATTCATTCCTTTCTCCTGTGGAATAGCCATCCCTTCAACTTGCCCACAAGACCACTCCTTCTATGTAACCCTCACCTGATTCTCTCCCTTGAGTGAAACCTTTTTAAGCTATATGCATCCATAATTCCTCTGATTGCCTTTAGTATTTATTATACATCACTCTGCATTGTTATTTCCCTTTGTGTGTATATTGTCATCTGTAAGCCAAAGAGATTGGGAATTGTTTTCTAGAGTGTTTTACGTTTTGAAGCTTTTGCAAAAAAAAAAAAAGTGTACTCTCTATTTATTGGTTGGCAGTCACCCTTTGACTAACCATTCCTATTTTTCTATTAATATTCTCTTTTGACATCTACATTCTTTTGACTATTCTAACCCATTCACACTCATTTATTTTTTTTCTTTAATTTCATAGCCTTTGCCCTTGCCTTTAGTGACATGTAATTTATTGTGTTTCTATTGTAAATTTACATGTCTGCCTCTGTATTTTTAAAGGCAGGGATCCTGTCTTTGATTTATTTTACAGTCATTCTACATTCACTGAGAATTTTCTCTGAGGCCAGTCATCATCCTTTTCCCTAACAGATACCAGGGGTTGAGGGAATCATAAACAGTAGATGTGTTGTAGTAAATAGATGAATGAATGAATGAATGAATGAAAAATATTTTATTTGGCACACTCATATTTACTGATATTGCTCATGTTCAATAAATATTTTGTTATTTTCATGGATTAATAATAATTACTTTATAGGCGATCCAATTTGCAATTTTAGGCAGCATTTATCTGGCCAGTTGCAGTAGTGTGAATTTGTGACGAGTAGACTTAGCCACTGAGTACCTAAGTTCCAGTTGACTTGTTGGAATTACTTGTAATATTTAGTTTTCACTTTCCCAGTATATAAAATGAGGCATTTGATTAGTTGAAAGCAATTGTCTTTTGCAAGCCTAGAGTTTTCTAACTTTAATTATGTCTGTATGTAAATGGACCATGGAAGTTGAATGCATGCATTGTACAATGTGTGATTTAAGTATTTTTGTTTTTATTTAGAGTTCAAAATGATACCTTTTCCCCCCCAAAAAAATTTCAAAGGGCACAGGATTGTATCAGAGTAAGGGCATGGATATTGAATGCAAACAGGTTTAGCTCATGTCTAAGTTCTGCCATTTATTAGCTATGCAATTTTTTTTAGGCAAAAAAAGATAAATCTTTCTGAGTATAAGTTTATCTCTATTATTAGGAGAATCATAAATCAACATTTACTTCATAGGACTGTGCCTCTCAGTGCAATACAGTATGTGAAGTAAGTAGCACAGTGCCTGGCACATGGTGAGCACTTAAGGAGTATCAGTTATTATTATTATCATTATTATTAATACTGGAAAAAATTCGGTATTAAGAAAATATTTCTCTGGAACTGTCTGACTCTTTGATTTTGTTATTTTGATTCCCCCCCCCCAAATATTATTCCAAATTTAAAATACACCTGGACAGTTTGGATTTTCGTTTTTGTTATCTAAGAATTTCATTCTAGATTTTCACATCTTCCCGGACTTTAGTTATGCTTCATGAAGTCAGCAAAATGATAGGTCACTTTGAACAATATTTAAAAGTGATTAGGATTCATTCACTAAAGTCTGCAAATTTGGTATTATTCACCCTCAAAAAAATTACCTTTGTCATCTTTGCATTACATTCATCATCTTTCAATAATATCAAAGCTTGACGTTTGGCTTTTATGGATAGAAGCACCAAAGTTTAAGAAAATTCATCTGAGCAGATATTAAAATGGGGATGTTGAAGTTACAGCATAGTGATTGTTTGATCGCATCCTAATTGTGTATTTAATATTTTTCTAGTCTCTGAATATATGAGAAACAAATATATAATCATACTATCCAAGAAAGTAAAGGTCTTTTAACCAGGGCTTTGTTTGTCTTGATTAATTTATGGCAATAGTAGCTTCCTCTCTCCATCTAGCAAGACCTTTTGACAGTTTTTGCTGAACAATGTTCTAGAGACTGGTTGAAACAACTGATTGGTTACTTTTTAAATCTTCATGTGGTACCTAGCGTGGAGTGTGCTGGGCTGTTCACAGAAAAGTTGTTGACCAGCTGGAGGTTATAGTCTTTTTTAGAGAAGTAATAATTTAACTAACATTTACAGAGTTTCAACTATGTGGAAAAATACTCTGCCAAGCACTTAGGAAAAAAGAATAGTGAGGGTTTAGCCCCAGTGTTCAGATAACTTATAACCAAATATGAGAATGTATTTGTGTAAGCAGGTACTGGCAGTACTTTATGGTGCTAGAAGCATGCAGAACATCATACCTAAACCACTAGGGGATTGGTGCAGAGCAATTAGGAAGAGGACTATCAGGAAAGTCCCGGGTAGTCACACACTGGGGCTTTTTTTTTTAATGGGATTTGATGCATTTTGTAAATTTGGAGGCTTTATGATGTAGAAAGAAACCTGAAACAAACCATGTCTCTCAAACGACTCTGAGTGAGATAATTAAATACATTTTTTGCCATGAGATTTACATTTTTATGTGCAAGTCAGAACTGGCCTGCATAGTGGGTGGGTGAAGTAAAGCTACATGGTTCAGGCTCCTAGCCCCCCATGTTTCATAAATGTCTATAATATATCTCATAACATTGCACACACTGTGACAGAATCCAGAATCCAATAACTCTCTGCCTGAGTTAATTTAAAAGGGAAACAGTAGTTTCCCTTTTTTGAAGAAGTTGTCTGTTTTGGTGAAATACAACTACTGGAAGAATAAAGAATCTGAAATAAAGGCACAGGCACCATTCCTTTTTCCTGACCTTCCCTCTTAGTGATTATAGTCACCTAACTGGCCAGCCAGCAGGCTCTTTCTTGCCAAATTTATTTTTTAATCATTTGATATGACAAAAAATTGCCATTAGTACTAGAATACTGAGACTGCATAATGGTTTGCCACTATGAAAGGAAATGTCTCTAGAGCTTTGCCTGTGGGAGATCAGAGTCCTGTCAAAACATTCTGTTCCATCAGATTAATCTCTTAAATATGTTAGAATACTTCCATTTATAGAACTCTCTTGTGACTTATAAGCAGTGATATTCAGGTACTGACAAATGGATTGATAAAATCTTTCTGTGGCTTGATAGAAACAGAGCAAGACAAGCTAGGCCTTTTTTCTTTTTTTTGGCACTAGTTTGTACAGGAATACATTGGTTTTAAGGGGCACAGCCATTTCTCCTTTGAATTTCTCTGATTTTATGATTCTCCCTTGCATCCTATGATTCTGAATGAATTTTTAAAATATTAGGCAGTGATATTACTTTTTGAAATAGGAATATTTATTGTTTTACAAATATTGTATGGGATTGTGTTTATCATATACCTAGGGCATTAGCATCTGGAGACACATACTGTTATCTATTATTTGAAAATCACTGCACCAGGTATTATAGGAGATAATACACTTCACAATCCCACATAGCAACCAAAAAATTCCCAGATACTTCTTGATTAACCACCTTTTATTGTAATTAACATAAGTAGTGATCCTTTTCTCAAAAGTTATTTCTCTAAACATTCTAGCACAAAATTATATTAAAATTTTTCATTCAATATGGCAAAGATATTGGCCTACCTCCATGATGAGCCTATTAAAATTGTAGTAGAGGAATAAAAATGATGTTAGTAAAGAGACCACAAGGACAGCAATTTAGCAAATCTTTAGATTTTATAAAAATATGGAGGGGACTTTTGCTTCCATTCATCATGATTTCATTGGTAAAGGAATTGCCCTCCATGAAAGGAAAAAATTTGAAAAAAATATATGAAATAGCTGTTTAGATATTGGACAACAGGCAAACAGACAAAGAATGGAAACAAAAGAGGCAAATCACTACTATTACCCTGGCTTCCTATCTGGAGGGACTTTCAGAAACTTGCCACAGAGAAGGGGAAACCAAGCAGAACATAATAGTTTTGTGAAGTTAAGAGACTGAGATCAAAGTTCAGCCAGTCTGAGACCCTGGAAGATTACTGGAGAGAAGGTAGCTATGCCAAATAAGAGCTTCTGAAATCTGCATAGGGGCCTACAGAAGTCTGTCGCTAGGTGGAACGTGAAAAGGATGAAATTCTGCAAGACAAAGCAAACTATCATAGTGTTGTAAGATAAAATTACTCAGCAATACACAATGTTAGGAAATGTTCAAGTCCTAATCAGAGTAGAGAGACTTTGTTGAAACCTAGGGCATTCAGTAGAAGCTCTAGAAGGGTCATGTTTTCCAGGAGGACTAAACTACTCCATATACTCAAGAAATACCCTAACAAAGCTTACATATAAACCTCAAAGAGATCAACCTGCTCTACAATTAACTGTAGTCCAAAACAGCTATTGCTTTTTAAATACAACAGAATCAAGACAACATCTGTTGTTCACAATATCCAGCATATCCAAATAGAAGGAAACTTTCTTAACCTAGTAAAGGGCTTCTACTTTTTAAAAAATACATCTAACCTTGTACTTAATGATGGAAGACTATTTCTTTAATTTAGGGAACTTGACAAGGATGTCTGCTCTCACCACTTATATTCAATAATCTCTTGGATGTTCTAGCTATTTTAATATGGCTAAATAAGTCAACAATATAGAGATTAGAAAATAATTAGTAAGTTGTTTTTATTTGCAGATAGCAAGGTCATTAATGCAGAAAAGCCTAAGGAATCTACAAAAAAGCTATTATAACTAGTAAAGGAATTTAGTAATTATTGATGAAGATGTAGAGAAACCGGAGCCCTCATACATTGCTAAAGAAAACGTAAAATGAATCAGCACTTTGGAAAATACTTTAGTAGTTTATTAAAATGTTAAACATATACTTAACATAAAACCCAGAAATTCCACAACTAGGTAGGTGTCGACTTAGGACATATGAAAACACTTGTCCACACAAAGACTTCACACAAATGACTATAATGGTTTTATTATAATAATTCGCGAATGTGAACTCTCTAAGTATACATTACATTAACTGGTGAATCAGTAAGCAAAATTTGGTATATCCATATAATGAAATACTAATCAGCAATAAGAAGAAAGAAAACTATTGATATATATATTATATATAATATGTAATTATATGTAATATATACATATATATTATTATATGATATATAATTGCATACAATTATATATCATAATATATATATATTACACATCGAAGGAATATGATTCCACTTATATAAAATTTATCAAAAAGATAAATCTACAGGGAAAGAAAGCAAATCAGTAATTTACTGGGGCTGGGAGGTGATAGCAAATGGGCATGAGGAACCTTTGGGAGGATGGAAGAAATGATTCAAATGTGGGTTATGGTAATGATTTCACAGTTCCAGAAACTTATTAAAATTTGACAAATAACCCTTGAAATATATACTTATAACTGGTGAATATTAAAAAAATATATAAATTATAACTCAATATAACATTTAAATAAAGAAACCTACACCAAAGTACATCACCATGAAATTTCAGGGGACCAAAGAAAATTCTTCCAAGGAGAGTTAAAATTTCACTTCACAAAGTAAGTCAAATAAATAACTTGAAATCTGACCTGCCTTTTACAATTTTTATTAACAACTTGATGATAACAGAAGATCATAGAGACAAACACTGCAAGAAAAGCTTTTGAACCTTAAGAATATTAACTAACAATATCTTTAATTGTGATACTATTAGAAATGCAACTCAGAAAGCATATGTATAATGCCCCTTTTCTCAGGAAGTTTCTTAAGGTTGTTTTCCAGCAAAAGTGAAACAAATAAAAGCAGTGTGATTACTATATAAAAAATACTTGAACTCAGCTCCGGGTATAAGGAAAATAATTTGGCCTTGATTACAATAGTCAGCAAGTATGTCTCAAGAAGAATGTTTTTTAAGAAAAGGGCAGCGAATTCCAAACATAATATGCAGAATGACTAGTAATAGATATAAACTGGAAAAAAATATATAGGTCCATCAACAAATGAATGGATAAATTATAGTATGTCCATACATTGGTATGCTACTCATTAATAAAAAAAGGAATTAACTGTTAATATGCAACAACATGGGTGACTCTCATAATCATTATGCTGAGCAAAAGAAGCAGACAAAAAATCAGTGCTAGCTTAACATACTTCAGAACATTTTCAAAAATGCAAACTAATTTCTGGGGAAAGTAAAGCCAATCAGTGCTTTCTTGGAGACAGAAGTGGAGAGAGGAATGGATCTCAAAGTGGTATGAGGAGACTTCTGGAGGATGATGGAAAGACCTTTTATCTGGATTGTGGTAACAGTTGCACAAGTTTATATATATGTCAAAGCAGAACCAATTGTATACTTTAAAAAAGTGAAATTTAATATATTTCAATTATAGCTCAATGAAATTGTAAAAAACAAAATCATATTTGGGTTGAGACCATATTTGACTACCTCTTTTCTTCTGCAATATGTCCCAAGTTACCAAAACCTAGTTGGTTTTTCAGCAAAATAACAAGCTAATGGTCCTATTGTGCATTAAGGAAGGAGAAATGGAACAGTGTGTCTTCCATTAGGCAGGTATGGAATATATTTTGTAAATAATCTTTTAAAAAAGGAAAACTCACATCTTTGTAGTATAATAAGCACATTGTAAATGTATTAATTCTCCATCTCTTGTAACCACTTGAGAACAGCCTCTGTTCTTTTTTTTGTGTGTGTGGTTTGGTTTTAATCTTTATATAAAACTTATTCTTTGGCTTGAATCTGAGGTTAAGCTTTTAATAATAAACCAGAGACACTAAGTGCATACATATATTTTACGTCTTCTAATGTTTCAGTTATTTATTGCTCCATGACAAATGACCCCAAATTTCCTTGTGTAAACAATAATAATTATTTGTTTTACTCAAAAATTTGCATCTTGGGCAAGAGTCAGTGGAAACAAATCATGTTTGCTTCACAAGGTGTCACCTAGGCCAGCTCAACTACTGCAGACTGAAATCACATGAAGACTCCCTTGTTTACATTTTTGTAGTTGATGTTGGTAGTCAGCTGGGATGTCAGCTGGAGCTGTCTGTCACAACACCTACATATGTCTGCTCTGTATCTTCATAGTATGCTAGCTGGTTTCCAAGAGTAAGCATTCTACAAAACCAGGTGGAAGCTGCTTATTAGTTATCTCTTGGTGTGTAACAAATTACCCCAAAACTTAGTGGAATGAAACCACAACACTTATTACCTCGCAGTTTCTTTGGGTCAGGAATCTGAACATGTTTTAACAGTGTCCACAGTGTGAGGGTCTCTCAGAGGCTATAATCAAGGTGTTAACTTGGGTTTTAGTCTTCCTAAGGTTTGACTGGAGATGTTTTCTTCTAAGCTTGCTCACTTGGTTGTTGGCAGGATTGTTTCTAATAAGCTGTTGGACTCAAGGCCTTAGTTTCTCACTGGCTGTTGGCCAAAAGTCATCCTCAGTTCCTTGGTATGTGGGCCTCTGCAACATGGTAACTTGCTACATCGATGTGTGCATGCTGGGAAAGCAATAGAAAGTCCAGTAAGACAGAAATCAAGTATTTTGTAATCTAATCATGAACATCACATCCCATCTCCTTTGTCACACTCTGTTCCTTAAATGCATATCACTAGGCCTAGCTCAGACTTGAGAGAAGATTGCATAGGTATATGAATACCAGATGAAGACCATCTTTGAAAGCTGTCTACCATAGCTATATTTCCTTTTATGACCGAATCTTAGAAATTATGTAACATTGCTTCTACTATTTTCTATTTGTCAAGGCAGGCACAAAAGTCTGCCCAGATTCGATACTGAACCCACCACTCTGTGAAAGAAATTTCAGTTCCCCATTAAATCAAGAGCATACTGGATGGAATATATATTATGGAGGCCACCTCTGGAAAATGCAATTATCCACACTTGGTAATTACAAATAGGCAAGGATTCATTCTTAGATCATATATTTTTGATTACTATTAACATTATAAAATATAATATTTGAGTTATTTTTGTCTCCTTTTTCTTCTAGAAAATATATAGACCTTTCAAGAAAATGTGAAACTTCATTATATATTACAAAGAATATGAAAAAATCTATGAAATTATAAAAATATTTGAGATGACAAAAAAAATCTTGTGTTGTATGATGTCACAAAATACCCTAATGATCAGTCATAAGTCTTTTCACACAACCTCTGAATCTTCAATTATAAATTATGTTTTGAAAACATGCCTTGGCAATAGAAGATCTAAATTTTAATAATTTTTCCTCTACTTATTACATATATGACCGTAAGAAAATTATTTAATTCGAGGTTCAATTTCCTAATTAATAAAATAATAAATCATTAACTCATAACATTTAAATGTGAAAATTAATGTGTTTATCTAATGTAGTTAGTAACTCATCAGTCTTGTATGGTGGTCCTTTGTAAGAGATGGTGCCTACCTAGAGGTGCATACTTTGAATACTGGAATTTTGACTTTTAAGCAAAGTGTGATTCACGAGGAGAATAACATCAACATAAGCATTTTCTTAAAAGATGTACTTAGGGTTTCAATGTAAGACTCCACTAAATGATTAATAAGTATGTCCAGGGTAGTGGTGTCTGTGAACTGATGGCTCTTCTTTAGTGCATCTCATGGTGTTCTTGACCCAAAATGATCTGAGATTTCAGCCTCTTTGTATACAACTCTTATTTGTAAGTCAGATATATTTTTTTGTTGCTTCTGTACTTTAAATTTAATTGGAGTATCCTCCGCAAATTGTTAGCTGTGACTGCTTAAAGTTTCTCTCCAACATTCTGTATTTGTATTCTCTTTTCTCTATTTACCATATCTTGCTCTAGAACAGTGGTTCTCAAACTATTGCTGCTGGACAGGTAGCATAAGCAAATCCTGAAAGCTTATTAGAAATGTAATTTTTCAGATGCCAGTTAGACCTATTTAATCAGAAACTCTGGGAGTAGGGACAAGACATTAGTGTTTTAAAAGCCCTTCGTGGTGATTCTGATCTATAATCAACTTTGACAGCCACTGATCTAGAATCCTCATTTTTTCTGCATGATCTGTGTTATTCTATAATCTGTAGCACAGGGAAGAGCATTTCATTGTCCTTTTGGTGGAAAGGACTTTTCCACATGGAATTATTGTTGAAAATTGTTCTCCAAGACATAGAGAATAAACATATGGACACCAAGGGGGATGGGATGAATTGGGAGATTGAGACTGACATATATACACTACTATGTATAAAATAGATAACGAATGAGAACCTGCTGTATAGCACAGGGAACTCTACTTCAATTCGCTGTACAGTAGAAACTAACACAACATTGTAAAACAACTATACCCCAATAAAAGAAAAAAAAAGAAAATTGTTCCCCAGTTTTACAGAGACATGGTTGCTGTTAAAGCAGTGCTCTAGAAAAGGTCATTGTTTGCTTTATGTTAATTTCCTATAGAACACAAATGTGGTTCAAAAAAACTACTGAGGAATTTTAAAAGCATTTCTTTTTCTTTTTGAAAAATAAGTCTTATCTTTTAAAAATCTAATAACTGTGCATGTGGAGAGGTGGAGATATAGATTACACTATGCATGGTACAAAATTTAAAAAGATAAAAGGAGTTCATTAAAAAGTTATATTCACTCCCACTACATCCCATGACCACTAGGAATTCCCTTCTGAAAATAAATATGATTATTAGCATTTTCTGTACAAGTTTTAAGGTGCTCTAAAAAATATAAATATGTATAACATATATTATTCATAGCTATGTTAATATATGACACATATATAACATATATTCATGTATGATATATGTATTCGTATATAAACACGTTAGCATATTATATACTCTGTTATTATTCTTTTGTTAACTTAAAAATTGTAGAAGTTGTCATATTGTAGATGCAGAATTGTACACGTAGAATTGCATTATTACTGGGTTGACCAAAAAGTTCCTTTGGTTTTAAATAAAAATAAGAGACACATTTTTCATTTTCATGAAGAACTTTATTGAACAATGTATTCACTAACCGAATGAACTTTTTAGCCAACCCAATATTTTACTATTCTATTATAGAGTATTTAGAAATCCCTCGTTGATGAACATTTAGCATATTACCATTCTTTTGCTGTTATAAACCATTCTACAATGAATATCTTCATATGTTATGTTGGTTTACATGTGACATTATTTGTAGGTTAAAGTTCTAAAGGCATGAAAGGGTGAATGAATTGTTCATTCATTTTTAGTTTGGCTATATTGTTAAATTGTTTTGAATAAAAATTACACAATTTTCACACATTAAACAATACACAAGCAAAATAGTTTTCCACACTTTTCAATAATGAGTTGTCAAATATTTTGCAATTTTTAGATAAAAACAGTTATGTCATAGCTGTTTTAATTTATATATCTGTTATTATGAGATTAAAATAATCTTACATGTTTAAAAAAAACATATATTTCCTTTTCTATGAACTGTGTTCTGAAGTCCTTTACCTATTTCCTTCTATGTCAATGTTGGTTTTTTTTCTTTTTTTTTTTTAACATCTTTATTGGAATATAATTGCTTTACAATGGTGTGTTAGTTTTCTGCTTTATAACAAAGTGAATCAGTTATACATATACATATGTTCCCATATCTCTTCCCTCTTGCGTCTCCCTCCCTCCCACCCTCCATATCCCACCCCTCTAGGTGGTCACAAAGCACCAAGCTGATCTCCCTGTACTATGCAGCTGCTTCCCACTAGCTATCTATTTTACGTTTGGTAGTGTATATATGTCCATGCCACTCTCTCACTTTGTCACAGCTTACCCTTCCCCCTCCCCATATGCTTAAGTCCGTTCTCTAGTAGGTCTCTGTCTTTATTCCCATCTTGACCCTAGGTTCTTCATGACATTTTTTTTTCCTTAGATTCCATATATATGTGTTAGCATATGGTATTTATTTTTCTCTTTCTGACTTACTTCACTCTGTATGAGAGACCCTAGGTCCATCCACCTCACTACAAATAACTCAATTTCATTTCATTTTACGGCTGAGTAATATTCCATTGTATATATGTGCCACATCTTCTTTATCCATTCATCTGTTGATGGACACTTAGGTTGCTTCCATGTCCTGGCTATTGTAAATAGAGCTTCAATGAACATTTTGGTACATGTCTCTTTTTGAATTATGGTTTTCTCAGGGTATATGCCCAGTAGTGGGATTGCTGGGTCGTATGGTAGTTCTATTTCTAGTTTTATAAGGAACCTCCATACTGTTCTCCATAGTGGCTGTATCAATTTACATGCCCACCAACAGTGAAAGAGGGTTTCCTTTTCTCCACACCATCTCCAGCATTTATTGTTTGTAGATTTTTTGATGATGGCCATTCTGACCAGTGGGAGATGATATCTCATTGTAGTTTTGATTTGCATTTCTCTAATGGTTAATGATGTTGAGCATTCTTTCATGTGTTTCTTGGCAATCTGTATATCTTCTTTGGAGAAATGTCTATTTAGGTCTTCTGTCCATTTTTGGATTGGGTTGTCTGTTTTTTCGATATTGAGCTGCATGAGCTGCTTGTAAATTTTGGAGATTAATCCTTTGTCAGTTGTTTCATTTGCAAATATTTTCTCCCATTCTGAGGGTTGTCTTTTGGTCTTGTGTATGGTTTCCTTTGCTGTGCAAAAGCTTTGAAGTTTCATTAGGTCCCATTTGTTTATTTTTATTTCCATTTCTCTAGGAGGTGGGTCAAAAAGGATCTTGCTGTGATTTATGTCATAGAGTGTTCTGCCTATGTTTTCCCCTAAGAGTTTGATAGTGTCTGGCCTTACATTTACGTCTTTAATCCATTTTGAGCTTATTTTTGTGTATGGTGTTAGAGAGTGTTCTAATTTCATACTTTTACATGTAACTGTCCAGTTTTCCCAGCACCACTTATTGTAGAGGCTGTCTTTTCTCCACTGTATATTCTTGCCTCCTTTATCAAATATACGGTGACCATATTTGCATGGGTTAATGTCTGGGCTTTCTATCCTGTTCCATTGATCAATATTTCTGTTTTTGTGCCAGTACCATACTGTCTTGATTACTGTAGCTTTGTAGTATAGTCTGAAGTCAAGGAGCCTGATTCCTCCAGCTCCGTTTTTCTTTCTCAAGATTGCTTTGGCTATTCGGGGTCTTTTGTGTTTCCATACAGATTGTGAAATTTTTTGTTCTAGTTCTGTGAAAAATGGCAGTGGTAGTTTGATAGGGATTGCATTGAATCTGTAGACTGCTTTGGGTAGTAGAGTCATTTTCACAAAGTTGATTCTTCCAATCCAAGAGCATGGTATATCTCTCCATCTATTTGTATCATCTTTAATTTCTTTCATCAGTGTCTTATAATTTTCTGCATACAGGTCTTTTGTCTCCTTAGGTAGGTTTATTCCTAGATATTTATCTTTTTGTTGCAATGGTAAATGGGAGTGCTTTCTTAATTTCACTTTCAGATTTTTCATCATTAGTGTATAGGAATGCAAGAGATTTCTGTGCATTAATTTTGTATCCTGCCACTTTACCAGATTCATTGATTAGCTCTAGTAGTTTTCTGGTAGCATCTTTAGGATTCTCTATGTATAGTATCATGTCATCTGCAAACAGTGACAGCTTTACTTCTTCTTTTCCAATTTTGGATTCCTTTTATTTCTTTTTCTTCTCTGATTGCTGTAGCTATAACTTCCAAAACTATGTTGAATAATAACAGTGAGAGTGGGCAACCTTGTCTTGTTTCTGATCTTAGAGGAAATGGTTTCAGTATTTCACCATTGAGGATGATGTTGGCTGTGGGTTTGTCATATATGGCCTTTATTATGTCGAGGAAAGTTCCCTCTATGCCTACTTTCTGCAGGGTTTTTATCATAAATGGGTGTTGAATTTTGTCAAAAGCTTTCTCTGTATCTATTGAGATGATCATATGGTTTTTCTCCTTCAATTTATTAATATGGTGTATCGTATTGATTGATTTGCATATATTGAAGAATCCTTGCATTCCTGGGATAAACCCCACTTGATCATGGTGTATGATCCTTTTAATGTGCTGTTGGATTCTGTTTGCTAGTATTTTGTTGAGGATTTTTGCATCTATGTTTATCAGTGATATTGGCCTGTAGTTTTCTTTCTTTGTGACATCTTTGTCTGGTTTTGGTATCAGGGTGATGGTGGCCTCATAGAATGAGTTTGGGAGTGTTCCTTCCTCTGCTATATTTTGGAAGAGTTTGAGAATGATAGGTGTTAGCTCTTCTCTAAATGTTCGATAGAATTCGCCTGTGAAGCCATCTGGTCCTGGGCTTTTTTTGGTTGGAAGATTTTTAATCACAGTTTCAATTTCAGTGCTTGTGATTGGTCTGTTCATATTTTCTATTTCTTCCTGATTCAGTCTTGGAAGTTTGTGCATTTCTAAGGATTTGTCCATTTTTTCCAAGTTGTCTATTTTATTATCATAGAATTGCTTGTAGTAATCTCTCATGATCCTTTGTATTTCTGCAGTGTCAGTTGTTACTTCTCCTTTTTCATTTCTAATTCTATTGATTTGAGTCTTCTTCCTTTTTTTCTTGATGAGTCTGGCTAATGGTTTATCAATTTTGTTTATCTTCTCAAAGAACCTGCTTTTAGTTTTATTGATCTTTGCTATCGTTTCCTTCATTGCTTTTTCATTTATTTCTGATCTGACCTTTATGATTTCTTTCCTTCTGCTAACTTTGGGGTTTTTTTGTTCTTCTTTCTCTAATTGCTTTAGGTGTAAGGTTAGGTTGTTTATTTGAGATGTTTCTTGTTACTTAAGGTAGGATTTTGTTGCTATAAACTTCCCTCTTAGAACAGCTTTTGCTGCAGCCTGTAGGTTTTGGGTCATCCTGTTTTCAGTGTCATTTGCTTCTAGGTATTTTTTTGATTTCCTCTTTGATTTCTTCAGTGATCTCTTGGTTATTAAGTAGTGTATTGTTTAGCCTCCATTTGTTTGTATTTTTTACAGATCTTTTCCTCTAACTGATATCTAGTCTTGTAGTGCTGTGGTCAGAAAAGATGCTTGATACGGTTTCAATTTTCTTAAATTTACCAAGGCTTGTTTTGTGACCCAAGGTATGATCTATCCTGGAGAATGTTCCATGAGCACTTGAGAAGAATCTGTATTCTGTTGTTTTTGGATGGAATGTCCTATAAATATCAATTAAGTCCTATAAATATCAATTAAGTCCATCTTGTTTAATGTATCATTTAAAGCTTGTTTTTCCTTATTTATTTCCATTTTGGATGATCTGTCCATTGGTGAAAGTGGGGTGTTAAAGTCCCCTACTATGATTGTGTTACTGTTAATTTCCCCTTTTATGGCTGTTAGTATTTGCCTTATGTATTGAGGTGCTCCTGTGTTGGGTGCATAAATATTTACAATTGTTATATATTCTTAGATCGATCCCTTGATCATCATGTAGTGTCCTTCTTTGTCTCTTGTAATAGTCTTTATTTTAAAGTCTATTTTGTCTGATATGAGAATTGCTACTCCAACTTTCTTTGGATTTCCCTTTGCATGGAATATTTTTTTCCATCCTCTCACTTTCAGTCTGTATGTGTTCCTAGGTCTGAAGTGGATTTCTTGTAGACAGCATATATACGGGTCTTGTTTTTGTATCCATTCAGCCATTCTGTGTCTTTCGGTTGGAGCATGTAATCTATTTACATTTAAGGTAATTATCAATATATATGTTCCTGTTACCATTTTCTTAATTGTTTTGGGTTTGTTATTGTAGGTCTTTTCCTTCTCTTGTGTCTCCTGCCTAGAGAAGTTCCTTTAGCATTTGTTGTAAAGCTGGTTTGGTGGTGCTGAATTCTCTTAGCTTTTTCTTGTCTGTAAAAGTTTTAATTTCTCCATGAAATCTGAATGAGATCCTTGCTGGGTAGAGTAATCTTGGTTGTAGGTTCTTCTCCTTCATCACTTTAAATAAGTCCTGCCACTCCCTTCTGGCTTGCAGAGTTTCTGCTGAAAGATCAGCTGTTAACCTTATGAGGATTCCCTTGTGTGTTATTTGTTGTTTTTCCCTTGCTGCTTTTAATATTTTTTCTTTGTATTTAATTTTTGATAGTTTGATTAATATGTGTGTTGGTGTGTTTCTCTTTGGATTTATCCTGTATGGGACTCTTTATGCTTCCTGGATTTGAGTAAGTATGTCCTTTCCCATATTAGGGAAGTTTTCAACTATAATCTCTTCAAATATTTTCTCAGACCCTTTCTTTTTCTCTTCTTCTTCTGGGACCCCTATAAGTCGAATGTTGGTGCATTTAATGTTGTCCCAGAGGTCTCTGATACTGTCCTCAGTTCTTTTCATTCTTTTTTCTTTATTCTGCTCTGCAGTAGTTATTTCCAGTATTTTATCTTCCAGGTCACTTATCTGTTCTTCTGCCTCAGTTATTCTGCTATGGATCCTTTCTAGAGAATTTTTAATTTCATTTATTGTGTTGTTCATCACTGTTTATTTGCTCTTTCGTTCTTCTAGGTCTTTGTTAAATGTTTCTTGTATTTTCTGTATTCTATTTCCAAGATTTTGGATCATCTTTACCATCATTATTCTGAATTCTTTTTCAGGTAGACTGCCTATTTCCTCTTCATTTGTTAGGTCTGGTGGGTGTTTACTTGCTCCTTCATCTGCTGTGTGTTTTTCTGTCTTCTCATTTTGCTTAACTTACTGGGTTTGGGGTCTCCTTTTCACAAGCTGCAGGTTCGTAGCTCCCATTGTTTTTGGTGTCTGTCCCCAGTGGCTAAGGCTGGTTCAGTGGGTTGTGTAGGCTTCCTGGTGGAGGGGACTAGTGCCTGTGTTCTGAGGGATGAGGCTGGGTCTTGTCTTTCTGGTGGGCATGTCCATGTCTGGTGGTGTGTTTTGGGGTGTCTGTGGCCTTATTATGATTTTAGGCAGCCTCTCTGGTAATGGATGGGGTCGTGTTCCTGTCTTGCTAGTTGTTTGGCATAGGGTGTCCTGCACTGTAGCTCACTGGTCGTTGAGTGAAGCTGGGTCTTGGCATTGAGATGGAGAACTCTCGGAGGTTTTCACTATTTGATATTACATGGAGCTGGGAGGTCTCTGATGGACCAGTGTCCTGAACTTGGCTCTTCCATCTCAGAGGCACAGCCTTGATGCCTGGCTGGGGCACCAATAGCCTTTCATCCACATGGCTAAGAATAAAAGGGAGAAAAAATAGAAAGGAAAGGAAACAAAGAAAAGAAGGAAGGAAGGATGGAAGGAAGGAAGGAAGAAAGAAAAGATAAAGTAAAATAAAGTTATTAAAATAAAAAAATTTTTAAAATTATTAAGAAAAAATTTTTAGAAAGTTAAAAAAAAAAAGAAGGGACAGACAACCCTAGGACAAATGGCAAAAGCAAAGCTATACAGACAAAATCACACACAGAAGCATACACATACACACTCACAAAAAGAGAAAAAGGGAAAAATGTATATATACCTTTGCTCCCAAGGTCCACCTCCTCTATTTGGGATGATTCGTTGTCTATTCACGTATTCCACAGATGCAGGGTACATCAAGTTGATTGTGGAGATTTAATCTGCTGCTTCTGAGGCTGCTGGGAGAGATTTTCCTTTCTCTTCTTTTTTCGCACAGCTCTCGGGGTTCAGCTTTGGATTTGGACCCGCCTCTGCGTGTAGGTTGCCTCAGAACATCTGTTCTTTGCTCAGACATGACAGGGTTAAAGGAGCAGCTGATTCAGCGGCTCTGGCTCACTCAGGCCGAGAGGAGGGAGGGGTATGGATGCAGGGCGAGCCTGCGGCAGCTGAGGCCAGCGTGACGTTGCAGCAGCCTGTGGCAAGCCGTGCATTCTCCTGGGGAAGTTGTCCCTGGATCATGGGACCCAGGCAGTGGCGGGCTGCACAGGCTCCCAGGAGGGGAGATGTGGATAGTGACCTGTGTTCGCACACAAGCTTCTTGGGGGCGGCAGCAGCAGCCTTAGTGTCCCATGCCCGTCTCTGGGGTCCGTACTATTAGCCGCGGCTCGTGCCCGTCTCTGGAGCTCCTTTAAGCGGCACTGTTAATCTCCTCTGATTGCTCACCAGGAAACAAAGAGGCAAGAAAAAGTCTCTTGCCTCTTCAGCAGCTCCAGACTTTTCCCCAGACTCCCTCCTGGCTAGCTGTGGCGCACTGACCCCTTCAGGCTTTGTTCACGTTCCCAGCCCCAGTCCTCTCCCTGGGATCCGACCTCTGAATCCCGAGCCTCAGCTCCCAGCCCCCGCCCGCCTAGGTCGGTGAGCAGACAAGCCTCTAGGGCTGGTGAGAGCTGGTCGGCACCGATCCTCTGTGCGGGAATCTCCTCGTCTGTGAATCTATTTCTGTTTTGTAAATAAGTTAATTTGTATCATATTTTTAGATTTCATATATAAGTGATATCATATGATATTTGCCTTTCTCTGTGTGACTTACTTCACTTAGTGTGAAAATCTCTAGGTCCGTCCATGTTGCTGCAAATGATATTATTTCATTCTTTTTTGTGGCTAGTAATATTCCATTGTGTGTGTGTGTGTGTGTGTGTGTGTGTATATATATATATATGTATATATATATATATATATATTACCACATCTTCTTTATCTGTTCATATGTTGATGGATATTTAGGTTGTTTCCATGTCTTGGCTATTGTAAATAGTGCTGCTGTGAACATTGGGATGCATGTATCTTTTCAAATTAGAGTTTCCATATTTTCCAGATATCTGCTCAGGAGTGAGATTGCTGGATCATATGGCAACCCTACTTTTAGTCTTTTAAGGAACCACCATATTGTTCTACATAGTGGCTGCAGCAATTTACATTCTGACCAACAGTGTAGGAGGGTTCCCTTTTCTCCACACATTCTCCAGCATTGATTGTAGGCTTTTTAATGATGGCCATTCTGACCAATGTGAGGTGATACCTCATTGTAGTTTTGATTTGAATTTCTCTAATAATTGGTGATATTCAGCATCTTTTCATGTGTCTCTTGGCCATCTGTATGTCTTCTTTGGATAAATGTCTTTTTAGGTCTTCTGCCCATTTTTGATTGGGTTGTTTTTTTGATATTGAGCTGTATGAGCTGTTTGTATATTTTGGAAATTAAGCCCCTGTTCGTCACATCATTTGCAAATATTTTCTCCCATTCTGTAGGTTGTCTTTTTGTTTTGTTTATGGTTGCCTTTGCTAGGCAAAACCTTATAATTTTGATTAGGTCCCATTTGTTTATTTTTGCTTTTTTTCTTTTGCCTTAGGAGACTGACCTAAGAAACCATTGCTATGATTTCTGTCAGAGAATTTTTTGCCTTTGTTCTCTTCTAAGAGTTTTAAGAGTGTCATGTCTTATATTTAAGTCTTTAATCATTTTGAGTTAACCTTTGTGTATGGTGTGTGGGAGCATTCTAATTTCACTGCTTTACATGTGGCTGTCCAGCTTTCCCAGCACCACTTGCTGAAGAGACTGGCTTTTCTCCATTGTACATTCTTGCCTCCTTTGTCAAAGATTAATTGACCATTAATCTTGTGTGGATTTATTTCTGGGATCTCTATTCATTCCATTGATCCATATGTCTGTTTTTGTGCCAATACCATGCTGTTTTGATTATTGTAGCTTTGTAGTATTGTCTGAAGTCTGGGATGGTTATGCCTCCAGCTTTGTTTTTTTCCTGCAGGATTGCTTTGTCAATTCCAGGTCTTTTGTGGTTCCAGATAAATTTTAGGATTATTTGTTCAAGTTTTGTGAAAAATGTCATGGGTAAGTTGATAGGGATCACATTAAATCTGTAGTTTGCTTTGGGTAGTATGGCCATCTTAACAATATTCTTCCAATCCAAGAGCATGGGGTATCTTTCCATTTCTTTGAATCACCTTCAGTTTCTTTTATTAATGTTTTAGAGTTCTCAGCATATGTCTTTTGCCTCCTTGGAGAGGTTTATTCCTAAGTATTTTATTTTATTTTTTGATACAATTTTAAAGTGGATTTTTTTTCCTGATATTTCATTGTTAGTGGAAAGAAATGCAACAGATTCTGTATGTTAATCTTGTATCCTGCTACCTTGCTGAATTTGTTTATCAGTTCTAGCAGTTTTTGTGTGGTGTCTTTAGGGTTTTCTGTATATAGTATCATGTCATCTGCATGTAATTTTACCTCTTCCCTTTCCATTTTGATAACTTTTATTTCTTTTTCTTTCTGATAGCTGTGGCTAGGACTTCCAATACTTTGTTGAGTAGAAGTGGTGAGAGTGGGTATTCTTTTCTTGTTTTAGATTTTAGCAGGAAGGCTTTCAGCTTTTTACTGTTGAGTATTATGTTAGCTCTGAGTTTGTCACAAGTAGTTTATATTATGCTAAGATATATTCCCTCTATGCCCTCTTTGGTAAGAGTTTTTATCATGAATGGATGTTGAATTTTGTCAAATGCTGTTTTCTGTGTCTTTTGAGATGATCATGTGTTTTTGACTTTTCTTCTGTTGATGTTGTATATCATATTGATTTGCATATGTTGAACCACCCATATAACCCTGGGTTGAATCCAACTTGATCATGGTGTATGATCCTTTTTATGTGTTGTTGGACTTGGTTTGCTAATACTTTGTTAAGGATTTTTGCATCTATATTCATCAAATATATTAGCTTGTAATTTTCTTTTTTGTGGTGTCTTTGTCTGGTTTTGGTATCAGGGTGATGACGGCTTCAGAGAATGACTTTGGGAGTGTTCCCTGTAGGAGGTACTTTTAATTTGCCAGGTCTGAGGTAACAGAAATGACTGATATACCTTCTGTCCCTGAAGACCTGAGAATTTCACGCTTCATAATGAGAACCTCATAGATACTATTATTTTTAAAAAGGGAGGGGGCAACAAAGTAAAAGTGAGAAGAGGGAGTAAAACAGAAAAACAAAAGTATAGAAAGATGGAGAAATGTGGAGTAGAGAATCAGCTCTTGAAAGAGCCTTGTTCCACAAGACAGTCCCCGACATGATCAGTGCAGCAGATATTATAAACCCATACAAAACTCATTAATTGTGCCCTTAGCCTTCTTTCATTTTTTCCCAGAAAATCATGGATTGGGATTAACATTCCAGTTTTATGAAGTGAGTCTAGAAGCATAAAATAATGTAGTGAACATTAGCTGTAAAGAAAGCAGTGCTACATTGAGGTTTAATTTAGGCTAAATCTTTTTAGGGCAACAAATGTATTTAGTTTTTAAATGATCCAAATAAAGCTTACCTGTTATGAAATTCTGGGACACATTTTGCCTAAAATTTCATTCTAAATTTCCTCTCCATTTCCATAAGTATTATTTTCATTTCCTTTCAGTATACAAGATATTGCCAGGTTAGGAAAGAGAAGGTCAGATGATTTGTTGAAGACCATACACTTCACCAGCTACAAGTTCTGTTTTTTCTTTACTGTCATTTAATGCCACCCTGCCCACATACAAGTTCTCAAAACACCTAACACACACACACACACACACACACACACACACACACACACACGACTGGGAATTTGTACTACTGAATCTTTACCTACGAGAAATAAAAATTTATGTTCACACACACGAAATGTGGATATTTATAAATATTTCATTCATAATTGCCCCAAATTGGAAATAATGAGAATGTCCTTCAACTGGGGAATGAATGAACAAACTGTGGTATATCCCTACAATAGAAAAATCACTTGACGATAAAAGGGAGACAGCTACAATACAATAACATGGATGAACTCAAATGTCGTATTCCAAGGGAAAGAAGCCAGACTCAAATAGCTACATGCTATATATTTGGTCTGACTCTATAATTTGTAGGAACCAGTGCAAAATGGAAATATGGAGCCTATTGTTCAAAAATTAAGACTTTCAGTATAATGACAGCAGAGCATTAAACCGAGCACAGGGCCTTTCTAAGTGCAGGATCCTGTGTGATTCCCTAGGTTGAATCCCATGAAGCTGGCACTGACTATATCATTTCATTACTGTGACATTCTCAAAAGGCAAATCTCCAGGGAAAGAAAAGAGATCAGTTGTTGCCAGGGGCTAGAGTGAGAGCGAGAAGTTCACTACAAAAGACATAAAAGAATACATGGGGATGATCAGACTGTTATCTGTCTTACTAGGCCTGGTGGCTACAAAATAATATGTGTATGTCAAAATTTATGAAACTGGCCACTAAAAAGGGAAAATTTTTTCTATGTAAATTATATAAATCTGACTTTTAAAAACCTACAGTATAAAAAAGTGTATATTAACATTTTATTGAAGAGGGGTTACAGAGAATTCCAGAGAAATGTAGACATCATACAACTAACAGAAACAAAATATAATGGAAAGGGCAGGGTTAATGACCTGGGTTGGAATATCATCTTGGCTTCTTATGAGCAGGATGAAATAGCTTTGGTCACTTAAGCTCTTTGAGTCACAATTTCATTATCTCTAAAATAGGATGGCAATAGTAAGTCAAACTTACAGAATGCTTATAAGGATCAAATAAGGTGATGTATGTAAAAAGGTTTTTCAAAATTATGATATTAAAGCACTCTCAGATTATTATCAGCAGTGGTAATAAAAGCACACACTTAACATCACCTTTTTTCCCTCAGATTTAAAGATTTGTCATTCATTGTGCACACTACTGATTCAGAAAAGACAACTGAAATCACAAATTCACTTTAGCAGTGTTCTATAGAGGTATAATTTAATATATAACACATTTGAAACCTGGAGAGAATTACTTATTTTCACAGTCAAAGGGATATTGTCTTTGGAAGGAATCAATTTTCTACCTGGAGAACTATATTTCTCAATGTAGGGGGTATTTTCCTCCCTACGGCTAAAATGAACGTACAAACCAATATCATTCTTTTATTTTACTTTTAAGTTCTGGTGCCGACTTTTGACAGTTTTGGAATTTTCAAATAGTATAAATAGTATGACAAAACAATAATTGATTATAAATGTATACACAGTTTAAATAGTTAAAATTTGCACTGTTAATACAATTCTTGAGATACTTTTCATAGAAATGTAACCAGCTATACAATAACACATGTAAATACTGGCAAATACACAGCTTAAAAAATTATTGTATGGCAAGTTCTATAACCAGACATATAATTCATATGCTTTTAACTTAACTAAGGGGAGGAAGGGAATAGAGTTCAGAGTTGCTTTATGTCCCCTTTGCACCTGATAAGAATGTACCTGCCATATAGCAGCACCTCATCACACTGCAATATAATTGTTTATTTAGTACGTATTGGTTACTGTCCGGTGTATAAACTGATCAATGGCAAGGTATGAGCCTTATTTATTTCTGTTTTTCAGCTGTGATACCTTTTGCTAGGTGTATTTGTATTGTATTTGTTTAATGATTTTTGCTTTCAAGGTAAGGAAAACCAGGTATGATAACATTGGTGGGCAGAGTGGCAAATTGGAGTGGACACTGAATAGTGTCAGAATACTGTTCCAGCTCTGTTTTCTTATTAGATATGCAACATTGAATATGAGATTTAACCTTTGTTGAACTTCTGTTTTCTGAACAGTTCAGTGCCAAGAAAAATACTTGACTTGCAGCAATCTCTGAGTAAATATCAACTTCTTTCCCTAACACATCATGATGGACTACTGTACAGGAGTGTTAAAATGGTCAAGTGTAATAATGGCTGTGAAATGTAAAAATACTTTCTTTTTATGTAAAGCTCTATTCCGAAATGGAGAGATAGAAAGGCTGTTGTCCTCTTGAGAAAGAAGACCGTGACCACTAGCACAACTTCTGTTACCAACCAGCTATATTACCTTGGATAAGCTTTATAATATCTTTGGATTTTTACTATAAAATGAGGGGTTCTAAATTTAGTTCTAAAGTCCAAAATATTTATTTCAGTTGAACAGTGAAGTATATTTTATAGTTTAAAAGGCTAAATACACATTTTATATAATGCTATTTGCCTCTAGTTGAAAATATGTAACTGGACACCTAATTAGAAAACTCAATATTAAGATTGGTGAAACATAAACTAGTTTAGAGATTCCACTTTCAAACATTTTCAGACTTCGCTGTAGTACACCAAGAAATGATTTTGTAGGATTAAAACCTTTTGGTTCTTGTCAGCACATTGTAAAGTAACACAGACTTTGTTTTGCTTTAGTTTTTATCAAAAAATAAATGAATGGTAATGAAAGAGAAAGAAGTATACCAGGAGAACTTTTTTGCATTGTTATGTGTGGGTTTTTCTTTTTTGTTATTGTTGGTGATGTTGCCAGTTTGCTCCTGTGTTTGTTTTTGCATCCTTAAACTTCTGTTGATGTTACAGAATTGGTATTTTGTCTCAATCATATTATAAAAATCCATAAAAGCAGGCTCATGGGTTATATATAATTTTTCAAATCCCTACACCAGCTAGACAGTGTCTTACACTTAGTAGTTGCTTAATAGATGTGCATAGGTTGACTGATTTAAATCTGATGTCTGTATAGTTAATCATACTTTTTTGAGTATCGATCCATGATTGTCTCAGGTAAAGGACAGGCTAGACAGAGTCAGCAAACTTCTTAAATTTCACGGCAGAATTTAAAAACAAAACTGCTTCAAATTATTTGAGATTATAATGAGCTATAATCGATTACAGTTATTCATTGTTGGACATCTAGGTCTATTATACAGTCCAGTGTAAGTGTAATTGCCTTATTATAATAATACAAGGAGAACTTCATAGAGAGAAGACTAATGCATCTTCCCTAGACAATTATAGTCTCTTGCCCATTAGCCAGAATGAAGTAAATTCTGTTTTCATCAGTCACAACTTCTGACTCTGGAAGGATGGGTTGGGGGTAGGGGGACAAGATCTGATGCTCATGAGTCATTCCTCCTTTGGCTGGGCTCCAGTACCTAAGAGAAGCAAAAACTCATTGTGAATTGTGTCCTTCGCACTTCATAATCAATTACACTTTACTGATAATAAGCATGGTGTCTTGCTTTTCCTCAGTCTGAGTGACCAATTACCTTCTAGAAGTGATCTCTTTGCCACATGGAAGCCCTCATTTTGAGCACCTTAATTAACTTTCCAAGGACTTAACAATCTGACTTAATCAGTTGATGTGATTCTTTTAAATTGCACAATCAATATCATCTCATTTCATTAATTTAGCTTAATTATTGCACTTGCTCCTTAGAAAGTTTAGATTACTTTTAAGCGAACTGAGGAACTTGTCTTTATTGGTTTTCACTAGCATTTTAGTTTGTTCATATAATCTTAAACAAAACTTAAATTTGCCAAATATAATTTTCAAACTTTCAGTGTCATTAACGTCCACAGTGGTTGTTAAAAATATTGATAAGTTGATTTCAGAAAACACCTTCTACTCAATTATAAGTTGCATCAAGTAACTAATTTTTGGTAATGACCATGAATTAAAACATTGCACAGTGAAATGCGTAGGAGCATTTTAAGAACAGACAGTTCATACTTTGGAATATCAGGGCAAAGGCTTTGATGGCTCATAGTAATACAAATGTCCAGATTGTAGTTCAAGACATGACCTTTATTATGCATAAGTATTTTTTCCTTTGTGAGAAATAACTTTGCACATAAAATTTTATTTTATTTTCAGGCTTTGTTTGACTACAATAAATCTTTTACTGAATCCTTATTACTAGGATGAACACAAGTGAATAAGTCAGAAAGTGGTTTGACTTAGCAAATCTGTAAAGTTATTACATGGTTAGGAGGGATTTATGTATTCCATAATCTAGCCTGCAGAAGACAGTGTGATTTGTTCCATCTAAATTATTTAATAAAATCTACATTCTCAAAATGTATTCTGACTTTAAAATATTCCCACTTTTTTCTAATTTTTGGGAGTGTAACTTAGGGAAGGAACATGGACTTGTGTTTTCGATAGTTATTTAAATGCTGCCTCCAATTTCTGGGCCTTGAACGAGTAATTCAGTCTTTCGGAGCTTCAATTATTTCATTTGTGGGAAGAATATAGAATATGAACTCCACAGCATTATTGTCAGAAGAGTGATGGCATATGTAAGATGCCCAGCACAGTGCCATTTATATAGTTGATACCCAATTAACATCACTTCCTTCCTTTAACTGGGGTTTCCTATTTCCTGGTTTTATTGATCTATTCACATAAGATTGTTGTGTAAGTTTTGCAGATTATTACGAAGTACATTTTTATCAGTTGGCTGAGAAAGCAGGAGTTACCATCCCTTTTATTTCTGGAATAATTCTATCCTCTTAGTTATAAAAATAGAAAGAAAGGACTGTTATAATTCTCAGCTGAAAGTATGTAAGACACTTTGAGGAGTTCAAGCATCTCTATTCTGGATCTGTTGGGAAGATTTTGGTCTGCCTTTTCCTCACCTTCCTTTGGCCTTCATTGTACACTTAAAGAATTAGAGTCACCACAGGTTGCAGAAAAATATAAAAAGAACAAACAGTCCTAGCTCTGGAAGCATTCACTTTTTTGACTATTGTTGATAGAATCCCAAATTACCTGGCAGTAGGAAGTTGGTTTTCTCGATAAACAGATTAGCATGCAAGAAGTTTAATAGGAAGTCTCTTAGATTCAGTATTTGAGAAAGGAAGAGAAGAGAAGGGGAGGGGAGGGGAGGGGAGGGAGCAGACCAGGCAGAGGGAGAAGTTGAGTAACAACTCATTTCAAGGGAAATATCAGATGACCCCACAAGAGAGCTCTAGCTGTCCCATGGGGTTCAGTGACTGGTACTTTATATGCATGTAATGATCAGTCATTGGATGCAAAATATTTGACAAGGAGTATAATCTTGAACAAGGCAGCACCTCTCAGTTGAGGCAATAACCCAAAGGGGGTTGGGAACTGAGAACTGTCTCCTGGTACACCGCCAGCAGCTGGAAAAATAAATCCTTCATTATTGAAGGGGGATCAGTGTGACACACCATGTTGGCTTTTTGGCTTTTACCTATGTGATGATTTAAACATCCTCAGTCCCTCAATATATGTACATAACAACGTTCACTCATTTCTTCTGCTTATCTTTGTTGGCTCATCAATTCAGAATTACCAGACTCCCCTGAGTCCTGATTTACTGTCTGCTCAGAGTGTAGGTATATCTCATCTCCCAAAAGATGCCTGAGTTCTTCGTTTTGCAAGAGATGCTGAGTTAAGTTTTGCCCCAAATACCTCAGTAATACAACCACCCATCCTTCAACAAAATAACAAAGTAGATTATGCTTCTCTGCCCTCATATTTATTTACTAAATCTTTGTGTGTGTGTGTGTGTGTGTGTGTGTGTGTGTGTGTAGAAAGAAAAATTGAAGATAATCTTTCATCAGGTTGTGTTTACCAGTGGATAAAAATCCCAGGTGGTAGATGCAGATATATGGTTGTTTTATTCAGTGCAATAGATAGTTCAAACTAGTATATATTAGTTCCCAGAGAAGGAGAGAATTTTCCTCTTTCACAGCAGGATCCAGATCAAAGTTTTTATCCTTGGTGACAGTTGCTACTTCTTTGCCTAATAGTCATAGTTGTGAGTAATAATTATCAATGTTTTACCATCCCCTCCTAGAATTTTGGCCATTTGCAATACTTGTTTTCTTTTTTCTGTACTCTTTAAGCCACAAGAATGGACTCAAAAATAATATCCCAATCTAAAATGGATAAACTAAGGAATTTCATCACGCATGTGTGGTCTGTATGACCCCTATCTCTGGAAAGTACCAACGGGTCTCAATAGGGTACAAACTAGGGAAGATGGGAAAAAGCAAATGAATGCAAGAGTGTGTCTAGATAACAGGGCTCCATAGTACCCTTTCTCCTTTGCCTTCAATTTTCAAGCTCTAGGGAACTACTGTTCTCCTTCTGATTGGCCTGAGAACACTGTAAACAAATAAGATTCTTTCATTATAGAACAAGTTTTTTCTTATTATGTAACAAGTTTTTTTTTCATTATAGAATAAGTTCCCATTACAGAACAAGTTCATTTGATATTTTATATAAGCAAATGTTCTTACATAAATTGCATTTTTCTGGGAATTGTTCAACTGAAAATCTTCTGGAGAGTACTCTTTTCTCCTTATAAAACCAAAACCACAACACTGAAGTTTGATTGTTTCTTATCCTTATCCTGTATTTTTCTAATAGGTACTATACAATGAAAAGGATGAGAAAACAGAGTGTCTAAGCATAACAAGTGGGAGAATACTGTATCCAAAAAAGATGCTCTTTTGTGGGGCTTTTCTAGTTCAGAAAAATGCAGTGGTCCCTGCAGTATGGTTTGATACTTGAGGTACTTTGTGCTTCTTTATCTGATGGTGTCTCTCAGCTTTTATGTTGGCAAAGGCCGTTTGGATCTTTCATAGAAAACATGGCAATATCATGAATTTTTTCTTTAAAAGTGCCTATGTATAGTATCTGGTTAACTTTCGTAATCTTGACAAATCATGGGAACAATGTTGCATTGTGGCATATGACAAATCTATTTGGTTCTAGAATATTAAAGAAAAAGTGCTAACTACAAGGAAAATTGTTCAGCTTGTGATTGAAACTTCATTCTGCATCTTGAGACTGGAGATTTTGGCAATTACGTGACTGTGCCAGAAATATTTTGTTTTCAGTTTTGTTGGTGTCTTCTGATACTCTTCATTTTCCTTTTATGGCTTTTTAACTATTTCATTAATTTCACCTATCAGCATGAAGGATAATGCTCATTCAGAGAACAACTTTTCTCCATTTGGCAAATTGTTATAGAGGGTATTGTGGGTTTGATGTTGAATTTGAGAAAATATCCTATTTAAACATTCAAATTTGAGATTCACATAAACTTTATATATGAGAAAATTTCCTAGTAAGTATCATTTAGGAGGTTCTAACTTACAATATTTTATAGCATCCAGAATTAACAATGAAGAAAATAATAAGGAAGTCTGGGATAGGAGAGATTGGTGAGTAAGTTGAAAAACAAAATAGAAATAATTCTATTTACAGAAATAGCTCTGTGCTGAAATCATGCTTAAAGTCACCACAGCGAGAAATAGGACATGTGCTGCAGATGCATATGATAACTGATGAAACATTGAATTCATTGTCTGTTTGGAGAGGAGTCACAAATAAAAATTCAAATATGTTATACGTGGTAGAGAGGGTGACATCTACAACTCAGTTCAGTGAAACTAAGGACCCTGAAACTCTGCCATTTTTGAATTATCAGGTCAACTTAATTCCGTTGGGACTTGTCATTTCTGTGAGAAATAAAACCCAGCAGATGTTATTGTTAGATACAATCCATTCACTGCATACCATGAAAGCAAAGAACCTTATTCTCCAGGGAACATATTAGTGATTTTCTCCTTTTGGAGGAAAAAAAATCTGAAAGTGCCTTTTTCAAACAGAAGGAAAATGCAGAGTGCCTCCCAGGGAAAATAATAGATTGATGTTGATAAAGGGGGGATGGGATTTACAAGATGCAGTGAAAATTCCTTTAGCCATATTTAGGAAGAGCTTTGGCCAAAGTGGGTGGGCAGGCAGAGCTATCTCCCCTTAGAAAGGAAAATAAAACAAATACTAATGTGTGACCATTCTTTTCTTAGTTTTAGTAAATAATTAACTAGTTCACAAATATAGACATCACTATATGTTATGGATATACAGATTTTCTGGATGTTGTGATATTGAATCATGGTTTGAATTTACACTATTTTCTTTCCATATTGTTTAACAAAAGTATACTTGTAGTTGAAGTCCTCTCCCCAGCCTATATAGAGAAGCACAGTCTTTCCTGATGAGGAGTATAGGAAATTAGAGTGGCTTTACACAAGGTGGAGAGAGTTCCATAGCTACATTTGAACTGTTGGTATAGTAGCCACCACACCATCACCTTGGACTTAACCTCCAAAGAACAACAGTGGTCTGAATGTTACACCTTGCGGAGAGGAAAGGAAGAACATAAAGGGAACACCTTCACAATAGCTATGTCTGAGATCTTTGTGTGGTTCTAAAGCATGTGAAAGGTATCCTAATTCTTCTTCAGGTACCAGAAACTTCTCCAGAGACTATAAGTGATAGATGAAAGAACCAAGCTGGGAATTACAGGTTCTGAATTTTAAAGCTCTTAGAGCCTATTTAGATACTCTTTCTTTTTTCTTGGTTAGTCTAGCTAAAGGTTTGTCAATTTTGTTTTCCTTTTCAAAGAATCAGCTCTTAGCTTTGTTCATCTTTTCTATTATTTTTCTATTCTCTGTTTCATTTCTTCCTGTTCTAATCTTTATTTTTTCCTAACTTCTGCTTACATTGGGCTTACTTTGTCCTTGTTTTTCTTGTTCCTTGGGATATAAAGTTAGGTGTTTTTTATTTAAGATTTTTTTCCTTGATGTGTGTGATTATAAACATTCTTGTTAGAACTGTTTTTGCTGCATCCTATAGGTTTTGGTTTATTGTGTCTTATTTTCATTTCTGTCAAGATTTTTTATTTCCCTTTTGATTTCTTCTTTGATACTTTGGTTGTACAGGAGTATATCATTTAATTTCCAGGTATTTCTCAAGTTTCCAACTTTCCTCCAGTTATTGATTTCTAGTATCATACCATTGTGGTCAGAAAAGCTACTTGATATAATTTCTAACATCTTGAATTATCTGAGATTTGTCTTGTGGCCTAATATATGTATTCTAGAAAATGTTCCATGTGTACTTGAGAAGAATATATATTCTACTGCTGTTGGACAGAATATTCTGTATATGTCTGTTGGGTACATTTGGTCTCTAGTGTTCAAATCCACTATTTTCTTATTGACTGTCTGGACTATTAATCCATTGTTGAGAATGGTTTATTAAAGTCCTCAACTATTATTCTATTGCTATTTATTTTTCCTTTCAGTTCTATTAGTATTTGCCTTTTATATTTAAGTGTTCTGGTGTTGGGTGTGTAAATATTTATACTTGTTATATTTTCTTGATGGTTTGACCCTTTTATCTTTATATAATGATATTCTTTCTCTCTTTTGTCCATATATAGCTTAAAGTCTATTTTGTTTGGTGTAAGTATAGCTTCCCCTACTTTCTTTTGGTTACCATTTGCTTGAAATATCATTTTTCATCCCTTCACTCTCTATGTGTATACATAAATCTAAAGTGAGTCTCTTGTAGACAGCATATGGTTGGATCTTGGGGTTTTTTTTTTTTAATCGATTCAGCCACTTTATGTCTTTTGATTAAAGAATTTAGTCCATTTACATTTAATTATTGATAGACAAGAACTTCCTATTGGGACTTCCCTGGTGGCGCAGTGGTTAAGAATCTGCCTGCCAATGCAGGGGACGTGGGTTTGATCCCTGGTCCAGGAAGATCCCACATGCTGCAGAGCAACTAAGCCCATGTGCCACAACTACTAAGCCTGCACTCTAGAGCCCATGACCCACAATTACCGAAGCCCATGCACTTAGGGCCCATGCTCCATGACAGGAGAAGCCCACGCACCACAATAAAGAGTAGCCCCTGCTCGCTGCAACTAGAGAAAGTCCGCGCACAGCAATGAAGACCCAACACAGCCAACAATAAAATAAATTAATTGCCATTTTGTTCATTGTTTTGCCATGTTGTTAATTGTTTTCTGACTGTTTTGTAGATCCTTTGTTCTATGCTTCTTATCTTGCTGCCGTCCTTTATGACTTGATGTGTTTTGGGAGCTGTATGCTTTGACTTCTTTATCATAATCTTGTGTGCATCTATTATAGGTTTTTCCTTTGTGGTTACCATGAAACTTAGAGAAAATATCTTATATTTATAATATCCTATTTTAAACTGATAACAATTAATATTCATTTTGATGAAGTAAAACCTGCCCTCATCCTCAAGTTAATGTTCTTGTAAACATGAAAACTACCCAATCATTGCTACAAACTCTGAAACACTGTCCCAAGTCCTCAAGAGCTAGACTTTTGCTATAAAACATTGTGCCTATAATCAACAATACTGTGTTGTACACTTAACAATTTAAGAGGGCAAATCTGATGTTAAGTGTTTTTATCACAATCAAATAATTTTTTAAAATTTTAAAAAGAAGAGAGAAAGATTCGCCCTATCCCTCTCTCTTATTTTCTTTTTTAAAAATAAAATACAATATAGATGACTGAATTATTCACAAGAATCCCAAGCCCGGAAAGCCAAGAACGATTCTGTTTTCTAGGTAGAGGCAATCTGCCGTCATGTTCCTATACTGTACAGCAGGTTAATGGTCTATGAATCAGCTCATTAAGGAGCTCTGTTTAATGCTCTTGTTAAATCCAGTATCAGTTTTCACCCCTCAGCCTGAGGCCTTCTTTTTTCTTTTACATTTCACTTGGAAACCTATCTTCAGAGACTAGTACGGTATAATGAATAACACCAGTAGAGGTAGGATCATCACACAAATTCACTGTTATAATGATGTTTCCTGAACCTCTTAGGGACTGTTTAGTTTAGCGCTGGTCAAGGAACCTCTGTCAATATTTAATCTGTATTGACTGTTGGCTCAGTTACAATGCATAATACTGATTATACCCATCTTCCCCTGTAGAATGCTTCCTTCTTGTGACAAAACTCTGTTGATACTTTTGTCCTGACCATACAAAGTTTCAAAACTGCTGAGATATTTACTTTGATGTACTGAATTAGCCTTCTCACACAATGCACAAAGCATTAAGTTATAACACTTTTTCTTTTTGTTTTACACCCTTTGTGAAACAGAGTTAACAGGTCCCATCACAAAGTCATTTTACCACTTTTGCCCTTACTCAGAGCATCATTTTGTAAATGAAAGGAAACATCTTGTTGTTGTTTAACATCCATATGAAATGTGACCTTGCAAAATACAATGTTCCTGGAAACTTTGTTTTAACTACAGTAAACTGAATTAACAGTTTTTTCTCTTAGAGTACTAAACCCTTTGTCTATTGAAAAACCACCTAAATGTACTGGGAAAATTCTTCCTATTATAAATACAATAACTTGATGATACTACAAGTTTTAAAATAGCAGAATAAGACAGTGATTCTCTTCTTTCAGAAATTATCAAAAGTTATAATAAAAAAGAAAAGTGGGGCTTCCCTGGTGGCGCAGTGGTTGAGAGTCCACCTGCTGATGCAGGGGACACGGGTTCGTGCCCCAGTCCGGGAAGATCCCACATGCCACGGAGCGGCTGGGCCCGTGAGCCATGGCCGCTGAGCCTGCGCATCCAGAGCCTGTGCTCTGCAACGGAAGGGGCCACAACAGTGAGAGGCCCGCGTACCGCAAAAAAAAAAAAAAAAAAAAAAAAAAAAAAGTGCATAATATATTGAAGTAAAATTTTGGAGCAACAGTATATGAAGTAGGGGAGCTAAATGTCCTGAAGGTCAAATGGAGATAATGGAAGATGCCTGAATCTGCAGATCTGGGACAAAACCAGCAGTGTTTGATTCTCCAGGCAAGGCAGAGTATCCTGCAGGGGCAACTATAAATTTCTTGTTTGAAAATCCAGAGAAAGTTTACATAGTCTGATGGTGGAAGATTCTGGGATACACTGTGACACCATAGAGAAGTGGTGGAGCTTCAGCTGAATGAGAAATCAAACAGTTGAGTGGGGTTTGACTCTAGGCAGCTAGCATCCCAGAAACTGCTAGTCTCTATTGGCTGTGCAAAGACAAAAGCTAAACTAACTCCCACCCACATATACCAACAAGATACGCAATATAGTACAAGCATACTCATACACACAAACCTACATAAAAACATACTTGCACAATTTTTCTGGATCAAGAATAAATGAACAATTAAAACAAAAGCCATAAAGGGAGACTTGGTAGGAAATTAGAGACACTATTGAACAAATAAAATTCCTTCCAAACATATTACAAGTCAAAGAATTTAATAAATCAGCCAAAGAACACCAAGTGGACATGCAACAACTCTGGAAAAATACAGAAAGAGATGAAATATGAACTACCAGAGCTCAGAAAAAAGTAGAGGATGGTAAAATAAAACTGTCCTAGAATTGTAAGTCACATTGGAAACAATATAAAGGAACCTCTGCAATATAGTGATTCTCCAGCTTGTTGGGTCACCCACCCAGAGGTATGGGATTTGATTATATTGTGAGTCCATCCCTCCTACCCATCTTGTTGTGGTTCGTCCTTCATGTCTTGAGTTGTAGAAGATCTTTTCTGGTAGGGTGTTCTGCAGCTAGTTGTGATTTTGGTGTGCTCATGAGAAGAAGTGAGCTCAGGGTGTTCTTACTCCATTATATTGGCTGCTCTCCTGATCCTTTAATTGGCATTTCTCTGGTTGCTGATGAGGTGGATGAACTTTTTATGTTTATTGACCATTCTGTTTTCTTCTGTGAATTTCTTAATGTACTTCTTTGTCTACTTTTCCTTTGGTTTTCTATCTTTCCCTTCTTTATTTGAAGTCATATATATACGATTATGTTTTATGAATATCTTTTCTCAGCCTATGGATTAGCCTTTCACTATCTTATATTATTTTTCATTGACAGAAATTATTTTAGTTTAGTTTGACTGCTCAGTCTTTTCCTTTATGGCTTGTGCCCTGCATGCTTTTTATGAAGCCTTTTCTACTCTGAAATCACACAGTCTTCTATATTTTCATCTAATTAAAAATTTTACTTTGAAATAATTTTAGATACACAGGAAATTGCAAAGATATTACAAAGAGTTCCTCTGTACCCTTCACGCATTTTTCCTCACAGGTCACATTTTACATAACTTTGTACAATAGCAACAGCAGGAAATTAACACTGGCACACTGTGTGTGAAAATTCTGTTATCGCAAGTGTAGCTTCATGTAACCACCACCACAATCAAGGTACAGAAATATTCCTTCACCACAAAGATTTCCCTTATACTACACATTTATAGTCACACCCACTCCTCCTACCTACCATTCTTAACTCCAGGCAACCATTGACTTGTTCTCCATATGTATAACTTAGCTATATTGAGAATGTTATATAAATGGAATCATATAGTATATGACCTCTTTAAATTATTTTTTTCAGTCAGCACAAACCCATCCATGTTCCTTCCTTTATTAATAATTTGTCCCTTTCTATTGATGATAAGTGTTCCATGCTATGGATGTAGCAATATATTTAACTGTCACCAATTGTAGGTCACTTTGGTTGTTTCCAGTTTTTAACAGTTATAAATAAAACATGAACAATCATGTAGAGGTTTTTGTGAGGACATAAGTTTTCAGTTCTCTTGAATAAATGACAAGAGGAGTGGTTGTTGAGTTTTATGGTGAATGGATGTTTTAATATATATATTTCTTTTTAATAAAAAAAATGTTTCCCGAGTGACTGCACCACTTTAAATCCCCACCAACAATTTATCAGAGATTCCATTTCACCACATCCTTGTCAGAATTTGGTATTTTTAGTAGATGTATAAAGATATCACACCAAAGTCTTAATTTGCATTTTCCTGATGGCTAGCGATTTGAACATCTTTTCATGTGTTTATTTCTCATCTTTATATTCACTGCAGTAAAGTGTATATTAATGTCTTTTCCTCATTATGTATCTATATATAAATACATACTTATATGGTACATAATTATACATGTAATGTATAATTATATGTTTTATATACATGTAAAATTGAGTTTTGAGAGTGCTTTATATCTTCTTGATGTAACTCTTTTGTCACATATGTGATTTGCAAGTTTCTCCTCTTAAATTGTAGCTTGTCTTTCCACCCTTTTCATGAGGTTTTAGCAGAGCAAATTATCATTTTGATGACGTTTAATTTACTGGTATTTTTCTTGTATGGTCCATGCTTTTGGTACAGTGTTTAGTAACTCTTCAGTGAGCCCTAGTTTCCAGAGATTTCTCCTACGTTTTAGTGTTTTATGTTTTATATTTAAGTTTATGATCAATTTTAAGTTAATTTTTATAGAAGGTACAAGGTTTACATTATTATTATTTTGTGTATGGTTTTTCCAATTGCTCAGTACCATTTGTTGAAAAGGTTCTTCTTCCTCCAATGAATTGCTTTTTCACTATCAAAAATCACTTGACTGTACTTCTATGGGCTATTTCTGGGTTACCTGTTTGGTTCTGTTGATCTATGTGTATATTCTTCTGTCAGTAGCACATGACCTTGGTTCCTGTAGCTATCTAGAAAGACAGTATTTGGTATAATGATTCTTCCAACTTTTTTGTCTCTTTTTTCAAAAGATTGTTTTTTTAGCTATTCTAGGGCCCATGCCTTTACATTTCAGAATTAGCATGTCTGTCTACAAAACACTTATGAGTGCTTTGATAGGAATTACAGTAAGTCTCTGCATCAGTTTAAAGAGGTTGGCATCTTTATACTGTTGATTATTCCAATCCATGAATATTTTTCTTATATAATTTTCCACAAAATTTTCTACATAATTTACTGCGTCATATCCTTAATAGTCTATTCATTCTGTTGATGTGCAGCAAAAATCTGCACACGTGATTTTTTTTTCCATTTATTAGAGTGATCTATATCCTGTTTCCTTGCTTAATTTGTACACCTCTGCATCAACACCATAAGCTTTTAATTCTCATAGCTTTTTCTTAAGCTTTTATATCTGGAAGGGTAAGTCACTGATCTTTGTTTTCTACAAAATAACCTTTACTATTCCTGGACATTTGTTCTTCCTATAAATTTTAGAATTAATGTCTTGATTTCTATGAAATAAAAGACTGAAATTACATTAAATTTATAGCTTAATTTGGAATAAAATCAGCATATTTATGACAAAGAGGCTTCCTAACCTTAAACATGGTATATTTCTTTGATTATTGAGTCTTATTTAACGCTTCTCAATAAAGTTTTATTATTTTCATTAAGGTCTTTCACGTAGTTTGTTAGATTTATGCCTAGATACTTTATATTTCAGTTACTATTGTAAATCATTATTTTAAATTACATTTCTTAACTCTTTGAATTTGGTATATAAAAATCTACTTGGTTTTCAGATATTGATCTTATATCCAGTAATATTTAGAAATTCTCTTTAATCCTATTAGACAAGTGAATAAGAGACAAGACTAATAGAAAGTGGGAGACAGTCAAAGCATGTAGAGCTGACCAAGGAGGAAAATCTTAGACTGCTATCTTTTTCTTCTACTTTGCTGTAATCACTTATGACACATCTGATTATGGTTCTCCTTTTGTTTTGGCCAAACACCAAAAACAAATTTGTTTACCCCTCACAAATGTGTGGATCGTATGAAGGTATTTTTGTGTGTTCCTTTTTATCTGTTATCTTTCTTCCATTTCTACAGTTACATTTCACTTAACCCCAATTTTATGTACAATAGCTAATAATTGTTGAGCTTTTTTCATGTGTTCCAAGAAACTAAAGAAGTTGTCAAAGATCATACAGCAAGTAGGTGGCAGAGCCAATAATAGAATCCAGAAGGTTTTGGCGTCAGGACTTGCTTTCAGCTATTTAACTGCTATTAATTACCATGGCATATTTTTCAATAGGACAGTGCAATATGTTTGTGGTTAATCCTGCAATCAGTGGGGAGATACAACATGTGTTTCCAAGTAAAAATGTGGCAGGTTTAGTTTCTTCCTGGTTGACTGTGCCACCAACATGGAAATTTCATGCCATAACATGGACCAGAGTGAGGAATTTAGAAAATACTATAATAATTCAAGCAATTCTTATGATTCTGAACATAGGCAGTCTTCATTAAGATGAAACAGTGAAGCTACATTTATGTGATAGTTCTATGGCAGAATCAATGATACTCAGACATTAATTACATATGAGGAATGAGAGATATGTAGGAGTTGAATGTGATTGTTAGGTTTCTGACAGGAATGACCAGGCATATGATGAAATAGAAAAGAGAGAAGGTAGAATTTTATCGATAATCAGAGGTCAGTTATGAACAGGTTAAGCTAGGATGTGTGCAAAACTTCAAGGTAGGAATATATAGTGCAGGGTTAGAAATGTGGGTAGGAGCTAGGAATTTGGGAGGCTTAAAATATATATTCCAATTCATCAGCATATAGGTAGCAGTTGAAACCATGGGCTCAGATACGATTCTTTTGTAAGAACATGTAGAAAGAGAAAACAAGTACAAGGACAGGCCAGAACAAACCCCAGCATCTTTGACAATTAAGGAGAAGGTTGAATGAGGTTCACATGAAGGAGACCAAGAAGGAACAGTCTGATATACAGAAGGTACTTGAGAGGTGGTTCCATGAGGAAGTAGGGAATAGTCATTCAAGTCAGTCTAGGTGAAGAGGTCAAGTAAGATATGACTGAAGTTATAGCACTAGATTTCATTAAAGTGGGGTCTGTGGATGACTCACATGAATTAAGGAATAAATGGAATTTGGAATTAAGGCTGCCACTTAAAAAGTTCAGTTTAAAGGAAAGGAGGGAGTTGGATGGTAGCTTCAAGGTTAATTTTGTAGATATCTCATTATTTTATTATACTTTTCAAGCATCAGAAATTGTCTGTTTTGCTTTTGTGTTTATAGTCTATGTGAAATAGAAATATACATACTTTTAGGAAGGGGAAAGTGGCCTTGATTTGACCCTTAACATTAAGTTTAAAAGGTGCTTAATATTAACCTAAAAGATTGACTATTCATTTACCAAAAACGGTTATGAAGTTAGGCAGATTTTTTTTAATATCTTTTAGAATGGAGTAATAATACTAGATTTTATGTTTCTATATGACATTTCAGAGATTTTAAAGTGATTTTCTAAACATCAGTGTCTTGGCTTTGACAGTTTCCTGTGTTGTGATATTATACAAATTTCTCCTCTCTCAGTTTTTCATCTGTAAATAATGACATTGAGAATAAAAGTTCACTTTCACTAAGCACTTACTTGGGCCAGACTCTGGGATCGAAAGAACTTCTCATGTGCTATGTCCTTTAAACTTCCTAACAAGCTATGACTACAGTGGATCTCAACTTGTAAATGAGGAAACAGTAACTTACCCAAGGTTACACAGCTGGTTAGCAGAGGAACTGGGATTTGAAATTCTAGACTCCACCTTACTTCCTGTGTCATGCCTTTTCTACAGCATGAAGAGTAATTTGATAAGATATTGATCTAATAAGGAATTTGCTGAGGCTTAAACATGATAAAGCATGTAAAATGTTTATATTAGTTCCAGGTATTTATTTCAAATAGAAATTTCCTGTTATTAATGTTATAGTTTTTGTTCTGTGATTTCTTTTGAGTACTGTGGATACTCACTAGTTAATTCTAATTTTTGCTATATCACTGAAATTATAATTTAAAAATTATACATTTAACAAAAGGCATAATTTTTTCTGCCTGTATTATATATGCACCTATACAAATGTACTGCATCCGTATATTTTGTTCCCCATATTTTCTGTTTTTAATGATAATTCAATTTTCCATCTGTTCACTGTCATATTAAACTTAAGTTGAGACAATTTGCCAGTATACTGCTTCCTTCACTGTATCTTCATTTGACCTGAAAATCTATTATCAAAAGCTGTACAAATTGAATCATTAGACTGACTTCAACAGCATATTTTAGTTCAATTGCAATATCTCCATTGACTCTGAAAGCAGTTGAATTGAAAAGAAATCATGCCTTCATACTTTATGAACATGTAGGTTTCCTGTCAAACCAATGTATTATCAACTTACTTCAAAGAGTGAAACCAAACTACCAGAACAGATTCATTTCTATCTGGACTCCTCACTTCAGTAGTTTGGCTGAAGTTCTGATTTCCAAATGCTCCATCAGAATGACCTTCAGTAGAGGTTATTTTGTCTCTTCCAGTGAGTGACTACTCAGTGACACTGACAAAGAAATAACTTTCAGCAGTTGTCATCTTAGATGCTGCAACAATGGATATGTCCTTTGCCACTTTGCAAATAGAAAGCAATGTTTATATACCTAATGTTAATTCATGTGGCTCTTATCTGATGAACTGATGAATTAACCAGTTTTGTAAATTGTAAATATCCCAGCTTTAACATCTGTTTGACCTTGGATAGGGTCCTTAACTCTCTAAACTTTAGTTCTCTCTTCAACAAACTAGGGATAATAAATTGTACCTTCATCAACTTGTTATAAGAATTACCTGAGTGAACCTTAACTCTCTAATACTTGATATATGCCATGTCCTCCTCCATCTCCCCTTAAATCCATCAGCTTTTCTACATTCCTCTCAATTTATCTATTGTTTGAGATATCTGTTGTTCTAATGACTTGAAAGTTCCTTATCTGGGAAAGAGGTTCATTGAGATGCATGCCTCTGTCCCTTCCTAGAGGTCTTTGAGCTATGCTTGTTCTAGAATCCAATTCACTGGGTTCTTTGCAGTTTATTAAAACACCTGCTCTTGGGGTTGCTGAAGTTTCCCACAGAATATGTAAAGAAGTCAATATAAAACTGGAAAACTCAATATAAAACTGGAAAATTTTCCATAATACTACCTAAATTTTCAAGGACAGTTTACCTAGTAAAGGCAATGAGCTCTACAGCTAATAATTAAAAATTAATATTAAAAAAATAATAAATAAAATGAAAAAACATCTCTATGGATAAAAATGACATAACTTAGACCGTTTCTCTTAAAATTGACAGAGATTGCCTATTCTTAACAGAGTATAACATAATTCTCAATTTTAGGGATATAAAACACTAACTTCTAAACTCAAGGACTGAAGTTTCCTCAGTTCACCCTGAGTTGGTTTTCAATAACTTTTTCCAGGTTGCATCAACCTTCAAATGATGATATGAAAAAGTTCTCCTGCAAAGAATGCTTGCTTCCAATTTGTAGCAACTTCCTTGATGTCTACTGTTTACATTTTCTAAACAGAACAATGGCATTTTTTTTCTTTAACATCTAGATTATCATCTTTCTCTCCCCTTGTGGGCAGGACACTAAGTCCATAGTATCTCCTTCTAGAGTTCGGGGTGAATTGTTAGGTCCTTGTAGACTGGGATCAATCTTTCCATTTTTTATTTCTGTTTCAGAGCTTATAGCCTTTTTTTTTTTAATGAAGTTCATGGTGTTCCTACTTTGTCCTTAAGAAATACATAGATCTCCCTTTTTTTTTTTTTTTTTTTTGCAGAGATAATATGGCTTAGAGGGCTTAGGTTTAATAGAATTTCTTTGAATGCTCTTCTATCTATTTTACCCTGATTTAGTTTTAAACTTTTTCTGCTGCAATAGTCACCTATTTGCCTCCCCCCCGACCATGCCACTAATCAATCTTTTTCCAAACTTAGTCTCCAAAATTTTGACTGTCTTAGGTTGTCTGTACTGTTTTTACTCACAACATTTCTGACGTCGTGTGTGAGCTTTATTGCCACACCAACCAATTCTCCAACTCTATGGAAACCAATTTTCTGTCCTAAAATTTAATTCAGTTTTAACACTAACTTCTGTAGTTGTGCGGACCCTACAGGTTAAGGGCTTATTCCCACGAGACTGCCACAACTTCAGAGGCCAATCACAGTCCTCAGGTTGCCACCTGTATTTCTGACCAGTTGGCTTTTAACTGAGGGATTTCACCAAACCCTTCTCAGTTTCAATAACTTGGTAGAATGGCTCACAGAAATTGGGAGAACACTTTACTTACTATTACCAGTTATTATAAAGGATACAATTCAGGAAAAATCAAAGAGAAAAGATACATAGACCAAGGTCCAGAAAGGTCCCAAACACAGTAGCTCTGTCCTTGTAAAGCTGAGGTATGCCAACCTTCCAGCATATAGATGGTTTCACCAAACCAGAAGCTCTCTGAACCCCATTGTTTAGGGGGTTTTATGGAAGTTTCAGTTAGACATGATTGATGAAATCATTAGCCATTGGTGATTGAACTCAGTCTCCAGTCCCTTTCCCCTCTCCAGAGGTCCAGGTGTGAGGCTGAACTTTCCAACCCTCTACTCACATGGTTGATTCCTCTGGCAACCAGCCCCCATCCAGAAGGAATCTATAGGCCCATCAAAAGTCACTTCCTTAGAACAAAAGGCAATCCTATCAGTCTAACACTCAAGACATTCAAGGGATTTAGAGCTCTGTGTTGGGAACTGGGGACAAAGAACAAATATATATTTCTTACCATATCAAGAGTTGATTGTGGGCTTTTCTTGGTACTTTGATAAAATATAAACTCCTTGAGTTTGTACATGGCTGCATTAGATGTGGTCTCTATTGCTAAGCATCATCTTGCACCACTCTTCCCTGGGCTTGCTCTACTGCAGCACAGTAGGTTTTCTGTTGCTCTGTACCCTCTTTACTTTTTTATTGTCTTTTTAAAATCAGATATATATTTTAAAACAGTTTTAGGTTTATAGAAAAAGTAAGCAGAAAGTACAGAGTTTCCCATATACTTCCTCACCTATTGACATATGGTGTCTCCTATCATTAACATATACGTATACATTTATTACAATTGATAAGTCAATATTGATACATTATTATTAACTTAAATCCATAATTTACACTAGAGTTCACACTTCATATTGTGCGGGTTCTGACACATGTATAATATTTGCCTACCATTACAGTGTCAGAGTATCTTGCAGAATATTTCAACTACTCTAAAAATCTCCTATGCTCCATCGCTTCCTTCCTCCCTTATTCCCCTTTGGAACTCTTGACAACCACTGATCTTTTAACTGTTTGCATAGTTTTGCCTTTTCCAGAATGTCACATAGTTGGGATTATACAGTATATACCCTTTTCAGATTGGTTTTCTTTCACCTGACAATATGCATTTAAGACTTCTCCATGTCTTTTGGACTATTAATAGTGTATTTCTTTTTAGTGCTGAATACTATTCCATTGTCTGGATGTACAATAGTTTATCCATTTGCCCACTGAAGGGCATCTAGTGTGCTTCCAAGTTTTGGCAATTATGAATAAAGCTGCTGCAAACATCCATGTGCAGGTTTTTGTGTGGACATACATTGTCAGCTCCTTCGGATAAACAACAAGGAGTACAACCGATGAATTGTGATAAAATGTTTAGTTTTGTAAGAAACTGCCAAACTATCTTCCAAAGTGTCTGTACCATTTTTAATTCCCACTAGCAATAAATGAGAGTTCCTTTTGTTCCATATCCTCACCAGTATTTGGCATTCTCAGTGTTCTGGATTTTGGACATTCTAATAGGTTAACTAATAGCAATATATAAACTGTGAGAAGAAGGTGACATCCACAATGCCATCATCAGTAAAGACATTTTTTACTGGTCTTTTGATCTCTTAGCTGAGTTACCACTGATAATGATCTATGCAAATTTGACCTGTTTTACAGATCATTATATGGATAAGTGAATAAGACCTTGTAGATAAAATAGTGCCATGTTAAACATTTATGCCCCAGTGCTCAGGGTTTGCTACCAGCGGTGCTCACTCAGAATCCAATACTGCAAGAGATTTGATCTCTGATCTTCTGGACAGGAAAAAAAAAAATCATATCCAGAGAATATTGTAATCTAATCCTGCTACCAACACAATACAAATATTTATATATGATTATTATTTAATAAACTATTAAATATCTCCTTTCATCAATGTAGACATGTGGAGAGATTATTAAAAGTATCCTGTAGGGCTTCCCTGGTGGCACAGTGGTTGAGAGTCCGCCTGCCGATGCAGGGGACACGGGTTCGTGTCCCGGTCCAGGAGGATCCCACATGCCGCAGAGCGGCTGGGCCCGTGAGCCATGGCCGCTGAGCCTGCATGTCCGGAGCCTGTGCTCCGCAACGGGAGAGGCCACAGCAGTGAGAGGCCCGCATAACGCAAAAAAAAAAAAGTACCCTTTAAACAGATCTTAATCTGGGTTCTGAGTATGCTTCCTGTATGTTGTTATCTTGAAAATGACTCAATACCTTTGTGTTCATTTAACCCATTAATTGAATGATATGTGGATTAAATGAATTAATGAATATAAACTGAGTAACATAATTACAGGCACATATTGTGTCCACTGAATGTTAACTATTCAGCATTATTGTTATTCTTACACTGTGTCTTTAATTATGATGAATGCTGATATATATTGTAGGTATACTACATATCACAGTCTAAACCAGGGCACCACAATCTTATACAGTGGTTTGACCACCCAGGAGGTAGCATTTGGAAGAGCCTAGTGGTAGTCAACCTGGAAATCAAAGCAGTTAGGAATCTCTTTGGGGACTATCTAGAGCTCTTCTCTATGGAATAAAATTATAACTTCTGAGGGAAAACATTGCTCCCACAATAAAGGTTTTTTCTTTTGCTTTGACAGTTTCTAATAGGGAACTATGTAAGGACAACAGCACCTTTTCTCTTTGTTTATAAATTTAATCAAAGTTCCCATTTTGCTTGTTTGTGAAGTCAAATTAATTGTGTTCTAGATTATTCCATGTGAATTTTTACCATGTAAGGTAATATCTGAAATGCAAGAAGTCAGGCCCCTTTGAAAAACATATCTATAAACTTTAAGTCTTACACATATTACATGATGTCTTTCCCTCTGGACACTAGACTTTAATATCTGTTGTTTTATGACAACAAATTTCATGTTAATAGAACTAGAATGGCAGAAATGGATTCTACAAATGCCTAGACAAGAAAATTGCATAGTCTCTTCTGAGTTGAACACAGTCTTAAAAGACAGTAATATGCAGGATTTCATTGCTGAACTCCCTGCCTACTTCTCCAAATAATGTTATTTTTGTAGATATGTTTATGTATATAATAATGGAAATGTTGACTTTTAAAAATACACAATAATTATAATTAAATAATTATTTGTATACTGAGTTTTCATTTAACAGGATATCATGTACATGCATATTTATGTTTACACATACATATATAACAAAGTGATTTTAACTGTTGTATAGCATTGCTCTGAATTAATTATCCATGAGGCCTTTAATAAACCCTTGGTTATTATATGTGTAGGTTACTCAGATTTTTTCCTACTATAAATAGCATTGTACTAATATCCTTGTTACTTTTTTTTCACATTTGCATAAGTATTTCCTTAATACTAATTAGTGAAAATTAAATACAGTTTTCTTGTAGGGTATTTTCCTACTATGTATTCAAAGTATTAAAAATGTGCGTGTCCATGAAACTGTGCATTTCCTTAACTCATAATTTCACTTATGCTTTTATTAAGTGCTTCCCTTAAAAAAGTCTTTGAATAAGTATATACATGGATTCATATAATTATTTACACATACACGTGTTTTTTTCTGAACTTTTTATTATGTTTTCTTGATTAGTCTATTTTCCCAGTTTGTATTTAACATTTCTGTTTTGAAAAATTATCTATTCTCAATTTTTATTCTAATGAGTAAAATTTACAATCATTTACTTACATTCTAAAAATAAAATTAACTGTCATTTTAAAAATTGATGCTTTTCATTTATATCTATATTTAAAAACACTTGGCCCTCTAAACGAGCTAATATTCCAACAAATGGAGGTCCTTCCTTTTATCTTCTTATAACTGTTTTTCTTGATTTTCATTCTAACTTTGTTGGTTTCTGTTCCAGTAGTGTTGGTGAAAGCAGTGTCTTGTATTTGAACTCTTATAACTTTAGAGCAGAGCTTCCAAACTTTGTTCTGTGGAGCATTAGTTTTTGTAGAATTTTTTTTTTTTCGGTACGCGGGCCTCTCACTGTCGTGGCCTCTCCCGTTGCGGAGCACAGGCTCCGGACGCGCAGGCTCACCGGCCATGGCTCACGGACCTAGCTGCTTCACGGCATGTGGGATCTTCCCGGACCGGGGCACGAACCCGTGTCCCCTGTATCGGCAGGTGGACTCTCAACCACTGCGCCACCAGGGAAGCCCCGAGTTTTTGTAGAATTTTAATAGATTTTACAAATGCCCTATTTTTCCTGGGGTGGAATTTAGGTCTAATGGGTTTGATGTACTCCCATTTGTTTCTTTTTACTTTGTTGCCCTTGCTTGAGGAGACAGATCCAAAAAATATATAGCTAACACCAATGTCAAGGAGCTTACTGCCTATGTTTTCTTCTAGGATTTTTATGGTTTCAGGTCTTACATTTAAGTCTTTAATCCATTTTGAGGATTTTTGTTATCTGTTGTCTAGTTTTATTCATTTGCATGTAGCTGTCCAGTTTTTCCAACACCATTTATTGAAGAGACTTTTTCCCATTGTGTATTCTTGCCTCATTTGTCATAGAATAGTTGACCATATAAACATGGGTTTATTTCTGGGCTTTCTATTCTGTTTCATTGATCTGTACGTCTGTTTTTTTTTTTTTTTTTTTTTTTTGCCACTATCATACTCTTTTGATTATATAGCTTTGTAGTATAGTTTGACGTCAAGGAGTGTGCTACCTCCAGCTTTGTTCTTTCTCAGGATTGCTTTGACTATTTGGGGTCTTTTGTGGTTCCATACAAATTTCAGGATTATTTGTTCTAGTTCTTTGAAAAATGCCATGAATATTTTGGTAGGGATTGCATTGAATCTATAGATTTCTTTTGGTAGTAGGGCTATTTTATCAGTATTAATTCTTCCATATATCTTCTCCATATATTTGGGTTGTCTTTAATTTCTTTCATCAATTTCGTATAGTTTTAAATGTACAGATATTTCACCTCCTTGGTTAAATTTATTTCTAGGTACTGTTTTCTTTTTGATGCAATCGTAAATTTTTTTAAAAAATTCTCTTTCCAATAGTTTGTTATTAGCATACAGAAATGCAGCAGATTTATGTATATTAATCTAGTATCCTGTAAATTTACTGAATTTATTAGTTCTAGTAGTTTTTTGGTGGAGCCTGTACAGTTTTCTATATATTTCATACAGTTTCATACAGTTTCATACAGTCTGCAAAAAATGACAGTTTTGCTTCTTCCTTTCCAATTGTGGTGCCTTTTATCGTTTTTCTTGTCTTATTGCTCTGGCTAGGACTTCCAATAATATGTTGAATAAAAGTGGTTAGAGTGGACATCCTTGTCTTTGTCCTGATCTTAGAGGAAAAGTTTTCATCTTTTCATCATGGAGTGTGATGTTAGCTATCGATCTGTAATATAAGGCCTTTATTATGTTGAGGTATGTTCCCTTTATACCCACTTTGTTGAGAGTTTTTATCATACATTGATGTTGAATTTTATCAAATTCTTTTCCTATATCTATTGATGTGATCATGTAATTTTTATCCTTTTTGTTCAGGTGGTGTATCATATTATTTATTGATTTTGTGTACTTTGAGCCATCCTTGCATCCCTGGAATAAGTCCTACTTGATTATGGTGTTTGATTTTTTAAATTTATTATTGAATTTGGTTTGCTAACTTTTTACTGAGAATTTTTATATCTATGTTCATCATGGATATTGGCCTGTAATTTTCTTTTTTTTTTTTTTGTGGTACGCGGGCCTCTCACCGCTGTGACCTCTCCCGTTGCAGAGTACAGGCTCCAGATGTGCAGGCTCAGCAGCCATGGCTCATGGGCCCAGCCGCTCCGCGGCATGTGGGATCCTCCTGGACTAGGGCACGAACCCATGTCCCCTGCATCAGCAGGCGGACTGTCAACCACTGCGCCACCAGGGAAGCCCTGTAATTTTCTTTTTTTGTAGTGTCTTTGTCTTGTATTTATATCAGCATACTGCTGGCCTTGTAGAATGTTTATCCAATAAGGCAGTAATATGCCAAATATATACAGAAGTCATGTAACCCAGTAGGAAAAAATATGATTGAAAAATAGGCACAGGACCTGAATAGACATTTTTCTAAAGAAGACATAATATGGCCAACAGGTGCATGAAAAGATGGTCAACATCATTAATCATCAGGGAAATGCATATTAAAACCACAGTAAGGGACTTCCCTGATGATGCAGTGGTTAAGAATTTACCTGCCAATGCAGGGGACATGGGTTTGAGCCCGGGTCTGGGAAGATTCCATATACTGTGGAGCAACTAAGCCCGTGCACCACAACTACTGAGCCTGTGCTCTAGAGCCCATGAGCCACAACTACTGAGCCCATGTGCCACAACTACTGAAGCCCATGCACCCAGAGTCTGCTCCGCAACAAGAGAAGCCACGACAATGAGAAGCCCGTGCACCGCAACGAAGAGTAGCCCCTGCTCACCACGACTAGAGAAAGCCCACGCGCAACAACAAAGACCCAATGCAGCCATAAATAAATAAATAAATAAATGTATAAAATAAAATAAAACCACAGTGAAATTTCACTTCACACCAGTCAGAATGGCTATTATCCAAAAGACAAGAAATAACAAGTGTTGGTGAGGATGTGTAGAAAAGGGAACTCTCGTGCACTGTTGGTGGGAATGTAAACTGATAAAACCACTAGGGAAAACAGTATGAAAGTTCCTCAGAAAATAAAAAAATAGAACTATGATATGATTCAGCAATTCCACTTTTAGGTATTTATATGAAGAAGACAGAAACGCTTACTCAAAATGATACATGACCCCCAATGTTCATTGAAGCATTATTGACAATAGCCAAGATATGGAAGTGGCCTGTGTCCATAAACAGATGAATGGCTAGAGAAGGTGTGGTATGTGTGTGTGTGTGTGTGTGTGTGTGTATGTATATATATATATATATACATACACACACACACAACAGATTATTGCACACTGTAAAAGAAATGAAATCTTGCCATTTGTGACAACATGGTTGAACCTAGAGGGTATTATTCTGAGTGAAATAAGTCAGACATAGAAGACGAATATTGTATGATTTAACTTCTGTGTAAAATCTAAAAAACAAAACAACATCAAAACATAACAAAGCAGAAACAGAATCATAGATAAAGAGAACAAATGGCTGGTTGCCAGAGAGGAGGAGGGTAAAGGGGTGAGCACAGTAGGTGATGGGGATTAAGAGGTACAGACTTCCTGTTATGAAATAAATAAGTCACAGGGATGTAATGTACAGCATGAGACATAACAGTCAATAACAATGTAGTAACTTTGTACAGTGACAGATGTTAACTAGACTTATCATGGTGATCATTTTTGTAATGTATCCAATGTGTAAAATATATAAAAATGTCTAAAAGTACTGAATCACTATGCTGTACACCTGAAAGTAATATAATATTTTAAGTCAGTTATACTTGAATAAAAGAAATAAGCACATAGCCTGGTGTGGAAATAAGAAAAGGTCCTATGGGGAAAAGTTATGTGTCCAAATTTACATTAGGAGGAGGAAGATTCTGCTATTTCATCAGATCTCCTAACTCTATGAACCTGTTCTGCTCTGATGGATTGATTTGTTCCATATATTCTACTAACCTCCTTAGAAATAGAAAATATGCATGCTGTTACTTCCCCTTCGTACCAACAATCAGTCATAGTATTCTTAAACATTGAGTCTGGATTTGGCCTCAGAATTTTTTCCAACGTGTTGCCCTACTCTGGACAGTCACTAGCATGCCACTGAAGTTGGCAAATGGATTAAAATTCATATGCCATCTGTTCCTACACTCTGTTCCTGCTTTCATGTTTAGATTAGATAGTGTAGGTTTATATGTGTGTGTATTTTAATATTACATATTTGATTTTGAACATATATTATTTTTCCTTTAACTGATCTCATGGTCTTGCCTCCTTTTTAAGAAACAAACAAACAAAAAAACAGAGCACACCATATTTAATAAGCTTAATAGCAGCTAAAATATTCTGATATCATTTGATACAAATATTATTTGAATATGTAGACACAAACTCTACATGTTCTCATTCCTTCATTTTTGCCTTTTAAAAATTTATATAAGTAAAATTTACTAGTTGCATACAGTTCTATGAGTGTTGAAAAATGCAGTTATATTCACTAATGCAGTCAAGATTCAGAATAGTCCCATCATCTTCTCCCACTCAAATTCCTTCATGTTGCAGCTTTGTGGTCATCTCCTTTCACCTATCCTAACTCTTGGAAACTGTTGATCTGTTCTCCACTCCTATAGTTTTACCTTTTCTAAAATGTTATAGAAATGAATTATATGATGTATATAATATATAGCTTTTTGGATCTGACTTTCTCCACTTAAAATAATGCAGTGGGAATTCATCCATATTGTTACATGTATTCACCCCTCTTGATTGCTAAGTAGTAGTCCATTTTATGGATGTGTAACATTTTATTTATTCACCTGCTGAAGGACATTTGTATTGTTGCCAATTTTTGGTGATTATGAATAATTGTACTATAAACATTAGAACAGAGTTTTTGTGTAAACCTAAGTTTTCATTTTCTTGGACAAAGAAGTAGAGTTTCTCACTAATATGATAAGTGAAGGTTTAACTTTAGAAGAAACTGCCATAATGGCTGTAGCATTTTACATTCCCACCACAATACACAAAAGTTCTCATTGTTTCACATGCTCACCAGAACTTGATATTTCACTTAAATTTTTTTTACAAAGGAAAATCTCTCAGTTAACAGACATAATATGAATTCAAATTTTCTATGAATGGAATATATAGTGTTTTAGGGTAACAGGTAATGAATCAATAATTATCAAATTATTAAGTATTTTCTTCTGCCATCTGAATCTAACTTGCATGACCTTGATTTATATCTCGACATATCAACTTGATGATAGCACTCTGGTCAAATAATATAGTTTGTGTTATTAAATAGCCTTTTCCTAATGACTAATTTCACTGATGACCTTTTAATGTGTTTGTTATCCATATACCTTCTTTGGGTTAAGTGTCTGTTCAGATCTTTTACCCAGTTCTTAATTGGGTCATTTACTTTCTTATTCTTGATCACTTAACCTTTCAGGATAATCTTGATTTCTCTGGATTAGCTACACTTAAGGCCCTGCTGTGTGGCTCTTTATGCCTCATTTTAGGCTACTGTTCAGCAAATAGATTGACTAAAGAGATGTTTGTATCAAAACAGCCACCGTTCATTTATTATTGGTAATTGTAGAATTCTTAAAAGGCTATATCAAAAAAAAAGGGTTCAATCACACCTTACTTAATGAAGCAAACTCAACTAATGGGAACTTCAGACAATTGCTATAACTATTTTAAAGATGCTTGAGAAGACAACATAAGTTTTAGGAAATGTATTTATATATATACATATATGTGCACAGTTAAATATATAAACCTCTCAGGCACTCACTTAGAGATAATTTATTCCTTTTTTTACAAATAATTCTAGCAATTTGTGTTTTCAATTCTTAAATCATAGACAAGAAATTTGAATTGAGGTAGAGACTGCTAAAGGCTGATTCAAAGCTTGTTACAAGGGAAGATTACTGATAATCTTTCAGAGAGATGAATAAGATCGTAGATACAAAAGTTTTTTTTAAAAGCAAGTAGTTTGGGATGAGACCATTTAGAAATTTATATGTAATGCATTCAGTTCTTCTATACTGTGGCCAAATAATAGATTTTGCAAATGGTAAGTGTTAAACATTGAAAGTAGCATTAGGTTTAGCATTCTCCTTTTAATAGAGGAGTGTGTATAAATCATTTAAGAGAATTTTCTATAAAATATGGAAATTGTTTCATAGTTATATGTGGTGATAAAAAGGAACTAAGGTAGAGTTCACATTTCTAGAGCTACAGTCCCTTATATGTTACAGATAATTGTCTGACAATGTCACAGAAACCTATGACTGTGTCTTAACATTTAAGAAAAAGACTTTTTGCTACACTGGAATAATTTTCCTGTTACAATAAGATACTGATGCTGAAGGCAATCAGGATACTAACTTTGAAGTAGCAGAAATATGTTAAAACAACAACAAAAACATTATAGTAGAAAATAACATATGCTTATGTATAAGAGATTTAAAGAAATATATTTTTGAAATGACCAAGATATTCCTTCTGTACGTCTTCACTTTTGCACATTATTCTCAATTATTTATTTGGATTTCTTGGAAATATCCTGTGCCTCTGTTCTGATGCTTCATTTTTATCTCACCTCCTAGATCCAGGATATCCAGGGAATGCTTTCTTGTTGGTTTTAACTTACTCCTACTCATTCTGAGTTTTTTGCTAAAATCCAAACTCTTTTCTTTTCTTTTTTATAGGATGAACTGGTTTTACCTAATTATTTCTTCTGTATTTTTTTCAGTTTCAAGTTGTGATTTCCATTTCCATTATGGCATATTCTTTTATTATTTCCCAGCTCCTTCAAAGAGCTGGAAACTTTCAAGAAGGAAGAACTTTGGCTTTTGATTTAGGAATTAGAATTCCAAATAAGTCACAATGCTCCCCCTCTTTTATAATAAGTAAATATCGCAGATAAGTGCATATATGTTATTTCCTGTAAATCATCTTTCCAACTTGAAGAGACCCTTTAACTTCAGTGAGTTCTCTAAGCGTAACAGAAGTTGATGTGATGCTCATGAATCACCAACACATCTGAATAAAGATGACCTCTTGGTTAAAGAGGTAATTTGAATTCATTGTACTTTTAAGACAAATGCAATATTCAGCTTTTTATTGGCAGGTAATTAATCAATATGTATCAAACTGTGAAGAACTTTATCCCTGCCAACTACTTCTGACTTGCTTGACCCTGATTTATATCGTTGTTATCCCAACTTAAATCAAGTAGTTTGCTGTCTTGGGTTAAATATATTATTTAAATGGAAATATTCAAATGAGCAATAGAAATTTCAGAGTTAAATATATTCATTCCGAAACCTGAATTCAGCACTGCACGCCTTAGTAATTGTTGGCACTTTATAGCAAAACACTTAGCTGTGATCAATTGTAGCTTTCTCAGTAAAATCCCAGAGCTCATCTCTAGGATTGAACATGTGGTTAAAGCAAAGAGGGTGGAGGGATGAAAGGTGTTAAAAAATTGCTTAGCTGAGTCTGACATTTTACCTTTTAAATATTAATTATACTGTGGGCTTCTTCCTATTTACATACCTAAGTGTTTGCTTGGGACATAAATGGTACTAAATTGTCTTGAGAAAGCCATAGAGCATCTTTGTTAGATAAAACGTCTTGCAGCTGGTAATTTTTGGCAATTAATATTATGAATGCTAATGTGATGGGGAGAAGGGAAGGCACTTCCAGGATGCCACTTATCTCTGTAAAACGAAAGAAAATGTCAGAAGTGGTGAGCCTGCTGAGAGTATTACTTCTGGGAAGGAAATAGATGGCAAATGTTAAAATTATCATATTTATGGACAGGCTAGAATTTTTAGACTGGGATATCTAATAAATAGTCTAGTAAATAGAGTTTATTGTAAATATTTTTAAATACTTGTTTTGGATTATTTAACAGAGAAGTTTTTTTAAAAAGTTATACTGACTATATTGCTGGCCCAAAGTAACAACTGAAAGTAGATTCACAGAAATTAACTCGTTTGATTATCTCAGTAATTGGTAAGGAATTAGGGGCAGTTCAGTTGATGCTATAGAGTTAATTAGAGATAAACATTAAAATGAGATATGTATTAGGATAAAGATGAGCTTGATGGTTAAAAATGTAAAAGCCTGGAGTTATGAGAAACAAAATGGCAGCAAACCTGTTGGAATCTACTGCTTAGATATAGAATTGTCGTCATGTTTCAGAGTAGTTACATTCTCTTACATTTTCCAAGTGCATTAAAAAGTAGCTGTTCTATCACTGCTCGTTAGGCTACGTAATTTAAGCCAGACTAACTCTCCACTGGAAAGAATGTAGGAGGAGATCAGTAATAAGCATTATTAACATATGCATTGTTTACAATTCAGAAACGAAAATAAATTCTATCATCTTGTACATTTTCCATTTATGATTTGAGGAACTCTGAGTTTCAGTTTATGCTAGTTACTCCAAGATTTCAAATTGCCAGGTAAATTAATATCACAAGGATTTAGGAAATACATAGTTTTAAATATCTTGGATTGTATTTTTGAGTCAGGTGTAGGCTTAATTTATGGTGACTGTGAGAAAATATCAATAGTATTTTACTTAGTAAGGGAGAGAGTCTTCTTTTTATGTTGAAACATAGCAATAAGAATAAATATATTTTATTTTGCTATGCTCATTTGTATGTAAAGATAGGAGGAATGTTACTGAAATAAAATAAACATTCCTAGTTTTGTGTGACAGTCTAAATCTTCCGTTTCAGTTATTCTGTCCCATAATGCCCACAAGCACATTCGCAAGTGGCATGTTACGTGCACTAATTTTTTGTCTGTTCAACAGTCACTATTTAAAGAAAACATAAGAAAAGTGATAAATTAAGAAAATATTCTTCATCTTTTTTATTTTAATTCATCAAACCTTCATTAAACATCTGCTTTGTATCTTCAGATCTGCAAAGAAAAAGAAATAAATAATACTGTTTTGTGTTAAAGAACCTACTTAATTTTTTTTCAGAAACATATTTGTAAATGTGATAAAAATTGAAATGTAAATATGAGTGGGCACTGAAAAAGATACATACAAGACAGCCTCCCATAAACAGTTGATTTGAATAGTATATAAGAAAAAAGTACAGAATTATTTCCATTTAGGTAGCTCTAAACATTGATATTGCAAGGTTGATAGTATGCTCTAGTTTGGAATTCATCATTGTTTGCCTGAAGTTCCTTTCGAAGGAGAAAAAAAAATGACTCCTTATGAAATATTCAGAAATACAGTTAAATCTTTATACATAAAAATGTTTATTGTGAGGTTATTTATCATAGCAGACAATTTTAAAATAACCCTGTGTAAATAGATAAAATATAAAACAGAATGCCATGTGCTATTACTCTGCTTGGGTTTGCATACCAAAATACCATAGACTAGGTGACTTAAATAATATAAATTTATCTCTCACCATTTTGGAGGCTGAGAAGTTCCATGATCTGGTTGCCAGCTAATTTGTTTCCTGGTGAGGACTCTCTTCCTGGCTTGTCTCCTCACATGGGGAGAAGGGGTAGAGGAAGAGTGAGTCACTCAATATTTCTTTCTAAATTGAAGATTAAATATAATCCCAATCAAGATTTTAGTAAATGTTTTTGTAAAGTAGAAGTCAGATTCTAAGGTGAGCTCTAAAATTCATATGGAAAGGCAAATGCTCAAGAATAGTCAAAATAACTTTGAAAAAGAAGAAGAAAGTTGTAGTATATGACTTTGATTTCAAGACTTAGTATAAAAACCACGTTAATCAACATGTGAAAGTATTGGCAGAAATAAAAGATAAATGCAATAGAAGAGAAAGTTTAGAAATAAACATAAATAAATGATTGACCTTCAGTGAAGGTACAAAACCAATTCAGTGGAGGAGGAATAATCTTTTAAATCAATATTTCTGCATCAGTTGGGTATTCATATTAAAAAGAAAGCACTTCTGAAAATTAACTCAAAATGGATCATATAAATCAATTTTAAAAAACCTAAAGCTGTAAAAAAAAATACAGAAGGAAACAGAGGAAAAATTGTGTCTTTGTATTCGAGCAAACATTTCTTATATACAACACCAAAAAGTAACCAGTAAAAGAATAAATGGACAAATTAAACTCCATTAAAATTAGTAACTTTTCTCTGGAAAAGCTATTAAAGAGACCAAGACTGGAAAAATATATTGACAGATATTTCCAATAGAGGACTTTTATTGAGAATACATGAAGAAACGTCAAAACTCAGTAATAAGATTACAAATCATATGGACAGAAATTTCCAAAAAGATATATGGTTAGCAATTAACACATGAAAAATCACTCAGTGTGATGTTATTAGGGAAATGCACATTAAAATTATGAGATACCACTACACACCTATTTTATCACTAAAATTAGAAAGCCTGACCCTACCAAGTGTTGGCAAGGATGTAAAGGAACACACACTCTGGTTCTGATTTTTCTGGTGAGAGTGTGAAATGATACCACCACTTTATAAATCTTTGACTGTCCTTTAATAATAATACCACCTACTCTATGAAGTCGGTGAGTAGCAGTGGGGGAAGAAAGAGGGAGAGGGAAGAAGGGAGGGAGAGAGAGGAGAGCAAATGTGCACACACTTGCATGCTCTGGTCTTTTTTTTTTTAATTTTTATTGGAGTATAGTTGATTCACAATGTGGTATTAGTTTCAGGTGTACAGTTCTGGTCTCTTCTTGTAAGGGCACTAATCTCACTGTAAAGAGCCTACCCTCATGACCTTATCTAAACCTAATTACCTCCCAAAGGCCCCATCTTCAAACTGTCACTTTGGGGGGTTAGAACTTCAACATGTGAATTCAATATGCTGAATTTGCCAGCACATTTGCATGGCACAATGTTCATGCGAAATTGCTAAATGGTAAAGCACACAAAAAATACTCAAATATAATATTAAGTCTATAAAAATAGGCACAATAGAAAACATTAACAAGACAACCCCAAAGCTATTTCCGTGAGTAAAGAATCTCAAAGATGTAAAAAAATGATTTCTAAGTACTTTCTGGTAGTATCCAACTTATCTGCAATGACTCATGTAACTTTTGGAATCAGAGAAATAAATGCATTATGAGAGAGAGAGAGGGAATGAGTATGACATTCCTTAATGGATAATGCAGTGTTTCAGAATATTAAAATATAGATTTGACATAATGTTACTTAAGAGGAAAATAATTAATAGTAGATAATTTCTTATTATGGTGGGACTAGAGATCAGAAAATCTCTGGGCTGCTGGATGAAAGCAGAGAAGAAAATGGGAGAAGAAAGAAAATTCTGTGTGGTAAAAAACACAGTATGTCGTTGAAGTGCTTCACTAGTTTCAAATAAGAAATATCCTTACTAAAAAAAAAATTCCATATTAAATTATCTCTAGGGGGAAAATTAGTTTTGACCAGAATTATGAGAATAAGTCTTATAAAGCAGTAAATCCTTAAGAACTACTGATGGAACTTGAAGGCTTTATGAAAACTATGGGTCTCAAACATGGTCACATATTAGAATCACTTAAGAAATTTTCAAAAGTGTCCCAGTCCTTGTGCACAGAGATCTTAATTTGCATGTGATGGGTCCAAGGATGGATATTTTTAATTGACTCCTGAGTAATCAAAATATGCAGCCAGGATTGAGAACCACGGATGGCTGAACATTCAATCCATAAATTGGGACTACTTGACATATAGTCTGAATGGATGAGAGCTGGTATTTGACACACTAAACATTCAAGATGTCTTCTGGGTTGTTGAGTAGGTCTGATAAAAATTGTATTCTAACCTTAGTTGTTAACTGTGAAGAATTTGAAACAAATGTAACTAATGTTTGTGAAATTTCACATTATCAGTTTAGAATCAAAATGGGGAGGGGATAAAAGACATAAACTATATTCTGTTTTATAAAAAAAGGTTACACTTAGAGCAGGCTAGCAATGTAAGTGATTCTCTCCTGACTGAGTGAGTTGCATATTAGAGGAAGTGTCAGGAATAGGCTACATAAATAACCATGTAATTAGAATATTTCAGAATATCTTTTACATTTGATGAGGGGTTATATAACATGAACTCTAATATACTTTTAAACTCCAAGATTAAAAGGGCAGTGGAAAATTATGGAAAAATAGAATTGAGAGCAGAGTTAAGACTCATTATTGGTAGTTTTCTTCCCTTTCCCTCCCCTTTGTAAATGTCTACTGCGTACTGTACTTTGTAAAAATGTATACTTAATATGCTCTAGTAAGGACTCTGTATTTGCAGAGCACCATGTGACCATAGGGCAGATAGCCTTTGAGGGGAAAAACGTGAACTCACGTTTTAGAAATGAGGACTTTAAAGTAAGTTTGTATATTCATGGTGACTAATTTGAATACAATTTGAGAATTGATATTAGGGAAAGGAAGTTTTGGAGAGAGATGCTATGGAGGTAGTAAAAGCAGTAAACCAACTTTGAACTCAGAAGAGCCCAAAGCAAGAAGGGGAATGGGCAGAATACTTGGGAACTTCAGATAAATGATGGAAGTCCATTTGCTAAGGATCGCTGAAGAGTCTTGATTTTATGGAGCATCCAGATGACATTCTGCTTTCCATGATTTCATTCCCCCAAACCTGTTCTATAAGCGAACAAGCAAGGAGCAGGAAAACGGCATGAATTAATTGCAAGAATATAAATCCCTTACTTCACTTGCATGTGTAGTAAAATGACTGAGACAAGCAACAACTGGACTGAAAAGCCTGTTAAAGATTTGGTTCAATTATCTTGCATTATACAGAAACCTATTAGGTCTTCAATAAATGTTTGAGAAGAGAAATTTTAATTCCACCAGTATAATATGGACTCTAGGTCTTGATAATTATTTATTTAACTCCTAATATTTAATATCACCTAGACTTCCATATAAATGAGACCTCAGAGATTTCAGAGTAAACTTAAAACTTGCCCAACTTTCCAGGGGATGCAAGAAAATTTTCCAGTCTCAAATCTTGGTTCTGGATGAATAGGTTAAATTATCCCTAAGAATTGGTCAACTTAATCTAGCCCTCAGGATGATTGGCAGAAAAATTCATATTACCTGTGTGGCCCAGAACACCTCAAGCTGAGAATGTAGTTTAAAGTAGCCCTGAATAATGCCCTCAGGTGCATGGGTGCATGGCAGAAGCAAACAGAATCCTCACAGAAAGGAAAGACAAAGGTTTCAATAAAACTGCTTAGAAGAGGCTGTATACAAAAGGCACAGTTAAATGTAATAAAGCACCAGGAAGGTTGAAAGTAAAAAAAAACAAATATAGTATACTGGAGATAATTAGGCAAAAGAGAATTATTATTGTCAGGTTAATTTTAATATAAAATATATTTAAAGACATAGCTTTATCAAGATAAAGAGGGTCATTATATAACTATAAACATTTTAATTCACCAGGAAGAGACGTTTTAAACTTGTATGCATCTAACAGTGTACCCACAAAATTAAACAAAATTTGACAGAACTACAGAGAAAGAGATTAATCTACTACCCTAGAGATATTATATACATATTTTAATAATTGATATGTCAAGTAGGCAAAAACCAGTTACAAAATATAAAAAACCTAATAATCACTTGGAGAATTCTATGCTGTATTTTATTTATGCAACTAAAATAATGAGGTTAACATCTCATTTGTAACCACCCTAAATATAGTCTTCATATTATTCCTACAATTGGAGAAAAGAAAATTCTAAGACTGTCTAGGAAAAAACTACTCAACCAGATATCCAGGGAACATAGCTGGGCATTTGATGGACTGGGAAAATTAGGCTTTTTCCAAGTTAGAGTATTTATCCTTGAATCCTAGACCCTTAGTCCCAGGACAGAACAGTAACAGATTAAATGAATATTATGAAAAGTTTTCAGGTCTAGTCAAAAATTCATTTTAAAAGCTTTGAAATGAAATTGAACAGAATCCTGACAGCATTTGTTCTACATCTGACATGGGTGCTTCAAAGTATCACAGGATACAGAAATTTGATGGTCCATTAAAATAGCTCAAATACTCCTTTCCATTTCTTTTTAACCAAATGAGGGTGGGTTGCCCTGCCCTCAAAATTTACTTTTCACTTTTTTCACATGTACTAACCTACTGTTTTGTTGTGTGTGTCTGTGTGATTTTATTTTTTAACTTTTTTTCTGTGTGATTTTGAGTACTTGAAAGTGTATATTCAGTTTCTATTTTTTTAAGTAAGAGATGTCCTCATTTCTGATTAACCAGAGCAGAGAAAAATTATGAACCCCCCTCCCTTTTTTTGAATAATCCTCTATTTTCTTTTCTTGTTCTTCCTTTTGGGGTCCTTGGGACTTGCTTATACTACCTCTATGACTCTTAGCAGATGATACTTTGTGATATACTATTAAATATTTGACTTCCAATTCTATACTTGCAATTCCTTTAGAATATAAAATGTGCCTTGTCCATCTTTAATACTCAGACTCTCATATAGTTCTCTGTGTATATTAAATATTCAATGAATGCTTACTGAATGGATGACTACATGAATGTATGCATAAAATGCTAACGAGCTAGAATATAAGGGCTCTTTGCTTAGTAAATGCAACTTTTTGGCCCTAGACATCTTTCTTTCTCTACTGTACTGGCTAACTTCCCAGAGCCCAAGGTAGTGCTAAATATGAGCCCTGAATCCAGCCTTTTTATTTTTTTAAAAAGATCTTTATTGGAGTGTAATTGCTTCACAATACCATGTTAGTTTCTGTTGTACAACAAAGCAAATAGGCCATATGCATACACATGTCCCCATATCCCCTCCCTCTTGAGCCTCCCTCCCATCCTCCCTATCCCACCCCTCTAAGTGGTCACAAAGCACCGAGCTGATCTCCCTGTGCTATGCTGCTTCCCACCAGCCAACTATATTACATTTGGTAGTGTATATATGTCGATGCTACTCTCACTTAGCCCCAGCTTCGCCCTCCCACCCCATGTCATCAAGTCCATTCCCTATGTATACCTCTTTATTCTTGTCCTGCAACTAGGTTCATCAATACCTTTCTTTTTATTCCATATGTATGCGTTAGCATACGGTATTTGTTTTTCTCTTTCTGACTTACTTCACTCTGTATGACAGACTCTAGGTCCATTCATCTCACTACAACTAACTCAATTTCATTTCTCTTTATGGCTGAGTAATATTCCATTGTATATATGTGCCACATCTTCTTTATCTATTCATCTGTTGAAGGACATTTAGGTTGCATCCATGTCCTGGCTATTGTAAATAGTGCTGCAATGAACACTGGGGTGCATGTGTGTTTTTGAATTATGGTTTTCTCATGGTATATGCCCAGTAGTGGGATTGCTGGGTCATATGGTATTCTATTTTTACTTTTTTAAGCAACCTACATACTGTTCTCCATAGTGGTTGTATCAATTTACATTCCCATCAACAGTGCAGGAGGATTCCCTTTTACCATTCCCTTTCCAGCATTTAATGCTTCTAGATTTTTTGATAATGGCCATTCTGACTGGTGTGAGGTGATACCTCATTGTAAGTTTGATCTGCATTTCTCTAATAATTAGTAACGTTGGGCATCTTTTCATGTGCCTCTGGCCATCTGTATGTATTCCTTGGTGAAATGTCTATTTAGGTCCTCTGCCCATTTTTTAACTGGATTGTTTGTATTTTTGATATTGAGCTCCATGAGCTCTTTGTATATTTTGGAGATTAATCCCTTGTCTGTTGTTTCATTTGCAAATATTTTCACCCATTCTGAGGGTTGTCTTTTTGTCTTGTTTATGGTTTCCTTTGCTGTGCAAAAAGCTTTTAAGTTTAATTGAGTCCCATTCATTTATTTTTGTTTTTATTTCTGTTACTCTATGAGGTGGGTCAAAAAAGATCTTGCTGTGGTTTATGTCAAAGAGTGTTTTCCCTATGTTTTCCTCTAAAAGTTTTATGGTGTCTGGTCTTACATTTAAGCCTTTAATCCATTTGGAGTTTATTTTTGTGTATGGTGTAAGGTAGTGTTCTAATTTCATTCTTTTACATGTAGCTGTCCAGTTTTCCCAGCACCACTTATTGAAGAGGCTGTGTTTTCTTCATTGTATGTTCTTGCCTCCTTTATCGTAAATTAGGTGCCCATATGTGTATGGGTTTATCTCCGGGCATTCTATCCTGTACCATTGATCTATATTTCTGTTTTGGGGCCAGTACGATACTGTCTTGATAACTGTAGCTTTGTGGTATAGATTGAAGTTGGGGAGCCTGATACCTCCAACTCCGTTTTTCTTTCTCAAGATTGCTTTGGCTATTCAGGGTCTTTTGTGTTTCCATACCAATTGTAAGAATTTTTGTTCTAATTCTGTGAAGAATGCCATTTGTAGTTTGATAGGGATTACCCTGAATCTGTAGATTGCTTTGGGTAGTATAGTCATTTTCATAATATTGATTCTTCCAATCCAAGAACTTGGTATATTTCTCCATCTGTTTATGTCATCTTTGATTTCCTTTATCAGTGTTTTATAGTTTTCTGAGTAGAAGTCTTTCACCTCCGTAGGCAGGTTTATTTCTAGGTATTTTATTCTTTTTGTTGCATTGGTAAACGGAATGTTTCCTTAATTTCTCTTTCTGATTTTTCATTGGTGTATAGGAATGCCAGAGATTTCTGTGCATTAATTTTGTATCCTGCAACATTACCAAATTTATTGATATTCTCTAGTAGTTTTCTGGTGGCATCTTTAGGATTTTCTATGTATAGTGTCATGTTGTCGGCAAACAGTGACAGTTTTACTTCTTTTCCAATTCGTATTCCTTTTATTTCTTTTTCTTCTCTGACTGCTATGGCTAGGACTTCCAAAACTTTGTTGAATAAGAGTGGCAAGAGTGGACATCCTTGTCTTGTTCCTGATCTTAGCGGAAATGGTTTCAGTTTTTCACCATTGAGTATGATGCTTGCTGTGGGTTTGTCATATATGGCCTTTATTATGTTGAGGTAGGTTCCCTGTATGCCCATTTTCTGGAGAGTTTTTATCGTAAATGGGTGTTGAGTTTTGTCAGAAGCTTTTTCTGCATCTATTGAGATGACCATACGGTTTTTTATTCCTTAGTTTGTTAATGTGGTTTATCACATTGTTTGATTTGCGTATATTGAAGAATCCTTGCATCCCTGGGATAAATCCCACTTGACCATGCTGTATGATCCTTTTAATGTGCTGTTGGATTCTGTTTGCTAGTATTTTGTTGAGGATTTTTGCATCTATGTTCGTCAGTAATATTGGTCTATAATTTTTTTTTCTGATATCGTTTTCTGATTTTGGTATCAGGGTGATGATGGCTTCATAGAATGAATTTGGGAGTATTTCTCTCTGCAATTTTTTTTTTTTTTTTTTTTGCGGTACGTGGGCCTCTCATTGTTGTAGCCTCTCCCGCCATGGAGCACAGGCTCCAGGCGCGCAGGCTCAGCGGCTCCACGGCATGTGGGACCCTCGTGGACCGGGGCACGAACCCGTGTCCCCCGCATCGGCAGATGGACTCCCAACCACTGCACCACCAGGGAAGCCCTCTCTGCAATTTTTTGGAAGACTTTGAGAAGGATCGGTGTTAGTTCTTCTCTAAATATTTTATAGATTTTGCCTGTGAAGCCATCTGGTCCTGGACTTTTGTTTGTTGGAAGATTTTTAATTATGGTTTCAAATTCATTGCTTGTAATAGGTCTGTTTATATTTTCTAATTTTTCTTTGTTCAGTCTTGGAAAATTGTACGCTTCCAAGAATTTGTCCACTTCTTTGTGGTTGTCCATTTTATTGGCCTGTAGTTGTTTGTAGCAGTCTCTTATAATCCTTTGTATTTCTGCAGTGTCAGTTGTGAATTCTCCTTTTTCATTTCTAATTTTATTGATTTGCATTCTCTCCCTTTTTTTCTTGATGAGTCTGGCTAATGGCTTATCAATTTTGTTTATCTTCTCAAAGAACCAGCTTTTAGTTCTATTGGTCTTTGCTATTGTTTTCTTCATTTCTATTTCATTTATTTCTGCTCTGATCTTTATGATTTCCTTCCTTCTACTGACTTTGGGTTTTCTTTGTTCTTCTTTCTCTAGTTGTTTTAAGTATAGGGTTGGATTGTTTATTTGAGATTTTTCTTGTTTTTTGAGGTGAGATTGAATTGCTATAAACTTCTCTCTTAGAACTGCTATTGCTGCATCCCATAGGTTTTGGGTTGTCGTGTTTTCGTTTCATTCATTTTATGTATTTTTTAATTTCTTCTTTGACTTCCTCAGTGATCTCTTGGTTATTTAGTAGCGCACTGTTTAGCCTCCATGTATGTGTGTTTTTTTACAGGTTTTTTTCTTGTAATTGATTTCCAGTCTCATAGCATTGTGGTCAGAAAAGATGCTTGATACGATTTCAGTTTTCTTAAATTTTCCAAGGCTTGATTTGTGACCCAAGATGTGATGTGTCCTGGAGAATGTTCCTTGTGCACTTGAAAAGAAAGTGTATTCTGCTACTTTTGAGTGGAATGTTCTATAAATATCAATTAGACCTATTTGGTCTATTGTGTCATTTAAAGCTTGTGTTTCCTTATTTGTTTTCTGTTTGGATGATCTGTCCATTTGTGTAAGTGCGGTGTTAAAGTCCCCTACTATTATTGTGTTACTGTCAATTTCCCCTTTCATGGTCGTTAGCATTTGCCTTATGTATTGAGGTGCTCCTATGTTGGGTGCATAAGCATTTGTAATTGTTACATTTTCTTCTTGGATTGATCCCTTGATCATTATGTAGTGTCTTTCCTTATCTCTTTTAACAGTCTTTATTTTAAAGTCTATTTTATCTGATATGAATATTGCTATTTCTGCTTTCTTTTGATTTCCATGGAATATCTTTTTCCATCTCTTCACTTTCAGTCTGTATGTGTCCCTAGGTCTGAATTGGGTCTCTTGTAGACAGCATATATATGGGTCTTGTTTTTGTATCCATTCAGCCAGTCTATGTCTTTTGGTTGGGGCATTTAATCCATTTACATTCAACATTATTATCAATATGTATGTTCCTATTACCATTTTCTTAATTGTTTTGGGTTTGTTTTTGTGGGTCTCTTTCTTCTTTTGTGTTTCTCACTTAGAAAAGTTTCTTTAGCATTTGTTGTAAAGCTGGTTTGGTGATGCTGAATTGCTTTGCTTTTGCTTGTCTGAAAAGCTTTTGACTTCTCCGTAGAATCTGAATGAGATCCTTGCTGGGGATAGTAATCTTGGTTGTAGGTTTTTCTGTTTCATCACTTTAAGAATATCCTGCCACTCCCTTCTGGCCTGCAGAATTTCCACTGACAAATCAACTGATAACATTATGGGGATTCCTTTGTATGTTATTTTTTGTTTTTCCGTTGCTGCTTTTAATATTTTTTCTTTGGATCTAATTTTTGTTAGTTTGATTAATATGTGTCGTGGTGTGTTTTTCCTAGGGTTTATCCTGTATGGAACTCTCTGGGCTTCCTGGACTTGGGTGACTATTTCCTTTCCCATGTTAGGGAAGTTTTTCACTATAATCTCTCCATATATTTTCTCAGTCCCTTTCTTTTTCTCTTCCTCTTCTGGGACCTCTATAACTCAAATGTTGGTGCGTTTAGTGTTGTCCCAGAGGTCTCTGAGATTGTCTGCAATTCTTTTCACTCCTTTTTCTTTATTCTGCTCCTCGGCAGTTATTGTCTTCCAGCTCAGTTATTCGTTCTTCTGCCTCAGTTATTCTGTTTTTGATTCCTTCTAGTGTATTTTTCATTTCAGTTATTGTGTTGTTCACCTCTCTTTGTTTGTTCTTCAATTCTTCTAGATCTTTGTTAAACATTTCTTGTATTTTCTCAATCTGTGCCTCCATTCTATTTCCAAAATTCTGGATCATCTTTAGTATCATTACTCTGAATTCTTTTTCAGGTAGGTTGCCTATTTCCTCTTCATTTATTTGGTCTTGTAGGTTTTTACCTTGCTCCTTCTTCTGTGTCATATTTTTTTGCTGTCTCAATTTTTTTTTTTTTAATGAGTGTGATTATGTTCCTGTTTTACTGGTTGTTTGGCCTGAGGCTTCCAACACTGGAGTTTGTAGGCTATTGGGTAGAGCTGGGTTTTGCTGCTGACATGAGGACCTCCGTGAGACCTCACTCCGATGAATATTCCCTGGGGTCTGAGGTTCTCTGTTAGTCCAGTGGTTCAGACTCGGAGCTCCCACCAAAGGAGCTTCAGCCCTACCCCAGGCTCATGAACCAAGATCCCACGAGCCGCATGGGGTGGCAAAAAAAAAAAAAAGGACACTAACAAATTAAAAATTAAATTAGACTAGGAAACTAACAGATATGTTAGGAAGAATGTAAAGATAAAAATATAGATGAATCAACAACCAGAAGGTACATCAGTACCACAATAATAAAAAAGAGGAGGAGGGAAAAGAAAAAAAGAGGGGGGGAAGGCCTTGGCTGTGGAGGGCGGCACCTAAGCAAGGGCGAGGTTTGGGTGGTGGGCGGGGCCTATGCTCGGGACCCACAGGGCTGGAAAAGGCCCTGGGGGCTGTGTGGGGGTGGGGCTTAGGCTCAAGGAACAGAAGGGGCCCAGGTGTGCCCCCCACCCCTGGTCTCAGAGGGCAGGGGACCTCACCTGGCAGCCCAGCAGGCTTCCCGGGCTCTAGTGGGTGGGCAAACGCCCTCCTCTCCTCTCCTGCTCCTCCCTTCTGGGGTCTGGGAGGGCCCCTCCCGTCTGCCTCTCCTGTTCTTCCCTTGGCCTCCTTCCTATGCCCCCCAGGACCCATGTGACCTGGAGGGGCCTTTGGAGGGCAGGGGATTGGCCTGGGAGCTCAGCAGGCTCCCCCACCCTGAGTGGGTGGGGCAGGTGCCCTCTGCTACTCTCCTGTTCCTCCTGCAGGACCCCTCCCGCCTGCCTCTGCTGATCTCTCCAGCTTCCCGCCTATACCCCCAGGACCCATGTGGCCTGGATGGGGCTTTGAGGAGGGGGACTGGCTTGGGAGCTTAGCAGGCTCCCCAGCCTGCGCCCTCCACTCCTCTCCCACTCTTTGTGGAGAGTCCCTCCCACCTGCCTCTCCTGATCTCCCCAGCCTCAGGGGCACTGATCCTGTCTGGCTACCACTCCTCCTGCCCCTCAGTCCCCCTATGTCCCACTGGTTCGCTCTGGGGTTCCTCCCATCTCCTTGGGCGTCAGAGTCCCCACCAGCGGCGGCAGGCATCCTAGTTGTGGGGAGACGCTAACTCCTGTCTTCCCACACCGCCATCTTGACTCCGCCTCCAGCCTCACTATTTGACAAATGCACAGGGGAGCTTTAATTAAGACAGTGCTTTCTTGGACATCAAAATCAGATGAAATGGTTAAAAAGAACTGGTGCAGTCATTTTTAGAGTTACAAAAGCAGTGTAAATAAAGTCCAAGAACTTTCAAAGGAAGAAATAGGGAAAAAATGGAGGTTTATTTTAAAAATAAATAATCTTTCTTAATTCTTTCATGGTATGGTTCATTGTAACTGAGGAAATTTCTACTTAAACATATCTCCTTATGAAAATGTTTATTCTACTATAACCTCAAATTTATGAAAAAAATGTTTGTTTTGTGTTTTTATTCTAATTATGCCTCTTCTAATGCATGATTTCTTCACATGATGAGCTGTAGAAATAGCAACATTTTGAAACAGCTCAGGATACCTTTTTCTCTGAACAGCCAATCTTTAGCTGAAGATAGTACACACACACACAAACACACACACACACACACACACACACACACACACACACACACACACACACACACACACACACACACACACCCTGTTATTGAGTTTTGCCTTAAAGTTTCAAAGCGGCCTATTTTATTTTGGTAGAAAGTAAATAATATTGTCTGGGAATGTCCAAATATGCTAGATAATTTCATTAGAAGGTTACTCAAAGATTAATATACGTGGTTTATTACTGCATATTTATAAACATATTTACATACAGATTTTTTTTAACACACAAACGTACACTCATGACAAATATTGTATCTACGTAGCTTAAAGGAGTGTCCCAGAGGGAGGAAGAACAAGTAATAGCCTATGTTGTGAGTATTAACATGAGTAGCTCCCAAATGTTTGGAAGCATACAGTTTAACATAACGAAGAGTCTACAACAATTTTAACATAATATGTTTTCTTAGCTTGGGTTTCCTAGATACAGAGCCTGAGATGATGATTCTTGTGCAAGTCATTAATGAGGGAAGGCTCACAGGTGAAACCTGTAATAGGGTGAAGGAAACAGGTTAAGGAAAGCAGCCAGGCAAAGGTATGGATTTTGCTAAAGTTCATAAAGAGCTCTGCAAAATAAATACCACCACAAAATTGTCATACCTTGAGGCAAGGGGCCAACTCTTTGTACTTCCAACTCAATCAGCCGTTGGCTGTTACTGCCTCTTGTGAGAGGGTATAACTTCCTAGGCATTTCTTGGTAAGTGGCTCCTCTAGGTCCTGGGCCATTCTCAGAAAGGGGAAACTATGGGCCATTAGTAGACAACACTCACAGAAGTTGGGAGTTAGATGCACTGTCCCAATAGAGGGGTCTGTGCAGAGCACCAGCAGCAACTACTACTCCCACCTATTCCCAGTTTTCATGTGTGTATATGGGGAGCAGCCTTTGGAAGGGAAAATGTGAATGTTAATTGGAAAGGTGCCAGACTAATCATCAAAATTATATCTTTCTTTTGTCATATTGTAAAATTATCTAGCACTCACTAAAATTATATACTTTTTTTGTTTTTCATATTACAAAGTTATCTGGCAATTATCTAGCTAGGAAATGGGACCTAGGCTATGCTCACTTGATACTTTATTTTGCAACGAAAAGTAATGTGCTCATGATAAAATTGATCTGGACTCCTCGAGGTTCCCTTCCTAACAAGACAGCATCACCTCAAATCCTTGATCGTGAATTGGAGATACAAAGTCCTTGAGCTGTAACTTTATATCTTTAAGGGGACAGACTGCTGAATTTTCAAAGGAATGAGAATTACACATGAGAGATAATTCCCACATTCTCCTGTATCTCCTCCAGACCTTTAAATCTACTACATTAAACATATTTAAGAAGATTACAACATTCAACTTAATGTAAGTTTAGAATCAAAAAAACTTAAATCTAGATAAACTTTATGAAGTTACCCTCACTAATATTACACCATTTCTATACTGAAAGAAAACTCCACCAGAGATTAGACAGCCTTTCTTGTTATTTTATTCTGACCCCTTTCCTTGAAGTCTTTGAAAGACCACCTCTTATTTCTCCTGGCTCATCCACATGGTACTTTGTGTCCTCAGCTGTTCTGTGATTTTTGACTATGAGTTCATTTCTTCTTAGAATTTTTTTTTCTGTAGAATTTAAAAAAAGTTTTTTTTAATTTTTATACAGTTTTTAAAGGTTACTTTCCATTTACAGTTATTACAAAACATTGGCTCTATTCCCCATGTTTTACAATACATCCTCGAGCCTATCTTATACCCAGTAGTTTGTATGTCACACTCACCAGCTCCTATATTGCCCCTCCCCCTCCCCTCTCCCCACTGGTAACCACTAGTTTGTTCTCTATATCTATGAGTCTACTTCTTTTTTGTTATATTCATTATGTAGTTGTATTTCTTTAGATTCCACATATTAAGTGATATCATACGGTATTTCTCTTTCTCTGTTTGACTTATTTCACTTAGCATAATGCCCTCCAAGTCCACCCATGTTACTGCAAATGGCAGAATTTCATTTTTTATGGCTGAATAGTATTCCATGATTCCATTTTGTGTGTGTGTGTGTGTGTGTGTGTATCTCACATCTTCTGTATCCATTCATCTGTTGATGGACACTTAGTTTCCTTCCATATCTTGGCAATTGTAAATAATGCTGCTATTGACATCTGGGTGCATGTATCTTTTCAAATTAGTGTTTCGTTTTGTTTTTTGGGTAACTACCCAGGACTGGAATTGCTGGGTTACATGGTAGTTCTGTTTTTAGTTTTTGAGAAACCTCCATACTGTTTTCCACAATGGCCGCACCAACTTACATTCTCACCAACAGTGTACAAGGGTTCCTTTTTCTCCACATCCTTGCCAACACTTGTTATTCATGTTCTTCTTGGTGATAGCCATTTTGACAGGTGTGAGAATTGAGACCTTAGTTTAAGGTATATTTGTTGCAGAGAGGATTTGTGTTTATTTCTACCAGATGCTAAGGGGTAATTTTCATCCTGAGTTTAACTGTGGGACACAATGCTGCACAAAACCTACTTGTAGTTAAAAATTTCTTGTTAGATTAATTGTTTTCTTCTACCCAATGTCAAAGTCTGTAAGTTTCCATGCTACCCTATTCTATAGGATTGTTTTTGTTTTTTCTTAGTTCACATTTTATGGAGTCTTGGCTTTATGTAGGGTAACCCCATTAGGGTGGGCCCTGATTTTGTGTTTGGTCCACTGGGTCTTGCAAAATCAAGGGGAAAAAAGCTAAAGGCTACCAGGGAATAAAAGATACTCTTAGGTTAGCCAAAAGGTTCAACTTTAATTTTACCCGTTCAATTATTGCATTCACTTCGTTTTTGTCCTCTGAATAGTTTCCTTATTATATGGGCAATACAATGATATTAAATCAATGAATAAATAAATATATATGAATTTGTATATAATATTTGTATATAATATATAAATATATATTTGTACATATCATATATATATACAGTGATAGATAAGTAGATGGATGGATTATGAGGGTTTTTTAAAATACAAAATGTAAGTTAGAGTGTACATTTATTAGGTGTTAAGATTGGTATTAATAAATCTGCAGGTACTAATATATCAATTACATCAACCTCACTTATAGTTCCGAATATCTTCCTTAAATTTTTGCCTACTAGTGTTTTATAAGACTGTGGTTTTCAACTCAGTTAATTATTCTGTTGTGCCTTTGCTTGTTTTTCATTTATTTACTTTCAATACTCCAAATGCTAAGTATCAATTGAAACTGTACCACTCAATTTAACTTATTATATTTTCGCATTTTTTTCTTCCTTTAAATTCTTAGAGAGTATTCTTAAATTGTCATTAATAAGACACTGTATTTTTATTGTCCATTTTCTCATATTACAATCACTTTTTAAAATATGATGAGGTCTCTCAGACGTAAAGATCTACAGAGCATTGCAAGATAGTCATTGATGATCCATCTAGTTTGATAACATATAACAAATACAGGTTTAAGCTCCTTTGCATACCATTAATTTTACTCCAAATCCTGATTTATCAAGTATACTGAGTTTTGGGTTTTTTTTGCGGTACGCGGGCCTCTCACTGTTGTGGCCTCTCCCATCACGGAGCACAGGCTCGGGACGCACAGGCTCAGCAGCCATGGCTCACTGGCCCAGCCGCCCCGCGGCATGTGGGATATTCCCGGACCGGGGCACGAATCCGTGTCCCCTGCATCGGCAGGTGGACTCTCAACCACTGTGCCACCAGGGAAGCCCTATACTGAGTTTATTTATCGGTAATTGTTTTGTTTTCTTTTGTTTTAAATTGCAGATCTATTGTTGACAATGTTTTCTTATGTGAAAATGATCATTTAGTTTAACACATAGTTCAAAGTTGATAGTTATTATTTCTCAGAACTTTTACAAAGCACCCCATCATCTTCTGGCTTCTATTAATAATCTTGAACAGTCCACTGTCAGCATAACTGGTTCCTTGATTCGTTATCTGCCTTTTCTCTTTGACCTCTTCAAAGTTTTTCCTTAACTTTGTTTTCTTCATTGTCTGTTCAGCTTTGCTCAGTATGCTGTTTTGTCTTATTATTGGATTTTTATATTCTATAATTATGATTTTCCTTTTTGAACTTTTCTTTCGTTCTTTGAAACTTTCCTAGATCATTTTTATAATCTTGGATCCTTGACTGAATTTTTGTTTTCCTAAATTATGTCTCTATTTATATATACTTATACTCTGTAGTTGATAATTCCAGGTCTGAAGTAGTTTGGATTTAATTCTACGTTTGTTCTTGCTGGCTTTTCATATTGGTAGCTTTCCACATCTGTTCATAAGTTTTGTGGTTGTATTCGTTATAATATGGGGCTATTCTGAGGGGCCTCAAATGAAGATACTTTCTTAGGAGAAAGGTCTTCATTTGTTTCTGCAAAGCACAATTCCAACTCAAGACCATTTTAGATTAATTTCTTACATCCACTCAGATTACATAAAATTTAAACCTGAAATATATATGAGGGCAGAGTTGTGATTACATGTGTTCAAATTAGTTTCTTTTTTCATGGGGGTGTGATAGAAGGGGTGCGGGGTAGAGGCATTTTTACTAGTCAGAAGTGAGGACAGATCAACAGGATATTTTGTAATCTCCCATTGCTAGAAAGTATATTGTGTTCCTTTTGCCCAACCCATTTATCAAGAATAAAATCTTTTCAAAAGTTTCAGCTAAAATAGTTACAATTGTAACCATAGATCAATCCGATACACACTAGATTCATGCTTTTACTAGTTTTCTATGGCTGCTATAACAAATTACTGCAAACCTGGTGGCTTAACCCAACACTAATTCATCATTTTACAGTTCTGGAGGTAAGAAATCCAAAATGGGTCTCACTGGGCTCAAATCAAGGTGTTGGCAGGACTGCATTCACTTCTGAAGGATCTAGGGGGATAATTTGCTCTTTTAGTTTTTGTTTTTTTTTAATTTTCCTGCTTCTAGTGGTCCTCACCTTCTGTGGCTCATGGCCCTCTTCCATCTTCAAACCAGGAATGCAGGTTGAATGCTCATATCACATCATATCAAATCACTCCAATCTTGTTTCATTATCACATATTCTCTGGCACGGATTCCCATGCCCCTGCCTCCATCATATAAGGACCTTGTGATTACATTGGACCCACCTGGATAATCCGAAATACGCTCCTGTCTTACCTTTGGCTGATTCCATAAAGTTAACCTTAACTTCATTTGTAACTTTGATTTTCCTTTACCATGTGACCTAAAATATTCATAGGTTCAAGGGATTAGGATGAGAACATTTTTGGGGGGGTCATTATTCTGCCTATCATAGTATTTATACTGAAAATAACTTTTTTTTTTTTTACAAAATTGTTTGTGGCCAACTTATCATTTCTCTGTCTAAAGAATTAGTGCTTTTTAAAATATTTTAAAGCTCTGATCATAATTTAAATCTGCTCTATCCTGTTGCCTTTCTTTTCATTGCAGTATATTATATAAATGAACAAACAACATGACTCCTGAAATAAATTAAACTTATTTTTTTCTAGTGTTGATCACATTGATACCTAAGTAGGCCAGTGTACTGGCAGGATAATGCACATCTTGGGCAAATCATTGTACATATTTTAAAATTTATATATTACATACACTGAAACTTCCCTACTAATATACTCAAAATTTCATACTTGTAGCAAATCATATACGATAACCATTTTAATTTGTTGTATAACTATACCACTTTTTTCAGTAAATCAGTAGGACTTGTAAGTGATATGCAATCATAGATTCTTTTCAGGGCTTTGGTTTGGAAAGGAGCTTCAGTTTCCTTGCTTCGAAAGTGCAAAGTGTATCCAGAATATAAGCACTTCTGTCTTATTCTACTGCTAGCATCCAAATTTTAGTCATCACAATTTTTTGTCTGCAATAACCTCTTAACTGGCTGCCCATCTCCCATCATTACCCACTAAATCTTATTTTCAATGCATAGTGTTGAATTATTCTTTAAAATAGCCTGAATGATCCTTCAAAATAAATTAAGTCAGATTTCAGTCATTCCTGTGTTTCAGACCTTCCAAATGCTCCTTATCTCTGGAAGAGACAAGCCAGAGTGTTTAAAATGGCATGATGCTGTGCCTGTCTCCCATGTCTCTGACCATGTCTCCTACTATCCATCCTTCACCTCATCTATTCCATAGACACTGGCTTGATTGTTATTCCTCAAACCTCAAGCTCTCCAGTTACACTCCTCTCTTAGTTAGGGAAGGTTTTCTCTCTGGCTGGGATGCCCTTCCTCCATATAACTGCATGATTAACTCTCTTATGTCTTCCAGGTCTCTGCTCCACTATCCCCTTATTAGTGAATTTTTTCTGAGCATTCTGTTTAAAATTGCAATCCCATTCCATATTTTAAACCTAATTTCCTTCACTCTTTTGCATTATTTTTCTATGACATTTATTTTTTCTAACTGGTCTACGTTTAATGATTGCCAGGCCTGGGTCAAGGGTACAAATGGTGACCCACATACTGTAAATATAAATATTTAACTGTTTTAAATCAAGGTAACACATATTAAATGAAATGTGTTTTATTTGTCCGCCTTGGTAAATTTAGCTTCATAGCAACCTTGAAGTCTAGTTTTGCATTTAAATTACCAGGCTCCTTAGTGTTCCAGTTTCTAGCTCAAATTTTGAACCCTGTATTGTCCCTCTTCAGGCCCCATTCCTCACCATGAGAACCCCTGTGTTCTTCCCATACAGCAGGTCAAAGCTTTGAGCATACCTGCTGTACACAGGAACCCTTGGCTCCTTGGTCTACAGGTGCACGCACAGGGAGAACTCTTTGGGCATGAGATTGGTGCCTTTTGAACTGGGAATTATGGGGTCTGAGTACAAGAATCATGATGGGTGGGGGGAATGCCTGGGTTGCTGGTGAGCCAGCCCCTTAGACCTGTAAACTGCTTGCCCTGTAAGGAGGGTGTTTCCTGAGAAGCACTACAGTGGAGGCTTCTTAATAGTGCCCAGTGGTTTGGGGAGTCTAAGGATAGCAGTGTACTCTAACCTAGACAATTTACTCATTTATTGTCTCTATCTCCCCTACTGGAATGTACACTCTATTTAGGTCAGAAATGTTTATCTGTTTTGTCACTGATTTATCTGTGGTGTCTAGGATAATGCTTACCACACTGTACATGTTCAACAGGTATCTATTGAGTGGTGAGCAAAGTGCTTGACTCTGAATAGGCCCTCAGCATAAGTTAGTTTCCTTTCTGCTTTTGTCCATGAACTTCTGGCTTCTGTAAAGGTCAACTTCTAGTATTGAGAAAAGGCTTAAGGAATTTGTTTTATTTGCAGGTAATTGATGCTCTGTTCTTTCATTTTGAACTAGGAAAAAAAAGGTACCACTGCAAATATTCATAACTGATTTTTGAAAGCAAGTTTTTGATCAAAAGGCTGTACCAGTGGCCAAGGTTTCTAAAAGGAAAACAGAGAGTCAGAAATGCTGAAGAAAGATCAATAAATGCAAACTAAGATTTGAGAACACGCTTGTTCTACTCTTTGGGTTATGGCAATTGATGCGTCTAGAATGCACAATTTAAGGAAGCCTCCACTATTCAGGTCTTGCCAGGACTGACTCTGCACTCTCACAGCTCTGAGAGCAAGCTCCCCTTACAATTTTGTTCCCTGGGCACTTTGCTAGCCACACTCTTGTCCTGGCCCATGTGGTTTATCCATGCATACCTGCATGCATCTGCAAAAAATAGAAATAATGCATCCATTTTTCAGGTTGTATTCAGCTTCTTAATAATGCCAGCATCTCTACTGACTGTAATTCTGAGCATGTAGCATTTCCAATTCAAATTTAGGTTTCTTCATCTATAAAATATGCATAATAAATCAACCTGACCAGGGATGTTTTAAGGGTTGAGTGGTTTAAGATAGGTAAAGCTCAGAGACATATTACGCACTTAATATATGTTGTTTCCTTATCTTGTGTTTATAATTTTTTTCAACTAGAACTTTAGAAATTTATATTTTGACAAATTAGAGTAAGTGTGGAAAAATGTTTACCATTTATCTTTCATTACAGAATTAATTTTATTTATATTAAATAATTAAATGCTAATCCCCCCAAAGTAAAGTAACTTTTTTATTATAAAATTATAGTATTAGATGTGCATGTATGTATGAAATAATTCTATTTATCTAAAATTATAATAATTTTCTAGAAGTACTGTATTTTCCCAGTGGTAATATTCAAATGTATAGGTAGTGAAAGTTTTATCTAAAAGGGTGATTTACTACAAAGGGAAACAAAAAAACCCAATATAAAAAGTCAGTCTGAGTAGCTTTTATAAATGAGAATCACCAAAATACTTATACATGCTCATAAAAATATCTACTTGATGTAGGAACATATAGGAGTAAAGGTGCAAGTTTGAGATTATTTTTTTTATCTTATATTTCCCGGTAAATTAAACATCTTTTACCTTAACCCCCTCTTTTGATAGCATTTGCTTATCTTAGCTCTGTCTGAATTTCAGTGGTAAATCCTTTTTATTTTAAGCATTTTACTAAGTTATTTACAGTAATTATATTATTTAGTCATGAATGAATCAAGCATTTTATTGTTGGATTTGCCAAACTGGAATACAGAACCCTAGAAATTCCCCTGAGTAGCCTGAACAGACTAGTACCTGTTGAGAGACAAAGGAAATATAATTAGAAATGTATCCTTATGAAAGTATATTATTACTATTACTGGTTTAAATGATTCGATCATTTTTCCAAGAATGATCTTTTTCATATAAAGCACTCATAATAATATTAATTACGGAAGCCAGCTGAAATTTTAAAACTGATGTATTTCAAAGGAAAAAGAGTCAATATCTTCCTCTGCTTTCTCTCTCCACTTAAAGACTTATTTTTAAGAATCATTTGTTGTGAAAGTAGAGATGTTTTCTAGCAAGTTATGGCAAAACCTGGATAACCTGCTCCCAGGGAGACTGCCATGTTATAGACATGAGAATTACAAAGTCATATTTAGTTTGGAGATGAATCTGAAATCCACATCATTTTCATGATGCTGGAAAACTAAATTTGTATGGGCAGTCTAAGAACCACTGTTTCTTATTATTTTAATTTAGAAACATCTGAAAGGTGTACAGAAGCCACTAACCATAGAGAGATAATTTATCAAATGTTCAAAAACAAGTAGTAATGAGTAATAGTAAAAAAAAAAAAAACCCACAAACCTTAACATTTATAATGCATTGTTTTGAGACAGATACTTATTTTTTAATAATAATATGCATGAAATTGAAAAGATGAAGAGCATATTTACTATTATAGTTAACATGTACACAAGTTATGCCTGGGACAAAATTAATAAAAACTTCAACTTAGTTTAAATTTCCTAAAAAGGTTCCTATTTAATGTTGCCCACACGCAATTCTGTAGCAGGTTCTTAGCTAACCTTACGAACCCTTGTATGGGCCTAAGTGCTGATTAACTTTTAGTAAGTACTCATATGCTAATGTGGCTGGTTATAGGTAACTGCTTGTGTACAACTGTGCTAAAGGGTTATGTATTATGTAACTCAATTTCATCTTCAAAACAATGATAGTCTTATTTTCCTCATTTTATAAATGAAGTATGTACTTTTTATGTTCAGGTTAAGTAACTTCTTTATCTGAGGACATACAGTTAATGAGAGACAAAGTCAGAATTATAACTTATCTGCTCAACAATAAAAATGTGTGCTAAATTGCTTTATAGTTGTCTCACTTGTCCTACCACCCACCCTAACTTGACTATTTAAGAAAACTTTGTAAGATACTGATCCTGGATCCCTGGTCTGCATACCCCTTCCTATCTCTGACCATTTGCTACCCATCTAGGACCCATCCTGACCAGAAGAAGAAAAGTTTAAAGAGCTTTAGACTGCCTCTTTGAATTTCAGCATCAAACCCTTCCTTTCTTGTACTCTTGCTCTGACCTTGCACCCTATCTCTACTCCGTGGGATGTTGCCTTATTTTTAATCATGACCTTATGCTGCAGTTTTCCTTTCTGGATTCTAATCTCGATATCCCACCCCTGGTACTAAGTGTCCTCATTCTTTGACACTGAGGGTCTTGAGTCCTGCTTCTGAGCTCTGGTCACTAGGATGGAACCAGAATTTCTTTCTGATGGATTTTTTTAGATGCCTTTCACCTGCTTCACTTATTCTTGTGCCATTCATTTCTTTGTTGAGAACTTCCTCTCTTGCTGCCACATGTCTTAGAGAGTGCCACCTGCTGGCTGGGCAAGACCCTTCAACTTCCATAACTAGCAGGCTATTCTCAGCCTCTTCTTCCAGTAGACAGGTCTAGTTTCTTTCTTGGCCCCCTTTCTTCTGCTCCATTCTACTGTTTTTAATGGGACAATCTCATCATTTCTCTTTAAATAAATGCAACAAAACAGAGAAAGCTGCCATTTTTTTCCCTCAGATTTTAATGTGTGTTGGTTGACTATCATTTTTTCTTTTGTCTCTGCCATTTTTGTGTTTCAATTTTCAAAGTATGTTATTAGTGCTCACTAGATATTAGCCAGGGAATGGTTCAGTTTGCCTAAATTGTGTTAAAAATATAACAGTCATGTTTGTATATAAGTAGAATGTACAGATTATGCATGCTTTTAGGTTATCCCCCCCATTGTGTGGTAGTTTCTAAAAAGATCAACAATTGACTCACTGACACTCATACAATTAAAACATATTAACTTAGGAAACGGTAATAATAAGAAAGGCCAAACCTGAATTAAACAATTCAAGTCCCTGTAAAGTATATGTGTGCATGTGCATGTAGTAATAAGATGACATTTGTCTATCACCCATTAAATGTCAGAGCAAGTATTTATTTAAGTGCCATTATCCTTAGAGATTGTCATAATATCAAAATGCATTTTAGAAAGTACACAAGAACTATTTTACATAAGGAATTAGTATAAACAGAGTCATATTTTGCTGCTATCGTACCTAAATATGCTTATTAATCATGAATACAGGGTCTTAAGCAGGATGATTTTGTATTTTTATGCAAAGAAGATCCCTGTGTATCTGTGCCAACCAGTACTGCTACTCTCAACCCTTTGGATGGAGAAGCTTAAGTTTGGTTAATAATATAAGTAGAATCTACCATAGGTATTCATTTATTTACAAAATTATTTATTGGGCATCTGTGATGTTCCATTCACTGGGGATAGGGTGGTGGACAGATAAGACAAACATCACTGCCCTCCTAAAGCTTATGCTAGTTGAATAGTTTAAAATGGACTGAGGCTACCTGTGTCAGAACCAGTTCTTCTACATAATGGCTGTGTGACCATGGATATAACACTTGTGTTGCCTCAGCAAACCCTGAAACCAAAAACTTGAACCTTGTGCTTCTATGTTTCATTTCTACTTCTCTCAAATCCTGAGCTTTATGCTACTTCATTGCCTATTGGCTTTATTCACGTGGCAATAAGGTGGTCATATAGCAAGCTGTAGACCCAACGTAATTTGCTGCTAGATGTGCCTATACTTGACACAAGTCCAAAAATTCTAGGGAAGAGAATTTTTGGTGAAGCTCATCACAATACTTTACACTTAAAAATTCCATAGGTTTGCTCTCATGGTATATGTGTTTTATCATAATAAAAATACAAAAGAAAAAAAATAAAAATGAATTGTGACTCATAATAAAGAGTCTTGGTACAGGGCTCTGAGCAGACATTGCTCAAACAACTTTCAGACAATACCAGAGGTCTAGATTAGGATTTCCAGAACGTGTTTTAGATTAGAAGCAGATATACTTCATGAAAGCAAATTACTGACCTAAGATCCAGAGGAACAAGAATTATTTACTCAGATTGGAATAGACTGATGAAAGAAATTTGATTGTGGTTATTAACTTGAAGTTGTTGGTAATATTTTTAATGTTCTCTTTTCTGATGGACACATGAGTAAGCCCTTTATTTTTCCTCTTAAATTACTTGTTTGTATAAATTCAATAAGAATATTGATGGCATTAGACCACTTGATTGTTAGACCAAGTCCAAATCTCTTGTGACATATTTGAGAATAACTTTTATTTTACTTAGTCAAGCATTATAAGCCATCGTTAAAGAACAAGGATCTTACTTCATATGTGGAGCCAGTGTCTCCATGCCCTTTACTTGGATTCTTGAGCACTGGCTGAAATTGACTTACAAAGAGAGACTTCTACCTACCATAGTGGCTGCCTGGAGGACCAATATGACAAGTCCTAAAAATGCAGAGGTATTTGGCCATTGGGAGATGGGAATCTGGAGGAATCCAATGGATATATCATTTACCTTTCCTCCAATGATACATCATTTTAAGATGTAGTTCCATATGACTCCTCTAAAGATGACAAAAAGTTTGAACAATCAGTTGTGTTTGTTATAAAGTTCTGGTCATCTCAGAAATGAAGTAATAAATTCACTTGAATTTATATCCAGTGAATACATATAAACATATATTTAAAAATACAGAAAGATGCATAAAAAGTTGGTAATATTATTTAAACCCAAGGAATGAATGAGGGTCCAAAATTTGAAGCAGATATGGTTAAAAATTAAGACTTGAGATTTATCTGCACTCTTATCTTCCTTCTTTTTTTAAGGTTACTGATTTATATAGTAATGGTGTATTTTAAAGTAATTTATGGCTTTATCAAGCATTTCCTGAAATGGATATTCTAGAGACTCCTTCCTCTAAAAATTGTAAAATAGAATGGCATCATGGACTAAAGCGGAGTAAGAAAATAGAACAGTTCCATTTTTAGTCTGGCAGACTGCAATGAAAATCACTTAAGAAATCAAACAACAATCTTAAGCTTCATCAGCTGTTTCTAAAACAAGGAACGATCTCACAGAAATATAACCTTCTTCAATTGGCTAGACTCTACATTGTTCTTCAGAACTAAAGTCTTCCCTTGAGCGATGTGTAGGAAAGCCTTTGATTTAATTTGAAAAATTGAAGAAACAAACTTTGGGAAACATACATAGGAAAGAGGAGTGATTCAGAGAGTAAGAGACCTCAGTCAAGAAAATAGGAAGTTTTTTAAGAGTGGAAGGTATTTGAAGATGGACTCTCTTGTAATATTAAGCAGCTGAGAAAAGGTGCCTCAAGTTAGAAACTGAAGGATCTACCCATGACTCAAGGGATCATCCCTTACAAAGAGTAAACCTCTGAATTTGTACTTTGAATCCTGAAAAAATTTCTTTATTTTAAGCAAACAAATTTATCTTCTTCCATATTAAAATCTTTCTTTAACTTGCCACACTACATTAAAGCAATGTATTTGGTATCAACAGAGCCTGGAGGCATAGTCATGGAGAAAATGAAAAGATGGGGGGCCTTCCACAGAACTTGTCCATGTCAGCACTGATAGATCTGAAGCTTGAGCATCATCCTATCAAGCACACTTCCTCTAGGAAATAAAGGAGTTTCAGCCTCACACTGCATGGTGGCAGGAGCAGCAAGTATCAAGCCAGGCTGGAGCTCCAAACACAAGGGAACAGTGTGAGCGCAAGGAAGTCTCTCCTAAGCAGATAGCTCAAAAATTTGATAAGATTCAACTTTCTGCATATACTGGTAAGTCAGAGGAAACAGACCTTCAAGACAAGGAAAAGAAGCAAATGTCTGTATCACACTGAGATTTATATACTTTTAAATGTGAAACTTTTCCAGCAAAAAAAGAAGAAGAGGGCTTCCCTGGCGGCGCAGTGGTTGAGAGTCCGCCTGCCGATGCAAGGGACACAGGTTCATGCCCTGGTCTGGGAAGATCCCCCATGCCGCGGAGCGGCTAGGCCTGTGAGCCATGGCCACGGAGCCTGTGCGTCCGGAGCCTGTGCTCCGTAAAAGAAGAATCTAGGCATGTAAATATTAAATCTGGGATTTTCACTAGTTTTATGTAGGAAACATAAATGTTTATGGTCTCTATTTAACCCTAGCATAAAAAGACACCGTAAATGGGGAAGGTGATACCAAAAGCCAATCCATTTTGTGCTACTTTATAATTCCTTAAGTTATATTTCAAAACCTCAGTGTCTACTTGCTTCTTTGCTACCTTTCCTACTATAATCATCCAATTTTACAAGCAACATCCAACCCACTTGACTTCTTAATTATATTTAGACTATGTAACGTTATTAATATGGGGTCTTTTCATATCCGCATGCCCTTTGGCATACCCCTGCAACTCCTTAGCACAATCCTTTGAGTTTCCTTATAAGTAACTCTGATTGCACGCCCTCTATCTTAGTTTTCCCCCATGGGGAAAGAATTACTCTTACTCTTTACCCTGGGGGTAAGAATTATCTGGAATACTTATTAAACAAATTCCTAAGCTCCATCTCAGACTCACAGACATAAAATATCTTTGATCCCATGATAGATTCATGGAAAGATATATATATTTAATAAGAATTCCAAGCAAATTTTACATTAGGCAAGTCTGAGGAGAGAATGCGCTAATGTATTGCCTCCACTGTATTCCCTTTGTGTTGATTCTCTTTTACATTATTGCAACTGCCAATGAACATCGTTGATTTTTATTTTCATCTCTCCTCCATCGGATATACTGTGCACTACATAGAGTTTTCTTTCTGTAGCTGAAGAGTTGATAAAAGCACTTACTATTTTAGAAGTCTTTGTTGCCTTATAATTAACAAGAGATTAAAAGCAAAATATTTTTAATGTAACAAAATCTTCCAAAATCTGATCCCAAGTTGCCTTTTTTTTCCTTTTCCTCCAAGTTCCTGTGTACACCACATTTCTACCACCTTAGACCTTACATCATTTCCAGATTATGGTTTTCCCTCCACATATTTTTGCTATGTTTTTTTTCTCTGATAGGATTGTTCTCTTCTCCGCGCATCTCCTCCATTGACGTACACATCTCTCCCTAAATTCATCTCCTCAGTAATCCCCTACCCCTATCTCCCAATTTTTCCTCAGTCAGTGCACATGATAACTTTGAGTTTCCCTATCTACCTATCTATCTATCTGTCATCTTTCTATCTCTCTACCAGTCGTATTTTCTGTCTCCTCTGCAAGATTATAGGAGTTTTGGTGGTAAAATTATATTTCTTTGCTATGCTTTTCCCTCAGCATACAGGACAGCATCTACACATGGCAAAAGATTCATAAAAAGGATACATAAATAAGATACATAATTGAATGGATGGGTGAAAGTAAACACATTAAGGATAACATTTGTCTTTTATCAATCCAGCTTATTTGGATGTAGTCTCTTTGAAATAGTTGACACTTGTTCTCTCCTCCCTTTACTCTTACCCTCCTAGTCTCCTGACCACTACCTTCTACCTCCCTCTCCTTATGTTTTCCTCACTCCCTGCCTGCAATTTCTAATACCGTGGCATTGGCTTAACAACTGACTAAGTCCTTTTATAAGATTCTCAGCATAACTAGTTTAAATGGAAAGAGAAACTTCAGCTGATTTGGTAGCTTTTCAGGTTTGCTCACTGACAGAATGCTTTGAATTAACATTGTGTCCCAACCCTCAAGAATGCATCGTGGCTGCCTCATTCTCTCAGCACTCCAGAAATTCTGGGGCTGCCCTCGGGTTATTTGTAATGTACAAATTTATATTTTTCGAATGATGAACTGTATTTAAATTCTTTTTAAACAAAGTTGACTTGAAAACAGCCAAACTCTTTGAAATTGCAAGTTGATTTTGCTGAGTGCCTTTCAGATTTTTAGTAGCCAAGGGGCAGGGGAAGCCAAGAAAGATTGTTTGAAAAGATACTGAAACTTTAAAGATGCCCTGCTTCCCCCAAAGTGCTGTCAGCTACCACATCAAATCGAAAAAAGCTTTCAGTTAGGGGAACTTTCTGTCTAATGCCATCCTAGGGAAAGAACTGAGCAGGGGATTGTGGTTACAAGAGTGGAATTATATGATTACTCTTTTAAAAAGTATAATAGCTGACAAGTTCCTAGGCAAACAGCAATGTATTATTAATATTGGTGCTCAGCACCGTAGTTGGCCAATTGGGATTCCTGATTCTGACTTCCCTTCAGAGAAGAGTTTATATAGCGGGGGTGGGGGTGGGGGGTCAATGTTATAATATGTCAAGAAACCCATTTCAGATTTTACTTAAACCTTAGACAACTCCACCAAAATTCTTCTATTTTTATACTAACCCCCTGATACATACTTTCTTAAAGGAAATGGATGGTAGTGAAGGACTAGAGTCAAAGATGATGATGATGGTGATCTTTCTTCAGCCTTGAAGAAATTTTTAGAAATACTAAGCAAGTGATACCAGAGCCTGAGAAGCATGTTTCAATATCTGAGTCAGATTCAGCTGAATCTTATTTTACTCTTTTAAAAAGGAGTTGATGAAACTGAGGATTAAGAGTCTAATATTCTTTAGTTGAATTGCCATGGGAGACATTAGGCTATCTAAAATCCTATGTAGTGAGAAAGGATTGGAGAAGTACACTGGACCCACATGAGCATTTTCCCCTCCACTCTGCCATTCTGATAAGTGTAAGTTTACTTTAACAATTTTGTGTCTCAAGCATCAACATTTCTTTGCATATCTGGCTCCATATTGGGTCTAGGTGATATAAACCAGATAATTTTCTCTATTAAAAAATTGCCTGATCTAGTTCACCCTGATTACAGACAAATCCCAATTTTCTTCCACTAGATTCTAAGAGGCATTTGCACAATTCCTAGACATGCAATAGAAAGAGAGTGAGTGAACATTTCTATTAATTAAAGTGCATGCTTTTTTGAATGGGCATCAAGCATCATCAGAGAGTTCTGGAGGTGAAGTCAGGGAAAGGAAGTGGATCTATTCATGGTTGCCCTTTAGGGCTTAATGAAGTTTTCTTGCCATTTTCCTCACAGCTTGATAGAAGTGGACTAATGGTGAAGAGTTCTGTGGTCCCGCTCTGCAGCCTCCAGGCTAAATAAAGCTAATGAAGTAGAAAAATGATATTGATAAAACTATCCTGCATTTTATAAGTATGCCCATCAGATGGAAACTGTTCAGTGTTTGTGTTAATCTGATCTGACCTCAATCATCTTTTCTTGACTTCCAGATACTAAATGGGTGACTTGTTATTTAGCCTCAATAAACTTAAAAATAATCTCATTCTAAGCTCCCCCGCAATGCTTCAATACAGTGTACAAAGGCAAAACCAACAATATACATTTTTTTAATCTTAGGAGGTAAATGGATTATATGGATGTTTCAAGACTGCTGAAAAAGTCTTAGAAATAACTATTTAATATGATTGCTTCATTATTGTAAATGCTTTGACTCCCATTTCTTCAGATAGAACAACAAAGTAAAAAAGGCCTTTTGCAAAATTATGTGCATTGGTGTATTAAAATGAAAAGTTAATCCCAGTTCCATGGAGTTTATCAATTGAAGGGAAACTTCTTGACAGCAGAGGCTTTGTTTTATTTTCCATCCTATCTACAAGAGCCTAGAGGAGTTCTTAACACATGGTAGATGCATAAAAATATCCGAATAGACTTGAAGAATAAATACTTTACTGTACTGCCCACTTGTTAATTCGTTAATTTTACCGCTATCTGTTCAGAGAATGCTTTTACTCTTTTAAATTTTATTTTAAAACCCTGTGTTATTTTACAAACCAGAGAAGTGTCTTTGATTCACATTCTCCAAATTATGGGAAAAAGAAGTAGGATATGGTAAATCATTTTTAAGAGCACTTCAACACAGTTGCCTTTAAGTTTCCATGGAGAATTTATTGAACAACTCACAGAAATGCCTGAGAGTTATCTTGTAACTCAGCCAGAGAAGCACAAGACCACATCAGTTAAACCCTAGCATTTCTACCTAGTGATATGCCAAATACGCCGCCAAAAAATTATTGTGCAAAGTCAAAATAGTATTTTTATCAAAAATATTGGGTAGGAATCTCTGAAAAAGTGTGAAATCCTTCCAGAGAAGTGTACTAAATATCTAACTATAAGGTTGGTTAAAAGTAGTCAAGACTTAAAAACATACTACCTCCAGGGAATTGATGACATATTGATGGCGATCATATGACATTTTAGGATTTAGCTTAAAATTTGACCTTAATTTATACAAAAAGTTAGGATTCCCCTTCTGTGACTATCTTTTCTGGAGTTTCACATTCGTATTTTAGTGTCTCTGGTTGCTCTGAAATTCTTTGTTCTGGTTTTAGAAAGACAGTGGGATATAATTACTGTGGGAGTCTTAGCCACCCTGAGCCACCACCACTGAAACTGCTGTTAACTTTCAGGTGTAGCCTGAAATAATGGAGAATTGATGCAGATTACTTCCAACAAATTCTGAGTCTCTTCCAAAAACAGTCTGATTTTTAGAGATTTATTTGGGTTATGTTTTAGTTTTATTTTGTCCAGAGTTTATAACTATCACTTACAGGAGCATAGGTTTAATAGGAGCTAATTCCCTAATCCTTCTTTTCCTTTCCTTCTTTTTGTTTATTTTTGCTGTAAGTTTTTGGGTTTTTATTCATCATTTTCTTTTCAACTTTTATGAATCTCTGCATTATAGAGGCATCTAAGTGTATGGTTTGCTCTAATTCCCTTCTCATTCTCAATGGAGTAGAGTAGTGTCTAAATTTTGGAAAATCTGGAAATAGATACCAGTTTATAATTTACATTTATCCGAATAAGAACTTGAACAATTAAACACAAACAAGGCCTTCAAAACTGAGGTAAATACACATGTGTACAATCTAAAAAAGGAAACTATCCAATATTCATGTCAAACGAAAGGACACAAAATATATAAACCTTACTCAGAATACAACGATAGCATTAAGACAAGATGTCATAACAATACATATTTTTAAAGAAGAAAGTACAGATTTGGGACTTTCTTTTAGGTATTTGTCTTTGATTGATATCTTTGAGTTTTTCTCTTTTTAGGAAATACTAACTATGCATTAAATATTCTTGGAATTATCTAGTGATAATATTCCCTTTTATCACTTTTACTAAAATTTATGTTTAGTGTGATTTTCTAAAGATTTTCCTTTCTGTTACTAACTCTGTTTTCACGATTATTCTCACTGCTTCTCTTACACTTCTGTAATAGTTTTATTATTTAACTTCACTTTATTCCCTGGACTCTTCTAATTTTTGAGTTTATTCTGTTGCTTATTTCTTTTTTTAAAAATAACTATATATCTCTTTTCATTTTTTCCAGGTATTTTAATTTCTTTGAGAGAATGGAAAGGCATTTATCTTAGGGTCTGCTATGTTTCCTTTGATAATTCTTAACCTGATGCATTTATTCATCTGTTTGCTTATTTTGTTGTTTATTTTTATTATTTTATTTTATTTTATATTATTTTTTGGTACCTATGCATAGCTTCCCATTCTACAGTCATTGAATTTATGACTCAACTTTGAATAAACTCAGTCTATTCTGGGTCTTCTATTTGCACACATACACACAAAATCCCTCTGAAAACGGAATCGTCGGAGAATAGGATAAATGGGAGTGATAGGACAGTTAGCACCTTCAATTAAAATACGTTTTTCTGATACTTTATTATCTTATCTACTGTTTTTTTTTCTGAAGTTTAGATGATTTACAATATTATGTTAGGTTTTAGGTATACAGCAAAGTGATTCTGTTATATATTTAAATATATATTTATATATACGTGTGTGTGTGTATGTGTGTGTATATATATATATATACATATATATTTTTTTCAGATTCTTTTACATTATAGGCTATTACAAGATTTTGAATATAGTTCCTTGTGTTATATAGTAAATCTTTGTTGTTTATCTATTTTATAGATTGTAGTGTGTATCTGTTAGTCCCATACTCCTAGTTTATCCCTACCTCCCTTTTACCTTTGGTAACCATAAGTTTGTTTTCTATATCTGTAAGTCTATTTCTGTTTGTTAATAAATTCATTTGTATTATTTTTTTGATTCTACATGTAAGTGATATCATATAATATTTGTCTTTCTCTGACTTATTTCACTTAGGATAATATTCTCTAGATCCATCCATGTTGCTGCAAAGGGCAATATTTCATTTTTTTAATGGCTGAATAATATGTGTGTGTGTATATACACATACACATATATATATAAAAGATGTAATACAATATTATATATTTATAATATAATTATATATGATATATAATATATATTGATATTATTATATTATATAATTATATTATTTATTATTATTATGTATTATATATGTTACATCTTCTTTATCCATTCATCTGTTGGTGGACACTCAGGTTGCTTCCATGTCGTGGTTATTGTAAATGGTGCTGCTATTAACATTGGATCTTTTAGAATTAAAGCTTTCGTCTTTTCTGGATTTATGCCCAGGAGTGGGATTGCTGAATCATTATGGTAGCTCTATTCTTAGTTTTTTATGGAATGTCCATACTGTTTTCTATAGTGGCTGCACCAATTTACATTCCCACAACAGTACAGGAGGATTCCCTTTTCTCTACAACCTCTCCAGCATTACTTATTTGTAAATTTTTGATGATAGCCATTCTGACCAGTGTGAGGTGATACCTCATTTTAGTTTTGATTTGTATTTCTCTAATAATTAGTGATATTGAGCATCTTTTCATGTGCCTGTTGGCCATCTGTATGTGTTCTTTGGAGAACTGTCTATTTTGGACTTCTGCCCATTTTTTGATTAGGTTGTTTATCTTTTTGATATTGAGTTGTATGAGCTGTTTGTATATTTTGGAAATTAGCCCCTTGTTGGTACCATGGTTTGCAGATATCTTCTTGGCATTCTGTGGGTTGTCTTTTCACTTTATTGATGTTTTCCTTTGCTGGGCAAAAGCTTTTAAGTTTGATTAGGTCCCAGTTGTTTATTTTTGCATTTATTTCTTTTGCCTTGGAAGACAAATCTAAGAAAATATCGCTACAATTTATGTTAAAGAATCTTTTGCCTATGTTCTCTTCCAGGAGTTTTATGGTGTCATGCCTTATATTTAGGTCTTTAAACCATTTTGGCTTTCGTTTATTTGCTTTTTGTATATGATGCAATGGAGCGTTCTAATTCCATTGATTTATGTGAAGCTGTCTAACTTTCCCAACACCACTTGCTGAAGAGACTGTCTTTTCTCCATTGTACATTTTTGTCTCCTTTGTTGAAGATTAAGTTACCATAGGTGTGTGGGTTTATTTCTGGGCTCTCTAGTCTGTTCCATTGATTGAGGTCTGTTTTTGTACCAATACCATGCTGTTTTGGTTACTGTAGCTTTGAAGTATTGTAGTATTGTCTGAAGTCTGGGAGGGTTATGCCTCCAGCTTTGTTTTTTTTGTGTTGTTTTGTTTTGTTTATCCCTCAGGATTGCTTCAGCAATTCTGGGTCTTTTGTGATTTCATATAAATTTTAGAATTGTTTGTTTGAGTTTTATAAAATGTGTCATGGATAATTTGATAGGGATTGCATTAAGTCTGTAGATTGCTTTGGATAGTATGGCCATCTTAGCCATACTATCCAAAAATATTCGAAGATATTAATTCTTCGAATCCAAAAACATGGGATAGCTTTCCATTTCTTTGAATCATCTTCAGTTTCCTTTATCATTGTTCTATATTTCTTAGCATACAGGTCTTTTACCTTCTTCTTGATTCAGTTTATTCCTAGGATTTCTTTTTTTTTTTTTTTTTTTTTTTTTTTGCGGTACGCGGGCCTCTCACTGTTGTGACCTCTCCCGTTGAGGAGCACAGGCTCCGGACCTGCAGGCTCAGCGGCCATGGCTCACGGGCCCAGCCGCTCTGCGGCATGTGGGATCTTCCCGGACCAGGGCACGAACCCTTGTCCCCTGCATCGGCAGGTGGACCCTCAACCACTGCACCACCAGGGAAGCCCTCTTTTTGTTTTTTTGTGATGCAATTTTAAATGGGATTTTTTTTTCTTTGTCTTTCTGATCTTTCATTGTTAGTGTAAAGAAATGCAGCAGATTCCCCTATATTAATCTTATATCTTGATACATTGCTGAATTCATTTATTAATTTTAATAGTTTTTATGTGGAGTCTTTAGGGTTTCCTGTATAGAGTATCATGTCATCTGCATATAATGACACTTTTATGTCTTCACTTCCAATTTGGATACCTTTTATTTCTTTCTCTCGTCTGATTGCAGTGTCTAGGACTTCCAATACTATGTTGAATAGAATTGGTGAGAGTGAGCATCCTCATCTTATTCCAGAATTTAGCAGGAAGGCTTTTGACTTTTCACCGTTGAGCGAATGTTTTTCTTCATCTGTTGAGATGATCATATGGTTTTGTTTTTTCTTTTATAGATGTGGTGTATCACAGTGATTGATTTGTGTATGTTGAACTATCCTTGTGACTCTGGAATACATCCAACTTGATCATGGTGTAAGATCCTTTTAATGTATAGTTGGATTTTGTCTGCTAATATTTTGTTGAGGATTTTTGCATCTATATTTTTCAAAGATATTGGCCTGTAATTTTCTTTTTCAGTAGTGTCTTTGTCTGGTTTTGGTGTCAGGGTGATGGTGGCTTTATGAAATGACATTAGGAGTGTTCCCTCCTCTTCATTCTTTTGAAGAGTTTGAGAAGGATAGGTATAAGTTCTTCTTTGCATGTTTGGTAGAATTCCCCAGTGAAGCCATCAGGTCCTGGACTTTTGTTTGCATCCATTTTTTTAAAATTACAGATTCTGTTTCACTTCTAGTGATCAGTCTGTTCAAATTATCAATTTCTTATTGACTCAGTTTTGGCAGGCTGTATGTTTCGAGAAATGTGTCCATTTCTTCTAGGTTGTCTAATTTGTTGGCATATAGTTCCTAGTATTTTCTTATGATGTTTTGTATTTCTGCAGTGTTGGTTATTTCTCCTAGTTCATTTCTTATTTTGTTTATTTGGGTCCTTTCTTTTTTGTGTGTGAAAGGTGTGTTGATTTTGTTTATCTAGAGGTGTGTTGATTTTGTTTAACTTTTCAAGAAACCAGCTCGTAAGTTTATTGATCTTTTCTATTATTTTATCTCTATTTTATTTATTTTCTCTCTGATCTTTATTATTTCTTTCATTCTGCTGACTTTTGGTTTTGGTTGTTCTTCTTTTCTAATTCTTGTAGGTGGTAGGTTAGGTTGTTTATTTGATATTTTTCTTGTTTCTTGAGGAAGGCCTGTATCACTATGAACTGCCCTCTTGGAACTCCTTATGCTGCATCCCATAGATTTTGTAAGGTTGTGTTTTCATTGTCGTTTGTCTTGAGGCATTTTCTTATTTCCTCTTTGATTTAATCGTTGACCAATTGGTTTTTTAGTAGCATGTTGATTAGTCTCCATGTAATCATTATTTTTTCTCATTTTTCTTTCTGTGGTTGATTTCTAGTTTCATACCATTGTGGTCATAAAAGATGCTTGAAATAATTTCTATCCTCTTAAATTTGTTGAGGCTTGTTTGTGTCCTAATATATGGTCTATCCTAGAGAATGTCCCCTGTGTGCTTGGAAAGAACGTGTATCTGGGTTTTTTTGGATGTAGTGTTCTGTAGATATCAATTAAGTCACTGTTCTGTTTTGTTATTTAGGATCTCTGTTGCCTTATTGATTTCCTGTCTGGAAGATCTTTCCATTGATGACAGTGAGGTGTTAAGGTCTGCTGCTCTTATTGTATTCCTGTCAATTTCTCTATACATGTCTGTTAGTATTTGTTTTATATATTTGGATGCTCCTATATTGGGTGCATATATGTTAATGAGTGTAATATCCTCATCATGTATTGATCTCTTTATCTTTATATAGTGTCCTTCTTTCTCTTTCTTTATGGACTTTGTTTTAAAGTCTATTTTGTCTGATATGAGTATTGCTACCCCTACTTTCTTGTCATTTCCATTTGCATGAAATATCTTTTTCCATCCCCTCGCTTTAAATCTTTGTGTATCTTTTGCCCTAAAGTGAGTCTCAGGTAGGCAACATATCATAGGTTCTTGTTTTTTTAATCCAATTTGCCACTCTGTAGCTTTTAATTGGAGCTTTTAGTCTATTGACATTTAAAATAATTATTGATAAGTATGTATTTATTACCATTTTAAACTGTGTTTTCCAGTTGATTTTACAGTTCCTCTTTGTTCCTTCGTTCTTTTTTGTTTTTCCTTTTGTGGTTCAATGGTTTTCTTTGGTATTATACTTGAGTTCCTTTCTTTTTGATTATTGTGACTCTATTGTGTTTTTTGATTTGTGGTTACCCTGGTTTTCAAGTATGTTAAGCCATAACTATATCTACTTGCTTTAGACTGATAGTCATGTAAGTTCAAACACATTCTAAATGATATACATTTGGGAGTTCCCTAGTGGTTAAGACTTGGCACTTTCACTGCTGTGGTTGGGGTTCATTCCCTGGTTGGGGAACTCCAGCAAGCCACATGGTGGGGCCAAAAAAACAAAACAAAACAAAACAAACTAAATGATATACATTTTTATTCCCCTCCCCCCATAGTTTGTAATTTTGATGTCCTATTTTACATCACCTTCATGTTTATCCTTTTGCTGTTCATTGTAGTTATAATCCCTTTTACAACACTTTAAATTATTTTTTGATCTGTGTACTAGCTTATTTAAGTGATCTTCGGTCTTTTTATATATTTGCCTTTCCTACTGTGTTTTCCACTTTCCTATAGATTCTTCTTTTCTATTCAGAGAAGATCTTTCAATATTTCTTTTTGGATAGGTTTAGTATTGCTTTTTTTTTTTAGTTTTTGCTTGTCTGAGAAATTTTTAGTTCCTCCTTTTATTCTAATGATAATCTTTCTGAGCAGAGTACCCTAGGTTGCAGGTTTTTCCCTTTCAGGACTTTGAATATATCATGCCGCTCCCTTCTGGCCTGCAAAGGTTCTGTAGAGAAATCAGGTGATAACCTAATGGGGGTTCTCTTGTAACTGACTTTTTGTTTTTCATTTGCTGCCTTTAGAATCCTCTCTTTATCTTTAATTTTTGACATTTTAATTATGATATGTCTTGGTATGGGTCTGTTTGGGTTCATCTTGTTTGGGATCCTCTGTGCTTTCTGTACCCGGGTATCTGTTTCCTTCTTTAGTTGGAAAGTTTTCAGCCGTAATTTCTTTAAATATGTTTTTGATCCCCTTTCCTCTTTCTTCTTCTGGAACCCCTGTTATGTGTAGGTTGGCATGCTTTATATTATCCCATAGATCTCGAATGTTGCTTTCATTTTTTTCTTCAGCTGTCTTGCTGTCTGCTGTTCTGATTGGATGACTTTCATTATTCTATCTTCCAGATTACTTATTCATTCCTCTGCATATTTAGTCTGCTATGTATTGCCTTTAGCTGGGCTTTTATCTCAGCAATTGAATTGGCTAATTTGATTGATTCCTCTTTATAGTTTCTAGCTCCTTGCTACAGTGATCTGCATTTCTACTGATAATCTTCTTTAATTCTTTTTAACATTTTTATTACCACCTCTTTGAACTAAGGATCTGGTAGACTGGAGAGGCCTGTTTCATTGTTCTTTCAGGGAATTTCTCTTGTTCTTTTAATTGGGAGTAGTTTCTCTGCTTTTTCATTTTACTTAAATTTCTGTGACTATGAATTTAGGAGAAACGGTTATCTACTGTGGTCTTGAAGGGCTGATTTTATGTGGGATCATCCCTGTGTAGATTGTCCAGCATTTTTGGTGTGATGGCTGTTTTTGGTATGGATGCCTGCCACATCTTCCTCAGAGTTTGTTAGACGTTGTCCCTTTGATAGGGGGTGTGTTTGGTGTTGTGGTGACCAAACCCTGTGCTGGATGTTGCGTGGGACCTTTTCTTTGCTCTGTGGCTGTCACAGCTCTATTGGGAGCAGGGTGTGCTCCTCAGTTGTTGGAGTAGAAGCCCCCAGATCAGATTCTAAGCTGCAGTGGAGGTAGGCGGGATGGCGTGCTTCCACTGGGATAAGAGCAGCTGTATATTATTCCCCATTGGCTGTATGCTGGGGACCTGCAATTCTGTGACACCACCCACCTCCAGTGTGTATGCCAACAACGTCTGCTGCTGCCGGAGCAGCCTCTGGACCTTCCCCCACGGAGGGAGCACTGGTAACTACCTCAGATGTTAGCCCTGCCTCCGGCATGTGCAAGCTAACAGTGGAGGCCCAGACCACACATCAGGCCCTTCAGGCTTCCTCTGTGCAGCTAAACTGAGTCATCTCCTTGGGTCCATCAACTGACGCTCGAGTTTCAGCACCTAGCCACTGCATGTACTAGCAGGCATGTATTTTGAGCTGGGACGTGTGGTGACGTGGCAGCTGTCAGTGCTGGTCTCTCTCTGCCCTGTTTTTTAGCAAGCCAGCACTGCACACAGTCCTCTCAAGCAAAGTCCAGGACACTCCAGCTCTCTGTCCTGGCACACCTCCCAGCCAGTGGCAAAGGGGTTTCCAGGGCAAGGGAAACTTTCCTCTCTCTCACAGCTCCCTCCCAGGGGCATAGGTCCTGTCCTGATTTCTTTTTTTTTTCTCTTTTTGTCCTTCCCGATTATGTGGGGATCTTTCTTACGGCTTTGGTTGTATAAGAGATCTTATGACAGCTTTCACCTGGTTTTCTGTAAGAATTGTTCCACATGTAGATGTATTTTTGATGTGCTTGTAGGGGGAAGAGAGCTTCATGTCCTTCTACTCTGCCACCTTGATCTCCACCTGTTTTTTTTCTTTTTAATAAAAGCCAAATCATTCCCTAATTTTTAGCATGCTTCTTCAAAACTACTTAGAATATGTCAGTAAAATCAGGCACTATCTAATATTTCCACAAATATCATTTCTTTTAATCTTCACCATAACTCTGTGAGTTAGGTTCATCTAATTTTTACAATTGTAGATGAAGATACTAATTTATAGAGACATTAAACCTTGTTCTAAATCACAACTAGTAGGTGGAGGAATTAAGGCTGAAGCCACATATTCTAGCTCCAATATCAGTGTTTTTAACCACTGCCACATCATCTGTAGCACAATTTGTTATAAATAATATAGTTGCCATCACTAGTCTGCTCATCAAGACCAATGTTGGCTGTGTCCCTTTGCCTTACATCATATTTAGAGTTGCCTTTACCTTTTTTTTTCAAGGTATAGGTCAGACTGGCCTGTTAGATGGTACTCTCCACTTTCTATTAAACTTTCCCAGGTTATTAGAACCATCCATTCAAGTAACCTTGAGTAGCTTCTTGGATGGGCTAGTCTCATTATTCTCTCCTGTGGCAAAAACATTTAATGTCCCCTGAATATCCATGTGTTCTCCCACGTTCCTCAACCTTCTTGTTTGAGCAGGACCATTGGACTAGTTCTGGCAAGTAAATTTTGAGAGAAAATGATGTATACCTCTTCTAGGTTGTGACAGTATAAATATCCCTTGCAACTCTCCAGCTTTTGCCTTGCCCTACCTTGCCTTGCCTTTCTTTTCTTTCCTTTCCTTTCCTTTCCTTCCCTTCCCCCCTTTCCTTTCTGATTAAGTTTCTGATTAATGGAAAGACAGTGAGAAATGTTGTGTGTTTTCAGTACTTGGTGTTAAAAATCTTTTACAAATACATTTATTGGCTTATCTAATTACAAAATATATCATGATTTTTATCATTTATAGTATGAAATAGACTTGTGTTCACGATTTAGTGGCTCAGTCAACCAAAGTGACTGAGACTGTACTGGATGCCAGGCACTATTGGTTAGTACCAAGTTGTAAAATAATGTGTAAGTCATAGGACATCATGATATATTACACAATCAAAACTTTTTAAAATAATGTATTATGCACCATGAGAAGAGCATATGCAAAGTATAGGGAAAGGGTGAAGAAGGACAGATTGGTTACTGATAACTGGCTCAATAAATGAGTTAATATTTGGATATATATTTTGAAATTTTTTAAATCCCAATTTTAGTTTATCTTCTTTTTATTTACCTCAAATTGTAAAAGGTGGACTTTATTATGGATGTTTTGAAAATAAATGATACATGTTTAAGGAGTTGTTTCACAGTAGAATTTTTTGAGAGAAGGTGCTGGTAAATAGAGTTGGATAAATGTAACTTTTAAAGCATATGCTATTATTTGACATTTATGATTCTCTTACTTGCTTCTCCATTTTTTTGTCCAATGTAGACCGTGCTTTGTTCTCCCTAAAAAGTGGACATTTACAGAGACATTTTGACATACCTGATCTGCTTTTAAGAAGACTTGAGGTAAGAAAACGCTTACTCTAACCTTTTAATTTTATATCCGAGGAAAATCAAAACAAGAGAAACTCAGTGAATTATCTAGGGTATCCCAAGTGACCCTCCTCTGCAACACTCTACTAGGAGAAAATAAAACTATATTAGCTATAGATACAGAACGTAACTCAGGTGAAAATAAAGCACGAGCTTGAACCATAAAGGATTCTAAAATAAATCACAGAAGATAATGTAAATATAATCTAATGTAAATGAAATAGAGGAGAACTATGTTTGTTACATCTGACTGATTCCAAACTTACAAGCTGAAAACATTGGCAAATTTTCCTAGGTTTACAAAACTACTTACACACTATGAGTCTAACATGAACCTTTATATCTTTTATGATAGTTCTAAAATTATATATTTGATGACTTTTCTCTTTCTATTCACCCTTCCCCCAAAACCATCCAGTTGAGTTGCTGGTGCAAAAGTCTGGGCACATTTTAATGTAATAAAAAATGTAATACAAAGCCCACAAAGCCAGTAAATACCCTCTTTGTCTCTGATGCATGTCAGGAAATTGAAGTAAATAGATTTAAAACTCTAACATTACAGACTATGAGATTAGAAAGCCATTAGTAGTCGTAAGCCCATTAGAACTCTGAGCACCAAAAGACTGTTAGAGAGAAATTTCTTGACCAGATAAAAAACATATTGATATCATCCTTCTTTCATTATTCAATGAAAGGTTTTATTGGATGCTTTGTTGTTAGTATTCTATTCCTTTCTGTAATGCATGCTTTTAAATAGAAAAAGTTTCATGTGTCCTTCTCTTTAAAGAAAAAAAACAACAACAACAATGACTACTTGCTTTTTTGACATCATAAGTGAGGCGATATCATTTAACAGAATGGAGGAAAAATCTTGGCTACTTTAAGTCTCCCTCTCAGCTTTCTTAGTCTTTTCTCTTGCTGCCCTGTTATTTGCCCATATTCTTCACAGAGACCCGTGATAGCTGAAGCAATGGACGTCTTTTCCAGTCTTTTAAAAATAGTACTGTGTACCGCAGCAGATGATAGGGAAGAGAGAATGTCTATTCTTGTTGCTTCCTCTCAGAGTTTTCATTTAAAAAATGGTTCTAAGTTGAAATGAAATGACCCTAAACCTATTTTTTTTTTTATTTTTTCTTTCTTTTTTTTTTTGGCGGTACGTGGGCCTCTCACTGTTGTGGCCTCTCCCGTTGCGGAGCACAGGCTCCGGACGCGCAGGCTCAGCGGCCATGGCTCACGGGCCCAGCCGCTCCGTGGCATGTGGGATCTTCCCGGACCGGGGCACGAACCTGTGTCCCCTGCATCGGCAGGCGGACTCTCAACCACTGTGCCACCAGGGAAGCCCCCCCTAAGCCTATTTTTTAAGTACAGGACCAGAATGGGCAATGGTGGGGAGAAGGAGCATAGGATAAAAAAAAAAAAAAATGGTGGTCAATAGGTATGATTATCTAAGGCCCTGATGTACTGAGATAATGAATAAAGTAAAATTCAATCTTTCAAAATAGTAATTCATTCTTACTTGTGAAAGTTACCTTTTGGCACACTCACTAGAATTCCAGATCTTTCTCTAAAATAGGAATACGTGAATTTTACTATATTAAATGAAATAAAACCTTTATAAATGAGTGCTTACATTGCATAGTATACTAGTTTGCCAGTCCCATCCCCACAGTCTGGAGAAAAAAATGACTGGACTGCAGTTAACACGAAAGGGAAATTGTGCCATGATATGACTAGTAATTATTGCACTCGGCACAGTTCTCTTTATTAATACTTCACTTGCATCACTGCAGTTTCCAGTGCTTTCTCACCATTTTATTTTATTAATATCACACTTTGCACATTTACAGTTATTTCTCCATTTCAAATCTCCATTTTTGCCCCAGAATACAAGCATTGCCATATTAAATACAAAGGCTAGGAGATAGTAACGATTACGGAAGTGACCTTGCAATTTAAAAAGAAGCTTTACTTTTATTACATTAATAAGGCACTGATTGAAAATTGAAACTCTGTTCTTCCTTTCAAAAACCTGAGTCGAAATTATTGTTAAGTAATCCAAACCAGAGCTCAATCAAAATATTTCTTTGATCAGTACACGACAATATACTGGTAACACAGTAAGATAAAAAAAATCTGACTGCTTTATGATATAGCTAGTTGTAATTTGATTATTTGTTTACTAAGTTGACCAATAGTTGGATGAAACTAGCAGATACCATTTTGTGTAAATGTGAATGCCATTAAGTATATGGTTTAAGAATTTGAACTTAAAATTTCCAGGGGAAAAAAAAAAAAGTGTTGCCTGTTGCCTTATAATCAGGAAGCACCCTTGGAGGTGATCTAATCAAGATGCTTTTTTGGATATATTTGAAGTAGAGAATGGCCAGGGATGATGTTCCAGTTTTCAATAAGCAACTAATGAGCTAGCTAGGTGCTTGTGTCTACCCCTGGCTTAACACGAGGCCCAGAAGCTGTACACCCAGCACTTGTTAGTATAGGGACCTGAGCCTCTTGATTTTATCATACTAAATAGCCAATCCATTACAAATGTGCTAACCACACATGGGGTATTAAGTGGAGCTTGGCACCCCCTGGAGCATGACAAATTAATTCTCCACCAGTTAGAGATAAACAAACCCCCAAAGGGATTTATTAACTACTATGAATTTGGGACTCTTTAACCCTCTTTGGACTACTCCATTTATTTACCACACGTTTAAATGAAATGAAATCACAAAAATACACCTTTATTCTGGTGACACAAAAATACATTAAAGTAAAATTGCGATTAATATGTGAATTGTCTGATATGATTTCTTTCCTTATTAATTGCGAAGTCACTCCAAAGGTGTTTTCTTTCTTTATATATGCTGTAGGATAATCTAATTGTAAGGCAATGCTGCGTCATGGTTAAGAGAGTAGTGAAAAAGGCAAGCAGATTTGGACTCAGATTTTCCAAGTCTAAAAACTGTCTCTGCTAATTATTTTATATGTAACCTTGGGAATCTTCTATTCACTTTGTCCTCACATATAAAATGAGGAATCATAGTATCTTAAGACTGTTGTGAAGATTAAATGTAAGTAGCACACATATTGCTGAATATAAAATCCCTGTATATGGATCATAGCAATTCATATGTACAAATCATGGATTAAATTCTGAAAAATTCATCACATTCTCTGGTCTTTCCCCAGAATATTGTACTAGGGGATCAAGTATTTTTACATATCCTTTTGACATCTGGCAAGACTGCAACTTTCTTTTAGTCAGGTTAACCCATTATCAGAGCGACCCTTGTTTATATGCCAGAATATGTTACTTCTCTGTACAAGACCCTTTCCAATAGCCTTTCATACCAACCAAAGTAAAAGCCATATATTTTTGAACGGCCTATGAGGTTTTATATTCTCTACCATTCTCTCTATGACTCTTTCTGCTCCTGTTACACTGACCTGCTTGCTGATACTCCAGCCTTCCAGGGGAAGTAAGCTCCTACCTCAGGATTTAAATTTTTGTGTTCCCCAGGTTCCTACATGATTCACTTCTGTACTTCCTTAAGGTTTTTGCTTAAATGTCACCTTATCATAGAAGTTTGTTGGCCTCCTTATATAAAAGAGAAAATCCTCCATCTTGGATCATGCATCCTTTAAGCCTTTTTTTATTAGCCTATACCAGAATATAAGTTCCATGAAAGCAGGGAAATTTTTTTTTCCCTCTGCTGCCTACAACAGTTCCTGGTACAGAGAAAGAACTTAAAACAGTTTGACTGACAGTTACAGAATCCAAAGTAGCAGTAACTTAAACAAAACAGAAACTTGTTTTGCTCTCATAGAAGTCCCCCATACATGTCCAGGGCTGGTGGGACACTCCCACTGTTAGATTATGGGTTTCTTATTTTCAGAGCCTTAAGCTTCAAGATAGCTGCTTTAGCTCCAGCTCCAGCTCTCCAACTACCATGTCTGTATTCTAGTCAGGAGAAAGGAGGAAAGAGAAGAGACCATACGCACTCCATTTAAGGACATTTTGTGAAATGCAATTACCACTTCTAATATATATCATTGGCCGTTAGTCACATGACCAAACTTGACTGCAAGAGATGTTGTAAAATAAAGTATTTTGGGCAGCCAGATGTACAGCTAAAATTCCATAGTTTTGTTATTATAGGAGATGGGGAGAATAGATATTGATGAACAACTAGCAGACTCTGGGACATTTCTAAGTGAATATTTGTAGGAAAACTACATTAGAGAGGACAAGTTTTTAAATTCAATTTTGATTCCATAAATTGCAAAACCAGTTAATTCTAAACCAAAATATCATCAATTATAAGGAGTTATAATGATAGTGGCCCAGAAATGTTGTTTTACATTCTTAACAAACTATTGCAAGAATGAATGCTGAGTATTCATTGAAATATTTCATTTTGATTTAGGAGAAAAACACTGTGTATAAAATCTAAGTACATGAGTTGAACTCTTAGTTTTGCCATGGACTCAGAGAATATTGTTCACTAACTCAGCTTCTCATTCTTCTTTTTGATCCATCCAATAAAGAATAGTGGTTAATTAGTTCAATAAGGTAAACCAGAGTTCAATAAATCCTATTCTATTCCATTGCATTCTACATCTTGAAGTTATTAGTAGTAAAGTCTGCTTTTAAACAAACAGCAACAGTAAAAAAAAAAAAGAAAAGAAAAGAACAAGAAAAAAAACTACTTAAAAACAATCTCTCTTTCTCTTAAAAAAAAAAAAAAGGCTTGAATGAGTTTCCACTGTCAATTGCATTTTCTGCCTCTGAGCCTTCCCTGAGCTATTTCCCTGATCTGTGAGGCAAGGGATTCTGCCTGCCAGCTTCCTGAGCAGATCTAGGGGAAAATTAACACATCCACAACTGAGCTCAAGCATTGCTGACATCTGGTTTACTCATTTTCACAGCACACTTGCACTGTACCCTATTGCCTTCTTCTTCTGCACTGTTTTATCATGCGGCTCATTTCAAGAAAATGCATTTAACTTTTAGGTACTACTCTGTGGTATGAAGTGTGGCAAATAGGAACTAAAATAACCTTGAAAGAGCATTTCCACATATATGAAGCTATAATAATCACTGAATATCAAACCTCAGAGCTTATGATATGCTCTGTTTGGTAAAAGCTTATGAGACCAGGGACAATGTTGATATCTAAAGACACCAATCTCACTTTTGAAGAGAACAAGAACAAAATACCAACAACAAATCATCTCTTTACATGGACTGGAATTTATTGCTTCCCAGCAAGATAATAGGCAGTTGCTTTTACAGTCATTTGTTTAATGGTGCTTTAATGAAACCAAAGTTCAAGGCTTTGGGTTTAATTTTGAATTGTACCTTTGAAAAGTATTCTGTGTGTTTTCTATGCTCTACTTATAATTCAATTGCCCTGTTTATATATTTAATAGAAACTTCTTTAATGTAGATCCCATTTAATTTAGAATATATGATAAAGCAAAAGTACTAAAGATTGCTTTGATTATGGATACAGGTTTTGCTAAGAAAATTTATATTATAAACAAGATTTATATTATATCATAACATCTACAGTGAGAGACATAATAAACGAATTATTAGTTCTTCATCACTAACAGAAAATTGACAAAGAATGTCTGCCAAAATAATTTAATTTTAATTGTTCCATAAACTTAGTATTATTGAAACTATACTTAAAAGTATTTCTCAGGGCTTCCCTGGTGGCGCAGTGGTTGAGAGTCCGCCTGCCGATGCAGGGGACACGGGTTCGTGCCCCGGTCTGGGAAGATCCCACATGCCGCGGAGCGGCTGGGCCCGTGAGCCATGGCCGCTGAGCCTGTGCGTTCGGAGCCTGTTGCTCCGCAACGGGAGAGGCCACAACAGTGAGGGGCCCGCGTACCGCAAAAAAAAAAAAGTATTTCTCAGTTCAAATTTTAATTGTGATTTGTTCTTCTAACAGTGTATTCTTGAATTTTCTTTAAAAAGATATATTTTTCATTCCTATATTACCTATCTGTACTAGAATTTCAACTCACATAATATTGTTATGCTCTTTTGTAAACGAAGTACAGGGCATAGAAGGAGAATATAATTATTACAGTGTAACATCCATGAGGAAGGTTGTAATAAGATTGAATGTTTTCTGAAATCCAGAGGTGATAATTTAAATAACTGTGAGGTATTTAACAACATTTACCAACTGTCACTTGGAAAATTATAATAAATATGTTCTCACACCCCTAATCATTAGGTAGAATATGTAGGCATAGATATGTTGCGTGTGGGTGTTAAATTCAACCAGATTCCCTGTGTAGTCATTAGGAAAGTTCTTAAGCTGTAACTTAAATTTTATTATAAATCCTACATTTTAGTTGTAAATTTGTATAGTTATGTAGTTAATAAAACTCTACATTTACAAGAGTAAATCTTTTTTATTAATAAAGAGTTAGAATATCTAAATTTAAATTATAGTGAATAACAATTTTAAATGAATAATTTTTAAAAATATTAAAAATATTTGAAAATTAAATAAGACTAATTCATAAGGTCAAATTATCTAATAAATTAAATTTCTTCTATATCATTTAGCCAGCCTGAGTCCAACTGATATGTACATTTATATCCATGAAAGATGCTGTCATGTTTTGTCTCCCAAAGAGACCACCAAAAAAACCTTTTCATCAAAAATATTTATTAGACCTACTCCCTTAAGGAAGAACCCATCTTGAGTCTCAATAGTGCCTTAGAGGAAGGTATCAGAGGAAAACATGTATAGGGTTTTAGGGCCTGGACTTGATTATTTTAAGGTAGATCTTGCAAGGAAGGTTACTGGTTAGGGTTGGTCAAAATTTTTGACATAATAGCTTAGGATTTGCCAGCATAGCAAATCAAGGATCTTGAAGCATGTCGTGATGAACAAACTCTTAGTCTTGAAAAGTACGCTGTTTTAATTGGCTCACTTTCCAGGAGCAGATACTTCCTGGAGCAAGCAGATCAGTTATTTTCACTTGTCCTCAATATTGTCTAACATAGGAAACTATGCCTATTACTGCTTTTATGTAACACAGGGACAGGTAATTTTCTCAATTTAAAGGACTTTCTGTTTGTATGAGCACAAACAAAAATTATTAATTAATGGTAGATATTGTTCTCACATTGGTATATTCCTAAATGTAACCATTATATCTAAAACCTGTTTATATTTTTCCTTCTCAGTGCTCTTTACTTCCTTTTCAATTCAGAATATGAGGGCTTCCTGATTTCTAACACTCCTATTATCAAAATAGATCAAAGTCTGAAAATAGATGTAATTTTGATTTCTAAAATTATCATGGAAATTATAAAATTCATAACAGTGATACTTTATGTAGATTATGTTATTTAAGTAATTGTTATATCATGTTGTCCTATTATTATCTCCATTTAACATGCATGATGCTAAGGCAGACAAAAGTTAAGTAATTTGAGAAGGTCCCTCACAGCTTGGGGATAGAATTTGACTTGATTGTATGAGTTTAACCACTAAAGTTAAATGAAAATTTCTAGTTAAAATAAATGTAAGCAATATTGAATAAATAGAAAAGAAAGATATTATTGGTTTTGAGTATATACATTGGTGTTTCTATCCCAGACAAAAGTTTAAGGGTTCTCCTCTAAAGAAATGGAACTAATTTTTTGGAATACCTAAAACATTTAATGATGTGGAAGAATAAGAGAGTTGACTGGGATGTGAGCTTTCCATGTCCTGGATTTCAGTTAACTCAGATTTTTGGACCAATATTTCCCTCTTATATTCTGTCATACATACAGGCTTTCTTGTACCCTACAAAACATTTTGGATACCTCATTAGCTGTGTTTAATCTAGACTGTGGCTTTCTTCTTCCTGCATCTATACTTACCACTCCTTAAGTTGCTTTTCATGTTATCAAATGTATTGACAGTTTTCATGGGTTATCTCTCTATATATTGCTCCACCTCCAATATTTTTGCAGTTGTTATTTCTGGGAGCTTAGATCTAGTAATTCTAGTATATAATCATACTTTTTGAACAAGCCTGTCTCCTGGGAAATATGAATTAGAGGAAGGAGTGGTTGGCCTTGCTGCCTCTTTATCCCTTAGTGCCATCCTCCCTAAATTATTACAAGTTTCATACCATGTATCTGACTTAAGATAGTTTGTGTTTTCAGTAGTGGGAAAGATCATAGGAAAATACAAGATGAGGTAAATGGATAGAACTTAACAATAGAGCGTTCTGGAAAAACACCATGGAGTAGGGAACTTCAATTGTTAGATATTTAGTTATCCTGGACATTTAAGGACTAATGCTTCTGCATGTGTTCTTAAGCCCCACCCCCAGAATAAACTTGTTGACTGTAAATTTTCTTATAACAATTAGAGTACAAAAAATTGAGAATGTGTTATTATAAAAATTAATGTACAACTTCCACTTTCAAATGGCAGTGTGAGAAACTCCATGGACTCGCTCCCTTGCAAAACTAAAACTGGTAAAAATTACTTTAAGAAACCATTTAATGTCTGTGGAAATTGTCCTAAGGGTATGCATGAAAACAACAAAACAAGCTCTGAGGTGAGGTGGGAATCAGTACTCAGAGTTGCTACAGTATATTATCTAAAATGGCTACTTTTTAATAAAAAATTTTGAGAAATGTAAAAACACAGGACAGTGAGATCAATACATAGGAAATACAAATCAGACAATGAAAACTACCTGGGAAAGGGCCCAGATGTCAGATTTAACTTAAGACAAAATAGATATTTAACAATAAAAATGTTAGAGAACATTTTATAATAATAAAAGAGTCAATCCATCAGGAAAATATGGCCATTTTAAACATATATACACCTTACAACTGAGCTTTAAATTACATGAAACATGAACATACAAAATTGAAGAGAGAAATAGATAATTCAACAATAGTTGGAGAATTCGGTGTTATACTTTCAGTAATGGATAGAATTACTAGGAAGAAGATCAACAAAGAGATAGGTGATTTGAACAACAGTGTAAAGCAATTAGACCTAACAAACATCCATAGAATATTCCATCCAACGGTGGAATACATATTCTTCTCAAGAGCACATGGAATATCCTCCATGAAAGACAATATGCAAGGCCATGAAATAGACTCAATAAATGTAAGAGATTGAAATCATACAAACTGTGTTTTCTAATAACAATGGAATTAAATTAGAAACCCAAACCCAGAAAGAAATTTGGGAAATTAATAAGTATATGGACATTAATTACCACATTCCTAAGCAACCAATGGGATAAGGAAGATCACAAGGGAAATTAGAAAATACTTTGTGGTAACTAAAAATGACAAAAACTTATTAATACTTATGAGATGCAGTTAAAGCTGCAAAAAAAAAGAAAAGTTAGTTCACTTTGGTGAAATAGACAAATGCCAAGAAATAGTGAAAGTGACTTGAAGAAATAGAAAATCAGAATACACCTATAGGAGTAAAGAGATTGAGTTTAAAAACAAAGAACAACAAAAAAAACCTACCCCTAAAGAAGCCCTGGGCCAAATGGCTTTACTGATGAACTCTGCCGCATATTTAAAAAGTGATTAATATCATTTTGTCACAAATTCTTCCAAAATATAGAAGAGGAAGGAATACTTCCCAACTCATTATATGAGGCCTATGTTACCTTGTTTGGAAAACATTTTGGCAGTTTTTCAAAAGGTAAAACATAGAGACATCATCTGACCCAGCAATTCTACTAGATAAACCCCAAAGAAATAAAAACACATATCCACACATAAACATATACAGAAATGTTCCTGTAAATATTATTCTCAATAGCCAAAAGGGGCAATCAGCCCATATGTCCATGAACTGATAAATGTCGTGATGAAGCATGATATAGCCATTAAATGGAATATTATTGAGGAACAAAATAAAGGAATAAAGAACTGTTAGAAGCTATAAAATAGATAATCCTTGAAAACATTATGCTACATACATGTAAGAAGCCAGACACAAACACCACCTACTGCATTATTACATTTTGATAAAATGTCCAGAATAGGCAAATCTATAGACACAGAAAATCGATTAGTAGTTGCCTGGTGCCTGGGTGAGGAGGGTAACGAGGAATGGAGAGTGACTGCCGCTGTGGTACAGGGTTTCTTTCTGAAGTGATAGAATATGCTACAATTGATGGTGGTGATAACAGCAGAACTCTGTGAATATATTAAAAACCATTGAATAGTGCACTTTAAATAGGGAATGTAGGTATGTGAATTATATACTAATAAAGCTGTTATAAAAATATCTATTTCACTCATTTTTGTGAATTATTTATATATACTTAGTAAAAAATTTATGTGTGGGAGCAAAGGTAAACAAATACATATATGTATACAAATACATATGTGTGAGGGAAGGTACAATGTATGCTGTGTGCATCTTCAAATGGTATTTGGAATCCTGAAAGAATTGCTTGCCTTCATATAGATGAACATTCAATTTCCTGAATAAGATTTATTCATTCTAATTTATTATAGAATCAGTGCCTGCTAAATGAACATATTCACCCTTCCAAGAGACTTCTGATGGTTAGCAACAAAAATCCCAACTACTGAGTTTTTATCATTAACTTTTAACAAACCTATGGGGAAGGACAGTAAGAAGTAAGAGCAGAATTCCATGATATTTTAGGATTTCCTTAAGGAGATACTAATTTTGAATAAAACATGAATATTTTGGTCCCCTGGTTTTTAAACAAATGGTTGCTTAATTGAAAATGTGTCCTAAAGCACTATAGTGATCCTCTCACTTCCATAATATTATTCAGACTTTGCTTCAAGCATATGCATTTTGATACATATTTTGGCATTTTGCAATATGTACATACTGCATAATCAAATGGTATAAAACATTCAGATAAAGCATAGCACATCCAAACAATGTCTTGAAAAATAAAGTTATGACAAGTGTGTTCATTAGGAGATTATATAGTATACATATGTGAGAAAAAACTGAGTTTGTTTACAATATTAGTATTTTACAGGAATTATGCTTTTTTTTCAGCAGGACAGTTCTATGTATGCATTTTTCTTTTCATTGCTGCTGAATTGATAATTGTTTTTCCAAATGTCACAGCTGCAAGAACATATTTCAAAAATGTTCTAACCATGAATATCAAATTTACCTCCTACTTTTTGGGAATTTAGACTTCTTAGACTGTAATTACAGAACCTGGTCTTTCGGCCATCTTTTCACTTTCATAGTTAGTGTCAGGCAACAACAGCAGCTCATCTAATTTTGATATCCTTGGATGGGTTTGAATATCTAAAGAAACACTGTGATCTTTGCTCAGAATCTTCTCCAAGATTATCTTCATTTCTAGGGGTTTTTTTGTGTGTGCGAATTTTTCCTAAAGCAAGAAAGCTGAAGTCAGGAAAAGTGTGCAGTGAAAGAAAATAAATCTGGGCTTTTTCATTTTCTGCTTTTGATACAAGAAAAAAAAAAAACTACTTTCCTGTAAATACATTTTTTTTCAATTTATTTATTTTTAAAAATTATTATTAGAGTATAGTTGATTTTCAATGTGTTAATTTCAGGTGTATGTAAATACATTTTGATATTGAAATGTTTTATTTTTAATCTGGTTAATTACTCAGAGAAAGGTAATAAACACAGTAGTTGCAGTGTTCTGATTTGGTCCCACCCAAAGCAATTGGATATTTTATCTTCCAAGAGGGTCTAACTGTAATGACTAGCAGTAAGGCCTAAAAGTTCTGAAGCAATCTAGTTCCAGTGAACTCTTGAAGGCTCCTTTCCTACTGAGGATGGTGTCAAAATGAAACAGGAGAAGGACCACAGGAAGGCAGGCAAGAATAGGTCCAAATAAAAGTGGAGGAGGGGAACAAAAAGGAGAAAATCTCAGAAAGTAGTTTACCATAGTTTTTAGCACTACCCTAAAATAACAGAAGGGGGAGTTTTAGAAGTTAGAGACACTTTTAGTCAAGCCATTTTTCTGTTTGGGAAAATTAAATTCAAATAGAAATGTACAACAGAAAAGTATCAAGGTTAAATTCCATAGCAAATTATTTTAAGAAAAAAGAATATAGAGCCTTATATCATCCTTATATTGAAAGTATTGAAGTACAAAGTAAAAATGAGAAGAAAATTTAAATGTAAAGTAACAAAGGAAGTGATAAAAAGGATTCAAAAGAAAGTGATAACTATTGAAGATCAATAAAGAGGGTTAGGCATATAGATACTAGAGTTTCTAAAGAACCTAAGAAAAGCATCAGAGAAAATTATGAAAATGTACCTTTTAAGGAAACTTTTCTTTAAATGTTTAAACTTTACATTAAAAGACACACTGTGCACCTGAGAATATTGACTATAATGATCAGCAAGACCTAGTCTAGTAAAATTATTGCACTTAAGAGAAAATGAGGGAAAAATTAAGAATGTGACTTGAAAGAGAAATAAAATTAGATTATCACCAGACTTCTCAATAGGAATTTTTATGCAAAATAATAGAGTAAAATACTTGAGTTATTCAAGGAGGGGACATGAGAACCATGGATTTTGTAGCCAGGAAAATTGACCTTCAAGTATCAATATAGGATATTGTAAAACTAATATCAACTGGCAAAATCTTACAGAATATGGTTCCCATAAAACTCTCCTAAACATTCTACTTAAGAACAATCTTCAGGAAAAAAAAATGACTAGAGAGACACATAGTGGAGAAGAGATGAGCATTAAATAGGTAATTCTTATACTAAATGAGAATTAAAAGGGGGAGAAAATAGCATGCAGTGCCCATCTGTTGTGATGATTTAGACAGAAGACAGTGATTGACAATGAGGGGGATAATGGGGATAGCATATATCAACATTTTTAACCATTTTCAGTACAAGTAATTCGTGATAAAAGTATTATTAACATTGTTAGTTTAAAACTGTTGTATGTAAAGAAGACACTGAAAATATATAATTATAGTTTAATTCCATCATCCCTATTGTTCTAGAAAACTAGAATTCTCAGTGTGGAACTAAGGAGATTCAGATGTAATATAGAAAAGGTTAAGTAAAAAACCCTGAATGCTGCACATATAATAGTAATATCAGTGTAAAAACATGAGGTATTTTACCTTTAAATATTTATATGCAACTTATATACACATATATATGTTTATAGATGTATGTCTGTGTAAATCCACACACACACCCACACACACACATGATTTCTAGCCAGTATATATTCCTAATAAATATCCTTAGCTCTGTCCATCAAAAACATGTTACAAACAATGACCAGCTCAGCAGCAGTTTGCTTTCCAAGCACTAATAATGATCCTGATTTATCATTTCCCATTAGAAGAAACCAGAGTCTTGTAGAGAAACTACTGATTCTCGTTCTGGGGCAGAAAATATACAACATGAGCCTGGGACATCTTGACATACCAGTTATCAAGAAAGCTTTCCAAGAAAATAAAAGGACTTAGGAGCCCCCTCTCTCTTTGAAAAAATAGCATTACTGAATACGAATATTAGAAACTGAATATTTTAACCACTTATTGGGTTAAAACATACAGTACATAAAGTAAGAACTTGAGTTCAGACAAAATTTCCACAATAATTAGTATGTCCTTGTTGGTATCTTCTTTGAGAATCAACCTCTGTGATAGAATGCTGGCTAATCTCCCAAAATATGAGAGAAGATTTGTTTCCTGGGCCAACTCTTAAAAGCAGTGTTTAAACATTTAAGAGATAGTGTCATAGCTTGCACACTGTATGCTCAATAAACACAAATTGATTTTTATACCATCTCCAAGTAAGTTGGTTATAAAACCATTCTGAAAAGGTCAGTGTTTCTGTTTGTTTTGAATTTGGGTTATGTATCAAAGAAGTTGTGTTCAATATTTACCTAGTACAGGTCATAAAATTTTGATATCTTGTAAGAGGAATTTAAGAAAGAAATTCTCTAATGAAGTATGAATAAAATAGCAGGTAGATGTTTGTGATTTAAAAGATTACACTAGCAAACTATGACTTCCCTACTGATTACCTATCATATCCAAATCATAATGAATAATTGATATCGATAATATAAAATAGTTTGAGTCATAAAAGAAAACATGCATTTTCATCTGTTATATATCTATAATGTATAGATATCATCAGTAAGCCATCTCCCATTGTTACCTTGACAAGCATTCAATACAATGTAAAATTTTAAATGGACACAGCCAATAAATAACTGTGACTCGTACTCTTCACACACAAACTCATCCAGTTGTGAAACATGGAGATTTTTACTATCCTAGTTTTACAAATAGAGACAGAAAATATTTTTTAAATTGTTATGCATTTACTATCTTAGATCTAAACTTTAACTGGCCCATTAAAGAAAAAAAAAAGAATATCATAGTAGCATTACTAGGATTCAGGTTTTACTTTAATAGTTCAGAAATTGTGAATACCTTAGCTAACTGATTAATGTATAAACATTAATTTTTAATTATTAGAATAATCTAGAAGGAAGCACAAATCTAGTTTATTATTGATTGCATCATCAATTCCTGATTACTCTAGAAAAATTAACTCCCAACTTATTGGCCATATCTCTGTTCTACAGATTTGATGTCCCCTTTAGCAACCTTATCGGTAGGTAGCTCAACACTCGCTTATTGAGAAGTGCACCTGTATTGGTTTACTTTGTATGCACAGAAGTTCCTTAAAAACCTGCATACTTAACCCTTCTCCTGTTTCCACAATTTAAAAAGGAAAACTCTCTATAAAGAAGTGCCAGATAAGTTAGCAATTAGAGAAGTAAGTCACCTTGCTGACACCTTCTTCAAATAACAATTCATTATTTGTTTTGAAGCATCTAAGAAAGAAGCAGTTCATTGTTTGTCTTGAAGTATTGCTCAATACTAGCTATTTGCCACACCCATTTAAATGTAAATACAAAGACATACTAAAAAGTTAAAATATGTTATCACAAATCATACCTATCTTAATCTAGCTTCTTCTGAATTATATACTTAATTTTGAAAAATACAGTCTCATTTACTAATACAAATCCTCCTGTATTTTCTCCATTGAACACAAGGAGAAATGACAAGAAATCTCATATGTCTGAAGTGGTTTCAGTCCTAGTAAGCTAAGACTGGTGCTGTTCATCTCCATCTATGGATTGGAGACAGAACTTGGACTTAAGGAGATAGAAAATTCATAAAATTAGAGCTCCTAATGTGATACCCTGAGTAATAGTTTGGACCAGAAAGAAAAACTACACCACTAGTACAGGTACAACTCATCAACACTTGTCTGTACATGTGTCTGGAATTTGGGTAGAGAAGTGTTTCTCCCGAAAAATCTTAGTCTAAACTGGATCTCCCATGGCTATTTTTGTCTAAATTTATATGGTATGTAGTGTTAAAACCAACAAAAGAAAATAATAATAAAAATTAGTTCAAGGTCTGTTTTATATGGATATTCAACAGTTAATTACATAAACCATTATGGAATAAAAATGGTGAAACTAACATTTAGTCCTTACTTTAACATAGTTACCTGTCTGCCATGGAACATATCGTATACAAGATCAGAAGAAGATTTAAATTTTATCTTTACGCCTTGAAGATGAGTCAGAGTGTTGAGTTTTTTTGTTTGACTTTATTTTTATGTATGTATGTAGGTATGTATATATGCATGTATATATGTCTGTTTTTTTGTATTGTTTGGTTTGGTTTAAAAATTAAAAATATTTTCATCAGAATAGTATTATAAATAATTCAGTGAAAATGGTTGACTTTCATATGAAAACTAAAAATTCAGCCAATTGTTTCTTCTGAAAGCTTGACTGCTTTGCAATATGATTTTTTGCAAGGAAGAGGAAAAACCTTTATCAGGAATCATAAATTTTTATAATTTTTTTTCTTTATTATTGGTGTAGCTCTGATTGCTCAGAGCTTCAGGCTAGAGGCAACTTCTGGGCCCTAGACTCAGGGAGGGAAACTCAAACAGAATCCAGCTGCCTTGGTGATAGCAATGTAGCTATTGTACATATTTTTTAGATTATCTAAATATTTATCTAAATATTTCTCTTTTTAGTGGTATTTTTTATTTAATTTCAAATTTCCATTGTTTACTGTTGGAATATAAGAAAGCAATTGACTTTTGCTTATTTACCTTATATTCTGCAACCTTGCTATAATTGCTTATTAGTTCCAGTATTATTTTGTTGATTCTTTGGATTTTCTTCATATACAATTATATCATCTGCAAACAAAGACTGTTTTACTTCTTCCTTCCCAATCTGGACTTTTTTGGGTTTTGGTCTTACTGTATTAGCTATGACTTCCAGTATAATGTTGAGTAGGAGTGATGAAAGCAGATGTCTTTGCCTTGTCCCTGATCTCAGTGGGAAAGCATCTAGTTCCTAACATTAAGTATGAGGTTGGCTGTAGATTTTTTGTAGATGTTCTTTATCAAGTCGATGAAGTTCCTCTTTATTCCTAGCTTGCTGAGAGTTTTTGTTTTTTTTTAATCATGAATGGGTAATGAATTTTGTTGGATTTTTTTGCGTACATTGATATGATATTATTTTTCTTCTTTAACTGTTGGTATGATGGATTACATCAACTGATTTTCAAATACTGAACCAGCCTTGCATACCTGAGGTAAATCCCACTTGGTTGTGTTGCATAATTTTTAATATATTTTTGGGTTCAATATTCATTGAATATTATTTCATTCAGTAATATTTCATTGAGGATTTTTGCATCTATGTTCACAAGAATTATTGGTCTGTAGTTTCCTTGTCTTGTAACGTCTTTGCCTGGTTTTTGTATTAGGGTGATGCTGGCCTCACAGGATGAGTTAGGAAGTATTCACTCTAATTCTTTTTTCTGGGAGAGAGAGTTGAGAATTGGTGTAATTTCCTCTTTAATTGTTTGGTAGAATTCACCAGTGAACACATCTGGGCTGGTACTTTCTGTTATGTAAGGTTATTAATTATTGATTCAATTTCTTTAATAAATATAGGACTATTAACATTACATATTTCTCCTTGTGTGAGTTTTGGTAGATTGTGTCTTTTAAGGAATTTAACTAGACCATCTAAGCTATCAAATTTGTGGGCATAGAGTTGTTTATAATATTTATTTATTATCCCTTAATATGTAAAGAATCAATAGAAATGATCTCTTTTCATTTCCAATATTAACAATTTGTATCTTCTCTTTTTTTTCTTAGTTAACCTGACTAGAAGTTTATCAATTTCTGTTGACTTTTCATAAGAACCAGCTTTTGATTTTGTTTTTTTTCTTTATTGATTTCCTGTTTCCAATTTCCTTGATTTCTGCTCTAGTTTTTTTTTGTTTGTTTTTTTTTACGGTACGCGGGCCTCTCACTGTTGTGGCCTCTCGTGTTGCGGAGCACAGGCTCCAGATGCACAGGCTCAGCGGCCATGGCTCACGGGCCCAGCTGCTCCACGGCATGTGGGATCATCCCGGACCGAGGCACGAACCCGTGTCCCCTGCATCAGCAGGCGGACTCTCAACCACTGCGCCACCAGGGGAGCCCTCTACTCTAGTTTTCTATTAGTTATTTTCTGCTTGCTTTGCATTTTATACAAACTCATTTTAGAATTTCTCTCAATGTTTCTTTACTTTTTTCTTCCATTCTGAAATACATTTCCAATACATATAGATTTCTAGTTTGGAAGTTATATCAGCATTTTAAACATGCTATTTCATTGTCTTGCCACTTGATTTCTGGTGAGACATCACTGTCACTTTTATTTTTAATTTTTCAAAATAAGATATACCAGCTTTTTTTTTCTTTGTCTTTTGCTTTGTGTACTTTGACTTGTATGTGCCTAGGAATGTTTTCTTTGTTGTCCTACTAGGTGTTTTCAACTTGTGAAATCATAACGTTTTTCAGTTTCGGAATAGTCTCAGGCATCATCTTAAATATTTCTTCAATTATACATTTGTTAGAACTTTTCAGTGTTTTTCATTTATTTCTTATGCTATTTTCTTCAATTTCCATTCTTTTTTTTTCTCTGTTATTTGGTTTGAACATTTTTATTGCCCTTCTTTCATTAATCCTGTCTTCTGCTAATTCTGTTTGATATTCTAGTAATACACTCTCTGTCACAATTTTGATTCAACATGGCAAATTTGTTCCTAGCCAGACATTTAAGGCAAATAAAATTATAAAGGTTAGGAAAAAACATGTGAACTTTTCACTATTTGCCAAAAAATGTGATTGTATATATAGAAAATCAAAATGACACTATGGACACACTTTTCTAATTAAAGTGAGTGTATCAAGTTTATTGAAGACCAGGTCATTGTAGAAAACAAACAAAAGTTTTAAATAGTGTCATTTATTACAGCATTAGAAAACATCAAATGCCTATGAATAAATGTAACAAAATATGTGCAAAATTTCTATACTTATAAAACATCATTAAGTATGAGTTTTTTAAAAATCTAAGTAAACTTTCTTGAATTAGAAAATTTTAAAAGATTTGAAAACACTATCTTTTAAAACTGTTCTATAAATTCAATGAAATCATATTCAAAATCCTATAAAATTTTGTACATTTGTATAAATCCACAGCTTCATTCTGAAGGGTACATGGTAATTAAAAGTCCAGAATAGTCAAGGAAAACTCAAAAGAGAAATACAAAGCTGGAGAAATTAAAGATTTAGATATAAAAACCCATTATAAATATCTACATATTATATTATTTGGTATAACAATGAAACATATGTTAACGGTCTTTTGATTAATGACTACAGCCAGAAAAGGGAAAAATTACCTCTTAAATAAATGGTTTTAGTTCAATTAAACATTTGCATTTTTTAAAAAGGAATGATAACCCTTGATTAATACCATATGCAAGAGTCAATTACAGATATATCATAGATTTAAAGTAGAAAAGTAAAACAATAAATCTTCTAGATGAAACATATTTATTACCTTGGAGCAGGCTAAGTTTCTTCAGCAGAATACAGTGTGACGTGATATTTGATAAATTAAATTCCATTAAGATTAAGTCCTGGTATTTACTAAAATGCACCAGTTAGAAGGTGAAAGTTAAACCAAATAGTGTGAGAAAATGTATGCAATGCATATATCTAGCAAAGACCTGTACCCAGATAATATATAATGGTCCCAACAAAATACCAAGAAAAAGGCAAATAGGCCAATAAAAAATGGGTAAAAACCTTGTTCAGGCTCTTCAAATGAGGATGTGCCAGTAGTCAATATGCATATTACGAGATGTTCAAACGCTTATTCATCAGAGGAATGAAAGTTAGACACAATTACGCAGCCAGCAGAATGGGCAAAATAAAAATGACACATAATACCAAAGTTTATTAAAGACGTAGATCAATGGAAATTTCTGTGCATTTCTTTTGGGAATGTAAATTGGTAAAATTACTTTGGAAAATTGTGCTGTAATACCTACTAACATAGAACATACATTTACTGAACCAATTACCATGAAGTAATTCCTGTTTACTCCAGAAATGCATGTGCATGTACATGTATAAGGATGGCCCTGGAAGCATTATTTATAATAACCAAACACTGGAAAAAATAAAAACATCCACAACAGGAGAATGCATAAACTAATTGTGGTATATTAAAGAACAGTGAACAAACTTTACAACATACAACAAAACAGATGAAATTCCAAATATAATTTGAATAAATAAAGCTAGTGATAAGAGTATATATGATTCCATTTATATAAAGTTGAAAAAATAGGCAACACAAAATATAATGTTTCAAAATACTTACTCAGTAAAGCTATACAAAAAAGGAAGAAAGCATTTATTTACCATTGCCATCAAAGTATTGGTTGTATCCAGTTGGGAGGAAAGGACTTTTTAATTTCAAAGAGTCATGCAGGGATCACCTGAAATGCTGGCAATATTTTGCCTCCTGGCCTGGTAGGCATTATGCAAGGATTCCTTTAGAATAATTTATTGAACAGTACATACCTTTTTGTGCACATTATTTATCCATATATATTTCATAGTAAGAAGTGTAAAATTTTTTTTTTTTATAAATTTATTTATTTCTATTTTTGGTTGTGTTGGGTCTTTGTTGCGGCGCACGGGCCTCTTATTGCAGGGGCTTCTCATTGCAGTGGCTTCTCTTGTTGCGGAGCCTGGGCTCTAGGCGTACGGGCCTCAGTAGTTGTGGCACGTGGGCTCAGTAGTTGTGGCACATGGGCTCAGCAGTTGTGGCTCACGGGCTCCAGAGCGCAGTCTCAGTAGTTGTGGCACACGGACCTAGCTGCTCCGCGGCATGTGGGATCCTCCTGGGCCAGGGATCAAACCCATGTCCCCTGTATTGGCAGGCGGACTCCCAACCACTGCGCCACCGTGGTAGCCCCGTAAAATGTTTTTTAAAAACTAAAATGTATATGTGATTCATTAAAAGATGTTTCAGATTAAGTGGGCATTCTGATTCTTAAAGGAAGATTGACAGGTGCGGTGAGAATGACACTTGTGTCATGATAAGTAAATTAAGCCAGTTTTTGTTTTGAAAAGTTAATTTCTAAATAGATCAGTTAAGGGGATATTATCAAGGAAAATAGTTTAGTTTGAATGAGGACCACAAAGTCTGAGTGGCAGTTATAATAAATAATTATATTTAAAATTAGAGTCAAAGACATAGTTTCTGAAGAAGACATCTCACATCCAGAGATAGTATGCTCTTCTTTACTATCATTTGCTCATTATTATTCTTAATTGATTTCATATATATTTTATACATTGACTCTGCCACAATTTACCTGATTATTATTTATTTAAATATAGTTTAATCTTTTTAAAAAGTTTTCTAGTTAAAAGGAAGTTTGTATTTTCTCTTAATGTGATATCAGTCTGTTCAAATGTCTGTAATATGTGAGGACCTGATGACAGTCAAACATTTAAGCCTACTTTTTTGGGGGGGGCCAGTTTATGCTATTGTGAAACAAGGAATGCATACATTCTTTTTTTTTTTTTAAATAAGAATTTTGACACATGTTCCCTTAAGAGGTCACAGATTTAGCTAAAAGGAACATATTCACCCATAACTTCATAAGTTAACTAGAAAAGCCATGAAATTTTTATCACTAAATTTCACATACATCATATTCTCTAATTAAAATGCTCAGAATTAAGATAGTCTAGGGAACACTGCACTGTCTTTTTATTTTTAAGATAATCCCGTCTTCTAACAGAGCCTTTCTGTGTTTAATTTGTTGATAGATTAATAAGCTCGATATGAATTAAAAGTTCTGTGCTTAAATGCTATGTTTGACAAATTTAAATAGATTTCTTCACTGAAGGATTCCTCGTACTCTTCTATTTGCTAGTGTATACCTTAACTCTCAAAGAAAAAAATTTCAAATATATTTGACCATAGAATTTTTTCAAGTAAGTTTTTAATCGGCCAGGATTTGCAGACTATGCCTTGGTAAAGTTGAACGTATTCCAGGTAACAACAACAGCAATCATTTCTATTATTATTTTTATAAAAAATATCATAAAACAAAGACTATTTTATCTATTACTTTTGGTGGCTTTCTTGATTTACTTACTTCAGTTCTTTTTTAATGCTATCATGTATATTTTACAAAGATCCTGGCTCATCTGTTAGTATACTTCTCAAACTTCTTATCTCAGCTTGGTAACTAAGAAGTTATGCATGAAAGAACTGAATCATGAGAGTTTGGGATTAACATGGCTGTCATGAATGATGAATATTTTATACTAGTTAAGACATCTTTCATTATAACTGTACCAACTAGGCATACTTTTATATCTGTTGGTCCTAGGAGTCAGTGGTTGCTTGGGAAATGCTGTTATACCTGTAAGTTTCCCGGGGGTGCCATGTGTTTAAGATTAAAAGAAATAAACTAAATTTACATGGATATCTCTTAGGTAGCCAGCTATGTGTTTGAAAAACATATTCTAAATCATGAATCTGAGCTAAAGGCATGGAGCCATATCCAGTGTTTTGTACTAGGTGTAGATGGTTCCATATGTTTACTATTTTTTTTTTTAATTTGAGGTTTTTAAGATTGGATACTTAAAGAGAGAACTTTTTGTAAGCTTGCTTAGTTCCAGTGGAAGTGTTTATTTGGCTTTATAAATGAGTACATGTCAATTATGCATCAATTGACAGTTAAGAGAGTATTGAGATTTATTATGAGAGATGCTGTGTAATCAATTTTAAATTACGGGGCACTAATATAATTAGATTTTTAACACATAAAAATTGTAAGGAATATTTAGGCACTTAATCAGAATTTTAAAAGCCAGTGATAACAAGTTAATAATTGTGACAGCTAATAGAGTATCTAAATAAATGTCACTATTTTTATTAATTGATATTTAATTTGCTGTAGCTTGCCTTGGTAAATGTTAATTAAATGCCAGAAGATTCCTTATAATTTTAACATATTAATAATCTTATAATTATGCCTTTATTGCTTACACAATTATAAGTTAATTACACAGCTACTAGATTTACTGTACCCTTTATAGAGAGCTCAGGACTATTCATTTTTCTCCACAGGTCAATAAATTTGATTGCCTGGTAACCACTGTAGGTCATAGAACATCAAAACTATTTGTGAATGAATATACATTTCCATACAACACTCTGAATATTACATATTAAATCAAGATAAATGAAATAATGGAAATCTGCCATTATTCCTTTGATTAATCTATTATCTTTTACCTTAGAAAATATGTATTGATATGGGAGAAAACATGGGAATTGTTTGTCTTTCACAAACTTTTCTAAAATGGTATATATGAATCGTATTTTCTTTCAACGTGCTTTCATATGTGTAGTCTGATTTTATATATACAACAACCTTATAAAGTTCAGTTATCCTTATTTTACTAATAAGGAAACTGATTTAGAGATTAAATGACTTTCCCAATATAGTTCCATATTACTGTTGCTTACACACTCACTGACCTTTGTCACTCTTCAGTCCCTTGTATTTTCACCCCCACTTCCTCCCAACTATCAATTTCCAATCTAGATACATTGCTACAACCCTGTTTACCTCTCTTTCTGGTAGACAACTAAACATTATATGAAGAAAAAACCATAAATATGGTCATTGGTTCTTCAAAAAAACCATGTTTCTATCAGCTTTTCACCACTGTGGTCAAGCCTGACAATGAAGAGGCCATGACTTACTCATCTTTGGATGATTAGCTGAGGCTCTATCACAGGACATGTAGTATTTGATGCAAAAGTATAAGTGAATTCAAAACTTGTAGAAGTTTTGTTCAAGTTCAAGTTAGGTCCATTTCCTCTTTCTCCTGGTGGTTATAGCAGAACATCATCTCTCCCCAGTCCTCAGATTTTAAGCCTGCTGCTCTCTTACCAGTTTGACAATTTTGTCTCTTAGAGAGAGACCTTCTACAACCAGTCTCTCAAATCTGCCTCTCATTCTCAAATTTCAGTCTATTCTCATCTCATTCTTTCTTTTTGCAGAAGAAGAGATACTGTTTTTTAAGGTGGATCCTCCATTTATGTTCTTGATCATTTCTATTTACATCTAGTGCTTATAGCCAACCACTGATTTCATAAAATGTGAAATAAAAAGCACGTAAAAAACACAAATAAAAAGCACATACCACTAATTAAGCAATAAACAACACAATTTGCATGTCACAATCACTAAATAGAGGTGAAGCCTCATTATTATTTATTTTATACTTACAGAAATATTTGTTATAATAGACACATTTGGATTGCATTTTTTAAAAAAAAATTAATTGCATATTCTAAAGGTAACAATAACTCAGCGCCATGGAGATATTAATTAATACATAGTGTTAGTCTTTTTCAACATATTGCATCATGATATAATAGGAAAAAATGGAATGGATATTATCACATCTACAGTCCAAATTGTGCACTGAAAAATGAGATAAATGGATTAGAAAGCTTTTCTGGCCGTTTCAACTTCCAGGTTTAAAATTAAACTATTTGTCCTTCTACTGTACATAATATATTAAGATTAGAATAGATTGTTAAATAAGCAACAATCACTTCTTCCATATTCTCATCCTTGATTTTATAAAATAGTGCTTTATTCATGTTGAAGCAAGTTTTATCAGAGTCATTCTTGCATCACATGAAAAAGTCTGCATATTCTGATAATGGAAGAGACCAAGTTTTACAGCAATCAGTGCAGAATCTACTACTCTGCCCAGTTTCCAATTTTCTTCATAATTTGATGTCACACTACTTGTTCAATATACTTTCTCAGTTCTCTTCAACATGTAATTAGATTTCTTATCTCACACTACTTCCATAACTTGCAAATCTATAGCTTTGACCAGAAAGACCCTATCTACTCACCTCTGAGTGTTCAAATGGTTTTCATTTTTAGAAGACCCAACCACATCTTATATATTATCATATTTATGACACATTATTAACAACTCTGGCCTTCACTGATCTTCAAAACTGATGTTCCACAGTAAATACTCTTTATTTAATTGATTACCCCTTTTATATTACTTGTCTTGTGCATTTTTAATTTTTTCCAAACTGTATCATTAGACCCTTCAGATTAATGACCAGGACTTCTGTTTCTGTTTTATCTCTAACACTCCCCAGCATTGTATTATGTATATAGCAGACAGTAGGCATTGTTCAATTTAATTCTTGTTTGAATCTTGTACTAGTGCAGCATTTTTAATTCTGCGGTTCTTTAAAGAAAGTGAATTACCTAGAAGCTTGTTGAAATATGGTCTCTTCTGGCCTGTCCTGGATCTGAGAACCATGGAGTAAGGGCCAATACTCTTTAAAAGGAGCCTCACTAAATCTTATACAGCGTATAGGCTGCAGGTAGCTGAGTTTGGATGTAGATTTCTAATACATAAATATTACTTCTCACCTTATTTGAATGTTGATGAGCATCAAAGGGGAAATGATCCTGCAATTCATCAAACATTTTTGGAATTTTTAGACTAATTAACAGGATATTATTAGGATAAGTATATGTACTTCTAAATTCCACATATGCCTTCTCCATGGGTAACATTTAGAATATGACAAAAAGAAAGTATGTAACACCAGTGAAAGATCTTTTGACGATCTCATTTGTGTGCTTTGAAATCAAGTCTGTATAATGAAAGAAACACTTTTCATGCTCAACAGCAAATTAATTTTAAAAAATTAAAATAGACCTATTCCAAAAAAGACATTATTAAAGAAAATTCAGTGTATATCACTTAGTTCTTCCTAAAGATTTTTTTTTTTTTACTTTTTTAAGAGAGGAAGAAACTTATACTAAATATAATTGAAAGGAAAAATGGAATTATCCTGTTTGTCTTTATTTTGCTTTCCTATGGGTAAAAGTCACAAATCATTCTGTGAATTTTATCAAGGAAAAAATGTGTCTTAATAGATTGCCTAGGTGAAGCTCCCTTCTAGAGTAAAAATTAAATTTTATGAGAAACCAATTTCTCTAAAGATTTTCAGCTTAAAAATGATTTTTAAAAATTCCTAATCATTACCGTTGGTTTAACTCAGCCAGCAGCTATCAATCCAGAGTTTCATGAACATTCTTTGCAGAGGAAGTTGATCCATAGATATAAACGTCAATTTTAATTTCTTGCCTTTTGTTGTGTAGAGATAATATGCTTTCCAGGTATGTATTTAATTTGTAATTTATATTTATACCATTCTGAAATTCATGCGGTAGGCTCATCCTGGTACAAAGTTACCTTTCCCATAGGACTGGACATTTATACACTGTAAATGAACAGCTGCACAGTGTACTGGTTTCCAAGGCTCACATTAGTACAACGCTAATCCATGTATATTTGCAAATTGTTATGATCATTGCTCAGAAATGGCATCAGTTGCAGCTGCAGCATTCTGAAAATATTTCAGACTTGTGATGGCTAGAACAACAACGCAGAAATTATAATCATCTGACATCCATCACCACTGCTCTTTCACTTGATTACACCAGTCAACAAATCCTGGGCAGGAAGACAGTGAAATAGGGAACAGCACAAGTCTTATCTACTAAAGAAATTATTATCTTTCTCTCAGATTTTCACCATTCCAAGTTTCTACCATCTTCCTTCTTTCCATTTCAAAGAGTATCCAATACACAAACAGAATAAGAAGAAATATGATTTTTCGAAATGTCCATTAATGTGCTACTTCTTAAGAACTGAATCAACAAAGAACTTCTAAGAAAACCTAGTCCCAGGTAATGTGAGGTTGTTATGAGATATTAGTCTAAATATGATTTTGTTTTTAGTATAAACATATTTATCTGCTTCTTTTTCTCTTTTCATCCCCCCTCTGTTTTCTGTTTTCTTCTTACTGGAAGATTTATCCTCAATGTACAGGGTAGACAGGATTTCTTTTTCAATGCTGCTGTTTTTATCTTATATCTCCTAATCCATATACTATGGCTAAACAGTTGTCTACTGAAGGCTATTTTGATAATTGATGTCTATGAAGTCACTATAGAAATTCAACCTAAAGCATTTTTTTTAAGTCTCAGTGGTAACCTTAGTGTTACTGGTTTTTCTTTAATCTCTCAAACAAGCAGAGCAACTTCATAAGATCCAACACCAAGCAAAGTGCTTTTACTTAACATATGCTAAATGAATGTGGAATGAACTAATGAAAGAATATTTAATTGGATGACGTGTTATAAAAGTATACTGTGTCTTATCAAATTAGGATCCAATTAGACAAAAAAAAAATCCTAGTATTATAACATGTAATATAAAACCTTTCATTGGCTGACCTTTGCTTGTTTATTATCCTGCTTGCAAACCATCTTTTCATTATTTGCCACACCATATATTATGTCTGAATATCCTTAGGTTTTAAGTGTAGTATTTCATGGCTTGTGCATGATCTCTCTGAGAGAATTCTATTCGCTAGTAATATATCTATCTCAAATGATCTTTCTCCAGAAAACCATTTAAAGCATACAATTCAATTTTTAAAATTTTTTTTAGTAAGGTTACAGAGTTGGACAACCATTACCAGTATATAAGATAGAACATTTTCATCACTACAGTTTTGATTCTCTTAATTTCTTTGTGTAGATTTGTGTTACCATCTGGTTTCACTTTTTTATTCAAATACATCTTAATTCCCACCTGCCCTCCTTTGTATGGCTATTGTATAATGTTTGCATTGTGTAATATGATACAAATTACATATATATTACATATATATGTAAATGTATTATATGTATATATATACCTCCAATAACGCAATCAGATACATTGTTTTATCAAATTTTTAATTATTTAAGAGAAGGGAGAAGAAATATATAATTATACTTTTATAACTACCTACATAATTTTTTTAACTAGCACTCTTTGTTTTTTCATGTGGCTTTGAATTTATGTCTGCTATCAGTTGCTTTCAACCTGAAGAATTTTCTTTGATTATTTCTTGTAACATAGATATGATAGCAATGCATTATCTTTATTCAATTTTCATTTTTGAAAGACTCTTGCTGGTTTCTTTTTTTACCTTTAGAACTTTGAATATGTCGCCCATGACTTTCTGGTCTCCATTGTTTTTGATGAGAAGTCTGACTCTTCTAATTTGGTTTCTCTCACATGTGATGAATTATTTTTCTCTTTCTGCTTTCAAAATATTTTCTTTATTGTTAGCTTTCAACATTTAACTGTGATGCATATGAATGTGGATCTTTTTGTGTTTATCTTATTCGAACTTCATTATATTTTTGGATGTGTAGATCAATATTTTTCATCAAATTTGGAATATTTTCAGCTGTTGCTTCCTCAAATATTTTTCTGCCCTTTTTTCTCTCTCTTCTCCTTTTGTATTATGCATATATTGATGTTCTTAATGATGCCCCACATTTTTCTGAGGCTCTATTTATATTGCTTTATTTTTCTCTCTTCTTAGGATTGATAATTTCTATAATCTTTCTTCAGGTTTGCTAAATCTTTGTTTTGCCTGCTCAAATCTACTATTGAACATTTTATTAACTCTAGAATTTCTATTTAGTTCTTGATTATAATTTGTATCTCACTATTGATATTCACTGATTGTTGAGATATTGTCAGCATGAATTCTTTTAATTCTTTATACGTGGTTTGCTTTAGGTCTCGGAACAAATTAATCCTAGCTGCTTGGAAATCTATTGACAAAGTTCAAAATCTAGTTCCCACAGAAACGTTTCTATTGTATGTTTTGTTTTGTTTTTTCATTTGTCTGACATAACGCTTTTCAGAACTTCGCATGTCATAATTTTTCAGTTGAAAATTATATCTCAAGATAATATAATGTCAGGACTATGGAGACTGATTCCCACCCACAGACACCTATAGGGAGTTGTCATTTTTGTTGTTGTTGTTTGATTGGTCATTTGTTTATTTGTCTAGTGACTTGGTTGAACTGAAACTATGATGTTTATTTTCCCTGCAGTTTGAATCTCCTGATACCCCTGCTTAGACTTTTCTTTTTTTTTTTTTTGCTTGTTTTTATCTTTTAGCATGGCTACCAATGGTTCTTCCTTTGTCAGCATAAGCCACTTATTGATCATTGAGTGTGTTTAAGCCTCCTGACCAGTTAGATTTCTACTCTTTAATGTTGGGTATGTGTGTGGCTTGTGTGCTGTTAACACAGTCAGTTTTTGGCAAACATTCATCCAGGGACTAGTAGCCTGGATGTTCTCATTCTGATTACTTCTGAGAGGGCATAGCCTTGGGCATACACACAGTCTTCCAGACTATCAAGGGTGCATGTGATTTTATTTTTAAACAAATAAACTTCCTAGAAGTTGTTCCTTGGTTAGAGTAGCCTAATGCTTAGGCAACATTGATCAGAGGTTGTAGTTAAGTCCCCTGTGCCAGTTGTTTTCTGCCCCCTGTTAATAGATAAGTGTGAGATTTAGGAATTGTTTCCACATCCTGTTCTGAGATTGGGCAGCCTAGTGAATGTGTACAATCTTCATGATTCCCAGGGTTGAGTGTGATCTCAAGGGTCCCTCTATTGCTCTCTGTTATATTTCTGATTGCTCTGCCATTTTGCTTGTTTCTATCAGTATTATGGAGCTACCAGAACCTCTTAATTGCTCTCTCCCAGGATCTTCATGGTTTGTGACAATGAAAGGAACATCAGTCCTGTTGCCAGTGCTCACCCAGAAGAGTGTTTTTGCAACATGGGGCTGAGGAGGGCAAGATAAACTAGTGTCCTTCCCCTTTTGGGGAGAAATCACAGCCCTAGACCGGGAGCTAGAGGGAGGGGGAGCTCCCTTTTTGCTACACCCACCCAGGGTAGAGTTTCCATATGCAGGTCTGGGGAGCAGCATTGGGAGTAGGTTGTGGATCAAATACCACAGTCACTTGTTTTCTAACTAAGATCTAGCATATCTTCTTGAGTGGATGTTTCTGTATTTGCTGTAAATCCTTTAGACAATTTCCAGAGATTTTAAAATGTTTTTGCTGTAGTTATTTGTAGGTAAAGGCTTACTGCTCTTGTTGGAGACAGTGTCATCAAGGTCCTCGCTCCACCACTCTAGAAGAAAAAACAGGGTTTATTGCAGCAGTGTGAGGCTTTTGTTTCGCCTTGTTTTTGTTCATCATTACTTTACTGACATACCCATCATAGTAAAAGGCCACTTGGTAAAAATCGTATGATTGGATAATCACTTTCAAAAACGTAGTAGTCACTTGCTAAAAACTCATGTTTAATTTTAATAGTTAGTTTAGGCTTTGTAAAAGCACAAATGAATAGGTTATAAAGTTAACTCATTGACTTGCCACTTTATTTGGTCTCATTTCCCATGTATGTTTGACAAAGAATATTGATGCTTTTATTTGTCTTCTTTTATATCATTATCATTTCCATGATTCATTACTGAATCATCATTCCTAGAGGGAATAAAATATTCTTGTATTTTAATACAATTTTATCAAATCATCCAGCAGCATATCAAAATAATAGTATAACATGATCTAGTAGGGCTTATTCCAGGAAGGTAAGGATTTCTCTTTATTAATCTGTCTATTAACATAATTCTGTACAGCAGTAGACCAAAATTTTAAGAAAGCATATGATTATCTTCTTAGATTCTAAAAACTCAGTGATGAGACACACACTTCCTAAAAGTCTCATTAAACCACTTCCTCATGAGGAATGGTTCTGATGAACCTAGGGGCAGGGCAGGAATAAAGATGCAGACATAGCAAATGGACTTGAGGACACGGGGAGGAGGAAGGGTAAGCTGGGACGAAGTGAGAGAGTGGCATGGACATACACACACTACCAAATGTAAAATAGATAGCTAGTGGGAAGCAGCCACATAGCACAGGGAGATCAGCCCAGTGCTTTGTGCCCACCTAGAGGGGTGGGAGGGAGATGCAAGAGGGAGGGGATATGGGGATATATGTATACGTATAGCTGATTCACTTTGTTATACAGCAGAAACTAACACACCATTGTAAAGCAATTATACTCCAATAAAGATGTTAGAAAATAGAAAAAAGAAATATTTGTTTAGTTAAATAAATAAGATAAACAGCCCTGGCTATTTCTGTCTTCACTGGTAACTGCAGAAGTTTGAACAAGCGCAAAAGTATAATTCTTCTGCATTTCTGTAAATGCCGCCTGCTGACCTAAATGGAATATTTGTTTGCCTATACTAAACATCATATAAAAAATTTATCACTGAAAAAAAAAATACTTCCTCATAAAAATATTTTGTAAGCATACTTGAGTTATTTATTTATTTACTTATTATTTCAATCAACACAAATGTTAGCAACAAATCTAATGAGGAAACTATGAAGGCTTCTCCGACAAAGTCAAGGAGAAATGTAAAGATCTCCTTTATCACCGCAATCATTTAAAAGTCTTCTATATGTATATAAAAGAAATGAGAGGTAAAAATTAGGAAGAAATAAAACTATTCTTATTTACAGATGATATTACCGTTTATCTCAAATACCCAAGAGACTTAATTAACACTACAAGTGATATGATAATTCAATAAAGAGGTGGGCAGCAACAACCCATGAGGTAATACAATTAAGGAAACAAATCTATTTATACAAGCAAAAGAAAATACCTAGGAATCAATAAGAAATGTACAAGATCTATTGGAAGAACAATTTTAAATGCTACTAAATGTCACAAAAGAAGAGTCAAACAAACAGAAAGACATGAGTGTTTTTGGCTAAAGTGGCATGGCAGGTAGAAGTGAGCTCTAAGCCATAGGTGATTAGTTAACTGAATAGTCAATCTGTTTGGTGACCAGATATTTTCTCACAATGACTGAGTGGTTGCCTGACATCTCTACTTCATCACACTAATGGGCCAGTAGAACACAGTCCTCGTTTAAGCAAACAGTAAAAAACAAACATATCTGCACTATGAAGGCATACTAGAATTTCAGAGGAAGACGTCTCCCTAGGCACTGAAGTGTAGTTGTGGGGCTGGGTAACTTTTTTTTTAAACAACATGCTTGAACTTCATAGAAATCCCCCCCGCCATCACCAACCCACCCAGGAGTGTAATAGTTGATGTTTAATAACTCTTAGAAAAAATAAAAATGCTCTAAAGCACTAGATTGTCTTCTAGTATAAGAGAGTATATATAGTCTAATCTTACAAATAAGTTTAGTGCGCTCTATTTACTGATGTTAAAAAAAATTGACTTTTGCTTATAAGGTTAATTAACTATATTTTTTAAAGGTATTCATCTTTCTGTATAAATAATGTCCGAATATAGCGCCTCCATGTTTGGGTAATGTTAATAAAGCATTTTCTTTTTCCGGAGTCTGGAATAGAAATGCTTCTGTGGTTCTGCTTTTACAGAGGAAATTTATTGTATTAGGCCACAGCTGTAAATTTTCTCCCTCCAATCCTATAAATTTCTTCTAAATGTTTAATGGTTTATAACTGTAATTATTCTTGTGTGCCAACATTAAACTTTAAAAAGTTTAATTTGGAGACTATTCAGAGAAACTCATCTTTTTTACAGCCTCATAAATAGTTCTTTGATGAAATGAGCAGAGGCTCTGTGTCTGCCTGAGGTGAATACAAATGACACCACATAGCCTGTCTTTATGAAGAGGAAACAAATGCACTGATGTTGAAAGTGATCAGCTGGTGCTTAATAGCAATGGGGAGTAATATGTTCAAAGGTGGGAAATGACAAAGTTCTCAAGCTTTATGTCTTTCTCCTTCTCCTCCTCCTTCTCCTTGCCCTCTTTCTTCTCCTTCTTATTTTTCTGAAAGTTCTCAAAATTACCAACTAGTTCTAAGAAACAGAGGATGGTGTAGATGTAGCCACCACAAATTCCTAATCCAGAATATATAGTTCATGGCTTCTTTTTAGTCAATATATTTCAGTGCCATTTTTGAATACTCTGCAATGGAGAGTGCATAGCTATATTATATATTGCTAAGAATATATCTTCTTTGCAAAGTTCATTTGCTTTATCATATCATTTCAAGAAACTGAGGTGAATGAGAATTTCTTCAGCTTCAATGTAGGCTATGGACATTGAGATAAATATTGAAAACTCTCAAGTAAACAGTTGTACATAGAGTGTTTCCAAATATGAATTTATACACAGTAGTTAAGTTCAATTAAGATAGAATACCCAGTTGATTTTCTTTAATTAAATTCAAGGAAAAAAATTGAAAGCTTCTCACCTACAGGTACATAGAAAGACATGGGCATACCCTGGAAAAGATTGGAGTTTCTGTTTTTATTTTTAAATTATTAATTGCTATGTTTAAATATATATTTTAATACAAAACAATGCATTTTCATTTTGTATAATTGCTTGAATTGAAAAAATTCAAATTAATTTATGATATATTAATATACTACCTTAATTGAAAAAGTATTTAAGATGACAAATACTAAAATATATATCAATTATTTCTTCTATTTAGGCATTATATACACATATTTGTAACATATGCATTTTTCAAATTTTAAAGTTAATACACAATTAAAAAATATAGAAAAATAGATGTAAGCACAAAACAACAAAACAATCTATTTTCCTTTCCAAAGTTGTCTACTTACTCTATAGGTATGATTCAAATATGATTAAGATAATAAATTTGTTTTGTTTTAAGACACTAATTTTGTGGTAATTTATTATAGCAGCAAAAGCAAACTAATACAATAAAAATGCAGCATAAGTAATATAATGTATGTAAAGGTACAATATATGACAAATATGGCACAAAGGTTGGGAGGGGAGAAATGAAGGTATAGAATTATAAATTTCTTATCATATACATTAAGTAGTATAAAATCATTTAAAGGTGGTTATGATAAGTTAGGTGTATATTATAAATCCTGCAGAAACCACTAAAATAACAACAAAAGAGTTATTGATAAAAAGCCAACAACAGGATGAAGTAGAATCAAAAAAAATTATAAGATGAGATCAATGGTAAACATATAGCAAGATGATCGATTTAAAGATAAAGATGTCAATAATCACATTAAATGTAAATGCACACTGATTAAAAGTCAGACGTTGTCATAGTGAATAAAACGCCAAGGTGTACTTATATGTTGTGTATAAGAAATGTACTGAGACATAAATTTAAAGATATGTATGGAAAAAAGATATACTGTGGTAACACTAATTATAAAAGGGTGATATTAGCATCAGGCAAAGTAGATTAGAGAGCAAAGAATATTCCCAGAAATATTTCATAATGGTAAGAAGTTAATTATTCAAGGGGTAATAACAATCCTAAAGATTTATGCATGTAACAGAGCTTCAAAATACATGAAGCAAAAACAGTAGAATTAAAAGCAGGAAAAGCGAAAACTACAATTATAAGAACAGATTTTAATATTCTTCTCTCAATAATAGACCAAGTAAACAGAAATTCAGTAAGGGTATAGAAGATTTGATCAATACTATTAACAAAATTAAACTAATTGACATTTATAGATTCTCAATCAATGGCAGAATACACATTCTTTTCAAGGATACATGAACCACTTGCCAAAATAAACCATCTTCCAGAACATAAAGCATGTTATGTTTCAATTGTTTAAAAGGATTCAAGACATACAAAGTAGATCTCTGATTAAAATGGAATTAAAAGATAAATCAACAACTTAAGAATTTCTGAACAATCCAAACATGAAAGCATAAAAATGAAAATCAAAAAGTATTCTGAATTGAATGAAAATGAAAATACAATATAACAAGATTCGTGGGGTGCTGCTAAAGCAGTACATAGAAGGAAACTAGTAGCAATAAATGCCTATAATATTGTAGAAAAGCAAAAAAAACACAATCAGTGACCTCAGTTTCCATGCTAAGACACTACAAAGATAAAACAAATGTAAATGCAGATAAGTATAAAAAGAAAGAAATAACATCAGAATGGAAATATGAAATTAATGAAATGAGAAAAGTAGAGAAAATCACTGAAAGTGAAAGCTATTTGAGAGTATCAATAAAAATTTCTAACTAGACTGACCAGAAAAAAATGGAGAAAACATAAACATCTCCAAAATCAGGAATGAGAGAGATGACATCACCATAGATTCTACAAATAACAAAAGTATAAGTTAATAAAATTATGGACAACATTACATCAATAATTTTTAAAACTTAGACAGACTGGACAATTCCTCGAAAGGCACAAAATATTGCAATAGCACACTCAGAAAGAAATTGATAACATAAATCTCTCTATATCTATTTTAAAAATTGAATTTGTACTTAGAAACCTTTTCATAAAGAAAACTCCAGACCCAAATGTTTTCAGTGATGAATTTTACCAAACATTTAAGGAAAACATAATAAAAATTATATACAACTTTTCCAGAGAATAGAAGAAAAGGGAATTCCCAATTAATTCTATGAGGTAAATATTACCCTGATATTACAATTAGAAAAAAGACATGAAAATAAAATAAAACTACAGACTAATACTCTTCATGAACATAAGGGCAAAAATTCTTAACAAATATTTAGAAAAAGAAATCTAACAATATACAGAAATATATGATACTCATGAACATGTGGGATTTATCATAGGAATAAAACTTGGTTTAACACATAAATAATCAAAATGTAATTCGCCACATATGCAACTTTTTTAAAAAAGAAAAACTATGTGATCTTCTAAATAGATATAGAAAAAGCACAAACCCAACATCCACTCAGATGAAAATCTCTAAGAATAGTAGGGAACTTTCTCAACCTGATAAAGGGCATCAAAAAAAAAAAAAAAGCCTACAGCTAACATCATACTTAATGGTGAGAAACTGAATTCCTTCTCTGTAAAATTGGTAGCAAGATAAAAATATCTGCTCTTACCACTCCTATCTATCATGGTACTAAATGTCCTAGCTAGTGAAATAAGAGAAACAAAGAAAATTAAGATCATATAGATAGGAAAGAAAGAAATGGCACTCCTTAATTGCAGACAACATGATTATGTAGAAAATACCAAGCAATCTACAAAAAATATCACAGAACCTATTAAGTGGGTTTAGTAAGGTCACAGAATAAAAGGTCAACATACAAAAAGTCAGTTATATTTCTATTTACTGGCAATGAACAATTGGAAACAAACTTTTTTTTCCCTAAAACATCATTCGATAGCTCCTTGAATCAACAGACATACCACACCATCTTTGAATTCTCTCTGCCATAATTGTTGTTTTTCCCATTGGCTGATATCTTTCTGGCACACTTGTTAGAAAGAGGAGGCTTGTTTAATCTCTCTGAGCGGAAAAGCCCTTTCCTTATTGGAATTTAATTAAATGTGTTTTCCCTGATACTCCTTGCTGGGTTTCACTATTTCACCATTCATATCAGTATATACCAAATCAAGAATTAGAATCACGTAGTAGGTTAAACAGGGCAAGTGTGATATAAAAAACTATGAAACTCTGCTAAAGGAGTGACTATAATTGTAAGGAAACTGTATATGGTAGCTGAGGGATGAGGGGTAGTAGTCAAGAAAGACCAAACGTGGAAAAGGTCGACTTTGTTGGAGAATTTTTTTTTTATTTTTATTTTATGTTGGAGTATAGTTGATTAACAATGTTGTGTTAGTTTCAGGTGTACAGCAAAGTGATTCAGTTATAATATACATGTATCTACTTTTTTACAAATTATTTTCCCATTTAGGTTAATACAGAGTATTGAGCAGAGTTCTTGTGCTATACCGTAGGTCCTTAATGCTTATCTGTTTTAAATATGGCAGTGTGTACATGTCAATCCCAAACTCGCAATCTATCCTTCCCTTTCACCCTTCCCCCCCAGTAACCATAAGTTTGTTCTCTAAATCTGTTTCTCTTCTGTAAATAGGTTCATTTGTATCATTTTTTTAGATTCCACATATAAGTGATATCATATGATATTTGCCTTTCTCTGTCTGACTTACTTCACTTAGTATGATAATCTCCAGGTCCATCCATGTTGCTGCAAACCGGGTTATTTCATTCTTTTTAATGGCTGAGTAATACTCCATTGTATATATGTACCCCATCTTCTTTATCCATTCATCTGTCGATGGACATTTAGATTGCTTCCATGTCTTGTCTATTGTCAACAGCACTGCAATGAACATTGGGGTACATGTATCCTTTTGAACCATGTTTTTCTCTGGATATATGCCCAGGAGTGGGATTGCTGGATCATATGGCAGTTCTGTTTTTAGTTTTCTAAGGAACCTCCATACTGTCCTCCGTAGTGGTTGTACCAATTTACATTCCCACCAACAGTGTAGGTGGATTCCCTTTTCTCCACACCCTCTCCAGGATTTATTGTTTGTAGATATTTTGATGATGGGAAAAACTTTAATTCAGCCTACTGAATAGCAGAGTTCATTAGTTTGCCCAGGCCAGAGCTGGTCTGCAGTCACTGTACAAATAGGAAGCAACATCATTGTACTGGTGGTGGAGCATCTTGCTGCAAACACTCTAGAAAACTGTGGCACAGGGGCCCACTAAGGAATCACTGTGCAGATGTAGGTGGGAGGTCTTTCTTCCATGTACATCGCTTGCGGAAGGCTATTTACCAAGTCTGACCTAGGCCACAGTGTTAGGGCAGAGATTCACCGGATGTTTCAAGTCCACACATTAACCTACCAAGCAGCTGTAGGAAACAGCTAAAGGATGGTTTCCTCCCACAGTGTCTCTCCAGCGCCCTCCATTGAGAAGCATAGCATGCAGCTCACCATACAGAAGGGATGCTTAAAGAATTCTGTCCATTATGTCTGCACATATATTGAAGGGCACATTTGGAGCAGAGAGGCAATAAATTGATAACTGGCATACCGTTTATTTTTTGTTAATTTATTTATTGATTTTTGGCTGTGTTGGGTCTTGTTGCTGTGTCCGAGCTTTCTCTAGCTGTGGCGAGCAGGGTCTACTCTTCGTTGCCGTGTGTGGGCTTCTCATTGTAGTGGCTTCTCTTGTGGTGGAGCACAGGCTCTAGGTGCACGGGCTTCAGTAATTGTGGCACACAGCCTCAGTAGTTGTGGCTCGCGGGCTCTAGAGCACAGGCTCAGTAGTTATGGCACAAGGGTTAGTTGCTCCACGGCATGTGGGATCTTCCCAGACCAGGTACTGAACCCATGTCCCTTGTATTGGCAGGCAAATTCTTTTTTTTTTTTTTTTTTGAGGTACGTGGGCCTCTCACTGTTGTGGCCTCCCCCGTTGCAGAGCATACGCTCCGGACGCACAGGCTCAGCGGCCATGGCTCACGGGCCTAGCCTCTCCGCGGCATGTGGGATCTTCCCGGACCGGGGCACGAACCCATCCATGTCCGCTGCATCGGCAGGCAGACTCTCAACCACTGCGCCACCAGGGAAGCCCTGGCAGGCAAATTCTTAACCACTGTGCCACCAAGGAAGTCCTGGCATACCGTTTAAAATCTTACATTCTGCAGTTTACATAGGTCAAAGGGAGAGTCATGTATGCATTCATGTGCTACGTAACTATATTTCCCAAGCAATACGAGTTATTAATTTTCCAGACATAGTCAAAATGAGGAATTAAAAAGAACTTAAAAAAATTATATCCATCTCTTTTCATCAACACAACAAATTTACCGTGATCACTACCTTTGCCGCCTGCATTCTCACACTGTTCTTTCATTCCTTTTCTTCTGTCCTTTGTATTCCATAACTTTATACAACTTTCCCTTTCTGTACGCAACCTCATCCCCTTTACCTTCTGGATTTCTTCATGACCTCATCATCTCTTAATTTTTAAAACAGATGTATTGAGGGATAATTGACATAAGATAAACCGTACATATATTTAAATTGTACAATTTAATAAGTTTTGACATAATGAATAAAATTGGAAAATCATGACAATCAAGATAATGAACATAATCATCAGCCCCAAAACCTGTGCAAGCTCTGTTGTACTCTCTCATTTTTGTTCCTCCCACCCTTGCTGCTCATCTGCAAGCAGTAACAGATCAGCTTTCTGTCATCATGTGATTTCCTTACTAGCTTTTTAATAACTCTAGAATCTGTAATGATATCACCTCTTTCATTCCTGATTTTGGCAATTTGTAGGTTCTCTCATTTTTCACTGATCAATCTGGCTAGAGGTTTATCAACTTAATTGATCTTCTCAAAGAATTAGGTTTTCATTTCATCTGTTTCCCTGTTTGTTTTTTTTTTTGCTTTCTATTTCATTCATTCCTAGTTTGCTTATACTATATTATTTTATCTGAATTTAGTTTGTTATTTATGTTGTAAGGTGAGATCATTGATTTGAGACTTTTCTTCTTTTCTAATATCCATTAATGATAATTTTTTAAATTATCAATTATTGTGTCCATCATTATTTTGTAGCTGAAGCTACATTCCACAAATTTTATGTTGCATTTTTATTTTCATTTGGTTAGTATACTTTCTAATTTCACTTTTGATTTCTTCTTTGACATACCAATTATTTAAAAAGTATATTATTTAGTTTCTGAGTTCGGGGGAATTTTCCAGAGATCTTTCTGTTATTGGTATCTTATCTATTTATTCACATATTTATCGGTCCCCCTCATTTACTCCTGATATTATTTTCAAAATATTCCATCCCTGAAGATATGTCCTAACTTATAAATAATGACACAGCAGAACATTTGAAGATAAGTGAGAAGTCCAATAAAATTATAGGTGATATAAATGTAGATGGAGAATTCAAAAAATAGTTTGATTAAATTCCACATGATTTTCATTTAAAAAGGAAGTAATTTAAGCTCATTTAACACTCATTAATGTAAGTTCACATAACAGTCAACACAGATAATTGATCAGTAAGCATATCAGTGTTTGGTTGTTGCACAGCTCAGGTCCCCAAAATATGTTTTAATAATGATCGTTGAATGATAAACCATGTTTATTATAACTAGATCTTCATGAATTTAATGATATTTAATAATATATTATTTAGGTATTGAGGATTTATAACTACATAATGGATATATTGCTTTATACACTCATAAATGTCTTTTAAGAAATCATTAAAGTATCTAACCTCAATAATGATCCTATTAAGTTTCAATTTAATGCCTAGTTAAGTATGTTTAGGGCAAGTCATTTAGACTATGCCCATACAGATGAAATGAATTAAAAGAACCAAAATAGTTATCTAAATAATTTCAGCCAAAAGTAAATTTTAAGATCTTAATTAACCAGGACAAATGTCTTCTTTGATGTGTTAAGTACCTCTGTAATTCTTGGATATTTTTGTTTTCAAAGAATAAAGTTTACGTGTCATTAAAACTATAGTGAAGTTTCCTCAGGGTAGTAAACCTTTTTTTTTGGCTTCTATATCTTTCTCATAGGCCAAATGAATTAATCAAGATGTATAGAGGTGACGCCCAATAAATTCTTGATAAGAACTACTTAACCTTAATTAGAAACACTAAATGATATCTACATAACATCAATTTTCATGGAGTATGAAATTTTGTAGTTTTTATTACAAGTTTTATAAAATATTATTATACTATAATTTTTGAAGTGTCTCTAATGTAAAACCAATTCATGAGGTTTTGTGTTTGTATAAGAAATGAAAATTAGGGCACTAAATACTTTAGACTAAAATTGTCTCAGCTGTCTGGAAAAGAAAGCATTCTTATTGATTCATTATTTGACTGTCTAAAATTGTCAGCCATCAAAAGATAAAGTGAGGCATATTGAAACTGTTGAGTTTATTTGAGGAAAAATCGATTCTAATAGGGCAGTGCCAAACTGGAAGTGGTTATGAGTACTCCTCAGGTAGGAGCCGCGAGAAAGGCTTATAGAGAAGTTACAGAAACAAAGGAAGAAAATTGATTGGCTGTAGCTTAAAACCTAGTTGGCTATTTCTGATTGGTTGTCCTTAGGTTTCGATTTCTTAACTTTGAGGTATTTACAGGCTTAGGTTTTGGTTTGTATACTTAGGCCACCAAGCATTAGAGCCACTTCAGTGTAATGGGATTCTTGTTTAATTAATTTAACATATGATGTTCATTTCTCACTTACTCTGTAAATGTCATTCTTCTGGATACTGAATCATATTTGAAGATTAAAAGTGTGTAGAAATCAAACTTTTCGGTCTAAAAGGATAATAAATATGGAAATAAAACCATAAAGAAATACAAATAAAATGTGATAAATACAAAAAAAAAAGGATAAAGGTGAACATATTTGTGTTCAGAGGAAAAGGCAATTATTTCCAAAGAATTAAGGGAGAGTTTGTAATAGAAATGGCATTTAATGTTGTTCTTGAAAAATTGGTAAAATTTGGAAAATATCAAATATTTGGAAATCATTAAAGAACTGTAAATATTCCAAAAGAGCTAAGTTATAGGATAAAAATACTTATTATGAGTCCAAGCAACAGCTCGAAGTTTGATGGAAGGAAACTATGTAAGAAGGAAAATAGTTTAGGACGTAGTTGTCAGCATTGTCTGGTACAGTGAGTGAACTGAATATCCAGCTAAGGAGTTCAGATATCAATGAGGTTTATTGAAATGACTGTCTTGATTATAATTTTTCAAGGAGCAAATCATATTCATTAACCCAAGTTTTCCATTGACTTTGTATAACTGGCATATTATTTGTTTAAATAAGCTTTGGCAGAGAAAAAACTGAAACCCAAAATGTTTCTTCTGAAAACTAAACCTAAGGCCAAGATGAGCCCTGAGAGCACTAATTATGTGTCAAATTTTAGTTTATAATCTTTTAAATAGCTACTGTAAAAAGACCTGTTATTTTCAATCCAATGGGGGAAAAATGTAATGCTCTAAAAGCCTGTCTCCAATTATTTTCCTAATTCCTCTTCCTATACCATTTCAACTGTATCATTCACCTCAGGTTTCCACGTTTTTATGATGCAGCAGCTCCTCTAGTTCTCATGAAAAGTGATCTATAATCACGTTGAAATTGATGTGTTAGTGACTTAACATGTAAATCACCACTTTAGACAAAGAGCAGGAAGGGCTAGGGTAATTCTCCATAAAAATTAAATGCTAATGCTGAACTTTCGGCATCAATAAGGTCAGTTGGTATATTAGCTAGGACTCTGGTTTGCAAGTGGCATAGAATTCAAACCAAACTATCTTAAAGGGGAAATTACTGGTTGATGTCCCTGTAATACTAAGTACGATGTTACTTAAGAGGAAGTTAGATGGTAAGCATTCCAACAAAGTCTCACAGCTGCACTTTTTTTTTTTTTTTTTTCTCTCTCACTCTATTTCTCTTAATTCACTCCATATTCTCTGAGATTTCCTTTCTCTCCTGGACTTTCATAGCAGTTTTAGATGTTACATACCTCTGTTTGAATTGGGTAGTAGAAGACATGTTTCTTTCCCAGAAGTTCCATCAACAGTATTATCTTGTTTCACTTGTTCTGATTAACTCAAGATCTTCCATGGTGAACAATTAATGGAATGTTCCAATGGGCTTGGACTAGGACACCTGCTCCAGTCCCCATCTGTAGGTGGAAGTGACTATAGGTAGGAGAAAGGTGTTCCTTAGAGAAAAATTGGTGCTGCAGTTACCAGAAGAGAGAGCAAATGAGAGAAAGCAAATGCTAAGTAAATGATAAAGAAACAAACCTAACTTTTAACTGACCCCAATTTGATAAATAGAAATTTTCTTTCTGTAACTTTATTGCTTTTGTAACAAAATTTAAATGGTGTTTTGTCAAAATGTAAAGTTGACTTTGATTAAAATTTCATGGCTTATGAATTATTTGTGCATTCATTAATAGTGTCAGGTATGGGAAATTTATGTAGCAATATGAAATATTCCCAAGACTTCTCTCTCAACCAGAAAGCCCTCATATCTTGTTCAGTGTCAAACCTCAGACTTCATGAAAGCCTATACCTGCTATCCTACTTCATAATTCAGGCTGAATCACTTTTTTTTTTGACATTCATATATATTTTTCTTAACATCTTTATTGGAGTATAATTGCTTTACAATGGTGTGTTAGTTTCTGCTTTATAACAAAGTGAATCAGCTATACATATACATATATCCCCATATCTCCTCCCTTTTGCGTCTCCCTCCTACCCTCCCTATCCCATCCCTCTAGGTGGACACAAAGCACCGAGCTGATCTTTTAATTTATCTTCCCCTTTCACTGTTTCTCTGTAACTGCACTATCACATGAGACTATGTGACTCCTGGTACAATTTCTGGATCCAGATACTTCCTCTTATTCTCAAAATACTTCAACTTTAGAAGTTATGCAGCAAACATAACTTCTAAAAGTAGTCATTTTAAAAATCAAATTTTTGAAAGAATGTTTGTGAAAATCTCAGTTGAATTTCTACAAGAAAAAACTTTATTATATTTATTTTGAATAAATTTTAAAGAATCACTTCCAGTCAAAATTTGTGTATAAGTTTATGAACCAGCTTTCATTTCCTCTCCAGCCTCAAAATGTGTGGCCTCTCATTACACAGAAAAATCCCACCACATTATTAGTTCAAAGAACTAGTGGCAAGAGAGTTTCACATCTTATTATGTAGAATACAGAATGAATGGAAAGACAAATATCCTTCTAAAGATGGCTAAGGATGATATTAAGACTGCCTAGGTCTTCACACAATATTTGATGTTTTTGAACTGAATCTGTGTTACTGTGTTGTTTTCTCTCCATCCTACTTATGTTTTAGAGACACGCTACTATTTAGAACGTTTAGAAATATTATAATTATTTTTTAGATAAATTCGATTTTAAAGTTGATGTCCACTGATATTGTCACCCTTTATTTTTTATGTTACTGTTCTCTCCTGGATCTGTTACTAATATAGCTGTTTGTTGAGGATCTCTTCTTGCTGGAAACCCCTCTTCTTCCCTACCTTCACTGTAGTTATTTTAAGGACTCAGTTGATACTTCTGTGTCTATACTCTTAATACCTTAAATAATACTTCTCTGTAGGATTTTGTGACCAAGAACCTAGCAAACTCTCAATACAGGTCTTCTGTATTATATTTAAGGACTTCAGGAAAATATAAGACTTCAGGGGAAAAAAAATCTGTTCTGTCCTTTTTATGTGGTTTTCTTTGTTTTGTTTTTTTTCCATATGCGTTGTCAGAAGGGAACCTGTCCACAGGTTCCAAACAAATTTTTCAAGTTTTAAAGCAATGAGACAAAGAACTCAGTCACTTTTACTCCCTAAAATTTATAGTGCCTTAAAATTTTGCTTTGTTACACATGGCCATATATATATATATGTATTTATACAGAGACATATATTAATAATGCACACATTTATATTTAGTAAAAATATGTTTATAGAAAGTTATACTTTTTGTTCATTTCCTATCTTTTTTCTACATGAATATGAATAATCTGGGATTTATATTGAGATCATGAAATATTATCCAAAGTTCATTACTGGCCATAGTCTTTAAAGTTGAAAAATAGTAAAAAAACAAACAAACAAACAAAAAAAAACTATACAAAAGTTTATATTATTCCTTAGAGAATTCTCAAAGACATAAAACAGAATGTTATATTCTTCCACTGAATATTTGCCTTATTTTTTGCAAAGCACCAAACATGGGAAAAATCATTTCAATTGAAATAGAGTGGAATTTGTCACCCCAAAATATTGCCTCTTTGACATAAGTACTATTTTGGGCTGATTATTTTTAAGAAACAGCAGACAAAGGAGAAGCTCTGAAAACTGAGCAGAAGTTACCCTTTCGTAGGAGACCTTTACATTTATAAGGGGAATCTCCATTTGTGAGGGTCTCTCCCTACTTATACCAGAGAGAGGAGGGATGACCAAATCTCTGAAAACACTTATCAGTTTAATGACTTAAATATGCATAAGAACCACACCCTTGTTTACTGCGCTTTTCCTGGAAACCTGCCATAACTGGCTTACTCTTCTTTCCCCCACCCCTAACATCTTTCTTTTGTCTTCAGCTGGAGACAAGGGGGTGGCTTGGGCCATTTCAGGGAGTTTCTCAGTTTTCCTGGATATCTCCCATGTCTACAGGAAGTATGTATATTATTAAACTTCTGTTTCTCCTGTTAATCTTTTCTTTTAGGGGACTCTCAGCAAAGAACCTAGAAGGGTAGAGGGAATTTTATTTTTCCTCCCCTACACAGTCCTACCAGGGCCTGAGGTAATCTCAGCTGGTGTTTCAGAGTTTGTTAGAGGAATCAGTCTTCTTCTGGATAGTCCTTTGTGTTTACCAAGGCTGCTTTTTTTTTTTTTTTTTTTTGATAGGTGCTAAGCTCTTCTATTTTTTCTTATCCTCAGCACTGTATATCTACTGAAAGATTCATTCAGCTTTTCAACATGTGTATGAGCTTCTAATTCTCCTGTGTTTTGCATTTTATGAATAACATGATTTCAGGAGAAAACTGGCACTGTGTCAGGTTTATTTCCTAATGCCTCGATCCTCTTTGAGATTTAGAACACCCAATTCCAGGTTCCTTTAGCAGCCTAGAACTTTATTTTTTTTCTACCTGACCCCATGCGATTACCTAACGCTCTGATGTTTTTTTCTTCTTGGTACCCACCCTCTGCTGGGCATCTTCTATGTGCATTGCATGTAGCCGAAGAATTTGCAAATGCCTTGAAGGGAAAAGCATCAAATGCGATTTGGATTTGGCTCAGTGAGATCTTCTTCCTAGGATTTTGGCCTCTCTAATTTGACTGCTTTTGAAGCTCATTAATGCTTATAAATAGACTTTTTTTTTTTTCTGTATATTTTCTTCAGCTTTTGTAGGTCTTCTCAGTCAGAGTATTAGTCTATTTAAATCTATCCCATTATAGCCAGATGAAGCCCCCTAACTTATTCTAAAATGTGTGTGTGTTTATATACCTGTGTTTTTTTTTTTTTTTTTCTATTTCTGTCTGCTTAGTAAAGACACACATAATTTGGGTAGAAAGCATCTTTTGGATTGTATGGATAAATAAACTGTTATCTTTGGATACATTGGCTACATTACAAGTAGATATGAAGTTAAAAAAAGCACAAAAGCCATAATGTGGTAAACATCTTTGTTGCATACTCAATAGCTATCTCCTCCCCGACCCCTCTAAGTTTTTGTCCGTAGAAGCACAAAACCCCACTTTTGATCACTTACTGAGTATTGTAAAACAAAGAATGTTGCTCACTATCCTTTTCTACAAGGATTAAATGATTAGCTGCTGTAGTAGCTGACTGACAGTGCATCCTGAGAGGAATTAAGGACAAAAAACAAAATGAGGCACTCTGTGCTTTGGAAAAACAGGCTCCTTAGATAGTTAGATATATATCTCAGGAAGAATTTTAATGAACCCAGATTCTTGCTTCTTCCCATAAGTAAAAAAAGCACTAAAATCATTACCCAAGATATCTGTTCCTTCGAACAGCAGTAACCTTTAATTGAGGCATATGCTTGACTACATGTATTCCCTAACCAAAACCCATATATATATACACTGGCTTCTCTCCCTACCTCTTTGGAGCAGTTCTCTCAGAAGCTACTGAGAGGCTGCTTTCTGGGCTGTATTCCTCAGTAAGGTCCCTGAATAAAACTGACACTCACAACTCTTATGTTGTGTGTTTTTCTTCCAGTCCACAGTATCCACGTGTTTTAGCTGGTGTCTTCAGCTTGCATGGGTGAAATTTCATTAGTTGCAGCCATAGTTGGTAACTGTTTTCCCTGTCAGTCATAGTATTACAAATCAACAGGTAAAGCAGTTCTGGCTAAGGAGATGTATTGGAAAGCCTTCTTTGTTACTTTAGAGTAAGTCTCTCTTCTTTTAAAAGGTATGTGACGATTAGATGCTCTTCTAACCCTCTTCTGAGTTTTGGGAAATTTGGTTTTGAACATGTGATTTCTGGAGATTTGAGTAGAATTTACAAACAGGAGCCCCAGGGGTGAGGGAGAAACCAACATGCCACAAATGTCAGAACGGTAAGTTGGAAGGAACCAGCATCCATGAAAATTTAGCTGAGTTACTGAAGTCGCTTGCCCTGGAAGGAATCTATCATTGGGCATCTCAGTGAGATAATGTGGCCGAGTGGCATAATCCACTTTAAATTATGTCACTTAAAGTCAGAAGTATCCTAACTTCTACAGGGGCATCTAGAGACACCATCTTGCCATCCTCATATGTGTATTTGTTAATTCATGAAAACTGAAGTCAGTATCGTAAGATGAGACTGCTACTTTTGGCTCAATTCGGTATGAAGGGTGAAAAATTAGTTAAGGTTGCCGTTTTGTCTTTCAGCAGGCTTCTGTTTACCCTGCACCTTGAAATTTTGCCCTTTTCTAGTTCTCTGGCTCTTGCTTTGTTTTCAGATGCTTTGATTTCTAGATCCGTACCTAATACCTTTGCTCATGCCTCTCTCACACCTGAAGTTCTCTACCTCTACCCTGTGACCTACATCTGTGAAAATGTTACCTTTGTTTGATGTCCATATCAAATATATTCTCCATAATGAAGTTTTTTTTTTTTTACCCAATAAAGCTGCTTTTTATTTTCCCTGATTTTTCAGAGCATTTCTTTTTGTGCCTTCCTTATGCCCATTCTTATATTTTGCTTTATATTTTACTCAGACTTTACACACTGTGAGGTAAAAGACGGCCTCATGTATTGATATATAGTGAGGTCCTTGAAAAGGGGAAGGGTTTTCATTCATCATTGTATTGACAGTTCCTGGTACGTTGTAGGTATCTAAGAAGTATTTATTGAATGAAATGATACTGGAATGCTGATTTAGAAATTTTCTCTCAGAGGCTCTCTCCTTTCAGCTCCTTACCTGGAAAAATTCACATTGCAGATGTCTATGAGAGTAGTTACCCTTTGGATCCAATTAGTGTTTAACTTCTGCTTGCAAGAGCAGTTCAGTCCTGAAAGTAGTATCAGCCATTAAAATGAGGCACAAAAATTAACTTTTTTTAATAAACAATTCATTTTCCCTACAGAAAGCAAACAGGTAGAAAAATAAATGAAATTAGCATTCTTATCTCCTCTCCCAGCATAGATCTTAAGGCACTCTGGTTGAGTTTGCAAGATTAACATGGCAGAATTTCACATAAGAATTGTTCACAGTTCCATGGATGAATTTAAATGTAATTCAGAAATATCATGAAAGAATTTAATTTCGTAAAAGTGAATGCAAAAATTGCAAGGATTAGAATGCAAAATACCACCAATTTTCAGTAAGTATTTGCTGGAATTAACCTTGCTGTATACAAATATTCTGTAATTCAGTATGCACTGGTTACTTTTCTATCAGAAGTAGCACTTAGTTTAATTTTTTCTCTGCACACTGAGAATTTGTGGTCTCTTAATTTAGAGACCAAGCTGCTGGGACCTCCCTCTCTGAATAGCTTTATTCCAGAAGGGACACATTCCATGTGCTTTGAGATCCACAATCTTACTCCTACTTAATAGAAACAGATGAGATCTAAGTCCAACAGAATCTGAAAGGAAATGAATTTGGGGGGCTTGCAAGTTATCAGTTGCAATTCTTTAATCATGATGGAAGTATGAAGTACTAACATGTATTCAGTGCATACTATCTCAGGTATCTTGTTTAGTACTTAGCTGCATTATCTCACTGAGGATCGTAGACACAGCCATGGAAAATAAGCTATGCAGCCTTGCTTTTATCATTCTTGAAAACAAAGAAGAGGAAAAGATCTAGGATCATTCACTCTGCCTCCGATCATCCTCTAACATTCATCCTTTACTACACATGATTTTGTAACTATAAAAATGAGGGCAAATTAGTCCACAGCGTAAATTTTATTTTAATTGGTGTGTGCCTAACTGAGAGTATTCAGTCATAAGGACTTGAAATGTGGGTAAAATTCTTGAATGAAAGTGCTTTTCTTTTTTTCTGATTCATTGTATTCAATATCACCAAATCTGTATTAGATATTTTTCATTTATATTGTCCACAGGATTAACTAAATCACTTAGCCCTTCGGGAAATAAAAATAGAGTATGTGGAAAATAAGAATAAAACAATTGTAAATGTTTTCATAAATGACATAATGAGCATGCAATGAAATAACTGAACAGTGTGGTTCAGCCTTTGCAATGAGCTGCATAAGTATGGGTGGCTCGAGGTTCAGCTTCCTCATCTGTAAAATGAAAAGAGATTGGATTCCATCTTCCCTAATATCCATTTAATTTCAAGTAGTCCATGGTACTAGGGAAGAAAAAGAAAGAAACTATTTTTTTTCCTGAGACATGAACAAAGTTGAACAACTTGGTGTTGATTTCTCCTGAATATTTTGACACTGGGAAGGAAAAGTAATTTATTTTTGGCTTTTTTCCTTCCAGTGTAACACTGATAGTTTACACTATAATCAAAGAGAAGTTAGTACACTTGTTCTCAAAAATATATTGAAACTATGAAATCTAGAAATATTGAAAGAGCAAGCTATTGAATCATACATAGACTTATGTTGATTCCTATTTCCTATCGTTCAAGGATGATGCTATAATAAGCACTAGAAAGGAAGTTCACTAGAGTTTTTGCAAGAGTGAGAGAACTGGGCCTTATGTACCAAACAAATAAATTAGCCTGTTCAGTCCCTAAATCTATGAATGTTGACATATTTTGAGTCTCACAACCAGCACACTGAACAGTTCACTTCCAGCATGGGTGTGTGGCGTGGGATAGCCCAACGTGAGGTTTGTCTGCCTCTCTTTTCACGGCCTTGGTGGGAAATTTCTACTTTCTACAGTTCCTGGCACAAAAATTTATGCACCGAAAGGAGTGGCAAACCATTTTTCCTTTGGGTTTGGTAAATCCTTCATTTCAAAGAATAAAATGGTATAAAATCACAATATACAATTACTTTATAGACTCAGAGCTCACAAATCTGTCATTTTCACTTATTCAAACACTGTGGGGAAAAAAAACAAACAAACCCAGCAATAAGTAAAGTATCTTCTGAGCCACAGATACCTTGTAAAATGCATACATTAATACCCAGTCTCACAAACAAAACATGCTCAGACAACACGGAAAGGAATAGCATGGAAATGACTGATGGGAGACAGAACATTTATAACATCAATACATAAACATGTACTGAGCACTTACTATTTGGCATTTATTGTCCTAAGTGCTATATCACCACTATGAAACAGAATTATCTTGTGAATGATTACCACGAATTACTACTTATTTCCATTTCATAGATAGTGAACCTGAGGCTCAGAAAGGTGATGTGACTTACCCCAAGTCACACAGCTGTAAATGATGTTGCCAGAATTTAACTTCAGGCAATCTTAGTATAGAACTCATACTTGAAGCCATGACGTTTTATTATTTTTCTGACGTTGGCAAAGTGTGATAATTTGTAGCCTAAAAACAGAGATGAAATAAGGAAATAAAGAGACATTTTAAAACATCCATTAGGGAAATATGAACTGCTAAAATATAAACAAATATTGATCTATTACTATATTTACTACAGTTGGGTATCAGTGCTTTCAGCAAATTAGTTTTCTCTTCGATTTCTGTCACTTGTGAGTATTGCATGGCAGAGCAAATTTTCTTAATTTACTGACCATACGTTTTCTCATATATAAAATTGGGATGTTTTCATTGTGAGAGATGCTGTGATAATTAAATGACTATAAAAGGTCTAGCACAACGTCGGGCATATTTTGAACACTTAATACGTGGTAGCTACTACTATTAGTCATTAGATAATAACAATGTAATATAGAATGTGCTCAGATTCCAGTATTAAGATTCAAGTGGATCATATCACATTTTTCTTTTGCCTGATGCTTATGCCAGTCATGTTGTTTATAACATGTTTATAACATGTATGTATTTTGCAATTATACATATGTATAAAATTATATATATAGTACACCAATAGTAATACAAGAAAAAACTGAAAGCACTAATCTTCTAGAAAAAGTTTGCAAAAGGAATCATTTTTAACCTCCAACATATTTAAGGATAAAATAAAATGTCATAATCTATTTCCAAGATTTCAAATAAATGATTCTTAGTTTCAATTCTTCAAACACAGGTAGTTGGCTGTTTGAGGTCATATACTAAAATGCTGGTGCAGTGTAAATGCTCACATTAAGCATAAATTGCCCATATGAGAGGCAAATCATTCATACAGCACATAATCGCAGATAGTATTGGTTATTTCACAATTCCTTGGTAAAATCTGTTATAAATATTGAATCTCTCTAGAAAAAGCTATTTTTCCATGTCAGTTTAACCAGAAAAATGTCCTTTCTTTAATCTTACAGTGTGAATCCAATTAATAAAGTGTTAGTAGAAACACTTTTTTAATAAAGAATGATAGTCATTGTGGCTACATACATTTTCATCTGTTTGAGAGAAACGCCTAAAATGCTGGATAAATATAGAAACATTTATTTTAACGTATGGCTAATCTCTTGAATGCAAAGGCCATTTTGGTGACAATAATAAAAATAAGTAAGTATTGTAGCTGGAGGTTTCCCTAAAGGGATCCGATGACAGATTTAGTGGATTAGGATCTGGATATATTTAAAGGTGTGTCTAAACAGCAGGGACAACACAGAACCTGGGACTGTATTGGAACGACCTATTAAAAAATATCGTACTTATGCATGAAGCCAGGACCCAGGACTCCCTGGAGACAGCACTTTCAGTAAGAAAAATACTTGCACACATGCTTCCCAGTCCCCCACCCTCCCCACACCCCATGAAATCTGTGAAGGGAGACTGTAAAGAGCCATGGTCTTGGTCAAGTCTTGCTTGAGAACTCTAGACAGAATACTACACAAATGAGGGTTAAGGTGACTTAGATGTTGGTTCCAGATTGGTAGTGTTTCCAGTAGTCTGGCAAAGGAATCATAGGCCTTCTATAGAGGAACTCACTTTAAATCTGTACCTTAAAAGCTTGCCACAGAGAAAGTTCCGAGGAATATTGCTCATCTTCAAAGCTCACTAAAATCATAAGAAAAATAGGGCACCATGAGTCAATAAAAAAATACAATTAAAAAACCAGAACTGCCAAGCTTATGAATGTTGGAATATCAGGAACAAAGACATTATACAAAAATGATACTTAACTGGGCTTCCCTGGTGGCGCAGTGGTTGAGAATCTGCCTGCTAATGCAGGGGACACGGGTTCGAGCCCTGGTCTGGGAGGATCCCACATGCCACAGAGCAACTAGGCCCGTGAGCCACAACTACTGAGCCTGCACGTCTGGAGCCTGTGCTCCGCAACAAGAAGGCCACGATAGCGAGAGGCCCGTGCACCGCGATGAAGAGTGGCCCCCGCTTGCCACAACTAGAGAAAGCCCTCGCACAGAAATGAAGACCCAACACAGCATTAATTAATTAATTAATTAATTAACTCCTACCCCCAACATCTAAAAAAAAAATTATTCTTAACATATAGTATAACAGCAGATGAAGAGGGCTGAGTTAATCAAGCTCCTCAGTTCATAGCATCGCAAAAAAACATTGGTCTCTGTGAAGTCCCTTTCATGTTTCATTTATTTCCCTTTAACTACATCCTTGACTCCTTTCTATATCCTTATAGACAATGGTTGAGGTATGTGGATATATGTCCTTGAATTGGTATATATTATTGTAAATATGTAGTGAGGTTTTGAGGTCTGACTTTGATTTACATATATGCTCCTTTTGTTTTACATAATTACTCTGGGCTATTTTTTAATATCTTTCCATAACCGTGTTTCCATAACTGCTTTCTGTATTGTAATTCCTGTAGTTGATGTAACTGTTTTCTCTGTTCACACAAATACTTCATGATGAACATCTTACATGTTCCCTTACAGAACTTTGCAAAAAATGTGTGTGTGTGTGTCAGAGAGAGAGAGAGAGAGAGAGAGAGAGAGAGAGAGAGAGAGAATCAATATGAATCAGGAGAGAAATGCTTGCTCCTAGGTACTTACTGAATTTAAGTAAGTTACTCTTAAGAATGGCTGTTTATATCTTTCTTCTCCTCCATCTGACTTTAGTAATTAGGATTCTAAAGTTAATTGTGTTCGGACAGTAAAGTCCTGTTCCTAACCTGTTGTTGAAAATTTAAGGTTTGTTTAAGTGTCTTTAATTAACGTTGCCCAAAAGGAAATTCCATGTTGTCCTTATTACAAAACAGGAAGTTTATCTTTGTCTTTTAATGATATAATGCTACTAGAAAGACATAGAATTTGGTTTCTGATCTGAACCTAATCTCTACATCTGCAACTTTCTCTCTGTGTAACACTGGGCTGGTGACTTAACTGACTTAGGAGCTTTGATTTTATCATCTATAGTATAAGAATAAATACCTATTTTAAATAATTATTGTCATGATTAGTAAAAATACTATACAGAAAATGCCTGTTACAGGGCAATCCTGAAATGCGAATTCCATTCCCCTTCTCATATTCCCCCCTTTTTACTTTTCATAATGCTTAGCATAGTGGCTCGTCATATTTTAAGGGCATTGACTACTTTGGAAAGTAAATGAAATCATTCTAACAGTTTTATTTTAAAAATCACATATACATTAAATACAAAATATTACACAAAATATCAAAGTGATCATGGACCTCTTTAGAGACTACATTTGTTTTTAAAAATATTTTCCAAGTTTCACTAGAGCCTCTTTCCATGGAGGACAGCCCCCAAATATGAATTAGATTCACAACCCCCATCATTTGGATAAAGGAACTGTTTACTGGGAGCTGATATAACTAGCCCAGAGTTAGGCTGACGGTAGCGGTAGCAGCACTCCAGCTTAGCAGAACTCTTTCTCTCCATTCCACTGTCAGGAGATAAAGAATGAGAGCTTTCTGCATACTTTTTGCAAATTATAATTTGCTTTATATGGAACATTCATTAATGGCTTTTGTTTTCTTGTCCTGAGGCACACATTTCTGTCTATGCCTTTGGTAAATGGTTTCATTTTCTGCCATTATTTATTATTTGTACTTGTCAGATTTTTAATTGTATAATTAAAATGCTATTGGTCTTCACTAAAAAAATCATCAAAGTGTTGTGACAGTGTTATACCAAATAAATTCTGAGGTCACTGAATATAAAAGGGAATTTAAGGGCTCTAAGCTACCAGGTATGTAACATATTTCACTCAGGGACAAGCTTAATCAGGTTTAGGAAATAACCAGTTTTGCTAATAGCCATTGGAACACAGCCAGTTATTAGCTCTCTATTATTTAATGAAATGCCATTAGACCAGTGAGCAATGTTTGAAATGGGGAATTTTAGGGAAATAGAATTAGGGGCAAACAAGTTGACATTGTTTTCCAATTCCTTTCTATGAAAACAGCAATATTAAGAAACAAATAGAACCAATTTAAAACTACAGGGAGTTTTCCTTGAGATAACAAAACTGAGGTCTAAAAAGTTTGTCGTTTGCATGAGGTTATGTACTAATTGGGATTTCTAGTCAATCTGACTGTTTAGTGTTTTGTTTTGTTTTGGTCTTGTTCCTCTTTTAGTTTCTTTTCTCCCTATACTTTGAGCATGCCACTGCACTTGGCCTCACTGGTAGCATTAATAGTTTAGACACCCATGTCTCCAGGATGTGGAGGTGCTGGGAATGCAGATTAAAACATTTACAGCAAATTCCATAGGGCTATATATCTTTTCTTAATTGAAGTAGATTCTCTTTCAAATGTATATTGGTTTACACAAATCCAAACTGCCTAATTACAAGAAACAATTTCTGAATTTATATAGATTAACATCATCAGCTAAAACATATGCACCCAGGTACTATGTAGATGGGACAATGTACAGCTGTTTGATTGTAAATTATTTTTATCCTCGAGATAATTTTTTTCTTTTGGAGAAATTGTTTCTAAGTCTTGTCCTTTTCCCCCCACTGTTATGAAATGAGGCTTTAAAAAAATGCCTTTATATTTCTTCTTGTATATGAATTGTATTGTGCAGCTGTTTTTGTTTTGTTTTGTTTCCCTTTTGGCCTTTTTCCCCTTTTAATGTGAATAACTCTGAGACAGACAAGTACTGGATCAAAGCATTACCAGTTCTCTCCATGAGAAATCTGCTGACACCTGAACTGGCTTCTATTGGAATTGGTTTTGGGTTGATCTTTACATGACCTTTGAAGTCCTGGCATCTGACCCGCCTTGGGCTTGGACTCCATGACTCTAAGCCTAGTTGCTTCAGGGACCTTGTCCTCCCAATCTAGTAATTTCTGGACCTTCTGTCTATCTTAACCCTCTGGAAGCCAAGATAGGAGAAGCTAGTATTTTCTGGGCCTCTTTGTTGGTCCTAACCCTATGAAAGATAAGATATGTAAAGCAAAATACCACACACCTCTTTCAAGTGGCTGTTGTGTCCCAATGAATATACCAGTGCTGAAAGATGTGCTCATAGAGGAAAAATGAGCTAAATTGGAAAATGCCGGAGACTGGGAAACCTTTGGCATTGTGTACAAAAAAGGGCCTCAGCCAGTGATGCAGTATTTTACTTAAGCCATTCTAAATGCTAGATGGCTAAAGTTAACAGATTAAAATTTTAGGAAATTTCCAAGACCATGAGTCCCAAAATAATATTTTTCATAATACATTCTTTCACACTCAGATGCAATTCTTGGTTCTGGCTTGGACTATTGACAGATGTGCCAACATCCTCCCAGGGAAAAAAAAAATGCCGTCCTCACAGGGCTTCTGCCCAACTGGAAAAGGGAAATTCCAGCCATCTCTTAATAAAGCATGTGCTCCAGAGATTTGCAACTCAATTTTGTAGAGCTAATGAGTTTGAAGATGATTGGAATAAACATTGAAACTTTGGTAGCAGCTTAGCCGAATTCTGGCTAATCTCTATGTCCTTTGTGGTTTGCCCTTCACAGATGCAAACTCCTCACAGCTATTGCTAACCAAGATTATTAGTGCCATACAAAGCCAACTGAAAACAAGTCGAGTGACAATCCTTATTGTGTATCTTTAATTTACAAAGGGAAATTCTCTGGGCAGTTTTCATTAGCTTCTAGCAAGTTTAATTGGCTGAAAACATTGCTTTCATGATCTTTGATACCATGTGTTGGTACAAATTAAAGCATAGCAGCTTCTAGTCACGGAATTTTGCTCCTCAAATGCCTCCAGAGGGTTAGACTAGACAAAGGAGGGTCCTTAACAGAATTATTACAAATCTCCCAGGGTGCAAATTGATGCTTGTAAATGTCAAGATTCAGTACTAAACAAAAGAACAAAAGTTCAGATAAACACATGCGTAATCAAACATTCATGAGAAACATATAATGTGTTCAAGACAGATAATGCATTTAGGAGTCCTGCATTACTTGAAATGGCGGCAGGTACTTTTATAGAAAGATTTGTTTTAATGTATTACAGTATATGAATCTTGTCCGTGTGGTATCATAATGCATTGATAGTTTTCTGACCAGTTTGAATTTGTATCATCACTGATGGTCTATTAACTGAATTTGGTCAATAAGAAACATTCAACCCTGATTATTTTGTGTGTGATTTACATTGATTACCCCACTGAAGTAATCTTTGGGAAAAATAAAGTAATCTTCTTGAGTCTGAGAAGGTAAAGGGAGGAGGCAGCAGACTAAGATTTGATATATTTGTCTAATAAGAGAATCACAAAAATAGTCATGTCCAGATTTTTCTGGTTGGAAAACACCGTTACATTGATACTTCTGAGGTGGTCAGTCTTTGGAAGGTGGGCCCGCAGTAACCAAAATCACAAATTTCCTAAAGCAATGCCGGTTGTTAGTTAGGATATATGCCTGCTTCTGCAGACCAGGATACTTAAGGTTGGCTTTTAAGGGCATTCGCTCCCCCAAAGGAAGTCACACACCTCTTGATGAATTCCTAAAATAGAGCCAGGGGAAATCCTAAGGGAAGTGTCACAGTCACGATAATGCACATTGTCCAGTTTTACTGTCTAGTGTTTTATCTGCCAAACAGAATACAGTAAGTCCGCTACACACGAACCTTCAAGTTGCGAACTTTCAAAGGTGCAAACGTGCCCCTGGATGCCAGCTGTTGTGCTGTACTACTGTACTTTTCAAGGTACTGTACTGTAAGATTAAACATGTTTTCTTGATACTTTGTGTTTCTTATGTATTATTTGTGCGAAAAGTACTATAAACCTATTACAGTACAGTACTATGTAGCTGATTTTGTTAGTTGGGTACCTAGGCTGACTTTGTTGGACTTACAAACAAATTGGACTTATGAACGTGCTCTCGGAATGGAACTCATTCGTATGTTGGGGACTTACTGTAAATGTTTGCGTCATCTGCCAACTCTAGTGGGTACTGATGTATTCAGACCTTTTATCTTCCATTGACTAGACTCAAGTAGTTAGGCTTGCAACTTCATGTTGTGAAGAAGATTATCACCTTAAAAATAACACAACTCCTTAATGAGTCTATGAATACTTATTTGAAACATAACAAATATGTATCATGGATGTCTCCACACCCTATTCCAGAGGTCATGACTAACAGTCATCCCCTGGCATGCGGTCGTGAGAGTGTTTCAGGTGTTTGAGGCTGCCAATACCAATCCGTCAAGATGGGGACATGAGTAGAAAAGTTTTGGTCCTGCTCTAACTATGTCATGAATTTTATAAAGCACTCTGGTCTTATTAGGAAAACATATACAGACAATCTCATGGGGAAGAATCTTCTTGTATGTGATTCTTAGTAATCTAATAATACTAATTCTTAGTAATTTCAGATTCTGATGGTAATATTTTCAGGCTTGTCCCTAACTCTAGTGTATGTTCTTTATTTAGATAATGTGACACATATTTTACAATAATAATTTCAACCCTCAGTGGTCATCTTAGTAGAAAAGTTAAAAGGTTTAGAACCATTCAAATGATGCCTAGAAACATTTTAACCTTTTTTTTTCTTGGTATAAATTATGCATACATTTAAACTATTGCTAATAATTCATTTGCTTGAATAGTCATAAACTTTAAATATGATATGTAGCTATTTGATTCAACTCCACTTTTTAATTAGAAAAAAATGAAGTCATTTTTAGCATTAAAAATCTTTAATAATGTTTTAAATGTAAGATCATGCCAGTGGTTGTAAAGAATTAATTCTAATTTCTAGAATAAATCAGCAGAACACATTTTTGCTATTTAGAAAACGTTTGCTAAAAGGAAAAAAAAAGAGCATTTGTATGCAAGGACATGCATTCCCTTCTTATGCAAATCTCAAAAATGCTTTAATTTTCCTGAACACTTAATTGACATTATACATAGCAGTGAACGATTCATACAGAATCACGTTTATGTGAAAAAAAAAAAAGGTTCCTGTTGAGCAGTACAGACTTGAAAGCCAAACCAGGAAACTATAATAAGCAACTAAGTAAACATTTAAGTCAAATGTGTGCTTCAATAATGGTGGTGTAATGGGATGATTCTTAGTAGATGCAGAGGGAACAAAAGGAAAGAAGTAATTCTGCTTGAATCATGTGACACTGAGTTTCTCTTTCTCATTGTCCCCAAATATTCACAGTAGGTAAGAGAATGTTGCCTCCATCTTTTCCTTTTCTATGCCCGCCCAGGGGAAGAGAACAATTTCATCTTTTCTCATCATGCTCAACTTTCGACAGCTCCTTGAAGAATGCTCCCCAGGTACATGTGGACCTCAGTTAGCAATGAATGGGAGGGGCAGGTGTGGAGGGGCTCCAGGCATCATAGTGAGCACTCCTATGTAGTTTTCTCTTGCTACTTACTGGCACTGCTCCCCTGGATACTACTTCTCTCTCTGAACCAAATGGAAGAAAGCTTAATAGATATCACATCTTTGCCCCTAAGTGGTTTTAATTCTTTTGGTTCACAGAAGACAAGATTTAACTCTCCCCGTAACTGTGAAATTGTACTGAATTCCCTAGGATCCAAGCCAGGAAGCTATTCTAATTATCACACTTTGTACAGTACCATTAACTTTTCTAATTTATCCTAATCTTGTGTTCTCAAATTGGGCACAAAACTCCCAGATTAACCCCTACCCGGGGCCTGGCCTTTCTATAACATCTTCTTCTTCATGGGTCTGGACAGACTTATTTGAAGGTCTTAATTTGAATGATTCAGGCTTGTATATTAGTGTTCATATCTCCATTGGTGTCACACATTATGAGAAAGCTTAGACATGAAAAGGTAAGTAGGGATTTAATAAGCACGTTTGTACATCTCCTGTAAGTACCAAGGAGCACAGACTGAGGTGGAGTGAGCAGTGAGGAAAACACAGGGTCTAGAACTGGGTCTTCTGGGTTTGAATACTGACTCTACCACATACCAGTTGAGTGACCTCAGGAAAGTTACTTAACCTCTCTGTGCCTCAAAACTCTTATCGGCAAAATAACGCTTAAAATCAGAAACAAAACCATAAGGTTATTGCGAGGAATAAAAGTATTAGTATATGTAAAACTCTCAGATGTGTGCCCAGCATCTGTTAAAGCACAGTGTACTTCTTAAAAACAAAACAAAACAGAACAACTTGATTCAAGTCTGTCTTGTTCTTGATTTTGTAGAATATTCTTTACGCCAATCATTATTGTTTCTGTGTGTTTCAAATGTCTTAGGTAATAGCATATGTTTATATTATATTTTCAGTGATATCTGTACACAATTTTACATTTTAATATAAGGACAAACTTCAGTATTTTTTAATAATTTAGCTTTTTGGTATTTTGTCTAAAATATTTAGCTTATGCTAAAGTGAAATAAAACAAAATACAACATTGTATATATAAATTATATGGAAAAAACTTGAAGTAAAAATCTGATGTAAATGTTCGTAGTGGTGCTTTAGATTGAATGTCTCCCCCAAATTCATATGTTGAAATCCTAATCCCCAAGGTGATTGTATTAGGAGGCGAGGCCTTGGGGAGGTGATTAGGCCATGAGAGTGGAGCCCTCATGAGAGGATTAGTGTCCTTATGAAAGGAGACCCCAGATAGCTCCCTTGCCCCTTCCACAATTTGGGGACAGAGCGAGAACCAGGAAGTGGGCTCTCACACCAAATCTGCTGGTCCTTGATCGTGGGATTTCCAGCCTCTAGAACTGTGAGAAATAAACGTTCATTGTTTATAAGCCATCCAGTATTTTGTTATAGCAGCCCAAACAGAACAAAACAAGTGGCTTCTAGTGTGTAATGGTATTTTCATCCTTTGTACTTTGCTCTTCACAAAATTCTGTTATATCTATGCTGCCACGTATTGCATAAGTAATAATAAAAGTTTAAGAGACTATGAGCTGGTCTGCAAACAGAAACACACATACACACTCACACTCACGTGGACCAAAGACAGCAATTTAACTGTCAAGATGGAAGGCACTGAGAAAATACAATCTGTAGTGTAACTTCCTCTTCCCTTGGAATCCCGTGAGGATCATACTTACTGAAGATCCTCCACTGATTAAAATGGCAATCTCTTTTAAATCAGTGTTCAGAATACACCCTACAGACTTCATCCAGATTCTTCAGGTGTTTTGATAAACAATTCTCTGATTGCGTGTGTTTTGAAAAGAGGAACTAACTGAGGAATGAGAACAGAATGGTGACTAACCTGGAAAGAAGGGGACAATTATCAAACAGCAAGCACCCTCCACATAAATAATGTGTGTCTTTCCATGACCCTTGCTTTGACAGCTGGTTGCTGCTTCTCTCTAGCAAACTGAGGTCTCTCCTCCTGATTAGGTCGCCTCCCTTGATGATCATAATTCTTAGTGTCACAACAACATAGAAACAACAGTAAAGCAGGGATAACAACAAAGCCTTCTGGGCACTGACATTGCGTTCATCTCTGCACATTGTGTGGTTTTGTAAATTGTCTTCACTTTGTAAATGTGCAAAGGCTGACTACTGGGTTCCTTTTCAAACTGGAGTTTTATCTAACAGATGATACCATCAAAATCAGACAGTGGTAGGGGTTCCCTTACCACTCTCCTGGCAAAATGCTATTATCTTTATGCTCCAGCTGATCAAGTTGGAACAGTTTGCTCCAGAGGGATTAGACAGGGTATAGCTTATTTTTAAGGATGTTCTGTTGGTGTAATGTGGAGTAGAGTAAGGAAATTCTCAAGTGAGTCTGGACAGGTACGTAGTTCATATCAATATTTCAAAGCCTCTCCTTCCTGAAACAACTATGTATTTATCTCAGTTACTCAGTTTGGGGTAAGATATAGGTTATAATCACTGTGGAGCCACAGTTTTCTAAACTTTCCTGCAAGTTCTGACATTCCACTTGTCTTTCCTCCTCACTTTATAGTCTCACCACGAACATATCCCTTGTGGCTTATTCTCCATATTTAGATATATAGAGAGAGCGTCTCTTCAGTTTCTTCCTTGATACCTATGGGAACCAAACAGGCCATTTTTTTTTTTAACAGGGAAATAGTCAGATATATAGGAAATTACAAACTTGGGGATGTTAAAAAATGTTCCAGACATGCTCCTTGGTTAACAGTCCCTGTCTCCCTTCTGGGATGGTAACAAGACACCGTATTGTTTTTATGGCTCCAAGAAGACCAATTCTTCCCCAGCGTAGAGTGAAGAGGCAATCCAAGGGAGAAAAAGAAGTGTCTATTTTTCTCATTTGGGCAGTTTACATGCCTATGGATTTACACTGGGTAATACTAATTTTCTTAAGCCTTTACACCTCACCAAAGAACCCTTTGAACATTTCTTACCTACCCAGAGAATCAAGGAGAAGGTAGATCGTATCCCCATCTGTTACCCAAATGATTTATGTGGGGTGAAATGTATTTTTGGTATCTTAGGAAATTATTTACTATTTTTATGTAGTATGAAAAATTTATTTTTTTAGTATAAAATAGAACTTGTAATTTAATAAAAACAGGTTCCTCCTCCACACACGCACACACACACGTTTATATGAATGTAGACATAACCATAGTGCACTATAAAGGCAAAAGAAATCTATAGATATTGTATCATCATGGTTATTATAGCTGTCATATATCTTGCAATTTTTTATACAACTTTTTTTAAATATTTGAAATATGTATGGAAACACAGCTTCTGATTTTATTCTGAATTTAAATATTTCAGGTAACCATTTTATTTTTTGTTTATTATAAATTTACTATTCATTATCTCTGGTGAGATTTGCTATCATGATAATATTAAAATTAAATATTATTTTCAACTGAACCATTAAATTATGAAATTGAAAACTAATCCAGTCATACAGGTAGTAGTAGTTCCTTCTTCCTACCAACTCATGTTAGCCATATGTTACTCTTCAAAATTATTTATTCAGATTGTGCAGTGTGTATCCAAAAGTAAAAATGAGTAAGCACAAAAGTTATATGTATTTTTTTAATATTGGTTTTCATGAATTCAGAGCATATATGAATTAAATTTGGTCTTAGAGAAATTAATGTTCAAATTACAGGTGAGTAAAAGAAGCCTGCAAAAGTTCAATGACTTTGTACAGGCCTATGACGAAAACCCTGATTTCTGGATTTCTAGTCACCAGAACTGTTAGTCTAAGAACTGATGGTAGCACCAGCTCTGTCACTAATAAGTTGGCTAAGTCATAGAAATTGTTTTACCTTCCATTACCTTCATATCTGAACTACAAAATATGGAGGCCAGCTAGATGCTTCTAAAGTAATTCTGGTCCAAATATTCTATGATTGCATCTCTATCCATTCTACCAAGACTGTTTGCCTTCTTAGTTTAGATTTGCAGATTAAAATTAAGAGCTCCCATCCCCCAGAAGGACACCTTCTGCAAAAAAATTGGGAATTCTGTTCTATTAAGGGAGAATAGTTACTATATGAGCTTTCAGATAAAAATAATATTCTAACATGCATTTATGGCACAAATTTCAGGTACAGAAATATAATTCCTGTAGTCTCCCCTTCAGAGTTGAAGAGTAAGCAGTCTTTCTGTGGAATATTAAAAATGCAATATTGATTTTTGGCTAAGTAATTTGATCATTTAGACACATTAATCAATGCAGTTTTCAGAGTGCATTGAATAACGGGTGATCAGTGGTATGGTAAGCATAGTCAGTCAGTGGTCAAGACATGCAGCAAGATGGTAGGTAGAAAAAGGGGCTAGAAACTTTAAGGTGGTATGATATCCCTAGGGTATTGTATTACCATTAAACCAATAAAAGAAGTTACTAAGGTGAAAAGGGCAGATAGGGTTTCTACTTTGAGGAAGCATTTCTACTTTGAGGAAGATAGATTCATGTGTTAATTCTTCAAAGATTTTCAGGAAAGGCATTCAGGTTAAACGCAGGCAGAAACCAGTTTATTCTTGTAATTAACACTTAAGACAATTACATCAGATAAACCCTTGGTGATAGGCAAAGTGAGGTAGAGTATTCAGTGGCTACGTCCTTTGTACTCAAAGTGTGATCCACTGAGGAGCTACCTTTGGCATCATATGAAATTTGTTAGAAATGCAGACTCTCAAGCACTGCCCCCACCCCAGAATGACTAAATCAGAATCTTCTTTTAACAAGATGTACATACAGTTTAAAGATTGTGAGGCATTTGTTTGAAAGCTTTATAACTTTAACAATCTTATTCTCCCAAATTCAGGCTAAAATAGCTAATGATTAATGTCTAGTTTTTCTGCATGTCGTGAGAAATTGCTTTAGCATGGAGGACACCTTTTTATAGAAGAGGTATTTTTCTCCATTTCATTTTTCCCTGAAGGTCAGAGGCTAGCAAACAAGTTGATGTTCTAGCCAAGCGCTGCTGTTCTACCGCATGCCCGTCCCCCAATACCTGGCCTGCTTCCTTCTCTGAGGTTCGCATTTGGAAATTTCCTTTGGGAGAGGAACAAAGCTGCCAGCTTTATCACTCTTCACCTCAAGCATGTTTTTGTCAAATCCTAGTCTCCAGGCAGACCCTCCACCACTGAAATTTCAAATTTCTAAACAAATAAAAAGCGGTTATTTTCAATGAAGAAGTCAGGGAAACGTGGGATTGGTTTTGTTTGTTTGTTTGTTTTTGTTTTTCTTGATAAGAAAGAGTCTTTACTTCTTATAAACCTCCTTGACTCAATCACAGAAGCTTTTCTTACCCTGGCCAAAATTCCATTTTATTTCTGGACTTAAGATAAACTCTTTTCCCTCTGTAATGCATACTAAGGCAAATTTGTTTTTGTTGTTTTTGTTGAATCTCAGAGAACCATGATCCTTTTTATACCACTCATCTAAATGTATAATACACTCTCATTTGTGACACTGATTATTACTCTCCTGGCACTAGAAAACAGCAAGTATGTCTTACTTCTGTGTATTCCCTCTGTTTAGCACAATGCCTGACCCACGGTAAGCATTTAATAGTATTTGCTGATTAAACAAAGGAATTTGGGACTCAAAAAGTAATTGCTCAAAATGTCACACACACTTGAGACGTTTCTAGCTATAAATTCTATGTTTTTTCTTCTGTACCAATAGTTTTTCCAACCTGGCTGCATCCCAAACCAATTAAATCAGACTCTGAATATGGAATACTTGTGTTGGTATTGTTAAGGTCCTCCAAATATTCTAATGTGAAGCAAGGCTTGAGAGACTCTCTCTATACTTTGCTGTCTCTTTAATGTAATGGTGCAAAATCTTCCAGTATGATAAAAAACAGCAATTGAGGAAGTCAAAATAAACTTGTCAATTGGTAGGAAAACACAAGGAATGAAAAATGTTCAGTTTGAAGTAATGAAATCTCAAAAAGAACTGGCTGTCTTTAACTATTTGAAAAGTTTTCTTATATAAATGTGATTAGACTTATTCTATATATTCTCAGGAGGCAGAACCTAGCTGTATGCATGCAAATTACAGAAAGGCAGTTTGGGGCTCAATATGAGGAAAAAGCCTCTTAGAACTTGAACACTAAAAATATACTATACCATTTTTGGAGGTGATGAGGAACATATTGTGGGAGGTATTTAGGTAAAGCTGGGTGGGTGGGTTGGTGAGGTCCAGATGCTGAATTAAGTTAGTGAGAATGTGGCTGCATGGGACTCTGTGATTCTGTGTGTCTCAGAATATTTATAAGTTTTATTTAAAAATTATTTAGTAATAATAATATTAAAAATAATGATAGTGAATATTTGTTGAATGTTAATTATGAGCCAAGCACTATCTTAAACAATTTATATCATTGTATTATCTCTGTAAGCCTCACCACAACTTGGTGACATTGGTATAATTAATAGCCCCATTTTAATGAGGAGGAAACACAGACATGGAAAGATTAGTAAACCTGCACATGGTAATTAGCCAGAAACTATTGAAACAGGGATTCAAACTCAAGCAGTCTAATCTTGAAGCCTGAATTCTAGGTCATTTGGTTCCAATCATCCATACAGATTTCTGTATTTATCAGACAATTAAATACTGTTACTTTTATAGACATATATAGGTTTAAGATACCTACTTTAAGATACAAGAACAAAGCCACTAGGGAAGAAAATATTCAGTTCATTTCTTCTCTTTAAAACCAAGAAATTGCAACCATGTATTTGAAGCAGCAAAGGATGAAACTTTGTTTTGTCGGCTTAAGATGTTAAAGAGATATGCTTGATCTCTCCATTGAATGATAGAAAGACCAGCTGAGGTGCTGCTTCTCAAAATCTCAACTCAGAAGTTTTGATTAAAAAACTTTTGTAGCTTATTTTTAGCACCTCAGTTTACTCACTCCCCACTAAAGTGGAGAAAATTATGCCAACTTCGACAGACTCAATGAGAATTAAATGAAATAATTATCTAAAATACTTGGCACAGTTCCTGGTTCTCAGCATATGTTAAGCAAGTTTTAATTGCCTTCCTTTATCCCTCTTTTATTGTTTGTTCCATCACCTTTAAAATGGTGCCAATAAAACTCCCTGACTTAAGCCGTAGTGCAGTTATGAAGATAAAAAATGAGTTTATGTATATTCAAGCTATGACTACTGTAATTTACTATTTACAGTTATCACTATTAGTCATTGCCCTTTATTTAGTTGTCTCTCACTGTCTTGTATTTTGATTCTCCATAGTATGTGCCACCTCTGTTGAAGGCACTATAGAAATATTTCTAAGAAGAAAAAAGGTCATAAAGTTAGATATGCCGCTGAGCTTCCCAGGGAGACAAAAAACTGGAAGGTACTAAAGAATATTGCTGTAGTAATTACCATCTGCATCCTGTTTAGATTTGCTCTCATGATCCTGCATAGTTTCAGTATAAAGAACTATGGGAGAAGCAAAGGAGGTCACTCTTACAGCCAAAGGAAGTCTCTCTCTCTCTCTCTTCTCCCCTGTTCAATCCTACTTAGAACTGAGTTCCCTGCCACCATTGTCTACAGAGGGTGAATATTTCCACTAGTATCAGGAAAATTGGCACATTTCTTACTCAAGCTTATTAAGGCCATGCTCTTTCAATTATTTTTCCTCATAAATACCTGCTTCACTTCATGCATGCATCTTGCTTCAGATTGAAACTTTTAGTACAACGATGAACTGCTTGTGTTTGTGGTTTTCTTTGCTAGAAAATGCATATACAGAAAGGATACAAGTTTGGTTTAATGTTAGGCCAATAACTCTAACAGAAAACTCTTCAGAACAAAAGCAGTGTAGGCATTTTTCCCCAAATAAATCATGTTTGCAGTCAACTGATAGTGACAAAGAGACAGAAGAATTATGTTTGAGAAAGCATATTTAGTATTATGAAGTTTTCAATAAATAGGGCAAAGAACAAGCTGTGATGAATTATGTTTTACTTAGGAATACATTTCCGAAATTGTTAATAAAAGGAATATTGACTTCAAATGAAAGTCATAGTACTTAGTTATTTTTTATATACATCATCAAGAGAGAATAACTACAAATAGGTTTTACCCCAGCACTTTATACTAGCAGAAATAATGGACTTAAATTTTCCAATGAGTAGGAGTGAATTCTCATGTAACCAAGTTAATGAAACTAAATAAAGCATCATCACAGATATAAAGAATAGTTTGGTAATATGTCCTTTTCTACATGATTTTGCAAACTTTTTTTTATTCAATCAGTTCAAGTGTGCAACGTATAGAACCTATGGTATCTTTCATTTACCCAAAAGGAGAAAATAGCTACATATTTTCTGGCAGCCAAGATCATGCTTCCTTGGTTTTAGGAATAGGAAGAATGGAGTCTTGTCCTTCACATTTGGAAAGTACATTGTGGGAATGTGAAAGTTCTGCTGAGTGTCTCATTTTATATTTTTCAACTATCCAAACTCCCATACTGAGAGCCTGTTTGTACACAGATCGATTTGTTTAGGCCAGAGGAGCTGGCTTTCTCACCAAAAGTCATTCAAAATCATCAGGACTTTTAAACCTTAGCCAAGGCAAATAAACTTCCAGTTCCACAATATCCACAGTTTAAAAGGGATGAAGGGTTTCTTCACAAATACTCAAGGATACTTAGGAACTCATTTCAGTCATCCAGAGTCATCCTGGTAAGTTTCCCTTCTAAACAGAATATACATTGGTGGCGATATTCTATCTCCCTGCTGTTATTTCAAAAGTAGTTTCTTTACAGTTCTGTTATAGTGCTTGAGATTGATCTATATTTGTTTTTGGTTTTAGTTTTGGTGACATTTTGAAGAGGACAGGGCATTTTTGGCTAGGTAGAACTGAATTCCAGATTTACTACTCTGTGACTTTGGACAAGCTTCCTAGACTTTCTGAATCTCCGTGTTCTCATTTATAAAACCAGTGGAATAAAATCAGTCCTGCAATGCTAGAAGTAAAAAGGTCAGCATTGTACCCGGCACTTGGCAACTGCTTTATTATCATTATCTTGAGTAAATGAAATGAAGACCAACACTGAATTACAGGCATCAATGAAGATGTACAATTTTGAGGCATAAGAAATGACTAATGAAATGTCCAGGAATTTTTCAAATTAAAAAAAATGTTTTTCAGATCTCCAAAATATCCGTTGATGTATGGGATTATTACCATAAAATTTGGAGCAACAAATTTGCATTAAAAAGGAGTGTTTGTTTAGCCCTTGGACTCATAAACTGTGGTCCATTAAGAATTTCAGAAACTTCTCTGTTTAAACTTTTCTGAAACTGTGATTCCTTCTTCCATTTTTTTTTTTTTTTTCCCTTCAGAGAACCCTTACATCAAGCAAGTAAAAGACAATTTATCCAGAATCATTCTAGCGTGTCACAGTTCTATTTAGTATTGTGTTGAATAAAATGACAACTCACAAATCCCAACCCTGTTTTTCGGTCAGGGTTTTCAGTCCACAGTTCAAATGAAACTTCAGCATTTTCCTTAATGCCAAAAGTAATTTGGCAAACAGAATTTGAGAAAAGAACATTTTTGCTTCTGCTATGCAAAGCCCATATGCTCCATAAATATTATTTAGCATCTCCATGGTGCATTCTGTGTGCACTCTGTTTTATAATCATTGCTATGGCCATTAGCATAAAAATGCTTTTCTCCAGTCTTTTCTTTCCCATGCTTTGGCTTTGAAATTTTATCCTTATCCATAGTTCAAGAACTCTGCAAACAAATAAGATGCTGCACAGAATACTGTAGGCAGCTTCGATCCCAGTACTAATCTGCAATTTGTAGCATGAAACGAAAGTTAAGCAAGCATATGGCCAAAGACTGGAGCACAAATAATATTATGCCATGAGACATAAGAATGGAAATATCTATTAAGGTCATTAATTATAAAATCATCATTTGTCTTTCTCTTACAAAATTTAAGGCTATCACAAAAGTAAACTTGTTTGTCCTGTGTGTATATATGTATATGTACATATACATATATAAGACATATTATATTTACATATACACACATATATAGTCTTGTTATGTTTCTTTTTTACTTTTATATTGATTATATTTTTTATATGAAGGTAATAGAAATATGTGAGGGAAATGGCAAAATAAAGGCAAGGATGAGATTAGTTTGGAGAAATGTATACATAGACTCTTCTGGAGTTTATAAATGTGGGGTAAACATTTGTTGGGAGACAAAGCAAAAAGAGGACCCAGTCTGCCACAAAAGCCATGGTGCCCATGGGAAAAATAAAAACAAGCCAATTGCTCAGCACAGATTTTCCTGATTCTGACACTTGAGGGAAGCTCTTTCTGTGAATTATCTAAAAGATAAATGAGGAAGAGGAGACAGAGAATAAGTTTTTTATAGATTTTGATCATTAAGATTACACACAAAATATATAACTACTAATGAGTCAGCTGCTTTTTCTAATACTGGTGTCTTACACAAATTAAAAAAAAATACATATCTTTGAGTTAAATCTTGCTTTATAGAATATTATTACCATATTGTAAAGCTGCATTTATATTAGTAGAGGCATTTTAATTCTAAAGATTTGAGTGAGAATAAAATTTTGGTAAAAGAGATTCTGTATTTTAAATAAGGTGTTTTTATTTAAAATCTCACTATTGTATCCTTTGGTATACAGAAGTTCTTAATTTTAATAAAGCCTGCAGAAAGGAAAAAGAAAAAGACAACCAACTCATTTTTTTTTAAAAAAGGCAAAATTGTTACCTCATCAAAGGTGATAACCAAATAGCTCATAAATCTATCAACATATGCTTAGTATCATCGGTTGTTGGGAAATATAAATTAAAACAACTACCAGATATACTATACATCTACTATAATTACTAAAATGAACTGAAAAGTACACGTACATTTATTAAAAGAAACATATACAAGGATATTAATGGCATTTATCGTACTAGCTTCAAAGTAGGAGCCATCTAAATGTCCATCACCAGTGTCATGGATAAATGTATTGTGGTATATTCATTCAATGAACTTGATGTGGCAGTAACATTTCACAAACTCCAGTTACACAAAACAGTATCAGTGACTCTCACAAACATAATGTTAAGAAGTCAGACTTGGGACTTCCCTGGCGGTCCAGTGGTTAAGACTCCACGCTTCCAATGCAAGGGACGCGGGTTTGATCCCTGGTCAGGGAACTAAGATCCCACGTGCTGTGTGGCATGGCCAAAAAAAAAAAAAGATAGTGTACTGTTTAAAAAGTCAGACTTGAAAAAGAGCATACTGCAGGATTCCATTTATATGAAGTTCAAAAACAGGTATCACTAATCTTATGGGGAGGGAAGAGAGAGCAGTGGTTACCTTTAAGTGATGACTGGGGAATACTGACAGGAAACGTGAGGGAGGCTTCCAGGGTGCTGGTAATGTTTGACTCATAGCTGTGCACATTATAAAACGTCATCTAGCTGTACACATATTATTAGTACAGTTTTCTGAAACTTAATATAGGCTCCTGAAAATCTCAAAAATAAGGGGAGCTCCTATATAGAATAAATCACAAGTTTGTTAATAAAGCAAAAATAAAATATAAAGAATAGAGCCTTAGAAGTATGTGCTTCTTTGCTGTGTAATGCAATTTCTCAGGGTTATTCTACTGGCTATCCTTTGTATCCATCCTTCTTACAGCACTTATGCCACGGTATTATATTTATCTGTTTACATTCTTCTTATTTTTGGTTATTCTGGAAATTTCTCTTGGGAAAGGAAAAAGGTACTACAAACACCTGAAATTGTTAGATTTGTATTCTGTACTCTTCAGAAAGGGGCAGCATCAAAGCAAGGCCTGTCATTCCTGCGGCCTGTACTAGAACCTCTCCAGCAGGCCCCAATCTCTTGGTGCTGAGCAATCATCACTCAGCCCCCATCAGCCAGTAAGTTGTACTCCATGTTTCTGCCCTCAAACCCTAACCCACTCCTACCACCATCAAGATTGGGGAAGGTGTGGAGCCGAAAGCCAATCAGATTACCTCTCTTGAAATTTTGTTCAGGAGGTTTAGGACTAGAAATCAGTTGACTGTTTGTTTTGTTTTGTTTTTGTTTGTGTGTGTGTGTGTGTGTGTGTGTGTGTGTTTTCTCCTTGCTGGAAACGAAGGAAAAAAAAATTTCCTACACTAAGACCCTTGTTTTTCTGACAAGTGTACAGTGGAGCAGAAAGGCCAGTAAACATATAGGATTAAGAATGAAACAGAAATAAAGATGAGACCATGTTACCGTGAGAGCTGGAGGAAAGTAACTTCCTTTGTTTATAACTTTATTTTTCTCCTTCTCGTTACGTGTGAGGCCAACTGCATTTCCCTTCTCAAACCAGTAGCTGCATCATTTTAATTTGATGCGGCTTCTCCATGCTTCTGTCACTTGCAAAACAAGCAAACAAACCATAAACCCTCCTTTAAAACACATATATGCTGTTTCAATCAATTACTTTGCTGAGGCTTGGAAATTTGACCTATATGTGTAAATTTACTTTTTAACTTTATACTTTGTTGATTTTGTTCATCTGAATTTAAATAAAGTAGCATCATAATTTCTCATCTCTCTCAGATTAACCATAGAACAAAATCTGGTTTACTAGAAGATGAGTTTCTTGAAAGCAGGGAAATCTTATTCTAAGTTTTATCCCCAATATTTAGTAGGAGAGTCCTCTGCAACGTATGGTGATGGCAGTGGCTGTTAAAGGGGAAGACTTTAGGGTGAAGCCTTGTGTATTTGGTAAAGTGTGAAATAAATCTTTAACAGGAATGAGGTGGGCATAGCTTTGATGATTTTCTTCCCCCAAGAAACTGGCTCCATAGCTCCAAAAATAACATCAATTTTAAAAGTTTATTTGCTGTCCAAATAGTAACCAACATCTTTTTTTTCTTTCTTTCTTTTGTTTTTACATTCATAGAATCAAAGAACAAAATGTAGCCATTAAAAGAGGCTGTTTGGACGTTTACGTTTGAAAAACAAATTTCCTCTCTTATTTCTGCTTATGCTCCAGAATGCCTAATTTGAAGGCTCATGATTTGCTGAGGCAATGCAGCAGCCTGAGCTGTGCATAGCAGCTGCATGTTTATGTCTGATCCACAGACAGGAGGATGTGTCCATAAAACATGAGAATGTGATTATCAGAGCTTTGAAATGAGCAATACCGGGTAAGCAGGCACAAGATTGGCTGCGCCCGACCTTCCATGAGCCCTGGATGCCAAAGATAGTGCAAGACACATACTTAATTTCAATTAATTTCCAAAAGGCTTAATTGATTTAAAACTGATATACAACCACGATTTACTATTTACTCCACTTCTATTCAGTCATTTACTTAAACCCTATTGTTTCCTAAAGATATGGAGAGCCTGTACCAAAATGTTAAATAAGGCATACATTCTCATAAAGCCATAAGTAGTATCTCCCCTCTATTTTAATCAGACTTTGTTGTTGTTGTTTATTGCAAGGAAAAAATGTAGATAGATTTAAGACATAGGGAGATAAGATAATGAAATGGAATAAGGCATAGTTCTAAACTGCAGGGTCCAAAACACACTGATATATCACAGTCATTCCTGAGGTATGTCATAATGACTTTACTACAGATAGTGGTCAACTTACTGAAAATTTTGTATGATTTCCTTTTCAAAATACATTCTGTATTTTGAAGTTATATTTTTGTGATGTTTTTCTAATTGTATTTTTCACATCTTTGAGAGAAGCTAAAGTCGTGGTTAGATCTCCAGGTAAAGGTAAGGTGAGGGGAGTAATCCCATTATATGGAAAGTGAACTTCGTTCTTCATTTATCTGACAAGAGAGAAGAAGTTTTCAATCACTGATACGAAAGGTTTCAGGATTTCATTAGTGTCAATCTTTATGTCTAAATACATACTTAAAGTCCACTGCAGACACCTCTCATTTTTTCTCAAAAGATTATAGACTAACTGAAATCAACTTGACGTCCAGTGTTTGGGGGAAAGTAGGTTTTTGACATGACCAGGTTATGTACAAATCTCATGTAATTTTATTAAATCATAAGATCTATTTTATCAAATCTTATAAGACTGCTTCCTAAAAGTCTTTAGACAATGTAAGGACTTTGGGATTTGAAGGCATTGCCCCTTGAGGATGCAGGGCTGATGCGAACAGAACAAAGGTTGACGCTGCCTTTTCCCACTGTACTGGAAGTGCTATTCCACATGAAGTACATAGGGCATATATGGCATAAGTGATATGGATATGACACTGTGAAATTCTCGTGGTCATTTTTGCTTTGTGTCTTCTGAATATTCAAAAAAAAGGTTTTCCCAGCATTTTGGCTCCAAGTTGTCTCTTCCTTCTAAAGAGGACCAATGTATTCAGTATGTAGGTGTTGTAACACAAAACACGGATAAATAACCTGATAAAAGATTATCATTGTTGCCTCTATTGTTGTTCTTTTTGCTATATCTCAGTGCAAGAGACAGTTTATGTTAGAAGTTCATGTTTAAAAGTTTAATGGTTAGAAGTTCAGTTGAATTTTCTAGAGTTCATAATTTGTGAGGTCAATACAAAGGAATGTTTTATATCCGAACTGTACTGAAATTTTAGCAGCTGAGATGATTAGAAAATAATTTAGAGATAGGTATTGCTCAGAAGACACCAAGTTCTTTAGGTAGATGTGGTGGGTTTTAAGTCGACTCACTTTTCTACAGTTCAATATATGGTAATTGTATGATTTTAAAGTTTTGGTTTTGAATAGAGGATGCAATGATTTGTTCTGGGGAGCAAAATGGTATAATGATTTTGTTGTCAAGTAGATTTAGATTTTTATCCTTTTCTATTTACTAAATGGGTCAGGAAACCTTTTAATATTTCAGTATTTTGGCCAAAATAAGGATATTATGTCTAATTCATAAAGTTTATTATGATAAATAAAATAAGCTATATAAGGTATTTAAAACCCCTAGCATATAGTTAGTAATCAATAAATGTTAGTTTATATTTTTCCTCATAATTAAAAAATTAATACTTATATCAATATAATCTCACACATAAACATCATTATAATCTCACACATAATCTCTGTGCTATAATAATATTAGGTAATAAGAGTGAAAAAATATTGATGATATTTATTACACTGAGAAAAGCATTTAATGTGGATTTCTCTTTTGATCTTCACCATAACCTTAAGAGATAAGTGCAATTTCTGTCTCACTTCACAAAAGAGAAAACAGAGGAGAAAGATTTCATAACTTGTTCAAGGGCACACAATTTATCAATGGTGGAGGGAGTATTTAATGTTGGCAATTTGACTCTACAACCTGTAACCTATACACATACCACATCTAGAAATATAATAGCCTGGCTGTAGAAAAATAAAAATAAATTTTAAAAAGAATTGCAAAGACATGGCTAAGAGAATTGGGATGGATATAGAACTTCATACTTCTAAGCACCTACTTTAATACCCCACTTTACGATTGTTATTAAACCCATCAGAGAATTTTTCATTCATTTTCTGGTTTAGGTTTTAGAATTTCCATCTTCTTATAATTTTCTTTCCTCTGTTAAGCTTCCCTATCTGATTCTACATTACGACTGTACTTACTTTAACTTTTTAAATATTCTTGAAGTTTACTTTTTTAACACCTTTTTAAGGCAAAATTTATACGCCATACAATTCATGCATTTAAAGTATACAATTTTATTTTTTAAAGTAAACTCAGAGCTGTGCAACCATCACCACAATTCAAGTTTAGAACATACCAAGCTGTGTAAAAGAAACCCCGTATCCATTGTCATTCATTCCTCATTTCCCAGTACCACCCCGTGGGCAACCACTGATCTACATTCTCTATGGATTTGCCTTTTTTGGATACATAATATAAATGGAATCATAAAACACATGATCTTATGTGACTGCCTTCCTTCACTTAGTGTAATATTTTTAAGTTTCATCCACATTATAGCAAGTATCAGTACTTTATTCTTTTTTGGTGCCAAATAATATTCCATTGTATGTGTATTTCACATTTTATTTATCCATTTATCAGTTAATAGACATGTGGGTTGTTTCTACATTTTGGTTATTATGAATAATGCTGTCAAGCACATTTGTGGGCAAGTTTTTGTGTTTATATTTTTAAAATTTTTCTTGCATGTATACCTAGGAGTGGAATTGCTGTTGTAACAAATGACCACAAATATACTAGCTTAAATCAATGCAAATGTATTATCTTACAGTTCTAGAGGTCATGTGTTTCACGGAGAGAAATTCAAGGTGTCAGCAGGGCTATGTTCCTTCTAGAGGCTCTCAGAGAGACTCTGTCATTCTTGCCTTTACTAGATTTTGGAGGCCATCTGTATTCATTAGCTCCTGTGCCCTTTTTTCATCTTCAAAGCCATCAAGGTAATATGTTTAAATCTCTTGAGTCTTCTGCTTCCCTGCTTCACTTATAAAGACCCTTATGATTACACTGGGCCCAACTAGAGAGTTCACAATAATCTCAAATCCCTTAACTCCATTACATCTGCAAAGTCCCTTTTGCCACGTAAGATAAAATATTCACAGATTCTGGAGGTTAGGCCATGCATGCCTTTGGGGAGGAGGCATTAGGCTGCATACCACAGTGGGTCATATGGTAATGCTATGGTTAACATTTTAGGGATTGCCTGTTTTCCAAAATGGCTGCTTTTTTGCATCCCCACCTGCAATATGTAAGGGTTTTAATTTTTCTACATCCTCCCAACACTTGTTTATTGTCTGTCTTTTTGATAATAGTTATCCCAGTGGGTATGAAGTCATATCTTCTTGTGATTTTGATTTGCATTTTCCTAATGAGTAATGATATTGTTAATCGATTAACGTGCTTATTGGCCTTTATTTCTTTTATAGAGAAATGTCTATTCATACCCTCTGTTTATATTTTAATTGGGTTATTTGTCGTCTTATTTTTGAATTGTAGGAGTGAGTGATTTATATGTTAGGATATAAGGCCCTTATCAGATACATGATTTGCAAATATTTCTCCCATTATACAGTTTGTATTTTCACTCACTTGATGGTATTGTTTGTAATACTAAAGTTTTCAATTTTGAGCCAGTCTAATTTATTCAATTTTCTTTTGTCACTTATACTTTTAAATTGTATTTAAGCAACCATTGCCCAACTTAAATTCATGAAAATTTACAGCTATATTTCCTGTAATTCTTTGAGCATATTTTTCTTTAGTAACTTTAACATATTTATTATAATTTCTTTAAAATTTGTCTTTTAAGTCCAATATTTGCCACCTTAAATTGATTACTATTGACTTTTTTTTTTTCTTGAGTATAGGTCATAATTTTTATAGGTTTTGATTGTGCATTAACCCTGCTGATAATTCATTGTGGGAACTCTTGTTTCTCTTATCTTCCTGTAAAGATTTTTGTTTTAGCCAGTCATTCTTTTACCAGTTGATCACTTTTCACTTGTCCAGACTTGATCTTTTGCTTTATTAAAGCTATTAATATTTCTGGAAAGCCCAAAGTATTTTCAGGACTTTCTAATTTGGAGGTACTAACTATCCAAATCTTGGTTCCTCTTTGGTACTTAAGGTTTGATTTTAGGTTTCATTTGGGCAGATCCAGAATGAACCTTATTCTGCGATATAGTCTTTATTCCTAAGGCTTGGCTTTTTTGATGTCTCAGATAAATTCCTGCAGCATTCATGCAGGGCTTTATAAATATCTCCACTTCAACCAGGCTCAACCTCCAGTGTTGCCCTCTACTCCTTCACACTTGTATCCTTGTTGCATTTTCAACTGTATCAGCTGCTTTTTGGAAAGCTTTGTGTAATCTCATCCTGCATGTATACAACCCATAATCCAGGAAATTGCAGGGAAACCTAACACAGACTCTGGCACCTTCCCATGTACACCTCTTAGCTGCTTTGTTTTGCCCTTTCAGCTTCAAATTCTGAACTCTTCCTCCAGTAGAAATGCTGAGCTCTGCTTAGATTCTAACTCTCTGTGTTATAGTTGGAAAATCGTCCCCAATAAAGAATAAAAGCAGGGCTTCCCTGGTGGCGCAGTGGTTGAGAGTCCACTTGCCAATGGAGGGGACACGGGTTCGTGCCCCGGTCCGGGAAGATCCCACTGCCGAGGAACGGCTGCGCCCGTGAGCCATGGCCGCTGAGCCTGCGCGTCCGGAGCCTGTTGCTCCGCAACGGGAGAGGCCACAACAGTGAGAGGCCCGTGTACCGCAAAAAAAAAAAAAAAAAAAAAAAAAAAAAAAAAAGAATAAAAGCAATTATACAGATCACTCAAAATTTCTTTCCTCTCAGGAATTATACTATTCTAATGCCTCTTGTTCAATGTAGGAAAACTCTTTTGACATATGTATTTTGCCCAGGATTATGGCTGTTTACAACTAGAAGCCTAGTCCATTGTCAGTTACTCTATCATAACAGGAAGTCAGACAGAAACTTTTGATAAATATTCTAAATTATAGCCATCCTAACATTTCTGAATGTTGGATATCCTGTTACCTTTTCTCAGATATATGGTAATTTCTATTGACTTAAATTTCATTGTCTGATACGTTTTAGGTAGATAATTTCATACCAATGCTTATAGTGAATATAGTGAAACATTTTTAAAACTTTTAAGTGGCAAACAAGGATCTGAATCTAAGTTAAAATATAACCATGTGTGCTTGTAGCAATACAGATGCAATATATATAATGCCTAAATCTGTGTGTGTGCAAGTAAAAGACAAATAATTCACCATCTCTGATGGACGGAGGCAAATATCTTTGGAAACGAATTTTAAATACATCCTTATCTTGTTAAATTGGAACAAGATGATGTGGGATAAATACTTTACTAAATCCCAGAAATGATGTAACTATCATGCTTTCTAGAAAGGGATCATACTATAAGTACCTCAGTTTGACTCTTTTCTCACTTAACAGGTGTTAGATACCTTTCTAGGTCAGCACATGTAGATTTATAATATTCTTTTAGGAAATCTTCGTAAAACTCCATTGTATCAATATACCATGAAAATGTTATCTAATTCTCTTTTGATGGACATTTAGACTACTTCTAGTTCTCTATTATTACAGTTATCTATTATAGTTATCTAAAAAAGGAGATATTCTTATACCTACATCTGTGTGTACTTGTGTGTATATTTCAGAAAGAAACATTCTAGAAATGAAATTGTTGTGTAAGAACCTTAGGCATATCTTGAAATACGACACATAATGACATGCTGCACTTTCAAAAGTTTGTAGTGATTTACATTCCCACAATGCTAATCTAAAAATAAATATTTAGGTATTGTTAGATAAAAGGTGTCTAACAGTAAAGTAGAGTGACTCCTTCAAAAGGTAAACTGGCATTTGATAGGCTTTTCGTTTTAGCAGTCTATTAGAGGGGACAAAAGACTATCTTATTATATTATATTATTTTAAGTATTTCTAATTTTATATAAGTTTTTATGTTTACTATCTATATATATTCCTTTGTAAATGTCTTTTAAACTGTTTTTCTACTGAGTTATTGTATCTTCTGTGTGTTGGCGTATCCTGGATACAATACTTACTGTATACCTTTGGTAAACTAATTTAATTATTTAAAATTTCAGTATCCTCATTTATAGAGTGAGAAAAATAATAGTGCATTCTTCACATATTAATATTATAATTAAAGAAGATTGCAAATGCTTAATAAATATTACCTATTTCTAAACTTAAAAAAATAGTACATTAAGCATGATAACTGTGTATTTTATATGTACATCAAATAATTCATTTAAAAAATGCTTTCTTTTGTAGGCCTTAAAGTAAATTTTAATTTGGTTGTATTCAATTTATCCATCTCTCCTTATGGATTTCTGATTTTTATGTTATTATTTTGAATGACTTTCCATTCTAATCTCAGAAATATATTTAATCATGTTTTATTCCAATAATTATGATTTATTTTTTACATTTATATGTTTGATACACATGGACTTCATTTTCTATATGTGTGTGTGTAAGGACAAAGTTAGATATCTAACTTTAATTTGTAGATTTTTATCATTATCCAGTTGTTCCAACTCTGGATTCTCATTCTCCTCATTCTTTTAGATTTTTTTTCTTTTTTTTTTTGGCTCTTCTTATACTGGTAAACAATGTACCTTTAATTACTCTAATTTTATAATATATACTAATATCTGAAACAACTGCTTCCTCATTTCTCTTTACTTTAGAATTTTACTGACTATTCTCGTGTGTGTGTGTGTGTGTGTGTGTGTGTGTGTGTGTGTGTGTTTCCAGATAGACTTTTAAATCATTTCCTCAAGCTCCAAAATATACTTAAATTTTTTCTTTGAAGTCGCATTAAATTTATAGATTTAGGAGAACTAATGTTTTTATACTATTGAGTTCTCTGATCTGAGAAAAATGTTACATTGTTCCCTTTTTATTAATTTTTTATTTATGTGCCTCAGCAGTATTTAATACCCTCTTTGTATATATTATAAACATTTATTCTCCATTTCCTCTCAAATATTTCACTATTTTTTGCTTGTCTGAAAAGTTAATATGATCGTTTTGAATTATAGCAATAAACTTACTGCCATTTGTCATTTAAAAAATATTTTTATATAACTTCCACAACCAGCCATCATACTAATATTTTATTATTTTACATTTCCTTATAGTTTCCTAGCTACTTCTCTTAAGGTTTCCAAATATACAGTCAAATCTTCTACCAATTATGATAATATTATGTTCTACTTCTACTATCCCTTTCTTAGAGAGATAAAGTATACATTTAATTATATGTTTTTAAGATATTAATAAGGCATTTATCTAGGGTCATATCAGCACTAAACCTGTGACCATGTGTTACTCACTTTGACCTATTAATTTGGTGTATTCTATTAATAAATTTCCCCAAATTGACATAGTTTTAGAATTTTTTAAAGGAAACCTGCTTTTCGTTTCAGTGCTAGATATTGACACAACTGCTCTTTTTAAATTTCTTCATTCTATAGCTGAAAATCTTCAATTTTGCATATGTAGAGAGGTTCATATCTAAAGTATTCTCTCTCTGGAATTTTTAAGAAGTTCCAAAGTATATTAATCATTAGTATTTTGTATTTAGAATTCCCATTCTCCATCTTTTTCTCCTCATCTTTCTCTTCTTAATGGTAGTAACCAGGAAAGATAATTGTGTTTTCTTTCTGTTTGTTACTCCTCCTTGAATGGAAGTCCTTTCTTTCTATTTGCTTGAGAATTCCCTGTGTACTCTCTTTTGCTCTCATTTTGCAATGTTCCTATTAGAACTTATTAGTTAAAAGACTGGATTTTGATTGTTCAATATATCTCTTGCTTGGAGGGCAAGGAATGAAAGGAAATGAGCTAGAGCACACAAGTTTCAGTTTAGATATGTTATCTTAAGATTAACATTTTTCTGCAAAATATGACAGATCCTCTGTTTCCCCTAGCATTTGATATATATATTTTTTTTTTGATTGGAAATAAGTACTGAGGCTTGCATTAAACACATATTACACATACATCTTTTGTTTGGTCGTTTGCTGTATATTTAAGTCTGCTGTTTATCTCTGCAAAATGAAGTTAAATATGTACTTCTCTCACCTGTCTGCTTTAACAAGTCTCAGAATTCTTACTTGGATAGCTAGTTGTGTGGGTAGCGGGTAGTGGGGGAGGGGACGGAGAGGAGAAACAAGAAGGTGGGTGTGCCCCCTCAGGAGCAAGGAAGGAAGGAAGGTGACCTAATTTCATCTACTTGTCAGTTAGAGCTCTGTATATACTGGAAATTATTTAATAAACCTAATACTATGTGGCAATCACTGATTGTGAAAATCTAATTTAAAAATCTGGTCTTGTATGTTAGCTCATCTCTATTTCCCTCCTTCCTGAAATCTACAGTAATCTCAGGGGGTTCTGGTTCTTTTCAGTGCATGGTAGTATATTCTTTTCTTAAAAAAAAAAAAGATAAAACAAAATCATCTAATGTAAATTCTCTGTTCTTAAATGATAATGGGGTTTTACTCTTTTTCTCATATCACTAGCCACTACTTTTTCTTCTGTTCTGGTTTTCCCTTTATACATAAAACCTCACTTTTGAGACTTATGTTTCTACTCTTCTCTCTACATCCCTTGCCTCTTTCTGATACATTCCTAACAAGAGCCAGGTTATAATGGAAGTGTAATAGATGAAGAAGTTGACATGGCCACGATTGGAGCTTGAGGGATCTGCACAATCCAATGAAGATGTAGATAAAAGAAGAGAAATAGGAAACTGGAGAGTGAAAAAATCCCTGAAAACTCTGGAAATTTGTAGGAGGATTCCCTGACAAATAGCTCAGATTTGTATTTAAAATGAAAAAAATTATTGAGTGCTTATTTGGTGCCAGAAATTGTACCAAAGCCTCATTTTATAATTTCCTTGTGAAGGAAATTTCATAACATATTAGTAGGCTGATAGAAAGATACAGAGTTGGCTGAGGCAAGCCTTTTCTGATGGTCCAGATTTCTTCTGATGACAACTAACAATGTAACTATGCCGAAAACAAGCTAAAAGCATATACATCCAACCATCCATTCATCCAATAATCAAGTGTTTATTGAGCAGCTCCTAAGTGGCACACATGAGATTTATGTATGTTGGAGAATAAATGGGTGTTATTTATATCTTCAAAAAGCTTAAGGTCTAGGGAGAGACAATGAAATATAAGCATACAAATAAGTGTATTATTATAAGTTGTCATAAATACTGTGAAGGAAGGAACTGTGGGCTTCCAGTTGTTTGGGGTGACAGTGGAAGAGAGACATCATTCACAATGAAACTATATTATTATAGTCATGCTATGTTGATTGAAGAAAAGAAGGACAAGTGCCCACCACCAAAAAGATTAGAAAGAAACTTTACAACAATATGTTAAAATGTTTGGTTGTGCCCGGTCAGACTAGTTTTGTACTTAGAAACAGCATTTTATTTAATAGTTTCTTTATAGTATAATTCCTTTGAATAGTTATAATGCTGATGGAATTCAAAATATTGTAGTACATTTGAGTACTGAACAATAGTGCAGCGTATTCTTTATGAGGAGAAAGCACTGAGGAGAAATAAAAGAGCGCCATAAGTAACCCAAATGTGTGACAGAGAAAAGAGCTCACCCCTTCCAGTACTTTAGGTAATAGAATGTCCTTGTAACACCAGTTGAAAAGGGAATCAGTGAGTGCCACACGATTTAAGTGGCAGGTGCAAGAGTATATATTATTCCTATTCATCATTTCAACAATGGCAGAAGAACCATGTTAAGCTTATAGATATCTTTTCTTCAACGTATATTTGGCAAGAGCCCGCAAGTGGTGTCTCTTGCTACTTGGCGAAAAAGAAAACTATGAGGCTACTTTCCCAATGAGTGTATTCAGCTGATTTTCTGCGGCAGAAGAAAATGCAGACTGATTGTTCAGCCCCCAGATGAGTGTGTCCCAAACTTGCTCATTCTACAAATGAGTGTCTGACACATAGCTGCCTTCAATAGCTACCATAGGAATAAGTGAGAAAAAGAAGAGAAAATAAGAGGAATGGGAAGACAGAACGGAAATAACAAGAATTTGGAGTACTTAAGGCATTATTTTTATCCAGTTTGGGTGATGTATAATTAACACATAACATTTTATAAGTTTAAGGTGTACAACATAATGACTTAATAATATATGTCGGTATTGTGAAATAATTACCAATCTTTTAAGATTTACTCCCTTATTCTCTTTAAAATAAACAGTACGGTATTGTTAACTATAGTCACCATGCTGTATATTACGTCCCCAGAACTTATTTACCTTATACCTGGGAGTTTGTACCTTTTGACCACCTTCGTCCATTTCACCGTCCCCCCCCCAGCCCGCCCCCCCCCCCCACCCCGCACCTCTGACAAGCACCAGTCTGTTCTCTGTTTCTGTGAGTTTGGCTTTTTTAGATTCCACATATAAGTTAAATCATACAGTATTTGACTTTCTCTGACATTATTACTAATTTGAAGTAACAAATATGTGATTGTGCCGCAGGGGGAGAGAAGGAAGGGAAGATAACCTGGGAGACAATTACATGTCCTCAATTAACAAATTCAGAAATAACCCAACGTGATCTTGTGTTTGGGTCTATAAAGGGTGTGTGTTATGCTAATGGTTTTGGAAACAAAATAGGGGTCTGTATAGGGTATGTGTTATGCTAATGGTGTTGGAAACAAAATAGGACATATTCCAAAAGATGCATACCACTTTGAAAACAGAACTGTTGGAAAAGGTTAACAGATGTATATAATCAAAATGAAAGTGAGTATATCTGTCTGCCACTTTGACAGTCTTCCAAATCACCTCTGTTTCTCTCTCTCTTTCTGAGTAAGAAGCATATTGAGAAAATATTCATGCAAGATAAAGAGTATGTCTTTATTTTTTCTTTTGAACAGCGCTGTGGGTGTGGCAGGGACACCCATGGAAACATAGCATGACTAGATGTCTTAGTGAAGTTTCTGAATGTTTAAACATTTAAGATTTAAGAGCTCCTTGGTATGAGAGTCTAATTCATTTTGGCAGTTGACAGTTTGCTGGCAGTTTCCACTTGGTAAGTGCACCTGACTCTGTCAGTCTGTTTTCACAAGCAACCTATCTGTCACACTGTGAGTGGCCTTCCCTCCACTTATACAAAGGCTGTCTTTTTTATATTATTTTCCTCATGGAGATTTAAAGAGACTGCGTGGTGAAAGGCCACATAATCAGTCGTTGTGATGACACCATGCCTGCACTCTAGATATCAAAATAGTAAGAAAAATACATGCTGGTTCAGAAAATGTGATTTAAGTTACAATCTAGTACTGAATGGACATTGAACTTCAGGCACTTGTTAGCAATTTGTGGTTTTGTGTTTGTTTGTTATTGTTCATAATTTAGAATCTAATAAAAATGATGTAAAGATATATGGAGAAAATTATTTGTAATCCTAAGAAGGATTACAATCCTTCTTAATAATAACCCTCCCAAGAAGTTCTGTGAAAGTGGATTTATATGGTCCTGAGTTCTGTTATATGATAGCCAGTGAAGCACAGGGAGAGTCCTGATATCCTTGTGATGATATTGCTAGCACAATTGCACATAGCTTCTGTGACTCCAAATGTAGGCTACACTGTGAAGGCTGGTACAACACCATGAAAGAAAAGGTTCAGAGAAGAAAGGCAAAGAGTCAGAAAGCTCTTGGGTCATTACATAAGACATTCTATTCCTTGACCATATAGCCTGCACATGCAGTAGAATAGTTACATGCTGTAGAGGGCATCTTGACTATTTGGGGAGTGTTAAGTAAACAGGCATCATCACAAGCAGTATGTCTTGCACCACATAAGAGGTGAGAGATGTAGCAAGAGCAAAGAAAGGAGATTTCACCTCAAAATTTACCTCACACAGAACTAGTCTGGTTTGAACATAACTTTTCAGCCTTAGTAAATTGAATAATAAGTCTTCTCTGAAAGCTTTTAAAATGCCTGGCCTAGCATATAATTGGAAAAGTAGGATTGGAAATATGATTTTCGTATCACCAACAAGTAGACTTCCTAAAGTTTTTTTCACTACAAATGTTTTCAACAGAAGTTAAGGTTGTTAGTAGAAAATTCGTAAGGGTAATGCATTGATATTTTCAGTCTCCTTGATGAAATAATGAAAAATGAAAATTAAACAAAAGATGTTTGTGGGCTAAACATTGATGTTTAACCATTGTATAAAAAAGGAAGTTGCAGTGCTCTTGATCCAAAGTTAATATCAATATTAGAGAAGTATTTTAGCATTCAACAATCCAGGTAACATTTATCTGTGAACATTTACCTGGTAATATTAAGTGACTACCATGTATCAACTAAATGCCAGGCATGAAAAGAGTTATTTCATGAGAGAATTAAAAAAAGACTGAAACACATTCAATATGAGTCACATCAGAAACTACTAGGATTAGAAATATTTTACTCTGGGAAGAGAACAGAAAGATAGAGATTTTAGTGTTTTAACAACTGAATTATCAGTCCACAGTTAAGTATTAAAAATAAAACTGACACTGACTCTATCAATAAGTAATTCATTACTGCCAAGAGACTTTTTATTAAAATTGAAATTGAGGATTATCAAAAGAACAATGATAAAGACTGTGTATCAAGAAGTGTTTTAGCCGCTCCGCAGCATGTGGGATCCTCCCGGACCGGGGCACGAACCCGTGGCCCCTGCATCGGCAGGCGGACTCTCAACCACTGCGCCACCAGGGAAACCCAAGAAGTGTTTTATTGTAAAGATTAAAAGCCATACTAAGAGAAGAGAGAATTTAACTTGTTTCAACACACAAAAAAGGGATTAGAAACAGAAAGTCACTCTTGTCTGAAAAATGAAAGTCTGAGAATTACTTCAAGCAGGCAAGAAAAACTATACAAACTGCCAGCCAATTTTTATTAAAAATAAGGAAGAAGATAAAAGGAAAAATTAAGAATTCAAGCACAAATCACAACACATCAATTATTTGAATGTGAAGGATGGCAAGGAGATTGAAGTCTTTCTAGACCCCAGTTATTAAGAAAATATTAGATATATTCACTTGAAAAGCCTAAATCAGAGAGGGAGTTAGCATATACTTTGCGGATTCTGATAGATTGTTTTGTGATATGCTAGAAAAAGTCAGAAGTTTTGCCCTTTTTGTTTTTTCGTGTATGCATTTTTTCAAGAACTCCTGGATGACTCATACAGACTGCAAAATGTTATTTCCATATACTGAACCTACAAACCATGCTGGGATTACAGTTATTTACATCACATATCTTGTGGTAGAGAATGGAATATAGAGTTACAGAGTATAGAAGAGAAAAGAACAAAGGACCATAGCGAAAATTTAAATGAGAGAGGGAATTTAAAATTCTCTGTAGCAGGGGACATTGGCAGGTCTTTTTAGTGAACTATGGAATAACCATCACACCATCAGGGTCTGTACAGATGCTTGGCAAATATCAAAGAGAGCTATACAATATCTTTTATTTAATGTTTAGTGGGGTCTAGATCTAAGAAACTCACAATTGGAAGACCCCTTAGTCCCCAAGTGACCTCTGATTTCATATTCAGCTTCTAATCAAAGCAGCAACCTTTCCCATGAGCTTTACAGATGATTGTTTAGTATCTGGTTAAACTAATTCACTGGTCATCTACTTATGACAATATTGGAAAATTTTAGTTACCATTTTAGAAGGTTAAGCCTTATTTTGATTACAAATATATCTTCATGTAACTTTTCTTACATGGTTTTATTTTGAGCTACAAAAATCGAATTACTCTCACATAACATCGTTTAAAATATTTGAAATTACATTTGTCTTCCTTTTCAAATTGAATATCCTTGGTTATTTTCTATAGTTTCTTCAGTGGCGTATAAATTCATCCTGGATAACATTGAATTGCCATATATCAAGGACATCACATTTTGAATTATACACATCCTTTGTATAAACTAAAGATGAAACTATAACAAAATTTTCAAATTGGTATTATAATTCCCCTTTCAGCTATTAGGAACTATTTTTTATTAGATCGATCCTTACTCTAAGAACAAGTAGAAATCAAAATTTCTCTCTTTCTAGATAGACAGATAGATAAATAGATATACATACATATACATATTAGTATCTCTATAATCTCTGAAGTCTATACACTTGGGTAAAAGGAAAAAAGGCTTCACAAAGCCTAAAATGGATCTTTCAATAGTTCAATCATATGTTTGTAAAGATCATTTACTCTTCGTCTAACTTCTTGTCGGAATTGAAAGTACATACTTTCTTGAGCAGCAAAACACAATTCAGACACTAGGTTTTATTAAAATATTCCACATATAATATGCAATGCTCAGTAAATAAATGTCCAGGCATACAAGAAAAGAAAACTTGACCAAGAGAAAAAGAAACAAGAGAACAAACCCATAGCCAATTCAGATTATGGTGTTATTAGGAGCAAAATTCTAAATAATTATAATTGATATGTTAAATTAAATGTTAAGAGGAATTATTTTGGCTGGAAACTGCCAAGAGACATATCAAATGGATGTTATATAAAATATAAGAACTAAAATTGAGAAATAAATGGATGGGTTTAATAGCAACTTATAAAGAGTTAAAAAGAAAGTTAACTGAAAGTTAGATTAGTAGAAAATATCCAAATGGAAGCATAAAAAGTCAGAAGGGAAAAATAGAGAAACGAGTATATTCTGTAGAACATAGTGACAAATCTAACTAATGTATAATTTGAGTTACCAAATTTTAAGAGAAAGGAATGGAGCAGATACAGTATTTAAAAGGATAATAACTGATATTTTCTAAAATTGATTGAAGACGTAGCATAGAATAAAAATGCTATAATGCTTCTGCTTCTGGTTATGACTAACAGGAACCAGATATATTCCCACACATGAAATGACTTTTAAAAAGAGAAAAATATGTGAAACAAGTATTTGCAGACATTGGACCATGGGCAACAGAAGACAGTGATTCCTGCAAGAAGGGAATGAACACTGTGAGCCTTCTGATGGCCAAGCTTGTAGCCTAGCTAGAGTTTCCAGGGTGCAGTGTGGGAGGGAACCCCAAAAGGGACTAGTAGTCTTCTTGAGTTGAGCAGTAGAGTTTATAATTTGAAAAAGCCAAGAAAGCTAGAATTTGTGAGGCAAAGTGCCAGAGAACAGTGCTATGTGTCTTGTTAAGAAATCAAAATTATTGTTATATATCTTCCCCTCAAAAAAACAGCAAAACACATACAAACAAAAACAACACAAAAAGGACCACTACAGGACCAGATGGCTACACTGGCAAATTGAATCAGAAATTTTAAAAGGAAATAATACCAAATCAGTGTAAATTCTTCCAGAAAACAGAAAATGAAGAAATGCTACTCGACTCATTCTTGTCAACATGCATTACCCTATGGCACAATCAGACTAAGACATTAGCAGAAGAGAAAACCACAGACTCATGAATAGAGGTATACAAATTTTCATCAAAATGGAACAATTGGAATCTAAAAATATATAAAGAGTGTAATAGATTGTGACCAAGTGAGATTTATCCCCAAATTCAAGATTCTCTTAAAATTATAAAAATTAATTTTTAAGATGAGCCTCAATTGTAGACAAAAAGAAAAACTTTATATTGGAATGGAAGATCTCATTCACTGTCCCTTTCAGCAGTCACATAGTTGTGCCTCAATATAGGCCTATTGTATTGAGTTGAGAATTGAGTCCATGATCCTATTTTCAGGAGAAGAATTTGATATGATGTTCATTTTGGAACTAGAAGAGTACTGCTATTGTAGTCTCTCTGGGTTGTCTTAAGATTTAAGAGGCAAGGATTTAAGAACAATTCCAGGGAAGAGCTTAAAGTAGAAAAAGCAAGAAACCACATTGGTCTGGTTAAAAGTTGCAAAAGAAATAAAGCATTCTGAAAACATGGCCAAGATGCTGATAGGTAGAGATGGGAAACTGAGGAATAGAGAAACCAAAAATACATCTGGCTTTGCGTATAAAGTCTAAGCAATGGAAATGAAATTGAGGTTCCAGACACAGGCCTTTGAAGTAAAGTCAGTGTCAACTGGGCAAAACAATAGAATAAACAGAACTTACTACAGCCACATGAGCAAGAATAACAGGAAATCCAAAAGCAGAAACAATTCCAGTAGTGAAGAAACATGCCAGGTCCCAACATCGCCACTTGTTGCCTCTTTTGTGTTGCTCTTTTGGCAAGGAAATGGGGCATGGAGGAGATGAAGTGAGATAACAAGATGAAAAGGGCCCATAAGCGCTACTGGTTGGACTCAGAAGAAAATCCCAAAGAATAGTTACAATGACATTTTAAATTAAAGACATACTGCCATTTCAAAATTATTTAAATGTCTAGGTTAAAAATATACTTAACTCAGTTGTCAGTGTTAGAAGGTAAGAGAATTTCTACCAGGAACATATAAGAAGTAATGATATTTAAAAATTATGAGTGCCTTAATGTGTAGATACTTTATATTGTGTTAACAAACAACTACACAATGCATAGTCTAGAATCTTTATTGTCTTCTGTCAGCTGTAATTTCTTTAATAACGGAATCTTTTTTATCTTTGCTTTCCCTATAGGACATAGTACGCTGGCTTACACATGTTAATTTAATATAGATCTTCTGAGTGCTAACAAAGAAAAAAAGAAAAAAAATGAACCTCAGCACTTATCTCACACTCTCTGCACAAATTAATTTGAAATAGATCATAACCTTAAATTTAAGAGCCAAAGCTACACAACTTCCAGGGAAAACATTACAGAAAAAAATCTTAGTCACTCTGAGTTAAATAGAAACAAACAACAACAACAAAAAGCAATATAAAAGAAAAAGAGCTGCCTTATTGGACTTCATAAAAATTAAAATCTGTTGTTCTTCAAAAGACTCATTAAAATGAAAAGACAAACTGCAAAATGGGAGATAATATTTGCAAAACATGTATCTGAAAATGGACTTGTATAGAAAATGTATAAAGAATTCTTAGGGGCTTCCCTGGTGGCGCAGTGGTTGAGAGTCCGCCTGCCGATGCGGGGGACACAGGTTCGTGCCCCGGTCTGGGAGGGTCCCACATGCCGCGGAGCGGCTGGTCCCGTGAGCCATGGCCGCTGAGCCTGCGCGTCCGGAGCCTGTGCTCCGCAACGGGAGAGGTCACAACAGTGAGAGGTCCGCGTACCGCAAAAAAAAAAAAAAAAAAAGAATTCTTAGAACCCAGTAAATTTAACAAGTAATAAAACAAAACCAAAAAACTGACAAACCACTTTTAAAAATAGGAAGATTTGAAGAGACATTTCATCAAAGATATATAGTTGGCAAATAAGCACATGGGAATGTACTCAATGTCTTTGGTCATTAGATAAATGCAAGTTAAAATCACAATGAGGTATCATTAGACTCCTTGGAGTTAGAAAGACTGAGTATATCAAGTGATACAAGAGGGTGGGGCTACTAGAATCCTTATCTACTGCTGCTGGGATCTTAAAATGAATATAACCACTTTGCAAAAATGTTTGGCTATATTGTGAAAAGCTAAACGTACAACTACTTTATGAGTTTTGACATAGAGATACACCCGGCTATTACTCAATATTAATGAAAGATTATTAAAAGCATACATCCACACAAAGAATTATAGACAAATGTTCACAACACCATTAATTGTAACATCTCTAACATGGAAACAACCCAAGTTTCCATCATCAGGAGAGGGAATAAACACATTTTGATATACACATTCAATGGACTACTACTCAGCTAAAAAAAAGTTACTGAAATTAGTGTTTAACACAAAAACATGGATGAATCTCAGTGACTCTACTGAGTAAAAGAAACTGACAAAAGAGAATCTATATGATTCTATTTGTATGAAATTCTATAAAATGCAAACTAATCAATAGCGACAGAAAACAGATCTGAGAGATTGGGGTAGAGGGAGTGATGGATTACAAAGGGGACTAGTAAACTTCTGGTAGGGAGAGAAATGTCTTTTATTTTGATTGTTACAGTAGTATATCTACAGGTCAAAACTCATGAAATTATACACTTAAATATGTACAATTTGTTGGATGCCAACTTTATAATTCAATAAATCTATAAAAAATAATTGTTATTAAACTTAATTGGAATAAACAGTAAGAAAACTACAACTGGCATATGATAACTGAAATGCAAAAACCAAAGCAAAGAGAAAATCTTCTAAAAACCAAAATAATAAAGGCATATTATCTTCAAAGGAGCAACAATAAAAGTGGCATTTACTTCTCAACAGATATAGTGAAAGAAAAAGACCAAAAAAAAAAAAAAAATGACATGTTGAAAGTTACTTTGAATGGGAGTAAATGCCGACTTAGAATTCTATAACCAATGAAAATATTCTTCAAAAATGAAGATATTTTCAGAGAGTCAAAATCTGAGAAAAATTTTCACTAGCATACCTGTACTATTGGAATTGTTAAAAGGTGTACTTCAGGCAGGAGAAAACTATTCCTAGATTCCAGGTCAAAGATGAATGGAAACGTGAAGAACTATGAAAATGGTCATTATATGGGAAAATCCAAATGAAAAATAGCTGTATGAAACAGAAGCTATAATATGTTTGTTTGGTTATTTTTACTAATTTATTTTATTTTTTATTGTTTTATTGATGTATAGTTGATTTACAATGTTGTGTTAATTACTGTCGTACAGCATAGTGATTCAGTTAGACATATATATGTTCTTTTTTTATATATATTCTTTTCCATTATGGTTTATCATAGGATACTGAATATAGTTCTCTGTGCTATACAGTAGGACTGTGTTGTTTATCCATTCTATGTATAAAAGCTTATATCTGCTAACCCCAACCTCCCACTACATCCCTCCCCCAAGCCCCTTCCCCTTTGCAACCACCAGTCTGTATTCTATGTCTGTGATTCTGCTTCTGTTTCATAGGTTCATTTGTATCATATTTTAGCTTCCACATGTAAGTGATATCATATGATATTTGTCTTTCTCTTCCTGACTTACTTCACTTAGTATGATAATCTGTAGTTGCATCCATGTTGCTGCAAATGGCATTATTTAGTGTTTTTTTTTTTTTTTTATGGCTAAGTATAGTATTCCATTGTATATATGTACCACATCTTATTTATCCTTTCATATGTTGCTGGACATTTACGTTGTTTCCATGTCTTGGCTATCTTGGCTATTGTGAGTAGTGCTGCTATGAACATAGGAGTGTGTGCATCTTTTTGAATTATAGTTTTGTCTGGATATATGCCCTGAAGTGGGATTGCTGGATCATATGGTAATTCTATTTTTATTTTTAATTTTTTCCCCAACTTTGTTCCTTCTTTTAATCTGTTTTTTAACTTTAAAATTTATCAGATTACAAAAAATTATAAAACCAATACAAAGAATACACTCCAATTTCCCAAATGTTAAAGTCATATACAACAAGTGTACAGTACCAAACTGGAAAAAAAAATAACATTGATACAATACTGTTATCTAATATACAAATCTTATTCAAGTTTTATCATGCCTTTTGTTCATCTGTTTTTCCATCCATTATCCTTTCCCTTCAGCCTGAAAAAATTCTCCTACTAGTTCTTGTAGTGCAGACCTTTTGAAATCAATTTGAAAATTATGTTAATTTTTTTTCTGTCTAGAATATAATTATTTTGCCTTCATTTTTTTAGGATAAAATTCTAGATTGAAGGGATTTTTTTCTTTCAACCTTTTACAAATGCTGTTTCTTTTAGTTCTGGCCTCCATTGTTTTTGGTGACAAGCTAGTTGTTTGTACGTTTGTTTGTTTGTTGTAATACCAGTTTTCCCTCGTATATAATCTTTTCTCTCTGACTGCCTTTTTAAAAAAATTTTTATTGGAGTATAGTTGATTTACAATATTGTGTTAGTTTCAGGTGTACAGCAAAATGAATCAGTTATACATATACATATATCCACTCTCTTTTTTTTTTTTTTTAGATTATTTTCACATATAGGCTATCACAGAGTATTGAGTAGAGTTCCCTGTGGTGTATAGTAGGTCCTTATTAGTTATCTATTTTATATATAGTAGTGTGTATATGTCAGTCCCAATCTCCCAATTTGTCCCTCCTGACCCCTTAGCCCCTGGTAACTGTAAGTTTGTTTTCTACATCTGTAACTCTATTTCTGTTTTGTAGATAAGTTCATTTGCACCTTTTTTTTAGATTCCACATATAAGCGATATCATATGATATTTAGTTTTCTGAGGAACGTACATGCTATGTTCCACAGTGACTGCATGAACTCACATTCCCACCAACAGTGTAGGAGAGTTCCCTTTTCCCCACACCCTCTCCAGCCTTTATTTGTAGACTTTTTAATGATGGCCATTCTGACTGGTGTGAGGTGGTACCTCATTGTAGTTTTGATTTGCATTTCTCTAATAATTAGTGATGTTGAGCACCTTTTCATGTGCCTATTGGCCATCTATATTTCTTTTTTGAAGAAATGTCTGTTTAGGTCTTCGTTTGTGGTTATTTTATATTATACATTTATATAACACACACAATATTGTTGCATCAGTTCAGAGCAAATTGAATGTGGTTAAGCAAAATTGTAAGATCTTTCTATTAACTAAGTGATAAAGCTACTTATTTATATTAAATTTTAAAAGATCAAGAATGGGTGTTGTAACATCAAGCGTGACCCTTAAGAGAATAGAAAGAGAATGTATACTGGGTAAGCTAATAAAGAGGTAAATGGAAAACTGAAACAATTGATTAATTTACAAATGAAGAAAAGAAAGGAGTAAGAAATACAGAAAAGGTGGGACAAAGAGAAAACAGTAATATAGCAAATTTAAATCAAAATATATCAGTAAGCACTCAAGCAACAACAGTAAGACTTGATTAAGCACAAAAACTTAATCTATATAGTCCTTAAAAGGATACAAACCTTAAATACTATTTTAAATGTTTTTATATTTAAGTGTTTCAGTTTTCAACCTTTGAGCACAATAAATATTTGTTGAGGATCCAACTTGGGTCAGACCCATAGGTTCATAACATACAAGGCTAAAAACACATGTTATCTGTCACCAAGAAGTTCAGTTTCTCCCTGTAAAAAGATCTAAGTTTAAAATATCAGAAAAGAAATAATGATACATGTTTCTAATTATATCAGCAAATCAAATGGAAACTTTCTTTTCAATTCTGTTTGTATTTAAACTTTTTTGGGGGGTCATATATATGCCTCAAAATATATTGCTGTGAATCTATTTTTGAGCACGGCTGGTAAGCATATTTACACAGAATTAGCATGAATGAACCAGTTTGCAGCATCTGTTCAGTGCAGTGTGGCTTTCCTCCAGGGTGAAAATGTCAACATAGCATAGCAACTTTTTTGGAGAAGGGAAAAGTGAACTTTTATTGTTTCTAGGCAGATATAAATATCATAGGCAGTGTCATGACAGACTGATTAATGGGCTCAGCAAAGAGGGGAGAAAATGGTTCACTTTTATCATTTGACCAGTTTTGCACATTCTTTCCTAATTTTCTGGTTGTGCCAAAACATGCTTGTTTTCTCTTTTCTTTCTTTTTTTTTTTTTTTTGAGATTGAAGGATCAATCCAGTTATTCATTGTGAGCACTGTACATTAAAGAATGTGATGTTATTGTATGAGACTGTACAGTAGAGGATGCTGAAGTGCTTAAGCTCTAAGTCACATATGATTCCATGTTTAAGGAACAAGTTGCTTGTTAGATAGTTTTCATACATATTTATAATATTTCATGTAAATTCATACCTAAGTACTGATATGCAAATAAATATGCATATGTATATCTAAATACATATACATTATATATAAACACATATATATTGTATATATATGGGTACATATATAAATATATGAATGTTAAAATATATATTAATATATGACTATATATAAATATACAAATACAAATGCATACACACACATACAATTCTTTAACTAGAGATTTTTACAATACAAATCTCTTCTAAATATCAACAGAAATTTATATTACCATTCATAACATATGACTGTTGCTCTCTGATTTGATGTATGAGCACTGAACTTGAATATGACTCACTTTTAAATTAACTTAGTTTTCATCAAAGTCAAAATGAGCTTCATTAGACTCTAATTATTTTTTACCCTATTTTCTTAAATGTACCTTGCTCAATCCTCCATTTTCAGTTCAAGTATGAAGTCTTTTCTTTCCTAAAATAAAAATTTGTTTTCTGGAAGAATATACTTATAAAAAGTCACAAGGAGTAGAACCTACAACTAACTTCTCAAACCCTGGCACTTCACAAATGAAGTATGCTTCCAGAAACTTAAAAACAATGTAATTAGTCATTGAAATTTGGATTTGAGAGCCAGGAAGATTACAATCAGTTTAAGTTTTTGAGAGGACTAACATGAGGGAAAGTAATCTTCACTGTTGCCAAAAAAGAAATTTTGTTTGTTTACAACAATATACATTATTTTCTGTAGAAATTATTTTGCTCTTAATTTCTTACCTAAGCACTTTGTTATCTCAACCTGTTTATCTCCACTGGTAATGACGCCTTATTTCAAATGTTTTGAACATTTGTTCAGTGTAGGGTAAGAAGTACATCAACTCTTTCAAGTTTGAACGTGATTGAAAGCCTGAAAATTACACATTTTAAGCTATGACTTGGACTGTAAGCTTCTGATGAAACCTTAAAGTGACTTATGAAAATAATGCTTCTTTAATTTGTCAAGGAGAGCAAAAATAATTTTATCATAAGTTGGTAGTAAATAAATCAGAAGTCTATGGGTTAAACACAGGCAACAATTGTGTTTTTAATGTCAGGGATAATTGGGAGGTAATTGCAGTTCAGGTTATTTAAACTTTAGCATATTTTATAATGTTTTGAGATAATAGCCAAGCATGAAGTGCTTTTTACGTCATTTATCTAACTGGAGATAATGAGAAGTCAACTTTAGTTTGAGTCATCAGCAGTGATATTATTTTATTATCATTATCCCCATTTCTGTCACATGATAATGTTATATTAGGGACTAGTACATATCAACATAGCTTTCTTTTTCTTTAATTTATTTTATTTATTTATTTTTATTTTTGGCTGTGTTGGGTCTTCGTTGCTGTGCACGGGCTTTCTCTAGTTGCGGCAAGCGGGAGCTACTCTTTGTTGCCGTGCTCGGGCTTCTCATGTGGCGGAGCGCAGGCTCTAGGCACATGGGCTTCATTAGTTGTGGCATGCAGGCTCAGTAGTTGTGGCTCATGGGCTCTAGAGCACAGGCTCAGTAGTTGTGGCACACGGGCTTAGTTGCTCCGCAGCATGTGGGATCTTCCCAGACCAGGGCTCGAATCTGTGTCCCCTGCATTGGCAGGTGGATTCTTAACCACTGCACCACCAGAGAAGCCCCTCAACATCCTTTATACTCATGGATTTGTAAGAAAGAAAAAGGAGAAAAAGGGGGAAAATCTTCAAAGAAAGAAAAATATATGTGGAGATGACATACTGAAAAAAGTGTTATTAGAAATCATTTAGGTATGAAGTGAATTATTTCTTTCTTCCTTTATTTTTTCCTTCCTTCTTTCCTCCCTTTTTTTTTTTTTTTCATCTTTAGTTCCTTCATTACTTCTTACAATTTTCATCCTGACACTTTGGCACAATGTGGGACGTATGGCCTATATTACTTTACAATAATTTTCCCTTATACTTACAAGTCAAAGTATGCTTGCTTCCCTTTCTGTTGTCAATAGGCAATAATCTAGCATTAATAGTTACTGGTCCTAGGATAGATATTATTATTCAGCAAACTTGTAGGAAAAAGTAATACTTTTTTGCTAAATAGAATTAACAATATTAATTATCTTTAACTTCTCCTTCAAAAATAATATGCCAGTGTATTTCCTAACCCACTCAGAAATAGCATCTGTTCAAAAGTTACTTACGTAAAACAGGAAGCTGCACATTAGAGTTGTGTCTTAAAAGAGTTCTGAGAATCGCATAAAGGCAAGACCTTGGCAAAGCAGAGAAAGAACTTAAAGAAGAGCAGAGGGATATGAATCTTCTGCCAGAATAAGAAAAACACAACTTCTGATTATGATTCTGAAACTCAAATGTGTCTTGCTTGGCATAGAACCAGAGAGAAATGAAGCAAGCGGCACTTTTTGTTTGGCACAAGTCTCAAAATGTGCCTCCAAAAAACCCAGAGTTTTGGCGCAGTGAGACCCCAAACATCCAAATGAATGGCTGACTTTTTCTCCTTTCACATGAGCTGAACGATACCATTGCAGCCTCTGTGTATGTGAAGCAGCCTGTTCATGTGCATCATGTTTCAATCCCCAGGATTACCACTCTCCTATCTTCTTTGATCATATAGGCCAGTAGTTTCCATCAATAGTTGACAGTGTGTGTGTGTGTGTGTGTGTGTGTGTAGGTGTGTGGCCAGTGACTAGGCCTGGGAAATCACATGATGAAACATGTAACACCTTATGTTGTCAAATTGTGAAGACATGTCAAAGGATGATAGGGACCTACCAGAAGAACATGCTTTGAAGGAGTTTCCATGGACAAATCTGAAACTATTTGAGCATAAAAAATGATTGTAAACCTTTATAACTTTCTGATTAAAATGTAACTCTATAAGGGAAGAATAAAAAACTTTTCTTACAGTGGAAAAATTTGTAAATCTGTAAGGGAAGAATAAAAATCTTTTCTTACAGTGGAAAAATTTGTAAATCTATAAGGGAAGAATAAAAAACTTTTCTTACAGTGGAATGTCCTTTAATAGATATAAAAAGATTGACAGAATTAGAAAATCACTAATTTGAAATATGGTACCATAAAGGTATCATTTATTCAGGTAAAACTAATCAATGCATGTTAAAATTATTTGATAAGAAGATATTTATTACAAAAGGGACACTTTTATAGTTGTAAAAACTAGGCAAATACCACCTTAAGTGACCAAACTTAAGATCATCAGTAATGGGATAAATTTATATTGTGACATCTTGACATGATATACTGAGGGTAATCAATATGACTTATGAACAAGAGTGAATATTAGATGAATCCAAATTGAGGTACCTTCCACAAAATAATTGCTATGTAGTGTTAAAAAATTGCAAGGTCATGAAAGACAAAGGAAGAGGGACAAATTGCTCCAAATTAAAAAGGATTAAAAATTCATGACATCTAAACATCACACATAATCTTGGCCAGACATTTTCTGGTTGGTTTTTTTTTTTGCTTCAAAAGACATTAAATTTGGATAAATTTAAATAATAAATGTATCTAGCTCAGCTCTTGACCCTCTTCTGTCTACTCTCAGTGGAGCCATCCGGGTTATTCAAGTGAAGCATAAGACAGATTATATCATCCACCTGTTCAAACCATCCAATGACAAACTATTAGGGTAAAATTCAAACTCCATACTACAATCATGGTGACTTATTATCCAAACTGGGACACTTTTGAGAGTGAATACCACATTATTAATAATCACCCCAAAATAACAGGCATAAACTTGGGTATATGATCACCTTGATTACAAAATCTTATGTAGCCCCCCTTAATTCTCTGGTCTTCTCCTATTGTCTCTCCCTAACTATGCTGTTGCAGTTACTTTGGCTTTTCTGCTCCTATGAACAAACTAATAAATCCTCCACTACCGGGTCTTTGCAAACATTGCTTAGCCCTGCCTGGAATGCTCTTGCCACAAATTTCCTCATGATGCCTTCTCTTATTTCCTTGAAGTCTGTACTGCAAAACCACTTTCTCAATGATGTAAAATATGTATGTATTTTTGTAAAATATGTAAAATTTCAAGATCTCCTCTCTAAAATTTCATGTCTCTCTTTCCTGTCTTATTATAGGCATTTATTTATATATTTATCAATATATAATAAAACACAGAGTTTGATGATTTATCTAGATTGTTATCTGAATTCCATAGAGAGTATAAGATAAAAAGGACAAGTATTTTTGTTTGTTGGATATAGTATATATCCATAGCTCTTACAATAACGCCTAGCACTTGATAGGCAATCAATCAATATTTCTTGAAAGAATTAGAGAATGTATTTTATCAATGAAAAATATTAAGTTTACTGAATATTTAAGAAAAATAAATTCATGAATTATATGAAGAATCAGCCTATATCTTTACTACAATGTATACCTTTATTCATGGTAATAAAAAGCAATTGAGCATTAGTTATATTAAATAATAATTTATTTATATCAGAGTCATAATAATAAAATATAAACACTGAATTCTGAGCAACATTCAGTTATTCTTCATCCTTGGATTGGGTCGAATGGATGTTATTCTATTGTTTTTCTTGCATTTCACTGATTAACTGTTAGGTAGAATATTATTTTTTCATGTTTTTTGAAACATTTGTTTTCCTACTCAGAGTTGTGTCTTATAAGTCCTTTTTTTATTTGGTTCTTAGTGATTTCTTTCTTTTCTATGAAATCATAAGAAGCTTATTCATTGTGGTTTCTCTTAAATATAACATTTTACATTATTCTACCATAAAAAATATGCAGCATCGTCTTATAAAGTTTAGGGACTAGAAACATATTTAAGGGATTCAAATATAAGCTTACTATCCTAATTGTGGATTTGAAGTCAGCAACCTGGGTTTAAATTCCAGAACCATATTGTCATCCTGTATGATTATTTGACCTTTGCATAATATCTTCAAGCTTCAGGATCTCCTTCTCATGGTTATTATAAAATGGAATGAAATAATGAATTTTAAGCACTTAATGTTACGTTGGTTTTTATTAACTATATAGTAAGCTGTCTTCTGTTAAGGTACTCTATTATTATTAGGTTTTATTGTTATTGGTCATCATCTTTGACCAATAATTTCCATATGCATACATATTTGCATATTTGCGATGATGGAGTATATTCAACTTTATATCATGTGTTTTGCTTAATAGCATATCATCAGTAAGCTTAATGCTGCAACATAATATGCATAATTTTAATTTTAATGAAATGCATATGATTCCATCTAGTGATGGTATCATAACTTATTCAAATATTAGACTAGTATTAGGCAATTAATTAAAATGCTTTTTAACATACAAATCTGGTAGGGTATAGTGAGAGAGGCATGATCATAAACTCATGACAGTTATACAAATATGATCATAAAGTCTTTTAGGAAAGCAAGTTTGGAAAGATATCCAAACTTTAAACATATTCATTCTGATTGACCCAGAAATTCCATTTCTGGGAATATCTCCTAAAGAAATTATCAGAAATAAGAACAAAGATTTATGTGCAAAGATTTTATCATGCCATTATTTATGGCAGCAAACAATTGGAAGCAATACAAAAGTCCTGCAATGAATGATTACCTATATCATGGTACAGCCATAAGAATAAAGAGTAGGCAGCTCTTTTAAAATATACTTAGGAAAAGTTTTAAAATAGGGAATATACTCATAATATAATGTTAAAAGAAAACAGATTTGAGAGGTATAAACTTATAACATGTACAAGAAAATATTTGCAGTGTTATCTCTGAGTAGAGAAATTATAGGTGTCTCTAAAATTTTCATCAATTTTCCACATCTTCTACAATGAGCATACATCACTTTAAAGCTAACTTTTTAAAGAAAGTAAGGCTACTGTTAAAGTGACATCTATGTTGAGGTGGGGAATTTTGAATGATATGGCTTGCTGTGTATTATAGTTCAACACTGATGGCATGATACCTTTGTTGGTGAGCATGATACCGCATCCCAAAGGCAATGTCAAGCCATATCCAATCATTTTCAGCTTCTCTCAGCCTGTGGAAAGTTTCCAAATTGCAGTGTTGTAAAAGCAGAATAAAGTTAAAGTCTTATGAAGTTACAGACTAATGAACAGTAGCAGCAGGTTCATCCACAATCCAATTACTTGGAAAGTAAATGTACCGAATCTAGTTAGTGATATTGTTTAATATTTAATCCTGTGAAACGAAAGCATGAACATTAAAGTTCCATCGTAAACCCTAGAAGCATGAAAATAAAGTATAAAGGTAGCAGGTCTTAATAGTTCTACAGAAAAGCAAAACCCTGCATTAAAAAATTGCCCTTACACAGACTGCACATGTGCTGTTACAACAGGATAAATGAAAACTGATTCAGTTCTCATTTTTTCCTTCTGTCCAAAATAATTAAAACTAGATTAGGTTTGTTGCAGCCTCTTCAACTGGCTTCTTAGATTCTATAATGACTGGCAGTCTATTTAAAAATGAGCATTGGGCTTCCCTGGTGGTGCAGTGGTTGAGAGTCCGCCTGCCGGTTCAGGGGAAACGGGTTCGTGCCCCGGTCCGGGAAGATCCCACATGCCACGGAGCGGCTGGCCCGTGAGCCATGGCTGCCGAGCCTGTGCGTCCGGAGCCTGTGCTCCGCAACAGGAGAGGCCACAACAGTGAGAGGCCCGCGTACCGCAAAAAAAAAAAAAAAAAAGCATTATTTAAGGTCACATAGTTTTGAACTTGAACTTTTAAAAATAAGTTTCTAATAAAAATATAGTAGGAAGATGACTATTTAGACTCATTACTGTAGGGATCATTGCTTCCTACTTCTCCTGACCCCTCATGGCTACAGAAACTGAGGCCTCCAAATTACGAACTCACTCTCATCAAGACTTAAACCAGTTCCCATCTAGGCAGCAGAACATAGTAAGCCCTCTCCTCACCAGTGGTAGAGTTTGGAACTATCAGTTTTATTCTCATTATAGTATATGGGTACATATGGTGAATCTACCGATGAATAGCGAGTGCACTCAATTGCAGTGTAGTTTACAGGAATGCCACGTTTGCTTATTCACTATAACTAGATGCCTAGGTCAAATTCTGATTGTACAGCAGTTTCATTGCAACTCAATTGATGCCCCTAGTCCCAGTTATTTTCCTACACCCCTCACACCACACCTAGTTCTCGTCCTCTTCCCTGTAGCACCTACAGCCCATTTTATATGTACTCAGATGCTGCCTGTAATCTGGTATCAAGCCAGATAGATCATACTGAGTTTTCAGTTATGCCCCAAGAGACTAACATACCTGAATTTTGTGTCCCATTCACTTTATTGACCTCCTTTTTATTTTCTGTAAATAATAGACAAATCATAACAGTTTTATTCCGGGAATATTACCTACTTTTAGTTGCAAACTGTTTCCCCCCAAGTTCAGACCATGTAGCCTGACTTGGAGTTGTCTCATTTTCTCAAGAATCCATCTCCCTAATCATAGGGATTTATTCAAGAAATGACAAATGCCGGCCCTAACAGACTCTTTCCTTAGGAGTTTTCAAATTTGAATTGGACAAGAGCTACTTTCATTGATATGGTGAAAGAAAGACAATGTGACACCCAAAGCTGGCAATAGCTGTAGGATATAGTATTGTAGATAACGATGCCTCACCACACCACTTAGCCATTACCATTTCCATGCACGTTGGCCCAACCTCCGTCTGATAACACCTGCATTTCTTTCTGTGGACTTTCTTAGCTACTAGAGCCCTCTCTGTGCACATGTGTGGCAAGCCAAAAGTGATGAGGAATTAACACTTCATAAGAGCAGCCCTCACTGATGACTGACAGGAGCTGGTAGGTTAAACACCCTAATTCCCTCACCCTTTAGATGGGATAACATGGAGCTCCAGGATCTGTACCACCTGGTACCTGACTTACCCAAGAATCCTGGCCATTTCCAGAACTTCGTTTTTCTTTTCTTCTAGTCTATGAACCACATTAGTATTCTTCCAGTACCTACTCTTAGCTCTTAATTGAGAAATTAGTGTTTGATATTTGAATCCAAGCAAATCCAAATATAGATATAAATATCATCCTACGCTATGTCCATATGGTAGGCTGAATAATGTCCCCCTGCCACCAAAAAAAAAAAAATCTATGTCCTAATCCCTGGAACCTGTAAATATTACTTTATATGAAAAAAAAAAAAGATTTTGGAGATATGATTAAATTAAGGCTCTTGAGATAGGAAGATTATCCTCCATTATCCAAATGGCCTAAATGAAATCAAGTGTATCCTTTTAAGAGTGATTTGGCCACATGGAAGAGGAGTAGGTCACAGAGGCAAATATTGGAGTGATGTGACCACAAGCCAAGGAATTTTGGCAGCCACCAGAAACAAAGAGACAAGGACAGATTTTCCACCTCCCCTAGATTCTCTGGAAAAAGTGAGGCCCTGCCAGTACCTTGATTTTGGTCTAGCGATATTTATTTTGAGCTTCTGACCTCCAGGACTATAAGAGAATAAACTGTTGTTTGTACCACCAAGGTTGTAGTGGTTTGTTACAGCAGCCACAGAAAACAAACACAGACCCATTGAACACTAAGGTACAAGCCACGTATTTCCGAGACCAGATCTCTAATCCGGTTGGTCCCTGAAATCCCTTTTCTTCCCTTTTCTACCATCTTTTCCTTCTCCAGCTGCTCATCCACTGAAGTACTACCCAGCCTGAGTCCTGGCTAGATTCTACATTAGACAAACTAAACTCAATTTATACCACACCGAATCATCTTATGAACAATTTGCATAGTTAGTAGTTTACCTAAAATATGACCATACTGCCACCCTTTTTAGTTTTGTTTTGTTTGCATTTTGTGTCTTTCTGCTAATTTTTTTTATCATTTTAAGCTTACTCTAAAATAAATTGTCTGTGGACACACTGAATGATATTTTTTTTTTACTTCTGAATTATCCAATCTCTCACATATAGGATTATTCTAATATGTATATATAGAACAACTAAAGAACCCTTAAAATAGTAGTTTTAGGTACTGTAATATGAAATATTAATGTAAATAAATTATATTTCACTTATTTATTTACTTTTATTTCATTGTAAACATTCAGAATACATTAGTTTTAGGCAAACTGAACTTTTCCTAAACATAAGGAAAATTGGACTTTACCTAATGCCTTTAGGAAAGTGTCTTTGTGAGTCATATTTCTACCCTGGAATTTATCTATGCTAAGTTATTATAGTAAGGGATAGCAAAAAGGTAAGAGAGTTTGAATATTGCTTAATCATTTATTATCTGTAAAAGTCTAGAGGGTTTACTAAATCTTTGAGTCTGTTTCTTTATTAGTAAAGTAGGTATAATTTCTCTTGCCATATAGGGTTTCTATAACAGTTAAACTAGGTACTGTATAATGTACTAGTTGAGTGTCACACATAAAATTAGTACCCCCAAATTTTGTGATACACTAAATTTGAGGAAGGTGTTAAATCAGCGTCATAAATATCTCTGACTACTTTATCTCCTCCATTAATTTAGTCATTACAGGAAGATTTAGTGTCAGAAAGTTTGCATTACATCCTAAATTTGTGTTTACTTAGCAGAAATTCTGGGTGAAGATGGTGTCAGTAATAAAGTGCACCTTTAAATAATATAGGTAAATTATAAATATTAACAATAAAGAAAAATTGATAAGGCCACATTATGCAACTTGCACTGTTCTCAGAACAAAAGTTACTTGACCCTTCAATGGAAGCAGAGTTGAAATCTGGTATCTGTGATGTAATATACACACAGAGGAATGGTCTAGACCATGGAGTTCATGATTTCTTAGTACTTTATCCATTTCTGCAAGAAGCAGAAGTTCCTTTCCACACCCTCTCTGTTTTGCCACTAGAACCTCAGCCTACCTTTGTGACTGATAACAAAATCACCACCACCAATTGCTACTTCACCCAAACACCTACGGCATTAAAAACACCTTTTCCTAGCAACCCTTCCTCAGGGTGCACATCTCTGCTGTCAGAGAATGAGAAATCCTTGACAGACTCCCAGACATTCTGCTCCCTTTGCCATTCCCTTTCTGAATTTCCCACTTATCAATCACCCAGCTAACATACTCATTGATTCAGAGAACTCTGGCAACATTTCATCTAATAAACTGTCCCTGATAGCCCAGTCTAAATTAAAGTCTTCTTTCTGCCTTCTGTTACATCACTTGAAAATTCCTACTATTGAAATTAGCATGTTATTAAGTGAAAATAGATTAAGACATAGTGCCTAGGCAAGATTAGGGGCTCAATGATTTTGCATTGAATGAATAAATAAACAAGAGTCAACACTAATAGAAGAGCTGAGTGTACTGCTTTTTCTCATAGCAGAAATATTATAAGTAGCATATAGCTTTCTCAGGGGATGTACCCTAAAACTTATTTAATACAAAGTGTCACTGAACTATAGTTTTGCTACACAAAATGAACATACACTCATTCTAATATTTAGGTTTTATGCTATTTGCAATTTCTAGATAATTGGCTTTGAAAAAGAGCTGGGTAGAAGAGTTAGAATGGTAGACAGCACCTCCCCCCAAAAAACTTAAGGAGCAACACAGTTATAAAATTCATTTTATAAAATTCAGTGACAGAATAGTTCTTCTAAGAACAAGGACAAAAAACCTTTTATTCTTAGCTCATAGAACATTCTTATACCTATGTGAAGTATATGAATATTTTGAAGCTAAGAATAGCAATATATCACAATGTACTTTGGGGATATATATATATATACACACACACACACATATATATACACACACAAATACACACACACACACACACACACACACACACAATAGGATACATACATATATAATGTAAGATACACGTATATCTCAAACTTGAAATGTAAGATGTTCACAAAGTCACTGCAGATATTTAGCTATAACAAATGAGTTAGCTAGACAAGTTTCAGTTTTTATTACTTAATCATAGAAATAATCCAAAGAAAAAATGTTTTAACTTTCCATTAATTCATATAATTTGTGATGTATTAAAACTATTATTTGTTCAACTGTATAAAACTATCCATTTCATGGACAAGGGTCAGAGGGCGCAAACAGATTTAACCTGAGGATTAGCTCTCTCCTATAATACTGGAATAAATAGCTTTTGTATTTTCTATCCCATTCTATGAGTTGCTTAACTTCATTGAACCTCAGTTGTTCATCACTAAGATGAGAACAATAAAAAATATATCTCAGCATTGATGTAAAGATTAAAAATTAGAAAATATCTCTGGCACATGATAGAAGTTAAATAATCTTCTTTCAGGCTACAAAGTAAATATGTTGCGATTGGGTAGGGGAAGGAAGAGAACCTTCAGCAAATTTGTCAGATTCATTACCCTGCTGTCTGCAAAATTCAGGAGAATTATGAATGAACATCCATGTTCGTATAAAATTGTATAATTCTTCATTCTGCTCTTTAATGTTCATAATGTCCTATTAGCTTTATATAGGCATTTGCACTATTCGTTCAGAACTAAATTTAAGCAAATATCACAGAGTGGACAATTGAATCATGTATCTGGATTGAGTCAGCAGTCTATAGCCCACAAGTCAAATCCAACTTGCTGCCCATTTTGTAAATAAAGTTTTATTGGAACACAGCATACTCACTTATTCACATGTTGTCTGTGGCTGCTTTTACACTTCAATGGCAGCATTGAATTCTTGCAACAGAGGCCATATGGGTAAGTATCTTGTATTTAGCCCTTTACAGAAAACATTTGCTGAGCCCTGATTTACACAATTGAGGAAAAGAAAGCTGTATTACAATTAAGAACAGCTTTATTTGATCAAAGGGGATAATTTTGAATAGAGGTATGATTTGGAATATATGTGCAAGAAGCTCAAGAATAATTCAGTTTCTTTTCTTTTTTCATTTTTTATTGAAGTATAGTTGATTTACAATTTATGTTAATTACTGATGTACAGCAAGGCGATTCAGTTATACACATATATAATTCTCTTTTTTAATATTCTTTTCCATTATGGTTTATCACAGGACACTGAATATAGTTCTCCGTGCTATACAGTAGGAACTTGTTTATCCCTTCTATATGTAAAAGCTTACATCTGCTAACCCCAACCTGCCACTCCATCCTTCCCCCAAGCCCCTCCCCCCAGAAACCACCAGTCTGTTCTCTATGTCTGTGATTCTGTTTCTATTTTATAGATAGATTCAGTTGTGTCATATTTTAGATTCCACATATAAGTGATATTACATGGTATTTATCTTTCTCTTTCTGACTTACTTCAGTTAGTGTGATAATCTGTAGTTGCATCCATGTTGCTGCAAATGGCATTATTTTGTTCTTTTTCATGGCTGAGTAGTATTCCATTGTATATATGTACCATATCTTCTTTATCCAATCATCTGTTGATGGCCATTTAGGTTGTTTCCATATCTTGGCTATTGTGAATAGTGCTGCTATGAACAAAGGGGTACATGTATCTTTATGAATTATAGTTTTGTCTGGATATATGCTCAGGAGTGAGATTGCTGGATCATATAGTAATTCTGTTTTTAGTTTTCCACATTGTTTTCCACCGTGGCTGCACCAACTTACATTCCCATTAACAGTGTAGGAGGGTTCCCTTTTCTCCACACCCTTTCCAGACTTTGCTATTTGTAGACTTTTTCATAGAATGATGGCCATTCTGACTGGTGTGAGGTGGTACCTCATTGTAGTTTTGATTTGCATTTCTCTAGTAATTAGTGATGTTGAGCATCTTTTCATGTGCCTATTGGTCATCTGTATTTCTTCTTTGGAGAAATGTCTATTTAGGTCTTCTGCCAATTTTTAGATAGGGTTGTTTGGGTTTTCTGGTTGAGCTGTATAAGCTGTTTGTTTATTTTGGAAATTAAGCCACTGTCAGTCTCCTCATTTGAAAATATTTTCTCCTATTCTATAGATTGTCTTTTTGTTTTGTTTATGGTTTCCTTTGCTGTGCCAAAGCTTGTAAGTTTGATTAGGTCCCATCTATTTATTTTTATTTTTATTTCCATTGCCTTGGGAGACTGACCTAAGAAACCACTGGTAACAATTTATGTCAGAGAATGTTTTGCCTATGTTCTCTTCTAGGAGTTTTACGGTGTCATGTCTTATGTTTAAGTCTTTAAGCCATGTTGAGTTTATTTTTGTGTATGGTGAGAGGGTGTGTTCTAACTTCATTGATTTACATGCAGCTGTCCAACTTTCCCAACACCACTTGCTGAAGAGACTGTCTTTTTCCTATTATATAATCTTGCCTCCTTTGTTGAAGATTAATTGACTGTAGGTGTGTGGGTTTACTTTTGGACTCTTTATTCTGCTCCATTGATACATATGCCTGTTTTTGTACCAATACTATGCTGTTTTGATTACTGTAGCTTTGTAGTACTCTCTGAAGTCTGGGAGGGTTATGCCTCCGGCTTTGTTCTTTTTCTTCAGGATTACTTTGGCGATTCTCAGTCTTTTATGGTTCCATATGAATTTTAGGATTGTGTGTTCTAGTTCTGTGAAAAATTAATGGGTAATTTGATAGGGATCACATTAAATCTGTAGATTGCTTTGGGTAATACGGCCATTTTAATAATATTAATTCTTCCAATCCAAGAGCATGGGATATCTTTCCATTTCTTGGACTCATCTTCAATTTCCTTTATTAATGTTTTATAGTTCTCAGTGTATAAGTCTTTCACCTCCTTGTTCAGGTTTATTCCCAAGTATTTTATTTTTGGAGGTGTGATTTTAAAAGGTTTTTTTTTTTTTTTTTTTTACATTCCCTTTCTGATATTTCATTGTTGGTGTAAAGAAATGCAACCAATTTCTTTATGTATCCTGCTACCTTGCTGATAATTTAGTTTCTGGAAACAACGTTTGAGACTGACTGTAGATTTCAGCAGTAGTAAAATGTAACAGTTTCCATGTTGATCACTCAGAGTAAATGATTGATTCAGTTTAGAGGATTTCATCTTTCAGGCAACTATAATCATAGAGTGGTAATCTAATGATTTCAATGTGATCAAACTTGGTTGAACACCCATGTCTTCTCCACATGTTACCATAATCATATGACTGTCAAAAATCAATAAACTGGACAATAATAGTAACTTGTGGGTAAGAGTTCTAACACTGATGTTATAGGTTTACAGTAAAACTGGTAGTTTATCATAAGACATTCTTATTTAAAGGAATATTATTTAGTTCATTATTTGCATAGATAGATAGATAGATAAAAGTAATACATCACTACTTTTCATGCCCTGATTCCTCTTCCATTAGCTATTCAAGGATTGAAACCAAAGAACTGAGCAATTAAGACTGTCTAGTTTTAATATCTTTCGTATGTAAAGCTCTCGACAAATGTTTTATGATGGCAGTACATCAAATTTATTGTAGTTGTTCTATGTGGCTAATTCAGGGTAGATTGCCTTATCCTTTCTATGGAAGAATTTTAAAGAGTATAGACATTCCTAAATGCAATACAAAAGAGCACAAAAAGAAAAAGAAAAATCCTGTGCAATCCATCTGACAGAGGGATAGATACTGTTAACATTTTTCTCCGAACAAGTTTAATATTCTCTGTGTTTGTGTTTCTCTTAGCATCTGTTGTACAAACCACTCTGTCTTTGTTTTGGTTTGGTTTTTTCACCTACACTACATTGTCTATCAATACATTTATACACCATTGTTTTTAGTATTCCAACACAGAAGTGTGTTATAATTTATTTTTGAGACTTCACATTACTAGTATACAAATTATATAGTGTTTTAATTGTTTTCAGGTGTAAATAAAGCTGGGATATCTGCCAAAGGCTTTTTTCATCCACATCTCTAACTTCTTTTGACAAATTCCTAAAGTAGAAATACTGGGTCAAAGTGCATTTATTTATTCATTTGCTAACTTACATGTGGTTTATATATTAACCACCACTCCACTTATCTCTGTTTGAATACAATATTTGAATGTTATAAACATATCAAAAGAGCTTTTATTATAACAAAGACTGTGCGGATTTATTATTCTCATTTATAATTCAAAAATCCAGAGGTCAGAGTGCGCACAAAAATATGCTAGAAAATGTTTGCTTTGTCTATACTGGGCTCTAAAAATATTTACCCAAACACATAAAACTTTTTAGTGGCATAAAAGTGGGAAGTATATACAGTTATTCCACATTTATATCCTTGTGTATATGAGCGTAGTAATAGCAATATGCAAATACTTGCTTTATGTCTAATATAATGGGAGCTGATCTACTTTAGGAATTAAAATCACCAGAGAAATGGATTATTATGACTTCCTAAATGTTATTATATGGAAGAAGGAATGAAATAAATCATAAATATTACTTTACAAAGAATGAATATGTTTAGCTTGATTTAACTGAAATGGTCTTATGTTTCCTTTAAGTTATTTTTTCCAAAGATTTATAGCATTTATTCTAAAATATCTTCAGTATGTCTTTAAAGCAAAACTTGTGCTGATTTTGCACAGGAAGCAAATGAAATTTCTTAATTTCATTTAAAATAAGCTATCGTATCGCCTATTTAGTAAAGTAACCAAAACCCTGATTGCTTTATATACAAAATAGAGGCTGTTGAGTATTCTGTAAATTAGATAATGAAATGGCCTGTTGTATGAAGCAAGCTATTTTTTCCTTAATCAGTCTGCCTTACCTTATATATTTATAGGTATTGCATAAAAATCTAGATTGATATTCCTTAAAAATTATGTAAACAAAAGGGAAATTTTATTTATACTATCTAATCACTGAAAAAAAAATACGAGCACTAAGTTATTGATCTAACTATCTTCAATTTAGAAAATATGACCCTGAAAATGTACCAGTTAGCATCATTTATCCACATAAAACCATGACCTATACCAAAAACTATGGTAAATTAATTTGGTCATCTGAAAAATGGGGATGCTGCCCCTTTCTGACCCCATTCCCACATATCTTCTCTCTCCCACAGCCCACTTGTTGCCATAGTCCATTCCTAAGGCATATTACCATGAGGGAACAAGTGGTCAGGCAATACCATGTAAATGGTGGACACAGGAAGATTTTACAGAGAACATAAAGAAAAGCCAAGATGGTCAATGAGTTGCTTTGGGGCCCAGTGGGGTCCAGACTCAGAGTACTCAGTAGACCTAGCTGGTCTCTCTGAAAGACAGGTACAATAATGGAAATGAAGCAATGTAAGTCTTTATTCCTCCAACAATCTTTATTTTGTTATTGCATGTCTCCTACACACTTAACACCACACCATAAAAAATAACTTCTATGTTCCATAAATGAATGTGTTAGTCTTGGTTCATATTTTTCCCAGAGATTTATGCAATGGAGAATGTATCAAGTTTTGGAGAGCTCTGTGTTTAAACTTGCTTGGAGACTGGGGATGAGATGGAGTGGTAAATTAGATAGTCTCCATGGCCTGAATTACAATAATTTTCTTAAAATTTGTATAAGTTATATACAGGCAGAAAAATAGTTTGTCAGTTTTAAACCTCAAAGACCAAGATCTTCAGTAGTTTACATTCATCAACTCATTTAAACCCATAACAACCTATGAAATAAGTACTTCTTTTATCTACATTTTTGTAATGAGACAACTGAGTCACAGACTATCAAGTGCCAGAATGCAAATCCATGCTGTCTCACTTCTAAATACTAAATATACACCTAAAATAACAATAGTTACAACAGCTAGCATTTATTGAGTTCTCACTATGCCTGAGAGACTTTGAAATACTTCAAATGGATTGATTCATTTAATCCTTAAAACAATCTTTTGAGGTAGGTGTTAATACTATTTTACTTTTACTTATTAAAAAAACTGAAACAGAAATGTCAAGTATCACATCTAGTGCCACATATCTATGAAGTAACAAAGATGGAAGAAAACACAGGCATTCCTTCTTTATTGTGCAGCTTGGAAACATTGTTTATTTAATATAGTTTCGAATTAGAGCAAGGACCACCCACGCATTTTTTCCCCCAAATTATCTTGGTTATTGTAACATTCTTATTCCTGTGTAGAAATTTGAAAATCACTTGAAATATATATATTTTAAGCCTTTAAACTTAGTGAAGATTCACCACACTTTAGCAACTATAAATTCATTTTTTATTCAGTTCACATTAAGATTTTATAATCAGAAATATTACAGAATTAAAATATTAGTAACCAAGGTGTTCACTGTGTATCTTTATATTAAAAGCAATAACAGTAAAAAATACCTGTGTAACAGTTTTGGAAACCATTAACAGAAGAAGCATCATCTCAGTGTTGGCAAAAGATGGTAAAGTAGCCTTATGTCAGTTTGAACTGTATGAGGTTGCCAAATTTGACCACTTTTGACCTACAAAAATAGCCTTGCCTATGTTTCAACCTATTACTATGAATAAGGATTATGCAAACGATGGAAGATATCTATAGATTTATATGCAGAACTTGCAACTCTATTCAAAGCTGAGATTAATTATGCATTATTATATCTAAACAAATTTCTCTACCAGCTGATTAAACTTCAATATGTGTAGCTATAATGCTTTTAGCCAATGAATGCTCTGAAATTTACTGAACATGTGTTGCTCAGAATACAGAATATATAACCATCAGCATTTTACAATCTATAATAGGAAACACAAACTGCATTCATGAGAACTTCACTAACTATGAACAGTTAGGTTTAATAAAGGTGTTCAGGGATAGGATTTATGTAAGAATTTGCACAAAGCCCAATGACGGATTGATCCCACAGACCTCTTAAAGGTGTATTGTATAACTAGTGCATGTTTCTTTTTGGCATTGAACTGAAAAATCAGAAGTTATTATGGAGAGTAACAGGCAGTGGTAGTTATATTTCACATAGCTTCCATAACTCTCCAACACATGACACATATTTCCTTTAATTAAAGCATGGTAGAATGCAGGAATTTGGTAATCTGTCTCGTAATGCTCATAAGCTTAGTAGTAATAAACTTTGCTAAATACTAAGTTTGAGAAAATGCTGTGCAGGCAGATGGTGACTATGAGCCTCAAGTCTCTCCCAGAGCTGCAAACAGTACCATCTGCCGCTCTGCTGATTTCTTTTATGTTCATTGGTATCAAATTTAACAGGGGATCACACTTTACATTTTAATTTTACACCCTGGCCACAATGGTGGGAGCTCTTATCTCCCTCAATGTATACTTATTCAAGTTAGTAAGGAATTTTTCTTCCTTAAAAAAACCCAAAAAAACAGACTACCACTTTTCCATTCATGATGGAGTAATAGGAACTGGATTTAACCTCTGTTTAAAACAAACTAAAGCATCACATCAAATATATGAACAACACTTTTCCAGACACTGCACAAGAGTTTCCAGGCCAAAGCACATAGAGGAAAAGCCTCGATGAAGCTCAGCAGACTTCCTGAGTTAAGGATCAAGACCTGGGAGTCTGGGAAAACAAGGAAGGTAGAGATCACACGTGAAATTATTAGAGAGGAGAGAGCAATACAGCCTGATAATTCTGGGTATCTACAAAGCAATTGACTCAGTATTCAGCAGAGTACTGATCAGCAAACTTGAGTGAAGAAACACTAGAAGCCTGGGAAAGACCCATCAGAAAAGATTTAAGGTAACAATACTTGTACTTACATTGGGCTAGGAATAATGCCTGTCTGTTCCCACAAGTCAGACTGGAATACTACATGATTCATATGGCTTTGGTTAGGTTACACAGAAGTATGTTATAACAGATATTAAAAGTGAGACAAAAGGATCAAATTGTTTCCAAATAACTACTTTCCAGATGAAAGCTCAGGAATATTAATAGGAATAAAAAGATATCCAGAATTCAAATAGGTAAAGCTCATAATGTCTGCTATATAAACAAAAATTAGCAGGAATACAAAGAAGTGGGATAATAGGAGAAAGTCCAATCAATTGAATCTGGCACAGATATTTAAATTAGCAGATAAGAACATTAAAACAGTTATTAAGCCAATTCCTATATGTTGAAAAAGTTAAGCAGATGCAGGATTTTCAAAGAGCAAATCTTCTCCCCATAGCAATTTTAAGACTACAAAATTGATAAAACTAATCATTGGACACTCTGAAAATCAAGCAAGGTATACAACAATATGAGAAGTACTTGTGATTGTAAACCTGCCAAACAAAGTAAGAACAGTGAGAATCTGCATCATTCTTGTTTAAAGCTGCACCCAAATTTTCCCCAGTGTGACAGAATAAAGGATTACCACACTTCCAGGATTACCACACTAGAAGAACACTAGCATCTTCTCTGCAAAGGTTTAAGGAGACTCACTGCATTTGTACCATTGGATGATATTCATGCTCAGTGGCATTGTCAGTGGATCAATAGAAATTATGTAATCTAATACGCATATCAGAATGGGAAAAAAAGATTTAAAATGATCAGAGACTCAGAGATCTGTACAATACCAACAAGTACACCACCATATATGTAGCTGGAACCAAGAAGGAGAGGAGCAAAAATATTAGGAAAAATATTTAAAGAAATAATGGCTAAAAAATTCCCAAATTGGATGAAAAGTATTTATCCACACATCCAAGAAGATAAAGGAAGGAAGGAAGGAAGGGAGGGAGGAAGGGAGAGAGGGAAAAGGTAGAATTAAGTACCAAGATATCTTCTCATGGATATATTGGGTTGTCCAAAAAGTTCATTTGGGTTTTTCCAAAAAGGCGTAGAAAAAAATTGAAATCCTTAAGAGAAAACCAAATTAATCATGTTCAAAGAACCCACAATAAGATTAACATCTGACTTCTCATCAGAAACAAGGAGGCCAGAAATGAATGGAATGACAAATTGAAAGTAGTGTAAGACAAAAAAAAAAAGTCAACCAAGAATTCTGTATCTAGCCAAACTAGCCTTCAAAAGAGAAGGAGGAATAAAGATATTCCCAAGATAAAAAAAAGAATAAGGGAGTCATTGCTGGCAGACCCATTTTACCAGAATTAATAAAGGAATTCCTTCAGACTGACACCAGATGTCAGAAATGACACCAGATGGTTATTCAACTCTTCAGGAAAAAATAGAGAACACTGTAAGTGCTATATATGTCACCTTAATTTAAAAGACTCAATAGACATATATATTTCTCATTTAGTCTCTTTACTTCTTTAATTGACACAAGATTGTACAAAGCAATATTATAACACTGTTATTTAGATTCTAATGACAATGATAGCATAAAGGTTGTGGGAGGAAATTGAGCTAAAGTTGAGCAAATTTGCTATTATTTACCAGAAATAAATAATTATTAATCTGCCATAGTTTGTGGTAAGATGTGCCTATAATGTCATATCTTAAAAAAAAAGTGTAGTAGAAATAAAATCAACAAATTAAATTGATATGGAAAAAATGACTTTAAGATAGAATTTTATTAGAAACAAACAGGGGCATTTTCTAATGATAAAGTGGTCAATACCTCAAGAACATAAAACAGTTATAAATGCATATTCACCTAAAATCAGAGCCCCAGAACACAGGAAGGAAACCTGACCAAAAAAGAATGAGGAAAAGGCAATTTAACAACTATAATTGGAAGTTTCAGTGTCCTGCCCTCAATAATTTATAGAAAAACTAGACAGAGAATTAGTAGATGTATAGAATACTTGAAAGATATTTTAACTAACTTCACATAAATGATATGTAGAATACTTCACTGAACAGCACAATAAACATTTTTTTTCAAATATGCATGAAATATATACTAGGCCATATGACAAGATAAATTAAGATTGAAGTTATATAAAGTAAGTTTTCAACCTACAATGGAATTAAATTAGAAATTAACAAGATAAATCTTTAAAATCCCCCAAATATTTGGAAATTAAACAGCATATTCTAAGTAATCTATGATTCAAATAAGATATAATAAGAGAAATCAGAAAATATTCTGATTTAAAAAATAACATAGCAAAATTTATAGGAAGCAGCTAAAGCAGTGATTAGAAGAAAATGTGTAACTTTAAATGTATTTACCAGAAATGAAAATTTTCAGATAAATAACCTTGCCTTGTATGTTAATAAATTAAAATAATAAGTTAAACTCAAAGCAAGCAGGGGAGAGAAAAGAAAAATTATAGGAGACATCAGGGAAATATAAAACAGAAAATTAGAGAAAATCAATGAAAACAAAAGTTTATTCCTTTAAATATCAATAAAGCTGACAAATACTTATCTAGGTTAAGCAAGAATGAAACAGATAAGACACAAATTATCAAAATCAAAAATGAAAGAGAATACATTATAACAGACCATATAATTTAAGGGATTATTATTAATAATTTTTGGCATCATACTGGACAACTTAAATGAAATAGGCAAATTCCTAGAGTGACACTAGTATCAAAACTTATTCTAGAAGAAAAAAATTAAAATGTACCTAAAATAAGTGAAGACATTGAATTACTTATTAAAAATATTCCCACATAAGGAGTACAGTACAGATGACTTACTGGTGAATTCTATCAAATATATAAAAAGGAAATAATACCAAGTCTTTAGCAAACTCTTTCAGATTATAGAGACCAGCATTATACTGATATGAAAGCCAGACAAAGACATTACAAGAAAACTATAGACCAATAGTTCATATGAACATAAATACAAAAGTGCTAAAATATTAGAACTGAAATCTGGCAAAATTTAAAATGGTTGTATGCCACAACCAAGTAAAATTTATGTCAGAAATATGAGTTGGGATTAACATTAGAAAATTAACATAGTACACACTATTACTAGATGACAAAAAAATACTAATTTCAATTGGTATAATGCAATTAATGACTTTGAGTTAATGTCAGATTGCAAATGCATTTGACAAAACTCAACAATCATTCACAATAAAAACTCTCAACAAAAGTAAGAAGGAAATTTCATATATCTCATAAAGGGAAGCTAAGAAAAACCCACATCTAACATCATAACTAAGAATGAAAGACTAAATTTCGTCTTCCTAAGATCCAGAACAGGGCAAGGTTATCTACTTGCACTACTTCTATTGAACATTGTACTAAAAATTCTAGCTACTTCAACAAAGAAAAAATTTAAAAGGTACTAAAGCTCTCCATGATGGAAAGGGAGAAAAAAAAAATCTCTTTATTTGCAGATGACATAGCTTTTATATAGCAAATTCTAAGAAATACACACATAACAAAACTACTGTAACTAATACACAACTTTAGCAAGTCCATAGGACACAAGATCAAGATACAAAAATCAATTAAATTTCTGTATGCTAACAATAAAGCACCTAAAAAAGGAATAAAGAAAACAGTTCCATTTACAATAACATCAAAATATAAAGTACTTAAGAGCAAATTTAACCAAAAATAGATCAAGATTTGTACACTGAAAAATACACTAAGAGAAATTAAAGATATAAATTAACAGAGAGACTTTTCATGTTCAAAAGGTGGAAGAAACAATATTGTCAGGAAGGTAATTTATTCCAAATTTATTTACAAATTCAATGCAATTGTTATCAAAATCCCCAGAGAATTATTATAGAATTCAAAAAGCTGATTCTAAAATGTATTGGAAATTCAACACACCAAGAATAGCTAAAACAATTCTTCAAAAACAGTAAAGTTGGAGGATTTATACTACATGATTTCAAAACTCACTGTAAAGCCACAGTAATAAGTACAGTGTGGTATTCGTGCAAATATATGCATGTAAGTCAATGTAACAGAATTAAGAGTACTTATCAATTATCCCACTTTCAATATGTGCAGCTTATTGTATGTCCATTTTACTTCAATGAAGCATTAAAATACAAAGCCCAGGCTTCCCTGGTGGTGCAGTGGTTGGGAGTCCGCCTGCCGATGCAGGGGACGCGGGTTCGTGCCCCGGTCCGGGAAGATCCCACATGCCACGGAGCAGCTGGGCCCATGAGCCATGGCCACTGAGCCTGCGCGTCCGGAGCCTGTGCTCCACAATGGGAGAGGCCACAACAGTGAGAGGCCTATGTACCGCAAAAAAAAAAAAAAAAAAAAAAAAAACAAAGCCCAGCTAGAGTGTCATACTGTACACCAAAGTATATACTTTGAAAGGTGGGATATGATGTGGATTTTATTCATAACATTCTTAGTTGCTGCATGTGTATTCTTAAGGGATTTGTTTTCACTCAGGAACACACATGCTAATTATTTTTCAGATAAAGTTGAGAAAAGTCTTACTTCAAAGCCTAATCCAATCTTCCTAGAAAATGTAAAAAGTTTTTGGCCAGCAGTGACTGGAAGCATGATAGAAAGGAAAACTGGCTTTACTTCCTTGCCAATTTTTCACTTTTATTTGGTAAAGTAGAAGGAAGACATGATATTAAATGTGTAGTTTGAGGGATGAGACAATATGGGAATATGTTTATTTGAAGTGAGAAATTTTAAGAAGGTCATCTTCATGTACTATGAAATTTGGTATGAAATTAAAGAAAGATTAAATGTGTTTAGTAGAACATTGCTTCAAGTAATTAGAAATCTGTGTTCCTTGGCGGTCTAATAACTATCTACTTTTGAGCAAAAACACTTCACTAGATTGTTTCCTCATACATAAAATGAGGAATTTTATCAGATAATGGCTAGAAATATTGTCTATCTGTAAAATACTATGTTTCTAGAAAGCATGCTGCATTTCTATCCCTCTTGTTAATGGAATTTTTTTGGATGACCAAGGTTTTGCTTTTCCATTTTTATTGAATTATTTCTCTGGACTTTGTTTAAGCAATTTATTTCATATTTTAAAGGTATTTTTTGGATGACTAAAGAATCAGGGTATAAATGTTGTCAAAAAAACACTTTGTTTAAACAAACATAGAAAAACCGTTTAAGAACATGAGATACCAGTCTAAAGGAATTTTAACATGTTAATTGTAAAGAAAAAAAAAGGACACAATATCCCCACCTGGACAAAATTACTTTGTTTTTATTTATGTATTTTTTTTAAGTTTTTATTTTTTGCATTTCCCTGTTAACTAATGACACTGAACAGTTTTTCATGTACTTATGACTCATTCATGTACCGTCTTCTGGAAAGTATCTGTTCAAGTATTTGCCCATTTTTATATTTATGGGGATCTTTTTTATTTTAATTTAATTTAATTTATTTTTTTTATACAGCACGTTCTTACAGTCATCCATTTTATACACATCAGTATATACATGTTAATCTCAGTCTCTCAATTCATCACACCACCACCACCACCCCATGCCGCTTTCCCCCCTTGGTGTCCAAACGTTTGTTCTCTACTTCTGTGTCACAATTTCTGCCCTGCAAACCGGTTCATCTGTACCATTTTCTAGGTTCCACATATATGCGTTAATATATGATATTTGTTTTTCGCTTTCTGACTTACTTCACGCTGTATGACAGTCTCTAGAGGAATCCACGTGTCTACATATGACCCAATTTCATTCCTTTTTATAGCTGAGTAATATTCCATTATATATTGTACCACATCTTCTTTATCCATTCGTCTGTTGATGGCCATTTAGGTTGCTTCCATGACCTGGCTATTGTAAAGAGTGCTGCAGTGAACATTGAGGTGCATGTGTCTTTTTAAATTATGGTTTTCTCTGGGTATATGCCCAGTAGTGGGATTGCGGGGTCATATGGTAATTCTATTTTTAGTTTTTTAAGGAACCTCCATACTGTTCTACATAGTGGCTGTATCAATTTACATTCCCACCAACAGTGCAGGAGGGTTCCCTTTTCTCCACACCCTCTGCAGCATTTGTTTGTAGATTTTCTGATGATGCCATTCTAACTGGTGTGAGTTGATACCTCATTGTAGTTTTGATTTGCATTTCTCTAATAATTAATGATGTTGAGCAGCTTTTTCATGTGCTTCTTGCCATCTGTATGTCTTCTTTGGAGAAATGTTTATTTAGGTCTTCTGCCCATTTTCGGATTGGGTTGTTTGTTTCTTTAACATTGAGCTGCATGAGCTGTTTATATATTTTGGAGATTAATCCTTTGTCCGTTGATTCATTTGGAAATATTTTCTCCCATTCTGAGGGTTGTCTTTTCATCTTGTTAATGGTTTCCTTTGCTGTGCAAAAGCTTTTAAGTTTCATTCGGTCCCATTTGTTTATTTTTGTTTTTATTTCCATTACTCTAGGAGGTGGATCAAAAAAGATCTTGCTGTGATTTATGTCAAAGAGTGTTCTTCCTGTGTTTTCTTCTAAGAGTTTTATAGTGTCTGGTCTTAAATTTAGGCCTCAAATCCATTTTGAGGTTATTTTTGTGTATGGTGTTAGGGAGTGTTCTAATTTCATTCTTTTACATGTAGTTGTCCAGTTTTCCCAGCACCACTTATTGAAGAGACTGTCTTTTCTCCATTATATGTCCTTGCCTCCTTTGTCATAGATTAGTTGACAACAGGTGCGTGGGTTTATCTCTGGGCTTTCTATACTGTTCCATTGATGTATATTTCTGTTTTTGTGCCAGTACCATATTGTCTTTATTACTGTAGCTTTGTAGTATAGTCTAAAGTCAGGGAGTCTGATTCCTCCAGCTCCGTTTTTTTTCCCTCAGGACTGCTTTGGCTATTCAGGGTCTTTTGTGTCTCCATACAAATTTTAAGACTTTTTGTTCTAGTTCCATAAAAAATGCCATTGGTAATTTGATAGTGATTGCATTGAATCTGTAGATTGCTTTGGGTAGTATAGTCATTTTCACAATATTGATTCTTCCAATCCAAGAACATGGTATATCTCTCCATCTGTTGGTATCATCTTTAATTTCTTTCATCAGTATCTTATAGTTTTCTGCATATAGGTCCTTTGTCTCCCTAGGTAGGTTTATTCCTAGGTATTTTATTCTTTTTGTTGCAATGGCAAATGGGAGTGTTTCCTTAATTTCTCTTTCAGATTTTTCATCATTAGTGTATAGGAATGCAAGAGATTTCTGTGCATTAATTTTGTATCCTGCAACTTTACCAAATTCATTGATTACCTCTAGTAGTTTTCTGGTGGCATCTTTAGGATTCTCTATGTGTAGTATCATGTCATCTGCAAACAGTGACAGTTTTACTTCTTCTTTTGCAATTTGTATTCCTTTTATTTCTTTTTCTTCTCTGATTGCCATTTCTAGACTTCCAAAACTATGTTGAATAATAGTGGTGAGAGTGGACATCCTTGCCTTGTTCCTGATCTTAGAGGAAATGCTTTCAGTTTTTCACCACTGAGAATGATATTTGCTGTGCGTTTGTCATATATGGCCTTTATTATGTTGAAGTAGTTCCCTCTCTGCCCACTTTCTGGAGAGTTTTTATCATAAATAGGTGTTGAATTTTGTCAAAAGCTTTTTCTGCGTCTATTGAGATGATCATAAGGTTTTTATTCTTCATTATGTTAATATGGTGTATCACATTGATTGATTTGTGTATATTGAAGAATCCTTGCATCTCTGGGAAAAATCCCATGTGATCATGGTGTATGATCCTTTTAATGTGTTGTTAGATTCTGTTTGCATCTATAGTCATCAGTGATATTGGTCTGTAATTTTCTTTCTTTGTAGTATCTTTGTGTCTTTTGGTATCAGGGTGAAGGTGGCCTAATGGAGTGAGTTTGGGAGTTTTCCTTCCTCTACAATTTTTTGGAAGAGTTTGAGAAGGATGGGTGTTAGCTCTTCTCTAATTGTTTGATAGAATTCACCTGTGAAGCCATCCGGTCCTGGACTTTTGTTTGTTGGAAGATTATTAATGGCAGTTTCAATTTCATTACTTGTGATTGGTCTGTTCATATTTCCTATTTCTTTCTGGTTCAGTCTTGGAAGGTTATACCTTTCTAAGAATTTATCCATTTCTTCCAGGTTGTCCATTTTATTGGCATAAACTTGCTTGTAGTAGTCTCTTAGGATGCTTTGTATTTTTGCCATGTCTGTTGTAACTTCTCCTTTTTCATTTCTAATTTAATTGATTTGAGTCCTTTCCCTCTTTTTCTTGATGAGTCTGGCTAATGCTTTATCAATTTTGTTTAACTTCTCAAAGAACCAGCCTTTAGTTTTATTGATCTTTGCCATTGTTTTCTTTGTTTCTATTTCATTTATTTCTGCTCTGATTTTTATGATTTCTTTCCTTCTGCTAACTTTGGGTTTTGTTTGTTCTTCTTTCTCAAGTTCCTTTAGGTGTAAGTTTAGATTATTTATTTGAGATTTTTCTTGTTTCTTGAGGTAAGCTTGTATAGCTATAAACTTCCCTCTTAGAACTGCTTTTGCTGCATCGCATAGGTTTTGGATCATCGTTTTTTCATTGTCATTTGTCCCTAGGTATTTTTTGATTTCCTCTTTGATTTCTTCAGTGATCTCTTGGTTATTTAGTAACATATTGTTTAGACTCCATGTGTTTGTGTTTTTTGCGTTTTTCTTTTCCCTGTAATTGATTACTAATCTCATAGCACTGTGGTCAGAAAAGATGCTTGATATGATTTCAATTTTCTTAAATTTACTGTGGCTTGATTTGTGACCCAAGATGTGATCTATCCTGGAGAATGTTCCATGTGCACTTGAGAAGAAAGTGTAATTTGCTATTTTTGCATGGAATGTCCTATAAATATCCATTAAATCTATCTGGTCTATTTTGTCATTTAAAGCTTGTGTTTCCTTATTAATTTTTGTTTGGATGTTCTGTCCATTGGTGTAAGTGAGGTGTTAAATTTCCCCTCTATTATTGTGTTACTGTCGATTTCCTCTTTTATAGCTGTTAGCAGTTGCCTTATGTATTGAGGTGCTCCTATGTTGGGTGCATATATATTTATAATTGTTATATCTTCTTCTTGGATTGATCCTTTGATCATTATGTAGTGTCCTTCCTTGTCTCTTGTAACATTCTTTATTTTAAAGTCTATTTTATCTGATATGTGTATTGCTACTCCAGCTTTCTATTGATTTCAATTTGCATGGAATATCTATATCCATCCCCTCACTTTCAGTCTGTATGTGTCCCTAGGTCTGAAGTGGGTTTCTTGTAGACAGCATATATGTAGGTCGGTTTTTTGTATCCATTCAGGAAGCCTGTGGCTTTTGGTTGGAGCATTTAATCCATTCATGTTTAAGGTAATTATCGATATGTATGTTCCCATTACCATTTTCTTAATTGTTTTGGGTTTGTTTTTGTAGGTCCTTTAATTTTCTTGTGTTTCCCACTTAGAGAAGTTCCTTTAGCATTTGTTATAGAGCTGGTTTGGTGGTGCTGAATTCTCTTAGCTTTTGCTTGTATGTAAAGCTTTTGATTTCTCCATCGAATCTGAATGAGATCCTTGCTGGCTAGAGTAATCTTGGTTATAGGTTCTTCCCTTTCATCACTTTAAGTATATCATGCCACTCCCTTCTGGCTTGTAGACTTTCTGCTGAGAACTCAGTTGTTAACCTTATGGGAGTTCCCTTGTGTTTTATTTGTCATTTTTCCCTTGCTGCTGTCAATAATTTTTCTTTGTCTTTAATTTTTGCCAATTTGATTACTATGCGTCTTGGCATGTTTCTCCTTGGGTTTATCCTGTATGGGACTCTCTGCATTTCCTGGACTTGGGTGGCTATTTCCTTTCCCATGTTAGGGAAGTTTTCAACTATAATCTCTTCAGAAATTTCTCTGGTCCTTTCTCTCTCTCTTCTCCTTCTGGGACCCCTATAATGCAAATGTTGTTGCGTTTAATATTGTCCAGAGGTCTCTTAGGCTGTCTTCATTTCTTTTCATTCTTTTTTCTTTATTCTGTTCTGCAGCAGTGAATTCCACCATTCTGTCTTCCAGGTCACTTATCCGTTCTTCTGCATCAGTTATTCTGCTATTGATTCCTTCTAGTGTATTTTTCATTTCACTTATTGTACTGTTCATCTCTGTTTGCTTGTTCTTTAATTCTTCTAGGTCTTTGTTAAATGTTTCTTGCATCTTCTCAATCTTTGCCACCAGTCTTTTTCCGAGGTCCTGGATCATCTTCACTATCATTATTCTGAATTCTTTTTCTGGAAGATTGCCTATCTCCACTTCATTTAGTTGTTTTTCTGTGGTTTTATCTTGTTCCTTCATCTGGTACATAGCCCTCTGCCTTTCGTCTTGTCTGTCTTTCTGTGAATGTAGTTTTTGTTCCACAGGCTGCAGGATTGTAGTTCTTCTTCCTTCTCAAAGTTTGTATTTAAAACAAATAACTCTCAAAATGAATAGTTTTCTTAATTATCTTTAATACAAAATGATGTAGACTATAGTGACCTGATTTTGATTATAAATATTTTCATGAGTATTTTTGGGGAAAGGTTTTAATGGAGTTTATATTATTTATATTTTTTGTAATCCAATTTTTCTAATGATACCTATAATATATTGAATAAATATTCTTGTGTTGACAATTGAATCACCTTGCTTTCTTACATCATGGCAAAGTTATTCTAAGCAGAAAGTCTTTCCATGGAATTCTACCCTCAACTTAATCTCAACTGGAATCAGATAAATTTCACTAGATGTACAGTGTAAAAAAGTCCTTTCTCTCTCTCTCATTTGAAGTACTGTGATAGTACACTAGACTAGTGTGACAGTTAGGGTGGTTGAAGCCCATATAATCTTCCCATGAACATATACTATATAGTCTGTTTCCAGTAGGGTTTGAGCTATCTGGAATGCCACAAAATAGGATTGCAATCTTTGATTTTGTTGTGATGTTAAATACATTTTCTCTTTCCTGTTGCTTAATGTCCAGTGTGTCTGAATAAGAGAAGCAATGTTTTCTCAAGATTTTATTTTCAAGCACTTCCATTTTGGGGGACTATTTTTAAACACTATCACGCAATATGTTTCTGAGATATTACCATTTTGAACTTTCACAGTATGCCGTTATTCTTACACAGTGTAAAATTTTTTCAACACAACAAGAGTAAACATGTTTAATTGATGCAAAATATCAAGTAGAATTCTGTCACATTTTTCCTAAAATTATTTTCACAGTAGATATTTTATACAGGATATTTCAAAAGTAAAGAAGGTAGAGAAGCACATACAGCTCACTTCTTTCCAGCAACCCAAGTAAATTAAGATCATGATATTTGAAGAGAGCTATGACATTTGAGGGTCTCATTTTATTTTATATTTAACTGAGCATGGAGAAATTTTTTAACATGTTTAAACAAACATTTTATCACACTTCTGATATTTTTTTATTATTCAGCTGCCTTACATAAAAGAGAGTTTATTCCTTTATGATATCTGGGGTATTGTGTAGTCAAACTGTTAGTCTTGCCAATGTGATATGTTGTCCTTGTAAATATTCCAACTGCTTCTGTTAGTATATTTCAATTTCGTTTGTCATTATCAATTTCCTTTATATTTGGGAATATTAATATATGTAAGAATTTGAAGTTAACACCTCATAAATAATGATTCAGTGCTGTTGTCTCTTACCCAATGGAGATAGACAACTTTTGCATATTTGTCCACTCCAAGAAAGCCTTTCTATTTCATAATTGTCACTCATCCTCAAAATCTGTGTTTCTCTACCAAGTCTGCTATACCTGTCCCAACATCACTGACCACAGAAGTTTGGATAAGGAAAGGACAGCTGAGCCAATCAGACACTCCCTGAAAGAAATTTGAAATTGGATTTGAAATGATAGATATAGGATCATGTAAACTTTAGAGTGGAGAGCCAGTTGTGAGAATAGAGGAAATAACCTGTGTACGAAGAATGAATCAGACATGAAAGAGACATGTAGCACCTGACAGAGGACTTAGTTCCCAGCATTTTTTTTTTTTTTGCCTCAACCCTTCTGTGTCTTGACACTACTCTTTCTAGATTTCATAACCTAAACCTGTATCTTTATAAGGTAAAGTAATATGAGGTCTTAAGCTCATTTTAATGAAAAACAAAAATAAGAAGATGTACTGCTTACTGTTTACCAGACACTGTTCTAAAAACATATTCATATTAACTCATTTAAGCTTTGCAACCCCTAGAGGTAGGTATTATTACTGTCCTCACTTACAGATACTGAGGCATAGAGAGGTTATATAATCTCCCCATTACTTATGCCTCTTTTGTATGACAATTGAACAGAAAATTATGGAATGTATAATAAAGAATTTGTTTTAGCACATTAAAAACCTTTGTCCATGCTCAATTAAACATAGACTTCGTAGACTTGCAGCTAGAAAGTCTAAAATAGGTTTCTTGATACTAAATAAATAAAACCAAGCAAAATAAAACAAACCAAACAAGTAAACAAAACAGGAACAATGTTAACCAAGGAACCTGGTGAAGACAGTTATATGAAGCTAATGACACTCTGGTCCATACGAAGGCCAGAAACAAAGACACTTCCTTTGCAAGTTATTACTTTAAGCCATGAACTCTCAAAGGAGGTGGGTGATATTGCCCCCATTGAGAAGAAAATTGGTTCCTGGGGTGAAAAAATCTTTTTATTTTTAAGTCACAAGTATACATACAGTACATAAACATATATATATATATTGTATTTATGGTATCAAAATTACATGTGAGAGGCAATTAGAAAAAACGTCTGAAAAAGCTATTTAAGGGGGCGATAATGAAAAGATTAAGAAACGCTGTTTTAAATTATCCAAAGTTTTTCCTATGTATATTGACCTCAGCTTCAACCATGACACAAAGTATAAATTTTTTTCTTAGAATTTCCTAAGAATTTGTAGTTCTAGGATTTGGGATAAGCTTTTATCTACTCTGTTCAAGTTCAAAAGCATTATGCAAGCTGTTTTCTGAATTAAAGAGCTGCAAAAAATATTTATGTTTTCTGTTATTAAAAAGCATTTCAAAAATAGCACTTTTTTTGTGCTCTCATTTGTTCAAAAATAGCTTTCCTTTTAAATGATGAAACTTGTCGCTGGCTCATTTTTCCATGGGAACAGCTGCTTGTTGCATGTTTGAACATATTTGCTTAAGAAATACAAAATTATTAACATTCTAATCCTCTAACCTTTTAAGGAGAGCCAGCTGCGAGTATTCACAGCTAGACCATAGCCTTTGGTTTCAGCTTTGTGGAAACTTCTTCCCTTTATTTCTCAGAGAATATTACCTGAACAATTTGATTTTCTGAGTAGGAGCTATACCATACGTAAAGCAACCTAGCCCCAAGAACTAGGGAAAATATTAAAAAATATATTAATCTGGTTTTGCTAATGGTAAGAATTGTTAATTGCATTTTCATCGTATTTTAAAAAAAAACTTACAGCACTTACTATGTGCTATAGTGCTAGGTACTGTTTTAAACACTTTAAAATATGTATTTTTTAACTCAGTTTTTTTAATGTATGTATTTTATTTTTGGCTGCATTGGGTCTTTGTTGCTGCACATGGGCTTTCTCTAGTTGCAGCAAGTGGGGGCTACTCGTTGCGGTGCATGGGCTTCTCATTGCAGTGGCTTCTCTTGTTGTGGAGCACGGGCTCTAGGTGTGTGGGCTTCAGTAGTTGTGGCACGTGGGCTCAGTTGTTGTGGCTTGCAGGCTCTAGAGCGCAGGCTCAGTAGTTGTGGTGCATGGGCTTAGTTGCTCCGCGGCATGTGGGATCTTCCCGGACCAGGGCTCAAACCCGTGTCCCCTGCATTGGCAGGCGGATTCTTAACCACTGCACTACCAGTGAAGTCCCCACTTTAAAATAGTAATTAGCTTAATCTTCATGAAGTACGTACAATCATTACCCTTGCTATTTTTATAATTTAAGAAATCGAGCCAAAGAGTGTTTAAGCAAATTGCCAAGGGCCACACATCTGGCAAGCTCCAATGCCAAGATTCAAACAGAAGCCATCTGGCTCCAAATCCTGTGCTTATTATCATTAAACTGCAATATTCGAAGCACCTAATTAATTACCTTACTTATATTTTCTTATTTATCCTCGCAGCAACCTAAAGAGGTAACATGGTTATTACTTCCACCTTGATGGATGGAGACCATAAAGAAGACAGAGTTTGAGCACCTGGCCCCAAATCCCAATACTGTTAAGGGGTGAGTAGCGGATTTGAACCCAGATCGTTTCTGACTCCAGAGCCCGTATGCTGCACTGGCACAGGACTTCATACCAGTTTCTTCCCAACATGTCAAGGTAATATGTATCATTTATGGAGAATCACCGCACTGGCTTTTATATCACTCTATAGTTTGGCATAAATCAATCCAGTAGTCAACAACTAAAGGTTTCTTTCTCACCTGTAATAGCATTTTTTGCCCAAGAGAATAATTGCTCAATCAAACTGGTTGAGGTTCTAGCCATGGAGTTCCTTTTTTATTTACAGGAATTGAACATATCTGGGAGACAGTCTATCTATAGTTTTGAAATATTACTGAAGTAGCCTTTTAATGTGACCTTGTAGATTCCAACCCAAATGATGATCATTCACATCTTTCCCATGTTCTAGGTATAATGGGACCTAACATAGCATGTTTACCATGTCTTGAGTTCAGATATGAAGAAGGCTGCCATCTACAAATATAGGTACTTGTTATCAAAGAAAGTGATTTATCTCAGTCCCCAAGTGATATTCATATAGTAGTAATCATAAGTTATGCCATACCATGCTTTATATTGTATTGAGTAGTTCGCTTAAAACCTCACATCACAATCCAGTTATGTTGGCAGGGCAGATATTTTATTACCCATTTTATAGATGATAAAAATGATGTCCACATGCTCCAGTGATGTCTACTCAAGGTAAAGTTAGAGGTGGGACCTGTTAGCCATTGTGTGGATTCTATTAAATATATATTTGGTGGAAAAGCCAAGGCAAGGATGCTGATTCCCATTGAGAAGGTAGGTAAGTTATTGTTTTTCTGTTACCCAGTGTAGACCCAGATAACATTGATATCTACAGTACAACAACTGTGTAAAACATTTAAAAACTGCAAAGTGAATTGGTATGTTGTTTTGTGCACAGATTAATAGGGTCAAAGTAGTTCATATACTCTATGTGTATCCCTTACACCCCCTCTCTGACCCACCCTTGCCATTACTCATTCCCGAGATTTGTGGCCACTGGAGTACCTGTATGCCTTCACATACACATATGAGGACTTCTGGAAGTTTTACCCCTTCTCATGTGCTATCATTTGACTCACCTAGCCTCATAGTTATAGAGAAACACTGTGCTATGCAGATATCACTATTCACTTTCTAACACTAAGAAAGGAATTGCCATAGAGAAATAAAACTATGAGGTATTCTACAGAAGCAGGAGTATTTGACTTTAGTTATATCAATGAATTAATTATAAAATCTTATCTCTAATTTATTCCTATTCTTTTTATCCTCATAGAATGTTAAAATGAAGAGTCTATACATTCAATATAGTAAATACCTTCTTTTCTGGAAGGTCACTGAGATCCAACTGGGGCCCAAGACAGTAACAAGGAAATAGTTTCTCAGGTCTGGATCCAATCTCAGCTTTAAGCCAGGATTAGAAAATGATTTTAATTTTATATCATCACCTAAAATCGTCTAGAACTGACTTTTAAAGTGCTCTGTCACCATAGCCTAGCTCATTAAGAAATAATGGTATTAGTGAATACTAAACTATTTCATAGTTTTGTATGAGAAAATAAAGAACCCTTATTCCAAAAAATACAAGCTATACTTTAAGGGAACAAATTTCAAGTGGATCCTTGAGAATTCCACATGTCTCCATTTAGCTCACTTGGGTAATACAGATACCAGCAGTGGGCCACATACATTGAATGTGCATTTAAGTGGCACATCCATTTTTTCTAGAAATAATTATCTAATTAAATGTACCTAATGATTACCTAGGGTAAATTCCTTAGTATGCCCTTAGAATTTATGACTCGGTACCAGGGAACCATTGTTATCCAATGATAAAACATCAAGAAAGAAAAACTTTAACGTTTTTCTAGGGAATCTAAGAATGATAGTGAGCAGTTGAATTAACTACAAAATTTGGATCATAAAAATCATGCCAAATACATTTCTTTAAGAAATTATCCTGGAAAGGATAATTACTTCAGAGTAAAATAAAAAGAGAATTAAATTCAAATATTTATATACATATTTATTTAGCTAAAATGTATTATATTTTAATTTTATAGCTTTGATTAACAATTAAATGAAGACTCATTAACCCCATATGCAGTCCAAGAATGAGAATATCATTTATAACTTGGGTCATGATTCTATTCTCCTGTGCTATCTGCTTGTTTCCCTTCTAGAGGGAACAAGTATATTGTATTGTGTATTTTTACTTTCTTTTTTTGTTGTTCTTGTTTTTGTTTTAATTTTAGCATGCATATATGTTAGCATAAGCAATATAATTTGGGATGTTTTCTGTTTGAAAACTTTAAAAAAATTATTTCAAATTATGTAGTTTTCTGGCACTTCAGTTTTCTCTCAATATTATGTTTCAACGTTTTCTTTGTCTTGTGGTATATAGCTGGAGTTCAGTCATTTCATTCTTGTGCAGTAGTCTGTTGTGACACATCACAATTTCTTTATCCATTTTCTTGTGGTAAGTTGTTAGAATGTTTTTAGTTTTATTTTGTTTTTTTAATGTGTAGTGCTGCTATACATATTTTTATCTTAATTTTTTTGTGTGTATGTAGAAATGTTGGATCAATCGATATGTATTTAATATTATAAGGTAATACTAAGATTTTCCCGAGAAATTGTACAATTCACCCCTAATCAGTACATTCTCACTGATGTACATTCCTTTAATATCTGGTATTTTCAAACTTCGTAATTAGGGAATCTAGCAAATTTCTACATTTTTGACGGGTAGTTTTAGTAGGTACACAATTCTAAGTTGACATTTACTTTTCACAACACCTTGGTAATGTTTTCCACTTTCTTTTGGTATCATTTGTTGATACCAAAAAAACTGTTGTCTTTCTAATTGTTGTTTATTTATGAATGACCTGGATTTTCTCTATGTCCACTTTTAAGGCTCTTTTCCTTTATGTTCTGAAGTTTCAATATAATGAATATGGGCCTGATTTATTTTTGATTTGTGCCATTCAGATAGATTCATAAATTTTTCATTTATATTACCATTTCTGTCAGTACTGGGAAAATTTGTAGCTGTTTTTCCTCAATTCGTTTTTTCAGTTCTCTTCCCCTACAACATCAATTAAATGTATACTATACATTTTCATTCTGTCCCCCATATCTCTTAATTATTTCCTGATTTTCATCTTTTCGGGGAGTTGCTTAAATCTGGGTGATTTCTTCAGATACAGTTTTATTATTCTTTCTTCAGTTGCTTATTATCTACAAATTAATACATCCATTGACTTTTTCTCAAGGATTTTATTTTACATCTAGAAAATTTTTATTTCTTAGTTTATAGTTTTCAAATCTTTTTGTTTAATTCTAATGCCTTTTGTTGCAATTCTTCTAATTGCCTTTTTTCTTTAAATATTTCTTACATAGTTGTTTTATATTATATATTTGATAATCTCAATATCTGTAGTCATTTAAGATCAAAATCAGTTACTTGTTTTTCATGCTTGCTTTCTGGTGTCTTTATTGGCCGTTGGCTGTGAAATCATTGTTTGACCCTAATCTTTGTGAATATAATAGGATTAAATTAAGGAAGCTTTATTCCAGAGAATTGGATTTTACTTCTAACAATATCCAGTGGTCCATTACTGAACTGAAAGCATTTCAGGCCCCTTCAAAATTAATGGATCAGTGTTGGGTCCCAGAGTGAACTTTTCTATTTTTTTTTGTTTGTTTGTTTTTGTTTTGTTTTGTTGCGGTACGGGGGCCTCTCACTGTTGTGGCCTCTCCCATTGCAGAGCACAGGCTCCAGATGCGCATGCTCAGTGGCCATGGCTCATGGGCCCAGCCGCTCCGCGGCATGTGGGATCTTCCCAGACTGGGGCACGAACCCGTGTCCCCTGCATCGGCAGGCAGACTCTCAACCACTGCGCCACCAGGGAAGCCCAACTTTTCCATTTTTTAGCTGACTCAAGACTTAGTACCCAAATCCACTTCTGCTATCAGCATTTTCCTCTAAGAAAAGCCTAGTCTTATTGGCAAACAATTCTCTGCCACCAGAAAACTTTCTTGGAAGTAAAAGGGGGAGGGGATTGTCTTTGGAGAAGGTTTTTTTTTTTTTTTTTTCTTTTTTTTTTTTACCATTTAAGAGATAGCAGTGCTCCATTGTGATGTTCTATCCATGGTACCATCTATAGGGTTGTTCAAAGAGCGCCTTTTTAACCAAAAGGCTGGAAACTAAGTTTAAAATAATGCCATTACTAATGTCTTCACTACAAATTTAAAATTTATAATTAAGGTCTAGTATTTGAATCATTAACCCTTTTACAGAAAGGTAAAAGTCTTTCTGAATGAAATTTGTGGCTTATAGAAATTGACATTTATATTGCTGTGTATGGAAAAAAAATACTTCTAAAAACAATTATTTAATTCTTCCCCGTTTTCCCATCCCACTGAATGTTTGTAGAGGGAATTCATTAAAAGGATATAAATACTTGAGAATGAAGGTGAATAGACAAAAGTGGATTAAATAACATGTCATAAAGACTAATGAGATTTAAAATTATGCAAATAAAACTTTGGGTGAATTTGCATGACAGTTTCTTCATGATGACATATATACATTGTAAATTCAATATTTAAGGGAAACAGTAAAATCACCAATCAATTATACTAGATTTGATAAGAATCCCAGAAGGCATGCTGAAGTGTGAGAGGTTAAAACTGACTAAACTGATGAGCTAACATTTTTTTCTTTATATAGTTACCTTCAGTAGTTCTTAAATTTTCCTCCCCATTTTTTTTCCTCCTTATAAATTTTCCCAACTAAGGGGTTAGAAAAAAAAAATTTAGTGTTGGTGTTCACTCAGGGAAGCAGAACCATTGTGAGTTATCAGGTAAGGGAATCAAACTACACAAATGTATAAACAAGCTAGGGAAGTCTACAGGGGTAGGAGGAAGACCAAGGGGCCACAGCCAGTGAATCTGACAGGCCAATTGGGCCTGCAAAGGAGAAAGTGGTGGAGAAATCTGAGTGAAGTGTATATATCTGCAGCAAAGCATCTTGTCATGGACCTGGGCCTTTTACTGGTCAGTAGAAAGAACTGGTCAGTTGAAAGAACTGAAAACAGAGGAGAGGAAAGCAAGTGCAAACTAGAATCTGCCAGCCCTTCTGCGTGTCACCATAGCCAGCCACTAGTTCCTGCAGAGAGCAATGGCTGTTGCTTCACTCTGCCTCCCAGATCTTACAGTTGTACCTTGTCTACCCACATTAACCCAGAACAATACAGGGCAGGAGATTCTAGGAAACGTAGCTCCAGTTTAACAAAACTAATTAAAGAAAATTCCGTGACAATCACTTTCAATTGAAATTGGTAGTTATAGACATTTCTCACTTATCAAAGAATGACAGGAATAAAATTACAAGATATAAAATTTCATTGAAAGCTATATTTTCCTTATTAAATATATATAAGATTTTCCTTATTAATGATGTATATGTAACTTTACATATATATTAAAGATATATATATATAAAACCTTACACATAACTTTACATATTTATTACATATATTGTAATTTTACACACACGCACACATCTGACAGAGAAAAAGTGACTATAAAATGTCGTGGGCCTGGGTATAACAGAATCATGAATTATTTAATATTGATATGAAGCTTTTCTATTCACCAGTTGATTTTCCTTTTATTGCACATAGCACAAGGACTTTCTTGATAGATTTATAAAATCTTATTATTAAAAAATATCCTTCTCTAAAGATAAGTAGTATGTTCCATTAAATGTAAAAACTTTAGAAATTTGATAGAAGGTTTTAATTTAATGTTCTATCAAAAGGCAGTAAGGAATTTCCCAGAAGAGATATATAATGTAAACATGTATTCAGTCATGTTTCTCTGAGCTTTGTTCTTTCCATTCTAATAGGAGAAATTATTTAACTTGTGTTATCTCGGGCTTTTGGAAATATGTGCAGATTTTGTTGCAATATAATCTGATGATATTTAAAACATATCATACTAAATAAATTAGTATTTAAGCAAATTAAGAGAGATAAAGAGATTTGTTTTTAAAGTAAGATAAATATGTTTGCATTTAAATAAGTAAAGATCTGTTCTTCCACATTTTTGGCATGTTATATCCAAAATTAATATTTGGAAGAATTTACTTATTTAATCAATAAACATGCAACTCCCCTTATGTTATTTCTTCAATACACGTTTTAGTAGCTCTGCATCTCCCTTGGGATAACACACAGAATCTTCAGCATGGGCTTCATATGTTTCATAATGTGATTAAGCTATATTTTCAGGCTTATCCGCACACTTTCTCATAGGCACTCTCTGCAGTATCTTAAAATATTTGTGTTTCTCTGAATGACTCATACATTTCCTTATTCGCCAGGCTTCACTCATGCTTTAGTAATTAATCCCCATATGCTCTGAGAATTCTGTAAGTGACAATGTCGTCTAGTGGTTTAAACCAAGGAATTTGGTGTCTGCTTGAGACAAGACTCATGCTCTTTTCTGCTACCTTGTGAGGATTTCTTACTCTTTCTCTTGTTCCTTTTTTTAACTTATGAAGTGGAACCACAAATAGTAACGTTATCATGAAACAATGATATAGATTAATCAATAACTACATGTAAAATGCTTAGCAGAGTCTGGCATCTAGTAAATAGTGAATTTTATGTAACATTATTTTTATCATTCTTTTTTCTTTTTTTTAATTGAGGTATACTTGCTATAAAATATTATATGTTACAGGTGTACAATATAGTGATTCACAATTTCCAAAGCTTATACTCCATTTTAGCTATTATAAAATATTGGCTATATTTCCCATGCTGTATAATATATCCTTGTAGCTTATTTTATACATAATAGTTTGTACCTCTTAATCCTCTACTGCTATATTGCCCCTCTCCCCTCCCTTCTCCCCTCTGGTAACTACTGGTTTGTTCTCTATATCTGTGAGTCTGCTTCTTTTTTGTTATATTCACTAGATTGTTATATTTTTTAGATTGCACATATAAGTGATACCACACTGTATTTGTCTTTCTCTGTCTGACTTATTACACTTAGCACAACCCCCTTCAAGTCTGTCCATGTTGCTGCAAATAGCAAACTTTCATTATTTTATGACTGAATAGTATTCCATTGTTTGTGTGTGTGCGTGTGTACATACACACACACACACACACACACACACACACGTCTTTATCCATCTGTTGATAGATATTTAGGTTGCTTCCATATCTTGGCAATTATAAATAATGCTGCTCTGAACATTGGGGTGCATGTATCTTTTCTAATTAGTGTTTTTGCTTTTTCAAATATATACCCAGGAGTGAAATTACTGGGTCATATATTAGTTCTATTTTTAGTTCTTTGAGAAACCTCCATATTGTTTTCCACAGTGACTGCACCAATTTGCATTCCCACCAACAGTATAGGAGGATTTCCTTTTCTCTACATCCTCACCAACATTTGTTATTTGTGTTCATTTTGATGACAGGCATTCTGACAGGGCTGAGGTGATATCTCATTATGGTTTTGATTTGCATTTCCCTGATGATTAGCAATGTTGAACATCTTTTCATGTGCCTGATGGCCATCTGTGTGTCTTCTATGGAAAAATATCTGTTCAGGTCTTCTGCCCATTTTTTGAGTGGTGGCTTTTTTTTGATATTGAGTTGCATGAGCTGTTTATATATGTTGGATATTAATCCCTTATTGGTCATATCATTTGCAAATATTTTCTTCTATTCAGTAAGTTGTCTTTTTGTTTTGTTGATGGTTTCCTTTGCTGTGCAGAAGCTTGTAAGTTTAATTAGGTCCCATTTGTTTACTTTTGTTTTTATTTCTATTGCCTTGGGAGACTGACCTAAAAAAATTGGTACAATTTATGCCTGAGAATGTTTTTTCTATGATCTCTTCTAGGAGTTTTATGGTGTCATGTCTAAGTCTTTAAACCATGTTGAGTTTATTTTTGTGTATGGTGAGAGGGTGTGTTCTAACTTCATTGATTTACATGTGGCTGTCCAACTTTCCCAACACCACTTGCTGAAGAGACTGTCTTTTTCCCATTGTATATTCTTGTCTCCTTTGTTGAAGGTTAATTGACCTTAGGTGTCTGGGTTTATTTCTGGGCTCTCTATTTTGTTCCATTGATCTATATGTCAGTTTTTGTGCCAATACCATGCTATTTTTATTACTGTAGCTTTGCAGTATTGTCTGAAGTCTGGGAGGGTTATGCCTCCTGCTTTGTTCTGCCTATGGTTTCCTCTAGGAGTTTTATAGTATTCAGTTTTATATTTAGGTCTTTAATTCATTTTGAGTTTTTTTCTGTATATGGTGTTAGAGAATGTTCTAATCTGATTCTGTTACATGTAGCTGTCCAGTTTTCTCAGCACCATTTATTGAAGAGACTGTCTTTTCTCCATTGTATATTCTTGCCTCCTTTTTCATAGATGAATTGACTATAAGTGTGTGGGTTTATTTCTGGGCTCTCTATCCTGTTCCATTGATCTATGTGTCTGTTTTTGTGCCCGTACCAAACTGCTTTGATTACTGTAACTTTGTAGTATAGTCTGAAGTCAGGGAGCATGATTCCTCCATCTCCATTCTTCTTTCTCAAGATTGTTTTGGCTACTTGGGGTCTTTTTTGTTTCCATACACGTTTTTAAATTATTTTTTTCTAGTTCTGTGAAAAATGCCATTGGTATTTTGATAGAGATTGCATTGCAACTCTAGATTGCCTTTGGTAGTATGGTCAATTTAACAATATGAATTCTTCCAGTCCATGAACATGGTTTATTTTTCCATCTGTTTGTGTTATTTTCAATTTCTTTCATCATTGTCTTATAGTTTTCTTAGTCAGGTCTTTTACCTCCTTAGGTAGGTTTATTCCTAGATTTTAAATTCTTTTCAATGTGATGGTAAATGAGATTCTTTCCCTAATTTCCCTTTCTGACCTTTCATTGTTAGTGTATAGAAGTGCAACAGATTTCTGTAAATTAATTTTGTATCCTGCAACTTTGACAACTTTATTGATGAGTTCTAATAGTTTTCTGGTGGCATCTTTAGGATTTTCTGTGTATAGTATCCTGTCATCTGCAAATAGTGACAGTTTTACTTCTTCCTTCCAATTTGGATTCTTTTTACTTCTTTTGTTTCTCTGATTTCTTTGGCTAGGACTTCCAATACTATGTTGAATAAGAGTGGTGAGAGTGGGCATCCTTGTCTTGTTCTTAGAGGAAATACTTTTTGCTTTTCACCATTGAATGTGATGTTTGCTGTGGGTTTGTCATATATGGCCTTTATTATGTTGAGGTATGTTCTCTCTGTGCCTACTTTTGGAGAGTTTTTATGAAAAATTGATTTTGAATTTTGTTAAAAGCTTTTTCTGCATCTATTGAGATGATCATATGGTTTTTATTCTTCAATTTGTTAATGTGGTATGTCACATTGATTTATCCCACTTGATTATGATGTATGATCCTTTTAATGTATTTTTGGATTCAGTGTGCTAACATTTTCTTGAGAATTTTTGCATCTATGTTCATCAGTGATATTGGCCTATAATTTTATTTTTTTGTGATATCTTTGTCTAGTTTTGGTATCAGGGTGATGGTGGCTTCATAGAATGAGTTCCAAAGTATTCCTTCCTCTGCAATTTTTGGAATAGTTCGAGAAGGATAGGTGTTAACTTTTCTCTAAATGTTTGGTGGCATTCACCTGTGAAGTCATCTGGTCCTGAGCTTTTGTTTGTTGGGAGTGTTTTAATGACTGATTCAAGTTCACTACTGGTAATTGGTCTGTTCATATTTTCTATTTCTACCTGGTTCACTCTTGGGAGATTGTACCTATTTAAGAATCTGTCCATTTCTTCTAGGTTGTCCATTTTATTGGCATATGATGAACAGGAGATTTAGCAATGAATAAAATGGAAAAAGTTCTGCCCTTTTGCCTTTGTGAAGCTTGCATTCTAACAGTGGAGATATACAACAAATAACAATATATATTTCTAGTAATTGTTTACATGTCTTAAAGTTACTTTTTACATATTCCTATTAATATAATTAGAGAATATTCAGTTCTTAAAGGGTAGGGAAAATTCTATTCTTCTTTCTCCTCAGTATTTTCCATAATATCTGGCCCAAAGTAGCATTCAATAAATAGTTGCTGAATAAACTCATTAATGAATGAATGATAGCTACAGAATCATAGAATTTCCCCAAAATTTTTAATATATAATTCCTGAATCATTCTTAAGTGTGTATTGGGTGATCTCTCAACTGTATATAAACACATTTATCTTATAATAAGTTCATATATTTGTATATACATGTTCAGTACATACAAATTCTATATATTTAAGTGTAAATTTTCAAGCAAAAACATCAATAATATTAAAATGAGTACTTCTGAAATCTCTACATCTATATATATTTCTAAGTTTGTGTGTGAGAACATAATGCCAGAAAAATATAAAGCTCTATGAAATAAAAATATTTCTGACAGAGTTTATATAGGTGGGAAAAGCTAAGGGTTGAAATATACAGAGGTAAATTAGTACATGGTAGCCAGTCATCAATTCTCCTAAGTATTATCTTTTATACTATGCAAATGTGATTTCCCCCTCACTTTATAGTTTAGAAAAATAGTTCACCATTTAATGCTCTAATCCTTACTTTGTTAGAGGGGGATCACAAAATAAATATGCTTATACTAAGAGATTATTTATTATCCTATGTTAGAAAAGACAACAAGGTTAGTATAGATTCTATTGTATGCAAATGGGTGGTTGTACTACATGAAGTTATAATACCACAGTGACTTTCTAAACATTTTTAGCATGTTCATGACAGGATGAGCTTCTGTTTATCTACCTCTCTTATCAACATTCAATTTGTATTTTGTATCAGGCTGTGTTTTTCTTTTCTATTTGCTTCAAGCAAATCTACAGAAGTTAATTCTTTACTACATGCAGTAGGAATGTGAATCTTAGTAAACTGGATGGTAAACAACTTCAGCTTATTGGGAAGACAGGGTATGATGCTACATATCCTTCTTCTTTCTCTGTCCATGTATCATCAGAATGTCCTGTTTATATAAGTATATTCCCTTACTTTCGGCTCCTCATTCAGTTCAGCAAGTGGGGAACAACAGAAAATGTTCTAACTGAGGGAGGAGAGTGACGCATTGGGATATTTTTCTTTCCTCCTGGGCAAGGCAGCTTCATGGGTGTGACACTTGTGCAGTCACACATGGTCCCACACTGTGAAGGACTGGACATTGATTCAAGGAATAACTTGAGGCAAAGAAAAGACACAATATATTTTTAAGCAAATGCAAGAAGTTCAATATGTCTAAAATGGTTGTTCTCACTAAGTGTGTTTTGGCAGGCTGTTGTGTCTCCAATTTTGTTTCACTGAAAAGAAGGATGAAGCTTATCAGAAATAAGAGTTGTAAATCTGTGTGAGACATCAACCATGCACATACACAAAAAGATAGCATAACTAACAAGGACAAACTTTGCTTCTAGAGAATTATATAGCTCAATGGAGCATCTCATTGCTAAAAGATGACAAGAGTGACTTGTGTCCTGATAGTGAAAATTTGTATAAAATATTTGAGATATTATACTACATTAGAGATTGAACTGTAATCATTGCTGCTGTTTAATGTTGATTTGAATATGTTTTATACCTTTGAATGTGCTACCAAGAGCTCTTAATTTTGAGTGTGCCACATATACAAAGAAGTAATCAACCTCTGGTCTAGAGTATATTCAGTTATGACTGAAAATAACTGAAATTTATTCCTCAATGTTGGACTCTAGCCAAGATCTAAAGAGTTTTTCTGACTATACTAAGTAGCTTGGAGTCCACCCTGTTGGCATAGAGTAGGCACAGAAAAGGAGAGAGAAATGAATCATTTTATGTTGTGGGAAAAATAACTCTGACATATGAAGAATAAAAAACTTGGAATTTCAGATCTGTGACAGTCTCCATGCCAAATAATGGTATAATTATGTCAAATTTGTCAGCTAGCCTGAGAAAGAAGGAAAGAAAGAAAGAAAGAGAGAGAGAGAGAGAGAGAGAGAGAAGGGAGGAGGGAGGAAGGAAGGAAGAAAGAAAGAAAGTAAGGAATGCACTAACATGAGTATTAGCTGGTGTGAACACAATGTTTTAGAAAGACAAGTCTACTTCAATCTTTATTCTTAACTTGGAGAAATGTGTATGATGCAGTATTTGAAATTTCTTCCTTTCATTCACAATATGTCTCTCCATAAATATATATTTATTTATAAATATGCATATATATAAAATCATTCAAAAAATAGCCTGGAAAATGTGTTTCTAAATAAGTATTATCAGGAACAGGATCTTACATCCAATAAAGTTCTTCACATCCTAGTTCATCTTCAGTTTTCCCTGAACATGCAATTTTTACTTCATATTTATCATTTTTGAAACCCTTTTCCTCAGTGCATGTCTCAGAATGACAGCTTTTCACTTCAAGTAGTTCAACCTTGGTGTTATTTATTTGACAAAATACCTCAGAAACCACTGTTATTCCATTGATTCCTGGTGGATGGATAAAGTCATCATCCTTCCTATCTGTGTCCAGTAAATAGATTCTTATCATAATTGTCACAGGATGTTTGAGCCAGACTAACTCTAAAGGAGTAGAGCTGGTCTCACTCACTTTAATTTGTATGCTTGGGGTTGTTTTGAAAACTAGACACTATATAGTTTCTATAAATTTCAGAACATAACAATTAAAAAATCATACTGGTAAAAATAATTTACTATTGCTATGATTTCCTAACTTCTACCCCACTTCTTCTACAAGGTGTTTCCTTTTTCCATAAAAATAACAATAGACAAAGAAATATTCACCATCCATAGGCAATGTCTGGTTGTATACAGGTTATGTCTGGATCCTATAGGAATTTTTATGCATATGATGTGTTAAGAAAAAAATGTGAAACAAAAGCCCTTTATTTGAAAGAATTAAAGGTATAAATTTTGACAATAGGGAAAATGTATTTGTGGGGAAACATTTATCAACCACAAGGCTTAATTTATTAAGGCAACCATTGGTTTTCTCTGCTGGTGTTATCATGATTTAGTCTGGAGTCTTTGTCCATAATACCAATGATTATATGCGGTTTATTTTTCTTAAGGGCTACCACTCTAAAAAATAAAAACAAGGAATTAGAAAACATTAAAAAGGACTTTTTTTTTGGTTATATATCCTTTTTAGACAATATTTTTTTAGTGTTTTAGCAGAGGACACGTGAGTGTTATAATAAATAAATTATGCCTTCTTCCTAGGAACAATTCCTTGAATTAATAATTCCATCTTTTTTCAAAGAGTATGTTAGACATCTAATAAAGAGAGCATCACCTTTCTTTTTCAAAATGTGATCAATTTTGATTACCTAATATATGTAAAGTAGGAAAAGGGAAATAAGAAATCTCTTTGTAAAGAAGGAAAAGCTTTCTGGTTAGCAGTGGGGGGCAACCAAATTTTTCTCAGCTATGTTCTCCTTTGCAGAACTTTATTAAAGTAAAGAACTGATTTATTTGCCTCTCAAGAGGCAAATAATTGAGACTATTTTAACTACCGTATCCTAGAACTTACATATCTTTATGTTTTCAAGCAGTAAACATATATTGACCTTTTTTTGTTCATCAGATTTGCACATTACATATTGACTTTCTATGATTGCAGATGACAATTAAAGTGTTACACTGGTGTCCTCTCTGCATTTCTTCCAGTATACCCAATATTACTATAATACAATTTTTGCTTCAATGTATATTCCATGTTTACATTTTTATGTCTTCCTAAATATTATTCACAACCAGTGTGTGTATTATCTTTATTTTTCCCACATTTTTTATTGCACTTGAAGTTAAAATTTGCCTTTTTTCTTTAATTTTCCTTTTACCTATTATTAAATCTTCTAACATCTTCTATTATCATTTCAGCACAATTTTTCACAAAAGCATCACATCTGCTAGTCAGTTTAGTTTTTCATCTTTGGAGATAGCCCTTTTCATCCTAGAGCATGCTATTCCCTTTGTCTCAGGATCAGAGATCCTGTTTCCCTAAATTAAGGATTTTTTTCCTTCTTGGTTTTCTTTTTTGTTTTGGAAGAAAGTAGTCTATGCTAATTTTTCAGGTTTAAAGTATGGTACAATAAGGAAAGAACCCTCCACTTTCATGTATATTGAATTACATGGAAAAAACGTAGACTGGTTGTCCTTTCTGTGTGAGGTATAAATTTCATCTTATTATCTTGAGAATAACCTAAACCATCAATTTGGAGATCCCCTTTACTTCTCTCCTTTACTGGCTATTTTGATATTAGAGAATATAGGTTTATGAGAAAAGAGAAGGATTTTCATAATATTAAAGGGGTCAATTAATCAAGAAGATATAATTATCCTTAATGTTTCCTAATAGACGTTTCAAAATATAGAAAGTCAAACTTAACAGAAATGAAATAAGAAATAGATAAATTAATAAGTACAGTCAGATTTTAATATAAGAGATTTCAATACTCCTCTAGCAATGATGGATAGAACAAAATACACACACACAAACACAAACCACTTAGAGAACAGTTTTAAAAGTTAAACATATGTCTGCCATTGAGTCCAGTCATTCCACTTCTAGGTATTTATCCAAAAGTGAGGAAAGCGAATGCCCATCTAAAATAAATGTCCATACCAGCTTTATTTGTAAAACCAAAATAGGAAACAGCCCACATGTCCATCAACATGGAAATGGGTAAACAAATTATGGTATGTACATAGAATGAAATAAGGTCATCAATAAAAAGTAATAAACACATAATACTATGGGATGATCATGGAGCTAAAGTGCCTTTTTCTTCATATCAGATCAAGGGACCATACTTTCAACACTTATCACTGCTTATGCTGGGCCTGGTCACATGACTGAGATAGTGCTTGACAGGGTTCTCCACTGTAATATTACTCTCTTTTCCTGTTTTTCATACTATCCTCTGGAAAGAAGTCACATGCACAGCCCCTATTTAAGGAGTGGGTTTATGCTTCACCTCCTCTAAGGAAAAGTGTCTACATAAGTTATTTGGAGTTCTACTGCTTGAAAGATTTGTACTGTCTCCTGCATGTAATTGTATTCAATAATTTATATCAGTATGAATTTATAGATATTTACTTTATAATTTGGGTTACTTTTGATTATAATCCAATACTACTTTATTTTGTTGGTGAAATTGTTCCAGCTTTAGCCACTGGGAGTTCTTTCAGTTGCCTTTTGTGTCTTTTTGACACACCACCAACATTGTAGGTTTGCTTGTTTACTGACTGGTTGATTTTTTTTTTTTTTTTTTTGAGCACTTCCTTAATTTTTGAGACCACAAGACATCTGGGATCATCCTGTATTTTCCAGCCCTAGAATATGCCATTTTTCTGGTTCCTCTTATTGGAGAATTTTTTTAAAAAATCAAGATCTAGGGGGCTCCTTCAAGATGGTAGAGGGGAAGATGTCTTGCTCCTTGCTCCCCACAAATACATCAAAACTGCATCTACACGTGGAACAGCTCCTGCAGAACACCTACTGAACGCTGGCAGAAGACCTCAGACCTCCCAAAAGGCAAGAAACTCCCCCACGTACCTGGGTAGGGCAAAAGAAAAAAGGAAAAACAGAGGCAAAAGAATAGGGATGGGACCTGCACCTCAGGGAGGGAGCTGTGAAGGAGGAAAAGTCTCCACACACTAGGAAGCCCCTTCGCTGGCAGAGACGGGGTGTGGGCAGAGGGGAAGCTTCTGAGGCACGGAGGAGAGCGCAGCAACAGGGGTGCAGAGGGCAAAGTGGAGAGATTCCCTCACAGAGGATCAGTGTTGACCAGCACTCACCAGCCCAGGAGGCTTGTCTGCTCACCAGCCGGGATGGGTTGGGGCTGGGTGCTGAGGCTCGGGCTTCGGAGGTCAGATCCCAGGGAGAGGACTGGGGTTGGCTGCTTGAACACAGCCTGAAGGGGGCTAGTGCGCCACAGCTGGCCAGGAGGGAGTCCAGGAAAAAGCCTGGAACTGCCTAAGAGGCAAGAGACCATTGTTTCGGGGTGCGCGAGGAGAGGGGATTCAGAGCACCGCCTAAACAAGCTCCAGACAGGCGCGAGCTGCGGCTATGAGCGCAGACACCAGAGATGGGCATGAGACGCTAAGGTTGCTGCTGCAGCCACCAAGAAGGCTGTGTGCAAGCACAGGTCACTATCCACACCTCCCCTCCCGGGAGTCTGTGCAGCCCGTCACTACCAGGATCCTGTGATCCACAGACAACTTCCCCAGGAGAACACACAGCATGCCTCAGGCTGTTGCAACGTCATAGTGGCCTCTGCCGCTACAGGTTTGCCCCGCATTCCGTACCCCTCCCTTCCCCCAGCCTGAGTGAGCCAGAGCCCCCTAATCAGCCACTCCTTTAACCTCATCCTGTCTGGCCGGGGAACAGACACCCTCAGGCGACCTACATGCAGAGGCGGGGCCAAATCCAAGGCTGAACCCCAGGAGCTGTGAGAACAAAAAAAGAGAAAGGGAAATTTCTTTGTGCAGCCTCAGGAGCAGAGGATTAAATCTCCACAGTCAACTTGATGTACCCTGCATCTGTGGAATACCTGAATAGACAAGGAATCATTCAAAAATTGAGGCAGTGGACTATGGGAGCAAATGTAGACTTGGGGTTTGCTTTCTGCATCTAATTTGTTTCTGGTTTTGTGTTTATCTTAGTTTAGTATTTAGAGCTTATTATCATTTGTAGGTTTGTTTATTGATTTGGTTGCTCTCTTCCTTTTCATATATTTTTTTCCTTTTTCTCTTTTTCTTAGTGTGTATGTGTATGTTTCTTTGTGTGATTTTGCCATTTGTCCTAGGGTTCTGACTGTCAGTTTTGTTTATTTTTTTTTAACATAACAAGTGATAACAATGATAACAAGTGATAACATCGCTTGTTATCATTGGTGGATTTTTTTTTGGTTTGGTTGCTCTCTTCTTTCTTTCTCTCCTTTTTATTTTATTACTTTTTAATTTTATTATTTTTAATATTTTTTTCCATTTTAATAACTTTATTTTATGTATTTATTTTTTCTTTCTTTTTTTTTCTCCTTTTTCTTCTGAGCTGTGTGGCTGACAGGGTTTTGGTGCTCTGGTCGGGTGTCAGGTCTGAGCCTCTGAGGTGGGAGAGCCGAGTTCAGGACATTGGTCCACCAGAGACCTCCTGGCCCCATGTAATATCAAATGGCGAAACCTCTCCCAGAGATCTCCATCTCAATGCTAAAGCCCAGCTCCACTCAATGACCAGCAAGCTACAGTGCTGGACACCCTGGCCAAACAACTAGCAAGACAGGAACACAACCCCACCCATTAGCAGAGAGACTGCCTAAAATCATAAGATCACAGACACCCCAAAACACACCGCCAGATGTGGTCCTGCCCACCAGAAAAATAAGATCCAGCGTCATCCACCAGAACACAGGCACCAGTACCCTCCACCAGGAAGCCTACACAGCTCACTGAACCAACTTTGCCCTCTGGGAGCAGACACCAAAAACAATGGGAACTACGAAACTGCAGCCTGTGAAAAGTAGACCCCAAACACAGTAAGTTAAGCAAAATAAGACAGAGAAGTACACAACAGATGAAGGAGCAAGGTAAATACCCACCAGACAAAACAAATGAAGAGGAAATAGGCAGTCTACCTGAAAAAGAATTCAGAGTAATGATAGTAAAGATGATCCAGAAAACTACTAGAGCTAATCAATGAATTTGGTAAAGTAGCAGGATACAATATTAATACACAGAAATCTCTGGCATTCCTATACACTAATGATGAAAAATCTGAAAGAGAAATTAAGGAAACACTCCCGTTTACCATTGCAACAAAAAGAATAAAAGACGTAAGGGGCTTCACTGGTGGCGTGGGGGCTTTCCTGGTGGCGCAGTGGTTGAGAGTCCCCCTGCCGATGCAGGGGACATGGGTTCGTGCCCCGGTCCGGAAAGATCCCACGTGCCACGGAGCGGCTAGGCCTGTGAGCCATGGCCACTGGGCCTGTGCGTCCGGAGCCTGTGCTCCTCAACGGGAGAGGCCAGAACAGTGAGAGGCCCACGTACCGCACAAAAAAAAGACCTAGGAATAAACCTACCTAAGGAAACAAAAGACCTCTATGCAGAAAACTATAAGACACTGATGAAAGAAATTAAAGATGATACAAATAGATGGAGAGATATACCATGTCCTTGGATTGGAAGAATCCACATTGTGAAAATGACTGTACTACCCAAAGCATTCTACAGATTCAATGCAATCCCTCTCAAACTACCAATGGCATTTTCACACAACTAGAACAAAAAAATTTCACAATTTGTATGGAAACACAGAAGACCCCAAATAGCCAAAGCAATCTTGAGAAACAAAAACAGAGCTGGAGGAGTCAGACTCCCTGACTTCACACTATACTACAAAGCTACAGTAATCAAGAGAGTATGGTAATAGCACAAAAACAGAAATATAGATCAATGGAACAGGATAGAAAGCCCAGAGATAAACCCACACACATATGTCACCTTATCTTTGATAAAGGAGGCAAGAATATACAATGGAGAAAAGACATCCTCTTCAGTAAGTGGTGCTGGGAAAACTGGACAACTACATGTAAAAGAATGAAATTAGCACACTCACAACAAAAATAAACTCAAAATGGATTAAAGACCTAAATGTATGGCCAGACACTATAAAACTTTTAGTGGAAAACATAGGCAGAACTCTCCTTGACATAAATCACAGCAAGATCCTTTTTCACCCACCTCCTAGAGAAATGGAAATAAAAATAAACAAATGGGACCTAATGAAACTTAAAAGCTTTTGCACAGCAAAGGAAAACATAAACAAGATGAAAAGACAACCCTCAGAATGGGAGAAAATATTTGCAAACGAAGCAACTGACAAAGGATTAATCTCCAAAATATACAAGCAGCTTATGCAGTTCATTATCAAAAAAACAAACAATCCAATCAAAAAATGGGCAGAAGACCTAAATAGACATTTCTCCAAAGAAGATATACAGACTGGCAAGAAACACATGAAAGGATGCTCAACATCACTAATCATTAGAGAAATGCAAATCAAAACTACAATGAGGTATCACCTCACACCGGTCAGAATGGCCATCATCAAAAAAAACTACAAACAATAAATCCTGGAGAGGGTGTGGAGAAAAGGGAACCCTGTTGTACTGTTGGTGGCAATGTAAATTGATACAGCCACTATGGAGAACAGTATAGAGGTTCCTCAAAAAACTAAAAATAGAAGTACCATATGACCCAGCAATCCCACTACTAGGCATATGCCCTGAGAACACCATTATTCAAAAAGAGTCATGTATCACAATGTTCATTGCAGCTCTGTTTACAATAGCCAGGACATGGAAGCAACCTAAGTGTCCATTGACAAATGAATGGATAAAGAACATGTGGCACATATATACAATGGAATATTACTCAGCCATAAAAAGAAACGAAATTGAGTTATTTGTAGTGAGGTGGGTAGACCTAGAGACTGTCATACATAGTGAAGTAAGTCACAAAGAGAAAAACTAATACCATATGCTAATAGATATACACTGAATCTAAAAAAAAAAAAAATGGTTCTGAAGAACCTAGGGGCAGGACAGGAGTAAAGATGCAGACATAGAGAATGGATTTGAGGACAAGGGGAGGGGGAAGGGGAAGCTGGGACGAAGTGAGAGAGTGGCATGGACATATATACACTACCAGATGTAAAATAGATAGCTAGTGGGAAGCAGCCGCATAACACAGGGAGATCAGTTTGGTGCTTTGTGACCACCTAGAGGGGTGGGATAGGGAGGGCGGGAGGGAGACGCAAGAGAGAGGAGATATGGGGATATATGTATAGCTGATTCACTTTGTTATAAAGCAGAAACTAACACACCACAATTATATTCCAATAAAGGTGTTAAAAAAATTAAAAAATAAAAAATAACCATATGAGAACACTCAAAATTAAATAAATCATATTGGAATGATACTGTTAAGTAACTAAAAAAAAACCCAACATCTAGGCATTAAGTATGATCATTGTTACGGGGGTGTTGTTGCCTCGAGGGCCTCTCAGCTGACAAAGGGAAGACATATATGTTTGAATAATATAAGTATTCTGTAAATGTCAATGGGTCAAGTTAATGATTCATGCTGTTTAAACCTTCTGTATCCTTCCTAACTTTGTATAGGTCTGTCCATTATTGCTAAAGGAGTATTGAAATCTCCTATATTGAAACTGACTGTAGTTAATGGATTTGTCTATTTCTTTAGTTTTCATGAATTTTGATTTCATATAGTTAGAACCTCTTCTGTTAGGAAGAGAAACATTAAGGATAATTACATCTTATTGATAACATCATGAAGGTCATCCTATTTTTTCCTGATAGAAAACCTATATTCTCTAAAATTAATATAGCCAGTACAAACTTTCTTTTGAACAGAGCTAGCATAAAATTTTCTTTCATCCTTTAAATTTTTAACCTATTTGTGTCTTAATATTTAAAGTAAACCCCCTATAGTTTGGTCTTACTCTTTTATCCAATCTTAAAATCTTTTCCTTTTGTTTGGGGTGTTTAAAACTATTTATATTTAATATGATTATTGCTATGATGCATTCAAATCTATCATTTTTTCTATTTGGTTTATATTTGTCTTCTCTGTTCTTTGTTCCCTTTTCCATCTTTTATTCTGCCACTCTCTGTATTGAGTACTTTCTAAGGTTTTATTTCATCCCCTTCACAGGTTTAATGTCTATACTGTATTTTTTTAGTTTCTTTTATGATGTATAGAATAGATAATTAACTTATCTCATTTGACTTTCAAGTAATATCATAGCATTTCACACAGGGAATAAGCACTTTACAACTGTTCACTCACTTCTCTTCCAGCCAGTGTGATTTTGTTGCCACACATGTTATTGATCCAGTTTTGAAATTATCTGTGATAAAAGTTAAGGTTTTATTCTCCAACAAATATATTAAGACAGATATTGAAAGAAATGGATTTTGAGAAAGGTATGGAATAGAAAATATATATATTAGAAAATTGTTAGGATTTTGCCTTTAAATGTTAGTTATCCTTAAAAAGAGATTTTAAACACATGTATTGACATTCTCTCCCTGTTTATCATTTCTGGCACTCTATTTCTTTGTTGAGGTCCATATTTCCATCGGGTGTCTTTTTTCTTCTTTAACATATCTTGGCATGCTGCTGCTCTGCTGGTAGTGATTTTTTTAGCTATTTTATTTCTAAAATAATCTATATTTTGCCTTTTTTTTAAAGATATTTTCCCTGAAAATACAATTCTAAGTTGACAGATTTTTTTTAATTTCAGCACTTTATTGATGTTTCTGGTCTGCCTTCCAGCTTTTGTTGTTTCAAACAGAAGTCAGCTGTCATCTTTATCTCTGTTATTCTGTGTAAAATGTTTGTTTTACTTTGAATTCCTTTAAGATTTTATCTCTGCATTTAAGCAATTTGCTTACAGTATTCCTTTTTATAGTCTTCATCATGTTTCTTCTACTTGGGGTTGGTTGAGCTACTTCAATCTATAAATTTATTATTTCCAACAAATTTGGAAATTGTAGTTACTTTTTCTTTCAATATTTTTTTCTGTGCCTGTCCGTCTCTGGGATTGACAATTATAGCTATATTAGGGTACATCAAGATATCTTATTATTTCCTAATGCTCTGACAATTTTTTAGTCTTTTCTTCTCTCTTTCATTTTAGATTATATTTATTGTTATGTCCTCAGTTTTACTAATCTTGCACAGTGTTTCTTCTGCTGTGTATCATATCCATTGAATTTTTAATCTCCATTATAATTTTATTGCTATCTTTTTAATATCTGCCATAGAATACATTTATTATACCCATTTTAATTGTTATTCATTTATTTTATTTCTTTACAACTATCTTAATATTCTCATCTACTAATTTTATCATCTGTGTCATTTCCTCATTGGTTTTGACTGACTGATATTCCTCCTTTCATCAGTTCTATTTTTGTGCTTCTATACATTCCTGGTATTCTTTGATTAGATGCTAGATATTATGAAATTACTTTGTTGGTATCTGTTTATCTTCTTATTACTGTAACTGTTAATGGGCTTTGCTCTGGGATGCAGTTAATTGTTAACAATGTTATTTTTTAAAGGCTTGTTTTAAATTGTTAGGTGGTACTAGAGCAACCTCTAGTCTACTACTTTGGGTCAAAGACTACTTTGACCCTACAACTGAGACCGCATACTTCCAAATACTCTTCCCAGTAGCCCATGTATTATGAGGTTTCTTTACTTTGGCAGTTGAAGTGAGCTATAACCAGTCCTGTGTAAGCTGCGTATATTGTTTGCTTTGTTCCATTTCTGTCATTCCTTTTCTAACTTCAAATAGTTGTCTCACATACATGTATTTATCTGTATTTAGGTGATAGCTTAAGTTGAATTCTCTGAAGATTTCTGAGGCCATCACTCTAAGCTGCATACTTTTTTCAAGTACACTGCCCTGTGAATTCTAGCCACTTTGGTCTTCCTAAATCCTCAACTCTGTCTTCTTAATTTAGGAGGCCCAGCAAGTTCTGGGCTTTTTCTCATTTCATCATTACCTGGAAACTGTCTACAGATTATAAGCTGAGGCAAATGTTGGGCTCATCGGGTTTGTTTCCCCCCCTCTCAGAGATCAGTGCCCTTCACTACTTGATATTCAGTGTCTGAACAACCATTGTTTATATATTGTTTTTATTTATTTAAGAGAGTAGTATGAAATCTGATCTCCTTTGCCCCAACTTGTCTAGATGTGAAAGTACACATTCTTTTGTTTTGATAATATGAGAAATTAGCCTGTTGTGTCAAGCTAGTAAAATTTTGAAATATCTTTATTATAACAGCTAATACTAACTGAACTTAAACATAATACCTAATCTATATGACAGGAAGTTCTTAGAATGTGTCTTGGCATATATGAACCATCATTAGGTCTCAATGAGATCTAATTCAGCAGCCATGCCTTAAATAATTCGTATATTTTTGAAACGTTTGTTTAGAACATTTGCTTAAATATTTATTCTTTTATTCTCTCTTGAGTGAAATTGAACTAACATCTATTAAAGGAAAACGTTGGAACTCTCTTGATTTCCTATATCCAAACAGACTTAATTTCCAATTCCCAGAACTCTGCTCTCTTGGTTATAAATGTTATCAGATCAAGATGATTCCATAATATTACAAAACAAAATTGCAATTGAGAGTCCAAATTAACTGTTTGGTTGACAGAACAAGAATAAAGCCATTTTTAAAGGGACAAGGATTATACAATAATGTATTATTATACTATAATAATATACATAATATAAAAACTAATATGTTATTAATAGATACAACAGAAAGTTAAAGAGATTTTCTATCATCTTTCCTGGATGGAAAGATTTGAGGAAAATTTTATGTATTTTTTTATGCCTGCTAAATTTTGAACATTATTTTCCTCTATTATAAAGTTTGTTACTTTAAAGCAATTGCATATACAAGTGTATGGACTGGATTTTTACTGCGACCATGTGTTCAGCAGAATTTGTGGATAAAAATAAAATGGAGTCAGTATACTTACTGCATGCATATTTCCCCTACATCCACTTTTGAAAACTCAGCCTATTGGTCATGTAACAGTTCAAGGGGCATCAAAAGCAGCTTCAAGTCCAGAACTGTTGATTTTGAAAAGTAAAAAGGAATGAGGAGAATCAAAGGTACTAAGCTAGCCAGAACAACAGATGGTTATAAGGAAACAGACGCAAAAGAGTTGCTTCCTCATCTGATTTTCACCCAAGACTTTAGAACAAGAAACTGGGTTATATTGCAAGATTCATGCTAAAAATAGGTTCTGCATGAGAATTTCCATTGCTGGTATATTACTAGAGAAACTAGCTTTGGCAGCACTGGGGAAAGAAGAGACTCCATGTTTCCTCAGGGCCTATATAGCAGGATTGCTTTTCTCTATAGTCTGTTGAGCAGCCAACATGACTCCAATGAATTCTGGACTTACTCCCTGAAAGAATGCCAAGTATGTTAAATAAGCTTCACATTGGGAGCATCTAAGATCGAGTGATCATAACATCATTAGATTTAAAATGCTCATGAGGCCAAGTTCTAAAGGAAACAACAGAAAGTCATCAGACTTTTAAAAAATGCCAACTGTGAGAGAGGACAAAGTGATTTAAAGAATGCTTATAAGAAGCATGATGTATGCAGGATTCATCACGAGAGAAAACAAAATAGGAAAAAACTTACCACGCAACTAACAGGGAAAGAAGAAAGAATATGATTTAATGTATTCTGTTAAAATCTATCTGTATTAAAAAAATAAAAAGGTCCAGTGAGGTTTTAGGGACCACATAAAAATTAGAGAGGTGTTGAAATCTACAAAGAATAACAAGGAAGTTGGGTAAGCAGCTGTCTCATTGAAGTCAAAAAGATTAGCTAATATCCTCCAGTTAAGAACTTAAAAGTGTGGCTTAAACTCTCCCTCTATTACTTCTTTTCTGATTGGGTTTTAGGGAAATGTGTTTTTGTGGATAAAGTCTGATCTGGATCAGCCCAGGTGGTGGCCCATTTCCTATAACTTAAGAATGATTGGATTAACCTCATTTCCTACAACCCCAAAAAGGACAAATCTCATGAGACTCAGTTGTAAGCCTCCTTTTAAAAACGTTAACCTAACTTTTAGTTCCACCTCTCTTCATTTGTAATTAAGATGAATAGATTCATATTCAGATAGTTTTTCCTCGTTGCTAAAGGAAATCAGTTTTCTAAAGTAAAGCAAAAGGTGTTCTGATGAAGTTGAAGTACAAACTAATCAACTGTTCTTTTAAGTATACGTAAAGACCTAAAAGAATAAATCTTTGCTGGGGAAAAGCAGTGGAGGCTATCAGCCAAACAAACCACAAACAAACAAAAAACAAAACTTAAAAAACAAGAACATGCAGCCAAGGCCTATTTGGTCCCTGAGTGATTAAAGGAAGACACGTGAAGGTGGTGGTTGGGTGTGGCGGTGGGGCGTGCTTATTGGAAGAAAGGAGTTCAGGAAAGAACATAAGGAAGAGAATTCTTATTTAGCTCACTCTCTCCTAGTAAAATCATTTGCTGTTTCCCTCTGTAGATGCTAAAGAAATGGGGAGGTGGTATGGAGATTTAGAGCTTTGCTATTCAAATGTAGTCTGAGAACTAGCAGCATGGATATCACTTGAGAGGTTGATAGAAACAGAGAATTCATGCCATATTCTAGACCTACCAAGTCATAAAATCAGTAAGATCCCTTAGTAACTTGTGGGCATATTTAAGTTAGAGAAGCGCTAATTTCAAGCATAGGCTCTGCTGTCAGAAAAACCTGGGTTTGAATTCCTGTTCTACAACTTATTATGTAACCTTCGATGAGGTATATAACTTTTCTGATAATTTGTTTCTGCAAGAAAAATGGGGCTAATAATAGCACCTAACTCATGAATGTGTTAGTTTAAATGAAATATCGTGTGAAAACTACCACAATGCCTGGCATATCAAACAAACTCTATACAAGCTGGGTAGCAGGACAACTGACGTGGATGAAATGATCAGAACAAAGTTAGAAAATATATAAGAGATAAAATTCACTCTTTGCTTTGCTGTGTTACATTTACTGATCTTATATCTGGTGTTGACACGAACCCTTCAGTGGTAACTAGTTCATGCTATGTTCAGGCTCTGGCTATAAAGCAAGAGTAATTCATTTAAAACAAAAGTAATATTTGGCCATTCGATCATCCAAGTCAGATCAGCTGCTCAATATAATGAAATAATTGGGCAGATATTGGTCATTAAAATAACAGAAAAAATTAACAATAAGGAGAGCTGATGATGTCAACAGCTGTTACAGCCTTGCTTAAATGAAAAAGTTGAGTAAAAACGTAGAAAATAATAGCATGGTTGTTAGGGAGCCTGTCTAAAAGCAATAAAGGCTGTTGCTATTCTGAATCTCTGAGGTACCTGTAATATTATATCTCCAGCTACTTCACTCTTTGCATTTGCAAATTCTATAACATAATTTTGGTACTTCCTTTGAAAGTATAGGAGAAAACTCTGTTTCATTGGTCCATAGCTTTAAGATTATTCGATTACTGTAGGTTCCAGCCAAAGTTACAGTTGCTACTGAATCTTGGCCAGTCCTTGCTAGCCATAGAAAGTTTTAGAGGGTAGCATATACCTGCATTTATATATCCATGCCCAAAGAACCATCTTCATCAAAGTAGGTAATCCCCTTTAACTGACTTTGAAGCTTGGAGAGTTGTAATACAGAGAGATAACTGGTGATATTTCTCTGACTTAAAGGAAATGAAACCATGCTGGCGGTCAACTTGTCAACAGATTATAGCAAGGTATAACTAAATCTCTTGGGTCTCCATTTTCTTCATTTGGAAAATGAAGGTTGATAATTTCACCACAGAGAATTTTTATGGGTCTAAAATAAATGAAATGTAAAACTACCTAAATGTTTATTAAGGTAGGAATCCAATAAGTGTTAGTTTTCCTCCACTCTCAGCAAAACAGATTGTTTCATATAGATATGCTATATAATATACACTGTATTTTAAACTGGAAATATTGAGCAAAATATACAGTGCAAGTTTTAGGACATACCCATGTAAGACAGGTAGCACTTTAACACATCTGTTTCTGCTTTAATTCCTAAATACCCATGTTATTCCATCTCATAAATGAACACTGATGACCAAAAACCTTCTGGCACAATTTGTAAACTAAATTAACAAATTAATTTACTAATTTTAAACTGAATTTCAGAAAAAATCCCTTAGGTTTCTCCTATCCATGGATGATGGTGTGAGTCATTGACAGAACTACTAACCTCTTTCTGCCTATTCTAGCTAGGCAGAGTTTTTGGCTATCTTCAAAAATTAGAGTGCTTAAGAGCAAATAGAAAATTCAGGGAGACTTATTTCACACAAAGATGGTGAACATATAGAATAAATTGCTAACTTAGACCAGCAGAGCAGATAATATAATTTAGTTTAGCAGTAAAATATTTATTTCTAGAGGGAGGTGAAGATGGCAGTAAGGAACTAGAGAGAATTGATGCCAGTGGGTTGGAGGATGTCAGATAAACCCAGATGAAAAAGGTTCTTTAATGCTCACATGGCCTCTCCCCCACCTCTGGCTTGGTATTCTTTATGTCCTTAGGATCTTTTAATTTTGTGGAAACGAATATAACTGTGACTAGCTTAGCAAAAATTGCTGCTGTATACCGTAATGCACGCTATAAACCATGAGGGGATCTTAAAGTGCATAATCGGGCTGCATATGGCACTGTTAATTTCTATTACTGACTCTAAAACCATGAGGGAGTTAGTGCTTGCCTCACTGCCTCACTGTTCTACAAGAATGATTTTTGATAGTTTCCCTTTGCACAGCTTTTCTGCAAAGTGTTTGTCTTTTAGAAAGGCCAAAAGGAACTTATCGGCTTTTTTAAAACTCTGTGCAAAACTGCCAAGCTGCTCTGGGCCCTGCCCCCTGCAGTCCCCAGTTTGCTAGTCTTCTTTAAGAAGGTACAGGTATCTGTTCACTCAGAGAGAAATAAGCCTTCTTCTGGGCTTTGGGTATTTATGAAAACACCAACTATCTCCTTCATACCAAATGTAGAGCATAATATGAAATTCTATCCATGAAGATTCTTTTGAGGATGGCAAAGTTAAATAAGAAGGTAACTATTAGAAAAAAAATATATATATATATACACACACATACAAAAACAAATTTTGCTGTGTGATGCCGTATGATTCTGTATTCTTTAATGGAACTTTGATTGAAATTATGTCTGTCATCTGGTTTCACCCAATAATTTATAAATTTTTAAATTCTGTTTTTACTTTTGGGTTTCTGTGGGTTTGAAACCTCCAAATGCTTGTCAGATTCAAGAAACCAACCTTCTAGCCAACCTCTCAAATGAATCATTGACAGCACATAAGCTTTGGAATCGGTAAACCTGGCTTAGGTTCTTAAAGATGTCACATAATAAGTATATGATATAGAGTCCCCCTAATCTTTCTATATCTTTGTTCTACTATCTAAAATATCTAATTATGGGTTAAAGGGGATTAAACAAAAGAATGATTGTATAGTGCTTAGCATAAGGCAAAATGTGCAGTAAATCCACAATGATTTTGACTGTGTCTACTTTTGCATTTTTCTTTCACAAGAAAGTGACTGTCACTTCCAAGCAGTTTTAGGCAACCTACAAAAGTTGGTTTGCCCCCAAACCAGTCAGTATTTTAAGACTGAATCTCCTTATATTGTAGGCTCAGTAGAACTAAAGTATTTCCGTAAGGCTTCATTAATTACCAACACAATATCAGTAGTTAAGTACCTCAATCTTTGTGATTTAATCTTTTATGATATATGATTAGATACTAGTTAAGATTATTAGTACAACTTTTTAAGTTATTCTGTTTTCCCATAAAATAATGTTGCATAGATTTATAATATGCCTCTTTTCTCTCAGTTTTTCATTCTTAAATTCAAATGGTTATATTAAGAAACCACTGCTCTTCTTCACATTGCTTACAAAAGTACAAATGTATAGTCATAGTGTCGATATGCCTCAATAATTAAAATGACAATGTAGATCTCTATTTGTCCACATGGAAAGTTCAGATATTTTAATGTAAAAAATAAACATTAAGATAATGCTCACAGTAGAATCATGTTAAGGGCACATAGATATATAGATTGATATCTTTAGCTGGCTAGCTAGTTAACTAGCTGTGTTCTTATGTATAAATGGAAGGTTAACGAGTGTATGTGGGGTTGGTGCGGTTATTGGGGGAGGGGAGTAGCATTAACCAATAAGCTTAATTTATGATACACATACAGGGGTGAAAGATAGGACATTGGGTATGTGGAGGTGGAGTTAGGGTGTTGTAACTTAAGCACACACCCCCTGCCCTTCCCCTACACATACATAGTGCTGTAAGGCCATCAGAGAGCATGCAGACATTGATGAAAGGACAGAGGAGGAGAAAAAATAAATACATAAATGACTGCAGTTTCTGAACTTGTAGTTGACTAGTATGATAAAGGCTAGGAAGCAAGCAACAAGGGTACCTGGGGCCTTATGCATTGCTTGGCTAGAATGTCAACTCCAGACTGCTTACAGACAACTATCACACCACTGTGAGCCTTCACATGCTACTAGTGGGAGCAAACACAGAGCAACTCACCTGGTGTATGTGGGGGCGAAGCCCTCTCAAAAGGAGGCTCAGGTAGCAAAAGGGGCAATTTTATCTCTGTCACCCAGGATTCGAGACAAGTGTGAGCTCCTCGGAGGCTGGGAATTTTCAGTAACAAACCTGTCTGTTAAAGGTCCATAGGACTGTCGGGTACATCTGGCCACTGGCTCAAGAATGAAAATTGGTTTTGCCCAAAAAGGCAAAGGTCACCTCTAACAGGAAGATAATTTGCAGGTCTGAAAATCACATCTACCTCAAGTTTGAGTCTGGCAGTTCTCAACTCAGAAGGCGAGTAAGTAGGGAAGCCGAAGAGAGCAGTTAGGAAATGGGCTTCCTGACAGGTGTCCCTGCTCTTGTGGAGCAAAACTTTGTTTATGGATAAGAGTTTAGGGTATGCAAAACCAAGGGAGCTGAAGAGTGTCAATTATTAAGATTTTGAACGTGAAAGAGATGTTAGAGGAGTTATATTTTAAGAATTTACTATGTGTTAGGCAAAATTCGAATTCCCTTGTATGTATCTATACATGTAATCCTTATACCACCCTACAAGGTAGTTATGACCATGATTCCCATTTTATAAATAATGGCCAACTATGGTGAGGTAAGGTGATTTGTCCAAGGTCACATAAACAGAGTTAGGAATAAGATTCAAAGTGTAGATCTTCACTGAACTTTATTGAACAACAAAATGAAAAGAAAAGAGAAGACTGGTACTTAGTTAACATTTTAAACGTTTTAAAGGCATGTGTTCAACTTACCTATAATAAGCAAACCTATCATTTATTTGTCATCATTTTTCTTTGATTGTCCTATTGTATTTAAGAATATTTAAGGTAAATTTAGTGTTAATGTATTTCAGAGGTTAAATGTACACACAATATTTCCACATACAAAATGGTAAGCAGATTCTTTTAGAAACATATTCTTCAAACAGAGAGGATGTAGTGGATGTAGCTCTATAAATTGACCAATGTTCAAAATATTTTTCTCAGCCTTCTACTTAAATTGTACCCCTGCCTTGTCCTTCACGATGTCTAGATTGGGTTTTACCAGAACCACAGTCCAGCTCTGCCTTCCCCCAAGACTGGGTGTAGAATGAAGAGTCCAGACGTGTTGTCTCTCATTGTGTGCCTTTAAGCCATTACAGTGCACTCACAGCCCAAGAAAACCCCGAGGTTCCTGTCTCATCTTCTCAAGAAAGTCCTACGAACTTTACCTTTCAACTTATCACTTCACTCAGGAGCATCCCATGATTTGAGGAACATGGCTTTGCATTTTGGCTTTTCCTTTTCAAGGTCTCCTTAGGATTTAGTTAATTAGTTTCATTCTTTCTAAACCCGAACCATAATGCCGCCTTGTCAGGAGCTTCTCTTACATTCAGATCAATCTTTACATCATAATACCTGCAATATAATCTCTGCACATGGAATTTCCCAGTGTTCCCAAATACTCTATATTTTCCTCCCTCCCTCCCTCCCTCCCTTCCCTCCCTCCTTCTTTCCTTCCTTCCTTCCTCTCCCTCTCTCCCTTTCTCCTCTTCCCTCTCTCTTTCATTAACATATAACATTCTTTGTTACAGTTACCAGTTCTTCTGCTAAGAATTTCTTACCATACTTCTCCGACTAGAAAACTTACATACATTTTTGTATCTCAGTTGATCTCTGAAGCTGATTTCAATCTCTTCAATATTTTCATTTCCAAATAATAATTACATTACATATTTTTGGTATGTCCTACCTCCATTACATAAATTCCCCTTGCTCTTAATCTATGGAAAGTGAGATTTCATATCTTAGGCATTTTCATATTCAATAAACTGCCTAGAAAAGTATGTGATACACAGTAACTATTTAATTTCTTTCTTAATGAATAAATGAATGTCAGTCAATCACGAAGAATTATGATTATTGGCATCACCCAAAATTCTGGCCCAAACATAATACCTTTTTTGTATCCAAATAACACGAATCTCTATTCTCAATTATATTGACTTAAATATTCACATCACATAACTCCAGAGAAGGACTCATATTTACAATCCAAAGTATTCAGAGTGCATTGATATATGCTTAAGGATACACAAAAATGAGAATGTGACCTGAAAAATGAAAACAGAATACTCCCCACCAAGTGTCCATTATGCAAGACATTATGAATGAGAACTCTAGAGGAGTAACATATTTCCCACATAAATGATAAAGTATTATGGTTGACTCTGATCCCCAAATGAGATATATGGAGTTTACTATTGAAAATTATAACTTTTAATTTCACAATTACATGTGTAGCAGTTATGTTATGAAAGTCATATGGTCCCTTTGTACACATAACACTTGAAGAGTAATTTATATTTTTGAGTGTTTTTCATAGATGGTTCTTAAATAAGATGGTCTTTCTGAGGAAGATAAACAGAAACCAACTGCCATCCTAATCACTATAATAACGAGTACAGAATTCATGCTGGCCAGAGTTTTTAACAGCACCCCGAAGTCCATAGGTTGCTGAAATGTTTGCTTCTGACAGGAACGGAAGCATATTTAATCACTACACTCAATAATTTATTAGGGCCATATGATCTTCACCATTATGCATGTGAAAAAAGCAAAAGGCACTGACAAGATGGAGAGCTAGCTTAGGCATCTGGCTCCCTTCCTGGAAGTAGAAACTAGAGAAGCTATAAATGCAAGCATGAAGCATGAATTTGAGAAAGGGACACAAAAAATAAAAAGCCACTGGGAAGATCAATGACTGTTAGGAGGTGATATTGATGGCGCTCTGGTTGTAAGACAGGCAGAGAATGTCGTAGTCTGCTCACGTTGCCATAGCAGAATACCACAGACTGGGTAGTTTAAATAACAGACATTTATTTCTCCCAGTTCCAAAGGCCAGGAAGTCCAATATCAAGGTGCCAGTCAATTCAGTTTCTGGTGAGAGTCTCTTCCGGGTTTCCAGACAGCTGCATTTGAGGCTGTGTATTCACATGACCTCCTTTGCATGTGCAAAGAGAGAAAGACATCAAGCTCTCTGGACTCTCTTCTTATAAGGAAACTAATCAAATCAGATCTGGGCCCTACCTTTATGACCTTATTAAATTTTGTTCAATTGGGAGATACAAACATTCACTCTATAACAGGGAAAAACTTCTAAATTCTTTTCTTGTATCTCCCCTTATTGGCTTGGAAAAATTGAAGCTGGATTTTAGTCGGATTTGAGTCACTTGCAGTTGAGATAAAAATACCTTAACTGATCCGTTGAATAATTCTGATTCTTGTAAATTCAAATTATTACAGTTACCCTGAATCCCGTCTCTTTGATCATTTCACCCTCTTCTGCCCTATGCATTAAACAGTTACATATCGTAAAAAGGTGTAAAAGGTTTTTTATAGAGAATGTATAGCAAATTATATCTACAAAAAGTTACATGAGAATATGACACTCAAAGCCTCACTGTGTTTTTTTTTTCTCTTTAGCAATATTCATGCTTTAGTTTTAAATTAGTCAAATGTTTCTTCTAACATCCCCTGTGAATACAAAAGTATTGAAAAAAGAGAAAGAAAAAGTACACGATAATGTGTTTCTATGAGACATATTTATTAGTTAAATTGCTTAGCCTATGTATACTCTTTCTGGTGTACCACCCAAGAAAAGTAAAATGGCTCTGAGCATCAGAGGTCTATCTTAAGTCCATTTCTTCCTTGAGCCAATCTGCTATTTAAATTCCTTCTGCTTTCTCCATTTTTCTTTCAGAGTATGATATTTTTTCCTGTCATGTTGCTATTTGTTGTTCATAAATTCCAAGGCATAACCAGTGCATGCACATCACAATGTTTTTATGAGAAGAGGGGTTTAGTGCCAGTGCAAAGATTTATGACACCATATATATTTTTTACTTGCTATTAGTCATACAGGCATTTTAATGTAGAGATTAATTTTTAATAACTCTTCTATTTGCATCTCTGGACTTATTGATTTGAAACATGGTGGTGGTGGTGATCATGGTATCTTTTTATAGTCAAAGGAACTTTAAATAAGCCTTTCTCATAAGACTACACATTTCTTATAATCATATTCACTGAGCTGAAAAATGCTTTGTTGTTTGAAAATGATCAGAGTGGACATATTATGTGAATGATCAAAACTCTAATTTTGAAGAAGCTGTGTAATATATTCATTTGACAATGGGAAGAAACGCATTCTGTCTTTTTTGTACTTAAAAACATATGCAAAAAAATTGCAAAAGACTGCAGCTTAGTAAGACCCAATTTATTTAAGAATGTGAAGATACCATGGTGTACCTTCTTTCATTATACTCAATCAAAAACTAACTCCTATCGTTTTTGAAAGTTACAATAATAACATGTGGGTAAATAAAACAATCAAGACCCTACTAGCAATGTATTATTAAATTTACTTCTCAGTGGAATTCAAAAAGGAAAAGTTCTATTTAAATGGAGAAATAAATATGAAGCAATTAGAAACCAGTGTACACACACACACACACAGTTGTCATGAACACTTTTTTAAAAGCTCTGAATGTCTAAATATCTAACAACTGAGACTGATTAATGGTGCATTCATGGAATGACATATTATGTAGTTATTCCAATATAGACCAAAGGATAATATTAATGACACAAAAAAGTCCTAATATTTTAAGTTAAAAAGGATCCATGTGTAAAAAAACTATACTTGAAAGGAAGAATGTATATACATGTGTGCAGAAAATGCTATCATAATCAATTATGGTATATTAATAAGTCATCACTTGGTGATGTGATTGCAAATGTTTTTATTTCACTTTTACTTATCCATATTTTCCATATGAATATTGGATAAATTACCTTAAAAGATATATACCTATAGACATCTTGACGGATATACAAGTAATATACAATAAATCCTTACACTTGAGGAGCATGAAAAGAATAATGATCTATATGAACTTGCACAGAATTCGAGTAAACTCCTTCGAGAGGAGTCTTCCTTCTGTAGTATTATTAAGTTTGGTTATTTGGACCAACCTTCATGCTCTATAAAGCATGGCAACTAGGAACACTTAACAAAATATAAACAAATCATCCTAAAAGCATAACATAGTTACTAGGTGCTATGAACTGCATTTTGTCCCCCCAGAATTCATATGTTGAAGCCCTAGCCCTCAGTATGATGGTGTTTGGCGATGGGGCCTTTTGGGAAGTGATTAGGTTTAGATGAGATCATCAGAGTGGAGCCTTCATAATGAGATTAGTGCCCTTATAAGAAGATACATGACAGAGCTAGCTCTCTGGTTTATGGGAAAAATGTATTTAAATTAATTAATATTTTCCAACCCCTTCTGGACAATTCATGCTTAAAAAGGCTCCCTAATAATAACAGGCTGTTTAAACCTTTTTAGAATATTCCCCTCGAATTAAGAAAGTAAGTGAACTTCATGATTAACATATTTTTGTGCAGTTAAGGGGGTTTCCAATTCATTGCTTTGAAACATTTTAAATTATCTTCTAACCTAGTCATTCAGTGAAAGGTCATTAAAAATAATTTTTATGCCATACCGTGTCATGTAATTCAGTTTCCAAAAACTGAGCAAGTTAGCAATTATAAAAAAAAGTCTATCTCCGTATGCCTTTTAATATTCCTATCTACTATTTTACAAAAACAAATACACTTACTGCTTTTATTAAAATGGGAAAGTGGGATAGAATTGATTCAAACCCTGTTTCATTCTACCAGTAATTAATATTCATGAACTGATAAATAATGAAGATATACAAAGTTCAATATATGTCATCAAAAAATCATTTCCCCCAAATTACCTTTTTATATATATTATTTATGTGTCAAAATATGTAATATATTTATATTCTTTGGATTCATTGACTATGCTTTGTAAATGAAATGGTAATTTAAGTTACAAAAATTTTATTTTAATAGTATCTTACATCATAGAATTTTTTTTTTTTTTTTGCGGTACGCGGGCCTCTCACTGTTGTGGCCTCTCCCATTGCAGAGCACAGGCTCCGGACGCGCAGGCTCAGCGGCCATGGCTCACGGGCCCAGCTGCTCCGGGGCATGTGGGATCTTCCCGGACCGGGGCACGGACCCGTGTCCCCTGCATCGGCAGGCGGACTCTCAACCACTGCGCCACTAGGGAAGCCCCATAGAAAATTTTTTTAAATGACTGTCCATACTATTGTTTCAGAGAATTAGGATCAGATGACAGATACTGTGACAGAGCCTTTAATGGATTTTATCAGTGGAATCAGTGTTTCTAACATACGTGTGGGGAAAAAAAAAATCTGTGTTAAGATTTGAAACTTTGTCTTGCTTTTGTAAACCTTCCCTCAAGAGCAATTCATTCTTTGACAATAAGCAACCCCATCACCAAATTTACAATAAATATAAATTGAGGACCACTAAAAGAGCCTCCCTAAACCAACATATTTCAATGCATGTGTGTTGAGGTGAGGGTGAGGGAATTTTTAAAAGGGAATGCATGGATTCATGATATGTGAGGGGTTTTTGTCTTTTTGAAAAATGGGAAAAAGAATGTTTTGAAAGGAAGAAGAGGGACCATTCTTACGCCAGTTATTGGACAAATCAAATTTAGAAAAGAACACTATGAAAGCTGAGGATTTGAAAATTGATTCCCTAAATATTCACATGGCGATATTCACATGGTACAGTACCCCAGGGTGAAGACTTGCTCTAAAGGTTAAGAAACACTCAATTTGTACCTGCAATTTATGTTAAGAGAGACTGATTAGCAGTCATACTTTAGGCCAATGTTTTTCAAATTATGGGTCTTTATTATGTCATTAAATTGGTTTGGTGAGTCTCATGTAAGTATATTTTAATTAATTATGACAATTTAGAATAGAAAATATCAAAATACAGAGTTTATCATAGTAAGAGTAAGCATTGTTTTGGGATGTTACTGATTATATATATGTGTGGGTGTGTACACAGGCACATACATATAGATGTGTATATTGGATTATGTTGTGAAATGTATTTCTTACTATGTATAATATTAAAAACTATAAATGCTAGTGCCTGGTGCTGTAGGCAATAGAATATAGACTAATGTTCAGTTTTCATCATATGGCTATGGAATTCCTCTCAAAATACATTTCTTCTTTTTATCTCTCTCTCCCTCTCTCTTTATATGCCAAATGCCCCAAAACTGAAATTTAAATGACCTGACCTTAGAGCTAATATACACAAAGGGTTATCAGAATCCCATTTCTCAAGGACCAGTCTACCTAGTTGATGCTTTTAAGATGATCTTAGTGGCAAGAAAAATGGATGGAGAAAATCAAATGAGGTTCTTGAGATAAGTCAAAATTTTACAAACAGCAGAGTAAGTTGAAGCAAACCTCGTAACACAAGGTCACTTGGTTTTGTGTCGCATGCTATTTAAAAATCTCCTTCGTATGTGTATGTTTGCAGGACTTTTCAGTGGTGATGACTGACAATGACTAATTTTCCTGCCTCTGTTTCCCAACTGCAGTACTCATGTAAACCAAAAAGAATTTTTTAAATTTAAATATACTGGATACTGGTGAAAAACTATAGAATCCCAGAAGGAATTCTCACTATCCAAAGAAAGAAAGGTGAGGAGTGAAGGATGAGAAAGACAAGTTAACAGGCTGCCCATTACAAGTATGGTCTGTCTGTGCCCATTATGCCACGTTATTTCCTCCTTTAATCCTAGTGTAACCATCAGATTTGCTTACCCCTACCCATAGCAATATATACATCAAATCAATAGATATCAAAGTATACTTTTCTCAGTAGTATCAAGAGCATTTGCTAGTAAAATAAAATTTTTAAAAGGATTATAATGTAGTTATGGGAACATCAAAGGAAAGTAGATATTCTATTGTTGGATAACCTATAGTCATCAGTGAACCAATCCTCTCTTTTCTCATCATAGAGCATCAGGACCAAAGAATTATTGAGTATATGAACATAAATATGAAGATGTGCAATGCATGATTCTTCCTGATATAGGTCTTCAGTGCACAAAGACATATCCTTTTAGCAATCCTTATCAATTGTTAATTCTTTGATAATTAGAAATACCTGCACAATGACACGATCACACCCCAAAATAAATATAGTCTCTCACAGAAAAATGCTCAAAGCTTTCTAACTAATCTTTATTAGAATTACATTGAAAGTAATTTCTCTTGAGCCACCTGTAGGCTTTTTTCTTCTCCATTGTTATATTCATAGGGCTAATAAGCACATTGCATTGGCATGTAGTATCCATTAAAAACATATTTGTTAGAAGTATGGAGAGATGAATGAATGAATGGATGACTAGCCAGTTGGATGCCTGGCAGAGTTTTAAAAAGATACATTCTTAGGTAGGTTCATTTGTTTCATATTTTAGATTCCACATATAAATGATATCATATGGTACTTGTCTTTCTCTTTCTGACTTACTTCACTTAGTGTGATAATCTCTAGTTGCATCCATGTTGCTGCAGATGGCATTATTTTGTTCTTTTTATGGCTGAGTAGTATTCCATTGTATATATGTTTCACATCTTTATCCATTCATCTGTTGATGGATATTTAGGTTGTTTCCATGTCTTGGCTATTGTGAATAGTGCTGTTATGAACATAGGGGTGCATGTATCTTTTTTAATTACAGTTTTGTCTGGCTATATGCCCAGGAATGGGATTGCTGGATCATGTGATTCTATTTTTAGTTTTCTGAAGAACCTCCATACTGTTTTACATAGTGGCTATACCAACTTACATTCCACCAACAGTGTAGGAGTGTTCTCTTTTCTCCAAATCCTCTCCAGCATTTGTTACCTGTAGACTTTTTAATGATGGCCATTCTGACCAGTGTGAGGTGGTACCTCATTGTAGTTTTGATTTGCATTTCTCTAAGATAAGCGATGTTGAGCATTTTCATGTGCCTGTTGGCCATCTGTATGTCTTCTTTGGAGAAATGTGTATTTAGGGATTCTTCCCATTTTTCGATTTGGTTGTTTGTTTTTCTGTTTCTTGAGTTGTATGAGCTGTTTATATGCTTTGGAAATTAACCCCTTGTCGGTCACATCATTTGCAAAAATTTCCTCCCATTCTGTAGGTTGTCTTTTCATTTTGTTTATGGTTTCCTTTGCTGTGCAAAAGCTTGTACGTTTGATTAGGTCCCATCTGTTTATTTTTGTTTTTATTTCTATTGCCTTGGGAGACTGACCTAAGAGAACATTGGTATGATTTATGTCAGAGAATGTTCTGCCTACAATCTCTTCTAGGAGTTTTATGGTGTCATGTCTTATGTTTAAGTTTTTAAGGCATGTTGAGTTTATTTTTGTGTATGGTGTGAGGGTGTGTTCTAGCTTCATTGATTTACATGTGGCTGTCCAGCTTTCCCAACAGCTTACTGAAGAGATTGTCTTTTTCCCATTGTATAATCTTGCCTCCTTTGTCAAAGAGTAATTGACCGTAGGTGTGTGGGTTTATTTCTGGGATCTCTATTCTGTTCCATCGATCCATATGTCTGTTTTTATGCCAGTACTATGGTGTTTTTATTACTGTAGCTTTGCAGTACTGTCTGAAGTCTGGGAGGGTTATGCCTCCTGCTTTGTTCTTTTTCCACAGGATTGCTTTGGCACTTCTGGGTCTTTTATTGTTCTATATAAATTTTAGGATTATTTGTTCTAGTTCTGTGAAAAATGTCATGGGTAATTTGTTAGGGACCACATTAAATCTATAGATTGCTTTGGGTAGTATTGCAATTTTAAAAATATTAATTCTTCTAATCCAAGAGCATGAGATATCTTTCCATTCCTTTGAATCCTCTTTAATTTCCTTTATTAATGTTTTAAAGTTCTTTCATGTCCTTGGTTGGGTTTATTCCTAAGTATGTTATTTTGGGGGGTGTGATTTTAAAAGGTATTGTTTTTATACATTCCCTTTCTTTTATTTCTGAATGTACCTGTGAAAACAGCAACAGTCTCATGAATATAGAGAACAGACCTGTGGTTGCCAAGGGGGAGGGGGTTGGGAGAGGGATGGAGTGGGAAGTTGGGGTTCACAGATGTAAGCTATTATATATAGAATGGACTAACAACAAGGTCCTACTGTATAGCACAGAGGACTATATTCCGTATCCTGTGAGAAACCATAATGGAAAAGAATTTTTTAAAAAAGAACATATATATATATATATATATATGAATCACTTTGCTGTACAGCAGAAATTAATATAACATTGTAAATCAACTATACTTCAATTTAAAAAAATGAAGTAGAAAAAAAAGATACATTCTTAACAGTAGATTATGGAAATAACAATGGTCTTCCAGAATAGAGACCATGAATGGATATATTAAAAGGGTTGATCAAGAATAGCAATCTTGAGGATGTAAATAGCCTATTTTATTTAGGAAGAAAATAGTCATGATAAAAAAATCATGGGGCTTCCTTGGTGGTGCAGTGGTTGAGATCCGCCTGCCGATGCAGGGGACATGGGTTCGTGCCGCGGTCCGGGAAGATCCCACATGCCACGGAGCGGCTGCGCCCGTGAGCCATGGCCGCTGAGCCTGCGCGTCCACAGCCTGTGCTCCGCAAGGGGAGAGGCCACAACAGTGAGAGGCCCGCGTACCGCAAAAAAAAAAAAAATCATGCATGCTTCTTCCAGTCCAGAATTAGATTGTCAGGAGGGATTCAATGAAAGTGTTTGTGAAGGCCTGGAAGTTTTTACTGTATGTCTTCATATGGCACACAAAAATAGAGAAATAGTGTTTTAGATAACATTCTTATTTGTGAAAAGTCATTATTTTACCTCCAGAGAATCCAAATAGACTAAATGCTTTGGTCTCACATCTATAGACAGTATAAATGCATTTCAATTTTTTAACATTTATTTTTCATGAACATTTGGATTTTCAGCCTTTGCTGAAGATAAATGTGAACTAGTTATACACAATAATTTGTCTATGAGGCATTGTCAACAGACAATCCTATTTTATATGGCTAAGTGGATCATTGATATATACATAAACAGCAATCATCTTTCAGTGTCAGTGGTCCTATTTTAAGTACAATGATTCTTACTGCATTCTTAATACATAGACTATACTTTCCAAATTTCTGTAATTTTTAAAAATTTTGTAATTTACTTTGCTTTTTTCCCCTATATTTTGGAGGAATCACAATAATTACAGTGCTTCTTGATGATATTAAAATAAAACAGTCTTAATATCTATGAATATCACATACATTTTTATGCATTGTTTCTGGGCATATTTCCAATACCTTATAGCTTTATTAAAAATTATTAATTTCAGAATGTTCCCATGTATTTATATCCTGGAACCCCTTCTGTCACATGGAATGGTTTATTTTTGCATTAAAAATATTTTGAAAAAACAAAGTGTATATATATATATATATATATATATAATATTGTTATAAACAAAGTGTATATATATATTATATATATATATATAGTTCAGTTATATAAAGTAAGGCAAATAGTTGCAAACAATTAGCTGGCCTTTGCAAAACTTTAGCATTTATACTAGCATCAAAACAATCAAAATAAAACTGATCTTTGCATTTCACAAGAGAAAATACATGCTATAAGTTCTGATTTTAAATATATATGAAACACCTGAGAAAACATACGCATGCATCCTGGAGCACGAACCACAGAGACAGAGGTAGAGATCAGAGGTAAGAAATGAATAAAGTCACAGCAGACATTAGAAGGGTTCATCTCTGTATGAATGTCAGCACTGTGGATATCTAATGCACTAGATGTACTTGGGATTCAGTCTAAATATATCTTTTTTATGGAATTTAGTATTGACTGTAGCCTTATTTATTTGTATATCAACAAGATAACATCAAGGATGCTTACTTCACCTCATTCTGCCTTTTAAAATCACCAAATACAGGAGAATAAGAATTTCATAGATATGGAAATATCAGTTGGAGAGAATTTTACCCTTTTCAGAAATTGATATGCACACCAATATTCAACACCTTGAATAAAAAAATCTGTCCTATTTTCAGCTCTAATAAACATCCATTAAATCACAGTAATCATGTGCTAGAGAACAGGTGTTTTAAATCACTAAATTTGGAAGTAGAGTGAAGTTGCAGGAGCATGTTGGAAGCTTTTCATTGGCTGAGTGTGACTGCCGTTTCCATGGCAATTCCACATGCACCCTGGTTCCCAGATCTTCTTCTCACTCTTTCAAAATGCAGTGGAAAATACTATTTAGTATGAGGAGAACAAATTGGGTCAAATTATCATCATTTATTTAGCTAGAAACTGTAATAGGAATAGAGAGAACCATGTGTGGACTCTCCTTTACAATTTGCTCACATTTTATTTCATCTACATTCATTTATGCATAATTTCTTACGCCCTCTGCTGTTAATCAACATATGTTACAAAAGAAAAATACCCATAGGGCAACAGCTTGTTACAATAATCATCATTTATGGAGAGAAAATGCCAGTCATATAAAACACAATCACACTTGGTGTTTATGCTTAGAGTGTTAAGTATTTGGGTGCATTAAAATCAGTATCAAGTACCATTAATTCAATATCCCATGGTCCTGTGATATTTCCAGGTGAGTTGAACATGGGCCCTCTTTTGTAGAGTTGGCATTACCTTCAGAGTTAGAGCAGGAGTGAGACATAGACCGAGAGTTGTCACTAAATAGTTCAGTTAAGAAAGGCAAGGGACAATGTAGGACACATACTTGGCATGGGAATCTTCTTAGTCAGACTCTGTTCTTTCACAACAAGAAGCAAGGCCCTTCTAGACTTTGAACTTGGTAGAATACACATGCACAGGGGTCACACTGTGAAAGCTGAGTTTTCCTGAAAAAGGGCTTAGGGCTACAATCTAATAAAATTTTTTAAATCTGATACCATTTTCTATTTATGACATAAATTACAATCTTAGTTGATAATCGAAGAAGAGAAATAGCCATGCTTTGACTCTGGGATTTTAGTGAATCTTGTGAAGACAGAAAAGAGTAAAGACATTTTAGGAGCAGAAATAGCAAAGGGCTAATGAACAGGATTAAGAGTTTCCATTTGTGATTACTTCACTGAGGAACTTAGCAAAACAGCTGTGATATGGAACATAGGGATTTAAAATGAGAGTGCCTACTGAATACAAGAAAGGATAGTAATCCCCAAGTTTAGACTGTTCGGGCCTAAGAGAGTCATCAAATTGGAAATGAAACTAGGAGGACTTGTAAAAGAAAGTAGTAATGTAAATCAGAATAAGTAAGGTAAGACTCTGTATATCAGATTACACTTTATAGACCTTGAAACTTGACCATCTGTCTTTCTAAAATGCTTAAGTATTTTGAGTATCTCAGAGAGTGGTAAAATACATTCACAACCTTTGAAGTCAGAATCCAGGTTTTGAATTCTGACTGAGTCAGCTAAACTGAGTTACTTATCTCTGAGTCTCAGTTTTCTATTTTGTAAAATGGGAATGATTACATAAATCTTGCATGTTTGCTGTGAAGATTAAAAGAAGATAATACATGTATTGTCACATGTACAAAGTGAATACTTAATATTTTTCCCTCTATTTTCTTCTGTTCCTCTGATGCCTTATTTGACCAATGAATATAGTATAAGCAGAAAGAAAAATCCATGGATCACAATAAGGAATTATTTTAGAATATTTCCACCACCCCAATAGCCCCCTCCATCACCAAGTAGTAAATACTGTATTAGAAAAGGCAGTGGGAATTATCAAGGTAGAAAATTGGCTCATGGAGGTCTTCTATCTGTCCCTGCCTCCCTCTCATCATTGTGGCTAACACCACTCGTTTCTGTTTTCAGTGATAAACACTCAGCACCTTTAGAGGGGCTGAGTGTACATTCTCTATCTTGGAAAGTGGGGTCTAAGAGCACAGAGACTCCAAAGTTCTGACAGTCAGTTATTTCATGCCACCTTAGAACTTTGTGGAGATGGGTCTAAAAGTAGTGGTAAGGGTAAGCTGTTAGGGCTTCCCTGGTGGCACAATGGTTAAGAATCCGCCTGCCAATGCAGGGGACACGGGTTCAAGCCCTGGTCCGGGAAGATCCCACATAACGTGGAGCAACTAAGCCCGTGTGCCACAACTGCTGAGCCTGCGTGCTACAGCTACTGAAGCCTGCGTGCCTAGAGCCCATGCTCCGCAACAAGAGAAGTCACCGCAACGAGAAGCCCGTGCACTGTGCCAGCAACCATATTTAACCTTCTCATACCCTTTATCTGTTTTCCCTGGGCCACGTCCTTCTTTTGGTATTTTCCAGAACTTAAGCACTTAGAAGCCAATGTTTTACCAAGTCCCAAGTTTTACCACCTCATGACAATTATTCCAGAAAGGGAAATGTATAATATAAAAAAGCACAAGAGGAGAAGATTATTCAAGTTCCTTCTTCCCCTGACACTGAAAGATATTACACTGTAGCCCTAAGGAAGGGGATGTGTTATTCCATATTTTAAGGAAGATCCCTTGTGTCTCCTCTAAAAAGAGAATTGAGAAATTCATGGAGGATGTTTATAATGAATAGAGATTCTTCCACTTTTAGCAGACTTGTCTGCCTGTGGTTAGAGAAAGACCATCCAAAGAGAGCAATCAATTCTTCCTTATCTCTGCTTCCTTACCAACTTAACTAATTTCATTTTTGGAAGAATATGATGGATGCACATGGCCTTCTCAGTGCAGTTAATTTGAGGGATCATGGGGAAGTATGGCGAGCACAATGGCCGGAGGAGAGCCTGGGTGGAATTCCCACACCCCCTCCACTCTCCACAAGTACACACAGAACCACACCCTACTGAGAGCTTGTCCTTGTAAGAATATCAAGGCTTCATGAGGATATACAGATCCCTGGAGGTCCCTCTCACCATTCCGCATGTGTTGCTGCATGGGAGATTCCAAGTAAAGCAATATTGCAAATGTGATTTGTTATAATCCTTTATATGTCTGGGATTTTATAGCACTTCAACACATACTTCAATTATGTTGTTTATGTCTCTGTCTTGAAGTTATTTTATTGCATATATCTTTCCCACCTTATTTTCTATAAAGTCCAGGAGGGAAAGACATTAGTTTATGTTTTGTTTGTTTTAATTTTTCAATCTGTGTGTCCCTATCCATTCAACAAACATTCAGTTAGCAAGTTCTACAGGACAAACACTGAGCTAAAAGATAAATAAAATATGATCTCTTCCTTCTAGAATCTCATACTGGTGAGCCATTTGGGTACTTACTATGTGCCAGAGGCATCATTGTTTTTCAATTAAATATTTACCTTAAGGAGGAAATATTTTATCCCATTTTACATTATAGAAACTAAGAATGAAAGAGAATTCCAACCAAGTGCTTTCTGGAAGAAATCTTAGTTAAGAATGGAATGCTTGAAAAGAGAAATCTAAAAATCCATCAACTATATAGGAAAGGATAAAGTAGATTCAGAAGGGTTAAAAAATAGACCAACAAAGAAAATATCAAGAGAAAAATGAGCCTAAATGGGTTATGTGAAGTTCTTGCTTTACTTAACATGCTATCAAGGTGGTAAGTTGGCAGATGTAAAGCTTTTCTGAGAGACACATGTCTAGTAATTAAGCAAGAACCTTGATGTATAGATCTATTTAACCCAGATCTATGGTGTAATTATCTGTTCCAAAGTTGTGAAATGAAACGAGATATTTCTCAAAATCTTTATCCTTGTCTTTAGACAATGTTTTCACACCATGTAAATAAGTAGCCACAGAGATATCTCCCTTTATTTCCTGTGTAACTAATTGACATGTATTTGAGCAGAGTTATACCTATTTTACATCTTAGTAATAAAATAAGAAATTATAAATGCCATTTATTCCATTTCTACTACTATTATTCAGTGATGGTACCATACCAAAAATGTATATCTTCAAAGCTTGATATTTCAGAACTCTTTGAATTGTCCAGAGATTTAAGACTAAAGATCAATTAAATGTCCTTTTTTTTTGAAAAGTCAATATTAATGCCACTGATTCATGCTAAATTATGACAGACAGTATGAGGTCTTTCTTTGCTATTTCTGAGCTGGTATCTCTTAAGAATAAGAATAATGTTTTCATATATTTATATATATTAGTTTTATAGAACTATTAAAGTGTAAGATTCTTTACAGCTTTCTCCTTTTTTCATTCATCTTTTTTTCTGTCACTTCCCCCATAATTGCTCCCCTTTATTAATATGCACTGTGTTGAAAGTAGCAAGTTAAGTATACAACTTTTACCTCCTTACCTTCTACTTGTGTGCGATCAGTAAAGTTTCTCTGCCCTTTGCCAAGGTGGCACTAGGATGAAGGAAAAAGAGCACAATCTAAATTTAACTCACCTGAGTCCAAATCTAATTTTGGCATTTTCTGTCTGTAAGACTTTATGCAAATTATTTAAATGTATGAGCCTCAGATTTTTTTAATCTTCCAAAGTGAATAATGTCACTATTCTCTAAGTGTTTTGTGAGAAATTTATGAAACTTCCTGACCTACCATCAGAACATGTAGTTGTTAAGTGAATGTTACCTCCCTCCTTTGCCTTAGACCTCACTCCTGAGCCAATGTATCTGCTTTTTAAAGGGCCGATGAATGGGGGTTAAGGCCCTCTACTATTTAGAGAAACAAAGGATATTCTGGACCACTAGGGGATTTAGGACTTGTGCTCAGCTTTTACCTAGCCTGAGTTCTTTTAAGTCGAAGTTGACCCTGATCTTGGATGTGAGACAATGTATTTAAAAGCATCAGAGAATTTGGCCCTATTTGTCAGCTGAATCTAAAATAACCACCACGAGATGCTGTAGAAAGGGGATTCTACTAGCTTTCTGAATTTAGGGAAGAAACATAGTCAATCTGTACAGTTTCCTAATTAGTAAAATGAGATATTAGGTGATATCAAGCAGGGCATGATGGAAACCCATGGCACTGCTGCTCCCTCCAGAGCCTCCAATAGAAATATCTGATCCACTACAAAGCTCCTTCCTTCTGGGACAGGGCCTCAAAATTCTGTTTAACACAGCTCTTGTGTTGGGGTTATGTTGATTGTTATTTGTCAGTGCTTGGGTTATATATTTCCTTAGCTGCCTTCCAATTTTTAATTGCACGTTCTATGATTATTATTATGAGACCCATTTGTTATACTGTGTTAGAGTTACATCCTCAAGGGTCAATCAAGTGCATATGTCTCTTTGTCCCAGCCTACTGTGCTTTTTTATTCTTCTGTTTGCTCTATAAATATAAAGATTATTAGCCTAAAGCAGCCAACATTTGGGGAATGGTTGCCAAAAAATCATGACTAGTTTTGTAATCAATGATCTATAGTCCTTCTTCTGGCAGTAATTAGACATAGCAATGCATGCTTATGGAAATAATAAAACCATGTCTTATAAAGAGGAGAAAATGCTTATTTTTTCCTCTATAGAATGATATCATTCAAATAACTGAAACAGTGGCATCAAATCACTGTGATATAAAATTTAACAAGGATAAGGACTGCTTAGAATTCGTCCTTGCTATGTGCCCTCTATAGTTTGCAACCTTCTCATTTAAGCTATCTTTCTATAGAACTTTCTTAAGTTGTAGTTTGGGGATCAGAATCATCAGAAGGGGTCAATACTGGGTTCCCACAGTTTAGTCCTGGCTTGTTTCTATCCAGTGTACAGTTCCATGGATTTTGACGACTATCACATGTGTCCACCATGACAGTATCAGAAAAAATATTCTCACTGCCTTAAAATATTTTCATGCTTCAACTACTCCCCCCACCCCTGCCAATCTCTGGGCAGCACTGATATTTTTCCTTGCCTCTATAGTTTTGCCTTTTCCAGAATGTCAAATATTTGGAATCATGTACTGTACAGCCTTTCCAGACTATCTTCTTTAACTTACCAATATTCATTTCAAGTTCTTCTATATCTTTTCATGACTTGATATATCATTGCTTTTGATCAGAAAAATGTTCCACATGGATATACCATAGTGTTGATGCATTCACCTACTGAAGGATATCTTGGTTGTTTCAATTTAAGCAATTATGATTAAGTCTCCTATAAAAATTTGTGAACAGGTTTTTTTGTATATATAACTTTTCAAGTAAGTTGGATAAATACCTAAGATTACAATTGCTGGATCATATTATAGGATTACATCTGGTTTTATAAGAAACTAGCAAATTGTCTTCCAAAGTGGCTGTACCATTGTGTATTTCCACTAGCAATGAATGAAAGTTCTTGCTGCTCTACATTCTTGTCACCATTTGGTATTGACAGGTTTTAGATTTTAGCCATCCTAATAGGTATGTAGTGGTATCTCATTTTGTCTCAATTTGCAACTCTCTAATAACAACTGATGCTAAGCATCTTTTCATAAGCTTATTTACCATCCGTATATCTTCTTTACTGAAGTGTCTAGTCAGATCTTACACTTTTTTTTTTTAAGTTGGGTTATTTGTTTCCTTATTATTAAGTTTTAAAAATTCTTTGTATATATTAGATACCAAATTCTTTATCAACTAAATAGTAGCAAATATTTTCTCCCAGTCTGTGCCTTGTCCTTTCATTCTTTTAACAGTGCCTTTGCATAGCAGAAGGTTTTAATTTTAACAAAGTCCAACTTATCATTTTTTCTTTCATGAATTTTATGTTTTATGTTGTACCTGAAAATGAATCACCGAACTGAAGGTTACCTAGATATTCTCCTGTGTTATTTTCTAAAAGTTGTATATATTTGTTAATAAAGTTGATGATGTATTTCTAGTTAACTTTTGAGAAAGGTGTGAAATCTTTGCCTTGATTCTTTTATTTTAGTAACATTACTTTTGTTCTTGGCTAGTATGGATAGAGTATTATTAATTTTATTTATCTTTTCAAAGAACTTGATTTTGATTTTATTGACTTTCTGTACAGTATTCCTATTTTCAATTTTATTTATTTATTCTCCAATTTGTACAATTTCTCTGTTTGCTGCAAGCTTAATTTTCTCTTTTACATGTTCTAAGATAGGAGCTTAAGTTGTTGGTTTTAGATATTTCATCTTTTCCAATAAATGTAATGCTATAAATTTCCTTCTAATAACTGTTTTTGCTGCATTCTACAACTTTTGATGAGTTCTGTTTCCATTTTCATTTAATTCAATTAAAAAAATTCTCTTGGGACTTCTTCTTTGACTCACATGTTATTAGAAGTATGTTGTTTAATCTCAAAATGTTGGGTTTTTTTCTCACTATCTTTCTGGTTTTGATTTCTAGTTTAATTCCATTATGGCTTGAAAAAAATACTTTGATTTCTGTTTTTAAATTTGTTAAGATATTTTTTTCTTGACTTAGAATATGGTTTGTCTTGTAGGATATTCCATGTGCGCTTGAGAGGAATGTATATTCTATTGTTTTGGGATTGAGTACTCTATAAATATCTATTATATCAAGTTGATTGGTAGCGATTTTTGGGTCAAGTGTGTCCTTTCATATTTGATACCTGCTGAATCTATCAACTACTGAAATAAGGGTGTGAAAGTATCCAACCATAGTAGCAGATTTGTCTACTTCTCCTTGCAGTTCCATCAGTTTTTGTCTCTTGTATTTCAGGTTTCTGTTATTAGGCGCATGCGTGTTAAGGATTGTTATGTCTTCTTGGAGAATTGAGCCCTTTATTATTATGTAATACCCCTCTTTATTTCTGATAATTTTCCTTGTTCTGAAATGTACCCCATCTGGAATTAATACAGCTTCCTTCAACTTATTTTGATTTTTATTAGCATGATATATCTTTCTCCATCCTTTTAATTTTGACCTAAATGTATCTTTTAATTTATTTTCAATCTGACAAACCCCATCTTTTAATTGGTATATTTGGATCCTTCACATTTAAAGTGATTATTTGTATACCTGGATTAACATCTACTATGTTTGTGACTGTTGTCTAATCAGTGCAATTGCTCTTGGTTTATTTTTATATTTTCTTGTCTTTTACTACCTTCTCTGATTTTGGTTGAACATTGTATATGATTCCATTTTCTCTCCTCTCTTAGCATAGCAATTACACTTCTTAACAAACATTTTTAGTGGTGTCCTAAGGGTTTGCAATATATTTTAAATGAATCTGAGGACACTTCCAAGTAACATTATATTATTTCACAGATATCCAGGTATTTGTAAAAGAGTATATTATTCCCAATTCTTCCCTTCTTCCCCTTATAATATTGCTGTCATTTATTTCCCTTATTCATATACTAAAATCACACAATACATTTTGCTGTTATTACTCTGTAAAAAATAATTACTTTGAAAAATCTCTTATATCAATTAAGAATAAGAAAAATAAAAGATTTTATTTTTACCTTCATTTATTCCTTCTCTGGTGCACTTCCTTCTTTAATGTAGATATAAGTTTCTGTATCGTTTTCCTTCTTCTTGAAGAATTTCTTTTAACGTTTACATCAACACGTGTGTTGACGATGAATTTCCTCAATTTTTGTTTGTCTGAGAAAGTCTTTATTTCTCTTTCACTTTTGAAGGTTGATTCCACTGTAGAATTTGAGTGTAGTGGGTTTTGCTTTTCTCTTTCCACACTTTAAGTATTTCACTCCAGTTTCTTCTTGCTTGCATGGTTTCTGATGAGAACTCCACTATAACTCTTTTCTTTGTTCCTCTATAGGTAGGGTGTTTTATTCCTCTGGCTACATTCAGGATTTTCTCTTTGTCTTTGGTTTTCTGTATTTTGAGTAGGATATGCCTCAGTGCAGGTTTTTTTATTTTTATTTTTTTGGTATTTATTCTGTTTGGGTTTTATTTATTTTAAAAAAGAAAGCAAGATATAATGCATTGGGTAATAGGAACTGAGATAAATAGACCATCAGTGTTAAGATTTTTGTTAATCTGGCTAGCAGTTTGGCTCTGTTTGATATTTTCTGTCGTGTGGACAATAGAGGCTTCCTCTAGTGTCTTTGTCTTTGCCTCCCGTTATCTTTGGGTTTTCATAAGAGCAGTCTCTTAAGTAGAGTCTGTTTCTTGCAGCTCCTTCATCTGTAATCCACTGCTACTATACTGGAGCCCTGATGATACGGTGGTGAGGTTGGGGGAGGGGAAGCATAATCTAATTTTGTAATTCAATCTTTATCTTTTAGTGGGCCTACATCTTTCACAAATGTTTCTTAGCTTTACCCTTCACCACCTTAGATGAGAAAGAAAGGACAGAGGGGGCTGGATTTGGGTAACTGCCCTTCTCTTAGGTTGGGTAAAGTCTTTTATGGTAAAGTCTTTTCTCTTGGAGGGAGTCCATTGTTTTTGATATCTCTCTGAGCATACTGCAAATGCTCACTATTTTCTTACCCTGTCAGAAATGCAAGTGGAGTTTCCTTGACTCTTCACTGTGAGGACCTGTTAGAGTTCTTTGAGTTAAAACTCATAAAAGTATGGGGTTTCCTCTAAGACTGGGCCTTAGGAGTTTCTCACTTTCAAACCAGTCTATACTCAGCCCCCAGCAATTAGTGAAAATTACCATATGTTTCTACCAGTTTATGTCTCCAGAAGCTTTTGCTTCAAGTAAACTTATCTTGGCTCTGTTTCTCTGTATTTGCCTATCTTTCCAGATTTCTGGGTGGGAGTTTGCCCTATGATATCAATTCCCTTAAAGATCCATTGATTTTCAGTTTGTTCAGCTTTTTATTGTTTTAAGGATGGAAGTGATTTTTAAGCTTTTTATATGTCACAGTTGAAACCAGAAATCTGTTGGAATTCATTTTTGATAGAGTGTCTAGTACTCCAATAGCTAGTTCTGTACTTTTTGGATTAATGTCCATCATTAGAAATTTGGTTACAGTATGAACATCATGTACATCCACATCATGAACTGTTATGCAGTTTTTTCAAAATTAAGAATTAGGATATTTTAAATTACTGTATAGGAAAAAGAAAAGAGATTTCCAGGGTGTATTATTTTGTGAAAAATAATGTCCAGAAAATTACGTAATAAGTGACCATTTATGTAAAATCAGTGGGAAATATTTCATGTTTGCTTGTATAAGAATAAATAATCTTGAAGAGAAATCCAAGAAAATATTACAAATAGTTATTTATAGTAAGCAAAGGTAAGATGATGAGAAAGAATGGACAGAGGAAGAGGTGGGAATTATCAACATATACCATTTTAAGCAATATCTTTATTTTTGGATGCTGTGATTGTATTTCTCTCCCCCCACCCCTCTCTCACATGCGCACGCACACGCGCGCGCGCACACACACACACACACACACATTCACATGAGTAACATTCCCTCAGATGTTTCTTTTTTTACTTTCATTTATAAACTTTAGGAAAGTTAACATTGGTTTATACAGTTAATAATAATAAGGAAAATATCCTACTGAATATGAGGCTTTTGATATTCCTTATCATCTTATACCTATGAAACCTTATGCCCCATAATCTACTATCTACTTAGTCAGGCCTGAATTAGAGATACCTGAATACTTTAGATTTTTTAAGGATGTGGGTATATTTTAATTTTATTGTAGATGGATTTGGGAGAGCCACTACCAGTTAGCATTTTGGATGCTACCTCTTATTTCAGAGTTTCTTTGTTTTGTCTTGTTTGCCAAATATCAGGACTTTTTAGGCCAGGATATAGAATTGGAAACCCCGTATCTGCCATAACACTTTGAGGTTAGATCCATTTTATAGTAATTGCACCCTCAGTAAACAATGAGAAGAGTCATGTCTTCTTCCAGACATGAAAACAAATGAGGTTTAACAAGTTATCAAAATAATTTAAAGATGCCCTAGTCTATTTTATTATTTTCCATCCTTAAGGTTCTCAGTTCAACCATGAGTGAATTTGGTTCTGGATCTCTTAGGTCAAAGGTAAAAAGGAGAAGGAAGTGGTCCACAGGGGTCATTGTGAGAATATTTTTTAAGCAGAAAGTTTCCTAAAACTGTGGAAATAGTTTCAGATAAGAAAAAGTTACAGGCACCATGCAAGTTCTTCCATCATCAAATCCCCTGCAACCCCAGATTGCCACGTGGCTCGACAGTGTCTAATTTTCATCTCATGTGTCAAATTAAATCCATCATTAGTGCTACTACTAGCAGCGTTGAGAAAGATATTGATCTTGATTTTAAGATACATACTTAAAGTCAAAGTGCTGTGATCCATCAGTGTATCTGGTAATAGGTGCAAGGAGGGAGAGTGGTGGAACAAAAGCAAGACATCTGCCAACTCCAGGAGGGTTTGCAACTCTGGGAAGCCCAACTTCATCAACTATTTATAAATATTAGAAATATTTGCTAAATACAATATAACAATTAATTAATATATAATATAAAGAGTGTAAAGACTAACCAACATTCATTGAGCAGTAACTATGTTCCAGGCACTGTGCTAAGGAATTCACAAGCATTAACTCATCTAATGATTACCATAACCCTAGGAAATATTGTCCCCACCTAGTTTATCCACAGTGACCATTATTTTCTCTTTAATATACCAGACCCAGAAATCCTTTGCATTCAAAACCATTTCTTACAGGAAAGAAGTAACTGTAATAGTAAGTGAGAATCCTGCTTAAGGCATAATTGATCTTGAAATACATACGAAAATAACTAACCTAGGTTTCAATAAGTTTACCAGATTCGTTGTGTAACACTTTCCAAGTATTTGAAATATCCAGCCTACTTTGGCGGGGTTTAAGAAATGTTCACAATTTTTATACATTCTGAAGTAGTTTTACAATATTTTATAAGTAACTTTTAATAATATTTTCACTACAATATTGGTTTAAATAATATTTGTTGTGATGGAAAAAATCAACAGATTAAATAACTAAATAGAAGCAAAGAAAGAAAGAGGAGGCAAAAAGCTAAATATGCAGGAAAAGTGTCTCAAGATCTGCAATATAATACGCATATCTACCCTTGGTTGTTTAAAAGAATTCCCACTATAGCCTTTATTCCACTGAAAAGGGTAAGTATTATGACATAGGACAGGTGGTGCGTTAACGTCTTTGATCATACTATAAACTTAATTTCCATTGCAGAAGAAACTATTGGAAATGTAATGAAAACATAATGAAGTCAACGTTCTTGCTTACCAAGTGGGATTTTGCAGCACAGTTAATTGGATGTCAGTGTGAAATGTTGACAGACAGAGAACAGAATGGAGGGAGAGACTTAAAGAGAGAATGATTTTATCTAAGCATTTATATTTGCAAAAGTAGCTTTAACCATCTGGATATTTGCAATCACATAGATAAAACATATAGCTGGATGAGCTTTTAGGTTTTCATCTAGATTTCCGTGTGTCCTCTCCAGGGCTTAGACAAAAATGGACACTCAGTAGGCACTCAGTAAATACTCACTGATTAAATCTGCTATTCTGTACCAAAAATCATAGGCTCTCTCTGTGTTGGAGATTGGGATATAAAACGTCATCCAGCTTTCTTCTTTTCATTTCTTTTACATGTTTGTTTGAAAAGAGTGGGGCTTTCATCAGTTTTTTAAAGTTTTATTTATTATAATTCACATACATACAATTCACCACTTAAAGTATACAATTCAGTGTTTTCTTATTCTATTCACAACCATCACTACTGCAATCTAATTTACAAACATTTTGGTTCCCACAAAAGAAATCCCATACATGCTAGCAGTTAACCTTAATTTTTCCCATGCCCACCTCTGCCAGTCCTAAGCAACCACTAATCTACTTTGTCTGTATACATTTGCCTATTTTTGACGTTTCATATGAATGGAATCACAAAATATGTGACCTTCGTGACTGCCTTCTTTCAGTTAGCATAATATTTTCAACGTTCCTCCATGTTTTAACACGTATTATCTATTCGTATCGCCAAATAATATTTCACTGCATGAATATACCACATTTGATTTATCCATTCATCAGTTGATAGACATTTTGGTTGTTTCCACTTTGGGACTATTGTAGATAATGCTGCTCTGAATATTGACATACAAGTTTTGTGTGGATATTTGTTTTCATTTCTCTTGGATATTTACTCGGGAGTACAATTGCTGAGTCATATGATAACTCTCTATTTAACCTCTTGAGGAACTACTATCTAAGCATGTATATTTGCAAAAGTGGCTACACCATTTTAAAATCCCACCAGGAGTGTATGAGGGTTCCAGTTTCTCCAGTATTACAGGCCTCTTGCACCTGGAGGAGAGCTTTTTCCCTACAAGTGGAGGCTGAGTCAGGGAGAAGAGACCCAGTACACCAGGCCTGCTCTGCTTCTCTGAAATTAGAGCTTCTATAAAATGGAGCTGGTGGAGGATGAGAAAGGCTAGCAGCCTGCTCCTTCTGGGGTGAAACCATAGGCCCAGGCTGGGAGCTGGCAAGAAAGGGAACCCCTGTCTTCTTGGTGGTACACATTGGGAGTAGAACTCTTGCAGCACAGAGAGATGAAGGGAAAGAGTGGCCCAAATGCCACAGACTCTCTCTAGTCTTACCCAAGATTCAGTAAATTTTCTTGAATAAATGATTCTCCAGTCTCTATATATCTTTAGGACAATTCCGAAGACTTGGAATGATTGTTTTCTGTATATATTATTTTCACCAGTTAAATTGTTCTGATGTGAGGAATGTCTGTGGAGGTCTTTGCTCCTCTGTTCTAGACGCTTCCCCCCATTTCACTTTTTTAAATCACTTTCTCTTCCTCTGATACTTTTTGACTTGAAGTAGTTTCTCTGAACTTGGTGACTGATACTCAATTAGCTATCAAATATACTGTTTATACATCACTGACATTTCATAAGAAACAATAGAGGCCAGTCAACAGTCAATATAGCATCATATACCGAGTGGAATTATTCTTCAAAATGAAGGTAAATAAAGACATTTTCAAATAAAAGATAATTTTTTGTCAGCATACTGACACTTCAATAAATGATAAGTTTTTCAGGCTGAAAGGAAATAGCAGATGGAAATTCCAAACTTTTGTAATGAATGAAGACCATTGGAAATAGGAAATACATAGCAAATGGTAAGACTATATATTCACTGCTTTAAAACACATATGACTATGTTAAGCAAAACTTACAGCATTATCTTGAGAGCTTAGAGAGTGTGTAGATGTGATACATATGACAGCAATTGCATGAAGTGTGGATTGGAGGTAAATGGACCTACAAAATCGCAAGGCTTTTACATTTTTATGAGAAGTTCTACAATATTAACTCTAAATGGACTATAAGGAGTTAGCAATACATACTGTAAATCCTAGTGAAAACACAAAAACATTAATGCAAAGAAATGTAACTTAAAAACCAAGTGATAAATAAATAACAAATCTGAAAACGTCCAAGTATCAAAAATAAGAAAGAGGAAAGACAAACAATAAACAGAGGGGACAAACATAAATAAAAGTTTATAAACCTAAATCCAATTATATTAATATTACATTATATATTAACAGAATGAACACACTAAAAGAGGGTATCAGAATGGATAAAAATGCAAAATCCAACCACATGCTGTCTATAAGATTGCATTTTCAACACGACACATGGAGGTTGAAAATAAATGGGTGGAAAAATATAGCGGAGAAATTGTAAGCATAAGAAGATTAGAATAGCTATATTAATATTAACTAAAGTAGACTTCAAGACAAAGTAGATTGTATTATTAAAGCAAAAGAGGGATATTTCTTAACAAGTAAATGGTTAATTTGTCAGAAAGAGGAGACAATATATATTGCCTAATAAGAGAATTTCAAAATGCATGAAGAAATGTTTGACAGAAATAAATGAAGAAATAGATAATCCAAGAGTCAGGCTAGGAAAATCTTTTCTTTCCACAATTAACAGAACTCTAGACAGAAAGACCAGTAATGATATAGAGGATCTAAACCACTCTGTTAACCACCATGAATCAACAGCCATAGAATACTGTACTCAACAACTACACAAAATACACTTTTTGAAGCACACATGGCATATTCATAAGATAGACACTATATGGTAAGCCACAAAAAGCAAATCTAAATAAAATTAAATACTGACACCACAGTATGTTTTCTAACTATGATACCGTTAAATTTAAGTTCAATGACAACATGTTTACAAAACCCCAAGTATTCATAAATTAAAGTATACAGTTTTTTTAAAATTAATTTTTAATTTTAAATTTAAAGAAATTATTTTTTATTTTATATTGGAGTATCATTGACTAACAATGTTGTGTTAGTTTCAGATGTACAGCAAAGTGATCCAGTTATACATATACAAGTATCTATTCTTTTTCAAATTCTTTTCCCATTTAGGTTATTACAGAATATTGAGCAGAGTTCCCTGTGCTATACAGTAGGTCCTTGTTGGTTATCTATTTTAAATACAGCAGTGTGTACATGTCAATCCCAAACTCCCCATCTATCCCTCCTCCACCTCCCCACCCCATAACCATAAGTTCATCCTCTAAGTCTGTGAGTCTGTTTCTGTTTGGTAAATAAGTTCATTTGTATCTTTTTGGTTTTTTTTAGATTCTGCATATAAGCAATATCATATGATAGTTGTCTTTCTCTGTCTGACTTAATTCACTTAGTATGATAATCTTCAGGTCCATCCATGTTGCTGCAAATGGCATTACTGCATTCTTTTTAATGGCTGGATAATATTCGATTGAATTTATGTACCACATCTTATTTACCCATTCATCTGTCAATGGATATGTATGTTGCTTCCATGTCTTGACTATTGTAAACAGTGCTGCAGTGAACACTGGGGTGCATGTATCCTTTCAAACCATGGTTTTCTCCAAATATATGCCCAAGAGTGGGATTGCTGGATCATATGATAGCTCTATTTTTAGTTTTTTAAGGAACCTCCATTCTGTTCTCCATAACGGCTACACCAATTTACATTCTCACCAACAGTGTAGGAGGGTTCCCTTTTCTCCACACCCTTTCCAGCATTTATTGTTTGTAGATTTTTTGATGATAGCCATTCTGACTGGTGTGAAGTGATATCTCATTGTAGTCTGATTTGCATTTCCCTAATAATTAGCACTATTGAGCATTTTTTCATGTGCCTCTTGGCCATATCTATGTCTTCTTTGGAGAAATGTCTATTTAGATCTTCTGCCAATTTATTGACTGGGCTGTTTGTTTTCTTGATACTGAGCCACATGAGCCGTTTGTAAATCTTGGAGACTAATCCACTGTTGGTCACATCGTTTGCAAATATTTTCTCCCATTCTATGGGCTTCTTGTTGTGTTTATGGTTTCCCTTGCTATGCAAAAGCTTTTGAGTTTAATTAGGTCCCATTTGTTTATTTTTGTTTTTATTTCCATTACTCCAGGAGATGGATTGAAAAAGATATTGCTGTGATTTATGTCAGGGAGTGTTCTGGCTATGTTTTCCTTTAAGAGTTTTATAATATCTGGTCTTCATTTAGGTATTTAATTCATTTTGAGTTTATTTTTGGGTATGGTGTTAAAGAATGTTCTAATTTCATTTTTTTAAATGTGTAGCTGTCCAGTTTTCCCAGCACCATTTATTGAAGAGACTGTCTTTTCTCCATTGTATAGTCTTGCCTCCTTTGTCGTAAATTAATTGACCATAGGTGTGCAGGTTTATTTCTGGGCTCTCTATGCTGTTCCATTGATCTGTATTTCTGTTTCTGTGCCGGTACCTTACTGTTTTGATGACTGTAGCTTTGTAGCGTAGTCTGAAGTCAGGGAGCCTGATTCCTCCAGCTGTTTTTCTTTCTCAAGATTGCTTGTCTATTTGGGGTCTTTTGTGTCTCCATACAAATTTTAGGATTTTTTTGTTCTAATTCTGTGAAAAATGCCATTGGTAATTTGATAGGGATTGCATTGAATCTGTAGATTGCTTTGGGTAGTATAGTCATTTTGACAATATTGATTCTTCTAATCAAAGAAAACAGTATATCTTTCAATCTGTTTGTCTCATCTTTGATTTCTTTCATCAGCATCTTATAGTTTTCAGAGTACAGGTCTCGCCTCCTTAGGTAGGTTTATTCCTAGGTGTTTTATTCCTTTTGATGTGGTGGTAAATGGGATGGTTTCTTAAATTTCTCTTTCTGAACTTCCATTGTTAGTGTATAGAAATGCAAGAGATTTCTGCATATTAATTTGGTATCCTGCAACTTTACCAGATTCATTGATGAGCTCTAGTAGTTTCCTGGTAGCATCTTTGGGATTTTCTATGTATAGTGTCATATCATCTGCAAACAGTGACAGTTTAACTTCTTTTCCAGCTTGGATTTCTTTTATTTCTTTTTCTTCTCTGATTGCCATGGCTGGGACTTCCAAAACTATGTTGAATAAAAGTGGTGAGAGTGGACATCCTTGTCTTGTTTCTAATCTTAGAGGAAATGCTTTCAGTTTTTCACCATTGAGAATGATGTTTGTTGTGGGTTTGTCGTATATGGCCTTTATTATGTTGAGGTATGTTCCCTCTATGCCCACTTTCTGGAAGGTTTTTATCATAAATTGGTGTTGAATTTTGTCAAAAGCTTTTTCTGCATCTATTGAGATGATCATGTGGTTTTTATTCTTCAATTTGTTGACGTTCATTTGCAGATATTTAAAAATTCATGCATCCCTGGGATAAACCTCACTTGATCGTGGTGTATGATCCTTTTAATGTATTGTGGAATTTGGTTTGCTAGTGTTTTGTTGCGGATTTCTGTGTCTATGTTCATCTGTGATATTGGCCTATAATTTTCTTTTTTGTGTTATCTTTTTCTGGTTGTGATATCAGGGTGATGGTAGGCTCACAGAGTGAGTTTGGAGGTGTTCCTTCTACTAACTTTGGGTTTTGTTTGTTCTTCTTTCTCTAGTTGTTTTAGGTGTAAAGTTAGGTTGTTTGAGATTCTTCTTGTCTCCTGAGGTAAGATTGTATTTCTGCGCACCTCCCTCTTAGAACTGCTTTTGCTGCGCACCATAGGTTTTGGATTGTTGTGCTCTCATTTTCATCTGTCTCTAGGTATTTTTTAATTTACTCTTTGATTTCTTCCATTTCTTCAGATCCATTGGTTGTTTAGTAGCATGTTGTTTAGCCTCCGTGTGCTTGTGGGGTTTTTTTTTTTACAGTTTTTTCCTTGTAGTTGTTTTCTAATATCATAGTATTTTGGTCAGAAAGGATGATTGATATAATTTCAATTTTCTTAAATTTACTGAGGCTCACTTTGTGGCCCAGCGTGTGATCAACCCTGGAGAACTATTGATATGTATGGTTTTTTTTTTTCATACACTTATTTATTTATTTATTTATTGGCTGCATTGGGTCTTTGTTGCTGTGCACGGACTTTCTCTAGTTGCGGTGAGCGGGGGCTACCCTTTGTTGCGGTGTGCGGGCTTCTCATTGTGGTGGCTTCTCTTTGTTGCGAAGCACAGGCTCTAGGCACGCGGTCTTCAGTTGTTGTGGCACGCGGGCTCAGTAGTTGTGGCTCGTGGGCTCTAGAGCGCAGACTGAGTAGTTGTGGCACACGGGCTTAGTTGCTCCGCGGCATGTGGGATCTTCCCAGACCGGGGCTCGAACCCGTGTCCCCCGCGTTGGCAGGCGGATTCTTAACCACTGCGCCACCAGGGAAGTCCCTGATATGTATGTTCTTATTGCCTTTCTGCTAATTGTTTTGGGTATGTGTTTGTAGGTCTTTTTTCTTCCCTTCCTCTTTTGTTCTTTTCTCTCGTGATTTGATTAGCTAACTTTAGTGTTGTGTTTGGATTCCTTTTTCTTTTGTGTGTGTGTGTGTGTATCTATTGCAGACTTTAGGTTTGTGGTTACCATGAGGTTTTGATATAGCAGTCTCTATATAAACAAGAATGTTTTAAGTTGCTGGTCTTCTAATTTGAAATGCATTTCCAATATCCTGCATTTGTGCTCTCCTCTTCTCACAATTGCTGGCTTTTATATAATATTTGTGTGCAGATGATTTCCTACCTTTACTGTATGTTTGCCTTTACTGGTGAGCTTTTCCATTCATAAATTTCTTGTTTCTAGTTGTGGCCTTTTCTTTTCCACCTAGAGAAGTTCCTTTAGCATTTGTTGCAAAGCTGAACTGGTGGTGCTGAATTCTCTTAGCTTTTCCTTTTCTGTAAAGCTTTTTATTTCTCTGTTGAATCTGAATGAGAGCCTTGCTGGGTAGAGTATTTTTGGTTGTAGGTTCTTCTCTTTCATCACTTTAAATATTTTGTGCCACTCCCTTCTGGCCTGCGGAGTTTCTGCTGAGAAATCAGCTGATAATCTTATGGGAGTTCCCTTGTAAGTTATTTGTTGCTTTACCCTTGTTGGTTTTAACATTTTTCCTTTATCTTTAATTTTTGTCAATTTGATTACTCTGTGTCTCAGCATGTTCCTCCCTGGGTTTATTCCTCCTGGGACTCTCTGCACTTCCTGGACTTGGGTGACTGTTTCCTTTCCCATGTTAGGGAAGTTTTCAGCTGCTATCTCTTCTAGTCTTTACTCAAGTCCTTTCTCTCTCTCTTCTCCTTCTGGGACCCCTGTAATGTGAACGTTGGTGCATTTAATGTTGTCCCAGAGGTCTCTTATACTGTCAGAGGTCTCTTATACTGTCCTCATTTCTCTTCATTCTTTTGTCTTTGTTCTGTTCCACAGCAGTGATTTCCATCATTCTGTCTTCCAGCTCCCTTATCCATATTTCTGCCTCAGTTATTCTGCTGTTGACTCCTTCTAGTGTATTTTTCCTTTCAGCTGTTGTATTGTTCATCTCTGTTTGTTCTTTAGTTCTTCTGGGTCTTTGTTAAACACTTCTTACATCTTCTCAATCTGTGCCTCCATGCTTTTTCTGAGATCTTGGATCTTCTTTGCTATCATTACTCTGAATTCTTTCTCAGGGAGATTGCCTATCTCCACTTCACTTAGTTGTTCTTCTGGGGTTTTATCTTATTTCTTCATCTGCCACACATTCCTTTGCCATCTCATTTTTTCTACATTTCTGTGATTGTGGTTTCCCTTCTGCAGGCTGCAGCGTTATAGTTCTCCTTGCTTCTGCTGTCTGGCCCCTAGTGGATGAGGCTGTCTAAGAGCCTTGTGCAGGCTTCCTAGTGGGAAGACTGGTACCTGCCCATTGGTAGGTGGAGCTGTGTCTTATCCCTCTGGTGGGCAGGGCCGGGTCAGGGGGTGTTTTTATCATCAGGCAGCTGTTTATTCAGGAAGACTTTAAGCAGCCTGTATGCTGATGGGTGGGGCTGTGTTCCCACCCTGTTGGTTGTTTGGCCTGAGGTGTCCCAGCACTGGAGCCTACAGTCTGTTGCGTGGGGCCAGGTCTTGGGGAGAAAATGGTGGCCTTCCAGTGTCTTTGTCCCCATTGTGAGCCACAACTGACCCCAGCCTCTGCAGGAGACCTCCAATATTAGCAGGTAGGTCTGGCTGAGTGTCTTGTGAGGTCACTGCTACTTTCTGTGTCTCCTGGTGCGCACGAGACCTTGTGTGTGCTCTCCAAGAGTGGAGTTTCTGTTTCCCCCAGTCCTGTGGAATTCCTGCAGTCAAACCCCACTGGCCTTCAAACCCTGCTGGCCTTCAAATGCTCCAGGGGCTCCTCCTCCTGTTGCCAGAACCCCAGGCTGGGGAGTCTGACACGGGGCTTAGAACTTTCACTCCTGTGGGCGAACTTCTGTGGTATAATTAGTTTCTAGTTTGTGGGTTGCCCACCCGGCAGGTATCGCGCCCCTCCTGCTGTATCTATCTTTGTGGCTTCTTCTTTGTCTTTGAATGTAGGGTATTTTTATTAGTAGGTTCCAGCACTTTTTTGTCGATGGTTGCTCAGCAGTTAGTTGTGATTTTGGGATTTTCGTAAGAAGAGATGAGTTCACGTCCTCTACTCCACCATCTTGTCTCCTCTGTCCAAACTATACACTTCTAAATAAACCATGGGTCAAAGAAGAATTCACACAAGAAATTTTAAAATATTTTTAAGTGATTGAGAATAAAAATACAACATCAACAGTTACAGAATGCAGCTAAAGAAGTACTTAGCAAGAAATTTATAGCTTTAAGTCTTTATATGAGAAAAGGAAAAAGATCTAACTTTCCACTATAAAAGCTCCAAAAATAGAGCAAAGAAACCCAAAATGGTGAAAGAAAATAATAAAGAGCAGAAACCAACAAAATAGAAAACAAAAGTCATAGCCAGCATAATGCTATTACCATATACCCACAAAGACATTATAAAACAAAAGAAAATCACAAACCAAAATTCCTCAGGCATATCAGTGCAAAATTCCTTAACAACATATTAGCAATGAAGACATTAAGATCACATAATAAAGGGAGATTTGAATGCCAAGAATACATGTAGTTAAGGAATAGATGGTGATTTAAAGTAACTCCATTGTCCTCTTTTCTAATGGATCCTAGGCTGGTGCAGAGTATCTATGGTAGAAAGGTTGATGTGTTTCCACAAGCTATTAAGATAGTGATTGTGAAAAATGAAATATTGGATATATTCTTAATGGGAGGCATTTAATGTGGGAAATTGGAAACTAGAAATTTTGAGGTTCTAGAGGAAAACCTAGAGGCGAATCAGGGAAATTGTGATAGGGTTTGTTGTAAGGTCATAATTAAATAAAAATTCTGCTAGATTTCCTTCTAGTGGGTCCAGCCTTGCTTACCTGAAGTCAGATATTCAGGAAACTAAATTTGAAGCTTTCTTATGGACAGGATATTTAACCTAAGCACACAGACTAGCATGAAGTAAGCATTTAAGTAGACACATAGTAAACAGAAGAACATCACTGATACTTGAATCTTTCCCACATTATGACTTTCAGGAACCTGAGCATATGAAAGAAAGTAACATAAAGTAGATATTTCAAAGTACAGATCTTCATCAACTTAGGATGGGGTTTCAATGAACCCACCCTCAGTTAAAAATATCAGAAGTCAGAAATGCAGTTAATACACCTAGGCCAGCAAACACTGCAGCTTAGCCTCGCCTATCTTAAACATGCTCAGAACACTTACATTAGCCTACATGGGCTAAAGTCACCTAACACACACAGCCTATCTTACCCTAGTGTTAAATCATGGAATTTATTGAATACTATACTGAAAGTTGAAAACAGAATGGTTGTGCTGGTACAGAATGGTTGTAAGTGTGTTAGTAGTTCACCCTCGTAATCTAGTGGCTGCTACTGCCCAGCATCACAGAGAGTATCATACCAGAGATCATTCGTCTGGGAAAAGATCAAAATTCCAAATTTGAAGTACAGTTTCTGCTGAGTGAGTGTCACTTTTGCACTAAGGTAGAAAAAATCATAAGTCAAACCATCAGCAGTCAGGGGTCGTCTGTACTGGTGAAATTTATCTGAAAAGAAGAAGAGAGTAAATTAATACCTATAGGGAGTTTGGAATTGTACATTGAGTCCACATTTCTTTAAAATTTCAGGTTTTAAGAGAATTTTCTATCAGTATATAAAGAGTAATGTTTTGATTTTATTTACAAGTTAAATTATTTGACTCTCTCCCCGCCAAATCTTCACGTAAAGTGCAGTTTTAAGATCGTGTGCCATTTTTATCTGTGGTATAGGATACCTCCTGCTACTCTACCATGTGCTTCTAGGAGTGTTTATACATTGTTTGAGACACATCTGACAAAGTATCAATATTTTAGGAAAGCAGAATAAAAGGAGAATATTAAAATTAGGGCTCTGCAATGGTATAACGAGCTGCTATGAGAATAAAGACCATGTGTTTTAGTACTTTTTCATCCACAGTGTAAGACACATGAGTTCTCAGTACCTACACCTAATTGGAAGATGACTAATTGGTTTCTGCTTTTTGGTTTTTTTTACCAGTTCTTCTCTTAACCCTTGTCCCGGTAGCTCACTGACATTTTGTGTAAAGTTCACTTTAAGATTAAAGCTTCCCTTCAACGCAGCATTTGAATTTAACTGTTTTCTAAACTCACTAAACAAAAATGTTTAAACAGCAGGTACATATTTGGAAATGAAGGTGCTATTTACAGCATGTACATATGACATGAAATATACCTACTTTAAGGAAGAGAACAGTGAAACAATGTTTTACTGTACTTTTTATTATAGTAAAATGTATAGTTCTTCGAGTAAATTATTGTGAGAATACAGGTATTTCCATAAAACGCCACTGTAGTTTATTCATATTTACAATGATAATAAATCTTTTCCAACTCAGCTATAATAACCTGATTGAGGCAAAAACTGAATTGCAGAAGAATGGCATCTGCAGTGTTGCCCCAATTTTACGGCAACGTGTATAAGCAAAGTGTAATTATGCAGTAAAAATAAACTTAAAGAATTATGAGCCAGGTTTACAGATTAAGACATTAATTCTTTTAATATCTGAGCAGTCAGTGGTAGTGTTAGTTATCTACGGCAATTCCTTACCATGGATTTACTAAAGCCTAAACATTTAGATTTCATTAAAGCCTATCCAGTGGACAGGAATGCTGGACTAATTATTTAATACCCAACAGCAGGGCCTTTTTACGTTGTTAACAGGGTGTATTTGCAGTGCCCAGAAGGCTTGGGGTTATCACTCCAGAAAAGCTTGTTTCAACCTCCTGATTTCATTTGGTTCTCCTAAGGCCTCACTGGACCCCTGCGATTACCTTTTTCACAGCGTTTATCCCACTTTGTTGTCATTTCCTTGTTAGAAGCCTGACTCCTCCACCAGCCTGAGTTCAAGTCTGCTGTGTTCTTTTTGGTGTCACTACCACAGTGCCAGCACATTAGGAAATGTGATCCATAAGGACAGAGCAAGCATTACATCCATGGAACAAGTATATATTTGTTCTCCTAGACACATCACCAGGGAGATTTTGGTGTTTGTGTGCAATGTTTTTAGACAGCTTTGGTCAGTTTACCTGGTCTAGGACCACATCTCCTTCTCCTAGTGCTGCTTTCTGTCCTCCAGCCCCATTCCCCACCCCAAGCCCCGCTGAAGGAATAAACCCCTGGTAGAAAGAAGTCAATAGGAGAGAGAGGGATTATTTGCCCAGATCTTTAAGACTGATTTTTTAATCCCTGTCTTAGCCAGAGTTCTCCAGAGAAACAGAACCGATTTCTCATCTCTATCTATCTATCTATCTATCTATCTATCTATTGAGAGAGGTTTATTATAAAAAATTGGCTCACGTGATTATGAAGACTGAGAAGTCCTGTGATCTACCATCTGCAAGCTGGAGACCCAGGAGAGCTGATGGTATAATTCCTGTCCAAGTTTGAAGGCCTGAGAAGCAGGAGAGGTGATAGTGTCAATTTCAGTCCAAGGGCAAGAGAAGATAAAATGAGATGTCCCATCTCAAGCAGGCAGGCAGGAATGGGACACATCCTCCCTTATTCACTTTGCTGTCCACTTTACTGTGTTCACCCCTTCAAATGCTGATCTCATCCAGAAATGGCCTCTCAGACACACCTATACATAATGTTTAATCTGGGCACTCTGTGACCCAGTATGTTGACATATTAAATAAACCAACAAGGTCCCACCTTGAGATCATACGTATTCCTGCCCCTGGGTTCAATGAAACATTTCCTCTTTTTAATGATTTGCCTGTTTGGCTTAATCGAAACTGGTTTTATTACAAGTAATGAAATATTTTACCTAACATACCATAACTTACGACTTTTAGTTTGAAGTGTCAGCAATGAATAAGCTGTATTTTTCAATCAAATGGTTTTTCCTCATTCATCTGTGTTGCTACTAGGTCATACAGTAAGTGGGTTTATCATGGGCACTATTATAGCACAGTTAAATCTCAATCTGCAAAAACAGGAGGTTGGGTGGGAGTCTCTGTTTAGTATCTTCCTTAATCTTTTTGTTATTTAAATTAAAATCACCTGTTTAAATAGCCAAACTTAACTTCAAGCCATAAAACAGGCACTCCTCAGAGTAGGAGCTTTAAAAAAATTACCTTCCTGTAGAGACAAGTTGGTATCTTAGCACTGAGCTTGTTTCAACGATTACAGTGATGTCCCAAACCACATCTTGGGGAGCCCATTCTACTGCTGACCTCTGTGATTTGGGGGAGTACCCAGCAAAAAAAGCAAATGGTGATATCCGATGTTTCGGAAATAAACTTAGGCGTTCACACATAAATTCTACCCCTCACTAACTCCTAGGCTTTTTAGGATATTTCTTTATAAGTAGTTTACTGCTCATTCTGGTGTTTATGCCTTGTGATGACCTTTGCAGTGTGGCAAGAGGAAGGTTTTATGTCCATGCTCTCTTGTGATCATTTTGTCATAAACAGCCTGGCATAATCAAAGAAAACATAATGAATTGACAGTAGAGAGAAGGAATATGGGATTTGTGTTTTTTCATGATTTCAGTTTATTTACGTAGACTCTCTTAAAGTTTTAGCCACCTTAGATGCATACAGTACACACAACTCATGTTATAAGTGAGGAAACTGAGGCCCAGAGCTCAACCCAAGATTAAAACTTGGTTAAAATCTATCACTGAACAGGTTGTGGAGGTCCTGATTTCCTGTCTAGTAATCTTTCTGCCTCACTGTGCTTATTTTTGGTATACCAATTAGGCAAAAAAAACAATTTATTTATTAATAGGGAAAAATACTTGTGGTAGTATCCTTCCTAAAACAACCTATAAGTGACCCTAGTCGTTTAAAACAGCAAGCAGAACCTGAGCCCTGACCCAAGACATCTAATTTCAGGCAACACTAGCACATTGCCCTCACTCTGACACTAACCAACCTGACTCCATTGGACATTTATGCACCTATTCAAAACAATAACAACAATAATAATAAACCCTAAATACCCTTATCAGTACAAATAACCTGCCGTCAAGTGACATAAGATTCTTTTCTTTTCTAGCAGTTCTCATCAAATTAATTCCTGTCTACTGTAAATTAAAACATTCAAAGCAGCAGTCTGACTAGAAACATGAACTATTCCAAGGTATTTCCAAACCCAGTCTACTTCTTACAATATTTAGTGCGTATCTTGTTTTGGGACTATTTTTGCCTTGAGTGTCAAGGAAAGAGATTTCTATCTGAATAGACAAGACATGAAGAAAATGTAAATTGTCCATATATGAGGATGTTGTTGTTGTTGTTGTTATTTGGAGTGACTTCACAAAGTAGACTAAAAGAGTTTGGGTATGGGTATGGCTGAAGCTTCCTAGGCTTTCTATTTTGGCCACTATTCTCCCACTCTTTTCAATCCATAGCTATGTGGCTATGGAATATCATTATTTACAACGTATGCACATATAAGTCTTCTGGAGCTAGACCCATTTAGAAATGGGAAGGTTATGCACAGAGAGTCCAGGGTCTAAGAGGCAGGTGGTCCAGATCAAATTCTAGCTCTGCCACCTTATCCATCCGATGAACCTGGGCAGTAAGACTTTAAAGCTTGACTAGGCACTATGTAAAATTCACAGTTGTGAAAATCAAATAAAATTGTCATGAAGGCACTTTATAAAAAGTAAAAATCACTAAACAAATGTCAAATATAGGCCCCAGGAAACTTAACTGAGATCAACATGAGTAAATCTTTACTTACTTTCACAGCAAAAAAGATCATTAAGATACTTCTTTTAAGTTCTATTTAATAAGACAAAATGCCAAGAGGGAAAAAAAAAAAAATTTGGAGAGTCTGCTTAATAACAGACCATGATTAATCACTTTAATAAATGGGTTGATGTTGGCTATGCTACTGATCATCAAACCAATTTCAGTAATTCCATCAATGCAATAAAGATATTTCATCCAAATTTTCTGAGCCAGTGGTTGGCTTAGATTCAGATATGGAAATTTCTGCTTGTGTTTTTAAAATAAATTGTGTCTTGTGGCAGTAAAAGAAAAACGATATCCTCAATTTTAATTGTTACAGTGGTTTTTCTAATGGTTCTCAGATGCAGAATTTTTGTCCGAAGGAAACCTTAGTAGGAAGTGTCCGATACGTAGCAGTACGTTTGTTTCAGTTGATGTTAGAAGGCTCCCCACAAACCCCACCCGAGCTCCAATCTGCCCTCTTTGCTCTAGAAACACCTGAGGAATAGCTACATGACGCTCTTAGGAGCACAGTTTGAAAACCATTCGTTTATTGGAAACAAAGCACTTTGAAGTAATTTGAAATAAAGTTTAATCATGATGCAGTCTCACAACAATGCCAAATGTTACCTTTGGCACAATGAGATCTTGGATGTATCTGTTGATTGACTAGCTCTATGGGTTCATATAAGCAAGCAATACAAATTATATTTTCTTTTCTCGAAGTTCTCGTGGATTAGCATTAGCTTCTAAAAATTCTGACCTCAGTGATATTGGATATTTTTTAGTGGTCCTGGCTACTTCTCACAATACACTTAGGGGCTGACCAGATATCGTGCTTATTAGTTTTCTGGTACAGCTTCCATTTATAATCAGTTTTCATTCACTTTGATAATTTGCCTAATGAAAATGCTGTACATTTTATAAAGATATATTCTCCCCACTTTATACACACAAAAAACTCTTGGTTTGAAATATTCCCTGGATGGAATTATAGAACAAAAATTTATATTTGAGCATATGTTTCAGAAACATTTTGACCCTATAGCTATTTAAAACTGGGAAAGATTCCTAGCATTCTGATTTGATCCAACAAAATTGAAATCATGAGAGTAAAGGGTAAACTCCTATTTCCACAGACTTTCATGCTTACAAGAAACAAAAAAAAGAGAGTGAGAACTTTAAGTGAATTAAAACCACTGAGAATTATGAAGTTGCCCATAAAACTTTTCCTTATCAATTGCTTCTGGATAGAGCCTGATCTAGGCAGAATATGAAAGGAACCCTCTTGCTTCAGATGGTAGGACGTCCTTCTAAATCCAGGTTTTTCAGTAAGCCTTTGTGATCCTTATTCCCAGGAATTCAGCAAGACGAGAAAGAATAGAGAAAATCATCAAGTGTTATCATGCAAGTTTCCTTATTTTTCCATATCCATCTGAGCTTATTGGAACCTCTTAATTGATGAATGAGGACTTTATCAAGCCTGGCAGGAGTCGTTATGTTTCTGATTTTCCTTGAAATGTATCTGTCATGCAGCTCAAAATTGAATAGCCAGTTTGGGGCCTAACCAGAGACATGGCACTGACTTAAGATACTCTGAAGGGGATGAATGATTAATGCAGTTTATAGACAGGATAGCGCTGCTTCTGTCTCACATGCTTTTTGTATGTAATCTCCAGTGGTTCAAGTTCAGATGGAGCTAATGAAAAAGGACTAGATGTTTTCCACCTTCCCTTCAGAGCATGCTGTACGATTTATCCACTGACAAAATGTGCTAATGAAATGTCACCTTGGACAGCTTGCTAAAGGATTGATGGGCTGAAAGTTTTGCACTTTAACTTTTGCAGGAAAAATGAATAAGTCCTCCAAACTCTGTATGATATAGAGATCCATTATGGTTTTCTAACTCAGGAAGTAGCTGTGCCACTGATGGAATAGTGGATAGAGAAAAACACTGATGGAACAAAGTTTATAAATAAGGAAATTGAGGATGTGTGGCTTTATTATACCTCCATTCTAAATTATTGTCAAGTTACATGATTTTATGAAGGCATTTCCTTCTATATACCTTATACAATTGTTTTCAATCTGTTGGTCTATCAAGGAGAAATAGAACCATCAGCCTCTGTAGACAGTTATCCTATTTCTTTATTTGTTCTTTGTCCCTTCATTACCAGAATCCCAACTATAAAACCTATCCTGAGAATGGTTTTAAACCTTTTAATTCTTTCCACTCATAAAAACTTCATAATCTGTGAGCAATGGCCACTGGAGTCCATTAAAGAGAATTGAAAATGGCAGACAAAAAAATCAGGATGTGGAAGAAAATAAAACTGTACATAATCAGAGAGACTGTTGATAGCAGTAAGAGAGCAAAATATACAAAGTGGACCAGCACTGAAATAATAAAATCAAAGACGCAAGTGAAAATTAAGCAAAAATAATGGGATGCAGAAAATAACTGAGTTATAAGCTATGTACATCTACACTGACCAAAATAAATAAAAATAACCACACAGTGACTCAATACACACACACACACACACAAACAAACATACACACACAGAAGCTTAAAGTGTATAGGCCTACAGAAAGTAAGTTAGTTAATGCCTCATTTTATCTAGAACGGTGAATGGCAGAGAAAAGAAGGATATTTTCTTACTCCTTAGTCCAAGGAGAAAATCTGGTAGAATCTACCAAGGCAAGAAAATTATCTGTGATCAAGTTCCATAATTGTTAAAATGAGAATGAGAGTATTATTAGGGTAATGCTAGCTGCTATAATAATTAAGTCAAGTCCCCAAATTTCAGAGGCTTAATAGAATAGAAATTAGTTTTCCACATAGTATCAAACTTAAAACAGTGGGGAGTTAACATTATCCTCTGCTAAGATTGACAGATCTTGATTCTTTCCATCTTGGGGCTTCACTATTTTTAATATATAGTTCTCTCAAGGTTGTTTAATGTATAAAACTTCCAAGAAAAAGTAACATGAGAGTCAGCGTATGAGGTGTTTATAAGGCAGACCAAGTAGAGAGCCACTACTCTGTAGACTCTATGACTAATCCTAACTACAAGAGGTTGGAAAATGTGGACTAGGTGAATGTCTGGAAAAAGGAGGAAACAAGACAAATAAATAATCTGATAGCAGTTCCTTTCACTTTTGTTGGAAAAAATCAAAGAATATAGTGCCTATATAATAAGCTCATTATCTCATAAGCATTTCTTTTTAATTTTACCTGTCCCTCTAATATTAAATGCCTCATAAGTATAATACTTCGTTATTATTATTTGGTTCTAATTAGGATAGCTATTTTTGTAACCATTGTTGGGAGGGAGCAGGGGAAGACACAGCAAAAGGACAATTTACTTAATAAAATTGAAAACAAATAGATTATGCCCTTTTGATTATAAAATCACTGAAAAGGGAGGAGTTCTGAACTCACTGACCTTCACGGTCCTTTTGGAACTGAAATATGTTTGTCCTTGATTTGTTAATATTCTGCCATATTTAATCCTCTCTTAACACATATTCTGTGTATTGCATCTCAGCATGATTTCTAATTTTTTATTATGTACATACTTGGATGGTAACGATGACATAAAAGCCGCTCAAAGGTATATTGAATATTTACACTTGTTTCATTTTTAAATCCAAAAAGATAATCTGTTTTAAATGCATCCATGTCACATTGTAGTTGCCAAGATTTTTGAAGCATGCTAAACTAAAATTTGACAAAAGAAGTTTCCAAATTGGTGATTAGAAATTCAAAGACAGGATTAATTTTGTTTAATAACTTATGTTTTATGTGCTAGATATTTTCAGCTTTTGAAACTCATATGCTTTTACAATCTAAAAAATGAGGGCTATCACTGTGGCCTATACAACGTTACCTTTCCCTATAATAGAAGTGTGATTAGTACACAGATACTGACTCAATTACTGATGTTTATGTAAGTTTTTGTGATTTTTATATACTTTTAAAAATTATGATTGCTATTACTCTTAATATAAGTGGATGGAAAGATTACTGAAAACAGAGCAAGATTTGGAGTTAGCAAGACAAGTTTGAATCTTGTTTCTACTTTAGGTTGCATGCATTTGAGTGTTTCTTAGACTCCCAGGATTATTACTTTACTGTCAGACTTTGGTTGCTGAATTATGAGCCTCTTATAGATGAAGTTACGTGACCAAGGTATAGTTCCTACTGAAAACAAAATACCCTTGTCGAACACCTAATGTGTACCAGAACAATTTTGCCTGGTGCTTTATCTAATCGGCTCATTTAAATTTATAATTATCTTATGAAGAAGGTAATGGTTCACTTAAGATAAGCAGTTAATATATAGCGGGGGATTCCAAAAAAGCTGAGAGGGCCAGAGTGAGACAAAAGAGAGGTATTAAATACAGAATAATAAACACCTAGCAGATTAAAGGTATCTCAGGAATTCCCAGCTAGAGTCTCCATCCACGCTATGTGGTTAAGGAAGAGAAGCAGAAGTGCTGGTAAGATGCTAAGTGTAGGATAAAAGCAGGATTTGCCTTGAACCTTCCTGGACCGTGATCATGGAAATGATGAATTTGGCAAATACAGAGTGGTATATACTAGTAAAACAATTATTCTTGAAGAAGTGTGTTTGTGGGAGGTTGCTGGAAAGGGGAGTGTATAGGTGGATAGGGTTTTACTAAATTATCCACATAAACCTACTTAGTTTTCGTTGTAGAGCGTTGGTAAAGGAAACTGGTGTCCATTCTACCTATTTCTTAGGTCAAGTTCCCTGGGAAGAGTCAAAATCAGACAAAGGGATTAGCCGAACTGTAACGCAGTTGCAACAAATTCCTCAGGCGATCTAGTTAGGATGGCCCCCAAATTGAGGCAAGGTGACAGGGCCTTTGTCCCTCAATGGAGACCAGCCACTGACTGCAGCCATCCCCCAGGGTGGGAACGGCAGCAGTACAGCATAATATTTTCTACAGTGGGTAGATTTCCTACTGTAAAAAAGTCAAAAAAATCCTTAATCCAAATGAAAATTTCAGACATTTACCGCAAAATAATCAAAAAGCAAGAGGAGAATTAAGTTATATAAAGGACCTGAGAAAATGGCAGGAAATAACTAAAGTTAATATTATTTAAGAAGACTCAGATGAAATATATTCAGATGATGGAAATAAAGTAGATCGCCTTGTTGTCAGATGTTTGTAATACTATGTGAATTCGGGGATTGTTGAGTTTCTTACGATGAAATAAAAATATGTGGATTTGTAATTTCATGCATTTGGTGCATGAAGTATCCCAAGTTTGAGATAATCATTTCCCTAAGCTCTTTTCAGTTTCAACAAAAATACAACCACCCAAATCACTCTGGATACAGAATTTCTGAGAAGACAAAGATTTGCTGTGCTCCAGCCCCAGAAAGGAAATCAACTGAGCTGGAAAAGAGGGACTCAAAGACTTGAGATGATCATAGAGAGTGAAGTAGCAACCAGGTTATGAAGGACTTTGTTAGGCAGAGAAAAGGTCTTGGATTTTGTTCAGTGGGGTGATTGATAGAGCTGCTCAAACAGGTTTCTGAGAGCTGATCACTAAATTTTCGTAAGTATTGTGAGCCTGTTTTTAAACACCATCCACACTCAAGGTTAAATTAGTTAAATTATTTAAATTTACAACTAAATGAATCATTTTGGAAACAAAGGCAATCAAAGCTCGCCACTGCCTAAATTATTTTGCTATAGTTTTCTATTATCACAATAGACATTTTACAACTATTGTATCTATATGGTGGACACGCAATGCAATGGAGTGCTACTGCACACCTCTTTCCAGCTCCACATTCAGTGATATCACATGACGATGCTAGCTTGAAACTGGTGGGAGTTTTGAAACAAAGGAAATCATTAAGCTAATCACTACAAAACAGAGATATTTTTTTTTCATTCCCCAGAGAGCTGGTTGCTTAACATTTATCAACAATTAATCTAATTCTAACTGAAATAAGAAGAAAATAAAGATTTTTAAAATATCTAATTGAAATAAGAAAATTAATTTTAGCAAGACAGTGGCATAATTAAACTTTGTTTTGTTTGCTTTGTTTTTTGGTTTTATGTTTAAGATAACTCTGGCTATTGTGTAGAGAAAAGACAAGAGAAGCGAGGGAGAAAGTTAGGAAGTTAGTGGGATTTTATTATAGTCACGTATGCTGGTCTCAATGAAGCAAAGAGAATGAATTAGAAATAGGACAAATATTGTTGTCAGACTTGAGGAAGAGAGAAAAGGATCCAGGATGACTGTAATATTCTGGCTTGAACAGTGTGTTCCTGATGGTGCAATTTACTATGACCATAAAAACCAGAGGAAGAAGGAGTAACAACAGAGAGCTGGTGACAGGAGTGAAGGAAGAAACAGTGCAGTTTTGAACATGCTAAATTTGAGGTGCATTTTAAATATCCAACTTACATAGCCTGGAGCATCATGCCAGGGAGTTAAAGGAACATCAAAAGCATTGAGAGCCTTGGGACTGCATGAGATCACCAAGGAAAGAGGGTGACAAAAGAGTAAACATCCTACATCGATGTCTTTATGACTCTGACACCTCACATTTCTGCTTTTCACTTGATGTTGACAGAATGTCTTAAAGCATTCCTACTTTTTTAATCCTCCATGGACAAAATAAAGCAAGGCCTAAATGCTGTGGTCTCTGTTTTACTTTGGTGAGTTTTAGCCATATACTAGCTAACTCTCTTCCTTTCAATCCTGGATTATTTCAAAAGTCCTCAGTATTATAAGAATTTTCCCTAATGGGTGTGTAGCTGCAAAGAGAGGTAACTCAGTGATCCAAAGACAAAATCCACTGACGAATTATGTATAGACAAGAAGAAGAGAAAACAGGCCACCTTGATGACAATCATGATGATTATTCTTTTCAGTTTCTCCTTTATAGAATAACCTCTCTAGGATTCCAGAATCATTGTCACCTGTAACTGATTGATTCCCTTGATTCCAGTTGTTCTCTCAGGAAGTATCCTAGCCTGTGCCAGTTCCTTGGAAAATACATGCATAAAAGCCCAAGCATTAGGCAAACTTCCCTTGCATTAAGACCTAACCATCCCTGCCAGAAGTCAGTAATAATCTGACATATACTACAGACTTCAATTGTACAGAGAACATATTGTAAAATATATATTTCCATATTCTAATATTTGCAAATCTTGAGATATACATCTTTAAATTTTATGACTATCACAGACACAAATGTCCAGATGTTAAGTTTTAAAACAGATCCAAAGCATCATACCTATACCAGAGTCCTCAGTGTCTGACCAAGTCATGGAAGCAGCTTGAACATCAGCTAATGAAATTTGCTATTTGAAGCAAATATAGAACTTATTGTTTGCAAAGGTGAACATTTGGAAAGATCTATCTTTCCTACATATAACCAACCTGTTTGTTTGGTTTTGAATGCTAAGTTCTTACTAAAATTCTAAGTCTGTACAATACTACAAAGCTTCAGTAATCAAAACAGTGTTGTGCTGGCACAAACACAGACATATGGATCAATGGAACAGAATAAAGAGCCCAGAAATAAACCCACACACCTACGGTCAACTACTCTTCGACAAAGGAGACAAGAATATACATGGAGAAAAAGACAGTATCTATAGCAAGTGGTGCCTGGGAAGTTGGACAGCCGCATGTAAATCAGTGAAATAAGAACACACCCTCACACCGTGCACAAAAATAAACTCAACATGGCTTAAAGACTTAAACATAAGACATGACACCCGAAAACTCCTAGAAGAGATCATACGCAAAACATTCTCTGACATAAATCATACCAATGTTTTCTTAGGTCAGTCTCCCAAGGCAATAGAAATAAAAACAAAAATAAACAAATGGGACCTAATCAAACGTACAAGCTTTTACACAGCAAAGGAAACCATAAACAAAACAAAGAAAAACTACGGAATGGGAGAAAATATTTGCAGACCATGCAAACGACAAAGGCTTAATTTCCAAAATACACAAACAGCTTATATAACTCAACAACAAAAAATCAACCCAATTGAAAAATGGGCAGAAGACCTAGACATTTCTCCAAAGGAGAAATACAGATGACCAATAGGCACATGAAAAGAGCTCAACAGCACTAATTATTAGAGAAATGCAAATCAAAACTACAGTGAGGTACCACCTCACACCAGTCAGAATGGCCATCTTTAAAAAGTCTACAAATAACAAACACTGGAGAGGATATGGAGAAAAGGGAGCCCTCCACTGTCGGTGGGAATGTAAGTTGGTGCAGCCACTATGGAAAATAGTATGGTGGTTACTCAAAAATCTAAAAATAGAATTACTATATGATCCAGCATTCCCACTCCTGAGCATACATCTGCAAAAAACCATAATTCAAAAAGATACATGCACCCCTGTGTTCATAGCAGCACTATTCACAATAGCCAAGACATGCAAACAACCTAAATGTCCATCAACAAATGAATGGATAAGTAAGATGTGTACATATATACAATGGAATATTACTCAGCCATAAAAAAGAACAAAATAATGCGATTTGCAGCAACATGGATGCAATTAGAGGTTATCATACTAAGTGGGTAAGTCAGAAAGAGGAAGACAAATACCATATGCTATCACTTATATGTGAAATCTAAAATATTTCACAAATGAATCTAGCTATGAAACAGAAACAGACTCACTGACATAGAGAACAGAGTTGTAGTTTCCAAGGGGGAGGGGAAGTGGGGAGACATGGACTGGGCGTTTGGGGTTAGTAGATGCAAACTTTTACATATAGAATGGATAAAAAACAATGTATTGCTGTATAGCACATGGAACTATATTCAATATCCTGAGGTAAACCATAATGGAAAAGAATATTCAATAAAATGTGTATATATATCTGAATCACTTTGCTGTACAGCAGAAATCAACAAAACATTGTAAATCAACTATATTTCAATTAAAAAAATAAAATTCTAAGTTTGTAAAATAAAGTCCTTATAAACTAAGAAGTTAAACCTTAAATCAGTTTTCTAAGCCATATATGCCTATATGGAAATGTGCTATCTACCAACTAATTTTTTTTATTATTAGTTTAGCCAAGAAACAGAGCTAAGCCCAGTACTCCCAAATGCATCTACTATATACCATATATTAGGTATCTCCCAACACTTCATTTTAACAAATGCTGATTTATATGCTAGCATTCCTTTCACTATGCTTTCATTGTGACAGTCTTCTGCATTTTACTAAGATTGTATGTACCTGCTTTGATAGCTATTCTTTTCCTTTGAAAATTAAAATTCATCAGAAAATTTCCTATATTATTAATTTTTATTTCTGTCTTTTCTTTAACTTTTTGGATGCTCATATATCCCAAAATAGCACAACTTAATAAAGTCTATCTTTGTAAATCACCACTTAAATCTCAAAAATAATCATAATTGATTAACTGGGAAAAAGAAAATAAAAGAAATTCCAAATACTCAAAGCTTTCAATGACATGCCTTGAGTTTTCAATGAAGTTTGATATAAAAACTGAAAAGAGCTGAATTTTTCTACATAATGAAATGAATTTTTTTTCCTAAGCTTCTGAACTTCCCATCCCTGAAAATAAAGCCTCGGTTAGCATCTGCCAAAGGAACTTTGGAGGACATTTCTTCACTGGCTGGAGAGAGTCTACTTTTTCATCTCTATTTATCAGTGTACAGATAAGGAAAAACTTAACCAGCTCACTTCTGTATTTCCTTCAATATCTTCTTTGGAAGGGAAAGAGGCAAGAAACCTCATCCTATGAGATCCTATGACCTCATCCTATGGATCCTCATCTCATAGGATCCATAGGATCCCATGAAATCCTATGTACTTAATGGAGATGAACTACAGATTTTGCTCTGAGCTTTCTGGCAGCAAACATGAAAAAGCAGCATAACACAAAATTCCATAATTCCATGGACCAACCCATTAGATAAAAATAAATTATATGTATATAACTTATATATAATATAAATATATAAAATATATTTATTATAAGTATATATTGTAAATATAAATTTAAATGTATATTGTAAATATATATCGTAAATATATATTTTATATATATGTATACGCATTCCTGCCTCAAGACACTGAAATTTTTCCCAAGTGCCTTTAATTAGAGACAGAAGTGTAAGTTAAAAAATATTGTATTCAAAATGTCTTTATAGTAAATATCAAAAAAATTCCAAGGGTTGCTCCTAAAGCAATATTAAGTCTAGAAAGGTAAAGCACTAAGACATTTTCATAATTTGTTAAGAAAAGGTTTGAGTATCAGTTGTTCAAATTTCCAGATTTTATGAAATATTTTAGACAAAAGAAGACCATAAATGTTTAACTGTACTCAGTCTGATTTTTATTCTGCATATTTTAGTGTAAATATAAAGAATCTTTTAATTTGGAGATAATGAAAACTTTCTGTATAATTTGTTCACTTCCCTTAACTTTTCTCTACCCTTGCTTTACCTCCAGTCTGTAAAATCAAAGAAAACATTTTTCATTATATTTGTGCTTTATTTACCTGTGCTTTGAGTCCTTGGATATGCAAGAGAATGCAGCAATGAGATTGCTGCATGGAGAATCCAATTCAGTCTTTAAAATATTTCAAACAATTTAAAGAGTAAACAGGAAGAGTCTGTGGCAGTAACATCACATTTTAGTGTTGCTCAGAATGAAGAAAAGCTGGGAGTTCTGCAGAGTCAACAGTCACAACAGAGAAGGAAGCACTGAACCTGGGTTAGTACTAGCTTTAGAATTCTATTATTTAATATTCACTAAGGGTATTCCAAAAATGTCAGGGCCTGCCCTTTAAACTTTTATTGTGCATCTGTGCATTTTCTGCCCTTTTAAAGCCCTGATTCACTAACTTTTTAAGCCAGTGGTGAAAATATTCCTAGTTTCCACTGAGACATATTGGGGGAAAATGGCATTTAATAATAATTAGATGAAGAATATTTCAGTTAGAATCAAAAGGAAGTTCTGGGAACTTTTCTAAAGGAGTAGACACACAATGAGCTGGAGAAGCAGGAAGGCTGGTGGTGTAATTCAGCCTAAGTCTGAAGAGCTGAGAAGCAGGAGCTCCTGTGGTTGGAGGCAGGAGAAGATGGATGACATCCCAGCTCAAGGAAAAAGAGAGGGGATTCACCCTTCCTTCTTTCATGTTTTCTTTTTTCCATTCAGGCCCTCAACAGACTGATGCTACCACCCACATTGGTGAGGGCAGATCTTCTTTATTCAGTCTACTAAATCAAATGGTACTCTCTTCTGGAAATACCCTCACAAACACACCCAGAAATGAAGTATTATCTGGGCATCCCTTAGCCCTGTCAAGCTGACATAAAATTAACCATCACAGGAAGGGCGCATGTAAATTGAAGATGGTTAACTGATGCTTTGACTTTTCTGTGATCATGGTAAAACTTGGGAAGTTGTGCTATCTTAGATAGTAGGTTGCCTATCAGATTATTAACTACTCTATTCAACTAAAATAAAAATCATTATTGAGTTTTGCAGACCTGAGTAAGCCTCTCAAACAATGGTTATGCCATAATATAAAAAGTGATGAAATTAAACATTTTAGAGCAGTTTTTATAGTGATTTATTTGATTTCTTAGGCCTTTTGTTTTGTGCTCTACTTATTTCTACTTATTTAAATATCTCCTTTCAGTGATAATAGTTATCTTATTTACTCAGAAACAAAACAAACAAACAAAAAACCCAAGGTAGTAGAAATACTGAAAACCAGAAACTGTATTAGAAATAATAGGAAGGTTTATCAAGTACAAGCATAAGCACATATATAATTGTTAAAGATCTATTTTTATCCAACTAATAATTGCTTTCCATGTCAAACTAATACTAAAAAATATAATTTGTGGGCTTCCCTGGTGGCGCAGTGGTTGAGAGTCCGCCTGCCAATGCAGGGGACACGGGTTCGAGCCCCGGTCCGGGAAGATCCTACATGCCGCGGAGCGGCTGGGCCCGTGAGCCATGGCCGCTGAGCCTGCGCTCCGCAACGGGAGAGGCCACAACAGTGAGAGGCCCGCATACCGCAAAAAAAAACAAATAAATAAAATAAAAAATAATTTGTGGGAAAAGAGCACAGATAAGTAATATCCATTTAGTAAATAGAATCAGTATGGCCTTCCTGTGAGAATTCTTTAGTTACATGATTTAAAACAAAACTAAACTAAACTAAAACTTAAACAAATCAAAAATTAAGTAAATTAAAAAGAACTGTAAGAGGGAGAAGAGGAGTGTCAATGCTGGTACAGTGTCTTAATTCAGTAGTAGGTAAGCTATAGCACATGGGCCAAGGTTGACCCACCACCTCTTTTTGTACAGCTATGGAGCTGCAAATGGCTTTTATATTTTTAATTGGTTTCAAAAATACAAAAAAACTAAATATTTCATGATGTGAAAAATACATAAAATTTAAATTTCAATGTTCATAAAGCTTTTTTGGAACACAGCCACAGCTCATTCATTTACGTATGGTCCATGGTTTCTAGGCTGCTACAACAATGGAATTGAGAAGCTGTGATAGAGTGTATATGTCCCACAAAGCAGGACATATACACTGACTCGGCCTTTGCAGGAGAAATTTGTCTATTCCTATTTTAATTCAGAGACTTGCTAATTATTACCTGTTTGAAGAATATTAATGGGTAAGTGTTTATATCACATTAGTAAAGTTATGGTAAAATATTTAATACCTATTATATATAATATGCATGGATATAGTATAAACATGAGTATATATATTTTTTTAGTCCTTACTAATTGTCATGTACTGTGCATATTACATGCCTATCTCATTTAGTTCTCCCAGGCAATATATGCAATATTTGAGTTATTTCACTTAACCCCTGAAGTAGTCATGCAAGGATGTGCTAGAGTTAAACCCATTTAACAAATGCAAATACTGAAATTCACATAGACTATCTGGTTTCCAGAGTCAAACATCTGGAACTCAAGCCCCATTTAATCTAACTCCAAATTTCATACTCTTATTCACTGCTACAACTTTATGTTTAGTTACATATTTATATAAATTAAAATTTATATACAAATGCTAAGACATCAAAGTCTAAAGCAATTATGCAGCATATTTATTTTAATTTAAATTTAAATATATCTTTTGCTGTTTCAAGAAAATCTTAAGGACAGCAATAAATAATGTATTTAATGTTGCCAGATAGAGCCTACTACTGCAGACAAAGGCAGTTTCATAAAGGGCCAATATATTTTTCTCTTTTTCTCCTGGAGTATTTTCTATCTAAGCAGAGTGAGTAGCCACAGAGGATATCACTCATTCTATGAACCTCCAGGGAATAGTCCTAAAAACACTTGTGAGATAGTAGATGAAAACTGAAGGAGGAAGGGAACTGAGGGAATAGTAAGCAGAGGAAAACTGGCCATCTGCTTACCAGTCTGAAATTAGTCCAGTTTTTCTCCAGCTAAATTCACACAAATTAAGTTCAAGTGATTAAATTGTACCAAGTGGAGATTCATAACCTTCCTAATTCTGTGAATCAGGAATTAATTATTGGTGGGAATATTCATCAAGACTGTCCTGACCCACAAAAGGCTCTTCTCCAGCCATTCTTTTAAATATGTTCCTAGGGGGGAAAACGTCTCATTCTGGATCTTGGGTTGTAACTGACTTAGAATAGAATTAGAATATCTGAAGGGATTCTAATAAAAATTTAACCTGTAAAACCAGACATTATTTGAGACTAAAACACTTTGTGACAAATTTACTAAAGTGAATTATATTTTTAAAGGGAAAAGGGAGACACCAGTTAAAGAAAAAAATAATATTCTATGTATAAATATAAGATGTAAAGTGTCCATTTTTTTCCTTGATGAATGATACTTAACTTAGTACCAAGAAACTAAAATTTAAGAAATTTCTACATATGCCAGTAAACTTATTAGATGTTTCACTTATGCTATTTTGTATAATTCCTACAGCAGCCCTCTGAAACATACATTTTCCTCTCATTTAAAAATTTAAGAAAAGACAAAACAAAAGTAGCTGTTGTAGAGTAAGTCCTTGCTCGTGTTCATTGTTCAGTTCCCTTTCCCCTTACCCATACTGGATAGAGTATTCCTCCTTTCCCCTTGACTTTAGGCGTGGCCATGTAAATTGCTTTGGCAAGTGGAATACTGTATTACCGAACTGATGACACAGGAGGTTTAAAATATGCTTCAGTTTTTGGCTTTCTCTTTTGTGCTTCTGCCCTTGTCATGAGAAGTTTTCCCTGGTATCTTAATACCCTTCAGCTGAGCCCACAAGCTGACCCAAAGACCATGGGCGAGAAAAACACTTAATGCTGTATGCCACAGATTTTTATGTAGGAAAATATGACTATGAAAAATTGGTGATGGGATGATACCATAAAACAAAACAAAACACACAAATGGGAAAAACTAAAATATGTGCTGTTTTATTTGGAGTTAGGTGGGAGGCAGCAAAGACTCTCTTACGGGAAGCTGGAAGAATGAGCCCTGTAATAGTGGCAAGACTTTCGGTAAAATTTTAGTTACAGTTATTTAAAAGAGAGAAAATAAAATTTTGAGGCAAAATGTTGAATGTATGAGTTACTTAAGATACTACAAGAAAGTGATGAGCTCATTAAAGAACAAAATAAAACAAAAACTAGCCAGTTGGCAAGCGAAACTTAGAATAGAGACCTCAAAGATTGCATGGCTGGAGAAAGGAACTGTCGGTCTTCAAATCAAAGGTGTATCCTAACCAAGATGGCCGTAATCTTCCCCTCAGCTTTCTTCCGATGGTAGGTCCCCTGCCTCCCTTATTTTAGGGCGTTTACTTCAGAAAACTTTCTATTGTAAACTCTTTCTCTGCCCTTTTGAGAGGTAAACATTCTCCCAGCCTCTTTCCAGTTTTACAATACAAAAAGGTTTTTCTTACGTAAAGCGATTATACTCCAATAAAGATGTTAAAATAAATAAATCATTCATTCATTCATTTTTAAAAATAGAATTTTCTCTACCTAAATTATGGTGAACCATGGAAGGAACTTAAATAAGTCCATTACATTTTTTAAAAAAAGTTATTATGAAGATAATATATATTTGATTTTATTCAGTAAATGTGTACCTAAAGACACCATTAGATTGAATTTTTGTAAGCCTAATAAAAATGTAAATCCATTAAAAAAAAAAAAAAAGACCTGGGAGCCACCCCTTTGAAATACAGTCATCAAGGATGAGAGTGCTCCTACCTCCCAGTCCCAGTGGAAAGGTAGGATAGTGTCTTCAAGGGGCATCAGTTAGCAAACACAGATGGCCTAATCATAGAGAAAAACATCTGCAAACTCGGGAACAACTGAATGTGATGGCACATCCCACGGACCAATCTCCTTCCTTAATGTCCTCTAGTCCTTTTCCACTAGATCACTCACCTCAGCACTTAAAAATACATTCACCTTGAGTTCAGTCTCTTTCCTCTGCGGCAATAATCTTAACTAAGGCTTCCTGTTTTTTTTTTAACTTTGTCCAAGTGTAATCTTTCTTTGACAGTCCACTGAAGAACAGCCTCAGATAAAGGACAACTACTCACTCTGAGCATTACAGTAAGACATGATCTCAGAGCAAAGACTAAATCAAGCCTGTGGCTGTGACATTCTTTGTTAAAACCTCTGAAAGGTGTAAGATACATCTAGTAGATCTTCTAAGCCAACAAGACTCCTAGGAAATGTAGGGTCATAAGCCCACAGAATCCTGATGTATACAAACCTCTAGTAACTAAGGAGAGAGAGAGAGAGAGGTATTTTGTAAAACTATTTTAGAGGTGACATTTGGCACATGGATTTGACTGGAATCAAATACATAGAAATTCAGAATGTTTCAAGAGAGTTGTACTAGCAAAGGCACCTCCTCCTGCCTGCACTCAAAGAATATGAGATTTTTGAGATATTAAAAGACATTCAACAGGAAGCTGACCAAGAAATCTGCTCAATGCCCTTTTCAAAAATGGCCAAGGAGAATGATGCAAAGGAGAAAATCCCAGAGAGTGGAGTCAAGAGCTAGAGAGAACAATCGACTGAACTGAACTGAAGCTTAGTCAAGGTACATTTCCTATCCCCAGGGTACAGGATTCTGGCAATATTTGCTCGTTAGGATCTCAGAATTGCTGTAGACTCATAACTTCTATTTGCCTCCTTTTCTTTCCATTTCGAGTTAGGGGTGTTTATTGGGTTATCCTGCCCTTTTCTACCATCACATGTTGGGTGCAGGGGATGGGAGGGGTGCAGACAATTTATCTAGCTCTCCAGATCCATAGGCACTGCATCTGGACTTGCTTGAGCCTGATGCCATGTAAAAATGGGACTATGGGGATGTTTTGAAGAGGAATTTAGTGTTTTTCACATGGGGAAATGGAGTGAATGGATATTTGTGACCAAAAGGAAGCTGGAGTTGTAGCAGCAATAAAGACACCCCACTCCAACCTCCTGATTATGGGGAGGGTAAATGTGATGCTGGATTATATGCAGATGACTATGAAATGACAAGTGGTCTGTTTGAAATGGGTTGATGACCTTGGGGTGACATCTGTCTCAGTCAGAGGAGCTCAGGGGTATTGAGGAAGTTCCAGTTTTACATATGTATCTCTTAATGGCATCTAAACTTTAAAAACTTTAACTTTACTCACTAAGTAACAGAATCCTCAAGAGAGATAAAGTATAATGTTAATTATTAATAAATGATTTAAAATATTATTCTACTTGCATGACAACATGTTTAATTAGGTTGAAACTGCATACTAATTGGTAAATCTAAGTTGAGTAGAGTCTCCTTGGAAGCGTACATTTACTTTTACACAGTGTTTTAGATAGTTTCATCTATTTGCATGTTTGAAGGAACTTGTGTTAAAATCTGATCTTAATATTGTACATATGATCACCACAACTGGTTAATACCTGTAAGGGAAAGAGTACCGAATTAGGAATGAGATGTGCTACTCACCACCTCTATGGCCTGGAACGTGCATTTAACTTCCCTGAACATCAGTATCATTTCCTATAAAATGGGGCTGATATTAAATGTATTGTAGAGTTAGTGTGAAATTAATTGCTGCTATAGTATATGCATAGTTTCTATTGAACAGTAAGCTCTCAGAGATTTAATTTCATACCTGTCCCCCTGTGAACACCCACACACAATTTTTCCTCAATGCATAAGAAATTGTTTATCTGACATGAAATACAAAGTTGGAATTTTTAAATGGATCTGTGGGCTTAGGACACAAAATGCTCAACTCCGTCCACTCTTAATTTTCAGCCTGTCCTTTTCATAGTGCTGGTCAATCACATCAGAACTAGTTGTTCTATTCTATGGCTACTTCTCCTCTTAATCATGGTGGCTTAGAAGACCAAAATATTAGAAAATCAAATTAATTCAAAACAGCAAGTTATTTGAAAATAAAGAGGCTTTAAATTCAGGAGAATGTAAGTCATAGAGGATAGAGGTAGGAGCTGATCTGAACTTGTTAAACCCTTATCTACTGGTATGTCTCCAGATCGCTCCCCTTGTGTTTTGTGTAGCCAGTTGCCACATTGGAGATGGTGCGAGGAGGGCAGATGTAAGGCTTAGCTCCTACAGTGATGCCTATGAAATGACCAGTGGTCTGTCTGAAAAGGGTTGATAATCTTGAGGTAGACGTCTCTTCTATTGGAGGGGCTTGGGGAACGCAACTACTTTCTGCTTTTACATCCTCTGTCCTGTGCAGGGCCTGCTCTGCTGCCCTGCCCTCTCAGTCTGTTGCTCACTACATCTGAGCCTATCTCATTGGAGTATGAGGTTAGATAGGTTTAGATTCAAATCCCAGAACCGCTATCCAAACAATCATATAATCTTGTATAAATTTCCTAAAATATTAGAACCTCCCTTCCTTAACTATTAAAGAAATTAAAAAAAAAACCCAGCTCATAAAATCCACACCTCTTCTCAGATGAAATGAAACAACATGTGTCTGTGATGTAGCATGACAACCTTTAGTTGCCATTCAATAGAAAACAGCTAAATCAGCTTTTATAGCCTCACCTCTTTAAAAAAGTGTCACATATAAACCTGAGGCAAACAATATGTTGAAGGTCCATGTGAAAATTTTATCAGATACCCTTTGGAATTAAGAAACAGAAGGAAATCAGAAATTGACAAAATTCACATCTGGTTCTACCATGAAAGTAGAACAGATTAACTTCTGAGTTACGGGTACACACAAGGGGATCACTTCTACTGAAAGTGTGGTCCTCAGTATTGATTATTTGGATAACAAAGTGAGTTTCATCAGTCTGTTTTAAAATCCTAATATAATTTGTTGGAAAGCGTTTCAAAAGCATTTATTTCTGGTGACATTCTAGCTAGAAATAGATAAGATGCCTTTATAAAAAGGTATTCTGTATTGGAGAGCAAATATATCAGCACTAATCTCTTGAGTTAGAACTGAAAGAAGGTACACAGATAGTTACCATAACCATTGCATTTTAAATGGTCCAGAAATGTCTGGTAAGTAGAAGCTTGTAGTAAATGTGTATGAGAGAAGAAATGTAAAGACTTGAATTTTGCCCAGAGCACTTACTGAGACTATTTGGGAAAACAGAGGAAGACCTTTTCTGAGCTTACCAAAAAGTTGTCATAAATCCACATTTCTGTACACATACACTCACATACACACACAATACACATTTTGGTTCCAAGGAATTGAAGTATGGTGGTATGTTATAACAAGAAAAAAATTTAAACTAAGATTTTTTTTAATCTCTAATTATTTCCAAGAAAACATTTGAGTCTAGCTTATTAATTAATGTAAATTTATATTAGAGATTGAAATTTGTCATCTGACGTGGAAAGCTGAAAGGGAGAACAGATCATTAGTTTTCTAACAACCAGTGTTCTGCGTTTAATATAGACTGCTAAAGAAAATAAGCAGCAGCTTTGTGGATTATTCAAAGGCCCAAACTTCAGAAGGAGAGTTTTAAAATGTTGTACACTGGAAGTAGAAACAAGGAAATGGACACGCTTAAATCCCCAAGGTCAGCAAGAGATCAGTTATAGGCACCTTTCAACCTAATCAAGACAGGTTATTCACTCTTTACACTGTGTCAATGATATAAGAGAAAAATATCGATAGAGAAATGTGATGAACAGACTTTACAACTCCAACCACTGTGTTCCTGCCCTTGTATTATCCTCCACTCCCTTGATTGTGAAAGAGACCTGTGACTTGCTTCTATCAACAGAATATGACAAAAGTGATAAGATGTCACTCCCCTGATTAAGTCATGCTATATAAGACTTTATCTTGCCCCCAACTGCTTTCCTTACTGACTTTGAAGGATCAAGCTTATATGAGCTGTATGGTCACAAGGAAATGAATTCTGCCAGCAACCTGAGTGATCTTGGAAGTTCATCTTTCCCCCTCGATCCTCCAAATGAGAACCCAGTCCTGGCTGATATCTTGACTGCAGCCTTGCAGAGGACCCAACTAAGCTGTGCCCAGATACTCCACCCAGAGAATCTTTGAGATAATAAATGCATATTGTTCTAAGTCACCAAGTCTGTGACGACTTGTTACATAGCATAGAAAACTAATATACGGAAATCCATCAATCTTCACAGAACAGCTTGGTGAAGGTAGAGCTTTCTTTGGAGTATTGTTTGGTTTAAGGATAACTAATCTCTTTTCAGGTGCCTTAGCAGTACTGGACTACACATTGTGTGGAGAGGGCTCATTTAATGCCAAGTAACTATATGCAATGAAGCTCTAGCTCCAAATTCAAAAAAATGAAGGCTAAACGGGGAAAACCTATCAGACTGATTATCCAAAGAACTTATGGTTTCACCAACTTATTTTCTGTTGTTTCTTTTCTTTTCTTTTTTTTTTTTTTTTTGCGGTACGTGGGCCTCTCACTGCTGTGGCCTCTCCCATTGCGGAGCACAGGCTCCAGACGCGCAGGCTCAGCGGCCATGGCCACGGACCCAGCCGCTCCATGGCATGTGGGATCTTCCCGGACCGGGGCACGAACCCGTGTCCCCTGCATCGGCAGGCAGACTCTCAACCACTGCGCCACCAGGGAAGCCCTGTTGTTTCTTTTATTTTTTGTTTTTAATTGTGGTAACATTGGGGTAAAATACAATTTGCCATCTTAACCATTTTTAAGTATACAATGCAGTAGCATTAAGTACAGTACATTCATATTGCTGTGCAGTGTCCAGAACTCTTCATCTTGCAAAACTGAAACACTGTAACTATTAAACAACTCCCCATTCTTCCCTCTGCCCAGCCCCTGGCAACCACCTTTCTACTTTCTGGGTTGGATTTTGACTACTCTAGGTACCTCATGTAAGTAGAATCACACAGTATTTGTCTTTTGTGATTAACTTATTTTACTACGCATACTGTCCTCAAGGTTCATCTATGTCGTAGCATGTGACAGGATTTCTTTCTTTTTTAAACCTGAATAATACAGTAACTCCCCTACATATGAACCTTCAAGTCACAAACTTTCAAAGATGCAAACATGCCTTTGCATGTCCAATCATATAAAGTAGTTCACGTGTCTGGCATACATTGTCATGTGCATGCATCCTCTACAAGTGGTTGTGCTTCTGTGTACTTTACAGTACTGTATAGAGTACAGTAGTACAGTATCTTTATTTCGAACTAGATCTGCAAGAGGATGACTTCATTGAACTCCTTGCTGTGCAACACGAGGAGCTTACTAATGAAGACCTGATGGAAGTGGAGCCCCAGAGAAAGGATGAAGAGAGACAAGAGGAAGAAGTAACTGAAGAGCTGAAGAGATTCACGATGCAGGAAATGGCAAGGGGATTTTCTTTATTTGAGGAGGCATAGGATCTGAATGTAGAACGGTACACAAAGGTTGCAGTAGCCGTTCAGTATGCAATCCAGTGCTACTGCGTCATCTATGATGAGAAAAAAAGAGCAACTACCCAGACATCACTGGATCATTTTTCCAAGAGCATAGAGAGAATTGAACCTAGCAAGGAACCAGAACCTGTGCTGTCAACATTAGGTGTGAATGAAACTAGAGCTTGCCCTCCATCTCCTACTGCTGGTGATCCTTCAGCTCTACCATCTCCCACCTCCTCTCCCTCCTCCAGTCAGTAACTCTTCTTGCCTGTTCACTTGATGCCAGCCCCTGTATGCCAGCTGTTGTACTGTACACTGTACTTTTCAAGGTACAGTACTGTAAGATTAAAAATGTTTATTTTTTGTGTTTGTTTTTTATGTATTATTTGTGTGAAAAGTATTATAAACTTATTACAGTACAGTACCCTATATAGCCAATTGTGTTAGTTGGGTACCTAGGCTAACTCTGTTGGACTTAAAAACAAGTTAGACTTACAAACTCACTCTCAGAAGGAACTCGTTCATATGTAGGGGACTTACTGTATTCTATTATTTGTATTTACCATGTTTTGTTTATCCATTCATCCATTGCTGGACAATTAGGTTGTTTCCAACTTTTGGCTATTGTGACTAATTCTGCAATGACTATATAAGTGTACAAATATTTCTTCAAGACTCTTCTTTCAATTATTTTGTGTACATACCGAAAAGTGGGATTGCTGTATCATATGGTAATTCTATTTTTAATTTTTGAGAAACTGCTGTACTGTTTTCCATAGTAGATGTACCATTTAACATTCTCACCAACAGTGTACAAGGTTTCAACTTTCTTCATATCCTCACCATTTTTTATTTTCTGTTTTTTGATGGTAGCCATCCTTATGGATATGAGGTGGTATCTCATTGTGGTGCTGATTTCCATTTCCCTAATGGTTAGTGATATTAAGCATCTTTCCCTGTGTTTTTTGACCATTTGTATATCTTCTTTGGAGAAATGTCTGTTAAAGTCTTTTGCTTCTTTTTTTAAATATATTCCAAACATGATCGGTTTATTTTATTTCACTCTGATGCAAAACCAAAGATTCCATGACCACAAAGAGACCTATATAATACAAGGTCATGAAAAAGTGGTGTGGGATATGCAGGACACGATGAACAACTGGAGAGCTGGGTCATCTCCTTTGTAACATGACACTACACCATCGCTGAGCAACACATGGAAAATAACACTGCGGAACTGAACTGAAATGTGGCACGAATGTGACAACTTCCGGGCATGCCTTCAAGCACACCTCCCTTAGGGTGGACTCGATATCTAGACTTCAGTGTGGGGAGGATTACAATTCTTTGGAAGAATAAAAAGTTCACACTTTTGCAATTTCACAGAAGAATTTTAAGGCCAAAACATAGTGGGTTCATTTCTTTTCACCTCCAGGGACAAAGCTGATGCTTTACTCAAAACCACGTTAAGAAGAATTACAATCCTGCAGCCTGTGGAACAAAAAACACATTCACAGAAATACAGACAAGATGAAAAGGCAGAAGGCTATGTATCAGATGAAGGAACAAGATAAAACCCCAGAAAAACAACTAAATGAAATGGAGATAGGAAATCTTCCAGAAAAAAGAATTCAGAATAATGACAGTGAAGATGATCCAAGATTTCAGAAAACGAATGGAGGCAAAGATCAAGAAGATGCAATAAATGTTTAACAAAGGCCTAGAAGAATTAAAGAACAAACAAACAGAGATGAGCAATATAATAACTGAAATGAAAAACACAGTAGAAAGAATCAATAGCAGAATAACTGAGGCAGAAGAATGGATAAGTGACCTGGAAGACAGAATGGTGTAATTCACTGCTGCAGAACAGACTAAAGAAAAAAGAATGAAAAGAAATGAAGACAGCCTAAGAGACCTCTGGGACATTAAACACAACAACATTCATATTATAGGGGTCCCAGAAGGAGAAGAGAGAGAGAAAGGACCTGAGAAAATATTTGAAGAGATTATAGTTGAAAACTTCCCTAACATGGGAAAGGAAATAGACACCCAAGTCCAGGAAGTGCAGAGACAAACCCACAGCAAACATCATACTCAACGGTGAAAAACTGAAAGCATTTCCTCAAAGATCAGGAACAAGACAAGGTTGCCCACCCTCACCACTATTATTCAACATAGTTTTGGAAGTCCTAGCCACGGCAATCAGAGAAGAAAAAGAAATAAAAGGAATACAAATTGGAAAAGAAGAAGTACAACCATCACTGTTTGCAGATGACATGATACTATACATAGAGAATCCTGAAGATGCCACCAGAAAACTACTAGAGGTAATCAATAAATTTGGTAAAGTTGCAGGATACAAAATTAATGCACAGAAATCTCTTGCATTCCTATACACTAATGATGAAAAATCTGAAAGAGAAATTAAGGAAACACTCCCATCTGCCATTGCAACAAAAAGAATAAAATACCTAGGAATAAACCTACCTAGGGAGACAAAAGACCTGTATGCAGAAAAGTATAAGATACTGATGAAAGAAATTAAAGATGATACCAACAGATGGAGAGGTATACCATGTTCTTGGGTTGGAAGAATCAATATTGTGAAAATGACTATACTACCCAAAGCAATCTACAGATTCAATGTAATCCCTACCAAATTACCAATGGCATTTTTTTACAGAACTAGAACAAAAAATATTAAAATTTGTATGGAGACACAAAAGACCCTGAATAGCCAAAGCAGTCTTGAGGGAAGAAAACGGAGCTGGAGGAATCAGACTCCCTGACTTCAGACTATACTACAAAGCTACAGTAATCCATACAATATGGTACTGGCACAAAAATAGAAATATATATCAGTGGAACAGGATAGAAAGCCCAGAGATAAACCCATGCACCTATGGTCAACTAATCTATGACAAAGGATGCACAGATATATAGTGGAGAAAAGACATCCTCTTCAATAAGTGGTGCTGGAAAAATGGGACAGCTACATGTAAAAGAATGAAATTAGAACACTCCCTAACACCATACACAAAAATAAACTTAAAATGGATTAGAGACCTAAATGTAAGACAAAGCGGTATAAAACTCTTAGAGGAAAACATAGGAAGAATACTCTTTGACATAAATCACAGCAAGATCTTTTTTGATTCACCTCCTAGAGTAATGGAAATAAAAACAAAAATAAACAAATGAGACCTAATGAAACTTCAAAGCTTTTGCACAGCAAAGGAAACCATAAACAAGACCAAAAGACAACCCTCAGAATGGGAGAAAATATTTGCAAATGAATCATCATACAAAGGATTAATCTCCAAAATATATAAACAGCTCATATAGCTCAATATTAAAAAAACAAACAACCCAATCCAAAAATGGGCAGAAGACCTAAATAGACATTTCTCCAAAGAAGACATACAGATGGCCAAGAAAGCACATGAAAAGCTGCTCAACATCACTAATTATTAGAGAAATGCAAATCAAAACTACAATGAGGTATCAACTCACACCAGTTAGAATGGGCATCATCAGAAAATCTATAGACAACAAATGCTGGAGAGGGTGTGGAGAAAAGGGAACCATCTTGCACTCTTGGTGAGAATGTAAATTGATACAGTCACTATGCAGAACAGTATGGAGGTTCCTTAAAAACTAAAAACAGAATTACCATATGATCCAGCAATCCCACTCCTGGGCATATACCCAGAGAAAACCATAATTCAAAAAGACACATTCACCCCAATGTTCATTGCAGCACTACTTACAATAGCCAGGTCATGGAAGCAACCTAAATGCCCATCAACAGATGAATGGATAAAGAAGATGTGGTACATATATACAATGGAATATTACTCAGCCATATAAAGGAACGAAATTGGGTCATTTGTAGAGATGTGAATGCATCTAGAGAATGTCATACAGAGTGAAGTAAGTCAGAAAGAGAAAAACAAATATCGTATATTAACGCATATATGTGGAACCTAGAAAAATAGTACAGATGAACCGGTTTGCAGGGCAGAAATTGAGACACAGATGTAGAGAACGTATGGACACCAAGGGGGGGAAGCGGCGGGGGTTGGGGGTTGTGGTGTGATGAATTGAGAGATTGGGATTGACATGTATACACTGATGTGTATAAAATGGATGAGTAATAAGAAAAAAAATAAAAAATAAACATACACAGGTTATTTGTGAGTAAAAAAAAAAAAAAAAAACAATTATGAGGTCTCTTTGAACTCCAGAATTCACGGACACCTCTTATAGCAATGGATCATGATTGTTTACTAATAAAGTTCACTTGATATGGACATGCAGAAATTAAAAAAAAAAAAAAAATTACTCTGAGGGTGTAAAAAAACAAAACAAAACCACATTAAGCTTCTAGTTCAAATCCCAGCCTGACTTTGTGCCCTCCTGCATTGAAGGTCTTTCCATGGATCAGAGCTGACAGGGTCAGTTTCACTCCTGCTTGAAGGGGCTGAGTATAACGCAGCCAATCAGGCTGGCACTATTCACTTTAGCCGATAGAGAAGTTCTACAATCCAGCTTGTACTTAGCAGCGATGCTGAAACGTGTGTTGTTACTGCCGGTGGTCCACAAGAGGTTTATTGATGTTTCAATCTTCTCATTCACCTTCTGGTAGATCTACCTTCCAAATTCAGTGCCATTGTTCACGTGAGTGTGCAGCTGGAAGTCTGTGGCCTTGTAGCCCAGGGCGAAATTATTGTGACAGTTTGGATTTGGCTGTGTCAAAACTCATCTGATAACCAGCAGGCCAACCTTCAAAGGCCAACACAGCCCAGCCATAGATGGCTGGTCCAGAAAAACTGATACCAACATTACTGCCAAGACTGAAAGAATCCCGTTTATAGGAGGCCTTCAATTTCCCACTCTTCTTTCCTGTGTTCCCTACAAATACGGTATCAAGAGTCAGTTTTGACCCTTCAGCCAACTTATTCTATTCTCCAAAGACATTTCTGTCCCAAGAGTACTGTCTGTGTTCCACTTTTGGGTGAAGGTCAGTCCATAGTTACAAATCTTGTATGTGGTCTCTAGGTGGCCTTATCATTGTAAGCATGACCAGAAGTAGAAAATTCCACTCCACTACATGACTTGGTTCTCAGATCTATTCTGACCATGCCAAACCCATATCCTTTGTTGAAGACATCCTTGGCAGCCTTTCCTAGGTCATAGTCAGTTGGTGTGTTACACATATCTCCGACGGCAGGGCCTGTCCGCTCAGCCAGAAGAGTCCATCCACTCCACTAGAGCACCGCTTAAGGTCTTCCTCAGGCCAACGCCGTCCGCGCCTGTGCAGCCCCACACCCGCGGTATCTGTGCGCTGCGAGCCCCACACTGCGGCTGTGCCAGCGTGTTGCACCGGGGTCGCGCACCACACACGAGAGCCGGACTAACACCCCCAACTGTCCGAGTGCGCGCGTGCGCGGCAGGGCCCGGCCTTTGGCTTCTTTCTTATTTTTGTTGTTGTTGAGTGGTAGGAGTTTTAAAAATATATATTCTGAACATTAACCCCTTATCAGATATATGATTTATAAATATTGTTTCCCATTCCATAAGTTGCTTTTTCACTCTGTTGATTGTGTCATTTGATCCACAATTTATCTATTTTTCTTTTGTTTCCTGTGCTCTCTCTTTTTTTAAAATCACACAAGTATTCCCCAGTGCTCTAATCCAAGATTCAAAGAGAATGATCATCATCACACAATGGGATGGAATGGAGTAGATTCATCAGATGCAGTCACAAGTCCCAGTCTTTCTACCTTTTAGGGATACTTGTCTAACTTTTTTAGTAAAAGCACTGCTTAAACCCTGTCAAATCTCCGTGAAGGAGGTGGGCTTGAATGTATAGTTCTCTACATCCTGCTTATTGGGCTTACCTATAGCTAGAGTTGGGCTATGGGAGCATCTGAGCTCTCTCATTGGGCCCACCAGACAAAACAAAAAACAAAAGAAAGAAAACCAAAGCAAACAAAAATACTTCCGAAGTATAAAAGACCATGTGTCCAATTTTAAGGATAGATATCGACTATAGCATGGGGAGGCAGTGTACAATGTGGTGGATAATTTTACTGGTGAGGACTGTATCCAAAATAACTGAGTGTTCAGGAAAAAATTTACTAAATATTTCATCTCAGAATTGCTATGATAATTTGGCATAGAACTGTAATTACCTCTGAACAAGTTGCCCTGTCAGGAATATGGAGGAGGCGAAAGTTTCTCAAAAAATATTTTAAATTAAAACCAATATACTGGAGCACTAAAGTAACAAAACCTCTTTGTGACCTCAGATAATTCTCTACAGTGTTCCCTTACCTGTAAAAAATGATGCTAAATAAATGAGTTGAGTTAATCTGTCTTTTAGTTTGATTCAAAATCAATGAAGTATATGGGAAAAGCAGGGTGCCTACATGATTACGTGACTTCATATACCTCAGAATGGGTTTTGTTTTAAATTTTTTTTTTAATTTTTTTTAAAAAAAATTTAAAATTAATTAAATAATTAAAAACAAATTATAAGCAAAGAAGATAATTACAACATCTTACAGAGTTCATGTGGGTGTGGTCATGTGGTTAAACGTGGATGTGAGGGTACTGCACAAGGTAAGCTCCTTACAGTGAATTTACTAAGTTTACATTTCCCGTACGGCAAGTTTCTTAAGGGTATTTAAGGTTTTAATGCAAGAAGCATGCGTGACATTACTCTGTTAATATTACAGGAAGTCTTTACTTTTGTATAGCTTATTTTGGCTGTAATAAAGTCTGCAACTCACATTTTATATGCAATAAATGTATAGGATCTATTTCTCTCAGGGTCTTTAACAACTATCTTTACTACTGCAGCAAAATATTTTAGTGAAAATGTGTGATTTGTGTGTGCTAAACATGGAGATGAGGTTGGAGGGACACGGTGGGACAAAGTGGCATAATGGGCTGTGAGGATAATAGATGCATTCTTTGGTTTACTGGATGACCATTTCACACCAAGAAGTAAATTAAATTCATGCAGTAATAATTTTTAAGAGCCAGAAATACAGAACTATAGAGAAATGAACCCATGTGAGCTCATTCTTTTAGTCATATTGGCCCACACAAGACTCCTAAACAGTGTGTGTACCAAGCACAGTAAAAGATGATACTGAAACTATTCCTTTTCCTTTTTCCTTTCCTTTTCCTCTAGCTTTTCTTTTCCATTATGAGGTATGCTTAGCTATTCAGCAAACAATTATAGATGACAAACTATTGTACTAGTTATGTCATGAAGAGCTAAAGAATGTTGGCAGAGACATGAATAATGCTCAGAATTTTCACTCAATCTTTAAGTGCAGTATTACTATTAATTCATTCTAGAATTATACAGACATTAGCAAGGTACGTAATTATGGTAGTAATTTTCTTTAATATTATAATGTCTTATAAATGTTAGGATTGCTTTTCCAGAAGAGGGAAGACAAAAGTTTCCCTTATTCTGAACTTAATCTTCTGTGAATGAGTTACCCCAATTGCCCTCCCCAAAGTCTACCTATGGAATTGAGCTAGAAAACACCATGTCCTACACAGCAGCAAAAGTTGCTACATAGTTATTTGTCTTTAAAATACCCTTCTTGTAAACAAGAGGAGTTATTCAAGAGATTTGCAGCATATCCTTGGTGAAGACAGGAGAGGAGAAAAATCTAGAGGTGTATGTATTGTGCTTTGCTTTATATCATAAACATGTAAATGGAAGGTCAAGCATTTATTATTTTAAACAAATTCAAGTGAGGAGGGATGTTTTATTTTGTAAATAATGATGGCCTTATTTGTTTTAAGTTCAAATTTCCATACATCAAATTTTATTAAATGGAGCACATCTGTATGAGATCTAAATGGAAAACCTGAGAAGAGTTCATGTTTAATGTAGTGATGATTTAATGAATTAATCATTCATTTGTATATTAAATATTAGCCAAATATTTACCTAGACTCTGTTTTGTTCGGAATAGACTAGATCTTACTGCAGGAACAAATAACCACTGTTACTGACTCCAAACAGACCAAAAAAAGGTTTATTTCCTACACTAGTTACATGTTGGTGACAGGATAACTAGGACCTCTGTTCATTGTCACGTCACCTCCCCTCTGAGACTCAGGCTGATGAAGCATTCACTAGCTACACCATGCCAGACACTGTGGTAGAACAGGAAAAGAATATGTTCAGGCCCGCATCATCTCTTAAAACTTCTACCCAGAAATGACACGTCACCATGACTCATGCTTCATTGGCCAACACAAGGCCCATAACGCGAGTCTGAAGTGCAGTATGAGAAATGCAGTAAACTGAATTTCCTATTCACATGTTTAGGTGTGATCTCCTGTCCCTAACTAAATACAGAAAACAAAGCAAAAATCAGTGTTACTTGTTTCAGAAAACACTTGACCCTGAGAGATGCGCGTGCTAATCAAGTAACTTATTGATCAAAACTAACATCCCACTATCAAGAATGGCTTCAAGACCTTCACTTTGTTGTGTCCACCATGCAAAGCCATCATGTCATAAATATTTCCTGATCTCAACTAATTCACATTTTGCAAGACACAACTTAAAATCACCTAGCTCAGGCCCCAAAACCCTGTAAAAATTCTCCATTGATTTCCCCTTTCTGACACAATGTTAAAACAGTGTTTTCTCTTGCTGCAGCTGGTCAAAGAAACTTTGCCTTGCTTAAACACTAAGTTTTTATGCTGGCTTTCTGGAGAACTAATTATTTGATATATGCCTACTCCACACCTGGAAGGAGACAGGAAATGAAATATCACTGAGCAGCATGAATGGTAATCATAGTATTTATATGTAAAGTGTTGTGATAGGCTTTTGAAATACAGATTTGAATAAGGCCCAAGCTTTGGCATATGATAGGTGCTTCATGTTTGTTAACTGAATGACTGAAATATAGAAAAAAAGGCAAGTGTGTATGAATCTTATAATATTTCATGAAGACAATGATAATAATAGAGTTAGCAAGATGAATAATTAAGGTCTATACAACCTCACTGCTATGCAACCCCATGTTTTATCCGGGGTTAATTTTTTTCTGATTCTCAGGCCTGTTTCCCCGGCCTGAGAGTGAGAGTACCCCACAGAGAGGCTGACAGTTTCTTCTCAATATGGTTTGCAACAAATCACGTCATAGGAATTGAAGAACTTCAGAAAGAAAACCTAGTCTAGGAGAGAGTAACATATTTGACTGTTTCTCAAATTTCATTCTCTTCCATATCTATAAATCCATGAAGACACAATGTTTTCACCTCCTAATACCTAATACAGTATAGATGTACAATAAAGATTTTTAATGAGTGAATGAATATTAACTCCCTTCGTTCTTGTGGCATTTATTGGGCTCACACTATATACAAAACTATGTGCTGGAGAAACCACCATGCTTCTAAAAGGTGAAGAGTAGCTGGGCCTTCTCTTAACGCTGAAAGGCTAGGCACATTTCCTAAAGAAATAATTGTATGACAAGCAACGTGATACAGGAGAAAGAGTTCTGAACTTAGAATATGTTTTCGATGCCAGCTCTAGCATTTGATTCTCTGTGTGAACTCTGGCAAGTCTCTGTGTGCCCCCACCTTGGTTTCCTAGCCTACAAAATGAGAGGTGATATATTTACATTTTAAATGTGTTATGAGCAAGCAAATATGTAATACTTGGAAAATAACTTAGCACCATCTGCATTTAAGCCTAGCAAATTGTTTCTATGTTTCCCTCTTTTATCTCTTCATCTTCTGTCAGTGATCCTTTAGCATCCTGTGGCATTTTATATCCTGCAGTGAATTGTAATTCTCTATAGATTTGTCTGTATACTTCCCTTCGCAACTTCCCTGAGGACAAGACTATTTTATTCATTTTTACATCCCACACGTTTACTACAGAGCCTGATGTATAGGAGATGTTCAGTAAATGTTTGAAAAATGAAAGAATATATATAAATGTATAGATGAACTAATAAGAGAAGGAATGAAATGAGCTGTGGAATTAATAACTTTCAACAAAGTTTTTGATGAATCATTATAGTAAGAGGGTCCCTGGCTCCTCTCATCTGTGTACCTTTTTTAAAGACAAAGATGTAACTGATGTGCAGCAAAGGATGAACATCAACCCTATACAGCAATTTTCCCAAACTTCCTCGATGATATGAATTACTTGGGTATTTATTAAATATACAGTTTCCCAGACCTTTGTCTTAAAGATTATAATTTTCCAGTCTGGAATATCATTAAGTAATTTGTATTTCTAACAGCTACTCCTAGGTAATACATAACATTATGGAAATTTGGTAAATACTGATCTAGAATATAAAATGTAATAACAGTTACAACAAAACATATAGTGCCTGCTAGGTTAAATTATTTTACTGCACTAATTTACTTCATTAATTTATAGAGATTGACTCATTTAATCTTCACAACAACCCTAACAAGAAGTCATTATTATTACCTCTATTTTACAAATGAGTAAAACTGGGGTATGGAAAAGTTAAATAACTTACCCAGGTTATGGAACTATATATGGAATAGGTGGGATTTGAAAACTGGCAACCTGACTTTTGAGTATGTACTCTTAATTTTTCTTGATTACTTCCTCCCCAACGATGAAAACAGTGCACAGTGCTACACAATTTAAAATATATTATTTTTACTAGTTCTGAGAGCAAGTGATGCTCACAAAGATCCATTAAGAGAGTTTCCAAGGTACGCACCACTTGAGGATTTGGATTTGCAGTGCATGGGAGAGCACCACGTGGTTACTGACCAAACTCTTTGGAAAGCTACTGTATTAGTTTGCTACTGCTGCCGTAACAAATTACTACAAACTTCGTGGCTAAAAAGCACACACATTTATTATATTACACTTCTAGAGATCATAATTCCAGAAAGAGTCTTATGAAGACACAATCAAGGTGTTGAAAGGGCTAATCCTTTCTGGAAACTCCAGAGGAGAACCTTGGCGTGTGGCTGCAGCACTTTCACCTCTGCTTCCATTGTCAAAATGCTCTGTCCTATTCTGTTCCTCCTTCTTCCCTCTTATAAGAGCCCTTATGATAACATTGAGTCAACCTGGACAATTCAGGATCATCTCACCAGTTCAAGTTCCTTAACTTAAATCAACTCTGCAAAGTCCCTTTCATCATGTAAATTCACATATTCACAGGTTTGGGGACTTGGGTACCTTTGGTGGCCATTTGTTACCCTAGCACACCAAGAGCAACACAAGGGGTTACCACATAGGACGGTTTCTTAATCTAGATGTCACGGAGCCTGTTGCTGTACTCTGTGTGTCCACCAAAGGACGGGGATTGGGTGAAACATTTTTCAAAATCTTGGCTAGAATACTTGGGGGAATAAAAATACAGGTTCTGATTTGATCAAGAAATCATCCTTTAAATACCCATGAAGAACATTATGCCCAACTAATCTCAGTCAGCAACCCCTTCTTTTTCTTACATGGGAGCTGTTCTGTTATCCCAAGGTAAAAACTATCTGTGGGGAGCTGGGTACTCGATGCTTTCCCAGAAGCCTAAATCCAACTAATTTTCATATTCCACAAGAGTTTGCTGTGGCTTTACCTACAAATTAATAACAAACCGTCCAAAATTTGAAGTCATAAAAAATCCTTAGCAAGGTTTTACAGACGCAAATCATGCCCAGTTGAAAGATTCTACCTTTCTGAGACAGAAGAGTGTTCGTATAACACAGAGGAAATTCTGTAAAGGGCTGTCTGTATCTTAATGATAAATATTCCTCTCCTGTTGAAAATTCTGCAGCAAGCTTTAAAAAAATCGAATCATAGACAGCATGAGGAGCTGCTGGAGGTCACAAAGGACTAAAATCTGTAATAATTTGCATGTCTCTATCAGATAATAGGAAGCAAGATGTTGACTGAAACAGTTTCATTTCAAATGATCTCTGTGATATTGATCAAATTGGGAGCATGCCAAATAAAAACATGTTTTCTTATTAATTCTTAAATTGCTTCTCTCATTTTGCAAATGTAAGTTAATGCATTGACAAGAGGAAAAATGTTACTTGAAGTAGAAACAAATACGAATTGGCTAACAGATGCAGGAAGCTAAATAGCAGTCATCTTTGGAATAATTTTTCTAGGCTTTGTTAGTTCATATTTTATGGAGCTAAGAAGAAAGTGTTGAGTTTTCCTATCGCAATGTTCCATTAAGAGTATTTCCAGAATAAGCACCACATTACGTTTTGGATCTTGCCGTGCACGACAGGACAGCACTGAACCTCCTCTGGATGACTTATGAGCAGTGAAATTAAGTTGTTTGCAAAGTTGTCTTTGGGGGCAAGGTAAATGAATTGATCTGAAACTAATGGAAGTTTGTCTTAGGTCCTGGAACATTACCCTGAATGGCTTGAAGGTGTCACTTTAAGCAAAGCACTTAAATATTTTGTACTAGAATCTCTCTTTTTGTATAAGACAGATATTATATACCTGCTATGTCTTTACCTAAAGTCCAAGAGTACTTTAGAGATTTGCAAGATTTTTTTAATTTTTAAGGCATTCCAAAGAAAAATTGAACATGTAGGAAATAAGTATAATCTTTTCATGTCATATTCGATATAGATTAAAAATATTCTGACCCTTATGTTGACAAATATCATTCTGAGGGATTTATCTTAAGGAATTATCCAAAAGACAAAACAGGCTATGGTCAAAGAACAAAGATGTTCTTTTGTGTATTAAATGTGATAAGAAATATATGAAAGCAATCAAATTGTCCCAACTATTGACATTTGATTATATAAATAATAGAAATGTGTTTAGTTGATGAACAGTTTCATTAAAATAAATGATAATGAGATCTATGTGGCAGCATTGAAAATTAAATAGTGTTACATGGAATTAAAAGTGAACCCTTTTTACAGGGATAAAGACGCAGACGTAGAGAAGGGACTTGAGGACACGGGGAGGGGGAAGGGTAAGCTGGGATGAAGTGAGAGAGTGGCATGGACATATATACACTACCAAATGTAAAATAGATAGCTAGTGGGAAGCAGCCGCATAGCACAGGGAGGTCAGCTCGGTGCTTTGTGACCACCTAGATGGGTGGGATAGGGAGGGCGGGAGGGAGACGCAAGAGGGAGGAGATGTGGGGATATATGTATACGTCTAGCTGATTCACTTTGTTATAAAGCAGAAACTAACACACCATTGTAAAGCAATTATACTCCAATAAAGATGTTTAAAAAAATTAAAAAATAAAAATAGCAAAGAAGAAAAAGTGAACCCTTTTTACTAATATAGCAAATATGTTTTCCATATGGATGAAAACTGGATGAGATGTGCACAATTCAAAATGAAATATGTTTGGGTAAAGATCTGAGTGATATGTATTTATCTATTTTTACATTTATTAAACATCCTGTAATGTTATACAGTCTTTACAATTTTTAGAAATACTTAAATTAGGATTTTAAAAGGAAAGAAATAAAGACTTATGGGGGAACACTTGACTTTTTTGCTCTTACCATCCTGTTTTTCATCTTTTCCATTCCCTAGACTCAGCCAACATCACTATCTTCACTGGAAGCTTTCTCTATAATTCACACGACTGTTTAAAGGTTTATCATTCACAGTGTTCTGCTAGTGAAAGAACTCTATAGCGGCCTGCAGGCTCTGTCTAGCTGTCTCTTCTCCTGGCTGCCCTTGGGTCATCCACACCACTGCTGGTAAAATGCCAACAAGAAAATTAATGGAGCATCCACCTATACCCTGATTCCTTCCAAAGGGAGCCTGTCTCTGGGGAGCAACTAAAAGGGCAGGAAAAATGTGCAGAAAATCTCATGGGGACGGAAAGACGTGAAGACAGCTGGTAGATTTGGCAAACCCACGTCCCTGCAGAAACCTGTCGCTCAGAAATAATGCAACCCAATTCTCTATGAATATGCATGTTACTAAACTGAAAGTGGAGGGAGCATCTCTGTGAATACAGCCATTTTAAAAAGAGTAAACTAGACGTTGTGCTCAGAACTATGCATGCATGATCTCATTTAATTCTCACAACAACCCAAGAGGGAGAAAACGTAATCTCCATTTTGTCAATGAGGAGAATGGGGCCCTGAAAGAGTTAATGACTTTCCCTGTGGCACCCAGGCTTACCAGAGAGTGTTGCAACCTTCTACGTTTTTGTTTAGTCTCCGAAGACAGTGTAACCAGGATTATGTAGAAAATACAGCAAAACAAACACCTTTTCCTCCATACCAGGAGATCCACGATCATGCCGTTGGATCAATGGTCCAGGGCCTTCATATTAGCTGCTTCAATTTGCTAATTAGATAGCCTTTAAGAATACAAACTTTCCTAATCAAACTAGCAAATGTTGGCATTGCATTTTGCTTCTTCAAACACCTGAAGTAACACCTCTGAGGTGAAGGAAAGAATGTCATGTGTATGACCTCATCTTTGGATATTCTACTGTACGATACCATGTCTTAGAACATGTGTGACGGGTAAATGTTTAACTTGTGACCCAATGACCCATATGTATGCTTGTTTTCCACTTGCCTTCTTAAAAACACATGCAGTTAATTTCAATTTATAGATACTCATTTTGTTTTAACATCTTTTACTATCTAGGCCAGACCACTCTGGTGATATGGGAGAGCTTAGGTAGATTACATACATGATGAAGTGGTAAGGACAAAAAGAACTCTAGTGGCTAACATATGCCAGGCATGGTTCTGGACACATTCCATATTTATTTCAGTCTTTACAACTGGCCTTCAAGATAGATACTGTTATTCCCATTTGTACATTTGAGAAGATAAAGGTTTAGGAGTTTTCCCAACAATATCACACTACTGGTGAATTGTTAGAGCCAAGATTCTGAAACAGACTTTCTAAAGTCTTTTCCAAATACACCAATATTCCTTATATTCCCCAGAACAGCTCAAACACAATAATACTGCCAGGATCTTACTTCCCTTGCTGGCCTTGAAATGGTGCATGGGTTCTTAGTTGTAATCAACAGAAACTGACTCTGATCAATTAAATTTGTTTTAAAGGTTATTAGATAACTCGAGGAATCACTAGCAGGGCTGCAGATTGAGACATGGAAAAACAATAGGGACAAGAACAGCTCCTAAAACCATAGTCACAATCGTCCCACAGAACTAGTCCTATAAAGATACCATTGCTGCCGCCATTAACCCCCTGATGCCACAGCTTGAACCTCCACCATCACCCCTGGCACTAGCTGCTCAACACTGGACACTGCCTTTGCCCATGGCCACTGCTGCCCTGGAAACTCGAGGAGTTGCCTCTTCCACTGCAGCCTTCCACCCACATGGGTTCTTCAATGTCTCTGTTCTTTACCTGAATTCCCTAACTCGAAGTTAAAGTGAGGTCGGGCATGTCTGATCAGTGGAGCCCGTGTCACATGCCTCCACTTTCGTCACAAGGTTTTCGTCACAAAACCAAGTATCTGATATTCTCAAATTCTTTCATTATAGATAGGCTGTCACTGCCTTTCCCCAAAACTCAAAAATGCTATCGTCACATTAGCAATAGGAGAGGACAGCTCTCCCCCATTCCCACCATCCCTGAAAAATGTCAACAGTACATCTGAGTTTGTTTCTCATTCTCTTGGCTTCAGAATTTAAAAGTTTCCTTTTAAAATATAAAGAGGATCACCTAAAGAGGACAAACATTGCTCTGAACAAGCCAGCCCTTTAGATCCTTCTGGTTTATGTGATTATTTCACGTAAAAATCAAAGTTCTAAAAAGATGGGCTATAAAAAAAATCACGTTGATTTAGGTTCAAGGGTAGGAAAAGAAGAATTAATAGAGAAAGGCAAAACTGGTTTGTTTTTGTTGTTGTTCAGTTGTTTGTTCTGCAGACCTGGGAGGTAATTCTAGGAAAAGTGACTGAGAGGGAAAAAGAGGCAATATGACCAGAAAGTTACTTAAATAACAAATGGGTATGCATTCATTCATTCTTTGCTCCAACAAATATTTTTGAGCGTCTATGCTGCCAGGCACAGCACTAAGTATTGGGGATACAAAAACTGTGTAAAACCTACTCATTCTTTTATGCTGTTTGCTTTCTTCATGTCTAGGGTGCTCAGTAGCTCACAGATATTTCCCCATAAGGGGCTAATTCTCAGGAAACCAAACATGATCATTTTCTTCTAAAACATCTACCTGGCATGAAATGAAACTAGATTGCACTGGTTCAGTCTGTGTTTAATATTCTGAAATCATAATTTGAGCCATAAATTCTGTTCCTTTCAAGTGATTGCTGTCTGGGGATTCTCACAGCAGCCTTGAGTTTGGGAGTACTCAGATCCTTTCCTGGCTGTCACTGGCTTGTTTAAGTGACCCTGAGCAAATGAGTTAAGCATCTCTGGGACTTGGTTTCTTCATCTCTAAAAGACGGATAAAAATACCAGCCACCTGTTGTGAAGATCAGGGAGCTAATGTGTCTCAGAAGCTTTCAAATCTCTGGCTCTAAGCCTTTTGCTATCTACGCCTAAGAACAAAGACAACTCCTCATTGCTTTCACCCAAATGCTGCATTCAAAGGAATAAAAAAAAAACAAAAATACAATATTTGAGTTCTACAAGACTTGAAGCTTATTTTGTATTAGTTTAAATTGCAAACTGTTTTTCTCTGTTGTACTCTTGGCACTGCCATTTTTTAAATACAGCTCTTCATTTGCATAGTAATTACAAAGTTTAACAAATAGCATTAATGTCTGAAAGAAGGAGGTACACTCCATTTAAATTACTGACAGTATTGCATTACACATTTTTAACCTCACTTAAAAAAAAAAGGAAAGCTGTTCCATTCTAATGTGCTGTACAGATTCCCAGAGCTCAGCAATATTTGTGCTTTCAGAAGGTAAAATCTCTTCCTGTGCTCTTTAGTGACTTCTGAAACCCTATTCATAAATACTGATTAGGCACTATTTCACCATAGGACACAGTGCTGTTGGCACAACTCCCCACTCACAGCCAAACTGGAAATGTTAGTATAGTAAATTAGGCCAGATATCCTAGCTGTATTGCACATGAAGGAGCATCTTTAATAAATAGACGCTAATGTAGCACTTGGATCACTTATGGCTGTAAATGTCAATCCTTGGTCTTGATTCCAGGAAGTTTAAAAAAAAAAAAAAAAAGGAAAAGAAAAGGCATTCAAGGAATGTGTGCTATTTTAATACAAAATGAATAATAAAGAGCAAATGTGAAAATATAATTTGTTTTTTGGAATAATGGTAAATTTGAACAAAAATACTACTTAATAGTAGTATGAGGAAAGGGAAAAAAGAGGAAAGGAAGAGATCTCTCATTCTTCCCACTTATGTCTCTGTAGTATTTGTTTTCCTTTGTTTTTGTCTAGCTCTGTTCCTTTGTGCATTCTATACTATGTATTTTTAACTAGTCTCCCTTTCTCCTCAATTGTTTGTCCATACTTCCTTTGAAGAAACTCAGTTCCTCTAGAAATGAAGCATCCTTGATGAATGATTCCTGACTTACCATCCTAACCACTCCACTCATATGCCTTTGCATCAAATCAGTACACACACACACCCACACACACACACACAAAACTCATGAGCAAACTGGACGTGATGAAATTTAGTTTAGAAAACTTAGTCGGGTGGGCAAATGATCATGGCTTTATCTTTATACTGGCCAGAGGTAAAACAGCTTACTTCCTACCATAAAACTTATCTCTGAAGGACATGTAGGAATTCCAAATAAAAATAGAGGTTATATGAGATAAATAATATAAAGAAATTTGATCTGGCTTGATAGACTATGCAAACATTTTAACCCACCTATTCATTGTCCTGGAGGTTTAGCTCGTTTGGTTTTCTGAGTTGCGACAGCAGATGCAATACCTAAGAGTAATCACAAATCCCTGATTTCCAGCCAAATGTCAGCAACTTATTAGACCTCCACAAGTCAAACTTCCCAAGTCTCAGTTTCCTTCTCTGTAAATTAGTGTTAAGAGTACCTATCTCATAGATTCACTGACTCAAGGAGTCAAAGGACTCAGTACAGTGTTTGGCATATAAAGGGAGCCCAATAAACAGGTGATATGAACATCACTATTTCTAAATGAATGGAGTCATTTTGAGTCTTAATCCTTAAGGATTTGATATTTTATTCACAGCTTTAGCCTGAAACAGCTTGTTTTTCATGTGTGATCTCTGCCTTAGGAAAAAAAAAATGTCTTCTCTTTGGTATATCCTTAGTCTTAAAATTCTATGCATGCAATAGTTTTTTTGTTTTCATGCTCTGTCACTGACCTACACTCCGAAACCTTCAGCAAAGTACCATAGTTTTCACAAATTTTATTTTCTAAAACTTCCTAAATACTATAGTAGTAGTTTACATTGTGAAAGTCATGGCATTTTCAACTTAAAATGAAATTATCTGTGTTATAATTTTATCCTTAGAGTCAACATGATATGGTTTATCATGGGGAGACATCTACAATAGAGATTTAAAGCATTATGCTGAAGAAGTGCCTCTGCTATATCCATCCAATAATAGCCTTATCTTGGGTAAACTCCAAGAGGAACCTGATACAATCTTCATTATAATAACTATATTCATAGTTTAGTGATTGTTTGATCCCCTGCTGTATGCCGGGTACTATTCTGTGTGTCTTCCAAAAGACTTAGTTGTAACCTTTACCACAGCCATTCAGTAAAATAATTATATTCTCATTTTATATTAGAAAATGGGAACTCCCTAAGTTAATGCATGAGGTCACATAGATAATAGGAGTAATCACCTGGATTCAAACATAGGCCTTTGTTGGGCCTCAAACACCTATGTCTATTTTACTGTACCATTCCGTGTTCTAAAATTAAATCATAGGGATCTGTGCTTAGCAATACTGATTGTTCAGGTCTAACATTTCCTTTAGTGTGAAAGAAATGTTCCTTTTTGGTAGGTAATTCAGAGATAATTTCTAAACGCATAAATTGTTTTCATTTTAACCTCCTTTATAGGCAATACAAATCTGAAAAGAATGGATCAACCAGTTCATGATTTAATTCCAAGAAATAAGAATACCAGATAGATTCTCTAGGTGAATTGAGTTAAGGAATCCTGAAGAAGTTCACAGGGCATGGAGTTAAGTGGTACTACCTTGAGACGTAGATTCCGAACAGGTGAGGCAGTAAAAGCCATGTAAACAATGGACTAGAAAAATGTGAAACCTATTCTAGGTCCTGGGTGGAAGTCATAAAATGGTATATGCCTGAATTTATGTAAGAATAACTCAAAAACAAGTTAGCCGTGGCCAGTGGTGATCTTGGTCTGTGAGTCATTGCCGAGGTAGATCCTTGGTGAGAAGATCAAGGACTTGACACTAAAAGAGTTCAGTAGTGGTATTGGGCTTTACGGTGGCTCAGATGTAAAGAATCATTGGAAATTGAGGTACTATTTGGGATCCATGCAAGGGTTTAGGGAGGTGAGGACTTTCAATTAAACAGTATTATTTAGTTTTCCACAAAGGGATGAGATAAAATTATAATGTAAATTTTATAGATTAAACATTAATTTAGAAATAGGTTGTGGTGTTTTCTAAGAAAAAATCATGAGAAATAGATAATACAATATTAAGATAACCTATGTAAGTTTCAAAAGAATATTATAATAAATAGAAATATAAGTTATGAGGAGATTGGAGATTATTTTGAAAGGTGCTATTATATAATACCAATATTATTTGTTTGACAAATTTCTGTCAACAAATAATATTGTACTGCCCATAAACTGAGTATTTACAAGTCTCTAAGAGTAAGCAGTATTCTATGAGCATTCATCCAACAAACAGAACTGAATAGTCCTAAGTGCTTAATGAGCACTGTTGACTGCTTAATTAATGTTTTCAGGTTTTTATCTCATCTACATCTCTAGGGAATACACTGACCTAACAGATTATGGCATCCCCTTTGGTCCAGTGATAGGCTTGTGAAGGAATGGGTTTATTTCCTATTCTAAGGGAGGACGGTAGTACATTTTTTTCTCCTTCCATGAGTGTTTCTGTCTCTATTTCCTAAAGGGCAGGGACATTGAATCACATCAATCTGAACGTTATTGGAAGCTGTGCTGTAACTAGAAGGTGAGTCAGCCTCAGTATAAAGCCATTCCTGATGTAAGCAAAGTATATAAATGGAAAGAACTTGGGTCTTGGATGGCATCACTTAGCTGCTGTACATGATACATCTGGAGTCAACTTTACCTTTTATTGGTTAAGCCAGTTTGCATCTATACTTTCTGTCACTTATAGTCAAAAAAATCCTAACTGATACACATGCTTTCTTCTATGTGTTGTTGATTTTTCAGGAAGAAAAGATGTTGAGTTTCTGCTCCCAAAAAGCTTATAAGGGAGCAAACAAATATATACATTATTATGTTTGGATAAAATAGTTATTAAAGAATCTATATGTAAATATATTATATGTACATATATAATATACATATTATATGTACATCTATATGTACATATTATAGGCACATAAAATATATACATAATTACAAAACAATGGGACAAATGTTAATGTTTATCATGTTCAGAGGGCAAACACTCTCCTGTCCAATTGCTCCCACAGCAGGCAGAGTACAATAGACCACCAGGCTACATGAATGCAGACCATGGCTTGCCCAATTTCAGACATGAAATCCACATTCACTGTCTTCAATAATCAGCAACAGCAGTGAATATGGAAACATGACCCCCATGAACGAGACCTCCTTCACACTCAGAGTCTGAATAGATCATTGAACAGAAAGATAAATTATTCCTCACTGAGCTATATTGTAGAATATAATAACAAGTACTTCTTTATAAATTTTACATTTAAATTTAATTTGATTTTTAAATTTTATTCTTATTAAAAAATACCCTTGTTCTTGTGATATATATATATATAATATATATATATATGTATTATATATATATCTCAAGTATTATGAGAGTACCGTGGTTATGAATTTGCATTGGGGGAGGACACAGTCATGGAAATTTTCATAGAGTTATCATTTGGTGTTCAAGGTAATACTCCGCCATAAATTTAGGAAAGTTAGTCAATAAATATTTATTGAGCACTTACTATGTGGCAGGCAGGCACTGTTCTAGGCTCTGGAGAAGTACTACTGAAGAAAAGAGAAAAAAATCTCTTTCATATGTGGCTTATATTTAGTAGGGTTGAAAAAGTCAGATAGTAAAAGAAATAAATTGTATGGTATGTTAAAGCAATGAGTGCTATGGAGAAAAAATAAAGCAGAGAAGTGAGATAAGGAGTGTTTGAATTGGTGTGGGCAAGGGAGACTGCAATTTTAGGTAGGATGATCAAGGAAAACCTCACTGAAAAGGTGATTTGAGAGCAAAGATCTCTAAGAAAGAGGATTCTAGGCAGAAGAGCTGGCAGTACAAAGGTCCCTGAATCTGGACCATATCTCGCATGTCCAACAAACAGCAAGATGGCAGAGCATCTAGAGTAGGGTAAGCAAGAGAACGGGAGAAGATATACTGGATCCCCAAATCTGGTAAGATTTCAAAGGCCTTTGTAAGTTCTTTGACTGTTACTCTGAGTAAAATGGAAGGCCACTGGAGGTTTTGAGCTAAGGGGTAACAAGACCTAATTTAGGTTTCAATAGGATCATTTTGCTGTGGAGTTAAGAATAGATGGTAGTAAAGAAAAAATATGGTATGTTTATGAAGCAAGTAGTTGGGAGAGTGGCTAAAGGTTATTCTATGCTGCAGTGGGTCCTAGATGGCAAGGTATGTAGAAACTGAGTATGATGGACCTTGGTCTCTTTGGTAACAATTCTGGACTTTCCTGTAGGTGGCAGATGCTAAAAACAGGAAGAGCATGCTAACATTTATATTTCAGAGAGCACAATCATATGGCAATGTTTCCCTCTCTAGGAGAGAAATAACAGTGAAGCAAAGGAAGGAGTTAAGAGGCACTGATTGTCACGATTCAGTTTAACTGCCAATGAAGATCTAATACAACAGCAATTTAAACGAAAGGAAGTTTAAACATTGTCTAAGGTTATCAAAATGGTTCGTCAGTTGACAAGGATCTAGACTTTTTCTATATTGTTGCTTTACCATCTTAAACACTGGCCATTTATGGTATGGTCCAAGATGATTATTCCATTTCCACCTATCACACATGTATTCCAGCCAGCAGAAAGAAAAAAAATGAGAAAAGCATGACAACCTCCTCTTAAGGACATAGTAAAAAAATTGCTCATACTATTGCTAATTACATCATATAGGTCAGAATTTAGCCTCAAGATGATCATATCTAGCTGTAAAAAATGTTAAGAAATTTAATTATTATTCTGGGAAGACATGCAGTCCAATAAAATTCAGGATTTCTCTTGCTGAGGGAATGGAAAAGAGGATATTGGGGCAGTTCTCTGACTCTGCAGCAGAGGCTACTGCAGTAGTCCAGGTGACGGGTGCACAGTGCCTGGTCTCAGCCAGTGTCTCTGCAGATAGAAGACAGCAGTAGGTTTAAGAGATGTTTAAAAGGGAAATCAACCAGACTTGGTGAACAATTGAATCTATGAATGATAAAGAGCCACATCTAATCTAAGATCTCTGGCTTGGAAACTGATTTTATGACAGGGTCATTAAGTGAAATAGGGGGATTCCTGAGGAAGGAACAGGTGTATACAAAATAGAAGTTCGGTTTTGTACAGGTTGTATTTGAAATTCTTTTTTTTTTTTGCGGTACGCGGACCTCTCACTGTCGTGGCCTCTCCCATTGCGGAGCACAGGCTCCGGAAGCGCAGGCTCAGCGGCCATGGCTCACGGGCCCAGCCGCTCCGCGGCATGTGGGATCCTCCCGGACCGGGGCGCGAACCCGTGTCCCCTGCATCGGCAGGCGGACTCTCAACCACTGCGCCACCAGGGAAGCCCTGAAATTCTTTATGAAAGTCAATATCTAGAAGAAATCCTTATTTTTATATTATATTGCTTTTTTAAAAAAAAATGTAAACCACAGGACACACATTCTTTGAAGTATAATAGTACTATTTGAGTGTCTGAACTCATTTGTCCTTCAGCCCTGGAAATTGCTCTAGGAAATACATTTCTATTTACTTAAGGGCTACCTGTTATTTTATTCTTGACCCTTCTGCCATTTGCTAGCATATGAGCACAGGTTACCAACTCACTCTAACCAGTTTTATTTTATTTTAGAGAGGAACAATGTTAATAAAATGCCTTAAATTCTGACCTCTCTACTTTCACATTTTCTGTGGTAATTATCCATTCAGGAAGACTCACCTTGAGAAATAAGCATCTTTCTGAAATCAATACAAAAGGAAAAGCAAACAATTGTGTACTAGCATTTCTGCCAGTCCTCTCTGTCCACAGAGATGTTTAAATCACAAATGTCAATTAGTTTTAGAGGGATTAGGGTATCACCCTTACAGGTAGGAGCCAGAAGCATATAAATAGCTGTCTGCACTTTCCTCTTGGCCTTCCCAGTTTCCATCTTTCCAGAGACCTCATCCTGAAAACATGAAATATCCCAAGAAAGAAACTTTGAAAAATACAAAAATGTGGTCCAAATCAAAGTGGTTAAACATTAGAGAGGCATTAACAAGTCTGAGACAAACAAGGAGACCAATTGTTGATCTCATTAGATCACCTCATTAGAGAATGCTAAACCGCCACTATTACTACAACTACTGCAAATTACTGTTGTTGTTGTTATTGTTTTTATCAGGTTTCAGAGCAAATGCCTTTTGACTTAAAAAAAATTCAGGGTTGGAAGATAGTCATTGGGGAAACAGATGAGAAATTACTTTGCATTAATCACTTTACATACATTCAACTCATTTAATTCAGATATTTAGCTTGAGGTAGAAATTACTCTCATTGCACAGATGAGGAACCTAGGTTTTACATGATATGCCACATTCACAGAAGTAGAATATGAAGAAGTAAGGATTTGAACCCAGGCATATCGGACTTCAAAGCTTCCAAGTGTTTCCCACCACACCGTAATGCTTCTCATGTGAATCTCAGATTCGCTAAACCAAGTTTACTTTATTTGCTACATTGCCTCAATTCTCAATGTCTTGTTTAATGTGCAATGACAATTTTTATTATACATTTACACTAATTATTATATTCTACTGTCAGATCAGGGTACACAGGTCACAGGTCCCTTTCCTGTGACACAAGTCTACTGTGTACTGCATTAAATTTTGACTGATAAAGCTATCAATTTATTCATTTATTTATTCAATTATATTCAAATAGTCATTGAGTAAGTACTACAATATTGTCATGTAGTGAGGGTATGTAAGGATGAATCAACCACAGTACTGCCCCTCAAGGAGTCCACAGTACAATGGGAAAAACAAACAGACAAAACAGACAATGGAAATATCTGGACATAGAAATGGTGTGGGTAAAGAGATGGAGGAAAACAGAGAATGGAAAAAGCCAAGTATGGCTTTAAGGAAGATTTCACAAAGGGGACAACATTTGGGCTGGAACTTAAAGAATGGGCTTTTAAAGTGGAGAGCAGAGGAAACAGATGTGCACAAGCATAATGGTTGGAAACACCAGTTAGGAAGTTGTATTGTCTGAGCTCAAGGGTGTTTCTGCCTCTCTCTAGCTGAAAGACCTTAAGAAATCTGCTCAACTTCCATCAGCCTCAGTTTCATTATCTCTAAAATGAAAAACATAATGGTTCCTACCACATAGGGCTACTGTACAAAGTAAATTATTTATGTAGAAGTATTTTTCAGACTATGTAACCCAGAAAGAACACTCATTAAATATTAGCTAATATTACTTTGTAATATACTGTAGCTATGCTTTCATTATTTAATAAGCACATTGTCTAGTATGGTAAATGGAAAGTCTGGTTAAATACACAGGAGTGAGTTTCCCTTTAGTTTGCTTTTTGCTTTATATATCCCAGACTTGGAGTTGGAGAAGGCAGAAAACTGGAAACACCAATTGGTAGAGAAAAAAAAAGCCCCAGCAGAAGGTGACTCTGTCTGGTCATGAGACTTGGAAGGGGGCAGCCTAGCAAGATGGAAAACATTTAAGACAATAACTGCTTTTGTTTTTTGTTTTTTGTTTTTTTTGCAGTACGCGGGCCTCTCACTGCTGTGGCCTCTCCCGTTGCGGAGCACAGGCTCCGGATGCGCAGGCTCAGCGGCCATGGCTCACGGGCCCAGCTGCTCCGCGGCATGTGGGATCTTCCCAGACCGGGGCACGAACCCGTGTCCCCTGCATGTGCAGGCAGACTCTCAACCACTGCACCACCAGGGAAGCCCAATAACTGCTTTTATCCAGCGAAATATCACAGAAAAGATGATGCCCCCTCCACCTATGTCAGCAAAGGCTGAGTGAGCATCCTGGACTTTCACTTTCAAAAAGCCCTAATCACTATCCTCCTCAAGTGCTCCCACCTCCCACATCCCTCACCCCCCATCCCTGACGTTGGTAAAGGGATGAGTAAGAGCCTGGAACATTCAGCCCCACTAGGCAGTAAGGAGGCCTCCAACCCTGCAATGTCAGTTGAGGCCCACAGTGAGATTGGACTTAACATCTCCACTGAGCAGTAATGAGATGCTCTTCTTCCTCCCCATTGGGGTGGTATTAGATGAAGTCTAGTGAAATGTCAGGATTTTGATTACTGCCCAGTGATAATGAAGCCACCTTCCTCCCATATCCCATTCCTCCCCCAGACAGCGGAGGCCAAGTAGAGACAGTAATGAGGCACTCCAGCCTTCCTAGGCAGGGAGATATTAGTGGACTCTAGTCAAGAGGGGACTGGAACTTCTGCCCTTACCCAGCAGTAACACAAATCCCCCACCTCTGGTGTCAGTAGAGACCAGATGGGGAGCTTGTACTACAATCCCTACCTCCTTCTCTTGCTGGAGCAGTGTCTGAGGAAGCCAGCTAAAATGGAAGGTTTAAATAAGATCCAGAGTCTTATAAAACCCAGAATATCCAGTTTCAATTTAAAAAATTACTCGTCAGGAAGATCACAAAATGAATGAAAAAAAAAAATAGATGTCAACACCAAGATGACAGAGGTATTAGAATTATCTGACACTTTTTAAATAAGCATTATAAAAATGCATTAAGAAACAATTAATTCACTTGAAGCAAATAAAAAGAAATAGAAAGCATCAGTAAAGAATTAGAAAATCACAGTAAAGAAGCAGAATATATAAAGAAGAACCAAATGGAAATTTTAGAAGTGAAAAATACAATAATCAAAATTTATAAGTTCAATGGATGGGCCTGACAGCAGATTATAGAGGAGAGAGGGAAGAATCAGTGAACTTGAACACAGAACAATAGAAAGTACCCAAAGTAAACAGCAGGCAGAAAAATGAACAAAATATCCGGGACATGTGGGACTATTAAAAAAAGGTATGACATTCAAATTGTTGGAATCTCAGAAGGAGAGGAGAATGAGTCCAGTGCTGAAAAAGCACTGAAACAAGTTATGGATTCAGCGGATTTGGTAAAGTTATAAACCTAAAGCTGAGCAAATACCAAGCAGGCTAAACTCAAAGAAATCTACACCAAAACACATGATAGTTAAACTTCTGAAAACAAAAAGAGGGGAAAAAAAAAAAAAAAAAACCCTGAAAGCAGTGAGAAACAAAACCTTACCCATAGGGGAAATCAATTCTAATAACAGCAAATTTCTCATTAGCAAGTATGGAGGCCAAAAGAAATGGCACAATATTTTCGAGCGCTAAAAGAAAAGAATGGTCAACCCAGAATCCTGTATCTAGTGAAAGTACCCTTCAGGAATGAAGGGGAAATCATGACATTCCTAGATGAAGGAAAATAAGAAAATTTGTTGTCAACATACCGAAAAAATAGCTAAAGGAATTTCTCTAGACAGAAAGGAAATGATAAATGGATTCATAAAACATCAAAAAGGACCAAAGAATAAAGAAAGAGTAAAAATATGGTAAATTCAATACATTTTCCTTCCACTCTTGAGTTTTATAAATTGTTTGATGGTTGAAGCAATAACCATAAGCAAAAATGGTTACTCTGCCTAATGTGGATTTAAATGTATGTAAAGGAAATATTTAAGATAATTATATTATAAATGAGGAGAGTAAAGGGAAGTAAATGGAGGTAAGGTTTATATACTTTACTCAAGCTAGTTAAATAATTGATGGTAGACAAGTTGGAAGTAAAAGGATTGGAAAAGATATATCATACAAACAGTAACCAAAAAACCCCAGCAGTATCTATATTAATACCACATAAAATTAACTTCATATCAAAGAAAATTACCAGAGACACAGAGAAACATTATATATTGATATATATTGATATATATATTTATAGAACTAGACAGAAATCAGCAAGGATATAGAAGCACCCAACAGTACCATCAACCACTAATATCCAATCAACTATATTACTTCACCCAACAGCAGCAGAATATCTATTCTTTTCAAGTGCCTATGGAACATATACCAAGATAGATCATATCCTGAGCCATAAAATAAACATAAACAAGTTTTTAAAAACCTGAAATCATACAAAATTTATTCTTTGATTACAATAGAATCAAACTAAAAGGCATTAACAGAAAGATAACAGGAAAATTTCCAAACCCTTGGAAACTAATAACACGTCTCTAACCAATTTTGGGGTCAAAGAGAAAATCTCATGGGAAACAAAAAATACATTGAACTGAATGAAAATAAAAGTATGCTATATCAAAATTGGGATAGTGTGGGATAGTGTAAGGGCAGTGCTGAGAGATACATTTATAGCACTAAGCGTACATTAGAAAAGAGGAAAAGTTTCTAATCAGTAATCAAAGTTTTCACCTCAACAATCTAGAAAATTAAGGGTAAAATAAACCCAAATAAACTATAAGGGAATAGTAAAGATAAGAAACATTTGAAGATGAAAACAAAAAAACATTAGAGAAAATCAGTGAAACAAAGAGTTGGTTCTTTGAAAAGATCCATAAAATTGAAAAATCTCCAAGACTGACAACAAAAAAGAAAAAACACAAATTTGTAGAATCAGGAAGGAAATAAGGGGTATTACTACAGACCCTGCAGATATCTAAAGGATAAATATATAATATTATGGAGAACTCTATATAAATTTGAAAAGTCAGATAAAATGAGCCCACTCCTTGAAGAACACATTACCACAAACTATCCAATATAAAACATATCATTTTAATAGCTCTGTAATTATTAATTAAATTCATAACTTAAATACTCCCAAAAAGGAAATCTACAGGCTCAGATGGTTACATTGGAGAATTCTACTAAATATTTTGAAAAGAATTAACATCAATTCTACAATCTCTTCCAGAAAACAGAAGGGACCACTTCCCATTTCATTTTATGAAGGTAGTAATATCCTGACCTCAAAAGCAAAAAAAAAAAGAAAAAAAAAACTACAGATCAATATCTTTCTTAAATATAGATGCAAATATTCTTAACAAAATATCAGCAAATAGAATTCAGCAACATGTAAAAAGAATTATACACCATGACCAAGTGGGATTTATTCTAAACATGAAAGTCTAGTTCAATATTTGAAAATCAATCAATAAAATCCCACCAGTCTTAGTTCAGGCTGCTATAACAAAAATACCATAGACTGGGTGGCATAAACAACAAACGTTTATTTCTCACAGTTTTGGAGGCTGGAAGTCTGAGGTCAGGGTGCCAGTATGGTCAGGTTCTGGTGAGAGCCCTCTTCTAAGTTGCAGACTGCCATCTCTCCTTATATCCTCACATGGCAGAAAGGGCAAGAGAGCTTTCTGGGGTCCCTTTTATAAGGGCACTAATCTCATTCAGGAGGGCTCCACCCATATGACCTAATTATTTCTCAAAGGTTGCACCTCTTATCACAATGGAGGTTAAGGTTTCTACATATGCATTTGGAGAAGACACAAGTATTCAAGTCATTGCACCACCGTATTAACAAACTAAAGAGGAAAAAATCATATGATAATATCAATCAAAGCAGAAAAAGCATTTGAAAAAAATAACATCCATTCATCGTAGAAACTTTCAGAAAAGTAGGATTAGAGAACTTCTGAAACGTGATAAAGTACGTCTACAAAGTGCTTCCAGCAAACATTGTTATTAATGGTGGAAGACTGATAAACTGTCCTTATTTACAGAAGACACAATTGTCTATGTAGAACATCCCAAGGAATCTACAAAATAAACCTCCTAAAATGAATAAGTGAGTAAAGCAATGTTATAGGATAAAAGATAAACATATAGAAATCAATTGTAGCTCAATGAACTAACACAAAACACGTGGGCATCAAAATTAAAATACAATACTATTTATAATTGCTCAACAAGACATGAAATACCTAGGTATAAATCTAACAAAGCTTCTACAGGACTTGTATGATTAAAAACTGTAGTGTACTGATAAAAGAAATCACAGAAGATCTAAATAAATGGAGAGACATTTCATGTTTGTGTACTGGAAGACTCAACAAAGATGTGAATTCTTCCCAAATTGATATACAAGTTTAACACAATTCCTATCAAAATACCAGTAAGATTTTTATAGATTTATATAAGATTTTTCTAAAATTTATATGGAATGCAAAGGAACTAGAATAGTTAAACTATTTGGGAGACAAAAAGATGAATAAAGTGGAGAAATTTGTTTATCTGATTTCAAGACATATGTAGTTGCAGTAATCAAGATTGTGTTGTGTTGGTATTGACAAATAGATCAAAGGAACAGAACAGAGAACCAATGAGTGGTTCCAGACACATATACCCAACTAATGTTTGACAGAGGTGCAAAAAGGAAGGCAGCCTTATGAAAAGTGATGCTAAATTGGACATCCATAAGCCCCAAAGTGTGCCTGAACCTAAATATCATACCTTTTACAAAAATTAACTCAAAATGGATTATGGATTTAGATGTGAAACAGAAAACTATAAAATGTTTAGAAAATATATATATAGGAAAAAATCTTTAGAATCGAGGGCTAAGCAAAGAATTCTCAGACTTGATACCAAAAGCACAATTCATAAAAGGAAAGATTGATAATTGGACTTCATCACAGTTAAAAACTTTCTTCTGTGAAACACCCTGTTAAGGGAATGAAAGACAAACTACAGATTGAGAGAAAACATTTGCAAACCACATATGCAAAAAGGACTAGTACCTAGAATATGTAAAGTACTCTCAAAACTCAACATTTAAAAAATCCATTTAGAAAATAAGTTAAAGATAAGAACAGTCACTTCACTGAAATGAGTATACAGATGTCAAATGAACACATGAAAAGATGTTAAACGTCATTTGCCATAAGGAAAATGAAAATTAAAACCATGGGATATCATTGCATACCTATCATAATGACTAAATTTAAGAAGTGTGGGGCTTCCCTGGTGGCACAGTGGTTGAGAGTCCACCTTCCGATGCAGGGGACACAGGTTCGTGCCCCGGTCCAGGAAGATCCCACATGCCGCGGAGTGGCTAGGCCCGTGAGCCATGGCCACTGAGCCTGCACGTGCGGGGCCTGTGCTCCGCAACGGGAGAGGCCATAACAGTGAGAGGCCCGCGTACCGCAAAAAAAAAAAAAAGTGTGAGAGAACAAATGCTGGTGATGATAAAGAGAACCTGAATCACTCATACATTGCTGCTGGGAATATAAATGTAAATGGTACAGCCACCCTCAAAAATTATTCGGCAATTTCTTTTTTTTAAAAAACTAAGTATGCAACTATGCTATGAATCAGGAATTACACTCTTGGTCACTTACTCCAGGGAAATGAAAGTTTATGTTTACACAAAAATCTGTACATGAAAATTTAAAGCACCTTTATTCATAAGAGCCCCAAACTAGAAGTAACCTGATTATCTTTCTGCAGATGACTTTTTGGTTAAACTATCTGTGGTATATCTATGCCAATAGAAAGGAACAAAGTATCAACACACACAAGATGGATGAATCTTGAGGGAATTATGCTTAGTGAAAACTCCAGTCCTAAAAGAAAGAGCAGCATGAAAGATCCCTGTGGTGATGGAAATATTTTCTATCTTGTCTGTATCAATGTCAATGTCCTCACTGTGATATGGTACAATAGTTTGGCAAGCTTCTGTCATTCGAGGAAACTGGATAAAGGGTAAATGAGATCCCTGTGTATTATTTCTTTTTTTTTTTTTTTTTTGCGGTACGCGGGCCTCTCACTGTTGTGGCCTCTCCCGTTGGCGGAGCACAGGCTCCGGACGCGCAGGCTCAGCGGCCATGGCTCACGGGCCCAGCCGCTCCGCGGCATGTGGGATCCTCCCGGACTGGGACGGGAGGACGAACCCGTGTTCCCTGCATCGGCAGGCGGACTCTCAACCACTGCGCCACCAGGGAAGCCCTGTGTATTATTTCTTACAACTACATGTGAATCTACAGTTATCCAAAATAAAGTTTAATCTAAAGAAAATAGAATACTATGAAGTGTATTAGCCCTGTCTTTATGATTTTCATTCTCTTGATGCTTTTCTCCTATTTTAATTTTTCCCTCCCTGCCCCATCCATCTCCCTGTTTCTCTTAGACACATGTGTTTCTGACCATTTGTGGTACTCCAGCAGTTTTTTTTTCAGTCTTAACTACTACCCAGACCTTCAACCCATGCTCTGTCTTGCTGCAGCCAGTCAACCAGCTACATTCCTTTCCTAAGCTCTCCAATCAAATGCCCAGAGTATCTAGCCCTTTGTCCTGCCACTTCTGGACTCCAGTGAAATGCTGCACTGGATGATGCCACCCTGAAATGTAGAGGAGTTGCCTCTCACCGGTGGCAGGGGCTGAATGGGAGAGACCCAGGCAGATAAATTTTTTTACTATTCCTGCTAGCTTGCTCAAGGAATGGTAACTATAGCTATGTCTATTTGTGGCTTATAAAACAGTGGCTGTTGTGGTAGGACATTTTCTTGTTTTGCTTACTACCCTTCCCTGCCTCGTTTTCTTACTTTCCTTCATTCTTGCTGCCTTGGGATTGAGTCTGCCCCCAAAAAGTGTTGGCAGTTAATTTCTACCGCAGTTGTCGTTTTTCAGAAAGACAATTTTTATAGTTCCCACTCCCATATACCAAGTATCTTCTTTGAATTTCTAGACTAAAGCAGTCAGGCAATTATTTAGATCTGTTTAATTCTTTGGGCTTATTCTTGCCATTCTTTATGATTACAACCAGCTAAGTTGGAAACAGCGTAGCACAGTTGTTTAAAGAACAATTTTTGAAGTCAGACGGACACTTCTTGCTGTGACATTTACATTTGTTTGCATTTTGAGCAAACTATTCAAAATATAGGAGCATCTGCTTCATGAATAAATTGGTGATAATAATATTGATAGCAGAGGATTTTTGTGAGGACGAAGTAATGATGTTTAGAAGTACCTAACAGACCACCTAACCTGTCATCAATATTATTGAATGCTCTAGTTTTTCCTGTGTTTTTCTCAACAGAGATTCTAACCAATCACAGTGGTAAGACTTCATCATTTGGGGTCTTCCTGCTTCTCCAAACAATTTGCCCTACCTATACTTCTTTTCTTTAGGCCCACTTCTCAAACTGCCACATTGGCAGCAGAATGCAAAGGAGCGGTACTTGAATGCCTGGTAGCCAAGTGTTTACACTGCTCATCACGGAAACATAGCCCACTTACTTCACCTCTATTAGCTTTACTCTTTTTGCGTGTAAAAGAGAATAATGGGATATTGTATGGATTAAATAAGATAGCATTGATTCCAATAAATGCATATAATGGTCACAACATTCTAACAATCCTTCTTTCTTTCACTTTTTAATATTCTGTCTTGCCCCAAGGTGCTAGATCTCTACAAGTAAAATATCCACACATGATTTTAATTTAGTACTTCAGTAACTGATACTCCATGGATTTACAGCTTAGAAATACCTGTTTATAGTGATTTTTAAAATTCCACAGTGCTACCGTGAGGTACCAGTATTTTTATGTGTTATTATGTAGGTATAAGCAAAACAAATCAGCATAGAAAGTGCTTGATTTTTTTAATGTATTTCCACCACAGCAGTTTTCAAAATTCATTGTCATAATCTTTTTTCATTAATGAATGTTCGATATTTGTATGAAAGAATATCATTGTCCATGATCTTAAAACACAAATTATATGACCTCTGTGGTGTGTTGGAAAAAAGAGGGAAAATAAATAGATGCGTAACTAGTGAATGTAGCAAGGATTGCCCTTAGTGTAAAAAGATGATAAGGATAGAGGAAAAAACTAAATAAAATTAATAAAGCAAAAATTAAAAGGAAACCACTTAAAGAAGCATTACACAACTGTTGTTCCTCGCAAGGCTGAAATGTGATATTAACCGTAACTACCAATCATACAGCTTCATTCAAGTACATTAGCCATAGAGAAGAGTAATAAATTTAGTACTGGCTTGTTTCTCATATTGAGTTACTTACTAATGTCAGTGGCAGTGGAATTACTGCGATCAAATGAACACATTTATGTGCACCTGTGTAATTTAAGTGAGACGTTAAATCACAAAAATGTAAACAACAGTGTGTGCTATTTGTCAGAAACTTCCTGGGAAAACTGTCAACCAGGACTTTATTGCTGATCTGAGAAATAAGTGTGCTCTGCGAAAGTCAGCAGCTTCCTCCTTCTAGAACTTCTCTGGGAGCCCTCGCCCTGACTTTCTGCTAGGACACCGGATTCCATCACCTCGTTTCCAGTGTGCTGCTTCCGGTTGTACATATGGGCAGAGAGAATTTATTCACTAGCTCATCCAATTTAAATCTACTGTGCTTTTTATTTTTCACATCTGTTCTCAACTTATTTTTCTTTATTCCAAAATCAAATAACTGGGAAGAAATGTTCACAGTGTACACATTTAGGCTGTGTCTATAACCATGATTTAATTTGATCTTCTAGACAAAGTTAACAGTCTAAAAACTGGTATGAAATGTTACTAAGGAGCACATAGTAATCAAAGAGATTTGTTTATCTGGAGTAGTACTGTTGGATATAAGTATAATATGAACCATATATGTAATTTAAAATTTTCTGGTAGCCGTATTTCAAAAAAGTTAAAAAAAGAGCTGTGTATTTATACTTTCAGAACATCTCAATGAAGACTAGTCTCATCTTAAGTGCTTAATAGCCATGTGTGCCTAATGGCTACCATATTGGAAAACACAGACCTAGGCTAGAGTCTAGATATAATATAAGCTTAAGTGGCACAGAATTTTGAGAAAGGCTGTGGGATATTTCTGAATAACTGTAGACAACCACAATCTTAAGCAATAATTTTAAAAAATGTTTGAAACGATTATTATTCAAACTTTCAGGATTCCAGAGGCAGAGACTGAGTATGAAGTATGTGGATGGAAAGAAGGTTATGGTGTTTAGGAGATTACTTACTTTAAGTTTTAAAGTTAATGATTTATCAAGATGACAGAGAAAGAGGCAATCAAGCTGAGCTGTGGAAAATAATTCATGTCACTGAAATTGCAACTCAGTATCAGGGTTAAAATTAGAACTGAATTGAATTAAATTTTCCTGGTTATCTTCCATACACTACACATATGGGAATATAAAGATGAATGAGGAAGACAAAATCCTTGTTTTTGAAGGACTCACAATAAAGTGGATAGAGAATATGATCTATTTGAAAAGGATAATTTAAAACAAACCAAAGCAAAATCCAACTAAGTCCAGAAAAATTTAATTCGTGACTATTGCTAGTTTTTAAAAATGACTAAGATGACAGTAGGAAAAATTCCATTTTCCTATTTTTCAGGATTAAAATATTTTTATACTGAAACAAAAATGTTTTATTTGTGGATATCTGTTTTAGTAAATAACTTGATATGTAGCAAAGATATATCCAAATATGCTTTTCATATATAGACTTATCTTTAAATTCACATAAGATGATTTGCTTTATAAATTATACTGTCTCCTCATGATGGAAACAAAGCAGTTCAAAGAGTCCTTAAAGACATAGAAAATAGTTATGATATTTTGTGAATAAAATGGGATACAAAATTATAGATATGCTATTATTTCAAATATATAAATATTACTTAGAAAATATATTCAAGGATATATGTCAAATTAGTAATAGTAATTGTTTCTAGGTCATTTATTTCCATTTATTTCTATTTTTTACTTTTCAACTATTATAAAAGAGTAATTTTAATTTCATGATAAAGCCAATGAAGCTTATCTCATCACAAGGAAAAATAATGTTGGACTTGAATTCATAAAAATTAAAAACTTCTATTAATCAATAAATATCAGAAAATTAAATGCAAAAATCCTGGAAAACTGTATGTGAAAAATATGGCAAGAAGTTGATACCCCTACTGTACAAAATTCACACAGATTAAAAATTAGGATTAAAGCAAAGAGTACAGTCAAAGCAAAGGAAAATAACACACAAAAAAATCAACCTCATTGATAACCAAAGGAATGAGAATTTAATCGTGAGATATTATTTTCGAATATTAATCTAGAAAAGATGATTTTTAGTCAAAGATATTTATTATTATAAGGCATTTGACATATTGTTCAATTTTATTCACTGCTGTGAGAATACAAATTGGAATAAACTTTCTGGGATATAGTTTGAAAATACTACTCATAACTCTAAGGAAATCTTGTCTTTATTATATTTGAACTAGGGTTTTAATGTGAAGGAATTTATTCACATTTTTAATTAAAAAGAAAATATTTACATGTTAAAAAGACTGTAATTTCAAAGTATATAGTGGTATTTTCTTTTAAAAATCATTATCTACTCATCGAAAATGTTTTCAAAGAATGTAAGATGCTTCTACTCTTAGTAAACAGCAACACTAGAAAACCTGTGTTTATTCACAATATAGCAGCAATGATTAATCATATTTTTAAAGAAGTAACCCCAAAATATCAAAACTGTACAACAGTGGTTACTATACTGGATTTTTTTGCCAAGCATCAGTAAAATGAGACAGCTTCAATTTTTTCTTTAATGTTTTAAGTCAATAGAAACTTAATCCAATACTTTATAAATTATACTGAAGCTAATGATAAGTTTTCAAAGCCTTTTTGAGGGTTTCTTGAAAGCAAAAGGCTGAAAGTCACATAACATGTGAGAAATTAATATCCATCCTGGTGTGGTAAAAATGGTTAACATAATACATGGAAAACAGTATGGCAACAAATTGAAATGCATATATATATATATATATATATATTTTTTTTTTTTTTGAGTAAATAAGCTCCTTGCACTACACTGCACTGTCTCCTACCTTCTCGATCCTCTGTTATCTTTGTACAAGAACAGAGATAAGGAGGCTCTGTTCCACCTCTGCTGGGAACTTGCAAAACGGTTTCACCATTCTGCACATGTCCACAAATGACTGCAAAATCCCCACCGGTATTGATGTGGGGGTTACAAATAAAATTTAGCAAGTAGGCAAATTCTTAAATACAGAATCCACAAATAATGAGGGTCAACTCTATACATGGCCAGTAAACCCGAGTCCATAAAATATGCTTTGAAAGATGTAACACACACAAATGTTGAAATTTATCAGAGATAGGAGAGTGTGGATAAATGTTAGCTATTTTATCCTTCATTTTCTAAAATGGAAATATACTAGTTGTAAAATAATGTTTTAATAAACAATGAATTCTGTGTTCTTTGCTGTAGAGAATAACTTAAATATCATTACAGGCATCTAGTTTTTTAATGTCTTTTTAGATCTAAATGAAAACTGTTATTAAACTATCCATTTTAGAGTATTCACATTAAGTCATATAGTGTTGATAATCAAAAATTGTTAACTTCATGTTATGCAGAAAGAACTCAAAAAGTAAATGAAGAAAGATATTTTAACTACTTTAACTGAATATTTTTACTATCAGACGCATAGATTTCTTTCTACATTCCTGATATGTTGTTTATGTGAGTGTGTGTGTGTGTGTGTGTGTGTGTGTGTGTGTGTGTATCTTCCACTAACAAGGAAAGGCAAAATTTAGAAGGGGAAGATGAGAGTAAATAAGAAAAAAAGCAAAAATTCCACAAGTGGCATTTCACTAAAACACTTTTTATTCTAATGTTCTAAGCAATATATGGAAATGACTGCTTTTTACAAAAGCAATTTCCTTTTTGGCCTGATGAAAGTAAAAATTTCTGTATGTTCAAATGCATTTCAAAATTCAAAGGACAGAACAGCCTTGGCATTGCATGGTTCTTGCTAGCAGTTGGGTAAATTGACTACATAATGAGTCCTTGGCTGTCCCTAACCAAAACTTTGCTGGACAGGTTCATTTACAATCCTCAAACAGAATGACCTTCCATCTGGCTTAATGGCCCCTGGATTGTTGCAAATGCGACCTGACATTTCCTTATGGGTGAGTTATTAAATTATATCACAGAGCACAATAACATAATTTGGTTTCAGAGCCTAAGTGAAAGTGATAGTCCAGCAGATTAAGATGTAAAATTCCTTTGCAAAATTAAGTTATTTATAATCTGATGCATACCCCCTTGTTTTATCTGCCATATAATGTAATTACTTTCCACAGTACAGTAGCTGCATATACTGACAATGCTGACAGAACAGAAACATCATTTGAAGAGGGGAAGAGAACTTCAGCCAGCATGTAACTGACTTTTATAGCTATCTTTTTAAAGTGAAACCACTTGGAATTTTTTCTTTTTTTTTTCCCCCTAATGGAATTGATCCATTAAGCAGTGCTTCTCTCTTTCACTTAATAGTATTAGACATACTTAACTCTATGAACTAAAATTCCTTAATATATCCTGAAATACCTGCTTTCAGATGACTAATACCAATATATTTAAATTTGGGGTTTTCATATATTTAGCTATTTCTAGTAGTTGTGATTGAGTGAAAAGTAAAGCAATGTCTCATTTGTTACTCTATCAGACACTTATTACCTCTAATTCTTTAATAGTCTGAATTAATTTCAAAGACAAATAAAGCTTAAAGAGCAACTTATTTTTATAATTATTCATAGATAATATAAAATTCCCCTTAGATTTTTTGCCATTAGAAAAAGAAAGATTTGAAGGTAGGATTTGCCTGTTTGGACAACTAGAATTTCCATTCTAACAGTCAAGAACTCTGTCCTGCACCGAGTTCAATCTCTTTCCTAGAATTTTGTAACTTTTTAAAGCATTTTCCTTTATTCTGTTCACTCATGTGTGCTGTTTACTTGCCATCAACCCAGCTTTAGTTTAACATTCATTCAGCAACTTCTTTTGAGGGCTTACTAGTCAGGCCCTGTGCTGGGTTTTATAAAAACAAAGATAGCAATGGAAATAACAGTAATGTTAGCTAAAATGTGACTAAATACAAGACCTGCAAGACCTGCTAGGACGAGTCTGTTTTAATCACATATGTATCCCAATTGACTAAAATACATCTGAAACATATTAAGAGCTCAAGGGAATTCCCTGGCAGTCCAGTAGTTAAGACTTCGCCTTCCAATGTAGGGGGTGCGGGTTCAATCCCTGGTCAGAGAGCTAAGATCCCACAGGCCTCGCGGCCAAAAAACCAAAAACGTAGAACAGAAGCAGTATTGTAGCAAATTCAATAAAGATGTTAAAAATGGTCCACATCAAAAAAATCTTTTAAAGAAAAATAATTAGGTGCTCAAACCGTGGAATAGTTCTCCCTGATTGCTTCACATGTGTATTCTCATGTAGCCCTAAAAGATGTCCCTACTGGAGAGATACTGTTATTTCTCCCTGTTCCACATGAGGAAAAAGAAGAACACAGAGGTTTAATCATTTTTCCAAGGTCATGAAACTAACAATGGCCAACCATGTCTTGAAGCCAGAGAGACCGGTTCCAAAGCCTATTCTTTGAGCAATTGTCCCGTTATTTGTCCCTGCCCTCAGGAAGCTCACTCACATACGTGAGCTTATCCACAATACAGACATCTGAAATTAACTTACTTGGTGATCTTTGTACATTTATGAGAGCATTTTTTGTATTCAGCTCTCATCATTCAGATCCATGATATAAATTATACTATATATGTGTATGTGTCTCTCTGTGTGTGTGTATACATGCATATCAAGAAATTTCAATTTTTTTTTTTGAAGACTTTTTTGAGGTGGACCATTTTTAAAGTCCTTATTGAATTTGTTACAATACTGCCCCCCTTCCATGTTTTGGTCTTTTTGGCTGCGAGGCATGTGGGATCCCAGCTCCTCGACCAGGGATCAAACCTGTACCCGCCCCGCATTGGAAGGCAAAGTTCCAACCAGTGGACCACCAGGGAAATCCCAAGAAATTTCAACTTTTTAATAAAACCAATTTGAGTCAATGAGAGTTAGCAACTTCACTTGAAGGAATATCATTCTCACATCACTGGTTTTATCAACAGTTAATTTGTCTCACGTTCTGTCTTCCAAACTACATCACTTAGAGCTTTAAATCCAAGATTAAGGCTAATTTCCTGCATTAAACCTTCCCTCATTTAACAGTATTTACCAGTTCATGCATCTCTTAATCTAACTGGGCTGTGTCTATATAAATCCGAATAATCTTATGTCAGGATGAAAACATCAAGCTTATGTGAAGTCATGGAGATGCTACCAAGTGAATATTTTCCTTCTGAGTTGTTGAATAACACCCTTTCTATTGATTACTTATCCTTCTTTTCTTAAACTGTACACACAGTCTCTCACACCTAAATGCTGTTGTTTCATTTTGGAGGGGATGGGAATTGAAACTCAATGACCCTAAAGCTTTTTGAGGTTATCACACACCCTCAATAAGTACAGAAATCAGGCCTTCTCTATACTGTTAGCACTTCCATACTCTGTACAGTATACTCTATACTGTTAGTTCCTTCCTGAGAATTAGAAGAGTGCTCAATAAATGCCATAGTTATCTCTACATTATGGTATTTAAAGCTTGCCAGTCATTTTCCATACTAAAACTAAGATTTTATTTGTAATTATTTAAGGATACTACAAGGCAAGTACTATAATCTGTATTTTGCAATTGAAGAAACTACTCTCAGAAATTTCAAAAAATGTGACCAGGGTCAGCCATTTAGTGGAGTTAATGGATTTCCACTTTGCCTCTCCTTTAAGATGAAGGATTTAGCAAGACTATAAAGTATTGCCACCTTGTTAAATAGTTACTGTGTGCCAAGTCCTCCACTCATTTCCCTACCCTACCATAAGTCCCCAGATATGTCCGCTCCAGCCAAATGAGATTGGCCAATTCCAGGCTTCTTTTCCTGCCCCAGGGACTGTTCATTTGTCTTTCCTCTGATAGAGGGTCACTGCTCCCACCCCTCCTTCCTTCCTATAACTCCACAGACCGAAGTCCTGCCAGCCCTTAAGGGTCAAGTTCAAATCTACTCTAACATCTTTTTTTACCAGCTGAATGTGAATTCTCCATGTGCTGCACACTCACAACCATAGTTTGCCCCTGTCGGAAGTGACCTCACACTGCCTTATAGTGTAGTTTTCCCTTTTCTCAATTTTGTTTACCGACAAAGTTCTAAGTCTCTCCAAGGGTAGGAGAAATATATACGCCCTGCCCTCTTACCACATACTCACCCTCTCCTAAATACATACACAAGGGGTGTGCTGGAAAACTGACTCTCCAAAAAGAAAAACTAGAAGAGCAGTGATTTGTTGTACTTGCCTGTTTTAGTGATGTAAATACTCCTCCTTGCCCAATTTCAAGCTGCCAACAATTTAACAACCAGCTCACAAAATTTCTTAATGTTTGAAAATTGACCCTTGGTAGCTGTAGGAGCTGGCTCATATACCCACATTTACACTGACTAGCATAGTTCCATGTACACAATCAATAATCAGTGGTAAGCAATAAAGGAAGTCAGCAAGAAGGAGTACAGTACAGAAAGACAGGAGTACAGTACAGAAAGACAGAAAACTAAGTGGGAACATCTCAGTTTTTCAGATTTCCTATCGTACTAATAAAGCAAGACAAGCATATTACAGTCTTGTTTCCTGTTATTCTTGATGAAGGATCTCCTTGCTTTTCTCAGTCTCTCTCCCTCCCTATCTCTCTCTCACACACACTCACACACGCATACACACAACTGTTTTTCCTCTTTCCTCAGCCCCTCTCATCCAATAGCTAAAAATTATCACAGCAGGAGGAGAAAACCCATGGTAGTAGATTTTGAAAAACAGAGCATTAGCATCCTCCAAAATTCACAACGGCCCCTTCCAACAGTCCATTTGACAGTGTTTTCGTTAATCCAGGCAGAGAAGCTCAGGTTTTAGGAGTTCAAGCATTTTACATCTCCAGGAGACCACCCACCTTGTTGCTTTCCACTGGTAGCTACCCTGACCTTGATGTCTCTGCAGCTAATGGTCCTTCATAGAATTTTGAAATGGAATTACTAAAATCTCATTTGGTTTTGTGTAAGTTCTTGTCATTGGGCAGAGAGAAGTTCCTCAGGAACGCAGTATTCAATTCCATTTGGACCAGCGTGATAGCTGGAAGGCAGCTGTAACGTTTATTTAGTCTTTCAGTTATTTTATATCGCACCCATGATGAAAATGCCCCAGGGAATAAACTAAGAATTAGCACATTCATTATAAATAAAGCATTCAAGAACAACAGCAATTAACAGCTCAAACTAGTTTTTTAGTGCTATCATTCATACCAAGCCACTAATAAAGAAAAAAATAACAAGAATGGGAGAAGACAATAAACCACTAAATTACCTCTCTCTCTCTCTCTCTCTCTCTCTCTCTCTCTCTGTCTGAATGTCTGTCTATCTCCCTACCTACGATCTGTAGTCATCCTAAGTCAGGTTTTTAAATCCTGCTTCTGCTACTTCCTACCTCTGAAATATATTCAATTAATTTAAATTCTCCAATTTTCTATATCCTCATCTGCAAGGATGATGTCCAGTGTATAATAGCAGTGTTGCTAATTTCTGGCTTTCTGTTGTTCTCAGTGTTTGTTTCGGTTCCCATTTCCTCTGACTTGTAATAAAAATGGCATATTTTGAAAATCACACACAATTATCTATTTCTGTTGAGATGGGAACAGCCTAAACCTGCAGCATAAAACATTTAGGTTATGTAATAAGCAGGTGAATTTTACAACAGTGAACATTTCAAATGAAGTAAGGATTACTCTCTTGATAGGAGAGAATACAGAAGAGAATTATTGAATCTCTCTATAATTCTTAGAAATTATTCTCCATATATCATGCATTTGTTTATTGGTTCCCTTCTAGACAGTCATTCTAAATATCCATTTTTTTCTGCCCTTCCTCCAAGGCTTTCTACAAAGATATCTCCTCCACGACTAGATAATATCAGCTCCTCAGAGTAATTCTACCAGCCTCCTAGAGTTGGTGTTGAGGTTTACATTATTTTATCTTTTAATGCTTACCACAGTGTGCTATTATATTATTTTCTTGTTTCTCTTCTTTTATTACTTTTGGTAGTTATTGCACACTAGAATATTAACCTCTGCCTGGGCAATTTAAGTGTGTAACGATTGCCTTTATATCCCTAGAACTTAACATCATGCCTCATATAATAACTGCTGGTTGACGAAATGGATGAAGGAGAGAATCTAATAAATGATCATTTTGTGATGGAAACAGAAAGTTTATTTGTTCTTATGGAAGTAAAGAGTACACCATTCTGCGTAGGGATCATACTGATACAGCCAACGTAAATTAGTGTACCAGGTAAGAAAGGTCCCAACTCTCCTGTGTCTCTCCAAATTTTAAATATTCAAGCAAATATAATTTCTAGATCATTGTCTAAAACTCACTCTTACATATGATTTAGAGAAACTCATGGTACTCTATTGATGTCCCACGATTAATATTCCTTGAGAAGTATATAAGGGTATTTTTATAGCCCTAATATAATTTACAACACCTACACATCTCTTCAAACTCAGATAATAGTAAAAACAATTCCTTTGTATTTAGCTTGGTGTTAAATTTTGGAAAAGTTATTTATATACATTAAATCAACTTATAGTTCACTTGAATCCAGTGTTCTTCTTGAGATGAAATGGCCTCCCTGCTTTGAGGGTGGGGAAAGATTTAAACAAAAAAAAACCCTTCTACTTTCACATTTTCAAATGAAAAGGATATCTCAGTCACTTGTAACACATCTTAATTGCTTCATTATATTTTTATAGAGCCCCTGAATTGCTTGGAAGCAGCTTAATTAAAATGGTGCTTGTTTTATAGTTAACAGAAATGCAAAAAGCACATATCCTGCAGCACAATCAATCATATATTTTCTTTGCTGCAGTCTTAAAGACAGTGTAGACTTGAGCAGATTAATAAGGCACTGAAACATTTGAGCACCACTGGAATTTAGATGTGTGCATCTTCTTGGACCTCAGCTTCTCATAAACTTTAATGTGATCTTTTCTTGAATCTACTGTATCATTTAATGAATCACGGACCACATTATATTTTTGGTCTGACTGTTCATTCACCTCTGTACGTTATGCAAGAAAGGAAATTTTCAACAAAGCAGCAGTTATCATCAGGTACAATTTCACACTGCATTTACAGTTAGCTTCACTATTATTTTCAGTAGAAGTTATCAGGAAACTAAGAGACAGTTTTGAATCCTAATTCAGTGGCAGGCATGTTGTGTGGTCTCAGTTAAATCACTTAATTTATCTGTGCTTATTTCCCTTTTCTCAATAAAACGGACTTCTTCCCTGGAGATATGTAATAAGCTTTTTGCATGATTGTGACTTAAGACTCAGAGGTAGAAAGGATAGAGGTGTAGAACTTGAGAGGGTTTGTACAGGAAAAAGGTGCTTGCAGTACCTGAGGGTAGCATCTGCATGCGAATTCCTAGAAATTTCTGAAATGACTAAGTAGCTCACTATAGGACTCTTGCAACAGTGCTGGTATGACCTGCCATTGACATTTTTCTTCCTTACAATCACAATCATATTAGAATTCCCAAGTTCTTAAAGGTATATGCCAGAGCCTGCTTCATTTCTCCTCTGGGAGTGAAACATCAGCGGAGTTTTTAGAAGTTCTTCTTACCTTGAATTTATTCCAGTATTTATGCAAACCTATAACATAGCACTCAGTCATTCATTTGTTACTCATTCAGTGACTACTTACTGAACATTTACTATGTTTCTGGCACAGTTGAGGTCAGATTTTATTGTTTTTGACATCAGGGACTAATTATCAAATATAGATATGAGATATAGGAGATAGACAACGGGATCCTCAGAGCAAGAAAGAAATCTTAAACATTAAAATATGTACATTTTCAAGGAGAATTCGTAAACAAAATTTCTAACCATGTAATACTGTCACATTTTACGCTATAAAGTGATCCAGCTCTGATTTATTAAAACTGCCAGTGCACAATGAGGCTCATAGTTATATAAATGTCAGAGCCAGAAAAGTAAACAACATACCTTTCCTGGAATTAATGTTGAATTTTAAAATACAGTAGTTAAAACTGATAGTACCCATCCCCTCCCCTAAATACACATACGCGCGCACGCGTGCGCGCGCGCACACACACACACACACACACACACACAGAGGAAAACTTTAGTTACACAGAGAAGAATGAAAAGAAGTAGAATAAGCTTACGATAAAAAATCACATGTTCCCTTGACCAGAATAATCCACCATAATGGGAAAACTACCTCTAACTAGATAAATAACTGTTCTGTTTTGGTGGGTTTAATGGTAGCTGCCAAAAATATATGTTCCCATCCTGGAACTTGCAAATGTGACCTCATTTTGAAAAAGTCTTTGCAGATGTAATTAAGCTAAGGATCTCTAGATGAGATGATCCTGAGTCATCTGGGTGAGGTCTAAATTAAACAACAAGTGTCCTTATAAGAGGCACAAAGAGCAGAAACTCACAGGGAGAAAGAAGAGAAGGTCATGTGAAGAAAGAAGAATAGGGATTGGAGTGATGCAGTCAGAAGCCAAGGAATGTCTGGGGCCACCGGAGGCTGGAAAAGCCAGAGAAGAATTCTCCCCTAGAACTTTCAGAGAGAATGAGGCCTTGCAGATACCCTGACTGTAGACTTCTGTTCTCCAGAACTGTATGAGAATAAATTTGTCTCTAAACTACTAAGTATGTGATAACTTGTTATGGCAGTCCTGAGAAACTAATACATGTGACAAACGTTTTGTCTTTTCACTACATGATGAAATTAACCTGTATAAACCAATAATGTTGTAAACTGATTGGTGTGACTCTGAATCCGCCCAGAAAAGTTTAGGAGCATGACAAGAAATCTCAACCCCATCCATGATGGGATCATTTTCCTCAGTTTATTTGATTTTAATTTTCTTGATTTTATAATATATACCTTTCAGTGTCATCCAGATAAACAAAGCATTGTTTTTCTGTTACGTTCTTGCCTCTTCTAGCCATCTTAGAAATTCATGAGCAGTCCAGGATAGTATTCAGTTTCATTTTCTTCTAGTTCTTATGGTTTCTGCTTAAGCTTTCAAGCCCATTTCCTATACCGCCATTTCGGTATTACTCATCCAAAAGAAATCTTTATTACTGTCTGCTCTTCTTCTCTCACATTTTCCCTTGGACTTTGTTAACTTCATCTGGTGAGCTGGTTGAACTTTCTAAATATATTACACAGTCCATTCATTTAATCTTCTCAGTAACCCTATAAACTGGGTACTGCAAGTGCTATTATTCTCCATGTTTACTAGATGCGGAAACCGAGGCACACAGCATTCAGAGATTTGTAAAAGGCTCAACCTTGAGACCACATTCAAGGTGGCATTGGACCTCAGGCAGTTTGTCATAATCTACGTACTTTGGTGTTTCTTTGACACGTCATCATTTCCTTGGAAGACCTCGTAATGATGAGGTACCTTACCAACTACTACATCCTTTAGAAGCCTGGTGAAGAGGGAAACAAAGCGGTGAACAATCCCAGCAGAAAAACATGTCCCGTCTGTGTTCCAGAATTCCTAACAATATAGTCCTATCTGGTAACTATCTCTAGGATACTGAAACTCATCTCCCGTTACCTCCTAGGTACACCATTTATGTAACTGCTCCCTTTGTCTTAACCTTCTTTTTCCAGAGCCAGGCCTAATTTGCTTTTCATAGCCCAAATGTTTATCAAAACAGTTTCTAAAAAAGAGGAAAATATCTTTCCTCTCCCAACCCCAGTTGTCCTATGAAGGTAGAAATCTTTCTTACCCAACAATCAAAGATTCCAATCCCAACTGCAGCCACCAAGAATGTTAGAAAAGACTGCACCAGCTTTTACATTTGTCTTTTCCTTCTTGTCCTGTCTACAGCTATTTTTACATTACAACATTCATTTCTATCAGAGTCTACAGCAGGGGCAGTGAGATGTGCATGTTTAAATTATCATCATATCCACAATTTTCAACAGTCTGCCTTTTTGAACTACCATTTCACTAGCACTGGCAGCTTATCTTTGAAATCTGACACTCTGCAAGATATACATTGCTCTGAAGTTCATGAACAAAACTTTATCAATCACTTAGTCTCTCATTCTCCAAAGCTAAGGGATCATTTAGCTCTTTCATAGATGTCTATAAACTTGAATGAATATTTGTATAACTATTTATGTATATACCTATTTCTCAATATTTACAAAGGATTCTTAGAGGGGGAGTTTCTAGCTCTCATTGATGTCTGTATTCTCTCTATACTCCGTTGCCTGATGAATGGATAGACGGCTAAATATTACTTGAAGTGATCTTGTCATTTTGACCTCATTTGTTCAAGAAGTTTTGTGCTTGAAATGCTTTCCCCCTCAATAATCTTCTTGATTAACTGCCCATCTTACAAGGTTAATGCAAAGGTTTTCTTCTATATTAGTAATTTCCTAACTTCACTGAACATAAGAGTTACAAGGTTATATTGTGGGAAAAAAATCTCAAGTCCTCTAATTAGAACACCCAAGAAAAGGCAGGTATTTCTAACGAACACTGCAGATGAGTCTTATGATCAAGCACTTTTGGGAAAAGTTGAATTGTATGATATCTACAAATGCCAGTGAGAAACATTCTCTCCAATAGTTTTGTACCTTCTTCAGAACACTTTTAACACTCTATCTTAAAATACACTTTTAGGGACTTCCCTGGTGGCGCAGTGTTAAGAATCCACCTGCTAATGCAGGGGACACAGGTTCGAGCCCTAGTCCTGGAAGATCCCACATGCCACGGAGCAACTAAGCCCCTGCACCACAACTACTGAGGCCACGTGGAGTAGAACCCGTGCTCCGCAAAGAGAAGCCACCACAATGAGAAGCCCGCGCACCACAAGGAAGAGTAGCCCCCGCTCGCCGCAACTAGAGAAAGCCTGTGCACAGCAACGAAGACCCAATGCGGCCAAAAATTAACAAATTTTTTTAAAAAACACACTTTTATGTGTATAGTCTAACTCTGCTATGAAACTGTTCCCCGTTGAGAGTTAGAAACTTGTTTGAGTCAAATTTTGAATTTACTATAGTAGAGCATAGTGCTTTGCAAATAATAAATACTTGTTGAGTTGGATCATTGCATGGACTCTGCTCAGTCATCTTTCCACACTCAACTCAAACGGGTGAAAGAGCTACAATTTGCTTAAAAGACAAGTTTTAATTAAGTGTAGGGTAACTTCATTTATTTATTATTTCTAATACACAAAACATTAACATAATGCTTAATATAAACTGAGTCCCACTGACATTTTGTTATAAAAATTTTAAAGCCTGATATAGTTAGTAAACTTTTCTAATGTTAAAACGTTATTTACAAGTTTTTCTTGACTTCTGATAACAGTCAAAAGACCCAATTATAAATTTACTTCTTCTAATATATTAAGTAACAGATACCTGAGAACAGAGTTTTAGAAAAACCTACAATGAAGGAATAATCAAAGAGATTGAAAAACAAGCACAAGTCGAGAAAAAAATGGATCTTCTAAGGAACTGAAGTTGACAAATAGCAAATGAAACATACTGTTGACTAAATGCAAAACATAACACATCACTCAGGATGGCCAGACAAGCAGAACCACAACAGCACGCTGAAAGTGCAAAGGAATGAGATCTTCAAACAAGAACTCTTCTCAACAAGTTTACTGAAAATTAGGAGTCTATTTTGACACTTCACAAAAGAAAACAAAGAGAAACTTATGACAGGTATTTTCTCACTGCAGAGTGCATGTAGGGACTCCTGTGATGATCAGTTCAGGCCATATTACTAGAATGACAAGAGTGATTCATGTCCCTGAAGTCATACTTTTTAAAGTTATTTTTTTTCAATTTTAGGTTTTGAACTTCATTTCTCTTTCTTTGTCTTTATGTAAATGTCAAACGTACAGAAAAGCAGTGTAATGTAGTAGTTAAACCCCCAAATTCTGGGGACCTTCCACAAGTTGCTTAGTCTGTCTATCCCTCAGTTTTGCCTCTGTAAAAAAGATGATATTAATGCCTAAATCATGGAATTATTATAAGAATTAAGTGCATTAAATGAATTAAAGTGCTTACTTCTGTAGAGGACTCAATAATTGATACCAATTGGTGGTAGCAGCTACAAGTAAATAAAGAGTAATGTATCAAGATGACTTAAGGGGCTTCCCTGGTGGCGCAGTGGTTGAGAGTCCGCCTGCCGATGCAGGGGACACGGGTTCATGCCCCCATCCGGGAGGATCCCACGTGCCGCGGAGCGGCTGGGCCCGTGAGCCGTGGCTGCTGGGCCTGTGCGTCCGGAGCCTGTGCTCCGCAGCGGGAGAGGCCACAGCAGTGAGAGGCCCGCGTACCGCAAAAAAAAAAAAAAAAAAAAAAAAGATAAGTACACATAACAGAAAGCCTTAGCTATCTAGCTTAAACAATAGGGCAATTTCTTATCACTTGTGTCAGGCAACTTAACTGCTCCCCAAAGATGTCTTTTTGTAATCCTAGGATCCTGTGAATATGGCCAAAGGGAATTAAGATTTCAGATGGAATTACAGTTGCTCATCAGCTGGCCTTGAGATGAGGAGGTAGCATGGATTATCCAGGTAGGCCCAGTTTTAACACAAGCATCCTTTTAAGTGAAAGGATGAGGCAGGGGAGTCACAGTTAAAGAAAAGTGAAAACAGCGGTAGAAGCTGGAATGATGTGATTGCTGACTTTGAGGACGAAAGTGAGCCACAAGTCAAAAAATGTGGTCAGCCTCTGGATACTGGAAAAGTTAAGTAAATAGATTCTGCCCTAGAAATCTGAGAAAGTAATGTAGCCTTGCCAACCACTTGATTTTAGTCCACTGAGACCTATTTTGGACTTCCGATCTCCAAAACTGTAGGATAATAAACTTTGTTTATCACACTAAATGTGTGATAATTTGTTACAACCACTATAGGAAACGATTATATCACTCAATACAAGACTCCATAATAATCTCCGTTGCAGCTCAGCAACATCATCAAGAACTCAGATTTCTTCCATCTTTTGCTTTGCTATTATCAGTGTATGGCTAGCACCCCTGACCAACATAAAACACCTTCACCAGCTTCCAACTCCCTGACAACTTTACAAACCTACACAGTGAAGAGCTAAGGACAAAGAGATTATGTGTCTTCCTTTTACTTCTGTTTGAGGCTTGTCAGTTTATTTTTAGTATCTTCATCATAAAGGTTTTGTATTCTAATTTTATTAAATATACCAATCTTTCCCCTTGTGATTTGTACTCAATTTTGGCTTTGTTTGCAATTTTCCACCACTGAGATCATTTCTCCAAAAGGTGTACACTTTCGTCCTTTGGTCATATTTTAAAATCAACTTGGATTTTACTCATGTATGGTGCGAGGAATAGATCTAATTTTTTCATAGATATCTAAGTTTCTTAATCTTACTTATTACAGAGCAATTTCTTTCCTCAATGACTTGTCATATGCCACCTTTGACTTAAATAAAAGTCTGTTTATAATGTATATTTATTTGGGGGCTGTCAAGTATGCTGCCCACATCAAATGGTTTATTCTTGCATATTCTACATGATTTTCATTGCTGTCATTCTGTAAAAATTCTTTGTATATGGTAAGGCAATTTCTTTTTCCATCTTCTTTTTAAGAATTTTCAACACAATTCATTCCAAGTGCATTTTAGAATTAATCAAGTTTTATAAAATATCCTATTGGAACTTTGTTTAGAGCTTTATTGCTCTTCGAGATTAATTTGGAAAGATCTGTTAACTTTCTGATATTTATTTTTTCAACTAGGAACATCATGTATCTCCCTACTTATTCAGGTTAAATTTTACTTTATATCATTCAAAAAAAGTTTATAGTTATTTCTATAATTTTGCTATCTTGACACATTTATTTCTAAGTACCTTATGATTTTTGTTATATGCCTTTTTACATTTTTAATGAATTTTAATATTCTTTTTAATTTGATTGGTTACGGCAAGAATATGACTACACTACTTATATTTGTATCTAATTAAATTGATTTCTCTTATAAATCTGAAAACAAATTTCATATATTCTATGTAAACAATGACAAGTTTTTATTTATCTTTCATCTATCTGCTTTTTATGCCTCTTACTACTGTTTATGGACTTATTACTTAGTTTCTCACTTTAGTGGAAATATTAGGGGTAAGAGTAGGAAAACTTATCTTGGTACTGATTATAAGGGAAATTCTATAATATCCCTACTAAGTATGATATTTATTTATTTTTTTCTTTTGGTTATCCGTTTTAAGTTTAAGGAGGTTTGTATTTCCAGAATTTTTATTCTTTTGTTTGTGGTTTCAGATAACTCTTGATCAAGATAGATTGTTTTCTGCTGTATTGTATGTTTTGGCTTATTGCAAACTCATTTTGGAACAGCTTCATCTGTGGGAATCTCACCACAAAGTTCTTGCGTTCGGTTTTCTCAGGTAACCCAGCTAGACGCCGCTTTTATATTTATTTCCCATGTCAGAAAGTTAATCTAGGGCTTCCCTGGTGGCGCAGTGGTTGAGAGTCCGCCTGCCGATGCAGGGGACGCGGGTTCGTGCCCCGATCCCGGGAGGATCCCACATGCCGCGGAGCGGCTGGGCCCGTGGGCCATGGCCGCTGAGCCTGTGGGTCCGGAGCCTGTGCTCCTCAGTGGGAGAGGCCACAACAGTGAGAGGCCCGCGTACCGCAAAAAAAAAAAAAAAAAAAAAAGTTAATCTAAATGCAGTCTTGAAACTCATGAGTGCAGGCCTGATGTTAGAATTCTCAAGGAAACAAATTTTTGTTTTTAAATTTTTTACCCAGAGCTCAAGCTGAGGCTTAGAAAGTTCTCTATAATCTTCATCTGCAGGACATATTTTATCTTGTCTACTCTTTAGTAGAAGCTGTAATCCTTTAAGAGTCCCAGAGTTATTTACACACCTCAGTTCCAACTCCCTGACTTCTGTAGACCTAATGATTTAACCCTGTCCTTGTATGGCTAAAGATCAAAACTATAAGTTACTGAGACTGACACATATACCCAAGGAAGTGCAAAGTATATTATTATCCTATTTGATTTCTATTTTCTCTTCCTTCTGTGGATTTTCCCTAATTTCTTATTAAACTAGGTATTTTAATTCGTTTGTTGCATTTTTAAAGCATATTCAGTGTTTTAAAGAAGGTAATTTTTCAGCTTACCTAGTTCAGCATATTGTCACAAATGAAAGCCCCATTTCTATTATTTGTAGATAAGTTTAATAGATTTATATTTATTTGATTACTGATATACTTGGACTGCCTCATAGAATTATTTTTGAAGTTTTATGTATGTATTATATATAGGTAACCTCCTGACTGTATTAGATGCTAACTGATTATCCATATTTATACCAGCCCTGACTAGATATTTATTTATTTTTTAACATCTTTATTGGAGTATAATTGCTTTACAATGGTGTGTTAGTTTCTGCTTTATAACAAAGTGAATCAGCTATACATATACATATGTCCCCATATCTCTTCCCTCTTGAGTCTCCCTCCCACCCTCCCTATCCCACCCCTCTAGGTGGTCACAAAGCACCAAGCTGATCTCCCTGTGCTATGTGGCTGCTTCCCACTAGCTATCTATTTTACATTTGGTAGTGTATATATGTTCATGCCACACTCTCACTTTGTCACAGCTTACCCTTCCCCCTCCCCATGTCCTCAAGTCCATTCTCTACGTCTGCATCTTATTCCTGTCCTGCCCCTAGGTTCTTCATGACCTTTTTTTTTTTTTTTTTAGATTCCATATATATGTGTTAGCATACGGTATGTATTTTTCTCCTTCTGACTTACTTCACTCTGTATGACAGACTCTAGGTCCATCTGCCTCACTATAAATGACTCAATTTCGTTTCTTTTTATGGCTGAGCAATATTCCATTGTATATATGTGCCACATCTTCTTTATCCATTCATCTGTCGATGGACACTTAGGTTGCTTCCATGTCCTGGCTATAGTAAATAGAGCTGCAATGAACATTGTGGTACATGACTCTTTTTGAATTATGGTTTTCTCAGGGTATATGCCCAGTAGTGGGAATGCTGGGTCGTATGGTACCGACTAGATATTTAGAAGGTAAGGATACTGTTCTAGATAAAAGCTCTATATTTTACTCATCATAAGAGTTGTGGTTATAAAATATTTAAATTTTGAGTAATACTGTGTGCCAGATACTTTTCTATGATTAATGAAAGTAAAGCAAGTTTATTCCTCCTGATGAAATAGATCATTTATGACTTGATAAATCTACATGTGCCTGAGTGCTTTTGCTGTTTTGTCCAGATAGATAGTGGGGCCACGTAACTCAGGTGTCTTCCAAAAGCACACATGTAGCTCAGTGCCGAGTTATTTCAAACTTCAAATTTCAGGGAAAGAAGATGCCAGGGTATCAATTCAGCTTCTCTGTTTTAAGAATACCTTTGTGGCATCTTTAGTTATGTATCTGTAAGTCCACCAATTACCCTGCGGTCAGGGTGCAACAAAAGCTTTTCTGTATATTGAAGAGGGTTATCCTTCCCAATATCAAATAGTTTTCTGATCTAGCCACTGGAAGATAAAAAGATAAGAATATTTGCAAAACCTAAGAGTATAACTCAAAAGGAATGGTGTTATTCTCTCTTAAAAGAACTGTGCCAGGACTTCCCTGGTGGTGCAGTGGTTGAGAGTCCGCCTGCCAATGCAGGGGACATGGGTTCGTGCCCCGGTCCGGGAAGATCCCACATGCCGCGGAGTGGCTGGGCCCGCGGGCCATGGCTGCAGAGCCTGCGCGTCCGGAGCCTGTGCTCCGCAACGGGAGAGCCACAGCAGTGAGGGGCCCGCGTACCGCAAAAAAACCCCAAAAAACTGTGCCAGTGCCTTTGTGAGACTCTGGACCAGTACTGGAATCATCTCAGCAGTCAACAAGTATACTTCTTACTGTACCTGTTTTCAAGAGGGACGCTGTGTGGCAGGGATCGAAGTATTGATAACTATAGTAGAAAATATGGTTTCCAATTTTGAATTGTTATTAGAATTAATGTTGGGGTTTTTTCCAACAATGAGGTATCTGTAAACAAGAATACCTCTGTAATGCTTAAGTCTGCAGGATTCTAGGACAATTTTGGTGAAGAAATGGGACTGAGAGAGACATTTTAAAGATCACTGAGTGTTTAAACAACTGATTCAAATTTCAAAATGAGATGAGACCTCATTTATATGTCAAGCAGTGAAGTGGGACATACTGGTTAAAATGTACAATCTCATGGATAAATCAGAAAAGAAAGAAAAGAATTCTTTTCAGTGTATATCAGAAAAGGTGAGTATGATAGCAATGAATGAAATAGGAACAACTATAGTCATAGACTCATGTTTGAATAACACTTCTTGAATGGTTAAAATTCTCAGACTCTCCTAATTTAACCTCTCAAGGGTTTTTGTATTGCTTTGAATGAGTACCATTGCATTCAGTTCTCAGATATGTCTTACCCAAGGGCACATGTTGGTAGACTTGTGCCAAATAACTCTACTTCAGCCCAGTAATGGGTATTAGAGAAAGTCACTTTTTAATGGTCCAAAATTGAAAAGGGGAGCAATCATCTCTAATCCATCACACAAGGACACTGGAAAACATCTCTTGTAAAGTTTGTGAGAAACTAAAAGTGTAAAGGAAAAATAAGTAAAGGAAAAATAATTAGGTAAATACTACCTATAGATAAAATATTTGGGTCTATAGATATTTTATCGAATAATTCATTTCTTATGGAAATCTTCCAATGAGTTTTTAAATGACAGTTCTTCTGAAGTATGACCTATCATTGGGCCATTTCTAGTAAATGTTCTATGGATAATTAAAATAAAGATATAATCTCTCTTAACAAAATTCTAAGTTTTGTGTCCATAATGTTATATGTACTTAATGTTATACTCAAAAACTTTAACTTTAATATTGATACAAGTGATATATTATTCAACAATATACGTAAGTCAAATTTTTTGGCCCTTAATTATTCTTTTACATCCTTAAACTCTAATAGATTAATACATCTATATTAAAATAATTTTTCTCTCAAGTCTCTTTATTCCAAACATATTTTGCCAAATATGTGTCTCATTCAGTACAAAACTCTTCGTGATTGTTATGCTTTGGAGGCAATTTTGTAAATATAAACTGACCCTCTACTTTTTTGTTAATTATTTTTGTACTAAATTTTATTTATCTATAGTGTTACTCTTTTTGTTTAGATTTGCCTTTGGTAATCTCTACTTTTAGTTTTCCTCTTCATTTTGTTTTATATGTGAACTTTGTGACTGGAGGCAGCTTTAATATCAAACTAATAAAATATCAATTTCAGGAACCCTGCAAAGCTGTTTGACAGACTGTATTTATAATAGTATACTCATTTTCTTAAAAAGAGCCACAAACTTTTATAAGCTTTAGGTCCCATCAAACCTGGATTTTACTGCTTGCTAGCAACACATAGCTGGATTTTTAAAACCCAATCTGAAATTCTTTCTTTTAACAGGGTATTTAACATATTCATTATAATTGAGATATTTGATCTTATTTCTGCCATATTCCTTTACAACATTTACTGTGTCTTTTTGATATGGCCTCATCCTTTTCTTGAAACTTTTTCTTTCTGCTTTATCCATTTTTAAATCAAGTTGTTTGTCTTCTTATTATCATAGTGTAAGAGTTCCTTATATACTCTACATATAAGCTCTGTGTTAGATCCATGTTTACAAATATTTTCATCCAATCTGTGTCTTGACTTTTTATTTTCTTAATTGTGTCTTATGAAGAACAAACATCTTTAATCTTGATGAAATGAAATTTAACCAATTTTTCTTTTATGATTTATGCTTTTTGTCTTATTCAAAAAATCTTTGCCTACCCCAATCACAAATATTTTCTCTTAGTTTTCTTATAAAAGTCTTACAGCTTTAGTTCTTATTTGGGTCAATAATCCATTTTATGTCAATTTTTATATATATTATGAGACAAAGGTCAAGACTCATTTATATTTGCAGACTTTAGCAAGTAGAAAGAACTCATAATACAGGCATCAGGTAGACTCTTCAGAAGGATACTGCCTTAGTAGTATGGCTAAAAGAGTTCTATTAAAGTCTATTCTAAACCTACTCTAAAGAAAAGGCTTTAAAACAAACCTCAAAATGATCAAACTGATTCCAAGTAACTGTCAGGTGGGAACACTATTCCAAGCCCTCTGTAAGCTTTGGGAATTCTTTGCCCTCCTGCTTTCAGGTGGTTCTTTCCCAGGCCTCAAGTAGTTCCTTGTCATGTATGCAAAGATTAGTACTAGGCAACAAAGGCTGGAAGAGATGCCTCTTCAGATCTCAAGAACTGAAGATCACTTTCTCCCTGTGAAAGTACCTTTTCTCTAGTATTCCACTTTGCAAATTCTAGCGTCCTGGACTCCTCAAACTCTGAGCTGTCTCTTCAATCAAGAGACCTCTGGAATCTGTGGTTCCTCACCCTACAGATGCCTGAAAACTGCCTCCAGGCAGTACACTGAGGCAATGGTAGAGTTCATCTTGTTTATATCCCTTTTCTTAGGCATATACATCCTGCTCTGTTTGCTGTACAATATCTGAAAACTGATAGTTCTTATATATTGTCTGGTTTTCTTTTTCATGAAGTGTGGGGCGTCGGGGGGGGGAGTGAGTAAATCTGGTCCCTGTGGTTCCATAATGGCCGGAGCCCAAATGTGTCTTGAGTAATGTACAGGGTGACCATTTTAAAGAATAAAACTCTTTTAAATCTTTATGTTGTAAATAAATCAGTGATCATGAAATATATCTCCCTTTAAAGAGCCTTATTTTTACTTACATTTGGAAAAACTAGAAAGTGCTGCCATTCTTTCTAGCTGTTTCCAAATGATTATTTTATTGACTAGGTTAACTTTCAAGTTAGAAAGCTTGAGCTGCCTGATATAAGAGGTAAATTCACAATTAAATTTCATTAAAAGTGTAAGAATGTCACTGTACCTGGTATAAAAGCAATTGTTGAATGAAGGAGAAAGATAATTACAAAGTGGAAGTAATGAGAGAATTCAGGAAGAACAGAAGTTAGAATGTCTTAATAGACAGTCAGTAAGAGAATTTGGGGGTTCACCTTCAAAATAATGGAAAAAAAGTAATTTAAAGTAGTTACCATCCTACTGATTCTCATTCTAGATTCTTTTCTTTATACCACCCACGTTCCTTTCTTAATAATTCTTTTAATGGGCCATTTACATTAAGTTTTTCTAGAATGAATTGATCACGATTTTACACTGTCCACAGAATATCAGCTCTTGCCTGACAACTGAAATACTTCAATACAAACAAAGGAATTCATACTATGAATAAATAAAGACCATAATAATAAAAAAAAGTTTTAAAATATCATCTCTGTTCTATCTTAAGTGTTTAGGGCACTTACTTTTTTTTTTTTTTTTTTTGCTGTACGTGGGCCTGTCACTGTTGTGGCCTCTCCTGTTGCGGAGCACAGGCTCCGGATGCGCAGGCTCAGCAGCCATGGCTCACGGGCCCAGCCGCTCCGTGGCATGTGGGATCTTCCCGGACCGGGGCACGAACCCGTGTCCCCTGCATCGGCAGGCGGACTCTCAACCACTGCGCCACCAGGGAAGCCCCAGGGCACTTACTTTTTGGCACAATAGGTACTTAGGGAAACTTAGGAAGATTGCGATAAACATCATATATATACAAAGCTATAAATGAGAATATAACAAATAACACCAACAGTAATGAATGCAAACTAAAATTGTCCATCAGCAGTTATGAACACATTTATTTGGGCTGTATGAGGGAGAATATTCATAGATAGCCACCCTTTTCAAATCATACTCTGAGAATTCATATGTATTTTGAATAAAGTTCTTTGAAATCTAACACTGAATTTCCTCCAGATATTCAAGTTTGTTTAATGTAAGACTAATAGAGCTACAGTTTTCATGAGGACAGAACACAATTCCTATTTACTTAGAAATAGTTCCTATTTACTTAGACATTTTGTTCCGGCTTAACTAATTTAAATGTTTCAAATACTCAAAGTATGAATGAAGCTGACTACTAAGGAAGAGGCTTCCAAAATAACAATATATTCTCAAAATAAGATCTCGCATGGTTCATGAAAATATCTGGTTGATTGTGGCCACAATGCAAATTACCCTATATGGTGATATTTTTTCCTCTCATTTTTAAGAGCCACTCTTGTACTTGTGTGCGTGTCTGCGTGTGTGTGTGTTTTATAACATTTTATAAGACTACTGACTTGATAAAGATAAAAGGAATTTGGGGAATAATGCATGTGCGTTAAATACAGTGTATTTTCTTATAGACTGTAGAAAAATACAAAAGTAGATTGTTTAAGGGCTATGTCTCTCATAGTAATAATAGGTTCCACTGAGTTCTCCATGTTTTCCCATTTAGTTCAGTCATCTGGATTTGTGAGATATGGACCAGAGATATATTAATAGGTGAATTCGATTTGTTGTAACTTTGTTTTCCTTTATGCAAAATCAGCTGGGCCATAGCAACATCTTCTTACTAACAGGTATATTCCATTTGTGTATGCATTCATACCAAGCCTCCTTCCAAATAGGAACTGAGATAATTTACAAAGATACATGTGTACAATATTATTTAAAATATAAGTAAAAGATCATGGAGAAATAAATATCCAATTACAATAATATAAACTCAGAAGGAAAAGTAGCATCTCAACCACCTGTCACATGTTTCCCCACACACTTTGAAAATTGTCATAGTATATAAACTAAAACAGGTCTGACTTAGTAAATATATTTTATTATTACTATTACTTTTACACAATTCATATAAAAATTTCCCACTAAGAACTCCTCATGGCATAAAAAGCCTTTTACATCATAGTGTCCGCCCTCTTTTTAAGTAATATCTTCACTGTTCTCTCATATGTAGTATGGTTTAGTTACCCAGAATGTCTCCCCATTTCCTTCCATGTCATGTTCTTGCACTTCTGTGCCTCCGTGTCTCCGCTTCAGAGCCTACCTCAATCTCTCTCTCCTTTTTCCTTTGGTTAAATGACATGCAACATTTAAATTCAACCTTAGCGTTTATTCCCACTGAAGACTTCCCTAGAACCACAGAACAAGTTAGTGTTCTGTGGACCATCAGAATTTTAAAACAATCCCCAAGATAGTATAATAGTGCCTCTCAAAACCCTTGCAATAATGTCTCATATGCTTATTAGCTGCAACAGACTGACACGCAGAAAACTTATCTTGTTCAATTCTACATTCTCAACTAGGAGCACCTTATAAATGAATACTCTATGAGTATGAGACACACAGTAAATTGTGGTCTCCCTTATGTTAGCGTAATGATGGAGCCCACAGTAGAAGTGAGTGAGAAGTCAATGAGGAGGAGTCAAATAGGAGAGAGACAGACTCACATGAGGACTGAGCACCAAAGACCTCAAAGAGAATCATGGTTTTAGAAACATAACCTTATAAAAAATGTTTCATTAATCTGGATTAATCTCACAATTAGTAGATTCATTTTAAAAATCCATAGGAATATGGAAAGTTTGGGGAAGTGCTTAGTATTACCAGTATAATCCATATAAATTTCACCTAATGTGAGTTATATTTTTAAAGGAAGTCACCTCCCTTAGTTTGCACATTGAAAGCATTTTTATTTTATTAGATATGGCCTTTCTTTGTGGCTGTGATGAGCTATCACAGTCCAATTTTCTTTCAATTGTACAGTACAAAGAATTTCTCCTAGGAGCTGCTTTTGAAGATTAAAGCATAGAAATAATTTCATTAATGCAATTTTATTTTATATAACAGCAAAATTCAGCAAGCCTAAATTTTTCATGAATATCAGCATTACCTGAATAAAATTTAATTTACCAGTGGTACAATATGAAAATGCCCTGGTTACCTGTTCACAAAAGTGAGGGAGTATCCTAACAGTTACAGCTTGCTGTGAATCATCACAGTTTCACCAGAAACTGAAAAATTAGTAATATTGGGCTCAGTAGCACCCTTCAATTATGTCCATTCTCTGCTTTACAAAGTGGTTATCCATAACCTTATTTAGCCTTACTACAACTCTGTAACCTAATAACTGTTTGCCAATTTATTTTACATAAGTGAGAAAAAGAGACTCAGAGATCTGAAAGTGACTTTCCAGGGTCATGAGACAGAGGAGGGCAGAGCTGGGGCTAGAACTTAGGTTATGTGACTCCTGGCTCAGCAATATTTCCCCTCTCGAATAACTCTATTTCAGCTTTGGAATGGTTCATTAGAAACTATGGTGTCAGGTTCAGAACTATGGAGTAAAAGAAAGTACAAAAGACATAGAGGGAGCTAGAAGAAAATCAAAAGTCACTCAGAGAATATTCATTCATACACTGATTCTTGCAAGAAATATTGGACATCTATTATGGGCCTTTCACTCTTATAAGTATAGAGAATTTAGCATTGAACATACGTATTATTTTAAATATCCCATTTTCAAAAAAACTATGAGACATGCAAAGAAACAGGAAAGTCTGGCCCATGTACGGGGGAAGAAAAAGCAGTCCATAAAAACTGTCCCTGAGATTGCTCTGACATTAGATTTATTAACAGACAAATGCTTTAAATCAACTTTTATAAATATGTTCAAAGAACCAAAGGAAATAATATCTAAATAAATAAAAGAAAACATGAGAATGATGTCTCACCAAGTAGAGATTATCATTAAAGAGACAGAAATTATATTTTAGAAATTAAGCAATTAGAAATTATGGCATTGAAAAGTATAATAACTGAAATTGGAAATTCATGAAATGTGCTCAAAAGCGAATTTGAGCTGACAAAAGAAAGAATCAGAGAACTTGAAGAAAGATCAACTGATATTATGCAGTCTGAAGAACAGAAAGAAAAAAGATGAGGTGAAATAAACAGAAACTCAGAGACTTTGGGGATACCATTAAGCACACAAACATACTCATAATGGAGTGAGGCAGGGGGAGGGAGAGTAAAAGGGGGAGATGGAGGCAAAAAGAATATATAAAAAGTATTAAAAAATTATTGAAAAAGCTCAACAAATTCTAAGAAGGAAAAACTCAGAAAGCTATACCTAGACACATCAAAATCAAGCTTGGAAAGACAAAGAGAATCTTCAAAGCAACAAAAGAGATGACTCAACAAATACAGTGATCCACAATAAAATTAACAGCTGATTTATCACCAGAAACCATGAGAACAGAAGGCACTCGGTCACATATTCAAAGTGAGAATGAAAAAGACTATCAATCAAAAGAATTTTATATCCAGCAAAACCATCCTCCACAAATTAAGAAGAAATTAAGACATACTCAAATAAACAAAGACTAAGTGAATCTGTCCCTAGCAGACCTGCCCTACATGAAATACTAAAAGGAGTTTTTCAGACTGACATGAAAGATTAGACAACAATTTGATTCCACACAAAGAAATAAAGAACACTAATGAAGATAATACAAAGGTATACACAGGTTAATATAAAAGACAGGATGTGTTTTTTTGTTTGTCATTTTTTCTTTTCCTAAGTGATATTTTAAAAAATACCAACTGCATAAAGCAATGATTATAAAACTGTGTTGATGGGCTTAGGTACAAAGGTGTAATTCATATGATAATAACAGTGCAAAGGATTAAGGAAGAAAGAGAGTTATGTAGGATGAAAAAATTTTGTATGTTCTTCTAATAATGGTGGTATTAATCTGAACTAGAGGGATATTGGTTGAAGATGGCAGAGTAGAAGGACATGCACTCACTCCCTCTTGTGAGAGCACCGGAATCACAACTAACTGCTGAACAATCATCAACGGGAAGACACTGGAACTCACCAAAACAGATACCCCACATCCAAAGACAAAGAGAAGCCACAATGAGATGGTCGGAGGGGCACAATCACAATAAAATCAAATCCCATAACTGCTGGATGGGGAACTCACAAACTGGAGAACACTTAGACCACAGAAGTCCACTCACTGGAGTGAAGGTTCTGAGCCCTACGTCAGGCTTCCCAACCTGGGGGTCCAGCAACAGGAGGAGGAATTCCCAGAGAATCACAGACTTTGAAAGCTAGCAGGATTTGATTGCAGGACTTCAACAGGACTTGGGGAAACAGACTCCACTCTTGGGGCAACACAAAGTAGTGAGCACATCAGGACCCAGGGGAAAGGAGCAGTGACCCCATAGGAGACTGAAACAGACTTACTTGCTAGTGTTGGAGGGTCTCCTGTAGAGGTGGGGGTGGCTGTGGCTCACGGTGAGGAAAAGGACACTGGCAGATAGAAATTCTAGGAAGTACTCCTTGGTGTGAGCCCTCCCAGAGTCCACCGTTAGCCCCACCAAGGAGCCTGTGGGCTCAGATGCTAGGTCGCCTCAGACCAAACAACGAACAGGGAGGGAACTCAGCCCCACCCATCAACAGACAAGTAGATTAAAGTTTTACTGAGCTCTGCCTGGCAAAGCAACACCCAGCTCTACCCACCACCAGTCCTTCCCATCAGGAAGCTTGCAAAAGCCTCTTAGACAGCTTCATCCACCAGAGGGCAGACAGCAGAAGCAAGAAGAACTACAATCCTGCAGCCTGTGGAATGAAAACCACATTCACAGAAAGACAGACAAAATGAAAAGGCAGAGGACTATGTACCAGATGAAGGAACAAGATAAAACCCCAGAAAAACAACTAAATAAGTGGAGATAGGCAACCTTCCAGAAAAAGAATTCAGAGTAATGAGAGTGAAGATGATCCAGGACCTCGGAAAAAGAATGGAGGCAAAGATCGAGAAGATGCAAGATATGTTTAACAAAGAATTAGAAGAATTAAAGAACAAACACCTAGAAGAATTAAAGAACAAGCAAACAGAGATGAATACAATAACTGAAATGAAAAATACACTAGAAGGAATCAATAGCAGAAAATCTGTGGCAGAAGAACGGATAAGTGACCTGGAAGACAGAAAGGTGGAATTCACTGCTGCAGAACAGAATAAAGAAAAAAGAATGAAAAGAAATGATGACAGCCTAAGAGACCTCTGGGACAACATTAAATGCAAAAACATCGGCATTATAGGGGTCCCAGAAGAAGAGAGATAGAAAGGACCTGAAAAAATACTTGAAGAGATTATAGTCAAAAACTTCCCTAACATGGGAAAGGAGAGTCCCAGGCAGGATAAACCCAAGGAGAAACATGCCACGACACATAGTAGTCAAACAGAAAAATTAAAGACAAAGAAAAATTATTGAAAGCAACAAGGGAAAAATGACAAATAACACACAAGGGAACTCCCATAAGGTTAACAGCTGATTTCTCAGCCAAAACTCTTCAAGCCAGAAGGGAGTGGCACAATAAAATGCGAAAATTAAATATATATATATATATATATACACACACACACCCCTCAATAAAGGGGCAAAAAGAGAAGTGATCCTCAAAGCTTACTTTGTACACATACTTAGAATAAATACCATGTCTGTTACCTTATTATATTCTTAATAGTTGCTATGCAATAGCACCTTAGGGCTTGATGAGTTTTTTAACTCTTTACTCTGCAAGAAAGTTAAAAAAAATAATAAACAGTGAAAAAATTGTATGTTTATTTTAAATTTGAACCCAAAACACAACTTAAAATGTGTTATATTTAATATGAATCTCTCAACTTATCCACTTATATGGGACAAATTTTCCAGTTTTGAAATTAATAATGACTTTAAGAAACTGTAATATTTACACATTAAAAAAAAAGTGATGAAAGGGAAAAACCTACAACCAAGATTACTCTACCTGACAAAGATCTCACTCAGATTCGACATAAAAATCAAAAGCTTTACAGACAAGCAAAAGCTAAGAGAATTCAGCACCACCAAACCAGCTCTACAACAAATGCTAAAGGAACTTCTCTAAGTGGGAAACACAAGAGAAGAAAATGACCTACAACAACAAACCCAAGAGAATTAAGAACATACATACATATCAATAGGAACATACATATCAATAATTACCTTAAATGTGAATGGATTAAATGCTCCAACCAAAAGACACAGGTTTGCTGAATGGATAAAAAAAACAAGACCTGTATATATGCTGTCTACAAGAGACCCACTTCAGACCCAGGGACACATACAGACTGAAAGTGAGGGGATGGAAAAAGATATTCCATGCAAATGGAAAGCAGAAGAAAGCTGGAGTAGCAATACTCATATCAGATAAACTAGACTTTAAAATAAACTGTTCCAAGAGACAAGGAAGGACACTACATAATGACCAAGGGATCAATCCAGGAAGATATAACAATTATAAATATATATGCACCCAACATAGGAGTGCCTCAATACATAAGGCAACTGCTAACAACTATAAAAGAGGAAATCAACAGGAACACAATAATAGTGGGGGACTTTAACACCTCACTTACACCAATGGACAGATCATCCAGATAGAAAATTAATAAGGAAACACAAGCTTTACATGACACAGTAGACCAGGCAGATTTAGTTGATATTTATAGGACATTCCAGCCAAAAACAGCAGATTACACTGTCTTCAAGTGCACTCGGAACATTCTCCAGGATAGATCACAGCTTGGGTCACAAATCAAGCCTCAGTAAATTTAAGAAAACTGAAATCATATCAACCATCTTTTCTGACCACAGCACTATGAGATTAGAAATCAATTACAGGGAGAAAAACATAAAAAAAACACAAACACATGGAGGCTAACCAATACGTTACTAAATAACCAAGAGATCACTGAAAAAAATCAACGAGTAAATCAAAAAATACCTAGAGACAAATGACAATGAAAACACGATGATCCAAAACCTATGGGATGCAGCAAAAGCAGTTCTAAGAGGGAAGTGTATAGCAATACAATCCGACCTCAAGGAACCAGAAAACTGTCAAATAAACAATCTAACTTTACACCAAAAGGAACTACAGAAAGAACAAACAAAACCCAACGTTAGTAGAATGAAAGAAATCACCAAAAAAGAGCAGAAATAACTGAAATAGAAACGAAGAAAACAAGAGCAAAAAAATCAGTGAAACTAAAAGCGGGTTCTTTGAGAAGATAAACAAAATTGATATACCTTTAGCCAGACTCATCAAGAAAAAGAGGGAGAGGACTCAAATCAATAAAATTAGAAATGAAAAAGGAAAAGTTACAACAGACACGGCAGAAATACATAGCATCCTAAGAGACCACTACAAGCAAGTCTATGCCAATAAAATGGACAACCTGGAAGAAATGGACAAATTCTTAGAAAGGTATAACCTTCCAAGACTGAACCAGGAAGAAATAGAAAATATGAACAGACCAATAACAAATAATGAAATTGAAACTAAGATTAAAAATCTTCCAACAAACAAAAGTCCAGGACCAGATGGCTTCACAGGTGAATTCTATCAAACATTTAGAGAAGAGCAACACCCATCCTTCTCAAACTCTTCCAAAAAGTTGCAGAGGAAGGAACACTCCCAAACTCATTCTACGAGACCACCATCACTCTGATACCAAAACCAGGCAGAGATACTACAAAAAAAAGAAAATTACAGACCAATATCACTGATGAATATAGATGTGAAAATCCTCAACAAAATACTAGCAAACAGAATCCAACAATACATTAAAAGGATCATACCCTTTTGTGATCAAGTGGGATTTATCCTAGGGATGCGAGGATTCTTCAATATATGCAGATCGATCAATGTGATACACCATATTAACAAACTGAAGAATAAAAACCATATGATAATCTCAACAGATGCAGAAAAAGCTTTTGACAGAATTCAAACCCATTTATGATAAAAACTCTCCAGAAAGTGGGCATAGAGGGAACCTACCTTAACATAATAAAGGCCATACATGACAAACATCATTCTCAATGGTGAAGAACTGAAAGCATTTCCACTAAGATCAGGAACAAGACAAGGATGTCCACTCTTGCCACTATTATTCAACATAGTTTTGGAGGTCCTAGCCACAGCAATCATAGAAGAAAAAGGAAAAGAAAAGGCATACAAATTGGAAAGAAGAAGTAAAACTGTCACTGTTTGCAGATGACATGACACTACACATAGATGATCCTAAAGATGCCACCAGAAAACTACTAGAGCTAATCAATGAATTTGGTAAAGTTGCAGGATACAAAATGAATGCACAGAAATCCCTTGCATTCCTATACAATAACAACAAAAGTTCAGAAAGATAAATTAAGGAAACAATCCCATTCACCATTTCAACAAATAGAATAAAATACCTAGGAATAAACCTACCTAAGGAGGCAAAAGACCTGTACTCAGAAAACTATAAGACACTGATGAAAGAATCAAAGATGATACCAATAGATGGAGAGACATTCCATGTTCTTGGATTGGAGGAATCAATATTGTGAAAATGACTATACTACCCAAAGCAATCTACAGATTCAATGTAATCCCTATCAAATTACCAATGGCCCTTTTCTCAGAACTATAACAAAAAATCTTAAAATTGGTATGGAGACTCAAAAGACCCTGCATAGCCAAAGCAATCTTGAGGGGAAAAAATGGAGCTGGAGGAATCAGATCCTTAACTTCAGACTATACTACAAAGCTACAGTAATCAAGACAACATGGTACTGGCACAAAAACAGAAATATACATCAATGGAACAGGATAGAAAGCCCAGAGGTAAACCCACGCACATATGGTCAACTAATCTATGACAAAGGAGGCAAGGATATACAATGGGGAAAAGACAGTCTCTTCAATAAGTGGTGGGAAAACTGAACAGCTACATGTAAAAGAATGAAATTAGAACACTCTGCAACACCATACACAAAAATAAACTCAGAATGGATTAAAGACCTAAATGTAAGGCCGGACACTATAAAACTCTTAGAGGAAAACTTAGGAAGAATACTCTGACATTAAATCATGGCAAGATCTTTTTTGACCCACCTCTTGGAGTAATAGAAATAAAAACAAAAATAAACACATGTGACCTAATGAAATGGAAAAGCTTTTGCACAGAAAAGGAAACTACTAATAAGATGAAGAGACAACCCTCAGAATGGGAGAAAATATTTGCAAACGAGTCAATGGACAAAGGATTAATTTCCAAAATATGTAAACAGCTCATACAGCTCAATATTAAAAAAGCAAACAACCCAATCAAAAAATGGGCAGAAGACCTAAATAGATTTCCCTCCAATGAAGACATACAGATGGCCAAGAAGCACATGAAAAGCTGCTCAACATCACTATTAGAGAAATGCAAATCAAAACTACAATGAGGTATCACCCCACACTGGTTAGAATGGGCATCATCAGAAAATCTACAAACAGCAAATGCTGGAGAGGATGTGGAGAGAAGGGAACCCTCTTGCACTGTTGGTAGGAATGTAAATTGATAAAGCCACTATGAAGAAAAGTATGGAGGTTCCTTAAAACACTAAAAATAGAATTACCATATCACCCAGCAATCCCACTACTGGGCATATACCCAGAGAAAACCATAATTCAAAAAGACACATGCTCCCCAGTGTTCACTGCAGCACTATTTACATTAGCCAGGACGTGGAAGCAAAATGCCCATCGACAGACGAATGGATAAAAAAGATGTGATATATATATATACAATGGAATATTAGCCATAAAAAGGAACAAAATTGAATCATTTGTAGAGACATGGATAGACCTAGAGACTGTCAGAAAGGGTGAAGTCAGTCAGAAAAACAAATATCGTATATTAACGCATATATGTAGAATGTAGAAAAATGGTACAGTCAGTTTGCAAGTCAGAAATAGAGACACAGATGTAGAGAACAAAGTTATGGACACCAAGGGGGGAAAGTGGTGGGGTGGTGGTGGTGGGATGAATTGGGAGATTGGGATTGACATATATAAACTAACATGTGTAAAATAGATAACTAGTAAGAACCTGCTGTATAAAAAAATAAATAAAATTCAAAAAAAAATCTGAACTAGATTGTTAAAAATTGAAAAGCTAATTGTAATCATCAGGATAAACACTAAGAAATGTAAAAGAATGTACATAATTTACAATATAAATAGATAGCAAACTTTTTCCCAGATGAGAAGATATATTCAGATTCTAAAATTATTTTAGTATAATAGGCAACAGTGATTCAAAATGAATATTTACAATTATGGAGTAATTAAGGCTGGCTCAAAAATACTCGGTTCTCTGAGTAGAATTGCACTTATTAGCTGTCTGTGAGTCAGGCAGCCATGTGTCTTGTTTTGACCAAGTCTTCAACTGAAACAGAAACGGCATGCTTCAGCTGTAGGCTGTAATTTTATAAGTCAGAGTACGGTCTGCAGTCTTTTCTGCCTTTACACTAGTGGAAGCTTGTGTAGAGACTTGAGTCCTCATTAGTGTTGTGTCTCTGAATGGCCATGATATTCAGAGACCTCAGGTAGTGCACATTGGACATATGCTGTTAGTGGAAACAGACTTTCATTGTATTTAGCCATTGAATTTGGGGAGTAATTTGTTATTGCCACATAACTAGCCTATTATGACAGATAATAGTAAAAGTAGAATTTATTACAAAGCCTTTCTCTAGGATTAAGTCACACTATGATTCTGTGTTTGACAAAAGATTTAGATAATTTGGGAAAAGTTTTTAATTTCAGTTATTTTACTTGATCTTTAATAGGTGGCCCATATGACATCCAAATTTGTTATCAGGTTTCTTATTCTCTCCAAGAATCTTTTACTCTAATAGGGCAGTTTTCTCTGTTATCTCCTAAGGAAGCACACTCCTAAGGAAACACACTCCTAAGGAAGTGTGTTTCTGCCTCCATGCCTTTGTTTGCTTTCCTCCTTGAATTAGCATACTCAGATTACCTTTTAAAATCCTATAACAACTTCAATGACCAATTCAAGTCATATTTCATCCATCAGAATTTCTTTCATTCTTCTACTCCACATAGATAATAAGATAATAAGGTATCAAGTACCAAAACATACATGCAAAGCTCTGGTACTTGCTTTTCATGGGTTATGCTATTTAGACTTTACAACAAGGTTATCATGAGGAATTTAGACTGAGAAAGCATCATATCCAAGCCAGGTACCTCATACATCACTATCCCCTATTTATAGAACCAGTATTTTTTAAAACTGTGGTTCTGTACTTTTAACTATTTCTATTTTGAGCTCCTACTGTACTCAGCTCACTTAGGAACTCAGTCATTGATTTTTCCCTAATTCTATCATATTCTTCAATTCTGTCCTCTACGTAAATTGTAAATTCGGGTCTCATGGTGATTTGGTATCTCATCCCCTGCATAGAAATGACTATTATTCTAAATATCTCAGTTTAGATTTTAGGATTCAAGAATTTGAAATAAAAAATAAATAAGGTACACATGATTCTTAAAGTAATAAAGTCTGATATGGAACCTTAATTTTTTTTTTTTTTTTTTTTTTGCGGTACGTGGGACTCTCACTGTTGCGGCCTCTCCTGTTGCGGAGCACAGACTCCGGACGCGCAGGCTCAGCGGCCATGGCTCACGGGCCCAGCCGCTCTGTGGCACGCGGGATCCTCCCGGACCGGGGCACGAACCCGCATCCCCTGCATCGGCAGGCGGACTCTCAACCACTGTGCCACCAGGGAAGCCCAGAACCTTAAAATTTAAAACACTAGTTTTAGCTGAGAAAAAAACTTCAGTGACTAGGAGGAGAAAGGGATATTAAAATAATTATATTATGATGAGTTACAGATCATTTATTTGTAGAAAACAGACAATATATAGACATCAGTGATGACTTTTCCAGTTTTTTTTCCAGTTGTGCAGATGCAGATATAACTGCTAAGCTTGTGGTTTATTTGGGTTTCTAGAGGGGAAAAAAAAAAGGTAACTCATGCATATCAACCACCTATGTGGAAGAAGACAGCTAGATGGCTAGGGTTCCTGAATATTTTTAGGGTTATCAAAAGTATCAGAAGTGTCATTTTATTCTCCTATATATATCTCCTATATATATCCTTTGTCATTTGCTTCATTTGCAAATATTTTCTCCCATTCTGAGGGCTGTCTTTTTGTCTTGTTTATGGTTTCCTCTGCTGTGCAAAAGCTTTCAAGTTTCATTACGTCCCATTTGTTTGTTTTTGTTTTTATTTCCATTTCTCTAGTAGGTGGGTCAAAAAGGATCTTGCTGTGATGTATGTCATAGAGTGTTCTGCCTATGTGTTCCTCTAAGAGTTTTATAGTGCCTGGGCTTACATTTAGGTCTTTAAGCCATTTTGAGTTCTTTTTTTTTTTTTTTTTTTTGTGGTATGCGGGCCTCTCACTGATGTGGCCTCTCCCGTTGCAGAGCACAGGCTCTGGAAGCGCAGGCTCAGCAGCCATGGCTCACGGGCCCAGCTGCTCCGCGGCATGTGGGATCTTCCCAGACTGGGGCATGAACCCGTGTCCCCTGCATCGGCAGGCGGACTCTCAACCACTGCACCACCAGGGAAGCCCTTGAGTTCATTTTTGTGTATGGTGTTACGGAGTGTTCTAATTTCACTCTCTTACATGTAGCTGTCCAGTTTTCCCAGCACCACTTATTGAAGAGACTGTCTTTTCTCCATTGTATATTCTTGCCTCCTTTATCAAAGATAAGGTGATCATACTTGAGTGGATTTATCTCTCAGCTTTCTATCCTGATCTATTGATCCATATTTCTGTTCCATTGATCTATATTTCTGTTTTGTGCCAGTACCATACTGTCTAGATTACTGTAGTTTTTTAGTATAGTCTGAAGTCAGGGAGCCTGATTCTTCCAGTTCCGTTTGTGTTTCTCAAGATTGCTTTGGCTATTCGGGGTGTTTTGTGTTTCTACACAAATTGTGAAATTTTTTGTTCTAGTTCTGTGAAAAATGCCATTGGTAGTTTGATGGGGATTGCATTGAATCTGTAGATTGCTTTGGGTAGTATAGCAATGTTTCACAATGTTGATTCTTCTAATCCAAGTACATGGTATATCTTTCCATCTGTTTGGTTTGTATTTAATTTCTTTAATCAGTCACCTTATAGTTTTCTGCATAGAGGTCTTTTGTCTCCTTAGGTAGGTTTATTCCTAGGTATTATATTCTTTTTGTTGCAATGGTAAATGGGAGTGTTTCCTTAATTTCTCTTTCAGATTTTTCATCATTAGTGTATAGGAGTCCAAGAGATTTCTGTGCATTAATTTTGTATCCTGCTACTTTATCAAATTCATTGATTACCTCTAGTAGTTTCCTGGTGGCATCTTTAGGATTCTCTGTGTATATTATCATGTCATCTGCAAACAATGACAGTTTTACTTCTTCTTTTCTGATTTGGATTCCTTATATTTCTTTTTTCTCTGATCGTTGTGGTTAACTCTTCCAAAACTATGTTGAATAATAGTGGTGACAGTGGACAACCTTGTCTTGTTCCTGATCTTAGAGGAAATGGTTTCAGTTTTTCACCATTGAGAATGATGTTGGCTGTGGTTTTGTCATACGTGGCCTTTATTACGTTGAGGTAAGTTCCTTCTATGCCTATTTTCTTGAGGGTTTTTTTTTTACCATAAATGGGTGTTGAATTTTGTTGAAATCTTTTTATGCATCTACAGATATTATCATATGGTTTTTATCCTTCAATTTGTTAATTTGATGTATCACATTGATTGATTTGCATATACTGAAAAATCTTTGCATTCCTGGGATAAACCCCACTTGATCATGGTGTATGAGCCTTTTAATGTGTTGTTCAATTCTGTTTGCTAGTATTTTGTTGAGGATTTTTGCATCTATGTTCATCAGTGATATTGGTCTATAATTTTCTTTTTTTGTGATATCTTTGTCTGGTTTGGCTATCAGGGTGATGGTGGCCTTGTAGAATGAGTTTGGGAGTGTTCTTCCCTCTGCTATATTTTGGAATAGTTTGAGAAGGATAGGTGTTAGCTCTTCTCTAAATGTTTGATAGAATTCGCCTATGAGGCCGTCTGGTCCTGGGCTTTTGTTTTTTGAAAAATTTTTAATCACAGCCTCAATTTCAGTGCTTGTGATTGGTCTGTTTATATTTTCTGTTTCTTCCTGGTTCAGTCTTGGAAGGTTGTGCTTTTCTAAGAATTTGTCCATTTCTTCAGGTTGTCCATTTTAATGGTATATAGCTGCTTGTAGTAATCTCTCATGATCCTTTGTATTTCTGCAGTGTCAGTTGTTACTTCTCCTTATTCATTTCTAATTCTGTTGAGTTGAGTCTTTTCCCTATTATTCTTGATGAGTCTGGCTAATGGTTTATCAATTTTGTTTATCTTCTCAAAGAACCAGCTTTTAGTTTTATTGATCTTTACTATTCTTTCCTTCATTTCTTTTTCCTTTATTTCGGAATTGATTTTTATGATTTCTTTCCTTCTGCTATCTTTGGGTTTTTCTGGTCTTCTTTCTCTAATTGCTTTAGATGTAAGGTTAGGTTGTTTATTTGAGATTTTTCTTGTTTCTTGACATAGGATTGTATTGCTATAAACTTCCCTCTTAGAACTGCTTTTGCTGCATCCCATAGGTTTTGGGTTGTTGTGTTTTCATTGTCATTTGCTTCTAGGTATTTTTTGATTTCCTCCTTGATTTCTTCAGTGATCTCTTGATTATTTAGTAGTGTATTGTTTAGCCACCATGTGTTTGTATCTTTTACAGTTTTTTTTTTTTTTTTTTTTTCCTGTAACTGATATCTAGTCTCATAGCACTGTGGTCAGAAAAGATACTTGATACAATTTCAGGTTTCTTAAAATTACCAAGGCTTGATTTGTGACCCAATAAATGATCTAACCTGGAGAATGTTGCATGAGCACTTGAGAAGAAAGTGTGTTCTGTTGTGATTGGATGGAATGTCCTATAAATATCAATTAAGTCCATCTTGTTTCATGTGTCATTTAAAGTTTATGTTTCCTTACCTATTTGCTGTTTGGATGATCTTTCCACTCGTGAAAGTGGGGTGTTAAAATCCCCTACTATTGTGTTACTGTTGGTTTCCCCTTTTATGGTTGTTAGCATTTGCCTTTTGTATTGAGGTGTTCCTATGTTGGGTGCATAAATATTTACAATTGCTATATCTTCTTCTTTGATCCCTTGCTCCTTATGTAATGTCCTTCTTTGTCTCTTGTAATAGGCTTTATTTTAAAGTCTATTTTGTCTGATATGAGAATTGCTACTCCAGCTTTCTTTTGATTTCCATTTGCATGGAATATCTTTTTCCATCCCTTCACTTTCAGTCTGTATGTGTCCCTAGCTCTGAAGTGGGTCTCTTGTAGACAGCATATATACAGGTCTTGTTTTTGTATCCATTCAGCCAGCCTGTGTCTTTTGGTTGGAGCACTTAATCCATTTACATTTAAGGTAGTTATCGATATGTATGTTCCTATTACCATTTTCTTAATTGTTTTGAGTTCCTTATTTTAGGTCTTTTCCTTCTCTTGTGTTTCCTGCCTCGAGAAGTTCCTTTAGCATTTGTTGTAAAGCTGGTTTGGTGGTGCTGAATTCTCTTAGCTTTTGCTTGTCTGTAAAGGTTTTAATTTCTCCATTGAATCTGAATGAGATCCTTGCTAGGTACAGTAATCTTGGCTGTAGGTTTTTCCCTTTCATCACTTTAAATATGTCCTGCCACTCCCTTCTGGCTTGCAGAGTTTCTGCTGAATCTGAATGAGATCCTTGCTAGGTAGAGTAATCTTGGCTGTAGGTTTTTCCCTTTCATCACTTTAAATATGTCCTGCCACTCCCTTCTGGCTTGCAGAGTTTCTGCTGAAAGATCAGCTCTTAACCTTATGGGGATTCCCTTTTTTGTTATTTGTTGCTTTTCCCTTGCTGCTTTTAATACTTTTTCCTTGTATTTAATTTTTGATAGTTTGATTAATGTGTGTCTTGGCATGTTTCTCCTTGGCTTTATCCTGTATGGGACTCTGCACTTCCTGGACTTGAGTGACTATTTATTTCCCATATTAGGGAAGTTTTCAACTACAATCTCTTCAAATATTTTCTCAGTCCCTTTCTTTTTCTCTTTTTCTGGGACCCCTATAACTCAAATGTTGGTGTGTTTAATGTTGTCCCAGAGGTCTTTAAGACTGTCCTCAATTCTTTTCATTCTTTTTTCTCTATTCTGCTCTGCAGTATTTATTTCCACTCTTTTATCTTCCAGGTCACTTATCCATTCTTCTGCCTTAGTTATTCTGCTATTGATTCCTTCTAGAGAACGTTTAATTTCATTTATTGTGTTATTCATCACAGTTTGTTATTTCTTTAGTTCTTCTAGGTCCTTGTTAAATGTTTCTTGCATTTTCTCCATTCTATTTCCAGGATTTTGGATCATCTTTACTATCATTACTCTGAATTCTTTTTCAGGTAGACTGCCTATTTCCTCTTCATTTGTTTGGTCTGGTGGGTTTTTACTTTGGTTCTTCATATGCTGCCTATTTGTCTGTCTTCTCATTTTGTTTAACTTACTGTGTTTGGGGTCTCCTTTTCGTAGGCTGCAAGTTCATAGTTCCCATTGTTTTTGGCGTCTGACCCCAGTGGGTAAGATTGGTTCAGTGGGTTGTGTAGGCTTCCCGGTGAAGGCGTCTGGTGCCTGTGTTCTGGTGGATGAGGCTTGATCTTGTCTTTCTGTTGGGCAGTACTGTGTCCGGTGGTGTGTTTTGGGGTGTCTGTGAACTTAGTATGATTTTAGGCAGCCTCTTTGCTAATGGGTGGGTTTGTGTTCCTGTCTTGCTATTTGTTTGGCATGGGGGTGTCCAGCAGTGGAGCTTGCTGGCTATTGAGTGGAGCTGGGTCTTAGTCTTGAGACAGATATCTCTGGGAGAGCTTTCACCAATTGATATTACATGGGGCTGGAAGGTCTCTGGTGGTCCAGTGTCCTGAACTAGGCTCTCCCACCTCAGAGGCTCAGGCCTGACACCAGGTCAGAGCACCAAGACCCTGTTCAGCCATATGGAGATCCTATAGGGGAGTCACTGCATGCTATTCAGGGCCACAGAAGCTCCAGAGCTTGGTCGGGTGGCAAAGACAGGAGCAAGAAGAAACTCTAGGCCAGAGCCTTTAATGAGGTTTCTGAACTTGAGTTTACTTGGGAATAGCAGAGGAACTGCAATTCTAGAAGGCACAGTATTGCAAGTCATAGGCCAGTCTGTGGAGAGTTCAGGATGGGCTGTATTTATGGGGAAGGAGCACCAAAAAGTAACTTTTTAAATTACATGTTTTCCTCCTCAACTATCTTCTCCCTGGTGTTTTCCAGTCACAGTCATATGTTCTTAGTTTCTTCTCAAATAAAGATTTTGCTGCTTGAAACACTACTGAGGCAATATCATGACAAACACTCTGGAAGATTCTGTTCTGTCATCTTTCAAATTGTCATCTAAGTCCTCATTTCAAAAAATGCATCACTGATAATGATGCAAAAGGGAGAATATCAGAGCATGATTTCTGGATCCTCAGTAGAGATATCATTGGAACATGGAAAAATGGTTTCTTAACTTGATGGAAATCATATGGGAGCCAGGAAAAGAGAATGAATACTGAAATACACATTACCATTCTTTGGTAAGGTCCCTTAAGATTAGAATCACAGTCAGTTAGTTTTGATATCATAGATTGTGTGGCACTGATGAAGTTTCATGGCTGTGTAATTATTTTTGAAGCTTTCCAAGACTGTTGAATTTCTATAATAAAATGAAGATTAAGAACTCTGTTCAGCTCTCAAAGGTGTTACAAGCTATCCTAAGGCAATAGCACAGCTCCTACTAAGGAATGTATCCAAGCTCCAACTTGTAGGAATAGTCTTCAATCCATGGCTGATAATGCTGGTGACAATAAGAAAAGGAATGTGATCCAAGTCAGAATTCTTTCTAAGAGATTGTATCACTGATACACATTCTGCAATTAGGTGAACACCTTTTTTCTTTGGATGTATGCTGAAAGTCAGATGCTAAATGTTAACTGTAAAACTGTGTTGATTATCTTAAGTAAGATAGATAGAAAATCTGAGCATTTTAAGCAAAAAAGATTGTGACTTGTGTTGAATAATAATTACTTCACATGCTGTACGGTAACATCTCATTTTGATTTAGCATAGGAAATTGGGATTTCCTCCTTTTCTTCCCTTCCCTTCCCTTCTCCTTCATTCACTTTCCCCCCTCACTTCCTCCTTTCTTCTATTCTTTCCTTCCTTTCTTTTCCTCTATCATTACATTTTTTTCTTTTATTCAGATTGGGGAAAAAGTTAAAATTTCTAACAGTTCTAAATCCTATCTAAATTTGGTCTGTTGGCATCTAAACTTTGAGGTGTTTTTAATGAAATTTTTAAGCAGAATTACTTTAGGAAGTAAGATTTGCCTCTTAAGCATTATTAATACAATAAAAACAAAGTATTCTTATAGAGAAATCAGAATATTTTGGTGCATGTCTTCAACTCATTAAGATTTTTTTTCTGGAAAATATTTACTACATTGAGTTATATTATAGCTAAATTAAATATGGTGACTGGATCTCTCCTAAGGGGATAAACTAAATTAAACTGGAAAGAGACCAAATCTAATTGTATTGCATCTTTATAATCAAGCAACAAGAATTACGCCCATCCTTTTATTATGGTAACATTCACACTTTAACACTGTGGCTGATATTCTGCATTTTTCTAAAGGAAATAGGAAATAAAACATTAAAAACTAAAGTACTCTTAAAGATTACTCATTTTTGGTAATGTTATGTGTTCATGTTTCTGGACAGAAGTGTTGTAAAATTTACTAATTATATATAATCATTTACTTTCCACTGTTTTCTTGATAATTTAGTCTTTATATTTCGTCCACTTATCTATTCAACAAATATTTATCAAGCAGCTAGACAATGGAAGCACAAAGAACACTACATGGTCCCTGCTTTCAGGTCTTCTGTATACTTGGGCAGACTTATAAACTAATGGAAATAAGTAGATAGAGTAATAGATAAATGGGTAGATAATAGATAGTAAAGGCTCTCTAGCAAAGCTGTATAGAAAGTGCTTTTGGAAGAAGAAAGTGGTGAATTTTTTTCTGGGGGTAAATCCAGATAAATGTAATAGGAAAACAGACAGTTACATTCAGTTTCTGAAATTGAGTAGAGAATGATAAGGCCTATCTAAGCAAAATACTAGCTAACACTTATTAAGCATCCCCTATACATTTTACATATGTAGCAAAACAGGACTAGAAAAGCAGGTAAAATGTCAAGGTCACACAGCTGATGAGTGGAAGAGTTGGAATTGTAACTCAGGTGATTTGACTTTAGAATCTACACACACTCTAGATAACACTGCAAATGAATGGTAACAAGAAATCTAATAGATTGTTCTGGATCATAGAATCTGAGATGCTTGGGAACCTATGGTGATGAGCCTAGATATTATTTATGGTTTATTATGAAAGCCCTAAAGTGTTTTGCCAAATAATTTAGATATAATCCATTAAAAAGTATCCAAAGCTCTTAAGCAGAGAAATCATAAGCTGTGAGGAAGGTAGTTTTTTAAATCGAAACTACAAATTTAGAATTTAAAAGTAAGAGAGACAGGACAGTTATTTAAGGGACAGGAAAGCTACACTGCAGAAAGGAAGGGTGGGAGTACACCCCAATCAAAGATTGGGTGGGGTACACTACAGTTCCCTCAACTGTTTATTATTGTTAATTCAGGGTCTCTGTAGGGGAAGAAGGGCCTGTAGTGCCCTAGTCTGCCATCTTGCTGACATCGAGCAACTCACTTTTTAAGCCACAACCAGTTTTAATGTATTTACCTAAACACTTCAATTCAATATTACCTAGGATGAAGTCTATATCTCAAAATACTTTAAAGGCTCCTCTTGCCTTTTGGATATAACTTACTCTTAAGCACAGATGACAGGGCTTTTCATGATCTAGCCTCCACATAGAATTCCAGGTTAATTTCTTCCCTGAACTTGAACTCTACAATATAGTCAAGACTGATTTTTTAGCCAACATACTCTGAAGAAATCAAGATCAAGGTGCCAACTGATCAGTTTCTGGTGAGGGCACTCTTCTTGGGTTGCAGATGGCCATCTTCTCACTACATCTTCATATGGTGTTTCTTCAGTATGTGCACATGGAGAAAGACAGAAAGATATCTCTCCTTTCTTATAAGACCGGTAATGCCATCATGAGGCCCTCACTCTCGGAACCTAACCTAACTCTAGCTACATCCCAAAGACTGCATCTTCAAATACCATCACATTTGGGGTTAGGGCTTCAATATACGAATTTTAGGTGGGGAGGCACAAACCAATCCATAGCACACCCCAACCTCAATTCTACTTTCCCTTTGCCTAACTAACCTCTTCTCAGTTATTTTTCCAATATATCTTTGCAACTAATTCCTAATATTTCCTGTGTAACTCTAATTCAACTTAACTTAGATCTTTTAATTTTATTGTTTATATCTTTTAATCTGTCTTTTTTTTTTTTTTTTTTTTTTGTGGTATGCGGGCCTCTCACTGCTGTGGCCTCTCCCGTTGCAGAGCACAGGCTCCGGACGTGCAGGCTCAGCAGCCATGGCTCACGAGCCTAGCCACTCTGCAGCATGTGGGATCTTCCCGGACCGGGGCATGAACCCATGTCCCCTGCATCGGCAGGCGGACTCTCAACCACTGCACCACCAGGGAAGCCCTAATCTGTCATATTTTATCTATTTTTTCCTCACACTTCCATCAATAACTTCTTCAGATTTCTATGTCAGTTTATTTTCTCAAGTGTGCTCCATATGCTGTATAATTTGTCCATTAAATTATCAGTTTGTAATCATAATTTTTTCTATTTTAAAATTTTCTTTTCACATTTTATCTGTGTTTTTAAAGAATTTTGATTCATTGTTTATATATTTTTTAATTGTCAATTAAAATGTGATTGTTATCTCTTATGGTAGCATATTTTCTTATATGCTCTTAATTTTGGATTTTGAGCTCATATGATGAGTTCCTCTAGAGAAGATTTGTATTTACTCATGCCAAGTGGCCAAGGAGTTAGTTACTATCTCAGGATATCTTTAGTTAATTTTTTTTTTTTTTTTTTTTTTTTTGCGGTATGTGGGCCTCTCACTGTTGTGGCCTCTCCCGTTGCAGAGCACAGGCTCCAGACGCGCAGGCTCAGTGGCCATGGCTCACGGGGCCAGCCGCTCCGCGGCATGTGGGATCCTCCTGCACCGGGGCACGAACCCGTGTCCCTTGCATTGGCAGGCAGACTCTCAACCACTGCGCCACAAGGGAAGCCCATCTTTAGTTAATTTTACTGGCTTTAGGTTTTCTGAGATGCCTTGGTAATGGAGACTTAAGCCCAAAACCTTGTTGACAGAGAGACTGAATTACAAACTCTCTAGGGAAATTCTTTTTTTTTTTTTTTTTTCCTATCCAGTGCTGTGGCTAAAAAATAGTTACTATGTTCATGTTTCTGTGATGGAGTAAATTTTTCCCTGATTAACATTTTCCCCTTAAGATGCAAAGCTAAATATGAGAGTCTGATTTGTACCTTTTATCTTGTACAGGCTTAAGACATTGTCACCTTTCATAAGTAGCTCTTAAAACTACTCCTGGTTTCCTGCTCTTAGCAGACATCTTCGGAAAGCCCAGAATTTACTCCTGTTTACTACTCAGATTTTATTTCTTCATTTATATCCCCCAAGAATTCCCTTTGTGTGTGTGTGTGTGTGTGTGTGTGTGTGTATGTACCTTCCCTTATATTTTTAGATATCTATCACATGTAATCAGCTTTCAGCACTGACTGATATAAAAAATGTTTTTCTAGAATAACTACTTATCTATTTTGCTAGCAGCAGCAGAACTTTCCAATTCATTAGATCTCAGCTTAAAGCTTGCACTCACTAGATCTCTTCATCATAGATTTTGTTAGGTACCTATCTGTGCCAGTTAACCATTTATTGCCTCTCAGCTCCAATTCTTTCTTTTTGCCTGCTTTGTGAAAATGGATTTGGGCCCTTTAAATATTTTCTTTGGCAGGCACATTTTAACTTTGTCAATAAAAAGTACTATAGAGAAATATCAGGAGAAAAGGGTTTGCTCCCTGCTTCCTGTGAGCTCTGCTCAGTCAGTTCCAAAAGTGTGTGGCTTCTCCAGTGCCCAGCTCCTGCTGTGCACTTTCCTCTTTGGGCACATTTTGTAGCAGTGTGTCTGATAAAACACCTCCTCATCAACAGTATTCCCCAACACCCAAGAGGACCTATTTTTGGAAAGTTCTAGAGGGTAGATTTCCAGCAAGTTCTGCTGGTGCAGCACTACAGTGACTTAGCTGCATACAGTGAACCATGGAAGGCCCTCTCCAACAAGGTCTGGATCTCAGCCCTTGGGAGGAGGACATGGGCTTTTTCTTGGATGTTCTATCTCAGAGTTAGTGGTAGTGGCTGCTCCTTATATTTGCTATTCTTGTATTCTTTAGAGTTCTCTTTACTTCTTGCTAACCAGTCCCTCTTTACTTCAATCCTCTGTTGTATTTAATTATTCTTCACATTATCTAATACCTCCTCATAAGACATTTTTGCCTCAATTTACTCATAAGTTTGTATTGTAAACTCATTTCAAGGCCTGTCTTCCCCATAGTATGCTAGCCGCTTCATAGAAAGTACCTAATATATATATAGATATAGAACAAAAGAAAGACTAAAAATAAAGCACTGCCCAATGTTTACCTACATTATGCACAACTGAAAGTCTTAATTCCCTAAAATACCTAAGAAGTTCATATATATATTCTCCTCTTCAAATGTAAGTGAATGTTTTCCCCATGTTAAAAACAGTTTAATCCAAATTAACCAAATGGCATAAAAGATAAAATTAATAGTAAAAATGTTGAATACAAAGGTATAGAGACTTAACATATATGTTCTGTCAATGGAGCTAGTCTTACCAATATATCCAAGTGTGGACATTATAAGAACATCCAAGTGGATAAAAAGCCAAAATTTACTATGCTTATACAGCATCTTGCTTCCCACTGAAACAAACTTATAATATTGAGATACTTCACAAAAATCCTCTCTGTAAAGAATGTAGTATAATGTCATAGTTGAGGCATACCTAACTTCATCTAAATAGCTTCTGATTCAGCTCTCTGGCAAAGGAAAACGGCAATAGTAACAGAAGGAGGAAAGAAAATTTAATAAGATCATCTGTAGGAGGATAATATTTAGAAAAGCAATTGCTGTATTCTTCCTTAGTTTCCTATGTCCATTTTCTTCTTTGAAGAAAATCCACCATCGTTATCTTAAGAGGAGGATAATAGGACAGAACACAAAGAAAAATGCAATATATTTTTAAAAACTGTTTTTCAGGCATAAAATAATAGACTTGGAAGAATGTGTGATTATTCAGCATCAGTATTACTCATTAATACTACTCTCAACCTGCAAAACTAGATGGAAGTTTCCTGTGCTGGCAAAGGGGGAAAGAGTTATACAGTCTGTCCTCTGTATTTGTGAATGAGAAACCCATGGATACAGACGGCAGACTGTACTACATCATTCTGTAAGAGATTGAGCATCTTCGGGTTTTGGTATCCATAGGAGCGAGCAAGAACCAACCCCCTGCAGAAACTGAAGAGGGACAACTGTACAGGGAAAGATGGAAGCTTAGAGGCTAGTGGGTCTCTGATAAGAGTCTATGCCATGTGCTTCTCCTACCAAATTTGAATAGCTAAGAATGCCAGAAAACTCATAACCCAAGTTGAGATAATCAGAAGAGATATGACAGAATTTTTTAATACAAAATGAGCGAATTAGAGTACATTTTAAGTTCAAATCAAGAGCACAATCTTCAAAAATTCTTTAAAATTTGCTTAATTAATTAAAGTATGGTCAGTTGCATGTTCAGTGGACAACACGGCTCAAGGAAATAAGATTAAGGGCATGAATCCGCTGTTGAAACCTGCAGTGCTCAAGTATCCTGTAAATAAGTCTGGAGAAAGAGGCATATATCAAAAAGAAGGGTGGGTGTCACTACTGGCATACAGAATTTACTGGGATCAAAAATATATAAAACCAACTAGGTTTTTTTGTTTGTTTTTTTCTTTCTCTGTGATCTTTATTTAAGGTTTGCCTCTATTTTTTGTTTTATTAATCCAGTCTTAAATCTTTTAAATTGAGATGTAATTGATTTATAACATTATATTAGTTTCAGGTATATAACTTAATGATTTGATATTTGTATAATGATCACCACAGTAAGTCTAATCAACATCTATTGCCACACACGCTTATAAATATTTTTAGAACTTTTAAGATCTACTCTCTTAGCAACTTTCAAATATACAATACAGTATTATTAACTATAGTCACCATGCTGTACATTACATCTCCATGACTTATTTTTTTCATTAATTTTTATTGAAGTATGGTTGCTTTACCATGCTGTGTTAGCCTCCACTGCACAACAAAATGTATCAGTCATACACATACAGATATCCCCTCCCTTTTGGACTCCCCTCCCATTTAGGTTACCACTGTGCACTAGGTGAGTTCCTGGTGCTATACAGCATGTTCCCATCGCTTGTCCATTTTATACATAGTATCAGTAATGTATATGTGTCAATCCCAGTCTCCCAGTTCCTCTCACCCCACCCTTTTCCCCCTTGGTATCCATACTGAATTTAAGACTAGACTAGACCCTATAAAACTCTTAGAGGAAAACAGAGGCAGAACACTCTTTGACATACACCACAGCAACATCTTTTTTGACCCACCTCCTAGAGTAATGAAAATTAAAAGAAAACTAAACAAATGGGACCCAATTAAACTTCAAACCTATTGCACAGCAAAGGAGACCATAAACAAGATGGAAAGACAACCCTCAGAATGGGAGAAAATATTTGCAAACGAAGCAACTGACAAAGGATTCATCTCCAAAATACACAAGCAGCTCATGCAGCTCAATATCAAAAAAACAAACAACCCAATCCAAAAGTGGGCAGAAGACCTAAATAGACATTTCTCCAAAGAAGATATACAGATTGCCAACAAACACATGAAAGAATGCTCAACATCATTAATCATCAGAGATATGCAAATCAAAACTACAATGAGGTATCACCTCACACCGGTCAGAATGGCCATCATCAAAAAATCTACAAACAATAAATGCTGGAGAGGGTGTGGAGAAAAGGGAACCCTCATATATTTTTGGTGGGAATGTAAATTGATACAGCCACTATGGAAAACAGTATGGAGGTTCCTTAAAAAACTAAAAATAGAACTATCATATGACCCAGCAATCCCACTACTGGGCATATGCCCAGAGAAAACCATAATTCAAAAAAACACATGCACCCCAATGCTCATAGCAGCACTATTTTCAATAGCCAGGACATGGAAGCAACCTAAATGTCCACTGACAGAGAAATTGATAAAGAAGCTGTGGTACATATATACAGCGGAAGATTAGCCATAAAAAGGAAAGAAATTGGGTCATTTGTAGAGATGTGGATGGACTTAGAGAGTGTCATACAGAGTGAAGTAAGTCAGAAAGAGAAAAGCAAATATCATATAATAACGCATATATGTGGACTCTAGAAAAATGGTATAGACGATCTTAGCTGCAAAGCAGAAATAGAGACACAGGTGAAGCCAACTAGTTTTCTGAGAAACTTGTACTACTCAAAGAGCTCAGTGGGGATTAGACAGGATTGTGATTGTTCAAGACAAAATTAGTTAAGTTTTACCCAGACTCCCATTTCTATAGGCAGGCAGCAGCCCTCTCCACATGAGGCCATTCCAACAAAGATAATATAAAGAAAAGGTCAGGCAGGAGGTGGAGCCAGGAGCAAAGAGATGGATCGACCGAAAAACAATTATGGGGGAACATTACTGGAGCTTCATTAAGGAACATTAGCAACAAGGTTTTAGAATAATTATGGACCAACGACTACGGTATGCCTTCTATTTCACTCTTTTTTAATGGAAGCATTTATAGCAATTATCTTGTCCTCACCCTGTTACTATTTTGGGGTTTTTTTTTTGAGATGAAATCGCTAAAAACCGGACATCCTATTTCATAAAACCCAGATCAAGAGGAGCCAGATGTAGAAATTGACATCTGACCATATCGACCCAGATGTAGAAATTATTACAAAATCCTAGACTTTGAGTCTTTTGCAAATTTTCCCAGTGGAGGAGTGAATGTATTCTGTGCTTTAAAGGGAGGAAAATGACACTTGGTAACCAAAGGTTAGTCTATAGCAAATTGTACTATGATTTCCAATTATTTGCTGCCTAAGTGTAATAGGATTATACATCTCTCCCCAATGTCTCGTTATTTGTAGTAGCTGTCTGTAAGAGAAATATTACTATTTTTCCCTGTCCCACAGTCATAAGGTTCAGTCATGTGACTTACTTTGACCAGTGAAACAGAAGAGGTGACAGAAGGTATTCTGAACCAAAGCTTTTAGATCCATCTTGTGATCCTTCTAGTTAACCTGCATTTCACTCTATGTCCCCCAAAATAGCATGTCCAGATTTAGCTGGATCCTAGAATACAAAAAGCCGGCTAATTAAGTATAATTGGCATCACTTTTAATCCACAGTATGAAAAAAATAATAGAGAGTTTATAATCTTAGACACTAGCAAATGGGAAATCTAACAATTTTAATCCTAAGGATACATAGTGCCTTTTATCCCTGATATCTATCTTAATCCATGAATCTTTATTGAACTTTAAATATTTTCAGATTAGAAGCTTCTGTGGGGGACCATCCATGTTTACTAGTATTTCTTATATTTTCCTGAATGTTCATGACAGTGTATCCAGATCAATAAATGTCTGCTAAGACTTCTCTGAGGTGCTTGAGAGTTTAGGACAAAGCTAAGACATGGAGTACACAATCCTAGAGCTAATGATCTCCTATTTAACACTCAGAGGAAGAGTAAAGTATCAGAATGGGACTAATTTTCTAAAAGGATTGAGGAAAAGTAATCAAGCGTAATATTCTAGGAGGCAACAATAGCATTTTTAAAGTAAACTGCAAATTGTTAAGATGATTCTAAGTAAGAAAAGTCAGTAGACATTGGTAACATGCTGAGATACTATATAAATGTCATTGAGTCAGTGAGAATTGTGTGAATAAAGCCTGCTGATTTAGGTCAACTTGGAGAAATTACTGAAAAAAACAATAAAGATAATAATCTTTAAAATCTTTTTTCTTCTACTGCATGAGAACTGATCATCCTAGTTGCCCACTTATGGGCAAAAAAGGAGCTCAAAGGTTAGCACTTGAATATTCATCACACCTTTATGAAACTGGTAACAGGAAATGTGTATTTTTAATCATCACAGAAACTGAATTATTTGCATGATAATTACCCCAAAGTTAATAATTTAAGAATTGGTCGTTCCCAAAACGTGAAAGTATTTATGAGCCCTGTCTGGCCAGGTGTGTTGTGCCTTTTTAATTTTTTTAATAAGTCACAGGATAGCACTATGCTTAGAACAGAGGGGGTGTACATATAGTACATATATACATATAGCAAATGCTGAATGATTGAATTGATGAACTTAAGACTAAAGCTCAATTATCTTGCCTCTAATCACGCTCCTGTAAGTAACATACACATACTATGCCCAAGGAAGCTCCTCCTTCATTCTCTCTTTAATCAAGTTATTGAAGCATTGAGCTTTAGAGTAGTGAGTGAATTTTGAGATACTGGCCTATTTATTTTGCTTCTATGAAAAAGTTTTTATGGGGGTTCAAATAATATAATTATGGCTACTCTCCAAATTCAGACAGTAGAAAAGTGGGAGGAGTATAATTTAACTCTTGTGAAGTATCTGTTAAAAATTACTGTACCAGGAGCATAACAATACCAATGAGCAATGGTAGCTTGAATAATTCAGTACCATGACACTCTTTTTAAGGCAGCACAAAAGTGGGTTCTAATATCTATTGTTTATTTCCAGGCTAACACATTTATTGTCTCCAAAGAAGGGAAAAATACCTCTGGAAGTTGGAAATTTTTCACGGAAAAAATAAACAAGATATCTTGCTATTTCTTCCATAAAGTCCATAAAGGTCCAGATGTTGAAATGCTTTTACAAAGCAGGTCATAGGCAGAAGCAGAGTGAATGTTATAGTAGGCAACTGAGGCATCAGGTATTGCAGGGCAGAACTAGAAAACATTTCTATGAAGCTCTGATGTACCATACCATGCCTGCTAGCCTTTAATCAAGGAACCAACTTGTCTGCCTGTGCCAGTATTCCCCTTTTAATGGATATATTACACATTACCGGTCCAATCTATTCCAAGTTAGAAATAGCTTTGCTAAAGAGAGATACTGTAGAACAATGGAAAAGCCCAGGATTGTGAGTAAAGATTAGAGCACAGGAAGAAGGAACAGGAACTAAAATTTGTTCTATAACTGACCACATGACAAGTGCTATGACAAATATTATCTAATTCAACTTAATTCCCCCAATAACCTAGAGACAAATGTAGTTGTAGTTCACTTTGAAAAGTAGGAAATAGGTTCAGAAAGATGATGGAAGCTACTAGATGTCACACAGCTGTTCTGTTGCTGTGCCACGATATAAATGCATGCCTGTCGTATGCCAGGTTCCAAACTCCCTTCCTGCTTCTGCGGCTAATGACCTCCATGAACATTTGTGAGTTACATTCCCAAGGTCTATGCTTGGGTTTTCTCTTCCCGTCATATTTAGATAATACCATTTATTGTTATAATGGTATTATTTACCTAATGGCCATTGATCTAGGTGCTTTTGAGAAGTGTTTTGATAATAGAGAGGTAAAGTATTTTCAACATAGAGAAGCACTGCACAATGTAAGTTACTTATAGCTTTCAGTGAATTTACTCACAGTGGAGGGAGAGCCATTGTACTAACACTCTGGGCTTCTCTCTGCTTCCTCATCTCTTATCTGGCACATCGAAAAACACAGTCTGACTTTGCCCTTATTCACAATAAAGCTAATTCTTTGTCTCTCAATTGTTTCAGAAATTGAGAAGGCGCAGTTTATATTTTTCTTCCTTTTTTGAAATTCATTATTGACATTCCTTGTTTTCTACTTTCAGCTACCAATTCATGGACATCAGCCCTTTGAAAATGTCCAATTTTGGATGTGATATGATTTTGTAACCTTCTCGATATCTTTTAAAGTAGTTTTATTTAGTCACGTAAATCTCGGGTCTTACAAACAAGTTAGGCCCTTGCATTAGAAAAACAGGAAACAAATGTTTGGGGACATATTTTAAGTAACTGCACAATTATATTTTTTTTTTCAGGCACTAAACTTTAATATGCGATAGCAACAAAATATACTTGCAATCTTTGGAAACAGATGGAAGATTAAGTATATGGTTATTAAAATATCCACTTATTGTTCTCTAGTACAATAAATATGTTTTCCTAAGTTTGGGCTTATTATGGTGATTAATGTGATAGTTAAGTACACTAAATGGCCAGGAAAATGTAGAAGTTTAGTAGGCAACATCTTGCATATGTGAAATCTCAAGGAATGCTTGCCATGTAAAAATACACCCTGGCTCATAAATACATTTTGAAGTTCTTACTAATCTCAGAATAAAATAACAAGTATCATTGCTTTACTATGTACTCGCTGATACCAAGATAAGGTATCTACTTATCGGAGAATTATTTTTCCTTTGGATACTTCAAAAAATATTTTCTATTTTTCTGTTAAGTTGAAATAAAGGAAATGTCGTAATTACTGTCGCATTCTTAGAGCTCTGTCAGGTACCTAGAGGTTCAGGTTGATATGACTGGGATATCTGCACTCATTTTGGTATGCTATATTGTGATTTGTAAGAAATATCTATTTGGTTTTTGTCCTTGATTTCTGGCACAGAGTTCCTAAAACTCTTGGAATTTTCTAAGTGTTGAGAGCAATAAAGATAGCTTTTGTTATGTTAATGAGGGGACTTTCAGAAAGCACGTGAGAATGGGGGCTGGCTGCCAGAGATGAACAAGTGATTAGAGGATTGGAAATTTCAGTCCCACCCCACTGACCTCCAGGTAAGCAAGAGGGGCTAGAGGTCAGATGGATCGCCAATGGCAAATGATGTAATTAATCATTCCTATGTAATGAAGTCTCCATAAAAACCCCAAAAGGACTTTGTTCAGAGAGCTTCTGGACTGGTGAACATGTAGAGATGTGGGGAGAGTGGCACGCTGAAAGAAAGAATGAATGGAAGCTCTGTGCCCCTTCCCACATACCTGGCCCTGTACATTTCTTCCATCAGGCTGGTCCTGAATTATATCCTTTTGTAATAAACCAGTGATCTAGTAAGTATAATGTTTCTCTGAGTTCTGTGAGCTGCTCTGGCTAATTAATCAAATTGGAAGAGAGGGTCCTGGAAGACTCTGATCTATAGCTGGGGATCAGAAGCATAGGTGATAACTTGGGCTTGTGACTTGGAGGAAGGGGGAGGGCAGTCTTGAAGGTCTGGGCCCTTAACCTGTGCCATCTGATGCTATCTCTGGGTAGACAGTGGCAGAATTAAGATGAATCGTAGGCCAGAACTTTGCTGGTTGGTGGTGGGGGAAACCTCCCCCAGATTGGAATTGGTACCAGAAACCCTTTTAGGTACATATCCTGAAGTGGGTAGCATGCATGCATATAATAAGTACCTAGTCTCAGAAAAATTAGTCACAATCCCTTTCAAGATACTCTTGATATTATAATCTCTGATGATGAATGGGTTTGAAGGTCCAGGTTAGGTGATACCTAAATAGCATTCATAGAATCATAGAATTTTAGATTTTTAGGGAATTATTAAGATCATCTAGTCTGTTAATGTGTTATAGTTTAATGTTTTCCATATCCCTTTGGGATTTTCCTCTTATCAATGAAGCATCTTTACCATTACGTACAAAATATTTTTTGATAAATTATTTCATTTAAACATGAATGAATATATATACATAATTAAAATAATCTCATATCAAGGTTATAATAAAATGTTAATTCATTTTAAGATAAAATAACATTAAAATAAATTATATATGGATATAAAATTAAATTAAATTAAAATAGTTTATATACAAATGTGTATATAAATGTATATATACCTACATACATATAAACACAAACTCTCTAAGTCATCTTTTTTTTTTTTTTTTTTTTTTGGTGGTACGTGGGCCTCTCACTGTTGTGGCCTCTCCCGTTGCGGAGCACAGGCTCCGGACGCACAGGCTCAGAGGCCATGGCTCACGGGCCCAGCCGCTCCGTGACACGTGGGATCTTCCCGGACCGGGACACGAACCCGTGTCCCCTGCAATGGCAGGTGGACTCTCAACCACTGCGCCACCAGGGAAGCCCTAAGTCATCTTTTTTATAGCAGTAGGATATGCATACTACGAACAGTGATCTTCTTGAAAACCACTCATTGTGTGTGTTTACATCCTGTCCTCCATAGTAGGACATCTCTGAGAACAAATGTGAGCAGATATCTGTATCCCTGTAATATTTATTAATTGATCATAGTTCTATAATTCTATGATCAATAAATAAACTGAGGTTCAGAGGAGGTTATATATTTCTTCCAGGTAATGTCTTTTAAAATATATTTAAATAGAGTCTTAGAAGTTACCAGATTGTTTAAAACAAGTACATTCCTTTGTGGGTAAGCCATGAAAAGATATACTCAAGAGAAGTAAACATATAAGAGTTGTTTCCAGCCATGTGGTCAAAGATAACTGAGTGGTGACAGAATTGGTAACACATTGTCACAGTTTTGGGTGTGAGTGGCTAACTAGTTTGATACCATACTCAGTGAGAAAGCCTTCTTGATAACTTTTACAGCATTGTAAAAAGTATGTTTTTTTTTGCAAAATGCTACTCATATGATACTAGTCTCATAAACAAGGAAAGCATTTTACTTCTCAGATCTTTTTTTTCCCTCCCTATTTCAAAATATGTTTTTTTTATTTTTAAAGAAATGGCACATAGAACAATGATTCCAGGCCAATTCTGTTCATTTCAGATGGATAGATTTTCAGCACATTCACTTCACACTGTAACATTTTTTTCTTCTTAAGCTTACCATGAAGATAGCTACTGAAGAGCCAGTGAATGAGCTTGAAACAAGATGAGTGTCTAGGATGAGAGAATCTACAGACCCTTACCTTTATACCTACAATCTTGACAGCCCTCTCTTGCAACACTTCCCTGCATGTTCACTATCCTTCAAAATCCTTCATCCTCTAAGCCCATCAAATGTATGATGGGCTTACCCATTAAGTTTATTTTAGAAAATAAAATTCATAAAAAGATCAATTTTCTTAGAATCTTCACTTATAAAGAATCAGCATAAAACAGCCTCTAAATTACCTAATGTTGGCGACAGATGCTCAGTAAAGGTTTCATGTGTCTCCACTTATCCTAGTTTATCATAAGCCTCTCATTCTGATCCCATAGTTGTATTCTTATTTAAATACACACACACACAACAATATAGCATAATGGCAATGAATGCATGCCCAGTGTATATGAACCACACAATTGTCATGGTTGCTTGGCAACCACTGACAGGTACTATATACTGGAGAGCAAGGGGATACAAAGCAATGAATGAAAGCCTTAGCATCTGCACTGATTTCAGGTGAAGGGAAACTGTCTTCAATGCAAAAATGCCTCCTTTGGGTTATGAAATACAAACAGAAGAAAAAATGTTTGTCTATTTTTAAAAATTAAGCTAAATCATCAGTTGTATTGTGATAGGACAGTAAGTCATTGCATGAAAAAAATAGCTGCTTATTGGTCAAAAGAAGAGATGGATGTACCTAACAAATTAGTTCTTGAGTGTACTCATTGTGATAAGGTGAACTACTGATGTTGCTTTGAACACATATGTATTTTCCCTCTTATTCCCAGATTGAAGGAAATCTTACTAGACTTGAATTTTTAGCATGTATTAAAAGATATATATATTGGTCCAAAGTAAAAACTTTTGCTACTTTAAAACACTGTAGGACTTCCCTGGTGGCGCAGTGGTTGAGTGTCCACCTGACAATGCAGGGGACACAGGTTCGAGCACTGGTCTGGGAAGATCCCACGTGCCGCAGAGCAACTAAGCCCGTGCGCCACAACTACTCAGCCTGTGATCAAGAGCCTGCAAGCCACAACTCCTGAAGCTCCAGCGCCTAGAGCCCGTGCTCTGCGACAAGAGAAGCTACCGCAATGAGAAGCCCATGCACCTACAACAAAGAGTAGCCCCTGCTCACTGCAACTAGAGAAAGCCCGCGTGTAGGAACAAAGACCCAACTCAGCCATAAATAAATAAATAAATAAATAAAAAACACTGTATTTTTCTCTCCACAACGTCTATGATATAGTTGCATAATATCTTATGCAACTAAAGGAAATGATATTATGCAACTATGATATAGCATAAGATCTTTCTCTTTGCTTATTAAATCAATATCTTTCACCTTTTCACTTTAAAGGAAGCACTTTAAGGCTTCCCTTTGGCAAACCGAATTGCCAGCGTCACTACTCTTGTGCTTTGGCACCATTATTAAGGAAAATAAGGCCTACTTGAACACAAGCCCTGTGATACTGTGACGGTGGATCTGATAACCTAGAGACTACTAAGTGACTAACGGGCAGGATGAATTGGACAAAGGGATGGTTCTTGTGCCCGACAGCGCAAGATTGCATCACTGCTACTCAAGATGATCTGCAATTTAAAACTTATGAGTTGTTTCTTTCTGGAATTTTCCATTTAATATTTTTGGACCATGGCTGACCATGATAACTGAAACTTACGAAAGCAAAACCATGGATAAGTGGAGACTATTGTGCATGCTATCAGTTTATTGTACCTGATGTAGGTTGCTGAAAGTTGATTAAGGGGAATTGAAATTTCCAGTCCAAAGTTTTCCCATTACAAATTTATGTTATCTAACTTAAAGAGAGTAAGCTGTTCCCAGAACAGTGTGAATTATTTTAGTTTTGAATTTTTCAACACTTGTGCTTTAATAGAGGGAAAAAAATAAATAGCTCCATTTAATATTAGGTACTTTACCTTTTGGCTTCTAACCATCAACAGAAATTAATAGAGGTGATTCGTTTTTTCATATGTACATCAGCAATGATTGGTGTTTCTTGATATACAACATTAAAATCAAGAGGAATTCATTTGAGTTTAGGTCATAGGCAATGATATGTAATAATATCCTCAAGTAAATAAACATTAAGGTATTCATATTTTCAACTGCAAAAACTCAATCTAGATGTTGTCATAAAATTTGAAATGCATTTGATGGCATAATCAGAAAAAAAATGTTAGAGTATCTTGATCTGTCTATAAATGTGTCTTAAGAGAATAAATATAGCAATGACATAGGACTTGGGATAACTTTTTCCATTGATTCTCAAATAAGTAAAGTAAGAGCTATGTACAATTAAAAGTAAAATATTGAGAGTGGGTAGAAAATCATCCATAATTTAAAGAAAAATATTGAAATTCTATTTATTACAATAAAAAACAGATAAATATTACTTATATATTACTGCTCCCTTACTTGAGTGGTACTTGAGTAGTTCCTTTCAAACACTGAGTTATAAGGCTATAACAGTGAGTAAGGACTGATGTTCTCACAGAAGTTTCTGTCTGTAATAGGAACGTATTTCGTAAATCATAGTCTCCTGGATAATGTTCAGTGTGGATGTTAGCAGTTATTTATACTTCACATATTAGAATTCCTTTGGAGAGTCAATCTATATGAAGGCCAGAGGCCAATGATGCCTATTAGCCTAAGAAACAGTTCGAATTTTTGGTCATCCATAGGCTGACCTTGGTTGTCATTTCCTTTTCTGAAGGACTGAATCTCTCTACCTGAATGGCATCTTGATGACTGGGAACTCACGGTCTATATAGAGACCACCCACATGAGCAGTATTTGCTGGCTGAGATCTGTGATTCCCATGATTAATTTCTTGCACTAGATCCACAGTTACAATAGTCAGTTCACATGTAGAAACATGCTGCTTCTACATCTTAGACTGTGACCTCTGCCATGATGTAGAAACTTCTAAACTGTTTAAGCACCTGACTTCTCCCACTTAGTAGAACTGCTCCATGGGGCAGATCCACTCTGCGTGTATTTTTTCCTTGTTAAGAATCTCTTCCTTCCCTTATTTCTTATATTTTCATGCATCAAACAAAATTTATAACTGGGCTGCAAGTTCTGAGTTATGGAATGTCTTTATACATCTCTACTAATGTCAATGTATTAAAATTGTCATTAAGTTATATTTGTTATTAAGTGTGCTAGGCACTTTTCATACACACACACACACACACACACACACACACACACACACATCTAAACCTTACAACTATTTGAGGTTAGTGCAAATATTCCTTTTTATCAAATGAGGACACCAAGGCACAGAGAGTTTATGGACATTCCATAAACTCTCATAGCGAGAAACTGACAGTCAGGATTTAAATCTAGGTGTTTTGACTTCTGAGCCTAAGCTCATAAGCACTACATTTCAATTGCTTTTCCAAGTTTCTTTTTAACAGGGTTACTAATCTAGTAATTCAGAGAATGTGGTAGTGTAGTCGACTTAGAATTCAATATAGCATTTGATGAGATATGTCATGGAAATATTTTTCATCTCTTTTTGAGATGGAGAAGTATGTGCTGAATACTTATTTAATCAGGTAGATTTGTACCTGGTCTCAGGATTAAAGGATCTATGCTAACGTGGAGGGAAATGTGTTGTTAGGCCATAAAACTCATTTCAATCTCAAAAGTTAAGCATATTTACTAATGACTTGTGTTTACATATGCAAAACACAATGATCAGACTTACAGATGAGGTCGAGAGGGTAAATGCTTTGAATTCCTGAACCAAAAATATGTTGATAGACTGCAGGAAAGGACTGAATATTAAAAGATAACATTAAACCAGGGGGAAAAAAAAAATCCTAAGATTTTGTACTTTCCTTAGTTCCTCAAGACAAGTATAGAAGTCCATATATTGGAGATGTGGACAAGCAACAGCATCCACGGGAATGGTTTAGAGACATTACATCAACAAATCAGGGCTTCCCTGGTGGTGCAGTGGTTGAGAGTCCGCCTGTCGATGCAGGGGACACGGGTTCGTGCCCCGGTCCGGGAAGATCCCACATGCCGAGGAGCGGCTGCGCCCGTGAGCCATGGCCGCTGAGCCTGGGCGTCCGGAGCCTGTGCTCCGCAACGGGAGAGGCCACAACGGTGAGAGGCCCGCGTACCACAAAACAAAAACAAAAACAAATCAGGCCCATGTAATCACCAGTTTACTACAACCATCAATAAAGATAATCTGAGCATAGGTATCGTGGAGAAAATAGGGCAGTTCCTACGATGAAGGAAAGGCTAGTGCCACACTATTCAGTTCTGGTCATACCACAGTTTTTAATGTTTATCAATAACTGCACTCAAAAGATGGTGTGAATAGCAAGGACGTATTGTTGGGGATATGCAAACAGTTTGGTGAAGGATGCCATACGACATGAGAATGCTTGAAGAGGGTACAGATGCTTAGCTTGAAAAAGAAATGGAAACATGTTTAAACTTAGTATTTAAAAGACATTTTTGAAAAGAATAATTAGACAATTGTTTAATCCTCCCAAGAGTAAACTTGAGGGGTAAAGGTGGAAGCCATAATGAGAAAAGTTTCTGAACATAAAGAAGTGCCTTGAAATATCCAGAGCTACCAAGTTAGGAAACAGTGAATACCCAGGCATAAGATTGAGAGCTATCTTGCTCTATAGTTGTAGAAGGATTTCAGAGATAAACTGGGATGTTGGATTATATGCTAGTGAAGATTCCCTCCAAACTACAGAAAGTTAGGGCTCTTTCCCTTGCCACCCTTTTGTTTGTCTGTTCCTGAAAACTGAGGTCAGATAGGGAAGTGTTAGAGAAAAAGGTAACTGCTTGCTAATAAGTCTACAGCAGCTCGACACCATGGAAATCATAGGCCTGCTACGCAGACCTGGTCTCCTTGAGGAACAGCAGCCTCTGCCTGCACGGAACTTTTATATTCTAGTCCATCTTCTGTTCTCTGCTTCCCATACACTTAAGTCTCACTTCAAATTTTAAAGATATTTTCCAAAAAAAAAAAAAAGGTAGCTCTTTAACTTCTATGACAACAACAAGGACTCCATTATTCCTCTCCTTGACAAATATTGTTCTGATGCTACAAAAATGTTTAAAGTAGTATAGTGGGGATTGATCACCTTAGCGGTTCATGTTGAGTCTTTCAATATGACTCCAAAGAGAATATTTTTAATGCAGGATCTGCCCAGTTGCTGGAGCAGAGTGCTGCATGCTTACACTAATACCTCAGAGTAGATTTGCACTGGCTTCCACTGTCTTGGTCCTATCTTTCAACAGAATCTTATCTTCATTCTCTGAAAACTGGTTGAAAGGTAAAGATTAAAAAAAAAGGAAGGGCATTATCATCACTTAAGTGCTGAACTATGAGTTCCTCTTTCACATTTACTATTGCATTTGGTCCTCATACCAAAGTATGAGAGTAGGTGTGGCTATCTTGATTTCACAGATAAGGAAACTGAAGTTCAGCTATGCGGAGGGACTGACTCCAAGGCAGAGTACTGGCCGGTGTTAGAGCTGGAGTCCATAATTACACCCTTTGATCTTCTCCCCACTGAGGAGAGGGTGGAAATACAAACAGAGAATGAGTGAGCTTTCAAAAATCTAGTCCTTAATTGCTGCAAATCTACTCCCTGTAAAGATCTGCCATTAACAGGCCCACGAATACAAACAACCCCCAAATAATTAACATCAGACCACAGGGACTCTGGGAAAGCAGAAGCATCGGAGGAAAAAGTAAGTCTCCAGGCTTTTTTCTGTACCCCATGACCACTAAAACCTTAGAATAGAATCGTATCTATTTATGACACATTCTAGTTTTTGTAGACACTGGGCTGAAAAGAAATCAGATTCTGACTAAATTTAATGCTTAACTCATATGTGAGCCTGAAAAAAATAAAAGAAAAAGCATATTGTTTTAATGATGGTACATCTGCATGAACATGATAAAGAATTTTGAAATGGAAAAAAATTTTCCCATTTTGTTGCTCAAGTTACTGTTTTATTTCTTTGGAATAGGTAATTAGAAATACTTACTTAAAGGAAAGCAATAATACGTCCAATGTTGCATAAAATCCCTTCGGACTTGATTCTCTTTCTTTCTGAAGAGCCATATATTTCTTTGCTACCCTAAGTTCCTTCTGAATAAGTTATAGCTTTATCAGACACAAGAACACCACCAGACAATTGCTATATTCTGTAAAAGTAGAGCTTCATAGTCTATATATGTGTGAAAACATTGCCTATAGCTCTTTTGCAGATACTGATCAGTCCAGCTATCTTATGTGATTTCACGTCTGCTCCAAAAGTACTTTTTGTGCAAATATTCAGGATATAAAGACACCAGGAAACTCCCAAAACGTAACTACTGCTAAAATCCATACTTCCTTTCCATTTTGTGAAATAGAATATGATACACTTCCTTAGTTTTAAAGGTATTTATAGAATTTTATTTTATAATAGAATTTAAAACAACCCTTTCACATAAAAAGGGCTTAGTGAATACTTCTTGAACAAATGAGTGAATTCATAATAGTAATTCACTTTGGACCTTGAATTCATATTAATATTTCAGCTACCAAACTACTGTTTTCTAAGCTCATCGTTACATCATTATCAATACTAACCTTTTTAAAATGATACCTCGCTTTAATTTCTCTTTCTGATCTTTCATTTTAGTGTATAGGAATGCAAGAGATTTCTGTGCATTAATTTTGTATCGTGCTATTTTACCATATTCATTGATTAGCTCTAGTAGTTTTCTGGTGGCATCTTTAGGATTTTCTATGTATAGTATCACGTCATCTGCAAACAGTGATGGTTGTACTTCTTCTTTTCCAATTTGTATTCCTTTTATTTCTTTTTCTTCTCTGACTGTCATGGTTAGGACTTCCATACTATGTTGACTAAGAGTGGCGAGAGTGGACATCCTTGTCTTGTTCCTGATCTTAGAGGAAATGCTTTCAGTTTTTCACCATTGAGAATGATGTTTGCTGTGGGTTTGTTGTGCATGGTCTTTATTACATTGAGGTTGGTTCCCTCTATGCCCACTTTCTGGAGAGTTTTTCGCAGAAATTGGTGTCGAATTTTGTCAAAAGCTTTTTCTGCATCTACTGAGATTATCATATGGTTTTTATCTTTCAATTTGTTAATATGGTGTATCACATTGATTTGTCTATATTGAAGAATCCTTGCATTCCTGGGATAAATCCCACTTGATTATGGTGTATGATCTTTATAATGTGTTGTTGGATTCTGTTTGCTGGTATTTTGTTGAGGATTTTTGCATCTATATTCATCAGTGATGTTGGTCTACAGTTTTCTTTTTTTTGTGATATTTTTGTCTTGTTTTGTTATCCAGGTGATGGTGGCTTTGTAGAATGAGCTTGGGAGTGTTCCTTCCTCTGCAAATTTTTGGAAGCATTTGAGAAGGATGAGTGTTAGCTCTTCTCTAAATATTTGATAGAATTTGCCTGTGAAGCCATCTGGTCCTGAACTTTTGTTTGTTGGAAGATTTTTTAATTGTAATGTCAATTTCAGTACTTGTGATTGGTCTGTTCATATTTTCTATTTCTTCCTGGTTCACTCTTGGAAATTTGTACCTTTCTAAGAATTTGTCCATTTCTTCCAGGTTGTCCATTTTATTGCCATATAGTTGCTGTAGTAGTCTCTTATGATCCTTTGTATTTCTGTGGTGTCAATTGTAATTTCTCCTTTTTCATTTCTAATTTTATTGATTTGAATCCTCTCCTTTTTTTTCTTGATGAGTCTGGCTATAGGTTTATCAATTTTGTTTACCTTCACAAAGAACCAGCTTTTAGTTTCACTGATTTTTTGCTATTGTTTTCTTCGTTTCTATTTCATTTATTTCTGCTCTTATTTTTATGATTTCTTTCCTTCTACTAACTTTGGGTTTTGTTTGTGCTACTTTCTCTAGGTGCTTTAGGTGTAAAGTTAGGCTGTTGATTTGATATTTTTCTTGTTTCTTGAGGTGGGATTGAATTGCTATAAAGACCCAAGGTGTGATCTATCCAGGAGAATGTTCCACGTGCACTTGAGAAGAATGTGTATTCTGCTGCTTTCGGATGGAATGTCCTATAAATATCAAGTAAGTCTATCTGGTCTACTGTGTCATTTAAAGATTGTGTTTCCTTATTTATTTTTTGTCTGGATGATCTGTCTATTGGTGTAAATGGGTTGTTAAAGACCCCGCTATTACTGTGTTAATGTCAATTTCCCCTTTTATGGCTGTTAGCATTTGCCTTATGTACCGAGGTGCTCCTATGTTGGGTGCATATATATTTACAACTGTTATTTTTCTTGGAGTGAGCTCTTGATCATTAGGTAGGGTCCTTCCTTGTCTCTTGTGACAATCATTATTTTATTTTATTTTTTTTAGAGTTTATTTATTGATTTATTTTTGGCTGCATTGGGTCTGTTGCTGTGCACAGGCTTTCTCTAGTTGTGGCAAGGAGGGGCTACTCTTCAATGCGGTGCACAGGCTTCTCATTGCAGTGGCTTCTCTTGTTGCAGAGCATGGGCTCTAGGTGCATGGGCTTCAGCAGTTGTGACACACGGGCTCAGCACTTGTGGCTCACGGGCTTAGTTGCTCCATGGCATGTGGGATCATCCCAAACCATGGATCAAACCCGTGTCCCCTGCATTGGCAGGTAGATTCTTAACCACTGCACCACCAGGGAAGTCCGACAGTCTTTATTTAAAGTCTACTTTGTCTGATGTGAGTATTGCTACTCCAGCTCTCTTGTGATTTCCATTTGCATGGTATATCTTTTTGCATCCCTTCACTTTCAGTCTGTGTGTATTTCTAGGTCTGAAGTGGGTCTCTTGTAGACAGCATACATATGGGTCTTGTTTTTGTATCCATTCAGCCAGACTGTGTCTTTTGGTTGGAACATTTAATCCATTTACATTTAAGGTAATTATTGATATATATGTTCCTATTACCATTTTCTTTATTGTTTTGGGTTTGTTTTTGTAGGTCTTTTCCTTCTCTTGTGTTTCCTGCCTAGAGAAGTTCATTCAGCATTTGCTGTAAAGCTGGTTTGGTGGTGCTGAACTGCAACAAAAAGTATAAAATACCTAGGAATAAACCTACCTAAGGAGGTTAAAGGCCTGTACTCAGACAACTGTAGGACACTGATGAAAGAAATAAAAAATGTCACAGACAGATGGAGAGATATACCATGTTCTTGGATTGGAAGAATCAACATTGTGAAAATGACTATACTACCCAAAGCGAGAGTGGACATCCTTGTCTTGTTCCTGATCTTAGAGGAAATGCTTTCAGTTTTTCACCATTGAGAATGATGTTGGCTGTGGGTTTGTTGTGTATGGTCTTTATTACATTGAGGTTGGTTCCCTCTATGCCCACTTTCTGGAGAGTGTTTATCAGAAATTGGTGTCGAATTTTGTCAAAAGCTTTTTTCTGCATCTACTGAGATTATCATATGGTTTTTCAATGAAATCCCTACCAAATTACCAATGGCATTTTTCACAGAACTAGCACCAAAAATTTTTACAGTTTATATGGAAACACAAAAGACCCCGAATAGCCAAAGCAATCTTGAGAAAGAAAAACGGAGCTGGAGAAATCAGGCTCCCTGACTTCAAACTATACTAGAAAACCTACAGTAATCAAGACAGTATGGTACTGGCACAAAACCAGAAATGAACAGGATAGAAATCTCAGAGATAAACTCACACACCTATGGTCACCTAATCTATGACAAAGGAGGCAAGAATACAAAATGGAGAAAAGACAGCCTCTTCAATAAGTGGTGCTGGGAAAACTGGACAGGTACATGTAAAAGAATGAAATTAGAACACTCCCTAACACCATACACAAAAACAAACTCAAAGTGGATTCAAGACATAAATGTAAGCCCAGATGCTATAAACTCTTAGAGGAAAACATAGGAAGAACACTCTTTGACATAAGTCACAGCAAGATCTTTTTTCACCCACCTCCTAGAGTAATGAAAATAAAAATGGGACCTAATGAAACTTAAAAGCTTTGCACAGCAAAGAAAACCATAAATGAGACAAAAAGACAACCCTCAGAATGGGAGGAAATATTTGCAAATGAAGCAACTGACAAAGAATTAATCTCCAAAACAGACAAACAGCTCATGCAGCTCATGTTTCAAAAAACCCCCACAAAACCCAATCAAAAAATGGGCAGAAGATCTAAATAGACATTTCTCCAAAGACATACAGATCGTCAAGAGGCACATAAAAAGCTGCTCAACATCACTAATTATTAGAGAAATGCAAATCAAAACTACAATGAGGTATCACCTCACACTAGTCAGAATGGCCATCATCAAAAAACCGACAAACAATAAATTCTGGAGAGGGCATGGAGAAAAGGAAACACTCTTACACCGTTGGTGGGAATGTAAATTGATACAGCCAGTATACAGTATACAGTATACAGTATACAGTATACAGAACAGTATATAGTATATACAGTATACAGTATACAGAACAGTATGGAGGTTCCTTAAAAAGCTAAAAATAGGAGTATCATATCACCCAGCAATCTCACTACTGGACATATATCCTGAGAAAACCATAATTCAAAAAGACACATGCACCCCAATGTTAATTGCAGCACTATTTATAATAGTCAGGGCATGCAAGCAACCTAAATGTCAATCGACAGATGAATGGATAAAGAAGATGTGGTACATATATACAATGGAATATTACTCCGCCATAAAAAGGAACGAAATTGGGTCATTTGTGGAGACATGGATGGAGCTAGTCTGTCATACAGAGTGAAGTAAGTCAGAGAGAGGAAAACAAATATTGTATATTAACACATATATGTGGAATCTAGAAAAATTGTACAGATGAACCTATTTGCATTGCAGGAATAGAGATGCAGATGTATAGAATGGACATGTGCACACAGTGAGGAGACGGGAGTGGGATGAATTGGGAGATTAGGTTTGACATATATATACTACCATGTGTAAAACAGATAGCTAGTGGGAACCTGCTGTATAGCGCAGGGAGCTCAGCTCGGTGCTCTGTAGTGACCTAGATGGGTGGGATGTGGTAGGTGGGGAGGGAGGTCCAAGAGGGAGGGGATATAGGTATACATATGGCTGATTCACTTCGTTGTACAGCAGAAACTAACACACACGGTAAAGCAACTATACCCCAATGAAAAAATAAATAAAATGAAATGATACCTGTCTAATAATAATGTTTTATTAGACTTCCCTTGAATCAGTACACTTTAGATAAACAAAGTTTCAATGAGTGTCATTATGTGCCCTGCATGGTTCTAGATGTGGAGATACAGGGATTGGAAAGAGGGAGTATCTGCCCTCAAAAGTTTTACATCTAATCAGATGGGTAGGAGAAGGGTGCTGATAAGAAAGGCCGTAACAAAGAGGGAGACTACCCACTGCACTGGGCGTTCAGTGCAGGAAGACCATGGATCCATTTTAAAGATTCAGAAAACTTTTCAAAAGAGTACATTAAAGATAGATCGAGCAGGTAGAGCTTTGACAAAGACTGGTGGAAAGAAGTTTCTACTTTTTTTCTACTCTACTCCAAAGGTGCTTGATCCACTCTGGACTGAGTCTGTGATTCCTTTACAGGATTACAAATAACAGTGATCTGAGCGCCTTTTGTGATCTTTAGAATGTATCAAGTTACTTTATGTACTTCACAGTACTGAGTTCTCATATCCAGCCCACATGCTGGGCAGAGCAGACACTACCATGCCCATTTTTCAGATAATGAAACTGGGCTCTAAGATTTCCAAAGTCACAGAAATAATAGATGATTTAATGGAAAAAAACACCTTTTACCTTGGGAAACCAATGCCATTAATGCTGCTATACTTCTAGGTCATATCAGCTGTAGTGAGCTGTCACTCAGAGAGCAAGGCAAGCTTTTCATGGGAGTAATGCCATCTATATTGTGTGCCTTAAGCAATACAATTTAACCAAGAATTTCTTAATTACCGTCAACCACACTAAAATATTATGTTGTGAATGATAACAGCACATGCATATGATCAGGAATTAGATCATCTGGAAGGTTTATAGAAAGGGGGAACACTGGAATGTCTATTGAGAATTTGCCAGAGAATAACACGGTACATGTCACAGTTATCCTGGAACGAGACTTCAAGTTCTACAAGTATATCTCAACCAACTGAAAGGACATCACAGGCAGGGTACTGATGCAAAATGTTATTAGACATTTAGGGTAGACAAATATGTATTCAGATAAAGAGCTGTGAAGAAAGTTCTCCGGTAGAAAGCCTGTTCCTAGATGGGATGGGATGGTTTTCCTTGGCTTCTTGGCTGAAATCTATCTGTCCTGAGAAGACTGAAAATTTAAAAGGAATAGAAGGGGCACAGCAGGGGAAGCATTGAGAGGAAACCCAGGCCAGGTAGCAGCATTTAAATGTCAGGATCATTTCCCCCCATGTATGGCTTTAAGCGACTGTTGTAGTGGAGGACTCAGTACTGACTTTGCTCCCACCTTGGAGAGCGGTTAAGGGAAGGAAAAACTGAAGACTTCTTTTCCCTTTAGCCTGCACAATCAGATTTATCTGAATTGAGCAAAGAATTCAGAAGAATTTATGCAAAATTACTGGAATTTGAGAGAGCCCTCACCATACTTCTCAAAAGTACATGCATTGCATTTGAAATAACCCAGATGTGTGAATTTCTAATGTCATCGATATTGCTGTTTTCAGATAGGAGTCTAACCATTAAATCCAAGTATTCTCAGGAAAAATCTCAGCCCCCACACCCCAAACATGAATTTCCCATTTGTCTTTCCTTAGAGAAACTATGTTTTGACTTCTTGAAGCCAGTGTAAGCCTTTGTTTCTTTTCTGTCTGGAAAATAACAGACAGTGTGACCCTGGCTATCATCTTTTTTCTCAACTGCTGATCTGATTCCACCTAATAAGTAGCAACTAATGGTGACTATGGCAATTCAAATTAAAACGAGGAGAGTAGAATGACGTGCAGACAAAGCTCAGATGTGGGTTTGTTGATATTTGTAGCAGGAGGTTAATTAGCATTAACAGAAGTATCAGCAGTCACTTGGACTTACTCATAAGGTACCGGCTGCTCTCAGCAGTACAGTACAGAGGAAAACAAGTCAAAATAGTTTTCTTTTTCCTCTTACAGAAAAACCATTTACAAAAACAAACATAAAGTAATTGGATTCTTTTCTGTTTGCTTTCTGTTTCTCCTTTCCAGCTAAGTGTTTGATTTAGCTGCTTCTTTTGCTCCTTCCAAGTCCTACATGGTTTGAGTAATAATAGTGTTAGTTGTTCTTTCTTTTTCCCTTTTTCATTCCCTTCCCCCCTGCCCCCTTCCCCATCCTTTGGTGGCTGTTTTCCCTTTAGGCAACCATTTTATGTATAGGCGCTTTCAATTTCAATGAATGATGGGTATATTTTTATGGGTGGTTTATACATTTTGGGTTATATAAATGCAGGACGTACATCTATCCCTCTGATCACTAAACCCATCTAAAACTTTTGAAGCCCCTACCTTTCCCTATTCTACGCAATGATCAGAATAAACGTTACTTCCAATGTTTCAGCCTTAAACAAAGCCCAGAAAGAGGCTTTATTTGTTTGACTTTGTATTTTTTTTTCCATTTGCACTCTAATAAAAAAAGGAACAATATATTATTTTTTTAAATGAAAGTTCCTTTTATCTATATGCAGGAGAGCTTAGGATCATTTGAAAAGCTATTCTAGGTATTCTGAAAATAAATGTCCATGGTTTAGTGCCTGCAGAATTATTTAATATACACATATCATTATATTATTTAGTCATTCTTTGATGTTTTATAGAAAGTTCATTATTTTAATCTATTGAGAAATGTTAATTAATAATGAACGATCAATAAATAATAACCATAATGTGAATTAAAATATCTCCTGCTGTGAGAGACTGTAGTTACTAGAATTTTGATGAGGACTTTTAAAATTAATTTCTTTGTTCTTTTCTTCTGTACAGGGAGCTGGAAATGGATTCAAAAGAAAATTAAGGAAATATATATATATATTTTAAAATTCTGACCACAAATCAAAGACAGGCTTAAAATTCTTTGAGGAAAATCTACTCAGTGGTGATAAGACATATGGGATTGCGTGTGCCACCACTGTTTTGTACAAAAACCTAAAAGGAAGTTAACTGTCACATTATTTCCACTTAGACTTGCCAAATCAGATGGAATATATCTGTCTGTCTATCTATCTATCTAACCTATCTATCTATCTATCATCTATCTATATCCAAATCTACCTATCTAGATAGACAGAAAGACAGACAGACAGATATCAAGACATTAGCTGTAGATTATTTTATAAATGGTACCAAGTATGAATCATAAATATATAAGTATTTCTTACCAAGTATCATGGCTCATTGGATAGACAAGATGGATAGACAAATTCCTCAATTAATGCAACCCTATCATACAGTGGAGGATATTGAGGTAGGCAAATGCTAAGTGAGAACCGAAACAGTAGTTATTTGGCATCTGGGCTGGGGATAAAATCTAAGTCACTGACCCTTCATTTAGTAGCCTTTCCTTAAATCTACAGTGCCATATAAGCATCATCTTGGAAATGAGAATAAAGAAATCTTTGGTCTTGATTTATCTTCTACTTTTTCTCTGTAAAAATGCACCATAAGGAGTATAGTATGTAACTTATGGGCTAAGGAATTGGACATGTGTTAAAAGTGAAGAGATTTTAGGATTCTGTTCTGCTCAAATTTAACTTCAAATTTCAAAAGAGTACCCATATCTTAAACCCCCATGATTGATGAAGGAGAGTGAAGGAAGAAGAATTCTCATTTCTAACTATATTCTGTTATTTTAACGAGGAGGTGGCTACTATGGTTTCTTCAGTTTGATGACAGCTAATTATCCAAACCATTAAAACAAAAGGAGATTGGATGTGGACGTATGGATAAGAGGTATACGTCTATATTTTCTTTGTCTTGTCAATGGAGACAGGCAATATTTGGATGTTTGGGATTTGTTTGTTTGTTTGTTTTGCTCTTTTTAATGATCTGAGTAGACTCTGGCAAATGGCTATCCTAAAAGAGAATTTGGGCTGCTTAGTAATTGAACATTGAGTTATCACATGAAGTAAGAGGAGATCCCAAGCTTGAAAGGCAGACAAAGTCAAAGTGTGTGTGTGTGTGTGTGTGTGTGTGTGCGCGCGCGCGTGCGTGCGCGCGAATGTGTGCACGAGAAAGAGAGAGAAGGAGAGAAAGAAAAAGAGGCATCAAAGTCTAGGTAACAAATGCAGGAGTTTAGAAAACGATTGACAGAAGTAAAGAATCAGACTTCCTTGGGTCTGTTGATTTTTCAATAATAATTTAAAAAGTTAACATTTTTGAGCACTTTCCTGGCAATTTTTGCCAGTATTCTGGTTTTTACATAAGTCATCCCAATTAATTCTTATGGCAATTTGTGTGTGTGTGTGTGTTGGAATACTATCTATGATTATTTTCCAGAGGAGGAAGAATAAGCTATGGCAAAATAATTTCCCCAAGGACACTTAATTAAAAAGTAGCTGGCAGAAGCTGGATTTGAACTCAGGAATTTCTAGATCAAGAACTGAAAGTTCTTAGCCATTATATTACAATGTCTCCCACGATCAATTGCTCCTATCCAAGACCAGGAGGTGTATGATTTATAGGTGATTTGGGCTGGCATAGAGAAGCAAGAGCCTCCTGAAAGACAAATAAAGCAGGAAAGCAACTGAAATTCTCCTATAGCTCTACTAGTTAAATATACATTATACAGGAAAACTTAATTTTTTTAAAGGACAAGTATCTTTCTCAAATTCCCTTAAATGCCTAGCAAGTTGATGCTAGGAAATGTGCCATTTTCTCATCCTTTTAGTATATTCTTTCTCATCATAATGCCTTCCTCCAAATAGCAAATGGTAAATGAGGGGAAAAAAATCTATATGAAAAAATGTGGCAAGAATATTGAAATAGCAATTAAGAACAGATGGATGTTTTGTAAGTACAAACGAGTTTTAAAATAAATGAGGGTTCACAAGAGGTTTGTGAGAATCAGTTAATATCCTATTGAAATACTGAGACACATATGTAAAAGTCTACCAAGTTCGGCTCCATTTGTGAGTCACCAGCAGTAGTACAGAATATTTTTGCCCAACAGCCAAATTAAGCACCTCTTTCTAATCTTCATGTCACAACACTTTTTAGATATAATACACCCCTAATTTCCCAGCCCAGGTTTTTGACTGACAGTACCTTTTCTACTAGATGAGAAAGCACCTACCCATGTCAAAACACAGGGCTTATATTCTAGTAACCTGTAATCTTAGACTTGAGGTCACTGTGGGTCCTTATACTCACTATTTGCCTCCAATCAAAGACACTTGGTCCAAGAGATCCAGATGAAGAAACTGGAGCAGAGGGAAAGTGATCCTCACCTCACATAAGATCTTCTCAGGTGTGTCTTGTGTAGAGAAACAGGAAGTTTCTTGAAGCCACTGCTGAGAAACAAAATTAGAAAGAACATGTGGATCCAGGTTCAGTTTTTTGGTTGGTTTGTTTGTTTGTATAAAGTATGGTGACCCTATTCACTAGCAAAATGTGGCCTGGTGAGTATAAAGACACCAACATTGTTTTCTCCAAAATTGCCCTCAGGGAGAGGAACAACCTTGAGCAAATATTACCTCCCTTTGATGGACAGAGATAGAAACAGGGAGAGTCTAGTGCAGCTCTTTCATTTCGAAAGAACCATTAGTACACAGGGCAATCCTTAATTCTATTTGCTCCCTATTAAGATGTGGAGTAAAAATAATTTATTGATGGCTTCTCAGAAAGAAGGGCATCTAATTTTGGAAGCTAGCATTTGGGGTACCAATAACGATATCTAATTATTGAATAGTTACCTTATGTTAGGTATTATATTAAGAGTTCCATGTATAGCATTTCATTTAATCTTCATAGTGACACATTAGAAAGTACTATTATAACTACACGACAGATACAAAAACTGAGGTGCAGAGATGTTAAAAGAATTTACTCTATACCAAAACAAGAAGTAAGTGGACTGCAAACTGAGTCTAGGCAGTCATGAAATTCCCTTGAAGAGAAAAGATTATGAAAAAAGATAAAATTTACTTTATGAATTTAATATGCTATTCAATATTAATATTTAATGTGACATTGTTAAGGAGAATGAAGTAGCACTTGGGATATGTAATCAAATATAACTCCATGTAAAACTTGGATATCTGACTTCAAAATACTGTCCCTTCTGCCTTGCAGTTTTTGCAGGAGTTGCTTATTCAGAAAGTGATGGTCTCCTCCTTCCTATTGCAATGAAGCCACCTGTGCATGCATATATGCAGATGATAATCATCTATGGGACAAGATGGAGAACGGGGAAGAAGTTGAGGAGGGCACAACTATGAAGAACTTGTGGTATGTCATAACCACATTCTCTTTGTGACAGTCAGTGTGCCGCTGGTCTTTTCCTCCCTGATAAGAATCAGAGCACTGATAGGAAGAACACTCTTTGACAAAAATCACAGCAAGATCTTTTTTGATCCACCTCCTAGAGTAATGGAAATTTAAAAAAAAAAATAAACAAATGGTACCTAATGAAACTTAAAAGCTTTTGCAAAGCAAAGGAAACTACAAACAAGATGAAAAGACAACCCTCAGAATGGGAGAAAATATTTGCAAATGAATCAATGGACAAAGGAGTAATCTCCAAAATATATAAACAGCTCATGCAGGTCAATATTAAAAAAAAACAAACAACCCATAAATAAAGGAGCAGGAGACCTAAATAGACATTTCTCCAAAGAAGACATACAGATGGCCAAGAAGCACATGAAAAGCTGCTCCACATCACTAATTATTGGAGAAATGCAAATCAAAACTACAATGAGGTATCACCTCACACCAGTTAGAATGAGCATCATCAGAAAATCTACAAGCAACAAATGCTGGAGAGGGTGTGGAGAAAAGGGAACCCTCCTACACCATTGGTGAGAATGTAAATTGATACAGCCATTCTGGAGGACAGTATAGAGGTTCCTTAAAAAAACTAAAAATAGAATTACCATATGACCCAGCAATCCCACTACTGGGCATATACCCAGAGAAAACCATAATTCAAAAAGACACATGCACCCCAATGTTCATTGCAGCACTATTTACAATAGCCAGGACGTGGAAGCAACCTAAATGATCACTGACAGACGAATGCATAAAGAAGATATGGTACATATATACAATGGAATATTACTCTGCCATAAAAAGGAACAAAATTGGGTCATTTGTAGAGACGTGGATGGATCTAGAGACTGTCATACAGAGTGAAGTAAGTCAGAAAGAGAAAAACAAATATCATATATTAACGCATATATGTGGAACCTAGAAAAATGGTACAGATGAACCGGTTTTCAGGGCAGAAATAGAGACACAGATGTAGAGAACAAACGTATGGACACCAAGGGGGGAAAGTGGCTTGGGGGTGGTGGTGGTGTGATGAATTGGGAGATTGGGATTGACATATATATACTAATATGTATAAAATGGATAACTAATGAGAACCTGCTGTATAAAAAAAATAAATAAAATAAAATTCAACAAAAAAATAAAGAATCAGAGCACTGCGACTTTGGAGCATTCACCTTGCTGATAGAGAGGGGAGATGTAAATGCCAGGAGGAAAGAGTTAATGGGTAATACTTTCCTTTCCTGAGAAGGTCCACATAAATGAAAATATTCCCAGGAACCATTTTATTCTGCCTCCTAAAATTTAATCTCAAAATACTATTTATTCAGACATTTGCCCATTGTTTCATTAATTTTGTTCAGTAGACATGTTTTTTGTCTTATCACATGGTGTTCAACTGTAAATTGTTTTTGCATCCAGACTTTGGTTTGCAATAATCCCAGCAGTAATTTCCTTTTTTTGTTTGAATTTTACTATTTATTTTTTAATACAGCAGGTTCTTATTAGTTATCTCTTTTATACATATTAGTGTATACATGTCAATCCCAATCTCTCAATTCATTCCACAACCACGACCACCCACCACCACTTTCCCCGCTTGGTGTCCACAAGTTTGTTCTCTACACCTTTGTTTCTATTTCTGCCTTGGAAACCAGTTTATCCATACCATTTTTCTAGGTTCCACATACATGCATTAATATACTATATTTGTTTTTCTCTTTCTGACTTACTTCACTATGTATGACAGTCTCTAGATTCATCCACATCTCTACAAATGACCCAATTTCATTCCTTTTTATGGCTGAGTAATATCCCATTGTATAAATGTACCATATCTTCTTTATCCATTCGTCTGTCAATGGGCATTTAGGTTGCTTCCACGTCCTGGCTATTGTAAATAGTGCTGCAATGAACATTGGGGTGCATGTGTCTTTTTGAATTATGGTTTTCTCTGGGTATATGCCCAGTAGTGGGATTGCTGGGTCATATGGTAATTCTGTTTTTAGTTTTTTAAGGAACCTCCACACTGTTCTCTAGGGTGGCTGTATCAATTTACATTCCTACCAACAGTGCAAGAGGGTTCCCTTCTCTCCACATCCTCTCCAGCATTTGCTGTTTGTAGATTTTCTGAGGATGCCCATTCTAACTGGGGTGAGCTGATACCTCATTGTATTTTTGATTTGCATTTCTCTAATAATTAGAGATGTGAAGCAGTTATTCCTGTGCCTCTTGGCCATCTGTATGTCTTCTTTGGAGATATGCCTATTTAGGTCTTCTGCCCATTTTTTGATTGGGTTGTTTTTTAATATTGAACTATATGAGCTACCTATATATTTTGGAGATTACTCCTCTGTTGATTAATTGACAACAACGGATTAATTTGATTCCTTTGCAAATATTTTCTATTATTCTGAGGGTTGTCTTTTCGTCTTGTTTTTAGTTTCCTTTTCTGTGCAAAAGCTTTTAAGTTTTAATAGGTCCCGTTTGTTTATTTTTGTTTTTATTTCCATTACTCTAGGAGGTGGGTCAAAAAATATTTTGCTGTGATTTATGTCAAATAGTGTTCTTCCTATGTTTTTCTCTAAGAGTTTTATAATGTCCAGTCTTACATTTAGGTCTTTAATCCATTTTGAGTTTATATTTGTGTATGGTGTTAGGAAGTGTTCTAAGTTCATTCTGTTCCATGTAGCTGTCCAGTTTTCCCAGCACCACTTATTGAAGAGACTGTCTTTTCTACATTGTATATCCTTGCCCCCTTTGACATAGATTAGTTGACCATAAGTGCATGGGTTTATCTCTGGGCTTTCTATACTGTTCCATTGATCTATATTTCTTTTTTTGTGCCAGTACCATACTTTCTTGATTACTGTAGCTTTGTAGTATAGTCTGAAGTCAGGGAGTCTGATTCCTCCAGCTCCGTTTTTTTCCCTCAAGACTGCTTTGGCTATTCGGGGTCTTTCGTGTCTCCATACCAATTTTAAGATTTTTTGTTCTAGTTCTGTGAAAAATGCCACAGGTAATTTGGTAGGAATTGCATTGAATCTGTAGATTGCTTTGCATAGTATAGTCACTTTGACAATACTGATTCTTCCAATCCAAGGATATGGTATATCTCTTCATCTGTTTGTGTCATCTTTGATTTCTTTCATCATTGTCTTTAGTAATCTGAGTACAAGTCTTTTATCTCCTTAGGTAGGTTTATCCCTAGGTATTTTATTCTTTTTGTTGAAATGGTGAATGGGATTGTTTCCTTAATTTCTCTTTCTGATCTTTTGTTGTTATTGAATAGGAATGCAAGAGATTTCTGTGCATTAATTTTGTATCCTGCAACTTTACCAACTTCATTGATTAGCTCTAGTAGTTTTCTGATGGCATCTTTAGGATTCCCTATGCATAGTACCTTGTCATCTGCAAACAGTGACAGTTTTACCTCTTTTCCAATTTGTATTACTTTTATTTCTTTTTCTTCTCTGATTGCTGTGGCTAGGACTCCCAAAACTATGTTGAATAATAGTGGTGAGAGTGGAAATCCTTGTCTTGTTCCTGATCTTAGTGGAAGTGCTTTCAGTTTTTCACCATTGAGAATGATGTTTGCTGTGGGTTTGTTGTACATGGCCTTTATTATGTTGAGGTAGGTTCCCTCTATGCCCACTTTCTGTAGAGTTTTTATCATAAATGGTGTTAAATTTTGTCAAAAGCTTTTTCTGCATCTATTGAGATGATCATATGGTTTTTATTCTTCAATTTGTTAACATAATGTATCACATTGATTGATTCGCATATATTAAAGAATCCTTTCATCACTGGGATAAATTCTACTTGATCATGGTGTATGATCATTTTAATGTGCTGTTGGATTCTGTTTGCTAGTATTTTGTTGAGGATTTTTGCATCTATATTCATCAGTGATATTGGTCTGTAATTTTCATTTTTTGTACTATCTCTGTCTGGTTTTGGTATCACGGTGATTGTGGCCTCGTATATTGAGTTTGGGAGTGTTTCTTCCTCTGAAATTTTTTGGAAGAGTTTGAGAAGGATGGGTTTTGGCTCTTCTCTAAATGTTTGATGGAATTCACCTGTGAAGCCATCTGGTCCTGGACTTTTGTTTTTTGGAAGATTTTTAATTACAGTTTCAATCTCATTACTTGTGATTGGTCTGTTAATATTTTCTACTTCTTCCTGATTCAGTCTCAGAAGTTTGTACCTTTCTAAGAATTTGTCCATTTCTTCCAGGTTGTCCGTTTTATTGGCACAGAGTTGCTTGCAGTAGTCTCTTATGATGCTTTGTATTTCTGTGTTGTCCATTGTAACTTCTCCTTTTTCACTTCTAATTTTATTGATTTGAGTCCTCTCCCTCTTTTTCTTGATGAGTCTGGCTAAAGGTTTATCAATTTTGTTTATCTTCTCAAAGAACCAGCTTTAAGTTTCATTGATTTTTTTTGCTGTTGTTTTCTTCGTTTCTATTTCAGTTATTTCTGCTCTTATTTTTATGATTTCTTTCTTCTACTAACTTTGGGTTTTGTTTGTTCTTCTTTCTCTAGTTCATTTAGGTGTAAGATTAGATTGTTTGTTTCAGATTTTTCTGGTTTCTTGAGATAGGATTGTATTTCCATAAAATTCCCTCCTAGAACTGCTTTGGCTGCATCCCATATGTTTTGGATCGTCATGTTTTTGTTGTCATTTATCTCTAGGTATTTTGTGATTTCCTCTTTGATTTCTTCAGTGATGTCTTGGTTATTTAGTAATGTATTGTTTAGCCTCCAGGTGTTTGTGTTTTTTACGTTTTTCCCCCTGTAATTCATTTCTAATCTCATAGCATTGTGGTTGGAAAAGATGCTTGATATGATTTCAATTTTCTTAAATTTACCGAGGATTCATTTGTGACCCAAGATGTGATCTATACTGGAGAATGTTCCATGTGCATTTGAGAAGAAAGTGTAATCTGCTATTTTTGGATGGAATGTCCTATAAATATCAATTAAATCTATCTGGTGTATTGTGTCATTTAAAGCTTGTGTTTCCTTATTAATTTTCTATCTGGATGATCTGTCCATTGGTGTAAGTTAGGTGTTAAAGTCCTCCACTATTATTGTGTTACTGTTGATTTTCTTTATAGCTCTTAGCATTTACCTTATGTATTTGGGTGCTCCTATGTTGGGTGCATATATATTTATAATTGTTATATCTTCTTCTTGGACTGATCCCTTGATTATTATGTACTGTCCTTCCTTGTCTCTTGTAACATTCTTTATTTTAAAGTCTATTTTATCTGATACGAGTATTGCTATTCCAGCTTTCTTTTGATTTCCATTTGCATGGAATATCTTTTTCCATCCCTTCACTTTCAGTCTGTATGTGCCCCTAGGTCTGAAGTGGGTCTCTTGTAGACAGCATATACACAGATCTTGTTTATGTATTCATTCAGTGAGCCTGTGTCTTTTGGTTGGAATATTTAATCCAGTCACATTTAAGGTGATTATCGATATGTATGTTCCTATTACTGTTTTCTTAATTATTTTGGGTTTGTTTTTGTAGTTCCTTTCCTTCTCTTGTGTTTCCCAATTACGGAAGTTCCTTTAGCATTTGTTGTAGAGTTGGTCTGGTGGTGCTGACTTCTCTTTGCTTTTGCTTGCCTGTAAAGCTTCTGATTTCTCCGTCGAATCTGAATGAGATCCTTGCTGGGTACAGTAATCTCGGTTGTAGGTTCTTCCCTTTCATCACTTTAAATATATCATGTCACTCCCTTCTGGCTTGTAGAATTTCTGCTAAGAAATCAGCTGTTAACCTTATGGGAGTTCCTTTGTATGTTATTTGTCATTTTCCCCTTGCTGCTTTTAATGATTTTTCTTTGTCTTTAATTTTTGCCAATTTGAATACTATGTGTCGCAGCGTGTTTCTCCTTGGGTTTATCCTGCCTGGGACTCTCTGTGCTTCCTGGACTTGGGTGGCTATTTCCTTTCCCATGTCAGGGAACTTTTTGACTATAATCTCTTCAAATATTTTCGCAGGTCCTTTCTCTCTCTCTTCTCCTTCTGGGACCCCTATAAGGAGGATGTTGTTACGTTTAATGTTGTCCCAGAGGTCTCTTAGGCTGTCTTCATTTCTTTTCGTTCTTTTTACTTTATTCTGTTCCACAGCAGTGCATTCCACCATTCTGTCTTGCAGTTAACCTATCTGTTCTTCTGCCTCAGTTATTCTGCTATTGATTCCTTCTAGTGTAGTTTTCATTTCAGTTATTGTATTGTTCATCTCTGTTTGTTTGTTCTTTAATTCTTCTAGGTCTTTGTTAAACATTTCTTGCATCTTCTCATCTTTGCCTCCATTCTTTTTCCAAGGTCCTGGATCATCTTCACTCTCATTACTCTGAATTTCTTTTCCTGGATGGTTGCCTATCTCCACTTCATTTAGTTGTTTTTCTGGGGTTTTATCTTGTTCCATCATCTGGTACATAGTCCTCTGCCTTTTCATTTTGTCTATCTTTCTGTGAATGTGGTTTTCGTTCCACAGGCTGCAGACTGTAGTTCTTCTTGCTTCTGCTGTCTGCCCTCTGGTGGATGAGGCTATTTAAGAGGCTTGTGCAAGTTTCCTGATGGGAGGGACTGGTGATGGGTAGAGCTGACTGTTGCTCTGGTAGGCAGAGCTCAGTAAAATTTTAATCTGCTTCTCTGTTGATGGGTGGGGCTGGGTTCCCTCCCTGTTGGTTGTTTGGCTGAGGCAACCCAGCATTGGAGCCTACCCGGCTCTTTGGTGGGGCTAGTGGTGGACTCTGGGAAGGCTCACGCCAAGGAGTACTTCCTAGAACTTCTGTCTTCCAGTGTCCTTGTCCCTGTGGTGAGCCATAGCCATCCCGCCCCCCCCCCCACAGGAGACCCTCCAACACTAGCAGGTAGGTCTGATTCAGTCTCTTATGGGGTCACTACTCCTTCCCCTGGGACCCGATGCACACACTACTTTGTGTGTGCCCTCCAAGTGTTGAGTCTCTGTTTCCCCCAGTCCTGTTGAAGTCCTGCAATCAAATCCCACTAGCCTTCCAAGTCTGATTCTGTGGGAATTCCTCCTCCTGTTGCTGGATCACCAGGTTGGGAAACCTGATGTGGGGCTCAGAACCCTTACTCCAGTGGGTGGACTTCTGTGGTATAAGTGTTCTCCAGTTTGTGAGTCACCCACCCACCAGTTATGCGATTTGATTTTATTGTGATTGTGCCTCTCCTACCATCTCATTGTGGCTTCTCCTTTGTCTTTGGATGTGGGGCATCTTCTTTTTTGGTGAGTTCCAGTGTCTTCTTGTCGAAGATTGTTCAGCAGTTAGTTGTGATTCCGGTGATCTCACAAGAGGGAGTGAGCGCACGTCCTTCTACTCTGCCATCTTGAACCAATCTCCTCTCTCTTGATGAGTAAAGTTTCTTTCCAGTTGCTCTCCTTTTTGTCAGAGTGCCAGTTCCACTTCCAGTATTGTTCTGCTTAGGTTGCTGGAAGGCCAGTAATTCCTTAACATAAGTTTTAAGGAAGACCATTTCCTAGAATTTTCTTTCAAAGTAGAGTATTAGTAAAAATGTCTCTGAATTCTAAATACTCGTATTAAAGGAAAGAGTACATTTACTCAGCCAACAATGGTTGTTGAGAACTACATTGTATATTCCCTACAATATCTGAGGAACTGTGAATTTGCAAATGAAGTTATGGTTTTTCCCCTTTCTGCAAGACTGTCTTTTATTCTCTTACTCTCCTATTTGCCCAGCAAAACAAGTTAAGAGTTTACACATTTTGTTGCAAAGATTCTGAGGGTTTGATGAATGTTCATTCATCCATTCTGCAAGCATATATTGTCCATTATGTATCAGGCATGGGGTAGGTCCAAGATATTCAATCTTGAGTAGAACATGGTGTAGGAATAGGAGCAGAAAATCAGTTGAATTTTGAAGACATAAAATGGAAGTGATTCCTTGAGTGGGTGTACTTGAATTTGAATTTTTGGCCTGTCATGTATTATCTGTATGACCTTGAAAATGGCACAATTTTTCTAAACTCCAGCCCCACACTGGTAGAATGTGATCATTAATTCATCTTTCACAGGACTGTTATGACAGTTTAATGACAATGTATAGAACGTATTTCTCAGCTGGCAATTTTTAATACATATTAATTCTCTCCTCATTTTTAATTCAGCCACACATAAAGGTAGACAAAGCAAATTCAGAAAGGATGTTTTAGTTATGGAGGTAGAAGGTGAATAAAAGCTTTTGGGAAATAAGCTCTCTGCTGAAATAATCTCACTTATTAGACTAAGGGAAGGTCTCTTAGAAAGGCCTTGCTTTCTTTCTCAGCATGAACTCTTTTTTTTTTTTTTTTTTTTTTTTTTTTTTTTTGCGGTACGCAGGTCTCTCACTGTTGTGGCCTCTCCCGCTGTGGAGCACAGGCTCCGGACACACAGGCTCCGGACGCGCAAGCTCAGCAGCCATGGCTCATGGGCCCAGCCGCTCCGCGACATGTGGGATCTTCCCGAACCGGGGCACGAACCCGTGTCCCCTGCATCGGCAGGCAGACTCTCAACCACTGCGCCACCAGGGAAGCCCAGCCTGAACTCTTTAATCCATGCTCATCAGAGTACATAAGACCAGAAAACATCACACTGAACCTCTGATAGTTTTGGCTTATTTTTCCACAGAGCACAACCCAAATGCATTTTCCTCAGCATCATTTGATTTTTCATTAAATTAATAAACTTCTCTTTTGAAGACAGATTAATAATTCTATTTATTATGACATAACTATATGCAAAGGAGTTTATCCTTGGTCTTCACAACAATACCGTGAACTAGGTATATAATTACTTTTATTTTATGCAAGGGAAAAGTGAGACTTATAAAAGTGAAATAATTTGCCCAAACTCACATGTCTACTATGGAAGACTGAACTAAGGTTTAGGTTTGTCTGGCTGCAGTGATTATACTGCTTTGAAATTGCAATAAAAAATAATTATTCCACTTTTTAAGCAATTTCCCCAAGAAATAGAGGACAGAGGCCCTTGCCTCTTTACTTCAAAGGCTCTTGAAATGATATTGCTTAGCTGATACTCTCCTAAATTGGTTTATCCTATGGGAACAATTAAGCAATAATCACTTATAAGTGGCTTCAGGGAAATGCTGAAGATGGACCTTGTTAGTCTACAACTCCTAAACAAAATAATTGAAAATATGGCCATAGTTAAAATAGCTTTTTGCGGACTTCCCTGGTGGCATAGTGGTTAAGAATCTGCCTGCCAGTGCAGGGGAAATGGGTTCGAGCCCTGGTCTGGGAAGATCCCACATGGTGCAGAGCAGCTAAGCCTGTGTGCCACAACTACTGAGCCTGTACTCTAGAGCCCACAAGCCACAACTACTGAGCCCACGTGCCACAGCTACTGAAGCCTACATGCCTAGAGCCTGTGCTCTGCAACAAGAGAAGCCACTTCAATGAGAAGCCCGCACACCGCAAAAAAGAGTAGCCCCCACTCACCACAACTGGAGAAAGCCTGTGCACAGCAATGAAGACACAATGCAGCCATAAACAAACAAACAAACAAATAAATAAATAAATAGGTGATGTGTGATCACTACACACTTGTAAAAATAAATACCTTTTTGTTTCTGTGGAATACATGAGAATATATGGAATAAATTAAGGCACATTTGTTTGTATAAGAGCATAATATACATTTGATACAAAACGGAAATTTGGGGCAAGGATGCACTGTTTTTGTCCTGATAGAAAGAAAATGATGCCTAATGGGGCAGAGTCAAGATGGCAGCGTGGGAAGATGCAGAGTTTGTGTCTCCCCACAACTAGGGCACCTCCTGGATGCTGGTGGGGGACCTCGATGCCCAAGGAGATGGGAGGATCCCCTGAGCGACTGAGTAGGACATGGAGGGAGTAAGGGGGGAGGAGAAGTGGAGGCCTACAGGACCGGCTCCCCTGAGGGGGTGGCTGGGAGGGGGAAGGGGTTCCCAGACCTGGAGGGACCCTTGGGGGCTAGGAGATCAGGGGAAATATGCCTAGCTTTCCCCTGCCCAATCGGGCCAGGAAGCCTATGGGGCTCCTGGGCCAGGCCCTCTGCCCTCCAAGGCCCTCTGGGACACGTTGGTCCTAGGGGAGTAGGAGGGAGGCAGGGGGAGAAGAGGAGAGGTGGGGGGCAGGGAGGGGCCCTCCTGGACTGGAGGATCAGGGGAGGTGCAACAGGCATTTCCGCCACCCACTCAGCCCTGGGAATCCTGTTGGGCTTCTGGGTCTGGTCCCCTACCTTCCGGGCCCCCACTGGCCATGTGGCTCCTTGGGCATCAGAAGGAGTGGTGGGGTGGAGAAGAAGAGAGGCCAACAGGGAGGGGCCCTCCGGGATCAGAGGATCGGGGTAAATGGGCCTAGCATTTCCCCCGCCCACTCGGGCCCAGTGAGCCTGCTGGGGTTCTGGACCTGATCCTCCGACCTCAAAGGCCAAAGACACTCCTGAACCCCTCCTGCTGTGTTGAGCCTAAGGCCCAACCTCTACCCACCAGGGCCTTTTCCGGCCCTGTGGGTCCTAAGCATAGGCCCCGCTCCCTGCCTAAACCGCAGCCCTGCCTAAGTACCGCCCCACCAGCCAAGGCCTCTTCTGGGTTTTTCTTTGCCCCCTCTTTTTCACTATTGTGGCTCTATTTTACCTTCCACTTCTTGTTTCATCTCTATTTGTATTTTTTTAATTCTAACATATCTGTTAGTTTTCTAATCTTGTTTTATTTTTTACTCTTTGTTACTGTTCTGCTCCTTTTTTTCTTTTTCTTTTCTTGTTTTTGTTTTTGCTGCCCCATGCGGCTTGCACAATCTTGGTTCACAAACCGGGGGCTGGGTCAGAGCTACTGTGGTGTGAGCTCTGAGTCCGAACCACCAGACTAACAGAGAACCTCAGACCCCACGGAGTATTCATCAGAGTTAGGTCTCCCAGAGGTCCTCATCTTGGCACCAAGACCCAGCTCTACCTAACAGCCTACAAACTCCAGTGCTGGAAGCCTCAGGCCAAACAATCAATAACACAGGAACACAATCCCACCCATCAAAAAAAAAAAAAAAAAAAAAAAAAGAGAGAGACAACAAGAAGATATATCACAGATGAAGGAGCAAGGTAAAAACCTACAACCAAATAAATGAAGAGGAAATAGGCAACCTACCTGAAAAAGAATTCAGAGTAATGATAGTAAAGATGATCCAGAATCTCAGACACAGATGGAGGCACGGATTGAGAAAATACAAGAAATGTTTAACAAACATCTAGGAGAACTAAAGAACAAACAAACAGAGATGAACAACATGATAACTGAAATGCAAAATACACTAGAAGGAATCAATAACAATAACTGAGGCAGAAGAACGAATAAGTGAGCTGGAAGACAAAAGGTGGAAACAATTGCTGAGGAGCAGAATAAAGAAAAAAGAATGAAAAGAATTGAAGACAATCTCAGAGACCTCTGGGACAACACTAAACGCACCAACATTCGAATTATAGGAGTCCCAGAAGAAGAGAAAAAGGGTCTGAGAAACTATTTGAAGACATCATAATGGAAAACTTCCCTAGCGTGGGAAAGGAAATAGTCACCCAAGTCCAAGAAGCACAGATAGTCCCATGCAGGATAAACCCTAGGAGAAACACACCAAAACATATATTACTCAAACTAACAAAAATTAAATTCAAAGAAAAAATATTGAAAGCAGCAAGGGAAAAGCAAAAATAACATACAAAGGAATCCCCATAAGGTTATCAGCTGATCTTTCCAGCAGAAACTCTGCAGGCCAGAAAGGAGTGGCAGGATATACTTAAATTGATGAAAGGGAAGAACCTACAACCAAGATTACTCTACTCAGCAAGGATCTCATTCAGATTTGATGGAGAAATCAAAAGCTTTTCAGACAAGCAAACGCTAAGAGAACTCAGCACCACCAAACCAGCTTTACAACAAATGCTAAAGGAACTTCTCTAGGCGAGAAACACAGGAGAAGAAAAAGACCCACAAAAACAAACCCCCCAAAATTAAGAAAATGGTAATAGGAACATACATATCGATAATAACCTTGAATGTAAATGGATTAGATGCTCCAAACAAAAGACAGGGATGGGCTGAATGGATACAAAAATGAAACCCATATATATGCTGTCTACAAGAGACCCACTTCAGACCTAGGGATACATACAGACTGAAAGTGAAGGGATGGAAAAAGATATTCCATGCAAATGGAAATCAAAAGAAAGCTGGAGTAGCAATACTTGTAGCAGATAAAACAGACTTTAAAATAAAGACTGTTATAAGAGATAGGGAAGGACACCACATAATGATGAAGGGATCAATCCAAGAAGAACACATAACAAATATAAATATTTATACATCCAATGTAGGAGAACCTCAGTACATAAGGCAAACGCTAACAACCATAAAAGAGGAAATCAACAGTAACACAATAATAGTAGGGGACTTTAACACCCCACTTACACCAATGGACAGATCATCCAAACAGAAAATAAATAAGGAAAAACAAACTTTAAATGACACAACAGGCCAGATAGATTTAATTGATATTTATAGGACTGTCCACCTGAAAGTGGCAGAATACACTTTCCTCTCAAGTGCACACAGAACATTCTCCAGGAGAGATCACATCTTGCATCACAAATCAAGCCTCAGTAAATTTAAGAAAATTGAAATCATATCAAGCATCTTTTCTGACCCCAACACTATGGGACTGGAAATCAATTACAGGAAAACTATAAAACACTGATGAAAGAATTCAAAGATGACACAAACAGATGAAGAGATATACCATGTTCTTGGATTGGAAGAATCAATATTGTGAAAATGACAATACTACCCAAAGCAATCTACAGATTCAATGCAATCCCTATCAAACTACCAATGGCATTCTTTACATAATTAGAACAAAAAATTTTACAACTTATCTGGAAACACAAAAGACCCTGAATAGCCGAAGCAATCTTGAGAAAAGAAAGCAGTGTTGGAGAAATCAGGCTCCCAGACTTCTAACTATACTACAAAGCTACAGTAATCAAGAGAGTATGGTACTGGCACAAAAACAGAAATATAGATCAATGGTACAGGACAGAAAGCCCACGCACATACGGTCACCTAATTTATGACAAAGGAGGCAAGAACATAAAATGGAAAAAAGACAGCCTCTTCAATAAGTGGTGATGGGAAATCTGGACAGCTAAATGTAAAAGAATGAAATTAGAACATTCCTTAACACCATACACAAAAATAAACTCCAAATGGATTAAAGACCTAAATGTAAGAACAGACACTATAAAACTCTTAGAGGAAAAGATAGGAAAAACACTCTTTGACACAAACCACAGCAAGATCTTTTTTGACCCACCTCCTAGAGTAATGAAAATTAAAACAAAAATAAACAAATGGGACCTAATGAAACTTAAAAGCTTTTGCACAGCAAAGGAAACCATAAACAAGACAAAAATACAACCCTCAGAATGGGAGAAAATATTTGCAAATGAAGCAATGGACAAAGAATTAATCTCCAAAATATACAAGCAGCTCATGGAGCTCAATATCAAAAAAGCAAAACACCCAGTTAGGAAGACCTAAATAGACATTTCACCAAAGAAGACATACAGATGGCCAAGAGGCATGTGGAAAGATGCTCAATATCACTAATTATTTGAGAAATGCATATCAAAACTACAATGAGGTATCACTTCACACTGGTCAGAATGGCCATCATCAAAAAATCTATGTTCCATATATATGCATTAGCATACGGTATTTGGTTTTCTCTTTCTGACTTACTTCACTCTGTATGACAAACTGTAGGTCCATCCACCCCACTACAAATAACTCAATTTCGTTTCTTTTTATGGCTGAGTAATATTCCATTTTATATATGTGCCACATATTCTTTATCCATTCATCTTTCAGTGGACATTTAGGTTGGTTCCATGTCCTGGCTGTTGTAAATAGTGCTGCAATGAACATTGTGTTTGTTGTGCAACAGAAGGTACCACAGTATTGTGAAGAAATTATACTCAAAGGAAGGTTTATTTAAAAAAAAAATCTATAAACAATAAATGCTGGAGATGGTGTGGTGAAGAGGGAACGCTTTTGTACTGTTGGTGGGAAGGTAAATTGATAGAGCCACTGTGGAGAACAGTATGGAGGTTCCTTAAAAAACTAAAAATAGAACTACCATATGACCCAGCAATCCCACTACTGGACATATACCCTGAGAAAACCATAATTCAAAAGGGCACATGTACCCCAATGTTTATTGTAGCACTATTTACAATAGCCAGGACATGGAAACAACCTAAATGTCCAACAATAGATTAATGGATAAAGAAGATGTGGGACATGTATAGAATGGAATATTACTCAGCCATAAAAAGGAACGAAACTGGGTCATTTGTAGAGATGTGGTTGGACCTAGAGTCTGTCATACAGAGTGAAGTAAGCCAGAAAGAGAAAAACAAGTATCGTATATTAACACATATTTGTGGAATTTAGAAAAATGGTACGGATGAAACTATTTGTAAGGCAGGAATAGAGACGTAGATGTAGAGAACGGACATGTGGATACAGTGGGGGAAGGCGGGGGTTAGATGAATTGGGATATTAGGTTTGACATAAATACCCTACCATGTGTAAAACAGATAGCTAGTGGGAACCTGTTGTATAGCACAGGGAGCTCAGCTCGGCGCTCTCTGATGACCAAGATGGGTGGGATGGTGGCGTGGGAGGGAGGTCCAAGAGGGAGGGGATATACGTATACATATAGCTGATTCGCTTCATTGTACAGCAGAAACTAACACAACGTTGTAAAGCAATTTTACTCCAATTAAAAAAGAAAGAAAGATAATGATGCCTCAAAATAAGGAGCCCTGTATATATGATCAATATCAATCATATGTTTACCAGGTCCAGTAGTTTCTAATGCCAAAATGGGTTATATTTTAATAATTTTCAATGAAAATGGATGCATATTTTGTTATTATTTGAACAGAGAATTTGTTCTTTCTTCTTTATGGAAACTAAACTACAGTTTCAATAGAATATAAAGTAGTAGTATTAAATGTGAAATTAGATAGATAGAATTAATGTGTTGGGTATACTGATGTAAAAATCCTAACAAAAAGCTTTATAAATCCTGCCCTTCAAGGACTGTAAACAAGTAAGGCATGTTACATCCAGCTTTTAAAAGTTTGGCTTCTTCTGGTGCCTAAAAATATAAACAAGAATGCAAGTTACAAATGAACCAAAGACTTGTACTTTTGGCCATGATGGGGTAACGGGTACCAGACTAGTACTTCTGCCATTTAAAAAAAACCAAAAAAAAAAAAAAAAAAAAACCCAAAAAAGCACCTTAGGAAACTGGATTAAATATATGAAAAGTATATTCTTATATTGGACAAAACACCATACTGGATTGTGATTCATAAGGGGAGAAAAACAAAGGAGATGATTGCTATGATCATGCTGGCTTTCTGTCTGGAGGCATCTTCCAGATCTTAACACATAGAAGAGAGAACCAAACCAAACCAAAGCAGTTTCACTACACAAAAGAGACAGATATAAGAGGTCAGGGAATCAGAGACAGCTAGAATTTGATGTGCATAGTACTAGATGAGAGGGAACTACACAGACAAAAAGCTCCAAAGATCTACACACATGTTCCATAGTCTTTGCCTGAATACTAAGCTGTGCATGTGTGGAGTGAGATACCACCAGTCTGATTTCAAGTAACTTTTAACCTCCTGATAAAAGTTATGTTAAAATTGCAAATTCTTAAAATTTATTCAGCAGATGCTCCAGTTACAAAATAAAGCGTCATAAAAATATGAGGATACATTGAAAAACTAAGAAAAAATAATGAAAAGAGATGAAGCAAAAGGAAATTTACTGCCCAGGGAGTGTCAAATGAGTGAGCAGATTTACAAAAGTACACTTGACCATTTTGCTAAGTGTAGAACTGATTAAATGCATGTAACTGCAAACTCAAGAAATGCCAGGTGTTATGAACCCAGAGCATAATGGTCCAGACCTAAGTTATTCTAATGCACTTCGAAACCAGTATTTCAGTACAGAATTGAGTTTTTATCATGTTGTTTGCATTAGCAACTTTTCACGGTTAATACACTAAACTACCTTTTTTTTTTTCTGTCAGTTATTGCCTTCTGTAAGCAACTTCCACCTAGACTCTCTCTGGTTTTTTGGTTGTTTTGTTGTTGTTGTTGTTTTGTTTTATTTTTCCTATTGCAGGGTTTAACTAAGACCAGACTCTGGGCTTTAGTCCCACCAGTTGTGGGTAGAGTATGGTATGAGGCTTTCTGGCACCTAATGTGCCTGAACAAAATCCTGTGCATCCTTGGTCTCAGGTTCCCTATCTAGCTACTCAATTTCCAACTGGAACCAGAGCACAATGCTGAGGCTCCACCCATCTCTCCAGGGCACTGACTCCTTATCAGTTTCCTGATTGTTTCCAGGGAGCTAGATCCTATGTCCTCTACCCCATGGATGAAACTCTGCTCCATGACGGGAACAATTTTTAACGGGTTGATATTCCCCTATGATGATACCCTCAGTGGCACACTATAATCCTGAACTACTTTAAAAATACATCTGCCTGCATTACAAGTCCCTTGGAAACCAACCACAATCCAAAGCAAGTTCAACTTCGTTGAGAAGGAGAGACGGAACAAGAGAAGTCATGCATGTGTAAACAATAATGAACTCTTCTCTGACTCAGTGTACAATAAATGCAACATTCCAATGTTTGTATCAAAAAGCTTACTGTCCAGATAGACAAAAATTCTAATATCTATCAACTTTCAGATTGACCACCATCTTTTATATAACAGAAGAACTCAGGGGCTTCTTTGGATTGGACATACAAAAAGTGACCTGGTCTGTAATCCACTGGTTTGCCTTATTATTTCTGATACATGAAACCACTATCTGGCAATGGTTTCCACCAGTAATCATAGACTACCATTGTGGGCAAGACAAAGAGATGTCCTCACAGGATAGTCTCAGCTCATCATAATCCTGACTTCAGAGATTCTCCCTGAGTTTCTAAAGCTGAGGAACAAGAAGTACACTTCCAGAGACATCTACACAGCCATTCCATGGTAGAAGTCCTAGGATCCGTGGGCACTAAGCGTGAGCAGAATACAGAACTCTACCACAGCTCAGTTTTTACAGAAAACTGTAGAATTTTTCAGAATTCCATCACACGCTCTGATGTCCAATTACATGTTTCTTTCACATGGAGCACCGACCTCCATCCCCATCTCTTCTTGAACAATTCAACTCTGTCATCTCAATAGGCCCACTCTTTCCAAACAAAGGCCTTTTTCAAATCTCACTTGAAAGTACTGGAAGCCCAAACCTTAAGCAGGAAGGCCTCAGTCTTCTCTTTAAAACATTCTTTTCACTACTCAATGATGTAACAACAGTAGCAACAATAACAACCAAAATGGTATGAGGCCCCATGTTGCTATTGTAAAACGATGGATAATTTTCGTTGAAATTTACTGTGTTCGTGGCGTTCATCACTATCTGCAGTTCTGCTTTGTAAGATTATTTATTCATCTATTTATGTTGGAACCTTGCGCTACACTCTCCATTTTGTTCATGACTCTATCCTCAATACCAAGAAAGTTCCCCATATATAGGAAGTATTCAATACATATTCTATTCCACTCCTTTGCACTTGCACTTATTCTCTTTTGTAAAAAAAATAATAAACAGAAGCCTCAATCAAATAGAGTTGGGAGAGCAGAAGAGGGAGTTGTCACAGCCTACGACGACAGCAGAGCCCAACAGGAAGAAGAGAGACACCTCTTCTTTCCTGGCAAGAACAAGCCAATGAAAAGCCATGAACTCTTTGTTTACTGTAGCCCTCCCAACTTCCTTTTCTTGTCTATGAAAGCATTCTTCTTTCCTTGACATGTGGAGACTTGCTTGCGGCTCGCCATGATTGCAGCCCCCAAACTGTAGTTCTCTGCTGATCCCAAATAAACCCATCTTTGCTGGAAAAATATCTGGCAGTCTATTTATTTCAGGTCAACACTTTTCTTTTTTTTTTTTTTTTTTTTTGCGGTACGCGGGCCTCTCACTGTTGTGACCTCTCCCGTTGCGGAGCACAGGCTCCGGACGCGAGGCTCAGCGGCCATGGCTAACGGGCCTAGCCGCTCCGCGGCATGTGGGATCCTCCCAGACCGGGGCACAAACCCGTGTCCCCTGCATCAGCAGGCAGACTCTCAACCACTGCGCCACCAGGGAAGCCCAACACTTTCTATTCCTCTTCCAATACCGTCCCTGAATATTTTTCCTACTACTCCTGCATTAATCAATGTACCTAAAAATCTCATATTGAATGTAGTCCATAGAGTTTTCCTAGTAAATTCTACTAATTCTTTCTCCTTGATCCAGTCATTGATTGTTCAAATTGTACAGGTGTCACATATGCACAAACGTATTTTTTCTGTGCCAAATTCACTATTCGGTCTAATAACTTGATTTTGGATAATACTTTGGTAAATATTACCAAATTTAAACAATCAATAGATGAACATTATTATTGTCTTTTCATTTTCTTTTCTATTATCCTAAGTTCTCACATTTGATTTTTCACGATTCAGTCATTTGCATGGGAAGTCATTTTTGAGTTCTACCTACTGTAAAAAATGTAGTCCCTTTTTTTCCCCATTAATGTTGCTTTTCCCATAAGAGAGCAGAGGATTTTAAATAGGGCATTATATGCAAGGAATATGTCATGGATATTAGGTGTTGACTTTTACTTAAAAGTTAAACATCAACCGATTAATGTACAGAAGGGATACACATCATGGGAATCAAAGACTGACCCCATTGTAGTAACCCAATTCCATAACATAGCTTAAAAAAAAAAAAGGAAAAAAAAATACTGTATTAGGAGCAACCTGGTTCTAGTCTTGGCTTTGCCACTTTTGGCAAAGTTTTAGGTTCTTTATAACCTGACTAGTTTGATGTAGTTTTCAAACATTTTTAAACAGTGCAATCAATTTTCCAAAGAAATCTTTCAATATAACGCATTAGATTAAACAGGTAAAGTGAAGGTGTTCGGATTAAAGCTGAAGAGGGAGATCTGGGGGCCTGGGGGCCTCCAGAGAAGTATGTCCACCTACTCTTCTCGCAAGACCTTTCACTTAAAGCAGCCTTCAAAGCAACTCCATGGAACACAGTTTAAATGAAATGCTCTTTTAAGTTTCTTCTATCTTAACCTCTTATGATAAACTGTAATAACTACACGTATCACAAAGACTGAGCTTTTTGTTGTTATTTTTATTACTGTTGTTATTTGCTTTTCTCTTAGGGTAGAGTACAATTATGATTCATTAGGAGAAGGGAAGCTATTCTTTTTTTTTCTCTAATCAATTATATGACCAGAAGACATGTCAATTCATTGCCTGGAGTCCATGGGGACATTTTGACTGTCAGCTAGAATCCTTTACCTTTGAATTGCACTGGCATAAAATGGGCCCAGATTCCACTGCTTTATTTTGTGTATGCAAATATTTTAGAGACAAATTCAAAGGCAGAATTAGTTCTGATCATTTCTCTTTCCTGGGGTTGGGAGGAAGAAGACAGAATAAGGGTGAATGTTCATTCCTTTAAATTAGTGGCAACTGAAATAAAATGTAAGGTCCCTTTGAAATGTAGAAAGTGTTCAATCTCTAGACCATCTGCAGCCAACACTCCTGCATCCCTGGAAACAGTTTTATGCCACAAACTAGGAACTTCTCCCAAGTTACAATTACGTGATTCAAAACAGGTAATTTTCACCCCAATCTCGACTTTTCATTCCAGGTCTTAGTTAATGCTGTCTTGAGGTTGCTGTTTGATGAATCAGCTTTCCTGTTAACTAGAGGTGCAGGGCTATCATCTAATGAAAACAGTCTGTATTTTATGGCTCCCTGGGCTGCAGTGTTGCATATTAAAATGGAATTTCAATCTCACTGTTAGAAATAAAATCAAAAATAGCATCTGTGGTTTGAACAGAACTGAGAAAAATGCTGCTCATTTAATTTTAACAATATTTTTCATGCTAGACAGTATAAAGAAGAAGCCCTGGATATAATTTTAGAATGCCTATAAATTAGAAATAAATTGGTAGAAACCAACACAATAGTTCAGTGCATGGGTTAGTTCATTATATCTACAAATTTAAATGCTAAAAGTTTTTTGCTTTCATTAGGAGTTTGCCAAAATGTTCACAAATTAAGGTTTCCTACTGTTCTTCAAATTGCACTGGTAGCAGGTCACTTTCCACTCCTCCTGTTGCAAGTATTGGGCCTCTCTGATCACTGTCCGAAAGTTTCTTATCTCTCTAGGAATAAGTGCACATTCAATGAGGAAGAGGAATTCAAGAAGAAGATGAAAGAGAAATGAATTAATTGTTATAAAGACCAATAAGCAATGTCAGCAAAGTTACAAGGCAGTGTTTGCAGGTAGAAAGGACTCTTTTTGCTTTGGCAAGCTGAAGGGGCGTAGGACTGAGCGTTTAAGTGTCTTCTAAAAAAAAAAAAAAACCTTGAATATAGGAATTATTAATACCTTTTTTACAGATGAGGAAATCTAGGCTCAGAATTTCTAAGTTAGTTTACTTATCAATTGTCAACCTATGACCTTTTCACTTTCAATGCCCAGGATCTTTGGGCATGAGCAGCCCATCCTAAAATATTCTGCCGTAATTAATTTAACATCTCTAGATATTATAAGGAAAATGAGAAAAGTTTTTCTAACATTTTATGAACACAGAAAATATAACTAAACATTTAAGGAATTTTCATAGCTTTATCAATATTCCATATAAACTTGATTTGCCTTGTTAAACACAGTCAATGCAGTAATTTCCTGGAGTACTTACAAAAATGTTTAGGCAACAATTTAAACTCTAGCATGAGTCCAGCTCATTGTAGAGTGATATAATAATCACTATATGCTTAGGGTCAAGTTGAAAGAAATGAGTATGTGGGTAATACAGAATCATCTAATGTTAAAGTATATGGGTCAGTTTTTTAAAATTAATTAATTAATTAATTCTGGGTGTTAATTCTGTTGGGTCTGTTGCTGTGCGTGGGCTTTCTCTAGTTGTGGCGAGCGGGGGCTGCTCCTCGTTGTGGTGCGTGGGCTTCTCATTGAGGTGGCTTCTCTTGTTGCGGAGCATGGGCTCTAGGTGTGCAGGCTTCAGTAGTTGTGGCACGTGGGCTCTAGAGCACAGGCTCAGTAGTTGTGGCGCACGGGCTTAGTCGCTCGATGGCATGTGGGATCTTCCCGGACGAGGGCTCGAACCCGTGTCCCCTGCATCGGCAGGCGGATTCTTAACCACTGCGCCACCAGGGAAGTCCTATGGGTTAGCTTTTAAGTGCAGAGGAAAGAGATTCATTGGGGTATGTGCCTTTGTAGGATTCAAGCTGTGTCTTAAAGCAAGAATAAGATTTATGTATGTGAGTATGGGAACGGGGTTAGATTTTACATAACAAGGTGATACTGAGATGATGAACATGGTACAATTCCATAATTTCTAATCTTCAATTTTGAAATCTAAAAAGTTCTGAAAACAGAAAGTTTTTATAACTCATTTATTGGTAAAATAGGACCTAAACTGATGGAAGGATTTTGACAGTCTTTATGTATTCCACTTGGTGTAAATCTTTATATATTTTGCTGCAGAAATATTAATGTTTTGTTGTTTCTGTTTAAAGATGCTGCCTCAGATCCAACGGGGGTTGTTATATAATATACCGCTATGCCTCCATTAGTATCTTTCTTAGATCTAAAATTTTCTAATTCTTTTATACATCTGACACCAATTTTCTGGGTAAGGGATTATGAACATTTAATTGTATTGGGAGGAAGGGAAGGAAAGAGGACTAAGACATTGAGGAGCCAGAGGGGATGGTGTACAATGAAGGAGATGACACAGAACCTTAAAGATAGGCCAATGGTAAGAACTGATGCAGTAGGCACTAGTTAGGTGTTACTGATTCTTCACGATGCGTGTAACATGGGAACATGGTAAGGTCATGGGTAAGCTATTTAACTTCCCAACTCCTCAGTTTCCTTATCAATGAAACAAAGATAATAATAGTACCTACATTATTAGGCTGTTGTGAACATCAGTTGTTCTAATACACGTACACCACTTAGAAGAGTTTCTGACATATACTAAGAGCCTGATAAATAGTACCCTTGACTATCATTGTCATTCTAGGACTAGTGACACTAAGTAAGATAATTAAGCATAGAAACAAATCACAAGGTTGACCCTAAAGTTTATTTTCTGGAAGACTGGGGAAAGATGGCCTTATAATACTAGAAAGAAATATAAACACTTTTATGGCTTCATTTGTTCACCTCAGAGCTTGAGGGTAGATGCTCTGATTTTTAAAAACGTACAGAAAAGCATCATGGAAATTACTGCCTGTTAAATCAAATGCAGGGGAAATAATAAAGCATATATTACTAAAATCGTACAAATCTCTAGCAGATGTTGGATTCATGATATCCACTTGGATATCAAATAGGCAAGTTTAACTAGATAGAAAGTTTGCAGCATTGTTTTGTCTTTTTTTCATAAAATGATATAATATTTGGATGACAAAAATACAGTCCCTTAATTCTATAATTCAAATATGGTCAATTTTTTTGGACATAACCTACAAGGCAGAGGAATATATATATATATCCTGGATCACCACAGAGTGAAGCTCCGGGAAGAGCAGGCAATAGTCCACAAATAGAGAATAGAGAATTGTCCTAGTGGAAAGTTGAAAGCATACTTTATTTTAGAGACCCTGCATTCAACTTTAGAATTCATCCTCTTTAAAACACCCATGACAGGTAAAGTCCATAATCACTAGGTGAGCTAAATTTATTTTTCCACTTGGATGTGTCATACTTAAAATATTTATTATTCTAGCCCAGAATATAATCAAACATTTTCTTGAATATTCCCAATAAATATTTTGATTAACCAAAAAGATAATCTAGTGAGAAATATTTCGCATTATATAGGGATTTACTAGAAAATATATTCTAATAATGAAAGTCTGTATCATAAATTCTGTCTTCATCCTTCCACTAAAATAATTCTCTGACCATGCTTAATTAAGCACCTAACAATCATGGAGCTATTTCTTGCACATACAAATATAAAAGACATAATTCCTGTGTTCTTTGAGGTCACAGCCCAGTGTCCCAAGATTAGATTCCACTGAGCATCGTAACCCACCAGTCTAGAATAGATTCCTGACCTGATTGATGGCTTTAACTCGCTTAACAATAATGCTGGATTTTCTCTGTTACTGGTGTGTTCAAGCACCTGGGCTATAAAGTTGTCAGATTGTAGTTCAGATTTTTAGCCTGTCACTTACTAAGTTTTTGACCTTGGACAACTTAAATTTTCTGTTGCCTCATTTTTCTTATTTATAAATAGACATTATGATATCTTTCCTATAGTTCCACTGTGATGACTAAGCATGTGTAGAGTCCAGTGTAGTGTCAAGAATGTACTCAAATATGAATTCTCATTCTGATATCAATGTTTCACCTTGGTTTTCTCCATCCCTTCAGTTCCTTCCTGTGGCTTCTTGGTTCCTGATGTCAGCACAGTCTTTTAACCACCCTGATTGCTTTACCCGTTAATGATAAAAGTAATAAACTCTTGTTAGCTGGATCCTTACTGATTTTTCTACACTAACACTCATATCAAAGGGGATCAACAGAGTTGAACATGTGCCTAAAATATAGTAATAGCAATTTTTTTAACTGCTTATTTTGCATTCAGGTGCTATGCTAAATACTTATACACATAATTTCTCATTTTATCCTTATAATTAAAGAGTCAGATGCTGTATTTTTTTTTCCTATTTTGTAGGCAAATAAGATTCAAAGAGATTAATAAATTACCTAAGGTTACAGGCCTAATAATTGATAGCACCTGACTTTAAACCGGATACTCCTGACTCCAGACCTTTGCTCTGCCTGAGACATGGTATAACTATGACAGTCCTCAGAGGGCCCGTGTGTTTCAGAGGTCTTGTCACAAATTTAAAAACTATGTCATATTCGCTTCCTATTGCTGCTATAACAATTTACCACAAATTTAGTAGGTTAAACAACACAAAAATTAATTTTCTTATAGTTTTGGAGGTCAGAAGTCCAAAATTATTTCAACTGATTGAGCTAATGTCAAAGTATTGTCAGGGTTATTTTTTTGTTTTATTTTTGTATTTTGCTTTTTGTTTGTTTGTTTGAAGCCCTGAGAGAAAAAAATCAGCCTCTTTGCTTTTTTCAGCTCTAAGGGCTGCCTGTATTTCTTGGCTTTTGGCCCCCTCGTCCACCTTCAAACTGCATTACTCCAGCTTTTGCTTTTGTCATCACTGTGCCTTCTCCTAGATTTGGACTCCTCCTGTATCCCTCTTATAAGGACAGTTGTGATTACACTGAGCTCACTGGGACAATCTAGGTTAATCTCTCCATCTCAAACTCCTTCATTTAATCACATCTGCAAAGTTCCTTTTGTTATATAAGGTGACATAGGTTCCGAGGATTAGAGTTTGAGTACATTTGGAGGGCCATTATTTGGCCTGTCACATACAGCTTCACTTATATTAACTCCCTACAATTACATGAATAGGAAATTTACTTGGAGAAATTCATAATGGGATTAAATATGGCTTTTGAAATCACTGTTACGGTCTTTGAACCATGATAGGAATATTGTGATTTGCATTTATCTACCAAATGGGAAAAAATATCTTCCAAAGTGCTGAGCGATAGAAAAGCACTAAATTAATAAAGCAGGATTGTTTAATGCATAGCATTTTTCTGTACATAAAACAACAGATTTCCCTCCAACAAATACTTGTTAGTGGAACAGATGTATTAAAAAAAAAACACATTTTCACGTAACAAAGTAATCTATTACTTAGACTGCTTCTGTGATCACTTTCTTCTTTTTTCTATTCAAATACAGTGCATTATTTTCATGTTCAGCTGTATTAGCCACAGTTCCCAATATACTTGTTTATCTGATGCAGGGTTAACGTGGTATCAAGAAATTTTATGGAATTAGAATTTCTAGTTATTGAACAAGAGTTATAGCAGCACCATCAAACTCTTTATATTGGATATGCTACAAAAAGAAGAAAAAAATTAAAAACTAATATAAACTAGGGGAGAATATTCTGATAATGACCTTCTTACATGGCATTTCATATTGTGCAGCTTATGAACCTGGCCAACATGTCAGGAAACTGTATCTTTAATGGGTCTTTATAACTATCTTTCCAACCTCTGAAACATATTAGCTAATAAAGGAGAACATGGCTTGCATTATTTAGGGCCTGACTAATTAGGAAGTCGGTCTCCAGACAGAGCTGATACGCCGTTATTATTGTAAAAATCTAGGATACCATATTAACTACATCTTTGCTAACTGAAAGACAGACATTGAGATGGTAGTCAGAGATATGCTGCAATCCCTTCTCAGATCTGAATTGTTCATTTTCATTTTAAAGCAAACTTGTTTTTCTTTCATTTGAATTTAAATAATGATCTCTACCAACTGGTTGAGAAACATTAATGTCTTCAGCTTCCTTTGGGATAAAAGAAACTAGTTTACTTACCACAGACCACATCTAATTCATAGTCTCTTATCTAGTCAATAGCAGCATTTGCTATTACATGCTCTGAAATGGAAAACTGCTGAACAAGGGAAAAAATAATTTAAAAGGAAATTAAATACTCTCTGACAGATGGACCAATTAGTTACAAACTTCAATGAGGTAAAAATGTGATCTGTGGTGGTTCAGGATTTCTGTGTATTGTCTGTGAGTGTATATGCACTCACATGCATGTCTACAGAAATTCAGGAAGCTCTCAGGCCTCCCGAGGATATCAGCATTGAATGGATAACAAGCTGAGAGTGTAGCAAAAGGTCTTTCAAATATACATAGATGACACCATAACCCCATGTTTAGGTGGAAACAGGAAGAGGTGTATCTATCTGTACTTGGATTATAAGGACAAGTTTTCAGTGATTTTTTAGATTCCAGTTCAATGCACCTCAAGACTTTGGTTCCTATTATGTGAAAAACTCCTGGCTGAGTCCTGGGATACGTTCTAAGTTATACAAGATATAGCCTTTGCACATAACTTGTACACAATCTAATAGTCATGTTATGAAATTTAGGAAATGTTGGGGGAGACTTTAAAGGGCAATAGTCCAGACACATTTAAAAAAAAATAAGTGGTATCAAAATGGAGAAACTGGGCTTCCCTGGTGGCACAGTGGCTGAGAGTCCGCCTGCCAATGCAGGGGGCGCAGGTTCGTGCCCCGGTCCGGGAGGATCCCACGTGCCGCAGAGCGGCTGGGCCCGTGAGCCATGGCCGCTGGGCCTGCGCGTCCGGAGCCTGTGCTCCGCAACGGGAGAGGCCACAGCAGTGAGAGGCCCGCGCACCGCAAAAATTAAATAAATAAATAAAATAATAAAAATGTGTGGAATTTGTTTCAATTCTACTTTGAACAAACCAACTATAAGAAGATATTTTTGAGACAATCTAAAAAAAGTAAATACAAACTCAGTGTTAAAAGACATTGAAAAGAAAAATTACATGATCTATTTTTTTAAAGGACTATAACTTGAATTGGAAGACCTAGTGTGAATTTCCCATTAAAATAAGCAACCATCTAAGTCAAGGTATTAGATAATGTTACAAATATCAACATGCATTTTGTTGTCAGTAAAAACAGAGTACATCTACACCCCTTCCCTACAAAAATGTGCTCTGATCCCTTTGGCTTTAGACTATTTGGCCTTTCCTTTGCATATGCTATGTTGGAGAGGTGACATAATGTACTGGTGGAGCGTGTGGGCTTTGGAGTCAGAGGGCAATAGTTTCCAGTGCTGGCTTCCTCACTTATCAGATGGCTAACTTGGACCAAGTTATTTAAGAAACCTCTAGATGTCTCATTCTCATCATCTGTGAAATTAGTTTATCCCTTGTGGGATTGTGGAGAGGATTTAATCAGAGGGTGTCACACAAGGCAAACAGCTTAGAAAAAACAAATTAGAAGGAATATCTCAACAGAACTATCTTTGAATTTTGAGCAAATGTTAAAGTAGCACTGATTTCTCATTGTATGCACTTTCAACTCTCTGTCATGTGATGTGTGGAGAAGGCTGAAGTTAGGAAGAATGTACTGTGGGAAAATACCTAGGTCAGACTATACATTTTGAAAGTCAGAAACATCTAAAGTCTCACTCCCCAGGGTTCTCAGCATCAAGACATCAAAAAAATGTACTCCGCTTCTATAAGTTGAACTGATGTCTTTCAAATTATCTCAGTGACTCAAAGGGTCCTACCTACGAAAAAAGGTGATTTTTAAAACTGTGAACAGGGAAAGAATATAAATATCATCAGAAAGACGCATACTAGAGGCTTACAGAGATTCAAAAGAACAAGAAATAATTTCCAGCTTGGGAGAACAGTGAAGGCTTCATGGAAGAAGTAGCCTTTGAAACAAGCTTCTGGAAAGCTTGAAGATAAAAGGGGCTATGCCAGATGTAGGGAGAAGTAGAAACAAAGGCACACAGAACCACTGGGAATAAGAATTATCTTCTGTTATCTCCATAAATATTGGGGTAGTAGATAATGACAAAAATCACTGAAAGATCTATTCTTTTTTAATTAGACTTTGAAATCTTATGTTTGTTTTTAAATTATATTTTAGACATAACTGATGTACAAAAAATCACACATTTTAAATTGTGCAGTTTAATAAGTTTGACATAGGTATACAACTGTGAAATGCACATCACACGCAAGAGAGTAAATGTACCCGTCACTCCTAAAAGTTTCTTCATGACCCTTTGTAATCCCTACCCCTTGACACTCACAGCCCTCCAAGCCCAAGCAACTACTGCTCTGTTTTCTGACACTATCTATCAATTAGTTTTCAGTTTCTAGAAATTTATAAGAATGGAATTATACAGTGTGTACTCCTTTAGGTCTGGTCCTTCCACTCAGCATAATTATTTTGAGATTCATCCATGCTGTTGTATATATCAAGAGTTCAGTTCTTTTTTTACTGCTGAGTAGTATTCCATTATATGAATACACCACAATTTGTTTATCCATCTGTCTGCTGATATACATTCACACTGTTTCCATTTTTGACTATTTCAAATAAAGTTGCTATAAACACTTATGTAGAAATTTTTCTCTGGACATATACTTTATTTTCCTTTGGGTAAATACTTAGTAGTGGAATGGCTGGATCATATGGTAAGTGTGTGACTAACTTTTTAAAAAACTGTCATTTTTTTCCCCAAAATTGATTGTATGTATCCTTTGATATTCCTACCAACGGTGTATGGGAATTTTAATTGTTTCAAATTCTCACTAACATTTGTTATTATCAATCTTTTAAATTTTATCCATTCTAAAAAATGTGTAGTGATGTTGCATTGTGCTTTTAATTTGAATTTTCTAATAACTAATGATGTAGAACATCTTTCATGTGCTTATTTTCCAAAGGTATACATTCTTTGGGGGAATGTCTGTTCAAATATTTTGCTAAATTTTAACAAGTATTTTGTTATTAATGAATTTTTAAATGTTCAAGATTTATATACTGAAAACAAAACAACCTTCGTTAGATTTATCCTATTTCATATTGGTTTTGGAAGTGATATTGTTACTGTAAGTGTATTTCTTATGTTCAAGAAGTTAAGTAGAGACAAGAAAGACATAAAAAGACACAAATATATCTTCTGGAGATATACACTACAATGTTTGTTGTAAAAAACACCTTGGGAGGGATTAATGAGATTAAACATTGCAAAGAAATGAACTCTGCATGGTAACGAAATGGCAACTACATAGGTAAATATATAAGATTTAAAACTCATTATTTAAATCTCTCTAAAAGATAATTGATTGTCTAAACAAAAATTTTACTCTTTTTGGTGCTGAATATTTTGTATTCTTTTCTATAAATCTGCTTGAGCTTTTTGCTGGAACTCAATTAACTTACTTGGAAACAATTTGATCCTTTGGGTCTTGCTTTTAAAATTTGTTAGGCATTACCAAAAGTAATTACTCCTCACTGCTAAGGCAAGACCCCTCTGAGTGTTCTACCAAGGCCCAATGAAGAATGAGATTTTGCAGTTTGAGTCTTAGGAACAGGCACCATTTTTGGCATCGTATTCTCTCTGGACAATGTTTCCCCTAATTATTTTGGAAGGTTCTTTCCCTGGGCCTCATATAGTTTCTTCACATCCATGAACTAATAGTATTCTGCGAATACTTGATAGTGACCGTCTGAAAATCTATAGGTTCTCTATTTTGTGCAGCTTTCATTTCCCTAGTCTTCTGTCCTCCAAACCCCAGCCACCTTGGTATTCCTTGGCTCTCAGCTCCACCTCCTCAATTCAGGGAGACCTTCAAGCTTCACCAGGGTTCCCCCTCCCTATGCGGCTTCATGGAAACTCTCTCTAGGCACTAAGCTGGGGCAATCACTGCACTCATGTCACAGGTTTTACATATTGCGGGGATCCCTGCTTTTCACTGCCTAATGTCCAGTTTCTTGAAAATCATTGTTTCTCATATTTTGTCTGTTTGGGTTGAGGAGGGAGAGTATGTCCAGTCCCTGTTGCTCCATCTTGGTCTGAAGTGCAAGTGTGGAACATTTTAATAGAAGGATCTTACACTTTCCTGAATTCTACTGAAATATCTATTCATATCAGGGAGGACAATTCCAGAGTTCTTTTGCCAGCTAGGTATTGCTAACAGATTTCCTTTTTTTTTTTTTTTTTTTCGGTACGCAGGCCTCTCACTGTTGTGGCCTCTCCCGTTGAGGAGCACAGGCTCTGGACGTGCAGGCTCAGCGGCCATGGCTCACGGGCCCAGCCACTCCGCGGCACGTGGGATCCTCCCGGACTGGGGCACGAACCCATATCCCCTGCATCGGCAGGCGGACCCCCAACAACTGCGCCACCAGGGAAGCCCCAGATTTCTTTTCTTATAACGTGGAGCCAGACATTTGAAAGTGCCAAAAACACTGGGGTAACTTGAAAGGCAATGGCTTCCACATTCCTCAGCCTAGAAAAATGGAATACCAGCAATATAAGCTGGGCCTTTATGCTGTAAGTTAATCTGATTGAAATATTACATTGGAAAAAAATAATTGTATAAACCTACTTAATCCTGACTGGCTAAGGTATATTTTCTACATTAAAAAGACATATCCTCAGTTCCTGAGAATGTCAAAATATGGTATATATTTTTTTAATTCCCTTCTGTTGCTTTTGCCCAAAGAGCTTATTCCTTCATTGTGTCCATTAGCCCACTGTGAAGCACCTGAAACACATTTACCTATTCAGTACTGTAGGCATTTTACAGCTATACTTCCTCTCCCCAAAAATATGGGCCTTGACACTCATCCTTTCTATCTGCTTAGGGCTTAATGTATTTGAAGCCAGTCAAATCTGGGACCTTGAGTGTAATTCTCTGAAATTCATTTTGTTCATTAGTCAGACAGGATAATAACCACCCCTGTTTGTTTTGAAACTGGGTAAAGTAAATTTCATTTGCTGTACACAGGTTCGATAATTCTAGCTGAGATTCTCAACATTATTTTTATTTATTATATTAGTATGACAAGTATCAAGAACTACTCACTTTCATGCTAAACACTTTTAACATTGTTCTTACTGATGAATTCTAAAATAATCAGAAAGGCCAACTGAATTGCCATCTTCCACGTTCAAGTAATTATCTACAGGAACAAAGTTCTGTGAGTCGCTGTGTTAGCCTTCTGTCAGTGCCTTGCTGAGAGGTTCGACAGTAGCCGTCTGATTGCTCCTCCATTGCCTCTGTTTCTCTTTTTTCCTCTACCTTTCCCTCCTCCTCTTTCTTTCCATGCTGCACAGTAAATTTTAATTTGTGCTTCATTTGGACAGGGAAAATAAAGTAATAGTGTCTCAATATCTAATACTCCTCAACTGATACTCTAAATAAGCAAAAAATATATAGATTTTTCTAAATATTAGTTATAAATTCTTTCCTGAAGAAGTCATCCCAAATACCTGGCTTTATGGCAAGAACCCACAATATTCCATGATTTGTTAGCTAGTATTTTTTTTTTTCTCTACTGGGAAATGAATGCAAAGGGCAAAACCAATAGTCTGTCCTTTATCAAATCAAAGCCATTCTATATTTTTTCCAAATTTGAGGAAACATGGTAGTAATTCAGACATATTCTCCCTCCTAACCAAGAACACCACACTGCTTCTCCTGAAATCACAACTAGGACAGTTTCCTGTGAAAACTTTCACAAATTTTCTAGATCTGTGTAAGCTATATCCATCAGGTTTTTATTTTCATTTTTTGGTTTGGGGGTTTTTTGTTTGTTTTTTTTACACAAGTGGGAGAAAATATATGCATTGCTCTATAACGTGCTCTTTTTCACTTACTAATATGTCTTGGAGATCAAATGTGTATGTATTATGGCATGTTCCTTAATTTCACTTTATTTTCCCCCCTAGGAACATTTTGTATACTGCTATATCCTTTGATGACTGTCCTTCAGCAACATTCAGAGAAACTGTTTTGCTACCATCTCTCACTAACTACTTACTGTGTATGGCAAGAGGGGTTCCCTGTGCCAAAGAAGAAAGAAAACTGGAAGGATGTCGTATTCGAGTTTTTGAGAGAATCAGTTTCAATAGGGTACATATAGAGAGATACATAAGGAGAAAGATTTATTATAGGAATTGGCTCATGAGATTATGGAGGCTGAGAAGTCCCACGTTCTGCCATCTGCAAGTTGGACAACTAGCAAAGCTGGTGGTGTAACTCCATCCAAGTAAAAAGGCTGAAAACCAGGAGGCCCACAATTGTAAGTTGCATAGTATGAAGGAGCTCAGATGTCTGATAGCCAAGGGCTTTCAACTGATTGGATGATGCCCACCTACATTGGTGTGGGTGAATTGTCTCTACTCGGTCTACCAATTCAAACGCTAGAAATCTCTTCTAGAAATACCTTCGCAGACACACCCAGGAATGATGTTTTACCAGCTATCTGGACATCCCTTAGCCCAGTCAAACAGACACATAAAATTAACCATCACAGATATAATAGTAAAACTCCATTTCCATGGTTCTTTATCTGAATCATTCAGTATAAGGTCATTTTAACAGTTCCATGTATTTTATTCTTTTGCTCAGAAGCCTTAATTTGTTCTCAAATACTTATTGAGTCATATGCAATTATCTTAATGCTTAAGTCTCTGCAGTATCTGCCAGTCTCTACGTCCCAGTATTCCTCGACACACACCCCATGCTCTGTTCAAAGGGATCTCACTCCTTATGGAGATGCGCACATTCCTACCTTCCTGCCTCAGCTTCAGACTTTTACTCTGCCTGGAATGCTCTCTCCTCTCCTGCGGTCAAAAAGGCAAAAGTCTTTTTTGTTTGTTTTCATAAAACAGAGTATGACATCAGTTTTATCTGAAATTCCAGATACGTTTTTATGCTTTTAAGATATTTGTGCTCTCCCTTTAATTAGACTTATTTGCATGCTAACCATCCCTTCTAGGATGATTATTAATTACTTTAGAGGAATGCTAACGTTTTTTCTTCTGTGTATGCCAGGCAGTGCTCAGCACAATATCTTAGGTAAAGTAAATGCTCAATAAATATTTGCCGATTTGAGTTGAATTAAACTTGGTAAATTTCTAACCCTGTGTGATTTATAATGAAATTCACTGGGAAATATTTCAACTAGACTTGCTAGACTCTATCTATTCCATTAAGTGAAAGGTGACTGTGCAGTAAGTAGGTACTCACTTTTTTTTTCCCTATAGAGTAGGAATGTTTAAGTTTCATTTAATGATAAAGATCAAAAAACAAAGCAAAGGGAACTTCCCTGGTGGCGCAGTGGTTGGGACTCTGCGCTCCCAATGCAGGAGGCCCGGGTTTGATCCCTGCTCAGGGCACTAGATCCCACATGCATGCTGCAGCTAGGAGTTCACATACCACAACTAAGGAGCCAGTGAGCCACAACTAAGGAACTGGCGAGCAGCAACTAAGGAGCCCACTCGCTGCAACTAAGGAGCCCATGTGCCACAATGAAGGAGTCTGCCTGCCGCAACTAAGACCCAGCGCAACCAAATAAATATTAAAAACAACAAAGCAAAATGTCAGCAGTAATAGTTCCCATTACCATGAATGAAATTATTTGGCTTTTAATAAGGAACAGACTAGAATGTGATGGCAAAAAAGTGATAATGAACAGTAATTATTTTTCCCTAGATCTGGCCAGTGAGAAAAAAGAAAAGATTATATGCTGGTCATGTTGTCAGAAATGAGGAGAATAATTAATCAAGTAAATCACAAGAAATAAAAACAAATTTTATTGTGAAAAAGTTTGTGTCATATTTCCCACCTCGCAAGAGAACACAGGCTTTTTGGGGGTGATGATTTCTGAGCTTTCCAGAGTATATGATTTTCTTGCATCCAAAATAAAGAAGACATGTGAGTTCTTACCTAATACATTGTCTGATTTTTATCAAATTCATTTAACAAAATTTTGTCATTCTCTCAGAACTTTGCATGCATCTATAATGAGCCATGTTTAGGAAAAAAGGGGGATTTTGCTACCGGTGATTGGAGAAATGGCATCAAGGCTGGAAAAGCCCATGAAAATGTCTTGCACGTGGCATTCATTTTTCACTTCATCAGCACCATAACCTTTTCCATACATATCCATTGCAAATGTACCATATATTACATTTGTATAGTATGTGTTAAATTAGTGTTTTGAACTTGCCTAGGAGGCAGTAGTCAGAATATTCAACGTTTTCATAGAGGGAAAAAAATATTATGACTTCCAAATGAATACATAGAAAATAATGTAGTTTGAATTACCAAAGAACTTTTAGAATCCAAGCTATTTACAAATGGAAATTGACTGTATTCTGATCTAGTAGTAGCTTAAGGGGGAAAAAAAAGGAGCAAAATCTTATATCCCTACTTTATCAGTAGACAAATCAATTTGAGAAAAAAAGACATTAAGCTAGAGAAATGGAAAGAAGGCAATACTAAGTTTAGAAAATGAATGTATTTTAGGAGATTCTGTTCATTTGCTAAATTCAGATTCCAAAATTGTTTTTATTTTTGTTGTTTGTGTTATAGTAAGCAAATTAAAAAGAGAAATATGACTATTTATAAAACTGGTTATGTTCATAGGATTTCTGTTTAAATAATAAGAAGTATCATGATTTTGAAAAATTTTCTCGGTAATGATTTCACAGCACATTTCATATAATTTTTTCTTCTAACAACCCCTACAACAAACAGTTTCAGTTAAAAAAAAATAAAATAGTTAACAACTATTGAGCATTTATTACAAGCCATGTCTAGTGTTAAATAGTATATACTTAACTATCTCACTTAATTTTCCTAAGAGGTATTGTTACTAAAATGCACTTTACAGACAAGGAAACTGAGACTTAGATCAAGCAATTTTCTCAACATCACACAGTTACTAAGAGAAGCAGCCAGAATTCAAAACTAAGACTAGCAGACTGGAAGATGCATTTAACCAGATGTCTCCTCTAAGTATCCTATGGAGGAAAAAATAAGTTGGTCTAATAATAGGTAACATTTATTGAGCACTTACCATTATGCTAGACAATCTTCATTTCACTTTACATATGATAGCTCATTTTGGTGTGATAACAATCTACGAATGAGTAGCATTACCACCTCTACTAAAAAGAAGACTGTAACACAGCACAGAGTTTTTAAGTCTCTTACTTGCTAAAGATCACATAGCCGATAAGTGTAGCACTAGGGTTCAAATCCTGGACCGCAGAGTTCTCATATAATATTACTGTTTATATCCAAGCCTTGGAAACTAGTGGGCAGCAAGAAGCTTCAGAACATATTCTTTGTCAAGAACTTACAGATTAATCATAATATTGAGATTTGGGTGAAATGAAGAGATCCAGCGTGAGTGAAAACACGTTAAAGCCTTTTGCAGTTATCCAAGCATGAGGGTACGAATAACTACTTTCATCATAGTGGAAATTGAAAAAAAAGTAATACACTGAAATTACAAATTAAAGAACAATCATAATTCATGAACTGAGTTTGAGAAGATAGTGAAGATGACCACAAGTTTCTGAGTCATGCTGTTGGCATTGGTATCTGGCAAGAGGAAAGTTTTTGAGAAAGTAAATGAATTGGTAATTAATATCTATGTTAATTAACTATTATTTTGTTCCTCTATCATCACTTGAGTGGTCAGTAAGCTTGTTGCAATATTTATTGTCCATATAAAGAACAGAGGAAGGTATTAGAGCGGAATGAGTGTTAGAAGCTGGTTTTTGTTCCATATCCTGCAATTCAGTAAACATAACATTAGTTACATCACTGAATATTCCTGAACATCAGTCCTTTCAGCTCTGTAATATAAGTGCTATCTGCACTTACATAAGGGCTATAGAGATCAAAACAATTCATATATATGGGGTATTGCTTTGTAACATACAGAGAAAAAAATAGAATTATTATCATTATTTCCATGTCTAAGTCCCTACTTTTAGATTGTACACACTCTTGTTTTACTATCTCTAAATAATCTTCTTTTTTTTTTTTTCGGTACGCGGGCCTCTCACTGCTGTGGCCTCTCCTGTTGCGGAGCACAGGCTCTGGACGCACAGGCTCAGCCGCCATGGCTCACAGGCCCAGCCGCTCCATGGTAGGTGGGATCTTCCCAGACCGGGGCACGAACCCGCGTCCTCTGCATCGGCAGGCGGACTCTCAACCACTGCGCCACCAGGGAAGCCCTAAATAATATTCTTGATGGTGGCATGGGTTCATATCTCAGCTTTACCACTTAACCTCATGTATTGTGATCTTGAATAAATTACTCAAACTCTGTGCCCGCTGTATAAAATGGAATACACAGCAGTACTTAACTCAAAAGATTGTATTGAGCATTCAGGATACAATCAGTGCATGTAAAGTGCTTATAATAGTGCCTGAAATACATACTAGGTCAATAACAGTCATTATTATTATTAATACTGACATAATTATTAGCTCTTTTTGTTCAGCCATTTAATGCTACTATTATGGGCTATCACAGTCATGTGGATTTCTCTAACTTAATATGTACAAAAATAAATACAGCAATTTTCACAGGTATAATATTTAAAGATATTCACAATGATTTTCTAAATGCAACACTTCATCACATAATTAATATTAGTGTTGTTTCTAATTGTGCAAATTGAAAAAATTTGATGCAATGCCTTAAACATGTATCCAAAATGTGCTGTACTTTTTTGTTAGACAACAATAATTATTTGTTATCCAGTTGTTTAAAGTGTTTCTCTTACTATATAGTCAATGAAGAGTAGTTCTGGTATGTCACAGTTTGATTTAAAGGCACCATGACCTTCTGTATCTTCTCTTTATTTTCACTGAGTGTGTTGAATAATCCAATGGGGAAGGCATTTTCCTTGACAGATATTTTTCATAGTAAAAAAAAACATGCTGAGATTACAAAATATTTTAAAATATTTCCATGTGACTATTATTTTAGTGCATATATTTCTGTGTCATGGCATTTGGCATTCCTGCGAGTAAGTCTTCTTTCTTTACACACTGTACATCTTTTCACCTATCTTTGTCAGTTTGTGTCTATTTATAATTAATCTCTAAGTTCACGTATTAGGCCTCTCCTGCATGTTCTCTTAGCCGAGGAAACAAGTACTCAGGAGTGCAACATTATAGGCAGGGAACAAAGGACTCACATTCCACGCTCTGTGTTAGAAAGCACTGATGTAATTCTCAGGAGCCAAGCCTCTCAGCAACGAAACGAAGGATTTACAGCCCTCCAGCTTTCTCAGCTACCAAAGCTCTTGAAGGCTTTCAAGAGCTGACCTTCTTAGCAAAAGGCTGGATTCTTTTAATGCACTCACTTTCAAAAGGTAGCATACCTGTTTTCCAGTGTGATGTGGATGCTATTAAAAGGGAGTTTCCATGGATACGGACATCAGTGGGAATGAAATAGGATTGTCCTCTTTTCAGACCCATTGTTGTTCCAAATATTCCTAAAACCAAGATCATGTCACTCCTTTTATTCACATTTCTTATGGCTACTTCTTATTTGTAAAGCACTGTCACTGGTAGGTAATTAATGCTTTTTTTTAAAATGTGTAGGTTCAAACACCAAGTTATTTATGAGAGATGTTGTAACATGTGCGTGGAGAAGAGGTCAGTTAAATACTAAGAGTTTATTGAGTGTGAGTCTCATTATAGCTCTTTTATACATGACTCTAGAGAATACTCATTAATAAGAGAAACTATCCATTTCTTTTAAGTAATACAGAATTTGTCAAACCCTCCTTAAATGATGTGAATTTGAAGTTGTATCACAACAACACTACAAAGTCCCCTTTCCCCTTTCTTTATATATTTTGAGTTAATTTTAAGCGTATATCATACCCTAATTGCACATTTCAGGAATATTATGGTTAAAGAATGTCAAATTCTTTTTACCAAGACCCAATTAAATATCAGATGTGATCAACCCAATTCATTTGTTGAGTATCGAAATATATCAGGTAATATGCTTCTCAGTGGGACTTCTACAATGAAAAGGGCATTAACTTTCTCTGGAGAGCTCACAAGGGAGTCACACCACCACCTCTTCATGGAGTTAGAAGACCTGCCAGTAAACGTCCCCAGAGCTGAGAAAACAGCTATGTACTATCTGAGCCATCTGTCATGAATCTATGGTGCAGGAAGCCCTCACGTGGAAAGGAGGGGGAGAAATCCCTGAAATGAGGGTAGAATTACAAAAATAAGCAATTGGGCTAACTTTTCAATTGAGAAATAGCTCTTCATCTTGGACAAATTTTCCAAATTCAGAGCAGCAGCATCAATTATTTAACAACCCATCAATAATTGAGGGGAAAAATCAGTCTCATCTTAGAGGTAATGCTGACCAAGTTGATCAAAAATTCAGCTGAATCCACACGTTTTAAGGAAATTTAACATAGTTGATCAGCCTTTGATCCCCTTACATTGGCTTTTGGTCAAATAAATACAGGATAAACAATATTTCTCATGATATCATGTTATTTTAAGTTTATTGATAAGCTGCAATCATTCATTTGTTGGAAACTCTAAATCAATGTGTAAAGTGAGAAAATTTTACTTTTTTATCTTCCAATAATCTGATCTCTTTTTCAGTTAACTGTGTGTCAAATCACTTTATTTCATTTAGTGCTTAAGAAAAAACAAGGAATTAAAACATCATTAGTTTTCCTGCAACTATTGATGTTCCCGTATAAAAACTGGGTCCCTAGAAAGGCACGTCTAACTTCTAAGAAGTAAGCTAGGAATTCTCTGTCATCTATTAATTTGTCAATTAATATCTATCAGTTTAACCACAAACACCAATAATTTCCACAAAAACTTTATCTGTGGTATTTTTTTTTTGCTTGCTGCCTTATTACTGAAAAGGTTAAGAATGCAACGTCATATTAGAGAAAGCTGATTATTATTCCTATAATCCAAAATTCAATGTTAATCCCCAAATCATAACTTCAAAACAACGGGCAGATTGAGAGAAAAAAAATACTACTTTTCTTAAAGTGAAAACAAAGGGATAACTTATGAGAGTTTCAGATGGCCTTTGAACATTAGTAGTCATCCTTCATGAAAACATGCAACTAAATAATACTATTTAAACTTCAAACTGTTTCCCTCAAACTATAGAAAGCCACCAACAAATATTTATTATTATCAAAAAGATCCACAAACTTAAAAGCTTTTGCACAACAAAGGAAACTATAAACAAAATGAAAAGACAGCTTAGGGACCGGGAGAAAATATCTGCAAACCATGCAACTGACAAGGGGTTAAGTTCCAAAATATGCAAAGAGCTCATACAGCTCAATATCAAAAAAAACAACCCAATCAAAAAATGAGCAGAAGACCTAAATAGATATTTCTCCAAAGACATATAGATGGCTAAAAGGCACATGAAAAGATGTTTAACATTGCTAATTATTAGAGAAATGCAAATCAAAACTACAGTGAGGTATAACCTAACAGCAGTCAGTCTGGCAATCATCAAAAAGTCTACAAATAATAAACGCTGGAGAGGGTGTGGAGAAAAGGGAATCCTTCTACACTGTTGGTGGGAATGTAAATTGGTGCAGCCACTATGGAAAACAGTATGGAGGTACTTTAAAAAACTAAAAATAGTTTTAAATTTGATCCAGCAATATGATCAAACTGATCCAGCAATCCCACTCCTCTTCATATATCCAGAAAAGACGAAAACTCTTATTTGAAAAGATACATGCACCACCATGTACATAGCAGCACTATTTACAACAGCCAAGACGTGGAAGCAACCTAAGGGTCCATCAACAGATGAATGGATAAAGAAGCTGTGGAATATATATATTTTATATATATCAGCCATAAAAAAGAATGAAACATTGCCATTTGCAATAACATGGATGGACCTAGAGAATATCATACTAAGTGAAGTAAGTCAGACAAAGAAAGACAAATATTTAGGATATCACTATATGTGCAACAACAACAAAAAAATACAAATGAATTTACTGATAAAGCAGAAACAGACTCACAGACATAGAAAACAAAGTTACAGTTACCAAAGGGGAAAGGGGGGCAAGGGATAAATTAGGAGTATGGGATTTACAGATACATACTACTATAAATAAAATATATAAACAAGGATTTACTGTATAGCATAGGAAACTAAATTCAGTATCTTATAATAACCTATAATGGAAAAGAATCTGAAATATATATATATATATGTATAATCTGAATCACTTTGCTGTACACCTGAAACTAACACAATATTGTAAATCAACTATACTTCAATTACAAAAAACAAGATCCAGCTTTTAAAACTTTACTTAATTACTCATCAGAAAAAAATTACATAAAACTGGACCGTTAAATTGAAGGACAGTTACCTTCAGATTATAACCTTTATTTATCTCATAAAATTTTTGATAAGAAGTCAGTTTTCAAATACTTTTAAAAGAAATATTTAGCATATACTTTCTTCACTATTGTCATTTTTGCCTCCTTCAGAAAAGAGATGAGAAAAGACTTTATTTATGCCCTTAAATATCTACCTACATTTCAGCCCAAAACATTAAAGGGTAGGGAAAGTGGAGAAAACTGTCACAGAAATTCATAAACCCTTCAGGTGCCACAAATAGGTTTCAGGTAGCATGAGCAATTTATTAGATTTATTGCTTGTACTTGTTCACATAAAGGAAGTTATAAGATATTCCACAAAAGAAGATAAAATTGAAGGTTGTTGGTAGAAACTGTTATTGCTGTAAACTATACAAAAGAGAGATGGGACCTAGGAATAGAAAAGAAGTTATTTTATCTTTTCTGTCACCTGGATACACCTCTCCTTTGAGTCAACTCTGAGTCTTTTCCATTGTTTTATTTTTTATCCTTGTTGTAAAAGCACTCTTATTGTTTAGTAAGCAGAATTAGGGTAGCAGAAGTTTATAGAGTCAATGGCTGACAAACAATAAGGTCAATGTCTGTCCCATTCTGGAAAAATTGAGGTTAGAACAGGTGAAATTATCATTTTGTTTTGTTTTTATGGCTCTAATAGAATGCCAGAGAGTCCCTGACCTCTGCTGCCACTCATGTCTTACTCTGATAGCAATGTGTGACCTTTGACACTCAATTAAAACAGGAAATAAGGCAAAGGATGGGTCAATATGCATGTTTGGCCAATGCAAGCCTTCAAAATAAATTCCAAGGGGTTTTCAAAGGAGCCATAACCCCTATTCACTTGGCACATGGGCATTAAAGTTACAGTCAGTAAAGTAAAAGAACATAGAAACAAAAAAATAAGCTGTATCATGTATTTTCTTTCTGACCCCAAGACCTGTGTATTAAGGTATCCCGCAACAGAACCATTCACATTATACTTTCTGATTACTGAGGGTGAGAGTGTTGCTGCTAACTGGCTGGATGGGACAGGATAGATGCTTAGGGCATAGAAGGTTGCTGATTTGAATAGCCAGATCTTTTTATTTAATGTGAACTTATTTTCTAAATAGAAGAGAACCAGAGAGCACTTTCTCTATATGGAATACAGCAGCATTGTTTTTGAGAAGAGTTAAATACATGAATGTCAGGGCTTGTAATAGGTTTGGTGATCACCCAGAGAGGCTTCCACATTAGGGAAAACAGGTGTACCATAATTCTGGTATGTTCTGCAAAGTGACAATCTGTTGGTGGGTAAATGGTCTTCACATATATTCCAAGATACCACCTCACATTTTATTCAGGAAACAATGAGAAAAGTGTGGGAGAAAGAACATAGGCAAAAAGCAGTAACAGAAGCACCATGGTCCTGGGATTGGTTAAGTCTACATGCAAATCCCAATTTTCTTACTTATTAGAAATGCGCCTATAAGTTAAGTGACCTTCTTTGATCTACCATTTTCTATGAAGTAGGGATAATACTCTATACTTCTCGATACTGTATTTCTTTTCTTTCTATTATTGCTTTTGATGAAATGAGATGGTTCTTATTTAATTACTAAGTGACTAGCATAAAATGAGCATAAAATAAATATTTCTTAGCTTCTCACTAATTTATTATATATGTTTCTGTACTGAACAAATTGATTTGGTCTAATGTAATATTAGTTGTTAGAGCTCCAGAAACACAGTGCCAGAGTGTAGTATTTCACATAAAGTAGTGATACATCTATTTTCAAGTAAAATAGTTTAGACAGGAACTGGTATATATACAACGCACACCCAGACACACACAAACCCACATACATGCACATCAGAAAATATCTGGAAAGATATACATAAAATGTCAATAGCAGTAACCTGTGGATGGTAGGAATATGGTATATTTTTCTTTTTTTTAAGGATTTGTCTTTTCTTTTAATTTTATTTATTTATTTATGGCTGCATTGGGTCTTTGTTGCTCTGTGCAGGCTTTCTCTAGTTGCAGTGAGCGGGGGCTACCCTTTGTTGTGGTGCATGGGCTTCTCATCGCATGGCTTCGCTCGTTGCGGAGCATGGGCTCTAGGTGTGTGGGCTTCAGTAGTTGTGGCGCACGGGCTCTAGAGCGCAGGCTCAGTAGTTGTGGTGCATGGGCTTAGTTGCTCCACCGCATGTGGGATCTTCCTGGACCAGGGCTCGAACCCGTGTCCCCTGCATTGGCAGGCGGATTCTTAACCACTGCACCACGAGGGAAATCCCGGTATAGTTTTCTTATTTTTAACTTTCTATATTGTACATTTGCTGCTTTTGTAACAACAACGTAAAAAGATATATTAATGTTTACAAATCAACTACTTAGTTTAAAAAATTATAAATTAGGTTACTGATAATCCTTCTTAGCCTCTCACTTAAAAATATTAGTAATATAATCTTAGCACTATCTATTTCCAGCACTCATTGATCCATTAATTTCTGAATGCATATATTAATTGATGGCAAATGTGTATTCTCCACATGCCAGCTGGTACTAATCTCATCTCATTTTAAGGTAAAGCATTAGTGTGTTATTGCTTTAATATGATGAAGGTGATATTGGACTCTGCTCGTATTTTACTTAGGCTTTGCCTTAGACTTTGCTGTGTCGGAAATTAAGACTGGTCTTTAGCTTTCTTTCTGGTACAAGATTATGAGATTTATTATACGTGCTCTTCTTGCTTTGTATGAAGAACTGGATGTTTTCTTTCATTATATATGTTTTGAAACATGTTAAGTAAAATTGTGATTATTCATTCTTTTAGATTGTAGAACTCCCTTGTGGAATCAGCTAGACCTGATGCACTTTGGAGGGTTAACTCTCTGTCAGTTTTCTTTATTGTTTCCATGGCATAAAACTTACCATTTATTTTGGGGTAAGTTTTGGTGAATTATATTTTCTAGAAAAAAATTCATAGAATTTATTGCATAGAGTTTTGTAAAATATTTAAAGCTTTCATAATGAAAACTATGTCCTTCCTGTCATTGATTGTTTTGTATTCTCTACTGCTTTCTTGAATAGATCATTCCTATTTATCCTATTTTATTTATTTTTTCCAGTGAAACTGATCTTTATACTATTGGTTCTACTGTTTTCTAGCTTATTCAATTCTGGTTTTTTTTTTTTTTTAATTTTTTTAATGATTTGACCTACATACATCATGAAATGTTTACAGCAATAGGTTTAGGGAGCATCCAGCATCTTATGTAGATACAAAATAAATAAAAATATAATTTTCCATTTTGATGAGAATTCTTAGGATTTACTCTTGTATTTACTTTTATCTTAAAATAGTTTATTAATCATTCTCCTTTTTAGGGTATAAAGTTCATCATAGACCTGTAAGACCTACTTTTATTACTTCTGTTGTTTAGGTCTTCTATAATCCTGCGTCTTGACTATTTAATCTATCTCTGGCAAAGAGAGTATATTAAAGTCTCCTCTTATGTTTGTGTTTCTGCTTATTTGCCTCAGATCTCTGATAGATTTTGCTTTATGACAGCTTCTGCTTTGCTATTTGATGGATATTTATAACCATAATGTCATCATTATAAGATGTAGCCTTTAGAATTATAAACTGCCTCCTTTCGTTTGTTTAATATTTCTATGGCTGAATTTTCTACCTTGTCTGTTACCAATTTTGTATCCTCCCTCTTTTTCACACATCTACTATGTCCACTACCTTCAAACTTCCTGAATTACTTTGTTTACTATGTCTCTTGTATACATCAGATTACTGGACTTTTCTTTATGACTAATCTAAACATCTTTTCTTTTTCTACTAAATTTAATCTCATTTAAATTGTTTGACAAGACAAATTTTTGGTCAGCTTTGTCATGTTATTTTCTGTTACGCTTATTTTTTTAGTTGTCTTTCACCATGTAGACAGTTTTCTTTAGTTATTTTTCTTTTAATATTCTGATATTTAGGATATTCTATCATTGTGTCTGATTGTTAACCTTTATATTAATACCAAAATAAGATACTTTCAGCTTCTTCTTTTTTTAGACAGTATCTTTTGGTTCCCCAAACCGATAAACAATAAAATTAGAATATATCCTTTCCTCACCCTCCTCCTTTCTACACTTTCTCTGACTCAACTGATAAAATGGCATCATCTTTTGGGGTACTTTGTTACTATAGTATAACTTAGAAAATTCTGAATTAATGTATTTTTGGCTTGCTGCTGACAGTATTCTTTCTTTTTCTTATAGTTCCAATAATTTCACCAGTAAATAGCTTGTATTGATGATTCTGGATAAATTCTTTTTGGTAAAGAATATGTCTTTTCAAAATGCAGATTCAGGTCTTCTTTTAAGGACATCTCCTGAATTACAATTTTAAATATTTGCTCTGTTCCATTGTTTTGTTTTAGAACTCCAATTATATGTTTGTTGTACCATCTTTGCTTTGAAGATTGTTGTATCTTCAATATTTATCACTTTGTCCTATGATCCCTTTACATCTTCTTTTATTTCAGTTTTATTTTCTTACCTCTATGCATTTGATCTGCTCTGGATCTTACTGTGCTGTTTGTAAGTTAATTTTTAGCTCTTTGTAATGTAGTCATTATTTCAAAAGTAATTGTGTTTTACATCTATTTTTGTTCCTAATTCACATCCAGTGAATGGGTAAGACAAATTACTGCTTTCTCAACTTTTCTGATGTTTCCAAGACTGGCAGTTCCTTTTGTATGTGGTACTAATGCTTCAGTACACTTGTACTTTCTATGCATGTTTTTCTCTCTACCTTGATTACTCTTAGATCAATCTAGAACCTTTCCCCCAAAGAATATGGAACAATGACCTGCAATGTTTGCTACTCTAAGAATAAAAAATGGAAGAGCATCTTTCAAGTTATAAGGTTATAAAGGAAGTATAAGAAAATCTTTTATTATTCATAGGTGATATGATTGCCTCTGTATATAATATACATGAAAATGTTTTTAGAACATAATACAGATATTTTTAAAATAGTCTGGAAGATAAATTCAAGGAAACTAAAAGAGACAGAGAAAAGGAGAGAAAAGATGAGACATAGGGACTAAATTTAGAATACTCAATAGCTTTATAATTATTTTAGAAGAAAAGCAAAGAGACAACAGAAGGGAAGAAAAAATATATCAAAATATCTCAAGTTCCCTTAGGATAAAGAAAGACTTAATTCTTCAGGCTGAAAGTACTTCTCAAGGGCCAATTGCTATGAATGAATAAAACAAAACAAAACAAAAACCATTTTATAAGACTGAGGCATAGTCTTATAAAACTTCAGTGTTTCAAGATGGGGAAAAAGTCTTAATAAAGTTTTTAGGTAAGATCAGGTAAATGATGTTGGAAAGGTTACTTATATTAGAATAAGAATTGATATTAGACAGTATTCTTGAAAACAATGGAGCTATAGCTTCATGATTATGAGGGAAGCATTTGTTTTTGAACCTAGAATTCTTTAGCAAGCAAAACTAGTAAGAATGAGAGTAAATAAATATATTTTCAAACATAAAAGACTTATAGATCAACCTTTCATGACCACTCTCAAAGGAGGAAGTATTAGTGCATTGATATTTCACAGAAGGAACAGAAACCCAAGGAGAGGAAGATATAGATCCAAAGAAATAACCTATTTAATTAAGGAGAGCAATGTAAGTAAATTCCTAGTTGTCAGCTCTACAAGATCCTTAGAATACAATTGGACTATATTGAAAAGTCAAGTCAAAGCCTCCATGAAGACCAACGTGAAAAGGGTCACAGATTTCATTCTAAACAAATTGTCTATTTAAGGAACTCTATGATATTAGCAATTGGATGATGACGTGTTATTTTATTCAATGAGAAAATGGTAAGAAAATGAGAAACTTCAGGGGATAAAAGTATACAGGAGTCGTGGTTCAAACTGAACCAGACTAATATAAGCTATGGGTTTTGAGAAAATAATATGGTATAAGTGATGATAATATACTTGACTTGGTGCTTGAAACTTTCTCATTTGAGAGGTGTGGACATAGGAAAATGGAATCACACTTTCTTTTCCATATGACATGGCTCAACAGGCTATAACAAGGATGCTTTCAGATATAACCCCAGTACAATTACCAAAATTTTAAAATTCATACTTTTATAATACTATTATCAGTCTATAGGGTCTATCCAGACTTTGCTGTCACATTAGTGTTCTTTATAGCAAAATAAAGCCCTTGATTGTGGGGTGCATTTAGCTTTCATGTCTTTGATAATCACTTCACAAGTTATCTTTTGGTGTGTTTAGTTTTTCTGATCACCTTGGTTCATTTTGTATTTACCTTGGTTCATTTTGTACTTTGCCCTTTTGGTCACCTTTTGCTAGTGCATGAACATCACACTTATCTAGATACTTACGTTTACTAGTTATATTCTGTCTATGACTCCTGCACCTCAAAGGTCAATAGAGAACTTCTTCAGTAGCCAACAAATTTCTTTAAGTACCTCACATTTTCTCAAAGGAGTACGTCAGAATTAATTGTTTTTAAAATTTCCTAGACTTTCAAGTCATCATCCATTCCAGAATTTCATGCCATAAAATTGTGCTTCTTATTATTCCAATATTTTTAAAACTGTCTTCTTAAAACCTAAGATGTCTATCTGACTGCCCTCTGCAGTCTATTCTTTCAGTGTCATGTAGACTATAAGATGACATAATTTCTTTGTCCTAAAGTTCCCATTCATTGTCTTTCATTAGCAATCAGTTCTTCCCTGCCTAAAAGAATTAGATTCATTCTAAATGTTTGATGAGTTTTTCCCTTTCACCTCTGGGAGACTGACTTTTTAAAAGTCAAGTTAAGAATGTGTATTTTTTTTTGTATTTGAATGAGATTTCCAGTAAATGTCCAGATGGCTGAAGCCTCAAATAACTATTATAATTTGCATCTTAGCCAATGTGTGCTCTATGCACAAAAAGTGGTTTCTACTTTCTCCATACAGCAGAATAGACTGTAATCTAATCTTTCATAATGGTACCACTTCTGTTCCATCCTCTAAGCTTGTTTGAATTTTCATGGATTTCTGAGAATGTATATATTGTTTTGAGTTTCAGAGTTTCTCTGCCTTCTGATATAACAGATGTTTCTTTTGAATAGGGCATAATTTTCCATTAGTGTATTCTTATCCTGTCCCGCCAAGTTTTGGAGAATACTAAAAGAAGTTATTCACTATTTCATTCTACAATCTCAGATCTGCATTACTTATCACTCATTCTTTACATTTAAGGATGCTACAGTTTCCCAAGCTCAGTGCTAGGTAATATATTTTTTAAGATGTAAGTGGGCATATTGTGAAAAAATGGTCTCAGGGTCAAATAATTTGGGAAACACTATCTACCATAACTTCTTAGGAATTCCCAAGCTGAACAGCCTGTGAACAGCCCTGAAAAATGCCACATTAAAAACAACAAAAAGCTAAAACTTGTTTAATTTTGTAAATCTGAAATGTTAAACATGCAGCATTCAAGATGTAAACAAAGTGTAAATATAGCATTGTTCTTCCCTTTAAAATTTATTCAATGAATTTAACCTTATCTGGGTCCTAAGTGAAAAGTTCAGCAGGTCCATGACCCCTGTGTGTTAATTACTATTAAGTAATGATTAGATTAGCCCTAAAGTTACTTTTAGTTAAAAACAAACTCCAATATATAATCAGGTTGTCTGTTCCAAGACATGAATCAAAACAATGAGCTTGATTTAACATATATCTTCCTAACACCAGCCCAAGCCTGCTTTAGACTGAAAGGAAAGATTACTTCCTTCAATTTACTATGCTCCTACCTCTCCTCTCCCCCAGGTTCTGACCCCTCCAAGGATTCAGGGGTGAATGGAAGAGTGATAAGGGCATAAGAAAGGACTTAAATCAAAAACCAGTTCATGTTCCTTAAGACTGGCAGAAATGTACAGCTCTTGGTCTCATGAGCATTTTTTTTGTTGTTGGTGGAAATCTTGCCAGAAGTTTATTAGACTCACTAAATTCCAGGTGCTCACTTAGGACTTCTCCTGCAGTTTCCAGGTATCCCATAATCGTGTCCATCTTCTTACTGCTGGGATCCCTCTGCCCAATCAAGTGGCTCTACTAGCCAGGACTCTAGACTACTCCACCCTGACCCTCTCTCCTATACGGTCACATCTATCTACACGAAACTCTCAGGCACCCCCTTGCCCTGATAAACTCTGAGCATACAAGTCAATCCCAATACAACCTCGTCTACCCTGCTGCCACAGGCCACTTTCATTTTCTCACACGAGTCAGGATCCAATCTTCAGAGTCCCCAGATTTCAAGGAGCACACTTTAAGCTCTCTGAGAGTTTCATAAAAGCCCTATTCACTAGATTTGCCGATAAGAAGGTAGCACACTCCACCCTCCCTATTGGTGAGTGTAGGACTGGCAGAGGCAATGTACTGCACAACAATAGGAAGTGAAATGGCCTGGACTCTATGTGAATGACTGAGGGTTGGACTGAGGGTGTTATTCACAGAAAGTACAGCACCCCCTGGAACTGTGCAACATGGAAACTTTGATGTGGGGAGGCTATCAACACAGCTACAGTTATTGCCCAAGTTATGTATTCAAACTCCTCCCTCTTTTCACTAGTTTATATTCTCTAATTGAGTCAGAGAGTTCAAAAGCCATTGAACTTGTTTATGGAAATTTCCTTTGTAAATTCTGCATGTGGAAATCTGTCTCCCTCTTCTTTCAGGATTTGACATCTATCATTTTTTTTTTAACTTTTTATTTTATATTGGAGTATATTTGGTTAGCAATGTTGTAAAGTTTCAGGTGTACAGCAAGGTGATTCAGTTATTCATATACATATGTCTATTCTTTTTCAAATACTTTCCCCAGATTGTTACATAATATTGAGTAGAGTTCCCTGTGCTATACAGTAGGTCTTTGTTGGTTATCCATCCTAAATATAGCAGTGCGTATGACATCTATCATGTTTGCACCTTAGTAAATAATAAGGTAGAAAAAAAGCAATTTTAATATCCTGTTAATCAAACATTTTCCAAAATTATTTGTTTACAGAAGCTATTTTTCCCATAAGACACTGATTAAAATTTCATGGAGCAATGATGATCCATGTAACAGAGTTTGGGTAAGAGTAATATGTAGAAATCTGAGGTCAAATGTAATAGCCAAGATAACTATAATTTTTATTTGCTCATAACACCTTTCCATCCTCTTCTTTTGAGTCCTTTGGAAAATTTCACCCTCTTTCTCTGTCTCAGTGGCCTGTCTTTTATCAGAAAATAAGAATGGGCAAAAAAAACAAAGCAAAACATAAATCAAGCCAATGTATTTTCCACAGGATATTTTCAATAGAACCAAATTTTTCTCATGCATTTCTTAAGAGGAAAGAAGATGAATCTGGGGGTGAGAGCACAAAGAGAGCCTTTCTGCAGAATAAAGTCAGTGTTTAGAGTGAGTCAAAGCCAAGAAAGGAAATTTTTGAGCTCCTGGATATAGCTGAGTCTCATAAGACAATTACACCACCAAACCTGCTATTTACATGAGAAAATACATTCTCCTCTCGTTTTTTTTCCCCTAACATAGTTGGGGTTAGCTTTACAGCTAAAACAATTTTTTCACCTGAACACTCTAAATGTACTAGAAGCTCCTTTTCAGTTGTTTTCCTTTGGAAAATAAATACCTCTTCTGTGTGTGTGTGTGTGTGTGTGTGTGTGTGTGTGTTTTCCAATTTTGAGTCCATAGGCATATCACAGGTCAATATTAGCAGGTTTATCATTTTCTCTCAGTCTGTCTCTTATCTCCTATGTTTTTTTTTTTTTTTTTTTTTTTTTTTGAGGTACGCGGGCCTCTCACTGTTGTGGCCCCTCCCGTTGCGGAGCACAGGCTTCGGACGCGCAGGCTCAGTGGCCATGGCTCACGTGCCCAGCCGCTCCGCGGCATGTGGGATCTTCCCGGACCGGGGCACGAACCTGTGTCCCCTGCATCGGCAGGCGGACTCCCAACCACTGCGCCACCAGGGAAGCCCCCCTATGATTCTTAATACAAAGCCAGAGACCCTGCCAGATAATCCCGGTAAGCTAATCTAATGCCACATCTGACCCTAACGTACCCTACTCTTTACAGGACATAATAAGGAAATATCAAGGTAATATCACATCATTTGGCATAATTCAAGAGCATAATTTGTATTTTGCAGTTTATATCAATTTATGAGTGCAACTAATGCTAATGACTTTTGGACCTGAACTTCGTATTTGGAAACGAGCAAGCACATTCAGTTCTAAAGGAATTACATACAGGTAATGGTTCCCACTGGGTCTTTCCTTTTTATGAGTTGATAGATTTGTTACCATTTGCCGTTATCCACTGTTATTCTTAGTGGATGATTTACATGCTCACCAAAATTAGAATATACTTCTAAATAAGGAAGAATATGGACAGTTCACTTTAGAAACCTACTTGATATTAAAGGCTTCCCTGTGTTGAGACAAAATATGAGCAACCAAGGGAAATCAGTGAATGAAAATAAGCATAAAATTGAATGAATGCAGGGACTTAGATTTTCCTACCACTATGAAAGATAATCATAGTTTCCCTTTCTCAAGTGAATTTACTCTTGAGAAACAAGATACATTAATAGATTGGTGGGGGGTGTGTGTGTGCGTGCACATGCAAGAGAATATACAACTTCTTCAAGAATTAATTAAATCCATATTTTCAGATGAAGTGTTACATCTGAAAAGGTAAGCATATATGATTAGATTTCCTTTCCAAAATTCAGCCTCACCTCATCAAGCAATAATTATGATCATACTGAGTTGATCCTTAGTCAACTTAGTCAAAAAAGAAAATGGAAAAAAGGCAAAAGAGAAACAGAAAGAGCATAATATAGCAAGGATAGGCTAAGGATAGAACCCCCTAGAATTGTGTAGAATAAAAACTTTGGCACGTGGAGATCACAGAAGAGCAGCATCTCTCTCCAGTGAAACATATTCACAAGTCTTTCTCATTACACTTTTATAATCTTTGAGTCAGTCTGTTCAAAATCTTTTTAAATGGGTAGAAACGCAATCAACTTCATTTCATAGTTCTGAATGGTCACACTAGATGGTGTAGGGAGAAAACACGAACTTGAAGGATAAAATAAATTGAAAAATATATTTTCATTTCAATTTATGGGTTCTTTCTAAAGACTGAATTTAGTTCATTCTGAGGGACTTAATATTGATCTCTTTCTTGGCAGAACAACAAATGATAGAGGGAAAAGAGAGTAGACAGGGTTTTCTTGAGAGAATTTAACAACACAATTATTAGTGATGGAAAATTCATGTCTATCTCAAAGACTCATGTTTCGATAGAACTTCAGAGCTAAGAAAATATATGTTCACCAAATACCATTCCCTTATTTACAAATAGGAAAATGAAGATCAGAAAGTTGAAGTGATTTGCTCAATGTCATACAGGGAGATACTAACAGATCTATACCTGAAATTCAGTTGTCAGGCTTTCTCTATAAAATTGTGAACTTGCGTTCTCTCTCAATTAGAGGCATCAAAAATCCTACACTTCTGTCTTCTCTGAAGTGCGAAAATCAGAGTCTTAAGGCTGGCATGAGGCACATAAGAACATTTAATCCCATCTAATCAGTGCGCATCATGTGAGAGATCCATTCTCACTTTCTGAACATAATTCTCAAATACAACAATCAGAATAAAGCTCTTCCTAAAAATGAATTTGCCTTGGAAAGTCTAATATCGTGCATAATTTTTGTAAAGACACACTTTAGATGGATTTTTTTTCCAGCATGCAACAATTTCATAGTAAGAAAATGTACTAAATGTCATTTTTAAAGCTGGAAGCAGCCATCAAACTGTTAAAAACCATTCCAGAGGAATTTGCATCATATCCACACTTAGTTTACGTTTATTCAACTACATACAACCATAAAAGAGTGTGAATAGTTTAACTAAGTTGAACTATATGAAATCAATATTTTTAAAGTTTAAAAATTATCAAATATCAGCAACTTTATATCATTGAGCCCACAGGCTCCCGAGTGATCATGGAATGCGAGATAGTAATCCTGATCTTCTTGTTTCTTCCATGCCCTAAGTATGTTGCTAAGCTGAATGTGACTCTAATATTTTAAATTACTTTCCTTTTTTTGAATCATAGGAGTCTTAAACACAGTCCAGTGGCCTTGTGCTTACATAAATTCATGTGCACTGTACTTTGAGAGAATGAGCAATTTAAAGGCATTATTAAAGTTAATTTGGGGTATGCACATTTGTCACATTTAAATTTATGACTAAAAAAAGGTAAATCTGAATAAGATATGAATTCAACTTATCTCTGGGTATTTTAAAGTAAAAAGGTTTACTTTGCTCATTAAACTTTCATATCCTTTATAATCTTTCACAACAAACATGCATTCATTTTATTATATACAAGAAATCAGAGACTACTACCTGAGAAATTATCTAGTCCACCTTCCATATTATATCAAGGGTTCTAGAGCATTAAAAAGGCAGATTATTTAAGGTTCCTATGATGGTATCACTAATGGAAGGCATACCTTGAGTTTCAGCTTGCTTCACTTTCTACCACTTGTCACTAGAGTTTACCTTAACTTCCAAAAAACCGATCCTTTATTCTCCAGTGTTTGATTTTATCATATATGAAGGCTATCCTTCAGCCTAAGAAGTATCTGTTAATAGCTATGCATAAAAATTCTTACTCTTCTGTGTATCTCAGGTGCAGGAGCAACAGAACCCGAGGTGAGGGCCTGTAGTAGTGAGCACAGAGGATTATGAGAAATCAAGTGGGATTATTTCCACAGCTGTTTGCTACTCCTGGTTTATAGGACTCTGACATCACCATGGGTTCTTTGTTCTAAGCACTGGCCTCACTTAAGAGAAGAATCAGGGCAAAGAATCCAACGACAGCAGCTGAAGTCAGGAGAGCTGAAACAAGACTGATGGATTGAGTGTCAAAACCTCATGGTGGGTGTCTTTGCAAGTATTTAACAGAATAAGCAATTTGCAAGCAGGGCAACCTGATTTTGAAATTCGAGCAGTTTCTCCTTCCACTCTGGATCTTGACTGCTCAAAATTAAATCACAATAACGATAAATGCAATGTGTTACGTTGTCCCTGAGCTATCGGAATCAGATAAGAGGTGTGCAGCATTGTGGGGAGATCACATAAGATTGTGATAACTCAAATGCGCCATTTGTCAAATGGCTCCTTCGGTTGGCACCGAGAGCTGAAGCATTTTCATGAGCTTGAGAGCAAGATCCTGAGCAAGGGCGAGAAATAACTATTTTGCTTTGTGGACAAACAAAGATAAATGTGTTCTGAATTATGAGGAGGAAAAACTAAGTGTGATTAAGCTTAGATATTTTCAAAGTATTTTTCTTTAGAAATAAAGCTAACGTAAACATTTCATCTGTCCTCAACACTCATCCCTCTGTACTCTATTCTCTGTAAAAGTAACACTAGTACTTTGCATTTATATAGCACCATTTGTCCAAAAACTAAGTAACATTATGAGTAGAAATAGTTTAATTTATCCTTGCAATGCTTCTCTTATGTGAATAAAGAGTTATTTTTCTTGTCTCTATTTTTGTGTTTGTTTTAAGGATAGAATAAGTCAAGTTCAGATCGGCAAAGTCATACAGACAGTGTAGCTGCAATAATTGAAAAGGGCTGCCCTATTTCACCATTATATTTCCATCAAAGCCAGGCATTGCAAATTTTTTGGCTGAAAATATCATAACAATAGAAGTTGAAAAATCCTCTCCCCTATCTGCAGTGCAGCCATTTGCTAACATGCAGCTTTTCTTACCAAGCCACTATGTCTATCTTCTAACACTCTCTTGGTTTGAAAAAATGCAAATCACTGTCAATAATTAATTATATTGAATTTTCAATGTGGTTAAGGCAAAATTTTGAACCAAAATGAACCATGATCCCCGAGCTGGAAAAATGCACACTCGATTACTAACTCATAAACCAAACATAAAAGCCACTTTGTACGAACAGTGGGTTTTCCAATAACAGTCAAATATAGGGAACACATTTAAAACTTAAATGTTTTTTAGAAACATACATTATAATAGCCAGGAATGTTGTGAACGAGATGAAACTTGAGTATCTATACCAGTGCAAAATGGCTCAGGACTCTCCTCAGAAGAGCTGATGGGAGGAAATGGTGAAGAAATTCAGGAAATGTATCAGGAGCAGTAGGATCATGATCAAGGACTCAGAGTAACTGGGCTAGGCGACAGTCAGAATTTTGGACAACTCAAGTCCAGTAAATATTTTTCAAACAGAGTCTTCTCCCTAATATTGAACTTTCAATGGCATCAGAAGTAACAAGCTTCCCTCTCTCAAAATGAAACACTTCTAAAAGTTCTTTTCCTTTCAGAGACAGTGATTAATTGGATGTGGACTAGAATTCTTGTGTATGTATCTCATATTCTCTGACTCAGGAGTCTGTGTTCAGGCTGTCCAACCATGTCTTCATTTTCTTCCTATTTCTCTTCTATTGTATTTATTTTTGGCTTCCACATTTTCTAATGTAAGGGGAAAGGCCTCAATAGAAATTTTGAAAAACATCATGTTGTATAAATTAAAAAGATAGCCCAACCTTAAGATCTTACACAATGCTGATAATGGTCTACATTAGAAAGTTGTGCTTTGAGTGTATTTCAGAAGTCTGAAGCATGGGGAGAAGAGAGAGACCCCCCACCCTCCCCCAAAAATTGTTACCTTGAGGTATCATAGTTACTTATATTCAAGTGTCCTAGCAAGTATAAAAGGAGTGGTAGTAAATAGCACTCATGGACCTCTAAAGCATAGATAAAAGTGAATTAAAAGAATGCCACTGAGTCGTAGGAGTATATGTGTGTGTCTATGAGTTGTGCCATCATGTTTTGCCATTGAGTTTAAAGTCCATTTCAAATAATGTTAGGATGTGAAAAGATTAAGAAAGTTCTGCTAAATCAGCATCTATACTGAAGAGAGTGATTCTTAACCTGAAATTTTAGTTCTTTAAAACATGTCATTATCCAAAGTCTCAGAGTATACAAGCAGTTAGGCAATTAGGTAAAAGCAATGTGGTCCCCTAACTGTTCATGGATAGTGCCAGGAGACACAAATTCGAAATGAAAGGTCAGTATAGCATATATTCTAAATTAAGACAGCTTTTATTTCAAAGTATTTATTCAAATACTCATTTACTCAACAGCTAAAAGTATGTACTGAATGCCCACTATATATGAGGTATTTTCTAGGTACCAGGAATACCTCAGTAAATAAAGTAGTCAGAAACCCCTGCCTTCATGGAACTTCTATAGAAAAGACAATGTAAAAGTTAATAATTTTATACAGTTAAGTTAGAAAGTAAAAACTGCTATTGAGAAAATAAAGCAGGGAAAGTGGACCAGAAGCCCAGTTGGGGTAGAGGGGAGGGTAAAATTGAAATAGGGTGATCAGAGAACTCTCAAGAAGATGACATTTAGACAAAGACTTAAAGGAGGTGAGAAAGCTCACTATGTGGATAGCTTCCTCAATTTAGAGGAATAGCATCACAGGTAGAGGGTGTAAACAAGTGCAAAACTACAGGGGCAGGAGTCTGCCTAATGTCTGATGTCAGTATAGCTGAAGAAAAGTGGGAAGGAGAGGACCTAGTGAGCAAGACAGTCAGAGAGGTAATAAAATGTGAGGGGGCCGATCGTGTAGGGCTTTTAGGCTAGCTTAAAGATGTTAGCTTCCATTCCAAGTGAAATCCAAAGTTATTGGAGAGTTTTGAACAGTGAAATAACTTCCTCTAACTCATACATTAGTAGATCCACTCAGAATGCCTTGTTGAGAATAGACTTTAGGGGCTAGAAATAGAAGAGATGGAAGCAGAAAGACCAGTTAGAGCCAAAAATCCAGGGCAAGATGACTGTGGATAGATCTAGGGTGATTATCATGAGAGGTGGTGAGAAATGGGAAGATTCTAGATATATGTTGAAGATAGAGCCAACAGAATTTTCTAATGTGGGGTATGAAACCAGAACCAAAAACAAAATTAAAACAACAGCAACAACAAACAAAATACCTGGGTGACTTCAGGATATTTTGATCTGAGCAATTAGAAATATAAAATTACTACTAACTGAAATGGGGGCAATTGCACCTGGACCTGATTTATGTGGGAACAGAAAATCAGGAGCTCTAGTTTCTACTACCCATTATGTCTAGATACCTTGCAGACACTGCAGCAAATTTGTTTGGAGTCCAGGATGAGGTAGGTGTACGCTAGAAATACAAAGCTGTCAGTCATCACTCTATAGATGGTATTTAATGAACAAAACCAAGTAAGATTCCCAGGAAAGTATAGATAGAAAAGAAAAAAGGTTATAGGAACTGGGAATTCCAACGTTAAGAGGTTGGAAAGATAACGATGAATCTCCACTAAGGAGATTAATAAAGCACAGAAAGTAAAGTAAGAAAAACACAGGGGAATGAACGTGATGCTGAAGAAGACAAGTGAAGAAAGCATTTTAAGAAGGGAGTTGTTAGCTGTATCATATGTGGATGATAGATCAAGTAATTTTAGAATCAAAACATGACCACTGGATTTTCAATATGAAGGCATTGATAACCATGTCAGTAGTAATTTCAGTAGAGGAGTGAGGGTTTCTGAGAGAATGGGAGAGAAGGAATAGGAGTCAGAAAGTTTACACAACTGTTTTGAGAAATTTACTACAAGGAGGAATGGAAAAATGGGGTGATAGCTGAGGGTACTAGAAGTAAGAGAGGTTTTTGGTTTTTGTTTTATTTTGTATTTTAATAGCAGCATGCTATTTTGTGGAATAGCAGCATGATAGGAAAGTAGGAAGGGTAAATTTGATGGTTGGGGTCAGAGAAGGGACACTGGCTAGAGTGATGTTCTTGAGTAGGCATAAGAAAGGATGAATCTAGTATACAGGTGAGCAGGTTTAAGCCTTAAATAGAGGCATGGGGGGTTCATCTATAGCAACAGTTGGAGAGAGAGAACACAGGCATATAGATGCAGATGGAGGATATGAGGGAAGAGCTTGTAGGATTTCTCTCGTAACTTTCAATTTTCTCAGCGAATTGGAAAGTTCAGTCACTGGCTAAAAATATGTGGAAATTTGAGAGACAAGAAATGTTTGAAATTGTCTCAAATTTCAGTGAGATAATGAATGAAGTAAGTGGATAATGTATGATGAGGTAATGTATGATGGTGGATGTGGTTTATTTGAAGTTAGTAGCTATTAATTTAAGATGAAAACAATCAGTTTGGTTCTAGATCTTTCTCAAACCATAGTCAATTTCATGAATGCAAATGTATGCAGTAGGCAGTTGTATTTTTCCAGGATTGGTGTTTTGTTGAGTGTGTAAACTGAGAGCGAGTCAGAGAAGAATGTGTCTAAGATGGAATGGTTTTAGTGATGGTCCATAAATTCGAGTTGGGTGAGAAGGGCTGAGAGGACATAAAGAGGAAGAGAGGCAGTATAAAGGTACCAGAATCACTGGACGTTATGCCCCAGGGAATCAGAGTGTTCCAGAAAATCCTAGAGGAGATGTCAGAGAGAATAAAGTTTACAACTGAGGTTGCAGAAAGCTTCAGTCGCTCATAATGACGGAGTCTAACTGTGTACTTGAGGTAAGAGCAGAACAAGTTTCCCTGGAGGTCTGGGAACTCAGAAGCTAGGGCACAGGAAGGATCATGTTTGTGAATTATACAATCATCAATAATTAGGCAGGAGTAATTTTGGAGATTGAGACACGTGTTAAAAATCTGCAGAGTGAGACGAATTGCTTTGGAGTAGGGGAATGAGTGACCACAACAAAGGAGCTTTCATGGGTGGTGTCGTCTGATGTGACGACCTGAGAGTCATATTGTCCTGTTTTAGAAAAGAGAAAGCAGCAGGATTGAACTAGGAGACCTAACCCAGCTCTAGACCTCATGGTAAGAAGGAGTGTGAGAGGGGAAAAAATTCACTATGTAATATAATTACAACACGTCCTGGGGGAGCCAGATTGTTACCAGAAATAAAGTGAAAGGGAAATTCTTTCTGAGATTAAGTTGATATATAGAGGATTTTGTTGATGATGAAAAGTATAGTATTTTGAAAATTGTAGATTTTATATTTCATTTTCAGTTCAGTACCTTGTTTACTTGTTCCATTTTTGGTATTTATGTTTTTGCTTTGATATAAAGTTAATTTTGTTTGGGAAAAATTGTGGTTTTTTCCTGCATTTTCAACAGTCATTGCCCAGAAAGATGTTTCCTCGTAAGCTTAAATTTATCTAACATTTTTTTTCAAATCCTATTATCTATCAATTTGATAGCAAAACAAAATCCCTAATATACTGAAAAGGTTCTAAAGGCATTTTCTAGTGAGATCCTAATGGCAAACATTACAGACTGTAGAGAAGAGAACCAAAACAATGATTCTGGGAATGTTCATTCAGATATAGTGAGGCAAGAAGCTGAGGGTATGGAATTCTTTATATTCTTTTCTCTATTTAGTTTTCCTTACTCTCTCCATTCTTTTCCTTGAGTTCATCTCTAGTCCTTTGTATTTTCTCCTACTTTTCCATTTAATTTCTTTCTTTCTTTCCTCAACCTTTCAATTTTTGCTCCCCATTTTTTTTCACCTTTTTTCTCCTTTTCCAGAATTCTATCTTTCAAATGGAAAGTAGTTAAGCACTATGTTAATTTCCACCATCTTCCTTATTTTTACCCTTCCCACCAGCATTGTAGGACATTTGTTACCTCATCTGAGATTCCAGCAATGTTCATTCATTTGTACTTATGGAAAAGTATTGTTCACTATCTCTAGCATTTGTTGGCAAAGGTCTCTCATTAATAATTCTGACCTCACTTAGTACCAACAAGTTGGTGAACAACGTGCAGTGACATTTCAAATGTATTTAGAATTTATAGCAATTGCAGAAAACAGTCTCCTCTATCCATTCTATTTTTTTTTAAAGCAAGAACCAAACTGAAACAGAGATGATGAGTCACTGAAAATTTTGTTTTTTCTTCGAGTAAAATATTAATACAAATCAAGCAAATATATTTTAGAAAAGTCTTTGGAATATTTTAAGTATCTTAGTGTTCTAATTTTTCAAACATCTTAAGATTTTTTTTTGAAAATATGAAAAAAATCACAAATAATATTAAAGTGTCTCATAATCACTCAAAAACATGTCCTATATTAAATCTGACATGCTATGATACATTCAGAGATGGTATGTATGAGAGCTTGGTGGTTAATCGCCTGGCCTCATCAGACAGATTGTGTCATTATGAAATCTGACCATGCCACCTACTAGCTACATACCTTTGGATGAAGTATTAACTCCTCTTTTTCTTATGTAAAAATAAGGACAATAGTACTCTCCTCACAGACTTGTTGGGAGTGTTAAATAGCACACATAAAGCACTGAAAGCTGTGTCTGACTAATAAATAGTAATGACTCAATAAAAGTTTGCCATTAATGTTGCATAACACTTTGATATGTTTAATGTTCACAGATGACCAATAAAGCGAGAGATTTAGAGTATTATCCACAATATTTCTCCCCTTCTCTTTTTTAATGGATAAGCATCAATAAAGATAAACTGATGAATGATCAGTTAATTAAGTAAAAGCGAAGTCAATTTGTATGGCTTGTCAAGTTATGATAGGCACAGTTTTAAAGCAAAGGATGAATGAATTGAATGCAATAAATAAAATGAAATGTCTTCTGCCTCTAAAAGGAACATTTGTATTTGTCTTAATACTTAGAAACATTTTCTCTTGTTCAGTCAAAATACAGGAAGTAGTTTATGTGTTTTTATTACAAATAGATATGCTTCTTTTTTTTTTGGCTGCATTGGGTCTTCGTTACTGCATGCGGGCTTTCTCTAGTTGCAGCAAGCTGGGGCTACTCTTCGTTGCAGTGCACGGGCTTCTCATTGCAGTGGCTTCTCTTGTTGCACAGCACGGGCTCTAGGCACGTGGGCTTCAATAGTTGTGGCACATGTGATCAGTAGTTGTGGCTCGTGGGCTCTAGAGCACAGGCTCAGTAGTTGTGGTGCACAGGCTTAGTTGCTCTGAGGCATGTGGGATCTTCCCGGACCAGGGCTCGAACTCGTGTCCCCTGCATTGGCAGGCAGATTCTTAACCACTGCACCACCGGGGAAGCCCTGCTTCTATTTTTAATTGTGTTAAAAATATTTAATATACATTATATTATTGAATTTTCAAATTTTATAAATAAACATTTTAATGCTGAAATTTAAACTGTGGGTCAATTAAAATTTCAATTATTTTATAAATTTCAACTTATAACTATATATGAATAACATCTTAATCAATGCATTGAAGAGTGATTTTTTTTTTTTTTTTTTTTTTGCGGGCCTTTCACTGTTGTGGCCTCTCCCGTTGCGGAGCACAGGCTCCGGACGCGCAGGCTCAGCGGCCACGGCTCACGGGCCCAGCCGCTCCGCGGCATGTGGGATCCTCCCGGACCGGGGCACGAACCCATGTCCCCTGCATCGGCAGGCGGACTCTCAACCACTGCACCACCAGGGAGGCCCTGAAGAGTGATTTTTAAAGTGACATTGCTTATTCTTTTTGTCATAAATTATGTAAAACAATGCTTGTGTGCTACATCATTTTCATGGTTACGTTTTCAAAACAAAAATCAAGATATACTATCTGATAAATCTCATTATACCTTTTACACATAACTGAAGTAAAGACTATAGAGGAAGATCAGGACATATGGTAACTTGATCTCAATCTTCCCTCTAAAGTCACTTGACAAAATATCTGAGTCCAATTTTTGTTGATAAACTCTAGTACATAAACAGAAACATGACAGGCAGGTATAATAAGCAAATAATGTTTCTCAGAACCTACAGAATCTGATTCAGCACTGTTTTTCCCCTCTCTAATGAGTACTGCTTAATACTTAATGAACTCAGCTCAAAACAAGGTCTTCTATCCAATTGTCATCTTCCTGCTTGGCCAATTATGGATTGCCAAAGTACAAAGAAGACTTTAAGATTGACTAACAAATTAAGTTAATTTTAACTTAATTATCTTAACTTTATTAACTTGGATAATAGTTCACTTAATCCTTAAAAAAAAAAAACTAGGAATTTGGTTACAGATTAGATAAGAAAATGGAGATTCTTGGGATTAGGTAACTTGTCCAAGCTAGTTAAGTGTTGGTGCTAGGGTCTGAACCTCAGAATCTGAGTTATTAAACATTCTGGTGTGCTATTCCAGCTTGACTATAAACTGTTTGACTACGAAATGAGCAGAGATGGGAAAATAAGATCACATATTCTGTTTCTGAGGATTAACTGATTACATTAGGAATGAATAGGCCTTAGTTTCTTAAAGCAGTAGTTAATTCTGTCATCAAAAAAAAAAAAGAAAAAAAAAAGTTTATTTTCAAAGGTAATGCTGTGTGGCTGGGCCCTAATGATGGCTTTTAATCTTAACTCTTTCCACCTTATAGCCAGAATAATCACTCAACTAGATCCAGCTCTGAAAGTATTGTCTGTTAAGTAGATTTTAATCAGAGTTTATATAAAAAAGTAAGGATTACAAAATGTCATCAATGGCTAGTCACCACGATTTCTGATCTCACTCTCCAACCTCTCTCCCTCTCGCCTTCCCCTCCCCCACCCCCTCCATCCCCTCCCCTCTCTCTGCTCTCTAGAAACCTTGTGTCACCTTCTACTCTCAGGAATGACACTCCCCACTTTTGAGATGAAAACTGCACTCTCCTATCCCCTTCAAATTAAATTCTTCCCATTAGCTCTCCAGATTTTTATAATTGTTTACTAAGAAATTTATCTTTTCCAGAACACTTGGGGAGGCAAAAAGAGAGTTGAGGGTTGGAAATAAGAGCGTGCACACACACGTTGACATGAATTTGCCCTGCTATGTTACTTGATAGCTTCTTTTTCTCTTAAGAGGAGATTTTGTAAAATTTTCAGTTTAAATATCTGTACACTCTCACATTCATAAGTTGGTTAAGTCAACAATGTCAAGGGAAAGAGAACAGAGAAATAAAATTAGGGTATTTTTGCCAAAAAAATAATAATCTCATATAGTTTCAGAATTTCTGCTTTTGTGGACTTATATTTATAGTTAAGTCTTTAAAGAAGTGGCTTGGCAACTATTAAAGGAGAAAACTGATGAATTCATAATAGATAATATAAAATAAATCATGGAAGTCACAAGGCAAAAGCTAAATGAAGGACTGATGGAGAAGAGCTAACTTGTTTATGATAATAATCAAAAAAGCCTCGATAAAAAATTTTAAAACTTTGATTTTGAGGAGAGATTTATTCTTTTTAACTACTCTATATATTGCCTTTAATTGTAACTATTGATACTTTCATAACTTGGATTAGAGACTGAGACTTTTCATATTGGAATTTCTAATATTCTCATTACCTTTCTTCATTTGAGAGAATATTAAAAATTCCATTTTCCATTTAATAGTTCATTTCATGTCCATAACACAAACTAAAGCTAAGCTCATAAATAAAAATAAAGAAGGTAATGTGTGTGATGTAATGATTTGGAACATTTCTGTTAAGAACTGCCACTTATTATTTAAAGTGTATGACATTTAATCACACTTCAATGCCTTTACATTCTTCCTCTTCTCTCTCCCCAGTTTTAGTTTATTCCTAACAAAAGAATGTAGATATTTTTATCACCTTTGGTAAGATTCACTTAATTTCATGTTTCAGTAAAACAAAAAATTTAAATCCTTATTAATGAAAATGAGTTCTCCTTGAGTCAAAATCCTAAAAGAAACCAGTAGGATAGTATACTGTCAGAAAAAGAATAAGACAGTTCTATATTACATAATGAAGAAACACTGTAAGTAACTCCATTTTCTTTCTAGTCATTTTCTAAAATTCTTGTTCTAATTTGGACTATGTCCATGCAATAAAGAAAAGTCAATATTCTACAGAGAAGTGATAATATCTCTTTAGCACACAGAGATAACAAAAAGGGGAAGATAGGAAGATGTATGCTATCACCAGAAAGAATGAGGAAAGTCTATGTGTATATACATGGAGCAATTTCTAATTTATACTATTAAATGGAGGGAAAAAAGATGCAGAAGAATATGTTATGGATTGCATATAAAGGGGAAAAAAGATATATACATAGGTGTCTGAGTGTTCTTATACTATCTCTAAAAGAGTTGGTAAGTTATTTCCCTCTGGAGAAGAGTACTAGATAGTTCCAGATGTGGACAGAAGGAAGATATAGTCTTTGTTATATATACTTTTGTATTTTTAAGTTGTTCTATTAAGTTCACATATTTATTACTGAAAAAATAAAAAATTATGAAGAAGATATCCGTCGCTATGCGGAAGAGGTCTGGCACTCATCATTATTGAGACTCAGTGCTAATTTTATAGCCTATCTAGATTTGGGACAGATTTAAGAGATTTGCAAAGTCTCTGAAAGCTTCTTTAATTTGTTGTAAGCACATAAATATATATATTTTAAAATACAAGCACTAACATTCCTATGTAATATGTAACTTGAGTGAGAAATTGCTTTGAGGATGTATTAAGCTACACATCATCAGAGCCAGCACTCACTCTGATGATGAATTGGTGCAGTAAATCTCCAAGTGGGACACATTGAAAAAGTATTACTCAAAAGAGAACGGTCTTCAAGTTAAAAACTGATCCAACATAAAATTCAAAGAGAAAACTATACAGAAACAATTTATCTGTTGCCAAGAAGTGATATGCAAGCAAAGATGTCTTCTCAGGGCACTTCTGTTTTGAACATTACAACTTTAGCAGCTCAGGGGAAATCAAAACAATGTGTCCCTTCTTCCAGCATCCAAAATTGATCCTGGATATAAGTGGCTAAGAGCACACCCAAGTCATCATCAGAGGAGAGGAGAAGGCTCACTGAGTACCAAAGATTTAAAGGTGACATAGGAGGCGAAAAAATAGGGGCAGGGGAGGCATTTCAGAAGATGATCTATATACAATTTAAGTGAGAATTTGTTCTGAAGGCTGAAGAGCTGAAAAACTTCAATGCAATGCAGAACCCAAGTCCAGAACATGGCAATGAACAGGGAAGCATGAAGTGCATGTCACAGGTCAAGTTCAGAAGCAGTTTAGGGAATCCTCCCTGAGTTAGAAACTGGCAGAAAAGAGGGAATTTCACAGGTTGATTCAGGATTTTTCTATTTATTCATCATATGACCTTGGGAATTTTGAAATAATCTTTTGGCATTCAGATTAGAAAGAAAAATTTAGGATAGAGATGGAAAATGCTCACTTGCATCCATTACAAGTCACCAAAGAAGGTTTCGAACAAATGTGTCTGTGGTTGTTTTGTTCCTTTGCTTGAGAGTCTTTAAGCGAACACAAAACATGATCTTCTAGAGGTCACCACGTGTGTAAGCAAGGGGAGCATCTTGCAATTAATTCATTAATTCAGTAAGCATGTATTACAGAGTGCTTGGTGTGCATCAGGTACTGTGGCCAGCTCTGAGGACAGAAAAGTGAACAAAGGAGACATAGTAACTCTTTGCCTTTATCAGGCTTTGTCCCCTTTTTGTTTCCCTTGTCTAACAGCATCTTCTTTTTTTTTGTTTTTTCGCGGTACGCAGGCCTCTCACTGTTGCGTCCTCTCCCGTTGCGGAGCACAGGCTCCGGACGCGCAGGCTCAGCGGCCATGGCTCACGGGCCCAGCCGCTCCGCGGCATGTGGGATCTTCCCAGGCCGGGGCACGCACCCGTGTTCCCTGCATCGGCAGGCGGACTCTCAACCACTGTGCCACCAGGGAAGCCCTAACAGCATCTTCTTAATCCTTCAATGTTACTGCATGTTTCATGTGACTCAAGTGATCATCTGTGGCCACTCCATCCCAAGGTATGACCTCCCTCTTCTGAATTTCATTGAATTTCACAGCTGGATGAAACATTCTAATCTAGTTCAACATTTTCGACTTAGATGAGACAGTGGTGGCCTACACAAATCAAGTGACTGAAGTGTTCAGGTTGTATATATTGAGTTGTATTGAACCCGGTCTTCTAACCCTTTTCAAGACTTCTCCCACTTCATCATGCCTGCATATTTACTTGTCTGTGCCACTCACTTGGCACGTGACCTACACGGCCTTATTTGTTTTTAACTCTTTGAGTGTATAATTTATGTCTTTCCCAACTGAAGAGAACTTTGAGTCTAAGGACGAGGTCTAATTTATCTATGTATTCTCCTCCATCCCAACCCAGGAGGACCTCACAGTCTTCCTGACATAGGAACATGACTGCAAATATTACTCCTGTTAACTTTGCTCAATCACTAAGTTCTGAAAGAAGAGCCATTCCAAGTAGTGCTCTCCAAGTGACCCCGATCATGTCAGTTTGAAAAAATAAACTGAGTCTCTTCTAACAACACATTCTAAAAAGGAATTCCATCTATATATGGAATTGTGGCAAAAGCACTTGAAGGAAAGGCAGTGAACTCCAGGGAAAGAACTAGTAGATCAACTCTTAAGCTGCCCAGTTCTTTTAGATTAATTTCTTTTTAAAAAAATTTTACTGAAGTATAGTTGATTTACAATGTTGTGTTTAATTTCTGCTGTACAGCAAAGGGACTCAGTTATATATGTATATATATATTTTCTTTTTCATATTCTTTTCCATTATGGTTTACCACAGGATATTGTATATAGTTTCCTGTCTTATACAGTAGGACCTTGTTGTTTATCCATCATATATATATAATATATATAATAGTTTGCATCTGCTAATCCCAAACTCCCAGTCCTTCTCTCTCCCACCCTCCTCCCCCTTGGCAACCACATGTCTGCTCTTTATATCAGATTGATTTCTTTTGATGTAGTGGGAAAAAAAAAAAGTTCTTGGATATGATTTAACAAACACTTTGGGTAAAATGGTCCCTGAAAATTGTAATGCTGAAGCTAACTGAAATACTGAAATATTTGAGATAGGAAAGAAAGACAGCTCAGTGACAACAGATAGGAAGCCTTTTGCTATAGGATGTTTTTTTCAAGGATTAGAGTGAGGAACTCCTAAAATCAGCTCTGGCTAATGAAACTGAGGATATTGCCACAAATTCCTGAAAGATTATTTTAAAGATATAAACTTGATACAAATATTAATTACTTTTGCACATAAGAAACACTTTCCACTCCTCCCCTTTTTCCAGGTTTCATTTGAAAATCCAATTATACAGAAATGCAGTTTTAATTATAATATTGATTTTACTTCTTTGCTAGGAGTGGGACTAATTCAATTAGTTCTAATTATGTGCACAGAGTGGTCGGACTAATACTGCAAGATGTTGGCCCACAAATTTCATACCACTTTTCTTAACATCCAAATCAGAGAGGAAAATTAAGGCTCTGAAAGGCCTGATATTGTGCAGACCTTTAATAAAGGAAAACAAGGAAGGAGATACAATAGTCTGTTGAAGAATTTGACAAGTTGACGGGGGTTGGGGGGCGTTCAGCTGCAAAATTGTTGTGCAAATCAGATTTTATTTAGCCTTTGCAATTAGCGACTGCAGCAGAATTTAGAGAACTTTTATGAGAAGCAAGAAGAAGACTAATGAAACAGTAATAAAGAAGAAATGTTCAGTGGCAACAACTACTTTTCCATTTAAAAAAAGCAAGGCAAGATCAAATGATAGGTTTAATAATTTATATAAAAATGAGCAGGATGTTTTGTAGAAATAAGAGGTGGTATGATAATTGTAAAATGTACTAGACTATTAAACAGATGGAGAAGACTTTATTCAAAGCTATTGTAAGGGAGGAAACAGATCTGAACTCTGATTTCTACTCTGCTGAAACCATGAGCAGAATGGGAAGATTTTTCAGGCCACCTGTGTTTGTTAATTTGCTTTACCCAAAGGAAAAGTAAACTTTCTTCATGACAGGAGGCAGTTTTATAACTTGAAGCAAGGTGCCCGCCAAAGTTAGGCTCTTTTCCTCCCACAGAGATCCGGAGATAGAGGCCTAACCTTCCTTGATGATTACATATCAAAGGGTTGTCTCTAAGGTCACTGAAAAAAACAGTCAGAGGTATAAAACGGGCGAGAGACTTTTTTAAAGATTTACATCTCAAAGGGGCATAGAAAGAATTTGCAATTACAAGTTTCTTAAACTAAATATTACTCAGAGAAAAGAGAGGTCAGGGGCCTAGAGTCAGGTGAAGTCTGTCTACAGTTTAGTCAGTCTGAGGGGAACAAACATGAAAATCTTCTTGGTCAGTACTTTGGAAGAAGGTAAGGTGTTTCTTTGAATATGAAAATACAGGGCCCTTCCACTCCAATTAAAAAAAACAAACAAACTGAAAATACTAACAGTGAAACACTTATTTGTGTGTACCTTAATCTTTGTTCACATTTACATCTAATGTAAACCTTTAAAAAATGTAGCCACTGATAGGAGCTGCTCTGTTTGGAAACCAGGAGATCTGGGTACAAGCTGCTCTCTGGCACTTACTAGCTATAAGACTTCAAAAAGGTAAAGTCGGGGCTTCTCTGGTGGCGCAGTGGTTGGGAGTCCGCCTGCCAATGCAGGGGACATGGGTTCGTGCCACAGTCCGGGAAGATCCCACATGCCGCGGAGCGGCTGGGCCCTTGAGCCATGGCCGCTGAGCCTACACGTCCGGAGCCTGTGCTCTGCAACGGGAGAGGCCACAACAGTGAGAGGCCCGCTTACCGCCAAAAAAAAAAAAAAAAAAAAAAAAAAAAAAGTAAAGTCATTTTCTTTCTCTGATTTTAATGTCTCATCTATGAAATGAAAGACTTAGAAAGGCTTGGCCTTGGTGATAGTCTCAGGTCTCTTCCAGATTTTATATTCCATGAGTCTATGTGTGTGGTCTCTACAGAAATACTTATAATTCTGGTAATCTCATTTAACTGCTGTTTTCAATAGAAAATATGTACCCTAATATCTTGGGAGAAACTTTGAGTGATCAACTCCTTCTCTACAATCAAATGGCAAGTAAAATAAAAACTAGGGGAAATTATGTTTCTCTAGCACACAACTCTCTCCCCAAAAAACACCAAGACAAGAGAAGGCAAAACAAAACAATACCCCAGCTTCTTTCCCGTCACGTCTCAGGTGCCTTCTGCAAACTTATCATTGCCTGACCTCTTCCTCAAGGTATGAAAATAGCTTCAGAGCACCAGATCAATCAAAAAGCCTCCTGTATTCTCTCAATGACTGTGTAAGATCATGACCTTGAAGCTGCAGTTTTGCTCCTTCTGTATATACTGGGATGTACAGATAACTTATGGAATTTAACCTATTTGGAACAATGTCCATGTATCACCTGGATCTTTAGCTTTGCCTGTGATCCCCAAGTCACCATGGCTCCTCAAATAGTATATCAGTACGATCATTATAAACCCTTACCTTGGATGCCACTGATGGGCCCAAACTATTAGAGTATTCAAATATGTTGAAATATTTAGGGGAAGGCTTCCATTAGCTTTCTATATAGTCACTTAGAATTAACCTTTCTCTCTACGTTGGTGACAGAGAAACTAGCTATAAGTATTAACCCTTCCAGGAAAGAAAGCAGCCTAATCCAGATAGGCAACATTTCTTTAGAAAGTCTGTGAACTCCAGTTTTAGAATAAGCCTTTGGGGAGATCTGAAATTTTATCTGATTGGTAGCTACCTAGTCTAAGAAAATTAATTAATTAATAAATTATTAATCGATAATCAAAGGAAAACGCACAAATAGCAAAAAATTAGCTTCAATGTCAAAAAGGCCAAATTATTGCAAAAAAATTATAAAAATAATCATGTCGATGATTATTGGGGCTTCCCTGGTGGCGCAGTGCTTAAGAATCCGCCTGCCAATGCAGGGGACATGGGTTCGATCCCTGGTCCGGGAAGATCCCACACACCGCAGAGCAACTAAGCCCGTGCGCCACAACTACTGAGCCTGTGCTCTAGAGCCCGCGAGCCACAACTACTGAGCCTGAGTGTCACAACTACTGAAGCCTGCACGCCTAGAGCCCAGGTACTGCAACAAGAGAAGCCACTTCAAGGAGAAGCCCGTGCACTGCAACGAAGAATAGCCCCAGCTCACCACAACTAGAGAAAGCCTGCGCGCAGCGACAAAGACCCAACGCAGCCAAAAATATTAATTAATTAATAAAAAAATGATGATTTCTGGCACTATTCTAAGCACTTTACCTGTATTAACTCATTTAATCCTCATTTTCACCATTTTACATAAATGAAAACAAGGCAAAGATTAAGTAATTTACCCAAAGTCACAAAACTAGTAAATGGCAAAGTGGGTATTCAAAGCTCAGAGTTCCTACACACTAAGCCTTTTTCACATTGCCACACTAGCTTTCAAAGACTCACCAGTTTTTAATTCCAACAGCCATGTAGTAAATATCTCGTTTTACTCTCAAGAACAGTGGGGTGATTACTTAACAAAATATTTTGAATATCTTATCAATTTAATTAGCAAAAAGCAGTCTTTGCTATTTGAATATGCATTTATTTAATTACTACTGAGTCTGAACACTAACAACTCTCTGTTTAATCATTTTCATTTACAAGTTGCCTGTCCTGAACTCATTTTTTTCCTATTAAGGTAGTATACATACATTATTGTATGTAATACATACAATATATAGAAACGTAGTTATGCACGTAATACATATAAAGTATGTATGTAATGATTTTTTTTTTTTTTGCGTACGCGAGCCTCTCACTGTTGTGGCCTCTCCCGTTGCGGAGCACAGGCTCCGGACGCGCAGGCTCAGCGGCCATGGCTCACGGGCCCAGCCGCTCCGCGGCATGTGGGATGTTCCCGGACCGGGGCACGAACCCGTGTCCCCTGCATCGGCAGGCGGACTCTCAACCGCTGCGCCACCAGGGAAGCCCTGTATGTAATGATTTTTAATTTGTTTATAGTGTCTGTGTTTTTTCTTTAGAGTTAGCATCTTTATGTTGTTAAAAGCATTCAAATTGTCTTTATGGTTACTCGCAAAATACTTAATACTTTATTTGTAAAAAGGCCTCATTGTTCTAAATCAGATAAACATTTCCTTGTATCTTCTAAGATATTTGTTTATGCTTTATTATTTTTATATTTAAAGCTTCAATACATGTGGAATATACTAAGATCAGGTAATATAAATCGTTCTCTCTCTCTCTCTCTCTCTCTCTCTCTCTCTCTCTCTCTCCCCATCTAACTAACCAATTTTGTCCCATAGCTATTATTTAACGTTTCGTGTTTTCATTGAATTGAAATAAGATTTTTCCATGTAGTACATTTTTTCTAACTTTCTTTTATTTGCTTGACCAATATATCTATTCCTGTGCATTTCCTTCCATACAGCTAAATCACTGAAAATTTATTTTTCAATTTAGGTATATCTATTAGTATTATTTTTTCAAAATGTATTTGTAATTGACTATGTATACTTACTAAACATTAGACTAAAACATTAGACTAAACATTAAATTATGATCAGATTCAAAAAAGAAAAAAAGAAAAATCCCATTGATTAAAATTGAATTTAACTTACAAATTAACTTATGGAGAACTGATGTGATGACATAATTTAAATAAACTTAGATCCCAAACATGGCATTAATTTCCATCTAGTCAAGTCTTCTTCGTACTGGTTCTTCACATTTCTTATAAATTTACTTCATAAGAATTAAATAATCTGACTGGCCATGATAAATAAACACATACACACACACACACACACACACACACACACACACACACACACACACAATTTCTATTTTATTTTAGCTTTATACCAATACCCTTGCTAAATTTTATATTAAAATTTTTAATTAATTTTACTGTATTGTTCTCAGTATAAAGTCATTTTCTTATTTAATAATAATAGTTTTGGATGTTGCCAACACAATCATAATGTAAGTATACATTATTTTTCTATATTTACTATTCTGGATCTTGCTTCTAGCTTAATGTTCAACTTTTGTCTTATTCCTGATTTCATGAAAATTTGTCTAGAGTATCACCTTTACACATAATGTTAGAGTCTGGTTTGAGATTTATATTACAAGTTTATTATTAAGTTTTTCTTATTTTATGTTTTAGGTTCACTAGCATAAGGAGGGACTCTGAGGTCTCCTTGACTCCTTATCTTGCTCTGAAGAGATTTTTTTCTGGATGGTCTGCAGCAGCGTGAATTTCTTCCTTTACAGAGTAAGTAACTCTGAAACACCCATCCCCAAGACATTGCTTTGAGAAGACTTCTGGGCTCATCCTTCCCCACCGCCAATTCAGCAACTGCATAAGCATCTCTGTCCTTTGTAGTATTGAGTGGATATAGGAAGAGAAGTTTTAGATTTAAAGAGAGGAAGAGGGTAAAGGACAGGGAAAATAGCTCTTTGGGCCTTAGAAAGGGCTTTAGTAGGGAGAGTAGCTTCTGCGGTAAGAATCCAAAGTTATGGTGACTGAATGGCAATTTCCTACCTTCTTTTTTTGGATGACCATACTTTTTCTTCTCAATAGTATATATATAACTTTCATCCAAATACAATTCTGCTTCTTGAGATTGGAGAGTTCTCTCTTAAAGATGAATTAACATCTTTATTTTTTTTCATGCTTCTCTCATCATCTAGTCTATAATTCCATGTTTTTCTATTTCACACCAAGTATGTACAATTCTTTACCAGAGCTTCTCCAAGATTATTATCAATGCTATTGTGGTGTAAATCTGTGAGACTGGACTTTCTTACTGTCATTTTTCAAAGTGCTGATGACTGTGCTGTCTAAGGAATGGTAACTCACAAATTACTTCTGTGACTGAAGATAGAAAAAAATGTTAAGTCAATTTCTTGAATTAATTAAGAGATAACATTGATATAGGAATGGGATAGTGCCACAAATAATTATCACTTGAAATTACACAGTCAAAAAGGCCAATTAAGGAACCAAATATAGTTAATGAGAAATTTTAATTTATAATTTTTCAAGCTGCTGGCCTGGTTCTGTATTTTTTTCTATAGTTCAGCAAAAATAACAACAGAAAAAAACAACAACAAAAAGCAACAGAGGCTCATCTGATTTTATACGAGCAAGCTCCTTCTGGATCTCAGCTGAAGTGTGTTTTTAGCTATATGAATCCACTTTTTTTTCTACCACATCAATACATATTTAGTTTATTGTTAATGATCCTTCCTAGTTAAGCATAGTTTCCTCTACTTTTTAAGAATTCTACAACTCAAAGTAGAAGAGAAATTTCTATACGTTAAACTTCCTGGTTAAAAAATAAATTCAAATTTACCATGGAGGTCTTATCCTTCACATTATTTTTTGGTGGTGGCGTAGACTATATCCTCTGATTGACCTTCCTGAAGAAAATATCTAAAAATTCTAGTTAAAATAGAAAAATTACCTTTTGAAAATTAATTGCTAAGCAGACAATATAGTAAGGACTCTTTAGAGCCCCAATCAAAATGAGACCAGGAAACAAGAGAGAGAAGAGAATTATTCACACTGGCTTTCATCTGAGGACATTTTCCAGTGACCTGTAACTTTGAGCATATTTTCAAAGTTCCAATGGAGCATGGATAGTAGAAAACGTTGAGTTTGTTCAATACAGGGTGAATGATAGGACATTTAGGCATAAAGTCTCATGGAGAGAGCTGGAAATAATCCTGCTCTTCCACACCTGGAGATAGTTGAAGAAGAAGCAAAACAAGAAGGAGAAGAAAGAGGGAAAAGAGAAGGAGGAAAGAAAAATTGCACATCTCAAAAAACCTGTTTTTAGAAATCGCACTTCAAATCTGGGCCTTATAAGGTTTTGTATCCTGAATTTACATTTGTTGCTGAAACTAAAATAATTTAAAATGAAAGGTTTATCTTAAAGAAGTACTAGACTGATAGTGTCCTCGGGGATCTGGCAGAAGAAAATACAGATCTTCTTTCAAAGGATCCACATCACTCACCCCATACCTCAAAAACACATCGGTTCACAGAATCAACACTACAAACGCAGAAGAAAACAAGGCACCATGAGTCAAACGGGCAAACACAACTGAAAAAACATGTCAGATCGACAAAGACTTCAGGTATTAGAATTACCAGATTCCGAATTTTTAAGACAAAGATTCATTTATTTAAAGAACTAAATTAAAAATGGAAAACAAAAGTAGGATAATGGAGAAAGAGACCATAAAAATGTTCACTCGGATTTGAAAAATGTCTATATACTACTACAGGGTATTCAAAATATTATAAATAAAATTATACACACAGTGTGATATTGAACAACATATCATAAAAAATATACAAGAGAAATAATGACCTGAAAGATAGATCTGAAATATTAAGAATGCAGCACAGTGGAAGAAAGTATGTCATATATGAAAATCATGCTACCTCAAAAGTAATGACTATCAGCTAACTTTTAAAAATCAGAAGACAGTAATAATATCTTTAATGTTATTAAAGATACTCAGTATCTGTCAGGACAATTGTCAACCCAGAATACCACACAGAGCAAAAATATCCTTCAAAGTTATTTTTCAGACAAACAAAAATTGAGAGTTTGCCATATTTCCTCATGAGAAGGATTTCCAAGAGATTTAATGTTATTAAAAGGAAATGAAACAGAGAATGGAGGTCTGAGATGCAAAATTTAATGATAACTAAGATGATAATATTTTATATAAATCTAAAAAATATTGACTATTAATCAATGATAAAATTCTGTCTCTTTTTTTAATGAATTACATCTTCAAGAAAATGGCAACAAATTGGGTGGGATTGTTTGAATTTAAAGTGGTTAAAGACATATTCTTAAGGAGGGCAAAGATATTCATTATCATTTGAATTATATTAAAGAACTATGATGCGATTTTTAAGTTATCAGCAGAAATAGTGCATACAACTTTCTGACATGTAAGAGTAAATAGCGGTGTAATAAACGATAATCCAAAAGAAGCTAAGGGAAAGAAAAAGAAAAGAAGACTACAAAATTAGATGATGCAATTAAATTCAAATCTATCAGTTATTACAATGCATGAATGGAACAAATTCTCCAGTTACAAAAGAAATTAGGCAAACAGGACTTTAAAAATCCAAGTAGATGCTCTTTATAAAAGCCATCTATAAAATATAAAGATGCTTTAATTTACTAGGAAGATAGAATAATGTGAAATGCATACATACTTAATAGTATAGACTCAAAATACAAATGGAAAAGTGACTAAATTGCAAAGAGAAAATAAGATGGATCCTAATAATGAGGGATTTTAACACTTGCCTAACTACCGAAAGATCAGGCCAACAAAAAATCAGTAAGTATATTATTTGAACAATATAATTAACAACTGCTCACATACGTGGACAATTCTTAGACTACTAATTGAAAAAATAAATTATTTAAATAATTTAAATATTATTTAAAATAGTGACGAAAATAAGATGTCAAAGAAAAGTAACAAATGTAATAGAGTGATTCTTTAAAGTTATATAATTCCTAGTTTTTAGAAGAGTTTTATTAGAGTATGAATATCTCATATTAGAGTATGATTATCTCCTAATGAACTCCTACTGAATGCCCAACTCAAAAGGCAGTTTTGTAATGAAGGTACTCATTCCAACCTCCTTTGAATTCAGCACTTTCTTCAGCTTTGTCATTGTCCACGTTGTTGATTAATAACACATCTGTCCCCTAGTCTAAGTTCAAGTTCTTCACAAGATGGAAAGGAGATTGCAAGCTTTGACCCTGAGGCCACCAGGGATGTAGAGAGGCTACTTCCTACTCTATTAAGGATCATGCAGCGCCCTGGAGAATCCTAGTAAGTCATTCCTTATGTGATTCTAGGACTTAAGCCCATTAAAGAGAAATCCCCCATAAGTCTCTCTATCATTGAGCTTATTAATGATCATGGGTGCCCACTGGTGAAGTCTTTTGTTAATTCTGTAACTATATCAGCTTGATCCTCAGGGGTACAAGTCTAAATCCTTTTCTCCCTTCATTCTTCTCTATCCCACTAAATGACACCAACATTCTTTAGACTGTGTATGAAAGAAATAGTACGTCTTTTTCACTTCATGTTTTAAAATATACCTTAATTTGTTCCATTTCTCCACTCCTACTCCATACCATCACGCTTGTCATAATTTACTTGAAGTACTGCTAACCAACTGTGCCCCTCTATCAACCATTTGCTACAAACTCCTGAAGAGACTTTATAAAAATTGTGAAGCAGATCAATCTCTTGCCTGAAATCTTCTATTGTATCTTCTTGCACTCAGAATAAAATCCAATCTCTTTACCTTAAACGGGCTTGGCCTTTGATATCTCCACCCTCACCTGGTAGTCTTCTTGTTAGTTATGATTCAGCAATAGGAGTCTTTTCCCTCTCCTCTGTCACACAGAGCTCTTATTGCCACATTAAGACCTTTGCTTTTGTTGGTCCCTTTACCTTCCATGCTCTTGCCCTGGCTCTCCACAAAAGTGCTTTTTCTCATCCTTTGGGTCCTTGTTTAGACATCTCCACAGAGACCTTATCTGAACTTTCTCATTTAAGTGGATTTTCCACCCAATTATTCTATCAGCACCTTAAAAAAAAAAACTTTTTTAGAACTTTGCAAGTCTGCATTTAATTTTTTTTTTTAAAAGCACATTTCAAAGTATATCTTCCCCATCAGACTATAAATGCCGAGAGACTTAGCAGATCACATTAGCTCGAGCACATGGCACAGATAAATATTTTGAATGAAGGAGTTAATGAATTGATGACTGAAATGTCTGAGCACAGTACCTGTCATGCAAGAGTCCTCAGTAAATGAAAGCATGCATATTTTGCATATCTATCAGTTACATAGTGATGGGTACACAGTGCTAAGAATTGGATGGGCTGTGGTGAACAGCGTAAAATATGCATTTGATGAATAGAAGATAGAGCTATGGCAGAGATGGCCATGTATTAACCAAATCTCCTTTCATCTCCTTCCTGGCATTTAGCTACAGTGCACTTTCCAGTCTCCCATATAATCAGAACTCCCATGAGACTGAGTTCTGAACAATGGGATGTATACAGAGGTGAAGTATGCCATTTCAGGCCTAGGTCATAAAATTCTACAACACAACCTTCCTCTGTCTCTCTTTCTTTATGCCTGGGTAATCAAGATGACTCTGAGAATCTAAATTTAAAAAGCTTTCATTCCTGATGATAACATAGAGTGGTTTCTCCCACACCTCTCTCCCTACCTTGTACTGTGATGTGAGTGAGAAACTTTCATTATATTAAGCCATTGAAATATGTGATTGTTTTTAGAGCATTAGAGCAGTTAGCCTACCTTTATTTATATGCCCTCACAAAATTATAATCCAGTGGGATTATAAAACAGTGTGACAATGTCTTGCCGTGTTTTGCTCTTTTGTTAGTTTCAGAATAGTGTGCTGTATTAGAACTTGTAAACTGAAGTCAAATTCATATGATAGAAATTAAATGTAATTTTCTAAAACAAAGCCAGAGTTCACATGGAAGAGGAAACAAAATGAAAAGGCACCCTATGGAATGGGAGAAAATATTTGCAAACCAAATATCTAATAAGGGGTTAATATTCAAAATATATAAAGAGCTTATAAAACTCCATAGCAAAAAACTGAACAATCTGATTAGAGAATTGGTGGAGGACTTAAACAGACATTTCCCCAAGGAAGACTTATAAATGGCCAACAAGTACATGAAAAGGTACTCAACCGTTACTAATCATTAGGAAAATGTAAGTCAAAACCGCAATGAGATTATCACCTCACACCTGTTAGAATGGCTATTACCATAAGACACAGAGATGACAAATATTGGTGAGGGTGTGGAGAAAAGGGAACCCTGGTGCACTCTTGGTGGGAATGTGAATTGGTGCAGCCACTATGGAAAACAGTATGGAGGTTCCTCAAAAAATAAAAATAGAACTACCACTTGATCCAGTAATCCCACTTTTGGGATTGAAATCATTATCTAAAGGAATTGAAATCATTATCTCAAAGAGATATCTGCACATCTGTGTTCACTGCAATATTATTCACAAAAGTCAAGACATTTAGGAAGCAACCTAAATGTCCATTGACAGCTAAATGGAAAAAGAAAATGTGGTATATGCACACAATGGAATTTTATTCAGCTTTGAAAAGGAAGGAAATCTTGCTATCTGCAACAACACGGATGAACCTGAAAACATTATACTAAGTGAAATGAACCAAACACAGGAAGACAAATACAACATGAAACCACTTGTTATCATGGGGAAGTAAACAAGAAATCTAAAATAGTCAAACTCACAGAAGCAGAGAGTAAAATGCTGGTTGCCAGAGGCTGAGGGGTAGGGGAAATGGGGAGATGTTGGTCAAAGAGTACAAACTCTCAGTTATAAGATGAATAGTTCCAGGGATCTAATGTACAGCATGGTGACTACAGTAAACAGTACTGTGTTGTACACTTGAAAGTTGCTATGAGAGTAGAGCTTTAATGATCTAACCATAATAAAAACAACAACAAATGGTAATTATGTGAGGTGAAGGATTTGTTAACTAACCTTATAGTAGTGAATATTTCATAATACATATGTGTATTAAATCATCACATTGTATACTTTAAACACACACAATGTTATATGTCAATTATATCTCAATGAAGCTGGAAAAAAATTTTTAAATAAAAAAAGAATTCCTGAGTTCAAATTCTGACTGCCCCTGTTTAGGAGGTGTGTGGTCTTGGGCATGTTATTCTTTACTTGTTTAATACTTGCCTCCCCATCAAGATGCAAATGTCAATAGAGCAGAATCTAACTTTTCTTTTTCACTGAATCCTCAGAATCTACAGTAAAGTAACTTTTTCAGGAAACGTGAAGTTTTTGTACCTTATTTTAAATAGGTAATTCTCATGCAAGAATTGGTCTGCCTTATAAAAATAAATCTAATCTTGTTTTAATATTATCTTTGGAAATATAAAACATGGAAATGAAATGTCCCCTAAAATACATTTCCTGATCCTTTATTTAACTTTTCTTTGTTTTGCCTCAAGTACTGTAAAACTAATAATTCCCATTTGGGGAGTATCTACCACATGTAAAATCCAGATTAAATGCTATAAAAACATTACCTTTAAAATTCAGTGCAAATCTGTAACAAAATACTATCAGTATCCATATTTCAGAGTTCAGGAAACTGAGGCTTAAATTCCATTCAACATATGTTAATACTCTTAGTTTGGTTAGTATTCATGTACTTTCAATCTGAATTTTTTTCCTGTGCTTAAAAATTTACATCCACTAGGCTTAGTCCCTAAAATTTAGAAACAAATAAATAAATAGCTTTAAAGGAACCACATTAGGCTAAAGAATGCAAAATGTATAACTTCAGTTCAACTCAGTTCAGCTCAACTGACCACTTAAAGAAAACTCAAAGTGAAAATCAGATTTACGAGATTATTCCATGCAATTAAGAAGTAAATATAATTATGTGGATCATATTGAATTGTCAGCAAAATTTTGTTTATATGAGTCATCAACTTCAAGTTCAAAACTAAAATGAAAATTAGGTAAGGCTAAGATTTCTTCTAACCATCATTCAAACATGTATGTAATACAGATTTACTGACCACTAGAAAATGCAACCAAATTATATATATATACAAAGGAATACTACTCAGCCATAAAAGAGAACAAAATTTTGCCATTTGCAGCAACGTGGATAGACTTGGAGGGCACTGTGCTAAGCGAAATAAGTCAGACAGAGAAAGATAAATATTGTATGATATCGCATATATGTGGAATCTAAAAACTACAACAAACTAGTGAATATAACGTAAAAGAAGCAGACTCACAGATACAGAGAGCAAACTCTTCATTACCAGTGGGGAGGGGAGAAGGGCAATATGGGGTAGGGGAGTGGAAGGTACAAACTACTGGGTGGTTTAGGCTCAAGGATGTATTGTACAACATGGGCAATAAAGCCAATATTTTATTAAAACTGTAAATGGAGAGTAACCTTTAAAAATTGTATACAACCTAAAAAAAAATTTTAATAAAAAAATGCAACCAAATAAAAAAGAGAGCAGAGTACTGTGATATACACAGTGAATATAATACAATGGGATTATTAATTATAAGCAAAAGAGAAGGAAATAAAGTAAATGGAAACATAGAAGCCGTATGTAATTCAACCATGAGGATGTTTAGGAAGCAGTCATAGTCCCTGAACATCCGTACCTGGAGACAGAGCCTCTACTCAGGTAAAGGTTCTACAGAACCAGTCAACTCAGGTAAAAAGCTTCTGCTGTCTTAAAGACCTGATAGGCAGAGCCTATGTTATAAAACCCTGTGTTTGGGGGATAAGATTTAGAAAAGGCTCCTGGTGTGTATGGAAGATGTTATCTTAACAAAGTCAAAATAAGTATGTTTTTAGATGGCTGAGTTTTGATTTTATGGTTTTGTGTCTCTGTGAAAAGTGTCCTTGTTAATCTCTGTTCCCTATGCCTTAAACTATATTCTGAAGAGTGTGAGTTAAAACAGATGAGCAGTCTATTGGTGGTCCCTTCAGAGTGCTTTGGGAGCACAGAGTAAGGAATGGCTAATCTCTCTATTTACATGAACTAAGCAAATTAAGTAATTTCTCTGAGACTCGGTTTCCTTTATAATGACTATTCTAACCTACCTCACAAGGAGGTAAGAGAAAAAAATAATCAGTACAAAATATATGCCAGGCACAGAGTAGCTGCAACATTTACATTTATCTTCACTGCCATGTATTTTAATAAGAATTAGGAAAAGGTACCTAATATACATAATATTCTTCTCAAAATCCTCATCAACGTTTACCCACTGAGAAGAGCATAATGTCCCAAATCTTTAGCCTAGCATTCAAATCTGTCCACAATTTGACCCAAACCTATTTTTTTCACCTTTCATTTCCCCTATAAAACACACTCTCATGCACATTTTGAAATTCTCCCCCAAGATGCCTCTTGTTCTAAATAAATAAATAAGCAAACAAACAAAAAATGCATTCTCCTTGATAAGAATTTCTAGAGATTTACAGTCAGGCTTTTTCCTGGCACAGAAAGGGAGACACACTTACAAATGAAGATTTCCCTTATACAGTCCCCAATTTACTTCTTGACAAACAAGTTTTCAACTGTATTACGGTGCGAAAGTGACATGCATTCAGTAGAAATCATACTTTGAATTTTGATCTTGTCCCGGGCTAGCAATATTCAGCCAGATATTCTCCTGCGGTGTGGAGTAGCAGAAGGAGTCAAAGCCGTCAGTCAGCCGCAAGACTGCAAGGGTAAACCACCTGCACACTGAAAATCATTCTGTACCCATACAAACATCCTGCTTTTCACTTTTAGTACTTTCAGTGCATTCAATAAATTACATGAAATATTCAACGCTTTATTATAAAATAGGTTTTGTGTAAGATGATTTTGCCCAACTATAGGCTAATGTCAGTCTTCTGTGCAGGTTTTAAGGTAGGCTAGGCTATGATGTTAGGTTAGGTATATTAAATGCCTTTTCAACTTGCAATATTTTCACCTTACAATGGGTTTATCAGGACATATAAACCCACCATAAGCCAAAGAAGATCTAGAACTGTAAATGTCTCTTATGAAAGAGTAACTTGTACAGTTTTCAGAGCTTCACCTGTGTCTGCTGTTTCTTAAGAATAATCAGCCTAACGTAATCAGTATGCCAAAGAGGCATATTTTCGGTGATATATTTTGCTCCCCTTCGAGAGCTACTTCAGTCTAATGGCCTTCTTGTTTAATTAATTTAATACCTGAAAAATCTACCTTTGAATGGTTTATGTAAATGAGAAATACATTTTTTTTTCCCTTTTCTTTCTTTTTTCTGCTTAGGCAAGCTTGGATTTGTTTTTCAACCATTTAAGATTCCTAACGGATCCTTGTATAGATACAAAAACTGGAAACTTTACACATTTACTTCCTTCTCATTGGAAGTTTACATCTCTTTTGCAATATGTGCTATATACAAATCAAAAGTGCACTAAGAATACGATTTATAAGCCCAAATAACGAGCTGCGGCAATAGCACCAAAGATGTTTAGGGCAAGGATTTGAGTTGGGCCAAAAAAACAAAGTAAGGTTTAAGCTAAAATCACTAAATATGAAAATGTGAGGCAATGGAACTTTAAATCTACCCTCAAACATTTCAGTTTTTGTAAACTTGATTTAAATAACCTGACATACTTTGTCTCTGTATTGTAGCATTTAAGATTATATTCAGTCTGGCACCATGAAAAAAGTTTGTTTTTTTTTTTTTTTTTTTGCGGTACGCGGGCCTCTTACTGCCGTGCCCTCTCCGGTTGCTTGCGGAGCACAGGCTCAGAGGCCATGGCTCGCGGGCCCAGCCGCCCCGCGGCACGTAGGATCCCCCCGGACCGGGGCACGAACCCGTGCCCCCTGCATCGGCAGGTGGACCCCCAACCACCGCGCCACCAGGGAAGCCCCTGTAGTGTTACTTTTATATTTGCCATCTGATTCCAGGAGTAATTATCATACCATTTGGAGAAATATTTATGTTTACCATAGTGTTTTCAATGGAATGAATACCTCCTTAAAAAAAAAAAAAGAATCCATAAAGTTAGCCAATCAAGAAGACAAACGGTCTGCAGCTGTTTTTTTAACTCCTATTAATACTCTAGCCTTACCTAACTCCTTCATTTATCCTTCTGTTTTCAAAGGAGCTCTTAATTACTTCCATTCCCATTTCAGTTGTAAATGCTTCTTTATTGTCATTCTTTCATTAGAATAAATCCTCCAACCTATTCAAGGACCTGACACTTCACCACTGATTTACAAGTGATCCAATTTTATTAATCAGATGTTTGCCCTGGCTTTGGGGCATCAGTACTGACATTGCTGATAACTGTTGGTAAAAGGCCCTCTTTCTTCCTCCCCATTTCTTGGAAAATGCACAGGTATTCAGCGTTTTATTTCAGGAAGGCTGAAATTAAAAAGAACTAGGGAAAATAGAAAATCTTGTAATTGTCTTGAAAAGAGTTATTATTTCACACTGTTGGCTAAGCAGGCTATGGTTGCAGTGGGGATAATTGTGACCTATAAAAGATTTGTCTGAAATTTTCCATCAGAAATTCTTTCTTCACGGATTTCAAGCTACTCCTGAATTTACTATCATAGGACCAATTCATAACACCACTGAACAATTTTCTAAAAGCAAAATTAAACAACACACAAGAAACCACATTAAACATGTATGGTGGTTGACTTTAGTACTTCTTTTCATGTTCCAAAAACTCCACTTATAATATATTTAAGATACACTAAGGATTATACGTATGAACTATATATATATATATATATATATATATATATATATATATATATATATATATATATATATATATATATATATATATATATAAAATCCCAGTCTTCTTTTAGGACTTGACTATGTGGATCTTTCCAATTAACAGTTACTACTGAAACTAAGCAAGACCCTGTAGGGCTCCAGGGCATGGAAGCCTTTTAAACAGTTGCTAATCAGGGAAGGGAAGGGGATGCAGAGACACTGGGAGGAGCAGTCAAAAAACAATAGTGCAGCCTTGGGGCAGGGTCCTGGTTCGCCTCAAGGGATACACATAACAATATCTCTGAGCTCTTTACAGAACTAAAACCCCAAGAAGTGGAAGATGTTAGCATTCTTCATTCCAGAGAAGACCACCTGAGGTCAGATTAAAGGAACCAGCAAAACTCATCAGAAGACTACCTGAGACCAGATTAAAGGAGTGCTGGCCCTGCACACACCCAAATCCTTATCAGCAACCACGCCCTTGAACCATTGCTATAAAAACTCCTCACCAAATCCTCCCAGGTTGGGACACACAGCTTTGAGGAGCACGAGTCTGCCGTGTCCCCATTTGCCTGGCAAAGCTATAAAGCTATTCATTTCTACTTTACCCAAAGCTCTGTCTCCAAGATTTGACTCAGCACCGGTGCACAGAGGCCAACATTTTCAGCATCATTATTGACCGAGAACAAGTCTTTGGAATCTCTCTGACTGTAACCGGCCTGGGTTATGGAGACCAAAAGCTTTGTAGATGCATTCCTAAAAGTATTTTAAATAATCTTTCATTAAATAATAATCCTTGTCTAACACCGACATGTGAACTTCCAAATGTTTCAGTTCAAGGCTTTGCATTAGCGTGGATTAGTATTTCATTTGACATTGTAAGTTGTCCTTGAATATTTTCTACAGTCCAGATACCATACTGCATAGAATCCACAATCCTTTCTAATAGTTTCATTTTTTATTTCATATACATCTTTAAATTACACTTCAATCTCAGTTTTAGTTTTGTATAAATGTCTATTTATAATAGTTTTTTTTTCTTCATTTTTCGTGATTGTATTAGTTTCCTACAAACTTAGTGGGTTTAAAACAATAAAACTTTATCTCCTTAACAATTTTGGGGGTCAGAAATCCAAAATGGTATGGTCAGGTTGCCTTTCTCTCGAAAGTTATCAGGAGAATCTGTTCCCTTGCCTTTTCCAGCTTCTAGAGTCTACCTACATTCTTCATGACCCTTTTCTTCATTTTAAAAGCTAACTACGTAACATCATCAAATCACCCTTTCTCTGCAATCTAGTTCTGACATCAGATCTTATTATCTACCTCTGACCCTCCTGTTTTCCTCTTATAATGACTCTTGTGATTACACTGGGCCCACCTAAATAATTCAGGACAATCTCCTCATCTCAAAGTCCTTAACTTAATCACTCCTGCAAAATCCTTTGGCCACATAACGTAACATATTCACAGGCCTTGGGGATTAGGACGTGGAAATTTTTGGGAGATCATTATTCTTTACAACAATTATATAAACCACTGTGTTCTTTGTATTTGTAATATTTTTCTCCTATGATTTTTATTTATTTATTTATTTGGCTGCATTGGGTCTTCGTCGCTCCACGCGGGCTTTCTCTAGTTGCAGCAAGCAGGGGCTACTCTTTGTCGTGGTGCATGGGCTTCTCATTGTGGTGGCTTCTCTTGTTACAGAGCACAGGCTCTAGGCATGCGGGTTTCAGTCGTTGTAGCACACGGGCTCAGTAGTTGTGGCTCATGGGCTCTAGAGCACAGGCTCAGTAGTTGTGGCGCACGGGCTTAGTTGCTCTGGGGCATGTGGGATCTTCCCGGACCTGGGCTCGAACCCGTGTCCCCTGCATTGGCAGGCAGATTCTTAACCACTGTGCCACCAGGGAAGTCCCTTCTATGATTTTTTTAAACCTAAAGAAATCTCATCTTTTTTCAGATAAAGTTTTTCAATAGTTGCATTATAGCAGGTTGAGTTGCAAAGCATGAGAATTTAGTTCTATTTATGCATTGTATCTCAACTTTAAAGTTGCTGAACACTAGCAGTTGAAGTTTATGCCCTTTTGTACTTTAGAAACAGTAGGAAAGGGGTCAGGGCACAACCTCTGAAAGAATGACATAGCCCAAGTACATGATATAAACTGATTAAAACCAAATGGGTCCAAGGTGGCAGACAAGTTGACTTCCACTAGACCTTGAGCCTCAGTATACGCTCACTGTAACACATCAGCAAGCTAAATGACACACCCACAGGCACCATGACTGTTCTAAGGTGGACCATAAGGATCAAAAAGTGGGCAGTGGCCCAATTCCTGGAAATCCCAGTCCCTTCCTGAAAGAGCTGGAATACTCCTCCCATTCATTAGTCTATGAAATTATCCACCCCTATAAAAACTGACAACCCCATACCCTGGTGCCTTTCTTAACTTCTGAGATAGCCCCCACACTGTCTGTGGAGTATGTTTCTCCCAAGGCCTTTCTCACCTTCTGAGATGGCCCACACTCTGTCCGTGGAGTGTGTTTCTTTCTAAATAAATCCACTTCTTACCTATCACTTTGTCTTTCACTGAATTCTTTCTGTGATGAGACATCAAGAACCTGAGATTCATGAAGTCCTGAAACAAGGTGGGTGATCTCAGTTGGAAGACTGTGGGTTTTGGCTGGGTTCGAGCCCCAGCCATGTGGGTTCGAGTCCCACTCTGCGGTGCATGGTTTCACTTTTAGTAAATCATTTTCTATTGTCTTGGGATTTGTTTGGTGTCCTGTTACTTCACCACTGAACATGAACCAGTCATTTACTATATCTCTTAGTATAAACTATTAATAGTTCATTATAGTTTGTATCATGTGTATGAATAAAACAGATGTAATTTTCTAAAAAGAAATCTGTGAAGTTTAATTTAGGTTTAAGTCTAGTTTTCCCGTACATACACGGTTCATCAACAGGCACCAAATGTGAAGGAATGTTGGGTTAAGGAAATTGTAAATCATTTTGTCAGTAGAAATGTTTCAGTGTCCACATCTTTACCATCATTGGAGGAAGGGAAATTTCCCTTCTTTCCCCTTTTAGTTCTTTTGGCTGGCAATAAAAATGACATAAGGCAGATTAATAGGAGAAAACCTAATTATTATGTATACATGGGGAATCCGCATAAGTATAAAGAACTCCAAAGACAACAAAGGAAGGTGAGGTGTATATATATATATATATATATATATATATATATATATATATATATATATATAATTATGGACTAAGGAGAAGGAGGTGGGGGTCTGAGACTTCAAGGGGAAATTCACAGGAAGATAAAAAGAGTTAATGTTTGGTAAACAAATGAGTGCTGGTCTGTCCAGAGACAGTGGGACATAGAGAGGACTGTGATCGAATAGGCTTTCCAAGGTTCCTCCCTGTCTACCACACCTAATGCTTTAATTATAGCTATCTCTGGTGATAGCTCCATACAGGACAGTCTTCCTATCTTAAATTCTTTTCGACAGTAAGGAGGAAGTTCAAAGGTTCTTCCCAAATCTTTTGGGCCTTGATAGTTTTCAGCTCAAAATAATCTGCATGCCAAAGGGGCACATCTGGGGGCCACTCAGGAGCAGCCTGCCCTGAGTCCCATCACCATTTCTATATATCTAAATAGCAATTTCCCAGGGGGTCATTCTAAAATCTTTTTACCCTAATCTATCTGGCTGTCATTTTACCTGTAGGAAAATTAGGCAACCTAAGTTGTTGATCTTGGTAGGATGTAATGTCCTTTACTGAATGGGAAGCATCTCTTGTGGTTTAATACTGATAGAGTAATGTGGCCAAAACTGGGGCTTATAGCCCTAATTTGCATGCAAAAAAGAAGATAAAAGAAAAACCCTCTAAAACATCTATTCATTAGTGCAGCGAGGTCCACCTCCAAAATATAGCACAATCTATTTCCTTCTATCCTCACTATCAGTCCTTCATCCAAGTACTACATCTTTCACCTGTATCACTGCAACTGTCAGTCTCTTGTCTTCCTCTCTTGCATCTCTCTTGCCTATGGTATTGGGACAATAAAGACAAGCAGAAAGAGTCACCTGAATGTCTGGGTCCCGAAAAGTGTAAATTATTAGCATGATCTTTAGGGCCCTGCGTGAACTACTCTCTGCCTAGCTCCCCGTCTTATTTCTTATCTCTTACCCATCTTCTATTACACTACAGTCTTACTGGCCAGTTCTGTACACAATGAGCTCTTCTCCACAAGAGATTTGCCATTGTTTTTCCAGCGGCCTTAAATTACCTTCCCCAAAGTCTTCCCATTGCTGACTCCTGTGCTTCAGGTCTCAGCTTAAATGGTATCCTCTTACAGAAGATTTCTCTAACTACCCTCCCTAAATTAGACCCTCCCTATCATTATCTGTGGATTACCTGTATATTTCCATACTCTTCCCTAAAATGTTAACTTCATGATTTCAAGAGCTCTTTCTTATTTTTATTATAACCCCAGCACTTTGCATAGTACCTTACACATTCTAGGCAATCAATTTGTATCTGGCAAGAAGATGAATAAATAAATGGATAAATTATGAAAAGAGGGGAGTTCACCTTATTCCCCTCATCACTGGTTTTTGACTCTCGTTCCAAATTTACATATCTCACAGATGCAAAAGCAACGTTGGAGAAAGAGACAGGGAAGATATAAAATCAAAGAGAATGTCCCACAAAGCAGAAAAAAATCATTTCCGAATACCTCGCCCACTAGTTATGATATTGCAACTGGAGAAAACTCCTATGCAAATTCAGTCATGCAAGCCCCATTTAGCTCAGAAAAATGTGTAGAAATTGATTGAGTGAGCAGCTGGTGATATTGTAGTCAGGCTCTCTGGAAGTTAATTGGGAAGCGCTGTGAAAAATCCTGACATTGTACATGTAGCTATACTGACTTCCATTGTGCCCCAGACACTCATCACACACAGTTGCTATTACAAAATAGCGGGATGCCTCGGAGTCTCTGATGACTCTCATCAATAGTCTGCTAAGAAAACGGAGTAGAAGGGAGTGACGAGCTGGAGCTTGAGCTTTTCTAATTGAAATGAAAAAGCCCCTAACCTTGTGAGTTTTTACTCCCTTCATGAAATATTTTTATTCTCCCACAGACAAACTATTCCTTCCCAGGTCTCTTTTTATATTGTTCTCATGGAAAATCTAGCACCGAAATTAAATGACTTTCTTTTCCTGGTATTTTATTTACGTATCTGTATCAGTTAGTGATTGTCATGAAACAGACATCCCAAATCTTGTGCTTAAAATACCACGTGGCCATGTATTATTTCTCACAAGTCTGCAGTTCAACTCGACAGTGCTGTTGTTCTGGAGTGGGCTTGCTCATGTGTCCTTGAGGAGCTGGTAGGTTGGCTGGTGGCCTAGGCCTCATCTGGAGGAACACGGCTATTCTCTATGTGTCTCTCACATCGTTAATGTCTATTATATTCTAGGCATTGTGTTCTGTAGTGAGAATACAAAGGGCAATAAAACTTTGTGATCTCGAAGAGTGTAGGGTGTAAAAGAGGAATAATGATATGTAAACAAATACAGCACTTAAATACCAAGGGCACTACAGAGAAAATTGTGTTGCATACAAAGGACATCAGAGAGAAAATATTCAATCCTGAGTAGAGTGAGAAGGAGGTTTCAGGATAGACTTTGGGACATACATCTCTTGAATCAAGTCTTAAAATATGAGAAACATTCTGTTAGGTCTTTAAGCTAGGATTCCACGCAGAAAGGGCAGCTGAGCAAAAGGACAGATGTATGAGACGTGCAAGGTCTCATTGGGCCTGGGGAGCATGAGGTGTGAATGCAATAGTGCAAGATAAGACTTAAGGAATAGACAGGGGCTGTGGGAGCTCTGTATGCCAGACTGAGTTTGAATTTTGCCTTAGACACTAAAATAATAATAATAGTAATAATAAATTACATCTATTATATTTTTGCTACATGGTAGGCACTCTCCTAAATCTTTTGCATGCCTTTCTCATTTAGAGCTCCATATACCTCTATGATATGGATACTACTATTATCCCTATTTTAAGATGTGGTTATTAAATTTAGGATACAGACTCTAAATAAACTTATATAATCCTTCAATCCTGCAGATCAAATCCTTCAAATACAAAAAATAAAGTCTTGCCCTATTTTATCACTTACACCACTAACTGCTAGTCAATAAAAGAATACACAAATCTTCGTTTCTGAGAACATAATATTAAATAAAATTGAAAGTTCTATACATGATGAACTCCCAACTTAAGCTGCTTGCCATGCTTCATAGCATATAACAGGGTGTTGAACTAATAATAAGCATACAAAAAATATTTACTGAATTTAAATAAACCAGTTCATGATGATGAGGGGATGCGAAATGTTTCCAGGTTCCTTAATTTTGGCAATACAGTATTTTGTATATTCACCATAATGCTAAATGATTCTAGGGAAGAAAAGAAAGACTCTTGACAAACTCAACATGCTTCTTAAGTACCTTGATTAATTGTTGCATTTGTGTTAACATCTTATTGAGGACATTTTCGGTCACTTAATGCATACTATTTATAATTGAGTTGTACAGTTATTTATATATTTCTTTCTCCTGAAGAGCAGTTACGGGTTCTACTTTCTAATAACTTGAGTTATGCATCTTATGTATGTTTCCCTCTTTGTTCTGGCTTCCTGAAAGCTAGAAACAAACATGTTTTATACAAGATAAAAAAAACAACAACAACAACAAAGTCACGTCCCTCAGTCTAACATAAAAGCAAATAAGGAAATCTCTAAGTAAATCATTCAAAGTGATGTCAACTTTCCAAGGCTCTATACAATCAATACTGCACCACTTATCTGTGGAATGACCTTTTGTTGTTCAAAATATGAATTTTTGGTATTTCTTATTTAAAACGTTTGTTGTTTAAAAACTTAGAAAATAGAGATCAATAGTGACAGTTACCCAATAACCCTCCCCAGAGATAATTTCTATCAACATTCTGAAACTTTTTTTTTTTTTTAGTCTTTTTTAACATACAACTTTGTTTAAACAAAAATAAAATCACACTGGAAATAATGTTTCCTAACACACCCTATAAAACATCATGGATACCTTTCTATGGTATTTAATATTTTTCTACATTATTTTTAAGACTATACTTTACTTATGATATGCCACAATTTACATCACAAATGCCCTATTATTGACTCTCGCATTGTTTATATATTTTCCCTACTATAACAGTGATATGACATGCAGTCTTTTGTAAAGATCTTTTTACACACTCATTTGTTCATTAGGATAAATACATGTGAAGTAGAATTATCGGGTCAAAAGGTACATACATTTTTCAATGTTTTGATGCAGACTATCAAGATATGTTCATGAAAGTTGGTCAAAACATACAATGCCCCAAGAAAATGAATGTGTTAATTTCCTACACTTTCTCAAACACAGAACACTGCAATATATTATTTTCTTTACTATTTGATTGCTAATGTGCATTTCTATAATTGTTAATGGAGCTGAAATTAGCTTTATAGGTCAGTATTAGCATGCTTAGGACAAAGCACATTACTTCAAAGAAAATAAAAGACTTCACAGGGTAGGACCTTTACCTGGGTCATATTTTTATCAACAGAATTAGATGCCATAATTGGCAGTTTTCAGTACACTGTTGTAGTAGGGAGATTAACTTTTCCCAAGGGAAAAAATACTTCCAGTTGAAAGAGAAAGGCTGGTTACTCAACCTATATGTGATTACTACATATTATTTGTGGCCATTCTCAGAGCCCTCTGTTCTGAAGATCTTGACGAGTATTCCAACGAATCTCTTGCATGTTTTACATCTGAAGATGAGGGGAAAACAACCACTTGTTTGGACATGATTTTCTGTCGTGTTTGGTTTAAACCTTTGTTTAATTGGAATCGATTAGCCAGCTCATTGTGCTAAGTGCTAGAGATATAATAGCAGAGTTCACAGGAATTTGGGAATGAAAGCATTTCCCTTGCTCATCTACCCAAAGGTGAAGATGAGAGATTCAAAAACCAAGTCTATCTGATTCAGAATAATGTGTTCAGTTTTAATGCACAAATAGACTTCATCCAAACAAAAGCCATATACGTGTCCATCAGGTCTGTTCTAAAACCACCATCAGTTGGCAATGATAGACTACGCAGGAGACTTGACATCATGGTATAGGTTCTACATACTTGTATAGCTACATATCTATGCAGTAGCTAGGTTTCACTTCTAAAGGCATAAAGAATCTAAGGCTATATTATCCATTTTATATTTTTGAACCTTTAAGTGAATATTAACATAAATATTATAATATAATGTTATATTATTATATATTGTTATAATATAATATAACATTATATTATATATTGTTATACTATAATATAAATATTATATTATAGTTATAGTATTATATAAATATAATTTTATTGCTAAGGGAACCATGGGTAATCCTTTTCCATGGATATTCACCTAGTTGATTTGTTACTAAGAATCAAAAATAAAATTGGAATTTAACACAAAGAAGAGTTAGTTCCACGGGCTACACCCCCTAATTACTCAGTAAAAGCGCCATAGACTGACTATTCTTGTATAAGACACATTGTCTTGTGAGCATCATCAATCTTAAAGTAATTAAATTGCATACAATTTTTGTCCTAAAAATCTTAACCATTTTACAAGTATGTTCATATGAATTCCGCATGTTTCCTCATAGATGACCCAAGAGATAGATACTCTGCTAAAATCTAGGAATCGTGAATATAGATGTCCAATATACAAGTCTTGGTCTAAAGGTTATAAGTTCAACTGCAATACAGATTAATAATGATGCATTATCATTATACTTTGAAGGTCACTGGAAAGAAGTCAACAATTTGATGGTAGCTTCCAGGAAAAAATGTTACAGAGGTCTTCTCTTCATCAGTAAAAATTGCCTAATTCACATGGGAAAAAGCTTTTATAGAAATAGAAACCAAAGCCTTAGAGATATCAAATTAGAGACAAGAGTAGGAAAAAAAAGCAAGAAACGGTGCTCAAGCTCTCACCGTCTACTTACATGAGGAAGAATAGCTTTACTTGATCTGTTATCAATATGCAACCTTAGATGGAAGATACTTAGCTTATGCTACATATGCTATTTATTAATAGCCATCTAATATTTCAAAGATAATTTATTAATTTCCAACAAAACAAAAATACAATATACCATAACGTGATTTTTTGCAAATAATCCATTTGAAAACTGCCTCTATTCAGTCATCTATAGAGACTGAATCATGCCAGGAGATTCAGTTTCTATAGAATTCATCCAAAGACCAGGTTCGTAACTAGATAAACTGTTGAAAATTTTTGATTTTCAAATTTGGAACTATGAAAACAACTGAATTGAGAACAACCAAACTAGTATGGAAGAATTTTATAATGATCTACCAAACTACAATTTCCATGCCTTTATAATTCACTGCAATATATTTGGTGCAAATTAATTCCTTTTCATTTGTTAACCCCTCCCTATTAAGAACTAGCAAAATACTAGCAAATATGGCAAAATACCATTTCTAAGAATTCCCCACTTAGCCTCACATGAATCTGTCTTTTTTTTTTTTCTGTCTGTAGTAATAGTGCTTGAAGCATACGGAATCTAGAAGCTTTTCAAATTCTGTTGGCATTTACTTAGAATCACTTTCAAATATAAGAGACATTTTTCCTTAAAAACTCTTGATATTATTCTGATCTTATTACCTTTTAATCTTACTCGATTTTTTTACAGCCTTAAATTATTAATTTATTCATTCAATATATTTGAGCAACTATTATCTATCAGTCAGTGTGCTAGGGGCCAAGAATACAAAGTTAAATACATACTGGCCCTTTCTTTAAGATGCTTAATCTATGGTGAGAGAAAGAAAAAGTGTGTGTGTGTGTGTGAAGTGCTATGTGATGGCATATTCAAGGTCATTTAAAAATCAAATTTTGGGGGCTTCCCTGGTGGCGCAGTGGTTGACAGCCCGCCTGCCGATGCAGGGGACACAGGTTCATGCCCCAGTCCGGGAAGATCCCACATGCCGCGGAGCAGCTGGCCTGTGAGCCATGGCTGCTGAGCCTGCGCGTCCGGAGCCTGTGCTCCGCGATGGGAGAGGCCACAGCAGTGAGAGGCCCGCGTACCGCAAAAACTAAATAAATAAAAAAATAAAAATCAAATTTTGTAGTCCCCTGGAACACAATTCAAGGGCTTGTTGAACCTTTGTCTCCCAGTAGCAGTCCTAACAAACCCCAAATAAACACCTTTTTACTGAAATCCAGTCTCCCTTTCTGAAATTTTGGTTAATATAGCAGAGGCAAAGGAAGGAATGACTCTACTTAAGAAATGGGGGCGAATGAAAACTAGTGAAACCAAATGACATTTTCCCTCAGATTTGAAGAATAAAAATGAATCTTTATGGTGGACAACAGGGATAAGAAAAAAGTTATCCCAGACATGCGGAACGACATCTTCTGAGTCTCTCCTATACACACCACACAACTAGCCTTAGTTTTCTCATGTAACAGTTACAGTGGCAAACATAAACCTGTGTGCTTTTTACATGACCCATTTTTCAGTAGTTTCTTAGGGATGCTCTCTCAAAGCCATACTCTCCTAAGGACCTGCCTGAGAGCCCACATTCTTAGACCTGCACTGGCCATACAAGCTACTAAGCTACTGTTTGGCCAGGCTGACTCCCCTGATTTCACAAAGCAGATGTCAACATTCACTACTTGGATTCATAGCCAGGGGTACCTCACCTTGATCATCACACCTTACACAAGTGCTATGACATAATTATCCTTACCATGTTTTCTAAGCTAAGTATTCTTCTGGTTTCACTATTCTGTACGCTTGGAGTGTCAGTTTAATTGTATTCAATGGCTTTTTTGAAGAGGTGAGCATCTAGAAAACTGACAAAAAGGAAGGCCATCCCCATTGCAAAGAAAAGAGTTTTATCTTTACACTCTTTTATTATGTCCTTTGTATAATATCCCTTTTCCTTCTCTTACATTTGAAGGAAATTTAGGACAAAGTGAGTAAAACACTTTATGATATTAACATTCAAAATGCTGCTCTTATTCCAACAGCAAAACTCTATGTAAAATCTTTAACTTGTTCACGTTCCACTCTGTGATCCTTATATAACATTGACTTGAACGGAAGACGTGAAGGAAAATCAGTGTTTATGTGTAATATCTCTAAAGGTTGAAAAATTATTACTCCGAATTGAAAATTATATATATGTGTGTATATATATAATATTATATGTGTGCATATATATATATATATATATATCTCACGAACTAAATCTGAGAAAATATCACTTTTTAAAATGCTGCATGTAATACCAATAGTACTGTAAGCAGGTATGCAGCTGGAGATCTTTTCATTTTTAAGAAAATAAAGGGTTACTAAGTGAGGAAGGCCAATGACTTTTATTTTAATGCTAACATTCTATATAATACTATTTTTAGAGGTAAATTTTGGCCATTAAGATTTCTGATATCTTTTGATATTTCAACAATATATTTCACTTCATTCAGCAGTTTTACTTTTTTTTTTAAATTCTCACAGACAAAATTTTCAATCATTGGTTCCTCTTATAATGATTTTAGTACCTCTATTTTGGTATAATCTTTAATTTGGAGGGTTCTTTTTCTCACTTCTGTAAACTGATTTCTCAAAGCTCATCTTTAAGTATTTCTGAAAAATATTGTTAGTGATGTATGAGTGTAGTTAGAGGTTTTAACCTTGCTCAAATGCCAGTTCATTATTTTGGGTATCTAGTAAATACTCGTTAAAATCTGGAGTCACTATTTAAAAGTATTAAAACAATTCACGGGGCTTCCCTGGTGGTGCAGTAGTTGGGAATCCGCCTGCCAATGCAGGGGACACGGGTTTGAGCCCTGGTCCAGGGGGATCCCACATGCCGTGGAGCGACTGAGCCATGCACCACAACTACTGAACCTGCGCTCTAGAGCCCATGCACCGCGGCTGCTGAGCCCGGGTGCCACAACTACTAAAGCCGGAGCACCTAGAGTCCGTGCTCCGCAGAGGGAGAGGCCACCGCAGTGAGAAGCCCTCGCTCCTCAACGAAGAGTAGCCCCCGCTTGCCACAGCCAGAGAAAGCCAGCACGCAGCAACAAAGACCCAATGCAGCCAAAAATAAATAAATTAATTAAAAAAAAACAAAACAATTTGCACATAACTCCCATCCTCTACCCACACAAAATGGAGGATTTAATGGGACCAGGTTACTATGTGGCTGAATTGTACTAAAATTCTTTCTACATTAACACAAGAGGACTTTTAGAAGCTAGGAAGTCAATTCCCCCAGCTCCCTGGTATATTACTTTTTAACACTTGCTATTAATTTTAATGAAAATGATTGAAAGTAATATTCACTAAATGTTTTGGAAATTTTCCAATCTATGTTAATACTTAATTGAAATGTGCCGAAGGCACTTAACATATATTAGCCTTACGATGATGGTTGTTTGGTTTTCCGTAGGACTAAGAAAAATTGTAAATAACAGCAATGCCTTTGGGCAGAGCGGCTGTAAATTACAAACCAAAGGTTAATGAAAATGACTTTTCTGCACAAATGTTACTGTCAGAGGTAAAAAGAATGAGTTATTTGTTAGTTATGAAAAATAAACAAGAAATAAAAAGTGTTCTCATATCCCACTCCTATTTTTCAACGTCTTGATCTTTTACTTCTTTTTATTCTGTGGGATATGCTGCTTTTGTACCAAATTTTTTTCCAACTTGTAGTATTCCCCTTTTATCTAATTTCTCTAGTTTTGAGTTCAAAATATTTATCTTGTTGATAACATGGTAAAAAGTTTCACTTTAGGCACATTTATAATATGGCCATTTCTGAGGTTTTTCTTACAAAAAGTCATAAAAAATGAATTGGGATGAATTCTGAACTATGCTTAAATGAGAATTAAGAGAAACAGAGGGATATGTAAATATAGAAGATTCTTTTGGTTCCATTCAATATACATTCAGTTTACTATTGTGTTTCATGTGTAAGATATTGTGCTGCTACATGGCTAATTTTTTTTAAAAATGAAAAAAAATAAAAATGGTCTCTGCCCACAATAATCTTACAGTTGAATTGGGTAAATATAACATATGCACGGAAGCAATTAGAGAATCAACAAAAGTATTAAAAAATAGAAAAAACTAAGTAGTTTAAGTTAGAGACAAACTTTGTTCCTGACTTTTCCTTTATAGGTATGAAAAAAGTTGTTTTACTCTTCTTAAGTTTAACAAATCATCAAGAATAATATTAGGGATATTAAAGTGCAAGGATTCTACAAGACATTCTGAGTTCATTATCAAAAGCAGTTTTCTATCCAAAGGCTAAAAGCCACCACCAAACTCTACTGTTATTGTTGTAGACACGTGCTGCTTACTAATTTTAATGGAAGCATTAAGAATTTTTCTCTGAAAGACACTAAGCTTACATTTAATTAGAAATGTTTGGGTTCACTTGAGAAATCAGAGCTCTTGTTAGCAAATCTTTTGTGCAAAGAAAAACTGTGGTTACAAAAGAATGTAAAATTATGCACAAGGCACTTGAGAAAGTATGTACAAAGATACATGAAATTAAAAAGGCGCACATATGCTCTGGATTTCTCTTTTCTGAAATAACCACAAATGACAGGGATGGAGGTGTACAAATAAGTGAAAAGATATTTACAGACATTAACGTTATCAGTCAGCAGAGGCCAAGGGTAGGAGTGGCAATGTTTACACATAGCTATCATTACTCCCGATCTGACCACATGCATCTATTCCAAAAACATGTCTTGATGCTCCGACAACATACACATTTCAGGTTGATCCCCCTTAAATCCTCCTTCCTCTCATGGTTCTGTTTCTGAGAACACTCTTCTAGTTTGTCTACCACTACTCTGATTCCTCTTTCTCTGTTTCCTCTACTCTCTTGCCTTGCTGCTCCTCTCAGCCCTTCAATGTACGCCATCCCTAAGCCTCTGGAGTCATTTTCTTATTCCTTGTCTTTCTATCTATAATCCGTTATGTCCTATCATAAATCTTTGAGTATCATCTCTCCTCAGATGGCTCAGAATCCTGTATTTCCAGCTCTGAGTCTTCTCCCAAACTTTTAATCTGAATTTTTAACCTGCCTCGTTCCCAGATCCCCTTGATATACCTACTTGGACTTACATCTTAGGCAATCCTGTCCCAAACCCTCTCTCCTCAAGAGTTCCGTACTCCCTGCTGTCTCTTCTCATGACTAAATGTCACATGATCTCCCTCCTCCATCCCATCACTCTTCCTTGGAGACTCAGGTTTGATGCCTCTTTTTTAAATGACTAATTCCACCTTCTAAGCAGAAGTAAAACCCCTACTTTCCTCAAACTCCCACAAAACAAGACTGCATTATAGCTATTTGTCTTCTACTAAAATTTCCTTTTGATTTTTAAATTTCTATTCATGGCACCCACCCTCTAGTCTTTCAAGGTTAAGAACTTTGAATCAACTTGGTTTCTTTATCTTCCTTATCCTCACGTTTAGTTAGTGCTGAAAAACTGTAGCTTTTTCTCTGCAAAAGTCTCTGGTTTGATGACTTGATTTTAGAATTTCAGATCCCCCTTCTGAAGCAGAAGTTGCCTCTTCTTTCCTCTAAACACCACCATGCAAAATGCTTTTTGCTATTTGTGTTCAAATATTTTACCCTTAACTATTATTGTACTGGTAATAACTGGTAATTACTGGTAATAACTGGTAATAACTGGTAATAATAAATTTCTTCATCTGAGTATCTAACAGCATCACCAAACAGTAAATGATAAATTCTTTTACTTACAAATAAGTTATTCCTTTATTATTATACTGTACCTATACCAGTCTACCTGACACACTAACTTCTTAACAAGAGGTATCACACCTCTTCACTAGGTTGTTCAGTTCTCCTCCACATCAAATTCTGTAGCCTTGATTTTCATTATCTTTTTCATAATCACCATCATCATCACCATCATATTCATCATTATTCTTATAGTGTTTTACGTTTATTTGTTCATAGATTTTCATTTTCAAATAATTTTCATATGTTTATTTGTTAAAAAGGACAGCATAACATTTTAAAATCATATTACTAATTTTCCAGAGGATAATAACCTGAAGCACTTGGAAATATATAATAATAAAAATGTTCCCTGAACTTAAGAAGTTTAAACTTCACAGCAAATACATAATAAATAATATATGTTTGTGAGCCTTCACCTAGGGTTTGGGGACCTATGTCTTAAATTTGAGTAATTCCTTACCTATACTCCTCGAAGTACACAGAATTTTTTTCTTCTAAAATTTCCTTCTTTAACAAGTAACTGAAGCTGAAGGTATGCTAATGCAGGTGCAATAATAAGAGGAAAGTGTACAAGCCTCCTTATAGCTTTTTTTTTTTTTTTTTTGGTTTCACATACCCCCACTGAGCCTGTGTTAGCAAAAGATTCCTCACCCAACAGTATTATATTTCAAGAACACCTGTGCTTTCTAACATGCACAGGAATTAAAGAGAAGGAAATTCCAATTCTCAAGTGAAAAGTCTATGAGTAGGTGGAAATATTAACTACTAAGTAGGCCAGTGCTACTAAACAAGCCATTAACATGATTTAAAAGATTATTTTATATATTTCTCTAGGTTTAAGGGATATATCCTACAGTTGCTTTATTAAAGATTTATCACACTGGCCTACAAGGATTGGGGGTCTCTAATTTTCCTTTCTCCTGTGGGATATGGTGTATTCAAAGCCTCAAACCTTTTTTTATCCTTTATTTCATCACAATAAATGTCAACAACCAATTTTTCACCCTATACAACCATAAGGTCTAAGCAGAAAACAACACAATGCAACTCAAAAAAGTAACCTGGATTTACCACTCTAGTAACTAAAAAGGAGAAGAGGGAAGAAAAAGATAACACAAAAGGACAAGGAAAGAAGTTTTCTTGCGTATCTGCTATGAACAGGATACTATGTTAGACAGTTAAACATATCTCTTTTAATCATTACAATTTAGAAAGATAAGTGTTATTATTTTCTATTTATATCCAAGGAAGTGAAAAAATCAAACATCTTTAAAAGATAGAGCTGAGATTCGATCCCAAGTTGTTTTTAAATCTCTAAGTCTGCAGGAGCCAAAAAAACCAAATTTTAAGCAAAACAACATGAGGGATAATGGATAAAAAAAAAATTTTAAAACCCATTCGTGTAATTAATGCAAAATATAAAGAGATCCTGGAATTTTTAACCTCTTGGCAAAGTTTGGGTTGGTTGAACATGCAAAATGGGAAGTTTAATTTGATGACCAAATATATCCCTTCCAAAACAGAAATATGAAGCTATTTCTCATTAAAAGGATGTTCACTGAGTACACAAAATCTATACAGCAACAGATGTTTGGGGTTCAGTAGTTAGTCATGCAATTTTATTTAAAACAAGGTGCCTAAAATCTCATGAAATAGGATAAATTCAGAAATGAAAATGTCAGTTTAGTATTGTATCTTATCAGAAATTACAGCCATTACAGCCCTGAGGAGGATGCAAAGTACTGGTACCCCAAAGTTTCATTACGTGCTTAACAATTAAAAGAAACGTTTATTATGATTACTCTTGCTCCAGATTTATGCTCAACATCTAAAGAATCCTTCACCAGGAGGTGAAGGTCACAACTGACCTATGTATTTCAGCATTCAGGCCTCATCAAATACATTCTCTAAACCAATGAGTTAGCAAAAACCATACTCTGACATCTTGAGGAAAAAAAAAAAAACAGGATGGGACTTCGAGATCTTTTAGGAACTCATGCTGCAATCTATTTTGGCTCAGCATCAATGAAAATGGTAATTTTTATCATAACATGAATATAATGTTAATTATTCCATGATATTCACTCTAACTTCTATTTCTACTGTGTCAGTGAATTTTAAATCTAGTTTGAAAGACAAAAAGTGGCTTTTTGTTTATACATGAAACAATGACCATCATGTCTACTTACTAAATCACATCAAGCTGTAAGGTTAGGAGGTCCTAATAGAGTTGAAGCCAGAAACCCTTAAGTCAAAAATTTATACATCCAAATCAAACACCTAATACTTCTTTTTTGACCCTGAAAAGTTAAACATATAAGGTCAGAAGGAATTAAAAAAAAATAGTAGTGGCAAACCATGCTGTCATTTTTAATATGTCTTACACAGAAGCTGAGTCCTTAGATTCTGAAATGTTATTCCTTATAATTTATTTTAGAACCTACTTAATTAATATTCATAAGTATCCCTTACTGTCTTTTGTTTCTAAAATTAATACAATTCTAAAACTGGAACTCTTATGTTTGGTTAAGAGATTAAATCTATGTTATTTTAACTTATGCAAAATCAGCTGGAGAACTAAGGATAATTATCCAAATAAATCAACCAAAATCAAAGTTTTGCAGCACTTGTATGTAATGAATAATGAAAAAGATGTTTTAGATCCAAATTTTACAGATGAAACTTTCAGTTCATTATTTTAGAGGTCCGAAACTTGGCATGGTACTTAGACTTATAGAGTACTATGGTAGGCAGAATAATGGTCCCCCAGGATGTGCTCATTTTAAACTCTGGAACCTGTTAATATGTTATGCTACATGGCAACGGGAAATTAAGTTTGCAGTTGGAATTAAGGTTACTAATATTAAAACGACCTTTAAAAAAAGGTGACCATCTTGAATAACAGATAAGGAGATTATCCTGGCCCAATGTAATCACAAGTGTCCTTATAAGTGAAAAAGGGAACCAGGAGAATCAATATCAGAGTGACGCAGCATGAGAAAGACTCCACTGGCCATTGGGCCTTTGCTGGCTTCAAAGGTGGAAGGACACCTTGAATCAAGAAATTGGCTGCCTCTAAAAGCTGGAAAAGTCAAGGAAATAGATTCTCCCCTAGAGCCTCCAGAAGGAACATAACCCTGCTACCACCTTGATTTAGCCCATTGAAACATTTCATACTTCTAACATAGAGTTAGAAGTTTTAACAAAACTCTAAGATTAAAAAAAAAAAAATTGTGCTCTTTTAAGCCACCAAGTCTTTGGAAATTTATTATAGCGGTAATGAGAAACTAATACAAATATTTCACAAACATATTACTAGTAGCTCCTGGATGGTTTATTGGTAGCAACACTCCTAATACCTAATACAGTGCCCTGCCTGGCACATGCTGAAGTAATTACATTTGACTGACTACCAGATTCAACTTCCATAATAGGTAAATTAATCAGACAGACAATATATTGGGTTCACACTTTGTAATCCCTGATACAAGCCACACATATAACTGTTTTTTGAAGAAGTTAGGAAGACTAGAAAGAAAAGACTTTATTCTCAATTTTACTTTTTTTTTTTTTTTTTTTGGTAGAGACAGCAAAATTTCACAAGGAAAAGAAAAGAAAAATACAGTGGCATATAACAATACTGAAGCAACGCTACCAAAATACCTGCAAAGTACTGAAAGTCAAAGCTAATTTTATGTGAAAATAAACCAGAACATTGTTTCAAAAAATCTCTCTTAGAATTATAAAAGCAGAAATGGAATTCAGAATTTCCATTTTTAGCAGAGGTCAACTAAAAGCATGATAATATAACGACCACTAAAATTAACCTTAATGTCTGTATTGTTACCTATATCTACATAATAATAAAAATATTTTAATGACTCTTAATTGTAAGGCAAATTCCCCCTTCTTTTCAAAAAATATATACGTCCTCCTATTTCATAGTCAATACTACTATGAAAACACATAATTGATAAAAAAAATAAGAAAACTTATACTTATTAGTTTGTAATTATATATGGACAGATCTATTTTGCTATCCCCCAAATCTTCTTAATGAAAGAAAATAATGCAATAGAAGAAAGAGTGAAAAGTAATTCATTAAGGGGATGTAGGCTACTCCTCTCTAATAGTAATGGACAGGAACTAACAAAGCACAATTGAAACTTGTATTAAAAGTGGGTGAAAGGAAAGAGGGGACAAACGTAATGGTTGTAATGTGATACAGATATGATTAGAAAGACCAGAATGCATCTTAGCTGTTCTGTTTGCTCAGACTCCAGAACAAAAATAAAATAACAGAAAAATGGGCATATAAATGTTCTAAATTATAGAAAAAGTATTGCTTGCTTGTTTGTTTTTTCGATTTACACAAACTTGGGTCAAACTGTGTCTATTTTGAGACTGCCTAGGGGGTCAAATTGTCTTTTTCTCTGGAGTCCCTCAATATCATATGGTCATATATTGTATTTGCTAGAACTTTCCAAATAAATAATAAAACGTTGCCTTTATTCTAGGTCTCTTCTTTACACACAAAATGCCATTATTTCTGGGGAAAATGTCAAACTACTTTAAGAGACTTTGAATCCATTACGATGGGTTAAATTGACGAAATTGAGAGAGTATTTAACATACTCTGAAGCCTGACAAATATAATCTGGTTGAAATTAGGGGAGCAGCTTAAAAGGTATGAGGGAAATGTGAGATGGAGAAAGTAGATTTTAATATATAATAATAAATTCTGTTTAATAGAAGACTATGTGCTAATCTCAATCATGATCTAGCTGCAAAGGTCATAAACACGATTTTAGAGAGCTACATTCAGGACTGCATAGAAAAGACAGTACACCATGATTAATCCAAGTTAATCCAGTGATAGAAGGGTGGTTCAACACTGATACGTATTTCAGCTTCTTAGCAAATTAAAGGAGAATATTGTATGATCATCTCAATCTTTGTGGATAAATGAAAATATCTGATATCAAGTTATTATAAAACCTTCACAAAATATAAAATAGAGGGGAAAAAAAAAAGGACTTGGAAAAAGTGTATCTTCCTAAAAGCAGACCTTTTAAAATCAAAAACATGATAAGGATGTACATTATCATTGCTTCCATTTAGAGTTCTGGAAGTCCTTGTTAGCACAGAGAAGAAAGGAGAATAAAATTATTAGAATTTTTAATAATATAATTATTCATGGATATTATTATTACTATATAAAGTCATCAAAACATTCTACAAAACAGTTAGAGAAAATAAGAGAGTTTAACAATGTACTTGAATATATGGTCAGTATGCAATAAAATTCTGTATGCCAGGAAGAAACAAGAATACAATCATCACATCACCATTTTCATCATAATCATTATTTATCATTTATAATAGCTATCAAATGTAAAGTACTTAAGAAATGTTTAACAAAAGATATGTAAAAGATGTATAGAAAAAATATAAATTTTTGTTGTAATATATTAAAGATTCAAATAATTGGAGAGATATGCCATTCTCATGGACAATAAAACCTCCAAATTTATGTATAGACTCAGTGTACTATAAATCAAAATTCTAATAGGTTTTTCAGAACTTGACATGTTAAATCTGAAATTTATATGAAAAATGCCAAATGACCCCAAAATAGCCACACACAAAAGATGCCATTTCTACAGAAATAAATATATGATGACAAAACAGAACAATTACTGCTTCCTAGAAGGATGCAGAAGTTGAGTGGGAGGAGCCATGAAAGATCTTTCTGTCATGATGATGATGTTCTTCTATAAATTGATAGCCATTTGTGTGATACAACAGATGTATGCATATATTAAAATTCATGAAACGTTACACATAAGGTTTGTGCATTTCTCTATGCTTATTTTACCTAAACAAATATTGAACTCTAGTTCATAATATGTAAGCTGAAGTGTTTTGTGTTGAGGAATACTGATATCCTCAACTTACTCTGCATCAAAAATAAGGTGAATTGATGGATGGATGGAGAGATAGAATGGAGAAATCTGTAACTGAGCAAATATTGTTTCTTCATAGTTGAAGGTAAGTTTATGGATCACCAAGTATCCTTATATGACACTTATTCAAATTAATTGGTGCGACCACTTTGAAACACAATAGAATCTTGTAAAACCGAAAAAAGACCTTGCAATTCCACTTTTTCCTAGAGGTACACCTGCACTAATTTTCAATGTACAAGATACAGCATAGTTCCTAATAGCAAAACAATTGGAAACAACTCAAATAATCCTCAAAACAGGCTGAACAAAATTTTGTTGTATTTGCACAATGGGATTTTTTATAATCATAAAAAATAAAAATGCCAAACGTGGATACACTTTAGGAATATATTGATCAAAAATGCTGTTAACAGAAACGACATAAGCAAAAAAGCAAAATAAAAAATATATTTTAGGGATACTTTCATATATGATGAATGTGTATTTTTAAAAGAGAAAATGATAAATCCAAACTTTAAAATAGCAGTTATCCCTGACCATGAGTCAGGAGCATGAGATAGTAAAGGACCACCTAGTTGATGAAGCTGTGTTTATTTTATTTCAGTTCTTAAACTGGGTGATGAGTTCATAGGTATAAATTTTACTATTATGTCTCCTATCTTCTATATACAGTATATTAAATATATATATGTTTAGGCATCAAATATTAGGAAATAAAATGCAAACTACATCTACCTACAATGAATTTGCATATTAATAATTAAAAAAGAAAAGCTCAACAAGAGAGATGAAAAAAGTAAACATCTAGGAACCACCCCGTTCATGAAGAAACTTCCACATAGGTTGCTTTCCACATATGCCATTGCTGCCATTACACACACGTTTAATACTTTGCACACGTGTTTAATATTCATGTTCTCAACTTATCTTACAACTGTAGCGATACTATTAATTTCCCTGTTTTACACATGAGAAAGTTTAGAGGTTAAGTGATTTAGTCAAGGACACACAACTCAGTGGAGATGGCAGAACAGTAATTCAGGATTGCCTGACTCTAGAGCCCAAGATTTATCACGTTGTACCTAGATGTTGTCACTGATTTTCAGGAGTCAACTGCCTTATAGGTCTCCAAATTGAACACTTTATATATTTATTATAGAAACACATTTTAAGAAAGCCCTCAACAATAAAAGTCAGTAAAGTTACAAAGGGATTGTTCCACAACACATCTAAAGATTTTATCTAACTAATAAATAATAAAGAATGGATTTGTAACACTAATTAACCCAATCAAACAATATGAGCTATTGCCAAAAGATAATAAAATTAAGGTTTCTATGTTTTTAAAGTAGTATTTTTGATTATCTTTATATCCACTGATGTTTAAAGACTCATCAGTATCCTCAAAATAAGAACTCCCATACCTTAAGTTTCAACAGGTGGAGAATGACTGCCTTAGTACATAGGTCATAGTTCAGCCTGAAATTGTCACATAAAATGGTACCACCCTGAGAATAAATTGCAATAATATCTGATAATCACAATTCAAGTGCTAATCTTCATGTTTGTCTTTTGATATCAGATTTTCTGTAGTTCTGAGGAAATAAAATAGATGAGTTTATCTGGCCTTCTCTATATCTTTTATGGCAATGAAAAAATAAAATCTATGTTTGATTTCTATATAAATATTATTTCAGGGGAACAGATGTTAACTTCTTTTAAACCTCAGCCTGCCTTTGTATGGCTAATCTCTTGGCTATCCTCCAGATTTGCTCTAAGTACTGATGACTCAACAAATAAAATGTGAGTGAAGTGACATGTATTCCAGCCTCCCCTATTCACTCATAAACCCAACAGTGTTAAGAAGTGACATAGAATTATCAAACATCTGGGTTGTAGATACTCTTCCAATCATTTAGAATCATGTAGATAGCAGTGGGTTTACTAGGAAAGAAAATGTAGCATGCGACCTTGAAAACAGGTTTAGATGGCTTCTCTTTATTAGAGTCAATTGCTTTATTCTTTTTGTAATAAGACAGATCCATTCCTTCCATTGCAGCCGATGACTTGCTTCACACTTTGTTGAGAAAATAGAAAAAGAAGAAAGTAATGCCCTTAGAGTCCCTCCAATAAATCTGCTGCTCCACCTGTATCTCTTTATCCTCTATCTGCTTTCTTTCTTATGACAAAGAATGAAGTGTCCCTACTCTCTTCTAAGGCCAGTCTTTTCATATATTCTCAGACTTCCATCCTCTTGTCCCTATCTCCTCTTTTAGAGGACACTGGTCCCCTATTCATATGCTCCAGGAATATCATCTCTTTCCATTGTATCATTCCTAGAATTAAAAAAACATAAAAATACAAGTTTCTCTTAATCCTTTATTGGCTCATTATCATTTCATTTTGTTGTTATTGTTATTCCTTTAATAGGAAAGTCTTGAAAAACCTGTTATTAATTGTGCATCTAGGATTCACTTTGTCAGCTTCCAATCTTTCTTTTAAACTGCACCACTGAAACCACCCTAGTCAATGTCAACCATGGCCCCGGTGGTGACACATCTCATGGCTGCTTCTGTGTTCTCTTCTTACTCAGCCTATTCATGGTATTTGGCACACTTGGTAATCCCCCATCCCTGTCATAGGCTCTTTGGCATCCACGAAGTATCATGCTCCTGGTTTTTGTTCTATTCCACAAACTGCCCCTTCTAAGTTTTCTTTACTGACTTCAGCATCTTTAGGTGAGATCCAAATATTTGGGAGTTCAGGCCACTTGTTTTTTTCTATCTCTAACTACTCCCAGAAGATTTCTTCTATTCTTTATATATTGATGCCCAAATTTTCATATCCAGCCCTGATCCATTCCCTGAGATTTGAATTCTTGTAATCAAGAATTTATAACATATCTTTATGTCTATTTCTAAAAAGGCATTATCTTGATTTCTCTCTGGGCCCCCAGATCAGTCAGACTGATGATTTAGAATGTAAAATGATATTCTATATTTCCAGCACTCAAAGTCAGTGGCTTAGAATCACACTTAGAGCAAAATGCAAATTTCTTTTCAGGGTTTACAAGGAAGTTCTGGCTCTCACTACCTCTCATTTCAACTACATTCTCCTTACTTCCCTCTTCTCACTTCAATTTTCTCTTTCAGACTGGACTAAAACCAGGATGTAATTAATTAAAAGAAATTTTTTCATATGTGATTCATTTCAATAGATTCTTCAGGTTCCCTTCTAAAATGCCAAAACGTTTTTCTCCATTTGTACTGCACAACTTTTTAACTGACCTCAAGCTATGTTTTGATTAAAGCAACCCTTGGATTTTTTGATCCCTCATAGTATTGCTGAAAATGTTCACTACTGGTTTTTCAAATACTCTATGGAATTTGATAAAGAGGGCCCTTACTGCTGCTATTCATGTTACCATTATTTCAGAACAAAGATGCATATGTATAACTGAGGCCACATAAGTAGGGTCATCAGTGGGATAACCAGATATAGGAGCAATAGATTTTTAAGGTGCTCTGATTTTCCTCACTTCACAGATAGTTTGCTGCCTTTTCATTTTATTTCTTCACCATTCAGAAAGCTTTAGAGGCTACCTTATAAAAAGTTCAGTTTCTAATAATGGATGATTCCAAATTTTTGTTTTAATTTACCATAAGGCCAAGAAGACAATAGCTACGTCTTCCTTTTCCCTTTGTAAGAAACTTTGGTCTAAATGACTAATCAAGTACAGTAAACACTTTACTTTAGAATGATACCTATTCCTCCTCTGTCTTGTTTTGTTTCTATTTGATTTTATTTGTAACTGCTGTGTTTAAATATATTTTGTGGGTAAGCTTCGGCAAAAACTTTTTGCAAGTAAGTGGGATATATAAATTTTTGATACATATAATAAACTGCAGAACGGTGTTGAGCTGCTTACCAGCAGCTCTCTTTAAATGTAGCTCCTGGTTTTAGTAGATGAGAAATTGAATACAAACCTAAGCTGTGTGATATAAAAATCATTGTAATCCAGTAACAGAAGATGATGTTCTCAAGGGGAAAAAAATAACCCCACTGTATTCTGTACTTATTAGACAGTACTATTCAAAAGAAATATAAGTCAAGCTACATGTGTGCTTTTAAATTTTCTTGAAGCCACATTAAGAAAGTAAAAGAAACAGATAAAATAGTTTTAACATATTTTATTTACCCCAATATATCAACTGTTATAATTCTAACATGTAATTAATATAAAAATTATTAATGTAATATTTTAAGCTTTTTTGACTAAGCGTGTTAAATCCAGTGTGTATTTCACACTTACTTTATGCATCTCAAGTCAGACTACTCAAATACTCAACAGCCACCTCTGGCTATGGGCTACCATATTGGCCAGTGTATTAGACTATATCTGTAAGTGAATACCAATTTAAGACACTAGTACACTTATGAGGCTATTATAGGAATCAAATTCTAAATCGCCATTATGTGGAAAACACAGGAAGTTTAACTAATATAAACAAGAGGAAAGATACATTCTTCACTTCCCCTGAACTCAACGTCAGTGATTCTATAACATAGCATTTTAGATATTTCCTTTCAAATAAACATGGTTTTGTGCTTTACCTCCTGCTGCAGCAACTTCAAAATGCTGCAAGTAAAAAACTGCTAAAAACTACAAATTGCCACCTAAGAACCCCTGCCTACATGATGATAATTAGTCCGATTTTTGAAGGACCACAAATTACTGCCAAACAATTAGATACATCTCTAGGAAAACTCATCTCGTTTCTTTCAAAATACATTTTTGGAAGAAGAGAAAAGTAATCTGCTTCCATTCAGCTTGGGAATCTTCTTTTTTTTTTCAAAAGTAAAAAATAATTATTTATTCCCTATAATATTCCAGGTATTTATTAGGGATACAGGGTGAATAAGATACAATTCTTGCCTTTGAGAATTCACAATCAAATGAAACACATGATGTACGTTTATATAATGTCACCTTTCAAGTTAAATATCCACTTACTTCATTGAAAGCTTCTAAAAGCAAGCAAGACCTTATTTTTTAAACTATTTTATTGAGGTATGATGGACAAACACAAAGCTGTACATATTTAATGTATACAACTTGATTAATTCAGAGATAAGTATATACCTGTGAAACTATCATCACAAGTTATGCCACAAACATATCCCTCATTTCTAAAAGTTTCCTACTGACATCTTTATTTTTTGGTGTGATAAGAACACTTAACATAAGATCTACCCTTTTAGCAAAATTTTACGTATGCCATACAGTACTGTTAACTACAGGCAGTATGCTGTACAGTAAGATCTCTAGGATTTATTCATCTTGTATAACTGAAAGTTTGTACCCTTTGACTAATACCTCCCTGTTCCCCCTCCTGGCAACCGGCGTTCCACTCACTGCTGCTATGAGTTTAACTCTTTTAGATTCCTCATATAAGTGATACCACGTAGTATTTGTCCTTCTGTGTCTGGCTTATTTCACTTAGGATACTGTTCTCCAGGTTCATCCATGTCGTCACAAATGACAGGATTTCCTACTTTTATAACATTGTGTGTATATATATATATATATATATATATATATATATATATATATATTAATATGTATATAGTAAACATTTTCTTTATCCATTCAGTCATCAATGGACATTTAGGTTGCTTTCATTTCTAAGCTATTGGGAATAATGTTGCAATGAACATGGGAGTTCAGATATGTCTTTGACTTCATGATTTCAATTTCTTTGCATATATATACAAAGTGGGATTGCTAAATCACATGGTAGTTCTATATTTAATTTTTTGAGGAACCTCCATACTATTTCCATAGTGGCTGCACCAATTTGCATTCCCACCAATAGTATACAAGGGTTTCCTATTTTCCACATCCTCCTCAACACTTATCTTTTAAAAAAAAAAAAAAACTTCTTTTTAGGTCATAGCCATCCTAGCAGATATGAGGTGATATCTCATTGTGGTTTTGATTTGCATTTCTCTGATGAATAGAGATGTTGAGCATCTTTTCATATACCTATTGGTCACTTGTAGGTCTTCCTTAGAGAAATGTCTATTCAAGTTCTTTGCCCAATTTTTAATCAAATCATTTCCTTCCTTCCTTCCTTCCTTCCTTTCTTCCTTCCTTCCTTCCTCCCTCCCCCCTCCCCTCCCTCCCTCCCTCCCTTCCTGTCTCCCTTCCCTTCCTTCTTGCTTGCTGTTGAGCTGTAGGATTTCCCTATATATATTGGATATTAGCCCTTTATCAGATATATGGTTTGCAAATATTTTCACCCATTCCACAGGTTGCTTTTTCATTTTGTTGATGGTTTCCTTTGCCATGCAGAAGCTTTTTAATCTGATGTAATCTTACTTGTCTATTTTTGCTTTTGTTACCTGTGCTTTTAGTGTCATATCCAAGAAATCATTGCCAAGGCCCATGTTAAGAAGCTTTCTTTTCTATATTTTCACCTAGGAGTTTTAAGGTTTCAGGTCTTATGTTTAAGTCTTTAAAACTTTTTGAGTTAATTTTTGTATATGGTTTAAGAGTTCAATTTCATTCTTTCGCACATGGCTATCCAGCTTTCCCAGCACCGTTTATTGAAGACACTATCCTTACACATTGTGTGGAATATTCATTTTTAAATTGTATCTAAAATTAAATGAGTTGGTGAGAATTTATACAGATCAGGGGAATTAAAATGGGAAGAGAGCTTTATGCATGAAAACTAGAAAGGCTCAGTGATAGTGACTCAAAACCACCTGCTCATACCACTATGCTATTACCTCTCTCAGTGTAAACTTTTTTCATCTTGTCCTCCCAATTAATATAAACCAAAAACTGAAAAATAAATTTTGTTAAACAAAAATTGATAAATTATTTTGGATTGAAAAAAGATATTTATTATTTACCTCCCTTCAATTCTTTGCAAGCTTTCCAAGGTAGGGACTGAGGACAGTGCCTGTCACAGAGCAGGTACTCAACATACATTTCAAAAGTGAATGACTGTTAACTTCATTAATAAAAGAATGGATTATTTTAAAATTTCTCACCTTGTATATATGTTTGAGACCTGATCTTCAGAATGCAAAATACAAACTTTTCTTTCCCTGTTTAAGATAGCAGGGAGAACATATCAATGTTCAAAAATTATGTGTCACTGGCTTTACGCTCTATCAACACCTATGTAGACGAACAGAGCAAATAATCCTCATCATGAAGGACTTTCAAATGGTACAAAAAATGATAATAAAAATAGTTCACATAGTTCAAATAGTTCACGCTTCCCTGGTGGCGCAATGGTTGAGGGTCCGCCTGCCGATGCAGGTGACGCGGGTTTGTGCCCCGGTCCGGGAAGATCCCACATGCCGCGGAGCAGCTAGGCCTGTGAGGCCGCTGAGCCTGCGCCCGGAGCCTGTGCTCCGCAATGGGAGATGCCACAACAGTGAGAGGCCCGCGTATCGCAAAAAAAAAAAAAAAAAAAAAAGTTCACATAAACATTGCATGATAGAAGCAGGAAGATATGCAAGGCTGGTGGGGTTAGAAGTAATTGAATTTAGGTTTCTTTGGTGAATGTTGTGTACATACATTGAAACAGTATATCCACAATTTTATAACGTGTAACACTCAGGGTATTATTTTAACCCCTTATGACAAACGTTTTAGATTAATTGCTTTGATCATTTTGAGACAGAACCAGTTATTTTTAAGCAATATGATAAGGCTTATTCCTTGTATCATTTAAAAACAAATTTTAATAAAAGTTATCTTAAATATTGTTGCCGTTAGCTTTAGCAAATCCTTTTCATTTGCATCAGGTTTTAGATTTTCAATGCACTTTCATGTACACTCATCTCTTTTGATTTTCTCAACAATTCTGCATTGATATTATTATGCTATAAGTAAAGATATTGAATCCAATTGATTCTTCTGACTGCAGATTAAAGAAAGGAAATCCCAAGAGACTGCCACAAAAATCCAGTCTTCCCTTCCTGTATAAATGTACCTCATTCTTTGCCTTTATCAACATCCTCCTCTGATCAACATGCTGCAGATACAGAGACAGTTTGCCATCTCTGCACAACGGACCCAAGAACTGTTTCTCATCAACTTCACAATCCTGATGTTAAGCCTGATAAACAACGAGAGGGCACTGTTTTCCTTACATTTCTTATTAATATTTTATATTTCTTTCCCAACACTAGTCTGGATTGTCAAGTCTCCACTTTGTCCCTCTCTTCCACCCTACACACACTGCCAAGACTCCAAAATTATGAAATTTTCAAATTTGCACATGCATGATCTAATTAATTATACTTATCCTAATAGGATTAATTCAAGATATACAACATACAGAAAGAAATCATCAGAATTCAGTTACCAGTAAGACTGCTTAGTGAAATCCAACCTTAGAAATAAAAAGTTCTCTTGTGTATCTTGAGGTTATCTTTCAGAGTTTTCTCTTGCGTGTTTTTTCTCCCAATGGCCAATATGATTTCTACACTTGTAGTGTGTTTCTTGCTATCCAGAATCACCTGGGCTCTCAGAACCATTCAGCCATCCTTTTATTTATCTCCCAATTGACCACACTTTAAATATCTTTCATCAGTGTTTGAAACTTTTCTCCACTCTTAGAACAGAAAATCAGCTAACTTAATTCAACAAATGATTTTACTGCTTCATTGAAAAGACATGACCTCACTCAATCTACCTGTCTCCAACCTCATTCTTTCTCTATATTATCACCGGCTCTTTTCTCCTTACCTCCTCTTCAATAAGAATTTAATCTATTCCTTTACCAGACTATTCTAATCATCTGTGCATTTGAGTTAAGCCATTCATGATAACATGTTAACTCTTTATATCTTCTTCCATTGGGCTGTTCATCTCACTTTCCATTATTCGCATCTCTCCTGAAACATACTCAAATTCATTCCATACACAGAATACAAATAATAATACCCTCAGCAACTTTTCCAACTCTGTTCTTCTCTTTAAGATACTTATTTAAAAATATTCATTGCCAAATTCCTTGTAACTGCTCAACAATTTATAATCTAACTGTTTGCTCCCCAAATCTAATGACTTAATATAACCATTAATTGTTGATCACAAGTTTACTTGTCAGTGGTTTTCCTGACCTGGGCCTGGCTGAGTTGACCTATACAGGGCTTGTGCGTATCTGTGTGTTTAGCTGACTGACTGGGAACTGGGTGGTTGAAGACAGTTGGCTGGCTGTTGGCTGGGGTAACACGAGTGATCAGTTTACACTCATTCCACCCAGCATGCTAGTTGGCTGGCCATGGGCTGGGGTAACAAGAGTGATCAGTTTACACTCATTCCACCCAGCGTGCTAGCTTAACGTTGTTCATGTGGTGACAACAAGATTCTAAGAAAGTATAGAAGTGTTCATGGTCTCTTGAGTCCTATACACAAAGACATTGTCAGTTCAGTTGCATTCCATTGGCCAAAGCAAGGAGCAACAAGAAGCTCCATCTGTTCATAGGCAGAGTTGTAAAATTACTTTGTAATGGCTACGGATATAGGGATGAGTGGACAGTTAGACCATTTTTTATTTGGACTCTATCACATATTGCTTAACTTGTTTGTAGTATTAAACAGTTCATTCTTTCATCAAATTTATCTTCCCTGGGTTTCCCCTAAGGAATTACAATCTCTTAGATTTCCTCGTACATTTCTAGCCTACTCTTTTGAATCTCCTTTGTTGGCCTTTGTTAGTTCTTTGAATATACGCTTTTCTCTAAGTTTATTCTTTGGTCTTTATCTCTTATAGCTGTAGATGTTTCCCCCATAATTGTATCATCTTTATATACTGCCTTGTAACAAGCTCTGCTTTCAGAGGAAACAAATTAAGAAACATACTCTTCGCCAACAATTTTGATCATGTTCAAACACTGTTACCTCTTAATTGTACCATTGCTCTAATTTCTTTACTGGCATTTCTACCTCCAGTTTCCCCTTTCCTCTAATTATCTGCTGCCTGTGTAATCTTTCTTAAAACTACACCTGATCACGATATGAGCTACTCTACAATTCTAAATCAATCACCTGCTCAAAGAACTTTGATTTTTCTCCATTGAACGATTGAATTCCCATTTGGAGTTTAAGGTCTTTCACTATTTGAACACAATCTGCTTTACTCAATCCTCTATACCCTTCACTACAGTCATATTACAGTCTTTTTTATTCCTAGAGCATTCCCTATACATTTCTATTCACATCCCTTTGCTCATGTTCGCTTAGTCTTAAATAATCATCCCATGAGACCCATCTACTTGATACCCTATGTGTCTTTTAAGAATTAGCTCTAATAACACTTCATGTGAATCCTGTTCTTCCTACTTTAGGTCATTAATATTTTCTCCCTGATTTCCTATTTTACATTATATGTCTGCATCTTTGCATTGGATGTTAAACACTTCAAAGGAAGAAATGATTTCATAGATTGTATTACTAATGGTCAAAGATTTTATACATGAGTTATTAAAAATTAAATATCTGTTGAATGATACTGAATCACTGAGGATACATTTTTTTAAAAACCCTGTAACCAGTAATATATACCTAGTATCTAATTGTAAAACCTAATTTTCATGTGTCCGTTTTAAGTTAGTTAAATCAAGAAAGCATCAAACTAGATTAACTGAAGATCAGATTTTGAGATATAGCATTTTGCTCCATGGAATCTTCAAGATGCTTTAAATTAAATACAGTAAAAGTAAAAGTATGCAAATCGATATCAATATCAGTAGTCACTGTTCATTTATTGAATCAACCTGGGTCCCCACAGGAAAAAAAATGGCACACTGAAGGTGAGTAATTTTTAAATGGTTCAATAAAGGGCTGTTTGCAAAAACTGGGTAAGGTTTAGGGAAACCAAAGGATACGGAGCAGTACCCTGAAGGTAGTAACACCTACTACGGAAAACTTCACCACCCCTTGGGCAGAAGTGGTGAGAGGCTAGAGCCCCTACCAGAACCTGGAGAAAGAGAGCTCTGAGAGAAGGCAGATTACAGGAGCTGTGACCCTTGATAGGCAGGATGCAGCTAAACTGTAGCAACCCCATACCCAACCCTACTTCCTGCTTCTGCCCTCTTGCTAGTATTTCCATGGCCAAATCCAGCCAGAAACCAATCTTGCCTTGAAACCCAAGGACCAGGGGAGGCCAGTAATGTGGTAAAAAAGAGAGTAAGGTGGAGAAGAATAGAGAGTGGATCTGGAAGGCAAATGTTTGATATCTGGGAGTTATTTTTGGACATTTTGTTTTTATTTTATGCTGCTGAATCTTGGTATCAGAAGAATAATTCATGGAATTTATTTCATTATGAAATATATTGCTTAATAAAAACGTGGAAATTTCTTTTTGGCTAAAGGAAGTCTTCAGCCCCAATTACTTCGCATTTTTGTTAAGAAACTCAACATCTGCATCAATAATATGGGGAAAAAAAACACTGTTGAAGGAGGGGATTCAGAAACCTTTTGATTATAGCTTTCTGTTTGAGTACATAATCAACTTCACAGTCAGGTATTGTCAGGTCTTAGAATTATTAGTAGTGTTAATGTGCCTCAATAAAACTGTTTTATTCTTCTCAGAAAAGGTTGTGAAGCACACAGATTCATTAATATAACTTTTGAGATTTGTAGGTTAATTCGGTAGCCTCCTTATACTTGATAGATACACACCTGCCCTAATTTCTTGCTTGAAATGTATAAAATGCCAAGCAAAAAGATACGCACTGAAAAATTCTGATGAATTAATCCTAAACCTTAAAAAGTAGTTGTGAAGATTAAAAAAAAAGTCAAAAATCTAAAATAATTTTAATAGCTAATTCTTTTTGTCCCAAAAGCCAAGGAACATGAAACATTATCTTTCAAAAATAGTAATTTTCTTACTTTGGTAGTATTGTATTTTAAAGCATAAAATATAAGTTTAGTTATAATATCTAATTTAAGTCTCATAACAAACCTAGCTATGATGCATATTTAGATACATTCTATTACTCAATTTTCCTATTTAAGAAAAATTCCATGTTAAAAAGATTATAATATTCTTGAGGTCCAAAACTAATAAATGAAAACCCTGCAAATGAGCTTTTGACTCCCAGTGTAGTATTCTTTAGACTCTATCAGGATCTATAAATATTTTTGAGCACATAACAAAATGTGTATATCATTTACTATACTAAGAACACTTTAGAACACAGACAGAAAGAATAAATTTTAAAAGCATGAGGTAAAAATAAATGCAAATAGAAGACCTGAGATTTTTAACCTGCTCTCAGCATACTTGCATACCCTACTTTGAAAATTATTGGTCAATACTACATACACCAATTTATCCTCTGAATTAAGATAAATTTGCATTCCTTAGTGTTTACCTCATGCAAAATGAAACAAAGGTCCTTAGATAACCTATGCCCAAAATTATGAATGAAGAAAAAGGAATAACTGTGAAGGGCATTTTTGAGACAAAAAATTTTAAGATTTGATAACCATTTAGATATAAGGAGCATTGGAAAAGATATTCAGAATGATTTATAATTTTTTTCCTATAGCCATTAGGCAAATGCTGATTATTTGAGTTATGGAATGTAAGAGATAGGACATCTAAGTTTTATATTACTATTAATTTGAAAATCTTTCCATAGTTTATTGGCCATCCAGCTTTTCTCTAACATAAAGGAGCTGTAAGTTCTTTTGCCTTTTTCTGCACTGGGATGATTGCCCTTCTCTGGTTTGATTTATAAGAGTTCTCAATAGATATAAACGTTTTGTCCATTTTATGTTCTTTGTGTCTGGCCTCTTTTCCTCAACATTTTGTTTGGGAGACATCCATATTTTCATGTGTCATCGTAGCGTTCATTCTCACTGTTGTATAGTATTCCATTTTTACTCCTACTAAGAGAATTTCCTAACTCAAACTGGGTTAAACAATAAGGAAATGTATTTTCTCAGATAACTGGAAGTCCAGATGTAGGACAGACTCTGGGTGTGATAAACAGAGCTGCAATGATATTATTAAGATATAAGTTTTCTTTCATCTCTCTGAACTGCTATTCTTATGATCACAGGATAGCTGCCAGGGTCAATGGGTCATGTGATAAGGTTTTACCAGCAGAATGTGACCAGGGGAATTTATATCACTTTCTCACCTGGCCAAGCCTTTCTTTTCCTTTCCCATATGCTGAAACCTGGACCTGAAAGTAACCTATTTCTACCACACAGATGAAACAATGACCTTGGGCAAGGTAGAGAAACATGATAAAAAGAATCTGAGACCCTGAATGACCATGTGGAGCATAGCTTCCTGACATCCTGAAGCACCTGAATCAGGAAGTTTATGTACCAGATTTAAAAATCCTGTTTTTAATAGTCACTGAATTGTTGGGTTTCTTGGTTATTAGCAACAGAGTCTTCACCATAACTTAAGTCAGACCCATTAAGTTTAAAATACAATAGAGGTTTTTTTTTTTTTTTTTTTTGCGGTACACGGGCCTCTTCCGTTGGGGAGCACAGGCTCCGGACACGCAGGCTCACCGGCCATGGCTCACGGGCCCAGCCGCTCCGCGGCATGTGGGATCCTCCCGGACCTGGGCACGAACCAGCGTTCCTTGCATCGGCAGGCGGACTCTCAACCACTGCGCCACCAGGGAAGCCCCTACAATGGAGGTTTTAAGTTTAAAATGATAGAATCAAAAATAAAGTGAGGATACCTGGAAAAATGAAAGGCCGTGGAAAAATTTTATCAGTCCCAGGTATGAGGTCTGTGGTAGACTGTTGTTCAAGTTCCTCTCTCTAAGAACTCAGTTTTTAGAGTAGAATGCCTATCACTCGGACAAGAATTAAGTACCAACAAACTCACTGCTGTCCTTTCTCAATTTTTTTTTTTTTTTTTTTTTTTTTTTTTTTTTGCGGTACGCGGGCCTCTCACTGCTGTGGCCTCTCCTGTTGCGGAGCACAGGCTCCGGACGCGCAGGCTCAGTGGCCATGGTTCATGGGCCCAGCCGCTCCGCGGCATGTGGGATCTTCCCAGACCGGGGCACGAACCCGTGTCCCCTGCATTGGCAGGTGGACTCTCAACCACTGCACCACCAGGGAAGCCCCCTTTCTCAAATTTTCTCTAAAGTCTTTCTCAAATTTTCTCTAAAGTCTAATAAATTAACATGAATAATGCAAAGACTATACTGACAAGTCGATTCTGAATATGAATTTTTTAATAAGCAAAACCCCCTATGGATTAAACACAACATAGTTTAATTCAAATCATTAAGAGATGCTAATATTAGTTTAAGCTTTAAAATCTGAAATTTGAGCATGCTAACCTCATAAAGTCAGATGTGGGTATTATTGGTTTTCCTTGGTTCATATTTCCATTGCACAAATAGATTTATATAGTGTCTATATCAGATAGGTAAAATATATATCAGGAAAGCAAGTTTATAGTAGAAAAATTAGAACTTATAATTGATCAATTAATCACTGAACAGAAATATTAATAAGTTTTTTCATTCACTCATGAAGATTTTATGACAAATTCTCAGTGAAAATCTGTTCCTTTAATCAAAATAGAAAATGGTATTTTGGCACTGGGATCAAAATCATGTTGCTAATAATTATTTAGTATATACTGATGATTTAATTTATTGAATAATTTGGTATTAGTTTCATCATGGGGATACTCATAAATTGGCAATCTATGTCTAAGACTAAACAATACAAAGAATATTTTCAAGTATTCTTCAAATATTCACTATGTTCAAGAAGTATAGTAAGGACAGCTTGTTCTATGATCTACAAAAGACCCCATTTTATACTGCTTTGATTTACATCCTAATTTTTACAGATGAAAACATAAAGATGGTATACGTTTGTGAGTAGCAGCAATAAAAATTGCTAATTAAAAAAATGCCAACCCTCCTCACTGAATTTGCTTGCTAATATGACACACATTTTTTTTGCTCATTTCTATTATAAGCCCTCTTTTCATTGCACAAGAAATCTGAAGTTATGGAAATGTCATTGTAACAAAGTATGATAATCTGTAGTTTTAGGTTATTTTAGATCAAACTAGGGCCTAGACAAAACTTTTCTAAAATCAACTCTACCCATTTCTTAAACAGGTACATATTTTAACAAAACATCTTTTATATTACTACATGATACTTCTCATCAGGTATCATTGGGGAAATTCAACAAAGTTGAGCCTTAACCCATTTATAGGGGCATTTGGGTTTCAGAATTTCTAAAACTTTTCAGGAATTGTGCTAAAAAAAATTCCTCATTTGTGTGTGTGCCTTATTACAAAAGTTTTTTTCACCATACTTATACATGATTTTAAAACAAAGGGTGTTTAAAACTAGTTAAACTAAATATTTTGCTTAGTTCTTGAATCGCCAGTTGCCACAATCAGGAAATATTTTAAACTTTTTGTATTATTCCCTTATCATAAAGGCTTTATCTCCCCTGTTTGTTTAAAAGGAGAGAAAAATGTCAACACATTCGAAATATACATATCTGCTAATACCCATAAAGTCATAGAGGAACAAAATACAGAAGGAAAGTAAAGTGACAATAAAATATGCACTTGAAATTTCACAATTTGGATTATAATTCGTACTGATAGATCTTATTTTGAAGCAGGTATTCTGCAGATAGCATTTCAATAAAATTTTTATAACATTTTAAGGTAGATGGTATGTTCATTTTAATGGTAAGAAAACTAAGGCTTAGAGAGATTAACTAATTTACACTCAAAGTAGAAGTAGGGCCAATAGGCTTTTTTCCATTCTTCAATTCCTACTGCCTCCTAAAAATGTTTTAATTCTTTCGCTATTAGAAAACGACGTAAAGGGGATAGAAATACTTTTCATATACCTACTTATTCTCACCAAGCTTCTTCTCGTATTTCTTGGTCATAGGGGAAGATTTTAATGTTCAAAACTATCAATTACTTTTAAGCAAAATGCAGTGTCTTCAATACCCAGTATTAGAAAAAAATCTCAAAACTATTTTCTTTGGCAACTTGTTTTATAATATATGCTATGAAACTTTTGGAATATTCCACAAACAAAACAAACATTCTAACTCATGATTTTTTTCTAGCTGTAACAGAAACTCTTCTCATTGTTTTCTGCCTCCTTAAACTGAAGTGTTCTCCACCACTTAAACACCCTTTTACACCTATGATTTTTACCAGGTACAATGGTATCCTCTTCATTACTAGGCAAAGGTGTTATTCATTAACAAAGTACAATCAACTGAAGTTAGAATATTTGTTAAGATAATCACATTTTTTTTTTCCTGCATTGAAAGTACAACTGAGACTTAAATCACTTTGTTTTGGGACTTCTGATATACATATAATTCATAATTTCTTAAAAACTCTTAAACATTAGCAATATTAGGCAAAGTAGCTGTGTGCTATGCTGTCAAGTCTAAAATGTATAAAAAATTATGAAATATTTAGACTGTCTAATCTTTAGATTGTTTTAAAAGATCAGTTTCATAAAGCGAAAAGAAAATGAGTTTACAAAAGCTAATCAAGTTCAGATATTAAAAATAGGTATAATATATACATACATGTATATTTCTTAAAGAAACGTGTAAACATTTCACACACTTCAAATAATAGTCGTGGGATAGCTTTAGGTTATTTTTAGTGCACCAAATTTATTTGCCGATCAAAGAATTACTATAGGCAGATAGTTTAAAAATTCCCAGGGCTGGGGGTGGGGGGCAGAATGGGGTAAACAAATCAGTATATATTAGATGTATAAGGACTAGAGCCAGGGCAGACATGAGTTTCTAAATTATATATATCACCTTTTTCATGAAAGGGTGGTACTTCATAGGCTATCCAGGTAACACCGACTTATAAAGACAAACCAAATACTTAGAATGTTGGCCACATAAGAGAGAGCGGCTAGAGGCTCTGGGAGACTTAAGAATGAACAAACTCAACCGATTCAAAATGTATTATTCATCCCTCAAAGAACCAAAACAGAGGGAAAAAATACCACAGGTCCTCACAACACTCAGAAAACTTCAGGCATTAGGAAGTGTTGACTGGCACCCATTTCTTGCTGTTTTAAAACCCGCCCCTCCGCTGCCTGGCCTCCCTCCACGGAAACGAGCAGGGGCCAGAGAAGGTTGATCTGTACACGTGGACTCAGACGGCCCCGCGCCCTTCTCAGCCTCTGCCGGCCGAACGCGACTCGCCCCCGGAAGTGGCCGGCCAGGCAGGAGGCGGGAGCGCGCGGCTCAGGAGCGCGCTAGCCGGGGGGCAACCGTGAACGGAGGAGGAGGAGGGGCCCGCGCGAAGCCCCGCCTCCCCCCCCCCCCCCCGGCTGCGGCCTCGGGCTACAGCCAGGGTTCCGAGGGTTCGGGCTCGGGTTCCGGGGTTCGCTGGCCTGAGTCGGGTCTGCGTGGACAGGTCTCCTCCTTGTCCCCACGCGGGCGCGGCCCCCGCTGCTCGAGGTGCAACTGCAGCAGGGCCCGGCGGTACATGGCCTCCAGCTTCTCAAGCCGGGCTCTCAGGGCCCTGGGGCTGCCCTGCTCGTCCTCGGGGCCGCCGCCCCTAGCTCTCCTGTTCGTGCTGGCCTCTTCGGGGCCCGGGGTCGCCCTCGCCGCCTCCGCGTACGCCCCGTCACCACCCTCGCCGGGAAGCCGCAAGGCCTGACGGAAGAGACTGCGGTTCTCGCGCTTCAGCCGCCGGTTCTCGAGCCGCAGTCGGGCGTTCTCCTCACGCAGCCGCGCGTTCTGTCGGTCCCGCTCGTCCCGCGCGCGGATGGCCTCTAGGTGGCTCGCCGCCAAGTCGGCGAACCGCTCCTCCAGCTGCTGTCGGGCGCCGCCCGCGCGGCCTCGCCAGCCCCCGCTGCCGCCACCCCCACGAACGCGGCCCGGGCGGCCCTGCCCGCGGCTGTCCCCTCCGCCGCAGCTCCCGCGCCTGGTGGCGCCACCACGCATGCGCCACATCGTCCCAACCACGCCGCCAGCCCCTTGGGCCGAGGGGCCGCGCGCCCAGGCGCCAGCGAGTTCGGGGCCCGGCAGGGCAGTCGGGGCAACAGCGCAGGAGGAGAGAAGGTGGCGGGTGGCGGCTGCTGGCTTGGGGCCAGAGGAGGCCGGGAGTTTGCCCGGTTTGAGGCGTGTCTTGTCTCCTCGGGTGGAGCTGCCCCCTGGGTCTGCGATCTCCAGGCGGGCTCACACACAATGCCCCTGGGGAGCGCCCTGCGGCTCAGGCCTCCGGCAGCGCGGGGAAAAGCGTGTATCCTCGGCCCGGGCTCTGCCAGGGCTCTTCGGCGCGGGCCAGGGCACTGCAGGAACCAGCCGGCCTCGCCCTATCTCCAGCGCAACCACCAGTTACCTTGCCTTTTACAGGGCAATCTCAAAGCAAATAATATTACAATGAGAAGTTCTGGGACAGCTTCATGGGGCACGTTGAAAAGCTATAACGGGTTTATTTAGAACCCAGCGGTTTAACCCACCTTTAAGCTTAAGGAAACATTCAACAGAGTGGAGCTGAGCACTTGTCATGAGGCCCTCAAGTGGGAACGGGTAGCTTTCAAAAGAATGTAGGCAATTCCCAGTTTTGGACAGCCAGGGTTCCACTTGGCAAATTGTTTGCAAGTCTATAGAAACAAGGTTATACGTACTTGATGTGCTCAGGTCTGTTAACAAAACCTATGAAACTCAAATTGTGTCTCACACGTTCAAGAAACTTTACTCAGTAAATTCCAAAATCTCTGGGTGGATACAGCTCATTGAATGAATCACACTCTGTTTCTAAGGGACTCAACTTACACAATAATTGGATAATTGCAAAGTAAATTAAGGATAAGACACTGATGCCAGAATCTCATGGGAGAGAGAGGTGTTAGCCAGAACCTATATTTTCAACAAGGTCCCAGGTAATTCTTAGGTTAACTGAAGTCTTCAAACCACCGGAACAAGTAAAGGAACTAGAAGAGCATTTGAGAAACCTGGTTCACAGTTGGGGTTTTCCTTGAACAGTACAAACAAAGGTAAGTAACTAGGGGAAAAGACAGAATTATTCAACTTTTATCCTAAAACACCACAAACACAAACACAATCGTCACTATCATTTCATGAAATCAAAAAGGATATATAACTTCAGAATTTCAAGAAATATAAATTTAGTTTTATGAAAGAAAAGACCATATCATTCTTAATTTCCAATAAAAGTAGATGGTGAAAACTTTGTTACAGACATACACCAACTTTTCTATGTATTATTGAACAAAAAATAAGTTTTTTCCCATAGTGTGTATGGAGACTGCAAGAAAAAATGCTGGTGTGTAAGGAAAGGTGATTAGTTCCCGATTTTAGATAAGAGCTTTAGGGAGCCCTGAGATAAGAAGATAGATATGCCACACAAGTTAGAGAGACTCTGCATAAGAAAGATTCAGTCACCCCTTGGGTGTTATGAATTGAGTGCTAGTGTCTTTTATTTTTTGTTGGCTTCACTCTTCTTACCCTTACATTAGTAAATCTACTAGTATTCTCTTTTTACAATTTATCAGATTAAAGCTGCTTTGTTTCCTTTGTAGAATATCTCGTAAATTTTTGTACCTAACCACTGTAATGAACTATACTGAGTTTCCTAAAGAACACTGACACTGGTTATATGAGAAGGCCTCCATGTCCTACTCTCTACCCCTGATCCAACCCCAAAGTGCTCTCTTTTGCCTTGATAAATTAATGAAGTAATATAAAATATCATGAAAAGCAGGTAAAACTCATTAAGCAGAAGAAGATCCAGTAAAATTGTCAGTTTGTTTTATGTATTTTACAGTAACTAATCAGATTATATGTATATACTCCCAAAAGACGAAACCCACTAATTCTGCCACTCTGCAGGCATGTGGCATATATAACTATTTTTATTTTACTAAAAGAAAGGAAGGAGGGGAGGAAAGAAAAGGGCAAAAAAAAAAAAAACAAACAAAAAAAAAAAACAAAGAAAAAAACAGGGTGGGGAGAGAAAACTGATCCAGCAAAGATTATTAATCACAATCATGAAGGTTATCTGTGCAAAGCAATGAACATTCACCTTAGGGTTAATGGAGATTCCACCCATCTTCCCAAATTGGAGGTAGAGACAATGGATGTGATCTCTAAGTTGAAAGATGATTTGGAATAGAGTTACCAAAATGATCACTGCCCAAATTATTCCTTGTATTTAAATATATTTAAATTCACTTAGAATATTGTCAAGAATTGTATACTTGAAGATGAACATTACAGCATTTCTAAATATAGTAGGACAAAAGTTAGTAAAAATGGTTCTACCGACTATTACTTGTTAGTAGACTACATATGAAAATATTATTGCACAAATAATATAACATACATGAAAGTAAAATGAAGAAATCTTAGAGGAAAAAATTATGGAAATGATAAAATTTAAAAGCAATTATCCTTCAAAGAAGAGAATATAGAAAAACATAAGCTCTTAATTAGAAAATATACATAAAATAAACACTTGTGCTTTCTTTGAAAAATGGGAGCTTGTAAGCAGTAAAATTACTTGCTTACTAAAGAGAAAAAAGGCTCAAAGGACACATTGCTTTTTTCTGACACTGTAATTATTGTTCTTTAAGCTACCTCTACTCAAGAAAAAGAGATAAGAATTCTCCTATAATAACTATGACAGTTTTATAAATAAAAACTCCAACGGACTATGTGCACTTTGTGTTTAGAAAACTCTAATGCCAAAGATTATTCCTTCACTAAGGTTATAAAATTTGTAGTAAAAGAGCAGAAAAAATGGAAGTAAGTAATTTAGAGTACTTGATTTCACTACTTCCCTGAAACAGCAACTTTTTAGTTTTTTGGGGACTAAAAAGGGGACTTTTTGTAAGCATTATTATCAATTATTTTCTCTCTCCACACCCTCACTGCCCATTCTCTAACTGTTCAACACTTGTATTTCATTTTACGTAAGAGAAAAAAGATGATTAGATGAGGTGACAGTCATTGTGCTTCCTTTTTTTTTTTTTTTTTTTTTTTTGCGGTATGCGGGCCTCTCACTGTTGTGGCCTCTCCCGTTGTGGAGCACAGGCTCCGGACGCGCAGGCTCAGCGGCCATGGCACACAGGCCTAGCCGCTCCGCGGCATGTGGGATCTTCCCGGACCGGGGCACGAACCCGCGTCCCCTGCATCGGCAGGTGGACTCTCAACCACTACACCACCAGGGAAGCCCTGTGCTTCTTAATATAATGCCTTACACCAACATTTCTGTAAATACTGGAGTTAAGAAAAGCTGTGTCAGCAAACTGGAGTGGCACTGTTTTTTTTCGCCTTACACTTCCACTTTAGTACTTCTCAAAACCAACTTTGAATGACAGCTGAGTTCACTGCCCCCTTTCTCCCATCCTCCAAACAAGTTTTCTTTATTTTTATTTTTTTCCCCATATACGCTCTCTGGTATATATTTCTAAGTGCTGGCTTGAGAAAGAGGCCCTATTACATACATAGTTTCCTGTATCCCCAGTTGATTTCTAAGATTCTTTTATTGTCATACTTATTTGACTCTCATTTCTCCATTTTGAACCACATTTCTTATCAAATGAATCATATGTTAAGGTAATTTACGGCACACTCACATTGGGACAAGTCATCCTGTATCAAATGCCTCTGTGTGGCCTCTCTCCTTAGAACATCCTATAATATATCATCAAATGAACTTGGTTAACAACTTTGACCAAGGTCGGTTGTATAATTATGTTGAACTCCTCAGTCTGGCAGGATGCCCTGGGTGTTTCTATGCTTACCTTCCATTATTCCCCTGCTGCTGTATTCATGCTGCTACTGAGAGTCTTTTGTCCTGGAGTTTGGGTGTAATGCATGGTCTGTGGACTGAACTGTACCCCTCCAAAATTCATATGTCAAAGCCCTAATTGCTAATGTGATGGTATTTGGAGATGGGGCTTTTGGGAAGTAATTAGGTTTAGAGGAGGTCATGAGGGTGAGACTCTCTTCTGATGGAATTAGTGCCCATAAAAGAAAGGACATCAGAAAGCTTCCTTCCCATCTCTCTTTCCACCTTGTGAGTACACAGCTGAAAGATGGCCACCTGCAAGCCAGGAAGAGAGCCCTCACTGGGGAGTTGAGTCAACTGGCACCTTGTTCTTGGACTTTCCAGCCTCTGAACTATGGAACTATAAGAAATAAAGCCTTGTTGTTCATACAGTACGTTTCATTTTTTGTCTCACTTATCTGGATTGTAAAGAAAGTTTATACCCTACCATTTCATACATTTGTCTTAGATCCCCTGAACTCAAGGTGTTTTTCCCTCTTTTAGACATTGATAACGTACTGCAATACCTGTTCCAGTAAATTGATGCTGAGGTCCTTCTTGTACAAGTAGATCTGTACAAGATATGAGTTAATATTTCGTGTACAAGTTAATATTTCTTGTACAAGTAGATCTGTACAAGATATGAGTTCCTGGAGCAGCTTATATTGTGTGTGTGTGTGAGAGTGTGATACAAATATTTCTTGAATGACTAGGATATTGAAAGCATTAATTCCTCATTCTCTTATATAATCTTAAAGGATGATTTTACCAAGTAAAACTTTAACCATTTAATAGTCAATAAAGTTAACCTATATATCCAAGAGCTGAGCTAATTGAAACTCACCAAAAAAGGTTTTTAGAATGCTGACAATTTTCAGACTGAACTAGGAAGGAGGCTGGCATTGCCTTGTTAATGACAAGCCTTGTTAAAGACTTATCTTAATATATAGTGGGTCTTTATATGTAGATTTTTGAATATGTAATAAATAAGAGGTACAGGTTTTGGAGTAAGACATACATACCCAGATTTCATAAACACCACAACCCTCCCACTCCAGATGCATGACCTTGGGCAGCCTTCTGAAGCCACAGTTCCCTCATTTGTACAATGGAATAAAGTAGTATCTACCTCATGGGGTTCTCGGGAAGAGCTCTTAAAAATCTTAAAATAGAGTCAGCCAGCAAGGATTACACATTAACTCTTGATACTATTATTATTTTTTTTGTTTTTATTTTATAAGACATTAATAGAATGAGTTCTTGTGAAAAGCCAGTGGTATTTAAACTCCCCATGAGTTATTTGCTTAAGGAGCTGCCCCAAATGTAATATGCAGCCCCTTTGCAGATACGATTTTTATTTTTTGATAGTTCTCATTAAATGTTTGGGTTTTAAAAATCCATATTTTGTAAGCTCCATATGCTGAAAAACTTAGTTAATCACATTCTGAGCTTGGGATTTGCTAACATTCTCTCTAAAGCCCTAGCTGAACACGCTTTTATTTTCTGGGAGCAGATTTATTAGGGCTATGAGGAGCATGTATTGATGCTTGGTAGCATGAATATCTCTTTATTGGAATAATTACGAGAGGGTTAGGAATTGAGAATATTGACTGCATTTATTTAATCTTTTGATATGGACAAAAATATTAAAAACCATCAAACACTAGCATTGCCCTTTGACAACATCATTTAATTCTAGCTACAGGGAAAATTGTGACATAAACAAAAGCAGCACGACTTATCTGTCTTAATTAGGATACTTTCTACAGTGGGGGAAAGACCCTCCTTCCTTTAAATATAAAAGCACTAGCCAGACTAACAAAAGAGGGCAAGAGCATTACAGGTTAAGCAGAAAGTAATGTAGCTAAGAGCAAAAGGTATCCACACAGAACACTTGGCCAAAAGAAGTCCAAAATGGAGACTTTTTAACGTGGGAAATGTCTTTGTTAGTTCTAAAGTGGTGTCTCCATGCTACATGTTTGTAGATTAGCATTATTCCTTAAAGGGTCTGGACCTGTGCTGTACACTAGCCACAGGTGGCTATTTAAATTTCAGCTTAAATGAATTAAAATTAAATAAAATTTAAAAATTAGTTCTCACATTACGCTAGCTACATTTCAGGTTCTCAGTAGTCACATGTGGCTTAGTGGCTATCATGATGGATTGAACAGATATAGAGCGTTTCCATTATCACAGAAAGGTCTATTGGACAGCACTGGGACAATCAGTATACCCCACTTCTTACTCTAATTATTGGTCTCAATCTTCAGAAAGCCATGGTGAAATTGATATTGGAAAAGAAAATGCAAGAGATCACTCTGCATATTTCCAGCATTTTCTCTATGTTTGATTTCATGCCAATGAAAGAGTTTTTTGTTTGTTTTGTTTATTTTATTTTATTTTAAGAAAAAAAGGCCATATATTTTAGGGTAAGGATGAAAATATAAGTGTTACTTAAGCAGACACCTTTGTATTATGAATTAGTCCAGTTTCTTACACCATAATAATTAGCAACCAATAAAGCAATTAAAAACTAAAGCCATTTAACTCGATTTTCACAGGAATTATTAAATTCCAAAGTTACAGTTTACCTAGACACAGAAGAGCAGTAAGAACGTTCATATCTTAATATCTTCCCGAACTTCAACGTATTCAAGAATAAAGACCTCAGACCCAGGCAGGTCAATTTACCCTGCAAAATTTTCCCTAAAAACAGTACGGCTGAAAAGTGGCTCTCCTAAAACAGAAGGTACTTTCAGAAGAGTTATATAAGCGAAACACACAGGCCAACTGAGTGATGCGGAAACCACCTCATGCAAGAGAAACGCAGCAAACACAAGTAACCCACATTCACGTCTCAGAACCTGTCAGGGTCTCAGAATAACAATCAAGGTTGATTGTAACATCCTACCTCTCCAGTGACAGGATGGAAAGTTTTTAATGAAAAGTTATAAACAATTAAATGAATGACAGTCCTAACACACTTTCTGGAAAAGATTCTTTTTTTTTTTTTTAACACTTCATTAACTATCTGGAGTATCTTTAAACAAGTATCTTCTCTTGACCTCTTTCTCTATTCTGTTAGGATAAAGTGAGTATTTTTAATTCTCTTTACTATTAGAAGTGCCTGTCATATGCAGTAGATGTGTGCATGGAATGTGTCACAAATTGGAGGGGAAGCAGAGAAACTTGCTCAAAGCCTCTTCCCTTCAAACCACTTATTCCAAATGCCAAGTCTTTCCCACGTCCCCCAGCACACTGAGAACATCCTGCTCTCGCAGCTACCTGCCCTTCCTTCCATCAGGCAGACAGTGACAGCAACGCCACCTCCTCACAGAGGTGTCCCAGGCGGTGATGGGGGCCAAGCCCTTGTCTCCCACCCATCGGGGTGAGGTGGGAGGTGGAGGTCAGGTAGGTGGCAGCAAAAACACAACTGCTGGCATTGCACAGGTATTTTCTCGGCTTCAAGTACACAGCACTAGAAGGATAGGGAATTAGGGTCGGCCTGCTTTCCAGAGCAGGTGTAGATTCATTCATTCACTTAAACATTCCTGAGACACCTCCTATGTGGTTGGCAGTGCTAGTTCAGAACTGGAGGCTGAGGCTCACGAAGGCCAGCAGCGCAGCACGAAGCGACTGCGGAAAAGCATTATTATTTGTTTTATCCTCTCTTCATGGTTTCACCTCAAATCAGGAACACGTCCTGGAGACCAGCGGGCTCACCACGGCCGGGGAAGGGGCATCCTGGGAGCTCCAGTTCCGGCAGGAATCTGGCCGCAGGAGTGCGGGGGCCGGGGCCGGAGAGGGCTGGAGGCGAGGGACCGCGGATGCAGGCGAGGTGCGGAGCGCCCATGGTCCCGACCCGGCTCCTGCCCCGGCCCTGGCTCCACCACAGCACGCCTGGTCTCGGTGCTTTGTATTTTTAAATCAACCCTGAACAGATAGGGCCCTCTTATTCTTAAGCATACGTACCTAAAATAGTGATTCTGGCTCAATCTGAGTTCTCCAGCTACGTACGCATCACTGAAGGTAGCAACATGAGTCTGGGAATGATTTCTAATTAGAACTAAGTTACCTACCAGCTATCTTCAGAAGGGTGCAAAAAACCAAGTAATTTATTTTTTTTCTTTTACCACTGCCCCTCAAACCCACTCTGTCACTCTTCCTTCCCTTCCCTTATATAATATCTCGAAAAGAACCATTAATTTACAACTACTTCTGAATATTAATGAACAGTCCTCATTTTCAGATATTAAAAGTCCACTGCAATATAATTCAAAACTTAAAACGCTCATCCAATTCCCTGTTTCTCATCTCCTCACAGCACTGTCACTACCCATTCCCCCCCAGACTGGAATTAACCAGCCTTAATGGAAAAGGAGGGTGAAATTGATGTGTATTCTCTTCCATGCTTTACCTCCTCACCCACCCTCCTGAAGTCATCTTCAGCTAACCCTTAACCTTTAAGATTTATCCAGGCAACAGTGTCCCACAAACACCAAGCGTCTCACTACGCTCCACCTGTCGAAGCATACACTAAGAATATCAGTTTCTGCAGTTAGAGTATTCTGCTTCAGGCTGAATGTCAGTTTCCATTCTGTGGACTACTCACAGGATCTAGCTGTGGCTCTTCGGAGGAACTTTTACTTAGAACATGTAGGGAGCGGGAACCTCAGGAAAACACTCTCTGTTAGACTCTTCCAAGATGTTCATATCCCCAGTCTTCTCTCTGATCATGCTGCCCTCTTATATACAGGACAGTGAATCAGTTTCCCAGTTCAAATCCCTTGATGAAGGTTCTCGATATGGTTTAGCCTCTCAGACAGGTATGCACCTATAATCAATGTCTAGTTTTGGCACGTCAGCTGAGATGAGGACAAGTTCTACCATATTTCAAAGAGATATTTGTTCTAGTGAAGGCTGTACATTCATTCAATCAAGTAGTATTTAATAAATTCAACTATGAACCAGTATTTTAAAAACTTAAAATATATAAAGTGCCTAGCACATTGTAGGAACTTGAACATGTATTGCCATAACAGTTGTAAACTCTAAACTTACAAGCCCTCAGATCATGCTGGATTCCTATATCCTTTCTTCTTCTCTCTGTTTCCATTAAATATTTCATCCAATCCAATAACCTTATTTTTTTTCTGTGCTAGTGCTTTCCAAATTTATCTCTCAACCCCAAAATTCTACTCTGAGTTCCAGCTTCTGAGTTCCAGCTTCATACATTGATTCCCACCTGACGCGTTTTCTTGACTATCTCACAGGTGTGTCCAACAATATTTTCAAAATGGAACTCTTAAACTGCCCTGCTCTCCTAACCTGTTTTGCTCCCAGACTTCTCCATCTCAGCAATTAGTCCCACCATCCATCCTGTGGTTTAAGCCAGCTGTCTTCTTTGATTCCTTCTTCTTCCCTATCATTCCCACCCCTGGTACTAGATCCATCTCCAGTTGTTCATTTCTTCCTCTAAAGAATCTTGGTTTTTCTCAGCATCTCCTCTGACCACAGATTAGTCCAAAGCACCACCCTCTATCATCTGGCCTATGCTGCAACTGCTTTGCTGGTCTCAATATGTACCCTATCAAATCCCTTCTGCACAGAGCCACCAGTGTGACTTTTTGTTTTTGTTTTTGTTTTTGTTTTGCGGTACGCGGGCCTCTCACTGCTGTGGCCTCTCCCGTTGCGGAGCACAGGCTCCAGACACGCAGGCTCAGCGGCCATGGCTCACGGGCCCAGCCGCTCCGCGGCATGTGGGATCTTCCCGGACCGGGGCACGAACCCGTGTCCCCTGCATCGGCAGGCGGACTCTCAACCACCGCGCCACCAGGGAAGCCCACCAGTGTGACTTTTTGCAAGCATGAATATGAGCATGCTGTTTCTCTGCATAAAACCCTACAGTGGCGTCCCATTATGCTTCCAGTAAAATCTAAAACTCTTATCATAGCCTACAAATTTCTGATAATCCCTGGCTCCTGCGTACTTCTTAAGACTCATCTATTTTTATTACCTACTTTTCTGCTACACTCTAGCCATGCTGGCCTCTTTAATTCTTGGAGCTTGTCAAATTGTTTCCCGCTTTAGAGATTTTGAACATTCATTTCTATCTAATTGGAATGTATTCTTCCTCTGCTCTGTGTGACTCGTCATGATTAAAAAAAATCATTTAGATCTCAAGTTAAATATTCTTTCCATCAAGTTTTTCCTAGATGACAACCATCTTTGCTGTCTATCCCTTTGCTCTATTCACTTACTTCAGAATGTTGACAATTAGCCTTGACTATATTTTATTAAATTTTCCACTAATCTGTAAGTTCCATTTTAATACTACATTGTTTATCTATTCTGCCAGTCTGTAAGATACAAAGAAATAGAGCCCATATCAGATTTGTTTATCATTTTATACTATCTAGGATAATATAGGTGCTCAATAAATATTTGTTGAATAAAAAATGAATCCAGAGGTGACCAACAGTTCTTTTTCAGCTGTTAACTTATACAAATTCTTGATTATTAAAAATGAAGTTACTACTGAATTTATTTTTACCAAGGCTAATTTTTCAAATATTAGGAAAATAAGAGGACTTTGGCGTTCAAATAGTGACAAACAGTGGCTTAGTTTGATCATATCTGCAGGAAGTATCCAGATTTAGAGAGAGATTCACCAAGAAGAAACAACAATCCACCTAATCAGTAGAATTTAGGCTACAATGAAACAAGACTTGGGAGAAAATACTATAGTGTTGACTAAGCACTTTAAAACCTTTTTGAGTTTAGGGAACTGATTCTACATGATGTTTTTCTAGTCCCAAAGCAACTTCAATCTTAAGCAAAAAAACAAACAAAAAAACAGACAGGAGAAAGAAAGAAAGAATAAGAGAATTAAAAAAAAAATGTCTACATTTCTAATCATATCCTGTATCATTAGATTCTCCCCATGATGAAACCTGAGACAGCAGTAAGTTAAAGGGGAAGTTTGACCAACAGGCAATTGATGAGGAAGCAGCTAGAAAATATTAAAACAACAACAACAGAAAAACAAAAAACACTGAGGCCTTAGCAATAGGCAAAAATGTGGCCAGTGTAGTAGGTGGAGTTAATTACCTCACCATCCCTGAGGACACTGAGCAGATACCAACACCCAGTCACCACTTTTTAGTTAAATGGAAACTACATCAGAGAGCTCACGAGTAATTATTTACAGACTGAGAGAAAAGTATTTGCATGAGATTGTGGAGAAGCAAAGAATAAGAAGTGGGAGAAGACTGTGTACCTCAAAAGAGAATAATGGAGTGAAAAGAGGATATCTGAAAAGCATGCATCTGAAATAGTGGCCACACAGAGTAGAAAGGAAATTAGAGGCTGGTCCTGCATAATATTAGGTTTTAATTTTTCTAGAGTGTATTTTGGCTAGAACATAGATTCTAATTTCCTAGGATATAGCCCAGAAGTTCATATAGTTGAAGTTCAATATGCCATTTTAAAGTAGATGGATAGATAGCTGAATGATGAAATGGATAAGCAATGTGTTGGCAATAATATGGCAATAAGAGATGGCAAGTAAGTGACACAAGGGCTAGTACTCCCTCCCCCTTCAGTACCTATGCAGATATCACTAATCCCACTTTCTTCCTTGCTAAGGTTGAATTTGGATTCAATCTTTAAAACTTTCTCAACGCAGTGCTCCCTTACTAAAGTGTGGAAGATCTAATTTCAACTTCTTCCACAAGCTATTGAGAAAGCAAAGAGTAGAGGCTAGTTCTTACCTTTCAAGGACAACACTGTTTGGATACCCCTAAACTGTTTGAGTGTTATTACTCAGTATTTTAGCTGTAGCTAAGTGAAAGAGGTAACAATACCTCTTTGCTCGTGCTGTTAATTCTAGCTAACTTTGGACAAATCACTGAATATATTCCCTCAGATCCATAATCTCATGAACTATCTCATGACCCACAAGACACGTTAAGTTTTGGGTCCATTACTGTTTTTCAATGGATGAAATGTTATACATATATGAAATATAAAGGCATTGATATATACATTTTTCTTTATGCAATTGAAAATAATTATTCCCATATACCTTTATCTTTTTACAGCATGTGGTAATAATAGAGACACATTCGTTTCTTCTAGGTCATTTCAGTTACTTGTAACAGTGTAGAATAAATTATTGGTCATTTACTTCCCTTTATTTACTTGCTACTGAGAAATATACCACCATTTGGCCAGCTCTGCAGTGTAACATTAGTGATGATCCAATGAGTGGGATGAGATGGAAGCATCCCAATCACCAGACCTACTCTCAAAGCAAGCTCTGAAACCTTTTGTTTGAAAGACTAGAAATAATACTCTCCCGTTATTCCAGATATCAACAAACAACAAACAAAAGCCAAATCTCTTCTAAAATCCTCTTAAACATCTCAGATCAGGACTGTCAGCTGAGCCTATTGTTGCTTAGAGATTTAGAGGTTTCAGGGGAGGGCGCAAGGGCAGCACTGTCTGCTTTAACAGCACTGGCTTGAAAAAAATTTTTTTTCCCCACCACCTCACAAGCGAGAGGCATCTGCCTAGAGATGAGACGAAGGGGTGTCAAAACAGAGCTATCCATCAGAATATGACTTAAGGAAAAAGATTATTCATATTTAGAAAAATATAGTAATTGAAGTCCATAGAATGAAGGCTAGGACAGACATACTTGCTAACAGGACTAAATGGGGAGTATCTGCGAGTGCAAATGTGCTTCACATTCCATTCCCAGGGAATGTGCTGTCTGATTTGTTTGCGCATTTTTAAATTTAATTTAAATTACTTCGTGACAGTGTGATGGTTATCATCTCTGTCTGTTGTTTTCTAGTTTAGTGTACAGATAGTGCTTACTCCCTAAGAAAGTGAAAGACGTGTTCATGGCCTCCAGCAGGGCTGAGGGTCCTTGTGGCGACCACTCTGAGGCTCCCTGGCCAGGGATGGGGCAGGGATGGGAGCAACCCACAGGCAGTCTGTCCTCTGGCAGGTCAGCAGACACTGATCTCTGCTCCTGCGGAATCTTACACTGTCAGTAAGTAAAATTCTAACTTCTTGTTCCCATTATTGTTTTGTATTTCAGGGAAATGGGTAGTAGGTTTGCTGCTAAAAAGGCTGGAAACTACCACCCTAACTCCTTCTTGCCAGTGAAACTTCAGCTCCCTTCAGGGATGATGAACTGGAATTGATCACTTCCTTTAAAACCCATCTTGCAAAGGTTTAAAGGGGAGGGAAGTGAGTTAAGTGAGATAATATGAGTTCCGGTAGATAAAGACATGATTAGAAAAATTACAGGCATATTAAGATTTCCTATTCTGATTTCCCACTTAGAGGCTTCATCGCATGTCTCAGAGGAGTTGTCCTGGTTTCCCATATATTTTTTTTAACATACGAAATATTTAATAGAATATTTAGAATCATAATCCTTATTACGGTTTCAGAATATTCTTCATGTATGACCTATACCCAATGACCTACTGGCAAATGAAAAACGTGAAATAAATATTTAATAATTCCCAATCAATTCCTGTGTTCAGGGTTCACCCAGGTATGAACTGTTCAGAAATTATTACATAGTCAAAGTAAGTGGAAAATTAGTTCTCCTTCTCTTTCTGTTAGCCTCTGTCACTTCCTCACTGTAGTTTTATCATTTCTTATTCCATTGTCTAGTTGCAATTCAAATCTATGTCTATCAAACTGAAACTTATAGTTTAAGATTTTTGTTACTTCTAGATAAAAACTACCAAAAGCGATATGTAAGTTTAAGTACATAAAAAGAGAAACATATTTTAGAGCAACTGAAGAGGGACTAAGCATACAAATATAGGGTTTTTCTTAAGCATAAATATATATCTATATTTGAGTTTTATCACTATGTATTCAGATAACATTCTTACATGCATTGGAAGTCTTCAGATTTACCCCCAGCATAATCAGCATGACCTCTACTGAAATGTCTGCTGGTTTCAAATAAGACAATTGTGAAAATTCCAGCAGCTTCTGATAGCATTAATTTATGAAAACGTCACTCTCTGACCTTGGCATGTTGCAGTTCAATTTTTCAGTGAACATCTAGTTCTTAGAACTTCAAATTCCACGTTGTCACTGGAGGCCCAACAACTTGCTTTTTTGTCATGTGTTCTGGACCTGACATAGAGCTGTATGTATCAGGTTCAGGGAAAAGACATGCAAGGAAGCCAAATCGTTTTTTGTCTAAATATATTCCTCAAATTCATAAACACCTGTAAATGCCAAATTAAGGAGCTACAGTCAATTCTTCTTTTTAAAATATAACTACTTATTGAAAGAAAATTAGTAAATCCAGTTGAAATCCTCAGGTTTTCCCCATACCAATGAAAATAAACTGATTTTGTCTTGAACAGAAGCCAGGGTCTCTGATCTCAAGAAGTCTACAGCAAATAATGGACACTGACATTTCAATCTACCTGTGAGGTAGGTAGTAAAGAGCGTTGAGTATGATTTTGAACAGGGTTGACTTCCCCTTATAACACTGTGCTTCATTTAGATTCTGGTGCCAAGCACCAATGTTATTGGGCCTTCGTACCTGGATATCTGGAGACAGAACACTAACTGTGTGGAGTGAGTACTTAGAAATGAGATACAAGTCAGAGCTCACTGAGTTCGTGCTCATATTTCACAGGAGCCTGAGATATATTTTTTCCCTCATGTTTTCAGGCACAGTATTCACAGGTCTAACTTAATATCCAAAACTCATAATTATTTGTAATATAGCAGTAAATAATGCATATTATACATGTATGACACAGCGAGAAATTCATTTTGTATAAAATCTCGTGTTTATAGATATGCATATACACAAAAATATGTCTATATATATGAGTATATACCTGAAGAAGAACGTTCACAAAATAATACTTAACCTACTGTATGTGTTTGATATTTTTATTGTGTTCAATTTAATCTGCAAAAACAGATTTTGGTTCCTATCCACTAATACACTGCGACCCACAGCTTTAAAAACACTGTACTAGATATCTAAGGAGCTATATTATATTGTATTACTAGTGGTACACACGCCTTTTAAATCTAAAACATAAAACATGTTTTAATATAAAACATTATTGTTAAAAATTATATTTCTTTTGCTGTCTGTCATGGTTTCCTTTGACTATAAGAATAGTTATTTTAATAAATATATTTTGGGTTTAAGACTGTTATTTTTACTGAGTTGTTTTTTCTTTCAATAAGCTATTTCAATGAAAACTTTTAAGGAGATTCAAAAGAAGAGAGCCAGAAAATCTCTTAGATTATTTCCACAAAGATATGGTAAGGTGGCCAGTCCTTAAAAATACCAGAAAATAAGAAAAATGCCTTCTTATTAATTTCATGGACTCTTCAGCAAATCACTTGTCATTTGCTGTTTTCTTAAATGTTCCCCGAAGTTACAAGACTTAAACTATTAACTTAATGTATATGGAAAATTTCCTATACAGACCATAGATGGAAGTGCTGATGCTAGGAAATTTTTATGGATGAGCTTCAAAATAATTATTTTGTAGAAAAGGAAACTGAGGACCAAGAAAGATTAAGTAATTGGATCAAAAGCTGGTTAGCAGAGAAAGGGGCCTAGAATTCATATTTCCTCATGCATAGTGTGTTGTATTTCCACTACAGCAGCTTTTCCCAGTCTTTTCTGATCTTAAGAATTATTTAGGGTACTTATTAAAAATGAAAAATTTCAAACACTGTTCCAGAAGATTGTGAGTCAGTAAATCTGGGATGAGACCCACGAGTTTTCACTTTTCACAAGCATCCTAGGTGATCCTTACACTAGGCAAGTTTGAGAATCACTGCCTCTGATTATTTTAATGACTGGATTATTTGTTTCTGCTACAATACAGACAATTGGTTGCTGAATGTAAAAATGACAGTTTCAGTCAAAGTACAGCAAATTTCTCACTATCCCGTATGTACGTGAAGAAAACTGAACATCCTTAATGTTTTGAATAAGTTTTGCCCGTTTAAAAACTAGTAAAAAATGTTCTAATCATAGAGATTTGAATTTAGCATAATAACAAAATGTACACTTCCCATATGTTAAAAGAGTCTTGCTTTCTATAATACTTAGCCTGGTCTCAAAGACCATGAGGACCCCTTAACAGCCTTCTCTTAACATTCCTTGACATCTTTTCATTCTATAACTCTCACAATGTTGCTACTTCATCCCCCAGGTCTGCTAGGCAGCACTGCAAACTGCAATCATCTAGAGCTGCTATACAGCTGAAAGTGTAAACTTTCCTCTTTCTACCTCTGACTACAAATCCCCATCCCTCCAGATGCCATCTGCTTTTGCCATACAGCTTCGTCACTGAAAACTCCAATTTCTCACCTTCCATTTTTTTGTTTCCTATCTGAACTTCTCTGCACTGTACTCTAGCTACATTGGCCTCTTTTCAGATCCCTGGACATGACAAGCTCCTTTCTCTATCTAGAGTAGTCTTCTGCTAGCTTTCATATGGTTTTCTCTTCAAACTTCAGGAGGGAATTCTTTCATGACTACCTACCTATGGGAGTTGATCACTTCACCCACTCGTTATCTTCTTGGCATCCTACTGCTGCCCCTCATAGCTCTTTAACAACCTGCATATCTATACACACACACACACACACACACACACACACACACACACACACACACACACATATATATATATTCTTACTTGGACTATAATAGGCTATAGGCTCTGTGAGGGCAAGGCCCATATTTTTTTACTATTATATTTCCAACACCTAACATAACGTCTAGGTTTTATTAGTTAGTTAATATGTTAACCTACACATTTCACACTAACCTGTTACTACTCTTAACTCTTTGTCTCAAAAAAAAAAAGGAGCATTTAGAAAGAAGATGGGATATCTTAGAAACTATTTGGTAGAACAAGCTATCTGATCTCAAAAAATGAGAAATGCAGAGAAAAAAGACAAATGAATACCCTGTTTATCAATTAGGCAGAGCTAACCTTAAAATGTCTCAGGATGTTTAACCTCTGTAATTTATTTTAAAGTACTATATTTAGTTGCTATTCCATTAGATGTTCAAATCATTTTCACCTATCTCAAACATATTGTACAGTGATTCATCCGACATCTGTGGCAAGTAAATATACACAGTGTATTTTTAGAGTATCAAGTGTGTGTATCCATTTATAGTATAAGCAAAATTAAACCTGATCTGGAAAAAAAAGTGAATTCTTCAGATCTGACCACTATTGTCCTATTTTCATCCTTAGAACCTACATTTCCATCGTACAATTTTCAGATCACTTCCCACCTTTAAATGCCAAAATTTATAGGAAATTGTTATTTTTCTCTGTATACAACTTTGCTAGAGAAGCCCTTCTGCAATGAATGTTGAATGCTGTTAAGCCCTATTTATGGCTTTAATAGCTTTGCATTAATGAAAAAATCAGATACCCTTTATAGACCCACCTCAGGGGTTCATCTAGGAGATGTTCTATTGATGTGAGAGTTAAATTGATTTCTGCCAAAGATGAGAAAGTAGAAAAAAGTCTCCAACTGCATGTGGATAATGCAATGGCTTGTTTTATCACAAATATTCACTGCACATGTTTTCTACTTATTCCTTCTAATGGCTGTCCCCTGCTTTTCATATAGCTCAAATCCAGATGTCTAAACTGTTATGTGTATCAACAGAAAAAGGGAATGAACAGAATCTCATAACATTTTAGTGAGAAGAGAGTTAAACATAGAGATAGCATTCCTGCATTTTGATTTGTGTGTGCACTTATTTGGATAATCGGAAAGTTTGTTTTTTATGAGTTAGACTTCCTGGAACAATTAATCAAGATTTTAATCACTACATCTATAAAAATAAAGTTACATGTGCAGGCTAAAAACTTTCTAGCACAGAACTGTATTTTTTTTCCCCTCTTCCTTTAAAGTATCAGGAATTTCCAAGCTATCAACATTTGCTAAATCTGGTCATGCATAGTCTTCAAAAATAGGTTTCATTTATTTTCAAAATACTTTCCATTTCAGTAGGTTTCCATGAAGTGAAAACATTTACCATAATGGATGAATTTCATGAGGGAACTGTTTAACAGTGTCCTAAATGAATAGAGTAAAAGCATTGCAAAGATATAGTAAAAAGACGTAAGCCTCTTTCAAAAAAAAAAAAAAAAAGTGCTAAAATTTAAAGCCAAGCCTCATTCTGCAAATTGGACAGTATCCCAGGTAATTTGCCTAAGAGTGAGTGAGGGCCGCAGAGAAGTCAGAGACGAAAGAAAAATCTGGAGTAGAGTTAGCTGGATTAGACTCAGCTAGACTAAGTCTGGTTATAAAAGCAAGACCACCATGACCAGGGGAGTCTACAGTGAAACTGACACACAGGCCAGGAGCTGTGGTGTTGCCAAGGTAGAACCCATATTGATGTAAGGTGCCTGGAGGCAAGACAGAGAATGGGAGAATCAGAAACTAATGACTCATTTCAAACATGAGACCACAAGATGAAGCAAAAGCCAACTTGAGCAAGAAGAAACGGGAAGGAAGAGAGTGAGAAGCACCAGCCAGAGCATGTGCATGAAATTAAGTTAGACATATGTATGTTTTCTGACTCATGAAGCCAGGGATGAGATAAAAATTCAGGCGGCAAGTCATGGGGTATTTTATTTTGATTTGAATATAAGTAGTCATCACAATCAATGAATACAATTGGTCATTCTCATCAGTTTGTATGTACAGACCCTTAAAAATGTCAGGTGCTCCATATACAGCTGTAAGAATGAATGAGGAAGATCTCTATTACTGACATGGAGTAATTTTCAGGTTGGATTTTTCAGTGCAAAAGGCAAGTACAAAAGAATATAGCATACAGCCTTTCATAAAGAAAGACAAGTAAGAAAATACCAATATATCTGCTCATTAGTGCAAAAAGTAATTCAGGTAAAAAAAACTCAGAAACAAATGAGATGGGTTACCCTCTGGGGTGGTGGGAATAGAGTGGAAAGGATGGGGGAATGAGAATGGGAGTGGATCAGAAAAGAAGGAGAGGAAGAGAAACTTCTTTGAGTGTACCTGTATGTATAGTTCTGCATCTTAGAATCATAGCAATATTTTATAAACAGAAGCAATAAATAATTAAATTCAAACTGGATATAGGGGAAGGACTGAAAATGGAATACAAAAATAACAAATAAACCTAATCCTATTACAAATGAATAAACAGTCCCACTGCAGGGGTCAGAGAAAAATAGACTAAATAACTCCATAAAAAAAAAAATAAATAAAAGTATTTTCACAAGATACTGTAAGCCTAAAGAAAAAAAAGAACTATACACAAATATAATGCTTCAGTTGGTAAATTTGATTTCACTGGAGTATGAATTAGCAATTCTGTGACTATCGTATGTCAGTGTATCTGATAGTAATGGATTGTGGATAATGAGACACAGGTTTCTCACTATCAGAGAAAGGAGTTACAAATAAGGAAAGGAGAAGGCTAGAATGAACTAGGTGATGTTAGATTGGAATTGGAAATATCAGTTGGAACTGATGGATTTTATTAGAAATAATGTGAATTGTTAGGAAATAGATGTAGATGTATATATACAAGGGTTACTATACATACAAATATTTTCTAGCTGTATTCACTGAGATGGCATAACAGCAATGACGTCCCAGTAGCAATGAGAACACTCTATGCCTAGATCTTGGTTTCCATAAACAATTCCCCAAAAGAAACAAAAACACTTGAAAAATTACTGATTCTAGGGCTGGGAAATTACTGAGGAAGTACAAGATGAGCTTGGAATATCTTAGAGTTCTGAAAAGTAAGGAAGTGTTAAAACAAAAAAAGGATGAAGGTCACAAAAGCCAACTTAAAGATGTTTCCAAAAGCTGAAGCTGAGACAAGTTAAGGAAAAAAACTAAACAGTAACAAGCAATGGATAATAGCACATCAAATAAAATAAATCTCCATGAGTCTATATTGATATAAGTAATTAAATACATAAACAAATAAATGGGGTAAAAGGGGTAGCTCTTCCTTATACTAGGATTGCAATTAATAAATGTAGGAGGAATGATAGCAATTTGCCATTTGGTGAACATTTTAGTAATAGGTACTGTAGGCAGGAGTCATCAACTAACGCTAAAATTACTGGGTCAAAGTATGATGAGAAACAAAATATTTGCATAGTCTCAAAGTATCTCTTACGACATATTTACTACTTTCAAAAGAAAAATTTGAAATTTTACAATGGAGAAACCTGGCAAAAATCTCTAATTGACATTGCCAAAAACAAGACATAGCATCAGTTCCTGAACATTTTCCTAAACTCTGTAGCCATTTATCTGAAAACTTAGAAAACACCACTTCCTATGTGAGAAAACATAGAAACACTACTTCTGTTGGAGTGATTTTCCTCCTTCTGACTTTTCAGGCACAGTATTTCATAAAATGTACCCTGTGCAACTAAATAATGCTATGGACTTCCTTGTAGTTTCAAGTCTGATGACAAGGAAACTGTCTGGTTTAATGTCTCCTGAGCTTATTGGAAGACTCTAGAATGCGAGCTGAGCTTTAGACAGTTTTGACCAAATGACAGTCCTTCTCTATTTAGTGACAGAGATAATCTGATCAACTGAATGGACCTTGACTACCGCTGGGGTGATAGATGTTACACCTGTTTTTCTTGTATCACTTATATCACAGCTTCAAAGGCTAAGTAAGAGAACTTAACCCCTGCCTGTACAAAGTTTCTGGACATCTAGGATATTCCTCACCACAGCCACGAGCCAAACAGATGCTACCTCTCAGATGTAGCATCTACTTTGATTATACCACTAGCCGTAACTATTGCCTACAATGGAAAAATGTATTTCCCCCAAATTATTCAGTAGAGTGCTGGTTTTGAGGGATGTTAAATGGTGTTCAGTAAAGGGACAGGGGAGGGGCTTTCGTTTGAAAATATACCCATAAGGTATATTTTATATATATAAAAAGGTAAAAAAGGTATTTGACTGGTAAAAAAGGTAAAAGGTATTTGACTGTCACCATAAAAACAAACCACACCAAGTTTAAACTTCTATCTCTAATAGTGAATTCTTACTTCAGATATCTAAATAAAGACGTAATTCCTGAAGAGTATATCTGATCTCATTAAACAAGGAATTGGTTAAATTTAGGGAAAACCGAGTTAAAATTTTATCTTTAACGCATGAATTTGCAAAGTTTGAATTGTCTTCAATGTATTTTTAAGAGGGAAGAAATGGTGTACAGCTTTTCACAAACTTATTCGACCGTCTCACACCACCACCTGCCCTTTTTCCCAGAATTTTTCTAAGGACTAGCATTTCCTGAAACACTTTTGGGAAACAGTATTTTAAGTAACAATAAATTAGTCACAAAGTAATCTTCAACTATAATAAGTAACAATAGAAAAATAACGTCTTTGTGCTTACAGTTGTGCTTAGAAATTGAAGTGTACGCTTAGATATCAATAAAAAGTCAAATGATAAAAAAAATATTAAAATGCCACATGGTTCAGATGATCGTTTCCACAGGGTGTATCAACATAGGTTAGAATCAGTAGAGGAGGCAAAGGAGCAGAGCCTGGAGCTGAGCTGTGATGTGTGAGTAGGTTTTGTATAGGTAGAGAGCAGAACTGCACAGAGTGTTCCACACAGAGTAGGTGTTTATTAAGAGCTTGTTAATTAACCAGCTAGCCTGAACTGTATGGCCCTCAGAGGAAGCATGGCCCGGCTCAAACTGGAGAGGAGCCACGAGTAAACTTTCCATCTGGCAGTGATGCAATGGAGGTGCCTTTGCAGAAAAATCATTAGAGGAAGAGATGGCACAAACACTTTATCTAGCAACCTGCAGTGAGACCATTCAGGCTGTTATGCTTGTCCTAGAATTCTTCCTCCAGAGACGAAAACTTGGCTGAAATGGTAGAGGGCTCGAGGGTACAGTATATCATCTCCATCGGTCTCAAAGAGCATATATTAGTATCTCCCTCCTGAGGAAGAACTAGCCCATTAAGTTACGACTGTATCATCACTCCCTACACTCACTTTCCACTCAATCAAAAATACTGGCTAAGCAAGGTCATAGAAGCAAGGCACTACGACAAGTATGGTAATATGGAAGGTCGGAATACTTATATCAACTTATCTGGAATGAAGGGAGCCAATACAAACCTTGTTAAAGCCTTCTTAAGTGGCTGATTCATATCTTATCCATCTATGTATTACATTGCCACACAACGAACATAGTGTATGCTCCGTAAACAACTAACTTTACCTAGCTAGAACATGGTTTAAAGATGTCAGTGTCTAAGGCCTAATCACATAATCATGTCATGTATTGATATTTAGAGTAGCTTTCTTTTTCTTAAAGAATCCCACCTTTCTGATAAGATAGGAAAGTATTCTGCATTAAAATTCAATACTGCCACAAGTTGCCACCATACTTACGAAAAGACCTGCTTTGATTCACAAATGACTTGGCATTTCCTTGAAGATACTTTGATACATGCCTTATGATGCCAGATTTTACAACAACCTTTTAGTTTTAAATGCAATGACATGAAAAGATAAAATCTCCACATAATAAGTGGTCTTGACAAAAAATGCAAATTGATAAAACAGTCAAGTTGTCTCCTTTACTCTTGATTCTTAACTCAGGTACCTACATACAGATACAAATTCCTAAATATTACATCTGATTGCATTAGACAAAGGATGGGTAATCTAAAGATGATTCCCTTTGACCCTTTCTAAAGCTGCATGCATTTATTGAGCATTCTCTATAATTTTTGATGTATCTAGTATTGTCAGTTATAAGATATTATTGAATATTTATGAATAACTTATTTTGGATATACCCTTTCACAGATCTTAGGTCCTTCACTATCAATAAACAAACCTGCTGAAATAAGGACTTTTCATTAAAAGTGAGAATTGAGTGGTATAAATTACTTACTCATTCATTGTCCACATCCTTCTATGAGAGCAGGGACCTTGTTTATCTTCTTGAACACTGAATCCCATCTCCTAGGGTACAAGTAAAATAAATTTTACTTCAATGTATAAATGAATGAACGAACTAATAAATAAGTAAGTTGCACCACGGAAACGTGGATGTGTAACCTAGCAGGACCCTATGAGGCCTTCCCAGGACAGATACTGCCCCCATATCGTCTGCTGTAGCTCCTCTCTGAAGTACGTAGGTAATAGTATCTGCACACTTCCTGAGTTGTTTTACAGATGCTAAATCCACCACCAAATGGAAGAAATTAATTACTTGATGATCATGAATCCCCAGAACTACCGGCTTCTAAGGATTGATAATATTAACTGCCCTGTTACCTCACCATCAACCAATCAGAGAATTGTGTGTGAGTTGATCACATACCCTGGGACACTCCTTCCCCCCCTCACCTGGCTTTTAAAAATGCTTTGCTGAAACCCTTCGGGGAGTTCCGGGTATTTTGAGCATGAGACGCCCGTCTCCTTGCACGGTCCTGCAATAAACCTTTCTCCGCTCCAAACTGACATTTTTGTTTGGCCTCACTGTGCGTCAGGCACACGAATTTACGTTCAGTAACAGGTACTTTAAATGGAAAGGTACCTGCGATTTTCAAGGGTTCTCTGATTAGGTCCCTTGACCATCTCTGGCAGATATGGGAAAAATTAGGAGAACTTTTTAGCGTCTCCTCAGTGTTGCCCTGTGCCCCAAATAGGTTCCATTTCCAGAAGAACCAAATATAGTCAGGATCTTTAAAAGCTATAAGGAGAAGCTGTTCACACTATGTGGGTCAGGACTGAGAGCTTCGTGCTGTTTTAATTCTGCCAATCTCTCAAGCACTTGGTTAGGACAATATAACAATGGATTCTTTCCAGATGCTACTAGCCTAGGGACCAGAGAACTCTATCTACAGTGTTCACTGTTTGACTCCAGTCTTTGAAGTCTTCTCGGAAACTGTGTCTTAAAACTGTACACAAGCTCCAAGCCTCCCTCTTTTATTACTTTTTTTGTTCAGAGCCTGAGCTATCACCACCCAGTCAAGTTCTTGCCTTATTTGTGTTTAATGCTTTCAACTTAGCCTTCACTAAGATCCTTTAACCTATACTCTATAGCCCACACAAGAGCCCAGTTTGCTCTGTCTTAGGAAGGAAGGAGAGAAGGAAGGAAGGACACTGGAATCCAGAGAGCAGCATCCGCTCCCTCAGTCACAGCCCCTTCCTCTTCAGGAGCACCCCCTGCCTCCAAAGCTAGAGACCACTCTGGAAGGTTTCCTAGGCCCTGGGACCTGGCCAGCCAAAAAAATAAAGTGAGAAGACAAACAGGACATCAGAATCCAGACGTTAAAACTGTAGTTCTTTGGGTTAAGCACACATTCTCCAGAAAATTTTATTTAAATCCAAATAGCACAAGGAATCCTCAAGATGGAAAAAAAAAATCATTATACCTTTATTTGAAAGAATTGATCAATCATAAAGCTTTCCTTCAAGGAAGAAAGCAACTAACATGGGAATGGATTATTGGGCATCCAGAAGGAAGAGACCCTAGAAGAGAAATGAAAAAGGCACAGGAAGAGAGATAACAGGACTCCAAAACCGAACTTTGCTTATCATACGTTTTTCCCTGAGTCTGTATATGTGCAGAATTTGAACGCACCTGAAGCCTTTAGAAGATTCTAGCATATCTTTTAAGCCCCAACTCTATTCCAAGCAAAGTTTATAGACTTAAAAGTACAATACTTAATTTTATTTGGAGCAGAGGAAGATAGATAGACCTTTAACGGTTCTATTTGTGATAATAATCTGGAAAAAAGAAACAATATTGTGCCATATTTGTATTTTTTATGAAGTCTTACTAAAGGATGAGTTAAATAATATAAAAACTCTTTTTCATATATTTTTCTGCCTCCTGATATATAAAACTCTACTAAAGACAGCTAATTCACCTCTACCACAGAAAATATGACTTTTCATAACTGCAAAACAATAGTACACACATCATTTAGAACTAAAATGGGAAAATCTTTATATGAGCAATAAACATAATAAACATGTTTAAATGTAAATTTAAAACACAAACCTCAGACAATGAGCCTACATGAACACTCTGATATTTAGACATTTGTCAGGCAGCCTTTTTCTGTTTTGACAGCTAAATGAATGTTATATATAGAGGGACTCTCTTTGGAAGATAGACTTCCTTGCCTGGTTTCCTTCACTCTGAATACAACAGTAAGACATTTCAGTGTGTGGGAAGCATCCATGGTACAGAGAGTTGGAAAACATTCAGGCTTGAAGTACCAAAACAGTCAAATACTTGCAAAATCCAATATGCTCATCCATAATGATTCCTTCTCTATTTAAATCACATTTTCAAAGCCTAAGACAATCCAACCTGCAGTGTTAACAAAAGCCTCTTGCTTTTGACCATCTTATAGATGAGCTTAAAAAGAAGGAATATGTAATCTAAATGTTAACAATTTTCAGTTCTAGGAGGTGTCTTTTTTCCAGTGCTCAGACAGGAGACAAAAATGAACTGCAATCATCACATCTTTACATCATCTGTAGTCTTTGTTCTCTCGCTCTCTCTCTTTTTTTTTTTTTTTAAGTTCCTGCTTTGTATAAAACTATTGATATTAATATACGAGGAGAAACCAGCAATGCAACTTTCTGCATAAAAGAAATTATTCCCAGAATCTTGGCTTTAATTTGATTAATATTCTTAGCATGGGTTTCATTATATCCAGCTGGAAATTATCTTTGAGATCTTTGGACATGACTGTGTGTGAATTTTAAATTTGTGAAAACAAAAATAACAATATTGTTGATGATTCATCATTTATGGCAAAACCTTGACAATTTTTTCCTTTCATAGTTTTTAGGAAACCAGGGCTGTAAACAAGTATATCTTTTTCTCCCATACTCTGCTCATACTGTGCTTTCGAGGAGAGCTTGTTTGAATTATTCTACCCTAAGAGAAGTGTATTTAAATTATCTTCTTTCACTTTTGATTATGTCTAGTGACTTAATTAACGGAATGAATATTTTTGAGTAGTGCAGAGTAAGTATTTAGAAGAAAGGAGAAACATAAGGAAAGTGAGAAACGAGAAATATTAACACTCTGGCAATATTAATTTTGTTAGCACTATGCCAGAAAACATTCTAATACACTGGACAAATATTAGAGCTCTTATAAAGAGTGTGAAGGAAAACTCATAATGAAATCTGGAATGTGTTTTAGTTTTAGAATTTGACTGAATTTCTAAACATAATGGACATTGCAAATATCATGATGAAAATTTCTGTCAAATCTGACCAAATGAAGTAAACCCATTAAGAATTGTGGGTAGAGTAAAAAGACCATAATTTAAAAAAGAATTGTTTCCTGCTTTAAAAAGTACATTCACAATAAGCTCCTTTCAAAGCATTTGAGAATTTAGAAAATAAAAGCTTACAAGCCCCAATATTCTAACTGGAATAAGGTCTTTATAGAGCATTATATATAATCTTTTATAACCTATATTTTTTAAATGATTATAAATAAGAACGAGAAAAAACTAGTTCTTAAAAGATATGAGAATGCAAATGATCTCCTAGGTGACAGTACTAAACATAGTCACTTGCTTTCCATCTAAGTCATAACTTTTCACTCTTTTCACACATGCGCTTAAAATGTCTACACTTCTTATTTCATTTAGATATTTCTTTAAAAGATGCAGCCAATCTAAGTATAGCCATAAGATATAAAGCACTGTAATGAATATATGACAATGACAAATAGAGAACATAGCCAAAAGACTTAAGTAGATACTTTATAGAAGAGGATATCTAAAAGGCCAATAATCATATGAAAAGTTGGTAAACTTCATTGGTAATCACTGAAATGCCAATTATAACACTTTGGTATTACTATAAATAAACCTTACAGAATGTCTAAAATGAAAAAGACAGATATCACCAAGTTTCAGCCAAGATATGTGTAAATTAGTACAACATTTTGGGAAAGTTTTTGGCAGTATCTTCTGAAGCTGAACAACAATACTCTGTGAGCCAGCAATTATCACTCTAGATGTATAACTATCAGAACTTCATTCTACACACAAAGACATAAAAAATAATATTCACAGCAGGACTATTAGTAATAGACTCAACTGGAATCTTCCAAAATGCCTATCAATCATAGAACAAGTATATAAATTGTGGCATATTCACACGATTAAAGGTTATACAGCAATGAAAATGAAGGAACTACAATATGCAACAATGTAAGTGAATTTCACAAATGATATTGAACTAAAGAAATCAGACATAGGAGTACATATTGTATGAATCTATTTATATAAAGTTCAAAACCAGGTAAACCTAATCTGTGATTTTAGAAGTCAGAATAGGGACTGTGAGGGATAGTGATGGGAGGAGGCACAAGAGGCTTGCTGGGGCACTGATTATGTTCTGTTTTTTTATCTGAGTACTAGTAACAAGAGTGTGTACACACGAAACTTTATCAAAACATATACTTACGGGCTTCCCTGGTGGCGCAGTGGTTGAGAGTCCACCTGCCGATGCAGGGGACACGGGTTCGTGCCCTGGTCCGGGAAGATCCCACATGCCGCGGAGCTGCTGGGCCCGTGAGCCATGGCCGCTGAGCCTGCATGTCCGGACCCTGCGCGTCTGGAGCCTGTGCTCCGCAACTGGAGAGGCCACAACAGTGAGAGGCTCGCGTACCGCAAAAAAAACCCACAAAAAAACAAAACAAAAACAAACCCCATATACTTACAATTTGAGAGGAAGGAAAGTTACCTTCAATAAAAACTTTACATTGAAAAGTAATTATTATAAGTGCCCAGAGGAGGATTTATGCCTGGAAGGGATCTAGTTACGTGTTTAAACTGAATTGCGTATTTGAAACATTTTTAAAAATTTTTAATCCTTTAGCTTTATTTTACTCTCTTTCAACTCTGACTTCTTTTTATTGTTTTCATGTGACTAGAGTTGTTGAGGGCATTTTGAGGGTCCAGCTAAATGGAAGTTGAGTTGCAGCCATTACATTTATTTTGTATCAAATAGGATAGATTTATGTAGTTTGCAGTCACTGCCATGGATAGTTACATTACTGGTTGCTGTCCCTGTAGAGGAATGACTTCTGGGAATTCTCTGATGGCCCTCTGGTATTATGAGAGAATGCATCAGGACCAGAGATCCTACAGAGAAAACAAACTACCTACAACCCTCAGCACTGGAAATATGAGGTTAGTGGAGGAGAAATACTGTTTGAATATAGAGACCAAAAACTATTCTATAAAAATTCTTCCAATAAATACCTATCTAAAATTTAAGTGGAGGATTTATTAATTTTTGGTGTTTCATCAAAATGGAAGTTTCCCCCTGTCAGAAATATACTTTCCAAGGCAGAATATGTAATTATAAAAGCAGCATAATTTTTTTTTTTTTTTTTTTTTTTTTTTTTTTGCGGTACGCGGGCCTCTCACTGCTGTGGCCTCTCCTTCTGCGGATCACAGGCTCCGGACGCACAGGCTCAGCGGCCATGGCTCACGGGCCCAGCCGCTCTGCGGCATGTGGGATCCTCCCGGACCGGGGCACGAACCCGTGTCCCCTGCATCGGCAGGCGGACTCTCAACCACTGTGCCACCAGGGAAGCCCTGGTAATTGTATTTTTAATTTTTTGAGGAACGTCCATATTGGTTTCCATAGTGCCTGCATCATTTAATGTAAATTAATTGTAATTAATTTAAAATTAATTGTAATTGATGTAAATTAACAGTGTAAAGGGTTCCCTTTTCTTCACATCCTCACCAATGAAAAGGCAACCTATGGAAAGGGAGAAAATATTTGCAGACCATATATCTCATAAACGGTTCATGTTTTAATATCCAAAATATATAAGGAGCTCCTATAATTCAATAGCAAAAACAACAAATAATCTGATTTAAAAAGTGGCCAAAGGACCTGAACAGACATTTCACCAAAGAAGATATACATATGGCCAACTGGTATATGAAAAGGTGCTCAACATCACTATTCATCAAGAAAATGCAAATCGAAACCACAATGAGCTATCACCTCACACCTGCTAGGATGGCTATTATAGAGAGATATATTTTTAATGTTTGTGGATGTGTGTGTATACGTGACAAGACTTGGTGGTAGAATATGGAGGGATGTATAGGAATTGATAACGGGTGTCAGCATTCAGCTAGTCTAGGGAGAAAAAACACAGCACTCTTAGAGGATACAAAGGTCCTAAAGAAGCTGGAGAAAGGTAGACATAATGGCATGCATGTGGCAGGCATCGGAGGTGGGATGACAGTAGAGATGCTCTGGAGAATATGTAAGTTTGTCTGGGCAGTTATCATGAGGCAGATGGTAGGAGGAGGATGAAAAAAGGAGCCCACAAATTCATTTTCTATCTCCAGACTATAAAATTTTTAGAAAATTGAAATCTTATTGAACATTTCTCCAAGAGATGATTGGGGTAGATAGAGACAGGGCTGGGAAGGCAGAGGGGGGCTTCTATATATGCCGCACAAATGAAACTTAGTCATGCTTTTCATGCGGCTTTCCCTCGTTTACGCCCTTTGTGCCATATAAAATAGGGAGGCGGTTCCAAATGCCTCAGGCCCGATGGCAGTTCCTTTCCACGCCTCAGTCCTGCGGTGGTAACAGTTTCTACTGTCCTTTCATGAACCTTAAGTTCTACCTGGTCCTGTTAGGCCCAGAACTCCTGCCTCCCTGGAGTTCTCCTTCTTCTGAGCTATCACTTCTCACGGGCAGTTCCATCTGTCTTCTCTGTACTGGCCTTCAGCCACTTGACCTTGATTTCCGAACAAACACAACAACACTTAGAACCATTCATACACGGTAGGCACGTCTGGCAGACTTCAAGGGCTGCAGGGATTAATTTTCTACAGCAGCACCACAAATTACGCAAACTAAAATCTGAGATTGCCTTGCTTTGGCAATGATACACTCCAACTCATTCCAACTCCACTGTTTCTTTCTTTATCTTCTTACTACTTAGCCCAACTCTTCATCCCTGACCCCCCAGCAATCCCAGACTCATTCACTCCACAATTCAGTTCCCTGAATTGAGCTCCAGCCTGAAACTTAACTACGGATCTATTTTTACCTTTTGAAAACCCAGACACTGATGACTGTGTTCTGCTGAACGGTGTGCCGTCCTCTTTGGACCTCACGTATCTCCTTCCCGTGGGGATAACCTGTGCCATTCCCTGCGCCCACTCTTCAAGAGCAGAAGCAGCAACAGGCTTTTTTGTTTTGTTTGTTTCCGGCGATTCACACAGATAAAACGAGTGGGGTTATTATTTGGTGACAAATAGTTTTTACTCTTAGACTTGATGTTTCATTACAGGCCGTCTGGGGGAAGCTCTCAGAGGTGCATGGAGCACACACTGCAGGGCTGACTCCGGTCTGGTCACTTCATTTTTTCAGACAATACTGAGTTATACACAGTGTTTTCCTAGACGTGATCTCATCTGATCCTCCCACTAACCCTATGACTTTGATAGGACAGGTAGCGGATCAGTCAGGATCGTATCAGGGGACAGAAAACAAGAGAGAATTTAATGTGAAGGCTTAAGTAGTAGGTAACTTTCAATTAACTATTGCAAAGTGTTAAAAAAAAAGAATTCTAAAGTTTCACAAAAGTATCTACTTTATAAAGTCCTTAGGCCCGAGGGAACAGAGAAGAGGTAGCAATTACTACAATTCAGGAGCTTGGAGGAGGGCTCCAGAGGAGCTGGAGTTCAGATGTCTAAGGAGCTGGTGCAGCTCCGACCATGCTGGCATCTCTGAGCTGGGAAGAGGGACCCTGTGGGGCAGGGACACAGACTTCAGAAGTGGGAGCTGGTGCTGGTGTTTGGAGCAGGGAAGGGCAGCATGAAGCTGGTTCTGCAAGCATTAGAAAACAGCAAACAGGATTCAACGGCTCCTTCGGGAAGGAACTGCTGCTGACAGGGTGAAGAAGGCCTGCCAGCGTGACTCATAGAACCGCCCGCCGTGGGAAGGAGCTAGTACCTCTTCTCCCTCCAGGCGTGTGGTCTCTCCCTAGTGTTCGCTCCTGCCAGAGCCTGGTATTAGCCAGCCAGCAAAGCAGGCGCACCGGATGCTTAGGTCCGAGGCCAGTACACACAGAGGACAGTGTGGAGGTTGAGGCCAAGAACTCAATAACTAGAACAGATCATTTTCCTGGCCTAATTCTGCAAATCAAAACCAAGAAGGAAAATCAGGCTTAAGAGAACGTAGCCAAAGCAAAATAGCTTGCTTTAAGATAATAAAGCTGGTAAAGCTGGCATTTACATTCAGATATCTTGATGATAAATGTCATACTCTTTTCACTAGACCACATTTCTTGATGCCCAACGACTGAAATAACTCACCTAGAATCATGCACTATTGCACTGGCAGAAAACTGAAAAAAACATTTCTTTCGAAATATCCAAATTATCATTTTTTGCTGTATATCACACTGACTCAAAAATGTCTCCTGGAGATGAGGAGAGATCAAATTTAGGAGAAAGGAGAAGTCCTGGTTGGGAAGAGAGGAGGATCTCAAATCCACAGCATGAGGGAGAAAGCTAACCAGGCAGGGGGAACCCCCCAACTGAAAGAATCAAATGCCCCATACATTCATGAACTGATTCACTCAACAAACAATTATTGCATGTCTACCTCATTCTAGTCACTATTTTAGGTGACGGTGGCTCAGATTTGAATAAAAAATCCTGCTTTCATGCCGTTAACAATCTAGTAAGGAAGCTAGACAATAAATAATATGAATGGCATATATAGTATGTTAGAAAGTACAGAAAAATAGAGCGAGGAAGAAAGATAAGAAATATCACAGAAGTGCAGGCATTTCTCTGCAGGCTCGCCAGAAAGATCCTCGTGGAGGACTGCGTCAGAAGACGGAGAATGAAAAAGGGAGTGGAGCAGGAGAAGCAGGCATACGTAGTAGGACATGGTGTTAGAGAAATAACAGAGGACCTGTTCATGTAGGGCCTTGTTTGAAGAAATCCACTGCAACAGATTGTATTATTGTTCATTAGTAATCGCCACCTCTCCCTGGAGGACAATTTTACTTTCTTTCTCCTTGACATCACGTGTGCCAATGTGACATGCTCTGGTCAGTGATGTGAGCATACATGGTCTATGTCCCTTCAGACAGAAGCTTTAAGAGCTACAACATGGTTCGCCGTATTCCCGTTTCCCTTTTTCAGGATCACCAGCTCTATCAGCCTCGTTCTCGGAGGAGAGCTGATGGGGAACTGAACTTCAGCAAACCTGAAATGGACGTGTAAGTGAAGTATGAACTCCACCTGTGTTGTTAAAAGCCACCCAGGATATCAGTTTGTTACTGCAAAACAATTTGGACTACTTTGGATGACGAATACACTTCTTCTACTTATGTATGATTAGTACTCAGTCCTAGTTATTTGTTTTGTTTTCGTTTTTCTTAAGAATAGCACTGGAGCAGTAAAAAGAATATGTTGAACTTGGTGCTCTAGCGGGTCCACCCTTTTGAGGGAACGCTACTCAGATGGACGGTGGTGCTTTCAGTCAAAAAGGGAAAGGTTCAAGTCACAACATTGGTTACTCTCTTTCACACAAACTACCAGTTAAAGAAAAATTCAGAATTCCATGTGGAAGTCATTCTATCTTAAAGAAGTTGGTTGCTGCCAACTTACTCTTTATGGAAGTTATGTGATATAGTACCTTGTTCTAACAATTGGGAGAATCAAAGAATACAAAAGAGAAAACAGGGAAGAGAAGAAAGTATGTTATGCTCCCCTTTATGCTGCATTCATCCCCACCCAACCTTTCATCTTACAGGCAGCCATCAGTCTTCGCAATCTGTCCACTCAGCCTCCCAACCTCACCTAAATGTCTTTACAAATATACCATCTACTGTTTTCTGTCTCTGCATTCTAGCTACAAACACATTAATTCTCCTGAGGAAAAAATGGAGGTGAAGAAAGAGGGAAGTTAGAATATGAAAACATCCTAAGTAAGACGAGATACCAAATATCATGGTGTACCAACTAAGAATCAGTGATATAATCAAATAAGAGAAATACACTGAATAACACCATTGGTCTTGCATGCCTCTATTAATATCAGGAAGAAATTATCTAAGCCTATTTTTATAATATTTCTCTTAATTACATAATACATTCCTTAAGAATAGGAACCTGACTCATTCATTTTTTTATCCCCAATAGCTAACTAATATTACTTAACAATAGGTAGGCATAGGAAAAAAAAGTCTGTTGAACTAAAATTAAAAACAAAAGTAGAATCAGCTGGATCCCTGTAGAACCTGATCTTTTGTTTGAAAATTTATTAACATTTAATTTGTTTTTCATACCTCTCTCTCTCCCTCCATCTAGCACATGAATTAGCAGTGACATGTCTGAGATACCTAGAAATTTGCATATAAATACATACATGTGGTTATATATATGGCTATATAAATATGAAAATATATACATATATATATAATTTTAAGTATTTTTATGTTTTGTTTCCTATTATATTTGATCAAGGCAACAGTTAACTAAAAAGACAGAACACTTTTTTTTTTTTTCCTGCAATGCAAGGAAAGTCTGTTGTAAGAATGAACTGATTACTTGAGTAGACATCTCAATTTCTGGATCCTTTGATTTTCCTGTCATTTAATACTGAAAGCCAATATTCTCATAAACCCGTAAACTTTATTTTTATTTATTGAATTTCTGGAAGGTGCATCTGGGGAGGGGTTTGGAGAGTAAAATAATGTGTCTAGAATGTTATTACCAATATATACAGGAGCTGTCATGTTAAGAATGACTACAATGTTGTTAATATGACTTTAGCAGAATACACATACCCTCTAAATGGTGACATAAATTACATCCAGTGTTCATACTGCTGCTTGATGCTATTACCTAAGACAATATAAATTTTACACTTGAAGTAAGTTGGCTACAGTCTTCAATAAAGAGCCAGCTCTCACACTGCATCTTCTACAGCAAAACAAATTAGGACATTGCACTGGTGACAGATCAAATCCTCACGACGTTGTGTAATCTTCTGGGATTCGTTTCTATTTTGCCCCATTAGCTTTTTCTTATGCAAAAAGAAAATTCCAGATTTGACACTTTTACAGATGAAACATGAACAGCACTACGTATACGAATGCACATCTTTCCAATATTTTCGGCTTCATAGATCCTTACTGAATAATGAATTTAAGAGATGGCAAAAACCATAGGAAGAGACAGGGAAATTCAAATCCATTAGTTATATTATTTATTCCTTTGGAATAGCTTTGATAGGGAAAGCATTTGGAAAATCATTGGCCTTAAAGATGTAACAGGTACGTTTGGCTATTTTTCACAGCGTCTCTGTAAAACCACAATAAATTAATACAGCTTACTTTTAATTTCTTTCAGCTAATAGTTGGTTTGGAAAAAAGATTAAACACAGTTTTAAGTATTTTCAATACAACTGAATCCTTAGCATCATCCTTATTTATTTATTTATTTTTTTGCGGTACGCGGGCCTCTCACCGCTGTGGCCCCTCCCGTTTTAGAGCACAGGCTCCGGACGTGGAGGCCCAGCGGCCATGGCCCACGGTCCCAGCCGCTCCACGGCATATGGGATCCTCCTGGACCGGGGCATGAACCCATGTCCCCTGCATTGGCAGGCGGACCCCCAACCACTGTGCCACCAGGGAAGCCCCATCATCCTTATTGAGTCAAACATTTCATTTGTCTTCATTGAGTTTTTGTTGTTGTTATTGTTATAATTTTCCTTTTTCTTCTCTACTGTCTTCTTTTTTTTTTTTTTTTTTTTTTTTTTTTGGCAGTACGCGGGCCTCTCACTGCTGTGGCCTCTCCCATTGTGGAACACAGGCTCCAGATGCGTAGGCTCAGTGGCCATGGCTCACGGGCCTAGCACTCCATGGCATGTGGGATCCTCCCGGACCGGGGCACGAACCCATGTCCCCTGCATCGGCAGGTGGACTCTCAACCACTGCGCCACCAGGGAAGCCCTCTACTGTCTTCTAATAAGGGCATGCAATTGCATTTTTTACCTTCAGTAAAACCTAACTGAAGACTCCACTAGCCAGAGTGATATTTAGTACTGGAGTTATGTAGTTGAGACCCATTGTTCCAAGAAAAAAATGGCTTTTAAGATAGGAATAAAAAAGACATAAAATTTGGAGTCATGAATTAGGTTTCATAAAACTGTACTAGGATAAAGAAGATGTACAAGTGAGGAAGAGATTACTCAATGTTTTGGCACACATTCAGTTTCAAAATATTTAGAAGAAAAGAGTGACAAAACACTGTCTTATTTACAATTTTGAATCACTTGGGAAAAAAGCTACAGATCTTTCACCAAACTCTGAAAATAAATTTTTACCTACCTCCTCCTATTTAGCAAATATGTCTGTTTCCAAAAATTACATTTTTATACTGATGTATAAAATGTACCCTAATGTACATACTTACATATATATGTATATCTTACATTATGGAATGGGAATCCCTTCTATGCCTTAGAAAATAGTCACATTTCTTTCTCAGTTTGAATCATTTCCAACAATTTATTCTTAGAACTTTCTTTTTTTTGAAATATAATTGACTTATAGTATTATATTAGTTTCAGGTGTATAACATAGTGATTCAGTATTTTTATATGTTATGAAATAAATCTACTTATATCTGTCACCACACAAAGTTACTAAAATTATTGCTGATCATATATCCTATGCTGTACATTACATTCCCATGACTTATTTATTTTATAACTGAAGTTTCTACCTCTTAATCCCCTTCACCTATTTTGCCCATCCCCGTCCCCTCTGGCAACCACTAGTTTGTTCTCTGTATCTATGAGTCTGTTTCTCTTCTGTTTGTTCACTTGTTTTGTTTTTTTAGGTTTTACATATAAGTGAAATCATATGGTATTTGTCTTTCTCTGTCTGACTTATTTCACTTAGCATACCACCCTCTAGGTGCATCCATGTTGTTAAAAATGGCAAGATTTTATTCTTTTTTATGGCTGAATAACATTCCCCTGTATGTATGTATGTGAAGATTTTCTTTAATGTGCATTTCAGCTGGCATCACTTTCTCTTGGACATCTTCATCCTTTCCTTCACAACCACTTTCTTCATTTAAGTCAATAAAAGTCACCTTAACTAAGTTATCTGGCTGCACATCTACAGTTTCCTGAATGGCAGCTCCGTTAACCATCTAATGGTTAGCTATTTCTTTTATAACTGCATTTACATTCAATTCAGATTTCATGTTAATCTTTATAGCTTTTTGTTTCTTTGCTGCTCTTTTATCTTTTTCGGCCAATTTCCTGCTTTGATTATCCACTTTTGTAAAATATCACATGGGTTTATCACTGAGACACAAGGAGGCAACACAACTACACACAGTTCTGTCTGAGCAGGAGCTGAGTAACAGATGCACTGTGACCAATCACCAACAGACTTTTAAAGAAGTGATGTGACTGGTCACTCATCATGGTGCACATCTGTTATCCAGTGATTTGGGGATGGAATAGTTGGCAGCAATGTACTTTATGTAATTACTCACAGTTACTTCAGTTGCCATGGTAACTGAAAATTGGACCATATTCTTTGGAATTGTGTTATTTAATTAAACTATGGTAACTGAAATGTGTGAGTATTAAAAATGTGAAAACTGAAGACCACCTGTATTTGATTAACTGTTTTAAAAAGTAGGTACCATTTTGCTCTCCATGATCGCCACAGCTAGAGTCTATATATTTGCACACAAAAAATATATTTTTAGGATTTAGATATTCAAAAAATGCAGCATATCATTGTGTAAAATGGCTAATAGATATATGTATAGCATCTATAACTTACACAACCACAACACTAAATCTTCAGTAAAGGGATATGTTATTCTAGCAGGCCGATGACCTTCTCAGCAGTCTCTGCAACTCTGCAATCACTTTAAGGGGCAGATATTAGCCACCAGAAAATTCTCTGGGATTTAACCTCTTTATGATGTTATTCCCTCTAAACCCATGGATCTACATCCTTTTTCTGAGACACTAATCATTAGGAAATAGTCACTGAACTTTTCTTTTAATGTAACGTATCTGTGTTGGACATTACACATTTATAATTTTGAACTTTAACAATAATGCTGCAAGGTAGACATTAAGCAGTATCTGGAATTTACAGATAAGGAAACAAAGGCCCAGAGTCATCAGGTAATGTGCCCGAAGTTACACATGCAGATCTTTGGCCTCCAAATCTGGGATCTCCTCTCTAAGAGGAGTACCACTCTTCCCAGGTTGGATAAAGTTTTCAAGGAAAACATAGACATAAACCAGTAGATGGATCCTACCCAAGAAGGATGGGATTAAAACAAACTCATTTGTGAATCAGGGCGCATGGCTCATATCTACCCTTTAGCGCAATGAAGCCTAGAAACAATCAGCTTCCTCCAGATCCACAGCATAAATCTGACCTAACTGTGACTCTACTTTCTCTTCCTCCACCTCCCTCAATTCTATTGAATATAATTGAGGGACTAAAATCTTTTCAGAGCTTTTAATAGCCCAAACACTCTGCATAAATGAGCTCACCGGGTTTTATATAAATAAAAAGGCTTTCAATTTACAGTAGCTTATTTGTTTTCTCTGTGCATTTGTTTTAAGACCATTGCTCATCTTCCTGTAATTGACCAAACGATTTATTTTTAAAAACCTAAGTTAAAATTGTAATATATCTTGCAACGTAATATATCCTGAAAGGGAAGATGAAAAGAATAAAACTCATAATTGTATTGTGAGTTGTACCATATAACATTGCTTTCCAATTTTCTGTGAAATATAAATTTTACTTCTAATTTTGAAATATAACAGATTGTATCTTTTAAATGACTACAGTAAATGTAGAGGGAAGGAGCTGCATTTGAATTTTTTACTAAATGTCTGCAAAACCAATTAAGAGGAGTGAGGCTTTTATGTGAGTAAATCTTGAAGAGTGTTCATAGAATACGTGAGAATTTTCTCACCGCGGTTTGAAAATACTGGAGCTAAAGTTGAGGAACTATGCTTTACTATTTGATGAAGGCTATTTGAAGGCAAAATAAAACATAAATATTCATTCTTATTTTCTCCTATGATTATCTTACAGCTTTGTTCTCTGATTATACACACTTCTTCAACTTCTTGCACCCTACCTATAAGCTCATCTGCAACTATCCCCATCTACCTCTTCCATTCCTGTTTGGCAGGATGTCATTCCTCTTAGCTACAGCTAATCTTTCAACCTGTGCCCTGAATCTTATCCTCTCATTCCCTCGTTCCATCAACTTTCCCTCCACTCTTCTGCACCTTTCTCTCTCCTTGCTCTTGGTCCTCACTGTATACACTAGCTCAAGTCTGAAACCGGATTCTGATCCTATTTCCCCACTGAAATTACTCAAGAAAAATCATCAGTAACTTCCAAAAGGCTAAATACTATGCATATATTTCAAATCCTATCTTCCTGGGCCTTTTTCCAGAATTGGACCCTGGTGATGACCCTTTCCTTGAAAGTCTTTCTTTTGTTTCTATGATGCATCTTCCTGGTTTTCTCCTTCCCGAAATTACCATTCCTTTAACCTCCTTCATATTTTTTCCACCTTGACTTTTATCTGTTTGTGCCCTTGACTGTCCCCTGCTCTCACTCTATACAAACTTCTAAATGATCTTATCCTACTTGTTCTTTCGTCTAAGGTGGTTATGATAGAAATCCCATGCACACCCTATCCAGACCTCTCTCATAAGCTCCAAATCATAATCTTAAAATGCCTCTTTTACATCATCAGGCACTTCAGTCTCAACTCCCCTCTTCCTTCCAAAGCTGCTCTTCCGTTTCCTTATCTAAGTTAACTGTACCACTATCTACCCAGTTCCCGAAGTTCATAATGTCAAAGTGTTCTTAACGCGTTGACTCTTTTCCTCATATATCACATCTACTCAGTTACTGATGTCTACTGATTCTACCACTTGTCTCTCAAATCTCCTTCCTCCTCTCTATTTCCACTTCCATTGTCTACGTGGGGCCCTTATTATTTTGGGAGTTGATAACTGCAATGACATCAGCCTTTATCTACTTCTTCCCCTAAATCTATCTTTACTCTGCCATTGGAATGATTTTTAAAAACACCATTATTGTGCTTAAAATTCACCAGTTGTCCCAATCGTATTCTGGATAAATTTTGATCTCCCCATCAGTTGGACCAGCTTCTTTCTGTACCCCGCCTGCCTTCTAGTTTTTTCTCCTGCTGTGGGGATAATGCTGCAAGGTAAGTATTAAGTATTATTTCAGATGAGGAAATAAAGGCCCACAATCATTAGTAATTTACCCAGAGTCACACAGCTGGGAGATGCTCCTCTCACCCTCCTGTGAAGATACACACATCCTCTGTACCAGCCACACCGACTTACTGGCAAGGCTTCGAAGGTGTGCTGCTCTTCCATATTTCTCTGATTGGAACAAGGCCTTCCTCTTGCTGGAATATTTGTCCTCACACATTCCCTTCACTGCTTTCAGGAAACAGCTCCAGTGTCACCCCTTCTCTGAATCATTTTCTAATGTCCCAATGATGACATAACACATGTTCCTTCTGCTTCTTCCTACTTCAGTAACATTTAAACATCCCCTGGTTTTGGTATTTATCCTGTTTTTTTTTTTAATATGGTCCTCAGTTTATTGTCTCCCATGCGAAACTGTAACTCTTTCAACATTGTGAGTGCCTCGTCTCTGTATCTTCTGTTTTGTGTACAGTGCCTGGAATTTGACAGGGCCTCAGTTCTAATTTTTAATACACTGAAAAACAGAAAAATCACTGATTTTTCTTATTTGTAAAATGAACTTGGGCCTACAAAATCACTCAGGTCCATTCTGTGACACTGTGATTACTACTCCTGTGTATTTGTGTAAAGTTTTGTATACATACTTGAAATGTGCAACTATTCTAGGGCCTGTAATATAGTGCACTTGGGTTACATTTTATTTCTTTAGGACACATGGGTATTGAATAATTTTACTGCTGTTATGTATATGCATGGGTTTGCATAACTGAGTTTAAACATGGTCACTGACAGACAAGGCAGACAGAGGTAGAATGTATACAAAAGAGAATTCCAGCTGAATGCTATGTATATTAGGCTATAAATCTGACACTCAAATAGCGAGTGGGTTTACTCAATTAAATAAAACTATAGGCCAGTTTGGTGGGAAAAAAAAGTTGAAGAGCACTTCAAGTTAGTAATTTCACTAAATGTACTCATTCTTGACTAAATTATTTATTTGACCAAATAAATCAAAATTATCCATGTCCCCAAAACTCATGGGATTATGTACATATATTTTACATAGTAGTTCAGAGTATTAGAAGACACAAAAATATTTATTTTTGAAGGAATAAATCTAGAGATAAAAAAACCATGCAGATTTCCTCACAGGCTGTCACATTCAGATACCCCCAGATCTTAAAATAGGCAGGGATCTAGAAAAGAAATTTGGTTTAGAAATAAAAACTGTTTGACTTGAGATCCCTAGTTATTGTCATGTGTAACATATTCAAAGACAAATAAGTTTCTCAAAATCAAATTTGATAGGCACTCTGTTTATAGGTTTTGTCTAATCTGGGTAGCAGATTCTTGATTCTGATGAAAAAGTGATGTCCACTATTTCCAGGTATAAATATATAGCAGTAGGATATTAACGCAAAAGCATATAAAGTTCGAAGCCATGATATGTAACTGGAAAAACATAATATTTACTTGTTAATTTATGTAGGCATTTTACTACACGCAAACAGAACTTATGGGGAATCACATAGCTATGTAAATGCTGCATAGCAAACTGCATTTATAATAAGGAAGAAAAATGGAACCAAGACCAAATAAGTATAGCAATCAATATAGAGGCAGGAAAATGTTGAAAACTCAAAATCTAGGCAATGAGGCCCTGCATACTTGCTCAAAGACGACAAACAATTAGTTCTAAGTTCTCTAGAGCAGCAGAAGAAAATAAAATCAGTAACACAAGTCACAGCATGTGTAGTGTGGAAACAAGTCAATTGTTTAGAGAAGGAAAATTATTCCTATAAACACTGATATACATTTATCTACGGATTTTCCTAGAAAGAACACTATATGATAAAAAAAGATCAACAACATACTTAGAGTTAAGGACAATGCTGAATGTTACGGAACTGCTTTTAATATGTTTTTCAATGTGGTTTGATATTTTTATGCCAAAGTTAAAAATCACTTGCTCAGAGATATCAATTTCTGTGGTCTCTGTATGTAATATTTTTCCATATCTAGCTTCACAAAAGGATGTTTTAGAGAGGAGAGCACAAAATAAAATGCACTCAAAGTCAGGCAAAAAAGGAAAATTAGTGTAAGACAGGTAGGGATGGAAGATCTATAAGAGCATATCTAAACTAAAGGGATTTAAGTGCAATTAAAAATAAAGAAACTGTGTAGACCCAACAAAACAAGTCTAGTGATAAAGCACAGCTTTGTTCAGTAGTTTACCAATTCTGTTTTGGAGAATTAAGATGAATAAATATGTTGTATATACTTCAAAACTGGTGCATAAATATTGCTTACTTCAGCCTTTTTATGAAAGTTATTGAATATTAGTAATGTCAAGATTATACTTCCTGGAAGGTACTTGAAGTCTAGTTATTTAATATTGTCAATAAAAATGATCCCTATACATTATCAAATATATTAACTGAGGTGAAAGTGATAGTCACCTGCAAAAAATTGAGCAAGAAAAATAAGCATAACCCTGAATAGAGGGGATTTCTAGTAGAAGTGTTGACATTTCCCTTATATCTGATTTTGGACATTTTAGACACAATCAAAAAGACATCTCAAAATGAAAAAAGAAAAGTAGCTATGATAGAAAGTAAGAGGAGGAATCCATGATGAACCAGAAATTGGATGATTCTCAAAAAAGAGAGGATTGTCAACCACTGGCCACTGCCAAACTTGTGGAGGATTCTGATGAAGGTCTTGAGGTCTTCATTGATCCTAAGAGTCTCAAAGCTGTAAAATCTTCACTACTTATATTGGAAATATACAGTATTTCTCAATGAGTTGACTTATCTGAGGTATTCTTTCTTTCTCCTCATGATTTTATCCATCACTATGACACTTTGAACCCTGTCACATTTTTTTCCTGACCAAAAAAAAAAAAAAAAAGGAAACACATGACTATTTAGCCTCTAAGGCTTGCCAGTGTTCAATGAGGAGGAGTTATTAGAAACTTTTTTGGGTAATTCAGACTTGAATCTGTTTGTTGATGGGTCATCATAAATGAGAAATTATCAGACTGGCTATGCCGTAAAAGAATCTCAGTTCACCCTTGGAATATAATCCCTTATTTTGAGGGCTGGGGAGGCAAATTGGCAAAACTGATTGCCTTTATGAGAACTTGCTAACTGCCCAGAGATAAGAGAGTTATTACTTATAAGACATTAAGTCCCTCACTAATGTGGGATACTTTAGAAAAAGCAAGGCTTCTTAACCTCAGCAAAAACTAACTCTTGAACAACAGGTAGAGAAAATTCTAGATTCCTTAATGCAGCAAAATGAAGTAGCTATTATTAAGGCAGAAGCTCACTAAAACTAACAACTCATCCAGACCTAAGAGAAATGGGAATGCCCTAGGTGATCATGATGCCAAGAAGACAGTTCTTACAAAATTTCTTGCCCCTGCAGTTCTGTTATCCCTATACAGTGTGTTTACAGGAACCACTATTTAAGCCAAATTGTATCCTAGCATTAAAGAAAAAAATGTTAGGAGGAATCTGGCTATAAATTACATGAAGATAATCTCAGGCTTCCCAGGAGGGCACCTAGTAATGCCACAAGATCTCAAGTGGAAACATGCTAAAATCCAGATGAGATCTCCCCAAATCACAAGGACACATTGTCTCTAGCATACTTCTTACCTGCCAAAAAACATAATCCTGACAAACTTTAAAGGAAGGGCATGGATATGGCCAAATCATCAGGCCTACCTGAATAACTCTAAACGGACTTTATGTAATTATCTTCTACAGTAGAATATGAACATGTTATGGTTGACGTACATATTCGTGTTAAGTGTGGAACAAATCCTCACCCTTTTGTAGAGCTATAGCTCTGAAGTGGCTAGAAATGTACTCAACTTCATGTATTCTACTTAGGAAGTCCCAATCTATCTTTCTGTTAACAGAATTGCTCATTTTACTAGAAATGTCATTAAAGAGCTCTGCAAGGCATTACAGCTTGCTCAAAAACTCTGCTGTGCATACAATCTGATCTTTAGGCAAAGAAGGAAGGACAAATCATACTCTCAAATTAGTTAGCCAACACTTTGAGAAAGACAGAAACTTCCCTGGCTTCTTTCTTCTAACTTTATAATAAGAAAATCTCTTTTGGAGGTTCATCAATTCTGCTTTTATAAGTAAGTCATTAGTAGACTCATGTATCTAGGAATATCATCTCTAATCCTAGATTCTTTGTACTTGGGCAAGCAAATATGGACAAATAATGTACAGGACCCAAGGAATACAGACAGCATTACCATCAAAAGTTACAGAAGGCCTTTCTCCAACCTCCTTCCAAACAATTTTTGTATGACCTAAAATCTAGAAACTTGGTCTACCTGAAGAGATGTGAGAGAAAAGAAAACTTCTACTGAAAAGGACCTTATCTGGTACTATTAGCAACGAGCAGACAAGTGAAAAGCCAAAGGGTTGATCTATGCATACAACTGCACAATGGCACGTGACTCGCATCTCTTCATTCTTTGCTAACCTTTGGCCTCACTTGCCTTGACGCTCACCTCAAGAAAGCAATCAGTTCAAAGAGTCATACTGCTACTGATGTCTTATTCCTATAAATTTCTGAGACCAATCTATAAGTAGTATAGTAGTGTAAAGCAAAGTAAGAAACGTGCACTCACTTCCTCTCATAAAATACCATTTCAGAATTAACCTGTGTAGTGTTCTGCCATGTGGCAGTAAGACAACAGAACTCAGTTTTCTCATATCATAAGTGGCTTCTTTATCTGAAGAGGGAACTTTTTCTTGGTGGTAAAAAGTAAAACCCGTAGTCTTTCTTTGGAGCATTTATTAAATAACTTTGGAAACTACATTTGTTGAAAACCCGTAACAGCTATAGAGTGGGAATTTTAATTCTTTCATTAATGTTAATAAAAAGCTTTCATAAATATTGTCAGAACAAGTGAAAAGGAAGAAGGAGAGGAAAGAATGAACAAAGAAAAGAAGGAAGGATGGGTAAAAAGGGAAAAAGGAAAGAAAACTACATTTTCTATCCTTTCACTCAGAAACTTGGATGAAAATCAATACAGAAGGATATGTGAAAAATAAGCACGGTAGATAAAACTCTTAGCCCACCCACATTTTGACGTATCTAAAGTTCATCTGAGGATATTAGTCCTACCCCACAAGATTACATTCCAGTTAGATGGGGACAGGGGAGTGGAGGGCAGGAGTTTATATAAAAGTAGCTCCTCTGATTTTGCTGCAAGAGAACTTGGCTTTGAGAAACCCTTCCTTCCTATCAATTTGTCAGGGGGAAAGGTTTAGATCAAGTCAGGATTCTTTTTGTTTGTCCTGTTCTATTCTTTTGCCCTACTGTTGGTACAAAGATGTTTGCTTTTTTTCTTTTTTAACTGTGCTCATTTTTTTTTTTTTTTTTTTTTTTTTTTTTGGCGGTACGCGGGCCTCTCACTGTTGTGGCCTCTCCCGTTGCGGAGCACAGGCTCCGGACGCACAGGCTCAGCGGCTATGGCTCACAGGCCCAGCCACTCTGCGGCATGTGGGATCTTCCCGGACCGGGGCACGAACCCGTGTCCCCTGCATCGGCAGGCAGACTCTCAACCACTGCGCCACCAGGGAAGCCCTGTGCTCATATTTTTAATCACAGGTAATTTTACCTGTAAAAATACACTCATTAAATATGTTTATAGTTTGAGCTGACAAAGGTAAGGGTCACTGCATTATTCATTAAGAAAAAATGCTGCAGGATGATACATGTCTCTATATCTCTCCCTACATAAACCTGAGCCTTCTGTGTTTATATTTTCTCCAGTGGATATCTGCTCCCTGTGGGATTAATGTTCTTTTGTGAATTAGAGTGACAGCAGGACTGTTTAAAAAGTCTTCAGCAGGGCTTCCCTGGTGGCGCAGTGGTTGAGAGTCCGCCTGCCGATGCAGGGGACACGGGTTCGTGCCCCGGTCCGGGAAGATCCCACATGCCGCGGAGCGGCTGTGCCCGTGAGCCGTGGCCGTTGAGCCTGCGCGTCCGGAGCCTGTTGCTCCGCAACGGGAGAGGCCACAACAGTGAGAGGCCCGCGTACCACAAAAAAAAAAAAAAAAAAAAAAAGTCTTCAGCAGAGGAAGTCACTTCCTTCCTAGAAACACCATGTAACTTCCTATAATAATTTATTAAACGTCACTGAAAAAAGCAGGTAATGGCCATTACCTACTTTTGGTTCAATATTGTACAAGTTACATTTATTCCTAGCAATCTTCAGCACTTGTTTTTGCCTACTTGGAGGTATTTTGTTTGTTTGCTTGTTTTTATACTCTCAGAGGATGTATAGAGCCAGATGCATGGTAAAGGAATGTATGACACTGACTCTCCTCTAGAAGAAGAGACAACTTAGTTTCTTTATGTTCTCTCTGTACTGCTCTACCACCTGTTTATATTTTTCTAGTTCTCTTTAAGGGAACAAGGGACAGTAGTGATCGTCTAGACTGTTAAAAACGATTATTTTCAATTTTTCATTCTCCTCTACCTATCTACCATTTTGATTATTACATGATACCATTTAGCAATTAGATAAAAGAGAATGACCCACTTGGCTATTTATTTACTTTAACAACTAGAGGGGAAAAATGAAGCTCAAGCTACTGAGATGTAGTTTGAAAGGTAAAATGATGACATGTGTGCCTAGGGCATATTTCAGCCTCCTGGATCAATTCTAAAGAGCCCTGATTCCCCTAGGAACTTTGTTCCAAGAGCTCCAAGTATTCTTTGGTTACTCTGTTCAGCACAAGTTATAAGCCCTTTTTTGGGAAAGCCTGAACCTACTTCTATCAAACAAGACTATTAGCAGGTAGAATTAAAAGCAGCTGACACAGTGAGCAGAAGTAATACCTGGAGTTTATATACACACCGTGATCCACATACAACTTGAAGCAAGGAGCCCACTGAAGTTAAGGTCCTTCCCTCCCACCAGAGACTGGGAAATAGGGGCTCTATCCTCCTTGATGATTATATTTCAAAGAGACGTTTCCCAGGTCCTTGAGAAAGGCATCCCTGGGTTGTAAAAATGGCAAGAGGCTTTTACAAAAAAAATGTACATCGTGGGGCAGAGAAAGAATTCACAATTTCAAGTTTTCTAAAGTAAATCCTCTAAGAAAAGGGAGACCAGGGTCTTGAGTCTGGAAGAAGCCTGTTTAGTTAACCTGAGGGAAACATTCAGGTCATCTTGCTCAGCTGGTAACAATTCTCTAAGATTCCAGTGTAGGAAATGATAAAACAACTTAAATATAGTGTCAATGAGTGTTTAAATCCAAAAACTTATTCATGATCTCTTCCAGAGAAGTGATCTCATGAATTTGATTATTCACATCATAAGACCCAGAAAGATCCCAGTAATAGGAATCTGGAATTACTCATTTTATTTTTTTGGGAGCAAGGGAAATGTTAGCAGTTGACAAGCTAATATTTGGGCTTTCTTTGCTAAAAGAAAGGCCCAGACTATGCCCTGAGGCCAATTGTTTAAAATGTCTACATCAAGGATCTTAAAGGATGAAAACAAAGTTCTGAAATATGACCCTGTGGCATAATGAGGTCTGTAGTCATTGAGGGAAAAATGTAGTTATTTTCTAGACACTCTACTACTACTGCAGAAAATTGTATGAATCACATTTTAGAATAATTTCTTTCCAAGAATTGAGGCAAGAAATTAAACTAAAATTTAATCCAAACATTTTTCTTAATTAGGATTTCACCACATTGTTCTAAAAGAAAAATCATAACTGGTGAGTACCTGTCAAACGTAGGAAATGATGTTTGAATGGCTTCTGGGTTCTATTTCACGTTACCTGCACCTCTTTACACGTTTGCACTTCCTCTAGGAGGTCTATTGTATTATGGTTGGAGTTCAGTGAGGACTGCCAGCAAACCACACCCTCATTAGAGATTCTGCTAAGATAATCACACAAATTAAGAAGGTCAGGAAGGCTTGGTTGCACCAGAACAGAGAAGTGAGGGAACTATGTTCTTGCACGTGGTGAAGTATTTTGCAATCTTTTGCTGTTGTAACTGCTATCTCGGGAGGACTGAATTCTCCATTCTTGAATTAAGCCTTAGGCATTTTTGAACCTCTGTTAGTGAAGTTGCAATTTTTCCTCTCCAGAATTAAACTGTTTGACCTAGGGGAAAATCTGTGATCTTAAAATAGAATGCTTTAACTTTCTTTAGAAACTTCCTGGGGTCATCTTGTCTGTTACCCTAATTTCACACAGGGTTGTCCTTATCCTCTTGAGCAATATTTTTTTTTCAAGGTTTCCAGAAATCCTACTTTTGGCCGAGTAAGAAGATTTGGGATCAGATTTGCAATTTCCATATATTTATTATATATGCTTGGACAAGTCGCTTAGCCTCCCCAAGCTTCAGTTTTCTTAGATGTAAAAAGGACAATAATAATAAGTATTCATAAAGTTGCGGTGGCTGTAAGATAACCTGTGTGAAACTACCTTTTAAGTTGTAAAACACAATTCCAGTATAAAAACTGATTTTTGCAACTTATTAACTTATTATAAAGTTGTTTTCTTCAAGGTACATATTTTACCACTAAACCTTGATACAGGATGAGATTTTTCTACCTCGACTACATTACTTTCAAGCCCTGAAGGACACTCTTTGGAGGCTATTCCAATGCCAGCTTCTCTACTGGAAAACGGAAATACCTAGAACTGAGAGATAAATATTCTAGGCTCTGGAATTTACCTAGCTCCCATTTACTTGTTTTATGTTGAATATTTGAAAGTCTTTCTGCTATTTCCTGAAACGTTTCCCCCTCTTGGGAACTGCTCTGTTGAGATTACAAATACTTTCCGACATAACTTTTTCCACTCCCAGATCTCCTGAGTGCTTGTGAGTGTGTGTGTGTGTGTGTGTGTGTGTGCACATGCGCGTGTACGCGTGCAGATATGGTGGGATTGGGGGAGTGGTGGGGAACAATTATTATGAAGATAGTATACTGAAAGTGTGATCTTTGAAGGGGAAATGGAGAATTAAAGGATAACTTTGCAGTCACTAAGTTGACTGTCAAAAAATTCAGCAGACTTTCAATAAGTTGTCAAGATTTTATGAATAAAATATGACTACTTATGACATAGACACGCAATATTTTTTAAAGGCTTATACGTATCTATCCTCTCTTCTCTCTAATGATAAATGGATGACATAAGAATGTAAAAGGAGGGCTCAATTTTTCTTTTTTTTTAACTGACTTTTGGTTACTTAACTCATTGCCTCATTTATCCCATTTGGACCTGTAGGTTCTGTCCTTCATGACAGTTTATTATTAAAGAGAAATTTCCCTAAAATCACAGCCTTTTAAACTATTTAGTAGAGATCATTTAATGACAAATTTCACTCTACAGATAAGCAGGGTGACCACAAACCCTGGTTTGCCTAACACAATCCACGTTTAGACCTGTTATCGTGGTGTAATTATTGTTAGCACCCTTGTTCACTCTCAAACCTGTCCTGGTTTGGATGATAAATTACAGTCATCCTACAGGCATGGAAAAATCAAACACAGAAAGTCAAGGAGCTTGCTCAAATCTGAATAATTATTTAGCTCTGCCTTTAGGGCTAGGACTCAGACCTGCTGACTCTCTTCCTGGCCTTCTACTCGCTGTACCCAGGGTTCTTGTTACTTTATCTCTTAGTCATTGCAATTCATGAATGATTTTTAAACACAGATGGAAAGGCTAAATCTCATCATAAAAAGGAGACACATTCTCTCACGACACCTTCAACCAGCTTCTACCTAAAAGAAATGAAAATGTTTTCAATTTACCTTCTTCTACACTAGTGTGTATTATTATATTATACAGGAGATTTTTAGGATAATATGCTGAAACATCAAGAACTGTTTTTGTTTGTTTGTTTGTTTTTAATATAGGTGAGTAAAGTTCAGCTGCTGGGGACCAAGGACAACATAATTTCTTTCACCGTAAGGAAATCCATCAGTTATCAAACAAACTTCACTGGGCTCTTCCAGTGACTCAGGAATACGCCAGCTGCAAAATATTTGCTGCCTGCTCTTAAGCCCTAGGAAGTAGAAGATCATGCTTGTTACTGGGTAATTACGTGCTACCGGAAAAGAAAAGAACCGGTGCTGAATGTATGTCCTGCACCTTTTTCTTTGAAGGGCTCGAACTTGAAGATTGCCTCCTGTCAGGGGCCCCCTTGGACATGGGGCCCAAGTGTGAATAAAGCCCTGCTGTTTCTCTACTAATTTGCTATGCATCAGGCTTGGGCAATCTGTTATGCATCTGCTCTGTTCAGGCTTTGCCTGATGATGTGGGAGGATCACAAAGTCTAATCCGACACAATGGCTATGTAAATGTCATCTGCATCCCTTGTACATTTGCCCAAGGGCTCCTTCACGGGGGCACATTTCAAAAACGATAAAGGTTATAGCACCCTGTGAAGGATTTATGCCGTGCAGTCTACAGGCCATGATTTAGTTTTGTAGCAGACATTCCATTTTAAATTTAGGAATTAATCATTTAGCATAGCTAGTTTTATTGGGTCACACAGGATATGCAAGAAAGAAGGGATGAGTTTTCTATACATCATTGCTTTTGTCAATGAAAATAATAAATTCTTATATATTTTCTCTTTGATATAAGTCTGGTAAAAGAGATATTAAATAGACATTAATCAAAACTTTCTTTTGCTTTAGAATGACCCAAGAGGTTTATAGTCAAATAACATTGCCAGTTAATCACTGGCATAATCCAACACTGCAAAATTCTAATTCTAGAAATCAAGTATAAAATTCTTTGATTAAATACGTTAATGATTTATGGACTATTCTAATTCTGATGGGGTCCTACATATCCACAATAATTGTTATACCCAAACCAACATGTAAAGACATTTCTGGAATGTAAAATTTATTTTCCCCTAATAAACACGAATAAAGCACCAAAAGAAACATTCAAGATGTCATCACTCATTAAAATTATTCCTTCTTCCTCTAACCACGCAATTCTCATCCTACACCCGTTAGAATGACCAGGGCTACTTGTATACAATACCGGTACCTGAAACCGATTTCTTTGGGGGCAGGCCATTATTTCTGTAGTTAGGAGAAAGCATCAGCAAAGTCCATGTTTGAAAGATACAAGGTGCAAGCCAATTTAAAGTGAAAATGCCCACAGGACAGTAATGCTGAAATGATGTTAAGCAGCATGCTTAACACTTAGGAATGTGATTATTAGACTAAGAGTCTGTCTAGACTCATCATACAAGTTATTTGAATGCAATTAGTAAATAATAAAGTCACTAGTACTGGAAATTGCTGAAAGATGCTAGAATTTGTACATCTGGCAATAGTATGAAATCATTCTAGGAACAGCCATTTGATTTCTATAAAAAATGTTATGCTGTCCAAATCCACCTAAAGCAGTGACCAACCATCCCAGTTTGTCTGAGGCTAAGCGATTTTGGGGAAGTAAGAGATTTTGGGGAAGTGGGACATTCACTGCAAAAACTAGAGAACTCTTGGGCAATCCAGATGAAGTGGGCACCTTATGAACTGCCTGAACTCCAGGAAAAGGGAGAAGCATATTGCCAAATGCCACCAACAAGTGTAAGTATATTCATATCCTCTAAACAGAGCAATAATTTAAATGATCAGTTCGACTGATAGCTTTGATTTACAGCCCAGTAAGTTCCCACTATTTCAGATATTCCTTGCACACCTTGTCCTACCCCTTTTTTTCCTGTAAAGGGCTCTTTGATTTTGTCACTGTTTTTTGTTTGTTGTCCACATTCTAATAACACTGAGTTGTGTCTTGAACAGACTTTGAAATAGGTTCCCATATATTTTATTGTCTACCCTCACTTATCTTTGCCTAGTTTTATTCAGATTGTTCTCCTTCCATTTCATACTGTGCCTATTTTTAACAAGTTGCTTAATTTTCCATTTTATTTATGTTTTCTGTTTAGTTTTTCAATATGGATGTATCTTTCTTCAATATAAAATACTTCAGACATACCAAACAATGCACAATATAATGTAAAAAGACCCATTTACCCACGACCAACAGTAAATAAAAACATTAAAGTGAAGTTGAACCATCTTACCTCAATTGCTTTATTCTCCTTACCCTCCAGAGCAAATGACTATACTGAATTTGATGTTCATCTTTCCCAAACAATCCATCCATGAACAGTAGATTATATTGTTTGGCATGATTTTAACATTTATATAAATGAATTCTTACTCTATGTATTGTAGGGGAGGAGAAATAATTTTCCTTCTGTCCTTCTAGGTTCTTGGCTGAAAACCCCCATAAGAATACAGATTAACAGGAGAAAAACAGAAGGTAATATAGCATATATACCTCCTGTATACACGGGAGATACCCAGAAGAACTGGGTAACTCCCCTAAACGTACCAAACCATTACCTTAAATACCATCTTCAGCTAATGAAAAAAAAATGGGGGGGGGGGGTAGGGAGGCCAGTTATGGAAGGTTACCAGGAAAAGCACAGTAAACAAGGGTGTTGTTGCTATGCAGATCTAAGTTGTAGTGTTCTCCCTTGATAAGAGTTTCTAGGGATTTGGAGTCAAACTTCCCTTCCTGCTACAGAGACGGAGGCCACCTCACAAACAGAGATTTCCCTTATAAATGTAAATGGCTTTTATAAAAGAGTAACTTCTACTTGGTTTTCAGAGCTTCTCCTTTATCTGCAGTTTTTTTCTTTCTTTTTTAAGTTTTCATTGACTGTATTTCCCACGCTGTACATTTCATACCTCTGACTCATTTATTTTGCAACTGGAAGTTTATACCTCTTAACCTCCCTTACCTATTTCTCTCATCCCACCACATCCCTCCCCTCTGACAACCACCTGTTTGTTCTCCGTATCTGTCGCTCTGTTTCTATTTTGTTATGTTTGTTCATTTGTTTTGTTTTTCAGATTCCACATCATGCAGTATTTGTCTTTCTCTGTCTGACTTATTTCACTTAGCATAATATCCTCTAGGTCCATCCATGTTGTCTCAAATGGCAAGATTTCATTCTTTTTCATGGCTGAGTAATATTTCACTGTGTATATATGTGTGTGTGTATATCTATCTATATCTATATGTAGATATATATATATCTACAACAACAGATATCTATATGTAGATATATATATATCTACATATTTATATATATATATATCTACATACATACATATATTCCACACCTTCTTTATCCATTCATCTGTTGATGGGCACTTCCATATACTGGTTATTCTAAATAATGCTGCAATGAACATTAGAGGTGCATACATCTTTACAATATCAAGTTTCCCTATTCATGATATTGTATATCTCTCAGATTATTTAGGTATCCTTTAATGTTTTTAATAAACTTTTTAAAAAACTTTCCCCGGGCTTCCCTGGTGGCACAGTGGTTGAGGGTCTGCCTGCCGATGCAGGGGACACGGGTTCGTGTCCCGGTTCAGGAAGATCCCACGTGCCGCAGAGCGGCTGGGCCCGTGAGCCATGGCCACTGAGGCTGCGCGTCCAGAGCCTGTGCTCCGCAACGGGACAGGCCACAATGGTGAGAGGCCCGCGTACCGAAAAAAAACAAACAAAAAAAACTTTCCCCATAGAAGTCTAGTAAATATCACTTAAATATATCTATCTCACTTAAATATCACTATATATCACTTAAATCTGTCTGACAATATTTTGACCTTCATTTTTCATTGATTATGTACCTACATTTTTCACCAAGTCACATTTCTATCAGGTGATCCCCAAGGAGTTAGGTAAGTAACATTTTCAAGTTCCACTCAAAAGGCCATCAATTTTTTTCTCCAGTTCTCTGACTGAGGAAAACAGAAGCCTATCTTCCAGTTTCTCTCTGATTTCAAGGCTCCCTTTGATCTCCCACTTAGGCTTTCCTCTCTTCTACTGTTTTTTAAGTCTCCGTTGGAATAAAGTATGTAGGAGAAGGAAGTTATTATCTTCTTCCCATGTATGTGAGGATGGTCACTTGCTCAACTAAAAATGGAGAAACTGATAAAGTCATTATAGTGTACCATTTTATAGTACATTACAATGGACTACTTATATTAGATAACTAGTTCCTTTATTATATGATTAAGTTTGTTTCATATAAATTTATAGCAATTGCCAAGAATATACTTGCTTCCTACACAACAATGTTTCCAGACAATATGTAATAGTAAAGTGTGGCCCAAATACACTGCTTGAAGTCACATTAATATCAATTTATTCTACATGTTGATCCTTTGTCAAACAAGTTTGGAGAAATTATTCTCCTACTGAAAGTTCTCATCTGGACTTCGACTATTTATTTTCTCTCTATTTCTAAAAGGATTTGTGTGGAAAGGTTTCTTTCTCTCTCTCTTTTATTTATTTATTTTTTTAATTTTGTCTCAGAAATATGCTGAGGTAAGGAATAGATTATATTGAATTTTGTGCAGTGTTTGTAACTTTTTTTTTTTTTTTTTTTTGCGGTACGCGGGCCTCTCACTGTTGTGGCCTCTCCCGTTGCGGAGCACAGGCTCCGGACGCGCAGCCTCAGCGGCCATGGCTCACGGGCCCAGCCGCTCGGCGGCATGTGGGATCTTCCCGGACCGGGGCACGAACCCGCGTCCCCTGCATCGGCAGGCGGACTCTCAACCACTGCGCCACCAGGGAAGCCCTTGTAACTTTTGCTGAATGATAAATATTAATTATTATTTAAAACTACAATAAAAAGTTAAGACTCTTAGTTCCTAATTATTGTGCACAGCAATCTACTGAGTTAATACAAACTTAATTTGTAATAATTACTTCTGTAATACATAAATTATAGGGTACAGTATAATAAGTGATAATAGTACATATTATGAAATGGGCTGACATCTTAACAAAAAAACATTCTAACACACGGCTATTAGACTGGAGGAAAACAGTATTGTGAAGTAGCTACACTTACAATTTGCTTAGAAAATGAATCATAATGCATTAATGCCTCTGAATAATCTGCAAGTAAATGAACCAAAAAATTTACATAAATGACCAGCCATAGGTATTTATGTTATTGGGGGTTGGGAGAGGTGGTGCTAAAGGGGAGGGGAACTGGAATAAAGCCTTGCGTTAGTAAGTGCTTACACGTATGCCGAGACATAACATTTAACCAGCAGAAGTCTAATGCAATTACTCTGTATTTATTATTTTGCTGATTTGTTGGCTAATACAACGTTATTGCCCAATGACAATGTTGAATTGACTACATAATGCTGCTTTTGAAGATTAGCTAGATTAAATGATAGAATCCAATAGCTGAAGAATTACTTCAGAGATCAACTAGTCACTCCCAAGTCTCCCAGTAGCAAAATCCTTTTCAAATCATTGCATAAAGATGCCTGTTCTTTCTGTCTGTGGCAAACCCTCTCTTCTTCCTCACTATCAGAATCTTCAATTTGATCAAGACTGCAAAGATGTCTAATTAAATTTTCCCCATCTCAGCCACCTTTGTAGTTCCGACTGGCCATCTGATACTGATAGCGCTAGTAAAAAATAAGTAAGCAGAAGTCTCCTAGAGGCTCTTGGGAAAGCATTTTCTTTCCTGACAAGAGGGGCAAAATGTCTCTCTCTCTTTTTTTCCCTTTTTCTATCTGGAATACTGATGTAATGGAAGAAACTACAGCAGCTATCTTGTTGCCTTGAGGGAAAGGTCAAAAAACTTGCAGACATTGACCCTGGCTAAAGAGAACCTGCCATCCGCTGCACCACTGACTGAAGTCCGGAAGCTCGGAATCCTGCAAGCCCCTGCTCATAGAGCACATTGATTCGGAAGCTCACAATGTTCTAGGCTTGTGCTCAGCACATTTGTTTTGTTTTTAACAATAGCTCATTTAATCCTTTTAACAATCTGATGAGGAAGCATGGAGATGTTAAATATCTCTCCATGTTTCAATAGCTGTTTAGTAGCACAGCTGGATGTGAACACAGGTAAATCTGATAAGGAAATCTATACACCATGAATTCTCACTTGTCTCTCACTCACTCCCCCCACCCAGTAGGTTAGCAAATCCTGACTGCACCATCTCAGTACCTGTCAAGCGAGCCTGCTTTTCTCCCTTCCCATCTGCACCGCTGTGTCCTCTCCAACCTCAACTGAAGGGGACCCTAACACACCACTCCTTCCATACTACCTTCACACCACAAAGATTATTTTCCAAAAACACAAATCAAATCCTATCTTTCCCTTTCTTAAAGCCTTCAATGATTATAATTAACAAGCCACTCAGACTTTGTAAATGAAACAAATTCTATGTTAGACCCAGCCTGCCTGACAAATACCAGACCAGAGCTCTAACAACTGATCCCTTTAGTAATTAACCTTTTAATTACATGCTTTAAAAAAAATAGGATGACAATCATTCCTATAAGATAATATAAGATGGAATCATCCTGCACAGAACCAAGAAATAGAAGTACAAGGGCAAGACCCTCTGCACAGGCTGGTTTTATTTGACCCATGTGATGCTTTTAAGAAGAAGTTAAGGTCTGAAGATCTAGACACAGTCTTTCTGTATTCCTTCAGGCAACAGGTGGCTAGAACTGAATAGCAGCTGGCCACTCAACAATTCACCTTAGGCCCTGCAATGTCCTTCTGTTTTTATACTGGGCCTAGTCTGCTGATTTATAGCATGAGCTGGAATCATGGAGATTTGAGTGTGGGACCCTAGATCACTGATATTCCAACCTTGAAATTGTTGCAGCTGCAATCTTAGCAGCAGCTGCAGCAGCACTGCCCTTTGGCTTAGTGGCTATGTGTTTATCATCGCGGGGGACATAAAGATGTCCAACGTGCCTATAATTAATAATCTGGATAAAGAGGTCTGATGTGTCAAATACGGCAGAAAGAAACTATGAATTCAGAGAGACCATTCACAAGCTATACAAATGCAAATATTAGTAACAGCCACGTCACATGACTGTTATAAGGATGAAACAATAAAATAACGTGAAAGCTTCTAGTAGTCTGCCTGGCATCTATTAGGTACTTAATTGGACTGAGGTTTCTTATTATGCGACAGGTGTAGAAAAAAGTTACAGAACCCCTTTGAGAATCTCCTGAAAGCATGAACACTCAACCTAAGGAGAATAAAATGTTTGTTTATACAAACAGATTTTTTCGTATGATTTTAGGATCTTAAGTCACTTAGAGGCCACTGAAGTAGACCTCAGGATGACAGTTGATGTAGAAAACAGGGATTCTTAGCACCTATGGATTTAAACTACCAAAGCATGTCATGAAATAAATGAAAAAAAGCCTAAAAACAGAGTCCTATCTGTAAAAATTAATTAATTAATTAATTAAATAACTAGGTAGCATTTGATTGTTGTAAGAGAAATGAATTTATGCTAGAAGCAAAATTAAGGGTGGGTTTGTAGATTGTTTACTGGAGTGTTCTCAAACATATTAGAAAAATTATAATAGTTTGGTTTCCAGGCACATAACCCTTGTAAAGACACGCCCAGCTTTGCAAAAACAATTCTGTAATTAATGTCATCAATATTTTTCTCCAGAACCATGTTGTTGTTCTTTCACTGTTTTATAAAACCAAAGTTTCTTCCAAATATGATTGTGAAACCATTCTTCAATAGATTAGAGTGTGCATGTAAACATAAAATGTTATGATTAGATTATTAATGAATCTCATGTAACAAATTATATAAGGAGTAAACACAGTTGGCTTTGTAATTCAGATCCAAAACGGTGTCCTGAAACGAAGATCTGAGTTTATACATTCATCAAGATGTGGAAATCCATGAACAAGTCACAACTAGATTTGAGTTTGCTGATAGTGATAGGATTTCACTATCAGTTCAGTCCATTCCGGATCACATACACATCTCTCTCTATTCAAACGAAAGGACTCCTAAGAGTGAAGGCGTTCAGAATGAGCCTCCACAAAATGTGCCACTTTGGCATACTGACTATTTTAAGATGAAGGCGTCCAGACTCAGCAGACCCAAGAAAGGCTTTTACCTTTACCTTCACTGTCTGAAAGAATTCAGATAGGGCGCTTGGCCCAGAAAGAACATATTTCCAAGAGATAACTTTTTATTGGAATGACCTATCTGGGTGGCAGGACAAACATCTAATTACCAAACATCTGCTCTTCTTATCATCCTGTGACTCCCCCTCCTCCCCTTTAAAGCCCCAGGCCCCTATTCCATTCTTGAGTTCAAAATCGCATTAAAGTCTCAACTGCCCAACTGGTCCTTGGGTCTCACTGTCCTTGTAGAGCCCCAGTAAGTAGGTAATTACATTTATTGTTCTCTTGTTAATCTGTCTTAGGTCAATTTGATTATTAGACCAGCCAGATAACCTAGAAGGGTAGAGGAAAAAGGTTTTCTCCTCAACAACAGCAATAAAAATACAATCAAGAAGGGGATATTTATATAGGAGGATAAGAGGGAAAGGAAATTAACACTTACGGAGTCTCTATTATATATAGAACTCTGTATTAGTTCATTTAATCTTCATAATATCCCTGTGAAGTAGTTATTATTATGCCTATTTTAAAGATAAGAAACTAAGGCCACACAGGTGACCTTAGTCACACAGCAGCAATATACTTAGAACCAAACAAACCAAGGGGATGAGAGTAGTAATCAGATGTTAGTGATGAAAGTGTCATGATGTTATTATTGATTGGCTTTAAAAGGTACCAGTTGTCCATATAGGGACAGCAGTTTAGGATTCTTGGCAGTCTAGTTATGTAATTCTGTGGCCACTAATCTTAAGCTTAGCCAGAGTCGTAAGAGTGAATGGGTAAGATTGATCACAAAAGTTTAAATATCTGAGCAATTCACCACAGCATGTTTTTCATGAGGCTTCATAATATTCTCTAGGAGCCAAGCATAAATTGATCCATGTGTAGCCAACTCTAATCATAATGTTTGGGAAGGATAAAAAAAAAAATCCGGAGATGCTTGATTTCTAGAATGTAAAAACATATTGCACTATAAAACTGCCTTTAACATCTCAGAAAGAAAAATATTCATTGGCAGTCAAATCAAATAAGCGGTCTGGTTTTATGCTCAGTTGAGTGATACCATTTGCTCTGCCAATTTGCTAAATCTTAATATATTTGCTAACTTGAGTCCACATATTTTTTCCTCTTCTGCTTCTCTTTCCCTCTGCCACTTTGTCCTTCTCTCTTTTGTGTCTGATTATCATAAAATGAACATACCACAGAGCTTCGCTATTTCTTAAAAATGTAACTGTAGAAAATAGTCTTTGTTGGATGTTAGACTCAGGCTGTTTTCCGCCATTTACAAAAGACTGGGCTCATTTTCATATGAAGCCTTGGAAATTGAGGGAGTTAGGTCACATAATGAAATATCCTAGCAGGCTGTTCCTGCACCGAAGGCCAGTGACAAATTTTATGGCCTTGAATCCAGAGATAAACACCATTCGGTGACTGTTTGTATAGTCAGGCTATTAAGTGCAATGATTTGTATTTCCCCAAGAGATCCCTTCAACTACAGTGCCTTGTGTTTGCAGCAGCTTGGCGGAAGTTGTATTTTTTTTTTTAATCCTGCAGTTCACTGGCCAATAACGTGCGTGCAGGGCACAATACCTCCCAGTAGGTATGAAAGAAAAGAGGTGGAATTGTAGGGCTTCATGGAGCCCCTGGGAGATGCCATGAATATAAAGCGTGTTGAACACCAATCTATTAATAAATTTCATTGAAGCAACTCTCTTCATGGGTGAAGTTGCTTACCCCGTTCTGTCTGCTCTGTGCTCTGGACCTCTGGCCAAAACAGTTTAAATAGTTATCTCTAATAGTTCTTAAGAGGATTCCTTAAAGAAGAATCTTCCAAAGATAACAAAAAAAACACATCATGATGATGATTCAACTGCTATTCTGAAATAAGGTTACAACTGTTCTACCAAGGATTTGCATAGCAGGCAGATATATTTTTAAGAAAATATATATTTATAAAAATTATATTCAGTGGGATAACTCTCCCTTAAAAATTGGTAAAATCCATCTCTGGTTAAACATAGGCTGTATTTTCTACCACTTTCTAACCTTTTTCATCCTATTGTGGATGCCCTGTGCTGTTTATATAATTCATTATTTTGTGGATATTCTCTTGCAAGTATAGTCTATACATGATTGCTTGCTCAAAGTTCACTTTAAAATGTTCTCATAAATTTATATAAAAATATTTTGCTTCCCATTTTCTTGAAAAATGCTGGATGCCTGCTTTGCATATTACCTAAAATATGACTTTCCTTTTTTTTTTTTCTTTTCTTCTCTTTTTTTTTTAAATTCTATGCCTTGCTACCTTTTATCTTTCTGAGTCCTGTTTTCTGGTCTCTGAATGCCTTCAATGTCATCTAATGGACTGGGGGTAGTCAGGAGAATTGAAAATATGTCCTGATAGAAGGAAAGTATTTTTCATCGGGGTTCAGGCAGAAGACAAATCTCCCACATTGGACAGAAATACATGCCATGACATCCCACTACCACTCTTCTCCCTTACTCCTCCAACACCCAACACTGAAGCTCTGGAGGGTATCCTAATGTAAACTTGCCACGTGTACCTGGAACCCAAGTTCACAGATGCACAGCACCTTACATCACATAGGAATTGAACAAGAGTGTTGATTTTAAGTGTGAAGATATTTACAAAGCTACATTTTAAAATGCAGTCTGTTCTTTTACTGAGTAGCTATTATAATAGCAGGCACTGTGCTAGGCTCTAGGATGCAATGATAATAAGGTCTGTGACTCAAAGGAATCACTTTCTAATGGCAAACTATATAACGATATATCTGTATCTTTCTATAGAGTATAATGTCAATGGCTTAAGTATAGACACATAAATTGAGTGGTTTTAGAATTTGAAACCATACTCTTTCAATGGATACACAACAATGTATTATACTTCTTAGAGCAAAATAGAACATGTTTCTAAAAAGAGATAAGTAACTAAGAAACAAGATAAAATAAGCCATTTTGTGTGTGTGGTCGGAAGGGTATTTTATCAAAAGTAAAAAAAAAATTGATTAAATAAGTACACCTGAATCTCTACCTACCGTTAGCTCTTAAGTGAAAATATTAAATCATGAAAAACAAAGAAAAATCACAGGTACAAGGACAATCTGACCAGCAAAAAAACTTAAATATACCTATGCTTGTAAAAGTTGGTGTGGCAGTTTGATAATGGAAATTCAAATTTTTAATTTAAGTAACAAGAAATAGCAGAAATAATTGATATTTCCATTTTTAGGTGGGTATTCTAATTTTATGAACCCTTAGTGGGATATATATTTACTAGCATTTATTGAGCAGCTACCATGTATAAAACACAGATGCATGTGCAAATAAAATGCTTGGGCTTGTTAAGTGAGTGCCGTGTGCTTTTTTTTCTTGATAGCATCAATATCCTTCACGACCATTTATGGGAATTTTTCCCATTGGTCAGTTGTAATTATGTTTTAATTTTTATATGGACTACACACAGTGAAGGCTATATTTCAGCATGCTTTGGTCACCTGTATCTCACTTGTATCATAGAACATTCACATTCTCCCCGACAGACTCCGTATTTTCCCCTTGTCTCATCCTGTGCCTAACACCAAAATCCCTGCAAATCTTTGTATGTGTCACACATTTTTTCTTTGTTTCCTTGCCCTCCTCCACCTCCTAATTTATTCAATGACTTCCCTGAGTTCATCATTGCTTCAGCAGGCCACACTCTGGAGCTGATTCTTAGATTGGCTCTGGAAATCTCAACTGATGCATTTGGGCTTCCTTTAAATGTGCTTGCCTGTCATGTGTAGCACTTAAATAGCATCTCATGTGAGGAAATCGCACATAGTTTATTTAAAAGCCCCTCAGCTCCCTTGTGGCAACAACCAAGCACAGCTAAATCGCTGAGCACCTCCGTTGTTTGCTACAAATCATAACATCAAATACACATCACGCACACTGAGGAGCACCCCAAAAGCAATTGATGCTGATGAACCCCAGCTATTAACATGAGTAGCGCTGGCTCTGTCTGCCTTGCTGAAAGCTAGACTGGGGTAGGAATAGGGGAATCAGAGAAGTGAGGGACAGCTCAAATCTCTCATGGCTTGACTGGGGTATAATTATAGCAGATATGCATGTATAAATCATGTTTAACATTTTCACAGTACAATCACATTTGTGCTTTTCAAGGGCTTATAAAAATGAATAAAAGAGAGATACTAGGGATTAGGGTAGCCCCAGAAATTACAATTCTCCATAAAAGCTAAACAAAACAATGACATTGATGAAAGCGGGTTTCTGGACTTGTTGGGATCATAATATTGAAATGAAAGTGGGATGATTTTACTAAAATAACAGCTCAAGAGATAAACTCCCAGAAAACCTGTACAGGTGGCTGTTACTAAGCAAATGAAAAAATAAGCAGTATTTTAGCCTCTTTTCCCCCTCTGACTCTTCAAATGAAAGATGAAGGTCGAAACTGCACATGCCTATTTGGGATATGATAGGAAAGACTGACCCAAGTATAGCATTGCTGCTAATCAGAGAGCTCCATTAGCACCAATCACTCTAAGTCTATTTAATAATCAGATATCCCTACAGCTGCAGCCAGAAGTGATGTGGGTCTAAGAGAAGAGGCATGACAACATGTTCAGCAGGTGAAGTGGCATCAGGGTCTGAGGCCACAGTGCCTTTGAGTCAAAATCAATTGTGTAACAAATGAGAAGCTAGTCATGCCTGACACAGATGTCATATTTTGAATAATTGAGTTCCTGATGTCACAGCAGGAGCCTCCACCTATATCCTTTTATAAGACATATCAGAGTTTGAGTTGTGGAAGAAAACTTACTATTGGAAGTGAGGAAGAGGTATGTCAGCAGGGCCATGGCAACAAGTTGTATGGAAGAGGGACCAGTCATGGGTGATATTATACTGACATAGATTTCAGGAGGCTGAATGGAGTTCTGTAGCTAGAGCCCACCTGGAAAATCTTTCATTCAGACACACTGTAAAATCTATAATCCAGGAATATTTAATTTCTTACACTTAAAAAGATAATAGTTAGAAATGGTCCAACATATTGAAAATTGAACTTTCTAAACTGTCTCCTAAGAAAGAACACAACACATTTCTAAGCATGGTCTTTGACTAGCTGTGCTGATGAAAAATGACTAAGATTCAAATCACAAGTTTCTTTCCTGACTCTTTAAGTACTAACAGATTTTCGGCCACAAATTCAGGACAGATCCTAATGTTGATATGCAGGATAATAAAACTTTGTTGAGGCTGTCTGTAGCATGAGCCAGGATTACGGTTTGTTTCATACTGGTTTTCCGTCATGTCATAAAAGAAACATCAAAGTTTACAGTCACTTCTCTCTCACTTTCTTCTTCTCTTTTCTTTTCTTCCCCTCCCTCCATTCCTTTCTCTCTTCCTTTCTCATTCTAAATACAACATTTTGCAAAAAGTGATTAAGAGATTTTTGAAATTGAAATATCATTATTCACAAAGATGGTGCATGCTTCTCCTCTCCTAAATCTGTCATACACACACACACACACACACACACACACACACACACACACACACACACATATTTCAATAGTAACAAACTTCAGAAGGGAAGTAAAAACAATCATTTGTTTTCCTCCTTGACAAACATCTGTTAGAAAAGCAACACACAACCCATTCCAAAGTATAGCCTCAAGTTTCTCTGTAGCATTTCTTTGGTAGAATGTGAAATGTTCCAAGGAACATGCATAAAATCTGCCCAATATATCTTTATTGTGCACCCATTTGTATTTGATTACAGAACCTACAGAAGGCAGGGCCACCACCCTGATGGGCCCAGGGGACAGAACATGGAGCCAAAGCGGTTTATTCTCTTGCCTTGAAATCTGATAGAATTTGTCTTCCTAGGTTTTGGACTTGCTTGGAACCTGTGACCATTTTCTTCTCTGACTGGTCCTTTTAAAATGGGAATGTCTATCCTATGCTTGTTCCACCATTGTATTTTGGAAGCACATAATTTGTCTGGTTCCATAGGTTCATGGGTAGAGAGGAATTCTGCCTCATGATGAATCACACCCCAAGTCTCACCCATATCTGGATTTAGATGATATTTAGATGAGACGCTGGACTTAAAATTGAAGCTGAAATGGGTTAAGACTTTTGGGGCTGTTAGGATGGAAACAAATGTATTTTTCAGGGGAGAAGAACATGAATTTTATAGGTTCAGAAGGCAGAGTGTCTCAGACTGAATTGCATCCCCTCCAATTCATATGTTGAAGTCACCCAATGTGACTATAATTGGAGATAGAGCCTTTAAAGAGGTAATGAAGAGTAAATGAGATTGTAAGGGTGAAGCCCTAAACCAATATGACTGATGTCCTTATCAGAAGAGAAAGAGACACCAGGAATGTGCTGCACACACGGAGAAAAGGCCATGTGAGGACATGGTGAGAAGGCAGCCATCTGCAAGCCAAGGAGAGAGGCCTCAGGAGAAACCAAACCTGCCAACACCTTGATCTTAGATTTCCAGCCTCCAGAACTCTGAGGAAGTAAATTTCTGTTGTTTAAGCCAGTCAGTCTGTGGTGCTTTGTTATGGCATCCCTATAAGACTAATGAATCTTGAAAGGTGGAGAAAAGAAGGTACACTAGATAGAAACCTTGGGACCCAGGGAATAATATGGCAAAACTGACAACCTAGAAATGCCAGTGGATGAGGATAAAACAAGCCTCAACAAAAGCCTATTCTCTCTAGCCAAAGGGAACAGAAAGAAGAAGTTTGGCCACGTTCTAAAGATAGAAAACTTTTCGATAATAACTGCTCTTTTCCAGCCAATGACACAGAAAATACTGTGGCTCTACCCAGCCCCCCACAATCAATGGTTGAATGGGAAAGCAGAATTCCACCTTCACTAAAGTATAACAAGGCTGAATGGGGAGACAAGATATTCATTCCCAGCACTAACAAGGTATCTCTACTCACTTCCCTCTGCTGTTGATGTGACGTCCAAGGAAGCCAAGTGGACAGTTAGGACACTCAATACCACCCAGCGGTAGAAAGGCCATACACTGGTGGAACCAGTGGATGCCATGGAAAGTAGTAACAAGGACCTACTATTGTTTCCAGCCAAGGTGGTCTCAGCAGAGGTCTAGTAGGGAGTCAGAACTCTTACTCCTGCCCAGCAGTAAAGAGGAGCCCCTCCCCTCATCAGCTATCAACATCGGTCAAGTGTGGAAGATAAATTTCTACCCCTACCTCACAGTAGGCAGTGTTCCCCTTCCCTCTACCATTATCAGTGTCACAGAAAAAACTGAAGGTTTAAATAATATCCAAAGTGTCATAACATAATACCTAAAAAATTATTATAAAATATCACTCATAATTTCATAAGAATTATTTCATAAACTTCATAATGATTTCAATAATAAAACATCATTCATCACTGAAAAATGTCAATAAAATAAAAAAGACAACACATGGATGCCAACACTAAGAATATAGAGATGTTAAAACTATCTGACATATTTTAAAGCAGTTGTCATAAAAGTACTTCAAAGATCAATTACAAAAGTAGTTGAAAAAAATGAAAGAAAAAAATGTCTCAGCAAAGAAAAACACTCTACATAAATCACAATAGAATTCTAAAAAACTGTTCATGTAACCCACAGGAGGATAGGAAAGAGACAAAAGATAAATAAAAAGGAAAGAGAAGAACTAGGGAACAAAAAATAAAATGGAAGATAAACTAACATATAATTACATTAAATATAAATGGTCTAAATGCATCACTTAAAAGTCAGATATTAGCAGAGTGGATTAATAAACATGACCTGAACTCAAGAATCTCACTTCACATATAATGCTATAGGTAGGTTAAAAGTAAAAGGATGGAAAAAGAGGTCTCATACAAACATTCATGAAAATGATAAAAAAAATAAAATTTTAAAAGATAATAAAAATCAATGAAACAAAAAGCTGATTTTTTGAAAGAGCAATAATATTAACAAACATAAGACTGACACAGAAAAAAGAGAGTAGGCACAAATTACCAATATCAAGAATAAAACAGGGATTATTTCTACAGACACTGCAGATGTCAAAAGGATAAGGAAATACTATGAGCGACAGAAAGATCACCAAAGCAGATATACAGATATTAAATAAGCACATGGAAATGTTTCCAACATCATTAGCCATTAGGAAAATGCAAATTAAACCCACAATGAAATATCACTATACACCTATCAGAACAACCAAAATAAAATACAGTCCCAACAACAAATGCTGCAGAGGATGCAGAGAAACTAGATCTCTCATTCAGGGCAAGTGTGGGAACCAGTGTAATAATTTTTGAAATACTTACTAAGAATAGTTTTAACAGTCCTTGTAACTACCATATTACCCAGAAATTGCACCTCTGAAAATTTATCCCAGAAAAGTGAAAACTTATGTTCCCACAAAAACCTGTCCATGAAACTAGCAGCTCTACTTCTAATAACCCCAGACTGTAAACAAGCCAGATAACCTTCTACAGATGAATGGTGAGACAAATAATAGCCCATGCATACCAAGGAAGACTACTCAGCAATCAAAATTAATTAAGTCACTTTTTTGAAGATTTGGTTTATAGCAGGTACTCAGAAAATAGCATTTTTGCCTAGTGACTTTAGCTGTAATGTTTTGATGGGAAATAGTGGGTGGAGGATAGAGCTCACCTTGGCAGGCTTGTGAGCCCCGACTGGTATACAAAGGTTACAGGGAGCTTGAGCTCACACACCAGCCTGAAAAGACGAACTGGTAGAAAAACAGTGTGGCTGCAGATGACTGTGTGTGGATGCCCTCCTGCGGAAGCGGGGACCAGCTGCACACTAACAAGGCACTCATGTCATGGAGCTGAATGTGACATCTGTCAAAGTCAACACTGGGCACTCCATGTGTTGGAAGAACAGACATGGTGGATAATGAGAGCTGCACAGAAGAGGACTCAGAAGCCAGTGGAACCTAGGAAGTAGCTACACCTTCGATCCCCTTTCTTCATGCTTTCAAGAAAACCCACAGGAAAACGGAATGGAAAGCAGAGCTAGACATGTGACCTGAGGTTCAGTTAATAAATCCAGATATGACAAAGAAATCACTGGATTGGACTGAATTTGCTTAAGATTTCTAACAAAGATAACATTGTTTTTTGTTGTTGTTGTTTTTTTCCCAGTTTTCAAAAGTTCCATTTTTGCCAGCCTAAGTTCTATAAACTGTCCTAACAGTGAAATGTTCCCTTGGCCACTCAAATTTGATACTGGTTAGCGGTTTTCTTTAGATGCTAAGGAACAAGGAATTAACTGTAAGTACTATGCATCCTGCAGGCTCATTATGTTGTGAGAAGAGTAACATTGTAGTGGGAGCTAAATGTCATCAGTGAGGAGAAACAACAATCTCTGTATGGTCCCCCCCTCAGCCCCCCCTCCTAAATAGCTATTAACACATGCCTGAGGCTCATACCAGCTGAATAGACTGGGTGTTACTTTCCGTTTGCGCCCTTCTGATTTTACTCCTCAGTATGTATCATTGCTGGTACAGTAACATATTCTATGACTAGTCTATTCTCAATTGTAAATTCCTTTGTGCTCTTACAAATAGTCAGTTGGGACTTTCAGAATTGCTTTCACTGGGAATACAATGGTTGCTAGTCATATAGCATGTATGTTTTCATTATTATTTCTGGTAAAATTCATACTGCCTCATTGGATTAAATCAAAATATATTTGAAATGTTGGCTTTTCCATTGTGTTATACTTTTTGCTGGTATTTATCTTGTATAGCACATCTTGCTTTATTAATATCTTCAATTATATGCTTAGAAAAGCTTGGGTATATTTTCTTATGTTCCAGGTAAGTATGGTTTTTCTGTGATCAAAACAGTGCTCTAGTGAACACTCTTCTAGTCAATTTATAAATTAATTCACTGATAATTGACAAGTAGTAGTGCTTGTTCATAAGAATTATATGCATTTTGAAGCATTTATTGTTTATTATTAAGAAAAGTAAATTTGGACTTTCTACATCACACAATGTTAAACATATGTCAAGTATTCTGCACTTAATATATGCATGTAAGTTTATTAGAAGCATTAATCTTTCATACTATCAGTTTTAAAAGGTATTTTGTCATTTATTGGATTTTTTTATTAAATGATAAATGTACATGGCTTAAAAATCAAACAATACTGAAAGGCTTATAATAAAATAAAGCCGTCTCTACTGCAACTACTCAATTCTGCTCTCTAAAGGTAATCATTTGTAACTGCTTTGTCTATTTCTTTAGGTATTTGACTCTAAGTAAAATATGTACACTCTAATTGACTTACAAATTTTATATATTATAAATTGATTTTAATTATAGACAGGATTTATCAGGGTTCATTATCATTAGCTATATATATATTGTTCATACTATAAAGCCAAATAGTCACGTAGTATAGAGATTCCTTTACTGTATTTTTTTTTTTTTGGTAATTGTTAGTAATTGTGTATATGTGTGTGTGTGTGTGTGTGTGTGTGTGTGTGTGTGTGTGTCTGTGTGTGTCTGTGTATTCATGTTTGTTTTTTACCTGCTAGGTTTTAATAAACAGCTCCCTATTGTTAAATTTTCCCCAACTGCTTTATCAGTAATACCTTCCAAATACCCTCTAATAATAGAGACTCCTATTTTTTATGGAAACCTTCTTGGAGCCCTCTTTCCACCTGTTCCAACTCAACCTGATGGTTCTCTAAGTCGCTGTTCATCTGACATCTGGATTTTCATTCACCTTGCTCCCACTTTAGATCCATTTTTTATTGAATCTAATCTTTTGGTGTAAAGCCTGATTTTGCAGAATATTCTTCATTAATTTTCTAAGGAAAAGTATATAAAGGGTCTATTTTCTGAGTGTCTGCAGGTCGGAGAAATGTATATTTTGCCCCACAATTGACTGATATTTAGCTGTGTATAGGAAACTAGAGTAGATTTTCCCTAAGGACTTAAGGGCATTTCACCACAGTCTCCTAGCTTTCAGTACTGCTGTTCAGAAGTCTAACTCCATCCTGCTTCCCAATGCTATTAAGTGATGTGGTGATGGTGGCCATGGTTTGTTTTAATCTAGAATCTTATAGGATTATCTCTTAATTTACAGTGTTCTGAAATGTGAGTCTACTTTCATCCACTGTCCCGGGTATCGGAGAGGCATTTTCAATATAGTATTTCATGCACTTTGATTATCAAATTTTTCTTATACTACTTTTCTCTATTTTTTTCAGTCCCCTATGTAAGACATTGTTGGTGTGACTGCAGAAGGTAAATACAAATAATAAAACTACATGATAGCTCTTAAAGCTTTATTTAGCTCAGGGGGAGTACACATTCCTTTTGTTTGCATTTCATTAGCCAAAGCAAATCACATGAACAATGTTTTTGTCAATGGATGAAATGAATTATCCTCCCAAGGAATGGGTCTCATAGGGAGAGACAATGAATACTTCGGCAATAACACATTCTACTTCACTTGGTGTCTGTTCATACTTAAGAGTGACTGTTAGGTTGCTGATAAGTGAGCTTCACTGTCTAGTGATGGACTGGGGTGGGGAAGGGCCACCTATTGAACAGGGGGACACCTGCAGTTTAGTATGTAGTGGTGTTTTCACCTGTGGTTGTCCAGTTTCTTCAGAGAAGAGTCAATAGACCTCTGCTTCGAAGAATTCAGCCTGGCTATAGCCATTCTATGAGCAAAGAGAACTAAGAGTGCAGGCCTTCAATGAAATCTCCACTTTCAATCACATATCTTGTCTCTGTTTCCTAGTACACTTGAGTATATAATTGCCAGTTCTGTCCTATTAAGTTTCTCCAGAGTGTAAACCTTTGGTCCCCTGCCTCGGGGTACTCATTTGGCTAGACGGGATTATGGCATAACCATACATAGACTTGCAAATAATTACCCTGTTTTTACCCATACACTCATTCCTCTCACTAATTTAGAAATTGATATCTCCAAGCCCCCAAACTTCTAAGAGTCCCTTGCCAAGGAATGACTCACTTCATGTACAGGTTTTTCCTATCCATGCACCTTTGGTTTCAGGCCCTCCATCCAGCTGAATTCACTACTGCTCTTCCATTTGCTTTTCCATTTATTTGCCACTGTCCCATAATCTTTGTCCTTTACATCATTTTATATTTTTTAGTAGCATTTTAGTAGCCATTTGGGAGGAAGCAGAGATAAGCACATGTGACTGGAAATCAAAGTGTAAAGGCTTTAAAGAGTGTACAAGGGTGTGAATAATGTTGAAGTATCTGAGACACTGAATAGTGTTCAAATCAACCCTCACACTTAAATGAAATGAGAATGATGACAATGAACAAAGAAGAAGGAAAAGAGCGGATATAAATTGGAAAAAAAAGAGCAAAATTCCTTAAGATAATAAAATGGACATAATGGACGAGAATAACAAACAAGCGATAATTAATATGGAAGATGAGAGATGTGATTAAGTAAGTAAAATAATATCTTAATAATAATCTTAATAAGCTCCTATAAGTTTGTTTTTTTTATACAAGATAAAGCTACTTAAAACAAATTCTGTAATATGATGTAGACCTGAGGGTGGAAAACATGTTTTCTTCATTTTTTACTTCCACTGCCTAGCAGAGTGCCTGGTACATAATTCAATTGCTGTTGCTCGAAGGCCTTAATGTCTTTTTGATTTAATATAATTGAGAGTCATAATACTAATTTAGTAATCTTAATTCAGAAAATTTGTGAAATAGGAATCTGGCATCTGCAGAGTTATTTAGGCAGTTTATTAAAACACAACACAGACTATATTTGGGAAAGGACCCCATGCTCAGGGAAATATGATGATGTTTACATGAGCCTTTCATTTCCAAAACATTTTGTATTGCTTCTGAAATTGCTCAAAACTATGCTTTGTTTGATAATTATAGCCAGGATTTGAGGTAGCATCACTTATCTTGCACAAAGGAAGTATGAAAGTATTATAAAACCATGAACAAAACTGAAAGAACTCAGACTGATTTATGTTATTATGAACACATGCATCCATTCAAAAAGATATATATTGAGCACCTATGTTCCAGTACCTATGTATTTTGGTATACAGTGTGAACAAAATACGAAAAAATCCCTTCCCTAATAAAACTTGTATAGTAGTGGTGGTAGAAACACATACACACACACAATCAGTAACATACATAGCATATTGGATTGTCGTAGAAGTTATGGAGAAAAATAAAACAGGAAAAGTAGTGGTCAAAGTGTTCCTGAAAAGGCATTTTGAGTAAAACCTGAACTTGTTGAAGATGGGGGAAGGGTGTTCCCAACAGAACCAACTGGAATTATACAAGCCGTGAGGTACTACATGGTTTTTATTTTTAAGGAAATAAAAGAAAACTAGTTTGACAAAAGTAGAGCATGGGTAGGGATGAGCGGCAGAAGGCAAGTAAGATGGATGACAGAGGAATAGATAATGTAAGGAACTTAGAGGCCATTAAAAGAACTTTGGCTTTTACTCTGAGTGAGATAGAAACCAATGAGGATTTTGAGTAGCAAAGAAAAACCTCAAGAAGAACTCCTTTTACCTGAGTTCACTTCAACTTCTAACAGGAATTAGATAGGCTTGTAAATCTTAACTGGATAAATTAATATAAGTACCCAGCCGTGGCTGTTACTAGGCATGTTTAAAGTTGAGCACCTATTATTATCATTAAATTCGTATACTGTGAAAGATTAATTGCATTAATCGCGTCAACTCTTCAACCCTGCTCACATCTGAGACCTTTACCATGTAAACTATCAGGGCCTCCCACTCTATCCCTTGGGTTCCTTCTGACTACTGGGAGTTAGAGTGTAATGTATGCAGAGCCTTAATATGCTTGCAGGACTGCAGTTTCTTGCTCTTGCCCTCTGCCAGGGCCATGAAAACACACCTCGTGAAGCCTATAAGAGAATAAATGACATGTGGAACAGAGCTTAATTGCCCGTTTCCCCAGAAGAAGCCATCCTAGATCAATCAACAGCTAACTAAATCTCCAGATATGTGTACAAACCCAGCCAAAGTCAGAAAACCTGAGTAGATGACCACAGCCAAACACAGCCACATGAGCCAGTCCACATGGGATCACCTGGGCCAAACCCAGATCAGCTGAAGGTTACAGACTCATGGACTAAACAAATGCCCCTGAGACTTTTGTTGTTTGTTGTAGAGCATTATATGGTAAGAATAGATAACTGATGCATATGTTAAGAGCTTTAATTAAAAGAAGGAAAATGCACATAACCAAAATTAAAATAATAGAGAGTATAACAAAAGATAAAAAAAGATATTTAAAATTCAAAAAGAAGGGGCTCCCTGGCGGCACAGTAGTTAAGAATCTGCCTGCCAATGCACGGGACGCAGGTTCGATCCCTGGTTCAGGAAGATCCCACATGCCAAGGAGCAGCTAAGCCCCTGTGCCACAACTACTGAGCCTGCGCTCTAGGGCCTATGCACCACAACTACTGAAGCCTGCACGCCTAGAGTCTGTGCTCCACAAGAGAAGCCACCACAATGAGAAGCCCATGCACTGCAACAAAGAGTAGCCCCCCGCTCGTTGCAGCTAGAGGAAGCCCGTGCGTAGCAACGAAGACCCATCACAGCCAAAATAAAAATAAAAATAAATAAAAGAAATTTAAAAAAATTTTTGAAAAGGAGACCATGTACAGATATATAGGAATAGTGTATAAGCTATCTGTAAAAAGGGAAAAATGGAAGATTTCTCAATTTTATCAACAAGAAAAACCAAAAAGCACAAAATATAAAAAAACCCAGAAAAGTATAGAATAATATGTATACCTGTTGATTCAAATTCCTAAAAATAACTAACAAAACTCTTATCAAATGGAGTAAAAATTTTTTATTAAAAACTTAAAAAATCTATTAATATAACACATAAAATTAAAAAGGTTGAATAAGGAAAAACTATGTCATCTCCAAAGATGCCAAAATGCATTTAATAAAATGCAAATACTTTTGTTTAACAAATCCTTTACAAAAGAGATGAATATAAATATGGATTTCTCCAACAGAATGAAGGATATTGAGTTTCAGCCAAAAACTCACATTATAACCTGTGGCTTTCCAATTAAGCCCAGAATGAGTTGAGAATCTGTGATAGAATTCTAAAATGGCCTCCAAGTTTCCTGCCCCCTAGTGTACAGAACGTGTATAGTCTCCTCCCATTGAGTGTAGGCAGAAGCTATGAATACAATGGGGTATCACTCTAATGACTGGATTACTAATCAATTGACCTTAGATGATAAAGAGAGATTATCCTGGTGTGCCTGGTCAGTAAAATTTCTGACCTACTGAAACTCTGAGATAACGAATGTCTGCTATTTTAAGCCACCATTTTCGGCAATGTGTTATGCAGAAGTAGAAAACTAAAATAGATTGCATAATATCACCATTGTGATATAATAAAAATAGCATAATTAAGAGAAATTATGTGATATGTAAAAATTATTTGAATACGAGTTTATTTATATATATGAAAAATAATAAGGTTAGAGAAAGGACCCAATTCTTGAGCAATAATTTTAAAAAACTAAAATAAGCTAAATTAAAAATATACTCGGTCCAGATTTTAAAGAATGTGTGAGAAATTTCCTAATTCAGCACCATCTATGTTTTCTATAATCCCTTCATCTTCATTTGATCAGGAAAGTCTCCCTATAGTTCATTAAAATGAACTCAATCTTTACATGCTCTAAGTGCTCCATGTACCCTACACCACCCTCTTATTAGTTATGTTGCTAAAAATTATATCTTTATATGGTTTGTTCTTTCATTATTACCTATTTCCTCTTTTAGAGGACATAAGAATCTTTCTTTTTGCTCAATGTTTTTCTCCAGGATGCCTGTGAGTTTAGCCTGCAAAAATTATGAGATGAATGTTTATAAATGGTAAGATAGATGTTAATTATCCCTATATTAGTTTATAAGTTCAAAACAGTATCAGTCATTGATTAGTACAGGTGACCTTCAACAGAGACACTTCATTATACAGTTAAAAAAAAAAAAATCAACAGAAGATGAAGGTAAAGAGAGATTATTCAAGTGTATATGTACACAAATGTGTGTGTGTATTTCTGTGTTTATCTTATTACCAAGTTAATTTCCAAATAATCTCACATTATTTAATTGATGACTACATAAAGGCAGGGTGGTGAAAAAGAAACTGTGATAGAATTTGATTAACCTCTAAATAGAGGTAAGAAAATATAGAATTAAGTCATTCAAATCTAAGCTAGAATATCAAATGTAGGGTAATAATGCGTTCAATGACACACATAGAAAAAAATCATGCCCAGGACACTTCACTAAGGAAAATGTCCTTTGTAAGGATGAAGAGATGAGTAGCACCACTTCCAACATCTATGGAGGGGACTATATAGAGGGTAGAGATAGTGAACGGGAAAATTTCTTAAAACCATGGGAAAAGACAAGAAATAATGTACTGTATAAGTAGGATATTTCCTCATAAGAAGAGAGAACAAAGACGGTTAGGGCAAAATGAAGGAGAGAACAAAGGAAGTGTAAACAAAAATAACAGGGAGAAAATATGAGAAAAATATAGGACACGAATAGATTAATCATGGGGAGGAGGAGAAAGGAAATCTCAAAATATGAGGAGAGGGAAAAATATCCATTATATGAGGAACATAAATTTGTCAGAGATGGGAGAAAAAGATCAGAGAAAAAAAGATGAGTGAGAAGATAAGTATAAATATGATGATACTAGAGAAGCGATAATTAAGAGGGAAAGGAATTAAATGACTTAGAAAGTAGAATGGATACTAAGAAGAAAATAACTGTGTAGGAATAAGAGGGAAATATATATGGGAGACAGAGAATGAGAAAGGGAGAAAGACTGAGAGTGAGAAGGTCCAGAGGAGAACAAGTCATTATGGGAGAGAAACAAAGGGAGAAGAAAAATGAAAGTGGATGAATACAAAACACAGTAGGGGAATATATGAATATAAATGGGGTTGATATTTCTAAGCAATTATTATGGAAGCAAATCAACATTTTCATGACTCTTTTCCTACTGGAGATAACAGATGTTTATGTGGTCAAACAACTCAAGGATATAACCTCTCAAAATGCTCATCATAACCCCTTTTACATATCAGTTACACATTAGTGTTAATTCTCACTATATTTAGTCATTGACTCTAGTCATTTATGTAGAGAAGACCAATAAATGAATGTAATGAATGGAGAAATCAATCGCGTGTGTGTAGTGCTGTCTCTCCACACACCTCCCTCTCTAGCTCTGTTAGGGGAATTCACTGGAGAGCCCACCTCACAGTGTGAGGAAATGATGATTAATAAGGGAGAGTGTTTTGAAATCTAAGTTTCTTCATGATTGCTAAACAGTTACAACCACAGGGAACAACAGCACACCTGCTCCAGTCCTACCTACAAATGAAAAATGAGAAGAATGTTGCCTTTTCCTCCTTTGTCTTTCCATAGAAGAGGAAAACCTTTCAAAAGTTAGTGGGGATCTCAGTGTCTGGTGCTAAGCCCAAGTTCCGTATATGTGATTCAAAAATCAACATTCTCTCTAGCTGGAGCCTGGGAGCTTTCCTGAATCAACATTTCATTTTTATCCGTGATAGGTAAACTCCGTTTGGAAGGATGCTTGTTAAGTGTTTTCAAGATGGTTTTATGCACCCCCTGCCTGTTTGTTATGGGCAGATCACACATGTTCTGTACTGCTCTGGACTTCTAAATAAAAACAAAATTCTGAGTACTGTTTCAACATGCACAGAAGTCCATGTTTACTGTGCTAATTGCCTTTGTCTTTCTTATTCAATCCTTCTATTTTCCAATTCATTTTCGCCAAGTTTTAAAATTTGGTCTTTAGTAATATGAAGCGATGTCATCAGAAAATACATTTAGCACAATGGCTAAATTACTGGGTTGGAATTCCATTTTCTTTGGCATTTTAAGATAGTCTAAGTACATTGATAGATAGTAAATGCTTTGGGGATGATAGACCTCCTTTATCAGTGTACAACTCACCACTCAGTGTTAAATTATTTCTTAAAATGGCTAGTTGGTGAGAATAATATTGAGAAGAGAAACATTTAAATGTGTTTGACTAAGCTAAGAGCTCTGGCATATATTTTAAATTAGTATGTTCAGTATCATCACCTTAATTCAGTCCTATCACAAATATACTGTGTGATGGTACATTTTTCAAATAGGGACCAGAGCAGTGGAATTAGCTGACACCAACTGAATAACTATTTGATGAATTTTTTTTTTTTTCTTTTTAAATGAATTCCTAAGAATAAATGTAGAAAACTCTTGGGAGGTGGACTGGCATGATTCAGAAATCTATATTAACACATCTTAGAGACAAATTCTTGGTCTAACACTGCACCCCCATCCCCAGGTACAGAATCAAGGTGAAATATCAGAGGCAGAAGGGCAGTAGGGCATGAGGATGACATATACCCAAGGACAGGTTCCACTTTATGATAACCCTTCCTCTCTAGTCTGCTTCTGGTCCCACATGAAAGAACGGTCCCTGGAGCCAATTTCAGCCTTGTAGTTTAGTGCTCAGTACTTCACACACTTCTTTAAAATGTGTGTTCTTTTTCTATCATCTCTAAGATTTCCTAGATGTCTGACCTTTTCACTGTTGTGATCTCTTGATATTATTTTACAGAAAATTGCTGTTGACTTATAACCTACCCTTTCTTTTTTTTTTTTCCTTTCTTTCCATTAGCAGAGTCACACAATATGGATGCAAGTCAATACCAATAATGAAACATTAATATATGTATATATATGCGTAACAGAATATTAGAGAAAATATAAAGAATAAACCTACTATATAAAAAGTAGCACCATCCAAAAATGGTAAAATTTCCTCTACTGCTTTATTACACACATATATATATATATATTTTTTTTTTTTTTTACATTTTAAGTGTGTGGGAGGATATGTTATTCCTGTCTGTTTCATCTCAATCAATATGATTTGGCTTGTCTATACATATTCAGCCAATTCAAAGTTATTATATATACATACACACACAAATGATGTGCATGCCAATGAATCCCTCAGTTGGACATACTGCCATATAGATATGATGTAATTTCAAAGCAGCTGTTTCCTTAGGCGCTAGCTCAGTTTTTATCCCACTGCATATCTCTTTAGTGGAACTACTGGGATCTCTTCATGCAAAAAAGATCCACTAAAGACAGGTGATGGATGGTATTTGGTCCCCATTAGAGTAAGTTGCTTTGGCCTCGAGTGAAAGAACTGAGAAGAATAGGAAACAACCTGGTGTGTCATATTCAGAAGCTGAAGCACACTTCTTGTGACATTTGATGATAGTAATGTGCCTTGGTACTATATTATTTGGTGTGTCATTCTTAGATCTTATGTTGCCATAACAACAGAATATGTGTGTGTGTTTAGTAGAAGGACAATCCATTTTTCCCCCAGTCAATTTTTTTTTCTTTGATCTAAAGAACTTGGTTCTTGTCTTTGAAGTTGTTCACAATAGGACATGATAGAAGGAGCACAGGTAATAATTACAGAAACTTCAATAGAAAAAAAAAAAAAATACATGTTTTAAATGAAAGCTTTAAGCCCTTGCCTTATGTCCCAGGACTGTTAAAGATGATTGAAGTGATTCCTGCCTGTATCTATCATAATGCCCTTTCCCCCTTATCAGAGACCAGCCAAAGATACAAAGGTTATGCCTTTCTTGATTAATCTATGTGACAGGGGCAAATTGCCTGTTTTCTTTTGTTTCTGTTATTTTGTTTTTTCTTTAGAGTGCCAGAGGCAGAAAACTACTATGCTTCACTAGTGACTCATAAGAAAACTTAATAGAAGGTCTTTAATGCCCACTGGCTCTCCAGTAGCTGATTGATGTAGTCCCAAACGAAGCAGGCTACCTTCATGGAACCAAGCACATCACAGCCACAGGAGGGAGTGTAGGGGTAGGATCCCTTGTGCTCTGGCAGTGACGAAGGTAGGTCTGCCATATTTTCCTCTTGGTTCTACCTATATTTATGAAGACAGCATTTTGCTACCATTGTTACCTATGAAGTGACTATATTTGTGTGTGGTTTTTGTTTGTTTGTTTTTATCTTGCTGGTTTAAAAATATAGTTAGTAGACTCAGATATCCCTGAGGAATCCTCAGTTTCCTGGACTGTCAAGTGGCTTTAATAACACATACCTCATTGTTCTTTTGTGAGGCTTATGCTAAATAATTTATGCAAATATTTAAGAGTACCTAGGGCTTCCCTGGTGGCGCAGTGGTTGAGAGTCCGCCTGTCGATGCAGGGGACACGGGTTCGTGCCCCGGTCCGGGAAGATTCCACATGTCGCGGAGCGGCTGGGCCAGTGAGCCATGCCACTGAGCCTGCGCGTCCGGAGCCTGTGCTCTGCAATGGGAGAGGCCGCAACAGTGAGAGGCCCGCATACCGGAAAAAAAAAAAAAAGAGTACCTAGAAAAACTTTAAGAGTGTAATCAATGGTGATTGCTATAAATGCAGATATGTGAAAAACTCTGAAAGGAGTTCCTTGGGCTACTACTGAGCTGATGACACAAGCTCTTAATCCCCAGAAGTCATCGTTGTTCATTTCAGCGCAGTGTAGGAGAGTTCAAGTTTGTGTTTGGAAACTCTCTTGCTCACTACCACCCATGAACTAAACCAGCTCAAGTTGCTATTGAGAAGCATTATGCTAGGTGTGTAACGCTTTGCAGCGTTTAACATGGTGATTCTGGGTTGAGAGTTATTATGAGAATCATTATTTTATATACTTTGCAACTTAAAACAAACTTTATATTTTCAGGGTTAAATATGTACACACACTTAATATTTGATATGAATATCTTATCACAGTGATTCTCAAATCTAGCTGTACATAAGTATCACCATGTAGAGTATTAAAAATATAGGTTCATGGGCACCCCAACCCTGGTGTGATGATTCAGTAGGAAAAGGTGGGACCCCCAAACCTGCATTTTGAACATTACTAAGACTGTTTGGATACACAATCAGGTTTAGGAATTAGAGTTCTACAGCAGTTCCCATATTTAAACTTAATATTAACGTTGTGGTAAAAACATGTCCCATTTTCTACTTCTTCTTTCTTCTGATATATTATTCATGTACATGTCTCTAAGAAAGAGACAGTATGACACCCCACATGATAAAATATAGGCAGTATTGTATTCCTCTTACCACAAGTGGAAGATAATGCCAGAAAAACTGTTGATTGGAGAGAAAAAGATTCTGTGATGCTTTAAAGTCTTCTCATTACCTCATCCAGGCAAAAAGTACTGAATTTAATTTTTTGAAAAATTTTATCTTTCTTGGATCTTAATTATTGAAGCATCTTAAATACTGTGCTCTATTTAAATTTATCTCAGCAAAAAGCAAGGTTGATAGTCCATCATTGTAGCCTACCTTTGTATTTCCATTACCAAGTTAGCCATTACTATAATGTCAAGTAATTAATGAGATATGAAGAGCGAAACTATTATGAAGCCTTAACATTTAAAATCTATTCAGTATTATTACACCTTTGACAGGGGAAAATAAAATTCATGATGAAAATGAGAATTACAACCTCATTTAAACTAATTTAACTATGGTTTTTAAACGTTTTTGGGGTCAACTCGTTAGCCCTCCCTGATAACTGTCAGTCTCAGAACATAGGTGATTGACCCAGCTTTATACTATTCTGCATAACTCCTCAGATATATTTGACAGGACTGCAGAATGTATGGAGTTGTTTCCCATGCATATAATGTGCTCCTCTGTATTAAATTTGGCTAGTTGACTGCATGTTCTCTAAAAGCATCCCTCCTTTAAATATGAGCTCCCATGGACTCTTTGATTTTTTTTCAAATGATTAACTGGCCAAATCCTACCTAAACTGGTAGAAGCACCAACGAACAGCAGTGCTATGAGAGGACCCAAACAGCATTATGTTTCAGCATTCATGCATTTGTGAGCCACGTGAATATATTCTGTCCAGCTTGTTTTTTAGAGGAGATGGTTCACAAAGCTACTTGAAAAAGTTGCTTCCCTGCTTACAAAAGTAAAACTTTATGTGACAATCATTTTGATATCCCCCCCAAGACATATGTATCTTTTCACGCATTCTAACATGTTTCAGTATGCGTGGCAACATGTCCTCTATTCTCTGAATTGATCCAGTTAAAACTCTGGTTTTTCAAATTTTATTAATTGGACTCTTATTTTAAAAGAAGAGATCATAAACTCCAGGTAAGAATAAACATACCACAGTGATTCTCCACTTTATCCCAGTAACTATGAGACTGAGAAATAGAGAGCACAAAAATAATATAATGAGGGAGTCAGTATGACTTAGATTTTACTCTTATTAATCTGAAGTGATCTTGGGCCAGTTTCTTTATCACTCTCAGCCTCTATTCCTTCAAATGCAAAAAAGAATAAAGATGCCTGCCCTCTGCTTTATGACTTTAAAATAAAGTAACTAAGGCGAAGTTGCTTTGAAACTGTGAAGTATCATATAAGAAAAATTGTGGTTTTAAAATAAGTAGCCTCCAGACCAATTTTAGATCTCAGTTTTATAGAGTGGAAGAGTGAATGGGCTTTTATATACAACAGAGCTATACCAAAAATCAGTACCAAAATTTATATATGTCTTCTGTGAAACATGGCGAATATTACCTAACAATTAGGAATGCTGTGAGAATTAATGAGATAATGTTTATCTCTGGACTGCCTCTCCCTCCCAACCTCCACTTCCTAAAACTCATCCTGTCTTCCACATCCATCCAATTCAAGCTTTTAGAAGTTTTACAAATAAATGCTTGACAAAAACAAACAAACAACAACATAAACATCTCTTCTTTGCCTTAGGAGCAGGATTGTTGTATCACGAAACTGACCAAGGGAGTGGGTCCTGATTATACCTCGTCTCTACCCCTCCTGCACATCTCATTGTGGCTCTTTCTTATGTCTTTAGTTGTGGAAAATCTTTTCTGCTAGTTTTCAGGTCATTTGCACAGATAGTTGCTCTGTAACTAGTTATGATTTTGTGTGTCCATGGGAGGAGGTGAGTTCAGGGTCTTCCTACTCTGTACCTCTTGGGTACCTCTCTCTGATTTAATTAGCTTTATATTCTCAATGTGTGACAACTGTCAGATAGCACTCAATAAACATTTGTGGAATTAAACTAGGCAGCTCAATAATGGGCATCCAAGTGATGCTAAATGTATACAAAATTCTATTCTAGATATCATTTATTATATTAAAATTCGACACTTTATTGTTTAGAAATAATAATATATACCCTCTCTAACATTGGTATTATTATATTGAGGGTTATAATGAGAGACACTTTATTCAGGAAAAGTGTTTTTCTTTAATAAACTGAATATTACAATAAAATTCCATTAAAAAAATCCTGCTGTGTCTTGAAAATTACACTATTTCTCCTTAAGATATTTGTCCTGTATCTGTGTGTTATGGAGATACTGTTCGTGCTATTTCAGTTACAAACCACCTGTAGTCCCACTTAAGTGGTTAATACATCTCTTTACACAGTAGTCATATAATCCACTGAGTGTGTTTACACACAATGGAACTGCAGCTTGAATGGATGGTATGAAATAAACTTTAATGCTTCCCAGAAATTCATAGCTTTACAATAGCAAGAAAGATTAAAAGGGGAAAGTTTCTCACTCTGCCAACCTTTACTTTTTTTGTTTTCCAAAACTGAAAAAAAAAAATTAAATGATCTCACTGTACAGATACAAGAGGCATTTGGAGTACCTTGCCCAGCAGTCCTCACTCTCTTACTGAATTTCTGAATGTATACACGATGCACTATGAAAACACTGCCTTCTACCTTCCCCATTTTCTTGGTCCGTTCTTTTTATTCCCCTCAAAAGCATAGAAGCACCTATCAGGGACTGAAGGAGGTAATGATCAGGATTGGTAACTGAGATAGGAAGCTCTGCCTATGATGCTAAGAAATTCTATTTTCCCCTTGATAAACTTTAACAGTGCAAGACACAGTGAGAGTCACAGATCCAGGGATGGATGATCCTTTTGAGGACAATAGAGAGAGAATTTGTATAAGTTTCCTGAGTGAGAAACCTTCCAGATGGCATCCCTGAAAGTTAGTTTTTCCTGCTCAAACACAGAGCTTCCTCAGGAGGAAGATAACACTTCCTTTCATCAGAGAGAGTGAGAGTTTTCAACAGAGTTACGGTGGAATTGGAAAACAAAACTAATGCAAGGAATTTCTTTCTTTTTTTTCTTTTTTTAACATAATATAGTTGGTAGACATGCCCAATGCTCTGCAGTGGGACAAAAAACTTTTGCCACCAGAATACAACATGTGTGGTATGTCTGAGGACCCCACCAATCAGGGATAATAGCACAAAACTCAAAAGAAATTTAGCGCAGGCTGGTGTATGAAACCAACTTGAAAGAATCAAGGAGAACACAGAAGTGACCCAGTTCACTCCCTACTCTTCTTACTGGAGTTGATACTCATCTCTAATAAGGAAAATTACTAATCGATATTCATACTTGAATATAGTAAGTAGATGATTGTGTACATATTTAAGGTAATCAGTGACTGTATTTGTTTACCCATTTTGAAACTGAGTTGTTTTCAATCCATTTACTTGATTGGAAAGTTAAGATTAAAAACAAACAAAAAACTCAAATGCTCAAATGTACGTCAACAATAGACACCCCTATAATTCCACGCAATTGAATACTATTCAATAATAAAAAAGAACAACCTATAGTTACGTTGAACAAAAAGAAGATTGAGTTAAAGAAGCCAAACACATGTATGTACTATATACTTTCATTTATGCTAAGTACTACACCAAGCAAAACTAATCTATGGTGGGCTTCCCTGGTGGCGCAGTGGTAGAAAGTCCGCCTGCCGATGCAGGGGACACAGGTTCGTGCCCCAGTCCGGGAAGATCCCACATGCCGTGGAGCGGCTGGGCCCGTGAGCCATGGCCGCTGAGCCTGCGCGTCCGGAGCCTGTGCTCCGCAACGGGAGAGGCCACAACAGTGAGAGGCCCGCGTACCGCAAAAACAAACAAACAAAAACTAAGCTATGGTGATAAAATAGTAGAAATAAGGATGATTATCGTTGGAGGTGGGTGATTAAAAGACGCTATGGATGGGCGAACCTCTAGATGCTGGTAATGTCATTTATTGAACTAGATGCTAGTTATAAGAATGTACTCACTGGGAAATTTCATGCAGCTATACGACTTGTTCATTGTTTTTAGTTATCTATGTCGCTCTTTTTTGGAAAGAGTTTAAAACAAACAAACATACTAGCCACGGATGTCGTATGTAGAAGAAATACATGACAGTAATTTTCTTGTCAACAGCTCTCACATTTGACATTCGAACCAGCTTACTCCACACTTCAGCGCACAATTTGCCATCTCTAAGTATCCTCCTACTTCATACCTGATGCTATGGCCATCTGCTCTCCCAGTGTGGGTCACCTTACCTTCGCCCTCCCCTGGGGTTTCTTTCTCCCCAGAAGAAACCCTGTTCAATCCACAAAGCCCGCTGTGAGTGACCAATTGGTCTTTCTAAACCACAGAGCTTCATATCTGAACAACTTTGAACAGTTCTAAAAGAACTTTTTTTTTTTTTTAATGTTGCTGCCTATTACAGTTTGTGTGCTTCTTTCTAACCTTCCTTTTAAACGTTAAGCTTTCTTGAGTCAGAGGCTGTGCTTTAGCCATATCTATGTTTCCTCCCTGAAGTACTTGGCATAGTGCCTGGTCTATAATGAGTGCTATATTCTGTAAATACTTGTAGAATTAAATTGTTAGTCATAGCCATTTTAACTATAATACCTTCATATTCCACACCACCTTCTAGGTCATCTTTGCAGTTTCTTAAAAGACAATGATCTTTTCATCTATGGTGAAGGATAAGATTACTTTTGGTACTTCATCACAATGTAACTGATAAGAGCAAACTCTGATGGTTTAATACCTCAGTCTGCAAGGATATATCTAAAAGAAGGAAAAAGCATTCCTTTCTTATGGCAACAGATGTTCCAGGGAGACTAAACTGACATTTTATGCTTTTCTCTCTTTTTTTCCCCCCGATTGCTATTTTTCTTTCTTAGAGCTGGAAAGGATTAGGAGCTAGAAGGTGAAATCAAGGTATATTTTCTGTGTTATTACACAAAACTGAGGAATTTTTAACACAGTTTGAAGTCAGAAGGAGCTCTATCTGCACTGACTCACAAAGTAACATACACTATTCATTTCAGCTCTACATGGATAGAGACGAGCTCTGTCTCTTGGTTGAGGGGATTATCAACATTTTCATCTTTTATTTCAGGGGGGTTCGTTCTCTCTGCATTTGCCTTTTGTCCCTCTGCAGTCACTTAAGTCACACAGACAGTTTTTTTACATAACCTGCCCACCCACCACTTGCCTGGCACATTACGCTGCTTGAGAGAACAGGGGACCAGCCATAAACAGGTCCTGAGGAGAATCTTCCAGATTGCAGCAGTTTAAGTTCTGATTGCTTCCTTCCTCGCTATGAGGGTGTTTTTCCCCAACGCTGAAATATCATTATTCTCTTGATACAGGCTTTGCTTACTGCTTGTGACCCTGTTGCCTAGGGCGTCAAGAAATTAGTCTCCTTTAAATAATCCAAGAAAAAGAAAAGATCATCCTCGAGAAAGCACAGTTGCCAGCTCGGTCTCTCTCATAGCTTGAAGCTGCACTAATTAGACATGCTTTTCTATGGTTACAGATCTTCATCTGCCATGTTGGCTAAAGAAAAAAATGCCGTTTCTCCATTTTACCCTCAAAGATATGCATTACGGAGAAATCCATGAAAAATCACATTTATTTAAGATTGAATCTTAGTAACTGTGAAAAACAGTGTACTGATCATCTTGCAAAAGACCTTTTTAAGGTGACATAACAAACCTAACTAGAGGAAAAAAAGGGTCAGGGAAACAGTATTTCATTATAGCAGCAGATAAATATTTTTCATTAAACATTAAAAACAACATCTGTTTCTCTCTTTAACAGTGTGAAGATTTCACTTTATTAAGTTTGGGGTGGTTAATGACTTTAAAAGTAATTTGCAATTTAAACATGTCTCTATCTAGTGGCTAATTCATGGCTAAGTCTTCAGTGTTAACTCTCATTTTTATTAATTTTATTAACGGTCTCTCGCTCTCAAGAAAAAGTGACAAAGTGGTACATCATCCTTTTGACTTGTGATAATAAGAAACAAATGTGTATTCTTGAAATATTTACTTGATTGCTTTCCTCAGTATTTCCCTTTATTATAATTTCCCCCTTTCCTCCAAGAAAAGGATATTTGGAGACTAAAGAACAACTGATTGGGAAAATAGAGAATCTCTCCATCTCTCCTGCATTACTATTCTCCGAATTGCCAACTGATGGTAGTCATTACATTTCTCGCCATGACGACTTTATTGAGAGGCCAAACTTAGGCTTTCTAAGTTATTTAACAAATGCAGATCAAGGCAGAAAATATCAGCCCCAAAGTGAGTAGAGTTGAGAATCAGTTTTGTTGCAACAGACCTAATGCATGGATGAGATTACAAGAATTCAGAGGCCGCTGGAGCCATAATATTTGCCTATATTGTCTTAGCTTTCATACCTGGGCATCCGCTTCAGGTTTTACTGCCCACTGCAGCTGTGTTCTCAACTCCAACATGATTAGCTAGTACTCTTGACAATGTCCAACCCCAAAAGGCTGGAAACTGTCTTTCATATCTTGAACTAATATATACGTGAAACTGATAACCTCCACTTCGTAGTCAGTCTCTTCTCTCCCTGGCTTCACCCAGCCCTGGTGTCCTCCCTTTACCCACTGATCTATGTCATTTCAGTCCCAGCAAGTTTGAAGTCTGCTTAAAGTATATTGGTAATTTGCAATTTTTATATACATATGTTAAAATTACATCCTCTCAGTGTGGAGAAAAGGGAACACGTCTACACTGTTGGTGGTACAGCCAGTATGGAAAACTATATGGAGTTTCCTTAAAAAACTAAAAATAAAGTTATGATCAAGCAATTCCACTCCTGAACACATATGCAGAAAAGATGAAAACTCTACCTCAAAAAGATACATGTATCCCAATGTTCATAGTAGCACTATATACAATAACCAAGACATGGAAACAACCCAAGGGCCCATCAACAGATGAGTGGTTTCAGAAGATATGGTGTGTGTGTGTGTGTGTGTATATATATATATATATATATATATATATATATATATCTACCACACACATATATACACACACACACATACACACACACACACACACACACACACACATACGCACACAATGGAATATTACTCAGCCATAGAAAGAATGAAATATTGCCATTTGCAGCAACATGGATGGACCTAGAGAATACCATACTAAGTGAAGTAAGTCAAAAACAAATATTACATGATATCACTTATATGTGGAATCTAAAAAATAATACAAATGAATCTAAATATGAAACAGAAACAGACTCACATAGACATAGAAAACAAACTTAGGGTTACCAAAGGGGAAAGGGAGGGCAGGGGGGAGATAAATCAGGAGTATGGGATTAACAAACTACTATACATAAAATAGGTGAAGAAAGAGGATTTACTGTATAACACAGGGAACAACATTCAATATCTTATAATAACCTATAATGGAAAATAATCTGAAATATATATATATATGTATATTATATAACTGAATCACTTTGCTGTATACCTGAAACTAACACAATATTGTAAATCAACTATACTTCAATTAAAAAAATTACATCTTCTTTGTGTCTTGCTCCATTTGTCCAAACAAACTGAAACTAATTTAAATTCTCTTTTGAATTTGAGGGAAACATGATTCCATATTTACAAAAGAAAGTAGGAGGAAGGACAGGAGGAGGAAAAGGAAGAAGAGGAGAAAGTGCTTTTTTGTTTTAAATGTAATATTGTATAATTCCCTCTTTCGGTACCATTGTAAAAGAAATAGCTGAACCGAGTGGATGTGTTCAAACAGAACTTAGTGCCTACATTTTTGGCAAAAGTATATTTATACTTCCCTTCAATACAGCTATAGGATGTTCAAATGAGGGAATTACTAAACTCTTCTATTAAACTGTCCTCTAAAGACCAAGAGAATTGATGAAGTTCTGTGAATGGAAGAAACACTAAAACAATCTTAGTATATCTCTGACACCTCATATTCCGTTTGATAAATTCATGGGGATAATATAGGTGTTTATTACCATAAATATAAAAACTTTCTTCAAATTTTGAATAAATTTTATATTCCAGGAAAAACTCACATTCATCCCATTATTTTAAGTACCCAAGCACACCTTTGCACACCCCTAGTTTAAGAGTCTAGGTTCTGAAGAATAACGTCTGCTACTATACATTTGCAAGGTAGGGTTTGTCTCCATATTATGCAAAATCATCTTTCCATCTATGGAATATATGCATTTACTTTAACAAATATACATGAGTTAAAAAAAACAGCTTTATTAAGGTATAACTGAAGATAATGAGCTGCATATATTCAAAGTGCACAATTTGATATACTTTAATGTATGTTTACACCTGATAAACTATCATCACAATCAATAAATTCATCACTCCCAAGTCTTCATATGCACATCTGTAACTGATTCCTCCTGCTAGTACCTGTTCTACTTCCATTCCCAAGCAACCATTGATCTGTTTTCTGTCATTATGGATTAGAATTGCATTTTCTTGAGTTTTATTCAAATGAAATCATACAGTATGCACTCCTTTGTGTCTGACTTCTTTCACACAGCATAATTGTTTCAAGATTGACCCAGGCTGCATCACATATCAATAGTTCTTTACCTCTTATTCTGAGTATTGTTCCGTTCTATGGATATAATAGATTTTGTTGTTTGTTATCTGTTCACCAACTGATGGGAATTTGTGTTGTTCACAGCTTATGACTATTGCAAATAAAGCTTCCAGAATGCACCAAATCTTGTTATAACATCTGCTTCCAATTATCTGTGGTGATATTCAGGAATGGGATGGCTGGATCAAATGATAGGTATATATGTTTAACTTTTTAAGGGGTTAAAATACTGTTTTCAAAGTGCTGGGATCATTTAATATTCCCAGCAGCACTGTACAAGGGTTTCATTTCCTCTACATCCTTGAAATTAAATTATTGGCCTTATTATTGAGTTCTCTTCTAGAGGCTCTGGGAACAAAGTCTTCTTCCCAAATTATTCTTTTTGTTGGCAGAATTTAGCTCCTGGTGGTTTTAGGACTGAGTTCTCATTTATTTGCTGGCCGTCAGTCAGGGAATGCTTTCAGCTCCTAGAAGCTACCTGTATTCCATGCCACATGGCCTCTTCTATCTTCAAGCCAGCAGTGGTATGTTGAATCTTTCTTTCTTTTTTTAGCAACATAATTTTTTTTGTCGTTGAATCTTTCTTGTGGTTCAAATCTTTTTCTTCTGCAGCTGGAGAAAGTTTCTTTCATAGTCCTCATGTGATTAGGTCAGACCCACCTGAATAATCGCACCATTTTAAGGTTAATTGTGCCATATAATACAACCTAATCAAGAAAAATCTACCACATCACTTCCCTGGGGCCTTTTCAGGGTGAGTACACCAGGGCTTGGGAATCTTGGAGGTTTTGTTAGAATTCTCTCTACTACATTATCCAAATGTATTTTCTGTTCTCTTTAATTCATTTGCAGAATCCCAATACATACATATATTAGGCCTCTGAAACTGTCCCATAGCTCACTCATGTTCCGCTCATTTTTTTAGTCTATTTTCTTTCTGTGTTTCATTTTCAATTATTTTTATTGCTATGTCTTCAAGGTAACTACTCTTTTCTTCTACCATGGGTAATCTTCTGTTAATCCCACCCAGTGTATTTCTCACACACTGTAGTTTCAATTGTAGAAGTTTGACTGAGTTTTAAAATTTCTTCCATATCTCTATTTACCTTTGTTAATATATGGAATACAATTATAAATGTCATTTTAAAGCACTGTCTACCAATTCTAACATATGTGATAGTTCAGAGGTGGTTTTGACTGATTATTTTCATGATTATATTCTGTGTTTTCCTGCTCCTTTCTAAGCTTGGTAATTTTTAACTGGATACCAAACAGATTTTTCTTCTTTAGGCCTGCATATTTTTATGTCTCTATAAATATTCTTGAGCTTTTTTTCTGGGACACATTTAAGTTACTTTAAAAATATATGATCCTTTGGGCCTTGCTTTTGAGATCTGTTAGGTAAGATCAGAGCAATACTCAGTCTAGAACCAGAGGGAGGGTAGAAAGCATGAGTTTAACTTTGGATATGTTAAGTTTAAGGCGCTTATTAGACATTCAAGTGGAGACACCAAATAGGTCATTTAATATGTAAGTCTGGAGTTCAGGGAAGAGATTAGTGATGGAAATATAAATTATTTATCTTGATAATGCAACAAGCAATTTTTTTTTTTTTTTTTTTTTTTGGCTGCGTTGGGTCTTTGCTGCTGTGTGCGCGGGCTTTCTCTAGTTGGGGAAAGCAGGGGCTACTCTTCGTTGTGGTGCACGGGCTTCTAATTGCGGTGGCTTCTCTTGTTGCAGATCATGGGCTCTAGGTGCACGGGCTCAGTAGTTGTGGCGTGTGGGCTCAGTAGTTGCAGCACACAGGCTCTAGGGCATGTGGGCTTCAGTAGTTGTGGTGCGCAGGCTCAGTAGTTGTGGCTCACAGGCTCTAGAGCACAGGCTGAGTAGTTGTGGCGCACGGGCTCAGTTGCTCCACGGCATGTGGGATCTTCTCGAACCACGGATCAAACCCATGTCCCCTGCATTGGCAGGAGGATTCTTAACCACTGTGCCACCAGGGAAGTCCCAACAACCAAGCAATTTAACACACATACACAACTGTGTGTTAGTCAACTGAAGGAGTCTAGTCAATAGACCTAACTGAAGGAGGATATTCTTTGCCTTTTTCTTTCTTTATGCTGTCATGGTTCAAGGATTCTTAAACTGTGATATCCAAATTAGCTTAACACAACCTAGGAATTTGTTAACAATGTAGGTTTGTGGCCCTACCTCAGGCCTACTGAATCAGCAGCTCCAGGGGTGAGGCCAGCCATCTTTTTTAACAAGTCCTGTAGGTGAATCTGATAAGTTCAAGTTTAAGAACAGGTGGTCTAGTCTATAAGTGCTGGAGAGTACTTCAAGGATTATGCTACTGTCACCTTAGCTGCTAGGTCTCAAAGAATGAACAGAAGTTTCTAGATGGAGAATAAAGGACATTTCATAGGAGAGAAACGTGAAAAGGAATTGGATCTAAATGGCATTCAAGCGAGTTTTTTACTATTTAATGTGTTTGGGAGATTTATATTATCTTCACTACTTGAAAGAGCCACACTGAGCACTACTGAATGTCACTTTCTAACCAGAAAACTCAAGTGAAAATCCTTTTCCTCCTATAAATTTTATCTGAGGTATATAGGAAAATCCAAAATGCCATGTTATGAAACCCCAAAGTTTAGAAATATTTTATAATGCTGAAATGTGTAAATTCAAGTAATAGTTATTCATTATTAATCCCATATTTGATACTAGGGACCTATCAGAAATTCAATATTCTAGATATTATTACAGTTTTAATATTTCCTACAAGATTGTAGGGCAATGCCTGATACATAGTAAGTATTCAATACATATTAGCAAATATAACTTACATTATTTCAAAAGCACTTCCCACTCTCTTTCATGGTACATTCTAAAGTGTATTACAGAGACACTGTGATTCATAGCTAGTGCTCTAAGTAATCTCTTCTTTTAGGTATGTGCATTTGCACACCATAAAAAGTAGAGCATGATTAACTGAATTGTTTATAGATGCAATTAAGTGTTATTTTGGAGTAAATATGGCCTGCCTGTAAAGGTATTATTAAACACTGTACTTTCTTCCTCCTAAAAGGCAAAAGATAGATATTACCTGTCCATGTTCCCCTTAGATGGTCTGGATCAGACACTCATAAAGAGAGTATAATGTTGAGACAAGGTCTGGAAGGCCAGAAATGTTAAATTGGCTCTCAGGTAAAGGGATACAAGTTCAGGATTGGAAATGGAATATGAAGCCAGAGATCTGAAGACGAATGAAGACAGGAAATGAGTGGGAGATAAAGAAGAAAGCAGGACCAAGCTGGTTCAGTCGGGATTTGGTGAACTGACCTGGGTCTCTACCCTGTCTTCCCACAACTGTCTTAATGACTGCTTTTCACTAAATGCTTTGCTTAGGATCTGGTGCATGCATTCTTATACTTCTGTTTAATTCTTGAACAAGAATTCCTCGACATATATACACTAATATGTGTAAAATGGATAACTAATAAGAACCTGATGTATAAAAAAATAAATTAAATAAAATACAAAAATTAAAAAAAAAAAAAGAATTCCATATTGCATTGCGGATTAGCAATCCTGAAATGGACTAAGCTTTTTTCCCTTACTTTCCTGTGCCTGTCAAAAGCATACTTATTCTACTTACATCTGGGCTTAAAATTTCACAATTATAGTTAGCAATTCTCTTTCCGTTAACTACACCTCCCTTTCCCACTCCATTAAGAAGACTGGTGAAATATATTACACTCAAGTGTATAATATAATGCACTGAAGAGTGTATGAAACTTGGGCATGCACAGTTATGTTATCCAGGCACTGTAGTTGAGCTCTCCCATGGTCAAGGTAATTGAGAGGTGACCACCCACCATTAAAGTTACTTATGCCCAAATGGTCTTTTCCATGAAGTGCTGTACAGAAATCGGGGGTTTCAATTTGTTTATTTTCCAAATATTTTAGCAGATTCAAAGCTCAGTTGTGGAGAAACTCTTGGCCTGATTACAAATATCTTTGTGGGCTGTCTCTGTGAAGAAGGGTGAATACTATGTCTGGGGAAGAATGAAAGTCAGCCTCCTCAATACTGGCACCAGAATACCGAATGCAACTTCTTGTTCAGCTAATTTTTTAAGCACATGGATCCCTTTATAATCAACAATACAACATTAATTAGGTCCTAATTTCAGAACACAACTAAGAATTAGCTATGACCCAGCATTTTCCAAAGGCAGCCTGGAGCATCCCATACTTAGGAAAAGTAGCCTCATGGGTATGTTAATCTTTTATTTCTCTAGTTCCATAAACTCTATTCTGACATTGAGGGAATCTGAAATAATGTACCAGTGTAATAATATTTTAACTGTCCTCAGAAATGCCTCTGTTCATGAGAACATCAATTATCCACTGAATGACCCAAGATATAGCAGATACTGTGCTGCGTGATTTGAAATGTTAGGTGAAAAAGAGACACAAGTAATTTAAGATTAAATGTGACCTGAAACTCTTAAAGAGGGTTAATATTTAAAATTTCCATAAGTGGAATATTAATGTATCTTTAGAAACGCTGTTGGGGAAAAAACACTACCCCTTATTCTTAACTTTATCCTACATAATTATTTGTTCAATAAATATTTATTGATTGCCTTCCATGTGCAACAGAAATATGGTAGGGAACCAGGCAGGGCTTGGTCCCTACTTTAAGGAAAAATGCACTTAAGAAGTCTCAGAAACATGGCAATTAAGGACATAGCCATCTTAAAATCTTAAGACCATTAAAACAAAAGTAAAATGATCAGGTTTAGGAACTGAAGCCTGCGGTGAAGAACGCAAAATTAATTACTCCTGAAAAACTTAGTCTGAAACGTTGCCTTAGTCTATAGGAAGCTACTCTTATTTAGGTCATAACTTTCTCAGCTTCCTGCTACTAATATCTCTCATAAAAACCCCCAAAGTTCATGTCAGTCCTTCATGTTTTCAGTGATGGGAACTTTATTCCTAAAAAAAAAAAAAAAAAAAAACTTAATTTTTTTACTAACCCTATTTTTGGCTAAATTGTCATAAAATGCAGAACACATGCCACAGAACGATCTCATCAGGTCACACCTATTTTTCTTCTTTTCTATTTTTTTGTAATGATTTTATTGTCCAATTTTATATTGAATTTTGCATTGTATGTGATCAAAGAAATTTTTTGGAACAAGCAAGGAAGGACCAACTTAATTAAAATTAAGCAAACAAATGGAAAATATATCCCACACATTAAGTGGAAATCCTCAATTTCATATTAAATGTAGTTATTTCTTACGGACGCATACAAAGTTCCCAAAGCTATCACATAAACCCTTTTAGAGCAAGTACCATCTCTTATACGTACTTTGTTGTGTTGCAACTGTGAAAAATTGTTAGCACCATTATCAGTTTTCCACTTTTTCTTTGATAACAGGATCATAATTTTTTTCTAGCTTTATTGATATATAATTGACATAAAACATTCTGTACGTTTAAGGTGTACATGTTGATTTGATACACATATACTTCAAAATGATTACCATTGTAGAGTTAGCTAACACCTCTGTCACATCAGATAATTACCATTTCTGTTTTGTGATGAGAACACTGATGATCTACTCTCTTAGCAACTTTGAAGTATATAAAACAGTATTATTAACTATAATCATGATGCTATACACTCAACCCTCAGAACTTTTTCATCTTAAAACTGGAAGTTTGTACCATTTGACTAACATCTCTCCATTGCCTCCATTCTCCAGCCCCTGGTGACTATCACTTTACTCTGTTTCTCTGCGTTTGGCTTTTTTTAGATTCCTCATATAAGTGACATCATACAGTATTTGTCTCTCTCTGACGTACTTCACTTAGCATAACGCTCTCCAGATTCATCCACGTGGTAGCAAATGGCAGGATGTCCTTCTTTCTCACGGCTGAATAATATCCCACTTTGTTTATATACCACATTTTCTTCACCTTTTCATCTGTTGACAGACACTTAGGTTGTTTCCATACCTTGGCTACTGTGAATAATACTACAATGAACATCAGAGTGTAGATATCTCCTGGAGATTCTTTTATCATTTCCTTTGGATATAGACCCAGAAGTGGGATTGCTGGGTCATGTAGTTGTTCTATTTTTAGTTTTTTGAGGAACCCCCATACTGTTTTCCATAGTAGCTGTACCAGGTTATAGTCCCGCCAACAGTATACAAGGACTCCCTCTTCTCCACATCCTTGCCTGCCAGCATTTGTTATCTCTTGTCTTTTTGATGACAGCCATTCTAACAGGTGTGAGGTGATACCTCACTGTGGTTTTGATCTGTATTTCCCTAATGATTAGTGATGGAGAGCACCTTTTCATGTATCTGTTGGCCATTTGTGTGTCTTCTTTGGAAGTGTCTTTTCAGATCCTCTGCCCACTTTTAAGTTCAATTTTTTGCTTTGCGTTGTATGAATTATTTACATATTTTAGATATTAACCTCTCATAGGGTATATGGTTTGCGAATAGTTTCTCCCATTCTATAGGTTTCCTTTTCATTTTGTTGATTTTTCTTCTGTGGTTTCATTTTGTTGTTTCTTTGCAGGAGTTCATTAGCTTTGTATAGTCCCATTTATTAATTTTTGCTTTTCTTGCATAAGAGGATCATCATTCTGTGAGGGGCCGTGTATCATGTGATCCTGTTTTCATTCTCTACTTTCATACTCTCCATTTTAACTGGGGTTAGACATGTGATCAGTCACAGCAACAAAAACTTAGAGGAAATCCAATAAGTGTTTCTGAGAAAGCCTTTTCTTTCTTATAAAAATCTCACAGAATTCCCTCCCTCTTACCTTCCTTGATCAAGGAGCTGGGTTGAAGACAGGACAGATATTTGTGACCATACAAAAGGTACTGCACCAAAGGATGGAACCCAACAACCTCAGAATGTTGGAGGAAATGTAACACTCCTGGGTGTGATGGTATTGCTCAGAAGCTGAAACAACACTAGCAATATCTACCTACAATCTTATTACGTGAGGAAAACTCCTATATGTTTAGGTTGCTATTAACTGGGATTTCAGTTTACGGCAGCTAAATATATTCTTAATTCACATACTGCCGTAAGTTTTTATTAGTCGTACTCAACAATTTTTCCAATTGTTCTTCAATAAAGATGTTATGTATGACACTTATCACCCTCCCACTTGAGTGATCTAATTTAGGTGTTCACTAATTTTTGCCTGAGTCAGTCAGTAGACCTTTAATAACTGTTTGCTAAATGAAAATGAATTAGATTTTTGTAATATCCATTTATGTTTTCTTGCTACATCAATTCTCTTCTCCTTCTAATAATCTTGAGGTCAATGGATTTATTTTTCTGGAGCATAATTTTGATCATGACTTTCTTCTGCTCATAAATGCTAAATGACTCCCCAGGGTCCACAGAAATCCAAATTCCTTATTCTGTTATTTGAAGTCATTCAAAAATCTAGCCCTAATATTCCTTTCCAACCTAATTTCACATTATTGATTATAATCCAAATAAATAAAACTGCTGTCAACTTTTCTTACATATCTAACCAATTTTGAGGAGGAGATGTTATTTATCCTGCTAAAATGACCTACTGCTCCTCATTTCTGACTGTCAATCACCTGCTTTTCTTTTCAGTTTCATCTCACGTTTCATCTCCTCTCGAAAGTCTTTATTCAATCCCCAATTCCATCCACCTCCACCAAGGTAGAACCAATCTTCTTCTATTCTCAACTATAACGCGGTGATGTAGTTGTAATTTTCTAATAGCTTACATATGCTGCTGAATAGTATAGGGTTCTACGTATAGGTCTTATTTACTCTACCATAATATCTTTGGAGTAATATTTGTGCTTGTATAAACTTTACTGAAGTCTAATATACAAACAGAAATAATATACAAACAGAAAAGTATAAGAATTATAAGTATAGATGTTGATGAATTTTTAGGACCATGAATACTTTTATATAACTGCCACTTAAATGAAGGTATGAAACATAACCAGCATCCAGCATCCTTTCTCATACCTCTCCTCACTGGCCACCCCATGCCAAAACTTCCTTGGATTCCATCACCATATATTAGTTTTGCCTGTTTCTGAACTACATATAAATGATATCATTCATTATGTATTATTTCGTGACTGGCTTCTTTTGCTTAGCATATACCTATGAGCTATATTCATATTGTTAATATATCAACAGTTTATTCCCCTTCATGAATTTAGTATTTCTTTTGTGTGAATATGCTGCGATTTTTATACATTCTACTATCGATAACCATTTGGTCTGCTTCCAGTTTTTTGCTACTATCAATAACACTAGAATAAACATTCTTGTACATGTGTTTGGGGGCACTTTGGATACACTGTTGTCAAGTATATACCTAACTGGGGAATTTCTGAGTAATAATATATATGTTATGTCCAGACACTCAGACTTATGAATGGGAAACAACCACTTTTTCTCCACCTACATTGGAGGAGACTGTATATATGTGGGTCTGTTTCTGAACTTTCCATTCTGTTATGTGGTTTCTTTGCCAAATACCACACTGTCACAATAACTACAGCTTTATAATAAATCTGAATGTCTGGTGAGGTAAATCTTCCAAATTTTTCCTTCATCTAGATTTTCTCTGCCATCTTGTCAACTAATTGACAATGTTATAATTAGAAATACATTGAGCATATTATATGTTAATTTAGGAAAATTGGTATTTTTAAAATTCTGAATTTTCTAATCTATGAATATAGTATGTCCCACCCATTTATGAAGGTCTTAAAATTTTTCTTTGTCAGAATTGTTTTGTCATTTTTCTATGTGGAGGTCTTGCATCTCTTTCCTTAGTATTATTCCTAGGTGTTTGAATTTACTTATTTTTCTTGCCTTATTGGACCAGCAAGAACCTCCGAATGATACTGATTTAAAGCAATTATAGAAGGAATATTTGTCCTTCTCTCTCAATCTGTGTCATGCAATATTTTACCATCAAGGTAATTTTTTAAAATTAACATGCAACTGACATATTATATTGATTTCAATATACAACATAATGATTCATATTTGAATATACTGTGAAATGATAACCATAGTAAGTCTAATGATTTTTGCTGGAGGGATGCTGTAGATGTGTTTTATCATATTTTTTTTTTAATTACTATTTCTGGTTTGATAAAAGTTTTTAACATGAATAGGGAGAATTCATCTTCTGACCATGAAGGAGTAGAGAAGTTGCATTCCCATAGTAAACAACTTAAAAACTGGTCGAATAAATGAAACGACTGTTCTTAGACATTGAGATAAGTAGTCTAGTGCTGCGATTACTGAGAAAAGGGAAACAAATTAAGTTGTCCCTATGAGTTTCCAGCTTTCTTCTTGAAGGCATTTCCAGACTGCAGTGCAGAAAGGGGAAACTCAAGGAGAACACCACCATCTCACTGAAGAGCCTGATATCAGAGTTTGGCTAGGCTGATGCAGCTGGAATTTGTGAGATGTAACACCAGAGAGAAGGATGCCATACAAAGAGCTCTGGGAATCTGAACAGAGGTACCCTATAGCCTGTCACTGATACTAAACTCTAAATCAAAGGTGTAACAGGCTTATTTGTGGGTATTCTTCTGTATTAGCCTGCTCACGGTGCTATAACAAAATACCAGACTGGGTAGTTTAAACAACAAAAATGTATTTCTCATGGTTATGGAGGGTAGGCAGTCTAAGATCAAGGTGTCCACTGACTGGATTCCTGGTGAGACTTCTTTTCCCAGCTTATAGATGGCTCCTTCTCTCAGTGTCCGCACATGGCTAAGAGAGAGTGAGCTCTTCAGTACCTCTTTCTATAAGAACACCAACCCTATGGGATCAGGGTTCCACCCTCATGACATCAATTAACCTTAACTAGCTCCCTTGGCCCAATCTCCAAATACAGTCACATTGTGGGGGTCAGGGCTTCAACATACGAATTTGGGGGAACGCAGTTCAGTCCTTAACAGTTTCTATTGTCTGTTTTGCTCCTCTTTCATGTGATGTGTCTGTGAAGAAATCAAAGAAGAGATAAAAAAAAATTCCTAAAAACAAATGACAATGAAAACATGACCATCCAAAACCTATGCGTCACAGCAAAAGCAATTCTAAAGAGGGATGTTTATAGCAATTCAAGCTCACCTCAAGAAACAAGAAAACTCACAAACAATCTATCTAACCTTACACCTAAAGCAACTAGAAAACAAAGAACACAGAGAATTCAGTTAGTAGAAGGAAAGAAATCATAAAGATCAGAGCAGAAATAAATGAAATAGAAACTAAGAAAACAATTGCAAAGATCAATAAAACTAAAACTTGATTCTTTGAGAAGATAAACAAAATTGATAAACCTTTAGCCAGATGCATCAAGAAAAAAGGGAGAAGACTCAAATCAATAAAATTAGAAATGAAAAAGGAGAAATTACAACTGACAGCACAGAAATACAAAGGATCATATGAGACTACTACAAGCAACGCTATGCCAATAAAATGGACAACCTGGAAGAAATGGACAAATTCTTGGAAAGGTACAACTTTCCAAGACTAAACCAGGAAGAATTAGAAAATATAAACAGACATATCACAAGTAATGAAATTGAACCCGTAATAAAAAATCTTCCAACAAACAAAAGTCCAGGACCAGATGGCTTCCACAGACGAATTCTATCAAACATTTAGAGAAGAGTTAACACCAATCCTTCTGAAACTCTTCCAAAAAATTGCAGAGGGAGGAAAACTCCCAAACTCGTTCTACAAGGCCACCATCACCCTGATACCAAAACCAGACAAAGATATCACACAAAAAAGAAAATTACAGGCTAATATCACTGATGAACATAGACACAAAAATCCTGAACAAAATACTAGCAAACAGAACCCAACAACACATTAAAAAATCATACACCATAATCAAGTGGGATTTATCCCAGGGATGCAAGGATTCTTCAATATACGCAAATCAATCAATGTGATACACCATATTAACAACTTAAAGAATAAAAACCATGTGATCATCTCAAAAGACGCAGAAAAAGCTTTTGACAAAATTCAACACCCATTTATGATAAAAACTCTCCACAGAGTGTGCACAGAGAGAACCTATCTCAACATAACAAAGGCCATATAGACAAACCCACAGCCAACATTATTCTCAATGGTGAAAACCTGAAAGCATTTCCTGTAAGATCAGTAACAAGACAAGGATGTCCACTCTCGCCACTATTATTCAACATAGTATTGGAAGTTCTAGCTACAGCAATCAGAGGAGAGAAAATAAAAGGAATACAATTTGGAAAAGAAGAAGTAAAACTGTCACTGTTTGCAGATGACATGATACTATACATAGAAAACCCTAAAGATGCCGCCAGAAAACTACTAGAACTAATCAGTTAATTTGGTAAGGTTGCAGGATACAAATTTTTTTTTATAAATTTATTTATTTTATTTATTTATTTTTGGCTGCATTGGGTCTTTGTTGCTGTGCGTGGGCTGTCTCTAGTTGTGGAGAGCGGGGTCTACTCTTCATTGCAGCATGCATGCTTCTCATTGCAGTGGCTCTCTTGTTGTGGAGCACACGCTCTAGGCATGCAGGCTTCAGTAGTTGTGGCACACAGGCTCAGTAGTTGTGGCACACGGGTTTAGTTGCTCCGCGGCATGTGGGATCTTCCCCGACCAGGGATTGAACCCATGTCCCCTGCATTGGCAGGCTGATTCTTAACCACTGCACCACAAGGTAAGTCTGCAGGATACAAAATTAATGCACAAAAATCTCTTGCATTCCTCAACACTAACAATGAAAAATCAGAAAGAGAAGTTACGGAAACAATCCCAGTTACCATTGCAACAAAAAGAATAAAATACCTAGGAATAAACCTACCTAAGGAGTCAAAAGACCTGTACTCAGAAAACTATAAAACACTGATGAAAGAAGTCAAAGATGACACAAACAGATGGAGAGATATACCATGCTCCTGGATTTGAAGAATCAATTGTGAAAATGACTATACTTAACCAAAGCAATCTACAGGTTCAATGCAATCCCTATCAGATTAGCAATTGTATTTTTCACAGAATTAGAACAAAAAATTTTACAATTTGTATGGAAACACAAAAGACCCTGAATAGCCAAAGCAGTATTTGGGAAAGAAAAACAGAGCTGGAGGAATCAGGCTCCTGGACTTCAGACTATGCTACAAAGCTACAGTAATCAAAACAGTATGGTACTGGCACAAAAACAGAAATATAGATCAATGGAACAGGATAGAAAGCCCAGAGATAACCCCACGCACCTATGGTTACCTTATCTTTGATAAAGGAGGCAAAAATATTCAGTGGAGAAAAGACAGCCTGTTCAATAAGTGGCACTGGGAAAAGTGGACAGCTACATGTGAAAGAATGAAATTAGAACACTCCCTAACACCATACACAAAAATAAACTCAAAATGGATTAAAGAGCTAAATGTAAGGCCAGACACTATCTTAGAGGAAAACATAGGCAGAACACTCTATGACATAAATCACAGAAAGATCCTTTTTGACCCTTTTTGATTCTTTTTATTATATGGAAATAAAAACAAAAATAAACAAATGGGACCTGAGGAAACTTCAAAGCTTTTGCACAGCAAAGGAAACCATAAACAAGACCAAAAGACAACCCTCAGAATGGGAGAAAATATTTGCAAATGAAGCAACTGACAAAGGATTAATCTCCAAAATTTACAAGCAGCTCATGCAGCTCAATATCAAAAAAACAAAAAACCCAATCCAAAAATGGGCAGAAGACCTAAATAGACATTTCTCCAAAGAAGATATACAGATTTCCAACAAGCATATGAAAGGTTGCTCAACAACACTAATCATTAGAGAAATGCAAATGAAAACTACAATGAGGTATCACCTCACACCGGTCAGAATGGCCATCATCAAAAAATCTACAAACAATAAATGCTGGAGAGGGTGCGGAGAAAAGGGAACCCTCTTGCACTGTTGGTGTCAATGTAAATTGATACAGCCACTATGGAGAATAGTATGGAGGTTCCTTAAAAAACTAAAAATAGAACTACTATATGACCCAGCAATCCCACTACTGGACATATACCCGGAGAAAACCATAATTCAAAAAGACACATGGGGCTTCCCTGGTGGCGCAGTGGTTGAGAGTCCGCCTGCCGATGCAGGGGACGCGGGTTCGTGCCCCGGTCCGGGAAGATCCCACATGCTGCGGAGCAGCTGCTCCTGTGAGCCATGGCCACTGAGCCTGCATGTCCGGAGCCTGTGCTCCCCAACGGGAGAGGCCACAACAGTGAGAGGCCCACGTAACGCGAAAAAAAAAAAAAAAAAAGACACATGTACCCCAGTGTTCACTGCAGCACTATGTACAATAGCCAGGATATGGAAGCAACCTAAATGTCCATTGAAAGATGAATGGATAAAGAAGATGTGGTACATATATATAACGGAATATTGCTGAGCCATAAAAAGAAATGAAATTGGGTCATTTGTAGAGATGTGGATGTACCCAGAGTCTGTCATACAGAATAAGTCAGAAAGACAAAAACAAATATTGTATATTAACGCATATATGTGAAATCTAGAAAAATGGTACAGACGAACCTATTTGCTGGGCAGGAATAGAGATGCAGACGTAGAGAATGGACAGGTGGACACGGCAGGGAAGAGGAGGGTGGAATGAATTGGGAGATTAGGTTTGACATAAATACATTACCATGTGTAAAATAGATGGCTAGTGGGAACCTGCTGTAGAGCACAGGGAGCTCAGCTCGGTGCTCTGTGATGACCTACATGGGTGGGATGGGGTGGGGAGGGAGATCCAAGAAAGAATCCAAGAAGGAGATCCTTATATACTTATACACATAGCTGATTAACTTCACTGTACAGCAGAAACTAACACAACATTGTAAAGCAATTGTACTCCAATAAAAAAAAAATTGTAATCTCTGGGCCACATTCTCTTTCTCCATAAATACTTCACCTATCTTCTGGGAGGCAGTTTGAGCGGAAGGCACATCACCTCAATTCTGTCAGATACAATCTGATTCTGAGTTGGTTTATAGTGTTGGTTAGTCTGAGATGCCTTTAATTTTCCCCCATTCTCAGGATATAGCTCTGCAGGGGTTCCAACGGAGAGCCTGGAGTGTTTATTAGGGCCCCCTCCTTGGGAGAACGTGAACGCCAATGACTGCTTCCTCAGCTACCTGAGCATGTTGAAACCTCGACTCTCCTTTGTAGCAGCTTTTTGTTTTCACTTCTTAGCCTCTTACCATGACCATCTTAAGAATTCCGTACGTGCCTCAAAGGGAAGATGTCTACAGTGTCGTGTTCACTTTCCCCCATCTCTGAACTGTCTGAGATCCTTATCCCCCAGTCTTATTTGGCCATCCCACATGAAAATTATTCACCAGCCCCATGTGACTGAAAAGACCCCATCTGCTTATCTGCCTTGGTTCTTGTGCTTTGCCTGTTTCTCAGACTCTCACTCTCCCAGGACCACAACTGGCAGGTATCCTGAGGGGAAAGTGTCTTCTCCACTTTTGAGGATCTCTTCTTTCCCATCTGCCTCAGTGGCAATCTGACCTTTCCAATCAGATTTTTAAAAACTGTTTCCAGCTTTTCTAATTGGTTTGACAGAAGAACTGGTCTTCCATGAGTTGCTCCATCAAAATTACTTACAATGTGAAGTTTTCTAACATAAATGCTTTAAGTAAAGGGAACTCAGGGGTCTAGAGTCAAAAAGAAGCTCATCTAAAGTTTAATGAAGCTGAGGAGAACTTTAAGGCTCCCTTGCTCACAAGCTAGCTCAAAACCTATGTGATATTATACAGAAGCTCTTGTTTGTTTTTGGGTTTTTTGTGGTACGCGGGCCTCTCACTGCCGTGGCCTCTCCCGTTGCGGAGCACAGGCTCCGGACGCGCAGGCTCAGCGGCCATGGCCCACAGGCCCAGCCGTCCCGCGGCATGCGGGATCCTCCGGGACCGGGGCACGAACCCGCGTCCCCCGCATCGGCAGGCGGACTCCCAACCACTGCGCCACCAGGGAAGCCCCAGAAGCTCTTTAAGCCTCTCTCTTTTTTTTTTTTTTTCCTCAGCCAATACTGGAAATAACAACAGCATAACAACATCTCTATAGTAGTCATATTTTCACACCCACTTTATGGAAGAAGAAACCCTTACTTCGATAAGGTAAGTTCCTTGACTCTGGCCACGTAACTAGGAAGTGACAGATGTCTGTCTTTGAGATTTAAGAGCCTGTTTTCCTAACCACAGTGTTACAGAGATGAAACAGATCTCATCATGACGTAATTTTCCCCTTTACACCCTTTTTGTTTATCTTGTGTGGCCTTCGCCCAAATCACCGTGTTGGGAAGCCCAACAGATCTAACCTACATTTCATTAATTTTGTACATGTTAATAGCAACCCTTAACTCCAAACATTACCACAGTTCGATGACACAGACTATTGAAAGAAAATATGCAGTTGGCCCTCTGTATCCTGTTTCCTGTATGCAGATTCAACCCATTGCAGGTTTTCAACTGTGAGATTTCAATCTGCAACTGGTTGAATGCAAGGATGGGGAACCCGTGGCTACGGATGCCGACTGCATTCATGGTACTACGTCATTTTATATAAGGGACTTGAGCATCTGTAGATGTTGGAACCAATCCCTCGGGGATACCAAGGGATGATGGTAAATTCTTTGTATATACTATACAGTTCCAAAGGAAATTAAAGAGATTGTTATTTTTTCTATCACCAGTGCCGTCACAGCAATATTGTAGCCAGAGCCTCCCTATCATGCCAACAAAAACAGTAACTACCCATTTTGATGGATAACAATGTGTTAGCCTCTGTGCTAAGAGATTTGCATTTTTTCTCACTTAGCTTAATTAACAACAGTCTGTGAGGTAGTTATAGTCTTCATTTTAAATATTAGAAAACTGAGTTTCAGAGAGGCGAAATAACTTGCACAAGGAGATTCACTTTAATGATATTCATAAATCATTAAAACTTGAATCTGAGACTGAGTTCCCTATTAGCTGATCCCAGTGTTAGCACTCAATGTGTTCCCTCAGCTGCTGTGGTTCTGGGCCATACATCAGCTCCTTCCTCGCCTCCCTTCCTTCTTTCCTCCCCTTCCTTCCTTCCCTGCTTTCCAGCCTTCCGTGACAGCCTTTCTTTCTTTCAACTATCTCACAAACTTGAATAAATCAGCATTTTGGGTAAGACGTTTTCATATTTGAGCAATTTGAATAACGTGCCATAGGTGATTCCCTAAATGGAAAGTTTTCCCTTAGGTATTAACAGTAATTAAAAAAGAAAACAAAAAGAGATTTTTGTTTTAATTGGGGAAAAATTAAAGAAACATTTGTTGTCACAGGCATATATTTACATTCTATTATAATTAAAATATAACAGCTTTTATGGTATGCTTCATTGATGTGTGATATCAATGATCAAAAGCATTCTTCAAATTGTGCTTTTATACCTTGAGAAATGCTTAGTGTTTCAATGTTTTTCAATCCTGCCTTGAGAATTACCTAAGCAGTTTATGAAAAGAAAAATTACAAATATCCAAGCCTTAACCATACCTACCCTAGAATTATCAGATATTTGTGTTTTTAAGAAGTCCCCATGACTAAGTCTGATATACATCCTGGTATTAAGAATCCCTGCCAATTTTTTTATTAACATTTTAACACACTGACCAGTTTAGCTTACAAAGTGTGCAAAAAAAAAAAAAAGTATTCACTTTACTTCTGTGCTATATAAATAACCATGTTAATGTTTCTGGATATTCACCAAATATTCTCAGGTCTCTCATTTGAGGGTGTGATGGGCTTGTACTTCTCAGCTCCCTTGTGGCTGGGAGGATGCATGTGCCTAATGAAACTGTACCTCTGGGCCAGAACATTTCATTGCCCGGTTAGATTTCTGCTACGGAAAAAAAGGTAGCAACAGCAGCATCACCTGAGCTCTTCTTAGAAATATAGATTCTCAGACCCTGCCCAGATATACTGAAGCAAACCTGGCATTTTCACAAGATCCTCAGGTGAGCTCACTCAAATCAAAGTTTGAAAAGCACTGCTCTAGAGTTCAAGCTTTCCCTGGACTGAGGCCAGGGACGTTGGAGATGCTGGGTGGAGTACCCACATTTGAAACGGTGGCCCAGTTGCCAGCCTGGAATTCTGAATGATTCTGATGGGCAGAACTCCCTGCCAGTTGGGGATAGGGATGTACCATGAGCTAAACTTCTGTGTTTTAAGATCTCTGTGTGGCTGGACTCTGCAGCATAACATGTCCCGTACTGAGTGGATAGCTTTTGGATGTATTGCTTTTCCCATCTCTTTGAACACGGTTATAAAATACACAGTACCAAATTAAAATCAAAATACCTGTGAGTATTTTCAGTTAAAACACAGATTTTTTTTAGGACCAGAATCAAAGATTTGCATTGACAAGAAAATAAAGTTGACTAGCCAGAGATAGGACAGAAGAAGGAACGTATACAAGCCACACTAGGGGAGCGCTGGCTAGATTTTGGATTCATTCAGATCTTTAAGGAAATAGCTCTGAGTGGAGCCCGTAGTGAATGGAGAAGAATGGCTGCCTTTGTTTCAATATTTGAAACTCGCTGGTACTAAAACCAAAGCCAAATGCACGGATGGAGAGTGGGGTGAGGAAGATTATCACAGCTTGCCATATGGGCAGCTCTGTTTACTGAGCAAGGAGAGGAAAACAGGTGGGTAAAAAAGCAAGCAGGAAATAGAGAAGAGGGGAATGGAAATAGTAACAAAGGTTTCAGGCTTACCACATCTTGCTCTTTTATTTCAAACCTAGAAAATAGCTCTGGGCATGCTTGCCTTGATGAACTGGAAAAGTTCCATGCATTAAGGCCAGCAACCCTGACACTGGCCATATCGGGAATGAATACATCTTTTCGACGAAGGGCTAATCTTGTACAAACATATTGCAGGGCGTTTTCAGGTCCTCTAATGACCCCCAGACTCTCTCTTGCACAATATTGTTAATGTAGAGGATATTTGGGCTAAGCATTGTACAGATTAAACTGGTGGGTTATTTCCCCGGCATTTTAAAAGTATCATTCAGCCCTATGGCTAGACCACTCTTGACTGGGAAATACAAAACGTAACTGAATTTTCCTTTGCTTCATTAGTGGAGGTGTGAGAAAATTTAAAGGGGCTGTTCAACTTTCTTCCTTAAAACAAGCTTATATTTTTCTTTCTCGGACACCACAGGACACCAGTAGCTTCAGAATGGAAATGCAATTACTATAGACTACATGCCAAGTTGGTTTAATCACTTAGGTACTCATTTGTTTTTAAAAAACGTGTGCGTGCTCTCTACGTGCCAGACACTGTGTGGGAGCTGGTGATACAGCGGGAAACAGGATACACAAAGTCTGGTCCTTCTGCAGCTTACATTGTAGTATAGCACTATGACCTCTGTATAAATGGAAGCCACGTACATCCATCAGGAATGCTGACTGACGCCTGGATTCTCTGGTAACTGTCATGAACTCACCTCGCTTGGTAACACAGCATCATTTTATGGAACACTAATTCCCACCTTATGTGACGTATCAAAGTCTTTTTCACTTTTGTCCATTTATTCAATCATTTATTTCACATTTTCCCACCATAGAACGTAGCCTTCTGACAGTGCCGCTTTCCCAACACATCTGTTTGTATTTTCCTGTAGTGTTTCCAAAGAAGCGGGCGAAACAACAACATGGTAACAAAACATTTGTCTCTCAGCTTTCAGCTTCCCCTGAAAATCTGTGCCATACTCGCAAAGAATGTCAACTCTTGGCAATACTTGGGAAGCAGTCTTGGGACCAAACCAAGGAGTCTGTTACCCAGAGTACTTTCCTAATCAAGTTCTATGCTAATGGCAAGGATTAGTGTATTGATTAAGAAATTAAGCAAGTGGGTCATATCTGTATAGTTTATGGACAGAAGCAAGGTAAAGAAAATGGTTAGTGATTGGGGTACAGTGAGTTAAATTGGTCAAATCGCTGTTGGAAATTAATGTTGCAAATACTGAGTGTTCTCATATCATATGATACTTGCACACAGTTTTACCCGCTCCACCAGCCCTGGATGTGTCCTTAAAGCCATAAAGCTGGGTATTACAAATTAGCTATTACCAGAATATGGATGGGTATGATTTCAGTGCCAAAGAAATCACCAGAATATTCATGATAACACTTGCTTCTCTCAAAATGTTGTTGAAAGAATCAAAGGAGAAGATATTTGGGAAAGTGTTTCATAGCCTAGAAAGCACTAGACCTACCAGAAATGGTAAATTCTCTCTCGTTATTATTCTCTATTGTTATTATTACTGTGCTTGCTTTAATGCAACCTAGATGCTGAGATAGCCTGGCCTGTATCTCGCAAGGGCCACGTTCCCCAGGAAAGCACATTCTGATTTTGTCAGCACCATCACTCAGACACACTTGCGGTCGGTGACGCTGACCTTTCATCTTCTCCAGTGCTCCAGCCCTGCTGAGCTAAAATAGGGCAGTGTGCCTTCTTCCCCGCTTCTAGGTGAAACTGCGCACATGGGTTACAAATGGAAACCTATTTATGATGGAGAAAATTGGAGGGTGAAAGCAGAGTGCTTATCAACTTGTCACAATATGGGGATGCTGGAAGGTAAAGGGCCATTTTCAAGCAACCTTCAGAGGAAGGAGGCTGATTTTCCTTCCTACAAATGTCAGAAGGAAAACTTTTAGGCTGTCAAATATGGCCTATATTTCTAGAACCTGGCCCAACTTGGCAACTCTAAGGGCTTTGTGAACAGAGCCACTCAGAGGATGTGGTTTTGAGGGGAGGAGCTAGGGCATTAGCAGGGACAGAATAGTGAGACATGAATGCAGAACCAGAGGACAAGATAGCAAGTATATTAAGAAAACATTCATGGAGAATTGGGATGTAAAGTTTATCCATGAACACTGGCACTAAACGGAAATAGCTTAGGCTGTTTTTGCGCCTGTATGCTCTTACGTGAAGGCACATACGTATCATACACATTCTGTCTTAGGCTGGATTTCTCCAGAAGCAGACCTTACAAATAGGATTGAGCAGAAGAAGTTTGTCTGGGAAGCGACCCCAGGAATTACCAGTAGAGGAGAAGGAAGAGAAGAAAATCTTAACAAGGTATTTAGTGGGCTGGTTACTGCTACAGGCAACTGGGAATCCACATCTGGGACGACGCTGGGAGAAGATGCAGAACCCACCACAGAATAATCCCACAAGAGGTGCAAAGAAACTGGGACATGTATCCATCAATTTCCATTCATCTTGGTTGAAGGCTGTTCTCAAGGACATTTAATGCACAGCCCTTCCATCCTCCATACTTGTAAGCTGAGGATATCCCTGCTATGAGAACACCCTTCAGGCAGCGTTAGAGTGTTTTCAGGAAGAACCAGTCAGTGTTTATGGGATGATGAGTCCTGAGGCACATGGGCAAGGTGTTGACAGTACCTGCTACCCACACCATTGTCCTCAGACTCTATGATGTTTACTTCTGATTTTTCTCACTCGAATCTAATCCTTCTTACTCTCTTTCACCAGACACTGCCTTGAAGGGACAACTGAGGCTCTTGTGTTGGATAGGAAGGCATTTCCTTCATACTGCCATCTTACATGCAAGTATCTAGAGTAGCACTGTCCATTAGAAATGTAAGGTGAGCCACAAATGCTAGCCACATATGTAATTTTATGTTTTCCAGTAGCCAATTTTGAAATAATAAATTAAAAACATGAAATTAATGTTAATATTTTACTTAATGTAACTGAAATATTATTTCAACATGTAATCAACATAAAACTACTAATGACATATTTTACTTTTTTCAATTAAGTCTTCAAAATATATGTATATTTCATACACCAGCACTCAACAGTCATGCGTGGCTAGTAGCTACCATATTGGACAGTGCAGGTCTAGAGCCTCTCCACCCTCCATCTGGAATAAGGAGTGCTTAGCAGTGTCCTAATACATTTAAAGGGAAACGAGTAAATCTTTGGGGGCACAAACAGATCACACTCCTGCTGGATGTTAAGTGGGAGAGGTGCTAGCAATGTCTTTAATAGTTTGTCATCAATTTTTAGGGTGGATATATAATAATACCAAAGACCAGATATACCGGCCCCTTAACTCCACCCTCTCAAAAAGCAAACAAACAAAAAAACCCGAGATGTGTTGCTATGTAAAGATTTACATGCAGCTCCAGGAATGGGGCTTGGGGGGAAAGCTTCCATTGACTGTAATTAAGTTTCTATATCTAGCAAAACGGGGAGGGAAAATATCTGTGGCCTCCCCACGATCCACCTCCATCATTTGTGTAGCCTTCTTCCACACTGTATCAGGGTTGGTCTGCATGACCGACAGAATAAAGCACAAGTGATGGTACGTCACTTCTGAGATAAAGCTATGAAAGAGATCTTCTTGCTGTCTCTCTCACTGCTCACTCTAGTGGGAAGCCAGCTGCCATGGTGAAGGACAGCCCCGTGGAGAGACCTATGTGATGACGAACCGACCCTTGTCAACAGCCTCATGAGTGACCATAGAAGAGGATCTTCTTGTCCTGGCCAAGTGTTGGAGACTGCATGTCCAGCTGACAGCTTGACTGCAGCCTCATGGGAGACCCTGAGGCAGAGGTACCCAGCTCAGGCACTCCCAGGTTCCTGAGCCTCAGACACTGTGAGATAATCAATGTCAGCTGTTGACTGTTAAGATTTTGGGTAATTTGTTGCACAGCAATAAATAACTAATACAACATCGGAGAAAATACTTTCAATTATAGATAAACGAGGAGAGTACATTTCTGTGTTTATAGACTGAGATTTGTGTTTATCACAGTCAGATTGAAAAGAATTAAGTGTGAGACTGAGAAAGAGAGATAAAACCAGACCATGATTAGAAAGTCAGGAACATCAGGGCAAGGAAGATGATAGTCCAGAATTTCCTCAGAGCAAAGATATCAAAAACCTTGTCTTTACTGTTTGTTAGCCTAATGTAAAAGCAGAGGGTCAGAATTGATTTATTAAGGGGAGGTACTAGGTCTAGAAGTCATCCAAGTCTTATCCAAATCATCAACGATTAAAAGATAAAAAGGGAAAAAAAATCTTTCTCATAGTGTTCAGGATTAATCCAAATTCTGAGATTATATATCAGAGGGAACTGAAGATATACTTATGCCCCCAATCTGGAACTTCACCTGGTATTAAAGAAGGTTTTAGTCCTCCCTGGGGCCAGCATTCTAGAAACGTTAACTGCAAGTCTCTAAGGAAGCCATGCCATTGGGCCTAGCATACAAAATGCTTTAGGCAAGCTTCATTAATCTTGTTAAAGAACATGTCTTTGCCATTCATGGATTAGACATACAAATCATTCATCCCCATAAGGAATTGCAAAGGAATCTAAGGTCACTCAAAACTCAGCCCTGTACTGCCTGTGATTGTCAAGGTAACAAACATTTCACAATTCTGAGCAACCAGACCTCTGCAGACTATTTTGAAGCCGCCATAGGTATTAGCCAGTCTTCCACGTCCCACTTCACTTAACAGTTTCCAGAGGCATTCTCAGGAGAGCTAATCAAGATACTAAGTCTACCCACAGACAACCAGACTACCAATACCCTGTAGCAAGTTAGGAGAAGTAAATAGGGTTTTCTTTGTCTTCCATCAACCTTAGATGCCAAGTTCTACAGAGCCGAATAGAAGCCCCCTCTGCTGTCGGTGCTTGTTACAGCAGCTGGGTCAGGGCGCTGACTGAAGGAGAGGCATCAGGAGTATGAGGATGCAAATTCTACTCGCTCCTTTATGTTGGACACAGTGGTGATTATAGATGGTATTTCTTAATTGTTTACAATGGAGTCAGGCCCTTTGAAACATTACCTCATGTTTCGGACTTCCCTGTTGGCACAGTGGTTAAGAATCCACCTGCCAATGCAGGGGACACGGGTTTGAACCCTGGTCCAGGAAGATCCCACATGCCAAGGAGCAACTAAGCCCGTGCGCCACAACTACTGAGCCCATGTGCCACAACTACTGAAGCCCGCGCGCCTAGAGCCCGTGATCCGTAAAAAGAGAAGCCACCGCAATGAGAAGCCACTGCAAAGAAGACCCAGTGCAGCCAAAAATAAATAAATAAATAAATAAATAAATAAATAAATAAATAAATAAATAAATAAATAAAAATTACCTCATGTTTCAAATATTATCCGAGGCGAAATGGGTTTTATCATGCTCATTTTAAAGACGAGAAACTTGAGGCTCAGTGTGTGGTTGAATTCTTACCAAGAACATACAACTATTACGTGACAGAACCTGGGTTGGAATTGAACACTGTCTGACTTCAACAGTAGTGTGCCTATCCACTGTGATTTTTTCACTACTACCTTACCACTTCCTACAATTGAGTCTCTCTTTTCCTATTTCCTTTTTAAGATCACATTTACTATGAAACATTTTCTCCCCATGGCTGTAACGATGATATTAAAAATACTGAAAAACTGGTATGCCTTGGGAGTTGACCAGTGAGCACAGATGCCTGGTATGGTTAGTGCAGGAAAGGGTCCCAAAGGTCGCTGGAATGCCAGAGGCGGGCCATTTAGTTGCCATGTTCTCAGAACTGAGGGGTTCCTTGAGGGAAGTAGGGCTCACGGGGGCTCATGACAGCTCCTATTTACCAGCTGTTACATACATCTTTTAAATTTTTCATAGGCAGCATGGTTATACTGGTGTAGACGAGCTGAGTATCAGCATTGGCTGGCTGAATAAATTAATAATAGCACAAGACAAAACTTTGACCTTATGAACAACAGTTTTGCTCTAGAATTTCCACCAGAAGAAACAAGTGTAGAAGAGTTTCTGCATTGTGTAAAAATACATATTTAGTCTCTCACACAGAGACCAGTGATAGTAGTACTAAGAATATGATGTAGCTGAGAAGATGGTTAGTGGTTTTAGCTCTATAACCCCAGTTCTCTCAGAGCTAAAAAAAAAATCTGCATTGAATACTGAATACTAGAAATTTATAAATAAGCTAATGTTCTTTGTTGGTTTCTTATACTGCATTCTGAAAGATAACATGTAAAATGTTCACAGAAGAAAATTTAGAAAGTGAACAGAATTTAGTCTTTAAAATGAGTTTATACTTTGGGCATGTTAGTGTACTGCTTTAGTGGTTCAACAAATGTCTGGTTATCTTTGTCATGATACCCTCTGATGGGCAAAGAGTAGCATGATGTTTCATTTTACATAGCTGGCAACCATAGGAGAAAAGGGAAAAGAGGATGAGAATATTCCAGAGGACTGCAGAGAAATGCACGGAGCAAAGTTTCTGAAGCTAACCCACACTCGCAGACAAATGAGTACCGCTCACAAGCCATGTGAGAAACTGAGTAGGTGTGTTTCCTTAAATAACACAATTTAAAATTTCTGTATCATTAGTAATATCCTAAAAAAATTTATTATGTCAGATATGCCACTAGAACTATCTTCAAAAACACACCTGATTATTTAGCTATGAAACTATAAACAAATAAAACTAAAAACAGGTAAAATTAACTATGGACTATCTTTAAATATTTCTCTTACAGGACCTTGCTGGCAAATGGATGTTTCAGGCTGACTAAGGGAATAAAATTGAGGATTATTTCTTCTGGGCTCTCCTATCTCCAATTTAACACCCACTGAGATGTGAGTTAATTATGCTAGGCATTTTGTTAATTTTTGTTAATTTTTAAATTTCAGGTTAAGTCATTATTAATTTTAACCTTTGAACTATTTTTGTTTTTCTTAGAGTGAAGTTTATGTTGTCACTGCTGCTGTTCCTGCCATCATATCCAAAGTATTTTGGGTTGCCATGATTTTAACAGAGAAAATCATCTCGGACACTATATACCTAAGGCCTAACAGGTGGCTGAAGATACTGAAGGTCGGTGGTTGCTGGCAGTGATAGACTGAACTATTATTGCTTTTTTCACATCCTCTTTTCCAGGCAACTTTGCATTTCCTCCCACAAAAGTACAAACTGTATTTCAGTGACTTCTGAGCTCAGCCAAAGACTTGCTTTGGTCAAAGGAACTTGGGCATAAGTGATAGCGTGCTGGTTCCAAACCTAGGCATTGAGAGGCCTTGTCTGTTTCCAGGTTGCCTCTGGGTCTCCCGTCATTGCTGTGAAAGCAGCTTCCGCTGGATGGGTGCTCTCCCTCTTCTTGGGCCCCAGACTAAACAGGCTAGGAGCAGAGCCCCTGCAGAGCTGTGCAGCTAAATGCAGCCTGGAGGAGCTGTCCCAGCACACTTAGATGTGAGAGAAATTAATGCTTATTGGTAAATGGCTTGGAAGCGTCTGCAGTTGTTTGTTACATGACAAAATTTGTCAGCAGTTTACTGATGCACTGGAAGTGGCCTTAAGGTAGGGAGTTAATTAGAAGTGGTGTGATGCTGCTCCAAATAACCTCACTTTCCTCCTGATACGATCGTGTCAGTGTTGCTCTCTGCTCAAATGACAAAAATGTAAAACTTAAGGGGCTAGAACAGCATCAGTAAGGTAACCTGTGGTTCGGTATACTAAAAAAAGAATTAAAATGGCATTTTTAAAATTCTGTAATTAGTTTTAGTCTAGACTTTAAGTTAACCGAATATGTAATACCTCATTTAACTAATCTGTATTATCATTTTTTAAGGTAACAGAGATACTATCACATTATTATTATTATTTTTTGTGGTTACGCAGGCCTCTCACAGCTGTGGCCTCTCCCGTTGCGGAGCACAGGCTCCGGACGCGCAGGCTCAGCGGCCATGGCTCACGGGCCCAGCCGCTCCGCGGCATGTGGGATCTTCCCAGACCGGGGCACGAACCCGTGTCCCCTGCATCGGCAGATGGACTCTCAACCACTGCGCCGCCAGGGAAGCCCTATCACATTATTTTAAAAAGAAATGTCCAGATTTAAACAGAGGGGGCCACTAGAATCCAGTAATACAGAGGACTTCGTATCTTAAATATTCTTGAGTTTGATCTAATCAAAATAAAATGTCATCTTCTTGGGAGAATCCATTAGTAGGGAACAAGCAGACGGTTCTCTCTCTACATAGTAAATGCATGCAGTTTATTATAAATAATGTAATGATGTACATAATGTAAGCACAAGCCCTGCTTGTGAGAACTATGCAAATTTGCTTTGGGTCTAAATACGCCAGAGAGTCCTTTCACATTATATTTTGGATTACACAAACTGTAGCTTTATGTACTACATGCAGAAGTAGACATGGCTCTCTCTTCTCTTAGTATGAATGGAAATAACGCAGCCTGCCAAAAAATGCTTTGTATCGTAGCGAAAGTTTCCAAATAAGAAAAATAGCAGAGCTCTCAACAACTTTCTCCACTGTAGAAAGAGGTTAATGCAGTTCCAGACAAAGGTCAATGCATTGATCAGTGTAGCTTCAAACAAGGAGGCAGGGGGCTTCCCTGGTGGTGCAGGGGAAGCCCGCGCACCTAGAGCCCATGCTCCGCAACGGGGGAGGCCGCCGCAATGAGAGGCCTGTGCACCGCAACGAAGACGCGTGCGCAGCAACGAAGAGCCAATGCAGCCAAAAATTAAAAATAAATTTATTAAAAAACAAAAAAAACCAAACAAACAAAAAAAACAAGGAGGCGGGTCTTTTCACAGTGTTTACAGTATGTCTTGAAATTATCAAAACATCGTTTTACTTTGTTTTTCTTGTTCATTAGGCAAAGATTTCTATTTAAAAAGCCTTCCGAAAAACATTAATTGTTGCTAAATAATTCCATGTGTAGCCCCATCAGATATACTTATTTTAATTGCACCTGAGGACTTTCATTTTATAAATATCATATAAAATACTTTCATTTTATAGATACTATGTAGAAATGAAGGCTTATGAATACAATCAGTTGGAATTACAACATAAGAGAAATTGCAGACTATACGAACTATTCCCTGGACAGTCTATCTTTTAGTAAATACTGGAATGCCACTATTCTGCTTTCTCAGAACACAGGGAATGAAGGAACAAACCCTTATCATTATTTCACATTATTCACTGATATCACTGAATCAAATACCAATGTCTTTCTTTTTTGAGAAGATTTTTTGTTTTCACCCATCCCTTACTGTCTCTGCTTCACTAAAAACTTATTCATTCAACAAATGTTTATTGAACATCTACTGTTCTCTAGGCACTGGATATGAAGCAGTTTACAAAAAGACATAGATGACCTTAGCCCTTTCGGAGTTTACAGTCTAGTAGAAGAGAGACAGGTTAAGCACATAGATATGGAGATAAAGAAATCATTTCAAAGAGTAATTAACACAGTGAAGGTAAAGAAACTGGGTGCTCCAAAAAAGAATAATAAAACTTAATTCAGATTGGGTGGTCAGTCTAGGAAGAAGTGACATTGAGGCTGAGATCCTAAGACTGGAAAAGGGCTGGCCTTTGAAGGAAACCGTCCCCAGGCAAGGGAGAAAGTTCCTGCAAAGGCTCTGAAGTGAGAAGGAGAAGTTGGGGCTACCTCCTTGAAATTTTGGAGAGACTTCCTCTGTACCTTCATCTCATTCTTAGGTCATGGTACTTAATGTTTTTATTTTCTCTTAATGCATATGCTCTGTTTCCAAAGCTGCTTGAGGGCAGAGAACTAGTTTAAGCCATTTTTTATCACCCATGATAAATAATTGTGAATTCCAGGGTCACAAATTTAAATGCCTCCAGGGTTTGGACTGGAGGAAAGCTGATGAAGAATAATCATTTTATTCTTAACCCAGAGGAGGGCATTTTTTTGTTTTGTTTTCTCACTGAATCAATCAGGCTTCAGTAAGGAAAACAGAAGCCATTCTATATGTTCTGAGTATAATACAGTTGCTTTGAACCTGACACATATGGTCTTCCCCAGTCACCTCTCTCCTACTCCCTCTGGTGCCTTTCCTCTTCTAGCTTCTAAATCTCACTGGTGCCTCTTATTAACAGATGAGAATCTGTCCGTTTATAAGGAAGCAGATTCTGGGAAGTGTCGTTTCCAGCATCTCTTCTGCAATGCACTTTGGCCTACTCAACAGCCATATTGACCCTTTCAGACATAATTAAACTTTCGAATAACAACAAAAGGAACACCCTTCTTTCATCTATCACGATTCAACTATTCCTTGATCAACTGATGACCTGCCCCACCTCTTCCCAAAAGGTCAAGATGTAAATTCCATTACGTTCCTATATTCATCTTCGGGTAAAATTCTTTTTCTAGCACAGTCAAGATCTCCCTTTGTTATCCTGTAGCTTAGCATTAAATTTATAGCATTAATCACTGTTAACATTGATAACACAGCTTATAATAAATAATATAGGGAGGGAAAATTGTTGATATATGAAAAATGCATATACAATGAAACAAGCAAGGAAAATATCAATAATTACTACCATGTCCATTTCTGCAAGCAGTCATATGGCCAGAATCCCTGCCTCTTCTGCCCATTCCATGTTTCCTTTGCCCTGAGCTTGCATCTCAGTTGACTACTATTTAGGGTGACCCAAACTGTCATTCAGGAAACAACTGAGGTATTAGTGGTTCTGCCTGTAATTGGTTGTAGCCTTTCATTAATGCTGCTATTGGACACAAAGTACTATAAAGTGTTCTAAGCAACCTCCTGAGTTCCAGACCATCCCCTCCATGCCCTGTTGGGTCAATCATTTAACTCAGTAGAGTAATCCACTACTTTGCTTGTGCATTCAGTGTCAGAAAGAACTCAGTGACCAGTTGGCAAATCTCAGGCTCCAATTCAGTGGAACAGTTGTTCTGTATCCTGATGGAAACAGCATTGTTACTAGATCCTCTAAACAAGCAAACTCAAAATTGTGGGGACAGAAAGCAAAAATTTTGTCCGAGTTTTTAGGGGCAATAAAGAGAGAAGCTACCTTCACTTTCATCCTTTGTTCCCAGATCATGTTTTTTTGGTTGGTTGTTTGTTTTGTTTGTTTTTTACTATGGGAGAAATGGAACCACATATGCAACTGAGCAGGACCCTGTGGGACTCCTGGGCACAGAAGCCTTCCTGTGTCCCCCATTCCTTGTTTGTAGGGAACAGACTCCAGACTCCATGAGTTTCCCTGCGTTCTAAAGGGCAGATTCAAACAGTTGCTAATTAGGGAAGGGAGGGGATGCAGAGACAAGGGAGGAGCAGCCATGAAACAATAGTTCAGCCTTAGGGCAGGGTCCTGGTTCCACATCAAGGGATGCACAGAACTGTATCTTTGAGCTCTTTACAGAACTAAAACCCCCAACAAGTGAAAGATGTTAGCAATCTTCATTCCAGAGAAGACCATCTGAGGCCAGATTAAAGGAACCAGACCAACTCATCAAGAGATTACCTGAGACCAGATTAAAGGAGTGCAGGCCCTGTACACACCCTAATCTTATCAGCAACCCAGTCCTTGAACCATTGCTATAAAACTCCTCACCAAATCCTCCCGGGTTGGGACACAGGTTTTGAGAGCATGAGTCCACTGTGTCCCTCTTTGCCTGGCAAAGCAATAAAGCTATTTTTTTCTCCTTCACCCAAAACTCCGTCTCTGAGATTTGATTCAGCAACAGTGCACAGAGGCCGAGCTTTTGGTATCACATATTAGAAAATCAGAGAACACACCTCACTTGTAGCACAATACGTCAGCTCTTCATGTTACTCGAACATGACCACAAATGAGCCTTCATGACACCATTTCACTGTTTCCACTGGGCTACTGGTTAAGGTCTGATAAAGTCAGTGAGTGAATTCTAGGGATGTAAGCACCCTGCCTCCCTTATTTTGCTGTTAAATGAGTCCACTGGTCAAAAGCTGTGTTGTTTGGACACTTTGATTGTAAACAATTCAAGTAAGTGCAAACAGAAGTGATTGGAACAGAGAAAGCCAGAATAAGAATACCCAGAAAAAGAATCTGTTCCAGTGAGGACAAATTGCTGTCGTCTCTGTGATTGCAGAGATCCAATTAATTATCTGGTCTTCAAGTGGCTGGTTCTATCCTGCCCCGGGGAATAATGCTGTATCAGGGGTCCAGCCCTGGTTTCTGAGATTGGGAATGCAACTGTGGTGGTAGCTAGAAAACCCTATCTAGGGGTAACCTATATCTGTTGATCCTGTGACTAAACCTCCATCCCTATCACTACGGTTGGTCACATTGTTCATAAATCCACTGAAAGTATAAAGAGCTTGTCATTTTTCTCATCTATTGAAAATCACATTGGGACAGGATGCCTTTTGGTGAATATTCTTAGAGGATACAGATATCTCCATGCATTGCCATTTTGAGAGGTCCACTGACAAAAATCTTCACCAATTTTCCAATAGTGTTTCTTCCAAATGTTTACCACTACCCACAAATTGATTTAGATCCATATCTCTAGCCATATCTTCTTTCATGTAAAGTGAACAACAGATGCATAGCACAAGACTCTGCCCATTGGATGGAATTCCCTCCCCCTCTGCTCTTCAATGCCACCCCTAAGCGATGCTTTAATAGTGCAGTTGTCCACTTTAGGGTTACATCAGCATATCAAGCACAAACACGTATAAACCAGGCCATTTTCTTTTTCCCTTTCACATTCAGATAGTGATAGGGAATTACTCATGAGGCCATAAAACACGAGTTGAAGGAGAGATAGATGTTAATGGAGCAGGAATATATTTCATAGAAACCGGAGCCACATGTACATGATGCTTACTTATGTCTTCATGTCTGACCTGAGTCAAATCTCATGTATGTCACTTCCACCTGGTGACCGAAAGCTGCCTTGCATGCCCAATTTTATGACTTAGGTCCATCCACTACATTATGAGCAGCTCGGGTTGCATGTATCCTATTGTCAGGAGTTCAGTCCATACGAGGGTTTGGTAGCAGCTCAGGAACTGATTCTCAAAAGGAGAATATTTTTCTGTATAAGAAAGCACGACTTTGCTCCATAACTCTAGGGTGCTGCCTTGAGCTGTAATTTTACTAATACTTAGGCAAATGCTCCATACAGTATCCATAAACGAGTTCAGACGCTATCGGATCTGTTATGTGATACTGCCCAAATGGGAGAGTTTAACAGCAGCCTGGACTGGTTGCAAAGTCTTGTTCTGTTCTGAGTCTTGTTCTTGGTTCTACTTAAATCTGGCCTTGTTAAAACCATCAAATCACTTTATTCACACAAGTGTCCCTTAATTTACAAAGCCTCAGTCATTCAGACACTTTTGGGGGATCCACAGTGTTCAAAGAACTTAAATATAATGCATCACACCAACCCAGTAAACCAAGCACAAAAAAATATTCGTATAAGCTTGTTGGGGCAAAAATGTTATATATTCATATAAACTTATTGAACATATTATTTAATTCTCAGAATTCTACTCTATTCTGATAAATGCCCTGATTTTTTAAATAAGAGACCAGATAAGGCTTTGAATCCAATTTACATTGTAACTCGGTTCCTTACGTGATCAAAATTAGGATTTAATTTTCAAAATCCTCAACCCTCCTAGTTAGATAAAATAAAAGGTGTTTTTAGGACAGTCAAATTAGTTCTAATTCTCTGACTGTGTCATTATCTGAGGGCTGTATATAAGCTTTACAGTACTGTCAGAAGAAGGTATTCCACTTCATAATTCCACCCTAATATTCTATTGCAAAAAAAAAAAAATTGGTCTTCCACAGTCTTTCCTTTCATAAGCACTTCATTCCAGCAGCTACAGATGATAAGTAATTGGTTTTGTTACTGCATGCCTTTGACTACAGAGTTTAATTTTTCTAATAGCAAAGCAATGATGTCAATTACTACCTTCAAACCACCAAACCAACCCCAAATCCTTATATGTGATGTTCTAGTTCCCTGGAACCGCTCCAAGTATAAATATACATTAGAATACAGTTAGACAATATTGTATGGATCCTATTATCATGGCCATTTTTTAAAATATAGAGAATTAAAGTTTCACACAACTGTTGGGCGTTTGAGAGGAGCAACATCATAGAAGTCACTACAAACCATCAAAGCCTGTAGCACAGAAGCAGAGGATACCAGAGAAAGTAGTGCCAGGGATGCTGAATAGATAGCTAACTCAACTTACTCCCTTTTGAAAGACACGTAAGTTTGTGAAACATTTTATTTTGCTCTAATATTTTAAGTAACAACTGTTAACTGTCATGTCTTAGAAATTCTTATTTCCTACTAAAGGAGTGCCCATAATTATAGTGAGAGTTAGTATTTACCGAGTTTTTGAAGGGAAGAGAAGAAGGAATGGTATTATGCTGAGAGCAATATGTACAGCTAGCGACAAGATGCAAGGAAGTGTGGCTCGAGGTTGCAGATGAGCAACAAGGAGAAGAGTCTTTGCTCGGGCATTTTTTTCTTGGGCACAGACATAAATATCTGCCCTCATCGTTTTCCCTCCCTCCCACCACTACCATATGCTTAAGTTGAAGAAGAAGCCTAAATGCATTAAATTAAGGGAATATACTCTGGGAATGCTGAAAAATGAAACAAAACAAACCTCCAATTACTGAAATACAAACTATTGGTCATGACTGGCAACATCTTCAAGTTAGTCTCTTGGAAGATGGGGAGAGGATAGGTAGAGGACAATATTTTGTGCTGATACAGCTGGGATTTAAATATTTCTGATCTCAAAGGAGGGAAACTAGTGACATAAAAGTCAGGAGGCCAAGACAGCAGCTAGATGGGTTGAGGAATCAGTTTTCTAAAGCAAAACCAAATGTTAAGGAAACAAGGTTAGAAAATCATGTTGCTTCTTGTTAGGAAAAGGCTAAATTTATGAGAAGAGGTACTGAGGGAGAGGAAGGTACCGAGTACTTAACATAGCAAACAAAAAAAGCAAACCAGACTTTAGAGTTCAATGATGGAAAGCAAAGTTCTGTAAGGTGATTTATTCATTTATTCTCTCACTCAACAAACAATTATTAAGCATAATTTACTGTGCTCCAAGTGCTGCCCAGTGCCCTAGCAAAGTAAATACAGACATAACCTGATCCTCAGGCCAGGTGGACTGCCCTCTAGCAATTTTCCTATTTCCTTCCGTCTATGGGATTCTCTGCACCCAAAGCCACGTGTTAAGAAAAATTGCAGCCTGGTAGAATGTTGGAGATATCATCACGAAAATTGTAAGAATAAAAGATGGAAATGTAAATACCCTTAGAGATCCCTCTTTTCCCCCAGTAGGCATCCAACTTCGAGATGAGCACAATAACACCATAAAGCACTGGAACAAAATTTGCCTCACAAATTTGGTAGACAAAATGTACGCATTCAGTTCCATTCTATCCTATTCCCCAGTTTTATGTATCAGCAGAAGAGTAGGATCTATACGCAAAAAATGGGCTGTGGGTCTTCTTTATGAAATGTTTGCATTCTTTAAATCAAGAAATCATCTGCAGGGCAGAAAATAACTGTAGATGAGTCCTCAGATCCTGTTCATAAGGACTCTATCTCTTTGAGTGCTGTTTCAGTGGGCAGCTTAACTTTGGGTGTCACTCCTGCTTATCTCTCAAATCTTCCTTTTAAATAAATTGGGCTGCAACTTGATTTATTTTCAATAAAAGATAAGTAAATAATTAAACATATTATTTCAGCATATAAACTACTTTCGGAGAAAGATGCGTAACTTTTGAGAAACACATACACGTACACCAACTGCTTTCAGGCACTAAGAAATCACTTAACAAATGATTGCTTCAGCTATCAATATTCTAATGACTCAAAAAAGTTAAAGAATTGTCTCAAATGTCTAACATCTACACTGAAGAACTTGGTTTGAACTGTATGCATCACACTTAGACAAAAAGAAAATCAAAACTATGAGTAAGAATAATAATAACAATGTATTCTACAAATGGCTAATGTTATTATCCCCATTACTAGTATCTTCATATTAGCAGCTTATTTACTTTAAAGAGATTTTATACAGATGCTCATTTGGAACGATACTGAGAAAGTTTCAAAATTACTATGAGTTTAATAAAACTGACTTGCATTAAATATTAAATTTATTTTAAACAGTATTCACATTATTTGGTAATTTAACCCTACTCAAAGTACAAATCTATGTGGCAATTTAGCTACTATCATTATTTTTTAATGAATTAGCTATGACTACCTACTTTGCTCAGGAAGGCTCTTATACATCTAATTAGTGCTAACAGCAAATGCCTTAAAAATGTTCAAATTGAAACAAAAAATATGATAGCAGTTATTCTCATCAGGGAAATCTGCAGACTCTAAGTTGTCTTATTAAAGGAGATAATACAGCAGTCAGTTGAAAGATGCCAAGGAATCTCCTCATTTTTGTGTGTGATTATTTTTTCATTCTGTGTATCTGTGCACACTCAGAATCTTCAAATTTCCCATAAGCTTCTGAACAGGGAGGTAATTTGGGAATTTTAAACCCTGAATTGAAAAGAAAGGAAAAATAGGAGCCAAGGAGGGAGGGAGGTGGGGAAGAGGAAAGAATAGATAGCTAATGCAAAAAAAAAAAAAAAAAAAAAAAAAGATTGATCTTTTCTTGGGCCCTGAAAAGAGGCTGGCTCGTTCATTTATTAATTTTTTCAGGAAATATTTTAGCAGGTGTCTACTGTGTTTCATTTAAAGTGCCAAACACTGGGAATAGTTGAATGTAAAGATGCTGTTCCTGCTCTCCAGGAGCCCACAATTAAATGGGGAGACAGACCCAAATATAGTGTGGTAATTGCCAAGATTGCTGTATATGGGGGTACAGTGGCAAATCGGGGGCAGTGCAAGTGTGTTGGTCTGTGGAATTCAGAGAAGGCTTTATGGAGCCCAGGACTATGAGCTGTCTTTTGCAGGAGGAGTAGGCGTTTGATAAGTCAATGGGGAGAAAAACAAGTGTTGCCAGCAGAGGGAGAGGCCAAGGCGAAAGCGCAGAAACAGCAGGTTGAATTAAAGAAACCGCAAGATGTTTGCTGCAATGTGAGCGCAGGCTCCATTGAAACAATGGCCAGTTTCTGATTATTACCACTTGGAGGGTAGACTGTTGGTTCCCTGAAAGCATAGTGCTCCTAAGCCATGACAGCTTAAATGGAGTTCAAGTGAAATGAAATCTAGACAGCCATCAAGCGGGAAAAAACAGCCATAGCCCCATTAGTGGTATAATGGGTCCAAGGTAAGTTGCCCTGGACCCAGAGCTCAGTGAGAGGCCCAATCATCTGGCAACAGGAGGAAATACACATAGGTGGAGTCATGGGGCCCCAGAGTGATTAGCAGGCAATACTTCGTATCATGTTCAGGTAGGGCAAAGCCGGTCCTGCTCACGGGCAACAGAGCAGGAGAAGGGTCTGATCAGACTGTGGAACAGGACTGTACTGTTAGGTGTCTTTAGTGTTCGTCTATGCCTTCCCAGCTGCTTAAAAAGATACAATCAATGTTAAGTTGAACTACATAAAATTGCCGATATTTGACCTTTCGACCTGAAAAATGGCAATTTCACATGGTTTAGTCTAATATTTGCTGAGCGCTCATCCAGGATCTATCAGTCTCCTGAAGACTATAAAGATACTACCTAATTTAATTTCAAACGTGCAAGCACCCTACAAGCTAAATCTCCAATCTACAGAGAGGGAACCAGAGATCCAAGTGCCTGGGTGACATACCCCAAGACAGAAAATTACCAATAAATTACAATCTCTCTGGTTCCAAAGCTGGAGAATTTTGCCAGGGTCTTAATCTGCACATTGAGCAATTAAGCAGACAATAAACGCTCTGAAGTTAGATAACAAATAGAAGGCTTGTATCAGGAGAGCTAGTAAATGGAGACCCAAGTCCACAGGATTTGCTTCCTCGTTATTTTTCTTTGCTTCTGTTCTCTACTATCTACTGGCCTATAGCCCTATCTCCAGGTCAGCCTCTATTTCATCTACCCTCCTTCCCTCACTCCTCCCTACCTCTGTCTTCCTCCTTCTTCAGTCATGAAGCAATATGTACAGAAAGGTTGGTGCAGCACAGGGAAGACTATGTAGCAGTTAGTTACATTTTGTAGAGTCACACTTAAGATATGGAAGAATATTCCTGCTCTATTAAGTGAAAAATAAAAATGTACAATAAAGTAAGAGTAGTTGATCAAACATCTGTCTATCTGGAACATGTCTGGAATGGCATTCTAATAGTCATCTCTGAGGAGAAAAATGCTTCTGATTATCTGATTATTTTCCTTAGTTTTCTACTGTTTCGTAATAAAGCAAAAATATACTGTTATTTTCAAATCATCTAATTTTATATCCCTATTTCTGAAAGCAACATCTTAGAAATATAGTTGGTTCAAAAGGAGGCATTTTCAATAACTTCTTCGCATACAATGTTCCTTATTTTAGAGGACTATGCACCTTTATTAAATAACACTATTTGAAGATGTTTTCTTTAACTCAAAAACAATAATAACAAGTTTTTGTTAACCGCCTAAAAAGTCTCTTCCAGTATTTTTTTTAGGCTACTGTATTTTCCCCTCTCCTCTCCTGTTCCTCCCCCACCAGCCAAAATAATTTTTCTTTCTATCTTTCATTAGGATCCTTGGCCCTTTTGAAAGGAAGAGGCTAGATATGGTATATAAATCCAGTTAGCACAATTATTTCTTGAGTACGACCATTAGCCCTGCCCTTTCAGGTGTCACTATCTTTTTTTAACAAGCTATCGATCTCCCCCAAGAAAGTGGAGACAGAGATCAAAATGCATCTAAGAAAATGAAGAAAGCAAGAGAAAATAAACTGGAAAGAAAAGCAGACCTGGGACAGTATTAAAATGGACAGGAAGATAAAATTCTTAGAATGATAGACCTGTGACGGACCTTGAGAGGTTACAAAATCCTAGAAAGTCTTTTAGGTAGTGAAACATTCTACAGTAGCCACTCCTGCAATCTGTCTTGGTCCATGTATTGTTACTGCAATGCCCCAGTCTATCCTTGACCTTAGCATGGAAAATTTTTACTTGCCCTAACTCATCAATGATTGGTAATGTAATTTGGTGAATTTGGTGGTTTTGATTCACCAAAGAGAAAAATCCTCCCTTTGCTCCTTTAAGGATGAAAAGATAGAATGTGGGAGAATCTGATTATTCAGTCCCAGGGTCAACCCTTGAGGAACTTTCCCTCCATAGGTTTGCTCTCATCTGACCATCTAGTGTTTGGTTGGTGAATCTGGCTGCTAAGTTTTACTGTGATCCTCTCCTTCACAGCAGAGAACTCTCCTTCTTCAGCAACAGCATAGGGCGGATTTAGTGTACAGATCCTCTGATCCCTCGTCCAGTGTACTATTCACACATCATCTTTGGGCTAATCCTGAAATCTTGCTGCAACTCACTTCTCCGCTGAATGAAACAGTATGTGGAGCCCATGGTGTGAGCTGCTATCCCTCACTAGAAAAACTGCTTTCTTTCCTGAAGTAAAAAAGAATCTGATCTCACTTACAAAGCATTACTCTTTCACAGGCATTTCACAATAAACATTATAATAAAGATTTTAGTAATTTTAAGATACTCTGCAAGCTAAAACCCTATAAAACATACCACAGTTTTAAATTTAGATCCCCAGATTATTATTATCCCCAAAATGTTATTTTCCTATACTTTAATGTTACATTTATAACATTATGATTTGACTGAGATCAATACGTTCTCAAAGAACATAGATCACATGGTCATTTATCTATTATCTCTCTATCTATATAATCTATAGCTCATTTTGAAAAACGCACTTATGACAACTAAATAGTTAATGTAATTATCTAATTCAGGGAAACATTGCATAGTAAAAATGGCTTTGAAATTCTAAAACGTCCTTGTTATCTTTGCATTTTAGCCTTTAAATATGACATGAAAGAGTTACCCCTGTTGAATATGTCAAAGCATCTGGAGAAATTCATCAAGTAGTGTTCAAATCACTATTAACTTCAACATAATACATATTAACCAGCTTTAAAATTCCACACAGTACACTCTACAAAGATAATTCAAGGGAAATGCATGAATTTACAGCTGTATTTTTACCTTGGGGCTTTTTAATATCTTATAAATAACAAGTATGAAATACTTAAATCCCTCAACATAAATACAACCTTATAATGGTACAATTGTCATGCTTTATCCTTCATGCAATTCTCATCATCATCTCATTAGGATGATTTCTGTTCATATCAATCATATACTTTTATAATTAATTTATTGCATCAGAAAAAATTCTTGTCCCATTACACTTATAACTCACAAGCTATTAGAAGAATTGATGTGGAAGAGGGGAGTCCAAGTATATTTATTCCAACCAAATTTGTCTTCAGAGACTTTGGAATCCTGATAAGTTTTCTTTTAAACATTTTCAACATGTGAGGACATCAAGGGTAGTTCCCCAGGCCCTTCCTTTTTACATTGGAGACACACTCTCTGGTACAGAATAATAGCTGAGCTCTCCTAGTGAGGTTTTGTGAGATTTCGCCTACAATAGGGAGCATTTAAAATATGAAAAAACACTCCATCTCATACCCATAGAGTTATATAGCTTAAGTGACATTCTCAAGGGAGCCATGTCTCATAGATTATGGGTTTTTTTTTTTTTACTGTAAGTAATTCTTTAATCATGAACATCCTGCTAAGGGCATTCTGCAGATAAGAGCCCTTCTTCAAAGCATTTATTTACCCAGAGGTCCAGTCAATGAGATTAGACCCACTCATATCCTTCTTTTCTTTCTGCTAACAGTGTCTCTCTGGTAAAGAGAATGAATTGATATCAGGGTACCTACTATAATACCTTTTTCCCACAGGGTATTTAGTAAGGTACAAGTCCTTTTTTTTTTTTTTTTTTTTTTCTGTTTTTGCTATCTTTCTCTCTTTTCCAGAGAAATGCTATTCAAAAGTTGCCAGCCATATTTATGCCAAGCAATTCTATTTACAAGTCACTCTGGAGCCAATTTCCTGATTTCCTTTGTTTATTCTAATTACGAAACTAAAATGCAAGTAGATAACAATGTTCTGAGTAAAAGATATAAGAAAACTTTTTCGGTTGTTTTTTTTACTCCTCTTTTAAGGGCATTGGGATAAGTTAGTCAAGGTGCACTAATTATCTTGAAGAAAAAGGGAAAAATGTCCATCTGTTCTCTCACAGAAAGAATACCTCTGGTGAAATGAGATAATGTCTAATGAAAGCTGATATCTTCAAGAAGCTACTTAGCATGAGAACAGTAAGGACATACATTTTGATTTCAATATGTAGCAAAAATGAGACTTTTATTCTGACTGGAGTACATTAGCACCACAGGAGTGCTCTGGGAATAATGACTGTGCCCATGAAAGCAAAAGAAAATACACATTTATAGGATCCCACGCTAATAGATGTAAGAGACAACAGTAGCTATACTAACGCTAAGAGAGGTCTCCTCTTGCTGCTCCTCTAAATACTGCAAGGCTATTGTACCCTTATACTGTCTGCAGGAAAAAGGCAACAGGATCAGACTGTGCAAATACTAAATGAGCAGCAGTGGCAGCAGCTGCAGAGTTTCTCTCTTTGAGCTATTAGCAAAGGACCGTCCTTTGCACATGTTAGGCTATGAAGAGATCCTAATCAGAGTGATAGGAGGATCCCTGCATTCAGAAGATGCACCTGAGTCCCAGAACAAGCCAAATGAAGCAACAAAGATTTGCCTTTGAGCATGACCAGGCTGTGGAAAACCAGAAGTCATGGCTGAAAGGGCAGTAGCTGCAACACCATCAGTGGGTCAGACATGCCTGCTGATCGTCCAGGCCTGTGGCTGCCTTAGGCTTCAGCAGCATAGCCTCATTTGGTGTCCTGTAATCAGCCATCAGATGGTGGTGGTTGAATCTTCAGTGTACAGGCTTGAGTCTGACAACAGTTGGACAAGCATTAAGTCCAGGTTGATTCTGGCAAACAAAACCCAAAAAAAAACAAAAAAGAAAAAGAAAAGAAAAGAAGGAAGAAAGAGAGACAGAAAGATAAAATGAGGCAGTCACTTTGGAATAATGATGGGAGGAGGAATTCCGGAACAGATAAAAAGACTTCCCTATACTGGCAAAAATGCAAATAAGAAACATAATTTTATCTTCTTAGCTAGACAGGATCCATCCCATACTCTTGTACAGGTTTTGCAAATGTGAATGGTGTCCCTCAATTGTGCAATGTATCAAACTAATTCCAGACTGGTGAAGCTAAGCATATAATATAATCTAGCTGCAGAAAGAGAAAGCATCGAGTATTCATTAATTACATAAATAGAGATTCATATACTTTGATTCAGCCAAAATTTACTATTTGCCTATGTGAACCTCTGCCTTAGCATAAGTTAACTGAGAAAAGAGGGAGTCCTGACTTCCAGCCAGATAACTTATCATATTGAAATAGAGGAGCTATTCAGTGAATTGTATTCCATAACTGTACTTGTTCAGCTCTCATTAAAAGAAAGTTCCAAAGAACTATTTGGTCTACTCAGGTTTTCTTGTACTTGCATTGCACTTGGTGCTTGTCAGTCTGGATATACTTGAATTTTACAAAAGAAGCCACATTTATATCCATATTCACAGTGCTATCAATCTTTCCATACGCATTTTAAAATATTTTATTTTTATATTATATTTACTGTATTATTAATAAAATATTGACTATACTGATTGATGAAGGGGAAAGCATCCTGATTCTGCTATATTCTCAACACTTCTAACTCCAGCTTGTGATTGCTGATTGGAAGGGGAGAGGATGAGTGAGCACTTTTGGCTGCATGAATCTCATGCTACTTTTTCACATCTTCCTCTTCCCCTTCTCTCTAGATATGCAAAACTCCCTCACCAATATTCCTACTGTTAAGAAATATTAATCTATACAAATTAATATTAAAACAATATAAGATATGCAGACAAGCAAAGAGACGTTAACATTCTTCCCCATTCTAAGGAAATAATTACCTTAAAGCTAAAAAAGTTAAATGCTCAGCCTTCTGCCTCTAGACTTGACTTCACTACCTTTGGTGAGCTAGGTAATTGTGGAAAGAAAACCAACAAAACTTGCTAGTGCGCAATATTCTTGCTATGGCCCCTCTGATCTGTGAAATTCATAAAAACTGAGACATTAAAAAGAGAATTGCTAGTTCTAGCTGCCACAGTCTGAACTGGCTGGAAAATATCTAGAAGTAGTGTTTATTACGGATGCCACAAAGACTCCAAAACAGAAGGTCATCAAAAACTTCTAATTCCTACTTTCCAAGTTTGTTTCTGGCAATGTTTACGAACTAAACTCTCAAAAACTTCCCAATGCAAAACACCTAGAAATGTTAGATAAAATATAACAAATATCCTTCCCAATGTATAACTGAACTAACTAGAAAGTAAGGACAGTCTCCAGAGGCCAGAATTCAAAAGAGAGATCGGAATCAGAATGGCAGGCTGAGGCTAACGCCAGGGATGCCCTAGGGGAGCTTGTCAATCTCAGTAACCAAGAAGTTTAGGTTTTAATGGCTGCGCCCAGAATAGTAGAAATGACCTTGAGCCCAGGCAAGGTGATGTGTGAGAACAGAGCTTACATCAAAAGGGCAGGAACCTAGTGGCACTATGCCCTCATTCAAAGGTAGACTAGAAAACACCCACGAGAAAAGGGAATGGTTGACAAGAAAACTTGTCTATCTTAGCCTCCAATCTGCTGGGAAAAGTTAAAGTCTACCCCAAGAATTCGGTATTCCAGAACTTCTTTCATGCAGAGTTGGTTTTATTTCTGGAAAACCCAACATTAAAAAGTAACACAGGTTAGCTTTTGGTTGGGAGTTTCTTGGGGGCAACTGGCAGAAACAAATAAAATTATTTCTGTAACGCCCATCCCCATTTCAGGCCTTGCGGGGCTTCCCATTAAATCTGCAGCATATACGAACTCACGGTATCACAAACCAACACACAAGAGGAAAGAAGCCACCCCAGGTAGGATCAGCAGAAAAATAAAGAGCACGATTAGATCTCACAGAGATTCATATAAAATAATCACCAGAGAAAGCATAAAAACTATATATATTTTAAAATGTTTGGGTAACTGTAAGTTCTCAAAACTTGCAAGAGGAATAAAATATTAAAAATGACAACGAGGGTCACATGAGAAAAATTAACCAGATGTTCTAGGAATACAAATATTAAAAAGTCAATTAAAATAGAATGCACATATTAGATAGAATTAAAGAGATAAACACTGAATTGTAATATAGATAGAAGAAATTCACAAACTATCTCAGAGGGACAAAGAGCTGTAAAATATGAAAGACACATGAAGGTAGATATATCTGAGTTAAAGAAGAATGGAAAGCATAGGGAGAGAAAAGATACGGGCTGATAACTTTCCATAACTGATGAAACATATGAATCTCCAGGCTCAGCTAGCACAGCAAATTCCAAATGGAGCAAATACATGTGGACATATCAGATTAAAACCGTAGATCATCAAAAACAAAGAGATTTAAAAAGTCATCAGAAAGAGAAGACTACTTGTAAAATGATACCTCAACACACACGAAAAAGGGGTTTCTGTAATCTATATAAATGTAGATCAAAGTATGCTTTTCTGAGGTGAGCTTGAGAAAAATCACAGGTGTTTTCCTCCCAGAAGTCTCTTGATACAGGAATAACAAAATTCCTCCAGTTACCAGATTAAATTTTTCTGTTTTATATACTCCCTTGGGACCCTCATGAATAGGTACCTGAGGGTCCCGCGTCCTAACACTCTTCGTTTGATCTTCCATACGGTAAAGGGATAATATGCCCTGTTTACAGATGAAAACTCATGCCTAGGCGCCTGCCTGTGAATCACAGAGCCATTCTCTCTGGAACTGTCCTTGATGTAGGTGCCAGTGAAGCCACATCATTTGGAGCATCTAAACGCTATGATGTAAGTTTAAAGGACAGCTACACTCTTCCTCATGGGTAGTTATCCGCATACCAGGAAATTTCTGTCATTTCTGATTTCTCTATTTCTCCATCAGAAGACTGAGACACCATTCCTCCCCCAACACTAAGGCACATCAGGAGGTACTCGTACAACAATGTGCTTATTTACTTTTTGGTAAAAACTTCTCAAAGGGAATGGTAGGTTTAAATTAGATAATTTAACATAAAACACCTAGTACAGACCCAGAAACACTGTTGGCACTCATTTATCTCCTTCCATGATGTAAGTGGGAGATTGGAACCTTCTGTAATTTTGTAATATTACGTATCATCTCTGAACCTCAATTTTGCCACTTGTAAAATGGGTATAATACCTGCCTTACAGGGGATGGCTCCCTTGGTTGAAACTTCCACTTCTCTCAAGCTAAGCATCAAACTCCTTAGCCCTGAATCAAGAACCTTGATTGTTTTCTCTCTGCTTTCCTCTCTGTATGCATCTAGTGTCAGCCCAATACTCCCATTCTTCATCTGGTCAAGCTAAAATATTTGCTTTTCCAAACTAAGCAAAGTTCTCTCAGCATATACAGTTCCTTTGGCCTAAAATATATTTCTTTCCTTAATCCATCACATACATACTTCCTATCCATATTCCTGTTTTCAATTTATGTGTCACCACTTCCTGTAAGCCTCTCCTAACCCCTATTCATCTTTAAATTAAACATCTTTCCTGTGTACTATCTTTAAACCCCTGTGCAAACTCATATAATTAACATTTTTGCAGGTTTGCCTTATTGTGTTTGTATGTCTATATCTCTCATTAGACTTTAAAATTCTACAGGGCAGGAATTATAGTTACATGACTATTGTAGCAAAATAACTACAGCACAGATTTTTAGCAAATAGCAACAATTTATTAACATCTGTTGAGTAAAAACAAGTATGTTGGTGATGACTTTTATTAATGATGAATATAACTGAAAATCAATAGCTAATGATAAGATTATATTAAATTAACAATTACTCTGAACCAGGTATGTTTTAAAGACATCCCATGCATCCTTTCCATCAGGTAGTTAGCATCACTGTCATCCCCATTTTATGGATGATATAGCGCTGAGGCACAGAGAAGTAAAGACATTACATAAGATACATGCGAGTTAGTGGCGAAGCCAAGATTCGAACTCAGGTCTATCTGTGCACAAAACCCAAGTTTTTACAATGCCTACATTGTATCCAATAAATACTGGCTCCCTTTCAGTTGCGTCTCTTCTTCACCACTTTTGTTAACTCCCTTCTCTCAGGCAGTCCAAAGATCCCATATTTGAATAATCAAGCTCAAAGCAATTCTATCACTTCCCACCAAAAAAGCCTCTTTTATGTGGATGAACAAAAGTTATAACAGATTAGTCAACCCGACATTGGCCAGAGGGGCAAACTCCTTGTCTGGCTGAAGCCCTACCATTTACGTTGTATGGCTAAAGGGAATTGGGATGGTATGTTTTGCTGTGAATCCTGTAAGAGGTAAACTGTCAGGAAAAAGAAAAAAATTGTACTTTTTGATTTATTTACTTTAATCAAAAAACTTACAAGAAAGCAAAGGAGCTGAAATACTAAATGGAAATGATGCCTTTTTATTTGTTTTTGCTCTTGGAAGTAGTTTGAGGGACACATTAAATGCAAAGATCTATAAAAGGCTTTGTGGGTAGACCGCCTGAGGAATTCTATAAAGGCTTTGAGCCAAACCCTTGCTACCTGGTAGAAAAATCACCACGGAATTACAATCACTGATTACTCTGAGGATGGTACACACTGTCACCCATGCCCAAAGACCCAGGAAGAGGTTAGGAAACTCAGAAAGGATTAGGAAACTCTTGAAGCCCAGTAATTGCTCTATACAGTGGACCACACCACCTCATTATCCTCTGAAGCTTACTGAAGTTACATATGCAACAGGAGCTGGTTGCAGGATGAATCAAATAAAATTGTCCTTGGAGAAATCATACATATGTATTAACCAAGAATTTAAAAAGACTTTAAAAAAGACTTTGATAATAGCAAACCACCAGGTTGAATTGTAGATGAATTCATGAGAAGAATTCAATCTTTTTTTTTATCATCACTCACAGGCAAGATTAAAACTAGAGCAAAGGTAAGTAATCTTAGCAATTAATTACTTCGTCTTCACTAAAATGTTATTTTCTTCATTTAATACACATTTATGTCTCATGATAATGCAATATTTTAAAAGGTTGTATAGCAGGTGCTGTATGCAAAAAAAGCTGTTACTATTACTTAACAGACATGACTATCCATCAAAAACCAAAAGTCTTGTATATAGATTACAAATGAAAAGAATGTAAGCAACAAGTTTAAGGTGGAAAGAACAGGAAAAGAAAATGAATTTGAGCTCTTTGAGAGCAGGGAATGCATTTTCTTCATAATATCTATTCTAAGTTCAGCAAAGCATATAGTAGATGTTCAATATATGTTGACTGGACTGAATTGCTTATTGAACAGAACCAGAAAGCACAGAAGGAAAAGAAGGTAGGTCACCCCTGAAAGGCGCTGTTAGTCCTTTATATGAGTGCTCCACAAATTAGAGAGCATGGGCCAAATCATGCCTACCACTTCTTTTTGTAAATAAAGTTTTATTGGAACATAGTCATGCACATGTATGTATGAACTACGCCTACTTTCACACTACCCTGTGGCCCAGTCTACAATATTTACTTCTGGTCCTGTATGAGAAAATACTTACTATTTGGTCCTTTATAAGGCCAACTCCTGCCCCATAGGTTTACTGTGAAATGAAAAGAATAGCCATGATCTTCCAACTATAAATCTTCACAGCATCATCAGTTTCAGCTTGGTTTATATTATAAAACTTATGTGTCCTTAAAAAATATCAGTGGGGTGCTGGGGCCAGATATGAATGGAAAAAATAATTTAAAACATACAATAATCATATTAAAAATTCTGGATTCATACAGTTATGAGTATGAATCCTGGGCTCTAGGATTTGTGAGCAGTGAGATCTGGGGAAAGTCACTTACATTCTAAGAATCCATTTTCTTTTTCAGAAAACAGGAATGAAAATGTTCATTTCATAGCACTGTCAGGAGGATTAAATGAAATAACATATTTGGAGTGCCTGGTTAGTAATGTGTTCAGTAAATATGCTTAATTGTTTCATAAGACCTGCTCGTTAATTAAACTTCACTTTCTGGGCTGTCTCCAGTGGTACTAAGGAAGTAAGAACTGACTAGCTGTTTCGAAGTTTCCATCTAAAAGTAAAGATGAATGTTTCCATACTGGCTCCTATCCTCCTGCAATCCTCAATAATAACAATAACAACCTCATAAGTCTATCAAACTGGAGTCCAGGTGGTTTGTTACCAAGGTCCTTGGGTTTGAAGTTAGGAAATTAGGCTGGTTCCAATGTCAAAATGTCAAATATCAAAAGAAGAATTAAATGGTAGGCTTTCTCTATAAAAACATAAGAAAAGTCACTGAAATTAAAATGGTTAGTATTGCAATAAGAATAGACAAGTGGTTTAATGGAAGAGAAGCAGGCCTCAAGTGTGTGTGTGTGTGTGTGTGTGTGTGTGTGTGTGTGTGTGTGTGTGTTCAGATCAATAAGTAAAATTGGGCATACAATAAAGGGACTGTTGATAATTGACTAACCACTTGGAGAAAAAATAAAGTTATATCCCAAAGTCATTACATACATAAAACTGAATTCCATATGGATTAAAGAGTTATTATTTTAATAATAAAAGTAACAAAAAGCATTAGAATAAAATACAACGTACTTTATATGAGTATGTGGAGGACTTTCCAAAGCAAGTAAAACCCTCCAGAGCAATAAAAGAAAAAGATGACATATCTGTTTGAATAAAAACTGAAGACTTGTATACAACTACAAAAATTCCAAGTAAAATTAAAGGATAAGTTATATAACAGAAGAAATTTGTCAGAATATGTACGACACACACAGGTTTAAGGTAAAGAATATACTGAAAAAGATGGGACTCAAATTAAGACGGTGGAGTAAAAGGACATGGAACTCACCTCCCCCCATGAAGACATCAAAACTACATCTTCAGGTGAAACAATTCTCACTGAAAACTAACTGAAGACTAGCAGAAAAACATCTATACAACCAAGGTTGTCAGAAAGATCCATGCAGAATTGGGTAGGAAGGGAGGGGACGCAATCAGGTTTTAATCTGTGCCCCTGGGATGGGACTCAGAGGAAAAGGGACATTACATGGGTGGAGACCCTCCCTGAGGAGTGAGCGATGCCAGACACATATTGGGTGCCCCAGCTCTGGGTTCTGACAAAGGGAAGATGAGCCCCCTTGGCTGGTTGGAGGGCCAGTGGGACTAACAGGAGGACTGTGGGAAGCCTGGACTCCACTCGTTAATAGCACACAAATGCTTACTTGCTCCTAAAGCAGGGTGGAGAGGGTGGACTTAAACTACGTGGGTGGCTGACTGGCTTTCCACAACCATCCAGGCACATGCCCCAGCCTAAGCCAAGTGAATCTTCCAGCACTGCTTGCCTTGCACTGCTGCTTCACACTGGAGTGTGTGCTGCCACAAATGGGAAAAGATGTTGGTTGTGAAATGCTGAGGCAGCTGAAACCCTAAGCAGCGTCTGAGTAAGGAGGGGGCATCCATTACTGGCAGTTGTACAGGTGGCATATCAGAGGCAGTCCAGACCTCTAAGGGCTGCCAGACCACCACAGCCTATGCCCCAACTTTTGCGAAATACCCATACCAACCCCTCTTGCTCTAGCACTGTTCTCCTCTGGGGCAAGGGTGCTGGTGCTGGGAGAGGGAAGAACAACACTTAAAGGGAATTGAGCCTAAGACCCAACTCTCAGGGCTTCTCCTCCAGCACCTTGAGATCTAACCCCACCCCTGATAGGGCAGTGATGGTCACGGAGGAGAGGGGAAGGCCCAGCTCTGGTCCTAGCCCCTCCATTTCTAGCCCCTCCTTCTACCAAGTTGATAGCTGCCAGAACATCCTGAATAAAGATGTGCCTTGTGTTCATGTCAAGTTTAGCTCTCCCACCAAAGCCACTGGGAACATACAGACTGTACAGGGATGCTCCCATATTAGGACACCCATTCAAGACTGCAATAGGTAATCTAATTAGGTTAGCCTAATTCCATACAGACAGAAAGCTAAACAAAATAAGAAGAGAAATCTGACTCAAAGACACAAGGGAAAAGCCATAAAATAAAAAAATAAAATAAAATAAAATAAAACAGAAATAAACAATTTACCAGAAAAAGAATTCAAATAATTGATAATAAGAATGCTAACTGAAATTAGGCAAAAGAATAGATGAACACAGTGAGAATTTTAACAAGGAACTAGAAAATATAAAAAAGTATAAGTCAGAACTGAAAAATACAATGACTAAAATGGAAAACACACTAGAAGGAATGAACAGCAGACTAGGTGATACAGAACACATAAGTGATCTAGAAGGTGAAATAATGTAAATCACCCAATCAGAACAGCAAAAAGAAAAACAAATTTTAAAATAAGAACAGTTTAAGGGACTTTGGGATAACATCAAGCTTAGCAACATTCGCATGATATGTTACAGAAGTAGAAGAGAGAGAGAAGGGGGTTAAAAATTTATGGAATGAAATTGAAAGTTCACAATCCTAAAGAAGGAAACAGATATCCAGGAACAATAACCACAGAGGGTCCCAAACAAGATGAACCCAAATAGACACACACCAATACATATCACAATTAAAATGGCAAAAGTTAAAGAGAAAATTCCAATAGCAGCATGAGAAAAACAAACGATTATATTCAAGGGAATCCCTATAATGATACCAGCTGATTTTTCTGCAGAAACTTTACAGGCCAGATGGGAGAGGCATGATATGTTTAAAGTGCTGCACACAAACACGAAAACAAAACAAAAACAAAAAACCTGCTCTGTAGGATACACTACCCAGCAAAATTATCATTTAGAAGTAGAGGAGAGATAAAGAATTTCTCAGACAGGCAAGAACTAAAAGAGATTATCAATACTAAACCAACCCTAAAATAAGTGTTAAAGGGTCTTCTTTAAGTGGAAAAGAAAAGACTAACAACAAGTAAGTATCAACAGGAAAGGAAAAATCATACTAGTAAAGGCAAATATATAGTAAAGGCTGAGGATCAACCACTGAAATGGGCTACTACAAACATTAAAAGACAAAAAATTGTAAAATCAAGTAAAACTACAATAATCAATAAAGGGAAAAACACGAAGATATAAAATATGACATCAAAAACACAAAGTGTGGGTGAAGGGAGTAAAAAAAATGTAGATCTTTTAGAATGTGTTTGAATCTAATAGAATATCTGTACAAAACAAACAGCTATGGTTATAGGTCAACATATATGAACAAAATGTTAACCACAAATCAAAAACCTATAATAGATACACAATAACAAGAGAGAACACAAGCATACCACTAAAGAAAATCATCAAATCACAAGGGAAGAAACATAACAAGCAATAATTACTTTGAATGTCAATAGATTAAATGCTCCAATCAAAAGACAAAGGGTGGCTGACTGGATAATAAAACAAGACCCATCATATGCTGATTACAAGAGACTCTCTTAAGAACTAAAAGACACACACAGACTGAAAGGGTGAGGATGGAAAAAGGTATTTCATGCAAATGGAAATGATAAGAAAGTGGGGGGGTTATCAATATTCATATCAGACAAAATAAACTTTAAAATGAAGGCTATTAAAAAAACAACAACAAAGGAAGGCATCATATAATGAAAAAGGAACCAAAACAAGAAGAGGATATTACACTCATTAACTTATATGCATCCAAAACAGGCACACCTAAATATATATAGCAGACAATTTGCAACAATACAATAATAATAGGGGATGCTAATACTCAACTTATATCAGTGGACAGATCATCCAGACAGAACATCAATACAGCACTGGTGACCTTAAATGACACAAAAAAAACAGTTGGACTTAACAGACACCTACAGGACGTCCCATTCCAAAAGAGGAGATTGCACATTATTTCAAGTGCACATGGAATATTCTCCAGGATAGATCATATACTTGGCCAAAAAACAAGTCTCAACAAATTGAGAAGGACAGAAATTTTATCAAGCATTCTTTCTGACCACAATGGTATAAAATTAGAAATCAATTACAGAAAGAAAAATGGGAAAAGCACAAACACATGGAGACATAACAACATACTACTAAAAAAAAAAACCCCAAAACACACCACCAAACGTGGACCTGTCCACCAGAAAGACAAGACGCAGCCTCATCCCCCAGAACATAGGCACTAGTCCCCTCTACCAGGAAGCATACACAACCCACTGAACCAGCCTGAGCCACTGGGGACAGACACCAAAAACAATGGGAACTATGAAACTGCAGCCTGCGAAAAGGAGACCCCAAATACAGTAAGTAAGTTAAGCAAAATGAGAAGACACAGAAACACACAGCAGATGAAGGAGCAAGGCAAAAACCCACCAGACCTAACAAATGAAGAGGATATAGGCAGTCTACCTGAAAAAGAATCCAGAGTAACGATAGTAAAGATGATCCAAAATATTGGAAACAGAATGGAGAAAATACAAGAAACGTTTAACAAGGACCTAGAAGAACTAAAGAGCAAACAGTGATGAACAACAGAATAAATGAAATTAAAAATTCTCTAGAAGGGATCAATAGCAGAATAACTGAGGCAGAAGAACGGACAAGTGACCTGGAAGACAAAATAGTGGAAATAACTACTGCAGAGCAGAATAAAGAAAAAAGAATGAAAAGAACTGAGGACAGTCTCACAGACCTCTGGGACAACATTAAACACATTCGAATTATAGGGGTTCCAGAAGAAGAAGAGAAAAACAAAGGGACCGAGAAAATATTTGAAGAGATTATAGTTGAAAACTTCCCTAATATGGGAAAGGTAATAGTTAAGTCCAGGAAGCACAGAGAGTCCCATACAGGATAAATCCAGGGAGAAACGCACCAAGAACATATTAATCAAAATATCAAAAATTAAATACAAAGAAAAAATATTGAAAGCAGCAAGGGAAAAACAACAAATAACATTCAAGGGAATGCCCATAAGGATAACAGCTGATCTTTCAGCAGAAACTCTGCAAGCAGAAGGGAGTGGCAGGACATATTTAAAGTGATGAAAGGGAAAAACCTACAGCCAAGATTACTCGACCTAGCAAGGATCTCATTCAGAATCAATGGAGAAATTAAAACCTTTACAGACAAATAAAAGCTAAGAGAATTCAGCACCACCAAACCAGCTTTACAACAAATGCTAAAGGAACTTCTCTAGGCAGGAAACAAAAGAGAAGGAAAAGACTTACAATAGCAAACCCAAAACAATTAAGAAAATGGTAATAGGAACATACATATTGATAACTACCTTAAATGTAAATGGATTAAATGCTCCAAACAAAAGACACAGACTGGCTGAATGGATACAGAAACAAGACCTGTATATATGCTGTCTACAAGAGACCCACTTCAGACCTAGGGACACATACAGACTGAAAGTGAGGGGATGGAAAAAATAATTCCATGCAAATGGAAATCAAAACAAAGCTGGAGTGGCAATTCTCATATCAGGCAAAATGGACTTTAAAACAAAGACTACTACAAGAGACCAAGAAGGACACTACATAATGACCAAGGGATCAATCCAAGAAGTATAACAATTGTAAATATTTACGCACCCAACAAAGGAGCACCTCAATACATAAGGCAAATGCTAACAGCCACAAAAGGGGAAATCAACAGTAACATAATCATAGTAGGGGACTTTTTTTTTTTTTTTTTGGCGGTACGCGGGCCTCTCACTGTTGTGGCCTCTCCCGTTGCGGAGCACAGGCTCCGGATGCGCAGGCTCAGCAGCCGTGGCTCATGGGCCCAGCTGCTCCGTGGCATGTGGGATCCTCCCGGACCGGGGCACGAACCTGTGTCCCCTGCATCGGCAGGCGGACTCTCAACCACTGCGCCACCAGGGAAGCCCCATAGTAGGGGACTTTAACACGCCACTTTCACCGATGGACCGACCATCCAGAATGAAAAAATATAAGGAAACCCAAGCTTTAAATGATACATTAAACAAAATGGACTTACATGATATTTATAGGACATTCCATCCCAAAACACCAGAATACACATTCTTCTCAAGTGCTCATGGAACATTCTCCAGGATAGATGTTATCTTGGGTCACAAATCAAGCCTTGGTAAATTTAAGAAAATTGAAATCGTATCAAGTATCTTTTCCGACCACAACACTATGAGACTAGATATCAATTACAGGAAAAAATCTGTAAAAAATACAAACACATGGAGGCTAAACAATAAACTACATAATAAGCAAGAGATCACTGAAGAAATCAAAGAGGAAATCAAAAAAAACCTAGAAACAAATGACAATGAAAACACAATGACCCAAAACCTATGGGATGCAGCAAAAGCAGTTCTAAGAGGGAAGTTTATAGCAACACAATCCTACCTTAAGAAACAAGAAACATCTCAAATAAACGACCTAACCTTACACCTAAAGCAACTAGAGAAAGAAGAACCAAAAAACCCCGAAGTTAGCAGAAGGAAAGAAATCATAAGGATCCGATCAGAAATAAATGAAAAAGAAATGAAGGAAACGATAGCAAAGATCAATAAAACTAAAAGCTGGGTCTTTGAGAAGATAAACAAAATTGCTAAACCATTAGCCAGACTCATCAAGAAAAAAAAGGGAGAAGACTCAAATCATTAGAATTAGAAATGAAAACGGGGAAGGAACAACTGACACTGCAGAAATACAAAGGATCATGAGAGATTACTACAAGCAACTATATGCCAATATAATGGACAACCTGGAAGAAATGGACAAATTCTTAGAACTGCACAACCTTCTGAGACTGAACCAGGAAGAAATAGAAAATATGAAGAGACCAATCACAAGCACTGAAATTGAAACTGTGATTTAAAGTCATCCAACAAACAAAAGCCCAGGACCAGATGGCTTCACAGGCGAATTCTGTCAAACATTTAGAGAAGAGATAACACCTATCCTTCTCAAACTCTTCCAAAATATAGCAGAGGGAGGAACACTCCCAAACTCATTCTATGAGGCCACCATCACCCTGATACTAAAACCAGACAAAGATGTCACAAAAAAGAAAACTACAGGCCAATATCACTGATGAACATAGATGCAAAAATCCTCAACAAAATACTAGCAAACAGAATCCAACAGCACATTAAAAGGATCACACACCATGATCAAGTGGGGTTTATCCCAGGAATGCAAGGATTCTTCAATATATGCAAATCAATCAACACGATACACCATATTAACAAACTGAAGGAGAAAAACCATATGATCATCTCAATAGATGCAGAGAAAGCTTTCGGCAAAATTCAACACCCATTTATGATAAACACCCTTCAGAAAGTAGGCATAGAGGGAACTTATCTCAATATAATAAAGGCTATATATGACAAACCCACAGCCAACATCATCCTCAATTATGAAAAACTGAAACCATTTCCACTAAGATCAGGAACAAGAGAAGGCTGCCCACTCTCACCACTATTATTCAACATAGTTTTGGAAGTCAGCCACAGCAATCAGAGAAGAAAAATAAAAGGAATCCAAATCAGAAAAGAAGTAAAGCTGTCACTGTTTGCAGATGACATGATGCTATACATAGAGAATCCTAAAGATTTTACCAGAAAACTACTAGAGGTAATCAATGAATTTTGTAAAGTAGCAGGATACAAAATTAATGCACAGAAATCTCTGGTATTCCTATACACTAATGATAGAAAAATCTCAAAGTGAAATTGAAAAAACACTCCCATTTACCACTGCAACAAAAAGAATAAAATATCTAGGACTAAACATACCTAAGGAGACAACAGATCTGTAGCCAGAAAATTATAAGACACTGATGAAAAAATTTAAGATGATACAAATAGATGGAGAGATATACCATGTTCTTGGATTGGAAGAATGAACATTGTGAAAATGACTACACCACCCAAAGCTATCTACAGATTCAATGCAATCCGTATCAAACTACCAATGGCATTTTTCACAGAACTAGAACAAAAAAATTCACAAGTTGTATGGAAACACAAAAGACCCCGAACAGCCAAAGCAATCTTGAGAAAGAAAAACAGAGCTGGAGGAATCAAGCTCCCTGACTTCAGACTATACTACAAAGCTACAATAATCAATACTATATGGTACTGGCACAAAAACAGAAAGATAGATCAATGGAACAGGATAGAAAGCCCAGAGATAAACCCATGCACATATGGTCACCTTATCTTTGATAAAGGAGGCAAAAAAATACAGTGGAGAAAAGACAGCCTCTTCAATAAGTGGCACTGGGAAAAGTGGACAGCTACATGTAAAAGAATGAAATTAGAACACTCCCAAACACCATACACAAAAATAAACTCAAAATGGATTAAGGACCTAAATGTAAGGCCAGACACTATCAAATTCTTAGAGGTAAACATAGGCAGAACACTCTATGACATAAATCACAGCAAGATCCTTTTTGACCCACCTCCTAGAGAAATGGAAATAAAAACAAAAATAAACAAATGGGACCTAATGAAACTTCAAAGCTTTTGCACAGCAAAGGAAACCATAAACCAAATGAAAAGACAACCCTCAGAATGGGAGAAAATATTTGCAAATGTAGCAACTGACAAAGGATTAATCTCCAAAATTTACAAGCAGCTCATGCAGCTCAATATCAAAATACCCCAAAAAACCCTATCCAAAAATGGGCAGAAGACCTAAATAGACATTTCTCCAAAGATATACAGATTGCCAACAAGCACATGAAAGGTTGCTCAACAACACTAATCATTAGAGAAATGCAAATGAAAACTACAATGAGGTATCACCTCACACCAGTCAGAATGGCCATCATCAAAAAATCTACAAACAATAAATGGTGGAGAGGGTATGGAGAAAAGTGAACCCTGTTGCACTGTTGGTGGGAATGTAAATTGATACAGCCACTATGGAGAACAGTATGGAGGTTCCTTAAAAAACTAAAAATAGAACTACCATACAACCCAGCAATCTCACTACTGGGCATATAGCCTGAGAAAACCATAATTCAGAAAGAGCCATGTACCACAATGTTCATTGCAGCTCTATTTACAGTGGCCAAGCCATGGAAGCAACCTAAGTCTGCATCAACAGATGAATGGATAAAGAAGATGTGGCACATATATACAATGGAATATTACTCAGCCATAAAAAGAAATGAAATTGAGTTATTTGTAGTGAGGTGAATGGACCTAGAGTCTGTCATACAGAGTGAGGTAAGTCAGAAAGAGAGAAACAAAAACCGTATGCTAACACATACAGAATCTAAGTGGAATCTAGATTCCATGGAATCTATATATGGAATCTAAAAAAAAAAAAAAAAAAAAAGGTCATTAAGAACCTAGGGGCAAGATGGGAATAAAGTCTCAGACCTACTAGAGAATGGACTTAAGGATACGGGGAGGGGGAAGGATATGCTGGGACAAAGTGAGAATGGCACGGACATATATACACTACCAACCATAAAATAGATATGTAGTGGGAAGCAGCCACATAGCACACGGAGACCAGCTCTGTGCTTTGTGACCACCTAGAGGGGTGGGATAGGGAGGGTGGGAGGGAGGGAGTCACAAGAGAGAAGAGATATGGCAATATATGTATATGTATAACTGATTCACTTTGTTATAAAGGAGAAACTAACACACTTTTGTAAAGCAATTATACTCCAATAAAAATGTTTAAAATAAAAAAGTACAAACCTTACAACCTAAAAAGCCATTCTTACAGGAAAAAAAAAGTCTGTAAACTCCTGGTTGAGACGAAAGAGACTGATCATTGACCATTTTTGTATACCTGTACCTAAAAAGGAAAGCAAATTGCTATTGTATGTTTAGATACATTTATACAAAGTCATGATATTTGACCATTTAAAAAAAATAAATGATGATTTAGTGGCAAAAAGAGAGAATGTATTGAAAAACTCTTACATAACAATAATAGGTAAATAAACCTCACAACTGGATAAGAATATTAGCAAGTAATACATTAAAGTAGAACTACAATGACCAATATAGATGAAATGTTACTCCCTTATCAGGAGCAGAATATTAGAAAATTTTTAAAAATCACATTTTTTTCATGTATTATGTTAAAATTTTTTTAAGTTCCAGGTATTCAATGTGTTCTAGGATATAGAAAAATGCACATGTTCTAAGCAGTAATACTAATAGACAATACTTCCAAATTGACTAGTACGTACCAGGAAATGTTTTATATGTATAGAGAGATTATATATATATATATATTTATATTTATATTTATAGACATACATATCAGCTAAAATAAATATAAATAAATACATGTCTAGATATTTACCTATCTATCTATACAAAAAATCATTGTCTGGTTTCTAGTAATCACTTTGGAAGTATTGTGTGTATGTATATAGAATATATACATATATCTTTATAATAAACTTATAAGACAAGCACTCACTTTAGCCCCTGTTTGCAAATGATAAAATCAAGTCACAGAGAGGTTAAATAACTTGCCAAGATCACACAACTACCAAATAGTCTTTTACATTCCCACCAACAGTGTGCAAAGTGTTCCAATTTCTCCACAACCTTACCAACACTTACCTTTTGGTTTTTTTTTGATAATAGGCATCCTAACAGTTATGAGGTGATATCTCATTGTGGTTTTGATTTGCATTTCCCTGATGATTAGTGATTTTGACCACCTAGTCATATAATTGTTGGCCACTTGTGTGTCTTTGGAGAAACGGCTAATTGATTCCTTAGACCTTTTTAAAATTGGATTGATTTCGGGTTTTTTGTTTTGTGTGTGTTTTGTTTTGTTTTTTGCTATTGAGCTGTAGGAATTCCTTATACATTTTGCATATTTACCACTTATCAGATATATAATTTGCAAATATTTCCTCCCATCCCATAGGTGACTCTTTATTCTGTTGATTATTTCCTTTGCTGAGCAAAAGCTTTTGAATTTGATAAAGTCCCTCTTGCCTATTTCTTTTTTATTTTGCTTTTGGTTTCCTATCAATGAAATCATTGCTGAAACCAATATCATAATGATTTCCCCCTGTGTTTTCTTCTAAGGTTTTTACACTTTCAGATCTTACGCTTAAGTATTTAATCAATTTTGAGTTGATTTTTGTGTATGGTGTAAGATAGGGATCCAGTTTCATTCTTTTGCCTGTGGATATGTAGTTTACCAGCACTATTTGTTGAAGAGACTATCCTTTTCCCATTGTGTATTCTTGGCACCCTTATTGAAGATAAGCTGACCATTTAAGCGTATTTCTGGGCTGCAGTCTGCTCCACTGGTCTATCTGTCTGTGTTTATGCCAGTTCCATACTTATTTTGATTACTGTAGCTTTGTAATATATTTTGAAATAAGGAAGTATAATGCCCCCAGCTTTATCTTTTTTTTCTCAAGATCACTTTGGCTATTCTGAGTGTTCTGTGGTTCAATATGAATTTTATGACTTTTTTTTTTCTATTTCTGTAAAATATGCCATTGAGATTCTGCAAAATACGTCATTTTGATGGAACAGCACTGAATCTGTAAATCACTTTGGGTAAGTATACACATACAACTGAATATCGATCAGTCTTAAAAGAGAAGGAAGTCACATCATTTGCAGCAACATGGATGGATCTGGAAGACATTATGCTAAGTGAAATAAATAAGTCTTAGAAGGTTAGATACTGCTTGATTCCTCTGGTATGAGGCATCTAAAAGTCAAACATATAGAAGCAAACAATAGCATGGTGGTTGCCAGGTGGTGAAGGGAGGAGGATATGGAGAGGTTTTGTCCACTGGCTATAAAGTTACAGTTATACAAGATGAGCAAGTTCTAAAGTACCAATAGTTAAAGTAAGGTACTGTGCATTAAGAATTTGTCAAGCGGTTAGATCTCATGTTAAGTGTTTTTACCATAAAACAAATAAAGATAAAACCAAAGAACATGGGCAAACTTTTGGAGGTGATGGATGTGTTTATTACCTTGATTGTGGTGATGGTAGCACTGATGTATGCATATGTCCAAACTCATCAAATTGTATGCATTAATTACATGCAGTTTTTGTATACCAATTATACCTCAATACAGCTGAAAAAATGTAAGTATGTATACATATACAAAGCACAGGAAAAACAATTAAGAAATTAAACATGAAATTAATGACTGTAAATACCTCTGGAGGTATCATGTGGAGAGTGGAAAGAAACTTTCACATTTTTCATTATCTGCTTCTTTTGTATGAATTCTATTACAAATAAAGTGTTTTCATAAATAAACTATGATACTTAAAAAGTGTATTTCAAGACATTCATGCTGCTTATTTCATGGAGCTCTTTCTTTAGAAACGAGCCAGATAATTCAGTGGAGTTATCTCTTGCTTACACAGGCTAGCTGAAAAAACTAGAGAATATAAAACTACATATATTCACAAGAGCCTAATTTTGGAGTTTGAGATCAAGTTCAGGGAGAAAACACTCATTGCCATTCTAATTCAGATACCTCATATAACACATTAAACAATTTAGGTAATTCTTGCAAAATACCTGAAGACTGAAGTAGCTTTTCCCAAAATGTGCTTTTCCTATTTAAACTGAATTAAATCCCAACATCTTTTTTTCCTGAATTGGTCAGAATAATGCCTGAATTGTGTTTACTGAACTTTGATTAGCTTCCATTTGCTTTTGATTTCTGCCTGCAAGAAGTGTGATAATTCCTTCTGTTTATACCCTGAGCCTTATTCCACAGTCTGCCAGAACAGAAAGAAATGTTAATCACTTCTCCCTCCAAGCCCAAAACAGAATACCTAACCTACAGGAACTGATCTTTACCTCTAAACAACAAATTAATTCTCTCACATCTTTTCTCCCAAGACATATACCTTAACATTGCGCCTCCTGAACTCTTTGTGGTTTTACAAAAAATCACTGAACTCCTAGACCAGATGGGGCTCAGGAGTAAGGAAGTAACTATTTAAATCTGTTCTCAAAGCACTCATCCTTGATCTGCTTCTGAGCTTGTGCTCTGATGCACATATATTATTTTCTTAAAGATAAAAACAGGAAAAACTTGCTCTCGACTCTTCTTCCATTGACACTCCAAAGTCAGTTTATTTTGCTTGGTATAAAATATCTTACACAGAGAGCTGGGCTCCTCAGTTAAGCTTATCTTTAAGGTCTCTCAAAACAACCCCTCGGTTAGGTGAGCAAAGAATCTGGAGCCAGTGCTCTTCGAACTAGCATCTCGACTCTGACAGTGAACATCCATAACAAAACTGCTTGTGAAGTCAAATAAACATATGTCTGTGTCCTCAGCTTAGAGAAGGGAGCATAACAAGATCAGGTAATGAGAGGAGAGGTGCTAGAGGCAGGCTGCCCGGGTTTGAATCCTGGTTCCCTCCTTTTCTACCTGTTTGATTTTAGGGAGGTACCTAACACTCTGTTTTCTCAACTGTAAAATGAGGATTAATAAAGAGCACCTACTGCACAGCTGTGTTGTGGGGCTTCAATGAGATGATCTATGTGAAGCTTTCAGAAGCGCGTGCCTGATACTCAATGACCATTGGCTCTCAGGATTGGTATCTTGGTATTAGCATTTAAGTCCTTCATGCAAAGATTTGTAAAACAGGACTGTTATGGGCTGAATTGTACTCCCTCAAATTTTATATGTTGGCAGTCCCAACCCCCAGTACCTCAGATAGATACTGATAGATAAGGTTTTTATAGAGGTTATTAAGGTTAAACGAGGTCTTAAGGGTAGGGCCCTAATCCAACATGACTGATGTCCTCATAAGAAGAGAAAGACGGAGAGAAGGCTATGTGAGGACACAGCAAGAAGGTGGCTGCTTGCAAGACAAGGAGAGAGCCCTCAGGAGAAAACAAACCTGTTGACACTATGATCTTGAGCTTCAAGCCTCCAGAACTGTGAGAAAATAAACATTTGTTATTTAAGCCATCCAGCGTGGTATTGTGTTATGACAGCCCTAGCAAACTAAAACAAAGACACATGTGCCAGTTGACTTCTAGCCTTCCCATACCTACATTCTTTGCCAAAATACAGTCCCTATTTTCATGTTCTTACCATCTAATGAAGAGAAAGGAACAAAAAGAAAAATGACATTATGGGCTGGTAGAGGCAGAAAAGAGCAAACAGCGTTAGGTATTTTAGCCATTTAAGAAAAACGTTAATAACTAAGCAAGAGAAACCCAAGGCTTAGACACTGAATGATTCATGGAAAATAAAAAAGCTGATTTAATATCATGCTGGCATTGTTTTTACTTCACAAATTGTAGTCTTTTATAATTTAAAGACCACAGTAACCTTTACCAATGTATTTGTACTTGACTACCTTTATTTACCATCCCTTTTGTATCAGGGCTTACAAAAAAATTTAGTAGGCTATAAAATTCTAGGTTAAAATCATTTTCCTTTATTATTTCAAAACTACTCTATTGTTGTACAACAATGTGAATGTCATTAATGTCACTGAACTGCACATTTAAAAATGGTTTTAAAATAGTAAATTTTATGTTATGTATATTTCATCACAAAAAATTATTCTGTTGTCTTCTAGTATCTAGTGTTGTTTTGAGAAATCTGATACCAATCTTTTTATTTTCTCTTTGCAGATAATTTTTGTCGTATTCTTTTTTGTTTGTTTTTTAATCCCTGTGGCAGGACTGACTTTCTGTGCCTCTGTGAAAACATTTGGAATTTTTTGTTTATTTTTGATATTCTCAAATGTTCTATAATGTGCCTAGTTGTGGCTTACTCTGTTATGTAATTTGTTTTTTCAACATGAAGTCTTCTATCTTTCTTTAATTCTGCAAAATTTATCTCTATTGCTTCAAATATTCTTGGCACTTCTACATATACCTTTCATACTTAATAGGTCCTTAACATATTCTCCAGTTCATCTTTTCTTGCTAAATCTGGACAAATTCTTCAACCTTATCTTCCAGTTCACTAATTCACTCTTTAGCTAAATCCATTCTTTTATTGTTCCTCTGTTGTGTCCTTTATTTCAACTATTATATTTTCTTAGCTACTATTTCTATGTGCTTTTTTATAGCTTCTCATTCTTTCACAATCCTCCCCATTTCTGTACAAATACTTATCTTCCTTAGTGTAAATTATTGTTAACTCCATCACAATTGGTAAATATTGTCCAGCTTATTTTCTCTCTTTTAAGGATGTTGTTCCTTTCCAGATGTCCAATTACTGCAGCTTATAAGCTCACGTTTTCTGTGAAGTTTAGCTACCCTGTCCAGTAGCATATGTTGGGGAAGGGCCATGTCCCCTGCCTTTTTCAGTTCTGTTGAGTCTAAGCAGAGGAGAAGGGAAAAGTCTCAAGGCAGAGTACCCACCATACCACAGAGTAACCACTGACGACACGCTCTGTTGCCACAGCTCCTGGCAACTCGCCCAGTCAGCATTTACTTTAAAACTCTTCGGAAGAAGCAATGTTAGGAGCAGAAAGGCTAGGTTATAATCCACAAGCCCTTGGGGGTTAAGGAGAGGGGAAGGGTAGAGGAGCGAATGCCTGAGAACAACTGATCAGTAGCACCTAGTTTCATCAGAGTTTCAGTTCAGCAGGACACGTGCACTGATGCTACACTAGGGCAGCTACAGATCTTACTGCTGCATTCTGCTCTGATGGGGCAGGCAACAATTTTCCCAATTCCATAAGGGGGGAAGGCAAGAACAGAATTTTAAACATTTTCTTCTAACCTGTTCCCACTATTGCCCCAGTGGTCTGTCTCTCAGGACACACCCACCTACCCCTTCCCAACACATACCAACTCAAGATGGTCTTCAGTCACCCCTACAGTTTTCTGTTTTGAAGTTGGTTCCTGAAATCCATGTTTTACTCTCACACTTCTGTTATTTCTAGGTTGATTTCCATGGGGAAGTGGTGACGGTCAGCAACCCTAGCTAGCTAGTTTACTCTCTTAGCAGAAATCAAAATTTGTGTATTCTAACTCCACATTTAAAATAATGACATAAACCTAAAATATGCATTTGTTCATACTTAGCATAAACATACCTCAGGATTAAAATGTGTATATGCTTATGCATACATATATTACATAAACGGCGTGCTAAATTCAGTGTGTACGTGCTAGTACCTCATTCTTTCAATATAAATATTTTCACTAACCGGGGAGTACTTCTAGGTTTTTCTTCCCAAAAGCAAGAAAATTAAACGCCAATATAATAATAAACAATTACATCTAAATAGAATTGTACAGATTCACAGAGAAGTCAGTAACGTGTTCAAGAGGCGCAACTCTCCATCCCTATAAAAATGATAAGAAAGTGGCTATTTGCATATTGCAAGCAAATGAAGGGAGCTGTCATGAGTCAAAACAGGATGGGATAAAGAAGGAACCCATAGGGGCTTTAAATGAGAAAGTAAAAGTGCAAGCCTATGCAAATTCCAGCAATTTAAAGATATTCTAGAGGTCACTCTTCCTTGACAAGGTAAATTTAACTTAAAGAATCAAACAATGCATACTGTGTATGCAGTATATGAATAAGAGGTAATAATAAAATCCATTTCTTTAATAAGTTTTACAGATCAATCAAGCAAACCAACTATAAAATGATAATCTTTAAACTTAAAATTCCTAAAGTTATTCGATTTGGCTTATAGATGAAGCTCTTGATTATCTTACCACATTGCAGAAGGTTGATTATTTTTAATTAATTTATTGTCTCTTCATTAACCTTAGAGGAGAACTTACACCTGGTAAAAAAGGAAACATTTCCTATCCTTTTAGGCCTGTACATCAAACAACATGTTGTTTTGTTTTCTGCTCCAACCACTGCGACCTTCCATCCTGAGAACAGAAAACTAAGACTATCCACATCCCTCCTCAGTCACAATGAGAGATTAGTTTAAGATAGAAAAACCTCATCTTGCTCCTTTTTAGCCAAGAGGGGGGAAAATGAATATTAATTACAAGCTCTAGACAATTTATTATTACATGAATGAGACAAATTTATAAAAAGATCCTTCCAAAACTATGAGTAGGAGCTCCTATTGCTGCCATAACAAATTACCACAAACTGAGTGGTTCAAGACAACAGAAATTTATTCTCTCACAGGTCTGGTGGTCAGAAATCAGAAGTCCAACTGTTGGCAGAGCCCTGCTCCCTCCCAAGGCTATGAAGAAGGATTCTGATTTTGCCTCTCCCAACATCTGGTCGTCCCTGGTGCTCTTTGGCCTATAGCAGCATAACCCCAACCTCTACCTCTGTCTTCACATGTTTTTGTGTCTCTTTTTGTCCTCTCTTCTTAAGGACACCAGCCATTGGATCAGCACCCACCCTCAACTAGTATGACCTCATTTCAACTAACTGTATCTACACAGAACCCGTTTCCAAAAAGGTCACAGGTACCAGTGTTGAGGACTTGAACATAACTTTTTTTTGGCTTAAACAAACAGGACATTTATTATCTCATATAACAGTAAGTCCCTACGTAGGGCCAACTTCAGATTTGCTTGACTCACTAGCTCAGTAATATCAGCAAGGGGCTAGGTTGTGTTCATATCTATGATCTATCATTCATATATTGTTTGATCTTCACACTAGTTCTCCTCCTGGTCATAATTGGCTGCCAACAGAGAATGGAAAACTCTGCCTTGCTTTCATATTAGGAGAGAGGGAGAGGGACAGGTTGATGAATGAATAGAGGAGCAAGGCAAGAGAGCTGGCTCTCTCAAACATGAAATATAAATTCTTCTATTTAATTTGGGCCAGTTTAGGCCACCTGTCCACACTGTGATCAAGAAAAGAGTCACCAGGTGAGTGCCATGCACTCATTTGATGGATCAAAATTTATACCCAGAGTTGGTAGGGAGTTAAGCATCCCTTGAGCCACAAGGACTACATAGGACAAGATTAATAGGTGAACAGAATTGGATTTTCTTTAGGAAGGAGGAAGAATGGACTGAATGCTGAGTAGCCAGCTGACAGAGTCCCCTACAAAACCATTTTATTTTATGCCATTTCTCTATCCCTATGATGTTCCTGGTGGTTCCAGTAATTTTTGTAGTATCTCTGTAGAACATATATTTTGGGAGGATACAATTAAGTCTACTATACTATGAAATAATTTAGCTTACTCTACTAACCAGGGGACTAAACTAGAATCATGACTTACTTTTCCCTGTGATCAGTTGTATTGCCCAATTACTTCTATCATCAAGCCACAAATGTCTAACATTCTACATCCTTACCTTGTCCTCAGTGTATCTTCTCAACTCCCACAGTTGTTAGTTTTTGTGTTTTTTTTTAGCTGTTATTTTAATTCAAATCTTCATCAATATTTTTGGGACAATGGCAATATCTCTCAAATAGTCTCTTTCTCCAGTCTCTTTCCCAAGTCTAATGTATCCTCCACAGTGTAGACAGATTAATCTGTCTAAAACATAACATGAATGTCATAGCTCGGCTTCTTAACGCATTTCCAAGGATTCCAAATTTCCTACAGGCTAAAGTTTAAAGTCCTTGGTAAAACATTTGAGGACCTCCATCATTTCTCCCTTCCTATACCTTCAGCCTCAGCCTAAACCTGCACTCTACTCTTAAGTCATAATGAGCTTCTCTCCATTCCAAAACTATGCTATATACTTCCATTTTCCCTTTACATGTAGATTTCCCATTTTGTTTTAGTAACTTTCTTTTCTCTCTCTTAATGCCAAGTCCCAACCCTTCTCTGACTAATCTGCATAAAGAGAAATACTTGAATAGCTTTAGCTCTCTACTAAGTTCAATATCAGTTACTGACCCAGACCATGCTTCTCAAACTTCAGTAGGTCTGACTCAGTATGTCTGGGTTACCTAGCAGCAGATTCTTCTAGCTGATGGGTTGCATGTAAATAGTGAGGATACAGATAAAAGATTCAGATTTTTGCGTAATAAAACTTGACTATGACCTTCGACCCCTTCTGCATCAACTGCTGCTGAGGTCCTGGGCTCCCACTAAGTCATATCCTGAATCCCTCTCCATTTATGACTGTCTTTAAATTGTTACAGAAAATTATTGTCTCATTCTCAAGTCTAAACTGCAAAATGAATCACAAAAGGAAATAGGCTACATTTAAACTCTAAAGTATCACTAAGAGTTCTAGAATTTCCATAGAGTAGTCATCCGGTTTGAGGAGGTGGATCACTGGAGGACAGTGTTGAAGATTAATTTCCATCTACACTAATATTGGAAAAACAAAGAAAAACTGATTTTCCATATTAAAGAACAAGGAGGGAATTGGTCAGGATCAGGAAAAGCTCTCGCCTTATCTCAAGATTGCATTTGATGCCACCACTGTGAAATATGAGATTAAATATAAGAATATATTTCCAGATAGTCTTTAAGCTAGCTTTCTTCATTCTTTTAACTTGCATCTGCAAAGTCTTGTACCGGTAAAGAGCTATCTAACCTATTTAATATGGGTCTTGAAAGACAGGTAAGAGGCAGAGTTGCCAGAATCAGCAGCCAGTAAATAGAAAACTTAGTGTGTGTGTGTGTGTGTGTGTGTGTGTGTGTGTGTGAGAGAGAGAGAGAGAGAGAGAGAGAGAGAGAGAGAGAGAGAGAGAGAGAGAGAGAGAGAGTGAGAGATAGTTAACCTCAGGGAAAAACAAAATGTTTAAAATATATAATCATAAGATACCATGTAGCTCCTCTATGTAGAAGATTTTCTTAGTTAAAATAAGATAAACACTGAATATTGATTTAGCCAAAGATGGTTTTGATAGGATAGGACAAGGGGAAGTGTTTAAATGTGAACTGGCACAATAAAAGATCTAAATGCTAATCTTTATAATAGAAAACCAAAAAATAATGGCTAAAATTAAAAACCAAGAAATTTTTTGCTATGATGTTATTTAGTAATATGAGTATAAATAACAGGGAGGGAGAAATTAAAAAACTGAAAGGAAACTTTCTTGAAAATGGGATTTGTCATGATTTTTATAAGATTTGTACTATTACTTGAATTTTTATAATATATGTGTATTATATATTTCTTTGATAACATGAAAATTACATTTAAATATAACTAGATACAACTGATTTTAGGGCTTTTTTCAGGATGTTTGAAAGAATGAAATCTACGTATAAACCTTTTTCATATTGATTTTTCTTTGGTCTTTCAGCATAATTTTTGTTTGGAAGTATCTTCTTTAACTTCAGAGAACTAGATTTCAAACATTTGCATTCAATCTGATGATCAGAACTAGATTTCAGAAGAGCATATCCTAAAAATAGAGGAGATCGTTCTTTGATTCCTTCCTAAGAAGAAAATGTGATTTTTATATCACAAGAAACTCTCCCTAAATATTTTCCTAAAAGGTAAAACTGTCTTTATTCAATCATGTGAATACTAAACATTGATTGTTCAACAATGTGACTTCCAAATGCATAATCCTGTCCTGAATTCACTGATTGTTTCAGTAACAGTAAAGAATATCACCATATTCCTTGCAAGTTGGAGGCTTAATTAGCAACAACAGGAAGTATTATGATCCTTCTTTTCTCTATACCAGTCTCATTAAAACAATCAATAGGCGGGCCAGGTGGATGTAAAGGTGAAGAGAAGGACAATCAATGTGTGTTTAGATAGATAGGTAGGTAAGTAGGTAGATGGAGGGAGGAGGAGGAATGAAGGAGAAGAGTGAGAGAGAGAGAGAGAGAGAGAGAGAGAGATTTTTTAAAACAGAAAATCAAAGCACCCTAGAGACTATATGTTTTGCCCAAGGTTACTTACAGGAAATTAAGGTGCTTGAGATTCAAATCCAAATCTGTCTTTCTCCAGAGTCTACATTTTTAGTTTGCCAAAAACCAAGACAGGACAACTGGAAATCTATCCCAGGTCTGGGACCCTACATTTGGTCCCTGCTCCTATGGTTGCTAAATACAGCAGATTTCTTTGTGGATTTGTTACTCATAAGACTTAGACACCAACATTCATTTTCCCTAAATAATACCTAACCTATATCTGTGAATTTTTAAGGTAGAAATCTAAACCCTTTCTGGATTCTTCTCTGTTTCACTGTCTTTATTATGGGATTAGTTTGCAGCTCTCTTCCAAAACAGGGCATGATTGAAGTTGTATGGTAAAAGAAACTTCGAAATGATCAGGGTTGGGGGAGCCACAGAAGAGGTGAAAATTTTCCGCAAACATCATAAAGACTCTTTGAAAATCCTTGACTATTAACTAAAGAATGAGATTAGACTCATGTCAAATTTCAAAGCTCTTTCTTTAACCACCTATTTCAAAAGGCCTTTCTCTGGAAATAAAATAGTTTCCTTTTTTTTCACAGCACAATGCGAAATATATTTCTGTTCATTTGCCCTTTTTTTTTTTTTTTCTTTAGGATAAAATTCTTTGAGTTTATATGAGAGGATGAGTTCTTCTCCTGACCTTTCTTGTCAATGATTTTTCAAGGTAATAAACAAAAATACATGTAAACATTTTCCCAATTTGTGATGTGCAGTCAATAAACAGAAAATGCTAATCATACTAATTTCTTCTCACTGGCAAACTGATGCATAAATAATCTATTAACATGCAAGGGCCAACAGGGTTAAGCTGTTCAAACATTGTCATTGATTTCTTCCTTTCCCCCCATGCTTACTTCTTCTCATTCAACTGGTACTAGGTAACCTTTCTTTTCCATTATATTGTAAAACTTTGCTCCCTTGAGCATCTCTGTGAGGCTCTGCTCTTAAAACATTAATTAAAGGGAGGTGAAGTATTTGACTAATCAGCAGAGAAGTCTGTAGGACTCCGATGTTGAATGACAAATGTCAATATATGCTTTAGGTCTGCTAGATCAACCAGCCAATATGGAGAAACTGATCCATCATCTTGTCACCAATTCCTATAGCATCCCAGAAGCCTGCCAATTAAAAAAAAAGTTGTAATCACAATACATCACTCAGTGGTGATTGCAGGAACATGATAAATAGGGATCTCTTTCTTCCTCTGTATTGAGTGTTTGATGTCCTTTTGAAAATTTATTCCATTTTTCAGGTTGATGCAGAACTCAGATCCACAATGGAAAAGAGATCACCTTAAGATATATCAGTATATTCCACTGTTCTCTTTCCTGAAGCATAAATGAACATTTTGTTGAATAGGTATAAATTTCTGTAGACTTCTGAAAAGTGACAGAAATGGTCTTAGACAGTAACTTCTGTTACTGAAAGCTGGCCTACTTAATGGCTCTTTTTCTCTGCAGAGGCGAAATTTGAAATTTTCTAAAATTGAAAGGTGATACAACACACAAATCCCTTAATCTCTCTCTTTCCTTAACAGGGCAAAGGTATGTTACATAAACTTCTCCAGCCACACTTCCTGTCTCACTCCTACTCATACCCTTTCTCCAGCTATTCTCATCTACAGGCAATTCTCCAAGTGTGCCAGACAGGTCACTGGGCATGCTTTTCTCTTTGTCTGGAAGGCCCTTCTTACCCTTGGTCCATGTAACTAACTTCTACAAGTTGTCCCAGAATCAAATACCATCTCCCTTGGGTACATTCTGATACCCACTCAAAGGCTGAGTTAAAGACTCTTTTCTGAGTTTCTTCTCTGATCTCCCATAGCACTTGGTTCATGCCTTTATGCAAACCGAAATCCTCTCATTGTAATGAGAGATTTTCTGATCTGTTTCCCATTTAAAGTGGTGAGTTCCTTGAAGACAGGGACCATCTCACGTTCACTTCACCCCAATTACCAGCATAATGACTGGTATCCAATGGGTGGTCAGATGCTCTGTTAATGCATCAATCAGCTCTTAAAAGGCCCATGCTCAAATCTCCCAGCAGTTACTCATTATCTTAGACTCAAGCCCAGCTCCTTATTCTGGCCTACAAAGTCCTAGGCAAGCTGGCCTCTGCTCTCATCTCGAGCTTCTTGTTGAGCCCCTCTTTCATTTTGATTTGCTCCGCAACTCACTCCTTATCTAGGGGCCTTTGTACATGGTCTTGCTTATGCATGAAATACTCTTTATCACTCTTCATCTGGCCAACTCATTTCTTAATCTTTACCTTAAAAGTCACTACTTCAGAGAAGATTTCTCTGATACTACTCCCCAAAATCAAACTGTATCCCCAGTTGCATAATTCCACGACATCCTTCATGACTTTGATCACACATATCATTGGTATACACATGTGGTCCTTTCTAGACTGTAAGGTCTAAGAGAAAAGGGGTCATGTTTCTTTTACTCGTAGTTGTGTCTGTGACATCTGAGAGGACATACTCGGCAAATATTTGTACGCTGTTCAAATACATAAATCTTGAATACATAAACACATTTTGAGAGTGCAAACCAGAATAAAGGCTATAAACCTGCTACAGTACTATTTTAAAATTTAGGTTTTTGTAGCAAATTCTATGAAACATACTTCTAAAAAGGCCACATTCTTTGCATTCCTTTTGCAGTGAGCCAATCAACAGGCTTAAAACCAGAGTGTCTTAACTCTGAAAAGCCAGGTGACTCAGTTTTTACAACTTAGGCAATTGGCCGGGCAAGGCTCCAGGAACCTGAGGCTCTCATCAAATTAGACTGAAAATGTGTATAATTGTTTCTCCTTAATACCTCCAAGCCCAATAATTGCTTGCACCTGTAATTTCCTTGACAGGTGTTAGTGCCACACTCCCTTCCTCCCCAGCCAGGTGAAGCGTAAATACAGTCACTTCAGGAATTCTGACACACTTCTAGAGGCAAAACTACTGGCACTTGCAGACAAAAGGCTGCCTAAGTTTCCACATTCCATGGCCTGCATTTCAATCCTAACAACCACTATTTTGTCTCCCAAAGTAGAAGACAAAATAGAAGAGGGGCAAGTGGAGACCAGTGGTACCTGCTAAAATGTCTGAAAGGCCCAAGAAGATAAACTGTGCTTTGTCATGTGTCATATCCTTACCAACCAGTGGTCTGTGAAGCCTGCTCACCAACTTCTCTGTTTCCTTCCCCCATTAATGTTCAAAGCCTTTGTATGGTAAGCAGGTGGTGCTAGCCTTGGAAAGGAATCTCTCTGATGGAATCATGTAAAACACTGATGACACTTTGGCTTAAAAATAATGCATCCGCCGTGACAGAGCCTGCTGAAATCAGTGGAATTTATGGACTTATTTATTTACCTTCTGCCTGAACAAGAATCTTACCATGGAATTAAAATTCAACAGACAGAAGCCCAAGTTGAGAGCTGCGCTCTAGGTATTGTTTTTAATCTTTTATCTGATTCACAATGATGAACAAGACAGCATTAAAGCTCCTCTAGTCATTTTCTCAAACATTGCAAAGCAACAACAAGGACCGAGATTACTTTTAAAGTGAATCCTCACTAAAATATTCACAAGACCCAACAAAGGAAAATAAACAAACAGGAGGCCAGGAAAATTTTTTTAAAAATCACATTCTCAACTGTCAGAGTTGGTCTGTGTGTTAAAAAGGATACCAGATTCCAAATGAGTTATTTGATGTCTAAATGTCTCTTCAATGCTCTTGTAAGAACTTCTTAGGGCTGACCTAAATTTCTGAAGAGGAACGGAGAAAATTTTGCCATCACTATAAATTCATGAACTGAATTTGTAGGTTTTATTTAAATATGAAACTTAAAAAAAAATTTCATGACATTGCATAGAAGTAATCTTTACAGAAAGCTAGCAATGTAACATAGATAACCTACTATGGTTTTTGTTTTGTTTTGTTTTGTTTTTTTGCGGTACGCGGGCCTCTCACTGCTGTGGCCTCTCCCATTGCAGAGCACAGGCTCCGGATGCGCAGGCTCAGCGGCCATGGCTCACAGGCCCAGCTGCTCCGCGGCATGTGGGATCTTCCCGGACCGGGGCACGAACCCGTGTCCCCTGCATCGGCAGGCCGACTCTCAACCACTGTGCCACCAGGGAAGCCCAATAGTCTACTATGTTTTTAAAAATACAAAGACATAACAGTGGTTTTAAGAGGATATTTATGCATTTTTAGAATTAAGTATATTTGTGAGACTCCTTTTTCTGTTTCCTCACTCAACCATTATCTACTTAATTTTGGTATATTCTCACCATTAGCTGATCCTTCCACGGTTGGGGTAGAAATGATCTGATCGTTCAAAGGTTTTCCAGTTCAGTCTTCTGATCTCGACAGAATTTATACCATTCATCTATGGCTATGGCTACAGGCTACCAACATTACTACTTGACTTTCGGTTCAGCCATCGATCATTATCACTTGCTTGGTAGTATATAGGAAAAACACTGAATTCATTGATCTATTTACTCTTGCTTTAGGAGATTATCTTAATATCTTCTTATTTACACAGAATTATGACAGCTCATGTTACAGTCTCATTTATCCCCTTGCCCACTACAAAATTCTAATTAGAGGGAAAGAATCACTAATAACCGTAACATGTTTACACTTTAATCTTTTGCTTTAAAATAGCCAAATAAACTGAGGTAAGAACAGGTATCCATCCGTTTATATTACAAGACTTGTTGCCTCAATTTTCCACTTTAATTTGTGAAATGACGGGCACCGTCATAGCAAATGAGCTCATGCTGCGTCCTCTTTGGTATCCAAGGACAGAGTCAACTCTGGTTAATTCTGCATTAGTAATGGGGTAATTCATTGCAGATTATTAAATTTCCTGATTTTCCACTAAAGGAAAAAATCAATAAATTTGCCTTTTGCCGTCATAAGACAGAATTTAAGCAGTAGCAATCAATTCTAAAAAGGTCATATTGTCCTTACTTTTCTTCATGGTCAGAGACCCCAGAAAAATCATGTAATATCCTTTCTGTGTCTAGTAAAAAACAATTAAAACTGGTCTCAATTATCCTGTGAATTAATCTAAGAACACTGGACGAGGTTCCACCTGAGCCTGTGCTATATCTATTGCTCCTAGACTGGTACCTCTACAAAGCTGCATACACCATGATTGGGCAGAATGCTATCTACCACTTTGATACTGTATCAAGTAGAGCTCTATCATACTGTGGGGAAAGAGTTAATCCACATTTCCCAAAGCAGTCCAGAAATTTACATTTCAGGAGACTATGGTTCCTTTTTATTGCACATTGTTTTTCACGTGATTGCCTTAGTTAGCTATTCACTAACTTTTGACAGTTATTTCACAGGAAGCAAACCATACTGAGTAACTTTAGTAATTTTATTACTTATTAATAAAAAAAATTAGTAATTTTACTAAAGGAATGGCTAAAAGTTAGTGTCCGGTCCATTAGCATTTGCTTCTCCTCCTCAGACTGCTCCTATATTTTTTCTAGTTTAAGTAAAATGTGACAGTAACTTTACCAAGCACTCTCCTGCACATGAAGTGTGAATTCCTTCGAAATACTGGTTTGCTGTATTGCCTTTTACTTTGTTTTAATAACCCAAAGCAACGGCATTCCATTTTTCAGAGGCAAAGATAAACTCATATGAATGGAGTGGCTGCAATCTGCCCGACCCTGTTCTGGGCACCTGACCTATGTCATCTCCTGACAGTCTTACAACAAACCTATGAAGCTGGCATCGCAAACTCCTAACAAATTCTCTCATCCTTATAAGGTGAGTTTGATGTTTTGCCAAAATCCAAGGAGAAAGTGATGTAATACATAGTATAATTAATATTAAAAGAGAAGAAGAATTACCCAGATCATCTTAAAATGTGTCCTTTGTTTTAGGAGGTCTGGTAAATGACCTAGCAACTGTTATATTTTAAAATTGCCTAAGAGCCAAAGTAGATCTGTTGTATTCTTCAAAGTACATTTGGTCTGACAATGTCTATCAAGTTTCAGGATGGTGAGAATGAAAATGTCCTAGTTATAAACTGCTAAAAAAAATTGTTCCAGTAATGGAAATGGCAGTTCAGCTAAAAATATATATTGACCAGGCTAGGTCCTGCTATGGTATCACTGGTACAAAGGCTGCAGCTGACTGGGACATTTTGAAGCATTCTAATTCTCTTAGAGATTTTATCCCCCACTTATTTGATTAGTAAGGTAAGGCTGCGTTGTAGAAACTCTGAAGTTATATACAAATCTTATACCGACTTTCGAACAATGTGTGGGATTTAACTCGGTAATATATTTTTCTCATCTTCTAGAAGCCAGATACTAGCAGTTTCTCTGCATTAGCATCTACGTTGAATAAGAATTGGGTGGGGTTTTTTTTTTTTTTTGCCTTTTATGAGAAGGAGGGAGCATTTTTGAATAGGCTCTGTTGTCTTCTGTGTAGACACATGGCTGGTAGGCTATAAACTAATTAGTATGGGCAGTAAATACTTGAAGGGTTTGTCACAGAAGCTGATAAGACAGAAATAGAACAAAATGATCTCCTTTTCCTCTGCTTGAAAGTGATAATACTAATACCAGTTTATTAAAATTTGTAATCTAATATGCTCTGCTAATTTCCTCTTGGGGATAGTACTTGTATCAAAAGTGTTGCTTATTTTACATGTATTCAAAAACAGACTCAGTGACTATTTGAAAAGCTAAATTTTAGGATTTTCAGTTCTTGTCTTTATTATTAGATGTAATTGGTTCTGGGGGAGGAAATTTGAGCACGTAAAACCATCACATTCTCAAACTGATTGTTTTCAAGCCTTTAATTAAATCACTATGTTATTTATAGTGTTTGGAGCTCAAACTACTTGTCAGCTGAGCAAGAGAATGAATAGCTTCATGAGCTAAAGTGTTAAACAGAGTAGTGAGGGGTATTATTTCTCTCTTTTAATTAAAACAACAACAACAAAACAAAACTATAGTTGCATTTATAGAGCAGCAACAAGTACGAAGGATCCACAGTGAGCACGACATAGAAGAAAGATCAAAGTTTTACAGTGAAGGAAAATAGGGTTTGAACCTGGCTTTGATCGACACTCACTGAGTCACAGGAGTCAATTTGAGTATCAGTTTCTTCATTGTAAAATAAAGGTAATTAGGGTTTCCCTGGTGGCGCAGTGGTTGGGAGTCCGCCTGCCGATGCAGGGGACGCGGGTTCGTGCCCCGGTCCGGGAGGATCCCGCATGCCGCGGAGCGGCTGGGCCCGTGAGCCATGGCCGCTGAGCCTGCGCGTCCGGAGCCTGGGCTCCGCAACGGGAGAGGCCACAGCACTGAGAGGCCCGCGTACCAAAAAAAAAAAAAAAAAAAAAAAAAAAAAAAAAAATAAAATAAAATAAAATAAAGGTAATTAGACCTAATTCAAAGTTATGTACAACCACCTTACAATAAATACTCAAAATAATTAGTGTCTTTTCCCTCCTCTCCAAGGCTTTTAAAACCTCTTCCACCAAAAAACGATGTAAAATAAAAAAGTAAATAACTAATATACCAACTCCAATTCCATGCATATTTAAAATTGTTTTCTTCTTTATAGTTTCGATACCTGATAGGTAGCCTGACTGAATATAAAATTGTCTCATACTTCTATTGCTTGATTTTTAAAAAATGTTGCTGTACTACTGTTTTGGTCTGTATATTGCTATTGAGAAATTTGATAATGACGGGGTTTTCTTTACTTTGTAATGAACTTAGTATTTCTGACCAAGAGTACTGAGGCTTTTTTCTTAATCTTTAAAGTCTAATTGCTCAACTAGGATATGTCTTGGAGATGTTGCTTCTATGTCAGTTTTCCCTTGTGTCTGATATCTTGTCACTTTCAATATACAGATTCCACTGTTAGTTCTAGCAATTTCCTTTGGATTTTGTTCTGTATTCATTCCAGCTTTACTCTCCTTCATTTCTATAGAAACATAAATTTACACTCTTGCTTTCTCCTCCTTCCATACCACCAAGATTTCAAGAGATGCCTCCTCCTTTCAAGTTGTTCTTAGGCAATACATACTAAAGTAAGTACTTAGGAGCAAAGTGTTATGATGATTGCAGTAAACTTTCAGTGTTTCATAAAAAATAAAATTTATATATAAATAGACACATACATGCACAAATTATTAGAAAAAACACATGTGGCAAAATATTAACCATTGGTGAGTATTTGTGAAACGTGTATGGATATTCACTGTACTATCTGTTCATCTTTTTCATTGATCTGAATTTTTTTTCAAAATAAAACCTTGGGGATAAAAATAAGCCTCATTTAGAAAGTTACCCAACTGTAACAGTTTTATGACAAGTTGATTTAAAACTTCATACTGGAGGAATTTCAGGAATTACTTTATCCAAAGCTTTATTTTATAAAGAGAAAAACGTAGCACAGGGAATTTTTGTGATTTGTCCAATGTTACAAAGCTTATCTGTCAAAGCTAAGAATCAAATCTTCTTGTTCTGAATCCCAGTTTAGTGGTTTTAAAAAAACTTTTTTCATTTCCTTAGACTATGGGGTCAGCAAACCTTTTCTGTATAGGGTTTGAGAGTAAATGGTTTAGGTCCTTCTGGCCACATACGGAGTATGTCACATATTCTTTGTTTTTTTCTTTTTTAATCCTTAAAAAATGTAAAGCATTATTAGCTTGAGGGCCATACCAAAACAGGCTATGGGGCAAATGTGACCCCCCAAGCAGGGGCGTATAGCTTGGGGATCCTTGCCCTATACTTTCGATTGTTTTTAAGTCCACTAAATCAGCTTTCATGTGAAGCATAAGTAAACCAAAAACAGAAAGCCATACACTGCAATTGACTACTTATCTACCAGAATACTTGTGGCCTAGTTAGGGTTGCTATATTTAGTAAATAAAAACACAGATAAGAATCCCAGTCTAGACAAGATGGTGTAGACCCATTTATCTTTCCTCCTCCACTCTAAGAACAACCATAAACCCTGTAAACAGAGCAAGAGACAACAAGAAGAGAACCATGAAAGGTGGTAAACAGAAACCAAACTGGTTTTGACCCCAAGATTAGAACAACAACACAGTAGCAGAATGTCTTAAGTCCCCCAACCCAGTAGAAGAAGGTAACCCAAGACCAGTATTTCCTGGATTCCAAACAACAGAAAGCACCTCAGTTCTACAGATAGAAAAGGAATTCCTCTGACATCAGGCTTTCTGACACCACTGGTAAGGGGGATGATTTGGCAGCCCAGCCAACAATGAACTATGGGAGCCTGGGGTACACCACCCCCTTCAAGAGATACTGAGGCTGGCAGACAGAATCATCAAGAGGCAGCCAGCCACAACAAGCATGTGGCCTAAGAAGCCACATGTCCCTATAGGGCTGGGAGTCGCCTCTGCCACAGTGAGATCCCCAGTGGGCCCTTCCTGGGAAAACATCTTCCATCACTCCAAGCAGCAACAATAAGGACCAGCAGTGACACCAAAGCAGACCAAAATAATAATGCAAGTTCTCTAAAATTAAACTCTCATTGGAATCACATACAAGTAGGCTGGGACCTGCTTGCTAAAACTAAACAAGGTAAATAAACAGCTTAAATAAAAGATTTAAATATACCTCAGAGTTTCCTAACATAATAAACAAACGTCCAAGGTACAACAGAAAATCACCTTTTATACAAAAGAACCAAGAAAAACACACCTTGCATGAAAAAAGACAATCAACTGACACCAACACTGAGATGGAACAGATGTTTCAATTATTTGACAAGAATTTTAAAGCAGCTGTCCCAGAAATGGTTCAAGAATGAATTACAAATTCTGATACAAGTGGGAAAAAAAAAGAAAATCCTCAGTTAAAAAAAGTAGTAGTCATAAAAATAGAACCAAATGGATATTACAGAACTAAAGTACACAGTAACAGAAATAAACATTTGCTGGATGCACTCAGTAGTAGAGTGGAAATGAAAGAGGGTAGATTGGTGAACTGGAGAACAGATAAAGAGAATCAAACAATCTAAACAGACTTAAAAAAAAAAGACTAAAAAAATAAACAGAGCCTCAGAAATCTGTATGAGAGTAACAAAGGATCCAACATTCATATCATCAGAATCCCAGAAGAAGAGGAGAGAGGGGACTAAAAGAGTATTCAAAGAATTAATGACTGAAAACTTCCTAAATGTGATGAAAGGCACAAACTACAGATCCAAGAAGATGATCAAACTCCAAACAAGATAAGCCCAAAGAAATCTATACCAAGACACATTATATTTAAACTTTTGAAAACTAAAGACAAGAAAATATACTGAAAGCAGCAAGAGAGAAACAAACAGTTCATTTATCTATAAGAAACACTAATCAAATAACATCATTTTTCTCACTTGAAACTATGGAGGCCAGAAGGAAGTTTTATATTATTGATATTTTTCAAGTGCTAAAAGAAAAGAAACTGTCAAAAGTGTATTCTATATCTGAGAAAACTAACCTTTAGAAATTAAGGGAAAATAAAGACATCCTCAGACAAAAGAAAACTAAGAGAATGGGTTGTTGGAAGATATATCCTTTAAGATTGGCTGAAGAACATCTTTTAACAAAGGAAATGATAAAAGAAACAACAAGAAAGAAAAAAGAAACAACAGAAAGAGCATAAATGTGGATACCTAAAATAGACTATCATTTTCTTCATGAGTTCCGTCAGTTACATTGGATGATTAAAAAAAAATTATTACACCATATGACACTCAAGACAATGATATTTCAAAGCAGGGAAGGTAAAGGATTCTAAATGGAAATTAGTTTTCCATACTTCACTCAAAGTGGTAAAATGTAATACAGGATATACTGTATATTAGCCACCATAATAAAAATTATCCAAAGAGATACACTCAAAAACACTATATATAAATCAAGATGGAATCTAAAAAAAATGTCAAGTAACCCACAGAAGGCAAGAAAAGAGGAAAAGGAATGAGAACCAGAGGAAACAATAAGAAGTAACAAATGATAACATGACAGATATAAGTGCTATCATATCAGTAATTATCTTAAACATAAATAGTTAAATACATCACTCAAAATAAAGACAGGGGCAGAGTGGATAAAAATGACTCAACTATACGCTGTTTATGAGAAACTCACTTCAAATTCAATACCACAGATAGACTGAAAGAATAGAAAAATATATAGTATGCAAAAAAAGTAGGAGTGACTATATTAATATTTGATTAAGTAGACTTCAGAACAATGAAAATTACAAAAGATGAGGAACATTACATTGTGAAAAAAGATCAATCCAGTAGATAGAATTCTAGATGTATTGCACCAAAAAAAAAAAAAAAAAAAGAGCCTCTGAGTATATGAAGGAAAAACTAACAGAGCTCAAAGGAGAAATACACAATCTACAAATATTTTGGAGACTTCAATACCCCTCTTGATAACTGTTAGAACTACTAGACAAAAATTAAGCAGAGATATATAGAATATCTAAACAATGCCATCAACCAACAAGATCTAATTGATAATATAAAACACATTACCCAATAACAGTATACGCAGTATACACATTCTTCTTTCAAGTGTTGATAGAACATTCACTAAGTTCTACAATTTTCTGAATTATAAGACAAACATCAACAAATTTAAAAGGATTAAAATCAGAGAACGTGTTTTCTGACCACAATGGAATCAAACTAGAAATCAGTAACAGAGAGATAACAGGAAAATCTCCAAACAGTTGGAAACTAAAGAGTACACTTCTAAATTCTGAATAATTCATTGTCAAAAAGCAAGTCTCAAAAGAAATAAAAAATACATTGAACTGAATGAAAACAAAAATACAATTTATCAAACTATGTGGGATCCAGGTCAAGTAGTGCTAAGGAAGAAATGCATAGTCTCAAAACTTACATTAGGAGAGAAAAAAATGTCTCAAACCAATAATCAAGAAACCAGAAAAAGAAGAGCAAAATAAACCTGAATCAATCAGAAGGAAGTAAATAAAGATTAAAGCAAAAACAAAGGGAATTTAAATGGAACACAACACAGAAAATGAGGTTAGCTTTAAAAAAAAAAGTCAATAAAATTGAAAAATCTCTGGCAAGCCTGACAAAAATAAAAGGAGAGAAGACGTACATTACCAACATCAGGAATGAAATGAAGTGGAAGAAATGAAACTATCAATTTGTAGATGATATTCTATACAGAAAATGTCAATGAATCAAAAAACCAAAAACTAAAACAAAGCAACACCCAGAAACAATAACTGAGTTCACCAATGGCAAAAGATGTAAGATTAAACAGAAATAGCAATTAGATGGTTATTAAAGGGCAACACAAGGGATCTTTCTAATGAGGGAACTGTTCAGAACTTTGATTGTGATGATGGATATACATATGGTAAAACTGTATAAGACTAAAAACACGCACACATACACATACTTACACAAATGAATGCACACCAAACTCAGGAAATTCAAATAACGTTAATGGGTTGTATCAATGTCAATATCCTTGTTATGATATTGTACTACTGTTTTGCAAAACATTACCTTTGGGGAAACTGTGCAAAGTACACATGGGATTTCTCGGAATCATTTTTACAAATGTGAATGTACAATTATCTAAATAAAAATTTCAATTAAAAAATACAGGATTTCCAGTTAAATTTAAACTTCAGATAAAAAAATCCTATGGATGTCTGTACATACGGTGGATTGTGTTGTAGCCAAGGAACACTGAGCTTAGGGAATCTACTATTTTTACAGCAAGCAGTGAGTAAGGATGCTCTTTATCTCCAAGGGAGACATTGCACCATCCCTCAAGGTTACTTCCTGCAAACACAACCCTGAGAAACTGCCCAAGTGAAGAGAAGTCAGGGCCTTTCATTCTAGGCACAAAAAAGAACATGTAAGGATGCTCAGGGCCATGGAACATAGTCTCTCCTAATAGGAAGAAAAATGAATAAGACTTGCTGACAGATCAGATTTGGGGTATGAGAGACAAGGGGAATCAAAACATTGTGTAGATTTTTAGCTTCAGGTACTAGGTGGACAGCAATGCCATTTACTGAGGTAGGGAATGTGGGGAAAATCAGACCTGTAATCGATGTTATGTTTTCACCTTTAAGTCTAAATGCCAAGCAAGTTAATTTAAAATCCTTTGCATATGACTTCAATCGAGAATACTTTTTAAAGCTAAAGAGGATCTCACCCTAATACTCACCAATCACGGATCATACCTACAAAAGAAAGGAAGAATCCCTTGCCTACCACACACATCCCTCTAAAAAGTATGTGTATAAAATCAAAGGCTCAGCTGATGTGGCAGTTAAGATGATCTACCAAGTGTGCACATAAAATTTCTCTTTTTTAGCATGAGTTTTTGCCCCTCTCTAAATCTGGTCCTTTTTCAAACCATTTGGATTTGTTGGCTATTTTTGTGGTGAGAAAAATTTAGAGTGTCTTAACTGTCCAGTGAATCATTAAGGCCTTTTGTGTAATGAAGAGGCAAACATAATCGTATAAATTTTCATTCATTCTTCTTATGACACCACATCTCTAGCTGAATTTGTCATTTCGTTAACCTGTTTGTAAGAATGCAGCATCTTTTATTGATTTTTATAATTATCATTAGATAGCAGGCTTATTCCACATTCAGAAAATGTAAAATAAACATACATCTTTTTAAGAACTAATGATCTACCACAGCTAAATGATAGTTAATGCCAATAGCTGAAAACCTCCACTGTCACTAATTCCATCACTATCACCATCTTAAATGAAGATTTTCCACAATAGCACTGCCGTTGACATTATGCAACTCAATTTGATTCCGATGGATAAGTAATTTTCAAAACCTCATGTTTCTGACAATCAGTTTGGCTGAAATCAGCTTTTATTCTACCCTGTTTTTCTTGCTAAATTGGGATTTCTATAATTATTAACTGAACTACTCCCCTGGTAATTATCTCACCTCTGTAATTAAACAGAGGATTTGGCTCGGTAAAATGCCAGATCTTAATCTGACCCAAAAAAATAACATCAACTTCCAAATCATCATCAGGAGAGGCTGAGCTCATCCTGACGAGTTCCTCTTAGAATGTGCCTCTCAATCACTTTGTTTCCAAAGCGCGACTTTAGAGAAACAAAAAATAATATGAAGCTCCCCTGGCCTTCTGATCCAGAATTAAGCCAGAAAAGACTAGTCTCTCTTAAAGGGCTACTGATAACCAAATTAGGTTTATCACTTAGTGACACCAAGTATTAGGTTAACGGTGGGCCTTAGTCAACTCACTGGCACAAATGAAGAGAAGATGTTTAGGTTACTTAAAGAGGTACTTTATTTACTAATGTAAGATATCCTTGAAGACTTTTACTACCTGACAAAACACAAAATTGAAGAAAAAGTGCTAAATATCAAAGTTTGTATTCAATTAATTTACTTGTGATTTACACCAAAATATTCAAAATGAGCTGGAAGTAGCTTTTAGCAAATCTCCTACTACTGCCATTAAAATGTAATTGTCCAATAGAATGTGGGAACCAGGCTTGTCCTTATTGTTCTCAGTTTAAATGTATGAGCCTAGCTTGGTGGCTAGAAAATAGAAAGTGCCCAATGAATACTGTTGGATGAATGACTATTTTAATAGCCCTTATGAAAGTCTTCTAGAAAGGCTTCCTTGTCAATCCCTTGTCTATTCCATTCAGACAAAGCATAAAGGAAGGAGTAGAATTATTTCATGAAATAAAATGTTCTCATTGCCCTTCACACCACCACTTTTGGTTATAGAATAGGCTGTTAAAAATATTTCTTTTCCAAAAAAGAAGCAGTTCTTAAGACGGACAAAGCAATTTCATTTTGTCCTAAGTAGCTCAGTGCCATTCCCTAATAGACTTATTACAGCATTACAAATAATTTAGACTGAAGTTATATATTTTGAGCCATCAATAACCCTGAATTGAAGAGAGCAGAAAAATTTAAATAATTTATAAACACTTTCGAAAAATAACTTTCTAGTTTTCACAATATCCATAGTTAGATATTTACAATATATTTGAAGAGGCAGTTATGTAGTGGTTATAAGCATGGGTTCTAGAATCAGGCTGATGCAAGCTGCAATTGCAGCTGCACCATTCACTGTAAAATTAATTCTTTCAAAGCATCAGTTTTCTGCCTATAAAATTGGTATAATACTAAAGATATATAAGATATATACATTTCCAGCATAAAAAAATGTTCATGATCCACAGCTAAATGAAAAAAAAAATCACAGAACATATAATATTCTTTTGCAAAATGATACCTATGCTAAAAAAAAAAAAAAAAAAAAAAAAAAGGCCTGGAAGTATATATGCCAAAGTGTTAATTCTAATTACCTCTGGGAAATCAAAGAGCAGAAGTAGAGATAATTTCACCTTATATATATATATATATTTTTTTTAAAAACAATATAGAAGTTTATTTCTCACTCACATGACAGTCTAGAAGACAACCCAGAGTTTGTGCTGGTTCTGCCATCCCAAGCATCTGTCTCCCAAGTTGCTCCCGTTATCACCATTTCTCAGCCATCAACAAGGGAATCAACAGGAGGATGTCCAGAGTACACGTCTATAAGGGAAGGACCCAGAGTTGTAAACACATCCTTTCCTACACATCCCACTTGCCAGAACAAGTCATGTGGCCATACCTAGCTGCAAGGGAAGCTAGGAAATTAATCTGCAGCTGCAAAGCTGGGTGCCCAGCTACAATGTGGGGATATCTATCACCCTGAGAGAAAGGGAAGAATGGGCATCAGAGCAGAGTTGGCAGCCTCTGCTGTACCATCACAGGGAGTACAACTGGTGCAGCCTTTCTCAAGAGCAACTGGGCAATATGGATTGAAAACTTTAAAATGTTGAATCACAACTTTGCTTCTAAAAATTAACCTAAAGAAATCATCATGATATTTTACCAAGTGGTGAGAACATAAATTTTAAATTAAAATCTAAACAATACAATATTCTAGGGAATCAGAGAATTAGAGTCTACCACTCGCCTTGTAAGTTTAGGCCTATTTACTTGTCTGCCCTGCCCTAAACTGTGTGAGCCTTGAGGATCAGGACAGTTTCTTATTCATTTTTGATTCCATGCACTCAGCACTCAATCTGTATTTGGAAAACAAATGAATAAAAGAAAGAATCTTAAGTGTGAACAAACATTTAGCTACAAGAATAGCTATTGCAAAAGAATTGAATGTAGCAGAACTGAAACAACCTTAATATCCAAAAAGAGAGGGTTGGTACATTAAATTATACGCACAATGGACTACTATGTGGTTTTTCAAAATGGCACTGTAACAGACCATGCAATGACCTGTCAGGTTTTCAACATATTAAGTGTTGAAAGAGCAGGTTATGCAATTTTAGGTAACGTCTGATCCAATTTATACTTTAAAACACACACAGGTGGAAAAATGAATACTGAAATTTTACCTCCAATTATTTTTTCTTTTTATTTCCTTATATGTTATAATACAAAGACACAATGACTATGTGTTGCTTTTGTAAATAAAAATATATTTTCAAAAATGAAAAAATTATCTTGCTTCCAAATCAAGCCCTCCTGCTCATTTCTCTGTTTCTTTCAGTGGTGATGATATTTGATATTCTCTCATCTCCTGCAGTCATCTTTCATTCCTCTTTTCCCTTGCCTCCTATATGCAATGATCAAGACTGGGCTGGTTCTTTCTTCAAAATATCTCTTGCTTTTGTCCCTTCTGTCCTTCCTTCCACACCTCTGCTCTCTCAGTTCAGGTATTTAGTCACTTCTCCAAAGGGCAGAAATTGAGTTCCAAAGAATGAACATATTTCAAATCATAACTGCAATATATGAAAGCAGGCACTCATGGAGAGAAATGAAAACAGACAAGGAACATGACAGGAAAGCAGAGGTCAGGCAGGAGCCTCCTTGTCCCTCATCGCCTCCTCTGGACAATGGTTTCTCCATCCTCCCTGCAGCCCCCAGGACTTTAAAAGGTGTGACATCAGACCACAGTTTCTCTGTCACAACCATGTAAACTCCGCCCATTCACTGAAGGCTTCAGCACCTGGCTCATGGTCCTTCTCTCTGCTACGACTTTTATCACCCTTATGATGATTTCACTATTCAGGTAGACTTTCTCACCAACTCTCTGGCCTCTAAATCTATTGATCTCCTCATGTCCGAGGATCCTGGTCTACAACTTACATTCACCACAGACTGCCATGTCATACCCTACACTTTGTCATAACCAATCGTTGTATCACCTCTGAAATCTCAGTTTCAATCATCCTACTCTCTGCCACCTGCCACCTTCCATCTTATTCCCACTAGCACTTCCCTGGCAACAATTCTCTGACTCCACTAGGACTGATAATCCTTTGACCTGATCCTGCCCATCACCTCACTTCCCTCTTTACAAAGCTTGGATTCCTTTGTCTGCCATTATAATCACTCCCTTGCACTCTTTCTCAGTGTCCTACCCATCTCCCTTCAAAGTACTAGCCTAGAAAAACCTCAATCCTGGTTAAATCCAACTCTCTACCTACTCCTTTTCTACCTCTGAACAGCTGGACAGGGTTGGAGAACAATAGGACCAGGCTGATGGTCTCACTTGTGTTCTTTACCACAAGCCACAAATGATCACTTTATATTTTTTGTACTTTTTTTTTTAACAAAGTGTACCTTTTTATTTGCAAAAAATCCTATAAAACAAATCTTATTTTTTTAATGTTTTATTACAAAGGTGTACTTTGTAAAAAAAAAAAAGAATTGTTTTACAGGATTTTTCTGAGGATTAAATGAGATAATGTTAACAAGCTTTAAACTAGTACATCAGCTAGAAGCAATTATTAAATATTATAAATATTTGTGTTGATTTATATTTTTGTTTTGTTGTTATTCTGTATTTTTTATAATCACATCATGAATTAATAAAAATTGTTATGTAACCACAACATACACAATTAACCTAGTAGAAAGCTGTAATGCTTCCTATAATCTGAAGTTGTCAGAACTTCAGATTGTATCAACAGGAAACAAAGTGACAGGTTACTAAAGAATATATGATATGGAGTGAATCAGGTGAATCAGGATATATTTGCATCTCACAAAACCATCTCCCCCTGCCATATCTGGACCCACCTAAGCGTATTAGAACAGGTTATGATGGGTCCAATTTCTTTCATATGTGTGAAGAACTCTTAAACTGTTAATTTTATAAAAAATAAAATTAACAAGGAGAAAATGCTGCATATCAAAATAAAATGCCTTTGCTAAAGTTTAAAAAGTAAATATTTTTATCTATAGAGAATACTTTATACCAGCCATCTAACTGCAAAGTAAACACTATTACTTAGCAAGTATTATCAACTCTTTTCAGCCCACTGCTTCTAGAGGGGACTCAACGGTACCTACAGGGCCTGAATGAGTTAACAGACTTTCCTGTTTATATGGAAGTACAGGGAACTCCTTCAGGAAGTTGAGATATCTAGTATAGATCATCCCTTACTTCTTCATCTTTCCTTTACCTCTCCCTTTTATTTATTTACGTATGTATGCATGTATGTATGTATGTATGTATGTATGTATTTACTGCTACTAGTAGTATCTAAGAAAATGTCATTTTGTTATTAAGAAAAGTATCCTTTGGTATATGTGTTGCTGAACTCATTTTTGTATCAAAAACTGTTATCTTGTACAGCTTATCAGAATGCTGACGCTCACCCTTCCCCAAGTCTCATTTGAATTGTCAATGCTGTCATAATTTTAATGCACGCACATTGGGATGTGTGTAGCTAATACAAATATATGTCTTTGGCATAAATAATATTCATCATTGAATTTTCTTCTATGATGTTTTTATGACCAACAACCCTTCCACTAGGCAGATCATCGCAAATTGTGATTTTCAATGAATCATCTGGTAATAAAGAAGTATGTGCTGTGCAAATTGAACCCTCTTCCACGAGACATGAACAGCTTAAACATAAATTATCCATAACAGGTTTATTTGTCATGAGCTGCAGACAAAATACCCCGATGGTTAAGTTACCTTCTGCATCTTAAACTCCCTATCAAAAATGTTTTTATGGTTTTTGAGTTAAAGCTTTGCCTTCAACAACTATTCTTCTCTAGCAACAGTTACAAGTCCTACTGAAACTGAATCATTAGGGAGGGTTAGCAATGCCAAGTTTCTCAATGATGGCTTATCTGGCAGCTTGTAACCATATACAAAGAAAATATGAAGATAAAAATGAACATATAAAATATTAAACCTAAGTGTTAGCTTTTTTTTTTTTTTTTTTTGCGGTACATGGGCCTCTCACTGTTGTGGACTCTCCCATTGCGGAGCACAGGCTCGGGACGCGTAGGCTCAGCGGCCATGGCTCACGGGCCCAGCCACTGCACGGCATGTCGGATTTTCCCAAACCGGGGCACGAACCCGTGTCCCCTGCATCGGCAGGCGGACTCGCAACCACTGCGCCACCAGGGAAGCCCTAAGTGTTAGCTTTTCACATGGATTAATTCATTTAATGCTCACAACATCTTTAGGAGATAGGTTTTATTACTATCCCCATTTCACAATTTCACAGACAAGGGACCCAGGCTAATGAAGATTAGTTAAAATGGCCAACATCACACAGCCAATAAGTGATGGAGCCCACAGAAAACCTCAGACTCTTGAGTTCCATGCTTTTGACTATACTGTTTTCAACTCTATATACAAGTACTACATATTATTTTGTGCAAGGCATTTTATATAAGTTGGGAGTACAGATATAGGATTCATGAATTCTGACTCTGGAGATCTAGGAAACCTTCATGAAAAAGATAGCAAGAACTTTTCATGCATATACATTAGATATTCTATAAAGGCAAAGGAATCATAGGAGCTCAGGAACTATTTGGGGAATGTCAAAGTGTCACCTGTGGCTTACATAAGATAGATTTATTAATTTCTTATAACTGTTAAGAAGGTAGGTACTTATATCTATTTTATATATAAAATAGATATTAGTGATTTACCTGAGACCTTAAAACTAGTAAATGCCAGAGCCAGTATTAAAAATAGGTGGTCTGATTCCAAAACCAATGCAGTTTCTTCTACATCATGGGATGCAAACCTAAATATTTTCAGAGTCCAAAACACAGTGGAATAAGCAGGCTGCATTTGAGACAATCAGGAATGCTGGGTCTTGTGGCAAACTACAGAGTACATGCCCATCCAACACATTTAAATGTTCAGTTTCAAACTAAACTATGTAAGACCAAAAAAAAAAAAAAAAAAGTATGTGTGAACCACATCCAGTCCCTTAAACTTGCTATTATAGCATCTGAATTCTGTGATTTTTCTTTAGGGCTTCTAACCACGTTAAATCAATGACTGAACTAATTAATATTTGAGGTTGTTTATTAATGAGCTATCAAGCCATGAAAAGACATGAAGGAAACTTAAAACGCCTAGTACTAAGTGAAAGATGCCAATGTGAAAAGGCTACTACATACTGCATAATCCCAACTATAGGACTTTCTGGAAAAGGCAAATTTATGGAGACAGTAAGCAGATCAGTGGCTGCCAGGGGTTGGATGAGGGGGATATAATTTAAATCAAGGAAGGTGTTTCTTGGATTAAAAAGCATTATATATACTGACTGGTATTAAAGAATGATAATCATATTCTTCTAAAGTATATCTCCAGAAGATTTTTCTTACTTTAAATAAATAAATACATACACACAGAGGAATATAAGGCTATATAGGAGTACCTGGGAGCGTACCCTATATTGGCACTTTGATACATGTTATTCATCTATTCATTCATTCCACACAATTTGCCAGGCAGCATGCTAAATGATCACAAAAACAGACCCACTCTGCTTTTATGCAGTTGGCACTCTAATGGTACAGAAAAGAGAAGATGGAAATCGACTACAAAGCTGTTTTGGAGTCAAGTCATGGAGGTTTCATGCTGAAGAGTTTTGAATCGAAAACGGTATAAGCAACTTTAGTAACCAACATGTGTCTGAAGATAAACAGTATCCTGATAACCAAGAAGCGCCCCCACCGACCACACACACACACCCCTGAACTCAAATGAGGCTCCTCCTGGAAGGAGAAACAAATATGCAGTCCCTAAAGGAAGCTTCAGTCAGCAGGGCCTGGCTGGTAACGAACAGGGAAGTCCAGCTGCCTGGCCCACAGCAATCCACATCGGGCAGCAATCCACTCTGTGTGAGCAAATGCTCTAGACCATCTGTGAATTTAGAAAGAGGAGGCGAAAACAGCATCAGCTCAGCCAAAAGCGAGAGCATCCAATCTGTGTAAAAGGACATTGCATCAGGGATCCAACTTTTTAGTTCCAGGCTGATCCGCAGGTCAGTTCAGTTTAAATAAACAGACATTTGTTGAGCCGCTCCATGTGCCAGGGACAATAACAGGGACTGAAAGTATAGAGGTAATAAGGAAGGTTTCTTGCCCTCCAGGAGCCCACAGTCTAGTGGGAGGGACAGATGTGCATACACAGTGTACTCAGAGAGCTCTGTAAAACCTACAGCTTTGTCCAACTGGAGAGTTCTAGTAACTTTTTCCAAAGCAGGGCTTCTTAAAGGAAATTGTGGCTACAGATCACCTGAGAATTGTCAATTTACAGATTCTTATTCTGCATGTCTGGGGTGGGACCCGAGTCCACATTTCTAACAAGCTCCCATGTAAGTAGAAGCTGTGGGTCTGAGCACCACATCCTGAATGTCCACGTTAGAGGAGAACACCATGCCTGCCTGTGTCATGATTAGTTAGACCAAGGTACCGTGAAAGGGTATTTTCCTGAGGAAAAGCTGAGCAAAGGCAAGCATGTGTGAGCCAGCCAGTGACCTGTGGGGATGCAGAAAGCGGTTCTCTCTTATAGGGCAGAAGGCATGAGGCTGAAAGGGTCTAAAGGGTTAGGCAGGAACCAGTCCTGAGCAAGAACTTGAGTTTTACTCTAGAGATGGGTGAGTGCTTCATAAGCTTCGAGCACATAAAGTCACCTTGAGAGCTTGCTTGTGATCCAGATCCCTGGACTCTGCTTCCACTAGACTCTGATTCTAAAGCCTTTGCTACAGGAATCTACATTTTTAACAATGCCCTCCTCAAGCAATTACTAAGCAAGTGGTTAGCAGACCACTCTTTGAAAAAAAATGACACAGATGGTGCCCAGGAGTGAAGAGTTTTATCCTGAGAAATGAGATTTTCTTTCTGTAAAGTCACTGTGGAACTACTGGTTTAAAGCGGGAAAGTCTGGAAATATGGAAAGTAGTTAGGAGCCTGTTAAGATAATGCAATCAAGTGATGAGACAAGCCTGAAATAGAGCATTCAGAGGAGAGGGCAGACTTGAGACACACATAGGGATTGAAATGTCAGGACTTTCCAACTGATTAAGTGCAAGGAGTGAGGAGGTCAGAGGAACCTACGTGACTCCCAGCTTGCTGGCCTGGGTGACTGATAAGATGGTGAAGCCAACCAGTGAAATAGAGAAAAAAAAATTATCAAGAATTGATTTAAGTGGCAACGATGAAACATTTCAGTTTGGGGTAGCTGGCTTTTAGGCTTCAGGGGGCCAACCCAGAGAAAATGGGCAGCCGCAGAGTGTTGCTAGCTATATAAGACAGGAGGTCAGGAGAGAAATCAGGCCTGGAGATCTCATGCCTAGGAAGAAGGACAAAATCCCTCACGCCACCTGCCTCTCGCATCCTTCACAATGTGGGAATAATGCTTACAATAACACTGGTAGAATTTAAGGCTCTTAGTATTATACTAGACCCTTCGGAAAGGAAACTATCCTTTGATTATCAGCCACAAATAGTCTAGAGGAAATGAAAATTAAAGTTTTAATAGAAATCACTGAAGGAAGACCTCTGGGACTTTGTGGACAAAAGAGATGCTACATTGCAAAGAAGATATTGTCTTCTCAGCAAAGGCCAGGCAGTTGTGAATGGATACAGACCCCCTAGCCAGTGTGTGACTCATCTTAAAAATAATCTTATTGCAAAACTGAAGGCTGGGGGAGAGATGTCAACCCAATGATCCTCTGGTGGAAATGAATCGACATAAGCTCTGTGCCAGTACACCCATTTATTTAATTAAGCTGATGTAGAGCAACTAATTCAAACACCACCCACTGCCATCAATCAATCATTGTTTGTAGTTGAGCAGATAATATTATCAATAATGAGTTTCATTCTTCTCAAAATAAAAGCCATAATTTTGTTAAACATTAGTAGAAAGCATAGGTTGTACACAGTATAATCTAATTTGGGGGGCCTAAAGAACTGCTTTTACTTTTAAACCTTCTAGATGTGGTCATCTCACGGAATATTCCACTTTGATCGAGAAAAAAATTTAAGAAGACGAGAGGAGACTGATTTTTCATTTGCCTCCTTTAGTCTTTTCCACATACAAAGTTGAAGCCTAGGAGCAGTTCGCCACTGCCCTCAGACTCTCTTCCAATAATGGGGGAGCATTACACAACCAAGTGATACCCACATGGCGGAATAGTACAATGATGTAAAAAGCAATGTCGAATAACATAGGAAAATACATAGGGTATGATTTGCAGTTTTAAAAAAAAGCAAAATGCTAAACTGCAAAAACCAGAAATGTATGCATTACACTAAAAAAGTAACAACAAGTTTTGGACAGAATACTAAAATGATATCAAAGATAATTTCTTGGTAATAGGGTTCTAGGATTTTGGAGGGTTTTTTCTTTGTTCCGGTTTTCTGTTTCTCATTTTTCTGAAATGAGCTGAAGTTAACTTTATAACCACAAAATTGAGAAGATCACAAACAAAACAACTCTTTTCTTTCTTTCCTTTTTTTTGTTATTGATTTCCTCCGTGATTCTGTTCTGAGCTAAATCTCTGGAGGCTTAGACAATGGAAGGTCCAAGGGGTGATGAACAAAGAAGGGGTCACAGCAACCGGCCAGACATCAGGGCTGGGTCAACATGAGAGGCAAGAAGGCCCAGGGTACAGAAAACAATCCAGGTTGTTGTCACCCTCCTCCTCACTGAGTCTTCCAAATGGCTCCTCATAACCATCATATAATAACTGCTGGGGGCTTCCCTGGTGGCGCAGTGGTTGAGAGTCCGCCTGCCGGTGCAGGGGACGTGGGTTCGTGCCCCGGTCCGGGAGGATCCCACATGCCGCGGAGCGGCTGGGCCCGTGAGCCATGGCTGCTGAGCCTGCGCGTCCGGAGCCTGTGCTCCGCAACGGGAGAGGCCGCAACAGTGAGAGGCCCGCGTACCACAAAAAAAATAAATAAATAAAATAAATAACTGCTGAAGGATTTCAGGTCACTCTGATGGCTCAAGGCTGCTTTTCTGTTATGATATTTATAGAGTAGAAATCAACTCCACATAAAACATCGCTGTTGAAGCTGTTTTTTTTCATGAAGCACAGTGTACCAGGTCATGTTCCAATTGATGAAAAGACTGTTTACATTTAAGATATAACACCTGTCAGAATGGCTATTATCAAAAAGACAGGAGCTAACAAGTGCTGTGGAGGATATGGAGAAAAGGGAACCCTTCTGTACTGTTGGTGGGAATGTAAATTGGTGTAGCCACTATGGAAAACAGTGTGGAAATTCCTCAATTTAAAATAGAACTACCATATGATCCAGCAATCCTACTTCTGCATATATATCCAAAGGAAATGAAATCTCCAAGAGATGTCTGCACCCCCATGATCATAGCAGCTTTGTTTACAATAGTCAAAACATAGGAACAACCTAAGTGCCCATCAACAGATGGACGGATAGAGAAAATGTGGTGTATATGTAATGGGATATGATTCAGACATAAAATAAATAAGGAAATCCTGCCATTTGTAACAACATGGATGAAACTTGAGGGTGTTTTGCTAAGTGAAATAAGTCCGACAGAGAAAGACAAATCCTGTATGAGCCCACTTATATGTGAAATCTAAAAAAAAACCCAACAAAGTCATAGAAACAGAGAACAGATTAGTCATTGCCAGAGGCCGGGGGGGGGGGTGGGGGGGGAATGGGTGAGAGTGGTCAAAAGGCACAAACTTCCTGTTACAAGATGAATAAATTCTGGGTATGTAATGCACATCACGGTGAGTATAGTTAAGAACGTTACATAGTATACTTGTAAGTTGCCAAGAGAGTAAATCTTAAAACTTCTTACCACACACACACACACGCACGCACGCACGCACACAGATACACACACATGCATGCACACACAGCTACACATGAACACACACACACAAATGGCACCTATGCGAGGTGACGGTTGTGTGGATGTGTGGTAATCATTTCATAATACATACATATATCAAATCATCACATTGTACACCTTAGAGTTATACAGTACTACTTGTAAATTATATCTCAATAAAGCTGGGAAAAGGTTTAACATCTAAACCCTTTCTGTTGATAGACATGGATACTTTAAACCTTTCCATTGCACACAGATATAATTTTTCTCCTCTTTACAGCAAAACATGCCACTTTCAAGGAGAAAAATGTGTAAATTAAATATTGATGATGATGTGCTCAAAGCAGTTTTTCCACTGTACAAAATGATATTCTGCTTAGGAATTTATGAAACAGGGGCCCTTATAAGAATTTCAGAACCAATCTGTTCTGTCTTTAAGAACAATTCTATTTGGTATAGTTCTTGACAATTTGATTTGCATACCATATTCATGAAGCTTAATTACATTAGCATAATTGTGTTACCGGGCTTTAAAATATGTAATGTTTAACTCTGTCCCCTTTAGATTTTCAGGGACTTTGTGTAGCATGTGAAAAACGTTCAATGACAAAAACCAAAATAATAAGCACAGAGCCCTTTTCTAAGAGTCTGATTGAACTGTATTATCACAAAGAAAAACAGAAAGTTAATAATACTTGACCAAGACCATCTTTTTCAGGAAGCAACCCAAGTAATACTTCAAAACGTCCTAATAGCCCACTGAAGTAAATCAGGGTTCCTGCTGTTTTCTCTTCTTCTCCACCTTCATCAAGCAATATAGCTTTATGCCTGAATATTAGAGCATCAATTTTATGTAGAGAGAAGGAAAAAGGCGAAAGGAAGTTCACAAAGAGAAAAGAGAGTATTTTAAAAAAAAAAAGAAAAATATTTAAAATAGAAAAGAATAGGAAAAGCCAAAATGTGAAATTCATGAATACCTCTGCATGACAGAAATTGAGATAATAATAAGTACCAAATAGATCTCTATATTTTTCTACCTACCATGTTTTTATGCATATAAGTATTTAATTTGCAAGGATCTAGGCTAATCTTCCACACTTAAAACATTTTCAAAACCATGGTTTTAAAATTTTCTTAAAATGTATGACAAATAATGAGACATGAGCTTGTATGTGTTAGAAATTCAGTTTTAGAACTACACAGAATTCTGAAATCAACTCATCCAACGCCCTCTATTAAATGTGAGCACACTGAGGTTAGAGTGGGCACTTATTCAAGACCACCCAGGCAGAGGGCAGAAGCTCACAGATCCTTATTCTGTTTTATTAGAATTTTGCCAGTGGTTTCACTTTGTTAGCAGTAAACCACAGGGATTTGGCTAGTACAACTCAAACTATCATCATTAAACTCAAATGAAAAGTTTCCTGAAGTGACTATTTTCCTGGCTCCTTTTCACTGCAACCTAACAGCTGCCCTGAGCCAAGCCTGGCTCCTGAGTCCTAACACTCGTATCATCTTTCATGGTTCTATGAAAGAAACTTGGGTGATTTACATAGTAATACCTAATAACAAGTAATACATTCTGAATGCCTCCTTTATATCAGGCACATTTCTACGCATATACACGTCATTTAATCCTCACACTAATCCTATGCGGTAAGCACTGTTATTATCCCCCATTGACAAATGAGGCAACTGGGACACAGAAAGTTTGTGTGTTTTCCCCCAAGTCACTCAGCTATACATGTATATTATTTATTTCATTTGATTTTCACAACTATGATAACTCATTAATATTATTATTTCCGCTTTATAGAGAGGGAAATAGAGGACCAAAGTAATCAAAATGCTACTCTAAGGTGGCTTAGAAGGTTGGTGGCAAAGCCAGGGTTAGAACCAAACTCTGTTTGATTTAGAATCTGAATGTTTTTTAAATGTACTACATATGGAAGTTCTCCTTAAAAGAAAATACTTCTACAGGTCATGTCTGGATGTTGCTTTTATGTGTTACCTCTTAGGTGACTTCCCCTGCTTACCAGGCACCAACACCTCCCATTATAGGGCAGAGAGTGGACATGTTATTATTTTGTCACTAATACTCTGACAGATACTATGCACGTGACTCCTTGGCGTTCAGTACAGCATGGATGTCTTATCATGAGGAGAAGACCAGGACAGATAAGGCCTGGACAGCCGCCCTGGATCATACCCTCAGTTGACTCTGGTGGATCTGCGTGGCAAACTCTAGTATACATGCAACTGCTGACATACAGCAGGTCATCAGTTGGTTACTGAAGTGTCAGCATCTCTCAACTAATTGGCTGAGCATCTCTTTCAAGAATTCAAAGTAGTGATCTTCAGATGTCTAAACATACAGGCAACCATTTCTGATAATGATGGCTACCAGTGACGAGTAGGTTCTGGCCGCTGGATTGAGTTCCAGCTTCTACACTCCTAAAAGGTGCTCAAGACCTAACATGCTTCACCTGAATGATGAAACAGTGGGACATACAGGGATGTAATTTTAGAAAAAGGTAGGTGACAGTAATCAGAATTAATATCATGAATAGGGATGGAATGGAAACCTGGAATAGAGGTAGTAATACACTTCTTAAGTCAGATTTGATCCTGGGTATTGGGGAATGACTCAGTGTGAAGGAAAAGGCCTGAGACTGGGAGTCCAGTGGGTTTAATCCTAACAGTAAGAAAGAGATTCTGCTGCCTGAAGACTCTCAAATTTAGAAAAGTACTTACTCACTAATTCATAGAGTATGTAGGCATTCTTTTTTTTTTTTTTGCGGTACACAGGCCTCTCACTGTTGTGGCCTCTCCCATTGCGGAGCACGGGCCCCGGACGCGCAGGCTCAGCGGCCATGGCTCACGGGCCCAGCCGCTCCGCGGCATGTGGGATCTTCCCGGACTGGGGCACGAACCCGCGTCCCCTGCATCAGCAGGCGGACTCTCAACCACTGTGCCACCAGGGAAGCCCTGTAGGCATTCTTAAGAGATAATACCAATCATGCCTTCAAGATACAGACGCTGAAACTGAGAACAAAGATATCAAGAGCATATCCCAAGCTGTACATCATAGAGTAATAACAACTGAAATGAGTGTGAATATGTGTGATCTAAAACAATAGAACAATTATCCATTTATACCCATCTCCTGAGGAAGGAGCTACAATTATCTCCAATTTGCAGATGAGACAACTGAAGTATGGAAAGGTTGAAAGGCTGTTTTAATGACACAAGACTTGTAGGTAGCAGAAATGGGAAAGGTAAATTTAATTTACAGCAGACAAGGATGAGAACCCTGAGATGGACTTACAGAACTGTCCTGCAACACTTGCTCTAAACATGCAAATTCATTTCCTGGTCCCATTTCATTGAAATCTAAATGGTCACAGCCTGCTTCTTGACTCTTTAGCACTATATTCTGTTCTCCTGTGGATAACAACAATAGTGAGCGTGGATTAGGCTTTTATTTTGTGGCCAGCATTGTCCTAAGTGTTTTACATCCTGGGGCAGAACCAAGGATGTTTATCAAACGTTCCTTTCCTCTCCTCATTTTGGAGCTTCTTTCAGTTAGCCAGAGATGCCTGAAGTGGCACGTATCACTTCTTGGCTGTGGTAGGAAAAAGCCCACGTCAGTCCTCCCGCCTTTCTCTTTCCCTTTCTCCTGTCCAGATGGCCGAGCGACAGGATTCAAGCAGGCTGGATTGCTGAGCAGCTGCGTGGACGTCAGCTGCCCTGGAGGCCCACCCCATCCCATAAATGACTTTGTACAAATGAGGAATAAACCTTTGTTGCACTAAACCACAGAGATTTCAGGTTGTTTTTCAGGGCACGGTAACATCTCCTGACTGGTAACACGTATGTAACTCACTTAATCCTCCTAATGGTCTTAGGACTGCCAGATGAGGAAAGAGAGGCCCAGAGAAGCTGAAGGTCACAAAGCTAGGGCATGGGGATGCCAGATGCAGTCAGGCAGGCTCACTCTGGAGACTGTGTTCTTACTCACCACACTCCCATTGATGTTTACAGTCACAAAGGAGGTGCATACTGAGGTGCGGTATTAAAGTTATTCGCTGTCCATTTTGAGTCTTACATTGCTTTTGCATTACAATGTGACAAACTATTGCTAAAACGCAATTCCACTGAGCCATGCATATTAAAGTTATAAACAGGACTCTGCCTTGTTCCATCTTCCGTCAACAGTTTCTAACGTGGCACACTTGGAAAATGATTGGGGTAAAAATAGTATAAAAAGGTTGGTTTCATAATTAGATTCTAACTTTAGCATGCTGCAGATAACACAAACAAAACATGTTGCTCAACTGAAAGATGAGAATAAAAGAAAAAGATTTCAATTTTTATGAAAAGATTCCACAGAATAAAATAGGCAGGTAAAAGCAAACCAGAGGAAGGACTGGCTTCATTAGTGGAAAGTTACTAATAGTAAATAATGATCTCTAAGGGAGATAAATTTGTTTTTTAATGAGAGAAGGATTTATTTTATGATGATTAAATGGTAAGCAATAGAAAAATGTATCCAGAGAGAGAAAGAGGGCAAAGGTTGAGAGGGAGATATTAGTTGTTTTTTACCAAGGAGTCCATAATGAGGATGATTAGAGGAGACCATAATTGATTACTATTATCTCTCAGCCTGGACATAATAGGAATTATAGAGAATTAATCTTTGGAGTTATAATAAAATAGAGGATGATAAATACCATATGTAACTATCAGCGTGGGATAAAACAATAGATGAGAAAGAGGAAGTTTAACAGTCACTTCTTGCTTTTTGGTACCAAGGACATGGTAAGGGCACTACACACAGCTTTCAGAAACGCATCGAAAGAAAAAATAATAATTATTGCTAATGTTTATAGGGTACTTTCCATGTACTAAGCACTGTTTGAGATGTCCTATGTGAATTAACTCATTTAATCCTCAAAATCCACATGGTATCATTATCCCATTTTTCAAAAGAAGAAAACCGAGACACAGAAGCTTTCACAACTTGCTGCAAATCGTAAATATAGAAAGAAGCAGAAGCAGGATTTAAGCCCAGGGTCTGGCTCCACAGGCTGTGCTATTAACCACTGTGCTTGCTACCTCTCTCTCAAACCACTGCTTAATGGGCAGGTGGCAATGATGCTTTGGTCCTGTAATCACGGAAAGAGCATGAGGCTGGAAACCAAAGAGCAGCGTTTCATCCCATCCACCTCCACCACTTGCCAAGCTTGAGACTAGGGACAGGCGTGTTCTTTTTCTACTAAGACATCCATGATCCACGGTCCATTGCCCTGGGTTGTTGTCATCATCAAACAAGCAAAGAAAAGATGTAGAAAGTGCTTTGTAAACTTCTAACTGCTTTATACATATGGAAAATTAAATCCAGGGCATAGCATAGTAGCTAGATGAGCATTCAAAGCACTCCATGCAATTTCCTGGGAGTTATTAGTCAGCTCATTTGCTTTTACAAAATACTATAGACTGGGGGGCTTAAACAACAGAAATTTATTTTCTCACAGTTTTGGATGCTAGAAGTCTGAGACCAGGGTACCAGCATAGTCAGGACCTGGTGAGACCTCTCTTCCTGGCTTGAAGGTAGCTGCTTTCTCCACTGTGTTCGAACATGACAGAGAGAGACAGAGGGGGAATAAGCCCTCTGGTGGCTCTTTTTATAAGGGCACTGATCCCATCGTGAGGGTCCCACCCTCATGACCTCATCTAAACCTCATCTCCCAAATGACTCATCTCCAAGCACCATCACAGGGATCAGGGCTTCAACATATGACTTTGGGGCGACATGATTCAGTAAATTGCACTGGGAAAAAACCAAAACATTTACTTGTGTGTTTATGTTGGATAGGGAATCTGGAATACTGGTTGAATATAGGGAGAAAGGAAAACCTTTCAAAAACGGTACTGAATGTTTGGTGGATCCATGATGTCACAAAGTAAAAAAAGTATGATGGATCAGGTGTGCATATGTGTTCAAAGTAATTATTAAATGGTTTGAAAAAGAGGGCAGAACTCTTCATTGGAGAAATGTTAGAAAAACAAGCTACATTTTATGAGGTACTCCACTCTAGTGGGTAAGAACTGGCTGCCAAACTCATCAGACCTAAGCCTTGATCTTGACATTACCATTCTGTGTGAACAAGTCATTTAACTTTCCGAAATATGAGATTCCTCTCTTTTGCTGCTAGGTTTCCCTGCCCGGCAACATACAGCTGTTCTTAGGTCTTAGAGATATTCCATAAAAGTATACATTCTTCATTGCCAGGGGGAGCCTTTGTCCTGAATCTCTGCTACTTTGGCTTTGGAATGCTGAATTTTTAACAACCACGTATCCAATTTCTGACTCCATGTCTGCACCTGGAAGCATTGTAGGAATCTCTAAACATATCCGATAGTGACTTCTTGGTACCCAGTCTCACCCCACTTATTCTTCATGAAGAATTTCAGCAATGTGATTTTCCCAGTTGGTCAAGTAAAAACTTTTAAATAAATTTTTGCTCCTCTCTTCTCTCACAGTCTATATCCTGGCAGCTGTGACTTCAGAACCTATCTAGAATTCAACCACTTATTTTTGCCACTTCCATCTTCATCCAAGCTATCAACATCTTCCACGTGGATTACAGCTGAATATCCTTCTTATGGTTCCTCTTGTTTCCAACCCCTGCTTGCCTACAGTGTGCTCCTCATGCCAGAAAAAAAACACACATATTTTAAATGCCTGTGTTAATGCAAGTGAATCAATTTAGTATAGCTTATTCTATTAACACCTCTACATATGGGCTAATAAACTGAAGAACTGAGTTAAAGCCTATTTGTGACTCTTTCTATGAAGGCTTATTGAATAGTGTAGAAATAGCTGATTATGTTCTGGAATTAAAGTGAACAAAATACAAAAGAAAAAATAATGTACATATATATCTACACACACATACATACACGCATATATACAGCTGAACCTTGAACATCTCAGGGGTTAGGGTGCCGATCCCAGCACAGTGGGATATCCAAAAATAACTTCACAGTTGACCCTCCACATCTGTTGATGCAACCAACTGCAGATCAAGTAGTAATGTAGTACCTATTTACTGAAAAAAATTTGCATGTAAAGGGACCCATGCTGTTCAAACCCGTTTGCTCAAGGGTCAACTGAATATGTATACATACATATATACATACACACACACACATATATACACACACATTTATATACACATATATATGTGTATATATGTAAAAAGTAACAGACAATACCCATCAGTTCCTAAGGATCTTGGCAAATTAAGATGAAGCTGTAAAACCTTTATCTACTAAAAGATGAGAAATTAAGTTGATGTATCCAATTCCACGCTGCTGGTGTAAGTCATGTGCAAAGGGTCTGTAAACTCCTGCTCAGGTCAGAGGCTTAGGCATGACATGCTGAGGGAGAAGAGAGAAACTGCATTCTGTGAACAGAGGTTGAGAGTTCTCAGCCAAACACACAGACTTTTCATTACAGACCCAGGACCAGCAGGGACAGTCAGACTCCTAAAGGCAGTTCCCAACTGACAAACAGGTGATGCTCCAGTAGTTCATTTTAAAATTGATTGTGTGGAACTCACAGCATTTTCTCCCATAAAAAGTGTTATAAATGGTGGTAGGGTGGGTCCCATGGCCAAACACATAAAAGCTTATTTAGCCCATAATGAAGTTGAAACTCAGCACATTTGCTGCAGAAAAATAATTCTCTTGCAACTAGTAATGAAACAAAACAGAAAAGCCTATAAACTTGAATAAAAAGAATAGTGGCTTATTTCTCTCGAGTGCTACTGCTTACAGAGGCATAGTTTTAATTAAAGGAGGATGAGGGAGGGGATGGAAGTGTTGACGTAGGGTCTAAAGTGGACTGCTGAACACTCTTGAGAGTGGCTTTGGTTATTGTCTTATTTCACTTTGAAGCATAAGGCATCGGTTTTCCTTGATATAGCTATATCTACTTGTAGCATTGCTTTTGTGTTTATAAGTCAGGATGTGCATCAATTTTTTTTTAATTCTTAAAACACAGAATGGGAGACAAAGGTAATAGTAAATAAGAATATGCTCATAAGGCAACCTGAAGAAAGCTAAGAAAAGTGAAAAAGAGATGGAAGTATAGATGTGTGTATGCATGAGGAAACAGGGGTCAAGTAGAGTTAAGCTGAGAAGAAAAGGTCATATTTTGTGTGTACTCTGTACTTGGAAGGGAATAAAAGAGAACAGTGAAGAAGTGATCTTCGGTCATAAAATTCCACGAAGAGGTAACTCTGGACAGCCTTGTGGCTGTCTGGAATAAGACAGGGAAGAGAAAACGTGTTTGATCAAACATTATATATGCAGGGACATGTTTGTTGGGAATCTGGTGTTTACCAGTAAGCCCTTTTTTCTTTAAAATAAATTTATTTTTGGCTGCGTTGGGTCTTCGTTGCTGCACGCGGGCTTTCTCTGGTTGTGGTGAGCGGGGGCTTCTCTTGTTGCAGAGCACAGGCTCTAGGTACGTGGGCTTCAGTAGTTGTGGCACGTGTGCTCAGTAGTTGTTGTGCGTGGGCTCTAGAGCTCAGGCTCAGTAGTTGTGGTACACGGGCTTAGCTGCTCCGTGATTGTATAATACAATAGTGTTATTTGCTAATAAAGCACTTGAACTTAGCAGAAAAATTAACGTGGGATTTTAATTATCCTTACATTTTCTTTAACTCTTCTAGTATATGTTATTCTCGCTATGATCAAAGGTGTCAAAAACTCAGTCCTTTGTGTGATTCCCAGCCGCTAACCACAGCAGAACCTGAAGCCATTAGGACTGTGCAGTTATTTTAGATGTGCTGAGTAAAGCACTAAAAAACCTTCCATTTTGTTTTTGGTTGAATAATCTAATGTTTAAAAAGTAATGCCTTCAAGTTTCACTATTAATGTAGTTTTATCAGTGCTTAATGTAGCTAAGAATGCTATCGGCTGTTTATGTGGAGGGACTGGGAAGGGGCACGCCACAAGATCATCAATAGCTGTGCAGTTTCTGCAGCCAGCTTGCCCAGGTGCTGATGGGTTTTCTTCCACTAACTCTTAACCTTTAGGTGCCTCAACCTTCTTACCTGTAAAAGGAGGTTAACGTGAGCCTTACACAAGTGAATCCAGGTAAGAAATGTACACAACTGCCTGGCACATCCCGAGCACTCAGTAAATATTAGCTATTATAATTCTTATTAAGCAAACATTTTGATTAACAGTTCCCATATCTGCCAGAAAGATTTTAGTCTTGAGGAAACAGGAGTATATTTAATGTTAAAGTACAGCAAGCATCTATTGATTTTTCTTGTATATTTTAGAAGGCATCTAGGGTATTATAGCATTTCAAAGTCATTTTCACTGACAACCTGATGCCAGTTCTTATTACGTTTTTTGAAGAATACCTATTTTAGTATCACAAAACCTGTGAAAAGTTTAAAGTTCAAGTGTTTCGATTTAATTTGAAAAACTTTTGTTAAGAGATGTTCTGTATATCACTTAAGATCCTGTTCTCAGGAAAGCCTTGTTTGACCACCAGCCATGACAGATCAGGGGTTCCTTCTATGTGCTCTCATAGCACTAGTTCCCTAGCATTGATCACACTGTCTCTTTCCTCACCTGCCTCTCCAGGTCTGTACAGACAAATACAAATTGGATATTCCCATTTGTGATGCATGGAGACCTCAAGTTCAACATGTCTAAAACATGTATCTCCCAACTCAAACCTCCTCAAAGTCCATATTTCCTACTGAATGTATTCCCTAGTGAATGGCAACATTTGCTCCCAAACCTATCATATTAGGTACTTTACTAACCCTTACTCTTCAAACCAGACATCCAGTGAATCATCCAGTCTGGCATTTCTCCCTCACTGTCTCTTTGATCTTTTACTTCTCTCCAGTCAGCACTCTCTACCTTATCAATAATGACTGCTACTAAGATTGACATCATCTCCCCTGAGTTGCTAAGGACTTGCCTTCTGCTGCCTAATGCATTTCCCTCATGGTAGCCACCAGTCTTTCTGAAAAGCAAATCTGATAATCTTTAAAAATCCAACAATGGCTTCCCACTATCACAGTCCAAAATTCAAGCCAATTAACTTAAGACACAAGGTTATATGTGGCCTGTGCCCTCCTTTTACATCTAGCCTTATCTCACGTTGGTGTTCTCATTTGTGAAATGGGACTGCAGTTAGTGTCACACGGGGTGCTGGCAGGTACATGAAGGGCCCTCATTAATTGCTAGCTATTGTAATTTACCTCCTAGAAGACCTACACTTTTGCCAGGCTGAATTTCACACAGACTCAGTGTCCCCACTGCTGAAGTCTAGCATGCGTTAATATGCAATGTTCTTCCATCTTCAATTTAGTGCTTGCAACTATCGCGCTTATATCCTGATAGAGATATTCTTGTTTTTTTGGCATCCTTGATTGCTCAAGTGGATAAGACCATGCTTGCCCCTTGAACTACTCTTTGTGTAACGTAAACCACAATGGCACACACACACAAAAGTCTCCATTAACTATGTGTGGATTAGACTGATTAAACAATTTTATCCATGGCAGATAACTATGAAAGTTATATAATGGTTTCTTCAAACGTTCATTCTGTGATATAACACAGATATAACAGATACATAAAGAACAGATCTAACACAGTGGCAAAACTAGTATTAGAGCCCTGGACATAGGGTTCTTCATTCCTTATTCATTCATTCATTTATTATAAGTGCATTACATGCTAGACAGTTTCTGTTTTCACAATCCATTTAGGGAGACACGTTAAAAAATAATTGCAGCATGGTTTAGTTAAGTATAGTGAGGTAAGTATAAGGTACCGCGAGGACATATGAAAGGGTCCTGTCTATCTGATGGAGTCAAGAAAGGCTTCATGGAGAAACTGGTGCTTGAAGTAGGTCGTAAAAGACAAGTAATAACCAGTTCAGCAGGCAAAGAATAAGAGAGCTTGGAATGAGAGGCAGAGGAAAATGCACAAGATATTTCATATCATAAGGTAGGTAGTATTGCAGCAGGAGAAGCAATAAAAAATTAAAAATAGAAGCAAACAAAGTCAAGTTTATTGATGGCCTCTTTTTAGGGGGCACCATCACTTCCTTCTTCCTGAATTGTGGCTGGCACATAAAATAACAAGTGCTACTCTCTTGGAGGTATTGGAGAATATCTCTTTTAAGCTAACTCTCTTTGTAACTAAGCCTTGCCTAATCCTTTATCGGACTGATGAGAGGGGAAGATTCTGGGATCCACTGGCCCGTATTTCTTTTTGGGGCAGGGTTAACGTGTTGAGTGATGCAACCTACCTCTTCTCAAGCGTTAGCACACTGAATAATTGTTTTCTGCTTTCCTATCTTGAGGTGATAGGTGGGGGCCCAGAGGTTGCGTGAGAGCAGGGTTTCTCAGCTCAGTCACTGGATGATTCAGGGATGAGGTGGCGATTCTGATCATAAATATTAATAGAAACCATTTCCTTCAATATAGATTTTTTGGGGGGTGGAGGGGAGGGGGGAAGCTTATATTTAGAACCTGAATTTTACGTCTGTGTCTCAGTTAGTTCAGAACCCACAGGGAATCGTCTGAGTCATTCTGAAAAGGTTTTCAACAGGTTTATTGGTGTTATCAAGCAAGTGTGGACATTTACCTTTCACAGGTGGGCAGCAATTGTAGGGGAGTCCTACAGAAGACACTGTCTACAATTTACAGTTTAAAAAATTCAATAGGCAACAGTTAGTGACACATCTAACTCCTTCCAGGGAAAACCACATAAACTTTAAAAGAACTATATAGCATTGCCTGAACTTCACATGGATCACCGGAGGGCAAATAAAGCTATAAAGAAAGGTAAAATTATACTTTCAATTTACCTACAGTAAAAATATTTCAAAGTACACTTGGGAAGTTGCGTATACTGCATTATAAGCACAATTTTGGTAGAAGGAACAGGATTAGACCAGCTAATTTCTCTGATGGGGCTCTGAAATCCTTTTATTATACTCTACACAAGGATTTATTGTAAAAGGACTCAAAAGATACAAAGATAACCTGGTTATGATTTTGTCCCATCAAGAAACAGAAAATGAGAGTCTACCATAGGGCATCTTGGATTGGGTGAAAGGCATTGCATGATCTCTTAATAGTCTTAGTATCATTAATGGAATATGTACTTGAAAAGACATTTTTCTTGTGAAAGAGATTTACAAATCTTACAGTCAGCTAGAAAAAGGATGTAAGCACATTTTAAAGATCATAATTGAAAAAGAAAATATGCTATACTCCTTTAGAGAAATAAAAGGATTACACTGTTTAATCTTCTATGAGTTCAATATATATAGTTCAATCCAGAGGGACTCCTGTGGGGATTTAATTAACGATATTTTGTGGCTCCAATTAGAATGAGATTCTTAACCTTTCTAATGTGCTGACCTACCTTTACAGGGAAGAAAAATTATACCACAGGCATACAAAGTAATTATATTAACATTAATGCTACCACGGAATGTGAGCAACTTTTTCTTATTGGGAAATACTCCAAAAGGTCAGTAGGTCTGATAAACTTTCCATTCTTAAACATAGTAAACAATTTCCTGACACGACAAATATATCCAAAATACCTTGTTCCAGTAATACCAACATCCAGCATCACCCTCAGGGGATGAGACATTGCTAATGCCTCAAGTAAGACAGGAACAAGGCATTTATCATAAACTCCAATAGAAATTCCAATTACAGTCCCCACTTAAGTCACGCCTGATGGAAAACTCTAAGAAGGGACTAAGGGGTTCTATTTATAAAAAATGATGATCTACTCTTCAGTTGGTACAAATTACCTAATAAGTATATCATGTCTGGGTTGAAGAACAAATGTTTTACCAAGTGAAATAAACCAGACACAAAAGGACAAATGTATGATTTCACTTATATGAGTGGAATACTGGAATACTCAAATTCATAGGGACAGAAAGTAGAATGCTGGTTACCAGAGGCTGTAGAGAGGGTAGAGTGGGAGTTGTTTGATGGGTAAAGAGCTTCAGTTTGGGAAGATGAAAGAGTTCTGGAGATGGATAAGTACATTGTGAATGTACTTAATACTACTAAACTGTGCACATATAATTGAGTAAAATTGTAAATTTTATATGTATTCTACCACAATTAAAAAAAAAAAAACTTTAACTGGATCCCTAATTTGGAAGATAGGATACTTTCTCAAGCCATCTGAAGGTCACTTTCTAAATTCCCTATCCCACTGCAATCACCAAAACCAGAACACAGTGACCCCAGTAGAGCCTGTCTTGTTTAAACCCCACTCTGGAGTCATCATGTTTGTTTTTCAGTGTTTTCTAAATTTGTATCTATATTCTTGAAAAAATTTTATTGAGTTCCTGCTATGTGCTGGGCATTGCTTTAGCTTCTGTATGCAATAGTAAACCAAACAGTTAAAAAAAAAAACTACTGTCCTTATGGAGCTAACATTCTCCATCTCCAGAAACATGTTAATATTTATTCAAATACTGTGAGCATTAGTGTCATAAAACAAAATCTCAGTCAAGTAACAGTGGATCAGCAGGACACATGCTACTAAGTAACCTGTTCTTATAGTTTTTTTTGAATTTACTAAACTGACCAAAATTCTTGGCCCTATGTCATTTTCTTAAGAAAGATATTGAAATTAGCTCATGTGTGTCAAATATTTTCAGACTGGGTGCTTCTTAAACCCTGATGTACTAATCATAATGAATCATTTTGTCAGTTGTTTCTTATTATAATTATTTATTCTGGAAAGCCTAAAATAATGGATCAAACATAAGTCTTATCAAACCGAAATCGTTGGCATTGGCCCAAAACACTAAAGCTATGTACATCTTTGAAAATTAAAATTGACTGTCTTCCTTTATTATGTGAACTTAAGAAAGGGACATATCAAAATAAATAATTAAGAAGACTTTTGAAAATCAAGGAGATGTAGAAAATAATCCAGGAGTGAGTGTGCCCTGGGAATATGGCATTTGCATTCTTCAGATGTTCCAGGACAAAGTATGTTGTTAGAATATCGTGAGAGACCACACGCAGAATTCTGGCTTAGAAAGTCCTCTTAGCATTCCTCTAAAATAGAGGTAAGGGGATCAATTGTTTGTCCCTTAATAGAAGTAGACTACAGGTAAAAATTTATATTTTTAAAATGCAAAAGGAAAGAATTCAAAGAATAAAAAAAAATGACTAAAAATGTTACAAGGGGATAGTATAGAATTTGAGACTGAACATTTTTTTTAAGATTCAAAGTATAGAAGAAGCAAGAACTATCCTAAGAAGTGAAATTCAAAATTGATATTAAAAATTATATTAAGCATATATTGATATTAAAATTGGATATTAACATTAAAATAGGATATTGATATTAAAATAAGATATTGATATTAAATAGGAGCTCTAGAGAGACAGCATGTGGGAGAAGCCCCTGAACTCAAAAGATCTTTTCCTCTAGATTTCCTCCAATATACACAATTCATGGCGGGACTCATGGTCAACCCTCTGGAGCATGCCCTGTTGTGATCAATGCATCCTTTATGATCAGTTGACTGTTTTCTTTATAGTTACTAACTCAGTCCAACAGAGGAGTTACCTTTTCTGAATTTTAAAATAGTTTTCATAGATGAATATTTCATATATGTAAGAACTGTATGAATATATATGTGTGTGTGAGAGTATGTGTGTGTGTGTGTGTGAGAGAGAGAGACAGAGAGAGACAGAGAAATAAGGATAGGCTGAATTTGTATTCTTCTTCCCTTGTATCAATGGTCCATTCTCCATCCCTACCTAGGTAAGCAATATCAACAACCTAATATGCCTCTTTTCCTCTTTTTATCCATACTTACCTAATCCTACAGAGATATATGTATAAATATTTTTAATCATAGTTTTTGTCATTATTTGTTTCAAAAAATGGGATCATAGTGTATATATATATATAGTTAAGCCTTGCATAAACCTCTTCCAGTAATCTCCCAGGACTCAAATTCACTCTTTCTAAGGGCTCTGTACGTTAAAATTTTAAAATAATCTGCCTACAGGACTGTGATGTGTAGCTGGGTTTGGGAAGCACAATTATGGAAACATTCCCTGATTTGGGGGCATTTTCTATTATTGGCCATTAAGAAACAATGCTACAATAAATATCCTTGTAATGGCTTTACTAATTGGTATTTTATTTCTATGGGATAAATTCCCAACAGTGAACTTGATCAAAGGGTATATGTATTTTTTATTTTAGTAGGTGCAGCTAGATTGCCTTCTGAAGAGGCTTAATTAACACTTGACATTTCTTTCATCAATGTAGGAAAACAACTGTATGAGTCTGAGTAGACTCGGTTATGCTGTGGCAACTGCCAATTCTGGAATTTCTGGGGGGGTAACACAAAAATGTTTATTTTCCATGCACACAAAATCACCTATGAGCCCAGGTAATTCTCCAAGCCAACTGTCCCTTATGAAGTAACTCAGACTTCTTTGAATGTTGGGCTGTCTTCTCAATAATCACCTTGAAGCCTCAATCATGTGAAATCTCATCCACAACTATGATGGCAGGTGAGAAGAGCAGAGAAGCTAACTACAATGCCAATTCACACATATCCATACTGCCCAGCGATTAGCCAGAACTAGTGACGTTGCCACATCTAACTCTGAAGGGATGAGGGGTTGCAATCTTGTGTGCCCAGCAAGAGAGAAGACCAGATATGAGTGTACAGTAGGTATCTCTGTTACAGTACCTTTTGCTCCATATCCTCTCTATAATAGGTACTTTAATCTTTTAATTTTTGCCTATCTGAGGGGTTTAAATGGTAACCTTGATAACTTAATTTACATTTCCCTAACCACTATGACTTGGAACATTTTTTTCATATGCTAACTGGCATTTTCAATTTGTTCTTCTATGAATTGTCTATTCATATCTTTTGCTCGTTTTCTGGCACTAACCTCCCTCTCCAGCTTTATTTCTCACTCTCCTGTCATAAAACCTGTAGTTACCCAAACAGATTTCGTAATTGTCTCTAAATATGTCAAGGGCTATAACATTTCTGTGCTTGTGTTTATGCTGTTAATCTTCCAGAGACTTTCCTTTTCTTCTCTCTCTTCCACATTTATCTAAGTCCCTTTCACTGTTAAAGGCCCAATAAAAGGCTCCCATCCTCTCTGAAACATTCCCATGCCCACAAGCCTTTCTTTCAACAAATTTTCTGTATCATTCTTTTGGTGCTTAGTCTACACAACCCTCACTTGCTCTTATCATTTCACAAATATCCTGATTACCTTGGAGAACTGGGGATTTCCTGTTTTTCCCAGTAAACAACCTTGCAAAGTGAATGTCCTTCTTTACATGATAATTCTGCTCTGTTTGGTTGAAGAAATGAAACGTCAAAGTATAGATTAAAGATATACAATCTTAGAGATTGAGCCAATGTAGGGTCCCTGGGACCTGGTGAATCATTTGCTTAGCGTGTTGTGTTGCTGCCTGTAGTGTCTTCAGCATGAGAATCATTGTAATTCACACAGGAACACCAAGTTGATCAAATACTTCTCAGATATCTGCTACTCAAGAATAGGCAACACGAGGGTACTTGACGCTGAAGTGGACCATTGGTACTTTCAGACAACTATGGGGTCCTCTTATTAATATGTAATACTTTCCATGGAACTCATGTGGATTAAAATACCAATATATCATCCAAGGTACTTTACTTTCTCCAAAGGAGCAACTACAATATTAAAAAGCTAAAGAGCAACGTATAGTATATTTATACATAGTATTTTTAAATCAATTTACCTGTCAAGTACCAAGAGAAATTATAAGTAACTCACTTTAGAGATGTGAATGATTAGGAAGGTAAGCTATAAAGCTGCTGCCCTGTGTATTAAACACTAAAAATATCATTCAAGACAGCTCATTTATGTGTTGCAATACTTTACTTGTTAAGAGGAGTGGGGATATGCTGAACAACAATGAAATCTTTTAAGTCCAAGTCCTCCAAACAACCTGATTAGTTTTCCTTCCTTGATAATAATTATTCTTGTGGCTTTAATAGCCGCTCTTCACCTTCTTAAATATTCCAAGTGCCCTTGACACAGGTCAGGGGTGAGGGAGGAGAGCAAGCTCACATCTTAAACCAAAACAAAGATATATTTGGGGTGAAAAGACGGTTTTTATTGCATGTCATTTCAATTTTGGATTATTCAATTTATTTGCTAGTAGACTGCTAATTGCAACTAAATCTGCACATAGGTAGGTGATACAGGTTGGAAGTAAAACTGCAGACTCAAATCCAGTTGCAAACATTAATCTCTGATGCTACACTGGGTTTTCAAAATATATATATATATTTTATATCTCCAAATATGAAACCAAAATGGAATGAATGGCTGGTGCCTCCACAGTAATCAATAATCCACCGTAGCCTGTATTTCCAGGTTCTTGGCGGCCATGCAAACTTGCAATATTTATTATCACCAGCTCCTTTAAGTCACTGCATTTTGGCATGTAAAAAACTGGAATAAGTGTATCGCTCCACGGGCAATAACGTGTCTGAGTCAGAGTCGTAGTTACATGCTTCTGTTCTTGCCAGATTGTGATGTATGGTAGAAGGTGACTTGGTGTTCTACTTTAACGTACCTTTTAACTTTTTACATTCTTGGTGTTATAATACATACTTACGTACTCTAAATATGTGACCTCACTGAAAAAAGGATCATATTAAATCTGCTAAGATTAATTAAACACAGATAGAAACTTTTTCGGGTTTTAGGCTGTCACTACATGGACAGCTGATTGTGGAAGCTTTCAGTACATTTTCACAACTGCTTTAAATTTGACACTTGGACTGCATAACTGTTTGTTTTGATTGGACTTGACCTATTCATACTGGCTGCACAGTTCGTTCAAAAATGTCAACATTTTTGAGCATAAAGTTGTTATGCACTAAAATCTTAGAGAAAGAAACAGCAAACTGGGTGTTGCATTTTCCTCACTAGTTCTTCAAACTTTCTATGAACAGAGTCATTCAAGAAGAAATTCCAAACTACAGATTCACGGGCCTCACGTGAAATCTACTAAGTCAGACTCTCTGGAGTACAGTCTAAAACTTCACATTTAAAAATAACCTGCCCAGGAGACTGTGATGTATAGCTGGGTTTGGGAATCACAAGGCAAGCCCTTAACTCTCTTACTATTACAAATATATTCCTTAAATATCCAAATAAAGATATTAAAGAAATCTAAATGTGCTAAACTAGTATCTATTGCATTAAAATTTATATTTAAAATTTTTCTTCATACTTGTTTTGTTTTCCTACCATGGCAGAGTTCATTCATTTGGAAATTTCCTGCTCTCCACTTCATTTTGCTGCCTCATTTTGCTGCCCAAGGCTCATAATAAAAATCTATGTTCTGATTCTAGTGGGGTATGCTCCATGGATCTGGGAGAGTTGCCAGACAATAAGAGGAAAAGGTATAGGTTGGAAGAAAAGTAATAAAGGTGAAAGACCTTGAGTAATCATTGAGTAAACGCACATTGCTCTAACTTCTCTCCTGATTTTTCTCATTAAGATTTCAGAAAAGGGTAGCAGATATATAATTTTAATTGTTCCAGAGAAGATGAGCCTCTTTGTAGAATCAAACTCTCTTGAGCTGAAAGGAATTTAGGGGGAATTTGGTTCAATAGCTGTAAAATTCAGCAGCCTCGCACCCAGCGAACGGCCCCTTGAAGAAAGGCTCTGCACTGCGAGCATTCCAGATGCTGAACGACTCGACAGAGATTCTGAGAGGCAGCTCATAATGGAGCAAAGAAAAAACTGTCATTAGATTTCAGGCAAACCTGAATTCTTATGCATAATATACAGCACATTCTCAGTTACTTAAACTAAGTGGCTTGGGCTACTATTTCCTCTCCGTACATAACCTCCTCATATTGCTTTTCCTATCTCCTTTTCTCTGTTGGGATTGCTATTAATATTCATTTTAACATGATAGTTTCTTAATTTGAATATTAGTAACTTTAAGTTTTAGAGCTATAAAGGGAAAATGAGAAGTAATTTGATCACAGAAAAAGAGGAAAAAAGCAAAAGGGAAAAACACAAACAATAATTTTTAAAAGTAACAGATATCAAGTAAAACATGTAAGTAAAATAAATTGTATCAATCTGTACAACAGATGAAAGAACTGACTTTTCCCATTAAAAGGTAGAGATCATCAGGTAAACAGGTGAAATATAAAAGAAAACTCAGTTATAACTTATTTAAATTACACATTTAAAAGAAATGTGAAATAGAAAGGTTAAAAGAAAGGAGACAGGAAAGGCAAACCAAAAAAAGAAAAAATTAAGAGAAAAACAATCAGAAGTGACAATATTTTTTATCAAAAAAAGTAGAACTTTTGGTTAAAAATACTAAAGGGAATAAAAAGACTATAAGAAAGAAAAAGCATAAATGATAAGGAAGGTATGTCAAATCACAAATTCACATGTACCACGCAATATATCTAAATACACAAATAAAAATTATTAGATTTACAAGGAATTTGGTGAAAATTTAAGTTAAAGTGTGATATTTTTAATATACCTCTCTAATAACTGGACAGACGAGTAGAAAAAAAAGAAATGGAACTTTAATAACATCAGTACATTTGATATCACAGATACATCACTCTTACTGCTATAAGTCTATGGATTTAGATAAATCTAGTGACATGTGTCCACCATTATAGGATCATATAGAGTAATTTCACTACTCTAAAAACCCTATGTGCCTACCTATTCATCCCTCCTTTCCCCAGCCCCTGAAAACCAGTGATCTTTTTACAGTCTTCATACTTTTGCCTTTTCCATAATGTCATATAGTTGGGATCATGCAAATGTAGCCTTTTCAGATTGGCTTCTTTCACTTTCTAATATGCATTTAACAGTCCCCCGTGTCTTTACATGGCTTGAGAGCTTGTTTCTTTTTGGTGTTGAAAATATTGCATTGTACGGATACACCATAGTTAATTTTTCCATTCACTAACTGAAGGACAGCTTGACTGCTTCCAAGTTCTGGAAATTAAGAACAAAGCTGCTATAAACATCCAAATTCAGGTTTTTGCGTAGATATAAGTTTTCAACTCCTTTGGGTAAATACCAAGATGCAGGAATGCTGGATCACATGGTAAGAATATGCTTAATGTTGTAGAATTGAAATCAGGATGTTGAAGAGTTATCTGCACTCCCATGTTCACTGCAGCATTACTTACAATAGCAAGAGGTGAAAACAACCTAAAAGTCTATCAACTTTAGAATGGATAAAGAAAATGGGGTATGCGCGTACAACGGGATATTATTCAGCCGTAAAAAGAAGAAATCCTGTCATATGTGTTAATATGGATGGACCTGGAGGACATTATGCAAAGTAAACTAAGCCAGCCACAAAAGGACTATTACTGCATGATTCTACTTATATGAGGTATCCAAAGCAGGGAAATTCATAAGACTAAAAAGCAGAATGGTAGTTGCCGCCAGGTGCTGAGAGGAGGGGAATGGAAAGTTACTGCTCAAAGGGTATAGAGTTTCAGTCATAAGATGGAGAAGTTCTAGAGATGTGTTGTGCGACATTCTGCTTACAGTTAACAAGCATATAGTATACACTTAAATTTGTTTAGAGTTTAGATCCCATGTTACGTGATTTTTCTAAATCACAATAAAAAAATAAGTCTACCCTGATGCGATGAATAACTAGCACTCTTAGAAACATCTTTTATACCTGTGAATTTAAATAATGTAATAATGCAGCACAATTTCCTGAACACAGTCATTAAAATAATACTGTCCAGATATATAATCACAGGGAGCAGTCTTAGAAACACCCTTCATTCATCTTAGAAGAAAGTTAAAAGAGTGTAAGAACTAAGTATTTATCATAAGAAATTGGAAAAGAACAAAAACATGAAACAAAGAAATCAGAAGTCAGAATGGATGTTGGTCCAGGCAGTCTGTGTTTTGTTTTATAGTCCTGGAAGCTCCAGCAAAGGGCTCTAAGCAAGGCAGTGACAAAAGGAAAGAGGTATTTTCATATGAGCAGTCTGAAAATAATACATAAAATAATAGAAAACGAGAGAAATGTGGGACAGACAGGGCACCAATTAAAATATTTTGCACAAGCCTAATTGGCAAACATGTAGCACCTGGACTAGAGCCACACTGGTAAGAACATAGAGAGAAATAAACATCAAGATATTTTCAAAGGGACATCAACAAACAATGGCTAAAAGGATGCAGAGAACGAGAAAACAGGTAAAGAAAAGGATGATTCCGAAATGTCAATCCAAGGCGAAAGCATTGCACATTCACTGAAAGAAATGTGCATGACTAAGTTCTGATTTATTTTGACAAAAAGTAATGGCTAAATTCAGTAAGCAGCATTGCTAAGGGTAGCTGGGAGAGATTTTAGCACGGATTCACATTCCATTCCTTTAAATACAACTTCAAATGTAATCTAAGTCTATCATTTGTTTGGTGTTTAAAGGCAGTGTTAAGATATTTTTCTTATATACCCTTTATCAACTGCTTCCCTCCAAGCCCCACACACAGAAATGAGAGGGCCCCCTCTGTGCTAATTTCAAATAATGTAAGAACACAAAGTAGAAACGCTTAGCGATATATTTAAGATGCCAGTATGAACCCTGGTGGGCTGGAGGTTGAGTAAATATTCTTCGCTGAGGACACAAGCTTGCTATCTTCTGTATGATCTCAGCCAAGATTCTTTATCCTTCCTAGACCTTGGTATCCTTATCTGTAGAATGTCCAAACTCCTGCTGTACTAGACAGCCTCTAATATGGGAAGTCTAGCAACACTTCACATGGAGAGCAACTGAAATTTAGGACTTTGTAGTGTTCATATAAAACTTGCTTTAATATCCATGCAATGAGTCCCTTGATGGGTAATACTACCTTAAGAATAATTATAGCCTTTTACAATTTTTACCACCTTTTATGATGGTACTTATTTATTCAGCAGTCATTTATCAGGTATTACATTTGGCACTTTACTGACAGTGTTTAATCCTTAGAACATTACGCAAAGTGATTACTAATTACTCTCATTTTACTAATGAGGAAACTGAGGCTCAGGTTAAATATCTTGCCAGAGACCATTCGAATGATAAGAAACAGAATCAGAATACCCATGTCTACTGAATGTAGCCTATGCCTATCATTTTTCACTGAATTATGTCTTATTTAAAACATTCAAATATTATACGAGAAACAGAGAGTTGAACACGACGTGGTGCTGCCATTTGAAAGGACTCCAAAAACCAACACGTGTTCTATTCAGTTATTACGAATACTTTAAGTACCATCTCTTTATATTTTAGCTACTTATGATAGAAATCATTTTTAAATGCGCCAACATTTCTACAATTTCTTCAAGAGAATACATAATTCAAAATATGATTATTTCTTGGTGATTCAGTCTCATTATTGTTAATGTGCATTATTAAATTGCATAAGTGTTTTGCTTTATATACCTTTGATAATGCCTTATATTTTCTGGGCTTGCATTAAGTAAATTGGACTTCTTCCTCTGTTGATAGCTGTCATTTTTTCTCTCTCATACTAGTATGTTCCATTGTTTCTAATCTGCTGCTTCATTCTGACTCAAAATTATGAGAACTTGATGAGTGTTTTAGGATGATTTCAATCTCCCATGAAATAAGCCATTTGGACTTTGTTGCACATCATTGCTGCTCAGAGGACCTTTTCACTGTGTCTGAGATCACAGTTCAACGTTTCAAGGAAGTTTAAATTTGAAGCAACTTGTATCGCAAGATAAAAAAATAGAAAAAACAAAGAAAACGGGCTATACTGTTCAAGGGCTAAGGCTTTTGTAGTTTTAGTGTATCACTAAGCTGCCCAGATTACAGTATCCAAGAAGTCGTAATAAATTGGGGCTTTACCTGGCTGAAGTCAATATTCAACAGGGTCAGATTTAATGTTAGTTCATATACCATGAGTCTGTAGTATATGCATTTGAAGAGAAAAAAGGGTCATCATTTTAGAAAATATCACAAACAGCCAGATGGGAAAAGGAAGAGTCATGTGAAAAGTATATCCAGTATAACTACGTTTTTAAAAACCCAAGCTCCAGACAAGAAAGGTCAGAAACATGATTTTGACTGGTATGAATCCACAGAAGAAAACAAAAAAGTATTCTGAGGCTTAGGTCCAAACATTTGAGAAATCCATATCTGAATAGTGTTGGTATGTACTGCACCTTTTAAGAGAGTAGTACCTGGTTTTACTCAAAGCCCTAGCTAGTGATAGGAAACAAAGAAAAATCATCTCATACAGTACCGAAAAGAGTTAGAAGGACGTGAGGAACAGGCATTCTATTCAAGGAGGCTGGTGAGAGGGTTTGGGGCAGGGAAATGGGAAGATTAATGAGAAATCAAGGTAGAAGCCCTGTCATGTTGATTGGGCAGCTCATTAAGATAAGAAAATGGCAATAATGGGGTGGAGGCTCTGACGGGTAGAATGGACAGCAACCTAAAGCCAAAAAACAGATTATTGTCCCCTCTCCCAGTGAGAGTGGATCTTTCTAGGTTTATCTGGGTTCAGCAACTGGATGGGGATAAATCTCTGCTTTAATATAGGATCTTGCAGGTGCTAAAAATCAAGAATAGTCCACTTAAAATTAGATCACACCAATTCCCTTAGTATGTGAAATGCTTCTGCATCTCCATATTACTTTCAGAAGTAAGTCCACACTCCTTAAAAGACTTCCCAAACCTCGTTCATATCTGTTTCTCTAGCCGTAGCCTTTATCACTTTTTACATCATGTTCTACATTGACAACCTTCCAAACGTCTTTCTTAATCTGGCCATATTTTCCTGCCTCCAGGCTTGCATACACTGTATTCCCTCAGTCTGGAGGACCCTTAGCATTTCTCTTCCCTTGGATAATTCAGTTTAAATAATCTATTTACCCTTAATCTCCAAAGACTAGGATGTTGCATTGCTATGTGTTCTTAGAACATTCTGTGCTCCTGCTTTTAGTCTTTACACAGAGTACTGTTACCCTGGTTTTCTGTATTACTGGCTGAACTGGAAACTGTAAGTGAGCAGAAACTTTATCTATGTTGCCAACAATTTCATCTTCCAAGCTTACCACAGGGCCTGGCACATAGCAAGTTCTTAATAAACATTTATTATTTAATTAATACTAACAATGGGATGGCTAGACAGATGAGTAGGTGGGAGGGAGAATGGATGCATGGATAAAAAATGCAGACTTTTTTGGAGTCATCAGAGTTGTCAGAAAAGCAAACTCCTCTTGTTATTGTGTTAAAAATAAATTGGATCTTTTCTCAAATCCTAGGATAACTCTAAAAAAACGGATGATAATTTTTCCTTTATGTTTTCCCACTGTGTATAGCATATGGCAATCTGTGAACACCAAGAACAATGTATTTACAGGATAGAACAAGTTTAACATCAAAAAGAACTATATCCTCTTTTGTTGTTTAAAAAGGATGTCACATTTCAATATAGTTGCTTACTATTTTCAAGGGAGCTATTTATAATCAATGGGGTAACTCAAAGTAAATGTATTTGCAATGGCTGTTGCTGTGTTATAAAACTGAACATCACTTTAAAACACATCATAAATCATTTGTAAAGCATTTCTCCGTCACATTAATGTTGTCTCAATACACTGTGTTTCTAAATATGTTCATTCTTCAGAACAGTTCTTAAAATTAAAAAATACCTTAAAATAAGATTGTTGTCAAAGCTTGTGGAGTCTAGATAAAAGCTTTGAAAACCATCCCTGTCTTGCCCCACTGAAAAGTCCCTGAGCGCCTCTAAAGACTTGCACATGTAAACATATTTAGGCAAAATTTCTCCTTAAGCCTAGTGCATGCTACTGGTTATTCTGAAAGCCACAAGAAGATAATAACGCTCTGTATAAATAGAAAAAGATTATGAATGGCAATGGTATCTCAGTATTAGTGCTTACAGTGACATGTAAAACATGGGATTTTAAGTACATCAGGACTCAGAACACTCAGTTCTTGGGAGTGCTTCTCCCCAAGCAGCCCCCTTATTTTCTTTATATCTCTGTCCCTAAAGATTCAGAACAAATTGAAAGGGTTAGTTATTTCAATTAAGCATAGTGTTCTTAAGCCAAGATGAAAGTAATAAAGAGGTGGAGAAAGATGTTATGAACATAACATTTATTAATGAACCATGGTGGCAGATCTAGGTTACATGCTTTACAGTTAACTGGGAACTACCGCCTTAGTCTGAGAGACGGGGAAACCAAAATGCAGAAAATTTGAGAAACTAGTCTAAGGTCACAACATTAAAAATTTGTAGAGTTTGGGCTCAAAATCACATTTGAAGATACAGCACGATAACGTAATAGACACTTAATTTACCATCTGACTGTAAGCAACCACCAACTGTATGGAACATGTAAAACAACAGTCTTCAGTCATTGGACCATAAGCAGCACAGGGCTATTATCCTTGAGAGACGCGAAATACACAGTGAGCTCTACATTCACACTGGCTTTGGGGCACTTTCTAAATAGCATTACAGGGAAGTAGAGGACAAACAGAACAGCAATCTCACTAGGAAATGGAAACCAAGATCAGAATATGGAGGTGCTGAGGTGGCTTAAAATTACATGTCAGGGTCCCAGGGAGGAAAAAGCTAAGAAGTAAAGAAACCTGCATAGGAGTTACTTGAGTCTTTGGCCAAGTACTAAGCTATGCATGCTGAAAGCAAGACTCCGTGAGGCTTAGAAGAGAACAGCTACTGCAGACTATGAACTGAAATAAACTTTTGAAGCGTATATTGGGCTGGGAGGTATTAGAATTAGAACCAGCCAGGAACGCTGAAAAACCGAGGCATTTAGTTAAGATTCCAGAAAGGCCACAGTATAAGCACAGGTCTTCAGTAGTCCTTGAGAAACTTCTTTAGATGTGCCCCAACGAATCCTAAACATCTCCACAAAGCATGAGTCTAACCAGGAAAAAATTAACTGCTCTCTAGAACAAGGCTCAATACCCTTTAAAGGAAGACAAAAGAAAACCTAAACTTGTAACAGTGTAGCATCCATAATGTATAATATACAATAAAAAATGGTACAAAGAATCAGGAAGATGTGACTAAAAACAGGAGAAATAAATAGTCAAATAAATAAATAGAAACAGATCAAGAGGTGACACAGTTGCTGGACTTAGGATAAAAGGGCTGTAACAGTACTGTTAAAAATATATTAAAGACACTAAATGAATTTACAAATATTGGCAGTAAACAGAGGATTTCAACACAGAAAAATTATTAAGAAGAACTAAATGGAATTCTATATATGAAAAATACAATATCCTATATTCACTGAATGGGTTTAACAGCAGACTAAAGGAAAGCAATGAACTTGAAGACAGGTTAATGGAAATTAAAGCACACAGAGGAGGGAAAAATTAAACAGACGAGCAACAACAACAAAAAGTCCATGTTAGACCATTTGTGAAGATATCAAGTGGTCTAACATACATGCAGGTGGAACACCAAGAAGTAGAAAAAAGACTGGGCCAGTAAAAAAACAAAGTTGAAAATTAATTGTTTAAAATGTTTCAAATTTAATGAAAAGACATCAAGCCAGAGATCCAAGAAAGTTAACAAATGTGAAGCAGGATAAACACAAATAAAACCCCATCTAGGATTATTCTAGCCAAATTGCTGAAAATCAAAGCCAAAGCCAAGGAAAAAAAATCTTAAAAGTAGCGAAACAAAAGGAGACACTTTACATTTAGGAGAACAAACATAAATATTATCACTGACTTCTTATCAGAAATAATGTAAATTAAAAGACAACTGAATAAAGATATTACAGCAGACTACTGTATCAGCTGGAATTCTGTATCCTACAAAAGTGTCCTTCAAGGATAAAGGCAAAACCAAAATACTTCTAGGAAACAGGATCTGTTTATTTTCAGATAAACAGCTGGGAGAATTTGTCACCAGCAGACCTGAATCATAGGAAAAGTCAAAGAAATGCTTCAGCCCAAAGGCAAATGATACCAGATGAAAACTTACAACCACACAAAACAAAGAACAGCAAAAAAGTAAACATATGAATAATTTCAAAGCCTACTTTATTTCCCCTTTCTTAATGTCTTTATAAAACAACTAACTAGATACATGCAGGTCTCTCTCCTGCCTGCCCATGTTTACGGCAGGATCTGCCTGTGCCCTGTGGAGGCTGTGTTGGCCCTACCCTGAGCAGCTGGCTAAAGAAGTAAAGACAGAGAAGATTTATTATGGCAACAGATAACAGAAAGCAGTAGAACATAAACACAGACCCCATGGGGGTGGAAAGTAGGAAGCTGAAGTCACTCTCCCCCACTGGGTGCTGTGGTTTATACGATCAAAGACCAGAGGCAGAAGTGACTTGATAAAAGATAGCCGTGAACATTTATGTTACTGCCCTGCACTGTCCATAGCAAAGGTGCAGTGGATAAATTCAATACCTCAAGAGTGGACCCACAGTAACAACTATGAAAGGGAAGGGAGGATATAATCAAGAAACACAGATGTTTGAAACCATCTTTACTCAGGTCAGCAAAAAGAAGTAACTGACGTACATAACCGTGTCCAAATGTTTACTGTGGGCATCGCATTCACCAGCCTCTCCTTCTATTATCTAATGCCATGCTTCTGGCTTAAACAACAATAGGCTGTGAAAAGCATGCTGGATGTGGCTGGGTCACCAAGAGAAGAAGCACAATCCCACAAAGATCTTAGGGCTGATCAAACAACTTTGCTTGAATTTTGTAAACACCTCTGTTCATGATCATAAGAAACAGCAGCTATGCTTGTAGGGTGCCTTTGGTCAAACATTTTATTCACATTTGTGTCCCACTTCAGAAGCATGGGAAAGACAGAGAATTTTGGAAAAACTCATTTATCTCTGGGACCACAAGTGGAGGGTGACAGGCGTATGGAGGCCATCCCAGTTGTGCATCCAACAGGCATACCCGAGCGTGTGGCAGTGGTAAGCCTCTGCAATAACTTGGAAATATATGAATTATGATAACAAGCCAGTAGCAGAGTACGTGAGCACACACCTATCATTTGTTAGTAGCCATCAAGATGTACAGTGTGCATATCTCTTGAACCCCTTCTTCTAGGAATCTTCCTGTAGAAATATTAGTGTAAGTATGCAGAATATAAGTGTATCTCAGTGCTTGCTACAATAATACTTCCTCTGGCACTGAAACTATTTACACAAAACAGAAATGATCATTTGACAAGGGTACTACAGAGAGATTCCTGCATCCAATGGGAGGTTACACTTGATAATCTCAAAGTTTCTTCCAATTATAAACTCTTAATTTGCTCATCTATAGAAAGAGTGGGGAGCAGCAGTAAAGGTAGCAGCAGCAGGGAAATCCACAATCCTAGAATCAGGTACTGTGAGCATGACAGCAACCAAGTCTGCAGACCCAGGACAGACACATTCAGGAGCAATGGCAGGAGCAGCTACTGAAAGTGCAGGAGGAAACATACCCAGCATAGCCCTGGTGTGTGCTGTCACTGTGACACCCTCTTCTCATACCCGCCTCTGGGATCCAGGAGGGACAGCAGATGGGTGTTAACATGTTCATGGGGGGTACTGAAAGCATATGCTTGGCAGGTACTTCCAGCATGTTGGTGAAGCTGTCAGTCTTTTCCCAAAGGGCAGCAGAAGTGTGATTGCAAAAGGAGAGACCACTGTAAAGCATGTTGTAGAAATAGTCAAAGGTTCTATAGAAGGACCTCTTGTCTCAAACTTGCAGAGTGAAGACTACATGATTTAATGGGATGGGAGTCAGAAAGACTCCTGGCCCAATGCTGAAGACTGTAAAGAAGGGAGAAAAGAAAAGAAAGACAGCATTCACAACAGAAGGAATTCTCTTCACCACAGGAGGGCTGAAAGTCACTGCAGGACACTGGAGGACAAGTCAATCCAAAAAACATCCTCCAACTGGTCCTTAGCTAGCCATGGAACTACTGGAGATGACAAGAAGAAAAAAGGCAGTGTAGCCCAGGGCCAACAGACACAGCTCTTCTAACAAAAGCACCAGCCGAAGACCTACCAATTGTCTCACAAATTGGGGAAAAGCTAATCTACAACTAGTCAGGTTCTTCAAGTGAGTGATCTGGTGGGATAAGATCGTTCTTGAGGAAATTTTAAGTCAACCCTACCAGAAAATCAATGATTCCAACACATGGTAGAGGGGTGTACATTGTGTCTCAGACTGTTGAGGGAGCAATATGGAAGCCATCATGAAGACAAGAGATGTGAAAGGCTGAAGTCCCTGGTAATAAGACATCTTAGACCAAGGAGTCTGTAACCTTTGAAGCCTGTTAAATAGGAAACAAAGCAGGAAGCTGTAATAAAGACTAAGATTCAGAGACGTATCCCAAGAGAGCTAATTCCAGCTTTTCCTTACACAGTTTAAATTTCATAAAAATGAAATATTCTCTTCTGTTTGAATTTTTATGTCCTGGAGTCTATTAGTAACGTCACAGTAGATTCTTTGTTTTTATCTCTGCTATAGCCTGAGACACCCTTCTTCAAGTACAGCCCTCACCTCACACTCATGCCCAGCAGAAATATTATTACCTTGCCTTATTTTCTTTCTGGCTTTGTTCTCCAAATATATGGCTTTTAAAAAGTCATAGATTTCAGGGTAGGAAAAAAAATCACCTCTTCCTATTCTTCTTCCTGAAGGGTCCTGAACACAGATACTTAGCCCTATCCGTAGACCAAGCAAGGGAAAGACTCATGCCCCCTAAGAGGATATTCAGGGGAAAGATGGGGAATGGCAGCTGTTCAGCAGTTTTTGTTGGCAATCAGGCAAATCTATCATTTATACCTAACGATCACCCTTAGATATATAAACTGATTAAAGTCTTACATATGTTCTAGGAGACCAAAAAAAAATGTTCACAACAAAATGATCTGTAATAACAAAGCACTATAAACAACCCCAATTTCCACCAACAGGAACATGAATACATTTGGGTGTATATATACAGTGGGAAACTATACAACAATAAAAACAAAGAGCAGATATGGACATAATCATGGATGGGTATGACACAATGTTGAGTTTAAAAAAGGAAATCACAGAATATGTGAGATACAGTTACATTTATAGAACTGTTCAAGAATAAGACCAGTGTATTTTTGAGTACGTATTTATTAATACTGTGGAAAAATACAAGGATAAATAAATACAAAATTCAGTTAGTGGTTATTTCGTGAGTGAGAAGAAGGAGATGCAATAAGGCAGATAGATACAGGGCTTCAACAGTGTTGGGACCTGCTCTTTTTTTAAGCAAGGTGACAGGTACACAGAAGTTTGTGTTTGTATTATTTCAGATTTTAACACCTCTGAAATCAGCATGGTCTTAACATTTTAGCCAGCCAGATGGCAGCTGGGATATAGTTGTCATTGCCTTAGAAATTCTTCAGCCAATTTCTTTTACTTATGTTTTCCTCTCTTGTTTTCTTAACAGTGATATATGTCAAAAATCTGTTTGAAATACCTATTTTAATCAATGCAAAATCAAATTTCTAAGTGGCAAAAATGACTATTTAAAGCAAAAATAATAAAAATGTTTTGTAGGGTTTGATACATTTGTGGAAGTAAAAGATATAACAATAGCACAGATGATGTGATGGGTAAAAAGATGTATATCATTGTGTGGCTTGTACATCGCACTTGAAGTAGTATCATGCTAATTCAAAGTAGACTAAAATAAGTTAATAAATCATAATACAAACCCCCAAGAGGCAGGATTAATATGGCAGAGTAGGAAGAATCTGAGCTCACCTGTCCCCACACCCCCTCCCCCAATCACATCAAAACTACAACTACATATAGAGCAACTCTCATAGTAAATGACTAGATCTTCAATGAATAGATCTTCAACCAAGGCTGTAAAAAAAGAACCACATGGAAGCTGGTAGGAGGGGAAGTGAAGCCATCTAGTTGAGATCCACACCCCTAGTAGGTCACCCAGAAGAGGAGAGGATATCACAGGCACAGGGATCCTCCCTGGGGAGCGAGGAATTCAAGCCATATATAGGCACCGCAGCCCATGGGTCTGACACAGGGAAGACAAGCCTCCTTAGCTGGCTTGAAAAGCAGCAGAGGTTACCAGAGGGCTGTGAGAAACCGAGACTCTGCTACTGAAGAGCATAAGTAAAGACTGACTTACTCCTAGTCCCAGTGCAGAGGCAACACACTGAAAACTGCTTGCTGCTCTGGCTGGCCTGCCAGGACTTCCCCAGTGTGCCCCCAGCCTGAACCAGGCTCCTGCTCCAGCCTCTCCTGCTCTAGCACTGCTCCCCACTAAGGAGAAGGCTGCCACTAGAAATGCACGTGTGCACATGCATTCTCCAGGGAAGGAGTGGGAGCAGAGACCACCACAGCAGCACACACATGCACACACTTGGATAGAAGCAGAGCCAGCTTACTAGTGTGGCTCCAACCTCCTAGGCCCTGACCCCACCTCTAACTGAGGCACATGTACACTGGGGAAAAAGCAAAACCAGCTTAGAGGTATAACCACTAGTCCCAAGCCTTTGGGTCCCAGTCATACCTCCAACCAAGGCAGAGACCGCCATAATGCCTGGGAGAATCCCAGCTCCCTCAGGGTTCTTGCTCCCAGCCACTCAGACACCAGCCCCACCCTTGAGCCAAGGAGAAGCCCCAGCTTGCACCTGGCTCTGGCTCTAGCCCCACCAACCCCAGCCCTATCTCCCACCAAGGCAGCAGCTGCAAGCTCACACTGGGATAAGACATGGCCCATGTTCATTTGAAATCCAGCTCTCTCTCTAAAGCCACTGGACACCAACTGACTGCACAGGGACACTCCCACACAAGGACATGCCCACAAGACTGTGACAGGAAACTGTTTCACTTAATATCATAGAGACAAAGAGAGAAAGTTAAACAAAATGAGAAGATAGAGGTATATGTTTCAAATGAAAGAACAAGATAAAATACCAGAAAAAAATAAATAAAACAGAGGCAAATAATTAACATGATAAAGAGTTCAAAAATAATAATAAAAATACTACCTAGACTCAGTAAAGAATAGATGAACACAGTGAGGACTATCAACAAAGAATTAAAAATATGAAAAGAAACAGTTAGAACTGAAGAATACAGTAACCAGAATGAAAACCACACTACAAGGAATTAACAGCAGGTTAGGTGATACAGAAGAACACATAAGCAGTCTGGAAGATTGAATAGTGGAAATTATCAACTCAGAACAAAAGATAAACAAACTAAATGAGGACAGCTTAGGGGACCTTCGGGACAATATCAAGTATACTAATATTCACATTATAGGGGTTCCAGAAGGAGAAGAGAGAGAGATACTGGATGAAAATATATTTGCTAAAATTATGACTAAAACTTCCCTAACCTGAAGAAGGAAATAGACATCCAGGTCCAGTAAGCACAGAGAGTTTCAAACAAGATGAACCCAAAGAGGGCAACACAAAGACATACCATAATTAAAATGGCAAAAGTTAAAGATAAAGAGAGAATTGTTAAAGTAGCAAGAGAAAAAGAAATGGTCACATACAATGGAACTCCCATAAGGATATCAGCTGATTTTTCAGCAGAAACTTTGCAGGCCAGAAGAGATATTTAAAGTGCTAAAAGTGGCATGATATATTTAAAGTGCTAAAAGGAAAAGAACCTACAACCTAGGATACTCTACCCAGCAAGGTTATCATTCAAAATTGAAGGAGAGATAAAGAATTCCCCAGACAAGCCAAAATTAAAAGAGTTCATCACCATGAAACCAACCTTATAAGAAAAGTTAAAGGGTCTTCTTTAAGCGAAAAAGAAAAGGATGTAACATGAAATAAGAAAATATGGGAAGGAAAAAAATCTCACTGGCAAAGGAAATACATAACAAAGGCAGTGGATCAACAACCTAAAAATGTATGATGGCTAAAAGACAAAAATTGTAAAATCAAGTATAACTATAATAAACAGTTAAGGGATAGGCATGAAAATATGACATCAAAAACAAAATGTGGAGGGAAAGTAAAAAAGTGTAGATTTTTTTTAGCATATGTCTGAATTTAAATGACTACCAGTTTAAAACAAGTAGATATAGTTATTGGTCAACATATATGCCCTGTGGTAATTATAAATCAAAAACCTACAACAGATAGTTAAAGAGAAAGGAACCCAAATATAACACTAAAGAAAATCATCAAACAGGGAAGAGACTACAAGAAGAAGAAACGAGCAGAGAAGAACTACAAAAACAACCAGAAAACAAGTAACAAAATAGCAATGAGAACATATCTAACAACAATTACTTTAAATGTCACTGGACTAAATGTACCATCAAAAGACACAGGGTGGCTGACTGGATTCAAAAAGACCCATCTATATGTTTCCTACAAGAGATTCACTTCAGAGCTAAAGACAGAAAATGAAGGGATGGAAAAAGATATTCTATGCAAATGGAAACAAAAAGAAAGCTGGGGTAGCAATACTCATCACACAAAGTAGACTTTAAAACAAAGTCTATAATAAAAGACATTATATAATGATAAGGTCATCAATATAAGAACTGGATGCAACATTTGTAAACATATATGTACCTCATATAGGAGCCCTTAAATATATAAAGCAAATATTAACAGGCATAAAGGAAGAAATTCAGAGTAATATAACAATATCAGGGGACTTTACCACACACCCCCTTACATCAATGGACAGATTACGCAGACAGAAAATCAATAAGACAACAGTGGCCTTAAATGACACATTAGACCAGATGGACCTAACAGATATCTACAAGACATTCCATCCAAAAACAGTACAATACACATTCTTTTCAAGTGCACATGGAATGTTCTCCAAGATAGACCACATGATAGGCCAAAAACCACATTTCAATAAATATAAGAAGGCTGAAATTATATCAAGCATTTTTTCCAACCACAACAGTTCAAATCTAGAAATCAATTATAGGAAGAAAAATGGAAAAAGCACATGGAGACTGAACAACCTGCTACCAAAAAACCAATGGGTCAACAAAGATATCAAAGAAGAAATGAGAAATTACATTGAGACAAAGGAAAATAAAAACACAACTTTCCAAAATCTATGAGATGGAGCAAAAGCAGTTTTAAGAGGGAAGTTTATAGCAATACATGCCTACCTCAAGAAATAAAAAAAAAAAAAAACCCCGCAAATAAACAACCTAATTTAAAATCTAAATGAATTAGGGAATGAAGAACAAACAAAGCCCGAAGTCAGTGGAAGGAAGAAATAATAAAGATCAGAGCAGAAATAAAATACAGACCAAAAAACACTACAGTAAGTCCCCTGGATATGAACCTTCAAGTTGCGAACTTTCAAAGATGCAAACATGCCCCTGTATGCCAGCTGTTGTACTGTACTACTGTACTTTTCAAGGTACTGTACTGTAGGATTAAAAACATTTTCTTTGTTTTTTGTGTTTGTTTGCTTTTTTATTTGTGTGAAAAGTATTATAAACCTATTACATAACAGTACTATATAGCCATTTGTGTTAGTTGGGTACCTATGCTAACTTTGTTGGACTTATGAACAGCCTGGACTTACGAACGCACTCTCAGAATGGAACTCATTTGTGATTCAATGCTGAATCACATAGAAATAGATAATCTGAACAAAAAAATTACTAGTATTAAATTGAATTAGTAATCATAAAACTGCTAACAAATAAAAGTCCAGGACTGGCTTCACAGAGGAATTCCACCAAATATTTAAAGAAGAGTTAATACTTATTTTCTCAAACTATTCCAAAATATTGAAGAGGAGGGAACAATCCCAAATTCATTCTATGAGGCAAGCATTACCCTGATACCAAAGCCAGATAATGACACAGAAAAAAAAAATTAAAATATAACAAAGGCCATTTATGTCAAACCCACAGGTAATACCATACTCAATGGTGAAAAGCTGAAAGCTTCTCTTCTAAGATCAGGAATATGACAAGGATGCCCACTCTCACCATTTCCATTTAACATAGTATAGGAAGTCCTAGTCACAGCAATCAGGCAAGAAAAAGAAATAAAAGACATCCAAACTGGAAGGGAAGAAGTAAAACTGTCACTATTTGCAGATAACATTATACTATATATAGAAAACCCTAAAGACTCCACCATAAAACCACTAGAACTAATAAATGAATTCATTAAAGTTGCAGGATACAAGATTAATATATAGAAATCTGTTGCCTTTCTATACACTAGTGATAAACTTTCAGGAAGAGAAAAAAAGAAAACAGTCCCATTTACCAAGGAGGTAAAAGACCTATAGAATGAAAACTATGTAACATTGATGAAGGAAATTTAAGACAATACAAATAAATAAGATATCCTGTGTTCATGGATTGGAAGAATTGATATTGTTAAAATGTCCATACTACCCAAAGCAATCTACACATTTAATGCAATCCTCATCCAAAAACCCACAACATTTTTCACAGAATTAGAACAAATAATCCTTGAATGGAATCACAAAATACCCCAAATAGCAATCTCAAAAAAAAAAAGAACAAAACAGGAGGTATCACACTCCCCAACTAGACTATACAACTAAGCTGGAGTAATCAAACAGTACAAAATCAAACAGCACAAAAACAGACATATAAATCAACAGTACAGAATCAAGAGCCAGAAATAAATCCACACACCTATGGCCAATTAATCTACAGCAAAGTAGGCAAGAATATACAATGGAGAAAAGACAGTATCTTCAATAAATGGTGTTGGGAAAACTGGACAGCTACATTAAAAGAATGAAATTAAAATATTTTCTCACACGATATACAAAAATAAACTCAAAATGTAATAAAGACATAAATATAAGACCTGAAACCATAAAACTTCTAGAAGAAAACATAGGGAGTACCCTCTCTGACATAATACTTGGCAATATTTTTTGGATCTCCCTCCTCAGGAAAGGTAAACAAATGCAAAAATAAACAAATGGAACTACATCAAACTAAAAAGCTTTTGCACAGCAAAGGGAACTATCAACAAAATGAAAAGGAAACCTACCAGTGGGAGAAGATATTTTCAAATGACATGTCTGATATGGGGTTAATATCCAAAATACACAAAGAACTAATATAACTAAATGTGAAAAAAACCAAACAACACAATTACAAAATGGACAGCGGATCTGAATAGGCATTTTTCCAAAGAAGAAACATATATGGGCAATAGACATATGAAAAGATGTTCAATATTACTAATCATCAAAGAAATGCAAATCAAAACCACAATGAGATACCATCTATACCTGTCAGAATGGCCGTCATCAAAAAGACAAGAAGTAATAAGTGTTGGCAAGGAAGTGGAGAAAAGGGAATGCTAGTATACCACTGGTGGGAATGTAAATTGGTACAGTTACTATGAAAAACACTATGGCATTTCCTCAAAAAATTAAAAGTAGAACTATCATAAAATCCAGCAATTCCACTTCTGTGTATATACCTGTAGAAAACAAAAACACTATTCAAAAAGATATATGGACCTCAATGTTTATTGCAGCATTATTTACAATACCCAAGATACGGAAGCAACCTGAGTGTCCACCACAGTTTAGTGGAAAAAGACATCTCTCTCTCTCACACACACACACACACACACACACAATGGAGTATTGCTCAGTCATTAAAAATAACCCTAAAATTTTGCCATGGACCTGGAAGATATTATGCTTAGTGAAATAAGTCAGACAAAGAAATACAAATACTGTATATCTTCACTTATATGTGGAATCTAAAACACAGAATGACCAAATATAATAAAACAGAATCAGACTCAAAGACGATGAGAAGAAACCAGTAGTTACCAGCAGGGAGAGAGATTAGGGGAGGCAAGATAAGGGAAGGGGATTAAGAGGTACAAACTACTAGGTATAAAATAAATAAAATACAAGGATGTAATGTACAGCACAGGGATTATAGCCAGTATGTTAAATGGAGTATAATCTATAAAAATGTCAAATCACAAGGTTGTATAGATGAAACTAATATAATATTGTAAGATGACTATACTTCAAAAAAAAAACCCAAAACGTCATTTTTAAAAAATCAAACTGCTACACCAAAATGGCAATGGAAGAGACACAACTGAATAAAAATACTTAATGAAGATCAGGCGGAAAGGGACAAATAAGGGGAAAATAAAAAGAAAATAAATAGGAAAATTGTAAAGTTAATACTAACGATATCAAGTATTATATTGAAATTAAATGGATTTAACAGTCCAATTAAAAGGCATAGATTGTCATATTGGATAAAAACGCAAGACTGACTGTATGGTATCTAGAAGAAATATCCTGAATGTAAATACACCGATAAATTAAAAGTAAAAATATGAGAAAAGATAAACCACAAAACCAGGTTAGGTACAGAAAGTTGATGTGCCTATATTAATACCAGACCTCCCTCCCCTCAAAAAAATCACAAAATACCAGAATTGACACAAGGTATAACAGAAAATATGAATATCTTAATATTTGGTAAAGACATTCAATTGGTAATTATAAACCTTTCCATGAAGACAATGCAGATACAATTTACTTCCCTGTTGACTCTATCAAACATTTAAAGAAGAAATAATGTCAGTCTTACAAAAATTCTTTTAGAAAATAGAGAAAAAAGAGAAAACACTTTTCAACCCATTTTATGAGGTCAATATTGCCCTGATACAAAAACCAGACAGAGATATCACCCACAAAAAACACAACCAAATATATACTTATGATTCATGAATAAAAAATATAGCTGAAATATTTCAAGGTAAGACAGCTATTTCAATTATAAACTTAATTAACACTAACATTCTCCATTCATACACCAGTACACACAAAAACACAGACCCTGGGATATTCTCCCAAGCATATTAACTTAATCTTTGGAAATAAAATTTCTACCAACTCTTATTAGTATGTTAACTTTTAGGCGTATGAAGACAGACCAGATGTTCTAGTTTACTTTCTTCTTGTGGGAGCATCAGTCAAGTTCTGGATACGATTACATAAAATTACAAAAATAAATTGGCTCTTGGTTGTGGAAGGCAAAGGTAAATAATGGGACTGGAGTGTTCATGGTATGTGTGTGCATGTGTGTGTGTGTTAGTGTAAGTGTTTGAAAACAAGATTTAACAAACACATTTGCAGCTGGCTGAAGTAATTTCCAAAATACAGAAAACTAGTAGAATCAGAAATAACTGTGATCAATTCTCTGTCTTAAAAATGATTTGCTTTCTAATAAATTAAAGTAATAACTTTTCATCTTAGATAAAAGTACAGAAAGGAACAAAGAAAAAACACTGAAACAACTGTAATCTCACCATCAAGAGAAAGTTCATTAATATTTTTTAAATTCCCTATAGTCTTTTTAATACATCAGTAAATTTTATTTAACCAATCCCAAATTGCTAGACACTTGGGATATTTACAATGTTTTTCATAATCATAAAAATGATTATGGAACATGTTGATGTTATAAATTGTCCAAGATCATATGACAGGACTAAACTAAATTGTTTCAGACCAGTTATGAAGATCCAGTAGTGCTAGACATAAAAGACTCTTAATCCAATATACAATTTGCCTTTCTGATTCTTCTCACATGCCTAAATGGTAAACAATGGCAGTGGTATCATTTTGCATTGCAAAGGCAGGAACATGCAAATGTGTTGAAAATTAGCAGTGCAAGGGACTCAATGCTATTTTCGGGAAAGTAAACACTTTCCCAGAAACATCTGACTTAGGAGAATCAACTGGACCTCTAAATTAAAAAGGCTTATGAGCACACTGATATGGATGGACTCAATAAGCAAAGTTGTTTTTGTAAGATGGCCATGTATGTGCAGCCATAGGAGCTGGAACATGTGATTAAGTAAATCACACATACTTATTCAGCTTGAATATAAATGTTCCTTGTCGTGATCAAATTAACTAGCTGTCTTGCATTGTACTACAATGACACTGATGACGTTTCCAGGTGTTGGGTTGGGCTTTGAGCAATTACCATTTCTTGTTCTAAGTCTCAACTGAACGTGAGGCACAGAATCCATTTTGAGGGCTTGCCTAAATTACTTCCTGGTAACACATAAGATGTTAAAGTGGATAATCTGCTAGTGTTTTATTTAGCTGTAGCTTCCTGCCAAATATTTTCCTAAGCAGGATGATGAAAAGTCAGCTCGATTCAGTGGAAAAGAAGCCTAGAATTTGGAGTCTGACCTGAATAAAACTCCCCCACTTACTACTGTGTGAAATATGGCAAGTTACTTAGTCTCTATCTAGTCTAGCTCATGTGTAATATAGGAAAAATAAGATCAGGTCTATACCCACCATCAACACAATTGGTCAAGCTTAAGTCTCCTATGAGGGAGGGAAAAAAAAGTTAATTCTTCTCTGTACGTTATAGAGATGCCCCCTTCTTCCTCAGAGACAGGAAAGAAGTAAATTCACCAAAGTCCAAGTTTTCACAGTTTCAAGTTATAAAATTGAAAAAATAGGTTAGAATATAGCATTTCTGGCCCATGACTATCTGTAAAATGGACAACATTCTCTGCTAAGATTCTTAGCAGAGAAAAGTATTTATTGGACTTGAGCATTTTTCCTGTAGATTTTATCTAGAGAAAACGGTTTTACTGTATTCTAATTTTTGGAGGAGATTACTTCCAAATCTAACCCATTCTGTGGCATATTCCCCCCAAATCTAACCCCACACTCAATGATAATAAGAAAATTATTTTCTAGAATAAGGGCTAAGCTTCAATCTCTCTTACTGAGGGCACACTTTTTTTAATTTTCAAGGAATCCACGAAAGTCTGTATTTTTAATTTTGTTCTTCCTGTTCTTTGAGCTGTCTAAAAAGAGCAATCATAAAGATACTTTGAGGACAAGAAAATTATAGGTTTAAAGCACATACAGCTGAATTTACTATTAAAACTGACTAATTCTATGTAGTCTCCGCACATTCTTCTAACTTACTCCTATTTTAATGGCAATTTTCTTGTTCTTAAGTAATTGTGTAGGTCTGTTCTCTCCCTCCAGATGAATTCGCCTGGATACGGATGACTAATAATGCAGACAGGCAACTGGAGATGGAGAACTTATTCATGTCCCCAGTTCCTATTACTTAGATATATGAAACATGTGCTTTATAGATCAAGACACTCAAAACTGTCTAAAGTGGTGAATTTAGACCCAGATTCAAAAGGATGCCAAAATAAGGCAATAACATTAACATGGAGAATATTTTCCCCCCAAATTTCTTATGAGGCAATGTTTTAAAAAAATATCTAAATTTTTAATTTCAGGAGATATTAAGAATTAGGTCTTGCTTCCCTAGAAAAATTTATACTTTCTGTATATGTATCTTAATGACTACAATTCCACTGTTGGGGGAAAAACAAAAAAAAACACAAGTTTGAATTTCCAAGTTACCAGCTGTAGAACCATGGGACAATTAATCTCTTTTTGACTTAGTTTCCGCATCTGTAAAATGCACATAATAATTTTATCAACTTTATATAGTTGAGAGTCAATGTGTAATTGTGAATAAAATGCTTAGTATATAGAGTCTGATATAGAGTAGGCATTCTATAAGTTAATAAATGAGGTTAATAATAATCATAAGGTTAGCTTTTATTACAGTTATGAAGCCCACCCAGCTGATTTAATAATATATGCAGAACATGACACCAGGAGGGCTCCTCAGTGCCTGCAGAGAGTCACGGCCTTCGAGTGATTGTACAATTACAGCCCAGTCCCTGAATACAATAAATTGGAGTGTTTAACAATAAATATGGACATGACCTTTTGATTGAAATGAAACATTTTCCCAATGTTTTCAGGAGAAGAACGATTTGTTTCTTTTTAAAAATTTCCATAGTGAAAACATTTTTAAGTATATCATTTCCCTGAATATGTAACTAACACAGAATAACCTTTCAGAAAAGCTGAAATATCTGAGGGTGTGACTACAGGGCTAGTTTTTTAAGAAGGTTTTTATCAGTCTAATCATCATCTAACTCTTTTGCAATTAAAACAAGCAATGTGATTTTTTTTCAAATTATGTCAAAGGAGAAGTAAAAATGAGCTTTGTCCATTCTTTTTTGCACATGCACACACACACACACACAAATATAAATACCATATGCTCTTCATGCCATCACTTTGTGAAAGCTGATATATGTTTTCATACCCCACTTTTCCATAATGTCTCCTGGGAAGATACTACTTGATGAAAAATTAAGCTGAATCACTTTCTTTTTTCAAAGTACAGAGATGAGCGTGACAATAAACCCACTGTACATCTCTAGCTTGCATAATTTGCTCTTAAACTGTCACTTTAATTATTCTTGAATTGCAAGATTGCCTCCAGGCAGATTTCACAGAGATTTTAAATGATCTATTTTATAAAATATTATTATGGACACCAGAAAAATACTGATAATAAAAAGACAAACCTAAAGTTTAAAAAAACAACATGAAGTACATTTATTTAAGGACAGGTAAACTTTTAAAACTAGACCTTGACATTTCTGTGTAGATTACATGCTTGAAATTTGGAAGCAAGTGGTTCTCCCAGTGCTTTCCTGAATCTTTGACATGGGGAGGGGGTGAGGCTATTTTACTAGAGACTTTGAAGATAGTGAATGATGAGTAATTTTGTCTTAGGACTTTGAATGCTGTACAAATAAACAAGCTAGACCTAGACTCATAGAGACATCCTTTAGGGGAATTTAAAAGGAAAACTGCAATGTTATAATTTTTGTTCAGCTCAAAACCAGCACTCCTATGACAGCTACTATTTATTGAATCTCTAATATGAACCACAGGTGAATTAACTTCTTTAAAATAATTCTTGCATATAATGTTCATAGCAATGATACCCAAAAAACCCCATTATTGGTGACATTTTACGGTTTGGAGAGATTAGGCAACATCCCAAGGTGTTTAATTTATTGCTGAAGATATGATATTTGAACCCATGTCTACCTCAAAGCCCACGGCTTTTACCACACAAGGTGGTAGAGATAGCAATGATCTTTTACTCTTCTGGGAAGAGCAAGGGAGAGAGGAAAGGAACAAATATTTACTGAGCATTTTTTTATGTGATCAATATGTACTAGCTGGGATCGTACTTACCCTGGATCTTTTACATCATACTGCTTCGATGAAACTGATGTATATGGAAGTGCTAGAAATCGGCCTGCACACTTTGAAGTATGTCTTCCAGCTCTCTGGATATTACCTATTTAATTTAGACCTCCAGCTTGATATTTTTAAAGCCATCTGAATTCCAAATTAACTCTTCTTCCTGGCCTCTGCCCATGGACGTTTCCTGAAGTAGCCTTTCCTCTCCTCATATTTTACAGTTCTGGCCATACCTCACTCTGCACAATGCAACCTCTTGTTCAACTGTCAAAGTTTAAATGTCTTTGCCCAGATAACAGTAGTTTGTTTTTCTTGGGTAAAAGCACTGTCTAAAGTAGGCGTTGGACTACCTAAATCAATGTATAATAGAACAGGCAGAATATCCTTTAGGCCTACAGAAAGAGTAATTCTAGCATACTCTGGTAGACATTGTAGGCTTAGTCACTGAGTAACTATTCTATCTTCTTTAACCCTCATCTCTCTATGTTATGGAAGCCAGAATATCTAAAAACAATTAAGTAACAAAAACAAAACCTATTTTTCCAGGTTTTCTGTAAAGGTAGCTAAGTGGCTCATTTCTGGCCAATGAGTTTAAAGCAAAAATCTTCTGGCTCCATCTTATTTTTATGCTTTTATTTTTTCTTTCCCTATTTGTATTGACTGTGATAGAGCAATAGTAGTCATGTTGAGACCATTAGGCAGTGAATATGGGGGAAAGGACAAGATTACTGTGAAGGTACAGTCTTTGACATTTGTTGAGTTTCTAAAGAATGTGAGGAACCATATACCTTCAAATTTGTTGTATGTAATAAAACGCACTTGGATTTTCTGGCCTTGATGCAGAATACTTCATTAATTTTACACTAAAGAAAGGTCATCAGCAAAACAAACAAACAAAAAACAAGCCAAAACAAACAAAAACACAACAAAGTAACAATCCCATGGCTCAAAAGACAAATGTCATTAGCATGCATTGACTGTGTTCAAAATATCTAATTTACCAGACAGAGTCAACTGTGAAGCAGCTCTTTCTATGCAATAGAGATATGTCATTATTTTATCCAGGTACTTAGGTAAGATGCCTTCCCCCACTATTTCTGCCCCTCCGGTTGTGAGTTCTTCCTCACCAAATACCCCTATTCATGTTTTAACCTCCCAGCTATCTTATACATGGGATGGGTGTTTTCTGAATAGGAAATAAAAGTATTCTACCCCCTAGACAGAAGGATATCCCCATTAGAGATAAATTATACATCCTGACCAATGTATCAGAGAATTAGGTAGGGTTACTAATACAACCAACTTTATATAACAATGCAAGTATCAGTGGCCTAAAACAAGGAAGGTTTATTTCTTGCTCATTTCAGAATCGGGCAGCTCTCCTGGGTGACTTTTCTCTAAGCAATGACCGAAGGATTCCTTTTCCAGTTACCTTGTGGCCCTGCCAGATCCAAGGCCCTCTCTAGAGTCATCCTCTGGATGCCCTCCACTGGCCTAGCCAATATGTTAAGATACAGTATGGAAGGTTGCATGTGACGCTTTATGAGCCAGTACCGGGGATAACATCTATCACTTACTCCCAGATAACACTGATCGGAAACCAACCACATGGGACCAAACTAATTACAAGGGAGTCTTGGTAAATAGTCTTCCTGTGTGCCCAGGGAGAGAAGAGAAGACTGTTAAGCACGTATGTAACCTCTGCCGCAAGCTGTCTCGTGTGAATTAAACAAGGATGATTCTGTCCCTGGAGATTCATTTGCTGTGAATGAACCAATAAAGTCTAGTTTCAAACTATGCAGCGATGAATACAAGACTTGTTATATGGAGATTCAATTGAGAAACCCTGCCTGTGGCCATTCAGCAATGTACAAAACCAAGATGCTACAAATATCAGAAACTGAAGCCCTGGTCTTCTGATGCCAAAATTCATGCTCCTAGGGTATTGACTGAATTTCAAATATTTATTTTTGTTTATGAAAATAAATTGTCTTAAATTTTTGTCATTCTGTTTTCAAAAATATACAGAGAAAATGAAAGGTTAACAAAGTATCTCTTTGGCGACCTGTTGCAAATTAAATCTGACACAAGAAAAATGAGGGATGATTTTACCTTGATGGTGAATGAAAAAGTGACTTATCTTTTAGCAAATGCATCAAACGGCTCACACACATAGAAATGATAATGGGTTGCCTAAAAATAATAGCAACTACAGAACTCTCAGCACTTTTTATGCGCTATATCCTGTGCTGTTCTTTATTTTCTTTATGACCAATCTCCTTATGACATGGAAAAGTGTTTATCTTTATCCTCTGCTTTCATATAAAAGGAAGCTAAAAGTCCAAAAGTCAAAGCAACACAATAAATTGTCTATAATTAGCTGAATGACCTGATGTACAAAGTCACAATTCACAGAAGTGAACTCAAGCTTGTCTCAAAGCAACAATTATATTTAAATTTTAATTTATCAACTACATGGAATAGAAATGAGGTTGGAAAAAAATAGTCTGGAAGTCATATTCATGAGTAAGCCAATTAAAGAACTGGTTATTTCCCGATTTTAAGTTGCATTTATTATTATAAACCAGGCGATAGATAATATTCATTAAAATATTTATTGTTGGTATTCACTGAACTCTTAGCATGTACCAGGGACTGTCAAATAACATATATGCATTTTAAAATTACACTGGTCAGCTGTTACCACAATGTTGTTGTATAATAAGCAGCACTAAAACTCACTGACTTACAACAAGCATTTAACTCTGACTTACAGACTTGTGAGCTGGCAGCCACTCAGCAAGGATAAGCTGTATTTTATGTTCTAGGCTCAAGGCTGAAGATTGGGTTTAGGTCTGCTCTATATAACTCTCATTTTACTTGGACCGAAAGCTACCTCGACCATGTTTTCCTTAAGGTGAACAGCAGGAATGCAAGAGAGTAAGTGGCAAAGCATCATGTCTGTTAAGGTCTTTGCCCAGAAGAGACCACATTCCAACATGCAGGGCACAGGGAGGGCTCTGTGAAACTGCCAACATAATTCAGCCCACCAGATAAAGTAATCCTGAAATCCTGATAACAACCCTTTTAGGAAGATCCTTGGTAAAAATAAGTAACTTTTTGAAGGTCACAGAGTTAGGAAGTAGCAGAGTCATGTTTTAAACTCAGGTTCATGTAACTCCAGCCTAAGCTCTAAACTACTATACTGTCAAGTTGATAGCGTTCTTGACTCAAGGATTTATATCAGTTCATACTCAACTTCAGGTCACAGGCCACAAAATACTATTATGCTATATACCATTTACTATATATATATATATATATTTTATATACATATTTATATACACATAATATATATTTTATATACATATGTAAATAAAATAGTCTAAGAATTAATTTGACCAGTCAGGTATGCCAAAAAGCAGAAGTCTATCAAATATCTGGCTTGATGTTATAACTCTCTAAAATCCTTCATTTCAAATGAACTGAACCCTCTGCATCTCCATGAACAAAATGGTAGTTTAAAGAATTTAATTTGACCAAAAACTTTGCTGTAGGCATTTTAAAAAACGAATTTACTTTTATAAAATTCTATAGATGTTGCAGACTTTTCATGGATTATGAAAATTTAGAACTTAATTTTAATTTGCAAAAAAATCCTAAATTCTTGATTTATCCACTTTAAGAGGCTTTGTTTTCAGATAAAACAATTTTGGAAAAGAGTTAAGAGAAAGTTACAAAAGCATACATTCGTTCACATATAGGTTGAGCTGTCCTCTGTAGGAGATAAAGTCATCTTACTTTCTCTGAGGTAAGTTTTTTTTTAATAAAAATAAATGTAAATGTCTGTTTCCTAATTCAATTTATGAAAATTTTGTAGATATTTTTGTTTTTTAGTTTGGAGAAGACTTCAAAGAACTTTAGTAGCCAGCATGTGAAGCAGTAGGATCACATCCAGCAGTTAGAATCAGGACTTTGAACTTCTTCAAAGGAAGGAGGTTCTTACTGGGCTTTCACTTATTTTTTACAAAGTAGCTCCATTTGATAAGTTTCTATTCAAGTTCAAATATTCAATAGTAGAATTATATGAGGAGATCTATTAAGCAGGGGTCCCCAACCCCCATAACAGTCCATGGTCTGTTAGGAACCAGGCCACACAGCAGGAGGTGAGCGGTGGGGGGGGGGGGGCGAGCGAAGCTTCATCTGCCGCTCCCCATTGCTCGCATTACTGCCTGAACCATCCCAGCCCTCTCCCACCTCCAACGATGGAAAAACTGTCTTCCATGAAACGGGTCCCTGGGGCCAAAAAGGTTGGGGACTGCTGCTATAAAGGAATATGTTGGAGCCTTTCTGAGAGAATTATTACTTAGGGTAACAAAGTATTACTACATGTATTATTATAATTAGTAGTAGTACAATTCTAATTTCATCCTAGTAATGCTATACTTTCAAATCATTGAGATTTAAATTTGAGAAAAAATAAAGTATCTCATATTCGAAGGCATTACAATAGAGTAGGGACTAATTCAGTATGCCTTAAAAGGAGAAAACTTGGCAAAACATGACTAAAATAGAGACAAGAGAATTCACGAGGATCCAGCCAGGACACCAGAGGCGATTGTAGTAATAACATTCAACAAGAGACCCAGGTAAGACCCAAACTGAGAATACAGAGATTAAATCTAAAACAAGACAAACTAAATTTCATATGATCTTCTAGATCTAGGATCTGAGAAATCCCATTCTCTCTGTATTTTGGAGAGCATGAGGACAAATGTTAAAAATATAATCTGCAGTTACATAATAGGATGTAGGACTGAAATTTTCAGGTAATTTAATATATCAAAGAAATTGTCCAGAAAGGTCAGATGCCTAGGCTTGAGAGTAGCAACCTTAGGTATACTAGTTTTTAACCTGACTGTGAATGAATCTTTGTTTTCTGGATGAGTAATCTACTGAGATAGTAGCAGACATGGCTTTGAAATATCACAAATTCAGGACTTAAAGGTAAAGAGGAAATGTGGACAACAATAAAGTTTAAAATACAGAGATTTACTGAAGGCAAAGATTATGATTTTCTTAATAATGATGTAATTTATAATACAAATGCTAGTTTTCAAAATGTTTCTGATGATGTCCTCTATTACTAAAAAACTACTAGCACTGCAAAGTCTATGTTAAGATATACAGATGCATGTATACATGCATGTACACACACTGATTATGATTATGCATATACATGCATACATGTGTATATACACACACATCTATTTCTGCATTAATATGTAGTTCATTTCAAGACATACTCCAAAGTAGAAATTCAGAAATGACAGAATATAAATAGAAATATTTTCCACTCAGATCTTAGTGAGTAGCTTTTTTTAAAAATGTTTTTTATTGTGGTAAAAGTCACATAATATAAAGCACACTATTTAACCGTATTTAACTGTACAGTTCAGTGGCACTACATACATTCACACTGTGGTGCAACTCTCACCATCCATCTCCCGAATTTTTAACCTCCCTAAACTGAAACTCTGTCCCCTTTAAACACTAACTCCCCATTCCCCCTTCCCACCCTTCCCCCCCCCGCCCCGCCCCCGGCCCCTGGCACCTACCAATGTACTTTCTGACTCTATGTATTTGACTATTCTAGGTACCTCGTATAAGTGGAATCAAACAGTATTTGTCTGCACCTAATATATATTGGAATGCATTTTTAAGGTTAACTTAATATATGTCCTGCAAACCAGGGGTCCCCAACCCCTGGGCCGTACACCGGTACCAGTCCGTAGCCTGTTAGGAACTGGGCCGCACAGCAGGAGGTGAGTGGAGGGTGAGGGAGGGAAGCTTCATCTGCCACTCCCCATCGCTTGCTTGCTTGCTTGCTTGCGTTACTGCCTGCACCATACCCAACCCCACCCCCGCTCTGTGGAAAAACTCTTCCACGAACAGGTCCCTGGCCCTGGTGCTGAAAAGGTTGGGGACCGCTTCTGCAAACAGATTATATCTTTTTTTTCCACCCTCTGTGCTATACAGTAGCTTTTTACATACTGTGTGACATATACATTCCACTTCAGAGGTCAGAAATAAATGTAACTTATGAGCATACTTTTAAAATACTGAGTGGAGGTATGCGCAGCCCAAATATATGGGAAAGGATAAATTTGCTTCCAACATGTGTCTTCTTGATTTAGTAAACTGAGGTCACATAGCAGCACACTGTAACAGACCAAAGTAAAGCTGCTTATTTTGACTGAACACCCAACAAAGAAAATATTCCATCAACTCCCATTTGTGGCACTTGAAAATATGGTATTTCATTTCCTTTATTAAAGAATTATAATTTTATTTGAAATATGATATAGATCATTATAAAAGACTAAGCTATATATGGGAGTACAACAAAGAAATTAAAAATTAATCTCCAAATTACACTACCCAGAAAAAAATTATTAATGTCTGACAACATGTTTCTGAGCATTAATGGAGACAGAAAGATGGATGATGCCATAGATCATCTGTGGCATGAATGGGAGGGCAATGGGAGTGCTCCATTCTGTATGCAGTCAATAAGGAAGTACACTGATTGTACAGAACTTGGGAACATTAATAAAATCAGCTAAAGTCTGCTTTTTATTATCACCCTATGCCAGCAATTCTACACAATAACTGTGATGAAAATACTCCTCCCATCAGAGTAGATCCCTCCCAATGACACATATAAACATATTCATAAATAACACAAATAAATGACACATATAAATAAATGACACAAATAAACATATTCATAAAATGGAATTTTATAATAAAATTAATTTATTTTACTTTATTTTAACTTAGAAAAAAATAAATTCACATAGAATTGAAGAAAGAGCTGAGAATCAGGGAAACATAGCTTTACTACATCAGATATTACCATCCAAGATATACTTCTAACATTAAGAAAGGTTATATTAAGTGCTAAGATCATTATTTTAATGATAAGTTCAACTTTAGATCATAGTTATTGATTCTCTCCTCTGAAAGTTGAGAAAATTCTTCCCAAACTGTCTTCCTCTATATTATTATTTATATATTGTCAAGATTTATTACAATTATACCCCATTCTATAACTGTAATCTTCAGTTATTTTGTTCTTTGTCCTCTATTTAAATGAATCCATGCTTATTTCCAGTCCTAGTAGTATGATTATTCTATCCCTCAATTCTTTCTTTTCTTTAATTGGCTGGATTTCATAATCTTGTCCTCTACTGTCCTCACACAAAAATGAGATCTAGGGCACCCTGTCCCCTAGTTTTGCATGCTTGAAAATCTTTATCTGCTATACACATTAACATACATAATTTTCAAGTGTAATTTTCATAGATTCTGTTTCACATTTTAAGTTCATTACCTTCATCAGAGTATTTCCTAGACACAGAAAACCTGTTTAATTTGTGTCATCAAAGATTTATTTCAATAAGTTAATCTTTATTATATCATTATAAGTATTAATACTATGTTCGATCAAATTCTTAACATATTCTGCACTCTTCTTCAGGAACTGCAGTTATTGTACGTATCTATTTTATGCGTTCATTTCATATCTTCTGTCTAAAGGGATTTTGAGGGTATCTTCAGTCTTTCTCATTTTATTTCATATGATCTCCTCTAGCTGCCTACCATATCCCAGACTGTGCTTCTCATGTTTATCGGTTTTGTCACTGTGCTGATGTGGCTTTCACCTATACATTGGATTAAGTTTACTCCATCATTTTTTATTTCTTTCTGGAGTCCTATAATCTGTTCTTTAAACACTCACACATATTCCTTGTGTGGGGTATGTGTGTGTGTGTGTGTGTGTGTGTGTGTGTGTGTGTGTGTGTGTTGCCCTAGGTGTTACTCTCCCCATCATTTTCAAGATTTGGGGTGACACTATGGCTCAGGTCACAGTGAATTGAGAACTGACAGCAGTTCTTGTTTGCTACCCTTCTTCACTCAACTTTCTTTGACTTCCTAGGAGATGACAGAGAGCATTTCAGCATGATTTTTCCTTCAGTTTCACTTCCTCTGCATCCTGGGGTTTCCATTTAGTTCATGATCCACCTAATTAACATAACAAGTGATGTTTTTCTTCAATATTTTAAACTTATCCCTTTTTTTTTTTTACTACCTCTTTCTTTTTTAATATATCCTGACCAAGATTCAGAGTCCTCCCTCATTTCTGTTTATATTTATTGGTGTTTGTTTTATAGATTTTGATTTGGGATATGGTCATTTATTTACCCCTGTCAAATCTTTTTCTCTTGTGTGTGTGTATGTGTGTGTGTGTGTGTGTGTGTGTGTGTGTGTGTAGTTTTAGGGTGAGAGAAAAACAAAACTGTTTTAATCCACTATTATAATCCACTTGTATAACACATTTAATCTACTAGTGTGGATTAGAAATGCATAATTGATTTTTTAAAAATAATAATAAAGTATAACTTTCTGATGCAAACAAAATGAATTTTTAAAATTATATATTAACTATCTAGCATTATAACTCAAGTCAACAAATACAGAATGTTACAATCTGAAAGACTAAATTGTCTAGCATTGCACCCTGCAGTTAAAATACATGAGCCATATATATAATTTTTCTCCTAGCCATATGAAAAGTAAAAAGAAACTGGCAAATTAGTTTTTGTATTTTATTTAATCTATTGCATGTGAAACATTATAAACTCAATATGTAATTAATATTAAAATCATTAATAAATACTTTACATTCTTTTTTGTTATTAAAACTTTAAAATCTAGCATTATTTTACACTTGCAACACATTTTAATTTGAATTAGCTGTATTCCAAGTTCTCAAAAATTCACATGCACTTTGTGGATACTGTACTGGATGGACAGTGCCAGTCTAGCACACAACACAGTAGACACTCCAAAATTATAGCTAGTAGTATCGTCGTTATCATTATTGGCATACATTAGTATTTAAGGTGAAATTGGAATCTTTAATCCATATCATAGAGTCAGACACAGAGGCTTAGATTAAAATGTTAGGTTACTGTTCCTCAGAGTATTCTCTTTTCATCTATAAGTGAAAGTAATCCAGGGAAGTGTCAAGAGTTCCACATGTCCAGTGGGAAAAAAAAAAAACACACACACACACAGTGCGAAAGCTGTGAGTTTCAGTTTTATTTGGGGATTTATTGAGAACTATAGCCTGGAGAAAGCCTCTCAGTAGATCTGAGGAACTGCTCTGAAGAGGTAAGTGGGGGAGGAGGGCGGGCGGGTCAGTAAATATGTTATTTTGGCAAAGGAGGTACATGCAACATAGCCCTTATCTTGGTAGCAGGTTGCTGCTCCCCACAAGGAGCAGATATCTTAGTTAGTGGTTTTACTGCTTTTCTAACTATAGAAGATGCAAGAATTTGGGTTTATAAAAATTTTTCTCCTGAAAGTATCTAACTATCTGAAGGCCTGTTCTGCCAGTTTTCCCATTCCTGATCTCCATCTTGAACTCCTTTCAAGGTATGTTAAATGTCAGTGACTGCAGTGGCCAGTGACTTAATTCTTGTAGAACCAGATGGCAAATGACATATTTTTAGTTGTCACGTGAGATTGTGTAGGTAAAATTGTCTATCATACTTTCTAATGATATTAAATGCAGAACAAATCGGGATAGAAATTATGTCAACCCTGAGATTTTGGGTTCCACTAAAAAAATATTTACCAGTGTGGACAAAAAAATGCTGCCTGCCATTTTAGTAAAGAAAAGATACTGAGGCCATCAAGCCATCAGCCTGGGCAGCTGACCCCAAAGGTGCACCCTGAGGGGATTCAGGAAGGAATAAAACAGGGTACTGGCCCTAGATAATTAAGGTGCATATCAAAGGAATAATTTCAATACGATCAGACTCTTGCACCTTCCCATACATAGAAAAGCACTAAATTCATTAACTTGAGATGCCCGGTTTTCTTTAACAGTAATGTTTTGATGTTCTGACTACCTAGGTGTTTTTTTGTTTTTTGGGGGGTTTTTTTGAAAAAAACTCCTATATATCCTGGCTCCTCCCTCACCTCTTCAGAACAGTCCCTCAGAGCTGTCTGAGAGGCTGCCTCCCGGACATAAGTCCTCAGTAAGTCCGCCGAATAAAACATAATTCTCAATTTTTAGGTTGTGTGTTTTTTTTCAGTTGACACCAGAATTCACAGATTTTGTTTACTGGTAAAACTTAACATTCGATTTATTAAAACTATACCTTTAGATCCCACTCCCACTTCTGCCTCTGTGCTCACTCAGCCAACATTGTCCCTGGATTCCTCTCCTTTCACCATCTACATCATGAGGAGGGGGCCAAGATGAACTCAGAGGGGGATATGCACAAATGCAAAAATATTCACCAGAGTGCTGTGATGGGTCCTTTTAACTGACAGGTCATCAGCACTTGTTAATTGGTGCTTGTGCAAATTAGGTTCCTACCTTCCCAGAGAGAAAGGGAGACAGGAGTCCTAGGCATCTTGACCATTACATTTCAAAGGGATGGTTCCCAGTCTCTTGAAAAAGACATTCCTAGGTTGTAGAATATTTACATCTTAAATGGGCAGAGAAAGAATTTACAATTTCAAGATTTCTAAAGAAAAGCTCTAAGAAGTGGGAGATCAGGGGCTATGATCAGGAAGAAGTCTGTCTAAATTTTACTCAAGCTGAGGGGAATGCCAAGGCCACCTTGGTCAGTACTCAAAGGGCTAAGTTCATTGTAAAACAGACATATTCCCTTGCAGATGGGGTAGAAAAATGAGAGTCAGATGTATCTTTACAGTCAAGAGTGTCTAAAGTGACTGTTCCTGAATGAGAGAAAAGGAAGAGCTATGAGAAACAGCAAGAGAGAGCCACACTGGTCAGAGAAAGGGGAGGCAGATTAGGTTGGCAACTGACAGGACAGTAGACTGTAGATTACCTAAAAATCTTATCGGTGATGATGAACTCCAATAACGAGAGCCAGATAAGACATAAATGAGTGTAGCTAGCCAGCTGTGATACACTAGGGACTTTGGGGGGCTGTGGTAAATTTCAGAGTATTTGCCCAGACGTGTTACAAATGCAGAGTCTCAGGTCCCACCCAGAGCAATTGAATCAGGAGCTGCATTTTAACAAGATCTCAAAAGGATATATGGACACATTAAAGTTTGAGAAGCACCGCTTAAATCACACCTCCCCAGATAACTTTGCTTTTCTGACCAGTTCCTTGCATTGGTTTTGATTATTTCCAATACTTCACCTACATAGCAGCTCTTCAAGGGGAGGGATTTTTTTTTTTTTTTTTTTTTTTTTTGCTAATGCTTTAAGTATTTGCTTTGACAACAGATTTTCTGAGTGAACGGAAGTGTTGCCCTATGTCTGACCTATGTAAAGTTATTCTTGTAGGTTGGCCCTCATGTTGCTCAGGATTAATCGCATGTATTTACTTATGAAGGTGAGAATTTCAAATATAACTCTGAATCACATTCTGGAATACATTTTGGTACGCAGGAAGAAAAGACGAACACATAACCATTACATATTCTTTAAAACAAAGGGAGGAAACGGCAATAGAAAATATAATGTAATTTTATCGCTGAGAATTTTAAAACAAGCACCATGGAATGTAAAGTTATGGTCCTCAAAGGAATCATAACTTGGCAGTAAGGCAAATATATATTAAGGCATAAATATAAGGGTCTATATAATAATAGAAAATACTACAACCAGATGTGCCAAGAGACTAAATTATAACTGACGTGGGAACCATAGATTTGGAATTTCTTACTGCTTAGAATTTAAATTTTTCTGAAACACTGAAGTAATACCAAGGCATCCAGGTACCACAGGGTGGGTATGATAAAAAAATATGAGGAGGTCATATCAGCAACAAACAGTTAATGATATTTATTTATATCATCTAGACAATTTAATTAAAAGAATAATCAATTACAAACTTATTCAAATAAGGGTGCCTGTAGGTTTTATATAATGCATAAAAAATCAATCACTATAACTATACATGGAATTATAGGGAGTCTAAGTACACACAGCATATAAACTCATTAATTTTGACTCATTAACTTGGAATTTATGTTAAGTGGATGAGGACTCACAGGCTCTTAGGTTGTTGGCAGTGGAAGAATTCTCAGAGAACATCAAGGCTGAATGTTTGTCCACTGTACTGTGGTGTGTGTGTGGTGCGTATATGTGTGTGTTGACCAAGACAGCCTTAAGATTTCCCTCAACTTGACTCAGCTTTAGACAGCTTTCTCCCTGACTAAAGGCGCCTAATTTCCTATATCTTAGAGCTTTTTCTTTAGAAAACTTGCAATTGTAAATTCTTTCTTTGTCCCTTAGAGATGTATATCTTCTACAACGTGGGGATGTTTTACTCAAGAAACTGCAAGCCATCCCTTTGAAACAGAATCATGAAGATAAGGCCCCTCTCATAGTCTCTGTGGGAGGGGAGGAACCCAATATCAGTAAACTGCAATGAGCACCAATTAGCAAACGCTGATGGCCTAATCACATGGACCAACCTCCTCACTAATGGCTAATGTGCCCCAGTACTTTGCAACTAGCTTGCCCCAGTGATTAAAAATTCTCCCACCTTTTTTTTTTTTTTTCAGGAGAGGAGAGTTCAATCTCTCTTCCCTATTGCAATAGTCTTGACTCCTATTGAAACAGTTATGAATAAAGTCTTCCTTGTCTATTGAATTCCATTTGACATAATTTTTCTGACAGTATGTGTGTGTGTGTGTGTGTGTGTGCGCGCGCGCGCGCACACAGAGGGCCTCCCAGGGGACCTTAAGGTCAAGGCTTCCCCGTCTACACCTCCCTCAAAGCAGTGTGCTTTAATCTGTTTTATATGTTGATTTTTTCCTAAAACTGCATTAAACAAAAGTCAACATAGTTTTAGAAACACTTACTTTAAGAAAATTATTTCATTTTTCAGGTGAGATAATAGAAGCCTCAAGAAGGGATAAGATTCACCAGGAAGCCCAAGGCTGCACTGTGAGGAACAAGCAGCTCTAGAGCGTTGGGATGCTGCTCCAGTGTTCTCTAGATGTTACCTTTGTATCATCAAAGAAGACAATGTGAACTAGGTAATGTAAGAGAAACATGAAGGGATGGTTAACCTACTCTAAAGGATAAATGATCTTCAAGTGCCTTAGGAACCTTTATTTGCATGCAACCAATTCATATGCAAATTAGGAACAATCTTTATTCAGACCCTTTGTTTGGGAACATTTATTAGCCATTAGTCGTGTTACTTTATTTACTTAAACACATATTTTCCTAAATGCTGCATAACTATGTAGAGGATTATAAACCTAACATTGAAAAATGTACAACAAATACATAAACAGAAGCCAGGAGCACTAGTACAGATAGTACAGATAGTGACTTTATCCAGTTAACTTATACCAAGATGGTGACTTAGGGCATATAATCACACTTATGAAGTTGGCTGAGATGCTTAGCTTTGTAAAGTCTCACCTCCTCATTTTTAAAATCATAGGTAATAATCCCTAACTTTGCACCACTTTAATGAGGATAAAGAAAATGTATTTCAAGAGCTTAGACAGTACTAAACCCCTAGTGGTGTTAATACGCAACTTCGTGGCGTTAGTTTCCAATATCAAAATAAAGCATCAGCATCATCATCACTCTTCTTCTTCAGCCGTTATAATGGATCCCTAAGAAAATCTGCCTAAATATTAACTATCTTGACACTAGTCCCAGCTAGTGGGACTGTGGAAATCTATAACTTAAATGTGGAAGCTTTGGTTCATAATAGAGTGTTGAGTTTAATTAAACCAAAAATTCCAATTAGTACAGATTTTTTTCAGGTGTTAATAGTACTGACTTGAGGCAAATGGTAATGACAAAGTAATTGGGTGGTCACTTAGATGTGGCCTATACTTCTTGATCCTTTTTAGTGATGTCTCTTTATAAGACTCTATTAAGCTATTTTATGAGAATGAAAAACAAAATAACAAAATTGTAGTATTAGTAAGGGACAGATGCAGCTAATAAAATAATGCTGCCACTGTGTTCTCACATAAAAGGTCATTTCTTTCTCCAATTCTTCTATGTCTCCAGAAGTCAAGTCAAATTAATGAATTAGGGAAGAGAGGAGATGGTCAGTTGAGGGAAATATTTTTACAAAAATTTGACCTGTAAGTTCTTATTAAAATAAAATGACCTGGATTACCTTCATGTTTATTCTGTTTAAACATTTGTTTTCCTTAGGAGTGGGAGGGGGACTGTAAATTAAATTAGAGAGAAGTACTGTCACACTGATGGAGACAAGTTCAATACCAAGGATTTATCTACTTAGACAAATGAAATCAGAGTCAGTACATCTATCTGAAATGTTCTGATGTCTCTGCAGAAATACAAAGAGTTCTGGGCAAATGCAATTGTACTTCAGTCAAATTTGGTACAGTTGTCTAGAGGCTGCTAATTGTTAAGGGTAAGCTTTATCAAATCAGTGCCCGGGATTTCCTAAGACTGAAGAATAGGGTTACCAGATAAAATACAGGTTTCCTAGTTAGGACTGAATTTCAGATAAACAACAAATAATCTTTGGCATGTCTCAAATATATATACATCAATTGCGTGTGTCTATTTATTTCTATCAACAAAATAACCAATAACAGCTTCTAGATATTATTTTTTAGCCTTAACATACTGTTTGACCTAAGAGCCAAACTGACTGATTTTCACTTGGGGTATTCATATTTTCAATCAATTTATTCCAAAGTAGTCATTTAAAGGCTATACGTATATCCACAGAGAAAAAGAGACGTGATTAAAAAATTTAAAACATGGCATGCCTATACTTTGCTGTGTTTACTCAATGGGCAACAATCAGGTTGAATATTTTTTGATATTTTTAATTCACATAAAATTTGAATCTCCTAAATTATTTGATTTCTAGTTGTTCAAATTGATATAAATTTATTCTACCTTAGAAACTTCCATTCCTTAGGCCAGCGGTCCCCAGCATTTTTGGCACCAGGGACGGGTTTCGTGGAAGACAATTTTTCCATGGACCGGGGGTAGGGGGAAATGGTTTTAGGATGATTCAAACACATTACATTTATTGGGCACTTTATTCTATTATTATTACATTGTAATATAAAATAATTATACAACTCACCATAATGTAGAATCAGTGGGAGCCCTGAGCTTGTTTTCCTACAACTAGATGGCCCCATCTGGGGCTGATGGGAGACAGTGACACCCCAAGTGTGTTGCTTATGTCCAGTCTACTCTGTAGGATTCAGCTTAATTGTCACTTGCCACTCACTGATAGGTTTTTGATATGAGTCTGCGAGCAACTGGTTTATTATAGTCTCTGTGCAGTCAAACCTCTCTCCTAATGATAATCTGTATTTGCAGCCGCTCCCAGTGCTAGCATCACCGCCTCAGCTCCACCTCAGATCATCAGGCATTAGATTCTCACACGGAGCTCATAACCTAGATCCCTTGCATACACAGTTCACAGTTGGGTTCGCACTCTTATGAGAATCTAATGCCACTGCTAACTGGACAGGAGGCGGAGCTCAGGCGGTAGTGTGAGCCATGGGGAGTGGTTGTAAATACAGATGAAGCTTTGCTCACTCGCCTGCCACTCACCTCCTGCTATGAGGCCCAGTTCCTAACAGGCCATGGACCATTACCGGTCCACAGCCCAGGGGTTGAGGACCCCTGCCTTGGCTACTCAAAAATGAAAAGTGATTTCCATCCCCTCAAATAATATGTATGTCTATTATCACTTTGCATATAGAGTTGCAATTTATGTCACCCTTTGAAGACCCAAACTATAGAATGTAAATTTCATAAAATTATTAAACTTTATATTTTGGTCATTCAAATTCTTTTCAAGAAATTTTTAAAGTAAGAACATGTGATATTCTGGCAAAGGAAAAATTGACTGCTGAAGCAAGTGCTGTTATACAGCTACCCATATGAATTTGATATGTTATCTATATTTTTATAAGAAATATAAATTGATTTGTTGAATGATAAACACTTTACACATTTGTTGAAATTTGCTAATTGTTTTTAGATAATAAAGCATAGTCTATGAGATCAATAAACACATATTCTATGTATCCAAATAAAGTAGTTAATATTTAGACTATGAATTAGAATATGAGAATAATGAACCAAATAAAAAGGTAAAATATTATTCTTTATTTCTTCCTGGTTCTCCAGTGTTCCACTTAGAAAATTTTTTTCTCTGCCTGAAAAATACTCTTTAGTGTAAATATGCTGGTGACAAAGTATTTTAGTATGGATTTATGTAAAAATGTACTTATTTCAACTTTATTCCTAAAGCATATTTTAATGAATATAAAGTTCATGCTCAGGATTTATTTTCTTTCAATATATTGAAGCTTCCCTCTCACTAGTGTTCACTGTTTCTTTTGAGAAATCAGCTGTTAATCTAAGTTTTGCTTCTTTCAAAAGTCATGTGATTTTTTCCATTAGCTGCTTGCAAGATATTTGATATTCTATATTTTTACTGTGATACCTCAGATATGAATTATTTATTTTTATACTCCCAGGGGTTTACTGGGTGGAAGTCTTTCATTAGTTTAGGGAAATTTTTATACATAATCCTTCTTCTTTCCCATTTTTTTCTTCCCTCTCCTTTTGAGACTCCAACTAACTATCTTAGATGTTCCCCTTTTATGCTCTATGCTCCTACATTCTCTGTGTTTTTCATCTCTCTCTGTTTCATTCATTTTTTTTTCTGACTTTTTTTCTAGTTAATTAATTCTCTCTTCAGATGTTAAACCAAGCCATTGAATTCTACATTTTATTTGTTGTATTTTTCAGTTTTTGAATTTGTTTTTTTTTAATTTGCTAGATCACTTTTAATATTTTAGTCCCTGCCATAAGTTTCAATCTTGTCATTTATCTCCTAGAATGTGAGAATTATAGTTATCTTACAGTCTGTGTCTAATAATTCTAATATCTGGAATCAGTAGATTTCTTCATATTTTCTGTTATTCCATCTGGTTCTTAATTATGAGGTCTTGTCTACTCACATTCTGGTTATCTTTATTATTATATTTTGGATATTGTGTTTGAAAAATTATTTATATAAATAATTTGAGAACAAAGATGATATTGTAATCCTCCAGAAATGATGTCCTATGGTTTTATAAGGTACATTGGTCACAGTAATTTCTAGATCATCTTAATCCAAATTCATAATTGAAATTTTTCTGACCACTGCAAAGCTGGTCTAAAGCTTTTTCAAGGCTTAGTTTACTTCTGCTTCACTCTTGATACTACAGTCCTAATAAAACTGAGGTAATTTACCATGCCACCAAACTTAAGGCCCTCCCCTCTGTCCTGGGGTCCCTTAAACTCAAAAGACCAGCTGACTTGAAATCCCCAATACCAACAGAGAAAAAATAATCTTTAAAATGTTGGACTGATATCCTTTTTTGGGCCTAAATCTGGCAATTATTACTATATTTTTATTTACTATTATTATTCATTTTATCTAGTATTGCTTATATTATGTATTTGACATTTTTAATTAGTATGTTCTCACTCTTTAAAATTTACTTTAGCTGTAAGTTCTGTCCAAATTATTTAATTTGGTATTATCAGAGGCAACATGAAACCCTTAACCACTGAAAGTTAACTTTTCAAATGTAGTTTATCTACAGAAGGCACAATCTATCTCATTACATTGTGAAAGAATGGTTTATTCTAACCCAAATACATTCAGCTCTCATTGGTCATATTCTGTAAATGAATAATACTAGAATTTTCTTTTTTTTTAGTCTTCAATCATGTAGTAGAGAATAAAGATCTGGTAAGATAACCAAAAAGCAAATAAAAGGATACATTCTAATTAACTTGACAGCAATCAGATAAGGGAACAGACCCATACTGGAGGGAATTAAGTTACTATGTTGATTCAACAACTCACTCTGTAAAACAAGTTCACTGTTCTCATTCAATCTATCTTATTTGACCTATATCCAAAATACCACAAATCAAAGTGAAAGAGGAGACAGACTAAAGAGTTGATTATGAACTCCATCTAGAAAGAGAAAATTCTTTGTATACCAACATAATGAGGAAAAAAAAAAGGCTGGAAAAAAAATCTACGTTTCTAAGTATCTCTGTAGGGTGGGAATGACCACTAAAATGGTCAAAAATTATGTTTTAATGAAAAATAGTGCTTGGATGGAAATTAGAAGTTATTGTGTCCCAGCCTGGCTCCTGTTTTTATGAACGCATTCTCCCTCTTATTCCACATCTCAGTAGTCTCATTTGTAAAGTAAGCCATTTGAACAACATACTCTCCAAAACCAATTTCAACTCTAAGCTTTTATAATGTATATTTCAAAGTTACACTTCTTTTACATTTTTGTCAATTCCTTGGGTGAACATTCCAAATACACATACACATATGTGAACAAAGAAAAAAATAAATGTTTTCATTCACAAAAAATATCTCTTACAAAACGAACAAAGGCAGAAACAGAACTCCATTAGATAAAAATGTACTTCTAAAATAGGTCAAATTCAATCCATATTCTTAAACTAATGAAAACCACTGTTAGCACATGCTTACAAAAAATATTCATTACAGTTCAAATCTAATTTCTGTTCTCTAAGCAGCTATAATAGAATCAGTGAATATTTCCATAATATCTTTTATGTTCATGTCAGTGAGATAACAGTTCCATACTCAAAGATTTCTAATTGATTTGACCATAAAATAAACCTTTTGTTCAAAGAAGGGCAAAAAAATAAAAGATAAGAAAGATGGCAATTTAACTTTCAGATGTATACTGCATACAGATATCTCGGGGCCATTATAATGCTGAACACAAAAAATAAAAAGGCTAGGCAATAAAATCATGGAACTGGCCAAAGAGTGACTTAGCTACAATAACTACACAAGGACACAGGCATACCTTTATGTAACATTTTGAAAATGGACTTAGTCCATTTCAGAGAAAAACATCAGGTATCTGTACATATATGAGTTACTTTGCAAACAGAATTATTAGGAGGATTATTTAATAGCTAGTAACTTGTAGAAGTTTCATTAGTAAGTCTTGAAAATATCCCTGGCTGGTGTGTGTGTGTGTATATAGTGTTCTCACCTTTGATTTGAAGATTGAATCTGAGCAACTGGAAAATATTTATCCCCATATTCACATTTCTTAATCTCATTTCCCTCATTTGTAAAGTGGTGACTATAACATCTATCTGATGAAATTATTATGTATACTAAAAGCTATAAAATAAATTTAAAAGAATTTAAATTGGGTAGGAACATATTAATATAAGCTATTACTACTTTCTCCTTGGTAAGCGTTTAAAAAATTAGAAACTCTCGTCATCAGAGTAACCTGCCAGTGTTTGAAAAAAAATACCAACATCAAGAGGGAAGCCACAAATGGCATCCTTGAGCTACAATATATTTAGTTCTATATTTTGAAAACAATCAAACAAAATATCTCTATCTGTATCTTGCTATTCATCTATCAATCTATATCATGTAAATCAATAAACACTGTCTTTGAAATTGCTCACTACATTTTTGATCACTCCCTTTCTTTTTCCTTCTTGATTGCTTTTACTTTTTCCTATCTCCATTTTCTAGATATCGCTCCCCTGCAGTGTTCTCTGCTTTAAAATCCTCATCTAATTGTGGTTTCAACCGCTGTCACCAAGTTAATAACCCCCAAAGTGGGTATCCACCAAGTGGATAAATCCCACCCTTCCCTCTGACTCCAGACCTAGTTATTTTAGATGGGGCATCTCCATTAGGATAGTCTCCTCCTGTCACTTCAAAAAAGAGTGCCCCCAAATAAACTACTCTTTTTCTCTTCCTGACAGGTAAACTTTGTATCCCATATATCCCAGCTTTTCTGCGCATGGAACCTCAAATTTACAGTGAGCCTTTCCAAACTTTTTTTTTTACTTCATCTCACACTTTCATTTTTCCTCCATGTTTTAAGTCTCATCTGTCTGCAAATTTTCCTGGATGTGCCTCTGAAATGTCCATAGAACTGAGCCTTTACTTAACCCTAATTACAATCAAAGTAGCCCACGATTCCAAGGCTTCCTGGGTTACTTCAAAAGCCAACCAGATCATAACTCAAAACAGAGTGCAGACTAATACATTCTTTCTTTTTTTTTTTCGCGGAACAGGGGCCTCTCACTGTCGTGGCCTCTCCCGTTGCGGAGCACAGGCTCCGGATGTGCAGGCTCAGCGGCCATGGCTCACGGGCCCAGCTGCTCCATGGCATGTGGGATCCTCCGAGACCGGGGCACGAACCCGTGTCCCCTGCATTGGCAGGCGGACTCTCAACCACTGCGCCACCAGTGAAGCCCCAGACTAATACATTCTTTAAAACACTGCTGCTGATTGCAGAAGTGGGAAGAGAAGAGGGTAAGAAGGAAGAGCTTAGTCAGAACGATGTTTACTGATGTGGAGCCAGAAGAAAGGGGAAAGAGATGAGGGTGGGTAGGTAAGGACTTGAGCATCCAGACTTACATGGGGAATCAGGGACATTCAGACTCAAACTTGACCCAGTGTTGTCATGGGGTGAATATGAGTTTCTTAAGTCACTCAGTAGTGGGTTTTATGCTGTCGCTGGTAATTCCTATGCTTAGATAATATATGTAATACAGAAAACATGATCATCTGTGATTGCCAAATGTCAGTCCCCCCAAATGTTAGGCTTCCCTCTCATCTTTAATGTTCTGTGCTCTGTCCCTTCTTACCCTGCTGACTTAAAACAGTGCTTTTATCAGATGCCACTTTTGCTCGGATATATACCATGATTTCCTATTATAATTTCAAACATGTTTGAGTTCCTCTGATGACTTTCCAGGCCTTCTATTACCTGACTTCATACTTTTTATCTAATATTTGCTTCTAGTTCTCTTGACAAACTAGCTTTGAACCAGAGTCAAGCTGCCTTATTACCCTCTAACTACATCTACCTCCTTTTGGTGCCAACGGTATGCATGTTTTTTTTTCCTGGAATCCTCTATTCTAGATCGATATCTTTAAACATTCTTCAAGGTATAGTAAGAGTTCTACTCACTCCATGAAACTATATCCACCTAGACCATTTCCCCCACAACTGCTCCACAGACTGAGAAGTAAAAGTTGAATGGATAACAGGATTAGTTAAAAGTAGAAAAGCTATTTAAAAATTTTGATCTACATGGAATCAAACAGTCATTGTGACTGACTGCTTCCCTTAGTTTGGTGATTTTCCCCCCAATTAATTAATGGAATGTCCTATGGCCATAGTAATACCTTGCCTTTGGTGTATCCAATTCTGACAATGTTTCAAAGGTTCATTAAACCAAACTTATTTTCCAGCACGAGCCATAATGGCACAACTCCTCGTGTGCCACAGCAGTGGCATATTCTTGTTGCATGTGCACAGATAAAAATAGCCATGTCAGACACAACAACTGTCAGATTTGATGCCTGGGGCATCATTTTTGATAGAGACAGCTGTGGAAGCTAAATTGAGGTTTCCTATGTACTCCGTACTCCCACCTCTTTCGAGAAAGCTGCCTATTGCTAGGCTGTATATTTTTGTGTTTTGCATCTATATTTAGATGCTGAGAAGACAAATAATGCACTAAATCCATGGTGTGGAGAGAGGGGAAGGAAAAACACCTGTCAAATATAGAACTTTCAGCTACATCAGAAGAGAAGGTTCTCTGCTCTTACTGACAAGGGCCTTTGGAAACCTGTTAAAGGACTGGACCTGCTCAGGAGACCACGGTTATGTTCCATTTAAAAGCTATTTCTGCAAATAAAAGGATCTTGTGAATTCTACTCCGAAGTCTTCACAATTTGAAGGCCTCGCACACCCCTTCCATTCCCCTCTGATCACTATTCATCAGGGGTCAACTTTTTCTGAAAAGGGCTAAAGAGTAAATACTCTAGGCTTTGTCAACCATATGGTTTCTGTCACAATTGTCAACTCTATCAAGGTAGCCAAAGCAGGTGCAGACAACACGTGAATGACTGGGAGTGACTGTTCCAATAAAACATGGTTAGTAACACAGAATTTTGAATTTTATACAATTTTTACATGTCACGAAGTATTATGCTTCTTTTGGTCTGTTCCAATCATTTAAAAATGTAAAAAACATCTTAAACTCACAGACCATATTAAAAGAAGGCAGTGGGCAGGTTTGGTGCACAGGCCGTAGTTTTTTTGTTTGTTTTTGTTTTTGTGGTACGCGGGCCTCTCACCGTTGTGGCCTCTCCCGTTGCGGAGCACAGGCTCCGGACGCGCAGGCTCAGCGGCCATGGCCCACGGGCCCAGCCGCTCCGCGGCATGTGGGATCCTCCCGGACCGGGGCACGAACCTGTGTCCCCTGCATCAGCAGGCGGACTCTCAACCACTGCGCCACCAGGGAAGCCCACAGGCCGTAGTTTGAGAGCTCCGGGTCTACACAAGTACTCCTTCTCTATCTCACTTTAAAATGAAAAATAGATGTCCCTTGTGAAGCAGACTATCACCTTCAAATACTGAGATATCTGAGCTTAAGACTTATCCCGTTTCTTTATCAGCAAACTAGAGCTCTAAAAGAGAGTCACCACTGTATATATTTTTCAAAGGCCAGAAAATGAGTCATCAGATTCCAAAATAAAAGTACCCAGCTACCCCTTTTGAAGCCAAATTCAATCACAATCTAGCTTATCTACATATCTTAGGTTAAAAAGACCAATTAATCACCAGCAATCACCATACTTATAATTTCTGTACTTTCAGGAATCTCTATTTTTGTGCTACTAAAAACAAAAGTGGAAAATTTAGTACATTTAAAAAATGTTCGTGTGGTTGAATGCTAAGCCCCAGTCACATCACCCAGAGTTGCATGGGATACAATCTGGCACCATATTGAGTTCTAGACTCAAGACTGCCATTGCTACTTAATCAAGGGAATTGAGTCTTGAGTGCTTTAAGGTAGGAGCCACCTATAAACATGAACCAATAACACCATGTTCTAAGATAGTTTATCAACTGTTCAACAGTGCTCACTACACAGGACTTTACTCCTCATCGAGTTCCTGAAGGTGATGATGAACAGGAGGATGTGTTGAGGTATGAGCTAGTGGGTCTATACAATTTTCTTCAGGTACTAGGCAACCACTGAAGGGCTGTTATGTTTCTCTTACTTCGTTTTCATTTTCTGCTTTTTATGGAGGGATTCTTTTTTTAAAAAATTCTGTTTGTTTACTTTGCTTCATGGAGTGTCAGTAAAGAGTGTTATAATCAATTTATCTCTTTGTAAGTGGGTGAAATCATAGTCTGAATGCCAGAAATATAATTGTATAAGCAGGTTAACCTGGGCAGGTTAACACAGCATTGGCTGGGCAGTGTTTACCAGATCCCCACTGCTTTTGAGTAGTTCACCAAACACTGCAGTGCAGCAGAACATTATCATTATTTCCAAACTGGAGTGTATGTACCACAAGATGAGAAATCTTGAGTTTCTCAAGGAACAGGTGAAGCTACAGAATAATATATGTCCCTGGAGCTTAAATTTTATCCAAAGTCTAGTGAAACCTACTATTTGAATATTTAAATAAGTATAAGTAGATGATAGGGTAGAATTCAAATTCTCACAGATTTTGAAAATTAAAATAAAAACCAAAAAAAAAGTGTTTGTCTTATAAATGGTCAATTCATCCACCTCCTTATTAGGTCAAGGAAATAACATGATTCTGCAATGCCATTAGTAATTTTTGGCAGGAAAGTTTAGGAAGCATTGTTATAAGCCCCAGACACCTTCCTGATGGAGACGGCATTGAAATGTTTCTATGATCCAATCAACACTTAGAGAAAGAAGGATAAGTAAAATTCATCCTCTGGTTCTCTTGCCATTCAAACAAACCAAATGTTAGTAGATTTAAATGGGCTCATTTACTGAAAAGTGTACACTAATTTTTTCAACTCGGGTGTTGCTGTTTAAAAGCCGCAGGGTCTAGAAGTCTGCAGAGCTAAATTCTCCTTCCAAGTCTAAGTTGTTACATGATGTCAGTCACTTCTCTTCACTGTTCTCCTCTTAGCCTTGGGAAAGGGGCATCTACCTGCCCTCTCACGGGGTTTTAACAAAAATTTTGAAAAATATGAAAGCAAATTTAAAAGCAGACAGCAATGAACAAATATTTAGGCTAGAAGAAAAAATATTTTTCCTAGATATATAAAGTCAAGTAAAAGTGAGGCTATAAGAGAAGCGAGTGTAATGTTCTCTGTACCTGCTCCCCCTAAAATGCCGTTTCTTCTTTATAGTAATGGGAGAAATTGAGTGAATTGGTGTTTTGGAAGATTATGGGAATAACTTTGAAATGCTTCACTTTGTTAGGATGAAAGTGTTTTCAATTATGGAACTTGTTTGAAAAGGCAAAAATTGAACTGGCTTCTACCCTATTTAAATCTGTGTCTGTCTCCTATTTTTTTCTTTTTGTTGTTGTTCTGTTGTTTTGTTTTCTTTAACAACAGCGCAGAATGACAGATGTGTGAAAAAAAGAAAGAGAACTAGGAAAATATGATAACAGTCACAACTGGCTCCCTAGATTTATTTCCAGTTGATTTTACATCTGGTCCAACTGTGTTGTTTGTTGATATTCTGTTGGCAACAGACATGAGCCGTATGTCTCTTTCGCTTTTATTAACATTTTCATATCTCAACAAGAGAATTTGGTGGAAACTGTAGCAATGAACCGAGTGATCTTTGCACTACATCTCAAAGTTGGCATCTTTCCACTTCCATATTCAAAAGGTCACCCAATCTGGTCAGTTTTGGGTTTTGGAAATATCTCTAGACTTTCTCTTTTCTAGTTCCCAGGAACATCATGATATCCTCCCTGATTACAGCACAAGCCTCCTAACTTCTTTCTTGAGTGGGCATTTCAATCCACCCATTTTCCTGGCACTATACTTAAGATTTTCAAATTAAAACCTGATCACGCACCTAAATAAACTTCTTCAGTATGTCAGTTACCTGTAAAATAAAGGTAACTTATTTTATTTTACAAGTCTTGCGTGCCTCGGTGTATTAGCGATGCACACAAGACTTGCAATATTGGTTATCAATCTACTTTGTATTTCCAAGCTCCAATCTCTTGCCATTTACCCACAAATCTCAGCAATTTTGAACCTGTCATTCCTCAAACGTTCCAGAGCTTGTCATATCTCTGGCTCTTCACACATGCCTTTTCCTCTGTCTGCCACTCATCCTTCCGGACCCAGCTCAATGTCAACTCCTCTGTAAAGTCTTTATTGACACTCTTAGCTGTAACAACAAAATAAACCCCTCTGATGATATACTGAATTAATTTTCCCCTAGGAATGGCTCACAACTAAGAATGATTTTTATAATGACATATTCAGCAAGAGGGAAAATAGATAGTATAAACGATACTTTGGAAACACAAATACAACTTCTCCAAACGGTATTTTAATATGCCAATTTTTTTCAAATACTTAATTTAGGTTAGATGGATAATTGCTGATAATCCTTTTATTCCCCTCCTATACATAGGCCTGTAATATAAGACCATCAAAGTTCTCTTGGTACATTAAGTTTTTCTACATGACTGTAAGGTATTGACAGTACTGTGCAACTACGAATCCTGAGAAAAAGAAAACGGAGCTTTTGTGATTCATCTAACGCTACACAGGAACTCCATTACCAGGGAGAAGGAAAAAAAAAAGAATCTCAGATCCTCCAAAGCCCCATAATGGGGAAAAAGCATTTGTAAAACTGGTGTCCAACCTAGCTCTCTGTGGTGATTCCTATAAATGTTATGTTCCAATGTTGGTAGATATTGCAGCCACTTTTCCAAACATTTTCTAAAAATAAAGGAGAGAATAAGTAACATTAGGGCTGGAGACAGTGAAACAGACATGCTGGTAACAGAAGTGAGATTTTCTGCACCCTGGCCCCAGTCTTTTGAGATGCAAGACCCTTCGTCCTTACCACATTGTTTTTGTGTGTCTCCTACAAATGTAGCAGCCATCTCAGTATGTTATTCCATTAACCCCCTCAGATAATTATTTAATGGAGTTTTGCCATGTTGGCTTAATTACCTCCTTTACTGCCTCCTGGGGATATGGGATGTTTTTGGAATGAAAAATGAATTGTTGTTTCAAAATAACATGCAAAAAATTATGATCCAGAATTTTCACAAAGGTTTGAAAATAACCTATGCTATTAAATCTTCTTTTTGTAGATTTGTTTCCACTCCTATCACATGTCTGGAGGAGCTGCATTCCTTCCCCTGTCACTCTTTTCTAGGGTCTAAGCTGAGGCCATCATCTCTTGTTCTTGTAGACAAAATGCCACATATGACTAAAATGTTTGGTTTTCTAGGTTATTTTGATGTCAGCCCCTGAGATGTCATAGTAAGAAGGGAACAGTTTTCTCCTTTTCTCTGTAATGCCAACTTGATATTTCTCAGCAAGTCCCATCTTTTTGCCTTGCTTAGAGAGACAGTTACTTCTGCTTCTTATCAATGTGTCTCTTTTTAGCAGTTCCATGATTCCCGTCTCTACTTGGGAACAATGCCTGGAATCCTGCCATGTAAGCTATCTATACATATTTCTTTCTATTTTAGCTTTTGGTATATTGGCTTATTGCTACAACTAAAGTTAAAACCCTTTGAATAAAGGGACCTTGAAATATTCATCTTCACATTCCCAAAAGAGTTCTAGCACAGCACCTTCACATAGTAAATACTCAAAGTATGTTTGTTGAATAAAAAAATAAATGAATGAATGAATGAATGAAATAACAAAAGACAATGGGAACTGAATGGTGCCAAAGCTTTTGTTTTTAAACAAAAACTGATTATAATGGAAAACTGTCATATTTTTATCTTCCTTTTGTAATACTGACCAGCCTCAAGTCATCATATGCGAACCTTATAAATATGCAGAACTGGCTTTCACATGGGCGGAGAAGATCTGCCCACCAGTCACATGGAGAGAACTTCTCTGACAGAGCTGGGATCAGGCTTGCCTGCCCCTCTTTGAGCTTCCACAGTCCTGGAAACCAGCCAGGGCTTGCCAATCACTAGGGAACCACCACTCCTTGCGCTCAGATTGTGTTTATTACCTGTCAGCTTCAATGCACTAAATGACACTCTAGTGACTGGAAAGAGTTAATGGTCCTCCAAAAAGAGAACAACTCACTCCCATCTGATTGTTAGGATCAGTCCCCTCATGTTTTACTTGAAAGTTTTGGCTCCTTCTCCCTTTTCTCTCTGCAATGAAAACACTGGGTCAGCTAAATCAATTTAAACACTTTTACAATTGTTTTAAAGCAGTATTTAAACAGTCCCCAAATATATTTTTTTCCTCTCCTCTATCCACAGATTCTCTTATTTCAGGATATCTCCAACTGGGAACATCCAGCACACCAAAATCCAAATTGTAGTGAGATACTAATAACTTTAAAGGTTTTACTACAAGATTTTCTTAAATGTTGAAATGCCTCCCCACATTTAAAAATAATAAACATATATCATATATAGTAATAATAAGGAAACAGAGAATTTAAGAAATTGTCCCTGTTATTAAACTACACTGACTTCAGCTGGGAAAGAAAAAAAAGTTATTGAGTGAGTGGTCAAGTGTGGAGTATCAAGAAGAGGTCAGACAGAGTGAGATAGTATCTTTAGAAAATGCCTTGTAAAAATACACTCAAGCATTTAAAGATAGGAGTCTTTCTGCATTGGTCAGATCAAGTATTTGGGGAGGCCAAATGGAGTAGGGAAAAGAATGACACATAACTAAGTGTGAGTAAAGCTCTACAACGTTATTAACCCTGTGATTTGGAGTAGGTAACTGATTAATTCAGTCAATCATCAATCCATCTATCTTTCTCTCCATTTATCCATCATCTACTCATCTGTCTATGCATTTATCCATGATTTAAATGCAGTGGCTAGAACAAGCTACTCCTCAAATAATTTCTTATTGAATACATGAATAAAGTAATGAATTACAATGCTATTTGGTTGACCAGAGAGGCATAGGTTTACTTTTGGACTCTCAATTGTATTCTATTGATTGATACGCCTATCCTGTACCACTACCAACTGTTTTGATTATGGTAGTTTGGCAGTAAGTTTTGAAATTGGAAAGTCTAACTCCTCTAACTTTGTTCTTGTTTTTAAGATTATTTTGACTACCCTGGGTCTTTTGCAGTTCTCTATGAATTTTAAGATCAGCTTTTCCATTTCTGAAAGAAAAGGCTTTTGGAATTTTGATAGAGATTACATTAAATCTATATTATTAATTTAGGGAATACTGCCATTTTAATAGTATTAAGTTTTCCAATCCATGATCAATGGATGTCTTTCTATTTATTTAGGTCTCTAATTTCTTTCAGCAATGATTTGTACTCTTCAGTGTACAAGTCTTATACTTTTTTGCTTAAATTTATTATTTAATTAATATTTATCAAGCTTAACAGATGCAGTAGGTGCAGTGAGTGCTAAAGATACAGTTAAAAGCCAAATCCTAGCTCCTTTTTATTTACTTGTCTTAATAGGACCTTTTAGACTGGGACAGAGGCTTTCATTTAGGACTGCCATTACATACCCAAATCTTTAAATTTTACTGCTTGTACATCTACCAGTAACCTCCACCGCTGCTTCAAAATTCAGCCTGACTACAGTCTCTATTATTGCTTTCCTTCTATGTGTGATCCCAGGCTTGAAAAAGAAACATTCCAATGGTGCCAAGTATTGTTAGTTTGATGGCATAATGTCAGTAAGTGGTTTGAACATACTTAACTGATCAGACCTTTCATTCACTTACACGCTAAATAAATGATTATTTTATCCAATGACATTTTTGACCTCCTAAGTGCTGGACACCATTATTATAGGCACTGGTGATGGAAAAGTGAAAAAGACATTGTTCCTGTCCTCAAAGAACTGAATAAAATTGGAAAACAAGTATAAACAATAAAATATTGGATTATAAAGAGATAAGTTTCAGCACAATGATTCTTACAAAGTGTTCGGTTGGAATAAACTAATAGAATTAAAGAAAGGTTTTCATTGAGTCTTAATGACTAAAAAGTCATTTGCCCATGAGAAGACATTCTAAGCAGCTGGAACAGAATGTACAAAGCAGCAAAGTGTAAAGTAGGAAGTTACATTTTGAGAACTTTGCGTAATTGTATATAGAGGAGGGGTTGAGCAGGAGGTGCCAGGGACTAAGTGCCAAGAGATGAGCTTTAAAAGATACCAAGGTATGATGCCATAGACAATATCAGATCAGTGCCTTCTAAACAGATTTTAGTCACATACTTCTTTGTATCCAAAATGTAAGCAGAGCAAAGCATAAATAAATGAAACAGATAAAAGCGAGAAGACTGCAAGGCCTCCCCAGCCACCTCACGACTCTTAGTCAACCTTCGTGGAAGAGCTCTGAAAACCACTGGTGTTCACATGTGAAACTGTACAGTATTCCGCAAATATTTGGAATCCAAAGAAAATAATTTCATTCTTGCTGATTACAGGGAAATTCAGCCTATTAGTCTAGGAATGGTTTCAGGTTTTTTAAATGGGTTAGGAAATGCACACACTGATTTTACTCTTCTATAATTCATCCTCCATATATCTGCCAGAGTCATTTCTTTAAAAAGTAAATCAGATAACCAAAGTCTTCGATTGAAATTCTTGCAGCGGCATCTAAATAAGATCCAGACTCCTTTCTGCAGCTCCCAAGTCTCAACTCCCCTGCCTGCCTCTCCATCTTCATTCTCTTCCCACCTTCCCTCCTACTTAACCTGACCCAGCCATGATGGCTTTCTTTCTCTTCTTCGAGCACAAGGCTTGATTCAGCCTTTTCGCTCTGCTCTCCCTCGGCCTGAGATGCTTTGCCTCTAGCTCTTCATATAGCAGACCCTTCATCATCAGGATTCCATTGAAATTTCTCCCACTTGTAGAGGCCTCCTCTGTCTACATCATCTCAGAGAGATCTCTCCTGTCACTCTATGATGCCTCACCCTCCTTTTTTATTTTAAATTTTCTTCCTTGCATTTAACACAATCTGAATCATCACATATATTTATTATTTCACATGTTTATATCCCATCCCCAATTTTCCCTAGAAAATAAACACCATTGGAGGGGCTTGTCTGCCTCGTTCACGGCCAGGTTCTGAGAATAATGCAAGGAACATGGTATTCCCTCACTGCATAGTTGTCACATAAATGAAGTGAATAAGGAGTAAACAAAAGGTAGCTCCACCATAAAAATTAGAGGAAATATCAGTGGGTAGAGGTCAAATAGCCCAGAACAATCCTAATACAGTCTATGAGATTTTAGTTGGTCATCCGTCAAAGGACAGCTCCTATGAATTTGGTGTATGACTCATCACCTCCACCCTTTCTTTCATTTTTACCCTTCCTCTTTCTAGTCACCTATGCCTCTGCCCCTCGATTTTGAACAAAGAGAGTTTTTATTCAAAAGCATTCCCAAAGGATTACAAAACAGGGTGTAAGACGTTTAAGTTCAAAACAAGGCAGCTTTGGTGAATTTATTATAGCCAGCAAGCTGTCACCATAACCATGTGAGTTATGCCTATTTGAATGATAGATGTGAAAAAGCATCTTACAACACTAATAAGATGCTTACTCAGAGTCACATGCATTATTGGCAACAGTATATAAGATATTATATAGATCCTGGGCTAACCTCACACTTAAGATTCAGATTTTACCAAGAGAATATGATTAAAAACTCACTTCTCATATTCAACGAACCATTTAGAAAACTCAAAGAACTTTTGACGACTTAAAGAAAATGGATGAACTAAAAAGCACTCTGACTTCAGGGTATAAGAAAATTAAATTGGTTTCCACTAGGCTGACCACAATCAAGAAATTCAAACTTAACTCCAAAAGTAAGAGAGACACTTGAAGACTAGTAATATGGTTTCAGGGAGTGGAAGATGAATTTAGCCAAAGTTTTTGAACTCTCTAGTGAGAAGGGAGGTCATACATGGGACCAAGAAGTAATCTGCAGTAATCCACACAGGCAATGATTAAACTCTGGATGAGAACAGAAATTATTGATTGTCTAAAGGGGGAACGGGTGGAGGGAGTTAATTTCCCTTGCTTCTTCCTTACTTCACACAAATAAATCATTGTTTTCAACCTATACATCTGAAGAAAACACACCATGAAAAAAGGAAGAACTGTTGGTGGTTTAAAAACTGAGATATAAAAAGTGAAGTGCTGCTAGAACTGAATTTGTAAAGATAGCTATATAAACTTAAAATATTAATTGCTAGGGCCAACACTGATTCCCATAGTGCCAGATGCTGCTGAGATTTTGAAAACCAATATGTTTTTGCCTTGAAGGGTGTTTGAAAGAAACTGGTTAACCTAAAAGGCCTTGAGATGTTAGGGGAATTACAGAAGAGAGACTCTGTAAATCAATACAATTTCTTCAGCAAATACTGTATCAAAAAGAAGGACATTGAATTCAACATTGTCAGCAATGGAGATAAAATCATTTATATCCAAGGAAGTGTAAACAGCCTCAGATTAAATAGTTAGCAGCACAGGAGGAAATCGAAAGAGGCGCTCATCATATTGCACCCGCACAATCTTTGATTCAGTAGGAGGCCCATTTACAAAGACATACTATTGGTTTGAAGAATGACCACCCCCTCCAAAGCCTGCTTTTAAGACTTAGTAGAAAGCACTCTGTGTTTTCCTTTCAGAATAATGAGGACGTTTCACATCTTCAAACAGTGATTCTAACTGGTAAAAGGATTAAGATGACCTCTCCCATTTTACAGGTAAGGCACAAGAGTGTGACAAAGCTTAAGTACCTTAAATGATGTATGTACTTATTACACTACAATTCAAATTCTGACTCTCACCTTGAGTCTAAAATTGTTCCAGAATTGAAAACAGAATTCCCACAGGAAAAAAATCAGTGCTAAAATAAAACACTGAAGCATTTATGCTGGCTGCTACAAATCCTCTACTCTCTCTAGCCTCACGTTCCTTATCTTTAAAACCAGTAAACAATATACCTTATGATTCTGTGGATACCTTCATTCAAATATTTAATTATTATGTGCCCCATGTTTTGTTAACGCCTCCAGCTCCCACAAAGTCAACACAGCAAGACAAAAGTGCAGAGCTTTTCCTCTTCACAAACAGTCCTCTATTCCCCAGGTAAAGTCAAATGGAACATCCCAAGGAGATGCTGGGAATTGAGTATCCGAATCAAAATGAGGAGGAAACCTGGAGGCTTAAAGAGAATGAAGAACGAATCCATTAATTACTAGTACTTACTGACCATCAACCATGACATACCCAGCAGTAAGGCATTACAGAAAATGTTGAAGCATGTGAATCATGGTTCATACCTTTAGAAAGCAACACTACAGCCCCTCTAATATAGTATTACCTCTAAAAACACCAGAGAGCCCTATTTGAATATAACATGTTTGAAGATTATTGAAGTCACAGATACATACGTGTATCTCACGAACACCTCACTTGGTTTGATTTGAGTTAAACCTGAGAGACAGTCATTAAGTTAAATAGGGTAGTTTCCCCCCAACCTCCACAATCTCCCCACATTCCCCACCCCCAACCATCACCACATCTTGCCAGCAGTGTTTGGCACCACGTTATGGTAGGAAGTATAATTAATAACATGTAAATTCAATGGTTGGTATATTTACTTGGTAATTTCCTCACTGAATATCCTGTACCTTCTTCTCACAATAGCTGACGTTTAGGTGCTTTCCATTTGAGTTTATCCACAAGTCATAAGACTTCTAGATGCTTAGAGCACACAAATCTTCAAGGGTGGAAGCCTATCAGCTCTTCTGGTATCTCAGGTCTCTCAGAAAAGGCTGACTTCTCAAACACCTTCATACTTTACTCTGATTCCCAGATGATAAACAACAGCGCCTTCATTTCACAGAAGAGGAGCTTCCTTTCCAATTTCTACTAGAAACAACCTTTCCTCTCTACCAAAATACCTCCTAACCATTGTTTTTCTTCCAGACACTGTCACTTCAGCTACTAGAGGAAACTTTCTCCCTCTTTTTATATGTAAGAGGTAATGCAAGCTGGCGGAGTGTATCTATCTCCCATTTACACTGACATTAGGACTTTTTACAGTCAAACCAATCCACAGCTCTCTCCCTTCCTCTGGCTCTCCTCACAGTTTCCTGGCTCTTCCACTGACTTTAGACTCTTAACTATTTAAAGTCATAAGTGCCGAGCATTCACTTAGCTCCTCCAGAGAAAATGGGCAAAACTAAGAAACATTCAAAATCACCCCTTCCCAAGATTAGAAAGTTTATAGTAGTGTTGTTACAATTCCAAGTTTCAAAGGAACAAAAGCAATCATAGACTTGTAGTTCATATTTAAAAAATAGAGAAAACCAGAAACTAAAACAAACTGGTTTGCCCAGTTTTAATCACTATATAAATACAACACATTCCAGACATTCCAGGATTTTATTTGATATGTTTGCAGATACGGTTTTTTTAAATTTTAAGCTTACTGGATCTTTGATACTAATAGTCACTGAGGTCCAGCTACTAAGATGCAAATGTAAAGGCCCCCAAAGAGGATAATGTCAATGACAAAGGAGCAGCTCATGATATTCTGAAGATATTTTAGGCTATTAATCTTTCATAAGCCTGATGTTATGGTGGGCAAATATGGACACTGCGATACAGACAGGAAAATCAAGCCCATGAGTGTTAAGTGTGTTGCCCCAGACCAAACATTAAATCATGAGAAGAGCAGAGCTTCAATGTAAGATTGACACCTTAACTTAAATAAAAACTAAACAGTTCTTCAGGAGCCTGAGACAACTGATGATGTTTGATGAATCTTAGAACTTCAACAAGGAGAAGAAAAAGCAGGAAATATTGAATAGGTCCACATAAAAACATACTGTGATGTTTTGGCAATATTACATTAGACTTATGGTAAACTGACCAACACTAAAATTGATCCATACGTCTTCTGTATGTCATAAAAAAAAATACTCCGTCCGATGAATGATATATCAGCCTAGTGATTTATTTCTGATACATACAAATGAAAATTTGTGGGAGAAAATGGTAGACATTTCCCATGACGCTTATATGAAAAGATTAAAATTCACCTTTTTTATACTGTTTATATATGTCAAATCTTGAAATACAGTTTCATGTTCTCTTTAACAGCTTCTGTACTGTTTCTGGTAAAAATTACAAAAAAGCTAAAACATATTGAGTGCTTCTGTATTTCAGGTGCTACTTGAAGCTCAGTACTTGTGACCTCATTTAATTTCTATAAAACTTCTATAATGTAACTAGTAACCTCATTTCACTGATACAGAATCTTTGGTCCCAAATTATTGAATATCCTATCAAGAGTCACCCAGGTAATAGTGAGGGAGTTAGAATTTTCAATCAAATATCTCATTTTTAAAGTGTCAGGCTCATTGTATTACATCTGGGTTTTGGTATATATAATATTATTGTCCACTGTTTCCATCTGTCCTCAGGGCAGAAATTAATACTATCCTGGCACGTTTCTCTTGCTGAACTGGACCACGGCCCAGAGAATACTTCAATAAGTCACTAAGAGTCTACTGGACTGGATCTGATAAATTAGATAAAAACTGTCATTTCTGCACTAAACTATACATGCTAGATAATACACTCACACACACAAACATTTTTAAACTTTAAAAGAAGTCTATAGGGTCCTCTCTCCTACAGAGAATTGGAACAGTGTTCAAGCACTATGGATGCATGTTCTGAAATTCAAAGACTTGAGCAGAGCCCCACATCTAAATAGGTGGTACATTTCCTATTACTTGGCAGTCCTGGGGGGGAGGGGGCTTCACCTCTCATAATAATTATCTTTCCAAATGCTGATCACTAAGAAGTCCTCCCTCTTCTATCATCTTCTTCCAATCCAACCTAAGTTTCAACTCCTAATTGGAGCCCTTCTTACCTCCCTTATTAGGCCCCCTAGACTGCTCTAACCCACATAGGTATCTCTTATCTCTCAATTCTTTTTTAGCACAGAGCAGTCATATGTAATTATCCATCACTCCCTCATACACTGTCTTATACAGTGACCTACTATTTTTTGTTACTGTTTCTTGCCGACATTTTGTATTGTAAACAGCAGTGACTGTCTTGGTGGTGGTGAGAGTCTGTGGCCTCTATGTCAAAATCAGGTGCCCAAAATCACTCAAAATAAACATTCAATTTAAATTAAAAGGTTGTCACAAGAGGAAGGAGATATGGAGATATATGTATATGTATAGCTGATTCACTTTGTTATACAGCAGAAACTAACACACCACTGTAAAGCAATTATACTCCAATGAAGATGTTTAAAAAATTAATTAATTAAAAGTTTGTGATTACTATGCAAATACGGTTTCAAGACAAAATCCCTAACCTCCTCCCTAAACAAGTATTTCCAAACAGAAGGCTGCCTCCTCCAAGCCACTTCTATGTAGATATTTTGAAGTCACCACTAGTGGAAAGTGATTTCTCTTTCTCTGCATCTCATGATGCTTGATAGGCTCAGTGTTCAGAATTACCTGAAATCTTCAATTAAGTAAAAACCTCTAGTCCCTTTTCAGGCAAAGCAATGTATATTTGTAAACACATGATTTGTGACCAGTGCTGACTTTTTCAATGAGAACAAGTCTGAAGTACCTAACAGGTTTTCAAGCTTGAGTACGTGGGTTTGACAACATTATGTAATAACCTGGTACAGTACTAAAACTACTTCCCTTTTCCTTCCCTCTTGTTGCCTTATCCAGGTTTTCATTCAGGATGCACTGAGATTACGTTACGCCCGTAATAATTTTCGGACTTTTTACTGTTATGCTCTTTTAATATGGAGAACTGCTGGGCGTCCTAGGCCACCTTCTTTGACTTGCCTTGCCTTTCTGGGAACGCATAAGCACAGTAATACTGGCTAAGGTGCTTTGTTGTGTGATTAAAACTATGCAAGAACTCTCTATTCTGTTCCTCATGTACATTTTAGATACCAATTATAATTAAACCGAGCTGTATTTGTTGTGTGTTTACCCTTCTCACACCTTTAATTCTGATTCATGGCAAAGGCCATTTTCCTGCAGATGTTCTTTTTCATTTATGCCCACTTGTTTCTCAAGCACCATGAGACCTATTTTTATATTTTATTTTATCCTTCTTCCTTGTGAATCCCTGTGTCAGACATCTCAGCGGTTAGACAGCTTAAGAGCTTCTTTTCTTGGTTGATATTTGCTTTGACATCAGTGGGAATTCACATATGTAAATGAAAACTCTTATATGGAAAGAACCTTTTTACGGACGCATCTGGGTCAGCCAGATAAGTCTGAGAATGGTTCTCTATATTGCTCAAGAAAATACAACGATTTACTACCGCAAGGTACTCTGAGTAGATTCATATAGGAATGCATGAGCTGTGTTGAAAAACATTTCATACCATCATATGAAAATGTATCTCCCAATTTACAGCTTTGTTTTTTAAAGATTTTTTTTGATGTGGACCATTTTTCAAATCTTTACTGAAATTGTTACAAATATTGCTTCTGTTTTATGTTTTGGTTTTTTTGCTGTGAGGCCTGTGGGATCCTAGCTCCCCCCCAACCAGGGAGTGAACCCAGACCCCCTGCATTGGAAGGCAGAGTCTTAACCACTGGACCACCAGGGAAGTCCCCAATTTACAGCTCTTCATGTAATAATTCCTAGTGTGATGCTTTAAAAAAATACATCACTACACAAACTTTGCAAAACAATGATGCGAGGTGGTATGGGGATATATTACCTTGGTAATTTTTAGGTAAATTAACTGAGGCATATATACAAGATTAGATCATTTGATCAAGACAGTAAAGAGCAGAATCAGGATTAAAATTTTAAGTGTTCTGATTATAAACAATACAAAAGATGGGTGATATTTAATGATTTTTAAAGACCATAAAATGAACTCATTTTGAAAGCCCATTCAATTAAACCAGTATTATTTGCTTATATAATGTGAAATGATTAATTCACTTATTCATTTATTTATGTATGCCAATATACTGGTCTTCATTCAACAAGGATTTATTAATTATCTACTGTATGCCAGAAATGCTACGCACAAGAGCAGATGTAGAGATGAATAAAACAGGGTTTGTGCAATATGTGGCAATGCAGTATAGTGCTTAAATGTTGGCTCTTGAGTCAGAATTTGTTGTTGTTGTTTTTTTTTATATCCAGAGTCAGATTAGACATTGGCCTATATTTCTGAATCTTCTATTTTCATATTAGTTACAGAACACATCTAATGTTCTATTTAAGGACAAATTAGTCACAAAAATATACATCCAAAAAGATAATAGAAAAGTGAATAATGCTTTTCTGTTTTGAGGTAACTTTAAACTTCCAAAAGAATTGCAAAAATAGTTCAAAGATTATATGAAATGTCCAGAATAGGTAAACTCAAAAGAGACAGAAAGTGGATTAGTAGTTGCTTAGGTCCAGAGGTGGGGCAGCATATGGGGGAGAAAAGAGAGTAACACTCTACAGCAGAGACCCTGAAAAGGAAGAGCAGGTGCTACTGAAAAGTCTGTGAGCAAGGAGGAATTTTAGGGTAAATGGACTGTGCCAGTTCCCTAAAGTACTGCTACTCAACTGGAGGTCGCAGACTGGTTTGAAGGCGCAGGTGCGCTCTGTGCCCATCCAGCAGTTCCCTATGGAAGACTGGGTCTCATCCCACTGCTCAGGCCACTGAATAGGAGTAAAAAAAATTGACTGCCAGGACTTCCATGGTGGTCCAGTGGTTAAAATTCTGAGTTCCCAAGGGAAACAACTACTGCAGAGCAGAATAAAGAAAAAAGAATGAAAAGACTTGAGGAGAGTCTCAGAGAACTCTGGGACAACATTAAACGCACAACATTCAAATTATAGGGGTCCCAGAAGAAGAGGAGAAAAAGAAAGGGACTGAGAAAATACTTGAATAGATTATAGCTGAAAACTTCCCTAACATGGGAAAGGATATAGTCAATCAAGTCCAGGAAGCACAGAGAGTCCCACACAGGTTAAATCCAAGGAGAAAAACACCAAGACACATGTTAATCAAACTATCAAAAATTAAATAAAAATAAAAAACATTAAAAACAGCAAGGGAAATGCAACAAATAATACACAAGGGGGCTTCTCTGGTGGTGAAGTGGTTGAGAGTCCACCTGCCGATGCAGGGGACACGGGTTCGTGCCCCGGTCCGGGAAGATTCCACATGCCGCGGAGTGGCTGGGCCCGTGAGACACGGGCGCTGAGCTTGCGTGTCCGGAGCCTGTGCTCCGCAATGGGAGAGGACACAACAGTAAGAGGCCTGCATACTGCAAAAAAAAAAAAAAAACAAAAAAAAAAACCACAAGAGAATCTCCATAAGGGTAACAGCTGATCTCTCAGCAGAAACTCTGCAAGCCAGAAGGGAGTGGCAGGACATATTTAAAGTGATGAAAGAGAAAAACCTACAATCAAGATTACTCTACCCGGCAAGGAGCTCATTCAGATTCGACGGAGAAATTAAAAACTTTACAGACAAGAAAAAGCTAAGAGAATTCAACACCACCAAACCAGCTTTACAACAAATGCTAAAGGAACTTCTCAAGGCAGAAAACACAAAAGAAGTAGAAGACCCACAAAAACAAACCCAAAACAATTAAGAAAATGGTAATAGGAACATACATATTAATAACTACCTTAAATGTAAATGGATTAAATGCTCAACCAAAAGACGCAGACTGGCTGAATGGATACAAAAACATGACCCGTATATATACTGTCTACCAGAGACCCATTTCAGACCTGGGGACACATACAGATTGAAAGTGAGGGGATGGAAAAAGATATTCCATGCAAATGGAAATCAAAAGAAAGCTGGAGTAGTAATTCTCCTATCAGACAAAATAGACTTTAAAATAAAGACTATTATTTGTCAAGAGACAAAGAAGAACACTACAAAAAGGTCAAGAGATCATTCGAAGAAGAAGATATAACAATTGTAAATATTTATGCACCCAACATAGGAGCACCTCAATACATAAGGCAAATGCTAACAGCCATAAAACGGGAAATCAACACTAACACAATAATAGTAGGAGACTTTAGCAACCCACTTTCACCAATGGACAGGTCATCCAAAATGAAAATAAATAAGAAAACACAAGCTTTAAATGACATATTAAACAAGATGGACTTAATTGATATTTATAGGACATTCCATCCAAAAACAACAGAATATACTTTCTTCTCAAGTGCTCATGGAACATTCTCCAGGATAGATCATTTCTTGGGTCACAAATCAAGCCTTGGTAAATTTAAGAAAATTGAAATCATATCAAGTATCTTTTCCAACCACAGGGCTATGAGACTAGATAGCAACTACAGGAAAAAAAACTGTAAAAAGTACCAACACATAGAGGCTAAATAATACACTACTAAATAACCAAGAGATCACTGAAAAAATCAAAGAGCAAATCAAAAAATACCTAGAAAGAAATGACAATGGGGACACGACAACCCAAAACCTATGGGATGCAGAAAAGCAGTTCTAAGGGGGAAGTTTATAGCAATACAATCCTACCTCATGAAACAAGAAACATCTCAAATAAACAACCTAACCTTACACCTAAAGCAATTAGAGAAAGAAGAACCAAAAAACCCCAAAGTTAGCAGAAGGAAAGAAATCATAAAGATCAGATCAGGAATAAATTAAAAAGAAATGAAGGAAACAATAGCAAAGATCAATAAAACTAAAAGCTGGTTCTTTGAAAAGATAAACAAAATTGATAAACTACTAGCCAGACTCATCAAGAAAAAAAGGGAGAAGACTCAAATCAACCGAAATAGAAATGAAATAGGAGAAGTAACAACTGACACTGCAGAAATACAAAGGATCATGAGAGATTACTACAAGCAACTATATGCCAATTAACTGGACAACCTGGAAGAAATGGACACATTCTTAGAAAAGCACAACCTTCCGAGACTGAACCAGGAAGAAATAGAAAATATGAACAGACCAATCACAAGCACTGAAATTGAAACTGTGATTTAAAATCATCCAACAAACAAAAGCCCAGGACCAGAAGGCCCCACAGGCAAATTCTATCAAACATTTAGAGAAGAGTTAACACCTATCCTTCTCAAACTCTTCCAAAATACAGCAGAGGGAGGAACACTCCCAAACTCATTGTACGATGCCACCATCACCCTGATACCAAAACCAGACAAAGATGTCACAAAAAAAGAAAACCACAGACCAATATCACTGATGAACACAGATGCAAAAATCCTCAACAAAATACTAGCAAACAGAATTCAACAACAAATTAAACGGTTCATACACCATGATCAAGTGGGATTTATCCCAGGGATGCAAGTATTCTTCAATATATGCAAATCAATCAATGTGATACACCATATTAACAAATTGAAGGAGAAAAACCATATGATCATCTCAGTAGATGCAGAACAAGCTTTTGACAAATTCAACACCCATTTATTATACAAACTTTTTGGCGACTAGACGGTAGGCATAGAGGGAACTTACCTCAACATAATAAAGACCACACATGACAAACCTACAGCTAACATCATTCTCAATGGTGAAAAACTGAAACCATTTCCTCTAAAATCAGGAACAAGACAAGGATGCGCCCTCTCACCACTATTATTCAACACAGTTTTGGAAGATTTAGCCACAGAAAGCAGAGAAGAAAAAGAATTAAAAGGAATCCAAATCGGAAAAGAAGAAGTAAAGCTGTCACTGTTTGCAGATGACGTGATACTATACATAGAGAATCCTAAAGATGCTACCAGAAAACTACTAGAGCTAATCAATGGATCTGGTAAAGTAGTAGGATACAAAATTAATGCACAGAAATCCCTTGCATTCCTACACACTAATGATGAAAAATCTGAAGGAGAAATTAAGGAAACACCCATCTACCACTGCAACAAAAAGAATAAAATGCCTAGGAAAAAACCTACCTAAGAAGATAAAAGACCTGTATGCAGAAAACTATAAGAAACTGATGAAAGTAATTAAAGATGATACAAACAGATGGAGAGATATACCATGTTCTTGGATTGGAAGAATCAACATTGTGAAAATGACTATACTACCCAAAGCAATCTACAGATTCAGTGCAATCCCTATCAAAATACCAATGGTATTCTTCACAGAATTAGAACAAAAAATTTCACAATTTGTATGGAAACACAGAAGACCCCATATAGCCAAAGCAATCTTGAGAAAGAAAAACCTGGACGAATCAGGCTCCCTGACTTCAGATTATACTACAAAGCTACAATAATCAAGACAGTACGGTACTGGCACAAAAACAGAAATATAGATCAATGGGACAGGATAAAAAGCCCAGAGATAAACCCATGCACACATGGTCACCTTATCTTTGATAAAGAAGGCAAGAATATACAATAGAGAAAAGACAGCCTCTTCAATAAGTGGTGCTGGGAAAACTGGACAGCTACATGTAAAAGAATGAAATCAGAACAGTCCCTAACACCATATACAAAATTAAACTCAAAATGAATTAAAAGTCCTAAATGTAAGGCCAGACACTATAAAACTCTTAGAGGAAAACATAGGCTGTGATATACATCACAGCAAGATCCTTTTTGACCCACCTCCTAGAGAAATGGAAATAAAAACAAAAACAAACAAATGGGGTCTAATGAAACTTCAAAGCTTTTGCACAGCAAAGGAAACCATAAACAACCTTCAGAATGGGAGAAAATATTTGCAGATGAAGCAAATGACAAAGGATTAATCTCCAAAATATACAAGCAGCTCATGCAGCTCAATATCAGAAAAACAAACAACCCAATCCAAAAATGGGCAGAAGACCTAAATAGACATTTCTCCAAAGAAGATATACAGATTGCCAACAAACACATGAAAGGATGCTCAACATAATTAATCATTAGAGAAATGCAAATCAAAACTACAACGAGGTATCACCTCACACTGGTCAGAATGGTTATCATCAAAAATCTACAAACAACAAATGCTGGAGAGGGTGTGGAGAAAAGGGAACCCTCTTGCACTGTCAGTGGGAATGTAAATTGATACAGCCACTATGGAGAACAGTATGGAGGTTCTTAAAAAACTAAAAATAGAACTACTGTATGACCCAGCAATCCCACTACTGGGCATATACCCTGAGAGAGCCATAATTCAAAAAGAGTCATGTACCACAGGGCTCATTGCAGCACTATTTACAGTAGCCCGGACAATCTAAGTGTCCATCGACAGATGAATGGATAAAGAAGATGTGGCACGTATATACAATGGAATATTACTCAGCCATAAAAAGAAACAAAATTGATTTATTTATAGTGAGATGGATGGACCTAGCGTCTGTCATACAGAGTGAAGTAAGTCAGAAAGAGAAAAACAAATACCATACACCAACACACATATATGGAATCTAAAAAAAAAAAAAAAAAAAAAAAAATGGTCTGATGGTCCTAGGGGCAGGACAGGAATAAAGACGCAGATGTAGAGAATGGACTTGAGGACACAGGGGCGGGCAAGGGTAAGCTGGTACGAAGTGGGAGAGTTGCATGCACATATATACACTACCAAATGTAAAAGAGATAGCTAGTGGGAAGCAGCTGTATTGCACAGGGGGATCAGCTCGGTGTTCTGTGACCACCTAGAGGGGTGGGACAGGGAGGGTGGGAGGAAGACGCAAGAGGAGGGGATATGGGCATATATGTATACATACAGCTGATTCACTTGTTATAAAGCAGAAACTAACACAACATTGTAAAGCAATTATACCCCAATAAAGATGTTAAAAAAATAAAAAGAGAGTAACAGAGGAGTATGGTCTTTCTTTTAGGGTGTCTCCATTGCTAGTACAGTTGTTTTCCAATGCTTATGTTTATATATCTACCCAGTTGACCCTTGAATAACATGGGTTTGAGCGGTGCAGGTCCACTTATACGTGGATGTATTTTCAATAAATACATACTACAGTACTACACAATCCGAGAATGTGGAATCACAGATACCAAGGGCTCATTATAAAGTTATACTGTGGATTTTTGACTGCATGGAAGGGTTGTTGCCCCTAAACTCCAGGCACTGTTCATAATCAGCTTTATTTTTATGTCTATAATTATGTCAATATCATCTGTCATTTTTAGTGTTTAGGTTGGGAAGGGGATGGAGATGAGAGGTCTTAACTGCCACGTTGATCCTATCCCTCCACTAATTCACATTTGACTTTTAAATTCAAATACTTTCTCTGTAATAATAGCAAGTCAAAATGTTATTTGTGCCTACTGACCCCTGTCAGTTAAAATATTTCACATAGCAGGATGCCTCCCTTCAAGTACAGTCCTGCAGTTTTAGAAGGAGTTCATGACATGCATTGAATCTATGAGTGCTTCTACAGAATGTTCTGAAGCCTCATCACCCTTAACACTCTCCCCTTACCCAGATACATTTGCTCAAGAGACCATCTCATTATATAAGTGCACTCCTAAAGAAATGCTGGTTTGTTGGATGCCATTCTTAGCATTACACACAATTCACTTATGAAAAGCCAGGAAACAGACAATTCCTTTTTATGCTCATTTTTGATTTTGGAATTGATAAAATTGACCATACTACCCACTGAACTATTTTCCTCACCAACCCAGAACTGCTGAATATGTGACAGTCAATAAGAGATTATGATAGTGTAAAATTTCCAGCTCTCCAAATCAATTAACTTTTATTGAGACAAAAGTGCAAATATTTTTTTAAGATATCAAATTAGGGATATTGCCAAGCTTGACAAGAACCATGTACAATACAAAAACTGATGTTTAGCCTTTAATTTCAGATTATTAGCAAGTTTAGAGGAGGTTAAGTACATAGACTCTTTTTTGGAATTTTATTTTATTTTATTTTATTTTATTTTTATACAGCAGGTTCTTATCTATTCTATACATATTAGTGTATACATGTCAATCTCAATCTCCCAATTCATACTACCACCACCACCACCCCCGCTTTCCTCCTTGGTGTCCATATGCATGTTCTCTACATCTGCGTCTCTATTTCTGCCTTGCAAACTGGTTCATCTGCACCATTTTTCTAGATTCCACATATATGTGTTAATATATATTTATTTTTCTCTTTCTGACTTACTTCACTCTGTATGACAGTCTCTAAGTCCATCCATGTCTCCACAAATGACCCAATTTCATTCCTTTTTATGGCTGAGTAATATTCCACTGTATATATGTATCACATCTTCTTTATCCATTCATCTGTTGATGGGCATTTAGGTTGCTTCCATGACCTGGCTATTGTAAATAGTGCTGCAATGAACATTGGGGTGCATGTGTCTTTTCGAATTATGGCTTTCTAGGGGCATATGCCCAGTAGTGGGATGGCTGGGTCATATGGTAACTCTCTTTTTAGTTTGTTAAGGAACCTCCATACTGTTCTGCACAGTGGCTGTTATCAATTTACATTCCCACCAACAGTGCAAGAGAGTTCCCTTTTTCCACACCCTCTCCAGCATTTGTTGTTTGTAGATTTTCTGGTGATGCCCATCCTGATGATGTCCATTGACAGACTCTTTTTAAGTTCTCTTTCTGATCATCCTAATTGCATGTATAATAACTAACCCCTAACCTAAATACATAGTGTACCAGGTTTGATTCAAAATGACCTAAATAGGTGCTTCTAATCTTCATTAGTTATCGTAAAACATTACTGTATAGTAAGGAATCATTTTTGTTGCTGATATCTCAACATCAGAACCCGTCAAAATCAGTTTACCTACCAAGAGCTCATCTGTCCAAGAAATGAAACCATCTGTAGTCCCAAATACTAACCATAAGAAAACAGTTTTTTTTCTCTTTGACTTTTGAGCAGGTAGTATCATTATCAGAAATTTTACTGGCCAAAGTGTTAGTGTGTCCTTGCTATTGTTTTACATAAAACTTTTACAAACTAGAGTATATGGTTTTCAAGCTTCCAAAAAGCAGCGTATTATCGAAATAGAGAAAGTGTATGAAAGGCAGGATGTGCATGCAGCAGCCAGAGGGCTCACAGTTCTAAAACACTGAGCTGCTCCTGAAAGTACCAGAACTTTATATGTCACAGGCTGTTCAAAATGATGATCCTATATGGTAAACAAAATATTAGAAGATAGTAGCTCTATCCCATAAATTCTAATTAAAATAAATGGCATATATAACAAATACATAAAATATTTTCTTTCACTAGAACATTTTTAAAGTTTGGGTATTTAAAGTGCTAAGCTATTGGAAAATTTTATATATCCAGAATGATTCATGCACAGAGGGTTCTTATTAGACAAGATGTTTCTGTAATTATTTTTGTGAAATATAATTATTTCAAAGATTAAACAGGTTCTAGGACATTTTTCTCAACAGACCATCTTATGAAGTACTTGAATCATGTCTTTACATAAGGAATAGACCATTCAATAAGGTCATTAACCAAGGGTCAAAGCCAAGCATATGAGGGCATTACATGTCAGAGATGTTGTATATGCAGCACTAAACCAATAGGTAGAGACATTCAAACTAATTAATTTAAATAAAAAAAGTGACAAAAATAACTCAAATTTAGTCAGAATAGACAATGTTATTCCTCCGCCCATTAAAACATTGCTTGCTAGAATCAAAGTAGTTTCTGGTTCTTTAGTCCTTAAGTATGTAAACAAGTGCCAAAAATGTTACATGTTCTGTGATAGAAGAATGTAATAGAGTCCGGAAAAAGGGAAGGAGGTTAATTCAACATTATAGGGAGGGTTAACAATGTTTTATGGAATATGCACTAAGCTGAATCTTGAAAAAGGAGACAGTGTCATCAGGCACAAATAGATGGAAAATTTCTGATAGACTTTTAATGTGTGCTTAATAAATATTTCTAAGAAAACTTTGAACGAATGGGTGAATGAATGAGTGTACCCATGATGGAATAGAATTGTGTCAGTGAAGTCAAAGACATAGAAAACACTCTGAAACATTAATAAGTTGTCAATCAATCAGTATGACTAGAGCACAGATTACACTGTAGGAGGTGGTGAAAGGTAAAGATTGTGATATGTATGGGCAGGTTAAATGATAGAACACCTCTTCTAAATTAGAATTAACTTCTTAAAATTAAAGTCAGTGGGAATAATTTAGGTCTTAACAGAAGAGTATCACTGTCATATGTATGTGTATATATATATGTGTGTGTATATATATATGTGTGTGTATATATATATATATATATACACACACACATATATATATATTTGAGATCACACTAGCAGCAATGTGTAAGGAAGAAAGAAATGAAATTGATTTGAAATGCCATTCATGCTATCAAATTGACAACGTTTTTTATAAGTGTAAATATCTAGTACTGGCACAGGTGACAACTCTCTAGATTGAGGACAGTGGTAAAATTGGGAAAACTCCCATGTAAATGGGAGAAAGATTGTTTAATTCTCTATAGTCATACAAAACAACCTGATGTAACAGTAGAGAAGGTGAAGTACTGATTTGATATGAGGGTTGGAATTGGAAAAGCAGAAGGTAAAGTGGATCAATACATTGATGGTATCAAACAAAAATTGCACTAAACAAAGGTAAATAGGCAAGAAAGACTTTATTCAAGACTACTGCAATAAGGGAGAGAGACCAGAGCTCAGTCTGAACTCACTCAACTCCTCTGAGGGAAGGGCGATCCTAGACCACCTTTGTTTGCTAATTGGCTGTAGCCAAAGAAAAAGGATACTTTCTCATATTTTCATGACAGGAGACAGATTTACATCGTGAAGCAAGGTACCCACTGATTAAGGTTTACTCTCCCACAGACCGGGTGATAAGGACAGTATCTTTGCTGAGGATTACTTATCAAAGGAATGGCTCCCAAGTCCTAGAGAAAGACACTCCTGGGTAGCACAACAGGCAAAAAGCATTATAAAAGACCTAAATCTCAAAGGGGCACTGAAAGAATTTATAATTTTTAAGTTTTCTTATGTAAATGCTCTAGAAAAAGGAAGGTCAGGGACCTAGACTCGGGAAGCCAGCTTTAGTCAGATTGGGAGGAATATTAAGGTCCTCTTGGTCAATCGGAAGAGAGTGACTTTTGTTACACAGAGTCAAACCTAAGTGGTGGAAACCACGGAAGCCATCAGACAGGTGGTGGATTGGAAGGTAATAAAAACGTCAAGAAATTGGGTGTTTTCATGAGGTTTAAGAACAAAGTATAGGGAGTGAAAGACAGAGAGGTGAATGTACAGGAGATGGCAGTAAATAGTAATATGTTTCTATATTGCAATTTAACATTTCGGGATGCATTTTGACATGGCTATGAATGTGGGTTTCTGATATGTCGGGTGGATGAAAGCATTAAAACCAAAGAAGAAAAGCAGAGGCTAGGTTGATCTACTGTCAGCAGTAATGGGACTTCTGGTGTATTCTTTGTGCTAAACATATTGCATGCAATGAGCTCTAATCCCCACACTGTGGAAAACGCTGTCAGATGACTTTGCTCTCATTTGAACACATTCTTGCAATGCTTCATTTAAAAGTACTGCTTGAAACCTGGTGTAAACCAAATGTTCCAGATTGTCATGATTCTGGAGTATCTGTGACTGTGTTAATATGTTTTTTGGTTGTTTGTTTTTTGCTCTGTATTTTTGTTTCTACTCTCAAAGACAGACTACCAGGGCTTCTAACTCCTTCCCGGTGCCTTTCTCAGCAATTCTAATTGGATGTTTTAATCTAAGAAATAAAATAGGCGTGTTGAATTTTAGACACTAGAAATAATTAATACTTATTGTTGCTGGGAAGTTGAATGGGAGTAGGAGAGGCAGCAGAGTTACTTTTTACTGTAAATACTCCTGTATTATTGGAATTACTACAGTAAGTCTATAATTCCTTTTAAATTTAAAAAGCCCATTAAAAAATTATATATAAATTGCTTTAAATGAGTACCTGAGGGACTTTCCCCTGACAAAAATTAGTGAGTGTTAGTGTTTGAGCTTTGTGGCTTCTTTTTTCTGATTGCCCCGAGGTCTTCTCGGTGTCCTTTTCAAGTTTATTGGTGCCCTCTAGATATGTGAGGTCACCAGGTTTTTGAATTTTGAATTTCGGCATTATTACATGCACACATTTTCTAATTTCAAAAGACAAGAATAGTGACAAAAAATCTGGGATCCAACAGTTTCCATTATTTAGCAGTGAAGTGGTTAAAAATCCCACTGCAGCGGATTTCAATGTTTTAGTGTTCTTTGCACTTGAAAAATGCTTTCTCTTGTCATCAGTAGGGAGTACTCTGCTCTTCTCTTCTTATGCAGAACAAAATCTCAGTCAGAATAGGGAAAAACATCAATTATTAATTAGACATAAATTATTCCTAATCTACACACAATGCCTAATCCCTGGTTCACAGAAATGCAAATTGTGCTTCAAAAACAATATGTGAACAAGTCATTTGTTTCCAGAAGACAGGAGCCCAAGTTCAATATAAAATATAGAACAAATAATTCAAGCTCATTTCAAAGAATATGCTGATGGAAGGTTATCCAGAACTGCAAGGAAATGGAAAACCATACAAACAAAATGCAAGGTGAACTTGCTTTTGGTACATAAAAAACAAATAGTGTATCCACTGTAGCTAGTTTTCAATTCTTCAAGAAAGTTAAGAATTAACTGAAAAATTGTACTAATATATTCTTTACTATGAATAGTAAAAACAGTAAATAAATAACAAAGGAAGTGATGATGGTTTTAAGAGGCCAATTTTTCTTTACCCTAGCAGGAACACTCAAAACAGGACCCTAAATCAATCACAAAAGCAGTTGTAGCCTTTAACATTATAAACAACTGTCCTCTGATAAAACAGCTGTCCTAGACTGAAGATAATGTACAAAGTCATCTAGCCTAAACCATGCAACGTGCGTGTCCTCTCCTATTCCAGTAAACTTGAATAGGCTTTGCAGTCGTAGAAGTGGTTAGATGCTCTCCTGGGTTTACACATTCCCTATGATCAGCTTTATAAATCCTCCATATACCCGGCATCAAAATAACTGACTCAGGAAAGGTTCTGCTACTGCCCATTCCTAGAAAGATGCGGACTTTTCCTGATCTACACCATTTCAGATTTCAGGTCGCAAAATCCCCAGTTAGTTGAAAAGTATTATTGTTATACTACTAAAGGAAAGGAGGGCACGTTCTTCTGTATTTTACCACTTACGTAGACTCATTCATTTTAGCAACGGCTTTAAGGATATGTGTACAGAGTAATGCATCATTTTCTCAAGTATTTTCTCTAGAAGTTGATCCTTATGAGATTCTCTTTAAAAAAAAAAACCCAAAAGAACCCACACCGACTGGTCAATAAATTTGGCCAATGATGAATCTGTAGGGCTGAGGGATGCTCCTTTTTCTCAATTTCCCTTATCCCTCCCTGTTCCTCCAAAGATGATGATTTATTATTCTGATTGGACAGATTTCATAATACTTATTTGAACCTCTCTGATCACTGGGTTGGGTAAATGATGCTTTAACGGGTGCACCTGTGGTACTGTGTGCTTTAGCACCTGTTTTGGTGCAGGTGAGCAGGTTCACCAGCCTGGGTCGTTTCTCTGGACCTAACACTCTTGCTTTTCTTTCTCTTTCTGTGTGTTTTTTTTTGTTCCAGCACTTCCTGCCATACAGTTTGGTGAGTTAGCTTATCTCAGACTGGTGACCTCGCTCTCTGGCCTTTCTCCTTTTCTTTCTTGCATACATTCCCTTTAGGGAATGAGTTAGGAAATATGTTAGTATTCACTCAGATCGAGTCCACCATTTTCTGTCATCTACTTCCTATTTTCATTTAAATGGATGGTAACCTCACTTGCAGCCTGGCTCAGCTGGCCATATTGGTCTTAGAATGAATAGAATCACATTGGTAAGCTTGGGTAAATGAACAGAAATCATTTATTCCTATGTATTTCACCAGTATACTTAAGAGACTTCACTGGGGTATCAGGCATTCACATTATTAAGATGGTACTTTGAGTTCCTATTTATTATTGTCATTGCTTATTCTGTATACAGTTTCCTCTGGGGCTCTTGCAGAGAGGAAATATGATTAGTACAAGGCCAACTTAGGACACTCTTGTGTCTCCTGGCCATAAACCTTTATAATGCTATCAAAACCCACTATTGTTTCTAATAGACACTGTCTCCTGTTCAGAGAGTCCCAAAATGCTTGTGTGTATTAAAATACCTGAGAAGTTTTAAAGAAAGTAAGTCTTTAACTATGTAAGTTGTGTTCTGAAAGTCATTTAAACATGAGATTTTTAAAAGGTATCTCCTATATTGTTATGAATATCTCACAGATCCCAGAGACATTATTTGGGAACATCTGCTCTATGATGTTGAGGACATAAACCATTGTTTACGTAGTTTAAGAAAAGTATCAATTTGACCCAAACTGCCTGTAAAACTGCCCAAGTTTCCATCTCACTCTACATGTGTAGATTTCCCTTAAATCAATAATACTGGAAACAAAAATATCACTCAACCAAAATATTACTCAAATAATTGATTTCCTTAATAACATACCTCACGTCTCAACTTTGTATAGGAATCTTCCTCAAGAATAATTAGGGGTGGGAGGGAGGGAGACGCAGGAGGGAAGAGATATGGGAACATGTGTATATGTATAACTGATTCACTTTGTTATAATGCAGAAACTAACACACCATTGTAAAGCAATTATACCCCAATAAAGATGTTGAAAAAAATAAAAAAAATAAAAAAAAGAATAATTAGATCTCGAGGAAATCAAAATTAAGACTTTAAAAATTACCTATATGTCTTTTATTTCTTGTTAAATATCTAATCTTGAACTACAGAAAAAATCTATAGAAAATTAATAAGCTAAATGCCTTGACATCAGTTCATGTATAGAACCCTCACACAAATTACCAAGGAAATTTATTTTTGGAGTATTATTTTCATAATACTCTTTATCTCTCTCATTACTCCTGAGTTTCTCTGAAAGTAAGAATAAGCTCTCTTGCTATAGGAATTATCTGAATTGAAACTAACCAAGAGGAATAACATACGAATATCACAAACTGGTAATTTCATATAGAAGTTCAAATATCCCTGTGCTGCCAAAAATCCCAATGTGGGTGGCATCCTTCTCACTTTTCCCTAAGATACATGTCTATATGAGTCATGTCATATTAATGACATTCTAACGTCATTTTAGATACATTCAAAAATAACACAGAATTTACCAAAGCCTTCTTCCTACTCTTCTGAGATTATGAAAGTAATGAATTTAGTACTGAGTTAGTTTATTTTTAAAATATACAATGGGAACCAAATAAATTAGATTTTTTTTAATGTAAAGAAAAATTTGCTTGTATAACTTTCATTAGCAACACTGCATAACAATTAAGGGATATCATGTCCAGCAGCCAGTAGCATACATAAAGCCAAGTTAACTCTTTCTCTGGCCAACAGTCTATCCCTTCTTTTCTTGATGAATGGGAAATGAATGAAAGTTCCTTAATACCAGGTTGATCTAGGAGATCTGTCTAAAGAAAGTAAGTTCCTTATTATAATGTACCTATTTGAGAAACTCAGGAACTCAGAAAATCCAGGCATGACATCATTGTTCCTATTTTTGTTGAGGTTGATCCAATCATAAAAACAAGAAGATGACAGAAAATCATTCTGGAACATTTTGATTATGAGTTGTTTGGGTAAGTATAAGTTTCTTCTCTCAGAAACCAGAATCTAAGTGGGCTCCTTTGTATCAACAAACACCACCTCCAGGTACTTCCAAAAGAGACCAAGTTTGAAACTTGGGAACAGAATTCATAGTGGAAACTCCAAACTTTATATCAGAGTTAGTAATATAAGAGGCTACTGGCCCCCTAGTTGAAGTTTATAATCCCACTTCGAATTAGCAGATTTTAGAGACATGTCCTTGAGCCACTGATTCCTCCAATACACTTTCAAAGGAAAACAGTTTCTTGTACCAAATGACTTTCACAAAATACAATCTGTCATCCAAGAGTGAACATTAAATTGCTACAAAACTGAATGGCTAGAATACATCAAAATTAATTGACGGATCAATTTCTCACATGTAAAATAAACATAAGCAAACTCGTCAGGTAGGAGAAAATAATAGACTTAAGCCTAGGCTCTCTCCAGCCTCACATCATATGCTCAGCATGACTAGTCTGGATACATGAAGTACTCTGACTATCTCATAGGTGGAAGGCCATGTATTTTCAAAGTTTTCTGGCAATGAACTTTTACCATTTTCTTTTCAGAAGATGTAAATCTTCTGTGTTACATGCAGTTGTCTTCCTCCGGTCCCTGGGACCTATAAGATGCTCACAAAGCATGGCTACGATAAGACCCCCATTCCAGATAGGCTGGTTCCTACCCTGTCCTGGGCATGAACGTTGTCACTCCTCCCTCTGCTTCTTTTCCCTCTGCTCATTTTCTAGCCACTTTTCTCATGCTTTCCATCAAACATTCCCAGTCTTCCCTATTCCAAATTCTTCTTGGAAAGACCTATGACATTGATTTTTCTGGAGCCTTCATCTAGCCCTTGCTATAGACTCAGTTGAGTCACAAAATAACTTTTCATGTATGTCTTGAAGAATTCCCACTCCTGAAAAGAGACAGTTTGTAGCCTCCCAAACATCCAGCACAGAGCTTTGCACTTGGTGGATGCTAAATAAATTGAATCTACTATGTCTGTACTTTGATGATCCTAGGATTTGCTTAGACCCTAAATGCAAATGTTCTTAAAACCCCATGTTTGGACACAATTTGCTTTATCATACCAGAATTCCCTTATTAAGGGTTTGCACTCTGCTTTTTAGCAAGAATGTTTGGATTTTCCCAAGCACATGTTAAAGTGTCTATGGCTGTAAACTCATCTCTAACCAAATGGAACCCCCAAACTCAAGTTCAAGGGAAAAGGCCTGCCACTGTCACTGAACAGTCCAGCCAGACTCCTTTCCTCCTCTGCTCTGTTCAATTTCTCCAGTGCAATTGCCAGTACAGTGATGAATGCAGAAATGGAAAGAATGCAATACTGCACATGATTGATTGCATGGCAAAGGGAGAAACCTACAGAAAACCCCAAGCTGGGAACTTCTTTTATATCATTCCCTGTTGCTACTCAGTCATGAATGCCTCTGTGATTCATTTCAACACTCTGAAATCTCTTGGTATTTGTAACATGCTCTGAACCAGATATAAATTGATTGCTCAGCCTTACCTTTTTCTTTAATTGAATTTTTTTTTTACTAAAATTTAGCAACATATTTAATATTGCTTACATATAGCTTTTATTTCTGCTCAGGGAAGAAAAAGGGTAATGGTACCTCAAGAAGATTTTGTAACTTAAGAGAGCATTTTGTGGTTTCTATAAAGTAATCACTTTCTCTTATGCATTAGAGAGCATGCCTCAATGGAAATGGAAGATAACCATATATGTTTTGGGAATTGAATTATTCCAGCATATTTCTTAAATGAATATATAGTTACTAAAATATATAATGTAGTTGAGAAGTGCAAGTTTTGGTCAGCACAGGTGATGCGCTATAAAACAGAACGGAGCTGAGTAGGATTTCAGCAAGTGTTCCTTGATATGTAAACTTATCTTTTCAGAAGCATTCGTAAAGAAGAGACTAGTATTCAATATAAAGCAGTAAACAGCGAAGAAAAAATTGCTCATTCAAGCCTAATAGATCTTTATCACAGTCCACTAAATGCTAAAGCAACGTATGAGCTTCTGTTTCCTAACCAAAGGACAGAACAGTTAGTGGTTTTGGTTTTAGCTAATTGTCCCACATGACACAAATAGGCTGCTTGCTCTACGTGTGTTCCAAACACGTAAGTGTTAATAAGCAGTTTAGGATTCAAAGGCCAACCCGGTAAAATCAGCCCTCTTTGACATTTTTGCTTACCAGAATTTTAAAAGGCAGCTTGCAATCTTGCCTAAGTGTTTCCTCTAGGTAACAGCCCATTAATGCAGGAACAGATTGCTTATTCCTCTGGTAGCTGGTTGGAATCAAGCAATTTGTAAAAGGATTTCTCCATAGATTAGCTTTTTCCAAGCATGAATTCTGTAGGTGAAGAATTAGGACAGTATGGCTCCTAAAGCCTTGGAACAAGCATTCTATGTTATCCTAACTTCAGCCATTAAATATTTTTAATGTGACATTTAATTCTTCCCCTTCAACAGCTACGTGTGTGTTTGCCTAATTAGACGCATCGTGAACCTAGGATGTGTTTAGTTGCAGTTATATCTTATTTATCAAGGAAAATACTGCTTCAAACGTCTACAAAGGCTCACAGTAAGTCTAGAAATGATCTGATCAACACTTTGGAAAGTACAATAGTAGTCCTTTGAGTTTCTTAACCAAAATAAGTGAGTGCCTTTGACATCTGTTATTTATAAATACCAAGTTCCAGTAAGTGCAGACTCTACTGATGGCAAAAACTCTTCAAATCAGCATATACTGTGAAATAAGAAAAGAACAGAGCCTAAGGCATTCATCTTGATTTGAATCCTCCCTCTTCCCCTTACTACGTATATATTCTGGGCAAGTTATTTCAACTCTCAAAGCCTCAGTGATCTCATCTACTATGTTCGATCTAAATAATATAACCTGTAAATTATATAACATAATTTTCACTGAATACTAAGAAGTCAATAAATGGAGTATTATCAGTTTAACCACAAAAATCCTGAATCTTCCAACCTTACAGCGTCACTCTCACCTTTAAATGGTTAGAACATTATGTTTGCCATGGGGAAGAAGTCTCAGTGCCATACTTTTCTGCCATGACTATAGAGTCAGGGAAGGGCTAATTTATGATCTCCTGAAATTTCTTACTCTGCTCCCCTGAAAGCTAGATTTTAATTATCTTTCATAGCTTTTCTCAATTTCTGAGAATTTTTCTTTCCACCCTATATTATGCCATTCTTGAAGGAATCTTTCTCCATGTGTTTTCCCTAAAGGATTATCTACCAACAACACAAGGCTGTTTCTCTGTAGTATCTTCACTGAATATTTGTGGGTAATTAAAAATAATTATAGCATAAAGCAAAATGTGACTTTAAAATGAATGACAGATATAACTGTTGCCAGAAAATTATTACTTAATCACCAAAGTAAGGGATTTCTTATTTGTTTTATGACTTCAATATGACTTGGCCTGCTGTCATGTCAGTGGGGCTCTCTCTCTTTCTCCGGACACTTCCTTTTTCGTCTCCTTTCCACATCTTCCAAGCCTATTTCTTCTCAATTGCCATAGGAGAATCCTCAGATTCCTGACCTCCAGTGCAAAAAAGGCTTTTCTTATGATTCATCCCTATGGACACATCAAATATCTATGTACTCCTCTATATTTTCCAGCCTCGTTTGCAGTTAGATTGAGGCCACGTAACCATTCTGGTCAACTAGTTGTGAGCTGAAATGATGAGTTTCACTTTAGGGCCAAAGGATTTTAGAGCCAGTGTGTTTCCTTTATTTTTATCTTCCCCTACCAAGCTGACCTTGAACACATGTATTCAATGTAGATTACAAAATATAAAGGGCAACTAAATATATATTAGACCTTGTGGAGTAAGAAATAAACACTGTATTAAACTATCAGGATTTGACGTTTTTAGTTAATTTTTTTCTTACTAACATATCCTCTCTTGAGATTAGCCCTTTGGAAAATACCCCAATATTCATACACAAGAACATCCATGTACTTGATCTCATGGGAAAAAAATTTTTTTTTAATAACTTTATGATCATTGATAAAGGATTTGTTAATAAAGATCATTCTCATCATTTAATTATGTTTCAGAAAGAACTTGCATTGGGTATTAGTAAAATTTATAGTTATTTTCCACCCTTCTGAATATGTTATCTAGACATTCTAATACCAATATCTAAGAATGAGCCACTAATACTTTTGTGATACAGGTAGTCACAAAACTCCAGATTGTGTTTTCAGGAATTTCTATATGTTTGGAATAGTTTAGCAGTTTTCCAGAAAGACATCCCAAATGATACTATTTTGTCCTTTGCTATGTTAAACTCTTATCCAAAAAAAGACCCATGAAGACAGACTCAGATAAAGAAAAGATGAATTTAAAAAGACTTTATGAATTTAAGTAGGACTCAAAGAGGAAAACTAATTTTAATCCATAAATGTCCCTAATTATTTCCAGGGATGAAGGCAAAACATTATTTCTTACAAGCAATGATGCAACCATTTGTAATGGGGAAAACTGTAAGTAAGTTTCTCATGAAACTGTCACCTTAGGATAGTAACAAGACATGGAAGATCCCTATGTGTAGGAGTTTACACATAACAGTAAACAAAAATGTTTTTGTGTATAATGCATTTTTTTTATTGGAGTATAACTGCTTTACAATGTTGTGTTAGTTTCTGCTGTACAACAAAGTGAATCAGCTATAAGTATACATATATCCCCTCCCTCTTGGACCTCCCTCCCACCTCCCTCCCCATCCCACCCATCTAGGTCACCACAGAGCACCGAGCTGAGCTCCCTGTGCTGTACAGCAGGTTCCCACTAGCTAACTATTTTACACATGGTTGTGTATATATGTCAATCCTAATCTCCCAATTCATCCCACCCCTCCTCCCCCCACTGTGTCCACACAGCCGTTCTCTATATGAGTCTCTATTCCTGCCCTGCAAATATGTTCATCTGTACCATTCTTCTAGATTCCACGTATATGAGTTAATATACAATATTTGTTTTTTTCCTTCTGACTTACTTCACTCTGTATGACAGACTCTAGGTCCATCCACATCTCTACAAATGACCTTGTTAAAAAAAAAAAAAATCTTCCACCTGCCGATGCAGGGGACACGGGTTCGTGTCCCGGTCTGGGAAGATCCCACATAACGCGGAGCGGCTGGGCCCGTGAGCCATGGCCGCTGAGCTTGTGCGTCCGGAGCCTGTGCTCCACAACGGGAGAGGCCACAACAGTGAGAGGCCCGTGTACCGCAAAAAAAAAAAAAAAAAAAAAAATCTGTTTCTCACACCAGAAGAAAAAATAGGATAGAAATAGGAACAGCCCTTTCATAGAAAATTAATTGCATATGGCTTTTAACCATAACAAAGTGCAAATTAAAACTGTACTGAAATGCCATCTCTCTCCTGTTAGAGTGAAAAAATCCAAAACTTGATAACATAATTTTGGATAAAGTTCTTTAAACACAAGAATTCTCATGCCTCACTAGAGATAATAAAAACTGGCATAACATTTATGTAAAGAGATTTGGAAACATCTATAAAAAGTATGTATTTACATTCTGATCTACAAGTACTACTTTTAGAAATCTATCACAGAGACATATTGAAAACAAATATAAAGATGTGTACACAAAGTTCTATGCATAATTATTTGAAATGGCACACAAATTGGAAAAAACCCAAACAAAAAGTTCAAAAAATAGAGGACTAACTAAATATAGTATGAGTACACCATAAAATAACATATGGCATGCCCTCCCAATGCAGCAGTACATAGCTTTAAAAAGAAATGAGACTACCTCTATATGCAATTATAGAACAATTAACATAACTATTAACTAAACAAAGCAAGGTGGAGTGCACTATATATCAGAAAGTACTGTTTATCTGTGAAGGGAAAAGGCCATATTTATGTACATGTATTTTCTCACGTCAAAAATAATAGAAGATAAGTTTTTAAAAAATGGTGATATGAAACGAGTAAAAGAAGTAGGTAAAGAGTGGGCAAAGAATCTGATTAGACATTTCTATAAAGAAGATATACAAATAGCCAATAAGCACATGAAGAAAATGCTCATCATCCTTAGCCATCAAGGAAATGCAAACCAAAACCACAGTAAGATACCGCTTTATAACCTTTAAGTTGGCTATACTCGAAAATACAGAGAGTAGAAAGTGTTTAAAAGAACGGGGAGAAATCCGAACCCTCGTACACTGCTGCAGGGAATGTAAAATGCTGCAGTCATTTTGGAAAAGAGTCTGTTAGGGCCTCAAAAAGTTAAAACTAGAGTTACCACATGACCCAGCAATTCCACTACGGGGTATGTATACTCAAGAGAAATGAAATCGTATGTCTGTGCAAACATTTTATACACAAATTTCACAGAACTATTCAAAATAATTGTGAAAGAACTGGAAATAACCTAAATGTCCAGAAACAGCAAAATGGAAAAATAAAAATGTGTAAAGGAACAAAGTACTAAACTATCCTCTAACGTGGATGCACCTTGAAAACATTACGTTAAGAGAAAGAAGCAGACACAAAAGGCCACATATTATATGATTCCATTTACATAAAATGTCCAGAATAAACAAATCTATAAAAACAGAAAGTATACTAGTGGTTAAGTAGATGGAGGGTTGGAGGGAAATGGGGGTGACTGCTAATAGTGGAGATGCAAGGGATAGAATATAGACTAATTCTTTCAATGTATCATGTTTTATAGATTTGACACTGGAGTCATGCAAATTTTATGTATTTATAAAACAAAATAAATATTTTAAAGTATACCCCCAAACTTTACTGAATTCATCTGTTAGCTTTAACATTTTTTGGTGGGGTCTTTGGGGTTCTCCATGTACAGTATCAAGTCATCTGCAAATAGTGACAGTTTTAATTCTTCTTTTCCAATTTGGATTCCTTTTATTTCTTTTTCTTGTCTGAGTGTTGTGGCTAGGACTTCCAATACAATGTTGAGTAAAAGTGGTGAGGGTGGGCAACCTTATCTTATTCCTGATCTTAGAGGAAAAGCTTTCAGCTTTTCACCAAGTATGATGTTAGCTGTGGGTTTGTCATATATGGTCTTTTTATGTTGAGGTATGTTCCCTCTATACCCACTTTGTTGAGAGTTTATATCATAACTGGATGTTGGATTCTGTCAAATGTTCTTTGTGCATCTATTGAGACGATCTTATGATTTTTCTTCTCTTGTTTTGTTAATGTGATGTATCCCATTGACTGATCTGAGGATACTGAATCATTCTTGCATCCCTGGGACAAATCCCACTTGATCTTGGTGTATGATCCTTTCAGTGTATTGTTGAATTTGGTTTGCTAGTATTTTGTTGAGAAATTTTGCATCTATATTCATCAGGGATATTGGCCTGGAGTTTTCTTTTTTCATAGTATCTTTGTCTGGTTTGCGTATGAGGGTAATACTGGCTTCATAGAACAAATCTGGAAGTGACCCTTCCTCTTCAATTTTTTGGAATAGTATGATAAGGATAGGTATTAACTCTTTAAATATTTGGTAGAATTCACTTGTGAAAGTTCTGGTCCTGGACTTTGTTTGTTGGAATTTTTTTGATTACTGATTCAATGTCATTACTAGTAACTGGTTTGCTCAGATTTTCTATTTCTTCCTGATTCGGTCTTGGAAGATTGTATGTCTCTAAAATTTTATCTATTTGTTTTCGGTTGTCCAATTTGTTAGTACATAATTGTTTGTAGTAGTCTCTTATAATCCTTTGTATTTCTGGGTGTTGGTTCTGACTTCTTTTTAATTTCTGGTTTTATTTGAGCCCTCTCTTTTTTCCTTGATGAATCTGGCCAAAAATGTATCAGTTTTGTTTAATTTTTTCAAAGAATCAGCTCTCACTTTCATTGATTTTTTTCTATTTTTTTAGTCTCTATGTCACTTATTTCCACTCTGATCTTTATCATTTCCTTCCTTCTACTAACTTTGGGCTTTGTTTTTATTTTTCGAGTTCCTTTAGGTATGATGTTAGATTGAGATTTTTCTTGTTTCTTGTGGTAGGCCTGTATTGCTACTGAATAGATACATACAAAAGAAAGAAATTGGACTACTTTCTCATACCATATACAAAACTAAATTCAAAATGAATTAAAGACTTAAGTGTAAGATGTGAAACCATAATACTCCCAGGAAAAAAACATTGACAGTACACACTTGGACATCAGTTTTAGCAATATCTTTTAGGATCAGTCACCTCAATTAAGGGCAACAAAAGCAAAAATAAACAAGTGGGACTCTATCAAACTAAAAAGCTTTCAAACAGTGAAAAAAAACCACCAATAAAACAGAAAGACAACCTGCTGAATGGGAAAAGATATTTGCAAATGATGCATCTGATAATGGGTTAATATCCAAAACATACAAATAACTCAATATTAAAAAACAAAAAAATAAGCAATCCAATTAAAAAGTGGGCAGAGGGCCTGAATAGAAATTTTTCCAAAGACAGCACACAGATGGCCAACAGACACATGGAAAGATGCTCAACATCATTAATTAAAAGAAAATGCAAATCAAAACCACAATGAGATATCGTCTCACACCTATCAGAATGGCTATCATCAAAAAGAAAGGGCTTCCCTGGTGGCACAGTGGTTAAGAATCCTCCTGCCAATGCAGGGGACACGGGTTTGAGCCCTGGTCCGGGAAGATCCTACATGCTGTGGAGCAACTAAGCCCGTGCGCCCCAACTATTGAGCCTTCACTCTAGAGCCCGTGAGCCATAACTACTGAGCCCGTGTGCCACAACTACTGAAGCCCGTGCACCTAGAGCCTGTGTTCCACAAGACAAGCCACTTCAATGAGAAGCCCTCACATGGCAAAGAAGAGTAGCCCTCGCTCACCGCAACTAGAGAAAGCCCGCAAGCAGCAACGAAGACCCAAAGCAGCCAAAAATGGATAAATAAAATAAATAAGCTTATTAAAAAAAAAAAGAACAACAAGTGTTGATGAGGACGGAAATAGAAAGGAACCCTTGTGCACTGTTGGTGGGAATGTAAATTGGTGCAGCCACTATGGGAAACAGTATGGAGGTTCCTTAAAAAATTAAAAATAGAACTACTGTATGATCTAGCAATTCAACTTCTGTGTATTTTTCCAAAGAAAAGAAAAACACTAATTCTAAAAAATACATGCACCCCTATGTTCACTGCAGCATTAGTCACAATAGCCAAGATATGGAAGCAGCCTAAGTGTTCATCTATAAATGAATGGATAAAGAAGATGTGGTATATATACATAATAGAATGTTACTCAGCCATAAAAAAAGAATGAAATCTTGCCATTTGCTACAATATGAATGGATCTAGAGGGTATTATGCTAAGTGAAGTAAGTTAGACAGAGAAAGACAAATACCGCATATTTTTACATGCATGTGGAATCTAAAAAAAAAAAGAGAGAGAGAGAGAGAGAGAGACAGAAGAAGCACACTCATAGACACAAAGAACAAACTGGTAATTGTCAGAGGGGAGAGTGAGTTGGGGAATGGATGAAGTAGGCAAAGGGGATTAAGAGTTATAAAATTCCAGTCATAAAATAAATGAGTCATGGGGATGTAATGTATAGCACAGACCAACAATATTGCAATAATCTGTATGGTAACAGATAGTTACTTATCTTCATTTCATAATGTACATATAAACATCAAACCACTATGTTATACTCCCAAACCCAATATAATATTTTATGTCAACTATACCTCAATACAAAATAAAACATAAACTATATCCTAAAAATTAAAGTGAAACAAAAAGGCTTTATTGTATACTTATTTGCAGAAACTACACCAATGTAGTTAAAAGACAATGATTTGTGATTAGAATTAATAACACTGTATTCTATCTTTGAAAGTTGCTAAGGGAAAAGTTCTCATCAGAAGAAAAAAAAGCTTGTAACTGTGTGTGGTGATGGATATTAACTAAACATACTGTGATGATCATTTCACACTACATTCATATATTAAATTGTTATATGGGAAATCTACAACTAACATAATGTTATATGTCAATGACATCTCAATTAAAAAGACAATGATTTGACAAATACACCTAGTGGCATATTTTAATAAAACAATTCAGGAAAAAAAAATTCTTAAGCTACTTTTGAACATCATATTGATGGTATTGTTATTCTCAGCTTGCTGTACGTGGATTTTGATATAAAGACAACTGAAAATTATGTTGTTGAGAACTTGGATTTTGGACATAGGAAAGAGGAGGTACAAATCTAAGATGTATGAATAAAGTAAAACTCTTGTACTCCCGAATCTGAATAAGATAGATTAGTATTAACTTGTGGTCTATCTTATTTTAACAAAAATTCTAGTTCTCAGTACTGGACAGATGCACAATGATTTCTCACTTCTGATGTTTATACCTTTGTGTAAGCCTGTCTCCAAGAATGAGTGGGATCTGTGTTGTTTCTCATTAAAAGAATATGGCAAAGGTTATTGGATATACTGCCTTGATTAGAGTATATTATATGGCAAATGTGATAGGGTTACTTCCATGATGTTATCAGACTCCATCTTAACAGACTGAGAGATTCTTCTTGCCTGTTTGATGAAATGGGTGGCCATGATGGAGAAGTTCTCATGGCAAGAAACTGTGACACTCTCTAGAACACGGAAGCAGCTTCCAGTAAATAGCCAACAAAAAGTTGGGGCCTTCAGTCATGCAACTGCAAAAACTGGATTCCAAAACACGAAGGTACTCTGGGCTCGGAAGTATATTCTTCTCCACTTGAGCCTCGAGATGACAATACAGGTGGGTTATTACTTTCATTGCAACCTTGTGAGAACACAAAGTGCCAAGCTAAGCCAGGCTCAGAAATCTGACCTGCAGAAACTATGAAATAAGAAATATATATTGTTTGAAGTTAAGTTTGTGATAATTTATTATCTAGAAATAAAAAACGAATACATCTCACTATTTTTTAAAACTTACAAACAATGCCTAACTCAGGAGTAACAAGCACTCTAACATCTAGTGCAGACTCTTAACTTTTTCCTAAATACGCTAATGCTTCTTAGAGAAATAACTGATTATACTCAGAATAGGCAATGTATGACTATAGCCTAGCATTCAGTAGAGACCTCAGAAGATTCGCACCTTAGTCTAGGTCTACATAAAAGAAAATGTAGATGTGATGAGGAGAGAAATGGTATCAAAAGAACCAAAAAGAATTAAGAGAGATGGAAAATATTATATCTAAAATGGAAAATTCAATACATGGGCTTAATGGCAGATTAGACATTTCAGGAGAAATGTCTTTAAGATGAACTTTAAGACATACAGCAGAACCCATCCAAATGAAGCAGAGAGAAATAAGATGGAAAAAAGTGAACAGAGCCTTTTTTACAGGTGAGCTAATGTCAAATGGTCTAATATACATGTAACTGGAATCTCCAAAACAGAGACAGAAACAAGGTTTTGAGAAATAACTGACAAGATTTTTCCACATTTAATGAAAATAATAAACCACAAATGTGAGAAGGCCATCAAACATTAAAAAGGATAAACACAAAGAAAACAACATCAAGACATAGAATACTAACAATCAAATAACTGAAAACCAGTGAAAAAGAGAAGCTCTTAAAAGTAGACAGAGAAATACAGGGAAAAAAAAAAAAAAAGACTGACAATTGTATCCATGCAAAGTAATTAAAGTAATGGAAACTGGATATATAAAATATGTATTGTTTAAATCTGCTAGGATTGTGATAATCATTATGAAAGAATAGAAAACTAAAAGATCTCACTATTTGAAAAAAATCTTATAATAACCAACACAGTAGCAATGAGCACCCTAGCACCCAGACTTCAGACTCTTAATTTCTCACTAAAACAAAATAATGTTCCTTAGAAAAGGCACTGATTAAAACTTTGGGGCAGGCAAACTTATATATGTGTGACTATAATTCTTTTACTTATTCTAAACTTGCTTTAAAGATAATTGACCGTTTAAATGAAAACTATTAGCACTGTATCATTTTGTGGGTTATATGTAGTAGTAAAATGTATAGTGAAAGCACAAAAGGGAAAAATGGAGAAAGTGGAGTGTTTTAAAGGTCTTATACGTCAAGTGGTATACTATTATTTGAAAGTGGACTGCAATATATTAAATCCTAAAGCAGCAGTTGAAAAGAATAAAGGAAATAAGTGGAATTATTTTAAAAATAATGCACAAGGCTAAAAAAGAGAAAACAGACATAAAGAATAGATGGGAAAAATAGAACACACAAAAGAGGGTAATAAATTATAATTCAACCATATCAATAATTACATTAAATGTAAATGTTTTAAACATTTCAATTAAGAAGCAGAAAGTGTCAAACTGAACATAAACAAGACCCAACTGTAAATTCTCTACAAGAAAACCCCTATAATCTGAAGACAGTTTGCTGAAAATTAAAGAATGGGAAAAGACGTATCACACAAAAATAAAGGTAAAAAAACTGGAATAGCTATATAAATATGAGGTAAAATGTGTATCAGAAAAAGAATAAAAGATAAATGTATAAATTCCTCAAGAGGACTTAGCAATTTAAAATAGATGTACATAGACTAAAAGAGCTTCATAATACCTGAAGCAATGACTGAAAGAAACAGGGACAAATCCACAAACATAATTGGTTATTTTAAATACTTTACTCTCTCATTAACTGATAGAACAAGTAGAAAGAAAGTCTGTAACAAGGTAGAATAACACTGCAGCATACTAAACCCAATTAACATTTACCAGCACACACCACAGCAGAATCGATAACCTTTCTAAGTGCCCATGGAACATTCACCAAGATACACTATAGGCTGCCCAATAAAATGAGTCTTAACTAAGTTAAAATAACTGAAATCACAGAAAGCATATTACCTGTTCAAAATAGAATTAAATTAGAAATGTTACGGAAAACTCTCCAAATGTTTGGAAATTAAACTACAAACTTCTAAATAACATACAGGTTAAAGAAAAAAATCAAAGGAAATTAGAAACTATTTTGAACAAAATGAAAATGCAATGTATCAAAATTTATGGGATGCAACAAAAGTTGTGCTTCGAGGGAAATATATAGTTTTAGAAACTTACATTTGGCAAAAAATATTCAAATCAGTTATCAAAGTTTTACCATAGGAAGCTAGAAAGAGAAGAGAAAATTAAGCTAAAATAAATTTTAAAAAGGAAATATTAAAAGGTAAAAAAAGAAACAGGAAACAATAACTTATAATACAGCAAGCAGATTGTTTTCCAGGAACTGGGGTTTAGTGGAGGAGAAATTGAGAAAGAGAACTCTGGGGATGAAGAAAATATTCTATACCTTGATTTTGGCTGTGGTTATGTGAGTATACATATTTGTTAAAAATCATTTAACTGTATACATAAAACAGGTTAGTTTTATTTTATGTAAGCTATACCTTAACGAAGTTGATTTTTTTTAATTCTTAGATATTTTAGGAAATTGAACAATGACTGAATATTTGAATATTAAGGAGTTCTTATGATTTTATGTAAGATAACATTGTGGTTAATTTTAAAATAAACAGTTCTTATCTATTAGAAACACATATTGATATATTTGTGGATGAAATAATATAACCTCTAGGATTTGTTTCATATGATTGTTAGTAGTGGGGAAGGATTTGAGGTATAGATGAAATGATTTGCCATGAGTTGATATTGTTTAAGCTAAGTGATGGGTATATAAGGTACCCTAACATTTTTCTCTTTAATTTTGAATATGTCTGAAGTGTTCCACAATAAAATGTTTAAAAATATGTCTCTTTAATGCATGCTCATTCTGGTATATTAAACAAAATAAGGCATTTTAGTAAAATTTATCAAATAATTAATGGTTCTTTTTCACTGTATTTCTCCAACCAGCTTGTTCAACCAACACATTAACAACTCTCGTGCCTTATCTCTATGTCTATTAATAGTTTATCTGTAGTCTCAATATTTTTTTTTTTTTCCTTCTGAATAATCTTTCTTAGAGTCAGGGTCTTATAGAAGTGATGGGTCAGTCATACCTTAGACTAAATTCTGGCTCAACAATTGTTTAGCTATACAGACCTTGAGAAAGGCACCTGACTTTTCTGAGTTTGAGATCCCTCATCTTTAAAATGACCAGTACTAGCCCCACCCAGTTTTTATGAGGAATAAATGATTTCCTGGCACTGTATCCAAGAACAAGTAGTAGCTATTGCAAGCCTTTTATGATGGCACCTTACAGCACTAGTTAAAATTATCTAGATCCATAAAACAAGCAGACTCAGTGTAGCTCTCTCATGTTGCCCCCAAGCCTCTTCTGTCATACCTTAACGTCTTCTTATTAAACTCTGCTTTACCATCAATAATAATTACATGACAAGAATTGTACCCCACTTCCAACCATTTCCAAATTAATATCAACACTGGCAACAAATCAATTATGGGCTCTGAGGTACACTGAAATTTATTCAGATATTTGAAATACCCCGTTCCCCTCCAATCTGTCCTAAAGTAATTGCACTCTTTTCCCAGCTGTTTCAGACCTTTTCTTTTTTGGCTCCCATACCATTCTTGGGATAGATAAGCGCAAAGTCAGAGCAATGACAATTGGAACTCCATGACTATTTCATTGAAAGTCAATTGAATTTCAATTTCCTTCAATGGAGAAAGCCAGGAGGAACCAATTATTGTTGCTTTAACATTATGCAATTTTACCTCAGGCACCACTTAGGATCCAAATGAAAACATTTCAATTCCTGCTTATTACCTTCTTCCCGATAAAACACTACTTTCCCCTGGCTCCTGAAAATAGTGCTGTATCAAGGGGAACCTCTGTTAAATACATTTTACCGTCTCGGCCATATTAACAACTATTAACAGAAAAGTGAAATACAAGGACAAATATTCCACATATAATGCTGCGTTCTGTTTATTTTGCCGGGCATTTCATGGTGTGTTGCTCTTATTTCCACCGGTGACAACTTACTTGAGGATGAAGTCAGTCCAATTCACTTTCTGTTTGGGACATCAATTCCCAATCTGGAAGAAATCTCATCTCCATGCTGAGTTAGGTTGCATCTGCCACAACCAGAGGATTTCTGGGAGGCTACTGGCACAACTCACACGTTTCCACTGTGAGGCTTGGCTTTGGGAGGGAGTGCAAATGCTGTTCCCCTAGCAGTCATTCAGGGCTACAAACTGTGAAAGCCAGAGCCACCTAACAAGCTGTGAAAATTTCGGCCACCTGAGGAGCTGTGAAAGACGAAGATGGTGCTAGCTGAGGAGATAGGAGCAGGCAGGAGTCTCCAGAGGAGATGCAAATATCCTAGGCCCTTATCTCAGCCAAAAAAAAACCAGGCGTTTTTGAACTGAGTAACAAAGTCAGCAGGGACCGAAACACCTAAGACATGAAAATAAACTCAATCACGTACATAAAATGACTATACAAGTGTAGGATATTCACCATCCTAAGCCATTATGCTATGGGTCTCTTGCATCCCTCAAAAAATTATATAAGGAGAATAAAAAGAAACTTAAGCATCAAACACATCCAGGGCCTAATAATTGAGTCAGTTTCCAAGCCAGACTCTTGATTCTCCAGCTCAGCATGTGAAAAACCTATAAAAAAAAAAAAACCCCAAAACTCTGGGGTAGGCCAGACTGCAAGGAAATGTGCTATGTCTTTTTCCCAGTCCCCTCTCGTGTTAGAGCAGCAACCACGAGTTTTTATGGGTCATTACTCCTCCTTATGTTCTGCAAAATAGACTTCATTCTGCCCATGACACATCTGGCTTGCTGCCTTTCCCCCCAAGCCCTCTGAATACTATTATTTCTCTTGTCCCAGTTGGACATGAAATTGTCATGCAGATACAACTTCATCACTACATCACTCTTCATGCTAGTGTTATCCTCATCCCAGTTTTTAAGAATTTAAAGGGCAATATCAATTATACTTTCAAAGCTGCTTCACATCACTGGGGAAGCTTTGAAAATTAGATTTAAGTTCCTGTTGTCAACTTATCTTGGGGTTATGTTAGGTCACAGAAGCTGGTTTTCAGTCAAGGTATGCTGAGGAGCAGAATAACTTTGAACTGTGTTCTTTGAATTGGCACTGCTCAAAAGACCAAGGGCAGGGGCTTCCCTGGTGGCGCAGTGGTTGAGAGTCCGCCTGCCGATGCAGGGGACACGGGTTCGTGCCCTGGTCCGGGAAGATCCCACATGCCGCGGAGCGGCTAGGTCCGTGAGCCATGGCCGCTGAGCCTGTGCGTCGGAGCCTGTGCTCCGCAACGGGAGAGGCCACAACAGTGAGAGGCCGGCATACTGCAAAAAAGGTCATTGTTTTGACTAATTTTCTGGAAAGGGTCTCTCAAGATTTCTTCTATTCTATAAAGTAGATGTGGCACATATATACAATGGAATATTACTCAGCCATAAAAAGAAACGAAATTGAGCTATTTGTAATGAGGTGGATGGACCTAGAGTCTGTCATACAGAGTGAAGTAAGTCAGAAAGAGAAAGAGAAATACCGTATGCTAACACACATATATATATGGAATGTAAGAAAAAAAAATGTCATGAAGAACCTAGGGCTAAGACAGGAATAAAGACACAGACCTACTGGAGAACGGACTTGAGGATATGGGGAGGGGGAAGGGTGAGCTGTGACAAAGCGAGAGAGAGGCATGGACATATATACACTACCAAACGTAAGGTAGATAGCTAGTGGGAAGCAGCCGCATAGCACAGGGAGATCAGCTGGTGCTTTGTGACCGCCTGGAGGGGTGGCATAGGGAGGGTGGGAGGGAGGGAGACGCAAGAGGGAAGAGATATGGGAACATATGTATATGTATAACTGATTCACTTTGCTATAAAGCAGAAACTAACACACCACTGTAAAGCTATTATACCCCAATAAAGATGTTAAAGAAAAAAGATTTCTTCTATTCTTTTTGTCACCTATAATAGATATTAGTTGTTAAAGTACTTAGGAATTTGGAATCTTGTAAAAATGCTTTTGGAAATTCAGAAAGGCTTTCAACATAGGGTAGAAAGAAATGGAAATTTTGTCCTTGTGATTTTTTTTTCCCCTTAGGTTCTGAAGGAGATTATCAAAATTAAGAATTATATGCTGAATTCAGACTAGATTCTTATAGAATAGATAGACTTTTACAAAGAGTAAAGCCATGACCTTTACGAAAATATAAAATAAGCATATGTCAAAGCTTTTATTTAACTCAGTTAATGAGGAATCAGTAAGATGTTATAACCAGTTCAAAAGAGGATTCAAAGAACCACACCCGTATAGGCAATCAGGAATGCTAAATGAATTTGCAAAGAGATGATGAAAAACTAGAAAACTGCACTTCCCTGAATACAATTCATACGCACTGCTATGGACAAGAATCATCTACATCAGTATTAATTTTCTACAACTTAAGAATTGGAAAATGAAAGGCAAAGATAACTTGGAAAGGTGCCCTAGATAATGCCTAGTTTTCTACTAAAGAGAGTGTCTTTCTGGTCCTGCTATTTTTCATAATTTTTCTTGTCATTCAAAACAAAATGCTGAAAAGAGATAAAGAAGACCTGCCCACCTCTTACTTAGAACTGCTGCTTAAGAAAACCCAGAACCTGCCTTGCACACATCTACATTTCGTATTATTCTGTTGTTTACTGTGTACAAATTCCAAATGTCAATCTGTAAGAAAGTTACGCACACACTTATAACATGGTAGATTAATTTCCTAGGGTGGCTGCAACAAACTGCCAAAACAACGAAAATTTATTATCTCACAGCTCTGGAGACTAGAAATCTGACATCAAGGCATCAGCGGGGTTGATTTCTCCTGAGGGCTCTGAAGTTTCTCTCCTAGTTTCTGAGGATTGCCTGTACTCCTTGGCATTCCTTCCTTGTCTCACAGACACATCACTTTGATCTCTACCTGTACAGTCACATGGTGCTTTCCCTGTGTGTCTGTGTCTTTGTGCAAATTTCTCTATTCCTCTAAAGACACCAGTCATATTGGATTTAGGGCCCGAGCTTATCCTGGATGACTTCATCTTAACTTGTTTACATCTACAAAGACTCTGTTTCCAAGTAAGGTCATATGCATAGGTTCTAAGCAGACGTGAACTTTTGGGGAACACTAAGAGGTATCAAACACAGAGGATGTGAAGAGAACAGTGTTTCTTACCAAGAGATTGCCAAGGAACCCTGACAGGCAGACCGTTTTTAAAGGCAACAGGCTTAAACAAAAACACTCCAATTAAAGAGCAATTCTTGTTTATGAACAGGTCTGGATCATCTCCAAAAAGCAAACCAAACAAGTAAATGTGATACCGGACTTCTGGGCCAATGCTGCTTCCAAAAGCAGCCGTCCACTCATTTCTTCAGGATTCAGGAGAACCAGCTTCTAATTCTAGCTTTGCAACTAATGAGCTGTGTAAACTTGGGCATGTCCTCTGTCTAATTGAGCCTTACTTCCCTCTTTTGTCAAATGAGGGAAATAGACTAGAATATTTTTAAGTCCCCTTCTACCTCTAATGGGCTGTTATTTATGATCTCTATGTTATAAATGCAAAATGTCCAATTTAGTTATTAGGACACAAGCTAGATTGTCTTTTAAAATTGTTCAAACATATTTATATCTCCCTATGCTTTCTAAAGTTAGAATCTTTGGGATCTTTTTTTTCACTGTTTGTGATAGGATACAAATTGGGGTCTCCTGCTATCCCTTTTTTCTATGTCAGAAATGAATTCCCTGTTTCCACATTTCTTCCATGTGACCTTGTGCCCTTGGCCACAGAGGTGAGACTTTCACTTTCCACAACCCAGGAGGCATCACCATTTCAGTCTCCCTTAGCTGTAAGGGCTGCCCTTTACATAGATGACAGTGACAGTTAAAGGCACTCCCCTGGGAACAGTGCTTGATGCAGGAGTCCTGCAGAGCTGACTGGATCAGAGTGGACACTGGACCAGGTTGGAACAACCAGCACTCTTTCTTGAAAATTTAGAAGTGAGAATAAGATAAGATCACTGTATGCTCTTCTCATAAGCTGAGAAATAGCACCTGGAAAGCTACTGAGGGTGTACATAAGCTAGTCAAGAGACAGCAAAATGAGAGAGGAGAGTGAAAGGTTTTTGTTTTGTTTTGTTATTTTAAGTGTAGAGAGAGAGTGAGTGAATACACTACCTGACATCCTCATGGCCTTTACTTCTTAGGGGACCTAGATGCACCCCTGTGTTACTGTCCCAGGACTCTCTTAAGCTGCTCTGAAGTGGTTTCACTACTTGCAATTTAAATAAACTTGGTTAGATACTGTTGATTTAATATATTACTAATGAAGAAATTTCCTTATTTTGTTAGATTAAATTCATTGTCAGTGTCCTTTCTCAATAGAATCAAATATATATATATATATATATGAATTTAATTAACCACAATAGGTCAATACTGTTTTATCAAAGAGGTTAACAAGCGTAATGATCTTTTTAACAATGACCAAAACGATTATACTACAGCAAGCCGTTACATGACAGAAGTTTTTTTTAAATGAATGTGAATATGTTCTAGATAGTTCCCGCTACCGGTAACATCACTTTGTTGAAGGATTATTAACATCTTTTGTTTAAACTTGTGGATGCCTAAGTTGCAATAAGCAGACCACGCGCACTTTGGAATCTCCTCTGCCCTATATCCCTGAAACAGAAACAGGTAGAGGATTTTGACCTAAGTTCCATGAAAGGATAATTTCCACCCGCCATCCCAGGAGCAATGGCAGGCACAAGGGACATGCAAGTAGCGCTGCTTCTCCACAGATCCCCAGAAGTAAACAAAAGGACCCATGAAGATCTCCTCCCATGACAACTTAGAAAAGAGCAACCAGAGAGCCCAAAGTGTATCGTGCAGTCAAGTGGTGAAGTCAGTCTACGAACATTTAATTGGTTAGAATGCTGCTCTTGACCATGCATTATGGAAACCATTTCATGTGGAGTACGTTGAGTTACCAGGGGGCTCAGGCCTGTGCCTAATTGTATTCTCCCACAAGATGAACCATGAACAGAACTCAGTGTTCCCACCCATGTTTCCTCCATGGGTAAGACAAAGGCAAGGGGCTGGGGAAGAGCCACACGCCTGTCTCGGTTTCTCAGACAATAACTTTCCACGGGGTTTCTTGAAGTGATCAATGAGACAAGATATTAGATAAGCATTTCTGAACCTATGTCTCTGAGCCTGTCCCAAGCTCAAAAAATATTCCTAGGGTGAAACTTCAGGCACTCTAAACAAAAAGTATTTCTATGGGAAGTGTTCTGTAAACTCTAAAATATTAAATACATGTAAACAGTGTTATTATCCTGGGTTGCAAGAATTGAGCATGTAGAGGACAGAAATTCAGAGGACCTTGCATGACCAAGGGGAAATAAACTTAAGTATTAGTTAATATCACAAATAAATATAACTTTGTAAGAGTCTAAGTTTCAATTCCCACAGATACATACTGCATGCCTATTATGCATTCATATAACAATAAACAATAGAAGTTCACATCTATTCAGCACATACTACACGTCAGGTACTCTGTTAGGCACTTTATAGATATTAATTCTTTAAGCATCTCACCAAACCAACTGTTCCCCTCTCAATCATTATGAGCATCAAGATGATATAACCGATCTACCTATAGTTTTTCAAAACCAGACACTGGATTTGGAATACTCCTAAATTATTTTACATCTACATTACCTGTAAATATTGTATTTTGTTTTTCTGCCTATAATGCTTATAAATCTATGACACCACCTAAAAGTCACCCACTACATACTCATTACAAACCCATTCCTGTTTCAGAATACGCCACTTTTAAAGGAATCTGGCCCGAAGAGGATTATATGTTCTTCCTAAAACTTCCTCAAACATTTAAAGTGAAACAAAAACAAAGCTAATACAAAAACGACTCACTTGCTGACCCCCCCCCCAAAAAAAAACTCCCAAGAGCTCTCCCCTGCTCTGCTCTCTTATCCTCCCCGCCTCGGTCCTGTGGCCTTCTCTCTTTTCTGGGCCAGCTTGTTTAGTGTTTTATAACCTGCTCCCCACATGTCAACTCTCTTTGCCATGAAAACACCCCTGGGCTTGAAGTTCTTTTTCTGCTCTGATTGCTTTCTGGAGAGTATTTGCCTTCATTGCTTTTATGGTTGTCCTTTGTTGGAGAGAAAATAAGGTAAAGAGAACTGGGCAGAGGAAAAGGGGAACACATGACAATAAACCCTATACTATAGTATGTTCAGTAGGAACATTTCTGGCAATGCCCCTATCAAGTGACCTCTCTCTTGAACTGAGCACAATTACAAGCGGAACATTTTTATTATTTTTTTAATAGCTGTCTCAAGAGCACTTCGTCCTTTTTAGAACGCTTACTTTTGGGAGGTAAAAATAAAAGTGCGTGGGTAAGGATGATATTTAACAACACAGATGAACCTGGAAGGTATTATGCTAATTATGAAATGAGTTGGTCACAGAATGACAAGTACTGCATGATTCCATTTATATGAGGTATCTAATATAGTCAAACTTACAGAAGCGGAAAACAGAATGGTGGTTCCCAGGGGCCCGGAGACGGGAGTTGTTCAATGGGTATAAAGTTACAGCTACACAAGATGAGTAAGTTCTGCAGATACACTATACACCATAGTGCTCATAGGTAACGATGCATGGTATGTGCACTTGATAATTTAAGAGGGTAAATCTCATGTTAAGTGACCTTCCACAAAAACAAAACAAAAAACAATGGACATAAGGAGATTTTTGGAGGTGGTGGATATGTTTATTACCTGGATTGCCGTTTTGGTATCATCAGTGTATGCATATGTCAAACTCATCAAATTGTATACATTAAATATGTGCAGTTTGTGCTATATCAATTATGCATCAATAAAATGGAAAAAAACGGACTTAATGATATTCAAAAATAAATAAAGATTATGTAAAAACAAGGACATCAGAAAATTTCACACATGTAATTTTAACCACCACATTTGTGAAAACACAGGCTCTGAGGTCTGAGTGTGCAGGGTTATTTTTAGCTCACCTCACTAATAGGCATTGCTATATCCTCATCTCTAAAATGGTGTAACAATAATAATTCTTACTGCATAGGGATGATGTCAAATGTGGCAACAATACAGTTGACCTTGAACTACACAGGGGTTAGAAGCATCGACCCCTGCTCAGTCAAAAATCTGCATATACTTTTATAGTCAGCCTTCCATATCTGCAGTTCCTCTATGTATCTGTGGTTCCACGTGTATCGATTCGACCAACCACCTATTGTGTAATCTGTATTTATTTTTAAAAATCTACATATAAGTGGATCTGCACAGTTCCAACCTGTCTTGTTCAACGGTCAACTGTATTAATGATTGTAATTAATAACTTTATAATGATGAGTATAATGATAATTTACAAACCAACTTTTGTAGCATTGCTATATGCATAATATAGAGCTAAAGTACTTTATATATGATTTTTAATTTGTATAATTACCCTTGAGGTAGGAATAGTACATGTTAACTACTTATCAGAATACCTGACCTATAATGAGGTTTCAGTAAAGAATAACTAAAACAATAATTATTACCTTAAATGTTGTGTTACAGTTAGTCAATGTTATAATAAAGCTTATCTTGTTGGAAGCATTTTTACCACAGGCAGAAATTACAGAGAGTGGATACAGAGGTATTTTAGAACTGCAGTTAATATATATTGTTTTTGCTCCGAGGGAAAGCCTAAGCGATAGGATTAAGAAAGAGAGGGGATGGGTAGGGCCTCAGTTTGCTGACAGGAGAAATGAAGAGTCAGCTCTGTAACTGGCACAACTACTGCTTTATAATGACAAATATTTAGAAAAGGATCAGAGACGGAGAATTTCTGGGTGACGTTCTAAGTCAGTTTTTCCACCTGCCCCAGCACGACCATTACTGTTGAGTCGTCACCCCTGCCCCCAAGGAAGATCAGATCAAGAGACCACAGACCAGCTCCTCTAACTCATTCATCACCACCTAAATAATCCTACAAAGACAATATCAGATGTCTCTGCAGAGCCAGCTGTTGAGTGATTTCAAAGACACCTCTGTACTGTTCCTGAGTGAGGGAAAAAAAATCTGTTTGCTGATGCCTGAAATTCCTTTGACAAGGTGAGGATGGGGCAGCCTGTAGTCCAGAATTAGAGAGAAGAGGCTAAAAAAGAAAATGGCTGTGTCTGGGGTGGGTAAACGTTTCAGCGAGAGTAAGTTTCAGATAAAACGTACTCAATCAAGTATAAATGAATGGTATTATTCATTTGCCAGTTTTGAGGGAGGAGTGGGGAGAGAGGAGAGCAGGAAGATCTTAGAGTAGCAGCTGTCCTAGGCCAACAAAAGTGAGGAGAAGCTCTTTAAAGGGAGGACCACGTTCACATGAGCTGGATCTGTGTGGTTTTAACTGGGCTAGCACCTGCAGAGGCCATACACTGGGCTACCTTGAACTATGTCTGGAAAAACCAACAGAGCAGCCTTAAGAAAGCTACTTGGTGGTTCTTTCATCATTTTATTTTAAGGTGTAATTACCTTCTCCAAAGAAATATTAATTAAATTATAGTTGCAGTTTGAACTTGGACAGGTAAATACCAATTTATTCTTGGACTCAGAGTTGGAGAACAACCAAGAGTTTAATATCAACTATGCTTTAGTAATCCAGGAAGTTATAACCTACCAAGAAACAAACTTTTTCCTCCTCACAACAGACATTTAAGGGAAAAAAAAAAAAAAAAAAGGTCCAGGAGGGGAGATGAGTCAGAGGGGACCATTCGGGACACTCTGACACAACAGATCTTAATTTAGGAAGGGAAGAAAGCTAAGAGTTACTCAAATTTTTTCTCAGTATCAGAAAGGTAAGAACCAGATGTTCCCAGAGAGTTTATCAAATCTCCCTTCAGGTAAAACACATTCCTACTGATATAGGATTTCCAACTAGTCTCTCTAATAGTCATTTCTAAGCTATTTCATATTCATGCGATGTGGGCTGGGATGTTTGCCATAGAACATGCTTCTTTATTATAAGGGGCTTTACTACTCAGAACGTTTGCTAACAGCCTTGACATTTTTATTTGCACCCTGATGACAGGGAAGTATAATAAATTTCCCCCAAAGGTTGGAGAATTGAGAATTAGATGGCAAAGAGAAGAATGAAAAGCAAGAGGCACTGCTGATGAGTAGGTGTATCAGGCAAGGAGAAAGTATTTGTAACTGAAAAGGGTAAGGAAGAGGACATAAAGAGAAAGGCATATTGGGAATGGTTGTTGGGCTCTCATAGCGGAGCAAATGGTTTGTGAGGGCAACTGTCACCACTAACACAGCCTGATGGGAGCTAAGAAGGAGAATTTTCCCTCCATCCTCCTTAAAGTCCATCTGAATAGGAGAAGAACTGAAGTGCTATTTATAATTACAGAGTCTGGGTGGAGAATGAGAGAAACGGAAATAGTCCTTTAAGGCATCACAAGATGGCTTGTCTTCTGACTTTTCCCATTTTAGGGCTTTGTAACCACTAGAATGAACACCAGGCAAGATGAAATGAGAGTAGTTGGTGGTGGGTAAAAGAGCTGGCATTATTGACCATAGGATACACATGAAAATTCACTTTCGTTTATTTTAAAATCTACATCATTATGTAGGACGTGAATTCAAATTCTTACTGTAAGGTAAGTGTAAATGCATTACATGCTGCATTTTCCTTTAATTAGAAGAGCAAACAAACAATAAACATAACACAGAGGCATACTCAAAGGCAATCACTTTTCCCCAGATGAACTGGTTTATCACTTAATTTATATGTTACATTCACTGAGTAACCTCTCTGGATATCACAAGAGTTCAGAATAATATTCACAACGAAAAGGCAGTGTAGAGACTTGGGAAAAGGAGTGGGACATCTCCAGATTATAAGCCTGTGAAGTTTGTTAGCTCTCAGACTTGGGTACCCAAGCCCTCTGCAGTGGATGATGAATGGATCACTGGTGACCTCAGTCTCCTTGCTGGGGATACAATTATGGGAAGAAGCAGAGCAGATGTCTTTTGCATGATGAGTCCACTGAGAAACGGAAGTACGTAACTGCTGAACTTGCTGCAGAGAGTATATTGTTTGTAAGTCTGAAAACAGAAAGAAAACAAAATCCGCTGGGGCATGTAATGCTCCTTGGGAAGCAAAGAAGAGACTTGGAACTCAGGAACAATGTAAACAGCTCAGGCGAGGGTGGCGGTTCCAGCATGCAGCTTGTCAAGTTAATGTATGGCTGTGTATAACTGGGTGGTTGCTTTTCCTCCAGAAAGATGAAACAGTCAGGCCAAGAGAGATGGGTATCTCGCTATTTCTAATATAAAGATCTTATTTTTAGTGCGGAGGGAAAAAGAATGCGGGGGTGTTGGGCAGAGATTAGGCTTTTGCAGTGTTGAAAAGTTTCAAAAAAAAAAAAAAAAGCAAAAAGAATGGAGAAATGTTTCAGAAAATCAGGAGCCTAATTACTCAAACTTTTAAGGGTTAACTCTTGAATTTCCCTGAAATGCGAGGCCTTGTTTCTGTTATATTAAGTTAGGTCGAGATAGTTCTCACAACTACAAATCAGGAGCTTTTCATTTAAATATCAGACATGTGAAGGCTTTATTTTTATTATCCCTTTTAAAATGTGCCTTATTCCTGCATTATAATAAACAGTCAAAATAACAGCCATGATTAATCAAAGCAGTTGATTATACAATATTAGACTGATTTCAAATTAAGTCTTACCTCAGTGTCCATCAGAGAGGAAATACTTTTGGTTAAATAAAAACTGTGTAGGAATGGGAATCTGAGTTGTGATATTGGAAGGATCAGCCGGTTATACCGATCTCCAAGGCCCAGATCTTCTTCAGAAAAAGCTTCTGTTAATATGGCTGTAAAAGGAGCATCAGTGACTAGAGCACTGCTGGGCCTACCATTACATGCGTTGTTTGAGCCACAGCACCTTGCTTTATCTAAAACAAAATTAGTTCTCTGCATTGGGAAAGCTGGGACTTTAGTGGCCCCAAAGGTCAGTTGCCTGAGAGAGTTCCTCAAATGAGGTTCTTTATAAATGTGAAAAGCCTTGCTCAAGGACCAAATACAATGCTCTGGGCATTTTAAAGACAATGACTCTGATCCAGTCCCTGGGATTTACTTGGTGCTAGTGGGGAACTCATTCTCCTACAACATGCTGCCTCTCAGGTTTCTCACCAACGATCCAGACTCTATACCCCAAGCAAAATGAACTGTCAGATTAAGCTAGATGTGAGATAGGAGCTTTCTCTCAATACTGGGGATCTCAATGATTTGGGGAATCCCTTATTTTATGAATGTTTAAACAGAGGCAACAAGAGATCAAATGAATGCCCCAGGCTCATCTGGTCAGTGAAAGGGCATAGCTAAAACTAGAATCTAGGCTAATATTTGACTTTGAAAAGAAGTTTCTTAACAAAATTGTTTAGATGAGCTCACATGAGGCATAGGGAAAGTGAAGATGATGAGAAAGTAAGGAACATCTTATGTTTGGAATGTACTCTTCTGAGTAAAAGAGCTACCTAAACTCTCATACTCAATAGGTACTGCTCCATATCTCTTTTTACTTTGCTCATCTTTGATTACCTTAATAGATGAAGCAATTGAACTAATAAAAAAAAGACCCCTACTACTAACAAGTCATTTTTCGGATTGAGTATGTTTAACTCCACTTCTACCCAGAAGAACCAACGTAAACGAAGCAGGCTAAGACTGTTTCTGGACTAGAAGCATTAAAATATTCTTGCTACTCTTTCAGAAGGTAACCTGAGACCTGATAAACCTCACTGGCTTTTTTTTTTTTTCCTTGAATCGTGACTTGCATAAAGATACTCAACAGAAGAAACACTATGATTCAAGTGATGCTATGGTCCAAGGCTTCCCTAGTATATTTCCAGCCCTAGCCACGTCCATCCTTACGGAAAATGCACACCCCACAATTCCATCCTGGCTTCTGATCGTGAAGAGTAACTTAAAAGGGATGTAGAACAAGTGCCAGTTCTTCCTCTTTGTCCACTGGCCCTGTGATAATTATTTTAAAAATAGAAGCTGCTTTAAGACCTTTTGTTTAATGAATACTAAATTTAGTTTAGTGGGATAGGAAGAAAGGTAGAATAAGGTCTTCTTAAAGCTAGAGGAACAAATATGAGCTCATCACTTGAGCCGTGGGGTGGCATCTTGAAGAGGGCAAGGCACATTGTCTTTAGCTCAACAGAGAGCAGTCAATCACTGTGATTTCCTGTAGCCCCTAGGATGTCAGGATTAGTGTGTAAGACTTAGCTCCCCAACTTGAACTAGATCGTGGCAAAGGCAAGCAACCAGACTCTCAAGTTGCTCAAGTGGCTTCTCACAATCTAGGAAAATCTTCCAGACCTTCACTAAATTGTACTTCCTATTACACAGGGATCTCTTATATTATTCCTCTAATCCTTTGGGAGCCATCTAGACAGCAATAAACTCATTACGCAAGGATTACAAAGAATTTTTCTGATCTGGAATACACCAAACACACGCATTTTTCTTTTCTAGTGTTTTCCTATCACATGAGAGGAGAACAACAAATATAACCTTCCCATTAGCGTCACAGTACAAATCTCTAAAACCAGTCTCTGCAATGATTAAATAAAACAAAACTTAGATATATTTTTTAAGAGAGAAGACATTCCAAATTCCTATGACTTAGATATGTTTTGCAAACCTTGAGTAAATTAATTAAGGGACCAAGGTAATTGTTTTGACTGATTTCCTATAGGTATCTAAGCAGAACATACTGTTTTGGACTCACTTTTAGTGAAATCAGTTTTAAGCACTAGCTCTCTGGTATTCATTCATTTATTCATTCTTTCATTCATTAATTTAAAAAATTTATTGAACTTCTATGGCATGCACTGGGCTAGTACTGTAGATATACTTGAATAATCCATAATTCAGTGAGTACAAAATTTGGTTTGCTGGGTTAAAAACTCAAGGAACTCAAAAGACAGGAAAATCAATTATAGAGAACAAACAATGTTAGAGTCGTACAAGGCAGGAGTGAGAGATGTGAGATTCAGGAAAAGACTCCAACTAAATAGAACAACTGGAGTAAAAGCAGAAGGCGTATGTTAGAATATTATGCAAGATGAGGTTAGGAATGGCAGGGGAGGGGCATATCATGCTGCATCTCTGACATGTTAAGGAACTTGGACTTAATCCTATAGATAATGATGAATGTTTGAGAAGGCGTCTATGAAGGAGAGAATTGTATTTTATAAAACAAGCATTGGGTTTTAGTAATATTGCTGTGGCCTCTGTGCAAAGGATATTTGGAGGTGGGTATGAATGGAAGCTGAAAGTAGATTTAGGAAATGATTGCCATAATCCAGATGAGAAATGATGGAATCTTGAATTAAGGCAGCTCAAGAGCTGTCTGAGAGTTAATTCAGTAAGACAGATTTGGTAGACATTGCTGAGACAGACTGCAGAACCTGACAATCAATTAAATCCAATGGGAGGAAAATCAGATGACTAACATTTTGATCGTGAGTGACTAGCACAATTATGGTACCATTCACTGAAATACGGCAAGTCCCAAGAAATTTTTAACAGAGAGGAAACAGTGGTGACGATAGGCAGATGGACATATAGGTTGGACAAACTGGTTCAGGTTAGGTAATAGAGAATTTTACATCTTTTCAGGGTGGTTTAAATTTTCATGAAAATATTTCCCTTTTCCCCAGGCAATAATGGTCATATCACTAATCCAGACCAAAAATATGAAAGATGATTTTTTCAATTTCTACTTCCAAATTATTACACATTTTCGAAACTGTTGCTTTACTTTTTTATATGTTTTTATAATACAAACTAAGATTTTTAAAAAACTGAATAGGAGAGAGTTTCAGAGAATATTCCTTAACAGCTGGATGAACATGTTATGTCGCTATATAGAAAATGTATACATTTAAAAAACTAATACTTTTATCTCTAATCAGTTTTTATTTCTGTTAACTAGCAATTTTGGTTTAGCCATCCCTGTTGAGAGGCACAGATTTGGAATGGGATGTAAATTATCATGTTAGGCACCAACAATGTGCCAGTATTTTTCACTCCTTCTACTATTCCTATGTGATTAAAAATAATAATAAGTAACTTCCCCAAAGGTCATGGGTCAGTAAGTAACAGATACAATACACAAACCAAGGCTGGCCTGACTCCAAAGACAAACTTCATAATGCTAGTGAGTTGGGGACGTAGTTTTGGTTCCCCTATATGTATCTGTACATGGGGTAATGCTTTTTTCCTCTCTGAATTCCAGCTCTCATCTGTAAAAGGACAACCAGAGTTCATACCCAACAGATCATTTATAAAGTTAAAATGATAATATCTATGAAAACACTTTATAAAGTGCTATAAAATAGCATCTAATGCAGAAAAAATGTTGTATTATATACAGTAACAGTAAAAAAAATAAATAAATAAACTTCATTCCGTCTCTTGGTAGTAATCCATGAAATATTATTTTTCAAAAAATGTGTCCAGAAGTAATTCCTTAATCAAAGTGTGCCTTGTTCTGTACCATATGAGATTACAATCTGGTAACTGGTCTAGGATTAAGAAGGAGGACATCACAATACCACAGAAATGTAATGTAAGTCACACACGCAAGCCATATATGTCATTTTAGAATTTCTAGTAGCTACATTAAAAAAGTAAAAAGAAATAAGTGAAATTAATTTTAATATTATATTTTGTTTCAAAATATAATTTCAAAATATCATTTTATGTAATCAAATTTACGCATTTATGTATTCAATATAAAATTTTATTAACGCGATACTTACAATATTTTTTTCCATTCTAAGTCTTAAAAATTATATGTATATTTTGCATTTCTAGCACATCTCAGCTCACACTAGCCACATTTCAACTGCTCAGTGATCTCATGTGATTAGTAGCTGCCATATTGAACAGTGTAGCTCTACAATATTGACAATGGTCTATGAAGTACCCTATCACAAGAACTACACTCAAAAAGAATGCTCTGCTCTACGTATATACACTACCGAATGTAAAATAGTTGGCTGGTGGGAAGTAGCAGCATAGCACAGGTGCTTTGCGATGACCTAGAGGGGTGGGATAGGGAGGATGGGATGGAGGCTCAAGAGGGAGGGGATGTGGGGATATGTGAATGCATATAGCTGATTTGCTTTGCTGTGCAACAGAAACGAACATGGTATTGTGAAGCAATTATACTCCAATAAAGATCTATTTAAAAAAAGCAAATCAGAGAAGAAAAAGAATGCTCTGTGCTCATAAATAAGGCCATTAAGGTATCTCTTACGGAGTTTGCACAAAAAAAAAAAAAGAGTGGGACATAGGCAGAAAGGTTAATAGAAGTTAGGAGACACACAGGAAGAAGGTAGGGAGTCAAAATTACGAATAAGCAGAAGCCATCAAGTAGACGAACAAATAGAGAAGCTGTCAGTGACTAGTAACAACAGTAGCACCAAATCTGAACAAAGAAGTTGAATCATGGTTAACAACAGACTACTCAAAACATCAACTGGCCAGTAAAGATGCAATATGGTCTAAAGTATCAGTTCAGTTATCCATTAGGCCAGGCAATGTAGCTCATGAAAAAGTGTCCTATCTCCCTTCATCACTGTGTTTCCTTTCAATAAACTTCCATCACCTTTTGTGATATATTTTGTGATATATTTTGTCAAATAGAAAGCAACTTTATTTTGCCTTCTACTATGCCTTTGCATTTATCTATAGAATATTCTTTCCCCGGCCCTGGAAAAAAAAAACAATTCAACCAGCTCCCTGACTTCCTTAGTCATTCTATGGTCCTTTAGGTTGCAAATTTACCCACACTTCTGCTCTTGAAACACTCAGTCTCAGGTAACGATCAAAACTCCAAAATCTCTTCTTCCTGCTATAAGTAGGAAGCCTGCAGTGAAGAAAACGGGTTTTATTGTCTACCAACCCTAACCATTTCAAACACTTATTCCCCATCTTCCTAACCACAGTTTTGTTTTGCTCTATACCTCCGGGGTAGAAGCAAGGTAGAGAGAGAGAGAGATGGGAAGAAGGGCAGGAAATATTTACTAGATGTCTGTAATGATAATTCCCTGGGTGGTCAAGTGGCTAGGACTCTGCACTTCCACTGCAGGGGGCCCAGGTTCCGTCCCTGGTTGGGAACTAAGATCCTTCCCACAGGCCAAGCCACGGAGCAGCCAAAAAAAAAAAAAAAAAAAAATTGACTCTTCCTCTCTTATCACCTTTGTGGGTTCTTCAGCACTGTATCTGTCCCCCACCATCCAGAGTTGAGGGTCTTCCCTTAGTTGATGGGTTCCTTTGACATGGGTAAATATAGTTGGTTGCATTTAAATCCTTAGCCAGTGCTCTGACATCCTGTTATTTACTTCTAGCTCCTTTCTGCTGAGGTCTGTTTAACACACCGTGATCACTGGTATTAACCTGAGTTAACTAAAGCTATCTGCCCCATATTGTAAATGACTTTACTAATGGAACTAGAATATTGCAAATCTCTTGACTGAAGGTTTAGTGGGCATTACCAAGGTTTGCCTTTACTCCCTTAACTACCTTCTTTTCCCACGTTGACTAACCTCTTCTAAGTGACTCTGTAATTATACATATTAATACAGTAAATCTGTGCATTAGTCAGGGTTCTCCAGAGAAAGAGAACCAGCAAAGATACCTATATAGAAATTGGTTCACTCCATTATGGAGGCTGAGAAGTCCCATGGTCTGCCATCGGCAAACTGGAGATCAGGAAAGCTGGGGGGTAGGTGTAATTCAGTCCGAGTTCAAAGGTCTGAGAACCAGGGGAGCCAGTGGAGTAAGCTGAGTCGAAGTGCCAGAGGAGATGAGATGAGATGGCTCAGTTCAAGCAGTGAGGCAGGAAACTAGGGGCAAATTCCTCCTTCCTCAGCCTTTTGTTCTATTCAGGCCCTCAATGTGTTAGATGAGGACCACTTTGAGAAGGGCAATCTACTTTACTGAGTCCAGCAATTCAGATGCTAATCTCTACCAGAAACACCCTCACAGACACACCCACAAGCAGTATCTAATCTGGGCACCCCATGGCCAGTCAAGTTGACACACAAAATTTACCACCACAACCTGAGCCCTTTTATCTACTGCTATTGCAAACTGCACGCCATTTCTCTGTCCCATTAGGCGCTGATTTTTAGTCTCGAAAGGTAATTTTTTTTTTTAACATCCTAGTTTCTGAAGAAAGCTTTAATGTATCAAAAACGTTAACCTTTAAAAAACACTAAGCTTTAGCTCTGAGGTATTTTAAGCGAATTCCATGACAATATGCTTGTGGTTTTTACACTCCTATTAGAAGATTTGCTTGGTAAGTTCCTTCCTCGAGTCTACCCTAAAATATGCCGTACTTTCAAGCCCTGGCTCACTGCTCACAAGGGTTTGAATGGCCAATTCAATTTCTACTTGAGGTATCACCCAGAAAACATGTAAATAAATATTGCTGCCTGGGTGAAAAGAAAGTTTTTTTTCATAAATAAAAGTTCAAACTATGAAAGTTACGAAACAGAGTTTGCAGATTAACTCACAATGTTAGCACTGTGAGTATATATTTCTGTGGCTTAGAGGAAGTTTTTCTAAGTAGGTTTAAATAATTGAGTTCCGTCTCTGCAATCACTAATTGTCACATCTCTGAAAAGGCTAGAACCATTTTAGAAATGCACAGTGGGCTTCAAAGGCACCATCTCTCAACAGGCCTTACGTGCCTGGTGGGAAGCTAACTGGGTCACACTTCAAGCTGAAGAAATCCAACTGCACCTTACAGAGGACACAGAGAACGTATGTGCGTGCAGAAATCAAGATAACTGAACTGATAATTCAGATAAAATACATTCCTGTTAGATGAAGCCAGATAATTTAGGCATGAATAACATTTTAGTATTGAATTTTGGGGATAATTGAGTGTCATGAGTTTCCGTTTAAATTTTTCAGAATAGTATTGTAAAAGAACCTTTACTAACATGAATTGACTTACACTCTTTGAATTAAAGCTGCACTGAAGTTTAAAGGCAGTGTTTAGTCTAATAAATGTATTATTATGATAAAATGTCATTCATGATTTAACTTAACACTAAGCGGCAATTAACAAAAAATAATAGCTGCCATTTAGTGAGAAATGACTACTACGTGCCAAGCAGTGTGCTAATAGCTTTATGTGGGTTATTGTGTACGCGTAAATCATCACCATAATGGAAATGTTACAGTGAGATCCCTGCATGTTTCAGAAGAGTCTGCATGGAATGCAGCCCTGAGCTTGGTGCTCCATCATTCCATGATGGGCCCATAATGGATCCCATGGAAGACTGGTAAAATGGTGCCTTGGAATCATTCTGGAATTAAGCAACGATTATTCTCCTTGGTATACAGTTGAAAAAGCCATAATATTATTTGAAAATGCTTTCATTAAAAAGACTAAAAATAGTAGTATTGAGTTTCTCTTATCTGCAGACCAGTAGGCTTTGTTTGCATCTCAGATACATTCACTCTACACGGTCTCTATTCATTACTTTTGCTCTTGTGAGTCTTACAAGCATTTTTAATTGGGGGTTTTAAATCTTTTCCTTGAACCATTGGTGAGGTATATTTGCTGAACACAGTGAATAAAATAGCACGCAGCTCTCATAGCTTTTGAGGTTATTGTCATTCCCCGCTTCCCATGTGTAATAAATAAATTAGAGAGTATTGGAGCCTTTAAATGAACAAAAGGTTAAATAAAATTTTATGATCTCCCTTGCTGATATCCTGCTAGCACCACATTTTGAGGAATACATCCTTAGAGAAATCACCCTCTAATGCATGACTGTACTGTTATGATGGGAGAGTTATTACTTAGAGGCACCTCCTTAAATATACTGTTGGTCCTGAGAGCCTTAAAAAAAGGTTAAGTGAATTTCTTCTTTCCAGGGTGGATGGAAAAGATCTACGAAAGGCCCCAGGAATTGAGACAAAGTTATTGGCTTTAGGGGACGCTTTCCCATTAATTTAGTAAGCCTGAGGGGCATCACAGGGAAGGCCTTGGCTTGTCAAATTATACCGTTATTATCTCGCCAAACATTTCAATAAATTTAGTTCAGATTAAAGAGCCAAGAAGTACTTATGAGTAGAAAGAAGAGGTTGGAAGGTTAACTTAATCATACATATATATGTATGTATATATGTGTATATATATATATATATAAACTGAATTTAAATTTGAACACTTCCTCCCCAACTCCTTTTCCACCACCAGTGTAAAGATCTTTACCTTAGACTGTTTAAGTGAAAAGGGTTGTTGCATAATAGATGATAAAGATTTTGAAGTTACTAACTGAACTCAGTGTAAAAGAGTTATCTACCACTCTAACATAGAGAGGCAAACTACCACCTTATTTTTCTTTTCATAAAAACGCTATTTGGCAATATAGTCTATGTTTCTATTTGACTCTCCACCCACCCACCCACCCTTTGCTCATACAAAGAAAGGAAGATATTTCCTCCATTTTTTCCCAAGATATTTCTACCTGAACATGGGCACCTCTGCCAGGGAAAGCAGAATTCAGACCTGAGGGCATTTATTCCCATCTAAGCATGTCTCTGCCACAAACAGCAAAGCACGAGGCCTATCTTCATTATCAAATACAAATTTTGCACAGAGAGAAGGTATAACTATTCATCATTTAAAAATGCTCTTACACAAAGAATACATACGAAAGTAGCTTGTTTTGAAAGAATCAGGTTCCTCAGAAGGAGAATCATTTGAAACATGCATCCTAGTAGCTTAAATGTATCACTGGGAGTAATGAATTTTTATCCCAGAGCAACTGTAAAAGTCAGTGAACTCAATTCTCCTGACTTAAAACACTCATCAAAAATAAGTTGATAACATTCCTTTTAACAACCCTGTGAGCCTTTGTTATTTACTCCCTACTGATGAGGAAAAGTAAAGACAGAACGGTTAAGATGCCTTAGCTAAAGTCAAATGGCAAAACAGGAAAGGGCAGGGCAAACTAAGGATACTGCCAAATCCCTAATTTGTTTTCTGGTCATCCTTCCAAGAGAGCTCAAAATCCTATTATTCTTTGCCATAAAGATCTGACTAATCTTCAGACTACGCAGTGGTAAGCAAAGATACAAGGTAGGGTCTGAAAGAGACAAAGATAATAGATAATTGTCTGCCTGAAGTGACTTTTATTTGGCTAAAGACTTCAGTGGGACTACAAACCATGCCAAAGACAACTGACAAGCAGCAGGGATGGGAGGCAATTTGATTTCCAGATTAAGATCTGTTAGGGTTGTTCAGCCTTGGCAGACAGAACAGAGATTTTCAATGTAATACATACAAACTACACAACTTTTACTGCTTCCTTTGTTAATATCTTTACTGCCAATAAGACAATGATAAATGACATGCCTTTGAAAGAAATAGTTGGTGCAACTAAGAAAAATGAAAAGGGACAGAGAGAAGAAAAAAGAGGCAGAGTAGGGTAACAGAAGAAAGAACTGAGAACACCTATAGGAGGTTGACTACATGTGCAGAGAGATGAAGAAAGAGGAGTCTCATTCTACATTTTGACATTGTTTTACCAACTTTGACTCTGTAATGTACAAATTTCCCTGTCCTTACATATGCCCTTTCAGCTAAGATTTTGACACTATACATCTGTAACGCCATTAAGAGATGAAAGAGGAAATAAAACTACATTTGCAGTATTTCTTTAAAGGAAGAAGAGTGGAAAAAAGGAAAGAAATAGGGGAGAAAGGAAAGGTGGGACGGAGGGAAGGCAGGGAGGGTTAGAAAGCGTTAGAATAATTGTTACCATTTATTGAGGGTCTACTATTTGCTACATATTCTAATAAACATTTTCTAAATCTTATTTCCAATTTTAAAAAAGCCCCATATTAATTCTCAATAATATCTCATGAGAAAGATATTCTCCCCTTCCCTCCTTCCTTCTTCTCCCTCTTTTCTTTTTTTTAATTGAAATATAGTCAATTTACAATATTATTCAGGTATATAACACAGTGATTCGATATTTTTATAGATTATACTCTATTTAAAGTTATCACAAAATAATGGGTATATTTCCCTGTACTGTACAATATAACCCTGTCACTTATTTCTTTTATACATAGTAGTTCGTGTCTCTTAATCCCATACCCCTATCTCTCCTTCCCTCTCCCCGCTGGGAACCTCTAGTTTGTTCTCTATATCTGTGTCCTTCTTTCTCTTTTCTGTCTTTCTTTTCTCTATTTTTGTTGAGGAATAAAAGACACTTTTAAATATCTAGTATGATCATCACATGAACACTTTACCAAGATCTAATTCAAATGCTGGAATAGCAATGCCAGGATAATATTAGGGGTACCTGGCCCACGGATGCATATTGCAAATAAGAATTGAGATTTCATTCATAACTTAGTAAGACAACTTTGTGGAGATGGTTGAAACTTAGGTCAATAAATAACCCTACTTGTCTGAAGAACAAAGTGTTCATGAGCATCTGTCATTACCCTTGTTAACAGGAGTTACAAGTTACCTAGTTAAAGTAGATGTCTAATACAATGCCTGGCACAGAGTAGTCCCCAACAAAATAGTCACTGAATAAAAGAATTAATAACTATAGTGCAGAAAGACCTACTAAGTGGGACTTTGTGACTTTAGCTGCAACCTGGCCAAACACATGATGTCAAAATGTCCTTCTTAACACTTTTACCAAAATTGTAATGACAAGAGATCCAGAAAAAAACTATGTTAGCAATACTAACCTTTCTGGAAACAGTGAAAAATCAGAAATATTTACCAACTCCCCTATTTTTTATTTCCTGTGATGTGTTTTGGCATATTGAATTACATGCTCACAGGTAGTCTTGTGGAAACACTACCTTTTCTGCTAAACTATCCAATACTTGAAAATATGGAGGCCTGCAGGTAAAGCGAGATTGTTGCACAAGGAATCAGTTGAGATGGCAATCATTCATTGTTATGAATCATCTATGTCCTTAATCAAGTCACTGTACCTACCCTGTGGCCTTAGAACCCCCAAGAAAATGAAGTGTTTGGACTAAAAGAATCATAATTTTCCATCAGTTTTCTTCTTTCTTGAAGTATATGGTTGAAAGAGAAACTAATGCTATCCGTGTTTACTTTCTCCTTTATTAACAGATCCCCTAAATTGTGGCAAAGTGAAAATAATACTATATACCTTAGCCTCCTTTGAAGATGGGGATGATGAATTAAATCTGAGTAGTTTCAGGGAAGGATTTCCAGAAATATCATTTTGTCCCTCTGCCCTCTCTCTTATTTCTTGCCTGGAAATATGACTGTAATAGCTGGAGCTCCAGAAGCCATATCATGATTTTGAGAATAGGAATCACAAGCTAAGAAATGATTGAAGAACCCTGGATTCTTAATGGCTTCCTGATATTATCATACCTGTGCTGAACTCATGTTGAGTTTTTAATATTCGTGTTTATTAATTTTATCTTGAATGGGAACATGAGATGCTGTGCATCAGACTGATTCCTTATTAATTACCTTGCAGTAGCTAAGTCCATCACTCTACCTCCTCCTGCCCAGGCCTTAAGCCCTGGAGTGACCAGGTGAAAGTCAGGTCAAATGTCCAATGCTGATAGTTAGATACTCCATAGAGCAGGAACAGATAATAGATTTTCTCCAGTTATATTCAGGAAACAGACAGCCATTACTGATCCAGACAGGGGAGGAGAAAAATTTTGCTGATAGGATGATAATCCCTTAGAAATGGGATGGCAAGGGTCCTGAGTTCTTACCGTAACCTTTTTGGAAGGTAAATATATCTTTCCAGGGGCCAGATAAACCACTGGGTATCTTTTGTGACTTTTAAGAGAGAGAGAGATGTCTCCAAGTTCTGAGCTTCATCTCTTTTTAAAATGGAAATGCCTAAGGAGGTATTGCTCCAGTCTTCCTAACACCCTGGCTCTTAACTTAGGGACGTACTCCAGGCTGGAACCACATTTGGTTCTCTCGGATCAGAGCAATTAACTAGATAAATGGCACAAATCTAATTCTTATGGTAAGTAAAGAGTAAGATGTTTCTGAGGAACATGAAAGCAAGCATTTTCTGCCTTCATATTATACCAATACCTGTGACTAGGGAGGCTAGGGCTTTTTACAAGAGTACTGGAAACTACAGAAAACTTTTCTTTCTCCAAGCAAACTACATCTAGACTTCTACAAAAAAGAAAAAAAACCTTTATGGGTTTAAGCCACTGTAATCACATTTTTATTACTAGCATCAAAACAAACTCCTAGTTGATTCAACGGTTGACTCTGAAGTATGAAGAATTTAGATGAAACCCAGCTTTCAGCTCACAGGGCAAGTGACCATCATAGTGCTAGAAACATATCGAGCACTGATTACAGGATTGTTGAATGCATGAAGAGATAAATGAATTCATTAACAACCAGTAGAAGCCACCCAAACTATCTATATTACACAGCAAACAATGGGAAAAGCACAGGACACAATATGACTGACCTGTTTGGATTTTCCTTGCAGTTCTGGTTTTATTTCAACCCTAATCCGACACACATGCATTTTTCTTTAGAAACATTCAATATTACTACCCCAGTATTCACCTGACTGATTCAACGGTCCATTTAAATGTAGCTTCTTCAGGAACAAGTTGCAAAGGTATCTTGACTTAAGTTATTTTACTATTCATTACTTTAACACTCTTCATTTAATTTGTTGCAGAACTTATCACATTAAAACTGCCTATATCACAGCTAGTTTGAAAGCTCAGTGAGAATCAAGGACATGTTCATATTACAAGTGACTAAATTCCCAGAATCTAGCTCAGTGCCTGGCTTCTCTACGTATTTAAAAAGAAATGACTTTCTCTCTCCCTCTCTCTCTCTCAACATGTTAATCATAATTTTCTAACAATAGTCAGCAAATGGTCGGCCACAACTTTGGAGGCATTTTTCAGAGTGCATTATTTTCTGGCCAGGAATCACTGCCCTATAGCTGTCTACTTTGCAACGGGGCAGTGGACAAAATTACACTCTGCAAAGGAGACAGGAGCAGATGATACAGCCCTAGGCTTGCGAACTGATTTCCTGCTTCAAATATGTTTCCTGATTGAAGATTGCACACCTAGGAGGTGAGATGAGAGAGCTATTTTATAAAAGTGTCCAGCAGATATACTGCAGTAATTCCCACTGTATTCATCATTTACTGAATTGCTCACACACCAGAGGTATAATCCAATGTAAATGATCTCATCACCCATCAGTATGAGGGCTCACAAATCCAACTTGGCCTCAAGCTAAAACTTGACATTTCAGGGTTCTCAAATCCACAGTAAGTAAGCAGTATATTGATGACTTCCAAACGTCTCTTCTGAAACAGCCCCAGCTTTTGAGAAACGCAGGTGTTTGGGATCTAGAAACAGAAGTGGCCAGCTGCCCTTGACGTACTTGGGGCACAGTTCCATATTTCCCACCCCTGATTTGGCCCTGAGAGGGGAACATTTTGTGCAAAAGATAATGGAATTGGCACCATTTGCATTCTGCTCATACACATACTAAAGAATGAAATTTAAAAGGCTCATTTTAAAGTATCCCTTCTTGCAGTTTCACTGGCATTGCTGTATGTGGGAAGACATAAGGCATTCTCATGCTTTGAAATCAGAACACCACAAAGATTCACCAGAGATTGTCAGGGACCTTGAGGGTCCATCTACGCATGAACCCACTCCAATAAAGTGTTATTGAACTTGAGGTAAGTCCACTAACCTTTCTCAGTCTGTGTTTCTTGATTATGACAAAAGAGGACCAGGCTAAATTGTTGTAAATCTCCTTGTGTAATCTTGTGATTACACAACTCTGAACAAGATTACATTTAGAGTAATTTCATTTAGGGCTAATATTGATCATCCGCCCCCTCAATTAATTCCCTGTAAATTGTGTGGTGTAATGGACAGAACTTGGGCTTGTCAAATATACCTACAATCTAGTTCTTGCTCTGCCACAATACTTCCTAGCTATGTGATCTTGGACAAAACAGTTATTCTCCTTTTCAGATTTTATTTTATTTTTTTACTGTTGAGTCTGTTACCATAACAGGCAGGGTAAACTGTGCTGTACAAACAAAACTGTCAGGTGTTCTTGTATATGCTAGAAGTGACTAATTGCAATCCTAGCTGTGGACTGAAGGGAAAATAAGCTTAACTTGAATCAAATAACAGATTTACTTATAGGAACCATACTCTGCTATCTCCTTATTATAACTTGGAAAATTATAATTGGGGTGAAGCATGGATATAGAATCTTTGTGTTTGTTACTGAATGCTCTTCTCTCTTTTATATGGTAAACGGGAAAAAAAAGTATAGATGGTTATTTGTAGAAACATGCCTAATTTCAAGGGCATAAAGAATTCGATTCTACTTCTCCATGTGTTTTCTTACTAACATCTAAACTCCTTTTAATGGGTACATTCAATAGTCATATACTTTTACAAGAAATAGAGACTATTCTGGAGGAGGCAGCTCACTGAGAAATTCAAATAAAGGTAGAAATGATCGAGTTCAGTTTTCTTACAAAGAGTAAGTTTATATAAGAAAAAGAGAAGAGTCTACATAGGTTTCCTGAAAAGGGAGTGATGCAAGTTTACAATTAGAGACATGATTGAAGATTTCAATTGGAATAGAAAAAGACTGTCTTATTAACTGGCTGAAAATAGTTCAGTCCGTTAATAACCAAGGATGCACTGAGGTTTCTAAAACTATTGCTCGTTTTCTAATTAAACCTGAAACTATTCTTGTGAAGTGTCCAGGAGCCAGCAGTAATTATCCCCATTTTGTGAATGAAAGAACACAGTGTCTGAGAGGTGAGGCAGTTTAAGTGTATAATCAAATCAGTAACACTTAAAAGAGCAAATGCAGAAGGTGATGCGTAGAGAGTGCCTTCTTCTTTGCATGTAGATGGCAATAAACAGACAAATTGGCTGGAGTATGGTAGATAGAAAGTTGGATTTAAAACTAGAAAACTTAAAGGTAAGTGTTTTCCAACTCATAAAGACCAGATTTGGGGTCGGTTACTTACACATTATCTACACTATCTATGAGTTGGAAATAACCGCAATCACTTTCTAGCATTGTGGAAATGAATAAATGGGAATACGTATGTTTGACATGATGGAGTAGTGATAGGGAACTCATGGTTCCCCCTTTTCTTGCCAACTCTTCCTGCAATGAGGAATGCTTGTCTGAAGTGATCAATACCAGGAAGTCAATTCAGGCTCAATCTCAGCAGGTGGCACTTCCCAAGGATTTAGAAGATTAATGCCCATAAATTTATAAGATTAATTCAGCTTCTAATCAGGATCTGAGCACTCAAAGTATGGAGTCTCCCTATTAAAATAAGAAGTTGTCTATACCAAGTATCTTTTTCTCACTATATGAGAACTTCTGGGAGAGTTTAAGCCTCCCAGAGTAACTTGAGTAAATTCTAAGTCAACTGTCTTGACTCTTCCATTTTACAGAAAAAGACAATGAGGCCCAGACATACCCAAATTAACAAAAATAAGAAGGCTAAGACTGAATTCTCTATCTCTTTCCTCTAAGATTACAGCCCTATCACATACATACCACTTGACATTTTGAAAGTCAAATGCATTCTTCCAAGTACAGAAAAGGAAGATGGACTTGAACCTCCCTTGGCCACCCAAAAAATAAATGTTCAGGATAGGCTGCCTGAGCCAGCAATATTCCTCCTTGGTAAAAGCTAAACTGTCAAGAAGTCTGAAATATAGAATCTACAGCTCCATCCTCTATAGTATAGAAAATATCATGGAATTGTGCCACGATGCCAACAGAAAGTCTCGCATAAATGGCAAATAATGTAAGTCATACACACAGACTTCTACGCATGGTTCAGTCTAGCTCCTTAGAATTCCGCTTGTGGTTTGAGGTCAAAAGCTTTGAGGAATAATATTCATTTGTCTTGATTTCTTTCTTATGTGCATATCTTTCCTTCGGGCCCATGTAGAAATGGGTCAATATCAAGAATCAGGTAATCCTTGAACCTAGGGTTAATACCAACTTAAAAGTCCTAAACAGAACAAGCATATACAAAATCCCCCTGTGAAATGTAAAGTGCAATCTAAAATTCACTCCTAAACCCACACCTTCCCTTAAGATTTCTCAGTTCTCTTCAGAAGGAAGAAAGTGATACATTTTAATTCCCTTTAACATTTTTTACTGAGCCAAGTGCAGTTCCACTACTGGCTGGGTGGATATTCTCAGTTATAACAGCACCAAAGATAGAAGGTTGCGAAACCATGTACACTGTTAATAAACCAAATTATCAAATCTAATGATCTAACTCCAAAAGATTTTCCAAATGACGATATAATGTTTCACAAGATTAATCAAGTGATCCTTTTGCTGGCAGTTTCTGTTACTCTTTGTCTTCCTCCATTCAAGCCATGCCACTTGGGAGAGGGATGATTAAATAGAAGAGCACAGAATGAAAAGGTAAATTCTCAGCCATTAAGCTTCAAAATATGCTTTTGAAATACATGACAGAGACAAACTTTTTAGGGGAAAAAACTCTTAAGTTGGAAGAAACTTGGCTTTGAATAACAAGACCAGAATCCTGACAGTTCAAGAAATAAACCCTATACAAAACAATAGACACAGAAGAATAAGTGATCAGTTTAATATTTTTTTTTTCCCAAAAACCCATACTAAATGAAGACCTGAAATTAGAATTGAGATACAGCCAAAGGCAAGAGAATTAGAACTTGGTATATGCCCCAGGAAAGGAACCTATACCACATTCTTCTAATAACTTCTTCCTCAAACTAATTTCCAGGGTCAGGTATATAATGAGATTCTTAAATGAATTTTAGGATGCAAAAATACAAGGAACTTGTATACCTCACCTTGCGCAAATTCCTGGGACTTGTGAAGTAGATACATATCTTTTGCCAGTATGGCATAAGGACCTATATAAGTTTCCTTAGGGGTGCTATAATACCACCACAAACTTAGTAACCTGAAATAACAGTAATTTATCACCTCACAGTTTTGGAGGCTAGAAATCCCAAATCAAGGCGTCGGCAGGGCTTTTCTCTCTCTGAGATTCGGAGTGGAATCCTTCACTTCCTCTTTCTAGTGTCTGGTGGTGGCCAGCAATCTTTGATGTGCCCTGACTTTGTAGATACATCATTCCAACACCTGCCTCTGTAGTAACATGGCTGTTGCCTCCCTGTCTGTGTCTTTTTTCACATTGTCTTCTTATAAAGACATCAGTCATATTGGATTAGGGCCCACTCTAATGAACTCAACTTAATTAGACCTACAAAGATCCTATTTCTAAATAAGATCACATTCACAGACAGGAGAGTTTGGGACTTCAACACATCTTTTGTGGGGGGACACAAATCAACCCATAAAGGGCCACAGAATAAAAATTGTTGCCTGACATGTTTAAATGAAAGTTCTTAGACAACTGCAGAGAGCTTTTAGTAGCCCGGAGGGGAACTTGAAACCAACCAATTATCTTCATACCAGCAAAGAGTAATATGGAAGTGGTGAGAAAGAGTCTGGAAATATGGAGGATTCATCATCGGGATAACGTACCGCATTTTATGCGCCCAGACACCATTTTAGGACATGAATTTCTCAGCAGTTGGAAGGGTATAGATAATGAAGCCCATGAGCAGATGGGGTGACATAAATTTAAGAGGCTATCAAGAGGGACAGATGACTAAGAATTACAATGTCCTACTCTACTTCCATTGACGCCTTGACGCTACTTGAGACCTTCTGAAAGTAGATCTTTGATGTACCCTGGAGATAAACTGGAAAAACCCTGAATTGATTAAAAACCACTGAATTGAATGAATGAATTTACCTCAGATCGACAACAATTAAATATTTTCACACTAGAAGAAATGAGAGGCTCAAGAAAAAACTGTCATGTCTTCAAAGAAAGCACCATTTCATGGCACTCTTCATTTGTGATCTGAGATTTATATGTGTTACCTGTATAATAAAGTGGAAAAACTCTCTGAGGTGCACTGGGCAAGAATACAGCAATACAGAAACTGTCTTTCATAGGACATGCTGCCAATGTAAAAATAAAGAACATATTAGAGTGAAACACGGAAACATGGAGAACTGTAATTTTGCAGGAATCCTGTAGACTCTAAAGTATGTAGCAAAGAGGTAAGAACTATAATCAAACCTGGTTGCTTTTACTCTGGCAGTATCTATCATTTTTATTTCGGTAAGGAAAGATCATTTGCACTACACTGATCAGGGTATAGTTTCTAAAGGCAGATTCATTGTACGCACACAGCTCACACTCCATGAAATCGTGAACACTATATAAGTGATTAAAAAAAAAAAGATACCATGTTTGTAAGTGGATTTATTTACCTGAAACATGAAGTAGATAAAACCACAATAGGTTTGCTGATATGGAGACTAGAAAATAAGAGAAATAGCTTTATATATAATAAATTTCTGTGCAAGTCTCAGCTCTTACTAACTGATTGATTTGGGGCAAGTCACTTAATATTCACAAACCTTGGTGTCCTGAGGTGCCAAATGGCCATAATAATAGTACTAACCTCACATAGTCAGGAGGTTTAAATGAGATAACACGCGTGTAGCACTCATCCCAGTGACAGGCACATAGTAGGCATCTAATAAGTGTTTGTTATTCTTTTCATTCATTGTTTTTGCTCATCCAAATTAAGCGCTGTCTTTAAAATGACAACTGAAATAAGAGAGTTGTATTTTTGTCTCAGTTTTAGAATTGTCTAATTATATAATCTTGGATTTCTCAACTGAACTTCCAATCCTGCATATGTAACATGACTAGATTGGCTACTGGATGGCCTATAATGCCATGTCCGAGTCTGAAATTATATTGTTATAGGCATAGACAGTTGATGAGACACAGCTGCCTCAGAACTGTACCATTTTCTAGCTCTACAAGACTTTAACAATTATCTCATATCCAACCAAACCCAAGAATAGGTAAAGAAATAAGGACCTGACCAGCCAAGTGACTCACAAAGGATTTCCTACTATTCATTCACATTTTCCACAATCCTTGATTCACTGGCCTTGATACCTACTTCTAAACATAGAGTATTATCCTTCTTTGTTATTAAAAGCAAAATTAGAGTTTCAAGCTAATCATTTAGTTACCACTTCTAGTTCTGTCAGGATGTCACAGTTTCCCTGTAAGCTCAAATTCAGCAATTAATGAGTGCCACTGTTGTTTCTTCATTTCCTTTTTAGACACACAGAGTGCAAGACTCCCAGTCAACCTGTACTCTGAAGTCATCATTGTCTTCTTATACAAACGTTCTTTTCTGTTCCTACTGAATCAATACGGCCATTATCACACTTCTGTTGTCTGTCCATATCCATCTTTTTCTAAGTTTCAGCAACGTGAAGCCAGGGCCCGTGATTTATTTATGCTTATGCCAGTATTTAGTATAATGTCTGGAGAACAGTTATTAATAACTATTTATAGTATCACTTAATAAATGAATGAGCCGGTGAACTTTATTAGGTTGAATCATATAAAATTGACTTTTTGTAGTTAAAAAATGAACAAAGATAAAAATCTTCAACTTACAGAGCAAATGCCAATTATAGACCTAATTTCGAGCTCTTCATTTAACTGGGACAGATTTCAATATTGATGAAAGTATGTTATTCAATTCTCAGCTTTCCTTTTTTCTTCCACGTAAGCCCTGATTTCTACTTTAATCCTATTCTAGGACTATGCGTCAATTAAGTTTTGTTCTTTTATTCAGTGAATCAGTCATTTGAAAAATATTTATTGAGCATATTTGAAACAGGGACTGTTCTAGGCTCTAGGGATACAATTTTGAACAAAACCAAACACGGTTCATGTTCTAATGTAGGTTTTAGCCTACTTAGATAGACAGACATTAATAAAATAATCACAATTACATATAGAATTGTACACGAGAAAAAGGAATATTGTGTTAGGAGAATGCATAATAAAAGAATCAATCATACAATTGAGAGGGCCAGTTAGGGCTTCCCTGGGAAAGTGACTCTTAAGTTGAAAATTTCAGGATAAATTGAGTGAATCAGACTTAATACATACTGCAATAATACTTCTGTTTATAAAAATTGAGCCACTAGATACTACTTCAAGCTTAGCTCCATACAATCTTTTTCTTTTCTTTTTTGCGGTACGCGTGCCTCTCACTGTTGTGGCCTCTCCCGTTGCGGAACACAGGCTCTGGACGCGCAGGCCCAGCGGCCATGGCTCACGGGCCCAGCCGCTCCGCGGCATGTGGGATCCTCCTGGACCGGGGCACGAACCCGTGTCCCCTGCATCAGCAGGCGGACTCTCAACTACTGTGCCACCAGGGGAGCCCCATACAATCAATTTTTGACAGTGAACAATGTATACAAAGTAATGGGAAAGAAAATAGTACATGTGAGAAAGTGAGAGAAAGTCAGTATGACTGAAGGATCTCTGATAAGAAAGGTATGCAGAGACCAGAATATCTGGGGTCTTCTAAGCCATAGTTAATCTTAAGAGTGATGGGAAGGTTTTAAAAGCTTTATAGCAAGTGGATGTCTTAATTATATGTGCATTTTTATTATATCACTCTGTCTGCAGTATATATGATAGTCGAGAGTAAGCAATGTGCAAATCCAGTTAACTGGACTACCGTAGTAGTTACTGTGAAAAATGAAGTGGCATTAACTACGATGATAGTAACGGTAGTGATGGAGATTGGTGAATGGCAGTGGTGGTGATAGACTTGAGAAGTATTTAGGTTACAAATTTGACAGAAGATAACAATGGATTAACTCTGGACGTTAAGGGTAAGAAAGAAGTCAGATATGACTGGAAAATGTTATTTGGAAAATATAAAATCAGTTTTGGACATGAAAAGTTTGAGTTTCATTTCAGACATCTAAATGGAAATGTTGAGTATGCAGTTGGATAACCATATCAGAAAATGAGAGTTAAGGTCTGAGATAGATACAGATATAGATATATAGATGTGGGTGGGGGTGGGGGTCATTATGAAGTACATGACAACTGAAGAATATATTGTGCATGAGATGGGCAAAGCACCAGTGAGAACAGGACCTTGAAGAATTCAACATGTGGTGACAGGCAAAAGGAAAGTGAAAAGGAAAGGAAAATAAATGAGAAGCACTCACAGATAAACGTGAAAGAACAGAGGAGTCTGATGCCTTAGAAGCTTAAAGAAAACTAAGTTTTCAGAGGGTAGAGTGGTCATTTATGTCAAATTTTGCAGTGAGATCAAGTTAGATGAGGATTATAAAAGTTATTGAATACGGTTCATTTAGGTCATGTGTCAGCATGGAGAGAGCTATTTTAATTTAGTCAATCTAAAAAATTGGGTTATGGATGAAGTAAGTTATGAGAAAATAGAGATTTTAAGTATAGATAATTCACTGAGGAACTTTCATGGGGAAACAGAGAAGAGAAAGATGGGTGAAATTTAAAGAAATGTATGGTATGGAGAGAAGAAAGTTTTTTGATAGAATAAACCTTATTTAAAAATAGACAGAGATAGATCAATAGATTGAGCTTCAGTACAGAATTTTATTTAACAATCCAATTGAAAAGGAGAAAGAGGACGGGGTCAAACAATAACATAAGATTTTTGAGAACTCAGTAAAGAATATGGTGGGAACGACAAGTGAAGTGATTGAGGAAAACTTCTTATGTAACAAGATAAAAAACAGTAATATATACATGACAAAATGCTGACTACTGTAATAATAATGATAAGATGACGGTGATGATGATGATTTTTGCTATTGTTTAGTGCTTACTATGTGCCAGTCACTATTCCAATCACTTTACACATTAGATGGGGATATAGGTAGCCTGTAGGCTCGATAACAAAAGGTTGAAAGCTTTTCCTTCTGACGGCTTTATTATTCCTTATACAGTAAGAAGGGAGGTCATATGCTAATAGTGGTGGGAGAGTGGGCTTGACGAGGAGAGGTTGCCAGAAATCTGAGAAGCATGACAAAGTTTAAAACAGTCATAAAAATGAGAACGAGTTGAAAACAGAAATATAGTGGAACTGTGAGGCAATGTTTTGGACCTACCTGAAGCTGGTGATCACGAATTTATAGTGATATCAATCTGCTTTGTGGTGTCACTTTCTCTAATATTGCTCAGTAGCTCAGATTTAAAAGAAAAAGGGAACCCTGGTACAGTGTTCATAGAAATGTAAACTGGTGCAGTCACTATAAAAATAGTATGGAGTTGCCTCAAAAAATTAAAAATAGAACTACCATGTGATTCAGCTATTCTACTTCTGGGTATTTGTTTCCAAAGAAAACAAAAACACTAATTTGAAAAGATATATACACGCCTATGTTCACTGCAGCATTATTTACAATAGTCAAGATATCAAAACAACATTAAGTGTCCATCAATGGATGAATGCACAAAAAACATGTGATATAGGACTGAGCCAGAGGAGATTAAGATGGCAGAGTAGGAGGATGCAGCCCTACCTCCCACCACTAACATATCAAAAATACAGCTACATGTGGAGAAATGCCCTCAGAAAACACACTGGACACAGGCTGAAAGTCTCCTATACAACCAAGACTGTAAGAAAGACCCACAATGAGTTGGATAGGAGGGAAGAGAAGTGACCAGCTCAGACCTGACCCTCAGGGCTTCTGCTCCAGTGACTTGGGACCTGACCCCATCCCAAATAGGGGGGTGTAGGCCACTGAGCAAACGAGAAGCCCTGGCTCATAGCTGGCTCTGGCTCTACCCAATCCACCTCCAGTCCTACCTAACACCATGGTGATAGGTGCCAGCCCACCCTGGGGGGGGACATGACTCAGGATCACTTCAGATCCAGCCCTCCCACCAAAGCCACTGGACACACACAGATTGTATAGGAACACTCCCACACAAGGACACCCTTCAAGACTGGGATAAGTAACTGTTTGACCTAAGTTCATAGAGACAGAGGAAGGTAAGCAAAATGAGAAGACAGAGAAATTGGTTTCAAACAAAAGAACAAGAAAAAAACCTTGGGAAAAAAACACTGAAAAATTTATCTGGTAAATTATGTAACTGAAATAAAAAACACATTAGAAGGAATGTACAGCAGACTAGGTGATATAGAAGAATGCGTAAGTGATCTGAAAGACAGAATAAGAGAAATCACCCAATCAGAAATGCAAAAAGAAAAACAAATTTAAGAAATAAGAACAGTTTAAGGGACCTCTGGGACAACATCAAGCATACCAACATTCACATTAAGGAGCCCCAGAAGGAAAAGAGAGAAAATGTCAAAAATGTATTTGATGAACTTATGTCAGAAAACTTCCCAAAACTGTGGAAGGAAATAGATATCCAAGTACAGGAAGCACAAGGCCCAAACAAAGTCAACCCAAAGAAGCCTACAGTAAGATGTATCTGAGTTAAAATGGCGAAAGCTAAAGGTAAAAAAATAATTCTGAAAGCGGCGAGAGAAAAAGCAGTAAAATCTATTTACATCGATGGACAGATCATCCAGACAGAAAATCAATAAGGAAATAGTAGGCATAAATGACACATCAGACCAATTGGACTTAATAGATATCTATAGGATATTCCATCCAACAACAGCAGAATGCACATTCTTTTCAAGTGCACGTGGAATGATATCCAGGATAGACCACATGCTAGGTCACAAAACAAGTCTCAACAAATTTAAGAGAACAGAAATTTCATCAAGGATTTTTTTCCACCCACAATTGTATGAAACTAGAAATCAGTTACAGGAAGACAAAGGGAAAAACACAAATACGAAGAGAGTAAACAACATTTTATGAAAAAAAACAATGGGTCAATGAAGAAATCAAAGAGGAAGTCAGAAAACACCTCAATACAAATGAAAATTAAAACATAACTTTCCAAAATCTATGGGACATATCAGAAGGAGTTCTAAGAGAGAAGTTTATAGTGAAACAGGCCTACCTCAAGAAACAAGAAAAATCACAAACATAAAAGCTTTTGCACAGCAAAGGAAACCATTAACAAAATGAAAAGGAAACCTACCAAGCAGGAGAAGATATTTACAAATAATATGCCTGATACGGAGTTAATATTCAAAATGTACAAAAAACACATATAACTCAATGTCTTAAAAACAAACAACCAAATTAAAAAATGAGAAGATGGGAATAGACATTTTTTTGCAAAGAAGATACACAGATGTCCAACAGGCACATGGAAAGATTTTCAACATCACTAATCATCAGACAAATGCAAATCAAAACAACAATGAGATATCACCTCATGCCTATCAGAATGGCTATCATCAAAAAATTTACAAATAACAAGTGTTAGTGAGGATGTGGATAAAAGGGAACCCTAGTACACTGTTGGTGGGAATGTAAATTGTGGCAACCACTATGAAAAATATTATGGTTCCTCAAAAAACTAAAACTAGAACTACCATATGATCCAGCAATTCTGCTCCTGGGTATATACATGAATAAAATGAAAGCACAAATTTCAAAAGATATATATGCACTCTAATGTTCACAGCATCATTATTTAAAATAGCTAAAATATGGAAGCAGTCTAAGTGTCCATCAACAGATGACTGAGTGAAGAAGACACACACAGAATATTACTCAGCCATCAAAAAATGAAATTCTTTCATTTTCAAAAACATGGATGGATTTATAGGGCATTATGCTTATTGAAATAAGTCAGCCACAGAAAGGCAAATACTCTATCAGTTATATGTGGAATCTTAAAAGTAAAACAAACGAATGAATGTAACAAACAGAAAGAGACTCACAGATATAGAGAACAAACTAGTGGTTACCAGTGGGGAGAGGGAAGGTGGACGGGCATGAAGGGACTGAGAGGTACAAACTACTATGTATAAAAAAATTAGCTACGAGGATATACTGTACAGCACAGGGAAACAGCCAATATTTTACAATAACTTTAAATGGAGTATAGTCTATAAAAATATCGGTATTTCCACTATGTTGTATACCTGAAAACAATATAATATTGTAAATCAACCATACAATTAAAAAAATAAATTTTAAAAAAGTAAGCAAGTATCTCTCTTCAAAAGTCTGTAATGGAGTATAGTAGGAAATGAGAGTATTTCAGCTTTTCTCCCACAGTTGATGAAACAAGAAAAGAAGAGAAGGTCTTCTACATGCACTTTGCAGGTAGAAGAAACAACCCGGGCTTTACAAAAGCACAAATCAAGAGGTCCAACATTTGGTCTGATTTTATGGACAACAGGAAGCAAATCCTGGAGTGCCTTGATCAATAACTTAAAAGTTTCTTTTTACAAAGGACCAAATTTTTCACTTAGCAGGCATAATGCAGTATTAAAATGCAAATATTCCTCCGAAGATAACTCTAGGACTTAATTGTCTACCAACATTTAATGCATAAACATACATATGCTATTTGGATGGATTCCAACATGACACTTAAATCTTTCTACAGTGTACCCAGTATTGTCCTCATACAGACATTGCTTTAAATCATTAATATCAGATTCATTCTTGAAGCCAGGTTTTAGGGAGGATTTGGGAAAAGGAAAAAACAAAATGACACAAGAAACACGAAAGTATTTACAGAGTGCTTGGATAAGATGAAGAGTAAGAACAGCATACAAAAGGGAAATTAGGAATTTTTTTCTTATTGCCCTCTTTTGCTCTCACTACTGGACCCAATTTAAGGAATTTTAGACTATATTTCAGAAGAATGGAGCAATATTAACTCTTTTAATCTGCTTGGGTGTTGTTTAGTAAATTAAGACCAAAATTACCAAATAGGATGCTATCTCATTACCTCACTAAGGCATAGGTGTCTATTAAAATATACGAGTAAAATAGTTAAAATAGTTTGAACACCACAGTTACATGCGAAAAACCTGTGTAGAAAATCCCCCCAACACCAGTATGATTATTATGTAAGATTTTATACACATAGAATCAAACCTGTAATTACTCTGTAACTTCACACCGCCCTCAAACCAGTGCTTTAAATTTTTCTTAATTTCTGAAATACCCATTACCACTTCTAGCCTTCTCACTTACCCTTTATTTGTGAAGAACATTTACTCTGAGTCTTATCCTCATATATTTCGTGGTGCTTTGGGGGAAATCAATGCTCAGTACCATTTCAATTACTACAGCGCAATATTTAAAGAGGATGAAATTATGCATTGCTGTCGTTTTATGAGTCTTACTAGAAGGGCTGTAAGTCTGGGGCCCTTCAATAATTCCCATGGTGTTCCATCTATGGGAAGAATGTGATTCAGTTTTAAGACTTGATTATAGCCCCATAAGATAAATTTACTTTACTTTATTGCTCTTCACTGGATGACTGGTAAGCTCAGACATGCCAATTCCCCTTCTTGAACATGAACAATGAATGAAAAAAAGATAATAGTTCTCCAAATTGCCTTTAAAGTCCTTGGGGTATTATATTTCTATTTGAGAATACTTGAAAAGATTGGAAATCATCATGTTTGAATAACTGTTTCTTAATTATGTTACCAATTAAAATATTAGCAGACTTTTTTGAGTTAAACTAATATTTTCTCTATTAAATGCACACTAAAAGTATTCTATATTTACTCTGTTGTTATGATAATGCAATCATTGTATTAATTGCATGACAGTCTAGAGGATATGTAGACATGTTTCTGATTAATCGTCAACATTTTCACATTTCTCCCAAAGCATTTTAACATAATATGCTTATGACTGTTTTTTGGACCTCGTTACGCAGAAAAGTTCCTTCTTCATTTTTTCTTTCCTCAAGTAATGGCTTTCTTTTTTTATAGTGGTTTTAATAATGATCAGAAATTTACTGGACACCAATGACCAGTAACTACACCAAACATATTAGCCCTAATTAGCCCTAAAAACCAGAAATAAGTTGTTTTAGATGATAAAGCCAGCGTTAATATTGATCACCATGCTGATTAGTCCTAGTAGTAAAAGTAGACAATTTGATCAACAGCAATTAGTTTTGGCTTTTTACCCACTGTAATCACCCAGATTCATTTCAGCATAGTGTTAAAATCAATGTATTTTCTATGCTTTAGATTGTCAATTATTTCTTTCATCACCCAAATGAATCCTGGCCTCTGGCCTATGCCTTTATAGCAGTCCGAGCACTACTGACTGCATCTTATAATAATCTACTGGTTTGGTTAGTTTAGGAATTGAGCAATGTAAGGGCAAAGGTCTCATAAAAACATCACTGAATTAATTCCAAAGCTTTAGGAGTTCCCCAAGTCTAAGCCCTCTTCAACGAATCAGCTGTCACAATACATAACAACGATGATCACCAACATCATAATGTAACTCTGATTCTATTCCAAATAAACTGTAATCAAATATTCTAAATTCAGTATATAGCTGACCATTGAACAACATGAGGTTTGGGGCGCTGACTCTTGAACAGTGGAAAATCCGCCTATTATTTATAGTCAGCCCTCAGTATCTGCGGTTCCACATCCTCAAATTCAACCAACCGCAGACTGTATAGTACCGTAGAGTTTACTTTTGAACAAAAGTAAATATGTAAGTGGACCAGCACTGTTCAAACCCACGTTGTTGAAGGGTCAGTTCATAAACTGAAAGAGGTTAAAACTCTCCTTTTCGTCTTTTCTCAGCAGACAGTGAACACAAATTTATATACAGTTATGATATTACCATTTCATATAAAAGCTTTCATACTTAATAGGCATGTATATCTTATGTATTTACATCAGTAAAATAAAACAGTTGTCAGTTTCCTCCTGCTTGTACCCTTTGATTACTTCTTCCTGAAAAGCCTTCACCCATACTGTCAACCTGGAAAATGTCTCCTTGTTTGTCAAGAATCAGCTCATCCATCACATTTTCTGGGTCACGATCCTGAAGTAACAAGTTTGGACCAGCAAGTGCTGTAGGTAATATGTACAAGGTATTCAAAGGTTGGTGAAACTCCAATCTTGCTCCTAAGAAGATCACCTCACACTGCCTGAGTTTGGGTGAGCTTCAGCAAGTTACTTATATTTTCCATACTTCAGTATCCTCAATTTAGAAGGTGAGTAAAACACTATAATACCTATTGTAAATATAATACCTATTGTAGAGGATTGTTTTCGACACCACTTAAGAATATACGTAAGTCGTTTCAAAGAAGGCCTAATACATAATGGGTGCTCAATAAATGTTAGCTATTAATAATATAATCATAAAATCAATGCATAAATATCTTTAAGGGAAAATATTAAATGTACAAAAAGAAAAGTACAAAGGAATTACAATGAGGATTCAAACATGAGAAAAGACTGTACTAATCAGTAATCAGTAAAGGTTCTATCGCTGCATATAATGTGAGCTACCTGTAATTAGCATTAGTTAATATTAAAAGACTCTATTTCCCTCTTGAATACATTTCTCAAAGTATCTTCTTCAGCTCTTTTACTGAAGCATCCTGGGGTAGGCCAAGTCACTGGCCAGCAACATTTGCTATTCTTTGTAAAGTAAGTTATCACATTAATCATTGCAATAAAGAACTATGTCTATTCCAGCACCATTATCTTCCCTCAGCAGCTGATTAAAATGTATTCTATTTTGTCATTCATGAATTTTTCTACATATTAGTGGTCAATTGTGGCAAAGACTGTTGCAAGTAACAAATAATTTATTCTCAAACTATGTGTATAGATGAAACCAAAGTCAGACATCTTCTTGAAGCTGCTTGGATTGAATGACTCACCAGGGTTCAAAGTTTACACCCATTTATTCTTAAGGGTTACTCTGTGAAGAAAAATCCAGGCAATATTTTGCAAATCTACTCTAAGATATGTTCACTTTTTGAAAGATAAATTATTTCCCCCATATTTTCTATTATTATCCAGATAGCACTTGGGGAGGGAAGCTTTTAAATAATGATAAAACTAACACTTTATGATCTATACTTGTGAATTCTTTACCATAGCCCAGTGCAATGCATGCTTTAGGCCCTGAAAGTTTTCTGTTCTGTCCCTGATTCTGACCTTTGCATCCATTTAAATCTTTTTCCAGACTTCACTGAATTAAGGTATTTAAACAGGACTGATGTTAAGTACTAAATGAGAAAAGTACTATAAAGTTAAGGAGCCCAGTCAAACGAGTTTGAAAAATAAAAATAGATGGCAACTATTAGAGAGTCTTCTGCACTTGAACCACACTGTTCATCCTTATGTTTTGTTTGATAACTGGCTCATTTTCAGACGTACATATGTTTTGGGAGGTAAATATAATATGCTAAACATGCTGTATATACTTGGACTATGGATTTATATTGGTTCTAGGCCTTCTCAGTGAAAAAAGCTAGAGTGTGTATGCACCCCACCCCCTGCCCACCAACACACAGGTGAGAATAAACTGATACAGACTTGGAACAATACATTATGTTAGATCTTACATACAGTTTTCCATACTGAGAATTCTCTTCTCTAGGTTAAAAAGTACAATATAATTAAATTTTTGTGATTATTCATTTGATGCATCTATCCCCTGTTGTGTGTTGAATTTGTCTCCCAAAAGATGTTGAAGTCCTAACTTCCAGTACCTATGAATGTGACTTTATTCTGAAATAAGTCTTTGCAGATGATCAAGTTAAGATGAGATCATCAGGGTGGGCCTAATCCAATATGACTGTGTCCTTAAAAAAAAAAAATTGAAATTTAGATACAGAGATAGACACACAAAGAAGGAAGATGATGTGAAGCCACAAGGAGAACCCTACCTACAAGTCAATGAATGCCCGAGGCTACCAGAGTCAGAAAACACAGTCTCCTTCACAGCCCTCAGAAGAAACCTACCATGCTGACATCTTGATTTCAAACTTCTAGTCTCCAGAAGTGTGAGACAATAAATTTTTGTCATTTAAGACACCCAGTTTGTGGTACTTTGTTTATGGCAGCTCTAGAAAACTAATACATCCCACAATACAAAAAACCACAACGGATTTGAAATTTCAATATTAAGATGAGTATCGCCCTTATGGTTCCTGAAATAGTTACAATTTTTGTATACACTATGCCTATTCTACCCCCGTTTCATAATGGCTCATGATTTCTACATCATAACAAACACATGACCATACATACTATACTCTCTCCCGATTTTCATTCAGTCTTAGTTTTATAATTATATGTTTGATATTCATGACCTATACTTAAGTATTTGTCTATCATTTTAGTTGTCTGAAGCTTATTATCTAGTAGATTCTTTAGGAAGAGATTATTAGGAAAATATTTCTTAATTCATTTAATTTAGATAATTCTTTGATCCCCCTGAACTTAAAAACAGGTTTTGCTGGATATGAAATCCTTGGCTCAAATTTTCTTTCCTTGAACCTCATTTCTTCTGGCATAAAGTGTTGCTGTCGACAAGCCTGAATGTTATCTAACTTTTTTCCTTCATAAGTTACTTTCTCTTTTTGCCCAGGTGTCCAAAGGATTTTTTTTTTTTTTCTATGACTTTAAACTCCATTTATTTTACTGGTTATTTACTAGGACATCTCTTGATGTTGATCATTCTGGGTCAATATTCTCAAGTATGTGGCATGCTTTTTTCTAACGTGTGTGTGTGTATATTTATATGTTTTGGGAAAATAGTCATAAAGGAAACTATTTAGTTTTGGTTATAGTTCCTTGCTTTAGGGTTCTTCTAATATTCCTATTATGCTTATGATGGACCTTCTCAGACTATCTTCAATATTTTCCATTTTCTCTAACCTTTGCCTATTTGTCAAAAAATAAATCAATTGACCTTATACGTGTGAGTCTACTTGAAGTCTATCTGCTCTTGTATCCTTGATCCAATACAAACTGTCTTGATTTTTGTATCTTTACAGTAAGCTTTAAAATCAGTTATGGCAAGTTGGCAACTTTGTTCCCCTTTTTCAGAGGTATTTTGGGTGTTTTAGCTATCTTACTTTTCCAACACATTTCCAAATAAGCTCATCTGTATCTATAAAAAAGCCTCCTCGGTTATTTATTGCAATTGTGTTGAATTTGAAGAACAATTTGGAGCTGAATGACACTTTTAACAAGTTTGACTCATGAATATGATAACTCTTCAGTTATTTAGACATTCTTCGATTTCTCTGAGCAAAATTTTGTAGCTTTCAGGTCTTGTAAATAATTTGCTAAATTTATTCCTAATTACTTTAGTTTTTATTCTACTGGAATTGATCTCGTAAAATTTTAACTCCAACTATTGCTAGCATAAAGAAATCTAACTGAATTTTCTGTAGTGACCTGTATCCTGTGAGCTTGATAAATTAACTTTTTAATTATTTAATTTCCAACAAAGGAAACCATAAGCAAAACAAAAAAGCAACCTAAGTGTCTATCAATAGATGGATGGATAAAGAAGATGTGGTATATATACACGATGGACTATTACTCAGCCATAAAAAAGAATTATGGATGGACCTAGAGATTATCATATTAAGTGAAGAAAGCCAGACAGAGAAAGACAAATATTATATGATATCACTTATATGTGGAATCTAAAAAAATTAGACAAATGAACTTATTTACAAAACAGAAATATACTCATAGACATAGAAAACAAATTTATTGTTACCAAAGGGGGAAGGTGGGGGAGGGATAGATTAGAAGTTTGGGAAAATATACATACTACCATATATAAAATAGATAACCAACAAGGACCTACTGTACAGCATGGGGAAATATACTCAATATCTTATAATAACCTATAATGGAAGAGAATATAAAAAAGAATATATTTATATATATGTATAACTAACTTTGCTGTATATCTGAAACAACATTGTAAATCAACTATATTTCAATAAAAAATCAAGAAGATTCAGTGTAAATATATACAATGGAATATTACTCAACCATATAAAAGAATGATATCTTGCTACTTGGGACAACATGGATGGACCTACAGCATATTATGCTAAGTGAAATAAGACAGAGAAAGATGAATACTGTGTGATTTCACTTATATGTGCAATCTAGAAAACAAAACAAATGAACAAACATAACAAAACAGAAACAGAATCATAGGTACAGTGAACTAACAGGTGGTTGCCAGTGGGGAGAGGAGGTGGAAGTATGAGTGAAATAGGTCAGGAAAATTAAGAGGTACGAACTTCCAGTTGTAAAATAAGTGAATCACACAGATGAAAATGTACAGTATGGGAAATACAGTCATTAATAATGTAATATCTTTGTATGGTGAGAGATGGCAAATTAGACTTATCATGGTGATTACTTTGTAATATAGACATACTGAATCACTATATTGTACATCAGGAACTAACACAGTGTTGTAGGTCAATTATCCTGCAAACAAACAAACAAACAAAGTCACAGAAAAAGAGATCAGATTTGTAGGTACAAGGGGTTGTGGGGAAGGGGGTATTAGATGAAGGTAATTAAAAGGAACGGATTTTCAGTTTAAGATAAATAAGTACTAGGGATGTAATGTACAACATGATTAATATAACTAACATTGCTGTATGTTAGATATGAAAGCTGTTAAGAGAGTAAATCCTAAAAGTTCTCATCACAAGGAAAAATTACTTTGTTTTTCTTTTATTTTGTATCTGTATGAGATGATGGCACGCGGGCTTCAGTAGTTGTGGCTCGCGGGCTGTAGAGCGCAGGCTCAGTAGTTGTGGCACACGGGCTTCCGCCGCTCCGCAGCATGTGGGATCTTCCCGGACCAGGGCTCAAACCCATGTCCCCTGCATCGGCAGACGGATTTCCAAGCACTGTGCCACCAGGGAAGTGACGCACCCCACAACTGATTCCTTTTTCCTTCCTCCAGCCAGTAAGAGGAAGGGATTCTTCTCTGATATTTACTATGGGAATTTGGTCAGGCTCTTAAGAGATCAATCTCACAATATTCTGGGGTCCCCTGAAGTTTTTCACTCTCAGAGTTGTCCGCACAGAGACTCCAGCAATTCGTCAATTACAGTGCAGGTTTTCCTACCCTAGCACTGGTTCTCTGGGTGGTTAGTGCTCATGCGTCTCTGTCCGGTAAGCCATGGCTCCCTGTATTCACCTGTCGGACTCTAATCTTCACGACAGCAGCTTGCCCTGTGATCTCTCCTCTCATAGATCCAGGAAGAGTTGATTTTTTTCAGTCTGTTCAGCTTTACACTTGTTATTCGGACAGAGTGGCACTTCCAAATTCCATACATGTGGAACTAGAAACTGGAAGTCGGTTTTCAGGAATCAGAGACACCAGGATGCTTCAGCCCCTTTAAATCTCACCAGTGTCCTACGCAATCACTCATTATGGATGAGCAAATCTCATTCTTTTACTTTCGGACCCAAAATTCACCTACTACGATTTCCATTGAATTATCTATTACCTATTTTTCAGATCTCCTGTTCTCAAGTCCTGCACAGATTCTAATATCATCACCTAGGTCACAGAACTATCTTCAGATGCTTGTAATGTGTAATACGGCGTGGGGATAGCATGTCACATACTTTGGTTGCAATGCTGTCCATGCGTTGTTAGTCTTTATATTTTTACACGGGAATTTGGAGAGATTTAAAATCTGTGTTGTTACTGCCACCACATCCCCAGAGTCCTCCAAACAAATACACTTTTGAGAGTGAAAGGTGATGGTATTATAAATTAGTCTGTGCCAAAAGGCAGAAGAGCTGCTCTAGTCAAACTGAAATGTTTGCCCATTCTACCTATAATCTATGGATAAAATAAATAATCCTTAGCTCAGTACACAATGTCGTTAAAGATTTGTACCTACTTCCTTCTTCATTACATCGCCTTCACTCATTCATACACACTCTATTCATTAGAATGACCTACGTGCAGTTTCTCTAATAAGCAGTTTCTTTTCTGAATTGCACCAAATTAATTGAAAGATTAACAGAGAAATTTCAGCATGATCTACTATCTCTGAGAGATCCTGTACTAGTTCTAAGATGCTTGGGAAGGCTTTCTGACTGTCACTTTTTCCAAGTTTCAGTGCTAATCATGGAACTGAATCTTAAGTATTGGTGAAGGTGGGAGAAGTGTTACAGCGTTAATTCATTGTCACTTGCTTTTGCTGGGCTTAAGACACCAAACTTCAGCCTCTCCAAATTATGTCATGGCGTGTATCTTCAGACCAAAAGCTGAGCTCATGTGACTTCATGATTTCAGCAGTGGAAATAAACTTGTTTCTGTATCTTTAACCATTTAGTGTGGGTTAGCTAAATTTGTTACTCATCATATTTAGATGTTTAAAAGTAGAGGCTTATTTATTAGGAAATTCAGTGGGAAAGTAGAAAGTAATAGCATTCCTCACTCATCTTATCTAATCCCCTACTTTAGTTCCAAAAGCAAGATACTTTTATACTGTGGGAGACCCCACTTGGCAAAGGGTATTAGTGACTTCTCTTGGACAATATCTTGCCCAAGAGAACAACGGCTTAGCCTCTCTACCTCTTGTAGCTTGGTGAAGGGGATGAGTCCAAGGAGTTGACCTTCAGGGCATGAATTAAAACATAGGACATACTTCCTTGAAGCCAAGTCTATGATTATTGCTCAGTTGCTTCATACAGCTTTTGTTGTGTTTCTGTCTTCATAAAGAGGCTATTCTTACCATTGATCCTTCTTATCTAAAGATTGTGCGTAAGTCATAATTCATTTAAAATTAGTTTATCCACTCCTAAGACTAGTTTATTATTTAAAAATACCTAAATCTTATTCAGTGAAGTAGAGTAAGATCTGAAGCAAAATTTACTAAAAAGAATGAGAGTTTATCTGCTTTCTTTATTTGAAGGGAACATTCTCTAAGTCTCAACATTTTAACTTTTTGATGATTATTTCTTTATTTCCCATGGCAAAATAATAAAAATATTATTTACAAAGTCCATCTAGACTCTCAGGTATATACATCAATATTTTCTGTAAATGCCATTCCATTTAAGATCCTTTAACCACTTTCCATCTACTCCTTCAAAATTTTTAATAAGTGTCTTTCTCATCCACCATGATTCTGCTAATTTTCAGTGTTCTGTTTGTCCTTAGCACTTTGTACATACATCTGTGAACCCTTGTGATAAAGTGGTTTGATCAGATTTTTTCTTGTTCTCCCAACTAGGCTCTCACTTCCTTGTGGACACAGGCTATACCTACTCATCTTTAGATTTTCCAAGTATAGCACAGTTGTCAGACGCATAGGTAGAATTCAATACACAAGCACTCATTTTATGAACATTGCTAAATTGTACATATATATACAAATAGTACATTATATCAACCAGGATCTATTCAGGGGAACTGAAGCCTTAGCAGACATTTCAGCAGAAGGAAATTTAATATAGAAATTTGGTCCCATAGGTGCTGAAAAGCTAAAAGAGCATAAAAGAAACACTGAGTAAAACCAAAGATAGTAATTGGAGAGAGTAACTATCATCGACATTGCTTGGGAAACAAAAAGGAAGAGGTGAAATTGCTGACAGTTAGAAGCTCAAAGAACAAACTCTAGAGACAACTCCTGCTTAGACCTCTGAGGTGGAGGTACTACCTTTGGGAGGGTATGCTAGGGTTATCTCTCGGAGCCCTGAAAGAGCCTGAAGATAACTACTTCTGCCAAAGCATTGCTGACAAGAGGAAAGGAACAGGGAGAAGGTCCTTCGGCCCTTCTCCTGCCTTTCAATCTCTGTCTGGTGTCTCCTATTGACCGAACCTACCACAAGCCATTTGGCAAGAAGTCTAAGAAATGTAGTTTGTAGGGTCCCAGCCCCAGTGTCACAAATCAGGGTCTAGAAATGCAGGTGTGGATTTTAAGGCAATAGGAAAGCAATTGGTATACCTGATTTGGTCAGAATTTGAGTTTTTTTGAACACAGTGTAGGTGCAAGGGAAGGAAAAAGAACTCTGATTTTTCAAATATCTACCAAGCACCAGATACCATTTTAAGTTCTAAAATATGAATCATTTATGAATCACTGAATCATTCAACGATTCACGAATGATATGAATCATTCAACAAGTAATTATTGGGCACATTTCCAGCCACTGCAAAGACCCTTCAAGTGCAATGGTGAAAAGATAGGCATTATCCATTCTTTCATGGAATTCAGACTTGAAAGAAAAATGGGCAAATAACTGTGTGATTATGATAACATGTGTATCTATCTAACTTAAGTCATGTAACCACCTTGAAAGAGAGTCAGAAAAGGAAACGAAGGATAAAGAAGTCATTCAATTTTTCCAGGGTCGTAGATACCAAGTGGCACAGACAAGATCTGAATCTAGAGCCGTAGGCCTCTGAGACTCATGTCTTTCCTCAGGACACCGCTCTTCTTGCTAGGGGAGAGAAGTATGGAGTGGCAGCTTATCTGTTGCTACTGCCAAGTTCTGCAAGCTCACATAAGGAAAAACTAAGCAATAAGTTATTTGATTTGACTTTTTTTAGCTTCCTCCAAAATGGTAAATAAATATCTTACGTGGATATCCATGCCAAGGGAAAATTCATTTTCATTAGTCTTATCAAAGTGCTTACACTCTACATCTGTACAGCCACATTAGATTCTGCTTTCTTGCACTTGTGGCTAACTACACAATTATCCTGTTGATCAGCGGTTTAGGAAAAACTTTTTATTTTATCCTTTCATATGATTCCCTGAAAAAACATGGTGCCAGAATTTCAACTTCACCAAGATTCTCTTTTGTGCTCTATCCATGAATTTGAGCGTTCTGTTTGCTTTTGTCATTTGAAAACCTCATCTCTTTCTGGTGACTGCCTAGTAGATAGTATGAACTAAGTCTCTCGGAAAAGAAAGCAGAGTTCATTAGGGCTGAAAGGAATCTTTAATGATTCAAACCATTTTATTTACTCGTAAAGAAACTGTGACACTGGAGAAGCTGATTTATCTCAGTCTCCTATTATAAGTCTGTTAGGGGAGAAAAATCTATGATGTCTTGGGAGTGTGACTACAGATATAAGCCCTTTCCACAATATCATATAAGTTAAATATATTCAGTTCTTTGCAACAGAAAAACAATTGAATGAGCTAGTGCAAAACATTTAATAATGCTTAGAGACTTCAGTAATGAGATAAAGTTTAGAAATTACTTGGGACCTAGGAAGTAACGGCCAGGGAGCTCACTACTTAAAGGGGATGACCTGAACCAGAGAATTTGAGTTGGAAATAGAAATTCAAGGTTAATCTTTTAAACTGGAGAATTCAACTGGGTTGAGATTACAGGATAACATTTTGGCAGTTTTGGGAAAGCCGTGGAAATGTAAGCAGCCTCTTGACCTTAGAGCCTCGTTATATTTTAACCCCTAACCTTTACACTAAACTCCAAGACCCCTAGGCTTCTGCATATTTTCCAAGATCTTTGCTCAGCCTTGCTTACCACACTGATTCTTTTCTTAGTTTAAGGGAAGGGAAATGGTGAGTATGTGATTCAAGGATAAAGACCTTTTCTCCATCAGTCTTATGACTAGGCCACGTGACCAAGATAGCATCAGAAAAGGAAAAGAGTGGAGTCAGCTAGTTTGCACACAGTGGAAAAATGATGAAGACTCTGACCTTTTCCCCAAATGATTAGCTGCTGTTATGTTCCCCCTTTTTTCCTTAAAGACTGTCATGGTGGAGCAGAATCTTTAAAGCTGGTTCTTGGACATGAGTCCACCTTCTCCCCAGGTTGTCAGCCTCCTAAATAAAGCCATCTTCTTTTCCAACCAACATTTGTCTCTTGAGTACTAGCTTTCAAGCCATGAGCAGCCAAACCTGAGTTTGGTAACAGAAGCAAAGGAAATTCACACCAGCATCTTGGTATGGAAGTCTGGTACATGAAAAAGAGGCTGAGAATGTTGTGAAGAGATGGATGTGGTCAGAGTAGAATCTTTTGATAGGTTCTGTATATCTTGATGTGAGATCTTCATGAAAAGAGATAAGGTGAAGTTTTGCTCCTGGAAGTTACTTTAACTATTCAGTGCTATATCAACCAGTAGAATGAAGTTGCTTAATATTTTCTTTGCATTTCCAAGTAGTGTTTGAGTAGACATGGAATAAAATTCTTCCGTTACTGAGATGATAGTTATCTGGCATAAACAAACACATACTAAGCTTATGTCATAAATAAGTTATAATAGGCTAAAAATGGACCAAAGAAGGAAGCAGAAGCCCACTGCGAGTCCTCTTTCTGAGCTAGAGTGATGATCTCTACAAGGGCAGTCCATCTGTTCTACTGATGTTCTGAATTAAGCCATACTTAAAGAGTATCTTTCCTTGCTCTTATTTTTAATTAGAGAGAGCTAAGTTTCAATCCCAGATCCTACATTAAACTAAGGTGACTTTAAGGAAGTTACCTAATTTCTCTGAGTCTTTCTCTCTTTCTCTTTACAATTGAAATATCTGATTAAGGTTTTCAAAGATTTCCTATGATATTTATTGAGAAATTTGAGATGAAATCCCTAAATCAGTGGCTGGAATAGTATAGAAATTTGACACACCAACACTGCTGAAGAAGTTTGTTTTGATCTGACTCAAAAGGTAAGTATGCAGGTATTTTGCTTTCTAATGTTCAACATAGTTCAATCTTTTAGTATACCATCTATTCTCTTGTTTAGACAAAAACTGGGAGAAATCATAAATAGCCCTCATTATGAAAAGAACAGATGAAAAAGTATTATCAGAAAAGGAAGGAGATAAGATGAAGACTGTAGTGGAGATTCACCATGGTAATACTCTGCACATCAATCAGCTTTGAGTTGTTCCTTATTGCTTCCCTGTGGGTATAGTTCTTATCTGATGCATGAAGTCAAACCAAAGAAAGGGCATTTTCATGACTCACATCATGAGAATTTATAAATGAGAGGAAAAAAAAAAAAAAAACCATACAGTTCTCCAGTGACAGATTTACTTTCCTCCCAAGAGAAGAAAATGAATTGAGTTTTATCCATTCATTCTTTTATATAATATTTTGAAGCACTACTATGTATTCTGGAGATCTAACAAAAGCCAAAAATAAAATAGACACACACCTGACTTATGAAGCTTATAGTCTAGTGTAGAGAAATAAATTAATCAAATGAAATCACACAAATATATAAACTGTAATGAGTCCTACTAGGAAAAAGTATAGTAAATGTTGACAGAATACATCTGGAGAATCTGAGTAAGTCCAAAGATCAGAATGAGTCCCATGAGGAAAAGACAAATTGGCCGACATGTGAGAGATGGAGAGGGGTTAACTAGGTCAAAGGGTGGGGAGAGAACTCCTGTACTGGGGGCTTAAGTTAACAGAGAACAGGGGACATGTGAGGAACCACATGAGACCACGGAGCTGGAACACAGAAAAAGAAGAGCGCAGAGGCAAAATACAATCTAGGGAATGAAGAAAGAAGCCGGATAATTTAAAGCATGGAGGTCCTGGCAAAGATTTTGTTTCTTACATTAATTCTTGAAGGGCTTTACATAGGAGAGACATTATTGAAACTTCATTTTTAAATGCTAACTCTGACTACTCCTAAACAATTAACTGGAGGGAGAGAGAAGTCGTTGCCCGGAGAAGAATGGTGAGGCTCTTGTAGTTGGCTCAGTAAAGAGATGTGGCAGCTTAAACTAGGCTGATAATGAAAATGGAAAGAAGTAAATGGATTCAAGAGTTATAAAACAGGTTTATTTGCTTAAATTTGTTGGTGGACTAGATATGGGGAACAAGAGATGGTGAGGACAGCTAAGCATTGACTCGGGTCAGAAGAAGGAAGAAAGAAAAAGTAACCCTAAGTATGATAGTACCACTGTAAGTTGACATCACACTCTGACTTCCTTCCACATGTCCTGGTTCTTCCAAGAAATCCTTACTGAGAGGGAGTAAAAGAAAGTACACGTAAACAAGCAAGGCACGGCCCTAGTAGACTGCCCTTCAGCGTTTTCTTCCACTAGATGGAAAGGTCATACGTGTGGAAAATTTGATGCTGTGGACAATTTTGTGAGTATGTGGATGCAGTTTATGGTAGCTTGCCTCCACGATTTCCCCCAAAGACCCTCACTCCCTTTTATAACATGGTCATATAGTCCCTCCCACACTCACAGAGGGCTGGCACCCATGTGACCAACAGAATATGGTGGAAGTGATGTGTTTCTTCAACTAATATTTATTGAACATACAGTATGTACCAGGCACTCTTAAAAGCCCTTAGGAATCAATAGTGAAATACTCAGTGAGTCAGTAAGTGTAGAAGAAGAAACAGTAACATTTCATATTTTATTATGTGACAATTATAATGAAGGTATACATTGCTGAGGAAAACTGTAAAATTCTATGTGATCTTTAATACAAATAATATTTGTAGTCCACATCCAGCATAATGCTCTGAACTTAGTAGGTACTGTAAATGTTGTATTGGATTGATTTAACAATAGAGACTTTTCTATATTTATAACTTAATCAAAATAGGATTAAAAACAGGACGATTCTGTTCTACGTTGAATACTTGGCTTTGCATACTGCACTTCATTCACTTATGGCCTATGAAGCCATAACTATTTCACACCTAAATAGAATAAATGCAAGCCAGCCTGTACCTCTTATCTCAGGTTGATGACAGCACATTAGGACAGCAGTTAGTTTGGAACTAGTCAAGTATTAGTTCATATGTGAGCACAGATCACCCCTATCAGGCATTATGTTTGTTTTCCAAGGACTATTATTTGTTGACATGACCTTTTCTGAAAAAGGACAAGAATGATGATGGCAATTAGTATTGAGTAGGGGAATCAATAAAGGTATCTCTCTCTCTCTCTCTCTCTCTCTCTCTCTCACACACACACACACACACACACACGGCTTTTAAAATCTCACTAAAAGATTGCATTAACAAATAAACCATAAATATTCTACATAGGTAAATCTGAGCGAGCTACAAAGCTACAGTAATCAAGACAGTATGGTACTGGCACGAAAACAGAAATATAGATCAATGGAACAGGATAGAAAGCCCAGAGATAAACCCACACACACATGGTCACCTTATCTTTGATAAAGGAGGCAATAATATACAGTGGAGAAAAGACAGCCTCTTCAATAAGTGGTGCTGGGAAAACTGGACAGGTACATGTAAAAGTATGAGATTAGATCACTCCCTAACACCATACACAAAAATAAGCTCAAAATGGATTAAAGACCTAAATGTAAGTCCAGAAACTATCAAACTCTTAGAGGAAAACATAGGCAGAACGCTCTATGACATAAATCACAGCAAGATCCTTTTTGACCCACCTCCTAGAGAAATGGAAATAAAAATAAACAAATGGGTCCTAATGAAACTTAAAAGCTTATGCACAGCAAAGGAAACCATAAACAAGACCAAAAGACAACCCTCAGAATGGGAGAATATATTTGCAAATGAAGCAACTGACAAAGGATTCATCTCCAAAATATACAAGCAGCTCATGCAGCTCAATATCAGAAAAACAAACAAGCCAATCCAAAAATGGGCAGAAGACCTAAAGAGACATTTCTCCAAAGAAGATATACAGATTGCCAACAAACACATGAAAGGATGCTCAACATCATTAATCATTAGAGAAATGCACATCAAAACTACAATGAGATATCATCTCACACCAGTCAGAATGGCCATCATCAAAAAATCTAGAAACAATAAACGCTAGAGAGGGTGTGGAGAAAAGGGAACCCTCTTGCATTGTTGGTAGGAATGTGAATTGATACAGCCACTATGGAGAACAGTATGGAGGTTCCTTAAAAAACTACAAATAGAACTACCGTACGACCCAGCAATCCCACTACTGGGCATATACCCTGAGAAAACCATAATTCACAAAGAGTCATGTACCAAAATGTTCATTGCAGCTCTATTTACAGTAGCCAGGACATGGACGCAACCTAAGTGCCCATAAACAGATGAATGGATAAAGAAGATGTGGCACATATATACAATGGAATATTACTCAGCCATAAAAAGAAACGAAATTGAGTTATTTGTAGTGAGGTGGATGGACCTAGAGTCTGTCATACAGAGTGAAGTAAGTCAGAAAGAGAAAAACAAATACCGTATGCTAACACGTATATATGGAATCTAAGAAAAAAAAAAAAGGTCATGAAGTACCTAGGGGTAAGATGGCAATAAAGACACAGACCTACTAGAGCATGGACTTGAGGATATGGGGATGGGGAAGGGTAAGCTGTGACAAAGTCAGAGAGTGGCATGGACACATATACACTACCAAACGTAAAAGAGATAGCTAGTGGGAAGCAGCCACACAGCACAGGGAGATCAGCTCGGTGCTTTGTGACCGCCTGGAGGGGTGGGATAGGGAGGGTGGGAGGGAGCGAGACGCAAGAGGGAAGAGATATGGGAACATATGTATATGTATAACTGATTCACTTTGTTATGAAGCAGAAACTAACACACCATTGTAAAGCAATTATACGCCAATAAAGATGTTGAAAAAAAAAAAGGAATGACAGCAGTAATTTGCTAGCAGTTTAATTTCCACATTACATGTATGTATTTCCATCTATGTATGTATGTATGTATTTAAACTATAGGTTTACCGTTGTTATTAAAGAACGTTTGTAACCCTAAAAAAAACAATAATAATCTGAGCAAGCTAAACTGATTTCCTTAAATATATATCAGACTTAAAGGCTGATGGAATATGCTGGACCCAATTTTACCAGTCAGTTCTAGCTTGGGAAATTAAACACATTTTGTACACAAAATACGCTTCATAGGATAAACCATAAGAAGGGCAAGAAACCTAGAGTAGCAGTGACTTGCAAAATGTTAAGTGGCTGGAAAAATAATGGAAGCAAAATTAATCTGTCCTTATTTTTAAGCAGTTAATAATGATCTGCATGAAGAGGTAGACAGGAATGTTTTAAATTAGGCATCAAATGGACAGTGAATTGAATGAGAATAAGGTGATATTAGCAAATAATGGAAAGGTACCACTGGCTAATATATGGAATAACAACTCATCATGGAATCATAGACGTGAACCCTTTGTGTATGTGCAGGTAACCATGCCATACATGCTGCAATCTCAAGAGGGAGTGCGCAGACTGTGAGGAAGAATCCAGCAGAAAAAGTTAGCCAGAACATAATTTTTTAAGGCATTTTAAGTTACAAAACAGCAGAATCTTGATACTGGTGAGGGTCCTGAGAACATCTCAAACATTCGAAAAGCGCCTAACTTTCTCATAAAATGCAGTAGAACAAGGCTTCTCTGGAGTTCATGTGTAAAGAGCGAATGCCACTCTGAGATGCAAAGAGTAGCCACATTCCCTCCTTCATTCACTAAGGACACACGCTCTAAATCTAGGGCCCATGACTCTAATTAGTGACTCAGTGAAGTGACAAATTATATATAACCATATGTCAGGCACCTTTGGGGTCATATACAAATAGTTTTACGAGTGAATCTTCAAAGTCACATTACAATTTTCTGGTGTGCTTATTAAAATGCAAATTTCTAGGTTCAGGGACTCTACATTTTAACAAGCACCCTATATTATTTGGCTACAAGTATCCTTCAGCCTACACAAGAGGTTAATATTAAGTGTGCCATTATAAGGGGATACACTATATCTTGATCCAAGACAGCAAATAGAAAGATACGGTACCTCCAAGGATAACAGATTAGCAATTAAATTACATGTGAGCCGAAAACAAAAATAGCATGTCGTATAATCAAGGCATTCCTGAAGGTTTTGGTGTAAATATAAGACAAGAAAAAGGGCAGACCGATGGCCTCAAGTTTCTTTCTATGTCAGGATTTTCGTAATGGTAGCGATTATCCTGCAAGACAGTTCAAATTCTGTTGTTTTACCCTTTCAACTGAAAAGCAAAAATGCTTCATAGTGTAATATGAGAAACCATCCTTTTTTAGCTGAAGAACAAGTAATAATTATAGTTCTACAGATCGAGTGGTAGGATTTCATCAATTACAAAAACCAAACAGCCTGACTTATGATGACAGAGCGCGTAAACAAATCAACATACAGTTTTTGTTGTGTGGACTATTCTTCAAAAAATATATCGAGTAGGTACTTAGATAAATGTCTTTTATTTTGTGGCTCCTCCAGTGGAACTGTTTCTGTTGTTAAAGAATATAAGCTTAACCAGCATTGCCCCCTGTATTGCCTCCCTTGCTTCTCAATAGCAGAGAGAAATCTGCTGTAACTTTGGGACTCAGAGGAAAATGCAGAAGCATTAACTACACTGGAGTAGATTATAACAACGTATAATCTCAATAATTCTGCAGTATATGTGATTAAATCACAGTTACAACTGAGCAAAAGAAACCAAAGTAGGAAGAAATAAAATAAGGCCGATATCTCTTAATATAAGATTGAGAAGACTCGCAGCTCAAAGCATACAATTTAATTGAAGAAAAGCAGTGTATTCTTTTAACACAACCTCACTTTGCTCACACCACTGTTTTAGGGAATGCCTTGATTGCAACACTATGTCAGCTAGGGCTGTTTTACCTTTCACCTTATAGAAATGATCCACCATAGCGATTCCCATCAGACTGTTTGTCTAAAGATAGTACCAGCTGGAGGTGAAGCATTTCAAACCTGCTACTTCAGCTCATAGTAAGGTTGGCCTGTGAGTGAGGTCTTTCTCACGGCTCTTCCCACAGAGCAGGCAGACTGAGTACCAGCCAAACAGCCAGAATCAGAACAGGATCCCAAGGCACTAATGCTAACATAAGTTATGCTGCTTATGTACTCCTGGAGTAGTAGGAGATGGAGGGACATGTCCAAGTCATCTAGGGAGAGGGCAAAGTTTCAAACACCAAGCGCCGAGGTCAAAGGCAGAATCTGAAGTGTAAGAAAGTGAAGATATTGGGTACTTTCATTAACAGATTGACTTTATCATTTCACTCTATCACCCCTTAGGAATTATAGGTATCAGTTAGAGGTCGAAGAACAAACTAAATTTTCTGAGTCCAGTTTAAAGACAACTTGTTAGCTATAGTATTCTCCCAGGGTTGGAAAGAAGCTTGATCATAAGGTCACTCACTAATCAGTCGTCTACACTCTAGAAAGCAGAGTCTTCATTGCTTTCCCAGAGCATCTTTTAGAATTAAAAATGATGTCTGTGGTTAACCTGGCATACCATCTTCAGTGACTCATATATTTTTTTAAAAGTTGAAATAGCAGGGTGTTCTAGCTGACCCAACTTAGGATCAAGATATTTAGTGGGAATCGAATGGAAAATCTGCTCTGAGATTCCTTAATGAACTTAATGAAAGGAACATAGATAGTAAAATCAGAATTTAGTCAGTTACTCTTGCTGTGACAAGGCTTACACTTAAAACCACACCACTTTATTCTCCATGCTTTCTGATTCTCATTCAAAAGTATTATGCAAAATAGAAAATAATAAAACATAACAAGGTTAAGATACTAGTCTATGCATGATAAGAGATCAAACTGTAAAAAAAAAGAGACAGCTATGGTCAAGCACAGAAATTGATCCAAATATCAAATAACATCAAAAAATCAAACAAAGCCTTTCATCTGAATGTTTAGAATTCCTTAAAGCAGTAATTGTCCCGTATCAGAAACCGAGAAGTCTCATAAAGGAGTAATTTTAAGTAGCCAGCATTGCATATAAAGCTCCTGTCAACCTTAAGAGTATAGATCAAAAACTAGAGGCAGGGGGCGGTTTTCCAGGTATTTCAGGAGACTATGGAGTTTCATGGAAAAAGCACTGTTCTCTAGAGCTCTGGACTGTTTTTTAGTTGTTTCAGCTCAGGTAAGCTCCTCTGAGCTTCAGGGTTCTTTTCATCCAAAAGGCAGAAATTATAAGAACCACTAACATATTTTTAGACCAATGTCGTGAAGGTGTAAGAGAAAAGTAAGGTATATAAAAGTGCTATAAAACTGAAAAGCACTGCACGAATATAAGCTGTTATTACTTACCTGAGGAGACAGTCATATTTTCTGTGTCCTGCAGAACTCCTGCTGTTATTATCAAACAGTCTGGCTCCGATGACATCTTTGTTCTTCTAGTCATCACCTTCTTATCCTTTGACCACTTTATCCTTAGTCTGTCCACACAAGCAAATGTCATCCTCATTGGCACGCCTTCACAAACTAGTTAGGCTTCACAAGCCAAAATATACCAGTCGGTGATTCTATGAGAGGCTTATGTTTCTCTTGGAAAGTGATCTTGTCTCTGGTGGCTTCTGAGATACTGTGTCTTGTTGCTGGCTGGACTCCATGGTACACAGGAAACCTAAAGGTTGAGTTGGATCCTTCTCTGCCCCTCGATCAGTTCCACAGTCACAGACGTCTCTTCTGACCCCCAGCCAGCCATCTCAAAGTGACTGCCCAGAATCAAAAGATATTCCACAGAGAGGCGTTGAAAAATTCAGTTTCTGTGAGGAAAAAACAATATTAGAGAATCAATTTTCTGTGTCAATAATAACTCCAACTTCTTGAGCACCTTCGGTGGGCCAGTCACTGTGATATTACACATGAGGCAGGATAATAATTTAAAGTATTAATTTAGGTGTTTCTTTCCCTGCATTTTGCCCCTTTTAATGCTCACTTCTTCCAATCTTCATTCAAGGGATGAGGACAGAATTTTTCTTTGCTTTCTTCAAAAAGTTTGGGGAAGAGTGACTTGTATTCTGAATTTCCTCACCCACTAAACAAATAATGCTGGATGCTCCTGAGAGAAACATGGGAAAAGGGTATTTGTACATATAGACTAAACGTCTAGGAGAAGCAGGGTACTCTCCATACCTTTGTCAGTAAAACATTTTCTTTGGCTTGAGTAAGAAGCAAAGGAAGAGAGAAAACTCCATAGATCCTGAGAGCAAAGAACACCTATTCCCTGGTTTTCAGCAACAAAAGACAACAGGTCTAGAGGAAAGGGCACCTGGGATATGGGCCTCTAGAGAATGTCACCAAATACTCTACACTCAAGCTGGGCAATGAAGAGAGAATTAGAGAGCCCCGGGGTCTGAAAGGGCCATGCACACTGAGGCACCGGACGTCTCCAAGGCCATCTGGGTTAACCTATGACCTCAGACAACAGCTAACTCTCCCACCAAGACCAAACAGCCAAAAATCTTACCACTGTATGATATTCTTAAACAGTGGATATTGCTCCCTAAAGAAAGTGAGAATAAAATTTCAGGTACAAACGGAAGTATCTTTGTATCTCTACTAGCCCACCAGAAGAAGGGTTCAGAGTCAGAAATTACCAGTTAAAGAAAATGAAGAAAGCTTGTTTTCTTCCACCCCTGGATTTATGGGTCTAGATTAATTCACACTACATATTTAATGCCTCAATGAATCCCTATTACAGCATTATACATTAGGAATTACTCTTTCCCTTGCCATACGTGAGAAGACCTAGATAGAGAAATTTAAGTAGCTTCTCAAGATAGCACAGCTGGTTTACGATGGTGCTGGGCTTTAGCCCTAAGGCTTTCTGACTCCAAAGCCATCTCATCTTCTATTCTATAGTACCTGTACCATGAGGTTGGGCAGCCTGGGCAAAATTCAGTTTTGGCCAAGTACACTACTGATTCTTCTTAAAGGAAATATGAACCCGGAAGGTACTCTTGCTCCCTCATATTAGTACAAAGTGAAAAGAGATTTTGGGGGTTTGGGTCACAAAAGTAAACCCTACTAATCAATATAGTTCAAAAACATTTGCACTTGCCTTTTATAGCTGCGATTACAATTTTGAAACACTAACTAGATTTTTCATGTGCATTTTACATCCTAATTTCTCCACATGTGTGGGCCTGGGGGTGGTTCAGAAAGGACAAAACTCATGAGGGATAAAGCATCGTCTGCAGTCATCAAGTAATTTTCTGAAGATTAGAGACTTGGCTGGTCTAAAGAAAACGTTGGCAAGACCCAGGAGTAGAGGAGGCAGCTGGGAATAGTTCATGGCTACTCCCAGGAGTTCCACCTGCATCAGAAGGAGGCTGGCACCAATGCTGCTGAAAGAGCTGCCAGTGGAGATTGGCGCTTATGTACTGAGACCAAGGGGGAAACAAGTTGCAAGACAGTGTGCCAGCTGGAAAAGTAGTGCCCTGCAAAAGGATGGAGATGAGCTCTTATGGAGGGTACTGAATAATAATTTCTAACATGTGCAAGGAAGGTTGATATTTGGACACGGGGGACTGGAAACAGATGCAGGGCAATAACGCAATCAAGCAAAATGGAAGGCTAGAAGGAATGAAGAGAAACATGTCAGCCTTGATTGATTTAAAAAAACTTAGTCAGTTAGCATAGTCCAGAAAGGGAGCCTGGTTTAGTTCATTTGGTATCAATTATATTAAATCATCGGGTAAGAAAAGGAAAGATGGAGAAATAAGATCATTATGTAAGGAAGGGAAAGACAGTACACAAATACATTTTAACAAGCTGACTGATCTGATTTTAATCCAAGACCTGACGCTTTAAAATGTACTCCCCAGCGCTAGCATCACCCCTCAGCTCTACCTCAGATCATCAGGCATTAGATTCTCATAAGGAGCGCGCAACCTAGATCCCTCGCATGCGCAGTTCACGGTAGGGTTCGAGCTCCTATGAGAACCTAATGCCGCCGCTGATCTGACAGGAGGCGGAGCTCAGGCGGTAATGCAAGCGATGGAGAGCAGCTGTAAATACAGCTGAAGCTTTGCTTGCCGTCGCTCGTTCACCTCCTGCTGCTGTGTGGCCCACTTCCTAACAGGCCACAGATGGCTACCCGTCCATGGCCTGGGGGTTGGGGACCCCTGGTTTAAAGATTAGAGTTGCACTGATCAAAAATGAAATACTTGGAGAGAAGTCTGAAAGGCAGAAATTAAGAGTTCAGTTTGAGATGGGTGAAGTTTCAGCTGTAGAAACAGCTGTCAAGTAAACAGTTGGCTGTACAATTGTGCAGTTAAGGAAGGAGTTTTGAGACTGGAGATACACATTTGGGAGTTACTGGCATTTGAAATCGTTGGAATAGACGGATTCACTTATGAGGAAAACAAAGTAAAGGTCTGAGAACTTCCAGGGCACTCCAGCATTTAGTACTTGGAAAGATGAAAAGGAAAGAGCAAAGGAGACTGAGAGGGATTCCCTGTGAGGTAGAAGGAAAACCAGGAGAATGTGGCATCCTGGAAACCAAGGGTCTGTTGCTGCTGCTGGGTTAGTAGCATGAGAACTGAGAATGGAGTGCTGGGTTCAGCAATACAGCCAGTGCCTGACAACCTTGACATGAGCAGTCTTGGGGAGTAATGGGGATGAATGCTAAAATGAAGCAGTTTCAAGAAAGCCTGGAAGGAAAGGAAATGGAGTATAGACAACTCTTTCAAGGGATTTTGCCAAAAGAGGGATTAGAGAAATGGGGCTGTCTTTGGAGAGTGATGTGAGTCATGGGGATAGATTTTGTAAGTGGGATCCCACTTTATCAAAAGGGATAAGCTTGCTTACAGGAAGAGAAAGAAAACTGATGGGGGGCAATTGCAAGAGTGAAGTCCTTGAGCAGAAGAGCAACCACGGGACGCCTTATCCAACAGAAGGAACAGACCATGGAAAGCAGCTGGGGGTGAGGAGGTTTATTTTCACTGCAACAGGAAAAAAGAGAGAGTGTTTGGGTGCAGATGCATGAACATTGGTAGATGTGGGTGTGTGAGCATAAAGTTTCCTCCAATTCCTTGATTGAATTCTTAGCATCATTCACAGTGCCTGGCATGTGGTAGGTGTTCAGAAAATTTACTAAATGGATGGATGTACATTATTAAATCTGATTCCAAAGAATTTCCTAAGAATAATGCTCTGAGCAGGAGCTCGCCTGGCTTTTAGCTTAAACCTGCACTATAAAACAGGAGACAGTGAGAGGAAAAGAGAGAAGCTTTCCAAATAAGCTTTAAAGATTTACTTCATAACCTCCACCCCTCGCCTTTCCTTCTAAAACAAAGATGTGGATAGAAAGGTATGGGATGTTGTACTTTTATTATAGAAGTAATTGGATATCTGTGACTCCTCTTACCCTCTCATAATATCTGCTGGATATAACTCTCAGCTTTCTCATTTTGGCTACATTCCCAGAACTGTATGTAAAGTGTTTTCCTGAAATACTGAAAAGGAGCCTACATTTTAAGTTCATCATCTCTTTGCCTGGAAAGTGGCTTATTCGCTTCCTGGTGAAATTGCATTTTGTGCGGGCTTTTCTCTTCCTTGACTATTAAAGTTAAAACTAGGAAACAGTAAGTTTCATACAAGCCAAGCATGTTGTGGTGGACAATAAAGAGATAGGAACATCAATAAGGAAAAGAAAATAAAGATGACAAGAATGTGTCTTTAATGTGAATTAATGGGAAGAGAGGGGATCCGATGTTCAACGAGATTCTACCAGGTGCTATGCTGTCTACGTATATTATTTATATTTAGTCATCTCATACACATGCACACACACCTGGAAGGTAGGTATTATTCATGTTACAAAAAATGGAACAGAAGTTTGAGGTGTAAAAAACCAGTATTTCCACTTTTTAGGTAGATTATTATATAGCAGATCTATTGCTAAGTACTTCAAATGCATCATCTGCTTCCATTTTTAAATAACCTTGAAAGGCAAATATTTTTACTCCATCTTAGAAGATGAGAAAACTGGAGCATTAAGAGGTTTAATGATAGGCTGAAGTTAACACAACTACAGGGGCTCAATCCTAGTTGTTGGAGACACACTCTTCCTGTCACACAATGTGGTTCCCCAAGGGAAGTTGAGCTGCCAGTGAACTGAACAATACATGAAGAGAAAGCAAAACATAATTGCTGAAAAAATTTTGATAAATAGCATCAATGGCCCAATGGTTTCGCTGATTATACTCACAAGCTATGTCACAACTGGTTACATCTAGTTGCATTCCTCCGAAAATGAAGAGGAAGTTTCCTTTTATTTCCAAATCTCTCTCAATGCATTCTGACTTGAACATTAGAAAAAATGTACGAGTCTTAAAAGTCAGTGCAAGATGGCAAAGGTCTTGTTTTTTTGATCCTTTAAGAAGTAGCGGGCTTCCCTGGTGGCGCAGTGGTTGGGAGTCCGCCTGCCGATGCAGGGGACACCCCGGTCCGGGAGGATACCACATGCCGCGGAGCGGCTGGGCCCGTGAGCCATGGCCGCTGAGCCTGCGCGGCCGGAGCCTGTCTGTGCTCCGCAACGGGAGAGGCCACAACAGTGAGAGGCCCGCGTACCACTAAAAAAAAAAAAAAAAAAAAAAAAAAAAAGTAGCTGGCTAGATTACAATGGAATATAAAGAAAGAAAACATTATATACCATGTGGAAATGTATTTATGCATGTACGTGTAACTTTTTAAAGAGTAATTTCTCCTCAGGCAACCTGGGAGACATAGTAATTGAGAACACAGTCTTTAAAATCAGAACTGAATTTCCAGGCTGCCCTCACTAGTGCCTGGGTATGAGATCTGCCCAAGTTCCTTAGTCTAAGCCTCATGGTCTCATCAGTGAGAAAGGGCTGATGCTATTACCTACCTCACAGAATCACTGAGAAGAGCACTGAAATAATCCCGTTAGCACAGTGGCTAACATAGGAAATGTGCTCAATAAATTCTTTCTGTCCCAAATGCCATTTGGAAATACAGAGTAAGGCACTAATGGTCACTTTAGACCCTGTGACAAGCATGGGGATTGACCTCCAACAGAGTGCTGGTTTTTAAAGAGGTTCTCAGGATTAAGTCTGATGCAGATACATCACCACATAGGCTGCATGATTAAACTGCACCTCCGATTTAATTGCATCTCAGGTGCCAGGTGCTTGTTACAGTTCCTCTCTCCGCCACAAGGAAAGGCTTATGTTTTATAAGTACAACAAAGTGGAAAGAAGATGAAGAAGTTTAAATATAGCAAAGACCTTAGTACCTCAGTACATGTGAACAGGGTGCATATACTCTTCCAAGACTATATTATAAAATTATAATGCACCAACAATTTTATAAAATCATTTGACAAGCTAGAGAACTTGAAAGAAAAGAACGTTTAAAATTTTAAAACCAGCTTGGTTTTAGTTTTCCTAACCAGTCCAAAAGGAGTCCTAGCCAACTCCCTAGGTCCTATGCAATTACCACAACTATTCATTTAGGAGAGGAATTCATGCCAATTCTTAGAAAGAAATGGTATTTTCTCTTTCCAAATATGATATCATTACTATACACACCTTCTGCTGAGGACAGAATCCTGGGGGAAAATATACCTTTATTCTCTCAGAGCTTTATCTCCAATATCATAGTATCTCCACAAATATAAATGTTCAATTTTTCATGCTTCTATTCAAAGTCACCTCCTCCATAAAATCTTCCCTGATGCCTCATCCACGTGTAAACTGGTTCTGCTTTTCTAAACTCATATATAGTATTTCATTATTTTTGACTGATTCTAATCCTTATCTCTACCTCTACCTCTGTCACTTTTACCACAGAAGATTCTAAAGGGCAAGGGCTATCTTTTTATGCATCTAAATTCTACACAGATCTTAACACAGGCTCCTAGACATGCATAAACTCTTCCCCACCTAAGTATTAAGCATTTGATGTGTTCTAGACACTAACATAATAATCAGTTATGTTATATTGAGTGCTTTCCTTTTGCCACAAACCTCAAGACTCAAATCACAAATCTCTTTATCAAGGTTTTAGGGACATTATCTCCTTCAGTTCTTAAAACTACCCTGAGTAGGTCGCAATATGACACACGTTTTATAAGTCAGGAAGCTGAGGCTTAGAGATTGTGAACCATGGACCTGAGATCCTATAATGGTAATGTCTTACTCAGTTCTTCTTACTCCGGAGCTCATGCTGTTGAGCACTATATTAACCACCACCACTGCAGGCACTCAGTAAATACCCACTCTATGAATCAACAGATAAAATTCAGGGACTATGTTTTGTTTTCCTGTTCTCCAACTCTAAGATGAGAAATAGGCAAGTGATCATATTTTTTAAAAAGACTAAGAAAGTCCTTACATAAAAAGAGCAAACAATGACCAAAACTTAAATATTTTTTTTTATCCTTTGAATAACCCAGTGATGCAAACATAATACATCCTGGGTACTGCTGAGAGCATTCAAGTTTATTCTCAGTGACCTGCAACCCGCCAGTTACTTAGACTTAGCACGTTATGAAAGCTTTGGCCTTGCATTTATAAACTGAAGGGAGAATTCTGGCACTTCCTTTGGGTAGCAGGACCAGTTCCTCAAGCAATTAAGCTTTACTTTCTGTTAATACTACTATATTGTGTACTTGAAGTCTGCAGACAGAGTGGATCTTAAAAGTTCTCAACAACACACAAAAGGGGTGGTGACCATGTGGGGCAATGGATTTGTTAACTAGCTTGATTGTGGCAACCATTCCACAATGTATACATATCAAATCATTGTGTTGTACACCTTAAATATGTAAAATAAAAATAACCTTCACTTTCTGCTCCACTCCAGAAGAGGGGAAAGCAACAGTTTTAAACCTTTCCTAATAATTACAAATTCTTACATTTGATCCGTATTACGAACAAGTGACATTTCTTACTAGTAGTGTAGAATAAATATTAGATCCAGCTTGAAAAAAAAAGGGGGGAAAAAAGCACGGATAGAGGTAAACCTTGAGGAGAAAGTCAGTTGTGAAGAAGAGGGTATGGTTGCCTGGTAACTATATTCATCCAAGCTTCTCTCCAAGTACAGTATACTCTGAATTATTTTTCCATCCAGGGTGCTACAGTGGGAATTCAATGGGGCAATATGTGGTTCCTGGAAAAATGGATTAAATAGGGAAAACAAACAATATGTTTCTATTAACACTAGCTGAGCTTCTCTTATCTTGAAAATCAGGATTCATATTCTGCAAGCAGTATGTGAAAAGCCTACGCTTTTTGTAGAAAAGAAATGGAAAGCAAGAAGGCTATTCTTGAAAGAATAAAATACACATGTTAACCTCCTAATAATGATACACTAAGGGTTAAAATATGCACACAAAATTTCAAAGTTTGAGTCCTAGCCTTCTCTAATAACCCTTGGAGCCAGACATGATCAAAGACCCTGGTAACCATAGTTGCTTGACGGGTGAAGTGGCTCTGAAATCAGACTGCCTGGCTTCTAATCCAAGCTCCGAATTCACTAGCTGCACATCCTTCATGTGACTTAGCCTCGGTTTCCTGAATTAGAGTTCTGGGAGCACAATATCCGATACAGAGAAAGTACTCCAAATGCTAGCTATTATTAGTGTTTTGCTTATTTTAAGTGATTAAAAGTTTCTAAAACTTTACTAATAAAAATTAAAATTGCATAAAGAAAATGAAGAACTGAAGATATTGCTATTCAGGTCAAGTCAAGCAAAAGCAGTCGTTTATGGTGGGGGAGAAGTGTGTTGAAGTTTTTGATTTTTGTGCTTTAGTTTCATTTTCTTTTTAGAGCACTTGAATATATCAAAAGAAGGGGCAGTTTATAACAATTCTCACTGCCTCATGAGTAAAAAAAGGACCACCACAGGGGCATGCCAGAAGGTGAGAAAACAAAATTCCAGTCCAGAAACAACTGTCTACAAGATGTGTTTCCTAAAAAGTTCAGTGCACATCAGTTCTTTTTTAGATGCCCTATGAGAGCTCATTGCTTATAGGTGATTACTCTAATAAGGCTATTTTTGGTCACTGTTTGCAAAAACCACAGTCCTCCTCAAGTTACCAAGGAAAAACAAACTGCTTATGGAAAAATGCTTATTAAAAAAACTAAAGAATCCTAGCTCTAGGAGAATAGGATTTGGGCAGCTCCAGAGACCACAACTCTCCTTCTCTCTGACCGTCTTCTTTCTCCTCCCCTGAGCCTCTACCTTCTCCGTTCTTCTGTTCTTGTCCTCCTCTCTCTCTTTCTCCCACTCACTTTTCAATAATCTATGGTCAAGGACATTGGGTTACACAGCCCATTTCCCACTCAACAAAGATGGCTGGCAGGGGACAGCGTCCAAGAAGGACTTCAAATGAGACAGGAATCCTAAAGCATTCCACTCTTTTCCTGGCAAGCACTCTTGTCCCTGTAAATAAATCAAAAGTAGCCTCTGTGGGCTTCCCTGGTGGCACAGTGGTTGAGAGTCCGCCTGCCGATGCAGGGGACACGGGTTCGTGCCCCGGTCAGGGAAGATCCCACATGCCGCGGAGCGGCTGCGCCCGTGAGCCATGGTCGCTGAGGCTGCGCGTCCGGAGCCTTTTGCTCCGCAACGGGAGAGGCCACAACAGTGAGAGGCCCGCGTACCGCAAGAGAAAAAAAAAAAAAAAAAAAGTAGCCTCTGTGTAGCAGTTACCCATCTATCATATATACAACTACCACCAAGCCCAATTTTTAAAAACATATGTCTTCCAAACAATCTGAAATCTATAGAATTTATTTTTTTATTAAATCTTACTTACTCACATTTATAACTTCTAATCAGAGCTTCTGACTAAATAATGAGGTTTGTGAGGTTGTTAATATGACTCAAAGCAAAGGAACTTGGTCCTTTCGTTAGCATGTTTAACTTTATCTCAGGTAAATGTGCTCAGTTTTTTAAGTTTTTAAATATATTGAAGAGGTTATGTAGTACTAAAATCTACCCCAAATACTGTCTTCAGAGACTGAAGTCTCAAAAATGATAAATCCCCAAATTCATACAACAATGGGATGCTCTTTTAGGATAAGGACAAGATAACAAATGGTTTTACGCCAAGTGAAAGCATTGATACAGGCTATACTGATCGGTATTTCATCTCAAAATGAAAAGGCGAAAAGAATCACACTAGGAAAAAGCTATGAAGTTTCCTGAGATAGAATGTTGTGAAGGCACTCTATAATTGATGGAAATGTCTCTTGGATGTGACTGTTTATATGTGATTGGTGTACCAAAACTAGACAGGCAGGAAAAATAAGCCCTCATTTCATGAAAGATGGGTGGACACTTTCCAATCATTTTCTGAGGTTAAACTCAGGGTCTATATAGCATCAGAATCTTCAGTTAATTTTGTTTTTTCTGAAATATCCCTTGTGGCACTCTATGTGGGAATAGCCCACGGCTTTTTTACTCCTGAGATTTCAATCCAGAAACTGAAGGATTTTCTAAATTTTCCACCTGACCATAGACTCTAAAACTCTAATTATTGTGAACGCGCAAACAGAACAATACTGCCATTCATCCAACAAACAGTGAATACCCCAAACACTGTGGTGTTTAAATGTGTTCAGTCTCTAAGATCTGGGGTTTTGTTTGTTACTACATCATACCCTAAATTATCCAGATTTCTGTGGATGCTATGTGGGGCATACAGAAAGCATGCCTAATCCAAGTGTTGGGGGCAGGAAATGTTTCCTTGTATACTGCATAAGCGTGCACAATTTATTTCCCTGTCACCTGCTCAGCTGTAAACCATGAGAACATAGCACTTTGCACAGTGTATCTGCCCAGTAAATGCTGGTTTAATTTGGATGGGTCAAAAATCAAACTGTTGCTCTAGAAATTCAACTTCAGTGCTCTTCGGCAGTGCCTGTTAACCGGAACTTGGTTCTGGACAAACTCTGGCTCTATTATACCATATAATTGGGGAAATTTACATGTGTTTCTTAATTTCAATGGGCATCAGATCCTTCATCAGCTCAACTGGAATAAGTATATGAAAATATTTATCATAACTTTTGTTCAAAATAGGTAATCAACAAAATGCTATTTTTCTCCCAGAATCACTGTCCTCTGCCTCTTTCACATTGCAGTGTTGATAAACTCTAAATTAGATATGGAACCCAAGATATTAATTTGCTTCTACAATGCTGGAACGCAAGACTGTTTGAAACATTGAAAACCTGATTTTTCATAACATTAATATACATCAAATGTCTTTCCCCTTTAAATAAAATACCACTGACACATTATTGGTAAAATGAAAATATTTTGTTGCACATTTGACTGCAAAGGTACCTTTCAATTTTCCATTGTGAGATTCACAAGTATGTTTGCCTGGAAATCTCTTGATTTGTTTTTTCTTTTATCAATAGTATCACTTCTGAGTGGTCAAAAATGCCAGCTGCAGACCTAGGTCAAATGTAATTCTATGCACTAATTACATCAGACGGTTTGAAACTAATAGGAATTTTGCATGAGCAATTTTAACAAGAACAGGTACCTAATGATTCAATGGTACATTTATGTTCTTAAGCATCCCATGTGCCTTAGATACTCTTTGCTAAGTGCCGATTCAATTCCACCAGCTCTTAATAAAGCTAAACTCTGCTTGTCTCCCATGAAATGATTTCCAAAGAAATCTTCCATTATCCTTGCTGATAAGAATGCTTCCCACTACACACTGCAGCATCTTCAAATAGGTATTCATCTCAACCAGGAAAAAAAATCTTTTTAATGATCATACTGCCATGATTTACAATTGTTAGCTGAGAGAAGTTTAATCCAGAGAGACTTGATGACGTCTATGCCAAAAAACATGGGTAAGAAGTATTTAACCAAAGCCAAACATTTTGGAGTTGTACTTCACCTTTGATGAACTCAGGCATACTGCTACAGATAAAACAGACCGAAGAAACAGACTCAATCTTTGTAAATTCTTTACATCAACCTTCTTACTAAGTGATCAAAAACAAAAAACTTAAAAATGACAGATGGATCCCTAAATGTGTGTCTGAGAGGAACTGGGAAGTTCTTGGTAAAATCTGTTCAGTGAATCTAACTGAAGCCCATTTAGAAATGTGCCAATCAGCTCGTGTGTTAAACATCTAAGGAGAGACTGCATTTAGGGTTTTCTCAACCCAAATCTGCAGGCTCAGCCTATTCACATACAATTTGGATGAGCACAAGATTAGCAGCCATGATGCTCTGATTCATCTGATTTTAATAGAACCCTCGGGGATTGACTCAATGCAGCTGACTGTTCTCTTGCTATATTAAATTGTCCCTAATCTGACTGGCTACATCATAATACTATAGACTATAGACTATTTGTCACAGCATGATTCTACATTTGGCTCTCTGAGTTCAGGCAAGTTAGCTCTTTTCTTAAAGTTGTGAATTCTAATTTCAAAGTTTGAGGATATGGCCATCACTAGCAAATACCTTTAGGGTGCCAAAGTGGAAATAGAGGCTATCACTAATGACACGTGACTTGGCTATTTAAATAATGGCTATAGGTTGTGAAGTGTTAAAGTTAGTAAGTTTTCTTGGAAGCATTTTCCAATTCTGCTTCTGGAGCTGGTGACTGTGTGCATGTGTGTGTGCATAGGTTCAGGCCTTGCTTACATTTAGCACAGACGCTTCATTTATAGGAGCCTTACATGGGCATCAGTGTTTTCTTTCATGACTCACCATGTGTCCCAATGCTAAAGATACAGATTACAGTGCAAGAACTGGAGTAATTACAGCCTTCCAAATCCTAGGCTCTCAAACCTCCTCATTTCACAGGGCACCGTTAGTTTACTTTCCCAAAGCTGATTTCAGCACTTTGGCAGATGTTTTATGAATGTTGTAAATGGGTACAAAATGGAGAAATATCCTAATATTGAGAGTAGTAAATATCGTTGTCATGAGCCTAAGGCTTCTCTGTGCACATTAGAAAAAAGTACTCTCCAAAGAGAATGCTTAGGAGTTAAAAAGGGAATAAATCACAGTTGTAATAATCATAAAAAAAGCAATTGCATACTGGTATTAGATACTCTGGGTAACCAGGTGCTAATAATTTTACTACATTAATGAAGACTTAAAGTCATATTGATCTACTCATTTGAATGGTATTTGCTTCAGCATTAGGAAAGCTTGATGTCTTCCTTTTAAACTCGAGTTATTAACCTGACCTTGTTATTGAGAGAATGCAATTCTTAATTTAAGGGTAATTTACAATGGCATCTATAACATTAGATACAAATGGGACATTAGCTAAGGATGGAGTAGAGGACATTCATGCATTTTTATGTTCTATTATGGCTGACAAAGGATCAGGCCTGGGGCACAGACAGCAGATATTTACATCCTGCCTTTTTTGCTGATACTCCTCACATCACAAGCCCCAGACCATGAAGACCATGAAGAGAAATGCAAATACAGAGATCTGAATTGTTTCACATCAAGTGCAAAGGTCTAAGGCATTATTTTTTTCCTCATTAGAAATCAGTTCCTACAGAAGTCTATATACTCCTAACTTCACTAAAAATATACATATATATATATATATATATATATCTTTTTAAGATTATCTAACTAAAGCTTTTTAGTTCAGTAGTTTATCAGATGCTTAAAACAAGTCTTATTTAAAGAGTCAATTCTATCTAGATTTTCACAAAAAAAGCCCAAATCAATAAAAGATTGATAAGGATGGGACCACTGAAGTATATGAGCCCTACGGGGGATTCAATATCTTCAAATCAAAGCAAAGCAGGCACTACTAGTTAGTAGAAATTTCCAAGGAAACGCTAATGGTCTATTTCTCACTAAGGCAGAGAACGAGAAGGTGCTTGCTGTTCTTCCATTTGTCCTGACCCTTTCCTAGGACTAGTCAAAGCAAGAGGAAAAATTGGCTCTATCTACCTTAGTGATTCCCAGCCCTGACTACATACTAGAATCATCTAGGATGCTTTAAACAAACAAACAAACAAACAAACACTGATGTTTACAGCCCACAGTGGGCCAACCAAATCAAAACTCTGGTGGAACACTGAGCTATTAAGTTTCCTAAGTAATTCTAAAGTTCAGCTAAGGTTGAGAACCCTAGCCTACTTATTTGCTGTGGTGTGAGAAGAAAACCCCCCAGACCAAAAACATCCTTTCTACTAACTTGCTGCAGTACATGATAGTTCACTATTAAAACAACTCATTGTGCATCTCCCATGGGCTGCACTGTCCAATAAATACAATAGCCGTCAGCCACATGTGCTACTGAGTGCTTGAAATGCAGGCAGTCCAAATTGAGATGCTAAGAGTAAAATGGACACCAGATTTCAAAGACTTAATAGGAGATAAAGAACGCAAAAAACACGATAAATAATTTTAATGTTGATTACTTATTGAAATGATATTTTGACTATGGATGGAAAAATATATTAATAAAAGTAATTTCACTTGTGTTTACTTTTTATTGTAGTTTACAGAAATTTCTATATGTGACTCGCTTAATATTTTTATTAAAAATTGCTATGCTAGGAAAATAATTTTGATGTGCTAAAGACAGTGGGCTGGGAAATTTTACTGATTTGTTTACAGATCAACCTATTTAAAACCGTTAGTTTCATTACAATATCGGTATAACAAGAGGCTTTGAGAATATGGAAAATATGACAGGTGAATGTTGCTTTTGAGAAGATGACTCAAAAAGTCCAGATCAAGGAACATTGTCTTAGTTTGAAAGAGGGCTGCCATGTTGAGCCATAGTAGATAGTGACATGGATTAGATGAACTCTGCTTGCTTCACAGCTGGAGGTTATTCTTGTCCCTATCTCTCCCTCTCTCTTAATGTTAAGCAATTAACATCTTCACTTTTTTGCGATGTCACAGTGGAACTACCATGAGTCTTTTGATTCTGCAGATTTGGGCTTATGCTTCAGCGCTTACAGCACTGCGCATGTAATCTTGAGAGTCACTTCATCTCTCTGATCCTGTGGTTTTTTTTTTTTTTTTTTATTGCGGTATGCGGGCCTCTCACTGTTGTGGCCTCTCCCGTTGCAGAGCACAGGCTCCGGACGTGCAGGCTCAGCGGCCATGGCTCACAGGCCTAGCCGCTCCGCGGCATGTGGGATCTTCCCAGACCGGAGCACGAACCCGTATCCCCTGAATCGTCAGGCGGACTCCCAACCACTGCGCCACCAGGGAAGCCCTGATCCTGTGTTTTTTATCTGTAAAACAGAGATAAGACGACCGCTCCCAGGGTTAACTGAATGTTACTTAATATAAAATAAAACCCAATCTGGTGCCTGCTGCATAGCAGAGTTCAATCAATGGCTGTCATTCTTTCTCCTTCTCCACATGAACAACACCTATCTATCCTTTGTAACTCAAGTTAAAAATCACCTTTTTTTATGAAGCCATAGCTATGCACTTCCCCCTCTATTTTCCCATAGAATATCATGCACACTTTAATTACTTGGTAGTGTATCTTCTTGCCCCATGAGACTACCATGAACTTCTTGAGGTCAGAGCTTTTCTAATTCTTTGTAACCCCAACGTCTAGCACAGAAGGTAGAACACAGCAGATGCTCAAGATCTGCCGGATGGATGGAAGGAGGGGGGGATGGTATTTATGATTCAGCCCTTGACATCTTTGGAGTTTGAGTACAATAGAAAAAAGAAAAAGTCCATGATTCAATGGATAAAAGTATAACAATAAGGAAAAGAACAGAGAGTATAACATCTGTCTTCATATTCCATTATGGGTGGTTGCTTCTCTGGCTTTGGTCAGCCACCTGGTAAACAGTCCATAACGTGTTGCACTGCTGGAGGAACATACAAGAGCAAATACCCCTAGCGTGGTACCTCTCCATAGCCTCCCATGAAAAGTATCATCCGAGGGCTTTCCCTGGTGGCGCAGTGGTTGGGAGTCTGCCTGCCGATGCAGGGGACGCAGGTTCGTGCCCCGGTCCGGGAGGATACTACATGCTGTGGAGCGGCTGGGCCCGTGGGCCATGGCCACTGAGCCTGCGCGTCCGGAGCCTGTGCTCCGCAACGGTAGAGGCCACAACAGTGAGAGGCCCACGTACCGCAAAAAAATATCATCTGAGAAGCCACTACCCCCACTGGTTTTAAGCCTTCCCTCCCTCTACTAAGCACTGGCTCCACCCCCAACTACATCCGTCTACAAGTCTTTTCCTAGCCAACCCTAGGGAAAGCCCTTTCCACTACTCATCCGAAGTGTTTCAACTGAAGTATTCCTTCTCTTTCTCTCCCACTCCTCCACCCCCACCCCAACCTGAGCCTTGGTAAATCCCATGCTCTTTAAAATATCATCTAAAGGCTGCTTCTACTGTCTACCCTAATCAGACTAATGTAAATGATCTCTAGAAGTTCTATCCTCAAACAGCACATCGCTTGTGGTTCCAAACGGCAATTAAAAAGCTCTTCTTGGGGCTTCCCTGGGGGCGCAGTGGTTGAGAGTCCGCCTGCCGATGCAGGGGACACGGGTTCGTGCCCCGGTCCGGGAAGATCCCACATGCCGCGGAGCGGCTGGGCCCGTGAGCCATGGCCGCTGAGCCTGCGCGTCCGGAGCCTGTGCTCCGCAACGGGAGAGGCCACAACAGTGAGAGGCTCGCATACCGCAAAAAAAGAAAAAGCTCTTCTTGATCCATGAGTTATTTGTTTCTGTCAAACCCTCTAGAATATAAAATCCCAGAGGCCAGGAACTACATTCTATTACCTCTATCCATTGTGACGCCTGGCTCAGGGACTTGCACTTCAGGCCATTAAGAATTTTGTGGTAGGACTAAAGTGAATCCCCAGGACTAAAATATTTAAGCCAGTGGATAGTATAACCTTCTGAAGGTTTTCAACTTGTTCTATTTACAGAGATCTATTCTGATTCCACTTACAATTTAAATTATGTGAGCCTAATATATCATACCTTCTGAACATTTCCAAACCAAACACAGAAGAATTCTAAGTTCCCTTTGAACAAAGAGAATGTGAACTGGACTCCATGTATCTTGCAGGCAGTAGCCGAAACACTGAAGGTGACTAAGGAATTAGAGAGGGTAGAACAAGCCTACTGTTAGCAGGGGCAGGATCTGAAGAAAATATCAAGGCACAGTGGACAAGATGATACTGTAATGTCCTACAAAATAATTGTTTTAAATTATTTATTCAAAATTTACTTGTTGAGGTACAAAGCAATTAACTGTTTCAATAAAAGGTTGAATCTCGTTATGTTTAAAATATGACTGATGCATTATTAACACTCGACATAACATTTTAATTATTGGAAGTTATCTTTTATTTCAGTATTTATTAACTCCTAATTATATATCATTAGCCAACTCTCATTCAGGATAAAGGTAACTATAGGAATTAAATTTTAAGATTTCGTTCTAGGTAGATAGCATCATAGCCTGCATTATTCAGTTACAAAATTTTATCTCACACAGTTATCAAGGGACTCTTATGTATCTGCTATAAGTTTGGTGGTGCAGCTTCTAGCAGCCAAAGGTGGAAACCTGAGTTGATTGGCAATAGTTATTTTTTTGATTTATCTCAGTGATGTTTTATTGTTGCTTGTAGATTTAGGTCTAAGGCTGCTGCCTTGCTGGCCAGGCTCTCCAGTTCAACCCTAGTCAGGAGCCAAAGACATATTCAAGCTTAAAATCCTAAATCTATTGATCTAAAGGGTGATCAACATAATTATTTGATTCTGCAACAGTAGGTTTGAACACCTTTTGAGATAATTTATTCCCAGTCCTTCCACCTAATTACTGAGGAACCCTGGCATTTTATTATGCTTCTCTAGAGTTTTAAGTTCCTCAACTACAAAAAAGTAATAACGATAGTCTTTACTTCTTAGGGTTGCTGTGAGGATTAAATGAGATAATCGGTTAGGACAAAGACGATAACTGATGCTCAAAAAACATGAGATATCAATTGTGTCCCCAAGAAGAGGGAAAATAAATGAGAAATAGAAAAAAGAGAAGGCCAATTTGTAGAATGTGTCCTTATCTAAGAGAACGTCAAAGTAAACATTGAGCAGCGACACCCAGTGGAAAGAGTTTTCAGAATCAATCAGTTCTGGGTCTGATTCCCAGACCCACAGTTTACAAGCTGTGTGAAATTAAACATACTTATTAATTTCTCTGAGCCTCCATTTCGTTTTCTCTAAAACGGAGCTAATAACACATGACCCATAGGTGGTGAGGATTAAGGGAAATAACGTATGTAAAGCTCTGAAATTTAATAAATAGGAGAGGAAAACATGAAAGGGTTAAATTAGTGCAGCATTTGTCTGTAGGCTGGCCTGTGACAGCTGTTGATGGATATGAAAGATGCTCTGTTTACTTGGTGAATTCTTCCTCAAGTACAGATGAAAATAGGAAGCCTTAATAACACCAGACTATTTTAAAATAATCTTCTGGCTAAGCCAGAGCTGTGCTAGCTTGTTATCACACCCAGGATTGTGTTTACCTGTTGAATTTTTTAGACAGGACACCAATAAGCAGGCAGACCACTTTGAAAAGCTGACTGTGCCCTGAGCAGTCTGCAGGGAGAAGCAGAGTGTGCTGGTTGGAGCACCAGGATGCTGCATAGAGGGCAATGTTGGCTGGAACAAGACTTTAAAGAGATCATGTTTCAGTGCTTCACTGTGATAGAGTTTGTGAAATGTCCTTTCTAAGACACTCACGAACTCCTCCTTCTGCATCCCCTGGGATTCTTTTATGGCACCAAAAGGTTTGTATCTTGTCCCACCCCCTGCAGATAATCCTAACGATATGATTAGCTTTAAATCTCACTAATTTGTTCACCTCCAGACTTTGGACACACTAAGTATCCAGTAAATGTTTGTTGACTAAAAGAAATAATTTATTTGAAATAAGATAAATATGTAATTATGATGGCACAGGATACTGTTATTGCATCTGTGGAAAACAATGGAGACTATATAACAGGAGATATTAAAATGTTCATACTCTAGGATCCTATAATTTACTCCTAGGAAATAATTCAACAGAAAAATAAAGCTCTATCCATGATGATGTTTTGTGCTGGGCAATATTATTACTTGAAAAGTGTAAATATTTAACAACACAGAATTATTCGAGTAGATTATGGCATCTTATAAAGTGATACTATGTCCACCTTAAAAGAAATAACTGTAAAGACATTATTGCAAATTTACAAAACATCTGGTAACAGCAGTAGCATACAAACTCCCCAATTATGCTATGTTAATAACTTATAAAATACATATGACCATGTATAGCTACCATAAAAGAATGCACACACACGAAAGGTTGTTGATGTAGAATGGTCAAATTATGGGTATTTTCCTGACAAAAGTCTTCTTTGCTGTTGTTTTATTTTTAACAATTAAAGAGAAGTGAGAGGATAGCCTTGAGACTGCTCTTGTTACACAAAACATTAGGTACCAGAAACAGGTATGTTAAGTACCAATGTGTGTTCATGTATCTGGTCATCATAGAAGTCATAGACTTATCATAGAAGTCATTCATGCTTTGTGATCATGACTTAGTTAACTGCCTCCTTTATTAGAGTACAAGGTTTGTGAGGCTCTTTGGGGGCAAGGAGTAGATGTGTCTCATTTAGTGATTATCTCCTGCATTTTCACAATGGTATGCACATTGTAAGTAGTAATATGCAATTTGTTTATTCAATAAAAGGAAAGAAACTATACTGCCCCAAACATGTCATTCCCATCCATTAACTACTATCTGAAAATCTACATCAAATTCATCTTCTTAATTTCCAAAAAGGAATACTTCAAACTCTTGTCAGTCAGGTACAGCTGGTATTTGTCTGAGAGCTGACTTTGATAAGGGAAATTAGAGTCCTTAAGTTGAACGGAAAGTGGGAAAACACTAAAGGTCAGTAGAAGGAATACCAAGGTGATGAAATAAAAATTTGTATTCTAAGCCAAGTCAAGGAAAATTTAAATATAAAAATTTTTCTCTGCCTTTTGGCCTCCTCTCTCCTTTCTTTTTTTTTTTTTTTTTTTTTTGCGGTACGCAGGCCTCTCACTGTTGTGGCCTCTCCCGTTGCGGAGCACAGGCTCCAGATGCACAGGCCTCCGCGGCACGTGGGATCCTCCTGGACCGGGGCACGAACCCGTTTCCCCTGCATCGGCAGGCGGCCTCTCAACCACTGCGCCACCAGGGAAGCCCTCCCCTCTACTTTCAATGTGTATCTGCATTATGCATCGATCAGACCTCCCCCATCAGCAGAAATACCTGCTCAGCCATAAAGAGCCAACATTCTCCTAGCACCGCCAAGATAACTCCTTAGGAGGTAAACTTCCTTCTTAATCTTGGAAGGGGTCATGACGACCCATGACTCACTACTCACTTTGTACACGTAGATCTCGATTGTGTAAACTATCTACGTTATTTAATGTACAGCCCTCTGTCCAAAAAGTTATATAACTGTGCTTTGACCTCTAGTGTGTGCAACAGTTCTCAGAGCTTGCTGAGAGACTGTTACCGGGTTATAATCCTCAATTCGGCTGAAAGAAAAATTTCCATTTCTTTCCTAGATTAATTTTTTCGTTGACAAAAGATGTATTTTGCTTATTTTACAACCATGTGTAGGTCTACTCTCTTTTCATTTGAATTTGTACTATTAGGAACTCACTTCTAATATAATGTATAATAAAAAAGCTACAATAAAACCAGCACTTAAAACAACAAATACAGAAGCCTCAATTACTCAAAAATGTGCTATACACTGTGGCATTATGCTTATAGATCAAAATCAGCTAATACTGAGTATTTATTTAGAAAAGGGTTTTCTATAGGATATCCAAGACTAAATGATCATCTTTCTAATCTTTGGCCAAATTCACAGTATGAAGAGGCATAGTTTTTAGACCTAAAGAAATCTGAGACCTAGAAAGGGCTTCAGAGGTGAATAATCTAACTTTAAAGACAAACAAGCGGAGGATCAAAGAGATCAAGTGATCTATCCCAAACTCAAATATTAGACTCAACTTCAAGTTAGCAACACTTCTTATACACTATCAATGAATTCCTGAATGATGTCTCTGAAACACTATAAAATTCAATATTATCAAGGAAAAGATTTGACTGTGCTTATAAAATTACATGTACTGAAGCAAGAAAATCTTCTCAGATAAGACACAAAATTTACACATACTTACTCTGAGCTTGCCAATGGACATTTCTGGAAATAGGAGTTATAACAAAAAAAGTTTTTTAAATGTTTACTTAACCAAAAATATAATGTTTCCTCAAAATTTTAATCTACGACTTTATTAACAAAGCATTTGGGGGGAAATTTCAAGCTTTAGTAAAGTCTGTTCTCAAGTCTGCTACAGGAGTTAAAGAAAATGAAAAGCTGATTTGAAAAACTGAAACAATTTCAATAGCATCATGAGTCTTAAAACCTCTGCATCTGGGAAGATAAAATAAAACTAATTTCTAGGTGAGTTTTCAAGCAGTGAGCTTTGAAAGTCATCCTTCTAATATACAAATTCTTTGATTTCTAATGGTCACTGTTTGAAAATAGTACATATTGTGTAATTTACAAACTAAAGACAGCTAACTCATTTCAAAAGATCACTTTGAAGACGTTCACTTAAAATCATTTCTGATGTTCAAAGAAATAATATCCACATGGAACTTGAGTACATATTTCTCTATCAATAGGATAATTTGCCACAAGCAATTACAGAGCATACATTTAACGGGATACTGCCTTTGGAAGTTTCAGACAGTTAAACTAGTTTCCCTTGTCAGTTGCAAAGGTGTGAGGTACAGGGGCATTTAAGACCTATCAAACTTAGTGACGCTTCCATCTTGTTAAAGAAAATTAAAGGACAACTTCCTCAATGAGACTTTTACATTTAAAATGATGAAGTACCACTAAAGACAAATGATTTGCACAAAGGATGGTGCATAAAAGTGACAGTCTTTGAATTCGTAGAGCTGTCTCTATAAACACCATTACAACTATTTTTCAGATAATTTGTATAGGTCATACAAAACTATGTCTGAATATTCCAACTCACTGTAAATAAAAGTGCAGATTTGATATTTTAAAACTTAATTTTGAAATAATTGGAAAATAAATTATTTTTAAGTATTCATTCCAAAATTATTAATTTTTTAAAATAAAATTTAAAATTTGATAAAAAACTAAAGCAGTTATTTTCTGTTTTATAATTCTCTGTACTTTCAACAAAATACTAGATCAATATTATTCATTAAATTAAACACAAAAACATGGCTACTATCTATGGGTTTTCTTAATTTATTAATTTAATCTTCTGTTCTTTAATTTCTAGTATGGTTGTGCTAGCTCAAGTTTTCTCAAAATGTAAACATGTCCTATTGATAGAAATTTACAAAAAGAAAAATGTGTTTCCTTTAAGTTCAGAGCACTCTGGATTAACATTAATAAGCTTGTTTACTGCAGGACCTTTCTATGACTTTTAACATGCTGACGTGCATCATGAATCTGCATCCACCAGCACTGCATAAAGCAGGGGTCCCCAACCCCTGGGCTGTGGACTGGTAGTGGCCCGCGGCCTGTTAGGAGCCCGGCTAACAGCAGGCGGGTGAGCAAACGAAGCTTCATCTGCCGCTCCCCATCGCTCACATCATCGCCCGAAACATCCCCAACACTCCACCCCCCCGTGGAAAAACTGTCTCCCATGAAAACAGGTCCCTGGTGCCGAAAAGGTTGGGGACCGCTGGCGTAAAGCATTTCCTAAGAATAGTTAATCGTAAGTCACCTGTTTTTATGAAGCATCACTCCAGACTACAATTTACAGGAACATGGGTAAATACTGACTTAATTACAAATCACGAAGTAACTTTTTTCAGTGTTTATGTTTCCTGGAAACACCAGGTAAAATGTTAAAGATTACATATGTGTGTGTGTGTGTGTGTGTGTGTGTGTATGCACATACATATATACACACCTACATAAATACATATGCATACCCACATGAGTATTTATGTATCTATGCATGTACGTGTAAAATACACTTCTCCAAGTGTGGCAAAAAGCCATTAGCTGTTTATCTCAACATCCATTCTACACTTCTTCCTTGGTAATGAATTCTAGTTTTTAGCTGGGCAGACTGCAGCCTGGAATAAAGCCTTCATTTACCAGCCCCCCTTGTAGATATCACAGTGTGATATGTAAGCAGAAATATATGATAGCTTTTGGGAAATCTTTAAATGTAGCTGGTATGTGCTCTTTGGCACTTCTGTATTCTTTCTTCCATGCTGCTATCTTAAGCCCAGATGGAATATATATCTGGAGCAGGCTGCTGTGGTGTTTTTTCTCCCCGCTTACCACCCCATCATCTCTAGGATGTGACCCTCATCTTCACAGCTCAAAATCATTCCTTCTCTGAGAATTTCTTTCCCTTCCCAACAGGGTACAGACATTCAGCAGTCACATGTCAATACTGTAATGTAGTTGCATGAACTGCACTGGGTTGGTAAGATTCTCTCTCCCTGAATTTGGGGATCTGTTATACAGAAAAAGGAGATTCTTGACAGCTAAGTGTTTGGAATAGAAGTATGCTAGAAAATTGACTAGCATCCCAGAGCTGCCCTGGTTGCCTACTTCTTGAGGCTTGACTATTCAATAGAGTCTTTGGATATCCTTTTCCTGAGCAAGCCAGCCAGAATTGGTTTCTATCACTTACAAACCAAAAGAATCCGATGAACTTTGATTAAGATACAGTGAGTTGGAAGAAAAGGTACAACTGTATCTAGCAAACCACTGATTAAACAAAAATGGAATTTAAGAAATCAGACCAGGAAATGTAGAGTAGGAAGGTATTTGTATTGATGCAGCAATTCAAACTGTTGCAACTCATTCCCAGCTCTTCCAGTGATCCTGACATCCACAAATCCACAACTTACTATTTCAAGCACCTACTTGCAGGTTGTCCTGTCCCCATTCCCCCTCTCTTCCTGAGCATCACTGCAAAGCTTACCTCATCATAACATTATATTCATCAGTTCAGCTAGAAAACATAAATTTCTTCTTCTTGCCCATCAAATCACTTCCAAAACTCACCTCCCCGCTGGTACTTCCATCACCTATTTCTTTGTAGGGGAGGAATAATAACTTTTCTACCCTTTTGAGTTCATAGCTGAGATCCCTGTAATAAAAGGCAGATTTGCAAGAGACAAACAGAAGTTTATTAGCATGTATACCTCATGTATACATGAGAGATACCCAGGAAAAATAAGTAACTCCTCAAGGTAGCTTAGAATTCAGGAATAAAAACCATCTCAATAGGAAAAGGGGAGTGGGAAGTAGGCCTCTTAGGAGAGAGTAAATGGTTTTTGGGAAAGATGAATGGGCACTTAGAATAGATGGGAGGTTTGACGGCTTGTGAAAGTTTACCTGTGTGATGTCAACTTCTAATCTCTTCTCCGATAAGGGTCAATCCTCTTTAGTTTAATCTCAAGGAGAGAAGAAAAATAATTGTGGCAATTGCTCTAGACCCCAAACTTCTGAGGCTATTTCAGTGTTAGGATCATGGCCCCCAAAAGTAAAAATCTTTTATACGTTAATTCAGCACAGTAACCTATCAAAATCACCAAGACAGTTTTGCAGGGATTCTACCTCTATCTTAGCAGCTATTTTCAGGTTCCTTTTTCCCATTCACTGTTAACCTTCATGTCAGTTTTAACTTGCTCCTAAAATAATGAAGCAAACCAGGCCTGATTCTCCTAGCCCTGGAAAACGTACGGCGGGCTTCGGGAGTCCAAAATTTCCTGAATCCCTGACCAAGGACCGTGAAACTCATTATGCCCTTGACTAGTATGCAAATTCATTTCCATCTCCAGCCATTTTTATGCTACTCCCTTCCTAATAAGTGCCTTATTCCACTATCTAGTTCTCACAATTAGACCCCTCCTTCAAGTGGCAATTCCCATCCCAGCTCTTTGGAATTTCTCCAGCTCATACTAGCTTCTTTCTTTTCTGTTATCCTGTTTCACTTAGAGTAAGAACTTCCCAAAGCAGCTTTAATTATTACCCAGTTTTGTTTTGCCTGTTATTTCAGCTTTCTTTACCAGATTGCAAGCTACGAGTTGAAAAATCTAGAGCTCACTTTCCCAGAGTGCCAGTTTCCCAGAGAGCACTACTCAGTCAACATTTCTTGGTTGGACGATGACAAGAAGTTGATTTTGTCATCTTGGCCACTGGTACGGATTCAATGACATGTTATGCCCGCCTTACCACTTCATGGCCAGCACACACACTATCCTGCTATTTGAAATACTCCTCACCCCACATTTTGTGTTTCAAATAGGTTAAGGCTAAACATGCCTTAACCTTTAGGTTTCCTATTAGGTCTTACTTCCTCCAGAAAGCATTTCTTAAGCCCCAAACCTGTCGATTACAGCACTTTCCACCACTGTAGCTGAATAACTGGTAATTAGTTACTGCTGCTCAGTGGTTCTCAGCTGTGGGTGATTTTGCTCCCCCAGGGGGCATTTGGTGGTCACAACTAGAGTAGAGGGAGGGTTGCTATTGGCATTTAGTGGAGAGGGGTCAGGGATGCTGCCAAACATCCTACAATGCATAGGAAAACCCCTCAGAACAAAAAAATCATCCAGCCCAAAATGTCATCACAGCCAATGTTTAGAAATCCTGCCTAGCTCGGTGGCATTAAAGTTACTCTGAATGTGTGCTTTGACGTTCACTCTCAAGCTATTGAAAATATTGTAAGACTCAGCTGTTATAGAATTTTGAGATATTGAAGATGTTATCTACCACACTAAGCACTGTTCCCTTTGAGAAAAGGAAAAAAAAATTTTCTCAGGAAAAGTCATACTTTTTTTATTCAATAAATCTTTTAAATTATTGTTTTTCTCTATCTCTCTGGCTGCTAGAAAGATTAGAGCCAAATTTGCTCCCACCTGTGACAATATATGACTGTATGACATTAATTTCTACTAACTTTACTGCTGGCTTTGTTATTTTCCTATTTTTATTTCCTTTTATCCAAATTTCTTCAATTGTTTCTTTCTTTCCTGCTGTCAGGCATACACAAACCCATTTTTTTAATCGAGAAACATTCTTACATTAACTCCCTGTCAAGCTCAAAGGAGGATAGTGTATCACTAAACAATATGCTTTGGATCAATATAGCGTTGAGAGGAAGAAGAAGAATTTTATTACTATTTGCAGAGTCATAGAACATAACAATAGTCTAAATATAAAGTGACCTAGGAGGTGATATAGTCAAGTTTCTCAATGTAGTCTGAAGGGAAAATTGATTCAAAGAGATAAAACCCATTGCTTAAGTTTACGCAGTAGCACCAAAATTGTACTGGAATACCTAGACTTCATTTTTCTGAAAGCTATTTGCATAACTAGACAATAATATAAATTTATGCTCCCATGTTTTTCTGGTACCATAGACTTGTGGGCAGTACAAGAGACTACCATTTAGGAAGTGAACGTTTTCAACTTTCAGGTGCCTGTGATTTCTGTAGGAAGAACATCATAGAACATGACACCTACCACTTCAGAGTTCTGTTGTCTTTAACCACCTACTTCCCCAGCAGAAAATGACAAGTTAGAATGCTGCTGATTTTGACAACATTCTTGGAGAAATAATTGCCTTAAATTCATAGATTAGTGTCTGTTTCCAAGAGATAAGCAAATGCAAGTACCTCTTAGGGATCCTGTTTAAGAACTCACTCTTCTTAAAGAAGCTCACATATGTTTAAAATGTACCTCTCTTTAAATCTCACAGGGCATGACTTACAATTTTAAGTAAAATGGGATTAACTATTTCACTTTTACAAAGTATCTCAAACAACTCCCTGCTTAGTTCTTTTCGCTAACTTGTAGGACTTCATTTTTTGCAGTAAAACACAAGTTTCATTTTTTCCAGTTTTATTCAGCTATAATTGGCATATAACATTGTGTAAGTTTAAGGTGTATAATGTAATGATTTAATATATTGCAAATTGATTACACAGTAAGGTTAACACATCCATCACCTCACATAGTTACAATTTTGTGTGTGTGTGGTGAGAACTTTTAAGCTCTACTCTCTCAGCAACTTTCAAATATACAATACAGTATTGTTAACTATAGTCACCATGTTATAAATTACATCTCTAGAATTTACCTATTTTATAAATGGGAGTTTGTATCCTATGACCACGTTCACCCATTTTCCCCATGCCACCTTGCCTACCTCCTGCCCATGACCACCACCAATCTCTTCCATTTCTATGAGTTTGTTTTTAGGTTCCACACATAAACAAGTCACAATATTTGTCTTTCTCTGACTTATTTCACTTAACAAAATACTCTCAAGATTCATCTATGTTGTTGCAAATGGCAGGATTTCCTTCTTTATTATGACAATAACGTTCCTGTTATTACTATAGGGACGTTATTGCTACACACACACACACACACACACACACACACACACACTCACATATATATATATGAGATACATATATATGAGGCTTCAGGCTGTGTTTAGTAATTGGGCAGGGCCATAGATAGTTTGGGCTCTGCTGCAGGTTGGGGCTGAAGGCTGGACGCAGCAGCTGGGTGGTATCATAGGCTAGGCTCCCAGGCTGCCCAATGTCACCGTTCAGGCTCCCTGGTTTTGCAGAGTCAGAGGTTATACTTAACAGTTGGCCTAGGCTGCTGGCTTTGCTCGCTTGCCAAGGAAGGCTATAGAATGGGCTGCACAGCTACCCAGGTTTTCTGGCCAAGCTTCCTGGTCAAGCTGGACTGGAGGCCACACTCAATAGTTGGGCAGGGCTGCAAATTCGCTTCCCTGCCCAGGCAGGGGTATAGAATGGGCTCCATGGCCAGCACAGTTCACTGGCTGTGACCCAAATCAGACAGAACTGCCAACTGAGTTCCCTGGCCAGATGGGGCCACTAGCTCGGTTTTGAAGATGGGCAGAACTACGGGTTAGGAGCTGTGCTCAGTGCCACTACGAGCAGATATTCGGTCTGCTGACATGTGAGTGCTGCTTTCTGTAAGCCCTGCCCCCTTCTCTGTCTCTACGTGATTCCCACTGTTCGAGCCCCACACATTCCCCCAGTGGTCCCTGTTGGGTAAGAACCTAGTGTGCTTCCTGGAAAGTGGCCTACAACACTGATGGAGTTGGAGGTCTACCTTGGGCTCTCTCTTTCCCACTGGAGAAAGTGTAGGTCCAGAAAGGTCCTCTTGGAGAGGACTGTGCCAGCCTGGGGAAGGGGCAATGAGTCAGAGTGTAGCTACTCCTCCTACCCTTCTATGCGGTCCTTCTCAGTCTCTGTGATACAGGGGGTGCTTCCAGCCTCACCCCTGGGTTCTGGGATTTTCACCACGGTATCTTGTCTACAGTTGCTAGCTGGTTTTCTTGTGAGGGAGGCTGAAGTTAGGCATGACCTATATCACCATCTTGATAACATCACCCCACTCGGATTTTTTTCAATCTCGGATTTCATCATTGAATTATTCCCCTCATTAATTCCTGCTGTAATTTTACATTAGGAAAAAAAATGACTTTAATACTTGTCCTGTGGCACTTTTCTAGGCTTTGTTTTCATTCACTAACATATCATGAAGACACAAACTGGATCAATTTTCTTCTCGATTCTATCGCCAGCACAAGGTCTCTTACTCAGTGAAGAGTTATTGAGTGAAATACTTAAACTATAGACAGAAGTCCCAATATCCTTCATTCAATTATGAATAAACAAGCTTGAATTAGGCTTCTTCTAAAAGTTTGTGCAAAGTTGGAAAAACCACTTATCATATTAATTTTTGCACACAAGCTATGAATTAATTTCTCCCAGAATACAGTGTCAAGAAAAAATTATTTTTTATTAATATGTGTCTTTATAAACCAACAAGCTTTCATGTATATGCATACATATTTATATATAGTGGTAATAACTATATATTATTATGTATTATTATGTAATATATTACATGGTAATAGCTCATAATAACTTAATTTCACAGTATTATTTCCATTCAAAGAATTTCAATTTACCTTTTAAGTCTTAATGGAATACCATAATCTTTGAATGTGCTGACCTTATTTCTAGCTGTGCCTTGCTAATTTTCTCAAATGTTTGCCCAGCTATTTTTTGATATTAAAGATGTTTTAAAGGGCTATATATTGTTAGCAGTATTAGTCTTATTAAAGAAAAGGGGGGGCTCACTCTTCTTAATTTGTATGTCTAATGTCATCTATAATGTATTTGAAGGATAGAGAATACAAAGGGTTCTCTCTCCATTTCTGACACTGTACATGACACCCCTCAAAAATGCGCCTTAACTCTAAGAGCTTGGGGAACAGGTGCACTTACATTTGTGAGTCATTTAAAATGTTTCTGGTGGGCTTTTGGTGCCTGAATCTCATCATTCACCATCTCACTGAAAATGTGAGAAGAAAGTGCCTACTCGGAAGTAGCTCATCGATAATATATGTTAAGACATCCCTAACACCAAGCCCCCCACCTTAGCGGACAATACAAATGGCTTAAATAAAAGCTGTACTGGAGAATATGGATTAGGCGCAAGGATCCCTGTGTACTCACTCCAAAAAGAAAAGAAACATTCCCGTATGGGTCTGAACTTGGGTCTGTCATTTAAGACACAGTAATCTCACCCAACATTAAATGGGGCCAATTAATGCCTATCTTCTTACTAATCAGACGGGTCATTTTCCCTCCAGAGCAGACTCGGAAGGAAGGAGGCCAAGAAGAGGGATAAGCAAACCAGCAATGAAGATCTCATGCCTAAAATAAAACTAAGTAGCTAAAAATAAATGGCACTGTTCTGAAGAAAGTCTATTTTTTTATGAGCAACTCATCACAAATATCTGGCATTCTAGAAAATATACCAACAACAAAAAGAAGCCCTCTATCCCTACTTCAGCTATGTTTCCATGTAAGCTTTTATTGCATAGTTTAAGAGCAGGTTAGCACTTTTGTTATTAACCACATTTTTCAGACCTTAAAACAGTGTTGAAATTTCCTGCCTATCTTTCTTAGGTGATATTACAAGAAAATTCAACTATATGCTTGAACACTTAAGAAGACTACTCACTTTAAGTGTTTTTCTATTTCTCTTTTACCATTTTATATTGAAATCAAGATAAACTTTTCTTCTAACAACACAGGGACTGAAATTTCAAGACTAAACAGAAATAATCAAACTTATTTTATTCTCATTAAATCATCCAACTTTTCTCTATTTCAAAGAAATAATTTAAGCATAAAAAGAGTGAAGAGTGAGCTCAATAATTCCTTTTTAACTTTTACTAAATAAATCATCCTCTCTTTTGTCCTTCTGGTGGAATGACAGGACTGTTGAACCAACTTATTAGTACAAAAGAGAATAACTGTATAATATAAAATAAAAATGATGTAAATAGTTTTTGCAAGATCCCCAAAAGATTCAGAAATACTTACTGATAGCATTTTTGACACTCTGGAGATATGAAATATAATTTATATTGATATATAATGTTACATATTCAGTTTTTATATCTAGAAGAGTTTGTGCCCCAAATATATAAATATCATTTTCTTACAAGTATATCTGATTCCTTTGACTAGGGAATCCTTTGTCTCTTCAAAGTGCTATGGTAATATAACTGGCTATTACCAATATGTATACAGAGAACAGAAAATGTCCATGTATCCATTCAGACTGTAATAATAAATTAAAAACAGAAATATATCCTTTTCACATTTGTTTGTGCAATGCCTTTTGCCCCATGCAGTTATCATGGGCAGTGTCAAACATTCATATGGAATGGGAAATGAAGAATAAGGGTTATGATGCTTAAAGATATGCTGGTCTTAGTAATTCTAAACCATGAATAATTTCTGGATCAGTGATGCAGTGAACAACGTGAATCTTACTAACTACATTAAGTTAAATTTTTGATTAGCAAATGTTTCTTCATTTTTGAGTTATTTTTGAGATTACATACTGGGACTCTGGCTTAAAGAAGTATGCTATTATTGTAGTTGGTTTGTAGTAGTAGTAATTATTATTATCTTTATTCTTATTATTTGAAGTTTAGATATTAAAACTACAAGTGTTGGGGCTTCCCTGGTGGTGCAGTGGTTGAGAGTCCGCCTGCCGATGCAGGGGACGCGGGTTCGTGCCCCGGTCCGGGAAGATCCCACATGCCGCGGAGCGGCTGGGCCCATGAGCCATGGCCACTGAGCCTGTGCGTCCGCAGCCTGTGCTCTGCAACGGGAGAGGCCACAGCGGTGAGAGGCCCGCCTACCGCAAAAAAAAAAACAAAAAAAAAAACACGACAAGTGTTTTGCTATGGACATTAATTATTTCCATATCAAGAGCAGCACTTTGAGTAGACTTCTAACAGCTGCACCTTATTTTTTTTAATAAGCTTTTTAATTTTTTAAATTTATTTTTGGCTGTGTTGGGTCTTCATTGCTGTGCGTGGGCTTTCTCTAGTAGCGGCAAGCGGGGGCTACTCTTCCTTGCAGTGTGCAGGCTTCTCACTGCAGTGGCTTCTCTTGTTGCAGAGCACAGGCTCTAGGCGCACGGGCTTCAGTAGTTGTGGCATACGGGCTCAGTAGTTGTGGCTTGCGGGCTCTAGAGCGTAGGCTCAGTAGTTGTGGCGCACAGACTTAGTTGCTCCGCAGCCTATGGGATCTTCCCAGACCAGGGCTCAAACCCGTGCCCCCTGCGTTGGCAGGCAGATTCTTAACCACTGTGCCACCAGGGAAGTCCTGCACCTTAATTTCAATAAATTTATGTTTTCTTCATTCATAATTAACAAATACCTAAATGAAAGCTTAGGTCAAGCCTAGGTCATTATTATTTTTAGTGCATATTTTTTTACTTTTTTGTGGTTGAAAGAAAAGTTTTAAGGTAAAATATGAGTTTTCAAAGCATGTTCCATTGAATGTTTTCATTTTTCTACAGTGGCTTCAGTTCAATAGAAAAGATGATATTATCACTTCCCTCTGTGTTACAGGAGTTCCTAGTTGAGCTGAGTGTGCCTGAGAAAACTAAACTTTAGTTTAAAAAAATTCAACTAAACTCACAGAGCAAAATAGTTTGTTTCCAATAGTGAGTAAAAGATATTTCGTCTAGGGCAGTGCCACATCAGACTAGAGGAATCAAACTCACCATGATATTAAAAGATCAATTTAAATTATGTTATGAAACAACAGAATCTCTTTCTGTCTGTCACTTAAAACCTAAAAGTGGTAACATCTTTTGTTTCAATTATATGTCTGAGTTGAATTTATACAGTACCAACACACAGCAAGTAATCTCTCCTCAGTGCTTCCTGAAAGCGGACAAAATTATTTCTGGGGTAAACACTATTTTTTTAGAGAAGCCTCATTTAGTAAGTTATATATGCTTGGTAAAGCTGTCCACAGATATTTTAAAATTTGATAAAAATTGGGAAAGTGCAAAGAGCAGCATCATACTCAAATCAAAATTTATCAGAAGTATTGACTACACTGAAATATTTTATTGAGTCACTTTCAAAGATGAGTTTTCGGTAAAAATCATTAGCTTAATCTTTAATCAATAATAGGATAAAATGGTAGAGAGTCTGGAAGGAAAATCTAAGAGTGGTTAGCCATTTCACACATGTATTTTAGATACGGTTAATATATTCAACTCAAGTTTTTGATATCACTATCATATTTAACAACAAAAAACATTTTGGGATAAATATTATAGCAAAACCTAAATTATAGTTATTTCAATATCTTTACCTCAATTTGCTTGACCTCTGTTAATAATTTATATGAAGCTACAAAATCCCATGAGTCTTAACAATAGTCAACTCCCTCCTATAGTCTCAACTCCCTCCTATAGTCTCCCTCCTATAGGACTTTCAATTATAGCTCTGTTGATAAATTTAAGTTTTGAAGTCTAAATTATATTCAATTCAAACAAGTACAACTGAATTGACCTAAGATGTTTTACCAGTCAGGGGTACAGTTCAGAGAAGACCTGGTTCCTAAAAATGCCTCATTTACAAATCAAGCATTTGCTATGTACTGCATAAAGCAAGAGTTATGGAGCTGTACGTACCCTATGGCTTTTGGCCAATATATAAGCTATACCACATAAAAGATGGCTCTTCAGTCTATTCTTTACTATCCCCTGGAACATAAAATCTGCACCATAATCTTTTCCAGAGTTTGTCAAATATTATTAATATTTTTTTCTTACTCCTCAACTACGGTTCTCATATGGTTTTATTAAGTAGAGAACTACATACTCCTGCAAAAGCTCAAACAACATAGAAATGAATATGAAAACCTCATACAGTTCCCTTAGTTCTTTACATTTCTTAATAAACTTTCAGACCTTTTTTCTTTTTTCTTTTTCCCCACACTTGGACAGACTTTATTCAAATAATCTCAAACAGATTAAAATTAAAGGCCTCCTCAAGAAGAAGCTTCTATGAGTTCACTTAAAGATTCCTGTCTATCTAGGAATATTTCCTTTATTACTGACCTAATTTTGCAGAGAAAATTTAAGGAGAGTTGCTCTTTCTCAGTGTTCATTCTTTTTTATTTAATTTTTATTGGCATATAGTTGATTTACAATGTTGTCTTAGTTTCAGGTGTACAGCAAAGCAAATCAGTTTTACATATATTCACTCTTTTTTAGATCTTTTTCCCATATAGGTTATAACAGTGTTGAGTAGAGCTCCCTGTGCTATATAGTAGGTCCTTATTAATTACCTATGTGATACAAGGTAGCGTGTATATGTCAATCCCAGTCTCCCAATTTATCCCTACCCCTGCCGTTCCCCCCAGTAACCATAAGTTTGTTTTCTACATCTGTGACTCTACTTCTGTTTTGTAAGTAAGTTCATCTGTACCATTTTTTTTAGATTCCACAGGCAAGCGGTATCATATGATATTTGTTTTCCTCTTTCTGACTTAACTTCACTCTGTATGAAAGACTCTAGGTTCATCCACATCACTAAATATTTTTGTTCCTTTCTATGGCTGAGTAATATTCCATTGTATATATGTACCACATCTTCTTTATCCATTCATCTGTCGATGGACATTTAGGTTGCTTCCATGTCCTGGCTATTGTAAACAGTGCTGCAATGAACATTGGGGTACATGTATCTTTTAGAATTATGGGTTTCTCAGGGTATATGCCCAGTAGTGGGATTGCTGGTTCATGTGGTAGTTCTATGTTTAGCTTTTTAAGGAACCTCCATACTGTTCTCCACAGTGGCTGTATCAATTTACATTCCCACCAACAGTGCAAGAGGGTTCCATTTTCTCCACACCCCATCCAGCATTTATTGTTTGTAGATGTTTTGATGATGGCCATTCTGACTGGTGTGAGGTGATACCTCAGTGTAGTTTTCACTTGCATTTTTCTAATAATTAGTGATGTTGAGCATCCTTTCATGTGCTTTTTGTCCATCAGTATGTCTTCTTTGGAAAAATGTCTATTTAGATCTTCTACCCATTTTTGATTTGGTTGTTCTTTTGATACCGAGCTGCATGAGCTGTTTGTATATTTTGGAGATTAATCCCTTGTTAGTCACTTCATTTGCAAATATATTCTCCCATTGTGTGGGTTGTCTTTTTGTTTTGTTTATGGTTTCCTTTGCTGTGCTAAAGCTTTTAAGTTAGGTCCCACCTGTTTATTTTTGTTTTTGTTTTCATTACTCTAGGAGATGGATCAAAAAGTCTTGCTGCGGGCTTCCCTGGTGGCGCAGTGGTTGAGAGTCCGCCTGCCGATGCAGGGGATGCAGGTTCGTGCCCCGGTCCGGGAAAATCCCACATGCTGCAGAGCGGCTGGGCCCGTGAGCCATGGCCGCTAAGCCTGCGTGTCCAGAGCCTGTGCTCCGCAACGTGAGAGGCAACAACAGTGAGAGGCCCGCGTACCGCAGGAAAAAAAAAAAAAAAAAAGTCTTGCTGCGATATATGTCAGAGAGTGTTCTGTCTGTGTTTTCCTCTAAGAGTTTTATAGTATCTGGCCTTACATTTAGGTTTTTAAATCCATTTTGAGTTTATTTTTGTGTATGTTGTTAGAGAGTGTTCTAATTTCATTCTTTTACATGTAGCTGTCCAGTTTTCCCAGCACCCCTTATTGAAGAGACTGTCTTTTCTCCATTGTATATTCTTGCCTCCTTTATCATAGATTAGGTGACCATAGGTGTGTAGGTTTATCTCTGGACTTTCTATCCTGTTCCATTGATCTATAGTTCTGTTTTTGTTCCAGTACCATACTGTCTTGATGACTGTAGCTTTGTAATATAGTTTGAATTCAGGGAGTCTGATTCTTCCAGCTCTATTTTTCTTTCTCAAGATTTCTTTGGCTATTTGGGGTCTTTTGTGTTTCCATACAGATGGTAAACTTTGTTCTTCTAATTCTGTGCAGAATGCCATTAGTAATTTAATAGGGATTGCACTGAATCTGTAGATTGCTTTGGGTAGTAGAGTCATTTTCACAATATTGATTTTTCCAATCCAAGAACATGGTATATCTCTCCATCCATTTGTGTCATCTTTGATTTCTATCATCAGCACCTTATAGTTTTCTGAGTACAGGTCTTCTGTCTCTTTAGGGAGGTTTATTCCTAGGTATTTTATTCTTTTTGATGCAGTGGTAAATGGGAGTGTTTCCTTAATTTCTCTTTCTGATCTTTCATTGTTAGTGTATAGGAATGCAAGAGATTTCTGTGTATTAATTTTGTATCCTGCAACTTTACCAAATTCATTGGTGAGCTCTAGTAGTTTTCTGATAATGTCTTTAGGATTTTCTATGTATAGTATCATGTCATCTGCAAACAGTGACAGTTTTACTTCTTCTTTTCCAATCTGGATTCCTTTTATTTCTTTTTCTTCTCTGATTATCATGGCTAGAACTTCCAAAACTATGTTGAATAAAATTGGCCAGAGTGGACATCCTTGTCTTTTTCCTGATATAAGAGAAAACGCTTTCAGTTTTTCACCATTGAGAATGATGTTAGCCGTAGGTTTGTCATATATGGCCTTTATTATGTTGAGGTAGGTTCCCTCTATGCCCACTTTCTGGAGAGTTCTTAATCATAAATGGGTGTTGAATTTTGACAAAAGCTTTCTCTGCATCTATTGGGATGATTATATGGCTTTTATTCTTCAGTTTGTCAATGTGGTATATCACACCGATTGATTTGCATATATTGAAGAATCCTTGCATCCCTGGGATAAATCCCACTTAATCATGGTGTGTGATCCTTTTAATGCGAGGTTGGATTTGGTTTGCAAGTTTTTGTTGAGGACTTTTCGCCTACATTCATCAGTGCTACTGGCCTGTACATTTCTTTTTTTTTGTGGTATACTTGTCTGGTTTTGGTATCAGGGTGACAGTGGCTTCATAGAATGAGCTTGGGAGTGTTCCCCCCTCTGCAATTTTTTGGAAGAGTTTGAGAAGGATAGCTGTTGGCTCTTCTCTAAATGTTTGATAGAATTCGCCTGTGAAGCCATCTGGTCCTGGACTTTTGTTTGTTGGAAGTTTTTAAATCACTTTTTCAATTTCAGTACTTGTGATTGGTCAGACCATTTCTTTGATCCTTGTTTTTAGTTTAGTTCAAATAGCAAACACAACAGAATCCTGATTTTAAAAATCTTTCATCAAGGCAGTATTGTTCAAATTATAGGTCTTAATGTCTAAGAACATTCTTATAAAACCACTCGTTTTTGATTTTGGTACTATAATTGTCCTTTACTTTTATCGATGGTATTTATTCAGCCAGCATCCTCCTCAGCCATCTGGCCATTTGATAGTGTGTGATCATTTATTCATTCTCAAACTGTCTTCTCAGTGCGTATCTATCACATACTAGTTCACTTACTAATTCTCTGTATCTCTGTTACTTTAACTTCTATATCTGCTTCTACCTCCGTAGTCTAGATTTCTCCAGGGATTCTGTCTCTACTGTTCTCCTTTCTCTCTGTACCTAACATTGTAAGCTTGTCTTGTTTCTTCAAATATCATCTCTATTTACTGGCAACCAATAATGTAACTGTAGTTTTACTCTCCCCTGAAAGAAAAAGTCCAGACTTCTTCTCCCACAGCACCGCTTAAAAGTAGTCACCAAGTCCTGCCAAACCTATTACATAAAGGCCCCTAGAATCCGTTTCTCTTATATAATATCCTCTCACTATTAATAGCTATTTCGTGCCCTACTCACATCCTTCCTCTCATCATAATCTCCCAATGTGTCTTGCCTGTCTCCTACCCCAGAATGGCAAATTGTTTTTGTCCCCTGTGCCAATTTCAGTCAGTTGGCAATGGAAGCCCAGAGTGCCGCCTTGAGAAAGATTCAAAGAACACATCTGGGCCCAGTAGGAAGGGGTTCTATGTCAAATCATGAAGTCGACCCTATGGCACTGCTCTGATCTATCTTCTCCATCACTGTCACAGGGATTTTTTTTTTAAATCAAGGTGCAATGTGAGAGTGATTTTTTTTAAAGTACAACTCAGATCATATCACCTCTCTGCTCTAACGTTTCTGTTCTCAACTGCCTGGCAAATAAAGTCCAAGCTCTTTGAATGTTGCCATTTGAAGCTTCCCAATGATCTGGCTCCAAACATTCCTTCCTGCTTCTATTCCACTCCACCCTCTTATGTTTAATTGCACTACTCTTTCTTATACATTGTTGCATTTCCTTTGTTCATACATAGTCATCGGTCTAAATCATACACCTGTATCAAAGTCTAGCTCAAATGCTATTTCCTCTATTTGCCTTTCCTGGTATTTTCAGGCACTACTGACAAGTCTCTCTTCAGCCTTCCCGTGGCCTTTTAAACATTCTTTCCCCGCACACAATTCATTCTGCAACGATTATTCAGCACTCTGTGGGACATGTCTTTCTCATCTTCATATCCCCTCAGACTTAGGGTCCCGCAACGTAGTAGGGATTCAGTCAGTCTTTGTTTAATAATGGATTCTAATGAAGAGTTTATAAAATCATTTTAATCCACATGTATTTATAACTTTAGCAGCATAGCACAATTTCTTTATATTGTCCTTTCTGCCTTTGTATAAATGGCATATTTTGTAACAGCTGAAACAGTTAAGCTTGAGGTATCACACTGAGTAATGCTATGGTCAAAGGAGTACAGAGCAATAGATCAATCTCTGTGTTTTTACTTAGAGTAGGTGTTAGAGTATATGGTTGTTTTGACGCCAAATACCATACTGTGCTGTCCAGATGTCAGAAAGCATTTGAACGGAAAAAAACAAAACAAAATAAAAAATGTGCACATGCACACACACGCATGCATGCGCGCACACACACACACACACACGCACACACTCTTAAATTTACTGCCACCACTAAGTCTTACCTGAATTTTAAACCAATTCTTCTTAGCTATCTTAATGCTTGGGCTATAATTTGGCACATGAAAATTCCAATCTAGCTAGAAGGGAAGTATATGTGGAAACCTTGGCACTGTTTCTGATATACTTCCTGGATGAGATGACTGAAAATGTTCTAGAGTCTTGCTAATCAATGTGTGGTTCATGGACCAGCAGCATGCCACAGCCAATGAACTTGTTAGAAATGTAGTATCTCAGTCCCCACCACAGTCCTACCGAATCAGAATCTGTACTTTAACAAGATCCCCATGTCATTCATATATGGATTAACATTTGAGAAGCACTGCTCTAGAAAACCTTAGAGAAAATAAATAAATAAACAATCTAATTAAAAATGGGCAGAGAACCTGAATAGATATTTTCCCAAAGAAGACATACAGATGGGCAACAGATACATGAAAGATACTGAACATCACTAATCATTTGGGAAATGCAAATCAAAACCACAATGAGATATCACCTTACATCTGCTGGTACGGTTATTATCAAAAAGAGAAGAAATAACAAGTGTCGGCAAGGATGTGGAGAAGAGGGGACCCTTGGGCACTGTTAGTGGCAATGTGAATTGGTATAGTCACTATGAAAAAGTATGGGGTTCCTTAAAAATTTTTAAATAGAATTACCATATGATCTAGCAATTCCAATTCTGGGTTTTTATTCAAAGAACTAGCTCAAAAAGGTACATGCATCCCCTTGCTCACTGCAGCATTATTTACAGTAGCCAAGATAGGGAAACAACCTAAATGTCCACTGATAGATGAAATGATAAAAAAGATATGGTTTATATATATGCAATGGATTATTTAGCCTTAAAAAGAGTGAAATCTTGCCATGTGCAACAACATGGATGGACTTTTAGGGCATTATGCTAAGTGAAATAAGTCAGAGTAAAACAGATACTATATGAACTCACTCATATGTGGAATTGTAAAAAAAAAAAAAAAAAGAAAAACAGAACACAAAACTAAAGCTCATCGATACAAAGAACAGATGGTGGTTGACAGAGGTGTCAGAGTGGAGGTGGGCAAAATGGATGAAGGGAGTGAAAAGGTACACATTTCCAGTTTTAAAATAAGTCATGAAGATGTAATGTACAGCATGGTGACTATAGTTAAAAATACTTTATTGCATATTTGAAAGCTACTAAAAGAGTGAATCTTAAATGTTCTTACCACAAGAAAAAATTCTGTTACTATGTATGGTGATGAATGTTAACTAGACTTATTGTGATGATAATGTGTCACAATACTGAAACAGTATTTGCACACCTGAAACTAATAACACTGCATGTCAATTATACTTAAATTTATAAAAATGAGAAGAAAAAAGATACTGATACATGGATCACCACCCTCAGAGATTCTGTCTTAACTGGCCTGGGGTGCAGCCTGTGCTTTTGATTTTAAAAAGCTCCCAAAGTGATTTTATTATGTAACCAAAATTAAGTCAACTTTGGTGGGTACTGGAATCACCAAGGAACTTGGTAAAAATATGAAGGCCAAGGGCCTATGCTACTTTAGGATGCAGGGCTTCTGAACTCCACAGTTAGTTCTGTGGGTGTTTCTGATAAACACACTAAAACTTGAGAGAAGCTGGTCTAGAGAAATCCTACTTTAGGAGGTCTGGAAGTTTCCATTTTCCAGATAATGAATATAGATGAGATGTGTCTATAGGCCCTGTGGGGAGCAAAATTCCAAAGATGCACATCCCTCTCCAAAATTCTCATTGTCTGGTCATTCAATAAAATACTTATCTGGGTACTATTACGAAGGGTACTATTATGAAGACAGAATTAAGATTACTAATCTGCTGACCTAAAAACAAGGAAATTATCCTGGATTACTTACATAAACCCAGTGTAACTGGGCCTTTAAAAGCATAAGAATCAAACAGAGAGGAGGGAGAAGAGGAAAACAGGAGAGCAGTAGCAGAAAGGTCAACCAGAGAGATTCCAAGTGTGAGGACAGTTCAGTGTACATCGTGGGTTCTGAGATACAGCGACGACAGTCACGCACAAGAGAGTGGCCTTTAGAAGCCAAGATGGCCCTAAGTTGACAAACAGCAATGGAATGGGAACCTCAATCCTACAAATGCATAAACAACACCAAGATAACTAAAAGTTAAAGAAGCAAAGTTAGAGGAGAGGAACCAAGATGGCAGAGTAGACGGACGTGCTCTCACTTCCTCTTGCGAGAACACCAGAATCACAACTAGCTGCTGGACAATCATCGACAGGAAGACATTGGAACTCACCAAAAAAGATACCCCACATCCAAAGACAAAGGAGAAGCCACAATGAGACGGCAGGAGGGGCGCAATCACAGTAAAATCAAATCCCATAACTGCTGGGTGGGTGACTCACAGACCGGAGAACACTTACACCACAGAAGTCCACCCACTGGAGTGAAGGTTCTGAGCCCCACGTCAGGCTTCCCAACCTGGGGGTCTGGCAACGGGAGGAGGAATTCCTAGAGAATCAGACTTTGAAGCTGAGTGGGAACTGACTGCATGACTTCAACAGGACTGGGGGAAACAGAGACTCCACTCTTGGGGGGCACACACAAAGTAGTGTGCGCATCGGGACCCAGGGGAATGAGCAGTGACCCCAGGGGAGACTGAAACAGACCTACCTGCTAGTGTTAGAGGGTCTCCTGCAGAGGTGCGGGTGGGGCCTGTGGCTCACCCTGGGGACAAGGACACTGACAGCAGAAGTTCTGAGAAGTACTCCTTGGCGTGAGCCCTCCCAGAGTCTGTCATTAGCTGCACCAAAGAGCCCAGGTAGGTTCCAGTGTTGGGTCGCTTCAGGCCAAACAATCAACAGGGAGAGAACCCAGCCCCACCCATCAACAGTCAAGTGGATTAAAGTTTTACTGAGCTCTGCCCACCAAAGCAACAGTCAGCTCTACCCAGCACCAGTCCCTCCCATCAAGTCTCTTAGATAGACTCATCCACCAGAGGGCAGACAGCAGAAGCAAAAAGGACTACAATTCTGCAGGCTGTGGAACAAAAACCACATTCAAAGAAAGATAGACAAGATGAAAAGGCAGAGGGCTATGTACCAGAAGAAGGAACAAAATAAAACCCCAGAAAAACAACTAAATGAAGTGGAGATAGGCAACCTTCCAGAAAAAGAATTCAGAATAATGAGAGTGAAGATGATCCAGGACCCCAGAAAAACAATGGAGGCAAAGATCGAGAAGATGCAAGAAATGTTTAACAAATACCTAGAAGAATTAAAGAACAAACAAACAGAGATGAACAATACAATAACTGAAATGAAAACTACACTAGAAGGAATCGACAGCAGAATAATTGAGGCAGAAGAATGGATAAGTGACCTGGAAGAGAGAATGGTGGAATTCACTGCTGTGGAACAGAATAAAGAAAAAAGAATGACAAGAAATGAAGACAGCCTAAGAGACCTCTGGGACAACATTAAAGCAACAACATTCACATTATAGGGGTCCCAGAAGGAGAAGAGAGAAAGAAAGGACCTGAGAAAATATTTGAAGAGATTATTGTTGAAAACTTCCCTAACATGGGAAAGGAAATAGCCACCCAAGTCCAGGAAGAGCAGCGAGTCACATACAGGACAAACCCAAGGAGAAACACGCCAAGAAACATAGTAATCAAATTGGCAAAAATTAAAGACAAAGAAAAATTATTGAAAGCAGCAAGGGAAAAATGAAAAACAACATACAAGTGAACTCCCATAAGGTTAACAGCTGATTTCTCAGCAGAAACTCTACAAGCCAGAAGGGAGTGGCATAATATACTTAAATGATGAAAGGGAAGAACCTACAACCAAGTTTACTCTACCCAGCAGGGATTTTATTCAGATTCGATGGAGAAATCAAAACCTTTACAGACAAGCAAAAGCTAAGAGAATTCAGCACCACCAAACCAGCTCTACAACAAACTAAAGGAACTTCTCTAAGTAGGAAACACAAGAGAAGAAAAGGATCTACAAAAACAAACCCAAAGCAATTAAGAAAATAGTCATAGGAACATACATATCGATAATTACCTTAAACGTGAATGGATTAAATGCTCCAACCAAAAGACACAGGCTTGCTGAATGGATACAAAAAGAAGACCCATCTATATGCTGTCTACAAGAGACCCACTTCAGACCTAGGGACACATACAGACTGAAAAGTGAGAGGATGGAAAAAGATATTCCATGCAAATGGAAAGCAAAGGAAAGCTTCAGTAGCTATACTCATATCAGAAAAAATAGACTTTAAAATAAAGAATGTTACAAGAGACAAGGAAGGACACTACATAATGATCAAGGGATCAATCCAAGAAGAAGATATAACAATTATAAATATATATGCACCCAACATAGGAGGACCTCAATACATAAGGCAACTGCTAACAGCTATAAAAGAGGAAATCAACAGTAACTCAGTAATAGTGGGGGATTTTAACACCTTACTTACACCAATGGACAGATCATACAAAATGAAAATAAATAAGGAAACAGAAGCTTTAAATGACACAATAGACCAGATAGATTTAACTGATATTTACAGGACATTCCATCCAAAACAGCAGATTACACGTCTTCTCAAGTGCGCATGGAACATTCTCCAGGATAGATCACATCTTGGGTCACAAATCAAGCCTCAGTAAATTTAAGAAAATTGAAATCATATCAAGCATATTTTCTGAACACAACGCTATGAGATTAGAAGTGAGTTACAGGGGAAAAAAAACGTAAAAAACATGAACACATGGAGGCTAAACAATACGTTAATAAATATTACAATATTTATATAAATATTAACGTATATATTATTATATATACGTTATATAATATATATAATATTACACTGTATTATATATAACGTAATATTAACGTTATATATTTATATAAATATATAACGTATATAAAATATACGTTAAGAAATAAATATTGAATTACCAATAACCAAGAGATCACTGAAGAACTCAAACAGGAAATCAAAAAATACCAGAGACAAATGACAATAAGAACACCATGATCCAAAACCTATGGGATGCAGCAAAAGAAGTTCTAAGAGGGAAGTTTATAGCTATAAAAGCTTACCTCAAGAAACAAGAAAAATCTCAAGTAAACAATCTAACCTTACACCTAAAGGAATCAGAGGAAGAAGAACAAACAAAACCCAAAGTTAGCAGAAGGAAAGAAATCATAAAGATCAGAGCAGAAATAAATTAAATAGAAACAAAACAATAGCAAAGATCAATAAAAGTAATAGCTGGTTCTTTGAGAAGATAAAATTGATAAACCATTAGCCAGACTCATCAAGAGGGAGAGGAATCAAATCAATAAAATTAGAAATGAAAAAGGAGAAGTTACAACACACGCCACGGAAATACAAAGCATCCTAAGAGACTACTATAAACAACTGTATGCCAATAAAATGGACAACCTGGAAGAAATGGACAAATTCTTACAAAGGTATAACCTTCCAAGACTGAACCAGGAAGAAACAGAAAATATGAACAGACCAATCACAAGTAATATAATTGAAACTGTGATTAAAAATCTTCCAACAAACAAAAGTCCAGGTCCACATGGCTTCACAGGTGAATTCTATCAAACATTTAGAGAAGAGCCAACAGCTATCCTTCTCAAACTCTTCCAAAAAATTGCAGAGGAAGGAACACTCCCAAACTCATTCTATGAGGCCACCATCAGCCTGATACCAAAACCAGACAAAGATACTACAAAAAAAGAAAATTATAGACCAATATCACTGATGAATATAGATGCAAAAACCCTCAACAAAATACTAGCAAACAGAATCCAACAACACTTTAAAAGGATCATACACCATGATCAAGTGGGATTTATCTCAGGGATGCAAGGATTCTTCAATATACGTGAATCAATCAATGTGATGCACCATATTATCAAATTGAAGAATAAAAACTATATGATCATCTCAATAGATGCAGAAAAAGCTTCTGACAAAATTCAACACCCATTTATGATAAAAAGTCTCCAGAAAGTGGGCATAGAGGGAACCTACTTCAACATAATGAAGGCCATATATGACAAACCCACAGCAAACATCATTCTCTATGGTGAATAACTGAAAGTATTTCCTCTAATATCAGGAACAAGACAAGGATGCCCACTCTTACCACTGTTATTCAACATAGTTTTGGAAGTCCTAGCCATGGCAATCAGAGAAGACAAAGAAATAAAAGGAATCCAAATTGGGAAAGAAGTAAAACTGTCACTGTTTGCAGATGACATGATACTATACATAGAGAATCCTAAAAATACCACCAGAAAACTACTAGAGCTAATCAATGAATTTGGTAAAGTTGCAGGATACAAAATTAATGCACAGAAATCTCTTGCATTCCTATACACTGATGATGAAAAATCTGAAAGAGAAATTAAGGAAACACTCCCATTTACCATTGCAACAAAAAGAATAAAATACCTAGGAATAAACCTACCTAGGGAGACAAAAGATCTGTATGCAGAGAACTATAAGACACTGATGAAAGAAATTAAAGATGCCACAAACAGATGGAGAGATATACCATGTTCTTGGATTGGAAGAAAGCAATCTACAGATTCAATGCAATCCCTATCAAATTACCAATGGCATTTTTTACAGAACTAGAACAAAAAAATCTTAAAATTTGTATGGAGACACAAAAGACCCCGAACAGCCAAAGCAGTCTTGAGGGAAAAAAATGGAGCTGGAGGAAGCAGACTCCCTGACTTCAGACTATACTACAAAGCTACAGTAATCAAGACAATATGGTACTGGCACAAAAACAGAAATATAGATCAATGGAACAGGATACAAACCTCAGAGATAAAACCACGCACCAATGGTCAATTAATCTATGACAAAGGAGGCAAGAATATACAATGGAGAAAAGACAGTCTCTTCAATAAGTGGTGCTGGGAAAATTGGACAACTGCATGTAAAAGAATGAAATTAGAACACTCCCTAACACCATACAGAAAAATAAACTCAAAATGGATTAGAGACCTAAATGTAAGGCCTGACACTATAAAACTCTTAGAGGAAAACATAGGAAGAACACTCTGACATAAATCACAGCAAGATCTTTTTTGATTCACCTCCTAGAGTAACAGAAATAAAAACAAAAATAAACAAATGGGACCTAATGAAACTTAAAAGCTTTTGCAAAGCAAAGGAAACTACAACCAAGACGAAAAGACAACCCTAAGCATGGGAGAAAATATTTGCAAATGAATCAACAGAAAAAGGTTTAGTCTCCAAAATATGGAAACAGCTCATGTAGCTCAATATTAAAAAAAACAAACAACCCAATCTAAAAATGGGCAGAAGACCTAAATAGACATTTCTCCAAAGATGACATACAGATGGCCAAGAAGCACATGAAAAACTGCTCAACATCACTAATTATTCGAGAAATGCAAATCAAAACTACAATGAGGTATCACCTCATACCAGTTAGAATGGGCATCAGCAGAAAATCTACAAACAACAAATGCTGGAGAGGGTGTGGAGAAAAGGGAACCCTCTTGCACTGTTGGTGGGAATGTAAATTGATACAGCTACTATGGAAAACGGTATGGAGGTTCCTTAAAAAGCTAAAAATAGAATTACCATATGACCCAGCAATCCCACTACTGGGCATATACCCAGAGAAAACCATAATTCAAAAAGACACATGCACCCCAATGTTCATTGCAGCACTATTTACAATAGCCAGGTCATGGAAACAACCTAAATGCCCATCGACAGATGAATGGATTAAGAACATGTCGTACATATATACATTGGAATATCACTCAGCCATAAAAAGGAATGAAATTGGGTCATTTCTAGAGATGTGGATGGATCTAGAGACTGTCATACATAGTGAAGTAAGTCAGAAAGAGAAAAACAAACCTAGAAAAATGGTACAGATGAACCGGTTTGCAGGGCAGAAATTGAGACACAGATGTAGAGAACAAACTTATGGACACCAAGCGGGGGAAGTGGCAGGGGGGTGGTGGTGGTGGTGTGATGAATTGGGAGATTGGGATTGACATATATACACTAATATTTATAAAATGTGTAACTAATAAGAACATGCTGTATAAAAAAAAAATTCTAAAATTCAAAAAAAAAAAAAAAAAAAACACCAAAAATACCCCACTATCAGTCTTTCAACTGCAGCTCTAGAGGTTAGAAATCAGTGTAGCATGCCATTTAAATTACATGAAAATGATTTTTAAACCAGAATTCTATCCCCAGCCAAAATAGCAATCATGTAGTAGGGTAAACTTAACATTTAACATCAGAGCACCATCTTAGGAAACTACTGGCTACGTGAATCACCTGATCAAGAGAGCAAACCAAAAAAGAAAAGGTATCAGACTCAGAAAAAAAAGAAGATGGATTAACACAGTAGTGAGAGGTGAAAGGAATTCCCAGGATCAGTAAATGGGTGTTCCTGGAAGACAGCTGGGCAGAGGGCCTAAAAACCAGTAAAACAAGATTGGAGCAAGGGGGCAGAGAACTCCGAGAGATGTCTTCAATTTAAAAAAGAACAAAAAAGGGCAAAGAGCGACAGTTATCCTATGGATTTGATCAGGTTTCTAATAGTGTTCCTTATCTGCCTTATAGGTCAAAACCCTAGACATGTATTACACTGATAAGGTGAAATAAGTCAGTTCAGTTCAATTTTACTGATAATGTAGCAAACATCTAATCACCCTTTCCTCAAATGAAAATCCTCTCTTATTTGATATATTTCAAAAATGTCTTTAAATCAAGAAATAAATCAGTATAGACTACAATGATAAATACTCATTTACTGATTAGTTTCTCTGCCCCCAAAATTTCCCTCGGCAAACACAGATTCACTTTACATTTATTAGTTTTTAACTTTTCCATAGTTATTCCCATTTAAACCATTCACTTAATAAAGAAAATTGAGCGTCTATTTTGAAGTGAAATGGAGTTATAAATACATAAGAAATAAATCAGAATTATGATTAGGAAAGAAAAAGAAAGTTTTTCTGCAACAGTTTTCTTTCTGCTCAGGAAATGTAATGTTATTTCACCTTGTATTAATAAATTCAGTCAGCAAATTAGTTACAAAATAATCACTAATAAACTTTTGTTTCTGTCAGTCACACTAATTGAAATGAGTGCACTATTTTGCTCCCCATATATTTATAGATTTCTCTTCACCTGGAAGTCCCTTGAGATGAGAAACACCACCCTGTCAAGTTGGTTTGATAAAGTTACTACTCACCCACCTATACAACCAAACATTAAATGAGGCTCAGCTCATTTCCTTTAGGGAGTCGTGCTAAATAAAGCAACCTAGAATAATATGTTGTGGAGGACAGAATAATGGCAAAACTCTAACATGTCTAATATTGCATAGTTGCTTAAAGTAAGACTTCTCTCTTGTGGCTTCTGACATATAATCCCTATCATATTTTGTCAAGGTAATGCTCCCAAGCTACATTGTAAGACATGCAACAGCCTGAACACTGAAAACATTTTTAGAAAGTGGTACAATGATGAAATGATACTATTTTTCTACGGGCTCTACCAGAAAATTGTATTAAGACATCTCTAAACAATTTATTTTTAAAAGCACATTCAGTCAGATAACAATGATTTCTGGGGTCATACCATCTATTTTAATCTATGTGAACAATGCACCTTCTTACTCTCTAATCAGATCTACTCCATCGGCCTAAATCACTGAGCTAAAATCAGTGAATAGATTTATTTCTGATACAGACACACATTCAGTTCTTTTTCATAAATGTAGGGAAATTCGCATTGGATGGGATGTTAGAATACTCCAACAATTTCATCTTATAGATGATAAAACTGAAGTTTAGAGAAGAATGCATAACGTGCATTTTACAGTACATGCCATTCTATTCTTTTTAATCATCTGACTTTGTTTCTTTCTGCTTGACAATTGGTAATGATAATATTACTAATCACCTGCATGTGTAAAACATGTGCATTATTAATTACCGTAACGGTCCCAGTGTTATTTTTATATATGAAGAGTCTGATTCTCAGAGAGATAAGTAAACTCCCCAAAGCCACATAGCAAATAAATGGCAGGACAAGACTGCCAAAGCCTGTACAGTTGTGCTGTGCTATTCTGAGCCCCACTGAGATTGGCCGTGTCATCTGACCCAGACATAATTTAGAAGAGGAAAAAAAACCCTGTACCTGTCAAGTTTTTCATAACATGAACTCAGGTTTAGTCACAAGTGAGTGAAATTATCATTTGCTTCAACATACTGCTGTACTGTTTCCATGACTAATATTACTGTTATTTTTAAATGGTGAACCGAATTAATAGGACCCTATTCAAACTAGAAGTTTGTTTTGTTTTGTTTTGAAAACTCCAGGTGTGCTGTAGTTTACAAATGTTTCTCAAAACATTAATAAATTTATTCTCTGATTTCCTAATGTCTTATGGCTGGGGTTTAATTTCATTATAAAGATGTACATTAACACAACTGTAAAAATTCTTCTATCGTAACTTTATACAAAGGTTAGTAAAAAAAACAAATTTAAATAACCTGTAATCATATAAAGCAGAGAAGAAAACAGTACATGTAACGTCCAACCATAAGTTACCGCAATATTGGAATTAATTTATTACTATAATACAGTAATGGTATTCTCAAGGTAGACATAGAAAGACTATTTTCTTAAGTCTTGAACCATCAATAGAAGGAAAATGGTTTTTAGTCCCACATCTGCTAGACAGTAAATCAGGCCATAGATTTCTGTCTTTTTTTTTTTTTTTTTTTTTTGGTACGCGGGCCTCTCACTGTTGTGGCCTCTCCCGTTGCGGAGCACAGGCTCTGGACGCGCAGGTTCAGCGGCCATGGCTCACGGGCCCAGCCGCTCTGTGGCACGTGGGACCTTCCCGGACCGGGGCACAAACCCGTGTCCCCTGCATCGGCAGGCGGACTCTCAACCACTGCACCACCAGGGAAGCCCTTTGTCTTATTTTTAACTAAAAGTATAGAGGTCAAAAATATAAAAATAAAAAGGCCTTATTCTGCTCTCTTTAGGGATTTAAAGAAAACAGTTTACGAATAGTAGACACGTTTACCTATTAGAAAATGTATCAATTACTATAACTCCATGAACTCTGCACTCTAGAGCCTTTGTTCTTTAAATTTAAAATTATTTTTTGAGATTAATACTTAACTTCCATTGGTGAAACCTGAGTTACCAAATTCTCTTATTGATACAGCCACTATGGAGAACAGTACGAAGGTTCCTTAAAAAACTACAAATAGAACTACCATACGACCCAGCAATCCCACTACTGGGCATACACCCTGAGAAAACCATAATTCAAAAAGAGTCATGTATCACAATGTTCATTGCAGCTCTATTTACAATAGTCAGGACATGGAAGCAACCTAAGTGTCCATCGACAGATGAATGGATAAAGAAGATGTGGTACATATATACAATGGAATATTACTCAGCCATAGAAAGAAACGAAATGAGGTGGATGGACCTAGAGTCTGTCATACAGAGTGAAGTAAGTCAGAAAGAGAAAAACAAATACTGCATGCTAACACATATATATGGAATCTAAAAAACAAACAAAAAATGTTTCTGAAGAACCTAGGGGCAGGACAGGAATAAAGACACAGATGTAGAAAATGGACTTGAGGACACGGGGAGGGGGAAGGGTAAGCTGGGATGAAGTGAGAGAGTGGCATGGACATACATACACTACCACATATAAAACAGATAGCTAGTGGGAAGCAGCCGCATAGCACAGGGAGATCAGCAAGGGGCTTGTGACCACCTAGAGGGGTGGGATGGGGAGGTTGGGAGGGAGATGCAAGAGGGAGGGGATATAGGGATATATGTATACGTATAGCTGATTCACTCTGTTATAAAGCAGAAACTAACACACCATTGTAAAGCAATTATACTCCAATAAAGATGTTAAAAAATAATTCAAAAAAAGTTCTTAATTTTTGAAATATAAACCCCTTCGGGACTCTGATGTAAGCTACAGATCCTTTACCCGCAAAAATGCACTTGAGCTCATACGCACGCTGTGGTCTATCTTTCCAAGGAATTTATAGACACTCTAATTGACAATTTCTGCCTCCTACCGACTGGAAACAGAGAGATTTGGGGGCTGAAATTTCAGCTGCCTGGAGCTATCCTCAAATTTTTCTGAATTTTTAAAATACCATCATATGGGTTAAAGATTACCTCAAGCTACAGAATATCTTCATCAACGTTCCTGAATTTTAACAGCATTTAATAACTGGCATTAATTTATCTTAATTATTTTTCATTTCAGCCTGGATTACTGAGGGGCAGTCAACGTGGATTCCCCTCTTCCTTTGTGTATTTGTTTGTAGCCTAAAAAGACATCTATCTTAGCCTCTACCATAAATTACTGCACTCTTTATTTGCATATATATCTCCACTAATCTATAAGCCTCCTGAAAATAGGGACAACATCTTGGTCATTTTTTTAGTCCACATTGTCTAGTACTTCATATAGAGTAGGCAATTAATAACTATTTACTAAGTAATAAATATGCTAAAAGATAATAGCTTTAATGTACTTATCAACATCCTCCATTTTCACAAGATTCATATTTCAGATCCATTTTCTAGTAAAATTCTTCTGAGAGAATTCTAAGTTTTATATTATAAAAAGTCAGATTATTCAATAATAAGAAATGACTGTTACCTAGCACAAATCTGCAAGTCCTTAACCATTTTTAAACTTGAGAGCACCTACTGTTCCCCTATTCAAGAAGTTAACCACGTGCGTAACACAGTACTGCACACATCAGTGCCAGTGGAATAATTAGTAATTTACAATGCCTTTCAATAACACCACTTCACACTATGGTTTAGAATTGTGTTTTGTGACATAAGTTCCTTGGGGTTAGGCTTTTTATCCTGTATGTTCTTTATAAAGCACTGTTTCTAACACACTCTTTCTAGCTCTAAATTCTCTATAAAAAATAATTTTACACGTTCTGGGCAAAATGTCAGAGGATATTGCTGAAATTTGCACATTTTTTCAGCAAGAAATCACTGAACCAGACTGAAGACTTTCTAACTTGGAAGACAATAGTGCAGAAGTGGTAAAAGAAAAAAACTCTATATAAAGCTTTAAGGAGAGTTTTCTGGGGAAAAAAAAATGAATTATCGATTTGGAGAATGGACCCAAGTGAAACAACATACCTAAATGTGAAGTTTCCTAGAAAAAGAATCAGCTAAAATGGAGAGAGTGAAGAAGCCTATTGCTCCCCAACACTGCACCCCTGCCTTCAGGGCAGGGGCAATGCTCTTCCTAGAAACAGTCTAATGCAGAGAAAAAGAAGTATCTTGCTTAGAAGAGGGATGGAACAGTATATAAGTCAGCCAGTAAAAAACCTTTAGTAAATAAGCCCATATTCTTTATAATGGGTGTGTCTGAATCCATCTTTCTCTTTCCACCTACTACACAACATTACCTACTCTATGGAGGAAATGAAGTAAAATAGATTAGCACATTTGTGATAAATATTTTGGTTAAAGTTGATGGTGACAGAGGCAGATTTTAGGGAAGGAGACAAAATCTACAATATTTGTTTCTGATCTTATTTTAGATGTTGGAATTCACTTCAGCAGTGGATACATGGCGAGCATGAGGGGGAAACAAGTCGTTTAGGACTGACAGCCAAGGGGGATCGCCACATGAACCTGAAGAGCTGCATGTGAAGTCCAGTGAGCAGGCAAAGATCTCCAGGAGTCAGAGGAAAAAGCAGACAGACTGCTTTGGAAGTCAGAGACGTAAAATTCACATGTCATGTTTAGTTAAGGTATGTGAGTCAGAAACAACGAATGAGGCATGAATTCCTAATACATCTGATTCTGAGGTATCTGATTTCTGATATTTCTCCAGACTTAAATTATATCACGCTTTCAGTGTCTGAGAATGACTCTTGCATATGCCTTGGGTCAAAAAAAGCAGTTCTCTGCTTTTCTTTTACAGAAGGAAGAGCTGTCATCTAAAGACCATTATTCTTTGCCCCAATATTTGAATTTTCATCACTTCTTGAATAATGCTTCTTTTTCTTACCTTGTCAAATACAGTTGAGCACATTCATAGTAGTTAATTGCATAACCAAATGTGACATCAAAATGAGGGAATCTCTGGAGGCCAACTACACACTTATGCTTCCTTTCCCCATTACCCACACCCACTCTAAAGTGTTTCCCCCCACCCCATCACCCACTCTTAAGTGACTTTTCCACTCAGCTAATCCCTACTAGAGATTCACAATACACAACTCAATGCCAATGGCAAACTCCACCTTCCTTGAGAAGTTCTAGTAACACGTACACTATACTAATTTAATAAAAATTTAAAGAGAGAGATCAAGTAAATTTACAAATAGTCACCAGTCTTGATGGATACGACCAGTCTTGATGATATAAGGTCCTTCAGGTGAAATTGTTTTAATACTCAAAGAGGTGATAGAAAGCCAGATCCATAGGGCTTTGTAAGATCCTGAAATGTACCTTATCTATTGGAGGGTTGAACAACAGAGAGCGATATTACAACTTAAATTTGAACAGAATTACTCTGGTTGCTAGGTTGATACTAAGCAGGGGAAAGTGGCCAAGACCGGATGTAGGGATACCAGCTCATTAATGAGGCTACTGCAGTGTTCTAGATAGAGAAGGTGATGGTGACTCAGACAAAGTGTTTCGTGTTTGAAATCTGGAAAGAAAAGAACTTTGTGGCAGAGAATAAGGTAAAGTCACTGTCTGAAGATCTGGAGTGAAAAGCCCAGTGGAAACTGCCAGTGACACTGATCCTCCCTCTGGGGCAACATGACTCCAGATGCAGTGACAGAGGAACAGAGTCAGGCCCATCTGCTGGTAACTAGTGTGGGTCCATATAACTCTGCCCGGTGACTACACAGTGACACAGTGACCCTTTAGGCAAACCATTTCAGATCCTCTCTTCTAGAATCCAGTGTCTCTTTGCTTCCATTTCCCCCTTTTGATTCCTCTCATACCTGTGTCCCTCAATATCATCTCCTTAATGAGTCTTCACAAGTACAACAGCAAGATTTGCTCTCTCATGCCTCTGAACCACCTTGGTATTTTTTAAGAATCATGTTTTCCTTTGATTTATAATTGTCCATATTATCTTCCTTATGACATGATTTACCTAACACAGAATGAACATGCATTCTGCGCTAGACTTCATATTAGATGATAAACTATCTGAAAGCACTTCATTATGTGCCTTGAACATGGCAAGCCCCTGAATAAATGAAAGAATGAATAGAGTTTGGCTGAAGATGGGAGCAGAAGTCAGGCTGGCTAACTTCTAGGCAAATGCTCCCCCCTCTACCCAATACCTCAGTAAACTCCAATGTCCTTTCCTCTACAGAGATAGCAAATTAGCCTCTAAAAAATAGGCCATAAAATAGTAAGTGTACATCGGTCTGGATAATTGGACCTAGTTCACGCATCAATTTTTACAGAGTAAGACAATTCACACCGACTGAACGCCTTTTAAACCACTTCGTTTATAGAACAATGAATTATGCCTACATTAACTCAGTTTTATCTGTAGTGTGTAATTCAAAACAAGTAATTCAAAACAAGTGTAATTCAAATACTGATAATACAATAGAAATGATTCCCATATTACCTTACACAAGCCCCATCTGTCATCCCTATTTCTGAGAATCATTCTATCTTTATTCTTATTCTTAATAACCCATAAGAAAATCCTTTAAAGAAACAGTATTAGTTATTAAGCATTCACCAGGTTCTAACACTTTATATGTATGATTTTTCCCCTTAAATTATCCTTTGAGATAGCCAATATATTTCATATTTTACTATTTGAAGAAACTAGAGAGCTTAAGTAATTTTCCTAAGATCATATACCTAGTAACTGAACTTGACACTTGAAACAGTTTCCTATGTACGATCTTTCTTTGTTGTAAACAGGCAATTCCAAAGGTCTACTTTTCTACTCCTTAGAAAATAAACCCTCCTGGAGGTAACAGCAAATTCTAGTTCAAAACTTAGCTAGTTCCTTTCCTTTTTATTCTAGCCCTAATAACTAGTATCACTTGGAAGACGTTACTTTTGTATTAGTACTTTAGGCCTTAAATTAAAAAAAATAAATCAAAAAGAACCTTATTTTATGCAAAACACTTAAGTTGCATTAAGTTATTAAAAGCCAACATGTCAGATGAGGCTCATTTCCATGTAAAATAAAAAGGAAAATAAGACCACGTTTCTAAAAATAATGCATTACAACTAAAAGGAATATCATCAAGACTCAAAAAAGGGGGGTACATATTTCCTTGCAATTTTAAGGGGAAAGGTGTACATAATTCATTTTAACTAATTACCTAAAAGCAATTTAACGGTAATTCCCAAATTTGATAACCATTACCAAAAAAGATATTTTAAAAGCATTTTGTGTTTTAAAAGCAGTTAAAAGAAAATTTGAGAACTTACTTCAATGAAATACGAATGATGGCAAATAAACAATGATGAATGGTGAATGAAATTATAGGAAAGTCAAACAGTAAATGCTAAGTATAGGCAGAAGAGTAAGACGTGGAGATCACCTTCCTCCCCACAGATATATCAGAAATACATCTACACGTGGAACAACTCCTACAGAACACCTACTGAACGCTGGCAGAAGACCTCACACCTCCCAAAAGGCAAGAAAGTCCCCACGTACCTGGGCAGGGCAAAAGAAAAAACAGACACAAAGGAATAGGGACAGTACCTGCACCAGTGGGAGGGAGCTGTGAAGGAGGAAAGGTTTCCACACACTAGGAAGCCCCTTTGTGGGCGGAGACTGAGGGTGGAGGAGGGAGGGAGCTTCGGAGCCGCGGAGGAGAGCACAGCAACAGAGGTGCGGAGGGCAAAGCGGATAGATTCCCACACAGAGGATCGGTGCCGACTGGCACTCACCAGCCCGAGAGGCTTGTCTGCTCACCCGCCGGGGCGGGCGGGGCTGGGAGCTGGGGCTTGGGCTTCAGAGCTTAGATCCCAGGGAGAGGACTGGGGTTGGCGGCATGAACACAGCCTGAAGGGGTCAGTGCGCCACGGCTAGCCGGGACGGAGTCCGGAAAAAGTCTGAAGCTGCAGAAGAGGCAAGAGACTTTTTCTTCCCTCTTTGTTTCCTGGTGCACGAGGAGAGGGGATTAAGAACGCTGCTTAAAGGAGCTCCAGAGATGGGCGAGAGCCGCAGCTAAAAGCGCGGACCCCAGAGATGGGCAGGAGACGCTAAGGCTGCTGCTGCCGCCACCAAGAAGCCTGTGTGCGAGCACAGGTCACTATCCACAACCCCCTTCCGGGGAGCCTGTGCAGCCCGCCACTGCCAGGGTCCCGGCATCCAGGGACAACTTCCCCGGGAGAACGCACAGCGCGTCTCAGGCTGGTGCAACGTCACGCCAGCCTCTGCCGCCACAGGCTCTCCCCGTGCCCCGCACTCCCCCACCCCGGACTGAGTGAGCCAGAGCCCCCGAATCAGCTGCTCCTTTAACCCCATCCGGTCTGCGTGAAGAACAGATGCCCTCCGGCGACCTACACGCAGAGGCGGGGCCAAATCCAAAGCTGAGCCGCTGGGAGCTGTGAGAACGAAGAAGAGAAAGGGAGATTTCTCCCAGCATCCTCAGGAGCAGCGGATTAAAGCTCCACAATCAACTCGATGTACCCTGCATCTGTGGAATACCTGAATAGACAAGGAATCATCCCAAATTGAAGAGGTGGACATTGAGAGCAAGATATATTATTTTACCCCTTTTCCTCTTTTTGTGAGTGTGTATGTGTATGCTTCTGTGTGAGATTTTGCCTGTATAGGTCTGCTTTCACCATTTGTCCTAGGGTTCGGGTCCGTCCGTTTTTTTTTTTTTTACTTTAAAAAAATTTTTTTTCTTAATATTTTTTAATAACTATTTTATTTTACTTTATTTTATTTTATCTTCTTTCTTTCTTTCTTTCTACTTTTTCTCCCTTTTACTCTGAGCCCTGTGGATGAAAGGCTCTTGGTGCTGCAGCCAGGAGTCAGTGCTGTGCCTCTGAGGTGGGAGAGCCAACTTCAGGACACTGGTCCACAAGAGACCTCCCAGCTCCACGTAATGTCAAACGGCGAAAATCTCCCAGAGAACTTCATCTCAACACCAAGACCCAGCTTCACTCAATGACCAGCAAGCTACAGTGCTGGACATCCTATGCCAAACAACTAGCAAGACAGGAACACAACCCCACCCATTAGCAGAGAGGCTGCCTAAAATCATAATAAGGCCACAGACACCCCAAAACACACCACCAGAAGTGGACCTGCCCACCAGATGTGGACCTGCCCACCAGAAAGACAAGATCCAGCCTTATCCACCAGAACACAGGCACCAGTCCCCTCCACCAGGAAGCCTACACAACCCACTGGACCAACTTTAGCCACTGGGGACAGACACCAAAAACAATGGGAACTACTAACCTGCACCTTGCAAAAAGGAGACCCCAAACACAGTATGATAAGAAAAATGAGAAGACAGAAAAACACATAGGAGATGAAGGAACAAGGTAAAAACCCACCAGACCTAACAAATGAAGAGGAAATAGGCAGTCTACCTGAAAAAGAATTCAGAATAATGATAGTAAAGATGATCTAAAATCTTGGAAATAGAATAGAGAAAATGCAATAAACATTTAACAAGGAACTAGAAGAACTAAAGAGGAAACAAGCAATGATGAACAACACAATAAATGAAATTAAAAATACTCTAGAAGGGATCAATAGCAGAATAACTGAGGCAGAAGAACGGATAAGTGACCTGGAAGATAAAATAGTGGAAATAACTACTGCAGAGCAGAATAAAGAAAAAAGAATGAGAAGAACTGAGGACAGTCTCAGAGACCTCTGGGACAACATTAAACGCACCAACATTCGACTTATAGGGGTGCCAGAAGAAGAAGAGAAAAAGAAAGGGACTGAGAAAATATTTGAAGAGATTATAGTTGAAAACTTCCCTAATATGGGAAAGGAAATAGTTAATCAAGTCCAGGAGCACAGAGAGTCCCATACAGGATAAATCCAAGGGGTAACATGACAAGACACATATTAATCAAACTATCACAAATTAAATACAAAGAAAACATATTAAAAGCAGCAAGGGAAAAACAACAAATAACACACAAAGGAATCCCCATAAGGTTAACAGCTGATCTTTCAGCAAACTCTGCAAGCCAGAAGAGAGTGGCAGAACATATTTAAAGTGATGAAGGAGAAAAACCTACAACCAAGATTACTCTACCCAGCAAGGATCTCATTCAGATTTGATGGAGAAATTAAAACCATTGCAGACAAGCAAAAGCTGAGAGAGTTCAGCACCACCAAACCAGCTTTACAACATGTGAAAGGAACTTCTCTAGGCAAGAAACACGGGAAGGAAAAGATCTACAATGACAAACCCAAAACAATTAAGAAAATGGTAATAGGCACATACATATCAATAATTACCTTAAATGTAAATGGATTAAATGCTCCCACCAAAAGACACAGACTGGTTGAATGGATACAAAAACAAGACCCATATATATGCTGTCTACAAGAGACCCACTTCAGACCTAGGGACACATACAGACTGAAAGTGAGGGGATGGAAAAAGATATTCCATGCAAATGGAAATCAAAAGAAAGCTGGAGTAGCAATTCTCACATCAGACAAAATAGACTTTAAAGAATGTTACAAGAGACAAGGAAGGACACTACATAATGATCAAGGGATCGATCCAAGAAGATATAACAATTGTAAATATTTATGCACCCAACATAGGAGCACCTCAATATATAAGGCAAATACTAACAGCCATTAATGGGGAAATCGACAGCAACACATTCAGAGTAGGGAACTTTAACACCCCACTTTCACCAATGGACAGATCATCCAATATGAAAATAAATAAGGAAGCACAAGCTTTAAATGATACATTAAACAAGATGGACTTAATTGATATTTATAGGACATTCCATCAAAAACAACAGAATACACATTTTTCTCAAGTGCTCATGGAACATTGTCCAGGATAGATCATATCTTAGGTCACAAATCGAGCCTTGGTAAATTTAAGAAAATTGAAATTGTATCAAGTATCTTTTCTGACCACAACGCTATGAGACTAGATATCAATTACAGGAAAAGATCTGTGAAAAATACAAACACACGGAGGCTAAACAATACACTACTTAATAATGAAGTGATCACTGAAGAAATTAAAGAGGAAATCAAAAAATACCTAGAAACAAATGCCAATGGGGACACGATGACCCAAAACCTATGGGATGCAGAAAAGCAGTTCTAAGAGGGAAGTTTATAGCAATACAATCCTACCTTAAGAAACAGGAAACATTGCAAATAAACAACCTAACCTTGCACCTAAAGCAATTAGACAAAGAGGAACAAAAATCCCCCAAAGTTAGCAGAAGGAAAGAAATCATAAAGGTCAGATCAGAAATAAATGAAAAAGAAATGAAGGAAATGATAGCAAAGATCAATAAAACTTAAAGCTGTTTCATTGAGAAGATAAACAAAATTGGTAAACCATGGGCCAGACTCATCAAGAAAAAAAGGGAGAACACTCAAATCAACAGAATTAGAAATGAAAAAGGAGAAGTAACAACTGACACTGCAGAAATAAAAAAGATCATGAGAGATTACTACAAGCAACTCTATGGCAATAAAATGGACAACCTGGAAGAAATGGACAAATTCTTAGAAAAGCACAACCTTCCAAGACTGAACCAGGAAGAAATAGAAAATATGAACAGACCAATCACAAGCACTGAAATTGAAACTGTGCAAACAAAAACAAACAAAAGCCCAGGACCAGAAGGCTTCACAGGCAAATTCTATCAAACATTTAGAGAAGAGATAACACCTATCCTTCTCAAACTCTTCCAAAATATAGCAGAGGGAGGAACACTCCCAAACTCATTCTACGAGGCCACCATCACCCTGATACCAAAACAGACAAAGATGTCACAAAGAAAGAAAACCACAGGCCAATATCACTGATGAACATAGATGCAAAAATCCTCAAAAAAATACTAACAAACATAATCCAACAGCACATTAAAAGGATCATACACCATGATCAAGTGTGGTTTATTCCAGGAATACAAGGATTCTTCAAAATACGCAAATCAGTCAACATGATACACCATATTAACAAATTGAAGGAGAAAAACCATATGATCATCTCAACAGATGCAGAGAAAGCTTTCAACAAAATTCAACACCCATTTATGATAAAAACCTTGCAGAAAGTAGGCACAGAGGGAAATTTCCTCAACATAATAAAGGTCATATATTACAAACCCACAGCCAACATTGTCCTCAATGGTGAAGAACTGAAACCATTTCCACTAAGATCAGGAACAAGACAAGGTTGCCCACTCTCACTACTCTTATTCAATATAGTTTTGGAATTTTTAGCCACTGCAATCAGAGAAGAAAAAGAAATAAAAGGAATCCAAATCGGAAAAGAAGAAGTAAAGCTGTCACTGTTTGCAGATGACATGATACTATACATAGAGAATCCTAAATATGCTACCAGAAAAGTGCTAGAGCTAATCAATGGATCTGGTAAAGCAGCAGGATACAAAATTAATGCACAGAAATCTCTGGCATTCCTATACACTAGTGATGAAAAATCTGAAAGTGAAATTAAGAAAACACTCCCATTAACCACTGCAATAAAAAGAATAAAATATCTGGGACTAAACCTACCTAAGGAGACAAAAGACCTGTATGCAGAAAATTATAAGACACTGATGAAAGAAATTAAAGATGATACAAATAGCTGGAGAGATATACCATGTTCTTGAATTGGAGAAACAACATTGTGAAAATAACTCTACTACCGAAAGCAATCTACAGATTCAATGCAATCCCTATCAAACTACTACTGGCATTTTTCACAGAACTAGAACAAAAAATTTCACAATTTGTATGGAAACATAAAAGACCCCGAAGAGCCAAAGCAATCTTGAGAATGAAAAATGGAGCTGGACGAATCAGGCTCCCTGACTTCAGACTATACTACAAAGCTACGGTAATCAACACAGTATGGTACTGGCACAAAAACAGAAATATAGATCCATGGAACAGGATAGAAAGCCCAGAGATAAACCCATGCACATATGGTCACCTTATCTTTGATAAAGGAGGCAATAATATACAATGGAGAAAACACAGCCTCTTCAATAAGTGGTGCAGGGAAAACTGAACAGGTACATGTACAAGTATGAAATTAGAACACTCCCTAACACCATACACAAAAATAAGCTCAAAATGGATTAAAGACCTAAATGTAAGGCCAGAAACTATCAAACTCTTAGAGGAAAACATAGGCAGAATGTTCTATGACATAAATCACAGCAAGATCCTTTTTGACCCACATCCTAGAGAAATGGAAATAAAAACAAAAATAAACAAATGGGACCTAATGAAACTTCAAAGCTTTTGCACAGTAAAGGAAACCATAAACAAGACCAAAAGACAACCCTCAGAATGGGAGGAAATATTTGCAAATGAAGCAACTGACAAAGGATTAATCTCCAAAATTTACAAGCAGCTCATGCAGCTCAATAACATAAAAACAAACAACCCAATCCAAAAATGGGCAGAAGACCTAGTCATTTTTCCAAAGAAGATATACAGATTGCCAACAAACACATGAAAGAATGCTCAACATCATTAATCATTAGAGAAATGCAAATCAAAACTACAATGAGATAGCATCTCACACTGGTCAGAATAGCCATCATCAAAAAATCTAGAAACAACAAATGCTGGAGAAGGTGTGGAGAAAACGGAACACTCTTGCACTGCTGGTGGGAATGTGAATTGGTACAGCCACTATGGAGAACAGTACGGAGGTTTCTTTAAAAACTACAAGTATAACTACCATATAACTCAGCAATCCCACTACTGGGCATATATCCTGAGAAAACCATAATTCAAAGAGTCATGTACCAAAATGTTCATTGCAGCTCTATTTACAACAGCCCGGAGATGGAAACAACCTAAGTGTCCATCATCAGGTGAATGGATAAAGAAGATGTGGCACGTATATACAATGGAATATTACTCAGCCATAAAAAGAAACGAAATTGAGTTATTTGTAGTGAGGTGGATGGACCTAGAGTCTTTCATACAGAGTGAAGTAAGTCAGAAAGAGAAAAACGAATACCGTATGCTAACACATATATACGGAATCTAAGGCGGAAAAAAAAGAAAACGGTCATGAAGAACCTAGGGGTAAGACGGGAATAAAGGCACAGACCTACTAGAGCATGGACTTGAGGACGTGGGAGGGGGAAGGGTAAGCTGTGACAAAGTGAGAGAGTGGCATGGACATATATACACTACCAAATGTAAAAGAGATAGCTAGTGGGAAGCAGCCACATAGCATAGGGAGATCAGCTCGGGGCTTTGTGACCACCTGGGGTGGGACAGGGAGGGTGGGAGGGAGGGAGACCAAAGAGGGAAGAGATATGGGAACATATGTATATGTATAACTGATTCACTTTGTTATAAAGCAGAAACTAACACACCACTGTAAAGCAATTATACTCCAATAAAGATGTTAAAACAAACAAACAAATGGATCTTGAGCCCAACAGCCTTTGAAACCAAACAATCCTGGGAGTTCAGTAAGGAAATGTCAACACTGTGGAGAACTTTTGGATTCAGAAAATTCAGTAATCCTATTTGATGTATGTTAACCGTATCAATATTAACAACCTTCTGCTTGATTTCAGCACTGATTTGAGAGCTGAGTTACTACTGGTCTTGTATTTTAACTAGTTGTGAAAGCACTGAGAGAGCTGTTCTTGGGTTGAACTTGACCTGCCTCTGCAAATGCTCTCTGTTCTATCCATCTTGAAAAGCTTAATTCAAGTGCATTTCTCTGCCTTCCTTCTTCTCATCTGCACCCCTTGGGAAAACGAAAGATGCTCAAATATAGATGTTAACACTGCAGATGCTCTGTTTGGCAATGGTGTCTTTCAGCTTCCCAATAAAAAATTATATTGCTGACCACCAAAAAAAACACAAAACTAACAAAAAAAACAAACAGCAGCTATCTTAGGAATTTATCCCATCCCCGGTTATTTTTCATACATTTTTATACCTCATAGGAAATTCAGAAATTAACGTAGTAGGCTAATTCCCTACATTTACTTATGATAAAAATGCGGACCAGAGTTTAAGTAACTTGCTGGAGGCCATGGATTTACTTAGTTTAGCAAGAATTAAGTCTAGAACATTCTTAGAACAGAATCACCCAGTGATGGTATCTGCTAGTTTTGATGAGTTAAAGCAGGACTTATGGAATTATTCCTTGATATTTCAAATTTAAACTTACATATAATTTTCCATTCTGTGTCCACCCACTCAATTTCAAATTTAGAACTTTTCTCACAGTCCTTGACTTTCATTTTGTTATTAATAAAGTGGAGAATGTTAATTATCTGGAAGTACTTTCCAAACATTTTGTGAGAAAAAGAGTCAGACTGAAAATAACTGTACCTAAGAGTTTTGCGTACTATGGTTAGGGGAACAAATGAATTTCCTGTGTCCTTTTATCATTCTAGAGCCATTCAATATTGCCCGTAGTTACTTATTACGAAATCCTGGCAGCCTCTCCCAGGTGAGAAGCCAGGGCTTTGGTGTAGTGTGGAGAAAGGATAAGTGAGCTGGAGAGAAGTTTCTACAGTGTCGCGAGTGAGATATTCAGTATTCAGAGGATGAGCACCTCTGGGGAGGCTTTAGAGTATAACAGAATGGGGAAGGAGAAACCATAGACTTTAAGAATTGGTGCTATGGGTTATAACTCAGATCTTTTCTATGCTTTAAGAGATACAATTAAAGTTTGGAAACACTTTGCTATTAGTTATTGGACTGCACTTTGAATGTGACAATACAAGAAATTAGATCTGCCCGGGGCCCTAGCTAATATTCAGTCCTTGTGATTACCCAGAATAGAGAAGTCACCATTGTGACAATCATGTGATATTAGAGATTTGTTCAGTTCTTCTGGTCTAACGAATCAGTCCACACTGTGAGTTATCTCAGTGGATCGTACTATAACCAAGGTGATGTTATTCCAGAGGAACGGCCCTTGAGGTATTAATGGGATTAGTGGAACAAGGGCTAAGTAGAAGCATAGGGGGTCGAGGTGGGGTATAGGCAGGGAAAGAACAGCCAGAGCCTTCTTCATTCTTTGCCAACCAGCTACACTCAGAAGCCCCCTCCTTAGAAACTGACCCCCAGGCTTCAAATCTTCCCTTCAGAAGACTAAAGTTCCAGTGTGCGGTCAGAATCTGGGAGCATCTCTTCATGAGAAAGGAGAAGGAAAAGGAACTGTCAGTCCATCACATTCTAACTCACCTGAGGCCAATCTTGCTGTGAGTTCTTTGAGATTAAATACCTAATCCCAGCACTTGTGTTCTAGCCTGGTTAGATGAGGCTCACATCTTGCTTTAAAACCTACCTCCAGTTCCTAGGTTATAGTTTAGGCCAGTTGAGCCCAAGCTTAATCATTCTTACCCCATATGACATTGTCTCTGAATCTTAGGCCCCTCCCAACCTAACCCCTAAATTCTTCTGGGGTCCAAAAGTCAAGCCACTGACCTCTGAGGCCCTACTTCCAGATGAATACCCTTTTCTCATGTCTACAGTCTGAGATTGAAGTGATTCCTAAAGCCCTTGCAAATCCCAAAGCCTATTACTTTGCCAGATACCAATGCCTTATCCAGACAACCATTGACTTTTCTTGCCAATTTGGGTCTATGGAACATCTGTTTCATTATTACAGTCTCAGATCTAGACCCCACTTTGGCTGACTCAGACCAGACAATAACAGGAACAGAGATATGTGTCTGAATTACAATGCAGGACTTGTGACAACCAATGGATTAACTTAAGATTTGTGAATTTCTTTGAGCCATGTGAAAAAAGAATTATTGTTTCATTATTGTTATGGAATTATAATTTCTTACATTTTGACATCTGAATTAGAAGTACCTGAGCCCTAAGGGGTGAAATCTCATTAATATTTATGTTATCAATAATAGAAATAGGTTTAAAAAATAATGACCTTGCTAATTTCTGCATAAATATTATGTACTTTCCAGTTTCCCCTGCCATAAGCTTTTATCAAGTACCAAGGGCATGCTTTTGCAGTTAGTATAGTGCAAGGAGTGAGGAATATCAGAAAGCATTAGGATCATTTTCTATATCTTGCAGACCTCTTTAGGAGATATCTCTCTCTCTCTCTCTCTCTCTCTCTCTCTCTCTCTCTCTCTCTCTCTCTCTCTCGTCTCCCCCCCCCCCCCATAAATTCAGAATAAGAAGAACATGACTTATTTTGCAAGAAAAAGAGATGGAGTGACTACAAATTGTCCTTGCTGGTGGAGGCTAGGGAAAGTCTAAAAAGTTAAAATCTACCAACAAATTAACAAATAGTAAATGTTATTTCCCTATTTCCTTTTATAGCTCCTCCACAAGGGGTTCAAGGAAGTGGCCCCATTATCTGATTGACCTTCATATTCAGAAACTGTCCATCTGACTATGATGAAAGAGCTCATAAGAAGTCAGATAACTCAAAAGGAGACACTGAACAAGGAAGGAATTTTAAATATCTAAACTGCTTTCTAGTCTCTAAAGAATGGAACTACTTTGAGGTAATATACAGTAGGTAAATCCTATTCTAGGGCTTTCAGGGTACTGGTTAGAGAAAGTTTAAGAATTTTAATTCTCTAGGTTCATAATCATTATCACCAACCAATCAAGTTTATTTAGCACTTTATAACATTTAAAGCAATTCCAAATACTTAAATATTGGAGCCTCCCAAAAACTGAAGTATTTTTAGTGTCCCCATTTTATATATGAACTAAAGGGTTTCCAGAGGTTTGACGAGTGACTGATAAAAGTGTCACACTAGTGAGTAGCAGACTTAGAGACAGCATTCGGATCTTCTGGCTCTTTGCAGTGATGGTAGTGTTAAATTTAAGAGTACATATAATGCAACTTGTGGATTTTTGAAATACCCTTTATCAGGTTAAGGAATTTCCCCCCTTTATTTCTAGATTTTGATAGGTCTTATTTATGAATGGGTGTTGAATTTTGTCTAATGCTTCTGAATTAAGATAATCATGACTTTTTCTCCTTTACCTTGTATGATTTATTAGATTGTGTTTAAAATATTAAAACAACCTTGCATTCCTGGGATAATCCTTACTTGGCATGATGCACTACTCTTTTTATATATGCCTTTATTTTACTTGCTTTTGGTAAAGAATTTTATATCTATATTTTTGAGAGATACTGGTCTGTAGTTTTCTTGTAATGAACGTATTGATACAGAAATTATGCCGGCTTCAAAAGACAAAGTGTAAAATGTTTCCTCTTCCTCTTTTGTCTGAAACCATTTGTCAAAGAGTGGTAATTTTTCTTTGTTTAAAATTTTTTTTAACATCTTTATTGGAGTATAATTGCTTTACAATGGTCTGTTAGTTTCTGCTTTATAACAAAGTGAATCAGCTATACACGTACATGTATAGCTATACATGTACATATATCTCCATATCTCTTCCCTCTTACATCTCCCTCCCTCCCACCCTCCCTATCCCACCCCTCTAGGTGGTCACAAGGCACTGAGTTGATCTCCCTGTGCTGTGCTTGTGCTATGGTAGTGTATATTATGTCCATGCCACTCTCTCACTTAGTCCCAGCTTCCCCTTCCCCCTCCCCACGTCCTTAAGTCCATTCTCTACGTCTGCATCTCTATTCCTGTCCTGCCCCTAGGTTCTTCATAAGCTTTTTTTTTTTTTTTTTTTTAGATTCCATACATATGTGTTAGCATACGGTATTTGTTTTTCTCTTTCTGACTTACTTCACTCTGTATGAAAGACTCTAGGTCCATCCACCTCACTACAAGTTTAAATTTTGATAGAATTTACCAATAAGACCATCTGGGCCTGGAGTTTTCTTAAGGGGAGGGTTTAAATTACTTACTAAATTTCTTTAAGAGATATAAGGGCTATTCTGATTTATTATTGCTATATGCAGTAGGGTTAGTTTGATATAAGCACTCTGCTTTACTAGAACTAGACCTTGAGAGTGATCTTTTGAAGAACACATACTTGATCAATTTATGCCTCAGATTTGACTCATGCAGTAGTTTTCTATTGTTCTTAGGCCAAAATCCAAATGATACAGTATGATCAACAACATCCTCTGTGTCTCCTGCTCTCTCTTCCTCAGCAAATAATGACCTGTTTCCTGATCTCTACATTCCATGCACTAACTTTCTTTCAATTCTTTAAAGCAGCATGCCACTAAGTCCGGACATTTTGTATGCATGTCCCTCTGCCAGTAACACATGAATGTCTCCTAAATCCCCTCAGCTTACAACTTCCAATTTCTATTTTACATGCCATATTCAATGCCACTTCCTCTGGGAAGACTACCTTGAGAGCTCTGACCAAATCAGGTGCCTCTGCTCTTCACTTTCATAGCTCCCCACTGATTTCCTTCCTTTGCTTTTGTGATAGTTAGTAACCGAGTACTCATGTAATTAATGTCTATCTCTCCCAGACTAAACACTGAATGAGAGCTAGGATCATGTCTAATTTGTTTATCATGATATCTCGGGACCTAGCATAATAACAACTGGCAAATACAACTTGTGTACTTGTTGAATGGTTGGATGAATGAATGAATGAATGTAATATAACTGTTGGATATTGTTGTCTGTTTTCATACCTCCCCCATGTTCTATTGGCTACTGTTACAGGCTAATTCATGTTGACATTTCAGTAAGAGTATAATGACTCTATGCTTTTCTCACTTTAGCTTATATTTTTGTGTTCTTACATTAATATAAAGGAGCGCAGTATAATGAAAATATTATGAGCCAAATGAGAAGACTTCTGGGGCCTTTTTTTCCCTGTGTTATTCTATATAACCAAAGACTACACTGACTACTAGTATTCACAAGATATGTGATTTTGGTCTTGGCCATTAGACATGTAATCAATCTTAGTTTCTTCATTTGAACCTAGAAAGAAAAATGTTACCTTTCCCTGCTATTAATATGTGAAAATGTTTGATAAACCATAAAATGTTACAAAAAGCCAGGGGGTTTTGTCAATAGTAATCTTGAAATTGGGAATGTTTACCTTGGAAGTATGCATTTATGTTTCCTTTAAGGACTAATTCAAAATATATACTATGAACTCTGTGAGAAAACTATTGTTATGTCTAGAAAAAAATACTGGACAAAAATATTTTCAAATTTTCTCTAGGGTGTAGGGGTTTGCATTTATAGTGAGGGCAAAGAAAACATTGATTTAAAATGAAAAAAAAAAAGAGCATGCTATTTAGATTACTGTGACCATGCCATTAGTGTCTACTATATTCTATAGTCTCTCTGAATTAACCCACCTTCCTATTTTTTTTTCATAAAACTGATCAGTGCCCTGAGAAATGTCTCCAAGGTACCACAACGAAAGCTCCTTTTTAATATGGAAATCAAGTCACCTCTAGCTTGAAATTTGACAGAGGATCTAGTCTAAAGACATGAGAGAGACAAGACACACTGTTTCCCAGTCAGTCCTTCCAAGTCCTGGAATCCTTTGAGACACCAGGAAATGAAGTAACTCAAAGCATGGAATCCCAAATAAGCGATTCAGAAATCAAGTGGCTGCTTTGACACAGTTCAAGTACAATAACAAAACCATTCAACAATTTTACCAGCAAACAGGCAGTACTGACCTTGGAGAAAAGCCGTAATGATGGCCAGAAATCATTTCAGCCGCCATCAGCAACATTACGTATTCATGAAGTTATGCTTTTTTGTCCTTTGCATCAAACATACTTACACATTAACAAAGTATTTAAGTTGTCTTTGCCCTCTTTGACATCAGCATGAACAGCTACAATACACATTACACATCTTTCAACTACACAGAAAAGAGTTATTTCATAAGATATGAAAATATGATGCTGCGACTTCTTTCTCCTCCTACTCTTCCCACCATCAACTGAGCCCTGCAGATTCTTCTTAGGGTTTTCAAGGTATTGGTATAAACATTTCTTAACCTCGGTTAATTCTACAGGCAAGATCCCCCTAAAATTTAGAACAATGAAAGGAAGAGAAAGGAAGGAAAAAACCTCTCTCTACAGACTTAGCTGGAAGGAGACAAATGCCCTGCAACAAAACACATTGTATGTCTTAAGCTCCCTCTTCTAATTATAAAAGTAGAATTTCAAAATAAAGGAACACAGTAAAGTGACAATGTCTCCAGAGCAGTAAGCAGGCTGACTTCCAAGATGCTGTAAGAGGACATTTCTTTTACCGAATTCACCCTAGTCCAAGGTCTGCCCTGCAGTTTATATAGGCTCAGAACCTAATTTATCAGATCTGGAGAGATGATCTCCACATTAGGCAAACTTACAAGAGAATGTCATGTAAAACAAACTATCACTTCCTTAATCAAAAAGAAAAGTGTAACAATCAGGCAGAATGTACGACCAGAATATTCTGTATCTCTTGAACAGATGTTCATTGGATGCTAAACCATAACCACTTAGTTGTCTTGGAGAATAGGGAGTCAAAGACAAGAGGGTTGCCTGGATGATTTACATACGTAATGCCTTCAGAATAAGATACTAACCTCATGTGTCCCTACTTGCAACAAAAGAATCTGTTTGTGAACCTGTTCAAACCACTATCTGATCAACACTTTTCTCCTAGTTCTTTGAAAATCTGTCTCACTACTGGGAATTACACCATAAAACTTGAAGGGTAGTTTTAGTTTACTCTGTTTAGTCATAGCAGATTTTTGTTAAGCTCTCAGGGACTGATCAAATTGTTAAAGACTAACTTAAAAAGGACTGATGCCTTGATTATAGAATACATTTTATATATTGCTGGGAAGGAGAAGATTTTTATATATAACGTATATTGCAGAAATGTAGAAATGTTTACTTCTAGCTTGAGCATACCACACACAGGTAAAGTAGCAGACTGATCTGTCTCTCCCACTCAACTGTCTTGTTAATATCCTGAACTCTGGGACTATACTTTACCCGTAGTCTATTCCATAATTCACATCCCAATACCTGGATCCAGAACCTGTTTATTCACTAGTTGTTTAAAAGAATAAATATATGGAGTAGTATCATTTCCTAAAAGTGAGTTCCCTATTAAGCATGAATAAGACTTTGGGTGGATTCTGAGAACCTGTCAGGGTATGTGGCGGGTGACGGACTGAAAAAGGATGGGAAATAGAAGTGGGTAAAGCACAGACAGAAAAGTCTGGGAATCCCAAAGACAATGTTTTCATTACTTTTAGATTTTTCTCAGGATAGGTCTTAATCATAAACAGAGTACTTCAAAATAAGACAGACTTTACATTTTAGTGCTCTCCTTTCTAGCTGTGTTCAGGGAATGTTCCTAAATTCGATTTTAGGAAAATCCTGAGGAGCAACCCCTTCCCACGTTTTATAAACAAATCTTCTCTTATGAAAATTCCAGGAACATGCTGATTCCAGGAATGACCTGATGAAAAGGAAATAGCAAAACTGAGTAAGAGTTAAAAGGAATGGAGCATGGCAGAAAGAAATGTTCTCCAAGTTTACAAAATTGAATTGCTACTTTGGTAAGTGCTCCTTTTTTTCATAGGAATGGAAGTAAGTCAGAATTTACTAAGATTAAACAGAAATTTCCCCACTTTTGAAGGATAAAACCATACCTCAAAGAACTTTGTTAAATTAAATAACAGAAACCAAAAGGAAACATTTTATATTCATTATACAAAGAAACAAATGCTGACATCATAAGAAAAAATCCAAGAACTCAGCTATAAATTCAATAACAGATAGACATACAGATTACGAAATTTAACCTGCCGAACTACTGTGAAGTAAACAGATTTCATTTTGCTCCATGAGATTTTTAGCACAATTGTTTGTTTGTTTCTTATTTTTTTTTTTTTAAGAATTGTGTAACTAATTCTTTCTTGATGCAATTTAAGATAGTAGATAAGGGCTTCCCTGGTGGTGCAGTGGTTAAGAATCTGCCTGCCAATGCAGGGGACATGGGTTCGATCCCTGGTCTGGGAAGATCCCACATGCCGCGGAGCAACTAAGCCCATGCACCACAACTACTGAACCTGAGCGCTAGAGCCCACATGCCACAACTACTGAGCCCGTGAGCCACAACTACTGAGGCCCGCACACCTAGAGACCATGCTCCGCAACAAGAGAAGCCACTGCAATGAGAAGCCCGCGCACCATAACGAAGACCCAATGCAGCCAGCAATATATAAATAAATAAATTTATTTTTTAAAAAAAGTAGGTAAGAGCAATGTACACACAAATAGAACTCCTGACATCTAAGTTGAGCTGTGCCAGGATTATAGCCTGTTCTAGCTCCTTGCCAGCCTATAAACACGTGACTCATCTTTTGTTAGTCTAACGGGCACAGTCTACCTGTTCTAACTGCAGAATTGTTGTAACATAACAATGAAAGATCACAGCTTGATTTTCAGGCCCAAAATAATAGTGCCACCAATGCAGTTAACTAGAATACGTTTCCTCCTACAGTAAAAAAGAGTTCATGGAAGTCAAAGAGATCCTACAGGAAATAATACAAACATTTTCATGAATCCATTTATAACAAGAAGATATGGACTTACAATTGTCAATTCCTCAGGTAATTTTCTGTAAGTTGCTCAGATTTGAACTCTGAAAAAATATTTTACTTTTTGAATACCAAATATCTCCTCAGCAAGACTTTTAAAAATTTAGGATAGAAGAATTTGGGTGTTGGTTGAATCTGATTTCTTTCTGCCCAGTAGAGTGATATAATGGTTAAGGGCACAGACACTATAGTTATGAGGCCGGGGTTTGAGTCCTGGAAGTACCGTCTCTTAGCTGTGGATCACTCAGAAAGTTAACTCTCTAAGCCTCGGTCTTCTCATCTGTAAAATGGTGACAGTAACAGCACTTATCCCAGAGAGTTACGTTGATTAAACAACATAATACATGAGAAAGTGACACACAGTAAGAAGTCTATAAAGGTAGAAGTAGAAAATCTTAGAATATATTTTCAATGGTCCAGAGAACTTTAGAGATTTTTAATATCAAATAACTAACAGAAATAAAATACTATTTATGTTTTTTTCCCCCAAGAAGAAGTTGATAGTGGTAGAGACAGTTAATATACCTGAAAAGAATAAATATGCATTCTCTTATTTTGGGCCATCTTCCTGAATGGGAATCAAAGGTCTTGGCACTTGAAGCCCACAGTGATGTCATCTTGAGACCACAGTCTTATCTTCCACAAAAAATTCTCAAAAAATGCTTCTCTTCTTCCATGTAGAGGAATAGGATTCCCAAAGACATGAGCTACATGACTGGTAAATAGCTAGTGTTTCATTAACTTTCTGTCCTGCCACAATCTTCAAGCTAGTCTATGGTCTCTCCTTCAATGCCACTTAGCTGGCCTGAGAGAAAGGGCAATTACGACTGCAAAGTTAGCAATGAGAGTATAGAGATAAATGTGAGAAGACACATGGAAAGAGCAATTAACATCCCCAGAGAAGCAAAAGTAAACCACATATTCTGAGAAGAGAAATGTGTCCTCACTTTCTAAGCAGCCCATATTGTTATCACTTGCTGTGAAAGGAATCAAATAGTGGCATTTCGCTATAAGGCATGGTGGTTAAGACATGCATTGACAGCCTTGGTTAGACTCACGCATGCTACGTGGCTTTGAACATTCATTAAGTCTCCCTTTACACACACGGAAAAACAGCTAGTAATGTCTCCATCTCAGGGTTGTTGTTACAATTAACTGAGATAATGTATGTAAAATACAGCACAGAGCACAGCACATAGCACTGTACCGGAATGAGACAGCTATCATTACTATTATTATGTACTATTAAAGTATCTAGGAGGACATTTTACCATGCTTTCTTATTCAATGCTAGATGTTGGCCTCCTGCTAGATTTTTATATTAAAAAAAAATAAAAAAATAAAGCAAAACCCAGCCACAGCCTAAAAGCAAAACAGTAGTCAAATGTAGAAGAAAACAGTGAATCAGCAATGATTTTAAGACACTTTATTCAGGTTTCTTCCCATTTAAATGACACTCAAAACAAGGGTAGTGCTTCCATGGACCTGAGAGTTTATGTATATAAAATGGGCATGTGGAGACACAAATTTATATAATTTATAAGCTGGAGAGGAATGCAGAGATCTAACTGTATACTCATCTTAAAGGTGAATAAATTCATGCCTAGAAAATGTGTCTCCCAAGGTTACCAACACTAGTCACTAACACTAGAAGCCAAGTATCTGCCAGTCTTTCCACCAAGACCAACAGTTTTCCATGCAAGTCATTCCTGGCCTTAATATTATCAGCAAAGTTTCTTGTTAAGAAGAGTGGATTCCCAAAGCAATTCTGGATTGCCCTTGAACACTGACAAAAGAGGACAGTTTATATTAGATTCTGGGGACGCCTTAGATGATGTCATTTCCCAATTTCATTGCAAATGAAAATATTCTTTCCCATGACTCAAAGCAAGGAAAGAAAATCAAGCATAGAGGGTAGTGTTCACCTGAATAACTGGAACAGCTTCTTATGAGCTGTTTTATTTACTTTTGGGGTAAATATACTTATCATTCAGGCAGTTTACTTTCATGCGTTACATATTTATACAACGTTTTAAATGCATATAGTTTTATAAACCCTGTGTAATGTACATTGTATGCTGACAATAATTATCAGAAATTGAAGCATATCATGAAAAACTGTAAGAAACTTCAGAGAATTTCTAGCCTCTTCCATTTTTACTACTGATATAACCACTGTGGGATTTATAGAATGTCATTGCCAAACCACCTGAAAGAATGATGATTTTTCTCTAGCTATATATTTACAGTTGAACACAGATCTTAATAGTTAACTTGCAAAATTAGGATTGATTTGTAACAAATCATTGCAAGTATTCCCAGGTTATTATTTAAGCCCACTTAATAATATCTTACATAACAAACATTCAATTTTTTTTCTCACCGTGTGCCAAGAATTGTGTTAAATAATAAATTTAGCTCAGGATTTTCTCACAATTGCAGCGCTCTTGACATTGGGGGGTGGAAAATTATTTGTCATAGGGAGCAGTCCTGTGCATTATAGGATGTTTTGCACCATCCCTAGCCTTGACCTTCTAGATGCCAGTAGCTGCAAACAGAAATGCCTCCAGACATTGCCACATGTCTCCTGGGTGGCAAAATTACCCCTGTTGAGAACCACTACTTTAGTTAATTTAATTCCCTCAATAATCCCATGAGGTATATATTATTATCTCCATTTTCTAGATGAGATGACAGAAGCTTAAGGAGTTTAGCAATGTGCCCAAGGTCACACAGACAGAAAGTGTAAATCCAATCAACAGCAGAGCCCCATAATTTAATCATTAGATGATACCACCTCACTCAAGGACCCAGATGAACATAAAATCAAGTTCTGTGTATCCACAGACATCTTCCCAGCCATACTGAAATGGAGAGACTCCTTCGGGAAGGGGAACGTACCAGTTCCCTGCAAAATTTTTATTCTCATATACAACGTATGAGTCATTTTGAGTTATGCTGCAGCCACAAGGAATATGAAAATTTTAGTGGCGTAGAACACCAGAAGTCTGTTTCTGGCTCCTGTTATACTGCCATTGTCATGTGGCATGGACAATGACTTTGTCCAATGACTTTGCTCCATCACCCCAGGATGCAGGTCAGGGATGAGGACCTGTGGAGGACAGGCCAGTCTCTGGCAAGGTGATAGCAGAAACACCTGGAGGCACTTAATGTTTCTGCTCAGAAATGACACAGATCACTTCCATACAGTTTCTATGGTTAAAGCAAGGCAGGTGGCCAAGTATAAAGTCAGCGGGCAGGAAAGTATATCTCTCCCTCGAGGGAGGGGGAAGAGCATTAGGGAGAGGCCAGGTGAGGAGCATCTTAGTAATAAAGACAATAAACAGTTTTGAAAAATAATACAAACTTCATACAACTACATTGAAAGGTGAAAAGACACAGTGTCGTCTAGAAAAACAACTTGCTTTGTATTCAAAATGCCCATATCTGTATGTTTCCTGGAGGCTTCTGCTGGAGAAAGTAATCCTGATGTGGCAGCCAAATGCCAGATATGGAACTGTGTCACAATCCACATTTTAGAACCTCAAAACAGTAAGATACCAGAGATATCATAAGACAAATGCCATCTTTTGATCCTTTTTTGATGCCTTTCTTTGAGAGACTCAACACATTTCTTTCCTTTTCTCTGAATCTGTTCCATCGCCTCTTAAATCATCTCTAAAAGCTATTCAACTTCTACCTGATTTCTAGGCTATTCTGAGCAAAGAGCAGATAAACTGCTGAGAACAGTTAAGAAGGCTTGTGTTTGGTATTTGGTGAGAAAACATTGCATCAATCATGGATGTCTCTGAGAGGATACGTCACAAGCTATTCATTGTAATGCTTTCAGCACACAAACCTCCTCTCCCCTTTCCCCTCTGCCACCCCTGCCTCTTACCTCCAACTCTCACTCTCATCCCCCTTCTCTCTCACCCTCACCCTCTTTTTGTCATCTCTCTTTCTCTCTCTCTCTCACTCACACACACTAATATACCCCACATCCTCTAAGGAAAACTTAAGATTATAAAAGTCACAAAAGTCATTATAAAACAAAATGTTCTTTTTTTTCAAACGTTTTAAAGATCATTTAGTGGAGCTATATAATACATACATTCAACTTCAAGTATCCTTGGGAGGAAAAGAGAGGGACAGAGAAATGGAAGGAAGGAGGGTAGGAAAAAGAGTAGAGGGGAGCATGATAGACTAAAGATAGTGGCAAATCCTTGACTCTCCTCCCACTGAGACATGAAGTCTAATTTTCCTAACCTTGACTTTTAACTGGCACCAGTGACTTGCTTGATCAGAAGAATGCAGGAGCAGTGACACTCTAGGACTTCTGAGGGTTGACTGACTATATTTTTAAGCCTTGCAGCTTCAGCCCAGGCTGTTTGCAACATTCAGTATTGTGGATTGAATTGGGTTTCCCACCAAATTTGTTAAAGTCTTAACCCCCAGTGACTGTGAAAGTGACCTTATTTGGACATAGGGTTTTTGTGGTTGTAATCAAGCGGAGATTACACTAGTAATGTGGACCCTAAATGAAATGACTGATACCCTTAAATGGAGAGATATTAGGAGACACAAAGACACAGAGAGAAGATAGCCATGTGAAGACAAAGGCTATTGATGGAGCTACAAGCCAAGGAATACCAAGCATTGCCAGCAACCACCAGAAGTTAGGAAGAGGCAAGAAAGGATTCTTCCTAGAAGCTTCAGAGGAGCATGGCCCCCTGCTCCCCACAGCCGTCTGATTTTGGACTTCTAGCCTCCAAAGCTGTGAGAGAAGAAATTTCGATCGTTTTAAGCCACTTCGTTGGTGGAAATTTGTTATGTCACCCCCAGGAAACAAATAACATTTGGTCTTGGGATGCTCCGAGAACCCACACTCCTTGCACGCTCTGAGAATCACAAGCCACGTGGAGGGACTACACGTGGACATCCATCCGCAGCTCTAGCTGAGCTTCCAGTCAATAGGCAGAATCAACTGCCAGATGTCCCAGCTGAAGCAACAGGTTGCAGGTGAAGAAGTCATCTTGGAAGCTGACACCCTGTGGATTTGAGATAATCTGCCTAAGCAACCCTTTCTAGAATTCCTGATCCACAAAATTGTGAGCAAAATTAAACTTCTGTTTCAAGCTACTAAGTTTCACGGTAAACGGTGACATGGTCATAAATAAATGGAACCAAATTCAGTACCTGAAAGTTGGTTACATTAAAAAACAAACAAACAAACGAACAAAAAACATATAGCCTTGGCTCTGGGCCAGGCAGCAGGCAGAAACTGGAAGGGCTTCGAGGATCCTGCTGGTGAAGGCTTGAAGGACAATCAGGAAAAAAGTCATCAGATTCCAAAGAAGAGGAAGTCATTGTTAAATACTGGCCAAAAAGTTGGCAACCCGGTTGCCTGCCATAGCACGGTAAATGAAGTTTGCCTCATGAACCCTTGGATTTGCCTAAAGAGATTTCTAGACATAATCTGTAAATTACCAAAACCAGCCCAGCAAAATCTATCTTGAATTTCTGACTAATGCAAAAATCAGCAAAACAAATGATATTTCAAGCCACTAAGTTTAGGGATAGAGAAGGGAAGAAAGGAGGTAAGAGAATAGGAAAGGGAAGTGTGATAGATGAAGGATGACGACAAATCCTTGACACTCTTCCAACAGAGAGCTGAAATTGAAATTTCCCTACATTTGAATCTGGACTAGCGTTCCACAGCATTTATTACACAGCAGTGAATAACTGGAACAGGGAAAAAGGTAGTAAGGGAACGAGGGAAGAAAAACATTTGAAACCGTGAACATTCTGGAATGAGAATAAAATGCGTGATATAAGTCTGCCTTTTAATGCTTGAGCACTTCACCTGCTCACTGTTATTTATTCAAGTGTTTAAAGGTTGTATGTACGGTAACATCATGGTCGCTAACACAAACCAACGACTTTATGTGATGTTCGACCAAAGAAGAAGCTGTTTAATTCTCAGAGAAAATCTCATTGTGTTGTAATCATTGAGAACCGGAATTTTTGTTTTTAACGTGGTATCCCCCTAAGGGATTTTCAAGGATAACCTTCTTATCTTAGGCATGGACTTCAGAACCTTAATTTGACCTAAGACATGACTTCATTATATCCTTTCAAATAGAAAGGATTCACACAAAGAACACTCCTGACGCAAAGTTTTGAGTAAATGTTAAATGTTGAAGACACAATCCAACACTATGCATTTCTTTATAGATAAACTTCCTCATTCCATGAAGTATTTAAAGTGGTTCACAAGCAAGATAGTTAACACTCTACAAAAAATTAAAACATATACATAAAAGTCCAGCAGAGGAAATCTAAGTAGAATAAAAGAAACAAATTATGAAGAGTCAAATTAATGGTAAATAGTTAAAAAGCTGAATTTGATTCTGAGCTTCCAGACAACTAAACAGCAAAAGGAAATATCTGTTGCATGCTTCTCAGAGAAAGTGAGAATATTTTCATTGCAAAGGAGAAACAAAGTTATTCATGTCATAGAATTCTGAAAAGATTCCTCAGAGAACTGACACTAAGGGCACCATGATTTCAACAATATCTCTACAGTTAGCCTCACACAAAACCACATTTCTATTAATATGTTTCTTCAACCTTTTCTCAATGAATCAGAACATAATTCCAAAACTCGTCTCAGTCACAGACACATATAAGGCCAAAATAACCTGTCCGAAGACCCACCTCTATTTTTTTCCCCTCCTCTACTAGAGTATGAACTCTTGAAGGTTAAAAAAGAAACAGCTTATTTTTCTTCTCAATATCTAGTACCGCACACATGTGGCACAAGGTATCACACAGATATGCCATACTCCTGTTTTCTGAGAGCATGGTCCGTATTATATACAGAAACAAAAGTCTTTTCCTTTCACAGTTCAGACTCAGAAGAATGACGATGTGATTTGTTTATGCTGTTAGAATGCATAATAATACATAAAAACATGTGCTCCTGTATGGAATTCTGGCAAACAAAAAGCTAACAGTACTATGGGAGTTATATGGACGCACTTTTCTTTCCTTTTCACAATGCACTGCAGTGTGAAACGTTTATAGCCTATAGCTCATACAGAACTAAATCAGAGCCTCGCATACTAGAATACTGAAGGAGAACAAGTGGTTGATGCTAATTAAATACTAAACTATCCCAAAAGGTCTGGAAAAAATCAAGACACCAGCACCATTAAAAATAGGCATCATTAGTAGCACAACGGCAGTACTGAATCCGAGTTCTGAGATGGGAGAAAGAAATCACTGCACGAATCTGGTGGAGGTTTGCAGACAGTTTCACAAGGCCGTTTAATGTTTAGGCAGCTGACTTTTATTGCTATCTCAAGGGCCAGATCTGAGTAAAACTCTCCCTAGTCTTCACTCCGCATTGTGCTAAAATGGAATGGAGCATCTAGGCCAGGAGATTTAATGTCTTTACCATTTGGAGGGGAAAAAAAAATCACCTCTGTAAGAGCAAACTGGTAAGTAGCATTTACCTCCGCAGCAAGGAGCAATGTCTGTCTTTGGGGGATAGGGGTACAATTCCGCCTATCTTACAGCTTTATAAGCACTCTGGGTACTGAAGGACCAAAACCGGCAGAGTAGACTGGGGAAAGTATTTAGAGGCTTAGATAGTGGAAGAACGGGTATATCCCCATCAAAACAGCTTATACTTTTATGAATACATACTCAGACCAGAGGACAAGAGCAAATGAGAGCTCAAGGGCAAGTCAAGAAGAGATGTAGTGACAGAATATGCTACTTCAAAGTCTCCTAAGAGATCATCTGTTCTGGTGGCCTTCAAATTCTCCTCCTTTAAGTCCTACCACAGGAGAGGAAGAAGACTAGTTCAGCAGAAAAGTTTCCAGCACCCTCTCCAGCTTTAAATGGAGCAGCTCTACTTTATCTCATACATTGTATTTTTTTTTTAATCTCACCTTATGTTAAGTCCACCAATAGTAAAACATGAGGGCCTTTTAAGAAAATGATTAGTCAATTAAGACGGAAATCTGTTGGCTTGCTTTTCCAGGATTTATTTTCGCCTCTTTGGGTCCCTGAGCTGCCTGAAGGCACAGTTCCCCCACTGTCTGTGATTCAGGAAGAACTGACCTTATCCCTGGCTACAGTAGCAAAGCTATCTGGCTAGTTTATTTTATTCAATCCATCTGGCCACGGTAAGTGGTTAGAAAAAGAGTGTATGACTCAAAGCAGATCAGAGTCCAAAAGACCCAGCTCAGGGCTTTTATGAGAGCTGGCAGGTTAGAGGTAGCTTCATCCATTAGGATTGCTGAGAGGATGGAATTGAGCCTGGAACTGCTGGAAAACACCTTCCGGAGAAGCATGTCCAACCCAGGAGAAAGAGCTCCTGTGTTCTGCCACGTGTAAGCCATCACTGCCCCTGCAGATTTAGGTATATGACAAATAAACAAATATCCGTTTTTGTTTTCTGTTGTTTTGTTTTCTTAACAAACTAAGAATCATGCCTCATACCCCATGTCAATTTTAAAGACAGAGAGAGCAGAGGTCCTCATGAAGTAAAGAGATTGCCCCAGGGTAGTAAGTGGATACACCTACTATTGGAACCCAGGGATTCTGACTCTCAGCCTTGTGCTCCTTCCACTACAATCATCCCTACGTTCCAGGCAGTATATACTCATGGAATGAGTGACACAGTGCTATTTCTAAAAACTGAGGGAAATAGCTAAAAAAAAAAAAAAAAAAACACATTAAAAAAAATTCTTATTGGAGTATAGTTGATTTACAATGTTGTCTTAGTTTCCAGTGTACAGCAAAGTGAATCAGTTATACACATACATATATTCACTCTTTTTTAGATTCTTTTCCCACATAGGTCATTACAGAGTATTACAAGTAGAGTTCCCTGTGCTATACAATAGATTCTTATCAGTTATCAATTTTATGTACAGTAGTGTGTACATGTCAATCCTAATCTCCCAGTTTATCCTTCCCCACCCCTTCCCCACTTGGTAACCATAAGTTTTTTTTTTCCACATCTGTGACTCTATTTCTGTTTTGTAAATAGGTTCATTTGTACCATTTTGAACTTACTAGAGACAAACCTAATCTAAAGGAAAATACATAGTGGATCCCTTCATTTTGTTTGTGAATTCAGATTTTTGCATGTCTTGACCTGAATATTTGGTTTCACTCTCGTGGACTCTTGTCATCACAAGCCTGGGATTCAGAGACCCCCAGAAGAAGGCCTTCCTGAGTCATGCACCTTGTGAACACATGGTGGCATTTTGAAAGCATGCCTTTGCTCACCATGAGTCACTGAATCCTTAGCCCCCTCCCTCAAAATGGAAACATAGTAGCAGTAATTGACCATACCAGAGTTAAAGAGTTAAACTGCTTCAAGAGAACTGTAGTTCAGAACATCTCTCCCCCTCTCTCTTTGTATTTTCACTTTTTCTTTTGAGGGAAAGGAAATTCTACAAATGTATACAGTAATACAATATACTTCATTTGGTTCTATGATTAACTAGCTGCCTAGCCTTGGGCAAGAACATTCATCTCTGACTCTACTTTCCCTGTGTTTAGATGAGAATAACTCCTCTCAAGTCCCTTTAAGATCTAGCTATCTCTGAGATTACGGAGTTAAATCACATCACAAACTGCACAGATCTAAAATGTGGTGAAGCCAGGCCTTCAACACTTTGGTGGCAATGGAGAAGGAGCTGGATTCAGGCTGCTGAAACAGGGTATCTCAGGGTAGATTTCCCTTGTAGAAGTCTGATTTATAAATGTTTTTGTCTATGTTTTTCTAAAACCTGTGTGGAAATGTTCAAAGTAGACAGCTTCTAATCAAAAAGCAATTCTTACAAATGTTAGATCAGAAGCAAAATCTGATAGTTAAAAAGAAAAAAAACTATCTCCATAAAAAACATATTGATCTGAAAGAAGTAGGTTTATGCAAGCCCAGGGGCCATTCCCATTCTACACTTGATACAAATTTTCCAAAAGTTCTATAGAGCTTATAAAAGTATTTCAGGATACAAACTTCGGGATGAAAATATAATTCCTTACCGGTGACTTAGTAAATACATGGAACAAAATATTGCTTCTTTTGATAATTCTGTCACTGTTACCATAATTTCACATAAAATGGAAGAATAGTGTGATAAAAAGTGGTTGGAACTTCAGACACAGACCTGGCTTTAAATCAGGTCCATCTGGAAATTTATTGGAAGAGATCTTGGGGAAGTTACCTAAACTCTCTGAAGCCTAGTGTATATTTCTATATATACAGTACATTTACATATATACTATGCAATAGGGATAGTATCTAACTGGTGGAAATGTCTGAGGATTGAAATGCCAAGTAGCATTGGTAGACATCACTAAATATAAGTTTCCCTTTGCTGTACAATAATGCAGCTCTTCCCTCAAATGTTTCAGATGCAGGAACTGCTTACAGACTTGATTAGCTTGTTAAGTGACCAAGCCTGATGAAGTTTCTGTTTGTCCCTGCACCGTTCTTCTGGCTTAACATGACGACTGGCCTCTTTGGGAAAAGATACTGAGCTCTTTCTACACAACAGGCCCTGTGCATTCACAGTTGTGATTCTGCATCATCCTCACAACACCCTTGGAGTCATGGACACCGCAGTTTTAGCATGGTGCCAAAGTACCTGCTGTGACCACTCGCTACCCTGTGGGTGTCTCCTCTAGTCATGCTTCCTATTATTTCATCAAAATCTCTTATTTGACACTTTGTTCCTTTTTGTATTTTTCTCCAAGTGACTGAGGGTTCCAAAAATATCAACACACCTAAGAAGTGAAGGAATCACCGTGTTATAAAAATATTTCAAGTATTTAAACTCTCAACCACTCTTCTTAGTAGACAGAACTACAAAGCACACAAAATTAGTTTCTGGTATCATTTATGTCCTTTTCAGAGAACACTTTATCCCTTACCCAAAGTTTCAAATACCTGGTTAGACAGAGGTTGCTTTCTTGGCTTTCTTCTACATCTTTCCTGTTTTCCCTACACTCAGTTGAAACATCGGTCCTTTCATTTTCCTTGTCTGCGTGGTCTCCCGTCACTCCCTCCCCCTCCCGCTCTACCTCTCTCATCTCTATTTTTCTTTCTGAGTCTGCTTCATTCTCTTCTTTCTATACTGGCTTACATAGAATTCCTTCTCTATCCAAAATTCTTGCTAGCTTTTTTTAGCCCAACATGTTTTTTCATATTAAGCTCTGCGTTTCAATTTCAGGTGTTTCTATGTTTCAATTTCAGAATCAGAATTTATCTGACAATGAAATGACCCCACAAGGGGAGACAGAGTACTGAGTATCTTCTGGGGCTCTGCGGGAGGACGTGTCACTTTCAGTCAAGGTTTGGTTGGGGGAGGCGGGGCAGAAATCACTGTATTAAGGCTTTATCTAATTGAATGTACAGATGTCTGAAATCTTTGGTACAAACAAATGGGAACATCAAAACGGTATTAGATAATGAAGGAAAAAAAAACAAATGTTTGGAAGAACATAACTGAGACAATGGTAAAGAGACAGCACTTTAGGAACTGAAACCAAGGATTATCATATTCTAGTTCTTACCCATTTTCTCTGAAGGACCCATAAACCCCCAAGTGTAACTGGCCTGAGGCTTGCAGAAGGAGACAACTGGGAACCCTCAGCTGAAATGAGCAGAGCTCGCAGAGAGAAACTTCTTGATAAGAGCTATCTTGAATATCCTCTTCAACAGTCTCAATTTAGTCATAGCAAAAGCTTTTATAAAATTCTCAAATTGCAATAGAAATATAGAAATACTTGTCTCTTATTAAGGACAGTTAGTAGCCTATTTCTTTAAAATTTGAGAGTTGAAAGAGATAAACCCAAAAGCCAAGAAAATTATCATTCTTCGTACAAATTTTGATATAATCCATTCAGAGAAAAGAATATTTAATTTGCCCATTATTTATTATTAATCAGAGATCACATTAAAATTGTAGAAGCCAGTATATTGTATTTACAGTTGATGGAATAAGGAGGGTCTTATCTATCTTTCCTTTCTGCTCATTGGAAAGCTCTACTGAAATAAATTCACTGAAATTTTAAAAAAAGTTGTATAACTGGTGATGATTTTAATTTTTGGTAACTTCCTTCATGGGTAGGGTGATTTTAGAGACACAGTACAGTCAAAATATACTAGATTATGCTATAATAATAATCCCCAAATCTCAGTAACTTCTAAAACAATGATTTATCATTCATTCATTCTACATGTCCATCCTGGATCAGCTGGGGGCTCTGCTCTAAGGATGATTAAACAATCATTATTTTGAACATCTCACCATTTCATGTTTCTGTGCAATGGGCTGACTAGAGAGCTGTTGTTGAGATCATGGTGTCCTCAGTGACAATTCACTGAAGAATGCTATTTTCACAATTCCATGACAAAACAATGTGTATAGTGATTATATGAAAATAAGAAAATGTATATATGTTTGCTAAGGCACAGAACACCTATGTAAGTATACAGCTGACTCTTGGACAATGGGTTTGAATTGATGGCTCCATTTATGTGCAGTTTTGTTTTGTTTTTTCATAGTAACTACTACAGTACTACATGATCCATGGTTGATTGAGTCCACAGATGCAGAAGCACAGATACGGAGGGACTGACTGACCACGCAGGGTATGTAGGGGTGACTATGAGTTATAGGGGGATTTCCAACTGTGTGAAGGGTCAGTGCCCCTGACCTCCCTCATTGTTCAAGGGTCAACAGTATGTATAAGAAACTGGTAGGAGTGGTTGACTATGGGGGAGAACTAGATAGCTCACAATGGGGTTGGATATAGAATTAACTTTTAGTTTATTTACATCTGTATGTGGTGACTGTTGTACTATGTAGATGAATTTTCTACTAAAGGTAAATAGTCACTATAATATTTTTCTTTAAATGCCTCTTATCATGGCTAGGGTACAAGAATACTGAACATGGAATATGGTAAAGTTGGTTAGTTCATGCAGGAATAAAGCTCACGCCATTGGTCTTATTGTCGTTTTGAGTCAACCCCTGAAACCACAAATCCCAGATAATACAGATTATGATTTCCAAAATATGATGAGGTTTTCACCACAAAGATCCCTCACTCCACTCCAAAGAGCGCACACACACACACACACACACCCCCCCCCAGAGAAAGAGACAAATAGAACTTCACAGCATCTCAGCTATGGAGAAACTCTGGAGGTCACCTGGTTTAATTCTCGATCCAAGTAACTTACATAATAGTGTACATCAACTATATTTCAATTAAAAAAAAACTGTGTTCTATGTTGCCTTAGCATCCAGCTGGGGTATGTAAGAAGGCAGCCATATGGATAAAATTAGCTCATGCTTCAGCGAGAGCAGCTCTTTTTTATATAGTTTTCCCCATAAGTTTTTCTCTGAAGAAATGATTCTAAAAAATGTTCGAAGGCCTCTGATGTGAGAGTCTCCTCTATAACATGCTGATAAGAAACAATCCAACTTCTGCAGGAGGACCTTAAACACTAAGAATTCACCACCTCATTACGTGCTTGTAAAGCTTCAACTTCTGGAATGTTTGTCTTACACTAAGCCAAAATCTGCCTTCTTATAACTTTGATCAACTGGTTCACATTCTTGCTTTGGGCTATTTAATTGCTGGTAGAGATTTTAGTTGCTTCCCAGAAGGCAGAAGACTTAATGTTTTGTAACTACTATTGATCTTTGGCCAGCTTTGGCCTGTAGCTGGGCAGTGAGATAATTTATTTCTCTTTGAGGTTCTCTGATACTATTTTGGAGCTCCATTTTCTGTTTTAGGTCTTGAAGCTTTCATTTCTTTATGTGAAGAAGTTTGAACACATGATCTTTTTTTTTTTTTTTTTTGACTCTGAGCTACACATTTTTACATAGATACCAATTAGCTGTTAATTATTAAACGTGTGGGTGAGAGAGGGCACAGATACACATTTATAGCTCAAATGAAAGCTTGGGGTAATTTAGATTAAATATTATGAAAATCTTTATAACAGTAATATTAGAAAATTAAGTAATGGAACAAGCCGCCAAGAAAGGTTGCATAATGACTGTCACTAGAGGTATTCAAGGCAGAAACAGCCACCTGCTGGCAAATAAAGGTTTAGAGCTAATTACATCTTCTGGTTATCATCTGTGGCTATTTATCCAGACGACCCTCTTCAGGTTAGCTGAAATTTCAGTGATTTTAAAAGGTGCAGTTTAAGCACATTTATATAAACACATGCCTGAACCACCCCATCAATACTACTTTTTAAAAATTGCTGTAAAATATTTAGAAGTTTTAGTTCTCTACGAAATCCTCAGGAAATAACCTGGGAAAAAAAATGGGAGCACAAAAATGTTCACTGTAGATTTATTTATGGGAGTACATAACTTATAAACAATCTAAATGTCAGAACATACTAAAATGGTTAATAACTTATAGTACATGCATGCAAGGAAATACTGGGTAACCAATTAAGCTGTATTCATAGTTTGTAATAACATACAAAATCTTACTATTACAATATTAAGTGAAAAACCAAGGCCTTAGTTGCATACAAAATATGATTTCAACTATGGGGAAAACTGAATAGAAAAAAATGGTATAGCATTGCCAACAAAGTGGGGGAATATTTTAATAGAGACCACCTCGTCTGCTACACTTAGGAAGGAGGGATAAAAATGTATGCCAAAGATAGGTAATTTAATCAAGGTTAAAATTTAATGAAAAATAAAAAAAGGAAAATTCCCAGGTGCTAAAATAAAGAGGGAACTCAAAGCCAGTGCAATCAGCTCCAGTTGATGCTAATAAACCCAGAAGAGTACCCCTGTGTAGCTCCTGCAATAGGGAGCTAAGGCTTTAATGCTCGTGAAAGTATGGTAGGCACATGTACACAGCTGCAGGTCTATTCAGACCATGGAGATGAAACTTGGATGCTTCATAAAGCTAGGACTCTAAAAATCCCCAATATGACGAGGATTAAAGAGCTGTATACAGTCCCATAGAAACAGGAAAGAAACTTGGTGACTGCTCTGGGCTCTGGGTGGGTAGAGGAAGGTGAAGGGTATTTCCCTCAAACCTTTGTCATGCTCACATGTGGAATACAAATGTATATAACCTGGAAAGTGTGGTCTATAACCAAAGATACATTTTGGTTTATCTTTTGTCCCCAGCAGAAGGGAACAACACAAAGCCATGTAGGTAGTCATCTACTGCTTATGGTACACAGGACTTGTAGAGAGAAGATAACCCCAGCTGAAGCTGAGTCTACAATAAAAGGTTACAAACAAAACACAAAACAAACAAATCCATAAAGGAGAGTCCTCAAATACAAGAAACTGAAGTAACACTCAAAGTACAAGAAATAACAAGACAGTAAAAGTAGTATATTTAAAGTTACTAAAAGGATTAAAAGAAATCTAAAAGCCATAATGAAACAAAACAATACTCTTAAAAAAATAATGAGCAGATTTGGAAAGGTACAAATAGAAATTTTAGAAGATTTATAAAAGGGTTAAACAAGGGATATAATTAGTGGGCTTTGGGGCAGATTTAAGGAAATCACCTAGAATGCAGCCTAGAAAGACAAGATGGAAAATGTATACTGCAGTTGTTAACAGGTATGGAGTATTAAATTAGAAGGTTCAAAATAATCTAAATGGTACCTCCAAAAAGAGAAAACAGGAAAATATGGATGAGAAAATAGTCAATACACTTAATATATTAAGAAATAATGAAATTAACAAAAATATAAACTTTGAATTGAATTCCCAAGAATAACTGATAGAAAAAAATCATTCTGGGTCATATATGTCATATTTGGCATTCAGAATATCACAGAAGACAAACATCTCAATACTGTCAATGAGCAAAGACAAATTACCTACAATTGAAGGACAACTGGAGACAAAAGATATCTCAAATCAAACTCAGAAGCCATGAGGCAGGAAGTTCATATTTTCAAAGAACTAAGAGGAAAGAAACACAAACCTAAAAGCCTATGACTAGATAAACTATCATTCAAGAGTAAGAGCAAAATAAAACCATTTTCAGGGAAAAAAATGACTGAAAAAACCCATTAATCACTGATAATCACTATAACATATACAACAGAAAGAGGAAATTAAATCTTTAAGAAAGATGTGGGATGGAAGAAGTAATAGGTACACAGAACCTGATAAATCTGTGGATACATCTATACTTGCCTTGAATATAAATATCAAGATACCCACCTTAGGCATAATAACAAAGATAGAAAATAATGGATGGAAAATGAACAAAAATTTAAGGCCAAAGTCATATTAGGGGAAAAATAAAATGTTTCATAATCATTAAAGGAACAATTCACCATGAAGATATCATAATCCTAAACTAAGAGGGACACAAAAAACATACCATCAAAAATCAACAAAACAGCTGCTTCCTTTTCCCTAAGGGACTGCCTTTTGGACTCTGTACCTTCCAAATTTTGAGTGAATTTTAAATGTCTTTTAATGTTCAGGGGTTGTTTTTCCCACCCCAGCAATGAACATTAAGATTACACTGCACATGCTCTCCCCTGTTTTAAGTTTCATTTTTCCTGACCTTAGCACTAGACTCCAAGAACTGAATTTAGCTTTCTGATTCATGTCTAAAAAAACGAGCCAGAAGAATTTTTACTAAAATTCTGTGTAAAAATTTAGTAGATTTTAGTAAATTTAGTAAATTTTAGAATTTACTAAAATTTTAGAATTTAAATTTTAAAATTTACTAGATTTTGGAATTTACTAAAATAGAATTACTAAAATTCTGTGGCCATCAGTCAATTAACTGTGCCTCTCTAGTATTCAGAGAGGTCTTGTTCCATGATAGAAGGGCAGTTTGAGTTTTAAAAAAATAGCTGAGTTTCATATGCAAAATAATATTATAATACTATTTTCAAAAAAAGGTTCTGTGTAGATAAGTTTGTATATATTTCATTATAGCCTTAAGAGTATTATACTAGAATGAAGAGAAAATATCATTTTTAATGCTGTTAATGTTTCAATCATTTTGACCAAAAATATCTGAAAACAAGACAAATGCATGCATACACAAAGTAGGTCAATCAAACATTGTCATCTTATTTTTATATTGTGAAGAATAAATATTTGGTACTTCCACTGAACATTTCTATCAGTTGCAGCTATCAGCCCAAAGAGGTATTAAATGAATCTCAGTCCCCACCAGGAATGATACTGCATGATTAAACTTGGAGATTCCCTCACTTCCCTTCTACCATCTAGTCAACACTGAATCTCTGAATTTGAGCTATACTCAGTGTCATCATTTAATGTTTATTTATGTTACCATCATTTAATTTTTTAAGTTATGCTTTTTTAATTGTTGGTTTTATTATTTTACAAAGTAAAATTTCACAACTATTTTGAAAGAGTTGAACATAAGAGTTGAACATAAGTACAACTCTTCTCAATTATTTATTGTTGGATGACAGTTATTACTCAATAAATATTTTTGATCAAAAAAATCAACAATGGCAATCAATATAACATCATTATAATGTCATAACTAGTAATATTACAGGAAATCCCTTTTGAGAGGCTCAGCCTCTCCTACTTGGTTCTGTTTCATATATAAAACTATAGATATTAAGAAATGTGTTATGTATTAAGTAGGAAGATGTAATTGTAAAATGAGCATTGTTATAGGTAAAGGTGAAAACTATTTTCTTTGGCATGCTTTATTAAGCACAGAAAGAATGGAGTTAATGTATGATTCACAAACGAGGTTCCAGGAGGAACCAATGATAATGGCAGCTTAACTATGAATCAAACTAAGGGCAACACAAGATATAGTTCTAATTTTGCAATATCTGTACCCTCTCAGCCATAGATTAGTGAATAGCTGTCCCTGCACAAGAGATGTGCCTACCTAAGTCTCTTTTTTGCTGATCTTCCCTGCCTCTGCTCTGTGGACTTCTCTCTCCTCTCTACTGGTTTGAGAATATCCACGGAGCAACATGGCTACTGAAATCTTCCGCCTTGCCTTTCCAGTTCCATGGCCTGCTCTATCCCTGACCCAGGTGTTATTTGGTGAGATTTAATTTTGTGAGCGATGCTAACTGCTTATCTCCTCCCAATCTCCCACTTGATTAGACCAAGCCTTATGGGACGAAGCAACAGCCTTCCCTTCTCATTGCAAAGGCACGATATTTATTCCATGTTATTCTCCTCCCTCCTGTAACTACTGAACTTCTGCATCACGTCTAAAATTGTATGAAATCTGCTACTCAGAATACACAATATCTTTGTTTTGGCCTTGTATATGGACCCATTTTGTGAATGTCACTTATGTCTTGATGAGAATGAATCTAAAGGTCAATTACAGGATTTTAGATACATCCATAGGATCAGGTCTGTTATACTGACACTCAAAAAATCTATACTATTACTAATTCTGTTATCTGCTACTTCTATTAGTTTCTAGGAGATAGCTGTTCTCAGTAAGAGTATGATTTGGTTGATAGGATCAAATTTTTATAAAATGTTAAGCTTGATTTAATACGTACGTACAGAAACTTACACATCATTGAAAGCAGTTTCATTCTTAAGCATACAAAAATCATTCCTAAAAAAACTGAGTATGAACTATGCAACAAAGGGAGTCTTAACAATACTAAAAAACTGTCTTACAGGTTATTTGATGATCATGTTATAAATTAGAAATTAACAAAAAGAATTGGAGGGTTAACACAAAGCTTAGAAATTAAAGAATACTTTCAAGGAGTTAATGTGTTACAGAATTCACAATTGAAATCATGATCTATTTAAAATAACGAAAACTCCATGTATCTGGTAATTAAGCATGTACTTATAGCAAAAGTTGCTGGCTTAAAAACATACATACAGCAATAGTCTAATCACCAAGTGGTTTTAGGCTAATGTCACTCTCTCTCTCTGTCTATATATATATATATAATATATATGGTAAAACATAAGTCTCTACCTCACAACAAATAAAGGAATAAGTTCAAAATATATTAATCAGTGTGTAAAGAAAAAGTACAACTTTTCAATTCTTGGAAGAAAATATTGGAGAAAATCTTTATAACAATGGGACAGAGCTAGATTTCTTTAAGACATAAAAAGTGCAAATCATAAATTAAAAGATTTATAAATTTGATTATATTATTTTTAATGTACGAAAAACACACTATATGTCAAGCTTAAAAAATCAATAGAAGACTGGGAGATATTTTCAAGGCATAAAATTGTCAGAATTAATTGATTTATATGTACATTGAAATCAATATAGAAATCAAAGACTACTGTAGAAGAAAATTGCAAGAATATGGACAGACAGGCAATAAGAGGAAATAAAAATGGTCATTATATTTATGAAGAGACACCTGACCTCACTAGTAGTCTGAGATACAAAAATTACAATAACAATAAGGTAACATATCACTGCAGATAGCCATAAGGAAATAAATAAAATCTGAATATACCACCTTCTGACAAGGATGTAGAGAATGAACCACAGCTTCCGCAGCCAGAAGAATTATGTATTTTTATAACCACTATTGAGAACAATTTGGTATTATTAAATTTAGGCAGTGTGTGCATGTTTGCACAACAATGTGCATTAAAACATTCTTTATAATATATAAAAACAGTAAAAGAAATAACCTAAGTACTCATTAGTAGGGGAATGGCTAGGTGAGTAGTATTTATACAGCCTAATAGTTTAAAACAGTTCAAATGAATAAACTGTATTACCTGATTGAACAGATGAATATGGGAAACAATGCTGAGTGAAAAAAAGATGCAGAAACATGTGCAATATATTTATGTAAAATGTAAATACATGCAAATCAGAACTCTATATCATTTGGTCATAGATACATGTGTCTGTGGTAAAATTACACACACAAACCTCAAGGCAGTGGCTACATCTCCGAGGAGAGTTATGGCAATAAGAGGGGTGTAGTTTGTTTCAATAAAAGAGTTGAAATTTTGAAATTAAAAATAATACCTGACACAGTTATGGCAAACTGTTCATGTTTGGTAAATCCGAGTTGTGAAGACATAGTGTTTTTGGTGTTATTATGTATAGTGTTTTGCAAGTTAGAAATAATCCACGATTTTAAGAAAGATGCCCTTGGGTAAAAGGATGTACACCAAAATGTTATTAGTGGTTGTTCCCAGGTGAAGGAATTGCAGACTTTTGTTGTATACTTCTTTCTACATCTAACTTTTTCTAATTTTTCTTCAATAAGAATATTTCACTTTTATTATTAGAATAAAATTCATCTTTTTTTTAAAAAAAAAAAAAAGCGTATCTAGGGCTCTCCTCCGAAGATTTCTTCTGAAACTAAGCTGCTGTCACACTGAAGGTGATATGGCTAGAGAAGGTATCATCTCTTTGAAGAGTTAACAGAAGTTTATTTTGGATTCCTTTCAATCCCACTTAAAAAGCTGCCTTTGTTAACTGAGGACATGGATGCTAAGATTTATTATCACCAGAATCAGTGGGGCAGAGTGACTTATTCTTGGCACTGAAATTTAGGTTCCTGAGGAGTAAAACTTCATCCCAAAATGCAAATGATAAAACTGAGTGCACTATTCTTCTCTCTATATTTCTAAGGATTACTTGGACTATATAGTTGAGGCAGTTTGCTTTGCTAAAATAAGGTCCATGCCTCCTGCCTGGTTTTGACTGATACTTGTTTGCCTGGATTTACAGGGAGTACTTTCATAACTGTTCCTGATGATACGAGGCTCTTAAATTGACATATTCTGATTTTTTTTAAATGGTAGGATTTTCATACTGAGTACAACACCAAACTTAACAGGTCGAAGGAGAAAATGGATTTCTGATCAGGAGAAAGCATAGCTGTGCATCCGTATCTTCTCTAGCACCCAGTCATGCTTATTTGACACAATTTACACCTAAATTAGTTATATTTTAAGACTTTTTGGCAATAGTTATATCCAAAAATTACATTTGCTGCACAGGCATTCAATATACCACTGGATGATTATTGATTTTTTTCAAGGTCTTTCAAAACCTTGATGTTTTTAAGAGGAACTGTCACACTCAGCATCTCTTTCCCTAGACTGAGACTATATGATTTTATCATGTGCAGTGGGCTTTTAGGCAGCAAGAAAACCCTTTAGGCTGATGGCATATTCTCAAGATTCCTTGAGGTTAATTAAAAATGGACACTGTAACATTAGGCAAAGAAGTCTAAGCTTCCCTTCCTGGAACGGAGAAATAAACAACAAATTTTCCCAGCTTCGTCAAGTGCTTTACAGAAATCATAAAAGGATATGGTGAGACCAATTGTTTCTAAAGAAAATAAATAATGATATGAAACTTCTGCTTTTCTAAAAATCCTGTTTTGATCTTTCAAGGTATCACTTCATTTATAACATACACACACACAGCCTGAATTAGATATTCTACTGACATGTTTTGGAAGGAGGGAAGATTAAGCTAGGTGTTTTGATATTCAAACCGACTGTTCCATGGTTTCTAATCATTGCAAACCTGATGTTTTAAATCATTAAGCCATTCCCTCTAGCTTACCATGGGAATATATTTCCATATAGTTTGCTGTGATATATTGAGAGAGATAAGAATTAGAATTCATTTGCCATTTAATTTTTCTCCCAAAGTGACTTAAAAAGGTCATCTAATGCCCACAATTCTTCTATTTCCAGAATATTTTTATTTCATCTATCAGAAACACTTGTGTCAAGGTAATTTATTTGACTAGACTTTTAGGATTTCAGCATCATGGTTATATTTATTTGAATTAATCCAGAGTTCCACCTGATTCTAACCAGCAAAGTATGAGAAAACAGAAAATGGTAATATTTAACAACTCTAATTTATCATGAAGTAAGTTCCTGCATTTTTCCTTACATTGAAGAGAGCTCAAAATATCACAGGTGTCCATTTTTAATTTTAATACTCACTTGCTCTTAAAACTTATCCCAAGTTATGGAGGCGTCTCTGACCTAAAACAAATTTTCTTACATGAACGTTTGGTTTGGTTTCATTTATTGAGTTTTCTGATAATATTATATAATTTCTTCTCCTCCCTGCTGTCAATTCCCAACTCCCCACCCTCTGAGATTCTGGAGCAATCAAAATGAAAAAAAGAAGTAAAAACCTACAGCAGAGCTGAGGATCAGGAACTTCAGAAGATCAATGTGGAGAAGTTTCTAAAACAAGTAGGACAGGAAGCAGGAGTCCTGAGACAGGAACCCCATCAGATTTGAGATCCAAGTATGCTTTCTGAGGCTAGAAAACTTGTAACTGGATGGATTCCAGAGCAAAGGCTGAAAGGAACATCATGCTATATTTCCTTCATGTCCCCAGAATTTACCAATTATCTGATACAGAACAGGTTCTCAATAAATATTTGTTGAAACAGGAAAAAATAAGTAAATGAGTAAATAAATAAAAATTAAAGTAGCAGACTATGCATAACTGAAACGTCTCTCTAAATCCTAAAACCGTCTCAATCCCTCTCCTTTCCTTTTCTCAGAGATCTCCTGGTTCAAGTTCTAAGGAGTGGCTCAGGAATGGCTGACAGAATAAAACATTCCACCCAGCATCCAACCAAAGATTCTAAGCTCTTAGTATATAAAAGTACTCCCAGACAAACCTGGTAAATGCTGATTCTCAGGCCACCCAAAGACTCTGATTTAGTTGTTTAGGATAGGAAATTAAAATCTACATTTTTAAATATCTCAAAGTGATCTGGAGATTCAGACAGACTTGGAATCTCATTGTGAAAAACAATAAAATGGACCTTTGATAAATGTTGATGGAATGAATAAAACTTGATGAAGGCTGGCCCTGTCGAGGTTCCACTGCTTTGGTTTATGGGGATAGGCGAATGTTATCTACTGGAAGATAAAATAACAGCAGCTATTTATTAAGTGCTTACTAGTACCTTTCACAGTTGCTTGCCCTGGCAAATAATCTGTACAAGCCACTAATGACCAACCATTTTTAAAACCCCCTCCCCTTGAGGCCAGAAGTAGCTTTGACCTTAGCTCTGCTAAGTACCTGCTCAGGAAGGACTAAAGAGTATGTGAGAGCATGGCATTGGGTCCCTGGAGAGTTGCTGAGTCTTGTTTCCATCTCATCTCTACATTTAGTAAAATAGAAAAATGAAACCGAAAACATTTTTAAGATCATCCATTTTCCTTAAAACACAGCGTAAGTTTTTACCATAAAAGAAAACTTGGAAAATGAAACAATTTCATTTACTCTTAGTTTAACTGTCCTGGGCACCCATGGAGGGCATTGCCCGGGTCTCACTGTGCTCTTCCTCTGCTCATTAAGGCCCTTAATCCTCATCCTTAGGAAGAATTTTCAGATGGAAAACACTGATAGGTAATTCCATCACATCAACTGTAGTCTAAAAAGAAACAGAATCTGGATTCTCATCCTACTGTTTTAAGCCAGCCAATTTATATGAGTCCCCCAGGTATGTATTACACGGATCTTTCCACAGGTAAAGAAGGCATGTATCACCTCTCAATGTGCAGGCAATTGCACATGAAATACCTCTGTGGCTTGTTGCTGAAAAGTCACACCTCTGATCCACAAATCGTCTCAATTTAACCATTTTTCAACATGTTAATACATTTCCCTATTTTAAATTCCTGCTTAGTGGAAAGTTTCCCCATTGAGCATCTGATTTAATTTTGTCTGCTTGGATGCCCTTTAGGTAAAGGACACCATTCAATATCGGAATTAGAAGCATTCTATTCATTTCTCCCCCTGCAGCCAGGGAAAGAGAAAGAAGAGCGCAAAGAGGCAGAGACTCAAACAACTCTCGATGCAGCAATTCTCCAGCCGCTGAGCAATGAGGTTTCATACGCTGCTGGAGGACCCATTCATCTTAATCCATCTGGAAAGAGGGCTACGCACAATATTTCACAATCTAAGTACTTTCTGACAAATCTATTAATTATGCACTCAAACAAATTATTTGCTGCCTGTGGAGAATTGCTACTGGATTTTCTCTTGTGCCAGAATCCATGTTCTCTTTTCTGCTTTTAACTCATTGCTGTCATTGACACAGTCATATGAGTCCCCTATTTTTAATCATCCATCATTTTAAATTTAGATGTGGTCACTAAGAGAGAAGCTGAACTAGAGAAGGCTGAGGTAACATGACACCTAATAGCCGAGAGACGTTTTCTGCCTACTTGCTTACACTTTTTGTCTTCCATTCTCCTTTGCCAGGGTGGATGGAAGATGTCTCTTTTACATGCTAAACCAACAGATGAGACCATTTGTCTATGGCTTACTGACGCTTCCCACTGACAACTTCTTTTCCTCAGTTCTGAAGACAAGTCCTCCTCCACAACACATGAATAACAACTTTCTGAAACATGCCCAATGTTTAGAAGAATAGAGTTGCAATTTATTCTCACTAACTTGGTGATTACCCTCAAGTTCTAGTATATCATTTAAACATCTCAAATCTTTAAAAAAATAATAATAATTTACTTCCTAGCCTTAGAGGTACTACATGCAATTACAGAAAAATATTGAAAACAATTACAAAGAGATAAAAATCAAAAGCACCCATGATACCATCTTTTTAAAAATGTGTGTACACCTTTCTAGTCATTTTATATATATTGAAAATGTGTGTGCTATATATTGAAATATACATGTATATGTAGTTTTGTATGGATTTTTTACTTACCATTTCATACATATTTTCTACATTACTGAGGCCTTGACATTTGTTGGCGAAATGTAATTAAGAACGAAATCTTCTCCCAACCCAAAAATCCTCTCCAGAAAGACAGAAGAGAAAGAAGACACTCTTTTTTTTTTTTATTGAATAAGCATTACACCAAAATGTAATCTTCATTACAAGCAATCTGCCAAGGGATTGCAAAGACAGAAAGACATCTCACCCTTTTATACAGCCAAGCAGATACAACCCATCACATACACGTTTTCAAAATAAATAATGACTAGTCCTCAAATAAGACTACTCGACAGCACCGTTTGTCACAAACAGTTCCTCCCAACTTTACCTGGCAATTGAGGTGACCATCTGTTAGCTAATGAGCTTCATCCAAAGGAGAAACGAACTTCTCCTATCTTTATGACAGGAGGCACTTCTGCAACATGGAGCAAGGTACAAACATTTTAATTTGTATTTGCTCTTACAACATACACAAAATTTTAAACATATTTTCATTTCCTGTCATAAAGGTAGAGAGTAATTTAGCTAAGTATCCTTCACTAATTAATTTTTAAATACTCCTATTTTAAATAGTTTTGCAATGTACATTCTTATGAATAAAGTTTTCAAGCACTTTTATTTACTTTCAAAGACCACATGAAATATGACGGTGTTCACTTTGGGACAAAGAGAAAAGACAGTAAATACTGCATTCAAAAACAAACACATGCATGCCTTGGAGACACACACACATACAGTTAGTGCACTTCTGATAATTTAAAACGCATACGGCAAGTATATCCAGTAACCAGCTGCATAAACTCAGCAACGCATCAAATGCTTAGTAAAGCTAATGTTCAGATCCTAACCATCAAAATCCCAAGTTCAGGATGAGCTCCTTAAGAACATCCATAAACCGGCCAACTGTTCAATCCATGCAAATATGGAGCATTTACGCCCCATCTCCTGACTCTTAGAGCTGCTGCTTCTGTAATAAGTCCAAGAGCCTCAAATTTTAATGGTCAATAGCTCTTCTGATAATGGGAATAAGTCATTTTCCCAATGGCAGTTGGGTGGCTTGGAAAAGTGAGTGGGTCTTCAAGAAGAAAACAGAGTAGGATATTTTATTTTTCTACTTTAGAGGTGATGCTGAGTCAAGACTTGTTTTTAGTTTTTCCAAAATAATTTTTTCTTCCTTTTGAAGTAGGTAGACTGCCATTTTATGCCTAAAGAAAATGAGGTGCTGGGGGGGGGTGGTCATATAGCAAACAAGTGGCAAATCCAAAATTCAAACTCATCACTGTCAGATTTCAAAATTCCTGTTCTCTGCATGATAGGAGGATGCAGTAACCATAGGCTAATTTCTGCTCCTTGTCTTGAAAAGTATCTGTACGCAAATTAATTGTAACTTCATAATCACTAGAAGAAAAGGAGGCGGCTGTATAAAACTCAAGAACTTGTAACTGAACTAGTAGATGGCAACAGATTTTAAAAAGAATTTGTACAGAATTTCAGAATCTAGACTCAATAAACAGAGAAACAAGATAAAGTCCTACTGATGTGCAAAATAGCCAGTTTTATTTGCCATAACTTAATCTCAGAGAAAAGAATCCTCCCAGCCAGCTTAAATTTTAATGAATTGATGATAATTTCATAAATTGCACTTCCCTAAACTCAATTTGTCTTCCTGAGATTTAGCAATGATCATCAGATGTTCGCTGTATATTAGCAAAAGAAAAGGTGAAATGCTAAAATTTATAATTAATGATTCATCTCAATATAGCAGCGAAACTTGGTTTTTAATTTTTTAAAGAAAAACTTTGATGGAAATATCAAATTACATAATTTATGTTGGAGAGAAGTTAGTCATAGCAACTAGAGCTTCATTACCTTTCTCTAAAGAATGCCACTTCTTTTGCTAATATACTGTTCTCTTTTCAGTACCTGAAGATTGTGAGTTTGTTAATCACTAACATAACCTCTTTGTAAAAGATGGGAAAATGCACCATCAATACTTATTTTACTCTTTAAAAGATTATATTCAATAGTTAAAATAGTCCTCTTTTTTCATAGTATAGAATTTCAATCAAATCATGGTTGAGCACAAAAACAGGTCAGTCACTGAAACAGTATCCCCTGATTTAGCTTTTCCTAAGACATGTAGCATGGTATCCTCACCAGTCCAGGTTTGAAACTGGATAATAGGTCTAGAATGTAGAGTGTGGAGTTAGATGACACCATCCTCTTACGTATCGGCTTGCTCAATTTTCCATATATATATATATATACACACACACACACACACACACACACACACACACACATACACAAAGAATGAAAGAATTAAGCAAAGGACTCACGGATATGAGAATATGGTAATACTGCCATCGGTTGCCATCATGGCGTAGCCTCTGTCCATCCATACTCCCATCCTCAGTTTGGCCTAATGGACTAGTTTTGAGCCTCAAAGAGGAGGAAGACCGTCCAAAAATGAACAGGCTGACTCATGACAATCAGGACTGCCTTGGAGCACAAGGACAAAGTAAAACATGAGTTCAGGATAGGATGGGTGCTGGGCAGCGGGAAGAGGCAGACAGCCTCCTCATGTCAGGACCAAAGAGAGCAGCAGAATCAAATCATGACTGCAAAGTAGGAACACAACAGCAGCAGTGCTCACTTAATGTAACCGAGTGGCAGACCCAAGGCAGATCTCTCACTGGGCCCTGGAGAAGACATGAGTGGGGGATTACTTGTTCATAAGCAAATGGATTTTAGCAGTAATGAACTGAAGATAATCATGTTAATGAGATATAATTCGTACCTACTATCCAGTCAGGCCTTGGCCATGGAATTTATATATTGTGTTGTACTTACATCATCTTTAAACCATCTAGTTTCTTAAGACTTTTCTTGTGACTCTTGCCAATAAAATATTTCATACTAATGAAAATTTTCTGAAAGAAGACACACATACTGTACCTGGACACTCCCCATCATTGTCCACTATGGAAAGCAACTCTAGTGAAGAAGCTTGAAACAAAACATACCTGATTTCAATGCATTGTTTAATATGCCAGCCTCAGTAGAATCTTCCAAGGGAGATTGGGAGACTAAGGATTAAACATTAATTAAGCACCTTCAACGTACCAAGACCTGTGCCAGGCATTCAGCAATATCATGTAACTCTCACTTCAGCTAGAAGAAGGATTAATGATCACTCTGTCACAGACAAAATCAGAAGAAGTAGAATTCAGTTTATAAACTTGTCCCATAACTAGCCTTTGAAAGACTCCTGTGACGTTTTCCACTGCAGGCTACGTTTTCTCCCTTTTATTTCCAGAAATCGATAAAACAATACCCTAAGTCTAACCATAACCCTAACTCTTATCTTCCCATATCTCTTTTCCAGCCTAACTACAAGAGACACGTGCACATAGCCTTTCAGCAAACAGCCTACATGCTGGCAAGACACACCACTTAGAAATTAAAGACCCTAATATTCTGAAAATTTCAACAACTGGGAGAGTTCACTGCAAACAAATGAAACGGACCCTGGCTGACTTGAGCACAAAACAAAATTTCTTCCAGGCATACATGTGAGCTTACATAATCAAAAGGACCTGGAACAGCCCCGGCTAAGGAAAGAGAGCAACCAGGTTAACTCTGGGGAGCAGAAGCACATGGGCCACGTCGTCAAGGCTCTACTGTCAGGATGAATCAGACGCGGACTACTTCCATCAGGAGATAACTCTGCTCAGGATGCAGGTTCGGCAAGAGAGGGAGACCGCGGGCCCACCCGGGTCACGTGCCCGCCCGGGCCTCGGCAGGGGAGAGGAAGGCTCAACGATAGAGCCCAAGCGAGGCTGCGTGCGGCCGGGGAGGAGACGTCCCCCACAGGAGAATCAGAGCGCTGGGCTGGAGAAATAACAGATACCCGGTACAGGAACGAGAGGCCTCCTGTGCCCTCACGAATGCCCTGCCTCGTCACATACGGGGCGAGCGCTTTCCGCTTGCTCACAGGCTCCTCACACACAGCCCTCTGGAGCTGAGGCTGGGCCACCGAGAGCTCGGGCTCCCTATCACCACGCACCACAACCCCTTCCGGCTTTGATTCATTACACACGTCGCTTCTATCTTAGCCACCGGAACATGATATATATGGTAATTTATTTCACTGCTTTGTACTTGCTGCCGCCCCTCACGTCGCGTATCATTTATTTAGGCTGAGCTCTGCATCGGCAGCAGTGAACACGAAGACCCACCCCTCAGTCGGAGAGAAAAGAACTCTCCCCCGGCCCTCCTTACACAGGGAGTCAGCCCAACCACAGTCCAGACAGCACCGACTAGCCTCAAGCCCTCTGCCAACATCTGGCTTCCTGAGAATGCTGAGTTCTACAAATGCGAGATGGAGAAAATGCGCAAGCTGTGTAACTGAAATCAAACAGCCGCAGGAATTGCTCTGGAAGCACACAAAAGCTCTTCCACAAAGATACTCGGTTACTGAAATTAAGCACTGTAGAGTGCCCAGAGATAAGTTTAGAAATTTCCTGAACCATGAGGCAGAATCTGTGATTCTGAAATAATTTGTTTGAATCATCCACTTCATTAAAGGGTTTTCAATTTATTACTGTGACATGCAAAAATAAAAACATGGGCAAATGCTACCCTGAAAGATGAACGGAAGTCTGTGTAAGGGGAAAGAGATGAAGAGATGACTTTGCCAACAAAAGGGATGAAATACAGAATCTGCTTTTACCTGGTGGCCTCCAGAGCTGAATGTACGACAGGCTCTTTATTCCTGCAAATCTGACTTCAGACAGAGCTTTCCAGGGAGTAATTTGTGGGACAGACATGCCTCCACTTATCGTATTTACTAGATACAGCAATTTGGTAGGAAAACCTGGAAAGCTGCAGGGTCAGGGAGATAGCAATGCACAGACCTCACAATCTTCTTCCCATGTCTCCCGGCAAAGTGGTCCCCCCACTGCAGGGGGACCCACAGTTCTCAATGGGGCGAGAAGACAGGCTAGGAGACGCTGAGTATCTCTGTTCATAAGGTGGGAGCGTTCTGACAGTTCTGTGCAAATGTTTTACTTCTAGACAATTTTTGTTTCCAAGGAGAGCGCAAAGAAGGGTAGCAGGAAGAGAGGGAATAAAAGAGGATCACTAAACAAGAATTTTTAAGCAAGATACTACCATTCAGTGTTGTTGTTCATATGTCTACGAACTAAGGCTCTCTATCTCCTCAAATTTGAAAGAGATCTCCTTCACGTAAAGAAGAAACAAGTGTGTGTGTGGGTGTGTGTATCCACACACACACACGGGGGTGGGAGGTATTAAACGGACTTATTCCAGATGTGGACTAGGTGCTTGAGCCATCCTTACTAGGGATTAAGTTGCAGGTTGGTCACAGTTAGTTTTTTAGTTAGATATGCTAAAGAGTTTATTACTGTTATTTTGGAACGGCATATAAATGACCACCCAGTCGTAAATGCTTTCTAAGATGTTTTTATGTTCTCATTTACCTAAATGAGTCTCCAGTTTGCAAACGGACAGCAGCTCCTGTTACCTGTTAGCATAAAACTATATCCTTTTTGGCTTCCACGCCCTCTAGTAACGAATCCCAATTAGCCTATCTGACCTTGTCTCTCCTCACTCCAACTGTGACTTAGCCAGGCCGATGCACATTCTATGTTCCACATATGTTTAACTCTTTCCAGAAGTTATGGCTTTGTTTATGACATTCCACACATTGGGAACAGCCTCCTCAATTACAGTTCTTTGTTTCATTATCATAGTTCATGATTCACAAATTAACTTTGGCCTAATTTCCCTGAGCCTAAGCTCACACTGACCTTTTCAGTTTTCACCACAATTATTTTCCTGTCCATATGCTGCCTTTAGATATCTTATAGCTAGCTATCCATGCGCTTATTGCTTTTATGCTCACAAATAGTTGATGAGCATTTCAAAGGCAACAATCAATTTGTCCACATCTTTGTGACTCTAAAGCCACTGAACTATGGGGGGTATTTCAGACATACTCAGAAAGCTTTGTTGAATAATTAAGTGGACCTCTTTGTGGCAACAGGCTGCACTCAAAGCACAAGATAGGGAGAAAAGGGAATGGAGTTAATAGAAAGTAAGCAAAAAACATTGTCCCACTCCCCGAGGGACTCACTCTTACCTCTGGAGACACTAAACCCACATGAAAAATAACAAGGGTACATATCTGACACAAATTCACATTTTTACCTCAGGGAAATATAAGCTACCTCTGTGCAGTCCTCTGACCCAGTGTATACAGGCACTCTGCATCTACGGGTGGAACGTGAAGATCCAGGAACTGATGGAATCAGAGCCAGGGACTTAGTCCCAGCAGGCTTTACTGGGGTGAATCAGGGTCCCCTGCTTTAGGAGAAGCCCCTACGCCAGACACGGCAGAACACAACTGAGGGGGCAACCAGAAGTGTGATACTGTTGACTATTACCCAGCAGTTCTGGGTAATAGTCAGCTCAAGAAGATTCCTTTTTTAAATTTTTATTTTTCCAGCTGCACTGAAGTATAATCACTATGCCCCCAAAATGCATATAATTAATGTATATAATTTGGTGCGTCTGGACATATGTGTACACTCAAGTTACCATCACCACAATCAAGGTAATAAATACATCACCTCCAAAAGTTTCCTTGTGCCCCTCTGTTGGCTTTTTGTTTTCTATGTGTGTGTGTGTAGAGCGCTTAACCTGAGATTTACCTTCTGAATAACTTTTTAAGGGCACAACACCTTACCGTTAGCTATAGGCGCTATGATGTGCAGCACATCTCTGGAACGACTCATCATGTGTAACCGTAAGTTTATTCCAAGAAGACTCATTTTCAGAGAAGCATCTACCACACTGCCTGAATTGCCCTCCAGAGGCAGGTGGGGAGTAATGCTGTGCTGTCCCGCAGCACAGGGATGTTGCAGGAAAGCCAGGAACCCTTTCCTCTGGATGCTCTTTCCTTCTAGATACTCTCATCAGCTTGAAAATGCAGAAAAAAGAGGGTGGAGGTTCACGCTGCATTTTTTTTTCCTAACTCGCTTAGAAAGTGCCCAGGCCTGCTTTATTTTTCATCAGCATACTTATCGCCACCTGCCACAGTATCCGTTTATTTGCTTATTATCTTATTTCTCCCATGAGAATACCTATTCAGTCTGGGGTTTTTTTTGTAGCTTCTAGAATGGAGCTGGACACTTGGCACAAGAGCATGAATAACTGTTGAATATTTCTAGATAAATGAATTAAATAATTTACTAGTTGTTCAAGATGTATTTCAAATACCTTTACATTTCACTTTGCAGAATATGGTGCCCGCTAAATGGATGAAACCTCAACTTCATCCGATGCCCAAAGGAAAAACCATAGCTCCTTCTCTAGGTAGTTTGGATGATTAAATAACATAGCATATAGTGTTTGCAACGGAAAAGTTGTTTAGTAAATTTTGTTTATCTTTACCAGGAGTAGTTGAATTCTCCCCTATCACACACACACACACTTTAATGGTAAAATACCTCCTTATTTATCTGCAGTGATGAACAAATACCTTGTCTTAGGCACATGTGTCTTTAAAGTATAGAAACATAACTCTTGATACGTACTGAAAGCGTGGTTCATGTATTAATGAATCCTGCAACAGACCTTCTCTAATAGGACTAGTGACACCTTTTATAGTTAATACAATGCCTATATCCTGAAATGTGCTAACATGAATTGCAAATGTGCTAAATTTATTAATATCATAAATAAGCAGTCTTAAAATTAAACTCCTGTTATCAATAACATTTCTGTTACATTAGAAATAAGATCGTGACTCAAAAAAGAAAAGAAAGAAGATTGTGAATGCCTTTCTGCTTTCATTTTTTTAACTTGCTCTTATTCATAACAGTCACAAATAATAAATGACACCTACCTATGATAAGCAAGACTTCAGAAAGACCCCAATTTTTGTTTGTTCTATTTCTGAAACTTGTTCCTGACTCATGTGTCTCATCTTCTCATCCCTTCCCTCCCTTAAAGTTAATTATTTGAATTCCATCCGACAACTGCCCTTCCGGACCCATGTTCTTTTTTTGCGGATCACTGGCCAGAAAACAGCATCTCGACAAAACACACATGAGATTTTATAGATGGTTTTGAATGTAATGAGAGGGAGCAACATTTTCTTGCTTTTTGTCTGTATTTTAGAACTATTTTCTATCATGCAGGTGTGCAGCTTATACTTTAATGGAATTCTAAACATATAATGGACAGAACCAGAGGGAATATGATTCTATGAAGAGTAACTAAACCAAAGACATTTTATTCTACCTTTTCAACATTGATCACACTAGCCACATTCTCTTGTGGTCTTTATACTCTTACCCAACGTTCATCTGACAATATTTCATTTCTGCATCCACTGAACTAACAACTGAGAGATTCTTTTTTTAACATTATGTCCTCTTGTCTTCTCAGATTTCCTAGGCCTGCATCTCTCCCTGGAGCACTCACTTCTGCTTTCACGGCCTCTTCAAACTCTCAAGTCACAGGAAAGGGCACAGATAGGACCAAAGCCTGACAGCACATAAGACCTGCCTGGTCTCAAACTCAGGACATTTTCTACCCCATTTCCCATTTGTTAAAACATGACTCAGGTGAAATGGCTCCTCCTTAGCTTCCTGAGCCAAAGGTCCTAACACCCTCTTCAGTATTCCTCCATCACTTTGTTAATGCTGATATCATATTCATCAAATATTTAGACATTTTTAATTTTATCGCATTTAAATAGCTACACGTGTCCAGTGGTTACTGTAGAGTGAGGCCACACTGCAGAGATTTCGAATAACTCTCCTGGCTGCTTCCAGCACCACCTGAGAAACCCTGAACTTTTATTTTTCCAATGGCTTCAGTATCTTCTCTTCTAATCTCAGCTTTGTTAAAGAATAGCTTTAGTTTTAGTATTCTTTTTCTCCCATATAGACTCTATTTTCTCCAAGATGCTTTTTCTATTTTTTTGTTTGCTTATTTTGGTCTTTTTTGTATTAGAGATTTCCGTCTCATCTGATCTTTAGCTCCCCCCTCAACATATAAAAGTGTGGAAATTAAAACTCAATGGAAGTATGTGCTTGTGGATAGGGCTTGTGGATGGTGGTCTTTATTGCACATGGAATTGACTGAAATAGTGTTTGCCTGTTTATTTTTAAAGTTAGCAAACCCCCCATGTCAACTCATTCAGGTTGTTAGATGCAATAGAAAACATTTCCTAAGATCTGGCTGGACTGTGTATACCCAGCTATAGGTGTCCGAAGAGCTGACAGAGAAAATCAGTAGGAGAGGGGAGGTCTCAACCTTCAGCATAACATTTAGTGCCAACTGGGCCTGTTTTCAGTAGGGAACCCTGCTCTTCACTGCTGCTTGTGTTTTACGGTACAGAGATCTTCTGGTATCCCTTGCCAGAGAATAAACCCCCTATATATTCTAGGCAGAAGTAGAAAGGCCATTCCCTGTCTGCAGCCTGTGATGGAGGAACTTTTGGTATTCTACATGATTCTTAAACTTTCAACCACTTCCTTTTTTTTTTTTTTTGGCTTCACCATGTGGCACATGGGATCTTAGTTCCCTAACCAGGGATCAAACCCACGCCCCCTGCATTGGAAGTGTGGAGTCATAACCACTGAACCACCAGGGAAGTCCCTTTCAACCATTTCTTATGATTGAAGCCTTGCCTGAGCCCCTCAAGGGTCCCTTCATACAAACTGGGTAGGTTCTCAGACCTCCCTACTGTCGACGTATTAGTCTGCTCTCTGGGGACTTTTAAATTAGTTACCACTCATCCTCCCCTATTCTGTTCATCTTCTTATGAGGTCGAGCTGAGGTAACCATGTGTTCAATCTATTATTTTTAACCAGAAATATGTCAATGTCTTTCTACTTAAATGTGAGGGGTTTTAGTGATGTGGACAAAGAACAAAGAACACTGCCTGCCATCGAGCGGTCAGTCACAGCAGCCCACCTGGGCAGTTCACCTTGAAGGGATGGAGGAAAACAGGAGTCTAGCCCTACATCACTGAGATGCCTATCAAAGGAATAATTTCAATGAGCCCAGACTCTTGCATCTTCTCATACATAGAAAAACACTAAAATCATTTACTTGAGATGTCTGTGTTTTGTGATTAGCAGTTATCTTTTAATGTTCTATTACGTGAGTTCTTTTCCCAGCAAAAATTCCTATATGTCCTGGCTCTTCCCTTACCTCTTTGGAACAGTGTCTCAGAGTGGAGAGGTTGTCTCCCAGGCTATAGTCCTCAGTAAGGTCCCGAGAAAAACATAACTCACAACTTTTAGGTCGTGTGGTTTTTTAAATCAACAGTGGGATGCAGGAATCTTATCCATCCTTGTGTTTCTAGTGTATGGTGCGCAGAATGTGGCAGCCACTTTAAAATATTCACAAAACGAACAGATAGATCAAGCATAGATGGATGGATGGGTAAGTGGATAGACACATGAAAGAGGACAATCTCTTTGCGGCTAAAAGAGATTGTGTGATCTCTGTCACCTATGGAGGGGTGAGCTGTCTTCTGAAGGAGCCTCTCTTTGGAGTTGTCTTTCTAACTCATGAAGAGGCATATCTGCTTTCCAGTTCATCAGGTGTTTCCCTGGATTGATTTACAGGGCCCTGATAGTGACTAGGCCCTGTGTGAGATCAGTTGCCCCTTTTCTATGTTTTCTATCCCCATCAGGGCTACAGAGCAGCCCTTACAGCAGCCAGCTACCTCTCCTCCAGGCATCTTGTTAGGAATGGCATTACAGAAAGTGAAGATCACTGCTCATTCTCCTGGAAACTTGTGAAGCAATGTTGCTGCAGTAAGAGACAGGGCCTTGCAATGCAGATTTTATGGATTTTCCGTGAAGCATGTAAGGTAACAGTACACTTTTCAATGATTTCTGCTCTGCGTAAGAGTCTGTGATTGCATCTAGCATACAATACCATAGCAGTGGAATTCATGAATATTTTACTTATACAGGGAAAAGGAGCCTGCCTAAATAGCTTTTTAGCTTTTATTTTGTAAGGTTTCAGATATAGGGTTTTTTTGTTTTTTTCCCCTCACCTCCCAGATTCTGGTGTTTTTTCCTAAACCCTACATTAAACAGCTGCTTTGAAAGTTTCTCTTTCCCTTTAAGTGTTTTCACATTTACAGACTGTGCTCCTATGATCTAATAAAATTAAGCTATCAGGAGGAAATCATCATATCAGAAAGGGCTGGGGAAGCATTGTAAAGCACCAGACATCTCACAAGAGGAGCATCTCTCGGGAGTTTGTGCTGGGAAAGAAGCAGTGGGTGGAATTGCTGAGCTCCTTGGTCTGACAAGCTGATGCCTGCCTTCCTACACTTGTCTTTTTTACATAAGCATTTTCCTTTTAAGGCAGCCCACGGCAGCACTGGGATAGAAGCCGGCAGGCACAATGGTCAGATCGAAGTATTCCAGGGAGGGAGGAGATAAAAATAGAATGTTGTACCTGAGTGAATGAACTTCTCACATTTAAAATCTAGAGCTGCTTTATGAAAGTGCTTTCGTTTCCCATGTTACTCCCCATCCCCATTTTCTGGTCTACTTGTAAATGTTAACTTCCAAGGGACAGAATATGCTTCTAACAGCTAGAACAGCAAAAGGACCGGGGCATTTCTTTTTTTGCATGAAGTGTCTCAGCCTAACTAAAAACATGAAGGAGGTCAACTCTCAAGTGCAACTCACTGGGAATTTACGCCCCCAATGACTACTCATCCTGCCAAGTATACTTTCTTCTACTTAAATCCCTTGTATGTTTGAGGCTCGGCTGACTGTTGTTCCTAAAGGAAAATGCATAGCAGACAAAAAGTGACTTCTGTTGACAACTGATTCTCAGACTTTAGTATGTAGCTGAATTACTTGGGAGGTTTTGTTTAAAACGCAGATCCGTGGGCCCTGGGCCCTGTTCCATATTTCCCAAATCGGAATGTTCGCAGTATTGCAAGAAATACGTGAAATCTAATCGCCAAAACGCAACAAGGGGTGATATAAATATAAAATAAAATATAAAATATTTTAGTTTGCTGAGTCAAAACATCACAGACTGGCAAAGTTAGACAAATCTAAGGCATGGGTGAAAGTCTTCCCTACCCCCCCACTACCCTATCCCTGCCCCTTTCTACCTAGTGTTTCTTTTGCTCCTTGTCTGCTTCCACAAGGTTTACATTTAATTGTAGCTTGAATATGCCTTTCATCTGGTATCCCTCATACGCAGCACAGGATTGAGAATGAAGTAGGCAGCCCACCAGTGTTAGCTAAGTATCTGAATGGTTAACAGGCCAGAGGAGTGGCCCTTTGAAAGGAGACTGAGATACTATTAAAAGGACCTACTGTATAGTACAGGGAACACTACTCAATACTCTGAAATGGCCTATATGGGAAAAGAATCTAGATAAAAAAGAGTGGATATATGTATTAATATATGTATAACTGATTCACTCTGCTGTACACCTGAAACTAACACAACACTGTAAATCAACTATACTCCAATTAAAAAAAAAAAAATGTTCTCATGACTTTGGGGAGAACTCTAGTATTTAGGTGATACTTCAGCCATACTTCTGTGTCCCCAGAAGAATGACTTATTTCTATGATTGTATGGGATAGAGTTTCTTAGTTAAGTGGGTTCCTCTGCAGCTTCATTTGACTGGATCACCTTTAACAGACAGATTCCTGGGTTCTCTGTTCTTTGGCTTTCTCAGGTCACTCATGGAGTACGTTATTCTAATAGCCACAGAACAGCAGAATGAACATCTTAAATAGCTGTCATGAAACATAACCAAATATATAAAGAGCTACGATTCTTGGCAGGTGTGTATAAGAGAAAGTACCTCCATATTCTGAAATAACTGAGGAAACTCCCTTCTTTTCCCCTTTTCTCTCTTTCCCCCATCTCTTTTACTTTTCTCACTTACACAGATGCTTTGGCTGTAACACGGCACAAAAATAGAGATCCAGACTTATCATTTTTGTTTCTTGCGTCAAATGGCTAGAAAAATATTACCTGCCTCAGAGCATTCACGTAGGAACTAAAAAGGATAAACACTTGAAAGGCACATAGCGTAAGATCTGATACGTAATAGAACTTAGAAAATATTCGCTGTGCTAATAATGCACTTAGAACGTGTAAAATGCGTTTGGACGTGTTTCCAACAGGAGCTTCCAAAAGTTTAGGTCAATTCCTTGGAGTTCCAATTTCAAAAGGAAATTGCTGAGAGACAATGCAGGACCATGCCAGAATTAAAGGAATACCCTCTAAGGCCCACTGCAAAAAATGTTAGATGAGCATTCCATTCAAAAGACATCATTGGTTAAGCAATACAGACATGCTGAAGAGGACACATCTTCTTGGCCATTTAGGAACTAAAGAGTCAATAACCCTGAATACATTTAAGCCCCCAAATACCTAACTACTTTGATCAAAAAACCTAGTTGATAATCATGTATGTTTAATGTTTCTCATCAAGCCAAAGGCACCTGTATCTCTCTCAGTCCTCAGAAAACGCCAGCTGTTAGTTATCCACAATAAATGGGATTTCACATTTTGTGACAAGCTTATTAAGGGGAAAGTACAAATGCTGGTCTGAAACAGAGAATAATAAGTTATCAAGACTTTTTTCTCTCAAACATACATCATTATGTTTATTATACTCATTCTTTTTGAGAATTTAGTGTTCTAAGGAGGAGAGTGGCATTAACAAGAGGATATATCAGAAAGCATTCTTTAGAAGAAACTTCAGCTGCAAAGCACCACACTCTGTAATATATTTACTGGAATATCCCCTTCCCACTACTATCAACCTCCCAACCTGGTGCATTTCCAAAACTACCACCCAGTTGCTTGTGAGAGAAACGTAGGAGTTACTCCTCACATCTTTCTTGCCTCACCATCAATATTCAAGTTCTGTCAGTTTCATCTCCTATACATCTGTCAAGTCAATCCATCTCACTCTATCTCCATACCTACAACCTGAACGTCTGTCACCTTTTCTCTTCCCTGGTTTATAGCAATACCACCATAACTAGTTCATCTGCCCCTCTCTAGAGAGTCTGTAATAATCCATTTTTCTTGGTGCAGCTCAGATTATCTTTTTGGATTTCAATCTGGATCATGTGACCTTTAAGCATGTCCTACTTCCCTGAGGGAAAAGCAAACATCCTCAGCCTGGCCAACAGGCCCTGCAAGGTCCTCTCCCTGCCTATCTCCCTACCTCTCCAAACTCCACTGGACTTTATTCTCCTCCTACCTTTCTGTACTGATGTCAACGAGAACGGATGCTTAAACTGTACTGTACAATAGGTTCTCTCCTCTATATTACTTTGCAAAGAGCTAATTAAGGTACATATTTTAAAGAAATATTCAAAATAATAAATATAGTTCACCAGATTAAGAACTAAGACTTGGGCACTCATCAACATTGGAAAACATGCTAGATCAAAACTTCTTTCTCTCATTGCATGAGTATACCATGAACATGCTCTATTCATGTGGAAACTATAAAGAGGTGCTATGTGTGTTAGAGCCCATATTTACTTAACTTTATATGATCATATGAGTCTAGTTCAAGTAAATAAGACTTTCAAGTAAATAAAGCACTTTGTTTTACAGAATGATAATAGTGGTTTTTTTCCTCCAGCTAAACTTTTCAAACACTCCTTCAATATTGTATCTTGCTAGTGAACTTGGGTGAAATGCTTCACTTCTGAGTCTTTTCCCTTCAGTTAAAAGGGGGTTAATAGGGCTTCCCTGGTGGCGCAGTGGTTGGGAGTCCGCCTGCCGATGCAGGGGACATGGGTCCGTGCCCCGGTCCGGGAAGATCCCACATGCCGCGGAGCGGCTGGGCCCGTGAGCCATGGCCGCTGAGCCTGCGCGTCCGGAGGCTGTGCTCCGCAACGGGAGAGGCCACAGCAGTGAGAGGCCCGCGTACCGCAAAAACAAACAAAAAAAAACGGGGGGGGGGGGGGCGGTTAATAACACCTGACACACAGGTTGGTGGTGGGAATTTAATGAGATTATGGCATGGCATAGAAGTATGGCAGGTGGTTTTGTTCCCCTTTCCATTTGTTTCCCTTCAGTTGTTTTACTGAGTCTGAAAAGAGGAAAATGCACTTCAACTAGCTCCCACTCAGAAACACAGAATATTTTTATGCTGGAAAGGATGTAAAGATCATTGAGTTCAACACCCTCATTTTACAGATGAGAAATCTAAGGTCCCAAGTGGTGCCCCAGGTCACAAAGCTAGTTAGTGTGACAGTTGAGACCAAAAAGAATGTCTTGTGATTCCCACATTAAGCCATTTTGTATTAAATCACACTAATTTGCGTAGATTTCTATTTTTCTGTTTGCAAATGACTGTAAATGTATATCTAAATTTGGGCTAAATTCACTTAATAATTTTCAGAAAGGAATCCTAACTACAAATAGATTACGCCAAAGAGTTCAGACTTTAAAAAGATCTGAGCTTGATTCTTGAATCTGTTATTTATTAGCTGAATAACCTTGGGCAAGTCATTCAATTTCTCGGAGCCTTGGTAACCTCATTTGTTAAACGGGAAATGTAACACCTATCTCAAATAATTACCATGATGATTATACATCAGATAAACTCTGAATGCAAAGAGCCAGATTAGAAGAGTGGTCAGAACCTACTAAGTCCATAAAAAGGTTAACTTCCTTTCTCTCTCCCAGAGTCTGCAGACTCAAACCCCAAAGTAAGTATAGCATCCTACTTTGAAGGCTTCCTGTTAGAATACCTAAGTCAAGGTGTAAGGAATGATAATGGGGACTTGTGTGGTCATGACTGCTAACAGAATTCATAATATCAGTTTAAGTTTGTTTTCAAAGTTAAACAGAAATTCAGGGGGCTTTAAAGTGTCTTTGAAACGAACCGACTTTCTTCTATTTCCGTTGAAAAATCGCATATAAATTCCTTTTTTTGATAAGGAGAGAAAAAAGAACTATCAGCAGGAAAATGTTACCTATGATTGATGCTTCCAGTCAGCTTAAAAGAGCAAGTATTTCAGATGTAAAAATTCTGACGCATCATTTTCTGACAAAACTACATTAAACAGCCACAAGTTCAATCCATTAACTCAACTCTGTAAAATGACAAAATTAAGTCTTTGATATTAATAATCTTCAAATAGTTCTCTGCCTCCCCCAATTCTCCAACCCAAGTCTTTTTTTTTTTTTTGGTCTCATTTACTGGGTAGGATTGCATATTACTCTGCTTTTGATTGGCAGGATGCATAGATACTGTACTAGTTTACTTCCTGGGCATCAGATTGTGGTGTTAAATTGTGCAATCACAGGGAAGCAGAGCTGGGGTAAAAGAGGTGAGAAATGGAACTGCATTCCTTTAAGATCCCCAGCGGTTGTATAATATTTTATACTGTATCTTGATTTTCTTTTTCTTTTAGTTTCTCAAAATATTTTCCTCTTGTTATTACAAGGAGCCAACATTTTTTAAAGGCAAAAGATGAATGTATTTCAGGCCCCACTTTGTGGCTGAGGAAACTGAAGCAAAGGAGTAAAGCAAATGTATCTGTATTACACAACTTCTGAATAGCATTGCTTCAGATAATTATTCTGATTCCCAGTCTGGGAAATCTTCTATTTTTGACCTAACAGTGCAATGTATAAGCCCAAGGGGGGAAAAATACCTATTCTTTAAGTATGAATAATGGGCAATCTATGATTATTAACTTATACTGTATAGATTCTAACCACCCAATAAATTATTTTCTTAAAATTAGCTGTATATTTTGAAGCCACTGAAAGTGTATGTAAGTTCAAGCTGTGTACATAGAGAGACAGATAGAGAATATGTGTGTGAGTATATCTGTGTTTATTAGGAATTTGTCTTAGGGTAATATTAATAAAGGTAATGCAAGAAGCCAGGTTTCAGATTTATTTCAAATCTAGAGCCAACAGCATTTGCTACTTGGTTGAGCATCAGATGTAGGGAATGAGAGAGAAGATGACTCATTTTTTTTGTCCTAAGAAACCAAGAGATTTGAGTTCCTACTTGCAGAGATAAATAGCTTATAGAAGGAACAGGTGTTTTAGGAAATGGATGAGAATCAAGAGTCCATTTCCAGATGTTTTAAGTCTGTCCATTAGATAGCCACGTGGGGATATAAACAGACAATTGTATATATGAGTCTAGAATTCAGAGGAAAGGTTGAGTCAGAAGATATAATGGTAAAGTACTTAAAGTATTTATAGCCATGATATTGGATGTGAGCAACCACAGAGTGAGTGAAAATTGAGAAGAAGAAAGTTGGAGCCTGGAGCATTCCCATGCTCAGAAGTCCCAAAGACAAAGAATCAGAAAATGAAACTTTAAAGATCAGTGAACTTAGAGGAGAAGTATTAGATGTATTAAGAGATCAAGTAAAGAAGTATTTCAAGAAAAATTGTCCTCAGCTCTGCTCATTGCTGCTCACAGGAAGAGTAAGACGAAGACTGAGACTTGATGCAATTTGGCAAAGGTAATGCCATTAATGCCTTATCAAGATCATGTGCCACGGAACTATCAAAGCAAATGCCTTTTTGAGTGATGTGAAGTGAAGAAAGGATGTTCTGCTAAACAAGAGGCCTGAGAAAGGGGGAGGGCATGCAGATATAAGGCCAAGAAAATATTTTAATGAGATATTATTGCACATGGATATTAAAGGAAATGGTCCAGGAAAAAGAAAATTTGATAACATGGGAAAGAGGGAAAAAGCAGTTGTCATAACTTCAGAAGACAGGATGGATCCCAGTGCAAAGAGAAGCATTGGCCATGAAAAAGAATACAAACAATGTTACAAAAAGAAAGGCAAAACACAGATTCCAATTCAGATAAATTGGTATACTGGTTGTAGAAATATATAAGTTTTCTTGGATATGTCTCTATATTCTTAGTCAAACATTAAAAAATCAAGAAAAAGAATGAGGAGGGAGAAGGAGGTATTGGTGGTTTGAAGACATAGAAGAAGTTTCCAAATATTTGCCTAAGAGAGGATGAAGCTAGGGAAATGTAATTGGATAACTGGACAACATACATCTGCCATGAATTTAAAGTGAGACCAGACAGCGTGGTTGTGTGATTTATTTTTTCATATTATCTGTGTCAGTACAGCCGAAAAAAGACTGGAATTTAAATATAGCCAGGTGAGGATAACAGAGGGAGAGAGTGAGGGACTGAAGAATTGAGAGTGTATGCAAGAAAGTGATCGCAATGATGGGCCTTATGATGTTAGCCAGGCTAGGAGGGAAGTGAGGCTAACGAGTGGTCAAGAGAGTAAAAGATGAAAATAGTCAAATGGGTTGGAAAAAGCAGAGGGGTTGAAGAACTGTTGACTATGAGGACATTAGAGGAAGTAAGATGGAAAGCTGGGGGTTGTAGCTGGAAAGTGTGTTTGAAATAGGGGTTATGGAAGAGGTGGAGTTGGGTAGCTAGGGTGGAGTGCAAGAGAAAACCCTAGGAAATGAGCTGCTCCAAAAGCTCAGAGGATAGCTTATTGTAAGCATCTTTTCTGTGAATACTGAAATGTTCAAGATTTATGACAGGAGAAATGTTGGTGAGAGACAGCGAGCCAGTTGTTAAAATTCTCAAGGAATGAGTGGCAATGGCCAAAAGATCTACAGATGGTTGCAATGGTCAAATGGCATATTCCTCAAAGATGTAGGAAAAAATTAATGAATATTTATTCTGATGGGCACGAAACATTTAAAAATTAGCCCAATATGTGTTTTTTTCCTCAAATAGTGTTCAGACTATTTACAGTTTGAACATGACGTCTGTAGCTAAGACTAACACAAAAAGCTACTTCACTGTAGGCCCCTTTCTACTAATGTGATCAGAACAAGAGTCCATTTCATTGTTATACAACCTGGTTCTTTGGACCTTGGGTGCTTTTCTTTGAAGATGGCTTATCTTTGTCTGGGTACATTTGAATTTTTACCTTTAACATACCCGAAGGACTTATTTATACCTTCACACCCAACTTTTAAAAATTTAAGCTAAAAGAAAAGTAGTCAATATCCAAGACAAATTAAGGAGGAATGAAACAGAAAGAAATACTAATATGTGTGGAGATAAGCAAACAAGTTAAACTTCGAAGAAAAATATTTCTTCAATCACAAAATGTCACGTGCCTGGGGTGAATCCTAGGTGTGTACGTCAAGGTCTCTGGGCCTTAGCCTCGCCCTTACACCTCATGGGGTAAAGTAGGTGCTCACAGGAGGCACCCAGATCTCAACCTCAGTTTTTGATTTGTGCCCTGGCTAAACGGAGCTTAGACCTCTCAACAGGAATTCTGACAACCCTCTTGACCTGTCTCAGCCTGGAATCCTCAGAAACTAGATCTCGATCCCATATTCCCCTTTACTAGCCAGCAAGTAGTCTCAATCCTGGTAGACCATAAAGACCCTTATCACCTTTTGGCTTCAGTTGTCACCATCTGGAGACTCCTAACTATGACTCTTCCTATTGGACACCTCTGGATAAGAGACAGATCTAGATCAATTTTGAGCTCCCCACTTTCTTCCTACAGTGTAGTCTGAACTGCTGACTATCCTTCCTGTGGCCAGCTCTATAATCCAGTGAGTTCTCTGGCCTTGGTCTTGTACAGAGCTGGCTTTGCAGGTACTCTTGCCTGCCACTCCCATTGCTTATTCCTTGCTGAGCTCCCCAGTGTGCCTGTGGGCAAAGCTTGTCTAGGTCAGGATACACTAGATTATCTGATACCCTATCTCTTGGTTTTGCTTGGTTCCAGATCCTTGGTATGTCAATCATTTCAAGGTTGGATACTTTTCCCCAACCCAAGGCAAACACCTGTCTATCTCTGTGCATTCTTTGTCTGACTTCACAGAAACATCTCATTAGAGGAAGAAGGCAAAAATAAGAGAAATAAGATTAGAAATGGTAGACATTTAAAAAGATATCAATAGGTATATAGTAAATATATTTATTTCCTTTTCAAAGAAGGAAATGAGTGTGTATCAATTTATACATATGATTCTGTCATCAACATAGAATAGGAAAGAAAACTTGCTAAATCCTATAGAGAAGCTAACAGAACATTTAGCAGGTACGGTGATGTTTGATGTACTATTGGTTCCTCACAGTTCATGCTTTGTTGCTTTTAAAAAGCTCAACGTTTAAAGGAACCATTTTTAAAATGTCCTCCATCCAATGTTAAGTGGCAAAAGTAGGATATTAAGCAGTGTGAGATATACTCATAATTATGTTTAAATATGTGCTCTCTTGTAGACAGGTCTAAGACATTCCAAAGAAATAAACTGAGCCAATCACATTCAGTTTATTTTTCACACAGATATTTTATCAATCAGGTAAGTCACTCCTTTTCAAAGAGGTAAAATGAAAGGGGTGACACAGAGGCTGGAGGTGCTACTCCAGAAAAGTTCTTTCACAAACAAACATGACAAGGGGAAAAGTCTACGACTTGAGGTGGAAGATAGATGTAGTACCTCCACACCTCAACTTTCTCAGTCCTTTCTACACCCCCAGGATTGGGACTGTAGTCTACTCAAGATGTCAACTGAAAGAAAAGTTCTGCTTTGCATGAGACAAGAAAAGCACTGATATTTCTGACTCTAGAAACAAAGTAGAGAGAGGACAGAAAAGCCAGAAGTGACAGGTAAGCTCACCAAGATGAACAGCGGCTAAACAGATTGGGAAGGAGGGCCAGTGAAATTCCATGGTATAGGGTGAATGAAAGATTTTTAAGAATGATGAGGCCAAAATTTTTCAAGTTATTTGCATTATTGAGGTATTTCTTTCTTTCCAAATTTTGAATAAGGCTATTTCACGTATACATGTATAAATGTATACTTCATGTATAATTTTTTATGATTAAGGTTTGCGTGTTTGTGTATAAATCAAAGCAAACTTGAAATTTTCCATCAGGATCGGCAGAATGAAGAGTAAAGTTTGCATGAATAGAAACAGGAGCCAAGAAACCAAGGTAGCCATGAAAATGTCCCCTTGAATTTGCAGAAATATTTTACAGGGCTTTGTACCTTTCTAAACCATGGAATTGATGGGAGGTATGTAACCTAATTTGATCTAGATCTTCAGAGAAAGTGAAAACCCAGATCATTTATGGGAGTAAGAGTCAGAGATGAGATTGACCATAGGGATGGAACTGGAGATATTATCTACTGGAATCTATATTCATATCTTATCCAGCATAATAAAAACATGACTTGTAATATTCTATCCAGTCAAGGTATATAACTTTATACCATTAAATTTTTCACTTATTCTAAATTCATTTAATGTCTACAGAGTGTCACTCACCATATTAGGCACTGGAAGTACAACAAGGATCCATACTGTCATGGAGAAGCATCAAGAGGATTTGATGCTCAAGCAGGTAGTATGATGTGATGGAAAGCCAGCGTAACCGAATTCAGAACTGAGTTCATACCTCAACTCTTTCCTAACTAGCTGTGTTACCTTAAGTGTGAATTATAAGTTTTAGGACTTTTTCAATTTCAAGATGAGATGGTTGAATGGCTGATGTCTAATATTTCTTATTACTGGGGGCTTTGTAAATCAGAAATCCATGTACAATTCTGATTGCTTACTACAATAAGTGGTCAAATGAATAAGTACCAAAACCATTACTGGTCCTATGAAAAAAATGTGACTGAAGACAATACAACACACAGTCTAAAAATGAGTTTCTAAAATATGAATTCTTTTGTAAACCTCCATTGACAATAACAATACCTGGGCTAAATTGAGAATTTTGAGAAGGAAAAGGAAGAAAAAACACCAGCATAGTTTAACCACTACAATGAACCAATACCTATGATACGTGCTTTATATATCTTCTTATTTAATTTTCACTGCAATGCAAGAGATGGGGATTATTAACTACCTCTACATAAGGATATAAAGAAAATAAGATAAGGAACAATAAGCAACTTGTACAATCTCAAATGGCTGGAGAAGAGGTTTGAATCCAAGTTTTCTGACTCCAGTCACCACGCTTCTCTCACTATATCAAATAGCTTTCTAGGTGGAAAGATCATCTTACATTTCCTTTTCTGCACATCTCTTTTCCTTCTATTTCCTACCTCTTGCCAAGATGAGAAAAGGCCAAAATTGCAAAAGATACACTATTAAGCAAGTGAATACATATACCTGAATTTAAAATGTGACACACCCATGTATCCACAACCATATTCAGAAGGGAAACATTGTTCACCTCCTTGTGTGAGGAGCCATTATTCTAACTTCGGTCACCATGTATTAACTTGGCCAGTTTTTAGAATGTATGAATGGAATTATAGAGTGTATACTGTTTTTGTTTGGGCTTCTTTCACTCAAGTTATGTTTATGAGATGTACCCACGGTGTTAATTGTAGTGGTAAATTTTCATTGCTCTTTTACATTAAGTTATATGGATACACTTCAATTTATTTGTTTGTTCTACTACTGTTGGATATTTAGGTTATTTCCAGGTTTGGGCTATAATGAAAAGTCATGCTAAGAACAAACTTGTACATGCCTTCTAGTAACATAGACTTTTTATCTGGTCTACACTAGCAGTGGCATTGCTTGGTCACAGCTTACTGTTGTAGATTGAATTTTCAGCCAAAGCTCTTTATCCCTTTCTGTCTCCTCTGCCTGAGACTTTGTAGTCACTCACATTAAAGGCAGAATGTAATTCCCCACACTTAAGCTTTGAGTTTGGCATTGGAATTTATGTTTGTGAATGAAATGTGGGCAGAAGTGATAGTTTGCCAGTTTCGAGCCCTGGCCACAGAAGCATTGCAGATTTTCTGCTATCACCGTGAAATGAGCTCTCCCTAAGTAGCTAACATCCTTTTAAACCTGGGCTCTAGAATGAAAATAGCTAGTACAGACCTGATCCCAACCTACTCAAAGGCGCCAAACCCAAGAGACATGTTGCTTAAAGCAGAGTCATGCTGAACTCAGCTTAGACCAGCCAACCCTAAGGCAAAGCGGTGACACACAGCAAGAAATATTTTTTACTGTGCTAAATACACATAACATAAAATTTACCATCTTAATCATTTTAAGTGTACAGTTCAGTAGTGTTAAATATATTTACATTATTGCGAAACAGGTCTCCAGAATTTTTTCATCTTGCAAATCTCAAACTCTATAACCATTAGACAACAACTCCCCTTTTCTTAAGTGAAATGAGCCAGTCACAAAAAGACAAGAATCTCACCTCACTATGCTTTGTGGTGGTTTGTTACGCAGCAAATATTAGATGGGAGAATACATATGTTCCATTGTGCTAGACCCCGACAAATAGTTTTTCAGAGTGGCTGTACCAATGTATACTCCTGCCAGTACTGTATGGGCTTTCTAGTTGCTCCACATTTGCAGCAGTGGGTGAGAGTCAAATATGCTCTCCTTTCCTCAGTTGTTCTCCTTCTACGCCTGCTAGCTTCTTCCTCCTGTGCAATAAGGAGGATCAACCTCATCCTGAAATAATGTTCTAAGTCATTTTCATTTAAGACACTCTAGTGTGTGTTGAACTATACTGGAGTTTTCATAATATTAATGAGACTGAGCATCTTTGCATAAGCTAATCAGCCAACTGAACTTCCTCTTTTCTGAAAGTCTTGTTCAATATTTTGCCCACTAAAAAAGGGGGTATCATTTTTTCTTATTGATTCACAGAAACTGTAAACATTCTGAATATCAGTATTTTATTGGTTATGTGCACCTCAAACATTTTATCTGACTCTAAAAGTACACTTTTACTCTATCCAAGTGTCTGATGAAAAGTTCTTAATTTTAATAAAGTATAGTATAAAAATCCATTTACAGCCAGCCCTCTGTATCCACAGTTTCCATATCCAAGGATTCAAGCAACCTTTGATCACATGCTATGTTTATGATCGGGGTTGGCCGAATCCAAGGACGTGGAACCCATGGGTACGGAGGACCAACTGTGGGACGTGAACATTCATGGATTTTGGTATTGGTGGCAGGTCCTGGAATCAATACCCCCTTAGATACTGAGGGACTGTACTTGACTGTGGAGTGGGGGGGAAGGGGGAAGTTTGAAATTCTAAAGAAAGAATTTACACTGTTTCTTTAGAAGGTCACAATGGACATAATCTTTAAATCTTCCAAAAAAAATCATTACAGAACTAAACCAGTTTTCACATACTGCACTGTGGTGCATTTATGACACAGCTGCCTTAAGAAACTCTTTTCCTACCTGGAGTTTTAATAGGGCTTAGCACTGAATACAGCCGACATGGAAAGTTATTTAGATAACATTTCTTTGACACCCACACTCCATTCTCCTAGGATAGCTTAATGTGGGGAAGAGAAATAACAGAGTTTCTCTCTGATTTGAAATTTAAGAAAAATGAAAAGTGTCTGAATGTTTCACGGGTAAAAGCTGTATCATGATTTTTTTCTTTCTCAGTGAAAATACTGACTTCTCCTGCTCTCGTAGCACAGTCTACAGTACAGGCATACCTCGGAGATATTGCAGGTTTGGTTTCAGCTCACAGCAATAAAGTGAATATTGCAGTAAAGTGAGCCACGAAATTTTTTTGGTTTTCCAATGCATATAAGAGTTACACTTACACTATACTGTAGTCTATTAAGGGTGCAGTTGTGTTATGTCTAAAGAAAATGTACATACCTTAATTTATAAATACTTTACTGCTAAACAAAAAATGCTAACCATTACCTGAGCCTTCAGAGTCATAATTTTTTTGCAACAGTAACATCAAATTTCATTGACAACAGATCAATATAATAATGAAAATGTTTGAAATATTGCAAGAATTACCGAAGTGTGACACACAGACATAAAGTGAGCAAATGCTATTGGATAAATGGTGCCAACAGACTTGCTTGACACAGGGTTGCCACGAACCATCAATTTCTTAAAAAAAAAAAAAAAACTGCAAAGTGCAATAAAAGAATGTATGCCTGTATTTTGTAGTTGCCATAGAATATAGGTAAAAACTAAAGTCCAGTATTAAAAGTAGAGTCAATATAGGTTTCAGGACCTTGGAGAGTGAAGATGAGGGCAAGAACAGTTATAGAAAGCGAGAAAAGGGTAAGGCAAAAGAGGAGAGGGTGTATGGTGTTAGGGAGTGTTCTAATCTCATACTTTTCCATGTACCTGTCCAGTTTTCCCAGCACCACTTACTGAAGAGGCTGTCCTTTCTCCACTGTACATTCCTGCCTCCTTTATCAAAGATAAGGTGACCATATGTGCATGGGTTTATCTCTGGGCTTTCTATCCTGTTCCATTGATCTATATTTCTGTTTTTGTGCCAGTATCATACCGTCTTGATTACTGTAGCTTTGTAGTATAGTCCGAAGTCAGGGAGCCTGATTCCTCCAGCTCCGTTTTTCGTTCTCAAGATTGCTTTGGCTATTCGGGGTCTTTTGTGTTTCCATACAAATTGTGAGATTAGAACACTCCCTAACACCATACATAAAAATAAGCTCAAAATGGATTAAAGACCTAAATATAAGGCCAGAAACTATCAAACTCTTAGAGGAAAACATAGGCAGAACACTCTATGACATAAATCACAGCAAGATCCTTTCTGACCCACCTTCTGAAGAAACGGAAATAAAAACAAAAATAAACAAATGGCACCTAATGAAACTTCAAAGCTTCTGCACAGCAAAGGAAACCATAAACAAAACCAAAAGACAACCCTCAGAATGGGAGAAAATATTTGCAAATGAAGCAACTGACAAAGGATTAATCTCCAAAATTTACAAGCAGCTCACGCAGCTCACTAACAAAAAACCAAACAACCCAATCCAAAAATGGGCAGAAGACCTAAACAGACATTTCTCCAAAGAAGATATACAGACTGCCAACAAACACATGAAAGAATGCTCAACATCATTAATCATTAGAGAAATTCAAATTAAAACTACAATGAGATATCATGTCACACCGGTCAGAATGGCTATCATCAAAAAATCTAGAAACAATAAATGCTGGAGAGGGTGTGGAGAAAAGGGAACACTCTTGCACTGCTGGTGGGAATGTGAATTGGTACAGCCACTATGGAGAACAGTATGGAGGTTCCTTAAAAAACTAAAAATAGAACTACCATATAACTCAGCAATCCCACTACTGGGCATATACCCTGAGAAAAACCATAATTCAAAAAGAGTCATGTACCAAAATGTTCATTGCAGCTCTATTTACAATAGTCAGGACACGGAAGCAACCTAAGTGTCCATCATCGGATGAATGGATAAAGAAGATGTGACACATATATATAATGGAATATTACTCAGCCATAAAATGAAACGAAATTGAGTTATTTGTAGTGAGGTGGATGGACCTAGAGTCTGTCATACAGAGTGAAGTAAGTCAGAAAGAGAAGGACAAATACCATATGCTAACACATATATATGGAATCTAAGGGGAAAAAAATGTCATGAAGAACCTAGGGGTAAGACGGGAATAAAGACACAGACCTACTAGAGAATGGACTTGAGGATATGGGGAGGGGGAAGGGTAAGCTGTGACAAAGTGAGAGTGGCATGGACGTATATACACTACCAAACGTAAAATAGATAGCTAGTGGGAAGCAGCCACATAGCACAGGGAGATCAGCTAGGTGCTTTGTGACCACCTAGAGGGGTGGGACAGGGAGAGTGGGAGGGAGGGAGATGCAAGAGGGAAGAGATATGGGAACATATGTGTATGTATAACTGATTCACTTTGTTATAAAGCAGAAACTAACACACCATTCTAAAGCAACTATACTCCAATAAAGATGTTAAAAAACAAAAAAAGAAAGGACAGGGTGCACGAGGAAGAAAACAAATATGGGATAGAAAGAGAAACAGGTTGGAAGAAGAAAGAGGTAAAGAAAGCACAAGACAAAGGAAAACAACACTAGATTTTAACAAAATACACTTGGCATCTTTGAATAATCTAATACAATGAGTTTTCATTAAATGTCAATCCTTATATGTTATTTCAAAATACAGTTGACCCTTGAACAATGCGGGTGCCAGTGCCCCTAACCCATGCATACTGGAAATTAACTGTACAGTCAGCCCTCTGTAATTAGTCTTGCATGCACAGATTCAACCAACCGCAGATCCTACAGTACTGTTACATATTTATCGAAAAAAAATCCACATATAAGTGACCCCACACAGTTTAAACCTGTGTTGCTCAAGGGTCAACTGTACACCATTTATGCTGCACACTGTTCATGTTATGCCCTTGTTTTATGCCCTAAAATAAGTTTTAGGCTGGCTAAATGCAAAGACATGCTTTTGACCCATTATGAAATCTAACACAGATAGTAAAAAGTTAATAATTTAGTCCCTTTTATGATGAAACTTTACTAAAGACTTTTTCTAATTTAAGAAAAATTTCAGATGTTCACAGAAGTTCCAAAAAAAACAATAAACCACATATGTCCTCTCCACTGATATTGAACAGATGATAAAAATTTGCTGTCTTTCACTGAGGTATCCTTTTTCAATAAAAGATATAGCTAAAGTTCAACTCATTATCCCTTTAAACCAGCCTAAATTAGCAGGAGACACTCTTCAGAAGTTGGTGGGTATCATTCTCATGCACCTCCACTGCCCCTTTAGGCCTTCCCATACAACTTTGGACAGTCCAACTACATCTAGACATCAATAGAGGTGGTACAGGTGATCTGTCCATGCTGCCCCCACCTTCTAATTCCCTCCATCTTCAGGATATGTTTTTATAGCCTTGGGCTTTAGTATAACTGCTTATTATGTCCCTGTAAGTCTTCCATTATCATTAAAGTAAGAATAAATATATAAAATCTTGTATTACAGCCTTTTATTATTTATATCCTTTATACTTACTATTAGTCGATATACTTGAGGACTCATTTGTCTCTACAAGGTAACTGTATGTAGCTCTACTCTGATCCTTCACGTATTTGTATGTCTTAAGGTATTTACTGTAACAGAATACTCTTTTCCCTTTGTTTCTACGTTCTTTGTATACTGGCAGCACATCACAGCTCCTGATACATGTAGGCATGTGTTGAATGAATTAATGCATGAAACACATTGCATGAATGAATGAATCAATCAATCCATCAAAATGTATAGCTAATGCTTATAAAGCCAGAACCTAAACTCATGACTTCTCAAGCCAACTGCACAATGCTTTCCATTTATCCAAATTAAATATCAAAACAGATGTAAATGTCTGAATATAGTGTTCATATTGTTAGGATGTAAAGGGAAAAAATGGTATTCCAGATTAAGATGACAGATTTATTCTTAGTATTGATATGTCCTCATCCTATATTTTATATAATCTTAGGGCACAGAAAAATGCACAGCTGAAATTCTACAACAGCTAGTGTCAAATGATTCCTGTACTTTTTTTTAAGATTTTAGTTTTAGAAGTGAAACAAATGGATTATGGAGAATGAATGCAGTAGATCATTACACAAGCGATCAGTCAGCATCTTTGCCTATGCAATAGGGTTACTGAGTGAATAGCTCAGATTTATAATAGCTGAATTTCATACCAGCGTAAAAACCACAACCTAGCCTGAGTTATCACGAGACATTAGGAAGAAAGTATGGTGATAATATATCCATCCAATTGCTACAAAAATGGAAACACTGTAAGAAAGTTGGCTGAACACCTTGATAACCTAATTCATAATGTCTCTAAAAAGCCATACAATGATTTAGGGAAATAATGAGTGCCAGATAAAGATATATATAACTTAAGATATATATGTATCATACATATTTCAGTCTTTAAACTCAAGCACTAAATTAGAATTGTCTACTAAAAGCTAAAATGTCTGATTTTTTTCTGCTGTCAAGACATCCTGACAGTTTTATTACAGTTACTAAGTTTGAAAATTTACCTTCCTCAAATTTTTCTGAAGAGAATTTCAGATGTAATGATACTATGCTAGCTTTCAAGACAGACAAACCAGTCTTACCACATGTTACCTTGGGTAAATTAATTTCTCCAAGGTTCAGTTTTCTCAGTACATAATACTGCCTTAATTACACTGCAGCAAAAAACAAGGCAATGTGTTCACCAAAACCAGAGTCATTTTTATCTTGGGAAGACTGGCTGACTACATTTCCCAGCCTCCTCTATAGTAAGTTTGGGGTATGTGGCTCAACTGGTCAATGAAGTGTTGGTGGGAGGTAAATAAGCCATTTACCAGCCTGCTCCTATTCCTTAAAAGCTCCTATATAATCTTTCATTCTTTCTCATCCTTCTTTCACCTGCGAATCAGGCTCCCAATGTATGACTTCAAGGTCACAGAGGGTGGCAGAATCCTAAGATGGAGGAATCCTGGATTCTGAGTAATTCTAATTAACAGAACTTGGTTGTTCAGGCCTCCACATTCCAACCATCACTGACCCATACTGGACTGTGATATGAGAATATATTTTACTGTGTTGGGCCACTAATATGTTGTGAGCATTTATACAGCAGTAAGCCTACCCTAACTAATACAAAAACCTACTTTAAAGAGCTATTGAGGGGTAAAATAAATTAATGACTGGAAAAACCTTATTGCAGTTTACTATAGTGGATGGCACTTAGCATCAGGTGAGCTCCCCTTCCTCTCTCCTCAGCAAGGTGATCCAAACATGCCCAGTCTCTACATTTCAGTTTTTACATTCTTCAGCCTATAGATTCTTGACCCTTTTGCAATTATGTGTAAAAGAGTAAATACCTTCTCGGGATAGTAACTAACTTCACAATGATAGTGTGCAGTTGTTTCTTAAAGGCTATTTTTTTAATTAAAATCACCATTTCTTTTTACCTTTTCATCCAACTCTTTTTGACACATACAGATAAATAATTTGAAATATGGTTTGGGGAACTAACGTGATTCATAATGTCTTCTGGACGTATGCCATAAAATTTAAACCCTAACTTGAAATCTTTCTGGGTACATTAGAACAAATCTATGACTCACACCAATTTTGTGTAACTGTGACAGCCAAGTAGACATTGCCCTCCCGTACCTACAGAAAATGAGTGTGACACCAAAATGCCTGTTGATAATTTAATTATTATTAAAATATGTGTGAAGTTGATTCCAAAATAAGTCAGGATGCTCTGTTCTATTTTTTAAAAACTCCTCTTTAGCAAAACCCAGTTTAAAGTGAAAAAAAGCAGCAGTGGAGTGGAGTCATTAATCTAGGCTAAGGGAATTTATAGGCTGAAACACCCTAAAATGTTTTGAATTACCCTGTGCACATTTCACATGTTGAAATGAGCATCTGAGGAGTTTTATACATACAGATGTATTTGTTGGCTTCTTGACATTAATTCGAGTCTTTTTAGAGGGTTATTTGCAAAAGCTTTATGGGTGTGACCTCTACATTCAGAACAGAAATGTTCCTGAAAATCTGGATGCAACTTAAAATCCAAGAATCAGTGTCACTTTGCCATTGGGTCTCATTGTCTAAGTCTCCCCTTTACTGAATGCCTACTGTGAACCAATCTTGTAGAGAAGTCTACATGTGCTATTTTATTCACTCCTCAGGACAACCCTATGAGGTTGATAGCAGCATCAATCACTGTGCTGCACAGGAGAAAACTAAGACTTTATGTGCAGTCACTGCTCTTGCCTCTAAAGCCCACGATCCTTCTGGTCTGAGACTTGCCAATAATGAGCACATACACAACAGGTTTGCTCTGGTGCGCTCCTACTGTAAATGCAAAACTTCCCTTTCCTTCTACTCTGTCATCAATAGTGTGTGCCGGTATGTGTTTGTGTTCCTATCTACAGATCTCTCTTCCTGCCACTCACATCCTCCAGGCTTGACAGCGGATAGTAGGTCCACTTACTATGTGTACGGTGGTAAGAAAACATTTTCCTTAGCTTCACGGAACACTGGTTATGAAATCATTACCAATTCCAACACTGCCCACAGCCTTGGAGACTGTGTTCTAGCCCTTTGCTCATTACCACTCTGCAGCTTATTTTCACCAAGCCACTTCAGGCTTTCTGTTCCTGTGGAAGAGAGGTTCTGATCCCCACATGTGATTCTTGTTAAGCTCCTTATCTCATCCTCCAGAGGCAATGCCTGAGGCAATGATGTGAACTCTGCAACTCCAAATGTACACAATTGGTTAGAAGTTAAAAATTCTCTCACTGCCAACTTAACACTGCACATTGAATTGGTCATAATTAAAGTGAGTGGTTTTATTTTTAAGACTGAAAATTTTAAGTGCTGCCTTGACATCTTTGAGCCTCTCCAGGTGGCTTGGGCTTTTCACAGCCTGGTCCCTGAGTCCTGAGAGAGAGTGTCCCAAGAGCAAGCATTCTAAAAGTACAAGGAGAAACCTGTATGGTTTCTCCTCACCAAGCTCCAAAAGTCACCCAGTATCCCATCACCATATCCTAATCACAACAAGTGAGTCACAAAGACCAACCTAAATTCAAAGGAAAGAGAATTAGACTCCACTTCTCGGTGGAGATCACATTGCACAGGAGCATGGGAGGTGGGAGGTAGTGTGCTGTCCATCTTTGGAAATACAATCCGCCACGACCCTCCCATGATTTGCAAAGTGTATATGCATATAAAGATATACACATATCAGTACTTGAACACAAGGCTACGGTAACATCTTACAATCAGGTCCCTTATGTATTTCTAGATCTCACTGCCTAGATTCTCCCTTATGAATTCTGTTGCACAATGAACCAAATCGTTGTATGGCTGCAATATCCCCTTCCTGTAAATGGAAACTACAACCTATACTCTAGAAGTGAACATACAGCATTAGCATCTAAAATCTTCAAGGCTCACGTAAGTATTTTCTACATATTCCCACTTTGAGGATCCAAATTACAACTGCCATGCAGACTAAGGGAAAATGCAAATAAACAGGTAACTGAAAATGAAAAGAGAAGTTTTAAAATGCAAGCAAGTTCATTGTTTTGAAAAGATGTATAATCATTATCATTTTCCTATATCTAAATTTTCTAAACTATTTTCAGGATAGCATCTGTGTTAAGTAGTAATCAGAAGCACTTGACAAGAGGAAAAATTTTAAAGCAAGATTAGTCTGGAGAAGTCATGACTTGTAGCTCAAAACATCACCCGATTGTATTTGGTCTTCACCAGCTCTTCTTTTCCACATACCTTAGAAATGGTTAATGTCCTCAAGTCAGACAAAACTGCCTTTCAAGTAGAGTACTTTATATCATGTGCAGCAATATGCAAGCCTCATTTTTTTATAGTGAGCAGGTCCAGTACAGCCACTCAGTTTTTATGAGACTTTTTAAAATTTGGAACATAAATTAAATATTTATGCCAGAGCTGCCAAAACGAAGACAAATAGCTCCAGCAAACAATTCTCTTAATAAAATTCAATCACTGTTATGCAAACTGTTGTCAAAAGGGTAAATGCAAGTTAACTTTTTTAAAAGTTTTGCTTCATGATCCATGGAATTAATAACTAATGTCATGAACACTGAAAATTGAGTGCACCTTTATATTCTTTGTACTCCTTTGTGTTCTGGCAAATTTTTTTTTTTTTTATTATTTAATGTCCATCTTTCTTGCAAGGGGTCCTTTAGGAGTTAAAAATATAATTATATTTTCTCATCTAATTAAAATGTCAATCATTTATTTTGGCATATTAAGTATAATGGCTGTTACTCAAGGTTTCTTTTCATTTAGATTCTGATTATTTTGTCATGTCACTCAAAAATCTATGCTTTGCAACTTGTCCAAGATTTTTTCCCCTCATTAGTGTAAAGCATCTTAGAGTCCTGCTGGTAGTGCTTTATCTAGTGCAGGAAATGATTTGGATAATAAACAGCTGGAAACCAAAATGTTATGTACTGGCAGAGAAAAAAATGAATATAAACTTCCTTCTCTTCCACCCCTTGTAATTTTATATATTGAGTTTTAGAATTAAAAAATAAGAAGTTCCAGGGCTTCCCTGGTGGCGCAGTGGTTGGGGGTCCGGCTGCCGATGCAGGGGACACGGGTTCGTGCCCCGGTCTGGAAGGGTCCCACATGCTGCGGAGTGGCTGGGCCTGTGGGCCATGGCCGCTGGGCCTGCGTGTCCGGAGCCTGTGCTCTGCAGCAGGAGGGGCCGCAGCGGTGAGAGGCCCGCGTATAGCCAAAAAAAAAAAAAAAGAAGAAGAAGAAGAAGTTCCAGAAAAGCATACTGGAAGATTGTCTATCAGACTTTTTCTTTTTTTCTTCCTTTCTTCTCTATTATGTTTTGTTTTTTTTTTACCACTTCTCATTTTCAACTTTTTTTTACTCTGTCCTCATTGTCCACTTTCTCTGTAAGATGAGGTGGTTGGACTAAATGGTATCTAAAATCATGGCCAGCTTTAGTTCTTGACTTGCAAAAACTTCTTAATATATTCTAGACGCTTCAGGATAGCAAATATGTTAGAGGAACAGGTGTGGGGTGCATATTTTCATTCTCCTTTTCTCCCCTTTACTTAGGACAATCTTTTCTCCCATTCCCTTATTTCTGTGTCCTTTCTTTTGTCTTCTCCATTTCCTGCCAAGCTAGAAACATGGTTTTTCTTTTACATAGCTCATTTTGATTTCAAAGCAACTGAAATGTTATGAATGTCATATATATATGTTTTCAGTTTTTGTGTTTTTCCTGAATCATCTGTCTCAGCATTTCTCTTCAGGCCATTTTCATTCAGGGGAAGGGGTAAAAGTACGCATGAAGAAAATATTTGTATATTTAAGGTCTTTCATCCTGAAGCTCGTGTGTTTAGCTCTTCTGAAAATGACACCTTCCCTTTGGAGGAGACTACCATCTGAAGGAAAAATACCAACATACCTGCTGTGTAATTGCTGAGCTATTACTGGGATTGAAAGTGAGCAGGAAAGTTGACAAGTCTTCAACCGCTAGCCACTGCTAGAATTCTGACATTGAGATGAAAAAACACAAAGCCATTACTGATGTGTGAGGAAACCAGGTGGTCTCTGATACACAAGATGCTCCTACCTGCTCATGAGCAATTGAACCTCAGGAGTTATCACCCGTAATTTATGAAAAATATAACTGAATCCAGTTTAGGCAAAAAAATAAAGCACTAGCACCATGAATAATATATTAATACTGGAAAATTACTCTTTACGAGATCAATATAAAATAGCTAACTCGTTTAAATTACTTATTTACGATACTGATGATGTGGTCTAGAAAAATAAGATACAGTTATATGGCAGGAAACAAAAAAAGGTACTGCTTCTCCTCCAAAGTCTGTGATTTGGAACAGCGCCTGTTTTGGAGAACAGTTGTTACCTGAGATGAATGCCAAAGTACCAGTACTTTTTTTCTCAAAATATTTCAAGAGTTGCTGTCCCTCTCTTTTGAATTCAATTCTGCCTTGGCATACACACACTTAGAGGTGAAACACGGAGCAGATGTCTTGGCATGCTGTACTCTGGTTTATGGACATCTTGCATAAGCCAACTGACCTCAGGAATGGTCTCCTTGCATCCCTACAGAAATATTCAAGAATTAGGGCATTCAGAGTTTAGAGTGATTTGGCCAGGAGACTTGGTCACACTCAGTCACAAGAAACCATTCAGGATTAAAGAAGTCAGATACACTTTGTTCAGAATAGCCTTGGGACTCAGGGTCAATTCTGAGAGAATCTAACAGGAACTCTTGTCTGAAGGGTTTCCAAATCAAATTCTACAGCCACAGTGTGCATGCTACAAATGTCTGTCTATCTTAACAGGAAATCAGTACCATCCTATGATATGGATTCAGTAGCTGACAGTAATTAATTACACCATTGAATTGTCATTTATTTAGAAAATTGAGTGTTTCTTGGTTTCCCACCTCTAAAGCCTCTGTTTATAAAATCACTTCCTAAAAACATTCAATAAGTCTCATTGGCTGTATCTTCTTATTCAAAAAATAAGCTAAATCAACTAAGTATTTATTACAGTACTTTTCAAAGACAAAGGGACCAGTAAATATGAGTATGGTCAAAGATTTTAACTCAAATAAGAATTTTATATTATTGCTTACTCGAATTTCACGCAAACCTTTAAGATCTTCACTACTTTGTTGGGTACATAAATGGATTAATATAAGACTATCACATACTAGGGGCTCAAACAATATGCACTGAATTTTTTAGTTCAAGAATTACAGGGGAGGAAATCAAAATGGCAGAGTAAGAGGACGCAGAGCTCACTTCCCCACACCCCCCCATATGAACACATCAAAAATACATCTACATGTGGAGCAATTCTCACTGAAAACAAACTGGAGACTAGCAGAAAAACTCCCATACAACCAAGGCTGTAAGAAATACCCACACAGAATTTAGTAGGAATGGAAGAGAAGAGATCAGTTCAGAACCTGCACAGTTAGGAGGGGACACAGAAGAGGAGGGGGATTACAACCTGCTCAGAGATCCTCCCTGGGGAGTGAGCAGTTTGAACCACATATTGAATGCCCAAACTGTGGAGTCCCACACCGGGAGGATGAGTGCCCTTAACTGGTTGGAAAACCAGTGGGCATGACAGCAGGGGTGTAAGAAGCTTAGACTCCACCCATGATGAGCATGCACATGCTTGCTTACTACCGAAACAATGCAAAGGAAGCAGGCTGAGACTGCAGCGAACTCTGAACCAGCTACCATGAACACCCCAGTGAGCCCCTCAGGCTGAGCCGAATTCTTGCTCTGGCCCCTCTCGCTCCACGGTGCATATCCAAAATAGGGCAAAGGCTTTGCTGGCCAAAGAAAGTGTGCAATAATAGGGGCTGGAGCCAGCTCAGACATGACACAGCGTCCAAACAGGGCAAGGGCAGCCATTGAATCAATACTGAATCAATCAATATTAAACCAACCCTAAAAGAAATGTTAAAGTGTCTTCTCTAAGTAGAAAAGAATATAACGAGTAAATAGCTATAGGAAAGAAAAAATCCCACTATTACAGACAAAAATATAGAAAAGACTATGGATCAACCACTTACATAAGCTGGTATGATGATAAAACACAAAAAATTGTCAAGTCAATTAGAACTACAACAAACGGTTAAGGGATAAACATGAAGATGTAAAGTATGAAATCAAAAACACAAAACATGGGGGAGGGGAGTAAAAAAATGTAGATTTTTTAGAATGTGTTTGAACTTAAATCTACCGGTTTAAAACAAGTAGATATAGTTATAGGGCAAAATATATGAACCCCATGGTAACCACAAATCAAAAACCTACAGTAGACACACAAAAACTGGAGAGAGAGCAACACAAGCATACCTCTAAAGAAAATCATCAAACTACAAGAGAAGACACTAACAGAAGAACAGAGAAGAACTACAAAAACAACCAGAAAAGAAGTATTGGGTTGGCCGAAAAGTTCATTTGGGGTTTTCCATAAAATCTTACAGAAAAACCCAAATGAACTTTTTGGCCAACCCAGTAAGAAAATGGCAATACTTTCATATATAATATAGTAACTTTTAACATCAATGGACTAAATGCTCCAGTCAAAAGACATGGGGTAGCCGATTGGATTAAATAAAGAGCCATTTATAAGCTGCTTAAAAGAAACTCATTTCAGAGCTCAAGGCACACACAAACTGAGCATGAGGGGTTGAAAATGATATTCCATGCAAAAGGAAACAATAAGAAATCTAAGGGAGCAATACTCAAATCAGACAAAGTATAACAGACTATAAAACAAAGTCCATAACAAAAGACCAAGAAGGACATTATATAATGATAAAGAGATCAATACAAGAAGGGGATATAACATTCATTAACATATATGCCCCCAATATAGGAGCACTTAAATATAAAAAGCAACTTAACAAAAAGGGAGAAATTGACAATAAGACAATAATAGTAGGGGAGTTTAACATCCCACTGTCAATGGACAGATCATCTGGACAGAAAACCACTAAGGAAACAATGATCTTATATGACACATTAGACCAGCTGGCTTAATGGCTATCTACAGAACATTTTATTCAAAAACAGAACACACATTCTTTTCAAGTGCACACAGAACGTTCTCTGGGATAGATCACATGCTAGGCCACAAAATAAGTCTCAACATATTTAAGAGGGTATAAATTATTTCAAGCATCTTTCCCAACCACAATGATATGAAAATAAAAATTAATTACAGGAAGAAAATGGGAAAACCACAGACATGCAGGGAATTAACAACATTCCACTAAAAAAACCACTGAGTCAATGAAGAAATCAAAGAGGAAATCAGAAAATACCTTGAGATAAATGAAAAAAAAATACAACTTTCCAACATCTATAGGACACAGCAAACACAGGTCCAAGAGGGAAGTATATGCAAAACAGGCCTGCTTCAATTAAAAAAAAAAAAAAAAAGAACTCAAACAACCAACCTAACCTACCATCTAAAGGAATTACAAAAGGAAGACCAAACAAAGGCCAAAATCAGCAGAAGGAAGGAAATAATAAAGATCAGAAAGGAAATAAATAGAGACCAAAAAAAGAAACCATAGAAAGGATCAATGAAGCCAAGAGCTAGGAAAGTTTGGCTGAACTAATACCTATCCTCTCAAACTATGCCAAAAAATTGAAGAGCAGGGAATACTCCAGAATTCATTCTATTAGGCCAAAATTATACCAATACCAAAACCATACAAAGACACTACAAAAAAAGAAAAAGGAAAAAAGAAAATTTCAGGCCAATATCTCTGTTGAACACACATGCAAATTTCCTCAACAAAATATTAGCAAACTGAATCCAACAATTTATAAGAGGAATCATACACCATGACATGTTTTTTCTCGAATTAGTGTTTTCGTTTTCTTCAGATACATACCCAGGAGTGGAAATGCTGGATTATATGGTAGTTCTATTTTCAGTTTTATGAGGTACCTCTGTACTGTTTTCCATAGTGGCTGCACCAGTTTACATTCCCACCCAAAATGTACAAGGGTTCCCTTTTCTCCACATCTCTCCAACATTTGCTATTTGTGGTCTTCTTGATGATAGCCATTCTGATTGCTGTGAGGTAGTATCTCATTGTGCTTCTGATTTGCATTTCTCGGATTAGCAATGTTGAGCATCTTTTTATGTGCCTGTTGGCTATGCTCTCATGTAAAGGGATTTCAAAACTCAGTTTCAAGCTCACTAGTGCTCAATGTATTTTCCTACTGGTTCCCTCCCCATCAACTAATTTTCCAAGTCATCTTGATCAAGGTCATGCCCAAGCTAAAGTACCAGATAAAGAGTCCAGAATATGAATAGCCCTTCTAGTTCTCTTTTTACTCCTGTGTCCACCTTCTCAACTTATGTTGCAATGTCTTTATTCACTTACTTTGATTTTTTAATACTACTTAACAGAATCTTTTTCTGTCCATTTTTCCTCCTTCCTAGGAAATTTCCTTTTGCTTATTGTTTTTGTTTACTTTTATTTTTTTCCTTTCTCAAAGGTCAGTTATACCCACATTCAAAGCACCTATCTTTTGTAGAGATTCTCTGGTCTAAACAATATAATCATAATAATAATATAATCACTAAAGGACCACGTAATCCTGAGCAAAGAGAATTATGGCTGTTCAGGAGAGAAGCTGGGGCAAGAGTGAGGAGTCTGGAAACCTGAAGAGTCAGGGAATCCACAAGAGTAAGTATGTGGGACAGTTAACATTTCTCTCTCCAACTAAGCATCTATCATGTACATGCTATTCAGAACACTGAAAAGACGGCTTTGGTGAGCTATTTCAGACCTTCTACCACTTTAAGCTCATTTGAGCTATTTGTGAATAGTTAACACTGAGATTTAAAGCAGGTCTGTGCATACGAGATGCTCATTTGTCTTTTGACTACCACAGCCTTATCTCCTAAGGGTACTCACTATGGTGGCAATGGCTTTGCCCACATAATGCCATAACAACTATCTTTTCAAATCAGGCAAACTACATATCAATCCTAATGTGGGGAGGAGGGGTCAGTTCAATGATTTATTGGACTGAATTGAATACTTTAGTAACAAGAGTTCTATCCATGGCCCTTAGCAGACATGGGTTGTTTGTTGTTTTTTTTTTTTTTTAACTAAAGAACACCCTCAATTCCAGGGGAAACACAAAGCTTTTTGAACAAAAAACATTACAAAGAGGCTGCTTCAAAGAATAAGACCTCAATGATGTGGTATATTAGAGACATTATTGTAACTTGGTGGTTTTTCAACTAAAACAGAGGAAAGAAAGATTTGTCCTAAATCTTTCTGGCTGGGAAGACTTTCATATGATTCAGTCAACTCCAGGTGCATCTCATTTGCTCCCAGGGGTCAATAACTGAACTATGTTGTCAAATGGCTCCCTCCTAGTGCCCACAAGGCAGGAAGAAGGAGAAGAGAAAAATCATTCCAGAATTGAGTATAAAAATAAAGTATGTATTTTTCTAAAATATTGATTTCTTTATTGAATAATATTAAATAAGATTTCTCACTTGAGCAATAGGAATGACCATCAGTGAATGCTGTGATCACTTTTGAACTTAATCTTTCTTTTAACAGAATTTATATAACAATCCTCACATTTTTACTTAGTAAAGATCTATAGATTCAAATTAATTGTGCTGCACTAAATCTGAGAATTGAGTTTAATAATGGTCAAAATTTTGATGCTCTAATAAGACTGTAATATTTTTAAATAAACTGCTCCAGATAAATAAAAACCTTCCAAAGCTAAGAGAAAAATATTACTTAGCCTGTCTCCTCTAAAAATTAAAGTACCAGTTAAATTAGTTCGTATAAAGACTTAGTTAAAATCTTTGTAAGGAAATTCTTACCTTTTGTCTATGATTTCACACTTTACTTAAGGAGTTAAAAAACATTTGCTATTGCTTCATCTTTCTATTAGAGATCATCATCAGGAACAAACCTCACCTTGCAAGGTTCAAAGAGTTTAAAGATTAATTGTTGAGGAACATCAACATGAAAAATACCCATTTTCCTGCATTAGCATCTGATTTAATGAGCATAGATAGAAATGAACAGTCAAGAGTAGTCAGGTGACGGATTTAGGGTCCAAAGCCTAAGGATGCATAAATGGGGTAAAACAGTTCTTCCTGTCTCTGTATATTAAACTAGAAGGTAACAAGACGTAAGTGAAAAATCACTAGGTGCAACCCAAAGAGTAGGGAAAAAGTGCTGACAGACTGAAAATGGCAAGAAAATATGGATGGGGCCCCGTGACAAGATGAGCTTGCGTGGTGGGCTTTTTTCAGTGTACAACTTATTTTACGGCCTTGTTAGTAATACAGTTGAAGTGCTATGATCTGATTATATCCTTGAGTATTCAGATTACATTTATTTTATTAGGGGCAATAAACCAACCCTGTTTTTTTAAATCCTTTTTTTTTTTTTAATTCAATAAAGAGTAGAGTTAAATGCACGTGGGGAGAAAATAAGAGCATATCACTCCGGGGAACTCAGGGTTGCTATTTGGAGGATATCCAGAAGATTAAGTTAAAGCATTGGTAATTTATGGCTTCCAGAACTTGAGAAGCCTATTTCATGGCTGCATTTCATCCTTGGGGTTGATGTGCACTTTAAAAAAATATTCTGCTAATTACATTCACTCTCTGTGTAACGAAGAATCCATGCATAGAAGCCCATAACGACTACCTGAAAGTTCCCTTTGCAATTCACTGAGTTCATAAATAAATTTATTCCTTTTCTGTCTGGTTATGGAACCAATATCCCCCAATTTTTTCAATACCCAACATATTAACTCCATGGTTCAATAACTATGAATTTAGTTTCCACTTTTAAACCTCTGCTGTATTATGTTTATAATATAGATAAATATTAAAGGTATTAAAATAGGAATAAATTAGAGCCAGGAAGTAAGTCATTTAGTGCAATGATATTTCTAAAGCACCAGAGTCAAGAAATGAGAGATTATAGCACTAGCATTGCAAAATATAAATACCACATAAACAGCAATCTATTTATAGCTGTTTTACTGCTGTTACTCCTGTAAGGTAAGCTACTATTAGAGTCAGCCTTTCTAGTCTTCTGAATATATGGAGGGAACTGGAGAAAATAACCATCTTATTAAAACATGACATCTAAATGCCTTATTTTTCAAGTTGCAGAAATGTAAGTAGCAGTAGTGTCCTGGGAGCATAGAAGCCACAGGATAATTTTAGCACTACATGAAACAATGCAATTCAATAGTATGACACTTAAAGCTTCTCTTTTATATTGAAACAGACATGGCTATATTCTGCAGAAAAATGCAAAATGTATATGAATCTTAAAGATAAAACATGACTTCAAAAAATATTGAAAATGGATAACAAACAAGGACCTACTATATAGCACAGGGAACTCTGCTCAATATTCTGTAACAACCTAAATGGGAAAAGAATCTGAAAAAGAATAGATACACGTATACCTATCACCAAATCACTTTGCTGTGCACCTGAAGCTAACATAACACTGTTAATCAACTATACTCCAATATAAAATAAATTTTTTTTTTGAAAAGGGGTTAGGATATTTCTTCTGCCAGGCCCCTAAGGATGATTTCTCTCTCATCGCCTTCAGAAGTGTCCCAGGGCAAACGATGGGGAAGCACTGGCCTAAAGGGTTCTTGAGAAACCCCAGAAGACAGGCAGTTTTTATCTTGGCACTCTCTGTTCCCCCAGGTACACCAACAGGAAAGTATTACTTATAAGACACCTTGCACTAGTAGCTGTTAGGCCAGCTTTTCACCCTGACACTCATATTCCTCAACAGAGAAACAGGGTGATCAGGCTAGACTTCTAAGGTTCAACTCCAATCTATGTTCTGTATGGGCAGCAGTAGGGAATGCAGAGCTTCTGGAAGAGGTACCTCTTTTATCCTGCTTGAGGCAAAAATGAAGACCCTTGGTCTCAAACTGGAAGTGGAAGGTGAACGGAGAGGCACCGTGAGCAAGTAATACCAGGATGAAGCAATGCTGGATGAAGCAATGCTGTTCATGAGAGCAATTATTTCCCGTGTTACATGCTTTATCACATTTAATTTCACAGTAGTCCTAAATATAGGTAAAATTGTGTGTTTTGCTGAGGAAGATTCTGAGAATCAGAAATGTAACTTGCAAAATGTCATACAATGGATCACTGGCTTGACCCCTGAGTTTCTGTCTTAACCACTATACCACGCTGCAGCCTAACAACTCACAGAGGCGGAGAAACAGGGATTGAAGCTGCTTTGCCAGTTAGGGACTCAGAATTCGCAAGTGTGTTCTACCCTCAGACAAGACAGAAAGCTACGTATTGCCATGAGTTCACAGGTCCAATATTCTCTCTCCACCAATTCTTTCAACGAAAAAAGGAGGAAGGTTAGAAGAGAGGGAAGAAGGGAGGAAAGGAACAACACATGATTCCTAAATTTTCTCACCAAGTGCCATTTCTTTAGATCAAATTTTGAATTCCTTAAAAACTTTAAGTGTTCAGTTGGGGCAGATTGGGTTCGACAATACTATCAGTCATGTTCACTTATAGTGAATTAATTTCCAACTCTTTCCTAAGAGCAAATTTTGAAAAGGATGACACATTATCCACAGTGCCCTGATTGTAGGGCTCAAGTCTCAACATTCATTACCACTCTGGACTGTGTCTACAGCAGTGACAGGAAGCAGAGTTTTGTGTCTCTGTGATCCGTGAGTCAAGAATGGTCTGAGAATTAGATTATTTAGGCTGCAAGTAACAGAAATGTCCTTGAGCTGGAACTCAAAATCGGGGTTTAATTATTATAGGAATACAGAATGTCTGGGGAAAGCCTCAGGCAAAAAGGAACCAACACCTTATGGCTAGAGATAACCCAGGAAGTCCTCTGTATGCCTCTCTGCTACGTTCATTCATTTCTGTTTCATTCTTCTCCCTCAGGTAAGACTGTATTCTATTGTTTTCTGGTTTATATAGGGAAAACCACTGCTGTCAACAGTACTTTAGTGTACATACAACTCCTCCATACCGAAGTCACTAGAATGTATTTAGACAACAGAATCTCTTAGACTCAATTCCATATCATCAGCCCCTTTTGGGTCAAGATCATATTGAGGAGGCAAAGTGCTATCCTTATAATCAAGTGAATGACAGACAGGAGGAGGAGTCCTGGAGAAGAGGAAGACACTGACAGCTGGAGGCACAACTCAACTAGGGCTCACTCTAGATGGGTCAATATTCGCCAGTGAAACCTGGATAATTCATGCATCTATCAGGTTTTTTTTTCCCTTCAGAAGGCTCCAAAGGCAGGATTTTATTCCTCAGACGGTTAGACTGAAACACAATTCCCCCAAACTATCCCTAGAGAATAACGTTCATGTTGTAGTTGTACGGAATTTATTTATATCCTTCTTTCTAAAAAGACTGAGGCAGCATACAAAAAAAGAAATATGATTATCTTAATGTGGGCATGGCTACAGAACACTAAAATAATGTGTCTAAATTCACTCTCAGTTTATTAAAACCCACAAATCCTTAGACTCTAATTAGGTTAGAGACTTAAAGTTGTTTAACTTGGGAGAAAAGCAAAGCAAATGCAGCAATCTGGGACATTTGATACACTGATTCATCTGTCAGATAACCAGTTCTATCTCCGTGTAATTTGCATGAAGTCAAGAGGAGCCTTTCCCATGCTCAGTCAGAATAAAAGCCCTTGCACAATGGAATTCAGAAAAAAATTCTATCTGCGACAATTTTAGTTTCATGGTTCAAAGGCTATGGAATTCTATTATGAGTACATATAGTGCCAGAAAGTACTTGGTTTTGCTTATTTTCATTCATTCATTCACTCGTTCATTTACTTAACAAATATTTACTGAGGACACCTACTCAGGACCAAGCAACATAATGTGAATAACAGAACTGAAACAGCCTCTGATCTGAAAGCACTCACAGTTCATTAGAACAAGACAATGTGTTCAGTGTTATGATGAATGGAAGCACAGAGAATCAAGAGAGCATGAAGAAGGGGCTTGGCCAGGATGATTCAAGGAAGGCCTGCATCAGAGGAGTCTTCGTCGTGATCTAAGAGAAAGAAGCAAAGAAGAGAAGGAAAGAGTTTTTGGCAAGAGGTACGGCAAGTTCACATTACCAAGTGTGGTGAGAGAACAAGGCAAGTTACATAGAGTAACATGGCCAGAACATAGGGTGTGAGAGAAGACAGTGAACAATTGTGAGAAATGAGGCTGTCCTGCCAATCCTGTTTCTTAAAAGAAAATATTCATTCCTATTACCAAGTACAAAATACCCACTATCTGTTATCAATATGTGTATTGACTGAGAGATCCCACTGGGGTTATGTTTACCAAAAACTTGTACACTCTACTTTCCCACCCTCACCAATGCTTCCATAAAACTCCAAGTCCTTACTTGCAACTAGGGTCCCTGATCTGACTCTCCTAGACTCCACGTAAGTCCTTAACCACTAGTGCCAATTGTGTTCTTACCGACTTGATCACAGAGACTGATTTCTCTTAATGGCAACTCTTCTTGGCGTCGATTCTCCCTAGGCTCCCAAAGCACCTAATGGTTTTGCCACCTTCAGATACAATATGAATAAATGATGAACAATGTTATGATGCAGGAGGACTTCCTGAATTTCTCCTGTTCATTCCTCCAGTGTGTATCATAATAGACCTCACACCCTACCACTACTCCCTCCCCATCAAATGCTCCATCTTCCCATAGCTCCTTCTAGACTCCATCCCTTCTTTAAACTCTTCCTCAATTGAGTTTTGAATCCACACATCACTGGGGGTCTCACTTTCATGAAGCTGAAGACTAACTCATAAAACACTTCCTCCAAAAAATTCCATGACCCCAGGATCTTCTCTACGTCAGTAGCCCAGATTATTCCCCACAAAATTCTTTTAAGACCCACCTTCATCAGGCCCCAGGTACAGGTCCATCCTGCATGAATTTCATTCAGTAATTTTATGTATTAAATAAATTCACTTTCACATTTTATTTATTAAAGATAGTCCATCTCTTTTTTAATAGGGCCCTCTAATCATTATGATTAATAATAAGCACCATTTCAACACTGAGTTCACATCCTTCTAGCTAAAAGGAAAGTAACTTGACATTTTCTTTAGCCAGGGCTAACTCATCATAAGGAACAGGAAAATTTCTATCAGAACTTTTTAAATGCAGAGTATGACTCAAGCTCCTCTCTCTCTCTGTTAATATGGAGACTTCAGCTAAGTAAAAGATACCTTTGACATCTACTGTATGGATGTGCAGGAATTCCATGGGCCTCATAACTGAGGCATATGAGATTTTACAAAGAGAGCTAAGCCATCTCTTTCCATTTCTGGAGAAAACATATAGAGTAATATTAAATCCAGAAAGATTTAAGATAAACCATTTTTATATTAAATGTTAAGTCCTCTTTTTTCTGTCCTTGAGTAAAAGATATAAAGTCTCTCCATCCCTAGAGTTCTTTTGAACCAAAAATAGTGTACATATACTTACATATATATACCTGACACTGTTTATTCAGATTAAAATCTACCTTCACTTTGGAGACATACTGTTCAGTTAAATTATATCAGAACTACACCTCTGTCTTCCTTTTGTTGGGCTTTGGGATATTCATTAGACCTGGTAGCCATCATACTTCCATTTCCCTCTCTCACTTTCAGTTTCTTCATCATCTACCATGTAAAAAGCCCAGCAGAGGAATAATAGAAAATTCTAGAAGTGTCTTGCTCCTAAAATTTAAGATACCAACTTCATCAAAAAGCATTTATCCAATGTCAGTATGCCTTGGAGATAAGAACTCTCACCAATTTGATGATTGAGGTAGATTGTCTCAAAGATTTTCAAGCTTCTGTTACATAAAGGAAAAAAAATACCAGTTGGGGGAAAATCCTTAAAATATACTTTGAGCAAGTTGATTCCTTTAAAAATTTTTCTTAAATTCTAGTTAATTATTGAGGGAAATGCTGTACTTTGAACTCTGAAAGTTCAAAACTACCACCTTATTTTTTTTTTCATCAGAAGTCAACTCATTTTAGTACAATCTGTAGACGTATTGCTCATTTCCCTTTTCAAGGCAAAACTTTCAAATATATCCTTAAGGACAATCAGTAAGTTTAAAAAATCATCTGATTCAGATATAATGCGCTAACACTAGCTTCACTTAGTTAAATAAAAACTTACCAAAAAGAAAATGTAAACTAGACTTTTGCCAGATAAGAACTAAATCACAATAAAAGGAAATAAAAAATAGAAATGAAATACCTGTGAGATATATCTAAGGGCAAAAAATGTAGAAGTTTTGAAAGCAACAAAGAGCTCTTTCTTTGAACATATTTATGAACAAGTTGTAGCCCTTTGGCGTTTTCCAAAAGGACAACGAATAAAATTTATCTGACAGAGGCTTGGGAGATGATTTGCAAAAATCTGGTGCTTATCCTATGCGCTAGAAAGGCCATTTTGAGAAAAGGCATTTGCTGTTACTAATACCAAGATTCCTCAACTTCTTAGAGTAAAAATGCTTCCATTTAAAATATATATTAAGACGTGTATGGTTTCTGGTTTTTCCTTAGCTCTGCATGAACATGTTCATTATATGCTAGTATCACAAATAGTCCACATTGATTTTAATGACTTTATAGGATTGCGGGAGCAAGGAGGACAACTAACATTTATATATTGCCAAGTGTTTGGTAAGTGTTTCACCTACAAGATTTCATTTGATCCTCCAACTCAACAAGGTAGAATTTACAATTCCCATTTTACAATTGGAAATCTGATATTCAGAAATTAAGTATAGCCAGAAAACCCTAAGCTACTGAGTAGTATAGTCCAAGTTAAACTCTAAAGTTAAATCCATGTAACACTAAAGTTAATTCCACTGTATCACACCAACTTCCAAACTAAAGTTTCCTGGGATTTTGCTAAGGTAATTACAGAAATGTGCAAAAAAGTAACAATAACCACAGAGTCTATAAATCAGAACAAAAATTCCTAATGTTTGAGTTCTAGTATGGATAAACTGTATACTTGCTTCATATACTCCATTCCAAATTTAAAAGAAGAAATCTTGAGTTCCTATTGCAAATTTATAATGTTTTTCACGGTTTTCTGGATTCTTGCCATCTAGTTTAGTTTAAGGGAGGATATACACATATATATATATCTTTCTTTTGTAGAATAAAATATATGTTAAGGACATATAGATTGTACTTCAATACAGAAAACACCTAGGGAATAACTGAAGTATTTTTTGGAGCTACTTTTTGGTTCATATTGTTTTAGAAAGTCACCAAAACCTAGGAAGTAAGCTTTTTGCATGTTACAGAGATTTCCTTGTATTGTAATAATCATTGGGAGCATGTGTGCCTAGTGAGAGATGCCCTTACTTGCAATTCTACTGGAATGAACAGGAATACTTTTATCAGAAATAATTCCTAGGACTTCTGTAACCTTCTTGCTCAGATTTTTGATCATCAGGTCCAAAAAAGAAAGATCATTTTGGTCTCAAGTTTCTCCTGGCTAATCATATTCTCTACACTTCATTATTGAAATAAATTCAAGTTACAGTAAAACATCATAAGTCCTAAATCACAAGAAATCATCTCAAAATGCTATCATTTTTTTCCTCTACAGAGAATATATCAGTGACATCTAAATGACGCAAAAAGCACAAAAGATGCATAGGTAATCTGCCCAGAGTTCAGTTAATCCATATCTGACTATGGACACTCATCACAAAAAGCAGTTATTCAGACTAAGTAGAATTAAATATATAAATTATCCTGAGCCAACAATTATGAGTCATCTATTAGACAACCAGATGTATTCGATATTGGCTATAGAGTCCAAAATTGATGATAAACTTTCAATGAAATGTCATGCTCGAAGGGGGAAAAATACACCTTCTACTTAATGTTATCTAGAAAAGAAAGTCAAGTTTACCTCAGTGTTAACTGGGTGTAGTAATCATATGCTCTGGTGAGAAACACTAATTAATTCCTAGGTTCTTTGCCCTCCTTCTACAAGATAAATTACAAAACAACCAATGACACTGACCCTTAAATAATATGCTATTTTAGTTATTTTGTTCACAATGCATGACTATATATATATCTAAAGTCCTCATTTGTGAAAAACCTTTCAAAGATCATTCGTCTCTATGTGATATAACTAGGTTATGAAATAATGCATAATCAAAGCCATCCTGTATTTAGGACAAAAAGCTCACCACGGGGCCGGGCCTGAAGCACAGGACTGGACCTCAGCGAGACCAAGGCCGCTAGGCAGAGGCCCTGGCTGCTCCAGGAGCCGCATGGGCTGCACGGGACCCACAGGCTGCGCAAACAGCACGTGGGGGGACTTCGTGTGGGTGCCGCAGGAGACCAGGCCCAGAGACCCAGCAGGGAGGCCTAGGGAGCTGGTCCAGGCCCACACGGTGGAGCGCAGGCGACGGGGTGACCTGCGCAGCAGCGGCACCGATGGCCACTTCCGGGAGCATGATTCCAGCTGCAGCGCCGCGGCCGGGCCACTGAGTGCACCGGTGGCGGAGCCCGGCTCGGAGCACCGCCTCGGCTGCCACCAACATGCAGGTCGTCCACGGCTTCCTTGCCGTGAAGGACACAGGATATTAAGGAGTCGGCTGCCCACCTGGCCCTCTTGATGCGAGGCCTGCAGGGACTCTACCAGGGCCACGCCCTACGCAGTCGCCCCCGAAGAATCCCAGGGGACCCTGAAACAGGGACCACCGGGCCCTCTCTGCTCACTCTTCACCCTCAGTGCGGGCGCTATATCAAAAACAAGGCCCAGGGCTTCCCCTGGTGGCGCAGTGGTTGAGAGTCCGCCTGCCGATGCAGAGGACAAGGGTTCGTGCCCCGGTCCGAGAGGATCCCACATGCCGCGGAGCGGCTAGGCTCGTGAGCCATGGCCGCTGAGCCTGCGCATCCGGAGCCTGTGCTCCGCAACGGGAGAGGCCACAACAGTGAGAGGCCCGCGTAGTGCAAAAAATAAAAAAAACTAAAAAAATAAGGCCCTGTCTGTGCAGGAGGTGTTGCCCAGAAGCTAAAGTGCCAAGGGGGGGTGGGGAAAAGGCAGCAGCCCAGGCAGATGGGTCCGGCACGCCCTCCAGCCTCCTGGCCGCCTATGACATCTGTGCCACCCCCAAGGAATAGGAGGCGCCGAGAAGCACCATCACGTGAGGGCGCCTGCAGAGGAATCGGGGCCAGCTCTGAGCAGGACCTCATCCCAGCTCTGCTGCAGCTTGGACACTGACCTGAGCTGTGCCACAAGGAAGCCCATCCTCAGCCTCCCACCTAGGCTAGCCAGCTCTTTAACCAGAATCTCCGGGCCTATAGTAATAAATATCTGTTTGTAAAAAGGGGTAAAAAAAAAAAAGAGGAATAAATAAAAATAAAGGGGAAAATAGCAGAACAAAGACATCTGAATTCCAACCCAGTAACAATGTTAAGAACCAAACAACTGCTTCTCCTCCTTTGCAGCCAGCCGTACAGGTTCAAAGGCATTTCTAATACAAGACTTCATTGCACTGGTTAAAGAAATTTATCTGATGTACAGAAATAAGAGGAAGCAGACATGTTTTTATTGACCAGCTGCTTTGGTGCATACAGCCCATGCTCAGCAGGTCTGCCAGATGCAGGTAATCACCTATAACATGTCTTCTTTTGTAGTATTCGAACTCTAGGATCAAGTTTAATGCTTTTTTAAAAATGTTCGAAACTGTTAAAAATTTTACTGCTTTTTAAAAAGTATAAGAAGTCAGTCTGAAAAGACTACATACTATATGATGCCACCTAAATGACATTCTGGCGAAGGCTAAACTGTGAGGACAGCAAAAAGGTCAGTGGTTGCCAGAGGTTAAGGGTGGGGGGAGGGATGAATAGGTGGAGCACAGAGGCTTTTCAGTGCAGTGAAAATCCTCTGTATGATACTATAATGATGGACACATCACCATGATACATTTGTCCAAATCCATAGAATATACAACACCAAGAGTGAACTAATAATCGAACCTCTGGACTTCGGGTGATTACGGTGTGTCAAAGTAGGTTTATCAGTTGTAGCAAGTGTTCAACTCTGGCGGGGGATGTTCGTAACAGGGGAAGCTATGCATAGGTAAGGACAGGAGGTATAAAAGAAATCTCTGGGGCTTCCCTGGTGGCGCAGTGGTTGCGAGTCCACCTGCCGACGCAGGGGACGTGGGTTCGTGACCCGGTCCGGGAAGATCCCACATGCCGCGGAGCGGCTAAGGCCCGTGAGCCATGGCCGCTGAGCCTGCGCATCCGGAGCCTGTGCTCCTTAACGGGAGAGGCCACGACAGTGAGAGGCTCGCTTACCGAAGAAAAAAGAAATCTCTGTACCTTCCCTTCAATTTTGCTGTAACCCTAAAACTGCTCTTAAAAAATAAAGTCTTAATTTAAAAGAATTTAAAAATATTCAACCCAAATGCAATGGATACAGGGTCAGAGTAAAGAGCTCTGGCACTAAAACCTCATTAAGCTTGAGTCCAGATCTCAGATCCAACAATTACTAGCTTTCAACCTTATACCAATTTACTACCCTCTCTAAACATGAGTTTGCTATTTAGGAAAGTGGCGTCAAAACAGTATGCATTTCAATGATACATTCCTATGTAGATAAGAATGTAATACTATAATGCATATAATAGCGCTTACTCCAGTGTCTAGCGAAGAGTATGTGCCCAATAAGTAATAGCTGTTCAATTTAAATTTAGTGCTTTCTTTCCAATACTATTTATGTGTATGGGGAGGGGCATAAAAGATAAATCCCAATATGTATGTTCAAAAATAAGGCAAGTAGTTTTTGAATTTTGATTCTTCCCCTCTTTAAGTAGAGTATTTCCATTCATATGTAGAGCTACATTTTCAATTCTTTTGTACTTGCTCTTCAATATTCTGGATATTTTGATTAATTTTTACTTTTCTAAATTAGTTTCAATTTTTCTCCTCCTTTGTGGTTGAGAACAGAGTTTAATCTTTCATCTAGTCCATTTAACTATATTGTGTGGAGGGAAGAGGATTAATCCACTTTTTTTGTACACATGACCTTTGCCATTGACTGTTTTATTCTCTGTCTACACAGATCAAGGGTGAAGTGGATAAAAGGTGAGTTTATGCAGAATATTTAGCTAAGAACAATACTAACTAAAATTATTGTCTCTTTACTTGATTCAATGAATATTATCAATATATCAATACAACTGTATGTTGCCTCCATAGGCATGGACTTACAGACAAGAAAAAATTTTAATTAAAGTACTTACAGTAAACCAGAAATCTTGAAATCTATGTTTATTGGTTGGAGATATCCAGGATTTAGGGGTATTTAAGTATAGAAAACTAACTATAAATAGGTAAAATCAAAACATACATACACACATACAAAAATATATAAATTTATCATATTTGATATTCCTGGTACTATGTACAGGTATCAGATGTCTCTTAAAACATATTAGGACTTCATTCAGGCAGAACTTTAGACACTATAGTTTTGTAAGGGAAATGTAGCAATAATAGTAGTTAAAATACTACTTCCTCAGTAACATAAACAGCCTTCTGTTAGATCTGAACGTGAAGAGTAGCCCACATTAGAAACAAATCAGTCATTCATGTAACAAAATTCGTCATCCAGGTCCTCTTCTCAAAATCATATGGCATTGGTCAAATAACAACCAAAAATGGATTCCATTTATTTCATCAAGATATTAACTAATTTATTCTCTAGCATTATTCATTAATCTGAACAGGACAGAATTTGACATCTAACATTACTGAGTGTGATATTATGCACTGTTCATTAGAAAGTAAAAATCATTTAATAGTTCAGCTCTGAGACGTGATAGAGTCATTTTATTTTTTTCGCATAGTGTCAAACTGCTTGCTTTCATTATTGAACGTGAAGGAGCCAGTGGAAAAGAAGAAAAATATAATCCCCACAAGTCATGAGAAATCATGGATAAAGTTACTGTGAAAGAGAGAAAAAAATGATTTCTTGACATTGTATGTCAAAGAAACCATGAGAAGTGCTTACAGTTATTTTTCTTTACTAACAGATAGATACAGCGTTTGGGCAATAAGTATTAGCTAGAGGTTCTAGATCCTTATTAGTATGAGTAAAGTTGTATGGTCAATGCAGATATTAAGATTTTTTTAAAGGTTAATAGTTAACCACCACAGAAATATTATCAATAAGCATGATGTTCTATAGCCAAATTTATCTCAAGCCAATTTGCCTTTTAGGCTCAGATTTTGACAGTACACCAAGAAAATGTAAAATCCTATAGATTTATGTTAACTAGTTTAGTTCATAAATCTGACCTGTAAACCAGAATTCCAGTTTGCTAAGGTATGATGGAAAATATAAAGGTAATACAGACTAGTAAATTCTTAACCTCTATTCTCGGAGCCAAGTAATCATCTGATAGGTGTTTGGTAAGCATGGACTCAGAACAGGATTTAAATTAATTGAATTTTATTGTCCTCAGGCTATTCCCTCATAGAAGAAGTCTCTCCCATTGGAATATTAAAAACCTTTTGGATAGGGCTTTCTATGTCTATCTCCCCAGTAGGGATGGTATTGCTAATTTAGTCTTGATAATAGATTAATTGCCATTGGCTAGATCTCTTAACTTACATGCTCATGCCTAGCCTCAGTATATCTCCTATCTTATGTTTTTTTTTAGTGTTCTATTTCTTTTATTCCATCTATTCTCACCAGCCCAGAATCTGATCTTTTTATAACATTAGACAGAGATTTTTAATTTTCTGCTCAATTAGCATCTGTTCAATTCTTTCCCCCCCAGTAGAGCAGCCACGTAGTTTGGGTAAGAATATGGCAGGGGGAGACAGATTACCCCACTCCAGTTCTGGGTTGGATCCCAGTATGTCTAAAACAATCAGGATACTCTCATCTCCTCTGCCATATTTATTGGTGTGGATAACCCATCCCAAAGGCAGTGATCAAAATGCCTCATTCTCAACATAGGCAGAAAACTCCATGACATAAATCACAGCAAAATCCTTTTTGACCCACCTCCTAGAGAAATGGAAATAAAAACAAAAATAAACAAATGGGACCTAATGAAACTTCAAAGCTTTTGCACAGCAAAGGAAACCATAAACAAGACCAAAAGACAACCCTCAGAATGGGAGAAAATATTTGCAAATGAAGCAACTGACAAAGGAGTAATCTCCAAACTATACAAGCAGCTCATGCAGCTCGATATCAAAAAAACAAACAACCAAATCCAAAAATAGGCAGAAGATCTAAATAGATATTTCTCTAAAGAAGATATACAGACTGCCAACAAACACATGAAAGGATGCTCAACATCACTAATCATTAGAGAAATGCAAATCAAAACTGCAATGAGGTATCACCTCACCAGTCAGAATGGCCATCATCAAAAAATCTAGAAACAATAAATGCTGGAGAGGGTGTGGAGATAAAGGAACCCTCTTCCACTGCTGGTGGGAATGTAAATTGATACAGCCACTATGGAGAACAGCATGGAGGTTCCTCAAAAAACTAAAAATAGAACTACTGTATGACCCAGCAATCCCACTACTGGGCATATACCCTGAGAAAACCATAATTCAAAAAGAGTCATGTACCAAAATGTTCATTGCAGCTCTATTTACAATAGTCAGGACATGGAAGCAACCTAAGTGTCCATCGACAGATGAATGGATAAAGAAGATGTGGTACATATATACAATGGAATATTACTTGGCCATAGAAAGAAACGAAATGAGGTGGATGGACCTAGAGTCTGTCATACAGAGTGAAGTAAGTCAGAAAGAGAAAAACAAGAACTGTATGCTAACACATATATATGGAATCTAAAAAAAAAAAGGTTCTGAAGAACCTAAGGGCAGGACAGGAATAAAGACGCAGGCATAGAGAATGGACTTGAGGACATGGGGAGGGGGAAGGGTAAGCTGGGACAAATGGGACAAAGTGAGAGAGTGGCCTGGACATATACACACTACCAAATGTAAAACAGATAGCTAGTGGGAAGCAGCCACATAGCACAGGGAGATCAACTCAGTGCTTTGTGTCCTCCTAGAGGGGTGGGATAGGGAGGGAGGGAGGGAGATGCAAGAGGGAAGAGATATGGGCATATAGGTATATGTATAGCTGATTCACTTTGTTATACAGCAGAAACTAACACAACATTGTAAAGCAATTATACTCCAATAAAGATGTTTAAAAAAATTGCCTCATTCCCATAGAGCTGATTTATAAAAGAGCATATGAACAAGTTTAAGCAAATGAAAAGTGAAGTGTGGTATGCTGGTATCCTTTGCAAAAGATGGTGCCTTGTTCCTCTCAGAAAACTACGAGAACATTCTCTTTCTGGAAAGTGTAATGTGCAAATACCAAGACTAGGGTCATTTTAATACCACACAGGGAACCACCCATGGATGATACTTATCCTGCAAAAGGCAGAACCCAAAGGTAGGAATTGGTCTAAGGTAACATCACTGTCTTCAGGGTTGATTTGATTAAGCATATCAAACTGTGGAAGATTTAAAATATGTCCATTAAAATATTTGACACATCTTCCTTTAATAGCTAGAGTTAACTCCTTTCACCTTGACTGAACTTAGTGACTCACCTCTAACCATCAGTGTGGCAAAAGTAACAGTGACTTTCAAGACTAGGCCATGGACAGCACCGCAGCATCTTCCTTGTTCTCCCTCTCATTCCTTCTCTCTCTCCCTCCCTCTCTCTCCTGGTTCTTGGGGAAGGCAGCTGCCATGCCTACTGGACACTCAAAGTTGCCTACAGAACGGCCCACATGGCATGGAACTGAGGCCTCCTGCTAAGAATGAGGAAGGAGCTGATGGCTTCTACCAACCATGACGTGAGTGAGCTACCTTAGAAGGAGCATTTCCAAGCCCAGGCAGGCACTGAGATAACAGCATCCTTAGCCAACGTCTTTACTGGCACCACATGAGAAACTGATCTAGAACCACCCAGCAAAATCATTCCCTAATCCCTGACCCACAGAAACTGTGGAAAAAAATGTTTGTTTTAATCTGCTAAATTTTGGCCTAATTTGTTAAACACCATTCGAAGTAGAATATACAATCCAACCCCTGGAATGCCTGAAGAGTGAATAATTCCTCTTTATGTCATTACTTAGAATTGGGGCTTACATTTTTTTCATTATTAAATAATGAGTCCTGAACGCTACAAGGTAGTATTATATATTTCTACTGTGACCCATGACATATTACTGTATTAATATTTCAGTTTAATTCTAAAAGAAAATTATTCTTTATTTCCAAATTCTTGGGTTAAAGGAGGGTGGAAAGGAAGCAATTTCTTGGTAGTAAACAAAGTACTGGAAGGAATAGGAAGGAAGTACCATTTCCTATAATAATATGGGGAAGTCACCAGAGAAAATCCTATCTCAGGCAAAGGAGCCAAAGAAGGTAAAGATGCCCAGCATCTAAAACTGACTACAGATCTCTCTCTACAAATCTGGTATACCGACTTCCTGCCACATTCAGGCTATTGGTTCTAAATCTGAGGCCTTAGGTGTCTCAGCTTCCTGTCATAATTGGATTCAGGCAACAATGTTAATTGCAGATTACAACACATGAGCTGTCAAGTCCATGCAAACTCAAATCATGCCAAGAATGTTTGGCAAAGGGCTCAAGGCACCATCATTCTGGGACAAGAGTAAAGAAAGCCCATCTGCAATGAGGAAATCAAGTTAGTTGGACAAATACCAGAAATGTATGTCGGGTGAGGAAAAGAAACATGACTGTCTCAACATCTAAAAATGGGTAGAGACCAAGTGAACTAATGTTCAGTAACTTGAAGACTTAAAATAGATTATGGAAAATGCAGTTACCAGGATTCATAAAAGTCTAAGTAGAAGCCACTGGAGAAAAAAACATAGAACTGCAATGCAACAAAGGAGTCCAATGATTCAGACACACAGAGATAGAACTGGCTCTAAGCTAAACCAACAGGTGTGCACTGACTGGGTCCATCTGTCAAGATAAAAGAGAGCAAAGATGAAGAACAAAAGAATCAATTATTTCAGTGACACTTGCCATGAAATTATACTGACATTTGCACATTTTTATTGACTCTCCTAAAATCTATGGTACATGTATAAATATATCCATAACAGAATCTCAAATGATACTGTCACATTTTCACTTTTCCTAAGGTTTCTGTTATTCATAGCACACACTGGTTTTCTTTTTCTGATTTAGGAAGAAAAATAGTTGACATTTACTTTAATTTTATATGTCATGTTATGAGCTGGCTGGAAGAAAGCATTGTTGTTTAATTGACATAAAATTCATCTAGATTGTACACCACTATGGTTCCTTTTAAAGATGGGGGATCTAGGATTAGAATTCACAGTTGTAATAATGGAATCAGGATTCAAATACAGTCCATGTGCCTTCTAAGATGTCATTGCTTTCTTTACTTACTAAGAGATAAAACTGTTCTGGAGACAAGTCATAACTTTACCCAATGCATTGATTTTAGAAAAATAAAGTTCTAGCAATTATTTGGAAAGTTGAAATTAAGCATCATTATACTGTATGCCTTTGTGTTATTTTTATAGTAAGAGTGAAGCAGAATCCACAGGTTCCTTACAACCTGGGCAACTACTTCTCTTTTTTCCTTACCCATGATAGTGCCTTTACATATAGCACCTTATCAATACATATGCTGAGTACTGCCATGCCTCTTCAGTTTTCTAATCCTTCCCTTCACGCATGCATGCATTCAAGGAGTAATTATTGAGTATTTGTTATAACAAAGTACATTTCTGTCTCCACCTATCATAAGATATTTGATTATGTCACCTTTGTTTAAATAGAAATATACCAACTTCCCATATTTTAATAGTCAGCATTTATATATACATACACATATGCATATACACACACACTCTTCTAAACTAGATGAGTTCTTTCAATAAGCCCCTATTAAAATTAAAGCTTTATAAATTAGAGTTTTACTTCTAGATTACTAAAATGAACTTGCATGAGATTAGGAAAACAATGCAATAAAAATTCAAGTTTTAAGTAATATCTCTTTCATGTAACTTCATATCAATATACTGGAATCAATTTGAATGTAATTTCTAGCAATAAATTTGTTCAAGCCCTAGATATGGCTATGTTAACCCAAAGCAAAATAATAACAATATTTTCTGTTCTTTGATGCAGATACAAAATTTATCAGTGCTAAAGGACAAATATATTTGAATAAATATATTCATTTTCAGCATCTAACAATTTTCCATTTCCCCTACTATTAGATTTTTAATTTGTATTTTTATGTCCATCATATAAAAGATGGGTTTTCTGTTGCTCTTTTTTTATTAAGGGTCTGTAGTGGTGGAGCACACATTTCACATTCAGTGCAATGTATTCAGAAAGAGAATTTACATATTTAAAATTAACATAAATTTTGCTGCTATTTATGCATCCTATCTGGTCATACTCAAGTCAGGTAATGGGCTGTTTGACTGTGTTGCAAACTGGAATAACTCAAGTTATTTATACATCTCAATGGCAAATCTAGCACTTTGATATTTTTACACTTTTCTCTTTATGTATTTTTTTCTCTTAGCAGTGTATTTCAACTAGGCACATTGAGACAGAAGGTTAAATGTTTGGTTTAATGACTTTAAACTATAGGGAAAGGGTCTTCAATAATTTTCGGTGAGGGATGCAGTATTTACTGCTACATTCTGGAGAAGCCTCTCTGTTTTCTTCATCCAGAGCAGAACTAACCATCTTCGTTTCTACAGCAATTGTTAATGAGCCTTTATGGTTACCCCACAATTTCTCTGGTTTCTTTCTCCTTCTTCTCCTGTTAAGTACAATCCCATTTGGATCTCTTGGCTAAGCAATCCCAAAGGTCAGGAGAAGCCTGGCCCATATCCACTTTCAGAGGCCCCATTTATATTAAAGAAAAAAACAAAAAATGAAACAATAAAGCAGAGTCACAAAAATGGCAGCATATCTAAAATGCTTATATTTTAAAAATTAATGATTTGTCTCGGGCACACACACAGAGATACAATAAAACTCAATTATGCTATTCCAAGATAATTGCAGGATTTATAAAATTTAATTAATTAGTACATTTAAGGCGGTGGGTTCAGCAAAATGACACAGAACTAAAGTTCTGTAATGGAGACGGTGCTTTATACGTACCCTGTTAGTAGATAATGTTACAAGTCTAAACTTGAGGCCTTTCGTGGATATGAGGCCTGAACTAAATGGCCCTTTTGTCCTAGCTGCATCAGGTTCCAAAACCAATCTGAAGTTCACCAGAGCAACAGCAAAGTACCCTGTGCTGGGTATATCGTATTTTTCTATTTCTTAGTCCTGATTTCCTATTGTATACAAGATATCTTGTTTTCATTATAATCCTCCTTAAATTCTTTGTCAAGAGAGCATGATTTTATCACATAAGTTTGAAACAGCATTTAAAATGATAAAGAATAAAATAGCTTAGCAGTATTAAACATACTCTACAGACTGAATTTTACCTCCTAGTTACACACAGATTTGCTTAGTGACAAGATTACCTCAATCCTCTTCTAGCTGCAAAAGACATTGCCATTATTATTACTACTATTAATATTATTAGAGTTAAATTCATTGAATGCTTACTAGGTGCCAGGCACTGCAATAAGGCTTTGATATGCAGCATCTCACTTGATTTTTACATCATTTGTGTAAATAGGTAATATTATTTACCTCATTTTATAGACATAGTATCAGTTACATACTTAGCGAGTCTGAAACCTAAAAAACGTTAATAATTGTAGTCACAGCCTTATGGAGAATAAGAATTGCATGCCCTGGACTGAATCACTACTGCTATCTAAGGCAGACTTGGCCCCCTCAATCTCAATTAAAATACAGACAATAAACTATTTGACTATTAAAAATGTAAGTGTTGAATCTAAAAAACTATGCATATAGCTAGTGGGAACCTGCTGTATAGCGCAGGGAGCTCAGCTCAGTGCTCTGTGGAGATCTAGATGGGTGGGATGTCGTGGCGGCGGGGGGGTGAGTGGGAGGGAGGTCCAAGAGGGAGAGGATATATGTATACCCATAGCCGAATCACTTTGCTGTGCAGCAGAAATCAACACAACATTGTAAAGCAACTATACCCTAGTAAAAAAAAAAAAATCTATGCATAAAAAGCAAATATGATAAATGAAAAGAAAATGAAAATTTGGCATAAACATTAAGAACATTACTTGAGAAATAGTTTGGTTTTGACTATTACAGCCCACTCTTCAACCCAACCTTTTTCATGTGTTGCCTCTTCAGTATGGACATATCATCCTAGGTTAGACAGCAAGGGAAACAAAATTGTGGCCATCCTTCAGGCTGTTTCATTGTTTTCTGCAAAGTGTTGAGGGAGGAGATCACAGGTGGCTGAGTTGGTGGACAAACCTTACAACTGTCATGTCATGAAGTCTATAAAGTATGTGATGGACCAAGTACTATGGAGTAGTAGGCTTCCTTTTTAAAACGGTTCTTTTGTGTTGACTCCCCAAAAGCCATATGGGCTGGCAGGATCATAGATGGAAGGGACTTACGTTACCTTTCCAAACAGGCAAAATATCTACAAAAGAAGGAGCTCTGGGTCAACTGGTGGACTTTAGGATTACCAAAAAACCCAAAACTGATTTGTGATATACCACTGGGAGAACTCAAGAAAAGACTTCAACTCTCACGTCACAGCATTAGAGCATAGCCGTGCCAGTGCCCATTAGATGTAAGAATCTTGATATGTAAATCTAGACTTGGATTAATCAAAATCACCACAGTTGTTGAGAAGTAATATTTTGCATAAGTATCCATTTTCAACACATGGATACTTTCAAGAACTGCTGCTTTTGTAAATACACTGTAGTGGTATAAATACCCTTAATTGGAAATACTAGTTTATCTATTCCAAGAGCTTACCTATCTCAAGATTGGGCTCCTCAACACCATTATGTTATTTCCCTTAGTTCATATTACTAGTAAGCATTCTTTTTTTAAATTTTACATCAAGTGTATTAAATATTGTTTAACCTACCCTGGGGCTATATTGAACCAGTTATTTTGGAATTCTTGATGAAATGGCCCTCAACTGGGAGCCAGAAAATCTGGTCCTAGGCCTGGCTCTGACACGACGTGGTCATGTGATCCTGGGCAAGTCTCCGAGCCTTGTTTATCCCTTTGTAAATGAGAGGATAGGAGTAGGTGAAAACTAAAGAACAGGAGAGAACACATCTTTGTTTCAGCTCTAACTGTACACAATGTTAAGAAAGTACCACTCTCTCCTAGACACGTATCTCAAAAAAACCTGATGCCCATTTCATTAACATTACTAACCAGCATATCTCTAAAGTGGTAAGGCTGTCTAGTAAAGTAGGGACCTCTGGCCCAATCCATTTGGGAGACACATTGAGGAAACTGTGAAAAAGATGCCATCCATCACAGCCCAGTTTTAATGTGAAAGTTCAGTGCTTAAAATACAAAACAAGCTCTCTGTTCTTTACGGGTTCATAATCATCTCAATGATTTCTGAGTAAACTTCAGATTGATCATCTACCTTACAAGAATTGAAGCACTGAACATAAAATCTACTCGACAGTGATGTGGCATTGTGTAAAACTAAAAATATGTGTGTTTCCTCTCAGTAAAGAGTCCATTTGTTTTTCCATGTGTAAGAATGGAATACTGCAGTGTCTCAAACTGATGAATTTGAAGTAAATACAAAGGCCTACTTAGCAGGCGTGCATCCACAAGATAAGGAATGAATGATTCTAGAAAAATGGCATTGCTCCCATTAATATTTGGAGACATGTTCACTGCTCCGCATGCCACAGATGTTTAATGTCTTCCTTTCTCACTGAAGGGAAAACTGAATTGCATTTATTAATGAAGTGGCCAGCAGCAAACCAGAGCTTTCCAAAACACAATGCAGAAATTGCTGTTTGAAGGTAAGCAATTTGTAATTCAAACTTAACCTCACAGCTAAACATTTGGCTTATTATATGTTAAGAACTTTTATAAACATGCCATTATTCCATTTTGTTTTTAATTTGTAGATTTAATTTACTTTCTGCATCTTCAGAAAGATCCTCCTCTTTCTCACTCAGGTTCCATTAAATATTACTTGGGATATATGTCTCAAAGTTGAAAATACTTGTTAAAACAAAGAATAATTTTTTTTAGTAAAGGGATTTCTCAAACTTTTATTTGATATAAAATTATCGTTAGTGTATGGCATTTGGCAAAGACATATTTTAACTCAAAACTGTTAAAACATCACCAAACAGAAATGGTCCAATATGTGATCATCTTAGAATTTAAATGTATAAGTCCATCAGGTTTTCTGGAGGAGAAACCTTCAACAAGGATTTTTGTTTGTTTGTTTGTGTTTTTTCCAAGAGAGAGCAAAATGTTCCCTGCAAGGGAAATCACCTTAAAAGATTGAGAGGGAGAAGACCAAGCCTGGTCAGGGATAAGTCCACAAAAAGGAGGAGAAGTGATCTGGGTGATAGCGTTGTGTTTCACCTGTTCTCTGGCCTGAACTTTTCTGCTGGAAACTTTTGTCAAAAGCCAGGCAAAGAAAACAGGAAGGAAGAAAAAAAAAAAAAAGAGGTGAGTCTAAAGATATTAAAAGTCCAAGAAAGCCTGGCTTTGTGGTCTCTAGAGCAGAAAGGGACACAAATGGAGAAAGGATAAGATTCTCATTTAAGAGAGTCAAATCTCACAACACCAAAACGTGGGCAAGAGCATCAATCTTAGAAACCCACAGGAGAATGAAAGGATGACTTGACAGGGAGCCATGCTAGTCTGCAGCCAGAGGGAAGCTGCAGGAACATTCCTGAGCATGCTGGACTCATGAAGGTTGCTTTCCTGAGCATATGTATGGTTAGTAAGGCCTAGGAAAGAAGTATATAGATATTTTTAACATCTACTTGAAAATCAGTTTATAATCCCTATGAAGTATGACCCTAAATTCTCCAAAGGTCATTTTCCTGAACATTCTCCTAATTCTTGGAAACTTTGTGACCCAACTAAATCCTTTTCTACAATATTTAAATGCCATGTTATAACCTAAGTGCAACCACCCAATTCATCCATGATATAGGTCTTTCTTCCGAAGTGAAAAATTTCACCAAGACACCAGTTTTAGCCCAGTGCTATTGCTTAATTAAAGGCCACACTAAGATCTCGTGGGATAGCAGATAGCTAGTGGTATGCCATTGCTCAAATTTATTCTTGGACAATTGAGTATGGCTAAATGAGTCCCATGAAGTGAATGACCCCAAGGTTCTCTCAAGCTTCAAAGTAATTATAGTGATATAATCAACATATACTTTCAAAGTGGATGAAAACATGTAACAATTAAGATGGTTCATTTTATCAACTTCTAATTACCTGGTATAGTCACTCTTACCAGAAATTATTTTTACTCATTATTATGAATGCATTCTCAATTGCACATATAACACATAACCACCCAAGACTATGCTTGCTCTTATCTAGTAATTAAACATCTCTTTATCTTCTAATTCCATCTTTATCCAATCTTTGGTACAAAATAATACCTTACATTTATGGAGCACCAACCTTGGATCCAGAACAATGCCAGTGCATTGTTCTTCCTCATAGAAATCTAGCAAGATCTGTTTATATGTTTATATAAGTTTAAATATGACGAAACTGAGCACAGAGGGTCAAATAACCTATCCAAGTTCATGTAGCTATTAAGGCACTGAACCTGTATTCAAACTGATGTCTGGCTCAAAAACCTGTATCCTTCTTGTATTATCACACTGCTTCTTAGTTTAAGTTGTCCTTCCACAAAGAGAAAGTGTAATATAGATCTCTGAAAGAGATTTAGTCCAGGTCTGGGTGGGCTACTTCCCTCCTCTTGTTTTCTGAAAACATTTATTCATACCTTACCACTGCCACATCATGTTTCGTTTCCTCTCTGTCTTGTGTCCTGCTTCCCCATCCTATGTCCTTCCTCTGCTGTCTCCTTGAAACATTATCACAGACACTTAAATTGCTGGCCAGCTGGTTGTAGGGATGTTTCCAAACTATGCAAATTAGTTCTATCAACTCGTTTCCTCTTTATCTTGCTTCTTAAAATTGAGAACTTTGGTTAGAAGAATCCAGAGGCAAACAGATGCCAGAGATCTCACAATTTTTTTTTTTTTAACTTGTGTAGCCAAGGACAGATATGATTCTTTCAGGCTTAAAGCAAAGAAAGCCTTCAGTGCATCTTTCACAATTTATAGGAAACCTAATTAAGCAGGAAAAGGTTGAGCTGCCTCACGTGTACATAATGTATCATTTTCAAAATTCCTTCAGAAAATCATTTCATGGGATCATAACAATGATTATGGGAGATAGGCAAAAACAGGGTTCAACTGAGGTTAAGATATTTTCTCAAGGTCACACAGCAAGTAATTATTATGCAATTAATTAATATTAAAATCATTTTATCCCATCCCAGTTGAGTAAATATTTAACTGCAAACATTCAGATATCTACACTGAAAATAATTTTTAAAAATACTTCAGTAGTTACTGAGCATTTAAAATGTATAATGCCAGAACTTTAAAGGGACAGAAGCAGCACACATTATGAACTTTGCCATTAAAACAGGTTTTCTTAAGCCCTGGGGGGGGTGGGGGGCATTGATGGACTTTTAGAACTCCATGAAGTTCAGGAAATTATATACAAAGTTTTGTAAATTTTACATTTTGCTGAGGAATAGTTTGATAGTTCTCACCTATTTTCAAAGTTGTCTATGACCAAGAGAATTTTAAGAACCACAGATTTAGAGCTAAAAATGTAGTTAAAACACAGAATAACTGAACCTCTAAGGTGAGTGGATTGTCATAAAACTTCAATTATTCACTTAGAGATGGACAATATAATGGCAAAATTAATTTTTTTCTAAAGATCTCATATATTTTCAAAATCACATAATCTCAAAATAGCATACTGAACATTTTTTGGAATAAATGCTCCTCAGACTGTTTCAAGCCTTTCATTAATTTTCAGAGCTCTGAAACAGCTGACTTTTTGACAATTTTTTTGGTGTTCTGGTTGCTTTTATGAAGGAGGAGATTTTTTCAGAAGTCCTTACTTGAGTATTCCAGAAGTGCGCACCCACCTGTGTAGTGGTGTGATCTGATTTGGAGATCTACATAGAAGCCCTATGCTTGGGTGATTTGTTGAAAATGATAGTGATCTCAATCTCAGTGGCAAACAATCAAGGAGGGCCAACATTACCACTGCCTGAGACTTTAATGCTGGTGAGGGAAAGTAACAAACCCGCCAAAAAAATTAACAGGGCTATCTAGGGGAATGAGACAGCCATAGCAGGCTTTGATAAGCTCCCAAAGAAGCTTTGATAAGCTTCCCAGGGGAAGAGGTTGGAAAAGTTGCATGAAAGTTCAAGAGAGACTGGAAAAGGTCCCAGTTACATATTCATCCCTAGTTGAATCTGAGACCTACACCAGCAAAAAGTGAAAGCTGAGTAAGACTTGTAAACTGTCTGAACTTTGAATGCATCCCCCACCCCAAACATAGAAGCTCTCAGCAACAGCTGGAAAGCCCCCGGCTCAAAAGGTCTAAGTACAACCTCTCATCAACCACTGGCTGACCTTTAAGCTGTTCTAGGAAGGAAGAAACAGCTAAGAAGCCACCAGTCAAGAATAAAAAGAACTAGCAGAGACATCAGGGGTCACAGAATCCACGGGGGACCTCTCCTACAGAATTTGTCCAATGAAGTCATTAAGTAATCCAACAAAAAACAGCAGCAGCAGTAGCAGCAACTACCATCCCTGAGTATCAGAATCCACAGTTGCTACCATAGATCGTCCAAAATATCCACTTTTCAAACAAAAATTACAACATGCAAATCAACAAGGAGGTGTCATCTATACATGAGAAATAAAGCAGTCTACAGAAACGGATTCATTGCAAAGGAATAGAATTCCTGTAGAAGCATTATCGTGAGTTAGCCAGGACTGAACATGCTGCAACAGAGTCTTAGTTGTTCCTACAATAAGGAAAATGTCAGTCTCAGAGTGACTTGGGTGCCCTATTTTCTAAAGTAGTCTAACTCTTCCATTTGGGCACTGGTTCGAGTACTTTAAATACCAGAAACACCCATTCTTCTGTATTTAACCCACTGGCTACCATTTCAGTCACCCAGTCATAGCAGCTGTCTGTACCACTTGCAACTCTTGCTGTGATCATCTCCACAGAGGATGGACATAAAAATGAGATATGGAGGGACACCACTGTGAATGGGCACTAGAGTTTTGCCCTTGCCAGTGCTTCACGTCGTCACTGATTAGGTGGAAAGGCACAGAAGAGTATTTGGGCAGGAAGGGGAATGCCTTGTTACCTCAAGGAGTCCATACTTCGGTGGGTCTGGCAGATTTCTCCTGGTCCTAGCGCCTGAATTTCCTTTCCCCCTCCAGTTGGCAATGGAAAAAGTTATGGCCCCATGTAGTGTCTTTTTAAAATAAAGTTAAGGAAGCAAGAAAATAGCTTCTGAAGAAAAGGGCAGTAAATAAGGGGGATAAAACTTCAGTCATTTTAGTACGTTCCCATTACTCCTGCTATAAATTTTAGCACTGAGACTGTGTGGTTTTAAAGAGATCCCACCAGCAGTTTATTATTTTGCTTTTGCATTTCCAGTTTATAAAGTCAAGTTGAGCATCTTGAGATTTGAATTCTGTATGGTTGTGATTGTTTTAAGCAACTTTACTATGAAGGCAAAACACAGGAACGGCATGGCTATATCCACCCACATAGATGCCTAGAGTGAGCACACTTTTCCCTAGACTTCTATGAGATGTGGAAGCACAGTCCTTCCATAACAGCATCTTAGGCTGTTAAAACCCACAGGAAAACTGCTCTCTGGAGATACAAGGACTGTGAAAAACAAGGGAGTAAAGGCAGGAGAAGATGACTGCATAGCAACAGGACCTGAAAAGAGGTGAGAAGGGAATTCCTATGTCTTAGGAGGAGCCACAGTGCAAAGATGGGAGAAAAACTCCAATAAGGAGAGCACTGGGAAATGTCTAAGCTGAATCTGCTCATATGGGAAATTGGTTAGGGTCAAGCTTCTCCCACTACTGTTTAGGAAGCAGAACTGTGTCTTATTGCCAATCTATTAGACAATCTAATGAACACAGCTTTCTGCTCTGTATCATAAAGAAGCCAGATCAAATGCCACCCTCCAAGTTAGACCAAATCCAGCTTAGTCTGAAGCCTACCTGTTCCCCACGTAGGTTTTTTGACTTGTACTGGAAATGTAATCTTTCATTCACAGTTCTAACCCTGGAGAGCATCTGGACATTGTTTGTTTGCTCTTAAAGAACATTTTTCAGAAGGACATAGTGGATCTACTGCTGTATTTTGAATTTAAAAATTTTAGAAGTTGCAAATCAAATAAGGAAAGAAAAATCAAAATATCAATAGGTTTTTACATTTTCTATTAACTGTAAAATCCAACTAATCAAAATAACACACTCCCAGCCTGGAATGCACTTCACATAATTAGCTCCTTCTCATCCTTTAGGACTCAAATATTAAGGCCACCAATTTAGAGCATCTGGCTTGGGCTATACTCTCTAAAACCTCTTTATTTTCTTTGTTGTTTATCTGCCCCATTTAAATGGAAACTCAATGAGAACAAGCACCATGTTTATCACAGACCCTAATATGTAGATGACGTGTCATAAATATTTGAATGAATATTTCTAGATCAGAAAATGGATTATGCAACTCTTCTACACGGGTCATATTTCTTGTAGTAACAAACAATATTAAAAAATTTGCATTTTTATTATCTTTTAATAAGTAAAACACATTAATTCCTGTTTCATAAATTGAACTGATTTTTTAAGCACCTATAATTTAACAGTTGTTTTAAGATTTTACAACACCAAAGGTGAATATCACGGTCCCTGTCTGAAAGGATCCACAGTAATGAACATTCTGCCTGTTATATAGAATTGCACGCAACGTCACTGGCCCTTTTATTACTCTGCACCATTGTACATGCTGATCCCATTTTCTGGAAAGCCATGGTAGCTTTAATAGCTTGGAATACCTTCCTCATTCTCCAAAACACACTGAAGGGTGACGATACACGCTACATTTCAAATACACACACGGGAAACAGCAGATGCTTTTACAATGGTCATCTAGAACCACAGTCTGTTACAGTAAAGGAAAAATAGACTGAAAATATTGACAAGTTTTCTGAAGTAGCATATCTTTGAATTGTTGATGCAAGCAAAAACACTTGAAGATATTAGGCAAACCTATGTTTAGATTACCAAGCTTAGAAATTAGAAGACGGTTGGGGGTTGAGGGTTAGAAATGGTTAGAAATTTCTCTTATCCTGTGGGCTTAACTGAAAGCAACTTATCATTTCAGAAGCACAGAATATCAGACAAGAGTTTCTGCCTTAAAAAGTACATAAAGGTTTAGATCCTAAACTCCTTCTATTTTCTTAGTGAGAACAGAGATGAGGATAATGTTACCCCATGCTTTAACACTTAAAACAGTCCTGTGTGGGCTCTCTCCATAGAGCTTAATTCAATCCTTCTTTTTATAAAGAGAGAGAAAAGAAAAATAACAGAACTGATTTTAGTTATAAAGGCAAAAGTCACTGACAGAGGCAAAAATTTATGGGTTACACTTTAGTAGAAAATAGCAAGGACAGAAATTTTTTTTTTTATCAAATAGCCTTAAAAGCTTTGTATATTACCAAAATGGCATATAACAGTGAAAATCATAAACATAATCCACCACATTTCAGGGAACCATGTGATATATTGTCCACAATTTAATTGCATTTGTAATGAACTGTAATTCATTTCGGAAATAGAGCAAGAGTCCGAACTCTATTCTTCTGTCAACCACTGATCGTTGGCAGAAAAACTTTCTACAGCTCACTTATCAGCTCTAGAATGGGGATGATTTTCTACCTTCTTCATGGCCTATTTGGAGGATTACAGTTACCTATGAGTGCTTTGAAAATGTGTAAAAGGATTATGCATGCGTTTCTAACCAGCCTAAACAGTCACCTTCAAATACCTAAGAATTATTACTGTTTCATCCATTTTTTCTCTAAAAAGTAAATACAGATACCATTGCCGAAGATATTTTAAAAAATAAACGTTAATAACATTTTCAAGAACGGGGAAACATGACATTAGCACATAAACAATTGGTTACTGGTAGTGAAGTGGACTGAATGATTTGGGTAAACTTCCCCTCGATAGATCCTCACTACAGGTAAGCCCTCCTCTATTCAGCCCGTGGGTCAGAATGCATCCTCTAAAACGGCAATCATGGATCGTGTTGCTCATGTGCTAACCTATCAGGTCAGATTCCGATCTCCATGTCAAAGTCCCTCATCAGGAGGTCAGGACTCCTGCCTCCCTCCCCCATTTCCTTCAGCTGCTAGATGTTAGTCACCAAGGCCCTCTAAGGATCTAAACTCCACTCTGAGGGTAGGTACTGTCTCATTCCTCTCTCGCCTACATCCTCTTTCTTCCATCATTTAAGAAGCAGCAAAGCCATTCGCTCGGTTGCCCGTCTTAGGGGAAATTCTTTTCCACTTCCTATTTCTCTCTCTGTAATAGAATGACTTGTTCAAATGATATTTGTCTCCTGCTGTCCTGTAAATTCCTTGAGGACAAATGCATGTCACTTTCCTTTTTCATGTTTCTATAATATGTTGCCCAGTATTGTCAATATAGCAGTGGTGCATGAAACTTCATTAACAAATAAACATCAGAATTTCTCTCTCTTCTGCAGAGCCCTCCCTGACTGCTTAGAATGAAAACAGTCAAGTCTGAGTCTATCCTGTTTAGACACGGCATTTTTATTGCTCCCCAACTTAATGCCTGTAATAATTGCTTCCACTCTGCACCACCCACCTCAAATCCACTCTCCGTACAACAGCCAGACTGATCTTCTCAGAGCATAAATTAGAACATGGCCTTTCCCAGATTCAATTACTCCAATGGTCTTGCACCAGCACTTAGAATTAAATTCAACTTCCTTTCCTGGCCTTGGTGATATAATTTCTAACAAGAAGAATGTTCCTGCACATGTCTCCAACCTCACCTGCTCCCTATTCCCTTTCACCCACAGCACCTCAGCCACGGTGATCCTGGAACATGCAGCTAATTGTCAGATTAGGCCTTTTAACTGACCGTCGTCTCAGCATGAAACGCTCTGCTTCCGAATCTTCACGTGGCTAGTGTAGCTAGCTCCACGGACACTGCCTCTGAAAGCCTCCTATCCGCCTGAAAGCCAGAGGAGCCGCCTAAGATACTCTCTATCACGTCTCCTATTTTATGTTCTCAACAGGTCTTAAAATTATCTGATATTTTCTGAGTTATGTGTTTATTGTCTGTTTTCTCGCAGTATGTAAATCCTGTAAGAGACCTCATCTCTTTTATTTCCCGCAATAACCCTAGTTCCTAAAACACTGCCTGGCGCAGAGTAGGCACTCAGTACATGATTATTGTATAAGTAATTGAATGAAGCTGGGTTTTGCCTCCACACTCCAATTACTTTTTAAAAATGTATTTTAGTTTTATTCTGAAACATCTCTATTTTTATATTCTAAGGGCAATTTCAAAGCAACACACAGAGAAATCATGGCTTAATCATCTTTAAATCCATCAGTCTAGCATGTGTCAGACAGATGGGTTGTGCTCAGTATTTATGGAATTCTACATAAATGAAATACACGTAATCATTTTTCTTTTTTTTTCGGTACGCAGGCCTCTCACTGTTGTGGCCTTTCCTGTTGCGGAGCACAGGCTCCGGACGCGCAGGCTCAGCGGCCATGGCTCACGGGCCCAGCCGCTCCGCGGCATGTGGGATCTTCCCGGACCGGGGCACGAACCCGTGTCCCCTGCATCGGCAGGCGGACTCTCAACCACTGCGCCACCAGGGAAGCCCCATGTAATCATTTTTCTTATATGGCTCGGAGTTATATGTTTATACTTACTCAAATGCAAATTCCAGCTTAAAGAGTATGTTTTACTACTAAAGTTCATTTTTCAACGTGTTCTTTTTGGTTAAAAAGAGATGCAACTTCAGTTTAATTTTATAAAGGGGAAGTTGGATTCCCAGGTTAACTGATAAGAATCTATTTAGCCTATTAGCTTCTGAACTGTGAAAGAACCTTTTGACATTCTTATCAACTGTGACCTCAGCACAGATTTACAAAGAAAATATAGGTGCTGATTGATTTGGGTGATCTATTCTTCCCTTCCTCTTTGGGCTTATTTTTGAGTATGATCAAAAACATTTTTTTAATAGCTACCTATTCTTTTTGAAAGAAACCAAAGTTGGGGATTATTGCATAGGCATGCACACACACATTTTCTCCATTGTTCTTGCTTTGTTTTGATTGTGATTTTGCAATCCTGTTTACTATTGACATGAATAAATCTTGTAACTTATCTGTTTTTCCTTAACCATGACAAAACAGATGACTCGGTCACTTTGTCCCAGAGTCTTATCACTTTCACATAACTAATTAGTTCTCTCTCATGGTCAAAATGAATTCCAGACTCTCCATTCCTGAAATGGTTTCCTCTATTTTCTGAATGATGAGATTGTCAAGGAGGTAAATTATTTTTTTATTTACATTTAGAAATTTGAGACTTCTAGCAGTGTCCAAATAGGTGAGCATCTCTATTCAAAAACCTTCCTTTGCCTCTCTTTCTTCTGGAATCTGATTTACGAAAGCCTCAAACTTACCCCAGCCTGCCTAGGCCAGTTAAGGCAGCATGTCAGCTCTAGAAAGGTTCACTTGGTTCTTGACCAAATGAGGCCAAGTAAGGCAACACTGAAAGGATGCAGTGCCTTATCAGAGAGCATCAGGACGTGTAGCAAGATGATTAAAGGGAAAAGCTTAGAAGCCAAGCAACTTGTTTCAAATTCTAACCCCACCACGTATAAAATGATTACATCTAAGCAGCCAATCTTCTTAACAGAATAGAATCTCCAGCAATCTATAAAAACATACTTGTTTATTTCACAAATACCAACTATAACAACTTTGTACATTATAATCCTTAGCAGTCCACAAAAATTATGTCTGTGAAATATCACTATTTTGAAGGTAGAAAAAGTCAGAGAAGATTTTTATGTTTTGCATAATCCACCAATTTTTTTTTGCCTCTTTTTTAAATTGAAGTATAATTGATTTACAATATTGCATTAGTTTCGGGTGTACAACAAAGTACTTCAGTTATACATACATAAATATCTATTTTATTCAGATTCTTTTCCCTTATAGGTTATTCTAAAATATTGAGAATAGTTCCCTGTGCTATACAGTAGGTCCTTGTTGGTATTCTATTTTATATATAGTCGTGGGTATATGTTAATCCCAAGCTCTTAAGTTATTCATTCCCCCACCCTTTGGTAACCTTAAGTTTGTTTTCTATGTCTGTGGGTCTATTTCTGTTTTGTATATAAGTTCATTTCTATCTTTTTTTTTTAAGATTCCATATATAAGCAATATCACATGATAGCTATCTTTGTCTGGCTTACTTCACTTAGTATGATAATCTCTAGGTCCATCCATGTTGCTGCAAATGGCATTATTTCATTCTTTTATATGGCTGAGTAATATTCCATTGGATATATGTACCACAACTTCTTTATCCATTCCTCTGTTGATGGACATTTAGGTTGCTTCCATGTCTTGACTGTTGTAAATAGTGCTGCTGTGAACACTGGGGTAGGTGTTTCTTTCTGAATTACAGACAGAAGATGTAAATAGACATTTCTCCAAAGAAGACACACAGATGGCCAAAAGGCACCTGAAAAGCTGCTCAACATCACTAATTAGGAGAGTGCTTGCTTTTTAGAATTCTATTATAGACTATTAGAGAATCCTGGCAGGCCCCCCAGAGAACCCTGAACCCTACTTCGAGACATACTTTCCTTTAAAGAGTAATAAAGAAGACTGGCTAATAGCATTGGCTCTGGAGACAGATAAACTTCTATTTAAATCCATGCTCTAGAAAAATAGTCTGCATGCATTTAGGCAAGGTATTTGAACTCTCCAAACCTATTTATTTACTCATAAAGTAGGGAAAATAGAACCTACTTCCTAGATTTATTGTGAGAAATAAATAAGATGACATCTGTGTTTAGCACATGACTATTCTTAAATATTAGTTACTAATTCCAATTTACACATATACACACACACACACAGTTCAACAGCAATTCCTACCTCTTAAAGAGGTCTATAATCCACCCAATGACCACCTTTCTGCCTCTCTACCTGGATCTCCTCTCCTCATTCTGCATCAGCATTACCTCTCTCACACTGTAGAGTATCCAAGAACAGAGACTGCATCTGGAAAGTTGTCTTATACAACATCTAAAACAACTTGACACAAACTTTTGGACGGTGTTATTGCAGTGGAAGATAGCTGTAAAAATACCTCATATAATCTAAATCCTATGTTTCTTCTGGATCCAACATCTTTTGAAGTTGATAAAATCCAATGAGTTCACATCACAAAGTTATTAAGCAGAATACGTTTCACAATCATTATTTCCTGGGATTGGAAAACACATAGAAAACTGACAACTTGTTCAATAATACAGTTATTTTCTCTAAAAGCAAATTCATCTTTCTCCAGTCTGCTTGATGCTTTGTTATCAAGCCCAGATATGTTGTCTGTTAAAAAGCTCTATTCAATCTTTCGTATTCACGTTCTATTTTTTCTAGACTTCACATTCAAGATAGATGTTCAAAAAAGCACACCTATAGCTAACACTCTCTGCTTAATATTCCTAAGACCCGATCACTTCATGCTAAGCCTGACTATACAAATGGGAAGGATATTGCTAAAGCTGCAAAAGAACATGAACAGATGTCCTCAAAGGACAGGAGGTTTTAAGACTATGAATTATGAAGAAGATTAGCCTGTCTTAGAAATTATTATTATATTATTATTTTTATTATTATAATTATTATTATTATTAAATTATTATTCCTGTCTTAGAAATGATAAGATTAATAAGCAAGATCACACTGATTCAATGATGGGCATTTTCAAATCTTTTAAAGCAGAGAACAGATTGAGTCCAATGAGTTTGTTGAGCTACTATAGAGAGAAAATTAATTCAAAAGTCAATGACTAATGTTGACAAGGGACCAGAACCTGGGCAATCAAAACGATTTTTTCTACAGGGAAGATTGCTAGATTCTGACACCAAAGTCACAAAAAGATTTTCCTGAAGTAGTTTAGGGGTAAAAGATGATATGTAAGGATGTCAGAATTTTAGAAGACAAATTTGAAGTGGACTGATACGAAACTAATAATTAACATGTGTAGATCCAGGCACCAATACAATGAACACATCTGTATTCATTATTGCTTCATGAGCACCTAGCACTGTTCTCAGCCTCTGAGAGCTGAAATAGTGAACAAGACAGACATTCTCACAAAATGACCAGGAAACAAGAATCATGAGTCCATCATGATAAGCGAAGACACTGAATTTCAGAGATTAAAAGTGTCCACAATCACACAGTAAGTGAAAAAACGGACTTCTAACTCTAAATTGAGATTTCTTTCCTTTGCGTAACACTTGTCCAAATAACAAGTTGCCCTGAAATATAAAGCAACAGCTTCTATCCCCATTTTCCTCACTGGTTAAGGGTACAGATTCTGAAGGCAGATGACCTGTGTTCAAATCCTACTACCACCTGGTAACCTTAAAGGATCTACACAACCTCTAAGTATCTCACTTGCTTCATCTGTAAGATGGGTGTGAGACAGTATGAACTTCATAAAGATGCTGTGAGGATTAAATGTGATAATACTCATTAAGTATCCAAAACAGTACCTGGCATGCCACACACATTTGAAAAACACCAATTATTATTGTTGTTGTTACATGTACACTTAAATTTGTTTTGTGAACTGAAAGCTGTTTTGCAAGTAAACAGCTCGTAAGTGTCAGTGGTCTAAAAAATATAAACACAAGTATAATAAAATACTACTAGTTTGGATTGAGAATAATGATCATTTCTAGGTAAAAGGTTTGAATTCATAACCATTTGAGTTTTTTCAGCATTAAGGACCACAGACCCAGATTTTTAAAACAAGATATGGACATTTACTGTAGTCTGCACATGGGAAGAAGAAACGGGGGAAGTACACACAGGGCATCCGCGCTGCACCTCTGGGGGTTCCACTCGTGCTGTAGTCTATAGGAACTGTGCTCTAAGGAGGCGTGCAGCCAACAGGCTGGCAAAGCCATACCTAAGGACTCGCAGAGCACAGCGGAGTAACTCAACTCCCAGGTGTTTTGGTAACTGTCATAAAGGGTCTGACTCCACTTTTGATGTTTGGCTGTTGACAGCTTTCAAGCCCCACTCCCTCCTTTGCCCTCTTGGCACCATCAGGACGTTCAAGTAACACGCACCAATCCCCACTGCCCAACCCCCAAAAAACCCCTGGCTAGTCTCCATTTCTTGCTCTCCCAAGCCATTTTTGGGCTTATTTGGGAAACTTGCTCTGCCCTCCTCAGAAAGCTTCAGTATGTGAGTAATAAATCTTTTGTATCTTCTTGTTATATGGATAGTGTCATCAGTTTTGCCATCGGGACCCAATTTTGGAGTGGGGAGGAAGGCTCCTCCAACTTCAGAATGGTGCCACGACAGTAACTTCAGGTCATAACTATCCTTTTGTTTATCCTTTGCAAAACTAGCTCAGTGGCTCAAGTCTTCCACATCCACAGATGCTCCATCTGTGGATTCAACCAACCAGGTACAGAAAATACTGGGAGGATAAAAATTCCAAAAAGTTCCAAAAATTGAAACTTGAATTTGCTGCATGCCAGCAACTATTTACAAATAGCATTTACATTGTATTTATAACTATGTATATAGAATTTACATTGTATTAGGTATTATACTTAATCTAGAGATGATTTAAAGTGCATGGGAGAGCGTGCATAGGTTAGACACAAATACTACGCCATTCTCTACAGTGGACTTGAGCATCCACAGATTTTGGTATCTGCAGGGGAATGCTGGAACCAACCCCCTGTGGGTACTGAAAGATGACTGTAATTTAGGGAAATCCTTAAAAAGAACTATCTTTTAGAGGTAAGAGTCTCTTTACCCAAGAGCTTTTTTTTTTTTTTTTTTTTTTTAAGTTTTCCAAGAACTGCTTTTTATTTTTCTGTGGTCATTTGTTCTTATGGACATAAGACATTTTATCCTTGGGTTGGGGACTTTGGAGAGAGATGTCTTTGGGCACAGTAAGAGTTGAAGACAAACAGGTTTTTGGGGATACAGAGGAATATTGGACAGGGAAATTTTGAGAGAGGTAAACATATGTTCAAATTTGCCCAGGACAAACCCAGGTTATGTTTGTTTGCACAGCATTATTATGAACAGGATCCCCTTTTCATTCTCAAAAGTGCTGTGACTGGATAATAGATATGTAATCCTACCTTTGATCAAAGGTATTCTGAGACACAGGGTAGAACCATGGGTCCATCTACAGAGGAGGAGTGAGTGAGGTCCTCATCAGGGACACCATGATGAGAACTCTGAGGAGAAAAGACTGTTGATAAAAACATCTGTTCCCTCCTCTCAAGGAACTTAGAATACAGGAAGTGTGACTATTGTACATGGTATCTGACAACTGCTGTTATCGACAGTAATACAGCAGTGAACAAAATCCACATGAGCTCCTGTATTTTTTTGATAGGTTATGTATATAGGTGGGTGATCTGGAGTTGACCAGCATTCCAATTTCTACTCCTTTGCTTTCTAACTATATGGCCTAAACAATAACTTCCATAAATTTTAGCTATGAAACAAAGATACCAATTCCTGCCTTCCAGAACTGTTGTAAGGATTGAGTAAGCTAATGTAGGTAAAGGTCAATATATAACACCTTGCACAAAAAGGCTATATGTAAACAATAGCTGCTGCATACTACTCTAATGACATTATTATTAGCAACATTATCCAGGTTACCAAGTTCTTTCAACTATTTTATGCCTACTTTAATAAGGAGAGTAAGAACAATTTCAACAAAAACAACTTGGGCTTCCCTGGTGGTGCAGTGGTTGAGAGTCCACCTGCCGATGCAGGGGACATGGGTTCGTGCCCCGGTCTGGGAGGATCCCACGTGCCGCGGAGCGGCTGGGCCCGTGAGCCATGGCCGCTGAGCCTGCGCGTCCGGAGCCTGTGCTCCGCAACGGGAGAGGCCACAACAGTGAGAGGCCCGCGTACAGCAAAAAAATAAATAAATAAATAAATAAAAATAAAAAACGACATTAAAAATATTTTTTAAGACTGCTTGTTGGGACTACAAATTGATACTGTCCTTCTGAAAGGTAATTTGTCAAACCATAAAAATTTTTCTGCCTATTTTTTGAATCAGCATTTGCACTTATAGAAATTTATTCTTTAGAGAAAATCATTCCTGCACGTAGTCAATAGGGTGCAGTAACTGAAACACGGACTTTAGAGTCTGGAGCACAGGGGTTAAATCCACACTTACTAGCTGTGCTACCCTGGTCAAATGACAGAAAATCTCTAAGCCTCAGTCATTTCCTTTTTAAAATGAGGACAAATATATTATCTACTTCATGGAATTATTGGGAGGATAAAATTATTGGAATAAAGAATAGTGTATGGACTTTAATAAGGGCTCAGCATTATTTTTATTACATATAATCATTCATCTAAAATTATTAACATTGTAAATCAACTATACTTCATTTAAAAAACGAATGTATATATGTGTATAACTGAGTCACTTTGCTGTACAGCAGAGATGGGCACAACATTGTAAATCAACCATCCTTCAATAAAAAAATTTTTAAAGAATTATAATAAACAATTAGAAAGCAGTTCACATATCATAATAAACTGATTCAATAAATTTTATACATGTAATTATGTAGATTTTTAAAATGTTGTATAAACTATTTTATGTAACAATATAGCATTTCAAAATAATATGAAGTATATCATTTTCCTTATTTTTAAATAAAAGGACTTGAGTTTAAACATTTAAGAGTGGCTTTTCCTCTTTGATAGGATTATACATGATTATTTATTCTTGCTTTCTCTATATTTAAAAATTTGTAAGTTATATGATTTATTTTATAGTCAGAAAAAGTTTAAAGTTATAAATGAAGGAAACCAAAAAAAAAGAAGTATTTCCTTGCCTACAATCTTTTGATTTTTTAAAATTGCTTCATAGAGCATTTTAGTGTGGATAGTGCAAAAGTTACCTTAATTCCAAGTCAAATCTTTAAAATAATTCATAATTTCTCAATTAGTTCAAACCAAATTCATTATACTTATGAAGACTCTCTCTGAATTCTACTTAGCAGCCTATCAGTGATTCCACAGTGAAGAAACAGGTGCAATATTAATGAGACCAAGGTAGAAAACCTCCCATGCAGAAATAAAAGTGTTTCGACATCATGAAGTGGATTGGCTGTGTAAAATTACACAGCCATGTGGCTTTCAATTCTATTTAAGACATAGGAACACTGTCTTGTCTACTAAGTGCAACAATATGATAGAATTGGAGAGAATAAAGCAGTACACTTTTGTTATTTCTGAGATAGAGAAGAGCAAAAAATAAAGAGCAGAACTCATCCCTAAATCTTAGCCGGACTTACTACATATAACAGCTTATTTTTTACCCCTGGAAATGCACACCAGATTTTTAAGGGCAGTTTAAACACAAATACAGGACTCTGCAAACCAAGAAAATACGCACTTAATGGAAATAAAGCATATTCTATTCAGAACAGGTCCTTATAATCTTCTGCTGTAAAGAGTCACACATTAAGAATTTGAATTCACTCTCACCCACTGTCATAATAAGGCAGAGAAGAAAACACTAGCTAAAAGCATCCTCCAGAGAAATGGGTCATAGATAAGTAAGTAACTCAACTAATTTGGGACAAGCTTTTACACAGATCCAAGTACTAGACCATGAGTTTGTTGCTATTTATTATACAATCCTTCTAAGGAAACCATTTAAATATTTAGAAAATAATAATTATGAAAGAAAACCAAACCCAGCTGATAAACATCATCGTGCCCAAGCGGCAAAAATTTTGATAAATTCATATTCATTCATTCATCCTTATTGTCATTTTCCCCATTATTTAATCTCTTTTCACTGTTTATCAGCAGTTGATGATATAACAGAATTTGCATGAAATTCCAGTTCTGTCCTCTAAATAAAGGGAAAAAATTCCACTCCTCTCTCTCTTCCAAAACTTCTACAACTTCTTACAATGTGGCCCAGACACTTCCCCTCCCCATGACAAAGTAAGCTGGGTAAGGGTCACATTAGAGGTGAGACTGCCCTGAAGCATACTCAGTCTAAAAGAGCACGACATCAAATAGGTACTGCACTCATGAGTTCCATGTGAGAGTAATAGAGTAGGGAAGGAACTCAAAGGCCTGAACGCAGAAGCCATCCTCTGGTACAGAATTCTATCAACTCATATGGTTTCTTCCTTTAGTAAGAACACCAAATATGATCAATGATTTTGTAAGTCCAACCATAGTGTTCTCAGTTTCTAAAATCACACTTGTCTCTTTTATTCACTTCACAATCAATAAGGTCAAGGAATTGTGGTTATTAAGATGGGGGAAATCTTTTAGATCACGTAGTCCAAAATTACATAGCCCAACAGCTTCATTTTGAAGATGATAAAACTTAGAGGATAAAAAAAACAAAAAGCACTTGTCTACATCTACAGAGTAAGTTGAAGGAGACCAAATAAAAGATTTCTTATAGTGTTTTAACATGCAACATTATGTCTCTTGTATCAACAATTGGATCCAAAGTTCTTTGAGTTCAGGCTAGTAAAAAAAAATAAAAAGCAAGTAGGAGAGTATTATTCAAAAAGCAGGTACTCAGTAATTCTCTTCAAGTTTGAGCAAAAGAACTAATGGCTTTCTCCAATAGTTAAATAGTGCCTTGTCTACGTATTGTATAATATATCCCAAATAAACATAATTAATACAAATAAGTAAAGCAAGCAATTCTAACACAAGTCTTCACAGAAGCAAAGGATTACTAAAACTATCAAATGTCATTTTTATCCTCAAGTCAGGAAGATAGTGGAAATGTTTTCTACAGAGTAGGAATTTTCATGGACCCTTCCTCTCCATAAACACATAGATGAAGTTCTCTAAATATATAAAATTCCCCCTTGGGTGTGCTCATGCACACGTGCGCGCGTGCGCGCACACACACACACACACACACACACACACAGTTTTACCATCATAAGAGATAAAAAGATTCAGATTCAGTTTGAGGAAACCAAGTAGTTCTTGACTAAAAAGAAAATTACCTAGTATTACTACCACATGACTCAAACAGAAACTGTGTTCTGGCCAAGGTCCCCTCTACACACACAGGATATTCCATATAATGGAGCTTTCTAGGAGCTACCTGGGGCATCCACTGTGGTCAGAACATAATAAATCAGGATCACCAATTTCATAATATTTTCACTTTTGATTAGAGTTTGTTGATTTCTATTTGAGTGTTCAATGTTTTTCAAATAAAAGCAAAGAATAAAAGATTTCTGTAAACTCTGCTTGGTGGATCTGGAATGGATGGATGCTCCCCAGTAAGAAAAATTTATTGGAGTTGTCTAGTTGGAATCATGATCACCGGAAAGCTAAAAGAGATCTAAACCAGAATGGAAATGGAAAAAAAATCATCACTGACATTCATGTGGAGGAATACAGTTGACTCTGTAATAATCATTGCCTCTAAGGGGCTCCATACTCAGGATTGAATCAATAAACTTCAAGTCCCTGTTGATTCTAACTTTTGCCAATAAGTAAAGCATATAAAAAGTAAAGATGAATGGCATACAAAATTTACTTATGATTACCATCAAAACTAAATTCCTAATATCTCAATGAGAGTATTCTAAAGTTTGGTTTAGAAACAATTACTTGTCCTCAAAACAAACAAAAAATCAAAATATTCCTGTATAACATGAATTAATGTTTCTGTAGTTTGTCCTCATTGAAATCACCAAGTCTCTCTCCTAAAACTCACTCTTCTTCCAATCAACTCATTAACCCAAACCAGAAATCAGAAAGTTATCCTAGGTATTAATTTCTCATTCACACCATCCTTCACTATGCCTGATCACTAATGTTCACCAGATCTACGCATATACAAACTCTATAGACAGACTGCTTTCCAATCATGCCTCCAGTCTATATCACTGACTTTATTGTTCTAATCCAGGTCCTCAATTTCTCTTTCCAAGATGGATTGCAGTATTTCAAGTGTCATCACTCAGCCACATTCCCATGAAGTCTTGCCCTCTCCTACAAGGCTTTCCTGATTGATTTACTCCTTTTGTAAAATCTTCTAGCATCTTACAATCCTTTGCCTACAGGATAGATTCAAAACTCCTTAGAGTAATCTATAAATTCCTCCATTCTTTGGCCACTGCCTAAATCACTAGTCTCATCCCTTGTCATACTCTGACCTATCCCTTAAGATTGAGAATCTGTGTGAAGCTTTCTCTTTCCCATCCTCCAGAATTAGAGATGATCGTCCTGTCCTTTAGGAATCCATAGTCATCCGTAGTTCTAGAGAGACACCTATTTACAAGTCTTCTTCAAGCCTGTCACAGTACACTGCAAATGACTGATTATATGTAGTCTCTAAAACATGAGTGACAAACAAGTTTTATTTCTGTCGTATGCTAATTTTAATCAATGGTTAGAGATTGCCTGCAATCGCTGTTGAGAAAGAATTTTTGAGGAGCTGACTTGACCTCCTTTCAAGCTCTATCTACTATTGGAACAAGTAGGGAGAAGAATGGTATTTGGACCAGCTACTTGTCATCCTTGCCCTAGGCTGCGAGTCCTGGAAGGTAACGAAATGTGATTTTTTCATTCTCAGTGTCTGGCGCAGTGGCTGACTCAAAATTCATTGAAAACACAAACCTCAAGAACCACTCATCCTAATCTGTAACTCCACACACAGGAATCCATACTCATTCTTTTCTGGTCCTTTAAAGAAAAATACATAAGTACTTGAGTATAATTTGTGTGACTTGACTAATAAGGGGAGATATTCATGTGTCGTTATGGACAGAATGACAAGGGACCTAGTAAGAGTGACATCAGAGGCACCCCAAACACAACTTTTCCTAGTAGCTTTATAAAATTTTTTTGACAATTATTTGACCCTTCCCAAGCTCAATTTCCTCATCAGGAACATAGGGATAATGAAATCTGCTTTGCAAGGTTGCCATAGGGATTAGAAATAAAAAGCATCATTACATAGTGGGCCCTCCGTAAATGATAACTATTAGTATGTGCTATTTTGGTTCACAGCAAATTTCCATGGGAAGAAATACATTTTTTCAAACCCGAAGGAGATAATTTTAGTCCCTTTTAAGAGGCATTTTCCTGCTCAGTTATGTAGGTTGTTTTGTTAGTAACATACAATCAGTGAGTATCAACTCCATTTCTTACATCTTTATGTTGCCCCTGCACTAGCGCTGAGTTCATGTTGCACAACAGCCTCAAGGATGTATATTATGATTACTTTTAAGAATCAGTGAATAATTGATAACCATTAAACACTTTGCCTTTGTGTAATATATTTCATCTATGGATTTTGAAGGGTTAAGGTTTTTAGCTCTTCTCTTCTGTATTTCGAATTCTAGCTTATATTTACCAAACTCCAAACTCTAGCTTATATTTACCAAACTCTAGCTTATATTTACCAACTCCTAGCTTACATTTATAACTCCAAATTATAAAAAAAAAGGATAAGACTTTTCTGGAATCAAAGGATTCTTTGAATCTTCTTTGAATTCTTATGTCAGGAAGAATGACCTTTTCACAGTGTTTCCATAGGTTGTAGCTGAACATATGGCTATATATGTATATACATCAAGGAGTTTAGGGGATAAAATGCTCACAAGTACAGGCTGGAGTCAAGAACTGACAATGCGCAGAAGCACACAGTTGAATCTAGGCGATGCTGCAAAAATTCTTTCTCAGGCGATGCTGTCCAGTCAGTAACTGTTACTTACTAGGCTCCAAATTACAGTTCTCATTTAATCTGACCCTATTGGGTGGGTGTTACTGTCCTTCAATAAGAAAGTAAAAGGTTTAAAAGATTAAGTCACAAGGCATACAGCATATTATGGAAGAAAATATGGTTCCAGGATTTAAATGCTAGTACTGTAATTAACAATAAAAACCACCACCACTACCAACTGCTTTCTTACACATGCTGTATACTCTACTAATCCACAGCCTCTTGAATGGCAGAGCTGAGACCTAGATTACTCTGGTTTCAAAGCTGATGTTCTCCGTAACACTTAATTTCCTCTGAAAGTAGATGAGTTTTAACATCTCAAGCCCCTCATTGTTCAGAGCCTACCCTTCTTATCCAAAGATCTCCCGTCTTCCCCAGACGGTGCCTTAGCCACTCTAGGGTTTTCTGCCACTGCAGTGCCACTTGCATTCATCCTTTCCTTAGGGATAGGGAATGACCCACATGCCACGTTAGAGAAAATGCAAGCAAACCTTTTGAGGGTGTTCTGCAGTCTATGCAAATTAGTACAATGATGCCAGACAATCTAACACAGACAGACGCTTACAATTAATGAAGCCATAGATCCAAAATTTGTATCATAATGGACAATTAACTCAAAATCATTGTCATCGTGAATCACTTCAGAACAGGGAGATGAATCATAGCTTTACAAAAGCGTTGCCCTGTCTAGTTAATGAGTGTCTGCGATATTGTTAAAATTTTCATTAGGGTTATCATTGAGCACTTACAAAGCAATTTGTTAGTAGTTTCCTAACCCATCCCCACTTCACCATCAAAACAAATTCTATGGCAGTTCTGATTCTGTTGTTCCCCATTCTAAATATTAAGAGAATGTTGGCCCAGAGATGATTTGAACTAGCACACTAAATATCTCTTCCCTCTTAAAAAACCAGTCTCCTAATAGAGATGATAAACAGGGACAAGTGACATCAAAATATTGTCACATGGATGGGCAAGTTATGGGAAGAGCTTTTCTGCCCTGTTAAAGATGACCTCAAGAGCAAGAACGAAATGCCAGAGACTGAGAAATTATGTACTTATGAGGCAATCAGTAGTAAGTTAAGTAACTGCTTCTAAAAGAAGCAGCCCCTTTGCGATTCAGCAGTCTGAGAATCAGTGAGCCTTGTGTGGAAATGTTCCGTAAACAAGACCACTTATCTGAGCAGTAAATGTAAAAACTATAATGCAATTTCCCTAAAATAGTGACCACTTTTGCCAGCTTCCAGTTCTTTCCATGGTTCTACTGAAACAGCTGGACCTCTTTTTACCAAAAATTGGGAGAGTTTTCATTCTTCCCTTTCACTTTGGAAGAAAACCAATTTTAAAAGTATACTTGCAGAGGAATATTTAAAAATCTACAGAAGAATCACATACTACAGGTATCCTTAGATACATGGAGGGTGTTTGGGGCTCTAACAATAACAACAGCAACAACAAAAGTTTTCCTATTTTATAGGTCCTCACGGTCTCAGTGGGAGGGAAAAAGTTTCATTACTTGATGTAAAGATTTCATACCTGTTGGTATTAATACTTCCCCTAAACAAACCCCTCCATAAAATTCACATGCAGAGATGTTCTCTTAGGGTAAAAATCATATAGCATCATTTAAAGCAAGCAAAGATTATGTGACACACAGAAGTGAGCGTGACATTGTCAGTCAGCCATTCCTAAAGCCAAGTATCTTTTCTTCCGTTACAGAAAAAGGTGTGATTCAGTGTGTGTTTGGTGTTGGAGAGGAAGTGAGAGAACTAGATCATGAAATGAAACGGAATCCACTTCTAAGTTCATGGAATACTCACTGCCCCTAAGATCAAAGTCAAGCAGAGATTGTGTTTCGCTGTCTCCGACGGCCATAGTATGGAATGTGATTAGCACACCCAAAAGGCGCTACCATAACATCTACCTTACTAAGCCATGCCAGAATGTCTTTGCATGCCGATTACTAAGATACATTTCATGAAAGTTTATCTGTATCGTTGAAAGTATATATTAGGTGAACTGTACTACAAAATTACAGTTTCTCAAGTGGTTATGAAATGCTTCCACACATCATCATCATGGATCTGGTTCACATATAGCCAAGGATTTCAGAATAGTGCAATTAGGGCAAGACCCACAAAAATCAGTATTCCTAATACACCAGTCACCTTAAGAAAGGACAAGGGCCTCATCAACCTCACCTTCTATTTGTGGGGTTCAGGGAAAAAGCACAAACGGAGACCAATATTAACACATGTCTAAATATTTAAAACGTAAGTTAAAATTAAATATTTATTATAACTATTCATTATTCTAGTAGTCAGTATACAGCACTGATAAAGAATGGAAATATCACATGTTACATCTAGACAAGTGTGGTCCAATAGAACTTACTGCCATGATGGAAACGCTCCCTATCTGTGTCATCCAGTACACTAGCCTCTAGCCAAGTGTGGTGAATGAGCACTTGAATGTGGCTAGTACCACTGAGGAACTAAATTTTAATGTTATTTAATTTTAATAGCCACCTGTGGCCACTGGCTACCACATCAGACAGCGAGGTCTAGACTTACAAAAATGTTCTTCAGCCACCATATGCAATGGTTGCCAATACTGTGCTAATTCATGAGAAACATGCACTGGGGTAAGAAACAAGAATATGCACATTTATATGGGAAAGTTACTTCATTATGCAAGATCTTTCATGTTCATGCTAACAGAGGAAAAGCTGACACTTATGCTGATTTGTCTTTTATCTATTAAAGTGCTTCCATTGCTTCAATCTTTGCAGCAAGTTCCATCTGCACCATCAGCAGCAGACCAACCCACATTCACTGTATTTACTCAGTTACCTTTTATTTCAAAGACATAGGACAAAAGATGGGGAGAAGATTTACCCTGGCTGGCCAGTGCTAAACATGAGATCAAATGCTTGGCACGGTAGGCTTCTCTATGCCAACTGACCGAGTTACTTGTGTATCCCTCAATAAATGTGTGTGTGTGTGTGTATGTATATGTGAGAGAGAGAGAGAGAGAGAGAGACAGAGAGAGAGAGAGACAGAGAGACAGACAGAGACAAACATAAAGGACGCTTCTGAAGTGTGGAGCCTTGGGTGAGAACACTTTTGCCTAAGAAGTACTGCAGTGGCCTCACATAAAAAGCAATTAGTGTAAAGCAATTATACTCCAATAAAGATGTTAAAAAAAAAGCAATTAGAAATTTTAGTTTAACGGTTATATGTTGTATAAAGTTAGCTTAAGATGACATTTTTACTTAGCACCAAATGGAAGAATGTATCTTACAGACAAGTGGCAATATTACCTAAGTAAAAATCAGCAAAAGCAGCAGGAAATTACTTATTTCCACTTCCCTTTACTGCACAAATAATGGCATATCCATTATTCTGGCTGGTGCTCTCATTATAAATCATTTCCTGTATGTGTCTGTGCTTGAGCAAAACTTTAAAAGCAAATAACAAAGTATAAAGAGATGACCAGTAAAAGGAGAAGCATATGGAAAGAAAACGGAATAAACCATCAGTCAAAAAATTTAGGAGGCCAAGAAAACACAATCAAAACATCCCCCTAAATCATGGTTATAACCTTTCACTAGACTCCAGTCTAAGGCTGGACTGTGCTGCAGTTAGGTGTGCACTGACGTAAATATTAGTGTTTAGAGGTGGTTTCCTTTGCTACTTTTGCTAGACGTGACTAAAATCAAATGTCCCCATTCTGTCCTTTTGTAATTCTCATGTCCAGAATTCTCATAGGGTAAGGCAGATTAAAACAGATCTGATCTATTGTTGGCAGGCCCTAAAACTGTCTCAACCCAGCCCAGAATGTTCCTGATCTCTATCCAGAGAGGAAGTGCCAAGGAGAGGAGTCATCACTGTCTTTTGATGAGGGAAGCTGCCAATGCAATCTTCAGTAAGGGAGTCACGTATATAGAAGAAATTTCCAGCAAGATCATGCTGACTTGTGTTTCCAAAGGGTGCTGTCCCCAAGTTCAGTCCCCCCCAGGACTCCTCGTTAGTCACAGGCCAAGTAAAAATTCCCTCAAGCAAGTAAAAATTCCCTAATGGGACTTGCAAGGCTCTTCATTATATGGTCCCTGCTTATCTCTACAAGCTCATCTCTCTTCCAGACATACCATTTATTCCTTCATTTATTCAGATACACAATCCTCCCTCTCCTCGTTCCACTCTCATTTCAATGCCTTTTGCCTGTGATGTTCCTTTGGCCTGGTATCATCTCCCTCCACTTCCAACATCTGTCTCCCTTCTCTCAGATCTCCACTTATCTTCCTCCAGATTGTACACAGTTTCTCCCGTGTGCTCTCATAGCACCTAAAATTTTACCCACTGAAGCAGCTATCCCTCTGTAAGGTAATTTCATGCTTGTTTGCCTGTATCATCCATGTTCTATTATAGCAGCTACCATGCACCAGACAGCCTATTAACTTATCTTCCCTAATCTTACAAGGCAGGCACCCATTATACAGATAAGAAAACCTGACCACAGAAAAGTTAAGAACCTTGCCTAAGGTCATGTAACTCTTGAATGGCAGAACTAGAATTTAAACCCAGTAATTTGGATTCAGAGCCTATGGCCCTCATCACTATGCTCTGCCATTTCCTAACACAGTAAGTATTCGGTAAATACTTCAAGAGTAAATACATAAAGGAAGGGAAAAAATCCCTAAATGAATGATGTTTTGGCATATTTCTGACATACATCATGTCCCTTTCAGTATTCCAAGGCATAAGCCTTACTCCTTTTCTGATTAAATTTCAAGAATTACAAATGACATAATAGTTTAACTGGGGGTCATTCAATGAGATTATTTGAATCCTGTGTAAATAAGAGTTAACATAGTAACCCTGAGATTGCTGTCCTTAGAATGGCCTGCTTATAAACTTGGCCCTTAACCCGCACTGGGAACTTGATTGGCAAACAGTTCCCTACTCGGATATAAAACTTTCTTTAAACACTAAGAGCAGCTCACTGTGCCTAAGTTGTGCAAACAATGTGGTTTATGCTGAACACTCACTCTCCTTCTGGAATTTTGATACATGTCAGAGCACCTTTGTAACTAGTCCCCAGAAAACACTGGGTGCTGAGTCTTTAATGAGCTTTCCTGGTGGACAACACTTCACACACTGTCACAACTCATTGCTGGAGGAACTGAATGCATCCCAGTGCCTCCACTGGGAGGGGACTCTTGGAAGCTTCTGCCGGGTTTTCTCCAGACTCTGCCCATGCGCCATTATCCTTCAATCCTTCCCTTATCTTGCTTTGTATCCTTGCATCGTGATAAATCTTAGCCATGTGTGCAACTACATGCTGAGTCCTATGTGTCTTTTTAGCAAATCACCCAACATAGAAGTGGTCTTGGGGATCCCCAACACAAATCCCTTTGTGAGGGGGCCATGAAGCAGGAGGAAAAAAACAATGACAAAGCAAAGTATATTTGCTGCAGAAGCATAACAATTTCACTGGGTTTAATCAAAACAACTCTCCCACTGGAATAAATAGAAGTACTGACTTTAGACATAAATATCTCTGTATTTCAATCTCCTCTTTGTCAATATTAGGTATGTGACCTTGTGCAAACAACTAAACATCTCAGAGCTTTGTTTCCTTACCTGTAATATGGGAAGAACAATGCTTATTTCTCAGATTCCTTGGAAGTTTAGTTGGAACAACGTAAGTAAATGAGCCTAGGTCTGCACCTAGCATGAATAATCACTCGATAAACATGCAGTGATCGATTCCAGGACCCCGAAATATTTCTCTTCAACAAAGTATACCTGCTAAAGGGCACAATAATTCATTTCAGCTGTTAAGGTAAGATATACTCCTAAGCTTAACCGACCACACTAAGCCCCTGACACACACACACAATGACTTGCTTTAAAAACAAATATATAAAAAGAATAAATGCAGCATTTTTCCTGCCAGTCCATATAATTATATAAGGCAAATATCAATCAACAAACCTGGCAGCTTTTGTTCAGGTGCCAGCTACTTGGCTCTCACAAAATGAGACTTTAGCGTTTTATTAATCATAAGACAGCACTAAATTTACTTCCCACCTGACAGTTTTAAACATGCAGTCAAATGGTGAGTTAATTAAGTGACAGTGTCCACGTTACTCAGGAAGATGAAATAATAAATGGCTTCTGTAGCAGATTAAACGCCAGAATAAAATTGAGGTGGTTTGATAAACCACTGGTGAGGTCACTGGCTCCTCTCTGCTGCCCTAGAATCTGGACTGCACTCCCAGAGATTGCGAACACCTGCAGATCCAGCCATTATTGATGAGGTTTTTCAAGGTGTGGTATATTCAAGTTGAAAGGTCAAAGTTGACAATTTCCAATCAGGCTGGACGCCCTAAATTTTGAGGATTGGAAATCATCGAAATTGGAAACGAAAAATCTACAATACGTGCCTCACCTGAAAAATCAGAGGGTTTGGATGAGATGGGTCATTTTTCAGATTAATATAAGGTTTGGGGGGTGGGGTTACCTTAGATCCTTCAGCAAATAAAGTGGAAGCTGAGCAGTGAGACTCTACTCTGTCCGCACCCCACACATCCCACCAGTTGCTCCAGTCAGATCTCATTTAATAACTCATTGCTCAGAAGAGGAAGGAGAAAGAGAGAGATTGAATGAGATGATCTTCTATTCGCATCTGTCCAATTTTAAATTTCGATGAGTTAAAAGACTAGAGCCTCCCCTTTCCACTTTGCCCTGAGAATTTTTAGTACTTACAGACCCAAAGTCTTTCTCAAGGAGAAAGTGATCCATTCTTAGTATAATAGTAATAAGCAGAGGAAAAAAAGGAAACTGATTAAGACAAAAAGGAGATATGGGAACATATGGCTTCTGCCATTATTCTAGTAGTTATGGTATATAATATTTCATTTGATTTATTCTTTTCAACAACCCACAACTCCTCCCTAATTTACTCTTTACAAAAACTTTGCACAGTGTTTTTACTTTGATGCCACAAGTGAGTAAACTGTGAGATGAGAAAACTGAAGAAACATGCCAAAGGTCACATAGCAAGTAAGTTGTAAAACAGAAATTTGAATTTTAGGATGCTCTGACTTGACAACCTGATTTCCTTCAAGCAGAGAGGAGGAAGAGGAGGAGAATGGGGAGAAACCTTCGAGCAGCCTTCCTTTACCTGGAAGTGCCCATGTCTACAAAGGATATGACATTATGTGTGCACATGAATTCATAGAAAAACACACCACCATGGGCCTAAAATGGAGTTGCTTATGCTAAGCCCCACATAGCCAAATTGAGATTTAGTTACAGTTTTGGGGCCCCCAGAAATGGAATCTTAAACCAGTCAGTTAGGAATCGCCTGGCCAGCATTAGTTAGGTAATCTGCCAGAGGGACCCCTGCTACCCCCTAAAGCAATCTTGTAATAACCAACCTGACTTTCCTAGTGTAACTCCCTTGTTCTCGCTCCTTTCTGCCTATAAAGGCCTTTCATTTTGTACAGCTCCATGGTACTCCTTTCTATCTGCTAGATTGGATGCTGCCCAATTTGAACCAATGTTTGCTCAAATTAACTCTTAAATTTACCTTTACATACTTTCTGAATTAAAAAATACGAGTCGTCAGGACTTCCCTGGTGGTGCAGTGGTTAAGAATCTGCCTGCCAATGCAGGGAACATGGGTTCAAGCCCTGGTCCAGGAAGATCCCACATGCCGCGGAGCAACTAAGCCCGTGCACCTCAGCTAGTGAGCCGGTGCTCTAGAGCCCACGAGCCACAGCTACTGAGCCCACGTGCCACAACTACTGAAGCCCACGCACCTAGAACCTGTGCTCCGCAACCAAAGAAGCCACTGCAATAAGAAGCCCGAGCACCGCAACGAAGAGTAGCCCCCGCTCGCCCCAACTAGAGAAAGCCCGCATAAATCAAAGACCCAATGCAGCCAAAAATAAATCAATAAATAAATTTATAAAAAAACTGAGTTGTCAAGCGTCATATATTGATGATTTATAAACTTCCATCCTTGTCCTCTCACCCACTTCTTTTCTAGGATGTGCACACTTCCTGTACTACCAGGTGTTAAAAGATAAACTGAAGCATATTAAAAATTTTAAGTGGGTATTCTTGACTTTAAAAAAATCTCAACATTTCTCCATTAAAATGCAAGGCAAGGGCTAAATGTCTGCCTGAAAATTAAATGATAATCAAACTAAAAATCACCTTAAGTTTAAGCTCCAACTTAATTTAGATCAACATTCAGCAGAGCAAATATGGAGCTGATAAACAACTACATGTCAAGCTAAAAAAAAAAAATGTCATCACACAAAACTCAATTGAATTCAACATAAAAGGGCAAACGAATATAATTAGATATCCACAGCCCTCGGAGGTCCTTTTTATCCTTAATAACTAAACAAAATGAATTGGTCTCCCCATTCCAGGTACTATGGTATGGTCTATACTCTCTTGGAGTATCTGGATTTGGGGTGAGAGTGGGGTTCTTTGTTCTCATCACTTCTCTTTATGAATTTCTGCACTCAATGATTTCTCAGCACTTTCCCATTGTCCCTGCTCCTGTGCCTGTTTTCCTCTTTCTGACCCATGGTAACTTACACTTGTCTATTGTCCCTCTTTGCATCCATCAAAGCATCACCCCTCTAAGGCAGATGTACACAGTGAACTTGTATTGAAGGTTTCAAAGACATCATAGGGTGACTGGTCCAGAGCACAGAATAGTAACCAACTTGAAAGTCAACATCAGATAACACTCTCCGAATATTCCTTGGCCGGAGTCAACACAGGATTATGGCTTAAGAGACATACTTTTTACTAAGTCCCAGTCTCTTACCATATCGTAGACCCAATCTTTAAAGACACAGCTCTTTCTCCTTTACATTTCTCTTTGTTTGTTTGTTTTTGTTTATTCTTTGGCTACATTGGGTCTTTGTTGCTGTGCACAGGCTTTCTCTAGTTGCGGCAAGCAGGGTCTACTCTGTTGCGGTGCGCAGGCTTCTCATTGCGGTGGCTTATTGTGGAGCACAGGCTCTAGGTGTGTGTGCTTCAGTCGTTGTGGCACGCAGGCTCAGTAGCTGTGGCTCGCGGGCTCTAGAGTGCAGGCTCAGTAGTTGTGGCACATGGGCTTAGTTGCTCCGTGGCATGTGGGATCTTCCCGGACCAGGATTCGAATCCATGTCCCCTGAATTGGCAGGCGGATTCTTAACCACTGCGCCACCAGGGAAGTCCCTCCTCTACATTTCAAGGCCTCACAAGCCTCTGTCTCCTCTTCACAGGAATGGATTCAAAATGATGCTACTTTACTACACATGACAATTTAGCTTTCAAACTTTTTCCTACATTAGCTCCCAGATGTACCTTTACATACACCTCACACACACACCCAGAAAATAAACTTTATGGTGTTTTAATAAAATGCTTGCCTAGGACACACGTCTACTCTTACTACAACTAAGATCAAAAAAGAACCTTGAAATTCATTGTTCTTTACCTTGGGCCAAACAACATTCTCATTCAGAGTTCCCTCTATTACCAACCAGGACTCCCATTTTTAAAAATGGTCAATTTCTATTTTCTGGGAAGAGCTGCTCACAGGGTTAGTCTAGAAAGCCTTCCAGAGCCTGAGAAATTTTTTTTCTGACAGCAGACTACATAAGAGTGAGGACAAGGGTCGTTAAGTCCTTCTTACTTATCATATTGTGAGGGAGTAAAAGGGGTGAAGAGATGGAAATACAGAAAATCGGGTAAGGGAAAAACCATAAAAAAAACAAAAACAAACAAAAAAACCATATGTAAAAGCCCAACATTTGGAGAAGTATAGTGATATGAGATCCAATTATTGCAAGATTCCGAATAAATACGCAGAATCATGATGGAAGAGACTGCATTCAGATGCTGCACCAGCAAAAGGCCATTCGGGCGGTTGATTTCTGGAGAGGTAAAGGGGAGCAAGCAGGGGTCATTTGCAAGGACTTTTGCCTCATTGACTTTTGCTTCCTCCGGGGTCCTTTTTGGCTAATCTGTCATCTGTGGTTCAGTAGAAGACGAGTTATTTTCACTTTCTCCCTTTTGCCTCGTGGCTCTTGGCTCTGTAGGATGGTGTTTAGCTCAGACAACAGCTGGCTACTGTCAGTTTTGTGTAGGGTTATGAAATACAGCACTTCAGTGTTTATTCCAGAGGCTTTCTGAAAACACTTGTATTTGGCTTCCACCTCTGACCGCCTGGACCTCTGTGTTTACTCATTATGAAAGGAAAATGGAAAGGAAAAGGCAAGAGGCTCTCTATGCCAATAGGAATACCCTTCAAGAGGCAGACTGCTGTGCTTAGGGGAAAGAAATTCAAATCATGGAGAGGCTAATGCAATCTGCACCCACTCTGGCTGATGGGCTGGCGTCTGATGAGGATGTCTGAGGTCCTACTGATTTCCTTCTGAAGCCTGAGTCCTCCCGGTCTGTGCTCACTTGCTCACCAGCTTCCTGCTCAAGAATTTTCAGTGGTTCTGCCACTGGCCTCCTCTTTCGCTGTTGCTTTCTTCCAAGTGGTCGAGATACTATTCCTTTAGAAGCAGTCCTTCAGGACATATCTTCCCTTTCCTCTAGTATACCATTGCTTCTCTAACCACACAGGAACCATAAAGGATAGAAAAAGCTTAAGATTTTTCCCAGGCTAGGGACTATGCCGTGGTCCTCTCTTGTGATGCTGGTCAGTGGCAGTCGCAGCTCCCAGCCAGCCACACGATCATGAGGGTAACAACTGATACCTTTACAAACATTCTGCACCCAGATGACCATTCTGTTTTTCATTTTCAATACAGTACTCAGTCAACTACAAGAGATATTCAACACTTCATTACAAAATAGGCTTTGTGCGAGATGATTTTGCCCAACTGTAGGCTAATGTAAGTGCTCTGATGAGCACATTTAAGGTGGGCTAGGCTAAGCTCTGATATTCAACAGGTTAGGTGTATTAAATGTATTTTCCATTTTGGATATTGTCTGCTTACAAAACTCGAGGCAGACCTGTATATGAACAGAGCACCTCTCGGTCCATGTGCTGAACATCAATTTCCTCATATTAAATTTTTCTTTTGCCTATATGGCCTTTTCATCCAGGCATACCAGAAAAGAGGCCACGAAAAAAACATATTTAAGGGCAAACTAAAAAAATACACTGAGAAGAGAATGATTGACTACCCTACATGTGTATGGTAGGTTTAACATGTTGAGTCAAGGTTTTCTGTGATTCCAAATTGCGATAGCACAAGTACTCAAGAATTCCCAGAACCAGCCCTTTAGCAGAAAGTTAATAAAGACGAGAAACTGGGGAATTCAGAATGAACCCAGCCTTTGACATCAAAGAGCCCCAAGTTAAATTCCTAGCTCTGCCATTTGCTGGCCAAGTGGTTTAAGGAGGTCACCTGACCTCTCTCTCTCTCTTTCCCAATAAAACAATGTTCATAATGTCCACCTCTTAAAGATGTCATGAAAATCAAATACCGTATGCTAACACACATATATGGAATTTAAGAGAAAAAAATGTCATGAAGAACCTAGGGGTAAGACAGGAATAGACACAGACCTACTAGAGAATGGACTTGAGGATATGGGGAGGGGGAAGGGTAAGCTGTGACAAAGCGAGAGAGTGGCATGGACATATATTCACTACCAAACGTAAGGTAGATAGCTAGTGGGAAGCAGCCGCATAGCACGGGGAGATCAGCTTGGTGCTTTGTGATCGCCTGGAGGGGTGGGATAGGGAGGGTGGGAGGGAGGGAGACGCAAGAGGGAAGAGATATGGGAACATATGTATATATATAGCTGATTCATTTTGTTGTAAAGCAGAAACTAACACGCCATTGTAAAGCAATTATACTCCAATAAAGATGTTAAAAAAAATAAAATAAAATAAAAAATAAATGGGATAAATTGTACAAGGTTTGTAATTCCGGCCACAAAACAAACATTCAATAAATATCCATTTCCTTACATTCATCAACTGCAATTTCATGAGGATTCCCGGCCAAGAAGGTAGTTTCACAACTCATCTTATGTGGACAAACTGAGCATCTTTTAAGTGACTAACACTTAAGCTTACATACAAATTTTATTTCACAAGTTATTCCAAAGCTGTTTTTCTGTCAAGGAAATATTCAAAATGCACAGAAATGTACAAAAGGAATCCCAGCATTGATAGAGCCTGTCATGGACTCTTTTCTTAACTCAAGGCTGGAAGTTCAGGTAAAGGAATCAAGAGGGGCTGGTACAGCAATGGGCAAATATGTGTAATATGTTGGGCATGGTACCGAGGACTATGCATTTTGCCTTTCTTTTCTCCGTTTCCTCCTTGGGTGTCAGGGACACGTGAGAGGAAAAAGGTTTGTTTTGTTTTGTTTTTTTTTAACAATTTTCACCAAAAAAAAAAAAAAAAAAAAAAAAAAATGGCATCTGCAGTCAAAACTACAGAAGAAGCAGAATTGAAAGAAAGAAATTGTTTCCTGGTGTCCTTTCTGTTCTTTGCAGAGGACAGTTTTCCACACCTTGGGACTCAAGGAAAACTCTGTTGTTTAGCAAATACACACTGCCCTCTGTTGGAAAAGTGGTGCACTTCTGCTCTGCTAACAAGAACGACCTAAGGATTAACTGCGGTGCAAATGTAGGTTTCCTGTCTAAAATTTACAGGGACCCATCCCTCCTCATCAGAACAAAAGAAAAGAAATAAATAACAAGAGTCTTACACAAAGTCTATCCCACATGCAATCCTTTGGGGAGAACTTTTTTTTTTAAGGGAACAAAAACAGTAGTACATTTTGTTAAAACCAAAAAAGCTTTCGTTTAAAACGTTTTCGTTTGTAGTTTTAACGCTTACTGTCATTGCCAAAAGTAGCTGAAGCAGCTCACGGACTTCACTGCCTGTAAGACTGAAAAGCGTCACTTCCTTCTTGCAAAGGCGCTGAAAATATCCTGCTCAGCTGTTGGCTTTTAAAGACTAAAATACCTCTGATTAAAGAGAAGAAGCAAAGAACAGTATATTTGCCACAATGTTGTCTAGTTCTGCCACTCTAGTGCCTTAAATATTACAATTTTAAAATCATAGTAAGCACTTAATTCCTATTACTACTTTCAAGCAAGACTACATAGACCCAGAAAGTTTTAGTTTCAGCCCCAGCCTGTTATCCACGCCAGGGGCAAGTGGAAACACATGTTTTCAAATACACAGAAACAAATGGAAAAACATTTAACCAACTAGTAAAGAGACAATATTAATGCACAGGTTAATGAGTGAAGGCATTTGGTACACAACGCAAGACATAAACAAAATAGAATACACACAGATATTATTCCAATACTCAAAGAAGCGGTTGTAGAATCTTCAAGGGAAACACAAAAGAATATCCCTAGAGAATGGATTTCAGCTGTGTTAAAATCCTTAGCGAGCAATCTGACTGCAGTCAGAGACTCAATTTTAAAATAAACTCACAGCATGCTTTTTATTATATCGTATCTGTAATGGTAATGTGGATGTCTTCTCAGTTTGTTCAACTGCTTTGACTTCAAGAAGAGCAAGCCAGACTTCCAAATTAGAGAAGAGCCTTTGACGACGTGATGCATTCCTAGCCACTGACTTATAGTACCTTTCAGTCATTCCAAACGAAATAAGGCCACACACAAGTCTTAGTTAACAACCAGAATTTAGAATTTACATTAAACATTATACATATAATCTGATAATTCATCTTATGACTGAATCCAAACAACTTCAAAATTTTTCAGTACTATTTTCAAAGACCACAGTAGAAACTCAAGGAATCATTTCAAAATTATGTTCCCAGAATTCAGTACTATTTGCAAAGACCACAGCAGAGACTCAATGGTATCTAGAGGGAAGAGGATAAATGGAGAACATTCTGGCTTCAGCCTCATCTGGTTGTCAGTCAGCCAATGTCAATTTTTTCAGAATTCTTAGCCTGTGAACTTAACTCCAGAAACCTCTCCTTTAGAGATTCATTTTGGCACTATTCCACTTATAATATCGAGGAAGGGGGTCTATATGTATACATCCTATCACTTCTCAAAGAGAGACGCTTTAGCTAGAAAAATGGAGAAACCTACCATTGTAGCAGTCTTACTCACCAGGTCTTGTCTTGTTTTCCTCTCCCATGGAGTTTCGTAAAACCTCTCAGTTTCCGTCCTCCACAGTTTCAAGTTGAACGTAGGTTCTTCCTCATGATACAGCACCCTCGCTCCCGTGTGAGGGGGCATTTGCAGCGCCTCTTCCGCAGTGGCTCTCTCTGCCTCAGAAATAGGCCATGTGAGGAAGAGTCCTCGCGTTCTAAATAAGAGCCAACCCAGAGCGAACTTGATACCACGTAGGGGCGGGGCCTCTTGCCAGGTGAAACCACTTCAATCTAACTGCAGTCCCTCCGTTTTTACCTTTGGCCCCAAATACAGAATGGAATTTGGGGCAGCTCATCAAGGCCCTGCCTCCCTAGGCCCTTCCACTGACTGTTTAAATCCAAAAACACCTTAGTGTTCAGAGGTCCCTCCAGAAGCCAGGTGCCTTATGGTCTCAAAGCAGCAAATATTGTTCTGTTCACTCATGGCTAGAAGGCTGGGAGGCTCTCTACTCCTCTAATAACATTTTGCCTCAGCCCCAGCTGTAGCTCCAGCCTGAAATCCTTTCTTACTGAGGCTCAGAGGCCCATGCCTCTGCTTGTTTGCCTGCACGTGGTGATCAGAAATGCAAATTAAAAAAAAAAAAGAAAAAGACATGCATACTTTGACTGGATCCTTGCCTTCACTGTGTGTATTCACTAAGACCTCCATGGCCCACCATCCCCCAATGAGGCTGTCTGGCTCGGCCCAGTCAGTTCTCACAGCACTCATGTGGGCCCCTATACACTTTTACCACCGCCAAATACTTGACTGGTTTAAAGCCTCTTGCCCAGGCCACAGCAGTTAAAAGCAAACAGCACAACTATAAAACTCCCCCTAGCCAAATATAAGCCTCCGCAAACTGCCAAGGTCACAACAGCCTGCCTCACCAAAAGCCTTTCCAGAGTGTGTTTTGCTTCCCCTAATTTCAAGTCTTTTATTTTTAGTTTTTACTATTCTGGTCCATGCACCAAATGCTGGTGTCTCCAAGGGGTCTCCGATAAATAGCACACGTCTTCCTTGCTCACATTCTGAACAAATTGGGAAATAAAACCGAGGAATGATGAAAGGGGGGGGGGAGCAAAATAGCTATGACCTTTATTATTGATAAAGGCCAAGACGGAAAATATAGCTTTGCATGAGTACCTGATGGTTTTCCTACTGTTGAATCCCAGTTTAGAGAGGTTTATCCATCTGGGTACAGAAGTGCTGGTTTCCCCTGCCTCCAAGCATAATCAATGTTTTCTTCCCACATTTATGAATCATATAAGTTGAATCATCTCTCTAGAGGCAAAGTGAGTAAAGGGGAAGAGAAAGGTTAGAACCTGTTTAGAGAAAATCCATTCTCATGAAAATTACAGAAGTGGGAGAAGGAAGTACCTTGTAATGCCTACGACAGTGTGGTAAAACTGTCGGGACTGGTATGACTCTCCCTCCTGATGATGAAGTGTCTCAGGGCAGGGTCCCTGTCTTATTGATTCTTGGATCTTCAGTGTTCAGCACCATGTCTGGCATTCAAATGTTTATTTATGCCTCATCTTTAAAAAGATTTAAGGAAAATTTAAGTTTTGAAAAGCAAGTCATAAAGACAGTTGAAATTCAAGGAAAACGGGAATAAGAAAATTAGACCTACAGCAAATATAGTGTATAAAAAAATGGATGACCTCCAAAATGTAATTATTCTGAGCTTCTGACACCTGACTCAAAAAGAAAACACCTGCCCTCTTGCTACTCTGTGTGATCAACTGGTATCACCTGGAAGCCTGCCGGTCCAACTTTATCAGATATCTATAAAAAGAGCATAGCTGAAAATATAGAGAAAACAGCACTACCTCGGTGTGTACGTGCAAATATATGACATAAAATAAGAATGACAGGTGGACAAGAGCAAAAGTGAGAGAGGAATACGGGGAAGACAGAGAGGGATGGAAAGAGAGGAAGAGAGGTAAACAGGGCTGAAATCATGCACGCTTCTGTATCATGCTAAGGAGTTTGGGCTCCATCCAGAGGACAATAGAGAGCCATTAAAAGTTTTGTTTGTGGTTGCTGCAGCTGATTTTAAGCAAGGAATAGTACAGTCAACCGCTTCAGAAATTCCTCTCCTATAAATTAACGGAATTGGATTTGGTGTTCTCTGTGTAGAACCATGTATTTTATTTCTAAATCAGGACGCCTTTTTTTTAAATTGGAGTATAATTGCTTTACAATGTTGTATTCGTTTCTGCTGTACAACAAAGTGAATCAGCTATATGGATACATATATCTCCATATCCCCCACTCTTGGACCTCCCTCCCACCCATGCCCCCCACCACACCCATCCAGGTCATCACAGAGCACTGAGCCGAGCTCCCTGTGCTATACAGCAGCTTCCCACTAGCTATCTGTTTTACACATGGTAGTGTATACATGGCAATGTTACTCTCTCAGTTCATCCTACCCTCCCCTTCCCCCGCTGGGTCTACATGTCCATTCTTTACGTCTACATCTCTTTTCCTGCCCGGCAGATAGGTTCATCAGTACCATTTTTCTAGATCCCATATATATGTGTTAATATATGTAAATCAGGACATTTTTAAAGGCGAAAGAGAGCACCGTTAAGATTATTCCATGACAACAAGCAACAGCCTGGACTGTCCTTAGGAAACCAGGATTTAGCGGTCCTTACAAATCCCCCAGTCCTACCATGGTCTGACCCCTTTTCTGTTAATCAGCACTAACACTATATCACACTGCCCAGGGGTCCACATTCTACTTAGCACAGCGAAGCAGTGAGAGTTAGTCTAAAGTGTTATTCAAACAATTTTCTTTCATTTCATAATTCGTTGGATGCATATTATAAGCCCATAAAATTCAACAGCCCATAAAAATAGCTTCGTTTTATAAAACTCTCTTTTTACCACAACCGTTCAATATTAACCCCCCTTCACTTTCACTCCATACAAGTGTAAGAGTGATTTTTAAAGCAAATTTAATGCATGGATTTGTTTTAAGAATTTTTGGAAACATGAAGATACCTGGGAATAACAAAATATAAGAAAGGGAAATTATTTCTCCATGACTGTTACTTGTAGGTTGAGGTTACTTTGTCTTGATTCATCATAAAAGACTTTTCCTCACTTTTTGTCCACTTAGGCAAGAGGTTTAGACCAGTAGTATGAACCCCTACGATCAGACATGAGGGGGACTTTTTAAAATTAATATTGGTGATTTCAAAAGTGAATTTCAAGTCCTGATTGAATTTTATTACGTGTAAATAATAAACACGTTATAGGACTTTCCACAAATAGTTTTTCAATTTGTTGTGGAAAAATTCTCCCAAAGTAATGTTCCATATGCAGCAACAGCTAAAATGTAAGATATGAACTGTATAAAGTGTATGAATAATGCATATAAAATACAAAGTATGAAAGTATAATATAAATGGTATATTTATAGAGAGATGTAAAAAATAACAATGGTGAGATTCCAGATAATTTTGATTTTCCGCTCTTAATTTCAGTTTATTAAACAATTATCTGTATCAGCAGAGAGTTCATTTTCTTTGGAGAAGCTGGTACTTCTCGAAGTTTAATGTGCTTATAAATCAACTTGTGATCCTGTTAAAATGCAGAATCTGATTTACTAGTCTGGAGTGGGACCTGAGACTCTGAATTTCTAAAAAAAAACCCAGGTTTTTGGCGATGTTGCCAAACTGGCAATGTTACCAATGTTGCCAATTCAAGGACCCCACTTTAGGGTCTCAAGGGCATAGGACTCTTACTCTCCAACGTGGCTGCACCTTAAAATCATTTGGAGAGTTTTTAAAAACACACATGCATGAGTCCCACTGCCAGAGGTTCCAATTTAATTAGCCTGGGCTGGGTCTCAGGATTTTTAAAACTCCTCCGGTGATACTAATGTGCCTCCAATGTTGAGAAGCACTGCTGCAGGTCTGCGTTCCAAAAGGTCTAGTCCTATTTTTATATATGTAGCATCCGTTTTGTAGGTGGTACTCACATAATTTTGATGTTCTTTGTGATGGTGAGACATCAGCCTTTGTAGTACGGACCTAAAGATGTGTATGTTTCTCCCACAGTGATCGCTTTTGAGTTCTCCAGAAATAGGAAAGCATCATCATCACTCACAGCTGCAGGTTGAAAATGGCTCCTTTGGAGTAAAATCTCAGTGAGTCACTGGAGGTTGATTGGAAGCTGAACCCACACTACGTGCAAGGACCGAGTTGTCAAAGAAGACATGTGCATCACAGATAGGAAAAGTCCTTTCTGTATTTCTTATTTAATATTCAACTTTTACTCATCTTGGAGTCAGGAGTCAGCAAATGTTATTTCTTTTTCTTGCTGTGCTTCTGACCTTGGGCAAGCCACTTAATCTCTTCATGGATCACAAAGGAAATAAAAGGTTGCCATCAGATGCTCCTCACATCTCTTTTAATTTTCAAGATTTAAATTTCTCTCCTTCTTTTCTTCCTCCCCTTCTCCTAATTCTCATTATCCTTATCCATTTCCTCAACATTGTCATCCTCTCAAAATCCCTCCTGTAGAACAATGGTTCTCGAACTTCAGTATATATCAAAACAATCAGCAGGGCTTACTGAATCCCAGATTCTGAGCCCCATCCCCCGCGTGTCTGGTACGGTAGGTCTGGTGTCAGGCCTGAGAATTTACATTTCTAACAAGTTCCCAGGTGGGGACGATGATGATGGTGACCCAGCCCACACCTGGCAAACTACTGCTCAGAGGATCCACTTAAGCAAAATCAGAATGCTATCCTAGCATGGCGTGCAAAAAAATGGGCACTTAACTCCAAAAGTACATTGCCTAAGGGATATTAAGGAGTTTTTACATGTGCCTGTTTAGAAAACTCTGCCTGACCTACCTTGCAGATCAAGGCACCTGGAGGAAAGGATCGTTGCTTGCCATTCCTGGCATGCAATTTGGTACCAACTCTAAGAAGAGATTATAGGATTGCTCCCTTACTCCAAATAAAAGCAGGCTGAAAAGAAGCACCATTTCCCTCAATTTGATGAACTCACTGCAAAACAGGCTTGAGCTGAGGAAACCATAAGCAATCAGACTAACATATACACAAAATCAATCCAACAGCACTACAGATTAACTTTGAAAACACTTCTCACACTATTTAGTCATAAATACTTCCAGGAAATGAGAAATGATATCTAAGTTCTGACACATTTCTCCTTGACGTGCATCATTCAGACCATCTAGACACCAGTTACCTGGCTCTAAAGCTTTCCTGGTGAGCACATTAAGATGAAATTTTTTCTCTCTAAGTTTTACCTTTTCTCATGTAGAGGAAAAAATGGGGGAAACTATATATTATTAGATATTGGCAAATGCATTACCTTAATTTCCTTCACAGCACCCATCATTGAGAGGAAATTTGAAGTACCAATAAGTCCACCATTCCTGTGTACAACCATTCCTTTGTGTTGACCTGCGGAATAGAATATAGTCACAAAGAATGCACACAGATGCATACATGAAATTTATACAAACAAGTAGGTTAAGTACATGAGATGAAAATGCACACATACATGCCTGCATGTTTGCATACATACTGTCCTTGTAAGAAACTCTTTGAGGGTTGAAAAGAAGATAACCAAGTGTCTTGCTTCTATTGCCTCTAGCAGAGTGTGTCTTTTGCATATCTGAAGGCTTCCCCGGGAACATGCAGGACATAGAAGGTTACGTTGGCTGTGCTGAGTCAGCATCAATCTGCCAATTGCTGCTTGGTTTGTGCAGAAACTCCTTCTATGCCATGCTTGGTATTCTCCAAACCTACTTAAGATCAATGCTATTAATATTCCTCATTAGGCCACTGTAATCGACACTGTTTTCTTTCACAGAAAATGATTTTAAAAGAGCATGAAATCCTCAAAATGGTTCAGATGAAAGAAAAATGAGGTAGTGTGGAAATGGCTTGGGTCTTTTGAATATTTTTTTTTTAAGGAGGATATTAAAATGTTCACCCTGAAGCTTTATCAAATGTTTTGGAGATCCTTTGTACCTCCGTTCAGTAGTTATAAATTCGAGGACTCCATGCTGCTTCCACCATGGGCATTTTGTCAGCAACTTTATATGAAGAAGAGGGATTTTTGAGTTTCGTTGTCATGGTAACCCTATATTCAGGTTGAAAAGCTTTATTGAATGTTTTGGGTATGTCTCCATTGCAGCCTTCATTTAATAGATTTTGATGTTCAAATGTTTAAATATACTACTTCGTCTCTGCTAGCGTTGTTTGGCTTTATATATATATATATATATATATATATATATATATATATATATATATATATATATATGCATGTATATTGTTTAAATGCTTAGGTACCATAGGAAAGAAAATATGCTAAATCTGATTTTTCTTTCTTTTCCTCTATCCTTGTTGGTACCTAAGATTTTTCACTTGTGAAAAGCAAAGGAAGATGTACAGATAGGGTCTCAGATATAGGAAACATAGATGTCCTCTTATTTGGATCTCAAAACAGGATCACAGTGTATTTCTGAAAAGGCCATAATTTTTCCTACATTATTTCTTTATTCAAAAGGATGGAGCTGCTACAAGGGCAAGGGGCAACAGGGATCAGAGGGGATAGACAAGTGTTTTGGAGAAAATCACAGGGTATCCAAAAGGTGATCCTACCTGTTTGTCCTTTTGACAAAGACTCTTTGCTGTTGCTCCCCATTTCCCCATTTCTGAAAACATTTTTCTAGGAAATTCATGTGTCCTATCAAGGGTGAATGAGAGTCTCAAGGTAAAAAGGACTTTGTTGTTAAATATATTAGGATGACACTAGATTAGATAAAGGATTCAACATGCTTCTGTGCATTGTGATGTCTTTAAAAGATCAAATAGTGCTACTCAAATATTTTGACCAGGGAACTTGGGGGGTGGGTCACCTACAGAACACACTCTAGGGAATGCTGCTTTCTAACATATTTCTAACCGGTTTCTTCTGTTCCATATGTGAACAGAACAGAAAAGATTCCTGAGACAGTCAGCAAAGTGATACTTAACTCACATTTTGCTCTGCTGCATGACTGCAGAACACACTTGAAGAGATAGGTCTCTCAAAACAAGCTCAGAGCTCATGTGAGGAAAAGTACAGACCCCTTGACAACAGGCTCTCCATCTACTAGCTAATCACCTCTACACAGGTACCTTCAAGAAACTGAGAGCAGCAAGTCCACAAGGGGAACTCTGGGAAGGACAGGAGATTTGGGGAGGATCGTACCCTGAAATTTTCCTCAGGATTATTCTTTGGAAACAAACGCATTAACTAGAGGGCAGGACATCCCTGTGACTGAACTTTGAAGGCATCCCTCCTATGAATGATGCTGTTTTCCCCACTCATGTATTTTAATCTGTGATTTAATCCTTTTATTATCCAGTACAGTAACTATAGTAGCCTAGAGAATAATTTTCAATCAAATATCATTTTCTTTGAGATTTTTGGAGGAAAAAAATCACTTAGTTGCTCAGGCAGATGCTTACACATTTTGGATTATCATTCATGGAGACAATAGTTTTGTTCCAGTGCAAAACAATTAGAAACCATTGCCTGCATCATTTCAACATACAGCGTTTTGGCCTTCTCGTCTTGTATTAAAAGACCCTAATAACAAGTTTATTACGATGATAATGAGTATTATTTAATACGTATCACATCCAACCCTACATTAGATTCTCTCTGCCCAGCAAGGTTATTTTGTAAATCCAATCCCAAATAAAAACCGTAAACAGGGATGTTGATGATTCATATCAGAGAAAACAACTGATTTCATTTACATCATCATCTGTTGGCCATCGGGACCTATTATTCCTGATTTCACCTTCCAGCTCCCAACTACCTTCCTCACTGTTGCGTGACATACCTCAAGGAATGAGTGGGAGAGTTGCTGAAGGAAGAAGCAGAAAGGATGCTGTCAGTCTGACCGATCTGTTTCATCCTACACCACCATGGTTTTGTTGAGGGAAAAGGGTTCTTTTCATTACAGAACCCATTCCATAGCTGAATGGTTCGTTGCTGGGTGCTTCAGTGTCTGAAATCTGTCTGAATAAATTCTTAGACTCTTAAAGGGCAGTTATTCCAAAGCTCATTAGTCCACTCTGAAGAGTACATGCACTCATGCCATACCGCTTTCTCCAGTCTCTTTGCTCCACTGACTTATCACAGCGAGTTAAGCAAGGCAACTGTAGGGGTTGTTGATCCTGCCCAAGCGAGATCCCTTTTCTCAGGCTGCAAACTCATCCCCCAACTGCTGTGAGTGTTGGCTGCTAACGGCTCCCAGCTTGCCCTTTCTCTGGAGAATTTCTCTTAGCCTTAATTGGGCCACCACATGCAAGGGATAACCATCCTGGTTTTCTGGGACTGTCCCAGTTGTACCACTGAAAGCTCTGCCTCCCAGAAAATCTCTCAGCCCCCAGCATACTGGAATCGTTGGTCTTTCCCAGTTCCACATCCCCTTGTGACTGACTCATACAGGGAGTCCCCGTAAGGGTGACTTTGAGGCACAAAATGGTGCAATTCCTGCTACTGAGCTCCAGGTGGAAGCAAGCTGCTACTGAGCTCCAGGTGGAAGCAATTCCTGCTACTGAGCTCCAGGTGGAAGCAAGCTGAAGCCAGACTCCAGCTTAGATGGCCTCATTCCTTAGCTCCCTCCCCTTTCCTCCCCTGCATCCCTCATTCTCTTTTTCCTTAGAGCACGCCTTCCATAAATCATGGGCACCCAAACCCTTGTCTCAGGCTCACGAACCCTACCCGCCAAAGACAGAAAGTCTTTCAGTACTAGGAAATGAGCTCTAGGAGGTCAGCAAAATATAGCGGGAAGTGTGTGGGTTTTGTGGTAAAACTCACCCGAGTTAACATTCTACCTTTTTTGTTCGCAAGATATGTGACCTTAGGCAAGTTACTAAAACTATTCTTCGGTTCCTCAACTGTTAAATGGTGATAATTAAATCCTTCTTGAAAGATTTTGTGATTATTTAAAAATGGGTAAATTTGGGGCATATAGTGAGTACAAAGTGAATAGTACCTTTTTGTGAAAATCTTCAGCAGTTATCTAAAGTGAGTGCTTAGTTGAGTGAGCACTTCACAAATATTGCTTGCACTAACTTACCCATCCTCGATAGGCATTCTATTGTGATGATCAATCTGAAAAGCGCTTACTTAAAAAAGTCCAAGTCTTAATTTCAGATATGGATGTGAATAAAAAATTTCACCAAACTACAGAACAATTCTGATCTAATCAAGATTCTCTTAACTCTGAAATTTGCTTTTAGGAGTTATTCTTAGATTTTTAATATACATGATGTATATATCTTGAATATAATCATTATTTTTATTTTAGAGTTATATACTTGGGGGCTACTGGGAAGGTCAATTTTGAAGATATATATTAAAATAATTATTACTATGTCACTATAATAGTTTGTGTGTGTGTGTGTGTGTGGTAAGAATACAACATGAGATCTACCCTCAACAAATTTCTAAGTGCTCAATACAATATTGTTAACTATGACACCACAAAGTTGTCCAGCAGATCTCTAGAACTTATTCATCGATATAACCAGAAATTTACACGAGTTGAACAACAATCACCCATTTCCCACTCCCCCTGGCAACTGCCATTCTACTCTCTGTTTCTATGAGTTTAGCTATTTTAGATCCTTCATATAAATGGAATCATGCTGTATTTGTCCTTCTGTGACTGACTTATTTCACTTAGCATAAGGTCCTCCAGGTTCATCCAGGTTGTCACATATGGTAAGATCTCCTTTTCTTTTTTTAAGACTAAATAATATTCCATTGTGTGTATATACCACATTTTCTTTATCCATTAATCTGTGGAGGGACATTTAGGTTGCTTTCACATCTTGGCTCTTATGAATAATGCTGCAACAAACATGGTAGTCTTAATATCTCTTCAAAATCCTGATTTCAGTTCTTTTGGATAAATACCCAGACATGAGATTGTTGGAGCGTACGGTAGTTACATTTTTAATTTTTTTGTTTAAAACCGCATTTTTTTTGTACTTTAATCTCAGAACAAAATAAACAAAAATACACCACAGTACACAATACCTAAACCCTATATCAGATGTGGGAAGGAATAGGACTTGAGGCCCTTGTATCCTGCCTTAGACAGAAAGATGGAGAAATAAAGCCACTAGACATCAGCAGGGGGAACCAGGTGGGCCAGGACCACACAGGTGTGCTGCTGGGGGAGACATGAGGACACTATATAGAGGAAACAAAGTGTGCAAGTAGAAACTCCTAATCCACTTCTTCCATGTGAGAGGCACCCTCATCATCCTCAAGGGAGGGGCAGGCAGGGATCTCATCCGAACAGCAGCACATGAATTCTACCACAGTTTTCTACAGATGTATGTCAAGAACCATAGCTAGAATAGAGGTTTCTGAAAAAGGACTGGTGTTTGTAACTCTCACTTATTAAGCTCTTTCTGTGGTTCTGTGGCAGGTGTATTACTCAGGTAACTCTTTTAATTATCATAACCTTAAAGTAGTGAGACTACCAATGTCACAAAAAAAGGAAATTGAGACTTGTTAGTTAATGCTAGACCATAAAGCAAAGGGAGAAAGACTGTGAGAAGTAATAGGGAGGAGGAAAATAAAATGGTAACGAGACTTTCTAGAAATTTCTCTTTGAGTAAAGATCCTGAAAATTAAGTCATCTAAAAATTAATTTAACTTGTGTATGACTGCTTTGCATTTAGAAATATGCTCTTTTGGGGCTTCCCTGGTGGCGCAGTGGTTGAGAGTCCGCCTGCCGATGCAGGGGACGCGGGTTCGTGCTCCGGTCCGGGAGGATCCCACGTGCCACGGAGCGGCTGGGCCCGTGAGCCATGGCCGCTGAGCCTGCGCGTCCAGAGCCTGTGCTCCGCAAGGGGAGAGGCCACAACAGTGAGAGGCTCGCGTACCGCAAAAAAAAAAAAAAAAAAAAATTCTCTTTCCTTTTACCACTGACTTCCTGGAATCTAATAATCATGATTAATGCTGAGAATCATTTCAGGATTGTTCACACATTTATCTGTCACGCCTGATCCTTGCTCCTCCCCCATACCCAGGAAAACTCTCTTCTAAGCCACATAAGCTTCCTCCTCTTTATATAAAACACCTGTCCATCCATCAACAATCTTTACTGGGGACAGAGCAGAGTACTTGACACTCTAGCAGATTTTACAGCTACTCAAATATGATGAATTCAAATAACAATTTTACCCAGAAACCATGGACTCAAATACCAAGTCTATTCAAAAGTAGAGGAAGAAGTAAAGAGTGTTCAACTCTTCTCTATAGAGCTTCTTCATAGAGCCTAATTTATGAACTTATAATTGACTAGTGGGCATCATGCTTTAATTATGATTTTGAAAAGACCTTAGCAGTAGACCAGCTCTGACAGCCTGTGACTTGGTGTGGGCTTAAGAGAATAGGTATTTATACAGGCTGTGTCAATCACCCAGTGCATGCCATTTCAACTGCCTGTCCCAATCAGGGCCAGCATCCAAAAGTATAGCAATTAGAATGAAGAGATAAAAAGCACTGGGGATGTTATGATGGAAGTCAATGGCTGAGGAACCCACGGAGGCAGCACAAGGTATCACCTTCATGCAGACACTATTTTAATATTGATAAGGCAAACTACAGTCCTTTAAATGGGGCCACATAACTTGTTGAAATGGAGAAGAAAATACTAATTTAACAAAATCAAGGGGCTCACATATTTCCCAAGGAACTTAGGGATTCTACTCTATATTTCACTATCATACATGACAGTAACCCCTAAACCCAGAATTTAACTGCTTAGTATGATATATGTGCCACTATTTGATCTTATAACATAATAACCACTGGACGCTGAGGATAGAAAATCACAACCCATTAGTATATTCAGGAAAGTCATCAATTAGATTCAGGGCTGTCCTTTTTTGGTCAGAATTTAGTGAAGAGAGGAGTGAAGAACCGGGTCATAGATGAAAAAACGCATTATATCTAGTCAGAAGGTATAAATTCACATACTGATTCAATTTATTTTAGCTATAAAATCTTAAACAAGATTCCAAACCTCAGTTCTTTAATCATAAAGTGTGACAATAACACAGAGCCATTGTGCAAATTACTTGATGCCAGCATGGGTAAACTATAAAAACACAAGTAATACAGAGAAATATTAAGAACTATTCACTATCTATTGCTATGTAACAAATTATTCTAAAATCTAGCAGCTGGAAACAACAAACATGTGTTACCTCACACTTTCTAGGGATCAGGAATCTGGGAGTGGCCTAACTGGATGGCTCTGGCTCTGGGACCCTCAAGGAGACTGCAGTCAAGGTATTAACGGGGGTCATCTCAAGGCTCAACTAGGGCAGGGTCTATTTCCAAGCTCACTCGCGTGGAAGTTGGCAGAAGATCCACTTCCACCCTCACTCATGTGGCTATCTGCAGGCCTCAGAAGACTTGTTTCCACGTTCATTTGCATGGGCCTCCCTACAGGGCTGCGTCACTACATGGCAATTAGCTTCTCCCAGATTGAGGTACCCAAGAGAAAGCAAGAAAGAATACCCAAGGGAAAACCACAACCTTTCTTATAATCTAACTTCAGAAGGGACATCCCTTCTGAATGCACTTTGGCTGCATTCCTTTGTTAGAAGCAAGTCATTCAGTCTAGCCCACACTCAAGACAGGTTACACAAAAGTGTGAATGCCAGGAAGTGGACCACTGGGGCCATCTTAGAGGCTGTTTACCATAAAAACTATTCAGCAACTATAGAGATTCGGCCGTGCCTACCAGTCAATTCAGCCAAGGAGTAGATGAAAGCAAAACAACTGTAGCTTTTTAGGTTCTTTCCATGATCTTTACTCTATTTCGGATGCACAAGTCATTCGTGGTTTTGTCTACATGAACTCACTCTGTTAAGCAACAAGAGTTTTTAAAGCTCACATATGGTTTTCTCTCTCCAGTCTTTGGAATGTAGGCAGCTGCCCATTTATAAACTGCTTCCCAAAGTCTAAGGGTTAATTATGCATTTCACAGAGTATCCATGAGTAAGTTTGTCAATCTGCTCCTGTGCTTTAAACTATTCTTCACTTCCTCCTTCCCTAGGCTAACTAATTTTACCTAATATTTGCATTCAAAAGGTAAATGGCGGGCTTCCCTGGTGGCGCAGTGGTTGGGAGTCCGCCTGCCGACGCAGGGGACGCGGGTTCGCGCCCCGGTCCGGGAAGATCCCACGTGCGGCGGAGCGGCCGGGCCCGTGAGCCATGGCCGCTGAGCCTGCGCGTCCGGAGCCTGTGCTCCGCAACGGGAGAGGCCACAACAGCGAGAAGCCCGCGTACAGCAAAAAAAAAAAAAAAAAAAAAAAGTAAATGGCAAAGTAAGTAGTTTAAATTCTGAGGCTGTCCCTCCATCAGTTTATCCAAAGAAGCTCTCTTCACTATCCAATCTTTGATTGGCAACCAGGAAAAATGTACATTCACCTTTTCAGGGAAGGGGCTAATTACTTAGGCCTGTGCCCACTGTGTCTCCTTCCAAAATGCCTGGATGAAAAGTTGAGTTTAAATCATAGTGTACTATGAGTTGAGAAAGTTAAAAATAATCATCTAATTCAACCTAATTTTACAAAGGAGGAAAACTGAGGCACCAAGAATAAAACCATGTGGAAATGTTAGAAATGAAAAATATGACACGAATGAAAAAAATGCACTCAATAGACTTCAGAGAAGACTAGGAAGGGTCAGTAAACACTAATTCATTAATTCATTTCAACAAAAATTATACAAACTAAAAAACAAAGTGACAGAGTGGGAAAATAAACACCACATCTGAGAGCAGGAAGACAATATCTAATGGTCTAAACATAGGTCTAGTTATTATAGTCCCCAAAGAAGAAGAGAAAGAGAATAAAGCAGAAGAAATATTCGAAGAGATAATGGCTAAGTTCCAAAATTACCAAAAAAGAAAAAATCAAAACCACAGACCGAAAATGTCATGAACCCCAAGGAAGATAAAGAGGCGAAAGCTAAAATCACACATAGTCACATCATAGCCAAAATGCTAAAATCAAAATAAGGAGAAAAACTTAAAGCTAAAATGGAAATAAGACATACTATGTAGAATGGCAACAATAAGAATGACAGTTGGCTGACTTCTCATCACGACAATTGAAGCCAAAAGACAATGAAAGAACAAACTTATAGCGCAGAAAGAAAAAAACTGACCAAATGTTTTTTGGCAAAAATATCTTTCAAAGTGAAGGCAAAAAATAAAGAATATTTTTTCAGAGAGATAAAAATGGAGATAATACATCTCTAGCAGACCTACAGGACAAAAAGCGATAAGAGAATTTATTCAGGCTGTGGGGAAAAGATACCCGATGAAAGCCCAAATCTGCAGGAAAAACAGTCACCTCATACATGTATGCTTTGATTGGCTTACATTCTTAAACATATATTTTTGATGTAACATTTTTCAAATGCAACCCAGATGGAAGATGTATAAACAGCTTTTTGGGCAAATATGCACTATTTGTCTTCACACTTTACAACCAATATATAATTTGTGAATCTCAGCACTTTATGTTCTCCATCACAGCGTATTTCACACATCAACTGGATTCTCTATAAAGCTGGTAATCCCCCATGTGCTTCCTCTGCTCCTTCCACCGATGCCGGTCAGCTCCATGAACACTGCTCCAGCATTCTTGCACGGTACCGTGAAAGCATCAGGAAGGGTCAGAGAGTGCAAAGGAGATTCATACCACCCAGCCATGAAAGGACTGATATCTCCACCAAAGGGCACACGCCTGACCTGGGAAAATAGAAATTTCATAGGAATACAATTGTCCTTCTCAGTATAGGAATCCTTAAAGAGATTGCCCTTGGAGTTGCTGGTTGGTGGTTTGAACAATAGGGTAAAAAAACTGAACTCATGTTTTACTATTTGTTTTTTTCCTTTTCAGTATATATCTGTTGCCTTAATAATGTCTTTGACATCCAAATTTTCCAGTGGGCTTTCACATTCTGCTTATTCTCTAGGTTAAAAAGGTTAGTAAAATATTATCAGGCCTATGGAAATTTATTTGTGGAAAATGTCTAGAATTTAGATGGATGAATTCTATAATATGTTGTTTATATTAAAACAAATTTTCAGCAGGATTCTGAAATTTCAACTTGGTATCATAGTTCAGTAAACACGTTTTTACTTCTCCTTTAAAAAAAAAATCTCTGAGTGTTCTGTCATACCCAGAATTTCTTAAGGCAATTTTCTCAGAGGGGTCCAACCTACCCAGTCTGAACAAAAAAATTTATTGTATTCACCAAAGTCCTAGCGCAGATAGCTAAATATATGACAGGTTTTTTAATTGAGGAATTATACAAAAAAATTATTTTGAATAACTAAAATCATATGTTGTAATGGGAAGTATATACTTTACTGGAGAGTTTACGTACATATAACATATGTATCTATGGTAGATTGTGTTAAAATTCTCCAACTCTGATTAATCCTTAAGGATGAGATATGCATGTTGTTTGCCACGTGTTGCTATGTTCCAAAGTAAGTGGAGGACTTTTCTACCTCATTTTTTTTTTAATCATTGTAAATTTTAAAGTTTTTATTTATTTATTTATTTTGGCTGCATTGGGTCTTCGTGGCTATGCGCGGGCTTTCTCTAGTTGCGGCAAGCGGGGGCTGCTCTTCGTTGCAGTGAGCGGCCTTCTCATTACGGTGGCTTCTCTTGTTGCAGAACATGGGCTCTAGACATGCGGGCTTCAGTAGTTGTGGCATGCGGGCTCAGTAGTTGTGGCTCGCGGGCTCTAGAGAGCAGGCTCAGTAGTTGTGGTGCACAGGCTTAGTTGCTCCACGGCATGTGGGATCTTCCCGGACCAGGGATCAAACCCGTGTCCCTTGCATTGGCAGGTGGATTCTTAACCACTGCACCACCAGGGAAGCCCTCTACCTCATTTTTTAGGCCTGGTCCTTCCTGCAACTTTCTTTGGGTTGGAAAATGGACAGACGTTATGCATGTCATATCCAATCAGAAACTTCATATGAGCTTGTTTTTTTTTTTGCGTGTGTGTGTGTGTGTGGTCTCTTGCATTCCTGCCCTAGGCTGTGAGAACAATAACAATACAGTCCAGACAGAAACTACTCTGTCACCCTAGGTTCAAGAATGAGAAGACATACAGAATAGAGATGATCATGACCAAACAGGATTGCAGCCAATCTGCAGACTTGTCAACAAAAAAATATTTACTGTTTTAAGCCACTCAAATTTAGAGGTTATGTGTTACCACAACCAAGTTAGTTAATATTGTGTGTGTGTGTGTGTGTGTGTGTACATGCGTACTTTCTCCAGTAAATTCCATGAACACTGAGAGAATGCTCATTCTCTCCATATGAAACTAATTCACATTTAAATACCAGGAAGCAAATCCTCGATAGCACTTTCTGTAACTGAAACGATTCTTAATTGTAAATAATTTAGGAAGTCCCCTATGCTTCTAATAAACTTTGTAAAATTCCAGACTTTATTGCTCAGGGTATCTCTCTACCTGTGTGTTTCTCTAACTTTCCATTCTTTTTTCTGTTCTGAATGTTCTATGAAGTATTTCACTCTTATGAGAGAAATTTTACACCACCCTGGATTTTGTTAGGAGAAATCACTTTCTTGGTTAAGTCTGATATAAAAAGTACCCCTCTCCCAACCTTTATGCAAGTCATTTCAGTCAAATGTATTTTCTGTTTAATACTATTAAATAATGCCCCCTAGATAGAGGAAACCAGGAATGTATTGGTTAATTATTTCACTCACTAAATTGTGCAGTCATGGATACAGTTCTGGTTGATAAATTCTTAAAATCCTATTAGTGTTCTTGGTGTTTGGGCTACCATTTGTCCATTACATTGAACACCCAAAGGTCCAAATGAGTTCAAAAATTTCTAAAAAAGCTTTTATGAGCACTGTAGCCTTATACTTGTGTTCCAAATTAAACATCTCCAAGTTTAATTATCATCAGATTTAAATGAAATGATTCTTTAAAGCATGCAGTTGGCTCAAAAATCACTTCTTCCAGTTACAGCCTGTCTTAATGAAAGAGTGTGGATCAAGTTTATACCCTAAATGCAACTATCATTAAATATCTATACATTGTTTTTTGAGTCTGTTAAATGAGACCAACTACGTAACATACCCAGACCAATAATTTTACATACTCAGCTCCTAATAACATTTCCTTTCACCCACACAATTTCTTAAAAATTCAGCATATTACCTTAACGTTCAAATATATCACTAAAGAGATGCCCTCTGGGGCTTCCCTGGTGACGCAGTGGTTGGGAGTCCGCCTGCCGATGCAGGGGACACGGGTTCGTGCCCCGGTCCGGGAGGATCCCACATACCGCGGAGCGGCTGGGCCCGTGAGCCATGGCTGCTGGGCCTGTGCGTCCGGAGCCTGTGCTCCGCAACGGGAGAGGCCACAACAGTGAGAGGCCCGCGTACCACCAAAAAAAAAAAAAGGAGATGCCCTCTGTTACCCCTACTGTATATTAATTAACTTCAAAACAAGTCAATACACACCATCTATAAGCACAGTAATATTTAGGCAGGCTACACAGCCACGCAAACCTCCCTTTAGGCTGGAAGCTCTGTTGGTTGGTTGCTTTACAATTTTTCCATGAAATATGTTTTGAGAACCAACTACAACAGCAACATGTATTTCTCACTTCAGTGCATTCTAGTATGGAAAATCTTACATTTCTGAGTATTCGTAAATAAACATAGGTTCTGCTTTTGTCTTGTCACATGAAAGCTTCTTGAAAACATAGCTCACAAACTTATTAGAACAGTTCACTCTTGTTTTAGAAATAAATTATTTGACTCCTTTGTGTTTAATATCACTTGAGTTATGTAGCAGAATTTTCACCCAGGCACTGTGTCACTTAGTATCCCCAGACATCAAATTTTGAGCCAGATAGTTTCATATTTCAACTTCTATCTGGAAAACGAGGTGGAAAAATATGCAACATATCAAGTGGGAATATCATTGTCTTCATTTTTTAATTAATTTCTATCCCTCTGATGTAGACGCAGAGATACTTGCTGCATTTCACCCAGTGACACGTGACGCCCTGTTGCTTCATGGTTCTCTATATAGAGGCTTACTCAGAGCCATACTCAGACCAGTAATCAGTTTGCCTGAATTGATGGGAACTATACACAACCAAATATCAGGTCCATGTTAGTGCAAGTGTTTATAAGTGTATGAATCAGGTGAGTCTTCTGTATTTTCTAGCTTTTATTTTGTCTTATATTTCTCTTCACTCCTTCGAGGCAAAGAATATTTAGAAGCCTTTTCAAAAAGGCTGGATGTATTAAAGAATGAGAATTTCACTCAATGTTGTCGTAAGCATTTTTTTAAGAAAAGAAAAACAATAAGGTGTCAGCGTTGGAAGATGTTTACCTAGCAGAAAGACTGTTTGACAAATCATGTAGTCAATCAGCCTAACTGTGAATCACTGAGTGTGTGCACTGGCAACTCAAGTATCTGGCAGGGTGGTTTCCTTTTTAAAATTCATGACATCATACTCTGGTGCTTTGAGTTTGGCTCAACATGAGAAATCTCCTTCTTTGGATGAATTAATTGGAATATTGGCTCTATGGGAAAAATAATCCCTCCAAATCTCTTTATGAGGAAATTAGTATCTTGGACATAATTTTCAATTCCCTAAAGGAAACAGCATCTCTTGATAAAGGAACTAAAATGCTTCCCCAAATTTGTTAAAACTACTTCAATATTCTGCTTTGTTATGTCAACTGCAACTGTGAAAAGCATTTTCATTGTCATAGATAATCTATGAACCAATGCACACAAGAGAATGAGTGTTGAGATGGTAAATAAGGAAGTTCATACTTTTTAAATATATATTTCATTCATTTGGAAAAAAGCTTTAGTTTTGAAAAACAGAAAAAATAATAAAAGAACCTTTCGGTCTTATTAATTATTAATATGTGAAGGTACTGTAGAATATTATAATGTTGGGGAATTTCCCACATCATATATATTTGTTCATTATCAGCAATTATAATATTATATCACATATCATAAAGCTCTTTCTTTGTTCTGTCCATTTGATCTACATATACCTCTATGCACAAGGTGCAGGTTAACAATGTCACTTCCATAAGTAGAGCAACTCAACTTATATTCTCTACCTTTTCACCATCTTTGCCTCAAATTTGTCCCAAGGTTGGGGGTACAGGGGAGGAAACGCTTACCATCTGTGCTCACTGTATACTAAACCTATAAACTATCCCATTCTTTATTACAAAGAAACAAGTACTTTCTTCTTTCAGAGGAATTATAGTTTCTTCAAATGAAAAGTAAACACTTCAAAATGTTGAATAAAAAATGTCCTTCAAGAATTCTAGCTGGTTAAATTTAGACTGCTAAACAAAGTCCAATCTAAGAATATTCTTTGGCTCTATGCCCACAGCATTTTTATTTGATTGTAAATTGGACATATTTTCATTCACTTTCGAATTTTGCTGCTCAGTGGTTTTTTCCCCCCTTAAGAGGTTCAACAGGCTCTGATTAGCATACAAGCATCAGCGTTAACTCCCCACCTTTTGAGGACAGTTGTATCATTTCTAGTCAATGATGCAGCACCGTCCCTGCCCTTTCTACCTAGAACATTTTCTAAGAATAACTGTGACTAGAAAGGTTAACATTTCTTTTTTTAATAAATCAATCTTATTGACGTTATGGTTTGCACACAGAAAAAATGTGTCCAAAATCAACTCTTGAGTGAATTTTGACAAAATATAACCACAGTCAAAATATAGAACATTTCTAGCACCACCCCCCCAAAGTTTTCTTATACCACTTTATAGTCAGTACTCTTCATACCCCTCATCTAAAACAAATGAACTTGGTTACAAAACAGAAACAGAGTCACAGATGTAGAAAACAAACTTATGGTTACCAAGGGGGAAAGGGGGGTGGGGGGAGGGATACATTTGGGGGATTGGGTTTGACATAGTCACACTACTATATATAAAATAGATAACTAATAAGAACCCACTGTATAGCACAGGAAACTCTACTCAATACTCTGTAACGATCTATATGGGAAAAGAATCTTAAAAAGAGTGGATATATGTATAACTGATTCACTTTGCTGTATACCTGAAACTAACACAACATTGTAGATCAACTATACTCCAATAAATATTAATTTTAAAATTAAAAAATAAAGAACAGTTAGTGGTCTGCCTTGTGTAAACAAGGATCCATACAATATGTGCTCTGTTGTATATGACTTCTTTCACTTAGCATAATGCCTGTGAAATTTATCATGATGTTGAGTATATCAGTAGTCCATTTTTTTTTAATTGCCAAGTAGCATTACATCATTTGGATATATCACAATTTGTTTACCTATTCATCTGTGGATGAACATTTGGGGTGTTTCTAGTTTGGGACTATTATGAATATGCTAGCCTTTGTGTGGATATATATTTTCATTTCATATGTTTTGTTAAATTTATCTCTCAGTATTTTATGTTTTGATGCTATTGTAGATGGTGCTGTTTTTCTAACTGTTCATCACCAGTATACAGAAATCCAACTAATTGTTTTATATGACTGTACCTTGTGATCTTTGTAAATTCACTTATTCTAGCAGCTTTTTGGTTAATTTCTTAGGACTATCTACATAAAGAATTATATCGTCTGTGAAGAGGGACAGTTTATTTCTTCTTTCCAATCATTATGCTTTTTTATTTTTCTTCCATCATTCCACTGGCTAAGACTTCCATTACAACGTATAATGAACTGTGAGAATCAACATCCTTGCCTTATTCTCAGTATTAGGGAAAGAACACTAAATGTTTTACCATTAAGTCTGATACCAGTTGTAGATTTCCATGAATGTCATTTATTTGGTTAAGGAAGTTCCCTTTTATTTCCTGGGTGGTGAATGTTTAATTTTATCAAATGCTTTTCCTACACCTTATTATGATGATCCCATAGTTTTTCACTGTTTTAAAAAACATTTAATAAGGTTACTTGCATTTATTATTATTATACATCATATCAAAGTCTTGCTGGGAAAAATATCACTTACTCATGATGTTCTCTCCTTCTTATATATTACATGATTCATCCTAGTAATATTCTGCTAAGGATTTTTGCACCTATGTCATAGCTGGGGCTACAGCAACATTCTTGCAATTATGAAGTAAAGTACAAGAGGTTTTCAGAGATACTCATTCTGACATCATTAAGCTTTGAAACCAAGGCCAACAACTGTCTATCTCTGGACTGTTTTGTGAAATAAATAAATAAATAAACCCCTGTTTGTATGAGCCAGAACAGTTGGGATTCCTTTCACCTGGAGTTAAAAGCATCCCTAACTGATTCAAATGTCATGTGGGGAATGGTGTATTTTAGTACTCAAGAACGTAGGAGCATTTCACGTCAACATTTTTTTTTTGCATTATTTATTTATTGTTTGTTTTTTAAATTATATTGGCTTCAGGTATATAACATGGTGATTTGATATTTGTATATGTTATGAACAAACAATTATTATAGTAATAGTGCTACATTGTCTTATTTAATTTCAGAATAAATTTACCTCATAAAATGGGCACTACTATTCTTATTTTACAGAAAGGGAAACTGAAACTCAGAGAAGTTAAGCAATTTGTACAAGGTCACCCAGATTTTAAAACCTAACACTAGATTTTGAACCTAGCTTTTTTTAATTGAAGTATAGTTGATTTACAGTGTTGTGTAAATTTCTGCTGTGCAGCAAAGTGATTCAGCTATACATAGATATATATTCTTTTTTTAATATTCTTTTCCATTATGGTTTATCATAGGATACTGGATATAGTTTTCTGTGCTATACAATAGGGCCTTATTATTTGTCCATTCTATATATAATAGCTTACATCTGCTAACTTCAACCTCCCCTCCTTCCCTCCCCAAAACCTCTCCCCCTTGGCAACCACAAGTCTGTTCTCTATGTCCATGAGTCTGTTTCTGTTTCATAGATAGGTTCATCTAAGTCATATTTTAGATTCCACATATTAGTGATATCATACGGTATTTGTCTTTCTGACTTACCCACTTAGTATGATAATCTCTAGGTCCATCCATGTTGCTGCAAATGGCATTATTTTTTTCTTTTTTATGGCTGAGTAGTATTCATTGAACCTACTTTTATCTAACTAGAAAGTCCATGCTCTTAACCATGGCCTCCCTAAAATTAAAATATATTTCTTAAACTTTCTGCTGAACAGCTTGGAATTCACACTTGGTAGTCTCCATGGTCCACGTATTTGGACTTAGTACTCCGGGAAGGTGTGAAATTTTGACCAATGGAAGACCTGGTATTGAACAGTGAGGGCATAAGAACACAGCCTGGTAGGAGTATTCAATAATAGTCAAGGAAGTAAAGTCAAGATCCCGTTGATTTTATGCCTCATTTATAAACATATGGCAAAGGGCAGCATATGAAAACTGGAAAATAAAAACTATGGTGCTGTATCTTGAGCCTTCTGGAAGGGCATTTCTAACAAATAATAATGGTAAAGCTTCTATCAAGTTTCCGATAATATTCTTGCTCAGAAGCAAGTATAACAACTATTGGCTTTTTGCTATACAATGTTTTCAAAACTTTAAAGTTTTGAACTGTGCTATTGAATTCCAAGAGGAAAATAAAACAACAAAAAAACAGCTCTCAAAAATAACTAGCGCTGTAGTTTTTCAGGGCAGAATTTTGTCAAGTTGAAATGCCCAGACTTAGTGTCATTACATAAATACCAATACTAGAAATAAGAATAAAGTTGAAAAAGGTTTAAAGGACCAAACCAAGTTTGACTGAAACATTAGAAATATGACAAAAAAAGTAATACATGCAGTCTTGGCAAAAATGTTTAACAGGAAGAAATAAACTTTCACTTGGACCTCCCTTTTTTCCAAAATCTAAATGTACTTATTGACATTTTTGAAGATGCAGTCATGTAGCAAACCTGTTTAAACTGATAAAACAGAGCCTAGGGGTTTGTACACAGTCAGAAAGAGAGACAAGTGCTTCCTCCAGTTAATTGGTGGAGCCTGCTTCAGTACTGATTAGGTCTCCCATACAGTGAGAAATGAAGGAAACCAAAAAAGTCCTGGTGACCAAATACTAGAAAATGAAAATGAAGCGAAGCAGGAAATTTAGAGAGATTGTTTTGTAACTTACAGAACTACTGTTCAGTAACATTTTAAAAGAGTATGTTGTCTCTAGCCAGTATTCCACCCTTTAAAATAAAAACGAAAGAGTTTTAACTGTTACTTTATTTTGTGTAACAACACTTTACATTTTAGAAAGTACCTTCAGAGACATTATCCCATTTGACCTTCGTAACCATCAATGAGGTAAAGAGTATGATTACCACTGGGCAGATGAGAAAACGAAAGTCGGGAAAGAAAATAAAGGTATAAAATTACTTGTTCTTATGTGAGACAATAACCACAAAAACAAGTCTACCATTTATTGACTATCTGCTAGATGGCAAGAATTATAGTAAGCACTTTAAATAATACCTCATTTAATCCTAATCCGAACTCTGCGAGATACATATTATTGGTCCCACATTACGTGTGAGGAATATTGAGAATGAAACAGCTTAAATAACTTGTCCAAAATCACATAATTCATAAGTTACAGGCTCAGAATTCAAATACATGTCTGTCTAAATGTAAATCCTGTGCATTAAAGAAGAAAAAAAAAATGGGTCTATCATATTACTCTTGGCTAAATTAATGACTTCCTTACCTCACTATGTTAAAATTATGTATCTATACATTTTACAAATACTTATTTACATATATTACACACATAGACTCATATAATACACGTACGATGATATTTGTATACATCTTTATTTTTAAACTCTTTTATTTAATGCCTAGATGGGGTTAAAAATAAATAGATGAAGTGAGTCCCTTTTATCATCCAAGGCCATTTGTCATTTGTTTTACAAACTTATGCAAATAAGCTTGTATTTGCAAAGATATGCCTAAATTGTACAAGCTCTGAACTTCACACTAGGGAACTGGGCTAAACATGTTCAATTATGTTCTAAAAAGTTTGACTGATAATAACTATTTGTTGAAGAAAAAGAAGTCTAAAAAGAAGTGGTAGAACTTGCTTTTGACCATTGCTGCATCACTAATAATGTCAATGTAGCTTTTCAACTTGTTTCAACACTTATGGAAAGTCTATGTCATACTAAACATTGTGCTACAAAGATTAATAAGACATAACCTTTGTCCTTGAAGAGTGAGGGTCAAGTATAAGCAATATGCATAAATGGACAATTCCAAGTCAATGAGATAAATACAAAGATAGAGATGTCAAGGTGCTTCGTAGCTTGGAGGAAAGTGACAAAACAGGTAATAGAATCTAGAATGCCTTGCTGGAGATGATGCTTGAAGCAAACATTTAAAGGACAAGTAGAAATGAGCCAGCAAAGAAGGAAGACCAAAGCATTGGAAAAAGGGCACAACCTGGAAAGCTTTCACATCCTTCATTCCATAACGCTAAGCCTGTACACGCATTGAAGAGAGGAAACAAACCAACATCCCTTAGAGAGTCAATTTAGTTTGGAAAACAAGTTTGACTTCTAATGGGCTTATCCTTTCACTTATATTCACCTTACACTGAGCCTACTCTCTTTCTATGCTATTTACTCTGTCTTGAATGCTCATGCCCTCAATACACTCTTACTAGGTTACCACTCAATTTTTTTTCATGAATTGTATTGAGGAAAGAAAGTTATTTGCTGGTAAAAGGAAAAAAATACTGCATAGGTTTACTAGAAAATGTAAATATTAGACATTCTTTTCAATTCTCTGAGGCTTTCTGGTAGGCATTTTGATAATAAAAACCTAGCTCCAGGGTGTCATCATGGATGAACCAAATTTTAATACTTCATTTTGTTGACATTTTAACTCCTCCAAATCATATGTAAATGAAGATTTGCTCATCTCTGCTTAGCAAATTGGCATAAACATGTATTAAACACCAGAGAGGGAAGTTCTTTGAATTACTTAGTCTCCAACTGAGAGTACCTCATATCTAAAACCCATCATTCTCATATAGCAACAGTACCTGTGCTCCTGGCTGTCTTTCAAAAATCTCTCGATAATCTCTTTTATTTGAAATAAATGTTCTATCTTTCAAAATCTCTGTGTACCAAATATGGTCAGAAAGTTGAAGCAATTTTTGCTAAATCTAAGCAATGACTCTCTTCATCTATCTTTTACCATTTCTCTCTGCCGAATGAGGAAACCCATAACTTGGCCAGCCTTGGCTTTGAGGAAGAAGAGACTTCCTACTTAGAGTGACCCTGTATTTCTAATTTGACAGGACAGTCCTGACTGCATATATACTACCCAATTGCACCTGTAAGTAAATTAATACATGATGATTCATCCTTCTTGATTTGGGATTCTGAAACTTCAGATTCCCATAATGAGGAAGAACACAGATTCTACAGCAGGGCTACCTGGGTTCTGAGCTGAGCTCCACCAATTACTATGTGATCTTAGGCAAATTATCCTCCCTTAGCTGAAAAATGGGGATAGTAAGAGTATCTTTATGATAAGGTTGTTATGAAGTGTAAATGAGTAAATGTAGGTGCTTAGAACTGTGGCAGACACATAGTGAGCACAATGTGAACATTTTATAGTATTATTGTTATACATGGAAAATAAAAGCCAAGTAAAAACAACACAACAATAGCAGTAACAACGCCAACAACAGCCATTTGCAGCTTTGACTAGAGTAAACTAATAAGCTTTGTCTTCAAGATGGGATATGAGGTGAGGGTGCTACAAATAATCCCGTTATCCAAGAGGACAGAGAGTTAATCACAAGCCAAAAACAAAAATCTAGTAAAGAAAAGAATTCCAGACCCACAATGACTCCCTGTATCTTGCCAAACGCATCAAGTGTCATCTATTGGGCAATTCAGACACTTCCTAAGCAAGAAAAGTAACTTTAGTAAATATGTCCTTATCAGTCAATCAGTCTTCCTCCTTATTTCTTACCTTTAATCCTACCATTTTCTTGACTTAATATTTTAATTACTTCTTTTCAAGACTTGTGTCCTTAACTGTCCCACTAAATTATACCCTCAGTTTTGCTACCCTTTTTTTTCCCACTCTAATATCTGTTTAAACCATGTATATGTTCAACATAATTTGTCGTCTGGTTTTATATTCTAGCACAGCTCTATTGTGTTAGGTGAGCAAATCCTTGAGTTTCTATACTTCCTAAGATTGAGTGTATCGTAGGTGCTCAAAAATCGATTCCATTAATGAAATAACAACACATTCACAGATGTTTCCATTTCAGTGAGAACCCCAAAGCAGCTTCCATATCAAACAACACTTACAGGAAATAATATTCCCTGATTCAAAAATTAAAACAGTTAAAGTCTCCAAATTTAAAGTTTCTTATGAAATCAGAGTCAAGAAAGCAATCTGAGTTGACTCTCTTGATACATCTTGACCTAAAACTAAGGATGGATGGGGAAATGCAATAACGCAATTTCATTATCTGGCAGCATTTTGAATAAAAATATTGAAATGAAATATTGGGACTGATTTTGTTGATTAAGTCATTCCAAAGGCAAATTAATTTGATAATTTAAATCCCAACTGTGTGGTATGCCCTGCATATGACTCAAATATCATTTCCAATTGAATTATTTTTCTATTTTATGCTAACTCATCTTTGAATGGTGGCAAATAAGAGGGAAAAATGTGAAACTTTACAATGTCGAGGGTAAGAAAGAGAGTGCTTTGATCTGCATTTTCTATTTATGGATCACCCTCTGTACAGGTTTGGCATTCATTCTGAAAATTCCTAACTTTTAACAGCAAAATACATCTAGAAATGCACACCTGATAAGTGGCATTATGCCATATAAACTTTTTCAACATAAATATATGATTAATAATTTTACAATTTCAGCTAAACTTCTGATTCTTATCTGTTTTCCTGATGTGTTTTTCCTACTTAATTATCTGTTTCTGAGATTTCTGTGTGTCTGCCTTTCCATGTGTTCCCTCGAGGCCTCATAATTAGAGTGTGCAATACCTCCACACCAAACAGGAAACCAAGAAAATCTTGTTTGGTTTCAGGTTTCTGTAAAACTCTGAAACTTGGAACTGGGTTTATCAAAAGTTTTCCTGAGGTAGACAAACCTTTCAGCAAGTTTTGTGCAAATCTGGGTTGAATTCAAAGTCAGCGTGAGCCAATTAACTTTTTTGGCAGGGAAAACTGTAACATATGATGGCTGCGTTTGTGCTAGATGGCTTTATGTAAAGATGGGTGACTTTGGATGGGTCTGGCTTTGAATGTGTTGGTTCCTTCCATCTATAAGCACAAAATGTGAGTCAGGGCTTTCAGAATTCTTTCCCCTCAGATTCCTTGCAGGCAAATTTGTCTGCTGCCATTTTATTTTCCAGGAAGAACATTTCTTCATTCGATGCTGAACATTTTCCCCAGTTTGTGTTAACACTGAAATTTATTTTTGTTTAAGAAAAGTAAGTGACATATACAAGGACAGGCCACAAAAAGGAATAAGCCCCAAACAACATGTGCCACGAGGGCAGGGATTTCTGTTTTATTTATAGCTCCTAAAACAGTGCCTAAAAAGCACCCTCTTTCCTACCCTCACCGAATATATGTAGAATAAATAAATAAGAATTTATTCCTCCAAAGAAACACCACAGCAGTAGAGTGAAGATGAAAAGAGATTCCCCAGTATTTCCTCAAACTCATAAAGCTTTTTGTTACTTATTTATACTTCTTCCCTCAAATATTCAGTTTACCAAATAATCACAAGATTACCCAAAGAAGTCCATGCCTTAGCCTCGTATGCTTTTGCTTAAATATAATAATAGTGGTACTTGTGGGCACGTAACAGCAGAAGCAGTCCTTGGAGTAATTATGTGATTCTCATTATGGAAAATAATTACAAACACTTATAAAACATTCTTCTTTTGTCTCTTTCACAATACCAAAAGGGACTAAGAAACTCATATGTTATATAAGAGGAATTTAAGTTCAGAGAAAAGACATGGTTACCCAAATCGTGCAACTGATAGGGGCAAAACAGGTATGTGGCTACGTCACTTGGTTTTAGGTAAAATGTTATTTTCATTGTACCATGAGTGAAATTTTTCTTTTCCTCATTTTCTTTCCTGCATATAAAATGTACCACAAAATATGTGGCTTTATTTCAACCCAAAATTGGAACTGGAAGAACCAAGATCTTAGATTCACCATATCTTTCCAGGGATCCCATGCATGTACTCTGAAATGTCCAGAGCTTAACAATAACTCTTGAAAGCAACCCAAGAAAGGATACTGGGTGTTCACTGTGGGGGCAGTGAGCTATCATACTTGGTCCCTTTTCCTACCAGCCTCTGTTCTGACATAGTGTCCCTACTCCATATTTAAGTCATTTTGTTTTGTAAGCCTTTCACCCAAGTGTCAAGTATGTCAACACAGTGCCACTCTATTTACCAGAGAGCTAATGCTACTCAATAATGAATGGTACACTTCTATTTTGGCACCCACTTTAGGCCTCAAAAACAGAACATGAGAGAAAAATAAAGCTAGTCACTAGAACACCAGGAAAAAAATCAGAGAAGTCAATTTTGTGAAACCGTGACATTAACAAAAAGAATTCTCTATAGCACCCAGTATTTCCTTTTTATATTCTAAAGAGTCAGACAGTACTGGACCTCACCTACCACCTCAATTTACCAGCATCCCTACATATACTCACCCAAATATTCACCATGACTTTATAAAGCAAATACTTAGATAATGTATTTCTCAGTCTTTGAAGCTAAATATTTATTCATCAAAGTTTTAATAATCATCAAATATGTACTTGCACAATATTTATATTATCCTAGGTGCTGGGGATACAACCGAGAACAAGGATGACTCAGGCTGTCTGCTGTGGAACTTAGATTTCAATTTTTCCTACACCATCCTCTGTCTCCTCTCCTTCTGGGACTCTAATTTTTTGTATATTAAAACCACTTAGGGACTTCCCTGGTGGCACAGTGGTTGGGAATCTGCCTGCCAATGCAGGGGACACGGGTTTGAACCCCGGTCCTGGAGGATCCCACATGCCGCAGAGCAACTAAGCCCGTGCGCCACAGCTACTGAGCCTGCGCTCTAGAGCCCATGAGCCACAACTACTGAGCCTGCGTGCTTAGAGCCCGTGCTCCACAACAAGAGAAGCCACCACAATGAGAAGGCCGTGCACCTCAACGAAGAATAGCCCCCGCTCGCCGCAACTAGAGAAAGCCCACACACAGCAACCAAGACCCAACACAGTCAAAAATAAATAAAATTTTTTAAAAAACACTTAATATTGCTCACATATCTATAAGGCTCTTTTCATTTTACCTCAATTCTTTTTCTCTCTGTTCTTCACACTGATAATTTCTACGAATTCATCTTCAGATATAGTCTTTTTCTTGTCACCTTCAACGTGCAGTTACTGTATATTTCAGTTATTGTATATTTAGTCTCTTTTTATTTAGTTTCTATTTCTCTGCTGAGATTCTTCATTTTATTCATTACACATATATCTTCCTTTATGTCCTTAAAAATGTTGATAATAGCTGCTTTAAAGTCCTTTTCAGCTAATTTCAACATCTGGGCCACTGCAAGATAAATTTATACATGTTGCTTTTTTTCTTGAATATGGGTCACGTTTTTCTGCTTCTTCATATTAATTGTTTTCATATACTGGATATTATGGATAACAAGTTGTAGAAACTTGATAGTGCTATGGTACTGCGATGAGAGACATTTTTCTTCTAAAACCAGATAACTTGGCTGGATTCAAACTCCAAATTTCTCCCCGTGCAGAGACCATTTGTCTGATACTTCTGCATGGTTCTTTCAGCTTCCAGATTAGATACTGTTTTTTTGCTGGGCCCCATAGGATTTTCCCCAAGCATGACAGCCAGTTTGGCCAGTTTAGCACCCGGCTAAGGATTTGAGTGAATTTTATATGTAGGTTTTAGGACCGAACCACTTTGTGTCTCTTCCTTCTAGGATTTCTCCCTAACCTTGTGGCTATTTTTCTAGTCCCAAACTGTTCTCTGATGCCTCAAGCCAGTAAGACAGCGGCTTTCTGCCTTCAGAGCCTTGGGTAGACTTGGGTATGCACTCAAGCAAAGAGCTTCAAAACAGCAAATCTCACCTGTTACACTTCATCTTTCAAGGGTAACATCCCCTGCAATTTTTACCTGCTTTTGGTCATTATCTGCTGTCTTCAAGCTGTTTGGTAGATTAGATAGACAGATAGATAGACAGATAATTAGATAGATACAGACATAGACATGCATTATTATGGATTTTATAATTCTTATCTGTGAGAGAGATTTTCTAACCAAATTACACCACCATTATGTAAAGCAGTAATCAACAGATATTCCACCAAAACACTGTCATCTTTTTGAAATCAAGAAATGAGTCTTATTCAACTTGGTATTTCCAGGGCCAAAGATGTTTCCTGCCATAAAGCAGCTGATCAATGAGGGTTTGTTGGATTGAATATGTCGTTTTTACTTCTAGGTTCAGAGTTATTTGTTCAAACGTGTAATAAGCCATTTATAAATAATTACACACGCATTGTTTGAGATTTTCAAGAAGAAATAAGAAAAATAACACTGTGTTTGAGTCTCAGGAGAGCTCAGAAGAGTCGACAGAATTTGGGTCTCCGAAGGTAGTTAATAACTTGGGAGGTACACATTTTGCAGCAGGAAATTTTCTAAGGCACATCTTTCCAAGCAAAGGAGAAAAAAAGAAAAAGCTCTCTTGTATTAAGATTCTGTTATCTGTCAGAGGTAAAGATGTACCAAAATCAGATGAGCCTTGACCTTCAAACAGCACCCTCATTCTGCCTATAACATGATACAATAAACCTGGGGCTGAACAAGCCGTTGAAGAAAATTCCAGCTATACCCTCAGTGTACTAATCAATAGACTCTCCTTGAAGGCCAGGTCTATCTATGCTAAAATGAAAATGTCGGTGTTAACCCAAGTCACAGTTACTGGAAGTTGGAAAGACACACACACACACACACACACACACACACACACACACAGAAACTCAACAACCCAGGTCATTTCCTCTCAATAGCAGGAGGGTATTTGCTGCTCATGAGTAATTGCATAACTCCTTGCCATAATATGCAAGAACAATCCAGTATTCTTGTTGGACAGGGGTTATTTGTCAATAACTTCCTCAAGATGATACATGGAAGAATAAAATACTGGGCATTGGGCCTTCAAGGCAGCGTTTTTGTTTTAGATAGACTGTTAACAAAAAAATCAGTTTTATCATCAGAAAAGGCCTTCATTCTATTTCTGTGGAGAAAAATAGCCTCCCACCTGCTGTTAAACATACTTAACTGAAGAGATCCGCATTGTACTGCTTATACTGTGGCATATCACTTGAACTTTTGACGAAGTGTCATTCTTCTAACATTATTACAGACTCCTAGCTCATCATGAGAACAGGGGTGCTAATCAAAAGGAATTACTCAGTAATTATATTTTTATTTAGAATTTTAAACGTAAGCTTTGCTATTTTTGAAAGCACCCCAATCATCATTTTTTCTCATGTATTTATCTGAAGAGGTTCAATTAACTCTTTGTTATCTGGGCAAACCTAGATTTGTTGTCCCTCTTGTAGTACTGTTTGCTGGACAGAAATGTTATCGAACACACTGTTCAAAGCTGTAATTGTCAAGTGTACACATACACGCACACATATCCTATTGGTTCTGTTTCTCTGGAGAATGCTGAAGAATAAAGGAAAATACATTATTTATTTATTTGTTTGTTTGTTTATTATAAGGAATTGGTTCACGTGATTATGGAGGCTGACAAGTCCCATGATCTGCAGTTAGCAAGGCATTCTGGAGACCCAGGAGAGCTGACGGTGTCAGTGTAGTCCAAGTCCAACGGCCTGAGAAACAGGAGGGCCAAAGGTACAGAGCTAGTCCAAAGGTCAGTAGGCTTAAGACCCAGGAAGAGCCAATGCTTCACTTCAAATCCAAAATGGGAAAAAAGTGATGTCTCACTTTGAAGACAGTCAGGCAGGAGGAATTCCCTTTTCCTCACAGGAGGGTCAACCTTTTTCTTCTTTCTTTCCAGGCCTTCAACTGATTTCATGCAGCCTACCCACATTTGAAAGGGCAATTTGCTTCACTAGGTCTACTGGTTCACATGTTAATGTCATCCAGAAACACCCTCACAGCAGACATACCCAGAATAATATTTGATCAAATGTCTGGGCATCTTGTGGCCCAGTCAAGTTGACACATAAAATCAACTATCACATCAAGTGAGAGTGAAGTGGCTAAATTATTTCAACAATTTCTTTCCATTGTACGTTGTCTTAAAAAGAACATGAGATTCAGTTCTAACTCTGATAACCAGATAAGGAAATTACTTTAATGATTCATGATAATATGTTTTTTTCAAGTATAAAAATTAAGCATTGGTTTATGTCTGATGGACACAATTTATGCTTCGTTTCCAAGATGATATCATGCTGCTCCTTTTTGACATATATCATTCCGATTTGCCAGTGTGCCAAAATGAAAACAGTCTTCAAAAGGCTGTAGGGAAACATACTTTGGAGACACACAAGTGATATTAATGAACATTATCCTGAAAATGCTGTAATAGCTCTGAACAGAGGTATTTTCAAGCAAACCTTTAATTTTTTAAACATGTCATTTTTATTGTTATACCTCAACTGAGAAGCAATAATCATGGTCAAATTGGTTAGTTAAAAACAACTCCAAATACCAATCAGAACACCAGGGTTTTAGTTCCAGTTTGAACATTTAACTAGCTATATAAGCATGGGTACGGCATGTAATTTCTCTGATCCTCAGTTTCTGGAACAATGAAACGGTAAAAATGGAAAGTCTAAAAACTGCTTGACAGCTCCTTGAATTGTAGTCCTCCCTCAGTGCAACCAACATCTATTGATTGCTGATGAACCAAATGTTGAAACCCTGTGCTAGGCACATGAGGGATACAAAGATTAATAATTCAGAGTTTCTTTACCTCAAGGGGCTCACAAACTAGAGGGAAAAAGAAAAATGAATCTACAACTGCCTTTACTGCAAGAAGGACTGTGGTAAATATTTTAACCAAGTTTCAAAGCAAAAGCCATAAAATGACAGAAGCCAGAATAATTAATTTCAGCCCAGGTAATGGAAGATTGGCATTTTATGTGAGCAGGAATTCAATATATTACATGCAACCCACTACACTAAACTTTATTTTTGCTTCAGTGCTTAGAATGAAATGAAATGTTATATAACTTAAGCACAACGTTGAGCTGATCTTGATGGAAATGGAGTATGTTTTAGACAGAATGCTATACAGCACCAAAATGCATTCCCTTCTGCTATTCACACAGCCAATCTACATTTCTCAGCTTTCTCCTTTAGTAGGAATGGCTGGAAAACTACGTTCCAGACAATGGAATATAGGCAAAAGGGAAATACCTCCTTTCCAGGCCCAGTCCCCAAACACCCTGTAAACAATACTACTCACACTTTTCTCTCATTTGTTAGTCAGATTCAAGGAATCCAGTGGTGACTCTGGGGTCATAAGGAAGTGTGTAGCCACTCAAAGAAGGATTTGGTATCCGGAGTGATTGTGTGAACAAGAGCCCTTTTCTTGGCAACACACATTGGACCATGACGTGAGCATGAAGTAAACCTTAAATCACTGCAATTTTTGGACTATTTAAACGTTTAGCCTACTTAGGCTAACAGAGAAATCAGCCCATTGACATGTAGTAATTTTATAACGAAACAGATTATGTGGTGTTTAGCTATGGGGTGGTTGTAGGAATGAAATTCATTTCAGAGGCAAGACACATAGCAGCCCATATTATATAGTGACAAAACACTAACAGGAACTTAGACTAGGAAAATTGAGAGAATGGAAGGGAGAAACAGAGAGACTCATAATCATAGTTAGAGATTTTAACACTCTTCTCTCAGTAACTGAAAAAACAAATAGACAAAAATCAGAATAATATAAAGTATTTAAACATGTTTAACCAATCAGATGTAATTGAGAATTATAAAACATTACATCCAAGAAACTGAAGAATATATACTGTTTTCAAGCAAACAAAAATGTTCACTGAGACCATATTTGTAGCCATAGAACAAATCACCCCAAAATTTCCAAAGAATTAAAATCATCCAGAATATATTGTCCAATCACACTAATTCGATTATAAGCCAAAAACAATAAAATGCCTAAAAATCCCCAAGTGTTTAGAAATTAAGCAATACCCATAGGTGAAAGAAGAATGTATAAAGGAAATTAGAAAATATTTCAATCTGAATCATCATGAAAACACAATGTATCAAAATTTGGGGAACACAGCTAGAGCTATTAGAGGAAAGTTTATGCCTTTAAATGTTTATATTAGAAATGAGAAAAGTTGGAGATTAATTATCTAAATTTATATCTCAAGCAGAGAAAGAAGTGCAATGTTGACACAAAGAAAAAAAGAAAGAGGGGGTAATAAAGATATAACAGGATCATACAAGTTGGTCCTCTGAAAATGATTAATAAATCTGGTAAACCCTAAGAAAGAATAATCAAGGGGAAGGTGGAGAAAACACAAATCATCAATATGAAGAATAAATTAGCACTGACCCTAGAGTCACTAAAAGGAAAATAAGAGGATAATATGACCAACTTTATGACACCTGTATGGAAGAATTTAGATAAAATGGAAATATCTCCTTGAAAAATTAAACTTATCAAAACTGACACAAGAATAAATAAAAAATCTAAGTCACTATACTTGCTTTTAGAAAACAAAGACTTGGTAAGAAACCACCATGTCCAGGTGGCTTTACTGGTGAGTGCTATCAAATATTTTAAGAATTACTAGTCTTATACAAAAATTTTCAGGCAATACTAAAGGAAGAAAAATTTCCCAATTCATTTTATGAGACCAGTATAACCTCGATACCAAAACCTAACAAAAATATTAAAAGAACAAAAATGTACAGACCACTAACCCACAAGAGCACAAACATAATAATCGTCACCAAAATATTAGAAATTTGGATCCAGCGCTATAGAAAAAGATAAAACATTATCGCCAAGTGTATTAATCAGGGTTCTCCAGATAAACAGGACAAATAGTAAAACAGTGTGTGTGTATGTAAATATATATTTAAGATTTATTGAATATCTATTAAAAGAAACTGTTCTTAAAAATACACTGGTTTCATGTTCTTGGATTGGAAGAATCAACATTGTGAAAATGACTATACTACCCAAAGCAATCTACCAATTCAACGCAATCCCTATCAAACTACCAATGGCATTTTTCACAGAACTAGAGCAAAAATTTTACAGTTTGTATGGAACACAAAAGATCCTGAATAACCAAAGCAATCTTGAAAAAGAAAAACGGAGCTGGAGCAATCAGGATCCCTGACTTCAGACTGTACTAAAAAGCTACAGTAATTAAGACAGTATGGTACTGGCACAAAAACAGAAATATAGATCAATGGAACAGGATAGAAAGCCCAGAGATAAACCCACGCACATATGGTCACCTTATCTTTCATAAAGGAGGCAAGAATATACAATGGAGAAAAGACAGCCTCTTCAATAAGTGGTGCTGGGAAAACTAGACAGCTACATGTAAAAGAATGAAATTAGAACACTCCCTAACACCATACACAAAAATAAACTCAAAATGGATTAAAGACCTAAATATAAGGCCCAATACTATAAAACTCTTAGAGGAAAACATAGGCAGAGCAATCCTTGACATAAATCACAGCAAGATACTTTTTGACCCACCTCCTAGAGAAATGGAAATAAAAACAAAAATAAACAAATGGGACCTAAAGAAACTTCAAAGCCTTTGCACAGCAAAGGAAACCATAAACAAGACGAAAAGACAACCCTCAGAATGGGAGAAAATATTTGCAAATGAAGCAACTGACAAAGGATTAACCTCCAAAATTTACAAGCAGCTCATGCAGCTCAATATCAAAAAAACAAACAACCCAATCCAAAAATAAGCAGAAGACATAAACAGACATTTCTCCAAAGAAGATATACAGATTGCCAACAAACACATGAAAGGATGCTCAACATCACTAATCATTAGAGAAATGCAAATCAAAACTACTATGAGGTATCACCTCACCAGTCAGAATGGCCATCAACAAAAAATCTACAAACAATAAATGCTGGAGAGGGTGTGGAGAAAAGGGAACCCTCTTGCACTGTTAGTGGGAATGTAAATTGATACAGCCACTATGGAGAACTAGAGGTTCTCCTTAAAAAACTAAATATAGAGCTTCCCTGGTGGCGCAGTGGTTGAGAGTCCGCCTGCCGATGCAGGGGACACGGGTTCGTGCCCCGGTCCGGGAAGATCCCACATGCCGCGGAGTGGCTGGTCCCGTGAGCCATGGCCGCTGAGCCTGCGCGTCCGGAGCCTGTGCTCCGCAACGGGAGAGGCCACAACAGTGAGAGGCCCATGTACCGCAAAACAAAACAAAACTAAACTAAAAATAGTATGGAGTTTCCTTAAAGAACTAAAAATAGAACTACCATATGACCTAGCAATCCCACTACCGGGCATATACCCTGAGGAAACCATAATTCAAAAAGAGTCATGTACCACAATATTCACTGCAGCTGTATTTACAATAGCCAGGACATGGAAGCAACCTAGGTGTCCATCATCGGATGAATGGATAAAGAAGATGTGGCACATATATACAATGGAATATTACTCAGCCATAAAAAGAAACGAAATTGAGTTATTTGTAGTGAGGTGGATGGACATAGAGTCTGTCATACAGAGTGAAATAAGTCAGAAAGAGAAAAACAAATACCATATGCTAACACATATATATGGAATCTAAAAAAAAGAAAACAAAAACAGTTCTGAAGAACCTAGGGGCAGGACAGGAATAAAGATGCAGACATAGAGAATGGACTTGAGGACACAGTGGAGGGGAAGGGTAAGCTGGGATGAAGTGAGAGAGTGGCATGGACATATATATACTACCAAATGTAAAATAGATAGCTAGTGGGAACCAGCCACATAGCACAAGGAGATCAGCTTGGTGCTTTGTGACCACCTAGAGGAGTGGGATAGGGAGGCTGGGAGGGAGATGCAAGAGGGAAGAGATATGGGGATATATGTATATGTATAGCTGATTCACTCTGTTATACAGCAGAAACTAATAAACAATTGTAAAGCAATTATACTCTAATAAAGATGTTAAAAAAACACTAATATTAAAAAAATAATAATAATATAAATAAATAAAAAATGATTCTACAAAAGAGCCTAGTCCAAAAAAAAAAAAAAAATACACTGGTTTCAGGAAGAGTTTATAATGAAAATTATAGTATACAGAACTGATCAAAACCAAAATCACTAAATATCTCTCTTGCAGAAAGTAGATAAAGTTATAATAAAAGGGAGCTACATAGCATTAAATGCATACATTAGGAAGGAAGGAAAGTTGAACATTAATAAGCTAAGCATCCTACTCAGATAGGTAGAAGAAGTCAACAGGGTCCATACAAGTAAAACATTGGAAATTTATATGCCAGCAACAACCAATTACAAAGTACAATATTTAAAAATATTATTCAGAATAGCAAGAAAGAGTAAGACATACAATCGAGATATTTGAAAGTACAAATTTATTGAAGGACAAAAGGAAAAGGGAATTGCCTTATCATATAACAAGTAAGACATATTATTTAAAAATATGTACAGTATATTGAAATTTAAGTACCCAGTGTGCCCTTTTTCAGGCTGTTATTTAGTTTAGTGAGCTGAGCAATGAAAATTTAAGCTCAAATATTTTATTCCCCCTCCGAAAGTCACTACTGAGTCCCAAAATGAACTAAGTGGCTCTCTATGTTCAAACAGCATCTTTGCCTACTCTCATCTCTACACATGTGCCTCTCTTTTGAATATCTGAGTTTATGTGTTCACCTTCTCCATCTGACCATGAGTTCTCCACGGGAGAAAATGTGTCATATTCAGCAGCATATAAGCTCGATGTCTACCACAGTGCCTCCATTATGGAAAGTACTCAGTAAGTGTTAATTTGTTGAGGATGTTACAACTTGCAGATGTTATAAATGCTGATGAAAAGAAAAATGGTGCAGGAGTCAGAGAAGCTGTGTTCTAGTCCCAAATCCACCATTAAATACCTGGGTGATTTAAAGATATCTAAACTTCTCTGAGCCTCAGCACCTCTATTCATAATGTGGAGGTGAAGAGTTCTTGACTTACCGACTTCACATGTTCAGCCTACCTAGTCTCAGCCAAAAGCCAACATCAGCTACTGGACATGTGATCAAATGGGCTTTCAGGTGATTTCAGCCCCAGCCTTCAAATATTCCATCTGAGGCTAGAACACTGTGGAACAGAGCTATCCCCACGGAGCGCTATCTGAAATCCCAACCCTCAGGAAGCAAGAGAGATAATAAATATTTTTTTAAGCTACCCAGTTTGGGGGTCATTACACAATAGATCACTAATACAACTTGATTACCGCAAATACTTCTAAACACATCATAAGATACAACCGCTTCTGCTTCCTTTCCTATCAGCATGTGTGACATCTTTAGCAGGACTCACAAGGCAGAGGTGACAGGTTTCAATAGAGAAGATACCTAAGATAGGAATTGTAATTTCTAAAGAATGCTTGCAATCGGAGTTTCTGACTTGGGTGGGAATGGGGTAGAGAAGGACGAGCTAATGAGAAACTAACTTAGAAAATACCAAGCTGATAATATATCTTCAAGCCAGCCTTCCCATGGCAACTTTTTGTTCGAACACAGGCATGAAATATTTAGAACTGCTCGAACTCCACTAGGAAGGCTTTTATCCCTGCAAAAGAGTTTGTAGCCAGAAGCTGCCTGCTGGCACTGCATTCAGGAACGCACCATTTGTTCAATGCCAGAGTTTACTCTTTGAATGACTGACACACTCCAACCCATCTCCAAAGGCTCCTTTGCCTTTATGACTGACACCTCCCAGGAAAGAGGGGCTGTAATTGCCTCTTATTTAGGAACTGGAGGCTGTTGGAGGGTTTTTGCTTTGGAGTGCCAGAGACCTTCCACTCCACAAGCATCATAGATTCTGTGGAAGGAACGTTTCAACTCAGCAGGAGAGAAAAAGCAAGAGAAATAAAGAAATCTGGGGGGCTGATGTGCTTCTGTCCAGTCTCCCAGTGCTGTCGTTTCATTTTGCCCATTTACAGGGACTTGTTTAAAATCTGTCACAATAGATTTTATGACACTTTTATTTAAAAGAAATCCCTGGTATGTTCTTTTCCCACCTACATCCCCCTCAGAGAATATCAAGAATGGAAAACCAGCAATGACACATTCTGCCCAAGCCTAAGCTCTGCTGCTGAAAGAAACCAATGTACTCCTCATTTCCAAGGAAGGGAGGTAAAGCCACGTGGAGTGTGTGACATAGTCTGCAGTGATCTGAGTCAAAGAGGTTGTCAACATAGGTGGCTTCCTCAGATGAGTCAAAAATGGCCCTAAGTGGAAGGAAAATTGGAGATTCTGTTTGATGAGAGTATGGATTTTCATAGAGCAAAATTTTATATGTAAATTGGATTCACCTTGTCCTGACAAGGATGGACAGTATTATAGATCAATGATTCCCAAACTTTCTATAAGAAATTTTTATTATTATTACTTTATGATTAGTAAGAGATTTATATTGTAAGACGATGAGTTGTATAATTCCATTAAAAACCACCACTTTGGGCTTCCCTGGTTGCACAGTGGTTGAGAGTCCGCCTGCCGATGCAGGGGACACGGGTTCGTGCCCCGGTCCGGGAAGATCCCACATGCCACGGAGCGGCTGGGCCCGTGAGCTATGCCGCTGGGCCTGCGTGTCCGGAGCCTGTGCTCCGCAGCGGGAGAGGCCACAACAGTGAGAGGCCCGCATAATGCAAAAAACAAACAAACAAAAACAAACAAACAAAAACACCACTTTGATATTTTTGTAGACCAGTGTCATATTAGCATGGGATAAATATATGGTGTACATTAGGCATTTTGAAATATTGAGGACAGATTGTAGATACCTATTACTACTTCCTTATTCTGTGAAAAATCCAGGTAAAGAGCAATCAATCTAGGAGAGTCCTAGGAGATGTTAGAAGAAGCAAGATGTCGGGGTCCACCTTGGACCTACTGAATAGAGTCTACATTTCAACTAGATGCCCCGGTGATGTTTGAGGGAGGTTTCTCAACAGCAGTATAATTGGCATTTTTGCCAGATATTTTTTTGTGTTGGGAGGGAGAGGGCTATCCTGTGCATTACAGGGTGTTTAGAAGCATCCCTGGCCTCTACCCACTATATACCAGTAGCTCCCCTCTAATCCCACCCCACTGCCATCCCCCATCTCTCTACACCCACCCTTGCCACCATCTTGACAACAAAAAGTATCTCCAGACATTGCCAAATATCACCTGCAGGGGTTATAAGTCAAGCTCAGTTGAGAGCCACTGATCTATATGAAACAATTTTGTCCTCAGTTATATGTTGCCCATGTAGTTTTAGACTGGTAATCTTATGTCTTCAGTACTGGGTTATAAATGCCACATTTCTTTTCTCTACATCTTTTGTGCTGACTACCATAGTGGTTGCCTGTAGCAGTAGCCACCCTTATACTGTTCTCTTCTCCCCTATTCCATGCACTCTTGATCTTTGAGATCATCCCCCAGCTAAACTACCTGCATAAAAGCTTTTGTTTAAAGCTTTGCTTTCAAGAAAACCCAAGCTCAGTTACTCCTGTAAAATCTAAAAGAATTTAGGTACTATATTTAATAAATATGTGTCTACTGACATATATAAAGCAAATATCATTCACTCTAAAGAATTTGAGTTCATTGAGGGCAGTGGTAGCATTTTTTGCATATCTGTCTCTCCATTAACCATGAAAATAACTACCATGTGAGTTGCTCAATAAATAATTATCAACTAAATTAATATAAAATGTTTTAACTTCTATCTCCTTCTGCTTAAATAATACCTTTGCTGCATTGCTGCCATTGCTACTTCAATTTTGTAAGCCAGTAGTTTGGAAAGAAAAATGTTTGAAGTCCTTTCTTTGAAATAAGATAGTTAATTACTTCCTTGCCATTAGATGTGAAACAGCAAGCAAAAGCATGAGAAAATTCTAAGTTGGGCACATGAGGGAAATTTTGTCTGGGTTTTCCCAAGCCATAATTCTCATCACCTTTTCCTTTCAAGAGGAGAGACTGAAGGAGGACTTATTTCTGAATTAATTTTCCAGGTATGACAATATAGCTGTTCCCTAATATTTCTGGAATTCATTTTGAGATTTTTCTTGCTGTGCTTGTCTGCCATGATCACAATTATCCTTCTGTTTTAATTATCAGAACTCTTATAATGGAAAGAAACAAAGCCCCCAATATTCTGGTTTTACAGTATTCACATGGTTAATATCAAGAAAGGGACCCCAAGGAAAGGGAGTACAGTGCAATGCCATTCGTTTAAATTTTAAAAAGATGCATTGTACACAAAATGTATAGAAATCATACAATAACTATAAGCCTGTGACCATAAGTTATTGAGCAACAGAATTCTGATAAATATTTTCTTACATTTTTCTTATTATAGCTCCCCAATAAGGAATTTCAGTTAACTAATAGGGATAAACATTGAAAAAGGAGTTTTAAAATGATATTTTTATTGTTGGTTAACATTGTTCTTTGGGAGTACTGTTATGTTACTTTACGAATTTTGTTTGAGGAGAGGGGTCCTAGGAGAGGTATTTATCGTAAGTTACCTATGTTCTAGCTACCAATGTAATGTTGGTACAAGATGTTGAGGCAGCTGACAAACATTGATTCTATTTAAAAGGATGGCTTCAGCCGTTTCCCTCACTGCACTTTATCCACAGAAGCATTCTGTCACAGCAGTGAAGGTTCCCCTACCTTAGCAAGTAACTGATCACAGTGATTTGTAAAAACTGACTTTAAGCTCCAGCTCAGTGGGGCTGTATCTCAGGAAAGGTTCTCGGGAGATGTAAGGTTAAACTGATGGATCACTTGAACTACAGTGTGATGGTGTTCAATATCGTTATTAATATCCCAAGGACAGCGAAGGAGCCTGGAAAGTAAGAAGGCAAAATGGGCGAATTGAAGATCCGGTCCAGATCAAGAAGCAGCATGGGGCCTCAGAAAGAACGCAACTGTGGGTAGTTGGGCAAAAAGGTCCCCCACAAAAAGCAGGTTCAGATAATTCTCAATAAAAGGAGTTGTTTTTATATGCAGTCCATCGTGTGTGTCCATAATCTGGTTATAGGTTAGTAGGGATGCTTCACCAGTCCCTAGTTAAAATTCAGAAAAAATTAGACCCACGTATGGAGTTTTTAATAGAGATGAGTTTATTCATTTCAAAGGACTGTTGTATCTTATGTTACAATTATATCTTTCTTATTTTTTTGGTTGGTTATATTAGGGTAAGTATATTCTAATATTCTCTCCTTTCTACTATAACTAACCTGAAATTTCTGTGCTTAAGATGATAAAAGTTTATTCTGCAGTCTCATCACAGTTTATGGTCATTCAGGGAAAGAGAAAAAGAGTTTATGATTATGTGCCAGTCCTCAAATTTCTTTTTAAATTTGACTAATGCATAAAATCTCAAAGTGTGGGAAACATACTTCTTAAAAACTGTTGCACATATCAAGTTTTTCGAGCTGCAATGTTAATTCTATTCTTAAATTCAAATGAATCCTATACCTTGACATAATACCTTCCAGCTCTTTCCTGCTTTTTTCTTTCCAGCCTAGTTCTTGAACTTTCCCTATAGACAAAAGAAGTCCATAGGTCAAGGAACAGGAAAGGCTAAAAAATTGTGACAAGGAGCCAATCCATTGCTTTGCACATTTCTACCCTACTCTATTATTTGTACATGTTAATGAACTTTCCTGGATCAGAAAATAAGCACCCTGGTGGAGAATTCAATGAAGATGTGAACTCATTAAGTAACAGAGGACTGAAGAGCATATAAAAAGGCAAGAATAATGAGAAAGCAGTGGGAAGAAGAAGAACGTATGAGAACGGTACTGCTTGAATCAATAGATTCTCAGCTTAAGTATTTGCTCCTTTCAGCTCTAACTGGCACATGCAAAATACATGCAGGTTAAATGGAAAAGTCTTTCCACAGTGCGCCTATTTTCTTTTTATGGAACTGGCAGCCTAAGTTAAAGCCTGTTGTAGTAAGGATGCCTGACTCAGTGTTCTAGCACCAAAGTGTGAAAGTGAATGCACCTGTGCACTAGCAGCCAGCATCTCTCTCCTTCCTCCTGCCATTTTCTTTTCTGTAAACCAACCTCTTCCTTAATAGAAGAAAATACCGTGTGTGTGTGTGTGTGTGTGTGTGTGTGTGTGTGTGTGTGTGTGTGTGTGTGTGTGCGCGGTATTATCATTGGGTGCTGAATTTGTATGCTTATGACAAGACACTAACGTTATTGGACCACCAAATATAGACCAAACAGTGCTTGAGGGAACTTGGAAAGGTATCATCTGCATTTTAAACATAAGGAAAGAAAGTCTTAGACATGTTATTTCGATTGAAACTATGGGCCTAACACAGCAAGCACTTAATTAAATCAGGAAATTTACAAAATTGGTGCACTTGGATCACTTAGCTAAAAGAGGCCTTGGTAATATCACATGCTGTATTGAGCACTGGAAGTGATGTGCCCACCTGAGGCACCAGATTTTTACTATTATCATTTGAGCATGCTCTCTCATTCACTCTCACTCTCTCATTTGGAGGTCCGTTCAATCCAAATAATGACCTATACTAACACAGAGAAGGCTTTATTAACTCTAACATTCACAAGGACATCAAAAAGAATGAGAATGCATGAAATAATACTCTGGAGAGAGAACAATGTACATGGTTACCGTTGTTAGTTTCAGAACAGTAATATGTGACAAATTATAAATTGAATATAATACAGCCTTTACACTGACTTCTGTGTTAGTTACGAACTACTTCAGCTGCTGGAATGGAAAGACCAAAATGATACTGGCTTAAAGAAGACAGAAGTTTATTTCTCTCTCACTAAAATGTAGGTAGCTGGACTTCTATCTTGCTGCTCTGCCATCCTCAGCCCCTGGCTCCATCTCCTGGTCCAGCATGGCTGCTCCAGCTCCCATTATCACATACCCATTCTGGTCTGGGGGGGGAAGTCAAACCCCTTCCTTTTCAAACACAACAGGAAACTAGCACATATCACTTCCAATAATAACCCATTGGCCAGACCTTAGTCACATGGTCACACAGACCTTCCAAGAAGGCTGGGAAATGCAGTCTTTAATCAGATGACTCTATGCCCAGCTAATACCCTATTACTAAGGGAGAATGGCTGTTCTGCTCCAACGGAAAAAAAATGAAGATCCTTAGCAGGTATTGCTAAGGGAATTGGTTTCTGGTTTGATCGAATCGTAGTTCTGTTGTGCCATTGGTTTAAAAGCTGGGCATTAAAATGCCACTTCCTAATACTTCTTCATTTGATGGTTGCATAAAATACCCTTTTGTCAGCAAATACCCAAAATTCAGTCTTTAAATTGCTATCTGTGTCCTTATGGAGGGTTATATGGGAATGTCCTCTATATGTTTCTGCTGTGTTTTCTGTTCTCAGTACTCTGAGAACTTCCGTTGCCCTTTAGGAACGGGAAATGTTAGTAGCTTTTCAAAGAAATGCAGTACACATATTGGATCTGACCTGAGAAGACTCACCTCTTGCATAAAAGTCACAAGGGTTTTAATACTACTATCAACCAGTCCCTCTGAATGCAGTTTTCAAACATTCCAACTCTCTGGTGTGCAGTAAAAGTACTATTTATAAATTATATCACAAGCTATAGAGATGTAGTAATTAGAGAAAGAATGCAGGACTGGGATAAAAGGATCAGAGCTCTAATTTGACTCTGCTATTAATAATCTGTGTTGCCTGTAACAAGTCACTTAACTTCCCTGCAAACCAGTTCTCTCTTTTATTAAACAAAAATATATTAGATGTTCTTCCTGCCTTGTAGACTTATCATGAACCTAAATACGTTTTACTCACTGAGTTAGTTGAGAGAATAATTTTTCCCAAGAAGGAAAACAGTTCGCCATTTCTGTTATTTGCAACAAAAGCAGTAGGGTGTGGACACTCCATAATCACTCATGACAACAGGTCAGAAAATAGGTGAAATTAGAATATGGTCAGAAGAACATGCATTCTGTGTTTTGGACTTTATTTTTAGAGCAGTTTTAGGTTCACAGCAAAATTGAGTGGATAATACAGAAAGTCACCATGTACCACTCACCCACACCTCCTCCACCCCCAGCCCCGAGATGCCTAACCTCCCCCACCATCAACATTTCACAACAGAGTGGTATGTTTATTACAAGTAATAAGCCTACATTGACACATCATTATCACTGACAGTCCACAGTTTACATTAGGGTTCATTCTTGGTGTTGTACAGTCTGTGTGTTTGGACAAATGCATAATGACATGTATCTACCATTAAAGCATCAGAGTAGTTTCGCTGCCCTAAAAATCCTCTGTGCTCAGCCTATTCATCTCTCCCTCCCCCATAACCCCTGGCAACCACTGATCTTCTTACCGTCTCCATAGTTTTGCCTTTTCAAAAATGTCTTATAGCTGGAATTATATAATACGTAGCCTTTTCATTGGCTTCTTTCACTAAAGCAACATGCATTGTTCCCTCTATATCTCTTCCTTCCTGGGTAGCTCATTTCTTTTTAGCACTGAATAATATTCCATTGAATGAATATAACACAGTTTATTCAGTTCATTTATCCACTGAAGGACATTTGGTTGATTCCAAGTTTCGGCCATTATGAATAAAGCTGCTCTAAACATCTGTGTGCAGGTTTTTTTTCTTTTTTTGTGGACATGTTTTCAACTCATTTGAGCAAATACCAAGGAGTGAGATCACCGGATCATATAGTAAGAATACGTTTAGTTTTGTAAGAAACTGCTAAACTGTCTTCCAAAGTGGCTGTACCATTCTGTATTCCCACCAGAAATGAATGAGAGTTCTTGCTGTTCCACATGTTCACCAACAGTTGGTGTTGTCAGGGTTTTGGATTTTGCCATTCAAATAGATGTGTAGTGGTATCTTATTGCTGCTTTAATTTGCAGTTTCCTGAGGCGTATGGTGTTGAGCAGCTTCTCCAATGCTTATTTATCATCTGTACATCTCTTTTGCTGAGGTGTCTGCTTAGATCCTTTGCCCATTTTTTAATCAGGTGATTTCTTCTCTTAACAATTGAGTTTTAAGTGTTCTTGTATATTTTAGATAACAGCTCTTTACCAGTTATGATTTTGCAAGTATTTTCTTCCAGTCTGTGGCTCTCTTATTAATTTCTTGACAGTATCTTTCATATAACAGAAGTTTTTAATTATAATGAAGTCCAAATTATTATTTCTTCCATGGATTGTGCCTTTGATGTTCTATCCAAAAAGTCATCAATAAACCCAAAGTCATCTAGATTTTCTCCAATGTTATTTTCTAGGAGTTTAATATATTATTGCATTTTACATTTAGGTCTATGATCCATTTTGAGTTAATTTTTGTGAAGGGTGTAAACTCTGTCGAGATTCATTTTTTTTGCATGTGGATGTAACTCAGGCAAAGGCAAATGGAAAAGATGCATAGGACAAGCTATGGGGATGGAATGTGGTATGGAGCTTCCAGGACCTCTTTAACGTATACCACCTTCTCAGCACCTCAGTGTGCTCAATCCAGAAGTTCATTCTACATTTTTTTTTACTCTTTTTAAATTGTCCATCTTTCCTCGCCTAATCCCAATAGAATGTAAGTTTCAAGAGGACAAGGATTTTTGCCTGTTTTATTCACAGTTGTATGCCCAGTGCCTGTCACATATTTCAAAAATCAACAAAAACTAGTTTAATTAGTTTTAAACCTATAAAAACAGCAATAGGAGATAATAGGTCAGGCTCAGAGCATCAACGCAACACTTAGAACTATTTCTTAGACCATGGTCAGGACCAGCTATCCCTGGAGAAAGAGAAAGAAGTTAAAATATTGGTATAAGGATGAGAAAAAGAAAAGCATAAAGAAGAAAAGAGGAAAACTTACTATAAACCAGAAGCATTACATATATGATGTGTTTTATTATTCTCAGCAACACTATGAAGTGAATATTCTTATTTTTGTCATGGAACAACTTTGGCAAAACATGTTAGGTAACTGTCCAATATCCTACAGTTACTAGGATTTCAATTCTAGTGGTAACTACTTAACTCCAGGCTTGATTTATTCTGAAAGCCAAAGAAGTTGAAAAGAGAAAGGAGACAGGATGAGCTCCTTTCATAGAAAGTGAGGTTATGGGAAGTCCTTAAAAGAGAAATGAAGGGAGGAGGGAAGACGTTATGCCATTAAAGTAGATGAAGGGAAAGTAAAGGGCTTCAACAAACATAGCATAGGAGGCAATTAAGCAAAACCACAAGAAACAGAAATAAAGGACTAGGGGTAGAAGAGGCGGAAAAAGATTTATAAATGAGGAAAGACCAAAAGGGGGAAATTTAACCTCAATATGCATGAGTTAAACATCCCTGAAATAAGTACATACGACAGTAACTTCAGGACATGGAAGACCAAAGTAATTCCTTGGGAATTAAAGATAAGCATTTTAGAAAAAGGAGAGAAAATTGATATATTACTATTATTATGTATTCTTGGAAACAGAGGTAGGATGTAAACAAGTGACATGTAGATTGTTTCCTGAAAAAGTCTATAAAATGTGCTTATACAAATGGGAGGGCTCATTCTCCACGACCTAAAGTCTTCGGGTATTAGGCTAGTGTGGCGATGACCTTCTCCAGCAGTGAGCACCACTTCTGCATCCCTGAGGTTCTCACGGTTTTGTTTCTGACAGTGACTTACTGTCTGACTTTGGAGTAAGACAGACCTAGTTTTAATCCTAATCCATCATTTCTTTAATTTGTGTGTTTTCAGGCAAGTCTCAGAGTCCTCAACCTGGGTTCTACCACAATTAAATGAGATAGTGTATGTCGTTTTGTCATGTGCTCAATAAACAGTAGCTATTACTATTAACAGCCTCACGTTGGAACTACAACAACTTAATTTTTCAGATGAAGCACCTGAGCGGAGAGATAGCTGTGTTTGAGGTTTGTTGATTTGTGAAATGAAAGGATCCCAGAAGACATAGACCTATAAATCACATGAGCCTGGTCATTCAGAATATCCAAATGTCCCTCCCAAAAAGTGGAACAGGTACTGAATAGGTCTGAATGTTCCTTAAAAAATGAAAGTGAACACTATTTAAATGGGAACCTGAACTCTCCTTGTCCCACCCCACGCTGTATCAAGCCTATTCTAAAAATAGCCTGAGCACACTGATTGCAAATCAGAGCTTCTATTAGAAAATTCCAGCTTCTCCCAGAAGCTCTGCTTAACTGCATTAAGGGTTGCAAATATATTTTCCTACTAACTCTATGATCTAGCAGTTCACTGACATTTACAGTCTGAACTTTCCCATTTCCTCTTGGTCTTCGGGGGAGTAGACAGGTGTAGAAACATGCTGTTTGGTTTAAAATTTTGGCAGTGAGGTGATATACACTGATCTTCTCCCCTCCTTGGATTTTTTCCACTTAGTTTATTCACAGCCCTGTGGGAGCTCCGCGAGTAAATGGACCAAATCCTCTCTTCCTTGTCACCCATTTTAAGAAGTCCCTTGTGCTGAGGTGCTTAGGATGGAACGTTAACTCTTTCAGGTCTCCAGGGGATACTCTGGAGAACTAAGATGTTAAATACAATGAGGAAAAAAAAGGTTGTGAAACTTTCTGCTTACTTTGAAAGGCAATGTTTTCTTGTAAATATCTCTTTTAGAAGAAGACAACTTTTTTTTATTACCACCCCCATAATCTCATCATGTGTTTCTAACTAGAACACAGTCTTCAGAATTTGGGGGATTTTAAATTTTATCTTATCAAAAAACCCTACAGACAACTTCCAGATTTATCTTGTTAACATGGAACTACTGTCATATATCTGCTCTCTGTCCATGTAAATTCCTCCAAAGACCTTTCAAAGTTTGATCCCAATTTATCTTCGGGCACTCAGCTCAACTCAACTCAACTCAACTCAGGAACTCACTCAACTCCCATTAACACTCTACACAAGTCCTATATCATTGTCTTGAATGAGCTGGAAGTGGTAGGGACATAGGGTGCAAGAAGAGAACATCACTTTTTTCCCACCACTCCACCGTTAAATATTCAGCCAACAGTTCTTTCTCTACTCTTGTTGAAAAATCTCAGGCAGGTCTCATAGCTCACTTAGTCATTTGTGGATAATAAAGGATTCTCTAGCTTCCTTCAATCTCAAGAACAGGTGTATTTTATAATTAAAAGTGTCATCCACAGTGATAAAAACTTCCATCCAGCCCCTCCATTCAACCTAAAGTTTCTCTTCCCTCTCCAGGCCATGTGGGCTTCAGGCTCAGAACCTACAGTGAGGGAAGGGCAGTGTGGACAATTCTGTCCTCTCTATCTTCTCCCATTGCTAAGTACCCATGGCTTCTTACTATCCTGGGGCTGAGAGAGTAGGTAAGGTGTTCACAGAAGAGAACTCAGCTCAGTCTTACATGGGTGGTGTTGATCAGGCTCCCTTTGAAGGTGATGAAGGCGCAGGGACTGGTTCTTTCCCTTGCAGGAGCTCTACAGGCATTTGAGGAGAATCCATGACAGAAGGCCTTCTCTTGCTGGCTATCTAAGACCCCAACCCTCAGACTCTGGGATTCAGGCAGTCCATTCCATCCAGAATCTCTATCATAGTCCTTTGCTCCATCAGACAATTCTCTTAGTCAAGGTCCTTTCTAAAATAACCACTGGCCATCTCACCTACCTACTTAGCCCATGGAAATCTCACCCATATTACTCATTCACAGGCAGCACAAGTCCAGTTGGCACCCAAAGTGGCCTCTTTATTTTTGCTCTGCTCCCTCAAGCTGAAACCATGGGAGACATACATCAGGGCAATCATGTGGCCTCCCTGAAGCACCTCTAACTTACCTGGATCTGAAAAAGCTCATTTCCCCTTTTCTCTCTGATAGAGTAGGTGTGAGAAATGCAAAGCTCAAAGACAATTACAAGGGAGAAAACTCTTCCTCGCTCAACTATTTTTTTTCTCCAAGTCTGATCACACTCTTTGAGAACTGGTTCCTGACAGAATAGCTTTCTTAATTTCTTAGCACCTCCTGTATATGTCCATGGCAACTCCACTTAGAATGTTGGTGACTTGGTCCCTATTGAAATGGTCTAGGCTTTTGAGTCTCAACAAAAGAGATCAAAGAGTCCCATTTGAATATCCTGCTGTACTAGGCCACCTGGAGGTTGCTCAGCACATTCTTGATTTTCCTTTCTTCTTTCTTTGATTATTTTCTCATCAACTTAAACTCTTTAAACTCTTTCCCAAAGATATATCTCAAAAGGGCTTTTCAGACCACATTGTCTCTCTACTAACAAATTGAGGAGAGCTCTTTTTCAGAAACTCCTACACCGTTTCTGTGGTATTCATACTCTCCCTCAGAGTCCAGTGTTTTCTCAGAATCTATCGATTTATGAAGTTGTTTTATCTTCTTATGAATCATAAGCTTCTTGAAGAAAAAAAACTGTTTCTTCACATTTATCTTTGTAAATCCTGCAGTTCACTAAGCCAGGTACTCGAAACCTTTTTTTTTTTAGTTTCTAAAAAGTTCAACTACTGTAAGACCTAGCATTAGATCCCACAATTTCACTCCTAGAGAAATGAAGACAAATGTGTGCACAAAAAGTTGCACGTGAGTATTCAGAGCAACATTATTCTTAAGAGCCAAAAACTGGAAACAACCCAAATGCTCATCAGCCTGTGAATGAACAGACAGCCAAAGTGTGGCATATCCATGCAATAAAACGCTATTCAACAATAAAAAGAAACAAAGCACTGATATATGTTCTGATATGTACAACACAGATGAACCTCACAAACGTTATGCTGAGTAAAGGAACCCAGACCCACAAAAGATGACACACTGTATGATCCCATTTATATTAAATGTTCAGAAAAGCCAAACCTATAGAGATATAAAGTAGACTAGTGGCTGCGTGGGCTGGGGTGGGAATGGGGATTAACTGTAAGTGGGCATGAGGGATCTTACAGGAGTGCTAAAAAAATGTTACGTAACTCAGTAAATTTACTAAAAATCACTGAATTGTGCACTTAAACTGAGTGAATTTTATGATATGTAAATTATGCCTCAATAAAAGTTTTAAAAAACCTGCTTGCTCAGTGGAATTTGGGTTTTTTCTTTGATGTCAGCTTCTTGTAGGTGTTAATACTGCTGAAGCCTTGAACAGTTCAAAATAGGAGAGAACAGGCCCTCTGGGCCTATGCCTTGTTCACAGAGTCATAAACAAACATATTGCTTCCATAACAAAAGCCAGGATTCTTGAAATTTCAAGCGAGGTCAGACCAAAGTTAGATTGAGTGCAGCTGTAATGCACCACTGGTTTTCCGGCAGTGAAGAGAGCTGATGGGCTCCCCAAGTGCCACCTTAATAATAAAAAGTGACTTGGGTACTGAGCATTACAAAATTTCCTCATAACCTGAAAATCTCATCTTTGTGGGATTTTAAATCCTAAGTTGGATCATTGCAGACAAGCAATTTAGAAATCAATCAGCTTCATGAGTATAAAATGACAAATGTGGGATCAATGTTTCCCTCTAGGTATTTAAAATAAAATCAGTCTTTAAGAATGGTCTATACTTTAGCCACGGGTAACTATATATATTTCATGTGAAAGAACAGATACAATTCATTCATTACTAGAGATGAGATTTGGAAGTTCCACCTAAGCCTTGACATTTTTTTAATATACATAATACTTCTAATTATTTTAACTTATATTTTAACACAACTTTGTCTATTTCCACTGTTAGGCTATCATCTAGAGGAATCCATCTAAATGAGTATGAGTAAATTGTGATTTGGTCTTCAAGGAATTTTCTCTAAGCATCTATTCATGAGCTCAGATTACAAGGGTAGTGGCTGTACTTCAAAATTCCCGGCACTTAAATCATTTGTATAATAGTAACAAACATACCATAAGAACTATTAATATTCAAAAGCATATATGCAAACGAATAACTGACTAGTTTATTGTAACAACTACAAATACTGTCCATTGAGTAGTAACGAAACACTGATACTTAACACAAAGATAAAATGTATCAAAATCCTCAAACATCTACAGCCTTTTCACTTTATGACCAGTTATACAAAGATCACAGTGACTGGTAGGCTTAGGTTTAGAGGGTTTTGCACCTCTAGAAGGCATCAGGATTTAAACTCAGACTCGGGCAATACCAGAAAAGAGGAAGGCATATCAAGAATATCTAACAGGAAGTAATCTTCCTCTTTAGCTATGCTAAGGACAAGGCAACAACAGCCAACAACCAATCCACCCAGACATCAACTCACTACATCTGCGAACCATTTATTGTCAGCTGTGTACCTGGTACTGTACTAAGCATGGTGACAGAACAGCCACTGTCTTCCTGAGGCTTATCCTGTAGTGAAGGGAACACAATGATAAACAAAAATAAACACAAGTGAAAAGCCTATAAAGAAAACAAGCTATATACTAAGCATAATGGGGGCAAGTGGTGATAGTCATGGTGGTGGGCACTGATTTTACATGGTACACCCAGTGCCACCATTGGAATAGTGGCAATTGGGGTGTGTCTGGGCAGGAGGGGGATGGGAAGAGTTCTCCAGGCACAGAAGGCCTGAGGCAGCAAGTAGCTTGGCATGTTCAAAGAACTTAAACTAAAACTCCGCTAGAGAAAATAGCGAGGGGAGGAGTGAAACAACTTAGATTGAAGAGACAGAGGTAGAACTTGAAAAGTTTATGAAGAATTTAGATTGTATTCTAAGTCGAGGATCATATGTCTTTATGTCTCTAATGTTATCACATCCATGAGACCTTCCCTGATGGCCCTACAGTATCCCCTGTTATACTGATTTATTTTAAACCATAGCACTTAATACCCTTTGGTGCATTCTATATTTCTTTTTATATCTTCTATTTTTCTTCTCCTCCCTCTATGAGTTTTATGATTTTAACTGGTTTCGTTGTTGTTTTGTGTTGTTTTTTACCACTCTGTCTTCAGCACCTGGAACAGTGTCTGACATAAAGTGGATTCTCAGGCATTATTTTCTGAATAAATGAATGAATATTAAAGATACTTTGAGATATCTAAGTCTCCAACCAAATAATCAGGTCAAATGTGCAACTATATTTTCTATAGTAGCTGGGCATTCTTATTATTGAAGTACATTATGTGTATTTTTGCGAGTATTTCGTGTTTGAGTATTTTATCTTTAACTCAGTATTCCAATTAGATAAATTGTACTGGACATTTAAATTTCAAGCATATATCCAATTTTTATTGAATGAAACAATTATGTAATAAGTCATCAATTACTGAAATATTGGCTCACAAAATTAGTAATAATAAACTCCTGATTTTCTATCAACAACTTTTTAGCCAAATGCATATCATTTTGAAAAACTGGAGGGATTTCTTGACAAGGAAGATAAGTATATTCTGTTTAGTACCAAATATGACTTCTATGATTACAAAGCAATGATCTTTTTAGATCTACATAACACAACTGGGGGTACCTCACATGGCCACTTTGCTACATTTTATTAGCTCTTTAGCATTCAGCATTAAAGAGTTCCTTACGCTTTTTTAAACAAGTAAATTTATACACACAGAGACACTTAGGGACACACCCCTGAATCTGGTATTGATTCTGTTTGGCAGGATAACATAGGAAAGAAAAGTTCAAATTATTCGCACAGGCATATAAAACACTTTTGGTATTTGGCTGTCCTTAAATATTCAGTTTAGGTAACCCACTATCCCTGCGTGGAATATCATCCTTTATTGATTATTTGGAAGAGTATTCTGGAGAATAGATAAATGATTTCCCATATTGGCCTCAGCTTGCCTCAATAAATCATCAATCCAAAAACACAAGTGAGAAGCAGCAGTCCATTTAAAACAGATTGACTTGCTCCGGATTTGGGACATTCATTTTACAGGTGGAGAAACTGCAGAGGTGTTAGGGATCTGGCCAATAGATTCTGAAGCCAATCAAAAGCAGAAATGAGTGAAAACTCAGCCCAGTGAAGTCTTTCCACACCCCAGTATTTCTCAATCATATTCTCCAAGTCTGTGAGTTTTCCATTATTAAAAATTTGCTCTTGAGAATCTGAAGTTTTATTATATTAACGTGTTTAAAAATTATGCATTTATAATAACCACAAAAAAAGTTTTGTCTTCATAACTGGTAAAATAATGCAACATCAGGGCAATTGACAGATGTAAAGCAATCAAAGAACCCTTCTCAGGATCCACGAAATTTCAAGTTTGGGCAACATTACAGGATATCATTCTATTCTCTCCATTTACTCACAAGTTGACCAGTATGTGTCTTTAATTATTCCATGCCGTGTGTCTTGTCCCATGGACCCCAGCTCACATTTCCCATGCATAGAGCCTTTCCTACTGCCTCTTTTTTTCTTTAACAGATACACTGAGCAGGCTCTTGGCATATAAGCTCACAAAAGGACATCCTGAAGGGAACTAAAGCCCAGTGGCAGATCTGTAAAGTCTTTACCACTCAACTCACTAAGAATTATATTCTTCCTACCATGTGCAAAGTACTTCCACAGGTACAGAAAAGCTTATGACGATAAAAATTAACAAGGTCTCAGACATGAAAGAAGGCACCTACAGCCTAGAAGGGGAAACAGACGAAAAGAACTCTAATATGACACTGGCTGCAATACGTGTTGTAACTGGAATTGCAGCTCAGACGTTATAAATTGGATCTAGTTAATATCTAAAAATGTTTAGTGTGGATTTCACCTCCCTATTTGTAATCTCTTTTTAAGACTGGTAAGTGATATCAGATACCTATAATAGAGAAGATTTCAAATATTTACATCTTAATCTTCTACATTAAGACGTTATTTTCCTGAGGAAACTTACACAAGCCTCTTAGATAGCCTCAGCTACCAGAAGGCAGACAGCAGAAGCAAGAAGAACTACAATCCTGCCTATGGAACAAAAACCACATTCACAGAAAGACAGATAAGATGAAAAGGCAGAGGGCTATGTAATAGATGAAGGAACAAGATAAAACCCCAGAAAAAAAAACTAAAAGAAATGGAGATAGGCAACCTTCCAGAAAAAGAATTCAGAATAATGATAGTGAAGATGATCCAGGACTCGGAAAAAGAATGGAGGCAAAGATGGAGAAGATGCAAGAAATGTTTAACAAAGACATAGAATTAAAGAACAAACAAACAGAGATGAACAATACAATAACTGAAAGGAAAAATACACTAGAAGGAATCAAGAGCAGAATGACTGAGGCAGAAGAACGGCTAAGTGACCTGGAAGACAGAATGGTGGAATTCACTGCTGTGGAACAGAATAAAGAAAAAAGAATGAAAAGAAATGAAGACAGCCTAGGAGACCTCTGGGACAACATTAAACACAACAACATTCGCATTACAGGGGTCCCAGAAGGAGAAGAGAGACAGAAAGGACCCGAGAAAATATTTGAAGAGATTAGAGTGGAAAACTTCCCTAACATGGGAAAGGAAATAGCCACGCAAGTCCAGGAAGCGCAGCAAGTCCCGTACAGGATAAACCCAAGGAGAAACACACCGAGACACATAGTAATCAAATTGGCAAAAATTAAAGAAAAGAAAAATTATTGAAAGCAGCAAGGGAAAAATGACAAATAACATACAAGGGAACTCCCATAAGGTTAACAGCTAATTTCTCAGCAGAAACTCTACAAGCCAGAAGGGAGTCGCATGATATACTTAAAGTGATGAAAGGGAAGAACCTACAACCAAGATTACTCTACCCAGCAAGGATTGCATTCAGATTCGATGGAGAAATCAAAAGCTTTACAGACAAGCAAAAGCTAAGAGAATTCAGCACCACCAAACCAGCTCTACAACAAATGCTAAAGGAACTTCTCTAAGTGGGAAACAGAAGAGGAGAAAAGGACCTACAAAAACAATCCCAAAACAATTAAGAAAATGGTCATAGTAACATACATATCGATAATTACCTTAAACGTGAATGGATTAAATACTCTAACCAAAAGACACAGGCTTGCTGAATGGATACAAAAACAAGACCTATATATATGCTGTCTACAAGAGACCCACTTCAGACCTAGGGACACATACAGACTGAAAGTGAGGGGATGGAAAAAGATATTCCATGCAAATGGAAAGCAAAAGAAAGCTGGAGTAGCACTACTCATATCAGATAAAATAGACTTTAAAATAAAGAATGTTACAAGAGACAAGGAAGAACACTACATAATGATAAAGGAATCAATCCAAGAAGAAGATATAACAATTATAAACATATATGCACCCAACATAGGAGCACCACAATACCTAAGGCAACTGCTAACAGCTATAAAAGAAGAAATCAACAGTAACACAATAATAGTGGGGGATTTTAACACCTCACTTACACCAATGGACAGATCATCCAAAATGAAAATAAATAAGGAAACAGAAGCTTTATATGACACAACAGACCAGATAGATTTAATTCATATTTATAGGACGTTCCATCCAAAACCAGCAGATTACACTTTCTTCTCAAGTGTGCACAGAACATTCTCCAGGATAGATCAGATCTTGCAACACAAATCAAGCCTCAGTAAATTTAAGAAAATTGAAATCATATCAAGCATCTTTTCTGACCACAATGCTATGAGATTAGAAATGAATTACAGGGGAAAAGTAAAAAACACAAACACGTGGACGCTAAACACTTCGTTACTAAATAACCAAGAGATCACTGAAGGAATCAAAGAGGAAATCAAAAAATATCTAGAGACAAATGAAAATGAAAATACGACCATCCGAAACCTATGGGATGCAGCAAAAGCTGTTCTAAGAGGGAAGTTTATAGTTGTACAAGCCTACCTAAAGAAACAAGAAAAACCTCAAGTAAATAATCTAACCTTACACTTAAAGGAACTAGAGAAAGAAGAACAAAGAAAACCCAAAGTTAGCAGAAGGAAAGAAATCATAAAAATCAGAGCAGAAATAAATGAAATAGTAACAAAGAAAACAATAGCAAAGATCAATAAAACTAAAAGCTGGTCCTTTGAGAAGATAAACAAAATTGATAAACCATTAGCCAGACACATCAAGAAAAAGAGGGAGAGGAATCAAATCAATAAAAGTAGAAATTAAAAAAGAGAAGTTACAACAGACACCACAGAAATACAAAGCATCCTAAGAGACTACTACAAGCAAATCTATGCCAATAAAATGGACAAGCTGGAAGAAATATAGACATATTCTTAGAAAGGTATAACCTTCCAAGACTGAACCAGGAAGATATAGAAAATATGAACGGACCAATCACAAGTAATGAAATTGAAACTGTGATTAAAAATCTTCCAACAAACAAATCAAGGACCAGACAGCTTCACAGGTGGATTCTATCAAACATTTAAAAACAGCTAAAACCCATCCTTCTCAAACTCTTTCAAAAAACTGCAGAGGAAGGAACACTCCCAAACTCATTCTATGAGGCCACTATCATCCTGATACCAAAATCAAACAAAGATACTACAATAAAAGAAAATTACAGACCAATATCACTGATGAATACAGATGCAAAAATCCTCAACAAAATACTAGCAAACAGAATCCAACAACACATTGAAAGGATCATACACTATTATCAAGTGGGATTTATCCCAGAGATGCAAGGATTCTTCAATATATGCAAATCAATCAATGTGATACACCATATTAACAAATTGAAGAATAAAAACCATATGATCATCTCAATACATGCAGAAAAAGATTTTGACAAAATTCAACACGCATTTATGATAACAACTCTCCAGAAGGTGGGCATAGAGGGAACCTACCTCAACATCATCAAGGCCATGTATGACAAACCCACAGCAAACACCATTCTCAATGGTGAAAAACTGAAAGCATTTCCTCTAAGATCAGGAATGAGACAAGGATGTCCACTCTTACCACTATTATTCAACACAGTTTTGGAAGTCCTAGCCATGGCAGTCAGAGAAGAAAAAGAAATAAAAGGAATACAAAATGGAAAAAAAGAATTAAAACTGCCACTGTTTGCAGATGACATGATACTATACATAGAGGATCCTAAAAGTGCCACCAGAAAACTACTAGAGCTAATCAATGAATTTGGTAAAGTTGCAGAATACAAAATTAATGCACAGAAATCCCTTGCATTCCTATACACGAATGATGAAAAATCTGAAAGAGAAATTAAGGAAACACTCCTATTTACCACTGCAACAAAAGGAATAAAATACCTAGGAATAAACCTACCTAGGGAGACAAAATACCTGTATGCAGAAAACTATAAGACACTGATGAAAGAAATTAAAGATGATACCAACAGATGGAGAGATATACCATGTTCTTGGACTGCAAGAATCAATATTGTGAAAATGACTCTACTACCCAAAGCAATCTACAGATTCAATGCAATCCCTATCAAATTACCAATGACATTTTTTACAGAACTAGAACAAAAAATCTTAAAATTTGTATGGGACACAAAAGAGCCCGAATAGCCAAAGCAGTGTTGAGGGAATAAAACGGAGTGGAGGAAGCAGACTCCCTGACTTCAGACTATACTACAAAGCCACAGTCATCAAGACAATATGGTACTGGCAAAAAACAGAAGCACAGATCAATGGAACAAGATAGAAAGCGCAGAGACAAACCCACGCACTTATGGTCAACTAATCTATGACAAAGGAGGCAAGGATATACAATGGAGAAAAGACAGTCTCTTCAATAAGTGGTGCTGGGAAAACTGCACAGTTACATGTGAAAGAATGAAATTACAACACTACCTAACACCATACACAAAAATAAACTCAAAATGGATTAAAGACCTAAATGTAAGGCCAGATACTATAGAACTCGTAGAGGAAAACATAGGAAGAATGCTCTTTGACATAAATCACAGCAAGATCTTTTTTGATCCACCTCCTAGAGTAATGGAAATAAAAACAAATGGGACCTAATGAAACTTAAAAGCTTTTGCACAGCAAAGGAAACCATAAACAAGACAAAAAGACAACCCTCAGAAAGGGAGAAAATATTTGCAAATGAATCAATGGACAAAGGATTAATCTCCAAAATATATAAACAGCTCATGCAGCTCAATATTAAAGAAACAAACAACCCAATCCAAAAATGGGCAGAAGACCTAAATAGACATTTCTCCATAGACATACAGATGGCCAAGAAATACATGAAAAGCTGCTCAACATCACTAATTATTAGAGAAATGCAAATCAAAACTACAATGAAGTATCACCTCACACCAGTTAGAATGGACATCATCAGAAAAATCTACAAACAACAAATGTTGGAGAGGGTGTGGAGAAAAGGGAACCCTCTTGCACTGTTGGTGGGAATGTAAATTGATACAGTCACTATGGAGAACAGTATGGATGTTCCTTAAAAACTAAAAACAGAATTACCATATGATCCAGCAATCCCAATACTGGGCATATACCCAGAGAAAACCATAATTCAAAAAGACACAGGCACCCCAATGTTCACTGCAGCACTATTTACAATAGCCAGGTCATGGAAGCAACCTAAGTGCCCGTCAACAGACGAATGGATGAAGAAATTGTGGTACATATATACAATGGAATATTACTCAGCCATAAAAAGGAACGAAATTGAGTCATTTGTTGAGACGTGGATGGATCTAGAGAGTGTCATACAGAGTGAAGTAAGTCAGAAAGAGGAAAACAAATATCATATATTAACGCATGTATGCGGAACCTAGAAAAATAGTACAGGTGAACCGGTTTGCAGGGCAGAGGTTGAGACAGAGATGTAGAGAACAAACGTATGGACACCAAGGGGGGAAAGCCGTGGGGGGGTGTGCATGGTGGTGTGCTGAATTGGGCGATTGGGATTGACATGTATACACTGATGTGTATAAAATTGATGACTAATAAGAACCTGCTGTATGAAAAAATAAATAAAATAAAATTCAAAAAAAAATGAGAGTGAAATAAAATTTTAGAGATACAAAAGCTGAAAGGACTCATCACCTGCAGATCCATACTATAGGAAATGTTAAAGGACATTCTTCAGGCAGAAGAAATATGATACTAGATGGAAATCTGCATCTACACAGAGGGTTGAGGATCATTGGAATTGTTAACTAAATGGATAAAAATACAATAATTTTTTCTTATTAATCAGTTTTAAAGGAAAACTGTTTAAACAAAAATAACAACAATTGATTATGAAGTTTTAAACATATATAAAAGTAAAATGTCTGGCAATAATAACATAAAAGGCTCTGAGGGGAGAAATGGAAGTATACTACAGTATTGTGAAATTTATGTGAGGATACCATTTGGAGGTAGACTGTGATAAGTTGAAGCTGTATACTGTAAACCCTGAAAAAACTATTTTAACAAACAAATAACCACAACTAATAAGCCAACAAAGGAGATAGAATGGGCTAATAATAAATATGGACTGAAGCTTTAATCCAAAAGAAGGTACAAGAAGAGGGAAAGAAAAAAAAAAAAAAAAAGAAGAGGGAAAGGAAATAAAGAACAGATGGGAAAAACTGAAAAAAAAAATAACAAGATGATACACTCAATCCCAACCATATGTTAACAGTCACATTGACTGTAAATGGTTAAGACACTCTCAATTAAAAAGCAGAGATTGGGGGCTTCCCTGGTGGCGCAGTGGTTGAGAGTCCGCCTGCCGATGCAGGGGACACGGGTTCGTGCCCCAGTCTGGGAAGATCCCACATGCCGCAGAGCGGCTGGGCCCGTGAGCCATGGCCGCTGAGCCTGCGCGTCCGGAGCCTGTGCTCCGCAATGGGAGAAGCCACAACAGTGAGAGGCCCGTGTACCGCAAAAAAAAAAAAAGAAAGAAAGAAAAGAAAAGCAGAGATTGGGGCATTCCTTGGTGGTCCATTGGTTAGGACTCCACACTCTCACTGCCAAGGGCCCAGGTTCAATACCTGGTCAGGGAACTTTAAAAAAAAAAAAAAAAGAAGAAGTTATTTTCCCAAAGGTAATCGTGTCTGAAACATGTTAGGTAGACTATGAAACAGCATTTGGGATTATAACTCCAAACCTGGAAGTTGATTTTAACTTTAAGGATAATCAATGAATGGATAGCTTTAATAAGTTCTAGGTTTCAGGGATTAACAGAAAGGAGGTACTAGGGACGGAACACAAGTTGATTACATTTCAGAGGAAGATGTGCTTGGCTATCAGTTTAGTTTGTGCAAAACGCTGGAGAATTCATGGTATCGCTTCCTGATTTCCTGGAAATATCTGTTATTCAGAAGACCCACAGGGCTCTCTTCCCTCTGGAATGTTGCAGGACACAGCCCGTACTGAGCCTGCCATTCTTCTGACAAGATCATTGCTGCTTTGTAACGAGGCAGTGTGCTTACACAGGGAAGGGAATGGAGTGTCAGGGCAAGACTGCAGAAATGATGTGCATAGAACAACATGAGTTCTCAGCTAAAGATCACTTCTTGTTGTTCTTACCGAAGACTCACCAAGACTGAAACAAAGCTTGAGTAATAACACAGTGGGAATCAAGAGTTCACCCTTAATGCATTCTGTTAAGAAAATATAAATTCAGAACTTGTTAACCATACTCATTTTAGGTAATTGACAAGAAGGAGTAGCTTAGCCAGTGAGGTTCATAACTGGAAAAACAATCAGTTAAAAATTCGGCCCCCTCTTTGTTTTTATACTGTGGGTTTCACATTTGTATAAGACATTCATCATTAAACCTTTACATTTAATGAATACCATTATATAGATAAAATTAATTTCATACATCAAGGATGCAATAATGAAGAGCTACATTTCAAACACGACTTTGAATCTACCTAAGGTAAATCCATTATTTTATCCTCCAATTACTACATAATTGACTTTTTAGCCATGGTATAATTGATATCCACATAAAAGACTTTCCATTAACCAATTTTGGAAATAAAGGTACTGTAATACTTCTATACAAGATTTGACTTTTCTTACTTAAAGGCCTTTTCAGCTGCAAAAACGCCTTTGCTTTCAAAGCACCTCTGTTTCATGAACTGTGACAAAGCCAAAGGTTTTTATGTGAACATTCTCTTGGTTAACTTTTGCCTGACACTGGCTTCAATGATTATCCTGCTGAAAAATTACATCAAATGTTTGCATTTGAGAAGTCACTTTTCGCCCACAGATTCTAGGGGAGAGTGGGAGGAATTTGCAGCTGGGAATTGAAGGATAGAGTAGGACTCACTGAGAATACTCAGGATATTATCAGTAGAAATAGGAAATTGCTTTTGAACATTATTACAGACTTCCTGCAGATTCTTGAATCATCAGGAACACAAACTAAGTGGGGGGGCTGTCAGTTGTGATTATGATTCTGGTTATCACTGCCAGTTAGAAATAAGTACTTTCACATTTCTTTTTATACAACTGAGAATAGAGTTTATTTTTAAATTTTGGAAAAGGTGTCTTACAATCAACCCACACAGTCTAGTCTTGATGAATCTTAATCAAGTTCTTCTCTCAAGACAGTGTGGGCTTTCCAAGTCTTTTGGTGACTACTGCAAGAGTCATTGTCCTAAAGAAAGGCAGGAATGGGGGCGAATAAAGGATCTGTATGCTGCAGTGGTGGCATCTGACTTTAAAATGAGGGCATTTCTTAAGAGTGACCACAGCCAGAATGCAGAGGCTGGTGAGCTCTGAACCTACGTTACAAAGCAAGGGGAGATATCTTCCTGCCCTGGCACGGCGTGGGTGTCATCAGGAGAAATATGCAAGGCTGTTTTCTAAGTTCTCACTGAAAAGATAGATATCTGGCTCTCCTGTTCTAAGCAAGAGCTCAAACTGAAAAGGAAAACAACTTCAGCTCTCATATTAAATTTGAGTTATGGTGCTATAGAGAAGCTGATATTTCCAGGAAGAGTTGTAACAGCAGCAAAAAGGGCCATTTGCTTCCAACTTTGAAAGAGTGACGGCCCACCAGGGTCTCGGTACAGCCCACCTAGCTGCAGCTCTCAGCTTTTTGCACAAAATAGCAGCTTCTTGCCATTCTGTGTCACTTCACAAAAAAAGTACAGTCTCGAAGAGGTTTCTTGGTGTAACATTAGCAGTTAATCAGATAATTGCTGAACCGCTTGCCAATAGCCTGCAGCCATTCGCTGTTCTGAATAATAAGTGGATTATTAATTTCTTCATCCTGGCCCTGAGCCCCTGCCGCTGCTCCCTTTGCTGCCTCTTACACCCCCGCTGTGTCAGCAGCCCTGCTCACAAGCTTGTGCTTTCTATCCTTCACATAAACCAAGATGCAAATTGCTACTTGTAGACCCCACAGGTAAATTCTTCTAGCATTTAGAATGCAGAGATTGTGGGCTCTCTCTTTTTTTAATTTAGAAAGTCTACTTTCAATTGTTCCCAGGTTACCCGAACCAGACCACAATGGAAGAGCGCAGCTGGTGCTGTTCATTTCTACAAAAATCATGTTTGTTTGGCACAAAACAGACAGCCTGATGCTTGTAGAGTCTTTTGCTGCAAGAAGTTGGATTTCTTATTCTACCCATGAGCACCTTAATTGAACACCTATTAATTATAAGCATTGCCATAGATACTTCAGAAGAAGCAAAGTAAGATACAGGTCCTGTGTACCACCGGTAATCCTGTCCTATAGATGGAAGAGATCCCTACATAATAACTACAATATAAGCGACAATGGGAAATGCAAAAGAGAAGTAAGAAACTGTGCTACAAGAAACTCTGAGGGGGCTTCCCTGGTGGCACAGTGGTTAAGAATCCACCTGCCAATGCAGGGGACACGGGTTCGAGCACTGGTCTGGGAAGATCCCACATGCCGCGGAGCAACTAAGCCCGTGCACCACACCACTGAGCCTGCACTCTAGAGCCTGCGAGCCACAACTACTGAGCCCATGTACCACAACTACTGAAACCCACACGCCTAGAGCCCATGCTCCGCAACAAGAGAAGCCACCGCAATGAGAAGCCCATGCACCACAATGAAGAGTAGCCCCTGCTCTCCGCAACTAGAGAAAGCCTGTGCACAGCAACAAAGACCCAGCACAGGCAAAAATAAATAAAATAAAATAAATTAAAAAAAAAAAAAAAAACCAAGAAACTCTGAGAAGGGAGAACTGAACATCTTGCTGAGACACTCAGCAAAAGCATCATGCAGGAGAGGGTTGTATTTGCAGCCAGCAGAGAAGTAGCCTGGGATGGAAAGATGAGAAAGATACTCTAGGAAGGTGGGAGAACTGGTATAAACCAAAACCTTCCCAGGTTCACTTGTTCATTGGGTTCATTGTATGTACCAGGCACTGTGCTGATCTCTGGAGATACAAAGACAAGTAAGTCACAGTCACAGCCTCATGCAGGAGACAGACAAGTTAATCACTATAAGACCAGGTGATATAGGGCAAAAAAATAGGTTCAAGGCAGGGAACATTTTTGACTGGAGCATGGGAGAGAAGAGACGATAAGCATGGAAAGATAGGTTAGTGCCAGAGTAAAGAGCCACAAATCCTAGGGTAATGAACTAATGACTCAGGAGCTAAATGTGGAACTGGGGATTAAAAAAAGGCAGGGTAGAGTCATGAAATATTTCACAGGGAGAATCGGTGGGAAGGGAGGGTGAAGGAAAAGAAACCAAAAGTACTCTAAGTTATCTTTGAAGTTTCTTCAACATAGCTTTCACAAAATTAAGCTCTAAAGTAAGCTCTTTAAAAATACTAGAATTAGATTAAGGTTGTCCAAATTTAGCAAAAGGGGATCAGGAAGACATGGGCTAATTCTTATATGAAAAATGATACCAGGAATCAAGCAATTAACTCGCAGACATGTACAGCTAGAAAATAGCCTAGAAACTACCTTCCTCATATTCCAGCTGAGGGTATAAACTCAAGAGAGGGTAAATGGCTTTTTCAGTCATACATTTTAGAATGCTGACACTAGATCTAGAAGGGTTTTTTCTGAGTTCTGATTCAAGGTATACTGAAGCCATGGTTCCATTGTGCAGTTTCGGTCTACACAACACTGGCAACCAAGACTTCTGCACCCAAAATGCTGCTCTGGCTTCCCTGGCTGTCATCCTAACAAGCTGGTGTCCATCCATCTGGTCTCCTTGTCTCCGGCCTTAACCCACTTCACAAGGCTGCTGGAATGATCTTTCTGCACATTTATCTGATCATGCATTCCCTTTGGAAAGCCCTTGAGTAGGGCCTTAGTTTACACCGACTCAGGAACAAATGGCCTGGTCGACTCCTTTGCGCTCACGATCACATCCCCTCCCAGCACTTTCCTTCACTGCACCAATACCTCCCGCCTTCACGCTCCTGAGCCAGCCAGAGAGTGTAACGAACATCCCAGGACGTGACTTTACGCCGTTGCTGACACTGTTCCCTCTGCTTGGACTGTCTTTCACAAATAAGAAACAAGTGGGTGCAGTCAAGTGTTAGAGGTGCCCTGAGAAAGAGCTGTACGGAATATGGCAGGATACAAAAGAGGGAGCCATTTCTTCCATTTGTCACGGTCAGGAAATTTCCATATAAAGTGTTTCCTTTGAGCAGAGTCTTAATGATGAGTAAGTGTTTGACAGACAGATAAAACGGGATTTAGGGTTTATAGCTGCTTTTGCACTACAAACGGCAGTGTAGTTGTGACAGAGACTCTAGCCTGCAAAACCACAAACATTTACCATCTGCCCCTTTACAGAAAATCTCTGCCAATTTCTTTCTACGCTATGAGCCCTCTGAGGTCAGAGACAAATTCTTTTCTACAGTTTTGTTCTTAGAAGTTAGCATTTAATACATACTCAGCAAATGTTAGTTGAATAAATGAGTAAGAAAAGGTAAATATGTTACGTATTTTCTAGGAAAGAAGGCGAGGAGGTAAATGAAAAAATTTAGGGAAAGCCTCTTCAAAAGTGTTTCTATTAAATTTTTTTTTATATCAGCTTGGTCAGTTTTTGGTTAATATGAAACCATCTCAAATATCCACAATAGTTCCTTCTGCCCCTGGCTCTGTATAGCTGAGGTTCTGCTTCTCAGGGTTAACATTTCATTTTTATGGAAGGACTCAAGTGCAATGGTTCAATGAAAGTGAGAAAGAAAGTTCCCAAATATGGCAAACTTTTTGTATCCATTTTGACAGCCAGCAGTGAGTAAGAAGAGTCGAAATCTCTCTGGGATCAAGGACCCAGGGGAAGCCACCCACATCCTAGGTGACACACTCTGCCTACATACCTGTTCATTTGTCAGAACGTCCCTAATGCAGTGGTCAGCACTGTATAGCCTGGAGCATGAATTTGTCAAAAGGAAATTGGTTCCTAAATGTAAAATTCAATACATCAAACTCTACCAGGCAGACCAGAGAGAGACAGAAAGTAGGTTTAATATTGCATTTGGCCATCAGAGCTCCTATCCATCCACCATTATTTACCCAAAGGCCTGCAGGGCAGCAGAAGTGACGAGCAAAACGTTATTCCCCTGATGAATTTTTCAGGGCCACTCTTAACACTGGAGGTTTCAAGATGAGAAATGATTATATTTGACTGGTCCTCAAAGAATCTCATCACAGAACAGCCCACATCTAGGGGCAAGACAGAGCTGGAAGGGACTTTCAACCTAGACTTCAGCCATTCAGTCACCAAAATGTATTGGAACAGAGGTTTGAGCTAGGCATTCCCAGGTATAAAAGAAAATACAGGGCATGGTTCCTTGTTCTTCGGTAACCCACAGGGGAAATGCAGTAAGAGAAATAGCGGGAAATTATTCAGCCTAAGAATGAGTACAGATGGAAATTGAGTGGAAGGACCCTTGTTATCAGAGCTCGGGGTGGGGGGGGGGCAGTTATTAAGAAAATTCTCCTCGAAGGAGCTAGAGTTTAAAGGGTCTGAAAATGGCATGAGTTGGCAGAGAAGGATGCTAGAAGGCAGCTACAAATTGATGAACCTGGTCTGAAATCCACGGCAGGGAGTAATGAGAGATGAAAGCGGTGAGAGGTGGGCAGGTAGTTAACTCCCGCAGGCCTTGAAGCATGTGCTGAGAAGCACGGGTTTCATAATAAGAACGTCTTATGGTTAGAGCAGTGTTGCTCTGCAAATTGTTTCCACATGCGTTATTTCCTCCCAGTAACCTTGTTTCTCTAGATTGAAATCCTCCATTACCCATTCATCCTCTCTGCTTCACCTTGTCTTCAACACATCACCCAGCTAACCTTTAAATATATGCTGAAATGAAACTTCTTCTGGGGAAGCTTTCCTTGACTCCCAGACTAGATCTGATCTCCATTTTCCCCTCAAATTGTTCTCAGAATACCCTGTGAAATTCCTAATGAAGGCAACCCAGACACCATATAGTTGCTCCATTCCCCAAAATTTCAAGGGCTCAGGCCCCCTGCAGTCTTTCACTCCACAATCCCGAGGAAGTTTTCCTCATTCTCACGATCCAAGATGCAGTTCTGACCAACACCCACATTCCAATCAGCAGAAACAGAGGAAGGGACAAAAACAAGGGACAAAGTATACCCATCAGGTGCTTCTAGGGAAGGGTGCTGGAAAGTGCCCCATGGTATTTTCACATTTATCCTACTGATCAGAACTTAGTTACGTGGCCTCCTTCACTGAAGAAAAAAAAAGGTTGGTAAATGCCTTCTTCATTAAAAATAATATATGGATACAATGGAATATTAACCAGCCATAAAAAAAAGATTGAAATAATGCCATTTGTAGCAACATGGATAGACCTAGAGATTATCATACTAAGTGAAGTAAGTCAGACAAAGACAAAAATCATATGATATCACTTATATGTGGAATCTAAAAAAAAGTTTTAATGATATAAATGAACTTATATACAAAACAGAAATAGACCCACAGACATAGAAAGAAAACTTACGGTTACCAAAGGGGAAAGAAGGGAGAGAGGGATAAACTGGGGGGTCGGGATTAACATATATACACTACTATATATAAAATAGATAACCAACAAGGACCTTCTGTATAGCACAGGGAACTATACTCAATATTTTGTAATAACCTATAAGGGAGAAGAATCTAGAAAAATAGATATATACATATGTACCACTAAATCACTTTACTGTACACCTGAAACTAACACAATATTATAAATTAACTATACTTCAATTTAAAAAAAGAGTAGTATATGGACAGCTACAAAATTCTATTACTGTGGAATATAAGGAAAACAAACATTAGGGGACAACTAGCAGTCTCTTACACAAGTCCAACACTTGACAGTGAAATTCACTGTTTGTAAGTCTATATTCCTAGATTATTTGATCGGTCTGTTAGCTTCCTTGGATAATGCACACTGTCAGAGCAAGAGCTGAATCTAGTTTGCTCACCAAGTTACCCTCAACACCTGGCGCAATGCCTGGTGCTACATACAAGATAGCGGCCAAAAAAAAGTTTGTTGAATGAATGTTGATGACAGTAGGTTTAAATATGTCAATTTCACAGAAAAACAATACTGAAGACCTGTTCTTCAGGTTGTGTGAGAAGTACTGGATATAAAAAGATGAATAAAATAAGGTCATTTTGTGGTGGGGAAAGAAAAGCTTTCGCTTTTAACTTAGTGTTAGCTTTCAGACACCACACTACCTCTCCAAATTATACATGATTGATCAGGCTTAAAGTATGACCCTCCCAACAATTTCTGTATCTGAATAAGAGAAATTACCATATGACAAAGGAATGCTATTCTGAGGTTGGGAAACAGTGGTGAGTGCAGATTAGAGAGATGAGACCAACCCCTAGAATCCTTCAAGTCTCACAAATAAAATCACAGGTTTAAGTCGTCCCATAAAAGACATCAAATCCGACTTCTCCCAAAGTTGAGTGAACAGGAGAATCACCTGCGGAAGTTTTTAAATCGCCCCTCACCCTCTGGGCCCTAAGGCCTAGTGAATCATTATCTTCAAACATGATGCTGAGTAAGATTTTTCCAAAGATGCCCAAGTTACTGTTGTTCATAGTTAAAACTTCAAAATGCAAAAATAATTCACCACATCTCTCCCACTCCAACTCCATACTTAAATTCACAATTAAACCAGTTCTAACATTTCATGGCTTGCTTCATGGAAAGAAACCGGAATGGAGAAGCAACCCACTACTTCCTCCTTCTGCAGAATCCTAAGGGAAATTCAGCATATCAACAGGGCATTGTGGCTAAACTGGATGGATACAGGCCTTGGTGCTTACACACCCGAGTTCAGCCTAGTTTTTCAGTTAATGGACATGAATCACTGGAAAAACTTTATAAATTTTTCAAGCTTCAGTTTTCCCATTTTCTCATCTGTAAAATGAGAATCATCAAAGTACAAACTCAACAGGTTTTTTGTTTTGTTTTGTTTTGTTTTTGGTAATAAAATGAAATACGTAAGCACTTAGAACAAATTGTAGGTATTATTTCCTCCAGCTTTCTTAGGGCAACTATACCTACCGTCAATTGTTTTTATAAGAGTTAACAGAAATATTCTAAAAGATTTGTAAAACTCTCATAAGGAACCTATATAAACAATCTGAAAAATACAAGGAATTTTTATTATCATGCAAATGAGGAAATACACGTTTGACTTGTTTGGACCCATTTATTTTACCTTTATATTAATGTCAAATATCTGACATCTATGCATATTTGTGGACTTTTCACTAAATTACAAAAAACCTTTCTCTTCACTAATTTGCCTACGGAAGAGTGGTGACTTTTAAAAGTTAGACAATGCAATTATTTCTTGTCAAGATGTTATAAGACCACACTGGCAAACTCTACGAATTAGGAGCCCTTCTATGTCTGTGTGAGTCTAAATTCAACCGGATCCAGGACCGACTGTTTCCAGATCCAGGACCGACTATCCCTTCTTAATTTTCTTAGTTTCCTGCTATCAACCAAAGATGGGCCAGTACTAGTGACCACTTATTAAAAAAAAAAAATCCTCAAGTACCTTAGAACATGATTGCAAGAGGACAGATTATATACCCTGCAAGCTGAGGGAGTATCTATTATTCTTGGGGAATACAGACAAAGAAAAATTTGAGATGTTATTGGGCACCAAACGAAACAAAAGAACAGAGCTTCAAGACTGCACCTATCAGAAGGGAGAAAACAGCAGAGGGTATCTTTCACAACTCCTGAAAGGACTGAGGGAGGATAGTACAGGAAGATTAAACAGGATCTTCCACAGTGATATCCCTAGAGATCTTAGGCTTTTTATTTTTCCAGACCTACAAATGGTCAGAATTTTGAGTAAATCATAAAAGCAATTGTCATGGAGAACATTCGCAGCTGCTCCGACAATTATTTTAAGGTGAGGGAAGCTGGCAGGCAGAGGGAGTCAGGGAAATGAATCAGGACGGAGGATATAAAACACGTGAAAGAGGAAGGGCTGCGACTTTTGAGGCAGTTCGGTCTCTGTGTTTACATTTATATAGAAAACAATTTATGGGATTGTTGTAATGTGTGTTTTAACCATTTTAATGCGTGACTGTGCTGCTACTGAGAACACTGGGAAGAAAATGACAGACCAGTTTCCAAGACAGACTCCAGGTTTAACTCCCTCAGAATTTTTCCAATGGCTCATAGGTGAAATTTTTGTACAGGGGATGTCTAAATAATTAACAATCTCTAAGCCTTAAAAGAAAAAATCAGAATTTAAAAATAATGACAGTGAAAGCAATTGAAAGGGATGCACAGAGACTCTTTACTGAGTTCTTCACATCACTGTTCCTAGACTATCATCATAGACCGAGGAAAGTTAAATAAATCTCCCCACTGTTGTGACGGACATCATTTGTGTTATAAACATTTGGCAATAGCAGAAGTTAGTCATTTCATCATGACATTAATTCACCTATCCAGATGGGATTACACACTGTGGGATGCCGTTAGCAGCTAACCTATCTCTAAATATTACAACCAAGATGTTTCCCTGTCTCCTGATGTTTACTAACCTTTCATGGCTTTCATTTCTAACGTAAATTCCTATTAAAATTGGTAGCTGAGTTTGGGCTTATTTTAGGTCAGGAATGGAGTTGCCTTTAAAAATAAAAACATTCTTCAAGGACATTTATAATATAGTTGGCTTTACAACAAGGGAAATAATATGATTAATGGCTAACACTACAACCTGATCAGCATTTTAATGTGTGAATCAGAGCAAGGCCAAAATAGTACATAGTTCAACAGCAGTATATCTTAACTACTTCTATATTCATCTAGCATGTATCTCCTGAAAGCCCACCTTAGATCAGTCACTGGCAGAGATATTGAATGAGAAAGTCCTGATCACTTTCATCATGTCACTTAGTCTATTAGGGGAAACAGAGATTAAACAATTACAAGAGGAGCCTGTGTTCGTTTTAACACAAGAGCAACTTCTGGTGAGATTACAGCTGGCATTCAATAAACTGCACATAATTAAAGTATATCATTTGATAAGTTTTGACATATGTATACATTAATGAAAACATCACCACACCCGAAAGAGTGAATATGTCCATAATCCCTTAAGGTTTTCTCGTGTGATACCCCTTTGTAATCTTTCCCTCCCAACCCTCCCCACACGCCTCCTTCCCTGGCAACCACTGATCTGGTCTCTGTCACATAGGTAAGTTTGCATTGTCTAGAGTTTTATATAAATGAGGTCACACAGTATATATTCTTATTTATGTAGCCTCTTTCACTCAGCATAATTAGTTTAAGAATCACCCATGTTGTTGTGTGTACATACTGTTTGTTCCTTTTATTGATGAGTAGTACTCCATTTTATGAATATATCACAATTTGTTCTTCCATTCATCTATGATAGATATTTGGGTTGTTTCCAGTTGTGGCTATTAAAAATAAAGCTTCAATGAAAAAGCCTGGATTTTCATTATACCCGGGCTGGAAGTGGACGTGAGATGGTTATACTATGGAATAAGCCTTGCACTCCAGATAAGAGGTTTGAGAGTTTTGTTCTTTAACATTTTCCTTGTTGTTGGCAGTTACAGGAATAAGCTGATCTACAGATAGAAAGAGGGTTTAATAGATACTTTAGGAAGCCCCTCCAGAAGTCCACATTCAGAGAAAGTAGGTACATGCTACCCAGGCCTTGTTATCAAGCTTCTGTTTCTTGGGGAGAATGAACGTTTGTCCATGTATATTTACTTCTTTCTTGAGTACAAGGCATCCATTAGGATGATGTTACCAGAAACCAGGGACTGTGGCTCATACATGGCTACATCCTCAGCCTCCATTACAGTGTCTGTCATATATAGGTTCACTCTGTAAATATTAGTGGAAGAAAGGAAAAGAGGGTGGGAAGGAAGAAGGAATCAAGGGAAGGAGGGAAAGGGTAAATAAATAATGGAAAAATTGATAAAAGCTGATATATACGAAATGAACGTATTCATCTAAAGATTAATTTTTGTTGGAAGCATTGATAAAATGAGACAGATGCTACAAATACTTGCATAACACTGAAACATTCTGAGGATGATTTCTATGCTTTGGAAATAGGAGAAAAACACCATGGGCAAAATGGCCTCTTTGGTGGAATAACACTTTGTTCACACTTCTGTTAGTACTTTTCTCTCTTCACTTTGTAGTAAATAAAATACCTTAATAGAATCTCACTATGCAGTGAGCTTGGAAATGTCAAGCTCTGATGTATCCTCAGTTAGTAGAACCGTGCCTGTTGATACTCAACAGCAGTCCACGTTAAGCTAATTATTACAGATAACCAAGGATTCAATCTTCAATACTCCAGAGGAAGCCACTTAAAAGTCACTGATCTTCCTCTCTTGCCTCAGAACGAGCAATATCCTGTGACAGAACTTCTCCCTGTGCTTCTCGAATTCCCTATATTTGTTCATCATGTTCTCTCTATCTGGAATGCCCTTCCAAACCTCCATACACATCTGCATTAGAAATCACACCCAACTTTCAAAACCCACTGAAAAGCTACTTCCTGAAGGAATCTCCAATCTGATTGATTGATAAAAGATCTCTTCCTCTATGTACCCACACTACTTTATTTTCTTTCTCTGTCTCTGGTGCTTCTGTACTATTATTAGTTATGATTTGTTTTATCTCTTTTATTAGACTGTAATATTCTTAACAGAAGGGATCTGTTTTACTCATCTCTACTTTCGGTAGTGGCTTTCAAAATGACTTGTAAATAGTAGAGGCTTAATAAATACTTGCTGGATGAATAAACAGGTCAGTGAATAAAAGAACGGAAACTTTCTAATATTTACAATACATGAACGGTTAGAAGGAATACACTTCCCATATATCTCACTCATTGTTTCTACTGTAATGGGAGAAAGTCCCATGTTTGCTAAGGGTAAATCCCATTAAAATAAAAATGTCATTTTAATACAAGTCTGTAAGTCACTAACTCTTTGATTGTAATTAATTTATTCATGTAATTAACCAATTCCTTAGGAGGATCCTGAAAGAATAAACATGGGAAGGGATTCAAGGCAGAAGAAGCCTAGTACATCCATAAAGACAAACAATGGGAATCTCCGGCAAAAAATATACATATATATTTTAAGTCCTGGAATTAGAATTTTATGGGACAGCCAGAAAAAGAGTATGAAAGGAAAAAGGTAAAAAGAATAATGCTAAGAGTAGCACAGCCAAGGTTATAATTATGTCTAGCTTTAGCCCGACATAAGCAAAAATCTGGACTCAATTTTATAATCTTGCATATTTGGTGCAGAGGGGTACACTTGTCCCTATCTTCTTATTTTGAAACAGGGATACAAATTTCTGCTTCTGAATATGATGAAGTAATTTGCCACAGACAAATGCTCCAATGAGGACAACTAGAAAAGGCAGGTAAAGAACAAGAATTATGGTATTAAACCATGAAATGTGAAAACAAGAAAGAATAGGGGAAATAACATTTCTAAGGCCAAAATTTCTGAGATCGGAAAGGTAAATCCTAAGGATTTAAACCTTCAGAGGTGAGCTGAATATGTGAAGCGGCTCTTTTCTTGGGACCATTTACCAATTCTCGGCATAATCTAGGGGTTTGGAATTCAGATTTTGCCCTGGCCACGGCCACTGCAGAAGGACCAGGAAACCAGTAGAGATTTGGTGACGGCACAGGTCTAGAGTGGCAAAACTGGAGACTTCAGGTGTCTCAAACACACGTCCAGTCTCCCCCTTAAGACATCTGTCAAATCATGAAACTACACGTAACTTGAGACTGAAGAACTAAGCTGAAAATCCCTGAGAAGGAAAACAGAAATTTCTATTTCAACATAGCTCAGTATCTGATTAGATTAAGGTGATGACTGGCTCCCTCCCTACTCCCCTGCCAAGCAAAAGAAAAGACAAATCACCCCTGGTGAGAAAGAGTATCATCTGGAGCCTCTGCAGATTTTATCTGCAGATTTTAAAGTACCCGATATGCAATAAAGAATTACCGGGCATGTGAAGAGACAGGAACATACAATCAATAACAAAAAGGAAATAAAAACCAACAGCAGAAGCCAACCCACAGATAATCCTGGTAGAGAAGGTAACAGGAAAGGACTTCAGAATGGTTATGATTAATTTGTTCAAGAAATAGTCGAAAAGATAAGTAGAATAAGTTAAAGGACAAAGAATTTCAATGGACTTCCCTGGTGATGCAGTGGTTATGAATCCACCTGCCAATGCAGGGGACACGGGTTCAAGTCCTGGTCAGGGAATATCCCACATGCCACGGAATAAGCCTGTGCGCCACAACTACTGAGCCTGCACTCTAGAGCCTGCGAGCCACAACTACTGAAGCCCATGTGCCTAGAGCCCGTGCTCCGCAGCAAGAGAAGCCACCGCTTGCCGCAACTAGAGAAAGCCCACGTGCAGCAACGAAGACCCAATGCAGCCATAAATAAATAAATAAATAAATAAATAAATTTATTTATTTAAAAAAAAGAATTTCAAAAGAGAAGTCATTTTTTAAAATACTCAAATGGACACTCAAGAACTGAAAAATACAATAACTGAAATTAAGAATTCAAGGAATGTGTCTAATAGCATACTGAGAGAAACAGAAGACAAGAAGTATGAACTGAAAGGTTAATAGAAAATGTGTAAGTGAAGCTTAGACAGAAAAGAAAGAAAAATTCAGAAAATATAAACGATATCACTGGAATCCTAGAAGGAGAGGAGAGAGAGAACATAGGAATAAAGTGATATATGAACAAATAATGGCCCAGATTTTTCCAAAATTGATAAAAAGACTCCAACCCACAGATTCAAGAAATTCAGTAGAGCTTAAGCAGAATTTTTAAAAATGCCATCTAGGCACATCACAGTCAAACTACTAAAACCCAAAACAAACAGAAAATCTTTAAGACAGCCAGACCTTTGTTACCTTGAAAGGAGCAACAATAAGTCTGGCAACTTACTTCTCAAAGCAAATGGTATAATCCAAAAGACAGCAAAATCAACATCTCTGCAATGCAAAAAAGGAAATTACTGCCAATATAGAATTTTATGCCTAGCAAGATAACTTTTCAAAATTTATATCGAAACAAATACATTATCAAAGAAAAAAGAAACAGAGAATTCATCACTGGTAGATCTGACATACAAGAAGTACTAAAAGGAGTTTTTTCAGCTAGAAGAAAAATGATCACACATGGAAACATGGAAATGAAAGGAATTAAGAGAATGAAAAATTTAAATATGTATATAAATATAAATTAATATTCAACATATAATAGTACCAATGCTTACATTTAAAAGGTAGGTTGAATTAAAATACATTTAAAAAGTAGAAGGATAAATGGAGCTAGAGGGTGGTAAGTTTCCAGTACTATCAGGGCATTGGGAAGAAATAATATGCATTGAACCATAACAAGTCATAAATACTTTCAGTAATCTCTAGGGTAACCACTTTAAAATGACACTGGTAATTACATTAAACAAAAAAGATCATATACTTAAAATAAAACTAAGATTGTCATATTGGATTTAAAAAACAGTCTCCATAATAGAGACACACTTAAATATTAGTACATAGAAAGGCTGAGAGTAAAAGTATAGAAAAAAGTGGGCCATGGAAATATTAACCAAAATAAAGCTAATATAACAACACCAATGTTAGACCAAGTATATCTGAAGGCAAGAAACATTACTGGAGATTTTTAAAGTATTTTTTAAAAAGGATAAGTGGGTCAATCACAAGAAAAATAGCATAGTCCTAAATATGCATGCACCCAGTAACAGTTGTAAATATATTTTCTAAATTGTCAAAGTATAAAGAATAAACAAATCCACATCATATTAGCAGACCTTAAAACATTTCTCTCAACAGGTGTTGAGAAGTAAACAAAACATGCAAAAGACAGGTGAACAGATAAATTGGGTACAACTATTCCATGGAGTAATACTCAGCAATAAAAAGAATTACTGATATACAAAACAATCTGAATGAACAGCAGAATTATTATTATACTGACTGAAAGAAGGTAGATGAAAATGAGCATATACTGTATGATTCCATTTCTATAAAATTCTAGAAAATTCAAATAATCTGTAGTGAAAGAATGTAGATCAGTGGTTGCCTGGGAACAAGAGGAGGGAAGGGAGAAACAGGAAAAAGAGTTATGGTGATGGTTATGTGAACGTATAAATATATCAAAACTTATGAAGTTGTACACTTTAAATATGTACACTTTACATTGTCATATGTCAATTATACCTCAATAAAGCTGTTTAAAAAGTCACACGATTAACACATGGACCCAAATGGTACGTATAAGCAGAGAGAAGACTTTGCACACAACAGTAGAATTCACATCCCACTCAAGTTCCCATGGAATATTTTCCAAAATTAACCACATAGCAGCCTTAAAGAAAGCCTCAACAATGTTCAAAGGCTTGAAATTACTGAGAATATATTCTCTGATCACAGTGAAATTAGCTAGACTAACAAAAAGATGACTAGAAAACCCTAGTTCCCTGAAACTTAGCCAATACTTCTCTATATAATGGGTGAAAGAATAAATAAAAATGGAAATTAGAAAGTAGTTTGAGTTGAATAGCAATGAAGATTGGACAGATCAATATTTGGGGAAATGCAGCTAAAGAGTGCTTAGAGGAAAATGTATGGCTTTAAAATCCGTATAGTAGAAAAGAAGAGAGCCTGAAACATAACCTAAGAAAATATCACACCTAAAGAAAGTACAAAAAAGAAGATTAAGGGAAAAAAATAAATGAACAGGAAATATCAGTACAATAATCAACAACATCAAGAGATAATATTTTAAAGATTTTTTAAGAAATGATAAACCTTTAACAAGATTGATTGAAAAGAGAAAAAAATCAAACTTCTTTTCTGATTGCAAATAAGGGAAAACAAACAAAATCCGAAAAAATAAAATTCAGTGAAAGTCAAGCTTTAGTATTGCACAAATACACGTGAGTTTCATATTTTTAATTAAATTTATCTCTAATGCAGTGAACTTTACGTTTACATTATAGTTTTTTTAAAACGTATGGCAGCAATTCTCTTTTCAGAGGCCTCTTTACGTCTTCGGATTTTTTCTCAATTGAGCCATTTAAAAATATGTATGAATGCCTAAAATTAAATAATTTCTAAATATGGCCATATGATGCATGTAATATATAGATAAGAACTCTTTATTATGAAATTTATAGTTATTTAAATTATGTTAATTTAATATTATTATCCAATAATCTTTCTTTTAAAACTTTGACAACATTATCATAGAACAACAATAACAACAAAGGCAAGGACTTGTGATTGATGTTACATAGAAGCCTTGGTCAAGATAATAAATACATTGCCCTGAATTTTTGGAAAAAACTAAAAATAAAAAGTTACTTAGGGATCAGCTGATTTTTATGGCTTTAATTTTCATACTACCATAGACTAGACAGTAGTCTCTTGAAGTCATATCTACATATACCTCACATCAAAAAGTTCTTAAAACCTACATTTTCTTTGGACTTGTCCCTAGTTAAGATTTTCATTTTAATAGAATGTCCAATTAGACATGCAAACTGATAGATATGGGAGCAGAGAAACAGAGGCTAGGCTACACAAGAGAGGCCAGAACAGCTCCAATAAATGACTATTCAATGAAAACTGAAAGCTTTCTGTTTATTGCAACAATTTTAAGTAAATCCTTAGTCTCTCAGGTCAGTGGTTTGAAGACGACAGAAAGAAAATTTAAGTCAAATTCTCACTGAGAAAATATTTTACATAAAGGGCTTACATAATATTAAAGAGCGCTCAGTGCACTTAAACCCATTTTATATAAGCACGGATGCAAGAAGGGAAGCAACTCCAGAGGAAAACACAATAAAAACCATAAGCATAGCATTAAATTCTACCACTGGTTTATATGGTAGAAATTCATACCAGCTGCTGTTACCTGACTGATTTTTCATATTCACTATCCAGTGATGACATTCACATCATTGTGTATGTATGCATATATATATATATATATATATATGTAATTATTTTGATGAAAATTTTTGCATGACTTTCATGATGCTCTACTTACCTCCCTTTTTCTCTCCAAAATTATACAAATCAATGTTAATTTTAATGGCACAAAGTTCACTATTTTAGACGGTGCTTTTATCAGTGATAATGTGATCTTCTGAGGGATGTGTGGCGGAAAAGGGCAGAAAACCCTCATGAAAACAGCTCCTTAGAATTTTAATTAGTAAATGCATTTCTATTTTTATAATATCATCCTCACATATTTTAGTTAAAAATATGTAAGTAGTTAAAAAACTACTTAAAAATAGTCCACAGCTCTGTTTTTCTTTCTTTCATTGAACTCCTTATGAAAATAACAACCTCTATATTTATAGAATTTTTCAGTTAGGAAATTCAAACTATTTGACAACTATTATATGATGATTATGGCAGAGCAATAAAAAATTTGATTATTTAACTTGTGGACTCACAGAATCACAAGATAATCTTATCAATCACTCAATTTAGGATTTAAAACCTTCCATAGAATCCTTTTCAAGTTCTGAAACGGTTTTGATAAAAGAACCCTAAATAGTGGAATTTGCACTAGAAAGGTAGTACATCATCATATACTAATAATGCATTTTCCTATTATAATCTTTTTTATGGTTTTCACACATATGCCTTTCTTATTGTCTACCCTTGATACAAAATGAATCTATTCCATCTTTCTCATTATAGCCCTTAAAATATTTAAGCGTAGTTATCATTGTCCCCTGGTTGTCTCCCCATTATCAGGTTTTCCCCATAATTACTCATCTGACATAGCTTGAGTTTTCTCTCCGTTCTGCTCAACCATCTCCATTGGTCTCCACCCTAGCAGGACTCATGGCCCTTCCTTTGGGTTCCAGGGCAGCAGGAGAATGCTCATCATGTTCCTGGAGCTGTAATCACATCCTTGACTGACATTGAACTGAGTTTGGGGAAATCCCCTAACATTTTAAATTTATTGCCGTGAAGTCCAATCTCCTCTCTGTAATTACATCACTATGTTTTGCTTTGTTTTGTTTTGTTTTTGCGGTACGCAGGCCTCTCACTGCCGTGGCATCTCCCGTTGCGGAGCACAGGCTCGGGACGCGCAGGCTCAGCGGCCATGGCTCACGGGCCTAGCAGCTCTGCGGCATGTGGGATCTTCCCGGACCGGGGCACGAACCTGTGTCCCCTGCATCGGCAGGTGGACTCTTAACCACTGCGCCACCAGGGAAGCCCCATCACTTTTTTTTTAAATATAAGTACAGGAGTCTAGATTTACCCCAGTTATTTATTTGATACGGATATACTTATTACTCAAGAACATCCAACTCATGAGAGGAAAAATTTGAAAACTGCTACATTCGTTCTCCATTACATATGATGATCACACCATCCTCTTTTTCACAGACAAAATGAAGTGGAAAAAGAGTAGAAAACATCTAACTACTGAATATAGATCTTCCACTACAGGAAAAAATGGAGGGAAGGAATGTGTTATTCATATTCTTTCTCTTCTTCCTTAATTTGCCGAACAAATAACAATTCTCTGCTTCGTTTTACCTGTATAGACACAGGTTGAACAAGAATTCTAATTTAAGGGAATGAAACTGTCAATAGAATTGTTTCTTGATCAACCGCCATTCATTCGGTCATTGTGGAGCAATGGACCAGGCACTGTATTACATCTTGCTTTGCTTTAGCTGAGAGCACACAACCCAAGTTTTCCATCATTTATATTGAATGCAGTAATTGCTTTTGCTTTTTATTCTTTTCTGTCACATCTTATTTTTCAACTTTACTAATAAAATATGAAGAAAGCCATAGAATGCTACAAATGTGATCTTTTAGTTATACCATTTTATTAATAGCACTTGACTTTGGCTGTTAAACTATTAACATATAATTAATAAGCTGCAATACTGCATTAGCAGAGTAAATGCATTCCAGTGAATAATAATAAACCGTTCACAATTTACTAAGAGCTCAATTTAGCCCAAATTATATTGTTAACAATATGCCTGGTTTACTCACATGAAATTTAAAAAATCATTCTCGAGCATTAACATAGAACACCTTATGCTGTTTATGCACACCATAACTCATAGATGGAATAGGCAATAGAGATTGCCAAAATGAACATTTAAGCCAGTCTCTTCAGAACAGCTATCAGCGTATCAGCCTTATAGAATGTATGCTCATCTCTCTTCTTTTACCTGTATGTCTCCATTTGTACTTGGGTTGTATTTACAGTGATGAAGTAAAATCTGTCACGTTGACCCTAAGTATACATGGTGTTTCACAGGCTCAATGGTACATCCATAACATTAACAGAGTTTTATTGTATTATTATCAATAATTGTCTTCAAGTGGGAAAGAGCTCTAACAAACCTTCTGCTCTTTACAGAAATCTCTCTACAGCATTCCCAGGTAATAATCATAAGAAATAACTAACATTATCTGTGTTGTTACTATATGTCACTTTACATCTATGAACATCCACGAGGATTTATGAGGTAGGTGCTGAGAGTCAGAGAGGAACTTCCCCACAATCTCCCAGCTAGTGTCAGACAGAGCCAGGAAGAGCATCGAGACTCCCTAGTGGCAGATTTCCTGAGCTTATCCATTATACTTGACAGCCTTTCAGTCTCTGAGGTTAGGCACGGCCTTTCAGTAACTGCTTAAGCAATTCTGAAGAAGGGACCCTCACTTTCCCTCTAGGCCACACATAGTATTTTGGACATCTCCAGTTTAAGAAGTCCTTCCTTATATTGAATCTGTATAACTGATACTTATACCTCTTTGTCCTGGCTCAATTCCTTGGAGGAGCACAGAATACCTAAGCGAAATGCCTCTTTCCATGACAGACATTGAAGTATATGAAAAAGGCAATCATATTTCCTTTAAACCTCCTTTTTTTCTAAACGAAATACTTCCTAGTTCCTTCAACTATTTTTCATATGACATAACCTGTAGAAAATATTCCGATTGCTCTCCCCTCACTACAACTGTTTGTCAACAACCATTTAAGTGGAGGCATCAGTTACGAGCTGACCTTGAGAGATTTTCCTATGACTCTACTCTTCCTCGTCCTGAACGGCAGACCAGAGGACTTAGCACGTCTGATTGAATGTTGATTCTTCTGACTTTTTGAAAGCAAACCAGCAGGTCTGTGACATGCATACTATAATGAGGATCTGATACGTATTTTATAGGCTGCTTCAATTAAATGAGATAATGAAGATACAATGTGTGGCTCAAATTACAGCACATGCACTTTAGTGGTAAGCTACTTCCCTAATGAGTCAGCCTAGCTAGCTGCTTGGTCTTCCAACATCAGTGACTGTCATTTTAGATCTGGGAACCCAGGAAGTTCAGGCCAACTCCTGCATGGATGGCAATAGTCAACTGCAGTATGGAACATACCAGGCCCCAAGGCATTTTACTGTCTCATCTTGACCTTGAAATCAAGAAAGTTCTCTAGATTATGGAATCACTGTTCTCAAGCTCATGCTTGAATAATTTATTGCTTTATCTTTATATAAATGAGAGACTATGTATTTAGCTTTAGCGAATTGTATCTTTCAGTATAGTTTAGCTGTAACCTCTGAATCCTTGCCTGGTTATCCAGGAATTAGCTCTCCCTCTCGGAGCAGTGTTATCCTCAGGTTTCATAAGCATGCAACCTTTATCATTTTCAGGGCTTGATAGAAAGGGAAGAAGCGGGACCAATCTCACGGTACTGGCTATGCCCCTAAAGCAGCAGCTGGGCCCAGGGAAGTCAGTCCAGCGAGGAACAGCATCGTAAGGGAAATGAGAAAGAGCAACAGTGCCAGTATAGGATCTCGAGATCTATAGGAGATCCAACACCCTATTAGACCACTATAGAGTCTATCACCCTAGCCTATTCTCTGTCTTTGGCATCTGTAAAGAAATCAGATTTCAAAAATCAGTAACCCCAGAAGAATATACAAGTCTCATCAAGATGACCTTACTGAAAGGTTAATTATGTTCCCAAATAATGGATCTAATAATGGCCCCAGTTATTAAATGTTTATTATGGTCCAGTCCCTTTTATGTGAGTGACTTCTTTTAATCCTCCCAAAAATCCTCTAAGGCAGATATTATTACTACTATATTATTATTTTACAGAAGAGGAAACTAAGCTACTTGCCCAGGACCCCATAGATGGAAAGAGCATTCTCAGGACCCATAACCAACTATCTGTCTCCAGAGTCTATACTCTAGGACATCCAGCAGACTGTTGGTCCATCTTTTAAGACAGGAGACAATTTCTAGCCTCCATATTTTTCTAACAACAATTACAACCATAGTTTTATTCGGATTTATTTTTGCCATCTTACATTTCTAGAACATTTTCTTCAACTCTGTGACCTGGGAAGCCCATTACCATCTTGAGTCTCTGAATATGTCTTCTTTGTCAAGTTTAATACCTTACATTTTTCTTTATTGAATCCAACCTTGTTCATTCATCAATGGGCTAAGTATGTAACATGTTCTCAGCATTGTACTAAGAGCTTGGGTGGAATTTCTAAATAGGAAAGCTGTTTTGATTTGTTAACAAAGATCCTAATTATACATTCAATGGGGAGGATAATATATCTAAACAAAGTTGTCTTCAATGAATTATGAAATTATACATCTGGTCTCTACGTAAAAGAGAAGAGCCTAACTCAAAAATATATACACATATTCGTATGTTTAAAGTCACTCTTTCTGCATATAGAAATAAAATGGATGAAGAAAACCTCAGGTTTCCTGCGAGGAAAGTATCCTGGAATTGTCTTTGAAACTCTCTCTTATAATTTAAAGAGCATTGCAAAGTTTCACAAAGGGAAAGAGCAAATCTAAGTAAGTGAATTCTGCAATACTTTTGTAGATTTGGTGGCACAGCTCCATCCGAATCCCCTCAACCATCAAACAAATAAATAAAAACAAGATTATATAGGAAACTTTGCCTAGCAAACACTTTCAGAAAGAACTGTCTCACCCAGACCACCCACCCTTGCCACTAGCCGTGGCTGGTTCCACTATACTTCAGGGACTTTACTATTGAATCAAATATTCCCTAATCACCGAAACTTCTATCCTTCAGCCTCAAATGCATGAGGTTATTGGCAGCCAGAGAATCACCCAGAGCCTCACGTTGCTGCCTAATGCTCCCCAGGCTCTTGTGATGCAGCTGCAAGAGAGAGAGCCGAACGCCAAACCCAGAGCCCAGATTGCCTTGCCTGCACTCCGCCAGCATCAGAGCAGCCGTGGCTCCCCATGGGTGCTCCTGGAGAAATTCCCCAGAAATGGAAACAACAACAACAACAACAACTGCTATCCCTGCCCATTTTTCCTAGGGATGCATTAATTTCAAGGTTTACAGAGATGTATGCATAGAGAGAAGGGGAGGTCAGAAGTCAAGAAAGGGAGTTGGCATCGGCCAACTTTTAGCTTCTTCCCCTAACGGTTGTAGCAGAGCAATGAACCGTACCTCTCCATGACCAACTGCGGAAAGCACAGGTTGAACTTACCCTCTTTCTAGGCTGAAGGGGTGGTGTCCCTGCTCAGTGTTGAGATGGTTCCTCCAGAGTATGGGTTTGTTTGGGGTCCTCTGTTCGTCCTCTACCCGTGAGTTAGCTGGAGGTCCAGCTCAGATTCTGAAGACATGGAAGTGTCCTTCTTGAAGTGTAAACATAATTTCTTGTCAACCCACCACCAGTTTTCCAGTGCATAGGACTGAGTTGTGGCTGGTTTCTACATCTGCTCAGAAAAAAAGAAAAAGAAAAAAAAGAGGTGAGCAACTACTGCCCCACTTCATCAGTGAACTTCTTGTTCATCATATTTTAGCCAAGATGACTTTCTACATGGAAGAGCAATCAAATAATCACATGTTTATGTGAGTATTTACTAAGCGCCAGACTTATAACTAAATACTTCCCATTCATTGCCTTGGTCAATCCTAGAACCACCCAGTGAGGTAAGTGCTACCATGAGTCTCACATTTCCGATAAAGAAACTGAGACTCAGAGATGATAAGGATTTCTTTAAGGTCACACAGTACTTAAGTGAACAGACCAGAATGTGAGCTAGACCTCAGTAATGGCAGAGCGATATAACTTGAAATAAAAATGCCCTCAGGGCTTTCCTGGTGGCGTAATGGTTGAGAGTCCACCTGTCGATGCAGGGGACACGGGTTCGTGCCCCGGTCCGGGAAGATCCCACATGCCGCGGAGCGGCTGGGCCCGTGAGCCATGGCCGCTGAGCCTGCGCGTCCGGAGCCTGTGCTCCGCAACGGAAGAGGCCCCAACAGTGAGAGGCCCGCCTACCGCAAAAAAAAAAAAAAAAAAAAAAATGCCCTCAGTTTCCTACTTAATGGGGTAAATGCTTAGACAATTTAAATACAAATTGAATAGGCTTTCAAATGAAAACTTTTAACATATTTTTGACTTATACATAGCACAGAAAGAAACTACATAGGGTACAAAAAGGATTTGTAGGACTACATTTTAGGAAGTATTTTTCCTTCGGCAATTTCTCAAACCTAACTTGCTCCAATGATATATTACACCCTGTTTATTATCTACAAAGAGCATAAATAGTTAGAGAAATGTTTTTGACCCCTACCAAAAGCAAATATGACCTCGTTTCCAAACCAGAAACCTTCGTCTGGACTTTGAATACTGATTTGGAAACAAGTTTTTAAAAGAATTAGCTCAAAGCAGCAGGTTTGTAGCTCATATGACATGAGATGATCAATGACCACATTAACTGCTAATCTAAGGCATACAACATGCATGAGCATTAGCATGGAAATCTAACACGTTCCCACGTTCCCACCCCAGGTGGCACTGGATTTCTAATCCGTTGTTCCATCTAATAGGAATAAACTTAAATGGTTTATTTAGAGCTTCATTTACAAAGTTAATAATTAGGGTGATTTACTCAAAAGGCAGGGGAGGGGGAGGAGGAAGGGGGTCAGCTGAGTGGGGGGTGAAATGGGAAAAAGGAAAAAAAAAGTAATCTTGAAAAAGCAAAACAACATCTTAGGATAATTTTGCCTCAGAAGACATCTCCCACTCTGATGGTAGGGAATCAGGGTTAAAAAAAAAGCATGACCTCAAGAAGCTGAGTCTTGGTTGGGGACCAACAAATAAATCCTGTTATTTGTTATAGGATATTAGGCAAGTTGTTTAATCTCTCAGACAAAGGTTTCTACATCTCTAAAATGGGAATGATAATACCTGCTTGGCATGGAATAAAAAAGATAACAAAAGCAAAGTGGTGAATACAATACCTGACACAGGGGAAGTACTCAATTTCTATTGATTCCGCCCGTGAATGGATTCACTAGAAAGTGCTAAGATACAAACGTGGTCCCCTCCTCCTGCTTCTGCAATGCCAGGGTCCGACCTAGTCACAGATTTTGACATGGCACTTTGACCTGCACCCGGCGCTGAGATAATAATTGGATGAGTTTCATTTGATACTATGCAGAATATTGGGCAAATGAGCTTCAGCTAATTAAAACAAACAGCTATCCTGTCTGTCACCCACCTCTCAGGTGACCCATGTTTCTCTATGTGTCATTTATGTGATCCAGCTCCAGGCTTATCCTTAACATTTTAAGGGCCCAGGGCAAGAGTCCAAATGGAAACCCACATACCTAAATATTTGAAACTTATAAAACAGTTAACAAAATTTAAATAAAATAGTTTCTATCCTCTTACCTAAACAAAAATACCTTAATAATGACCTAGAAGGTTAGATTCAAATTCATAACTCTTGGACCCCGTGGGGTTCTGTGCCAGGACACGGAGCTTGGGAAGAGCCAGCTCTTCCTCCTTTACTCCCCACCCTGGCTCTGTCCTCCACTGGGTGGCAACTTGCATGCATGTGGGCACTCCAATCCTCACATCCAAACTCCGTCTCTATCCCCACCCTCACAAACATCCACCCCAAGACCCCATTCCAAGCCCACTCGTGGGCCCACCGACAGCTTGGCTGTACCTCCCCCAAGAGAAAACTCCTCGGAAAGAGACTCATGTGGGCCTTGGAAGCAGGCTCAGGACTACTTAGGCCGGAAATTCCAGTGTCCAGAATATCCAAAGGTTTGTCCGGAAGTGGGGGAGGCAAGCTCCAGGTGGCCGTGAAGACATGAGGTGGTTCTGAGGACACACGGCACTGTAGAGAAAGAGAGGCAGAGCCAGAGGAGAGCTGAAGAAGAGGCAGCTGAGGCACAGAGCCCTGTGCAAGGGTCCCTTTCCCCCAGCTCAGTAAAACCTGCTTGTTCAGTAGAGTGAACTTATCTCTTCCTCATCCCAGTGGCCGACCTGAGGGGCAGGTGTTAATATCTTCCCTGCAGGGGAGCTGGATACTACCCTTAAGGTAGCTCCAGAGCAGACGGTCCTTCTGCGAAGGGCAGTGTGGCCATTACTATTAACCCTTGTGATTTCACTTTCTACCTTAAATCAGTCTTGCTAATGAGCAGGTTCCACCTTCTTAACAATTAGCTAGACTGGTAAATAATCAAGAGACAGGACAAGCTAATTAACCTTCAGTTTCCTTCCCAGGAATCTAGGGAGAATATTTTTCATACATAATGTACTTCAGGGCTTGTGTTTTCACAGAAAGAATCGTTCGAAGGTGTTTTCATGCCCACCCTTATGATATAGAAACGTGGTCTGCCTCACATGTCTAATCATCCTTGGCACCCTTAGTATCACTGAAAGGTTTTCTGGGCCGTGGAGAGAATTTCTGCAAGCTGTATGAAGGCCATAATGCTCACTTTTAGAGGGCTGTAAATAGAGCGTACAAGCTACTAACTGCAGTCTGTTATAGACTCATGTTGCTGCCCTAGCAGAAAAGAAAGGGAGCTCACCATACCTGCCCAAACCAGACTAAGGCTCTGCAGAAAGACTGGACGTTCAGGGACATGTAGCAGCACCTTTGGTTATGACCACATTACTCCATGAATTGGTCCTTGCCTGGTTTCCCCATTCCCACTCACCCATCACTTCTTACCTGCCTCTCAAGGGCTTTCCACCACCAAGGTTCTCAAATCACATTGTAATCACCTGGAGAGCTTTAAAAGTCAGCTCCAGAGATTCTATTTAATTGGTGCAGCCTGGGCAAGGGGAGTTTCAAGAGCTGTCCAGGCAACTCTAATGTGCAGCCGGGTTTCAGTGTCAGCACTCCACCACAGCAGCCCAATCTGCTGGCTCTTTCCCGAACGAATCCAGAACTCTCACCCTCCTGTGCCCTTTCCTTTTGCTTCAGTGTCCCTCTCCTACCTGGAAAACTTCTCATTCTATGAGACTCAGTCAGAGGAAGCTCTGTCCCGAACACTCAGGTCCCCCCATCTGGAGATCCCAGATCACCTCCCATACCCCTTTAATAGAGCTAACAGAGGCCATGTAATTTATGATCCCACACAACACACTGTTGAATGTAAAAGAAAACACTACTAATAATTATGCTCGGTGACAGGTGTCAACTGGAACTAACGCTGGCCAACTGGAACATCAGATCCCCCTATTTCTAGCCCCTATGATATCAATCAGTAATTGCATATCCTCCTGCCTGTCTCCTACTCTTGCTGTGAAAGCCATTAAAGCAGGGATAGCACTTCCTCATCTCTCTAACCTCAGTACCCAACCCAGATTAGATGTTGAATCGATGCTTCCTTAAGAAGCCCTCTATTTTATAATGATTAAATGCATGGACTCTGTTACCAAAGAACATGCGTTCAAATTCCAGCTCTGCCACTTATTAGCTGTGTGACTGGACTATTGTGCTTTAATGACTCTGAAATGGAGTTAATAATAGAATGAATGTATTTAATAGGATTGTTTAAAGGTTTAAATGAGTTGATATATGTAAAGCACCCAGAGAATAGTATTTAAACATAGGAAGCACTGTATAAGTGTTTTTTAATTATTTGTAAAAAGAACGGATAAACCAACTGAATAAGCTCCAAGTGCCTCTTTTCTATGGAACTCCTCCAAATGATCACGCCCACAGTGAACGTTCATGATAACAGCTATCCTTCACTGATGAATCACCACGTTCCAGGTGCCATTACGTGCTTTGCATACATTATCCCATTTACCCTTCATCACAGCCCCTATCAGGAAACTATATTATCACACCAAGTTTACAGATAAGGAAAGTGAGGCCCCAAAATGAAGAGGATATCCACAGTCACTGGGTTTTATCTTTCTATAAGAAAAAAGCAACTGAAATCCATTCGCACTGTGAGTTTCCTGTGATTCCTTTGAGAAATAAAAGGGCTTTTCTGAAGTCCCTGTAATCACATAACATACCTAGTTTTTGAAGAGATGGAGAGTGAAAAGGCAATTGCCCTGTAATATGTACTTTGGAAGGAGCTCTTGTTTGCTGCTTTTTGAAGTGTTTTAACAATTCACGAACTAACATTATCAAGAAGATAATATGTACAAAGCAGTATTGGGGGGACTCTGAGGACACCCCAAATTGAAAATCTTCCTCTTACCTCCAAGGAGTTCAAAATCTAGTTGAGAACATAGAGAAAACATTCAATAACACTACGGGATTTAAACAGCAGTAACACAAGGGAGATTCCCAGAGCAACATCATTAATTTCCCAGGAAGTGGTAGTTTGTACCTGCCATAGGAGGTCAGGGAAGTAAGGACTTCTGAAGAGACTGAGAGTTGTATCTTTAAACATCGCTTCAACAAACTTTCACCGACACCCATCACCTGTCACTCTGCAGCACACTGAAACTGTGGAGATTAGAAAAACAAGAGTGGTGCGCTCAAGGAGCTAAAAGCCCAGAAAGGGAATCAGACATGTGGACAGATAACTCAAGTGGCGTGAGAATAGTTATGGCAGAGAAGCTATTCTCTGATGTACTGTGGAGCCTAGAGAAGGGCATTCACCCAAACTAGTCTGGGCAAAGTTGGCAGGAGCAAGATGGTGGAAGGTATTCCAGAAAAGAGATTGCCCAAGCTGGTTCTTAAAGAATAAATGAGTTACCAAGGGGGAAAAAAAAAAAGGAAGAAAAGTCTCCAAGAGCAGGGCAAATGCATGGGAAAGGGGTGGAGGAGTACGTGTTAAATAAAAAGATATAAAGGGCTTCCCTGGTGGCGCAGCGGTTGAGAGTCCGCCTGCCGAGGCAGGGGACGCGGGTTCGTGTCCCGGTCCGGGAAGATCCCACATGCCGCAGAGCGGCTGGGCCCGTGAGCCATGGCCGCTGAGCCTGCGCGTCCAGAGCCTGTGCTCCGCAGCGGGAGAGGCCACAACAGTGAGAGGCCCGCGTACCGCAAAATAAATAAAAATAAAAAAGGTATTGTATATTTATCAATGAGCTTCTTGAAGAAAGGCATACAGCGTGTTATACTCTACTTGAATGTGCCTGGAAACGAAAAAAATACTCAGAATGTTTGCGCTGTGAAAAAATATATGTGCCCCGGCACACACGGGCGTGCACACACGAACCGAAAAACATTTGCCAAAGCACAACCTAATCCTAGTTCATATTCATAAGTGGTCTCAAAATCAACCGTTGTTTTTGTTTGTTAATTTGTTCAACAGTTGTTAGCGCAGTCTTCCTCCTAGTCTCTGCCTGTGAAGGGAGCACGCTGACACAGCCCCGGGGGAAATACGAAGGGCCTAAGGGGAAAATAAAACAATACCGCTTTCAGACCCGGAGCTAAGCTTATAGAGCACACTTGCCAGCAGGGAGATTTGGACAACATTTATTTGTCTAGTTTCATTAAAAAGTACACACAGCCTATTACTAGAGAGGAAAATATACCCCTAAAGAAGTCACAAACTTTGACAGGAAATATCATGAAAATACTGATTATACTGCATATGCATGCATATATACCGTATACATATGTAAAGATATATAATATATACTTGAACCTTCCCATTATCTATGAACGGGTCAATGAAATAATTGATCAGGAGGCAGTGGGGCAGAGTGATTAGCTAGGCTGCCTGGCCTTCAGGCTTTGCTCAGCGTACCAGCTGTATGAGCATTTTTCCTACGATTGCAAGCAACTTCACCTCTCCAAGCCTCAGTGACTTCTTCATCTATAAAATCAAAATAATAATAGAACCCAACACATGTGATTAAATGATGACCCTCTTATGAGGATTAAAGGATATAATTCATACAAAAGTGCTTAGCACAGTGACTGGCATATCATAAGTACTCAAGAGTGGTCTCAGAACTGTTAAACTTATACCAGAAATTATTCCAAAACATAGAAAGTAGGAGACATTCTGAAAGCATTAAAGTGATTAGATGGGGCTGACTAGTCTTTTGGAGGCCAGCTATAAATTCACTCACATAAGAAACTTCTTTTGTAAAGGACCATCCAGTGCTTAAAACGGAGGATCGTTTGTCATACTGCCCCCTCCATATATTCCTGTCACTTTGACTTGCCTCATTTATATAAATGAGTCCTTAAAAAGGATACCCTGAATCCAATCACTCCTGGAGTCTGAAAAACCATCACAAAGGAAATGGTTACCTCTATAAATTGTTTATAAAATGTAGGATCCCAGCTGACAGACTTGCTGAGAAGTAAGACAATGATACAGTCACAGGCTTGGGTAAAATGCCTATAGTCAAGAATAAGTTGAACAATATGGAATTAATCTAAACAACGCAACTAAGTTGCAATTTATTTTTTAATACTTCCAGCTTTTCCCTTGGACTTATCCATCACCCTGCTCACCCTCTCTCCCATCCTCCTCTCTCCCCTCATTTATACCTTACTCCCAGGGAATCATTTTAAGAGGGAAACTTCACCAAGATTCTCTATTGCTTGTAATGCTTAATGCATACACAAGTAGAAAAGGACATATCTAAAACCTGAGTATAAAAGCAGTCATTCCAGAGCTTGTAATATCTGGAGCTAGATTGTAAATGGTGGAAATTTCAAAGAGGAAGAAACCCCCTCGTGATCAGACTCAAGAGATCATTTAAACCACCAAAAACTTTGATGTGAAACCTTTGTGTTTTGCACATTACAAATGTAAAATATGGATCTTTCAATCAGGAGAAGCACAGGAATTGGGTACTATAGTCAAAGGAACTCACATTTCCATATCTAACTTTTTTCCTGTCCTGGAAAGAGAGAATTACTCCTCTGTTGTGCAAATCCACCTACTCAGAGGCATATGATTAAGATGGTAAGCAGCTCAGGTCGTCAAGCACAGAGAGTGCCAAAAAACAACAACAACAAAACCTAAAACCTAAGGTGAATTGTCACTCTTTTAAGCTGTGATTAAGTTTAAAAATAAAACCATCAATGGCTTTTGTTCTACAGTTGAAACCAGAAGTCTACTTCCCCCCCCACTGTCTTCACTTTTGCCTTCAAATAAGATCTTGCAGATCTGAAAGTCTCTTTTGTAGCTTAGGTTTATTAAACCTTGATATGATTCCTCCAGGGCTGAAGATCCTTGTGCTAAACTGCTTACCAAGGGTTTACAGAGTGAAATGGTTCTCAGGGGAATTTTTTTCTGCCCAGTTAGTTCTGTTACTGCTGTCTCTGAAGTCAGAGATTATCGAGATAAAACTGGTTAGAAAAACCAAGCCTCTTTAACTTCCAATACCAAATAGGTCAGAAAAGCAGGAATCAGAGAGCTTGGAGTGCTCCCACTTTTATATTATTAAAAGACTTCCTCTGGTAAGTGAAAGCTGTGTTTACTCAATACCAGTTTTCAGAAAGCAAGGTCTCAAAGCATATTTTCTTTCTTTCCACACGTAACACTCAAAGCACAAATTCTTGATCAAATTCTGGGTTAAACTGGTCTGTGCCATATCATTTATTGACTCAACGGCAAAGTGACTTCTTATGGACTTCACATGGCATATCATGGCAGCTATACAACTTAGCAAGAGAGTTAAAAAATAAAGACACTGTCTAACATGATTAAGGAAATAAAGAAATAAAACCCCCATGCTCTTTTCTGAGCCTCAAGTTTTATGATGCCTGAATACCAATTCAGCCTTAGATTTCTTTCCTAGGTCAGTGATGTAGTCCAAAAATTTCTTCCCATTTTTTCCTAGTCATAGAAAACATAAAATTTTATATATGAAACTCCCAATTTCAAGTGGGCCATTGTCTTAAAGTTCTACGTTAACTGATTAAAGCTCAGAAGATATTTCCCATGGAAACTGTAGCTGTTGACTTCTGAGACGAGTCCACATATGATTATACCCATATTGTATACCCTGTATCTAACCTCTGTAACAGATGGCTGAATCCCCAGCGTTTAAACACCTTTACTGACAGCACTCACGGCTCCTAAGGCAGTCCATTTCTTTTGCAGGACATCTCCCTTGGTACGTTAGCTAAAATCTACTCGCATGCAGCTACAGTCTTCCTCTACCTACCACCTGGCAGATCCTCCCATCGTGACTCAGGGAGCCATCCTGCTACTTTTGTCTCCACTTCTCCACTGTATACATGCCCAATTCCTTGAATTATTTCTCCTAATGTGGATTCCAGCTCCCATGCCCCCAGATATGCTCCATTTCATTTTTAACGTCATTAAATGAATGAATTTAATGTGATGTGCACAGCTGGAGAGAATGACTGTGTGTGGCCAGCACAGTAGGACACTGATTACCATGGCCTGCACAGTGCGGTTTTATTTTGTTTTACTGAATACTAAGTCATTGAAGGACACAAACAGCTGTTGATAGAACTTTTTTGGGTTAAAGCAGAGGCTCACTGTTTACGATGTGTGGCAGAATGCCTAGTGAGGCAAACTGTTTTTTTTTAAAACCAGAGAGGTGAGAACTGAAAATGCCAGCCACTTCTATATCTAGAAATAGAGCCAGCAAATGACCTCCAAATAAATCCTTATATTTTCTGGAAGAATCACTTGGATGGCATTCATTGCAAAATTGTAAGGCAAATTGTGCCCATCACTATGGAGAAAAGTATAAAAGGATCTTTGTCTCCATAGCTTGGCCAAGTCTGTTTCTCCCAACATCCCCTGGAGTTCCAAGCTCTGGTGCAGAGCAGGGAAAGAACAAGTTGCATAAAGAACTGGGGGAAGAGCCCTTTCTGAGAAGAAAAGGACCCAATGGTAGAAAAAAGCAACCAAGCTCCTGAAATAACAGAACCATGGAGCTACAGAGCAATATGCCTCCTCCTTGCAGTCAAAGGAGGAAAAGAGAACTAGAAGTTTCCATTAGTTGGGACCCAGTGCCCCCACCCCACCCCCACCCCGGGACACACTTGGGCTCTAAAGAGGACACTGTGGATAAACCCAACTGACGGCTTAGAAGCCCCAGTCAAGTTTCCATGGAAATCCCTTGGCTGAGAACCAAGAGACCCAATACCAGCAGAATAGGATCATCGTCTCTTTAAGAACGACTAGCATCACTAGCTGGATCAGAAGATTTAGCCATTGCAACATCACTGACACAACCGGCAGAAACAATTCTTCCTCAAAGGGACTTAAGCCTTTACTAGCATAGACTTAAGAGCTCAGGGTGAAGGCAGGCAAATCTAGGTTTCTTAACCTGGCTCTGCTATTTCCCAGCTCGGTGACCATAAACTTTTTTTAGCTGTCTTGTTCTTCCACCTGTATGGTGAAAAAGTAACATCATCTATCGCCTAAGGTTGCTATGGAAGTTTGGAGAAAATAATATGTTCATAGATTTAACATACTCTACAGAATCTGATAGAAATATATGTTTTAGCTCTTGTATATATTTTGTACACTTTTATTGTGCTATATAGTACATATAGAGAAAGTACACATAAATGCACAGCTAAATAAATTATTTTAAGCTCTTCTAGGACAGAATCATGTCTGATTCCTCTAAGGATTATTCCCAATCCCTGCATCTTATTCATAGGATCTAAGTGAATGAATAAATCTAAATGTATCTTGCTTGCACAAACTGGATACTTCTGAAATAGAACCTCTAAATTATCCTAAACTATGTAACGGGTCATCTGGGCAGAAATAAGAGGTAGGCTACAATCCCAAATATCAATTGTGATTTGCATTAACAAGTTCCTCTAGAACTTGTATGATAAGCAATTGCATACCTGCAGAAATAAACATGAGTATCAGGATATAACAAATGAAAGCTGGGCTACCCCAGGTTGCAGTTTCAATATTGATCTGCATATTTCATTCAGTATTAGCACATGGGACTCAAATTGTGTAGCCATCTCTCTCATTAAAATTCATACACTCCCTCTGGAATTCATGGCAGCCATCTGGCCAAATATTTGCTTCTTAGATTTGAAACTCAATTGCATTGAAGTCATTGAATCTCTCAATCAATTACAAAGGATCTGAGCTCTTAGGGTTTACATTGATTGGCCACCATTTTCCTAATGGAGTCATAGCCTCTGTAATTACCTATTTGACAGGAGAGGTGCCTGCTTTCTGAAGGCTATATATCCTAGCTCTTCATTTACCTAAAATGTTAGTTGGCAGCCCTCATAAGAGCATCAGCTACAAAATGTGATTAGAGCTAATGTAAGTGTAACAGAATGATGTTCTCATCTCATCTCCACTTATTGCCTATGGTGGCCACATATTATCCTTTCGCATGGATTGCACTTTTGAAGTAACTTCAATGTACATTTTTATGTTATAATTCATTAACAGCCAAAATTTATGCATTTGCAAACACCTTCCTATGTATAGTCATACTCAAGAAATGCTGTTTAGTTCAAAAAGCTAACATCTCTTTTTCCAAATACAGAAGAGCTTCTGACTGTCAGAACATGAAGCATATTTGACCATGGCTCTTTAATGGGCACAAGGAAAACAATTAAGAACTCCTTCCTAAATATATTGCAAGAAGTAGAAAGAAAACAGCTGTTAGATTCAGACACAATTCAGATTCTAATGTCAATTAAACCACAGATTACCTGCATGGCATAAGTTAAATTTTTTCATCCTTCTGAGCCTGTCTTTTCATTTATAACATTGAGATATTAGTATCACTTTATTTTAATAATTATAATATTGTTATAATAATAGTTTTGAAGGGTTAAAATAACAAAAATAGAGCTCCTAGTACCTAGGAAATTAGATACTTGTATTAGTCAGGTTTTGCTTAAAAAAGGAAGCTATAACTATCTTGAAATCTCAGTGGTTTGCGAGAGCAAACATTTGCTTCTTGTTCAGGAATCTTCATGTTGTCTGTGGCTCTGCTGAATGGGTTTGAGCCTACCTGCCCAGTTCAACTGCACTTGGCTCCCATGTGTAGTTTGGGTTCAGATTTGCTCCATAAATCTCTCTATCTGAGATTCAGGATGAAAGAAGAATGCACATCTCGGGTATGCTCTTCTCACTGCGGACAGCAGAAGTATGAGAAAGCTGGAGGAAATCTGCTCAGACCTCACACACTATCACTTCGGCACACTTTTAATTGGCCACAGTGAGTCACATGGGCAACCCCCAAAGTCAGTGTGGCAGGCAAGTGTGTTCCGTCCACAGGGAATCCATCCCCAGGACAAGAAAAAAGGAACAACTCTGAATGAATGCTCACCACCACACAATTCAATTCATAGTAGTCACTGCAATTAGCTATTGTATTGATAGCACATTGTGATGCTTCTATCTCTGAAAACATCTGAGATCTGATGGAGGAAGTAATTGAGAGGATGTGACTGCTGGATGACCAATGAACTGGACACAGGCAATCTGAGGCTCCTCTCCTCCTCCCCTTGAAGAGGGGAAAAGAAGAGTTACTTGAAGAGTTCTGGGAAATTCAGTAAGGATGAAAACTAATACTATCAAGTTAAGTATTAGAAATTTTAAAAATAATTATTTTTGAAATTATTGTAATATACCTAAAAGTATTATAAAGCTGCTAAGATTTCTGAGATAGTAAGAAATATATAAATGCATGAACGTAAAATAATTACACAAAAAAATTATACTTGGTGTGCTGGTACAGCCAGAAATTAAACAAAAAATTTTTAGAAGGTGTTTCATTCAGAATAACAAAAGTAAAAAAAAAAAAAGAAAGAAAAGAAAAGAAATAATTAAAGAGGTATGAATAACTCAGTTTAAGAAAAAGGCAAAATAAATGAAGTTTAAGACAAAGACAGAGAGAGAGAAGTAGAGAGAAAAATGTAGATAAGTGTACTTATTCCAGAAAAAGAGAACTAAATGTTGCAATCATGTCTAATTAGTTAATTTAGAGAGTTAATGGAACTCAGTTAAAATCTGATACTTTTGTCTGTGTGTGTGTGAAACTTAGCCAAATGATTCTGAAATTTATTTTGAAAAATAAACAAGGAAAATAGCATGTAATACACTAAAATAACATCAACAGTGTGTAGGGAGAAAGGAAGGACTACCTTAGCAGGTAATAGAATGTGTTATACAGAAACAACAAATAAAACTCCATGTCACTACTATAGAAATGGATATATTCTACAGTGGATTAGAGGAGAGAAAGATTAGAATTAGCCCAAATATATATAAGAACATTCTATATTACAATTACACTTTTGAAAATAAGTAGAAAATGATTATTTTAAATATGAACTGAAATTTTGGGTTAGCAATATGAAAAAGAACAAAGTCATCTGTATTTTTCTCTGAAAAGTAAAGTATCTCATGCGGAGTAAAAATTTAAATATAAAAAAATCAAATCATGGTAAAATTAGCACAATACAACGTGCTTTATCAGATCTCAGAAGAGATGATCATTTTCTCTGCATTACAACAGAAGAAATTGCGAAAGGAATAACTAGAAAGCAACCTGCCCCCCACTCAAAAAAAGAAATTATATGCAAGAAGATGTCCTGGAAACATTAACTATGGAATTAAAACAATGGAAATAAAATATATGTGTGAGAACAGGGTATTGTTAAGTAAATTATTTTATTTTAATATTTTACAAGAGTATGCAAGTATTTATAAATGACGATCATTAAATCTAGGTAAATTTATTGGGAATGTTTACGATATAATGTTAAATGAAAATATGATAAAATTGTACAACCTTTGAAAATCATGTACACTTAATTTAGTACAAGAAGCAATACCTTAAATCATCTGATTAATAACATGTATGGGTTTGTCTATAGGAAACAGACAAATGGTTAAATCTTACTGAGTCCTAATGTCACATTAATAAAATGGGGTTACTTCCTATCATTGTGAAGATTCCATGAGATAGCATAATTAAAGAGATTTGGCTCACAGTCATTGTTGTAATTAGGGAAACTATAGTATTTACCTTTCAAAAAGTTCCTTAAAATTGTGAAACTACCATTTTATACTACCTCAAAAAGTTGTAAGTAATACGACATTCAACTATCACCTAAGGAAATGAATGCTAGGTGATCATAAATCCTTCATTCTGTACCTTGCCTTCTAGTCACAGGGCTTCAAATTTCCTAGCAATCAACCCCAAAAAATTAAAGCAGTTACAAAAATTCAGAAATTTAGCAGTTATAAAAGTCCCTAAGTTGGGGCAAAGGGTCAAAAACTTACCCCTTCTATGTGAGGGTCTGATTTTTGGTTCACTTCCTTGTTGTTTCCTTGGAAATGAACAAAGATCATATGTGTTAACTATGTTATTGGGCAACATCGATTATGACCAAAAAAAATGCGAGATAAATTGAATCTAACCTGAGAGAACAATATATCCCTGATATGATGCCAAACTTTGGGCTTCTCTGAATGTGGTGACTCTGGTCTGTCCTCTGTGGGGAATCTAGAAGCCATGCCTATAGAGATGTCACAGGAGATCCTGGCTCCTCTCAGGCATAAGGATTTTAAGCCAAGGCAGCAGTTCAATGTGGATTTCACTTCCTTGTAAGGGAGTTGACCATGGGTAGCTGTGTAGACTGCTGTATAGACTGCTGCAAGGACTCCAGCTGTGGTTTTATCCTACATCCTCTGATTAGACTAATGTCAAGGGTAGCTTATGAAAGTCTGGTGAGTCTGAATGTCTAGTTAAGAGCCTTGATCATGATGGCAGAGTAGGAAGATCCTGAGCTCTCCTTCCACAGACACACCAAAACTACAACTACATATAGAACAACTATCTCTATAAAAACCTGAAGACTAGCAGAAAATATTTTCTAGAACCAAGGATATAAAGAAAAGGCCACACTGAGATGGGTAAGAGGGGCAGAGTGACAGTCTAATCAGAACCCCCCCCCCCCGCAAGTTGCAGTGACCCACAAGCAGGAGCGATATCGCAACCACCAAGGTCCCTCCTGAGGAGCAAGAGGTCCAAGGCCCACATGTGGCTCCCCAGCCCAGGGGACCTGTACTGGGAACATGAGCCCCCATAATGTCTGTCTCTGAAAACCAGAGGGACTTATGTTCAAGAGGGCCAGAGGGCTGTGGGAAACCAGATTCCACTCTTGAAAGTCTCATGTGTAAACTCACTCACTCCAAGTCCCAGGACAAGGCAGCAGTTTGACACCTAGGCCTTACTTGAAGGAGATTCACTGGCTAATTTCCTCCAGAGGGGAAGGGATCTGGTGGAACTTTCTACAGGGACAGTGGCACTGGTGGGTACCATTTTTTTAAAACTTTCCTTCCACCTAGCTGGCCCAGTGCTGGCAGGTGCCATTTCTGTCACTCTCCATCACCCTGGCTAACACTGTGCACCCCACCCAAGCATTTCCCTGCGGACCAGCCTCCAGCCAAGGTGCCTGCCCCAGGTGATACCTCCAAAGTATCTCTCACTCTGGGGGACCAGACTGGCATGCCAGCATGCTCATAGCAGTCTTGGCCAAGTCTCACAGCTAGTCATGCTGGGAATCACCCCTGTACATCATGGCCAGGCCTTGCAGATATCTGGGCCAGAAGCCAAGCCAACCAGCTTGCACACAGCAATCACAGCCAAACCACAACAGGAGGACACAGGCAGCCCACACAAGGAATATCCCTGGAGATGCTGGCTCTGGAGACCAAGGAGGAGTGTATCACTGGGCCCAGAGGACAACTTCTACACAAACTCATTCTTTCAAAACTGGGAGATGTGGCTGATAAACCTAATACATAGAGTTAGGTAAAATGAAGAGACACATACCTTCCAAATGAAAGAACAAGACAAAACCTAAGGAAAAGAACTAAACAAAATGGAGATCAGCAATTTACCAGATAAAGAGTTCAAAGTTATAGTTATAAAGATACTAACCAAACTTGGAGGAAGAATGGATGAACTCAATGAGAACTCCAACAAAGAAACAGAAAATATAAAAAGAACCAAGCAGAACTGGAAAATACAATAACTGAAATAATAAAATAACACTAGAGGTAATCAAGAGCAAAGTAGAAGATGCAGAAAAATGGATCAGCAATCTTGAAGGCAGGGTAGTGGAAATCACAGAATTGGAATAGTAAAAAGAAAAAATAATTTTTAAAAATGAGGATAGTTTAAGGAACCTCTGGAACAACACTGTTTCCTAACATTCACATTATAGGGATCCCAGACGGAGAAGAGAGAAAGAAAGGGACAGAAAAGGTATTTGAAGAAACAATGACTGAAAACTTTCGTAACTTGGTGAAGGAAACAGATATACAGGTACGGGAATCACAGAGAGTCCCCAAAAGATGAAGATACTAAGACACATGATAATAAAAATGTCAAAAGTTAAAGAGAGAATCTTAAAAATAATAAAGAGAAAAACATCTAATTATATACAAGAAAATATCCATAAGACTTCCAGCCAATTTTTCAGCAGAAACTTTATAGGCCAGAAGGAACTGACAAAATATATTCAAAGTACTGAAAGGAAAAAACATACAACCAAGAATACTCTACCCATCAAGGTTATCATTCAGAAATGAAAAAGAGATAAAGAGTTTTCCCAGACAGGCAAAAGCTAAAGGAGTTCATTACCACTAAACCATCCTTAAGAGAAATGTTAAAGGGATTTCTTTAAATGGAAAGGAAAGGCAATAACTAGAAACAAGAAAATGATAAAGAAAGAATCTCACTGGCAAAGGCAAACAAATAGTAAAGGTAGTGGATCAACCACCTATAAAGCTAGTATGAAGTTTAAAAGACTAAAGTAGTAATGTTATCTATATTGAAAATAACTAGTTAAGCAATACACAAAATATGTAAAATATGGCATCATAAACATGGTAGCCTGGAGGAGTAAAATATAGTGCTTTTAGAATGCACCCAAACTTCAGCAACCACCAACTTAAAATAGACTGCTATATACATGTGTCATAATATATGAATCACATGTCAACCACAAACCAAAAGCCTATAACAGATACACAAAAATAAGTAAATAAATAAAGAGAAAGGAACACAAATACAACACTAAAGAAAGTCATCAAATCATGAGAGAAGAGAACGAAAGGAGAAAAGAACAGAGAACCGTAAAAGTAAACAGAAAACAATTAACAAAATGGCAATAAGCACATACCTATCAATAATAACCTTAAATGTAAACGGAGTAAATGCTCCAATCAAAAGACATAGAGTGGCTGAATGGATACAAAAACAAGATGAATATATATGCTGCCTACAAGAGGCTCACTTCAGATCTAAAGACACACACGGACTGAAAAGGAAGGGATGGGAAAATATATTCCATGCAAATGAAAAGGAAAAGAAATCGGGGATAGCAACACTTATATCAGACAAAATAGACCTTGAAGGCTGTTACAAGAGACAAAGAAAAGCATTACTTAACAATAAAGGAATAAATCTATCAAGAGCATATAACACTTGTAATTATCTATGCACCCAACATAGGAGCACATAAATACATAAAGAAAATATTAACAAACATAAAGGGAGATAGCGACAGAAATACAATAACAGTAGGGGACTTTAATACCCCACTTACATCAATGGATAGATCATCTAGACAGAAAATCAATAAGGAACTATTGACCTTAAACAACATATTAGATAAGATAAACAAATATACATAAAACATTCTACCCCTAAACAGCAGAATACACATTCCTTTCAAGTACACACGGAACATTCTCCAGTACAGATCACATATCTAGGCCACAAAATAAGTCTCAATAAGTTTAAGAAGACTGAAATCATACCAAGCATCGTTTCTCACCAGAGTGGCATAAAACTAGAAATCAATTACATTAAGAAAAAAAACACAGACAAGTGGAGGTTAACAACAGGTGACTAAACAACCAATGGGTCAACAAAGAAATCAAAGAGGAAATAAAAAAAATACCTTGAGACAAATGAAAATGGAAACACAAGCTCCAAAATCTATGGGATGCAGCAAAAGCAGTTTTAAGAAAGAAGTTTGTAACAATACAGTCCTACCTTAGGAAACAACAAAAATCTCAAGAAACGTAACCTTACATCTAAAGGAACCAGAGAAAGAATAAACAAAGCCCAAAGTTAACAGAATGAAGGAATTAATAAAGATCACAGTATAAATAAATAAAATAGAAACTAAAAGAACAATAGAAAAGGTAAATGAAAATAAGAGCTGGTTCTTTGAAACAATAAACAAAATTTATATCCAGACTCACTGAAAAAAAGGAGACAGCTTAAATAAGTAAAATCAGAAATGAAAGATAAGTTACAACCAATACCACAGAATACAAAGGATCGTAAGAAATTACTATGAACAGTTAGATGCCAACATATTTGAGAACCTAGAAGAAAGGAATAAATATCTAGAGACATACAATATTCCAAGACAGAATCAGGAAGAAATAGAAAATCTGAACATACTGATGCTTAGCAACAAAATTGAATTAATAATAAAAAAACTCCAAACAAACAAAAGTACAGGATCAGATGGCTTCACAGGTGAACTCTACCAAACATTTAAAGAAGAGTTAATACGTATCCTTCTCAAACTATTACAAAAATTGAAGAGGAAGAAATGCTTCCAAACTCAATCTATAAGGTCAGCATTACCAGATAAAGACTATAAAAAAAAAAAAAGGAAAGAAAATTACAAGCCAATATCCCTGATAAACACTGACACAAAAATCCTCAACAAAATATTTGTAAACTGAATTCAACAATACATTAAAAGGATATTACACAATGATCAAGTTGGATTTATTCCAGGGATGCAAGGATGGTTCAATATCCACAATTCAATCAACATGATACATGACATTAACAAAACAGAGGACAAAAATTATATGATTATCTCGAGATGCAGGAAAAGCATACAACCAATTCAATGTCCATTTATGATAAAAAAACTTTCTACAAAATGGGTATAGAGGGAACATACCTCAACATAATAAAGGGCATATATGAAAAATCTACAGGTAACATCATACTCAATGGTGAAAAGCTGAAAGTGTTTCCTCTAAGATGAGGAACAAGACAAGGATGCCCAATATTGTCACTTTTATTCAACTTAGTGTTCGAAGTCCTAGCCACACCAATCAGACAAGAAAAAGAGACAAAAGGCATCTAGGTTGGAAAAAGAGAAGTAAAACTATCACTATTTGCAGAAGACATGATACTATATGTAGAATACCCTGAAGATTCCACCAAAAACCAAAAGTTTAAACAATAACAAATGTATTCAGTAAAGTTGCAGGATATAAAATCAATATATAGAAATCTACTGCATTTCTATACACTAATAACAAATTATCAGAAAAAGAAGTTGAGAAAACAGTCCCATTTGCAATTTCATCAAAAAGAATAAAATACCTAGGAATAAATTTAACCAAAGAGGTGAAAGATCTGTACTCAGAAAAATATAAGATAATGCTGAAAGAAATCAAAGAGAGCATGAATAAATGGAAAGATATACCTTGCTCATGAATTGGAAGATTTAATATTGTTCAAATGTCCATACTACCAAAAGAAAAAGCATACAGATTCACTGCAATTCCTATCAAAATACCAATGGCATTTTTCATAGAACTGGAACACATGATCTTAAAATTTGTATAGAACCACAAAAGACCCCAAAAGGCCAAAGCAATCTTAAAAAAGATGAGCAAAGCTAGAGGTATCTTGCTCCTTGATTTCAGACTACATGACAAATTTATAGTGATCAAAACAGTATGATTTTGGCACAAAACAGACACACAGATTAACTGAACAGAATAGAGAGTCCAGAAATAAACCCATGCTTATATGATCAATTAATTTACAGTGAAGGAGCCAAGAACATACAGTTGGGAAATGACAGTCTCTTCAACAAATGGTATTGGGAAAACTGGACAGCTACATGCCGAAGAACGAAATGGAACTTCCTTCTTACATCATATACAAAAATAAACTCAAAATGGATTAAAGAATTAAATGTAAGACCTGAGACCGTAGAACTCCTGGAAGAAAATTTAGGCACTACACTCTTTGACATCAGTCTTAGCAATACTTTTCGGTTCTGTCTCCTCAGGCAAAGGCAACAAAAGCAAAAATAAGCAAATGAGACAACATCAATTTTGCAGTGAAGGAAACAAGCAACAAAACAAAAAGGCAACCTACTGAATGGGAGAAGATATTTGCAAATCATATATCCATTAAGGTGTTACTATTGAAAACATACAAAGAATTCACACAACTCAACACCAAAAAACAAACAACCCAACTAAACAATGGGCAGAGGACTCAAATGGACATTTTTCCAAGGGAGACGTACGTATGGAAAACAGACACATGAAAAGGTGCTCAACACCACTGATAACCAGGGAAATGCAAATTAAAACCACCATGAGCTATTACCTCACACTGTCAGAATGGCTATTATCAAAAAGACAGGAAATAACAAGTATTGGTGAGGATGTGGAAACAAGGGAGCGCTTGTGAACTGTTGGTGTGGCCACCATGAAAACCAGTATGAAGACTCCTCAAAAAATGAAAATTGAACCACCATACAACCCAGCAACATCACTGCTGGGTATTTATCCAAAGAAAACAAAAACACTAATTTGAAAAGATATCTGCAACCCTATGCTCATCACAGCATTATTTATAATAGTCAAGATATGGACGCAACCTAAGTGTCCATTGATAAATGAATGAATAAAGAAGATGTGGTATATATATGCAATGGAATATTACTCAGCCATTAAAAAGAACGAAATCTTGCCATTTATGACAACATGCATGGACCTGGAGGTATTATGCTAAGTCAAATAAATCAGAAAAAGACAAACACCATATGATTTCACGTATATGTGGGATCTAAAAATTAAAACAAATGAATATAACAAAACAGAAACTGACTCACAGATATAGAGAACAAACCGGTGGTCGCCAGAGGAGTAAAGGGTGGGGAGTTGGGCAAAGGGAATTAAGAGGTACAAACTCTAATTATAAAATAAATAAGTCACAGGTATATAATATACAGCATAGGAAGTATAATCAACAATACCGCAAAAAACTTTGTATGATGACAGATGGTTTCTAAACTTATCATGTTGATTATAATATTCATAATGTATATGAATGTTGAAAGACTGTGTTGTACACCTGAAACTAATGCAATATTGTATGTCAACTATACTTCAACTAAAAAATAAAATAAAAATGAACGTCTAGTTAAATCTAAGACAATTCCTGACGGGTGTTGCAGTAAAAAAAAGAATCACATCTATCCTTGGAATTGAGATAGAATGTTTTCTACAAGTTTTTTTTTAAGTGTCCGGTGTTATTTTATAGATAACTATGTGTTTTGAATCATATAAGAAACAGATGGCAAAAATGATTCATAGAGCTGGGGCATTTGGGGCGAGATTAAGAAACTTCTTGGGGGAAAATTCATGTGGAAAATTTCCAGGTACAGGTTATTGACGACTCTGATAGGCTTCTGAGACACTCAGTATATTCCACTTCTAAAACCCTGAGGACATCACGTAGGACTACATAGCTGGGGCCCATTACATGGCTATAGTACTCCGGGAAAGCATCGTGACAGCACAAATAGCTGTTCATGGTGACTTTTTTGTGACAGCCTTAGATAGACTGTGTTTGGGCTTTATCCATTTTTGTATAAAAGGCCAGCATATGTGAGTCCAGTTTCTCTCAAGAGTAAGCAGGACTAAGACTCAGAGGGTGGTTGGACTAAAAAACCCACTAGCTACTATTTATCAAATACTTCCTAGTGTGGTATCCTTTGGCACATAAATAATTTATACATCATTATCATGACAATAATTTCTGCTCTTGTATAGTTCTGTCAGCGTCTCAGCTACCCCTGGAGGAGAGAGAATTTGACCTGGGACTTTAAAGAAGGATAAGGTTTCAATAGTTTAATTTGCAAAGGAACAGGAAGATCCAGGACAAGTTTGAGCAAACAGAAATAACCTAAAGCAGCAGTCTCTGACCTTTTAGGCACCAGGGACTGCTTTCTTGGAAGACAATTTTTCCACCGATGGGGAGGGGGGAGGGGGGAGGGGGTGATTCGGGCGGTAATGAGAGCGATGGGGAGCAATGGGGAGCTGCAGATGAAGCTTTGTTCCCTCTCCCGCAGCTCACCTCCTTCTGTGTGGCCCAGTTCCTAACAGGCCGAGGATTGGTACTGGTCCAGGGCCAGGGGCTGGGGACCCCTGGCCCAAAGGCACTACTGTGCAGTGTGGGGAGGAAAATGGGAGATGAGGCTAAAATGAAAGTTGAGCAAAAGGATTTTAGTGAGCAATGGAGAGTTATCAAAAGTTTTTCAGCAAACTGATAACAAAAAAACAGAATTTATTACCTACTCTTAAAGCAATGTGAATGAATGGGGGAAAAGAGGGAGGAAAATTAATGCAGCCTGTTTTTCAATAGCTGTAGAGGATATTTCACTGGGTTTATATTAAGCATGTTGTATACTTCAAATATTTTGTTAAGATTATCAATCAGGCTTTCCTAATCCTTTTCTTGATTCCAACTGAGACCTATGAGATTTAGAATCAAATTGCCTGAGTTTGAAACCTATCTTCACCACTTACAGGCTGTATAACCTCAAGCAAGTTATTTAAGCTCCCTGGGCCTTGGTGAGCACATCTAGATGCCAGAGGCAGTAAGAACACCTACCTTATCAGGTTATAAAGACACAGTGAGTTAACACTTATAAAGGCCAGCACAGTGTCTGGCATCTAGGAAGTATCTGATAAGTAGTAGCCAGTGTTAAATGACAGATAGATGCCAATTAAATGCAGTTTTAATCATTTTGGCCCAGCTTTACAGCTTATTACCATCTCTGCATCTTTGGAGCATATTAACTATCTCTTCCATATTTGTGTCTCGTTGGGTCTTATGTGGCATGCCTCTTAGAGATCTCCTCCCACGTTAGTACCAATTCACTAACAAGAACAAATTGGGCACAGTTTTCCCACCAGACATAAGTTCCATTTGTCTATACCATATTACTCCACATTATCCACAAAAATATCACAACATTCTCTGTCAAATGCTTTGCAAATTAAAATGATTATGAATATGCAGCAGACTGCTGTATTATTTAGACATCAGAAAATAAATTTCTGTGGTGTAACTTGTCCTAATGAACCCTCAGTGATGTCTGGAGATCAGTGTTTTCTCTTTTTAAGTCTTCCCAAATCTCTTAATACTCTGAGAATTTTAATAGAAAACAGTTAAAATCCATCACTCTGTATTTCTACTATCCATATTCCTCAGAGCACAGCTACATTTATATTCTATACAATACTCTTACTCAGAAATCTGTGGTGATTTTTTTCTATACTAAATATAGAGGCAACTGTAGAAGCCTTGAAGGGATTAGATTTAACTCATCTTTAAAATAGGTGTGCTAAGAGGGTTAATTCCAGCAGGCCTGGAATTGGTCTGATCTGTTTTTCCGAAACACATGCATGACACTGACATCTGGTCAAGGCATGAAATGCAGCTTTTAATAGTGTGGTTTTGGAACAAGTTTTGGGGCCCATCTGTACCAGTCCATCAGCATTGTTTATTAATTAGAGCAAGATTGATGGTTTGCATGCAGTTTCGGTGAGACCCAGAGGACTCTGCTATTGGGTCTGGCCATATAGCAATAATGTACCTACGTACCCAACAGGAGTATAAGCCACACTTGAGACGCCATCTTGGGCTTTCTGGTTCTCAGGCTTTCCACGCACACATAATTTGTTCCTCATCTGAGAAGGAAGGCACATCTGATATTGCCCTGCAGAGGAAGGAGAATAGAAGCCGACTTCCGGCTTCATCAAACCCTTTGCTATGAAGCAGTCCCTGGCTCCAATGAATATCCTTACTGCTATTCTAACACAATATGCTGTTGCTATTGTGTGTCCTTTTCTGAAACTAAACTGTAGGTTCAGAAGTATTATCATTTGGGGTCTTATGAGTCCACCATCTGCACAAGAGGCAAAATAAAGTACACCATCATTTTTTAGTTACACAATTTTATATGCTTATATTTATATTCCTGAAGTAATCCTATTTCTATTACTTTTATACATGAGCTCATCAGTTATGAAATATACCTATTGGAATCAAGCATAATACAAGAAAAAAATATCAGATAAAATAATATTGATGCAGCCCTGATGTGGACTGCAGCCCACTGCAATGGTGAATTTGGAAGCAAGTGATCTCACTTATATGAAAATTGTTACGTTGAGAAGAATCAGGATCAGTGGTCTAAGGGGAAATCCTTACAGGGAGAATGGTCCATGGTAATAGAAGAGGGTGACAAAAGATAAACACACAATTCTCCAACATAAGAGCGTGGTATACACAGAATTAGGCTCAAGTTCTGGAGCTACTACCATCCATACTTCTTATATGGCCTCAGGCCAAATAGTTCTGAGAATCTGATATAATCTGAGCAGAAGTGTTTATATTTTGCTCAACTTCAGTTAGCAATTTCAATTCCAGTATTAGGAATTATGAATCTTATTTTCTTTACTTCCATGGCACATATTACAAGTTGTAATTATCTTGATTACTTGTTTCACTTATTTACTAGTGTTTTTTCCCACTAAAATGGAAGCTCTTTGACAGCAGAGAACTTCTGTATCATGCTTCCTAATGTATCCCTAGTGCCTAAAGCTTAACACATCATAGACGATAAAAAAAAGTTAAAAATTTTTCATTTACTAGATGTTAACTATACTCTAGGCTTTGTTATAAGTGTTTTGCATATATTCATTAAATACATGCCACATCATATAATATAGCTACAGTCTAAAATATTACAGATGAGGAAAGCAAGGCACAGAGGGGTTAAGTAAATTGCTCAAGGCCACACAGCTAATAAATGGCAGAGCCACTTGAGCTCAGATAGCCTGACTCCAGAATCCAAGCTCTTGGAAACTCCTCAAAAGTGAACAGCTATGGGCTTCCCTGGTGGCGCAGTGGTTGAGAGTCCGCCTGCCGATGCAGGGGACGCCGGTTCGTGCCCCGGTCTGGGAAGATCCCACATACCGTGGAGCGGCTGGGCCCATGAGCCATGGCCGCTGGGCCTGCGCGTCCGGAGCCTGTGCTCAACGGGAGAGGCCACAACAGTGAGAGGCCCGCGTACCGCAAAAAAAAAAAAAAAGTGAACAGCTAAATATTCAGATCATCTTAGAAAATCACTTATTAATCATTGCTAAATAGTTCAGTGTTTAAATGAAGATTTTATTTTTCACCTTTCATCTAAGCTTTTTTCTTAAATCATTAGGAATATAAATATAAAGGCCTAAATTCTATCAAGGCAAGCAACTCCTTTCTAAAGGAAATCAGATCAAGAATCCCTTGTATCTTCAGAAGCATCGTAGTAGTTCCAATGTCACCTCTGAGAAGAATTTATTTGTGTCACACAAACAGAAGCAGGTGGCCCGATGCAGGTGTTGTCATGTTTGTGGAGCTTTAATGAGGATGTGAGAGTTAGTTGGAAAAGAGAATAGCAAAAATGAGGTGTTTCTTTCCCTCCATCTCCAGCTTATCTGAGGGTAAAAAGGGACACATCACAGCACTATGTAGGATGGAAGCAAACAACAAACTGTTTCTTCTAAGTTAAAAATTTCCATAATTGTGAGAGCCCCTACTGGTAGAGGCAAGCAGAGACTGGCAATGGGAAATATAAGAGGTAAAGTACTAATCCTAGAGAGAGGCCCAGAATGCCCCAGGAAGACATGGATTTGTTTCTACTGTATTGGAAAGGCTTATTTTGCTCAGAGAGAATGGCATGTCTCTGTAATTTATTTTTCCAGTTCAATTTGATTTTAAATTTGAAATATAACTATTAAAAAAAAACACTACCAATCATCCCTAACTACCCTACAGTATAGGTCATACCAGACCTATAATTAATTTTCTGCTTCTCAAATTCTTACACCAAAAGGCAAATTTATATGGAGTTGAGGAAAGGACTAAGCATATTCATATCACAAATAAGATTCTCTAGGAACAAAGTAAAGTGGGTTCCACTCACTTTTTGGTGACTTTATAGATTTTTTTTTATTTCTGTAATAAGAATGAAACTATTTACCGTCAATGTCTTGGGAAAGAAAAGGAGAGGAAACTCTAAATAACTATGACTCTGTGAGTTTCTCCTTGTACTGCTCCAAAATATAAATGAAAAATAAAATATTTAACATGAAAATTAAAGACATATTTAGGGCCCCAAATTAGATATATATAGTACAGTGAACAAGAAATGGAATAGAAACTCATAATGATCAGCAGGGATGGAGCCACGAGCCTGCTGAGCCCCAGGTCTGCAAGCAGACAAAAGTAACTATACATTTAATTCTTGCATTGCTGCACCATAACAGGGAAAAACACAACACTTCTCTTTATATGAAATAGAGATAGAATCACTAATTGAACTGAGGGCTAGGGCAAGCTTCCCTCCTGAAGAAGAAGGCTGACTAAAAGTTCCAAGTGCTTTTAGAACTAAATGTGGTTGAAAACCACTGTGTTAAAACACACACGCACACATACATGAACAGATACAAAGAATACAAAGAGCCAAGTTGCTTTCTGGTCCAGGGGCTGCATCTTCCTTAAGATTAAAATTGAAACACAATAGGAGCCTGAGCTATTAATATGAGACTGAGGGACTGGAAAACTAGGTGGATGCAAGTATCTGCCTGCTAGATAAGGGAAGAAAAAAGTTTAAAAAATACTCAGAACATGTAGAAAGATAGCCACAAACTTAACAATAAATGAGATAAATTTAGCCCCAATAAAATGGAAATAATGGAAAACTCTCAGAAAAACCTTGACATAAAATAGGCTTAATGTCTTCAAATAAAGAATATGATCTATAAAAATTATAAAAATTGTAAGCTAAAAACAGGCAGATGTTAATGAAGAATAGAGAGAGATGAAAATTAGACCATTAGAAGTCCTACTATAAATATGGATATTTTTAAAACGTAATAAGGGAAATAAAATCTAGATACTATACATGAAGCAGTATAATATCACTACAAGGTAGACTGAAAAGTTTAGTATGTATATTTTGAACCCAAAAGCAAATACTTAAATAATTAAGAATTATAACAAATGAGCCAAAAAGATAGGTAAAATGAAACTATAAATAATATTCAATTAATCCAAAGAAGGCAGTGAAAGAGAAAAAGGGAACCAAAAAATAGGTGAGACAAAGAGAAAACAAATAGCCGGTTGGTAGACTTACAAATTGACATTAAATGTAAATGGTCTATTGATGGACATTTAGGTTGCCTAAATGTCCAATGACAGAGGAATGGATAAAGAAGATGTGGTACATACATACAATGCAATATTAGCCATAAAAAAAGAACAAAATAATGCCATTTGCAGCAACATGGATGGACCTACAGATTGTCATACCGATTGAAGTAACACAGACAGAGAAAAACATATATCATATGATATCGCTTATATGTGAAATCTAAAAAAAATGGTACAAATGAACTTACATACAAAACAGAAATACAGTCTGTTTACAGATGTACAGATGCAGAGAACAAACTTATGGTTACCAGGGGGGAAAAGAGGGGAGGGATAAACTGGGAGATTTGGGATTGACATATACACACTGCTATATATTAATATAAAATACATAATAAATAAGGACCTACTGTATAGCACAGGGAACTCTGCTCAGTACTCCGAAATGACCTATATTGGAAAAGAATCTAAAAAAGAGTGTATATATGTATATTTATAACTGATTCATATTGCTGTACACCTGAAACTAAACAACACTGTAAATCAAGTACACTCCAATAACAATTTTTTTAAAAATGTAAATGGTCTAAACACCTCAAGTAAGACAGAGACTGTCAGATTGAATAGAAAAACAAGACCAAGATTGGTGCCAACAGTAAGAATGCAAACAACAAGAATCTCAGAATAATTATACTCTGTGAAAGAAGCCATTCAAACCAGACTATATAATGTATAATAATATTTATATAAAATTCTGAAAAATACAAGCTAACCTATAGTGACAGTACATCAGTAGTTGTCAGGGTAGAAGGCAGGGAAATCCAGGAGGGGATGATTCCAGAGGGGCACAAGGAAATTCTAGGAAATTATATATGTCCACTTTCTTGACTGAGGTAAGGATTTCAGAGATCTTTGCAAATTGTATATTTTAAATATATGCAATTTACTTTTTATACATTTTGCCTCATAACAACTGCTAATCAGTGAATGAATGAATGAACTGGCAGAGCAATATTTCTGGTAGGTGAAACAAAATTGAAAGCAAAATGCACTAGTAGCAACCTAGAGGGATATGACATAAAACTGGAGACAGAAATTCACAAAATAAATAAAACAACGATAGACTGGTAAGCATCTAACAATATTTTCTAAAATATATAAAGAATAAGCTGAATGAATTACTGGAAGAAATTGTTACCTCCACAAGTATAGTGGGATATTTAAAAATACACACCAGAAACTAATAGATCAATTATTAAGCTTAATCTAACAAATATATTTAGAGTCTATTTCTGAAAATAGATTATATAATAAATCACACAAAAAAATTTCAACTAAAATAAATACATTAATAGTTTTTAACTATAAATGCTAGTTAATAAGAAAACAACAAAAGATACTTTTAGAAAAGATAAAATAAACTTTTAGATCATTAAAATGTACTCTAATTCATGAGTTAAATATGAAAGTACAAGAAAATTTTTCAAATATTTTGAAATTAATTTTAAAAAGGAAGTCCACATTTCAAGATTCTACAATGCAGCCAAATAAATTCTTGAAGAAAATATATAGCTCTAAATTTCTTTTTTTTAAATATTAATAATAAATCCATTTAGCATTCAAATCAACTACCAGGAAAAAAAAAGTAAAATGTACAATTTAGTAAATTTAGAAGAAAAGAAATAATAAAGATAAAAACAAAAATTCAAGAAAATAAACACAAATTTTTTTGTTGTTTTTTGTTTTTTTTTTCCTGCCAAGACCTATAAAATGTGCAAACCTCTGGGAAGGTTTATCAAAGATAAAAGAAAAATGTAAAAATATATATTAGGAGTTAAAATGTTAGAAGCATAGTTATAGTTAAAAGATATTAATAATACTACTACAAAACATTAGATCAAAAAATAAATTTAAAAGTTGATCATTTATGATTAAAATATAGATTATTTAAATATCTTAAAACCTGATTTTTAAAAAACACAAAGAAAGAATGAAGTGAAAGTCTGTAATATCTCTTAACACAGTAGGCCCAAAATAGTTTTTTAGAAATAGGTCATCTTTATTCAAAAATAGAAAAATAAGAAATACATCATGAATTATAGCACAAAGAAGCAAAACTAAATAGTCATCTCAGTAGGTGCAGAAAAAAAACTGCTGACATCAAATTCTTGTATTATTTAAAAATACATAACTAGGAGTAGGGGAAGATGGCGGAAGAGTAAGACGCGGAGATCACCTTCCTCCCCACAGATACATCAGAAATACATCTACACATGGAACAACTCCTACAGAACACCTACTGAACGCTGGCAGAAGACCTCAGACCTCCCAAAAGGCAAGAAACCCCACACGTAGGGGTTTCTTGGGTAGGGCAAAAGAAAAAAGAATAAACAGAGACAAAAGAATAGGGACGGGACCTGCACCAGTGGGAGGGAGCTGTGAAGAAGGAAAGGTTTCCACACACTAGGAAGGCCCTTCGCGGGCAGAGACTGCGGGTGGCGGAGTGGGAGGAGCTTCGGGGCCACGGAGGAGACGGCAGCAACAGGGGTGCGGAGGGCAAAGCGGGGAGATTCCCGCACAGAGGATCGCTGGCTGACCAGTAGTCACCAGCACGAGAGGCTTGTCTGCTCACCCACCGGGGCAGGCGGGGCTGGGAGATGAGGCTCGGGCTTCGGTGGGAGCGCCGGGAGAGGACTGGGGTTGGCGGAGTGAACACAGCCTGCAGGGGGTAGTGCGCCACGGCTAGCCGGGAGGGAGTCCGGGAAAAAGTCTGTACCTGCCGAAGAGGCAAGAGACTTTTTCTTCCCTCTCTGTTTCCTGGTGCGCGAGGAGAGGGGATTATGAGCACTGCTTAAAGGAGCTCCAGAGACGGGCGCCAGCGGACCCTAGAGACAGGCATGAGACGCTAAGGCTGCTGCTGCCGCCACCAGGAAACCTGTGTGCGAGCACAGGTCACTCTCCACACCTCCCGTCCAGGGAGCCTGTGCCGCCCGGCACTGCCAGGGTCCCATGATCCGGGGACAACTTCCCCAGGAGAACGCACAGCGCGCCTCAGGCTGGTGCAACGTTAGGCTGGCCTCTGCCGCCGCAGGCTCGCCCCGCCTCCGTACGCCTCCCTCTGCCCGGCCTGAGTGAGCTGGAGCCACCGAATCAGTGGCTCCTTTAACCCCGTCCTGTCTGAGCGAAGAACAGATGCCGTCCCGCGACCTACACACAGAGGCGGGGCCAAATCCAAAGCTGAACCCCAGGAGCTGTGCAAAGAAGACAAAAGGGAAATCTCTCCCAGCAGCCTCAGAAGCAGCGGATTAAATATCCACAATCAACTTGATATACTCTGCATCTGTGGAATATATGAATAGACAACGAACCATCCCAAATTAAGGAGGTGGACTTTGAGAGCAAGATTTATGATTTTTTCCCCTTTTCCTCTTTTTGTGAGTGTGTATGTGTATGCTTCTGTGTGAGATTTTGTCTGTATAGCTTTGCTTTCACCATTTGTCCTAGGGTTCTATCCATCCGTTTTTTTTTTTTCTCTTACTTTAAAAAAACTTTTTTCTTAATAATTATTTTTTTTACTTTAATAACTTTATTTTATTTTGCCTTATTTTATTTTATTTTATTTTATTCTCTTTCTTTCTTTTTTTCTTTCTTTCTACTTTTTCTCCCTTTTATTCTAAGCCGTGTGGATGAAAGGCTCTTGGTGCTACAGCCAGAAGTCACTGCTGTGCCTCTGAGGTGGGAGAGCCAACTTCAGGACACTGGTCCACAAGAGACCTCTCAGCTCCACGTAATGTCAAATGGTGAAACTCTCCCAAAGATCTCCATCTCAACACCAAGACCCAGCTTCACTCAACGACCAGCAAGCTACAGTGCTGGACACCCTATGCCAAACAACTAGCAAGACAGGAACACAACCCCACCCATTAGCAGAGAGGCTGCCTAAAATCATAATAAGTCCACAGACACCCCAAAACACACCACCAGACGTGGACCTGCCCACCAGAAAGACAAGATCCAGCCTCATCCACTAGAACACAGGCACTAATCCCCTCCACCAGGAAGGCTACACAACCCACTGAACCAACCTTAGCCACTGGGGAAAGACACCAAAAGCAACGGCAACTACGAACCTGCAGCTTGCAAAGAGGAGACCCCAAACACAGTAAGATAAGCAAAATGAGAAGACAGAAAAACACACAGCAGATGAAGGAGCAAGATAAAAACCCACCAGACCTAACAAATGAAGATGAAATAGGCAGTCTACCTGAAAAAGAATTCAGAATAATGATAGTAAAGATGATCCAAAATCTTGGAAATAGAATAGAGAAAATGCAGGAAACATTTAACAAGGACCAAGAAGAACTAAAGATGAAACAAACAACGATAAACAACACAATAAATGAAATTAAAAATACTCTAGATGGGATCAATAGCAGAATAACTGAGGCAGAAGAACGGATAAGTGACCTGGAAGATAAAATAGTGGAAATAACAACTGCAGAGAAGAATAAAGAAAAAAGAATGAAAAGAACGGAGGACAGTCTCAGAGACCTCTGGGACAACATTAAATGCACCAACATTCAAATTATAGAGTTTCCAGAAGAAGAAGAGAAATAGAAAGGGACTGAGAAAATATTTGAAGAGATTATAGTTGAAAACTTCCCTAATATGGGAAAGGAAATAGTTAATCAAGTCCAGGAAGCACAGAGAGTCCCATACAGGATAAATCCAAGGAGAAACACGCCAAGACACATATTAATCAAACTATCAAAAATTAAATACAAAGAAAACATATTAAAATCAGCAAGGGGAAAACAACAAATAACACACAAGGGAATCCCCATAAGGTTAAGAGCTGATCTTTCAGCAGAAACTCTGCAAGCCAGAAGGGAGTGGCAGGACATACTGACAGTGATGAAGGAGAAAAACCTACGACCAAGATTACTCTAACCAGCAAGGATCTCATTCAGATTTGATGGAGAAATCAAAACCTTTACAAACAAGCAAAAGCTGAGAGAGTTCAGCAGCACCAAACCAGCTTTACAATAAACGCTAAAGGAACTTCTCTAGGCAAGAAACACAAGAGAAGGAAAAGACCTATAATAAGAGACCCAAAACAATTAAGAAAATGGGAATAGAAACATACATATTGATAATTACCTTAAATGTAAATGGATTAAATGCTCCCATCAAAAGACACAGACTGGTTGAATGGATACAAAAACAAGACCCATATATATGCTGTCTGCAAGAGACCCACTTCAGACCTAGAGACACATACAGACTGAAAGTGAGGGGATGGAAAAAGATATTCCATGCAAATGGAACTCAAAAGAAAGCTGGAGTAGCACTTCTCATATCAGACAAAATAGACTTTAAAATAAAGACTATTAAAAGAGACAAAGAAGGACACTACATAATGATCAAGGGATTGATCCAAGAAGAAGACATAACAATTGTAAATATTTATGCACCCAACATAGGAGCACCTCAATACATAAGGCAAATACTAACAGCCATAAAAGGGGAAATTTACAGTAACACATTCATAGTAGGGGACTTTAACACCCCACTTTAACCAATGGACAGATCATTCAGAATGAAAATAAATAAGGAAACACAAGCTTTAAATGATACATTAAACAAGATGCACTTAATCGATATTTATGGGACATTCCATCCAAAAACAACACAATACACATTTTTCTCAGGTGCTCATGGAACATTCTCCAGGACAGATCATATCTTGGGTCACAAATGAAGCCTTGGTAAATTTAAGAAAACCGAAATTGTATCAAGTATCTTTTCCGACCACAATGCTATGGGACTAGATATCAATTACAGGAAAAGATCTGTAAAAATTACAAACACATGGAGGCTAAACAATACACTACTTAATAACCAAGTGATCACTGAAGAAATCAAAAAATACCTAGGAACAAATGACAATGGAGACACGATGATTCACAACCTATGGGATGCAGCAAAAGCAGTTCTAAGAGGGAAGTTTATAGCAATAAAATCCTACCTTAAGAAACAGGAAACATCTCGAATAAACAACCTAACCTTGCACCTAAAGCAATTAGAGAAAGAAGAACAAAAAAGCCCAAAGATAGCAGAAGAAATCATAAAGATCAGATCAGAAATAAATGAAAAATAAATGAAGGAAATGATAGCAAAGATCAATAAAACTAAAAGCTAGTTCTTTGAGAAGATAAACAAAATAGATAAACCATTTGCCAGACTCATCAAGAAAAAAAGGGAGAAGACTCAAATCAACAGAATTAGAAATGAAAAAGGAGAAGTTACAACTGACACTGCAGAAATACAAAAGATCATGAGAGATTCCTACAAGCAACTCTATGCCAATAAAGTGGACAACCTGGAAGAAGTGGACAAATTCTTAGAAATGCACAACCTGCCAAGACTGAATCAGGAAGAAATAGAAAATATGAACTGACCAATCACAAGCACTGAAATTGAAACTGTGATTAAAAATCTTCCAACAAACAAAAGCCCAGGACCAGATGGCTTCATAGGTGAATTCTATCAAACATTTAGAGGAGAGATAACATCTATCCTTCTCAAACTCTTCCAAAATAAAGCAGAGGGAGGAACACTCCCAAACTCATTCTACGAGGCCACCATCACCCTGATACCAAAACCAGATAAGGATGTCACAAAGAAAGAAAACTACAGGTCAATATCACTGATGAACACAGATGCAAAAATCCTCAACAAAATACTAGCAAACAGAATCCAACAGCACATTAAAAGGATCATACACCATGATCAAGTGGGGTTTATTCCAGGAACTCAAGGATTCTTCAATATATGCAAATCAATCAATGTGATACACCATATTAACAGACTGAAGGAGAGAAACCATATGGTCATCTCAATAGATGCAGAGAAAGCTTTTGACAAAATTCAACACCTATTTATGATAAAAACTCTCCAGAAAGTAGGCACAGAGGGAACTTTCCTCAACATAATAAAGGCCATATATGACAAACCCACAGCCAACATCGCCCTCGATGGTGAAAAACTGAAAGCATTTCCACTAAGATCAGGAACAAGACAAGGTTGCCCACTCTCACCACTCTTATTCAACATAGTTTTGCAAGTTTTAGCCACAGCAATCAGAGAAGAAAAGGAAATAAAAGGAATCTAAATTGGAAAAGAAGAAGTAAAGCTGTCACTGTTTGCAGATGACATGATACTATACATAGAGAATCCTAAATATGCTACCGGAAAACTACTAGAGCTAATCAATGAATTTGGTAAAGTAGCAGGATACAAAATTAATGCACAGAAATCTCTGGCATTCCTATACACTAATGATGAAAAATCTGAAAGTGAAATCAAGAAAACACTCCCATTTACCATTGCAGGAAAAAGAATAAAATATCTAGGAATAAACCTACCTAAGGAGACAAAAGACCTGTATGCAGAAAATTATAAAACACTGATGAAAGAAATTAAAGATGATACACATAGATGGAGAGATATACCATGTTCTTGGATGGGAAGAATCATTGTGAAAATGACTCTACTACCCAATGCAATCTACAGATTCAGTGCAATCCCTACCAAACTACCACCGGCATTTTTCACAAAACTAGAACAAAAAATTTCACAATTTGTATGGAAACACAAAAGACGTGGAATAGCCAAATCAATCTTGAGAACGAAAAACAGAGCTGGAGGAATCAGGCTCCCTGACTTCAGATTATACTACATAGCTACAGTAATCAAGACAGTATGGTACTGGCACAAAAACAGAAATATAGATCAATGGAACAGGATAGAAAGCCCAGAGATAAACTCACGCACATATGGTCACCTTATCTTTGATAAAGGAGGCAGGAATGTACAGTGGAGAAAGGACAGCCTCTTCAATACGTGGTGCTGGGAAAACTAGACAGGTACATGTAAAAGTATGAGATTAGATCACTCCCTAACACCATACACAAAAATAAGCTCAAAATCGATTAAAGACCTAAATGTATGGCTTCCATGGTGGCACAGTGGTTGAGAGTCCGCCTGCCGATGCAGCGGACTTGGGTTCGTGCCCCAGTCCAGGAAGATCCCACATGCCGCAGAGCGGCTGGACCCGTGAGCCGTGGCCGCTGAGCCTGCGCATCCGGAGCCTGCGCTCCGCAACAGGAGAGGCCACAACAGTGAGAGGCCCATGTACTGCAAAAAAAAAAAAAAAACTAAATGTAAGGCCAGAAACTATCAAACTCTTAGAGGAAAACATAGGCAGAACACTCTATGACATAAATCACAGCAAGATCCTTTTTGACCCACATCCTAGAGAAATGGAAATAAAAACAAAAATAAACAAATCGGACCTAATGAAACATCAAAGCTTTTGCACTGCAAAGGAAACCATAAACAAGACCAAAAGACAACCCTCAGAATGGGAGAAAATATTTGCAAATGACAAAGGATTAATCTCCAAAATTTACAAGCAGCTCATGCAGCTCAATAACATGCAGCTCAAAAACAAACAACCCAATCCAAAAATGGGCAGAAGACCTAAATACACATTTCTCCAAGGAAGATATACAGACTGCCAACAAACACATGAAAGAATGCTCAACACAATTAATCATTAGAGAAATGCAAATCAAAACTACAATGAGATATCATCTCACACCAGTCAGAATGGCCATCATCAAAAAATCTAGAAACAATAAATGCTGGAGAGGGTGTGGAGAAAAGGGAACACTCTTGCACTGCTAGTGGGAATGTGAACTGGTTCAGCCACTATGGAGAATACTATGGAGGTTCCTTAAAAAACTACAAATAGAACTACCATATGATCCAGCAATCCCACTACTGGGCATATACCCTGAGAAAACCATAATTCGAAAAGAGTCATGTACCAAAATGTTCATTGCAGCTCTATTTACAATAGCCAGGAGATGGAAACAACCTAAGTGTCCATCATCAGATGAATGGATAAAGAAGATGTGGCACATATATACAATGCAATATTACTCAGCCATAAAAAGAGACGAAATTGAGCTATTTGTAATGAGGTGGATGGACCTAGCGTCTGTCATACAGAGTGAAGTAAGTCAGAAAGAGAAAGACAAATACCGGATGCTAACACATATATATAGAAGTTAAGAAAAAAAAAATCTCATGAACCTAGGGGTAAGACAGGAATAAAGACACAGACCTACTAGAGAATGGACTTGAGGATATGGGAAGGGGGAAGGGTAAGCTGTGACAAAGCGAGAGAGTGGCATGGACATATATACACTACCAAACGTAAAATAGATAGCTAGTGGGAAGCAGCCGCATAGCACAAGGAGATCAGCTAGGTGCTTTGTGACCACCTAGAGGGGTGGGATAGGGAGGGTGGGAGGGAGGGAGATGCAAGAGGGAACAGATATGGGAACATATGTATATGTATAGCTGATTCACTTTGTTATAAAGCAGAAACTAACACACCATTGTAAAGCAATTATACTCCAATAAAGATGAAAAAAATACATAACTAAATTTCTTAGTAAATTAGTCTTGGAATGAACTGTTCTTAAATTTACAAAGGATCGCAGTCAAAGAGAGCAAAAAGTAACCACATGTTACACGATAAAACGTACAACTTCTCCCATGAACAGTAAGTTAAGGCAAGGATACCTGTTTTCCCCAGCAGTATCAACATTGTATTAGAGTTTCCAGACAATAAAAAAGGCCCCCGCAAAAAAAAAAAAAAGACATAAAGATTGAGAGGGAAAATAGAAAAACACTGTCATTATTCGTATGTGGAAAAATACATATCCATTAAAAATTCCAAGAAAATTTATAGGAAAAAAATAGAAAATAGTTCTATAAATTTCTAAATTTAACATCAATACAGAAATATCAGTAGTGTTGAATATCCCCAATTACCAAATTTTAAAAATCAGTATAAACATTTTAAATTAAAATAACTCTCCACAATTCAAAGAAAAAGAGATTGTTTTTTAAAAATAGGAGAAAAATAAATATAAGTACAGAGCCAGGATCATAAACCTATGACTAACAGAGGTGACAGAAAGAGAAAGCAAAGAAAAGAGAAGGAAGCAAGTTACCGAAAATGAAAATGGAAAGTTTCCCAGAACTAAAGAGAAAGAGTTTCCAAATAGAATAGCACCATTGATTGTCCAGGATAATGACCATATGAAAACACACAATCTTCATATTATTGAAACTGGACATTATGAGAAATTTTATAAGCTTCTGGGGCAGAGGCGTGAGGGATAGCAGGCAGAGGCTGGATTTCACATGTAAAGGATCAAGAATCATAAAAAAGAAAAAATGAATCAAGAATCAGAATATCAGAGTTCTTAGACTTTTTAACAACAAACAACAAATAATAAACAAAATGAAAGCTTAAAGACAGTATATAGATACCTTACACATTTTCCAAGGTAAAAATGTTTCTGCTCTTGACTTTTGTACCCGGCAAGCTATCAATCAAGTCTAAGGTTAGCTACTGGAGGGTGTGCTCAAACACAATACAATAGTCAATCAAAAATCAGTGTAAATATTCCAAGTAAAAAGGGCTTTCATAAAGGGAATTTGAAGATTACACAGCCAATGGTGATGCTAGCGAAGTGGGTTTCAGAGAAAGAGCTGAATTCCTTCCCAGTTGCCTGCAGCCCCCCTCCCCCCACCAGGGCTATTCTCAAGAGCTTGCAGTTCGTCTAGGTCTGCATGTAACTACCACTAGAGAATAACGTCTTTTCCTCTGCCTTCCAAAAATCTCGTGCAAGTACTTGTCTTTGGGAGGCTCTAACTCAAAATTCTATGAGAAAAAGAATTATGGAAAAAGGAGTTTCAAACTCCTTCCATGCAATGCAGAGAATATTAAAAAAAAAAAAAAAAGGATGACGGTGATGCTACGTGCACAACAGGCAATCTTTCACAGGAACAGCAAGATGTGGGACGCAGAAACAGGCCAACCAGAGAGAAAGGAAAGAGATTCCCAGGATGATAGTGAAGAGAAATCTGGGAGGATGGCAAAATACCAGGTCCTGTACAGGTCAAAGCAGGAGGGCCAAAGAATCCAGGAATGATATTACCAAGGGAAAAAGAAATGGGAACCTAATGATGAAGCCGTGAGCCATACTGACACAATCCTAATCATGAAAACTAAAAATCAGTATTCAATTATGTATGACCAAAATTGTTAATAATTCAACTGTCCAAAAAAAGGGATCTTGATAAATTTTGTCACATTCAAAGAATGAAATGCTATCCAGAAATCAGAGGATTAACTAGAGATATGTGTATTGACATCTGCTGTTTGTGGTTACATACATATTAGTTAAAAAGTAAATAATACGCTAATCCCAAACTCCCAATCCCTCTCTCCCCACCCTACCCGCCTTGGCAACCACAAGTCCGTTCTCCATGTCTGTGAGTCTGTTTCTGTTTCATGGATGAATCACTTTGCTCTACAGCAGAAATTAATACAACATTGTAAATCAAATATACTTCAATAAATTTTTTTTAAAAGTAAATGATATAGATTGTATATTCACAAAATTTATGATGGTGGTTGAATAGAAGGAAACAAGCAAGGAAAGAGGAAAGGTAATAATGATTTATAATGGGAATATAGGGGAATTTAATCTATCTGCGGTTACATATTATTTTTAATGATCTGAAACCAGTATTACTAACAATGTGCTCATCTTGGGTAGTGAGTACATGGCATTTGATGCAGTGTCCTTGTATCTTCTGTGTTATTTTCTCAATCCAAAAAAGATTTCAAAAAGCAATTTGCCTATCCAGCTCCTGGATAGCCACAGAAGCCATGTCTTCAGTAGAGAATTCAAGAGGAATGTGGTCTATAATTTTGTGATTAAGCAATCTGGATCAGTTTTTCCATTTCAGAACCTTCTGAACTAAAGTCTCATAGTGATAAGTGCAGTAAGCATCACTACTGGCTATTAATAGAGCAGCCTCCTATAGGGCATATCCTCCCACTAAGAACGCTTTGCTCTGCTACCATCAGACCAAGATACTGACAATAGTAACAAACCTTTCTATACATTTGCCAAGAACTTGCAAGGTCAACTTTTATTGGGTGTTTAATGTGCCAGTAAGTGTTAGTTGCCTCCACATATATTGTCTCGCATGACCCCTCAGAGCCCTAATTGCACAATATGAGAGAAGAAATGCAAAGTTTAAAATAGGCAAACCTGAGCCTGAAACTTTGCTCCATCCTTTACACTCTATGTGACCTTGAAGCTACAAAATATCTGAGCCAGTTTTCTCACATGTAAAATGTAAGGGTTAAAGGTCAAATAAGATGACATCTATAAAGAGCCGAACATGGACCTGAGGAAGCCCTCAGTGAATGTTACCTCCCTCATTTCACAGAAGAAAGGACCAAAATTCTGAGGGGTTCAGGGATGTGACTCTGATCACACAAAAATGATAGAATCAAGGAGGCGTGGCAGTAAAGAGCATGGACTCTGGAGCCAGGCTGGCAGGGTTCAAATCCCAGCTCAGCCACTTACCAGCTATGTAACCTTAGGCAAGTTGTTTAATCTCTCTGTGCCTTAGTTTCCACGTATGTAAAATAAGAACGGTAAGGGCAACTATTTCACAGGGTTGTTATGAAGATTAAGTAAACAAGTACTTCAAACAGAACCTGGCATATAATAAATACTATGTAATTTAATAATAAGTAACAAATAAGTCAGTAACCCCATATATGGAAATTCATACTCCATGGAAGGAAGTGTAGAGCAGCTTCTTACACTGAACTATATAGCTGCCTCCACCAGCAGGGGTGGTAATATGTGGATACTATGTTTTGAAGGGTGGTTTGCTTCTGTTTTTGTCAAGTTTTAGGGGGAAGAGTGGTGCCTAAAAGAAAGAGGAGTAAAGATAAAGGTGAAGTTTGTCATTAACATCATTAATTCTTACCCATGGGTTATGCACTTTTCATCTCTGTTGTATTTTTTTCCAAGTTGCAGCTAAGGCAATCAGCAAGTTTATGAGAGCTGAATCTTGAGATTCAACTACAGTAATAGGCTCACATGCTTGCAATGAAATATGGACAAGTCTCTGCTCTTCTGTGACACGTCCATTTCTTCCTTTGACCAGCAGCCATGAGGGACTAGCTGGTACCACTTCCCCATTATCCTCTTCCTGAAGGCCATGCATAACTCACTTAATTGCTTCACACTACAGTACACTGCTATTTAGAACCAGTCTGTTTCTTTCCATTGTAACAGCATGGAAATAAATAAGCAATTTTCATACATTAGGAAACATAAGCATGCCAGAGTCTAATTTATACTTATGTGATTAATAAACCAGAGCACTTAGATGAAGTAAACTGTACCATACGAACACTATTGCATTAGAGCAGTCGTTCGGGTATGAGATATCACCCACAGTTGTCTCACTGCTGGGCTCAGTAAACAGCCCCAACATGGAAACGCATGGAACTTCCTCAGGGCAAAAACTCTCCTTTGTGATGAAAAATGAAGGCTAAGAAATGGAGAGCCAAATTTCTTGCTTTTGTAAGTGGTATTGGCTTTGTGTGAGCTATAAGCAGGCTGCAGGACTCTGCGCAAATATATTTTCTGTGCCTTGTTTATTAATGGACAGAAAAGCTAGCCTGAAAATGAAATTGATTTTATTCACTTAGGATTTTATACTCCATTGCACAACCACAACCCAGCAAATTCTTCATTAAGAGAGATAATTACTTTAATGAAGATTAAATATAATTTAAAATTCACATTTATCTTTATCTACCTAACGCAGGTCAGCATTAGCCTAAAATGGTTAGAGAAGTGGGAAGGAATGGATTTCTCCAAAAAGTCTCCATCTGTTTATGCGGAGATGGGTCTGATCTGACCGTCATCCTGCCTTTCTTTCTCTTTCTCCTCTTCCTCTCCTTTTGTCCATTAGTGTCTCCCACATCAAGCCCAAATGAAACCTTCTGCTTCTGAATAACCGTCATTTGGGGATGTTTGGCAGAGACAGCAGGATAGCAGCAATTTATACCCAGGACGCTCAATGATCTTTGAAAAGCTGTATCTATGTTGGGCATATGGGGGAAAAACATTAAGATCAAAGAAACTGTGACAGGTTGGTTTTAGAAATATCCTCCTTCCTTGAGACAGGGAGTGTCTACTCCACCTGTCAAAGATAGGAAGCCACGGATAATATTAAACTGATTGGTATTACTCATCGTTTCATGTGGTGTTAGAATTATTCCTCATGAATGGCATTTGAGCACTGCTGTGGAAAGAGCTCAGGAGACAGAAAAACAAGAGCTTAACTTCCAGCTTCTCCTCTTAGCAAAGGTATGACCTTAAAAACATTTCTTAACATCTCAGAGTCTGGGCTCCTTATGTGTAAAATGGAACTAATAATGCCCATCTTAAGTTCAGAGCTTTAGAGTACCTGACATTGAGTAGGTACTCATAAATGCAATATACTTCCATGCTGAATCATGAGTTGTCATCTGAAAGCTCCAGAACACTATAGCAATGGCCCAATTATCCATAGGCAACAGCAACACTTGATTCTGCAGAAGTGACCAGTGAGTTTTGCCCTAGGCTCTTGCTGAAGGAGGGGGAAAGGGAAGCACGGCCTCCTCAAACCCTCTAGCACAGATAGGCACAGGCCTGAGTGTTCCAACATTCGATTTCCAGGGAGGAAAACTAAGTCTGGCTTAGTAGGAAGGTACAACGGACTCCCAGAGGCAATATTTCAAATAATAGCTCTCATTTGCTAAATATCAATGGGATGTGACACGTTATATACAGTATCTTATTAGCATGACTGTATAATTTATCATCTAAATCAGGACACTTTCAGAGTGAAAGGGAATGCTATGCATAATTACATCAAGACAACAGGTATAATCCTGGATGGTCTTGGGCAAACTGAATCTATGGTTCCCCCATGTTTAATCAGTGCAATCACTCTATGAGATATAAAATACTCCCTATTCTACAGGAGGAGAGGACGATCCCGAGGGATTAAACGTGACAAGTCCAAGGACATACAAACTAGCAAGTGGCAGACTCAGGGTTGAACCTCAGTCTATAAGATGCAAGAGGTTCTTCCCTCCTTGAAACCCCTTAGTCATGATACCAGCTGCCAAACAACAGCATTAATTTTGTTTTGAAAGCCTGCCTTTATTGAGTGAATAACATATTTCAAGCTCTGGGTCATGACTTCCAAATGCTATCATGAAAGAGGGCAAAAAAATGGGTGAAATGAAAGCAAAATTAGGCCAGTAAAGGCAGTCACATCCTAATGAGGATCTGGCTCTTTATGAAGGCTCAGTGCAACCTGAATATCAAAGGTCTGAGTTAATGCTTATTCAAGCATGGAGAATGACAGTCAATAGGGCCAGACATCAATAAGCCTCCTTCCCATGTGCTGGTCTATATTCTCATGCACCCAATGAATTCGTAGATCTAGGTCAATTCACTGCTGATTTTTTTTTTTTTTTTTTTTTTTTTTGCAGTATGCGGGCCTCTCACTGTTGTGGCCTCTCCCGTTGTGGAGCACAGACTCCGGATGCGCAGGCTCAGCGGCCATGGATCATGGGCCCAGCCGCTCCGCGGCATGTGTGATCTTCCCGGACTGGGGCACGAACCCGTGTCCCCTGCCTCGGCAGGCGGACTCTCAACCACTGCGCCACCAGGGAAGCCCTCACTGCTGATTTTTAATGATCTGCAATCTCAAATAAATTTGCTTCACTTCTGTAACATGCCACGATCTATTCTTTCCCCCAGAGCTTAATAGGTATAAAAATGTTGAGAGACGATCAACAGTCCTCTCCATGATGTTTCAATAGGTGAAATAGATGGGGGTCATATAATCTCATCCTTTACCCCTTTAGCCAAACAGCGAATCACTATTTGAGTTTTACTAGTCTCTTTACGCAACAGGAGCAGGGCCAGTCTGGCCTCCATCAAAAGTGAGGCACACGGACAGAGACAAGAGAATTTACATTCTGGCAGAGAACAAAGAGCTCAAATTAGTCATAGATCCCAAGCATTCTCAGTCACCACTCCCTAATGAAAAACCACCTTCAGAGACCAAGTGTGACATGACCAGATAGTTCAGTGATCCTGTGAAAGATCCCACTTGAGACATAAACCAAAATTCAACCCTGCTTTTCTGACAGTGTGTGGTCTTACTATTTAAATCACCCAAACACCCTGACCTTCAGATTCCTCAACGGTAAAATGTTGCTTCTCAAACTCTGTCTGTAGAGCCTGTTAAAACACATTCCTGGGGCCTGAGCTTGGAGATTCTGTTTTATTAGGAGTGGTGTGGAGCCACAGGATTTGCATTGCTAGTTTCCAAGTCATGATGATGATGATGCTGTCCATGGACCACACTTTGAATAGTAATACATTGTCTCAGTAATGCCAACTTCACAATTTGTGTAAAGATCTGAAGGGATGTAGGGATCCTTAGCAGAGCTGCTGACTCACGATGCCTCTCACTCAACATGTATTCTTTGAAGAGAGGCAGAACAAAAGTCCAAGAATATTAGTAGGAAGAAAACACGCGGACATTTAACCATTTCTAATATATCAGGTACAAGATTTAATGACATTCCAATCCCCCTTGTTATGATACATTCTCTGTGGCAATTAAAATGGGGTCCCAGTCTCAAATTGTGAATGTACCCAAAGGCTTCCCAGTTCTCCGGGTTTTGTGTCTTTAATCACAAAACACAAATTTTTTGCTCACAAGTTCCTTGCAGCCTCTTTAGGCTCAGCTGCATCACCATGGCATCCAAACTCCATTTAAAATCATCTTGACTACTACTTAAAAAATAAAACATAAATCTTCCCCTTAGAATAGTTTTCAGGAAATAGATGAACTGATACTTACTTTGCTGAAACCAGGAATCCCCTCTTATACTAACTGTCAATCCTCTGACCAGCTAGAGTCCTTCAGTTTGTCCTTGTCTAATGTACCTCAGTGATCGGGGAACTCGCTCCCCGCCACTTTCATTCCAGTTTTCTCTCTTCACAATGTTATTTAATCTCTCGGTTGCAGCTTCTTAGGATTAGCTACAGCATCTATTAATAGTTTTACTTTTGTTTACAGTTCCAAGGGGAGAAAAATGGCTCATTCCTTTTCTCCAATCTAGAAAATACGTCTTATGGCGGCAGGAGGAAGATGCACAGGCCCCATGAATAACCTGTTTCCACAATCATTCCACTGTAAAGATGTTAATGTGTTTCTATGCCAAATGGATCCATTCACTAGGCAGAACAAGTTGGATATAAACTCTTTCATTGCTTTCAGCACACTGATTATCTTCCTGTGTCACCTACTGTATAATGCAAAAATGTTAACAAAAGCACTAACTGAAGACATTACTGGGAATTAAAAAACAAAGAGCCATCAGTTGTCACTAAATACGCCTTTCATGTTTCCAAATGAAATGCATTTGCGCACTCAAGAAATAGGATAGAAACGTGCAGGCCTGCCATTGTCAGATGCAAACATCTTCATTAGATTTTGATCCAGCTGCTGCAAGGTATATAAAAAGAGCTATCAAATCTGGCAACTCAGTATTGGTTATTTTAGGAAAATTCAAAAAAACCATCCCTAAACCTGCACTGATTTTTTCAGACAACTTCCCTGGCAGGACAGTTGGTTTGGAAAGAGTAGCATTAAAAACCTCTGCCAAGCCTGCCCCTCGAAATGGTACCACAAAGGACGCATTGCCTGTGGCTGTTAAAGACAGGCCGCAACTGCAGAGTCGACCTGTGTTCCTGGACACTTGAGCTGCAAATCTCTGCCTCTCACCCCCCAAATCTCCTATTCCGACCTAACAGCATCTCCTTAAAAGCATATGAGTTAACGTGGCCGAACCCGGGTCTTTACAGACCAAAATGAAAAGATTAGTAGGCGATGTCTCATAACATCCTTTCTCTGTTGTAAGAACTCTTCCTATGCATATTAGCAGTCAGCTCATTTCTAGCATGTTATTTGCCACAGACACTGGCTGTTTTAAAAGGAGAAAAAGTATAGTCAAAGGAGCAAGCAGGGAAGGGAAGAAGAAAGAAAAAAGAGGAGGGAGGAAAGGAAAAGAGAAGGGGAAAGAGAAAGAGTCAAGGTTCCAAGGATGGTGTATAGAGGAGGTTACAGAAAGCAAACCAGAAATGTCAAAATTACCTACAATTCTTCCTTTGAATTCTGTTGAAACAGAAGAGACCCTACAAAATCCTGAAGAGCATACATATTAATCACAGCCCCTAGCATCTTGACTTGGGGACCTCTTCAGTCAGGCTCAAGTCTCTGGAGGCTTCTGATGGATACCAAAGAACTCACAGAAAACAGTCAGAGATGTCACTGTCATCCACAAACGGCTCTCTCCCTGCGAGGTCTTTACATCTCTCTACGTATGACAAAGAGAAACGCAAATTATGACCACTATTATTCAACGTCAGTCAACAAGGAGGGCAGAACACGCGGACCACTAGCTAAATCTGCTTTAAAGATGTTTGGCTCTGCCTTTAACTTGTGCACTATATTATCTATTTTACAGTCAAAAGTAAATTGAAATGCTCAAAATATTGATGTAACATCACATCCATTATTTGAATTAGGTACAAGGGCTCACTGGGAGGATCAATTCATTATATTTATATTGTTATTAAAACTATTACCCAAATCTAAATGCTCTTGAGACCCACAATGTATTTCTCCTTGCATAGAACACCCCACTCCTTCAAAACACCACCTTTTCTGCGCTCACTTCCGCAGCACATATACTGAAATCAGAACGGTACAGAAAAGATTAACATGGCCCCCGCACAAAGATGACATGAAAATTCGTGAATCACTCCCTACCTTTTAAATTTAAAAAAATAATAAACTTTATTAATTTTTAAAAAAGCATTTTTGAAGAGTGACCTCCTTTTCTGCAGTGCTCTAGCTGGCTATCAGCTTCCATCTTGCCAACTGTTTTAGTCAATGGAGTCAGATGGATAAGAGAAGCACAAGTTGAGGCCCATGCTTCCTCCACCCAGAGTGGGACTTGGGAGTTGGGAACCTACTGCAGCCGGATGATCTTTCTAAAATGTGAATCTGTTCACGAGGCGCCTCTGTGTAACACCATTCAGCGATTTCCTATTGCCCTTCAGATAAAATCACATTCCTGCTGTGTGACTACAGGCTAGTTATTAAACCTCTCTCTGGCTCAATTTCCTCTTCTATAAAAATGGTGATAATAATCGTGAAGAAAATGTATGTGAAGCCCTTAGAACAAAGTTAATCAATGCTCAATATTATTATTATTGATGGTATCTAACCAGCCCTGTTTCTTCTCTGTCCCCCTGGACTCTCTTGAAGCCACACTCAGCAATGAGTTCCGGAACTCTCCCATGATCTTTCTAGCCCTTATGCCTTGGCCTGTGTAGTTTTGTTTTTTTTTTTTTTTCCCTGTTGCTAACACCCTCTGCCTCCTCTTGGCCCTTAGCCAGTTTCACTCCTATTAATTTATAAACTGTCAGCTTAAACGCATATTATCAAGGTTTGCTTCCCCCAATATATGCATGAATTGCATACTTCCTCTACTATAATATGCATGATACATTACTATAACATCTTGCTTCACTGAAATGTTCATAAAGGACCCAAGATTAGACTTTCCTTGCTCACCACTGTATTTCTCAGTAGCAAGCAAAGTACTCAGGGCGGACCGGATTATAACGCAACAGAAAAAGAAATCCTAGCAAATTACAAAGACAAAAGACTAGTCCTTTTTTGTGTGTGTGGTGAAGGAAAGTGCAGTGTTTATTGTAAGGTACCATACAAGGAGTCTGGGACAGCTAGAGCTCAAAAAGCCCAAACTCCCAGATGGATTTGGGCAAAGCCTTTATTTTTAAGATTAATCCTTGATCACACTACAATAATCACAGGACAGCTCCACAGTGTTTTCACACCAAGTCCCATGTCACCCCAGACCCTATGACATTGCTTATCTCAGGGTAGAGAGAAAGGGAACCCAGTAATTGTTCACTTCCTCTCTTAAAACTTCCATTCAGAAGTGGCACATCTAACTCCTCCTCACCTTTATTGGCCAAGGCAAGTCACATGGAAAAGCCTGATGTCGATCAGGTGAGAAATCCTTATGCAGAAAGGATGCTACCGAGAGGGAAACTACAATATTTAGTGATCTGTAATAGATACAACAGATCTCAATAAGTGTTATTTAATAAAATATTTCTTTGCTGCAAGTTGACAAACACAAACCCCACACCAATTAAAATCTGACCAGAAACTTCTCTGCTATTCAAAGAGATATCCATTTTGGAAATTTTTGACATTTTTCACAAAGTCATGATTTCTGCCACAGGCACCAGTTGCACGTCTGTGTGGTCACAGTTTACAAACCATACCGGTATGGATACCACTGTGAGTAAAGAATAACAATTAGGTTCAACAACAACAACAAAAATCTTCATGGTTTGATTACTTACTCCATGCAATATGAATATGGACATGTGAGGTTATAGCCAGTCTAAGAGAAATATATAGCAAAAAGGGAACCTTCAAAATCATTTTCTCTGATCTCTCGGAGGAGACCCAAAAAAGCAAAGTGACTTGCCAAGTGCAAACATCTAAATAGTAACAGAGTTGGGACTAAAATGTTAATCACCAATTTTAAAGCAAGTGCTCTTTCAATTATAGTGTAACCTTCCCATAAGGAATGCCACGTAATGTGAATGACTGGAAGAGATCACCCTTTAACAGATGAGGAAACTGAAACCCAGGGAGGTAAAGGGACTTTCTCAAAGCTATCCACAGTGTGGTTCCATTTTGCTTGGCCACATAAGACCTTAGGGAAACATAAGTTGTTTCAGCATCTAGGATAGTACCTGCTCTTCACTGAGGGCTCAAAGAAATATATGTTGAAGTGAATTGATCTGAACTGAACTGAATGAATTGAATTGAGCTGAAATGACACAAAATGTAGAGATGCATTTTTTTTTTCCATTACATAGCTTTCGTTTCCATTTCCTCTGGAGTTTAAGACTTGTCAGTCCATCAAGTTACACACCAGCAACTGTGACTTTGGTAGTTTCTCCTTTATAATATCCTTGTTCACTGTTCCTTCTACATTTTTAACTGCCATCCTCTTTTGAGCAGAAACAAATAAAATCTAGAAATCTTGTCATCTCAAGACATTTACCAAACAACATAGGGTCTGGAAAGCAAAAACACCAGTGACAAGGGCCCTTGAGAGATCATTAGACAAAGAACTTTATTCCCTCTGAGCTAAGAGGTCACCTAAAACAGTGACATAACCCAGATGCTCCTAAGCCACAGGAACAAATGCCATTAAGTTGCTGTCTCCTGACAAACGAGTGATATGTACGAAGAATAAGAATTAAATTTAGAGAGAGAATACAGATTCTGGCTGGGCTCCAGGGATGAGGGATATTAAATAAGAAACAATAGTGCTGCCAAGTCTGATTGTTTAACACATAAAACTCTTTCCATATGGCTTGAGATGAATAGAGTTGCACAGTATTGGGATGCTCTGTAGAGTCACACAAAGAAGGAACAGTGTATACCATTTGGGTTGAAAATCTTGACTCTGCTTTCTTTTCCTTCTTCGTATGACCCACCCAGGCACATAGATATTCGAAAATAACAATAGGAAAAGCATATTATGAAGCCTCTTTACTGTATCACAGATTTGATTATAGTGTAAAAAATTGATGGGCTTTGTAGTGAGAGAGAATTTGGTTCCAACCCTGAAAATACTCCTTCTTACTGGTTGACACAAGCCTCAACTTTCTCACCTGTACATAGAGGCTATATTTTTATGGCATATGGATGCGCTAAGGATTAAGTGGGATAACAGATATAAAGTGACTGTCATTTAGTAGGCATTTATTACAATGTACTTTCTTTAGTTTTTCCTTTAAACACATGAAGATGCAATCATCCACATAGCAGCTCCATATAAATCTGTTATGAGATGAGAGAGATTTTTTCTCACAGACAACAAATTGAGATGCCTGCATTTTATGCCTTCAATTAATTAACATAGATTTACTGAGAACTACTAATAGACAAAACTCTGTGGTAGTACTATAAAGGTTACCAAGTCTTACTGCACAGGATCTATAAAATTAAAGCATTTGTTGAAGCCCTTTTTCATCAGTTATGATAATATGTAATCAAGATTATCTGGCTCTTAAGTATTTGTTTTTCTTTATGGGGTGTATGTGTTCAGTATAAAAAAATAATAAAAAACAAACCACTCAGACTGAAGCTAGAATCTATGGGGTTTATTTCATACTCCATTGAAACATACCAGATTGTTTAGAAATTATTTGTTTCCAACCAATTTTGTGTTACAGGTATATACCTATAACTTTGTCTGTATCCATATATCTTCTTGTAATTATGGCAGAAAGAGCACTATGCTGTGGGTTTAAGCCCTGCCTATCCATATTCTGGTGGGAATAAGAACTGCCATTGTGTTTCTTTCTGGAATCTCGATTTCCTCATTGGAAAATCAGATTTCCTAAATGGATGATTTCTGAAGTCACTCCCATATACAAAAGTTAAAATATAGATACTTATGACTCTTTACTAATATGTGTGTGTGCATTTATGAAGAATATGTTTGTTTCCCAAAACACAACTCTACAGAAGTTTCATGGAGATAGATACCATGATATGAATGCAGTTTCACATTATACCAAGTTTCAATGAATAGAAGGTTCTCAGAAGACTTTCAAAGTGCTGTTTCCTTCAGTACCTCCTGGAACGGTCCAGAGATGGAGTCGAGGGTAATACCAGAGCTCTTCTCCTTTGCCCTCTTGGGGCTACTACACAACAGAGGAATGATCATAGGCCAGATGGACACACAGTTTGGGGAGGTTTAATTGATCTCATGATGCCTTACCTATGGTTCCAATTAAAACCCTTGAGCCCCATCTCATGAGTAACAGGGACAGGAAAAATAAAAAACACTTTGGTAGGATCAGGGGAGGTACAGTGTGCATTTCCCCCATACACTCGGCGCCGGGAAGGCTGCTGGGCTCCCAGGCCAGGTCCCCCACCCTCTGAGGCCCCCTCCAGCTGTGGCAGTCCTAGGGGCATAGGAGGGAGTCAGGGGGAGAAGAGGAGAGGCAGACAGGGATGGGCCCTCTGGGATCAGAGGATCGGGGGGAGCACATCTAGTGTTTCCCCTGCCCACTCGGGCCCAGTGAGCCTGTGGGGACCTGGACCTGGTCCTCCACCCGCCAAGGCCACAGGCACACCTGGGCCCCTTCTGCTGTGTTGAGTGTAAGACCCACCCCCACGCCCCCCAGGGCCTTTTCCAGCCCTGTGGGTCCTAGGCATAGGCCCCGCCCACCACCCAAACCCTGTCCCTGCCTAAGCCCCACTCCCCACAGCCAAGGCCTTTTCCGGCTTTTTTTTTTCCTCCTCTTTTTTACTATTGTGGTTCTGTTTTACCTCCGATTGTTGTTTCATCAATATTTTTACTTTTTTGTTCTTTCTAACACATCTGTTAGTTTTCTGATCTAATTTTATTTTTTACTCTTACTTATTGTTCTGCTCCTTTATTTCTTTTTTCTTTTTTTTTTTTTTTTGCCACCCCCTGTGGCTTGCATGATCTTGGTTCGACAGAGCTCCTGCAGTTGGAGCTCTGAATCTGAACCACTGGACTAACAGAGAACCTCAGACCCCAGGGAATATTCATCCGAGTGAGGTCTCACAGGAGTCCTCATCTTGGCACCAAGATCCAACTCTACCCAACAGTCTACAAACTCCAGTGCTGGAAGCCTCAGGCCAAACAACAAGTAAGACAGGAACACAATCACACCCATCAAAAAAAAAAAAAAAAGAGATGACAAAAAAATATATCACAGATGAAGGAGCAAGGTAAAAACCTACAAGACCAAATAAATGAAGAGGAAATAGGCAACTAACTTGAAAACAAGTTCAGAGAAATGATAGTAAAGATGATCCAGAATCTTGGAAATAGAATGGAGGCATGGATTGAGAAAATAAAAGAAACATTTAAAAAATATCTAGAAGAACTAAAGAACAAACAAACAGAAAGGAACAACACAATAACTGGAATGAAAAATACACTAGAAGGAATCAATAACAGAATGACTGAGGGAGAAAATGAATAAGTGAACTGGAAGACAGAATGGTGGAAATAATTGCCGAGGAGCAGAATAAAGATAAAAGAATGAAAAGAATTGAAGACAATGTCAGAGACTTCTGGGACAACACTAAATGCACCAACATTCGAATTATAGGAGTCCCAGAAAAAGAAGAGAAAAAGAAAGGGTCTGAGAAAATATTTGAAGAGGTTATAGTGGAAAATTCCCTAACAAGGGAAAGGAAATAGTCACCTGAGTCCAGGAAGTGCAGAGAGTCCCATACAAGATAAACCCTAGGAGAAAAACATCAAGACACATATTAATCAAACAAACAAAAATTGAATTCAAAGAAAAAATATTAAAAGCACCAAGGGAAAAGCAAAAAATAAAATACAAAGGAATCCCCATAATGTTACCAGCTGATTTTTCAGTGGAAACTCTGCAGGCCAGAAGGGAGTGGCAGGATATACTGAAAGGGATGAAAGAGAAAAACCTACAACCAAGATTACCCTACCAATCAAGGATCTCATTCAGATTCGACGGAGAAATCAAAATCTTTTCAGACAAGCAAAAACTAAGAGAATTCAACACCACCAAACCAGCCTTACAACAAATGCTAAAGGAAATTCTCTAAGCGGGAAACACAAGAGAAGAAAAAGACACACAGAAACAAACTCAAAACAATAAAGAAAATGGTAATAGGAACATACATATCGATAATAACCTTGAATGTAAATGGATTAAATTTACAGCCAAAAGACACAGGCTCACTGAATGTACACAAAAACAAGACCCATATATATGGTGCCTGCAAGAGACCCACTTCAGACCTAGGGACACATACTGACTGAAAGTGAAGGGATGGAAAAAGATATTCCATGCAAATGGAAATCAAAAGAAAGCTGGAGTAGCAATACTCATATCAAATAAAATAGACTTTAAAATAAAGACTGTTACGAGAGATAAGGAAGGACACTACATAGTGATGAAGGGATCAATCCAAGAAGAAGGTATAACAATTATAAATATTTATGCACCCAACATAGGAGCACCTCAATACATAAGGCAAATGCTAAGAGTCATGAAAGGGGAAATCAACAGTAACACAATAATAGTAGGGTACTTTAACACCCCATGTACACCAATGGACAGATCATCCAAACAGAAAATTAATAAGGAAACACAAGCTTTAAATGACACAACAGACCAGATAGTTTTAATTGATATTTATAGAACATTCCACCCAAAAGTGGCAGAATACACTTTTTTCTCAAGTGCACATGGAATATTTTCCAGGATAGATCACATCTTGGGTCCCAAATCAAGCCTCAGAAAATTTAAGAAAATTGAAATTGTATCAAGCATCTTTTCTAACCACAGTGCTATGAGATTGGATATCAATTACAGGAAAAAAAATTGTAAAAAAACACAAATACATGGAGGCCAAACAGTGTGCTGCTAAATAGCAAAGATATCACTGAAGAAATCAAAGGAGAAACAAAAAAATACATAGAAACAAATGACAAACGAAAACACAATGACCCAAAACCTATCGGACACAGCAAAAGCAGTTCTAACAGGGAAATTTATAGCAATTCAATCCCACCTCAAGAAACAAGAAATAATCTCAACTAAACAATCTAACCTTACACCTAAAGCAACTAGAGAAAGAAGAACAGAGAAAACCCAGTCAGTAAACAGAAAGAAATCATAAAGATCACAGGAGAAATAAATGAAATAGAAACGAAGAGAACAATAGCAAAGATCAATAAAATTAAAAGTTGGTTCTTTGAGAAGATAAACAAAATTGATTAACCTTTAGCCTCATCAAGAGAAAAAGGGACTCATCAAGATAAAAAGGGAGAGGACACAAATCAATAAAATTAGAAATGAAAAAAGAGAAATCACAACTGACACTGCAGAAATACAAAAGATTATAAGAGACTACTTCAAACAACTATATGCCAATAAAATGCACAGCCACAAAGAAATGGACAAATTCCTGGAAAGGTACAATTTTCCAAGACTGAACCAGGAAAAATTTTAAAATACAAACATACCTATCACAAGTATTGAAATTGAAACTGTGATTAAGGATCTTCCAACAAACAAAAGCCCAGGACTAGATGGCTTCACAGGTGAATTCTATCAAACATTTAGGGAAAAGCTAACTTCCTTCCTTCTCAAACGCTTCCAAAAAATTGCAGAGGAAGGAACATTCCCATATTCATTCTATGAAACCACCGTTACCCTGATACCAAAACCAGAAAAAGATTTCAGAAGAAAAGAAAATTATAGACTAGTATCACTGATGAACGTAGATGCAAAAATCCTCAACAAAATACTAGCAAACAGAATTGCTAGCAAAATACTAGCAAACATTAAAAGGATCATATCACATGATCAAGTGGGATTTATCCCAGGAATGCAAGGATTCTTTAATATATGCAAGTCAAGGAATAAAAACAATACGATCATCCCAATAGATGCAGGAAAAGCTTTTGACAAAATTAAACACCCATTTATGATAAAAACTCTCCAGAAAACGGGCATAGAGGGAAACTACCTCAACATAATAAAGACCATATATGACAAACCCACAGCAACCATCATACTTAAAGGTGAAAAACTGAAAGCATTTCCACTAAGATCAGGAACAAGACAAGGATGTCCACTCTCACCATGGTTATTCAACATAGTTTTGGAAGTCCTAGCCACAGCAATCAGAGAAGAAAAAGAAATAAAAGGAATACAAATTAGAAACAAAGAAGTAAAACTGTCACTGTTTGCAGATGACATGATACTATCCATAGAGAATCCTAAAGGTGCCACTAGAAAACTACTAGAGCTAATCAATGAATTTGGTAAGGTTGCAGGATACAAAATTAATGCACAGAAATCTCTGGCATTCCTATACACTAACAACGAAAAATCAGAAAGAGAAATTGGACACAATCCCATTTATCACTGCAACAAAAATAATAAAATACCTAGGAATAAACCTGCCTAAGAGGCAAAAGACTTAAACTCAGAAAACTATAAAACACTGATAAAAGAAATCAAAGGTGACATAAACGGATGGAGAAATATACCATGTTCTTGGATTGGAAGAATCAATATTGTGAAAATGACTATACTACCCAAAGCAATCTACAGGTTCAGTGCAATCCCTATCAAACTACCAATGGCATTCTTCACAGAATTAGAAGAAACAATTTTACAATTTGTATGAAAATAGAAAAGACCCTGAAAAGCCAAAGCAATCTTGAGAAAGAAAAACGGAGCTGGAGGAATCAGGCTCCTCAACTTCAAACTATACCACAAAACTACAGTAATCAAGACAGTATGCTACTGGCACAAAAACAGAAATATAGATCAATGGAACAGGACATAAAGCCCAGAGATAAACCCATGCACGTATTGTCAACTAATCTATGACAAAGGAGGCAAGAATACACAATGGAGAAAAGACAGTCTCTTCAATAAGTGGTGCTGGGAAAACTGGACAGCTACATGTAAAAGAATGAAATTAGAACACTACCTAATACCATACACAAAAATAAACTCCAAATGAATTAAAGACCTAAATGTAAGACCAGACACTATAAAACTCTTAGAGTAAAATGTAGGAAATACACTGTTTGATGTAAACCACAGCAAGACCTTTTCTTAGAGTAATGAAAATAAAAATAAACAAATGCAACCTAATGAAACTTAAAAGCTTTTGCACAGCAAAGGAAACCATAATCACGGTGAAAAGACACCCTCAGAATGAGAGAAAATATTTGCAAACGAAGCAATGGACAAAGGGTTAATCTCCAAAATATACAAATAGCTCATGGAGCTCAATAACAAAAAAACAAACAACCCAGTTAAAAAGTGGGTGGGGGCTTCCCTGGTGGCGCAGTGGTTGAGAGTCTGCCTGCCAATGCAGGGGACACTGGTTCGTGCCCCGGTCTCGGAAGATCCCACATGGCGCGGAGCGGCTGGGCCCGTGAGCCATGGCCGCTGCGCCTGCGCATCCGGAGCCTGTGCTCCACAACGGGAGAGGCCACAACAGTGAGAGGCCCGCGTACCGCAAAAAAAAAAAAAAAAAAAAAAAAAATGGGTGGAAGACCTAAGTAGACAGTTCACCAAAGAAGACATACAGATGGCCAAGCAGCACATGAAAAGATGCTCAACATCACTAAACATTAGAGAAATCAAAACTACAATGCGGTATAACCTCACACTGGTCAGAATGGCCATCATCAGAAAATCTACAAACAGTAAATGCTGCGGAGGGTGTGGAGAAAAGGGAATGCTCTTGCATTGTTGGTGGGAATGTAAATTGATACATCCACTATGGAGAACAGTATGGTGATTCCTTAAAAAACTAAAAATAGAACTACCTTATGACCCAGTAGTTCCACTACTGGGCATATACCTTGAGAAAACCATAATTCAAAGAGTCATGTATCACAATGTTCACCGCAGCACTGTTTACAATAGCCAGGACATGGAAGCAACCTAAGTGTCCATCGACAGACGAACAGATAAAGAAGATGTGGGGTATATATATACAATGGAATATTACTCAGCCATAAAAAGGAATGAAATTGGGTCATTTGTAGAGATGTGGATGGACCTAGAGTCTGTCATACAGACCTAGAGTCTGTGATACAGAGTGAAGTAAGCCAGAAAGAAAAGAACAAATACTGTATATTATAATGCATATATATGGAATCTAGAAAAATCGTACAGATGAACCTATTTGTAGGGCAGGAATAGAGATGTAGACGTAAAGAATGGATATGTAGACACAGGGCGGGAAGGGGAGGGTGGGATGAACTGAGAGAGTAGCACTGACATATATACACTACCATGTGTAAAAAAGATAGCTAGTGGGAACCTGCTGTATAGCACAGGGAGCACAGCTCAGTGCTCTGTGATGACCTAGATGGGTGGGAGGGAGGTCCAAGAGGGAGGAAATATAGGTGTACATATAGCTGATTCACTTCATTGTACAGCATAAACTAACACAACACTATAAAGCAATTTTACTCCAATTAAAAGAAAATTAAAAAAATAAAATTATCCAATGAGGAAACTAAAAAAAAAAAAAGATTTTATGAAGAGGCACTGCCCAATGTTACAATATTTTTGACTGTTATCTCCCAATTCCTCCCTGAACTCATCACTAAAGTAACCTAAATTCCATTGAAAACAACTAGAATCAGTAACACCAGAACCAGGAGAGGGAGGTTTGTGAAATTTGCATTGTCAGGGGTCTGATTTTCTTTATGAGTTTCTACCACTGCAAAATCATTCAGAAGCCCTACATATTTCACATTTCTAACTATTCCAAATTCCTGATGTGTGTATTTTATTTTCTTATGTATTATTTTTAAGAACCAATATCCATACATCAAAAATCTTTTTTCACATAGATTTTATAATAAATTTTTTTTTAAATACTTGATTTTCCTGTCCCATAACCATTGCAGTCTAATGCAGAAATTTGCCTTGATAGCAGGAAAAATACAGAATAAAAAGAAACGTATTTTCTATCATAAAAATTTTAACCTGGAGAAGAAAATGGGCAATTACATAAACAAGTCAATTCAGCCTCAGGGAATGTGTAACTCACATAGATTTCTGGTTGAAACCCAGCTGAAAAGGGAGAAGAAACAGATATTAAACATTTCTGCATAATTCATCCCAATTCTGTATGAATATTAAGCCTCTATGTGATTAATATTGGGTTCTTGCTTTATTAACATTCATTGACCTCTTTAATGAATGATCCACCCAACACCAACTGACTCAGAATATCTAAAAATGGGGATAGCTTCATGTTTATTTAAAAATAGAATTTAAAAGTTACAGAGGTGAGTCTGATGCAGGCGGCACTCAAAAAAGAGCCCTGTGTATATCACTGGTGCACTAGTCCTCTCTTAGGTGGAACACTTTTCTTGGGTATTTTCAAACCGTTTTTCTCTAGCTCATTTAGTGATATTGTTTCACACATTTGTAATGCACTTAGGTTCTTTTGTCATAGACTGCAATCCACCCTATGATCCTCTGACTCCCTAAATGATTTTCTCAAATTTAAGAAATATATACATTAAGGCTCATTCTCTGTGCTGTAAATTTCTATGGGCTTTTGACAAATGTACAGTCCATCATTACAGGGTCATACAGAATGGTTCTGGCTGGACTTAGAATATTGTGCTCTTGTGTCATGCAATTGCTTTAGTGGATGCAATGTCCTCCCCATGCCTGCTTTGCTCAATCTAATTGTCATTAGACCTAGAGCAAATACCAAGTATTAACTTTGGAAGTTGACTGTAACTGAATACTTGTATGGGCCTTTCTCTGGGTATATAACACTCCAACTTGTCCTTTAGCATGTGGTGTAATGGGATGCTGCCCTCCAGGTAAAACATCAAATGAAGCCCCTGTGCTTGAGACTTGAGGAAGAATTAAAACCATGTTCACATTTATGGTACCTAATAAATAGCAAACAGAATAAAAATGTTAAAAAGATAGCAACAAGGGCTTCATTTGAAAGATATTTTTTCCTTCAGCTTAATATATATTCCTATGCTATTGTTGCTTATTCTTGAGAAAATTTACAGATAAAAGATTTAAAAATATGTTCAGGAGAAATTTAGGTTCATATACTTGTAAGCAGTACTCTTGCTTTGATGACAAAAATTATCATCATCCCTCTGTTGCTGTGTTTCCCTCAATACAGGTCACTAACAATAAATTAGTTGACCTTAAGGTTAGGGTTCCAGATTCATTATATCAGCAGAATTAGAGAGAAGATTACAAAAGTCCCTGGAAAGGAGACCTCACATTTCCTTGCAAGTACAGATACCTTACAAATTAGTCTAGGAGCTCATAACCTTGAACTTGGGAAAGAGAATAGGCAGAAATCAATACTGAATATTTAAAGGTAACAATGTTTGGGAGAAAAACTTAGTCTCACAGCAAATTCCTGAATCCGAACAGAGAAGAATATATATCTCTGAGGAAAACACTTTATCCATCACTCAGGAATCACCAGTATATGAGGTTTTAAAAATGCCGAGTTTCTTTTCTTTGAATTAGGAAAACGTCTATTTTACTAACCCATGCTCACCCAGAAGTAAATTTTTCTAAATCTACATTTTCCTGTGAAGGTTAATCTCTGCCACTCAACCATGCACCTTGCAAAGTTAAGCCCAAGACAGAGCATTCTTTGAAGAGAAGATAAAGGCTTGGAAATATCAAGAGAGATTATTCAACTGAGAGGAGAAAATCAGTAAATCTTTTATAATGTGAATTTTGCTTTGACGAATTCTTAAAAGAGCCATTTGTACCTCTTCATTTAGACCCTCCATTGATTAATGGAAACGAAAAACTAATTCTCTCCCTTCCCGCCTGCGCTGCTTTAGAGGTTCCGAAGAGAGTCAACAAAGGACAGTGGGCTCTCTAGTTCTTTGTCCGCAATAACTGAGCATCTTGGGTTGGAAGAAAAGGGAATGTTGATCTCCTGGGCTTGTTTAGCTTTGCTTTTTTAATTGCTAAATGCCAGCCTGGGAATTCTGCCTAAAATGGTAATAAGTTGCATTTATACTACACCTTTCATCCGGAAGGCACATGCTTCCCTTGGTTCTGAAACACAGCCATCCTGGAGCTGAAAAGCAGTAACTGTTTTAATGTTGAACGTTTATTCAGTGCCATGATTATACAAGGTGGAAGAAATTGTTTGAAACAGAACCAAAATATTGCAGTAACAAAGACTGTGGGCTGCGGGTTTTGAAAATACACTAGATGCAGTCTGTCTTGTGCTTCCCTTTGCAAACTGAGTATAGACCACTTTTGAATCCTGGGATTCTGAAGATGCCTACTTTTGTGTTCCCTAGTTTGGGTTCAACATATTTTGCAAAAAAAAAATCAGGAGGAATGAATTGATATTAAGTCATTTCTTTTAGGAAAATCTGATATTTAGAATGAACACCAAGAAAAATGATGGTGAAAAAGAATTCTCTCATTTTACCCCTCCTGAAGGCATTTCTATCTCTGAAAAGAGCAGGTAAAGAAAAACAGGACGGCAAAGACTCACTCAGGAACTCCTGAACATGTGTCTCATAGCTGATTCCTCTTCTGCTAGCCCAAGAGACAGGCATGACATCTGTCACTGGGACTAAAAAATTATTAGGTCAGAAACTTAGTCTGGCTCATTGCTATTATCCCCAGGAACCAGGCAGTACCTGGAGATAATAAATCCTCAATAAATGCTTGTTAAATAAATGAAAGATTGGTCTTCTTGCTCTGAAAACATGTGGGCCAAGGCCTGCGAAGTTTTCAGCTACTGCTTGAGTAGAGATCTGTTTTTACCTGAACAGCAAGGGAAGGAAAAAAAAATAATGACAAGGGTAGTAAGAAAGTATGAAGGGCTGATTTGTGAGATGTTGAAAACAAGTGTTCATGTGCCCTCCAAGTACCAGACCCCTCCCAGTTTATTGCTGTCAGTAATCATATTTCATTACAGTGCTCCACAGAAAAATAATTGAAGACTTAAGAGTCATTTACATCTGTGCCTAAAATGAGGTTACGCTGTCCTTTCCTGCGAGCAGGTTTTGAAAAGGGAACAGACGAGGGAAAACACTTTGTCAAATAATATCCAGTCCAGGGGCTTAGGAGTCTGGATTCCAGGCCCTGCCAACACTGGCTGCATGTGTGAGATTTCCAAGCCCCTCATTCTTTCTTGGACTCAGCTTCCTCATCTGTAAAGTGAGAAGCATGGATCCAATTGACCTCGGTGATCTCAGTGAGAGTCCATAGATCAGCCATTTGGCCTTTTACGGCCCTAGAATCTAAATCTGGAATCTAGATTAACATTAGCTACTTCTTTTTCCCTTAAGTAGCTTTGGCATCGCACAGGTACACACATCTCAGTAAATGACCATCTACTCACTCTCTTGTTGCTTGAGCACCTTGGGAAACCCTACCTGGTCTAGAGAGATGACTAGGCCAGACAAAATGTCCTAAAATAAAGACCAGCGTTTTCATCTTGCCTATTTTATACTTGAGGCAACTGTGTCTCAGAGAGGTTAAGTGACTAGCATAAGTTGTCCAGCCAGCAAGAGAAAAAACAATGTTACTTAAACTCAGGCCTCTGGGATCCCAGTTGAGGTTTCCCACACCACTTCTCCCTATATCTTTACAGCCGAGTAAGTTAAGATTAAAGTCTTCTTTTTTCTTTAAGTAAAATTTCCCAGTTTTACTGGGGACACTGAAAGTACTACAGGGAAGATATCTTCTGACTTTAATGAGCAAAGAAATCCCTCCTGAAGCTCGTTAAAACCTGTCTACACTACCTGCACCAGAATCATTACTGATGTAAGACATTCAAAGTCTGGAATTATGCTGTTATCTCATAAAATACATAATTTGAGCCAATCCTGACAAATATTGGTATCCCTTTATTCAAGCATAGCTTTCAACTTCCAGAGAGCTAATAAATTGGATTCTAACAGTCTTCAGAGAATATGCAATAAGATAAAAACATCTTCCAAAAATTTACAGTATATCTTAAGATGAGTTGAAACGTCAGCCACCATTGCAGATGCATTTACGGGATTTTTAGAGTAGCACACTTCATCATAAACAGCTCTGTGATTCAGTACAGCATTAATAATGGAAAGAACAACCTTTAAAATAAAGTAAATGCATTTGGAACAGTTACTGAGGTGATATCTGTCTCCAAAATCTCAGTTAATAACTTGCGAGTTGATATGATATATTCCTTAGCCTATCCTGTCGGGAAAGATTTATCTTTTGTGTTAAACTTCAAGCTGAAAAATTAAAATAAAACTTGATATCTCTGCAGTAAACTGCTTTCCTCCATTTCCTTCCTCTTTTTAATTTCTATTATTACCAACTTTAGAATTGTTTCTTTGACCCTATGCAATATTTCAATAAGTGGTTTAGATGCTAGATGACTGCTAAAACAAAGTTGTAAATAAACTATGCCTATGCACGTACACATATACATCTCAAGGTGTTAATCAAAAAGGACATAAATCATGAATGCATTTTGCCTTCATACAAATGAAAGTTACAACCACGTGTCCAATGTATTTTAGTCCTGTTACTTTTCTTTACAGCTGCTGTCTCAAACTGTTTCAGAGGCCATGAGTTCATTTGAATTTTCTTGCCTAGTACCCAGTAAGTCTCCCTTTATGCCTCCATGCTCCCAAGGCACTGCTCCATGCATATGTGTCGTGTAAACAGAAATGCTGAAATATGGAAAAGAGAATCTGTTTTTTCATTTTCTCTTCCCCCTTCTCCTCCCATTTTTTTCATTTTCCCCTCTTTTCCCTTCCCTCTCCATCCTCCCATCTCTACTCCCCTCTCTTCCACCTACCCCATCTCTCACCTTCCAGCTTCTCACTCCTTGAATGCCTTCTTTCTTTTCTCCCCAACATACCTAAGTGAGCAGTCGGGAAGAGCTGAAGGGAAAAAAGGTGTTGAACATCTGTGACCCTCTCATCCAAAACTAAATTAACAGCCTGTAAAAGAATTCACAGTGATGCTAACAGAGCTCCCTGAAGGGAAAAAAATTATTTTCCTTTATTAATATAGTTGCCAACCAATAAAGTCTGAGTGTATCAAGATGAATCCCACATGGGCCAACAAAACCTATACACAAAACATGGTTGAATAAACTTGACCCTGCTTGCTTTCCACACACTGCTCATTAGCAGGAAAAGGCGAACAAGAGAAGGATCCTTTGGGCACTGTGCTGAGGTAATTTTATAAATGCCACAGTCATGTTTTAATACAATACCAAGATACGGCACTTACAAGGCTACATTTTCCAGATCTCATCAGAATGAAAATAGAAGATTAAAATTCTAGAAGACTACTAAAAAGACAGACTTCAATACCATGCCATATTTTAAAAAAAGAAAAGGAAAGGCATTTTTCTAAAGGCTAATAAAGAAATTTTTTTAAAAATTGACAAATCAATAAAAATATATTCCATTTCCATTCTACTACTAATAATATTCAAATTATAAAACTAAAGTCTATCCTTTTCATGCTTTTTCCTTATATCCAGTGATATGCCTCACCTGTCTGTCAAACAGATGAGAAAAGAAATATCTAACAGCCCTCCAGGTCAGCTAATTATCTAAGAATTGGACATACCAGAACTGTCAAATCCCCATTGTTTTTTTTTTTTTCTTCTTTTCTTCCCCAAGACATGTTGGATGGGCGGGGGAGGGTGGGGGGGGGTGGGGGGTGGCAGGGCTGGTGCAGGGAGGAGGGAGACTGGAATTCCCACAAGAATTTCTCTCATAAATAGGGCATTAAAAATATCTGAAAAGGGAAAAGTAAAGCAGTGTTTTGATGTGGAATCTTGCAGCAGCTTACAAACCACATACATGTGGTAAATAAAAGATGCAGTGGTTTATCTTCCATTCAAACCACTCCTTTTGAACAAAAATATACAAAGTCATTATCATCATCAACAACAAATACTTATGAAGTCCCCTATTATGAACACACCCATCTCATTCAGGATCAAATGAGTTATGGCACACAGGTGCTCTGAGACCTGACCTCACCTGCCTCACTCACATACCCCTTGCTCCACCAACAGCAATTTTCCAAACAGCCCCTGCCTCAGTGAATTTCCACAGTCAGCGCCCTTTGTTGAAAAAGCCTGTCTTCAGTTCCCCACTTGCCTAAATCCTATTCAACCATCTAGATTCAGGTCACACCCCACTTCCTTTAAGGATTCTTTCCTGATTTTAACATCTAAGTTACTATCACTATTCTGATTATCAAGGGCACACTTTGTCCCTAACAAAGAACTTATTATTGCATTTTCCAGCTCAGTCCTTAGAAAATGGAAGATGCCACAAGATTCTCCTTCAAGGAGCTTCAATCACCTTGGGGATGGAAAACTCACCAAAGAAAACCACACAGGGCTATACTTAAGGGTACAAGGCAGAATGTAAGCAGAGTTCAGAGTAAGAAGAAACAGAATAAGTTTAGGAAACAGGAGCAGACAGCATGTTCAGTGAGAGTCATTTAATGTTCAAAGGGCACCTATAAGGTATCATCAAGAATGTGGTTCCTTGACTCTTGCACTGTTGCTGGGAAAGTAAATTGATACAGCCACTATGGAGAACAGTATGGAGGTTCCTTAAAAAACTAAAAATAGAATTTCCATATGACCCAGCCATCCCACTCCTGGGCATATACCCAGAGAAAACCGTAAGTCAAAGACACATGCACCCCAATGTTCATTGCAGCACTGTTTACAATAGCCAGGACACGGAAACAACCTAAATGCCCATCGACAAATGAATGGATAAAGAAGATGTGGTACATATGTACAATGGAATATTACTCAGCCATAAAAAGAAACGAAATTGGGTCATTTGTAGAGATGTGGATGGACTTAGAGACTGTCATACAGATTGAAGTAAGTCAGAAAGAGAAAAACAAATATCGTATATTAATGCATATATGTGGAACCTAGAAAAATGGTACAGATAAACTAGTTTGCAAGGCAGAAATAGAGACACATGTAGAGAACGAACATATGGACACCAAGGGGGCAAAGTGGTGGTGGGGGGGGATGAACTGGGAGACTGGGATTGACATATATACACTAATATGTATAAAATAGATAACTAGTAAGAACCTGTTGTATAAAAAAATTAAATTAAATTAAAAAATTAAAATTAAGAGAAAAAGAATGTGGTTCCTTGAGGGTCACTCAGATTGGAAAGCCTTTTCCACAAATATGATAAACTCTACTACAGAAGAGCAAGTGAATACCTCTAAGTAAAAATTAAGCTTTTTATTACTTTATGCCTTCATGTGACATCTTTGGGGAAAATATTGAACTTAACTTGTCTGTTAAAAAAATTCATAAATAACAACAAACATACAAACAAACAGCCTTACAATGAAGTTTACTGTTAAAAGTGTTTCTAAAACTAAGAGAATTCACTGTGGAATTGGAAAATACCACGATGCTTTGGAGATCAATTAATTAGTCCTCAGCACCTCATCAATCCTAGTTATTCAAGATTTAACCAGGAGTAATGGGAATAAATTAGGAAGAAAATTTATGCTGAATATCAGGAACATTTTCTTAACCATTAAATCAATTAGACAATAGAATTTAAAATTAGATATTTAATGTGAAAGATGGAACCAGGAAAGAGAAAATACAATATCAAGAATAAATGAGAAATCGTAGTTTTAAAAGGTTCTCCATTATCATTAGCCCATCCTTCTGTGTTTGGAAAGAATGATACTTTGGATTCCTATTCAGATCACTGTATATTCTAAACATTTCAAAAGTTCAGAATATACTTACTAAAATAAAGAAGTTAAATTTATCCAAGGCCAGCAAATTCTGCTGTAGAAATCTTACTAAATCCCAGAAAATTTGGACATCCTTTTTGAGTATCTACTGAGAATATCAGAAAGTCAGCAACTATTCTTTGCATGTTGTTCTGGAATATAATCTTCCAAAAACAGTCAAAAGACATCATGCAGGCTATCAGGATATTCCAATTCTGGGCTAAATATAATGAAATCCAACAGAGCTTGGAAAGTGACGAAGAGGAGAAAACTTACTTCCAGCAACATGGGGGAAGAGACACGATGGCCAGCCCTTCCAACTGAAAGTAATTAAAATACTGAATAAAATATGCTACTAAGAGTATGGTTCTAAAAATGCACCAATACGTTAGCAAGTTATGCTCAGAGGCCAAAAACTAGGCAAAATTAGGAAGTCAGGCAGAGAAGTAGAGCTCTGAGCACGTTTGCTGCAAGCAAACTTGAGCTTTAGTTTTACACCAATGAAGGGCACAGAGGACAACGAGATCATGGTCCACCCAAGGTGGGCAGTCTAATAGAAGACTCCTCTGCATGAAGTTGCAATTCCAAAGGCATCTGACCTTAGTATAAAGGCAAACCAAAAATAAACCTAGTCAAGTGAATGCAAGGATAATTGTTTATCTCAAATTTGATACTGATTGAGAGGGAGATTTCCTTCAGAATTTATAAACATAAACTAATCCTCATGAAGTTTTGCCTTAATTTACATTACCTGAGTGACATTAAGAAACTATACAAGGGCTTCCCTGGTGGCGCAGTGGTTGAGAGTCTGCCTGTTGATGCAGGGGACACGGGTTTGTGCCCTGGTCTGTGAAGATCCCACATGCTGCGGAGCGGCTGGGCCCGTGAGCCATGGCCACTGAGCCTGCACGTCTGGAGCCTGTGCTCTGCAACGGGAGAGGCCACAATAGTGAGAGGCCCATGTACCGCAAAAAAAAAACTAAACAAAACCGAGAACTTAGTTTAAAGTAGTTCTGGGCTAAAAGTGCCCCCTGGCATCTGACAGAATCAAATGTAAATTTTCTCTGAAAGAGCATGCCCCATATATGTTCTCAAAGAATTCCTACTAATTAAGTTCTAGGAAAAATAATGTTGCATAAAAAAACCAACCAAACAAAATACAGACTTGGGCAAGACACCTTGAGTGACGTATAGAAGAACAATAGTCAGAAAATTCAGACCAGAAAAATCTTCAGATAGTGAAGTTATCAGACATAAAATATGAAATTAATATATTTGATGTATTTTTAAAGTAAGAGATTAAAAATATGAAGAGAGAAAAAGGAAGCATATTAAAAACAAAGATATCCAGAAATGAAAAATATAATCATTCCCATTAATAACTCAGTGAATAGGTTTCACTGCTGTGGTAGCCAGCCTTTGAAATGGCCCTAAATAATCCTTCCTGGTAGGCACACCCTTGTATGGTACATTCCTACAGTGTACCAGAGTTGGTTTCTGTGACCAACAGAATATGGTGCAAGAGATGGTATGCACTTCTGAGTTTAGGTTTTAAAAGTTGCTGTGCCAGATGTGCGGCACTCAAGGCCACAAGCACACAGTTCCCTTGCAGAGAGGCCTCAGGAAAGAATCTTGGTCAAGGTCAGTAACAGTGGAGCTAAGGACACCTCAGTAGCACCCCAGAACTCAGAGGAGTAAACACTCCTGCTAACATAGATGACACAATTTGTATCACAAAACACTGTGCTGGCCAAGCATTCATGACTGTGTGTTCTCTGTGGGTGATGATAGCTCATAAGGAAGATAAACCAGAGTTCCTTTTTTTTTTTTTAAATGCTGTGGCTTCTATTTTCTGTGTGTGTGTGTGTGTGTGTGTGTGTGTGTGTGTGTGTGTGTGTCTCACACATCACTATCATCATCACCATAATCATTTCTCATCACTCTAGAAGAAGCCAACCTGCCAAAAAATGAGGAAGCCTCCTGCCAACAGCCCCATAAGCAAGCCTGGAAGTAGGTCCTCCCGCACGCTCACATGACTGCAACACTAGCTTGCAGACTGAATATAATTTCATGAGAGACCCTGAGCCAAACCACACACCTAAACTGTTCCTGGACTCCTGATTCTCAGAAATTTCTGAGAGATAATACGCGTTATTTTATATTGCTACGTCTTAGAGTAAACTGGTTACATAGCAATGGATAACTAATGTATAACTTAGACATAGCTGAAAAATAGAAATGAGCTAGAAGACAGAGAAAAAAATTTCAGAATATTGGACATAAAGACAGAGACATGGAAAGTTGGAAAGATAAGAAACACGGAGGATAGATTCAGATGGTGTAATATATATCTAATCAAGTTCCAGAGGAAAAAAGAGAGAGAAATGTACTAAAAAATATATGGTTGGGCTTCCCTGGTGGCTCAGTGGTTGGGAGTCCGCCTGCCGATGCAGGGGACGCGGGTTCGTGCCCCGGTCCGGGAGGATCCCACATGCCACAGAGCGGTTAGGCCCTGTGAGCCATGGCCGCTGAGGCCTGCACGTCCGGAAGCCTGTGCTTGCGGGAGAGGCCAAAACAGTGAGAGGCCCACATACCGCAAAAAAAAATAAATAAATAAAAAAATATATGGTTATACTTTTTAAGAATGGATGAGGTGATCAAAACCACAGACTCAAGAAGGTCAACAAATCCTAAGCAGAATAAATAACAAGAAAACCATACCTGGACATATCAAGATTTTATTGAAAACACCAAAGATAATAAATATTATAAACAGAAAAAGAAGAGAGACAGTTTGCCAATGAAAGAGCAAGAGATGAAACCCAACAGCAACAGTGACACCAGACAACAGTAAAATCCCAAAAGAAGTACTTCAGGCAGAAGTAAAGTGATCCCAGACGAAAATTCTGAGATTCAAGAAGGAATGATGGACAAAGGCAGAAATGAATATATGGGATAATCTAAAGAGACACAGACTGTATAAAACAAAAATAATAATGGCTTGTGTGGTTAGGATAAAAGATATGGCACTAATATTTATGGCAGCAATAGCATAGAAGTCAAAAGAGGTTATGAGGGAGGAAGGTGATGGGAGTTAAAGTGTAGAATGGTCTTTATATTATTTGGGAGAAGGTAGAAATATTGAGTTACTTTAGCCTTTGAGAAGTAATCATAGTGAAATTTATATGATAGCAACTAAATGAACAGAAATATAGTGAATAACCTTTACACCAATAGTGTAGAGAGGAAAAAAAAGGAATGAGAAGAAAAATAATCAATCCAGAAGAAGTAAAGAGGGAGAAAAAGAAACATAAATGAGATAAGCAGTCTTCAAAATAAATTGCTAGAAAAAATATTCAACATATCAGTAATTACAATAAATGTAAATGGATTTAATGTTCTAATTAGCAAAACTGTCAAACGGATTGTTTGAGCTGGTTGTATTCTGTTGATAAGACACATAACCAAAGTACATGCCCCAGTAAGATTGAAAGTAAAAAGATAATGAAACTAAACCGAAAGAGAGTTGGTATACCCATACCAATATCAGAAAAAGTAGACCTCAAACAAAAAGCATTGCTACAGATAAACGTATGTAGCCATGGGGGTAGAGTCAAGATGGCGGTGTGGGAAGACGCGGAGTTAGCATCTCCCCACAACTAGGGCACCTGCTGGTAGCTGGTGGGGAACTCTGAGCCCCAAGGAGACGGGAGGAATCCCAGAGCAAACCGGTAGGATGTAGGGGGACCAAGTGGGGGAGGAGAAGTGGAGGCCAGACAAGATCGGCGCCCCTGAATCTGGGGAGATTAGGAGAGGCAGGTGGGAGGGACTCTCCAGGAAGAGTGGAAGAGGAGCAGAGGGTGATCGCCTGGCCCACTCGGCTGGGGAGCCTGCTGAGCTCCCAAGCCAGTCCCTCCCCCTCCAAACCCCCATCCAGGCCACATGGGTCTTTGAGGACATAGGAGGGAGGCTGGGGATATCAGGAGAGGCAGGAGGGAGAGGCCGTCTGGGAGGAGTGGGAAAAGAACCGAGGGCAATGGCCCTGCCCACTCGGCCCCGGGAGCCTGCTGAGCTCCCAGGCCCATCCCCTGCACTCAAAAGCTCCCTCCAAGTCACAGGTCCTTGGGGGAATAGGAAGGAGGCCAAGGGGACAACAGGAGAGGGAGGCAGGAGGGACCCTTGGGGAGGAGTAGGAGAGGAGAGAAAGGCATTTGCCCTGCCCACTCAAGCCCAGGAAGCCTGCTGGGCTCCCAGGTGAGGTCTCCTGCCCTCTGACATCAGGAGTGGGGGCACGCCTGGGCCCCTTCTGTTCCTTGAGGCTAAGCCCCACCCCCCACAGCCCCCAGGGCCTTTTCCAGCCCTGTGGGTCCTGAGCATTGGCCCTGCCCACTGCCCAAACCTTGCCCTTACTTATGCCAGGCTCTCCAAAGCCAAGGCCCTCCCCACTCACTTATTGGTTTTTTTTTCTTTTCTCTCTTATTTTTTATATTGTGGTACTCATGTACCTTCTGGTTGTTGATTCATTTATATTTTTATTTTTACATTCTTTCTAATATATCTGTTACTTTCCAAGTCTAATTTTATCTTTTACTTTGTTATTGTTTTCTTTTTTTTGCCACCCCACATGGTTTGTGGGATCTTGATTCGGGAGCCTGGGGTCAGGCAGAAGCTCCTGCGGTGGGAGCTCTGAGTCCGAACCACTGGACTAACAGAGAACCTCAGACCCCAGGGAATATTCATCAGAGTGAGTTCTCACAGAGTTCCTCATCTCATCACCAAGGCAGCTTTACCCAGTAGCCTATGAACGCCACCTCAGGTCAAACAACCAGTAAAAGAGGAACACAATCTCACTCAAAAAATAATAATAATAAGAGGGCAAAAATATGTGTCACAGATGAAAGAGCAAGGTAAAAACCTACCAGACCAAATAAATGAAGAGGAAATAGGCAATCTACCTGAAATAGAATTCAGAGTAATGATAGTAAAGATGTACCAGAATCTCGGAAAAAGAATGGAAGCACGGACTGAGAAAATATAAGAAATATTTAACAAAGATCTAGAAGAACTAAAGAACAAACAAACAGAGATGAACAACATGATAAATGAAATGAAAAATAACACGAGAAGGAATCAGTAACAGAATAAGGGAGGCAGAAGAACGAATGAGTGAGCTGGAAGACAAAATGGTGGAAATAAGTGCTGAGGAGCAGAATAAAGGAAAATGAATGAAAAGAATTGAAGACAATCTCAGAGACCTCTGGGACAACACTAAATGCACCAACATTCGAACTATAGGAGTCCCAGAAGAAGAAGAGAAAAAGAAAGGGTCTGAGAAAATATTTGAAGAGATTATAGTGGACAACTTCCCTAACATGGGAAAGGAAAGAGTCACCCAACTCCAGGAAGCACCCAGAGCCGCATCCAGGATAAACCCGAGGAAAAACACACCAAGACACATATTAATCAAGGTAACAAAAATTAAATTCAAAGAAAAATTGTTAAAAGCATCAAGGGAAAAACAAAACATAACATACAAAGGAATCCCCATAAGGTTATCAGCTGATTTTTCAGTGGAAACTCTGCAGGCCAGAAGGGAGTGGCAGGATATACTTAAAGTGATGAAAGAGAAAAAACTACAACCAAGATTACTCTACCCAGCAAGGATCTCATTCAGATTCGATGGAGAAGTCAAAAGATTTTCAGACAAACAAAAGCTAAGAGAATTCAGCACTGCAAAACCAGCTTTACAACAAATGATAAAGAAACTTCTCTAAGTGGGAAACACAAGAGAAGAAAAAGACCCACAAAAACAAACCCAAAACAATTAAGAAAATGGTAATAGGAACAGACATATCGATAATAACCTTGAATGTAAATGGATTAAATTTACAGCCAAAAGACACAGACTGGCTGAACAGATACAAAAACAAGACCCATATATATGCTGTCTACAAGAGACCCACTTCAGATCTAGGGACACATATAGACTGAAAGTGAAGGGATGGAAAAAGACATTGCATGCAAATGGAAATCAAAAGAAAGCTGGAGTAGCAATACTCATATCAGATAAAATAGACTTTAAAATAAAGAATGTTACAAGAGACAAGGAAGGACACTACATAATGATCAAGGGATCAATCCAAGAAGAAGGTATAATAATTATAAATATATATGCACCCAACATAGGAGCACCTCAATACATAATGCAACTGCTAACAGCTATAAAAGAGGAATTTGACAGTAACACAAAAACAGTGGGGGACTTTAACACCGCACTTACACCAATGGACAAATCATCCAAACAGAAAATTAATAAGGAAACACAAGCTTTAAATGACACAATAGACCAGAGAGATTTAATTGATATTTATGGGACATTCCATCCCAAAACAGCAGATTACACTTTCTTCTCAAGTGCACACGGAACATTCTCCAGGATGGATCACATCTTGGGTCACAAATCAAGCCTCAGTAAATTTAAGAAAACTGAAATCATATCAAGCATCTTATCTGACCACAATGCTATAAGATTAGAAATCAATTACAGGGAAAAAAAATGTAAAAAACAAACACATGGAGACTAAACAATACACAATTAAATAACCAAGAGATCACTGAAGAAATGAAAGAGGTAATCAAAACATACCTAGAAACAAATGACAATGAAAACACGATGTTCCAAAACCTATGGGATGCAGCAAAAGCAGTTCTAAGAAGGAAGTTTATAGCAATACAATCCTGCCTCAAGAAGCAAAAAACATCTCAAATAAACAATCTAAACTTATACCTAAAGGAACTAGAGAAAGAAGAACAAGCAAAACCCAAAGTTAGTAGAAGGAAAGATCATAAAAATCAGAGCAGAAATAAATGAAACAGGAACAAAGAAAACAACAACAAAGATCAATAAAACTAAAAGCTGATTCTTTGAGAAGATAAACAAAATTGAAAAACCATTAGCCAGACTCATCAAGAAAAAGAGGGAGAGGACTCACATCAATAAAATTAGAAATGAAAAAGAAGTTAAAACAGACACTGCAGAAATACAAAGCATCCTAAGAGACTACTACAAGCAACTCTATGCCAATAAAATGGACAACCTGGAAGAAATGGACACATTCTTAGAAAGGTATAACCTTCCAAGACTGAACCAGGAAGAAACAGAAAATATAAACAGACCAATCACAAGTAATGAAATTGAAATTGTGATTAAAACTCTTCCAACAAACAAAAGTCAAGGACCAGATGGCTTCACAGTTGAATTCTATCAAACATTTAGAGAAGAGATAAAACCCATCCTTCTCAAAGTCTTTCAAAAAATTGCAGAGGAAGGAACACTCCCAAACTCATTCTATGAGGCCACTATCACCCTGATACCAAAACCAGACAAAGTCACTACAAAAAAAGAAAATTACAGACCAATATCACTGATGAACATACATGCAAAAATCCTCAAAAAATACTAGCAAACAGAATCCAACAATACATTAACAGGATCATACATCATGATCAAGTGGGCTTTATCCCAGGGATGCAAGGATTCTTCAATATACGCAAATCAATCAATGTGATACACCATATTAACAAATTGAAGAATAAAAACCATATGATCATCTCAATAGATGCAGAAAAAGCTTTAGACAATATTCAACACCGATTTATGATAAAAACTCTCAAGAAAGTGGGCATAGAAATAATCAAAGCCATATACAACAAACCCACAGCAAACATCATTCTCAATGGTGAAAAACTGAAAGCATTTCCTCTAAGATCAGGAACAAGACAAGGATGTCCACTCTCACCACTATTATTCAACATAGTTTTGGAAGTCCTAGCCACGGCAATCAGAGAAGAAAGAGAAATAAAAGGAATACAAATTAGAAACGAAGAAGTAAAACTGTCACTGTTTGCAGATGACATGATACTATCCATAGAGAATCCTAAAGGTGCCACCACTAGAAAACTACGAGAGCTAATCAATGAATTTGGTAAAGTTCCAGGATACAAAATTAATGCACAGGGGCTCCCCTGGTGGTGCAGTGGTTGGGAGTCCGCCTGCCGATGCAGGGGACATGGGTTCACGCCCCGGTCCAGGAGGATCCCACATGCCATGGAGCAGCTGGGCCCATGGGCCATGGCCGCTGAGCCTGTGCATCCGGAGCCTGTGCTCAGCAACGGGAGAGGCCACAACAGTGAGAGGCCCGTGTACCGCAAAAAAAAAAAAAAAAAAAAAAAAAAATTAATGCACAGAAATCTCTTGCATTCCTATACACTAATGATGAAAAATCTGAAAGAGAAGTTAAGGAAATACTCTCATTTACCATGGCAACAAAAAGAATTAAATACCTGGGAATAAACCTACCTAGGGAGATGAAAGATCTGTATGCAGAAAACTATAAGACACTGATGAAAGAAATTAAAGATGATACCAACAGATGGAGAGATATACCATGTTCTTGGATTGGAAGAATCAATATTGTGAAAATGACTCTACTACCCAAAGCAATCTACAGATTCAGTGCAATCCCTATCAAACTACCACTGGCATTTTTCACAGAACTAGAACAAAAAAATTTTTTAATTTGTATGGAGACACAAAAGACCCCGAATAGCCAAAGTGGTCTTGAGGGAAAAAAAACAAGCTGGAGGAATCAGGCTCCCTGACTTCAGACTATACTACAAAGCTACAGTAATCAAGACAATATGGTACTGGCACAAAAACAGAAACACAGCTCAACGGAACAGGATAGAAAGCCCAGAGATTTACCCACGCAACTATGGTCAACTAATCTATGACAAAGGAGGCAAGGATATACAATGGAGAAAAGACAGTCTCTTCAATAAGTGGTGCTGGGAAAACTGGACAGCTACAGGTAAAAGAATGAAATTAGAACATTCCTTAACACCATACACAAAAATAAACTCAAAATGGATTAGAGACCTAAATGTAAGGCCTGACACTATAAAACTCTTAGAGGAAAACAGAGGAAGAACACTCTCTGACATAAATCACAGCAAGATCTTTTTTGATCCACATACTAGAGTAATGGATATAAAAACAAAAATAAACAAATGGGACCTAATGAAACTTCAAAGCTTTTGCACAGCAAAGGAAACTACAAACAAGACGAAAAGACAACCCTCAGAATGGGAGAAAATATTTGCAAATGAATCAATGGACAAAGGATTAATTTCCAAAATATATAGACAGCTCATGCAGCTCAACATAAAAAAAGAAACAACCCAATCCAAACATGGTCAGAAGACCTAAGTAGACATTTCTCCAAAGAAGACATGCAGATGGCCAAGAAGCACATGAAAAGCTGCTCAACATCACCAATTATTAGAGAAATGCAAATCAGAACTACAATGAGGTATCACCTCACACCAGTTAGAATGGGCATCATCACAATATCTACAAAGAACAAATGCTGGAGAAGGTGTGGAGAAAAGGGAATCCTCTTGCACTGTTGGTGGGAATGTAAATTGACACAGCCACTATGGAGAACAGTATGGAGGTTCCTTAAAAAACTAAAAATAGAATTACCATATGACCCAGCAATCCCACTACTGGGCATATACCCAGAGAAAACCATAATTCAAAAAGACACATGCACCCCAATGTTCATTGCAGCACTATTTACAATAGCCAGGATATGGAAGCAACCTAAATGCCCATCGACAGACGAATGCATAAAGAAGATGTGGTACATATATACAATGGAATATTACTCAGCCATGAAGAGGAACAAAACTGGGTTATTTGTAGAGATGTGGATGGACCGAGAGACTGTCGTACGGAGCGAAGTAAGTCAGAAAGAGAAAAACAAATATCATATATTAACGCATATATGTGGCACCTAGAAAAATGGTACAGATGAACCGGTTTGCAGGGCAGAAATTGAGACACAGATGTAGAGAACAAACCTATGGACACCAAGGGGGGAAAGCTGTGGAGGGGTGGGGATGGTGGTGTGATGAATTGGGAGATTGGGATTGACCTGTATACAGTAATATGTATAAAATAGATAACTAGTAAGAACCTGCTGTATTAAAAATATAAATAAAATAAAATTCAAAACTTCAAGAAAATAATAAATAAATAAAAATAAATAGAAACACGTAGTTTGCCCCTCAAAACCAGCAATCTCCAAATCACCTAGTTTGGTTAACAAATCCACCAATAACTGTAACAGTAAAAAACATGAAATGATTTTCATTTTTTTAGAAAAGTTCAGTGAAAGCATGATGGTAGTAACTATGTTAGTGGACAGGCAAAGATTCTAGTGATTGGGAATGATCTTCACCCTTTAGAAGAATGGGTTGGACACTTTCCATGTGACATGATAACAGAATACAAAAAACAAAGTCCCTACTGAATATTTACAGTAGAGTTGTAGCAAATCAGCCAAATGTTGTAGCAAATCAGCCAGGTGTTTGTTCAAAATAGCATCAATTCTCATTTTTTTCAATGAGGTATAAAGATAGGCTAAGGAATTGTTAACAGGGTCCCTTGGCTGGAAGCACTCTCAGAGCATGAAGGTCCTCGAGGCAGAGATCTGAAGGTCGAACGGGGAATGGAGGGTGCACACCCCACCCAGCAGCCAGGAATCTATTATCCACCATGGGTTTCTGTTACGTGAAGGAAAACGCCCTCCAGTAATGAGAGGTCTGCAGCCAGGTGCAATCAAAACCCAACTGCATCCTGCAAGCCAAAGAGTTTGTTTCATGTGAGTTTTTTAACTCCAGACACTAGAAATCTTTCAAATGACCTGCTGCAGTAGTTTTCAGTCTTCAAGTTCTCCTTTGCATTATTTGACCGATGTCAAAAAAACGATCGAAGAAATACATCTCAATGCAGAGCTGCATTTTTTTTTTTTTTTCGGTTTGCCTAACATGCCCCTCCATTTTGCTACACTTCCTAAAAATTAAGCAAGGGCACTTCTGCAGTGTCATGGTTGTTGGCAGTGAGACAGGTTCCTCAATACCACATTTACACCTGGGTAATTCTTCGCAGTCCTAATTGGTCTGAGAGCCGATGCTGACTTGAAGGTCTGTGATCAGTGACGAATAATCAAATGATTCCCGAATCGCTAAGGTCACAGAGTCCAGAAATGACAGAGCTCTTTCCTGCACATCGCTTCTTCCTGTTGGGTTTTCAAAAGAGGCTTCACCTAAATGATGATTAGAGAAACAATTCCAACTACTCTCCTCTAAAGTGTGGTGAATACAACTTTGAGTTCAGCTACATCATCACTTTCCACAAAGTGACACCTGGACAGATGCTGTTTAACTTTGCTGTGTAAGCTGATGCCGAGTCGTCTGAGGTTGTTAGAGGAATCCTTTCCATGTTGAAGGCTACACTTCATGGTTCTGCAGCTGAGAGGAAAGTGGGGCTGAAAACAGCCCATGCTCTGCTTGCAGAACCTCTGCCCTTGTGCACGGTCACCTCCACCCAGAGGAAGGCACGTCTTTTTCCTCCCAGCAAGGCCCCCTGTGCTGACCAAGATTTACACTTTCAGGGCTGTGACCACCCAGAAGAGGCCCCTTTCTCTAATTCATATACATGTGCCTAAAAGCCAGGCATGGCACTCCTCATGTTGGTTAGTGTGACCTGATGAAAAGAACACCCACCTGAGAGTCTTTGAAACCTTCAGCTAAATCTCGTGAACCACTTACCGTCATCTGATCTTGGGAAACTTAAGTACAGCTCTGAGCTATAGTTTCCTCATTTTTAAAATGGGGATAATATTTTTGTAAAACTTGCAAGACTGACATGAAGACTAAGTTAAATAACATAAAAGTACATAATAGATGTTCAGGAAATTTAACTTTCCCTTTCTTTTCACCATCTTTCTGGTTTGTATTGCAGTAATGAACATTTGTATAGTCAGTTTACCATTTGCTGACTTTTTTTTTTTTCATTCTACCTTAGATCTTTTTAAAAAAATTTATTGAAGTATAGTTGATTTACAATGTTGTGTTACTTTCAGGTATACAGCACAGTGATTCAGTTATATATTATATATGTTCTCTTTCAGATTCTTTTCCCTTATAGGTTACTATGAAATATTAAGTATAGTTTCCTGTGCTATACAGTAGGTCCTTGCTGGTTATCTGTTTCATATGTAATACTGTGTATATGTTAATCCCACCCTCCTAATTTATCCTCCCCCCACTTTCCCCTTTGGTAACCATAAATTTGTTTTCTATGTCTGTGGTCTATTTCTGTTTTGTAGATAAATTCATTTGTATCTCATTTTTTATAGATTCTATATATAAGCAATATCATATAATATCGTTCTTTCTCTGAGGCCACCATCACCCTGATACCAAAACCAGACAAAGGTACCACAAAAAAAGAAAATTACAGGCCAATATCACTGATGAACATAGACACAAAAAATCCTCAACAAAATACTAGCAAACCGAATTCAGCAATACGTTAAAAGGATCATACACCATGATCAAATGGGATTTATCCAAGGATGCGAAGATTTTTCAATATTTTCAACTCAATCAGTGTGATACACCACATTAACAAGTTGAATAATAAAAACCATATGATCTCAATAGAAGCAGAAAAATCTTTTGATAAAACTCAACATGTATTTATGATAAAAAGTCTCTAGAAAGCGGGCATAGAGGGAACCTACCTTAACATAATAAAGGCCATATATAACAAACCCACACCTAACATCATACTCAATGGTGAAAAGGTGAAAGCATTTCCTCTAAGATCAGGAATGAGACAAGGATGCCCACTTTTGCCACTTGTATTCAACATAGTTTTAGAAATCTGAGCCACAGCAATCAGAGAAGAAAAAGAAATAAAAGGAATACAAATTGGAAAAGAAGAAGTAAAACTGTCACTGTTTGCAGATGACATGATAGCATACATAGAAAATTCTAAAGTTTCTGACTACTTATATATCTATCTCACTTAATGCTCCTGAAGCACATGGGAAAATGGAGACAAGGAGACACATGCTAATGGTTGACCTAGGATATGACCAAAGCTGGTCACAGGACTGTCCAATGGCTTCAGGTTGGGATTACTAAGATTGTGATACCTTAGCAGAAGAAGACATAACAGGAGATATTTTGCTAATATAATCATAGCATGAACCTAGAAATAAAGCCACTCACCATTCACCAGAGATTTGTAGTTTGGAAGTTCTTCAGTCTCTATGGAGGGAGGATGAAACCAGATATGCCATGTTCTCCACCAAGTCTTCTGCCTTGTAAAGAAAAAGAAAAAATAATGCAACCATGGCCTCAGGGAATGACAGTAATATTGTTAGAGTGTCAGAGAATATAAAATTTGTTTCCAGGTCTTTTTTTCTTTTTTTTTTTTTTTTTTGTGGTATGCGGGCCTCTCACTGCTGTGGCCTCTCCCGTTGCGGAGCACAGGCTCCGGACGCGCAGGCCCAGCGGCCACGGCTCACGGGCCCAGCCGCTCCGCGGCATGTGGGATCTTCCCGGACCAGGGCATGAACCCGTGTCCCCTGCATCGGCAGGCGGACTCTCAACCACTGCGCCACCAGGGAAGCCCATCCAGGTCTTTTTATATTTAAAAGTAATTACTGAACATCTATTATATCTTCAATATAATTCTAACTTTCAGGATACAGCACAGAATACAGCAGACAAAATATCTGCTCCCAAGGACTTTACACTCTAGTGGGAATAACCAACAACAGACAAAGTGACAAATAAATACATATCAGGAGGTAATACATTCTATTAATAAAAATAAAGCAGAGATGGAGGAATATAAGAGAATAGATCCTCTGTGAGGCAGGGGTATGGGCTGACATAGTTAAGGAGATCTCTGATAAATGAATATTGACATTATTTCCAAAAACAAAATGTAGTGCTTTGTTCCCTTTTAAAGAAAAATAACAACAAAATAAAACAAACAAAAACAAAAAGCAAGCTCAGAAGTTGAGACCCTGCCCTTACTTTCATAATTCCCATCTCCACTTTTACTTTTCCCCTGTGAAATCTACAAGCACACAGCACTGAGGCTCCCAGAGAATGAGACTTCCTTCCCAACCTCCTCTTTATTTGAATTTTCCCTCTGGGCCAACAATTCCTATCCTCTGATATACCAAGAACAACAACACAGCTCTCTTTGAATGTGAAAATCTTCAGGAACATTACAAAATTTCTCTCATATTCAACTTACCAAGAACATACTGGCATACTTTTAAGCGCATCTTGAAACTTAAGCAGTAGCAATGCATAAATAGTATTGCAATCAAGTAGAAAAGGATTTAGGCACTTTAATTTGTTTTCCCGCCCCAGAAGGACAGATTTGATGAAGCAGGACTCTCCATTAAGTTTTCTGAGTATGAAGCTAGATAATACAGCAGAGATTACTGACTCAATGCCCTCGTTGTATAAGTGAGGATCTAGGGTCTGGGAAGTTTAGTGATAATAGTTGTTCATACTAATGGAGGCCTATGTGCCTGCAAGTGTACCAAGTGCTTTATTCCCTGTGTTAGTCAAAGTTCTCCAGAGAAATAAAAATAAAATCAATAGATTTCTCTCTCTCTCTCTCTCTCTCTCTCTCTCTCTCTCCACACACACATACAGAGAGAGAGAGACAGACACAGACAGAGAGAGAGATACAGAGAGAGACACACACACGGAGAAAGAGAAGAGGCTTTAAGGAATTGACTCCTAAGGAACTGCCAAGACTTAAACCTATAGGGCAGGCTGGCAAACTGGAAATTCAGATAAGAGTTGGATACATGCACCCCAATGTTCACCACAGCTCTATTTACAATAGCCAGGACATGGAAGAAACCTAAGTGTCCACCGACAGATGAATGGATAAAGAAGATGTGGCACATATATACAATGGAATATTACTCAGCCATAAAAAGAAATGAAATTGAGTTATTTGCAGTGAGGTGGATGGACCTATAGACTGTCATACAGAGTGAAGTAAGTCAGAAAGAGAAAAACAAATATCGTATATTAACACATATATGTGGAATCTAGAAAAATGGTACAGATGAACTAATTTGCAAAGCAAATTAGTTAGAGACACAGACATAGAGAACAAACATATGGATACCAAGGGGGGAAGGGGGGGGTGGGATGGATAGGGAGATTAGGATTGACATATATACAGTACTATGTATAAAACAGATAACTAATGAGAACCAATAGCACAGCACAAGGAAATCTACTCAATGCACTGTGATGACCTAAATGGGAAGGAAATCCAAGGAAGAAGGGATATATGTATCCACGTGGCTGATTCATTTTGCTGTACAGCAGAAACTAACACAACATTGTAAAGCAGCTATACTCCAATTTAAAAAAATTAAAAATAAAAAAAAAGAGTTGACGTTACAGTTTTGAGTCTGAAATCCACATGCTGGAAAAGAAAGCAGGTTTTCTATGTTGCGGTCTGAAGGAAGAATTGCTTTTTCTTCAGGAAATCTCAGCCTTTGCTTTTGAGATCCTCACCTGATTAGATGAGGCCCACTCACACTATGGAGGGTAATTTGCTTTATTCAAAGTCTACACATCTAGAAAGTACCTTCTCAGCCACATGGAGACTAGTATTTGACCAGATGACTGGGCACCATAGCCTAGTCAAATTGGCACATAATATTAACCATCATATTTCTTTTATCTTCTTATGAAATTAACATTATTATCGCCTACATTTTATAAAGCAGAAAACTGAGGGCTCAGAGATCTCAGGGGACTTGTCTAGGTTACACCACTAGGAAGCATCCGTATGGGACAGACTTGAACAGAACCCACCTTTTCAACCATCTGCTCTCTGGCTCTGGGTCTCTCCATTAGCATAGCGGTAGGTCCAGAATCCACATTTATTGATTCCTATGTCCACAAGACTGTTAAACCTCATCTGATTAGGACCATCAGGGACACTCCTTGTTAACTAACTGCAGCAAAGAGACCACACATGAAGAGGAACCATCGGGCATCTCATGAGCCAAAGGAATAGAGCTATTATAGGATTTGGGGAGAAGATGCAAGGCAGGTAAAAACGAAGCAATTTTGATAGGCTCAGGATCAAGCAGGACTACGTATAAATGATTAACCTGAAGCCTGGGTTCCATAGTGGACTCAGGGTTCTATTTCCTTAGATACTACAATATTCATATAAATGTAGAAAGTTGTGTCTTAAAAAGCCCATCTGAAGCTCTGCAGCTGGGTTAGAAATCAGGCCACTTCTCTGTTTCAAAGTGACTCAGATCTTCCAGGAGAGAATGAGATATTCCATTCTTATGGATGATTTCTCATCATTCTGCTTTATTTTTAATTAACAAAAAACAGTCTTCACAGGTCCACAATCCCAGGTGCTGAACAGACAAAGATGAGTAAGACATCTTAGAATCCTGGTAAGGAGAAAAGGCACAGCCACCAAGTAATCACAATGCAGTGTGATGGGGGCAAGGACAGAGGGAGAGACAAGTAAGCTGGCCTCAGGAACCCAGAAATATTACAGCAAAGGTGGCTTCAGTAGAAACAGATGAATCAGAAGAATGAGTAGTTCACCAGGTGAGGAAATAAGAAAGACACATTACGTCCAAACAACTACAAGGTAGCATGGTAAGTAGTAGAATGGAGAACTAAATAAAGTGCTTAGAGCTAAACTAATTCTGCCTGACTGACTACCTCAAATGTATCAATATTATGCTCTTTGAGGCCCTGGGCCATTGCATATCCTGTTTCCTTTTCTGCAAAGTCGTCTCCATCCCTACCCCAGTCACTACCCTCCCATCACTGGCCTAGTGACCACAACTTACCCTTCCAGTCTCAGCTGAAATATGTCCTCTGGGAAGCCTTATTATTTTCACAACTAATGATAGCAAAAATAACAATAATAATATAGTAATAATGAAAGTTTACTGAGTAATTTCTATATGCCATGCATTTACAAACCACATCATCTCATTTAATTATTACAAGAACCCATGTGATAATGGTCATGCATTTTGTGGAGGCCACTCAAGATTAGTTAAGTAATTTGTTCTAGTTTAGTTAGCTCAAAAGTGACAAAACCAGGATTTGAATTCATTGAGTCTGATTCCAAAAACAACCTTGCATCTTAACCACGAAGGTTTTCTGCAGCATTTTCTGCCTTGTGCAAGCATAATCAACCATACCTTCCTTTGTGCCAACTCTGTATCTTTATGCATCTGTGTTATGGTACTATCCTCAGGCTATTAGTCGTTTTTCACATGGCTCAAACCATCATGAGGTCTTAAAAGGGGTATTTAACTTGATATCAATCCCTAGTGCCTAGAACTGCTACCTACACACAGTAGAAATTCAGTAAATGTTTGAGAATGAATGAATGGATGGGATCCACTATGTGAAACTCCACATAGGTCACTGTCAGGTATGTTGTCTGAGAATGAACTATGAAGGGTCATGTCATACCCAGGCAACAGGCATTCATGGTGGCTAGGGGAGGAAATGGGCAAAAGAATGGACAAAGTCCAGTGTAAAGGCTGCAGCATCACTACGCTGTTGAGAGATGGTCCAGACATCCATTGCCTATTCCTTCCAAAAATCCCTCCAGGTAGGAGATGGTCAGGGCCATCTGAAAATGGCTGCCCCTTTCCTAACACCATCCTCAACACACACACACACACACACACACACACACACACACACACACACACACACACACACACACAGAGCTTTTATGCCCACACAGGAATATTCTGGCATCTCTAGTTGTCTCCAGTCGGTTACCTCCCAAAAGCTAATAATCCTCACTCACACATCTGCATTTTTAACTCAAGTCCTTACAACCAGGCGTTCCAAGTTCCTGTAAAGGAAGCAAACAGAAACAAAGAGGAAAAGAGCCTTATTGCTCCTGCAGTGTTCTCTCTGGGGACCTTTCCGCTCTTGGTTATGGGTGCTCTGTCTTTCTGCTGTTCTTTTCCTGCTTTAATTTAGAGAACAGAGTTCTGATTGGATTAACTGCCAGGGCACTCTGGAAGAGCCCTTGCTCAGCAATATATGTCTGTCCCTTGCAGGGACACGGTATCCCCATATACCATGTCCTCTCCTGAGCTATCTATTGCTTCACATTTTATCCTCTGCACAAAAATTGGCCTTCAGTTCACACTTTGCAGCACCTGTTCCATTAATAACTAGGAAAGTCAGTTCAGCCAAGGGCCAGACATTCGCCAAGCATTGTTCTCATGCAGTACATAATCAGGTAGCAAGGAGTTATCTTTGCAGAGTTCACTTTCTTGATATTATGTCCCAAACAGAATGTTTGTGAAAATACATTTCACCTGTACATGGTAATAGAGTGACATTACTTCATTGAAATAATTAGACTGTATTTATTCTATAATATAGAAGTTAAAGTATATTTAATAAAACTAGCAGAATATGGCAATCTATTTGAAACATGGCATGGAATTCTGCCTTGTCTTTCAGTGACAAGACATTTTATAAGGACAAGAAGAAAAGTCTCTTCAAGTCCTGATTTGTTTTAATCTAGATAATGTCATGTAATAAAAAAGAAATAGCTTTGAAATCAGATGCCTCTGAGGTTAAACCCCGGGTCTGCCATTTAGCACTTGTGTGACCTTTGAGCAAATGACTTCACCTCTCTGAGCTCAATTCCCTCACTTGTAAAAAAGGATACTACTGACTATCTTACAGGATTGTGGAGGAATGATGGTAATACAGTATGCAAAGTACCGAACAGTGCTCCTAACACAAGGAAGGTGTTCAATAAATGGGAATCTCTTTGCATAGGAGGTAGCAAGTAGGAAAGATCCCAAGGACCAAGGCATTGTTGCTCTCTTCATTAGCTACTCTTCCTGCTGTCCTGCTTTCTACTCCTACCCTCTCCTCTCCCAACAATCCTGGTAGCATGCATGAGGGGCTGGCTTAGCAGTAGAACCAATACCCCTTTCTTCTCCTATTGGCATACCGACATTTCATCTCAAATCCAGATTTTGCCACAAATGAAGGTTCATTTTAGCGTACACCTAGGTTTAGAATTTACTAACAATCTCTGGCCACCGAAGCAGCCAATAGACACCATAGCTATATTGCAACCCTTAATAGAAGCTTTTTAATACGCCTTCTTGATAGTGTTCAGGAATGTAAGGAGACAACTTGAGTTATTTTTAATTCCTTTTGATGGCAAGGACTGTGTCCTTCGAAGGCCCACTTTGTTCCCAAATTAAACCATATGGGTTATGGCATTACAAGTTTTATGGCCCTCAACTTGACTATCAAATTTATAAGACCAGGGCTTTGTCTTTATCTTATAGTCATCCCTCAGCACCTAGCATAGCGTTGCATATGCTACAAACCCTTCAATAACACTTTCTTCTCCTGACTTGATTCACTTTGATATTGACCATCAAACCAAACAGGACCTCAACTGCAGCTTACTCTAACCAATTTCCTATTCCCTTCTGAAAAAGATGATAGATGTATTCTTAAATAAATGAGGAGATTAAGAAGTGCTGTGTTAAATGAATCCTAGACTCTTGGCCCAGGAGTACGTTTCAGCGTCCTCAGAGAACTTACAGAAATGGCTGAATCACTGTCAGTGCACTTGAGAAACCCCGCAGAGGAAATGAGCTCCTGGAAAACTGGACACAAGCAAGTGTCATTTGGATTTATAAAAAGAGGAAGAATGTGTATTCATGAACTAGAGAGCACTGAGCTTGACATCTGTTCTGGGCAAAGTTCTAGAACAATTTTTTTTTTAAAACAATAGCTTCTGAGCACTTAGGAAAAGAACTGGTAAACTTAGCATGAGCTCACTAAGAATAGTCCTGTCACACTAACCTCATTTCCTAGTGACAGAGTTACTGCACTGGGAGATCAGAGAAATAGAGTAGAAATAGTGTAACTAGATTTCAGAAAAGCTTTTGACAAGTTCTCTCATGATACCCTTGAGGGCAAGATGGGCGAAAAGCAGCCTAAATGATATTACAATTGTACAGACTTATAGCCAACGAACAATTAGTACCCAAAAGGAAATAATGATTGATCATACATTCAACAAATTGTTTTAATTCAATTAACAATTTTTTCCCAACCTCTTATGCTTGCCCTATGTCAAGGGCTAGTGATTCAAGTTTACAGAGAATGGAGGAAATCAGACTTGACAGCAGCAACCTTCAAATGCTCCACTTGGGTGATTTGATTTTCAAAAGTGTTCATGTAAACCTGAGATTATGTCAGACAAATAAAGTGCCTAAAATGAGTGAGGCAATGCCTCTGCTCTTCTCTATGTAGACTGCATTCACTTTCTGCTCCATACACTAAGAGAAACTCTGCATTATATCCTAAAAGGAGTGATCAGGATGATGAAAAGACAGCAATAAAATCATATTGAGAAGACAGAATGAAATATTAAAAAGAGAAAACCCACAGTTACTTTAGTGCCTTCAAAGAAGTAGAAGTGGGACAGAGCAGAAATTCCAGATGAGCTCAGAAAGGTGCTGAGTTTTCTACAAATGAATTTACTTAAGTGTGGACTGGAACACAAATATCCAGTGAGTGGCTGGAACCCATATCTTGCAATCTTAAAGTTTTTTTCTAAGTGTAGATTTTATAATCTCCCAAAGCAAAGATTCTACCAACCTCCTTGGTTATTTATCCCATGGTTTAACTATAAGCTACTATATTTTTTCAACTTATTTTAAATCATGAAACATATTGAAAATATTTTAAAGTACAGAGAAAACTGAACCAACATTCGTATATCCACTACTTAAGTTTATCTAATTTGAACATTTTGCCATTTGCTTCAAATTACTTTTTACAAAATAAATCATTATAAGTATAGTTGTGTTTTCCTCTTCCCCACCCAGAGACAGCATTATCTTAAAGACAGTATGAGCTTGTGTACTCTGGCTACGATATGTTTTATTTTTATGCCATGTGTGTACATAATAATAATAAATAAATTTGTATTTTTGTAAGGAAACAAATACGAAGGAGTCCAGTTTACTGGAAGAAAAGAGATAATGCTTAGTGTTGAATGATGGGTATGAGTTATCTAGGCTTTCTAGGAAGAGGAGGGTGTTCCTGGTAGAGGAAACAGCAGTCTCAATCTTACAGAAGCAAGAAAAGAGTTGGCAATTTCAAAGAACTGCAAATAAGTTTATATTGCTTTAGGGAAGTTGGAAGTGTGAGAAGATGAAAACTGAGAAATCAACAAGAACCTGATTACAAAAGGCTTTATGCCAGAGAGGGACAGTTAAGAATTTTCATTATGAGAATAATATGATTTATATGCATGTTAGATAAACCTTGTCATGATGTGGTTAGAATGGGGTGGGGGGTGGGGGGTAAAGACAGTGGGCTGGGAGTCAAGTTAGCAAGTATTGAAAAAGTCCAAGAAAGAGATGATGTATGGTGTTAGAGAATGTTCTAATTTTATTGTCTTATATGTAGCTGTTCAGTTTTCCCAGCACCATTTATTGAAGAGATTATTTTATCCATAGTATATTCTTTATTCCTTTGTCATAGATTAATTGGCCATAGATGCATGAGTTTATTTCTGGGTTTTCTATTCTGTTCCATTGATATATGTCTGTTTTTGTGTCAGTAACATACCGTTTTAATGTATAGCTTTGTAGTATAGTCCGAAGTCAAGGAGCCTGATTCCTCCAGCTCTGTTTTTCTTTCTCAACATTGCTTTGGCTAGTTGGGAAAATGCCATTTGAAAAATGCCATTGGTAATTTGATAGGAATTGCATTGAATCTATAGACTGCCTTGGGTAGTCATTTTGACAATATTGATTCTTCTAATCCAAGAACACAGAGTATCTTTCCATCTATTTGTGTCATCTTTGATTTCTCTCATCAGTGTCTTATAGTTTTTAGAGTACAGGTCTTTTGCCTCCTTAGGTAGGTTTATTCCTTATTACATTTGGTGCAATGGTAAATGGGATTGTCTCCCTAATTTCTCTTTTGGATCTTTCATTGTTAGTGTATAAAAATGCATAGCAAAGGAAACCATAAACAAAAGACAAATTACAGAATGGGAGGAAATATTTGCAAACAATGCAACCGATAGGGAATAATCTCCAAAATATATAAACAGCTCACACAGCTCAATATCAAAAAAACAAACAAACAATCAAAAAATGGGCAGAAGATCTAAATAGGCATTTCTCCAAAGAAGACACACAGATGGCCAAAAGACACATGAAAATATGCTCAATATTACTAATTATTAGAGAAATGCAAATCAAAACTACCTCACACTGGTCAGAATGGCCATCATCAAAAAGTCTATAAATAATAAATGCTGGAGAAGGTGTGGAGAAAAAAGGAAGCCTCCTACACTGTTGGTGGGAGTGTAAAATGGTACAACCATCATGGAGAACAGTATGGAGGTTCCTTAAAAAACTAAAAATAAAGCTACAATATGATCCTGCAATCCCACTCTTGGGCATATATCCAGAGAAAACCATAATTCAAAAAGATACATGCAACTTGGAATTCCCTGCCTGTACAGTGGTTAGTGCTACACACTTTCACTGCTGAGGGCCAGGTTAAATCTCTGGTCAGGGAACTAAGATCCCACAAGCTGTGCGGCATGGCAAAAAAAAAAAAAAAAAGATACGTGCACCCCAATGTTTATAGCAGCACTATCTACAATAGCCAAGACATGGATGCAACTTAGGTGTCCATAGACAGATGAATGGATAAGGAAGATGTGGTATATATATGCAATGGAATGTTACTCAGCCATACAAAAGAATGAAACAGTGTCATTTGCAGCAACATTGATGGACCTAGATATTACCATACTAAGTGCAGTAAGCCAGACAAAGACAAATATATGATATCACTCATACGTGGAATCCAAAAAAATTATACAAATGAACTTATTTACAAAACAGAAATAGACCTACAGACATAGAAAACAAACTTATGGTTACCAAAGAGGAAGGGGGAGAGGTATAAATTAGGAGTTTGGGATTAAAATATACACACTATTATATATAAAATAGATAACCAATGAGGACGTACTGTACAGCACAGGGAACTATACTCAATATCTTGTAATAACCTACAATGGAAAAGAATGTAAAAAAAGAACATATATATGTATGTATAATTGACTCACTTTGCTGTACATCTGAAACTATCACAACATTGTAAATCAAGTATATTTCAATAAAATTTTTTTAAAAAGGGATGATGGAGGGAGTTAAAATAAATCAGGATGAGGTGAACAGATTAAGAATAGCTTTAACACTGTTGTGTGTACAAGGGCGTATTTTTAAGAATGATGAGAGATATTTAAAGAATTTAGTGACCCACTAGATTTGTAATTATATTTCAGGGAATGATTTGTAACATGACATAATCTGAATCATTATAATAGTATACTGAATTATTAATAACATTATTAAGTAAGAAAAAATAATATATTAGCATAATGTTTACGAAAATTGTGAAAAACTCTCGTATTACCATTGTACAATGAACAACTTTTGAGTTTTGTTTACGATGCCCATTTAATTTCCAAATAATTCTTTATAGAATGATTCACAAGTAGTTGTATAAAGTTGGTTCTCATACACAAAGATAAGTATATATTGTTATCAAAAAATAAATTCTATCATTCTACTTATAATGTAGAACTATAATTAAAACATCACTTAATTAGTTCAGCTCTTATTTAGTTTATTTCATTTCTTCCATTTGCCTTCATTCCCATGGAGAAGAGGGTATGGGGCAAGAAGACAGTGAATTCTACTCTTATGCCATAGGGATAAGAATGGAAACTTGAATGCTCCATTATCTCCCAGAAATAGTCAGAACAGTACTCCAAAATATTGGGTACTAGGACACAGATGTTCTCACATTCACAAACCAAACTAGATTTCCAGGAAGACCCATTTGGACAATTCTGCCTATTTTGCTTTCAATAGAAATGGGTTGTTGTTGTTAATGATGTTGTTTTGCATTGTGCAACTCTCAAGTAATTAGTTATTTGTCTTCTACCTTTAAACCATTTAAGTGTGTGCTGGATAGAGAAAGTATATGTAAGTAATATTTGTTTAAAATGGAAGCTGTTTCTTTCTTTTTTTCTTTTTTTTTTTTTTTTTTTTTTTGGTACAGTTTAGAGACAAAGAGAACAATGGGAGATCTTAGATGACAATTATCAAGAGGTATCAATTATGTAAATCAATTATGCTTTCAGCCTGATGGTAAAGAAAGCATCTTTTCCTTATAAAGTTGTTACTGCCTCTGAGGCAGTGCTTATTAAAGTCGAGCATGTATCAGAACCACACAGAGGGCTTATTACAAAACAGACAGAAGACCCATCCCTAGAGTTTTTGATTTAGTAGTCCTGGGATGGGGCCTCAGAATGCATTTCTAACAAGTTCCCAGGTATGATGAGGCTTCACCCAAGGACCACACTTTGGGAAGTGCTGCTCTAGGGAGATTTCTCTGACCCCTGAGACTGGGTACCTTGGTCCTCTATGAGCCTCCCTTCCCCATCTGTTTACCCCTCTTCTAGGATCATCACTCTGGAGTCTGATGGCTGATAACACATCTAGCTCCTTTATCAGAACTTTATGCTCCTTTATGCTACCTAAAACAAGTGCATGTCTAGTTTAGACACGTACTCCACAGCCCCTGGAGACAGTACAGGGCCTGCATGGCAGAGTAGTAGATGGTTAATAATTAGGTGTTGAATGATACTTGATTGATCATCAAATAAATGAAAATGTAAGTTTTGAGGAAGAAACAGAATGTGTGTGTGTATGTGTGTGTGTGTGTGTATTTGTGATCTGAAGAACTCAGAACAGTGATAAGGAAAGCGTTGAGTATTCAGGGAAGAAAAGAGTATTAAAGAGGCAAGGGCTTCCTTGGTGGTGCAGTGGTGGAGAGTCCACCGGCCGATGCAGGGGACACGGGTTCATGACCTGGTCCGGGAAGATCCCACAAAAAAAAAAAGAGGCAAGATATATCTAACTAAAGGAAAAATAAGAAATTAGATTTTGAAATTCACTTTAGCTACCATAGTGTGTGATGGGAATAAAATAATTTAGAAATATCACAGTAATAAAAGTGTACAAATGGTTTGAACATTTTCAGATATACTCTTTGGCCCACAAAGCTCCATCCTGTGTAGCCAGTAGAACTGAGAATCACCCCCATTTACCTGCAGTATAGCCAAGGGCACACCAGAGATTAAAGAGATCACCAACATCTTAAACAGAAAAAGAATTATAAGAAAAAAGTGGAAGAGACCTAGTAGGTCATTCAGTTCTAGTCTCTGGAGTACTGCAAGATTAAATAAAGTAACATAGGAAAAAATTATGGAAATATACCCAAGAAAACTTAAGACTCTCTGATCCTCTAATTTTTAGTGCCTCACGAAATTCAAGGATTTATTGTCAACTCATTGCTGAAACCCCTACTCATCAAAAGAAATATATTCCCTATGGTCTGCATTAGAAATAGAAATAAGAAAGGCAGTGTAAAAAGTTGATTTTTGCGGTAGTAAATGACTTGCTTTTTCCTGTGTTCATGAATTTCTGGTTTGTAACTGTACTTATCCAAAATATTAAAATGACCTTCAGGCCAACCCCTTTACTTAAGAGTAAAAGGGGAAGGGAAAAATTTCTAGAAGTTGACCATTACAGAAATTACTTTCAAGGCATTTTTCTTTGATAGCTGCTGTTTCACTCATATAATCATCCTTTTCTGTTGACAAGTTTCCAAGATTTTAATCTTGGATTGGAAATGTTACCCTTTCAGAAAGGACTTATATTGTCAGAAGCAGTGCCGTCGTGGAATACAGAATCATATATGAGAGCACTTGTTGTATTGAAAAATACACCATTGCTAGGAAAGGCATTTAAATGTTTAATCTGCTTGCTCATAAGTCGCTTTCAATGTGCTCAAGTTCTTAAACAACATATTTAAACCTTTCTTATTTCTTTTATTATAGCTGTGTCATTTGCATTGCTGAACATGGGGTTATGTTGGCAATTCCAGATAAACCATCGCTTGGAGGGTTTGTAACTGCAATTAAGTTTCACCCTGGCTTGGAATTCAAAGAGAAAATTTTTGTGAGCATTTTTTTAAATTTAAAATACATCTGGTATTTTTAAGAAATGGTCAGATTGACAATTCGGGTTTACAAAGGGAAGCAAGTGGCCTAAAGCACGCACGCAAAACTAACAAGGGCATTGGGAGACCTGGGCATGTTTACCTAAATTCACAGATTTGCTTGGTTGTTTTAGAAAAACATATTCATGGCATTTAAAAAAATTCTATTAACTTTATTTGGAGATTGTTGCTGCTCTTTATTTTAAATTAAAAAGTTATTTTTAACTGTATGGACAGCTGTTCTACGCCCTCTCAGTCAAAATATTTAAAATTCATCTAGATATCTATTTAACCTTGGGCACACACAGGCTCAGTGCTTTCATTCTTGCTGTCTTCTTATAGAAAGCTAATACCAGTATCCCGTCTTCCACCTACCACTTGGAGTTGTTCTAGGGATGAAATAAGACTCAATTAGCTCAGATTTTTTTAAAATAATAAAAGAGAAAGAGAGAAGTTAGTGTACGTGGACAGGAAGCCTTTGATTTGAGGATGAAACTGAGTTAGAAATATGAAGCAAAGAAGCATTTCTGAGAAGGAGAATTTGAAGGAGATTTGGAATAACAAAAAAGAAATTACAGGATGGAAGTTCAAAAGAGCGAAGAGGCCTGAGGACAAAGAAACCTTTCTCTTGCTCACATTGAGAAGTTCACAAATCATAAGCATAATTTTGATACATGATCCGTTTGCAAAAATCTCTGTCTCTTTACTCTGTCTTATAAAATGCCAAAGACAAATTCTCCTACCTGTGAGAATAAAAAGTGCAATAGAGAGCAAGGTAAAAATTCCATCCTGCCACACTAAGAAGTCCAGGAAAAAGCAGTCTGAAAAGGAACAAGGAGCTTCTGTATCTAGCAGATTCTCAGACGAGATACCCTGAGGAACTCTTCTACTGAAAACAAAATATAAATAATAGGTATCAATGAGCTGGTAAACGATTAAGAAATTCTCAGGGGCCAACGAATAAGTGAAAGAGGAAATCCAGGTTAGGAGAGCACTGAAGCCTCTTTCACTCTGAGGGTAAGAGAAAGGGTATAAGGGTAGGCGTTGTGTTATTATTCTTTATAGTCTACACTTATTTTGTAAATATGCATTCATGTTTACTCTGATGGATATTTTCAATGCGTCACCTCAGTTACCCTATGTTTATGTTTCTCTGCTGTGTTCTGTGCCCCGAGGAAGTTGGTCTTTGGGGACTGCATCAAAATAATGCCATCCCTCTAGCTGCCAGTTGAGTTTGGCCATGACCGCAGATAGCAGATGAGGGGAGGGGAGTAAGGTTGGAGTATGTACTCCCCTGGGTCTTTCCCTGCCAGGTAGCCAACGTTGGCTGTATTTTTTGCCAAAGACCATAACTCACATGAGCTACTCAACTTCTAAAAAAGCTCCCTGTTGCCCCTTCAGGCCTGGGTGTGGCAGCAGGGTGAGTAATAGTTCAAGGACGTTGTAGCCCCCATGAGCTTCACAATCCTCTGTTGTTTTCTCTTAACCCTGCTCACACCTTTGTAGTCTCTCACTAACCATCATTAGTTACCCTACTTGAGAGAGCAGGCCCCTTGCAGGGCCCTGAACAATGTGGCTATACAATATTTAGGGGAGAAATTATTTTTAGAAAGATAAAGAAGAGTGGTTAAAAGTGCCAAATACTACAGAGATTGTATAAGTTTGGGGCTAAGAAGGAAAGAAGGGACATGGCAATAAACAGGCAACCAGTGACCCTGATTAGTAGGGAAAGTTTTGCAAAACAGTGGGGTTGGAAGCCAGATCTAGAGGACTGGCTGGGAGGTGAGACAGTGGTGTCAATTACAGGAGATTTTTCTTTGGAGAAGTTTGGCATGAAAAGGAAGATAAAAGATTTTCTACTTTGAGGTGGTGAAGCCAACACACACACACACACACACACACACACACACACACACACATTTTCAGTTTAGGAATTGACAGAGAGAGAGAAAGAGATCAAGCCAGAGATGAGATTGCAAATTGAAGTGTCAAAAAGAATAACTGGTAGATGGGGTCCAAAAGGTAGCAGGAAGAGATAGAATCAAGATAATGAAGGAAGAACCTTTCTCCTCTGAAAAGAAGTAGAAAAAGAACAAGGATAAAAGAAGACAAACAAATCTGGACCTGAGAGGGACAGAAGTTTCAAGCATTTATTCTTGCCTGTTGCTCTGCCCTTCTGAAGCAGGACCAACGAGGTTTCCTTCAGAGGCAGGGAGGGGTGAGGGGTGAGGCTGGAGGCTAGATAAAACTGGTAAATTTTGGAATAAAACTGTGGGCCTTGGAAGAGGTTGTTTTACTGTAAACAAATTATCTTTTTTGAGTCACTGTAGCCAGCCCACCTTCAGTGGGGGGAGTTGGGGACAGCTACTAGAGTGTCCAACAGACATGTTTCCTTAGCTTTCTGGGAGGGGACTTATATGAATTTCTGTCCGCTTCTTTTGCCGTGCAGCTCTAACGGTGACCCAGGCTCATGTAAATCTGACACAAGGATTACAAATATTCATCAGGCATCCCAACAAAAGAAATGCGGCAGGAGCAAAAGCGAGGGAACAAATGAAAGCAACGGGAGGGGAGAAAACCTAGCAACCAGCAAATAACATCATCCAAATTCATCCTATGCAGTCACTGGTGGTTTAATAGGGAAGCAAAGAAAAGTAGGTTTGATGAGGCTTTGTGTCCTAATAAAACATCTTTGAGGATTGAGGAAACAATGTGTACGGGGTGTTTTGTGTTCCTTCGTCATCAAAGGAGCGGGATTAATGGAAGCGACTCTTCTTTCTCGTGTATGGCAATGTATTTATCACTCTTTGCTTATATTCTGAGACCCGATGAGAACAGCTCCATCCCGTTGCCCTGCCAACCCTTCTCAAGTAAGAGGAGAGTTCAGACACCACTTTGTGTTTCATTGTTATACTCCTCCTATTGAAGCAGACCCAAATAGAAAAGCTACCCACTAATGGCAGTAAATGTCAACGTTGTGAACAACTTGTAGAAATGAGAAACAGCCTATGATAATCAAGCTATCTAAATGCAAGTGATATAAGCTTCAGAAGTTGTGGTCATTAATTTTTATAAGTAAAATCTCATTTTTAATGTGCCCATGGTATGCCAAATGCAGTGCATGGAAGCTCTATCACTGAAGTGGGAAAAGGCAGGGAGTGCGCAAAGCTTCAGGCCTCCATTGGCTCTGCTTGTCTCCACCCACCTAGAGCAGTTGGGCTTTTACAATGTTATGAACAGAGTCTTCAGGTAAGAATGTATTGGAGCAAAGGATTTTACAGCTGAAAATTTTGAAGATCACTGCACCAAAGGAACACACAATTTAAAGGAATCCTTTGGCAAATCCTTCCCTAAACCAAAGAATTGTTTCCATTTCTTGTGCAAACGTTTATTGAGTATCTTTCCTGCATAAGACCCTGTTCTTTTCACTGTGATGAGCGTAAAGAAGTTAAAAATACAGGAGAGAAGAAGGAGAGAAAACAGAGGTAGAGTGTGGTTCTTGAGAAGCATGAGTGTTGAGCACAGGAGAAGGGACTAGCCTCAGCTGCAGGAGTAAAGCCTTGTCCGCCACAACGAAAGAAAAGACACAAGTGGTTTTTCTGAGAGGTGGGGTGGTGAATAGAGAGGGGAAAAACTCAGAATATGAGAAAATTCCTGCCTGGTGGCTGCGATCTACTTTATAAATAGTTCTGCTGCATTTATCCCACATTCATCAATTACCTACCATGTGCCAGACATTATGCTAAATGATGACAGACATAGATGCATAGACATGGGCCTGTCCCTTGGGAGCTTGCAATCCAGCTGAAGCAGTGAGACTACTGAAGCAGTAGATTTATGGCTACAATTAAGATAGCATGTGAGAAAACCCATAATACATGGGATAGAAAACAGATACTCTGTGGATACAGAAGAGATCACTTTTGACCTAGCTGACTGGAGAAAATCAAGACAGAGATGAGATCTGCTCTAAGCTTTTGAAGATGATTAGGTTTTCAACAGATGGAGGTGGTGGGAGCTGACTGACATAGGAGCGTTCTGTTTAATAACACGGTGATGACCTCTGTATATCACACACCATCATAGCTTGTGCTTCTTAAAATAAGGTACAGTTGTCTTTCAAATATGTTATCTCATTTAATCTTCACAACCACCTTGCAAGCCATCATTTAACAGATGGGAAAATATCTCTAGGAAGGAATTTGTCAGGAGTTGACAAAGTCAGAATTTGAATCTAGGTCTGAGTCCAAAGTCCATGTTCTATCCTCAGCACCAGACTGCCTCTTCATTGATCCCTTTCCACCATGTTTTTTTCTGCCCTGCTTTCCCTGAACCTCTCAACTCACCTGCACACGATCAGCAATCACAACTTCTTTTAAAGAATAATGACATACTAAGAGACTTTACCATGATAGCAAATGTATACTGAAGGAACATGTACTCTCTTTTAAACTGTGACAGGTTTCCATTTATCATAACCAATTCAACTGAAAAGGTCACTCTAGAGCCTCATTCCCGCCACGGCTATGGTGTGGCTTCAAGACCCTTCAGGGAATCCATGTCTTACTCGTGTGAGGATCTTCAGCACTTTAACCCAGCACCTAATGCAAAGGAAAAATCTAATTAGTGCTAATTGAGATGAGATGAACGAATGATGAACTATTCCCTTTGCTCTCAATGAATGAGCTGACGAAATTAAGTGGAAGGAACTGTCCTAGCTGGCACTCTCCAGGTGTTAAACCCATCAACCAACAATGTGATTCCAGGATATGGATGGTGTTTGTTTCTCTACATATGGACTTGTTTGTATTTGAAGACCCACCTTTTCCATTCCTATTCAACTGGTATTTATTTAATTCTAATAACCACCTGTGAGATAAGATGCACTATCCTCATTTTGCAGCTGAAGAAACAACAGAGGCTCAGAAATAGTTTCGTGATCTCCATCAATTCACTCAGCAAATAAGTGCTGGAGACTAGATTTCACCGCAGAATGTTTGATTCCAAGTCCGCAAAGGAGAATTTATAAAGAGGTCTTAGAAGAAAGCTATTCCAAGAAGAACTAACTGATCTGTTCTTCCCAAGAGAAGGTTCTACATCCACTGGACCAGCAGAGAAAGCCGCTTTGCACTTGGCTTTGCCCAAGAGACATAAAGAGAAGACTTTGTCACAAAGACAATCCCTGCAAATGAAATTGGAAGATCCAGAAAACTGGAGAAAATAAAATACCGAGATTTAATTTTCTACCAATACCAATCTATCATTTCTACCAATCTATCATTAATCTTTTAAATGGATTTTATAAGAACTTTATTACACATAACTCTAGTCCTAAAATCTCAGATTTACAGAAGCTAAAATTTCCATAAAATATGAAATGTGAATAATTTAGATTACATCCTACTGTACAATAAATACACATCCCAGACAGGAAGAGATCTATAACCTCATTTTTCTCCTGACATCGCTGAGCAGCTTTTCATGGCAAAAAGTTTGCTGACTCCAGCAATTCCGTCAGAATCATAACAAAGCAAAGGGTAGTTCTCTTTGGCTAAAATGCCTTTCTGACCAAAAACAGCTTAGAGAGGAGGCTCTAGGGTCAGGCTGCCTGGTTTTTAAATTGCACATCTGTCATGTACAATCTGTGTGACCCTGGACAATTTAGGAAGCCTCTCTGTGTCTGTCTCCTCCTGTATAAACTGAGCTAGAATTGCTATGAGGCTCAAAGGAAAATAACATATATAAACTAATTAGCTTATTTCTAGGCACATAGCAGGCACCTAATAAATATATTACATATATTAGCTCATCTTCATTTCTCCCAAAGACTGGGTCAAATTCTTTAGCTGTCCTTTCATTCAGCTGAGCCAATGGCAGACGAGGCTTCCTTTGAAGCAATGGCTCCACAGAGATTAGCCTTAGAATCAGAGACAGGAATTCAGAGGACCCTGCAAATCCTAATACATATTTTTTAGTTCTCTGAACAAAAGCGAGCCCACAGCAAAGTTGCAAAGAAAAAAAAAACATAAAAGCCACACAGCTGTTTTTAAAGTCATTGGGTACCCACCACAGGCTCTTTGCACACATTATTGCAAATTCTCTCAGTGATCCTGCAATTCAAAATAATTTAAAATTCGCAACTGAGGAAACTAAATCTCCAGAAAACCGTATTAATATTGGGTGTTAGGAGCCAGAATACCAACTCAGGTGGGTCTCATGACACAAGTTAGTTATTTTCACTCCATCTACTCCACCCTTCTACTGTGCCCCTGTCCTGCTTTTGTTGTCCTTGCATGTCACCCGAGAGCCCACTTCTTCACAGTCTCATGAGTAAGCTGAGACTCTGTCCTCTGGCACGACCTGGACTGGATTTGCCTCCTTGACAACCCATCTAAACTAATCTGCCCAGCCTTCTATTCTTCCTTCCACATTCTTTCTTGAGGAAAGAATAAATTCATTTTCACTAGGGCATTAACAGACATTAACAACCTAATTTTAACTCTCCTAGAATAGCAAGAATAATAGCTAACATATCCTTGTACTTAAAATGTGCATATTCTCAATGCTTATTCTGTGTGATCTCAATTCTCACCAAACCATTTTACAGATGATGAAACTAAGGTTACTTAACCTACTGAGAGTCACAAAGTTCCCAACTGGCAGTTCAGAAGTTGTCCAGGACTGCCTGACTCCAAAAAACCAAACTTAAAGAGCATTTCATGTTTAACTGTTGAGGTGCCAGTCAAAAATTGGAGAGGGGCCAGTGTTCTTTACGGGGTGGGGAAGGGAGGAGGGATGATTTCTTAGCCCATGTTTACAGCCCACACAGTCAGCACTTTGGGAAATTTTCAAGTTAAGGTTTTATCGTGACTAATATTCAAGTTTTCGTTTGGTTCCTTTCCATTCTCAAATATTAACTCAAGCATTAAACTCCCAAAATATGCATTTTTAATGATGAGGCCACTCTTGCAGACTGGGAGAAGAGTCTATACCACCAAGAACTTCTGACAATTCCAAACGCCTAGGTCATTGTTTCAAGAGGACCATGTGTCCCTGGAATGATGGGAGGATGTTGGAAGAAGGTTGAACGATGAGATCACACAAAGTCAGATTTGTTATCGTTTTTTTCTAGCAGACGGATGCGTTGCCTATATCAAGGAATAAGATGAGGCAATCTCTTTAAAAAATACACAGAAAGGGGTTAGAACCTTAAATCTACAGTGCAAATTGTGCCACTCACCAAAGAACATGATAATGATGACGTTTGCAGGATTATGTCGTGAACAAGACATACTGTGGGGCTTTTTCAGGCAATTTAACAGGTTCCGTTGATAATCCTTAGTGGTTTATTGCACAAGGTATGGTGCCTAGTTGGGAGAAACCTACAAGGATATTTTAATAGGGATAGATTTCATATTATAAATTTGGATCCAAGGTCATGGAACAAAAGCAACCCTGAATTTGTAAAATGTAAGAATCTTCTCTTCACTCTACAATCATCTGCACTATGAATTCAGTCTTCATTTCTTCATCTGTCCCCATCTCACAGGGTGACTGAGAGAATCAAAGGGGATAATGTATCTGAGAGTGCTCTGTAGGCTCTGAAACACCACACTAACGTGGGATTATTGTCATCATTATTACAGTAGATATTCAAGACTCCTTCTAGCGAATGACCTTCAGAAGTCAGAGAATAGTGCCTGGGGGGGGGGGAAATACAGAGTTTTTATTAATTCATGTAGGCTTTGTGCCAATTGAATTCTAACTCTAGAACTATTTCCTGTAATTATGATTTAGGGGTACCAGAAACAAATATAGCTGTCAAGTTCAACCACTTGCACGGAGAACGAATTAGTTCATAAAACGTAGTGGATTTTATCTCCAAATTGAAAATTTGGCCAAAGTCAGTAACAGACACTAAGTTGTTTGATTTTGTTCTTAGTAGGGTAAGTTTGGCTAGCTGGAATTTTTAGGAAAAAAGTAGCCATTAAGAGTAAGGTAATGTAATTAGAAGAAAAAATATGTAGGGTTCAGACAAGAGTCCATTTATGATATTAGCATTGTGATCCATTTTTTAAAGACTGTAGTTCTATTTGGTCATTGATAGCAGTTATTCCGATAACTTTAGTAGCAAAAGTATTACCATGCCTTACATCCATGCATTTTATTCTTCAGCTCAGGGCAGGGACCCAGGAGTCTCCATTGTTAATAAGAATTTCAAGTGCTTTTGACACAGGAGGTCCTCAGAATCACTGTTGGAGATCAGACATATGCACACTCAAACTAGGCTTCTGTCTAGACCAGGGCAAGGCAGGCAGCAGAAATGAGTAAAGCAAGCTCTTTGGGGACCATGGTGAAGAGAGGAAGCCTTGCCTTTCCTGCCGGGTGGAGCAGTTACTTAGCATAAGTCACTTTTGCCCCAAAGAAATAAATATGCAGTTTCCAGGTGTTTCAGTATTTTAAGAGGTGTCAAAGCCTGTATTTTTGTGTGTGTAAAATACTCCGATTTTTAAAATGTTAGTTCAACATTTAAAATACTATGTGAGGACTTCCCTGGTGGTGCAGAGGTTGAGAATCCGCCTGCCAATGCAGGGGACACAGGTTGGAGCCCTGGTCCGGGAAGATCCCACATGCCACGGAGCAACTAAGCCCGTGGGCCACAACTACTGAGCCTGCGCTCTAGAGTCTGCGAGCCACAACTACTGAGCCCGTGTGCCACAACTACTGAAGCCCACATGCTTAGAGCCCGTGCACCTCAACAAGATAAGCCACCACAATGAGAAGCCAGCACACTGCAATGAAGAGTAGCCTCCGCTCACTGCAACTAGAGAAAGTCCATGCACAGCAACAGAGGCCCAATGCAGCCAAAATCAAATAATAAAATAAACTTAAATAATAATAAATAAAATAAAATACTATGTGGATGAAAGAACACATTGGCAGGCTACACTTAACCAGTGAGAGGCTACTTTGGTACCTCTATTCTAGGCCAGAATTGCTTACAGGTTATAGAGTATGGGTCTTTGCCATGAATGAATGAATGAATGAATGACCTGCCAACCCTTCAGGACTGCTATCCTTACCTTGCTTCTGAAGCAAAGAGCTATCCTGACTCTTGAAGTAATTAAAAATTACCCTCCCATTGTTTTCAGTGGCTGGAACTGTCCCATAAAACAGCCTCACACTTGTTCATTGTGGGCACGTCCTCCCCTCAACAGTAACATTTTATTTTGTTTCTGGGCCGTTGTCTACCTATCTTTCACGGTGCAGCTCATTGCATTCTTAAATGATGTTTTTTCCAGGAGCTAATTGAGCTTTATCTATGTGAGTGAGCTAGAATCTGTCACTGACAGCCTGCAGAAGGCCATTTCTTCAATTGCTTGAAAGAACTAAAGAGTCAGACATGACAAACTGCAGCTCGGAATACCTGGCAGCAAGCCCATTCGTGCTGCTGTTCCAAGATGCAGTAATAAATTACTTAGAGAACACAGACCCACTTTATTTCCGTCATGAAACTCGCCACCCTAAAACCAAAAGAAGAGATTTGATTTTTTTTTTTTCTATCACAGTTTGTCAGGGCCTTTTGGAAACAGAATGCATTATTTATATTTTACAAAACATAATTGCTGGCAAAACCACTCTAGACTATGAAAACAGCTTTCTTTTGTTTCTTGTATGATTTCTTGAGAAACAAACCTTAGGCTTTCTTTATAGTCCGCCAAGAAGCAACTGTTAACACAGGTAGCAACTGTAGCAAATAAAAAATCAAACTGTGCATTTCTTTCCAGTCCGGTTTTATAAACTGGATCCTACTGTCTCTGCTTTCCTTGCAGCCTACAAGACAATTAACTTTTTCCTAAGGGGTGGAGCAAAAGTACCTACTTTACCAGAACATTATCAACCACTGACTTAAAGGATTAAGACTAAGCTGTTAAAAGGTGTCTGCCAGTATCTTGGGGATTTGCTCTATTTAGTTTGGACCAAATCCTTCCATAGGCAAAGCAGGCCAGATAGGATTCTCGATTTTAAATTGATGAGTTCCTCTCTGAATAATTTTCTGAATTGACTGCTATTGCTGTCCTCATCCCAGTTCTAATGTTTATTTCTGATCATCTAGCACGTTACTACCGCACAGATTTTGGTGTTTATCTTTGTGCGGCCCTAGTTGATAACAGCCTTGCCATCACTGAACCCCTGTGGCCAGGGAAAGGGAATTCTCTGAATGGCCAGCCTGGGTGGAGGAGATTCTTGAAGGACAGCATGAAATGGGGAAGGACTGATGCCCCAGAGGAGAAGCAGGTTGCTATTGACAGTTGATAGGGGATACAATGCAAGCCATGAACAGTAATCAGCTTAAGCTCACTAAAATTCAGTTTGGGATCCAAAATGTGAAAGTGATTTTCAGACACTCTGAAGTCCAGTCCCAAGTAGAACTTTGCACCAATGTTTTTGAGCAATGGAAGCCTCATAGGAGTAAATATGTAGATTCCCAAGAGATCTTTGGGTCAGGTAAGAATGCTCATTCGAAGATAAGACTTCTTGTAACAATTGCAAATGCAGCCTCAGCATTAGTTACTCACGTGCTGTAAGTATTATCAAGCTGACAGAGACGGGTGGGCTACTGGAGGACCTGAAGCATCTTCTCTAGCTTTTTCCTCACTAGTCATTCATTTGGTGTAGTCCTCCAAGAAAAGCATCTTGACAATGAGGGAAGCAGCTACGCAGCCCACAGCCTGAATCACAGGGACAGGAGGTGAAGAATCTGCAGGGTTTCCTGTGCTTGCCCACTTACCCCACTGACTGAGCCCCATGGAGTCATGGAATTTGTGTCCATAACCCAGGACAGGGCCACACTGAAGTTATTGTTTAGCGAGTTTGGTCTCTGTGTTCTGAGCTGCTCTGCACTGAGACTGGGATGGAAAGAAGAGGGAAATGAGAAAACATAATTCTGGTACTCATAGTTTTTGACATACTCAAAAGTTCGGAAGAGGTACCCTTTATCATACACTTGCATCGCGTACACGCCTTTTCCGATGACTTTTGCTGCAGCTCTGAGGGACAGAGTGCGCAGATCAACCTCCTTTCTAGGCAAGGTTAGTCACATACATTTCCAATAAAATAGAGACCTTCACCCCTTGCCACCTGGGTAGGTCTTTTTCTCCACTTGGACACTCCTCCTCCCTACTTTCCCGTGCTGTGTGTCTGTAGGCGAACTGGCAACTACAGGAATACAATCAGAACCGAGTATTCTGTGGATTCCTCCAGCCAGCTCGCTCTGTTCACGGCTTTTCCTCTCATTCTTCATCTTCAATTTTTCCTAAATGAGTTTCTCTAGATACCATTACTCTCTTAACTTTGTCTTCCTGGTTGATTCAGTCTCTCCTTCACAAAACATTTACTTTGTACTTTCTTTGCATCAGAACCATGCTGGGCATTGAGAATAAACAATAGATTATTTAATTCAACCAACATGTATGTGCCAGACACAACTTCAATATCCTAGTGATCTCACAGTCTGATAGGGAAACGAGGCAAGCCAGGAGATACTTATAATGGAGAGAGGAAAGTGAGGCTATCCTGGGCACAGTGTGCTTGGGAAACACAGAATGGACATGGGATCTGAGCAGACCCAGAGACAGCCATGGAGAGAGGTGTATTTCTTTCACTTTGGCTGAGTCAGATTCATGGCATGGCTTTTTCCAAGTATCTGTTGAGAGCGGAATGGAACACTTTATACTGGAATACTCTTGAGGGAGAGCCAGTTCTAGTTCCAAAGAAAGCTGATAAACTCAAAACCACCATGGTGTTCTTTTCCACCTCATATCCACCGTCTCCTTCATCCAGCAACATCAGTACATGTGCGGAGGTTTGTTCCCCTTAGGTCCCTCTCCCGTATCAGCTTTCAGGCTGACCATGTAGAGCAGAACACTCAGAAAAAGTAAACTGAAATCTCTTGGGTTATTGTCATAAAATTAGTTGATATAAAATATGAAAGATAACAAAATCCCCTTACATCTGTCCCCGTGATTAGGATTCATAGCTTATTCTGAGAAAAACTTAACATGGAAAGTTTGCTCCCCTTGCTTTGAGTTTTAATGCCACTTGATTCTGGTCTATTACAACCACTGAAGTAGAGCATGGTGCAAGTATCTGTTGTGAATTTCTGCGGGTTTCCTTTTCTCCTAAGGACTGAGTCTTTGCTTGGTGGAACTCAATGTTACATATCCTTGTTCAATATCCATACAGTCCAGGATAAAGCCCCACTAGGGAACCTGCACTTGCAAATTTAACCGTTTATATTGATAACTGTGGTGCATCCATTGCTACCTGGGCAATCTCAGCCCACTGAATGAAATTCTTTGAGACGGAGTTTCCTCTTCTGTAAAATGTGAATTATAGTGAGTTGAATGTGGCTCCCAAAAAGATACGCCCTCACCCTAGTCTCCAGAATCTGTGAATATTACCTTACTTGGCAAAAGATATGACTAAGTTAAGGACCTTGAGAGGGGAAGCTTATCCTGAATAATCTGGGTGGGGCCTACATATCATTACATGCAACCTTATAAGAGAGGTGGAGAGAATTGTGGGGCAGACACACAGAGGAGAAGACACCCAGAAGAAGAGGAGTGAATGTGACCACAGAGGCAGAGATTGGAGTGATGTGGCCACAAGCCAAGGAAGCCCTGGATCGACCAGAAGCTAGAAGAGGCAAGGAATGGAAGTCCCCTACAGCCTTCAGAGGGAGTGTGGCCCTATAGACACCTTAACTGTAATGGCCAGAACTATAAGAGAATAAATTTGTTATTTTAAGCCATCGAGTTTGTGGCAGTTTGTGACAGCAGCCACAGGAAATGAATACAAGGATAGCAGTCACCTTGCAGGGTCAACAGGAGGCTCAAAGAGAACGTAGGGGGCTTCCCTGGTGGTGCAGTGGTTGCGAGTCCGCCTGCCGATGCAGGGGACACGGGTTCGTGCCCCGGTCCGGGAAGATCCCACATGCCGCGGAGCGGCTGGGCCCATGAGCCATGGCCGCTGAGCCTGCGTGTCCAGAGCCTGTGCTCCGCAACGGGAGGGGCCACAACAGTGAGAGGCCCGCGTACCGCAAAAAAAAAAGAGAGAATGTAGGTGCAGAACATGGAACAAAGTAGTTACTCAGTAAATAGTGATGACTACTCCTCCTACTGCTACTATTATTATTATTTTTATTATTATTTTCTAACCAGGTGGTAGACATTCAAGTGTCCACGTTTTAAACACTGACGGAATAGACCTAATTTTTTAAGCTTCCAAGAGATGAACAAGCAAAAAATGAGCCCAATTCACCTTCCCAACTTCATCATACCTTATACTTAGAATAACTACACAACCAGTTTGCCCATGTCTTGTTTTCTCCCTGTTGTCCCACTGTAATCATAGATAGTCCCCCCCTTTCCCTCCTCAGAGGGGACTGAGTTGCTGGAATAATCATTGCTAACAATCACTGCATGTGTGTCATGAGCCAGGAACCAGTTTAAGAATTTTACTTGTATGTATTCATTTAATTATCACAAAGTTCTACGGATAAAACTAGCTTTATCCTCACTGTGCCCAAGGACACACAGGCAGTGTGCAGCAAGATGATGTTATTCCCGGAAAGTCAGAATTTAGACCTGGACTCGTAACCACTCTGCCGTTCTGCCACTTTATCTCTTGACAGTGCTCCGAAAGCACTTACTCCCGCACCTCTTTGCATTTACTGATGGGTTCTCAGCAGCGGTGCTAAGCCCTTGCTATATCCCAATCAGTAAGGAGAAATTCCATACGCTGTGTCTTACTAACAATAGTATGAGTGTTATGTTTTTGAATTATTTTCGAAATAAATTAGAGCAGATTCAAGATTAGCCCTAAGATAACACAGCACTCACCTACTTGAGATGTGAGTAACAAGAGAAAGGAGGGAAAAGCTGCAGTGACAATGGACATTCCCATAGTAACAAGTGTGGGAACACCACTGGATCACGTAAGTTTCAGTGAGGAAAAAAAGCCTGCGAAGTTTCAGCATCCCATTGCCTTTTTCTGAAATATCTCCCTCCACCATTTTCCTGTCGGGCGTCCACTATTTCATCCAGTCTCAATTCATAGGACCACAAACACATCGTCAAATGCCAGTGAAGAACAAACAGCTCCCTCTTCAGACTGTTCATCATTGATAAATCATTTTTGCTGTACCTCGTATCATGCTACACTGTACAGTGATCTAGATGCTGGTCTGTCTCCCCAGCTTCTCTGCATGACCCTGTGAGCAGGGACTGTATCCTTCTCTTTTCTGCCCCCCAAACACCAATCACAGTTCTTTGCACGTAGAAGAGGCTTGTGGGTCAGACTGTGTCTCACTACGCCATGCACATTTCTTTAGCCTAGGCTACCATTCCATAAACACTTTGCCCGAGAACTCAATAGTCAGCATTCACTTGGCGAGAATTTGTTGAATACTCACTCTGGTCCAGGTAGGGAACGAGAAGCTGAGAATACAAAGATGAACGTTACTGTCTCTTCTCACTAGACAGAGGGAGGGTCGTCTAGTGATTCCTATAAGAGGTGAAACCTGTGTCCTGTGTGCTGGTTTAGAAGGACTTACCAAGCAGAAGAAGAGGAGAACGTACCTCTAGATCTGTGCTCCTCAAAGTGGGGCCTGAAAATCGGCAGCATCAGTAGCACCAGCAGCACTGGGGAGCTTGTGAGAAGCGCAGACTATCAGACCTCACCGCAGACCTACCGAATCAGACCCTGCAGTGTAACCAGGCCCCCAGGTGTGCCACAAGCACATTAGAGCTTGACGAACACGGATGGAGACAGTGAGACAGTGTGGGTAAAGGCAAGAAAGAATGATTCCACTTGGTTTTTAAGGGGACACCATAAGTTGTTCTGTGCAGCTGGAGAGAAAAGTGCAAATTCGGGCGTGGGTAAAACTGAGACTGGAAAGGTAGGGAGGGTCGGATCTTGAGAGCGCGATCTGTCATCCTGGGAGTTTGAATTGTATGGTGAACATGAACGTTGTGAGCTTTCATGGAGGATGGCATGCAGGAGAGCAACATGATCACGCATGTTGTGAAAAGATAACTCTCCAAGTGAGAGGGCAGTGCTGTGAAGGGGGCAGTCTACAGGTAAAGATCAATTCAGAAGCTGGTTAAAATGTTAGATGAACACAGCTGCAGTTGTGGGCTGGGGGCTGAGAAAAAGAAGAAAAGCTTTAATATACATGAAGAGAGCCAGGGTTTTTTATATTCATGTTCGATTATTCTTTAGGCTTAAACATTTTAATTTTACAACCTTTATTGTGATTGCTACTATGATGAGGAACTGTATTTAATTGCAGGGTAACAAAAATAGAGAAACCATAACCCCAGTCTGGGAAGTTTACACACTTAGAGGAGAAGGCAGACAAAAAAGCCATTAGCAGACCATCTATTAGGTATGAACAAATACTATAGCATCACAGAGGCGGGCAAGAATTACTAAATCCTGACCGAGCCAGTAAGGCAAAGCTGCAGAGAGGAAGTTACATATGGGCAACTGAATAAAACACAATAATAGGGAGGGAATATATCGTCATGGGGTTGAAAGCATGAGTTCTGGAGTCAGAGTGCTTAGGTTTCAATAAGCCATCTACATGTACCTGCTTAGGTTGGATAAACCATCAATATGGACTGGCCCTATACGACCTATGCAAAGTATTTAATCTTTCTTTGTTTCATCTTTAGAATGGGGATGATAATAAATGGCCCATCTCCTGGGGTTGTCACAAGGACTAAATGAGACATGTCAAGTTTATAACACGGTGTCCAGAATCTGGTAAGTACTCAAAAAAATGCTGCCTTTTATGACTACAATATATGAGCTGAATCTTGAATGATAAGAGGGTGTTTTCCAGAGAGAGAAAAGCTGAAAAGAATTCTGGCAGTGGAAAGTGTCTATGCACAGGCAGGGAAAGGTGCTAGAGCAGTAAGTTTGGGGAATACGGCACAAAGCCTGGAATGACATTCTCAGAAACTTCCATTTAATCTTGAGGATACTGGGTATGGATGCAAAAGAGTACTATGATGACGTTCATTTGTTAGGAAGCATTACAGATGGAGTAAAATGAGAAGAGCCTGGAAAGAGTGAACTACTCAGTGTGCTGCAGCAAACTTGACAAGAGACGATGGTCAAAATAACGTTAGTGATAAAGAGGGGTATGGCCGGATTCAAGAGACATCTCTGAATTCGAACTCTTAGGCTTCAGTGAGCAATTAGGTAACAGAATGACCCAGAGTTTCTGTGTAGGGTGAGAAGAATGATGATGGTGAAGCGTCTCATCTTGTGTCATTGTCAGGCCTTAGGGGGCAGCTACAAATACTGGAAAACCAAAAATAGCAGAGATTCCAACACAGAAGTTTATTTCTCCCTCAAGAGTAGTCCAGAGCTAGGCAATTCAGGACTGATACGATGCCCAGCAGTGTCAGGGACCAAGGCTCCTTTGATCTTGTTGATCCCATGCAAGGTCTCTCTTCCCAAGGTCACCTCATGATTCAAGTTGCTGCACCAGCTCTAGCTTCAACCATCATCTCCTCATTTCAGCCATCAGGAAAAAAGAAATGGATGAAAAAGAAAAAATGCTTTCAATGACACTCATTTAAAGGTGTTCTCAGAAGCTGTCACATGACCCTTTCACTTGCATCATATTAGAAAGAATAAGCAAGGGAGGCAAGTAGGTAGATTTACTTGGAGTGCCCCGTTAACAGCTGAAGATTCTATCGCTATGTTATGTTAGAAGGCTACAGGAGATCCTGGGGAATAAGACGCAGTCTCTGCCATAACCAGACAAGGAACAGGGCAAGGAAGCAAGTTGGAGGGAAAAATCAAGATTGAGATGAAGGTAGCTGTAGGGACAGTTAATGGAAAGCACCCAGGAGGCAGCTGGAGACGTGTCTCTAGAGATTAGGAGAGAGGTGTGAAGACATAGATAAGAAGTTTACATTCCTTCCCTCCTGCTTCTAGTTGTCGTGAAATAAACCTTTGAGGCTCTGAAAGTAGCCGGCTTACTCCATCCATAGAACAATTTGCTGGCATGACAATAAACCCACAACAGAAATTATTCCATTATGATTGTCAAAAACACAGTAATTCACGAGGTTTACTGGTAAGAACCTTCTCCCAGGATTGCTCCGTAGCTCTGCTACTGATGCCTACGGGTGACCGGTCATATTTTTCCAATGTCGGATTTTGGAGCTGACATTTGCTTCACGATTTTGAGGCTATGAGCATCTGAAATCCCTTAGAGCAATTGCTTTAAAACAAACTTCATATCCCAGTGCTTAGGCTCTGTCAGGAATAACATTTATTTTCATGACTCTAAAATTATAGAATTTCTTCTGAGAGACAGAAGTCTTGGCATTCATGATACCTGGAAAGCATGGGTAGTCCTGCCCTGTCCCCAAGTGTGACACCTCAGAACAAAGGTCAATCACTACTGACCTCAAGTTGGCCTTATATTTCTAAGGGACTCCTCATGTATTTCTGTGAGTAACTCATATGGTGAAAGGTCTGAAAATCAGGTACATGTGGGCCAGTTTGGGAAATCTTGAGAAGAGGGAAGTTGAGCAGGATTTTAAGTTTCCAATATCAGAAACATGGGCAAGAAGCACACTTATCTATAAAATGGGACCAAGAGGAAGAAGTGGCAAGGAAGCCGACTGAGCCTAAAGGTAGGCAATCTAACCCTTGAAAATAACGTATTGAAAAAAATGTCTTTAGTAAAGTAAGAGAATAGGAAGGTACGCCTGATGTAGTAAAGACCACACAGCATCAATCAACACCCTATTCAACAATAAAACACTAGAGGCATTTCCATTCATATTAGAAATTAAACAGTGATGCTTACTGTTGACACTTCGACATTATTCTGTAAATTCTAGAGACTGAAATACAACAATAAAAGGAATAAGATGGATAATCGCTGGAAAGGTGACAAAAAATTCATTACTTGCAGATGATATGATTTATATTTTTACCCAGAAATCCCAAGCAAATCAACTAAAATCTATTTAAACAAATAACAGTTTAGGAAGATAGCCAAGTAGAAAAAAATGTAGAAAATCGATAGCTTGCCTATATATCAGTAGCAATGAATTAGAATACGTGGTGGAAAATGATCCCATCAGTAATGAAATGACAAATAGCAATTTCTTGTAATATACCTAAGAGTCTGCTGTTCTAAGTGCAAGGGCACATAAGCAGAGCGAGCAGAACCCATCCGATTTGCAAGCTCTCATTATCACAGTGAGTGCCATGCTGAGGCTGGACTCAGCTCCAGGAGAGAGCCCCGCATGGCCTCGCTCATTTATATGGGGGAGGAGGGGCAGAGGGAAACTCCAACTGTCTTTGCAATGATGTGAGTTAAATGTGTTTTTTTGCTTGTTTGTTTGTTTTTTAACATCTTTATTGGAGTATAATAGTCAGAAAGAGAAATAAATGTGTTTTGAGAAAGAACCTTATTATGAAAGACAGAGAGTTGAGGCACCATGAGCTCAGCCTGGAGATCTTGAACATCAACACTGTCTCTAACAGCCAGAGATATTGCTGCCCTACTGTTGAGCCAGCACAGACCTGCTGACAGCTCATAGCAAAGCTACCAGACAGGGGAATGAGGCTGCCTCCAGGGCCACACAGGGGACAAACTTTTCTCTCTCCTCACAAGTAAAGAGCAATGCCTCCATTAGGAGAAGGAAAAAATTTTCTGTGAGGTATTACAGAATATTTCAACAATATTTTTATGCTATTTACTCATTCATTCACTGAAAAATATACTTTGAGAGTCTACTCTGCTGGCCACTGTCACAAGTGCTAGGGATACAATGGAGAACTCTCAGGGAGCTTGTGGTCTAGTGGGAAAGACAGTTAACAAGTAAGCAAATAAATAAATGTATAAGTAAAATTACAATAAACATTAGAGGCGGTGCTAAACAGAGGGCGGAGCTAAAGCATAACCCAGAGGCTGGGACAGGGAGGTAGGCTGCTTTAGACAGGACAGCCAGGCCAGGAGAGTAAGAGAAGATGACATTTATGGTGGGACTTGATGTATTAGGAAGAGCCTATCATCCAAAGAGCCAGAAAAACAGTATTTCAGGGAGAAGAGACAACACGAGCAAGGCCCTGAGTTCAAAAAGAGCTAAATGTGTTGCAAGAACAGAAAAAAAAGGCCAATTGCACTAGAGATCAGAGGGCAAGAAGAATGAATGGTGCCCGATGAAACTGGAGAAGTAAATGAGTGTGGCCTTGGAGACCACATTAAATGGCTTGGATTATATTTGAAGTGCAATGGGAAGCCATTGATGAGTAATAGAAGATTATGTTATCAGTTTTATGGTTTTAAAAAATTACTTTGGCTCAGCAGGCACTATGGATCAGAGACCATGAAGGACAGTATGATTAGACTACAGGAGAAACATGATCATTGCCTAAAATAAAGGGCCAAAAATGGAGACAGAGAGACGAAAATAAATTCACGTAATAGCCTGGAAATAGAATCAAGAGGAGTTCTGCAGGATTATACGTGCAAGGTGAAAGAGGAAAAGGAATAAAGGAAGACTCCCAGGCTTCTGACTTGAGCCACACGGGCCTTGGTGAAGCGGCTAAGACTGGACAAGGAAGAGTTTAGGGGAAGGAAGCTCAAGAGCTCAGTTTTGAACATAATAAATTTAAGGAGGCTGTGAGAGGAGCTTCCCTGGTGGTGCAGTGGTTGAGGGTCCGCCTGCCGATGCAGGGGACGTGGGTTCGTGCCCCGGTCCGGGAAGATCCCACATGCCGTGGAGCGGCTGGGCCCGTGAGCCATGGCTGCTGAGCCTGTGCATCCGGAGCCTGTGCTCTGCAACGGGAGAGGCCACAACAGTGAGAGGCCCGCGTATCACAAAAAAAAAAAAAAAAAAAAAAAAAAAGGAAGAAGGCTGTGAGATGTCTACAAGGGCTATCAAGTAGGCAGTCAGGTATAAGAGCCTGAACTCCAAGGAGAGGTTTAAGCTAAAGACATAAGTGGAGCTGTCAGCATATCATAGCATATTAAGCCAGGAAGAGAATGAAATTGCCTAGGACAGTGGTTCCAAACTGAGTCACGCTATTTGCCATATCTGTGTAGCACATCTATGTGCTTTATTTACTTTTTCTAGAAATGTACCAAAATGTTCACTTAAATACCCACTTTAACCTCCTTCAAAGCTGTAATATCTGTGAAATCTCCTATTATTATAGTTACATTCCAGTTTAACATGCATCTAAAATCAACTTTGGTCCCAGCAGGAAAATGTATAATTCAGGAAATACTCACTAAAGAACAAGAAACGTTGAGAGGGAATATAAGAGAACCTAGGAAAAAAAAAAAAAAAAAAAAAAGAGAACCTAGGAATGAGTAGAAGAACTTGAATATTTAGAGTTGGGGTAGAGGGGAAAAAAGACCCTGTAAAATGCCTGCAAAGCCTGAGCAGCCAGAGATACAGTAGGTACACCAGAAGAGTGGGGTGTCATGTGCTACCTAGAGCCCCCTTCAGGGCTGGAGGATTTATTCCTTCCACCTAGGAAATTACCCTCAGCTGGAAAGAGCTACCTTACCAGGGGTCACACACCCCCTCCTCGGGGGGCAGCCACATCTCATGACAGCCACATACAAAGCTGTCCAGAGGCTCTAAAGACTATGCCCCTCACCACAATTCAGGACATCTCTAAAGGGTTTCAGAGCTCTCATGAGGTTGGCCAAAGCCTCTGTGGAGCCCAATATCTCTTTCTGCTCCAGCCTGATTCCCTTCCTTCTTCATAGGTAGCAATTCCAGGAGCACCCTTCTGCAGGCTGATTGAGGTCAGCCTCAAAGTCAGCTTCTTGGGAAACCATCCTTCATCATTCGGTATCTCAGAAGGCATAGGGAAGTGTGCTTCAAGGCAAAAAAGAAGGATATTGAACAGTCAAATAAAAAGTTATAACATCATTCTTGGTGGGAAGTCTCAATATGTGCAAAGATAAACATTTTTACCAAATTAATGTGGGTATTGTTTGGAAGAGAGAAAAAAAATGATTTTAAGATCCAACAGGAAGTAAAAAAGTGAGAAACATTTTTAAAAATCTTTGAAAAGGAAAAAAATAAGAGAAGATTTCCACTTCTCTAGAATCTAGATATTAAAATGCACCGAAGAGCTACAGTAAGTCATATAGAATGGGGTTCATAACAAAATAAAATAAAGAAAAATAAATGGAAAGCCCAACATGAACTCAAATCAATATACATATAAATACATAAAGATAAGTGAAAATTATTCAGGCAAATGTGAGAGAGAGAGAGTTTTCCAGCAAAGGAATTTATATTTTCAAGACCGGAGAAGTTTGAGACAGGAAAACAATTCAACAAAAAAATGCTTCATATTTATTATCAAGAGCCTACTGAACCACATAAAAGCCATCTAAGGCTGTGCTATCCAACATGGTAGCCACTAACACCGTGTGCCTCTCTTGTATTCCAAATATTGTTAGTGCGAATTGAGAGATGCTGCAAGTATAAAATACAGACTAAATTAAAATTTTTTTCATATTAAAAAGTATGTAAAATACTGCATTAATAATTGTTATATTGATTATATTTTAAAATCATAATATTTTACTATATTGGGTTAAATATATTCTTAAAATTAATTAATTTCACCCATCTTTTGTTTTTTTTTTTACTTTTTTAATGTGGCTGCTAAAAAATTTGAAATTACATATATGGCTCACATTTATGGATATTTCCCTTTTTTTTTTCCCTGGTACGCGGGCCTCTCACTGTTGTGGCCTCTCCCGTTGCGGAGCACAGGCTCCGGACGCGCAGGCTCAGCGGCCATGGCTCATGGGCCCAGCCGCTCCGCGGCAGGTGGGATCTTCTCGGACCAGGGCACGAACCCGTGTCCCCTGCATCGGCAGGCGGACTCTCAACGGCTGCACCACCAGGGAAGCCCAATATATTTCTTTTTAAATTTTTTTTTTTTATTTTTGGCTGTGTTGGGTCTTCGTTTCTGTGCGAGGGCTTTCTCTAGTTGCGGCAAGCGGGGGCCACTCTTCATCGTGGTGCGCGGGCTTCTCACTATCACAGCCTCTCTCGTTGCGGAGCACAGGCTCCAGACGCCTGTGCGCAGGCTCAGTAGTTGTGCCTCACGGGCCCAGTTGCTCCGCGGCATGTGGAATCCTCCCAGACCAGGGCTCGAACCCGTGTCCCCTGCATCGGCAGGCAGATTCTCAACCACTGCGCCACCAGGGAAGCCCTTATATTTCTATTGGACGGGGTTGGCATGAAAGCTTCAAGCCTGGAAGGGAAATGATTAGCTTTGCATTTTTACAAGATCCCTCTGGCTTCAGGGTGTCATCACCCAATCTCCTCCCATCCATAAGTGCTTTGCTGAGTTCTTGACCTGCACTTAGCTCCTCCCCATCCTCTTCCCATCCCCGTGTAACACCTCCTCCCCTTCACATTATCCTCTTGAGGAAAGGTCTTATCCTAATATATACCAGGCCATTGGCAAAGGATTTCAGGTGTTGCCGTTGTTTAACTGTAGAATGTAAGAGTGTATCCCTTTAGGAAAGAAAGGCAAATATGGGGAAGCATGGAAGACGGATACCCAATATAGCACGTGACATCACCTCATGCTGCTGAGTGCAACCACCCTGTCCAGAAGACCATCACTGCACAATCGTCTTCCCATGTTGGCCGGTACCTCCCCTGACCCCAAAGGACAACCAACCCCTACAGGCTGGCCAGTACCGAATCAACTCTTCCCTCATCAGCATCTTACTTCTCTTCTTCAGCAGTGGTCAGGGCTCCCCAGGAGCTACAGCAATGTCTTGAGTTAGGAGATGTGAGGTGTGCCTGTGGAAAGGCCCCACCACCTCCATTAGCTTAGGGTAGCTCTAGCGGTTAATTCAGGGAGCTCAAGAGTAACTTTAACCTGACCTTTACCAACTCCGGCCATAGCTTTTCATTGTACATATAAGCCTTGGGGGGTTTCAGGGGTGGTGGTGGCTGACACCTGCTGGCAGTGCTCATGGAAGGTCTAAGTTAACCTCAGGTCTGAAGGACATCAGATAAGATTACGTCTCTCCTAGATGACTGAGTGATTGTGCAGTAAGCTCAAGTTTGGAAAAGCCAATGTATATGAAAACACAGTAACTGACCCCCTAGAACACACTTGATAATTGCTGTTGAATCTGAATCTGCACTGCCTTCAAGGGTTCATTGCTATTAAAGAGCTTCGATCATTACTAACGCACTAGGAGCTGGAGGGAAGACCGCAAAGCAAGGGATCTTCAAAGCCAAGCAAGAGACCAGGGCTACTCTTTTCTAGCTGGGGGTGGCAAGTCGAAAAGCCCATCAGAACCAGGCAGGAAATGTAAAGGAATGAAGCAGGCCAACCCTGAGAATGGAAAGTACACTCCCAGTGTTTGTAAGTGAGACCCTACAATTCAATCCATATGTCTTGTCAGTTTCTAAAGAAGCTGGATGCAGAGATTGGTTTTATATGAAATTACTCACTTTTTAAAAGTAGCAACAAATTCACTAAATACACATACACACCAACACACACACACACACACACACATGCATACATGCACACCACTATGCAGAACCAGTGAAAGTCACCTGTGGACCCTTACCTGGAGCTAGCTGGTCTCTGCATACCTGGGGGCAGGCCAGGTAGTGTGGCTTAGCTTTGATCAGTGATTTCTAACCTGTGGTCTTTAAATTTTTGGCTGCTGTTGTGTTTTTCTGTTATGTTTGTTGAAAAGAATTAACCATAAAAAATAAGTAAACGTCAGTTTGATTTTCGATATTAGAACTAAAAAGCCAAGTCAAAGCTGTCAGCAAGAGCAAGAGGCTTCAACCATAGAGGATGAAAGGCAGAGGAACAAAGACAACGTTAGAAAAACACCTGGTAATAAATGAGAGGTATGTACTAGACAGGTAAAGAAATTAACCTGTAAACATGTTTTTCTTCCAGTCAGCCTGTTGGGGTTGGCATTTATTTTTTATGTAAACAGTTAACTCTATTGAGATCAGCACACTGGGGCAGGCTAATCTGCATATGACACAAACCAGATCCAAGGTCTGATAAAAGGATGCAACTTGCCACATTGATAGTTCACCAAAAGGGCTCTTCTGATTGAACTCCTGTGTGTGCCTTCTGAAAAAGAGAGGAGAGAGTGGCCCCAGCCTTCCACACCAAGATCTAGCTTCCTCCTTTGCAGTTAGACAGAGAGATGGCAGTGCAGGGGGCAACAGTGCAGCATCCTGGGGACTCCGGAGCAATATGAACAGAGTCCAAGCCTTCTGCCTCGTTTTTCCCTTGTGCTTTGCTTCATGATGATATTTCTGGCTGTGATAATTAGTCATTCAATATTACTCTTATTGGCTTTTATCCCAACCCTCTTGCTGGATATTTAAAATAGGTTTTAACCAGCCTAACAACCTTGTGATTGCCATTAATTTACCTGGCTCTGAATCTGGAGGTGACCACACCAACATAAAAGGATCTACCCACCAGGTGCCAGTATATACCAGACACTGGATATCTAGGAATCCAAAAGTAATGAGGACACTCCCTTGTCTGGAAGAACTCACATTCTAGTGGCAGAGAATCCATTTAAGCACGCCAACCGAGAGATTTTCATTGCCCACCTCATTCCTCCCACAGTTGCCATGTCCCTCCAATCAGAACATTCCATGGCACCAAGCCTGGTATTAGTTATATGTTTGTAATTTTCAAGCCCTGAAACCGGAAAGATAGTTAATTTAGGATGTGCCTCCCCACCGTGCCCCGGGAGGTTTCGTTTCCATAAGGGTACCAAAAAATCCATATTTAAAATAAAACCCCCCTGAAGCGTTTCTTGCCATCACTCTGGCTAGAGCATCCCGGTTCTTATCCCTCACTTTACTCTCCATCCCCAAAGCCCTGACTATTTCAGCTAGTTATTGAACTACCAGCCTCAGGGCCTGAAAATCATAACCATGGTCCTGACACAAAGCTCTGCTCACAAAGACTGTTCAAAGCCATGGAATGCTCTGGCTCTTTCATAATTGTAAGAGATATTGAAATGAAGCACATTCTATTCTCTCCACAGGGAGAGTTTTTCCTTTTTTCCCCTTCTGTTCAAAGACTCCTCCTGGTACCCTGATAGCATAATAATTTGCTCTTCTCTCCTATTTATGCATGCTTGTGGACACAAACTCCTCTGTTTTTGTCCTACTTCAATAAAATTATTGACACAAACTTTACAATGAATGGCCCTGATATAACTGATTGTTCTCCCATTGAGTAATAATACTCATAAAAAGAAATGGAAGGCACGAGAAGAATCAGAGAGTGGGCAGAAATTGGAACCGTAGAGGGAAACTGTTTAGCATTTATAACTTCCATAAACTTAACCTTGTATTTGTGTCAGCTACTTTATAGTTTTCCAATTTACTTTTTAATTGAGTCCTTTTTTTAGCCATGTTTGGAAGGTATAACTCTAACTCGTCTTTCAAAACCCCACCACTTTAGTTCAGTTCAATTGATTGTCCCTTGTATTTATTATTCTTGTGCCTAACATACATCACTTACCATTTGGCCAAGTGCAAATGCAATTTACCACGCATCAAGCCACTTACACAGCAGACATGCATTAGTTAAGATTTTATTTGGAGTGATCTTTTCCATGTTTGCTGTTAGACTTGATCACTTCCAGCTACCATATTGTTTAACTTATAAAGACAGAAGGAATGACCCAAGTGAACTGATTTACTTGCTGACTATATAGTCTAACCATGGGATATGAGGTTGTTGTTAAAGGCACATAAATGTGAGTTAATTGAACCAACTTGGGGCCCAGACTCTCCAAAAATTCTACAGAAATGTGAAAATTGCCATTTCTGGCTTCCTTTTCAGTGTGGTTTACCAGAACTGCCCTGGAGTTGAAAAATCAAATTCTGGCTCTGCTACCCTCACATTCTGTGACTTTAGGCTCTGTTCTCTGACTTTGCTTTCTGTCTATTGCCTGGTCCTGGAATACCCAGAGACTGCTTGCTAAAGAGAAGTTTCACTGTCTTTTGCCAGAAAGGTGAATCAAGAGAGATTGATCGGTCCACAAGGAGGGGGATTGAGTGAAGAGCAAAAAAGGGAGATGTGTGGAGCCAATAGGGAGTCTTTAAAACCCAGGAAAGGGCAGTTCAAGAAACTAGAGGTGGGGGGCTTCCCTGGTGGCGCAGTGGTTGAGAGTCCGCCTGCCGATGCAGGGGACACGGGTTCGTGCCCCGGTCCGGGAGGATCCCACATGCCGTGGAGCGGCTGGGCCCGTGAGCCATGGCCGCTGAGCCTGCGCGTCCGGAGCCTGTGCTCCGCAATGGGAGAGGCCACAACACTGAGAGGCCCGCGTACCCCCCCAAAAAAAAGAAACTAGAGGTGGGAGCAGGCAAACAGGTGGCATATTAATTCAGACATATAGGTCCTTAGCTCTATTTAAAAAGAATAGATATCTGTTGATCTTGGGTATCATGTTTGCCATTCTCAGTGCATTCAGAAAACCGGATGAAAGTTACATGGGAAAGCGTTTTCATTCAGTATTTAGCTGGGAGCGGAGGATGCCTTGATGAAGACAGCAGACACATTTCCTACCCTCTCAGGGCTCAGAGTCAGAGACGTTTTAAAGGACTATGGAGATGCAAGTTGTCACCATTGTTGTTAGTGTTGTTGAAATGAGATCAGTCCTGATTCCTCCTGCTAGAAAAGACTAAATTATTTTGAGGTTTTTAAGTAAATGCTACTAAAAGAGGTTTTGTCACTGGGAAGATAGCATCTCATGGTTTTCATGGACTTTAATTCAAGTATTCATTCAGCTCTTAATTCTAATTCTAACCCACTCACTCAGAATATATAATCCTTCAATCAGCTTCTAATTCTTAATGTCTATACAAATTAAAGAAATATATTTAAAACATATATATTTATCTGAAGACAGCTCTGATTTCTATTTATATTGGCAAGTCCCATTTAGACTTATGCATTCTTCCTATATGCCCACAGCACTTTCCACTCGTATCTATTATAGAGGTTGTCTGATTGTATTAATTATTCCTACTAGTTCTTTGAGGACAAAACTTATGTCTTAATCGTTTTTGTGTCACTGGCACCAAATGCAACTACCAGGCACCTACCATGTGACAGGCACTGTGGAAACCACTGGAGATATAGAGATGAGTCTTTTCCATAGCTCATAACCAAGTGGGGCAGACATATTTGCAAACAAATAATTGCAATAGTGTGTTATGGGTTGCATCATTTAGCATGCTTTAGGCTACAAGTAACAGAAAAGTGCCCTTTCCATCTTCACTTCCCTTTCCAACTTTCCTTTTATTCTCACATTCCTTTCACTTCCCATGCTGAGGCAGAGATGCTGACATCTGAAGAAGCTGCGTGAGGAGAGGGTATGGCCTGGAAGCGGCAGAGGGGAGGGGACTGGAGTGCTTGGAAATTGAGCATATAAGTTAACTGATAGAGCAAATAAGTAAATACACTTAGGATACCAGAAGCCAGGTTTCTCACTGTCTGAGAAGGTATTTTATAAGCATGGAAAAGAGGAGACTAGAAAGAACCTTGAAGTATTAGACTGGGGTTTTAAGCCTCAGTATGAACTTGTAGCGTTTTTAATATACACATTCAGATAAATATGGAAATAGCAGCTGATGTAGATGTGTGAATGCATGTACATGCATACATACATATATATATATATATATATATATATATATATATATATATATATTCCTAACTCTATCCTCTGAGATTGTCTAGATGCAGGGGTACCCTAGAAGCAACGATCACATTGAATACCCAGATGGTGGTTTCTAAATGACATCCTCCACTAGAATCTGGTGGTCATGGGGAAACATCAGGTAGACCCAAGTAAGAGTCATACTGTAAAATGAAAGACCTATACTCTTCAAGACTGTTAAGGATGTGAGAGACAGGAAGAGATTGAAGACCTGTTCCAACCTGAAGGAAACCGATGAGACATGATAACTAAAGGAAAACATGTTCTTGGATAAGATCCTGGGTCGGAAAAGAATAAGAAGCATTACTGCTTCTTGAAGTAGTCGATGTATACTAAAGTTGGATCTTAGTAAGTGCCTCTGAGTTGCTATTTAAAGATTCAAAACTTTGAGACTATTAACTGTTTTTAGCACTTGCAGAAGTCTAGTTAGTTACAAAGTTTTCATTTCTTCTCGAACATTTTGTTGCCTTCATATGGATGAATAGCCAGTAAAGGATTTTTAATGGACACATCTGATTGTAAAAAAGACTGCTCTGTGAACGTTCTCCCAAAGCCTCACTGCTAATGACAATAAAACGAGGTTACATTTATATTAACATCCAAATTACAATGGCTTAGCACCTCCACCAGCTACACTGCAGCTCAAAGTACACACACCCACTGTTATTTCTGAGTCTGTGCTCTTCTTGTTCTAGTTCTTCATCAAGCCTCCAGGCTATAATCCCTAGACATGATCTGCTGCAGCTCACAGGACACATAGGAGGTGGTTTGGGAAGTTGTCTTGGTCTCCCTATGTCACTCAAGCCCAAGTCTGGAAGATAACTCTCCCTTGATTCTCAATAGCATCACTGAGACCTAGCTTGAATTTCTTACAAGACACTGGAAGTTTAAGCATAAGTAGAGGAAATAACATTACACGCAGTAAGGTATTCCTGCTACTAGATGTGATACTCTGGGGGCCCATGGGCCCCACGCTTACGCTCAGTGGTATCTCCTAAAATGTCCCGCTGCCTAGCTCCCAACCTGCTCCCAAAAGACTGACTCCTCTTTACCCTCACCACTACGTGCGCCATACACTCCCACAACCTAAAGTCCATCTGCCCTGAAGCCCAGAGAGAATTTCCCTCCCTCCAATCCCTGGCCTGACTTCTCAATTTTCCTTTCTGTCTCTGGTTCGGTCTTTGCCAGAATAGTAGAACTTGCTACAAGAAAAACCCTGATCATAGACCTAACCTATGGCCCCAACAGTTGCAAAAGAATATGCTCTGAAATCTTAGTAAATTCCAGGTTAATATAACTGAAATAATGTGTAGGACACTGTTATGGACTGAATCGTATTCCTCCCCCCAAAAATATTCTTCCCCCTGGTATCTCAGAATGTGGCTGTATTTTGGAGAGAGGGTCTTTAAAGAGGTAATTAAGTTGAGTCATTAGGGCAGGCTGTAATCCAATATGACTGGTATCCTTACAAGAAGAGGAAATTTGGATACAGACACATACAGAGGGAAGATGATGTGAAGGCAAAGAGAGGAGATAGCTATCGACAAGCCAAGAAGAGAGCCCTGGAACAGATTCTTTCCTCGAGGTCTTCAGAAGGAACCAACCCTGCTAACACCTTGATCTCAGATTTGTAGCCTCCGGAATTGTGAGAAAATATACTTCTGTTGTTTGAGCCACCCAGTGTGTTACAGCAGACTTTGTTACAGCAGCCTTAGCAAGCTAATACAGATGTCAAGTTTGAATTATGTCAAACTAAGTCCAGCTTCCTTTTGGTCTTTCTTCCACCGGAAGGCAGAAGATAAAACTTTGAGTCTTAGTAGGTTCACATTTTTTGCCCGTGACTACTAACAGGAAAATGGAATTTTCCACAAAAATAGTTCATAGGCACAAAACAGTCTAACAGTAAAATTTAGATATAGAAAAAAAAAAAAAAAAAGCATTTTCCTAACCCCCTTCCCCTAACCACCTCCACCAAGAAAATAAAAGCCAGCAAACTCTCCAAGATAGATTCCTGGTTCAACCATAAATAGCCATTTTTTTTACGTTTGCAGAGAAAATAATAAACTTCTTAGTGTGAAAAAATCTACCTCATGATTTTTCACAAGTACCTTTACAAATGTGCAAAACATAACAGAATGATATGCCCCAAAGAGGAATTCAAATCTCCATCTGTTAACAAAGAGAAAAACAGTTGAAAACTTCAAAATGAAAACTATGCTCACGTTCGACACACCAAGAAAGAACTGAAGTTGATTCAGGGCACTCCCTCTCTCATTCCATGGTGTGTGAGTTGTATCCAAATTACTGATGAATGAAATAAATGGAATGAGATGGAAAAGAAGGGTATTTATTTCATTCTCTGCTAAGAGAGTGAAGCTGCCCACGATCAGAGCCCAGCTTCCCTGAGGACCACCTTATTTCTCTCCAACCAAATTCATCCTTTTTCCTCGTGTCTTCCTCCTTATCTCAGTTTGCATCTCTTCTGTTTACTGCGTCCCCCACATCTTTCCCATTTCTTTCCTCTAGCTTTCATCACTGCCTTTTCCTTCCCTGCTGCTATATGGATGACATACCCCTGTTTGGAGTTGGAATGCTCTGTTTCTTGGATTCAAAATGACAGAAGAGCCATCAGCACCTAGAGCAGCAGTGAGAGCAGTGTGGTAGGTAGACCAAGGGTGGCATGCGAGGTCATTTTAGGGAGTCCACAAATGAATTTTTAAATTTAATGGATTTTTAAATTTAACTGTACATTAGAAAACATAGAACTGGCACATCAAATCTTTAAATCCTGACATAAATGAGCAGATGGCGGAAGAATTTTGAGGCTTAAGAGAGTTTTCCAGGTGACCCTGAAATCAAACCACATTAGATTTTATAAACCTAAGTGCTTTCCCTGACACATTTAACAACTGAAATAGTGCAGGTGTCCTTCCCATAAAGTCTCAGAGCACCGTGTACCTCTCCTTTACAGCACTTAGCCCAATTATAACCCATTCTTTGTGTAACTCTTTGTCATATGGCCATCTTTACTACCAGAACGTTCACTCTGAAATCGGTCCCATGACTGCCTGTTTCCTACTGTATCCTTTGATCTCAGCACATTCTTTGGTATATATTAGCATTCCTTAAGTGTTTCTAGAATAAATGCATGAAGAAATAAATGAATAAATAAAGCTGGCTCTAATTTGATGATATATCCACCACTTTCCTAAGAAGATTTCTGAGCAAAAGAAGGAAACCATAGGGCTTTCCTGGTGGCGTAGTGGTTGAGAGTCCACCTGCCGATGCAGGGGACACGGGTTCGTGCCCCGGTCTGGGAAGATACCACATGCCATGGAGCAGCTGGGCCCATGAGCCATGGCTGCTGAGCCTGCGCGTCCGGAGCCTGTGCTCCGCAATGGGAGAGGCCACAACAGTGAGAGGCCCGCATACCGCAAAAAAAATAAAATAAAAAGAAGGAAACCATAACCTAAGAATTTCGCCCATCAAAAAATGAGTGGGTTAAGTGCATAGTGCAGGGAAAAGAACAGTGGGCTCAGAGTTGCAAGACCACAGTCTGAGGCTTAACTCTACCAATAACTAACTGGTTGAGTGACCTCTTTTTTATCTCCCAAGTCATTCCACCTCGACTGACCTTGTTTCCCATGTGCAGAATGAATAAATGTTCTCTAAGACATGTTCCTATTTGGGTGCTATGCAGTCAAGTCAAAATAGTTCAAGAAGAGGATCCTTAAGGCTGTGCCTTTCTTTTCCTCTTCCTGTGTATGTACGTGTTCAATGACTATTACTTAGGATTAAAGCTTCAATCAAACAATGCTCTCATGAGTGGAGAAGATGTCAAACATCTGGCTAACCAAAAAACAAAAAAAAAACATCTAAAATCCTACGGGTTCCGCTGGTGGGAATATACCTGAAGCAGCCACTGTGGAAAACAGTTTGATCCTTCCTCAGAAAGTTAAACATAGAATTAATCAGCATATGACCCAGCAATTCCACTCCTATGCATATACCCAAAAGAATTGAAAGCCAGTATGCAAACAAAAACTTGTACATGAATGTTCATGGTAGCATTATTCACAATTGCCAAATGAGGAAACAATCCGAATGATGAATGGATAAACAAAATGTGGTTATATCCATACAATGGCATATTATTCGGTCATAAAAAGAGATAATAAAGTACTGGTACATGCTAAAACATGGGTGGATGAACCTCAGAAACATGCTAAGTGAAAAGAGCCATAAACACGAGGTCACATGTATGATTCCACTCATATAGGATATCCAGAATAGCTAAATCTGTAGAGACAGAAAGCAGATTGGTAAGAAGGACAGAATGAGGAGTGACTGCTCTACTGGATACAGGGTTTCCTTTTGGGGTGATGAAAATGTTTTAAAACTAAATGGAGGTGATGGTTGTGTAACATCGTGAAGGTATTAAATGCCACTGAATCATATATTTTTTAAATATGATAAGCCCTTTTATTTATTTATTTATTTATTTATTGGTCATGTCGTGCAGCATGTGGGATCTTACTTCCCCGACCAGGGATCAAACCCGTGCCCCCCTGCATTGGGATCACAAAGTCTTAACCACTGGACCACCAGGGAAGTTCCTGACCTATATACTTTAAATGGTTAATTTTAGATTAGATTAATTTTACGTTAATTTTTAAAAGCCTATGTATTCTATTTTATAAAAATATACAGTAATGTTTTCCAAAACAGTCACTCAATATCAAATGAAAGCTTTTATAAATCTATGAAAATTGATGGTAAGAATTTCAGGCAGGAATAAACAATCTGCCACCCATGACTGTAACCTTCTGAGCTTTAAGATATGGACCTTGATATCATTACAGCCACCAAAATCTAAAATTATTCAAGCCTACTACTAATAATACCTATCATGTACTCATATTCATGAATTTAGAAAACCCTTCCAGAGTTGAATAATTTCCATCAACTCTCCTCCATGAATTACAAATGTTATATTCTATCAATGTGACTAATACAGATATATTAAAAACTAAGTTAAAATGATCCAAGAAACCCCTTACTTCCTTTATAAACACAATATATAAATAGTTCAAAACTCCATATTGGTCCCATATTCCTCTATTTGGACACACAAGGGATCTACATGACAAGCTGTAAAAAAGTACATGCAGTTTAAGAACTCCAAACTTAGAAAAGCTATGCCTCTGACTATGAAAGAGTTTTGCTTAAAAATAGTAGCACACTATTTTTAAGAGCTCTCCCCCATTCTCCTTCCCTTTGACATTGCCACACAATTCTCCTAGGAGCAGAGCTGCCATGATTTCCACATGCCAAGAAACCGCACTGGTGTGTAGAGATAGGCATCCAACAACAGGCTCACTACCAGTTTACCAAGCACATCTGCCCATGACCTTCAAGACCAATATCAAATGCAAACTTCACACTTTACAGAAATTGAACACAAATCCTCTTTTGAAACTTTTTTTTTTAAATAAATTTATTTATTTTTGGCTGCATTAGGTCTTCGTTTCTGCATGCGGACTTTCTCTGGTTGCGGCAAGCGGGGGCTACTCTTCGTTGCGGTGCATGAGCTTCTCATTGCAGTGGCTTCTCTTGCTGTGGAGCACGGGCTCTAGGCAGGCGGGCTTCAGTAGTTGTGGCACGTGGGCTCAGTAGTTGTGGCTCACAGGCTCTAGAGTGCAGGCTTAGTAGTTGTGGCGTACTGGCTTAATTGCTCTGCAGCATGTGGGATCTTCCAGGACCAGGGATCGAACCCGTGTCCCCTGCATTGGCAGGTGGATTCTTAACAACTGTGCCACTAGGGAAGTCCTGAAACTTGTTTTCTAAATGCTTGGTAAAATGACTTACTTGATCAGCTTGAGAATGTTTTTGGAAACAGCATCGATATTTTGCCACATGACACATAATGTCACAATGTGGTACTTAAAGCATCAGTTCATGAAATACCTGTTAAAGAATAGCACCTGTATTATACTCCATGTTTTTTTTTTCTCTTCCCCCTTGCTTTCTTTCTTACAAAAGCAATGCACATTCACGTCAGAAATTTTGGAGATAACAGAAACATGGAAAAAGGAAAAATCACTCAGAGTCCCACAATACAAAGGTATCGCTATTAACATTTTAACCACTAATTTCTAATCTATGTCTAATGATTTAGGAAAGTTTTGATACGCATTTTTCATTTTACTGTCTTTCTCTGCAACTGAGGTTAGTTTTCTTGGGTAATAAATCAGAAGTGTTTTCATTATTGGACACAGAGTTTAAGTTAAATGCTCAATAAAATACGTTTGGAAGAGTTCAGGCCCTTTAGAGAAAAACAGTCTCTATCTTATAATCACCTCTTTGTAAATCCCAGCTTATATGTCACCTCCACGAGAAATCTTCTTAATTCTCCAGATCAGGTTAGGCCCTCACTTATATGCTCCCATAGCATCCTTTGCTTTTCCCTCATAGCATATACCACAGTTAACCATCTGGATCGTTATCAGCTGTTTTCCCCAACTAGAGTCTAGGCACCCAGAAGAAAGTCACCAAGTCTGTCTTATTCTTTGCTATTCTCCAAAAATTAAGTGAGTTTCATTATGTAAAAGATATTTAGCTAATAGTGGATGGATGGATGGATGGATGGATGGACGAATGGACAGATGGATGAACAGATGGACGGATGAATTAATGAACCAAGGAGCAAACTTTCTTAGGGATGCAATCTGGGACCATGACTGACTGAAGAGATGAAACTTGTATGGCAATGTAATTGCATGAATAAGAGCTGAGTTTATACTGGAATGAGTTTATACCTCTTTGATCCTCCTTCTTAGACACCAGGATCCTGACGCAAGACCCCTGTTTAGTGTAGAGACCCTGCCCAGGGAACATACCTGCTGTGATACATGAAGCAATGGGACGTCAGTTCCGAACAAGATGGAGTCACAGGAACTGGATTTCCTTTCCACCTGAAACAACTACAAAAAAAAAGACAAAGTATGATTTTCAGATATTGGACAGGCAGCTTAAGACAGTGATTCCTGAGACAGGGAAACTTGTGCAGTGAGCCCTATGAATGCCCCATCTTATTGCCTCCAGAGAGTTTTCAGGCTGCAGCTGAGGAAGGGAGAACAATGCAAGAGACACTGATGTTCTCCCTGAATTTTTTCATTCACAACCTCCAGGGTTGCCCAGGTGAAATTCAAAACTGGCCCCTGCACATGGAGGGCAAGAAAAAAATCAAAGAAAGAGGCAGACCACTTCAGATTGGTAGATGGCAGTTTTAATAAGCAAAGGAGGGCTTCCCTGGTGACGCAGTGGTTGAGAGTCCGCCTGCCGATGCAGGGGACACGGGTTCGAGCCCCGGTCCAGGAAGATCCCACGTGCCGTGGAGCGGCTGGGCCCGTAAGCCATGGCCGCTGAGCCTGTGCGTCCGGAGCCTGTGCTCCACAACGGGAGAGGCCACGGCAGTGAGAGCCCCGCGTACCGCAAAAAAAAAAAAAACAAATAAGCAAAGGAACTTACATACGACACTTGTCTTGGGAGGCTGCAAGGCGAATACAACCCCGCACAGCTCTCCAGAATCTTAAGAGTTTACATAGAAGCCTTAAAGGGCCTTAAAGTCACTACACAGTCTAGACTGTCTCAACAACACAGGGCTCTTCCAAGACTGCATCTTTGAAGTGGCTCCTAGTACAGGACCAGTGCATGGACCATACATTCCAAGGACAAGGGAGGGGATGAAGAGTCTCAGACAGCCTGGGTCCAGCTTGTAGATCAACTGGCAGTCATGTCCTCTCGATGACCTCCTCCCACAGAGTGGAGGGGATGGAGCTTGTTGTCTCGAAAAGTCACAACAGCCAATGTTCACAGGGCAGAATACCAGAGAAGAGAGAAATACACAGAGATGGAACTCCAGAGATATCTGCAAAGGGTCCCCGTCAAGTCTTCAGCTGAGTCCATGTGAGTGAAGAAATTACCTGAGGCCATGGGAAGAATCACCTAGGGGGAGCAGAGGGAACAATCTAGAGTGCTCCCACTGGACTAGGAATCATTCCTAGCCTCACAGGTCAAGGTGGAAAATCTTCATAATTCATGGGCAGTGGGTAGAATATTCAGAAGGGTGGTGACTCAGTAGTGACGGAAAAATAGTCCTAAGTCTACAGGGTGCTCTGGTCCCACCATACCCAAAAGGTTCAAACCATTCAAGTAACTGTGTACTATAACATAGCTCAATAATATTTACAAGAATACAAAAATATCCAGCACCCAACAAGGTAAAATTCACAGTAGCCAGCTTCTAATAAAAAATTATTAGGTACGTAAAGCAGCAGGAATATATGACCCATAATGAGGAGAAAAGAGCAATCGGAGAGATAGTATCTGAGGGAAGAACCAACGTGAAATCCCGGCAGACCATCTAACGCTATCAGTAGAGGGAAAATAGGGTCTTAAACGACACCCAGATTTGCAAACCATCTCCACCATTTCTGAGGTGAACCTGACTCAAAAACCCATTTTTACAATGACTGGTTCCTCTTCTGTTTACTTATGCTCTTATAAGGACTGAAGGAATTGAGAGAATGTTTAAATAAAGGCAACCATAGATTTTCTATTTTGGATGTCCACACCCTCAGCACCTCTAAGGCTTCTCAAGAACACAAAAGCAAGCAACTCCCACCACTTGGAAAGAAGAGACTGATATTTTGAAAGAAATGCTACAGTCTAATCAGTATTTGCCTCCAAAGCTTCTGCTTATCAGTCCTGAATTTTGGACTCTTTTTTCTTTGCCAGCAGTTTTCATAACATGATTCAAAGAGGATGGATTTTTCATCAATTAAGTGACATATCACATTGCCCTAACATGTCATAAATTTCAAGGATTTCTCAATATCTTGTCATGATGAACCCAAATTTAGCAATATTATCAGACTTTGGCTCCACATATCAAGATACTTAATGTTTGTGCCAATAACTGAAATTTATCGTTTCTTGAACTTAATGGACCCAGTGCCATTGCTTCTTTCAGACTGTTTCAGCAGGGACTAGACTTTTTGAAGTCAGTTAACCATTTCCTCTCTTGAAAATGAACTCCAACTGTTCTCTCTTAGGTTGCTTTCATGGCCAAACTATGGTTCCTCAGCTCTTGCAATGTGCTTTTTGGAAAAGGAATATTTTTTGGATTTTACTCACTGAGCACTAATTGAGTCTCTGAAGTGGTCCTAAGTGTGATAAAAGAATTACTAAAGGGCTTCCCTGGTGGCGCAGTGGTTGAGAGTCCGCCTGCCGATGCAGGGGACACAAGTTCGTGCCCCGTCCGGGAAGATCCCACATGCCGCGGAGCGGCTGGGCTCGTGAGCCATGGCCGCTGAGCCTGCGCATCTGGAACCTGTGCTCTGCAACAGGAGAGGCCACAACAGTGAGCGGCCCGCGTACAGCAAAAAAAAAAAAAAAAAAGAAAAGAATTACTAAAGCTATGAGTCCAAAAATAAGGACACAGTGACAAAAATACTCCTTGGCTAAATGAAAGATGCCATACAAATATGTAGTGTCTATTAATGTACCACTCTTTTGGGGGACAGACGGTCCAAGAATTTGGTCAAAGGAAATCATGTCTTTGATACTTGGCTGCTACCCAACCCAGGTGAAAAGTCATTACAATCATGGGAACAGGACTAGTGGAACAGGAGATGCAACTAGTGGAACAGGAGATGCAACACAGTGGACGAGGGAATGTTGGAGAAAGATTGAAATCAAAGGGCAGATCAATGAAGGAAGGAGTAAGCCAAAAGCATGAGGAGTTATGAGAAAGGGACCTACCTATATGTATCCCAAATTATAGCATCCGTGAGAGAGAACAAGGGAACACAACAAAGTGTTAGGCAGAGCTACCTTTTGTGAATTTCCCATGGCTCTGAAGACCCACATGGCCAACAGAGTCAACAAAGAGGTCAGGGTGCATGGCTTCTGCTATGGTCCTAGCAATGAGTTAGGACCTTGAATGAGAGAGTAGTCATGACCATCATTCTGACAATGTGTGGGTTGATAATACCTAATTAGGAAAACCGTAAGATGATTGAGGACCATTTAAAAGGCAATTCAAGAACAAATATGGATTTTTAGCAGAGGCCGGATGAAGACAGAAACAAATCCTAACATTTGATGACTCACAATGGGAGCAAAGAAACCCAAACTTATGCATGTGCATGTACACATGCACAGACACCTTACTACACTAGGACAGAAAGTCCTCAAGTTGAAGACCTACTGGCTGCTAAAATTGGCTTTTCATATAGGATTCTCTAAAATCTTATGTGGAAAGAAAGTAGCCAGGGTCAGAAGAGTCTTATTTTGATAGTCATATGTGCCAATATGCTTATATCTCACGAAATGATGAAGTTATATGGTCCCTTCTTCTGACTTTAAGACACAAATTGAATGAAATTCAGTGGAGACAGGAGAGGAGAAAAAGTAGCAAAAGTAGGAAACAAGAGATTATTTCTCACATTCTACTATGTCTCTCTCACTAAACTATAAGCTCCAAATGGTAGAGGCTATGTTTGCTTTGCTAACCACTGAATATATAGTGCCTAGTACAATTCCTGGTGTATAGTAAGTATTCATTGAGTATTTATTAAATAAATAAGGTTGCAGTGTTATATAGAACAACAGAAGGCCATGATAAAAGCCTCGATCTTCAAGGTAGAAATAATATTGGAAGTTGAATTAGTTAAAATTAGTTTGGCTCTGAGTAAAAGAGAAATCCAAAGTATGGATGGCTTAAACAAGGTGGAATTTTATTTCACATCCACATTTTTAGGAAAGTCTGGATGTAGGCAATGCTAGGGGAGGTATCATGTTTGCACAAAGTGGTCAAGGACCACTGTCACACCCTCCTCTACTATCCATTAGGTCTGGCCCTTCTCCTCAAGGTCCAAGATGTCTGTTAGAGCTCCTGTCACTACATCTTCATTCCAGGCAGAGGCAGAAGGATAGAAGGAAGGGAAGGGACGAAAAGGGCACATTCCTCTATTTGATAACCCAAACAATACTTTCAATTACACTGATTAGTCAAAACTTAGTCACACTTAACTACAAAGGGAGGCTGGGAAATTCAGTCTTTTAGCTGGAAAGCAATGTTCCAGTTTAAAATCTGTAATCTTTTATGAAGGAGAAGAGGGATAATAGATACAGGGCATTTTCCACCATAATGTGAGTATCAATTAAAATCTTCTCCAGAATGAAAGGAGAGAAAACAGAAATTATCTGGCATTGAGACTCTCTTCCCGTTTGTTCAATATTTTGGGGAAGCAAATTCTCTTGAAATACTTAAGAACTGCAAAAATTATTAACCAATTGACAGACCTCTCAGCCAATAAAAGATGGAAGAAAAGGAATAGACTTTTTCCCCTTTGTTCCATTAAAAAAAAAAAAAAATCTCAGCAAGGACTGCTTGAGCTCAGAGAATTGTCCACCTCCATGTTTTTGCTGTCAGTGGTCTGGGGATCTGTCAGTCTGTGGAAGCTGGAACTAGACTATTCTATGCCCCTGCCAGCCCTCGCCCACCCCCTCCAATGATACAACTTGCCTGTACCTCAAGATGTATTTTCACTGCTTCAGGGGAAAAAAGGATAATTCCAGCTCACCATAAGGTAGGCATTCTTGAATGGCACATTTACTGTTGACCAATAAAAGACCAAACCAGTTACTGCAGTAAAGACAAAACTGACCTAGAGATCATGATAACAGGTTCCAACTACTATTTGTTTGTTTGTTTACTCATTTTTTCACACAGGATTTTAGCTGATGGTATCAAACTAAATATTTCTTAGAAAATAAAACCACTACAAAGAAAAAACACTGAGGCAATATCTTGAGTCTGAAATTTTTAATTACTATCTGAGGGCTATTTGAAATGTGAAGTCATGAATCAAAGAGAACTGAAAGGATTTTTCAAAAAATAAAAAATGGGGCTTCCCTGGTGGCGCAGTGGTTGGGAGCCCGCCTGCTGATGCAGGGGACACGGGTTCGTGCCCCGGTCTGGGAAGATCCCAAATGCCGCGGAGTGGCTGGGCCCGTGAGCCGTGGCCGCTGAGCCTGCACATCCGGAGCCTGTGCTCCACAACAGGAGAGGCCACAACAGTGAGAGGCCCGCGTACCGCAAAAAAAAAAAAATACTAGGGTGTTTGGGTGGAATGACAGGAATGACAGACTTCCTACTTTGAGAATACATACACTCAGAGGGTTAGGATGGGAGAGTAAGGTCTTAAAAAATTCAATCTTGGTGGGTTTCCTCCAGGAAAAATATTCAGTGCACTTTGCAAACAGCCGATCAGAAATTGCACTAGCCAAGGCACTAACTCAGGGACCTAGAAGCTCTCTGATGAGCCATGCATTAACTCTTTAGTTTCTGGATTGTGAAGAGGATCGCAGGACAGGGGTGAGGCTCAGGTCATTAAATATTTGCCAACCAGAATTTTAACAGCGTCTAAGGCTGTCCTGGGGCAAACCATCTGAATATCAGCCCCATTCTACTCTTGCAGGCACTAATGAAGCCAGGCCCACGATCATTATGCCCACATGCTTGCTCTCCCATATCATCCAGCTTCAGAGGGTCACTTAGCTCTTGTCACTTTGTGGAAATGGCCACCCAGTCCTGGAGAGAGTATTCAGGAAGACACAAACCCTACCTCTCTTTAGATCATTAATCCTAGTCACACTGGAAACATCAGGTGGGGAACAAGAGTTTCCATGTAGTGTCTGGTGTTCCCATATTCACGCAGGACTAAACAGAAATATACAGCAATATCACTGGAAAGGAAACTCAGAAAATTGAAATGCTACTCTTACTTTAAACAAGTCCTTTTCTGATTATACCTTGTTCTCCTCTGGACAGGTAAATTGGATTGGTACATGCTCTAATGTCTTCCACCTGCATATTTAAATCAGTGTCACTTTAATTCTCACTTATGAATGTGTATGAATAAGATTATGAAATTATTAAGTGGGAAAAACACAACAGAAAGACAGGCTTATTGGTGACACCAATCACAGTGACAAGATACAGTGGCTTGTTTAATTATTTTAAGAAAAATCAGATTCTCTCTAAGAGCCTTCCATATTTGATGTTTTCTAATACACAGTAATTCTTCCTCTTTTTTACCTTGTAGATTTTCACTTTTAATAAAAGTCTTCTTATTTAAAGATTTTGGAAAGGACAAAAGCTAAAGAAATTTAGGTTTACTTCCTATTTTAAAATTAATGGGTCTATTATTATGTCCCTGGCTTGTTCTCTCATTCCTCATGTTACCCCTTCCCCTTTCTTTTAAATGTCTCTTTCATCTGAATGCGTTTCCTATCAATCATTTGTTTTTTTATTAAGGTAAGATTCGCATAACATATAATTCACCATCTTGCCATTTTAAATTGTACAATTCAGTGGCATTTACTGTATTCACAGTGTATTGCTTCACCATCTAATTCCAAAATATTCTGATCATATCAAAACGAAATCTTATACCCATTAAGCAGTCACCCCTCACTCCTAGGTCCTAGCAACAGATAATCTGCTCTCTGCCTCTATGGATGTGCCTATCCTGGACATATATAGGATATAAAAGGAATCATACGAGATACGGCTTTTTTCTGTCTGGCTTCTTTCATTTAGCATAATGTTTACCAGGTATATCTATATATCAGTACCTTTTTGTAGCTGAATAATATTCCACTGTAAGGATATACCACATTTGTTTATCCATGGATTGGTTGCTGGACGTTTGTGTTGTTACCACTTTTTGGATATTATGAAAAATGCTACTATGAACACTCATGTAGAAATTTTTGTTTGGACACCTGTTTTCAATTCTCTTGGGTAGGTACCGAGAAGTAGAATTGCTGGGTCATATGGTTATTCTATGTTTAATTTTCTGAGGAACCATCGAAGTATTTTCCACAAGTGCCACCATTCTACATTCCCACAGCAATGCACAAGTGTTCAAATTTCTCAGCATCCTCACCAACACTTAACATTTTCCATTTTTGTTGTTGTTATAGCCATCCTAGTAGGTATAAAGTGGTACTCACTGTGGTTTTGCTTTGCATTTCCCTAATGACTATTGATGTTAAGCACCTTTTCATGTGTTTATTGGTCATTAGTATATCTTCTTTGGAGATAAGTCCTTTGCTCATTTTCAAATTGGGTTGTTTGCCTTTTGTTGTTGAGTTGTACCTTCCAATCATTTTAAGCCAAAATGTTTTAACATTGGCTTTTCAAACCAATGACAAAGTTGCAAAATGAACTATACAAAATAAACAAAGCCTAGACTACTTACTACACCCACTAAAACACACGCCCACACCCACACCCACACCCACCCACATAGTCATTTTGAATTTTGATTTTTGAATTCTAATATGCCCATCCAGACAACAGATAAGTAAGTTATTTCTAGGGAAAATAACTTTTTAAAAATTAACAGAAAGGAAAATAATTTATTCATGCATATATTTATTCAACAAATATTTCTTGATCATTCTGCTAGGCATTAGGATGACTGAAAACGTTTGTGGTAACACTGCATCTTTATACCTATATCCATATAGGAAGATGCATTATAAAGGGGGGTTGTACATGAAAGCCATGTAAAGTACGAAGAAAAGCAATTATAGAAAAAATTTAATTCAGTTTGCCCAGAGTTTAAAAGAAAATGAAATTCCCAAATGACTTAGAGACAGATGACTTGTGTTTTATCTTCCTTTGAAAAAGATACTATGTTAAAGAGGAACAATGTCTCCCACACCACACACAAGGATATATCATCCAAACTCACTCATACAATTGAATTGATAGCTACTAATCCGGACGCCTGAAATGTGTATTGTTCCTTTGCGTTATTGGGGATAGCTCTAGAAAGAATTTGTGGAAAAGTTAGAATATCAAGAAAAGTTTAAACTCAGATGTTAAAATGTGATTCCAAGTCGCTATTTTTGGATGAAAACCTAAGGAAGAAATCTATGAAACAAAGAATGTGTCTCCACAAGGTGAAAATAATATATCCTGATTCTCAATGCCTGAATTTGTGGAGAAGTGAGGCATTCACTTACTGAAGTGTACAGGTATTTAGGACGTGCTAAATAAGAGGTAGAATATAAATATGAAATTGGTAGTATGGAGTAGTGGTTTAGAACACAAGTTTGAAAATCAGTCTGACTTGGATCTGAGAACCTCGTGTCACTTATTAGGTTGCTCATCCCAGCTTCAAGACCAGCCTCCTGACTCAGCTTTGTGATGCCGGGGCCGGGACTCTGTGAACCAGCTTCCAGCATTGCCCACTACCCTCTGTGAAGCTCTGCCAGCAGCGGGTACGAGAGGAAGACTGAATACCTGGAGGAAGGAAAGAAACCTGTCTGCCCCTGTCTGTTTCCTTTTGGTTTCCTGTTATTGTCAGCACCACCACCTTTGAACCTCAGAGGCAGCACTACTTGCAGTAGGAGAAGTTGAATTCAACTGAATCCAGTTTGCAGGGTTTTTTTTTAACACTTGCTGACCAGTCCCACCAAATTTTCCCGAAGACACAAGGACAAGCTGTCTGCCCCCTCTCCTCAAAGGTGTGGATCCCGGCCCAAAAATGAGCCTCCTCCAAATTTCTGAGTTTTAATAATTCCAAGCTTTTCCTTCACTTCCCAACCTAAAAACTGATAGTGGATTCCTGCTAGTTCTCCCTTCTGTGATACCTTTTTTTTTTAAATTGAAGTATAGTTGATTTACAGTGTTTCAGGTGTACAGAAAAGGGATTCAGTTTTATACACACACACACACACACACACACACACACGTGTGTACATCTCTTCTTTTTTCAGATTCTTTTCCATTATAGGTTATTTCAAGATACTGAATATAGTTCCCTCTTCTATCAGTAGGACCTTGTTTATTTTATAATAGTAGTATGCACCTGTTAATCCCAAATTCCCAATTTATCCCGCCCTCGCTTTCCCCTTTGGTGACCAAAATTTGTTTTCTATGTCTGTGAGTCTAGTTCTGTTTTGTAAATAAATTCATTTGTATCATTTTTTGGATTCCACATATAAGAGATATCATATGATATTTATCTTTCTCTGTCAGACTTACTTCACTTAGTATGATAATCTCTAGGTCCATCCATGTTGCTGCAAATGGCATTATTTCATTCTTTTTTACGACTGAGTAATATTCCATTGCATATATGTACCACATCTTCTTTGTCCATTCATCTGTCAATGGACACTTAGGTTGCTTCAATGTCTTGGCTATTGTAAATAGTGCTGCAAGGAACACTGGGGTGCATGTATCTTTTCGAATTAGAGTTTTCATCTTTTCTGGATATATGTCCAGGAGTGAGATTGCTGGATCATATAGTAACTCTATTTTTAGTTTTTGAAGGAACTTCCATACTGTTGTCCACAGTGGCTGCATCAATTTACAACGCAGCAACAGTGTTGGAGGGTTCCCTCTTCTCCACACCCTCTCCAGCATTTATTGTTTGTAGGCTTTCTGATGATGGCCATTCTGACCGGTGTGAGGTGATACCTCATTGTAGTTTTCATTTGCGTTTCTCTAATAATTAGTGATGTTGAGCAGCTTTTCATGTGCCTGTTGGTCATCTGTATGTCTTCTTTGGAGACAATGTCTATTTAGTCTTCCTTCTGTGATACCTCACTGCTCTTTGGTTGCTTTTTCAATTCTCTAATAACCTCTAACAATTGTTTGCATTCTCTCTGTTAAAATAACTGACACGGCTTCTGTCTCCTGATGGGACCCTGAATGATATGGTTCCCCAGCTGGCAGCTGGTTGCCTTCTGGTCCTATTTCTCTCCAATAGGACTAGGAGTTCTCAGAGTTGCTGCTGAGAAGCTGGTTTCTATCACCGGGAAGCCAGCAGCCTCCAAGGTGTTAATATACTAAGAAATCTAATCTCATGCACTCTCCTAACCCTTGCGTGAATCAGTGTGACTAAAGTCTCCTGAAAAAGACATCTTCTGAAAAAAGGCAAATTGAAAAAGACATAGAGTCAATTAGTGTTATCCTGGGGTGAGGGTGGGAGCAGGGATTGACTGCAAACATGCATGCAAGGGACGTTTGGGGAGTAATGCATAAGTTCTAACACTGGATTGTGATGACGGTTCCGTAAATTTACTAAAAAGCATTGAATTGTACACTTAAAATGGATGAATTTTAGATGTAAATTAAAGCTCAGTAATGCTTTGTTTGTTTGTTTTAATCAGCCTTTTAAAACTAACATAAATGATCTTTGTGATCAAGGTCTGTCATAGAGTGAGATGGTCATTTACGCCAGGATTCTCATTCATGAAAGACCTCAAATTTTGACATCCAGGCTTGTTCATTCCCAACATTAGTTATTAAAATATAACCACAGTTTTTGTGACTCTAGGCCTCTCCACATCTGAGCTGTTTGTCTTCAATGTCCAGTAAATACTTACTAATGGCATAGGATTTCTCTCTTTGGTATCTGAACTTATCTCTAAGATGTTCCAAGTCCAAAGACTTGAAAGGCTAGGAGCCTTGGAAGACTTGGTAGGCTAGGAAAGTTAACACTTACTAAGCCTATCCACCATGGAACAGGAACCAAATTCTTTGCTTTACATCATAATTTAAGCTTATTTTTACAATAATGATACCTATGTGATGGGCATTCCAAACCAACCATTTTATAGAGAAGAAAACTGAAGCACTTAAAAGTGAAATAACTTGCATAAGATGATGTACTCAGTAAGTAGGATGGTTAGATTTATTTATTTTTTTAATAAAGTTATTTATTTATTCATTTTTGCCTGCATTGGGTCTCTGTTGCTGCGTGCAGGCTTTCTTTAGTTGCGGTAAGCAGAGTTACTCTGCGTTGAGGTGCACCAGCTTCTCATCGCAGTGGCTTCTCGTTGCGGAGCATGGGCTCTAGGTACACGGGCTTCAGTAGTTGTGGCACGCGGGCTTCAGTAGTTGTGGCTCACGGGCTCTAGAGCGCAGGCTCAGTAGTTGCGGCGCACGGGCTTAGTTGCTCCGCAGCACGTGGGATCTTCCTGGGCCAGGGCTCGAACCCATGACCCCTGCATTGGCAGGCGGATTCTTACCTACTGTGCCACCAGGGAAGCCCTAGATTTAAAATCCAGCTTTTTGCACACGAAATGACATGTTCATGAAAACCTTGGTGCCTCTTTTCAGTGAGGCATTTCTGAGGACAAAGAGAGAATTCTACAAGGTATGCCTTTGAACAAGAATATCAGTTAAATCAATTTAAATAGCAAGTTACTGGGGCTTCCCTGGTGGCGCAGTGGTTGAGAGTCCGCCTGCCGATGCAGGGGACATGGGTTCGTGCCCCGGTCTGGGAAGATCCCAAATGCCACAGAGCGGCTGGGCCCGTGAGCCATGGCCGCTGAGCCTGCGCGTCCGGAGCCTGTGCTCCACAACGGGAGAGGCCACAACAGTGAGAGGCCCGTGTACCGCAAAAATAAATAAATAAATAAATAAATAGCAAGTTACTGTTTAAGACTGTATGAATTATGAACTGAGAAATCTTTAAGAAGGTCTCAAATGGTAGGTGACCCACAGTGTATTTTACATAGGTATTAGCAGTAGGTATTTCTCCTTAGGTTCTTTTTGATTCAAACGCTTGGCAAAACTTTGCATTATGTTGTTTTATAATGTTCTGTGCTGACAAGTGGTAAACTCTGAGAAAATTCATTTCTTTTATTCCAAACCTATAAAAGCAACACTGTGCATTTTTGTCTATGGTAGCCCTGTGTTCCTGGCTACATGTTTAAAGTTGGTGTTCCCCTGGGGTTGCCCAAGCCAAGACAATCAACTTCAAAAATACATCTGAAGACAAAACACATTTTTTCAATTGAGAAAACCAACAGAAAGCAGAAATAGTATATTTTAAAACACACACACAATTTTTTTAAAAATTATTAAGGGAATTCATCAGAGCTTGTTTTGTCTTTTTTTTTTTTCATTGAAATGAACTTTGCCGTATTTTAAAAGAGAAAAAAAAATCAGCTGAAATAATTTGTTTGTGGTTCAAGTCCAGCCATGGCAGAATTTTAAACAGAAATTTGAATATAGGTCCCCAATTTCAGTATTTTACAGAGAATGTGAAAATTTTTAACACTGTACCACAGAAAAACGGTATTTATCTTAAGATAGCTATCCCATAATTTGATTAAAAACTGATGTTAAAATTGAATCTCCATCCTGTGGCAAGAGTATAAAGGCCAAATCCACTTGGTGCTTTGGTTCTTGAAAAGGTCACAGTGATGACAGAATTGCAATGGCATACAAAGGTTTACATTATCCACCTTGGATGAGGGACATAATGGCACAACTATAGTTGTGAGGTTCAACTAAGGCTATTTCCACTAAGAAATAAATAACTTTTTAAATGAAAATACTGTCAAAGTTTACCTCAGAGAAGTTGGCTAAGGAGTTGAAGAGATAAAGGAATTTTTACTTTTCATATTATATTATTCTGTGTTTAAACTTTAATGAAAGTGCTAAAACTTTTATTTTATCATGGGCATGCATTGCTTTGTTAATGAAGGAAGTAATTACTTTTAAAAAGGATTATTTCAAAAGAAGAAACAAAAAATGACTTCGGAAGAGTCACATAATTTTTAAAGAAATTTTTCATTACAGATGGATAATGTAACCCCAGGAGACATATGCTCCCTGGGGTAAAAGTGCAATTATCAATAAAAGCAAAATAAGAAGCAGTTTTAATGCTTCGAGGAAAAAAACACAGAGTGTGTGGCCTGGGGCCTTTGAGTAAACCGGTGATACTCTAAGTACCCACCACCATAAGCTGAGGAACCTGTGCAGAATATAAGTTAAAACACAGCTTCCTTCTATGAGAAAATCTTGCTATAGAAAATCAATCAATCAGTCAGAGGAACTGAAAAGTGTGCTTAATGACTAAAGTGATTTACATTCTGATGCAAGTTGATCACAATAGCTGGGCAACCAGAGACCTCAATCTGAGTAGCTCTGGAGCCTACAAACTCTAGAAAAGAAACGGAAGGAGAAAGGTTTAGGCTGTGAGTCAGTCAGGGCTCAACGGAGGACACAGAAATCACTAGACATTTCAAGCAGAAAAGGATTTAATACAGGGAATTCAGTGCACACAGAAATGTTGGAAGGCTAGAAGCATAGGTGTCAAGTCAAAAAGGCACCACTTAGCCAAGTTGAAGAACTTCCACCATAGCTCCAGCCCAGAGATCGGGAAGTTATAATTACTGCCACTGCCACCAGTGCTTCTTAACATTCATGGAGCTGGTGACTAGACAAAGGGCTGCTGAGTCTGGTCAATGCAATCAACTCTAAGCCTTGATGAGCTTGCTTGCCAGCTGACAATGACCTCCATCTCTCCTCTGCCTCCCAAATGTCATACCATTGCATCTATCTTACAACCAGAATCCTAGCTTCAAGGAAGCCTGCCAAAGGTAGTCATCAGCTTTTCGGTCCCTGAAGAATAAGGATATGTATAGAAGACTGCAGCAATAGAAGTCAATACTAATTGACTCTATCTAGCCTGATAAGAGATGTTTTGTAAAAATGAGTCTTCAAACGTAAGAAGGACATTATTGCAGAAGAATAACTAAACATATTCTGAGTAGTGCCTGAGAGCAGGCTAGAACACTTGCTGTGCCCTGGTGTATCTCCCCAAGTGGGTGTTCACTGGGATCCACATCTTCGGGTTAGGATCACTTCTGCTTCGAATATGTTCATTCTGGGGCTCAGGCTGAAAGAGCAGTGGCTATCCAGGGCATGATCGGCTCGTGGAGATGAAGCCAAACTACACAAGCACACGTAAGGCCTTTGCTCACATCACATCTACCAACATTCCATTGTCAAATGCAAGTCACATGACCAAGTTCAATACGAGTGGTCCACCCACAATGGAAAAGCACTGAAATACTACACAGCAAAGGGATGCACTATCATGGGGACAGTGATAGTAAAGAACTGGGACCAATTACCGAACCTACGACAACTTCCAAAGTCTTTTCTAATGGTACCATTCTGCATTCTATAATTCAATGACAGAGATTCATGAAAATATGTGAACTACTTCAACTCTCCAGTTATCCACTTTCTTGCCCCCCCCCAAAACACAGACGACTAATCTCAGCCAAACCTATCCTTTTCTTAGCCCTTTCTATCGCAAAGGAGGAGTCTTCCCTCTCTAACCAAGACCCATTCTCAAGTTCTGTTCTAAGATTCAGCCCCCAAGTCTCAGAGACCTTCATTCATCCCTAGTCCCTCTTATTCTCTCCTAAATCTTCACCCTGGCTCCTTACCCAGATACAATCAAGCATCTGGCTTATGATATTAAAAATAAAGGCTCTCCCATGGCATTATATCTCCTCTTACACTCTGCAGCACTCTGAAATCTGCCCAAAACTGATTACACAAAGAACAGAGGGGTATTTCGCCAAGTTTACTGTTTATTGTTGGATGCTTTGGTAAGGCACAAGAAATAACATTCCCGTTCCTGCCTGAGTTCCATGTCAAACGAGAAAGATGAAAAAACACGAAGGTAATATTGAAGAAATGTGGCTTAGGTGTGAGAGCCAAATGCACCTATCAACTTCCCATGCCCTCAACACCAGTCAATGTGAGGATACTTTGAGTCTGCAGGGCAGACACACTTCACCCAGGTCTCTGGCTTACTGTTATAGGTAGAAGAGGAAGGAGAAGTGTTCAAACTCCGTCCTACTCCATGGTTAGTTTTGTTAATAGATAAGTGCCAATGGAGAAAAATGGACCAACAGCAACAACCTAAGACCCAAGAAAAAGATGTAGGAATAGTAGTGAAGTGATGGGTAAATTGCCCCTCATGGAGACTAGAGGACTGGAACAGAACCCTCTAAGAGTTACTTTCTGGGTCTTTAACTTGATTGAGTTCTCTGGGATATTTACACTATTGTTCCTTCTGGAATATATACACTTCCCTTCCTCTGGAAAGCTTTTTTTCCCTTAATTTCTCAGAAACCCTCATTTCTAGGTTTTCCTCTTAATACTCTGATCTGTCCTATTTTATCTCTCTAATGGCAGTGATCACAGGGATACTACCCTGTTTTCCCATTCTGCAGTGTCCCTTGGAAATCCCATCCACTCCTGTAACTTTCACTCTCACTCATGTGCCCTAGACCCATAGAACTGGATATTTATCTGCCTACCAGCCATTTCACCTCAAGGATGCCCATCTGCGTGTCAAATGCAAAAGGTCAGAGCAAATTTGCCATCTTTTCCCCAAAGCACGCTTTCTCTTCTATTGCCTCTGCCTTTGTGAGTGGCACTAATATTCACCCAATCTTCCAGGCCAAAAAACTTAAGAAACATCCTGACTCCTCTCTCTTCTCTCCCTCTCTGCCCTCTCTGCCACATTACGAGGTCCAGTGGACTTCATTTCCTTAAATGTCTTTCAAATCAGTCCCCCCCCCCCACCTCCGTTTCTACTTGCCTTGCCTCAGCTGGAACCCTCTGTATGCTTTCAAATCTAATTTACTATAATAGTTCCTCAACTACTATGCCCAATTTCAACTCCTTTAGAGTTGACATCTTTTGCTTGAGGTTGTTTCTTTTACTTAATTTTTATTTTCTTTTTTTCCTATCTAACATCAATTACCTCTTCTTTTGTTAGCAGCCTCCCAATTTGGCTGAATGGATATAAGATACCAGTGTGTTTTCTTTTTAAAAAATTCTTTTCAATCGGTGATGTATGTGTGATGTATACAGCAGGTCCCCAATGGCTGAAATATTTGAGTAACCAGAACTGTCTATTGTTTAATAATGGTGGTGTATAGAAAAATTACAGAATGTGTTAAGGGTCAGGGAATTAGAAAACAATAAAGGATTTCCTAAGAAAAATAAATCCATCAAACCAGAGGATCAGTGATTCTTTGCCTTCTTCTTCCTGGTCACTAGTAATGATTTAATATCCTCAGGGCTCAGCTGTGTAGCTTCTGTGGGTTTTGCTTCAAGCGAACATGGTTCCTTTGAGTAGTACTGCATCTGTTACAATATCCAAGTTAGTGAAACCCACTCCATAAGCTTATGCTATACAAATTTGTGCTTTCTTTTGTGTGTAACTCCCCCGAAACACTGTTCTATCAAAGTAACAGTTACCTTAGATGTGTTGAAACCCACCTAAACATAAAGTGTTCACTTTAGTCTGTCACACACTGCTTCCTCCACCTTATATATTAGAAGGAAGTCCTTTGGTTTGAAAGCTTTGCCAGTGCTTGAGAAAGTAAATCACTTTCAAGTTCAGGGTGAATATTTTCAAAAGGATTTTACAAAGCGTTTTAATGACAACACTGTCTCTCTTCTCCCAACCTCTGCTCAAACCTGATTCTGCACTCTTTAAATTCAACACCAAGCTTAGATTTTTATTTAGGCTGTAAGAGCTGAACGAATTTTTGTTTCCATCTCAATCTCACCCACTCACTTTATAGCCAAAGAGACAGAGACCAGGAAAGAGCAAAACAGTTGTTCAAGGTCTCGATATGTTTGACATGACTGAGATTTATTTCCCTAATAGTCTCAGGATTTTGAACAGCAGGGATTTCTCTAACCCTCAGACTATGGCACCTGTCTTGCCTGATGCCCTGGCCTCCGGCTCTAACTCAGCTGACCCTCACGATCTCCCGATCTCCCGTAAAAGGCCAACTTTGGCCTCTTTTCCTTAAATCCAAAGAGCCCTCTTCAAGCCTTTCTCAGAGGGAGGAGCCACTGGGGGTGGGGCTGGGGAATTTCTGCTAAGGCTGAGCAGTGAGCCGTGGCTTCTGGTGGCTTATAGCCCCTATCAGAAAGAACGTCCCTAGTGTAAACAGATGTTGCCAAAGCGGCTGGCTCAGAGAGGCAGCTGGTCCCAAAATGAAATACAACCAACAACTCTGGCTGCCCAATAACTGGGGGTCCAGGGGTGGATGGGAAGGTGGTAGCAGCATAATTTTCTCTTCCACAAACACAAAAATAAAATGATTGAGGCTCCCCTTTCCTTTTCGCAATCCCCCTGCACACACATACATAAACATACACAGTAACAATAATAACCACTACCTATCCTAGCCAGCTATTATTTTGTGGTTTTGCTATATATTTACATCTGTTAATCTGGTGGGGGAGGGGAGGGGGAGGATGAAGATACAGTGTAATTTCCTCCAAGTATTTGAATATTTCCACTTTTTCCAGAGTCATTATCTTTACTTTGTATCCTAAAGTATAAGGAATATACATGAAACGGCTGAGATTCCAATAGTTAGCCTTCTACTTCCAACTGCCAGGGAGTTCAAGTGTTCATTTCCCAGTTGTTTTTGAGTCACCCAAGAAGACAAGCAAGGGATAGAGCCCAGGTCACAGAATCTATAAAGAAGAATGCTATACTATTCTACTATGAAATGTGAAATGGGATGTACCTGAAAGTAATGATATCCCCCCATCTCCAGAAGTATTCAAGCAAGGCGTGAAGAAACAGTTGATCAAGATTTTGTTAAAAGGGGTTCAAGCATCTAGCTGAGGGTTGGAGGTCATTAAGTTGCCTTCTAACGTTGAACCCTTTAGGCCCAGTTGTGGTTATGCGCTAAGAGCAGTTACAGCATTGATTGGAAAGTGGACTGCAAATGAAAATAAAGGAAGTGCAGAACAAGACTTCATGGAAGCTAGTGAGGTAGACTTCAAGGAGACACCAGTTCTACAAATCGGCACATCAAGGCAATAAATCCTTGCTTTAGTCAATATTTACCTTTCAAGTTAATCTGTCTGGAAGTTGAACAAAAACAAGAATTACGTGCTCTGGCTATCTTCTCCATATATATAATCACTGAAGCTATGCAAGTTAGATTGGTGTCTGGGTGCATAAAAATTGACTGTTGGGGATGTTATTTTGCAAAGAACATTCTGAAGGCAAAATGGCTTAAAGAGCTTGTAAAAACTCATTATTTTCTTTCTGAGAATCGAGTACAATTGTAGTGAAGGCAGACAACTGTTGTCACTGAACTTGGCAAGAGCCCACGGAGAGGACCCATTTGTATTTACGAGTCGACTAGTGAATACTATTGCAAAGTGTCATTGATCCTAGACAGTGTGAATGATACTAAGGCTGACTACTTTTACTTCTTCTTCCTTTCTTATCACAAACCAATAGTCTGGGAGTAAATTGATGTCATTGTTTTTATAGGTAGAAACTCCATGTTATTCGAAAACTATCCCTCCCACTGAACAGCTTCATCTTTCAGAGAGAGAACCAGGCAGACAAAATTGGTTCAGAATCAGGTGGCAAAAGAAACACCCATGATCCAAGAGAATTAAGTCACCTAATATCACAGAGACAAAAAATATCAATGTGGGGCAGGAACAAGAATCACGCTTTTGTAAGCAGGATGGGGTATTTTATCGTTGACATTGTTTAGAATTGCTAATGCATGGTGATAATACAAAGCAGACCAACTTTTAGTCAGCTTGATGATAGATTTTCCTTTCTATAGAGACAAAGCATCACTTCATGGCTGCACTAGGGCAGAACCTGCCTCCCCCCACTCCAGTAAGGCACCATTTGTGAGCATCCTCTAGCCTTTCTCCCTCACAGGCTCTCTGCACCTCACCTCCTTTTGGAGGAATATTCCAGGTCTGCCTGCTGGGCCTCATAGCCTCTTATTTTGCTAATTAGGATAATGAATAAAAAGATTTGAGAAGTGGAAGGAGCCAGAGATAAGCCAGGGAATTTTTTTAATTGAAAAGAGATATTTAGAGGAACAGAAAGGGAATAGGTGATCCGAAAAGGTACAGTGGGTAAGACTACTCCTGTTCCAGCCTCAACCACCATAACTGGCACAGTAGAATGAAGGGTGCATCCACGATTCAAGAATCTCTTGAGCTGAGCTTCAGGAAGGGATGGGAATTGGCAGTGAGAAAAGTTTGGAGGTAGCCAAACTTTAGAAGCCATTCAGAGGCCATTAAGCTTAAACAAGACTGGGGAAATAGCAAAAGGGAGAAAGAGACTACAAATGAATACCCGGGCCTCGTCTGATCCATGAAACTGAAGGCAGATTATTTGGGGCACAAAACTGTCATGGTCAAAACACTATCTTCATTTGTCGCCTTTCACATGGGGAGTTTAATACGGTTTACAACTCTTGAAACAGAGGCATCTTTTTAGTTTCACTGAGAGTCATTCCCTATCCCATATAGGGAAAATCAGGCACAGAAGCTTAAATAACATACTTGAGGTCACACGGCAAGTGTAGAATGCAGCAGAAAATAATGCATGGGCTTCACAAATCCCTTTTCACCACCCCCTTCACCAAGCCCCCTCTTCCTTTTCTTCCCCTCTTGACATCAATTTTCAAAGTCAACCAACTCCAGCCCACAAATAGTAAAATGTCACGTCTCCATGGACTAACTCTCCCAGGAAGATCATGACTTTATTAATGTCCCTGACACTGGGATAAGAATCCATGGGTCAGAATAGGAGGACCAGAGGACAATGAACCTGCCAAAGAAATGCTGGCCATGGCTTTTCTGTTCCTAACCCTTTGTCTTTTCTCTTCTTGCCCAACTTCTCCAGCCAACTCATCTGCAGCCTCTTTCTAGCAAAACTGGTGAAAATAAACTGCCTTGGGGGATGAGTCAATACATAACTTTGGATGAGTGGGTATCAGGAAAAGTTGTGAAATGAAGATGTACAACTGTGTGTGTTCTGAGATATAAACACATATATTAACTCATACACACGCGCGCGCGCGCACACACACAGAGCCTTTGCTATTTATTTTTGCCTCAGTAACTAGAAAAGTATCTCCTTTATGCTCTGCCCTGTCCTGCCCAAGCCACTTTTCAATTGTTCTGGAAACAACCTAAGGAAATTTAGAGCCTGATTGGAATCACTGGATTTCGTGTTATTTCCAGCCTCACGGTCAAACCACCACAGTACACAGCCTAGAAGATGGGGGTGACAATGTTCCTTCTCTCAAGTACTCACTGGCCTGCCTTTGCTGATTTCTTTGCCTATACCTCGCCTTCCCACTACTAGCACTGGGAGGAACTGTTGAAGGGAACTGATGTCCTCTGCAGGCCTGTTGCTCGTGGCTAACCATTACTTATGGTCTCAATTCTCTGTTTTCTTTCTCTTGTTTCTGTGAGGAAAGCAGTGATTTGTCTCTTTGTTTCTCTGCCCTCTGCCCCCTCACATCATATCTCTCTGCACTTGCCAGGGAAACAATATACATCTGAAAAGTTCATTTTGACAAAGAGAAGAAGTCATTCTAAACTCTCAATGTGACATACGAGGAATATGTCGTCTGCAAGATAAAGTCCACATTCCTAAACATACATGCCTCGTGCTTATTTCTCCAGCCTTATCCAGGGCTGATCCTCGGGATAAAAGCCAAACCAAATTATTTATGTCTCTCAAGAAGCGCCCTGTTATTTCTCATTGCCAGGTCTTCAATCACACAAGCATGGGACCTGCCTTAACTACCGCTTCCCACATCATCTACCTGATGATGTCCTACTCATTCCTCAAGAGCCAGCCCTGTGGCCTACACTGTGAATGCTTCCCAAAACCACCCATAAAGTATTCATCACCCAGTCTTTGTGTGTGTAGTCTGTTGCTCTTATATCATTATATTGAAATTTTATACATCAGTTTCCTTACTATGTCATGTATTCCCAATTATGTCTTGTTTTCATACCCAGAATCTACCACAGCAAGACTTTCATAATAGGCTTTCACTCAATGTGGCTGAATGAATGAGTGAATGTGAGTCTATCTTCCCTTTGGATCCAAAGGACATTTAAAAATTACTTTAGGACTTCCTGATGAGACTTAAAAGCCTAGCAACTTGGCGTCATCATTATTGAAGGCACGTAGGCTATCTGACTCTACGCAGAGAAAATTAAAATAACAAAAGCAAAGATCTTATCCATTAGGAAATGTGTGTAGTGCCAAAGCTCTGATATTAATCTCGCTCACTCCTAATTTCTTCAGATCCCTCACATCAGAGAAGTTAAGATCTTCCTTTGCCTTATCTCTGAATAAATTAAATTTCTGATTAGAGCCAATGGATGGTTTTACATAAAGGAGGTTTTAAAAATGAGAAAATTCTTGCGGGAGTCATTTCAGAGCTGGGTCCTCATCTGCAACAGGACAGTATGTGACTGACCTTTAAATTCAATAAGGATCTACAACCCGGGCCCTTATTGTTCTTCTCAGGGTGATGGAATGAGTGTTCTGGGAGTCTTGCCAAATGTCCCATCTCTAAAGTCCAGGAAGTAAAAAGAGTATGTGATTTTCTACCATTTTAACCTTTCAAATTATTATTACAGGTTAAGAACTGATCTTTTTGGCTCTCTATGACCCAGAAACTTAACCAGTACTTCCATACTTTTGTAGTCAGCTCACTTGTAATGGATCGAGGAGGAGTTAAAAGATTTAGAATAGATAAAAATAATTTTACTCGGGATAACAGTAGTTTGAAGGTGAGCCATGGGTTTGACATATTAAACATAGCTCTTCTCCTAGGTTCTGAGATAAAGGGATGCTTTCCAACCATGGAACAAGAAAAGATGATAGAAAGGTATCTTTAGAGAAATAGACTTCTTAGTGGCACTTTGCTAAACGCAGCTTCTTTCTGCCTCAGTTCTCAAGGGCTAGACAAAAAGAAAAAAAAAAAAAATCCCTCCCTGGATCCTGAGACTGAGGGGTTATCAATATCCAAAGATCAAAAACAGCTTGCCCACAGATCTGCCTGGAGTGTGGTCAAGTGGCTACTGGGCAGCGCAGGTAATCAGAAAGTCTTTTTTTTTTTTTAATTTATTTTTGGCTGCGGTGCATCTTCGTTGCTGTGCGCGGACTTTCTCTGGTTGCGGCGAGTGGGGGCTACTCTTCGTTGCGGTGCGCGGGCTTCTCACTGTGGTGGCTTCTCTTGTTGTGGAGCACGGGCTCTAGGTACACGGGCTTCAGTAGTTGTGGCACATGGGCTCAGCAGTTGTGGCTCACGGGCTCTAGAGCACAAGCTCAGTAGTTGTGGTGCACGGGCTTAGCTGCTCCGCGGCATGTGGGATCTTCCCAGACCAGGGCGTTCTGTGTCCCCTGCACTGGCAGGTGGAGTCTTAACCACTGCACCACCAGGGAAGTCCTAATCAGAAAGTCTTAAAAAGTATTTTGATAAAGGGCATCGAATCCTTTCTGGAACAGAATAGATTATAATAAGCAAATTAATTAAGCAGCTGAAATATTGATCGGTGATGTCATTAACCCAATATCCGTGTAGCCAAACAACCCAGGCTTCCATAGACAACTGAGAGTTCTGAGCAAATGGTCAATGAAATAGTGCAACCTTATTGAAAAAGACAAAAAGGGGCACAAGAATGGAGCACAAAGTTTAGAAAACCCTTCCTAGGCCCTTAGAGGTCTTAGGTATTTGAAAGGTTGTTCACACCTTATATGTAAGGCAACATAGGAATGTGAAATCACAAAGAGAAGAGAAAGAATAACCAAGAGGTAAAAAAGAGCCACATCAACAAAACAGCATGAGATAAAGCAGAGAAATTTCACATTTTAAAATTAAGTGTAAATTTATAGGGAATCTAATGAGCCTTCATGTACTGCTAGAGACCTACGGACTAAGATTTTACCAGATTCTCACAAGGGAAACCAGTGGTTTAGATGAGTCATGCCTCTAGATAGGCCTAAGGAGACTATTTAGAAAATCTGTTTAGAGTTCATCCTTTGTGTCAGTCTAGCTTTGTTCAATTAATCCCTACTATAGAGTCCCAAGTTAAAGGCTGTTATTCAGCTGTGAAAGTAGAATCATTAAAATCAGAGAAGAAAAGGAAATAAAAGGAATCCAAATCGGAAAAGAAGAAGTAAAGCTGTCACTGTTTGCAGATGACATGATACTATACATAGAGAATCCTAAAGATGCTACCAGAAAACTACTAGAGCTAATCAATGAATTTGGTAAAGTAGTAGGATACAAAATTAATGCACAGAAATCTCTGGCATTCCTATATACTAATGATGAAAAATCTGAAAGTGAAATCAAGAAAACACTCCCATTTACCATTGCAACAAAAAGAATAAAATATCCAGGAATAAACCTACCTAAGGAGACAAAAGACCTGTATGCAGAAAATTATAAGACACTGATGAAAGAAATTAACGATGATACACATAGATGGAGAGATATACCATGTTCTTGGATTGGAAGAATCAACATTGTGAAAATGACTCTACTACCCAAAGCAATCTATAGATTCAACGCAATCCCTATCAAACTACCACCGGCATTTTTCACAGAACTAGCACAAAAAATTTCACAATTTGTATGGAAACACAAAAGACCCCGAATAGCCAAAGCAATCTTGAGAACAAAAAAAGGAGCTGGAGGAATCAGGCTCCCTGACTTCAGACTATACTACAAAGTTACAGTAATCAAGACAATATGGTACTGGCACAAAAACAGGAAGATAGATCAATGGAACAGGATAGAAAGCCCAGAGATAAACCCACGCACATATGGACACCTTATCTTTGATAAAGGTGGCAGGAATGTACAGTGGAGAAAGGACAGCCTCTTCAATAAGTGGTGCTGGGAAAACTGGACAGATACATGTAAAAGTATGAGATTAGATCACTCCCTAACACCATACACAAAAATAAGCTCAAAATGGATTAAAGACCTAAATGTAAGGCCAGAAACTATCAAACTCTTAGAGGAAAACATAGGCAGAACACTCTATGACATAAATCACAGCAAGATCCTTTCTGACCCACCTCCTAGAGTAATGGAAATAAAAACAAAAATAAACAAATGGGACCTAATGAAACTTCAAAGCTTTTGCACAGCAAAGGAAACCATAAACAAAACCAAAAGACAACCCTCAGAATGGGAGAAAATATTTGCAAATGAAGCAACTGACAAAGGATTAATCTCCAAAATTTACAAGCAGCTCATGCAGCTCAATAACAAAAAAACAAACAACCCAATCCAAAAATGGGCAGAAGACCTAAATAGACATTTCTCCAAAGAAGATATACAGACTGCCAACAAACACATGAAAGAATGCTCAACATCACTAATCATTAGAGAAATGCAAATCAAAACTACAATGAGATATCATCTCACACCAGTCAGAATGGCCATCATCAAAAAATCTAGAAACAATAAATGCTGGAGAGGGTGTGGAGAAAAGGGAACCCTCTTACACTGTTGGTGGGAATGTAAATTGATACAGCCACTGTGGAGAACAGTATGGAGGTTCCTTAAAAAGCTACAAATAGAACTACCATATGACCCAGCAATCCCACTACTGGGCATATACCCTGAGAAAACCATAATTCAAAAAGAGTCATGTACCAAAATGTTCATTGCAGCTCTATTTACAATAGCCCAGAGATGGAAACAACCTAAGTGTCCATCATCGGATGAACGGATAAAGAAGATGTGGCACATATATACAATGCAATATTACTCAGCCATAAAAAGAGACGAAATTGAGCTATTTGTAATGAGGTGGATAGACCTAGAGTCTGTCATACAGAGTGAAGTAAGTCAGAAAGAGAGAGACAAATACCATATGCTAACACATATATGGAATTTAAGAAAAAAAAAATGTCATGAAAAACCTAGGGGTGAAACAGGAATAAAGACACAGACTTACTAGAGAATGGACTTGAGGCTATGGGGAGGGGGAAGGGTAAACGGTGACAAGCGATAAAGAGGCATGGACATATATACACTACCAAACGTAAGGTAGATAGCTAGTGGGAAGCAGCCACATAGCACAGGGAGATCAGCTCGGTGCTTTGTGACCGCCTGGAGGGGTGTGATAGGGAGGGTGGGAGGGAGGGAGACGCAAGCGGGAAGAGATATGGGAACATATGTATATATATAACTGATTCATTTTGTTGTGAAGCTGAAACTAACATACCATTGTAAAGCAATTATACTCCAATAAAGATGTTTTAAAAAAAATAAAAAAAAAATAAAGATACCCTCATCATGGCCTGCAAAAAAAAAAAAAAAAAGAAAGAAAAAAAATGTCATGAAGAACCTAGGGGTAAGACAGGAATAAAGACACAGACCTACTGGAGAACGGACTTGAGGATATGGGGAGGGGGAAGGGTGAGCTGTGACAAAGCGAGAGAGAGGCATGGACATATATACACTACCAAACGTAAAACAGATAGCTAGTGGGAAGCAGCTGCATAGCACAGGGAGATCAGCTCGGTGCTTTGTGACCTCCTAGAGGGGTGGGATAGGGAGGGTGGGAGGGAGGGAGATGCAAGAGGCAAGAGATATGGGAACATATGTATATGTATAACTGATTCACTTTGTTATAAAGCAGAAACTAACACACCATTGTAAAACAATTATACCCCAATAAAGATGTTAAAAAAAAAAAAATCCAACCCAATTAGTATGAGCCTGGTTTTGGTGCCTTGGCAGCAATAAAGGAGACGAGGTTTTTGGTTAACAGTTACACTAGTAAATTTCTTACGTCTGAACTAAAACCAGGGTTCCTCAACCTCAGCACCTTTGAAATTTTGGACCAGATAATTTTTGTTGTGGTGATCTGCCCTGTGCGTTGTAGGATATTTAGCAGCACAGCATCTCTGGCCAATAATACGCACGCACACGCGCGCACACACACACACACACACACACACACACACTCAACCAAAAATGTCTTGGCGGGGGAGGGGGGAGTCAGAAGTGGGAGGGGGAGGAGGACAGGAGGCAAAATTGTTCCTGATTGAGAAACACTGAGACTAAATCTAAACTGAACATTGCCTGGCAAGTAACAGTGATAATTGCTGTTCCACATGATGGTCATGGGGCATTTCAAGTTTAAATTCTCAGGCTTATTAAACTCTTCATATCAAATTTCCAAAGGGGTCTTTGATTTTTGCAAATGTCATTACATATTTGCACGCAGACAGTTAATTAAAATCAATTTTAAACTATCAATATTGAACTAAAATCCCCAAATTTCCCTGCCACAAAATGAAACTATGTGTGGGTGCAAGCGATAGAAGTGCACGACTTTCATTTGTTTGTTTGTTCTTTTTTTAAAAATATATGTGCGCATTCAGAAAAAACATTTCTGTTCACTTTTTAGGGCACATTACAATCTACCCTTGTCACTCTGACAAATGTTTCCTTCATTGTTGGAAATAATTCTGACTAACAAAGGAAGAGAGGGGGCTGCACTCCTCCAAGCACTTTGATCCTATGTAAAGTTGGATTTAATCACTTAGAGATTCATACGCGTTCTCCACATTACTTTCCAGAGCAATTTCAATAGGGAAGAAAAAAAAAAAAAAAACACCAAAGTTACTGTCCTAGTGGCAGAGTCATTTGCACTGATCAACTACCATTCATATGGTTTTGATGAAAAATGTCTTGTAAAGAGGGATTCCTGCAAGAAGACAGAATATCTGTAGTTACCTTTTGACATTCAGGGAAAAAAATTGCGATTACAGTTTCCTGAATGGCCAAGTCTATGGAGAAAATATCCATTCACACTCCCTCTAGGGTTGTTCTGCCACTACCCCTTTCCCAGCAGTTTCTGAAGGACATCTGAGTCTAAATGATTTTCGAGTTTATTTCAGCATCACTATCCTGAGACCTATGTGGACACACAGGTGAGGCTGTTTGTGTCTTGCATGACATGAGGAAGTAATTTGAATGTCCTCATCCACCTGACCTCTGATATAGCCACACATCATGCATTGACCAACCAATAAATCCTAAATTCTTTATTCTACAACCTGAGGTTGACGGTGCACCAGAGTATTTGGAAATGGCATTTGTAATTGGTCTCCTTGGCATTTGACCGCCTTCTTTCCCAACTGCCTTTTGACTTGTGTTGCCCCACTTACTCTCCTCACCTTATAAGGCCCTCGGGAAGAACCTGGACCATATTCTAGTTCTGGACCTTTCTACTGACCACTTTCTATTGACCACAAATCTTTACCTTCCCTTTATGAACAATAAAAACTGAGGAATCTGTTGTCAATAACAAAATATACAGAGGTATGTGGTCTAGACTGATTCAAAATTCTAAATCTTAAATCATCCAGTTTTTACTCTACTTTATGGAAGATGGTATTTTCCAACGCTCGCAGCAGTATTTCTCATCCACGTGTTTTTTTTTTTTTTTTTTGCGGTACGCGGGCCTCTCACTGTTGTGGCCTCTCCCGTCGCGGAGCACAGGCTCCGGACGCGCAGGCTCAGCGGCCATGGCTCATGGGCCCAGCCGCTCCGCGGCATGTGGGATCTTCCCAGACCGCGGCACGAACCCGCGTCCCCAACCCGCGTCCCCTGCATCGGCAGGCGGACTCTCAACCACTGCGCCACCAGGGAAGCCCCCACGTGCTCTTTTAAAACACTGCCACTCCCTCCCCATCAAGAGGTGGAGTCTACGCCCTCGCCTCTTAAACCTGGGCAGGCCTTTGTGAGTGCCTCAGCAAGAGAGTATAATGAAATAGACACTTCGTAACTTTCAAGGGTATGTAATAAAAATTCCATGCCTTTCTGCCTGCTCTCTTAGGATACTCACTCTTGGGAGCCCATCCACCAAGCTAGGAAGAAGCCCAAACAATCCATGGAAAGGGTCATGTGGAGAGAAACTAAGGACCCTGGTCCATAGCCCTGGCAGAGCTCCCAGCTGACTGCAAACACCATCTGGCCAGACAAGCTGATTGAGCCATCTTGAAAGTAAATATTTCATTCCCCGAGTAAACCTATAACTGACACCATATAGAGGAGGGACAAACCTGATAAGAGGCAATTTAAGCTTTAGCTGAACTGCAGATCTATGAGCAAAATAAATGATTTAGTGGCTTTAAGCAACTAAATTCAGGGGTAGTTTGTTATGCAGCAAAGGATAACTGATATATACTTTATTATTTCAAGTGAAATTAGCAAGTATGTTTTAAACATAATGAATTCTAGGAATTTATCCAGACAAAACTCTTGGACGAGTGCCAAGGTAAATATTTTAAAAGTGTTTATTATAAGACTGTTTACATTAAAGAAAAAAATGTTTAATCTAAATGTCCAGTAAACTGGACTATAAAAATAATATATGGCATATTTTTGCAATTGTGTGATACTGGGCCATTATTTGAAAAGGTGACATTTGACATATATTGATATAAAAATTTTTCAATAATGACCAAACCGCAGGAGTTTTTGTTTGTTTGTTTTATTTACTATAATTGACATATAACATTATATTATTTTCAGGTGTACAACATAATGATTCAACATTTGTATACAGTGTGAAATGATCACAATAAGTCTAATTACCATCTGTCACCATACAGTTACAGCTTTCTTTTTTTCTTGTGATAAGAACTTTTTAGATTAACTTTCTTATAAACATCAAATTTGCAGTACAATATTACTGACTGTAGTCACCATGCTACATTACATTCCCATTACATTTATTTTATAACTGGAAGTTTCTATCTCTTGATCCCCTTCACCCATTTTGCCTACCCCCCAATAACCCTCCCCTCTGACAATAACCAGTCTGTTCTCTGTTAGCTCTGAGTTTTGTTTTGTTTGTTCGTTTATTTTGTTTTTTAAATTCCATATGTAAGTGAAATCATATGATATTTGTCTTTCTCTTTCTGACTTATTTCACTTAGCATAATACCCTCAAGGTCTATCCATGTTGTCACAAATGGCAAGATTTCATTAGTTTTATGGTTGAGTAGTGTTTCATTGTATATATATATACCACATCTTCTTTATCTACTCACCCATTGATAGATACTTAAGTTGTTTCCATATCTTGGCTATTGTAAATAATACTGCAATGAACAAAGGGGTACATACATCTTTTGAAATTAGTGTTTTTGTTTTCTGCAGATAAATACCCAAAAGTGGAACTGCTCGCTGATATTGGTAGTTCTATTTTTAATTCTTTGAGGAACCTCCATACTGTCTTCCACGATGGCTGTACCAATTTACATTCCCACCAACAGTGCACCAGGATTCTCATTTCTCCACATCCTTGCCAACAACTGTTATTTGTGGTCTTCATGATGACAGCCATTCTGACAGGTGTGAGGTAGTATCTCATTGTGGCTCTGATGACTCAAAGACACATGAAAAGATGTTCAACATCACTAACCGTCAGGGAAACTCCTAACTGCTGTGGCTAGGACTTCCAATATTATGTTGAATAAAAGTAGCGAGTGTGGGCTTCCTTGTCTCGTCCCTGATCTTAAAGGAAAAGATAAGTCCCATTTGATCATGGTATACAATCCTTTTAATGTATTGTTGAATTCAGTTTGCTAATATTTTGTTGAGGATTTTTGAATCTATGTTCATCAGGGATATTGACCTGTAATTTTTCTTTTTCTGTGGTGTACTAGTCTGGTTTTAATATCACGGTAATCCTGACCTCGGAAAATGAGTTTGGGAGAATTCCCTCCTATTGAAGAATTTTTTTTTTTTTTTGAAGTTTGAGAAGGATACTTATTAGATCTTCTTTGAATGCTTGTTAGAATTCACTAGTGAAGTCATCTGGTCCTGGACTTTATTTGTTGGGAGTTTTTTGATTACTGATTCAATCTCCTTACTAGTAATCAGTCTATTCAAACTGTCTATTTCTTCACGATTCAGTCTTGGAAGATTCTATGTTTCTAGAAATTTATCCGTTTCTTCTAGGTTCTCCAATTTGTTGGTGTATAATTGTTCACAGTAATGGCTTATGATCCTTTATATTTCTTTGGTATAATTTATTTGAGCCTTTTCTCTTTTTTTCGTAATGAGTCTAGCTAAAGTTTTGTCAATCTGATCTTTTCAAAGATATAGCTCTTAGTTTCATTGATCTTTTCTCTGGTCTTTTAATTTTCTGTTTCACTTATTTCCATTCTGATCTTTATTATTTCCTTTTTTCTACTAACTCTGGTCTTTGTTCTTCTTTTTCTGGTTCCTTTAGGTATAAAGTTAGATGGTTTATTTGAGATTTTTCTTGTTTCTTGAGGCAGGCCTGTTTCACCATAATCTTCCCTCTTAGAACTGATTTTCCTGCATCCCATAGATTTTGGTAGGTTGTATTTCCATTTTCACTCATCTCAAGGAATTTTTTAATTTCTTTTCTGATTTCTTCACTGACCTATTTGTTCTTCAGTAGCATGTTATTTAATGTCCACATATTTGTGATTTTTCCAATTTTCTTCATGTAATTGATTTCCAGTTTCATACCACTGTGGTCAGAAAAGATGCTTGATATGATTTCAATCTTCTTAAATTTATTGAGACTTATTTGTGGCCTAAAATATGATCTATCCTAGAGAATGCTCCATGTGCATTTGAGAAGAATGTGTATTCTGCTGCTTTTGGATGGAATTTTCTGTGTATATCTATTAAGTCCATCTGGCCTAATCTATCATTTAAGGCCAATGTTTCCTTATTGATTTTCTGTCCAAAATTATTTATTGATGTAAGCGGGGTATTAACGTCTACTACTATTATTTTATTGCTGTCAACTTCTCTTCTACTTCTTTATTGCTGTCAACTTCTGTTAATATTTGCTTTATATATTTAGTTGCTCCTATGTTGAATGCATAGATATTTATTAATGTCACATCTTCTTATTGGATTGACACCTTTATCATTATTGAATGCCCATCTTTGTCTTTGAATACAGTCTTCGTTTTAAAGTACATTTTGTCTATTTTAAGTATAGCTATCCCAGCTTTCTTTTGGTTTTCATTTATAGGAAACACCTTTTTCCATTCCTTAACTTTCAGAGTGTGCGTGTCCTTATATCTGAAGTAAGTCTCTTACAGGCAGCAGATAGATCGGTCTTGCGTTTTTATCTATTCAGCCACTTTCTGTCTTTTGATAGAATTTAGTCCAGTTATATTTAGAAATATTTATATGTATGTACTTATTAACATCCTGTTCATTGTTTTCTGGCTGTTTTGTAGTTCCTTTCTTCTTCTCTTACTTTCTTCACTTGTGATTTGATGCCTTTCTATGGTGTCTGCTAGAGTCCTTTCTCATGACCTTTTGTGAACCTACTCTAGGTTTTTGCTCTGAGGTTACCATGAGGCTACCATAATAGCCTACTGTCTATTTTAACTTGATAGCAAGTTGAGTTTGAACACATTTAAAAACTCTAATTTACTCCCCCCGCCCAGGTTTTATGTTTTTGATGTTCCATTTTACATCTTTTTATTTTGTGTATCCCTTAACTAGTTTAGTTATAGTTTTTTTAGCTACTTTTGTCTTTAAACCTTCACACTAGCTTTAAAGCAATTTATCCATTACCTTTACTATATATTTACCTTTACCAGTGAGATGTTCACATCCATATGTTTTCTTGTTACTAATTAGTGCTCTTTCTTTTCAGCTTACAGAAGCCTCGTTAACACTTCCTGTAAGGCTGGTTCAGTGGTAATGAATTTCTCTGAATGATAGCCTTGCTGGATAGAGTGTTCTTGGTTAGACTTTTTTTTTTTTTCCTTTCAGCATTCTGGATATATCATTCACTCCCTCTGGCCTGCAAAGTTACTGTTGAGAAATCTGCTTATAGTCTTATGGGAGTTCCTTTGTACGTAATAAGTTGTATTTCTCTTGCTGCTTTTAAGATTCTATCTTTAACTTTTGACAGTTTAATTATAATGAGTCTGGGTGTGGGTCTCTTTGGGTTTATCCTATGTTGAACTTTTTGGGCTTCTTGGATCTGGATATCTGTTTCCTTCTCCAGGTTAGGTAGGGATGTTTTCAGCCACTATTGCTTCATATAAGTTTTCTGCCTTTCTCTCTCTCTTCTCCTTCTGGGACCCCTATAATGTGAAAGTTATTCCACTTCATGTCCCAGAGTTTCCTCAAGCTATTTTCACTTTTTCAAGTTATTTTTCCTACTTGTTGCTCTTTTTGAGTGCGTTCCACTGCTGTGTCTTCCAGATCACTGATTCTTTCTTCTGCTTTCGTCTGCTGTTGAACCCCTCCAGTTTTCCACTCGGTTATTATATTCTCCAGCTCTGTGACTTCTGTCTTGTACTTTCTTATCTTTTCTATCTCCTTGTTAAAGTCCTCACTGTGTTCATCCATTCTTCTCCTGAGTTTGGTGAGCATCTTTATGACCATTACTTTGAACTCCTTATCAGGTAAATTACATACCTCTATTTCATTAAGGTTTTACTGGGGTTTAACTTGTTCTTTCATTTGGAACACATTTCTCTGTCTCTCCGTTTTGCTTGAGTCTCTGTGTTTGTTTCTCTGTATTAGGTGAAATAGCTATCTCTCCCAGTCTTGAAGGGGTGGCCATATACAGAAGATGAACTTTATCATTTACCTCTGCCCTAGCTCTTGGCTGTCACTTGAACCTTTGTGATTTTCTAGGCAGCCTGATTTATTCCTGATATAGGGTCCCAGCTGTGGAAGCCGTGCCAAGACCTGTGAGGGAGGCATCTCAGTCAGCACCCAGTTTCAGCTGATTAGAAGCTAGACCCTCAGGCAGCAGCTGTTAAGGTATGCAAATATATACTGCCCTGTGGGACCACAATCGTGAACCCTGCGTTTCTCCCATCCAGGAGACCTGGAGCTGTCCTTAATGACAGTTGCAAAAATCAGAGCTCCACTCCAGTGTGTGAGCTCCTTTCTGGGAGGTACCCAGGAGCTACAGCAAGGCCGAGGGTGAGCGCAGAGATGGTGTTCCCCATCCGACATTCCCTGAGAGCACTTCTGTATCCTCTACAAGTGGTAATCTTAAGCGTTCCCCTCAAGCTGATGCCCTGGGATAAGTAATTAGGCCTTTTTCACAGGGACACTGGTGGGTAAGGGTGGTTCAGTCTGCTTTCTGCAGTGCCCTGAGGGTGGTGGCTTTCCAAGAACTGCTCCTCTGAGTTGCAGACCCATGGAGCCCAGAAATGCAATCCCTCTGACCTTCAGAGCAAGGCACCAGAGCCTGGCTTTGCTGGGACCGTGGGAGTGGCACAGAGGGTGGGGCATGCCCACCAATGCCAGCAGATTGAAGGGAAAGTGCAAAAACAGGGCCTGCTAGTGCTGACGCTATCAAGGTAGAGAGCAAATGCAAAAAATGGTGCTCACCAGTGCCTTTGTCCCCGAGAGTCCCAACAGGCTCCTGGCCCTCTGGCAGCTGCTTTAAGATTAGCAAATGAGTCTCTTTCACATATGGTCTGGGCACTTTTCATATTGCTGCTTTTCCACTGGGTCCTGGGGTAAGTGAGTCTGCGTTTGAGCCCTTTAAGAGTGGAATCTCCATTCCCTATAGCACTCTGGTGCTCCTGGACATAAGCCCTGTTGGTTTTCAAAGGCAGATGTTTGGGCCGGTGGGGGTCATCGCTCCAATGCAGGTCCCACAAGTTGGGGTGCCTGATGTGGGGCACAGAACCCTCAGTCCTCAGGGAGATGCTTCTTCCTATCTGTGATATCTCTCCCGGTTGTAGTTTGCCATGCTGGGGGTCAGGTTTTAGACAAGACTGTGTCACCGCCTTTCCTACACATCTCCTCTCAATGTGACTCTTTTATCCTTTGTTGTGGAGGAGCTGTTCAGCTAGTTTTTAGGTCTTTCTCAGAGGGAATTGATCCATATGTAGCTGTAGAGTTGCTGTGTCCGTCGGAAGAGGTGAATTCAGGACCGTCCTACACCACCATCTTGAACGGCCACCCCCAAAACAGCAGGTCTTAAAACAGTAGGCATACAGTGATTCAATTTTTGTGATGTGTTTGTGTGCGGATTCATATATTTAATATATGGGAAAAATCTTAAAATCTATACTTCAAAATACGTATAAAAGTTACCTCTGTATGAGGGGCTAAGGAGCGATTTTGTGATTTTTTTTCCTGTTCATTTGAATATTCTAAATTTTCTTATTGAACATGGCGTGCTAAATAATTTTTAAAGACTTTAAGAAAAGTAAAGGATTCTCTCTATAATTTTAGTGTAAGAAAAAGGATCGTATCAGGCCACCTCTGCTTATAGTTGTGTTACCAGAACGTGGACTGACCTGTAGTATATTCAAACACGCACCATCCTAAGTTGTGTCATAACAGGATTCCTCTCCAATTCCTTATTCCTTGTTTCCCTCTGTTTGATTTTCCAGTGTCTCCAGATCAAGAGGATACAAATTTCTCTTCTTTCCAAAGTAGCAACTGGCAGGCTAGGGGCACAAATGCCAGCAAAAACTTTTCTCTGTGCTTGAAGGGTTAGGGGCTGGCAGCAACAGCTGCGGCAATAACCCCAGCACCTAGTGTGATTTTTAAAATAATCTCTGTCCCTATGCGGAGAGTGAGTCAAGTGACTGCTTCATGTGGAAGGAAAAGTTAATTCCTTATCTCTGAAAGGCAAGTTTGGATAGAGCCCTAGATGATGGACAAAGAGAAGAAACTGGTCCCCCAAACATGGCAACTTTGCCAACCCAATCTAAAGCATTTAAATCTGGCTCTCAGAAGGAGGTTTTCTCAATTATATAAACACGTTCTGCCTTGTTACAAAGCCCCTGTTTCCTTTTCTTCTGATGTCAAATAGCACATTAAAAACTGTGTGTCGTGCCTTTCCCTGGGCATACTAAGGGTTTGTATTACAGTAAGTCCCCTACATACGAACCTTCAAGTTGCAAACTTTCAAAGCTGCGAATGTGCGTTCACGTGTCCAATCACGTAAGTTAGTTCACGTGTCTGGCATACATTGTTACGTGCATGCATCCTCTACAAGTGGTTGTGCTTTTGTGTACTTTACTGTATAGTACCGTATGGAGTACAGTCATACAGTATCTTTATTTCAAGCCCAGGATGTCCGGAAGCAAGCGTAAAAGCAGTGGCAATATAGCTGGTACTACTGTACTTTTCAAGGTAATGTACCATAAGATAAAAATGTTTTATTTTTTGGTTTTTTATTATTTGTGTGAAAAGTATTATAAACCTACTACATTACAGTACTACAAGCCAGTTGTGTTAGTTGGGTACCTAGGCTAACTTTGTTGGACTTACGAACAAATTGGACTTACGAACGCACTCTCAGAACTGAACTCGTTCATATGTAGGTGACTTACTGTATTAATGCGTCAGCACATATGGACTTTGAAGAGGTGTGTGTGTGTATGTGTATTTTAAAGGAAACTGCTTGAGGCGTACTAGACGGAAAACCCCGTTTGGTGAGCAGGCTAGCAATTTCAAATCAATTTGACACCAAAGACTGGCAAACTTTGGCAAAATTTCAGATGACACAAGCCTGGCCAAGATGACGGGTGACAGAATCAAAGTTCAAAACCACCTTGTCAATATGAAACAAGTTTCTAAAAGTAAAAAAAAAAATGTGTAATTTTCAAAAACCCTAAACTGAATTGGGGTTTAAAAAATCAACTGCTCGGGCCTCCCTGGTGGTGCCGTGGTCGAGAGTTCGCCTGCCGATGCAGGGGACGCGGGTTCGTGCCCCGGTCCGGGAAGATCCCACATGCCGCGGAGCGGCTGGGCGCGTGAGCCATGGCCGCTGCGCCTGCGCATCCGGAGCCTGTGCTCCGCAACGGGAGAGGCCACAGCAGTGAGAGGCCCGCGAACCGCAAAAAAAAAAAGAAAAATCAACTGCTCTTGTACGCTGTGCTATCAGCGCTTTTTAACAAAAATTAACAATAAAGAGAGATTTGTATTCATAAGAATAATATGAAACCATATAGTCAGTTTAAACGGCTACAGGTAAAAGATACCTATTTCCTTAAAGACACGTGATGTACAAACTATGGAATCACCAGCAGCAGAAATCGCTAAGCATACACCAGTCCCATCTCACCGTTTGTGACACGTTTGGTCCTCAATGCTGTATTATAAGGACAGCATAGGCCAGTTATAGAAGGTCACTGTGGCAAGAATTGCTGAGCGGCTGACCCAACACTGCTGCAGGAGTAAGCAACCATTTTCTTCAGTCTTTTTGCCTCAGCCCATGCATGAGCCAAACCTCCTACGAGAAGAGGGCTCATTGAAGGAGCTGAGACCCCCTTCACCAACCCTCTGGCAGGCCAGAGTGGTGACAGGTCTCCAGAAATCTCCTTTGACTTCTGTAGTAAAAAGTGCACACATCTGGATTTATCGTACTACCAGAACAGCTCACGTTACAGAAAAGAGATCACTGCTCAAAAGGACACTGGGGGAATCAATGCTAAGTAATCAAAATACGCTGTTAAAAATGTACTGAAAACCATTTAAGTTAATAATGGAGAAAAAGGAATCAACAGTCAACTTCTAGGTTAGCGATTTGTCTTTCCCTACAGCGAGGAGAATGACTTTGGGAAATGGTAGACTGCCCAAACTCTGTTGTTTCATTTTGAGTCATATCTTTGACCAAACGCCACGAGTAGGAGGGGAATATCAACATAAGCACCTAAGGTTCTCCCTCATAACAGACACTATAAGGTAGGCCCACTAATAACCTTATGGGGAATAATTTATCCTAAAGGAAGAGTCAAGAGACACAAGGACAGTCGGCCAGAAACCTAGGTGAAAGGCAATTTTGAAGAAAGCACTGTATCGCCAAAGTTATCATCCAAGCCAGCTTACGCCCCGTGGACTCAGTCCTGTATCTTAGTAGAGAAAGCTGCAATAATGGCTAAGATGGCATTATAACTTTACAGTCTAAGTCTCCCCTCCCCACTAGGCTTTTCCCCAAACAAGTAGCAATGATAGATGACCTTATTTTAAAAAAAATCTAAAACAGGCGGTCATGTCTTTGTAGAGGAAAAAGTAAACTAGAACGCAAAGCAGTAAGTGAGCTAGCTGCAGACCCGCTAGGCTCTGGGTCTGAAGTCTGCCAGAGGCTGACAGGAGTCTGAATAAAAGCCCCTTGCCTCCACACATCACACTGGACCTAAACTGGTCTCTGCTTGAAATCCACAGCTCTGGTGGGACTCTTCTTGTCGTGAAGAGAGACTAAAGAGGTTTCACTGAGCCATACACCGCTGAGTTGGGCTACGTTCTACAAGACAAAGCTGCATAACCAAGAAGAGCTGGGGAAGATGAGGCAAATACAGTTTTTCAGTCATGGTCGGGACCCACCCACCTCTCGCTTCAGTGGCTGTGTGAAGAAAAGAGTTAACAGAGCAGGTCTGAGGCTGCCAACTTTAGAAGGGCCTCCTTGCAAGGTTGGCCTTGGCTGGCATCTAGGGATCTGGCACTCAAATCATTCCCTGATAAGGGAGGCTCACTGTACCTAAACTGTTTGTACAAACAGTGTGATTTATAGTTAACATCTGCTTTCCTTCTGGGAGTGTGGAAATTTGGACCACTCTAAGCTGAAGACGCCTCCGTGATCAGCCTCCAATAAAGTCCGGAACTCTAATTCTCTAACAGACTATCCTGGGCAGAAATACTATATACATATTCTACATTTTTTGCTGCTGAAAAACAAAAACATTTGGTATGTCTCCTCATGGGAAGGAAAGAGTATCAGGAAGCCTGTGCATAGATTTCTCCAGAATCTACCTGTCTTTTTCCCTCAATGATCCTGTCATATATCCTTCCACTGTAACAGACCTTAGTCACGAGTCCAACTATGTGATGAGTCCCGTGATTCCTCCTAAAGTATCCCCAAATGTGTGTGGCCTTGAGGATCCCCAAAGCAGTGCTAGCCATGGGATTCACTAGAACAACTCCAAGTCACTGAAGTACGGCTACAGTATTATTTCGGAAAAAAAGAAGGGCAGGGGATGATGAGATCCTGGTGCCTGGGTGACTACGGAGATACTCAGAGCACAGAAGAGCAGCTGAATTGCTCTGTGTTGTGAGAGGTAAAAGTTACCTGTGGAATTTGAAAATACATGCAAGCACAGGAGGCTTCTTTTGGCCCTTCCAGCTGAAATGAAGACAAGAGAGAGGCCGGGGAATGCCTGTGCTTTCTGTGCCCTCCACCTTATGGGAGAGAAAAGGGATCAAATATTCCCATAGGTGGGCTTCGAATGGGCCAAGGACAATAAGTTAGCTGGTTAGGTGCTCATTCCTTCAGGCAAATGAAGAAAAGGGGGGACCACTCAAGCCTTTTCTGCAGCCTAGCTACAGGACCACCCCTCACCTTTCACTCCCCCTGAGATCTCCCAGTAGCTGTCATTTTAACCCTGTAAACGCTGACTTTACTGTTGGGGCTTGGAGCAAAACTTGCAATGAAAGAAATTTTTTTCAATGGTTTTGTCCTCTGTGGCTATTTCATCTACAGATGATTATAATATGCCCATAATTTTCATGAATACTAGAGAAAGATCCTAATGATCAGGGAAAGCTACAAAGATATAAGTGGTACACAACTCCCTTGCTTTTTGCCATAAGTAGGAAAACTGAGATTTACACTCAGAATATTGAAAATAACAAATCTCCACAACCAGTGACCTTTGTATGATTTTTGCTTATTGGCACCTCTTTAAAAAAGGGAGACAGCTCGGTGGTTTGTGACCACCTGGAGGGGTGGGATAGGGAGGGTGGGAGGGAGGGAGACACAAGAGGGAAGACATGTGGGGGCATATGTATATGTATAACTGATTCACTTTGTTGTAAAGCAGAAACTAACATACCATTGTAAAGCAATTATACTCCAAAAAAGATGTTAAAAAAAAAAAAAGGGAGACAACATGAAAAAGAGGCAATCTCCAGATTGAAATACACTTTTTTTAGTTTTAAAAAGCAGTTTTTAATTTGCTAACAAGCTGCTGTTGAAATCAAATGCCTGACCCTTAAAGACTGATGATGTTTTCCTGCCTAAGTACGTATTTTAGAGTGGGTTGATTTAGACTCCAGACAAGGTCAAAAGGCCTTAGGAAAGCCTTGTTACTTGGATTTTGAGACCAGGTGTCTGGCCCTGCAGTGTCTTAGGTTTTGCAACTGCAGAAGAAAATGAGTTGCCAGCATTTCTTGAATTTGGATTCAAGATCCTAATTGCCTGGATCTGACTTTAAGCCGAAATCTTACACTGTCCGCTATGGGCTGTTGTAGCCTTAGTACTAGCTGTGATGAACAGAAATCAGATGAGATCTTTTCACTCAATGAACAGGACTCAGACTCTGGGACTGCTGCAGATTTAGAACACTCCTGAGAGGGGCTATCAGGCCCACTGTGGAGGCTGTCTGGCCCTCCTGAGTGACATACAGATGCCCACAGAAAGGGATTTATTCTCTGATGGGACTACCTGAAATTGAGCTGATCAGCTCTATAGTGTTGATACGGAGACTAATTGTGTTCATAACTTGTGGTTCCTGCCCAAAGCTACAGGCTGCAGGAGGCACATCACTTGAGGAAGCCACCAAGCCTTCTAAGACAGATCTTCACGGCTAATGGGATTAGCTAAACTGGCTAAATCTAGGACTCCTATAAGGGGATGACTGAAGTCAATACCACAGGTTGGTCAGTCCCTGCATCGTGAAGTCCTAATGATAATAATCCGCTGTAAAGATGCCCTTGCATAAGGGTGAAGAGGGTAGACTGTACAGAAAAGAGCTAATGTAGCAGGGCTGAGGTTGTGACAGGTTTCTCCCACTATCCAAAAGGAGAGCATTTCAATAAAACCTTATATAAGCCAAATGGCGTAAAGCGAAGAAGCAATTCCTTATCGAGGGTTCCAGATATAACGGGATTATGGAGATCTCTGTCCTCTCCCAAGGAAACTGTCCATTGTAGTTCCACAACGCCTAGGAACCTCCTAGATCCTTGATGCTGGGAGGAAAGCCTGAATGCAGTGGGTGGGAGCAAGGGAGACCACGGAGGAAGGGGACACAAGAGAGCTGGAAAGGACTAGGCAGTGATAACAGAGACCAAGTAAGCCACTGTCACTCAGTGGCCACGAATGGAGAGAAGAAAGGATCAAGCAGGCTCCAAATTCCAGGAGGAATCGTTAAACGCACTGGCAAATCTAAGTCCTTCCCTCAGGGAAATGGAAAAAGAGCAGGAGAAGCAGGGCTCTATCCAGAGGATCCTTTTGAGCAATCGGGGGACAGCATCAGAATAGTCGGTGGGCAATTTCTCACATTCAGCAACCCTGGATATACTGCTGCAGAAGTGAAAGCATCAGAGGTGAGATCAGCATGGGAAATCCCAAATCGCAATGCCTACTATATAAAAAGCACTCAAAAAGTGTGTTGTTGTTGTTGTTTTTAAATTCAGTTCTTAGAGATCCTGAGAGTGAAAAAAAGGATACCCGTAGCCAAGACTCTCGGCAGTGACTAGAATTCAGAGCCAGGATAGAGAGGGGAAGAGTCCTAGGCTTCAGAAAGCTTTCATTTTCCTTCAAAGAAGTTTGTGGCTCACCTTTTAACCTGTCTCTTGAGAATGGGGCTGCGCATGTCTTACATGCAAATAAACAGGAGGGAAAACTTGAACAGATAGAGAAGAGACTGTGGTAACTGGCTTAATATTGAAGACACCATGGTGATAACCATCTGATTTCCCAGCATCAATGTGCCCACCACAGATTTCCGGACCAATAGTGAAGACTGAAAGCTATTAAATAAGAGGCAACGAGAGGAGCCCCCATAACGACCTGATAATATGCCAAAGAGATCCATGGCCGGGACACCCAACTCTCTAATCCCTAGTGAGAATGCTCCTCCTTCTGGAGCACTGAACACAAGGCAAGGCAAGGCTTAACTATGAAGGATAACGCTTTGGGATGTGTCAGGACAAAGGGCATCATCAAGGGCAAGATCGTGGTGAAGACAAGTAGAACAGCTCCATCCTAGAGACCAGTTCCTGGGAGAGTCTTCAGGAAGTGTCACTGCTACGTGCTCGAGCCAATATAGAGCAGCTGGGGGAGCTCTGAGACGGAGCGTGGCTCTTACAAACCAGCCAGTCCCTACAACACCCCTGCCAATATCCAACAGCCGCAGCAGTCATGCCCGGATTGAAAAGATCTCCATTCAGACCACCCACTGCCCTCATGAAAGGTGAAAAGACCAGATCATCCTGGAGAGAAGCAAACCCTCCCTGAGGGCATCTTGTATAAAAACCACAGTCACCATCTCTCCATCCCCACTGTTGAGGGGCCCCCCTACTCTGTGGGCGAGGCACAAAGGCACCTGGAGCACGAAGAAACTCTCCGCACAGGCCCCTAGGTGGAGCAAGCAGGGGAGGTCCGTCAGCAGGAGTCTCCAGTGAGGTACCTCCAACCTCCGGGTCACCCACCACTGAGAAACCGTCTACCTGCCTTAAGGGCCAGCAGACTCACAGCCTGGGTCTGGAATGCCAGAGACCTATGATTTCCTTTACAATCATCAAGGATACACCCCCAGAGGAAACATTCCACAAATGGATCAGAACTGCCTTTGGGGATTTGGTTTCTATCTTCTTCCCTTGAGGAGACAGGGATGAAGTTAGCAAACAGAAAGAGATGTGTATACACGGGTACCCAGGCAAGATGTCCACTCAGAGGCAGAGTCATTTTCTGCCCAGCACCCTTTTATGCCATCTCTGGTATATATCACAGTCACTGGCACAGAGCAGATTGGTGCATAGACGAAATCCACACCAAGTTTGCTCTGATTTTGATGTCCCCTGCAAGATGAGAGAAACCAGATCCTAGAAAGAGGGCACAGACTGGGGCAGGGGGTGGGGCGGGAGAGGTGGGGCTGAGAGGATACAATCTGGGGCATTTTAAAGCAGGACAGAATACAGGTCCCAAATTAACTAAAACCTAGGCACAGGAGACTGCAGGGCCTGAAAAAAACATCCAATTAATTGGAACCACGCACACACCCTTTTGGCTTGGAGGGCCCTGAACAAATGCCTCCAATCTCCCTTCCTGCCAGGCCCACCTCCATAGAACTGGCATGTTGGGTTAATAATAATATCTCAGACAGTCCCTAAAGGGGAAAGAACCCATAGGTGCTGAGAAGAGAGGTCCAATAGGGATGCCTCTTGGGTCTCAGTCCCAGGAATGACTGTGCTGCTCCTTAATCACAGGTCTGTGGGAACGATCATGTTTCCCTCTTTTAAGTGGGATCACTTAATGCTTAGAGCCAAGCCTGTGGCTCCCCTCTACCAAAACTATAATGAGGTAGGAGTGGTAGCTCTTGACCTGAGGTTACTACGACCTGCCTTTTCCCTTTGGCACAGTTTCTTTACCTATTTTTTTTTTTTTAATTTCCCATATCTCGTTCTATTAGAGTGTCTCATATCTGTGTGACACTTTAAATCCTTTTTGGAACAAGGCAACGGTTTTTGTTTTTAAGAAGTCATTAAGCCCAACGTACAGTGCGTGGGCCCCTGGAAAAGAGTGATGGCCACACGCCATCTTTGTTCTGTGATGCAGGGCCCATTGTTTGCTCTGAGACGCTTCTGCTGCTGCTAGCAGTGGCTGAGATAACCTGCCCTGCTTCCTTCACAGGACACATTTCTAACTCTCTAAGCCTCCTTCCAACCTCCAGCAGAACGGGCTCGAAGCCGGGTGGACAGGAAGACGGTCAGATATGTGATGCGCCTTGAAGAGTTCTGGGTAGCTGAGGGGCAGGGACTGCAGAAGGACATGTGGAAGTTAGCCTAAGGTGGTAAAAGATAAAGAACGTCCCTGGGAAAGGGAAGAGAAGGCACAAAGATTGGGAGCTACTATGGGCTTAAGTGTGGATCCAAAGCTCACGGAAAGAGGAATGATGGGACAAGAGATAAGCCATGAGAGCTGTGCAGGAGTCACATCACTAAAGGCTTTGCGAAGGAGTCCAGACTTTTCTCTTGTAAGCAAAAGGGAGCCGGTGAAGGATTTCAAGCAGAGAAATTCTGGAATCATATTTGCACTTGGGAAAATGACTTTGACCGGGTGTGAAAGATTGACAGGTTGGAGTGAGGGCTTGAACCAAAGTCATCTGGGCAAGATTTAGTGAAGGCCTAAATTAAGGCAATGACAGTGGGATGCTGAGTAAACTCCAGAGGTGTCTGTGACACAGAATTGGCAAAACTTGATAGCTACATCCAAGCAGAGGGTATCGATCTGACTCTCAGAGCAGACTCGGGTCGCTCAGACTTCACAAACATGTTAGATGGTGATGTCAGTCAGAACAGGCAGTGGGTAATGTCGAGCAGAGGGTGAATGCAGCGGGATACTCAGTGCAGACGGTTTAGGCGAGGTGCCCAGGATGCCTTCCGTGGAGAATAACAACGGTCAGATTAAATGGGTCTGACATCATTTCTGCAAAACAATATGGATAGGTACACCAAAACTCTGGAGAAATACCATTCTAGAGAGAGAGAGGACAAGGGTTTCGAAGGATATACACATAGATATTAACAGGGACTGACTCCATGTGTCAGTATTTTTTTTGCTCATCTATATTTCCTGACCTCTCCATAATGATGTTTTACTCTTATAATAAAAAACACAACTTTGAATTCCAAAAATAAAAAGAAATGTCATGCATACCCCAATCTAAAGAAACAGACTTGAAGACACCCAGCACAAAGTGTGTGGAAGCCATCATGGTTGTGTCTAAAGCAACCCAGAGAGAGAGTGAACGATGTGATGAGAGCTGTGAACAGACCTGTGGGCAACCTGAGGGGCCGAGCAGGTGTAAGGACCTAAGAGAAAGTCTGGAAGAAAGTAGTGTCCCAGAAGCCAACGTTCTTGAAAGCTCTCATACTGTAGCTTCTAAGTTCTTGATGGCAGGACGGTCACATATTCGAGTATGAATTCTCATTCATATTTGAACTCCATCCCACTGGCACGCTCCAACTTCTAGGCAGAACCTACAGAGTAATGGCTCAATAAACGCTTACAAATAAATGTGATCCTAATTCCCTCTTAGCCGCTATTATTTGGACTCTTATTGAATACGCTCTCTGGGACATTTTCTCTTAGAATATAATTAGAAAGGGTTTGCAGAGCTCATAAAAACAGAAGGAAATCACCCCTTAGGAGACTCATTCTCCTTGAGAGAGTTTAATAAAGCTTAAGACAAACTCCATCTCATTGATGGTGCAACTGTGGTGGTCAAATACCGGAGCAGCAATACCGAGGTCCAAAGACAGAGTTTAAGAGGCAAGTATCACTTCCAGCCCTATTAAAAATATCCCTCACACAAGTGGCCATAAAAAGGGAAAGGCCGTATGTCTGATCATCAATATCTACAACCCCTCAGCGGTGCCCCCTCCACCCCAAAACTGATCCCAGGTGTAGCTGAAAGTAAGGGACTATAAAAATTTTACTCAGGTATGAATATCTCTTCTCATAAATATCTCATCCACTTATGAATGAGGCAGGAAGAGAACGTGAAAACAGGTGAAAAAAAAAGAAAGATTCCCAGGCTTGTTGGATTTATCTTTTCACTTATAAAAGAGATTTATTGTTATAATGTTGATACAATACAGATTTTAAAAAATGAAAGCACACCGGTTGAAGGAAAGTAACTGCACCTTGGTAAGTCTAAACTCCTGGGAGGCATGAGTGAATGGAAAGAGTAACTGAACTGTGACACACAGGACAGTGACTCAAAGGAACAGAGAGAAGATGGAGAAAAGAAGTCAAAGATCTTTCTCTCCTAATTCCGGGAAGTTATTCGTGTACATATTCAGCAATGTCTCAGAATATCAAAGTGTTCTCCACAGGAGATTTTCCCATCGGTAAAAGGGAATCCCACCCCCAGCCCGAACACAGGAAATAATTGGAGCCACAGAATCCTCAGGATCTACCAATGAGGACAGAGGATTCTACAGAAGCCCTGGTGAACTTCACGATGGAATAAGCTTTGAGAACCTCCCCCTCATTTCATTCCTGTGGAGACTGCTAAACTTGCGTGGCAAGCCAACAGTCATCCCAGTTGGAGGTAGACCATTACCAGCTAACTGTCCAAAAGCCAAGAACACACCAGCTACAGGGACAAGTGCACCCTCATATGAGGAGACTTCCCAGAAGCCATTCATGTCACTGCCCACAGAGCTTCGCCAAGATGAAGAGCCCCTACAAAATAAGCTGAGCCACAGGCCAAAAAGGGGTGGTTAAGACACCTTCGGGCTAGAGGGCTGGATCAAGCTTTCTGAGAAGAGGGTGAAGTAGGGGGATCTTGGCGTTGATAGTGGGATGGATGGGGCCACGCGGGTGACTGTTATTATCCTTCAGAAAGACTCCAGCTGTGCCTGAGGATTTCCAGAGCCTACAAGGCCTCCGGGACCTGCTGCTCCTTGAGGGCTTCTCTTCCAATGCAGAACATGTCAGGGGCTCGTGCCCGCCACTCACAGCCAGCACAGTGCTGTCGCCTAAGCAGAAATCAAGATGCCGCTGCCTCCTTAAAATCAGTCACTGCCAGGAGTCGCCTGGGAAGCCAACAGGGAAATAAATGACCACCTAAGCCCGGGCCTTCATCTTGCAAAGGATAAAACCAAGACCCATTGATAGGAAGCCCTGAAAATTGAAACAGGAGAGTAAAGAGCCCAAGAAGTGGTTTCTCCTTGACAGGGAGAACCCTCTGGAGGATTCTAGCCAGGGGTGATGGGTGCCATTGTGAACCTCACTGGCAGGCTCTGGCAGCTCCATGTTTCCTGATCAAAACATAGGTTTTTAAAGGGGATAAATTACAGAGGCCAGATGGATATGAGGCATCACCTCAAGAGTTCATGGGATCAACATTCTCCTGGGAGAAAGGACTTCACTGAAGACTCTGGTTTGTGAGTAGATGCCTGGGAGGATTGCAGGGTAAGTGTAGTAAGTGAGGGTGGGCAAGAGAAAGGATGAGATGACGACAGAAAAGGCGGAACCCAAGGACACAGGGGCAGTAGCTATTAAACACGAAGGGTTAGAAGAGCTCTACAACTGGTGGCTGGAGAAGGGAGAAGTAGGGAGGGGGAGGGGGCCTTGGGGCCAGAAGGAAAGATATTGCAGGGCTCCTGTTCAATCCTGCTTTGGCATGAGTTGGGGTAGGGCAATGATAATACCAGGCTTGCCAAGGACAGTGTTCCAGGCTCCCAGGGCAGAGACTCCCATTGTAGAAGATGGTCAAAGATAGGGAAGAGAAGAGAAGGCCCCCATCTCCCCAACAATCTCTGAAATTCTAAAGCACGAGCTGGATCACCAGTCCACAACTGAAATAACCAAACATGGTACCTATCACATAAGAGGCACTCACAAAACAAGAACAGTTTATGGGTGCATCAAGAAATCACAGACTATCTACTCCCTTCCTCAGAAACTTGGAGGGAGGGAGAAGGCACCAGGGCTATCTAGCGAGTTCAGCATATACCCGGAATCCAAATCCAGAAGAGAAGAGGAATTCATCTTTCTGTTACCGCTCCTCGGGTTATGGCCTCTGCAAACCCTTTCTAGTGATATTCCAAGAGGAGAAGACCCAGTGATACGTTATGAGTCAGCTGAGGCCAGATGGGGAAGGGTGGTGTGGCCTAGAATATATCAAGTCACTCTGTGAGGAGACGACCGCGGACTTGCCTCCCCGGAAAGAGGAAGGTTCCACCACAAACTTCCTTAAAGCCAGTGAGCCCTACAAGGAAGAGGGCGACACTGGCATAAGAGCACTTGTGAAAACACAGCTCTGAACCGGACAGGCTGCCTTGGACAGTGACCACCCCACTCCCTGCAGGCTCGGCTGCCGCTAAGGGCCTTCCACGCTGAAGGCACTTCCGGGGCCCCCTGGTTCCCAGTCGGTCAGGGCTTTGCCTGCTCTGTAACCCACACTCCATCATAAGTGGGCAGATAAGATGAGCCAGAAAGGAGGACCCATCCCGATCGAGACCCGGAGGGCAGGAGGCCAGGGCCATGGAGTGACCACTGTGAACGTGGGTCCTCTTGGTGTGAGTCGCCCCAGGGTAACTCATAAGGTGGAGGGGACTCTGTCAGAGGGCGGACACCTGACTTCCTGGCCTCCTACTCCAGCTGCCACAGAGCAATAAAACCTCCCCCACATCGCATGATCAGACCAACTATACCAAGACTGAAATGCCTCCGTATCCAGGCCACCGCTTCTAAGTGAAAAGGAAATGAAAAACAATCTGGAGTCCAGATCCTGGAGCGTGCTCTTCTCTTCCAAGGCCACAGGTACCAGTACCGCCTCCGTCCCCAGTGCATACAGTGCGGAGAAAAGAGAAGGCTGCCGTTTTTGAGAGTAAGAGGAAAGGATTCCAGCAGCAAGGGACTGCATTAGAGGTGCCACCCCCCGCTCCAACGTCCTAAGCACCTGGGAGAGAGGCAGTGTCTGAGGAGAAGGTGCCAGATCACTCCCCTCCTCGGCTGAGGCTCCCCACCCCCTGATAGGGCTGCAGTTCAACCAGAGCAAAGGCCTGGCTAAGTGAATTCAACCCAAGGCTCTCCACGGGGCACCTACTGAGGGGTGGACCCGAGCACCGCGAGTATTCAACAGGACTCTGGTGATATTCTGTGCAAGGTGTGGTAAGAATGACTGCAGACAAATGAGCTGAAACATAAAAATCCCCAGATTTGCCCAAATCATGGGCTTGCATCTGGAGGAGGGGAGGAGAGGAATAATGAAGAGAAGGGAGAAAACAAACCGAAGGGGAGAGCGATTCTCCGGCAGCTCTATAGACGCCTCACGGGAGAAAGACAGGCCAGGCCAGCTCTGACTAGATTGGAACCTCCTGACCTTTCCAGGGTTGTGTGACAGAGCCCTCAGCTAACGCTCCCAAGCCAGGAATGGAAAGAGGATCAAAGGACCCCTTCAGGATGAGGAAGTGCTATTCTGGGCTTCTCTTTATATAATGGGGGACTTCCTCTGGAACAGGAAACCAAATAGTAGTGAATGAATGAATGCTAATGCTTCTTTCCCAAACTCAAGACCTGGTATGACTGAAGAGGAGGAAGTAGACGGCTGTACAAGAGTTAAGCACAACAGGGGTAGAGAACACCGTTTCCAAAGAAGACCCAGTTCCTCGTGGAAAATCCCTTCTCAGACAGCTCTCAGATTGAGGTTAACAGAGCAGGGTCACGTTGGATCAGACAGAACCTCCCCAGCAATAAGGAGTGCCTGGAGAAGGGCACGATTGCGGAACAGCCCTTTCTCAGGTAATCCTCCCGGGTGTGTGGTCCCCAAAACACCCACCTATTTAATAGAGACTCCTATGTCTGCGACTACTGACCAGGATATAGACTTGAACTCAACAGTAGAGACTAGTTCCCCAGAAGTACCAGCTACAGCAATACATATTGCCATGTACAATTCTCAAATCCATTTTTTCCCCTTGGTATCAAAACCAGTCATTTCAATTGCATCACCTGTGAGGGGAGAAACTGGAAAGCACTGTCTAACTTTGACCCACGTGAGAGTTTGGCAGCTGCCGACAAATAAAATAACGAACGAGGGAAGAATTCAGAGTCAGTTCCTTAGCACGGGAGTCAAACTGGGACATAAATCCTGCTGTCCTCTTAAAGATGAAGCCTGACTTGTGGCAGTTATTCATGTGCCACTAACCTTTAGTATTTGAGAGGTCAAAAGCCGGATGACCTAGTCCTAAAAAAAATTCATGCCATCCTTCTTTTATCAAACCCCATTTCTTCTGAATATCCATGACCTGACAGAGAGAGCAGGGGAGGTTCAGAGATTCAATGCTGAATACAAGATCAGAATCAGGGTCCTGACGTATGCCCAGAATTGCCCTCTAAGATTGAGCTGTTGCCCACTTTAGACATTTTTTTTTTTTTCTATTCCTGGCCCTCTAGACTACTAAAATGTCTTCCTCCTGAGGAGTTGCTGCGTCCCCACCCCCTAGGCCAGGTTACAATCAAAAACACACTAAGAAATGCCATCGCCAAGCCCTTGTACCCTGCCACCTCCCTTATTAGGGAACCATCTTCCTCCAAGACCCTGGGGCCACACCGCAACTGGGACTGATGCAGAGGAACCAGCTAACACACAGAATCCAGGCAGCACCTGTTCTGGAACCCTGTTTAGCTCCGACCTGGAGACACAAGCTTCTGTAGCAGCCAAGCCCAGGATGCCCATCTATAACGGGGCCCCCATTTTCTCCTTTTGCCCTCAGAAAGTCTGATGGTGGAAAGGAATTTATTTCCACCGTGAGAGGGAGTTACAAGGAAGCGGCTTTTAGTTCAATATTTGACGACAGAATGTGTCAGGGCTGGAGCTGTTCTACAAAAGGGTGAACAGCCAAGTAAGAGGGTCATGGGAAGGAATCCAAGCAAGACGGGTAACCACCACCAGGTACACGAGGGGATGATTTCTGCATTAGGCTGTTGGCTTTTACCTCCAAGATCTGAATTTCTAAACCATCATGGGTCTGGACCATATCTTATGTATCAGTTCCTAGTCAACTCCTTGAAGTGTTTGCATTAATTTGCTTGTGATTTTATGTCCAGCGAACAGGCCATTGAAAGCTGCTCATCACAGGACTGTTGTACCTAAAAGGGCCCAGTCATCTCATGCCTGAGACTAGCCTGTAAACAGAAGCAGTTTTCAGTGCAAGGGCTCCAAAGAGGTTTCTGATTCTTGCAGCCTTGGTAGGAAATGGATTCCACGCACAAATCCAAGGCCTTGGCCTCGGAAGAAACAGGAGGACCAATCCATTCGACAAGAGCACACTGATCCTGAAAAAAGCAGGAGCAAGGAGTGCGGGTGAAGAGGCCATTCACTTGGAATAATTCTTAGTCTCTGAAAAAGGACACTGACCCATTAACACCCCAATCTCTTCAGATTCCCATTGAGTGACACTCCTTGACACACGACAAGGCTTGTTACTCTTCCCTGAGGGATCAAGTTCTGGGGCAACTGATCCCTGGTTAAAACATATGAATGTTTGAGGGGTGGGTATAAGTCCCTTTCCAGAGATCAGGATGTGATGGGGAAGAGAAGAGTAGGGACAAAAGAATATGACCCACCTGAATAGAAAGGACAGAGAAGGGAGCCTAAGGAAAGGGAACTCTGGGGACTGGGAAGGCATATTTCTTCTCAATCTCCCTTGGACGACAATCAAAATGTCACACATTCTTTCCTTGTTTTTAACTTGTATAGTGAAACAAAAATCACCAAATAGCAAAAATAATTATTACCCTGAAAAACATCTAATCAAAGTATCTTTGCAATAAGTTAACATTTTGTTTATGAAATACCATGTTCAGCCCACAAGGACCCTATTCAGATACTGACAGGGGACCCTAATACCCTGTGACCCCAATCCCATTTCTTCTCACTGTCCCTTGCTCTCCTCGGAACTGCCCCTGTCTCTTTGCCTGCATATCTTTATCTTGCTGCTGAAGCCAATAAACTTCCCCCCTTCCTTTTCCTTGCAGGCCGAACTCTTTCCTGCATTAGGTCCAACTGAGGCCTTTTCCTCTCCCCAGACCAACTCAGACTATCCCAATTCCATATTCAATCTTCCTTCCTCTGACTTCCCCAAGCACTTCACTGATACAACCAAATTCAGCACTTGGTTTGAGGAGCCTGACTCCCGCCCTTTACTTAGTTGAGGGAGGCCCACAGAGAGGATCTGGGCTTAAGATGAAAATGGGGTGTGTTCAGTCTTTTCTTAGCCTGCTTACGTTGTACTCTGAATCTGTTCAAATGCTCTGGCAGGTACTGAACCCACCGTTGCGCTTCAGCGTGGGATATGGAAAAAAGATGACCCTTCCCTGGATGCACTGAGATGGGTGGTATCCACGCCCATGAAGGACCAGCAGTAGTCCTTCATCCATAGTAGAAATGCTCAATGTCTGCAGTAGCATCTTCTATGTTAAACATGGCTAAATCACAGTGGGTCCCCCAGAATAACATCACCCCAAGAGGGGCATGTGAAACCCAAGCTGGGGAATAAAGTCACTGGGTATACTCCATCTGGTCGTGGAAGTCAGCACGCTCAAAGCAAAGGCTGGCTTTTGGCACCACGCATTCTTGGAAACTGGTCTTCCTTTACACAAGTTTGTGTCTGGGATTTTGTTTTATGTAATAAGTCATTCAATGAGTGCTATGGGTGGGGAGAGCTGGGGAAATGCTTCCTCACCCAGCATCCCTTAGACCACTGATATCTAAAACTTTGCTGGGAGGACCTAGAACGAGTTAGTCTGTGTTTAACTGTACTGCGTTATTGGTCTCCCTCCAACAACCAAAAGAAACCATTCCAATTTCATTCACAAGGAAAGTCTGGTAAAGTTTCTAACCCAGCATGTCAACCAAAGGACAATGCTGTCCAGCCTTCTGTGAGATTATTTTTAACAGTCAAGGTCCTCAAAACCATGCCACTACATCTCTATCCAACACTTAAGCACTTCACCAAACAGATCCACATTCTACCTTTGCTATATTCACACTGTTTCACTACAACTTTGCTATTTGCCCTTTTTATCTCGTAGAGCAAAAGTTTGTCTTAGACTGGAGTTCTAAGCTCTATAGTTTTACTGCCCACACCCCCCCCCCCCCCCCCCAGACAACGGATACAGTCACTTTTTCATCTGATCTGAATTCAGTCATGTTCTGTTTGGATTTTTCAAAATAACCTATTAGAGTGCTCTCAAGCTCGTGCATCAAAGAAACGACCAGACGTGTGTCTAGGTTTAACGGGGTGATTTCTTCTTGCCGTCGTCTCCACAGCAGTAAAGCTGCACAGGTCCCCTGGCAGGTAGGTCAGCAGCAGTGGTCCAATTAGCCTTCCTTGGCACCATGATTACCATTACTTCCAACACAGCAGCCGTGACTTTACATCCTAGTGATTACCCTGAGAGCGTAAGGTAGAAGATCTACTTTCAGAGGGCCTAGAAAGCAACTTTTGCATCAACCAGACTTTCCTCCTTTGAAACAAAAATGAACTTCACATCTGTGGTTATGCTATGATGTAAATGAAAGAAATAAAGCACATACTGGAAATGTGCAGCTTCGGACACCCTAAACAGCTAGTCTTTTAAAGCAGAAAAGGGTAGGAAATCTCAGTTTAAGACTCTGAATATAGCAAAGACAGCTAAAGAAGAGAAGAGACCCAACCATACCAACCCTCCCACATAGTCACAAAAACACGCACATGCTACATATGTATTTTTTCAATACCGGTAGTTATAAATTACCTCCTAGATTTATTAAAATACAACCTTTTGCCCTAGATGTAAAAGTGAGAGGATAAAATAGAAACAGAGCAATTAAATTCCATCCCTCCTGCAACTCCGTTTAAAATGCACATAAAAATAATTAGAAAAAAGATCACTAGGGAAAAGCAATCCCAAAAGGTCAGCTGCAAGGTAGTATTCATACAGCTACTGTTTAACACCAGTGTAAGGTTAGGGAGAGTATCCAAATCTTGTATTAAACTAAATCAATTCCTTTCTCTCCACCTGTAAATGAAGTACAGTAAATATCAACAGTGTTCACCCTAATACAGGATACCAAGTTTTGAAAATCCGGTGCCAATTTGTTTTTGTAGATACACAGCATATAATACTCAAGTGGAATCACTCTGTAGGTCTCTTCATCAGAAACTGTACAACACTACCTTTTAACGTTCTTATTTTTCTACTGCTAACAGGTTTTCCCAGGCATGATGGCCATCATTTTCACTCTGACCTTGAGTTCATTAGGAGGCCAAGAATGAAGGCCAGAAAAATACCACGGGGGAAAGATGGACCATCTAAACAACATGATATATGATTGTCTCTTCACATACCTGGAGGATAAAAAGGCTGATCTTATGCCTATCCACCCCATTCCCTTCTCCTTGTTCTATTTAGTGACATGCTTTCCAGAAAGTATTAAAAAGGGAGACTCTTCTCTCTCTCATCCACACACACAGACACACACACACAAAGTACACACAATGTGGGTCCCTATCCAAGGACATGTGACCTCCACAAAGAGGCCCACGGTCCCACACACAACCTTAAACTTCTTCCGAAAACTAAAACTCCTCCCCCAATTTAGGATCAGTCTGTGAGAAAACAGTATCTCTTAAAGGTCCAAGGTCAAGAGTGAAATCGACTATAAAAAAGGACAGAGTCTTCTGAATTAGGATATGGTAGAGATAATAAAAGTGGTGCAGAGGGGCAACAAGAAACATGCTCTGTCTCAGAAATGAGACTCAGTCAGCAGCAGCAGGGTGGGCCTGATAAGGGAGGCCAGACCAGCCATGGGCAGCAAACACAATACAGGAATTCCCCAGCAGTAGGCAACAGGCAGAGACACAACTATAGGAGAGGCCTGGCGGACACCTGCAGTGAGGGGCAGAGCACTGCATCATGGGAGACTGGCAGCCTGGGCAAGCGTCCAGCAGCAGGCAGGGTCACCTGGCAACAAGAGGTGGACACTCAGCTATGAGGACCCTGGGCCCGTATCCCAAGCGTGTGAGAGGGTCGGGGCAGATTGTATGGCAATAGGGAAACAAGAGGGATACACAAGGGTAAGGGAAAAAGACAGTGATCTGTGACTGGAATGTGGATACAAGGCGTGGGTCATGGGAAGAGCACCACGAGCCACCTGCCACGAGCCGTAGCTGACTTGAGGCTGAGCTATTAACTTTGAGCTCCAAAAACGTGAGTACTTCCAGGCTTAATCCTCAAAGCTGAGGGGCAACGAAGGGGGTACTAAAATAATGACTGCATAAGTAACAGCACTGTCCACTGAAAAATGCCCAGAGCACAAGAATAACTAGAATCATCCCTACAACTTGCCCCCATACTCCTCTTTAATCTTTATAAGCAACGAATATTTATTGAAGGCTTGCTGTGTACCCGATCCTGTGCGGGTTGGTTATTCAATCCCGAACGAGACCTACACCCTCTTCTCAAGGTGCTGACAGCCTTGTGGGGAGGGCGGATGACTCCTCTGTTCCTGCTGTGTCTCTGATGTGGCCTTCCTAACACCAGTCCCCATTACTGTTCCCACTGCTTGAGAGGTGGGACTGTTTCGGCCTGATGGTGCTTTAGGAAGGAGGGAAGGCATCTCTATGCCAGACCCTAAGCTCAGCTCCTTCTCTTGAATAACACCTTTGAGAGGTTAAGGCAGCGGCAACCAACCCGAAGCTAACGCAGGCATCACCCCGTCTCGGGCAGCTCCTGCCCTGCCAGGATGAGGCATGTCCCAACTGGTCTCCCAGGCGGAAGCTGGGCACAGACTGTCAAGGGACAGTTGGGGAAAACTGGTTGTTATGTCAAGACTCAGGAGGCACAAAAGCCTGGCCAGGACTGGGTTGGAAAACTGCCATCTCTGGGCATGTTAGTGGCTTGTGGGATCAGCTGGGTCCTCCAGGAGGAAGATGGAAGTTTGGGGCTGAAAAACACACATCCCGTATTCTCCCAACTTGGCTGCTGGAAATTCAGAGGACAGAGTTAAAACACCTGGAGTAAACTGTATAGCCTCTAGCTGGAATCCCAGAGCAGCAATGCTACAAAAGGGAGCATTTGGGGCCAGGAACAGGATCGGGGGAAAACTGGCAACATTCTCCATGACCTGGACAGATATTCACAAAAGAAATTCAAAATACTGTCCCGATCCACTAAAACTACTTGTTTTCTCTGTGTGCACATATACGTGCAGTGTAACTTAAAAGGTAATATATTTAGTGTTTCCTTGGTTCTTTATTTGTAAGTTTAAAAAGGCAAGTATCAAACCAAAATAAGATTTTGAATAAATTTTTTTATTTACTAAAGTGTAATTTTCTGTTCTTTGCAGCGTTTTTTTGTTTTGTTTTGTTTTTTTACTAATACCAATACTTTCTAAATTATCCTGTTTAATTTGACGACATTGATTTGCAGTTGATCCTTATTTTCAGGTAAGTGTTCTAAGTGTCTCTTGTTTTACTGTTTGCCATCAGCCAGGTCCCTTTTGGCCAAAACAAAGGAGTTTATTAGCCAGTAAAAACCTTGTAAATACATTAAAACCCCTCCTAATTCATTTTATGTTTCTGGTTTCCTTAACTCAGGGATGAAAATGTTTCTGAAGGTTAAAATTGTCATAAAAACTGAAGCCATGTTACGATACAAATCTGGTTCCTGTGCTCTATGACATGCCACAGGAATTCTCTCATGCTTCAGGTCCAGTTCAAAATCTGAAGTGAAGGAATGCCACACCTAAATGAGCTTTCCTCCCTCTACTCTCCCCACACAGAAAAAGGGCTATTTCTCTGCAACGTGTAGCACCTCAATCCATGAAATCATGGAGTCTAGTTCCAGGGCACTCATGGCATGGACATGTATACACTACCAAACGTAAAATAGATAGCTATTGGGAAACAGCCGCAGAGCACAGGGAGATGAGCTCGGTGGTTTGTGACCACCTAGAGGGGTGGGATAGGGAGGGTGGGAGGGAGGGAGACGCAAGAGGGAAGAGATATGGGAACATATGTATATGTATAACTGACTCACTTTGTTATAAAGCAGAAACTAACACACCATCGTAAAGCAATTATACTGCAATAAAGATGTCAAAAAAAATAAATAAAAAAGACCAGTACTTTAAAGGAAGGTTTTTCCTAACAAGAAAGACAGCATGAACTCTTTCACAGGTAGGCCAATTTCTTCACAGTTGACAGCACTATTGGTTCCTTTCTGTCCCAGTGCCTTTGCTGTCTGCTTTCATGACATGGAATGGCCTGTGCCCTGCAGTCTCCTGCTGACCAAATCCTATCTTCACCTTCAAGGCCTAGCTTAAGACCCATCTTCTCCCCTCAGATTCTCTTGGTCTTCATCAACCAGCTTGCCCCCTCTGGCCTCCACCCCCATACATGCTCAAATACATCTCTTGCAGTAGGAGCTATCCCATGACATAGCATTCAGTGCAGAAAAGCGTAAGAAGTATAGTGAGAAAGCTTGATTGAGAAGGTCTCAGATCCCTGACAACAGAGGTAGCACAGTGCAGCTGAGTCCATGTGGTTTAGGGAAAAACAGACCTGTTTGGGCTGAATCCCCACTGTGACAATTACTAGCTACGTAGCCTTGGGCAGATTACTTTCCCTCCCTGAGCTTCCGTTTCCCATTCAAAAACTTCATGGAGTTGTTGCCAAGCTAAGGTTGGTTTATGTGACCGCCACTTTCCTAAACACTGGAGCTACAAAGATGAGTAAGACAAAATCCTAATCTTGAAAAAGCTCACATTCTGTAGGTAAGCTATTTGCAATAGCTTTAGGCTCTCTGGGGGAAATGGTTAAGCAGCATTTGGGGAAGAGTCAACTGGAAACAGTAGGGGAACAGTTGGAGGGGGAGAAACTGGAGACTGAAGCAATTCCAGAATTGCGGACAGCGCTAAAGGCTGGAAAAGAGAGACGGTAGTACGAATGGAGATGGACGAAGATTTGAGAGCTATTCCAAGTGGAATAAAATTATAGGTCTTGGTTCATTTTGGACTTAAGAGGAGAGAGGCAACAGATGAAGAACCTTCACTCAAATACCTAGCCCAGGGGACAGGCCCAGGCACTGACAGAAAGAGGGTAACCGTGGGGAAAGAGCTGGTTCGGGCAGTGGAAGAAATCAACCTCCACAGAGCTATTCAGTTATGTGCCTCATGGACAACTAATGCCAATCTCAAAGCCCAACAGCTTCTTCTTTCACAGCCCCATTGAGTCCTCTTCCTCTTTCTACCCTTGTCCCTCTTGCTTTTATCTGTAGAAGATTCAGTGGTGAGATGAACAATCAAATAGATTTACCAGTCCTAGGTGAACAATGTCCACCACTAACAAGAGGTACACTCCCTCATGCATCTTTTTTATTGGCCCTACTTGACTTTTAAACTTAAAATGACTTTAGCCTAGGATAGCCCATGTTCCTCTTGACCGTTCCTTCAAGATTATAAGCACCCAACTGTCCTCTGAAGCTCCCCAGGCAAAGTGAGGCAGCCTGGTCCATTACAATTGGAGGGTGGAACTTCCACATCCTGAGCCAGTAAAAACTGCCACGCAGGTTCCAGCAGAAACTGCCTTCTGTGGCTCTCCCACCCCCTACTCCCAGACACTGAGCATGCTCACTGCAAATCAAGGAGATGTTTCCTTAAATAGTGCCTAATTTATATAGATCAAACCAACTTAATGCATGTATTTCCTTTGATCCAACAATTCTGGGAACTCATACTAAGGAAATCATCAGACGTGCACACGAGTGTATGGCTACAAAGATATCTATTGAGACATCCCTTTAATTTGCAAAATAAAAAGAGCAAAAACGCAGGGACAGTCTGAATGCAGAACAGTAAGGGAGTATTTAAATAAATTGCCACATATCCACATAATGGAATATTACAAAGACATTTAAAATGTTGTAAAGGCATTTTAATGACCTAGGGAAATATTTGAAATACATTTAATAAGTGAAAACAGATAACAGAACCACATATAAGTTTGTTCTCAATTTTGCAACATCCATACACACACATAGATACACATACATCACATACGTACACACACACCCCCAAAGAAAAACAACCTCAGAAGATGTAACTATTGTTATCTCTAGGTGGAGGGATTAAAGGTGATTTTTGTTTCCTTCTTTGTACTTTTCCCATTATCTTTGAAGTCTTTTTGTAATCACTTCAAAAATTATCAAAATAAAGGGAAATGGGCCATGAAATACTTGGAGGGAAGAAACCTGTGATGATGACAAATACGCCATGGAACACTGATTCCTTCTGTACCTTAAGAGATATTTTTTCTTGCTTGAACCCTAAGATGATCGGTCTTTCCATCTCTTGCCTGAGATACCTGAGAGCTTGTATTTCAGAGCTTTTCTTTAATCTCAGGGCTTCTCTCAATAAAATCTCTATTCTTCCCTGTCCAAGCAATGAAAGATCACAAAAACAGGTATTTGGATACAATCATTTCTCTTTCTTTTATGCTCACTGAGTTGACGTTTGCCAAAAGTTAATGACTGGATCCCTCAGTTCCTTATTCTTTGGTTTAATAAGGGATTAGATGGTAATAGACTGGAAATAAATTCTCGTCTCATTGACCTAAATTAACTTTGCTTTTGAGATCTGGCATAGCTTCAACAATGATCTGAAAGGAAACGTATATAACTATATCCCACCAAATGCAGAAAACCGTAGCTGATCCCATCATTGAAACATGTCTCATTAATGTCACTTATAATAAATCCCCCAAAGTCTTTGACTAACGTACGCCACTGTTGTCTGTGGGAGATGAGAACAGCAAAATGCTGTGGTAGGAGGGAGTTTCTTTTCCAACAAGTATTTCTATGGAGGGATTTATCTTGATACCAACACCATATGTTGGCCAAGCCTTGCTGTTTGTTATTTAAGAAGTCTACATACCACCATGGGCCTCTCTCCTCAGCAATACAGTTTACACATGGTCAGGGAATTACTCTCTCTGAAACACCCTCTTCTGGCACACTCATCTCTCCTTCATACCTTATATTTGTATAGCAAGTCATGATTCACCAAAGCCTTTCACGTAAAGGATCCTACGGGATCTTTATAAGAACTCTAGAAGAGAGAGTTTTACAGATAAAGAAACTAAGTTCAGAGAGATTAAGTTACTTGTCCAGATAGTCTTGCTAGTACGGGGTGGTCCTCAGATGAAAAACAGTTTTCTAACTTGTGATTCAGTGTTCTATCAGTAACCCTAATAATCCTACAAGTTTGATTTGCTATTGAGTTTTTTTTGTTGTTTTTTGGGTTTTTTTTTTTGCGGTACTCGGGCCTCTCACTGTTGTGGCCTCTCCCGTTGCGGGGCAACAGGCTCCTGATGCGCAGGCTCAGCGGCCATAGCTCACGGGCGCAGCCGCTCCGCGGCATGTGGGATCCTCCCGGACCGGGGCACGAACCCGTGTCCCCTGCATCGGCAGGCGGACTCTCAACCACTGCGCCACCAGGGAAGCCCTGCTATTGAGTTTTAAAACATTTTGCTCACCCATAGGTATTTAACCACTTCCACACCGTCTCTCAATAATGATGTAGGTGCCTGTTGCATGTCATTTCAAACTCATTCTAATGAACACCATCCTCGGATGATGGAACAGAGGACACCGGCAAGCATGGAGACATTCAATCCACTGAAGCCCTCTGGGTAGGATGTCCTTCATTCACCAGAACTGTCAGTAACCTAGAGAGCTTGACACTCCTAATCTTGTCACCTGACGTTGTGACTCTTCTCCCAGTCCTTGGCTTTTTTTCTCAAGTCTGACTCTGGCATGCCACTTACTGAGAGTGCTGATATGATCTGTATTAGCAATTGCCTGACTGCTCTTTGTAAATGTGTATTAATCTCCCCCCTCTCCATGCACTCACATACACACAAAGACATACCCTAGACCACAGCTGCTCTGAGAAGAGATATTACGTCTTACTCATCTTGCTGTTAACACCCCCATTGCCGGCAGGTGCCTACACTTTTTTACTGTATATTTTTAAATTAATTATTTGAGTGTTTACTAGAAAGTACAGCTGTACAACTATAGTTATATGTTTTATGACCCACTTTTCCCCCACCTGCCTCTACTCTCATTTTTCTTGCACCACCAATCCTTTCATTCATTTAAATAGCTTTCACCAAATGAAATTCTATTTTATTTTATGGGACAGTCATCATGAGGTCTCTAAGTTGTTTCAACCTAAGACTCCAAGAATTGAATTAGCCTGGGAAAAGTTTGGGAAATCACTATTAATTTATTCTGTGTTTCCCATTTAACTTTTCTAGGCAGAATATTCTCTCATCCTTAAAAAATGTATTCACTTCTAAATGAGGATAAGAATTTCATTTTCCTACGTCAACTAGCCCAGTTCAAGATTTTTTGTTGCTACGGCTCAATTATAAAATAGAAAAATTGGATGAAAACCCAATTTTATTATATAACATAGTCACAGGAGCCAGGTTATAAAATATTGTTTACCGTGTCTTTTTAACCACGTTTTTAAGAGTTTTTAAAAATAGCTTGACAGTATTTAATTTTGTTGGTAGAACAAATTGTCTAGATTATTTGTTTCTTGATATGTAGCTGGAGCTGGTAGCTAGTACATCTTAGAAAGTGATAATAATATTACACATATACTCACTACTATATATAAAATAGATAGCCAACAAGGACCTACCGTATAGCACAGAGAACTATACTCAATATTTTGTAATAACCCAAAAGGGAAAAGAATCTAAAGCAGAATATATACACATATATGTATAACTGAATCACTTTGCTGTACACATGACACTAACACAACATTGTAAATCAACCATACTTCAATAAAAAAATAAAATAAAAAGCAAGTGAATATTACATTTAAAGTTGTGATACAGGACTAGGGAAATATAATCTCTTTGATATAGGGCCCCGTATTTTAGATCTCACCCTATGGGATTGGTTGAGAACAACTTCAAGAGAGATAGCTAGCACGTATGCATCCCTCGACCCCCCGCAACGTGCAGACTCACACATCTTTAGGTAGAGTGAGATTCTTTTATAAAACACGGACAAGGCACTTAATGCAAACTTTAAAATGCTTAGTCTATAATTTTCATTAATTACTGTCTCCAATACAGAGTGCTGCTGGGAAATTAAAACATAAAAGTCATGCTTTTTTTGCCTTGTATTTATTGAGCAAGAAAAACAAATGGAACAATAAGAGATACACTAAGGAAAGTCTCCCTGTTTATAATATATTAAAGACATTATTTTAAATGTGATTCTTTGTTCCTCAGGGGCCAGCCCTTTCCCTGAACACAGAATAAGCACAGCCTATGCTCCTGTAAACGTTCTGGGCTTTCACCAACAGTCCTCCATAGTAGGCCTGCTTTGTCATAGCCTTTCTTTTAAAATAGAGAAATTCATTCAGGATATGGGGAGGAAATCATGTCATATTGAGACAATTAAGTTTATGATTTCTAAAACTACAACGAAGAAAGAATAAATGTGTTGGCAATGGAAAAAATGACTATTTGGAGAATGTTTTCAAAGGTTCTCGCTTGAAAGCTATGAACTCTGATAATATTCTGATTTTCATTTAGGAAAATACATCTTTTCCCCTGTGTTTCACTTACACTCTAAAATAGAAGTTTCGTATAGATGAAATAAGTACTGAGTTACACAATTAAAAGCATTATGTAATTAACAGCTCTTGAGAAATTACAAATATATGCTAACCTTTTCCAAAACTATGCATATCTTCCCCCAAATCACTGATACCGGGCCCTTCCATGCCCAGTTCACTTTTGCATCTTTGTAATTGCAGCTCCCATCTCCTAAACATCCCTGTCAAGTTTTCCTCCTAGCCAGATGACTTAAAATCCCATGATTGATATTATTTTTCGTCCCTGAGGAAAATAACCATGTTACATATTACCTCAAACTTTTATACCATCTTTGGGCCCTGCATATTTTATCAGAATCTCTAAGCTTCTTTATTCTTTGCCCAACGACAATTTCTCCCTAGGTTCAAGGTCTTTTCTGACTCTGCAGAGGTACCTGCCTCCTTCCTCAGCATCCACTTACCAGGTTTTGTTTTCATTTGTCAGTAATATAGTCTTTTGCTCAGCATTCCTTGAAAGTTCCTTGTGAAGACAATATACATAGACCCCAGACAAGCTCCTTTCTTTTCTTCACAGATGATGAAGTGGTACAAATGGTTTGAGAACCTGAAAGATCTGGATACAGATAACAGTTCTACAGCATAGGTAAATAGAATAGCCTTTCTGAACCTCAGTGTTTTCATCTGTACAATGGGGGTCCCAATAAGTACTTCATAGTGCTTTTTCGAGGATTCAATGAGATTGCCCCTATAAAGGCATCAGTACACTTCCTGGCATCCCCTAAATGTGCCCTCTTAACCCTTCTTTTGCCCTCATTAAATTTTTAATCAAATATCATTATTTCTTCTGACTATAGACTCCACGAGTTAAGTCATTCATGCTTCCTATAACTGTTTGGAAATTCCTTGAGATGAACTGTTATTAGTCTCCCCTAACTTCATCTCATTCATCCATTTCATGCAGATTATAAATCTATTCTGTTGGTTAAAACTCACAACCTTATTCACCCCCTGCTCGAAAAACTACAAGAAACAGCAAAGAAACACAATCATGGTTTCTGGGTTTTAAATACCCTATTCTTTTTCTTCTCCAAAAGTTTGGTCACGTGCAAACATTTCAAACTTGAATTCAGCACTTTTCCCAAGCAAGGCAATCAGTATATACCAATACCAATTTGGCATGCCCTTGCACAATGTGATATTCAACATAAAAGTGGGTTACAAGAAGCAAAGAATCAGAAATTGCAATAAAGGAGAGGAAGGTAAAAAATTCTAATGGAGCTCAGGACCAAAATTGAGCTGTCCAAATCTATTGTTCATATGTGGGCTTAATTTCACCAGAACTGCTTGCTCAGCTTAACATAAATCCAGGGGCGAAAAAAAGCCACTTCCACATAAAGGAAATATGGACTAGAATTCATAGATACAGCAAGAAAAAAAGTTCACCTCTCATCTATCTACATGAGCAAAATTATTTCACAAATGTTCTTTCCGATTCATGGTTTCTACGTTGTGACAGTTTTCGATGGAGGCCACAAAAACTAAAAGGCCTCTTTCATAACAGAAGAGAACAAGAAATTTGCTCTTCATATTAGACTGAGGGATGACAACTAAGTCACTGGTGGTTCCAAAGATACTGCTGAGGTTGCAAGTTTGCAAGTTTGCCCCCTGCACACTGGCCTTCATAGGTTGGGGTGGGACCAACATGTTCAGAGATCTCTCCAAAGAAAGCAGGGAGTGTGCAGATCCTTTTTGATAAGCGCTATGTATCACTCTACTTTAGATCTTTGAGTTTTCAGTTCAGGGAATACAAAGGTGACCCAGCGAGGCAGGGCACTCAAAAGGGATGCTAGATATTATCCTCACCCCATCCTGCCCCCCACCTACCTTCTTCTAGAGGTCAAACTGAAAGAAAGAAAAAGGAGGGAGGGAGGGAGGGAGGGAAAGAGAAAGGAAAAGAAATTTTAATACACTTCTAATTCTATGGTAATCTTCCTTGAGTTTGACTACATATTCTTAGGCTATGAAAGGCTGCCTGAGACTATGGACAAATTTTCCCAGATGTCAACACCCAGTAGAATTCCCAGTTGAAAGGATGAGGAGATTATTGCTTCCCAGAGCAGCTCTTTCCTTAGAATGTTCTATTGAAATGTTCTCTGTTACTGTGAGCTATTGCCTGCTTATGATCTGGGCTACCAGTTTAGGTTTTGCCCTATTGAGTTATAGAGAACACGTGTGTTTCTTCCCCACCACAACTCTTTAAAGTCTTAAAGTCTCCTCTTAGATTTATTTTGTTCTTTATTAAACAGGACATCTTCATTCCTTGCATCCAATCCATTCAAAAAATATCACAGTTCTGTACAACTATAAAAATGTGGCATTGATGTCTTGAGCAGCACCAAGGAACTCTGTCTGTAGGGGACAGACAGCCCTAATCCTTTCTTCTCTATAAATATTGGTTTCCAGTGCAGTTGAAATATAGATTCATTTGTAGGTGTCTAACAAGGAAACAAATGCTAGAAATATTTTCCAGAAGAATGAACTTTCATGGAGTTAAGATTTATCCCGACTGGCAGATCTCCAAAAAGAAAACTTCCTGTCCTTACTTGACATCCACATCTGCAGAATACGAAGTTACTCCTTCAGTTAGACAAGTCAGTAGGTTAGTAATCATGAGTTGCATTTCTAAGTGGGGTCTACAAAGGAATTCAGGGCAATGAGAAGGCCTATATCTATCAAAGATAGATAAACCACAGAGCTATACATTCAATGCAACTGTTGCAAATTAATGGCTTCCCATCAAAAATGATAAATTTTATTGAGCAGCATCATAGATTCTGAAGCCGGATGTGCAGTGTATTCATGTGATAAAAGAAGATAAATGCTTTCTGCATATATCACCCTGAATTTGGTTCTTTGTGAGATACTGAACAACTTTTCCCTTTGCTTTCGAGTTTATCAAAGCAAAAATACCTAATCCATTCTCAAGGTGAAGAAACAGATTTTGAGTTATTATTCACTGAATACTTTTTTTCTTTTTTACCAATGCCCAGGCTTTTCTTTTCCTATTCCCACAGTCAAGATAGTCTGTAGCCTTACCTAAACTATAAAGGCTAAAATGGAGATTTCAGATACCGACATGTAGCTACTAAAAAAGCAAAGAGAGAGCTTACTTCTTGAAAACAATCTGGTGCGTTCATTTTCCACAAAGTTCCCATCAGATGTCATCAAATTCAACACACTGTGCAGATGGGAAAGACTGACTGTTGAAACAATTAACTATTGTGAGTCATTTCCTCAATCTGCTTTTGTTTTAGCCAATATGTCATGTGGTGACAGACACTGTTAAATTTCACAAGCTCTACTGTCTTCTTGGAAACAGCATAATACAGCTGACACAGCTCAGCTTGATAAATCTGCCAAACTAATGGTGGGGCCTCTTTACCCCTACTTCTCAATGCCAAAATCTAAAGATATGATACAGAACCTATTCAACAAGAATAGCACAAAGTTCATTTTATTCTCTCTGAATACTCCCACTTGATCACCTGCTGGCTCTTAATTTCCTAATCCCTTTGAATTGAGGTTAAAATGAGTAAGGTAAGCTTTTCATTAATTCAGTCTCCACTATCTCAGAAAAATGTTATCACGGACCCTGAGTTTTCCTGAAGTCTTGCCGCTTGCTTCAGCTTGGTCTGAAAGTTTACTGCTTTAGATGACCTAGTCGACCATTTTCCACCTTAGATGACTTTTAGATCATCAAAAGCCACTTGCCCTAATCTAACTGAAACATTTTTCTAATCTTGGATGTATGACTTTACTATCCCATGTGCGTCCTGTCATTTGCACGTCTAAGGAATAGGGGGTGAAAAAGCATGGTGTTGTCCCATTCCATCTTATTTCAATCAGGAAAAGAGATTCCTAGGCAGCTTCTCTTGCACAAGCTTCTAGCTCACTAACCATTCCCTTATCACTCCTTCATTTGCACGGCACAATATCTCACCATCTTCTAGAAGTCAGCTCTGACTGGCTCTAGAGGGAAGTACAGTGAGTCCTCAGAAACTCAGTAAGCCAGAAGCCAGGTCAATGCCCACTTACTAAGGCTACAGACATGTTAGGGGATCTGAACTAGCTGCAGAGCCAGCTCCAAGAAGGGGAGGCATTATTCAAAAGGAGTGACCAGTCAACTAATATTTGATAAGGGAGCCAAGAATACACAATGGGGAAAGGATAGTCTCTTCAATAAATGGTGTTGGGAAACCTGGGTAGCCACATGCAGCAACATGAAATTGGACCCGTATCTTACACCTCCCACAAAAATTAACTTCAAATGGATTAAAGACTTAAACATAAGTCTGAAATTGTAAAACGCCTCGAAGAAAACATAGAGAAAAAGCTCCTTGACATTGGTCTTTATTATTATTATTATTGGAGTATAATAGCTTTACAATGTTGTGTTAGTTTCTGCTGCACATGAAGTGAATCAGCTATATGTACACCTATATTCCCTCCCTCTTGGACCTCACCTCCCACTCCGCCATCGCACCCATCTAGGTCATCACAGAGCACCGAGCTGAGCTTCCTGTGGTGCACAGCAGGCTCCCACTAGCTATCTAGTTTACACGTGGTAGGGTATTTATGTCAAACCTATTCTCCCAATTTGTCCCACCCTCCCCTTCCCCACTGTGTCCTCATGTCTGTTCTCTACATCTTCGTCTCTATTCCTGCCCTACAAATAGGTTTATCTGTACCATTTTTCTAGATTCCACATCTTATCATTGGTCTTGGCAACAACTTTTTGGATATGACACTAAAAGTACAAACAACAAAAGCAAAAATCAATAAATGGGACTACATCAAACTAAAACCTTCTGCACAGCAGAACACAATCAACAAAATGAAAAGGCAACCTACAGAATGGGAGAAAATATTTGCAAACCACATGTCTGATAAAGGGTTAATATCCAAACTATATAAAGGTTTCATACAACTTAATAACAAAAAAAATAAACAATTCAATTGAAACACAGGAAGAACTGAAGAGACATTTTTCCAAAGAAGACATCCAAATGGCCCACAAGTACACAAAAAGATGTTCTCCAATCATCAGAGAAATGCAAATCGAAACCACGAGATAGGGCTTCCCTGGTGGCGCAGTGGTTGAGAGTCCGCCTGCCGATGCAGGGGACACGGGTTCGTGCCCCGGTCCGAGAAGATCCCACATGCCGTGGAGCGCTGGGCCCGTGAGCCATGGCCGCTGAGCCGGCGCATCCAGAGCCTGTGCTCCGCAACCGGAGAGGCCACAACAGTGAGAGGACCGCGTACCACAAAAAAAAAAAAAAAACCCACGAGATAAGACCTCACACTTACTAGAATGGTTATCATCAAAAAGGCAAGTGATAACAAGTGTTGACGAGGATGTGGAGAAAAGGGAACACTTGTGCACTGTTGGTGGGAATGTAAACTGGTGCTGCCACTATGGAGGACAGTAGGGATGCCTCTCAAAAAATTAAAAATATAACTACCATACCATCCAGAAATTCCACTTCTGAGTATATATTAAAAGAAAATGAAAACAGGATATCAAAAAGATACCTGCACTTCCATGTTTACTGCAGCACTATTCACAATAGCCAAGATATGGAAACCACCTAAGTTCCTGTCAATGGATAAACAAATAAGGAAGATGGGGTGTATATATACAATGGAGTATTATTTATCCTTTAGAAAGAAGGAACTCTTGCCATTTGTGATGACATAAATGGGCTTTGAGGGCAGTATGCTAAGTGAGATAAGTCAGACAGTGAAAAATAAATACTGTATAATATCACTTATATGTGGAATTTAAACAGAGCTGAACTTGTAGAAACAGAGTAGGACAGTGGATAGCAGGGATGGGAGGGTGAAGGGGAAGAAATGGGGAGCTGCTGGCCAAAGGGTACAAACTTGAAGTTAAAGATGAAAAAGTTCTGAGGACTTAATACACCGCACTGTGAATAGCATTAAAAATACTATATTACATACTTGAAAGTTGTTAAGAGAGTATACCTTAAACGTTCTCACTAGAAAAAAGAAATGGAATCACGTGACATGATGAAGATACTAGCTAATGCTATGGCGGTAATCATATCGCCAACATTGAAGGGTATCAAATCAACATGTTTCTCACCTTAAACTTACACAATGTTATGTCAATCGTATCTCAATGAAGCTGGATAAAACAGATAAAAGGAGCAACCATTCCAGAGAGTACAAAGGCCAACAAACAACCCAAGATTAGGCAGAACGGAGCAGATGCTATACAGGAAGAAAAACCAACAGCTGGGTTTCTGGAAGTCAGCAGAAAGACTGTCCAAACTTGGCACACTGACTGGTCTCACTTCAAATTCATAACCACCCACCTGAAATGCACCTTAATATTTCTGGCAATCATATTACATTTCTCTAGTACATTTACTCTCTACTGTAATAGATGACTTTTCACAGCTCACCTCTTTTAAAACCTCTCCAGCAACTCCTTTCCTGTCTGATGACCTTGCTTCTTCCTCGTTTAAAAATATTGAAGCGATCAGAAGAAAACCTCTGTGGATTTCTACCACTGCATCTATATACCTACCAACATCTGCATGGTTGTATCCTGGTTTTCCACCTGTGAACATACTCTCCATTCACCTGTCTAAAGCTAATCCCTCCATCGGAGCACTAGACCGTTTGCCTTCTCAAGCATATGGATGCAGCAACTCACCCGCCCTCTTCTCTATTACCAAATTCCCCTCTCTACTCGGTCTTTTCCCTTCTCATACAAATGTGATCTTAATTCTCCCATCTTAAGGTGTATATATATATATATATATATATATTTAAATTTTTTATTAGAATATGACTGCTTTACAATGTTTTGTTAGTTTCTACTGTACAACAAAGTGAATGAGCTATACATATACATATATCCCCTCTTTTTTGGACTTCCTTCCCATTTAGGTCACTGCAGGGAACTGAGTAGAGTTCCCTGTGCTTTACAGTAGGTTCTCATTAGTTATCTATTTTACACATAGTATCAATAGTGTATATATGTCAATCCCCATCTCCCAATTCATCCCCCTCCCTTTCCCCTTGGTATCCATACATTTGTTCTCTATGTCTGTGTCTCTATTTCTGTTTTGCAAATAAGATCATCTATACCATTATTTTAGATTCCACATATGTGTATTAATATACAATATTTGTTTTTCTCTTTCTGACTTACTTCACTCTGTACAACAGTCTCTAGGTCCAGCCACATCTCTACAAATGACCCAATTTTGTTCCTTTTTATGGCTGAGTAATATTCCATTATATATATGTACCACACCTTCTTGATCCATTCATCTCTTGATGTACATTTAGGTTGCTTCCATGTCCTGGCTATTGTAAATAGTGCTGCAATGAACATTGGGGTGCATGTGTCTTTTTGAATTATGGTTTTCTCTGGGTATATGCCCAGTAGTGGGATTGCTGGGTCATATGGAAATTCTATTTTTAGTTTTCTAAGGAACCTCCATACTGTTCTCCAGAGTGGCTGTATCAATTTACATTCCCACCAACAGTGAAAAAACGTTCCTTCTCTCCACACCCTCTCCAGCATTTGTTGTTTGTAGATTTTTTGATAATGGCCATTCTGACCAGTAAGTGGTACCTCACTGTAGTTTTGATTTGCATTTCTCTAATTATTAATGATGTTGAGCACCTTTTCATGTGCCTCTTGGTCATCTGTATGTCTTCGTTGGAGAAATGTCTATTTAGGTCTTCTGCCCATTTTTGGATTGGGTTGTTTTTTTGTTATTGAGCTGCATGAGCTGTTTCTATATTTTGGAGATTAATCCCTTGTCAGTTGCTTCATTTGCAAATATTTTCTCCCATTCTGAGGGCTGTCTTTTCATCTTGTTTATGGTTTCCTTTGCTATTCAAAAGCTTTTAAGTTTAATTAGGTCCCATTTGTTTATTTTTGTTTGTGTTTTCATTACTCTAGGAGGTGGGTCAAAAGAGATCTTACTGCGATTTATGTCAAAGAGTGTTCTGCCTATGTTTTCCTCTAGGAGTTTTATAGTGTCTGGCCTTACATTTAAGTCTTTAATCCATTTTGAGTTTATTTTTGTGTATGGTGTGAGGGCGTGTTCTAATTTCATTCTTTTACATGTAGCTGTCCAGTTTTCCTACCACCACTTACTGAAGAGGCTCTTTTCTCCATTGTATATTCTTGCCTCCTTTGTCATACATTAGGTGATCATAGGGTGTGAGTTTATCGCTGGGCTTTCTATCCTGTTCCACTGATCTATATTTCTGTTTTTGTGCCAGTACCATATTGTCTTGATTACTGTAGCTCTGTACTATAGTCCGAAGTCAGGGAGCCTGATTCCTCCAGCTCTCTTTTTCTTTCTCAAGATTACTTTACCTATTCAGGGTTTTTTTGTTTCCATACAAATTGTAAAATTTTTCGTTCTAGTTCTGTGAAAAATGCCAGTGGTAGTTTGATAGGGATTGCACTGAATCTGTAGACTGCTTTGGGTAGTACAGTCATTTTCACAACGTTGATTCTTCCAATAAAGAACATGTTACATCTCTCCATCTGTTTGTGTCTTCTTTGATTTCTTCCATTAGTATCTTGTAGTTTTCTTAGTACAGGTCTTTTGCCTCCTTAGGTAGGTTTACTCCTAGGTATTTTATTCCTCTTGTTTCAATGGTGAATGGAACTGTTTCCTTAATTTCTCTTTCTGATCCTTTGTTGTTAATGTATAGGAATGCAAGAGATTTCTGTATATTAATTTTGTATTCTGTGACTTTACTAAATTCATTGATTAGCTCTAGTAGTTTCCTAGTGGCATCTTTAGGATTTTCTATGTATTGTATCATGTCATCTGCAAACAGTGAAAATTTTACTTCTTCTTTTCAATTTGTATTCCTTTAATTTCTTTTTCTTCTCTGATTGCCAAGGCTAGGACTTCCAAAACTATGTTGAATAATAGTGGCAAGAATGGGCACCCTTGTCTTGTTCCTGATTTTAGAGGAAATGCTTTCAGTTTTTCACTGCTGAGAATAATGTTTGCTGTGGGTTTGTCATATATGGCCTTTATTATGGTGTGGTAGGTTCCCTGTATGCCCACTTTCTGGAGAGTTTGTATCATAAATAGCTGTTGAATTTTGTCAACATTTTTTTCTGCATCTATTGAGATGATCATATGGTTTTTATTCTTCAGTTTGTTAATACGGTTTATCACATTGATTGATTTGTGTATACTGAAGAATCCTTACATCCCTGGGATAAACCCCACTTGATCATGGTGTATGATCCTTTTAATGTGATGTTGGATTCGGTTTGCTAGTATTTTGTTGAGGATTTTTGCGTCTATGTTCATCAGTTATATTGGCCTTTTTTTATGATATCTTTGTCTGGTTTTGGTGTTAGGGTGATGGTAGCCTCGTGGAATGAGTTTGAGAGTGTTCCTCCCTCTGAAATTTTTTGGAAGAGTTTGAGAGGGATGGGCATTAGCTCTTCTCTAAATGTTTGATAGAATTCACCTGTGAAGCCATCTGGTCCTGGACTTTTGTTTGTTGGAAGATTTTAAATCACAGTTTCAATTTTATTACTTGTGATTGGTCTGTTCATATTTTCTATTTCATCCTGGTTCAGCCTTGGAAGGCTGTACCTTTCTAAGAATTTGTGCATTTCTTCCATTTTATTGACATATATTTGCTTGTAGTAGTCTCTCATGATCCTTTGTATTTCTGCAGTGTTAAGTTGTAATTTCTCCTTTTTCATTTCTAATTTTATTGATTTGAGTCCTCTCCCTTTTTTTCTTGATGAATCTGACTAAAGGTTTATCAATTTTATTTATCTTCTCAAAGAACTAATTTTTAGTTTTATTGATCTTTGCTGTTGTTTTCTTCATTTCTATTTCATTTATTTCTGCTCAGATCTTTATGATTTCCTTCCTTCTACTAAGTTTGGGTTTTCTTTGTTCTTCTTTCTCTAGTTGCTTTAGGTGTAAGGTTAGGTTGTTTATTTGAAATTTTTCTTGTTTCTTGAGGTAGGATTTTATTGCTATAAACTTCCCTCTTAGAACTGTTTTTGCTGCATCCTATAGGTTTTGGGTAGTCATGTTTTCCTCGTCATTTGTTTCTAGGTATTTTTTTATTTCCTCTTTGATATCTTCAGTGATCTCCTGGTTATTTAGTAGTGTATTGTTTAGCCTCCATGTGTTTGTATTTTTTAGTTTTTTTCCTGGAATTGATATCTAGTCTCACAGCGTTGTGGTCAGAAAAGATACTTGATAGGATTTCATTTTTCTTAAATTTACCAAGGCTTGATTTGTGACCTACGATATGATATATCCTGGAGAATGTTCTGTGTGCACTTGAGGAGAAAGTGTATTCTTCCGCTTTGGGGTGGAATGTCCTCTTATAAATATTAATTAAATCTATCTGGTCTATTTTGTCATTTAAAGTTTGTGTTGGGGTGGAATGTCCTCTTATAAATATTAATTAAATCTATCTGGTCTATTTTGTCATTTAAAGTTTGTGTTTCCTTATTAATTTTCTGTCTGGATGATCTATCCATTGGTGTAAGTGGACTGTTAAAGTCCCCCACTATTATTTCATTACTGTCAATTTCCCCTTTTATGGTTCTTAGCATTTGCCTTATGTATTGAGGTGCTCCTGTGTAGGGTGCATAAGTATTCACTACCGTAATACTTATGCTTGGATTCACCCCTTGATCATTTCGTAGTGTCCTTCCTTGTCTCTTATAATAGTCATATAGCGAGAGAAAGAGAGAGAGAGAGAGAGAAACCAACGAATCCTCAGAGATCACCTAGGTCAATGGTTCTCAAACCTGAGTCAACATTAGAATCCCCTTGGGGAGCTTTAATAAGAATCCCAAGACCAGGTCGCCTGCTCCTCCAGAGATTCTGATTTACTTGGTCTGAGGCATGACCTGGGCATCAGTATTTTGTGCATTTCCTGTGATTCTGATGTGTATCCGAAGTTAATAAGCACTGATTTAACCTAGGTTTATCATTAAATGAAGTAATGAAAGTTGAGAGAGGCGAAGCAGCCCATGCAAATCCAGACAAATAACTAGTGGTAGAGCCAAGACAAAATTCCAGCAAAGCTGATTCCCAGTCCACTGCTCTTTTGACAACATCAGGCAATATGTCATACACACAAATGTAATCTTTGGCAAAGAAGTATGAATGCCACCGTAAGTAATGAACTTGCTAATTGTTCACCTCCACAGAGGATGTTGGCCTTTTAGTCATCAGTCACAATAGGAGAGCTTAAAACTAGGATGCTGAAAAGCTGAGAGTAATAGGGAATGTGAAGAAACCCCTGCCTTGGTACCCACAGCAGATGTTTCAGAAGTTTCGGGATGGTTAGGGACCCAGGGGAGGGTGCCAAGAGCAGCATGAGGTGCGCTATGATAAATGGACCTGTCTTTTTCCCATTACAGGAACATAGCAAGTTTCAAGAAGCGAATCAGAAACCTAGAATGATTAATTGTGTGGTCTACAATGAGCCCTGTTGTGTTTGTCTATGAATTCCTTTGCTCTGCAGATCAGACACACCAGGTGCAGAGAAACACCTGGCTATGATGAACCCTCTGAATTTCCTAGTAACCCAGTCCAGAAAAGGTGAACAGGGGTTTTGTTTACAGGTGAACAGTAGGAAGGGAATCAAAGCTGATGAGAAAATTGATGTGGTGGAATAAGAACAAAAGCATCCCTTTAACATCAGGCCAAGCTGCTGTCATACCTCTGGCTTTCTCTCCTCTTTTTCTACACCTACTTGGCATCAATGAGAAACAAAATACTTTAAGGAAGTCATAACTTCAATCTTATGTATCCCACCCACTGATTCAGCTGACCTGGCAGTCACCTTTGCATTCTCCATAAGGAAGTTTCAGCTAAGCATCAGCGGTGGAGAGCATAGCAGTTGAGCTCATGGGTTTCTGGGTCCAAATCCTGTATTTTACTCTCCATATAACATTGCACAAGTTACCTAAAGTTTCTGGGCTTCTCGACCTTCCCTACCTATAAAATAAGGCTAATAATACCCACCCTGGGATTCTTGTGATGATTGTATGAGACATGGATGTAAGGTGCCTGAAGCAATCAATAAATGATAGGCATTCTTGTTAAACAAGACAGCAAGGAAGATTTCTGCTATTTCTCTTTAAACTGTTACAAGCATTTTAACAATACTGTTTGCATACCAAATGAGTATGTCGATTATACATCATTGCTGCTCCTTCCTTAAAGCTGATGAAGTACACTAATAGTTAATCAGCTAATTTTGTTGAACTGTGGAGGCAACATGACTTGGTAGAAAGTTCTAGATTCAAATACCAGCTCTGTTGTTTACTAATTGTGAATCTTGGACAAGTTGTTTAATTTCTCTATGCCTCATCTGTTTTTTAAAAAGTGAGAAGGAAAATACTGCATTTTCAGGGTTGTTGTGAGAATTAAATGAGATAATTCAAACGTCTAGTACATATGAGGTATCTATAATAAGGGATAATTGACAAGACAGCACATATGGTAATAAAACTGCTCTCCATTTTTTTTTTTTTTTTTTTTTTTGCGGTACGCAGGCCTCTCACTGTTGTGGCCTCTCCCGCTGCGGAGCACAGGCTCCGGACGCACAGGCTCAGCGGCCATGGCTCACGGGCCCAGCCGCTCCGCGGCATGTGGGATCCTCCCGGACCGGGGCACGAACCCGTGTTCCCTGATTCGGCAGGCGGACTCTCAACCACTGCGCCACCAGGGAAGCCCTGCTCTCCATTTTTAATGTTCCTAATTGTCTTCACTAATTCATAACAGCATTTCTCCAAGTTAGTTTGAATTTTTTATGTTTTGTCATATGGTTTAATTCCAAGTAAAGCTTGTTGACAAGCGACCACCTCAGAATGGTTTTCGGAGAGGGTATTATCTAAAAGATTTATGGAGACGCAACTCTTTAAAACATATCCAAGAGAAAACAATATAAGCCTCTTTTAGTCAACCACAAACCTTTAGAGAGGGGAAGAAGCTTTTACATTCATCTTCTCTGTGGGTAAACAATTTGGTTTAGCCTAATTGAAATCAAGGAGAAAAAAAGAAAAGAACACAAATCTATGTAAAACAGAGTATATCTATGACAAATGCTTCCAAATATGTGCTAAGAAAATTGGTACGTTAAATATCTCTAGCCTGTCTTGTTTCTAAAAAGCCAAGGCAATTAAATTAGTCTGATTTATTTCCTAAAGTGGTCATTTGGATTATGTTACCAATAATGGAACATCAGTATCTCTAGAAGCAAAAGATTCAAAAGACATTTTTATGGTCTGCCAAGCCTATTTCTAAAATACTCTAAATCTGATACTGCCTTAGGCTGGGTTCCCTGGGAGTAGACACTGAGACAAAGATTCATGGGAAACAGTTTATTAAGGAAGTGCTCCCAGAAAAAGAACTGGTAAGGGAGAGATGAGCAGGACAGAGCAGAGAAAGACAAGCAAGGCTTTTCCCATGGAGGGTAACCTGGGCCTGATCCTGCAGAGAACTCTGGAGGGTTAATTACACCTCAGAGTGGTCCCACCTGGAAGAGAGCTGGAACTTTCCTCCTGCCATGCCTGTCAGCCATTGGCCAGGGCCATCCCGGGAGATGACACATAAGCTCCCAGACACATCCTGCTGCTCTCTAGAGCAATCCGCCAAGAAGAGTCGCAGGTTCTGACCCTTGCAAGTAAAAGCGCAAGGACGCTGGGGAAAGGCACCCTGAAGCAGGAAAAGGTAACCTTCCATAGAGCAGGGAGGGGATGAGGGAAAAAAAAATAAAGTCAGAAACAGTTAGCTTTCCTCTGTTTTTCCAAAGCAATTTTTTTCTTTCATTACACCCCAGCTTTTCTATTATCAATGTAACAAACACAAAACATAGACACGGTTGAGGCATACATTATCCCCTATAAGTAGTGTTGTATCAATCCAACCTAGATAGGTAGATTAAGCAGGAAACAAGCCAGTGTGTTTAGATCAAACTTTTTTTTTAAATTATACACTCAGTTAATTCAACGTGTGCATATAGGTCACTGAACATGAGGGAACTGCTATAATTTATTTATAGTTGTGAGACAGCAAAAATTTACAAGTATAATAGCAATCCCTTATATTAATATCCTATACACACACTTTTAAGAACACCCATATGCTTTTTGCAAATCTTTTTGCCAATGTTATTTTGTTTTGATTCTATTTATTAAAATGTAATTTCATGCCTGTTGAAACTAAAAGTAATAAAATTGAGTGTGCATTTTGTACAGCTTTTTAATTTCATTTTTCCAGTTATACATTTTTATTTTGTTTTATGATATTGTTAGCCCAAGACAGCCTGGAAATTTTAACACACTTGGTCCGGCCCAACGGCTAGTTTGAGAATCACTGCTGGACCCCAGTCTGCTTCCCTGATGCCTGGGTGGAATGAGCTCAGCCCCAGAGGAGGCGTCAGAGCTGGGCGGAAAAGGCAAGGAAGAGACACACCCACATTTATAATAATCATACCATAATCAAAACAGCTCTGTCTGAAACAGGGTAACACACGATTCGAGATAGGATATGAAGTCAGCTTCAATGGCCATGGCTCACGGGCCCAGCCGCTCAGCAGCATATGGGATCCTCCCGGACCGGAGCACGAACCCGTGTCCCCTGCATCGTCAGGCGGACTCTCAACCACTGCGCCACCAGGGAAGCCCAAGAAAGAGGACTTTTTTTTTTTTTTTTTTTTTTTTTTTGCGGTACGCGGGCCTCTCACTGTTGTGGCCTCTCCCGTTGCGGAGCACAGGCTCCGGACGCGCAGGCTCAGCGGCCATGGCTCACGGGCCCAGCCGCTCCGCGGCATGTGGGATCTTCCCGGACCGGGGCACGAACCCGCATCCCCTTCATCGGCAGGCGAACTCTCAACCACTGCGCCACCAGGGAAGCCCTGAAGTCAGCTTCATAAATTGTGAAAGCCAAGTGAAGATTGCATTGGTTCTGAAATGAGTTGAACAAGTTTTTCCTCAAGCCTGAAACTAAAAGCAAAGATGCAAAAGTAGGGGTGCCATCTTGTGGAGAGAGCAACCAACACCAGGGCCAGCTGTGCCCTCATCCTCCTCAACACCTAAAGCCAGCCTTTCCCCCTTCAGGGCCTCATAGTCTTTTTTAGAACCCCTTTCTTTCAAACACAGGACTCCAGAATAAGAACAACGCCCATGCCTGCCCCACTTTCCTTCCCAGCAGAGCTGCGTGGGGTGAGATGTGCTTTGAGTCGGCCTCTTTAATCATGGGACATAAAGATTCCACCTACTCATGGCTGCAGGGAGCCCCCCTGTGGACCAAAACCCTTTGTCCCTGCCCTACCCACCCCAGCCCCCCGGCTGTTTTTTCCCATCTTTCATCTGTCACAGAAAGGCGATGAAGCAGGCAGAAACCTGGGAGCCAGCCCAGGATTAGCTTCACTGTGTGCAACAAAGAGGTGGTGTGTGGGGAGAGCTTTGAAGTCAAGTGCTGCCACCAACAGTACTGTTTTCAGGAAACGATGGTTGTGAGGGATTTAGGAAGTCATCTGTCACTTGCTTGCCAGCGACACCACACAACGCAGGCTACACCTAAGAATGGCAATCCCATTTCAATGCTTTTTTTTTCCAACCATTACCTGAGATTTAATTTAATATATAACCATCTATATGCAGAAATATGTCCTTATATTGCAACGTCTATGTTTCAACTGCTGCTGTCTATAGGCAGTAGACATGAAGAGAAAAATATATAAAGAGAGGTGATCTCCTTTTCTTTTACTTTTTCCTGGATTTCTAATTTTTCTAAAGTTTTACTCATAATTTAAGACCATTTACAATATACCCTTGTAAGACTTTGGGATGTGAAGGACAGAAATACAACTCAAATACCCTGGGAATAAGAGGGAAAAAAGAAAAGGAAATGGGTTGATTCACACAACTTGACTTCTAGGTGGGCTTTCAGGCATGGCTGGATCCAGGGTCTTAAACAATGCCACTGGGTATGTCTTTCTATCTCTCAGCTACACTTCCTTTTACATGAGCCTTTGTTTTGAATACAGGCTGTCTCCATATGGCAGGGGTAAGGACAATCAGCAGTGGAGGATTCACATCTCTATCCCAAGCATCTTGACCTCAAAAAGTACAAAATAATCTTCTATGGTCATTCAAGTAGAGCAGTCTCAGGGAACACTACCCTGGCCCCACCTGTGTTATATGTCAGCCTCTAGCGCCACAAAAGAACTATACAGGGTAGAAGAAGGGTGGTTCAGGAAGGAAAAGACCTATAATTTGGGGTAGGACACTGAGCACCCTCTACTATGTGCCTGGATTAGTCTAAGAGAATTGTTTCCTATTCCTGCATTTTTGGCCCCGGTCTCTATATCCAGGGACCAGGTTTGTCAATGCAAGGTCACACTGGCACCCGTGGTGACCCACAGATCTCCAATGTGAGCAGCAACATGACAAACATAAGTTAAAAAGACCCTGCCAACTTGAAATACACAGTGATCAGATGGAGCATTCCTTCTAGAGTGTTTTTCTACATGAAGAGTATTTTAGAAAGAGGGAACAGCAAGTGCAAAGGCCCCGAGGCTGAAACAGGGATACCGTTATATAGATGAAGTTAGGTCATAGAGGCTCCTGAGAGCCTCTAAGATAAGGAGTCTGGCTCTTATTATTCCAATGAAGCCATTGGAAGGTTTAATGCAGAGATGTGCCATGTTATATTTATGGCTTACATGTTGTGGGAAACACCGTCAGATGTTTTTGAGAAGAGTAAATAAAGAGGCATGCCTTCCTGGCCAGCCCCCCCAAAAAAAAAAAAAGACCTTGCCAAAATTCTCTGGAGAAAAGCAGGGATTAGATGAGCCCAAATATCCCATCTAATGGTAGTACAGGGAAAGTACAGTCCAAAGGAAAGCAGAGTCTCTGACTGTTTTTTTATCACACACTTCATGATTTATCTCATACATTGCAGAGATGAAAAGAAAGGAAGTTTTCATATTTTATGGGGAAAAAAAAATCTATGGAATACATAACAATGATAAACAGATCCCAGAATAAATTTTCCTCTAGCCCTAGATCTGTTCTCATCTTACTGAATACCCTTAAGCAAATAATTTAGCCTTTCTGGTTTAAAAAAAAAAAGATATGAGAGGGAAAATAAGAAACATCTATGGGCAAAATTCTTTCTGTATCAGGATGTCAAAAGGGATTTTTGTTGTTGTTGTTGTTCTTATATTGTAAATAAGGCCTAAAGCTGAGTACTCAAAAATGCAAGCATCTCACATTTTGAAGAAGGTGTTCAGCTATTGGGATCAACTATGCCTCCAGGGTTTTCTGTGATGCCCTGGGACAGACGCATCCATCACTACCCACAAACACTACCTCATCTTATCACAGGGCTGCAGGGGGAGGCAAGCAAACCCAGTGGAGAGTATGGGCTTGCGGTGAGCTGTTACTTCTTCCGCAGATCACACAAGGCAAGCACCAAGAAATGTTTGCAAAGGTCGGGACCAGCCCCGTCCCACCCGCATTCTCTGTTCCCTCCGAGGGTGCAGAGGAGCATGTCCTAAATTTTACACAAAGGAGCCAAGGGGCTTGGGGAGGGGCGCAGCAGGAGTCTTGGGTCCACCCTGAGTGGCACTGGGCCAAGTGTGTATAGTCCATTAACATCAAGAGTTGCTACTAAACTCACAAGTGTTTGTTGTCTTGCAATGGTGATTAGGCAAATTATTAGTGGAACAGTGATTCCCCATATCAAGCCACCTATATGCACACTTGTATATGTGCACTTGTCTGTATCTATTAAAAAAAAATCTGAGAAGGGGTATGACAAGTGCATCCCGAAAGGACACTGACAGCCCTCCAGAGGGGTTCCCTGGTGATAGCAGAGGCCAGGGTGAAGCTGGCAACCTCCTCAAGGAAATCCTTAAACCCGATGATCACCATGACAACAGTACTAGAACTGTTTGTACCACCTGAGCTAGAGTCCCCTGGGACCAGAATCCCTTCCACTGGCCTCTCAGCAGTCACCTGAAGGGAGTTCTACTTCCCCACCCCTCCTCTCTGTCCCTGAGCAGATGAGCCAGCACCACAGATCCAGGCCAGGCCTCTCCATCCTTCCCAAGCAGCCAGGATCACAGCACCGGCCCATGCTGAGAGCAGAAGGAAACCAGCTTGAAAGTGAGATCCATGAACAGGGCTAGAAGCTGTGGCACAAGAGCCAGAAAAGTCAGAGGGATGGAGGTGAGTGTGCTGCCTGGAGCAGCAGGGCTGGACTGAGCCCAGGCGAAGAAGCTGGACCCTAAGTGGAGTCCGAGCACGGTAAAGAAATTTCTGAAGCAATCCTCATGGTGGCACCTGCAGTTTGGCATCCTCTTTGGCCAGTGGCAATCCTCTTTGTATAGAGAGGCAGTATACAGAAAGAAGACTGGTCCCTGGCCCAGCATGCCAGCAGTTAATGCTGGCTAGCTGTGTGTTCTTGGGCCAGTTGCCCAATGTCTCTGAGCCTCAGATTCCTCATCATAAAATGGGAACTATAATAGTACCTAACTCAGAAGACTGCTGTAAGAATTCAGTCAGTCAAAATATTTAGAACCATTACTGGCACACAGGAAGACTATGTTAGTACCAACTGTTGTTATCTGTCACCCAGAGTGCTTACTCTCATAACTAAAAGAATATGACGACTTCTAGAATAGATTGTGCTGATGACGACAAACTTCTCAAATAAATAGAATACAGGTAGGTCTCTACAGCAGAAGAAACTCAAATCCCTGAAGGACTGAATTACTATTTTGCTATATTCCTACTGTATTAAATACACAGTTTGGTCTGACTTATTCCAGGATAAATTAGTAAAACTTTAGTTCAGGTTAGAATATATTTTTGAAGTATTTCAAGATTCTATAAGACAGAAAACAATGCACTCTCTGTATTATCTAGTTTCTTGTCACACACACACACACACAAAACGAATCCTTCCCTTAGCATTTCAGAAAATGAACAGAACTGAATCAAAAGGAGCGCTCTTCCCTACTACACCACTCTCCACACAAGAGGCAGCATGATCTTTTAAGACAGAAATTAGATCTTATCATCTCCCTCCACAGTGCAATCCAAGCTCCCTTCTTTGACCTGCCAGGCCTTACCCTATCTTGCCTCAAGCCTGCCAAGCTCTTTCCCTCCTCAGATTTTTAGACCTGCTGTTCCCTTTGCCTGAACACTTTTCTCCATGGCCTACTCCTACCCCCTCATTCAGGACATGACTCAGATGCCACCTCCTCAGAGAGCCTTGCAGGATGACCCTTTTCAAAATAGTTCCCCCATTTCTCCCATCACTGCACCCCATGACCTGACTTTATAGCACTTACCCAGCAACTCTATCACTTTGTTTTTAATTTCTGCCTCACTAGCATATAAACTCCCACCAGAGTAGAACTCGGTGTACCTTATCTACTGCTAAATGTCCAGTGCCAGAAAAATACCCGGCACAGAGAAAGGAATACAGAAATCTTTATTAAAGGAAGGAAAGAAGGAACGGTGAGGAATTCAATTTCCGTCAAGACAGTCCATTCATTCCACCCCTCAACTGAAAACTGCCTGATTTTTCATGCATTGTATCCTAGTGCTTCCAGCTCTGAAGCAAAATACGGAACACATCTACCCTCATTTGGACATGATAAATATTTGTTGGATGGATGGATGGACGGACGGACAGATGGATTTTGGTCTCAGTCTGTGCTATATCAGAATCCTTACACGCTGTTAAGTGATTTTTGTTTAAGTAAATAAGCATTCAGAAACAAGTACAATTCTTTTCATTCTTTTGCTCTTCATCTGTCATCTCTTTGTGTCATCATTTGTCAATTAAAAGACATATATTTCAGGTGATCACTGAATATTTTCTTGGCTAGACGTCTCCATCAATGTCAGTCCTTAGAGAAACATACTTGAATATTTTCTATGTATAGAAAACTGTTACCATGATGCCCTCTCCCCACAAGTCTATAATATATTTTACTTGTATCAAGTGAGCTTTCTAATTGCATCTCCCGAGCAGTAAAATCGTACACCTTCTGCAGAGTATCCAGTCGCTGTCCTTGACAGTTGCAGGAAACAGCCCTTACTTCAACCCCTCTCTTCTTGTCAGATAAGGTGTTTTACCTTCCCCCAAACTGGCACCCTCGCACTCCTTACGCACAACCCCCATCCTCTGGCCCTTTCCTTGTCTCGCCGTCATTTTTCTTCGCAGCGCATCATAAAGTCCTCATCTTCTCTCACAGGTCCCACCCACTTCAGAGGTGGCATCGGCAACATCCAGAGTGATCAGAACCCTGCAGCTTAACTTCATCCATCAAAAGCCTATCTGCACACCCCAGCTCTGTGGAATGATTTGCAGTCATTTTGGTTTTACAAGAAAACTAACCATGTACGGTATTTGAGGTGCGATGAAAGAAGAAAGAAAAATGGTTGCAGACTCAGTCCTGAAGTCTAATCAAGAGAAGTAAGGAACTCCTGCCAGAGAGGATTTGACGTTGCTCAGTGACTTTCTAGATGGAGGATACTGCTCAGGGTTGACACTCTTTACCCAAGACAGTCAATAGTGGCTCGGAACTCAGGGCTGTACTTGAACTATGGCCCCTGCACTGTGCTCTCTCTCAGCGCATCCCAGACATAGCCCTGTTATACACACACTCACGGGCACACTCACATACACTCATCTTGTTCACTTTCTAGCCCCTCTAACCCTTAGCAAAATATCTGGTCCATCGTAATAATGGGGAACATTTTTCACGTATCAGACCCTGCGCTAAGCATTTCACAAAAAAAGATCTTATTTAACCCTTCCAACCACACTCGGAGTATAACTATTATTTTCTCCATTTTACAGAAGAGGATTCTTTCACAGGTTTACCTCTCTTATTTATTCCTCTTATTTAATCTGCATCTATAAGAAGCTGTTATGGACTACATTTTTCAGACGGAAACTAAGGAACAAAGAAATTGAATAACTGAATAATCAAGGCCACCATCTGGTAAGTGTTGTAGGATGGATTCAAAACCAGGACTCTCTAACTCTGCCACCCATGCTTTTTCTTTTTCTTTCTTTTATTTTTTATTGGAGCATAATTGCTTTACAACGTTCTGTTAGTTTCTGCTGTACAATGAAGTGAATCAGCTCTGTGTATACATATACCTCCTCCCTCTTGGACCTCCCTCCCACCCCAGCCCCCCATCCCACCCATCTAGGTCATCACAGAGCACTGAGCTGAGCTTCCTGTGCTTTACAGCACATTCCCACTAGCTATCTATTTTACACATGGTAGTGTATTTATGGCAATCCTAATCTCCCAGTTCGTCCCACCTTCCCCTTCCCCCTCCTGCGTCCACATGTCCTTTCTCTACGTCTGTGTCTCTATTCCTGTCCGGAAGTAAGTTCATCTGTACCATTTTTCTAGATTCCACATACATGCATTAATATATGATATTTGTTTTTCTCTGACTTACTTCACTCTGTATGACAGACTCGACGTCCATCCACATCTCTACAAATGACCCAATTTCGTTCCTTTTTATGGCTGAGTAAGATTCCATTGTATATATGTACCACATCTTCTTTATCCATTCATCTGTCATTGGACATTTAGGTTGTTTCCATGTCTTGGCTGTTGTAAATAGTGCTGAAACGAACATTGGGGTACATGTGTCCTTTTGAATTATGGTTTTCTCAGGGTATATGCCCAGTAGTGGGATTGCTGGGTCATATGGTAGTTCTATTTGTAGTTTTTTAAGGAACCTCCATACTGTCGTCTACAGTGGCTGTATCAATTTACATTCCCACCAACAGTGCAAAAGGGTGCCCTTTTCTCCACACCCTCTCCAGCATTTATTGTTTGTAGGTTTTCTGATGATGGCCATTCTGACCGGTGTGAGGTGATACCTCATTGTAGTTTTAATTTGCATTTCTCTGATAATTAGTGATGTTGAGCATCTTTTCATGTGCCTCTTGGCCATCTGTATGTCTTCTTTGGAGAGATGTCTAGATCTTCTTGCCATTTTTTGATTGGGTGGTTTGTTTTTTTTGATTTTGAGCTCCATGAGCTGTTCGTATATTTTGGAGATTAATCCTTTGTCCCTTGCTTCGTTTGCAAATATTTTCTCCCATTCTGAGGGTTGTCTTTTCATCTTGTTTATGGTTTCCTTTGCTGTGCAAAAGCTTTTAAGTTTAATTAGGTCCCATTTGTTTATTTTCGTTTGTATTTTCATTACTCTAGGAGGTGGGTCAAAAAGATCTTGCTGTGGTTTATGTCAAAGAGTGTTTTTCCTATGTTTTCCTCTAAGAGTTTTATAGTGTCTGGGCTTTTTCTTTTATAAGCTGCCGGCTTCCCCAAAGTAACCTGCCATAAAAAATCCAAAACCATACAACTTAATGATCAAAAATACATTTTACCAAAAAGAGAAGTAGATGAAGAGAAGTAGATCCCAGATAGCTGGGATGAGTTAGCTGCTACAACTGAGTCTTAATTTAACTGCCAGCTAGAACAAAAATCATCACTACTGGCCTAGTCCTCTGGGTGAGGCAGCATACAAAAGCTGCATTAGAGGGCTAACTTTCTGTATCCAGCAGATTCAGTTTTTAGATACCTAAGAACAATTGTGCAATGCCCTGTCCTGATGTATTAGGAGGGATGTATTTACTTTAAGCACGTGTAAAGTTGTCAGAACTAATATACACACAGCATATAGGGATGATTACAAGAATTTGCCCTTAGTGCAGGGTGCCTCCGTCCTGCAGAGCCTGACACGGGTTGGACAGTGGAGAGAGAAAGAGGTCATAACGGGGAAATGAAGGAAAAGTATGAACATTGGCTAAGGCATCCTGCCACCTCCTCTCACCCACTCAAAAGCCCTGTGAAATGGGGATTAACAGTCACCATTCTACTGTTGAGAGTGCTAAAAGCCAAATAAGAACTAGAGGAATACGATTTGAGACCAGATCTGTGGCCCCATTTCTTTTCTTTTTTTTAACATCTTTATTAGAGTATAATTGCTTTACAATTGTGTCTTAGTTCCTGCTTTACAAAAAAGTGAATCAGCTATACGTATACATATATCCCCATATCTCCTCCCTCTTGCGTCTCCCTCCCACCCTCCCTATCCCACCCCTCTAGGTCGGCACAAAGCACCGAGCTGATCTCCCTGTGCTATGCGGCTGCTTCCCACTAGCTATCTATTTTACGTTTGGTAGTGTATATATGTCCATGCCACTCTCTCGCTTTGTCACAGCTTACCCTTCCCCCTCCCTATGTCCTCAAGTCCATTCTTTACATCTGCGCATTTATTCCCGTCTTGCCCCTAGGTTCTTCAGAACCATTTTCTTTTTTTTTTAGATTCCACATATATGTGTTAGCATACGGTATTTGTCTTTCTCTTTCTGACTTACTTCACTCTGTATGGCAGACTCTAGGTCCATCCACCTCACCACAAATAACTCCATTTCGTTTCTTTTTATTGTGGCCCCCTTTCTTAAGAGTGAAAAGATGGGTGTCTCATCCCGGTCGCAACCCTTGCTGGTTGAGTGACCTGGGGCAAGCTCTCTTGACACCTGACTCACCATCTATCACTGGGTAAAAGGGCTCACTGGGCTGGTGGGAGAGTGGAGACGAAAGAATGGGGAGAAAATCTCTTTGTGAAAGATGAGAGCACTTCGTAAGGTTGAGCTTCACTACTTCTGATTCAGCTTTCACAGCTTAGTGCCAAGTCCCTTCCTCAGGAACACTCTCCCGAACCTTCTTGACAAGACTGGATCCCCAAAGTCTACCTTCTCCTGTGTATGCCTTACGAGAGTCCCAGTTTGACATTTATGCGCTGATTGGTTGGTCTGCCTGCCTCTGCAGTCTGTAGCTCCATGAAGGTTAAGACCCACCTGGTTTTACCCAGCATTATCCTAGCTACCATGTCCAGGGCTCAGCAGGCACGAAATAAATACGGGTGCATTAAATGCATCAGCATGTTAGTATTAAGGTAAAAGTCTACATTTAATAATCTTAAAGTATACAACTATAATTTATAAAATTTGTAATTTTATAGAATTACAAAAAGAAAAATTACACCCTATTAATTTCCTAGAAGCCGCACTTCTAATCATCCTTACCATCCAGAACCTTGAGGTTAAAAAGGAAAAAATGTCTTCTGTGTGGAAAATGACTGTCATAAAGTCCACACACTTGACTCCTGAGCAGAGGTGGCTCCACCCTCAAGCCATCATTCTGACAATCGGACATAAAAGAAGGCAGGGGGTGACAGCGGCTGGGACACCTGACAGCTGGGGAAACGACAGCGGCAGTGGCAGGAGGAGACAGAGTGTGACGTGCAGGTGGGCTCTCCAGCAAAGCGGTCCAGAAACATTTAACGCGGAGGCCACCAACCCACACACCTCCAGCGTCCCCTGGAGACACCCAATCACCACACAGGACGATGGCTGATGGTCAAGGGAGGGCACTGAGTCTTCAATCAAGGGAAATTAGGTCTGAGACACTCAGTGTAGAAAGAAAGGGGCACGGTCAGAGATCCCAGCAATGTCTGTGGCTGCTAGAGGGAGAAGGAATATGGTTTCGGCTGTAAATAAACTTCCCAGAAGCGGAAAATATATATGTTATCTTATGACTGCTTTGCAGAACTGAGGTGTTGGTGAGTACATGCTTTTGCTCAGGCATAGGGTAGGACCAGTTATTTGTGTTTACACCTCTTCTCTCAGATGTCTTTATACCTCCTACTAAGGTCTTACAAGAGATTCCCCAAAACAAACCTCAGAGCATCACAATATTTTCTTATATAAGTGACCTAAGTAAGATAGAATTCAGTCCTCATCTCTCCTTACTAGCTGGGAAAGCATGGAGCCTAATTTCAACTTACAATGCAGTGGGCGAGGGGGGCCAGGTGGTATCGAGGGCAGAGAAGAGGGGCAGGGTGGTAAAGATGAAACTATGATCATTTGCAGATTTAAATAGAGAAAAGTTCTTAACTGGCACAAGGCAAGAAAGTCTCAGTAAAAGCCAAGATGGAAGAGAGGTTTGCTCTCATAGCTAGAATTCATGCATTCATTCATCTAGTTGGCTTACTAGCTGTCTAACCTTAGGCAACTCACTTAACTACTCTGCACTTAGTTCCTACATCTGTAATATGGGAAGATGATAGTGTCCACCTCACAGGATTAGAGGGGGCTAAACAGCCCATATACGTAAAGAAGAGCTATTTGAGCACAAGCTATTGGTACTGTCAGTATCATTATTGTTGCTAATACGCACCTGCTCTGTGCTGTGTACTAAGCTCTGCACGGCAGCTAGGGCAAGGAAGAAGACAGATGATAAACAAACAAAACCAATAATTATAGCTTTAGATAAGGCAGAAAATAAATAGAAAATGGTCTGAGAGGGTTACCTTAGCCGGAATAATGGGGAAAAGTATCTCTGAGGAGTTAATATTTAAGATGAGACATCATTTGTTGTAAGACCAGGAAGAAATTTGCTCCAGGCATAAGAAACAGTAAGTGCAAAGACTAAAGAACAGAAAGGTTGGGACAGGGCACGTTCAAAGAACGTTTAGGAGACCTAATGCGACTGGAGCTGAGTAAGCCAAAGGGAGAACAAAGTCCAAAAAGGTTGGAGAGTAGGCAAAGGAGAGTAGAATGACAGCCTGAAACTAGAGGCTTCATCCCAATACAGATGTATCCCAGTTAAAAGTCACATGCCCTTAGGCACATACCTGATAGGATGAACAAGGACTCCCTCACAATCTCAAGCACGCGCGCGCGCTCTCTCTCTCTCTCTCTCTCTCTCTCTCTCTCTCCCTCTCTCTCCTCATTTTACATATCTATGAATACGCATAATACAGGACCATGCCCAGGAATAATCATCATCCTATCAACCTTCTCTCCAAGTATCCTAAATAAATAACGCACTCCTAAAGCTAAGTAGATACTTATGACCAATTTGTAACTATCGTATTAAATTCTGATAAGGAGAAGAGGTTCAGGGAAAGAACCAACGTTAATCCAGCCACTTCTAAGCGTCAAGCACAGTTCCAGACACTCAACAAGTATGTTCAATCTCTTCATTCTCACAGCAGCTATACGAACAAACTATCCCCATTTCACAGGAAAAGATATTGAGCTTAATACCAGAGATGTTAAGTAACTTGCCCAAGGTGGCCCCGCTAAATGGCAGGACTTAGATTTGAGCCTAGATCTCTCTGGCTCCACCATGCATTCCAGCTATTCGCTCAATATTAAGCACTTCTCATGACAGATTTTATTTAGTTCAGTCCCATTTCCCTTTGACGTTTGACTTTTTACCTTTCTTGTGACCAGGAACGTTAGCAGCTAAGAGCCAAGACAGTGGCAGCCCCAGTGGAGAAAGGCTGATGCGAAATTCATTTGCTGTAAGTGATAAAAGAGACCACGAAGAAGATCCGTATGAGCTACTCTACTTGGGACTTTTTTAAGAATAAATATTTTATGATGAAAAGAGAAGTTTAGAGCTTTTGAGCATCCCACAAATAGAAAACTAATTTGCCTTATCAATTTTTGTCCACTGTGCTTGATCCTTGGGATAATCTGTGAGCCACTGTATCAGCCTCACGTATATTGTAGTCCTTTATCATATGGATGCAAGACATATTTCTTGCTGTCAAAAGTAATCAAAGCATCTAAAGAAACCAAAGCAACCTTATTTACTTCCTCAGAGATCACAGCAAATGTCCTACTGGTATTTTTTTTTTTTTAATATTAAGTTGACTTTTTTTTTTTTTTGGCTGCACATCAAGGCACTTAAATTAAGAACAATGTATCTTCATTTCAAATGTCAGTTGATATCCCTTAAATGTTTGCTTTTTTAAAAAAAAATGAATTCAAGTCTAAAGCTGGCAATAAAGGGCACTGTATTATTAACAATTTAAATCAAAGTTTAATGCTTTTGACATCACAAAGACACAGATCCCATGTTATAATAACCTTTGGCAAATGGATAGTAAACTAAACATAAGCTTCCGAGACTGCTAATCCTGAAAGGTATGATACAGATGAGAGTAGTTAAATACAGTGATTATTGATATATACTCTCATTCCAATATAGGGGAGGGATAGAGGTTGTTTAATTTTAATGTCGCCAGAGGTTGACTTTGCTCGTAACATTTATAAAATATTGAAAGACAAGAAATGGTACAGAAGTGAATTTCGCAGTTGGTTTTTTTCAGTTGCCCTTGAAAGCAGCTGCCATAAATCTTGGATGAAGCCAAATAAGGCTGATGATTTTGATCTTCAATTCATTCTTTTCTATCCTTCACAAGGTAAATGATCCTGATGGAATTAGAGCCGAGCAGAATGGCTTTCTTCTGTGATCTGCATAGCCAATGATGCGCGCTGCCGTCATTAGCAAAGTGGAGCCAGTTCCCTCGTGAGGCCGGGCCTGTGCACTCGGGCTTGAAGGCGTTTTTTGAGGGAGAAAGACACTTAAACATTGAGCTCAGAAGCTTTCCATTACCCCCCTCCCCCCTTCCTCTGACTTCTCCCTTCCGTGTCGTCTCAGCAGAAAGCCAAAGTGTGAGCTGAATGTACGAGAATCAAGCACAAAACTCAGCCACCAATTCCTGGGTTGGTATTTGAAAACGTCTCAGCCAAAGATTTTTCAGTCTGACTCTGAAAAGAGCACTACCAGAGTTGTAGGAGAAGCAGGATTTAAGGCAGTCCATGGCTTCCCTTACAGAAAATTCTGGGGTCTCTCCCACTGAAACATGTAAATTGGACGAATCCTTTTCTATCCCTATGGTAAAACAATGTCATTTTCCTAAGTCCCACTCAGCCATACAGAAGACAGTGTATCCTGTCATTAGGGATGGCAATAAATGTATTTGTGTGGGTTTGCAACTGTGCTTCAGACCGCAAGGCAAACCCAGTTAAAACAACCACAGAGAGAATCATCTATCTTCATAAATTCAGTTGCAAAGAGAAATTCATCATGTTTACTGTCTTTAAGAAAAGAGCAAGTCTTGTAATAAAATGTTCTCTCGTCCAGATTCTTTGTATTTATAGGGTCCTTTTCTTTCTGCTTTTCACGGAGCCTGGCACATTCTAAACCACGGGCTGTACCTTCATTAACATAACATAATAAATAAGTTATGTGTCTTGAAATGAAGAACGTGCTTGGAGAGAATGAGGGAGGGGTGTCCCTTCCCTGGTAAGTGATATCCTCAAAAGGCTTCCAGCATAAGAATTTGCAGAGCTGAGCATTTTGAACCAAAATGCAAAAAAAGACAAAGGGCCTTTGTCAAGATAGACCCCACCCTTTCCTCCTTCCTCACTCCAAAATCACAGAGAATTTTTGTGGGAATTTGTTCTTTCACTCGGCAAACACTTATTGAGCACTACTATGTGCCAGGCATTGCTAAAATAACAATATAAAAGTACTGAAATGGCTCAGGAACAACTTTTTTTGTTTTACTTTGAAACATTTTTGCTGTTGCATGCATGTACCCTCATACACTCACATAATAGGAAACGGATCACTTTTCTAAGAGAAATGTCCCAGAAAGGGCTTTTAGGCTCATTGTGGTCTTTTTCTCCCTCCCTGGGCCATAGAAAAGTGATAACCAATGTTATAAGCCCATCTAGGAACCACAGAAGTTCAAGGGCTGGAAGAATGTCTCTGAGCCATAGTGGTCTTTGAGCACTTTTATGGCCCATTTGTCAGAAGTTTTGTGGGGTGTCCCTTAGCTTTGTCCTTTAAATCGTGTAATTCCATCAATTCCTGCTAGCGTGCTAGAAAATTTATATTACCTTCATTTTATTACCTAGCTTTAAATGATTTTCTAGGAGGAGCATTTTTGAACTCAGCTTCTTTCGTTTCTAGTCTTTTTGGTGCCGCAGATTTCAAATGGGGAAAAGACTAAATTCTGGAAATTAATGGGACAGAGTAAGGCCTCTGAAGTCCAATTGCCTGGGTTTGAATTCTGTCTCTTTTATTAGCTCTGAGACCTTGGGGAAGTTACTTAAGCTGTGATAGCTCACTTTTTTAACCTTTAAATTGCAGTTCCAATCCCTACCTCACAGAGCTATGATGAGGTTAAATGAGATAAAACATTTGGACGAATGCCTAACACATATAGGACACAATAAACCAAAACTGTAATTACAGACTGGTAAATTTAAATTTAGTTCCCGACAGGAAAAGAAAAAGTTGGACTATTTGAAAACATTTAGAAAAATAAAGGAACACTAAGAACAATGAACAGATTAAGAACAAATCTGGCGGGCTTCCCTGGTGGCGCAGTCGTTGAGCGTCCACCTGCCGATGCAGGGGACACGGGTTCGTGCCCCGGTCCGGGAAGATCCCACATGCCATGGAGCGGCTGGGCCCATGAGCCACGGCCGCTGAGCCTGCGCGCCCGGAGCCTGTGCTCCGCAACGGGAGAGGCCACAACAGTGAGAGGCCCGCGTACCGCCAAAAAAAAGGAACAAATCTGGCAAATAAATTTCATTTCATTGTATGACAGGGCTAGTAAATTGGAGGATCTGAAGAGTCCAGGAATACCATGTGTCTAGAGTTCCCTAAGTGGTCTGTTGTGGTCTCTGACAAGTAGGGTAACCATAATACTCTTCAGCCAAACAAGAATACTTCTGAGAGCAAAAGGAGGTACTGCTTAATTAGGGCTAAGCAAGTGTAAACCAGGTAAACACGGACACTCCTGGGCAAACCAGCCCAGACGGTCATCCTATCTATAATACCCTTTGGATGACAAGGCAATGAGCTTGGGTGGTTAGACTGACTCATGTCTATTTAAATAATCATACCCCAAAGGAGATGATTTGTAAAATCCCCTAGGGCTCTGCCCTCCCAACTATATCTTTACCGTTTTTATCAATGACCTGGATAAAGACACAGACAGCATATTAATCAAGTTTACAGATAGCACAGACTGGGACAGAAGAGCTAATATGAGAGATGTTCGAACTCAGGTCTGAAATGATCTTTAAACCGGAACATTAAAGCAAAGCCAAACCAATAAAATTTTAAAGAAATAAATGCAAAGTCCTACATTTAGATTCAAAACCATCAATTGCACAAATGGGTTGCAGAAAAGGTTTGCAACCCTCTGTATGAAGGTTTAAAACTGCCTACAGGTTTTGGTTGACCACAAGCTTAATAAGAACATTTAAAAGGCTGCTGGTTAGAGTATATTTGCCCTGCCTTTTTCCAGAGAGTTGTTATAGATCTAATAGACTTTAAAAAAAAAAAAAAGCAATGCTTTTAAGTCATAATAAGTCAGGACTACTGATAAGGTGGCTGTTGAAGGGATTCTTACATTGAGGACACTGGACCCGATGATCCCTAGGGTCTCTTCCTATATTAAATTCCTCTGAACTTTAGGACTGAGAGCTTCCCAAAAAGCAGAGCCTAGCTTCTGTGGGTACTTAACTGTTTGAAGAATAAATGGTTGGATAAAAAAGCAAATAAATGAATGGGTGAACATAAATCTGTAGTCTCCCATCTTTCCTAGAGGATATTTCTGCCATCACTGTTAGAAAAAGCCTTCTTCATAAAAAGAAAAATGTTAGAGGGGACTTCAGCAGGCTTCTGCTTAAAATGTCCCCTGAACCTGATATAATTCAATCTAAGTGTTCTCCTCTATGGAATCTAAAGTTCAATTCTCTCACAAATTACAGACTAATGCAACTATTTCCCCTCTATATAGAATCTCTTTTACCAAGTAAAACAGACACCTGGCAATAGGAAAGCTAATGCTTCTGTTGCATTGCTTTTTAGAATTTAAAGCACTGATGACCAAACACACACACTTCCCTTGGAATATCGGGAAAGGGTCACACATACACTTCCCCAGTGAGTTAGTTATTGTAGTTGTAAAAACCAAACTCTCTGCAGCCTACAGTAACACTGATTTAAAGCCCAGTTCTCTGAGTGCACAATATAAATCCTTCCAGCCAAATGTCCACTGATCTGGAACTAGAATCCACAAGACAATCATCTTCAAAGAATCTTACAGTGCAACTAATGTAATGCAATAAATTTAAAAGACTGGCTTGCTTTTCCCTTCTGCCGCAATGGAAAAAAACTGCAAAAATACATGAACCGATAATACTGCAAAATGGAGCTGGATCAGTAATATATGTATTTCTAAAATTCCACTAATTTGGATATCTGCATTTCATTTTTTTTCTTCTCCAGTTGTTTTCTGAGAGTGTTGTAAAATTACACAAGTTGCTAAGACACCCATATCCATGCTCCTATGATATACAGAACAATATTGATATCTGATAATATCAACTATCTATCAGAGTTTAATTTCTTGGGTTTAGCTACCATTAAGCATCTGTTAAACTTTGCATATGCCTCACTGACAAATGACTGATCTGATTCCAGTTGCTTAATTTTAACTGAGCATCAGTGCAGTCCTTTTTCTACCTAATCTTCCTTTATTTCTTTTCTTTCTTTCTTTTTCTCATTTTTCTTTTTCTTTTTTACAAATTCTAGCCAAGAAGAAAGAAAAGTGCTTTAATCCTTCACTTACCTTTAAATAAAATGTTCAGTGATCTCAGGCAAACAATAAGTCATAATGAAGACACAGTGATTCAGGCAGTAATCTATGGGCACATAGATCATCCTGCAACGGTACATTAATCATCACACTTAAAGACAGGGCAAGTGGGATGACGTTTTTTCAGTTGTGTCTATTGCAACTCAGCGACATTCAAGTATTTTTAATCTGGGCCATTTCTGCAAACTGCTTTTTAATCTAGAAACATGTTCAAACCACACCCTGCACAAGATAAAAGCAGCACCAGAAAAGTAAAACTATTCCTTCATAAAAAAATTCTTAATAGCTAAGAAATTGATAGGAATCATGTCCCTTTCCAAAAAGATTCAATCCTAAAAATAAAAATGCTCCATGACAAAATCCAAGGTGAGCTATACGCAAACCATGGGATCTTGACCAAGTTACCCAACCTCTCCAGCCCTCCATCTATTTATCTATTAAATGTGAATAACTGGGTCAACCCCGTAACATGCTAGTAAGAGGTACTAGTTATATATACAAAATCCCCAGTAAGGTGCGTGGCATGTATTAGGCATTCAAAATTTGTCCCAATTATTATTGTTTCAAAAGTTTTTATCTTAGACACCCCTTGTGCTTTTGATATGCTTTAAACAGCACACAGGGGTTTCTGATTCAGCAACAGGCACTATATACAAGGACAGCTGAGGACATCAGAAGCTCCCTCATATCTGGGAGGGTGACCCTAGGTAACAGCCCCTACCCCCTCTCACTAAAGTACACTTGTCTTCCACAGTGGAATCTAAGACTGAATGCCAGCACCTGGTACCTGCTCCAATGTGACTGATAGCTCTCAGTCTTCTAGTAAATCAAAAGTTACTCCTCCCCCACAGAAAGTCTGGGAGCCCCTGAACCACTCTATGCCAAACAGGTTGTTGCATACATAAAGATGTTGGGGATCCTGCAGCTCTGGCATATCAATAAATTACTTAACCTCTTGTATCGTATGGAGCGATCCTATAATTGGGTATACACAGCCTATTGTGAACATTCTATGAAAGATAATGAGATTCCTTTAAATAGTCCTGTGGACAACAGTCCACAACTGTTGTAAAATGCTTACTCATTGCTTCTAATGTCACCTTAGATTATAATGTTATAGTTTTTAAAGTTAGTGAGTTCATAAACCACAGGGCTTTACCACCATTCTGGCTAGACTCCCAGCTCTGGGGACAATCCCCAACTCTTTGGTAAAATCAGAAGACATCTGTGGCTCCTAATTATATGAAATGATATTCGTATCTTCTAAGTCTGACTTGGAACACGTTTGAGTCATCCAAGACTGAAAACTGGCCAGTCACTGATTTGTTGAAGCGCAAGTCATATCATTTTTAAGCTTCAAAGCCTCAAAGCGGGGGAAAGCGCAGCTATATCCAGACTTTGGACGACTCCAGGGCTATAAGCACCTGGTAGTTGACCAAGAGAAGGACTTGCAGACGCTGAGAAGAGTTACTATAGAGAGAAGTGAGAACGGCTGGGTAGAACTAGAGAGAACAAATAAAAGTTTGCAGTGTTGGGATAAAAATACGACTGATTCTAAAAAGAGAATCCAATAGAAAGGTGAGATGAAACAACGTATATGACATAGTTAACACAATGCTTGACAAAGAGTAACTACTCAATAAACAACAGTAATGATGAGGATGAAGATAAAGATGATGATGATGATGATGATACTATGCCTAACAGACTCAGACTCCAAGGACTTCCAAGTATAAAAACTACTTTTTATTTATTTCTGTGTGTCCAATATCTAGCTCAGTGGCTAGGAGATAGAAGATGTTCGATTATCATTTGTTGAGCTGAATTGACTAGAAATGAACAGAGAATTGCCACTGATAAGGAATTAAGAAAAGGGAAAGTCGAGAAGAAAAAAAAGGAAAGAGCTCATGGTTGAAATCAAGGTGTGTAAAAAGAAAATGGAGGGCTTCCCTGGTGGCGCAGTGGTTGAGAGTCCGCCCGCCGATGCAGGGGACACGGGTTCGTGCCCCGGTCCGGGAGGATCCCACATGCCGCGGGGCAGCTGGGCCCGAGAGCCATGGCCGCCGAGCCTGCGCATCCGGAGCCTGTGCTCCGCAACGGGAGAGGCCACAACAGTGAGAGGCCCGCGTACCGCAAAAAAAAAAAAAAAAAGAAAGAGGTAAACATCAGGCCACGGCTGAGCAATGTCCTAGAAAAACATTGCCCACCAAGTAAGCATTCCCTCCACTGAGCTCCAGAGACCACAGTCACCTGAAATCAACATGAACTGAATCACTGTTTAAAAACATGGACCTCTTTGCATTTCAAAGTTTAAAACTAAATTTTCTCAAGTAAGATGTCTTAGTAGCTAAGTAGAGATTTTTAAAAGGGAAGGGGGGTGGGCATTCAAGGGTGTACAAACAGAGTCTGTTTCGCTAAGGCTGGCAATGAATGATAAATAACTGACAAGCAAGGGAAGAAAGGGTATCCCGCCTTAATCAATTCTGAATAACACTCCCCATTATTAGCAACAATGACAATCACTAATATGTCTCTAGGGCTGATAGTGTCCCAGGCCATATCTCAGTAACCCAATGAGGTAGATGTTACTTTACCCTCTTTTTAATGAGGAAACTGAAGCTTAGACAGGTTAAAAAATTTCTCACACAGCTAGGGAGTAGAAGTGTTGTATTTAGACACAAGTCTGCCTAACTTGAGACTGAATCTTAGTCATTCCCGCAAACCAGCCATCTGTAATTATTCTTCAACACAATGTGCTCAGAGATCCTACTATACACTCTAATCTCTCCACTGTTTCAGAGGCATTCCATTGACCATAGGTTTTTAATCTGGGACCTGGGACTCCAGAAAGCAATTGCTTTAGTGTCTGTGAATTCCCTAAGATCAGAAGTGAGATGGCATGAGTGTATTGGTTAAGTGCATTTTTCTGGAGAGAGGAAGGTTTACTGTGACAGCAATTCTTAAGGGGGCTTGTGGCCCCAAAACACATTAAGAACGACTGCATTAAACTATGCATTCAATACAGAAGGCTTATTCTCTATCATTCTGTTATGATAATGTCTCTCTGGAAATTAGTAAGGTTAGATGAACACTAAGCAGGTATGGATGACGAATTTGAATAAATTTAAGTCTATCACCACTGTCTTTGTAACCTTGAATTTAAAGTACAGGTGAGACTTCCCGGGTGACGCAGTGGTTAAGAATCCTCCTGCCAACGTAGGGGACATGGGTTCAAGCCCTGGTCCAGGAAAATCCCACATGTCGTGGAGCAACTAAGCCTGTGTACCACAACTACTGAGCCTGTGCTCTAGAGCCCGCAAGCCACAACTACTGAGCCCTCACATGGTAACAACTGAAGCCCACAGGCCTAGAGGCCGTGCTCCGCAACAAGAGAAGCCACCAGTGAGAAGCCCACGCACCGCAACGAAGAGTAGCCCCCACTGGCCGCAACTAGAGAAAGCCCATGTGCAGCAGCAGCGAAGACCTAAAGCAGCCAGAAATACACATACATACATACATAAATTTATTTTTTAAAAAAGAACAACAAGAACAAAAGCTTTTGCTCTTAAAAAATTTTTTTTTAAAGTACAGGTGAGTATGAGAAAGAGAAAGAAAAAATGGTAAAAAAAAATCTTTTTCAAAGAACAAGAGATGCTATTCAAAAAAACCCAGCTTTTTGGCTATTCTTAAATTACTGTGAATATTCTGGGGAAGAAAAGAAAACAGTTTCACTTGTTCATTTCAATGCATTTTCTCATGTACGTAAAGAACTGTTTAACCACCAGGCAAATATAAAGATAGGGAGCTCTCTGGTGCTGCACCAATATCTTGAATCCTATCTCTCAGCACAGAGCCAAAAAGGACCCAGCTCACAATAGCTGGTAAACAGAGCTGCAGACCCATCACAAAGACCTGCCCAGGGCTTCTACTGATGATACGGAGTGTGGGCAGTGGAGAGCTAAGTCCAGTAAGGGCAACAATCCTCTTTAACACCTGGTCTCTCCCCAGTGAAATTCAACTACCCTACACAATTGCCCATCTCACTCTCTCCGAAGGTTACCAGGTAAAGGTCACTGAAGGCAATTTTTTTCTCCCTGGACTTTGTGTCATGTAAATATAATACTTCCTACTGGTACTTTCTTGCTGGTACTTTTCAGCTTTCAATTTCCCTTTGGCAAAAAGGGTTTCTGCACACACACATACACACACACACACACACACACACACACACACACTAGTAATCACACACAAACAGACGCAGACCCAAACATATGGGCACCCATAGCACAACTGTATACCGTGTTAGTGACTGGGGAATATGTTCTGTGGCTTAAACTCCTTTCCAGTCCAGCTTCCCAGTGGGCAGGTACCCTGCCTCTCACTTGCTTTAACACGTTTGCCTCTGCAGAAAAATTATTTTCCTTTAAGGGAATCAGGAGTTTTCTCCAGAGGCGTGTAGTCAATTGTGTCTTGTCTTTTTTTTTTTTTTTTTTTTTAAGAAAAAAAACGGCTAGGCATAAGCATTTTAGTTCTTATTTTATTTGGGATCAAGAGTTGTTGGGGTTTTTTTTTCCCCAGTGAAAAAACAAGATAAAGTGATTTGGCCTTTCCAATCTTACACCAACCCTGAGGTCCTGAGTTCAACCTTTCTCCAAAAAGAAAAATGTCAGGGCTGAAATACACCCAATTGCACCTAATTTTCTGTGCCTCACTCTTCAAGAAGATAGATTGAGATGGCACACCTCACAAAATGGGCACAACGTACTTGAGAAAATAAGAAATGTAAGCCTATGGTTTAGGTAACTGCACGCTTCCAGGGCAGGTTTTAGGTTCTCTGCACAATTCTCATTTGATAGCTTACCACGGCCAATTGTGTAATTACACAGAGCACTCTTTCTATTGGCAAGATCCATTGATCCTTAAGTGTACATTTTTCTGGCATCCAATAAACCAGGACGATGAGTGAGCAGTGTTTTCTGCTCCCGGAACAGTAAAGGGCTAATTAGTTGCATTTGCAGATTAATGACTTTCAACTAGAAAGGGAGAATGCAAAGGGATGAGCCACAATCACAGTGACAGAATGCAAATGAAAGTATTTATAAGGGCAGGAGGAGAGGTGGAGGCCAGGAAGGGTCATCGATTGCTTTTGCCCTCTGCACTGTGACACATTCCAATGAGGGAGGGCATTCTGCCAGCCTGACAGGCTTCCGCAAAGCTAAGGCATGAACAGAATCTGTTGATAGATACGTGCAAGGCCAGGAGGAGAGACAGAGAAAGGAATTCTCTGCAGGAAGAGGAACGGGGATCAAGAAACCTCTCCCTCTTCTCACCCCAGCCAGCCTTTGCCTTCTCTTTGTCAGAGCAGCTTTCAATTTCAGCTCGCTCTCCTTCTGCCCTGTCGCTCACCCTCATCTATATAAAGGTTGACTTGATAGCTAGCTAGGAAACTTCCTAGCAAGTATAAAAAATAACGTGTTTAAATTCTCTGTTTATTCCCATTTCCTGAAATAACGTTATGTTGCTGAGTTTTTGTCTCATTATTTTTAATCCTATCTCCCACATAAGTGCAATCTTATTCCTTGGACTTATTAGGTTAGTCAAAGCAAAGGTCTTTCCTCTACTCATAAAATAAAAAGCAAGTGTGGGGCTGGGGTTTGCAACAGGATAGAGACCACTGGTTCCCAGAATTTGGGATTTCACTAACTAAAAACATTTTAAATAAAACTGGGAAGATGCTGTAGGATTTGAAATTTTCTATAGTCCCAAGTAATTCACTGAAAACAATTCTTATTTACCATAACAACTATTGTATAAAAGAAAGTGTGCTTTAAAACTATAAATAAGAAAAAGCAATCTCAGAAAACGAGAAAGACCTTTATTTTAAATACATTTAGCTTGGTAAAAAATATACTACCATCTCATTATACTTCCCATTTCTCCAAATACTGCTAGGATAAGCTTTTTGACCAGAGGGTAGAGCCCACTGGTGTTGAACTCTTGTTAAACTAGGAGCCAGGATACCAGCCTGAGAATGTGCATGTCACTTCTTTGGGCCAGCCTTTCCTGATCCAAACCCCATCTCCAGGCAAGGTTATGACCCTTGTAAATTTTCACTGCTATCCATACTTCGCTTACATTTACACCTAAAACAAAAAACTGTCATAAACATATTTATTATTTTCTTTATTTTTTATTAACTCCCTCTTTGTCTACACTCTGTCTCCAAGACCTACTTTTGCTTACCCATAATAGGAGACAGTAGATTTTTTCCTAAACTAGATGAGATAAAAATCTCATTCCAGTTTCTACTCTGCCATTTACAGTCAGGTGACCTTTGGTAAATCATGTAATCAAGCTGTTTCTTGCCCCCTCAACCTGGTTTTGGGGATCAAATCAGATGATGCATGTGAAAGAGCTATGTCAACTGTAAAACTCTATGGAGCTGCAATTTACCAAAAGGAACAATGGATGAGCCAGAATCTTCTCATTCTTCAAGTTATATTTCTCATCTAAACAATCCTGTTAATTGTCTTTTGCGTAAGTCTTACCAGTCAAATTTCTCCTTCCAATTGAAACATAACACCAGAGTAGACCTAAAATTTCTAGAAGAGAATAAAAAGAACAGAAGACTGGACATAAGGCAACCTTGGTTTCCAGTTCCTTCCACCAAATAGGCATAGCACCATCTTTGGTTCTCTGTTTCTTCTTTCTTTCTTTCTTTCTTTTTTTATTTATTATTTTTTTTTAATTTTTGGCTGCAGCGGCTCTTTGTTGCTGCGCGCAGGCTTTCTCTAGTTGAGGTGAGTGGGGCTACTCTTCGTTGCAGTGTGTGGGCTTCTCACTGCAGTGGCTTCTCTTGTTGCAGAGCCCAGGCTCTAGGTGTGTGGGCTTCAGTAGTTGTGGCATGTGGGCTCAGTAGTTGTGGCACATGGGCTTAGTTGCTCCAAGGCAAGTGGGATCTTCCCAGACCAGAGCTCGAACCCATGTCCCCGGCATTGGCAGGCGGGTTCTTAACCACTGCACCACCAGGGAAGTCCCAAGGGTCTCTGTTTCTTGATCAATACCATGGAGGACATAGATCAGCCCCACAATTCCAGTCCATAGCAATGGTTCCCCACTGTGATGACTATACAGGAAATAAGCACCACTCAGTGAAGACCTAACTCCTTGCCATGCAATAAACATTCCTGAGCATTTGCAATTGGCTAGGCACTTCTATACAATGTCACTCACTTTATATTATTCCAGAGAAGATAATTCAGCTATATAAACTTTCATTAAAAGAGAATATCATCTCATTCTTCAAACTACATTTGATTGTCTTTCTTAAGATACCTTAAGCCATCTATCAAATCATTTTCCCTTGTTGCAAAACATTCCTCCCAGCATTGGGATTCTTCATAAAGACTTTTATTTTTTTCTAAACTGATGCTATACATGAAAATAAAATCAGTTGAAGTTCCTCAAATTCAATTCAACAACGTTGACTGAGTGCTATAAAAGAAAAACTATTGCAATAAGAGAGAGACACTGAACTCAACTCCTCTGAAAAAGGTGGGGGATTTTTAAAGCTGGGGTGAGTTAAGAGAAGAATGCTGGAGTACTTAAGCTTGGAGGGGTGGTCAATGCAATTAGGTCATCTGTACTGGCTAAATGTCCTTACCAGCGTTAGGTTCCTAGCCCCATCATACACCCCAGACACTGGGAGATAGGGACTCTTTCTTTCTTGATGAATACATTTCAAAGTGATGGTTCCCACTTCCTTAAGACATTCTCAATATAATATTTTCTTTTCTTCCCCAAATACAGTTATAAACTACTGTATCTGTTTGGCAGTGATACAGCATAACTTCAGGGCCTTTTCCATCCTACCCAAATCCCTCTGCACCTATTACTAATCTTCATCCTTTTGAAATGTTTGCCCACCAATGTTCCACCAAATTTATGAGTAGCATACTGTTTAAAGTGTCGGCTTCCTTTGGTGTTTTTATTTCTGTCACTTGCAAATCTGGTTCGTCCTGGTCTCAGAATTCCTTGAGTCCTCGGCTCTCACCAAAGCACTCTCCGCTGCACTTTAAATGCCCCCATCTCCCTTTCATTACATTTAATCACATGGTAGATTTAAAAGATGAGTCCAGATAAAGAAGGCTCGTTAACTTTAATGGGTCACTTTTTATGTTTGGGTGAAAGGCCTTAAACCCTTGTAAATTAGGCTGGGATTTATAAACCATGACAAACGTGATGACAAATACTGATTTCCTAGTAAATTCCTTCAACACACTATATCCCCACGCGTGATGAATTGGTAGTGCTCCTTTCTGTTATTATTTACACAAATGACTTTGACACCATCTCGATACATGGGCAATATACTTAAACCCATGACAGATCTCACCGATTAGGGTAGAGTCATATATTTCCCTTATTTGACTTCAAATAAAATTTAAAACATCAAAAACACAACAACAAAACTGACTATAACACATATATACAAGGGTAAGCTGGGAAGAAGTGAGAGAGTGGCATGGACATATATACACTACCAAATGTAAGACAGATAGCTAGTGGGAAGCAGCCACATAGCACAGGGAGAGCGGCTTGGGGCTTTGCGACCACCTAGAGGGGTGGGACAGGGAGGGTGGGAGGGAGAGAGACGCAAGAGGGAGGAGATATGAGGATATATGTATACGTATAGCTGATTCACTTTGTTATACAGCAGAAACTAACACACCAGTGTAAAGCAATTATACTCCAATAAAGATGTTAAAAAAAACTTTTTAAATACATATATACACACAGGCACAGAGAATTAAAAACATACTTTCAACCCTGTTTAAAAAAATAAAAGCAGACCAATTTGAGGCGGATTCAGAGTTTCCCACATAACTGCTCAAATTACTGACACTGTATGGTTCTATTTCCCAAATTATACCCCTGTGGTAAGATTCCTCTTCAAGAAAACTAGAGAGATCAATCAGCTACAGCCATCACACCCTTAATCCCGCTGTTAGAATTTTCTGCCACCAGTGAGTTATTCCTTGACAAGTGTTTAAATATTACACATTGTGAAGTTTAAATAAAGAAATTATTTACACAGGAATATAAAAAAAAAAGTATATTACCAATTATATAGTTCCCTGAACACTTAATCATGCAGCCAAGTGGAAAACCCTTCAGGAAATCTGTCCTCTACCATTTCCCCATAATGAAGGGCGCCTCAAGAAATACTCATTTAATCTCTGCAGCCACATTTCAAGCACCTAATCTCACTCTGCAGTGCACTCTGCCACTTCTTGTCATCCAAACAAAATGCAGGTCAATGATGGAGAAGCTTAGCTTATACCCTTTACATATTTACTGGCAAGTATACTCCTAGGAATACACGCTGTAGCGTTAGACTCAATTTCATCCTCGAGTGGCTGGCGGACAATTTGGACAGGCTTACTGAGAAGTGGAGGATCTTTCCTTGCTTTGCCTTTGAGGAGAAGCCATCCCCTTATCTTAAGTGAATTAGTTTAAGAACTTTCCCCGCTAGTCCATGGTATCAGCAAATCAGTCGGGCCTGCCGGAATGGACGGCTCACTTAAGCCAGCTCTGTTAGCTAATGGGAGAGAAGTCCGACGAGGCTGCCTCTGTGGGAGGGGGCTCTCCGCCCCACCAGGCCCTGGCAGACGTGTGTCCCAGTCACAGCAGCATTCCCTCATTTCCCAAAGGGAAGTTGGTGTAATTTGCTGGACGGAAAACCAACTCGATTAAGGTGTCATTTTCTTTCACAACAGGGGTCTGAGCCTTCGTGAACAGGAGACATGCTTCTTAACCATGCCTGAGGCTGCCTTTAAAAACAGAACCATTTCCCAGGTCAGGCAGGTCAGAGGCAGAGGCCTCTGAATGCAGGTGGTGGTGGAAGCCTCCCCACCCCCCCCCCACCCCCGCCCTGTGCTACCTGCTGGGTTTTTACTGAAAGTCAGAAGCAGTTTAAAAGTCCCCTTGAAATGTGATTCTCATTCTTACAAAGTGAGGTAAATCTTTACATACTTACATGAAAAGGTATCAAACATATAAAATTAAGGAAAAAGAAAATCCCATCTATACTTTTAATCTATATAATATGTGCAGGTGTAATTATGTGTGCGTATTTTTGTATATATTTATATGTACATACGAGTGTGTGTATTTGTCTATACAAGGAAAAACTCCGAATGGATCCGCTTTCAACTATTATCAGTGGTTACCTCGAGGCATGGAATTCAGAAACTAAGAAAGAGAAAACCAGGAATTGGCTATGAATTTTTGCACATTTAGAATTTTAACAACAAGCATACATTGCCATTATCATATCTGAGTGTAAATAAAGAAGTAATTTTCGCTTGTTTTCTTACTATGTTATCACCCTGGCCAACTTAAGCGTTAGGATTCAGTGTTAAATGGCAGATGGGAAAGGCACAGCCTAATCTCCTTCCCTGCTTAAAGCCAACATAATCTGACCAAGGTAGGTACAGAACAGATTGTAGACATTCACAGGAGCTTCCACGTGGGATTTTTGAGACCTCATTCTGAATCTTTCCCTGAATGCTCTGATATCATTACAGACCCAGCTCGGCATGCTTCATGGCTAATGAATTAAACGCATTTAGAGCTTGATCTTATCCCTCTCTTTTCAAAGCATCTTTTCCTAGATACAGCCCATGCTTTACTTGGTATTAGCCTCTTTATGGCTTTGTGAAAAAATATTTAAATAGTATTTTATTGGGATTTCTTCAGGTATTTATAAGAAAAGCAGATTAAATCCCCCCATCCCAATTCTGCTTCCAACACACAACCCCTCTAGACATCAGAAAGACCTGCCTGTTGCTTTTCTGAAAGCAAGGGAAGGCCCATCATTCCGTAATTACTCTCTTGTGCAGATTGGCACAATATCAGAGCTAACACAACAGAGTACATAAAAGACCAGGTTATAACATCTCTGCTGCTGTAAATTGAAATAATAAACTTTGGCAAACAGGAAGGACAGCAAATTCAATTTGACAGTCTTCTCAAAGCAGACTGAGAACAACAGAGGGAAGCTGACTAAATAGGATTAGAATCTATTTTATTTGATTATTACATCATTGGATGAGGCAACATGTAATGCAATTCCTCCAAATTGTTAATTCAGCGTTCACAAAACAATGGTAGAAATCAAATTTTCATTATGTTCTACATTCAAAATCACTGATTTTCAAGCTGGAAGGGAATTTTCTAACTTCCTTTAGCTTCAAGAACTCTTTCTTTAAGCAAACAGTAGGGTGGAAGTCCAATATGTAAAACAGAGAGGGGGCTTGCTCTCTCCCATGGGAGAGCAAGGGCTGTAGCTGTGCCTACTTGTACCATTCCCAGGCCTTCTCAAGGAGCCTTTGGGGAATTCCCAGGTCTCTACTATGGTGTATCATTTGGAAAATGACCAATCCAGGCCATCTCCTTCATTTAAAAGATGCAGATGTTAACTCTTAAGATCTTTAGCTAAAGTGAGGGAAGGGGGAAGAAAGGGAAACCACATTCAGACAAAGACATCTATGGGGAGATCAGTAGTATAATAAATACATCGTGTAAAGGGATTAAGTGGTAATTGTTAACATTGACCATTTGCTGCTTGCCAGAAATAGTGCTAAGCACTTTACGAGCAAACATTCACATATTTGATTTTTACAAAATCCCTACGAGGCAGATACTATTATTATTACCATTAAACAGATGAACATGTTTAGGCTCAGAAAAGTTAAATGACCAGCCTAGAGGCACACAGCTAAGACGTGGCAGAACTAATTCAAACCCAGGCAAGCTGACTTACGTGGCAATGTGCCACTGTGCTCTTCTAACTGTGCTGTCCACTTCCCTTGCCATCACCACCGTTTTTTGTTGTTGTTTTTTTTTTGCCCCATCACTTTACCCATAAAACAGTAGGAAGGCAACATTTTACTGGTTTTACCATATTCTGTAGACATAACTATGCACATCTCCTACTGGAACTAATATCCTACTCAATACATCTGTAAAGACTGCCAAGGCTACAGTCCCTATTCTAATCAATCTAGCCAACAAAGACTGCTTCTATTAAGAATAAGATCCTAAAATCCAAAGACATGACCAAATGAGACAGAATTGCACACATCCTGCAAGACAACCTAAAAGCCAAAGTGGGCTTGAAAACCAGAATACACACGTCCTAAGAGGGAAAAGAAAAATAGGTCAGATCGAGCTGGAGCATTTGGGGACAAAACCAGACCTGGATAAATACAGGATGGAAAGAGACAACCAAGAACCAAGTCACAAATACTCATGGCAGGAATCAGAGTAGACAAACTGAGTGTGAGTCAGCAATGAAATACTGTCATCAGGAAAGAGAGGAAATGAGCACAGAATGCCCTGGAAGGAGTGTGACCCCCCAAGGACTCCAGAATAAGCCTTCCAATGTCCCATTCATCAGCTTATACCTTAAACATGTTCTGTGTCTAGTACTGGCCATGACAGTTTTTAAATAACGGAGAGAAAATAAAGGCCAAAAAGGCAAAGTTGACTAGAAAGAGGAAAAAAGTTTTCTGGAGGAAGGTTAAAAAATGTAATATTATTTAACCTACATGAGATAATATTAAGGATAAAATAAAAAGGAGTGAGGGGAGTTCACAACTGTATAAAATATCCCTACATGAGAATGTTGACCCCTTGCTCTCTATTTACGCAAAAGAATTCATTCATTGGTTCACTGAACAAACATTTATCAAGTACCTGCCATGTCCTGAGGATATGAATGTGGATACCACGTCTACTCTGTGCCCTGAAAGGAATTCACAATCTAGTGGAGAGCTAGAAATGTAAATAAATAATTATCATTTCAGTGAGACAGACAATCATAGAGGCATACGAAGAAGAATGCAGGGACACAAAGGAAGGGTGATAAAAATGCTACCGCAGTGTGGCTGGGGGCAAGGGTGGCAATTGAGCAGGATCTTGAGGGAAGAGTAGGAGATTTTGCAGAAATTCAAGAAAGGGAAAAATATACCAGGCACAGGGAAGAGTACGTGCAAAGCCACAAAAATGGGAAACCATCTCGCACATTCAGGGAATAGCAATTGGTGCAGCAAAGCTGGAGATTAGAGTGTAAGAGAAGAAAAGCAGAAGTTAAGCCAGAGGCATAGGCTGGGGCTAGATAACGGAGATGCACTTAGGTCAGCTAATAAACTGGGTACACACCTAGCTACAACATCTAGCTACAATAGTTACAACGTCTTGCTAGAAAATCAAAACTTCCGTATCAGTTGGAATGGGGTCCCTGGTTGCCATCCTCCACTCCACTGGGACGTTCAGAGCTCCTCACAACTAAATGGTAATAACTGGGTCTAGGACCTCCAATCTCCTTTCCTGTTCTAGACCAGTGTCCATTTTGATGCCATAATGGTTATTTACAATGTTCAATATCTCCCCTGCTAACATTTTGGGACTTTTTCCATATCTGAAGAGGCACAGCTAAAGAGTTTCAAACAAAGATGTCACAGGATCAGAATGACATAAAAATGTTTTTAAGGGTCCCTGATCGTCAGAGTAACGAAAAACGAACGAAGCTTCTCTCCACGGAGATATCTAAGAAGACACACTGTTCTTTGTTCGGAGGATGAACAGTTCAACACTGCTGGTCCTGTATATGGACAACTGGGGTGAGATGACTGAAGGGTTTCCACTTCATTGTGAGACTATTCCTGTGTGGCTGAGTCTTCCCCTCACCTCTTTAAAGGAGATGAGATGGGCAGGAGAGCTGTCTGGGGGCTGGCCTTTCTGAGGGACAACCTCTATCTCATAAGCGATAGAGGCATAGACACTGTTTTATGTTGAAATTCTTTTCACACTGCTGTGGCAGGTAACCCCTGGCAGCAGGTAACACCAGGCAGCGGCCTCACCTCCCAGGCTACTCCACACCGTTGCCCTTTCCTCACCAGAGACGCAGACAGGCTGAAGCATGGGGCCAGCTTAACATCTCAGGAGTCACGAAGGCAAGTGGGGCAGGAGCTACCAAGGGGGAGGAAAGAACACCAAGGTCATCCAGCAAAACAGGTAACTGGAGCAGGATGAGAATCCACACTTCAGCTCTGAATCTCTCCACTTAAGCTGTATCTTTCCAAATGCACTATACTTCACCTAAATTCAATCATTTCCGAATGATACTATAAAAAAATTAAAAGTCAGCTTTTCCTTTAAAAGAAAAAAATTTGCATTTCTTGGTCAATCACATAACCCTAGCCCTGAATTTTCCCCTGCTCGTTTTTTTTCATCTTTAAATTACCTGCTGATCTACTACTGTGCAAGCATTTTTCTCCTCATTTACTGAGGATACCACTTTTTTTCTTCTTTTTTTCTTCCTCCTAATGCTCACCTAATTAACAGTCAAGGAGCTTTGCATACAAAATCTCCAAGCTTTAACATTTTCCTTCTGATTAGAAATTTAAAGAAAGAGCTGTTGAGTTTCAAAAAAAATTGTTTTTCCAGTAGTTTCATCTGCTCAACCATCATACCATCCATCCTGAACTAGGCCAATGCGAGCGACAGCTTCTAAAACTCCCAGAGACTGGGAGACCTCTGCTCCCTGAGACGATCCCTGGATGTTTCAGGAGTAGCGTCCTTTAAGACCACACTGTGGCCATATGAGCTTCATCACAGGTAACGTAACACACCAGAAGCATCTTCAGAAAAACCTCTATTCAATTAATCTCTTTTTATTGTGCTATCCTCAAGAGTTATTACAAACCATGTTTTCAAACTTCTATTTATTCACTCAACAATCATTTGTTGACACTGAACTAAGTGCTGGAATATCATGGTGAGCAGAAAATGTGATCCTTTACCTAAAGGAGTTTACAGTCTATAACAGCAGCTTTCAACCTTGGTTGCATATTGGAATCACCCAGGGAGTTTTCACAGTTCCCAGTGCACAGCCAACCCCAGACCAATAAAATCAAAAGCTCCGGAGGTGAGGCCCACACATGAATACGTTTTAAAGGTCCCCAAAAGATTCCAAAGGGTAACTAAGGTTGAGAACTAGACATATCAGTCTAGTGATATAATCATACAAATAGATGTAAAATTATAATATTAATAAAGGCTATAAAGAATTAGTCACATTTTGAGAAGGCTTCAATGCACTCATTTATATATGCAACCAAGATTTGCTGAGCCTCTGCTGCTTGTTAGAAACTACAAAGGTAACATAACTAAGGGCCATAACCTGAAGACCATCCAGCCATCCTTGGTGGTAATGGGTCAGAAGTGAACACTGAGCAACAGGGGAGTTCTGGTCATTCCCACCTGCTCCAGTGCGTGAACCCATGTGATTCACAGCAGGCAGGAACACTGACCACGGGGCACAAGTAAAACTGAGAGCCTGCCCCTCCTAAATGCTGGCAGGAGAGCTGAGCAATGCCACTTGATTGAAATTCAGTGCTTAGGGGACCAACTGGAGTAGAGGGAAGTGGTAGATAATCTGGGTTGACAAGAGATATCCAGGAGGAGGAAACAGAAAACCTGATCTATTAGGTCTGTTAGCTGATTTATAAAGGAAAATAAATTCTGTAAGGCTCTAAGCAAGACTGTCTCGGATTTGCTAAGGGATATGTGTAGAATCCTTATATAATGGGCTGCTTTAAATAAACAAACAGCATTCTGACTTTACAAAAGCTTGTAGATACTGGAGAGGTTATTAAAATAAGACAGGTGGTGATTCAGCCCCACCACTGCTGCCCAGACAGCCCCCCCAGATTTGAATGCCATCTTGCTCTTACTTGTTTGAAGGATGGTCCTTCAAGAGGATACAGTTTTTTTTCTTGTTTCATTCTGTGATTTTTTTCGTTGTATCAAATAGAACTGCCCTTTAAAAAGCTCTTATTTGTTTGTTATATTCTTCTACTTTTTTTATGCTTAGTGTCTTTACATTGTAAACCCGACTTCGTAAAGTAACTACAGCAACCATCTAATTGTCACAAAACAGATAATGTTCAATATTAAGGATCAGTGATACATGGGTATATACTTATCTTTAATGAGAAATGATTTTTTTAAAATCCTGCACCATCCAATTTTTAATTACATAATGATGATATCATATTTGTTTTTTTAAAACATGTACTCAAAAACACGTTAGGAAGCAAATGGGCTGAGAATTTTCCATGCTTCCTAAGATCCCAAGGAGAGAGTAGCTAAGACTATATTTGATTCCAAAGGGGAAGAGAGCTTCATTTTTAATAAGTACAGAAGATTTAGATATAATTTAAACAGAACCCAAAATCCACACTGTGAACTTACCAGCTCTGATGCCACATCATTTGTCTGTCCCGTGAAGGATTAGACTCTAAGTCTAATGGTTTTTCTGAGGAATGGCACAAAATGGAACCCAGAAGCTTTGCAGGAACATAGTGCTAGGAAAGACTCTCCACTCACACAAATCCTCTCTTAATATAAAATGTAATAAATAAATGCGGAAACGGGGGAAAAAACATAAGATGAATCTGTACGGTTACTACCCAAAGCTCATGCCATCATATTCTATACTAAAGGTAGAAAATTTGACACAAGAGCTTCCTAGAAATTAGCCAAGTCCATAAGGTGATACTCGGCAGTTTCCTCAGGCTGTTGAAGCCCTATCTGCTCTACTGAAGAGCTCAAAGAATTCTCCTGCCATGTCACTTAAGATGTCTCTACCATCACAAGCTCAATGCTCCGTCCTGTCATCTTGAAACAACCCAGCCCAATGCTATCCATTATAGCCTGTATTCAGCTAGACCCTGAATTATATATTCCAAAATAGGATTATACACATTTTATGTGGTGTGGTTAACATTCACCACAAACACAATTTCCCAGTTCTTATGTTACAATATGGTCCTACCCAGTGATTTTAAGATTGTTGTAAAAAGCGTTTGTTCCTCAGGCCACCTTTTGTAAAGCAATATCTGACCAGCATATATGGAATTTTTTTAAAACACAAGGCCTGGTTAGGATTTCACAAAGGACTGTATCTCCACAGTAGAAATAAACTATAATAAAGCAAATCATTTTAATAGGACAAACTAGAGCTATTAAACTAAACACACAAAAGTCAAACTGCAAAATAGTGTATGTAAAATTTTTCTCAATTCTTCCTTCCTTTTTTTCCTGAGGACATGCTTTTCATAACTTGGTCATGTGTGGCCATGTCACCTAACCTCAAATCTAAAGTTTTCCTTCCTTTGTACATTATCACAACTTTATTCGAAATACAAAATCAAAATTCCTAAGATCAATGTTTTTCAAAGGACAAGGAGCTCACTACTCAACCCAAGCACACACCACCCTTGAAAAACGAATGAACTGAGGTTGGGTTAGTTTAGGATATAGTGCCTGCAAAAACAAACATGTCATTAGCTTGTCCTGTTCCCCAACTGTCTTAATATTTGGCTTGTGAGAAAACAAAACTAAAACAGACAAAAACTTTTAGTGGACTTAAGTAAGCAGACCACTACATGGCAAATTCTGACTCAGTGATACTTTCACAAATTCAGACTAAAACTAAAACAAAATAGTGTGCATTAAGACAAGACAGAGCTGGACTTTTATGCAAGTTTGGACTCAAATATGCCAAGTCTATGTATCTAAAGATGTAGCTGAAAAGGCTTGAAACTACAAGAATCAAAAGAATTCCAGTCAGCATTTCTCAGGCGGGAAAGGTACACATCACAGAAGCAATAACTCTCATCTCTCGGGATCACTGAGAATGCTCTCTTCCTTCAAGTAAACTCCACTTTACCTAACCCTAGGAGGGTCTTGTATGGCACGAGCAACCTGCCCCAAAGTGATTTTTCACTAAGACAGCTACTTTAGAAAGATGCTATAACACTGACCGTCAGAAAGGGATGTCACTGAGCATAGATGAGGAAGCGTAAAATTTTCCTTCTTAGAGTCAAGCTCTACATATCTGAAGGACTTACGATAATAATCAACATATGTTACATATCTGAGCACTCTGTTCTTTTGACAAACAATAATTTTTATAAAGGAAAATAAATGTGCTTAGAATTTTGCACAAATTTAGAGTGAACAGAAGGTCCAAAAAATAATAGTTTCTGCATGCCATGCATATTGCCCAGTATGCTGGACATCTTCTGCTTGTCTCCCTTATTATTCACCCTCTGCCAACCTGTTTAGTGACCAGGGAGGCTAATCCACATGGACTGCATCAGTGAGCTCCCTTCATCTCTGGTTCCCAGCTGAGGTAGGTCAATGGAAGTTAAGGTCAGGCGATCAGGGGCAGAAGGAGAGTAGAGGTAGGAAGCTGTGGGGGGGAGGATATGAAATACGAAAGTGAGTAGGGACCAAATTAGAAAGATGGAAAGAGCTGAGAAAGATGGAGACAGCAAAGCAGAAAGAGGAATTAAATATGATGCAGGGAGCCTAAAGGGAGGCAATAAAAGTAAAGGATGAGAAACCCAGGAGGTGGGATGAAAAACCCAGGAGGTGGGCTTAGCTCTCCCGGGGAGGCAAGACCCAGGCAGACAGCAGAGCTGCTTAGCCGTGTTGCACAAGGGGTGGGGCTCCGCTTGCGGATCTGTGTGCCTGAATGCCAGCTGACAGTGATACTGTCAAAGGGAGCTGGTTGAAGCATCTTCGTTTTCAAAACAAGATTTTTATCAGCCTCAGAGAGCTGCTTCACACACAGCGTAACAATCCTTGTTACAGGCCATAGCTGAAGAGAAGTGTTTCTCTTTCCCTCTTTCCAGGTGCAAAGAGGGAGCCTGAATAAATGGTTCATGAGTCCACTGCAATGCCACACTTCAAGTGTTTCATTGTAATACAATCTGTTTCGAGAAGAGATGAAGGAATCAGGAGTTATTATGTCCAGAAATGTATAAATATTTTAATCTGACTGGAGATATAAATCTGTACTGTACTCCCTGATTTCTTCCAGTCACCCCAAACCATTCTTATTATTCAAAAGCACTCATCAAATTCTACTTCATGAAGGAAAACATCTAGTGCCGAAGACTATTACATATTCCCAACATACTCTCCCAAACTTGAATGATAAGCAATTGTGTTCCCCTGGATGCGCCTATGAAGTTGAGCAAAGAAGAACATAAAATAACAGGAAGAACAGGAAGAAAACAAACCAAAAGCTAAAATTATCAGTGGAACTGATTAGCATATGTATAAGAGACACTTGTACAGATGCAGGATGCTTTCTTTAGAATGTAAGTTCTCAGAGCAGTGATTCTTCATCAGTTTTGGAGTTGTGACATCCTATCATCATTTATTTGCCTTTTATGATCACCAACCTCCTTCCAAAAGCATATTTTTAAATGAGAGGGAGTAATTTTATTCTCAAGCATTTGCTTTTATTTTTACTCTCCTTGAGAATCACCCTAGAGGATCATACCAGTCGATACAGTTATCAGTGGGTAAGAATCCAGAGGCTTTTGCTCTTTGCCTTTTTTCTTTCCTATTGTGGATATTGTAAAATAGCCACAGCTACAGCAATGAGTGTGGACAGAAGGAAGAAAGCTGTAGTGAGAGCTGTTTTTACAAGAAATCTTCAAAGTCTAGATAGGATTCGAAATCTGGATAGGACATTTTGAAATAGACCCAGAAGAGGAGGGGATGAACACCGACGTACTTTGCCCACGAACACTTGTATACCATTCTATTTCGGCAAATTTTGTGAATCCTGAAAATCAGTCTCCACGGAGGTTACTTCAGTGATTTACCTCATTGCAGACTCCATCATGCTAAGCCGCTTTCATGGACTTTATTGATTATTTGAGTGAATGTGAAAGAAAAGCAGCCCTATACAGAACATGTGGTTTTGAAATTTATTTAAGGTACGGTTTAACTCTTCCTGTAAGATTTTGTTAGAAGCTCGCTGTATGGACTGAAATGCGGGACATGATGCCAAGTAATTCAACTCCTCTGGGGAAGGCAGGTCTTCCTAAACAGGTTTCTTAGAATCAGAGTTGGAAGAGACCTTTTCTGTTGCATAGGAATGTGCGTCCAGAAATATAACTTGAGACTACATACTACCCTGTGTTTCTTCCAATGAATTTTAAATGCTCATTAATCTTCATGACCCTTTTGCCAGGTGTGTAGCCACCAGATGTCAATTGCAGTTACCAAACAAAAACTGCTGGAAGAAGAAATGTCAAATCCTAGATCATAAAACAAGCCAAAATACCCGTTGCTTGATGGTTTCTACCCATGCTCTCCAGTGATTCTTTCTCTCACTAGTAGACCAATAGGTCTCCAAAGGGTGTGGAAAACTTTATCAGGGAAGTCTCCAGGGGGATGGTGTCAGCACACAACACTGATGAAACCCTACTGTGATGTCTATCTTAGAGCTAGAGAAGGAACATAAGATAGTTGTCCATATCACAACCCAAAGACTGAGAAACACTTGCCTACGTGTTACCAGAACAAGGGATCTGTTTGGCCCATTTGTGGGGCAAAAGGCCGTTTGAATTGTCTGGTCATTTGCACAACCAGGTCTGGTTATTGATTTTGTAATTCCAAACAGACACAGATCAGTTTTACTTTTTATCTACAAAATGATAAATGCAACCAACACTTCTGCTTCTCTCCTGGGGGAAAACAGTCTTGAAATTCCTTAAAAATAAACTTTGCATTTTAGTCAGAGTAAAATGCAAAGACAGATGAAGCATTATAATATCATTGCAGAGCAAATGCTTAAATTCCATTTAGAGGAAATGTCATCACTGCATATCACGTTTCCTGTTGAAGGCTACATCGGTGTCATCAGAATGATGCCACCAAGACAAAGAGCAAAGAGAAAGCTGGGCCTAAAGATAGGGAAAGAAGCTCGAGGCAGATATAATGAAAAAGGGAATAATCTTACAGCTAAACAGCTTACTTTTCAAAGGCAGCAGAAGGGCAAAATGCTTTGTGCAAAGAGAAAATTAGTTTCCAAAGTGTATGCATTCTACAAAGAGGCAAGTTAATTATTCAAAGCAGAGGCCCATGAATTCCCACAATTTAGTCATTCTATTCTGACACATTCAGGTCCAGTGAGCTGCTTCTTATCACTAAGACTTTGATAATTGGCTTAGACATATCAAATAAACTTTCTGGAGAATTCAGTCGTAAGCAGGTATGACATCCTAATAGGGGTTTTATTAGGCCTTTTTCTGCGCAGTAATGTATTAGCAATCACTGTGACATTTTCTGCTCTGGGGGGTTTTGGCCTTACTCGTTTTTTACACTTGCTAGAAAATAAATTTATTCACGGTAGAGATCTAATCCAATACACTACTTTGTTTACCCTGGTTTCTAAAGGAACAGGCCTCTCAGAATTAATGAAAAGTGACATAAACATCATAGAAGAAAATGCACTGTCTTCAGCCAGGCATAAATGAATAGCAAGAATCCCTTCTGATTCCACAAACCTGGGAATTCAGTCAGTACAGCTTTGGTGTCCCTTTTCCTGATCCCACTTTTGCCTCTCATTCCATCTAGGGGGAAAAAAATCATAACCAATAGCATGCGTGGATTAAATTTCTCCTCTTTAGCAACAACTGTAGTTCAAAAAAATTTCCCTGAGAAAATATCTATTGGATATTATCTAATATATTGCAATTTGTTCTTTTGCTTTAATATTCCTGTTAACAAAAACATTTTCTAATGTCTTATTGCTGTATACTTACATAATGAGAGTGGAGTTATTATTTGGGTGGAGCTCAATGTGGAATAAAAAGGGAGCCTACCTACAAGCAAGGATGAACAGGGCAGAACAGATGATAAAATCCAGTATCTTCTTACCTTCTTGCATTCTCTTCACCTGTGAGAACATTACTAATGGGAAGGGACATGAAGCACCATCAAAGTATTAGTAGTTTGGTCAGAGTGAAGAACATGTTGAGATAATATTAAGGTACTTTTATCGCATAAAAAGGAGCATCCACAGGGGCCATCTTTGTAAAGTCTCTATAATTTAATGCTAAATATTTTACCACCAGCTCCCCACTTCCCACTTTAATGAAGACAAAGGTAATATGGAGTAATACACGGGAAATCTAAGTAACCACTGGTTTTCTTTCTCCTTCCTCATCTAAACTCTTTTTGCCCTGATATATGTTCTAATTCAGAAACACCGGCAAGGTCTAGCATCCCCTCAAAATATCTCCAATACCTGCTGGCTGATGCCTGAAATTTCCTAGTTAAACCCTTAAGATACTTTGTTCAGTGTTAAAATCGAAGTATTTCTGTGAAAGATATTACGTGAAAGTTTGATCAATTATTTATGTCTTCATACAGACTATCCAGCCCCCCTTCCTATCTCCAAATTCCTGACTTGGTAGGAGTGGAGTAAGACCCAAGAAGTTGTATTTTAAACAAATTTTCTAGATGATTCTGTTGTGCACTGAAGTTTGAGAACCACTGCCTTGGTGAATGAGTTGTAAAGCTCTTGTGAGAACAGGCACTGGGGAAAAGAAGGGAACTGAATTTAACTAATGACTCATATCCATCAGGAACCATGCTAGGCAATAAATACATGCTATTTCATTTCATCTTCACCTCCTCTAGGAAAAGACTTTTATTATTCCCATTTTACAGATGAGAAAACTTAACCTCAGAAAAATTTAATACCCAGCCAACGATTACATGGCTAGGAAAACTAGCATTAGAATCCATACCTCTAGTAATAGAAGCAGTGGTTATATAATATCCATAGGCTTTCAGAGATGAAGGAAATGGTGACGATGCCGTCTTACTGAACATATATTCTGAGCGTGGCAGCTTATTAGGCATTTTCCATAGATGGCCTTACTAAATTCTTACAACTACCCTTTGAGATAATTAATATTAATTTCATTTTATATATGAAGACACTAAATCTTAGGGAAGTCATATAACTTGTCCAAGTACACATACCTGTACTGTGTAAGTAGAGAAGCTAAAATTCAAACCCAGATGCTGTGCTCATTCCCATAGACACTGCTGGGAGAGTCCTTAGTGTCTGAAGGGTGAAAATAGTCACTGTGGTAGGCAGAACAATTGCCCTTCAAAGACACCTACGTACCTAGTGTTCAGAACCTGTGGATATGTTAGGTTTCATGTCAAGGAGAATTAAGATTGCAGGTAGAATTAAGGTTGCTAGTTAGCTGACCTTGTGACAGAGGATTATTCTGGATCATTCAAGTGGGCCCAATGTATCACAAAGTTCCTTAGTAGGAAAGGGAAGCAGAAGAAAGAGAGCCCGAGGAATGGCAGCATGAGAAGAACTCTACCCAAGCATGTTGGCTTTGAAGATGACCAGAAGCCAAGGAATACAGCCTCTAGAAGCTGCGGAAGACAGGGAAATCCATTCTCCCTTAGAGCCTCCAGAAGGAATGCAGCCCTGCCATCACCTTGATTTTTAGCCCAGTGAGACTCATCTCAGATATCTGACTTCCAGAACTATAAAATAATAAATGTGCATTATTTTAAGCTACTAAGTTTGTGATAATTTGTTATATATTTGTTATATCAATAGGAAACCAATACAGAATCTCTCCAAGTTAGAAAGAGAGTGGAGACTTGCTCCACAATTGTGTTAGAGTTAGCCCTACCAAATTCAACTGAGTGACTGATACACATATAAGAGTCGACCATGATTTGTGGCAGACACACTCAGTTACCCACTGAATAGCCATTCCTTTCCTTCTCTCTTGCTTTACAGGACCTCAGTTCAGGTTGGCTCTCAGGCAGCCAGGTACTTCAGGAGAGATGGCCACTCCCAAGGCTCAGCGGATGCCTGGATTAATCTTAGTCCGTTTTGTTAATTCTACTCCTCTTAGAGTCAGTGGTTTAGAAGAAGAACTACAACATAATCCTGGACATGAGGAAGGAGGGAAAGTCTGAAGAGGGGCTTCTGGAAAAGTTTTCCTATTCTTCAAAAGGCCCATGAGAAAAGACTCCTTTCTCTTTCTGGCCTTTGGTTGCTGTTCTGTGCTTGAAGCTGCTGTAGAAAGCTGGCACAGATTAGGAGACAAGCCTGGCAACTAAAGTCAACACATTGTGGGTTCAGCTCATGATGGCACAGTAGAAGGACGTGCACTCACCTCTTCTTACGAGAACACCGGAATCACAACTAACTGCTAAACAACCATCAACACCAAAAAAGACACCCTACTTCCAAAGACAAGGAGAAACCACAACGAGATGGTAGGAGGGGCGCAATCGTGATAAAATCAAATACCATACCTGCTGGGTGGGCAACCCACAAACTGGAAAACAATTATACCGCAGAAGCTCTCCACTGGAGTGAAAGTTCTGAGCCCCACATCAGGCTTCCCAGCCTGGGGGGTCTGGCAACAGGAGGAGGAGTACCCAGAGAATCCAGCTTTGAAAGCCAGCAGGATTTGACTACAGGACTTCCACAGGACTGGAGGAAACAGAAATTCCACTCTTCGAGGCTACACAAAAAGTATTATGTGCACCAGTAACCAGGGGAAAAAAGCAGTGACCCCATAAAGACTAGGCCAGACCTACCTGCTAGTATTGGAGGGTCTCCTACAGAGGTGGAGGACAGCTGTGGCTCATTGTGGGGACAATGACACTGGAAGAAGCAGTTCTGGGAAGTACTCATTAGTGTGAACCCTCCTGGAGGTCACTATTAGCCCCACCAAACAGCCTGTAGGCTCCAGTACTGGGTCACCTCAGGCCAAACAACCAACAGGGAGGGGACATGGCCCCACCCATCAGCAGACAAGCAGATTATAGTTTTACTGAGGAGGTCCTGCCCACCAGAGGGACAAGACCCAGCTCTACCCACCACCAGTCCCTCCCATCAGGAAGCTTGCACGAGTTTCTTGGATAGTTTCTTGCCCTCATCCACCAGAGGGCAGACAGCAGAAGCAAGAAGAACTACAATCCAGCAGCCTGCGGAACAAAACCACAATCACAGAAAGTTACACAAAATGAAACGGCAGAGGATTATGTCCCAGATGAAGGAACAAGGTAACACCCCAGAAAAAAGACTAACTGAAGTGGAGAGGCAATCTTCCAGAAAAAGAATTCAGAATAATCATCATGAAGATGATTCAGGATCTCGGAAAAAGAATGGAGGCAAGGATCAACAAGATGCAAGAAATGTTTAACAAAGACCTAGAAAAACTAAAGAACAAACAAACAGAGATGAACAATATAATAACTGAAATGAAAAATACACTAGAAGGGATCAATAGCAGAATAACTGAGGCAGAAGAACAGATAAGTGACCTGGAAGACAGAATGCTGGAAATTACTGCTGTGGAACAGAATAAAGAAAAAAGAATGAAAAGAAATGAAGACAGCCTAAGAGCCCTCTGGGACAACATTAAATGCACCAACATTCGCATTATAGGGGTCCCAGAAGATGAGAGAGAGAAAAGACCTGAGAAAATATTTGAAGAGATATTAGCTGAAAACTTCTCTAACATGGGAAAGGAAACAGTCACTCAGGTCCAGGAAGCGCAGAGTCCCAGGCAGGATAAACCCAAGGAGGCACATGCTGAGACACACAGTAATCAAACTGACAAAAATTAAAGACAAAGAAAAAATATTAAAAGCAAAAAGGGAAAAATGATAAATAACATACAAGGGAACTCCCATAAGATTATCAGCTGATTTTCAGCAGAAACTCTGCAGGCCAGAAGGGAGTGGCACAAAATATTTTAAATGATAAAGCAGAAGAACCTACAACTGAAAATACTCTACCCAGCAAGGCTCTCATTCAGATTTGATCGAAAAATCAAAAGCTTTACAGACAAGCAAAAGCCAAGTGAATTCAGTACCACCAGAGCAGCTTTGCAACAAATGCTAAAGGAATTCCTCTGGGTGGGAAAGGAACCAGAAACTTAAAACAAACTTGTACATATATAGACTGCTGTATCAAAACCTCACGGGAACAGCAAACCCAAAAACACACAAAAAAGAAAAAGCAACCCAAACACAACACTAAAGAGGGTCATTAAACCACAAGAGAAGAGAACAAGAGAAGAAGAGAAGAAAAAAGACCTACAAAAACAAATCCAAATCAATTAAGAAAATGGCAATAGGAACATACATATCCATAATTACCTTAAATGTAAATGGATTAAATGCTCCAACCAGACATAGACTGGCTGAATGGATACAAAAACAAGATCCATATATATGTTGTCTACAAGAGACCCACTTCAGACCTAGGGACATATACAGACTGAAAGTGTGGGGATGGAAAAAGATATTCCATGCAAATGGAAATCAAAAACAAAGCTGGAGTAGCAACACTCATATCAGACAAAATAGACTTTAAAATAAAGCCTGCTATAAGAAACAAAGAAGGACACTACATAATGATCAAAGGATGAATCCAAGAAAAAGATATAACAATTGTAAATATATATGCACCCAACATAGGAGCAACTCAATACACAAGGCAAATACTAACAGTCATAAAGAGAGAAATCAACAGTAACACAATAACAGTGGGGGACTTTAACACCCCACTTTCATCAATGGACAGATCATCCAGACAGAAAATCAAAAAGGAAACACAGGCCTTAAACGACACATTAGACCAGATGGACTTAATTGATATTTATAGGGCATTCCATCCAAAAGCAGCAGAAAACACATTCTTCGCAAGTTCACATGAAACATTCTCCAGGATTGACCACATGCTGGGCCACAAAGTGAGCCTCGGTAAATTTAAAGAAAACTGAACTCATATCAAGCATCTTTTCTGACCACAACACTACGAGATTAGAATCAACTACCAGAAAAAAAACTGCAAAAAACACAAACACCCATGGAGGCTAAACAATATGCTACTAAACAACCAGTGGATCACTGAAGAAATCAAAGAGGAAATCAAAAAATACCCTGAGACAAATGAAAATGAAAGCACAATGATCTAAAACCTATGGGATGCAGCAAAAGCAGTTCTAAGTGGGAAGTTTATAGCAATACAATCTTACCTCAAGAAACAAGAAAAATCTCAAATAAACAATCTAACCTAAAGCAATTAGAGAAAGAAGAACAAACAAAACCTAAAGTTAGTAGATGGAAAGAAATCATAAAGATAGAAATAAATGAAACAGAGACAAAGAAAACAATAGCAAAGATCAATGAAACTAAAATCTGGTCTTGGAAAAGATAGACAAAATTGATAAACCTTTAGCCAGATTCATCAAGAAAAAAAAGGGAGAGAGCCCAAATCAATAAAATTAGAAATGAAACAGAAGAAGTTACAACTGACACCACAGAAATACAAAGGATCATAGGAGACTACTACAAGCAACTGTATGCCAATAAAATGGACAACCTGGAATAAATGCACTAATTCTTAGAAAGGTACAATCTCCCAAGACTGAACCAAGAAGAAATAGAGAATATGAACAGACCAATCAAAAGCACTGAAATTGAAAGTGTGATTAAAAAACTCCCAACAAACAAAGGTCCAGGACCTGATGGCTTCACAGGAGGATTCTATCAAACATTTGGAGAAGAGTTAACACCTATCCTTCTGAAACTGTTCCCAAAAATTGCAGAGGAAGGAAAACTCCCAAACTCATTCTCTGAGGCCATCATCACCTGGATACCAAAACCAGACAAAGATACCACAGAAAAAGAAAATTACAGGATAATATCACTGATAATGAACATAGATGCAAAAATCCTCAACAAAATACTAGCAATCTGAATCCAACGATACATTAAAAGGATCATACACCATGATCATATCCCAGGAATGCAAGGATTTTTCAATATCCTCAGATCAATCAGTGTGATACACCACATCAACAAATTGAAGAATAAAAACCAAATTATCATCTCAGTAGATGCAGAAAAAGCTTCTGACACACTTCAGCACCATTTATGATAAAATGTCTCCAGAAAGTGGGCATAGAGGGAATGTACCTCAACAAAATAAAGGCCATATACAACAAACCTACAGCTAACATCATACTCAACAGTGAAAAGCTGAAAGCATTTCCTGTAAAATCAGGAACGACAAGGATGTTCACTCTCTCCACTTTTATTCAACATTGTATTAGAAGTCATAGCCAAGGCAATCAGAGAAGAAAAAGAAATAAAAGGAATCCAACTTGGAAAAGAAGTTAAACTGTCCCTGTTTGCAGATGACATGACACTATACACAGAAGATCCTAAGGACGCTACCCAAAAACTACTAGAGCTCACCAATGAATATGATGAAGTTGCAGGTTACAAAATTAATACACAGAAATCTGTTGTATTTCTATACACTAACAACAAAAGATCAGAAAGAGAAATTCAAGAAACAATCCCACTTAACAATCACGTCAAAAAGAATAAAATACCTAGGAATAAACCTACCTAAGGAGACAAAAGACCTGTGCTCTGAAAACTATAAGTTGCTGATGAAAGGAATCGCAGATGACACAAACATGGAAAGATATATACCCTGTTCTTGGATTGGAAGAATCAATATTTTCAAAATGACTATACTACCCAAGGCAATCTACAGATTCAATGCAACCCCTATCAAATTACCAATGGCATTTTTCACAGAACTAGAACAAAAAGTCTTAAAAATTTGAATGGACACACAAAAGAGACTGAATAGCCAAAGCAATCTTGAGAAAGAAAAACGGAGCTGGAGGAATCAGGCTCCCTGACTTCAGATTATACTACAAAACTATAGTCATCAAAACAGTATGGTACTGGCACAAAAACAGAAATGTAGATCAATGAAACAGGACAGAAAGCCCAGAAATAAACCCACACACCTATAGTCAATTAATCTATGACAAAGGAGGCAAGACTATCCAATGGGGGTAAGACTATACAATGGGGGAAAGACAGTCTCTTCAATAAATGGTACTGGGAAAACCGGACAGCTACATGTAAAACAATGAATTTTTTTCTTTAACACCATACACAAAAATAAGCTCAAAATGGATTAAAGACCAGACACTATAAAACTCTTAGAGGAAAACATAAGCAGAGCACTCTCTGACATAAATTGCGTACCTTTTTCTGTCTGCCTCCCAGAGTAATGCAAATTAACAAAAATAAACAAATGGGGCCTAATTAAACTCAAAAGCTTTTGCACAGCAAAGGAAACCATAAACAAAATGAAAAGACAACACACAGATTGGGAGAAAATATTTGCAAACGATGTAACCAACAAGGGATTAGTCTCCAAAATTTACAAATAGCTCATGCAGCTTAGTATCATCAAAACAAACCCAATCCAAAAATGGGCAGAAGACCTAAACAGACATTTCTCCAAAGAAGACACACAGATGGCCAAGGCACATGAAAAGATGTTAACATAGTTAATTATTAGAGAAATGCAAATCAAAGCTACAATAAGATATCACCTCAAAACAGTCAAAATGGACATCATCAAAAAATCCACAAACGATAACTCTAGAGAGGGTGTGGAGAGAAGGGAACCCTCCTACTCTGTTGGTGGGAATGTAAATTGGTACAGCCACTAGAGAGGACAGTATAGAGGTTCCTTTAAAAACTAAAAGTAGAACTACCATATGATCCTGTAATCCCACTCTAGGGCATACATCCAGAGAAAATCATGGTCCGAAAGGATACGTGAACCCAGGGGCTTCCCTAGTGGTGCAGTGGTTGGGAATCTGCCTGCCAACGCAGGGGACACGGGTTCAATCCCTAGTCCGGGAAGATCCCACATGCCACGGAGCAACTAAGCCCATGCACCACAACTACTGAGCCTCCACTCTAGAGCCCGTGAGCCACAACTACTGAGCCCTCATGCCAAAACTACTGAAGCCTGCGCACCTAGAGACTGTGCTCTGCAGCAAGAGAAACCACCGCAATGAGAAGCCCGTGCACTGCAACGAACAGTAGCCCCCATTTGCCACAATTAGAGAAAGCCCATGCACAGCAATGAAGAACCAACACAGCCAAAAAAATAAATTTTAAAATAAATAAATTAGCTTATTTAAAAAAAAAGGATATGTGCACCCCAATATTCACTTCAGCACTGTGTACAATAACCAAGACATGGAAGCAACCTAAACATCCATCAACAGATGAATGGATAAAGAAGACATGGTACATATATACAATGGAATATTACTCAACCATTAAAAAGAATGAAATAATGTCATTTTCAGCAACAAGGATGGACCTAGAGATTGTCATACTGAGTGAAGTAAGTCAGACAGAGAAAGAGAAATATCACATGATATTGCTTGTATGTGGAATCTAAAAAGAAACCATAAAAGTGAACTTATTTACAAAACAGAAACAGACTCACTTAGAGAACAATCTTATGGTTACCAGGGGGGAAAGGAAGGGGGAAGGGATAGTTAGGGAGTTTGGGATTGACATGTACACACTGCTATATTTAAAATGGATAACCAACAAGGACCTCCTGTATAGCACAGGGAACTCTGCTCAATATTATGTAACGACCTAAATGGGGAAAGAATTTGGAAAAGAACAGATACATATATATGCATAACTGAATCACTCCGCTGTACACCTGAAACTATCACAACATTGTTAATCAACTATACTCCAATATAAAATAAAAAGTTTTAAAAAATTAAAAATAAAGTCAACACACTATGAGTGGAAAGTAGAAAAATGGTAGGAATCTGGGCCTTTGATGATGTCTTTGAGCCACTGCATTAGTCAACCCTGGACTTTGCCTAATTTTAAACTTTTTTGTGAGATAATAAACAGCTTATTGCTCAAGTCAGTTGATTTGGGATTCTCTATTACTTACAACCAGAAGCATCCCAAAAGGTACAATGGGAAGTATATTAGTCATTAGTCTTTGTGCAACATTTATGGTGTGTAGTTTGGTCCCCTTTCCTGTCCCGACCAACTGTGACTTCAAGCTACTCCCAGTGGACAGGAACATTATACCTGACCTCCTCAAAAGATGATGCATCAGTGGTGTTAGGACTATTCAATTCTTGGGTTAAAGCTTCCTCCCTAAGATTTCACACCCTTGAGGGTGTGGATTCATTTAGTAATTGTGGAAGCAAAACTTCATTATAGTTGATACCTATTAGAGGTAAGAGGCAAGGCACCAAGAACAGTCAACTCTTACCTGCCTTTACTATGTTCTGAGGTTACATGCACTCAAGTATCAATGGCAAAGAGACACAAAGTCATATTGCTTTATTCACTGGGCTTGGGCCCTAACCCCCACTATGAAATTCTTTGGTAAACTCCACGGGAAACCTTTGGCTTGGATACAGGGGCCTTAAAGGAATCTCCAGGGTTGAATCCTACCTCCAGTCTTCCCACATGGGAAAAAAGAGTTCAGTGTTCCCAGGTATACCCAGGTGGGAGAAAAGAGGTGAATACTGGGTAGCTTGGGCTTCTGCCAGTGGGAGGTAGCCTTGCCATCTTGCCACACAGGAGATGAGAACAGGAGAGAGTCACAGCTATGTGGATAATTTTTTAATGTAGAGGGACCCCCTGGCCTAATTAGCGTCATGAAGTCTGAACAGTAGGATTAGCAACTCCTCTGCCAAAGGAAGGGACAAGCAATGCAGACTGAGAACTGGGAGAGGAGTATTTTTAAAAGTTCCTCGTCAGAAGGCCTCCGTATCTAGTTTTTGACCATCTAAGGCTTTCCTTTTGTAAGGTGCTCAATATGGTACTACTCTTAAAACTTAATGCAAGCTTCATTCATAACTGATTTTTACTTTCCCCTGTGGCTTGCGTCTTCTCTTACGAACTACTGTATTTATAAGCATTTATTTCCCACGGCTCTGCTAAAAAGTGAAAAATCATAATCACAACCAAGTCCAGACAACATGCAGAATAATAATGCAGCTTAAAATCCTTACTAGAGTGCTACCTCATTATACACAGATGGTGTCTATGTGGTGGTTAGCATACTCATGGGAAGAAACAGCAGATCTTACTGGTTTCTTGGAGAACTTCACTTTGGGAGATTTGGTGAGAACTTTTTATCCTCCACAAATTCAGGGACCCCAGAGTTCACCAGTGTGCAGTCTGAGCCCTATCAAAACCACAGGAGAGGCCAAGAAGATTTTATGCTTCAACAGATAACCAGGCTCATCCCTTAGGTCTCATCAGCCGTGTTTGGCTCCTTTATCAACGTCCGTGAAAGCTCATTTTCTCAGTTCCACTTTTCTTTTCATTACGGTCTTTCCATAGGTGAACAGCTAACATGAATAGTCACCACGTTGGCATGCAAGTTCTTCCTCAATCTTTATCTAACTTACCTTTGTAGAGTTAGATCATATTCCTGAAGACTCTGCTTTAGTTAAGTCATTTTTCTCACCTCTATGCTTTTCTCACCCTAATCTTTGTAATGCCTAGCATATTACTAATGAAAACATCCTTGCAGATGATCCAGTCCAAAAAAAAATACTCACTTTCACCTGAGGAAACTTAGTCCCTGAATTACTGGAACCAGAGAACACAGTTTGTCCATTAGCCATCACCATATAATAAACTACCCCAAAACTTAGTGACTTTGTATTTTTTACGATTTTGTGCATTGATGGGACAACTCATCTGATTTTTGCCTCAGTCCCTCATTCAGCCACACAGTCAGCTGAACTAGAAGGTCTAAGAGGACCTCATACACATATGGAAGTTGCTACTGTTATGGGCAGGGGTGTCTTGGTCTCCTCCAGTGGTTCAACCTCCAGCAGCCTTCCTTATATGGTGGCCTCAGGGGTGCGGTCCCTGAAGATGAAAAGTGGAAGCTATAAGGCCTCTTATGGCCTAGACTCTGGAAGTCACACATTATCACTCCCACTGCATTCTACTAGTTAAAGCAAGCACACAAAGCCAGCCCAGGTTCCAGGGTGTAGAGAAATAGACTCCAACTCTGGGTGTGTGGAGCGGCAAAGTCAAACTGCAAAGTGGAATGTATACCAGGATGGGAGGAATTATGGCCATTAAACAATCTTTCACACAAGATAAGACGGAGACCAGTTATCAGGTTGCACTGATACAGAATCCATGGAATTCTGGCCAAAGGCTCCTTAGAATGCTTCTGCCTAGGGACAGGATGGGATCCAGGGTCCAAGGTAGATGCATATATCAAGAGGCAGCCAAGCAGATCATTACAAAGCTGCCTTACCATTGCTGAGTATGGTTCTAGCGCAGTTTGAAAGGACGAAATCACATGATACAGTACTCTTGATGGAAAGGCAGGGAGATGGCTACACAGACAGCTCCACCAAGTTGGCAGTAAGTAAGGGCAGTCTCCACATTCCTGAGTCTGGTCATCTGCTTTTTACACCATCAAACTCAACTGTCAATATGCTAAGACTTGATTAGTATCCTGGAGCCTGGACCAAGCTAATCAAACCCATGCAAATCAGACCATGCTAATCAAAGGAACAGCCCTTGTGTAAAGAAGACTGCCCTAATTTGCAAAGATAACGAGTCCATTACAGGGTTTGGCTGCTTGATTTCCTACTGTAAAGCAACAAGAAGATCCAAAATGTATTCAAAAAATAACTCAGTAAGAGTAGGATCCTAGTCAGGGAGCCCTGGGGTAGAATGAAAAGATGCTGGGTTTAAATTGTCCTTGCCAACTAGTAGCTCAGGGACCCGTGGCAACCTCTCTCTTTAGAGGTGTTACTCTCTCTCCCATCCTCAGTTTCTTCATCTGTAAAATGAGCATAATTATGTTTACCTGGGAGAGTTGCTATAAGAATTAGGAAAGGTCCTAGAACATAATAGTGTACACTAAACAGTAATTATTAAAAATAACTATAAAGTGCTTAATACTGTTGTGAGACAGTGTTAAATACACACTTTATTTCAGATAACACCAAGACCTAACTGCTGGGTCAGACACTGAAGACACCCTGTCCCCTGAACTCATAGGACACTGTTAACATGTGTAGTCAAATACAGGCCAACAGTTAGAACTTTGCACGAGTGCCACCTCCTCTATCAAACATTCCTGGACACCTCCTATGTTTCCATTCTCATATTACTATACATTTGTGTGTAAAGGACTTGGAAGCAGAGGGAGAAATGCACTAGAAGTACAAATCAGTCTCATAATGTCCCAGGACCTGCATGGAATGTATTCACCGAGGTGTGAGAAACAATTCAGCTGATCTCCCAAGGATGAAGACGTCACTAATGAGGTGTTATTGTATAAAGCTATAATGACAGTCTTAATGACAACCACATTGGAGGCAATTTGCCCATCTTAACACTAACACATTGCAATTAAACATTTAGATTAATTTCCCACCATGATTCCAGAGGAGGATCGATGCTCTACCGAATAGAATGGCAACATAAAGCTACAGTGAGGTGGGAAAATGCATAATTTTCTTAAAAATAAAAAAAAATCTGTTTAAAAAATGGTATTTCAAATATAGTTCCTTAATTCTCCCCACTTTTCCAAAATAATTAGATAATGTATTATTACTTCTTTTATTCTCTTTCAGTAGTTCCTCTCGCTCATAATCTTGCTGAAATAACAGATCATGCCAATCATTTTGATGATCACTTCAGCTGTTATTCTTCCCACTAGCGAGCAGAAAAATTGCTTTTTTTTCTTTTCTTTTTTTGCAGTTTAGATTTATCCACTCAAACAGATACCTTCAACAAAGAGAGGGTGTCCACATCTTCACATGCCACTTCCAGGAAAACTTTCCATATTACTCAAAACGTTGATCATAAATGAGCCCTGCTCCGAGACTGGAAATTCCCCTGGGCAAAGGAGATTAACCAAGATCAGGTGACGCTGAGACTGAGGGAAAACTCACCAGCCAGCAATCCAGATCACAGAATCAAAAATGAAGGAATTTTCACTCTTCAAACGAATGTCCCTAATAGTAGATACGGCTGAAGCTTGAACAGTGTGAGGGATGGGGCACTGACCGTCCACAGTCAAAGACTGGTGTATAATTTATATTTGACCGTCTGTATCCCTGGTTGCTCTGTATCTGTGGTTCCTCTGCATTTTCAGGTTCAACCAAACAATCGCAGATTGTGTAGTACCATTGAAAATCCATGTGTACTTTGTAGTCCCGCCCTCCATAAATGAGGTTCCTCCGTATCTATGGGTCTGCATCACCCAACCTCGGACGGTACAGTAACGTAGTATTTACTATTGAAAAAAAAATGCACGTATAAGTGGACCTGCGCAGTTCAAGCCCATGTTGTTCAAGGGTCCCCTGTACTTGCCTTAGTTTGCTCAGGCTGCCGTAACAAAATACGATAGAGTAGATGACTTAAACAACAAAAATTATATTTTCTCAGTTCTGGAAGCTGGAAGTCCAAGATCAGGGTACCACAAGGGTCAGGTTCTGGTGACAGCTCTCTTCCTGGTGTGCAGACAACCATCTTCTTGCTGTGTCCTCACATGGTGGAGAGAGAAAGAGAAAATTCTCTTCCTTTCCTCATAAGGGCACCAGCCCTCTCAGAATTACCTCGTTAAAGTGCCTATTTCCAAATACAGTCACACTGCAGGTTAGAGCTTCAACATGAATTTGGGGGAGATGCCATTCAGTCCACAGCAATAATCAAAAATATTTAAGTAAGTAACTGACAAGTAATTCAAGGCATGAACAAAGGCATGAAGGCAAGGGATAACAGAGCGACAGACAAGTCTGTTTAAGTGGCATATAGGTTCTTTAAAGGGGAATGTGAAAGGTATGACTGGAAGGCTAAGCTGGAACCAGGTGGAAAAGGACTTTGAATATCAACTTAAGCACTTTAACTTTACCCCACAGGTAATGGTTAGATAAAGAAGGTTTCTGAGCAGACAAGAGCCATGGTTAATGCTGCACTTTAGAAAACGTATCACGGCATAAGTATGGAAAATGGCTTTGTGAGGTGGAAATCAGAGGAAGGGAAATTGACTAAGACATCATTGCAGTTACTTGGAGTGTTCAGTCTTTATAGAGTTGTTACTATCTGAGTATGGCAGATTCTTTCTCTCTTTGGCAGATCAGGAAAAGGAGCCTCTGGTGTTCCAAGCCTCTGGGAATTAAGAAGCTAAATCATGATCTCATGGCTGGTAGATTGAAGAGTGAGTACTAACCTTCCATCTTTCTAACTCCAAGTCCAATCTCTTCACTTAAATAAACAGTTTCTAAGAGTAAAATGGATAATTTCCATATGGTTTCCTTTCTCCTGAAGGGCAATCCTTGTCCTTCTCCAATAAACCCAAAGGTTTTGAAAAGAATAAATCTACTTGGTTTTCCAAGTAGAAAAGGAAAAGTTGAACTAAATTCTATGTTGGCGAAAACCTATAGGAAGCATACCATAATGGTTAAGAGCATGGGTACGGGTAGGCAGCTGGGTCCAAATCCTGGCTAAGCCATGTACTAGTGTGACTCCCTAAGCCTTGCTCTTTTTATCCATAAAATGTGAAGGTATTAGAACATACCACAAGATAGTCATGAAGAGTGACAGCTGCATAGCAAACATTCAATAACTATAAACCATGGTTATTAAATGTGTTCTTCTCTGTACCTGATATTCTTAAATACCTCAAATAAGAAAACATTTTAATTGTTTAAGCAGCAAATTTGTTGAGCAGAGTTCATGCTGGTCTCTAGAGTCAAATGTGGTCTCACAGCTGGAAGAATAAGTCACCTGTTGCCAGGGAGAGGGAAGGAGGCTTACTTTAAACAGTGAAAAAGGAAAATTTACTATACACATTTTTGTTTAATCTCAAACATACAGTCAGAGAGGCAAAGAAAATTCTATCCAAAAAAGGATCATATATTATACCTACAAGAAGGTCAGGCTTGTAATTTCAGTCTTTCAATGGTATACGTGCATGCTAATTTATGAAGGTAAATTCTGTCGATTAAAATGAAATGATTTTGCTTGGCAGTCAAGTGCAGGAAGACAAATATCAAATCTCAGTAGCTACGCTTCCAGCTGTTTTGCAAACAGAGATAAAAGATAATCCCTGACTAAATAGCATCACTTTCAAGATAAAAATCAACTTTCAAGTGCATTGTATTGAATAGGGGAAGCCAGGTTTACTCTAAAAGTGTCCAATAATTGGGGTTGAATGATATTTATTAGAAGAACTTGTGCACTGTGTTGAAATTGACAAGAGTGCACTGTGTTTTGGGCACAGCATGGTGTTAATATCTGTAATTAAGGAAAAACTTAAAGAACATCTGCAATGAGAATGCTTAGTTTGGCAAATCTCTCTGCAAGTAAATTTACTGGGCTTCATTATTTGTATCCAACAAAAGACACATAAAACAATTTTAAATGTCACAGCAGCATCGCCTCACTTCATAAAGCTTCAAGATTTCTAAGCTCTACCATCATTTTTGGAATTATCAGTATCATTACTACCACCTTCTCCATCCCCATTAACATCCTGACTTATAACACCAGCTCTGCTCCCAACTCACTATCTTCACCTCTTCAACTTTCATTACTACTTCCTATAGCACAAGCATCATCAGGTCTACCACCAGTGTTGCCAGCTCTACCACCATCATCATCACCCCCATATCCATCTCCACATTTCCTTTACCAATATCACCAGCTCTATCCACCAACCATCACTACCGTGTCCACCATCCCCTCATCATTACTGGCTCTAGCACACTTGCCATCACACACAGCACTTTCATGGTCATTACCATAGTTCTTCACAGACCTCTAGTTTATCAAGTACTACAGACTCTTGTGTTTTGCCCTTCCTCAAGCCAAACTGTCAAACTGAGTGGCAATATTGCAATTTAGTCATATAGCAGTTAATCCATTTATATACATACGACGAGCCCAAACTCAATTTCTGCTGAACTGCTCATAATTTAGGGTAGAGGACAGATGTGCAAACCAGCGGACCATTTTTATTTTTATTTTTTACCTAGCCACTTTACCACTGCCATTTCGATGGCATGGATTTTTGCGGTACGCGGGCCTCTCACTGTTGTGGCCTCTCCCGTTGCGGAGCACAGGCTCCGGACGCGCAGGCTCAGCAGCCATGGCTCACGGGCCCAGTCACTCCGCGGCATGTGGGATCTTCGCGGACCGGGGCACGAACCCGTGTCCCCTGCATCGGCAGGCGGACTCTCAACCACTGCGCCACCAGGGAAGCCCGATTTTTTTTTTAACATATCTATCATTTATTGAAAACTCACCCATTCCTCCTCCCATCCCTCACCCTCACTTTACAACGTACCCCTGACGGTGGGATTCAGCAAGAGTATGTTACTCAGGTATAGGATAAAACAAAATAGTTTACACATTTGGTAATATTTTTAATAAAAGCAGGAAGTTTACTGATAAAGGCATACTTCATTAAAAGGAGCCACATCAAAATCACAATTCAAGAAATCTCTGGGATCAGAGATTACATTGAAATGCCCACTTTGAAAATCCTTCAATCACGTGTAGACAACTGACAATAAACTGTGTTAAACATTATGATACCAATAATGCATTTTCCTGAAAAATATATTGCCTAAATTATTTTTTCTGATTACAAAGAACACAAACTCACATATAAAATGTTCTCATATTATTTAGAATTTCCCCAACTCCAATTTGCTCATGTGAAAAAAATTTGATCAACTATTTCTCAGGTCAACCCCCATACTCATAATTACAGCCCAAAATACTTTCCCTTAAAGAATCAATAATAACTCAAAGTGTTGCATTGTAAAAATGGTATTACCTGATGAGAAGCAGATGGAAGACTTAAGAAAATGTGGGAAAATGTTTGTTTGATGCTAAGGGACAATTATACTGGGTGTCCTTCAGCTTTCCCTATCCCCAGTCTATTCTCTACCTTTTTTTGTGTTCTGTGTCCCAGGAGGTTGAACTTTGCTGACCGCATCATCTAGGCTTTCTTGCCACCTGGCTTCTCGCTGGCTACAGTCAACCAGAGCCAGTGGAAAGAGAAGCTGAGGTCTCTTTCTGTTCCTTGACAGCTTCCGTCCCTGTTTCCGTGTCCTTCTACTATCATAGCTTCAGTCAGGCAGCCTCTCCTTGTGGCTCTGGTTGTTACTAGACTCCCAGATACTTTTTCCTTCCCTTGTTCTTTTGGTCCTCTGGGTAGCAACAATTTTCCATGCATGTTAGCATCTAGGTGCCTCAGCTCTTCTAAACCTGCCCACACATCTGAAAGGAATCACTCTGTTAGGGTTCCTGAATTCGAGCCATCTGGGATGAATTCCTTCTCCTGATCGTAGCCTGACTGAAACAGCAATGAAGAGGAGACGTGATCCTTATGCTGCTCTTATAAATACCTTGAAAAGAGGTCATCGCCAAAATCTGGTAGATAGATAAAACAGCTCAGCAGTCTGCTTAAAACTAGCATCAAGAAAGAGTCAGGCAAGATGTTCTTTCCCAGATGTATCTATCTCTCCCCTTTTAGCTCCACCGCCTGACCCAGAATCTACAGAAGACAGATAAAGGGAATCTTAACATTATATTCTAGTTTGCTCGCCTCAAGCTTACAGGGTAGGAGGCAGAGATTCTGGGTGGGGTCTACCTAGGCTCAGAATAGTGTATAATTAGAGTATCCTTCATGCCAAAGCTCTGGAGAATCTCGGCATGGCACAGAAGGGGAAGGAGGCTCCATAACATTAATAGTCTCTTACATTTTTATAGTACTATCCTTTCCAAACTGCTTTATATCCTTCACATTATTTGACTTAAATATTGCATAATAAGGAAATCAAACCCCAACAATCTGAATGGAGAAGGTAAACCTAAGAAGATAAAGAGAACACCGAAAATAGCTGTTTTGTAAAAAAGTAAACGAGTAACATTTAGAGAGTAGGTATACTGGGCAATCTCATCTAATGCAATTGTTCCAATTCTTCTTTAAAAATTGACTATAGGGCTTCCCTGGTGGCGCAGTGGTTGAGAGTCCGCCTGCCGATGCAGGGGACACGGGTTCGTGCCCCGGTCCGGGAGGATCCCACATGCCGTGGAGCGGCTGGGCCCGTGCGCCATGGCCGCTGAGCCTGCGCGTCCGGAGCCTGTGCTCCACGACGGGAGAGGCCACAACAGTGAGAGGCCCGTGTACATAAAAAAAAAAAAAAAAAAAAGACTATAAAGCAATTTTCGGGACTTCCCTGGTGGTGCAGTGGTTAAGAATCCGCCTGCCAATGCAGGGGATGCGGGTTCAACCCCTGCTCCGGGAAGACCCCACATGCCATGGAGCAACTAAGCCTGTGCGCCACAACTACTGAGCCTGCACTCTAAAGCCTGTGAGCCACAACTATTGAGCCTGCGTGCCACAACTACTGAGCCCGTGTGCTGCAACTACTGAAGCCCACACGCCTAGATCCCGTGCTCCGCAACGAGAAGCCACTGCAATGAGAAGCCCGCGCACCACGACGAAGAGTAGCCCCCGCTCGCCGCAACTAGAGAAAGCCCATGCACAGCAACGAAGACGCAACGCAGCCAAAATAAATAAATAAATAAAATTTTAAAAAAAGAACCACATACTTTTTTTAAAAAAAGAGCAATTTTCTTTTAATCAAAACGTATTTTTCCATTGACTTACATTACGAAACCAAAGATGTGTTCCCCACAGGAAATATTTTAGCCCTAAGTCTAAATAAAAATCACATTTAACAATGCAACAAACCCCTCTAAAGTCAATTATCTAAAATAAAAGCTATAGCTTTCTGACAAAACAATAATTACACTCAAAATAATTCAGAAAATGCAAATCAAGTCTCCAGAACTACGTTACCTTAAAGATAGATCCACGTAGAGACAAAGTCACTAACAGAGGCGTCAACTTAAGGCAGTCTGTGTTGTTGTGATTTAGAACACGAAATATATATATACATATATATATATATATATATATATATATATACTTGGCCTTCCTCCCATTCCTTGGCACAGAGTTCTTTAAACCCTTGAAATTTCTGTCGGAGGAGGTCACCGAGAGGACGTGACCTCCGCTTGATCTGTGAGCTGGATTCCAGCAATCGGACGCTCCTCACCCCCCTCCCCTGTCCTTGCAATGTACATCCTGCTCACCATTCCCGTGGTTGGAACTGTTTTCAAGGATGCAGCCTTAAGAGAGCCCTGTGTTGTTGAGACCATCTGCACAGCATATACGAGTGAACCCTCTTAAGGCCTATATATAAACTTTTAAGATTCCAGCAGGCTGGTGCAGAGATCTACCCATCTTGCGGCCGGCCGCTCAAGACAAGCCTCATTTGTAAATTCCCTTGTTTATTAAAACCACAACCTACCAGGGCTTCCCTGGTGGTGCTGTGGTTGGGGGTCCGCCTGCCGATGCAGGGAACGCGGGTTCGTGACCCGGTCCGGGAGGATCCCACGTGCCGCGGAGCGGCTGGTCCCGTGAGCCATGGCCGCTGGGCCTGCGCGTCTGGAGCCTGTGCTCCGCAATGGGAGAGGCCACAGCAGTGAGAGGCCCACATAACGCAAAAACAAACAAACCAAAAAAAAAAACCACCACCTACCAGTCTGGAGTTGTCTGCTTCTTTCTTCTCTCCTTGTGTACCAACAATTTCCTAAGTGATAAGGGCAATAAAGCTGAAAGGAGCATTTTTTTTTTGGCATTCATAACAAGCCCCTTTCAACCACAACTGAGTTTACTGTAAAAAGACTACTTTTGGAAAGCACAGTTGCCAGAGGAAACAATCACGTGACTAGGGGGTTGGAACTTTCAGGTCCACCCCTCCACGCTCCCCCCACGCCTCACAGCGCTGTGCAGCACAGTTGGAAGGACCCTGGGGAGGTTCCACTCAAAACTTTCCTGCACTGCTCTCTGGCATTTCATTCCTGGTAACATTCCTAAGTTAAATAATACTTCTTGATCACAGAGTCGTCTTATTCTTTTATTTTTTTAGTTTTTGCGGTACGCGGGCCTCTCACTGTTGTGGCCTCTCCCATTGCGGAGCACAGGCTCCGGATGCGCGCAGGCTCAGCGGCCATTAGGGTAATGGTCCTACCCTGAAGCACCTGGAATACCCCTGAAGGGCCAATTCAATTAACAAGCACCCAGATGAATTCAATTATACAAATATAGTAAAGCCTCTGTGCGTCATCTCAAGTGGCCATAGGGCAGATAATAGTCGTCTTTTAAACTGGAAATAGGCTTTAAAAGGTTAATGTAAGGCCAACTGGCCCGAGGCAGGGGAACGCAATCAGACTCACAGGTTGAATCAGACCGAAACTCTCCGGACCACCCAGCTCCAGAAACTGACCTGGAGACTTTCCACCCGGCCCAGCCTTCCCGCCTTTCGAGGGGCGGGACTAACGGTCCCCCAGGATACCCGAAAAGACCACCAAATAAGGAATACCCTGCGCCCTCCCGGATTCACCACACCCCTTTCCCTTCTTCCCCTATAAAATCTTGCCCAACCCTCGCCCGGGTGCGACTTCTCTGACCCCCTTTCTTTCGGACCAGTGAACCTCGCCCGGGAGCGCTCCCTAATAAAGCTCACTTGAAGCTTTCCTCTGTTTCGCGGTGCCGTTTGTTAAGATCCGACCTTACAGTTAACTTTTTTTTTTAAAGGTTAACTTTCATACCTTAGAAGCCATGTAATCTTCAGACCATCTACATCAGAATCACCAAGGATGCTTATAAAAAATATATATGGTCTTATCCCCACCCTAGACCTTCTGAATCAGTATCCCAGAGATTGGTCTGGAAGTCTGAATCCTAATACGCTCCAAGGGGCAGGTTAACACTTGAAAACCACTACTTGGTATGAATAAAGTTATCAAACCCTTTCCCTCAGCCGAGAAAGGTAAAGGGTGCTATCCTCTCCTCACTCTCCTATCCTGTGTTTATCTTGTGCTCTGGGTTCCCAAGAGTTCTTTATCCTTTGAGATGATAGAGCCCTACAAGAATGCAATCACATTATTCTTAGGCTGTAGGGCTTTACAGTTTGTAAAGCATGTTTTTATTCACTATCTTTTTAAATCTTCACAGCAGTCCTGTAAGGATTATTTTTATACCAATTTTCTATATGAAAAAGAAATGGATTTTCAGAGAAATTAAGTATCTTTCTCAAGGTTACACAGAACCGAGATTCAAACCACATCTTCTAATGCTAATTCTCATGTTCTGAGTCTGGCTTGTATCACTTGAAAAGTTAAATAGCCCTTAAAAGGGAAAAAAAAAAAAGAGGGTAAATGGGACTTAGGCTGCAATCTCAAATAATCAAAAGATGAGAGCATGGAACAGGATTAAATAATTCTTATATTGGACATTTACAATTCAAAGTAAATTGCCCTGACTCTCCATAGCACAGTCGGATTGTAATACCACAAAAACACTTGACTCTAATCAAAGGCCAACAGAACACTGGTTGTTCTCAGCCATCTGATTTTACACTAAGCTCTAAGGATCTTTCCTCAATCAGACGTGGAATTTTATATGTTCTGCTGTGGACAAAGCACAGTGACATGGGCTATATTTTGACTCAGAAAAATATCATCTTTTGAATCTAATTTTTATTAAGCAAAATTGTAAGTGTGCACAGGCCAAGGTAGTAGCATCATGATCCCACATGTATCCATCACCCAGCTCCATCAATTATCAAGATCCTGCCATTCTTGAAACGTAGTCTAAAAAAAACCTTTTAAATCATATCACAATGTATAAATTCGGAATTCCCCACTGCAAATCTCAAAATATTTCCTAAATAAAGAAGTGAATATGTATATTAACAAATAAACTTATACACATTACACATATATACATACTTTTAAGGGGAATAGATTGTTTCCTTCGTGGGAATGCATACAAAATGCCTGCTTATAGCTCAAAAATGTGTGCGTTTTCACAATCTGTTTGGTGGCAGGCACTAATGGTCAGGAAAAATAAAATTTAGTCCTTACAGTCTGTCCTGCCTTTAAGCGAAATGTGTGCCATTTACTTGGGAGCTTTATAACAGATGTGAATTTAAAAGGAAGAGACCAGTTATAAAGCACTAGGGGGAAGCTGCACAGATGTCCCTGTTTTTAATGTGTTACTATGCGGGTCCAATTTATCTCACTGCAAGTGATCTAGGACTTCATGAAATACCTCCAAATTATAGATCACCAACACCCTTTAAAGGCCTTACGTTATAAAAAGAAAAAGCATTCTTAAACCTGGCCATTAAGGCACACAGTGTGGTGTCCTGGACGCATTAAATCTGATAAATAAGATGGAAGGAGGGGGACGCTTGGGGACCTCCATGTAAGGCTATATAATACAAAGGCATGTGTGGACACGCCTTAGCCCTTTGTGGGAAGGAAATTTCTAAGAGCTTCTTGTGGAAAAGAGCATTACATAGTTCATTACACCAGAAGCCTGAAACTGTCATTATCATGAGTATGAAAAAGTATTCTTTTTGCTTTCCTAGAGATGCAGTTTTCAATAGACCCACTAATTATCACATATTAAGTGATTGTTTTGTGCCAAGCACTCTATTAGATCCATATATAATATGAAGATAATCTCACTTAATTTATATAACCTTTTACAATAAGTATTGCTAATGTATTTAAGAGATGAGGAAGCTGAGATATGGGTACAAGTAACTTGAGATACAAAGTGGCTGATCCAGGATCTGCACTTGGTTCTTTCTGATTCCAAAGTTTTTTCTCTCATAAACAACAGGTGTCAGTGTCATTGATATAATCCTTTTGAGGACAATCTAGCGATATATATCTCCTTGCTGAAGCCATTGCTTTCTAGAAATTTAACCTGTGGGAATAATTGACAAGGTTCCAAAGCAGTATATACAAAGAGATTCATTGCAGTGTTGTTTACAATATAAAAAATTGGGAACCAGCACAGTGTCCACTGAGACTGAAAAAATTAATTTTGATAAATCCACATACTGGAATAGTATATACCTATTTCAAAGATTCAAAGTAAGTTATATATTGATATATAACCGGTATTTACTTTGAGGTGAAAAAAGCAAATTATAGAAGATTATTATAATAGAATTATGCATGTGTGTATGTGTGTGTATGTAGGTATTAGAAAGATACACAACAAACTTATCCGTGGTTTCAGTGTCTTTGAATTATTTAAAATTTTGAATAACTATATTATCAGATAAAAAGGATAAAATGTTTCCAGTTCAAACACTAAGCCCCTGCTTTTTTTCCTCTCAAACGTCAAACTCCTGGGGCAATCCTGCCAAGATTTTAACAGTGGCATCAAGGGATGTTTTGTGGGAAAGGAAGGGGTTAGCTTTATTCAGATGTTACCTAATTTTCAAAACCTTCCCTGACCACTGGAGTCAGAGTGGATGCTCCCTCTCTGGGCTCCCAGGACATGCTGAATACATTCCTCATTGTAACAGTTAGTCATCTCACTGCTGTAAGCATTTGGGTTGTAACATGTACCTCTGTCACCCTCAGTTTACTCTGAGACTTCAAAAGCAGGAGCCACATTTCTTTTACCTGGTACCTGACATATATTTAACACATGTTTGATGAATGAATAAGGGAGGGAGGGAGGAGAGGAAGGGAAGGAAGGAAGGAAGGAAGGAAGGGAGGATGGAAGGAAGAGACAGAGGATGGAAAGAAGGAAGGAAGGAAGGGAGGGAGGATGGAAGGAAGGAAAAGAGGATGGAAGGAAGGAAGAGGGGGAGGATGGAAGGAAGGAAGGGAGGAAGGAAGGGAGGGAGGATGGAAGGAAGGAAGGAAGGAAGGAAGGAAGGAAGAAAGGAAGGAAGGAAGGAAGGAAGGAAGGAAGGAAGGAAGGGAGAGAGATGTTTAACTTCAAAAACCTGGTGATGTGTTCAAAGCCCACACCACTGAACCACAATAGTCCATTACGAATTAATTAATCAAAGCCTGAGATGAAGGTGCTGCTGTTGAGAGAAAGCCCTGGGTCATGAAAAGAACATGGGCTTTGGGGTTAGACAATGAATGTAAATCCTGTATTTTCCATTTAGAAATTTTGTGAGAAAGTCTCTTCATCTCTGAGTCTTAGACTCGCCACCCGTGAAACCACTTTGGATCTTGGGCAAGGAAGTTGAAGTATTTTGTGACATCTTGTTTTCATGTAATCAAAGACGTTTTCTGATTTACAAAAAAATAAGCAAATAAGTAAAAAGTGAAGATATTAGGGACTCAGATACATTGTTAGTGAATATAGAATCTGGAACAACCTTTCTTGGGGAGGGAGGTAGGCAAATTGACAGTATCTATCAATGTGTCAAGTATGCATTACCCTTTGATTCAACAATTGTTCATCTAAGAGTTTACCCTATAAAAACACCTGCAAAAATGTACAGTTCTACATGAACAGTGTAAAACACTGTTTTCAGGAGTGAAAAATCAGCAACAATTCAAATCAATAGGGAAATGACTAAATAAATTATGATATATCCCTCCAGTGGTGTATATCGCAGTCATTAAAATGAAATTGATCTATGTATAGTTCCATGATAAAAATGTGCCACATGTATGAATAAGTGAAAAAGCAAATTGCAGGGCAATATGAGCCCAATTCTGTAAAAAATAGTAATAGACATTTTTTATATGCATAGGAAAAACCTAAGAAAACATATTCAAAATTATTCTATATTAGGGTAATATGAGGGGACTTTCACTTTCTACTATGTGCAATGCCTTATCATCTAGATATTATAAATGAATGTGCATTACTTTGATAATTAAAACACAAATATGTTATATTTTAAAATCTAAGTTACTAATGGGAAGGAAGGTAAAATATGGGACAAAACTTGACTTTGTTAAGGTCTTAATCTATCCTTTTTGATGATTCTACCCCAATGCACTTTGACCATTAGCCAGAGAATTGACTGTGTCCTATAAATATGTTAGCTAACCTGATAGGCCTGACTGATGGTAAATGGGACAGAGAATATCTAGAATGATCTTTTTTTTCTTTTTTTCAAAATGAACAAAAGCCTAACATACAACCTGGCTGTGAAATATGTAATTGGAAAAATATCGCCCCTTGGTTACAGAAGTGACATCCAATGGGCGATAATTCCTCTAGATTGAACATTTTGTTACAGTTGTCCACAGAAACTTAAAGAAGTTATTTCCTTGATCTGTGGGGCATTCATTTTCTACTATAAACATCCCACAGTGTAATGTGTATACCTTACATATAGAAGATTAATAATATTTCTCTAGCACTTTTCGCCTGAACTTCTCGATACAAGCAGTGTTCATGGAAATGATTTGATCTAAATCAATTTTGAACACCAGCACTCAAGCACTCCTAGCTGTTACTCCCTCTTACTTCCACTACTGGTGCATATTCTTCCCCTTTTAAAAAAAAAAAAAAAATCACCCCTATTCACTTAAAATCAAAAAACGCAAATAAAATTTTTTCCCACCTACAATTTGGTAAAGATTTAAGAAATGGACAAAATCCAGGGTTGATGAGTACACACTCAGGCACTGTTTTGGGGGTGTACATTAGTACACTTTTTCCAGGAGCTAGTTTGGCCATGTGTATCAAAATGAGAAATGTGAACCCCTTTGACCCAGACAGCTCACACAGAAGTGAAAAGATGTATGCTTAGTGAAAAATGAGATATAACCCGTTCTATCATTAGTAAAGAATGGAATATTCAGTCAATATGACATTAGTTCTGAGATACTTAACAGATTAAGGTATACTATAGTAGACGAAGTAGTGACCCCCCAAAATTCATGTCTACATGAAACCTCAGAATGTGACCTTATTTGGAGATAGGGTATTTGCAGATGTAATTAAAAGTCTCAAGATGAAATCATCCTGGGTTTAGGATGAGCTGTAAATCCAGTGACTGGTGTCCTTATAGGAAAAGGAGAGGACACTGAAAGATACACAGGTACACACACAAGGAAGATGGCCATGTGGCAACAGAGGCAGAGATTGTAGTGATGTAGGTACAAGCCAAGAAATGCCAAGGATTGCCAGCAATCATGAGAAGCTAGAAGAGAGGCATGGAACAGGTTCCCCCTCAAAGCCTCCAGAAGGAACTAGCCTTGTCATACCTTGATTTCAGACGTCTGGTCTCCTGAATATGAGAAAATGCATTTCTGTTATTTTAAGCCGCTCTGTTTGTGGTAATTTGTTATGGCAACCCTAGGAAACTAACACAAATATGATATCTTGGATTGACTTTAAAATGATCCAGTGATGAGAGGGTTAGGGGAGACTCAGAGGGAGGTATAGATAAGACAAAATTAGATAACGGGTACATGGGGGTTATACCATATTCTGCACGCTTTTGTGTATATTTGAAACTTTCCAGAATGAAAATTTAAAAAGAAATACTATGTAGATTTAAATGTATTGACATGGAAAGATATCTGTGAACATATTGTTGGATAGAATAAAATAGGTCACCAAACTTGTTGGTATCTTATGATTTATCCAAAAGATAGATTCCTGGAAGGATGTTCACCAAAATGTTATGCTTAGTCATTTCTAGGTAGTATGACTTGAGTTGATTTCTTCTCCATCTTTTTTGTATTTTTGGAATTTTTTACAGCAAGCATGATTGATTTTTTTTAATTAAGCTGTTTTCAACAACAATAGTAATAATAATAATATCCCCCTCAAATTACACCATAACAAAATTTCCTTCTTTACCCTCAATATGCCTGTGACAAGTCTGACACTGCCATTCCCATTTTAAAGAAAATGGAGGATCAGGGAGATAAACTCTAACATCACTAAGGATTTTGGAGCAGAATTTTAAAATTAAGCGCAGGGTTTGTCAAACCTGAAGGTGTTGTCATTGTCAGCTGTTGCCTTAGAAATTTCTTTCTCACTACCAGCAAGAGACTTTAAGAAGTTTGATCCTCACTCAGATATCACCAGAGATTGACCCGGGGGGATAGGACAGGAACACCTTGAGGCCAGAGTTTTCTCCCCATGTATCAAGAGGGTCATCCTTTAGTACAGTGACATTCAAGTTATGCTACAGGAAGGAGTGAGGTTCAGGAGGAGATTCTCATCCTCCTAACCTCTCCCTACTCCAGCCAGCCAAACGTTTGGAGTGCAGGGGAAACATCCAAAGAGGGTTTAAAATCCAACGGGTGAAAGAAATAACTCTAACATAGGGAGCAAATGCATGCCACACTTGTTCCCCACTCCCAGGTCTATGACAGTCATCACTAATCAATGGCATTCTTTCAGACTGGAGATTGGATAACAATCCCCCTACAAAGTTAGTTCACAGGATGAAACTTATTTGCCATCCTAGATCCTATTCTGAAACGAATTGTGACCAAAGACCAAAGGAAGAGTTTGTTGGCAAAATAGCAAAGTAAAAGTGAACAAAATCTTAGAAAAAGAATGATAATAGTTATACATTTTATTTAGCATCTACTAAGCACCTACTCAATACATGCCAGCTCTGGTGACATAAAGGAAACTAAGACAAGACATTCTCTGTCCTTGAGGATGTTACAGGAAGAGACAGCAAATTGCTGTAGAGATTAGGAAGGTAGACTTTAGAAAGACCAAAAAACAAGATACACAAGATTCTGTTGAGGGCTCCTTCTCCTTGACTAGAACTACATTCATCCAAAGGTAGACTTAGAGTTTAGATTTCCCAGAGCTACAACCCAGGGGCTACTCCAGTCAACATACATGCTTTATTCTTTGCTAAAACCAGAAAACACAAGAAGTGCAGGGAATCCTTCATCACAAGAAAAAAATTATAAGTATTACATGGTGATGGATGTTAGCTAGACTAATTGTGTGATCATTTTGCAACATATACAAATATCAAATCATTATTTTATACACCTAAAACTAATATAATGTTATGTATAAATCACATCTAAGTAAAAAGATAACAAACTTGCCCTTGAAAATAAAAAATTTAAAAAGAAGTTCAGGGAATCCAAAGGTGCTGACTCTCTACTGATCACAGAAATACAGTACTATCATTTGTTGAGCAAGTGTCAAGCACTTTTTGTTTACAATCTCCACTCCTCACAACAACCTGGCAAGGTAGATATTATTATTCTCATTGTACTCATGAGGAAAACAAAGTTCCAAGAGGTGAAGCACCATGAACAGGAAACAGCCTTTAAGGGTTTGGAAATGAGATTTAAACTTAGGTCTTTCTGAGTCCATTTGCTTAACACCACGCCACACCACATCTGAAGAGGGGAAAAGTATGTATGAGCTTATGTGAACAGGTACACTCACATCTATCTATCTATCTATCTATCTATCTGGTATATACACGGTCATATGTATGGGTGTTGCAGAAACCAACACCCACACAGTTGCTAAGGAGAACACCTGCACTTCTATGAATTACCAGAACTAAACAGCAATGGATGCCATTAACACACTGACTGCAGCCGTATAAATTGAAAAAAAGTGGCTTCTGATCATAAGAAATGCCCCCTAAAGCATTTGATTCCATGGACTCAAACCAGGAAATTTCCTACTGTACACCTTCACCAGGGCTCATATAGCAACCAGGAACCTAATCCTATTATTTGAAGTTGTCAGACCCTACAGAAAGCGGGAAAGCAGGGTATGAAATCACGTCAACAGAACAGCAGCAGGAATATTTCCACCGCCTTGGTCTTGATTTTGCCACTGCTTTCTTCTAAGCTATTGTGGGGCTGAGGGACTGGAAATCAAACCTGGAAAGACAGAAAGGAAACAAAGGGAATGAAACAGTTCTGGCAGACTTTGAAGGATGGTGAGATGAAGGGCAAAAGGCTCATTTCATTAGTCCAGAGGTCTCTAAAAAAAAAAAAAAAAACACTCAGGAAACTAGACCAGTTTGATTCAAAGGTACTGAGAAACGATAAAAACATTTAAAATCTATTCATCTGTCGATGGGCATTTAGGTTGCTTCCATGACCTGGCTATTGCAAATAGTGCTGCAATGAACATTGGGGTGCATGTGTCTTTTTGAATTATGGTTTTCTGAGGGTATATGCCCAGTAGTGGGATTGCTGGGTCATATGGTAGTTCTATTTTTAGTTTTTTAAGGACACATGTACCCCAATCTTCATTACAGCACTATTTACAATAGCCAGGACATGGAAACAACCTAAATGTCCAACGATAGATGAATGGATAAAAAAGATGTGGTACATATATACAATGGAATATCACTCAGCCATAAAAAGGAACGAAATTGAGTTATTTGTAGCGACATGGATGGACCTAGAGATTGTCATACAGAGTGAAGTAAGTCAGAAGGAGAAAAACAAATATCGTATATTAACACATATATGTGGAATCTAGAAAAATGGTACAGATGAACCGGTTTGCAAGGCAGAAATAGACACAGGTGTTGAGAACAAACATATGCACACCAAGCAGGGAAAGTGGGGGGGGGGGGGGCGGATGGTGGTGGTGGGATGAATTGGGAGATTAGGATTGACATATATACAATAATACATATAAAATAGATAACTAATAAGAACGTGCTGTATAAAAAATAAATTAAATTAAATTTTAAAAAAATTTTAAATATTTGCATCAAGTAAGAGCTTTCTTCACATAATAAATGCCTCTGATTAATCAACCAAAATTAAAGCACACAGTTCTTGTATTTAGTTTTTTATATTGCCAACATGTTCCAGTGTTCAAGTCAAAGCCGAAGATTAAACGTCCTTATATTTTTGTTGTGATTTTACTGCCAAATGCAAATATCTAAGTGCAAGTAAGTCATTACTCTCCCGCTGTTGTGGTCTGATTAATTCTCACAATATTAGCCAGCAATTCATTTTATCCCTTGGCGTCACAAGTCCAGTTGAAGGAGATAAGTGGCTGATAAAAGATCTCTGAGAACAGTTATAAATGATTCACTTTAAAAGAATAATAAAACAGCCACCGGATAAGCACTGCTGAGTAAACCTTACATACATCGCACAAAACTAATTTAGTTTAAAAAACTTCAGCAAATTATAGTCAATAATCTTCACTGTCACCCTGCTGCTCACAAAACTTTTGAGAAGAAACTTAATGCTGAAATGCAAATATTTAATTAGATTTTAATGGTGAGGTTTATTTTTCCTAAATCTGGTCATCTGTCTCAATTATGTTCTCCATTTTTTACAGTTAACCAGGAACTGTCATCCCCATGGGCTTTGGGGAATGTTTTCTCTTTCCTAATTCCTGTTTAGCGCTTGCTTTCTCAAAAGTGTAGTTATTGTGGAAAAGGGTTTGGTTTGCTCTCTTCTCTTTGGAAAAGAGAAACATTGAGAAAAAAAAAACCAACACATGTTCTGAGCAATGCTTTTAAAGCTAATTGTCCTTCTGTCCTAATAACAGAGACTCTTCAGTAGCTAAACAATTAATTGTCTTTTCCTACCTCACTGCACAGGGCAATTAACATGCGTTTTTATTTAAGGTCCAATTAAAGCAGCTTTGTGTATACTTGGAAAATTTTAAAGCTATATGTCTTCCAAACGTATTCTGTACTTTAGATTTTACATTAATTTGAAGAAATTAGTGAGATGTGGCTGTTCATGCCCCTTTCGGCAAAACCAATATTAAAATCGGCCATAAAACTCTTCGGAACTGTTACAGGGGTGAAATATTGCAACCGCCTTCCTGAATTTCTCTTCTCTGTTCTGATCATCAAGCTATGTACCCTACTTCAGACTTGCCCTTCTACACTGATGATGAGACTGGAACTCTGAACCACCTTTCTGTCCTTTGCCAGATGCTGTTAGACTTCGCCAACAGGGGGCACTAGGGAGACTGGTAGTCACGAGGGGAAAGAGGGGCCTTGCTCACGGTTTCAACTTCCAGTCCCTCTGAGTGTCATCCCAGTAGCGCTTCTTCACCAGCACCTGCAGTCGACTGCAGTTTTTACAACACTGGCAAAAGGAGCCTCATCTCACACCCTGAGATACCAGCGCCAGCAAACTGTGCACCTCCCCCAAAGGGGGGGTGGGGGCGGTTCCAGCCCCAGGGTCCGTCCTCCAAGTGGCTCGGCTTGGTAACACCACCCTCTTTCCTTGGTTCCCTCAATGGCTGGTCACTGCTTCCTCAGCCGCTACCTCTGTGATGCCTTAATGTTCATTTATTGCATTTCCAGTTCTTTAATACCTTTCATACAATTTTTAATAATGAATTCTGAAAATCAGTTGGTGTAGTTTCAGTCTCCTGATTGGACCCTGACTGATACACCTTGTTTACTTTCAAATCAGATAGACCTGGGTTGAAAATCCCAGCCTTACTACTCACCAGCTGTATGCCCTGGGCAAATTACTTAAAATGTCTGCGTTTTCCTTCCTCCTTTATATAAAATGGGTATAATATCCTAAAGTTGTCAGGATTCATGAGATAATCTATGACAAGTGACATAATATAATAAAGGCTTTAAAAAGTTGATTCCTTTCCCCTTCACCTTCTACAGGTTCAAGTTCTCCCATTTACAACGGATAGGAGTTAATGCTCTTTCCCTACTGAGAATAAATTCATTCTTTATGCTTCCTGACAACTTATATCGTGCCAACTGTACTTCTAAAATCACCCGTTGGGACTTCCCCGGTGGTCCAGTGGCTAAGACTCCACACTTCCAATGCAGCGGGCCCAGGTTCCATCCCTGGTCAGGGAACTAGCTCCCACATGCTGCAACTAAAAAGATCCCACATGCCGCAGTGAAGATCCCGTGTGCCACGACTAAGACCCGGCACAGCCAAATAAATAAATAAATATTTAATATAAATAAAATAAAATCACCCCTCGTTAGCTCTTTCATGATGCCTTAATACCAGGCACAACCATCACAATAATTCTGTCGATCCTGTCAATATCTTTTTATGTTAACCATACTCTTTTCCATTGTTTCCTGGCAGCCCATCTTCTCTTTGACTTATTTTGCTGATGTTCATGACATTTCTCTCTAAGACATTCCCGCATCTCTTATTCTCTCTCCATATGGTTTCTGGAGCGGTCCTTTTCCCCCCATCTCACCCTCCCATGCAACCTTACCTTCACAACTGACTCCCCACTTCCATTCCCTTGCTTCCTGGAAATTTCACATATTGGTAAAATAATTCCACATCAGGTCACACATGTCTTCTATTAACATGAAACTCCTCTTTGTCCATTCACTTTTCCTTTGTGAAACTTTTAGAGTATGGCTCATAACAGGCCCCTGATAAATATCCACTGAGTGAAAAAATTAATGAAATCTCCATTTATCCCAATCATCAATCGTTCCTGTTCCACCCTTTCCAAAATGCCTTGGCTTCTACCTTTTGAAAGCTATTTCCTCACTCTGAGCAAAAGGAAGAATAAACTTGGATCTTTCTGTTCTACTCTCTCCATTAAGATTATAAGACAAAAACAAAACTTCAAAGACACAAAGGGATGTAAGGTATTCAAAGATCTAAAGCAATGTCCTTATGTCTAATCTGATTTCACTCAAAAAACACTCTACTTTCAATTTTTTTATGTATGATCTATTGTTTGATAAGGCACTTAAGCACAGTCTTTGCATGGGCAAGCCGTATTAGGTTATTGGTATCCAATTACAGCTTCTGTAGCTGCATGCATAATATTTGGTAAGTTGCACTCATTTTAGTAAAACCTTATTTATTTATTTATATCTACTTTATTATCAGCAAGGTTGTAAGGCAGGCAGACACTTACAAATGGACCTTCTTTCCATATGAATATTTTTTAATTGGTTTGTGTGACTGATCTCTTTCCCTTTGGTTAGGTCACACTGAACAAAAAGTTTCACAGTTTAATATTTATATACCAATATATTGCTATTAAAATGTTATGACATCTTTGGCTCCTAGAGTTTCACCCTCAGTCCCTCTTCTTAAAATAGAATCCTTATATCATGGGTCTATCATTTGTTTTTTCCACAGAACTCTACTTTTAAACCTCCAGCAAGGAATTCCCAAGACACTGGAATTAGGTGTTGATCTTAATTGTTTCAAGACTTGAGTGAGACAAATGGAAGCCATCCGTGTGATGTCCCTCCTTCACCACCATTTTACAGGAGATGGAACCAAGGCCCAAAAGCAGGTGCAAGTTGGCCAGATTACAAAGAGGGGATGGTAAAACCGGGTGGAAGTTTGGATCCTCTGAATCTCAAACCAATATTCTTTGACTTCATTCTTATCTTGTTACTTCTATGGAAACCCCTAGACTTTTTTCAAATCTTGACTATCTGGAGGGAACTGTTTCATTATTTTTAAATTTTCTTATTTTATTTTTAACATCTTTATTGGAGTATAATTGCTTTACAAGGTTGTGTTAGTTTCTGCTGTAATAACAAAGTCAGTCCGCTATATGTACACATATACCGCCATATCCCCTCCCTCTTGCATCTCCCTCCCACGCTCCCTATTCCACCCCTCTAGGTGGTCACAAAGCACTGAGCTGATCTCCCTGTGCTATGTGGCTGCTTCCCACTAGCTATCTATTTCACATTTGGTAGTGTATGTCCATACTACTCTCTCATTCCACTTTGATACATAATTTTTCTATTTTTCTTTCTACCTCATAATGTACACATAAAAATTTGAATGTGTCCATGACTCATTTTCGGCACCCCACTGCCCTACCACTGCTACCAGGCACTGCCTTCTTAACTGAGAGGCAACTCAAGGGAAAAGAAGAAAACTGAGATGTTAAAAACATTTGCAAGCCTGGAACTTCCAGTTTCAAGATGGTGGAGCGAATGTATTTCCCTTTACGAACAAAAAGAATAAATGTTCTTAAAATGAACACAGAATGGATACATATAGGATGCTTGAAAACAAGAGGAGAACTTTCAACAGACCACAAAAGGTGTAGGAAATCCCTGAAATATATAAAGCTTCTGGGAAGCTACAAATAAATTCTGAATACCTATTACAATACTCCATTAATGACCTCATGACTAAGCCACAGCACACTCCTTCTTTGTGTTATTTGACTTTTAGCTTGGAGCTGAAAGAGGAAAGGAAACAATATTTATGTATCATTTCATTTACTCCTCAAAATAACTCTATAATTTGGTGTTATTATCCCCACTTTGCAGGTGAGGAAGTTGAGTTCTAGAGAAGTAAAGTAACCACACTAAGGCCTCGTAGCTAATAAGTGATAGAGAAGGAACAGGAACGTGGGTATTTCTGGTTCTAAAGCCTGAGCAATTTCCACTACACCGACATCTCCCCACATGTTGGAAGGACAAGCACTTATTACACACTACCATACGACAGGCATGGAACCAGATGCAAAATTATCACTGACACTGCACTGTGCAGGTAATTGTGTTTGCTTAAGGATTCTCAAGGGAGAATGTAAGACAAAGGTGGCTAATCTCACTTATAGTAAGAAAACCTGAGGAATGCAGATACATCAGTTGCTTAGGGTCCTAGAAGTCACAAATGCCATTCAAGAATGGAAATCATCTCACCAGTTAATGGTCACCACGCAAAGTCTCTCTTTTAGTCCCAGCTTGGACCCAGCGGGCACATTTCTGAGAAGACCAGTCAGACAGTACAATGGCAGGCTATATATGGCTCGAGGACTGAAACAAGATCAAATCTGTGGTCTTGTTCTCATTAGCTCATTGTCATAACATCCTGGGTGGTCTCAGACATCAGCTACATTTTATTCCCTTGAAAGCTTAAAATCATCACTGAGGTAACTATGGCAAGTCCCCCCGGAAAAGCAAACCAAGAGGTACAAATGCCAGTCACTCTCCCACCCATGGAAATCTTAGCAGCTTCCATAGAGGTTGGCTGTGTGTGCATCATTGGCTTAAGAGTTCAGAGATCTCACATTGTGTCTTCAAGAGTTCCTGCTTAATTTCAATCAGCAGTGTTTTTTGTTTTTTGTTTTTTGTTTTTGCGGTACGCAGGCCTCTCACTGCCGCGGCCCCTCCCGTCGCGGAGCACAGGCTCCGGACGCGCAGGCCCAGCGGCCATGGCTCACGGGCCCAGCCGCTCCGCGGCATGAGGGATGCTCCCGGACCGGGGCACGAACCCATGTCCCCTGCATCGCCAGGCAGACTCCCAACCACTGCACCACCAGGGAAGCCCTTTTTTTTTTTTTTAAATTGATGTATAGTTGATTGAAATTTTCTGTTAGTTTCAGGCATATAACAGTGATTCAATATTTTTATAGATTATACTCCATTTAGAGTTATTATAAAATATTAGCTATATTTCCAGTGCTGTGCTCACAGATACAAAGAACAACTAGTGGTGAGCAGCAGGGAAAGGGGTGGGGGCAGAGACAAGATGGGGAAAGAGGATTAAGAAGTACAAAGTACTAGATACAAAATAAATGACATAATCAGCAATTTTTGATCTCTATTGTGATTCATCCCATGAGCTTGACTTCTACTGGAGCAACAGAATCTTATTTTAAGGTACTCTCCTCAGAGAAAGAGCTCAACAACATGGGAAAAAGAAGGGAGAAATGAACTAATGTTTATTAAGTGTCTACTATGCCCCAGACCCGTGTGGAGTACTTTAACTATGTTATCTCATCTAATCTGCACAAAAACTCTATAAGGTAAGGTGTCTGTTTTGACAGTTGGTGAAACTGAAGATTCCACCATCAGTTTCACTGAAGTGTGAGATAAAGAAACCTGCTCAAGGGCTTCCCTGGTGGCGCAGTGGTTGAGAGTCCGCCTGCCAATGCAGGGGACGCGGGTTCGTGCCCCGGTCTGGGAAGATCCCCGGTCCGGGAAAATCCCACATGCCGTGAAGCGGCTGGGCCCGTGAGCCATGGCCACTGAGCCTGCGCGTCCGGAGCCTGTGCTCCGCAACAGGAGAGGCCACGACAGTGAGAGGCCCGCGTACCGCAAAAAAAGAAACCTGCTCAAGTTCACAAAGCTAGAAAGATTGTGAACCTAAGATTCAAACCTGGGTCTACTTGACAACAAAATCCATGTTCTTCTAGTTAAATCACCTTCCATAAAATACAAAAACTGTGAGTTTCCTATACAATAGCCTATCTTATATATCCTTATTCTTTTGCTAACTTCTGCCTAGAAATAATTTGATATAAAGTATCATTTTGCCTTTTTTGGGAACTGCTGTCTAAATATAGAAAATATTGCACCATTACCTAGTAAATTGTTTTTTTACATACCATAGTTTATCATCTGCAGATGCTGTCAGGGCCTGATGTTTGAGTCATTATGCTTATGGGATTTAATTTTTAATGATGCAAAAATTATGCACAATACACCATCATTTCTCTCCCAAACCCAGAATCTGATAGCTAATAATTGCTCCTTACTTAGTGTGCTAACACTCCGTGATATTAATTAGAATGCAGCTGGAATCAGAAAAGTGACTTTCTGAAAATGGCCTTTATGAATTCTGTGCTCATTTTTTTCCAATAACTTCAAGATTAAAGTTGTTGATTACATGCATCAACAATTTTTTCCCTGACAGACTCTTCTACAAACAAAATATAAGGTCTGCAAAAGCTAGTTGATGACCTTTCCACATCACGAAGTGCAAAGAACTCTGTAGCTGTATTAGTTAGAGTAATACTGGCTAGTTTCATTTTGTAAGAAAACTGTAAACTGAAATGTTTTTAATATTGAAGAATTGGTACAATAAAAATGAATTAAAATGTATTTTAATATTGAAGAATATTTGCCCTGCAGCAATTGCACTCTCATCTCCCACTTACAGGCTGCCCTTCTCTCCCATGTAACCATGAACAATAGTGACAGTAGTGCCACTCAAACCAGCAAGAGGGGCCTACCCTGGATACCAAGCCAAAAGGCCCCTCTCCAGCATCTTCTCCAGCTACAACCCTTCCCATCGGGTGAGAACCCCACATCTACCACTCAGAGTATGGGGAGAGGGCTTGATGAAGCACACAGAAGAGCTCCCCAAAGCTTCTCCTGTAGCTACCTGTTCTATCGTGTTCCGTTCCAGGACCGTGGTGTCCTGGTCTTGCCAGAATTGCTTCTGAGAAAAACAGCTATGGTAACCACATTGCCTCTGCGGCACTAAAGTCCAGGCGAACATAGAATTGAAACTACAGCTCTGAAATCATGTTTCCGAGGTTCATTTCCAAGGGTGCATTTTTGAGTAATTTTAAGAGGCAGCTTGAGGGGGCAAAGGCCATGAATCTTCAAATCAGATTTAGAGTTGAAATTTGGCTTTGAGTCATTAGACCCTTCCACATGTACACCAACCTTTCTGAACCCCAGATTCTTCACCTGTAAAATAACACAACCTGGTTCATCAGGCTATAATACAGGTCAGATGAGAAAATGGGTAACATACGTACTGGAATCTTTGGCACACAGCAAGTACACAATTAATGTTGGTTCTCACTTTTTCCTCTTTTTCTCTTCTGAGGCTGAGTCTTTCACTCTTACTTGGATTCTCTCCCCATCTCCGGCATACAAATTGACTAATTCTTCAACATGCAACTAATACCTCGTGCCTGAATATTTGTGTCCTTTAACGTCTTTTGGATTTCATCACTTTTTTTCTGACTCCCTCTCTGTGCTCCAATTACACCCTCCCACAAAGACTGAGCAAAGCAAGGGAGTAAGAATAAAGAATGGGAAGAAGGGTGTCTCATCCTTTATCACCACCATGCTCAAATTACCGTCAAGAGCTCTTGCTGACCCTACAGATCAACGCTAGGGTTCTCCATCTCCAAATTTGGTACTTGCTTGCGAATTTGCATGTGACAGGAGCTCTATAAAGTTTATTCTTCCTATAACCGAGATAATTTGCATAACAATTCCAGCTATCAGGAGACGTTGGACTCTGCAACATGCACCATTTGCAGATCCCTACAATGGAGAATCACTTTTGCAGCTGATGGGAGAAGGTGGGGGAGTTGGTCATTTACCAGAATGACTTTTTCATGATAAGCAGCCAGCATCTGTGATTATTTCCAAAGGCAGTGAACAGGTTCAAAGTCTTACATTATTGGACTTTAATTAGGAGTCAAGTTTGCATACATTTTAAATGTTAATCAATGTTCAGTGAGCCAGTGAACTCAGATAGGTCACCCACAACCTACTCTCTCCAGAAAGAACATATGCTCTTTTCCTTTTTGTTGAGATGTAAAGTACCATGGTGCAAGAGCACAAGATCCTATTTCTCAAAAGAAAATGGCAAAGGACAAGTAGAGTTCAGGATGATGACTCAGAATCTTGGGATCTGCGAATCTCACTACTCAGCTGAATTCTTAAAACATTCCTCCCTACTCCCATAAATGTGGAACAACATATATTGCCTATAAATTTCATTCATTTTGAAGACTCTTTGGGAAGCTCTAAACATAACCTGAGGCACAGAGGTAAATGCAGAAGCAGAGTTTAATATTTCTGGCCTAAAATTAGTCTGAACTGGATTTGAGCAGGTCCTCCGAATACGGAACTCTAAACCTACTTCCTGGCAAATGAGAAAACAAAAGACTAATACAACAATTATATTTCCTTGGATAAAATTGCTCATTATTATACAATTATGTTTGTCTTATTTTTCTGGTATTAAAATGTCCTTTCTTTTATGAAATTAGTTCTTAGATAGTCATGTGTGTTTGTTTTTATTTATTTATTTATTTATTTTGCGGTACGCGGGCCTCTCACTGCTGTGGCCTCTCCTGTTGCGGAGCACAGGCTCTGGACACGCAGGCTCAGCGGCCATGGCTCACGGGCCCAGCCGCTCCGTGGCATGTGGGATCTTCCCGGACCGGGGCATGAACCCATGTCCCCTGCATCGGCAAGCGGACTCCCAACCACTGCGCCACCAGGAAAGCCCTGTTTGTTTTTAAATAAGTCCTTGCTTGGTAACATTTAAAAGTTGATGGGTCTCCTAAGTTTAGGAAAAACACAAATCCCTGGCAGATGGATGAAATTCACAAATCTGGGGAATGCTGAGGCAAGAAACCATACTGTACAGGTCTGCAAAAGACCAACACCCTGGCTTTGACTCTGTTGTTTTGTCATCTCTCTTTTCTGTCCAAGACAATGTTTAAAAGTCAATATTTCTCCACTTCCTGTCTCTCCTTTTAATGAGAAAGGACAAACACTTGAAAACAAAAATGTACGCAAGGTGCTTGAGACAGAAATTATTTCCTCAAAGTGCTTTAATCATGCTGTTGAAAACCACATCCTCCCATAGCCTAATCACATAAATCACAGTAAAAGGTTAAAGATGAAGTTCAGCTGTGCCAAATTGCCTGCAATGGTTTCTCAGAAATGGATTACTTTCTGAGTAAGGTGAAGTCATTCTGCTACCCACTGGTATGCTTAGGTGGTCTATGGCTTGTAACTTCACATCCAGATCATGAGCACGGATGTCTGGTTTGAAGGACTGCTTGTTTAATTTCTTATCAACATTTGACTCAAACCTAGACATTGGGCAGAACTTCCATGAAGTTCAGGACTTCCACACCGCCAGCACCAGGGGGCAGCAGCCAGGCTTCATAAGAGGATAATGATAGTAATACAATCTAAATGCATTACCTGTACCTTGATAAACTCTTAAATACCATCTAAAGCATTATTATTCCATTATTATTCAGGGTTCCCAGACACTAAGCATTGTGAACAGAATAATTCCTCAGAAATGTGATTTAGTTATTGAATAAATGTAGGAAGTTATGGAGTATATTGCAATGATTCTTAAATAACTTCAGAAGGATGGTAAAATAGAAAGGGTCTTGGACTTGGGAATCAGGTGACCAAGGGCCTATTTTTCCTTTGGTGTAAGCTTAGAGTTACCTAATTCTCCTGAGCCTCACTTTCTTCATCAATGAAATATGTGTTTGGTCTGAAAAGACCCTTTTATTTCTGTTCATTAAGCATTTATTTTGTTCTAAGTACTATGCATGGTGCATCACAAATAGTATCTCATTTAATCCCCTATAATAACTCTATGAGATGAGTACTGTTATTAGCCCCACTCTTGTCCAAGGTCCCTTACGTGATCTCACTCCATTCTTCCCCAAACAAAATACACTGAAGCTGCTTTGGGTAAACACAACTGCTATTTCCCCAAAGCTCATCTACAGCTTCTGTGTGTTAAACAGTTTTGTTTTTCTGGTTTTACTTCCATTTTTGTGTTCCTCTTTGGTTAACTGATTGGTTTCCCTTTCAGTGGCATTGCAATTTGCATCTCAGCTCCTTACAATCATAAGAGTAAATTAGCTAACACTTATTAAGCACCAATCAAATGGCATATGCTTTCCAAATATTTTCTCTTATCCTAACAACGACCCATTGCCCCATTTTACAAGTCAAGATATAGTCTCAGAGATGTTTAACAGGCTGCCCAAGACCACACAGCAAGGCGTTCTCTCTCTCCTTTTTTTTTTTTTTGAAGTATACTTGACTTAAAATGATTCAAGTGTACAGCAAAGTGATTCACTTATACATATATATAGTTTTTCAGATTCTTTTCTATTATAGGTTATTACAAGATATTAAATATAGTTCCCTGTGCTATACAGTAGGTCCTTGTTGTTTATTTATTTTATACATAGTAGTGTGTATCTGTTAATCACAAATTCCTAATTTATCCCTCCCCTTCTCTGTCTCCTTTGCTAACCATAAGTTTGTATTCTATGTCTGTGTAACTCGCTCTCTCGACTAGTCTATCTTTTATTCCCCACTAAGCCCTATAACCTATGACGCAGCTCTTTCAGAAAGCATGTTGACGTCTACATACTTTCCTTCTATACAAGGATCACTCATTTCAGGGAAGGAAACTGTAAATTAGTTTGCACAAATATTCAAATCAAAGCTGTTTGGATTTGATAAGAAAGCTCACGTTTAGAAAAGAAAGAAGGCTAGTGTTTTCACACTCTGTTCCTTAGATTGTATATGACCAATGATCTGCTGTTTAGCAAAAGGAAGACAACAGAGCAGTTGCTACTCTGTGAAGAGCAAAACTAAGTTATCAAAATTTGTTTTTAAAATCTTCCCATTTAATATGAATTGAGAAATGAGAATTATGTTGACAAAAACTTTCAGTTAATGACTGATGCATCATACTCCTGTGATTTTAAACAATGATCTCTTTGTGGCTTTGAGCAAAGAGCTTCTTCATCTATGCTACACTTCAAATGGTACCCCAAATTCCAGCTAATTTATTACATTTTTATTACAAATCAGGACATGGAGTGAAAACTATATAAATCAATCCATCTATTTGTCTAAGATTAGTTGTAGAAATTCAAATCTGAATCTGTTTCACATAGCTTAGATTTCACGCCTATACCTGACCCTACTACCAGAGTTTCCTTATTTATTTTGCATCATGATTCCTTATATATCCCACAGTCTCCTCTGTGACCAAGTATCCACCAATTCTTCAGGCTCTGGGTAACCTTTCCACATCAGAATCTTGTTTTCCTAAGGCATGTTTCATCGTCTCCATTTTGGAGAGAAAGCACAAAAAGCAGAGTTTCTTTAATTTCCTCCAAACTCTCTCACTCAACAGGCAATGAAGATTCAAACCGTAGGATTCAGCAATCCTACTACTGGGTATATATCCAAAGGAAATGAAAGAGATATCTGCACTCCCACGTTCATTGCAGTATTATTCACAACAGCCAAGTTACAGAAACAACCTAAGTATCCATCAGTGGATGAAAGGATAAAAAAGATGTGGTATATGTATGCAATGGAGTATTATTCAGCCATGAGAAAGAAGGAAATCCTGTTGTTTGAGACAGCATGGATGGAAATTGAGGACATTATGCTAAGTGAAATAAACCAGACAAAGAAGGACAAATACTGCATGGTATCACTTATATGTGGAATCTAAATAAAAAGTCAAACGCATGGGAAACACAGTAGAAAAGTCGTTGCTGGGGGCTGGGGAGTGGGGGAAATAGGGAGAGGATGGTAAAAGTGTACAAACTTTCAGCTGTCAGATGAATAAGCTCTGAGGAAATAATGTATAACATGGTGACTCTAGTTAATAACACTGTATTGTATAATTGAAATTTGCTGAAAGTAAAACTTAAGTGTTCTCACATACACACAATAAAAGATAAGTATATGAGGTGATGGATGTGTTAATTAACTAGATGGGAAGAAATCTTTCACAATGTATATGTATATCATATCACATGATGTACACTTTAAATATCTTAAAATTTTATTTGTTAATTATACCCCAAGAAAGCTGAACAAACCCCTGCTACATGTGAACTACCACATGAGGAATTATAAATGATGTTAAGATTTTAAAAAGATAGAATGTTGTACTCAAGGGGCTTAGAATCTACCAGCCAATCTGACTAGATGATCTAGTTTCTAACTGACTTACAGTTCTCCTACAGAGAGGAAATCAATCACATTATTCTAAAAAGGGATCCTTCATTTTACAAAAAGATTCACTGCACATTTCCTAATGTACAGCAGGACATTTAAAATATGAGTAGATGGGACTTCCATGGTGGTCCACCGGTTAAGAATCCACCTTCCAATATAGGAGATGCGAGTTCAATCCCTGGTTGGGGAACTAAGATTCCACATGCCACAGGGCAACTAAGCCCATGCGCCACAACTACTGGGTCTGCGTGCCATAACTAGAGAGCCCACTTGCCGCAACTACAGAGCCCACATGCTCTGCAACCCGTGTGCCACAACTACAGAGCCCATGCACTCTGGAGCCCGTGTGCCACAACGAGAGACACTGCAACTACTGAGCCCGCGTGCTCTGAGCCCATGTGTGCACCACAGCTACAGAGAAGCCCGCACGCCACAACTAAGACCCAACACAGCCAAAAAATAAATAAATATTTTTTTTAAATAAAATAAAATATGACTAGATGTCCATACAGCTTTTGGGAGAACATATTTGTGACTTTCACAACACTGGAAACAGATGAGTAGTGTGTTTCTATTTTCCAACAGTAGGAGTTAATTTTTTATGGCATAAATTCTTAAATGTTATTGGTTTTTAGGCAAAAAGTGACCCTGAAAACAGGCAATTTATTTATTGTGACTTTTGCCAAATAGTATCAAGAATGATAGCTACTTTTCCTTTTCCCAAAGTCTCTCTCTTTGTAATATGCTTCTTCAATATGTGTTAAAATGTGCATTTGTTTTTATAGACTATCAATTTAATGTGACCATAACCATATAAGCTGTAAAAACTACAAAACTGTTATCATAATCAATATGATATCAAGAAACAAAAATGAGATCTAATTATACTTTACTGTAGTCATATATCCCCTTAATAACATTCATAGGAGGAGCTTCAAGGTAGCGGAAGAATAAGACGCAGAGATCACCTTCCTTCCCACAAATACATCAGAAATACATATACATGTGGAACAGCTCCTACAGAACACCTACGGAACGCTGGCAGAAGACCTCAGACCTCCTAAAAGGCAAGAAACTCCCCACGTACCTGGGTAGGGCAAAAGAAAAAAAAAGAAAAAACAGAGACAAAAGAATAGGGACGGCACCTGCACCAGTGGGAGGGAGTTGTGAAGGAGGAAAAGTTTCCACACACTAGGAAGCCCCTTCGCGGGGGCAGACTGCGGGTGGCGGAGGGGGAAAGCTTCGGAGCCGCGGAGGAGAGCACAGCAACAGGGGTGCGGAGGGCAAAGCGGAGAGATTCCCGCACAGAGGATCGGTGCTACCAGCACTCACCAGCCCGAGAGGCTTGACTGCTCACCTGCCGGGGCGGACGGGGCTGCGAGCTGAGGCTCGGCTTTGGTCGGAGCGCAGGGAGAGGACTGGGGGTGGCGGCGTGAACAGAGCCTGAAGGGGTCAGTGCGCCACGGCTGGCCGGGAGGGAGTCCGGGAAAAGTCTGGACCTGCCGAAGAGGCAAGAGGCTTTTTCTTCCCTCTTTGTTTCCTGGTGCGCGAGGAGAGGGGATTAAGAGCGCTGCTTAAAGGAGCTCCAGAGACGGGCGCGAGCCGCGGCTAAAAGCGCGGACCCCAGAGACAGGCGCGAGACGCTAAGGCTGCTGCTGCCGCCACCAAGAAGCCTGTGTGCGAGCACAGGTCACTCTCCACACCCCCCTTCCGGGGAGCCTGTGCAGCCCGCCACTGCCAGGGTCCCGGGATCCAGGGACAACTCCCCCAGGAGAACGCACAGCGCGCCTCAGGCTGGTGCAATGTTACGCCGGCCTCTGCCGCCGCAGGCCCGCCCCGCACTCCGTGCCCCACCCCCCCGCCCCGGCCTGAGTGAGCCAGAGTCACCGAAGCAGCTGCTCCTTTAACCCCGTCCTGTCTGAGCAAAGAACAGATGCCCTCCGGCGACCTACACGCAGAGGCGGGGCCAAGTCCAAAGCTGAGCTCCTGGGAGCTGTGAGAACAAAGAAGAGAAAGGGAAATCTCTCCCAGCAGCTTCAGAAGCAGCGGATTAAAGCTCCACAATCAACTTGATGTACCCTGCATCTGTGGAATACATGAATAGACAACGAATCATTCCAAATTAAGGAGGTGGATTTTGAGAGCAAGATTTATGATTTTTTCCCCTTTTCCTCTTTTTGTGAGTGTGTATGCGTATGCTTCTATGTGAGATTTTGTCTGTATACCTTTGCTTCCACCATTTGTCCTAGGGTTCTGTCTGTCCATTTTTTTTTTTTTAAGTATAGTTTTTAGCGCTTATCATTGGTGGATTTGTTTTTTGGTTTGGTTGCTCTCTTCTTTATTTTGTTCTTTCTTTTTTTATTACGTTTTAAATTTTAAATAATTACTTTTTATTTCAATAATTTTATTTAATTTATTTTTTCTTTCTTTCTTTTTTTTTCCCCTTTTCTTCTGAGCCATGTGGCTGACAGAATCTTGGTGCTCCAGTGAGGTATCAGGCCTGTACCTCTGAGGTGGGAGAGCGGAGTTCAGGACATTGGTCCACCAGAGACCTCCCAGCTCCATGTAATATCAAACAGTGAAAATCTCCCAGAGATCTCCATATCAGTGCCAAGACCCAGCTTCACTCAATGACCAGCAAGCTACAGCGCTGGACACCCTATACCAAACAACTAGCAAGACAGGAACACAACCCCACCCATTAGCAGAGAGGCTGCCCAAAATCATAATAAGGTCACAGACATCCCAAAACACACCACTGGACATGGTCCTGCCCACCAGAAAGACAAGATCCAGCCCCACCCACCAGAACACAGGCATCAGTCCCCTCCACCGGGAAGCCTACACACCCACTGAACCAACATTAGCCACTGGGGACAGACACCAAAAACAACGGGAACTACGAACCTGCAGTCTGTGAAAAGGAGACCCCCAAACACAGTAAGTTAAGCAAAATGAGAAGAAAAACACAGAAAACAGAAAAACACACAGCAGATGAAGGAGCAAGGTAAAAACCCACCAGACCTAACAAATGAAGAGGAAATAGGCAGTCTACCTGAAAAAGAATTCAGAATAATGATAGTAAAGATGATCCAAAATCTTGGAAATAGAATAGAGAAAATACAAGAAATGTTTAAAAATGACCTAGAAGAACTAAAGGGCAAACAAACAATAATGAACAACACAATAAATGAAATCGGAATCAATAGAATAACTGAGGCAGAAGAACAGATAAGTGACCTGGAAGATAAAATAGTGGGAAAAACTCCTGCAGAGCAGAATAAAGAAAAAAGAATGAAAAGAATTGAGGACAGTCTCAGAGACCTCTGGGACAACATTAAATACACCAACATTCAAATCATACGGGTCCCAGAAGAAGAAGAGAAAAAGAAAAGGACTGAGAAAATATTTGAAGAGATTATAGTTGAAAATTTCCCTAATATGGGAAAGGAAATACTTACTCAAGTCCAGAAAGCACAGAGAGTCCCATACAGGATAAATCCAAGGAGAAACACACCAAGACACATATTAATCAAACTGTCAAAAATTAAATACAAACTAAAAATACTGACAGCAGCAAGGGAAAAACAACAAATAACATACAAGAGAATCCCCATAAGGTTAACAGCTGATCTTTCACGGAAACTCTGGAAGCCAGAAGGGAGTGGCAGGACATATTTAAAGTGATGAAAGGGAAAAACCTACAACCAAGATTACTCTACCCAGCAAGGATCTCATTCAGATTTGATGGAGAAATTAAAACCTTTACAGACAAGCAAAAGCTAAGAGAATTCAGCACCATCAAACCAGCTGTACAACAAATGCTAAAGGAACTTCTCTAGGCAGGAAACACAAGAGAAGGAACGGACCTACAATAACAAACCCCAAACAATTAAGAAAATGGAAATAGGAACATACATATCGATAATTACCTTAAATGTAAATGGATTAAGTGCTCCAAAGAAAAGACATAGACTGGCTCAATGGATACAAAAACAAGACCTGTATACATGTTGTCTACAAGAGACCCACTTCAGACCTAGGGACACATACAGACTGAAAGTGAGGGGATGGAAAAAGATATTCCATGCAAATGGAAATCAAAAGAAAGCTGGAGTACCAATACTCATATTGGACAAAACAGACTTTAAAACAAAGACTATTACAAGAGACAAAGAAGGACACTACAGAACGATCAAGGGATCAATCCAAGAAGATATCACAATTGGAAATATTTATACACCCAACATAGGAGCATCTCAGTACATAAGGCAAATGCTAACAGCCATAAAAGGGGAAGTCAACAGTAACACAATCATAGTAGGGGTCTTTAACACCCCACTTTCACCAAAGGACAGATCATCCAAAATGAAAATACATAAATAAACACAAGCTTTAAATGATACATTAAACAAGATGGACTTAATTGATATTTATAGGACCTTCCCTCCAAAAACAACGAGATACGCTTTCTTCACAAGTGCTCATGGAATATTCTCCAGGATACACAGTGAAGTAAGTCAGAAAGAGGAAAACAAATACTGTATGCTAACACATATATACGGAATCTAAAAAAAAAAAAAACGGTCATGAAGAACCTAGGGGCAGGATGGGAATAAAGACACAGACCTACTAGAGAATGGACTTGAGGATACGGGGAGGGGGAAGGGTAAGCTGGGCCAAAGTGAGAGAGTGCGTGTACATATATACACTACCAAATGTAAAACCAATAGCTAGTGGGAAGCAGCTGCATAGCACAGAGAGATCAGCTCGGTGCTTTGTGACCACCTAGATGGGTGGGATAGTGAGAGTGGGAGGGAGGGAGATGCAAGAGGGAAGAGATATGGGGATATATGTATATGTATAGCTGATTCACTTTGTTATAAAGCAGAAACTAACACACCATTGTAAAGCAATTATACTCCAATAAAGGTGTTAAAAAAAAAGAATTAATTAGTAAAAATTCCATGGGGATTTTATATTTAAAGAGAGTGTATTTAGCAATACTAAACTGAAAATACAATCAAATAAGAAATAATAAAAAATTCAATTTGTAACTAAAAGAAAATAATAACATTCATAAGTTACCAGTTACATAATTAAATGCCAGAGGTGTTATCATAGATACATTTTAAGGTCTAATTAACTGATAATAAGTATGGTTCTATGCTAAGTCTACATGATAATTAGTGAGACATTAGAAGAGAAAGTCTGCTAATCTGAAAATTATGAAGCTATTTCTTACCTGTTGCAGCATGGTTGGAATTCTGCCTGCAAAGAAATGGCCTCAGGTTCTCAGGTTGGACTCAGAAAGAAAAGATGTGGTTTTACATGCTGCTGGAATAAAATATTATTCATTGCTCCTGTGCTCTTTTCTTTTTTAAATTTTTTAATTTTTAATTGTAGTAAAATACATATAACAAAATTTACAATCTTTATTTTATTTTATTTTTTTTCGGTACGCGGGCCTCTCACTGTTGTGGCCTCTCCCGTTGCGGAGCACAAGCTCTGGATGCGCAGGCTCAGCGGCCATGGCTCACGGGCGCAGCCGCTCCGCGGCATGTGGGATCTTCCTGGACCGGGGCACGAACCCATGTCCCCTGCATCGGCAGGCGGACTCTCAACCACTGCGCCACCAGGGAAGCCCACCATCTTTATTTTTAAATGTATAGTTCAGTACTGTTAAAAATATATTCATACTGTTGTGCAACCAATCTCCAGAAGTTCTTCACCTTGCAAAACTGAAACTATACTCATTAAACAACTCTGCATTCCCCCCGCCCCCGCCTCTGGCAAACCATTGTACTTTCTGTCTCTATGAGTTTGACTACTCTAGGTAGTCTATAAATCCCTCATTTAAGTGGGATCATACAGTATTTGACTTTTGTGACTAGCTTATTTCACTTAGCATAATGTCCTCAAGGTTCATCCATGTTATAGTGTGTCAGAATTTTCTTCCTTTTTAAGGATGAATAATGTTCTATTGTATGTATATACCATATTTTGTTTATCCATTAATCTGTGGATAGACATTTGTGTTGCTTCCACCTTTGGCTATTGTGAATAATGCTGCTGTGAACATGGGTGTACAACTGGACTCTTCTCTTGATTTGATATAAACAGACACATTTTTCTGGTCCAAAAATTTGACCCTAATTTCAACCTCCAGTTGCCCCAGTTGCAGTGGCGATGCATCCCCACTGCGACGGGTGAACCAGCCTTTTCCTTGAGATTGGTATGCTTTTTCCTAGGAGGGAATTTGGAAAAGATCTAATATTTATTATGCCCAGTATGTGTCAGTCTCTGTGAATGGTGCTTTTATCTTCTATTCCTAATAAACCTTTGAAGTAGATATTAATCTCTTTATTTTACAAATGAGGATCCTCAGGCTAAGAGTTTAACAATTTTCCCAAGATGTCAAAGTAGTGTCAGAAAGAAAATATTTTCCACTATCCTCTTAGGTGATTGTACGGAGGGCTGCAAATTAAACTAACAAAAACTTGATTAACAGAAGACACACAATTTTTATTAATGTTTACATGCACAGAAGTTCACAGAAAAGAAGTGAAACTCAAAGAGGAGGTTAGTCTCTGGGGTTTGTATAATATTTTAACAAAGGAAAGGCAGTTTAGGCTTTAAGGGACATTAATGTTGTGGAAGCGACTAGGAGATATATGGGGGAACTAATGGAAAATAAGGGTTATTTTAGTAAAGTCTGCTTATGCACACTTGTCTCAGTGTTGACTCTCCATCTCTGGTAATAAGAGAGTCCTTCTCTTCCTGGTAGAGGAGGACACTTTCACAAAGGGACATTTATGACCTGCCTTTTAGGCAGTTAACAAGAGGGCAGAGACTCTTCCTGCATCTGTTGATCCTCCATTGCCTTCAACTCAAAATAATGCTATGCCAAAGTGGTATATTTGGGGGTGGCATATCCTGATCCCCTTCAGTAGTAAAAAGTGAAATGAAATTAAATTCCAAGTCTTTTGGGCTCGATAACCCATGTACTTTCCCCACTACATTGATAATTAATAGGAACAACTCTTCCCACTTACATTCACAGAAATAAATCATACCATTTCGGGGGGGGGGGGAGGTCATTCCATTTGTCAAATGTTTCTTCATTTCATCTGCACTGTCACTCCTATCCCCTCAGTCACCTGCTGTTATGTGTCTAGCCCTATCCTAGGCACAATGGGATACTGAGGGATACGATGAGGTTATACTTATAAGAAACTCACAGCCTAGCTGGGAGAAAGCATGAAAGAATTTCAAGGGAGTGAGTCTCTACAGACACATTAGGGTGTCAATCAGGGCAGATGAATTCTGATCCAGTGCCGTCCACCATGCATCCTCTGCAGGACAATTCACCTCTCAGTCTTAATATGAATCTGGAATATGAGGGTATTGGATTGAAATTCCTTTAGACCCTAAATTTCTGATATGTCATTGCATATATATACAAACAGGTGTATATTACACATGGCTGGAGGCAACTTGCTTAAGCCCTCAATGTCTTTGTGTCCTTTTGTAAAATGGAAGGTTGGATACGTGCCTTTGTAAAAGGACAAAGGATATGTCCCTTTGTAAAATGTGTCCATTTGTAAAATGGAAGGTTGGATACGTGCCTTGCAAGATCTGGAGGAAATTAAAAGCAATACTTCCAAAAGACAGTCAGGAATACTCTTTGGTACAATAAATGGTAGCTAGAATTACTATAGATCTTCAGGTAGATTTATCAAATCAACAACTTTGCAGGATAAAGACAGTGATATAGCAATGGGCTTCAGGTGAGGTATGGGAACTTTTGTTTCCCCTGGAAACAAAATAACCCTATTAAATATAACTTGGTTTACCATTCTTTCTCTTTTTGTGAGAATTAGTGAGCACTCTTCAAGTTCTATTTTCCACCTGCGAGGAAAACATCCAAAGATTTCATAGAAGCCCCATGGGTAGGAGCGGTGACAGAGTTTTATCCAATCACAGAGTGGAAAGAAACCTTGAAATCATAGAATTCCATGATTCCTCAACCCTAGCTGGTCATCAAATCATCCAGAGTACTTATTAAAAATATGGATTCGTAGCCCAGCACCCAGAAGGATTCTGATTCAGTAGGTATAGCTGTGGTGGGTAGCTCTCCAACTATACCTGGACTCTGATCCCTCCACCTACGACCCCTTTTACATCTGGCTTCAACCTCATGCCAGGCTACTAAAGAATAGTTTTCTAAGCAATTCCACTTCTAGGTATATACCCCAAAAGAAATGAAACCAGTCACTTGAACAGGTATTTATGCATCCCCATTCACAGCAGCATTATTCACAAGAGCCAAAAAGGGGAAGCAACGCAAGTGTCTATCGACAGAGGAGTGAATAAACAAACTGTGGTAAATATATACAATGGGGTATTATTCAGCCTTAAAAAGGAAAGACATTCTGACACGTTATAACATGGATGAACCTTGAGGACCTTATGCAAAGTGAAATAAGCCAGTGGCAAAAGGACAAATATTGTCAGTTACCCTTAGACGAGGTATCTAGAGAAGTCAGACTCACAGGAATAGAAGGTAGAATGGTGATGGTAGCTGCCAGAGGCTGGGAGGAGCGGCATGGAGTTTCAGGTGGGGAAGGTGAAAACGTTCTGGAGATAGATGGTGGTGACGGCTGCATAACAACGTGAATGTACTTAATGCCAATAAACTGTACACCTGAAAAATGGTTAAGGTGGTAAATTTTATGTTCTATCTATTTTACCACAAAAAATAAAAATAAACTAGAGTGGTAAAAAGAAAAAAGTTTTCTGGCTGGGGGAAGGGAGCGATTTATTTTGAGACTCTGCCATAAATCAGGTTCCCTTGTTAGCACTGGGGAGATGGTTCCGTTTCTCAAAGAACCCAGGTACCTCTAGAGAGAGGAACTGGATTGTTTCAATGAATTGGACCTACAGTGAAAAACTTCTCTGATAGCAGCCTGTGGAGTCAGAAAAGGGAGCCATCAACTCGTCCAGGGAAGGATGGGGTGGTGAGGGACAGCTGAAGGCTTCTCAGGAAAATAACACAGACGCTGAGTCTCCTCCGTAGCTCCAGCTCTGCTCTTACTCGCCTCCCAGCACTTTCAGAACCAGCAGTTGCAGCCTCCTCTACTCCAGCCACTGCCCCATCTCCTCTGTTTCCAGGTCCTCTGTCTCATGTCCTGAAGTCCCAGCTTGAACTTCACGAGCACCCGTTGATTAACATTTTACAGAGGGCTGAGAAATTCTTCCTCAGTCAGAGGTTAGGTCCTTTAGGAAAGTCTCTTATACCTACTATTCTGCAGCTATTTTTGTTCTGCTTTGCTTTCTTATTATTACCATCCACATATCTATTGTAGGAATTTGTAAAAGCGGATAATAAAAAAGAAATGAAAAATAAAAGTCACCAATAATCCCACCACCTACCTACCTCCGAAAATACTAACGTGCACACACACCCCACACATTTTACATGAATGGGGTAACACTATACGTTATCATTTTTAACCTGCTTTACCCACTTCACTCTGTCTTATCTCAGGTGACGACCCCTCTAGATTTGTGGATGGGGAGAGCACTGAAACAAGATTCCAACATTCACCATCCCCCATGCAGACATGCAGTTCTCGTGCACAGGTTTTCTAAGTGGCAGGATCCCTCGAGGGGTAAAGCAAGGTCTGCTGCTACATGGGGCCAGGAGCCTGAGGTTGAGGACAATGCAAGAAAAAGGAGTTTCCTGCACCTCCTGTCCTTCCAAAGCCCACTGCTCTCCCTACCTCTCCCAGCCATCCCTCCAAACACCACTCACTGAAACTTCAGCCCTTCGGACTACACCCGCCCTGCCAGGAACCAGGCAGCGTGCCACCCCAGCAGATGGGCCAGAGAATAGGTAGTCAATGTTGATTTCCTGGGACAGATAGGAGTATCAAGTGTAGATGCTGAAAACAGGACTCCTAGGTAAGAATTTATCCTTCAGCACTCAAATCATGACAGACAGAGTCAGAATTCTAGCCGAGGGAAAAATTCACTCCGACCCAAGAGGAACAGCTGTCAAGTCTTGGGGAAAAAATGCTTCCGTGGAGAGGGGAGGGCGGCAGTGGGGCCAAGGAGCTCCCTGGTGGCTTCCCCTCGTATTCTGCAGAATCCATCTTCAAGCCAAAACAAGCTTGCTCAGCCCAGGCAGCGCCTGGTTAAGCGGCCATTAGAATGCAGAGCTGCACACACAGGCTCTCCAGATACATAAAGAGTCCATAACATTTGGGCTGCAGCCCTAACTCATTATTTGCTATGAAAGTTTATGTAGCCACAAAATTAAATGAGAAAAGCCCATTAGGAAGGGTTTGCAACCTACTTAACTCATGCCTGACAACAGCAAAAGAGCACAGTGTAGCTGTCAGCTCAGTGGTTCTCCTTCCCAATTTAAATCATGGCTACTCCTTTTGGGAAGTTCCAAGCAAACAGGAGCCTCTCACACATCCTAGGGCCTGCCCCCTGTGGCCTGGGACCCACTCCACAGAGGTAAGCGAGCCCTGCCTGTAGCAGTCGCACTCTTACAGGACACTGCTGGGGCCTCTGCTCCAGTAGCCGCTTGGCAAAAGGCTCAGGCTGATTGTACAGGCTGCAATGGGTCATTTTAAATAAGGTCTGAAAATTCCCATTCAGCCACAAATTAGGCCTTTCAACAAGATCTCCTTTTTTTATTAAATCCTGGGTCAGCAAATCACGGCCCCCAGGTCAAATCCAGTCTCCTACTTGATTTTTAAATACTGTAAGGTTTAACTAGAATACAGCCACGTTTCTATTTACACCTCCTCTAGGGTTACTTTTACTTTCACTCCACTGGGCAGAGTTGTAAAGTTACAAGAGTCTGCAGAGCAAATAAATTCAAAAATATTCACTAATCTGACCCTTTACAGATAAAGTTTGCCAACTCTTCTACTAAACCACTATAGAGATCAACTTTTATTAGTCATTGTTATTTTAAAACTTTTCTGGTATATTTTAGAAAAGACATGAAAACAGTGGTTATTCAGGGATGGAGGGATTATGGAGAGTTTTATTTCCTTCTTTTTACGGATGTGTTTTTTTTCCACAAATGTTATGTATTCTTAATTATTAATAGGAAAAAAACCATTTTTAAGAAAAAGACGAATGGATGCCTTTGCTATGGAAAAAAGAATCTGTGGGACTGGTTGCAGGTGTACAAATGATGCTAAAACCAGACCAAATTTTCCATCTCCTTCCATGGAGAAAGGTGAATTTCTTATGATACCAAATATAGGTTGTATATGAGTCCAGGTCACCCAAGAAGCAGTACCCAAGACACGGCAGAACTTTCTAGGGGAAATGCCTGTGAGAGAAAATGAGGAGGAGCTGAGAGGCTGTGTAACGCTGGTCTGACTCCAAGTGAAAGGGAAAGAAAAGGAAGATTGGGCGGCAGCGTCTGAGAATGTGGTACAGTTCTAAGAAAAGTTCAGGACTGTCAAGGAGTTCTTGAGCCGAAACCATCTGTCAGTGGAACCCGCCTCTCCCAGTGATGCACGAGCTTCATATCCTAGCCTAGCTCAGGTCACTGACTGACAGCAGCTGGCAGGAAACGTGGCCTCATGGAATTGCAGGAATGGATTTTTAGGCCAGGAGCTGGGGCCTTGAGGAACTACAGTCCTTACAATCAGAGATCTGAGAGATACACTGTCACAGTCACCTCAAAGAAAACCATAAAGAACACACACACAAAAGTACGTGACTCCAGCAAAGGAAACCATAAACAAGACGAAAAGACAACCTTCAGAATGGGAGAAAGTATTTTCAAACTAATCAACAGACAAAGGATTAACCACCAAAATATATAAACAGTTCATGCAGTTCAATATTAAAAAAAACAAACAACCCAATCCAAAAGTGGGCAGAAGACCTAAATAGACATTTCTCAAAGAAGACATACATATGGCCAAGAAGCACATGAAAAGCTGCTCAACATCACTAATTATTAGAGAAATGCAAATCAAAACTACAATGAGGTATCACCTCACACCAGTTAGAATGGGCATCATCAGAAAATCTACAAACAACAAATGCTGGAGAGGGTGTGGAGAAAAGGGAACCCTCTTGCACTGATGGTGGGAATGTAAATTGATACAGTCACTATGGAGAACAGTATGGAGGTTCCTTAAAAAACTAAAAATAGAATTACCATATGATCCAGCAATCCCACTACTGGGCATATACCCAGAGAAAACCATAATTCAAAAAGACACATGCACCCCAATGTTCATTGCAGCACTATTTACAATAGCCAGGTCATGGAAGCAACCTAAATGCCCACTGACAGACAAATGGATAAAGAAGTTGTGGTACATATATACAATGGAATATTACTCAGCCATAAAAAGGAATGGAATTGAGTCATTTGTTAAGATGTGGATGGATCTAGGGACTGTCATACAGAGTGAAATAAGTCAGAAAGAGAAAAACAAATATCGTATATTAATGCATGTATGTGGAACCTAGAAAAATGGTACAGATGAACCAGTTTGCAGGGCAGAAGTTGAGACACAGATGTAGAGAACAAACGTATGGACACCAAGGGGGGAAAACCGCAGGGGTGTGTGTGCTGAATTGGGCGATTGGGATGGACATGTATACACTGATGTGTATAAAATTGATGACTAATAAGAACCTGTTGTATAAAAAAAAAAACAAACCTAATACTAAACTTTCTTTGGGTTATCTGTATGGAAATATGTTAATATAAATGTTTCAGACATTACATGAAATTTCTAAAAATCTTATATGTTCTGGTATAATGTTATAAGTCATAATTCTAGTAATTACTTTAAAATGTATATCTCAGAAATAACTAAATTTCCTTGTCAATTGCATTATTATGAACTTTCATCAAATCTTTACCCGTGGTCATTTTTAAGTCTTTTGTCATTTACAGACAGTTCTGGGTGTACTCTGATGCTTTTGCAAAAATGTTCCTATAGAAGGGTTTCATCTTCAAGGAATTCATGGAAAAGACTCTGACAAGTACAGGTTTCTGGTAACTGACTATACTGCTGAACTGAATGAATAAGCATTTTCAGAACTCTAATGGAAAACTGATGAATTCATAAAAGTGCTAACAAAAGATCAAGACGAAAAAAAAATTAATGACATGGGACTGAGTGAACTGATGAGGATGATTATAATTTTTGTGACTTTATGTTTGAATAAAAGGAGAAAAAATGTTAAAAAAAAAAGTGCGTGACTCTATGAAACAAATCATTTTAAAACCCCAAAGCAGCATATAAATGAGATTCCAAAAAGACACTGACATTTTGGAAGCAGAATGGACCACAGAACTCCCTAATTCAAGGTGTTTACAGATAAGAAGGTATTTCAAATAGTCCAACCTTTAGAAAATGTCTAATGTCCTATTTTTCAAGAGTATATTTTATATTCTGAGCAACACTGATTTGAGAACTTGAGATTTTCTGACATCGGTTAAATCCACGGGGCAGAGAAAAAGAGTTTCAGAGTTAAAAGTGAGCCTCAAATGTTGGGATCACCTGGGCCCAAATTCATCAATGGTAACATTTTCAGGCAGAGATCAAATGGAAACCCCGTCCTTTATTTCTTAGAGGCATATAAAATATCAGATGAAGGCTGGATTATAGAGCTATCTAGTCTAAATCTTTCAATTTATCAGATAAAGTCACTGAAGCTGTGGAAGTAATAAAGTAGCATTTATTGAGCAAATATTACGCAAAGCAATACAACAAGCAGTATCACGAGTTAGGTGTTTTGAGAAGCTAGTTCTAGCAGCACAACAAAGGCTACTTTGGAGGCACACAGGTCAGTTAAGAGGTTATTATAATTGCTGGGGCAATGATAGCAGGACTGGGAACAAGGGGAGACACACATCCCCTGGTCAAACAAGAAAGTGCGGAACCTAGAAAGTAGAGAAACTGGCAAAAAAAGACAAAGGTGTTTCCAGACTGAAGGAGTCAGAGAAGGTGAGGCCTTTATCCAAGAGTCAGTAAGGACAGAGTAGGTGAGGCCAGACGACGGAGAGAGAAGAGACGCTGCTGAGCAAAACCAGACTTGTACAGTTTGAGAGGCTGCTGGAACTTACATGTGGACCCAGCCAGAGAGGGGGTGACAATTCAAGCCTGAATCACATTAGCAAGGACAAGGCTAGAGAAACAGACTCAGGAGTCATCAGTACAGATGTGAAGAAGCACCCAGAGGATGACAGTGTTTGGAGAGTGGATGGAGGCACAGTACCCAGCTGAGCACAGTGGGGAAAAGGGGCAAGAAAAGAACCAGGAGGGGCGGAGTCAACATGGCAGTCGAGGAGAATGCAGAGTCCGCAGCTCCGCACAACTAGGGCACCTACCAGGCACTGGTGGAGGACCAAGGACACTGGTGGGAGGAACCTCCAAGCAACTGGGTAGTACATGGAGGGTAAGTGAGAGGGGAGGAAAAGTGGAGGCGGGACGGGACCGGTGCCCCTGAGGGGCGGCTGGAGAAGGGGAGGGGTTCCCACACGCAGAGGGGGAACAGGGGAGACCCTCGGGAGAGCAGAGGACTGGAAGGGAGCGCGGCCAGTGTTTCCCCTGCCCACTTGGGCTCCAGAGAGCCTGTTGAGGTCCTGAGCCTAATTCTTTGGTCTCGGAGGCTCCCTCCAGCAGCTCTGAGCCTAAGCCCTGCCCCTACGCCCCCACCCAGGGCCTTACCTCCTGAACTCCGGGGCCCCCCTCAGGCTGTGCTGCCTGTCCCCAGGTCGTAAGCATAGGCCCCACCCCACGCTTAAACACCACCCCAAGCCCCGCCCCCACCTGAGTTCCATCCTCCCACCTAAGCTCCGCCCCCCACAGCCAAGGCCTTTTCCGGCCTTTTTTTTTTCTTTTAGGTTGTGGTTCTGTTTTACCTTGTTGTTGTTGATTCATTTATATTTTTACTTATTCTAATAAATTTTTCATTTTTCTAGTTTTATTTTATTCTTTATACTTTGTTATTGCTCTGCTCCTTTTGGCTTCTTCCCCTTTTTGTTTTTTTTCTGTTGTGGTTCTGTTTTACCTTGTTGTAGTTATTTCACTTATATTTTTATTTTTCCTAACATATTTTTAATTTTTCTAATTTTATTTTATCTTGTATTCTTTGTTTTTGTATGCTTTTATTTTTCTTTTCTTTTGCTGCACCATGTGGCTTGCAGGATCTTGGTTCCCAGGCCAGGGGTTGGGCCTGAGCTCCTGTGGTGGGAACGCCGAGTCAAAACTGCTGGACTAACAGAGAACCTCAGACCCCAGGGAATATTAATCAGAGTGAGGCTTCATGGAGGTCTTCATCTCGGCATCAAGACCCGGCTCTACCCAACTGCCTGCAAACTCCAGTGCTGGACACCTCAGGCCAAACAACCAGTGAGACAGGAACACAGCCCCATCAATCAAAACAACAAAAAAAATGAAATGACAAAAAAAATATGTTACAGACGAAGGATCAAGGTAAAAACCTACAAGACCAAATAAATGGAAACAAAATAGGCAATCTACCTGAAAAAGAATTCAGAGGAATGATAGTAAAGATGATCCAAAGAACTGAAATGAAAAATACACTAGAAGGAATCAATAGTAGAATAACTGAGGCAGAAGAGCAAATAAGTGACCTGGAAAACAGAATGGTAGAAATAACTGCTGAGGAGCAGAATAAAGAAAAAAGAATAAAAAGAATTGAAGACAGTCGCAGAGACCTCTGGGACAACATTAAACACATGAACATTCGAACTATAGGGGTCCCAGAAGAAGAAGAGAAAGAGAAAGGGACTGAGAAAATATTTGAAGAGATTATAGTCAAAAACTTCCCTAAGTGGGAAAGGAAATAGCCACACAAGTCCAGGAAGTGCAAAGAGTTCCATACAGGATAAAACCTAGGAGAAACACACCAAGACACATATTAGCAAAACTAACAAAAATTAAATTCAAAGAAAAAAATATTAAAAGCAGCAAGGGAAAAGTAACAAATAATATACAAGGGAATCCCCATAAAGTTATCAGCTTATTTTTCAGCAGAAACTCTGCAGGCCAGAAGGGAGTGGCAGAACATATTTAAAGTGATTAAAGGGGAAAATCTACAACCAAGATCACTCTACCCAGCGAGGATCTCATTCAGATTCAATGGAGAAATCAAAAGCTTTACAGCTAAGCAAAAGTTAAGAGAATTCAGCACCACCAAACCAGCTTGACAACAAATGCTAAAGGAATTTCTCTAGGCAGGAAACACAAGAGAAGGAGAAGACCTACAAAAACAAACCCAAATCAATTAAGAAAATGGTAATAAGAACATATATATCAATAATCACCATGAATGTAAATGGATTAAATGCTCCAACCAAAAGATACAGACTGGCTGAATGGATATAAAAAGAAGACCCGTATATATGCTGCTAACAAGAGACTCACTTCAGACCTAGGGACACACACATTGAAAGTGAGGGGATGGAAAAAGATATTCCATGCAAATGGAAATCAAAAGAAAGCTGGAGTAGCAATACTCATATCAGATAAAATAGAGTTTAAAGTAAAGACTGTTACAAGAGATAAGGAAGGACACTACATAATGATCAAAGGATCAATCCAAGAATAAAACATAACAATTATAAATATTTATGCACCCAACATAGGAGCACCTCAATATATAAGGCAAATGCTAACAGCCATAAAAGGGAAATCGACAGTAACACAGTAATAGTGGGGGAATTTAACACCCCACTTATACCAATAGACAGATGATCCAGACAGAAACTAAATAAGGAAACACAAGGTTTAAATGACACAATAGAGCAGATAGATTTAATTGATATTTATAGGACATTCCACCGAAAGCAGAAGAATACACTTTCTTCTCAAGTACACACTGAATGTTCTCCTGGACAGAACACATCTTGGGTCACAAATCAAGCCTTGGAAAATTTAAGAAAGTTGAAATCATATCAAGCATCTTTTCCAACACAACGCTATGAGATTAGAAATCAATTACAGGAAAAAAAAACCTGTAAAAAACACAAACACATGGAGGCTAAACAATGCACTGCTAAATAACCAAGAGATCACCAAAAAAAATAAAGAAGAAATTTAAAAATACATAGAAACAAATGACAATGAAAACTCAATGATGCAAAACCTATGGGATGCAGCAAGAGCACTTCTAAGAGGGAAGTTTATAGCAATTCAAGCTCACCTCAAGAAACAAGAAAAATCTCAAATAAACAATCTAACCTTACATCTAAAGCAACTAGAAAAATAAAAACAAAGAAAACCCAAAGTCAGTAGACGGAAAGAAATCATAAAGATCAGAGCAGATAAATTAAATAGAAACGAAGAAAACAATAGCAAAGATGAATAAAACTAAAAGTTGGTTCTTTGAGAAGATAAACAAAATTGATAAACCATTAGCCAGACTCATCAAGAAAAAACGGGAGAGGACTCAAATCAATAACATTAGAAACGAAAAAGGAGAAATTACAACTGACACCACAGAAATACAAAGGATCATATGAGACTACTACAAGCAAATATATGCCAATAAAATGGACAACCAGGAAGAAGTGGACAAATTCTTGGAAAGGTACAACTTTCCAAGACTGAACAAGGTAGAAGTAGAAAATATAAACCAACCTATAACAAGTAATGAAATTGAACCTGTAATTTAAAATTTCCAACAAACAAAAGTCCATGACCAGATGGCTTTAAAGGAGAATTTTATCAAACATTTAGAGAAGAGCTAACACCTATCCTTTTCAAACTCTTCCAAAAAATTGTAGAGGGAGGAACACCCCCAACCTCGTTCTACGAGGCCACCATCACTCAGATACCAAAACCAGATAAAGATATCACAATAAAAGAAAATTACAGACCAATATCACTGATGAACATAGATGCAAAAATCCTCATCCAAATACTAGCAAACAGAATGCAGCAACACATTAAAGGGATCATACACCATGATCAAGTGGGATTTATTCCAGGGATGCAAGGATTCTTCAATATATGCAAATCAATCAATGTGATACACCATATTAACAAATTAAAGAATAAAAACCATATGATCATCTCAATAGATGCAGAAAAAGCTTTTGACAAAAGTCAACCATTTATGATAAAAAACAGAGAGTGGGCATAGAGGGAAACTACCTCAACATAATAAAGGTCATATATGACAAACCCACAGCAAACATCATTCTCAATGGTGAAAAACTGAAAGCATTTCCTCTAAGATCAGGAACAAGACAAAGATGTCCACTCTAGCCACTATTATTCAACATAGTTTTGGAAGTCCTAGCCACAGCGATCAGAGAAGAGAAAGAAATAAAAGGAATACAAATTGGAAAAGAAGAAGTAAAACTGTCATTGTTTGCAGATGACATGACACTATACCTAGAGAATCCTAAAGATGTCACTAGAAAACTACTAGAGCTAATCAATGAATTTGGTAAAAGTTCAGGATACAAAATTAATGCACAGAAATCTCTTGCATTCCTATACACTAACAATGCAAGATCAGAAAGAGAAATTAGGAAACACTCCCATTTACCATGCAACAAAACAAATAAAATACCTAGGAATAAACCTACCTAAGAAGGCAAATGACCTGTACTCAGAAAACTATAAAACACTGATGAAAGAAATCAAAGACGACACAAACAGATACAGAGATACACCATGTTTTTGGATTGGAAGAATCAATATTGTGAAAATGACTATTCTACCCAAAGCAATAAGCAATCTACAGTTCAGTGCAATCCCTATCAAATTACCAATGGCATTTTTCACAGAACTAGAACAAAAAATCTTATAACTTGTATGGAGGCACAAAAGAGCTGGAATAGCCAAAACAATCTTGAGGGAAAAAAAACGGGAGCTGGAGGAATCAGACTCCCTGACTTCAGACTATACTACAAAGCTACAGTAATCAAGACAATATGGTACTGGCAAAAAAACAGAAATATAGATCAATGAAACAGGATAGAAAGCCCAGAGATAAACCCACGCACCTATGGTCAACTAATCTATGACAAAGGAGGCAAGGATATACAATGGAGAAACGACAGTCTCTTCAATAAGTGGTGCTGGGAAAATTGGCCAGCTACATGTAAAAGAATGAAATTAGAATACTCCCTAACACCATGCACAGAAATAAATTCAAATGGATTAAAGACCTAAATGTAAGACTGGACACTATAAAACTCTTAGAGGAAAACATAGAACACTCTTTGACATAATTCACAGCAAGATCTTTTTTGACCCACTTCCTAAAGTAATGGAAATAAAAACAAAAATAAACAAATGGGACCTAATGAAACTTAAAAGCTTTTGCACAGCAAAGGAAACTATAAACAAGACAAAAAGACAACCCTCAGAATGAATCAACGGACAAAGGATTAATCTCCAAAATATACAAACAGCTCATGCAGCTCAATATCAAACAAAAACAAACAACCCAATCCAAAAATAGGCAGAAGACCTAAACAAACATTTCTCTAAAGACATCCAGAGGGCCAAGAGGCACATGAAAAGCTGTTCAACATCACTAATTATTAGAGAAATGCAAATCAAAACTACAATGAGGTATCACCTCACACCAGTCAGAATGGCCATCATCAGAAAACCTACAAACAACAAATGCTGGAGAGGGTGTGGAGAAAAGGAAACCCTCTTACACTGTTGGTGGGAATGTAAATTGATACAGCCACTATGGAGAAAAGTATGAAGGTTCCTTAAAAAACTAAAAATAGAACTACCATATGACCCAGCAATCCCACTACTGGGCATATACCCAGAGAAAACCATAATTCAAAAAGACACATGCACCCCAATATTCATTGCAGCACCATTTACAATAGCCAGGTCATGGAAGCAGCCTAAATGCCCATCGACAGACAAATGGATAAAGAAGATGTGGTATATATATACAATGGAATATCACTCAGCTATAAAAAGGAACAAAATTGGGTCATTTGTAGAGACATGGATGGACCTAGAGACTGTCATACAGAGTGAAGTAAATCAGAAAGAGAAAAACAAATATCGTATATTAACACATATATGAGGACTCTAGAAAAATGGTACAGATGAACCTATTTGCAGGGCAGGAATAGAAACACAGACGTAGAGAATGGACGTGTGGACACAGGGGGGAAGGAGAGGGTGGGATGAATTGGGAGATTAGGATTGCCATAAATACACTACAATGTGTAAAACAGATAACTAGTGGGAACCTGCTGTATAGCACAGGGAGCTCAGCTCAGTGCTCTGTGATGACCTAGATGGGTGGGATGGGGTGGGCAGTGGGAGGGAGGTCCAAGAGGGAGGGGATATATGTATACATATAGCTGATTCACTTCACTGTCCAGCAGAAACTAACACAAGATTGTAAAGCAATTATACTCCAATAAAAAAAATTTTAGAGGAAAAGAAAGAAAAGAAGAGCCAGGAAAGCCTCGTGCTGAGAAAGGCGGAGGAGGGGAGAGCCTCCAGACGCCATAGCACTAACTTGACCAAGATCAAGTCACCAATACTTCCAAGACACCCTGCCCCGAAACCCGGCCAGCAGAACAAAAGTCAACACTGCAGAGCTGGAATCCAGCAGATTGTAAGGAAGTGGAGTCCAGCCAGGAAGGGAGAGAGTGGGGGAATTAGTGGAATAACCACTGGAGAGATCAAGGTTCTAATTGGCCAACCTTGAGCTTTTCGCCACTGATTTTGCTGTTGTCACATGCTCGGGTACTTGGGTCTTATTGCCTTATTTCTTCATTCACTCTCACTCCTGACACTTAAGTTTGCCTAATCTGGTTTCCAGGTAACTGCACCCCATAGAATTCAACTGCGTTAAGGATTAAATAGGATTTTTGTGAGTAAGCCTCACACAACTAGATGTAATAACCAGCTATAAAGGAAGCTAACCTATTCAGGATGTGGTCTGTCTCTTCCTCTGTTCATAGAGGCTTAATTCATGTCTTTTCTGAGCTTTATGCCTTAGAGAAGGAAATGGATTGCAGTTAAAAGGCTTGTGTACAAGAATATTTTTTAATTTCTTCGTAAATTGACCTCTAAGCATAATCATATCTTGGATCTCTGTTACTCTCTCTCTCTCGGTCTCTTTCTCTGTCTCTGTCCTTCACACATCCACACAGTAGATGTTAAAAAAAGTTACATGAGTTTTTTTGGCTCTGGGATCATTATTATAAGGTGTAATAATATGGTTTTCAAAACATTTTTGTGTTGGCTCTGTAGCCAATCTTAACTGTAAAGATGATAAGCAGTTACTGTTATATTACAAATAAAACTTACACCTGTCTCTGTCTAAAATGCTACAGTTTATTACTGTTGTTGTTGTTATAGGAAAAGGAAAAAGCAGCCCTATAGGTATAACCCTTCACAGAAGAAAAATATCTTGCTGGCAACTCATTATTTCAGGTTGTTATTATGTTAGATGATAGCTTCTAGGTGTAAGGCACACACCTACAATGATCACATTAAGGCAGAACCTCATTAATAATAGATGAGATCTGATTATATCCATTCCTGATGCTAGTTTAATAACCTGTGGCACTTTTTCAACAAAAAATAATCATTTGAACCTTTTTGCTTTTTAAAAAAGTCATCCTTGCCATATCTTGGTACCAAGCTGGAGAAAACAGGCTGCTTTTGAATCAAGGAGTAGTCCCTGATATGAGTCTTTCTGGTGCCTTTTAGCAGTAAGAATTAACATTTCAAAGAATAATAAGAATAATTTTAGATTGAATTTCTAGGCTTTTAGAGATTTGGGGAGAAGCGACTTGATCATTTTTCATTGTTGTATGTCATGATTTGGGTTTTTTAATAGAACACACCAGCTTCTGCATTTACACCAGACCCAAACACGTTGTATCTCCTGCCAGTGCATTTGGTCCAGTACAGCTATGATCTTTAAGACATGAACAGATATTCTGTGTAAAGTACTTGTTATTTCACATTATCAGAAACTTTGTTGTGGCTTTTCCTTGCCCAGTTTTTGTTTAATTCATCACCTCTTATACACAAGCCCCATGTGCTGGGCTTAGTGATGTCCCCTCATTAAAAGATCTCCATATGTTACCTAATATGGCAAAAAAGAACTTTGCAGAGGTGAATAAGATTCTTGAGATGGGAGACTGTGCCAGATTAAGCGGCTATGTCTGATGTAATTACAAATGTCCTTACATGGGAAGAAGGTGATGTGATGACAGAAGAAGAGACTGGAGTGATGTGCTTTGAAAGTGAGGGAAGGACTTACTTCACTTAGCATGATAATCTCTAGGTCCATCCATGCTGCTTCAGATTGCATTATTTCATTCTTTTTTATGGCTGAGTAATATTCCCTTGTGTATATGTCAGACAGAGAAAGACAAATATCATGTACTATCACTTATATGTGGAATCTGAAAAAATGATACAAATGAACTTATTTATAAAACAGAAACAGACTCACAGACTTCGAAAACAAACTTAAGGTTACCAAAGGGGAAAGGTGGGGGGAAGGATAAATTAGGAGTTTGGGATTAACATATACACACTACTATATATAAAATAATCAACAAGGACCTACTGTATAGCAAAAGGAACTCTACCTAATATTCTGTAATAATCTATATGGGAAAAGAATCTGAAAAAGAATGGGTGTATGTATAACTGTACACCTGAAACTAACACAACATTGTTCTGGATTGGCCAAAAAGCCAACCGAATAAATCAACTATATTTTAATACAAAATTAAATTTAAAAAATGAAATAAATTTTTAAAAATAAAAATAGAAATACTTTATTACTGAGAAAAAAAAAAAAAAGAAGAGAAAGAAGGAGCCACAAGGCAAGGAATATGGGCAGCCACCAGAAGCCAAGAAAGGCAAAGAAACGGATTCTACCTTCACAGCCCCCAAAAGAACCGGCCCTGCCCACACCTTGATTTTAGCCCCCTAAGAGTCATTGCAGATTCCTGATCTCCAAAACTGTAAGACAATACATTTGTGTTGTTTAAGTCACTTAGTATGCAGTAATTTGTCACAGCAGCAATTGGAAATGAATACACCCCATATCTGCTTTCCTTTCAAAAGAGTAAGAGAGAAGGGTAGATTTTATGGAGCAGAGGAAAAGGAAAAGGAGAGTCAATAGATATTATTATAATCCATGTGATCTTGAACAAAAGAAGATGTGATTTTATAAACCATAATTTTCCTATTGAAATATAATGCTTGCCTATATAGAAAGTTGAAAGGTGCGAAACAAAGAGGAAAAATAAACAACCATTTTTAACATTCTATTTTTTCCTTCCAGTGTCTTTTCTATGTTTATTTTTATATACTTGAGCTTTTACTATCAGAGTGTTGGAAATATCCATGGAAGACAGGTCTTTGTTGCCCATCTTGTAGGTAAGGAATTTGAGGACCAGAGAGGTGAAAGTCATTTTGCCCAGTCATACAACTCATGAAGGACAGAGCCTGGATTCCAGATCTCTCTTAACAACAAACTCTTTTAACCACAGCATACAATGAAGTTAGGAGATGAGAATAAAACTATGGGGGGAAAGATCCATCAATTTTTTTTTCTTTTTTCTTTTTTTTTTTTTTTGCGGTACGCTGGCCTCTCACTGCTGTGGCCTCTCCCGTTGCAGAGCACAGGCTCCGGACGCGCAGGCTCAGCGGCCATGGCTCACGGGCCCAGCCGCTCCGCGGCATGTGGGATCTTCCCGGACCGGGGCACGAACCCATGTCCCCTGCATCGGCAGGCGGACTCTCAACCACTGCGCCACCAGGGAAGCCCGACCCGTCAATTTTTATGGAGGCTTTAAGATTCCACTCTTGCTCAAGTAAGTCCCAAGGTTCCTGGAAGCTTGGGAACGAGGTGCTGATGAGACACCCCAGTAGAGACATCTTCCTTTTTCCTAAACTGACTCTCCTTCTGACAGGCCAGTGAGGCCAGGAAGATATTAGGTAGATGTAATTGATATTTAGATGAGATGCATAAATTAAAATCCCCTTTCATACCAGCAGCCAAACTGCTCCATTCATACAGCTGAAGGGAGATTTTTTTTTTTAATTCTTTGCATCTTGGAATCCTCCAGATAAAGGCTTTCATGTCCATGCATTCTATTCATTGCGCTACCAATGTTATACTACTTTAACTTTTTCCACTTAAATGTATTTGCTTTGTCTTTTCAAAGGAAACTTAGAAAGGAAGAAAAAAAGGGAGAAAGAAAAGAGGAGAGGGAAAGAAGCAGGGAGGACAGAAGGGAGAGAGGGAGGGAGAAAGAGAGAGAGAGAGAGAGAGTCAAGCTCTATGCAATGTGAAAAGTTGATTAACATGTTCTCACAATTTTGAATTTTGGAGGATCCATAGGCTACTTTTTAAAACTTAATATTCACTAAACATTTCTATTTGTGTCAAGCAATTGGGAGTTGTTTGCATTTAATAGTTTAATGCCTCATGCAGTCACTGATGTAGAGAAATTAATGTAAATGAAAATAAACTGGGTATTATGCCCAGTAGGAAAGCACCCCAGCCTGCATCCCTCATCTAATTCACTCCCTAAGCCAGAGGGCAAAACTTCTAATGCAGTGTAATTTCCTCTTCATAAGGTGCAAAATACAGCCTCCACTAATGGTCAATTTGAAGGATGTTTCACACAGGGAGAGTATCCGCATCTCGGGAGGTACTTGGGGAGCTGGTGTCCTTTATAGGGGTTCTGGCTGGGACATTCATCCTGGAGGCAGTTTGGAGAGAGAGACAATAGGCAATAAAGCTAAATCATTGCAGAGATATCAGAGGGCTGTCCTCTGCACCTGGCTGGTGAAGCTGGGCTTGTAGCCAAGGCTGTACTACCTACTCAGAGTGCAATTCTCCCTCCTTCGAGGTCATTCTCCCTAATAAAAGGGCTAGGGAAATGGGGCTGGAACTGAGATGAGATCTCTGACCCCTTTTACACAGAAAGTCTACAGCCACCGTGCTGCTCACATTTCTCTCTTTATGCATGTACCTATTCCTCATAGACCCAGGGCCCGACTGCTCCAGGTCATCTGACTACATGGCTACAATGCATGAGGATTCACTGTGGTTGTGTTAGGACCTGTATTCCAAGATGATGATGATGATGGTGACGACGACAATGATATGATGACAAGGAGAGAAGCTAGCCTTGATTTATCACTTACCATGCACCAAGCACTATTTTAAAAGCCAAATGTATATTTTTTTCTTATTTCATTCTCCAATCAACCCTAGGAGGTAGGCACTATTGCCATCACCACCCTCTACATGAAGAAACTGAGGCACAGAGAGGCTAAATAACTTACCTGACACAGCAGCAGCTAGTAAGTGGAGAAGCCAGAACCCTGGCTGTCTGACTTCAGAGTCTTCAGCCAGTATCTCTTCTGCCTCTTTTACATTTATAGTTGGTAATTCTCCCAGCAACCCCTAGGACAGATAACATTAACTATGTTTTATAGATGAGGAAACCTGGCCTTGCCCAAGCTCACTCAGCTTCTCACATTTATTTATAATTCCATAGGGCATTGGTTTGCAACCATTTTCCTTTTGATGAAGTCTTCCAAGAAGGGAAAATTTATTGGAAGGTTGAGGCCAAACAAAACTTTTCAGACTGGAGTGAGAACAGGGTCACTCTTCACATCCCTACTTGCAGCAGGCAGACAACATCATCTTTGTTCCTTTCATAGCACTTATCATAATTTCCAATTATTTGATGTCATTGTCTGATACTTATTCATTGTCTATCCACATAACTAGGCCGTAAGTTCTATGAGGCCAGGAAACTTGTCCATCTTATTCACCTTTGTATGTCTAGCACCTAGCAATGCTCCAGGCACACAGTAAGCAATCAGTAGGTATTTACTGAAATGTACGAGGTTAAGTAATACTTTTCCCTCAATCCCATTATGGAGCAAATCAAGACAAAACAGAACTTCCAAAAACTGGAGAGCAGAAGGAAAAGTTAAATGAGGTTCTCTATTAACTGAGGTTTTAGTCCATTGCTATCGCTAAAATCACTTTACAGGGCATTGCTGCCACTGTGGGGAAAGCGTGGTGACTTAGGTCACAGGCACAGGCTCCAGTCACTCAGCCCAATGGTGCAGTAGGAAAAGGATGAGAGGATGAACTCAACAAGCATCTTGGAAGGTAAACAACTACACTTATGCATAGAGAGGTCATCTTCTTTTAATTTGAAAAGCGTTCCCAGAGCATACCTGGTAAATTCCCCAGAGAAACTGAAGTACAATTTACTGAAACAATGCGATGTTTCAAAGGTTTCTATCGGGAAGGCCTGCTAAAAAATTAAAGAAACCATGAAAGTAATGTCAGCAAATTTGGCTAGATCAAATAACTACATAAAATATTCACAAAGTTAAAAGAACTTTAGAAAACTATTTTTAGCAAGTAGGACAGACACTATCAAAAGATCACTCAAATTCATAGGAAAAATTCTCAGACTTAGTAGACAATTCTATAATGGGATTAAATACAAGTCTCCAAAGAACTCCGGTGGAACTAATTCTCCATTAAATGACTAATCAATATAAAGCCGTTCAATTTCACTGGAAAGCAAAAGAACTGTGACTTTAAAAAATGAGCAATGTCATTTTTTATAAGTTAGGTTTATTGAAGTATAATTTACACACAGGAAAACTCATTCTTTTCAAGTATATAGTTCAATGAGTTTTCACAAATATACACAGTCACGAAACCATCATCAAGATCAAGATATAGAAAATTTCCATCACCCCCAAAAAAGTTCCCCTGGACCCCTTTCTTTTCAATCCCTTCCCTCTTCCCCAGACCCTGATCCAATTTTTTTCCCTATAGTTTTTCATTTTCCAGAATGTCATATAAATAGAATCATAAAGTTAAGTAGCCTTTGAGCCTGGTTCAATGTCTTTTTTAGTCTATCAAAGTAGCAAAGATGTAAAAGGTAATAATAATGTTCATGAGTGTGCTCTGACACAGCTAATGTATGAATAAACTGTTATTACCTCTCTTGGGTGCAAACTGGCAATATGTACCAAGAGCCTAAAAATATTGATACACTTTGACCACTAATTCAATTTGTAGAAATCCCTATACCAACAGTTAATATCAAAGATGTGCACAAAACTTATATATGCCCGAAGATGTTCATTACAGTGTTATTTATTATGGTAAAAATTTACAAACACCCTAAATGTTCAATGTAAAGGGAATGTATAAGTAAATTCATATAATAAACATATTTATCTATACACCAATTAGAAGTAAAGTTTACTGAAAGTTTTTGATGACATGGAAAATACTTATAATACTGGAATAGCACAAAAGCAACATACAATGTTGCATATATATTATGATATCAGAGTAAAAGCGCACAGAGAAAAGAATGGAAGGAAAATTATTTTCTCTGAGCGACAGATGACTGTGAAAAGTATATATTCTTCTGTATTGTCCTAATTTTCTTCAAAGCCCTTCTATTATTTTTATAATTAGACAAATACCTTATAAGAGATATAAAGCTCTGCTTTCTATCTAACCTGAATCACTTTCGCTCTACTCTAAAGTCTTAGGAAGATTCAGATCTACTGGCCAATTACTCACACCTTTAACTAAGATTTATTAAGCACCTACTAGGCCCCAAGCGCTCTGTTAGGTGCTAGGACTACAAAGAATTTGACTCTGCCCTTATCTCAAAGGAATATTAGGTCAATATGTAAACACATAATATTGATTACTTCTAATAATTTATTTTACATCTTTACTTTATGCTAGATACTAACCATTTTTCATACATTACCTCACTTCCTCATCTGTAAAATGGAGATAATACTTGAGTGGTTATGAAGAGTCACCCTTAAAGCACGTAGCCAGTTCCCAACATAAAGCAGGCAACAGATATTTGTTCTACTCTAAAAGGTGTTATAACAGTGGCAAGAACTCAATAAACTAAGAACTAAATATACTAGGGGCACAATTCTACAGAGGAAAGAGAGGTCAGAGACACTTGTGCTCTGCTTGACAAGATCAGGATTTTGCAGGTGGTCAAGAAAAGGAAGGGTATTCCAGGCAGAGGGGCCAGTGTACATCCTCATCTCTTTGAAGATGACTTTTCTAGCACTTCTATAAGGAAAGAGTTCCCTGTGGGATTCACAAGAGCCTCTTAAAAGCAATGCTGCCTACTTGCATGAGACGGTCTCCAGTGTTATGACAACCCCTGATAAATGTCGAGATTCATTTTCTAACTTGATTCTATAGGAAAGAGAGACAATTCCATCCCATGCATTGGAAATTGCCCTTTTGTTGGCCTTCCTACGTGGAGTAGGACCTTCACGGAAACTCACCAGAAAGCACACAAGCTACTAGGTAAGTGGAGACATCACACAGACCTTCGGAGGCAGCAACACAGCAATATTATTTTTGCCAACAAAGAGTTTGCTCACTATCTTTTCTTCCTTACTCTTTCCTTGTCCTTCGCACTATCTACTGGGAGCTCTCCAAGTGCACAAACAACATATAAATTCTAGCCATCTCAGTGATCTTCTGGAAGAGGAAAAAAGGGGAAGAAAATTTTCTTTTAGATAAAATTATCCTTGTTTTGCTTCACAAAGATTAGTCACTAGTTGAGTGGTGTGACTGGTTACATCGCCAGCTTGAGCAGCATAAACTGAACACACAAGTTCAATGAAGACAGATGGCGAATATCCATGTTAGTTATCAACCGTACTGAAGAGAGAGCTGAAGAGAAGCACCACGTCAAGGGAAGAAGAGGCACAAAGCAGGTCAACATCACGCAGTTAGAAATTAGGTCCATGTAACTGCTTATGGCAGGAGGTGGAACTTTCAATATACATATTCAGTACAGATAACCTTCAAGGTTTCTGAACCTTCCCTCAAGAATCCCAGTTATTTCAGCCATAATTTCCAAACACCACTGCTTCTGCTAATACTTTGGCCCTGATTTAAGGAAACACTCCTGTTTAATTTAGAACCTAACTCCCACTCATCTTCACATTTTTCTCATGAGCACAGCTCACAAGAGGTTTATTTATAAATGAGTACAGAAAGTCACAATGGACCGACAAAGCCACCGACATCCCTAGAAGTGGCCAAGTCAGCAGAAGCTTTGACATTCCATCAGCAGTCCTCTGCTCCTCTTAATGAAAGCACAGGAAGTAGGAAATGTAATACATGGTGGGAAACACTAGTCACAAGAGACCTTGTGAATATCTGTTCTTAGAGATGTTACGCATATAAATGAGGTCCATCCACCTTAGATTGCTGTGATGCTTTCCTGTTGGAACTGTGGGGCCGACTCTCAGTTTGCTCACTGATATGATTTTGCAAAAGGTTAACTTGAGTTTCTCTGAAGAAGCTTTCCTAAGTAACTTAATAATACGGCACTTTAATGTGATGGGACTATTCAATCCTAGAGACAATTGTCCATGTAGAGTAAGAAGACTATAAGGTGAAAAAAAAAATAGCTTCCACTCATGAATCTCCTTTTCCTAATACCTAGGACCCACTGAATCTTCTGGATGAATATGTGCCATTTTATTTCAACTCAGCCAACCTACAATGGTCCTGAGCAGAACCCATAAATCCATCTATAATTTATTAAAGACTTTCATGGCACTCTGTTCAACCAGTTCACACAGGATGCTCTGTTAAAAAATGCTTCCGTCACTGGAAAAGAGAAAATACAAGTCTTTGCCCCAAAACGTTTAGAGTGACTGCATGTAAATGTTTATAGACTGCAATTCCAAGAACGTCTTGTCGTGATGCTGACAGGGCAAATAGCTCTGCATTTAGCCACAGCTAATAGAATATGTGTCCATGGACATTTCCCTAAGTATGTCTGAACATCACTTCATCCACAACTTTCCCTGAATTCAAGGAGTCCACAACTTCTAGGGTAAAATTGAAAACAATAAACACTCAGGTTTTTGGTGTAATTGCAATCTTTTGTTAGCATATTCTTTTTGCATTTTGAGTTGCATTAGAAAGAAATGCTTCATGAGCACACCATGTGTGAACAACCCTACTGCTAATGTGTTATTTCTATTCTGGGTGTAATATATTTTTACCCAGGGCCAGCAGAAGAAGAGAAATGATGCATAGATTTCTCTAAGAGGAGCAGGAAGGGGGAAAATACTGAGAACACACAACTATACTACCAGAAAGGTCAGCCAGGGATCTGTATAAGTCGGAAGAGCTGATAAACAAGACAAGGAAAAATATGAGCCTTCACTGAACTGAACTTGGTGTCTTCCAGCCTTCTCAGGGCTGCCAGTGACAGAACTAGAGGGACCTCTCAGATTCACAGTCAATGCAGGACATACTTGCTAGGCACTGTGCTAGATGATATCATCTCCATCATGGGTCACATGCAAAGGGCTCAGGCCTTTGCAGGAAGACTTGGCTCCCCTTTGCTGGCCAGAGAATACAATAGCACCTAAGTAGGAGGCTTCCAGGATTGTGAGGCCAAGTGTCAGAGACCAAGTGGCCAATGGTGGGACGAGCACTGCTACTTTTAGAGCATTCACTGATGTCCAAAAGAATTTCCAGTGGCTACAGAAATTTAAAGGGATGAAACAGAAGCTCAAGGTCAAGGAGTGCCTTCAAGGCAGACTGTGCATGGTCGCTAAGGTCTTTTCCCAAGATGCCTCCACAGAATGATATTCACTATCTTGAAAGTAGACCGTGGTTCCCAGTAGGACAAAGTCAAAAACTAAATTTTTTCAGGATCCTGAGAATGAACCCACATCTCATATTAAACAAGCAAAAGAAACTAATGTGTAAAACCAGAAGACCAATGTATTTTTTCACAAAGAGAAATTAGTATCAAAGGGAATACATGGATTCCATTTAACCATTGTTTTCCAGTTCTGTTCACAGATCTCTATGGAAAGCCATTAGAATGTACTTAAAAACAAGTCATAGAAAATCCAGCTCAAATTGGGTTAAACAATAATTTATTGATTGATTTATATAACCCAAAAGGTCTGTGCTAGGAAGTACTCCAGGCAAGGCTTGATCCAGCAGCTTAAGGCTCTCACCAAGAATTAAATTTCTTTTGATATATTGGCTCTATTTTCCATCATATTGGCACCCTTTCCACGGTGGCAAAATGGTTGTCAGCAGCAATAAGATGATATGCATTTTTCTATTCAACTTTAGTAAAAGAATGATGGCTTCTTTCTGTCCAACCATCAAATAAAGGTCCTAAACTTTACTTTGACTGGAATAAATGAGATAAGTACCTATCCATGAACTAATCACTATAGCCAGAGGATTAGTTTAGGTCTAGGTCAGTTTTTATCCCTGAATCAATCACTGTGACAAAGAGTATGGGTTTGTGAAAATTGGTTTACAGCCAATCTCTGGAGCTAAGGGATGGCCAAACTACAATACAATCTATACAGTGTAAATAGGCTGGGATAGATGCTTGGGAGGCAGCTACACGATTCTACTGTACAAAGATATACTGTAAAGAGGGTTGCTTTATAAACCTGGGATCAGAAGACATCCAGAAATATACATTTTAATGGCATTAAGATAAACAGCAGGATTCCCCCAACTCCATAGGAATTCCATTGCCAAAGTTTCTAGAAAGTAACTGGCTAACTTCTATCAATATATCTTAAGAATGAAAGGGGGAGAAAAGGCCAATACTGTGTGATTCCACTTACATGAGGTACCTAGAGTTAATCAAATACATAGAGACCAAAAGTAGAATGGTGGTTGCCAGAGGCTGCAAGTGGGGTGGTGGAGGCATGATGTGGAGTTATTGTTTAATGGGTACAGAGATTCAGTTTTGCAAGACGAAAAGAATTCTGGAGATAGGTGATGGTGATGGTTGCACAATATGAATGTACTCAATACCCCGGAACTGCACTCTCAAAAATAGTAAAGATGATACCTTTTATGTTTTGTGTATTTTACCATAATTTTTTAAAAAGGAATAAATGGATTACTTGGATGAGTTATAGGCATATCTTATAGGCCTTGGAGTTGAATTTCAGTATCTCCACTCTAAAGTGTTATGTGCTTTTTTTAAAGTCAAGTTACGAAAGAAAAAAAGCATTATTTTTCTGTTGCAAGAGATCTAGGGTCAAACACCACAATGACACACTAAGAAGAAATTGTCTTAGGTGCCTTTGGGCTCAAGGAACAGAATGTAGGCAGTTACCTAGTCTCCCACCATCATATGGCTTAAGTTGAGTCCGTCTTGCTTAAGTGGGCATAGCTGGAGACAATTTAAATTGTGCTCCAGGAGAGAGATCTTCTGGTACCCACCACCTCACATATTTATAGCTGGGAGGTGACAGAGATCACCTAACCCTGTTGCTCTGAAAACGAGGCACAACCTTGCCAGTGTGAAAAAACATTCTCTTCTCAATGCCCATCTTCTGGGAAGTTTGTGTATCAGAATTGGTGCCAACCAGTATAACTTCTGGCTCTCTCTGCCGGGCCAGCTCATTACCGGACGACCTGAGAGAAAGTTGCTGGAGGCATCCAGAGAGAAAATGGCTCGTTTTTCCTCATCATCTGACATCCAAGTGCTTGGAGGAAGCTTCACTGTGGTCCCTAAGTACTGACTGAAAACATCAATTGTATTTCAAAAAAAAGTCAGTAGGACAGAGGAAAACACTTCATTGGTAGTTAAAGTAGCATGTCCAGGGGCTGGGAAAAGAGCTGGTGGAGTCAGAACCAGTAAAGGATGAAGGAAGGATGCCGAGTGTGCACACCTGATAAGGTTCATAAGCCACGGAACCGCAGCCAGGCTTTGGTTATCTTAGCATAAGTAACAGGGCTGCGTAGAGCTCTTTCATTACATTGACTTTGATTTCTTTACTCCGTGGGATCCCTGCATATCTGATAATTGAACTGTAAAAACACCGCACAGACACTGAGCTGATGTGGCCCAAGAGCAGCCAGAGATACGCCCTCCAAAGACTATGTCTAACGTTGACAACTAAAGGATAAATATCTCACTGACTTCTTAATAATCCTTATAGAATTAATGCCATCATCTGGTGGTGGATTAGCATCTCCTAAATAAAGGAGCAAGTCCCTGGAGGGATGTAAGATGTTAGGTAATGATGAGTTAGTGTTTCATTTAGGCTTTGTAGTGAGTGAGACGATTGATATACCTACTCTTAGTGTGGTTGCACATTATTATTTGTGACATGGTAACAGTGTTTTGAGAATTTATTAACTGTAGGACATTGTGGTAACCTATATATTATACATCAGCTCCTCTAACCCTTAAAACACTGTAATGTCAGTATCATTCCAAGTTCACAAATGAAGAAATCAAAGCTCAAAGCGTTTGGTAATTTGTCCTGGATCACGTAATCAAGAAATAGCAGGGCTTCCCTGGTGGCGCAGTGGTTGAGAATCTGCCTGCCAATGCAGGGGACACGGGTTCGAGCCCTGGTCTGGGAAGATCCCACATGCCGCGGAGCTACTAGGCCCGTGAGCCACAACTACTGAGCCTGTGCGTCTGGAGCCTGTGCTCCGCAACAAGAGAGGCCAAGACAGTGAGAGGCCCACGCACTGCGATGAAGAGTGGCCCCCGCTTGCCACAACTAGAGAAAGCCCTCGCACAGAAATGAAGACCCAACACAGCCAAAAATAAATAAATTAAAAAAAAAATAGCAGATCTGTGATTCAAACTCATATCTCTCTGAGCCAAAAAACTCACACTTTTTTTTTTTTTTTTTAAAGAAAAACACATTCTTCATCATCATGGTTCAACAGGCCTATATCTCTGTTGGACTGATGAAGTTTTGGTGGGCATTCTACACTTTGAATTCTTCTCTAAAAAGGCATCTAGACAACGCTGGATGTTGGGAAAACATAAATTTTATCCTTTAGGCAAAAGAGATATCCAGACTTGAAGTTCTATGATATCCACTGTGACTGGCGATAGGCTGCCCCATCAGGAGAGGAAATGGAAACTGTATTCCTTAGTAAGAAGTGAGGTCCCCCGTTTCCGACCTTGGTTTTTTTTAAAGAAAAATCACTTTTTATTTCTTTAATGTTGTATCTATTTTATTTATTTATTTTTGGGTCTTCGTTGCTGCACGCAGGCTTTCTCTAGTTGCGGTGAGTGGGGGCCACTCTTCGTTACAGTGTGTGGGCTTCTCATTGTGGTGGCTTCTCTTGGCATGGGCACTAGGTGCGCGGGCTTCAGTAGTTGTGGCACGCAGGCTCAGTAGTTGTGGAGCACGGGCTAGTTGCTCCGCGGCATGTGGGATCTTCCCGGACCAGGGCTCGAACCCGTGTCCCCTGCATTGGCAGGCGGATTCTTAACCACTGCGCTACCAGGGAAGCCCCCAACCTTGGCTTTTGAAGCCTCCTTCAAAGGACTACTGCTTGAATAGCATCGGGTTTAAGCAGGGGTTAGCAGACCTGGGTTCAAATTCAAATTCTACCACTTAATAGCTGGTCAACCTCAGTCAAGTTATGTAATTCCCAGAACATCACTTTTCTCATCCATAAAATGGATATCATACTAATGTAAAATTTTTGCTCCCTTTTAACCTTTGCCATTTAAATAAGCATGTCAGTTGTGGTTTTAGTTTTCATTTCCCTAATGACTAATTTCTCTAAGGACTACATCTTCTTTGCCAAATTCTCTGTCGAAATCTTTTATACAGTTTTAAAAAATTGGGTTGTTGGTCTTCTTAGTATTAAGTTTTGAGAGGTTTTTTAAAAAATAAATTCTGGATACGTACCAAGTGTAGGTGAGAATATGGAGCATTTGGAAGTCTCATGCATTGCTGGTGAGAATGTAAAATGGTAGAACCACTTTAGAAAACCGGTGGCAGTTTCTGAAAAAGTTAAATATATACCTACAATATGACCCAGCCTTTCTATACCTAGGTTTTCACCCAAGAGAAATGAAAACACGTGTGCATGTTCAGTTAGTTTCCAATATGCCCCTTGTCCTGGGGATTGCCCCTTTTACAAAGGAGGAACCCCCCCGCAGTCATGCCTGGACCACGTGACCCTGCCTTCCTGGCCAGAGTCGGTCCATCTGACAGCAGGTCACTAAAGCTGAGAATTATAGATGTCAGTATCCTAGAGAAAAGGTCCATAATTTCCTGCTTCTGAGGTCCCTGACATTGCCTGGCTCCAACCCAACCAAAGACTGGCTGCTTTAACTCTTAGATTTCAGAACCTGAGTGTCCTGTCAATAAATTCCTTCTATGTTAGCTAGCTGGAGGTGGTGTATGTTGTCTGCCACCCAGGGGAAGAAATGAAATTGACATTTAACTCATTGCATTGATATTTCTTATGCTTTCAATCACAAGTGGGCACACCTCTATTTTTTTTAAAAGGGGTGTTCAGTTGGCTCTGCGAGTCCTTCATCCATCCCTTCATTTAACAAACTTTGATCCGATGACACACTCTATGCCAAGCACTGTACCAAACATTTTCAAATCTTGTTCAAATTATACAACTGCCTGTGTAACAATCGCATGCTCAGAGCTGAGAAAGCTCAGGTTAGAGGGGTTCAGTTACTTGCTTAAACTTGGAGTCCCTGATAGGTACTGGATCCTGCCTGCTAGGATTTGAGCCCAGGCCTGACTAGCTTCAGAGCCACACTTTTTTTTTTTTCGGTACACGGGCCTCTCACTGCCGTGGCCTCTCCCGTCGCGGAGCACAGGCTCCAGACACACAGCCTCAGCGGCCATCGCTCACGGGCCCAGCCGCTCCGCGGCATGTGGGATCTTCCCGGACCGGGGCACGAACCCGTGTCCCCTGCATCGGCAGGCGGACTCTCAACCACTGCGCCACCAGGGAAGCCCAGAGCCACACTTTTTCCATTACCCGTGCTCTGTCCGCTGGTAGTGGTAAGCCCCAACATGAGCAGTGAGCTCTCCGTGACCAGTCAAGCCACTGTGGCTGGCGGCTTTGGCAGTTAAGGGGTCCCAAGATGCTTCCTGGATGCTCTCATGACCAACGGGAGTTAGGTCAGGAGTTTGCCCCTAAAAGACTTAGTGTCCTGGGAACGGATGAATTATCTATTCTTGAAGGCAGGGACAATCAGAGGACCTTCTTCCCTGATGTTGATGTCTACCTGGTAATGAAACTGACTCCTCGGTGACAAATGAGCAGCAAAATCCTAAAAAAAAGCCAGCCAACCACAAGCACAGGAAATGCTCAACCAGTGCCACCCTTGGTCACAAATCAAAAGATCATAGGGCTGAAACAGTCTTCCTGTGAACTCACTGGAACTTTGACCACTTATGAAAGGCTGAGGATTAAAGCTACATTTTTACACAGTTGCTGGAAACACCCCTAATAATTTCAGTTGCACGGGTTCAGGCTAAAGCCAGAGACCTCGTGATACGTTCTTTTCCTCAGGGAAGTAAGTCTACCAGAGCAGGGGGAGATTTTCATTTTCAATGTAGAGATTTCAGTGGAGTTTAAACGTGCTACTGTTGAATTTTAAAATATAATAAAAGGGGAAATTCCACAGACCTTCACTTTATATATTTTTCCTTATGATCAGCCTGCAGAAATACGAAAACTGCCCAGAGCTCACGTGCACCGAAAATCATCACAGTGTCATTTGTAGGAGTAAAAATGGAAACAAGCATTCAATAATCTGGTAATGATACGTACAATGTTACAAATTGATTTTATTCAATTTTTTAAAGTTTTTAAATAATCTGGTAATCCATGTGATAAAAACTATGTATACATCAAACATATTTCAAATACTAATTTAATAATATAGGGTAATATTTATGATTTGTTACATGATAAAAAATAGGGTACAGAAATAGATATTCAGTCTGATCCTGAAATGTGTGTGGTATGTGTTTACGTGTGTGTGTTAGGAAGAGAATATACCAACAGCAGTGATATCTGAATATGTATAAAATGCTTTCCTCCTTACTTTTATATCTTATCCATTATTAAAATACATATATGCTAAATGTAATGTGGTACCTCAGCAGATTGGATCCTGGAACAGAAAAGGAATATTAATGGAAAAACATGGAATCTGAATAAAGTCTGTTGCTTAGTTAATAGTAAGGTAGCAATGGTAGTACTTTAGTTTGATAACTGTACCATGGTTATGTAAGATGTTAACACTTGGGGAAGCCGAGGATAAGGCTATACGGAAACTCTCTGTACTATCACCGCAACTCATTTATAAATATAAAATTATTTTTCAAAATAAAAAAAAAATTTAAATACATGTATGGCAAGCCACAGTGGAACCATAGTGGCAGAAAAGCCGTTCTTTATTTGTAAGGGCTGCATAATTTAGCATGTATAAACTGTCTCATTTTCTAGATGTATCTTGTTCTTCCACTTAGACTATAACTTCTTATGGGTCAGAGCTATCCTGGGCTTCTCTGGTGTTCGCCAGGGAGCACGTAGACCAGTGCTGGGCTAAGGATGTGCGACCAAGACCAACAGCTTCATTGGTTGGTTGACTTGTCCTGAGAAAGAAGACACCAAAAGGGACACCAAAAAATCCACTGTTGTGCCACTTTTCTTTCAAGCACTTATGGCTCATTTCCAAGTGTATTTTAGATGAATGATAGAAAATATTACCAAATTAATTAGTCTGAGCCATATGAAATTGCATTTTTAGGCCAAAGATGTCTAATATTTACACCTATATGGTGCAACTTAAATAACAAGTATTTTGTGTTAATCATTGAGGGAGGCCTTCAGAGGCAATACCTTATAAGCAACAGTATACACTTTACGGCAATTATTATTTCCATGAGTTCCTCTTCTACAGGGTTTGCTATTTTTCACTCTCAACTCATGCATTTTCTTCTTCTCCAAAAGTTATGTGAGCAGTAAAAATCTCCCCAGTGGTTTGGAACTAATTTCTGAAACACCACTTCAAAAGATCCCATGTCATGATGCACTGATATGTCTTGATTAATTGTGAGGTGTGTAGCAAACCATTCATTATTATTATTTTTTAATCCAAAATTTATAATGGGTTTGTCTTGTACTTTTCATATAAATGAGAACAAATTCAAGGTAATCCTTCTAATAGCCTTATACTCACTCAGTCACTCTCAATATGGTTTCTCGAGCAGGGAAGAAAGAGGTGCAAAAACAGCCAGGGCTCTGGGAACCATATACAACTGGGTGTGTCCACGTGGCATGTGTCAACAGAGCATCATCAGTCTGTGCACATCTGCAAACAGAGGGAGGGTGAAAACCACTGTTGTAAAGACTTAGCAACTGCTACATGTTCCGAATTCACAATACAAGAGTCTGTTTAACTATTTAACCACACATGAGAAGTTGATTTGAAAGGTATATGCAACCTGACATCTATAAGAATATCTCTTGGGCTTATGGTAACAATCATTTAAAGGAGTGCTTTTTAAACTTTTTTAAAATTAGGGATGACTTTTCTTTAAAGAAAAGAAAAAGCAATCTTACAACTTACTTATTTGTACAAAAATTCTTCCTGAGTGCCTACTACATGCTAGGAAGTGCTGTACCACAGTAATTAATAAAATAGATGCTGTCCCTCTGCACAAGAAATTAGCTGTAGAGACAAACAAAAAGTCAGGCAAACACTAAATAAAGAATTATAAGGAGTCAAAGTGTCATGAAATAAATGAACAGGCCCCAGGTGAGGGGGGGACCCAGTTAGGCAGAGAGATCGGGGAAGGATTATTTGACGCAGTTACGTTGAAGGTGAGACCTTAAGAATCGGAAGAGGACAGCCATACAAAAAACAGGGAGATGGTGCAGGAGAAAAACACAAGTCCCTGAGGTTGGAAAATAAAGATGTGTACTGGTGCCAGTTTGCAGAACCATGTGATTTCCCCCTACTGATGCTCGCTTAGCAGCCCAGGTAAAGGACACAGAAGACATATTTTGAATTGACACAGAATTGGGAATTGGCAGTGAGCATCGTTAAAGGTCTAAGATGTGATAGAAATGAAGGTGCTTTGAGAAATATGCAAACGTTAACATTCGGTAAGAGACCAGAGAGATCCAATAATTACCTATGCAGAACCTTTTTTAAATACTCCTCTGCCATCCTTTCCAGGGGTCTGAGTGTTTCTTATCCATCACAGAGACACGGAGACACTCAGAATTGTCGAGCAGATTTCACTTAACCTGGAGGTGTCTGGAATAAAAGTGAAGTTCACATCATCAGGATTATACCATTTCTTAGAAGACAGCTGTCATCTATATATCAACAAATGGAGCCTAAGGCAGCACTTTCTTCAGTACTTTTCTGTGATTCCATCCCCCGCCTAAAGGAATATTGCCAAGTCCGTGATAACTTGCCATGTCTCGCATATTATCCACCATTAACATAAATCAAGTTTTCGTGTTTGTAATTTATGTTTCAGCACTTAGGGAATACCTTGCTGGTTATTTTAGATAGATAAATCAAATCAAAATTTTGTTAATAAAGTATTAGAAATGTCATAAGACCTCTGATTTATTTAAAGATGTCTAACATTCTTGATCTCCATTTATTTCAAGTTTTAGGAAGAAAAATGGTTAGCTGGATCATCCTGCTCTTATTTTTATTCCTTCATTTAGGAGATTACATCTCAGCTCCAAAACCATTTTTAATAATAAGATATGCAATTTTTAACTGTTGATATTTTTTAAAGAATAAACACGATTAAGATTAATTCATGCCATCCCAGATATACTCAAATAATGGATTAGTCTGTATAGCACATTGGATTCACGTCTGATAGCCAAGCTGTTTTTCATTTTAGCTTCATCCATATACTGTATATAGAAATGTACTCCTTTGTTTGCATAAAAGCCAGAACTACTTATGCAATAGAAGGAAATGAATGTAGACTGAACACTGCTAGGTAGCATATACCAATTACCCAGTTTACAACTTGTATACATTTACAGGGAATGCCTAGGATACAGCAAATTAACACTATAAAACAAAAAGCAAATGGTGTCCATGGATTACAGAGAGGTCTTTTTCAAATGTAGAGTGTCAGGAGATAAGACTTAAATATATGGGAAAAAAAAAGTAAAAAGAGCAGCAGAAAACTTTTGGAGGTGATGGGAAGGTGCAAAGCACAGATTGTAGTGATGGTTTCACAAGTGTATACTTATTTCCAAACTCATCAAGTTGTACACATTAAATATGCACAGCTTTTTGTATGTCAATACCTCAATAAAGTGGTTTAAAAAACAATCAAAAGAATTAAACAAATGGAAGACACTGAAAGAAAAAGACAAAATCCGGATAAGCACCCAGAGGAGGAATGGAATGGAAACTTTCCTTTTCTAGCAAAGAGTTAGATCCATGCCAGGTATCAAGTCAGAAGCTGATTCTCCATTTTAGGGGCTGCCTTATTTACATTTTCCCTCTGGGAGTCTGAGGGACAAAAGGTTTGTCATTGACCTTGGAAATAATTAGCAACATTCTTCATCTACTATTTGACTCATTTTTGGCCTCCCTGCACTGGTGAACATGTATATTTTAGATGCTGATGAACATTCAGACAAAACATCATGATGGAGTTAGTCACTGCTTTTACAGTTTCAGAGTGGACAGCTAAAGGATTCATAGTCTGGGATCATATTGGAGGAACTTAACATTGATTTATCTAGTATTTGCCAAATAATAATAAGCAACAATATTGAACATCCAAGTAACATTTAGTGTAAAAGTAATAAATAATTCATGACATAAAGGTTAAAAATGCAAAAAGCAGCTTGCAGTTCTTAAGGTCATTCCTACTTGGTGCTGACTAAACAAAGCATAGTGAGTGGAGGGGGCGGGGACTTAACTAGGCTCAGCAACTAAGTAGCCAGGGGACCTAGAAAAACCCAGGAGCTTCAGTTTCACTGTGGACAAGGGAAGAGTATGAAACAGTATGACTTCTTAGTACCTCTTTTAGCTATAAAGTTCTATGATCTAAGAGCCATGATACAGTTGCCTTCCATTTAGTATAGAATCTTATACATTAGCTTCTGTCTTCTAAGTATGCTTAACTAATTACTGGATAGTCTAATAAAGTACTACACTTTTTAGCTTAGGTCTTGCTACGTCTGAGAAATACTGGACCATAATATTGAAAGAGGTCTTTAAAATTAGTTAGCTGTATAAACTACAGCCTGAAGTAACATCCTCCTTTCAATTTCATTTCTCTTCCTTACATGACTTGTTCAAAACCAAAAGAAGTCAGACACTGTTCTCTCCTCTCATTTAGAGGAATTCAATACTCTATTGCACACACATTATTCATTGTATTCACACTACACCCTGCACACATATTATAGAATTATCAAAAGAGTAAAAAGAATCGTATGGTCAAAGAACAAATGGTACAAATAGTGCAGTTTGCCACAGTGGCAATTTAAAAACCTCTAAATATTGTAAAGGTTAAATAAGGAAGAGAAAGAATTGCTTGCTATGCCCAAAGAGGCATACCTGGGTACAATTAGGAAAAAACAAAAGAGTAACAAGGATTCAAAGTAATACCTGATACACACCAAAGCCATTTCTTAAGAAAAATAAAGAGGAAAAATGGTTAGCACTAAGCTTAAACTGGGAAAAGATCAACTTGCAGAATATAATTTTAAACAGAGTTTTATAGCATGAGACAACCTAATGGTGAGTCTTTTTTTTTTCTTCCATTTTCAAATTCACAATTTCTGTGACTCCTTCCAGTGAGGTTGCCAATACCATACAATGGTAATGAAAAAAACAAATGAACAACGAGCAGCTAAAAGAATGAAGAAAGTCTCTGTATTCCTACGCCCTCAAAGTTAAAATCCAGAGTCACCATTCCAGAGCCTGTCCAATAAGATAAAAGAGAAAAATTCAGATACTTGAATTTAGTTCCCCCAAATCGCCCTGTTATATAAAGGGCTTCGCAGTCCTTCTCTCTCTGAAGCTATTGTCATGAGCCCTTTCCATCCTTGTTCCCATTAACACAATAGCATAACTGCCTCTGGCACATATGGGAAAAATGTAATAGCGCCTTGATCTAGCCTTTCCAGTTGCAGGGAATCCAGAGAAGGCTGCAGTGGGAACATATGTCTACTTGCCCAGTAATGCTAGGTTTTACCTGTAGAGTATGAGTGTGTAGAGTATGAAGATGTAGTGGGTTGGAAAAGTCAAGCAAACCAGGACATGGAAGATCTGACTTTGCCTAATGACCTAAAAAGAAAGCCACATACACCCTCCAATTTCCTGGGCGCAGAGAGAAAGGAGACTTGGTCTGCCTCTCCCAATTCCTGGATATCCCTTTGCTCTGTTTGGTGGAAACATTAGGTGTCATGTGGCCCCGAAGAGAGGCCTCAAATCCCACATCTAAACTATAAGGAGAGGGACTTCCCTGGTTGCACAGTGGTTAAGAATCCGCCTGCCAATGCAGGGGACACAGGTTCAACCCCTGGTCCGTGAAGATCCCATATGCCGTGGAGCAACTAAGCCCGTGCACCACAACTACTGAGCATGCGCTCTAGAGCCCGTGAGCCACAGCTACTGAGCCTACATGCTGCAACTTCTGAAGCCCGCGAGCCCCAGAGCCCATGCTCCGCAACAAGAGAAGCCACCGCAATGAGAAACCCATGCACCGCAACAAAGAGTAGCCCCCGCTCACTGCAACTAGAGAAAGCCAGTGCACAGCAACAAAGACCCAGTGTAGCCAAAAAAATAAATAAATAAAATAAACTATAAGGAGGAATGTGTTATCGCGAGATAGGGAAGTGCCCCACTCCCCTGCTCTGGCCATGGCTTCCTCATTGCACCCAGGGATTCAGGATGATGGAACCAGACTCATGAGAACTTACTGCTTTATGATGACCTTCAACATTAACACTCTAAAAAAAAGAAAACTTATTTATATCCTAAGCTCAGAGTATAGAAGCAGGAACAGTTGTGTATCTCAACCCTTGCCTAACCTGCAAAGGCATCATTGTGATGGTCCTGCCCAATCTCCTTGAATTTAACCTGTGAACAGAACATTCAATGTCTAAGGTTGAGGCATCCTTCTTCATTTCTCAATTATTCCTCTTTCAAATCCAGGTTTTTCTTGGGTCTCTAACAGCTTTCAAAAGTATTTCAGGCAATTCCTAGTTTTCTACCAAGGCTGAAGGGGCTAGAATGAAATTGGTTAATGTTAACACTAGATCCAGTACCCAGCGCAGAAGAGGCTGGGATTAACGGGGATCCAGTTACGTGCATCTGACACAAGTGGCCTTTTATTTTAATAAACCGCCTGTACAAGAGGCTTTCTAACAGAGCAAGAAAGAAAAGAAGCTTATGATCCGGCGAAATGTTCTGAGAGGTGTGCTAAGTTTGAACTCAAATTGAAAAGGACCTTATTAACAAAGTAGTCTTTCTTCAAAATTGAGCCACAATCTTATTAGGCTCTCAACATCTAAATGCCAGTTAAAAACAATATACAGTCGGCGCTCCACATCTGCAGGTCCCCCATCTGTGGATTCTAGCAACCGCTGATGGAAAATATTTGAACAAACATTTTTTCACAAAGTTCCAAAGAACAAGACTTGAATTTGCCATGGCTAGCAACTATCTGTGTAACATTTACATTGTATTAGGTAGTACAAGTAATCTAGAGATGATTTAAAGTATACAGGAGGGGCTTCCCTGGTGGCACAGTGGTTGAGGGTCCGCCTGCCGATGTGGGGGACACGGGTTCGTGCCCCGGTCTGGGAAGATCCCACATGCCGCGGAGCGGCTGGGCCCGTGAGCCATGGCCGCTGAGCTTGCGCGTCCGGAGCCTGTGGTCCGCAACGGGAGAGGCCACAACAGTGAGAGGCCCGCGTACCGCAAAAAAAATAAAAATAAAAATAAAGTATACAGGAGGATGTGCATAGGTTATATGCAAATACTATGCCTTTTGATATAAAGGACTAGAGCATCCATGCATTTTGGTGTCTGGGGGGAGGGCTGGAACCAATACCTTACAGATATCAAGAGACTTCTGTAGTAGAGAAACAAGTTAAATGAAGCTTAAGGACACTTCAACCTCAGAATGTAGGACACTCTACAGGACTTCTGACATGGTTTCTCCAATAAACTGATGCCATTAAAAAAAAATTGTGTCTGTGTGTACTGTTTAGAATGAATAAAATTTTAATGATGTAACAACCAATTGCAACTTGTAGACCATAATTGGATCCTAATTTGAACAAACCAAATATTAAAAGTCACTCGTGATAATCAGGGCAATTTAAACCAGACTGAGTATTAGATGATATTAGGGAAAAGCCTTTATCGGTTATAAGTCTATCCTGAAGTATTTACACATGAAATGACAAGCTACTTGAAATTTTCTTTAATGTCCTCAAGAAAAAGGTGGGGAAATAGATTAAACAAGATGGGCAAAAGGTTGATTAGTGTTGAAGCCTAGTGATAGGTAGATGCAGGTCCCTTCTAGACTCTCATGAATATTTCACAATTTTCATGATAAAAAAGGTTTTAAAAGCCAATGCATTACCATTAATCTAAAAAACTACATAAGCATCATTATTATAACAATTTATTGCAGCACAAAATGGAAATAATCTAAATGTTCTACAGGAGAAAAAAAATTTTTAATCTCTGATAAACCAATCTGATGAAAACTAGGCAGCCATTAAAATGACAATACAGAAGAGAGCAACAAAGAAAATGGTTATGGAATTCTTCTTTTTAGAATACGGCCTACATTCACATTACAATCATAACTCTTTAAAATATGTGTGAATATAAACAAAGAATAGACTAGTGTATAAGAAATATAAAATAGCAAGTTGATGTGTCATAAAGTGGTGAAATGTTTTTCTTTTTGGTGATATAATACTGTTACTGAAACAAATAAAAAACTGATATGAACAAAACAACAAAAATTGATATGGACCTACATATGCTGAAATGTAGCCTAATGCAATGGAAACAGCACTGGCTTTGGAGTTAGACAATCTGGGCGATTTCTTTAAACAATCTGAGAATCAATTTCCTCACCTCTAAAATTAATGTAAAATATCAGCCCTTTAGGGATGCTACAAGGATTAGAGATGTAAGTAAATAGCTACCACAAAACCTGGCATGTATATAGTAACCATTCTGTAAACAGTATTTACTACTTGATTCATATTAAAAATGGGAGAGTTCTGAAAAAAAAAAAAAAAAACAGATAAAAGGTAGGCGAGAGGGCTTCCCTGGTGGCGCAGTGGTTGAGAATCTGTCTGCTAATGCAGGGGACATGGGTTCGAGCCCCGGTCTGGGAGGATCCCACATGCCGCGGAGCAACTAGGCCCGTGAGCCACAATTACTGAGCCTGCGCGTCTGAAGCCTGTGCTCCACAACAAGAGAGGCTGCGACAGTGAGAGGCCCGTACACTGAGATGAAGAGTGGCCCCTGCTTGCCAAAACTAGAGAAAGCCCTCGCACAGAAACAAAGACCCAACACAGCCAAAAATAAATAAATAAATAACTTAAAAAAAAAAAAAAAGTAGGTGAGCTAATGGTGAAATGGCCGCAGATTTTCATGGTGGTATGGCTTTTACACAAAAAACGAAGATAGGGCAAAATGCAAGGAGGTTTTAACATCTTATCTGGGCCAGTAGGAGGTAAGGCCGAGCTGGAGAGGGGCCAAGGCTTGTATGAGGGCTGGTGTAATGAGGCCATGGAGCGGGGAATGAGGTCACCCTACAGGAAGAACGGGGGCGCCATATAACACCACATTCAAACTACCCTGCAGCTTCAAGGTAAACACTATAGTTCTAGAGGAAGGAGAAGGAGGGAAGTAAGAAAAAGTACCTAGAGGACCCCGAATCTGAATAAGGTATAAGAAATTTAAGTAACTTATTTGGGGGCTAGAGAGATGGGGCTTCTTGGAACTAACGACAATCCCTAACCGGGATTATTATGATAGATGATAAAGTTTCAGAGCTTGAATGACCTGGAGTTCTTAAAAAATTACCTCATCTTGTCTCTCCATTCTACAAGATGAGAAACTTAGGTCCAGAAAAGGGAAGGCTCCAGGGACTATGATAAGATTCTACGGCAAAGCTCTGCCTAGGATGCTGGCTTATGAACCTGAGACCAGGGTTCTTGTCCTACCTCATCATGCCATCCTTCAGGATGGTTCATCCCATAACCTCACCAAGTCAATAACTTTTTCCCATATTTATTAAACATATGTAGCCTTCCATGTCTTCAACAAACAATAAAATACAAGCAGTTAATCTCTTCATTAATATCTTGCACATCAGAAGCTGCCTATTAACTTCAAATTATTTTGTTGCATGAAACAGGAGAGAATGTACTGAATGTTTATCAAATGTGCCATCAGCACCTACTATGTACCACGCATAGAAAAATGAATGGCACAGACCCTGTCGCCAAGGAGCTGACAACCCAGTGAAAAAGACGAGCATGCCTGCATAGAAGCATAATCCTACAGGTACAGACTGCAATGCTTGTGCTGTGGAAATGAAGAAAATGGAGCTCATTAGACCGGAGATGGTGGGAAAGGAAGAGAAAACGTCATTGCAGGTGATGCTGGAGGAGACCCTGAGGATGAACAGTTGGTCAAAAGGCAGGGACAAGAAGGTGGCTGGGGCTTCCGTGGTGGCGCAGTGGTTGAGAGTCTGCCTGCCGATGCAGGGGACACGGGTTCGTGCCCCGGTCCGGGAGGATCCCACATGCCGCGGAGCGGCTGGGCCCGTGAGCCATGGCCGCTGAGCCAAAAAAGAAGGTGGCTGGTTCCAATACATGCCTGGCACAATAACTTAGTGAGAGGTGGTAAGGGAAAATACAGAAAATACAGCAAGCATATACAGGAGTGAGAGCTGGGTGGGACTTGTGGTGAGAAAATTCAGTCAGGCAAACTGGCAGCAGAGTCAAGACCAAAATAAAAACCAACCTCTTTCAAGTTGTAAGAAAATATAAAAGAGAGGGAGAGAGAAGAAATATTTCCTATCTCTGAGCTCTAAGTATAATCAGGTGATTAAAAATGAGTCATTGCCAGCTGAGGTACAAGAAGACTCCAAGAACAGAGCTAATTCTGGCCTTGGAGAGATTCCAGCAGCTGCCACCAAACCTACATGTGGGGGTGCTAGTCCTGGGGTGTATATACAAATTCTGGCTTCCTGGCAAAAATTCCTTTTTTCCCTTTTTTTTTCTGGAATTTGGCCTCTCTTCTTCTGGCTTGTCCCCCCCCCCCCTTGCTCTATAGATCCGTTGTGGTATTTAGATTAGATATTCCAACCCCAGAATATTTGGTCTCTCCTCCCTGGACCTGTACGGCTTTCAACAAATGATCCTTCGAAACTACCCGATGATGACAGCCCTCAATACACAGATGCTTCCTCTCTAAAGAACAACGTCAATGAGCATCAAATCATAGGGACATGCTATTACAGTGGGGAACTATCAATAGATCCTCAAATCCGAAGTCTACTCCAAGGAAAACTTTATGAGAGCTGCAAAATACACATGGGCCACACAGGAAGGTGAAGCGAAAGTTCCTGAGGAAATGGACCACTTCCTTGAAGCGAAAAAGAGCAGGAAACAAACACTGCTTTATACGTACCCCCTTTGTGCTGGGCACCACCATGGGTACTTTACACATGTTACTGAATATTTTTCTTCCCTTCTTTGCTCATTTCATTCAGTTTTATTCTTTCAACTGGTTTATACACATTATGCCATTTCTACTAAGGATGAATTTGGAGATGACGAGAACAAGGAGACTGCTAGTGCTAGAATCAGAGAAAACCTATTTCTTCAAACTCATGTACATATATTCTTTGTAAGAGTTCTTACTAGTTTTCAGATGACAGAGCATTTAAGGATATACACTGACATGAACATTAGTATTTCTTTCTTTTCTTTTCTTTTCTTTTTTTTGTGGTACGCGGGCCTCTCACCGTTGTGGCCTCTCCCGTTGCGGAGCACAGGCTCCGGACGCGCAGGCTCAGCGGCCATGGCTCACGGGCCCAGCTGCTCCGCAGCATGTGGAATCTTCCCAGGCTGGGGCACGAACCCATGTCCCCTACATCGGCAGGCGGACTCTCAACCACTGCGCCACCAGGGAAGCCCGAACATTAGTATTTCTTAAAATACATTGTGGGCATAAAGAATGCTAAATACTCTATGGGTTTTGCCTTGTACTAGCACATCCTTCTGTTCAAAATTAGTACATTTTCTGAAACTGGTTGCTGAGATGTGAATGAAGGCAGGAAGAAGTTAAGAAAGCTTTATGAGGACTTAGCTCTCCCACCTGGCAGACACTCTGGAGACCACCCAGCAACCCTGACAAATGATTTACATTCTTCTCTGTTGCATGCTTGCCTGGGCCTATTAGACTATTACAATATTAAAAGGGTCTTGGTACCTGTCATTATTAATTTTACAGAGTAACAAGGACATGCTGAGCCATAGTATTGATAGATTTGTAGAATATGTTAATCAGAGCACTCATTACTCAGCTAAGTTACCATTATTTTTCGGATGGGCTTTCTCCACTAGTCATTTCTGATATTTAACAATTTGTCATTTCCAACTATGCATATACTTGTTCCCTAGAAATCTATTTATAGGGACTTTCCTGGTGGTGCAGTGGTTAAGAATCTGCCTGCCAGTGCAAGGGACACGGGTTTGAGTCCTGGTCCGGGAAGATCCCACATGCCGCAGAGCGACTAAGCCCGTACACCACAACTACTGAGCCTGCACTCTAGAACCCGTGAGCCACAATTACTGAGCCCGTGTGCTGCAACTACTGAAGCCCGTGCACTCTAGGGCCCACATGCCGCAACTACTGAGGTCGTGTGCTGCAACTACTGAAGCCCGCACGCCCTAGAGCCCATGTTCCGCAACAAAAGAAGCCACCGCAATGAGAAGCCCGCACACCGCAACGAAGAGTAGCCCCTGCTCGCCACACTAGAGAAAGCCCGTGTGCAGCAACAAAGACCCAATGCAGCCAAAAAATAAATAAATAAAATAATTTTTAAAAAAAGAAATCTATTTATATACATATTTTGTAATGTCTTGATAGCAATGATTTATTAAACATTTGTGCCTCATCACGGAAGGAAAAAAATCTTCTGACAAGTATCTGGAGAATTCAGCTAAGAAATGAGTGGACTATGAAATGTGGCATGAAAATAATATGTTTCTGCTTTTGAAATGAGAAAGCTGAAGCATAGAGCTAGATGAATTCCTAAGAACTAACATGCATGAAGATCTAATCTTTTTAATTCCAGAAGCCTGAAATGCACCAAGTTTAGATTTGGGGTGTGCATTTAACAAAGGCAAACTCAGGTATTTTTCTGGGTCAAGGTAAACAACTCAAATATAGTTGAAGAAGTAAGAAATATTTTTCTGTTACCTAAAATACAAATTCTCTCTTCAAGTAATGATTCTTATTTTCTTGTGTGTGGGTGAAGGCCATCACACCCATATATCTCCCCAGTCTTTTTATTCTCCTCAATCTATTTCCACTATCATTTCTAAAAGATCAGTACTTTATCTGCCCAAAACAGAGATGGTGGTAGCAAAACACATAAGCCACAGTCTTAAGTCAGAGAGGCTTATGCTTCATACCCAATTACGTATAGCACAGTCTATATTGAAACACCCAGGATGGTTCAATGCTCACCCTATACTTCAAACAACTGTGTTACTGCTTACTTACTGCAGTAGCCTGGCTCTCCAGGTCAGGGGCTCTGATGAAAGGGTGAGGAATGCAGGTGGAACCAGAGAAGAATTTGTCTGGTTGCAATATCACCATCACTATTTACAAAATACCCCTTAATGTGGCTTTAAGCAGAAACAGAAATGTTTTCAATTTGGAGGCTGAAGTAGCCTCAACTGGGCTTTGTCTAAGGTCGTCTCTATCACAAATCAGGTAGTGATATATCTCTTTTTTGACAAGGCCATGGCTCTTCATGGCCCAGACTCATTAAATGACAAGTTAAAGTAACAATAGGGACTTCCCTGGTGGCCCAGTGGATAAGACTCCACACTCCCAATGCAGGGGACTCGGGTTCGATCCCTGGTTGGGGAACTAGATCCCACATACTCCAACTAAGAGTCCGCATGCCACAACTAAGAAGTCTGCATGCCACAACTAAAGATTCTGTATGCTGCAACGAAGATCCCTCGTGCTACAACTAAGACCCGGCACAGCCAAAATAAATAAATAAATATTAAAAAAAAATAACAACAGACTGCTTTGTTTGTCCTCTTGAGCCAAAACTAAAGTGCAGAAAAACCTCAACCAACCCAACCAACCCAACCAACCAAACAACAAATGAACCGTTGAGGAAGGTGTTTTCCATTTTCAATATTGTACAGTTCATGTTTAAACTGACAATCCAGATCTCTTCTCATGACCTTGGAGAAGCTCACATTTTTCAACTGTACAGTGTAAATCTCAGCCCACCTCCCCAAAGCATTGAATAATGAATTCGGTGAAAAAAAGCATTATATAAAATGGGATGCTCTGGAAATAGGGTGTTATAATAAACCCATGATGCTCCACAAACTCCTTCTTACTTTCTACTCCTGTCATTAGACGTCTGAAAATTAGTTCTTTTGCCATCCTTTATATTCAGAATATAACTGAAAACTCTTGAGTGAGTGAGCCTCCCAACTGGGTTCATTTGTCATTCTGAAATCAGTGATCAGTCCATGTTATAGCAAGGGTGAAAAGTGTGATAGAAAAGTACAAGAGAATGTTGACACCATAAGTATCCTGAAGCCGTGGCTTTCCCATTTTGTTCCTGACACAAATGCTTTCTCTTGTGATCTTTTTCCTAAGATTTGCAAGTGGGTGTGGCAGGGATGAGTGAGTGTGGGTGTGGGTGTGTTCGAAGAAGGGATGAAGAATATGGCCATCAAGGGCTCTGGTTCATTGACATTTGCTCCATCGTGGACCGAGCTACTAATATCCTTCATGTCAGCCTTGTTGGCCACACAGTAGCTCTCTTTGTCTCAGCCTTAGTAACTTTGCCACAATAATACAACTGGATGATGCTATGAATTGACCTGTACCACTGCCCCCCCAGATTCATGTGGTGAAGCCCTAACCCCCAAAGTGCTGGTATTTGGAGATGGGGTCTTTGGGAAGTAAACAGGCTTAGGTGAGGTCATGAGGGTGGGGCCCTCATGATGGGATTAGTATCATTATAGGAACAGCCATCAGAAAGCTTGCTCTTTCTCTCCCTGTGGATGCACAAAGAAGAGGTCAAGTGAGTACCACTGGAGATGGTCATGGTCTGCAAGCCAAGAAGGGAGACCTGCCCAGAACCCAGCCATGCTGACACCCTGATCTCAGACTACCAGCCTCTGGAATTGTAAGATAATTCATTTCTGTGTCTATGGTATTTAGTTATCACAGTGTGAGCTGACTAAACCAGGTGAAGAGACAAAGACATTCCGGGAAGAGTGATCTCCATAAAGATATGGTTGTTCTAAATGCAATGGACAGTTATTTTATCTCCTTCATACTTATATTTATGAAAGTTTCATTGAAATAGACATCCCTTGGCCATGCCCAGGGCTACCACCCTTAGAACAGGGAACAGAAGGATAAGAACTAAGGAACAAGAGGGTGGATACAGCCCTTCTCAGAAGATGGAGCAGTCGATGCCATTTTCTACATTTGATGTCTAGTCCAGTGGCAGCAGGTACAAGCAAAGACACTTCCTGATCGTCCCACCAGAGAGGCCAGCACTGGGGCAGACTGTGGGCCAAAGAGCCCTTCTGCACCCCATCGCCACCCTCCCTTGCCTCTGCGGTACCGGGAAGTGAATTAATTGAAGAGCTCACCTGCCTCCATCAAAGAGTAACTTAAGGAAAAGAATATAAAATGAAAGTATATATATATATATATATATATATATACACACACACACACACATATACACACACACACACACACACACACACACATATATATATAAAACTGAATCACTTTGCTGTACAGCAGCAATTAACACAACATTGTAAATCAACTATACTTCAATTTAAAAACCTAAAAAAAAAAAAAAAGTAACTTAAAAGGAGAGGAAAACTACTAAATTCCACTATACAAACCAGGTTTGTTCAGTTCTTACTTTTGCACATCTGAAGCGTTCTCTTTGTCTCCTTATGGTTCTGTTACATTAGGACTTGTGCAAGGCTGCCAAGGGTCAAAAGTGAAGAAGCTCTCAGAGACAAATAAGCTTCGAATAAACCAAGTTTTCCCTGCTTTTAGAAAAATAAGAATAAAATGTCAACGCTGGGCAGGCAAGTTTACAGAGATGGAAATGAAAGCTCTGCCTATCACCACAAGCTTTATTTTTTTAATAAAATTGATTTGGATCAATTTGAGGTAACTGCTGGGAGATGCCAGGTTTTATTTTAGAGACATCGTTTGTTTTGGTTTCTGATCTGGGCTCAAAAAGGAACATTGCCAGTGTTTTTCCGGTGGCACAATGCTGTCCTAGAAGAATTAAAATAAGAAACCGTACCTGCACGATCTGGCAGAAAACACATCAGAGGAGCAATCAGCTCCGGGAAGAGTTGCTCTGAATGAGGTTTTCCTGGCTGCTTTAGGCCACGCTGTTTGTCAGTCTTTCAAAATTCAAGTCATTACCAGATGCTGATCTACTATAATATTGTGATATTTTATCGGATTACATTTACCTGATTGTGCCTTATCTGCTCTTTGCTTTCCCATTCTTCCATGTATATTAAATGCAGGTGCTTTTATTATTCTGGGAGCTAGAAAGTGTTGACTGCTCTGAATATAAATGGGGATATTATATCATTAACCTGCTCCAAAAGCAGGGCCATTCACTGTATAAATCACATGCAAGGCACCTAGTGGAGACACAATAAACCATAATGTCTTGAGAAAGAAAGCAACGAGGAATGTATAAGGAGATAAAAATTTAAGACATTGTTAAAGAAGGGTAATCTTCAAAATCCTATTTGGTTCTTTCAAACCAGCATTTGTTGATAATACAACCTTTATATTAGAAACTTTTTTAACTTCATAAGAAAAGCTTTGGGGGGAGGCATCATAACATAGAATGTTATCACTATTGGACTGCATAAAAACATGATCACTAACCTTCTATGGCTTGTCTAGGTTAGAAGAACATTTTGGAAGTACCAGTCTAAACTTTCAGAGACGTACGCTCTGCTTTGGCAAATACACTCTTACCCTCCCTGGGTTGTTCAGCTTAAACAAGGTGAGCAAATGGCCAAATGCTTTCAGCACTTCCAGACATTAAAAGGTGAATAGTTTAGAATCTGGTTGCAAATTTCAAAGGAAGTAATATACAGCAAATTAAGGCAGAACCGTGACCACGAGCGGCTGCCCAACAGTCTGGGGTTATACGCTCTGCTTAGTTTCCACTATGTTGGCCTCACTAAAAGTTAATCCACAGCTATTTAAGTGGAAAGTTTCAGAAAATCTACTTTCAGAGCAAATGTTTCAATGAGCCACTGCCCTCTGTTGGATAGACTATCCGATGGCCTGTTCATTTATCAGAGTGTCAGATTCCTCCACCAGGTAACAGCTGGGAGCCAGGCCTTGTAAAGGAACACAGGTGACACTCCGCCTGAAGCAGGGTGGCCAGAGTCATCATCTGACTATCAGATCTGAACATATGAGATAGAAAAGAACAAGTTATGAGGACAACTGGGAACAGGAGGAGTAAGTTTCTCTCTCCTGTGTCATCAAGGAGGATGTGGTTTCTGCTCTCACTTTCCTCCCAAATTCCGTGCGAGCAGACGAAGCCCAGCGTGTGGATGCTATTCTTGTCTCCCTGCCCCTCACTGTTACCTATAAATGCACAGAACAGTCCATTTTCTTTTAACTAAACAAACATATATTTCAAACCTCTTTAAGTCAAGGTTGCTCTTTAATCAGAGAATCCTTTATTATTCTTAAATGATATGCTTGAAAACAAAGCATGAATATGGAAGATAGTCTGATCTTTTCAATAATCCCATGTTTACACATATTTTCTCTGGAAAGACACTGTAATGGGTTTCTTGTAATGTGATGTTGGGGCTCACAGCAGGACACCCCAAAACATGCCACAATGACATCCTGATTATTTTGAACTGAAGTTACTTGAGAAGCAGAGGACCCAAGGAGGAAACTCTGATGTTCCTCTGCCTCCCTGAAAGCAGGAAATAAATCTCTCATGTGAAAAGTGCACACCCTGCATTTGGAAGTAAGACAGCCTTACCGCAGATACAAGGAGTTTGGGCCGAGAAGCTTCTATAAACAAACCTTGTTACTTCTTTAATTTACTACCCCAAGACCAAACTCTGTTTAGATTCTTCACTAATTAAGCACCCAAAACTTAAGTGTCTTTGTCCTGTCAATTCCTCACAAATTATTTCTTTGACAGCTTATACAACTCAATATCAAAAAAAACAAACAACCCAATCAAAAAATGGGCAGAAGACCTAAATAAGCATTTCTCCAAAGAAGACATACAGATGGTCAACAGGTACATGAAAAGATGCTCAGCATCGCTAATTACTAGAGAAATGCAAATCAAAACCACAATGAGGTATCACCTCACATGGGTCAGAATGGTCATCATCAAAAAGTCTACAAATAATAATTGCTGGAGCGGGTGTGGAGAAAAGGGAACCCTCCTACGTTGTGCGTGGGAATGTAAATTGCTGCAGCCACTATGGAGAACAGTATGGAGTTTCCTTAAAAAAACTAAAAATAGAGTTGCCATATGATCCAGCAATCCCACTCCTGGGCATATATCTGGAAAAGATGAAAACTTTAATTTGAGAAGATATCAATACATGCACCCCAATGTTCATAGCAACATTGTTTACAATAGCCAAGACATGGAAGCAACTTAAGTGTCCATGAATAAATGAATGGAGGGACTTCCGTGGTGGTGCAGTGGTTAAGAATCCGCCTGCCAATGCAGGGGACATGTGTTCAATCCCTAGTCCGGGAAGATCCCACATGCCATGGAGCAACTGAGCTTGTGTGCCACAACTACTGAGACTGCACTCTAGAGCCTGTGAGCCACAACTACTGAGCCCACGTGCCACAACTACTGAAGCCCGCACACCTAGAGCCTGTGCTCTGCAACAAGAGAAGCCACTGCAATGAGAAGCCCATGCACCGTGAATTTACCATAGGGCAGACAGCAGAAGTAAGAAAAACTACAATCCGGCAGCCTGTGGAACAAAAACCACATTCACAGAAAGACAGACAAGATGAAAAGGCAGATGGCTATGTACCCGATGAAGGAACAAGATAAAACCCCAGAAAAACAACTAAATGAAGTGGAGATAGGCAACCTTCCAGAAAAAGAATTCAGAATAATGGTAGTGAAGATGATCCAGGACCTCAGAAAAAGGATGGAGGCAAATATCGAGAAGATGCAAGGAACGCTTAACAAAGACATAGAAGAATTAAAGAACAAACAAACAGAGATGAACAATACAATAACTGAACTGAAAAATAGACTAGAAGGAATCAGTAGCAGAATAACTGAGGCAGAAGAACGGATAAGTGACCTGGAAGACAGAATGGTGGAATTCACTGCTGCAGAACAGAATAAAGAAAAAAGAATGAAAAGAAATGAAGACAGCTTAAGAGACCTCTGGGACAACATTAAATGCAAAAAGATTCACATTATAGGGGCCCCAGAAGGAGAGGAGAGAAAGAAAGGACCTGAGAAAATATATGAAGAGATTATAGTCAAAAACTTCCCTAACATGGGAAAGGAAATAGCCACCCAAGTCCAGAAAGAACAGAGAGTTCCACACAGGATAAACCCAAGGAGAAACATGCCTAGACACACAGTAATGAAATTGGCAAAAATTACAGACAAAGAAAAATTATGGAAAGCAGCAAGGGAAAAACGACAAATAACATACAAGGGAACTCCCATAAGGTTAACGGCTGATTTCTCAGCAGCAACTCTACAAGCCAGAAGGCAGTGGCATAATATACTTAAAGTGATGAAAGGGAAGAACCTACAACCAAGATTACTCTACCCGGCAAGGATCACATTCAAATTCGATGGAGAAATCAAAACTATTAAAGACAGTCAAAAGCTAAAAGAATTCAGCACCACCAAACCAGCTCTACAACAAATGCTAAAGGAGTTTCTCTAAGTGGGAAACACAAGAGAAGAAAAGGAATTACAAAGAGAAACCAAAAACAATTAAGAAAATGGAAATAGGAACATACATATTGATAATTACCTTACATGTGAATGGATTAAATGCTCAAACCAAAAGATACAGGTTCGCTGAATGGATACAAAACAAGACCCATATATATGCTGTCTACAAGAGACCCACTTCAGACCTAGGGATACATACAGACTAAAAGTGAGGGGATCGAAAAAGATATTCCATGCAAATGGAAATCAAAAGAAAGCTGGAATAGCAATACTCATATGTGACAAAATAGACTTTAAAATAAAGAATGCTACAAGAGACAAGGAAGGACACTACATAATGATCAAGGGATCAATCCAAGAAGAAGATATGACAATTATAAATATATATGCACCCAACATAGGAGCACCTCAATACATAAGGCAAATGCTAACAGCTATAAAAGTGGAAATCGACAGTAACACAATAATAGTGGGGGACTTTAACACCTTACTTACACCAATGGACAGATCATCCAAACAGAAAATTAAGAAGGAAACACAAGCTTTAAATGATACAAATGGCCAGATAGATCTAATTGATATTTATAGGACATTCCATCCAAAACCAGCAGATTACACTTTCTTCTCAAGTGTGCATGGAACATTCTGCAGGATAGAGCACATCTTGGGTCACAGATCAAGCCTCAGTAAATTTAAGAAAACTGAAGTCATATCAAGCATCTTTTCTGAACACAATGCTATGAGATTAGAAATCAATTACAGGAAAAAAAAACCTGTAAAAAACACAAACACATGGAAGCTAAACAATACGTTACTAAATAACCAAGAGATCACTGAGGAAATCAAAAAATACCTAGAGACAAATGACAAGGAAAAAACTATGATCCAAAACCTATGGGATGCAGCAAAAGCAGTTCTAAGGAAGTTTATAGCAATACAATCTTACCTTAAGAAACAAGAAAAATCTCAAATAAACAACCTAACCGTACACCTAAAGGAACTAGAGGAATAAGAACAAACAAAACCCAAAGTTAGCAGAAGGAAAGAAATTATAAAGATCAGAGCAGAAATAAATGAAATAGAAACAAACAATAGCAAAGATCAATAAAACTAGAAGCTGGTTCTTTGAGAAGTTAAACAAAATTGATAAACCATTAGCCAAACTCATCAAGAAAAAGAGGAAGAGGACTCAAATCACTAAAATTAGAAATGACAAAGGAGACGTTACAACAGATACTGCAGAAATACAAAGCATCCAAAGAGACTACTACAAGCAACTCTATGCCAATAAAATGGACAACCTGGAAGAGATGGACAAATTCTTAGAAAGGTAAAACCTTCCAAGACTGAAGCAGGAAAAAATAGAAAATATGAACAGACTAATCACAAGTAATGAAATTGAAATTGAATTTCATATTAAATGAAATTAAAAATCGTCCATCAAACAAAAGTCCAGGACCTGATGGCTTCACAGGTGAATTCTATCAAACATTTAGAGAAGAGCTACACCCATCCCTCTCAAACTCTTCCAAAAAACTGCAGAGGAAGGAACACTCCCAAACTCATTCTATGAGGCCATCATCACCCTGATACCAAAAACAGACAAAGATACTACAAAAAAAGAAATTTACAGACCAATATCACTGATGAATATAGATGCAAAAACCCTCAACAAAATACTAGCAAACAGAATCCAACAACACTTTAAAAGGATCATACACCATGATCAAGTGGGATTTATCACAGGGATGCAAGGAATCTTCAATATACGCAAATCAATCAATGTGATACACCATATTAACAAATTAAAGAATAAAAACCATATGATCATCTCATTAGACGCAGAAAAAGATTTTGACAAAATTCAACACCGATTTATGATAAAAACTCTCCAGAAAGTGGGCACAGAGGGAAACTACCTCAACATAATAAAGGCCATATATGACAAACCCACAGCAAACATCATTCTCAATGGTGAAAAACTGAAAGCATTTCCTCTAAGATCAGGAAAAAGACAAGGATGTCCACTCTAGCCACTATTATTCAACATAGTTTTGGAAGTCCTAGCCACAGCAGTCAGAGAAGAGAAAGAAATAAAAGGAATACAAATTGGAAAAGAAGAAGTAAAACTGTCACTGTTTGCAGATGACATGATACTATACATAGAGAATACTAAAGATGCCACCAGAAAACTACTAGAGCTAATCAATGAATTTGGTAAAGTAGCAGGATACAAAATTAATGCACAGAAATCTCTGGCATTCCTATACACTAATGATGAAAAATCTGAAAGATAAATTAGGAAACACTCCCATTTACCGTTGCAACAAAAAGAATAAAATACCTAGGAATAAACCTACCTAGGGAGACAAAAGACCTGTATGCAGAAAACTATAAGACACTGATGAAAGAAATTAAAGATGATACCAACAGATGGAGAGATATACCATGTTCTTGGATTGGAAGAATCAATATTGTGAAAATGACTCTACTACCCAAAGCAATCTACAGATTCAATGCAACCTCTATCAAATTATCAATGGCATTTTTTAAAGAACTAGAACAAAAATTCTTAAAATTTGTATGGAGACACAAAAGACCCCGCATAGCCAAAGCAGTCTTGAGGGAAAAAAACGGAGCTGGAGGAATCAGACTCCCTGACTTCAGACTATACTACAAAGCTACAGTCATCAAGACAATATGGTACTGGCAGAAAAACAGAAATATGGATCAATGGAACAAGATAGAAAGCCCAGAGATAAACCCATGCACCTATGGTCAACTAATCTATGACAAAGGAGGCAAGGATATACAATGGAGAAAAGACAGTCTCTTCAATAAGTGGTGCTGGGAAAACTGGACAGCTACATGGAAAAGAATGAAATTAAAACACTCCCTAACACCATATACAAAAATGAACTCAAAAGGATTAAAGACCTAAATGTAAGACCAGACACTATAAAGCTCTTAGAGGAAAACATAGGAAGAACACTCTTGACATAAATCACAGCAAGATCTTTTTTGATCCACCTCCTAGAGTAATGGAAATAAAAACAAAAATAAACAAATGGGATCTATTGAAACTTAAAAGCTTTTGCACAGCAAAGGAAACTACAAACAAGACAAAAAGACAACCCTCAGAATGGGAGAAAATATTTGCAAACGACTCAACGCACAAAGGCTTAATCTCCAAAATATAAAAACAGCTCATGCAGTTCAATATTAAAAAAAACAAACAACCCTAAACAAACATGGGCAGAAGACCTAAACAGACATTCCTCCAAAGAAGACATACAGATGGCCAAGAAGCACATGAAAAGCTGCTCAACATCACTAATTATTCAAGAAATGCAAATCAAAACTACAATGAGGTATCACCTCACACCAGTTAGAATGGACATCATCAGAAAATCTACAAACAACAAATGCTGGAGAGGGTGGGGAGAAAAGGGAACCCTCTTGCACTGGTGGTGGGAATGTAAATTGATACAGCCACTATGGAGAACAGTATAGAGGTTCCTCAAAAAACTAAAAATAGAATTATCATATGACCCAGCAATCCCACTACTGGGCATATACCCTGAGAAAACCATAATTCAAAAAGACACATGCACCCCAATGTTCAGTGCAGCACTATTTACAATAGCCAGGTCATGGAAGTCACCTAAATGCCCATCGACAGACGAATGGATAAAGAAGATGTGATACATATACACAATGAAATATTACTCATTCATAAAAAGCAATGAAATTGGGTCATTTGTAGAGATATGGATGAATCTAGAGACTGTCATACAGAGTGAAGTAAGTCAGAAAGAGAAAAACAAGTATCATTTGTTAACGCATATATGTGGAACCTAGAAAAATTGTACAGATGAACCAGTTTGCAGGGCAGAAATTGAGACAGAGATGTAGAGAACAAACGTATGGACACCAAGTGGGGAAGCGGTGGGGGGGCGGTGGTGGTAGTGGTGTGAAGAATTGGGAGATTGGGACTGACATATATACACTGATATGTATAAAATGGATAACTAATAAGAACCTGTTGTATAAAAAAAATATATATGAAGCCCACGCACCGCAACAAAGAGTAGTCCCCACTCGCTGCAACTAGAGATAGGCCACGTGCAGCAACGAGGACCTAATGCAGCCAAAAATTAATTAATTAAAAAAAAAAGAATGGATAAAGAAGATGTGGTATATATATGCAGTGGAATATTACGCAGCCATGAAAAAGAATAAAATATTGCCCTTGGTAGCAACATGGATAGACCTAGAGAATATCATACTAAGTAAAGTAAGTCAGACAGAAAAAGACAAATATTATATGATATCACTTATATGTGGAATGTAAAGAGTAATATGACTGAATTTATTTATAAAACAGAAACAGACTCACAGACATAGAAAACAAACTTATGGTTACCAAAAGGGAAAGAGAGTGGGGGAGGGATAAATTAGGCATATGGGATTAACAGATACACACTACTATATATAAAATAGATGAGCAATAAGTATTTACTGTATAGCATGGGGAACTATACTCAATATCTTATAATAACCTATAATGGAAAATAACCTGAACAAAAAAAATATATGTATATATACCTGAATCACTTTGCTATATAATTGAAACTAACATAATATTGTAAATCAACTATACTTCAATTTTAAAAAATTGTTTCTTTGTTTAAATAGTATAAAAGCTGCTTGCTTTGGTCACTTCTTAGGTCTCTGTGTGCAAAAATTAAAATTTGTTTCTCCTATTAATCTGTCTTGTGCCAATTTTATTACTAGTACAGCCACAGAACTCAAGAAGGGATAGAGGGGGAAATTTCCCCCTCCCTGACAGTGAATAAAATTCATTTATTTGTTTATATATAAGAAATTTAACTGCATATTATTTTACATAGCTTAGGAGATCCATTCTTGAAAAATTGTGAAAATTAGTGAAAAAGTGAAATAAATATCCTAAACATAAGAGCTAAAACTATCAGACTTTTACAACAGAGTATAGGAGAATATGTTCATGACTCATGAGTAGTCAAGATTTCTTAGGTCACAGAAAGCAATAACCACAAAAGAAAACAAAAACAGGCTTCATCAAAATTAAAAAACTTTTGCTCATCAAAATACTCCATTAAGAAAATGAATAGTCAATCCAACAGACTTGGAGGAATCATTGGCAAAACATATATCTAACAAAGGACTGTTATCCAGGATATACAAAGAACTGTGGCACTTCAACAATAGAAAGACAAAAAAACTATTAAAAATGGGCAAAAGATTTGAAGAATCAAAAATATATATAGCAGAATGGCCAATTAGCACATGAAAGAAGCGCTCAACATCACTTGTTATCAAAAAATGCAAATTAGAACCACAAGGAGACAGGACTACACACCCATCAGAAGGGCTATAGTCAAAGAGACTGACACCAGCTACCCATGGAAGCAGGGACGCAGTACCTGGAGCAATGCTGTCCACGGTGGGGTGAATGACACAACCACGCTGGGAAAAGGTCTGGCAGTTTCTTCTAAAATGAAACATACATGTACCCTATGACCAGCAGTTCCACACAGAAGTATTTACCCAATATAAATGAAAATACGTTCACAAAAAAGACTTGTGATGTTTATCATGGCTTTATTCATATAGCCAATAACTAGAAAGAGTCATAGTGCCCATCAACCGAAAAACAGATAAATACATGGTGGTAAGCAATGAAACTAGCAACACAAAAGAACAAATGACTGATACATGAAAGAACATGGATAAATCTCACAAGTATTATGCAGAGCAAAAGAAGTCTTACACAAAAGAGTATATATTGTATGATTTCATTGACATGATGCCAGAAAATACGAAACGAATCTACAGTGGAAAAATTTCAGAACAGAGGTTGCCGCTGGGGTTTGGACGAAGGATTCACTAGGAAGGGGAGTGAGAAAACTTTCTGTGTTCTGTGTCTTGATAGCTTATATGTGTATATACGTTTGCCAAAATGCAGCGAATGTTCACTTAAGATGGTGCATTTCATTGTAAATGTTACATCAAAAGAAAAATGTCAACAAATATTAAACTCTGATGCTAATGATATGCCTCTGAAGTATTTAGGGGAAGTACACTGATGTCTTAGATTTACTTTGAAGTACATCACAAATACTAAGATGGGTTTATTTATGGGATTGATAGCTAAGTATCAAGGCAAGTCCGGTAAAGTGTTAATAGTAGAATCTAGGTGTTGGGTATGTGGGTGTTCACTGTAAAATTCTTACAATGTTGCTACTCGTTTGAAAATTTTCATAACAAAATGTTAGAAAACATGAAAAAAATAAATATGAAGTATGATGTGCATGGCAGTAAACTTCCGGTTTGGCTATTTATTAAGGTTAATATTATAATTGTAGCAAAGGCTTATTTGCTCAGGTCTTAAAAACACACAAACAAGCTTAACTTTATTAAGCTTCACAAAGCAGGGAGTTCTGCCTGTTTAACCAATTATAAGCACCTAGCATGGTGTCTGGTGTATAGGAGGTGGTAAATAAATATCTGTGGAATGAACTTTTTTACATATAATTCTTAATCAGACTATTTCAAGGCCTTCAGAAAGTGAGATGTGATCACAGCAATTCAAGTGTCTTCTACAGCTCAGCCCATGATCAGAACTATTTCTAAACTCAGTACAGATGATTCTAACACTGGTTAATATTCGTTGCCTAACTAAATTGATTTTTAAATGACGATGGGAGATAATAAAATACAAAGAATTTCAAGAGTTCTTGTAGTTTATTGATCTAAAACTGAGTTTGGCATCAGAATTATCTGAGAGTTTTATAAAAATTACAGTTTTCTAGGCTATACTTTGGAGATTCTGATTCAGTAGTTCAGTAGTTTTTTTTTAAAGTCCTCATGTAATTTCATAGCATATCTAGGTGTGCCAATCAATGACCTTGTTCATTTCTTTTCAACTACTTCAAATGTATCTTCCAAATAAATGGCAAGAGAAGTAACCTTTATTTAGCTGCTTCCACATACTAGGTACTGTTCATGTTATCCCATTTAGATCGCACAATGACCCCTACAGGTGAGTATTATTAACTCCACTTTACAGTTTGGAAAATTGAGACTAAACAATGTTAAGTAACTTTGACTCAATTCATTATAGCTAACTGTAGAGGACCCAAGATTTGAAGCCAGATGTGTCTACAGATCTACAACACTAGAACTAACCTTTTCAAGAAAGATAAGGGGAAAAGTTCCTAGAAAAGTTAGTTTCTCTTCTGGCATTAGCAACTGTGATATCATGCAACAAATTCTTAATTTATTACTTAAATGCCCGTTGGTATAATCTCAGCCTCTGTCTTGTTCCAGAAAAGAGCAGCTAATGTGACCCTTTATCTACAGCTTCCAGAGCAGCTAATGTGACCCTTTATCTACAGCTTCCAGAAGAGCTTTGGAGGGGGAGGGGAGAAAGAGAGTTCTAGATCTTTATTCTTCAATTCTTTCTATACCTATAGTGCTCTACTTCAAATCCTCAGAGTTCTCCAAATAAATGTCCCAAATTAAATATTGCGTTTTCCTCTCTCTCACACACAAAAACAAGAGTCTTCAGCTCTTCACTGTTTAAACATATCTTAGGCAAATTGTCATCTGCCTCACTGCTAGAATAAAGAATTTGTGGTCAAGGTCAACAGTAAATTGCTACCTCCTTCCTGGATTGCTGAAGTGACTGTTTGGGCTTTAGTTCTTTTAAGCTGTTTCCAAGTTTGAAGACAATCTAATTACAGACAATATCGCTTCACACACACACACACACACGTTTTTATTAAGATTTTCATATTCCATATTGTGTTGCACATTATAAGTCAGGGTCTTTTCTCAGGGACAGTGGGATCAGGAATCAGGTGTTGGAAACGTAAAACCTCCATCCTTCATTATATGGTTTCACAGCAGAGGTGTTCTAAGTCTTGGCGCTGTTCTCCCTGCAGGGGGCTCAAGACATCCTGCAGCTCATCCCTTTCAGAAGAGCCCTGTCTCAGCCAGACACACTCTACTGCCGAAAAGATCAAGCCTTCCTGGGTCCAATTCCTTTTTAGTGCCCGACTTTCCTCTTTTATCCTAAATATCTCCTTCCAAGGAGGCATCACGGTGCACATAACGACTTCATGTGATACATGAAAGAAACATAAACCCTAATCTGCTATAACAGCCTATGATTCTTTCATTAACAAATAAGATAAATGCCTAAGTCACAAAAAGAGATGTCTTTTCAATGTTCCTGAGCTTCAGATTCTTCAGCTATATAAAATAAGGAAGTGCATTCCATGATCTCTATGATACCTTCCAGTTCTAAAATTTTGGTATTAGACCAAAACAGGATTTGTTGGCTTGGAGACAGTTCTCATTCACTTGGTCCTTAGGGTGATACCAAGTGAGAATCAAGCTGCACTTTCCATAAATACTAGCCTAAATTGGGCAGGATGTTAGGTGAGAGGTGTGGCACAAAACTCAGAATGTGCCTATACATAATAGGTACTCAAGCCATTTTTGTATTAATCATAATTAACATTTATTGAACACTCTGAATGTGCCAGGCACTGTTCTAAGAAATTTACATATATTAGCTTATTTAAACTAACGACCTCTTTGAGCTAAATACTATTATTACGCCCCATCTCATAGATGAGGAAGACTGAGGCACAGAGAAATTCGAGGCCAAAGGTCACAAAGGTACCAGGGTTAGAACCAAGAGGTCCGACACCAGAGCAGCATTAGTATTTGGTTATACTCTGAGAAAACTACCCGGTACTTGAGGGTCTTTTTGGAATATATCTTACTGATCTAACAAGTGGTGGCAAACTCATGACTCACTAGCTCTTCCTGCACCTTTGGCAGACATCATTAATAGATCATGGCCTCCAGGTGGGTTCTCAGAATCCTTTGTAACATAGAGCTCAGAGCAGGCCTTATTGTCGTTTGGAGTTGACATGTGAGAAACCTACTATCCCTCACATAAAATAGACCACTGGCTGAAAAAGAGGTGTAGATACAGCTGCCAATTATCTGCCCTTACTTCACTTTCCCATTAAATGAAAATATCTACTTGGCACTTGCTCATGCACCATCTATGATTAGTGACTTCTATGCTATTGGAGCACAGCTAGAAAATGTAAAATGCCTCTATCGATGATTAATGATGCTCTTACCCATGGCGTGCAGCCACTCAAGTGGGGAGATGCTGCTTCCCCTGACATTCACAGGAGGTCACCAATGGCATTCAGGAACAAACAGGGGCAAAGTGGCTGATGGCCCGTGGGCGCCATGCTTCCCCAGGGTGGTATTCCAGTGATCAGACAAAACCTCCTGTCACCATCAAGGCACTTTGTTTATTTTCTTGGCTCATAGCTCCAGCATACGTTTTAATCTATTCAGATCCTCGGAGCCGGGAAACCATTTGTAAGGGGTGTGAAAAAATCTCTGGTTCCAGAATTAACTTTGTCTCTCCATAATCTGAGAAAGCTAAGAAGGTCCCTATCCTAAAATCATGTCCCCTTGTGATATCCAAAATTCCAGTTACCAGCCATTCATAGTAGAAAATCACAGCACAAAGGAAGGAGCCTGGCTTTGGTGTCAGACAAATGAACCTTGGCTCTGTTATTTTCCTGTGTTATTGTAGGCGTGGCATCTAAGAAATGGGGAGAACAATCACTCCCCACTAGTTTCATGCTGGAGGACAATGTATATAGAGTACTTGGCACAGTGCCTGATACAGGTAACTCATTATCATTATTAGTATTACCATTACCTTTATGGCTAGCATTGCCATTTCCCTGGGTTCTCTCTTAAAATGTCACTGCTCTTGGTATGTGTAATGTATTAAGTCTCCACTGTCTTTGTTTGATGGGATTTCTTCCCTCTTTGGGGCCCAGGCAGCACTGATGGCACAAATCCCTTCAGCAGGAAGGACACTTCAAAAGAGGCAATGGGTTGCCAGAAAGGCACTTGGCCTATTTCACAGCTCTGTCTGAGGACATCCATTCCAAATTAGTTAACATTCCCCATACAGTAGCTTTGCCCCTGCCAAGGGCCATACTGAAACAAAAATCTTTTTTAAAAAATACCTCAGCTTGTCCAAATGTACAGAGGCAGTAAAAAGCAGTGCAATGAGGCAAACCCTGTATGAAGGCTATTAAAAATGTGACATAATTTTTTCAACTCTGTTTTCAAACTTCTAACCACCCTGCCTGCCTACACCTGCCAAAAGCCCGAGATAATAGCTGATGGCACATTAGGGACCATTTCAGGCATCTCCTGGTTCCTCGTTCCTCATATGCAGAGATGCATAAAGGACTGCTTGGGTCCATATCTCACTTGAAAATTCAAATCATATTCACTTGCTTTTAGATCATCTCTTTGTTCATTTATAGAGCCAGGGAATGTTGCTAGGTTCCAAACAGGGAAACAGGGGCTATTAGGCACCATACCTATCAAACAACTACAAGTTTATAGTCCCTGCAGCATATTTATAGAGAAACATGGCAAGAGCAGGAAATGTCTTTGGCTACCAAGGTTATACTTTTATACAAGGCAATTGACATATAGATAGATAGATGATCTCAAAGACACCACATAACCCAGCCTCATAAATACGCCAAAAATGAAACTACACAAATATTTTATTGGCAGGTTTTCACAGATCTGATGAGGTTTTCCCTAATGAAATCTATACTTTCTCATCTCACGACATCAGGGTAAAATTCAACTCACGAAACAGTCATGGCAAATTTCCATGATAGCAAGTGGAGTCGAGTGTCTAGAAGCAGCACAGGGGCACCTCTCACTGAAATTACAATGTACCTCCACACACCAACGCTCAGTGGTTGACCAGTTAGTCTTTGTTAGTCTGTAAAAATTTCTTGATCTCCAGAGACTCACTGAAATCCAAGGGTCTGGATTAGAAAACCCACAGAGCATTCTTAAAAGTCAAGAGAAGTTGAGTAGCTCTTTGCTTGCAGACTAACTCATCCATCTAGAGATTGATCTCTGCCAAATCCTCCGTGATTCTGTTACACTGTTATTTATGAGGACGGTGGCATCATGTTTCAGAAATTACCATCCAGTCAGCACTGATGGGTATGTATTTTTCTTGCTCACTCAGTGGCAAAACACATATATAATAAATTCTTAGGAACTTCATCTCTTTCAGGGAAAGTCAAAATAACTGCTGGCTCAGTGGTCTGCCACAAAATCTATTCCTGGATAAAAGGGAGGTCCACCCCCTTTTTATTGAAGCATTTCAATACTTCAGCAGTTCCAAAACGAACAGAGAAGTACCAATGAGAAGCAAAATAAGAAATTATGTTCCATGACTAAGAAATTGTTTCTGAATATTTTTATACCATTTTAAATTTGTTCTCAATGGAAAGATGGCAACAGATTAATTGCCCACATGTCCATTTGACAAAAAAAAATTTTTTTAAACAAACTTATTTTACTTTTATGGCTGCAGATAGGAGTTATTAACCATCTGTCTTTGTATTACTTAAACATTATACGAATAAACATTATTTTACAACCAGAAAACAGTTATTCATAGAATTGTACACTTATTCCCCAATAATTCTTCTTTGCCACTTTAATAAGGGCCTAAAGTTACCACCATTTCAACTCTCCTTAAAATTCATTACCTATAATACTAAGAAAAACAGATGGCAATACAGTTATTTCATTGCAAATGAAGAAGGCCTAAAAGAAATTTTTTTAAAATTTATTAGCAGTATCAATTATTTCTAAAATTAAGAGGGAAAACTGACAATCTAAATTATAACTCACACTGTTAAAGGAAATGAGGGTAACACAAATAACTACCAGTTGACGGCTGCACTAACTAATACACTTACGTAGGCAAGTATCCTATTGCGTAATAACAAAACATGGATAAACGATTAACATTTTAGTTCTCTACTTCTATGAAACACAGAAATGAGTACGTCTCCAGAATCAGACAACACATCATATAAGATAAATAGAAAGACAGTTCTTTGCTATGTAGGGTGAGGGAATAGAGGAAAACAGGTGTAAAGAGAGGCAGAGAGATAAGGCTTCAGATCATCTGAAGGGAGTATGATAAATCTAGATTTATTAAGACTAGAGAAACACCCTAAAGAACAGAAGTCAGAATAAACTAGCCAAAGACAAATCTGCACTGAAGACAAACTCTGACTTGCACTCTAAACCAGAGACAAGAGAGCGACGCAGAAAGAACTCTGCATAAGTACAGAGGCCTTCTCAAATACTCAGCTGGGATTGAACAGGGAATGCAGGTGAGGAAGCTGCCAAGGCCAGGAGAAGAACCACTATAAGGACAGGAGGTAATAAGGCCCAGCATTCACACGAAGCTAGGAGCAGTGCCTGTTCACAACAGCCAGACTGGAACCTCATGACCCACAGGGCACTAGGCTAAATACACAGAGGGCTTTTCTTCAGTAATGAGGACAAACTACACCGAGCATAAGCATGTTCCAGTTGGGCCTAACAAATCTTAAAAGCAAGAATGGAAAGGATCAAATTGTTTACGAGTAACTTAACGATGTCCCAGGAAAAAAAGCTCGAGAGCATTTATATGAATAAAAATATCCAGCACCCAACAAAGTAAAAGTCATATTGTCTGGCATTCAATCAAAAATTGCCAGGCCTATGTAGAAACTGGAAAATGTGACCCATCAGTAGGAGAAAAATTCATCAGTTGAGACGAACTCAGAACTGACACAGAATAAGCAGACAAGGACTTTTAAAAAAGTTACTATAACTATTTTTTATATTTTCAAAATGTTAAGCAATGATATGAAAAATATAAAAAGATGCAAATCAAACTTCTTAAATTGAAAATTACAATGTAAAATATGAGAAAGTATTAGATGGGATAAACAGCAGGTTAGATATTACAGAATAAAAGATTGTGAATTTGAGAGATGAAGAGAAAAGAGCTATGATAAAAAAAAACTTAAAGTACTCTATATATGTGTAATGGGAGTTCCCAAAAGAAAAAGAGGGCAATAAAAATTATTTGAAGTAATAATGGCTGAAAATTTTCCAAATGTGATAAAAATAATAAACTCACAAATCCAAGAATACCAATGAACCCCAAGCACAAGAAATATGAAGAAAACTACATAAAGCCACATTGTAATCAAATTGGTCAAAACTAGTAATAAAGAAAACTGTAAACGCAGTCAGAGAAAGACATGTTATATACAGAGGAATAATAATGACAGGAGATATCTCATTGGAAACAAGCAAATGAGACCACAGTGAAGCAACATCTTTAAAATACTAAAAAGGCAGACAATTACAAGTATTGGCAAGGAAACTGGAACCCTAGTACATTGCTGGTAGGAAAGGCAAATGGTACAGTCATTTGGAAAAAAAGGTTGCGAATTCCTCAAAAAGTTAAACATAGAGTTACTATATGACCTAGTAACTCCACTCCTAGGTATGTATCCAAAAGAAATGAAAACATTTGTTGACACACGAACTTGTACATGAATGTTCACAGCAGCATTATTCACGGTAGCCAAAAAGTAGAAATAACCCAATAATTAACCAACTAATGAATGGATAAATGAAATGTGATATAGTAATACAATGGAAAATTATTTAGCCATAAAAAAGGAATGAAGTACTGACATATGCTACAACATGGATGGATCTTGAAAACAACAAAGCTAGATATAAAAAGCCACCTATTGTAAGATTCCATTTATGTGAAATATCCAGGATAGGCAAATCCATACAAAGAAAAGTATATTAACGTTTGCCAGGGGCTGGGAGAAGGTGTGCATGGGAAGTGACTGCTAATAGGTATAAAGTTTCTGAACTGTACACTTTAAAAGGGTAATCTTTAGAATTCCCTGGTGATCAGAACTCAGTGCTCTCACTGCGAGGGGCCTGGATTCAATCTCTGGTCGGGGAACTAAGATCCCGCAAGCCGAGGGGCAGAGCCAAAAAAAAAAAAAGAAAAAAAGGGTAAACTTTATGGTATGTGAATTATATATCAACAAGACTGTCAATATAAAAGAAATGATAGAAATATAGTGTGGAAGATATCTAAAAGGTGAGAGATAGTGTTACATATCATACACTATGTGCAAATATGTATAAAAAATAAACTGCAAAGAAATTCTAAAAAATAAAGTCAGAGATTGTAGTATTGGATAAAAAAAGTAAGACCCAACCATATGTTAACTACAAGAATCACAATTTAAATATAAAGACACAGAGTAAGACGCGGAGATCAACTTCCTCCCCACAGATACACCAGAAATACATCTACACGCGGAACAACTCCTACAGAACACCTACTGAAGGCTGGCAGAAGACCTCAGACCTCCCAAAAGGCAAGAAACTCCCCACGTACCTGGGTAGGGCAAAAGAAAAAAAGAAAAAAGAGACAAAAGAATAGGGACGGGACCTGCACCAGTGGGAGGGAGCTGTGAAGGAGGAAAAGCTTCCACACACTAGGAAGCCCCTTCGCGGGCAGAGACTGCGGGTGGCGGAGGGGGAAAGCTTCGGAGCCGCGGAGGAGAGCACAGCAACAGGGGTGCGGGGGTCAAAGCGGAGAGATTCCCGCACAGAGGATCGGTGCTACCAGCACTCACCAGTCCGAGAGGCTTGTCTGCTCACCCGCCGGGGTGGGCGGGGCTGGGAGCTGAGGCTTGGGCTTCAGTCGGAGCGCCGGGAGAGGACTGGGGTTGGCTGCGTGAACACAGCCTGAAGGGGGTTAGTGCGCCACGGCTGGCCGGGAGGGAGTCCGGGGAAAAGTCTGGGCCTGCCGAAGCGGCAAGAGACTTTTTCTTCCTTGCTTCCTGGTGCGCGAGTGGAGAGGATTAAGAGCGCTGCTTAAAGGAGCTCCCTCTGGAGCGCGAGCCGCGGCTAAAAGCGCAGACCCCAGAGACGGGCATGAGACGCTAAGGCTGCTGCTGCCGCCACCAAGAAGCCTGTGTACAAGCACAGGTCACTATCCACACCCCCTATCCGGGGAGCCTGTGCCGCCCGCCACTGCCAGGGTCCCGGGATCCAGGGACGACTCCCCCGGGAGAACGCACAGCGCGCCTCAGGCTGGTGCAACGTCACGCCGGCCTCCGCCGCTGCAGGCTCGCGCCGCATACGTGCCCCTCCCTCCACCCAGCCTGAGTGAGCCAGAGCCCCCGAATCAGCGGCTCCTTTAACCCCGTCCTGTCTGAGCAAAGAACAGACGCCCTCTGGCGACCTACACGCAGAGGCGGGGCCAAATCCAAAGCTGAGCCCCTGGGAGCTGTGAGAACGAAGAAGAGAAAGGGAAATCTCTCCCAGCAGCTTCAGAAGCAGCGGATTAAAGCTCCACAATCAACTTGATGTACCCTGCATCTCTGGAATACCTGAATAGACAAGGAATCATCCCAAATTAAGGAGGTGGACTTTGAGAGCAAGAGTTATGATTTTTTCCCCTTTTCCTCTTTTTGTGAGTGTGTATGTGTATGCTTCTGTGTGAGATTTTGTCTGTATAGCTTTGCTTCCACCATTTGTCCTGGGGTTCTATCCATCCATTTTTTGTTTGTTTGTTTTGTTTTTTTCTCTTAATAATTATTTTTTTATTTTAATAACTTTAATGTATTTTATATTATTTTATTTTACTTTATCTTTCTTTCTTTTTTCCTTTCTTTCCTCCTTCCTTCCTTCCTCCCTCCCTCCCTCCTTTCTTTCTTTCTTTCTTTCTCTCTTTCTACTTCTACTAATTCTTTCTTTCTACTTTTTCTTCCTTTTATTTTGAGCCGTGTAGATGAAAGGCTCTTGGTGCTGCAGCCAGGAGTCAAAGCTGTGCCTCTAAGGAGGGAGAGCCAACTTCAGGACACTGGTCCACAAGAGACCTCCCAGCTCCACATAATATCAAATGGCAAAAATCTCCCAGAGATCTCCATCTCAACACCAGCACCCAGCTTCACTCAACGACCAGCAAACTACAGTGCTGGATATCCTATGCCAAACAACTAGCAAGACAGGAACACAACCCCACCCATTAGCAGAGAGGCTGCCTAAAATCATAATAAGTCCACAGACACCCCAAAACACACCACCAGACGTGGACCTGCCCACCAGAAAGACAAGATCCAGCCTAATCCAACAGAACACAGGCACTAGTCCCCTCCACCAGGAAGCCTACACAACACACTGAACCAACCTTAGCCACTGGGGACAGACACTAAAAACAACAGGGACTACGAACCTTCAGCCTGCAAAAAGAAGACCCCAAACACAGTAAGATAAGCAAAATGAAAAGACAGAAAAACACACAGCAGATGAAGGAGCAAGATAAAAACCCACCAGACCTAACAAATGAAGAGGAAATAGGCAGTCTACCTGAAAAAGAATTCAGAATAATGATAGTAAAGATGATCGAAAATCTTGGAAATAGAATAGAGGAAATGCAAGAAATATTTAACAAGGACCTAGAAGAACTAAAGATGAAAGAAACAACGATGAACAACACAATAAATGAAATTAAAAATACTCTAGAAGGGATCAATAGCAGAATAACTGAGGCAGAAGAACGGATAAGTGACCTGGAAGATAAAATAGTGGAAATAACTACTGCAGAGCAGAATAAAGAAAAAAGAATGAAAAGAACTGAGGACAGTCTCAGAGACCTCTGGGACAACATTAAACGCACCAACATTCGACTTATAGGGGTGCCAGAAGAAGAAGAGAAAAAGAAAGGGACTGAGAAAATATTTGAAGAGATTATAGTTGAAAACTTCCCTAATATGGGAAAGGAAATAGTTAATCAAGTCCAGGAAGCACAGAGAGTCCCATACAGGATAAATCCAAGAAGAAACACGCCAAGACACATATTAATCAAACTGTTAAAAATTAAATACAAAGAAAACATATTAAAAGCAGCAAGGGGAAAATAACACACAAGGGAATCCCCATAAGGTTAACAGCTGATCTTTCAGCAGAAACTCTGCAAGCCAGAAGGGACTGGCAGGACATATTTAAAGTGATTTAAACCATTAGCCAGACTCATCAAGAAAAAAAGGGAGAAGACTCAAATCAATAGAATTAGAAATGTAAAAGGAGAAGTAACAACTGACACTGCAGAAATACAAAAGATCTTGAGAGATTACTACAAGCAACTCTATGCCAATAAAATGGACAACCTGGAAGAAATGGACACATTCTTAGAAATGCACAACCTGCCAAGACTGAATCAGGAAGAAATAGAAAATATGAACAGACCAATCACAAGCACTGAAATAGAAACTGTGATTAAAAATCTTCCAACAAACAAAAGCCCAGGACCAGATGCTTCACAGGCGAATTCTATCAAACATTTAGAGAAGAGATAACATCTATCCTTCTCAAACTCTTCCAAAATATAGCAGAGGGAGGAACACTCCCAAACTCATTCTACGAGGCTACCATCACCCTGATACCAAAACCAGACAAGGATGTCACAAAGAAAGAAAACTACAGGCCAATATCACTGATGAACATAGATGCAAAAATCCTCTACAAAATACTAGCAAACAGAATCCAGCAGCACATTAAACGGATCATACACCATGATCAAGTGGGGTTTATTCCAGGAATGCAAGGATTCTTCAATATACGCAAATCAATCAACGTGATACACCATATTAACAAATTGAAGGAGAAAAACCATATGATCATCTCAATAGATGCAGAGTAAGCTTTCGACAAAATTCAACACCCATTTATGATAAAAACCCTGCAGAGAGTAGGCATAGAGGGAACTCTCCTCAACATAATAAAAGCCATATATGACAAACCCACAGCCAACATTGTCCTCAATGGTGAAAAACTGAAAGCATTTCCACTAAGATCAGGAACAAGACAAGGTTGCCCACTCTCACCACTCTTATTCAACATAGTTTTGGAAGTTTTAGCCGCAGCAATCACAGAAGAAAAGGAAATAAAGGGAATCCAAATTGGAAAATAAGTAAAGCTGTCACTGTTTGCAGATGACATGATACTATACATAGAGAATCCTAAAGATGTTACCAGAAAACTACTAGAGCTAATCAATGAATTTGGTAAAGTAGCAGGATACAAAATTAATGCACAGAAATCTCTGGCATTCCTATATACTAAGGATGAAAAATCTTAAAGTGAAATCAAGAAAACACTCCCATTTACCATTGCAACAAAAAGAATAAAATATCTAGGAATAAACCTACCTAAGGAGACAAAAGACCTGTATGCAGAAAATTATAAGACACTGAAGAAAGAAATTAGACATGATACAAATAGATGGAGAGATATACCATGTTCTTGGATTGGAAGAATCAACATTGTGAAAATGACCCTACTACCCAAAGCAATCTACAGATTCACTGCAATCCCTATCAAACTACCACTGGCATTGTTCACAGAACTAGAACAAAAAATTTCACAATTTGTATGGAAACACAAAAGTCCCCGAATAGCCAAAGCAATCTTGAGAACAAAAAACGGAGCTGGGGGAATCAGGCTCCGTGACTTCAGACTATACTACACAGCTACAGTAATCAAGAGAGTATGGTACTGGGACAAAAACAGAAAGATAGATCAATGGAACAGGATTGAAAGCCCAGAGGTAAACCCACGCACATATGGTCACCTTATCTTTGATAAAGAAGGCAGGAATGTACAATGGAGAAAGGACAGCCTCTTCAATAAGTGGTGCTGGGAAAACTGGACAGGTACATGTAAAAGTATGAGATTGGATCACTCCTTAACACCATACACAAAAATAAGCTCAAAATGGATTAAAGACCTAAATGTAAGGCCAGACACTATAAAACTCTTAGAGGAAAATATAGGCATGAAAATCTATGACATAAATCACAGCAAGATCCTTTTTGACCCACCTCCTAGATAAATGGAAATAAAAACAAAAATAAACAAATGGCACCTAATGAAACTTCAAAGCTTTTGCACAGCAAAGGAAACCATAAACAAAACCAAAAGACAACCCTCAGAATGGGAGAAAATATTTGCAAATGAAGCAAGTGACAAAGGATTAATCTCCAAAATTTATAAGCAGCTCATTCAGCTTAATAACAAAAAAACATACAACCCAATCCAAAAATGGGCAGAAGACCTAAATAGACATTTCTCCAAAGAAGATATACAGACTGCCAACAAACACATGTAGAATGCTCAACATCACTAATCATTAGAGAAATGCAAATCAAAACTACAATGAGATATCTCACACCAATCAGAATGGCCATCATCAAAAAATCTAGAAACAATAAATGCTGGAGAGGGTGTGGAGAAAAGGGAACCCTCTTGCACTGTTGGTAGGAATGTAAATTGATACAGACACTATGGCGAACAGTATGGAGGTTCCTTAAAAAACTACAAATAGAACTACCATATGACCCAGCAATCCCACTACTGGGCATATACCCTGAGAAAACCATAATTCAAAAAGAGTCATGTACCAAAATGTTCATTGTAGCTCTATTTACAATAGCCCGGAGATATAAACAACCTAAGTGTCCATCATCGGATGAATGGATAAAGAAGATGTGGCACATATATACAATGGAATATTACTCAGCCATAAAAAGAAACGAAATTGAGCTATTTGTAATGAGGTGGATAGACCCAGAGTCTGTCGTACAGAGTGAAGTAAGTCAGAAAGAGAGAGACAAATACCATAAGCTAACACATATATATGGAATTTAAGAAAAAAAAATGTCATGAAGAACCTAGGGGTAAGACAGGAATAAAGACACAGACCTACTAGAGAATGGACTTGAGGATATGGGGAGGGGGAAGCATAAGCTGTGACAAAGCGAGAGAGAGTCATGGACATATACACACTAACAAACGTAGTAAGGTAGATAGCTAGTGGGAAGCAGCCGCATGGCAGAGTGATATTGGCTTGGTGCTTTGTGACAGCCTGGAGGGGTGGGATAGGGAGGGTGGGAGGGAGGGAGACGCAAGAGGGAAGACATATGGGAACATATGTTTATGTATGACTGATTCACTTTGTTATAAAGCAGAAACTAACACACCATTGTAAAGCAATTATACCCCAATAAAGATGTTAAAAAAAAAAAAAAGTTGGGGCTTCCCTGGTGGCGCAGTGGTTGGGAGTCCGCCTGCCGACGCAGGGGACGCGGGTTCGTGCCCCGGTCCGGGAAGATTCCACATGCCGCGGAGCGGCTGGGCCCGTAAGCCATGGCCGCTGAGCCTGCACGTCCTGAGCCTGTGCTCCGCAACGGGAGAGGCCACAACAGTGAGAGGCCCGCATACCGCAAAAAAAAAAAAAAAAAAAAAAAAAAAGTTGGATTTCTTGACTTGATTTCTTAACTTTCAGGTAAGTTATAATATTCACACTTGTTACATACAAAGTATACAATACTTCACTTTGACTATACCACAGGGTTCTCATTTAACTGCAATCAACCATTTGTTAAAAATTTTGTTCATATCAAGTATCAGACACATGGGGGAACATGTTGCTATGGAAAAAAATGATATTTGGAGAATCTGTCAAGAGAGTAATATTAAGCACTGTATGTTAAGTAAATGCGCCACCTACTCCTGCCAAGCATTAAAGCCTGTTATCCCTAATTATGTTCCTCACTGAGCTTATACCTTTAAAGTGTCAAACAGAGCCCCCTAGTTCTGGGGCTAATTTCAGTTTTCAGTGATAAATATGTTTTATGCTTCAAATGACATTATGTGGCCATCTACCAAGGAATACTCAAGTCCATTTTCTCTATTCTATTGTTTCAGTGAACAGAAATTACATATATTCTAACTGCAGCTAGGACGCAAAGCGGAGGTAAGAGACTATAACAGGATGTTCTCAAATAGTTACCTAAAGATGATGTCTCATTTATCCAGTAAATCAAGAAAAGAAGCTGCCCATATATACAGTCTTCTTATACTCAAACATCTGCTTTTACACTTTACAACAAAACTTAAATTTGCAAACAATTCCACAGGAACTCCATTTCATACAGACTCGGATTCATCATTAGACACGTCAGTTATCACACCGTAGTGTGATACTTAGAGCAAACAAAACCTCTTGAGTGTGAAACTATTTGCCCCTGCCCTAAATGGTCTCCAGGGACCACAGAACCAGAGCTCTTTCACTTCTTTCATGGTGAGCTGTCATTTCTCCTACTGGATGTGCTTACTCCGCACATCTCCCAGCGCTGTGTCCTACCCCTCCAATATTCTCTGAGCTTGAAGAATCAGCAACCACAGTTAACACACAATTCTACGATATTAACACTTTGTAATTTCTTGATTATATGTATTAAATCTTAGTATCTTAAGAATATCAACCCTATGGTTTTCATTTGTACACATGCTCTTTTTTCTCCAGATCGTTTGCCTTTTATGTTTTTACTCCTTATACAGATGGTCCCCAACTTATGATGGTTCGACTTAGGATTTTTCCACTTTATGATGGTGTGAAAGCAATATACATGTTCACTAGAGACCGTACTTTGAATTTGGATCTTTTCCCAGGCTAGCGACGTGCAGTATATGATACTCATGATGCCGGGCAGTGGTGGGGAGCTGCAGCTCCCATCAGTTACGTGATCACAAGGGTAAACAACCGATACCTTTACAACCATTCTGTACCCAGACAGCCGTTCTGTTTTTTACTTTCAGTACAGTATTCAGTAAATCACGTAAGATATTCAACACTTGGTTATAAAATAGGCTTTGTGTGAGATGATTTTGTCCAACTGTAGGCTAATGTAAGTGTTCTGAGCATGTTTAAGGTAGGCTAGGCTAACCTCTGATGTTCAGTAGGTTAGGTGTATTAAATACACTTTCAGCTTACCGTATTTTCAGCTTATAATGGGTTTATCAGGCCATAACACCATTGTAAGTCAAGGAAGCTCTGTACTCTTGACAACACACTGTGTGTGTGTGTGTGTGTGTGTGTGTGTGTGTGTGTGTTGTACTGCTAATTTGATCAACAATGATTTTAAACATTGGAGAACAAGGTAAAATACCCAATAGATTACGTCTAGACATTGAGGTTCCTCTCTATGCTTTTCTCTTTTGTCCAAGTATTCTGCAATAAAGCTCTAATGCTGCAAAGGAGAAATTAGGAAACAGAGCTTTAAAAAAAGAGAAAGAAAACTTTGAACTCAAAATCACCTAATGTTCATGTACTTTTGATAATTTAAACTGAAGCTGTGGATAAAACAGGAGGAAGAGAATTAATATTTGGGTGACATATGCACTGAAATGATTGTGGGGAATGGGGGAAGGAAGTGGCATGACCAAAAGCTTTAATCTTTTCTTGTAATGGTAAAACACTAATTCAAAAATGAAGTTTTTTGAAGATCATATACAGAAATAGACATTCAATTTGTTGGTATTTTGAACTAGATCTTTAATATCTCATCCAATCAAAAATTCTGTTTCTCTGATTCTCAATTATTATAAAATTCTCAATTATATACTTTAAAGAAAAACAGGTTTCTAAACATAAAGTTTTTGACATTTTTTTAAATATATAGATTGAGAATACAACAAAGAATTTAAAAATTTTTCTCAAATAATGATCAGTTAAGGAAGAAAATGCAGAGCAGGAAAATGAAAAAAGAGCAAAGGAAGTTAATATTTATTAATATTTATAGCGAGGTGGAAGAAAAAAGGGAAGAAAAGCAAACAAAGAAGATTTACTAAAAATTTTGGTCAGTAGGGCTGTTTCAAAACAGACACACCAACCAAGCTAATGTGGGTAGCTGCACCCCATGGTCTCCTATCCATTTGTTAGATCCATATGCTCTAAATATAAAGTTCCTTCTCTTACCAATCAAAACTCTATTTTCTGATAATATCTAGCTAATAAAGACAAATAATTTCAAACTAATTCACAGTAAAGTGTGCTTAAGATTGCCAACTCACAATGTTTAAATACTTTGAGCTACAATTTAAAAGCTTCTGAATTCCAAATCAACGCACTAATAAAGGTTCATTTTGGAGACTCAGGGAAAAAAAAAAAACTGCCAATGAAATGTCTCTCCTCCACTAAAGACTAGCAGGCTTTCCTAAAAAAAAAAAAAAAAAAAAAAAAATCAATTAACATTTAATTAATATATAAGTGGAAATATGAAAACCAAGTTCTTATAGATGTCACATGTCGATATAAACATGTTCCATAACTGGGAGGGATTGATTTCATTTACTCAACACAGAAAACAATAAGCATTTATATAAGACTGATTTTTACCATAGGTTCAAATTCACATTAAGTTCTGACAAAAGAGTCTAAAGATTAAGTGGAAAAAGATAATATTCACATTAAGTTTTGACAAAAGTATCTAAAGATTAAATGGAAAAAGATGATATCTGAAGGTATATTGAAAAGAGAATAGTCAATTGTATGAACATATATTTTTTTTAAAAAGAGGGATGATTACTTGTCCTCCACAGTTTCATAAACATGCAGTATTTACAGTTATCATCTTTGGTTCTTTCTCATGGGAATATAGCAGCAGTTTGATCAACTAGTGTGCAGCAAAAATCTTTTTGCAGACTTCAGAATGCATAAGAATTCCATTTATGCATTTAAATGTTAACAGCAAGAACTATAAAACATGAAACCTGATTGGAAAATGCAGTATTTTAACCTTCAAATCTGGCTGTAAATAAAATATACATAATAAACATTTTTTCTCTTTTTACATATTGCATATTTGACATAGATGTAAACAAGAAAATTTATATAATCGTGAATAAGCCAAAGGCATAATCGGATTTTAATTTGATTCTTAAGTGTTCCTAATATAGTCTCCATGTTTACTAATAGAAAAATTCCACAAATAAGCTATTACACAGATATTTAATACCAAAACAATTGTGTTACAGTAATCAACCATATCAAGCTATCTTTTAAACTAAAAGACAGAGAAAAACTTTATGTAATAATGATACTGACACTTTCTGAATCTCTTTTCAGGCAGAGTTTTTTTTGGTTTTTGTGACCATGTTATAGTAGATTGATAAACATGGCATACGATAATACCAATTTTTCATTAATATGGTGATTTTAAATATCACATTAAAGATAGAATCTTATTTAAAATCCTCCACCAAATGTATTTAGAGGGAAAAAAAATCAGTTACTAAAACTCGTAGCTCTCTTTTGGCCTCAGGAAATATGTCCCAGGCAGAGAAGATATACTAAAACAGAAGACTAATGAATAAATATAAGTTATTCAAAGAATAAGAAACAATTTATCTTTTAAAAGTGACACAGTGAATTATCTTCCCCCCAAATTTTAAAACATTAAAATATTGGTTCTCTGAATCTATAATGTCATATCTTTTTATTTTTGTACAAATGACTTTTAATCTTAAGAGAATAAAAAAGATCTTACAACTGACAATAACTATTATAAGAATATACCTAATAAAGCTAATTCCCTTTGCTATTAAGGAGCAGTACTAACGTGTTTTACATTCAGGGTAACAACTGCTTCTACCAGATAATCAAGCTTTGGTTTTAAAATTTAAAAATAACTCTGATAAAATTAACGTAATAATTTTAAGAATTCTTTGAAATAATTCAATAAGATATCTCATATATATGTCAGCCCTCCTTTATATAAAGTACATTTTTATTTGTATACAATGAAGACTGACTACATGTCTTAAAATGAAAACACAGGGGTACCCTGGGAAGATAGTGGTAGCAAAAGCAAGAGTTTTTGAATCTCTCCATAAACCCAGGGAGAGCAATGGAAAGAAAACCCGAAAACCATGGACAACATTTAAAACAAGACTAAGTACAGGTATGCAACAACCTCAAAATATAAGTAGGTATAACAAACCCCTAACAAGTCCTATGACCTTCATAATATCAGCACTTCTGTAGGAGAAAACAAAGGGAAGCCAACTGGGCATCTAACAGACCTGATAATAGGAGACGCTCAAAATAAGTAGAAATCAGGTGAGGCAATTTGAGACAGCAACTGAAGGTGGGATGGGTTTTGCCTCTCATAATAGTAGGTGAATGTGAGGATAATAATGTCTCAAAGCAGCAGGAGCACTCTAGACCCTAAGCACTCCTGAAACGGACCAGCCAGGGCTCCCTTCTAGGAGAAAGTCCCACTAAGAAGAATCACTTGGTGGTAGAATCAAAACTGATCAGGATAGAGGAAATCAACAGATGGAAAGAGGAGTTCAAGTAAAGGTGGGAAAGGGGAACAGAGCTCTGAAAGCAAGGCAGCACAATTTTGAACAGCAGAGAACAAAAAACAAAGGAGGGGCTTCCCTGGTGGTGCAGTGGTTAAGAATCCACCTGCCAATGCAGGGGACACGGGTTCAATCTCTGGTCCAGGAAGATCCCACATGCTGCGGAGCAACTAGCCCCATGTGCCACAACTACTGAGCCTGCGTTCTAGAGCCCGCAAGCCACAACTACTGAGCCCACATGCCACAACTACTGCATGCCACAACTACTGCAAACCAAAAGGAGTATGAAGACAGAAAAGCTAATCTGAACCAGGTTCCTTTTTAAAGTTCAGAAAAATGAGCTTCACTAAAAATGAGAAACAAAAATATCAAAATCAAATCCTATGCTATATTGTTATAAATAAAACAGAGAATAAGGAACAGAATAACATCCCTCCAGACAATAAAAGTACACCAGAAAGACCCACAGAACATATCAAAACTATTACCTTGTATTTTAAAATGAGATTAAAGTCATTACAAAAATGATACAAGCCATAAAAAAATGAAATATGAATCAGAATTAGAAATGAGGGGACAGAATTTAGGGAGAAATTAGAAATGAAAGAAAAATGTCACTCCAGAAATGAAAACAAAACTAGAAGAAACATAGGAGTGAATAAACATAACAGATAGTGCCTTAAGAGAAACAGGTGAAAAGGGAAAAAAATTTAACTCAAAATGAGGATAAAGAAGGTTCACAAGAAAGTGACATATATTGAAGATAAGCAAAGACACATGGCAAATGACAGGAAATCCAGAAGAAACCAAAGCAAGGGCAAAAGAACAAATACTACAATAAGAATTCAAGTAAATATTTGTAAAATTAAAAAGAATGTGAAATTACATAATGAAAGAGCACACGGCATATTTGAAAACATCAGCACAATAACTAACGCCAACACATATTCTCTTAAAAATTACTAGAGTGAAAGAAGAAAAACACATGGTGACCTATATAAGCCAGCCTCAGGTATCACAGATTCTAGTCTACCATCATCCTTGTCTACTCTCTTTCACACCTTTCCACTTGAAACCGATTAATCGAAGCTTGGATTTAAGAAAAACAAAAACTCAGAATTGACCAAAGCAAAAACAAGTTAAAAATTCAAGTCACATCTGCTTAAACGTATACTAAACAACCACATTTGCCACTGCTCTCTCATGAAAGTCCACCGAAATGATAAGAAAATTTTGGAAGTTGAAGCACAAATGAGTGGAATTGACTTAGCAGGTGAAGAAATTTGCAACCCGAAGGGCTGTAGTAAACTAAGAAGCAACTTGCTTCTAAACACAAACCCAAGTAATGAAGATCCTAGGTTCCTCCAAAGACAGTGCAGAGGGGAAAACACGAAAGTTGTTTTCACAAACAGGCAACCCTTCTTTCACCAACTCCACAGAAAACTCTGGCAGAGTTGAAGCATGAGATTCTAAACCCAGGCATACCAAGCAGAGCGAAGGGCATTCAGGAAAAAGCCTTCAGAGCAAACCGTGGATATCCTCAGGCAGCCCCAAAGAAAAGTGAATTGTACCAATTAGCGAGCCTCATCCGTAAACAGGGCTTCCAATCAGCTTTTTAGGGTCTTACTCATGAAAGCAGCTAAACATCACCACAGATGGAAGGAAATTCGAGACAACCTTAGAGAGGAAAATAAGAAAAAAATTAAATTGAAGGAACTAGAAGGCAAAAAAGCAGAAGAAAACTTGAAAACAACTACTAAAATTAACATCCTCAGACAGGTAAAAATGTTTCGTCCATGAAACTATCAAGCGCAAGTCCAAGGCAAGGGTCAAGCAAGGCCCAACAGACTTAGCCATTAACGAAAAACAACAAGCTCTTTTTAGATGCAGGCAGCTTATTACTTACACAGTGAAAAAATCGTAGTCAAAGGTGCCAAGTCCCCATGGTCTCTGGGTTGGGTGACAGCAAAGTAAAAGGAACCAGATGCAACAGGATTAACAGGACACTGTTGCTGAGGTGCTAACGCCAGGCTGCAGCTAAGAAATTTTATAGCCTACAGCTGTGCCCTAAGTGGGGCAAGATAGAAAGTCTCAAGTCTCCAAGGAACCAGGGAGGCAGATGGGAAAATTGCCTCAAGACATCCTTCTGCAATATAGGGAGCTTCCCTCAAGAAGAAAAGGCCGATGAGAAAATTTTCTTGTGACGGCTCCTCACAAGACTTGACTGTCTGACCACGTTCCTAGGAAGATAACAGGGCATTGCACCAAGACTTAGGCCAGGAGGTTCAAGCTCTGACTGCATGGCCTACGGGGGATATGTACAAGGTCACCAGAACACCATGGAGTGGAGCCATGGCCCTACAGACACAACATACTGCTACTTTTAAAAGGGAATATTCAGAGAATTAAAAAATCTTTTGGATATTAAAAATATGATAGGAGAAAAAATCATTGGAAGAACTGGAAGAGAATATTAAGAAAATATATAAGAAAGCAGAAGAAAAAGATGGAAAAGAGTGAGAAATAAGAAATTTTAAAATTAGGCCTAGATATCCACATCTTAATAAAAGGAGTTCTAGAAATAGAGATTAGAAAAAATTAGAGGGAAGGAACTTATCCAAGAAGTAATATTAAAAATCTTCCCAGAACTCAATGATGTGAATTTCCCTTTTAAAAGAGTCCATCAATGATGAACTCAAGGATGAAAAAAAAGATCCATCCTTTAACACATCATCAAGAAATTTCAGAATATTAGGAGTAAAGATAAGATACTAACAGCTTCCAAAGAGAAACAAACAGGACACACATAAGTATCAAGAATCAAAATGACAAATGACTTCTCAATAGCTTCAGTGGAAGTTAAAAGGCACTGGTGTAATGCTGTAAAATTGAAAAGGACAATGATTTCCAGCCTAATGTCAACACTCACATAATGTTTCAATTGAACATATGGATAGAATTGAGCCATGTTGAGTTACACGAATGAATCAAAACTATTTATTCTTTATGTAGTTTTTCACAGGAAGCTGCTGGAAGAGGTACACCACCAAAATGAGGGAATAAACGAAAAGAGGAAGACAGGATTCAGGAAATGGGATATCCAGCACGAAAGAGGTGAAGAGCAACCAATCCAGATTAGCATAGGACAGAGAGCCCAGGAGAAATGTCTTTAAAGAAAGAAAAAAACAAACCTAGATTACATGATGTGTTTGAACCTACTAAGAAACTGAAACTCCTGGAAGGTAGTTAGGGTACAATTTAACTGCTACTACAGAGAACACTGAGCAAATGAAAGAATAAGGTCATTATAAATTAATTCCAAACGGCTTAAAACAAAAATTGGAACAAGAAAGGAAATCTAATTACAGATACCACACAACCCAGTTGTGAATAACATTCACACAGTCAAAAGAGTATAAATATTGAATGCTAATTGAACCAAAACTGTGATGTAACTGCACTAAATTGGGAGGATGAGAGAGGAAGCTACATTTTTAGGGAACAGGGAGAAGGAATAGAGCTTAATTTTCATATTCCAAAATAGATCAATAAATAAAATCTAAGGCTGAAATATCAAGGAATAGCAAAAAATCATGTTACTCAGAAATACAAAGGTAAAATTTTAAGAAGGCGAAAAGATTTGAAAGTGGTTACCTCTCAGTAGCAAGAGCTGGTGTAAAAAGAATAGGGAAGGCAGTACTGTTTTTCATTATAATAAGCCTTGGAAAAAAATTTTTTGACTTAAAACTATCTACATATTTTGAAATAAATAAATAAAGCAATAAGTTAAAGATAGCAACCTAAGTTTATAGGCCAAAGTGAATAATTCTAGACAATACTTACCAAGTGACCCTGACAATAAAGACTAATAGGTAGGACTTCCCTGGTGGCACAGTGGTTAAGAACCTGCCTGCCAATGCAGGGGACATGGGTTCAATCCCTGGTCCAGGAAGATCCCACATGCCACGGAGCAACTAAGCCCGTGTGCCACAACTATTGAGCCCATGCACCACAACTACTGAAGCCTGCACACCTAGAGCCCATGCTCCACAACAAGAGAAGCCACCGCAATGAGAAGCCCACGCACCACAATGAAGAGTAGCCCCGGCTTGCCACAACTAGAGAAAGCCTGCGGGCAGCAACGATAAATAAGTAAATAAATAAATAAATAAATAGTGAAAAAAATAGGTAAAAGAAAAAAAAACTGGATTATTGTTCATATCTAGCAACCCTATGGGACAAAGAAAGATTAGACTGTTTCATTTTGAATAGGGGGAAGAGGAGGGGAAGCCCTAAAAAATACTTGAACTCAAAAGAGTTCCCTAAGTTTTACAAATTTTATGGTATTTTCTACTGGAATCACAGGATGTTACAGCAGAAAGAAACCTTATATATTTGCTAATGATTCATCTCTCCTATTTTATAGTTACTTGTCCAAAGTTACACAGCTGGTTTGGGCAGAATCAGAACCCTCTGTTAACTCTCACACGCTTGTCATTTTATCACAATGCATTTTAAAATAATAATTAAGTATCAAGGAAATTGAGTTCCTACTGATATATTCATTAGCACTTTTCTTTTTATTTAAAAAGGGAGACTACTTGAAAATAAAAAATGTAAAAATATCTATTAGTTTTAAGTTAAAGCATATTAGTCTTTTACTTTTAAATAATTAGACATTATACAATAAAGGAAAAGTATCTATAACCAAACTCTCTTTTCCTACTTTTTATGATGAAATGGAACCGAGAATTTTTAAAACTTTCAGGCTGCCATCTATATTTTGCTTAAATTGTGGGTTCACTCCTGCTTTATCTACCTGGAAAATGGCATTGAAAACACATATTTTATTGCAATTTGTATTACTATTCAAATGACTCAGAACACCTTTATTCAGATAGCTAATCATGCCCTAGGATCTAACGATTTGCTGAAAGTAGGTTTTGACAACAAGATTTACAAGGAAAAGATATACTGCCCTATAGTTTTAAGGAACTGATGGTGTTCAACCAAAGGACTTGAGAGTGTTAGGTGATTTTCATAATTATTATGCTACACACTGGTAATCTAGTGATAGGTTTTTAGGATACACCTTGAGTCTCTGAATTAATAGGAACATCAAAAAGCGGGCCAAGGCCTATTGCAGAGGACCCATTATTACCAGTTGCCACCTATCATTCAAGTCTTGGGTCAAGTTCCTAGTCAAATATCAGAATTACCTGACTTTGGATGGAAAGTTAGGCTGCCCATTTTTCTTTCCTCTTAAATCACTAATTAAACATTGCCTAAAATTTTTCTTTACCTTGGCAAAAGGGAAGAATTAGGCATAAAACGAAGCAGTGCTCATATGTTTATTCATCAGTCTATTCCATGCTAAAATCTACACCACAACATTCCTACACCATAACAGTTTAAGATTCTGAACAAGACTAAACACCTTTGAGGTAGTCAATAAATACCTGTGAGCTGATGATTTAAATGACAGCATCAGATCAATATATGATATTTTCCCATATATTGATCTAGGCATTTCTAAAGTAACCTTATTCCTGTTCTCTAAAGCCATTCATTTGCAAAAACCTCTTGTCTTTCAACATTACAAAAAAAAAAAGTGAGAAAGTTGATTTTCCAAGGTAAGAATCCAAGCAGCCTCTGATTTGTTCAGTTCATTCTACCTCAAACGCTCCCACTCTAGTCAAATGTCCTCTAAACAATTCTGCACAGTGAATACAGCAGACACACAATGCTTCATGAAGGTGGTGACTTTAATCAGCTACAAAGCACTCAGACCTTTTTCTACTCCTATGTTTGATCACACAAAAGTCATCTACTGCATCTTATAATTAATAAGCAGCAATAAAGTTTATTCTGCACTACTTTGTTATTATTTTAACTTTTAAAAGTTGAAATAGAAACTGATTTTTTCATTTTGAAGCAGTAACTATGAGAACTATTTAAATCATATCCATGTTTATCAGCCTAAGAGAAGCATTTCAAATGATATAGGCCTCTGTCCTTCATTAGAAAGATTCCACAAGAAAAAAAAATGACAGGATTATTTAAAGGCATGTTCAGGAACAACAAAAATGAATTTGTTAACTGCAACTCCAGTGTTTCATAAATACTATTTTCATAAGAAACCCTCTAAAATGTACATATAATTAAGCCAGCTAGTAAGACACAATCCCTGTAAGTTTTGTGTATAAGGAAAATCCTCATACAACATTAACAGAACATGGCTGATAAATAAAATATACTGTTTTTGTTAGCAAATATAAAAACAATAGTTCCAGATTTATCTTTTAGAAAAAAAATTAATTTATTTTAAGAGTCTCCGCCTAAATTCATTTTGGTATCAAACAACTACAATTAGTGATGGGGCAAGCATCCATAATTGTGGCAGGATGTTATTTACAAAAACTATACAAAATTAGATTAATTATTACATCAACTTATCAAAGCTTCCTGAAATTAGTTTCATTTTTGGAAATGTATCAAAAGTCCTCAGATCCAGAATGATAGTCTTTATTATTTTTAATTCATTAATTTAAAATTATTTTAATTATAGCACATCAGATCTTCAAGCAAAAACATCGGATGAAAGGCTGTACGATAAAATAGTCTCCTTTTCCTAATAGCTTGGAATGTAAATTAAAATGTGTTTTTTTTTTTTTTTTTTTTTGCGGTACGCGGGCCTCTCAACTGTTGTGGCCTCTCCCGTTGCGGAGCACAGGCCCCGGACACGCAGGCTCAGCGGCCATGGCTCACGGGCCCAGCCCCTCCGCGGCATGTGGGATCTTCCCGGACCGGGGCACGAACCCGTGTCCCTTGCATCGGCAGGTGGACTCTCAACCACTGCACCACGGGGGAAGCCCTTCCCTTTTTATTGAAGGAAAAAAAAAATGAACTAAGCGTCCAGTAATATCAAATACCTGTTAGAATAACTTGTCTGCTGGAATTAAAGTTGGGCAATTACTTCTACATTGTTAAAAAATGCTTTATATTAAGTCCTTTTTCTCTTTTATAAAGAAAGCTTTTCTCAGCCATTTTGGATCTCTAAGTCTTGTAACAAAAATGTCACTCAGTTTTTACTAGCAAGTCCACACCCATAGAAGGCATCTTCAATGCAGTACATATTTTAAAAGTGCATATAAGCATAACTAAATTTCTTAAATTGTTAACAAACCTAGGAGCAATAATTTAATATTCTATCGCAAAATACAGGTAGCTTAAAGGCAACATGCTTGGTCAATCTTTCATAAACTTTTTGGTTTGATGTCAAAACATTTCAAAATAAAGAAAAAAATACCATGACTCTTTGCTAATGGCTTTTCTGGTATTAATTTGCAGATATAGCTAAATACTCATCTAACAAAGTATCCCGGTTACCCAATGATATTTGCCATGAATTCAGAAAACAATAACATATATAATACAAAAGTAACAACAACAACAAAAACATGTATTTTAGGCCTAAAATGAGTTTATCTAATAAGAGTTACATGAGAAATATCATGTAAGACCCCAAATAAACTTTAGATACAAAATTATATGATGTGGCTTTGTTCAAACACATCTAATATTCAGATACAATTTAAATAAACTAGGCTGGCTTTTTTATATCACCAGCTTTCATTAGGGCTTTAATAGCTCTTGCCCTCATCTCAAGTTCTAGCAGCTCCAGCTGCTGTGCAGAAGGCTGAACATCTTCTGGTGGAGGAACAGTCAGGGTGGCGGCTTTCGGTTCCTTTGGGCTAGACTCTGCCAGTCCCAGAATCTCATTCACACTTTTCTCAATGTCTTTCTCCAGGTCATCTATCTGACCAGCTTCACTTTGGACTGTATTTTCTGAGACCTCTGGAGCAGCTGCTTCTTCATTGCATGGGCCTTCTATGTCGCTGTCATAAGCATCTGCATTTATACTGAGTACATCACTATCTTCCCCTTTGCCTGTAACAAACAAAAAAAGGCAAAGAACCATGTAACCTAAATGCCCTGATCAAAATTTCCTTTCTGTTTATGATGAAAGGGCTGCTGTGACCCACACCTCCCACCATGGAGTCCCAAATACATTCCATAAACCCCATCCCAACCCCTGTTCCCCTGACTCAACTTCCTTCCTCCCTTCTTCCCTTCCTCCCTCTCTCCCTCCCTCCCGCCCTTTCTTTCCTTCTTTCCTTCCTTCCCTCCTTCTTTCCTTCCTTCCTTCCTTCCTCCCTTCCTTCCTTCCTTCCTTCCTTCCTCCCTCCCTCCCTCCCTCCCTTCCTTCCTTCCTTCCCCCCTCCCTCCCTCCCTCCCTTCCTTTTTTTCCCGCCCCCACATAGATTGTGGGACCTTAGTTCCCTGACCGGGGATTGAACACAGGTCCCAGGAGTGAAGGCGCCGAGTCCTAACCACTGGACCGCCAGGGTTCCCCCCTTCAACTTTGAAAACAGATCTGATTTAATGCAAATTTTAATGTATTTTTCATTCCACTTTAGAAGAATATGGAAGCACTGGGAAATGTATACCATCATATGGATGTCCCTGATCAATTTTCCTAATTAAAATATCGTTAACTCTTTAGACCACAGTGAAGCCTCTACATTACAAAATGCTGACACCCTTTGGATAGAGTATAGCTTATTACTGAAGAAGCAAAATTCTATTTGAGAAGGAGTTTAAAATACTTTGCCTTATAAACTACAAAAAAGGAAAAATATCACTGGCAAGCTGGACACCATGTGCATTGCAATTATTTCAAAGCTTTTCATATACTTTTTCAAACACTTTGTTCTAAATCAATAAATTAAAGGAGAATGCCTAAGGCCACTTTCTAAGGTAAAATAACTTTTCACCAAGAGGATTTTAATTAATAAAGTTAGCATGCCATAAATTTTTAAAGTACGTTTGTTATAAAACTTCTATAACTGATGCTAAGAACTTGCATATAAACACAGATTGTAGCCCTCAACCACCTTGGCCTGGACCATTACTGAAGTCCACGAGTTATTTACAACTTTGAGCGCTCCCTTATACCTCCAATTTATTTATCTTTTAAATTCCTAATATTTTTTTTAAAAAGAAAGTAATGATCCTCCAATTGTTAGCTTTGTTAGTTTTCTTGTAGTAGGAAGAACTTATTGACAAAATATAGATTGACAGATGGAAAATTCTGATAATAGAATGTACAAACAATTCTACTCCATGGATTTTAAAATAAATGATATAGTGACCTTGATTCTGCTACACACCCTCTCAATGTTTCAAAGGAGAAAACTCTTTATGAAAAAACTTTTTTTGATTATATTTTCTATGGATTCGTTTCAAACATTTTTAGAGGGCAGAGGTGGGGTTTGCTTTATTTTTTTAATCAGAAACAGCTATACATGTTATTCACTGAAGAAATGGGGCTCTATAAATTTGGTGTTCTCAGTTTACATTAAAAATTATCCAAATCCAAGTGACTGGGTTCTCTGTAGCACAGTTTTGGTAAAAGCATTCACAAGTTCCATCTGCCCATTATACCTGCACCATGGATGCCAAAGCTTTGTAGAATCTGTACCTGAAATGATTTAGCATAAGCACTTCACTTCACAAATGTGAAACTAAGGTAAGTGATTTGTACAATGTAATCTGACAAACTATGTAAAGATCTAGGATCATACTTCAAGTCTTTTCACTATTTCTTAATTTTCTTCATTCTACTGACTCACTTTTAAAGTATAGCTTGCAAATATATGAATACATTTTCAAAGATAATTTACTCTCATCCTATTAGAAATAGCAGGGTTTTTTGTTGTCAATTATGTTCCTCAAATCAGGAGTAAAACTTGTACACTCTTTCTAAAAAAGTAACTTTAACCTAAAATGCCTCATTCTAAGCCCTCAAAATGTCAGTGTGGTAAAGTTCTGTCCTTCCACACCCCCATTTTACATATGTGAAAATGTGTGTGTGTGCGCATGTGTGTTCACAGGGAAGTGAGTACACATTTAAATTATAAGAGAATTCTACAAAAGAGCATCTTCAAGTTTTTACATGGGCTTAGGAGTCTGAGAGTAACAAATCAATCTCAGGGAAATTGTTTGTACTCCTCTAAAATAAATAAAAACAGTTTTACTGTATGCATGATGTTAAAGTAAGACTATTGAAATCCACCAAGAAAAATAAAAAGACAGGTGGGTCTGAGGTAAAATAATACAAATGTAATTGAAAATATTAAGAATAAGAATTCAGACTGTTGGCTGTTAAAGACATTACAATAAAAAATGGCTCAGGGAAGAGAGCAAGCATAAAATTAGACCCAAATTGCTGATGTCATAAAGCAGCAAAATAACTAAAGTAACTTAGATGTGGTACATATATACAATGGAATATTGCTCAGCCATAAAAAAGAATGAAGTAATGTCATTTGCACCAACATGGATGAACCTAGAGATTATCATACTAAGTGAAGTAAGTCAGAGAGAGAAAGACAAATATCATATAATACCACTCATATGTGGAATCTAATTTTTAAAAAAAGATACAAATGAACCGATTTACAAGACAGAAATAGACTTACAGATATCGAAAACAAACTTATGGTTATGTACAATTTTGAGTGCTCAAAGTTGTAAATAACAAACTTATGGTTACCAAAGGAAAAAGGTGGGGGGACGAATAAATCAGGAGCTTGGGATGAACATACACATACTACTATATATAAGATAAATAACCAACAAGGACCTACTGTATAGCACAGGAAACTACTCAATATTCATATTGAGTATGAATATAGGTGATAACCTATATGAGAAAAGAATCTATAAAAGAATGAATATATGTATATGTTTATGTATAACTGAATCACTCTGCTGTACACCTGAAACTAACACAACATTGTAAATCAACTATACTCCAATAAAATTAAAATAAACAAATTAAAAATTTAAAAATAAAGTAACTTTAAAATATACACAAAGAAACAAGAGGGTATGATATATTCCTTACTAGATTATATAAAAGAGCAGAATTAATGTAACATGGGTGGCCCTTAAAATACTACATACCATTTAGAGAACTTCAGAGAAAAAGCAGCATAACTAAAGAAATGAATCAAATAACTTAAGGGAAAGGACTAAAGGAGTTGAAGAATTTGGCTAAGGAACACAGAGTAGAGTTAAAATATTTTTCAGGGAAAAAGCAATACAAGGATTTATTGAGCATTCATCTCTTATGGTTGATCCCCTAGCCAACTACTCACAAATATACATTCTATTCCATTTTCCTCTGATCTGGATACATTCATCATTTCTCTTTTCTTTTGTTTTCCTGCTATCTTCTGTGCTACCAACTTGATTCATACCCGTCAAACTCTACACAAGTACCAAAGCTTTTTAAATAACAAATCAATCCATCTAGATTCAGTATCTAGACAGCAAAATGAATCAATCACTATCTAAATTCATCACTAACACAGATGAATAAATGGAACAATTTATCAGAGAAAATATTTGTTTATATTATTTAATGAGGCATAGTTATAAACATGGGATAAAACCATAAAGGGAAAATATCTCACAACTAAACAGAACACCCAACACTTTAAATATTTTACTGACAAGGAGAAAATTTACAACTACAAAAGACTCAATCACTTTAAAATTAATATAGTTTCGGTATTTAAAAATGGGAGTGTACTACATAATAGAAAACCTAAAATGCAATACCTGTATTTTTATTATCATCTATAACAAACCTCAATGCTTGAAAGCTACAGAGATTCCCCTAAGCTAGATAAAGGAAAACATTTTATGTTTTATGTTTGCTTTTTGTTAAAATAAAAGTTTTAATTATCCAAAGTAAACAAACATAGAAGAATTATTAAATATTTTGAGTAATAAAAATTAAAAAGGACTTTTAAGTTATATTACATTTAAACCTTGATAGGGCCTATAATATTCCACTTGCAAATAATTCAACATATCAGAATACTTTTAAGGCATAAAATGAAAGCATATCTAATGCTATGAGTGACTACATGCTTGTGAAACTTCTTGATAGTGAGTTATTAAATTAAGCCAAGAGACAAACCCTAGTACATGGAATAATTAAGTACCTGTCTGAATTCCTGATAAAGATGGCAAATTGAGCACACATATCTAATTCCTTTCCCTATCAAGAATCCACTGAAGTGACAGGAGAGATACTTAAAAATAATAGCATAAGGACTTCCCTTGTGCCACAGTGGTTAAGAATCCACCTGTCGGGCTTCCCTGGTGGCGCAGTGGTTGAGAGTCCGCCTGCTGATACAGGGGACACGGGTTCGTGCCCTGGTCCGAGAAGATCCCACATGCCGTGAAGCGGCTGGGCCCATGAGCCACGGCCGCTAAGCCTGTGCGTCCAGAGCCTGTGCTCCGCAATGGGAGAGGCCACAACAGTGAGAGGCCCACGTACCGCAAAAAAAAAAAAAAAAAAAAAAAGAATCCACCTGTCAATGCAGGGGACAAGGGTTTGAGCCCTGGTCCAGTGAGATCCCACATGCCGCGGAGCAACTAAGCCCGTGCACCACAATCACTGAGCCCGAGCTCTGGAGCTTGTGAGCCACAACTACTGAGCCCAAGTGCCACAACTACTGAAGACCATGTGCCTAGAGCCCGTGCTCTGCAACAAGAGAAGCCACCCAATGAGAAGCCCATACACCACAACGAAGAGTAGCCCATGCTTGCTGCAAACTAGAGAAAGCCTGCACACAGCAACGAAGACCAAACGCAGCCATAAACAAACAAATAAATAAATAAATTTATAAAAAAGAAAAAAACTGTAAATTAACTGAGAATGAAAATAACAAACATCAGTCCTTCCTAAGTAAAATACAAAACAGAGAACCACAAAGGAAAAATACCAACAAACAAAGCTGAAAAAACGTAAGACTTCTGAGAAAGAAAATAGACTACAAATAAAATTGTAAGACAGGGCAAACCTATAATAAAATATTAGCAAAATACATTTTTTAACAGGACAAATGTAAGGATATATACAACGTCTGGGTATTGTTAGAAATAACTAAAAACATGGGCAAAGGATAGAAACGGGTTAAGCATTTCACAAAATATGAAATACAAAGGATCAATAAACATATAAAAATGATCAACATAATTTTTCATCAGGGAAATACAAATTAAAACATTAAGATATTACTTTTTACTCATTAGTAAAAAATAAGAATTTCAGCCATCTGGAGAAAAAAATAATAAATTGGCAAGATGCAAAAATGATCAAAACACACTGTTAAGTCAAAAAAGTAAGCTAAAGAGTAATAATCATACTATGTTAAAAATAACATAAGTAAGTTATTAATAGTGGTTTACTTCTGGGGAGGGGAGTAAAAGTAGAAGGGGAAGAGAAGAAATTGAGTTTTCCAATTTTGCTCTATGAACATATGTATTTCTTCAACCATTTCTAAGAATATAACCTTGTAGAAAGTTTAAAAAAGAAATTATAATATTAGATAAGAAAGGGTATCATCTAAAAAGAAATTTTGCTGGATTTTTACAAAATGTAAGTAGGCAGGATAAAATTGACAGAAAAATAAAGGCAAAGCAAAATCACTGCCAAAGACACCACAGGTAAGTGTAATTCTTTCTTAGAGTCTTGGAAGCAGGGAAGAGTTGGCTTTGGAACATACAGCAAGATACTTAAACTCATTCAGAATAGTTGAGTCAACTGAACCCTTCCTTCCTTCCCTCCCCTTCCTTGACACATGCCCAAGCACACTATTGGGAGGCCTACCCCATTCACTTACACTAAAGAGATCTGGTAGAGAAATATAACTAAATATCTATTGAAGAAATCCAAACCAGCTACCAGAAAAACTACAATAAATGAAGAACCAAGATGAACAAAGGAGGACATAAAGAAAATTTAGGGATCAGAAGATATTCTACTGGAGGAGAATGAGGGGTTGGGGTGTCTACTTAGTATCCGTATGGAGTTTGAAGTAGACAATGTAGCCATAAAACAAGCACAGGGTGCAATGAAAAAGGACCAGAGAACAAGAAATATTATAATTTACAATTACAGTTATCAAGAGCAAACATTCAATGGCTGTTGAAAGACAATGTTTAAAAAAAAAAAAACCTTTCAAAATGTAGAAAATAAAAATATATTTAAAATATGCAATAAAAGTTAAGAGATGAGGATGAATGACTCACAAGTCCAACAACCTAATATAATTAATTCAACAAATATTGTTGAGCACCTACTATGTATAAGACATTGTTTTAAACACTGAGGAAACAGCAGTGAATTTTAAAAATTCCTTGCCTTACCATTAAGTCATAGGAGAGACACTATAAATAAATCAACATCAGGTGCTATGAAAAAAATAAATCAGGATAGAAGATAGTAGTAGAATGTTTTCATACAGTGATCACTGTAATTTGATACAGTAACAGTTGAGCAGAGACTTAAAGCAACAGAACAAGTCAGAAAGCAAGAAGAGAGGGAGTGAAGAGGGAAAATACTATGTATAAAATAGTTAACTAATGAAAACCTACTGTATAGCACTGGGAACTCTACTCAGTGCTCTGTGGTGACCTAAATGGGAAGGAAATCCAAAAAAGAGGGGATATATGTATACATATAGCTGATTCACTTCACTGTACAGCAGAAACTAACACAACACTGTAAAGCAACTATACCCCCCAAAAATACAAATAAAGAAATAAGAGAAGAAAACTGATATGAAACAAAGAAGGCTTTCACACTGAAAGGGTCTGCCAAGAGCATCACACCTAAGACACATCCTGTGAAATATCAGAACTCAACGATTAAAAAAAAAATAGTTCTTAAAATTTCCAAGGAGGGAAAAAATAGATGTCCAAGAAAAGATAGCCTCAAGAAATCAAGAGCATTCTTATCAGCCACTGTGGACAATACATTCCAATGGCTACGGACATGCTCACAAAAAAGAGGACTAATGACATACTGTGTCTCGAGGACACAACACTGCTTCTAAATATTCTTGTTAAAAGATTGAACATGAATCTGATCAAGGCTTTATATCTAATTATCAATTTACAGAAAAATAATGTTAAATAAAACACTGAGATGCAATCAGTAAATTTAAACTGAGAAACTCCGACAACCCAGCTTCTTCAAGAAATAAACTGCAAAGAGAGGGAGAAAGGGAGAGAAAGGGGAGTAGATTAAAAAGAGACTCAGTATCATCCAATTGCAATGTAGGGACCTTATTTGGATCCCGATTCTTACAAATATAGTTTTAAAAATACTATAAGACAATCAGAGAAGTTTGAACACTGAATATCTCAGGATTAAAATTACATTATCACTGTTCTGTAACCCCTAATGAAATAATGGAACTAGACAATACTAAATAGCTATTAAAACCATTAGGCTGACAACACCTGACCCAATAGATCAATCTTAATATCACAATACCCACCAATGAACAACTAGGTTTAAATTTGAACACTTTCTGAATATTATCTGATGGTTTAAGAAATGCTACTTTTTAAGGTATTATGATTATGTTTAAAAACCCACCTCTTATCTTTAAGAGATATATTGATACTAAAATATATACAAATGAACTGAAAAGATGTAGGATTTGCTTTAAAATAACATAACAGGTAGGAAGCAGGTAGGAATATAGATGAAAAAAGATTAGACATAGGTGGATAATTGTTGAAGATGTAGCTGAGTACATGGGAATTAATATTCCTATTTTCTTTCCTATTTTTGCTTGAAAATTTCCCAAATAAAAAGGTTTTTTAAAGTTGATTTTTATTTAGAAACCTGTAACAACAGGTTTTAATACACACACAGACACACACACACACACACACACACACTGGAAAAGAAAATGAGAACATCGAAATCCAATTTTCCTATCAAGCAAACATAGAGTTGGTTATTAGAAGGGTTAAACTACTTTACTTTTTCTATTTTAATTAGTTTTTCTCATCTGATTTTAAGTTATTCACGTTCAGTGGTTATGCCATTTAGAACAACACATTTCACCATCCTTCCCTCTAGAATCTTAACTCTCCAAGGCCTCCGGCGTTATCAATCTGCTGGAATCTCATTAGTAACAAAGCGTATGATATATTGGACAGCAATGCTATGCCTCCATGGATTTCTTTTCTTAGACTACAGATAATTTTGGTTTAAAAATTTTTTAAGTTATGAAGAACACATTTTTAATGTATTCTAACTGTAGAAAGTCAGCTTGATAACTTTTAACATTTTTAGTGAGTTCCAGCCTTTTCAAGAAGCCAAAACTTTATTTTCTGAAAAAGAAACAAAACTGTTCTTTTAATATATAAGAATAATTTTTTCTGGATAAGCCTTCAATCTTCCTCTCAGCAAAACTAACAGATTTGGCTATTTTTTTTCATGCAGTGTTTTAAACTATTGATTTAACTTTAAGTGCATCATGTTAACCATCATATTCAAAACTTAATCATGACATTAACCAACTATTACTCATAAAAAAGAAAATGCAAACAATTTAATACAGAAAAACTGTCTAGTATTCCACCAAACCCCTTGAACTATCCATTAAACTTCTGGATAAGTGATTGTCTGCTAGCCTGTAAACCTAACTTTTAAGAAACACGAATCCAGAGATTAGTAAATATTCACTCAGTATCTATTTACATATGTGCTGTAAAGGCCACAGAAGTAGGCCTTACAAAATGCCACAGGTAGTGTAGACTAAATATGTGTGGCAGGATTTAAGACACAGGTTTTGCCTTCATGGTGCTTGAGGATGCTTAAAATATGAACATCACACTTTAAAATGCTAAATTGTACAATATAAAGTATAATAGAATATCACAGTATATAAAGCAATAGTGAAAAGTCAAGGAGATCTTTACAGACATGTATTATTAAGTAGGTCTTAGAATCTAACAGGTGATATTGACAGGGGAGGAAACTCCAAGTGTGAGGGACAGAATGGACAAAGGCAAAGTATTAGATCTAAACTCAGTACAATATGTGAGCCTAACAGAATAAAACGCAGACGTGAGAATACAGAAAAGGGTAGTACCCAAAATTACTGCCTCTGAAGACATCACCATTCCAGGATAAAAAGCACAACAGGCTTTTACAATGGATCAGGTAAGTAAATATTTTGGGGTCACACTGGGGTACAATAACAGGCTAACACATGAGAGATTCCTGACCACCCTTCCTCTAGTAATCTGAAAGTAAACAGGAAGAACTTATTTTTAGATGTCATTCATCATTTCTCCTATCATTTGATTAAACAGGCTTCTAATATGAAAACATACAAAACATAAAACATGGGGTTAAAAATGAAGACAGAGTAGTGTATTTACAAGCACTGCTGTTTAAAATCAGGCAACTGTTCTCCCCAAAGATTTGTTGGAACTTATGAATTTAAAAGGGCATCACACTCAAATATTCTCTGCTAGTAACATCTCAGTGCTCCACAATCTGCCCATCCAAGGAAGGCGTTCTTAAACTCATCTACCTCACAATAGGCCACGTTTCCTGCGACACTGCTTTAGTTTGTTTAAATATAAATATAAGCTTACAAAGAGATACTAAAGACTGGATTCTAATTTTAGATAATGTAAAAGTATCTTTTATATACTCATGCAGAAAGCAGCCAGTCATTATCAGTATGCCAGAAAAGTGGTAGTGCATTTCATAAAACATAGAAATCCTACCCTAAAACTGAAAACACTTTCATTAAAGAAGTAGGAAAAATAACGAAAACTGTCAGTTTCACCCTCATTCTTTCCATAAAAGAAAATACGTGGAAGTAGTGAGAGTCTTTGGAAAAAATAACTATGTCACCTTAGAGTATATGGTATGAAGGTGGAAAATGCAGTATAAAGTGTCCTGTATGTTTTCAGAATGGTTGGAAAAAAGATAATCTCATGAGGAAGGACAGTTCAAGAGTGTAGAAAGATGCTCAAAAATAAAACTCGGGCTTCCCTGGTGGTGCAGTGGTTGAGAGTCCGCCTGCCGATGCAGCGGACACGGGTTCGTGCCCCGGTCCGGGAAGATCCCACATGCCGCGGAGCGGCTGGGCCCGTGAGCCATGGCCGCCGAGCCCGTGCGTTCGGAGCTTGTGCTCCACAACGGGAGAGCCCACAACAGTTAGAGGCCCGCATACCGCAAAAAATAAAAAAATAAAACTCTAACCAAACATTAATTATCCAAATGAGGAAATATCCAAAGAAATATAAGCTACAGAAGAATCTCTATGATGACCACATATTTTATAAAGGGCACATGATCAATGCTTAATATAAAAGACTGGTATTAATCTATACAAGCAATATAAACAAAGCTAAAGGCTAAGGGAAACAAACCAAAACATGGCTCAGTTTTGTTAAGACCAGAAAGAAAAACAAGCTTATAAGCAACTCACTCTTTGGGGTAGGTGGTAGAATATTAATAGGTAAATCTAACTAATATTCTATTTCATTTCTATCTTCTTTTTAAGAACCTTGAACATACTGGACAGGACAGAAGAGAAAGAAGGAATTCTTTTAGTCATCTATCCATCCACTTACTCATTCAAAAGAATATATGAGTACCCACTACAGACAAGCAGTGAAGACTTAAAGAATCCTAAGACACAATCCTTTACCTTAAGTACCTAAATTTAGGTACTCATAAATGCTTATTGAATTGAAAACAATTATTAATTATTGGGCAGTGTTATAACAGAAGTAAATAAGCAGGCAACTATGGACTTTAGTTAGTAATAATGTATTAATAGTGCCTCATCAATTTTAACAAATTTACCACACTAATGCACGATGATAATATGGGAAACTGGGAGAAGCGGTGGTAAGTGGGTATACAGGAGCTCTGTACTTTCCACTCAATTTTTTGTAAACCTAATTTAAAGCTGTTCAAAACAATTTTAAGTATTAGTTTTTAAAAATAAAAATAAAGCTTGTTAACTACAAGCTCAATATGTTATCAACTATATGATGTGGCAACCAAAACGGCTGATTAAATCATAGGCTAGGTGTGAGGTGTATAAAAAGTTCAGGAACTGTTAACAAAATTGATTTCAAGCCTAGTATTTACTATCTTTCTTTTGGTAGCAGCACTTCTATATAAGGAGGTACTTTTCCCAATGAACTGGATGAGAACATAGTGGCTGAAAAACGCAGAGGATCCAAACATCTGAGGAAGGGTTGGAGTATGCAACCTCCAGTGTAGCTCCCCTAAGAGTGTGTCTAGGATCCTATGAAATGCATCACAAGATAGAATGTTTAAAATGAGTACAATTTAAATAAACATTTCTCTCAATACTGAACCAAATTCATAATTTCATTCTTGATAAAAAACACACAGAGCATTATGCATCCAAAAACCTTATCGGTTTACTTTTTTTTTTTTAAATCCAGAAAAGTCTCACATTCAAATGCAACAGAGGGGCCTTCAAAAGGTACAGGAAGAGTATGGGCTAATTTCCATATAAAATGTAATTTTTACCCTTTCATTCAACTACTACTCATAGAAAGAGACAAATTAAAAAGCAGGGAGGATCATGTTGGTGTCACTGCTGGTAATAACTTGTGAAAAAGCTCAAAGGAATGAGAAAAGAAATGTAAATTCTTATGCCACACCGATGGTTACACCACAATCTCTTCTTACTTCACCAACTGCTGAACTGGATAACATTTCCCCAGAACAAGTTTTTTTAAATCTTTTAAAGAAGTTAACTCATGTTGAAAAGCTGCATTCTGTGAATACTTATTTGTTAGAGCCAGTCAAGGAGATAATCAAGGGCAAGGAGGAAAGGAATTAGGCTCAAACTTTGAAAACAAATCAGTAGTACACATGCTTCTCTGCTTCCAACTCCAGAACAGCCTTCTAACACTTTCTTTTCAGTTTCCCCTCAGCTCTCTAACACTCCTACCTGCAATTTTGGTTTTCAAAGGAAGAGGCAGCACAGAGCTCATCTGCCAATCCAGACTTCTTCACGTAAAACTTTTGGCCTACAAATGCTACTTAATTAACTGATGATCTTCATTCTCTCTTCCTTTACAGTGCAATAAAAGTCTCTGATGACATTTTTCTCATTATCTTTTCAATTTTTTATAGCTTGTACTTATTCCTTCATGGTTGTAAAGTTCTTTTCAGCAAAACTCAACCCCTTTGTAACTGCAAACTGATTTCTTCATTCTTTTTATTCTAGTCCCTCTCCGTACCTACCTTCCCTTCTCCTAGTGCAGTACTACCTCAGAACAACAACAGAAGCAATAAGAACAAAAATTGAGTTTTTCCATTTCTCTCTCACCTTAAGGACTCAAACAGTCTCACACAATTTTACGCTTAATCTTTGCTAAATGATGGAAAATATCCCATATAAAACTGAATTTTTTTGAAGTAATAAATGAATACATTATGGCCACCATCAATCCTTTACAATAGTCTAAAAGAGTGGTCTCTCAACTTCATTATTTACATAAACCTATCAGTGAAAACATTTTTTAAGTACCTGTCCAACTACATATTTTTTATTTACTTATAAATTAATATATAATTAATATGAACCACTACAATTACATACATGTAACTGAAAATTTTAAAAGGGAGAGGTTTAAATATATAAGTTTATATGTATTTATTTACTTTAGAAGCTCTAGTATTTTTATCTTGCATTCCCAGGAAGTGTGTATAATTACACCGTGGTGACCAGTGGTCTGAAAGGCTGAAAGAAGCCCAAAGAAAATACCTATCTAAACTTTCATCACACGGTTTAACCACTGAAAACAATTTTCCCCTATTAAAGTCTACTTTTCAAATTCTTGAAGCTCTCAACAAGGTAATTCTTAAAGCTGTCTATCATTCATTAACTGTTTTTTAATTAATTTATTTATTTATTTATTTATTTTTGGCTGCGTTGGGTCTTCGTTGCAGTGCACAGGCTTTCTCTAGTTGCTGTGAGCAGGGGCTACTCTTGTTGCAGCATGCAGGCTTCTCATTGCAGTGGCTTCTCCTGTTGCAAAGCACTGGCTCTAGGCACGTGGGCTTCAGTAGTTGTGGCACGCAGGCTCCAGTAGTTGTGGCTCGCGGGCTCTAGAGCACAGACTCAGTAGTTGTGGCACATGGGCTTAGTTGCTCTGCGGCATGTGGGATCTTCCGAGACCAGGGATCAAACCCGTGTGCCCTGCACTCTACCCCAGGATTCTTAACCACTGCGCCATCAGGGAAGTCCTATCATTCATTAACTCTTGAATTAGAAGGCCAAAATATAATTGCATGAGGCAACTACATTACTTTAAAAAAAGTGACAAGATTTGAGTCTAACCACAGCAAAAGTCTGTGCATTTTGTGTGTGTGTTTGCACATCTTTCTCTAATAGAAAAGAGGAATAATTTTCACATGAGAAAGTTAATGTAAAAGATTCAGAGTAAAATGTAGTCAATGTCTTATTAATTTTAATCGTTTTATACACCATGTGCTTACATTACTTATTTTTATAACTGTATTCAAATGAATGCATCTTAAGTAACCATCATACAGCTTAAAGACTAAAAACTCAAGCATCTTTTTCTCTAACAGAAAAATGCAGAGATAGAAAAAATTGTATATCTCATTCTTCTTCCATTAAACAATTTAATAAAACAGTTACTAAGAAGCACTCTTCACAAGTGCAGACACTGCTCTAGGCCCTGTTCTTTAGAAAATCTGATAGAAAGGAACTTCAAGATCGAGGCCAAACATCCAAATATTTAAACATTGCGAGAATCTGCTCTACAACAGCAACACCAAGTGGCCATTTGTGCAACCTGTGTTCAAACACCTTCAGCAATAGGGATGAACGTATCTCAGAAGGCAGCCCAATGCATTTTCTGATACATCTGATTATTTGAAATAAATAAATCGATCCAAACATGTTTAATGATAACCTTATCTACTGGCCCTGCTTTTATTCTCAAATTCTCAATACAGAACAAGCCTAGTCAGTCTTCTATTTAACAGCCCTTCAAATATTTTAAAGGGACTACTATAAACCTCAACTCTTCTTGTCAACCTAAATACACAATTTTTAACTTAGCTATTTGATTAATCATGTATAGTAAAAAAAAATTTCTCATAACAATTTCCAAGAAGGAATGCAAACATAAGAGTTTAATTCTTGAAGTTACAAAGGAGAATAATTTGCAAAATTACACAAAGTTTACCCCAGTTGTAAACTTTAAAGCAAAAATTTAAATTGTTTTAATATTACTAAATGTCTTAACTTTATTTATTTATAGATAAATATATAGAAGAGAATTCATTAAGATTAGCAAAGATTTGTTTGATATTTTAAAAGTATTTTCTATGCATTAAATACCTTTGACAAACAGCAGTTTCATTTTTTTCTTAACTGTAGCACAAATGACTAATTTAGAAAATTTATATAAACCATTCTTATACAACTACCCTCCTGCTAAAAATGAATGCCTTAGGACACTAATCCTAATCCTATTTTACTACAGGACCAATCAATCAACTAGTAGATTATATTTACATTTAAATAATGTTTGCACAGTGAAGGTGAAAGTTAGTGTACAATCTGATACCTTCAGCACAGCCAGTTTCATAAATAAATTTCCTATCGATAAGATAAATATTACCAGTACTAGACAAAGAAATGCCATTTTCAATTTACCTAATTCATAGTCACTGTTTCTCAGTATTGAGTATTTTAGAAACTGAAAAAACTGAAAATATAATTTAAATAACTTGTCAATATCATATACCATTAATAGGGCATATAAGATTTATTTTATCCTGAAAGAACAAAGGGAAAATTCAGTGCTGCTTTATATTTTGGTCTACTGAGCAAAGGGTTACTTTAGTGCTAAGTAAGCTTCAATTAATTTTCTTAAATGGTCAAGTCATTAAATAAAATGACAACGCATTCACAAGGAGAATTATGCTCTGTTTTTATTGAGCTAATAACTGTGAGCAAAAATAGAAAGTTACAGATAATATTAAATCAATTTTGAAAGTTCTGCATATTAAAGACAGACAATATTAGTTCATTTAAAATAAAGGCAAGGGCTTCCCTGGTGGCACAGTGGTTGAGAGTCCGCCTGCCGATGCAGGGGACACGGGTTCGTGCCCCGGTCCGGGAAGATCCCACATGCTGTGGAGCGGCTGGGCCCGTGAGCCATGGCCGCTGAGCCTGTGCGTCCGGAGCCTGTGCTCCACAACGGGAGAGGCCACAACAGTGAGAGGCCCGCGTACCGCAAAAAAATAATAATAATAAAAATAAATAAATAAATAAAGGCAATAATCTTTACTGAGCCTGTCAGGATTTGTTTCCTGGGGTACCTCACCTTCTTGGTTAACTCCAAGCAAGTTAGTTACTATCTGGTTCAGATTTCAGCTATACTAATATTTGTCTGTAAAAAGTTCCATATAATTGAATCTTCTAAATGACTTACGTTTATCCCATTATGCAACAAAATTTAAAATTTTAACCACTTCATAGGCATTTTTCTAAAAGACTTCACTTATTTCACTGCTTTCTAAAAAGAGCTGAAATTTAATTTAACCATTTTCTACAAATTTAGTTACAGTATGAACATGAACTGTACTGCAAAACGGTAACTGCTGTGCTTGGATCTCCTGTTTCCTCTCCTCTGCTTGCTGTCACTTACTGATGACAGTGTGTTCTTGATGTTTCTGATGCTGAGGTGAGAACCCAAGAGTGTCTATAAAGGCTCCTGAGCATAAAAAACTAGGCTTTGTGATATCTGGTTACTGAGTTATTTTTCTCTCCTTCTTCACCTCCATCGCTAATTTCCCAATTACTGAAGTTACCATAAAAAAATATATATATATCACAGCAAAATAGGCTGTTAGCACCAGGAAGGGAATTCTGAAGAGAGATCCAGGTACCTGAACACAGAAGCAGAAAAACCCCTTCCCTTAGAGGGCAGCACTGGCTAATGTGCACAATGAGGTCTCCATTCCTTTTTCACTGGGAACTGGAATCAACCTGCCCATTCTAGACTTTTCTATCCTTTATATGGCATTCTTTTTTTTAATTTATTTTTCAGGATTTTTTTTAACATCTTTATTGGAGTATAATTGCTTTACAATGTTGTGTTAGTTTCTGCTGCAAAACAAAGTTCATCAGCTGTACGTATACATATACGGTATTCTTCTCTCCACAGATAATTTAATAGCACAGTCTCCACACCTTCTGCTCATTAAATGCAAAGAACAGAACAAAGGCAGAAACAATAGCAGTGCTGTCAAATTACACATGGGGCATAAGAGTTAAATGACCATGACTACATTATATGGAAACGATGTGTGCTTGGCATGTATTGATACACGACAAACAAATATAAATAAAACTATGAATCTGAGTTTCTGTCTATGGGGGTGCTGAGAAGGATAAGGGCACAAAGATGTAATTTTGTCTGGCACTGGAATTCTCAAAATCATCAGAAATATTTATAAACACCAGAGAACGTAAGTTAGAATTACAGAAAATCTAGATTTTGTTCTCACTACACATAAAGTGAAGGAATCACAAAATTAATTAATCAACGTTCTCCCTTTTTCTTTTAAATACATATTTTGTTTTTTTGTTTTTAATTTATTTATTTTATTTATTTATTTTTGGATGCATTGGGTCTTCGTTGCTGCACACGGGCCTTCTCTTGTTGCGGCGAGCAGGGGCTACTCTTCTTTGCCGTGTGCAGGCTTCTCATTATGGTGGCTTCTCTTGTTGCAGAGCACGGGCTCTAGGCACAGTGGGCTTCAGTAGTTGTGGCACAAGGGCTCAGTAGTTGTGGCCTGTGGCTCTAGAGAGCAGGCTCAGTAGTTGCGGTGCACCGGCATAGTGGCTCGGCAGCATGTGGGATCTTCCGGGACCAGGGATCGAACCCGTGTCCCCTGCACTGGCAGGTGGATTCTTAACTACTGTGCCACCAGGGAAGTCCCTCCCTTTCTTAATTAAGCATTAGTAGTACAGGCCACGGCTTAAAAAAAGAAATTCTGCCTAAGTAAACTGATGACCTGTTTCTCTCTACCAAATAAGTTCTTATGATTCAAGTTTTAGAGAAACTATTCTAAGCCATCAAAGACTAGCTGCCTACAAAATAAACAACATAACCCTCTTGGCTGCAACAGATTCTCACTGCTCTGAAGTAATTTTCATCAGAAAAATGGAAAAATGTGAAGTAATCTTTGACTAACTAGTAAAAATTTATTTTTACATTCAGTTTTCCCTACTAGGCATGAGAAAACAACAACAACAACAAAAAGACATCTAAAAGATTAGCCCTATTCATCTACCTGGCTTGAATAAATAACAACTACCATTTTACTTCTGTTAGCTGGTAATGTCAAAAATTACTGATTTATAGAAAATAATATATGAGGAAGAAAGTAAACAAGGATAAAATATCTAGCAAAAAAAAAGACAGAAAAAAGTTACTCTATAAAACTTTCTCCCCATATACAACCCAAAGATATCCAGTTAACACAGCTACAGTATCTTGGAAGTGAGAATATATAATAGATTACTGAATTAAAACTATTCAAAAATGACACCTTTCTGTTGGCATCTGTAACCATACAGCACTAAGACAGAACCACTCCAATGGCTAAAGGAGTCATGAAATAAAGGATGTATATCTTACTCTTGATCTTAGACTAAATAAACTATTTTGTTTCCCTATCTATAAAATGGGGGCAAACTGGAAGACTGTGAAAATTTATTATTGGTAAAATGCTTATAATTTTCAGGTAAAATGTTACAGATAAAGTTAAGTACGTGATCCATACCTTGTTTTAGTTCCAAACCTTCAGGTTGCTTGTTCTCTCTCAGGGATGAGGTAGAATCTACACAGATGTCTTGCCTGAGGAATGAAAATAAATAAAAACAATCTTTTAAACATTATTCAATGAAATAATATTTACTGCTGAGGTTCCTAGAATTAAGTTATACACTTGAGAAGACAGTGAATTCTTCTCAGCCCCCAAGGTACCATTCAGTACATTCTGGAAACTCAGAAACATGTATACAAGTGTCAGAAGCAGCGGCTATAAACTACTACCAATTTAAGTAGTATACTTTGTAAAATCAAGGAACAAACCAGGAATGAATACCGAGGTTAATTTTCTCTCCCTTCCAATACTCTGCAGGGTAGATGATGGGAGAAGTCATAACTCACAGAAGAATCTAGTAATTTTTCAAGTTCAACTGTTAAATTTAATGGGCACTCTGGCATTCAAATTATTATTTTTTTGTTTGTTTTTGCTGTATGCGGGCCTCTCACTGTGTGGCCTCTCCCATTGTGGAGCACAGGCTCCGGACGCGCAGGCTCAGCGGCCATGGCTCACGGGCCCAGCTGCTCCGCAGCATGTGGGATCCTCCCGGACTGGGGCATGAACCTGTGTCCCCTGCATCGGCAGGCGGACTCTCAACCACTGCGCCACCAGGGAAGCCTCAAATTATTTTATATTCATCTAATTTCATACCTCAAATGCTTTGGTGTCTACGGGATGTGGAAAATACATATCTTATTTGTAATATACATATGTAATCAAAGTAAATGGATTATGTATAAGATCATGCCATAAAAAAAGTTCTTGATTCACTATTTCTGCAAAAGAGCTGTAAACTAAACTAATACTCTTTCTTAGAGAGCATTATACCATTATAATATTGATGTTACAAATACTCTACAGCAAAAGTCAAGACATTAATTATTGTAAATATTCAAAATAACTATCTTCTTTAAAATACATACCTATTACCTTCTGAGAATTTTTATACACACCCTAAGACTAACATACTAGAAATATCTAGGAAATTTTCGTATTCACAAAACTTTTTATATCCACTTAATAACAAATCCCTCAAACAACTAAAGGATAAAGACTTGTGATTATTTCTTTGAGAAGTTTACAATTTTCTTTCCAGTCAACACATTTGGCACTTATAAGTTTGTTCTGTATTAAAACTTTACTAATACAGTACAAACTCAAATAGAAACTATGAAAATATTTAACTTGGTACTATGACATCTTAGAGATTTATAACTGAGATAGCTCCATTTTTTATCCTTTTGTCTAATGTTGCCTACTCAGATTTTATTCTTTCACCAGAATGACTAGCAGATCCCAAGGAGGATATCAACAACACACCCTGGCAATCTAGGGGCAGATTAAATACCAATATACCACATTAAAAGCTTTGCAAAGGGGACTTCCCTGGTGGCACAGTGGTTAAGAATCTGCCTATCAATGCAGGGGACAAGGGTTCGATCCCTGGTCCAGGAAGATCCCACATGCCACGGAGCAACTAAGCCAGTGCACCACAACTACTGAGCCTGCGCTCTAGAGTCCACGAGCCACAACTACTGAAGTCTGCATGCCTAGAGCCCATGGCAAGAGAAGCCACTGCAACGAAGAGTAGCCCCCGCTCGCCACCACTAAAGAAAGCCCAAGCACAGCAATGACAACCCAACGCAGCCAAAAAAAAAGAAAAAAAAAAGCTCTGCAAAGAATAAAGTTAAAATATGCCACCTCAAGCCTTACGTCAAATTAGACTTTACCTACTGGGAACATTAATCTATTTCTAAGTATACTCCTTTAGAGAAAATGTTTGTTTGCTCTAATACCTGAATGGCACTTATTTCTCTTCTAAACACATACACCTAACTTTTTCAAAAAATGACTTGAACAAAAACATAATGTAACATCACCATTAAAAGGACCATGGGCATATGCAATACCTAATAAAGACACAACATCACTCACGCAACATTATAGCTGAGAATGTATAATCTATATCATGAGGAATCATGAGACAAACTGCAAGTGGAAATGAGTAATGTTCTATTAAAAAGAGGGAGGGGAGTTAAAGTCAATGTTATAAAAGACAAAGAAAGGCTGTGGAAATATTCCAGGTTAAAGGAGGCTAAAGAGTCATGACAATTAAATGTTATAACTGACTTGAGACTGCTCAACTGGAGGGGAAAACATAAAGGATATTACTGAATCAAGTGACAAACTAAAATACTGATGGCAGATAGGATAAAAGTATCAATGTTAAATTTACTAAAGCTGAATTTACTGAAGTTAACAATGTATTGCGGTTATATGAAAAAGAATATCACTATTTTAGGAAAAGTACAATGTAGTATTTAGAGGTAAAGTGTCATGATGTATGTAACTTAGCCTCAAATGTTTCAGAAGAAAATATACAAGTATATAAAGAGAAGGTGTGCAAATGGGACTAAATGTTAATAATAGGTAAATCCAGGTACAGGATATATGTATGTTTCTTGTACTATTCTTATTCCTGCAACATTTTAATAATTCTGAAATTATTTCCAAATAAAAATTTTAAATTAATAATAATGTAGTGAAGTGCATTATTTTATGCATTATTTGATTTTCTCTGTGAAAGCTCCTTGAATCCCCTTCAAATAAAACCGGACCCCTCTATAAACTCTATCTGCTGTCATAAACAAATTTTTTTATTGCCCAAAGTGAATGTTTATAATGTTCTGTTTTCTCTTAAGTTGGATTTGATCAGGCTGTTGAAGAAAATCACCAAAAAAAACTTCAGACAGTAGAGGTAGTACACCACCTTGTGGCTGAAAAGTGAAAAGCTAGATGCTTTTACATCAGTATCATCTGAAGCTGAAAAAATGTTCCAGAAAATAGTTTGGAATTTTAATTTTTCCAAGACGTAGATTTGCAACTAAAATTATCATACACATTCAGAGTTCTGTAATGCAATTTAAACATTTTCACTAAAGAGCATAAAAGGCAAGACGGAAACAAAAAAGGAAATGTCTTAAAGTGTAAGAAAATTATGTCTCCCCCAACATAATAAAACATACTAAGTGTCAGAGTTAGGAAAACTAAAGGAATTCCAATTTATAGTTAAATTACATTTAAATATTTCTATCAAACGCTTTAAAACCATATAAGAATTTTATAACAACTGGAGAGAGAAGAGGTGAAGAGAAAAAAGGGGGGAGGGAAGGAACACACTAAAAATCTGGCTTGGGTTAAGAATCTTGCAATGTTTTTTGTAGTCTTTTCCATTAAGAAAAAAAAAAAGACAGTTTTTATTTCCCCAATTCTCTTCTCCCATCTGCAATGCTCCTTAAAGCACCTTAATTTACAATCTTGGTCTTGAATTATAAAAGAGCCCTATATCTATCCTTCGGATTTAAGTTCTCAAACCAATATCAGTCCAACTTTCTTTCTTTTACTCCAAATATGGTTCTATGAGTGATGCTTTCTTATAACTCCAATGAATTTGTTTTTTAAAATCAGAGTAATACACTGGGGAGATCTGTAGGACTTAATCAAGAACAACCACACATGTGAATTACTAAGGTTTAAAATATATTGCTAAACAGAAAAAAAAAATCAATTTCTTGTCTAAAAGAAAAATACTGGGAAGAGACCTCAACAGAAGGATAAAGAGAGAACCAAACCAGAAGGATTCCTCCCACTTTGGAAAAAGTCAGCTAACAAAGAATCAGGCAAACTGGCCTAACGACAGATACACCCTTGGTTCTCGCCACTATCCTGGGAGTAAAACTAGAGGCTGAATGATGCCAGCTTATCATGTTATGAGGTTTCTACTATTAAAAATAAGAGACAGGCAAAGAAACTAGAGTAGCCAAAACAATTGTGAAAAAGAATAACCAAGTTTAAGGATGCACACTATCACATTTCAAGAGTAAAAAGCTACAGTAACCAAGATAGTAATGGTATTAGAGAAAGGATAAACATCTGGATTAATAAAACAGAACAGAGTACAGAAACAGATCTAACACATATATGGTCAATAGTTTAAAACAACAACATAAATGTGTATCACAGTTCTGTAGGTCAGAAGTCTGGGAGGGGTCTCACTGGACTAAAAGTGTCCACAGGCTGCACTCTTTTCCGGAGACTCTAGGGGAGAATTCATTTCCTGCTCATTTGGATTGTTGGCATAAATTTGTTCCCTGAGATGGTAGGGCCAAAATCCCTGTTGCCTTGCTGCTTACCCAGCTTCCAGTCAAGGTCTTCTCATGTCACATCTCTCTGACCTACTCTTCTTCTGTCTTCCTCTTCCACTTTTAATAACTCAGTGTGATGAGACTGGGATAACCTGGATAATCCAGGATAATCTCCCCATCTCAAAGTCCTTAACCTTAACCAAATCTGTAAAGTCCCTTTTCTCAATATATAAAGTAACACATTCTTAAGTTCTGGAGATTAGAGAGTCATTTTTCTGCCTACTATATTACCTGAACTGGAGAATGGATAAGCAAACTGTGGTTCACCCACGCAATGGAATATCAACTACTCAGCAAGGAAAAGGAAGGAACTACTTATATACACAGCAACATAAGTGAATCTCAAATGCATTATGCTAAGTGAAAGAAGCCTATATACTGTATTTATCTATATGACATTCCGGAAAAAGAAAAAGTGTGAGGACATAAATCAGGTTGTCAAGGGTTGGACACAGGAGAAGGAGTGGACTACAAAGAGCCATGGGGGAAATTCTGGGTATGATGGAACGGGTCTATATTGTGGCTGTGATGGTAGATAAATTTGTCCAAACCTGCATAACTATACAGTGAAAAAAACAAAAAACCAAAACTAAATTACACTTTTATCTAAATTACACTTTTAATATTTTTGTATCTAAATTACACTGTTAATATTTTTTAAGTTGGGGTACCACAAAGCCTTAGAACAAGTTCAGAAAAATGAAATCACCTAGTGCTCAAATGTAACCCTCAAACACTATGGAATGGAGCAAAACAATCTTTCTCAAAGGGCCTTTCCAAATAGCAAATAAATTCACATCTCTAGTGTTTCCCTCAGCAAGCTCATTCCTCAAGATAGCAAAATTTAACCCTTGTTTCCATTTCCTTTCCCCAAATAACATAATTCCAAAAATCAGTTACCATACTCCAGTTTCTCTGATCCATGATTCTCTAAGAATTCATTCTATAAATTGCCCCCCACAACTCCAAGTTTTTGTAAATAAGTCAATTCTCTAAATGGGGGCTCTAATCTATATAAAAGTGACTAAAGGGAATCACAGAGGTTCTCCTCTTTGTTCTATCCCTATATTCCTGCTTTCAAGCCTTTTCCAGTTTTAACATTTGTGTGAAATCACTTTATAAGTGCTTTAAAGGTGCACAAGTAGGATGTGTAAATATCCTACTACTTTGAATGTGGAGTCCTATCTAAGCATTAAGTCGCAATACTGTCAATGATTAGTAGTACTTTCTGTGAAGGTTTTCTGAAAAACGTATTCTGTTATTTCTGATAAAGTTATTATATAGAATAGTCTGCCTAAGTATTACCGCTAATTTAGAAGGACACAAGAACATAAGTGGGGTACAGATAACCAATTTATTACCCTTTACCAGCCAAAAAGCACACAGTCAAGCCCTTTATAATACATATACTATGTCTAAAAGAATTTAGCATACAGAAGTAATGGCAATTTAACAAATTGATCTCATTTGTGAAAAAAATCCTTTTATGCTTTAAAATAGGTATACAATAGTTTTCTCTTAATTTAAACTATGTTTGTAATAAATGAAAAAGTTAGACACTTGTAAGCAATAAATTTTTAAAAAGCAGTAGCAGTAAAGAATAATAATTTTAAAAATCACAATGAATTCTTTTGCTTTCTTTAGGCTTTCATAAAAGGAATTTGGAGAAGGGAATCCCCAATACTCATCAACGTAAAGTGGAATTTTAAGAACAGTGATTGTGTGACTCAAAGTAAAAATTCAGTGATTCATAGTAAAAATTCTAGAGCAAATACAGCAACATTTTTTTCAATGCATTTCAACAACTACTATTCTAAGCACTTTACAATCTTTTCCCATTTAATCATCATCACAATCCTATGAGTAGGTACTGATATTACCCCTATTCTCCAACCAAGGAAATTGAGGCCCAGAGAGGTTAACTAACTTGCCAAAGGTCAGAGAGATAGTAAGCTGTGGAATTCTGCTGCTAAAAGTGCAGGCAGTTTAACTCTAGAACCTTCATTCTTTACATTTATGCAGACTTTCTCCTACTTAAAGAAATAGTTCTCCAAGCAGTAATATTAAAAATGATACGTAGCCATCATCTATATCTCAAAGTATCAGGTCAGTTTTCATTCAAAATTTGACCCCAAGACCTCATAGGAAAATACTTCTTTCTATTGGAAAAACTAAGATATGCTATTAAATCATCAAGACAGAATTATTATTTTACAGTGGAAAATTTCAATGAAAAGACAGACATGAGCAAATACAACTGGTAACCAAAACAAATTCCAAATGAATCAAAGATTTAAACATTTTAAAAAACCATAAAGTACTAAGAGAAAGTATGAAAAATACTTTTTATAATTTCAGAATAGAGAAGGACTTTTGTAAATATAAAACCCAGGAACCATAAAAGATTGATAAAATCAGACTACATAAACATGAAATATTTATGCATGTGCAAAAGAACAATAAAAGCCATAAACAAAGTAAAAAAAAAAAGCAACAAGCAAAAAGAAAAACAATTGCAACCCACATCACAAACAACGGATTAAAAAGACCAGAGGGGACTTCCCTGGTGGCGCAGTGGTTAAGAATCCTCCTGCCAATGCAGGGGACATGGATTCAATCCCTGGTCCAGGAAGATCCCACATGCAGTGGAGCAACTAAGCCCATGTGCCACAACTACTGAGCATGTGCTCTAGAGCCCGTGAGCCACAACTACTGAGCCTGCCCTCTAGAGCCCACAAGCCACAACTACTGAGCCCGCATACCGCAACTACCAAGCCTGCATGCTGCAACTACTGAAACCTGTGCACCTAGAGCCCATGCTCTGCAACAAGAGAAGCCACAGCAAAGAGAAGCCTGTGCACCGCAATGAAGAGTAGCCTCCACTCACCGCAACTAGAGAAAGCTCATGCACCCCAACAAAGACCCAGTGTGCCCAAAACAAATAATAATAATAAAATAAATTAATTAAAAAAAAAAGACCAAAGCCCTCTACCTACATACACACACAAGGTAAACAAAAATGACAAAGCTCACAGAAAAAGGAAATTCAAATAGCTTTGTAATATATGGAAAAACAGTCAATTTCACTCAGAGAATATAAATTAAAATTCCAATGAGATATCCTTTTTTACCTATCAGATGAACAAAGATCAAAATGTTAGATAACATTATATTAGCTAAAGTATATGAAAACATGTATTCCACATTTTGGGGGAGGGGTATAAATTGGTTTAAACTCTGAAAGTCAATTAGGCAGTATCTATTAAAATTTCAAATGCCCAAACATCTGATCCAACAATTAACTTATAGGGCTTTATATAATCACAGAAGAACAAGATGACTTACATACAGAGATACTCATATCATATGCAGTAACAGAAGACAGTAAACACTTAAATGTCCAGAAGAACAAGATTACTTATATACAGAGATACTCAACATATACAGTAACAGAAGACAGTAAACACTTAAATGTCTATAGATAGACTTTTGCTATATTCAACAATGGTGTTGAATATAGTGTGTGTGTGTGTGTGTGTGTGTGTGCATGCGTGTGTGTGTATGAAGCCTTATATGCACTAGGTAGAACAAAATCCAAAAAAGTCATACTATTAAATGGAAAAAATTAAACAAAAAAGGGTATGGAACAGTTTGCACAATATGCTACCATTTGTGTGACAAGAAAAACTATACATACACTTATACATTTGTAAATGTATACAATTTCTCTGGGAGGATACACAAGAAACTGGTTTACGGTGGTTGCCTCCAAGAAGGGATTCAGAATGGGGAACAGAAAAAAGAGTGAGACTTATTTTCACTATATACTTTAAAAAACTTTATACTATGCGCATACATTTACCATTCAAATAAATAAGCTGTTAAATAACACACACAAGATATATGGCTATGTGGGAAAATGTCCTCATTTGCTGAAAATTCAAACATAAATATGTAGAATCAACTTACAGTACTTCAAGAAAATAGATAAAATAAATATGGAAAACTGTAATAATTGTTAGGTCTAGGCAATAGTTATTTGGGGGTTTCATTATACTGTTCTCTCTACTTTTCTATACACTTGACAATTTTCGTAATAAAAAAATAAACACAAGAACAACCTAATACAGTGAAGTCCCTTTTGCCTAACTCGGACAAGATGGTATCACTTAACTGAAAAAAAAATATTTTATTAACACAGGGAAACACTTTTAAAAGTTACATATAGGAGGAGCTTCAAGACGGCGGGAAGACTAAGACGCAGAGATCACCTACCTTCCCACAAATACATCAGAAATACATATACATGTGGAACAACTCCTACAGAACACCTACTGCACACTGACAGAAGACCTCAGACCTCCCCAAAGGCAAGAAACTCCCCACGTACCTGGGTAGGGCAAAAGAAAAAAGAATAAACAGAGACAAAAGAATAGGGATGGGACCTGCACCAGTGGGAGGGAGCTGTGAAGGAGGAAAGGTTTACACACACTAGAAAGGCCCTTCATGGGCGGAGACTGCGGGTGGCGGAGGGGGGAAGCTTCCGAGCCACGGAGGAGAGCTCAGCAACAGGGGTGCGGAGGGCAAAGCGGGGAGATTCCCGCACAGATGATCGGTGCCGACCAGCACTCACCAGCGCGAGAGGCTTGTCTGCTCACCCGCCGGGACGGGCGGGGCTGGGAGCTGAGGCTCGGGCTTGGAGAGCAGGGAGAGGACTGGGGTTGGAGGCGTGAACACAGCCTGAAGGGGGCCAATGCGCCACAGCTAGCGGGGAGGGAGTCCGGGAAAAGTCTGGAGCTGCCGAAGAGGCAAGAGACTTTTCTGGCCTCTTTGTTTCCTGGTGCACAAGGAGAGGGGATTAAGAGCACCCCTTAAAGGAGCTCCAGAGACGGGCGCGAGCCGCGGCTATCAGTGCGGACCCCAGAGACGGGCATGGGACTCTAAGACTGCTGCTGCCGCCACGAAGAAGTCTGTGTGCAGAAGTCACTCTCCAGACCTCCCCTCCTGGGAGCTTGTGCAGCCCGCCACTGCCATGGTCCCGGGATCCAGAGACAACTTCCCCGGGAGAACACATGGTGTGCCTCAGGCTGGTGCAATGTCACGACGGCCTCTGCTGCTGCAGGCTCGCCCTGCATCCATACCCCTCCCTCCCCCAGGCCTGAGTGAGCCAGAGCTGCCAAATCAGCTGCTCCTTTAACCCCGTCCTGTGTGAGCGAAGAACAGATGCCCTCAGGCGACCTACACGCAGAGGCGGGGCCAAACTCAAAGCTGAGCCCCAGGAGCTGTGCAAACAAAGAAGGGAAAGGGAAATTTCTCCCAGCAACCTCAGGAGCAGAGGATTAAATCTCCACAATCAACTTGATGTACCCTGCATCTGTGGAATACCTACACAGACAATGAAACATCCCAAACTGAGGAGGTGGACTTTGGGAGCAAAGATATATATATATTTTTTTCCCTTTTTCTCCTTTTGTGAGTGTGTATGCTTCTGTGTGTGATTTTGTCTGTATAGCTTTGCTTTTACAATTTGTCCTAGGGTTCCGTCTGTTTTTTGTGTGTGTTTGCTTTTTTTAACTTTTTAAAAATTTTTTCTTAATAGTTTTTTATTTTAATAACTTGATTTTACTTTATTTTTTTAAATTTTATTTTATCTTCTTTCTTTCTATTTTTTCTCCCTTTTATTCTGAGCTGTGAGGATGAAAGGCTCTTGGTGCTCCAGCCAGGCGTCAGGGCTGTGCCTCTGAGGTGGGAGACCCAAGTTCAGGACACTTGTCCACAAGAGACCTCCCAGCCACACGTAATATCAAACGGCAAAAATCTCCCAGAGATCTCCATCTCCACGCCACGACTCAGCTTCACTCAACGACCAGCAAGCTACAGTGCTGGACACCCTATGCCAAACAATTAGCAAGACAGGAACACAACCCCATCCATTAGCAGAGGGGTTGCCTAAAATCATAAGGTCACAGACACCCCAAAACACACCACCAGACGTGGACCTGCCCACCAGAAAGACAAGATCCAGCCTCATCAACCAGGACACAGGCGCTAGTCCCCTCCACCAGAAAGCCTACACAACCCACTGAACCAACCTTAGCCACTTGGAACAGACACCAAAAACAATGGGAACTACAAACCTGCAGCCTGCAAAAAGGAGACCCCAAACACAGTAACCTAAGCAAAATGAAGACAGAAAAACACAAAGCAGATGAAGGAGCAAGTTAAAAACCCACCAGATGTAACAAATGAAGAGGAAACAGGCAGTCTACCTGAAAAAGAATTCAGAATAATGATAGTAAAGATGATCGAAAATCTTGGAAATAGAAAAGAGAAATTACAAGAAACGTTTAACAAGGACCTAGAAGAACTAAAGAGCAAACAAACAGTGATGAATAACACAATAAATGAAATTAAAAATTATCTAGAAAGGATCAATAGCAGAATAACTGAGGCAGAAGAACGGATAAGTGACCTGGAAGATAAAATAGTGAAATAACTACTGCAGAGCAGAATAAAGAATGAAAAGAATTGAGGACATTCTCAGAGACCTCTGGAACAATATTAAATGCACCAACATGTGACTTACAGGGGTCCCAGTAGAAGAAGAGAAAAAGAAAGTGACTGAGAAAATATTTGAAGAGATTATAGTTGAAAACTTCCCTAATATGGGAAAGGAAATAGTTAATCAACTCAAGGAAGCACAGAGAGTCCCATACAGGAAAAATCCAAGGAGAAACACGCCAAGACACATATTAATCAAACTGTCAAAAATTAAATACAAAGAAAACATATTATAAGCAGCAAGGGAAAAACAACAAATAACACACAAGAGATTCCCCATAAGGTTAACAGCTTATCTTTCAGGAGAAACTCTGCAAGCCAGAAGGGAGTAGCAGGACATATTTAAAGTGATGAAAGGGAAAAACCTACAACCAAGATTACTCTACCCAGCAAGGATCTCATTCAGATTTGATGGAGGAATTAAAACCTTTACAGACAAGCAAAAGCTAAGAGAATTCAGCACCACCAAACCAGCTTGACAACAAATGCTAAAGGAACTTCTCTAGGCAGGAAACACAAGAGAAGGAAAAGATCTACAATAACAAACCAAAAACAATTAAGAAAATGGTAATAGGAACAAACATATCAATAATTACCTTGAATGTAAATGGATTAAATGCTCCAACCAAAAGACACAGACTGGCTGAATGGATACAAAAATAAGACCAGTATATATGCTGTCTACAAGAGACCCACTTCAGACTTAGGGACACGTACAGACTGAAAGTGAGGGGATGGAAAAAAATATTCCATGCAAATGGAAATCAAAAGAAAGCTGGAGTAGCAATTCTCACATCAGACAAAATCGACTTTAAAATAAAGACTATTAGAAGAGACAAAGAAGGACAGTACATAATGATCAAGGGATCAATCCAAGAAGAAGATATAACAATTGTAAACATTTATGCACCCAACATAGGAGCACCTCAATACATAAGGCAAATACTAACAGCCATAAAAGGGGAAATTGACAGTAACACAATAATAGTAGGGGACTTTAACACCCCACTTTCACCAATGGACAGATCATCCAAAATGAAAATACATAAATAAACACAAGCTTTAAATGATACATTAAACAAGATGGACTTAACTGATATTTATAGGACATTCCATCCAAAAACAACAGAATACACATTCTTCTCAAGTGCTCATGGAACATTCTCCAGGAAAGATCATATCTTGGGTCACAAATCAAGCCTTTGTAAATTTAAGAAAATTGAAATCGTATCACGTATCTTTTCCAACCACAACGCTATGAGACCAGATATCAATTACAGGAAAAAATCTGAAAAAAATACAAACACATGGAGGCTAAAGAATACACAATAACCAAGAGATCACTGAAGAAATCAAAGAGGAAATCAAAAAATACCTCGAAACAAATGACAATGAAAACACGACGACCCAAAACCTATGGGATACAGCAAAAGCAGTTTTAAGAGGGAAGTTTACAGCAATACAATCCTCCCTTAAGAAAAAAGAAACACCTCAAATAAACAACCTAACCTTACACCTAAAGCAATTAGAGAAAGAAGAACAAAAAAACCCCAAAGTTAGCAGAAGGAAAGAAGTCATAAAGATCAGATCAGAAATAAATGAAAAAGAAATGAAGGAAATGATAGCAAAGATCAATAATACTAAAAGCTAGTTTTCTGAGAAGATAAACAAAACTGACAAACCATTAGGCAGACTCATCAAGACAAAAAGGGAGAAGACTCAAATCAATAGACTTAGAAATGAAAAAGTAGAAGTAACAGCTTACACTGCAGCAACACAAAGCATTATGAGAGATTACTACAAGCAACTCTATGCCAATAAAATGGACAACCTGGAAGAAATGGACAAATTCTTAGAAAGGCACAACCTTCCGACACTGAACCAGGAAGAAATAGAAAATATGAACAGACCAATCACAAGCACTGAAATTCAAACTGTGATTAAAAATCTACCAACAAACAAAAGCCCAGGACCAGATGGCTTCACAGGTGAATTCTATCAAACATTTAGAGAAGAGCTAACAACCATCCTTCTCAAACTCTACCAATATATAGCAGGGGGAGGAACACTCCCAAACTCATTCTACGAGACCACCATCACCCTGATACCGAAACCAGACAAAGATGTCACAAAGAAAGAAATCTATAGGCCAATATCACTGATGAACGTAGATGCAAAAATCCTCAACAAAATACTAGCAAACAGAATCCAACAGCACATTAAAAGGATCATACACCATGATCAAGTAGGGCTTATCCCAGGAATGCAAGGATTCTTCAATATATGCAAATCAATCAATGTGATACACCATATTATCAAATTGAAGGAGATAAACCATATAATCATTTCAATAGATGCAGAGAAAGCTTTTGACAAAATTCAACACCCATTTAGGATAAAAACCTTCCAGAAAGTAGGCATAGATGGAACTTTCCTCAAGATAATAAAGGCCATATATGACAAACCCACAGCCAACCTCATCCTCAATGGTGAAAACCTGAAACCATTTCCACTAAGATCAGGAACAAGACAAGGTTCCCACTCTCACCACTATTATTCAACATAGTTTTGGACATTTTAGCCACAGCAGTCAGAGAAGAAAAGGAAATAAAAGGAACCCAAATCGGAAAAGAAGAAGTAAAACTGTCACTGTTTGCGGATGACGTGATACTATATATAGAGAATCCTAAAGATGCTTCCAGAAAACTACTAGAGCTATTCAATGAATTTGGTAAAGTTGCAGGATACAAAATTAATGCTAAGAAATCTCTAGCATTCCTATACACTAATGATGAAAAATCTGAAAGCGAAATTAAGAAAACATTCCCATTTACCATTGCAACAAAAAGAATAAAATATCTAGGAATAAACCTTCCTAAGGAGACAAAAGACCTGTATGCAGAAAATTATAAGACACTGATGAAAGAAATTAAAGATGACACAAATAGATGGAGAGATATACCATGTTCTTGGATTGGAAGAATCAACATTGTGAAAATGACTCTACTACCCAAAGCAATCTACAGATTCAATGCAATCCCTATACAACTACTGGCGTTTTTCACAGAACTAGAATAAAAAATTTCACAATTTGTATGGAAACACAAAAGACCCCGAATAGCCAAAGCAACCTTGAGAAAGTAAAACGGAGCTGGAGGAATCAGGCTCCCTGACTCACACTATACTACAAAGCTACAGTAATCAAGATAGTATGGTACTGGCACAAAAACAGAAATAGGATAGAAAGCCCAGAGATAAACCCACGCACATATGGTCACCTTATGTTTGATAAAGGAGGCAAGAATATACAGTGGAGAAAAGAAAGCCTCTTCAGTAAGTGCTGCTGGGAAAACTGGACAGGTACATGTATAAGTATGAAATTAGAACACTCCCTAACACCATACACAAAAATAAACTCAAAATGGATTAAAGACCTAAATGTAAGGCCAGACACTATCAAAGTCCTAGAGAAAAACATAGGCAGAACACTCTATGACATAAATCACAGCAAAATCCTTTTTGACCCACCTCCTAGAGAAATGGAAATAAAAACAAAAATAAACAAATGGCACGTAATGAAACTTCAAAGCTTTTGCACAGCAAAGGAAACCATAAACAAGACAAAAAGAGAACCCTCAGAATGGGAGAAAATATTTGCAAATGAAGCAACTGACAAAGGATTCATCTCCAAAATTTACAAGCAGCTCTTGCAGCTCAATATCAGAAAAACAAACAACCCAATCCAAAAATGGGCAGAAGACCTAAATACACATTTCTCCAAAGAAGATATACAGATTGCCAACAAACACATGAAAGAATGCTCAACATCATTATTCATTAGAGAAATGCAAATCAAAACTACAATGAGATATCATCTCACACCAGTCAGGATGGCCATCGTCAAAAAATCTAGAAACAATAAATGCTGGAGAGGGTGTGGAGAACAGGGAACCCTCTTGCACTGTTGGTGGGAATGTAAATTGATACAGCCACTATGGAGCACAGTATGGAGGTTCCTTAAAAAACTAAAAAGAGAACTTCTATACGACCCAGCAATCCCACTACTGGGCATATACCCTGAGAAAACAATAATTCAAAGAGAGTCATGTACCAAAATGTTCATTGCAGCTCTATTTACAATAGCCAGGACATGGAAGCAACCTAAGTGTCATCAACAGATGAATGGATAAAGAAGATGTGGCACATATATACACTGGAATATTACTCAGCCATAAAAAGAAACGAAATTGAGTTATTTGTAATGAGGTGGATGGACCTAGAGTCTGTCATACAGAGTGAAGTAAGTCAGAAAGAGAAAAACAAATACCATATCCTAACATGTATATATGGAATCTTAGGGGGAAAAAAATGGTCATGAAGAACCTAGGGGCAAGACGGGAATAAAGACAGAGACCTATTACAGAATGGACTTGAGGATATGGGGAGGGGGAACGGTAAGCTGTGACAGAGTGAGAGAGTGGCATGGACATATATACACTGCCAAATGTAAAATAGATAGCTAGTGGGAAGCAGCCGCAGAGCACAGGGAGAAAAGCTCGGTGCTTTGTGAGCACCTAGAGGGGTGGGATAGGGAGGGTGGGAGGGAGGGAGACGCAAAAGAGAAGAGATATGGGGATACATGTATATGTATAACTGATTCAGTTTGTTATAAAGCAGAAAGTAACACACCATTGTAAAGCAATTATACTCCAATAAAGATGTTAAAAAAGAAAAAGAAAAAAAGTTACATATATAATTTAAGCTTTTTAGGTTAACATAAAACAGAAATGTATCTTCATTCATCAGCCTTTGGATATGAAGTCTTATCTTTGATATGAATCCATGGAAAAGAGTTCAGTCTCATCCTACTCATATAAGCCATTGACTACATCTCTACTTTTGGCTTATTTAAAGCACAAAAGTGCAGAAAAAAATAATCCTCTTTATTTATACAGTGCTGCCCAAACTTTTACTGTTGTTATCCCACAGCTAAAAACAACTGCAGTTTGAGTTTTTCCAAAGCATTCAGCGTGATCAAATAATCTTTTTATACTGATATTTCACCTGTTTTTTCATATAACTATATTGTAAAACTACAGTAACTGCACTGGAAACAAATACAAGTGACTCTTGGTAAGCAAAAACTTCAAATGGTGGGAGAAGTGCACCAGCGTATTAAAGAATAATCATTAACAACCAGTTTAGTGCACTTAACATCAGTGAATTTATTTTTCAAGTGAAATGGAAAAGACAGTTAATACAAAGAATCAGATAAGTGATTAAGAAAATCTTACATTTTTTTAAAAAGTCATAAGGGAAGAGCAGAAAAAAGGAAAACTACCTGCTTACATCTAATCTAGTGCTTGAGCAGCAAGCTGAGGCATTAAAACGACTGATGGGAAAACAACAACAGATACAGTGTAAAAATCAGCTTTCTGTGACACAAAGAAAGATTTTTTGTGTGTGTAGACAGTTACAAAACCAGAAAATCCTTCCCAAGACCCTCAAAATTCCCCAATGGAAAACACAGTTGCAATTCAAATGAAGAGCCTATCTAAGACCTCTGAGAAGCTCAGGCCCTCTCATTTCAAGGAATGTTCTAAAGATTCTAGAGAGGTGCCTATCTGCTAAATATTTAAAAAGAACTGGGTCAACATCTGCTTCAAAGTTATCAAGTTGAAAGCAGGGGGTTTAAAATAATATAGGAGGAAACGTAGTGGGTGATAGGTATTCAAGCGTTCATCGTACACTGAAATTTTTCATAATAGAGTTAAAACAAACAAATAACTGTTACAAAACAACCTCATACATTCCAGAGTGGGTTATGCGAGTTAGATCAATCACAGGTCAATTTGTGAAGGTATTATTACTAATAAGCCCAGGTCTAGGGTCTACCTGAGGCCTATTTTTGTATCTACTGATAAAAATGCTTAATTATGTACTGTAGATTTATGCTGCCCATTAATTCAATGCTCTGGAGCACTGTAAATTTTATTCAAATGCTTTATTCCTTTGAAGCTTAATAATAACAGTTTATGAAGGACTCTTTTATTCCCAACAAGTTTAGTTTTATTGACACTTACTGAGAGTTCAGCATTTGGCTTAGTACTATTGCCCCTTCGAAAGTTACTTATACATACATAATCCAAGGAGTGCGTTGCCTGAATTGGAACAAATTCAACTCAATACTCTAATGCCAGCTGAGCTGAACCCACAAGACAGCTATAACTCATCAAAAAGGACATGAATGCTTCTCCCTTACTAAAAACAAAACTAACGCTTTTTATTCAACTAACAAATGACATCAGAGTTCTACCACATATCACTATAAGGGTTGTTGTCCAAATTATATGTATTACCTAAAAGCTCTACCTGTTCAGGAGTATCTTACTTTTTCAGAAAGTTAATCACCCAAAACTAGAATTTGATAATAACTAATTTAGAACATGCCCATCGTCTGCTAAGAAGCAGTGACTAGGATCAATAGTTCCAGAACACTCCTATAGAACCTACTTTGCAGTATACCTTAGTTTGAGAATCTCGATTTTTAAATTTCTTTGCCTTCTAGAACTGGGATATTATCTCATCACTGCTTATTATCCATAGAGAAATACAACTTCATTTCCACTGACATCTCCCTTAATATCATTCACTAAAAGCATATTAATTTAAAATTCATAAAGGTATTTATTAAATCAATTCTAAAACATTGTTAAGATTTCCCTAAAATGTTTTTGTATTTTTATTCTTTTTATATAAAACCTCGATCCTGATTATTTTATTGCACTATTCAAGATTTAAATTTCACTACGAACATATTCTTTAGGGTGTAATCATCTCACATTATAGGCCAAGCTAATACCTGTTCTCATTTTTAGTGTTACTTTAGCTATAATAAAGCTTCTTTTCCAAATGAAGACAGCGCTCTGATTCCAGGCATATTACCTTATTTACTTAAAATTGTTGTTCTTGTTAAGCAACTTGTAATCTGTAACATGTGCAAATCTTGTCACAATATCTAAGTTTTAAAACACTGCAAAATTGTAAATGCTAAAATTTTTAGACTATCTCAGTACAATACAAAGTTGCTCATTTACTTAACTAAGGTGAACTAAAGTGACAGACAAACCCATCCCTCACCTTTTTAAAAATGAAGGTATTTAGAAACTACAAATGTTCTATCTTCATAGTTCCTGCATCTCATTCCGATTAAAATTGTTATAAGTTAACACTCACTAATTTCAAGTTTCAAAGTAGTACCCTGTCAAAAATTTCTTACAACTACTACTTTCTTTTTCCTTTGGGTTGTAAAAAAGAACTATTGTAAAGTAAGTAAGAGTAAGCAATCAAAATTTTAAAAAGCAGTAGAGATCAAGAGAGCTTGGGGGAAAAACATGTATTTGAAAGCTGACCTTAGAAGATAAATATAACTTAAAAATATAAAGCTAACAATGTGAGGAGATCATATAAAACTGAAAATATAAAGATTTTTTTCCCTTGTGCATAAACATTTGTGTGTACTTCTGTATTTTCAAACTTTTAATGGTTTATGAGAAAATTAATTTACATAGGGCATATTAAATACCATATACATACACATACGCATACATATACCTCATACTGAAAGTTGTCACTTTACAGCTTCTTAGATAATTCTAAGAAGCTATTAATGTTATGTCCTTTCCCATAAACACCACAATAAAAGCACACAGGTTTCCGTTAAAAGAAAATATCAAAATTTTCACGTGTCTTTAATACCATAGACTGCTTTATCTAGACCTATTTAAAATTCTTTTTGTTCATCAAAATTGGGATAGGGCTTCCCTGGTGGCACAGTGGTTGAGAGTCCGCCTGCCAATGCAGGGGATACGGGTTCGTGCCCCGGTCTGGGAAGATCCCACATGCCACGGAGCGGCTGGGCCCATGAGCCATGGCCGCTGAGCCTGCGCGTCCAGAGCCTGTTGTGGGAGAGGCCACAGCAGTGAGAGGTCCGCGTAACGCAAAACAAACAAACAAAAAAAATTGGGATAAAAAGGTAAAGGTGTATGTCTCAGTTGATAAGACACTGACAAACTGACAGAACTGGTTCCAAGGCAAACCTTCGGCCTTTATGTATTTTCCCTTGAATCAGAGTTTCACTTTCTAGACATTCTGTACATTAAGCATATAGGCAAATGAAGTACTATGTGGCAAAGTGAAACATATATATGCCACTCAAAAAGAGAGTACCTACACTCAGCTCCAAATTTTTTTTGCCCTCTCAGGAAAGGTTGCTTGATCTGATTTTCAAGCAAGTCAGAAATCCAAACTTTGGTGTGTTATCACTTGATTTTTAAATGTTGGAACTATTTTAAAATTTTTTAAATATTTAAATTGAGCAAAACATCTCTATGGTTACAGGCAACAATCTAAAACTCTGGCTTATGTCTAGGTTTTAATCAAGTACCTTGCATAGTTTTCTATTGCCACTGTAACAAAAATCACCACAAATTTAGTGGCTTAAAACAATGTGAATTTATTATCTTACAGTTCTGGAGGTCAGAAATCCCAAATTAGTCTTACGACACTAGAATCAAGGTGTAGGTAGTGCTACATTTCTTCTGCAGAATCCATTTCCTTGTCTTTTCCATCTTCTGAAAGATCACCTGCATTCCTTAGCTTGTGGCTCCTTTTTCCATCTTCAAAGTACATCACTCCAATCTCTGCTTCCATCATCCCATCTCTTTTAGCTGCCTTTGACCAGTTAATTACTCCCTACCACCAATGTTGCATGCGTGTGTGTGGGTGGGGGTGGGGGGGCGGGGTTGTTTTTTGGTTTTTTGGTCTAAATGCATTTGCTAGAACCTCCAAGAAACATTGAAAATGAATGATCCTGTCTGATTCGTCATTTTAATTCACCAAGTGGGTAGTTAAGCTTGGTCAAATGGTCATTACATATCTGAATAGTTTTCTACTATATCTTTTTTACCTACAGCTTATATTAGAAATGACTGATGAATATTAGCAAAGGCCTTTTTAGCATCTACTTATCTGACCATGTAATTTTTCTCTTTTAATTTGATGAAATGACTTATGCTAATAGACTTTCTAATGAAGTCTCCTGTAAATTCCTAGAGTAAATCCTACTTGGTCACTAGCATAATTACCCACTGATACACTGCTGGATTCGATATGCTAATGTTGTACTTACAATTTTTACATCTATATTCACAAGTGAGAAGGCCTATAATCCCCTGAACACTTTTTTGGCACTATTTATGCAATTTGGGATATTAAAGCTATGCAGAAATCATAAAGTAAACTGAAGATCTTTTCATCTTTTTCTAGGGCTTGGACTAATTTAAATAACACAGGTGTAATCTGTTTGAAAATAGTAACAGATGGCATGCATTACTGAATGTTTTATTAGCTGTAAACACATTAAACACATTACATCATGCAAATAATAATTCAGTTGTGAATTCACCTTGTCTTTTTCAACAGATCTCTATTCACCTTTCTAATTTCTTCTTTGTTAATCTCTTCAAGTTTTCCACTTTTGGGAGAAGTTAATTTGGTTAATTTGTATTTTGATAGAATACCATACATTTGCTCGCTTCAAGTTTGTTTATACAATGCTGCTGCATGTGGATTCTCATTATTCTTTTAAACTCATACATGCCTATGATTCTGTCTCCTCCTTTCTCACTAATCTCAATTTTAATTGCTCTCTACCTATTTCCTTAATCAGACCGAAGAAGAGTTTATCTTATTTTCTTGTCTTTACAAAAATCAAGTTAATAAATTTAAATTATCCTTTTGTTTTCTGTTTCTTAGTTTTAATGTTTCCCTTTGTTGTTTCATTTTTCCAACTTTCTTTTGGTTTATTTTGTTATTTTTAAAATTCCTTTAAGATATGAACTAAGTTCCTGGGCTAGTCATTAAGCTTTTCTCTCTCATATCTAGATCTTCTCTTTAAATTTAGCTTTGAAATGCTAACAATCAAACAGAACACATGAATTCCAACTGGATCCTGGATCAGAATCAATCAATTAATTAATTAAAATAAATAAGTAAACTATAAATTTTTTTTAGTAATTGGGGGAATTTTATATGGGCAATATATTAGATGATATTATTTGAATTACTGTTTATTTCTGAAAAGTGATGATGGCATTGTGGCTGTAAAACTCTCCTTATTTTTAGGAAGTGCACACTGAATTGTTTAAGCATGAAATGTTACGACATCTGTAACTTATTTTTTAATAGGTTATGAGCCGAACTGTTTCCCCACAAAGAATTCATATGTGAAACCCTAACCCCAGTGCCTAAGAATGTTGACTGTTTTGGAGATAGGGCCTTTATAAAGCTAATTAACTTAAAATAAGGCCATTATGGTAGGTGCTAATCCAATCTGACTAGTGTCCTTATAAGGGGAGATTAAGACACAGGGAGAGACACCAGGGGGACACACACAGAGAAAGACAACCAAGTGAAAAGGCAGCAAGAAGGTAGCCATCTGCAAGCCAAGGAGAGAGGCCTCAGAGAAAACAACCCTGCCAGTACCCTGATCTGGACTTTCAGCCTCCAGAACTGTGAGAAAATAAATTTCTGTTGTTTAAGCCAGGCAGTCTGTGGTATTCTGCTATGGCAGCTCTAGCAGCCTAATACAAATGGCTCTTGGGGAAAAAGGATAAATATAAGGAGAGAGCAAAAGCAAAAATGGCAAGATGTTAATGTTGCTGAATCTAGGTAGAGGGTATATGGATGTTCATTACATCATTCTTTCAACTTTTATATAAGTTTGAAGTTTTCCAAAATAAAAAGTTTGGGGAAAAAAATTTCACTGGGAAATATATACACACACACATACATGTAAGTTTGTATTTGTTTGTTAAAGCTGCCATATCAAAATACCAAAGTCTGGCTGGCTTAAATGACAAAAATGTGTTTCTCACAGTTCCGCAAGGTAGAAGTCAAAGATCAAGGTGTCTGCAGGTTTGGTTTCTTCTGAGGCTTGCAGATGGCTGCCTTCTGGCTGTGTCCTCACATGGCTCTTCTCTGTGTGTGCCCAGCCCTGGAGTCTTTCAGTGTACTCAAATTTTCTTTTCTTATAAGGACACCAATCAGATTGGATTAACTTAATCACCTCTTTTTTTAAAAAAGATTTATTTATTATTTATTTGTTTATGATTATTTGTTTAATATATAAATATATAATAAATTTATTTTTATTATATATTAAATATTATGTATTATTTATTTGTTTATTTATTTTATTTTTATTTTTGGCTGCGTCAGGTCTTAGTTGCAGCACTCGGGCTCTTCGTTGCAGTGTGTGGGCTTCTCTCTAGTTGTGTGCAGGTTTTCTCTTCTCTAGCTGTGGTGCACAGGCTCCAGGGCACATGGGCTCTGTAGTCTGAGGCACGCGGGCTCTAGTTGAGGCGTGCGAGCTCAGTAGTTGTGGTGCATGGGCTTAGCTGCCCCACGGCATGTGGAATCCTAGTTCCCTGACCAGGGATTGAACCCACATCCCCTGCATTGTAAGGTGGATTCTTTACCACTGAACCACCAGGGAAGTCCCATTTACCTCTTTAAAGACCTTATCTCCAAATGAGATTACATTCAGAGGTGGTAGGGGTTAGGGATTTCCACATATGAATTTTGAAGGGACATAATTCAGCCCATAACCAGGTGTTTTCTCGTTATCCTTGCCCTTACAGTATTAAGTCTTTAAATCAAAAATTTTAATTCTATCATTTCTTCAATACTTTTCTAGCTATTTGTTTCTCTTTCTATAATTTCTAGTATGTTCAGGATAGGTCTAAAATTGTCTTCTAGGTAGCCATGAGTTAAACATGAGGATTTATACTTTTTGTGTGTGGTTTTTATTATTCTGTGTTTATTTATTCAACTTGATTTCTTAGGAAAATGATGTAGCCCCCAGTCATAGCTAACCTCTTTATCAGTTTGTCTACTAAGTTTAGGAATTCAGAATTTATTTTTAGTTTCTAAAACTATATTTGTGGGGACTTCCCTGGTGGAACAGTGGTTAAGAGTCCACCTGACAATGCAGGGGACACAGGTTCGAGCCCTGGTCCGGGAAGATCCCACATGCCGCGGAACAACTAAGCCTGCGTGCCACAACTAATGAGCCTGTGCTCTAGAGCCCAAGCCACAACTACTGAGCCCACGTGCCACAACTAATGAAGCCCGCACACCTGGAGCCCATGCTCTGCAACAAGAGAAGCCACCAGCCCCCACTCGCTGCAACTAGAGAGAGCCTGTGTGCAGCAACAAAGACCCAACGCAGCCAAAGATAAAAAGATAAATAAATAAATTTATTTAAAAAAAAACTACACTTGTGCTCTAATTGTACTTCTTTGAGAGTTTTCATTATTTTGTTAAAGTTTTCTTTCCTATAGTCTATTAATTCTGTGTTCCACAGAAGCTACCTATTCAACTTATTCAGCTTCATTTTCCTCTCTCAAATTATTGAATTCCTTTCATTGGTCTTTGCCTACTCGTAACTGTTCCCTCAGCATCTGGACAGCTCAGACTACTGTTATTTATTAGAGAGTAAAAAACCAGCAGGTAATAAAAAACATGGAAATTTTCAGCACCAAGGACCAAACATGTTAACTAACTTAGCCCTCTGTCGAAGCACTGGAACGAGGTTTTTATAAGTCTGCCCACCAGGTTCAGTTCTCTTCTATAGAGATTAACAGGACTGAATTGTCCCTTTAAGCACAAAGCACATAGCAAATGTCAGGAACATGCACTAAAGCCAGCATCTTCTCACATTAACTCCCTGTCCCACCTTCATTGTTTCACACTGCAGTATATCTCCCCATTCATAACTAAGATTATTAATAATAAAATAGTAAACAAATAATAACAAACAAGTCACATTAGCTCATTTAAGCCCAATAATCCTATTGAAGCAAGGATTACCCACATTTTACAAATGTATAAAGTGATTTTAGGGAAGGTTAAGTGTCTTAAAGCCAGGTCCATTAACATGAATGCTTATATAATCTCTTCAGAACTAACAGTCCTCCTACTTCCACGTTCATTTGTGTGACCTCAGGCACACAAATCTTTCTGGGCCTTATCTTTCCATTCGTAAAATGATGATGCTAATACCACCTACCTCACAAGGTTGTTGTACAAACCCAATGAGTGAATGAAGTCATATAAAGTGATTAGAACAGTGTCTGGCACACAACACTTACTGGCTCAGTAAGTGTTAGCTTTAATATTATTATTTATCTGGCATCTTTAGCTTATTTGGCATCTTCTAGCTTAGTATTATTATTTATTTGGCATCTTGTAGCTTTTTTTTTAAAAAGCCTATATTCTCAAATAACTCAAAAGAATCCCAATGATCTGGCACTTATCAGATCCACAAGTGGCTACTATGACAGTTTTGGGTAATATTTGTGACTGCTTAACCTGCTCATTGCAGCATTTAAAAGCTAACATGATCTGTCTTACAGTAACACTGTAAAAGTGGGTTCTTTGCAATAGTCACTTTGAATCTAATCACCATTTTTTTCATTAGAAAAGTTCAGAAGTCAAATACTGTATTTTGTTGTAATTTTTTTTAAGAGAATTAAGTTTCTAATCTGATTGGCTATCCATCAAATGGCTTCTAACAGTAGAAAAGTTAGCATTAATGTTCAGGTATGAACAATAACGGACTTAAACTTGACACCTCAAAAACTGGGAAAAATAAGCAGAGGCAAACAAAGAGGCAAAACATTTGCCTTAAATAAAGACAAATGTAATCAAGCAGAATTTAATGCTCTGTAAGAAACATCAAGAAGCAAGACGATTAATTTAGATAATTTAAGAAACTAAGGACTTCCCTGCCCGCCAATGCACGGGACACGGGTTTGATCCCTGATCCAGGAAGATCCCACATGCTGCAGAGCAACTAAGCCTGTCATGCGCCACAACTACTGAGCCTGCGCTCTAGAGCCCGTGAGCCACAACTACTGAGCCCACGTGCCACATCTACTGAAGCCCGCGCGCCTAGAGCCCCTGCTCCACAACAACAGAAGCCACTGCAAAGAGAAGCCCATGCACCGCAACAAAGAGTAGCCCCTGCTCACTGCATCTAGAGAAAGCTTGTGCACAGCAACAAAGACCCAACACAGCCAAAAATAAATGAATAAATAAATAAATAAAAATTAAAAAAAGAAACTAAAAAGTACTAAAAAGTGACAAGCCTTGTAAATGGTTAAACTATCTGAACTAGATTAGCATACTACATAGACAATTTAAAGCTAAGTATTTTGAAGGAAAATCAATAGCAAGACTTCTTAGAAATGTGTACATTTTCTACTCTGTGGGTAAGTATAAATCATCCTGTGACACTCCTAGGCAAGATGTATGTGATGACCAAAAATCTACTGATTATGAGGCAACCAAGATACAACGATTTCTTCAATGCTTCAGTATAAGTAGATTATTTGATGCCCTCTACAGTTATAATATGAAATTATCTTTTTACAGTGATACTTACCCAATAGCATTGTATTAGAAGTGAAAATATACTCAAGGTTTCAGGTTAAATCTGTGCTACTTATTTATGCTACTGCCTCTGGTTACCTGTTTTTATTTGTGCTCCTGCCTATAGCCAAAGTCTGCAAACAGAGATACAAGTCAGTCTTTGGCAACTACCAAAAAAAAATTGTTTTAGTCAAAAATCATCAATAGATGATAAAATCAGTGGGTGAAAGTTTGATGAGCCCATGGCAGAGCAGAATAATCTAGAAAAAGAAATTAGCATGTTGCTTCTTGATTAGTCAGCATCCCAAAACATCAGGTATTTTTCATCATCACAATAATCAAATTATATGTACCTATATAAAGTGAACCACCTTACTATCTCAGCTATGAAAAGAAGCTATTATCACCAAACATTAATAGGTATGTAGAAGATATTCAGTGAGATAAAGTCTTCTAAACTACTAACATAATGTTTGGTAGAGTAAGTATAATATTTAATAAATAGTGGGATCACTAGTGATACATATATTCAAATTCCAAATGAGAAATATGATTCTGCTTGAGGTTGGCATTGTTGCAGTCCTATATCTGAGCAGTAGTTTAAGAAAATCATCTTAATCCTGAACGCAATTAACTTCATTCTCATATATACCAAAAGGACTAATCATTACAAGTAAAAAGATCAATCCAACATTGTTGAATCACTTTATATAAACATAACACAGAAAAACAATCACATTCTTGAGGTAAGAAATCACCAAAGGGATAACAAAGAAATTCTGAAATAAAAATGAAAGTTTTTAACTTACTGACTGACTAAATCAGATCCCATCTTAGAGCCATCATCTGCCTCTTCTTCCACATCAGAGTCCATACCACTGTCACCTTATGAATGACATAAAAAAAATTGAAAGCATGCTCATAAAATGTCAGAGTGATTTAATCATTATACAGAAAGTGTCATGTATAAAGTGACGATTAAATAACTTCAGTGTTGCTGAAAGATGACATTTTTAATTGCTTATATTTAAAATGCCTTATTAGGTATTTGTCATTGCCTTCCCTTGATCTATTTTATAAATGTATATATATACAAAATATATATAAGCAAGAAGGTGTGTACATATAATACTTACAAACTATACATGCATGTATACATCTATCACCATTTTACATTTTAAAAAGATGTTATCTCTGGAAATTGAAATTCTCCATTTTTTTGTTCCTTCTCTTGTAATGCTAATGCTAATATCCTTGTAGAGTCCAAAAAGAAAAGCTTTAAAATCCAAAATTCTACAGATAATATATACAAAGAAGAGTCTTAGTTCAGGCAGACAGATAAATGTTGGCAATTCTTCTAACTCTGCATTTGGGTCTTATCAGAGCAGAAATGGTATTCAACAGATAATTAAAAGCAGTAAGAATATAAAGCAGATAATTTTAAAATATTGTAAGAGAAGGCTTTGCCTTCTCAATAAGTAATTTTTTCTAGTATTTTGGATAAACATTTTTTATTTCTTTTTTTTATTGTGCACAAACTTAATGCTCTTACCTACACAACTGATCTAGAGAAACCATACATACATCAAAAAGTCCATTCCTGAGATGCTATTCTGATATGTAAACTATATTTCTGTACAAACAGAAGTAAAAATACTCAGTGATTACCCAATAATAAAATTAAAGTAGCAGTTAAAAAAAAAAAAGAATACCTCAGGATTTATGCTAAGTATAGTATTAACCACTAAGTTACCAGAAGGTAGAAATACGCATTCTTACCCTCAAGAATCTTCAAGATTTTTTTTTCAGACAGGAGCTCTAACTGTTCCTGGCACAGTTTTTTAATTTCTTCTATTGAACAGTTCTAAAGAAAATGACATTTTAAAAAATGCATTTATATAACAAAGCACCAATATAAACTAGAAAACAGCAACCATTTAAAAAAAAAAAGTCTGCTAAGCAAAATCCTACAGTAAAACAAATTAAAAGCCACATAAATTTTTTTCTGGGATGAAATGTGAAGACCTGCCAGTTAACATGTAAATATTATAATTTATAGAGTTTTGATTTGGATATATAAAGTCATGTTTATTATGAAAGAACTGAAGAATAAGTAGGTGCCCAGATATTCTTAATAGCAGCCTACTTATGTGAGGTAATACCTCTAAAGGCTTAAATATTCAAGTCCTAGCTCCATACATCTTAGATATATATGATGTTGGGCTTAACTTGTCCACGGCTTTTTTTCCACATCTGTAAAATTAGAATACCATGTATTTCCCTGAATAATTTTCAGAGATAAATATATGAAAACATTTATGAATTTAATGAAATATAGGCTATTACCAACTATCATTGCATACTGTTACACAGCAGTACACTACTTCTTAAAGCACCAGAAAGAATCAGTATACCTCTAACTTAGTTACTTAAACTGCCTGTATTTAATAGAATAATTTCCAGAAGGTCAAAAAATTCCTTACTTAAATATAGTAAAGTACCCTATTTCTTCCTGGCAAATTTTTAAATATACAAAGCCATTTACGGTTCTACAAAATCCCTTCTTTATATCTTTTCGAAGTAGCTCATATTAGTTGAAAACGTCCGATTATAATTTCCATTAAGTAAAATGACTGCTATAAAAAAAGTGTTTGTATATTCTGTATATGTGGATAGCCTGATAATGTATGTAATGAAGTACCTTTAACACATCAGGAAGCATCTTCTGTAACTTCTTCTCTCCTATGATACAGAAACACTGCTGAAGCATTTCTTTTTTGTCTGATATATAGAAACTAACTGGTTTTAATGCCACAGTCAGGTCTAATCCACCTTCTTCAAGGTCACTGTGCTCTGCCAAGAATAACTCTTTTTCCAGAGTTGGCAAAAGATATTTGGCTTCCTAAAATTAAAAGAGATAAGAACCATTAAACAACAGAAATATATCTATAATGTTAAACATTTCCAAATTCTTTTTTTGCACAAATTATTTATTTAAAACCATAGGAAAGATTATTTAATTGCTCAGGATTCTTTGAAGTTACTCTCCACTCTGTAATTATCAATAAATTGAGAAAAAGTGAAGAGATAATATCCTAGGACACACAAATGAAAATATAGTCAATACTGAATGATTTCCTACAATTTTATACTTGTGGAATACGATATTCCTCCAGTAGACAATTCACCCAAGAATTTTATGTATGCATTGTCATTCTTCTTAATTCATAAAAAGAAATGGGATAGCAGCAAAAATGTTATAAACCACAAATATTATATACTAAAGTATCATTGCTTACCAGAAGCTACTGTCATTTTTTTAAATAAAGATTTCTTTTTAAAAAATATTTATTTATTTATTTATTTATTTTTGGTTGGCACTGGGTCTTAGTTGCAGCACACGGGCTCAGGCTCTCTAGTTGAGGCGCATGGGCTCAGTAGTTGCAGCGTGCAGGCTTAGTTGCCCCGCGGCGTGTGGGATCTTGGTTCCCTAACCAGGGATCGAACCCGCGTCCCCTGCATTGGAAAATGGATTCTCAGCCACTGGGCCACCAGGGAAGTCTCTATCATTTTAAAAAACTGTTATATATCTAATGATATTCAAAGCAGGCAAGTAATTTAAGACATTTCAATCAATTTTACCTCCTATCTCCCAAATCTATCCAGTCTCTCCAAATCTACTGCCATAATCCTGATCCAAGGTACCATCCTCTTTTTGCCTAGATTACCTCAGTAGCACTTAACTGGACTCCCTACATCTAATCTGAGGTCTTGCCAATCTGTTTTGTATACTGACACCAAAATGGATTTTATAAAATGCACATATACTCATCCTCCCTATTTACTGATATAAGCTGTCAATGACTTCCCACTGTTCTTAGGGTAATATAGCCTATTAGGCCCTTCATGCTCATTGTGTTCCAAACACAACGACCTTGTCTGAACTACTCAAACATAAGGTGTTCTCCCTTCATTTCATACAGGCAGGGCTTTTGTACACACTGTTCTTCTGTCTAGGAGAGTCTTTCTTCCCCACTTGCCCATCACTCTATACTCCCAAGATCAACAAACTCAGGTATCAATTTAAAAGTCATTTCCTCAGGAAAATCCCTAACTATATTATTCAAGTAGGTTTCCTTTTTATACTTTCTAACGCAATTGTTTAAAATGCAGTTTAAAAACAGGCTAATTTTAAAGAACACTATGATAATTACACTGAAAAAGCAAAGGTTAGCTCTTGTTCTAATGGCTCACAAAGCAATTCAGGGGTTAGCAAGGATGTAAAGGAACTGAACTCCCATACAGTGCTAGTAGGAATATAAAATAGTGCAGCTGGTTTGGAAAATGGTTTGTAGTTCCTTATAAAGTTGCCATATGATGCAGAAATTTCATTCCTGGATATATATCCAAAAGAAATGTAACCATAATGTCCGCACAGAAACTTGTACACAAATGCTCATAGCAGCATTATGCATAATAGCCAAAAGTTGGAAACAATCCAAATGTCTATATCAATTGACAAATTAAAAACGTAAATGTGGTATTAGCCACACAATAAAATATTATTCAGCTACAGAAAGAAATGAAGTACTGATATGTGTTAAAACATGGGCAGACTCTGAAAAACAAATATGCTAGGTGAGAGAAGCCAGACACAAAAGATCACATATGATTCTATTCATATAAAATACCCAGAACAGGGAAATTTATAAGTCTATAGAGGGGACTTCCCTGGTGGCTCAGTGGTGAAGAATCCGCCTGCCAATGCAGGGGACACAGGTTCGAGCCCTGGTCTGGGAAGATCCCGCATGCCGCAGAGCAACTAAGCCCGTGTGCCACGCCTACTGATCCTGCGCTCTAGAACCACGCGCCATAACTACTGAAGCCGGCACGCCATAGAGCCCGTGCTCCGCAACAAGAGAAGCCACCACAATGAGATGTCCACACATCGCAACAAAGAATAGCCCCATTCGCCACAACTAGAGAAAGCCCACGCACAGCAACGAAGACCCAATGCAGCCAAAAGAAAAAAATCTATAGAGATAGAAAGTAGATTAGTGATTGCCTAGGGATAGAATGGGTGTATGGGTGTAGGGCTAGTAGGGATGACAGCTAAAAACTGCATATAGGGTTTCTTCTGGGGATGATGAAAATATTTTAAAATTGACTACAGTGATGGTTGCACCACTCTGTGAATATACTCAAAAACCAGTGAACTGTATACTTGAAATTAGTGAATTGTACAGTATGTGAATTATATCTATATAAAGCTGTTAACAACAATAGGGAATGCAATACACAACAAATATTATGGCACTATTGGAATTTTGCGATGTTCTCTACATGCCTAATATATAATGACTTCTTTTTTTTTTTACAACTACAGTTACTTCTCATGAGAAGTACAGTTTAGTTCTGTATGCAAATGCTTATAGAATCCTTATTATTGGTCTCCCCATAATAATAAAGAGTACTAAAGACATGGAAACTATTTAAGATAAGAATGGTGATATCCAAAACTGAATCTAAAAGGGGTGGAAAAATGCATAGATCTATAACTATTGAAGAATTTGGGGAAAAATAGATGGCAGTTAAGAGAAAAAAAACACCCCTAGAAAAATCCACCAGACCCCGACAGCTGTATGGTCCAACAGTCAAGTTCCGACATATCTTTGAGAAAAAGATATAAACTACTCTGGAACACACCAAAAAAATGCAAAGCTTTCCCAACTCAATCCATAAGGCTACCATAACCCTGATACCAAAACAAGACAGGTTAACTACAAAAATAAAAACAATAAGCTGATTTAACTTAAGAACATAGGTACAAAAGTAAAAATACTGAATTTCAGCCGAGTACAACAACCAAATCAACAAATCAAATAGTATTTATCCCAAGAATGCTGAGGACAATTCAATGTAAGTTAACTTATCAATAAAATTACATAATCAGATTAAGAATGAAAACTACTGATCACCTCAACAGAATGCCCCAAAGACATCTGATAGAACTCTACAACCCTCAGAAAACCACGAATTAAAGAAAATGTCCTTAACTTGATCAAAGGTATCTTTCAGAACCTATGGTAAATACACTTACTGGTGTAAAATTAGAAATGTTTCCACTACAAAAAAAATGGGAAAAGAATGCCTACTATGAACGCTTGTGTTCAACACTATACTAAAAGCCTTAGATTAAAAAGAAAGAAAAGGACTTCCCCGGTGGCGCAGTGGTTAAGAATCCGCCTGCCAATATAGGGGACATAGGTTCAAGCCCTGGTCCGGGAAGATCCCACATCCCACATGCCGCAGAGCAACTTAGCCCGTGCGCCACAACTACTGAGCCTGCGCTCTAGAGCCCATGAGCCACAACTATTGAGCCCGCGTGCCACAACTACTGAAGCCCGTGCGCCTAGAGCCCGTGCTCCACAAGAGAAGCCACTGCAATGAGAGGCCCGCGCACCGCAATGAAGAGCAGCCCCCACTCACTGCAACTAGAGAAAGCCTGTGCGCAGCAACAAAGACCCAACGCAGTGAAAAATAAGTAAATAAAATTTTGAAAAGAACAAAAAATAAGAAATATCGGGGCTGAAAAAGAATAGATATATGTACATGTATAACTGAAGCACTTTGCTGTACACCTGAAACTAACACAACACGGTAAATCAACTATACTCCAATAAAAAATAAAAATTATATAAAAAAAGAATTATCAGGGCTGACAAGAGTTAATAAAGAGGCTGCATATCAAACTATTAATGGGGAAGCATAGAGACTTCCATGATTTTCCCTTAATTTCTGTGTTGTATACATTTAAAGTATGTATTCATGCATTTGTTTTATAATGCAAGCAAACTTTTTTTAAAAAAACGTTAATATCTTGCTAGGTCGATGGAGCATAAAGAACATGGCTTTTATAATCAGATATTGCATTCGAATGTAGGCGTTATTAACAAACTGTGACTGTGGGTAGACTTCCTTAACCTCTTTGAGCCTCAATTTTCTCATCTTGTAACGTGGAGGAAGAGAGAAATAAAGCGCAGCTCGCAAGGACAATGAAGGGTAGTTTCTGACCCATACTTTTCAAGGAGACTGAGGAGACCACAGGAGTGGAAGAAGCCAAAAGCAGTATGAGTCAGACGATCGGTAAATCGGAAACTTTAAGTTCAAGACGTGCGAGTGTGGGGTTCAAGGGAACTTAGGAATGTGAACTTCAAACACGGGACCCCTTAGGATCGCAGCGCTAACGTAAGATACCTCCGGCTCCGCATCCCGCTGCCACATTCCGCTCCTAGCCCACCTTCTTCCGGAAACGCAGCCGCTTCAAGAAGAGGCGAGAAGAGCACGCACGCACCTGCTGCAAGGAGCCGGAGACGCTGGCAGATGAGTCAGTGCTCCTCCGCTTACGGCGCTCATTGCGCTCCACGCTGCCCCCACCCCAGCAGCTGCCGCAGCTCCCACCGCCAGTGACACTTCCACTCAAGCTGGTGTTCCCGCAGCAGGTGACGCTCCCGCAGCCGCTGGCGCTCCCGCAACCGCTGGTGCTTCCACTGCCGCCGCTGGCGACGGCGGGAACCGGGTCCGGCGCCGCGAGCGCCGCCGCCGCCGCCGCCTCCTGACCGCTTCGTTTGCGCCGCTTTTCCCGGGAAGACTTCTTCCCCGTCATGATCCCTCTGCTGCAACCATCCGGGGAAAGCCCGCCGCTTGTGGATCGACCGAAACCCTGCCGCAGCAGCTAGCAGCGGGCACGGGCGTCGCAGCTTTGACGTCACTTCCGGTCGCATCGCTGACGTCAGGAGGTGTTTCTGGAGCCGGGGCCGGGGCCAATAGCGCTGCCTCCGCCAGCCGAGGAGGTAGGCTTGGGTTTGCAGCAGGTGAGCAGCGCGGGTGGCTTTTTATTGTTTGTTTTCATACCCCTACAAAGGGCCGAAGGCGGAGCATTACAACAACTCTTTGCCTTATTGATATTGTTTTTCAATCTTTGTCTATATACAATACACAGTAAGGTAAAGGTATATTGTTTGATTCTCCAGTGTCATTTGTCTTTCAGTTTTTGGTTGACAATGACAACAATAAAGAAAATTTAAGGGAAATCTCATTATCATCATCACGTGTATAGATTTTTTTTTTTTAATGTATTATAGGGAGTTGTACAAGAGTAGGTTCTTCTGCTTCTTTGTTTTTCCCCATTAACACTACTCTCTGGGCATGATGCCTTTTCACTCTAAAGGCCCTTGACGCTTGTATTTATTCTTTCTCAATTTATTTAATATTCAAATACTGGCGCTTAGGTTGTTGACAGCTTGGCACATTGTCAGAAAAATGCCGCTATATATAACTTAAGAAAAAATTTACATTATTTTGTACTCAAAAAAAAGAAATTGACCAAAGGATATAAGCATCTTATTTTTCTTCTATTTAATCGAGTTCTTTTGAAAAAGAAGGGCTGAACCAACTTAGAATGTCATGCATACACTGAAATCTTCGTAAGAATTTTTCTAACACATGATAATAGTAGTTTTAACTTGGATTCTTGACTTACAGTGTTGAATACTTTTCCACTGATTGAAAAACTGTTTCCTCATCATCAAGTAGTCCGGTATTGTTTAACCTTTTATCTACCAGAATAAGTATAGCGAACTGCTAAATGTAAATTAATTCTTTATGTTGGGGAAAGGGGAGCAGGAATAAAATACTCTTGGCATATTAGTGTTGCTACCTTTTCTCTCTTCCTTCCTTCCTCATAAACTGCCGTTTCACACTAGTTCATGGTGTTTTGAAGGAGAGGAAAACAAGAAGAGTTTAGGAGTGGAGGTGACCAATAAGGAGATCCCAGACCATTTTTTAAAGGGATTTGAGGCAAGAAATGCAAAAGAAAAGGAGCAGTGTGTGAAGGCAGCAATGGAAAAGAATAGAAGAGAATTTAGGGAGTACTTCCGGAGATTATGTATTTCCTGCATAGAGTGCATGAGGGACAAGAAAAAGACGAGTGAGTTTTTGAAAATAGATTATGGGTCATAGTTTTATGAATGTTAGCTTTTGTGGGCTGCTGTGTGGGATTTTTGGATCTAAACACAAACCAGGTTTTAAAATCAGAGATCAAGAACACATAAAAAAATGTGTCACCTTTTGGCTTCGGTGGTCTCAGCTGAGGCCTTTAGCCACAGAAGGAAAAAGGTAAGGATAGGGCAACACTAGTTGGGTGGTAGTAATTTTCTAACTTTCATTGAGGTGACAGAAAGCAGTTGAAAAAAGAAACCTCCCTTTGACCACATTTCCTACCTGTCTCAGTCACTCAGCAACAATTTAGTAAGTGCCTAAAACAAACCAGGTTGCAGGGGCAATCCCAGGTCTGGGAAAATAGCTGTCTCCACTCCCCATTCCACCCTTATATTTGCCTTCTAAAGTCAGTGCTGAGGCCAAGCCCACTGTGCCCTCAGGAGTTCCATATTGGCCTCATTAAGTCTCATGCCTGAAAGGAATGGGAATATTACAGTATATTCACAGACAGAATAAATACATAAAATCAATAACATGTAATTGTTGTGACCTTGTTATGAACTGAATTATGTTCCTCCAAAATTTATATGTAGAAACCCTAACAAACCCAATATAACTATATTTGGGGTAGGGAGTTTAAGGAGGTAATTAAGCTTAAATGAGTTCATGAGGACAGGGAAAGGGCTTTGATTCATGGTGTGAATATGATATCCAGGTTGTCATAGAGTCAGTGAGATGCCATTGTCTATTTAGGTTGAACCATATGAAATTGCCTTTTTTCTAAGTCAAAACTGGTTGAATGGTGACAGTTTCATATGGTTCAACCCAATATTATAGAGCTTAAGAGGCCCAGCACTAAATATTGTTATGAACTTAAAAGCTCTGCAAGCAGATGCAGGACTGCTTTTCTGCCCTGGAACAGATATACGGGAGGGTGGACAGAGATTGGGATTTATATGCCATTTTCATAACTACTCTTCAGTGAGTTAACCCAGTGAGCGTTAATCACAGTGATTGGCTAGGGACAGGATGCATTAATGCTGGGGCCAATCAGTACTTCTCTGGAATTTTATAAAGAGACATTAGATGAGAATTTTGCTCTTTCATCTTAAATTATGAACTATAAGGAAGTTACCTCATAGCTGCTAGTTGTCGTGTTCCCTGTCCTGGGAAGGATGCTAAGAGAATGAGACCAACAAGAGACACTTGCTGAAACAAGACACAGAAAGTCCTAATGGTGTCATTTTTCATCAGTGAGCCAATAATTCTTTTTTTTTTAAGCTGATTTGTTACTTTCTGTCACTTGCAGCCTAGAGTCCTAATTAATACAACTTACAACATGTAAGATGTTCCAGGAACAGCATTTTTTTCTGCTGCCCCATAGCTTTCCTAGAAATATACCCTCTGAGACTATTCAAAAACCCCACCTCCACTCACCTTAACTACATCTAAGATTTCACTTCAAGTATCACTTCTTACTGAAAACCCTTCCAAATCACTTGCATTCTGAACCCTGCTAAGATTAGCCGCTTTTTCCTTTGTAACCTACTGTTCTCCCTACAGAGCAACCAAAACTCTCTACTGCAGGCACTTGCTAATATCTTCTTCAAAATACTGTTAGTTCTCATGAACAGAGGCCGTGTATTACATATCTTTGTAGTCTCAACATATAACACAGTATCTGGCACATGCTAGAAACTCAGTGCTTGTTAAACTCTGTACTGAGAAGTTGCAGATCCACACAGAGCTTCTTTCTATGTCGTCACTGTGGTAAATGGCATTAATGGCTCCAGGTCTTCACCTCTCTGTATTCGTGCCCTTTGCCATGTAATTTGATAATGTCCTTCTTCCACTGACTAGAGACATAATTCCTGCAAAGTGGAGTCAACCATATGACTTAATGAAGCCAAGGGGATATTAGCAGATGTGCAGCAAGCAGTCTCAATAAAAGCTTGTGCAGTTAAGATGGTCCACTCTTGTGCTTCCACCATCACCATAAAAATTATATACTCAGACCAGCCCATTGGTCCCAGGAGAAAGAGGAGACAGATAGGGCTCAGCTGCCCCAGCTAAGCTATCCAGTCAAGTCCAGAGTAGAGCAGAGTCACAAATGAGCCTTGCCAGGATCAGCCAACCCCCAAACGTGTTAACTCCTGAGCTAAATAAATGCTATCGTTTTTGTTATTGTTTTCTGTGCAGTATTACTGTGGCTATAGTTAACTTGCATGCATACTTTCTAGACTCCCCCTGCCTCCTCTTTCCTTGTATTTCTCTGCTAGTTATGAGAAGGACCTTCAACGCTGTTTGATATCAAATGAGTCACTGTTCAATGCTACAGCTGTAGGATGGGTAGATGTGATTCTTATATTCTAACAGAAATGCCTTTATATTTCATGGTGAGGTTCTGTGGCATTATAAAGAAGTGTAAGGATATTTGCGTTTAGAGTTCCAACCAACTGCTTTTATTAAAAAATCATCAGGACACCACCACCCCCTACCACCTACATGGGCACTTTTTCCCCCTGTAGCAATAAAATCTAGTATTTTTCTTTTCCTTTTAAATATTCTTTGTACACAGCAGTCACTTTCATTGTTAAAGAAGATGTTAGACTTGGTTATCTTTGAAAGTAATGCTTGGTAAACACATATGTGGCAGATATTTTGCTAGCCTTTTTTTTTTTTTTTTTTTTTGGCTGCGTTGGGTCTTCATTGCTATGCGCGGGCTTTCTCTAGATGCGGCGAGCGGGGGCTGCTCTTCCTTGCGGTGCGCGGGCTTTTCACTGTTGTGGCTTCTCTTGTTGCAGAGCACCGGCTCTAGGCGCACAGGCTTCAGTAGTTGGGCTCAAAGGCTCTAGAGCGCAGGCTCAGTAGTTGTGACGCACGGGCTTAGTTGCTCCGCGGCATGTGGGATCTTCCCGGACCAGGGCTCGAACCTGTGTCCCCTGCATTGGCAGGTGGATTCTTAACCACTGCACCACCAGGGAAGCCCGTATTTTGCTAGGCTTTTACACAAATATCTTATTCTTCTATTTTATGAAATCTCAATGTAGAGATATGTAAACTGGGACTGAGGTTAAGCAACTTGCCTTAACTCATTAGTAAGTGGTGGAAATATCACTGAACTATATGGCTTTTTAACTCCAAAGCCAGTACTCTTTTGCTATATTACACTGCATCTCTGGTTGCTCTTACTATTGAAATTTTAAATGATGTAGACGTAAGCAAACATTTCTTGAATTTATTAGTTCCTTTGAGGACACAAGAATGAAAGAAATGTGGTTTGAGGACTTGTTTCAGGCCACTTTTTTCTGCTCTATGTATCAACCTTACATGCCACTACCAACCATCATAGTTGCTATTATGATAAAGTGAAGTGGCTACTACAGATCGAGATTTTTCTCCATATGGATGTCCACTTTTGCCAACATCACTTTTTAAATATAATTTTGTTGTTTTGTTACTACTGACTTGTCAAAAAAATTTACTTGACCTCTTTCAGTTTCTTCACCTGTAAAAGTAAGATTACTAGCAGTACTTGCCCCATGGAAATAATGGTAAACATAGGAAATAGCATAATGTACTTGCTTAATGCATGCTATTTAGTTTACTTAAATTCATCTGTTCTTTGCAATGCTGCTCAACTGGTTGGTTTTAAATACAGTTGCAAACCATTGAGTAAACATTGCCATATCATATGCCTTAAATGTAGAGTGATGTTATCTCTATCACATCATATCTAATGAAAATATCATTGCCACTTGGACATTATACTTTTGTGATTTATTATAAAGTGTCCAGGAAATCCAGGGTCAAGTTTTAAGTCCCAGGAATTCATCTTAGGCCTAGCATCAATATCAGCTTACCTATTTTACAGAAGTATGTTGGTCAACTTTCTCCTCTAAAACTTCCATTACCCACCTTATTCTGAAGGCTGTTTTCCTCCATGACAGGCATGAGTGGTTTACTTTTGCCCTCAAAGTCAAGATCCTGCCTTTCTTAGTATCCCTGGAAAACAAGCATCCTAATTTCAAATATTAAACAAATAAAACCTGATAACCACTTTAGGAAGCAGACAGGTGGAAAAATATTTAAGAACAAGAAAACTTCAAAAAAATGTTCCCCCATCTTTGTTGAGATGGTAACTAGAATGCCAATTATACCATTTTTATTCTCCTAACCTCCTTTAGTTAAGGGAAGGAAAACATCACTAAGGAAGCTCAGATATGATGCAATCAAGTAAAAAAAAAAAAAAAATCAAACAAAAAACAAGTACTAATCACCTGTGAATATTCTGGCCACAATAGTCTAATTTCAATCTAACCAAGCCTTTGGATTTAGCTTTCTGTTTATAGGAAATAGGTGTGGCAGGCAAATTCTAAGAGGGCCACCAAAGATCCCTCTCCCTGGTATTCATAACCTTGTGTAATCCACTTTTTTTGAGTAATTTACTTCCAAGCAATAGAGTATCTTGATGTTGATGGGATGTCATGTTTGTGATTAAATTATAAAGATTCTTGTTGGTCCTGCTAGCAGACTGTCTCTTCCTGGCTTTGATGAAGGAACTGGCCATGTCAGGGAGGCCCACCAGGCAAAACTGATGGCAGCCTCAGCGAACAGCCAGCTAGGAACTGAGGTCCTTAACTCAGCAATCAAAAAGAACTGAACACTAACTACATAAGTGAGCTTAAAAAAATGCATCCTTCCCCAGTCCAGCCTTCAGATGAGACCCCAGCCTTGGTGGGCACCTTGATTGCAGCCTCATGTGAAACAAAGAAGCAGAGGAACCAGCTAAGTTGTGGCAGGATTCCTCACTCACAGAAAATTTGAGATAATAAATGTGTGTTATTTTAAGTCACTAAGTATTGAGGTAATTTATTAAGCAACAGTAGATAATACAGTAGGGTTATAAGAATGTTTTTTACAAATACAAAACGGGAGTAGTTAACATTCTGGATTGGCCAACACACTTCCAAGTCAATGATAAAAAAAAAAAAGAGATGAACTGTTGTAGATTAAGAGACCAAACAGCCATATAACCAAATAACTAAATTCAATACATAAACCTTGATTTTTTAGATTAGAGCCTTTAGAACAAAAGTTATAAAAAACATTCTTAGGACAAGAGGAAATTTGAATATACACGGGATATTAGACGTTATGAAATTACTAATTCTTTTAGTATGTGGTTATTAATAAGAATATTCTTTAAAATGTTTTTTCTTAAAAGATGCATAATGAATTATTTAGTTGATAAGTGTGTTATTTGTAACTTATTTTAAAATAATTTCAAATGGAAGTATTAATAAGAGAGATAAAGCAAATATGGCAAAATGTTAACAACTGCAGAACCCAGTTGGCAAGTCCATGGGTGTTCATTGTATGTATGAACATTTTCATTAAAAAATTGAAAGGAAACACATGGAAAAATGTTAAATGAGCCTTCAAAATTGTATTTATAATGACAACTACACTGTGCTACAGACTGAATGTGCCTCCTCAAAATATGTTGAAACCTAATCTCCTACGTAATGGTATTTGGAGGTGGAGGCTTTGGGAGGTGATTAGATCATGAGAGTGGAGCCCTCAGGATTGAGGGGTCCCCAGAGAGCTCCCCCCTCCCTTCTGCCATGCAAGGACACAGGAAGACAGCATCTAAGAGCCAGAAAGTGGGCCCTTACCAAACACCAAATATGCCAGCACCTTTATCTTGGACGTTCCAGTCTCTGGAACTGTGAGAAGTAAATGTCTGTCGTTTAAGCCACCAAATCTATGGTATTTTTGTTGTAGCAGCCGAAACAGACTGAGATACTGTGTATAATTTTCTACAGAAGAATGCACTAGAATTTAGAGTAATTATAAATTATTTTTTCTAATGATTGAATAACATTCCCTATTCTCAGGTGGGTAATTTATATCTCAAGACCTCTAGGAAGGATGATACATCACTAATGATCCTCTATACATTTTATTATTTTTTCACAAAATAACCATAATATACAGTGATAACTGCTAAGGAAGCCATAACCCAGTCTTATCCCCAGTTATCTTTGTGAAGGTTTTTAGCTATGCTTCTTCCATTATTTTAAGAAGATTATGAGGTAGATAAAAAAAATTTGTCACATTGTTATTTAGTTATAAATTCAGCTAGTCATGAAAAAAAATCATAACATGCTCATTTTATTTATTTATTTATTTACTGGCTACACCGTGTGGCATGGGGGAATCTTAGTTCTCTAACCAGGGATCGAACCCTGCCCCCCTGCAGTGGAAGCGTGGAATCCTAACCACTGGACAGCCAGGGAATTCCCTAAAATGCTCATTTTTAAAAATGTAATGCCAGAGGGGGACTACAATAGTTAATGAATTAGAGACAATGATAACTTAGCTCTTTTGCAGGCAACTGTTTCTAATGAAATATGAAGGACATTAACTCCAAGACTTTTACCACTGGAGGTGATTTGGCAACATTTATCAAAGTTTAAAAATGTGCATTACCTTGACCCACCAATTCCAAGTATAAAATGTATCCGAAGGAATTAGTAAGAAACTTGTGAGATTTGCCATAGCATTGCTTGATAGCTGAAATAGGAAACAATGTCAGATAATAGGAAATGGGCACATCGATATAACATATTTATTAAGGTGGAAATGTGTGTACTATATGTGAAGTTTAAAAATCAGGTTATTGAACAATGTGTATCATACAATCCTTTTTTTTAAAAAATAAAACATGTTTACATACCAATTGATATGGCACAAGATGTCAAGAATGATTCTCTCTGGGTAGTGGAATTATAGGCAATTTTTATTTAATGTGTGTGTGTTTTATTCAATGAATGTGCATTTTTCTATTCAGAAAAAAATAATAAGGGAATCATGGAAAAAAGTAACTTAAAAAAATCTTTAAAACAATTAGATCACCACTTATCACTTATCTTTCAAGTGGGATTTTTTTTCCTTTTTGCTAAACTGTATTTTGTAATTTTTCTTCAATAAACATAACAGTATAATAAAAGTGGTTATAAAAACACTTGCACACTAATGGGAAGCAAACAGTGTTTACCATTTGCCACCCCTTACATTCTGAAGAGTAAACTCCTATTCTTAACGAAGACTTTACATCCTACCATTATTCAAAGGTACCTAGTATTTCAAAATATTGCAGATAAATTGTACTTACAATTGCATGCTAAACATGACATGTTAAAAAGAAAGCACTGTATTGTAAGCACTGAACCAGGCTGACCCAGTTACACTCTTAATGCAGTCATTTAACTTTGACTTAACCCCCTAAATCCCAATTCAACAAAAAGCAAAGCACGGGTAACTAATGGAACCAGCAAACAATATTTAACGTCTGGGTACACACCAGAAAATTCCAATTTAATACTTAGCAAAATACATATCCCCTCAATTTACATTTTACCCATTCTCTTTTGATATTCCAAAAGTTTTTCCTTGGACTAATCTAGACAATCAAACCATTCCTCTCTTATTGGGGAGGAACTGTTCTTCTTAGACTGCAATTTGGCATTAAGCCAGGAAATTCATGGTTCTAAATATCATAAATGTTGGGAATGATGCTCACTATTTTAGATTAAGAATAGTTACACTTCTCTTAAGAAATTAAGGTTCTCTTAGACACAACAAATTATATAATTAATGGGTTGGTTCCTTCTTGGTGTTAGTTGCTAGGATGTTCATAGACAAATTTGTGACCCCTCCCTCTCTAGGAAGTATGGCATGGTTTGTACTTTTCCTTCTTTCCATCATGATTCATCCCACTATCTTTACTTCTGAAAATAGAGATAACATCACCCTACATTTAACAGGATTTGGGAATTAAATATCCAAGTGTTTAGCACTATACCGGGACCATGTTAGAGGCTCAAAAATACTAATTTCCCATGACAGTCTCTGGACTTGCAAGTACCAGTTTGATGTATTCTTGCTCGCTCAATTGCCTGATAATATTCAACACATTCCAAATTCCCTTTGATATAATGGAAATGACCAAAATAGACAATCAGATATCGAAATTGGAATGAATAATGAAGTTACCTCAAATAGTGAAGGGGGAAAGAAACTGGATCATAAGCCTGTAGTCAATTTGGGGCTTCATCTGTCTGAACTGATACACATAACACAGCTTAGTAATTTGCTTTTACTTCAACTAAAAATAAGCCATCAAACAAACTTTCTATTTACAGAGGACTTAAATGAAGAAATTATTTTATATCTTTTCAATATATGGAATAATTTATAACAAACTTAATTTTAAAAATTCTAAAGTAGTTGTCCTAAAACAAAACCTTGAAATCAATCAGTGCTGTTGAAAGAATCCAGCAATGAAAATGAGTAGAGCAGAAATTAAATAAAAGACAACCACCAACAAGTAACAGTCTAGGGTATATAAGTAGTAAAGCAGATTACATAAATAAAAGCCCTTGTCTTCTCCTAGTTGGCTAAGGTAAGGGAACTACACCACTGTAGTTGTGTTGCTGTTGGTCATAGCTCATTCTTAATTTATATCTGAACTATTAAAAAACCTATCCCCATTACCCAGGAAAATTTCACAGTTCACCAGTGCAAAAATTTTATTTCTCCTTTGTTTCCCCTCCCCCGCCCACTTTACAAGATCTGAAATTTTACTTAATCCACAGCATTCTTTTCATCTTCTGTAATCAGACGTGTGAAATGTGAGGAAAAAAAAAAAACTTATCAATTTAAAATCTCAGTCCCCAAGCCCACTGTTACAGTAAATTCAGGATAAGTCTACAGCATTCACTTACTTTAGCTGGTTCTGATACCGAGGCATACTTTTTTATTTGAGAATCAACGCCTAAAGATTTGGCTAATTGTACAGCGTTTGAATCATCACTGATAAGTGTCCCAAGAGCCACAAGAAGTCTAAAAGTGGCTTCCAGGTCTTGTACAACTTCCAAGACTGTGCTAATTACTGACAAGCACTGAGCTTTCCCTTCAATGTTATGGTCTTTATGAAAACAAACAGAATAGTTCAGGGTTAATGTAGCCAGAGCAATGTGAATGTTCTTATTGCTCCCTGATTTCAGTTCTATTGCATGGGACAGTAGTGATTCCCTCTGGGACATCATGAGCTTTTGTCCTGCCTGGCCAACAAAACAATTGCAAAAAGTCCTGAGAGCAAGCAGCTGGTTTGCTGGCTTTCCTTTAGGGTTCAGAAGACTGATGAGATGGCTGCTGAACCGAGCTCCTTCTTTTTCATTGCAGAAGTTCTCATTCACACTGGGATGTTTAATTGATAACCGAAGAATGTCAAGTGCAGGAAAGACAATATCTATTGAAAAGAAAAATTCATCAATGTTAAAAAAAATTTTAAACATTAAAAATCATACGCCTGCTTTACAAAATGTGTATACTTCTGAAACTTGTGTTAACTGATTTTTCATATTTATAGAAACTGTATTTATTGCTACAAGATCACATTACTTTAAAAATATGGTAACTCTCCTGGGTTATTAAAATAGCTTGACATACAGTGAGTATTCAATAAATCTTTGTGCAAAGAATAGGATTGGGACCTTGCTTTTAAAAAATTCTAAAACAAGACCAAAGAATTGAGGGAAAGTTCTTTATAGGAGAATTCCAGTTCACAAATGCCAATAGGATGCTTATTATACACATTGGTAGAAGGATTTATATTTAAGGGACTGGGTAGACACCATGTAAATGAATGCGCTGAACAATCTTAACATCATTAAAAATGAGGAAAGCAGAAATTATGGGCCCTGTGATATAAAGGTAGTATGCAACATTATTTATAAAGGATATTCACCTGAAAAAAACTACTGAACCAGAATCTAATTATGTCTAGCAGGAAAAACACAGAGGAACACATTAAGTGATCAGCCAAATTCAAAATATAGGACATTTTGCAGGAAAAATGATTTTTTTCTCCAATAAATCAATTACATGAAAAAATAACGGGGAAGAGGACACTTTTAGAATAAAAAAGAGTTAATTAACTAAATAAAAGAAAACATACTTATAGCAAATGTTTGTAGCCTATGTTTAACAGGTCAGATAGAGTTTCGTGGATGGCTTGCAGGGAACCCACAAATGCTCTGAAAGAGTATACAAAATGGTCCATGTATGGGATCATTACATTACCTTCAGATTCTCTTAAGGTATGTGACCAAAGCAAGACTATGAGTTACAGTGGTATAGTGAATCCTTTTTGTGAAGTTTTTCCCAATGCGAATTTCAACTAACATGTCAACTTTTATTTAATCCAGAAACACCAGTAGTATGAAATTAAAAGATATACTTTCTGCTTTCTAGTTACATTTTAAAGAGTGTTTCTGTACCTTCAGGCCAGTTAACAGCTTTCCATAAAATCTGAAGTTGTTGGGCTGTGGGTTTTTCTGAAGAATTATTACATATTAGAGACAGTATCTTTTCAAGAAGTACCAAGTCATCCTCAGTTAACTTCTTCTCTTCCGATGCAGTTCCATTAAGTTCCTTCAGTTTACCTAGAACCCAAATCCAAACCTTCAATTTTCTCTAACTGTAATTAGGCAGATATATCACATAAATGCCAACATTTTCAATAAGAGTACTCTACCACACACCATGGGGAGGTAAGACTTTTCACAGCAATTATCAAAGACCATAAAACAAGAATAAGGCCTGGGAGTAATTTTAAGCTGAGTACAGTATAGAAAAAGAAAGATTACTGTTATGATTTTTATTTTACCCGTTGTCTTCTAAGATCTTCTAAAGCTTTTTGCTTTGAATAAGTTTTTAAGTATACCATATTTGTTATCATTTTGAATGCTTTTCAAAGTAATATTATGTCATATATAAGTCAATCCCCTACTTTCTCAGAGAGAAAATTTATAACATCTTTTAGCCAACTTATGGCAACTTCTATGACTGCCAATGAAATAGTCAAAAAGCTAAATGTGTATATTTAATTTATTGACTTAGTTTCATCTGTACATTTGACATCACATTTTAAAAAAAACATTTAATTTGCTTCCCATAGTATTGACATTTCATGAAACTATTTCTTTCAAACTCTTCACATGCATCTTCAATATCAGCATCTTTGTCATCATTAATGTTACTTTGAGTCATCTAACACTATTTCCTCAAAAATTTTCATCTCAAAGAATAAAAAAGGCCAAATTTCCATCACAAAAGGTTTAAGAAGATACAATGTCCAAATTTACAAATTTTTATCTATCATAACTGGAAACTTGGATCTATTTCATTATTCTTTGGCATTAAAAATTGCTTAACACTAACAGAATATTAAAACAGTTTATTAAGGGAATACAAAAAGAGATCTTTTATACTTGTACAAGAGTTTAAAAATGTCAAGTTGTCTAAAAATGTGTATATACTTCTTTATTGTTCAAAAATAAAGCAATTAAGAAAAGACCTATGAATGATTTTTATAAAGACAGTATGAAGGATGATGAGAAACAAAACAAACCTCCCCAAAACAATAACACCCCTGTCATATATTCAGGTATGTATGTTATCTTATCTCAACAGACTCTCACCATAACCTTTGAGGAAAACAGAGCTAGTAATACTCTCAGTCAAAAATAAACAAACAAAAAACAAAACCTAGTCATTTTGTTTTGAGGAAAACATTAACAGAAAAAGCAATGAAAGCCAACTGAGCAGTTTCATTTTTAGAGACAAGATCTTTGTTTTTTAAACGCTTTACTCATTTGTTTTCATTATTTTTTTTCTGAAATCAGTTAAGAGCTTAGGGAATGTGACTGATATTTTTCCCCTTTAATTTTTTTTCTCATTAAAGTCATCAAAAAGCATTTACTTATATTTGTGTAAGGTTTCTTATAAAGTATTAATGTCCACTATCAGATCGTGTATTTTTAGTTGACTCAGTTGTGTAATACCAAAATACAAGTCTCTATCATGTAAGCACCTGGTTCCCAGCACATGCTTAGGACAGAAACAGCCTTGAGAGCAACTCAAGGAGTCTGTGGATATGTGAGAAAACTATTTAATTAAAATACACTTACCTAATATTTGTGTAGGGTTTGCTTGATCAAAAGTGACAGCCTCTTTTTTAGGAAAATAAATATTCACTGTCTTAGATGCAGCTGATTGGTAGGCACTGTTCCCTATTTACAGAATAGAAGAAAGTGAAAGTCATTCAGAGTGGTCAAGAGCAAGATTTTTCTAACTGATTTTTGTTTTCAAAATTACTGAGATAACTATTCAGTGCATGCAATAAAATAACAACCAACTTCAGAAAAAAAGAAAATAAATCCGTAAGATTTTATATACTGTATATATTTGTTAATATAATAAATTTTAGTTTTTGGAATGGGAGCTTCATTGTAAAACAAAGCCTTTCCATTTCATATTTTCTACTTCTCTCATATTTTTAAGATTTTTAAGATTCAATCTAAATTGAAAGTTTTTAAAAGATCAAAGAACACAAAACAATTATGAAACTTTCCATTTCCTTCTTCTCCAGGCATACTCATCTCCCTTTTCTCATTCCAAATCATGTAGTAGGCATTGTCATTTTCTCCAATCATTTTCTACATCATTTTTATAAATCCCTCCCAAGTTGTAAGCTCCTGAAGGGCATATGTATTTACTTCTTAAGTCCCCATTATAGTAACACTAACTCAGTATCTGATGATGAACAAAAAACTGCCACAAGATGAAAATTCAACAATACTCAGTGTATAAGCTACTTCAACTAAAGCATAATTTAAATCTCATTTATGTCTTTCATTTCAAATCTTAATTTATACAACATTTTTGTTCTGATGTAAAATGAAGGTATTTTGCAAAAATATGAATAAAACATTTTAATCTTCTGAGTATATTAGGAATAGAAAGGGGGAAGGTAGATAAATGAAGAATGAGGTAAGTGCACAAAATTAATTCTAATTGCTTACAAAGCATAAAATATTTATTGACATGATCAAAGACACTGCCTGTACTCCTGGTTGTTAGAGTCTAGTTGTGGTAAGGAGACTGCAAATCAAATTATCATCCAAACAATTAAATACAATGAAAAGTTCTCTGAAGGAGAAGTATAGGATGCACTGAGAGCTTATGATAGACTAGAGGATCTAGCAAGAGGTATATGTGCATATCCAGGAAGTTTCACTGAATTCATTTAATAAATACTATACTGCAAAATTAAATAAAAAAGAAAAAGGAGGGAAAAAGCCAAACAATAATTACTGGTCAAAATAGCAAAGTAGAGGGCACAAGTATTCCCAAAAAGAACAGCAGTACCAAACTCCTGAGGTAGAAAACTGCATGCCATGCTCAAGACACTGATGCAGGCCAGTATGGAAGAAAAAAGGCAGAGAGGAATGTGATACAAGGCAAGAGAAAATAGTCAATGGGAAGCTATTACAGGGTTTTAATCAAGGGAGGGGCATAAACAGAGGATGACTGAGAGACCAATTTGGAGGCCATTATTTCATTGGGCTAGGTGAGAGATGACAGTGGCTTAGATAAGGTATACAAAGGTCCATTACATACACCAAACTGTTAAAAACTTTAATTTCTTAAAAATGAGAGGAAGCACTGTTAACTTTAAGACTCTTTTGTAATACAACAGGTATAACATTACTAAGAATTTATACCGTATAAAATGATTTACATATATTTCGTAATTTTAAACTCTTATTTCTAGGAAGTAGATATAACTTTACAAATGAGAAAAAGAGAGGCACAGAAACAGAATGACTTGCTCAAGGTAAAACACATAAAAAGTAGTGGAACTGAGATTTGAGTCTAAGCATTCTCACTCCAGAGTCCTTAATCTTAATTACTTACTACATTAAACTTCAATACTGCCAACCAATGTTACTTTCACAATGAAAAAATAGCTTAAAAAATCACATACCAACTTAGTTCTCAAGTAGAGTGGTGGGTTTATGAATATTTTATTATGCTCAATAACATATATGTCACACATATTCTCTTGTATAAAATAATAGGGAAATATATATGCCAAGAGATCTGTCAAGCTTACAAGAGGTGAACCACAAGTTCAGTTCTGCATTTTATGGCAGCCTATAGAGAGTAAAAAAGTATGCCTGCATATATTCAACAATGCTAAACAAGTAAGATGTGTCAGGGTTTAGGCTGGATACTAAGAATAAAAAAAGTTAGTTGCGCAGGGGAAAGCCAAATATTCCAGGCCTAAATCGTAAAAGCAAATTCTTTCCTGAGTCCTCTCAATGTGTAAATAATATTCTAAACACATTAAGTATGTAAGAATGAAGTGGAAGAGATGGGAATAACTCAGATTTTGTAAGGATAGTGAGGAAACCAGCCTTAACACAGCAGAACAGCAGTTTTCAATCCTGGCTGCACATGAGAAAATTATAAAACTACTCTTGCTAAGATCCCAACCCAGAGCAACATTAGATCAAGTGAGCATCGCTGGGGATGAGGTTGAAGTAGTTTGTCTAAGCTCCCCAGATGATTCTAATGTGCAGTAATGACACAATTCTGAGAACACTCTAAAAGCCAGGTCAAAAGTTTGGTCTTGATTTACTGTATAAAAAGTTTTCCAGCAAGAAGAAGATGCCAATTTCCTTAACCTTTCATTACATAAAAAAAAAAGAGGAAATGAAAAATGTGTACCTGTAAATGGATCAACTCCAGCTATAGTAGTTCCCATACTTGCAGACCCGGGTACATACCGACCACCACCTAAAATGCAATAATACTCCTAGTAAGCATAGGTAACAGCAAATGATAAAGTTCAAACTGCTCCTTCTTTACACAGAATGACTTATTTTCATTATTAGTCACACTTCAGAATGACATCTTAATAAAACAGCTGTAAATTTAATACAGCAAAATGCTTAGAACAGTATCTGGCATGCAGTTAGATCTCAATAAAATTAGCCGGAAAAGTAATTCTCAAGTTATAAAATAAATATTACATGCCTTATATACGATAATTATAGAAGTTTAATGAATTATAAAAGCATTAATAGATTGGAGAGAAAGAAAGTCAAATGTTTCCATAATGAAATGTGAACACTATTTTATTGAAATAGAGACGGGATTAGTTGGCACATAAGACAAATAGAAAAGAAACTAGGTAAGAGTTAGGGATGCTATGATAATAGCCCAGTCTCAAATTTGAGAATACTTGTAGCTGCTTTATTGAAAATGGAAAGAAAGAAAGAAACAGGAAAAACAAGTGCAGAGAGAGAATCAGCAGGATTTGGAGATGTTCGGAGTCCTGGATCAGCCTTTGTGGGAAGAAGAAAGATGAGCTATTGTTCTAGCCCCTCTAAGCTTAATATTCAGGAGTTGGTATAACCAGTGCAACAGATACAGAAAAAGCAAACAAAACTAAAAAACAAAACTGCAGATGTGAACAGGATTCATTAAAATAATGAAGAACACAGAATAAGTGGATTTGCTGAGTTTTTACCATATGCTGGCTAGCATGTTAAGCATCTTATATGCATGAATCATTTAAATATTAATTAGAGATCATTATTATATAATATTTCAGAAGAGGAAGGCTGAATAATTTGCCCAAGGCATTATTATGAGGCAGAAAGTAGTCCTACACTGTTCCAAATGTGGTTCTCTGACCACCTGAATGAGAGTCACTGGTTCAATATGCAGACTCCCAGGGCCTGCCCATAATAGCCTAGTTCTCCAAATTAGCTTCACTTTAGAAACCAATAGGGAGCTTTTAAAACTACCTAAACAGCAAACCACATCCAAGACCATATAATCAGAATTCCTGGGGAAGGGATCCGACTCTAAGTATTTTTAACCTCCTCACTAATCTAGTGTATCAGAATCTCTGGGTGGGACCTTGCAATAACTAACTTAAACAAGCATCCCATATGATTCTAACTGACATTAAATGTTTGAGAATCATATAAATGAGGAAAAGAAAAAAGAATTAAGATTGACCTTAAGTGAGAAGCAAGATGTAATGTTTTGGCCCCAGTGCTGTTGGTAAAACTGGAGGAACAACATCAACAATAGTAATAGCTAACATATATTGAGGGCTTAAGTATATTCCAGGCATTTTGCTAAACACTTTATATGTACTATACCACTTAATTTTTATAATATCTCAATACGGCAAACGTTTTTACCTATCTTTTATAACAGTGTGGTTCAGTTAACCTATTAATTCCATAATTCTCTTGGACTTTTAGTATGCTATCTTGCATATCTCCATAATCAGTGCATCTTCTGAGTTACTGACACTGTGCAACAGTGAGACATGCTCCAGTTACGATGGCCCCAGTTGTTCTCTTGATTTTGTTGGTACTGTTTGAAGCTTGGTATATTCTTTCTGTTCCAAAAAAAAGCTGCTAATGAGATTCAGGAACTCTGTTGTTCTAAGTTTCAGAGCATCACTGTGCCTGAATATGCGGATAGAGAAAGTTATCATCTTATCTACTCTTCAGATCTTTACTGCCTTTTCAGGGTCACCAAAGACTTCCTTAATAGCCATCATGCTATCACAACATTTAGCTTGATAGTTGGTTTCTGTAGTACACTGGTACACTGCACAGGGTACAGCTATTTATTTGCATCTGGGCCACCAATGCATTCTTAGGAGAAGGGAAGCTCACTGAGAGCAGTTCACAACTTCATTATACTGACCCAAGGTTGTGTGTTGGTCCCATCTATGGTTTAGAAAGGACTATACGGTCACTTTTAGAGCTCACAGTACTAAGTCTGCAAGGCCAATAGATACCATAAATACTACGAATTTCTTCCCAAATTTGGTATATTGTCCAGGAACTCTGGCTGAAGATCCAACAACAGCATCATAAAATACATCAAATGCTATTCTGAAAACAGAGATTTCTTCAGTTGTATTAAAGTCCAATTTTTTTCCAGTAGTGTTGATGCTGAGGCATGCATACCTTTGGTAAATAAAGTCACTTTGAAGAGACACCAACACCTCCAGGGCTTCATGAAGGCCATTAATAACTTAGATTAGGAAGACTAATCCTGGGTAGCTGGGTGGACTGTCTCCTTCCATGCTAAAGGCAAATTATGCCTGGGCAAACTTCTTGACTGCACTGCTCCATCCAATCTCAGGGACTCACATGGCTCCTTCTCTGCTCGTGATCAGTAGCATCTCGCCAGTGATAGCACTCATGCTGTGTCTTGGTTGGTGGATTCCCCTATTATCTAATTTCACAGATAAAAAAAATAGGCTCAGACAGGTTAAGTAACTTGCCAACTTCTCATAGCAAGTAAGTGGTAGAGCCAGATTTTGAACCAAGGTCTGTCTGACTCTAAAATCTATGATCTTAATGACTCTGCTCTCCTTCCAGGAAGGACCACTGGAGAAAATGATGAATTTTAATAATATGTTATTAAAAGTCATGAGGAAAGCTATAAAAGTACTCGAGGAAAAAGAAAAAATTAGAAGTTAAAGAAAAGGAGATCCATCAAAATTGGAAACACAGATAATAAGGGAATTATCAGTTACTGGATAATATCTTCAAAATGTAAAGCTGTATAATACAAAATGTTATACATTTAGTGAAGAAAGACATATTGATCAAAACTGCTTCCCACCTGTAAAAGGATCTGCTGCAGGCAGTGTGTTAGAAGATCCTGATGAAGAGCCTGGAACATACCGACCACCACCTGTGCATGCAAACAAAGAAAAGTCTCAAGTATGCCAGAATCCTGCATTTCATAAATGGCACATTGCTTACATCAGAAGACTCTAAATTTGGGGAGAAATAAAAGAGCAAGGCTGTCCCATGACAGAATAAGAGGAGTTACAGTCAGAAGTCTTATAGTTGGAAAGGTTAGTAAGAAACTAAAATTTCAGTGATTCTCCAAGTTTTGCTTTTGTTAACTTTAATCCTTTATTATATCTTAGCTTCTGCACTTAAATATTAAAATAACTAGGAATTCAAATACAAAAAGATAAATTGCAGTTGGTCTCTGACCTAAATAATATACACATACAATCAGTTCCTGTTCCTATACGAATTCACTAGAATTCCTGCTGCTGTTGTTGCTATCAAACCACAGGCACCAACTGTGAATCTTTTAGAGAACCCCTGGGTTCATTAATTCATGTGTCAAACAGTGCATTCAGTGCTGAGATCTAGCAGGGAACAAGATTGCTTGTATCCACTGAAGCTTACAACCTACTGGAGAAAATCACAAAGGGGATGAGTGGTTCAAAGGAAACAGACTTCCCATTTATACAATTACAAATGTGTGGTGTGTGTGAGTATGTTTTGTTAGTATCTCTAAGGAAATAATCAGAGGTGTCTACAAAAAGATATATCTAAGGATGCTAACAGAGTTTCAGAGGAGCAAAAAAGTCAAATTGTTGTTAGATTTCCAGACAGAGCCAGCTGCTTTTCGGTCCTCCATCCCACAAGATAGCTTATGAAATACAGTACTCTTTTGTACTGTAGACTGATATTCCAACCAACAAAAATATACAGGTAATAAACTTTTTTTTTTCTTGTTCTGTCAAGTGCATCTGCTGGGAGGGTCCTATCATTTATAGTTCATAGTGAATCAGTCTGATAATCTGTTTAAGTCAACATGCAGGTGAGATTAACTTTATTATGTGAACAAACAATGGAATTTTGAACTAGAAGGAGAGGAGATAATTTAGGAGCATGAAGCATCTGTGAGGGAAGAAGAAAAAAAAAAAGACCTGAGACAAGAAGAGGATATGGGATCCTTGCAATACGAGGAAGAGCACTAGCACATGAAAGATAGAGTCAGAAATAATAGGAACCCATTAACAATAAAGTGTCAATTTCAAATTTTTATTTAGAACTAGCCCTATATCTAAGAAAAGATAGATATAGGGCCAGCTCTATATCTATCCCATATCATGGCCTCAGTTCCCAGGGCCCAGAGCTCAGGCTAATACTTCTAGAATTAAACTCCATTTCCAAGGATCCCAGACTCAAACTAATACTACTGGGATTATAATACTACTGGCATGAGAACCTAATCCCATTAATAACATTTTAGACGCTGTATACTATGTTATAAACAACTGACTTAAAATGAACACGAGGAGGGCTTCCCTGGTGGCGCAGTGGTTGAGAGTCCGCCTGCCGATGCAGGGGACGCGGGTTCGTGCCCCGGTCCGGGAGGATCCCACATGCCGCGGAGCGGCTGGGCCCGTGAGCCATGGCCGCTGAGCCTGCGCGTCCGGAGCCTGTGCTCCGCAACGGGAGAGGCCACAACAGCTGGAGGCCCGCGTACCGCAAAAAAAAAAAAAAAAAAAATGAACATGTGGAATACAAATAACATGTAAACTAAAACTACCCATAGTTCAGTTCTAGATTTGATGCATAACTAACTAGTTTAGCCTCATGTGAAAACAGAATTTCTATTTACTAAATTTCACCAAAATATATATTTTAAAAAGAAGCAATAACATGAAGGAACTTACAGGTTTTTTTTCATTTCAAGTGACTGAATTAGTTTCAGTTTAATTTTATTTAGTTTACAGTGTGGCTGTATTTTTGAAAGAGAACAATTTACAACTGTTTCCATAAATACAAAATTACTATATAATTTGAGCCTCAAAAATATATATCTGCGGCAAAAACCTGCTGTAGATCTTGGTTTTTATTTAAACAGCTAATCATAATAGGTGTTTAAACACAACAAATAAAGAAAAAAAAATAATCAACATTGGTGGAAGTATATAAGACTTAATACAAACCCTAACTTACCTGTAAACGGATCTGAAAAACTGGGATTCCCAAGTCCCAACATTTGACCTTTTGTGTTATCAATAATAAATTTAGCCACCTGATCCAAAAACATAGGATTCAAATCATTCTTCTGCAAGAAGTTGTATGCAGTTAACCAGGGATCGTCAGTGATGTTATATGGCAGTTTATATGATGGTCCACCTTCGTTGACATCAATTGAGAAAACATAATCAAACTCCTTTAATAGGAATATAAAAAGGAGATAAGTGATTACTATCTGTTCACATAAATTAATGACATACATAACACAGATTTATGTTAATAATTATAGTGCTAAACTTTCTCCAAAGCACAATTTTAAAATCTTCCACTTGGCAAATAATGTTTAATATCAACCATATGCATGTGGTGCAAGAATAGTAGTTCACTGGCAGGTAGATGTGGGGGATGGATTATTACTACATATTAATTGTAAGACCAAAGGATGGTTTCCAATTAGTTGATCTCAAGGCCAAAAGTATTAGCTGTTACCTTACCCTACTCATGAAAACATGCTGGCATTATAAGCACAGCCCTGCAGGGTCCCTCATGGCCTGTCAAGTTAAATATAACTAGGCACAAAGCATTAGATGAAAGGTGACACAGAAGCGCCTAATCCAAAATGGTTGGGAACAGCTTATCTATGTAACTACCAAAAGGCAAATAATGGCAGTATCCATCACAAATGCAGCTCTCTCTACATGCACAGATATTAAAAAAAAAAAAAAACTACTTCAAGACTAAGAATCTCCCCATTGAAATCTATTTTTAAATGTCAAAACACCAAAGAAAATTTTATTAGCATGGGGAAAGGGAAACAAAAACTTTTAATTTGTCTAATGCTTTAAGATAATAGCAATTAGAAAGAAGTCGACATACTTTCCCTTCATATAAAACTTTTCCAGATGTTTGCTGATTAGCACCAGATGAGCCAACAACATCACCAATTTTTATCCACCTCCCTTCACTAACACTCCACTGATAGGCTTCGACTTTCTCCCCATCTCTGATTAGGCGAGTCTGTCCTTCTCTAGTACCTTAAAATAAAAATTTTAAGAATCAAAGAGAGAATGGCAGAGTAAATTTTACAAACATTAGATCAAAAAGTTTTAACATTAAAGTTTATATATAAAAGAAAATATGTATTTTGGTTTAATAGAAAATTTTATGAAACAAAATATTTTAAAATGTAATTCTACTGGAAACTGGCCAAAAAGAAAATAACAGTTTAAAAGAAACCCTACTGCGACTTCCCTGGTGGCGCAGTGGTTAAGAATCCGCCCGCCTGCTGATGCAGGGGACACGGGTTCGAGCCCTGGTCCGGGAAGATCCCACATGCCGCGGAGCAACTAAGCCCGTGTGCCACAACTACTGAGCCTGCACTCTAAAGCCCGTGAGCCACAACTACTGAGCCCATGTGCCACAACTACTGAAGCCCGCACGCCTAAAGCCCGTGCTCCGCAATGAAGACCCGATGCAGCCAAAAATAAATAAATTAATTAATTAAAAAAAAAAAACTCTATTAAGTAAAGGATGGTTAAAAACATGTGATTCTACTAAAAAGCAGCTGGCTGATCGAAAATAAAACAAATTTTATTAATAAGTATCTTCTGACAATACTTCATTTCAATAAATGATTCTCCATTCTTCTAGCTGATCAGGCCAAAAAGAATAGAAGAGTGTGATTCCTTTCTCTCAATTCTAATCCTTCAGCAAATTCCATCAGCTCTATCTTTAAAATATAGCTAAAAGATTACCTCTTCTCACCATCTCCATTGCTACCCGTTGGTACAAGCCACCATTATTTCTCGGTTGCACTGATTCAGTGGCCTCCTACTATAGGCCCTGGAGCCCCCTAGAGTCTATAACCCTGGCTGTTTATTCTGCCTACGACATTCTCCACACAGATGTTAGCAAGATTTGCCCCCTTGTCTCCTTAAGGACTTTACCTGAAAGCCACATTCTCAGCAAGGCCTTCAGTGGCAGAGGCTGCTAGCTGTCCTCCAGAGATTCCTGCTCCTATTCCAATGGGTAGAGCTGTAGCTGTCTAGTCGAAGACTACCTTATTCCGCCCCCTTACATTTTGTAGTCCCTAGATTACACACTGAGTAATGGTCAGTGGAATCTGGGTAGGTGTGATAAATGCCAGTTCTAGGCCTAGTTCATCATCTTCTACCCTCCCCTCTTATGCTGTCTAGTGGCTGAATATCTATAATTCAGGGGGACCCTGCAAGCACATGATGAAGATGGTGATTTCAGCATGGGTCCCTCAATGACCTAGAGGAGTAAAATTATTCTACGAACATGTTTCAGCATACCCTGCTGTCAACTGAACTTTAAATGTGCAACAAATAACCTTCTCTTGTGTTAAGCCACTGACATTTTAGGATTTATCTGTTACAGCAACCAGTGCTATCCTAAGTATTATACATTTCCTGACCACTGAATTTCAAACTCCTGTTTTATTTTTTATTAAAACTCAATGCCTGCTTTACTTTTCCCATAGTACTTATCTGACATACTTGTATATTTACTTATTAACTTTTTAATTATCTGTCTCCTCCTGTACAACATAAATTTGTGAGAACAGAGATTTCTGTCCCTTTTGTTATCTGTATTCGCCAGAGCTTAGACCAATGCAGAGCAGACAGTAGGTACCTAGTAAATATTTATTGACTGTGTATATATAGACAAAAAGATTACATTTTTGCAAAGAACTGTAAGAATATTAAAAACATGAAATAATACAGTGGTGTTCAAACTTTTGGTTTCAATATTTCTTTACAGTCAGAAATGTTATTCAGAAGCCCAAACAGCTTTTTTTTATGTAGGTTATATCAGTTGATTTACTGAATTTGAAATTAAAAATGAGAAGAGCAAAAAGTATATTTACTTCATGGAAAACAGTAATAGATCCATTACATATTGAATAAGTAATAGTTCAATGGAAAATAAGTATAGTTTTAAAAATTTAGTGAGAAGTCTGGCATTGTTGTACATTTTTGTAAATCTCTTTACTGTCTCTCTTAATAGAAGACAGCTGGATTATCATACCTGCCCCTGCATTTAACCTGTTGCAATCTGTTGCTTGGTTGATGTATACAAAGAAAATCCAGCATCACACGGATAATACAGTTGAGAAACAGAGGACTAGTTTAATAGCCTTTTCAGAAAAATGTGGATATTCTACAAGTAGTAGATCCTAAAGGTTACAAATTTAGAATCTGAAACTGTATCAATGAACTTTTCATGCTCTATTATACTAAAATCCATTGATCTTATACTCTGAACAGTTCTTTTACCCATGTATGATTTTGTAAGACCATGAACTGGTCATTTGGAAAATACTGATTCACTGAGCTATGCAGATCTTCCATATGATTACACATTTTATTATTTAATATAAAAAAACTGCATTTGTTAATATTACCACTAATGTCACAAGTTTTCCAAAATTCAATTTTCATTTGGAAGTCTGAATTTTATCTTTGGCAACGAATGCTGTCAGTTGTTTTCCTTAAAGTGACATTCTCGCTTTGTTCATTTTCAAAAAAATATCTGCCAAATACCTAAGCCTGAATAACCGTAGTTGTTCTTTGAAATAAAAATGGAATTCCCTGAAAAAAGGGAGAGTTCAGCCTGCAACTCAAATGACTGCAGAAGTACTTACCCCTGAGGCACATGGTACTTCGGTAAACTGTATGTGTACTTTACATTTTGTCATCCAGAATGTTAAAAAAGACACGTACTAAAGGGCCAAAATGTAACAAAATTAATTTTTAATGCTTTATCAGGGACACTCCTAAGGGCAGATGGCATTTTATTCTTTTTTAATGACGACTGCATACCAGTGAAGAACACCATGACTACCTGAATAGTTTGGTGCCACTGCCTCCATCTACGTCCTAAGGAGCCAGCAGTTTTACCCACCACCGCTTTTATACCATAAATGTAGATGATAACACAGTGTAAAAGGCAAATAACATCTTAGTATTATAAAACTAGCTTTGACCACATGGATATCCTGAAAGGATCTCAGAATCCCCAGGGGTCCACGGACCAAGGGATCATGGACATATCCAACCTAAGATTTCATTTGAGACAACTACTGTCCTCTGATTTTAAAATCAAATGATCCCTAACGCATTAAGCAGACATTGCTTTATTTAAACTCATTTTTATTTTTAGTCTCTACAACCTCTCAGAGAATCCAATCAACCAAAAGGTATTAAATGAGTGATTTCCGAACACCTACTATATATGAGCTAAGTATTAGGTGATTTATTTAAAGAAAAAGATTCCTGTTTATGGGAACTTAGCTCCAAGTCTTTACAACTGTGAGGCAGAGGCAAAAAGAACATGATTTTTCACTGTGGTTATGCATAATAAAAAGTCTCAAAGATCAGTACCTGGCAATGAGAATAATACTGAATGACTTAACAAAACAATCTTTTTTTCTTGTCACTCATTATTCCAAAAGGCAAACAAGGCAGCATTTTTTACTACTAGATACATTGAAATATTTACCAGGTTCATTCAGATGTTCCCTCCCAGGAAGCTGCTCAGCATTAATGTCTCCTAAATCACCAGTTTTGGAATCAATGGTTGCCTGAGAGAGTTCTCTTTCAAAAGCCTTGATTTCTTCAGCACTTGCTGTCCGATCCTCTGATTCTGTAAACACTCTAATAATACCATCACTATAAGGAAACAGAAAGTGATTTTAAGTCACTGCCACAGTAGGTTAACATTATCACACTTCAGTGATCCAAAGCAAAAATAATCTGTATTTGTGAATACGAGAAATGTTACTATGTATTTATTGCTGAGTGTAGAACTATGCCGATTTCAGCACACTACCCTCTATTACTTTCTAAAGCAATGGAAAGGGTGGAAAAAGACTAAGGAAAAAGTTACTGGGAAAGAACAAAGAAATATATATTTAACACAATTTTCAATTCCAAATTAAATATTTACCCTCATAAAAATCTACAGACATAGCATACACTTTTAAAATGAACATTACACACATAGGTATTATGGTATAAAGAAGGGTAGTAAACTGCTTAACTTATAAAGGGCTCAAATACCCAGGACAGGGCTTAGAAAATACTAGATGCTTGATATCCGTTAATTAGAAACGCATGGAGCCTGTCCTTACTATGCCATTAACTAGCAATGTAACCTAACCCGAATCAAGAAAAAAACAGCTTCACCTCTGGACTGGATGACAGTCCCAGCCTCTATTCTCAGAAAAATGACTTCATTTCCATAATTTCTCTTTGTGAAATTTTGGGGTAGGGGAGACACGTTAGCCACTTTCAACTGTACTAATCCTACTCAACTCTGCAGAAAAACTTTCTTACTTAACCTACTAACAGCAGTGTTACCCCTTTATTTTTCTTCAACTTTAAATGATTTTAGGGTGAAAATAACTAAACCAACAAATCAACCTCTGGCCCAGCCAAGGAGTAAAATATATCCGCTTTATTAGACACTGTGTCCCTTATGGCTGTCGCCCTTTTTCCTCTTGCCTTCAGTGCCACAGTAGTCTATAATCCTTTCCCTCATCCATTTCTTCAAAAATCTCTTTATCTGTCTCCTCTCATTTACCTTTTTCTATCATTTTCTATGAAAATGTGATGTCAAAAAAGTCACTGCTAACATCTTTCAAAGCAAATCCAAAAGCTTTCCTAACTTTCCATTCCTTAACCCCTCATGTACTTATTGACACTGATCACAATCTCCCTCCAAAATCTCTTTTCCATCTCTGAATTTCAACATCTGGATTGCTTTTTGTTTAGGCTACTGGCTTCTTTTTCTACCCACAGTGTATCACAAGTTCAGTCTTTAGTTCTGTTCCTCCCCTTCTATGTTTCTTCCCGCAGAGAAAGATGCCCTATTGCTTGATTCTGGAAGTTCTGTGCCAATCTTGATCTTCAGTCTCAGTTGCTACACTAGGACCCACTCCAAACGCCCATGACCAATCTGCATGAGTGTGGCTTATCACCACTTGGATCCCAGGAAGTTATCACCTTCTTCACCAAACCAATTCTCACTCTTGTCCATTTTTATTAATGTGGACTTCTAATCATCCAAAGTTTGAAACTCTATCCTTTTCTGACACGCCCCCTTCTGATCATTTTCCCTCCGCATTATCTCATTTTCCGGTCTTTTATCCATTAGCACTGCAGGGTCAATATTTCACAACTTTACACCTACTACTGCAATTGCTTACCAACTTGGTTTCCTGCCCATTGTCACCACTAGTTAAATCTAACCTACGTATTTAATAATTCATAAGTTCTGCTTTAATCACAGCACTTCTTGCTCAAGAGCTACAACCCTTTAACCCCAAGCACTGAATCTAACAAATGCTGGGCATTCCAGGTTCTCCATAATTAAGCCCCACGCTACCATCTTCCCCTGTCACCCACTGTTCCCCAGCATTGTTCCTCCACCATTTTCCTTCATTACCTTTCAAAACCCAATTCAAATTTCTTCTTCTCCAGAAAGTTTGCCCACACCAATCTCTTAACTTCTCTAATTTCATGTTTCGACTGCAGAACTTACAGTGCAATACTATTGTAATATATCATGTATCATTAGTGCAAAACCTGTTATACCTACTACTGTTTTGTTTAGTAACACAAATGTGCCTGTGGTCTCCCCAATTCACCTGAAATTCCTATGGCTTATCTCTGTGCACCCTAACACCTACCTAAGGCCTAGACACATATTACTGATAGATTGACTAGAACATGAGTACCTCGCACCAACCACAATGTCACCATTGTCTAGCACACAGCAGCACCATATAGACTGAGCTGGAAGTCGGATCGTTTGAGCACACTCCCCATGTTTCCAGATTCTCAGAGATCTGTCTTCTGCTGTTGTCACAAAATCTAAAATTAATGAATACAGGAAAAATTAGTTTGAATATATAAAATTAAGTACATTTATATATACCACCTTTCTAAATAGGCATACTGATTTTTAAACCCCAAGTATTTATAAATTATAGCTTTAAATTTTATGTATTTGTCACTTATACAATATACAACTTCAAAGAATCACATTTTTATATATTTAACATCTTACACACTATACTTTATACCAATAAATTATAAGAAGTCTTTCCTCAGATGCCCAAAAACTTTTTTTTTTTTTTTTTTTGCGGTACGTGGGCCTCTCACTGCTGTGGCCTCTCGCGTTGCGGAGCACAGGCTCCGCACATGCAGGCTCAGCGGCCGTGGCTCACGGGCCAAGCCGCTCTGTGGCATGTGGGATCTTCCCGGACCAGGGCACGAACCCGTGTCCCCTGCAGCGGCAGGCGGACTCTCAACCACTGCGCCACCAGGGAACCCGCCCAAGAACTTTTTACAACACACCATCAAGTCTGAATTAATATAAAGATGATCATACAGTTTCCTCCTTTAGGAAAAAGATACTTATGAAATAAAGTTACTAAATTACTCAAGTTACAGTTAGTAAATTGATTTAAATCATTAGCCCTCCGCCCCCCACCTCAAGATGGAATAGAACAATGCTCAATACAAAATTTAAAATATGTAGTATAAGACAGTCTTACCTTTACAATTTGGAAAGACAGATATGCTATAAATATAATTTGTATGACCATAAAATACTTCAAGACACTCGCCAGTGATTTGCCACCTTCTAATACTAGCATCATTTGCACAGGAGAGAAATTCTGTTTCACTCAAAATTGCCAAGCCTCTTACACAGTCTTCATGCCCTGTATTAAAAAAAAAAAAAGAACATGATAAATCAATAAAAATGGATCATTTGGTTGATGGCTCTATGTATTTTATTAACATTATAAAACACATACCAGTGCATATTAAAAACTGATTTTCAAGTTAGAGAAATACTGTTTTTTTTTCCAGTAGAAAAACCTGATAGCCAAAATTTGTACTGTAGGCTTGGCAGTATTTTTTATCACCAGTCTTGGGAAGTTCTATATTTACCATATCTTCTCTAAATTATTTCTTAAAAATTTCTTAAACCCCTCCAGAAATAAGTTTCTGATCCCCACAATTTTTTTTAAAGGAAATCCTTTATTTATTGATTGATTGATTGGCTTCACGGCATGTGGGATCTTCGTTCCCGACCAGGGATCAAACACGTGCCTCCTGAAGTGGAAGCTCGGAGTCTTAACCACCGGACCACCAGCGAAGTCCTCCAATTTTTACTTGACAATTCATTTCAACTCTTCTTCCCCAATAACAAGAGTAATTCATAACATACACAATATTAAAATATAAACAGATATATAACAAAGAGTAAATATCCCCTAAATTTCTCACCACATAATACTGAGATTAATATTTATAAAGCACCAAGAAAAGAAAAACTAAGATTACAAAAAAGATTTCAATTATTTAAGAGTTTGAAATAAAATATCATAGAAAAGTAAACTTTATTAAAATGTGAAATAGGTTGAGAGAGATTAATTTATCTAAAACCACACAATCAGTGGCAGAGCTAAAGCAAGAATTCAAGTTTCCTGCCTCCTATTCCTGCCTCTTTCGATTCAACCAAAACATAAATATAAAGCCAAACATTGTTGCTTTACCAAGGGAAATATTTCATAATTTATATAAATGCAGGCATTAAAATGATAAAATAAAAATTAATGACTATTGATTTTTTAAAAGGGCAAGAATTTATGGAATGAAAACTTGTGTTATGTTGATTGTATATATATATGTGTGTGTGTGTGTGTGTGTGTGTATTTATTCCTCTCATCAAAGGATATTAAATGTTTTTAAAAACTTGATAAGATTCCATTTTTTTCAATATTAATTGAGGCATTGTAGATGCCACTACAATTTTTTTTAAAAGACAAAACATTCGCAGAAGTTTGTGATCTAATAAAGGAGACCAGAAGTCAAAACCTTTCCCATGCTCAGTATTTCCTATGCTGATTCAGATTATCTATAGCAGATTAATAAAAACTTAACACATATGTTGTATGTATGGAAGCAGAAACAAAGGGATGTTTAGTTACAACTCATTGTCTACTTTCCACCTACAGTTAGTTTTATCTGCACAAAGGGACTTCTTGAAGTATTATCCAGGATGCTGATCAACTTTTAAGGAATAAATAAAAGGAAAAACGAACAAATAAAATCATACCAAAAATGTTAAGTGCCCCACAAATAAATCATCAGTTCTAATATTAGACAGCAGATGCCTCGTTTTAGGAGTTATTTAATAGCTGAGGTTTTAAAAGACTACCCACCTGAAACCACAACATAAACAAAGCCTGAAAGTTGTTATTATTAAACAATGTACTTCAATATTAATAAAAGCACGACTGATGTTTTCCTCATATATGAAGATAACACTACTGACCCACCCTCAATAAGACTTATGCTTGGAAGTTTCAGGCTGAACTTGTTCAAATGACAACCAAAACATAACTGAGTACCGAAAATTACATATATAAAATACACAGAAGCACATACTCATATTGTAGCTATTTATTAGTCCATATCTGGTTGTTTTATGAGAGGTCTCAGTACATATTTTAAAAAGATATTACCGGGCTTCCCTGGTGGCGCAGTGGTTAAGAATCCGCCTGCCAATGCAGGGGACACGGGTTCGAGCCCTGGTCTGGGAAGACTCCACATGCCGCGGAACAACTAAGCCCGTGCACTACAACAACTGAGCCTGCGCTCTAGAGCCCGTGAGCCACAACTACTGAAGCCCGCGCACCTAGAGCCTGTGCTCCGCGACAAGAGAAGCCACCTCAATTAGAAGCCTGCACACCGCAACGAAGACCCAACACAGCCAAAAATAAATAAATAATTCAAACAAAAAAAGATATTACATATTAACTGTCAGAAAATTTACATTCACCCAAGTTAAATGGCTCAAATACACTGATGTTTTTCAAATACCACTTTAAAACTTCTAAATTTTTGAAAAAAATCACCTGTGCAAATAGGAAGCAAAAAGATTACAAAAGCTGTCTACTCTGATCTTACCAGAAAAAGTCCTCTCACATCTTCCAGCCTTCCAAAGTTTAATAGTCTTGTCTGCTGATCCAGTTAACATTAAGCCCTGCTCAGGTAATATCTTTACTGCCCATACTGCAGCTGTATGACCCTGTGAGAAAAATGGGTATTAAGTTAAATTGCCACAGAATCATCATCTTTAATTATTTTCTCGAATATTCACATAGAACTACTGTACCTGTAAGGTCATCATGCATTTGTCATTCAGCCAGACTTTAGCAGTAGTGTCCCATGAGCCACTAAGTAATGTCCCAAATTTTCCAGATGAAAGACTACAAACTAAAGGGGAAAAAGGCGTTAATTAACACATTTTCATAGAGAAAAATGCTCAACCTTGCTAGTTACTAAAACACTACAATTTTAAAAACACTTTATGAAGTGACAGTATTAGCTAATTAAGGCTCAACTCAATGGAAATGCAGAAGAGTGCAGCGGTCAAGAGCACAGACTCTGGTGCCAGACTGAGTGGGTCCAAGTCCTAGCTATACCACTTAGGAGCTGTCTGACCTCAGGGATATTACTTAACATCAGATTCCTAGACTGTAAAATGAGGGAGCAGGATTAAGTGGGCTGCACAATCCCTTCCAGTTCTAAGAAACTACACAGGAAAATAATGCAAATGATTTTCAAACGCTATTTATATAGTTATTTAGGGTCACTTTAGTTAACATGACAGAAAAAACTAGAGTCAAGCTGACTCATTTCATTACTCAATAGTAGTGAAATGGTTAATTAAATGCCTTATGATCTTGATGTAACACTGTACAAGCTAAAAATTATAAGTATGAAAAATTATCTAAAAACATGGAAACAAAAAAGACAGAGTTCTGATTAAAAATGGCAGATTATCCACAGTAATGCTATAAATGGTATTAATCTACAAGGACAAAGAAAACAGAAAACAACATAACTGACTTAGCAAAATGGAGGAGGTTACACAGAAAGCGATTAGAAGCAGAGTAACTGGCCCCACAAAACTGAGACTAAGTATCCAGCCACTAGGTTCCATAGAGGATGGGGCTAAGCAGAGGACCTGAAAAATGAGAACAGTGATTCAAAGGCTGCACACAACAGAGTGAAACACTAGACCTCTCCTCTCAGCCTACAGTGTCAGGAAAGTACATCCTTATCCACTGCAGGAAGGAGACTGGAGGTTTATTCTCTGGAGGAACTGAAGCAGAGTTTCTAGACTCTGGTCACCAGGCATAATAAAGGGCTGGAATAAGGAACCCTAAGAAACACAAGGGGAATAAGTAGAAAGTCTCCATCCTGAAATGTGGTACCTACAGTCTCCCTGCTCCCACAGTATCCGCAGCCAGGCATACATCCCACTCCACCTAAGTAAGAGGCAGGAGGACTCTTTTCTAGAGGACTGAATAATGTTAAAGAACTCCAGATGCAGACATTCGAGAGGGTTTCCATCTAAAAAGTCAGACCATCAGATCACCCTCTAACGAAGCCCACCAATCATCAAGCTCCACCTACATGAAAGAGAAAAACCAAAACAAAGAAACAGAAAAATAAGGGGGAAGGGGTCTGGGGGACCCATAAGAAACAAATCCAATTTCAGGAAGCAGAAGAAAAATCTTCAATACAGTATTATTTGCAAACAGATATTATATAAAAAAAGAACTAATGAGAGAACAAGAAAACTAAATGCTAAAAATAGAAGAACCAAACTGAAAAATTAATTTAAAAAACTAGGGGGAGAAAAGTCTCCTGAGAATTAGACCCAAAAGGCAAATATATGAAAAATAGGAAAGGATAATTAAGAAAGTTAGAAAGTAATTTCAAAATGTCCAACATCTAACAGGGATTCCAGAAAGAGATAATTGTGGAGGGGGAGGAGAAAGATGAGGCAAAGAACACAGAAATAGTACAAGAAAGATTCCTAAAAATGAAGGTCATGATATCTAGGTTGAATGAACCCACAAAAGTGCCCAATGAAAGGCACTTTGAGAAACAGAGATAGACATGCATTGTGAAATTTTATAACATTAGAAATAGAGAAGACTCCAAAAGTTTGGGAGGGGACCAGAAAAGTGATGCTATTTTGATTCCCCATCTTTTCTACGGGACAAACTTCTAAATAACGTTATACATTAAAGACAATGGAGCAATGCCTTCAAAATTCTGAGGTTAAATGGTTTTAACACAGGATTCTACGTCTAGCCAAAAAATCAAATATTCAGTAAGACTAGAATAAAGCTATTTTCCAATATGCAAATACAATATATTTAACCCCCATGTCACAGCTTTCTTAGGAAGCTGCAACAGCTGTAATACACTAAAATGAAAGAGTAAGTTAAGAATGACAAAACACGGGATCTAGGAAATAGGGAAATCCAGGATGACATTAGCCCAGGTAGTACCAATCCAACAAAAGGCTAGAAGGTTACAAGAGAAGTTTCCAGGAAATACATGGAACATATAAATATTTTAACGTGTGTGGTAGCCATTAGTTATATTCATCAAATATTTTCTGCTCTTCACCTTCTAAGCAAATGGTAAGACTGAACTCCCCAGTTCCTTTGGCTTTAGGTATGCTACATGACTTGTTCTGGCATTGAAAAATGAGCAGAAATAATGTTACTTTCAGGTGGAAGCTTTAAGGATAGGTGCACAATGAAGCCATGCTCCCTCCCCACTACTCCAATCTCTGTGAAAGCACATGCTGCAGTGAAGCTTCTGTCATCCGGATCCCACAAGGAGTAGAGCCCCCTGCTGCACTGGATCTATAAGAAGCAAAGCAAACTTATTGCATTAAGCCACTGTGATTCTGGAGTTGTCTGTTACCACAACGTCACCTAGCCTACCTGACCGATTCAAAATTAGTAGCAAAAGTGAGGCACTGCTGAAGCAAAAAGCTGAAATATATGGCGGCGGTTTAACAAGCAGGTAATGAGGAGACTATTACCACAGAATAGAAGGCTGGTGCTCCTTATCATGTAGTAAGGAACATTTGATAAAGCTGTTACCAGCAATAACTCAGGACATGACAAACTTGTAGTCTAAAGAAAGAGGTTGGAAAACAGGACTTCAGTGATGGGTGTCGCTTACTATTGGCCACATTTGGCTAGGTACTAAAAGAATGGAATGAGATCAAGAACTGGCTGGTTCCCAGCCAGAAACGAAGAGTCCAAACTTAGGGATTTGCAGAGTTGGAAGAGCCAACTGCTTCTCAAGCCCAAATGAAAAATGTAAACCCGAGAAGTCCTTTCAGCAGCAAAGGACAACTGAAACCCAGCCATGCAACAGGAACAAATCAAAAACATGGCCATCCATCCTGCACAGTGCCAAAACTTCCAAATGGATTTAAAGCATTTTCAAAGCAAAGAAAATTAAGGTTGTTGCCCTGAAAATAAATGCTTTCACCTCGGAAAAGAGCTCAGGGAAAAGAACCTAAAGGTTCAGCTTTCCAACTAACGTCTGAAAGGCACAAGGTTTCAGTAGCTAAATCTGAAGAGGCACACAGGGAAAGAAAGAAGGAGAGATGGGGAGTAATACAGCAAATCTAGACTACAGCTGAGGTATGACTACTGACAAAGAGATCTGACTGGAAATCAAACAGGTAAAAAACATAAGTTTTTCAGAGAGTTATGTTGCCAATAACTAAAAATGTCCGTGACTGTTCAAGACTTAACACGACCCTTGTGCACCTAGCTCCCACAAGCAGAAAGCAAATTGAAAAAGTTGGTAGTCCCCAAGGAGGGTCAATGTGACCAAGGAGAATAACAGAAAAGAATCCCAGAGGGTTAAAGGAGAGCCATGAAGAACAATGGATTGGGAAACCCCTTTTGGAGACCAGAGGGAACTGATCACAAAAACCTATCTATCACTATCAGAGTAGGGGGTCCTTGAAACAGCCACCCATCTGAATTTCAGATGACTACAGATTAGAAACTGCTGTCTCGCATTGCTCCCTTTTCTGAATGGGAGTGCTTCCTCTGACTACCCTCAATATTCCACAGTTGTATACTGAGTGAATGGGTGACAGATAACTTGTGTTTTTTGGTCCACGGATCTCCAAATTTAAGAGGAACTATGTCTGGACCTGATGTAGAAACACCTGAGCATCATTTCCCTGATATTCAGAATACTATGTATCATCCAGAAATTCTTAATTTTGAACTTGATGCTGCAACTGGATGGGACTTTGGGCTTGTCTGACATTGAGAGAGAAGTGGGTATATTTTGCCTGCAGAAGAGAGAGCAAGCTGAATAACTAGTGACCAGAGGCAAACTGTGGTAGCTCTCTTTATGGGCCCTGGCACTTGCCCCGAAGCGTGGGATGGCACTTTCCTCCTCCATTACCTAAAACCGCAACTTGTAATGTAACTGGAAAGTGTTATATATATACACTGACTAAAAAACAGTACCACTCTACCATTTAGAAAATAAAATTTGGGCTAGAAAGCTAACAGAAAAATGACATGACATAAAGATGTCAATCATTAATTTCTTTATTTCCTACTCACTAATGTGGTATGTTTTAAATTTAAAAAAGAAAGAAAGAAAGAAAGGAAAGAAGGGAGGAAGGGAGGGAGGGAGGGAGGGAGGAAGGAAGGAAGAAATGACATTTGGCCTCAAACCATCAAGTAACTTAACAAAATAACGAAAGATGACCTTATGATAAAGTAGAAACAAACCAGGCAGAAAAAATACTCTAAAATGTGAAGCAGTATTTTTACTGCACAGGTTTCTATGAGAAACACATTAAAAAAAAATCAAGATAGGGCTTCCCTGGTGGCGCACTGGTTGAGAGTCCGCCTGCCGATGCAGGGGACACGGGTTCGTGCCCCGGTCTGGGAAGGTCCCACATGCCATGGAGCGGCTGGGCCCGTGAGCCATGGCCGCTGAGCCTGCGTGTCCGGAGCCTGTGCTCCACCACGGGAGAGGCCACAACAGCTGGAGGCCTGCGTACCGCAAAAAAAAAAAAAAAAAAAAAAAAATCAAGATAAATATGATTACATAAACTTGCATTACAAAAAGAAAAACAAAAATATATATAAAGTTAAAAAAAGATAATGAAATGAAAAATTATTTGTAACTTGTATCAAAGGATTAAAAACTCTAACTTATAAAGGACTTTTAAAATGGCCAATAACCCCACATTATATGGACAAGAATATAGTTCTCAGGAAAAAAAATGCCAACAGCCCTTCTGTATATGAAAAAATGACCCCTCCATAATGAGAGATGAAAATTGGCCCATACTAAAATATCATTTTTCACTTATTTTGGCAACAATCTGAAAGTCTGACAACATACTTTGTTGATAAGGGAAATACGGACGTATATACTGCTGCTGGAAATGCAAAAAAAGTTTTAACACCTAATGTGGAGATTTGGCAATAACAAAATTAAATATGCATTTACCCCTTGATCCAGAACTAGATATCATACCTAAGTTACACTCACAAAAGAACAAAATGACATATGCACAAAGACACTTGCACTAGCAAAAATTTGGAAACTTAGATATCCATCAATAGGGGACTGGCTAAATAGGTTAAAGTAGCTATAGTACAGCTACACAATGAAATACAATGCCATAGTAAAAATGAATGATGATTTCTATATACTGCAATGAAGTAATCCCTAGAACTGTATTATCAAGCAAAAGTAGCCAGGGCAGAAAACTGCAGTAAGATACCTTCTATCTAAGAAAGGGGCAACATAAATATACATACATATTTGCTAATTTTTTTTTCAGAAAGAACAAAGTTAATAAACAATTAGTTACTTATAAGGATGGCGGGAGAAGGCAATACAGACAGAATCCAGATTTCTCTGAATGCACCATGTTGAATAGTTTTTTCTTTGCAACTATGTATGTTTTATATAATTACAAAACAAAATTAAGTTAAAAAAAAATCCTGGTGAGCACCACTACAACTCAAATTGAGGTTTCTAAATACTATCTCCCACTAAAAGAAAAACATAAGGCTTCTTGGCAAAATGGCTGATTTCAGGTCTAGAACATTTTGTACTACCAAAAGCAAGGAAGACTTCTGAAGGTCTTATCAAGAGGCCACAGGAGCCAATTTTTAAAAGAGGTTTCCAATCAAATATGGGACAATTTGAGAATCAAAAAAGGAAAAAAAAAAGATGTTAGGGAATCAACTCATTTTGAAACCCAGTAAAAGAGGTGAGAGAAGGGGCAAGAAAAGTGCTTATCCTGTCTTCTCTGTGTGTCTCACACGGTAACCAAAGAGTTGATGTGGAAAGTTCTTTACAGAAAAATGCTAGCTATTAAATCCAAAAATAATGGTAGAATTAGAGTATAATTTGCAAATTTTAATGAAATACTGGATCTATGCAATGATCATCAGTAGATGTTAAAGACTTATTTTCAAAGGCTGAAGGGAATTTTATAAAGAATGGATGAATCTGGGCTTCCCTGGTGGCGCAGTGGTTGAGAGTCCGCCTGCCGATGCAGGGGACACGGGTTCGTGCCCCAGTCCGGGAAGATCCCACATGCCGCGGAGCGACTGGGCCCGTGAGCCATGGCCACTGAGCCTGCGCATCCGGTGCCTGTGCTCCGCAACGGGAGAGGCCACAACAGTGAGGGGCCCGCGTACCGCAAAAAAAAAAGAATGGATGAATCTTAACATCATGAAAAGAAATATTACATGCCTCCTGTTGTGCTACAACAGAAAGTATAAAATTCTTGCTCAAAACTTGAATCTGAATCTGATCAAGCTTCTAGATCTAATAGCTTACAAGACTACGGGACTGAGGAACATGAGGCTAGAGAAATGAGGCTTTAACCAGCGGAGTTCAGATTACAGGAAATTCTACAGGTAAAATAAGCTGGTTTCAAATAGAGAGGGGATTTAAAAAAAGAAAGAAACCAATAGATGGAAAGACAAGTGGACCTTTGGGTCACAATTCAAACAAACTGTAAAAAGAAACATTTGAGACAACTGGGTAAATTTGAACATTCACTGGATATTTGGTAACGAGAAATTAGGTTTTGTTTTGTTTTAGGTGTGATAATGATATTGTTTTTAAAAAAGAGAGAGGGACTTCCCTGGTGGCGCAGTGGTTAAGAATCCGCCTGCCAGTGGAGGGAACATGGGTTCGAGCCCTGGTCTGTGAAGATCCCACATGCCGTGGAGCAATTAAGCCTGTGCGCAACAACTACGGAGCCTGCATTCTACAGCGCGCGAGCCACAACTACTGAGCCCACGTGCCACAACTACTGAAGCCCATGCGCCTAGAGCCTGTTGTCTGCAACAAGAGAAGCCACCACAATGAGAAGCCCGCACACCCCAACGAAGAGTAGCTCCCGCTCGCCGCAACTAGAAACAGCCCGCACACAGCAATGAAGACCCAACGCAGCCAAACATTAATTAATTAATTAGTTAAAAAAAAAAGAGAATCCTTATATTTTTGAGGGGTCAGCAAACTGTGGCCTGTAGGCCATCTGTTTCTGTACAGTGCACAAACTAAGAATGGTTTTTATATTTTCAAGTGGTTGAGAGAAAAAAAAAAGGTACTTCCTGACATGTGAAAATTATGACATTCAAATTTCAGTGTCCATAAATAATGGTTTATTGAAACACAGACATGTTCACTCATTTATTGTCAGTGGCTGCTTTTGCACACAATGGCAGAGCTGAGCAGTTGTGAAAGTGACTGTATGGCCTGCATGGCCTAAAATATTTACTACCTGGCCCTTTACAGAAAGTTTGCCAAACCCTATTGTAGTGCTATATATTGAAGTATTTACAAATGAGAGAGTATATTGGAAATTTCCTTTAAAATAATATTTTGGAAGAAGCAGAAGATGAAGCAAGATAGGCCTTGTGTTGATAATCCTTGAAGCTATGTAAATACATGAGTAGAAAAGATCATTACACTATCCTCTTTTATGTTTGTTTATATATAACTTATAAAATACTATGTCTCTACTTTTGTATACATTTGAAGATTTCCTTCAAAAAGTTTAAAAAAATCTGTATCACCCTGTATTGAAGATTTCCCATACCTACACACAAAACATTTTACAAACTCCTTAAAGAAATTAAGTTTAGAGTGCTTATGGGCCATACTATTTGCTTACAGATGTCCCAAACTATTCCAGATACATAAAAAAAAAGTAGTATACATACTGCACTGATTAAGTATATCATTTTATAACAAAGAGCTGTTAAGCAAACACAAATCCAGGAATATAAAAGAATCAGAAATACAAATCACAGAAAATGCTGTTCAAAAGTATTAAATACTCTCAAATAATGATACCAGAACCCTAAATACATTCCTTCTGGGGCTTTAATTTGCTGCATAAATACAGACATAACAGCCCAAAGATAAAGAAATGCTCTCAGTTTTCCTGAGTAAATGAATTTCTTGCACAAGATAGCTAAAAAACCAAAATTACAAAGTATATAAAACCATAATCTTTTCCTTTTTACATATATAATCATGTCAACCATTACTGATGACATTAAGTCTGTAACAGAGAATTTGCAGAACAATGATGATCCAAAAGGTTTTCACTATTAAGCCATAGCTATAGGTAAAAAATAATAATAATAAAAACTAGGGGGCTTCCCTGGTGGCGCAGTGGTTAAGAGTCCGCCTGCCGATGCAGGGGACACAGGTTCGTGCCCCGGTCTGGGAGGATCCCACATGCCACGGAGCGGCTAGGCCCGTGAGCCATGGCTGCTGAGCCTGCGCGTCTGGAGCCTGTGCTCCGCAACAGGAGAGGCCACAACAGTGAGAGGCCTGCGTACCGCAAAAAAAAAAAACAAACTAGGGAAAGCAGATATAAGAATTTTATCTTCAAAAGGATGAAACTTATTCAAACAGAAAAATACCAAAGCATTATACTCACCAGTATTTTTGTGACCTTTTAGTACATAAAGTGGTGCTGGACTCTCCAGTGAGAAAATGCAAATATTGTGGTCATTTCCTCCAGTGGCGATTAGTCCATGAGGGTACATGTCACTTGAAGGTATGATGCATACACAAGAGACAAAATTGGAGTGGCCGCTCATACAGTGCATTTCTGTAAAGCCCCTGTTAGGACTGGAAAGACATGATAATTCATAAGATATACATTTGTCCTCTGAGTTAGCCTAAGATAGACGTTGTCAAAGTACTCATTTTCTTTTAGTATCTAGGTTGAACTTTATATACCACTTTAAGAATCTATTGTTTTAAATTAAATATTAAAGACCTAATTTGTCTTAGCTACTACAGAGGCTTAATCAGATTAGGAGAAGTTTAATTAGTGTTTCACTGTTAAGAGTATGTTAATTAACAGAAAGAACAAGGAAGGAAAGGAAAGGAGACAAATATCATAAGTGGGTTTTTTTTTTCCTCCATCTGCATTTCTACTTATCAGTGATTGTTACCTTAAGAAATCCCTGGTGAAGTGAAACATTCATGCAATTAGGATAATGGAATCTACTATCAATAAGCCGTAAACACATTGAGGACATTTGCACACTCTGAAACGTTAACTTAGTACTCATTAGTATAGCATGTGTATCTAAATAGCTAGACTATCAATCACTTTCAATATGCAAACTAAAGGAACTAATACAGGACATACAAATGACTGCTCTAGGGACACAGCATATTAATAACTGCCTGGGAATTAGAATGATTACCAATTTGTTATACACATCCTTCACTTAGCACCACTCCCTTACATAACAGGTCAAACAACAGATTATGACATACTATATGTGGAAGGCAGTAAGTTAGCTGTAGAAGGGGATAAAAGAATTATATCCCTGATTCAAGCTAAATCAAGGAGTTTGTGATCTAGCTGAAGGAGATAAAACAACTGTACATAAAAGGGAAGATTCCCAGATAAAGACTGCACACATGCTCATCTATATTTACTCCTTTCCCAAACACCACTACAACAATATGTATAATGTATATTTTATATCTATCTATCCATCTATGTATATTTTAAGAAAGGCATAAACCCACAAGGCCAGAGAGAATAAGAAAAAAAAGAACAGAAATATAACTGAATACTGAAAGCTGACAGAAAAGTAGTAAAGGCCTTAGGATACTTGAAAAAAATGAGTTCTAAGCAGGCATCAGGGAAAGTAAGAGGCCCAATTTACCAACGAATCTGCAGAAGGCTCAAGAATTAGCAGCACTATGTATCTCTAGGAAATGGGAACAAAAAACTAGAATTAGGAAGACTAGTTGAAAGTCTTTGGAATCGGACACAGAATCATATCAAAAAATCTTCAAAGGAAGGTATTTGGTAGTAGCTAGTTTTAACTTGTTTACTTTATTTTGGTGTTGTTTTTTTTTAAGTGTCGTTTTAGAAACTTTTTTTTTATTTGTATTTTTATTTTTGGTTGAGTTGGGTCTTTGTTGCTGGGCACGGGCTTTCTCTAGTTGCGGCGAGTGGGGGCTACTCTTTGTGGCGGTGTGCAGTCTTCTCATTGCGATGGCTTCTCGTTGCAGAGCACGGGCTCTAGGAGTGCGGGCTTCAGTAGTTGCGGCTCGCAGGCTCTAGAGTGCAGGCTCAGTAGTTGTGGCACACGCACTTAGTTGCTCTGCGGCATGTGGGATCTTCCCGGACCAGGGCTCGAACCCATGTTCCCTGCATTGGCAGGCGGATTCTTAACCACTGCGCCACCAGGGAAGCCCTAGAAACCATTTCATCAATAAGCCCAAAGAAATGTAAAAGATAGGACATGTTTAAAAATCTATAGTATATAAACCACTAAATCTACCTAAATGTGTCCCTTAGCACTCCCCAGTACAGATGGATGCTTGTGTGTATCTACTGTAATGATCTGTGAAGCTCTTAATGGCAGAATCCAGAGCCGGTTCTGCCCAAGTTTGTAGCACAATGTTGTACATGGTAATCATTAAGTACTTCTTGAATCAGTGAAAAAATGCTTTAAGCATCAAAAAAAAAAAAAAAAAAAGACAAGACACCCCAGCCAGACAACTGCCCCTCTTGTACCCAGCAAAAGTCTGAAGTTTTTTCTTTAGAAAAGGTGAAAGTCTTTGGCTGGGGGTAGACACAAGGCACAGTTGATCCTTGGGGTTTGAGAAACATGTACATTCACCATAGAGGCCAAGACCACCAAAGACAAAATCTAGAAGCCAGGCAATCCTCTGGGCAGGAGATCAGCCCTATGAAACAGTCCAGCCAGATAACCCTACAGTGAAGCTCATAGCCATGAAGCTCCACGGATACACAGATCTTTCAAGTTTTTTAGTTCTCCACCCTTAATGGAAAGCACAGAATAAGAATTGCCAGACATTTGGGGTAAAATAGTGACCAAAACAAACAGGGAGGGTAAATAACCAATTTGGAGGAAACAGACCACTAAGGAGAAGATAACTTTAAAAAAATCAGCATTGCCATCCTTAGGTATAAGATATTGCAACCATGAAACAAAAACATAATTTCACAAAAAGTTAAGGCAACTTCTGAGGAAGTATAGTAGAGAGAGAAAGAAAGAAATTTATAGAGAGAAATTAAAAAGCAATTTAGAAACAAATTCAATATATGAATAAAAAGTTCCAGAAAAGAGGACAGAGAAAATAAAACAAAACCAAAGAATTTAAGAAAATGTCCCAGAACTTACGGACATGACTTATGGACATTAAAAGGGACCACACTTAATGAACGTGAAAAATGAATGAATATAGACCACCTCCCAGAGAGTAAAAGTAACAGGTCAAGAATAAGAATGGCTTCAGACTTCTCAACTGTAACACAGTGAATACAGTGGAGCAATGGCTTCAAAATTCTGAAGAAAATTTGGAAACTACAATGCTACAAACATTTAAATTATTATTCAAGTAGCTAGGCAGGCTAAAATCATGTTCCAATTGCAAGGTCTTAATACATTTATTATCACTGCACTGTATTTCAGGAAGCTCCTGGAGGATGTGCTCCAATAAGGTATCAAGGAAGAAAACCAAGAAAGTTAAAGGATACTGATAACAGAAATCTAAGACAAGAGGTCCAAAAAGGGATTCTTGAGAAGACAGTGAAGGGAGATCCCAGGATCAGCTGTGCACCAGAGGCAGACAGACCAGGTCAGAAAGTTTTCATCATCAGGAAAATGAAACTGTTACATATTCAATGTGTCTAGAGGTCTTGAGAGGAGAGTTAGACAACTAGCAAACAATATGAAGTTGAATTAATGATAAATACATAGAAAATTAAACAAATGAAAACCAAAAATAAGACAATTATTAGCTATAGGGAGATCATAAAATTGTTGAGGAAAAGTTATCATAGTTTATTCCACAGCTCAGGTGTAGATAGACTCTGTACAGTCACAAAACACTGATTTAGTCTACATTAAATTAAACTATGTTATAAGGATCAGGACATAGAAAGGATGCATAAGTGATGGGGGTTGGTAGAGGGTAGAAATGAGAGCTAAATTTTCATATTCCATAATAAGAATTAACAGAAAATGCTAAAACAGAAAACTAAAAGAAATTTTAAATGAAAAGAAATAGTAGTATAGCACTTTATATACAGATACAGAAGCAAAATTCAAAAATAAGCCATTAAAAGACATGAAAATTTTGCCTCCAAGAAAAGGGAATAGTGGGTCGGAGGGTAGGAAGGGAATGGCTCTAATTTCTTAAACTCTGTATAACTACTTGACTAAGGACCCAAGGTGCTGAGTGTTTACATGAGGGAGAAGTCACTCCAGCCTTGGCATGGTCAGGGAAAATTTAACACATGATGCTGAATCTGAAGTTGGCGTCTTTCAAATATGGGTAGTTTTCAAAAGGCAAAGCAATCGTTGGTGACAGACTTGGGAAATCCAGTTTACTCTGAGGTGGGCTTCTAGAGGCTTGAAGCAGTCTGCAACAAAGGCATATTGACTGGTTCAGTTCAATCTACAACCAAAAAATGGCATCTCCATTCTGAAGTGCCTTCAGAAGACCCGGAGGCTTTCTGGGTTTTCAGTGGGCTCTTGTGAAAGATGAAATATCTGGTTTAGTCCACCCTAGAATAGAACTATTTTGCCTCCTTGAAACTAAATTAAATCCCCCATCATTACCAGTCCACCCCTACATTATCCACCCCAATTCAGAGCCCTATCAACAATGTACATGAGAAAATAAAAATGTTTACTACTTGGCTCCAAACATTTCACTGCACTTCATTGATTTTATTAATATACCATGAAATAAATAGAAATTGTCAGGATGTCAGCCTCGAGGACACTTTTATCACACTAAAGGTATGGCTGAGACACTTGTTAGGATGCCTAAGAGTGACTATGAGATGCTCTACCACAGCACTTGGAAATGAGAGGAAAACAACCTTATCTCACCAATCCCTCACTATGGAGTCCTGTGCCTGGTACAATGCAGGCTCTCAATCAGTGTTAATTGAATACCACATGAATTCTAAAAAACAAAACCGAAAGACAACATGAACTAAGTGAAAAAAAAAACAGTTTTCAAAGAGAGGGTCATTGCAGCTCAAAGTTTGTCAAGTTCCTGTGATCCAGTGATTTAAGCTCCCGTCAACCTACCACAGTCCTCCACTGTAAAAGTTTGAGGATTTAGCTGTTCAACAGAATTCAACTATTACAACAAGCATCCTTTAGCTACTCTTTACTGCAATGTTCATATCCTACTGGGCATGTGCTTCTACTGAACAAAATTTTAAATGTACAAGCTTAATCAGTAATTTGTACTCAAATACACAGAAGTTATGTATCAATGTTACCAAGTGGTTTGGAATATCACAGAATCTTAAGCATTAGAGAAGACCTTATCTAATTCAATATAGGAGTTTCCTCTACAATATCCCTAGTTTAGTCTGTCGTATTTTGGCTGCACTACTGCAAAAGCCTCTAAACAGGTCTCCTTCCACATTTATCCCTTTGCTATTCATTCTCCACCTGAAGCTAGCAGAAACTTCTCCACAGGTAAATCAAATAATGTTGTCCTCTGCTTGAAACTCTGAAGGCTTCCACCCACTAACTTCTTTCCTCAGCCCTCTTCCCAGGGCATGATCTGCCTCCCGCCAGCCTCTAAGACCTGCCCTCACCTCACAGTTCATTCCCTCCTGCACACTGGGAATTTCCTCCTTCTCAATCCAGGGCCACTGTGTTTGCTCCTCCTACGGTCTACAGTGCTCTTCCAATTCAACCCTTCTGGTTCCTCACTCCCTAGACCAGCTCAAACTCAGTATCATTTAAGAAAAAAAAAACAAATACCAAAAACATCTTCCTCAGAGAGGCTTCTTTCTTTAACATCACCCTCCACTCAATTCTGTATGTTATATCTATATTTGTTTTCTTCATAGTACACATGCCAATGCGTAATTATTTACTTGGTTGTTTTTTCATCCATCTTCCCTCCCAGACTGTAGGCAGGATCTATAAACACAGGAAACTTGTCTGTCCTTTTCTTCTTCTTCCGGATCACAAACAAATAGCAGCCACTCAATAAACAGTTGTCATCTGAATTTATGGAGGAAAACGTATGGTTTCAATGAGTGAAACCTGTGATGGGAGAGTTACTACCTGAAGTAACTTACCTCAATTTTTCCCTATCTGAACTGAAATCTGTCTTCCAGGTCTTAAATTTCCTGTTACAACAACTAAATCAGGGCTAAACCCTTGAACTTGATTTGGACTGGAGCTTAACCTTCTGTTTCCTAATATTTTTTTGATTAATCTCTCTGAAAATCTTTTAAAGGCAATGGGCTTTCTCTCCGCAAGAAAACACACTCCGCCACATCAAGAAAACACACTCCGCCACATCCAGAAGACATTTGAGAGGTTTCATCCCCTCCGCCCAAGTCCATCACATACCCCAGACTAAGAAAGTCTGAGCTGGACAACGTGGAGAGGGGCCAAGACAACTTTTTGCAATGCAATTTTTGAGAACCTTAATTCTCAAATTTGAGGGAAGACTACAGAACAAATTCCAGGGAAAGAAGTGGACTTCCTTAAATTACACATGCCAGATGCTTTCACACGGCCTCATTAAGGAGGGTGCACCTGGCGTCAAAAGTTTTTCAAATCGAAAAGAAACACAGGAAATCATCGTCCACAAACTGAAGCCACAAAAAATAAGAAGTTCGTCCAAGGTCACTCAGTCGTTTAGTGGTCAAGTTAGGACAAGAAAGTAGGTCTCTGTTCCCCCAACCCGGTGCTCTTTCCACGTAAACCTCACTAGTTTCTTACACCGCGTGCCCAGACTGCCAGTGCTCTAAGAACTGGGAGGGAGCGTGGACCGTCGGAAAGGCCGGGAAAAGAGGAAAAGGGCAGGATAGGGCAGGGAAGGGTCACTCTCTTCCCAGAGAAGGAAGCTTGCAGCACAGCCGGGTAACAGCGGGACTCGCAGCGCTCACCTGTCTGGGACCCAGAGGCGGGTGGTGCGGTCTCGGGACACGGACACAAAAGCCCCCGGTGGATAGAGGCAGCATACCAGGCCCCGCACGTCCAACTCGTGGCCCGGGAGCGAGCAGCTCAGCCGGTACCTGGCGGCGCCACCCGCCATGGCCCTAGGAAGTCCGGCGCCCGGTGCCCGAGCACCGCGCAAGATCAGTCCGTCTGAGATGCCGGGCGTGCAGCAGGAGAGGGCCTTGAAGGTGAGAGGCGTCGGGACCGGAAGAGCCCGAAGGCCGGTGCGGAAGGGCGGCCGGGAAGGGGCGCGCCCAGCGAGCCGAGTGACACAGCAACCCTGACGTGCGCACCGGAATTCATCATCGGCCTTAGCCCGCCATGACGCAGAGTGTGTGCGTCCCGACTGCTGAGGCCGTTGAGGAACTGAGGCTCGATTCCCTCATGCGCGCTGGACCGCCAACGGAGAAAGAGATACCACCGTCCAGCCCCTCAGAGTGGGCGCCCGAATCCCTGACTTTCCCGAGCCCGCGTCCTCACCGAGCCCCGGCTGAGCTTTTTATTGTGATGCCGGATGTGGGCCGGACTACAAATCCCACAATGCCACGCGCTAGCGGGGCGTGAGTCGTAGGCGCGCCAATCCGGATATTTTAAATCTTAGTCCGCTGTGCTGAGGGCCGTTCTGTGGCTGAGTGAATTTGCGTCGCGTGTAGAGTGGGGGCAGGTTTACGCCGCCGATTTCCCCAAACCTTCTCTGAGTAGTTCCCCGAGATTTTTTTTTTTAATCTAAACTTTTTTAAATTAAAACGAGAGAGCTTGGGGTCAAGTTGGAAACAAGTCACTTTCCTTGAATTCTGTGAATACTAAGCCGGGTTTTTGGTACTTTAAAAAAAGTTTTATTTTACGTGTTAAAGATTTAAAATTTTCTCTCAAACTGTCACATCTCTATACAAATGGCAAATGCTGGGTCCTTAACGTCTGAAAACACTAAGGGAGAAATGTCAGTAGCTTCTTTGTGAGACAACATACGGAATAGTTGGACAGTTAGAGGTTGTAGGAGAGGAAATATCTTTTTTTCTTTCTACTCTTCTAGCAGAAAAGTTTTCTGCTGGGGCTCTGTAGCAAAAGACAGTAACAAGAGAAAAACAGGTGTTTTAACGTGTATGTCATATATACAAGGGAGAAATTCAGAGATGAATAACTCAAAGAGGTGACGAGAGCTTGGGCTTATATGGCATCTTAACAAAGGAACAATAAGTTTTTACACAAGCGATAAAAGAAAAGAACTTTTAAATCTTTAGAGACAGCAAATTATGGGAAGCCGACTATATTGGAAACTAGCAGTAGTTAAAGGCTAATTAATTAGTAAAGTTTTTATGTAGATTCTTCTGGTGCAGTCTCCAGGATGGTAAAGGTCTGAAGTTGTCTCCAATGATTAACTTTTGTCCTTCCTGGTTAAGAAGCAAGGAAGGGCACTTTTGAAAATTTATATTCTGCTTTTAAGCAAATAGCAGAATAGTAGAGAACTTTTCCTGTACCTGCTTTTCACTTGCCTTCCCCTCCAAGTAATCCTTATAATACCAAAGTGGCATATTTTGGGATGGCAAATTCTACCACCCTTCACTGCAACGACCATAAGTATAACAAATGACCATTACAAATATGTTGGTCTCAAATGGAATAATTACGTGAAAATGTTTTACAAACTTTGAGAACTCAATCACATGACATTATTTCATTTTGTATTGCACTGGTTTTAACCCACTTGAAGGCAGGTATACAAGAGAATAAATCTGGGCGTAAAAAATGTATACAAGGGCTTCCCTGGTGGCGTAGTGGTTTGAGAGTCTGCGTGCCGATGCAGGGGACACGGGTTCGTGCCCCGGTCCGGGAAGATCCCACATGCCGCGGAGCGGCTGGGCCCGTGAGCCATGGCCGCTGAGCCTGCCCGTCCGGAGCCTGTGCTCTGCAACGGGAGAGGCCACAGCAGTGAGAGGCCCGCGTACCGGGAAAAAAAAAAAAAAAAGTATGCAAGATGGGAATAATGTGAAAATGTTAAAAGTCCAATATGTATGTATGCTTAGAGATCCCATCACATTTTTTTTTTGAACTCCCATCGTATTTAAGCTGTCTATTGGAAGACTGGAAAAAAAACAAACTGCAAGTTACTTTTATTAGAGAAATAGGATTTGAGACGACGTAATTCTCATTTTTTAAAAAAACATGTTTAAAAAACATTATTTTAAAACAACTTTGCTTTTAATTCAGCCCTCACAAAATAACTCTGAAAGGAAGCCTAAAGGTATAAAACTTTCAATGAAATGAAACATGGTACCAGAATCGCATCAATACTTAATGCTGTATCGTCTATGTTGTATTCCTTCCTTCTAACAGGAAGGAAACTACTACTTATGAAAAACAAAAAGACTGTACAATGAATGCTGCCTACCACGGAATAACTTCAAATAATTCTTATTAAAAAGTCTGATGTATTACAAATGATGTTACACAGCGATATGATAAAACTCGCTGGAGTGAGTTCAGGTCATGCACACAATCAAGAGAGGTTACTCTGATTACAAAGAAAACCAAGGTTTTTAAATAAAATATTCTTCCCTAGCCAACTCGCCTTTTTCCCTGTCTTCCAGAGGTATCGAGGTAACAGAAGGTAGTCCTCAAACCTCGCGAGAGCATTTCACTCTCGCTTCACTGAGCGAAGGCCGAGGATTGGGCAATCAGGAGGAGGGGGCCTCACCGCGACCAGCCCCCGTTGCCGGGAGACGCGAAGGCGAGCGGCCACTAGGGGTTAGGCCTTGAGGGCCCAGGAAAGCTGCGCGCAGGTGAGCGGGGCGTCTCGGGTGAGCTAACGGGTTCGCGGGCCCGACTAGAGGGCTACGCGATGGTGGAGGGCTGGGAAAGAAGTGCGAGTGCCCTTGAGTCGTGCGACTTCGCTCTTTCCGCGCCCCGCCGCGGAGCGACCTCCCTCCTTACGCGCCCTCAGCGCTGGCGGAGGTGAGAAATCCCGGTTCCTCTTTGCCTCCCTTGCCGATTATTTTAGCCTTGGAAATGCTGATGCGCTTCAAACAAAATAAATCCAGCTCTTAGCTGTTCTCCTCCGCCAAGGAAGTTCCATTTTTAGTCCGGCGGAGCGTGAGGAGAGACCTCAAACAGTCCCTTGTGGAGACCTGCCAAGGCGAGACCAGAGGGAACGATTCGAGCGCCTCAAAGATAAAGTTCACTGTGGGCTGAGGGATTTTACTCGAAGTAATAATAAATTTCTGTCTGTTGGTCAGAGCGGAAGGGACTTAGCAACTTTCCACTTCTTCCTATATGTTAAAATGGTTGATTCGGGGAGGATAATGATTGTAATAATTAGGAGCCAGATGTTTCATGTGAAGTATCTGGAATTGTCACAACGGCTGTGCAAGCTAGAGCTCGCTTCCACACTGCAGATAGGGAAACACGTCCAGAGGGGATAATATGGCAGGTAACTGACGGAGCTCCGTTAGCATCCCTAAACTTGCTGGAACCTCTCTGGTTGTGTGAATAACCCCAGCGATTGTGTGAACATTTGAATGACTAACCCCGGAGTTAGTGGCATATTTGTTACTAGTGCCTCTCCTTTTTATTTTACCCGGTGGAACTGATCTAATGCTAACTAAACTTCTTCCGCGATAGTAAAGCAGTGGCAAAGAAAATCAGGTGGAAATTCTGTATATCGTACATTTTCTTAAAGTTCCTCAGGAAAGCTGGATTAACACTGACTAATTCTGTTGGAAACAGGTTTATTGTATTAGCTTTCTCTGGGAGAAACCGTTTTGACCACAGATCTTGTCTGCCTTTCAAAAAGTTGTTTCATGAAACTCTCTTTTCTATTTGCAATAATAATAGTAGTAATTTTACTACTTTGTCCGAAAAGTTCAAAATGGCAAGAAAATAGAATCACGGAGCTAGTTGGAATGGGAATGTTGTAAGTTTGGCGTGAACCTATTAAATATAAAGTGATAAGGGGATATCTGAATAGAAATTCCCAATAAACAGTTGAAAACTTAGAATTGGTGCCCAGTTTAAAGGACAGAACAGGAGATACTGATTTATGAGTAAACAGCCCAATTCAAGTTATAAGAAAAGGATGAAATATTATGGAGAGACGAGAAGTAATCCAAGGACTGATCATGAATGATGCTAAGGAAAGCCAGGGAAGAAGTGCTGGGCATGGGCTATAGAAACTGAGAAACCATTTTAGTTTGAGAAATGATTTATTTCCTTTTTAATAATTTAGTAAATTTTTGTAACTGGCAATGCCTTCATGTGGGAGGAAATTCAGACGGTACAAAAGAACAGAAAGTTTTTGCCTGGCCCTGAGATATATGCTGGGGATATAAAGATAAATAAGATCCAGCTCTTGCCTTCAAGGTAGAGAAATACTTAAGCAGATTATTTCAATTGGTGTGATAGGTCCTGGGACAGAGATGCGTATGGATCCATCGTAGCATTTAGGTCAGCCCTGTAAATTCAAATTGAAGAAGGTGGGGGTGGTTATGGTCTGGTCATTGAAGGATTCCTAGGGAGGATAACAGGCAAGATGTGTGTTATGCAAGGGGACCACTCAGGAGGCCAGTATAATAATCCACTTGAGTCCATGAGGCCATGAGCAGTACTATAGGAATGGAGAGGAAGTTAGATTTTAAGCATTTAGGCATAGAATCAGTAGTATTATTTCATTAGCTATGGGAAATGAGGGAGAGGGAGAAATCAAGGACTACGTTTCTGACTTGTGTGGCTAGGAGTTGGTACCAAGAGGAAGAGCAAATCTGGGGGAGATGACAATGAGTTTACATTTAGATATATTTATTTTGAAATACTGATGATATATTGAAGTGGAAATGTCAAGTAATTATTTGGATATAAACACCTTAGAGTGTGAGAAGTCAGGACTGGAGATACGGTGTTGTGAGTCATTAGCTTATTGTTAAAACCCTGAGTGTAGATGAGGTGGCACAATGAGAGATTAAAGAGGAAAAAGAAAAATAGACTGTGGATGATATCTTGAGAAATGCTGCTAATAAAGGCAGGTAGAATAAGATGGAGACTGAAAAAGGAGAAGCAGAGGAGGGGAGTGTCATGGAGATGGTTTCATGTAGGAGTGGACACCAGTAACAGAGAGATGACATTTACATTCCTAGCTGCATTGGCAGGAACCATTTGAATGGAAGAGTAGGAATCCAGGAGATAGAGGAAGTGGAAAAAGTAGAGAATAATGGATATAAGCTATTTTTTAGAGTTTGCCTGTGTAGAAAAAGGACATATAAGACTGTATTAAAGGTGGTTTCAGGATCAAGAAATTAGTTTTTAAGGTTAGGAAAGAATGGAACATGATAACAGACTGAAAGAAAGGAGAAAGTTTAAAGACATACGTAAGAGCTGGATAATGCCCCAAAGGAAATTGGGTCAGGGGTGAGGGAGAAGGAGGTTGGTAAGGAGAGGGAAGCTAATGTCCCAGAGGTATGGGATCAAGAGGATAAATCAGAATAGAGACTGATCTTGAATGAAAGAAAGGATGGCTATTGAGATTGGAGGTCAGGGTGGATATAGGAAAGTATATGTGCTCCAAATGTGATAGATTTCATGTCTTAATTTTCTCAATTATGAAATTGAGTCATCTGCTGAGAGTGGCAGGAGCAGACTTAATTAGAAAAGTGGTTAAGAATTGGAATCATCAAGGACGGAGTAGCTTATAAAGGATTAATAAAATAATTTCTGTGATGAGGGTCCATCTAAATTTGGTTACTATGGCTTTGCAGTTCTCCAGTCTGTATAGTCTTGGGATTTCCATCAACAGTGTTCAGCAGTCCAGGTTGAATGTAGAGAATGGTTTCTGATTTTGCCAGAAGGGTTGAAGAAGAGTTCGAGGATGCAAATTTGTTGATGGTGCTCCTGAGACAGTAATTTAATATTGAGAAGGAAAGGAGTCCTTGAAACTGACCTCCTCAAGGTCACTAATGGTTTCTTGGATGGGGATTCCAATGGACATTTCAGTGTTCATCTTACTTGAATTCCCAGCAGAAAATGTCATTGACCATTCCTGCCTTTTCTTGGCATCTCTGACACATACTCCTGGTTTTTTGTTTGCTTTCTGAGTCTTCGTTTTCAGTCTCATACTAGTTTCTCCTCTTCTGTGCAATCTCTAGGTATTGACATTCCTGAGGCCAGAGTCTTGGGCACTCTTTTTCTCCATATTCTCTCTCTAGTTCAGTATCTTTAAAACTCTTTTGAACATGACCTATAATAGGACATATATTTTACATTATAGACCAGTATACACATATGTGTAAATTTATATAAATATAACTGAAAAAGAATTTAATGAAACAGTACTCTTCCTATGTGCAGTGAACTCCCTTGTATTTTCTATTTTATTTCATATTTAAACCATATTGGTCATAACCTGCTAAATTGTTTTCATAAGCTACTAATAGGTTGTGACCCATAATTTTAAAATGCTATTTTAAATTATTAGCCCAAACTTTAAATAATAATATATTCTGATGAGTAAAGGAGGGGGCTGGTAAACTGGGAGAGAATGAGTGAATAAAGGAAATAGTTTAAGGGGAGGTGTAGTGAGAATAAAGGTGAGAAAAAGGTAGAAGGAGAGAAAATTAAGGCCAGAGAATAAAGTGTTTCAATGAAGATATTTGAGATGAAGCAATTCCAGATGATGACAAGCTCCAGCTCTGGCCATGGCTGTGAATGACTAAAATAGAGTTGAAATGATTATTGAAATTTAGGTCAGGGAACTGTGAAGCTAGAATGTTACATATTGAATCCAGTATCCATATGGAAGTCATCCAGGATGTTGGTGGTACTGGAATAGAGGACTGTGAACAAAAGACTAGTAAACATGGGGGAGAGATTAGGAGGTCCCTAGGTAAAAGCAACCAAGAAAGATGCAAGGCAATATAGTTGCATTATTTGGTCCTCAAAGGAAGAGAATCCTGTTTATTTTTTAAAAAACTTGGAAGAATAATGTTTTGACAGTGACATTGTGGAGCAAGGAGAGTGCAGTGTACTCCTTTGCTTTGGAATTGTGGGACTGGAAGCTAAAACAGCCTTCACTACCAAAAGCATTTCCAGGAGAAGACGGGAACCTGTTAAGGCAAAGTGTAAAAGGAACTATTTATAATAGGATTGAGAATACAAAGGAGTTTATTATAGACCAGAACTCACAGAGAAAATATCGGCAGAGAAGAAAGATACTGGTTTTGCCGGGAGAGAGAAAGCTTTCTAGAGTATGGGATGAGAGTCCAAGAGAGAAAGATATCAAGAGGGGCTTGCATTTTGATAAGATAACAGGGAAATGAGGAGGGCATGTTGTAATAAATGACTTCATGGTTCTAAATAGAACATTAATGTCAAATCTGAACAGAATTAAAGCAAGCTCAACCTTGTACGTAGTGATACCTGGAATGGCAATTTGCAAGAAAAGTCATCATGGATTAAATGTTTGAAGGAAGGGTATGCAGGTCACTACTATCTTGCTACAGAAGATACCAAAGGAGACCTATTCCTTGTTTCCAAACAGCAGTTAAAGTGAGCAAGCAATGGCCAGTAATCACAAACCTTCAGCAGCTCGGCCTGTTTCTCGAGGTGGGATTGGATTGACAGGAAGGCCTCCTTCTGGAATACGGCCCCCATCAGGAAATATTCGAGTGGCAACTGGAGTAAGTTTAAAACAAATAATTGAATTATTATGCATATATCCTGGTAGAATTTGGAAAGCTTGTCTATAATAAGAGATTCTTCTTTGTTTTTCTTTATAAAGAAAACATACTATTATGTAAGTATGTATTTTGGAAAACATCTAGAAGTATAAATGTGGGAGAATGTTTGAAAGACACTGTTATGAGAAAGAGGCCTGCTCATTGCTGATATTCAAATTTATTTTAAAGCTACAATAATTTAAGTGGTATAGTGTATTGGTGCCAAAACCAAGTGAAATGGAAAAGACCAGAAATGGAATCGGGCATGTAAGAATTTAATTAATGATTAAGGTGACATTTCAAATTAGTTGGAAAAACATGGAGTATTCAGTAGTGCACTCAAATAACTGGTAAACCATTTGTTTTAAAAAACCAAGTCCCTCCCTCACACAGAATTCTAGATATTTTAGAAATTTTATATTTAAAAAATGAAACCATAAATGTATTAGAGGAAAATATGGGTAAGTATTTTGTATAAACTTGGCGTAGGCTAGGCCTTTGTAAAAATAACAGGAAACATCGAGTACTGAAAAGGAAAGTATTTTTATATTTATATATTTGAATTTAAAAAAATTGAAAACATCATAAAAAGGTTAAAAGAAAAATGACAAACTGGTTAAAAAAAAGTATTTGCAACATATATGTCATACATAGAATTCAGACTCTTAAAATGAAAAAGGAAAGTTTACTCATTTGTAAAAGCTCTTTCTGTATTAAAGCTATAAATCCTATGTCCAATCAAAATTCCTTGAGATTTCTCTTGAGGTAGGGGAAGGAATATCATTGTAAAACTATTCTAGCATTCACTTAGAACGGTACAAAGGCAAAAATAAGAAAAAGTACAATACTCTAATATAAAAATATAAGAAGTAAAACAGTGTTCTGGTTGCTACAGCAGCCTAGAAACAAACTCTAGTAAATGTTAAGAGCTTAATGTAAGGTAGAGAGTGTCATAAATCAGTGAATCAGTAAGAGAAACACACCACATTAGAAAGAATTGGTAAACTTTATAAGCTGATAATTCTAAGCAGAATAATATCCTGTAAGGATATTTATTACATTTTCATTATAATTAAAATAGTGAAAATTTGAGAACAGACTAAATGGCCTTACAACAGGTTAATCTTAAATAGATTATGATATGTCTATCCCTATCGGCTATTAAGTAGCCTTTAAAAATTATTTTCAAAAAATATTTCAGGAAATAATATATCTTTATAGTACAGTATTAAGTGAAAAAAGCAGTGTGGTGTCCGTTTAACATAAAGATATATTTACATTTACATAGAAAGAAATGAATACACCAAATGAATACACCAAAATATTCATAGTTATTTCTCTGATGCTCACAAGAGATGGTTTTGCCTATCTCAAGGTGCGTGTGAGGTACTCAAGCTCGGACGGTAGACTAATTGCAAACTATAGATAATGTTGGGTCCTGTGTTTAAATCATAAGAAGAGCAGCAATTTTTGGAGGGAATAATTTTGTTAAAGTTAGGTTTTCTTAAAGTTTTAAGATTTTTCTAGAGTTTTAGGTAATATTATCAACATCATCATCAACTTATACTGAAATGATTTTTCTAAAGTCTTCATATATATGGTACTGAGTGAGGGTATCTTTTTCTATTATTCTAAGAGTAAGAATTTATGCTTGTTAAATATTTATAAAAGGAATCTGAAATATATTGGCCACCTACTGTTTGCCAGGTGCTTTAACTAATTTTTGCAGTTACTAAAATAGTAATGCTTGTTGTAAAACATGCAAAGGAAAAGTGTCAGAGTTCCCTCCTTCTACCCCAGGTATAACCATTGTCTAAGGTGTGATGTGTAACCTTCTAGACCTTTTTCTATCCATTTACAAACACTAACACACATCCATATATAATTGTATGGTTTTAGTATTTTCCAAAATGAGGACAGTGCTATATGTATACATTCTTATTTATCTTGTCCTTTTCTTTCAATAAGGTATTGTAAATATATTTCTGTGTGAACACATGAATACCTACTCCATTCTTTTTAATGTGTGCAGTTTTTGTTTTTTTTTTTGCGGTACACGGGCCTCTCACTGTTGTGGCCTCTCCCATTGCGGAGCACAGGCTCCGGACGCACAGGCTCAGCGGCCATGGCTCACAGGCCCAGCCGCTCCGCGTCATGTGGGATCCTCCCGGACCGGGGCACGAACCCGTGTTCCCTGCATCGGCAGGCGGACTGTCAACCACTGCGCCACCAGGGGAAGCCCTGTGCAGTTTTAATTTATGCTTTCTTCTCTATACTTTCATCTGGTAAATTTTTTTTAAGTGATATAGTTATTTGTGTAGCTGTCATAATTATGCTTGCATAGAGCCAAAGAGGAAATTATTCAGAAGGTTTATCCAAGGAGAGATTTAGCATTCCTTCCCAAAGATCACTCAGGATAATCCTGAACTCATTTCATTTGAATTTGTAGTTGACAGTATTCCTGTATACAATGTATTCTTTGGAATGTGTTACTGTTCCTGGCCCCCATACTCAAATTAATTACCAAGTACTTCTCAGAGTCACTTGAGAACTATGTTAGCTGATAGAATTTGAGGCTACCAGCTAAAAGAATTAAAAACAATCAAAATCAACCAGAATGGTTGTATCTAACCTCTATCTAAAATTTCTACTACATATTTAAATCTACTACTTTATTCTTTGACAGAGAGTGAGAAAAAAGAAAAGAGGGAAAGGAAGATAAACAAAAGAAGGATATCTTGGAACAGTTTCAGGCTGTCCTTTATACCTTCCCATGCCTGTACATGCTATATGAACTGACAAGAAGGGAGTCTTTTGACCTTTCCTCAGGGTGTATAATATTACATTAGATTCTGCAGACCTGAAGTAGAGAATCATGTAGAGTAATAATATGAATGCTTACTGAATGATGGAAACTCTTTAATACTTATATGGCTATCTTGTGATGTAATTGTATCTTTTTTTCTCAAGATGAAAATTTCTTTATTTTTTTCTGATTTTAATGGTAATATATACTTACTGTAATAATGTTGAAAATATGAAATTATATAAAACATAAAATAAAAATGAACTATTATATCATTATATAGGGATAAACTTTGTTACTATTTTTTAATGTAATCCTCCAGACTTTACAAAAATGGAATTATAACCATTTCCTATGATTAAATAAGAACAAATAGGTGGACATTTTGCTCCTTTCCAGTTTGGGAGTACTATAAATACATCTACACATAGAATTTTAAATTTTAAAGCAATGTATTATTTAATTATCATAGAATTTTAGAGGTTAATTTTATTTAATATTTCAGACATTTAAAATGTAAGGAAAATTTTACAAATTATATAGAATCTTAGTTTTTTTTAATATTCTCTTTGCAGTCTTAACAATATTAGAGGCACAGTCTTTTTCTTGTTTATTAAAACTGAATCTTGTTTGTCATTTAGATGCCACCTGGAACAGCAAGACTGGGCTCTCGTGGTGGTCCCATAGGGACAGTAGGAGTTCTGTCGTCTCAAATCAGAGTTGCTGATCGTCCTGTGACACAACAAGGTTTGAGTGGAATGAAAACTGGGATGAAAGGTATCTATTTTAAGAAGATGAGTATATTTTGTACAAGTATTACAGTATCATATTATTAAATCAGAATTGTAGACTGAAAGAGGCTATTTTACTCAGTTCTTATTCCTTGATTCACAAAATTATAAGGGTTAAATAAAAGAATGAATGTGAAAATTCATTGTGAACTAGGGAGTTATATACATATATTAGCTATTTTAATCTTCATTTTTCTTAACATAAAAGTTTGCTATAACTTTTCCTAAATTGAAGTATAGTTGATTTACAATGTCATGTTAATTTCAGGTATACAGCATAGTGATTCAGTTATATATACATACATATGTATATATATACTCCTTTTCAGATTCTTTTCCCTTATAGGTTTTTACAAAATATTAAGTATAGTTTCTTGTGCTATACAGTAGGTTCTTGTTGGTAAACTTTGCTATAACTTGAAGAAATTTGAAATAATTTGAAGAAAAGAAAAGCTCAGGAATAAAAATTAGATTTCTAGTACTATATAGAAATATTCTGAAATACTTTTTTTTTTTTGGTTTCTATACCAAAGTGACACTGGTAAGGTACTTGTGTATTTATGAGTAGTGAATCAAGAATTGTTACTTTTGGTAATAATATTCCATTATAATGCTTAAGTAAGGAAGTGAGGCTAACACATAGATTTATGTACTGCATCTCTCATTATGCCTCTCTGTGTTTAGAAAGGCATAATAATATATGTTATGATTCAGAAAGTTGGTCTATAATATATATATAATTCAAAGCACGGTGAACTGCTTTATAATGAGCTTTTTATTTTCTGTATTTGTGCAAATGACTTATCAGGGATGAAGATACTCTACTGGTACAAAATTAATTATAAGATGTCATACTATATTCTGTAATACAGTATATCATGCCTTTCAGGAGACTTAAATTTTCTTACTTGTATTATAATACCCTTAGCTCACTAAATATTAAAAACCAATTGATTACTGGACTTCCCTGGTGGTCCAGTGGTTAAGACTCCATGCTTACGATGCATGGGGTGTGGGTTCAATCCCTGGTTGGGGAGTAAGATCCTACAAGCTGTGTGGCGTGGCCAAAAGATGAGAAAAAAAAAACAATTGATTATTTAGAAATGCTTGCTTAATAATTATCAATACTGTGAAGGAAAATGAGTCAAAATTTTGTAGTTGTTTAGTCTTTAAAAATGTCTTCATAGAAGTGTTTATGTTTAATATTATTTAAAAACAAGGGTAGAAACATACTACAATTCTATAGAGAATTCATCAAATTTTATTACTGTATTAATTTCTCCTTTAAAACAGAACCAGTATCATTTAAGATAGTAATTTTCTACTTCAAAGCCTTGTGCGAAAGAGTTCTGATTGTTACCATCATGCACCACTGTCTGCTGTGACTTTTGCTCTTACCTGTTCCAGTTTCTCATTTCCCATTCTAGTGAGACATTCTCTCCCTCTTCTCAGTATAGACCTCAGTCAGTACTCCCTAGCTGTTTCTCTCATGCCTTGCAGGGCACTTTACCTCTCTCAAGGTTTGGGACATTTAACCTAGGAATACTTTTTTAGTCCTACTGAAATGTAAGATTATGTTTCTTTCTAAAAAGTCTCTGAAAAAATTATGTAAAATCATAATATCTTGCCTACATTGAGAAATTTGTAGTCTAAATCTGCACTGTCCATTATGATAGCCAATAGGTATATGTGGCTATTTAAATTTAAATTAATTAAAATTAAGTAAAATAAAAATACACTTCCCAGTAGCACCAGCCATATTTCAAGTGGTCAGTATTCCCATGCAGCTACTTTATTGGACAGTGCTGCTATAGAATATTTCCATTGTTGCAGAAAGTTCTTTTGGTTAGCCCTGTTCTAGACCCCCTTAGACCCAGTTTCCATTCAGCCAACCTGACCTGTAGAATCCACTGTTTTTGTTTTTGTTTTTTTGAGTCCATTGTCCTGACACTCTTTGTGGTCTTAATTCAAGCTTCCATTATGTCATGATGCTAAGATATTAGTTCTCTTTTCTATTTCAGTGCTTCTTCCTTATTTTCAGATTTACTGGGGCATTTGTCAGCATTATTAGAGAGCTGTTGAGTGTAATTCTGGTTGTGCTTTGGATTTGCTATTTTGGTGGCATTTTCAAACTGAACACTAATACTTAAAAAAATGTTTTTTAGGTCCCCAGAGGCAAATTTTAGACAAATCTTATTATCTTGGGCTTCTTCGGTATGTTAAATACTTTTTTTCTATGCATGATCATGAAGTTTTAACTACGGTACTTATTAAGATAATTAGGTTGTAAAGCAATTATACTCCAATAAAGATGAAAAAAAAGATAATTAGGTGTCTGTTAATTCCTAAGAATTTTGTATTCTAACATCATTTTTGGTTAATTTGGCTGTAAATAGATGTCATCACAAAATGTGGTGATACAGTTAGGCTGAGGTTTTAAATTTTATGTATTTGAATGTATGTGAACTATATATTTCAAGTTCACTGTTTTTCATTTAATAATAATAATCTTTTATGCTTCTTTCACTAGTTATTCTGAAATATATTATTCATACATATATGAATAATATTATGTATTAATGATATCTGTATTAATGGTAAAATATATATGCTTATTTATAATAAGCATATATGTATTAATATATATGTATTAATGATAAAATATATATGCTTATTTAATATATTTAGTACAGAGTTTTAAGTAGGTATGTATTTGGTCAGTTGCTATAAATGTGGCCTAATTTTAATTAATTCATAAGCTTTGTTATATATCTCTAAGTATGCAGCTCTAAATTAAGAACTCTTTTCTCTTTCTATACCTACCTTTTTCTCTGCTCAGGTGTCCTACTTTCTTATCTCCATTTTTCCATTACACTTTGTTTTCTTGTTGGCTCATCCTCTATATCTTCTTTCTCTCTGACTTGCATTCCATTTAATGCATCCTTGTATCGTGTCCTGAAAGCTCTGTTTTCTTTCTTAGTCCTTCTTAATTCTTTTGTTGTTCAATTACCTGAATCCTTTTGATTCTCAAACTCCAGAAGGCAATAGGAGAAGGGTAGGTTTTCTCCATCTGTCCTCAAAGTTGACATCAGTAAGAAAGATAGTGAGGCCATCAGTTGAATAGCATCTTTTGATATCCAGCCACTTTTTAATCAAAAGAAGGGAAGGTGATAGAGCTGTTTCTCATCATTGCATTGCCTCTCTTCTCCAGGATTTGTGCTTCTGTATTAAAAAAATAGTTTTACCTATTTGTGTAGTTGACTGTAGAGCAGTGGTTCTCAGTTGGCAGTGATTTTGCCCCCCAAGGAACATTTGGCAATTTTTAGACACATTTTTAGTTGTCATAATTAGGTTTGGGGGGTGTGCCACTGGCATCCAGACCAGAGATGCTGTTAAACATCCTACAGTGCACAGAATACCACCCCCCTACCAAAATATTATTCAAAGACCTAAAATGTCAATAGTGCTGCTCTTGAGAAACCCTGTCCTAGAGGGTAGCAAGAGCTGTAAGGGTGACAATTAGGTATCTACTTCTGTCTTAGATTGTACCAGTTTGCCCAGGTTTCCATACCAGTACTGTTTCATCTTTTTTAATGAATAGAGAACCTGTATCAGTTTATCAGTTGGGATATACCTCCTTAATCAAATAAGCCACTTAAATTGTTTTTCTTTTTTTAGTGAAATTTCACAAAACCATTTATATTATTGTTACACATTTATGAAAAGTTTGTTTTGTTTAACTAGAGAGACTGTTTTCTGGATTGGAAGTATTACTGACTTTTTAATTTCTTCTCACTTAGAAGTAAAATAAGTGAACTTACAACAGAAATCAATAAACTTCAGAAAGAAATAGAAATGTACAATCAAGAGAATTCAGTATATTTGTCATATGAAAAGAGGTGAGTAATTTTGCAGTTAAAGTATGCAAGATATGTTTTTATTATGAGTAACATTTAATGTAGTATGTATCAGGAGTTTAATACTGAATTTGTAGTTATACATAATATTCATAATGTTCATCTGCCTGTTTCTGTAATTATGAATGTTTTTATTTTATGTTTCCAGAGCTGAGACTTTAGCTGTTGAAATCAAAGAGTTTCAAGGACAACTAGCAGACTACAACATGGTATTTGTTCTTTTCTGAATCTCTTTTGAATATTTTCATTGTTTTTTTACCAGTTTAAAAAATGTTATTTTAAATACCAAATAATACATGAATACATGCGTAGTGAGAAAGATTGAAACCATAGAAAGTAGATATTAAAGTTTCGCTTTGCTTTCTCCCTCCTTTCCCTCCCCAGAAATAATTTGGCTTAACAGATTGATAAGTATTCTTCAAGCCTTTAAAAAAAAAAAAAAAAAAAAAGAATTTATCAATACTTAAAAATACAGAAACATGCACACATTTTTTCCCTAACAATGTTAAAATAATAATTTTTAAAGTAGATAAAATTTATTGGGTACTAGCAATGTCATTACTTTAAAAATGTTTTTGTCTTTCTATGGAGTGTTGTCATCATGAAATTTTAAAAATTTAATTACTTAGTCCACAAATTACCTTCATCAGTATGTTTCATTCAAAATACAGTGTTTGCCTTCTGTCAAAATAGAGTATCTAACATAAACATAGTTTTGCTTCCTAATGTGGACTTCCAGAAGATGATTCCTAATGTGGATTTACAAAAGAAATGATCCCGTTGGCAGTGTTGATTACTGCCTCAATCTTTGGGGTAATCTTGGCCCCATGAAAATTTCTAGTGGCAAAATTTTCTTCCTTCCTACTCTGTAGGTACTTTAGGCAGCAGTGGTCTCTGGACTTACTGAAAACTTTTATCTCACTTCTCCAACTAAAAAATAGCGTTACAGGGCTTCCCTGGTGGCGCAGTGGTTGAGAGTCCGCCTGCCGATGCAGGGGACACGGGTTCGTGCCCCGGTCCGGGAAGATCCCACATGCCGCGGAGCGGCTAGGCCCGTGAGCCGTGGCTGCTGAGCCTGCGCGTCCGGAGCCTGTGCTCCGCAATGGGAGAGGCCACAACAGTGAGAGGCCCACGTACGACAAAAAAAAAAAAAAAAAAAAATAGTGTTGCGCAAAATAAGAAACATGCCACCATAACGGTTAGGTAAATTATGATATACCTACTTGATATTGTTACATTGTACTCATAAACAAAATTTCTCTGATTATAGTATATTGTAATTTTCACATTTGTTGGACTTTATAATCCATAATATTCTGTAAATGATGTTCTGTTCTAAATATGAGAAAAATAGTTTTTTTGTTTGTTTGTTTTTGTTTTTGCGGTACACGGGCCACTGTTGTGGCCTCTCCCGTTGCAGAGCACAGGCTCCAGATGCGCAGGCTCAGCGGCCATGGCTCATGGGCCCAGCCGCTCCGCGGCATGTGGGATCTTGCCGGAACGGGGCACGAACCCGCGTCCCCTGCATCGGCAGGCAGACTCTCAACCACTGCACCACCAGGGAAGCCCGAAAAATGGTTTTTTATAAAATATAAAAAGACATTAGATGAAAGGGATTTTTAGTTGTACTAGAATGCATTAGGTAAGTTACTTAATATAAAAATATTAATAACATGTAAAATATGCTGTTTGTAGGTTTTTCTCTGATACAGAGAAAGCAGTTAGTTAGCCAGATATCTAACATATAGTAAGGTCTCAATAAATATTAGAGCTCATTAGCACTTATTATTCATACCACAAGTGAAAACGTGATATATAGTAATTTATATTACATTAGGAACGCTTAGTCTTTTGAAATCAATTACATCCAAATAGTTTGCTTTTAGTAGCCTCCTGTTCAGATTCTGGCTCTACAACTTGCTAAATTTCTGTATCTGCAAAATGTGGACAAAATATCTACTTCATAGGGTAATTGTGAAAATTAAGTGAAATAATACATCTAATAAGTTCAGAACAGGGTTTGGTACAAGGTAAATAGATAAATATGTTTGCTATTCCTGTCATTGCCTAACTCTTTGAAGTACGCTAACTAGTGTTCTGTTTGTGCCTTGCCCTGTTTTTTTTAAATTTTTTTTTTAATTTTTAGAAGACCAAGAAAATCATTTTACATTTACACTGGTGTAAATTTGTAAATCCGTTAACACTCCTCCCCCCTGAAAAGAAAAAAAAAAGAGAGAGAGTGAGAGATCTTCCCCCAGATTTTGTCTTCTCAACATCCTTCTTTATAAGCTCAGACATCTTTTCAGCGCAGACAAAGCTCTTTGAGGTACGATCGGCAGGAAGAGTAGTTCATTACTGCCTACTTTTCCACCCTAAAGACGTAGTTTATTGATTGCCGTAATTCATAGTATATGCTTACTTAGATAGCTCAATATTTGTTTTTGTCTTAGAATGTAAAGTACTTGGAAGTATTAATACTTAAATGACTACTCATTAGTTGTAAGATTGAATACCTATATTATGGATTACAGAGAAAATTTATGAAGACTAATATAATATGGTTTTTTTGTACTTTTCTTTTTAGTTGGTAGATAAACTTAATACCAATACTGAAATGGAAGAAGTAATGAATGATTACAACATGGTAAGAAAATTTATAAGTATAAGCAATAGATCTACATTGCCTCCAAAACAAAGCATTTATATGTAGAAATAATTTGATAAAACCTTATGTACCTTGGAGATAGGTATTACTCTGATCCTAAATACTACTGTTATAGTTGAGTTCCTTTAGTTGCTCTTTTAAAATTTCTTCCTGTTGATTGGCTCTCCCAAGTGGATGCTTCAGTGTCTTTCTGCAAGGCTGTGTTTAAACTGGTCTCTCACTAAGCATTAGTTAGGGAGTCCCGTCTACATATATATTATGTATATAATATACATAATATATATTATGTATATAATATACATAATATATATTATGTATATAATATATACATAATTATGTATATATGTATATATTATGTATATATTACATATATATGTATATATTATGTATATAATATACATAATTATGTATATTATATACATAATATATATTATGTATATAAATTAGTTTCTATATAAATTAGTATATATATATACTAATTGTATATAAATTAGTTTGCAATACTTCTGGTTTAATATTTGTGCAAATGGAGCTGAGTACTCAATGAAGAGTTTTATTAGAAAGGGAGAAAATGAATAGTTACCATATGATGCCAGACATAATACTACTTTTGATTAGTAAATGAGAATTTATGTTCAGTGGTCTTGGATTATTTGGTAGAAAACAGTAAAATGATAATTGCTAGCTTAATTGATTATAAATATTTGGAAAAAAATAACATACAACTTATAGCATAGTTTATAATTTATTTATACAATCAAAGACTATTTTATAAAAGCATAGGATTTATAAAATGACTTTTCTAAATTGGGATTCTATTAATAAAAACAATGATAATGTAGTGAAATTATTCTTAGCTTTAAAACACAGGAGAATTCCCAATTTAAAAACTGTATTTTTAATGCCAAATGTAAAAAAGTAGAATCTTTGTGTTTTCTTAGTTTTTTGGGATGGGTCCAAATTCTAGGCTGAATATGCACAGGTAGAGTCAACTAGGAGTACTCAGGTAAAATCCTAAATGATTTAAGAATGCAACTTGCATTGGGTGTAAATTTAACATATTACTAATCAACTATTGAATACTTAAAAAAACTTGAAATTCTGTTTACATTAATGAAGTTTACATTAGATTACTTGACAGATCAGTAAACAGTGAATATTTTTGGTGTGAGATTACAGTGCCTGTGAAAAAGACCATTTATTTGTATTTGGTGTTTGTAGTGGTTTGTTAAATGAAGCATACTGTATTTTTTAAAACTTTGCCTGTGGCATTATGATTATTATAATAATCTCTAATTGGTTCATAATCAGAACAACCTTTAAAGAGATAGTTTGGCCTAATGGTAATTTTTATCAATAACTTTTGTGTTAACTCTTTATTCAGCTTAAAGCTCAAAATGATCGAGAAACACAAAGTATGGATATTATATTTACTGAAAGACAAGCGTGAGTACACTCCGTTTAGAAATCAAACAGATTTATAAGTGACTCGTATAAGGTAGTTTAACTTCTGAGCCATTTATTTCTTTACAATTTTGTTAATTGGTTTTCCCTGATGTATTTTTTATTTTAAAAAGTTGAATATTTGCAATACAAATTGTATTGTTTATGTATCTTCATTCAGAGAAATAAAATTTCTACGTCTTGGAGTTTAAAATCTAAGATGGATAAGAACATCTTCATCTCTACCATTTGCAATTTTAACTTGAACTCTTTTTTTTAAAAGATTTGTTTATTATTTATTTATTTTTGGCTGCGTCAGGTCTTTTTTTTTTAACATCTTTATTGGAGTATAATTGCTTTACGATGGTGTGTTAGTTTCTGCTTTATAACAAAGTGAATCAGCTATACATATACGTATATCCCGATATCTCCTCCCTCTTGCGTCTCCCTCCCACACTCCCTATCCCACCCCTCTAGGTGGTCACAAAGCACCGAGCTGATCTCCCTGTGCTATGCTTCCCACTAGCTATCTATTTTACATTTGTTAGTGTATATAAGTCCATGCCGCTCTCTCACTTTGTCCCAGCTTAATGCGTCGGGTCTTAGTTGCGGCACACGGGATCTTTGTTGAGGCATGCAGGATCTTTCATTGCGGCATGCAGGCTCTTCATTGTGGCGCACAGGCTTCTCTCTAGTTGTGGCATGCAGGTTCCAGAGCACGTGGGCTCTCTAGTTTACGGCATGTGGGCTTTAGTTGAGGCACGTGAGCTCAGTAGTTGTGGCACGCAGGCTTAGTTGCCCCGCGGCATGTGGGATCTTAGTTCCCCGACCAGGGATCTAACCCTCCCGCCCTGCATTATAAGATGGATTCTTTACCACCGGACCACCAGGGAAGTCCCTAACCTGAGCTTTTTAACTAATTCGAATTATGAGATTTAAGCCCCAGTCTAATGAAATGCACATTATTATTCAGTGGGCTATTTATGTTATTTCATTATTCAATTATTAATTGATAATTAGTTGTTATATTAGTAATCTAATCATAGATGTAGATTATTTGTGCATCTTTATATATAACCTGGTTAAAGACCAAATACCAAGTAACTTTGAGTTTCGTTATAAGGTAAATGTGGCAGTGACAGTAATGACTACAAAGATAATAAATGGATGTAGTGTAGTTATCTTAGCCCATTTGGGCCGCTATAACAAAATACCATAGACTCGGTTACTTATAAACAACAGGAATTTATTGCTCACAGTTCTGGAGGCTGGGAAGTCCAAGATCAAGGCACCAGTATAGTCCTATTCTGGTGAAGGCCCTCTTACTGGTTCATACCTAGCACCTTATCAAGGTATCATCACATGGTGGAAGGGACTATGGAGGTTTGTGGGATCTCTTTTTTTTTTTTTTTTTTCAGTACGCGGGCCTCTCACGGTTGTGGCCTCTCCGTTGCGGAGCACAGGCTCCAGACGCGCAGGTTCAGTGGCCATGGTTCACGGGCCCAGTCGCTCCGCAGCATGTGGGATCTTCCCAGACCGGGGCACGAACCCGTGTCCCCTGCATCGGCAGGTGGACTCTCAACCACTGCGCCACCAGGGAAGCCCTGCGGGATCTCTTTTATAAGGACCCTAATCCCATTCAGGAGGACTCCACCCTTATGACCTAATCACCTCCCAAAGGCCCCAACCTGCTAATACCATTACCTTTGGGTTAGGATTTCAACGTATGAATTTTGGAGGGACACAAATATTCAGACAACAGCATTAGTTAACATAATTATTCTTTATCGACTTTTTGATCTTAATTACTGTCTAAAGCAGTGCAAACAGAAGATGAGCTATTTTGTACATACTAATACTGCACACATTTTGTTCCATAAACTTATCAATATCAATTTCCTTGAGAGCAAGGATAATAATTAACCAAAATTATGTAACATCAAACATACTGTCATATTACCTCTGCATGTACAGTAAATATTTGATGAAGAATAGGATTTTAAATATAAGGATGAACTATTTGAAAGATAAATGTAATTTTCTATTGATGAAAAACAAAGGAATCTCATTTTCCCCATCTATCATTTGATGCTACTGTAAAGTGCTATCTTTTTTTTTTTTTTGGCTACACTGGGTATTAGTTGCGGCATCTGGGATCTAGTTCCCTGACCAGGGATTGAACTCAGGCCCCCTACATTGGTAGCGCGGAGTGTTAACCACTGGACCACCAGGGAAGTCCCTAAAGTGCTATCTTAAAAATTACAAATATACTGGAAGTCTCTTCCCTTTTACAAAGAAAATTCCATATTCATGGTGACCAAGCACTTACTTGAAAACTTCCTTTTGTTGTTGTTCTGGTTTTAGACCATTTAGCACATATTTATCATTTACTACATATAAAATACTTTCCTAGGTACCTAAAGAATAAGAAATAATAAGCTATACCCTGTTGAGGACCTTATATAGTTTAGAACATTTAGGTCCTCATTTATTTCATCATTTATCTGAAAAGTTATATGATACCCAGGTCAGATTTATAAATATTATATGTACATGTTTTATAGATATTTTATCCAAAAAGATAACTCCCAGATTATAAATTTAAGAATTTCATAGGTTTTTATGTCTACTTGGTTCATTTGATTAAGGAAAATGTTCTTAAAATAAGGTACTTTCTCCTGAAAATGTCAGCAGTTTCAAAACTTAATATCTGTAGTTTGTAACTAAGGCTGAGTGAAATAGGTTCTACTGACCCTTTAAGAGGAAATTTAAATTAATAACAAGTTATTTTTATAAAGTTTATTTTTATACATCACAGGATAGATTTATTTCATGTGTTAATCAGATAGCCAACATCTTAATAACATGAGACTTTACCTTGACTCTGTACATTCAAAGGGAGCAGGAAATGTCATACCTTGAGAAAGCAGGTATAAAAATCTTGTTTTTATTCTCTTCTCTTTTAGTACCACCATTTACTGTGGTATGAGACCATCTAGTTTATTATGGAACACCTATTTTTAATAAATTGGTTATAGTATATAGCTTCAATATGTTACTATGACACCTGTGGCTTTAATTCAGTTTCATGTGCCTGCTTGAACTAATGATTCTCTTCCAATTCTAATGTCTACAGTTAACTAGTTTGGTGTTAGCTAAAAATCATTTATCCGTTAAAAATATATGAAATTATAATTTTAAACCCATTTATTTTTCTTTGTTTAGTCAGATATCTATTGAATACCCAATATTTAATTATAAGAGGCTTTTGAATGTAAGAGATGAAAGGTAGTTTTTGCTCATTCATAATTATATTTCATTTTACTACATTTCTCAAATATGAATATTTGCCTCAAATTAAGAAATGATATTTTGGTAAAATGATAGATTATTTAGAAAAAGATGACTTATATTTTTAAAGTTATCTCACTCTTATAATTGAGATTTAAAACCATAACGTATAATTTACATTATCTGTTAGGAAATATTACACTTAAAACATTTAATATATTTTATTGAAAACATGTTCCTATAAATACAAATACACATTACAAATGAGTCAGTTCTTTTATTTCACAGGGTATATCATCCAAAACAGTTTTTATTTTCCTCAGTAGACATTTGAACTGAATTTACTATTGATATAACCTTAAAAATGACTATTTTTAGGATATAATGTACATCTACATTATTTTTAGTCTCTTTTTTCTAAGAAATTATCAGGTATGTACATGTGTTAAAAACTTTATGTTATAGAGAAATTTCAACATACCCAAAAATTAAATAGTGTATTATACCCCTATGCACCCATCTCCATCAGCTTTTATCCAACCCTGCTCCATCCAGACCACTAGACACTGTTGCCTTCCCTGTATAATGATGAAGAAAATTTAAAACCCCATATTATTTAATCCATAAATATATTTCAGTGTTTTAGAGATATTCCTTTCTCTAAAAGATATGAATACTGTATACTAAATTTCCTCACATATGGAAGGTAAAAATGATAGATTTTGTTACAGTTTTTAATGCCACTATTTGCATTAAGTTGTTAAAATTATGATTGTAGCCAATGGATTATAAGGAATTGGCAAATAATTCACTTTAGACTCTTCCTATAATAGTCTCAAGGCCAGTATTCTTTGGACCATTGTTGTCCTATGAGGTATTAGCAGCCATACATCAAAGAAAAGGTTTTGTTGTCAAGGAAGTTTGGCAAATTCTTAATATTTCGCTCTTGAAGAGCAGAGAGCAGTTTAGTAAAGCCTTGGGTAGGTCCTATAGTAAAGAAACTTGTTTGACTTTGTTTAAACCCAGTATTTCCTAGTAATTCTATAGTAGTTTGTCCATGTACCTTTTAATCCCCCACCCTGTAAATACTTCTGAATGTCTCTCTGGAAATTAATGTTCTAGAAGACAATTTGGGAAACATTGCTCTATCTACAGCATCGCAAAGAACTGACCACGGACCAACTGAAGATTCCTCAGCCACAGCACAGAATCATTTGAATAAAAATCTAAAGAGAGGCAGAAATAGGTATTTTAAAAAACAAGATTCATAGATGATTCCCACTTTGGAAGCCACCATATTATTCAATTGTGACAGTCATACATTTTGATGACAGTCTTTCTTTGTAACGAAAATCAAGAGATTGTGCCTGGACATTGAACCTGTGCTTTAAGTCGCTACTAAATTTTCAGAAATTTAAAAAAATTTAAAAAGCATTTTCCAATTCCATGAATTCATTCTATGGGCATAAAATCAACCTTAGCGTGTTGTCAGTTTAAACTATCTCTGTTCTTCACTTTGACTTGTGATAAAATTCCATAATCTTTATTTCTTTACTGATTCCAATCAGTAAAACTTTAATATGTATTACATCACATATCTGACTAATATGAAAATCTGTTCATTTTAATTAATGAATAATTTACTTTAGGCCTTTTCCTACTGTTATGTATGGTCCCCTGAATACTGCTGAGAATGCTAGTATTTTAACTGTTAGCTAACAAGGAGTGGCAGTTACTGTATTTGGACCTACTTGCACAATGCCAATGAGAAGAGCATAATTTTATGATATATATGTGTGTTGCAATTAATATGATGGTCTACTAGCTATAGTTCAGTATGTCATGTATCAAAATCTCCACGTCTAAACTGTGAGTGAGCTGTTAACATTTTTTAAAGAATCAAACATTGAAAGAAATTAATTTTCTTCACGTAATTCATGAGTATCTATGTATTTGTCTTCAATAAACCCATCATCATCTACCACAAATTGACGTAGTTGTTCAAATATTACTATAGTTTCTTCGGAGCTTGTGTCTGGTATCTGTGGAGGAGGACTTGGGTTTCTGGTAAAACTATCTTCATAGGTTTCTGCTTCATGCTCTTCCAGGCGATGATGCTTGTAACTAAGCAGAAAATTATACCATACTGGACATTTGATAGCAATTGAAACGAGGAGTGAAGTCATCAGTACAGTGACTACCACACTGACAAGAAAAGTCCAGCTTTTTCCTTGAGATTCACGTTCTTAAATGGAATACCGAGAAAGAGAGGGTGGGGGTAGTTTTGTTAAATTGACAAAAATAAAATAATCATAATTACATGTCCTAATAACTCCCCAATATTGGTATTAGAAATAAATGTACATAATCTTCTTTAAGCAAAAGTTACTAAAACTGCCAAAAATAAAGATATTTCATAGTGTGGTGAAAGAATACCTTTTTTCAAAATATCTACCTGTCTTTGCAGGTATTGTTTATCCGTTCACCTAGGAACATTATTGATTTATACCTGTTAAGAATTGTGACTTAACTAGTTAATACCAAGGCTCAGAGAAGTTAAATATCAATAATTTGCATAACGGCATTTGACTGATAGCTAGCAGAGCCTACTTTAGAAACCCAGTGTTTTGTCAGTCTTTTCTTGGGTGGAGGAATTGTTCTTTTACATAGTTTCTAGAAATTTAAAATACAAAAAAATAATGAAAACTATCTCGGTTTATTTGGTATGCTATCCTCAGCAATATTATTATTCAAAACCAGTACATTACCTGAATTTCTTGTTAAGTTGTTCAAAAAACTATTAAATGTTGAATTGCTAATGGACTCAAAATGAATGTAAAGATCTTCAGTTATAGATGAAGGAAATTTTGAGTAGCATTCAGCCTTGTAAGGTACTGTTTTGATATTGTAGCACTTCAGTGTATCCGGATAGCTGCACATGGTGATGTTCTCATTTTCTAGTAAATTAGAAAGAATAAGATTTATTATGGAAAATAATATTATTATGGTTAATTATTATGGTTAACATTTTATAATTTTTTATCTAGAATTTTTTGACATATTTATCTGTCATCATTAAAGGTATTATAAAAAAGAAACTGTTGTATTTGCCTAGCAACACAACAAGCGAAATGCCCATTTCTGTTTATGTTATAAATGTAGCTTAAGTGCAGTATCTGTTTATTGTTTAGTTTGTCTGTGTTAGTAATGTAAAAATGTTATGATTTAGATTATGGTGAACATCTGGAACATGGCATGTAGTTTAGAAAGTGGGTCACCTGTTTTCACCTACTCTCTGACAAGCTATCCTAAGAAAAGGAAGTGCTTTTAAAAATTAGTCTTATATATCGAAACTGCAAACTTAGTATACAAAGTGACAGTTTCATCTCATATATATAGAACATTTAAGTTTCTTTTCTTCTTTTTCTTTTTTTCTGGAGAGGCAGAGGGAGAGCTTGTACTCAGCAATTTCTTTTCAGTGTTTCTTCTTGTTTCCCTTAAACAGGAGGTTTCCTTTTCTTTTAGACATGAAACAAGAGACTTTTCTGGGGTAGAACAATCCAAAATCAATCACATTTTGGTTTTGACTAATTTAAATTATGATTGCTTACCTAGTGTCACATTCGATGTGTTCAACCAGTTTTGCAAATTCAGTAGACTACAAGAGCAGTTCCACGGATTTCCGTATAAAATTATGAATTCCAGATGAAACAGTTGTGGTACATCAAGATAGCTTATCAAATTGCCTTGCAGATTCAATAGTATCAGGCTTTTTAGAGGCACAAATATATCATGATTCAGTTGAACTATTTTGTTTTGGCAGAGATATAACTGTTTTAGTTTATCTAAGCCTGTAAAGGCACCCTGTTGAATTATGTGGATGGAGTTTCTACAGATATTTAAAATTTCTAGATTGGAGAGGTTACCAAAACTATTATTATGTAGGATAATGACATTGTTCTCAATCAAATAGAGCTCGGTGAGTAAAAAATATGTCTGTAGAACTCTTGTATCTGTAACATTCAGAGTAATTTGGTTATAACTGAGGTCAAGTATAGTAACATTTTTATTGATATTTGCTGGAATCAAAGCATAATTCTTTGCAGTGAAATTACATTTGACTTCCTAAAAAGAAAATTAGAAATGCATTAATAAGGAAAAATGCTAGCAGAATTTCCCAAATTTTCATATGCAGGCAATTAGACATTAGAAGGAAATACTTTTAGAAAAAAATCTACTATCTAATCTTTTTTTTTTTTTTTTTTTTTTTTGCGGCACGTGGGCCTCTCACTGTCGCGGCCTCTCCCGTCGCAGAGCACAGGCTCCCGACGCGCAGGCCCAGCGGCCATGGCCCACGGGTGCAGCCGCTCCGCGGCACGCGGGATCCTCCCGGACCGGGGCACGAACCCGCGGCCCCCGCATCGGCAGGCGGACTCCCAACCACTGCGCCACCAGGGAAGCCCTACTATCTAATCTTTTTATGTTAAAATATGAAAAAGGTAAAGCAAATACTTTTTTTTTTATTGGGATGGAATGTTGAAGATTAAGGAATTCTGATATATATAATTGAGGAAGGAGATTGTAGTTTGTCATACAAGTATCTTGCAACTGTTATTAAATAATCATTACAGAAAGAAAATATTGGTATATTACCATTTATATATGTGGAAATAAATGGTAAATAATAATTCTGTTAACTTATTTAGTATTTCAGTGTGCAAGATTGACATTTATAATGAGAAAATAATGTAAAAATGTAATTTTTAAAAATCAGAGCTACCAGCACTACATCTAGGACTATTAAATAATTAAGAAACAATATTCAATATATATCTCTATAGGGTTAACAGCTCAAAATTTGGTGTTTTAAAAGAAAATATCTTGTAACAGAAATTGAGCCATGTGTTGAATTTAAAGAGTCAGGCAACAGGAAGAAGTGCTTTCCTTATGTGGATATAAATCCAAAGAAATAGTTCTTGTTTTGACTGTTTTTGTAGTTGAAATGTCCCCCAATAATAATAATAATGTAACAACAGCAATTTCCCTCATAAATACGTGGTTTTTTAAAAAGTTTCCTACATTTTAAAGTGTGTTTTTTATGTCTTAACTAATCTCCGGTTTTGTAGTGAAATTTTACGTATTTCTCCTTTTGTCAGCTTTTAAAGAACTCAGTTTTTTAAAAAATGAAGACCGCTTTTGTCAAATTAGAATCTGGCTCAGAGATCACATGTTTTGAATATACACAGCTAACTAAAGAGTTTGTTTTGATAGCTTGATTTTTTTTCTTCTTTCTTTTATTGCCTTCAATATTTTACTAAATCTACACAAAGTGTACCTTTGAAAATATTTTCACTAGCTTGATTGTAAAAACTTACGGTTTTAGACGTCTGGCTTTCATCTGATAACAATAGCATGGAGAGTGGCCAAAACAAGATTGTGATGCTTGTGATTTTCATATTGCAAGCCTGACAGAAAAGAGAGTATTTATATCTCATTAGGAGACTAGAACATTAGAGATTTTTTAGGACATTTTGATTTCCATTTTTCTCCTTTTAAATCTATTTTTTCTTAAAATATATAAAATATGAAACAAGTAAATATCCCTTCACCCTCCCTGCACTCTAATCTTAAAAAACTGGAAAGCTCCTGGGGAGAATGAAAGACAGTAATTTTCAGGGTGTCTTTTTAGTTCCTAGATCTAGTGAAAGGAACTTTAAAACAATTGAAGTGGTTGTACATTTTAAAATTTTAATATATGTGCACAAAAGCAAGTCCAGAAGGATATATATTTATGTATATATACACGTTTAAGTATATGCTTATATTGCTACTTCTTGATTTTTCAATTTTAGGCATTATCTATTGATACTATCCTTTGACTTAACACTTTGGGAGATGAGAGTCCTCAGCTTTCTTTCAAACACTCCCTACCTTCATCTTCAATGCATCAAATATATACTTACTGTCTCTTTACTTTCCGAGCATAGTCACTTGTAATTTTGTTTAGATGAGTACTCAGTGTTTATACTATCAGGAATGTATAAAGCTGTCAATGACTGAGCCCTGTTAACAGGATTATTATTCTGTTCCTGCACACTGTTTTTCCTCTAATTAATTGTCCTGGTTTTCTTTTCATGTGCTTAGGGTTTTTTTTTTTTCTCACTAATTTATACCCAAACTCTCCCTAGCAAATCTCTCAATAGTTTATGTATATTAGATAGTTTAATTTGTTTCATTTGCTTGAAGAAGTCTCTCCCAGAGCCTGCTGCCATGCTCTGATCTAGATGAGCTGATCACTAGGCCCTCTACACAGCCGTTGACTTCCACTCTCCTTCCACCCTCATTGTAAAGACTCCCTTTTGCCCTTGTTACTGGATTCCTGTTTTCTAGAATGCCCTGTCTTGGATTACTGCCTTTTTTCCATGGAGCTTCCTGCAGGAGCTTCCTGAGAAGGTCCATAGAAGAGAATTTTTTTTAGACCGTGAAAGATATTTTGGCTAGAAATAGAACTCTAAGTAGGAAATAATTTTCCCTCAAAAGGTTGATGGCATTGCCTCATTGTCTTTGGGTTTCTAGTATAGTCGTCCCTCAGTATCAGCAGGGGATTGGTTTCAGGAGTCCCTACAGATACCAAATCTGTAGATGTTCAAGTCCCTTACATAAAATGGTGCAATATAATGAATACAGTGGACCCTTCGTATCCACGGGTTTTACATCTGTGGATTCAACCAACCATGACTGTATTACTGTTCAGAACTGTCATGCTATGCCGTTCTAATTCTTTATCCTTTTATGTAACTTGCCGTTTCTTAACCCCAAAGCTTTTTCTTTGCTCTACAATATTATATAGTTAGAGGTGTACAGTATAGTGATTCACAATTTTTAAAGGTTATACTCCATTTATAGTTACTATAAAACATTGGCTATATTCTCTGAGTTGTACAATATAGCCTTAATATGGATATTCTGAAATTTCATGATCCTTTATGAGAGTCTGTTTTCATTCATGAAACTGGGCAGTTGGTGGGCACTTTCAATCTGGAAACAATGGGAAATTTTCTGAACTATTTGATTGATGGTATTGATAATTTTCTTCCTCATTTAAAAAAAAAAAAAAAAACTCACTTCTCTTTCTAGAACCCCCTTAATTAGTTGTTGGATCTCCTGGTATGATTTTCTAATTTTTTATGTTTGCTCTTCCACATTTCATCTCTGTGTGTTTTTGCTCTGCTTTCTGGAACTTTATCATCAAACTCTTCTGTTAAAGTTTTCTTTTTCCTGTCATCTTCTTAATTCTGAAAATTACTTTTTTAGTATACTGTGGTATGAATATATTTTTTCCTTGTTTTTTTCTTGTATCTCTTGTTTTCTTTTTCCTTGAATAGCCTTTGTACTCTCAAGTTGTGTTTTTCCAGTTTATTTTTATAAGTATCCTTTATGTTAGAGGTTTTCTTTTGAACTTTGTGTATCTGTTAATATTTGGTTTAGGACTTACATATAAGAGTGGGAAACAAAAAAGCTGATGGGAAACTGTGCGTTTGTGTGGTTCTTATTAACTTCGCTATTATTTTTTGGCCACGCCGCATGGCCTTTGGGGTCTTAGTTCCCTGACCAAGGATCGAACCCGTGCCCCCTGCAGTGGAAGCGTGGAGTCCTAACCGCTGGACCACCAGGGAATTCCCAGTTCTTATTAACTTTAGATCTTACTGTAGAGTGACCTTAATGGACTGTTTTTTGGGGGAATCCCTAAATGTCATTATCTTTAGATTGTTTCTCTTGGGCTGCTTGGATTCCCCAAAATGACATTTTTAATCTGCCTAAAAAGGTGAGGCCAAGTAGCCAGCATTCTGAGAGCTCAGTGGTGGAAAAGTTGAGTTTACCTCAGTAATTAGTATGTAAACTTTAACTTACTCTCCCTGCTTTTGGCATAACGTCCCTGCAGTCACTTGTGCCTAGTGCCCAGATTCTGTTTGTTTTATTTTCCCCAGAGCAAAAAAACAGAAGCCTTATTTTTCTGCTTAGGTAGGAGAGGACCTTTACCTGGCTGGGCAGTGTCAGGGAGAAAGACTTTCAACTATGTTTCAGCCCCTCCTTTTCTACTTCTAGAATATCTGGTACTGCCAATCTCTGGGCCGTCTAGGGATTCTGCAGTGTAAATCAAGTGGCTTCTCAGCTTTCCCCACTGCTGGCTTGGGAGAATTTTGCTTTCCCAGTCAGTTTGCCCTTAACTGTTAGCTTTCTAGTTTCTAGATTTTATTGCTGTTGTTTCCTCTTCCATTCTTTTTGTCTTTATGAGTTTATATACTTCAAATTACCTTTTATTTTCATTTTAGTAGGGTTTTGGACAGGAGTCAAAGTTAGTGGGTACATTCAACATGCCATGTTTAACTGGAAACTGCCATTTATTTCAGTAATTCTTCTTACTATAAGTACTTTCCATTTAGTCATTTTATTCATGACCTTGATATTTCTTATTTTTATTTCTGTTTTGTTAAAGTCAACATTAGAAACTGCTGCATAAAGCAACTATTCTCCAATAAAAATTAATTTTAAAAAGATCTATTAAAAAATAAATAAATAGGGACTTCCCTGGCGGTCCTGTGGTTAAGACTTGGCCTTCCAATGCAGGGGAGTGCAGGTTCAATCCCTGGTCAGGGTGCTAAGATTCCACATGCCTTGCGGCCAAAATACCAAAACAGAAACAATATTGTAACAAATTCAATGAAGACTTTAAAAAATGGTCCACATCAAAAATAAATAAATAAATAAGAAATAAATAAGAAACTGCTGCAAACAAATGATCTGTTTGAAATGATATGAATATGTCCTGTTACTATCATCCTTAGTGGTTAAAATTTAGTCTTTTGAGCCTTCTTATTGCACTTGTTACAATTAGTTGCTTATGATTTTTTAGGAAAATTTATTCCACGAGAGCAGGAGGTAAGAAACTACTCGGTGAGCAAGATTCATTTCAAGTTACTAAAGTCTGTTGCTGCATTAGCAATGAGGAATTTATTGTTATGCGAGTACTGGTCTATTCTAGTTAACTTCCTCATTGCCTTCCATCTGATGATCTGTTTATGTTTATTCCTTTTCCACTTTCTTTCTTTACATGGCTAAATCAAAGTTTGAAGAAAAAGCCACTGTTCTCCTAGATTTTACAATTTGAACGTAGATCATAATAGAATCCCTTTTAGAGTCAGAAATGAATTCAAGCTATCACTTATTCCAGACCACTGCCTACAAAAGGAGATCCCTAAATCATAAATAAAAGGTAGTTTACCCGTATTTAGTGATTTCTAGGAATAAGTATGCAACCTCTCCAGTGGCTTGTTTCAGTATTTCTCAATGGTGTAGTGAAATTCTTCCTGATGTTTTTGTAGGATGCCCATGTGGGTAGGGCAGTGGTAAGGAAAAAGAGCTTCTTTTTTTTCCCCAAGAAATAAATAGGATAAGGGTGAATAAAGGAAGCAGATAGGCTACAAAGAAAATTAACTAAAGAGTTTATGTGGAATAGAAGCAGCCGGAGAAGGTAATGGAGGTCAGGTGGGACTGTGAGACTTGTGAAAATGGAGACAGAGGATTGTCTTGTATTTATTATCTTTATCATCTGTGTTATACTAATAATTGTCTTCTCCAGTATGCTAAAGTGAATAAAATCGTAAGGGTTGGAAAAGGAATCTTTTTTTTCATTCTATTTGATAAATTTTAGAGTTAGAAACTATATATACTTAGAACTTAAGATAGATTCTGTACAAGAAAGCAGTCAATAGATCTAAACCATTATTAGGTCTAAAGCTATGAAATGCATTGATTGAGCCACAAGGTCCATGGGGCTTTTCATATATTTGTACATGTTTTGAGAGGGGAAAGATTGAAAGATGGGGTAGGTGGATGTTTACCACAACACTAAATAGACAAATCCTTAGACAGCAACATTTGCTAGCTTTATTGGCTATCTTGAAGACATCAGATTGGCAGAATAACTAGCCAATAGTTTATGCAGAAATTGTTCTTGAGTCAGTTTACCCTATTTAAAAAGTTGATTTAAAAGGAAACAGCTATTGCCTTTTTCTCCCTTTGGATTTTTTTTGTCAATTTGATATTTAATTTGAAATGATATGTGGGCTTGAGTTTAGTGATTAAAAAATAGAGAATAAATGGAATATCGGTTTTTTTAAAAACTATCTTACAAAATTAAGTGCCCTTTTATATAGCCTGTAACCTATATTACAGAAAAAAGATTTTCACAAAAGGAAATGGTAGATATTAAAAAAGAAACAATGTTCTTCTTAGTGCAGTTTCAAGTACAAGTTTCTGAGAAGTTTTTGGTCATGTACTTTATATGACTATTATATACCATGAAATAAAAAGATACTGCAATTATTTTGGTTTTGTTAAATAAAATGTATATACTGTAATACAGTTTTGTCATTAAATATTTTAGATATTTATACCAGAATTCAATGTATTTGGAGTAAGATATTAATAATTCACAATTAACTTATCTCTTGTAATTTTATAGAACTTCTTTTTTCAAACTTAAAAACTTTTATAATGGAAACTATCAAGAAAAAACCTCTAAGTAGGATAGTCATTGCGTAGTTTCAACAATTATCACCTGGTAGTCAGTCTTTTTTCATCTTACAAATTTGTTTTTAAGTTAATATCACTTCAAAATGCTCTGTGATTAACATATTTCAAAATAAAAAGATCTTATAAATTTGATTGGTTAGATGAAACCTTTTTTTTTCAAAAGAAAAATAATTAATTTTTATTACGTTTTCAATTTATTTGGGAAAGATTTTTTGGCCATGTCCCAGGTTTGTATTTCTAAGGTAGATCTTGTAAAAAATACAATCATATTTTCTTCTCTTTCATCACTTATTAGAGACAGAGATTTTTGTATAGACTTAACAAGTTTAAATATGATTTAAAAAAATTCATCAGTAATCACTGAACCTATAAATATATAGGATCTTACCTTTCCTTTTTTCTTTTGTCTCCGAGACTGGTGTGTAAGGAATGTACTCTCTTTCTTCCACACCATTAAAAAAAAAAAAGTATGTCATATGATTTTATTTCACTTTGTTTTAACCTTTGTACCGTGAACAGGTGGAAAAAACAAAAAAGAAAGAAACTAGACTTCCTTAGCAAAAGATTGACTAGAAGAATAATTTCTTAAGGTCATCTTTGACTTTTTCAGTGTAACAACTAAGGTGGCTTGCTTAACCTTTGTGATTCTTAATCTTAGAAAATTTAAATATTAACAAATTTACTTTGTGAGTTAAAGTATATAATATTGAGAATGCATAATTTGAAAGATACATTGCTAAAGTGATTTAAGTGTTGATCCTAAAGATACTTTGTATTTTGAAAGATTCAAGTTGAAAAGGTTCCACCAAGTTTTGTATTCCACTGAGTTTCAACTTTGTTGTTTACTCATTTTTATGACACCATCATTGGTAGTTTTACTGCCAAGTTATAACAGGAGCAGACTGCTCAAAGCATCAAAAGACCCGACCCTTGGCCATTACGTGACCTTCAAAAAAATCAGTTACCTTCCTTGTGCTTCCTTGTGTAACTTCCCCTCTGTAAAATGGAATACTTTACAACATTAGTTCCCATCTAACTGTAGTAGATATATCAGGCAAAAACATGGTTAAGATTCATTGTTGGTAGTAAATAATCATGGAGTTCAGAATGAGTTAGATCTAACAAACTTCTCTGGGCTTCAGTATCCTTAATCTGTGAAACAAAGAGATTGAAATAGATGATCTTTTCTGTTTGAAATTTCTATGAGCACATGCATATACCCGTGTAAATTGTAGCAGCAGCAGACACATTTTTTTATGCTATAGTAATTGAGGCTCAAAGTGAAGACATCACTTCCTGTTCAATAATGAGACAAAAATAAATAGAAATTCCAGGTTGTCTGTTTCATTATGTTCATCTTTTATTTGGTTATTATGAGATGCTCTCTGTAGGAAAATTTCTGAGTTTAGATTATCTTATTCTGGTACTAGGGTATGAATGTGTAAAGTGTGTGGAGGATAGATATGTGGATCTATGAGGCTCAGTTAGTGATTATGAAAACTGTTAACGATATCTACATTTGAAAGAGATTGAATAGAATAATTATATTTTGAAACTCAAAGTAGAAATTTATGATATTGAGACTGAGAATTTATCTTCAAGCAAGCTTTTTATATGTAAATCTTGAAGTATTTACATGATAACTAGCATCTTACCTCTATTTTTTTCAGAATTTTTCTTTACCCTATTTATAATTGATCTTGCATAGGTAATAAGTGGCACATCACTGGTATTTCTTGTGATTATATGATAAAGATTGTTATTGTTTGTAATTAATTTCGTTACTACTACTTACATGATTAGACTTATAATGTTCCTGTTATATTTTCAAGGAAATTAGCTTATTATTTTGCAGTGCTAAAGTACAGTTGATAATTTGTGAAATATCAATACCAGTTTTAATTAAAGCAGTAGATAAAAGGGAATTTAAGCAAAATATATTAATCTAAAGCTATGAATTTTTTAATCAAATTGCACTGTTGGTCTTCCTACTCCCCAGTGCAGTCAGAGCTGTGTTACTTGAGATGATTTATGTGGTAAACTTCCATGCAAGATTTCATTTGGTCAAAGAATTCTATAGCTAAAAGATACTTGAAAACCACTATTCTAAAATTTAACTCTCTTGTTTGTCTTGAGGGTATGACAACAAAAAGTGCAAATACATTCTCATATGTATAAGACTTTAAGGATTTTCTGTGATAATCTTTGTGGTTTTTTATAAGAAAGTAAAGTGGAGAATAAGGAAATACAAGGATTTGGAGATTGAGAAGAGAAAGATGTAAAATAAGTCTGTGTTTTGTTTTGTTATAAATTTATTTGTTTTTGGCTGCGTTGGGCCTTCGTTGCTGCGCGCGGGCTTTCTCTGGTTGCGGTGAGCTGGGACTCCTCTTTGTTGCGGTGAGCAGGCTTCTCATTGCGGTGGCTTCTCTTGTTGCGGAGCATGGACTCTCGGCATGCGGACTTCAGTATTTGTGGCACACGGGCTCAGTAGTTGTTTCTCGTGGGCTCTAGAGCGCAGGCTCAGTAGTTGTGGCTCACGGACTTAGTTGCTCTGCAGCATGTGGGATCTTCCTGGACCAGGGATTGAACCCGTGTACCCTGCATTGGTAGGCGGATTCTTAACCCCTGCACCACCAGGGAAGTCCCAATAAGTCTGTGTTGATGGGGCCAAATTTTGTACAGGTCAAATAAAATTTGTGTGTACATCTATAAGGACTTTTAGATCACAAACTATGGTTAAATAACTTTTACGTATCCTACTTAATTGAGACTGAGTAAAGTTAATTGATTTTTCCCCTCAATATTGTAAGAGGAATATTGTATACCTTTGATTTCAGGAAGGAAAAACAAATTAGAAGTGTAGAAGAAGAAACTGAACAGGAAAAACAAGCAGCAGAGGGCATTATCAAAAATATGCCTCCAGAAAAACAAGTCAAGTATATAGAAATGAAAACCATGAATGAGAAATTGTTGCAGGTAATACTAATTACTACTCTGTGCTGGGCATATAGCAGTCTTACTACTAAAAAGGTGATCTGAAGGTGGGCAGCACTGGCATCCCTTGAGGGCTTGACTAAACCTACTAATCAGAGTCTTCATTTTAACAAGATGATTCATATGGACATTTGAATTTAGGAAGCACTGATCTAGAAAATTTCATTTTCTTATGTTGCATAATGACCTAGCTTTTACTCTGTTATTCAGTTCTATGCATCATTCATTTTTGCAGGTCATAAAGATACATGAAACAATTGTTTTTTAATGAACTTTTAATGAAAACATTAAAAGTCCTCATACACCAGAGCCATATGGATATTTACTTTCTTTCCTTTTCTTCCTGCCTAATAAACAGCAAGTCGTTTACTTGCTATGCCCTTAATTTGAACAGCTTTTGTCCCCTAATTATGGTGTTTAAATAAGAAATTTGGATGTCTACTGAGGGATTATTGAGAATCCTCTCAACATTCAGTCATGGTGGTGACTCAGGTTTACAAGGTAGTGCCCTTTCATGTCCAGATATCCCTTAACCAGTTAACAGAGAATTAGTCCCCGCAAATGCCAATAATGAATGTAGTTCTAGTTCTCAGATAATCCTTTATTGAAAATTTAATATAACTTTTTATGTTAGACAGAATTTATAACATATAATGAAACATTGATGAAAGAATATTATAAAAATACCAAAATATTATCAAAATATAGCTAATATCACACAGGGGTGTTTGAATGGGTCTGGTTGGCCCTTGAACACCTTGGGTGTTAGGCACACTGACCCCTGTGCAGTTTAAGTCTGTGTATAATTTATAGTTGACCCTCAGTATCGAAGGTTCCACATCCACGGATTAAACCATCCATGGATTGAGTAGTACTGTAGTACGTATTTCTTGAAAAAAAATCCACATGTCATTGGACTCATGCAGCTCAAACGTGTCTTATTCAGGGGTCAACTATAAACAGTTCAAGAGACTTATCCCTAAGAGTGAGCCATATAAATGGCTACAGGTCTTGGCCTTAAAAGAAAATAGGCAAAAGATATGGAAACATGGTTAAAAAGACAAATAAAAATTATAACTTTAAACAGTATCATCATTAATTTGAAGTATTCTGATATTTGATATTCTCAGAATACAGTGATGATTCACTGTGAAAAGTTCTGGCTCCCTTTAAAAAGCTCATAAGTATTTTAAAAGGTTGATCTTGGCAAGGTTTTTAGTAATAATGAAATAAATTGGCAAAAATAGAAATAATGAATGTTAATAAATTCTAGTCAGATTTTAAGATATGGGTTGAAAACATTTACAAAATTTACTTTGTCACATCTGTATTTAAAATGTTGAGAAGGAAATTATTCTTAATGTAATTTGCCTATATATTTGATTTTTTTCCTTCTTCTTAGGAATTAGATACACTTCAGCAACAACTAGATTCACTGAACATGAAAAAAGAGAGCTTGGAATCTGTAAGTAAAAATCAAGTAAAAGTTTTCATATTACTCAGCTACAAAAGAAAATTCAGTTAAATATATTAATGGAACTCATTCAGGTACATATTTATTTAGTAGTTTACTAATAGAAATGTAATAATTTTTTTTCCTATTCAGGACTGCAAATATCTTAGTTTAGTAAGAAAGCAGATTCAGTTATTGAGTACCTACCCTGTACAAAAATCATTCTGCCTTGCTGAGGCACACAAAATCTAATGGTAATTTAAAACTACCAATGGCAGTTTTCACAGAACTAGAACAAAAAATTTCACAATGTATGGAAACACAAAAGACCCCGAATAGCCAAAGCAATCTTGAGAAAGAAAAACAGAGCTGGAGGAATCAGGCTCCCTGACTTCAGACTATACTACAAAGCTACAGTAATCAAGACAGTATGGTACTGGCACAAAAGCAGAAATATAGATCAATGGAACAGGATAGAAAGCCCAGAGATAAATCCACACACATATGGTCACCTTATCTTTGATAAAGGAGGCAAGAATATACAATGGAGAAAAGACATCCTCTTCAATAAGTGCTGCTGGGAAAACTGGACAGCAACATGTAAAAGAATGAAGTTAGAACACTTCCTAACACCATACACAAAGATAAACTCAAAATGGATTAAAGACCTAAATGTAAGGCCAGACACTATAAAACTCTTAGAGGAAAACATAGGCAGAGCACTCTGTGACATAAATCACAGCAAAATCCTTTTTGACCCACGTCCTAGAGAAATGGAAAAAAACCCCAAAAATAAACAAGTGGGACCTAATGCAACTTAAAAGCTTTTGCACAGCAAAGGAAACCATAAACAAGAAGAAAAGACAACCCTCAGAATGGGAGAAAATATTTGCAAATGAAGCAACTGACAAAGGATTAATCTCCAAACTATATAAGCAGCTCATGCACCTCAATATCAAGAAAACAAACAACCCAATCCAAAAATGGGCAGAAGACCTAAATAGACATTTCTCCAAAGAAGATATACAGATTGCCGACAAACACATGAAAGGATGCTCAACATCACTAATCATTAGAGAAATGCAAATCAAAACTGCAATGAGGTATCACCTCACACCGGTCAGAATGGCCATCATCAAAAAACCTACAAACAGTAAATGCTGGAGAGGGTGTGGAGAAAAAGACACCCTCTTGCACTGTTGGTGGGAATGTAAATTGATACAGCCACTATGGAGAACAGTATGGAGGTTCCTTAAAAAACAAAAAATAGAACTACCATCTGACCCAGCAATCCCACTACTGGGCATATACCCTGAGAAAACCATAATTCAAAAAGAGACATGTACCACAATATTCATTGTAGCACTATTTACAATAGCCAGGTCATGGAAGCAACCTAAGTGTCCATTGACAGACAAATGGATAAAGAAGATGTGGCATATATATACAATAGAATGTTGCTCAGCCATAAAAAGAAATGAGTTATTTGTAGTGAGGTGGATGGACCTAGAGCCTGTCATACAGAGTGAAGTAAGTCAGAAAGAGAAAAACAAATACCGTATGCTAACACATATATATGGAATCTAAAAAAAAAAAAAAAGGTTCTGATGAACCTAGGGGCAGGACAGGAATAAAGACGCAGACTAGAGAATGGACTTGAGGACACGGGGAGGGGGAAGGGTAAGCTGGGACGAAGTGAGAGAGTAACACTGACATACATACACTACCAAATGTAAAATAGATAGCTAGTGGGAAGCAGCCACATAGCACAGGGAGATCAGCTTGGTGCTTTGCAACCACCTAGACGGGTGGGATAGGGAGAGTGGGAAGGAGACACAAGAGGGAGGGGATATGGGGATATATATATATACATATAGCTTATTCACTTTGCTATATAGCAGAAACTAACACAACATTGTAAAGCAATTATACGCCAATAAAGATGTTAAAAAAAAAACATACAAGCAAGAGACTAAAGACAAGTGAAGATGGAGAAGTCAGTTCATTACTTTAAAGATGTAAAAGCTTGCATTTGTTTTATTATTTATTTAAAGCGTTTTTAAAGTCACAAAACATGTTTTCTATTAAAAAATTGAATAAGATGAAAGTAAAAATGCCTATTTATTTTCCCTCTTTCCAGACAGAACTGCTCTCACATTTATTGAGTGATTACTATGTGCTTTTTTTGAGCTCTTTACATATGTCACCAGCATTGTCATTTTATCTTCACAGCAATCCTATAATCCTACCTTCATTTTACTGTTGAGAAAAACCTTAAGTGGGATGTACACTGGATATGCTGTCTGCAGCTTTTTTTTTTTTAACCTAACATTCTCTCTTGAATGTCTATTCATGTCAGCTCTTAAGATATCTTTCTCATTTTTTGAAATTACTGCATTGTATTACATTGTATGACTATATATAGCACAGCCTTGTAGATGACTAGGTTGTTTATATTGATAGTTTTTTGAGATTATAAAACAATGCTGTAGTGAAAACACATTTTATGCAAAGTTACTACGAGTGTATCTTAAGATAAATTTCTTGCATTGGGTCAGAAGGTACAATCTTCTAAAACGTTGTAACATTGCCAAATTGCCTTCCAAAAAAGTTCCATTTTCTACTCCTAATCTCAATGTATGAGAGTGCCTATTTCCCCCATACTCATTAACAGCTGCATTATCCATCCACCATTTCCATTTTTACTAGTTTAATAGTTTAAAATTAGTATCTTGTTTTAATTTTCATTTATTTATACAAAAAGTTGAGTATCTCTTTATATATTTGTTGGCCAATGCATTCTTTTTCTGCAAACTACCTTCCCACTGTCTGTACATCAAATCTTGCCTGCCTTTCTTGATTTCCTATGTATTCAGGTAGCTATAATGATGATAGGATTAGTAACAATTGTAAATTGACATGATTGCTTTCACCTAGCTTGCAAAAGAAATAAACCATGAGTATTTTGTAATCATTCTTTTGGAAATTTGCTATTGAAAAAACTAGTTTGCTTAAAAATATTAAGATGATTTTCTATATCCAGTTGTCTACATGTGGGTACACAGAATTTTTATTTTCTTTGATCTCTATGGTAATAAAAATATGCTTCAAGGAATAAGGACTGCATTTATATAGTATTAATACAGCCAGCTTTCAGAATTCCTCACTATCTTTTTTTAGGGTGTATAGGAGAGAGTTAGGTCTTATTTCATTGGCAGATTTAGTTTCCACAGGAAGAGGTGTAGGGTATAACCTTGTAATTAGTGTTTCTATTGATGCCACTCTACTTTGGCATTAGTACATGTATGCCTAAAATTACATGAATTTAAAAAAACTTACAGTATTCTCAAATGAAGAAAATGTAGATCCTAATTCTGTTTAACTTTAGCTGGATTCCTTTGTGGGTCTTTTTGGGGGGGGGAAGATTTGTTCTTCAAGATAACATTATGTCAAATATCAATCAAGTAGTGTTTATTGCATATCTGCTGTATGCTCCCTACTGTGCTAAGTATTGCTGATTCAGTTCATAGGAGTGTGAAAAAAATCAGGTGAAAGATCAACAAGAGCTTGAGTCTTCAGGAGTGGTTTTATCAAGATGCAATGATGAACATGTCTATAGGTGGTTAAGCAAAAGGGACGGGGGAGGTACTATGAAAAGGGATACATCAAAATGTCTGCATTTTTTCTATCGGTATTTTATTATCATGCCTTTTCACCTGAAGCTAATACATTACTTAAGCTGTGTATATAACCCTTTGCCTATGGACTTTCAAACATTTCCTCTTGTTCACTTTTTCCTTTTTTTAAGATTCCTTCTCTTTTGCTTTCAAAAAGGAGGAGGTCTCCCCTCTTAAAAATCTTGTTCATACTGTGAGCCTGTTTTCAGATATCATTAACTTTTTTTTCATGATTAACTTTTATTTTTGTTAACTTAGAAAAATTATTTAGATATCAGATCATCAGTTTTCTCATTTGTAAAACAGAGATGATAGTACTATCTTACAGAGTTGCTTTGAATGTTAGAGATAGTATATAAAAAATATGAAGTATAGTGCCTGGCACAGAATACGTGCTCAATAAATAACAGCTTCAAATATCATTTTCATCATCATCATCACCACTACCACCAACATCCCTAGCTCTTTTGGTTATCTTTTAAAATTATCACATCCCTTATTTTCTCTTTGTGAACAGTAGAACAGTGGTGAATACATGATAATTTTACTACTCCTGTCTATTAGTTTCCTAGTGCTGCTGTAATAAAGTATCACAAACTGGGTGACATAAAACAACAGAAATTTCTTGTAGTTATGGAGGCTAAAAGTCTAAAATCAAAGACTTGCTTCTTCTGGGACACTAGGTGGAATCCTTCCTTGCCTCTTCCTAGCTTCTGGTGCTGGCTGTCAATCCTTGGCATTTGTTCCTTGACTTGTAGCTACATCACTCCATTCTTTGCCTGTATCATCAAATGGCATTCTCCTCAGGTGTCTCTGCTTTTTCTCTTCTCTTCTAATAAAGAGCAGTTAATACTGGATTATGGTCCACTTTAATGACCTCAAGATAATCTTAACTTGATTAAATCTGCACAGACTCCATTTCAAATTAGGTCATGTTCACAGGTGCTGGAGATTAGGACTTCAGCATACATTTTTGGGGGATATAGTTCAACCCATAAACTTGTAGGAAAGCATATATATGATCTATTCAGGGGAAAATATCTTCCCTCTAGCGATCAGTTCCTTGGACTTTGGATTGGGTTTTGTGGTTAAAGTTATACATACATCGTTACATTTTCTTTATTATCTTCCCATTAGTAGAGATGTCTTTATCTTTGTTTAGGTCTTATATTTAGAAAATAAACTAAAGCTACCACCTTCTTGTGAACCTTAGACTGAAAATTGCTTATGAAAGTATATAGGGATTTATTTTTATTCTTCAGTGTTTAGAAACGTACTTTGTAGCATTATTGAGTACTCTAGGTTCTTGATATCTCTATTTAAAGATGCTGGTAGTTTAAATTTGTCCTTAGTCTTATAAACTGAAAACTATTTGAATAGTTTTTGATAAAATACTAAAATTATTTTAATTCTCTTCAGGAAATAGCACACTCCCAGGTAAAACAGGAGGCTGTATTGTTGCATGAAAAACTTTATGAGTTGGAGTCCCATCGAGATCAAATGATTGCGGAAGACAAAAGCATGGGATCCCCAATGGAAGAGAGAGAGAGATTACTTAAGCAGGTAGGAAAAACAAACATATGTATTTTAATATGTCAGGATTTGGTAAATGTATCAGTCTGTTTTATTTAAGGCATATGAATTGAACAGAAAACTAATAAGTTTATTTTCTTAAAAAACAGTGAAAAGTGAACTCCATCTAAATTAATATGAACTGCTTGACTAAGAAGATCTAGGTAAAAGTCATTTCTCAAATAAACTGTTTTTTTTTTTTTTGCTTAAATCCTAATTTTATATGGTCTTCATGCATATTTTGGTCATTTTTTCATGTTTTGGATCCTTATAAGAAAAACTTGAAACCCTTCTTATTGATCAGTAAATAATTAATCTTATTGAGGATGTATTCCATTATTTGTTTTGGGCCTCATATTTAGAAAATGAAGTGCCCCAAGGCTGACAACTTTGTGTGGTTATTTCTATCAGTGCCACCATGAAGTGAATGGAATTAAAATGTCCTGTGAAATCACAGTATGTCACCATGTTATGTCAGATGTGTTCAGTAGCTTTCTTACTATCCCAAGACTGGCTTTAATTTATCCTATTGTTTATCCTGAGACACCCTAAATATACAGCCCTTAGGAGCCTATATATTTGGGAGCACCTCTAGTCAGGAACCTACAAATGGGACTCCTTTGTGGTCTTAGATTGAATCCAGTGGGTTTGTAGGAGGCTTAGGGATCAACTCAGGAGCTATTTAAGTGTTAGAATCATTCTAGAAAGGTATCAAAATCTAGAATCTCTGAAGTTCCTTGGAAAGAGATCATTGAAGGCAGGGGACGAAGAGTGTGATCTTGGTATAGAATTTCTAGATAGAATACAGAATGACTAGTTAAATTTGAATTTCAGATAAGCAGTGAATAATCTTTTAGAATAAGTATACACGTAAGGACAGTAAGTGTATTCCAAATACATACCACAAAAGTTATTCATTGTTTTTCTGAAATTCAGATGTAACGAGGATTGCTAAATCTGGCAGCCCTACCGTGTGCATGGGTTGGGGGTGGGGAGCAGGGGGAGCAGGGTGGGGGAGACAGGCTCAAAAATCCTAGATATTTATGTAAATTGATCCAGACCTGAAGATGTGTTAACTTCTTGGTGCCACGTGGATAGGTATGGATATTTATCAGTCACCACTCTTCCTTTGAGGAGGAAAGAAAAATCTGTGAATAGTTCCCTAATGATGTTCCTTTTAACTTCAAAGGCTGAATTTCAAGAAATAAGTTTAAAGCGACTAGATTTGATATTTTAGTACACACCCTAGAAGGAAAATCTCTTTAAGATGGCCTAACAATGAGTAATTCTTTAAATTCTGTTTTCTCTTCATGCCTTTATAGGTTAAAGAAGATAATCAGGAAATAGCCAGCATGGAGCGACAGTAAGTACTTTTACACTAGGACATTTTACATTCATTTCTCATCTTTTAAATTGCATTCTAAATGTGTAAGAGGTGCATATTGTTACAGTCATTTTTTCTGTGATTCACACTGACAATATTGATGCAGCTTTCAGTTTTATTTATAGCTTTAAATAATTCTTTGAATGTTTAGTTAAGAGCCATTACATAGTATAATTGCTTTTTAAAAACAGCTTTATTGTGATATAATACATACTGTACAATTCACATATTTAAAGTGTACAATTCAGAGTTTTTTATTATATTCACAGAGTTGTGCAACCACCACCTCAGTCAATTTCAGAACAGTTCAGTCACCCCAATAGAAACCCATATCCCTTAACCATCACACCTCTCATCCCCCATTCCCAGCCCTAAGCAACCACTGTACCTTATGTCTGTGTAGATTGGCCTGTTCTGGACATTTCATATAAATGAAAGCATACAATATATGGTCCTATGTGGTTGGATTCTTACACTTAGCATAATGTTTTCAGGGTTCATCTGTGTTGTAGCATGTATCAGTATTTCATTTCTTTTTATTGCCAAATAATATCCCATTTGTGTGGCTATACCATATTTATTTATCCATTCATTAATTGATGGACATTTGGATTGTTTCTATTTTTTGGCTGTGATGGATCATGCTGGTATGAACAATCGTGTACATGTTTTTGTGTGTGGACATATATATTTTCACTTCTCTTGGGTATTTACCTAGGAGTGGAATTTACCTAGGAGTGCTGGTTCATACGGTAACTCTATATTTAACTTCTTGAGGAGGTGCCAGACTATTTTCCAATGCAGCTGCACCATTTTACATTTTCACCAGCAGTGTATAAGTGTTCCAGTTTCTCCATGACCTCACCAACACTTGTTATTATCTGTCATTTTTGATTACTGTGTAGCCATCTTAGTAGGTGTGAAGTGGTATCATTGATTTGCATTTTCCTGATTAATGAATGATCTTAAACTCTTTTTCCTGTACTTATTGGTCATATATATATATTCTTTGGAGACATGTCTATTCACATTCTCTGCCCATTTTTAAAATTTATTTATTTATTTTTTATAGATCATTATTGGAGTATAATTGCTTCACAATAGTGTGTTAGTTTCTGTTGTACAAAAAAGTGAATCAGCCATATGCATACATATATCCCCACATCCCCTCCCTCTGGAGCCTCCCTCCCACCCTCCTTATTCCACCCCTCTAGGTCATCGCAAAGCACCAAGCTGATCTCCCTGTGTTTTTGCCCATTTTTAAATTGGGTTATTTATTGTTTTATTATTGAATTGTAAGAGCTCTTTATATATTCTAAATAAAGTCTCTTATCAGATAAATGATTTGCAAAAGTTTTCTTCCATTATTTGGGTTGTCTTTTCACTTTCTTTATGGTGTCCTTTGAAGCACAAAAGTTTAAAATTTTTTTTAAGACTTTATTTTTTAAATAAATTTATTTATTTTATTTATTTATTTTTGGCTGCATTGAGTCTTCATTGCTGTGCACGGGCTTTCTGTAGTTGCAGCGAGCGGGGGCTACTCTTTGTTGCGGTGCCCGGGCTCCTCATTGCAGTGACTTCTCTTGTTGCGGAGCATGGGCTCTAGGTGTACAGGCTTCAGTAGTTGTGGCTTATGGGCTCTAGAGTGCAGGCTCAGTAGTTGTGGTGCACAGGCTTATTTGTTCTGCGGCATGTGGGATCTTCCCAGACCAGGGGTCAAACCTGTATCCTCTGCATTGGCAGGCGGATTCTTAACCACTGCGCCACCAGGGAAGTCCCAGTAGTTTTAAATTTTGATTATATCTGGTTTATTTATTTTTTTCTTTTGTCATCTGTGCTTTTGGTGTCATATGTAAGAAACCAATGCCTAGTTCAATTTCTTGAAGATTTATGCTTATGTTTTTTTATTTGTGTTTTATAGTTTAGTTCTTATGTTTAGATCTATGACCCACTTTTAGTTAACTTTTGTGTATGGTATGAGGTAGGAGTCCAGTTTTATTCTTTTGCTTGTGTATATCCAGTTATTCCAGCACCATTTGTTGAAATATTCTTTCAAGAAATATTATTTAATGTTCTTTCTCTGTTTAATTGTTTTGGCACCTTTGTCAAAAATCAGTTGTATATAGATACAGGGTCTTATTCCTAGACTCACAATTCTATTCCATTGTCTATCCTTAAAAGGATATGTCTATCCTTATTCCAGTATTATACTGTCTTGATTACTATAGCTTTGTAATAAGTACAACTGCTTTTGTTAAAATTTTAACCCATATAATCTTCTCTCAATGGTAAATTTTCTCTTATTTTCTAACTTTTAAGACAAACTTGCTAACTTAGTTTAGTTTATATAAACCTACAAAAAGAAGGTTGCTAAAGATTTTTTATTTTCTTAATATCACAAGTAAAGCTCAAAAGATGGCTGGCAGGGAAGGGTCTACTGTTGAAATCAGGCAAGCCAGCATTCTCAGAACACACTTTGTACTCTAAATGCGAATCATGAAAAAAGATTTTTCTCTCAAATTTATAGTATTGTCCTCAGAATAAAGCATATTATTTATTGATATTGTTTCTGCAGATTCAAAAAGATGTAAGATTTCATAACATCGTCACTAAATGTTTTTACTGAATATCTAAATTGTCTGCCATAAATTCATTAAATAATATTTTCAACAGGTTAACAGATATAAAAGAAAAAATAAATCAGCTTAATGAAGAAATTAGACAACTTGACATGGATTTAGAAGAACACCAAGGTAATTTTTAAAATATTTTTATGAAGTATAATATAGATACATAGCAGTATTTATACAGTATTAACTTGGGCCTCAGGGACTGTTTACCTGGGGTTTATTATTTAATTCTTTGTGATATCACTAAGTTTAACTACTAAAATACTAAACTATTAAAATATTTAGTAGTAGTAACTAAATATTATAGTTAGTATTGAATCATTTAAGTAATATTTTAAATGTTATAGTTAGTATTGAATTTTAATAGTAACTAAATATTTTAATAGTAACTAAATATTATAGTTAGTGTTGAACTATTTAAGCCAACTAAAAACTTATATAACTTAAAATGGTTATATAATGGCAAGAATTTATTTTGTTTTGCAAACAAATTTTTTTGTTAATTGGGATGTAGTTGTTTTACAATGTTGTGTTAGTTTCTACTGTACAGCGAAGTGAAGTAGAGTTCCCTGTGCTATACAGCAAGAAATTTTTTTCTTTTTTTTTTTTTTTTTTGCCGCACGCGGGCCTCTCACTGTTGCGGCCTCTCCCGTTGCTGAGCACAGGCTCTGGACGCGCAGGCTCAGCGGCCATGGCTCACGGGCCCAGCTGCTCTGTGGCATGTGGGATCCTCCCGGACCAGGGCACGAACCCGTGTCCCCTGCATCGGCAGGCGAACTCTCAACCACTGCGCCACCAGGGAAGCCCAAGAAATTTTTTGTTTTTAATCAAGTAAAATGGTTTAAAGTTGCTCACAGATTTCTAAGTTATACTTCTTCAATATTGTCAGCTATTAACTGGCGTAAGTGGTAGAGTTACAGGGGAGTGAGGATCACATCACAAATATCACAAAAAATGTAGGAAGAATTATTCGCTAGGGGACCCACTAATGTGGTGGCAAGTACTGATTATTCCAGTCCTCTCTCAGCTTTCCCCAGCAGTGGGATTTGAAGTGCCAAGGCAGGGATCAGAGCACTTCGGGTGGAAATGCTGTGGTGGGGATTTGGGAGCTACAGTGTATGTGTGGTTGAGGGAAGAGTTTGGGCATCACAGGTTCCTAACCGACTTGTCTCTAACAAGGGAGGAAAAGCTGGCTTACTATGGCACTTTAATCACAGATTAACTGCAAGCCAGTTAATATGCTATTGGATTATCAAGAGTTGACTATATATTCTTATGAGTTAGGTATTCTATTGTAAATAATATGCCTATTATGGCTAAAGAAACATTCATAGCAGAGGAAAAGGGTGTTCTTTTCCTAAATTAATTTTTTATTTCAATTTTAATGCAGTGTATTAGTTTTATTTATACATTTTATTGATTTATGAATAATAGCATTAGCTACTATTAATTGATTACTTACCTGGACTGGTTACTTTGTGATCTTTGCAGGAACACTTTGAAGGCTTCTAACCTCTTTTATGCTTGTTGAAACTCAGAGAAGTTAACTCAAATTCTCACAGCTAGTAAGGGGTAAAGTCTAGATATAAATCAAGTTCTCTTTGACCCCAGTGTTAGCTCTATTCCCCAAACCTAATCTTGGCTTTCTGATATGAAGTGCTGTATTTGTGAAATAAAAATATTCTTGTGAAATGCTTACAGTCTTATTTACATGTGGCTACATGTAAACAAGACATCTAAAATCAGACAAACTTTAAGTCCTGGTTATTAGGTAAGTAAACTTATCTGAGCTTTCATTTTCTCATCTGCGAAATGAATATAGTGGTCCTACCTCACTAAGATTTACAAATAGTAAGTGGTACACATGGCAAGGTAGGTTCACAATAAATTGTTACTAAGGTCATGTTGTTTTCTTTATTAAATTATTTTATTGCTTTTAATTTATGTAGATCTAGTATATAGATTTTCTTTGTTAATCAATTATTCTGAGAAATCTGATAATGTTCTTGATTTCAGATGCTTTATGGGATACATTTTAAATAATATTCCTCCTTCTAAATTTAAATTTCTAGCAGAATTCTATTTATTTTTCCAGTAAAATAACTCATTTGGGGGTAACAATTTATTTTATTTTATTTTTACATCTTTATTGGAGTATAATTGCTTTACAATGGTGTGTTAGTTTCTGCTTTATAACAAAGTGAATCAGTAATACTTATACATATGTTGCCATATCTCTTCCCTTTTGCGTCTCCCTCCCTCCCACCCTCCCTATCCCACCCCTCTAGGTGGTCACAAAGCACTGAGCTGATCTCCCTGTGCTATGCAGCTGCTTCCCACTAGCTATCTATTTTACGTTTGGTAGTGTATATATGTCCATGCCACTCTCTCGCTTTGTCACAGCTTACCCTTCCCCCTCCCCATATCCTCAAGTCCATTCTCTAGTAGATCTGTGTTTTTAAACAATTTATTATTAATTGCTAGTTCTACGATAAATAGAATGCTTTGAATTGTAGCTTCCCTTTTCCTTTTTGTTTTCGTAAATTCTTTGTCCTTTTTTTTTTTTTTTTCCTGGCCGCACCACAGCTTGCGGGCTCTCAGTTCCCAGACCAGGGATCGAATCGGTTCCTCCTGCAGTGGAAGTGAGGAGCCCTAACCACTGGACCACCAGGGAATTACCTGTCCTTTTTGATTAATGTAGAAAGGCACAATCTATAATGTAATGTAATAGTAGCAAAAAAGCATATATATATGTACATATAAAAATATATGTGATATATAAATATTATGTATTGTATGTTCACATATATATCAATGCATTAGTTTTTTGTTCTACTACACTTTGATCATCCTGGATTATTGGGGTTTTTATTAGAAGGTCACTTGTTAGTTCAGGACCTCATTATTTCTTTCCTGAACTATTTCAGTAGTCTACTAACTGGTCCCCGACCTCCAATCTTGCTCCCTGTCAGATTCATCCACCACAGTGTTGCCAGAGTGACTTATGTGAAATGTGATTCTGTATCATTCTCCACTTAACAGTGGTTCCCCGTGACCTACAAGATAAAGTTTAAGAATCTTTGTGTGGCATTCTAGTCCCTCCATAATCTGACCTGTACATTGTCAGCCTCCTCTCCTACCCCTCAGCATCTCTATCCTTACATTCTAAGAATAATAATAATAATCTACCAGTGGTACTTCACACCTCACCCTCTTATCATACATCAAAGGATTGTTTCATGCTCAATCCTTTGCTCCTATTATTTGTTCCCTTTTCTTGAATGTTCTTTTCTCTGTTACTTACTTTACTAACTTCTCATTTTTTAAGATCTAGCTCAGGTATCCTTTCATATCCAACATAGTAACCCTAATTTCTCTCCCTGACCTATTTCTGGGCTGGGCTAAGTGAGTGATCCCCTCTGTTATCAGAACACACGGCATAAATGTATTGACCACATTACTTTACCACTTTCTACTTAGGTGTTTGTCTTTTCCCTTAAGCTCTACATCCTCCAGGACAGGGACTGTGTCTTGTTCACTTTGGTAACCTCTTTCATCAACACAATGCCTGGGAAAATAAACATTCAATAAGTCTTTGTGGAATGAATTAAACAGTCCTGTATTTTATTTATATATTTTTAAATAATTATTATTTTTTTGGGCTGCACCGTGCAGCTTGTGGGATTTTTAGTTCCCCATCCAGGGACTGAACCCTGGCCCTCAGCAGTGAGAGCATGGAGTCCTAACAGCTGGACAGCCAGGGAATTCCCAGTCCTGTATTTTAGAAGGGAAGGATTTGTAGAATGAATTAAAGGTGAGAGTTGGGCTCTAGTCACTTCTTTGGGCCCTCTAGTTCTTAAGATATACAAATGCACTCTTATCTACAGAGAGAGCTTGATTAGTTAGCAACAGTTTTATTACTTTTTAGAGGATTCCTACCTTCGATTTATGATTTCCAGTAAAGAGGTGGATTCTTATCTACATCTGCATTCTCAGCAGTCCCTTGACTCAAGATTGTGGATAATCTGCTCCTTAAGATGTGGACGATTATCAAGTTATTTTGACTTTCTGGTCCATACTTATCTCTGCCCCCAGCTTTATTCCTTCTGGCCATTTTATTAATTTCTTAGATGTTACCTGGTTTCTTCCATTTATGGCACCTGTGTGTAATCCAGCTAGGCCACCTTTTGCCTTGTAGGGGTTCTGGTTAACATAACACTTAAACTGTAAATGTGTTTGTACATGTCTGACTTTGTTAGTACTTGCTCCAACCCTTCAGTTTTCAAATAAACTTTTAAAAGGTTTGCATAATTCATTCTAAATTTAAAGGCATCCTTTGATACTGGTTTAGGTACAGTTATGTTCTCTGCTAGATATTAATGGTGGTCCTGTAATCCAACAGCTTCTTCAAGTTCATCATATTTTTGCACTTTTTAAGTCCTTAAAGTTACAATTTGCTAAAAGTTACATTGTCTCAAAGTTAACTTAATAAAATCAATTAACAGTTATTTGGCTATTCTACAAAAATCTTCATTATTCCTAGATGCTGAGTTATCAGTTTCTGTGACAATCTGGGTAATGCAGAAAAAATCCTCATAATACACTTACACTTTTGACCAATTCTAGATGGGCTTCTTTGCTCTCAAATCTTTATTTAGTCTTTGTAAGTAATTTTTAAAGGTGAAATAACCTGATAACAGAGAATTTTCATTATAATAAGATGTCATTACTTTTTTAAACTGCTGGGGGATTTAATCCTATTATGTTAAGTATTTGTTAGACTTCACCCCTACAGTAGTTTTACTTTATTGCTGGATCAGGTAACTTTGTTATATGGGTTCTAAAAAATACTTAGGTTTAAATATGTGTACTATCCTATATTTTAGCAGGAAAGGAATTGTTACTATTTTTGCTAACTAGAAGCAGTGAGAAATAGCTCTATTGAAAGTTGTTATATGGTCAGGATTCGGCTACAATCTGCATCATTATTAAAGCAGAGCACTATTGGCAGATGCCATGCTACTTTTCAGAAAAGCCTGATTTCTCCTGGAATCCATCCTGATTTCTCCTTTCTCAAGCTGAAGTGCCAACCATTAAATATTTACTTAATTGTTGCTTTTTAAAATGTTGCTTCTGTATGAGAAAGGGAAAGTAATGGAAAAGGCGTTGTAGCTCTAGGTGAAGGCAACAAGCTAATAGTAGCCTATATTCTCATTCAACATAGGATATTATTTTTATTATTCTTTTACCTAAAGATTTACTTCTAACATGTGGTTGAGTAGTTAGTTTTTGATAAGGTAATTGTTGACTAAGAAAATTTATTCTCACCACAAATTAATTTTTGTATATTTCATATTGAAGGTCCCTCAAAGTAAATGGTGTTTATTGGTCCACTTAACTCAGGCCTCTACTGTACTCTTCACTATATTCTGTTAAATTCTAAAAAGAGCAGTGTTACTATTTTAAGACACGACAAAACCTTTCATGGTGTAGGAACACAAAATAAGTGATTGTCTATGCAGAACTCCTGAGCCTTTTGAAATCTGGTTAATTCTCATCTTTACCCAGTGCAGCTTAGGTTTAGACTTTCTCAGGTCTGCTAAGTTAGTTACCATTTGTCCATCTGCTTCCAGCTTCCAAAATTTTATTACTATTGTTTCCTCTCCTATTTTCCTCATTGCTGGGAGTTTGACCTTTAAAAATTCTTTTTACTATAATTTTAGTGGAGTTTGGGGGGTGGGGCAGGTTAGGGTTAGATGTGCATGTTCAACCTACCATCTTTGTCAAAAAATTACCAGTTATAAACTTACCCAGAATTTCTGAAGCGTTTTAATCACCTTGAATGTACTTCATTTTATGGGTGTGTGTGTGTGTGTGTGTGTGTGTGTGTGTGTGTGTGTTGCCTCAAATGACCATTCTCATGTATTGTCATTAACTGTGCAAATTATCAGTCAGCATCTAGGAGGTTACCCCTTACTAGTTTTAAAAAATTTTCCTTAAAGTAGTTAAAGTTATTTTAAAGACTCCAATTAACTTATTTTTTTTAATTGTGTACTTTTTATGTACAAACCTGGTGTGTATTTAATGTGGAAAATTCAAGCAATACAAAAGTGTATAAAGTAAAAATCATCTCCTTTCTCCTCATACACATCCCATTCTTCAGAGGTAATCATTGTTTACAGTTTGATATGTATAGCCTTTTAGACTTTTTTCTATACACGGCATATATATATATATATATATATATATATATATATATTTAGTGTATATATATTTAATTGAGTGATACAATTCTTCTGAGCTTGAGTCTTTTCATTTAACTGTATATGATGAACACTCTTCCATATGAGGATGTATATACTTCATTCTAAGAAGTATTGCATAGTAGCCAATGTCAGGGCTTTAAAGCCAGACTAAGAATGGTCCCTGGCACATATTTAAGTACTTACAAAAACTATTAGCTGTAGTCATGCTGATATTCTTGTTAAATAGTATTAGCTGTATCCACATTGACATTAGGTTGTTTCTAATTTTTCACTACCAAGAACAATGCTGCACTAAATAACCTTGATACATATATGTTTGTTAATTTGTATATTTCTATAGGCTAAATTTCTAGAAGTGAAATTTTGAATAGAAGGTTACTTATGTATACAATTTTGATTATTTTTGAAAATTTCTTTCCAGAAATGGTTGTACCAGTTTATACATCCAGCAGCAGTATGTGAAAGTGCATCCTCACCAGTGCTAATTACTTCTCTGACAGTTCACTGTTCTCAAAGGCCTGAATTTGTAGTACTACCATGATCCACGAGGTGGAGCTAATTTTCTGGACATCTGCGTGCTCAGACAAGGCTTAAGGAACACAGTTTACAAAGTACAGTCACATTTCTACCCAAGAAGGATTTTTGGGCATTATTGCTCACTACAAATTAATCCTTCAGTTTTAGAATACAGTATCTTCCCAAAGATTGATAAAATGGAATATCATGTGGTTATCAATACAGCATATCACAGACATCTAAATATCTAACAGCTACAATGTGATAAATATGTATCATAATAGAAGTATGCATAAAATGCTACAGGATCATTGGATTACTGCCCTAAACTTCAAATGAATTCATTGCAATTTACTCTATAATTTATATGCTGCTTTCAAGGGTAGTAAAAACATAAAATACAACCCTTTTCTTTGGTTTGTCTGTAGGATACTTCTTCCTACTCATAGTTCCAAGGCTCAGGTTAGAAGCTTTTATTCTCTGATTATGTCAAGTAAAATAGAATTTATAAAGACAGAATAGTTTTGTTTTAGGGCACGGGTTCTGCAACCCGCATGCCAGGATTCAAATCTGAGCTGTGCTGTTTTACTGGCTGATCTCAGACATGCTACTTGACCTTGCTGTACCTTAGTTTCCTCATCTTTAAAGTGGCGATAATAACAGTACCTACCTTCCTTTTAGGGTTACTGTGAAGATTAGATGAATGGAGCATGTGTGTGTATGACTCAGAATAGCATGCAATTTAAAAATTGCACATAAATGTTATTGGCTGTTATTATTAATGCTATTAATTAATTAATTTTTTTAGTTTTTTTAAAACAGCTTTACAAAGGTTTAATTGACATACAATACAGTAAACATATTTAAAGTACATAATTTGATAAGTTTTGACATATGCATCCACCTGTGAAACCATCACCACAATCAAGAGAGTAAACATACTCAACGATCCCCAAAATCTCCTAATACCCTTTTGCAGCCTCTCCCTCCCACTCCAACCTGCTTCACTCTCCCATCCTCAGGTAACCGATGATCTTGTTTCTGTCACTGTTGATTAATTTACATTTTCTAGAATTTTATATAAACAGAATCATAACTATGTACACATTTTTCTCTGATCCTTCACTCAGCATAATTATTTTAAGATTTATCCATATATTTGCACATGTCACCAGTTTGCTCCTGTTCATTGCTGAGTAGTATTCCACTGTGAAGATAAACCACAGTTTATTTATTCATTCTTCTTTGTCTGACTTAGATTAATTATTTTTAATGATTCCATTTTATCTTCTTTATTGGTCTTTCAGTTATAATTCTTTGTTTTGTTATTTTAGTGGTTGCTTTAGGATATTGTGTATATCTTTAACTTATCACAGTCTACCTTCATGTTATACCTCATTATGTATAGTATAAGAACCTTGACAATGGCATGCTTCTACTTCTCCCTTCCTGGTCTTTGTGGTATTGTCATCACACATTTTCCTTTTACGTATTTTATAAGGTAATAACTACGTAGCTATTTTTTTCACACACATACACTGTCTTTTATTTTTACAAGAGATAAACTGACACCAAGCATTGTAAATGGTTGACCACAACAAAAGCAACAATGATTGCAATTACTGAACACAAAACACACTCATACTATGTCATAATATTGACATTCAGTCCAGTAATCCTCCATTGTAACAGCTCCTTTACTTTGCAGTGAAAATTGGTTTGTATATTTTTTGCCTCTTGAGTCCTTGTGGGATTTTTTTTTTTAATTCAAACAGAAAGTCAAAAAATTATAATCATCCTCATCAGTTCACTCAGTCCCATGTCATTAATTTTTTTTTCATCTTGATCTTTCTGAAAATGCTTATTCATTCAGTTCAGCAGTACAGTCAGTTACCAGAAACCTGCATGTCTCAAGAGTCTTTTCCATGAATTCCTTGAAGATGAAACCCTTTTATAGGAACATTTTTGCAAAAGCATTCGAGTACACCCAGAACTGTCTGTAAATGACAAAAGACTTTAAAATGACCACGGTTAAAGATTTGATGAAAGTTCATAATAATGCAATTGGCAAGGGTATTTAGTTATTTCTGAGATATCCATTTTTGCATAGCTATTATTTTTGACAGTCAATTATATTTTTAAACGATTACTAATAAGGAGCAAAATCTTACTATTTACCCATTTCTGCTCTTCTTCAGTCCTTAATGTAGATTCCAGATTTCCATCTGAGATCTTTCTCTTTCTGCTTGAAGGACTTTAAATATTTCTTGTAGTTATGGTCTGCTGGTGATGAATGCTTTCAGCTTTTGTATGTCTGAGAATGCCTATTTGCCTTCATTTTCAAAGGATATTTTTGCTGGGTATAGTCAAGGTTGACAGATGTTATCTTTTAATACTTCAGAGATGTTGATCCACTGTCTTCTCACTTACATTGTTTCTGATTAGAAATCTGCTTTTTTTAAAAACATTTTTATTGGAGTATAATTGCTTTACAATGGTGTGTTAGTTTCTGCTTTATAACAAAGTGAATCACTTATACATATACATTTATCCCCATATCTCTTCCCTCTTGCATCTCCCTCCCTCCTACCCTCCCTATCCCACCCTTCTAGCTGGTCGCAAAGCACCGAGCTGATCTCCCTGTGCTATGCAACTGCTTCCCACTAGCTATCTATTTTACATTTGGTAGTGTATATATGTCCATATATACACTACCACTCTCTCACTTTGTCCCAGCTTACCCTTCCCCCTCCCCGTGTCCTCAAGTCCATTCTCTAGTAGGTCTGCATCTTTATTCCCATCTTGCCCCTAGGTTCTTCGTGACCGTTTTTTTTTTTTTTTTTTAGATTCCATATATGTATTAGCATACAGTATTTGTTTTTCTCTTTCTGACTTACTTCACTCTGTATGACAGACTCTAGGTCCATCCACCTCACTACAAATAACTCAATTTTGTTTCTTTTTATGGCTGAGTAATATTCCATTGTATATATGTGCCACATCTTCTTTATCCATTCATCTGTCGATGGACACTTAGGTTGCTTCCATGTCCTGGCTCTTGTAAATAGAGCTGCAATGAACATTTTGGTACATGACTCTTTTTGAATTATGGTTTTCTCAGGGTATATGCCCAGTAGTGGGATTGCTGGGTCATATGGTAGTTCTATTTTTAGTTTTTTAAGGAACCTCCATACTGTTCTCCATAGTGGCTGTATCAATTTACATTCCCACCAACAGTGTATGAGGGTTCCCTTTTCTCCACACCCTCTCCAGCATTTATTGTTTGTAGATTTTTTGATGATGGCCATTCTGACCGGTGTGAGATGATATCGCATTGTAGTTTTGATTTGCCTTTCTCTAATGATTAATGATGTTGAGCATCCTTTCATTTGTTTGTTGGCAATCTGTATATCTTCTTTGGAGAAATGTCTATTTAGGTCTTCTGCCCATTTTTGGATTGGCTTGTTTGTTTTTTTGATATTGAGCTGCATAAGCTGCTTAAATTTTGGAGATTAATCCTTTGTCGGTTGCTTCATTTGCAAATATTTTCTCCTGTTCTGAGGGTTGTCTTTTCGTCTTGTTTATGGTTTCCTTTGCTGTGCAAAAGCTTTTAAGTTGCATTAGGTCCCATTTGTTTATTTTTGTTTTTATTTCCATTTCTCTAGGAGGTGGGTCAAAAAGGATCTTGCTGTGATCTATATCATCGAGTGTTCTGCCTATGTTTTCCTCTAAGAGTTTTATAGTGTCTGGCCTTATATTTAGGTCTTTAATCCATTTTGAGTTTATTTTTGTGTATGGTGTTAAGGAGTGTTCTAATTTTATTCTTTTACATGTAGCTGTCCAGTTTTCCCAGCACCGCTTATTGAGGAGGCTGTCTTTTCTCCATTGTATATTCTTGCCTCCTTTATCAAAGATAAGGTGACCATATGTAATGCTATTAATTTATAAACTGAAACTAATAACTTTCCTGGAGATTTTCCCAAAACATATTTGGAAAGTATTTTCCCCAAGATGTACAAGATAATATATTCAGTTTATCAGCTGGTATCTGAGTTTCAAATGGCATCTTTACATTGCTGTTTTGTAGCTTCTCAATATACATACAATGAAGAAGAATGAATCATTGCTTATTGTTCAATTTGGGGATTGGTTAAACTATTTATTAGTATGGTGGTATTATCTTCAGACCAGGCACTTCAGCACCATCTGAAACTTGTTAGAAATAAAACTTCTTGGACTCTACCCCAGACCTACTAAACATGAAACCTTGGGAATAGGGCTTAGCAAATTGTGTTTCAACAAACCCTCCTGATGATTCCGATGCATGCTAAAGTTTGATAACCACTGCTTTAGGAAATAATTAAGAACTTACATTGTGTTTAGTATACATGCCAAGGATTACTCATTATACCATCTGATTTTATGGACATTACTCTGTTGAAACAAACTTCTTCATAGTCCTTTTTATTTTCTTCAGAAATGGTGAGGCTTTAGGCAATAATTTAACTTTTACATATTTAGAGAATTTTTATTGTATATATTTTAAATGCCTCTAGTAGATAGAATAATCAGACCTTGTCTGCATAGCTGTAAAGAAACTTTCCTGCCAAAATTTAAAACATTTTGTTGAATGTATAATTGATAAATTGGGTGAAGCTTGAAGCTAAAAGTTAGTTTAAAACATTAAACTTATATGTACTCATTTTAGCATACCATTTTAGCAATGTTTGATATATTAGTTTATCACTTACTGCTATAGTGATGTGTGAAAAGTAGGTGAGAGAGAGCCTGAATGTAAAAAGATGAAGTTTAATAGGACTCCAAAATTAATTAAAATTGAAGCAGGAATGGGGGAGGAGAAAGTGCTGTATCTTACTAAAATATGTGAAAATGTTAGAGGGGGTTTAGATAACTGCTCAATGTGAATTCATGTGATACAGCCTCCAGAACAGCTGGAATCGTAGATTACACTAACAAAAGATGAATATATGGACTATGAGAAGTGATAGTCTGCTTGGAATTCTGTTTCTTGGCATCATACTTTAAAAGGAATGAAGAAGAACTGGAGTAAGAGTAGAATGAACTCTTAGTCCAGAAGAACTGGGCTAAGAGTAGAATGAACAGAATGATAACAAGACTGAAACTATGACACATAAGGAACACTTGAAGGTACTGAACGCTCGAAGGTACCGGGATATTTAGCTTGCCTCAGAAGGACCCCAAGTGCTAGAAAGGAAAGAATCCTACCTTCCAGCAAAAGTACCTTGGTGTTTATTTTTGCCCCTCCTCTCTAATTTTATTTACTATCTGCTACTTTTTCACCTCTAAAATCAGTAGGTCTGCTGACTTGGGAGCCTTGCAGCCAGAGGAGTCACTAGCTTGTGCCTTGTTGTACACTGATCATGAGAGAAGATTGGGGTAGCTACCTGTTCTGGAAAATGGTGATCAGACCCTTCTCCAGGGTCAGAACTGCTTCTCAGAGTATAAAAGCCAAGATTGCTCTGTTAAGCCTTGATTCAAGAGAACATTTTATGATAGAGAGGTAAAAGAGTCAGATGACCTTACTGACAAGTGAGGAGAAAGGTGGTTATGGTGGTACTCAGCCCTTTAGTGCTGGAAGAAGAGCCTAGTTCCCTTACTCCACTGGCTGGCTATAGCTGAGAGTATCAAAAAGCAATAGTGTCCTTTCTACAATATCCCAAGTCTTTTGTAACAGTCCGTACTCATTTCTTCTTTCCCCCTTGTAAGGGGAAAGAGGCCTGAATTTATAGTGGAAATTTTTGGGTACTTGTCTTACTAGAGCATAAATTTCTTGAAGGAAAATATCTTATTCATCTCTATAATTCCTCTGTTACCTGTTAAAGTGCCTTGCTGATATGATACTTCCTATATAAAAGCCTTCTGAACTCTTTTCACCCATCTAGTTATCATAGTACTTCATATATAGCTTAGTTACAGTACTTATGTTGCATTGTAACTTTTTGCTTTTGTTCACCTAACAGATTGTACACCCTTCAAGGATAGAGTGGCAACTGTCTTGTTCATTTTGATATCCCTAGCACCTATTATAGTATCTGGCACATAATAGGTGCTCACTAAACTTGGAAGAAATAAATTATGTAGAACTATGATCACATCAAATACTCAGAGTTTGAGGATAGCTCTAAAATAACCCTCATTTTATGAACGTGTCCTTTTCCCTCTCCTTTGGTCTCTTCATTGTTGATCTTTCTAAAATGATTAGACCCTTTTTATGGCCTGCTTTGCACCTCCAGTGTGATAACTGATTAGCTTCCCCTGTCTATGATCTTGTCCTCTCCTATAATATTAAATCTAAGGATAGATTTTGTAACAAGCCCTATATTTTACCCTACTTTAGGACTGCCCACATCTGTACATTGCCTCTCATGAGAAGCTCAGATATTAGTCCACCAACTAAGAAATCACAAAATAGAGGAGTTCACTAGGGCCCTGATCTCTTCTCTTTTTAGTAACAGTGATATGGGAGGAGGTTTTATGAAGCTTGGGAATTTGCTAAGATATATGGGAGCTCTGTCCTAACTAATCCAGCTGGCCAGCTGTATAGCTGGGAGACATTGACCAGATATGTCTTCCAGCTCAATCTGATGGCAACTTGGAGCATGGATTTGAGGGGAGAAGGAGGGAGGAATCTCCCAGGTTTCTGACTTGGATGATAAGTGTATGGTGAAGGGCTTTCAAACATAATAGGCAATACAGAGGGGTACAGACTTTGAGGGGGAAGACTGATGCATTTAATTATGGATAGGCTGTGTATTAGGATGTCATGAAACGTGCCCACATGAATATGTGTAGTAAACAATTGGATAAAACAATCTGAAAATTAGGAAAAAGGTCAAATTTAAGAATTTTTAAACCACAAGAATGAGTGGGATTTCCTTGGATATAATGTAGCATTAGAAGTCAATGAAGAGCAGAATCCAGAATTTAAATGAAGAAAGGGAAAGTTATGAAGAGAAGACAAAGAAGGAATGAGAGTAAGAAAAACCAGAAAAGCCCAACCCCCAAGCAACAAAAAACATAAGCGGAAAAATGATTGGAAGAAGAAAGGATGTATCAATAGTGTCAAATATTACAGAGTAAGATAACTTGAAACTGCCCCTTGGATTTGATAATTAAGGAGTCATATAATCTTACTGTGAACAATTTCATTGGAATGTCAGGAGGAGAAGCCTCATTGCAGTGTCGTAAGGTCTAATAGCAAGATGAGGAGCTGGAAACAGCATGTGTAGGAAATTCTCTTAAGTTTAGAAGAGGAAAGATAAGATGGTAGTTAAATGCCTATAAAGCCTAGGATGCAGGCCTTCTTCTTAATCCCTTAATGCCTGACCAATCTCCCAAGAGGACAACTTCTCAGACAGCCACACAAGGAACTAGGACTTTTTTAGAAACCTAGGCCATGGCAGATTCAGCAGATACTAGCTTTTCTGCTACTTCACATATGTTATATAATATTTACAAGCATATAAGCCTCCTGTGAGGATATTCCAGATCATGTATGCTGCAAGCTCATATTCTTTCTCTTTGTTTCCCATCCAAAAAACTATTGCCATAAATTACTGAATGGTAACATCATTATAGGGCTAATCTTAATCTGTCTATAATGTATTTTTCAAAAAAAACTTAATCATGTACAAACTTTGTTATTAGTGAAACAAAAAGATCTCTCCCCTTCCCCTTACAACTAATCATGCTGCATCAGTATGCCCTGAGACCATTGTTGATCATCTGAACTGATCAGTAAAGTTGTTAATGCATCCAAAGTCTTAGAGTGAACCAAATGTTTCCCATTCGTTCTGAGTGTTCACTGGCTGGGAATTCATGACCTCTGGGTATTTACTATCCTTATACAGTAGCTTTCAGACTTTTTACTATGAGTACTGGTGGTGGGGGCCTTGACAAGGTTTTCTCTGTATAAGGATTGTCCTCAGTGAATTTGGGAAAAATGTTTTCAGACCAGAAAGCAGAAAAGCTGTCTGCTGACCTGGGTCTCTGACTTTGCCATCACCTTTGTGTAATCGTAACTCACTTCCCACCCAAGCAAGTATACGAGTGGAAGTCCGTAGCCTCCACGTAATTAGGGGCTCTATTCTGACTGTCTACCTCCACTCCCTAATGTTATTGCTGCTCTAGCCGGTACTTGGCAAAACTGTAGAGCTTATAGGAGGATATATAGAACACAGGCTGACCAATGGGTTTTAGCCTCTGGACTCTAACTATTGGCTCCCCCATTTTCTTAGAACTCTTCTTCCTAAAGTCCTTCTAAATGCCAGCTTCTTGCCAGGAACACCCTTAGGAATCTCTTATTCTCTCCATCTTTGCTGGGCATTGTCTTAGTAAGCTTCCTTTGTTTCTCTAGAATGCTAAGATCTAACTGACTTTAATGAAGAAACTGTACAGATTGGATCAAGCACAAATTTATTCTGCTTTCTTTACCTGGGGCCCTGGGAGCACAGGACTGCAGCCATCTCACTAGTTCAAGAAAATAGCCCTGGGCCTCCAAATCTCAATTTCTGTTACACTGAAAATCCTGTTTTTCTAAAATAATCATGATCCACCTCTACTAATGGTCCCTTTATGCAGCTAAAGTGTCCGATTTCATCCATCTGTACGGGCCATGGATTTTTGCCCTTTTAATCATGTCTTTTACATATATTAAATGCAACATGGCAGTTTATTCCTCAATTTTCTTTTTATTTATTTATTTTTTAGTACCACAATGTCCTCGATTACCCAAGCCAGAAACCTGGGAGTCACACTTGACTTCTCCCTCTCTGACCCTCACCAAAATCCTCACCTCACTCTGGCTCTTAAATGTCTCAAATGAAAATCCTCTACCTTACATCCTAATTGCCACCAGGCAGTCTTCCTCTTTCATTTGGATTACTTTGACAACCTCCTAACTGGTCTTATTGCCTCCACTCTTACTTCTCTTTTATTCTCCAGATCAGAAATGCAAGTTGATAATTTTATTACTCTGCTTAAAATTCTTCAGTAATCTTTTGCCCTTAGGAGAGAATCCAGACTTTTATAACATGTGTCTTATAAGGTCTCTCATAACCTGCCTCATCTTTGTGCCACTTTTTCACTTCACATTCTCTGCCTCAGAACTCTTTCGGTTTTCTGTGCTACCATATTCATCCTCACTTTCATATTTCTGTACTTACAATGCTTTGACTTTCAACTCCTTCTATATTTTGACCAAGTAACTCCTATTCATCCATTCTTTATAATGCAGCTTAAATATTACTTCTTTAGAGGAAAATTTCCTGAATCCCTGAACTAGATTAATTGTCCTTGCTGTGTGCTGCTATAGCACCCTTTACTTTCATATGATAACAGTACATTTTAATTGTTAAATCTCTAGACTTTAAGCTCTGTGAGGGAAGTAACCCTGACATCTTGTTTGCTGTTATGAGCTATTCAGAGATGAAATGAAATTTCATGGGAGCTTATGTTTCCCGTCACCAGTGTGTGCATGCATAGGTTGAATATCTCCAAGTTGGAAGTGAAATAGAGAACCATTGGAGAGTCTTTCAGTCCTTTCCAGTCAGGGGATTGTTCTTTCCAAATAGTCAAACATACACATATATATAGCTGTTTTGAAAGACCCTGTAAGTCAATGTAAATGAATTTCACCTAATTGAAAATACTGAATATTTAATGACTAATGGCATATCGAGAACCTAAGAGGTATTTCTAATTTAGAGTACTATATCTTAAGTTCTTGAAACTAATGTTAAATTTTTTATCTCTTATAGGTGAAATGAATCAGAAGTACAAGGAGCTAAAAAAAAGGGAGGAAAATATGGACAGTAAGTGATAATCTTATAGATGTGAAAATATATTCTCAGTTGTTTATTTATACTGAATCAGAGATCTCATTTTGAGAAGATTTAATGACTAATAATAGAAGTGCAGAAGTGTGGACATTCAAAGCATTTGCCTTGAAGTATTACTAAATATCTAGCATAGTTTAGATGGGTAGAGAATTCTAGAAAGATTTTGTACATGTGTATGTATGTGTATGACTGTATGTTAGGGATAGATTCTAAAGCTAATACGTACATTTATAGTCTGTATAGTCTATAGACCACTCATTGATTGTTGAATGTTCTCTTTCACATGCTTCACCTTTAATATCTTTCACCTTTTTTTAAGCTTTTCATAGTACTTATCTCATTATTTATTAGCCCTCACCTCTGATTTTGTTTCTTGGTTCTATTACTAACTGAAGCTTTAGTAGCCTTCTACTGTAGCTTCTTATTCACTTTTTTAAAAAATCTGAAAAAAAAATCTGAATTTGACTGTGTAAATAGATCTTCACTTAAACTTATGTTGTACATTCATAAGTTTATCAAAATTGACTATATTAACGATTACTGGTTTCCTTTTTAAATTATTATTTTTTAAAAATCTGACATTTTTATAGGTCTGAGGCCGATTGTTACCTTCATAGAAACATGTCATAAAGCAGTAATTACCAACTCTGGCTTAACGATATCCCAAGATTTCTTTAAAATCTCAGCAAGTACCAAAAATTATCTCAGAATTAATTTGTTGTTTCATGCTAATAGTAAAATTATTTTAAGTTAAGTTTTGGAAGATCCATAGAAATATTTTAAGAATGTAAGTAAGAGCAAATTATGTACTAATTCTATGTTAGAGAAGAAAAGGGAGGATTTCTTAGAATATTTATTTGTAACAATAAATTACTAAACTTACTTAGTTGAGACTAATTTGGCATTATAAAATACTCAATTTGCAGGTAGAAAAGGTAGCTAGTAATATTTTCCAAAGTAAAGTTAGTGGCTAATTATAGATGTTAATTGTAGGTGTATCAGTGAGATCCTAGTGTAAAAACATAGGATTTATTCTCATCTCCATTTTATCAACTGTTACTTCTGAACCTGAATTTATAAATTTTTAGTTTATTTATATTAAGGTCATAACAAACTTTAAAAGCCTGAAAGTATGTAGAAATGTTCTTATTGAGTAGTTTAATTACCCTTGGGTTAATAAAAAATTAAACAGTGATAGTTTAAAATTTGCCTTGAATTTCTAAAAAGTACTTTTCACACCTACAAATCAGAACTTATGTAGTGTTTAGCTATATCAACAGTAGCATCTCATCATATTTTTCAATTGGCAGCCTTTATTGAGACTTTTGAGGAAACTAAGAACCAGGAACTGGAAAGGAAGGCACAGATAGAAGCCAACATTGTTGCACTCTTGGAACACTGTAGTCGAGTAAGTACCATGTACCTGTCTTAGTGTCTTCATTATTTTTACTGTGATTACCTTTCTAAATACAACTCAAAAACTGCAGTGGTTCACTATTATGTAAGAGTACAGGATACCTAATGAGTATCTTGATTCCTCAAAAAACATTTATTGAGCAGCTACTATTGTGTGGTACCATAGGAGGAAAAATGCGTGGTCTCTTTTCAATATTCTAAGTGTTTTAAAAATCCAGTCAGTTCCTAAAATAGAATAGTTGAATTTTTTCTACAGTAAAATAAAGCAAATGTAAAAGAAACAATTCTGAATTTTAATTTAACCTCTCCTTATTGAGAAAACCACTTTGAATCTCACTGTATTCTTTTATAAAATATATATATAATGAATGATGTATTTCAAAAAAGAATACCCTTTCAAAACATCCAGTCCTTTAGCAGCATTTTCAAGAGTTTTATTGGAAAGTTAAATCAGTGGAATTTTTTTCCACTTTTATGTCTCTGCAAATACAGAATATAAATCGTATGAAACAGATATCCTCTATCACCAATCAAGAGCTGAAGATGATGCAGGATGATCTCAATTTTAAATCTACTGAAATGCAGAAATCACAAAGTACGGCTAGGAATCTGACTTCAGGTGAGGAAACAACCTAGATTTTAATATCCTTTTTTTCTGTAACAAACTGGAACTTTTAAAATCTAATGTTATTCTCTTTGATTTTTTTTGAAAGACTGAGGATATAATTTATGACTGCCTATTGCTGCAGTCATTCATAGGCTCAGAATTTTTTGTGACTTTTCATATCAACTTAATAGTAATTCATTGGGATATTCTCACTCATTTAACATTTATTGAGTATTTGCTTTATGCCTTTGCTGTAACTTGAGTATACAGGGATTAAAAAAAAAAATCCAGTCTGTTTCCTCAAGAAACTTGCAATCTGGTGGAATGCCAAACAAACAATTGAAGTGTAATGAAACAGTGTTAAGATAGAAGGATAAGGAGCAATGGACGTGCACAGGGCTCATATCCACTGTGGTCTTGGGTAGTTAGGAGAGAGGTATCCTAGAGGTGGTAATGTTTTAATTATAGTTTCAGCCATTATGACTAACATGAGACTAGAGTAGCATTGTCCAAAAGAAATGTAATGCCAGCCACATATATATTTTGAATTGCCTAGTAGCCACATTAAAAAAGTAAAAAGAGACAGGTGAATTTTAATAATATATTATATTTAACCCAGTGTATTCAAAATATTATCATTTCAACATGTAGTCAATATAAAATGATCAATGAGATTTTACAGTTACAGCCCATCTGAATTTGGACTGGACACATTCCAATGCTCAAAAGTCATATGTGGCTAGTGGCTGCCATTTGGATAGTGCAGGTAGGGATTAGAAACAAATATAATTGAGCTTAAAGAGCCTAGGATAAAGTCAAGTCAAAATTTGTATAGTATCTTTGGTTTTCTGAAGTGGTGGATTCTAACTATGATGGTGTATGGTGACTTTGAATTAGCTATGTTTTATTTATCTACTGGAAATTACTCTGGCAGTTGTGAGATCATGGAGAAGGAAGACGCTATTTGCTAACTTAAAAATGTTCAAAGATTCCCAAAATGGAATAGTTTCCATAATATCTCTTTATCTGGAATCCCCAAATCTAAAAAAGCTCTTTACAGCAAAACCTAACCTGACCTGACATGAGGCTTTTTAATTATCCTACCTAGTGTGACTGTTCATACTTTTTGCTGCAGAAGTATATTTATCTACTTGATGTCGGGTGCTGCCTCAGACCCTGTCATGGGAGTTATATAATAATCAGTATATACACTATATTACTTTTCTAAAATTCAAAGAATTCTGCATTCTAAAACACAACTGCCTAGGAGTTTTATATAAAGGATTGTGAATCCACAAATGCATATTGAACGCTGTTAATATGCAGTTGAATTTAAATTGATGATATAGGTGGAAAATTATCATTCTGTACATTTATTTTATCTGCCCAGATTTGCTTAAAGTTTGTTTGCCATAGTTTTATTTGTATATCTGAATTATATTCCACGTAAGTGGAGTAGGTGCATTCTAAATTTGATTTATACCTACTGTTGGTTTAACTATGAGTATTTTTTTAATTGTGATAAAAAACACACGAAATTTACCATCCTAACTATCTGTAAGTGTACAGTATAGTAGTGTTAACTATCTACACATTGTTAATGCAACAGATCTCTAGAACATACTCATCTTGCAAAACTGAAACTTATACCATTGAACAGCAGCTCCCCATTTCCTCCTCTTGAGCTCCTGCTAACCACACTCTACTTTATATTTCTAAAAGTTTGACTATTTTAGATACCTCATATAAGTGGGATCAGGCAATATTTGCCTTTTTGTGACCAGTTTAGTTCACATCATAATGTCCTCAAGGTTCATCTGTGTTGTGACATGTGACAGGATTTATTTTTAAGGCTGAATAATATTCTGTAGTATGTACATACCACATTTTCATTATTCATTCATTTGTTGGTGGACATTTAGGTTATTTCCACCTCTAGGCTATTGTGAAATCCTGCTGCAGTGAACATAAGTGTGCAAATATCTCTTCAAGATCCCATTTTCAATTATTTTGGATGTATACAACTATGAGTGTTTTTACATCTTTATTTTCTTTTTTCTATAAGCTGAAGAATTTTATGTTTAATTATTTCATCTAAGAAACTTCTGTTTTAGACCATAGTTTTAAATTTTTCATTTTCTAAGGTCAATACTAATTCAACAAGTTTTTGCCTCCTTTAAGCTACCTTTGTATAATGGCTGTCGAGAAACATACATTTTTTAAAAGGGTAAATATCAATACCGGGAAATGAATTCAATAATCAGGACTTTGTATTCCTTTCATACTTTTATACTTTGTGTTTACATTTCTTTTAAAAACCTAGTCTTCTCCAGAGATGTAGAATTAAAAAAGAATGAAAACTGGCTTCAGTGGAGATAAAAATCTGGTTTGTTACTATGATAAGGATTTTACTGAAAGTTTCCCTTTTAAAGTTTGAATTATCTGACCCCTACAATTAATTTCATTTAGTCAGTTATTTTTAAGTGTTAATTTAAGCCAAGCATATAAATTGTTTTTCCTCTCTTAATACCATCCCCCACAAGAAACTTTTTCTATCTGGAAATCACCATAAGAGGTTTATAATATTCTGGTTCATCTTTCAGAGATAATGAATTTTACATTCCCCTTTTGTGAACTGCCTCCCTTTGACCCTTGAAGTTAAAATTGGAACTCACCTGATTTTCTTAGTGTACTCTGTGCTTCTTAATGGAGCAATATCACTCCCAAGGGGGCAAAATTACTTCTTGGGGGGAGGGTAAAAAAAATTTTATATACTAACTATAAAGGTGTGTGGCCCTCCAAAAGGTCACTGTACATAAACAGATATATATCTGTAATATAAAAAATTCATGGGAGGTGACTGTGAAAACAATAGTCTACAAAAGGCTCCTTAGGGGGACAGTAATAAAAATAAAGAAGGTTAAGATACACTGATAAACTGCATGAGTAAAGAGACAAGGAACCTGTCAGCAATAGTTTTTATTTATATTTTTGGAAAGGAAGCTCCAGGGAATAAACAAATGCGCTGATGGCAGAATATTTCAGGAACATTTCCCCAGGTCAGAGTGGTTCCTTCTGAGTTTTGCTACTATGTACACACTACTTGGTAAACTTTGCAACTTCATAGCATATCAGAAGGAACTAGTCTGCATCCTCTTCCTGTCTCTTCTCTTGGAGAAGCTTTTAGCTTTTCATGGGGTCCTGCAGTTGAAGGAAGATAAACTTTACCCTGTACCAACCAACCGTTTTCTCCCTTTCTCTAAAAAAAGCAGTATATATAGTTTAAAAATGTATTTCCCTAATATATCTTTAAATTAAACTTGTAGTTAGATTTATATAACTTTTCACTGAACAGCCAAAATATACAAAGTAAGTACATTTCCTATTTAGAGCATTGAAACACCATAAGCTTCAGTGACTTTGATTCAGCACTTTGATTCTCAACTTAACTATTTCCAACCCTAGTAGAAATATTAATCCAATAAAACAAAACCCTCTCAACATTTCGTCCATATATTGATATATCTTTTAAAATAACATATAGTCAATGTGGTTGAGTCTTAAGACTCTTTAAAGAGACAGAAGGAAATGTTCACATTTAATTATACCAACTTAGGACAAATTTGGTTGGTAACAACCTCCTTTCTTAAATCAATGTCTTTTGAAGCTTTTTTTTTTTTTTTACTATTTGGTATTTTATACTCTATGTGATTTTTGTTATATTCATAAGTAGAGAGTTGCTCGATTCTTGAACATGACATTTTTATTATAATGTCACCTTCCAGGTATATCTTAATCTTTCTGATTTCATAGGTAGAAGAAGAAGGTTTAATAATTAGCAGCTTTGTATTGATTTTTCCATTAGAGAATCTTTATAGGTAATAAAACTTAAATTTATTAAGTCCAAGTAAATTTTGCTAAATCTTACATGAAGAAACCAACTTACTTACTCATTGCCCGCCCTGTATAAGAGAGACATCCTGGTAAGAAGGAGTGCCAAAAATCTATGTATAAACTCTAACCAAATCCTAATCTGACTACTGAAATGTGTATGCATTGAGTAGGCTTTATGGGACCTAGGAAAAAGCAGCAGCTAGAAGTTGAAAGAACTGAGTACAGAGATTTAAGATGCTACCCACTCCAAAGGAGAAAAGTTTAGAGATTTATTTAGTTCGGCAAAGTTAATTGCTTATTTATAATATATATCAGCACTTCTCAAAGGAGCAGAATACAAAGTCTCTACAACATGTCATTTAAAATGTTCATTATAAAAATTTACATTTAGTAAATTTACTAAATTTACATTTAGTAAAAATGAAGAAAGAAGAAAATGTGAGTCAAGGGGAATCACTACACACTGAACCTGAGATAATCCAGACGTTGAAATGAAAAGAAAAAGGACTTTAAAAAGTTTATAAACATATTTAAGGGCTTGAGGGAAAATAAAATCATAAAAAATGAACAGATTGGAGAATCCCACAGAAAAATGGAAATTACAAAAAAGAACCAGGTGAAAATTCTAGAGTTGAAAATATAACTAAAATGAAAAATTCACTGACCTGAGTAGAAGATTGAAGACAGCAGAAAAAAAGAATCAGTGAACTTAAAGATAGATAAATAGAAATTATCTAATCTGAAGAAGAAAAAAGAATGAACAGAGCCTAAATGACCTGTGGGACAGTTTCAAGCAGTCTAATTTACATGTAATTGGAGTCCCAGAAGGAGAGGAGGGACAGAGAATGGGGGAGAAAAGATAGTTGAAATAATGGCTGAAAATTTTCTGAAAATTTGATGAAAAACTTAATTGTACAGATCTAAGAAGCTCTTTGAACCCCAAACAGGGTTAATGTAAAAATTCCTTACCTAAGCACATCATCATCGGACTGTTGAAATGCAGCAATAAAGAAAAAACAATAAAAGGAGCCAGAGAAAAATAATATGTATACACAGGGTACAATATATCCCACTATGAGATTAAATTTTATCATAAAAATCATTGTGAATTTTGTATTTTACTCTGAAATATGTTACTTTAATATAAAAATCTACCCCTAAATCTAAGTAATTTAAGGACGATGTTCATATTTGGCTTTTGACACTCTGAAATACCACTATTTTTTTGAGGGTATTCATATTCCTACTTTAAACTAGAGGAAAAGTGAAGGTAAAATGTTCTAAGATGACAATGCATCACTGTATGCCTCTACAAATAAGTAACTACAGGATGTATTGGGTTATTCCCATGCCTATCCCTGGGAACACAGAAGAGAAGAAACTGGCCAAGGCAGGTTTGAATCCAGATTTCTTCATCTAAATATACAGGATATATATTTCAATTCCATTTTAGTCTCTGTTTTTGAGTTAGCTGAAATCAGATTTTATTTTGGTATCTATAAGGAAAGCAGAACAAAGGATGGGGCCTGGGGAAAGAAGCCTGAAGTAGCAAAATTGACCAAGTGTTACTGTTCCTCTTCCCACAACTCACTGTTGCTCGTTGAGGCATCTTTGGATCATAAAGTAACATTTGCTATTGTAAAATATGAACCTTTCATAAACGTGATAACAATATCACTCAGCACCAAAGCTTGACTGGCTGTTGACCTTGGGCAGTAATTACCTTTCTAAGCTTTAGTTTCCTCATATAATAAAATTTACCCTTGCCCAGGGCTATTAGGAAAAGTAAATCAGATAATATATAAAGCCAGGCACATTCCAGGTTCTCAGTAATGTTGGTTTCCTCTTAAACCTTTCTTTCTCTTTAAAAAAGAGACCTTTAAAGCCAGCATCACAAAGTTAAGAAGTCTCTGAAATAGAGAAGGTAGGTATTATATAATCCTACCAGAATGGAATATTTTTAAAAATACTGTTTTCTGATTATAAATGGAATTCATATTCATTATAGAGGATTTAGGAGATATAAGCAAGCATAAATAAAAACTAAAAATACAATCCCACTATCAAAAGTTTATTACTATTAAAATTTTGGTATCTTTTTAGTCTTTTTTCCGTATTTTATCACATCTTGGAAAAAAATAAAAAGCCTTTTCCGAGTATTCTCTGCCCAGCTATTATCCCTCTCTTTCAAAGGTTTCACAGTCAAATTTCTTAAAACCTTCCTCTCACTCTTGATTCCATTTCTTTCTGTGAAATCTGTTCTCAGAAGATACATCCAGGTTCTCCTGGTCAGTAAATTCAACACATATTTTGCCATCTTTTTCTTTTAATCTCTAAGTAATATTCTGTACTACAAACCACTTCTTTATTCTTGAAATATCTTTTCCCCATGACTTCTGATTTTTCTCTTATTTCTTTGGTCATTTCTTATTCTATATGGATCCTTCATGTTAATTTATTCTTTAAAAATTTGGTATTCTTATAGGTGCAGTCATGAATCCTATTCTGTTGATGATTTGAACCACTCCCATTGCTTCAGGTGCCATCTCTATGCTGGTGGTTTCAGAATCTGTACCTTCAGAGCTCACATTTTTCCCTCTGGATTTTAGACCCATATTTCTATATATGGACATCTTTACTTATCTCTGTTTGGATGTTTCTGAGGTATCTCAAACTCAACAAATCCTAAATCGACTTCAGTGTATCATAAATCCCTCCAACAGACAAAAATTTATATGTCCCTCTGCCTACCCTCCCATACACTCATTTATTCAAGTTGGAAACGGGATTCCGCATTTTCTCTTGCTCAACTACTGTATCCGGTCGATTGCCTGTTTTGTTAATCCCAAATGCCTAATCTTTTTTGAGTCCCTCCAGATCTCTCCTGCACTGTTTCTTCATTTATTTTTATCTGACATAACTGTATATTTTATATATATAGTCTTTTTCCACTGGAATATAAGTTCTTTGTTCATTGCTATATTCCCCATGCTTTTCTATTTGCCTGGCACATAGAAAGCATTTATTTAATAAATACTGGGGTTTTTTTAAGATTTTTTTTGATGTGGACCATTTTTAAAGTCTTCATTGAATTTGTTACAATATTGCTTCTGTTTTATGTTTTGGTATTTTGGCCGTGATGCATGTGGGATCTTAGCTCCATCACCAGGGATCTAACCTGCACCCCCTGCACTGGAAGGTGAAGTCTTAACCACTGGACTGCCAGGGAAGTCCCTAAATATTGTTTAATGAAAAAAAAATCCCCACCAGTCTAAGATTTCTTGCCTAGATCACTGAATCAACACTTAACTGGTCTTCCTGCACATAGTTATGCTATTTCGATTAATTGTCCACATGGCAACTAGAGAGAACTTTCTAAAATTTAATTATGTTACTCTCTGATTTGAAACTCATTGATGACTTGCCATAGCCCTTAGCATAAAGTCCCAACTCCCTGTCTTGACTTAAGCCCTTCATGAACTGAAATCCTTCAATTTTTCAGTTTTCTTTCCTACCACCATCCACTTTGAACTTTGGGTTCTAGTCATACTTCTCTTATTTGCGCAAAGGTACCATGCTTTCTTACCTCTAGACTTTTAGACTTTACCTCATGCTTTCTTACCTCTAGACATTTTTGCACATGTTGATTATTTTCTCTGGAACACTCACTTTTTCCTTTGTGTGGTTGATTCCTAATCCTTAATGCCTTAGTTAAAAGGCATGTCTTCAGAGAATTCTTTTGACCAATGCCACATGTTCTGTGGTACCCTGTATTACTCTTTTCATAGTAGTTATCCAGTTTACTGTAAGTGCTTATTTAATTTCCTAATTTAACCTCTAGAATATAGCTCCTCGAGTGAAAACAATGATGTCTCTGTTGATTTCCATTATATCCTCAGCACCTGGCACATAGTAGATGCTCAATACTTTTGAAAGAAAGAATCGCGCACACACATACACACACACACGGGCAATTTTCATTATTTATGGAGTCTGTATTTGTAAACTTGCTGTCTCACTGAAATTAATTTGTAACCCCAAATTCATATTTGCAGCACTTTCATGGTCATTTGTGAACACACGCAGAGGTGAAAAATTGGAATTCAAATTTGAAAAATTTGAATGCTCGAGTTCCCAGTGGAGGTTGATTAAGGCAGCACTATGCCTTCCTGCATTAGTTCTCATACTGTAAACAAGTATCCTTTTCATGGTATATTATTTAATGTCACTCTTTTTTTTTTAACCACACTTTTGTGTGTTTTTGCTAGTGCTTTTGCTATTCAAAATGGCTCCCAAGTATAGTGCTGAAGTGTTGGCTAGTGTTCCTAAGCGCAAGGCTGTGATGTGCCTTACAGAGAAAATATGTCAGTTATATAAGCTTCACTGAGGCATAAGTTGGCCTTGAGTTCAATGTTAACAAATCAATAATATATATTAAATAACATATTTAAAGAGAAACATACATAAAACAAGGTTATGTATTAGTTTGATGATAAAAGTATCATCAAAGTTGATAAAAGTATCGTGACCAGAGACTCACAGAAACCTAATCCTGTATTTCCCATAGGAGTTCAGTATTTGCTAACTCAGTGTTTACAATGACTTTTCGGAATATAACTACCACAAATAATGAGAACTGACTATATATGTACTTAAAAATTTTGCTCATAACGTTTCATAACTTGCTTTTTTCTCCACATAACTGTGTGTATATGTCATGCACATATTAAAAATGATGAATCTTTATCTCATATATTATTAAGTAAGAAAAAGAACTATGTGTGTTCTTACATGTTTGTATGAGAATGGAGGCAAATGTGATTAATATACATCGGTTTATGTTGGTTACCTGGGGGGTAAGTAATTTTTAAAAATTTATCTTTGTATTGTCTCACTAGTTGCAGTGAATGCATGTTTCTTGTGCAGATACTCTTGTAAAAAAATGCATGATTTTTAATGATTGCATTTCCTTTTGTGTAAGGAATAAAATTTCGACTAATTATGGCCTTGAATCTTCCTGCGTTTCAGATAGTCAGCGTCTACAGTTGGATCTACAAAAAATGGAGCTACTGGAAAGTAAAATGACTGAGGAACAACAGTCTCTAAAAAGCAAAATTAAGCAAATGATAACTGATCTGGAAACATATAATGATTTGCCAGCTTTAAAATCATCAGGTGAAGAAAAGAAAAAGGTAAATGGTAACAGTTCTATGAAATTGTAATTCAAGTTGGTTTTTTCTTGATTAAATTTAATAATATATGTATTTTTAAAAATTTATTATTTTCAATTGACTATTTGATATATAATCTAAGAAAAAATAAAGAAGTTTACATATATAGTAGGAATTTAGAGTGATTTAAGTTTCAAAACAAAAGACAAACATTGAAAAGCAAGTAATAGTGTACTTCAAATATAAACTTTGTTAAATGCAAATTTGATTACGATATTTCTGTACTTAAGACTTCTCAGTGGCTTTTCATTGCCATTTACATTAATTTAAAGTAAATCTGGGGCTTCCCTGGTGGTGCAGTGGTTAAGAATCCACCTGCCAATACAGGGGACACAGGTTTGAGCCCTGATCGGTGAAGATCCCACATGCCGCAGAGCAGCTAAGCCCGTGCGCCACAACTACTGAGCCTGTGCTCTGGAGCCCACAAGCCACCACTACTGAAGCCCGCGCGCCTAGAGCCCGTGCTCTGCAACAAGAGAAGCCACCGCAAAGAGAAGGCCGTGCATCGCAACAAAGAGTAGCCCCCGCTCTCTGCAACTAGAGAAAGCCCGCGTGCAGCAAGGAAGACCCAATGCAGCCAAAAATAAATAAATTAAATAAATAAATTTACAAAAAAATTTAAAAATAAAGTAAATCTGGTGGAGTACAAACACATATGACAGCCCTAATAAGTTATTATTAATATAGTTAATATTAATTTAGCTTATTATAATTAAAAGGATATTTTTACAAACAGGTTTTAGAGTAATTATAGCCTTGGTAGAATTTTATCAGAATATTATTGAAATTGTTTAAGTCAAATGCTGTTTATATTGGTTTACTAGGTATCTGCTAAAGCCTGTTACTTACTTCTGTTTGGATCTATCTAGAAATTGCATCAGGAGAGAACAGTATTATCAACCCGCAGAAATGCCTTTAAAAAACTAATTCAGAAACTAAACACAGAATATGAGACACTAAAAACACAATTGCAAGAAAACGAGACACATTCTCAGGTAAAAAGAAAAAAAAAAGACTGAAATTCATTTCTGTTTTTAGGTTATCTGGCCTGTTCTCTTCATCTATATTTTCACTCCCAAAGCAATCCATTCCTTTTTTTTTTTCACCTGCTTTATTTACCTTCCGGATTTTCTGGCTTTGAAGATAACTAGATTCTGTATAGTTTCCACTCAGAATGAATTTACTCCTGCTTTCCTGACTTCTGTAAACTTATATCGAAGGCCAACTCTATGCTAGGCACTGTTCTGGGCACAGCCATTATGATAATGGCTTTTAAAAATTTCAAAAGTAAAGTGTTTTTAATGCAGAAACTTTGCTAATACATAAATGCTGCAGATAACAAAAATGAGCCGTAATGACTAATATCCCACCACCCAGGAGATGATTCTGTGTATATGAAGACAGATATTTCTAGTCTATATTTCTATGTTATGTGTACACTTAGTTTATACATGTACATACATACACATTTATTTCTGTATATTTATAGAAATGGTACCATATTGTACCTATTATTTGGAAACTTGTTTTTCATTATTAACTATACATCATAAATACTTTCCCTTGTCAGTAGATTTTGTAAAAATATGATTCTATATAATATTTGACTATATGGATATAGCATAATTTACTGAGTCAATTCCAAATTGTTGGACATTTAGGTTATTTCTTGTTTTCAAACTATTCAAATAATGCTATAAAGAGCAGTAATGTTCTTGAATTTCTTTATTTACATCTCTGATTATTACACAGGATGCATAGACAAGCCCCCTTTTCATATCACTCATCCTGTTGATAATTACCTGAACAAGGTCTAAGGTCTTCTGCATTGAGAGCTCTTTCTAAGGGCAGAAATGATGTCTCTTTCCCTCACTTTCTTCCCAGCACTGTGCTAGTGGTTGGCACATAATAGGTGTTCAATAAGTATTTGTTGGAGGATTAAATGAAGCATGCGTGTCATATACAAAATCAGTAATTGTGGTCTGTTAAAGGTTGGTCATTCTCACATCTAATTATCTACATTAGCAATTTGCAACTATGATTTATTAATGCTAAATGCGTTAAATTTTTTCTTCCTTCGTGTAGTAATATGATGATGATGATAGACAACCATCATTAACATTTTGGTATAATATCCTTGTAAATTTTTTTTCCTTTGCAGTTATACACCCTTAATTATATTGATTTTTACAAATAATGAAATCATTCTATGCATATGCTCTTTAAGCAATTGTTTTCTTAAGTGTTTTCAAGCGCTTTTTTTGATGATATTTTTATGGCATCAGCTATTTCATTGTGTGGATGTACCATTTAAAAAAAAGACAAACCTTATATTCTTCTTGAAAGGGGTGGACTCTCATCAGAGTTTGCCACAACTACTAAAAACTTAGAAGTCACTAATTTACATATTTCAAATTTATTCGTCAGTTACTCTGTCTCTACTTTGTAATATACAGGCCTGGATATAGACTTGTGAATAGCAAAATTATCCTAGTCTGTTTAGAGTGGGAATGGATACTGGAGAAGAAACATAAGAAAAAGTTTATGAGGCCATTGTCTTATGGTTCATAGGAAAAAATACTGATATTTCATATGGATTTTTGACCCTCCTCTTCCACTGAATGGATGATTTAAAGAGGAAAACATTTGACAAACACAATTTCTTAGAGCCAGTCGGTGGCTACCTCATTTATTCCCACATTAAGTACTAATCTTATTCGTAACCCCACGTACAGGAATTTGTAACATAAACCACAACTTACAATGCTTCTCTGTATTATTTGTTGCCTTTTGTGAATCCCAACTGTTTGAATCACATCCTGGTCTCCCTATCTTTTGCAGTTATTTACTCAAAAACTGGCTTTTGAGATCTGTAATTTTTACAATAGACCTTTTTTTTTTTTTGAGTGGTTATTGATTTGAAATCATTTAAGCACATTTATATTGGAACAAACTGTAAAACTCCTAGAAATCATAGGGGAAAAGCTCCTTGACATTAGTCTTGGCAACAAGTTTTTTATTATAACACGAAAAGCACAAACGACAGAGGCAGAAATAAATAAGTGGGTCCACATCAAACTAGAAAGTTTCTACACAGCAAATGAAACAACAAAATGAAAAAGCAGGATGGGAGTAAATATTTGCAAGTTATATGTCTCATAAGGGGTTAATATCCAAAACATATAAAGAACTCATAACAGACTTGTAAAATAAGTTGTAGGGAGAAAAAGACAGATGAGTGCTTCATAACATCCTTGGAGCTTTAAAGGCAAGTAACTGAAATAGATGTATAATATAGAATGAATTTGACCATCTGACACAGTGTTGCTTTTATATCATTATTCATGTAGCACTTAAGGGGTCTGCTGCATTATAAGGCCACCCCTTTGTATGAAACAAAGAGGAAAAACTTGGTACTTGACTTTGCAAAAGGTTATTAGAGATTTATTGTCAAAAAGTGCTGACTGCTTCCTTAAGTCCATCTTAACTTCAAGGTTCTATCAGGGGAAGCTAGATCTGATTTTAGTAGCATTAAGTCACAGCACATACAGTTCATATAATTAATTAGTTATGATTCATCCTAATATCTAGATTTATCTCTTTGGAGGAAACAATGGGATGGATGCTACATTAAGACTGAACTTATGCCCTGAAAATAATTTTAACATGAGATTAGAAAGAAATATTAATAATGCTGTTTCAATTATCAGATTTTTTAAAATGATTATTACTTCTTGGAAATGTCCAGGCAGAACATTATTTTAATGTTTCATTTTTCAGACTGTCCTTTGTTTAGGAAAAAAAACTATGTGCATCTTAAAAAAGAAAGACCATAACCCAGAGTTACAAGGTTAATTAAATCAGAAAAACAATTTAATTCTATAACAGTAAAATTGTCTTTGGAGGAAGCAACCATCAATATAATATCCACATTAGCTTCCTGTTGATGCAGAAATTATTGTAACAGTGCCAGCTTTTTACCAGCCCTCTTATAATCTTCACACTGCAGCTCGGCTCTTATCACAGCCTGTGGAATTAGACAGGAAATTTAGCCCTGGAAATAAGGAAGTTTCTCCTATATAGCTGAACCTTTGCAGTATTAGAATATATAGTACTTTTGTGACATTAGACCTTCAGGTTTCAAGGAGAGATTCCTATCATGTCCCATTCTTCTGTTTTAAGTTCTTTTAGGAAAGGGAAAAATCATAAATTGTCTTTCAGTTGGTATGTTCATTGGTATAATAAATAATTTCCAATTAAAGTAAACAGAGTAAACCTGTTGTCAAATTCAGCATTGTATTTATTATTGTATTACTGTTATTTAATTTTTTTAAATTCCTTTTTTGTCTATCATGGCTTTATCTCAATAAAATGCAGGGAGTTGAAAAGATTTAAAATTGGGGGTGTTTTTTTTCTTATCATCTCAAAGGGGTGTGCAATTGTTTTGAATATGGGCACTGGTTAACATTTTTCTTTTGTGTTTTTAGCTTACAAATTTGGAGAGGAAGTGGCAACACCATGAGCAAAATAATTTTGTGATGAAAGAATGTATCCTTTAAAAAACTGCGAATGAGCTTGACTGAGTGATTTTTTTAGGAATTTCTTTAAAGACTGAAATGAAATTCAGTTCAACATCAAATACCTAATATGTACAAAACACTGGCTAAACTATGTGGGAAATAAATGAATAAGACTTAGTTTCCATTCTATGATTTTGTGTGTGTGTGTGTGTGTGTGTGTGTATATACACCAAACTAATAGAAAGCAGACTGTACAAAGCCATAGTGCAGCATAGTGATTAAGTGTACAGGTTTTAGAGTCAGGAGATCTAATTTTAAATATTGACTCTACTACTTATAGGTTATGGACTTTGGACAGTTTACTTAATTGTTTAAACCTCAATTTTATCATCTCAAATACAGTTAATACTTCCTTCTCATAGAGTTGTTGGGAGAATTACATATAACCAAATATATGTATATGTATGTATGCATGTATGTATGTATGTATAGTCATTTGTTGTTATTTATAATGCTGTACCTTGGATATCTGGGCAGCAAAGGGAGAGATAAACCAAGTAGTGTCATGAGAAATTTGACCTTCAAGCTCATCTGTGTTTCAGCCAATTCAGCTTCATCTACCAAGATAGTACTTATGTCCCATCTTATTTCTATCAAGATAGTTCTTATATTCAGTCTTCTTGCTTGTCTTTTTGTATGGACATAGAAGGAAGCAGCTGCTGAGGACAAGTATTGTGGAGTTGTAAGAAACATTTCCCCAAAGGTTGTTTCCTAGTCCCCTTTTGACCTATTTACGGACATCTCTGCTTAGAGAACTAGATCCTGACTCACTGGTTGCATAGATTCTCCTCTAGGACACTACTGAACATCAGCTCAGGGCAGCATGGACCCCAGCGTACCTCCAGATGAGATGCTTTAAGGGCTTTATTCCCAGTGGTTGTGCAACTTATTTTAAAAGCAGAAGATTCCCATTCACAGTATGATAAAGTCCAGAATTCTGCTTTTGTGCAACATAAAGTAGGTGATTTTGAAACAGAGTGAAGTCTAGAGACTTGCCTGAAATCCTGTGTAGTACTTTAAAGGACAGTTCTTCTGAACATTGAGTTGTTCTATGACCAGATTAAGATTGAGATGAATAAAATGTTAACTCTAAAAAAGATTTTATACCATAGGTGAACTTTTTTGAAACAAGTTTTGCCTGGCCTTTTAGGTTTCAATTGATGCTTAATCTGTTTTTTTTAATAACTATTCTAATTGTGCTTTTTTGTGCCATCTTCAGTTTTCAATAAGAAAAATACTAGTATAATTTGGGTCCTTTCTGAGTCACAAAATTAGATTAATATTTGTTTTGATACTGTTTCCCCTTAACTCATGTAATTAGTCATAGCAACCAAGAGTCAAGAGAGTGATTACCGGCCAATTATGAAGAATGTGACCAAGCAGATTGCAGAGTATAATAAAACCATCATGGATGCTCTACATAGCATGAGCAGAAACTGAGTCTGAACCAACTACAAGTCTCTATAGAAATATCCTTTTGCTGCTAAACTTCATACATGCCGGCTGAAAAATAATAGCTTACCCGTGAAGAGTTTTACCTAAAATTTTTGAATGTTACAATTTTTGTGGCCTCTTTGAAGTGTGAAATTTTAAATAGTATAATAGTTAAATAAATAGTTTACTTATAAAAAAGTATCGTCTCCTTTTATACTTGTATTTGTTTTGCATGGATGATAAAATGTCTCAAAGAACCAGGAGAAAAACAAACTAAAAGTGGCCATTGTTACTCATTTAGTTGTTATAATACATCTATGGCAGCACATGAGATCGTCTTTTCATATGTCAAGCCTAGGAGGGGTGTATGGAGTATGATTCTGATTTAGCACTTATCAACCTTGCCAATTTTTGCTTCTAGAAAAAGTAAGAATAGAAGGGAGATGTTTAGTTTTGAGCTTTACTTCTCAAATAGGGTATATTTGATGTGTTTTAAGACATATAAAGTCACATGTAAATATATAACTTTTTATATATCAGTTATTCCTAAAGATTTCGAATTAAGACTTTTAATCTTTACATTTTTAAAATACTTTCTCACATGTAAATATTTGCTAGGAAAAACATGAAATTTAAAAGAAATGTTGTACTTATGGCCGGCTCTTCTGGACTATGGCTACTGCTGTTCATTTCCACCCTGGAGTATACATTCACTCTTTAGTACTATAGGAGGACTTAAGTAGATTAATTTATAAGCATTGCTAGAACATTTGAAAGGAAAAGGTGGAAGGAGTAGAATTGTGTTATAGGAATCTGGGAGACATTATGGTAACTAAAGATGTATCCTCTCTTTTGGGCAGGAATGAGTCACCTTGCATATGCACCAGCATAAAATATTCCTTAAAACTATCCTTCCTTCACTCTGATATCATGTTCATCAAGTTATTCTTCTCAGTATTCATGAAACACAAGCATATTAGTTTCTTTTTTAAAAGGCTTTATTGAGATACAATTTATATACGAAAAAATACCCATGCATGTTGCTTTCTTGAAGTAAATATTTATCATTAAATTATTCAACTTTAGTTCTGTGTGAGTTTAGGTAGAGGGGTGAACATTGTTGAGTTTGATTAATTCTGAATTACTAGTATGGCTGAAGATCTTGCACAGTGATAAGTTCATTTAGGTGGCATTCATAAAGTATGCTCTTCAGATCTTGAGCTCCTCAGATTTTTAATAGGTGTTATACCACCAAAGGATTCATAGTCAAAGGAATTTGGGAAACATTATTTGAAACAAAGGTAAATTGTTTTCTTTCTTCTTGACTGCTCAGAACCCTTAATGTGCTAATGTGCAGTAAGTTCAAGAAGAGTATATACTATTAATATTAGGGTCTTTTTTTCTGAGTAGTGGGATTGTGGGTCTTTTCATCTTCGTTGGACTTCCTGATATGTTCTCAAAATTTTCTGTGATGAACATATAATACTTAGACATGCAATAAAAATTCAAATAAAGTCATATATACAGTTAGTACTTTAACTTGTAGAAAGGACATATGATAGTTAAGACAACTCTGTAGTCATTGAACTAGAACTGAACCAGTCTTTACCCAGAAAGGAAGTAGGAGGAAAATTGCCTATTCATTAAATATATGCATTTGCATTATAACAATGTGAAGTTCGGCAGAAAAAAATTTTGAAAATTTCTTGAAAAAAGCAAGTTTCTCAACTTCCATTCTAAATTACTCATATATGATATTTGAGGAACATAATTGAGCAGGATTTCTTTAAACTAAAACGTGTTATCTGAGGGAAATTCTTGACTAATGTCTCTTCCTTCCTCTCAGAGCTTTTCAACAAATCCAACAAGAATATTCTCTCTGCTAGGATAGACCTGGAGGCTACTATCTGCATGAACCGGCTCTTCCTCAGTCAGTCACATTGCTCAGTGAGTTTCATTCCTGTTAAAATAACACCTTGTAAGTCATGTGGAAAGAAGCTGCAGACTGAACAAACATGCTGAATAGTCTTACTAATGAACGTCAACATGGGAAAGCTAGCAAGTCTTTGTTTTTCCCATCCTTATCTTTATCAGTAAATAAACATGAGTTCTTTATACTCTTTTTCACTAATGGGAGTCCCTGATTTGGACCATATTCTGGTTTGTGTTAATGTGTAGAATTCAGGCAGGGTGAGAGGATTAGAGCATGGAGTAATGCTGTTCACACTAGAGATGAAAGAAGATAGAAGATAATAGAAGCTCCAGGGGCTCTTGCTGTCCCCCTGCCCAATTTCTCTGTTGTTCTTTCATTTAGCTATATGATTCCAGCATAAACAACCTTAATAAATTAGAATGTTTAGGCTTGAAGTAAGAAGAAATCAAGATGGACTACTAGAGAGTACCTTTTTAAATAAAAGCAGGTTGTGTCTTTAAATTGCAGATTCATAGTTTGAGAACTGAGATTAAACATCTTTAAAAAGACCGGTTTTAATACAAAGGTAGAAAAGTTAGGAAAGACAGATAAACAAAATGAAGAAAATAAATTACTTCTGATCACACTAGTCTCTAGATGTGCATCTATATGTCTTGTCACACATACCTATTTTTCATTATATACTTATGTATTTTTAATAAAATTAATATACTGTTCTTAAACTTACTTTTGCTATTTATAGTTTTACAAACATTTGTTTGTGCCATTATATATTCATGTACAACAACATGTTAAATTGCTGCGTATTATTTTATTATAGGAATACTTTCTGAAAACAAACGCCATGTTATTGAATGAAGTTTAAGGGGTGGGGTTAAGTGTAAGCTTTGACTAAGGTAACTGAGTTTGAATCACAGCTCCACTACTAACTTGTCATATGACCTTGGGAAGTTACTTAGTCTCTGAATTTCAGTTTCTTCATCTATAGAATGAAGTAGTAGTGCTTAACTCATAGGATTGAGTCAAAGTGTATGCAGGGTCCAAGGCTTTTGACACAAAAGGCTCTCAGAAAGGTGGCGTGCTTAGCAGTGTGCAAGAGTGCTTGTTTTCCTGCACTCTCACCACTACCTGCGTTTTCCAGGTTGACGTTGCACTACCTCATTTGTTATAGTTTTTTTAAGTAAATCAAACTGCCTCCATTACTACAACTAGAAACCTTGTGTTTTAATCAAGAAAGCACAATGCAGAATGTGTTTTCATACTAAAAAAAGAAAACAAAATATTTTAAAAACTATTAAAAATATTTATTCATTATAACTTTGTAATAACAAAAGCTTAATGCTTACTGCTTATATTTAGAAGATAATAGATTATACTTTGCTGCCTCAATATCTTCTCTCATAACATTGTAATGAATTGCTGCTCTGAAACCTGACTGTATAACCTTAAGGGGCATAGGAATAACCTGTGTATAAATAACCTAATCAGTAAACAAGGCTGTTCTGCCTGGTCACTTTATCCTCCTCGAGGTCAGAGTGATTACACATAAGGAGAAGCTGTGTCATGGGAGGGAAAATAACACCCATTGGAGAGTCTAGTATAGAAGAGAGTTTGGAGGAAGCATGAGTCAGAAGAATTTGAGTGGTCTCCTACCTAAAAGAGGCTTAGACACACTAGATGAGCACTTCACAAGAAAAATATAAAAACTAAAATGAGATTTTCAAAATTAACTTGTTTTATTTCAAAATCTTTTTGTAAAACGGTATTCTTACCATGATAACAACATAGTAATACCATGGAAGAAAGCAAACTTAATTGATTAGAATTGTATTTGGCATAGGGTCAAGAAAGAACTGCTACCAGCCAAACTGAAATATTATTTTTGTGTTGTCACTTTCAACAGATAAACTCACCCTATTAGAGGAAGTCTCAAATGACATGACGGTGAAAATATTTGGAAGGCAGCTATGCTCATCACTATACCACCAACGCTAAAGGTGAAAATATTTGATACAGTCCATAAGCTCAACCTGAATTTTTTTTTTTATCAAAGGAAACCACAGTTCATTTTTAAAAGCCTCTCTCAATCTTTAAACAGCTTCTTGTTAAAATGAACTTTCCCTCTGTTTACTGGAGTGAGGGAGGGCCACCTTAGAGGCCAACGATTACCACTCCATCCCCGCCCCAGCCAAGGACAAAGCAGGGACCTTGTGTCTCAGGATTAGGGGAAATGGTTAAGAAGGAGAGGAAGAGAAAATTGCTTTTCCAGCCTCTCTGACTTCCCATGTAGCCTACAGAGAAAAGCAAGCATCCCTTGGGAGGAAATAACAAAAGTGCCAAACAGTAGATGGATGGATGAAGCCTAAATCCCTGCAGAGTACCAGAGCTCTTGCCTTTGTAAGCCACATAAGCTCTGTCCCTTGCTCATGGTGGTTATCAGAAGGCCAAATGGACATTTACTACCAATTGTAGTAAGGCCTCTAGCCTTGAAGATGTTCCTTGGCTCAGTTCCTTTTTCTGCCAGAAATATCAAAGTCAGAGAAGGGGGGCTGGTGAAGCTGTAAAAGTCCAGTTGCCTTGTTTCCTTTTTCTGTGGCACACTCGAGGTAGCCAGTTAGACCATAAGAGGTATCCATAAGAGACCCTAAGAAACAGCTAATTGAAAGAGGTGTCAGGTAATAGATAAGCAAGCTTCTTACAAAAGCACTCACCACTGTATTATCTCTAAGGTGCCCCCATGTCAGCCAAAAAAAATGATAAAAGGCCTCCATAAAATAAACATTCAAAGTTTCTGTGATCCAGTATCTTTTTATTGAGCACAGATTAGATTTCCAGGACAGGTTTTCTGTATCACATACTCTGATTTGTCAGACTTTTGATTCCTAAGAAATTTCTTGACCTCACTGTGCACTGCCATCCCCCTCCCTAAACAATAAGCTCAACAAGCCATATCTCTTAATTATCTTCTCAGTAAGTATTAAGGTATGACCTGATGAAAAGAATTTTTTAAAGAGTATATTGGATTGATTGTCTGGAATTCCATACCAAGCTAATGTTTTGACATTATGTGATCACAGCCTCAGAAATGTAAACAGAAAGGACATTTCCAAATAAAGACTGGAGAGGAGATTTAGCACTAATACATGGCAGCTCAGTAAGGAAAAATCGCTGGCATTTTGACTGCCACACGGGTCAGACCCTTTGTCCTGTCATCTGACTTTATCCCTGTTTCATCCATGGTGCTAAAAGCATCCACCATATAAGTATAATAAGTCATTTCTTTAACTTTCCTCATTGAAGCAGCTGTCTGCAAAGATTTTCCTCACTTACTAGAAGAAATAATCCCCCTTCATATAACCCAAGCTAGTCATACACTTCCTGTGGATCTTTCCTTCACACCTTTCTCTTCTGCTTGTACATAATGATTGAGGAATGTAGCATAATGGAAAAGGCATGGGACTTTGAGTTTGAAGAAGCACCCATGCAGCTCACTAGCTGAAGGACTTTGGGCAACTCATTCAGTCTCCCTGAGCCTATTTCCAGGGTTATTATGAGACTCACATGTATCTAATATGTGTGAAATTACGTTAGTGTATAAAATACTATATAAATAAAGTAGTAGTTACTATATTCCTTTCACTTGTACCACTACCTGCATGCAAACATCTGCATCAGTACCCATTCTTCCCTCTCAGAAGCATAATTGTCCCTTCTCAGAAGCATGTCTTAGAAGCATAGTTTCTAAGTCTTTCTAGAAGTCCCCTCTCTATTCAAGACTAGTTCCTACACTGGTGCTCATCATATCCAGTCCAGATTCCTTATGAATCTTCCTTTATTTTCTATCTTTCATCCCCTTCCTCCTATGGCTTTAGCCTTTCCTCCATTGATTTCATCCTCTCAATGCAGAAACACGTTCATCTTCCTCCCATTATTTTCACATTTGAAGTTCTTAAAAGACTAGTTTACTTCATACCCCAAGCTTTTTTCCAAACACTACTCCCTCTACTCCACTGAAATTGCTTTTGTTAATGTAACCAATGCTATCTTTTTTAAAAAACATCTTTATTAGAGTATAATTGCTTTACAATGTTGTGTTAGTTTTTGCTGCATAACACAGTGAATCAGCTATATGTATACATACATCCCCATATCTCTTCCCTCTTGTGTCTCCCTCCCACCCTCCCTATCCCACCCCGCTAGGTGGACACAAAGCACTGAGCTGATCTCTCTGTGCTATGCAGCTGCTTCCCACTAGCTATCTATTTTACATTTGGTAGTGTATATATGTCCATGCCACTCTCTCACTTTGTCCCAGCTTACCCTTCCCCCTCCCCATGTCCTCAAGTCCATTCTCTACATCTGCGTATTTATTCCTGTCCTTCCCCTCGGTTCTTCAGAACCATTTTTGTTTTTAGATTCCATATATATGTGTTAGCATACAGTATTTGTTTTTCTCTTTCTGACTTACTTCACTCTGTATGACAGACTCTAGGTCCATCCACCTCACTACAAATAACTCAATTTCGTTTCTCTTTATGGCTGAGTAATATTCCATTGTATATATGTGCCACATCTTCTTTATCCATTCATTTGTCAGTGGACACTTAGGTTGCTTCCATGTCCTGCCTATTGTAAGTAGTGCTGCAATGAACATTGTGGTACATGACTCTTTTTGAATTATGGTTTTCTCAGGTTATATGCCTAGTAGTGGGATTGCTATCTTAATTACTAAAGTTAATGGACTCTTAGGTTTTATTCCAGTAAAACTTCTGTGTAGGGTTTAAAATTAGTAACCACTACCTTCTTGAAACTTTGTCTTCCTTTGCATTTTGTGACATCATTTTCACTTAATTCTTCTACCTTTTTGTCTACTCTTCATTCTTTTCCCAGGCATCTCTTCTGCTTCTACAGGAGGCTTAGAGAATTTTAACTTGCCAAATTGAATTCTTTCTTCTTGGCTATTGGAATTATCTCAAAGAGTCCTATGTGTCAGGCTGATTTCATACTTTGATAATGAGTTTGTGATTAAGATAACTATATAATGAAAATTGGATCGTGACTACTTATTTCCCATAGACTTCTGAAGTGTCACTAGATGTAGATAAATTTTAGTACAACTAATGAGTTCAGTTGTGGCCTCATCTAAAGGTAAAAAAAGCTGCAGTAGCAGCAATGAAAACAACAAAAACCCCATTATTAAACATTCCCTGAATGCTATTGTTATTGTAAAGTATTGCAGTCATTTGAGCATCTTGTCCTCATCTGGTACTATTGGGCCACAAGTATTTTCTTCTCTCTTTAAGGTAGGCACCAGGTGGTAGGAAGAACTTCTCACTTATTTCTACTAAACTATGAGATCTTTCACCAGGCTGTAAGCTCCCTGCAGACAGGGATTATGTCTTAGTCATCTGCATCCTCTCTGCCAAGTGGACCACTTGGCACATAAGCTCACAGTGAATGCTTATCGAATTGAATTGGTTTGGGTGGGTTACACTAAGCCAAATTGAGAAGGCATGAGAGTCGCTTTGGAAAGCAGTTTGAAAGTGTCTTAAAATGGTAAACATAGAGTTACCATGTGACCGAACAGTTCCACTCCTAGGTATATGTACCCGGGAGACTTGAAAACATACATTCACACAAAAACTTGTATACAAATGTTCTTAGCAGCATTATTCATAATAGTCTAAAAGTGGATACAACCCAAGTATCCATCAACTGATGAATGGATAAATAAAATGGGGTGTATAAATATACACAATGGAACATTATTCGGCCATAAAAAGAAGTGTAGGGGCTTCCCTGGTGGCGCGGTGGTTAAGAGTCCGCCTGCCAATGCAGGGCACACGGGTTCATACCCCTGTCTGGGAAGATCCCACATGCCGCGGAGCGGCTGGGCCCGTGAGCCATGGCCGCTGAGCCTGCGCGTCCGGAGCCTGTGCTCCGCAATGGGAGAGGCCACAGCAGTGAGAGGCCCGCATACCGCAAAAAAAAAAAAAAAAGAAAAGAAAGAAAGAAAGTTTAGATGAACTTATAGGCAGTTCTCAATAGGGATTTATTTTAACAGCATGATCTTTTGGACACTTAGCAAATTATCAAATATTGTTATTTAATAGTGTGTGAAATAGTTTTTTGTGTACAAAAAAACTTACATTGCAGTCTGCTACCTCTTGAGCTCTGCATGAAGCTCTCCCTGCCCCCTTCCCAGCTACACTCTGGCTCCCCAGGCCTTCCTCTCAACCTCACAGATTTCTGGCACTAGTATCAGCAGAGGAAAGACTGAGGATGAAGGCAAGTGGATTAAAACAATGGGGAAGGGAAGAAGACAGAGTAGGCGAAGTACCTTGTGACCTTAAAATAACGAGCCACATTTTCCTGTGTGTCTGGTGAACTGTCTTTAAAGACAATTCCAAAAAAAAAAAAAGCTATAAAAATGTTTAAAGGCAACATCCTTCAGCTAGGAGCCTGCCCTACCAAGTTGGCTGCTTTGAAGCTCAACACACATCTGAATTTAACTGAAAAGCAGATTTCAGTACGTTTGGAAGGTGAGGAATGGGAGTGAGGTGAGGATTAGTCTTACTGTTTGAAAATCATTGTTTATAACTCATATTACAATCTACTGAAATAATTGATAAAAGAAGTAGTGTTCCCCCTGCTCTCAGCTATTATAAAAAATAATCAGGTCTTCTTGGTTGAGATGGAAATAAATTTCCAATTTTGTTTATTCAGGGTAAAACTCTGCTGTGTGCCTCTAAACTTTTCAAAAATTTTCAGTTTTTTACACGGAAGCAACAACATAGTGAATGAGCAGAGAGTGAAAACTTCATTGCAAGTAAGATTTCTAAGTAGCTGTGGTACACAGAATTAAGATTTTGATATCCTAAACCCCAGAACCTGTGAATATGTTACCTTACATGGCAAAAGAGACATTGCAAGTGTGATTAAAGATTGAGATGGGAAGATTATTCTGGATTATCTGGGTGGACCCAGTGAAATCACAAATCTCCCTTTAAAAGGGAGGCAAGAAGGTCAAAGCCAGAGAAATAAAACATGAGGGTTAGAAGCAAATGTTGGAATGATGTACTTTGAAGGTAGAGGAAGGATCTATGAGCCAAGAAATGCAGGCAGCCTCTGGAAGCTGGGAAAAGAAAGGAAACAGAATCTCCCCAGGGCCTCTAGAAGGATTTAAACCTAAGACTTCTCAGACTTCTGACTTCCAGAACTGTAAGATAATAAATTTGTGTTGCTGTAGGCCATTAAGCTTGTGGTAATTCACTATAGCCCAGATTTATGCAACATATGCCACAACCCTCTGCAATTACTTTTTCACCAATTATAGTTTCCATCCTCATACTTATTTGTCATAATTTCATTGCCAATAGCAGGAACTTCTAATGGTGTGAAGTCCATCATATGCGGAAAGCAAAACGTATCTGTATATATAAAGCCAAACATACCAGCAAGTAAGACTGCCTGTTTTCATTTATCAAATTCATTCAACTAATGCTTATTGAATAAAGAAGTGAACAAGACCAACAAAATTTCTGCCCAGATGGAACTTACATCCTAATGGAGGAATAAACAAACAATGCAAGTTCATGTGGTGATAACTTTTCCTGGTTAATGTCAATACTGGCTGATACTGGAAAATTAAAGTGTCTCTTTGTAAACCCAACTGCCAAGTTCATGAACCCTTTACTACCATAAAATATGTTTTTCCTGAGGCATTCAAGTAAAACCTCCAGGGGTTCTTCAAGACATCTCATCTATTTCATATCAACTTTCTCAAACTTTATGGGATAATCAATTTCTAAAGTGATTAAAGGCATAAGTGAATACCACAGATTCTGTCCCTAGGATCCATCTCTAGCCTAAATGCGGTGTTCTGACCAACATCCCAGAATAACCCAGGACTGTTTAGTCTCACATTGGCTCCAGAATGTCTGTATGAGAGGACCTTAAGGATTGTAATTTCATTGAAAGTGTGGCTAGGAGACTTGTCTTAAAGCTGTATTTGACTAGCAAGCACACTGTTTATTTGGGGAATAGTGATATAGATTGGGAGTGGAATTCAAAAGCTTCCCCTAAGCTATTCTTTGGTACTGCCACTACAACACAGGTAAATAGAGAGCTGAAGAAGATCTAGTTACTGCCATGGGCAACTTGGGAGAAGTTCTGGTCCAAATGAAGGGAAGGTTGAGTTCAAGGGAATAAAAAAGCACAGTTAGCTAGACATATGGCATGTACCAACCAAGTTCTCTTAATGTGCTGCCTTTGCATTACTTGGGAGTAGAGCACCTCCCAACAAAATGTGGAAGTATACTTTTCTTACCTTTATGCTTGAAATAATTAACCAGTAACTATCTCAAGTGACTATAAGTGATATTTAATGGAACTGCACAGGTAGTTTCATACCATCTATGTTTTTGCCCAACAAAATTAAACTCCAAGTAGGAAGTAAGTCTACATGCAAAAACAGATTTAAAATTAAGAGACATCGTTCAGGGAATTCCATGGTGGTCCAGTGATTAAGACTCCACGCTCCCAATGCAGGGGGCCCGGGTTTGAGCCCTGGTCAGGAAACTAGATCCCACATGACGCACCTAAGACCAGCGCAGCCAAGTAAATAAATAATTAAAAAAAAAAAAAGAGACAGCCTTCATTCCTTTATTTCCCTTAACTTTTATATTCAATTTAACAGCAGCTTCTAAAACTTCATCTCCAAAATATCACCTGTTTAGTCTATTTATTTTCATTTCTTTTATTATAATCCCAGTTCAAGCCACCATCATGTTTTAGTTAGACCTTAACTTTGTTCAGTTAAGGTCTAAGCAAAAGTTAAGGTCCCTTGCCTCTCTACAATCCATTCTTTAAGAGCAGCCATGATAATACTTCTGATTTTGTTGAAAAAATTTTAAAACTCAGTAAATACAAAGAATTTTACAACAAATGCTAGTGTACTCACCACCTGGAATTAGTAAGTTATTAATATTTTGTCTTTACATATGAATGACATTACAAATATGATAAAAATAGGTATTACATGTATGGTGATGTCGTGTTTGTTTCTTTCTTCAGCCCCATAGCCCAGAACTAATCACCACCTTAAATTTGGTGTTTATCCCTCAAGGCTGTTTTTATACCTTTACTTGATATATGTGTTTATAAACAAAATATAGAATTGTTTTGTATGCTTAAAACATCTATATAAAAGCTATCATTCTGTACCTTCTTTTTTTCGACTGAACATTACTTTGTTGAAAGCTATCCATGTTTATTCTTACAAATCTTGTTTATTCATTTTAATTGCTGTGTATTGTATTCCACTGTATGACTAAAATACAACCTACTCTTCAGTTTTGCTACTGATTGATGTTTAGGTTGCTTTATATTTTTCTCTATTACAGTGCCCCAGTGAACATCCTGGTATGTGACTTTTTATGCTCATGCATACAACTTTCATTACTTGGGTGTAGAATTGCTAGATCATAGGGTATGCATGCACATTTTCAGTTAGCTCTTTCCAGAGTAGTTGTGCTGATTTACGGTCCCACCAATCAACTCCTGAACTTGGTATTTTCAAACTTTAAATGTTTTCAAATTGTTGTTTTAATGGGATTTCCATGATGACTAGTGAGGTGAAGTATCTTTTCACGTGACTCTTGGACATTAATTTTTCTTCTTCTGTGAATTATCTGTTCATATCTATTACTTATTACTGTTTTGGATCCTAATTATTTACACCATATATAGTTTAGTTATATCTATATCTATATATTGATATATATCTCCCAAATATCTTCTCTCAGTCTATGCCTTATCTTTTCACTTTATGTAAGATGTTATTTGTATTTCAAAATTTTTAATTAAAGTAATTTTTAAAATTATTTTATTTTTGGCCATGTTGGGTCTTCGTTGCTGCGCGTGGGCTTTCTCTAGTTGTGGCCAGCGGGGGCTCCTCTTCTTTGTGGTGTGCAGGCTTCTCACTGCGGTGGCTTCTCTTGTTGCGGAGCACAGGCTCTAGGCGCATGGGCTTCAGTAGTTGTGGCACACGGGCTCAGTAGTTGTGGCTCGCAGGCTCAGTAGTTGTGGCACATGGACTCAGTAATTGTGGTGCACGGGCTAGTTGCACTGTGGCATGTGGGATCTTCCCAGACAAGGGCTCGAACCTGTGTCCCCTGCATTGGCAGGTGGACTCTTAACCACTGCGCCACCAGGGAAGCCCCTAAAGTAATATTTTTAAAACACAAATTAGATCACAGTCTTCCCCTGCTTAAAACCTCCAGTGACGTCCCACTGCTAAACATTTTGCCTTGACCCAGAAATCTGTTCTTCGTGATCTTGGGGAAGCCTTTTCTGATCACCCAGTCGAACACAGCCCCCGTCCTCCCACCCGGCAACACTCTATTTACATCATCCTGTTTAATTCTCTTCCCAGCACGTATGTTTTTATCTCTTCATGGTATGTTCTTAAGTGTTTGATTAATTCCCCCCCCCCCCACCACCCGCTAGCCTACTTCAACCCAACTAGAATTTGAGCTTCATAACAGACAGGACTTTGTCTTTTTTACTGTGGTTCCCACCAGTGCCTTGAACAATGCTAGTGCAGTTAGGTTTTTATTAACAAAATGAAACAATGACCTTACCATAATTCTGTACAGTTTGTAGTATATATTGGTATATAATAGAATGTGGACCCATCCTCAATAATGCTTAGAATAATGCTTTGTATATGGTAGGTTCTCAACAGATATTTTTTGATAAATGGATGATTGTTTTTGTCATTATCATAAAATTCTGAATTAAGAAACTTATGCTCAGTGTTAGATAATAAAAAAAAGTGTTGCATAGTGAACAAAACTAGATAAGCAGCACTCATCATAGCATTTTTCTTGATGGGATTTCCTTCTTTCCAGATACACTGCATATCATAGAAGCCCTACAACCAGACTTACATCAGCTAAGAAGTTTGGGATATCACTACAACAGCCTTTCCAGGAGAAGAAAGGGTTACAATACAGAGGAAATCTGGTTTCAGAACAATGGGGAACACATATAGAATAGTGGTTAAGAGCATGGGTTCTGGAGGTAGTCAAATCCGGGTTTTATTCCTGGGTCTGCCACTGGTTAGGGTAACCCAGGACCACCTACCTTCTCTAATTCTCAGTTTTAGCAACTGCAAAATAAGGAAAACAATGTCTTCTTTATAGCATATAGATGAAATGAACTGATACAGTAAAGCATCTGCACAGTGCCTGCCACCAAAGTGCTCAATAAATAGTAACAGTTAATATTATTAAATGGAAGTTATTATATATTCCCAGATGTTATATAATGGAAAAACAGAGATTTTAACTTTTAATGGCATTTTAAGACTACAGTCTGGTTATAATGTACTGAGGAATACTTTTTCACTGTAAGAACAAATTGCCTTAGATGATTTACTTCCTGTCTTGACTTCTAGTTTTCATGGATGAATTATTATAGATTTGTGCAAATTTCAAGCAATATTGACTAAGCTTTTTATTTTTAAAAGTTCATTACTTTACTGATACATTTATATAAATATACATAACATTTTAGATAATGCATAAATGTGATCATATACATGTTTTCATAGTGAAGTTTTTTTTAAATATCTCTCTCCCCCCTCTTGAGCCTCTTTACACCCCATTCCCATAGTAGCCCGTGTTAATAGCCTAATATGTATCCATCCATTTTTTTCTCTTGATTTATACAATTCTGTGCAAACCTATTAATTAATATACTTATATACCTATGCAAATACAGGGTTTTTTGATTATTAATTTAAAAAATGAGACCATATTCTCAAGCATGTTGCTTTTTTCACCCAGCAATGCCCAGAGGAACAATTCACTTGGGTATAATGTGAATTCATATTTTAATGGCAATACAATATTCTATGATTTAGATATAACATTATGTATTCAGCAATCCCCCAACTGCTGAGCATTCATTTTGTTTCCATTTCTGGCCCTACAAATTGTGCTACAATAAACATATTTATATGTCTTTATCTACTGATGTGTTTATTTCTTTGGGACAGATTCCGAGGAGAAGGATTGCTAGGTTGGAGGACATGTTTATTTTTAATTTTAATAGATATTGACAAATCTTTTCTACTAACAGTAAGAAATGTAAAAACATTTTGTGTCACTTTTACCGAAAATGGCACTTTTACATAGTAGTGTTGTAGCAATAAATGTGACATCTTTTTTTAAAAAAAGAACAATAAACTTCTGGTAAGGAAGTTTCAAACAAAAGAAGCATTCCATTGGGCTATGTCCTCCTTTTTTAATTACTGTAATTGGGAAGTCGAGTTGGGTAGGGGATGGGGGCAGGGAGAAGGAGACTTGAAGAAGAAAGGGTGGTGAAATAGAAATCCTTCCACGTTTACTTTCATCAATAGGTGACTTTCCCCTCCGCAAGTGGGCTGTCCTAAAACAGGATGTCTGAGCATCCTGGTAATACACGGTCATATGGCTGTTACACACTTTTTCTTGCAAGTTCAGTGGCTTCATATTCTTTTGGCTAAATGTTTTGTGGTGTACAGAATGCTGAAATATAACACTTAAACATTTTTCACTAATTTCCTCTGGTAAGAAGATAGTCCATCATGTGAAAGTTTAGATGATGCTATCAAGTCCTTCAGGAAGTTCAAAGTTAATTGCTCAGTTCACTAAATTTATAGTGTATCTTTGTAGGGAGTAGAATAAAATACCGTCATTTACTTATTGGAATGAAAAACATCTTGATAAATTTATCAAACTGTTCCTGTTAATAGGAAGAACACTAATAGATGCTAGTTAGCATTTTGAAAATTTCTCCTTTAGTAATTTCCATGAGAAAATGTGAGTTCTGTGCATAGTAGATATATAATGAGTAAGAAATATTTATATACTTAATTTGCACATTTACTTTAAAAATATGATAGAAAGATGAAAATTGGCTAAAAAGGAAACTGGTCAAAATGGTAAAAACTTAAAACTGTAAAACCTCTTGCCTACGTATCAGCAGGAAAAGAGCCTGATTAATTCATGGTCAAGTGAGCTAATGACAAAAGATAGCATGAAGATGAAATTTGAAACAAAGTAGATGTAAAATTTAAATTATTTCAAGAATAAATCAAACACTCCTACAAATGTGTTTCATTAAACATGAAAATATAGTTTTCAACATAATTTTGTCGAAGTATTCTTAGCTTGCTTTCTCAACACATTGAGAAACTTAGATAATGAGAATACTACCTTAATTTCTTATCACTTGTTTTCTGGCTTCTTGCATTATTGTACTTAAGATGAGAGCATTCTGGAAAATATTTATATTTTACTGAGAAATTTGTCAACTTTTAAAAGGACTAAGAGTCGATTTTACAGTTTTTAAAAAATATAACATTAACTCATATTCAGTGGTGATATGTTCATGAAAAAGGCGAGAGATTCTTACTCTGTTCCTGCAAAAAGGGGCAGGATATGTAATATTCTTTTTCAGTACCGTTGGGATTGTCTTTCTTCGTCAGCTCTAGGTTTGGATAAGCTCTAGGCCTGGTCTTCATCAGGTTTCCACTGAACTGAAGAGAAAGGAGTGAAGGTACAACCAGGCATATCTCACAGAGTGGGAGTGGCTAAGAAGTACCATATCTCTTCTTTTAAGTCTAAATCTTCAAAGAGGATAATGATTAGAGGGTAGTTTAAACTATCAAGCCAAGGAAATGCACACACCTAATACCTAACTGTCAAAGGGACGATTCACAACTTGGTTGCATAACTGGAGGAGAAAAAGAATATTTGGGATTAGAATAAATAAACATATATACAAACAGTTGTACAAGATCTGACAAAACTCCAAGCGGTTCTTCCCATAATTTGGAGGATTTTTTAAGAAGGGTGCCTAGACATCCAAAGCTTATCTAATAACAACTCAAATTCAACACAAATCAAGCAAATTATCTTCCTAACCTGCTCCTCTGCTTTTGACGCCTTTTCTGTATGACAGAGCCTATTAACTGTGTTCTATTTATAGTTTGTATTGTGTTATTCTATCTGTATTTTTAGAGAAATCAGAACAGGAAAACCTCACTGAATTAATTCTAACAAATTTTATGTAATATAACCTCTCCAGACTTCAGTTCCTCATTTGTAAATGAGGAATCAAGCCATGTAGGTCAAAAGAATATAGAACTTCAAAACCAGAAACATCTGTTCATACCCCAACTCTGCCACTTACCATGTGCGTTGTCTTGGAAAATTTTAGCAACTTATCTGCATCAGTCTCCTTGTTTTTACGTTTTTTGACTTAATGATTTATCTGATAATGTTTCCATGTTTGCTGACATATTGAAGAAAGTTAAATATTAGCTTTAAGAGAGCCATAAAATTAGTAGACATAGATTGCATAGCTTGTATATATTGTAGTGTTTAAAAAAAAAATTAGAGTTGAAAGGCTCCTAGGAAAGTGCTTCAATCCACTTGACTCTCTCCACAACCATGTTCCTGACTGCCTCTAGCTGCCTCCACCTGAAATGTCCTCCTCCCCATGTCCGTTATCTATTTTCTAGCCTCACTTCAAAGCCCAACTCAAGTCTCATCCTCTCACTGAAACCATATCTGAATATTTCAGTGAAAATTAAACAATAATTGAAATTTCTGTAATAACAATACTTAAGTTCATTATGTATTTCCACCCTTAGCAATGTATAATAAACTATTTGTTATCCACGCATAACTTGTGCTTAAATTATTCATTCTCTTATTTACTTCCTGTAAACTGATTGAAAGTCTACTACATACTCTGAGATCTAGGACTTTATGTAATGTTTCTTTGTAAAATGGGAATGGAAATTCCTATTTCTTAAGGTTGTGGAAAATTGAATAAGATAACATATATGTAAGTGCCTGGCCTGTGTTATGATTTAAATGTCTTTTTTCTTTCTTTTTTGTCAACAGCTATTTTCTGAAAATTTTTAAAAAGTGGACTTCTTAACTTGTTCTCAAAAATTAAGGATACCCTATGAAGAAAGCAGGTTTCTTTCTTTGTCAAAGGAAACATATTGTAACTACCCCTGTCATTTTTATTAGAGTATTTCGGTATCTATTTGGAGATGTCCCTTGAAAAGGTGTTCTAACTTTATACATTAATAGAATTCCATGATCTAATGTCTGGAATACTGGGACAAAAATAGTAAGGAGACTCCTTTTTCCCCACTTCCTTATGTGAGGTTGTTTCATACAATTGTAATACAGTTCGATTCTTTTGTTACATTCTGTATGCATTCTGAGATCCCCTGGCCTTCTAAACAATTTTTAAAAATTTGCATGCAGTAAGGTTCACTCTTGGTTCAGTAAAGTTCCATGGGTTTGACAAATGCACAATGTCATATATCTACCACTACTATATCATATGGAATAGTTTCACTGCCCTAAAAATCTCCTGTGCTACACATATTCATCACTCTCTCCAAACCCCTGGAAACCACTGATCTTTTAACTATCTTTATAGTTTTGCCCTTTCCAGAATGTCATGTGATTGGAATCATATAGTATATAGCCTTTTAAGACTGGCTTTTTTAATTTAGTAATTATGCATTTTAGATTCGTCCATATCTTTATGTGGCTTGAGAGTGCCTCCTTTTTATCACTTAATAGTATTCCACTGTATGGATGTATCTGAATGTTTAAAAAATAGCATCCTGCTCTTGCTTCATGCATGCAGTATCTTTTCATGTATTTCTTTTTTATTGAAATATAGTTGATGTACAATGTAATGTTACAGGTGTACAATATAGTGATTCACAATTTTTAAAGGTTATACTCCATTTATAGTTATTATAAAATATTGGTTATAGGCTTCCCTGGTGGCGTAGTGGTTGGGAGTCTGCCTGCCGATGCAGGGGACGCAGGTTCGTGCCCTAGTCTGGGAAGATCCCACATGCCGCGGAGCAGCTGGGCCCGTAAGCCATGGCCGCTGGGCCTGCGCGTCCGGAGCCTGCGCTCCGCAACGGGAGGAGGCCACAACAGTGAGAGGCCCGCGTACCACAAAAAAATAAAAAAATAATAAAAAATAAATTTAAAAATATATATATTGGTTATATTCTCTATGTTGTACAATATATCCATATAGCTTATTTTATACATAGTAGTTTGTATCTCTTAATGCCCTACTCCTATATTGCCCCCCTGCCCCTTCTCCCCACTGGTAACCACTAGTTTGTTCCATATATCTGTGAATCTGCTTCTTTTTTGTTATATTCACTAGTTTGGAGTATTTTTTAGATTCCACATATAAGTGATATTGTACAGTATTTGTCTTTGTCTGTCTGACTTATTTCACTTAGCATAATACCCGCCAAGTCCACCCATGTTGTTGCAAGTGGCAAAATTTCTCTCTTTTTTATGGCTGAGTAGTATTCATATATATATATATAAAACACATCTTCTTTATCCATCTATATTTCTGATATTCATATAATCCTTTAAAAATTTTTTGCCATTTCCTTCTTCCTTAGTAGTCTCTGTTTCTGCCAAGATGCTTTTCCTCTGGCCTTTCTGTAGGCCTGTACTTTTACATTAAAGGCTTTCTGCAAATATCTGTTTGTCCTGGCTGGCTGTTTAAGAGTGGGACATCAAAAAACTGACTGGAAGCTCTGAGCATGAGTTTAGTGTGTTGCACCTCTCTGCAGCAAAACTAGCGGAATGGTTTTGTTGGAGGTGCCCTACTGATATATCCGTTGGAGAAATATCAACATCTTCAGACTTATTCACTAGGGCTGGTCAGATTTCCCAGAGATCTGCTGAACTCCTGTGTGGAGAATAAACTTTTGCCAGCCTTCTGTGAGACAATGGGTGAAGAAAGCCCAAGGTCTAAATTCAGTTCAGAACTCTAGCTTAATCCTACATGCTGTCTACAACTGTATGGTCCAGAGAACCTCTCTTTTATACCTCCTCCAGAGAAAAAGACCTCTTTGACATCCCTGCCCCAGTCTTCTATGTGGTGGAAAAGGTATGTTTACTCCACTGTGTGGAGAGCAAGAGGAAATGCGTCAAGGATCTAACTGTTGTGTGGGTTTTGGGGGGGTTTTTTGGAACAGCTTTATTGAGATATCTATGTACTGTACAATTCACGTATTTAAACTGTATGATTCAATGGTCTTTATTATATTCGCAGAGTTGTGCAACCATTACCACATCAATTTCATTTCATTTATTATTTATTTGAAGTATAGTTGATTTACAATGTTGTGTTAGTTTCTGGTGTACAGCAAAGTGATTCAGTTACATATATATATATTTTTTCATATTCTTTTCCATTATGGTTTACTACAGGACATTGAATATATTTCCCTATACTATACAGTAGGACCTTGTTGTTTATCTATTTTATATATAATAGTTTGTATCTGCTAATTCCAAACTCCTACTTTATCCCTCCCCCACCCCCTTTCCCCTTTGGTAACCATAAGTTTTTTTTCTGTCTGTGAGTCTTTCATAAATTCATTTGTGTCATATTTTATTTTATTTTATTTTATTTTATTTATTTATTTATTTATTTTTGTGGTACGCGGGCCTCCCACTGCGGTGGCCCCTCCCATTGTGGAGCACAGGCTCCGGACGCGCAGCCTCAGCAGCCATGGCCCACGGGCCCAGCTGCTCCGCGGCATGTGGGATCCTCCCGAACCGGGGCACGAACCCGTGCCCCCTGCATCGGCAGGCGGACTCTCAACCACTGCGCCACCAGGGAAGCCCTGTGTCATATTTTAGATTCCACATATAAGTGATATCATATGGTATTCGTCTTTATCTTTCTGACTTACTTCACTTAGTATGATAATCCCTAGGTTCATCAATGTTGCTGCAAATGGCATTATTTCATTTTCATGGCTGAGTAATATTCCATTGCACCACATCAATTTTAGAATGTTTTCATCACCTCATAAACAAGCCTGAGTCCTTAGCAGTTACCTGCCCAACCATTCCTCTCATCCTCCACTGCCCCTACTACCCCAGACCTAGACAACCACTAATCTACTTTATTTTTCTATGGATCTGCCTAGTCTGGACATTTCATATAAATGGATTCATACAATATGTGGTATTTTGTGACTCGATGCTTTTATTCAGCATAATGTTTTCAAGGTCTATGCATGTTCTAGCATGTATCAGTACTTCATTTTTTTTTTGCCAAAAAATTCCATTTTATGGATATATCATATTTTATTCATTTGTCAGTTCATGGTTTGGGGTTGTTTCTACTTTTTGGCTATTATAGATAATGCTGTTATGAATAATCATGTACAAGTTTTTCTATGGACATGTTTTTATTTCTCTTGGGTATATACCTAGGAGTAGAATTGCTGGGTCACATGGTAACTCTGCAGTTAACCCTTTAAAGAACTGTCTGCCTGTTTTCCAAAGTGGCTGCACCATTTACATAATCACCAGCAATGTACAAGTGTTCCAATTCTCCACATCCTAGACAATACTTGTTATTATCTGACTTTTCCATTATAGCCACTCTAGTGTGTGTGAAGTGGTATCTCATTTTGTCTAACTGGCTTTTAAATATACATTCAACTAGTCCTAATTCCACCTTATCCTCACTTCCAGAGGTACAGGTAGTCACTAACTTACCATCTTTTAGAGGTTCTGCAGTGTATATTGCTTTCCCCTCCACCGATCACCAAGCAGTAGCATGTCTGTGCTTGTTATATCAGGTAACTCTGGCTCAACAGTTTTCCGGCTTCTGAAATTTTGTGGTTTCTGCCTTCTCTCCCATTTTCTTTGGCTGGTTGGCTTTATATCCTTGAAGAATTCATTTACTCTATTTTAATGATTTTGAGAGGGAGGAGTAGTTCTGCATATGATTAGTTCACCATCTCTAAACTGGAAATTCGTTTTCAATTCTATTTGCCTATTGAAGTTTTTTGTTTGACGTTTTGAGGAGAATGAGGTTTAACAAACATTTCTTGTTTCTAAAAGAGGCAATCGAGGCATAAGCCACACTTGAGTAAGGCATTACGTTTGGGAATAAATGAAAACAGAAGTATACTTGAAGTATTTATGATGGTTCTTTTCTCTTATGATCATTTAAAAATTATATGCACAATTACTTGTATTGTTTCATCTTTTAAATGAATCACTGAGATACATTATTTCAAGTTTCATATACATGATGGCTATTAACTTCCTTTTTAAATCTTTAAGAATATTAATAGTAATATTTATTTTGTACATACTCTATCCCAGGCACTGTGCTAAGCATTGTATATACATTATCTCATACAGTCTTTATAACAACTTCATAAGGGGAGTACTTTCAAACTGCTGTTACAGATAAGGAAGCAGAGGCTTAAATATCTAGTGTAACATACTAGGAAATGGTGGGCTTAGTCCTTTATGCTTGTTTTTCTTATCTTGAGCCTTGTTCTCAACAATATGCTGTGCTGTACTGGGGAGAACCTTGCGTATTCAACTTATAGACAGTCTAGGTTGGTTAAATCTGCCATAGCATGAATTGTGCGTGGGTCTGTAGGTATTATTAATATGTATCTACATTTTAAATTAAACATATATACATGATTAAATAAGTTTTCGGTTAAACAGGATTTTTTCCTGCTTTGGATTTTCTGTCCTTTAAGCCAGGTTAAAGTATAGACAATTATCATCAATTAATATTATTTACTTAATGTGATGCGGGAATGCCAGTTTCAGAAGTCATTTCAAATATGGGCTTTCCGGTGTCAAGAAATTTATAGCACAGACAGACTCTTATGTCCCTGACTTAAAGCATATTTTGCCAAATGCAGGGAAAAAAAGACCCCCTTACTTAAAAAAAAAAAAAAAAGTTTCCATTTTGAGTTGTTTTGTTAAATTCTTCATTACAATTTTTGTTTGTTTGTTTCTGTATCTGACAAGAAGGACTATGATGCTATCTCAGTGGGTGGGTGTGACTGAAGAGATGATCTAAGATAATCTAAGGTTAATTTTGTTCTCTTTCTCCATCTCTTTCCCATTTCACTGAAGTGATTAAGAGAAGGAGCTTTCAAGACAAAGGGAAAACTTATTATAAAGGCCCCAAGGCGGGGAATGGCTTATGGGGCTATGAGTTTAGAATATTCCAGGAACAGTGAGGAGGCCATTGTGCCCAAGTGCAGAGGGCAAGGGGAGGGCGGCTCCTATAAAATTGGAGAGGTTGGCAGGATGGCTCCTGCAGGGTATGGCAGGCCACGCCAAGAGTCCACAATACAGAGCCGATGAGTAGTCATGAGTCACAAAGGGCAGGGGCCTTCCATGGGGCAATGCCAGGCAGAAGAGAGTGCCGCATGGCCCCACTACTTCATCCCCAGGGAAGCAAAGGGAGAGATTTGGGTCTGAGTGTCTAGCAGTTTTCCAGGCAGTTTTAGAAGTCAAAGAATTACGATTTAGTTATTTTACAGTGAGATGCCTGTATTCCTGACTGGCCTGGTGTGGGTAACTTCAGTTTCATCTGTGGACACATATATGTGGACATTATAAATCTTATATGCAAAAAACAGACTTTTCAGAGACCTTTTCCTGGACATTTAACCCATCAGTGCTAATGGCACTGAATTGAGCAAACTTCTGCTTATGTAGGAACTAGTTAAACTACCTTTATTTGGTTTTCAAATAAAGGTATCAAAATAAATTTCTCCAAACTGGAATGTCTCCTGAATAGAGTTTAAAGGCTCTGTATTTCGTGTTTCAACTCTATAAACCTTTGTAAAAATAGCTGCTGGAGATACATAGGACATGATTCCTGTTCTCAGGGAGCCCAAAGTCTAGTATAAGAGAAAGATGGGCAGACAGTTTTCTACAATGAAGCATGGTAGATTTATTTCCCAGTAGAGGCCAATTCAGCTTTTTCTACAGTTGTCACATGTGGTTGTTGATGTTTTTAAACCTGTAAAAAGTGTGGGTTATATCTGATGATGATGATGATGATACCTATCATCATTTTCAGGCATTATGCTAGATGCTTTACACAGATTAAATGTTATTTCCAAAGAGAGGCCCCTCCCCTACCTTCCCCCATTTAGCACATGAGGAAACTAAACTTCAGAGACCTGAGTTAGCCCAAGGTGAAACAGCTAGTGTGTGGGGTCTGTGTTGAGTCCTAGGTTGGCGATTCTAAAGCCCCATACTTCCTGCTTTTCTACCAACTCCTTAAAAATTGGTTTCTATGATGTGTATATGGATTGAATCAGAGACAATTTGGTAAGTACTTTACCACCAACACTCTAAGGACATTTGCACTGGTTTTGTTTTGAATGGTCAAACTGTTCTCTGAAACATGGACCCTTCTGTATTCATTTACCAAAACTTCATTAAGTATCTGTGAGTGAAGCACTGCGCTAAATACTGGAGATACAAAGATGACTACGACATGGTCCTTGCCTCTGAAGAACTCTTAGCCTAGAAGGGAAACAAGGAATTGTAAGGCAGATCGACAGTACTTTGCTAGAGTCATTGCAAAACCTCTCTTCCTGCCTCTCAGAGGCCTATCACACTCCTCTGCTCATCTCCTTTCTGCATCTACTCCTTATGGTCCAGGCTGCTCTGCATGCCATCTGGGTGAGCTCATTAATCCCCATGGCAATGCTCAGATTCCTCTCATGAGTTTCATACCAATGCATCCACTGCAAACAAAGCATCTATCTGGACTTGGCTATCCCATACCCAATCCAAGCCCACGTATCTATAATAGAATTCTATATCGAATATTTTGTATTTCCCCACAAAAGAGCTTCATGTCCTGTGGCCCTTTCACAGTGAGTACTACCAGGTTCATATTGTTATGCAAAACAGCAACCTTGGACTTATCCTAGTCTCCTTTCTCTCAGTCAACCCCAAACACTCATTAAAATTAATATTTCTATCACTTTAACACTTGTCATTCTTTCTACTTCTGATGCAATTATCGCCTTAATTCAGACTTAACGATCTTTAAATACCACACTGCAATAGTCATCTATCATGAGTTTTCCTGGCTTTAATCTCTGCAAATGTAACATGTCTATTGCTCTCAGAGTGACCATCCTAAAATGAAAATTTAGTCATATCACTCCTTGATTTAAAACCCTCTATTTCCCTTTGTTATAGACCTTAATAGGGTATATCAAACCTGGACCCAGTTTGTTTAATGCACCTTGTCTCAGGCTAAGCCCTTTCTCAGCCTTATTTCAGCCTTGCTCAACATTACATTTCCCCTAACATGGTATAGTATTTTATACCTTCATGTTTTGGCTCAGACTACTGGTCCATTTGTCAGAAATGCCTGTCCTGCCCTCCTCCATGCCATTGTCATGGTTCACCTGGTAAACACCTTAGCTTTCAGTACCTAGCTCAAGATTTCCTTCTTCTGTATGGCCCTTTTAGGCTATGAATAATTAAGTAACTGTGAAGAACAGAGAATAAGTCTACTGTGATAAATTTCAAAAATTACCACAATATCAAAGTAGACTTCAGAACAATATTATCAGAGATAGAGATTAATTAAATAAAGATAAGTGAGTCAATTTACAAAGACACATACAATCCTAAATATGAATGAACCTAACAAATAACCTTTAAAATACGTGAAGAAAAATTGATGGAATTTAAAGCATAAGTACAAATCCATAATTATAGTTGGAACCTTTAACATTCTGCTTTCAGAAACTGACATAAGAGGTAGAAAAGAAATCAGCAGGGATATAGAGGACCTAAACAACTCTATGAACCAACTGGACCTAACTGTAATTTTTGGAATAATCCAACCACCAAGAGTAGAATACATATTCTTTTCAAGTGCACGTGGAACACTCACCAAATATACCATATTCTGGGCCATAAAACAAACCTAAACAAATGTAAAAGACCTGAGCCCCTGCCTAAGGGGCTTATAGTCTATCTGGAAAGATGCCATATGTGCCAAGGAAATATCAGGAGAAGAAAAAAAAGAAAAAAAAGCCATGAGAATTGGTGCGTCATGTCCTAAAGGATCCCAAAGCAAAGACTACTACAACTTTTACTGCCAGTACCACCCTTTGGTATTTAACCACACAGTGTCTGATTTTGTTATTTAACTTTTCCTGTTTTGAGGCATTGTCACCATGGCTGGGATTGTATAATTGTGAGCTTCCAGAGCAGAGACCACATCTTCTCTATGTGTCTCTTCCTACAACAATTAGTACAGTGCTTGCCACTTCGATGCTCAAAAAAAAAAAAAGGTTTAGAGTAAATGGGGTTCAGAGAGGGTCAGGTATTTTCCATGGCCATCAACTCCGCTCCAGACCAGAGTGGGTGTTGCCACTTTAACTGTGGTGTTCTGGCTGAAGACCAGGACTTAATTGTTGATGACCCTTCCTTTTCTTCTAGCCACCGTTAGGTGCAGTGGTTTCACGAAAAAAGTTCACGAAAGTCCTTAAGAAGACAGATGTGATGACTCTGGAGCTTCAGTGCCCACAGCCCTGCAAAAGGCAGAGCGCCAGTGCTGCACTGCCAGAAGTCAACACCCCACCCTGTTTGCTCACCTCCTGGAGGCTGTGGTTCACCTGCATTCTGTTTCGTATTTGCCAACGGGTGTTTTAAGGTACATCCTACTGCCCTGGGTCCACTGTCTCAAGGATTTCCCCCTAATCATCTTCATGTGTACATATATATTCATTTCTATAATGCTGAAATTATAGAAATTATAAAGAAAATAAAAATGATTAGTTTTTCAATAACCCAGAAATAGTAACTTTTAACATTTTGTTGTATATTTTATACATATATAAGTATATAATATATAAATATATATATATATAGAGAGAGAATGTATGCATGTGTATAAATTTCATGCTGTCCAAACTGTTGTTTTTCCCAATCAATAATACAGCATAAACATCCTTACATCTTTCCATGTCAGTATGCTTCCATCACAACATTTTGACATTTGTATGGGATTTCTCCGTGTACCATGATTTATATTAATAATCCATTTTTGTTGGCTATTTAGATTGTTTCCAGGTTTTGATTATTATCAACAATACTTCTGTAATGCCCTCATACATAAATGTTGGGCACATCTTTTATCTGGGCTTGGGTTATATCATAAAAGTGGATTTTCTGGGCCAAAGGATATGCATCTAAGACTTGCTACATATTTGTGATCGTGGCCTCTAGACATGTGGTACCAGCTTATAGGAACATTGTATAAGTTATTTTCCATACCTCTTCACATTTTAAATTTATCCATTGCTATTTTGATTAATCCATCTCAAAGACTTTCAATGTTTTCTGTAGATTATTTTTTCACATATTAAGTACAAAGGGCAGAGACTAGAAAATGAAATATCAGCCAAGTGCCCTGTTTCTCTGAATATTTTGTTTGCTTGTATATTGGTTTGTTTTTCTTTTTTGTGCTGCTATAAGTGTGTCTGGAAAAATCAAATTAAAGTAAGCTGAGTAAGCTTGACTAACAAGGAAGCCCCTTTCACTTCCCTGGAGCATGGCAGTGGGGTGCCCCCAGATCCTGATGTTATTACCACTATTTCGGAAGCACAATGATAAATGTCTGCATTTATCAGTGTCATCAAACTTTTCCATTATCTGTCAAAGTTTCATTGCAAATACTTTCCTAAGGTCTGGGCATACGCTGTTGGTGTTTGTGATGTTTGCCACATTTCTCTTTATCTACTTTTTTGCACATTGTGGTCTAAAGATGAACTATGAAAAAAAAGAGCCAACTTTGCAAAAATTGGAGGCCAAGAGACCAGGATTCTGATACTACCCACAACTAAGCAAGTTACTTAGCCTGTGTGGGACCTTGTTTCCTCATTGCAAATAGCTCTATATAACAATCCAGGGGTAGTGTGGTGGTTGTAGATGGGGAAGAAACCCATAGAAAGCCTTTATTAAATATGTACTTGTGCCAGATACTATGTATATATTATCTCATGAATTAGGCATTATTGTCTTCCATTTTAAAGATGGGGAATCTGAGGTTCAGAGATGTGAATTAAATTGCCCTGGTCATACAGAGAGTAAATTACAGCTATAACATGTAATCTAGGTTTGCCTGTCTCCAAAGCGTTCTCAAGGTATGAGTATATAAGTAACAATGGGAGTCTGTTCATTCATTTCTTTTTTTTTTTTTTCTTTGCGGTACGTGGGCCTCTCACTGTTGTGGCCTCTCCCGTTGCGGAGCACAGGCTCCGGACGCGCAGACTCAGCAGCCATGGCTCACGGGCCCAGCTGCTCCGCGGCATGTGGAATCTTCCCGGACCAGGGCACGAATCCATGTCCCCTGCATTGGCAGGCAGACTGTCAACAACTGCGCCACCAGGGAAGCCCTGTTCACTCATTTCTTAATTCATTAAGTATCTATTCAAGACATACTATGACCTTCCAGGCACTGTGGTCAGATCTGGGAATTCAGTGGTGAATAAATTAGATATGTTTCCTGCCTCATGAAGATATCAGTCAGCTGGGGGAAAAGAGACATTAAAAAGATGAAGACACAAATATATGATTACCAATTGTGATTAGTACTGTGAAAAAAAAGGACAGAGTGTTGGGATGGAATAACAGGGAAGACCTGATTTGGATTGAATAGGTCAGGGAAGACCTTTCTGAAATTGAGACCCAGAAGATAACTAGGTGTTAATCAGGCAAGAATGGGAAGAGCCTTTCAATATTTCTGGGTGGATGGAGCTGCTGAGGATAAAGAGCTGATCCAGCTGGTCCCCACCAAGGCTCTTCAGGGGATGAAGATGCCCTGATGATGACCACAGCCAGCTTTGTAGAGAAGGGTTGTGGCCATGTCCAAGTGTGTGGTATTTCCTTAATACATTATGTATTGGGGAAAGTCCTGTCCAGACATGGAAATGGCCTCTCCCTTCCCTTGGAAATCCTGGCATGCCATCCAGTTGTGCAACTTCCCAACCTGTTGCCAATCAGCTCTGCTGACCTATTGGCCTTGCACTTGGTAGTGAAGCTCATATTGTTATTCCTCAATAGGTTCTCCATGTTCTAAGATCCATAGGGCAGAAAGCTGGAGCAGAGCATGTCTGGACACTTTTGTCCACAAGTTATCTTCACTTTACACCTGGAATTTACATGCCAAAGATTCAGACCTCCCACATGAAAGTTGCTTAGCCTTTTGACTAGCTGTATAATCATAGGCTCAGGAAATCCAGCAGTACTTGTTATATGGCGTCAATATTCTGGATAACAGTGAGAAGGATTACATGGAATAATATTTCTGGATCCTGGAAGATGAAGTTAAGCTACATGGATCTTTGGGATAATGAAGAAATAAATTAAACTGAGCAATATTTCTGGATTACAGAGAGAAGAGTGAAATTGAGTCACTCAACCTGGATAATGGAGGGAGGAAGGACCTGACTCACAGTTCTGGGTAAGAGGAGATCATTCTGGATGATGTGGAAGGATGAAGCTGGACTGCTTTTGTGGATAACAGAGGCAGGCAGTGCAGGAAAGGACGCAAGGTAACAACACATTCAGCCCACAAGAACCAGCAAAAAGGAGAGAGCGAGAGCAATGATGGCTTCCTTGTTTGCCCATCAAGCACAAACAGGGGAAGCTGTGCCTGGGAAGGCAGGTTCCCTGGGGTTGGTTTGTTTCCAAGGTCTTCCTTCCACAGCTGCTCCACATGGCCTGGGGCCGGTGGACCTCACAAAGTCCCAGATACAATGTGCTTAAGTAGATCACTTTGGTGACCCCCTCAGGCTTTCACAGTGACGGATATACAAAGCTAGCATCTTCTTTGAACTGCCCAGATGAAAGGTCCTAGGAATCAACCTGGAGATGCTGAGAGTCGGACAGTTTAGTCATTTAGGCTATGAGGTGTTACAATCAGAAGGGAAATTAGTCATATCCAGTCTAAATCCTTCACTTTACAGTTGAGGAAAACGTGGCCTAGAGATGGGAGGTGAATGGTCCAAAGCCTCACAGGCAGATCATGGCAGAACTAAACTAGAACCCAGAATCCCTGACTCCTAGTCTGGTTCTTTACGGCCAAACTTGAAGCCATCTCATAGGAATAGAGAATGGCATTCTGGAGGAAGCTTTTAGGACTGAAATCAGAGACAGAATGGAAAGACAAAAGGAAGTGAATACGTTAACACAATTAATGAAAGCCTTCTATGAATTAGACACAGTGCCAGATGTTTCTATGGATTTTTAAACCTCATTTAATCCTCTCAAAAATCCCCTTGATGGAGAGATTTTTGTCATTTTATAGCTGTTGAAACTGAGACTCACAGTTTCAGTAACTTTTCTCAGACCACACATGGCTGAGCCAGTATTTGAACCCAGGTGTGCATGAAAACGCAGCCTGAGCTTTTTTACCTCAGTTGCCTGGAAACATCAATTGGTTCTTGAGATCATCACTGATGTGATAAAACATGGGACAGAAATCAGGCAAGACTAGGAGCATCTGCGTTTTCCTGTGGTGAGTAGGAAAAAGGATCAGACAACTCTTTCCTCCGGCGTGAAGGCGAGGTGATGACTGAAGTATCGGCTCTCTATGCTGAAGTCAGAATTCGTATTTTGGTGAAATTGTCATCTGGATAAATTTAGGGTCTCCGATTTCATTGCAGGTATGGTTACCCCAGTGCTTATCTTCCTTTTGGCCTATGTACTCTCTCTGCTCTTATGAATAATATTTTTATCCCAATCTAATCACTTATAGTATTTGGTTTTTGCACAGTTTATTTTTAAAATTTTGGATACAATTTTCTTCTGAAAGTAAGTTGGCCAGTAACCACGAAATCCCTCTTAGTATTACTAAAACCCTTCTCTGCCAATTCTTTAAGAAATTAGATCATCTTCAGATGAATTGTTAATAAAAAATTAACGCGATGGCCAGTAGCATGGATATCTTTGGGCTCTTGGCCAAAAGATAAGCCATCTGTGTGTAAGAAAACAGGCTAACAATTTTGGACTCTGGTCTCTGTGGCCACAGTGAGCATTGACCTCACTGTTAATTACCCAAATTAATTGTTTTTAGGGGTTGTGTTCTCTCATCACGAAAACTTCTCTTCCCAATTCAAACCATGTGGGTTAAAACAAGAAAACAAAAGCCAAAACTGCTCCCCACACCCAAAAACCCCTTCTGTCAGGGCTCCCAAGTAGACCCGGGAGAGCCGTTAGAGGGCTGAGAAGGGCCAGTCATCAGCGCATACCATACATAGGTGGAGGGCTTGTTATTCTCAGTTTCCCGCCTAGGAGAGGATACCCCTATTGTTTCTGAAAGTGCTGACCAGGACCCACACTTCCAACTAAAATTCCTCTATCCCTCCAACAGCAGCAAAAGCAGCAGCAGAAGCAACTGCAATAGATAAGTGTTTTGATGAATTGCAAGATGGATAGGGCTTACAGTGCCCCCAGCCTTGCTGATACCAAATGCCTTTAAGATACAGCTTTTCCCATCCTAATCTACAAAGGAAACAGGAAAAAGGAACTTAAAACTCCCTGTGCTCAGACAGAAATGAGACTGTTACAGCCCGCTTCTGTGCTGTTCCTTCTTGCCTCTGACTTGTAAACAAGACCTAGTAGGACATGCGAATGGAAAGTCACAAACCTCTGGGTGTTTGAAAGGATCCTTGGGACCTCATGCACATCTGTGGAAACTGGATGGAGAGATTTGGGGAAGCATGGATTCTTTAGCCGGCTTAGTTCTCTATGGAGTCAGCTTGCTCCTTTCTGGTAAGGTTTGGCTTTATTATCTTTAAAAACTATATTTTTAACAGAGTTAGTGATTCTGGGCTCTCTCACCAATGCTTAGTGCTGGTTAACAAGGGGCAGCTGTGGCACAGGGATTGTTTCTCCATGAGTCTCCGTTTAATATATGTAAGGATTGACATGGAAAGTCCTTGTAGCATGAACTGATTTTTCTAGAGTTTCTCTTCTGGATTATTGCCCGCTGTGTTACCACAGACTCTGTGAAGACTGATTAGGTCACTTTATTTGAAGAGACGCGCTTACCATAGTGCATTATTTTACTGTTCCTCATTCTAGATTGTTTCCTTACTCTATAGAAAAAGAAGAAACCTGGCTTTACCTGCTTCAAAGAAAATCTTCAGTCATTAAAAAAAATATCAAATTCATGCTGAGAATGATTCGGACCCACTTAAGGCATTGTACAGATTGACATTTTTAAATGAGAACAAAAATGCTTTTCTATAAAGATTTCGTATTTGTATCCTATTTCAATCAAAGCAGTCAAACGCTAGGCTTTTTGGTTTTTATCTTATAGTTGGGGTCAGGGAGATTAGGGCTATATAATTTTTGTTTTATTTAAAAAATATTTGGCACATAGTCACTTGTAAAGTCTTTATTGGCCCAATGAAATGAAAGTTTAAGCAATTACCCAGATCACTGGGCACAGGAGAGTAACAAAACCTATTGTAAGTTTAAGGAATGGTTGGCTTGAATGTTTTTAGATTTAGGTTGTCTGTTGTTCAGATTCTCTAGATGGCGGCGTGGCTTATAGTTCACTCACCCTATGAGATACCTATGAAAGTGGTATCAAATCACAAAATACAAATAACAACTATAATGGCCATCAATCTCTCCCCTTCAGTTTGAAAGCATTTGAATTATTGTAATGAAAATAGAATTGATATAGGAAATGAATCTGGGAAAATTTACTGAACTTAATGGTGTGGGTTATATTATATTAGTAGAATTTGATCCAAGTATCCATAAGTATCTGCTAATTATTTTATATTTTTCATATGTTTGCAATATTATATTATTAAATATTCAAAAAATTAAGCAAATAAGATAACAGAATTGCATGTTTGTTTATAGCTCTTCAGTTTGTTTTCAGTGATCAATTATATTGAGGATTTAATAATATTTTAAGACTAAGAATGTGTAAACTGCTGAAAATGAAAGATTATCTGAGATAGTTTCAGTATGTAGAAATTTTTTATATTCATGTAGAAATACTGTTGATTTCTCCAAAAATATGCATCTTTAAGCCAAACAGTTATCATAATTCCATTTTCGGTTTGCTTTTTTTCTGTGTGACATTTATCAGTAACATGAAATCTGGAACTGCTTCTACATCAGGGAGTATAGTCATGCAAAGCCCAGGGGTCCACAGCTGCTCTGAGATACTTTTTAGGTTAAATAATATACACACACAGAGACACACACACTCTGTTCTAATTCATCTTTTTTCCCCATAGTGACCATGTTATGGCACTTTGCAATATAGGCTTAGAAAAGATGTCATAAAATCAAACAAAAAAGTTACGTGGCAAAATAGTTACTCTGTGTCTAAACCAAAAGCACAGCACTAACTTAAGCAGGGTGAAGCCCAAAGAGAGGGGTTTCGTGCTCTTGTTGAAAGGAAGGCTAACACCAGCAAGGTTGGTTTCTGGAGTAGGTCTGTTGTGCTAAATCCTAACTTAGATTTTCCATCTAAGCCTCCATGAATATGAATACTGAAGGCCTGATAATTGCAACAACAAGAATCCAGCATGATTATGTCTACAGGCATAGGATCCCATTCTTCAAACCAAACTCCACTGGTAGACTACAGTAATGGAGCAAGGGGCTCATGACTTATGGATTTCTCTCTCTAGTCTAGTGGGTTGTTCGTCCTTCCTTTTTTCTGAACAGATAGAACTGAAAAAACTATCACATTTGCCTCAGTGAAGGTGACTCTGGGTGGTAGATGCTAACCCATAAAAGGGTTGGAGGAGGTGTATAGTTTTTAGAAAGCTTCCCTCAAATCCACCTAGATTCTGGTAGATTCCCTTCCCAAGAGCAGATCATGGCCAATACCACCTTAGAAACAAGTTCTAAGAAACATACTAGATTTTCTCTACTCTCTCATTCTCACCAAACCAGGCTGCTCTCCCAAAGAGAAAAACAAAATAAAACTAGTCACTCTTTCTGCTTTATCATAAGATGTCCTTTGTGATCAACATTGATCCAATGTGAAGCCTCTAGTAGCATGCCTTCATGCCTCTTTCCTGTCTCATGTGACATTTTAAGTAACAACCTGGGTTCAGAGATAGTGAATATCTTGTCTGGAGTGGCAGAGGAAATTCAGTTATAAGGTCAGGGAAGTGGTCCCAGATGGAACCTCCTGATTAGGGCTGGTCTTAGAAGGCTAGTTATCAAGTCTGAGTAATCAAGGGTGGAGGCATAGAAACTGGGAACAGAGACACACCTGGGAATTATTCTCAGAAGGAGGAGTTTTGCTCCCTTCTCAGATGCTCCCTCCTAAACATTGTTTTTGTTGGGAGCTCTCAGCATTTCCCTTTCAGCCTTACCCTGGGAGAGCTTCCTTCAAGAGTCTAGTCCTTCTAAGACATCTCTCCAGGAGGGAAGAACTCTTCTAATTTCATCCAGAAGACTATGCTATATCCTCTGGGGGATTCAGATGGGTGAGGTCCAGTTTTTTCTGACATTATCAATTCATCTCCTGGAGCTCTGTTCCTAAAAAGATATGTGTGTGATTGTGTCACCAGCTTATTCCCTGTAGATGGCTTATTGGTAAGAGCACAGAATCAGGATTCAAATAGATTTGTCTAGGCTGGAAGGGTGAACCAAACCCAAAAGATAAACAGATAAATGTCAAAATAGATAAATGTCAAGTTATGCATTTGGATTCAATAAATAGATGACGTATGTTCAATGTGAGAGAGACCTGGTTTGCTGAGAGTTCTAGTGAATGACATCCAAGTTTTGGTGATACACAAAATTTGATGAATTGCAAGGAGCCAATTTATAGGCGCCAAAACATGCTTTACTTGCTAAAAAGGTAACACGTAAGCTGTAACCGTTTGCATAGTAAAGATATAGGGTCAGAATTAGAGATGGTAATCACTTCAATCTGCTGCTCAAAGCACATCCATTAGACACTGAAGACACTGAAAAGCTTGACAGCAAACCCTGTAGGCAAATGGGAAGGTAAGTGCTTTAGAAACTTTGTCATATGGGAACATTTAGTCAGGAGAGAAGAGATGAAGGAGCAGCATTTTCATGGGTTTCCACATAGTAGACACCATAGATTGACACTGTATTTTGTCAGGTCTAGGATCCAGGGGTGGAGGGAGTTGCACAAAAGACAGAGTTTGGCTTTGTTGATGGAAACCTTCTAAAAACTGGATCACTATCCCCCTGGGGAGTGAGTTCCCACACTGGGGAGGGTTCGGGCATGTGTTGGATGATCGATAGTCTTTAGGAATGTGAAAAGAAAATCCTTTTCATTTCACTACCTGTGGCTCCTCACCGACCACTTAGCAGGTAGATAAAGGTCAGAAGAGCCACTAGATCTTTGCCCACTGAAATCAAACTGAGTTTGTTTTCTGAATGTGGACCCAGATATGGTCACTTTATGCTGAATTGTAACTCAGTTAACATGCCTTAGGAGGAGAAAAACCACATGCACCTGTGCTATTATGACTCACTTTTGAAGACACTGCTCTATGAGGCTGAGGTGGAGCTCATCAAGAAGGCAGGAGAAGGAGTTAAGAGTATAGATTGTGAAGTCACACACCTGGGATTAAGCTCAAATTGGATGACCATGGGCCAGTTATTTGATTGTTCCAAAGCACAGTTTTCTTATCTTTTACATTTGAGAATACTTTTTTCCCAGAGTTGTTATAAGCATCAAGTGTGATAATGCATGTAAAGTACTCAGCCAGGAAGAACTCTTAGTAAGTGAAGCTAGTGTAATCAAAAGAGAAGTGTTGCTGTGAGGACCATTGGGCTCATTCAAGACCAGTCTTAATGTTTTCCAGGTGTAGGGGAGTCACTTACTACTCTTAGAAGCATTATCCTAAAAGACTTCAACATAAGCCAGTTTCTCAAATTTTGTGCTGATCTCTCCCCACTTGACAAGCCAGAACACTTGGCCTACTCTCTAGTGCTTTCCCTCACCCATCCCTGCTCATGGCTCTTCTACTTCAACCAGGCCCATCTCCACCATCTATGCATACTTTCCCCTTGGCTCTTGTTCATGCTGTTCTATCCATTTGGAAATGACACCCACCATGTTCAGTCTGCAAACAAAATTCAACTTAGTTTTCCTAGGCCAACTCTTCCTCGTGTTCTTCCCCTAATTCTGAGTTCCCTTCCCACACAGGCTGTGCCTTTGAGCTTTAGACACATAGGTTTAGCCCAGTTAACCTCTAACGTTGTTGACAACAGATATTATTTACTTCTTATTCTCCGTAGTGCATGGAGTTTAATATGCCATAGTAAGAAACTTTTGGTATACCGTGGCAGACCTGACAAAAAGAGGGAAATTGTTTGTTGTTGTACAAAGGGCTTTTAAACGTTGAAAGGATAACAATAAGAATCAATTTCATATATATTGCAAGTAGTATTCACTCATATCTTAAAAGGTTGGCTTATGTTAAATATTTGAGGTAAATAAGGTCACAAGAAAATCCCTTTTTTCCCTTAGGTGTGAAACGTAAAAGATATACTCACGAAAGTGGGTTTAACAAGATTTTACATAATATTAGGTATTGTATGATTGTTGAATATTATTTTAAAGATACACATAGTTTTATTCAATAGACATTTATTGAGTTATTGCCCACCTTTCATTCATTCATTCATTCACTCACTTAACTACCATTTCAATCAATGAAGACATACTGAGGACTTACTTTGCACCCAGTACTGTACTGGATACCAGGAATGAAAAAAAGGATGAATTATTTTTTCCCCTTGCTAAACTCACATCTTAGTAGGAAGGATGACTATAGGCATATAAATTGTAAGATGCTATGATAAATAATGTAGTAGGGGTATATCAAAATCTAGCTTTTCAAGAGCTATAAAAAATGTTTATTGGCTTCAATAATAAAAGCAACTTTAAAATCCAAATTAAACATAAATGGCTAAAAACATATAATGTCAACTTCATTAATTGCTAAATTTAATATGAATAAAATTTATATTGAAAATAATCTGTATGATAGATTTTCCTCACTTTGCAAGAACTCCTAAAAATGAATATTGCCAAAAATTATGGCTAGTGTAGTTATCAGTTACTCGTAGCCAAATGATTTTAAAACTAAGTAGATAAAAGGGAAAAGAGAAGAAAGAACTTCCCATCAGAGGGAGCAGGTGGTGTGAAATAGCTGGGCAAGCGCAGGGAAGTTGAGTAAGTCTGGAATGTAAGGAGGAGGTGGTGACTTAAGGTTGGGTTCAGATCAGGAAGGACCTCATAGGCCATTTTAAGTCATTTGTACCTCTTTCTGTACACATGGAAATTTAGTATGGTGTTTGTTCTATCATATCTGATTTATGTCTTGGAAAATTCACTCTGATGATATTCTGAAGCATGTATCGACATGGCAGAGAATTAGGCCTGGACAAATTTGGCTTCCCAACACTCCAGGCAAGGGAGGCTTAGATGAAGAAGGGGTTTGAGAGTGTTTAGGAGGTGAAACTGTAGGGACTGGTAATTGGTTATATATTGGAGGTTGTGGGAAGTGGGGTGAATAAGCATTGCTCCCGGCTTCTGGTTTGGGTAATGGTTCTGCCATTCTCTGTGTTGGGAAACATGGCAGAAGGAACTGCTTGGTGACAGGCTGGCATGAAGCAAATAATTCTTTTGTACATGTTGATTTTGAATTTCCATGTTAAAGGTGGATATTTAGCAAAATTTGGCTGTCTGGGTCTGAAGCTCAGAAGAAGAGGGTCGGGCAAGGGATTGAAACATAGAAATCTTTGTTTATGGTAAGCGAAGACATGGGTTGTGTACCAAGACTTATGTGAAAGGAAGAGAAAGAGCAGATAGCCAAGGGTTCTACGAAGAAGCAGTCAGGGAGTTGCCAGGAGAGGCAAACCCAATCAGATTCCTTCCCTGGCATTTCGGAGAATTGGTGTTGTGGTAGCTAAGGAAGGAGAAAGTTTAAAGAAGGGGACAGTAAGATGGGGAGAGCAGAGTGACAGCCTCTGGGCTTGGCATGGGGGCACAAGACTGCAGGTGTGTTATTTTACAGAGAGCCAGCTGCACTGGCAGCATTACTGTGCCAGAGCTGGAAGGGTGTCAGAAGATCAGCTAGCATCACTCCCAGCCTTCAAGAAAGGGAATGTCTAAAGTTGCCTCCCTTATTTCTGGAATTTTAAACTGATAACCCGATTCCCACAGGTCTAGCCAGACTGTTCCTCAACTCACATCACACGTGCAGAATGTTTTTTAGATTGAGCCTTGTCTGCTTTCCTCTACATCCTTCCCCCACCGCCTCCTTTTGTCCCTTCAGGATTCTGACCATCCTTCTCCCTGTGTTTCTTCCCGAAGGCTGCAGGGGCAGGTGTGGAGACATGGATCTGCCAGATGGGCAGAGTCCTGACTCTTTTCAACACATCTGTTGATTAGAGGGAGTGTGTTCCCACTGCCTAGTGGTACCATGTCTAACGTGGTACGCACGTTACGTAACAAAGAGAGGGAGAAAACCTAAAGATGAGCAAAAGGAGCCCATTAGGCAGCCAGCTGAGGGGCATGTGGGTGGCTGCTGTTTGCTCTGCCTGCCCAGGGCTTGACCAGTGAGGTGTGTGTGGTGGTCACACCCATCTCAGCAGATCTGTCAGCTTTCCCGCTTTTGTTAGAGGGTGATATCATGCTTCCTGGGGGGAGCGCTGGAAGACAATGCTCGGCCACTTTCCTCCAGATACAATAGGCGGAGTCAGGAAGGCAGTATTGACATTGCTGGGGCTGGGAAGGCACTCGCTGCTCCGTGGCCGTCAGATGGTGAACCAACTTAACCTTGGCACACAGAGCCTGGGTTGTGCAAGGCGTCTGGCTCCAGAGCCAAAGGGGACTCCACCCTGGGGACAGGAGTGCTTTAGACATCTGGGAATCTGGGATGGGCTTCGAATTCTGATCCCTGTGTCAAAAACAACCGCAAAACAATAATAGTACCAGGAATAACAAAAATGGCAACCATCTGCCGAACGTCGCTATGTGCCAAGTGTTTAATATGATTTTTCAAAATTCTTCTCCTTTATTTTATTTTTAGTTTTGTTATTATTATTTTTGGCCGCACTGTGCAGCATGCGGGATCTTAGTTTCCCAACCAGGGATCGAACCTGTGCTCCCTGCAGTGGAAGCATGGAGCCTTGACCACTGGACTGCCAGGGAAGTCCTCATATGATTTTTAATATCTCACAACAATCTCACACAATAGGTATTATTATTTGTTTTGTTTTGTTTTAAAAATACGTGGTGAAACTGAGGCTCACAAAGGTTGTGACTTGACTAAGGTTAAAATGTTGTGGACGTTCATTATTTGGGACTGCCTAACATTCCTAGTTTTCGAAAGCCACCATGCTTTCCCTCCATTGATGGGACTGCCAATCACTGATCAGAGTGTCCTGTCCATCAGAAGACAGCGGTCGGTTCAGATGGAGGGTGCATGACCCAGTAGGGCCAGATAGACTCTTCTCTGGGAATTTATGAGCAAGATGTTCTCTTTCTTCAGTGAAGACACTGTTTACCTGGAGCCACCAGCTTCCCTTGGCACTTGAAGCTAGTCTTTGATAAGAAAGAATGATGACAGAGACAGAGAGAACAGAACCCAGACAGGCACTCTGAAATTATCTGAGCCCTGGATCCAATGTTTTTAGATTGGAGACCCATCCCTGCCCCTTCCAGTTATGGGAGCCAGTTGGCTTTATTTGCTAGTGCTATTTTGAGTTGTTTTCTGTCTCTTGAAAATGAATAGTACTGAGTGACCACACGATCTCAGTAGGAATGATGGCAGCAAGAATTAAACTGAGGGCTTCCCTGGTGGCACAGCTGTTAAGAATCCACCTGCCAATGCAGGAGACACGGGTTCGAGCCTTGGTCTGGGAAGATCCCACATGCCGCGGAGCAACTAAGCCCATGTGACACAACTACTGAGCCTGCGCTCTAGAGCCTGCAAGCCACAACTACTGAAGCCTGTGCGCCTAGAGCCCATGCTCCACAACAAGAGAAGCCACCGCAATGAGAAGGCTGTGCACCACACGAAGAGTAGCCCCCGCTCGCCGCAACTAGAGAAAGCCCACGCACAGCAACGAAGACCCAACGCAGCCAAAAATAAGTTAATTAATTTATTAATTAAAAAAAAAGAGTTAAACTGAGAATGACCTGAACCCAAATCCTGGACTCTTTCAAACACTTCACTGTGTTCCGACTAGTGTTTCATGGTCACCTCAGGCTGGTTTCCAGAAAACGAGACTGATAACAATACTTATTTGTGTAGTTTTAGGGGAAGATTTGAAAAGATACTACTTAAAATTACTTAGTATGGTGTGGGTACATGATGAACACTCAATAAAAATCAGATGTTCTTAAATTGTTTACTTCTAAACAAAGCTGGAGGATCTTATGTCACTTTATGCCAATCTTTTCAGAGCACATCTCCATCCATGAGGGCAGGCAACTCCTATTCTATGCCAGATGGAGCTCCCTGGCTTCCCTTGGGATAACTCAGCATTGGTACCCTAAGCCTGGCCTTGTCTCAGGGACAAAGAGAGAAAAACTTAGAGCTGTGCGTTCTTGGATTTTTGCTAAAAATCTGGAGTGCAGGTGAGGGAATTCCTTCCCATGGCCCTACCAGCTGGCAGGATGGTGCTCCCGACTTTTCTCCTGCCAGCCCCCAATTTCCTGTTTTCTCAGGTCTTGACTAAACAGAGGCTCTAGGATGCTTTGCCCTAGATTGTTCCCACCTCATTTATTCCAAACCTATTAATTCCTAGTCCTTGAACATTTTCTGTGGCATTGTCAATTCCCAGTGCAGTGCGGTTCACTTCAAGCTTATTATTGAATTTTTGGACCCGTCCTGGAGTACATGTGTGTAAGTGCATGTGTGTGTATGTGCATGTGTGCGTGATCATAGCTCTGCTCATATTCCACCACCATCTTGCCTTTAATTCCTCCTCCTCTTAGTCTCAATTCCTCTCTGTGTCCAGCACCTCTTGAATCTGGAAGGCACTTTCTAATCTTCCAGAGTTGATTGAAATACCCCCTATTTTGCTATTCATTGCTACCACTCCAGAATCAAAGAGCAGGGTGGCGGTGGTAGTTGGTTGAGGTCAGCAACTTTTCAGGAGCCAGTCTTGCCCACCTCACCAGGCTCTTGTGATTCTTAGTCCCTCAGGCTACACTGGGGGTGTATTCCAGTCATTCCAGGATCTTTGCAGTTTCTAAAACTACACCTTCAAGCATCCAGGCCTTTGTTCGAGCCCTGGTCTGGGAACACTGTGTACACTGTGTACACTGTCCCTTCTGCCCAGAATATCCTCTTCACTTTCTTTTCTTCACCGGACTTATTCATGCTTTGAGATTTATATCAAGTGTCATTTCTTCTAAGAAGTCTTCCCTAACCTTCTTGCATGGATTAGGTCCCCGCCTTAGCCTGAATTCCACCAAAACAAACAAACAAAAAACCCGTGGACTGAGGCAAAGGCATATGTGCAGGTAGATTATTGGGAAGTGATCCCAGGGAGCAAGAGTGAGGGACTAGGGGAATGGAAGTGTACGAGCATGTGTTATCAGGTTGGCCACTGCCTCAAATGCCTGGTGCTCCAGACCTTTTGAGGAGGCTTATGAAATGAGACTCAAGGGCATTCATCCATTGCTCTCCTCCCCTTTATTCAAGGGTCATATAGATGCAAGAAGCTGATAAACTACTGCTGGGGTCCTACGCTGTTGTGCCAGAGAAAGTCCCAAGGGAGGAGGTGAGATATCCTCCCACGGGCTTTGTGTGAGCTACGTTGATATTACACCTGCTCAAAGCTTGTGGCGCTCTGTTTAGCTGCGGCTGCAGAAGCAGCTCAAGCAAGACCTGGAATGGGGAAGATTTGCATTGGTGCCCAAGAGGTGTTGGATACGGGCACCCTTGTTCTTGTCCCTGCCATAGTACTTAGAATATGAAATTACAATTTACAGTTTACTTGATGGTTTGCCCACGAAGCTATGGTCTGTGTTTGACATATCAGTAAGAGAAATGCTTTAATAACTTGTTTTGCATTGGATTAAATGTTCTGACCTAGTGCTTTCCTAAGTGTGCTACCTATACTACTGCTGGCCTGAAAGATCATTTAATGTGGTGCTTGGAAGAACATTTTTAATTATAAAAATTATTTGTATATATAGATGTATGTGTGCATGTATCATATCAATCATGTAATTTAATAAGTATTTTGGCATTATTTGAGGCTAAGGAAAAAAATAGATGAGTTAATTTAAAGAGAATGGTTAATAGAATAATTGTACAAGTCTCCTATAGACTCAGCAAAAATCATGAAAATGACATATTCATCAGTGCAGTTTAAGAGACACCGCTCTAACTGAATGAGAGAGCCAATCCTTTTTAGAACTCTTTTGTGTGTGTATGTTCAAATAAAAAATAGAAAAGTAATTTGGGCACATAATTAATACTATCCTAGTGACATGGACGAAGTGGAAGAGAGTCTCTTGGTGATCAACCTGTCTCAAAAGACTGTCTTGGACTCTAATATTGCTCCTCTCAGGAAACCTGGAAAGTGGGCATTTATTAATAAATTACAGACAAGACCTAGTTTACATGTTGGGCATACTGAGTGTTCCTCAAAAAAGGCCCAGGGGCTTCCCTGGTGGCGCAGTGGTTGAGAGTCCGCCTGCCGATTCAGGGGACGCAGGTTCGTGTCCCGGTGCGGGAAGATCCCACATGCCATGGAGCGGCTGGGCCCGTGAGCCATGGCCGCCGAGCCTGGCATCCAGAGCCTGTGCTCCGCAACGGGAGAGGCCGCGGCAGTGAGAGGCCCGCGTACCGCAAAAAAAAAAAAAAAAAAAAAGGCCCAGTAGTCCGCCAGGAAAATAGTAGGCCATGCCCAAAGTAGAGGAATGGATAGGTCAGTTATATGCATTCATTCAAGCTAACATTTACTGAGCTCTTTCTATGTTCTGGGAATCTGCTGGGCATTAGAGTTACAAGCATGGTTAAGAGAGGGCTCTGACTTCAGGTGGCTTTTAGTCTGGTGGGTGAGAAGCTCTGCTCTGTTAGAGGCAGACAGTGCATGTTGGAAGCATCGAGGCTGGAGGGAGTCATTCTGGAAGAGAACAGGAGTCTCACTAAGAGGGTGACATTTGAGAAGAATTACGCTTTGTGGAAAAGCAGGAGCGGAAGTGAGGAGGAAAGGTATTCTGGGCAGAGGAAAAAGCATGAAAAATGAGGAATAAAAAGTTTAAGAAATGTTTGTGCAGTGGTTCTATGTGGCTACCCTCTAGGGTACAGGGAATAAAGCTAGGGAGGTGGGCTGGGAAGAAGGTAACTTGGTTTGAGGTTGGCTGAGTGGGCAGGGCCAGAGTCAGTTACGGGAGTTGTCAGGACATAGGATGAAGCTGTGTGAGGGAATGACACTGCCCGAGAAGAGGAGAGAGGGTGGTTCTGGGAACACCTCTGTCAAGGGCTGATGCGGGTGGAGGAAGAGGAAACTGAAGGCATTCAAAGAGATAAGCCAAAGGAGGAGGGAGTTTCAACTACGTAAAAACTTACAGAGGCAGGAGCCAGCGTAAGGAGAGAGACTAGAGAATTTAGCAACTAGTTATTGTTGCAAGGCATTTTCAGTGGATGGCAGGGCTTGGGTTGAAGAGTAAGGGCGAGGTGAGGAAGTGGAGTAAGTAAGCATAGATTCCTTTCTGAGAGATGTCCCATGGCACGGCAGCTTCCTGTTTCCACGTGCTTTTCTGTAAGCCTGATTCTAGGGTGATTTGGTAGGAGAAGGGGTGAGGTCTTCTCTGCCATTGTTGGTTCAAGGTGCTAGGAGAATATGCCAAGGTTTGAAGGAAGTAGAGAAAAACCTCTTCCATCACAGACATTCTCTCCTTCCCATGGATGTTGTCCCCAAGTTGCCTGAATTAGATAATTATTTTAATTTCACAAATACATGGTAATGGAGGTACATGGAGGTACCACACACTGTTACCTGGAATGAGAAATATTAGAACGGTCAAAGACTCAAAAGATGATCTAGTCCAGTGTTATTGAATTGTTTTCTCATAATACTAATTCCAAGAGAATCATTGAATCCCCCCCCTTTTTTTTTGAGTATCACATGGAGCTAATGTTTGATACCTTAAGAAATGCTGGTTTGATTCAACCTGCTCATTTTATAGATGCCGACACGGAGGCCCAGGGAGTTCAGCACTTTGCTCAAGCTCAGCTCATTAGAGGCTGTCTCTTCACTTTAACAGAGAGTGTGGAAGGCAATATAAATTAGAGCTTAATGCATGTACTGTTTGGTCAGACTGCCTGGGCTTGCATTCCAGTTTTATCATTGAATTGGTTAGCTATTGCCGTGTAACAAACTACTCCCAAAACCCAGTGGCTCAACCAACATTTATTATCCCTGGTAAGTGTTTGTGGGATTCGCGGCTCGCCTCATCTGTGTTGAGCACAGCTCTGAGGTTCTGCTTCAGATTGCAGCAGCTGGTGCAGCTCTGCTTCTTGCTGCACGTGTGTGGGTTGTCTGGGTGACTCTGCTCACATGTATCTCATCCTTCTTGGGTCAGCCCAGGGGATGTCGTTCTGATGGTGATGTTAGAAACACATCACCATTAGAAACAAAACAGCAAATGAGTCTTCTTAAGGCCTAGGCTGTGATCCAACACACTGTCATTCCCAAAGTCAAGGTTCGGGAACTACACTCTGCCCATGATGAGGCCAAAGTGAGGGTTTGATACAAGGAGGGCTGAAGAGCTGGGGCCGACAATTTGATCTACTATAGCCGCTACTAGCTTTGTGCTGGGGTGCGAGTTACTTGACTTAACCTGTAAAATAAGCATCGTAATAGCACTTACCTCTTGAGATTTTTTCTGGGGGTGGTGGGGATTAAATGAATTAGTTCATGTAAACCATTTAGAACAATACTTAAACTTAAATGCTAGGTAAATATTAAGATCGTTACTAATTTTATCCATCCACCCATCACCATCCATGGGTGATGGAGGATATTTGGAGTGTTTGCCACCGGAGCAGCTATGGAAGGGTTCGGGTTGACTTGATACACTGGCTCGCATCAGCCATTCTCCACTAGCAGAAGGGCTCAAAGGAGTGACCTTCTGAAGGTCCTCCAGATCACTCATCTATAAATTCCTTTCTTTTGCTTATAAGTGCTTAAAAGGCAGCGTGGGCTGGTTTTGTGCTGCTTCGTTCTCCCAGCCCCCTCCACCCTGTGTCTCTCACACCCAGAGTCAGCAGACCTTTTCACACAAACCATCTGCCAAGAGGTGTGGAACTGGAGCCAGAAACACACAACAGCTGCAGGAGCTCAGCCGTATTCAGAGGCCTGTAGTAATCTCACAACAGTCCTAGACACAGCCCTGGCCACTGCCTGACTCTAGAGTACATAAACCATCAGCAGAGTGTAATTCCATCATGAGTAATACGTGAATTCTGCCAGCTGCTTCTGGAATCAAACAAAAAACAGTGTTTTTGCCAGCTGGAGGGAAAAAAAATCACCATTAATTGCATCACTGTCTTCTCAGGAAGGCTGGGAGAGCCAGTGACTCAGGCTAACTTCTGCTAGAGGCCCTCTTCCTCTCCTAGAGGTCCATGAGTTCAGAACCCTCACCAAGCCCCTCTTTCATCTTGACCAGGTGGTGCTATGAGCACCGACTCTGGGGGCAGATGAATCTGGGCTGGAGCCCCATTCAGCAATGTGATAGCTATGTGACCTCAGGCAAGTCATTTTCACCTTCCTGTGGAAGGGGGATAATAATGTTACTGCACTGAAAAGTTGTGAGGATTACATAATACATGTAGGTCAAATGCTTAGCCAAGCGCAGGTTCATAAGAAATGCTCAATGAATATTAGCTATCGTTATTTCTTCTGTATCTCTGTGCCACTAGCTCTTTGCTCCTAGGAGCATACTGTCTCCAAGATGCTGTATAAACGTTACTATGTTCCATTCCATCCCATTTCAACCTATCTCATTTCTTCCTAACCCATTCTAGTCTTTAACAGTTTTTGAGCTCCTACTCTTTGCCCAACCCTAGGTCAGCAAATATAAAGTCCGTGCTGCTACGGAGGTTCCTGTTGGGATGTGAGTTGCAGATAGACATATAGTAGCTTCTTGTTATTCGTAGTAGTTGTATTCTGTAAACCACCAAAACTGGGTTAGATTTCTACTAGTTGCAACATTTTTGTCACCTGATCAATACATAAACCAGTTTTGCATTTGTTTCTTTTGCCAAAAAAGCACAAAAATGTGAAAAAGTGGCACCAAATATACCATCCAAAGGACACTGGTTTACAGTGTGAGAGCCCAGTAGAACGATGCGTTGTTTCACCTCAGTCTGGAACAGATGCATCTGAGGACTCAGGGTTTTCCCTGCTTTGCACATGTGTTCAAGTGACTGGGAAGGCACTGAGAGTGTGGATTTTGAGGTTGTAAATAAATTATAGGCAAATTCACAGATATGGAATCAACAAATGGTGAGGATCCACGGTTGATACAAATGCCTAAACGGCTCAAACTGCAATAACGCTTCCATGGAAGTACAGGGGAAGCCCAGGAGAGAAAGCAAGCACAGATTCAGTCTGGGGCAATCAGGGTCCTCTGGCTGGAATCAGACTTTCAGACGCAGGAGGGTGTTTCTGACAGCAGGCAGTAGAGGTGGAGGTGTGACGGGATGGAACCATGTGGCTGGGTGCAGCCAGCTCAGCCAGACGGGCTCGTGGGGGCAGGATTTCTGCCCCTCCAGCACTGCACTGTGTAGCCCAGATTTGACTGGATGGCCTCAAGCCTTTTCTTACTCTCATCCTCTTAGAAGCAAGACTCAGCACTCTGAGACACCAAACAAGGTCCTGAAACGATCCAACTTTGTCGATCAGCAAGTAACAGAGAGCTTTTGGTGGGTCAAAGGAGAAGATGATTTGTGTTGTCTACTGTGCAGAATAATAAATTCACGAGCAGATGACTCTCTGGTCCTCCGGCTAAATTCCTCTCCAGCTCCTAGCCTCCTCGTTTCTCCTCCCTACCTCCCTCTGCCTCTACTCTTCCAGGCAATTCCACTTTCACTGCCGTTTGCATACAGCACTGCAAAACAACAGCCAGCTAGCCGTCTGGCCCCTTCTCCTCTGGAATCTTAGCAGAGGCCGTGTATTGTTACTCAAGCCTGGCTTTCGGGAGTTTTTACTACCCTCCATTCCCTACTCCAAGGGGATTATCCAAGTATTCATCCAGTAAACTACTTCCTCCATATTTTGGCACAAGCAATAAAGTACAAGGTCCCAGATGAGTTACCACTCCCTAACACTGCCCCTGCCGGTCATTCCTGACAGAATAAGGATTTTCTTGTTGTGGACATATGATTCATGGTTTCTGCAGTTTTTAAAGAGCCTAGTTCATGTTGTAGCCACAGTAGATATTCAATAAATGAATAGATTTCTGCTAATCTGATGCTTTGGGGGAAAAGATACATTTTTGTCATGTTTTCTTCCACAAAACTGATATGTAATGTTAATTACTGTAGTTTTCTTATATATTTCACAGCAAGGTTTTGTAATGTTCATCACATTAAGTTCTAACCATTTCTTCCTAATAATTCTCATCAAAAGATATTGTTTTCTAGAACCTACAAAAGAGCGGATATATGTATATGTATAACTGATTCACTTTGCTGTACAGCAGAAACTAACACAACATTTTAAATCAACTATACTCCAATAAAATTTTTTTTAAAAAATGGGGTTAGCATATACTGGTCTACCCTGAGTTTGAGGACCAAATGGAACTATTTGTGAAGATACCTGTAAATGATACGTACAATAAATATAAGGTAGGATTCAAAAAAAAAGATTGTTTTCAAAACTTAACAAAATAATTATGAATTTTATCATGAAGAATGAACAGGAGGAATAGTTGAGAAAGTTCTGGGGAAAAAAAGAATAAAGAGCTTGGGAATAGCTCTACTAGATCTTAAGGCAGAGTATAATAGTGTAATAACAGTGGGGTACAGGCCAAGGGTGTAAGCACACAAATCAACAGACTGGATAGGCCAGAACCAAATCTGAGTTTATATAAGTTTTTTAAAATAAATTTATTTTTATTTGCTTATTTTTGGCTGCGTTGGGTCTTCGTTGCTGCACGCAGGCTTTCTCTAGTTGCGGTGAGCAACTTGGTTGTGGTGCGCAGGCTTCTCACTGTGGTGACTTCTGTTGTTGCGGAGCACAGGCTCTAGGCACGCGGGCTTCAGTAGTTGTGGTTTGCAGGCGCTAGAGCGCAGGCTCAGTAGTTGTGGCTCACAGGCTTAGTTGCTCCGCGGCATGTGGGATCTTCCTGGACCAGGGCTCGAACCCGTATCCCCTGCGTTGGCAGGTGGATTCTTAACCACTGTGCCACCAGGGAAGCCCTATATAAAATTTTAATATCCTATAAAGGACACAGATCAGTGGAGAAAGGAATAATAGCTCTGGGAAAATTAGTTTTCTGTTTGGAAAAAAAGAATTGTTTAAAAAACCCATCTGTTACCATATACCAAATTCCAAATGGATTAAAGAGTAAATGTAAAAAAAATCAATCCATCAAAAGAAGAAGATGGAAGTGAATATTTGTTGACTTTTCATATGGGAAAGGCCTTTTTATGTTTAAAAACAATGGAAGAAACCACAAAAATAGAAATCAATACATATAGCTTCATAAATATGTAAACTGTTAATCCAACCATAAGCAAAATTAAAAGGCAAAGAACGAAAGAAAAATACTTGCAACAAATATGCTGTATAAGAGATTAAAATATTTCCATAAAAGAAGCTTATTGGAATTGATAGAAAAATATCAAAACATCAATAGAAAAAAGAGAGGAACAAATAATTCACAAAAGGAGGAAATGCAAATGGCTAATAAGCATGTGAAAAAGTTCACCCTCTAAATTAAAATAAAATCAAAGTAAGATACTATCTTTGTATATCAACTTAGCAAAGTTTAAAAAACAAAAGAGAATACTTAATAATACATGGCTGGGGTTGGTTAAGCGTTCACTCTCATACACTGTAGCTTTTTAGATAAAAATGTGGCACTGTAAAGCAAAATGTTGTAATAAGATCTAAAATATTATCATAGGAGTAAGTAAAAATTCAAGATAAATTGTATTGGTTTTTACCATACAAAAAAATTATATGTTGGTTTCTGCAATTTCTCTTTGTATATGTTCTGGGGAAAAAAGAAAGGATGTATATCAAAATGTTAACAAGAGTAACAATGTTCCTTTCTGACCATTTCTCCTTTCTCACTATGTTTGGATAGGCCTGATCTGGTGTTTTAAGAAGGATTTCATAATAAGGAGATATATTTTAAAGTAATTTATATTCTGAATGGTCTAAAGGACCATTAAATATATTATTTTTGTGGTCTTAGAGATACTCTGTTGATTTTTATTATTAAATTGTTATCACCTAACAAGATAAAAATAAATATAAAAGGACCCATATTTAGCAGGACTGCAATCTATTTTGAGTCATAAAATGTTTATGATTGTAAAGATGTTAATTAATGCTGAGTTATTACAGAAAAGGGATTCCAGAAACAATCTCTTCCTTGGACATTTTTATTGGGACATGCAGATGGCTTATTGAAATAAGGCCAGGAAAGACAATGAGAAATGTTTCTTTCACAGTATTCAGTTGATTTTTTTTTAAAGTTTATTTCTTTTATTTATTTTTGGCTGCGCTGTGTCTTCGTTGCTGTGCGCGGGCTTCCTCTAGTTGTGGCGAGCAGGGGTTACTCTTCGTTGCGGTGCGCATGCTTCTCATTGCAGTGGCTTCTCTTGTTGCAGAGCATGGGCTCTAGGCACGCAGGCTTCAGTAGTTGTAGCACTGGGCTCAGTAGTTGTGGCTCTCGGGCTTTAGAGTGCAGGCTCAGTAATTGTGGCTCACAGGCTTAGTTGCTCCACAACACAGGGGATCTTCCCAGACCAGGGCTCGAACCTGTGTCCCCTGCATTGGCAGGTGAATTCTTAACCACTGCACCACCAGGGAAGCCCTATTCAGTTGATTTTTAAAGTTTGGGAATAAAAACTACTATACAGATTAAAACTCTGGGTAGTTATTCCAAATTATAGCATTTGCTTTAGCTTCCTTAAAGATACATATTTTTCTGATCACAAAAATAATTCATGTTCATGTAGAAAAATTTGGGTACACAGAAAAACATTTTAAAAATCCAGCCACTATAGTTAACTCAACACACTTCTTAATGATATAGGATATATATCATCTCTCTCTCTCTGTGTATATATATGTATGTATACATGTGTGTTTGTATATATACAGAGAGAGAGACAGAGAGAGAGATTTGATTGTTTGGTTTTAACATCTGTTAATTATCACCTTTAAACATAAACCCAGTTGTGCAAACTCCCTTTTGTCATGGGGACTGAAAGAGAAAAATAAATGTCTCAACCACGGGATCATTGACCATAGCCGGAAGAGACCCCATGGAAAGAGAAGTCACAGAGCTAACCCAAGTCTTCTGATGCTGCCACATTACAATCAAGTAGTGTATGAAACAAATACTTTCCTCTTATCCCTGGACCTCTTCTCATTACTTGACTTAACCCTGAGAGATGGAGTGAGGATTCAGGGAAGTGTGAGGGATGAGGATTTAAGTATCGGAAATGGGATTTGAGTGTCATACACACACTCTTTGTTAGTAAAGAAAAGCTATTATTTGTTAATAGAGAAAAGAGTCATGGCTTGTTTTTAGGGTCATGAAATAGTTGGGAATGTCCAAGAATGCCTGGTGTCAAAGGGCATCTTTCAACGTGTTGTGACTTCTGGCTCTGTCTTTAGCTCTCCCGTCACCATCTTCCTTAACAACCTTGGGAGCCACAGTCAACTGAGATTGAGTAAGCTGAGGGATGCAGCCCACCACTGCTCTCCACAATCTTCCACCATGGCTTCCTTTGTAATTTTAGTGGCCATGTGACATGTCCAAACCCGAGAGCCAGTATTCTCAGCTTATTGCTGCTCTTTGGTATTTATATCAAAACTAATTACCTGAGTATGTCTGATTTTCTACAAATCTCCCACTAGGCTGTAGGCCAGTGGCTTTCACACTTGTGTTATAGAGCTCTGGGTGTTCCAAGGGGGGGCCATGCAGCTGCCATAGCTGGTGAGGGTGCAGACTATGCCTGTCCGTCTCTGGGCCCTACGCCTCTCCTTTGCCCCACCTTCACCCAGAGTAACTCTACTCTATTTAGTTCACATATTATCTTCTCTATGATATGACATTTGTTAAAAGTATGTCTTACACAAAAGCACCTTAGGGAACCGCTGGCATAAGTTGTAGGATTTGCTCTGGCAAAACAGCCCAGAGCTGGGAGTGATAGACCGGTATCTTGTATGAGGAATCATTGGCTAAATCAGTAGTGGCTCAAAGTACAGGTCTTGAAACTGAAGTGTGAGCTGTGGCAAGCTAGTTTGTTTCTTCTATTTGTTGTAGACTGGAAACAGGATAATCATGCCTATGTAAAGGCTGGTAAGGTGTTGAATGGAGGTTTGAGACTCTTCTAGGAGTAAAAGGGATGCATCTTAAGTCATGAACTTTGTAACATTGCTTTTTGTCAGTGTTATGTTGAAGTTTGTTTGCTAGAGAGCAGAGTTTTGGGTGGATGAACTATTATTGCATGGATATTAATATTATGTATACTTGAATTAGAGAGTTAGCATCGTCTCATTTACTCTGTGAGATGTACTGCCTATAAACCTGAAGTTTGGGAATTCCTTGGAGGTCCAGTGGTTAGGGCGCTTCCACTGCAGGGGGTCCGGGTTCGATCTTTGGTCGGAGTACTAAGATCCCGCAAGCCTTGTGGCAGGGCCAAAAAAAAAAAAAGAAAAGAAAAACCTGAAGACTCTTGGGGGAGATTATTGAATGTGTGGTTATTTCTTTTTAAGTTGACCATTGGAGCGTTCCTCCCTTTCAAATGTTAAAATTTTGAAATTAGCCACACTAGCCTCAACAATCAAGTTTTAACTTCAAGTACACGCAATAGAGCAAACATTCTGGCTTCCTTTGAATACATTGTACGTTCTACAGTCCAAGAACTAAAGTCAGTTTAATCCAATTTTTGACTCCTCTAGCAGCCAAAATTAGGAGAATCAAAAATTCTATTTGAAACCTAGGACTTCAGCAGATTAGTCACATTTTAAAATTCTGAATCCAGGGATTTTGGACTTCAGTTTGTAGAACACATGATAAATCTTGTTTCCCACTGATGACTTTAGACTATAAATGTGTGTCACTTATAGATGGAGTCAGATTTCATCATTAAAAAAAACCACAGATTAAAATTTTATGGCCTCTACTAGAAGTCAAGTCCATTTGAAGAGCTAACAAATGAAGATGGGAGCTTTAGCAGTGCAGCCCAGAATGCCAGGACTTGGATGGAATGTAGTTCCCAGCGTCCAGAGACCAATCAGGCTAACTGAGCTCATTTCTTGCCCATGTTTGTGTTGCTTCTCTCGTGTGTTACTACATGGAAAAAAGGATGTGAAATAAATTTTAAAAAGGATCCTTGTGCTACTCCACCATTATTGTGCTGGGTAGTATTCATTAGCTCACTCTCAGGACCTCATTTCCTTTGGATATAAGATGAAAATAATACTAAAAATGTTAGCTTTTCCCTGTGATTAGCTCTGCAGGCAGGATCACACTTCAGGAGGATACAGTTGTGACTACTTTGCAGAGGAGCAAACCCCATTTCCTCTTCAATAGTCCCACAACTTTAGAAAATCATAAATCATTATCATCACCGTTTATTGACTGTTCCACTATTTGCCACACACATCATTCATAACATTTACAAAATATTTTTTCATAGTGTGTAGAGCTATACATTTATTAATCCTCAGTGAAGTGCTTAGAGGTAAGTATCATCACCTGCATTTTACAGATGACCAACCTGAGGCACAGAAGGCTACGTAATTTGTATATGGTCCTATATTATACAAGTAATACGTGGCAGATCTGGGGTTCACACCCAAGGTGATTGATTCCCTAGCCTCTGACCACACACTGCATCTCTCTGCTGCTCAGCCATGCTAAGCTTCCCAGCGCTCCACTGCAATGTGATCTGCTCTGAGATAAACATAACCTTGTGCAGGGCACATGGACACACAGAAGGCAGTTTTGACACCTCAGCATGATGAAAGACACTACTGTAAATCCAAGGCTTAGTGTGTAGAGCACAAGTCACTTGCTTTCCTTTCAAAGAATTCAATGTTTTAAATGTTTATCTTTTAACTTTGTGTATACAATATACCACCATCCAGAGATAGCCACGGTTAACATTTTCTAGATAAGATTGAATTTTATGTCTCTCCCTGGGGAATTCAAATGCCCTCCTCCAGGTTTCCCCTGGAATTCCCAGTGCACTTACATTCCCATGGTTGCCTCCTACACTGAGCTCTGGCTTCAGTTTTGATTTAAGTAAATGCATGCACTCCCTTGCTCACTTCTACACGTGTGGTCTCTGTTGAACTTGGTGTCAGCCTCGACATGTAGCTCAGCCTTTTACTTCAATTAAAAATAAAAATGGCAACAATTTTTTCTGCATGCAGACAGACACACAGGTACAGACAGACATAATCACAAACACAGAGGCATGCAGACAGATAAGGCATTGTGAGTATAACGCATGTAACTCCTGAGTTGAGAAAAAGATGAGGTTTGCACTGTGGCAATCCAAACAACTCCACCACGAATATCACACTAGCCTATTTATTAAAGTCCTTCAGCTGCCCATCATACTGCTTGGCCTTTATCTTTTCTTCTTCTCTTTCTCTTTGTGTCACTCATTGGGTTTATGTTAAATTTATAAATTAATTTAGGAAGAATTATCATCTTTCCAAGAGTGTGCTTTTCCCCTGAAGGATACAGAACATCTCTCCATGTCTTTAAATCTTTTTTATCTTCGGTAAAATTTCATAGATATTTTCATATAAGTCCTATACATTTCACATTGGGCTGTTAAGTAATAAGTGATATACTAAGGCAATTGTGATACACTAAACCATTCTTGCCTTCTGAGGATAAACCCATAGTATCTGTAGAAGATTCATTTAATAAACTGCTGAACTGATTTGCTAATATTTTGTTTGGGATTTTTTGCCTTTTCACAAGTGAGATAAGGAGTAGTTTTCTTTTTTCAGCTATTTTATGTTAGGTAATAGGATTTTACTAGCTGTAAAGAACTGGTAGCTTTCTATTAAAAAAACTTTTTTTTGTATTACATAAACTCATCAGCAAAACCAGCTGGCCCTATGAATTTTTGATGAGATAATTCAGGCTTCATAAGTTTGAGTTTAAGGATTTATATTTCCTAATCATTATATGTATATTTTTCAAATTTATTAGCTGAGAATTATACATGAGATTTTCGTATGATTTAAAGCATCTTTTCCACAAGAGCTATTTTACTCTTGTTTTAGTCTCAGTTTTAGTTTCTAAATAGATTTCAGAGGCTTGCTGTTGTAAATTTTACCCACACCAAGGACCAGCTCTCGGAATTCTCCTTTTTCTATTTTTAAGTTTATTAATATTCTTATTTAGCTTTAGTTTTTCTTTCTCCCTGACTTTCTTAAGTCTTGTTAGTTCTTTCACAAATGTTTCCTGAGTACATTTCTTGGTTTTTTAAATACTCATTAACAAGAAAAGTATTTAAAGCTATAAATTTGTCTCCAAAAGTAGTTTTGGACTCATTGTAGCAGTTTTGATAGTAGGGTTCTTAACAAGTCATGTGGTTTTTTTTTGTTTTTTTTTTTTTTTTTGCGGTACGCGGGCCTCTCACTGTTGTGGCCTCTCCTGTTGCGGAGCACAGGCTCCGGACACGCAGGCTCAGTGGCCATGGCTCACGGGTCCAGCCGCTCCACAGCATGTGGGATCTTCCCGGACCGGGGCACGAACCCGTGTCCCCTGCATCGGCAGGCGGACTCTCAACCACTGCGCCACCAGGGAAGCCCCTCTCATGTGCTTTTCAGTTATTTTTTTTTGAGAATTAATGATTATTTAGAATACTGCTTTATGATTTTTAGCGGGTTGATTTTCTTTTTTGTTGTTGTTGTTCAATGATATGTTGTTAAACTTGATTTATTGTGTGTGGTGTGGGATTGTTTTGTTGTGATTTGGGATTATTGCAAAGACAGTTTCCCTTTGTTGGACTTCACTGAGGGGTGTGTGTGTGTGTGTGTGTGTGTGTGTGTGTCTAGGATAGCATGAGTTACAGCAGGGCTGATATTCCACTGTGTAGTACTGGTTCATCTGTACCAGCTGTTAGAAGAGTGAAATAATTCTGTGCCATCTGGTAAATAACTGCTGCTTGGGTCTCCTAAGTTCCCCTTGACCTGCTACTTTGGCTGCCTAAGTCACTCCCTCAGGATCTCTGGACCACTTCACAATTCAGCAACTAAAGTGTTAATATCTGGCCCATCAGGGTCTTTCAGAACCTTTTTCACTACCCAGATCAGTGTTCATGGGCCCAGGTTGCTAAATATTTTGAATATCACCTCTGAGCCATGCCAAGTTAAGCTAAGCAGGTTCAACTATACCTGTTGGGTCTAAAAGATCTACAAATATAAAATAGTGCATGTGATTTCAGTTGCCCTTTCACTTCATAGACAGCTTGGTCCCTGTTCTGTGGCTTCTCATGCTCCAGTTGTGACCCCCGTGTTTGGAGGTAAATACTTTTTGTGCTGCCTGGTTCCTGAATTCCAGCCAACTGCTTTATCTGGTTCTTATCCAAAGCAACAGTGATCTGTCCCAGTGCTGGAGGAAAACCTAGCTGTTATATTTGTGCATAGAAAATATACTTCCACATTATCCTTCATGACCGATTTAAAGGATTGTCAAGAGTAGTGTCATGTATACACAACTTTTACCTTTGCCACTGATCTTTAGAACTCTCACTCCTATTAAATGTGTTGCTCCATTGGATATACTCAATTTTGATAAGTACTGCAGGGGTGATTGGGGGAAAAAAGGCAAATTCCATATTTTAATGTATAGAGTTATATATATCTGAAAGATACATATATAACTACACATATGTCTAATTATTACTAAATTGTAGTTTGATTTTTAGTCAACTTCATTAGTCCAAAATTTTTTTTTAATTAATTAATTTATTTATGTTTGGATGCGTTGGGTCTTCGTTTCTGTGTGAGGGCTTTCTCTAGTTGTGGTAAGCGGGGGCCACACTTCATCGCGGTGTGTGGGCTTCTCACTATCACGGCCTCTCTTGTTGCGGAGCACAGGCTCCAGATGCTCAGGCTCAGTAGTTGTGGCTCACAGGCCTAGTTGCTCCACAGCATGTGGGATCTTCCCAGACCAGGGCTCGAACCCATGTCAGATTCTCAACCACTGCGCCACCAGGGAAGCCCCATTAGTCAAAATTTGAGAGAGGTATAAAGCACAGAACTATTGTGCTTTCCTCACATTCTTTTTGCTTTTACCAGTTTTTTTCTGTATTTGATTCTATATGATTTATAGCACAATGATGCATAACCACTATGCTTTCATTATGGACTTTACTTTTTATCAGTGTATGTAATAGGTTTTATCCCATTCCATGCCTTCTAGCCACTTGTCTGAAACTAATACTGTTACCTTTGTTTTCTTCTCTTTCATCAATTTTTTTCTTTTCATTTCTTGATAAGTTCTTTGCCCATATCTTTGTTTTCAAGGTTTTGTTTTAAGCATCATATTGGAAGGTTTCATTTTTTCTGAGAGTATTTGTCATTCTATAGGTGATTTTAAATATCTTTAAATCACAGATAATATGTTTAATCTTAACGTGTGACATTTGGTTTTGTACTTCGATTTTTTTATATACTTTCCTGCTGTTTCCTTTTAGTCTTTTATTTTTTCCTGTCATTTGCTTACTTGGTCTACATTTTGTTTACATTTATCTTCTCTAGTCATTTTTGGCGTATGCCTCCTGTTTTTTATTTTATTGTGGTTTACCCTTATGTTTTTCAAAAACACTCTTTAACCTATACTTCTCTGTTTATAACAGTAAATAGTGAAACCATACTTTGAACATCAGTGTATCAGTGAGGGACTCAGCACATGTTAACTTTCTGTCCTCCTGCCTTTTCCCTTCAAATTCTTTGCCACCTTAATCCGGAATTTAAGATCCAAGTTACTTTTTACAGCATATATTTTTAATTTTAAGAGGAATTTCTGACATTAAAAATATTTTAACAATGAAAATTCATTTTCTCTATCTAATCCTATTGGTCTTCGTGGTTACTAGGTGCTGACAATAGGTAGATTGACAATCTTGGTTAGCACTGTAGGTATTTGAAATTCTCTCTCTCTTTTTTTTTTCCCCATGTCTTTAGGAGAAAGTTGAGAAAGCCTGCATCAAAGGTGCTAGTCAGATGTCATTTTAAAGCTGAGATCCAGACTTCATTATTAAGATATACATTTCCATTTCACGATGTAATTAATTAAATATCACCTCACATTTGGGTACCTTAAATTCCTTTGTTTTCTTTAATTTTGTTCACTAAAAAAACAGGTGTAGTGGGTTTGAATTTTCAGTTACAGCAGTCTGCCGACTTGAACTTTATTTTTTGAACTGTGCAAAATAATAGAAAATAAGTTCCTATTACCATTGAGATTTGAATTGAATCTTGGAAGAGATTGGAATTCAACAGATAAATATATGTAGGGAAGGTCATCCTCGGCAGAAGGAACAATGTCATCAACGGCTAGGAAAGGAAAGCCTGTAGAGAATTTGGGGCTAAAGAGACAATGGCACCAAAATTTTGCAGGAGTTCAAGTGAGAGAGAATGAGGGTGTGAAAAGGAGTTGAATGTGAGAGATAGTACTGAGCTAGAGTGGGCAGAATATGGTGATTATCCAATCACTGTAAACAGTGAGGGAGAGAGAGTTGTTGACAGTAACTCAGAGTCTTCAAGCATCTGTGGTTAGAAAGATGGAGACTTAAGAGATCAGGAGAGAGAGAAGGTGAAGAGAGGGGAAGATGCCGAGTTCATTCTAGACATATCGCAGTTGAGACGCCTACCTAGGTGAACAGGAGGCCTGTTTATAACATGTTTTATAGCTGGGAAGAGGTTGGAACTAGAGACCGAGACTTGGAACAGGTGATAACTGAAGTCTTGGGAGTTGGTGAGATCACTGTGAAGACGGAAATGGAGTCTTCCATAGTGCTGGTCAAGCTATAATCTCTGGGCTAAGGCCATGGCCACTTGCTGCGTCTTGGCAAGAAGGATGAATGGGAAATTAGATCCAAAGGAAAACTGCTATTTAAGATTCATAGGCTTACACTTTTCTACTGGGATGATCAAGGTACTAAGGCAAATGTATACCCAGTCAAACAGTGCATACATATGAAGAACCTACTGTGTCAAGCTCTCTATCAAGGAAAAGGAAGACATGAGTTCTAACACTGTTCCGGATGTTTTACATTTAAGATCTCATTTAGTCATCACTGTTGCTTATTTTGTCTAAGTCAGTTTCCTCATCTGTGATATGAGATATAAATGACTAATGCATATGGTCATTGTGAAAATGAGGTACAACAATGTATTTAAAGTATCCACAAGGTGGTAGGTACTTAATAATTTATAGCTCTTATATTACGACTAATAATTTTAGGAATTATTTATGTGTAACTGACACACTGCTATTGCAAAGCAGAACTAGCAAATACTTGATAGCAGTCATTTGCGAACTGTGCTTCTTAAAGAAATAGCCTGTCTAGGGAGGTGCCTGAGGAGCTGTCAAGGGTGGGGGGAGCAGGTACCAAGCTGGGCTCCTGTCTCCCTGCCGAGACACAGGAAGCATGGTTTTATCTGGTTAATTCTCAGACCTCAACACAAAATTTCATTTACATAAAGGGAACGACTGAAACACGAGCGATTCTTGAAACGCGTATAGACCTGAAGGTACAAGAGGAAGGAGTGGTTCTCAAACCCTGATAGAGCAGTGGCATGAGAAGACTCCCCACCAAGTTGTGGCTTCTGTAGATGGCTCAGTGGGGTGGTGGAGACCTGGGAGAATAAACACACTGATCACACTCGCCTACCACCCTCCTGTCTCCATCTGGATCCCCCTTGTAGCTGAACCCAGCGGGTCACAGGTAACCTCCACGGTCCCAGAGCTGGGTGGAGGAGGTTGGAGAGCAGCTGGTGAAGGGCACCCCTTGTCAAAATGAAGAGAAGAAACGGAGCATGTCTTGGGCTTAGAAAGCGAGACTCTTACCCGATGGCGTTTACATTTTATACTAACTTTGACTTGAAAATGGACCCAGCCTATGCCAAGAGTATCTGACTCAAACATGTAATGAAATTCCCTCTTGGCTTTCATGTTTTTGGACTGTTTTCCCTCAAATGACTGCACAGACAGGCTCTGTCTCCTTGCTGCCAGAAAAGTCTCAGTCAATCTTAGATTGTCTACTTGGGAAGATAAAGGAGGAGCTGTTTTCCTAAGCCATTAGTGATAAACTCCCAGGCAGCTGCTGTATGTAGGATCGTGGCCTGTCACACTGCCATGCCTACTAGATATCTGTGCAGTCTGTAAGACAACAGACTCTGCCCTGTGGCATCTGGGAGGCTCCCCAGAGTGTGTGAGAGCATGAGCTAAGCCTTGGAGGCTAAGCAAGTGTTCGCCAGTTGATGGGGAAATAAAAGAAGCATTGGAGGAGGGCTCATGCAATGCAGTTAAGCAGTATGGCTTGTGCAGATTCCAAGGACGATTCCTTGAGAAGAGCTCCCAACATGTTTGGAATGATGTCATTGCCACTGTGGCCCAAGGAGATGACACTAACTATGATACTCAGGGTTTCTCAAGAAGCCTCTCTTAACAAAGACACATAGATTAGCACCTCTTGAGACATTCAGGCCTGCAGTTTGATAGGGGAAAAACTGACATAAATTTTATAGTTGGAATTCTACCTGGCAAATGAATCTGTACTTTGGAAGTATGCAAGATTTTTTTTTTTTTGATGGAGGGGAGGGAATATGGCCTCACAAGCTGCTTCCCAAATAGGAGACTTCCAGTCACAGAAATAATTCAGGTAACGCCCAGAGGACAATAGATTCCAGAATTGTAATAAAGGAATTCCTAAACTAAATGAAATGAGGCTAGAGGGTCCCTGAGCCCTCTTTCACTACTGAGCTAAGATCATGACCCCATTGGTTAGTCAGTGGTGGGGGTGGTGCTTCAGAATACAGAGCTACTGTCCTGCTCTAAGAGTAAAGCGAAGCAAAGTAGAAGAGCTATAGACTGTGCAGAGGGTCACTTTTAAAAAAAAAATTTATCGGAGTATAGTTCTCACTTTTGTTTATTTTTTTAATAAATGTATTTATTTATTTATTTAATTTATTTTTGGCTGCGTCGGGTCTTTGTTGTTGTGTGCGGGCTTTTCCCTAGTTGTGGCGAGCGGGGGCTACTCTTCGTTGTGGTGTACGGGCTTCTCAGTGCGGTGGCTTCTCTTGTCGCGGAGCACAGGCTCTAGGCGTGCAGGCTTCAGTAGTTGTGGCACATGGGCTCAGTAGTTGTGGCTCGTGGGCTCTAGAGCACAGGCTCAGTAGTTGTGGTGCACGGGCTTAGTTGCTCCACGGCATCTTTCTCAGTTGCTTTCGCGACCAGGGCTCGGACCCATGTCCCCTGCATTGGCAGGCTGATTCTTAACCACTGTGCCACCAGGGAAGTCCCTAGTTCTCACTTTTAAAGATGAGGAAGAAAATGTAAGGAAGTTTCTCTGGTCCAGGGACACAGTGGGAGGCCTTTGGGCTAGGTCAGTGGTCTTCTCGAGGGTTAGCTGGCCCAGGGCCATGGAGTGACAGCTTGTGTCCATCTCTGAGTAGCCCCCTCATCTCTCTCTCCAAGGCTCCCTCCACACCACCAAGCTGGTTGTGAAACTGCTTTTCCAGAATCACTTGCATGTGCAGAGATTTGGTTTCCTGTTAAGGTCAGTCCTGTAAGAAAGGGGGCAGCAATCAAAGGATTTTAGAAGGAAACACAGGGAATCTTCCTTAGCTCATGATCAGCCTGTTTCCTGCTCATGTGGGTTTGAAGTGTGTGGGAGGGTGGTCACACAGCAGGACACAAAGCCATTAGAAGTTCTTCCTTCTGTGGGTGCCTTAGCTCCAAGATGACCTAAAAATTAAAACAAACAAACAAACAAAAAAAAACCCTTCCTCTGGGGCTAACACAGACCATATTTTCATACAGATTAACCTGATCAAACTGGCTTTATGTCATGCTAATACAGATAGCCCTTTACACAAATGTCAATGATTTAGGGTTTCCCTGGTGGTGCAGTGGTTAAGAATCCGCCTGCCAATGCAGAGGACAAGGGTTTGATCCCTGGCCTGGGAAGATCCCACATGCCGTGGAGCAACTAAGCCCGTGTGCCACAACTAATGAGCCTGTGCTCTAGAGCCTGTGAGACACAACTACTGAACCCGCATGCCACAACTACTGAAGCTCACGTGTCTAGAGCCCGTGCTCTGCGACAAGAGAAGCCACCGCAGTGAGAAGCCTGCGCACCGCAACAAAGAGTAGCCCCCACTCGCCACAACTAGAGAAAGCCCACATGCAGCAACGAAGACCCAACACAGCCAAAAATAAATAAATAAAATAAATAAATTTTTTAAAAAGTCAATGATTTAGAGGTTATTCTCCCATTTTACAGATGAGGAAAATGAGACAGAACATCAAGACCAAAGCTCTTAACTACTCCACTATCCTGTTGATGGTGCCAGGCTAATAACAATTCACAGAATTGTCACCTGGGTTTAAGATGTACTACTTTCACTATATATAAAATAGATAATTAATAAGAACCTACTGTATAGCACAGGGAACTCTACTCAATACTCTGTAATGACCAATATGGGAAAAAAATCCAAAAAAGAGTGGATATAGGTATATGTATAACTGATTCACTTTGCTGTGCACCTGAAACTAACACGACATTGTAAATCAACTATACTCCAATAAAAATTAATTTAAAAAAGAGTAAACAAAGATCTTTTCAAGATAATTTACATCAAAATTTAGTCAAAGGAGCATTCTTGGACTTATAATTAAAATTCCAAAAAGAAAAAAAAGATGTTCTACTTTCAATTACTGTTGATTTCTTCAAATTCAACTTAAATATATTAAAAATATGCACGGTCTGTCAAACACAGTGCTTGGTGCTAGGAGCTAGAGATGAACAAACTAGAGGTCTTTTCTTCAGGGAGCTCACTGTCTAAGGAAGGAGACAGATGTGTAAATAATTAAGCAAAAAACTGCCATTAGATTGATTAGTTGCATGTGTTTTTATAATAAAAGTTTTCATTTTAATATTACAAAAGAGAGACAATACTAAATACGTAAAACAATAAGTGAACATCTGCCCTTCCTCCTCACCCCACCCCTGATCCCTGAGCCTGGCAATTTCATTAGCCAGAAGTACCACTACTGGTGTGTGACTTCTAGGCTTTTCTCAATATTTTGACAAAACTGAGATCAAACATACTGTTCTGCATCTTTTCTTCACTTAATATATCAAAGGTATAATTCCATGCAAACATAATATTCAATTAAATGTATGAACCATCATTTATTTAGCCATGCTCCCGTTCATGAACTTTGTGTTGCTTCCAGTCGAGGCTGTAGGCTGCAATGAATATTCTTGCCATATCTTTGCATATCTGTATTGGTAATTATGGAGGATACCTTTTTACTATAATTTTAAAAATTAAAATACAGTTAAGTTATGTTGTGTGTACAGCTTTATGAGTTTTTGTTTTGTTTTTTTTTTTTTTTTGCGGTACGCGGGCCTCTCACTGTTGTGGCCTCTCCCGTTGCGGAGCAACAGGCTCCGGACTGCGCAGGCTCAGCGGCCATGGCTCACAGGCCCAGCCGCTCCACGGCATGTGGGATCTTCCCGGGCCGGGGTACGAACCCGTGTCCCCTGCATCGTCAAGCGGACTCTCAACCACTGCGCCACCAGGGAAGCCCCAGCTTTATGAGTTTTAATGCAGCTGCCACCAAGTTAGAATAGAGAACAATTCCATCACCCCCTGAAATCTTTTTTGTGCTGCCCTTTTTAGTCACATCTCTCCTACTCCTAATCCCTGGCAACCACTCATCTGCTCTTCATCCTATAGGCTTACCTTTTCCAGAATGTTATATAAAGGCATTCATACAGTATGTAGCCTTTTTATATTAGTTCTTTTACTCAGCATAATGCCATATTGTTGCAAGTATTAATAGTCTAACCCCTTTTTATTTCTGAGTAGTATTCCGTTGTCTGGATGTACAACGGCTGTTTATGCGTTTGTCTGTTGAAGAACATTTGCGTTTCTCCAGTTAGGGGTGATTATGAATAAATGGAGCTGCTATAAACATTCACTGTATGAACATAAATTTTCATTTCTGTAGGGTAAACACACAGGAGTGGGATTGCCGGGTGATGTGATAAATGTATAGTTAACTTTATAAAAAATGATTAAACCATTTTCCACAGTGACTGGACCATCCATTTTACATACCACCAGCAGTGATTGAGTTACAGTTGCTACACATTCTAGCTAGCACTTGGTATTGTCAGGGTTTTTCTGAGCCTTTCTAATGGGTGTGCTGTGGTGTCTCACATGGTTTTAATTAGCATTTTCCTAGTGGATAATGATACTGACCATCTTTCTGTGTACTTATTTGCCATCCACATATCTTCTTTGGTGAAGTGTCTCTAATCTTTTGCCCATTAAAAAAATTGAATTGTTTGTTTTCTTACTGTTAAGTTTTGAGAGTTTTAAGATATATTCTGGATGTAAGTTGTTTGTCAGCTATGTTTTCTCCCAGTCTGTAGTTCGTATTTTGATTTTAACAGTGTCCCTCATAGATCAAAGTTTGAAATCTTGATAAAATCCAATTTATCAATGTTTTTCTTTACAGATCACACTTTTGGTGTCATAGCTAACAACTCACTGCCTAACTCCAACATCATGAAGATTTTTCTCCCATATCCCAAAAGTTTTATATTTTTACATTTTACATGATCCATTTTCATTTAATTTTTGTACAAGGTGGGAGGTTTTAGTTTAGGGCTTTTTTTTTTTCTGGCATATGGATGTCCCGTTGTTCTGACACTGTTGTTGAAAAGACTAAACTTTCTTCACTGAATTGTTAGAAGATCCATTTTTGATACGAACCAGTGTAATATGTGTATCGTTTAATCATTAAAAGGGTGGGTTTTGAAATCAGTGTTCCTAAATTTGAATCTCAGTTCTACCACTAATTACTTGTATGACAATGACCAAGTATTTAACCTCTTTTTGTCTTAGTCTCCTTTTCTGTAAAATAATCTGTAAAAGATAATCATAGTGCCTATTCCATAAGGTTCCACGAGGATTAAGTTATTACATGTTACACACATGGAAAAGTGCCTGACATATAATGTGATGAATTAGGGTTAGCTTTTATGTAACTTTACAACTATAGATTTGCAAGCATGTCCCAGAAATGCATTTCCAAGGAGTATTAGAAATATCGTGACCCTTTTTTCCAATTTACTACAGTTGCCTCTTTGTGTATCTTCCTCTGTGAATTACTACTGATTTATTAATTTATAGAATTTACTTATGTATTATACATATTAACTCTTTAAGTTTTATCTATAACAATATTTTTCCCATTTGGCCTTTTTATCTATTACACCAATGGTGTAAACCTTCCTGTTTATCTGCTAGCACTAGATATTATGACCCTCTCTATTGTTAGTTAATTTGATAGACGAATAATGAGATGTCCTTTTAGTTTGTGTTTTGGGATTTGTAGTCAAGTTAATTATCATTTCATATGGTAATTATTGTATCAGTTAATTTTTGTTGAGTAACAAGTCATCTGAAAACGTAATGGTGAAACAACAAACATTTATTATATCTTAGATTCTGTGGGTCAGCTGGAAAGTTCTTTGATCTAGGGTGGATTGGCCGATATCTGTAGTCAGCTGATGGCTTGGCTGGGGCTGGATGGTCTAGGATGGTTAATGCACATATCTGGCATTTGGTCTATTGGGCCTCAGCTGGAATGGCTCATGTCTCTATCATGTGGTCTCTCATCCTCCAGTGGATTAGTCTGGGCTTTTCCTCATGGTGGTCTCAGGGTCCCATAGAGCAGTAGGAGGGGGCAGGCCCAGGGGAAAAGCACTTTTAAAGCCTCTGTTTTTGTCACATTTGCTAATGTTTCATTGGTCAAGGATAGTCTCATGGCCAAGCCTAGATTCAAGGGGTAAAGAAGTAGATTTCACTTCTCAATGGAAGGAAATGCAAATTATTGTGACCATTATATTTCAATCTACTGCAGTTGGCTATTTATTTTATAAAAGATTTTGGCATTTTCTATAGTACAATCTGTCAGTGTTTTCCTTTATGGATTTGTGTATATTCATGCCTTTGGATGACCAGACTGTAAGCTTCTTGAAGGCAGAAAGCATATTTTATTCTTTTCTTTGTCCACAGAAGGCAGCATAGGGCCCAGCTCATAGTACTTATTAAGTAAGTGCTTATTGAATAAATTCACTCATCGAAGGCCAGGCTTGCTTGCTTGCTTATTTATTTATTTATTTATTTATTCCTTCATCAGCGATTATTGAAGAGCTGTTATATGCCAGGCACTGTGCTAATTGTTAGAGAGACAATAGTGGACAAAGGGCAAAATAGAATTCTCTTGTGGTGTTTGGAGTGAAGCATTGTGACGGGTTATGGAACTTAGTGAGACATGGGTTCAAATTCTATTTGTCTGTCGCTGGGCATATTACAGAACATCTGTGAGTTTCTTTTTTTAACCTATAGAATGGAATATAAATCCCTTCCTTCAAGTGCACAAAGAATTCAAGCGCACGAAGTTTGTAAAACACCTTGCATAGTACCTATTACGTAGTCTGTAATAAACAGTGTTATCTTTCTTCCCGACACGGTATAATCTGAAGCCTGCTGAGAACGCTAGCCCTCTTTCTTTGTTGGTCTCTCCTTAGAAATGATCGTGGTCCTGAACTTCTCCCATTACAGACTCACTTCTTTGGTTTGCTCTTCTGATAGCTCTCAGAGTTGTCACTTTAAGCTATTCTTAAATTCTTCTTCTCTTTTTTGTGCAAGCAGATCAACCCAAATTGCCTTCCTTATTGGGATCTGGAGAACAGGGAACTTAGGAGTTAAAGAGCTTGTTGAATTCTGTCTTGGACGATAGAGATATTTGGTTGTGGGAGTGAGTATGTACGTCTGTGCACATCTTTTGGCAGCAGAAGGGAGAAGGGAAATTGGCAGGTGATTGAAGCAGAAGAATCCAGAAAGAGAAGGTGGCCTGGCTCCAAAGATGGATTCCTCTCACACCAGATAAATTTGCTGGCAATGGACGAATATGATTCAATTAGAGAGCATCCCTCTCTCCGGGCGAAATGATAGGAAAGATTATAAGGCAGCATTGTAAGGCTTGCGGGGATTTATGATGTGGGCAAACCTCATTTCTGGGAATTCCCACTCTGTCCTGTACCCTTTTCAGCTTTTTGGCTGCCTCTCCTCAATGTCTTCTCTCTCGGCCCAGTTTCTGCCAAGCTCCAGGATTCTTCAGGTACCATCCTGTCAAAATGATGCACATTCCAAATTCCCTCACATTAAAGGTTTGTCCATTTACCCTGCTACCCTGGGGTGACAGAAAAGGCCCTGGGGAGAAATTCACACTTGAGGGTTGGCTTTGCCATTAGCCTTTGTGTGCCCACTGGCCAGTCTCTTTTCCATGGGCCTCAGTTTGCCCTTTATAAAGTGTGAGGCTTGCACCAGGCAATCTCTAAAGTCTTTTCCAGTTTAAACAACCCTTGATTTGATGGTGCCATGCCTCCTCCAGCCCCGCCTTACAGAAATGGAGTTTTGCATGTAAGTGTGCATGTGTGCTGGGCATTTAGTGAAGTCTCACTCTGCGGATGCTGTGTCTACTCCTGTATAAAATAAAAACTTGCTTGCTAACTGACTGGTGGCAATTCTGATGTTCCAACTAGAGCATGAGGTATTTATCCTGGATGGAAAATTTCTGGCGTTCACGGGGTGGTGGGGTGGGATGCTGTCTCCTCCCGCAGTCGGACGAGGATCCTGTTTGTCAGGGAGGCGGGGATGGGAAATGGGCATGCCCTTGGGGCAAACAGGCTTGGAGCAACTCCTGAGTGAGAGCAGTTTGTTGTTAGAGAGACCCAGCCTAGTCATATCAAGGATGTCCTTGTCTAACTCCCAACTGTGCATGTAAAAAGTTAGCAACTTCCTTTGGGTATTTCCAGGCTTGTGCATGTTGGTATCTTTTCGTTAATTGCCCACTATCTTCTCGGAAGGAAATTTGAGGATGAAGTTATTGCTCAGAGACTTATTACATACACAAAAGTATCCTAGAAACAAACAAACAAACAAACAAACAAAAGATTAAAATATTGAAAACATGCCTGGGAACGGGATTTCTTCTGGGAACACAAGAAGGGAGAGGAGACACGAAAACTACTTTAACATAGAGTTGACACATAGAAATGGTGCCAGTAGTTCTTAGAATCCGATAAAAAGAAATTAGTGTCAACTTTAGGTTGTTGACCTTAACCAAGAGAGAACATTCTAGTGGTGAGTCCTATTAAACACTTACTCATTCTTCAAATCCTGCTCAGTAGTTACCCCTTGGGGGAAAACTTTCCTGACTCTCTTCTCATATCCCTTTCGCTTTGTTCTGGTAATTCCAACTCTCCTTCAGGTGCCAAATGTCACTTCCTCAGGGAGCCTGACCTGATTCATAAACCATTTCCCCACACCAGCCAAGTTTGATTCAGTTCACTGTTATGCTATCCCATAGCACCTTATAATCCTCTCTCATGGTACCTATCATGGTTCCAGTGTTATATTTATTTATGTGATTGGTTTGCCATATCTGTCTTCCACATTTGCCTGTAAATTACATACGGGTTGAGATCAGATCTGTTTTATTCATTGTTGTGTCTCCAGGGTCAAATACAGTACCTTAGCACATGGGAGGTGCTCAATAAATTTGTTAACAGATGAGTAGACATATAAATAATTTAATGAGTTTTTTTTTTTTAAACTGAAGAGAATTCTCCTTTTCTGGACACCATAAAAAATAACTAAACTAAAATCCAAACAGCTCCACCAAATAATCTTGGATAGTTTTGGGGATGTCTTTGCTTCTTTGCTCATTGTCAGGGCCTTGATTTCAGAAATGCTTTTGGCCAAGACCTTATCGGTTCATCGCCAATCCCCTGATTTCAAAAATACTTTTGGCCAAGGTGTAGTGCTCATTGCCATTTGACATATTTAGAACTCTAAGATGTCTGCTGCTGTTAGGAAGCTGAGACAACCAAGGACACCTTGGAAAAATTTGAAACATAGTCAATGCCAAACTTCCAAGAAGTCATACAGACAGTTGTTCCGAAGATGTGATACGTTGTTCCAAACGCATATTAGTGAAACTCCACCCGACAGCACAATTCTGAGGTAATAAGAAGCGCAAGGGAATAGCCACACTCTGCAGTAATTTAACCCGCTTTTTCCTCTTGGCTGGCAAGTGCTTCAAAGGTTGGGGAGCTGTGTTAATCAGAACTTGCCTCTGCAGCTGTGCTGAACTTGAATGTGGAGGGAGGGGCACAGCAGACTAATTGGAGTCAGCACCTTGTGAGGCAGGGACATGTATTTTCATTGCTATTTATTCATTTAACCTTTCATTTTCTTCATCTGTAAAAGTAAAATTGTTAAAAGTGATGACCTTTGAGGTTTTATATGTTTTATTTAAGCAAATTCCTTTCTCCCAAATGAAAATTTATGTGGAGCTGAAATATAAAACAAACAGATGAAAGTTGAGCTGCTCAGTGAGAGTGTGTATGTATGTGGGGACATCTGGAATGCGCTCTGTTAATTTCACCTCCGTCACTCTCAGAAAGATCTGGAATACCTTTTTTAGAAAATGAGAAATAACAGCTCCTTGAAACACAGTTTGAAAAGCATGACTGTGTCTCTCATTTCTAATTCAGTTTGGTTCTATTACATGGGTGTAGATTTAGGTCCAGAGTCCTTTCTATGACTGTTTTTAAAGAAAGATATTTCCACGTCTTAGATGATGGGTTATTATTCGAAGTGTCATCCTAAATTAGAAATCAATCCCAGGAAAGAATCAGGGTTATCTTGAAGCAAAAGGACAGTTTGTTTGTTTGTTTGTTTGTTTGTTTTTTTGCGGTACGCGGGCCTCGCACTGTTGTGGCCTCTCCCGTTGCGGAGCAACAGGCTCTGGATGCGCAGGCTCAGCGGCCATGGCTCACGGGCGCAGCCGCTCCGCGGCATGTGGGATCTTCCCGGACAGGGGCACGAACCCGTGTCCCCTGCATCGGCAGGCGGACTCTCAACCACTGCGCCACCAGAGAAGCCGTAAAGGACAGTTTTGTTGTTCTCAAGGTTTGCAGACCAGGGACGCTGCAGAAGCCACGGTTGGGAGAGTCATAAGGGAACTGGATGGCCCTTGCAGCCTGACCACAAGTTTTAGATGATTGGCTGTCATCCAAGCTTCTCATTAAGGGCTTTTCCAGGTAGGACCTTAGCAGAATCAGAAGTCCTTATAGGGTTTTTTTGTGTGTGGTTTTTCTAAGAAAGAATTACGTGACTCAGTCCCAGGTCTGTCGTGACTGCCTGGCTCCGTTTTATTTTTGGTCCCTGTCAGCCACACCTGGTCCATTTTCTGTATTCCTTCTTAAGGGATTTCTTTTATTTTTACGTTTCCTCAGGGGGTGTTATTTTATTTTTACAGAAGCAATACTGAGTATAAGAAAACCTATATGCAGGGACTTCCCTGGTGCTCCAGTGGTAAAGAATTCACCTTCCAGTGCAGGGGACGTGGGTTCGATCCCTGGTTAGGGAACTAAGATCCCACATGCTGTGGGGCAACTAAGTCCACGCAACACAACTACTGAGCTGGCGCGCCTCAATGAGAAAGAGAAAATCCACACACCACAACTAAAGAGAAGCCTGCGCGCCACAACTAGAGAGAAGCCTGTGCGCCTCAATGAAGATCCCGCGTGCCGCAACTAAGAACCAATGAAGCCAAAAAAAGAGAAAAAAAATTACTAAAATTAAAAAAAGAGAAAATCTATACGCAAAAAGAAGATTTAAGCAGCATTTTGTGTTCACCACAGTGAGATTTAGTGAGAAAATGTTACTGCAAAATGTTAGATGCTGTTCAGTACAGCACACAGAAAACATAATGAGCAGAACAATGTTGTAGGATATTGTTATGCTTCAACTGTGATGAACAGTCAATTGTTAACCCAATAGCTGCTGTGTTACATTGACCAGTATCTCCTTACAAACAAGAGACACTTTTATGCAAATATTGAAAAGTGTTTGTGAGATCTTTGCTGAGGAAAAATGATATCAATCCCCAAAACACGTTAAGATGTATGAAATTCCATATGCATCTTACTTACAGCAGACTCTTAGTCTTGATGTTAGAAGTGTGAATTGAACTAATTAATGAATTTGATCCAAGCTCTTCAGGCTGTGGTTGTGGTGAAACAACTCAAAACCGGTCTGCAGTAGGACTTGGAGAGGATAGTTTTGTAGTGGAAGAAAAGATGTTGGTGTGGGGACGGATAGCTGTGCCAGCCCAGGTGGGCTCTGTCTCTTGGCATTTATTCTCAGGAAAATGTCACCAATAGCAGATTCCTGGGTAGCATCAGTCACGCAGTAGCAGTTACACCTTTCACTGTGCCAGTAGCAGAACCCTTTTGAGAAGCCACAGGCTACAATTGTACCTGTGGCAGTAGGGCCTCTGCTTCTCTCTTCTTTTTGAAAGGTGAAGTTTGGCCACTCTCCTCCTCCCTTTTCTTTTCTTTTAACCAATTTTTTTCTCAGCATTGTGGAGCGATGTCACATTTTCTATTACTAGTCCAAAGTTGAGAGGAAAAGAAAATGCGTTATATGGATGTGATCCAAAAAGATTTGGAGTGAGTGTAGGGCTAAATGATGAGAGACATATATATTTCTCTGGTTCTAGATTCCCTTGCAAATGCACCTTTTTAAGGGAAGAGCAGTTAACATTTACTTTTTTACATTTAATTTTTATGTGTAGATAATATTCCAATGGTTCAAAAACATTGTATACATTACGTATACAGTGAAAAGTGTCGTCCCCCCCACCCCCGCCCCGGTCATTGTCCCCCCCAATGACCTCATTCTCCCCTAATGGGTCACCCTTGTTCTTAGCTTCCTGTGTCACCTTCCAGAAATTCCCTGGGGCATATGCAAACAAGAACAAATACTGATTCTTGTTTTAGGAAAGCAAAACAGATGATTTTTAAAGTTCATTCCAGGAACGTGGTAAGTATTTCTTCCTGTATCTAAAACTCATGTACAAAATTCTTCTGATATTTTATTGTAAGTGGCAGTACAAAGGACAGAGAACTCATGGGTGGAAGAGTGCTTCCTGAAACTGACATGCTGAATAAGGGTAGCAAAGTGTAGTCAAATCCAGACTCTCAGAGTATACAGTTTCCCTTTCTATCCCTGAAAGCAAAGGGAGAGAGCTGGGAGGAACAAAAGGAAAAATAAACTAGACCCATACCTAGAAATAATTTACAGATGCAGTGTGGTTGTCTTTTCAAATCAACTGCTTTTTCTATTATTTCCTAAAGTCATTAAATAAACCACGGCCAGTGCTAATGCAGTTCGGTGAGTTCAGAGCAGAGCCCTTGGTTTTGGCAAATCACTCAGCTGGCGCTAAAAATGGGGGTGGATCCCACTGGAGCTGAAAGAATTACAGTGTTTCCTTCCTCTTGATGACTCTCTCTGGGAACATGCCTGGAAGGAGTGAGTGTGGGAGATGAGGTGGTACTTACTCAGAGGCAGGGCTGGATGTGTGTGTGTGTGTGTGTGTGTGTGTGGATGGGTAACTGTGCTTTGGTGTTATTTTTGGAGGCTGTAATTCCACAGCTAGGTTTCCTAGCTCATTCTCTCTTGCGATGCTTTTCTTATCCTAACCTCTGTTCCCTCTCTTGAAATCCTAAAGTTAAACCAATGAGGCTAGAAGCAAGATAGATGCTTGAAGGTCAGGTTTGGGAACCCATTCTACTCAAGATTTCTTCCCTCAGCGTACTGAGTTAATATTACAAGAAATATATTGCAACACCAACTCCTACTTACATTAAGACTTGACTTTGAAATTCTTCCTAGTGAATCAGGTAAAAATGTAGCTCCTAATAGGATCATCCTCAAAACATCACTGTATACATCAAACATTGGCAAATGCCGTCAAAAACAAATTGTATGAGGACTTCATGGCAGGCACAGGGCTTGGCATAAGTAGGTCTGGTAAATGAATACCGGTCAGCTCCAAATCCTCAGCAACCACTGATCACCTTTCTATAGCATTTTGTAAAAGCGTAACATTTGCTTTCCCCCCTCATAAATTCAGTAATTATCAAAACAGTCTTTTAAATATGGGCAAAGGGGTCAGTTTAGACTCAGAAGGGCACTTTCATTTTTTAAAAAAATTTTATTGAAGTATAGTTGATTTACAATGTTGTGTTAATTTCTGCTGTACAGCGAAGTGATTCGGTTATACATATATATATTATTTTTATTTATTTATTTTTTGCGGTACGTGGGCCTCTCACCGTTGTGGCCTCTCCTGTTGTGGAGCACAGGCTCCGGACGCGCAGGCTCAGCGGCCATGTCTCACGGGCCCAGCCGCTCCGCGGCATGCGGGATCCTCCTGGACCGGGGCACGAACCCGCATCCCCTGCATCGGCAGGCGGGCTCTCAACCACTGTGCCGCCAGGGAAGCCCTATATATTCTTTTTCATATTCTTTTCCATTATGGTTTATCACAGGATATTGAATATAGATAGTTCCCTGTGCTATACAGTAGGACCTTGTTGTTTATCCATCCTGTATATAATAGTTTGCATCTGCTAACCTCAAACTCCCAATCCTTCCCTTCCCCACCGCCCCTCCCCCTTGGCAAGCACAGGTCTGTTTCTGTTTCATAGACTGGTTCATTTGGGTCATATTTCAGATTCCACATATAAGTGATATCATATAGTATTTGTCTCTTTCTCACTTACTTCACTTAATATGATAATCTCTAGGTCTATCCATGTTGCTGCAAACGGCATTATTTCATTTTTTATGGCTGAGCAATATTCCATGGGGTGTGTGTATATATGTACCACATCTTCTTTATCCATTCATCTGTCAATGGACATTTAGGTTGTTTCCATGTCTTGGCTATTGTAAATAGAAGAGAACTTTCATTTTTAACCTCATGTTTCAACAAGTGGGAGCCAAGTGAATTGGTGAAACTGAACTAGATCTGGTATAAAATTTGTCCATCTGTCCGTCCATCCATCCATCTAGCCAACAAATATTTATTAAGTCCTCTATATGCTGAGAATAGGTAGAACATTCCTATGTAAATCAATGCAAATAAAACAGCTTCAATTCTCATTCTAATGGAATGTATCATCTAGGAGGAGAGAGATCAAATAAAATAATCACAGACTGTGGTAATCTTTATGGGATGAGAGTGTGTAGATATTATAGATAAGATAGGTAAAGAAGACGTCCATGAGAAAGGCATTTAAGCTAAGACCCCAAAGGATGAGCGAAATTAGCCATGAAAAGAGTGGAAAAGAGCATTCCAGGCACAGGGATCAGCATGTCCAAAGGTTTTGAGGTAGGAAAGGGCATGGTATAGCTAAGGAACTGAAAGATCAGTGAGAATTTGAATTCCAGCTCTGACTTCAATAGCTGTGGAAGATAGAATAAGCTACTCAATCTTTTGAGCCCTAATTTCTTTATATTTAAAAATGAGATCATGGCGCATACTCCCAGGAGAGAATTTGATGAATATTAAATAAGATAACATGGAACATACTTGAATCTCTTTACATCTACATAAAGGTCCCTGAGATTCCAGTAGCCCTCAACACCGGCTGTGCTTGACCTTTCTAGTCTCCTGATCATTTTATGTAGACTTGAGAAGCAACCATCACTGGAGCCAGAAAACAACCTCCATCCCTGGTATTTCCACATTCACCAAGAGGAGAGAATAGGCACAGATTCCATTTGCTTATCTTCGAAACTTTGGAAATGAGAATAGAAAGGGAAATAGGGAGAGGGAGAGAAAGAAAGTGAAATGAGAGGGTTTTCTTTTTGTAAATGTGCTTTATCACTTAGTAAATAAATCTTAAAAGTCAGGTAGGATTTTCTTTTTACATTTGGGAAGATTTGAGGTTTGGGGCTAGGTGTTCAGAAGCAGAATAAAGAGAAATGAAATAATGGTCATTGAGTATCCTGTATATTGCAGACACAGTGCTTGGCAGGTTATGTAGTTTAACTCATTTAATCTTTACAAGAACTCTGCAAGACAGGTCTTATTAGGCTCATTTCAAAGATGAGGGTCAGAGGGAAATGTAGACTTCACTCAGTCCCTCCCTTAGCTTGCGGAATTTAATGTGGAATCAGGCAATACTTTGATAATGATGAGAGTCTATAAAGTTAGCATATGGTGTATGTCATTGACATATTTCTTTAGAATACATTATTATTAGGGTAGAACCACATTATCATTAATTGATCAATAATTAATGATAAATAATGATAATGCCATTATCATGAATTTGTCTCAATTCAGCAAACGCTTACTGAATACTTAACTATGTCTCAGGCACTGTAGTGCATAAAGACACCTAGTGCACATCTTGTTTTGGGAATGGAGAATAACCGATAGTCCATTACAGCTAGGGCGTGCAATGGGGCAGCAGTGGTTAGCAGGGTCTAGGTGATGAAGAGTCTTGATGCCATGGTAAAGAGTTTTGGATTTTGTCCAATGAGAGATAGGCACATGATCAGAGTAGCATTTTAGAAAGACCGCTCACACAGTTATTTTTAGACAAGGCTTTGTAAACACCAGCTTATCCTGTGGGGCTATGTTAATAACCTTCCTCATACATTATGTTCCGTCTTTTCCTTTTAGCAACAGTGGACGGTGCCATGGACCTGATCTTGATCAATTCCCTACCTCTCGTGTCTGACGCTGAGACATCCCTCACCTGCATCGCCTCTGGATGGCGCCCCCATGAGCCCATCATCATAGGAAGGGACTTTGAAGCCTTAATGAACCAGCACCAGGATCCACTGGAAGTTACTCAAGATGCAACCAGAGAATGGGCTAAAAAAGTTGTTTGGAAGAGAGAAAAGGCTAGTACAATCAATGGTGCTTATTTCTGTGAAGGGCGAGTTCGAGGAGAGGCAATAAGGATACGGACCATGAAGATGCGCCAACAAGGTAACGTGCCCCTTGGTTGTGGGCAGGTGAGGTCCACTGAGACCCACACCCACCTCTTGTCTTGACGGCTGCTCACTCAGGCTGGGGATGAGCTGCCTGAGAGCATTAGAGATGAGAGATGATCTAGTCCAACTCCCTCACATACAATCCTTTCACTAGACCTTGTGCCTAGTTCATGAGATGAAATGAAATCTATCACATGTTCTCCTAAGAGCTCCATGGTCCTGATGGAGATAGGAACATGTTACATGTATATAATATGATTCACAGCAATGAAGACAAGTGTCCACCGCCAAACTATGGGCTATTTTGAGTTTTCTCATTGATTTTTCATTTGATTCCTTATTTGTTTTCTTGGCCTCTGAGTATTCTTAACAGAAGTTAATGTTTTCAGAGGAGAAATATGGTAGAAATAAAACATTAAGGGAAACATCTCTCAATAACTCAATTTAATTAGTTACTTGGTACAGTGGTTATCTATTGACATGGTAATGCTGTGTAACACACGACCAAAGCCACGGTGGCATAATGATAATGACTCATAGCTTGTGAGTCTGAGTCAGCTGGGTTGTTAGGTGGCTGATCTTGACTGGGCAGCTCTCTCATGTGTATGGATATTGGCTGGCTCTAGGCTTATTAGGCTGGCCCTGGTTGGGCTACCTCGGCTCTGTTCCACGTGACTGTTATCCGTTAGCAGGCTAATGTAGATATGTTCTCATGGAGACAGCAGGGGTGCAAGAGAGCAAGTGGAAACACACGAGGCTTCTTGAAACCTAGCCTTAGTACTGTATACTCTCACTTCTGCCTCACTTTTATTGCCCAAAGCAAGTCGAACAGCTGAGCCTAAAGTCAGAATGGGAGGGTATTACACAATTACACGGCCACGAGTATGGATACAGGGAGGGATGAAGAATTGGGGCCCTTTTTTTCAGGCTACATGATTTAATTTTAGAAGTGGAGTGCCCAGGCCCAGCTCACAGAACACCAGAACTTTTTTTTTTTTTTTGCCGTACGCGGACCTCTCACTGTTGTGGCCTCTCCCGTTGCGGAGCACAGGCTCCGGACGCGCAGGCTCAGCGGCCATGGCTCATGGGCCCAGCCGCTCCGCGACATGTGGGATCTTCCCGGACCGGGGCACGAACCCGTATCCCCTGCATTGGCAGGCGGACTCTCAACCACTGCGCCACCAGGGAAGCCCCACCAGAACTTTTGAAGGAGGACCTTGAGAGCCTTCTGCAAAGGAAGAGTATTACTCCTTTCTGTGCCTCAAAAAGCAGTGATGTGATGGAACTCTTCTCCCAAAATAGAAGTGGGTCCTAAGCTGTATCTTTGGGCCGGTCCACCAAACTCATGGCAGTTGGAGGAGATGTCATTGTAAACATTATTTAATGACTCTGTTCTGCCCTAAGGCTCCCAAGTTGGGACAGGCAGGTAGACTTCTGGTGCTCTTGATGCTATCTACTGGGACGAAGGTACAGATTCCAGCAGAAATGACCTCTCCTTGTTCTGACGGAAATGATCTGGCCCCTCACCCTCAGTCCCTTTCTCTGGGTTGGTTATTACTAAAATGAAGGGGTCCTCACCAAATTAACATCATCATAACCACACGAGACTGTGGACTGAGGATGTGTCATTTCATGAGACAATGACATTGTGAGCTCTTTAGGATTTGATTTTTAATTGTAAAATTGATCCAGATAAATTATGCACCTCTGCACATTTCTGACTGTCAGCTTTTTATATAGGAATCTGTAGGTTTTTTAGATTACTGCTTCTCAAGGTTAAAAATGCTTCTAAAATCACCCTAAGCGTCTTGTTAAAATGCAGACTCTGAGTCAGTAGATCCTTGGGGAGAGTCCTGAGATTCTGCATTTCTAACAAGGTTCCAGGGGATAAGACGTTGCTGGGCTGAGGACCACACTTTGAGTAGCAAGGGGTTAGAGTCAGCCCCTAGCTGGGGTCTACCTGAAAATATTTCTTTGAATTTGCTAATGGTGGTAATTAAAAAATTTGAAGGCAGCAAGCTCATTTTAAGATCAAAGTGATAAAATCATTATTCATCACAAATGAGGGAAAAGGCCCTCTTAGCAAAACTATAACATTCACCTTTAAATGGCATCAGGCGAGTGGGAAAAGTGCACAACAGAAATTCCCAGGAATGCAGCTCTCTGATGAGGGAAGAGAGGTTGAACAAAGGGATGTGAGGTGTGCCAAAGCTATCGTGGCTGAAAAGTCGGCTCTGTTATTTTTCACATGTGTCATTGGGATCTGACTTGTGTAAAGAGTTATGTCCTTCTGCTGATATGCCCACATTCTGAATGAAGATGATCTGAGATTTGTGCCCCAGTGATCTCACAGGTTTGACATGAGAAGTGCCCTTTCTGGGCTGTCCTGAAAATGTATAAATAAGAATCCGTAGAGCAAATTAAAACAGAATATTGGGAGTCAAAAACCAACCGTAGGGCTTCCCTGATGGTGCAGTGGTTGAGAGGCCGCCTGCCGATGCAGGGGACACGGGTTCGTGCCCCGGTCCGGGAGGATCTCACATGCCGCGGAGCAGCTAGGCCCGTGAGCCATGGCCGCTGAGCCTGCGCGTCCGGAGCCTGTGCTCCGCGACGGGGGAGGCCACGGCAGTGAGAGGCCCGCGTACCGCAAAAAAAAAACCCAAAACAAAACCAACCGTAATGATCCCGCCAAAGTGAGAGTCCAGGTCAGCACAGGTAAAGCATAGTTTAAGTTCAGTTAAATGAGGCTAAGGCAGGCATGGATAGTGAGGAACAGTGAAGAGAAGATGGCTTTTAGACTCAACTTCACCTGAGTTTAATTCTTTCTCTACCACTTACCAGCTGTATGGCCTTAAGCAAGTTATTCAACTTCTATTGGTCTCATTTTTCATCATCTGTGAAATGGGTATAATAATATCTTCAAAAGCGTCTTAGGTTTTAAATAAGAGTAAGATGGTATATACAAGAAGCCAGCTCCCATGAGTGTAAGATTTGATTTACACAGTAGATATGTTCCTGAAAGCTCACTGTAAAGTGAGACATTGCAGAACAATTTGCATAATAATAACAATAGCAGTTTGTAAATGGTGGGAATAGGATTTAATGCCAAGCGGTCTGGCTTCAGAGTCTGTATTTATTGCACTACCCTCTCTATATCACTCTCACTTACTTTAACCACCCACCCCAATTCTGAGCACTTGTTTTATAAAGTACAACAAACTCTAGTTGAAACCCCAAAAAGCAACCTAGAGCACAGAGATACGGGAGTGGAGGTTAGTCAGACATGGGTTTGAGCCTAGCTCTGCAACTGCTGGTATAACCCAGCGCAAATTACTTACCTGAAATCATAGTTTGCTCATTTGAAAAAATAAATGGGGATAGAGACTTTACCACGTACATTTGAGAATCAAATGAAATCACCAACATTATCTGGCTCACAGTCAATGTTCAGTAATTGTCATTATTTAGTGCCTTGGAATGAGCAGTAATTTAGTGGGACTATTAATTTTGCTACTCAACTGTGGAAAATGTTAATATCATCTTTTAACATAATTATGGAGGTTTAGACAAAATAGAAAAACAGGAAGTACTTTCTCTCCTGTATTTGAATAACAACATCATCTCAAGCTGTTGAACTGATTTTCTTTTGTTGGCCATCCAATGGCTGAAATATGGTGTAAGGAAAGTGATATCCTTTATGGTGAGTCAAGAAAACCTCCAACACTGTGTCTTCATGACGCTCTTAACTCCCTGGTAAAACATCACGGGAACTCAGGAGTGCCCGCCTAGGGACACAGCAGGATAGGATAAACATCACTATATCCCTGCTTTGCTGCTGACTCGTGCATCTGGGGAGGAAGTGGAAAATCCATTTGAGATGTGCCAAAACACAGCTTAAATTGGCTCACAGGCTCCAAATGGCCAAAGGGATTTTTATCAATGGCATCATCCAAAAAAGTCAAAAGCAGTTTTTTCAAACCTCCCTGCACATTGCATTTGGGGATAGGGAGGTATAAATGAAGTTTGGAACGTTTTCACATCCAAAGATCTATTACAGAGTGTTCCATCGGAAGAAACCTAGGTTATTTTTCTTCCTCTTTTCATTTGAGAAATGGCTTTGCTTTAGGAACATCCAATTTCCCAAACATGATTTGTGAAGTTGACCGAGAGGAGCCATTTGTATCTAAATAACTCAAATGAGCATGTTAAATGTATGAAGAAAATAGGAAAATTTGAAATCAGATTCATTCATCTATTCTTTCATTCCACAGTATTCTTTTTTTTTTTTAGAATATGTTGGGGGTAGGAGTTTATTAATTAATTAATTTATTTTTGCTGTGTTGGGTCTTCGTTTCTGTGCGAGGGCTTTCTCTAGTTGTGGCAAGCGGGGGCCACTCTTCATCGCGGTGCGCGGGCCTCTCACTATCGCGACCTCTCTTGTTGCGGAGCACAGACTCCAGATGCGCAGGCTCAGTAGTTGTGGCTCATGGGCCTAGTTGCTCCACGGCATGTGGGATCCTCCCAGACCAGGGCTCGAACCCGTGTCCCCTGCATTAGCAGGCAGATTCTCAACCTCTGCGCCACCAGGGAAGCCCCCCACAAGTATTCTTAAACCTCTATTTGTGCCACACATGGGAAACACAACAAAGTTAACATTTCCTGAATACTTATTATGTGCCTGACATCTCCCTAGCAATTTTCTACACATTGCTATGTAATTTAATCATTACCAAATGCATATCTGATGAGGACTATTATGATTTCATATTAGTAGGTAAGTCTTATAACTATTGTAACCAGAAGCATTCATATACCTGGTTTCCCGTGTTGGACCTGGGAAGGTAAACTTGGGTCTGATCCCTGTGTTGCCTTTCAAAACCGCCATGAGCCTACCCTCCTGGAATGAGTGGGGCTGTAATGGGGAAGGACAGGGTATATGGAGGGCAGTATGACGGCACTTAACCTGGATTCCAGGATTGCGTAAGGCCCCTGGAGAAAGTGACATCTAAATGGAGACCGATGAATGAGTAGGACTTGGTGAGACACAGGGGAAAGGAAGGAGCAGAAGAGAAGGGAGAAAGTTCATGACTTGGACGTGAGTGATCATGTGATCTGTTTGAGGGACTGAGTACAGTTCAGCATGGCTGGAAGTGAGAGGTAAGGATGCCGGGCCCGGAGTAGGGTGGGTCTGGAGGGCTGATGTCTGGAACAAGTGTGGAGCTCTTGAGTTTGTGTCTCAACTTTCACATTTATTGTTAGAAGGCCTTGGGAAGGGACTTGGTCACCCTTAACTCCATCTCCACACTGTCAGACTGTGGATATCTGGTCTCCACAGGGCTGTTATGAAATTATACAAAATAACAACGGACCTAAAATGACATTATTACTCTCAGTTTTTATGTATCATTAAATTAAAGGAGACAACTGAAATTTAGCTCAATTATTTTTCATCCATGAGAAGCGTCTTTGTTTATAACTTTTACTACCTTCTAGTTTCTTCTCCACCGCTTAAGGAATAAGTGAATTGTGTTCGTAGTTAAGGTCTGTGAGTTAATTAATCAATCCAAATGATCTCAAGCAAGTCATCCCATAACCTAGGCCTCAGCAATCTCATTTCTAAAAGAAGGTGTTATATGACCTATGAAAGGCCTCTGGAGCTGAGCTACCTGCTTCAAATCCTGGCTCTCCTGTGAGCTTGCTGTGTAACCTTGAACAGGTTACTTGACCTCTCTGGACCTTGATTTCCTCATTTGTAAAAGTAGGATAATTGTAGTACCTATCTCCTAGAGATATTATGAAAATTAAATGTGTGTGAAGTGCTTAGAACAATGCCTGGTCAATAGGGGCTTATTGTTTTCATGATCCAGTCGAGTCACATGACTATCAGTCTATGCGAACTGTGTACAGGTCGGACTCCCGTGTCATCAGGAAGCCCAAGGTGCAAGGCTGGCTTGTGGATGCAATTTCTTAGTCCTCAGCAGAGAACGATCCACCTAGAGCCATGAATGCGGGAGGTGGCCAGCTGGGTGGCAGGGGAACTCTGGTGCGACTGTGTTCCGACCCCCAAAACAGGGAGCTTAAGAGGCGCAAAGTCTGAAATAATAAAAAAACCACAGAATGGGGAAAACGTAAAGCCACGCTGGAGTTGAGCCGAGTGGAGAATCTCAGTTCCTTTTCAGAATACAATGCTGAGCGAGAAGTCCCACGGTCAGCTAAACAATCTTCACACAAAGGAGCAGAAAATATAAACAAACCGCAGAGAAAGGAACAACAGCCTGAAATGGTCAGCTAGTTCTCACAGAAGCCTAAGGGCATGTCGTAGAGAGCAACAGCTGTTCGGTTAGATTGCTAAATGAAGCACCTCCTCAGGTGAGAGGGAGCCCCAGAAGGTGGCCCCTGAGGTCCCCTGCCTGCCTTCCCTGCCACTCATGGCCACACTGCACGTGTCACCACAGCGGCGTGGCCTTTGTTTATATTTGGGAAGGATCCTGACCTCTTCTAAGCACCCAGGGGTTTGGCATACATCATTTACTATTCCTAACAACCGTTTAAGGTAAATACTTTTACTCCTAAATTACAGATGAGGAAGCTGAGGTGTTCAGAGGTGAAATAACTGGGTCAAAAAGGTTCAGTAGGGCTTCCCTGGTGGCGCAGTGGTTGAGAGTCCACCTGCCGATGTAGGGGACACGGGTTCGTGCCCCGGTCCGGGAAGATCCCACATGCCGCAGAGCGGCTGGGCCCGTGAGCCATGGCCGCTGAGCCTGCGCCTCCGGAGCCTGTGCTCCGCAACGGGAGAGGCCACAATGGTGAGAGGCCCGAGTACGGCAAAAAAAAAAAAAAAAAAAACGTTCAGTAAGTGGCAGAGGGTGGCCTTAAGCCCAGGACTGTCTAATTCCAGGGCTCACGGTGCTCTTTGATCTCCACCACTCTCCCTCTGGGTCCACCCCATGTCGCTATCTGCACCACGGTATCTGTGTGGGAGTCTTCCAGGGCACTGTGCCCAGGTCAGCAGGCGCTGAGGAAAACAAGCAGATGTACCCAAAGCTCAGGTCCTTCTGAGCATGGTTCAGAGGCATCTTCTGCCTTCACAGTGTAGCTCTCTAAGCTCTCATGAAAACCAGCTGACTCCTCCCAAGCAATAGGCCTCATCTTCTGATTCAAGGTTCATTTGTTCCTGGAAAAGATATATAACCTCACTTTCTCATTTGTTTTTTCTCTCTCTTTTAAAAGCTTCCTTCCTACCAGCTACTTTAACTATGACTGTGGACAGGGGAGATAATGTGAACATATCTTTCAAAAAGGTATTGATTAAAGAAGAAGATGCAGTGATTTACAAAAACGGTGAGTATGTGTTTTGTGTCATTCCGACACTGCTGTGCGAGACATCAGATAGCATAAAACATACTGGGTCATTATCTTATTGCAGTCTTGGGGGCAGATGTTTGAAGTAAAGCTACTATGATGCAAGCTAATCAGATTCTATGATAGAAGCTGTCTTAGGTAACGTGTTTGGTTACTTAAGTAAATTAAAGTGGAGATTTTTATACATATATGAATGCACCTACTACATTGTACATTTTCAAATATACAATATGAACTATGAACGTACAAGAAAGTCCCATCATGATGTAATATGTGGGGTCTCAAATTCTGCCATGTAAAATGGGATGCTGTTTGATTGCAAGGCTAAGGAAATGACCAGAGTGAGCCTGGAAAGCCAGTTGGCAGGGGTTCTGGGGGTCCAAGTGCGCAACCCAAATCTGTCTGGGGCTGACTACGGTTTGGCGCCACCTGGTGGCAGTTGCCTGATGCCGCTGGAATATTGATGGAGACTCTTCTGAGTTCTGTGGATGAATGACTTACAGGTTGGAGTAGTGATTCTAGTTATCTCTTAATTGATTAGTTGGCAAGTTTACCTGACGTTTTCCCCAGCTTTGTCGGTTTGCCTCTCCCTGCAGAAGATGAGAAATTTAGGCTACCCTCACCTTCATGTGTTTGGTGGTAGATCCTATAGACTAACCTATCTGCTCCAACACTGTACTTTTCTCAACTTTTGGGAGAGCATTCGATAGTTCAGCCTTTTCATTCTTCTCCCCCCCATCTAATACGCTAGAGCACGTTTTCTATATCAGGCCAGGGAAAGCTGATCAAGTGGAGGGGGCAGACAAGGAAACAGGAGTGTTTGAGTGAGACCCATTGTTCTCCACTTTTCTCCCTTACAGGTTCCTTCATCCATTCGGTGCCCCGGCATGAAGTACCTGATATTTTAGAAGTGCATCTGCCTCACGCTCAGCCCCAGGATGCTGGCGTGTACTCGGCCAGGTACATAGGAGGAAACCTCTTCACCTCGGCCTTCACCAGGCTAATAGTCCGGAGTAAGTGATGGTGTGGTTGTTAGGATTTTTAGTTGGAAGTAGCAGAAACTGACTCTGGCTACTTAAGCAAAAACCAGGGATTAGTTGAAAGTATACTGAAGACTTTAAAAAATTGATGGAAAAGCTGATAAGCAAATTCCAGAAAAGATCTTCCAGGGAAGATCTGGGGCTCAGCACCGGGGAGGGTGGGTGGACTTTAGGAGGCTACCATGACCCTAACTTAGCTTCAGTGATGTTTCTTTTACTTCTAAATGTTGAACTCTCAGGATGAACAATCAGATTGGCCTGACACGTGTCAGGTGTCTACTCGCCTAGACCAATGAGCTATAGACAAGGGTGGAGCCGCATAGTACATACAGAATGGTAATCACTGTGAGCTGGACAGTCTCCCCAAAAGGTGTCTGCTACAGGGAGATGAGTTGGGCCTGGCCTAGTATCTAGTTAAACCTTAAGTCTCCTGTAAATCCCAACTTTCCAGATCATTTAACTCTCAAATGTGATTTCTGTTTTCAGGTTTGAAAAACGCAAGAGTTAGAACTGGTGAAAACTTCTCCCCCATTATAACTATCAAAGTGGGTAGTAACTGTCACCAGTGGTTTTTACAAAAATTGATCTATAGAAAGCAAAATATTTGCCCTGAATTTTCTCCGGTTATGTTAGGTATTCGTGATATTAAATGTTCAGGCCTTCAGGTCTGAGTACTAGGGATGCCCTGTCATTCCTCTAATGATTAGCATCGCTAACTTGTGAAGAGTACTTACTTTGCGTTGCATTATATTTATGCATTCATTCATTCATGCAACAAATCCGTGTTGATTATAAGTCTCTGCCAGGCATTGTGTTGGTGTTGAGAATACAAGGATAATAAGATGAATCACTGTCCCTTGGGTAATTCCCAAGCAGAGCAGGTACATACATAAAGAGATAAACAGATACTGTGATATGAAAATAGACATATGAGAAGTGTGGTTCATCTAGTTTGGGCAGGTGAAATCCCCTTTCATTCCTCTCTACTCTCAGAGAGTCTGAATGGCAAGGACACAATTTGCATTCATTTCATTAAGATGGTCTCTCCAGTGGGATATAGCACCATGTACCAGGGGCACTCACAGTCTGGGGTAAATTGGCAGATTTTCCAGCAATATCAAAAACATCAAATGTCGATATGTGGTAAAAGGTTTAAAGCTGGTTTTTTTTTAATGGCAAAACAAACATGACTTATCATAGATTTGAATTTTAAATTTCCCTGAAGTTTTAAGATAAAGCAAAAGACTTCAAACACATTTTGATCTCCAGGTTGTCTCCTTTTCAGATGGCTAGAAGCACATTCATTCTCTTTGGCTCTTATTTCGATAAAACTGTTTGAGAAGCTCTGCTAATATCTAAAATCATTCTAAGAAAGTTTGAGTTGGGCCACAACCATCCTATTTAAAAGTACTTCCTTCCCTTTGACCCCTTTGATGTTTACCAAGAAATGCGGTACAGTTGAAGGCATTTTGTTCATTTCTCATAACTGTAAGGTATCTCTCCAGGTAGATTTGAACCCTAGGAATAGTCAGTGCTTAAAGATGTGTATAAAAAATCATACTGGTTATATGTGTAGGATTTCTTTTTGGCGTAAATTCTCTCCATGGCAAAAGATTTCTCGAAAACATTAAGTCTGTAGGATTTCTCTCTGTATGCCACGGGTATATGGTTTCCTAAAATACAAAACCACGAGGCTTTTGAAGAAAATAACAGAAGCCTAACTGCATACTTGTTGCTTATCAAGGAACTCTTTTCCTGTCTTCCGCATCCCTCTAAGAGATCACCTTAAGTATTTCCTTGAGCTTAATCCCTTCCTCTTTCCCAGGATTAGGAGTGAAGCTGGGACAGGTCTTCAGATCGGTGCAGGGTTAGAGACATACTTTAATGTAACAGGAGAACCCCTTTCATCTCCAGTGTCTGCCATCATTAGTTTTCATCATGTGAAGATAATCTGTGGTCTGGCTCTCCAGAAATCACTAATTGTGCAGAAGTAGTTTTCCCTTTATATATTAAGGCATGTAAAGAGTAGCTCTGAGACATTTTGTAGCTTTATCAATTAAGTGGTTGCCTGTAAGACTGGGTCTGTGTTGACAGTCTTCCTGATTATTTTAGAGAAAATACTGATAACTAGGAGTTCTTGGCAAAAATATTATAAGCTGTAGGCACAGGTCCAGGTTTACCACCGCGAGACTAATATTCAGGGACAAAGACATTAGTTCCTTTCAGAAGAAAAATTAAACTAAATTCCTGACCACAAACGGTCACCCTACCCCGCTCCCCCTGAGCTTTCCTTATCAGAAGGTATCCTAAATAACAATCTGAAATCACCAAGTGCTGGAGAGAAAGAACCAGGAAATACGAATCTAGAAGCATTTTACCATTCTTGTACTTTCAATTTTGTATCTTGCTTCATTTCTTATATGTTTTCTACCCAAAAAATATTTGGGGGCTACTAGCTCCTGCTTCCCCTTTTAGCTGTCTTCTGTCTCCACATTCTTTATTTTTTTTAATCTTTATTTTATATTGAACTATTTACAATTTTGTGTTAGTTTCAGGTGTACAGCAAAGTGATTCAGTTACATATATACATGGATCTATTCTTTTTCAGATTCTTTTCCCATTTGGGTTATTCTCCACATTCTTTACCCTGGAGGTTCCCAAACTCTGGCACGCCTCAGAATTATCTGAAACACTTGTGAAGCATAGGTTGCTAGGCTACCTCCAGAGTTTCTCATACAGTAGGTCATTGATGGGAGTCTGGGATTTGCATTTCTAACAGATTGCCAGGTAATAGTGATGCTACTCGTCAGGGGTCACACTTTGAAAACCACTGCTCTTGTCTCTAACCGTAACTGCAGCTCTCCAAACATGCCGTGTTTTCCTCCCAACCTAGCCTTTGCCCAGAACACGCTCTCCAGCCTTATCTTCTTTGTCACTTAGTGGGTCCTGCAGATTCAACGCACATACCACCTCCTCTGAGAAGCCCTCTTTTATGCCGTATTCCAACCCTAAGGCAGAATTAGGTACTTCTGTCTTTATCGTTATCATTATTTTCTATCACATGTCTGTTTCCCACATTGGACTCTCAGCTTTTAGAGAGCAGAGATTGTGTTTTATTTATCTTCGTTCACCAGTGCCCACTCACATGACTAACATGTATCAGGTGCTCAATAAAGCTTTGGGGAATGAAGTTGCTCCACTCACCATAGTCTTGTTTTCCTTAAAAAAAGGATGTGAAGCTCAGAAGTGGGGACCTGAATGTAACCGTGTCTGCACTGCTTGTATGAACAATGGGATCTGCCACGAAGATACCGGAGAATGCATTTGCCCTCCTGGGTTCATGGGGAGAACATGTGAGAAGGGTAAGTCAAAAGTGCTTGATGAGTAACCTGTGGATTTAAAAAGCCATTGTTGCTGGATCTAGAATTTTAGATCTGGACCCATTTGGGAATGGAAGCTAAATGGCCTCTGTGAGCCCATATGGTACCTTTGAGTAAATTCAAAAAAGGTGTCCTTTCTTAAAGGCTCTTTATTGTCAACCATTGAAAAGTTGTAATAAGTATACAAATCTACGACATCTATGGTGTGAACGCCTCTCCCTAGGTTTGTGCAGTACGCAAACTGCACTACTGGGGGCTGTGCCTGGAGTATCCTCTCTGTGAGGCAGTTTCATTATCTATAAAATGGGCCATAAGGGTGTGTTTACACTGACAATTCCACAGCTTACATTGGATTATTTTCCATGTTCACTGGTCTAGGAGAGACCCTTAAAAAGAAGAATCCTGCGTTTTCAAAGGGCTGCATATTTGCCTCTGAATCATCTTTTTCTCACCCACAGCTTGTGAACTGCACACGTTTGGCAGAACTTGTAAAGAAAGGTGTAGTGGACCAGAGGGATGCAAGTCCTACGTGTTCTGTCTCCCAGACCCCTATGGGTGTTCCTGTGCCACAGGCTGGAAGGGTCTGCAGTGCAATGAAGGTATGTACCAGTCACACCCCTAAAGAGAAAAGGTTCTAGCAGGTATACCAAGGAGATCCAGCTTGCTGGAAATCATCGTGTAGGACATACCTGGACTGCTCACTCAATTGTCTATTGCTGAATTACAGGGTTTTGAATCAAAGATATCTTCATCCAAAGTTAATTATGCTTTCATGTTAAGACTCTGGACCTCATAGAAAGTGCTTCTCATATACATCACCAGGGGATCTTATTAAAACAGATTCTGATTTCATAGGTCTGGAGTGGGGCGTGAGGGTCTGCATTTCTAACAAGCTCCGAGGTGATGCTCTTGGTTTTCAGACCACACTTTGAGTTGGAAACCCATAGAAGATTTGTTATCTTCAGTGCATCATAAATATCATTGCTTTTAGGTCAGATCCAGGTAAGATTTGGGATTTGAAAATCGAGGAAGTTAAGGTCTTATCTTCCGTGGACCTTACACAAGCAATACTAACTTCACCTACTCGAAGATTCCTTCTACCCTTTTAAATATATATTTTCCCATTTGGTGAAGCTCAGAGGTATGTGTTTCCCATCTACTTTCCAGTAAGCTTTTCACATCAACTATCACACAGTAACTTAACATGAACCTGTGGCCAAATATGCTAGACCTTCCCTAATGGATGCTAACCTGGTGGATTAGGCAGAGCTCAATGGTGTTTCAGTATTTGCCTCACAAAATCAGCTTCTTCCACAACTGGCACTGTTGGGAGCTGTGATGGGGTCTCCAGCCACTTGATAACAGTGCTCTAGGGCAGAGCAGTTCAGTAGAAATAGAAACAAACCACATATGTAATTTAAATTATTCTAGTATCCACATTAAAAAAGTAAGAGAAACAGGTGAAATAATTGTAATATTTCAGGTGAAATAATTGTAATATTTCAGTTAACCCAATATATCAAAAATATTACCATAGCAACATGTAATCAATAGAAAAAATATTAATGAGATGTTTTACATTCCTCTTTTCATACTGAGTCTTTGAAATCTCAATTTGGATTAGCCATATTTTAAGAGCTCAATAGCCATCCATGGCTATCAGCTACCATACTGGACAGCATAGCTCTAGGGGCTTAGAGTAAGAGGACAAAGAGGAGAGTTACACAAAAGTAAGCTTCAACTACCTGCAAAACCTCAGTCAGTTCCCTCTAAATGCTGTATCTGCCCCCCCGTGGAACACTGAGGGAGCCTTAGCCGTAGAGGAATCCCACATGGTCTCAGAAATGTACACCTTAAAGTAAAAGGTGCCTCCGAGTAGGGGTAGATCCAGTTCCTCCTTAAAGACTATTAAAAAATCATACACAAATTTTAAAAAACATGTGCATATATGAAAACTTTGCTAGGGCCCAGAAGGGTTACGTGCATGTGAGGAGTCTAGAACATAAGCTTCATTAACTTCATGGTGAATATGTCTCTAGACCCAAATTTATAGGAGTACCTTTATTAACATTCCAGCCCACATCTGGCTCAAGAAATCACTAAGATTTTATGAATTGAGATATTTTAGTGTTCTCCCAGACTTCTTCCTTGGACCTACAATTACACGTATGTTAGACCTTTTGATATTGTCCCTTAGGTCCCTGAGGCTCCAATCATTTTTTTCTTTTTCCCTATCTGTACTCTTCAGACTGAATACCTATTGATCTAGCTTTAAGTTCATTGACTCTTCTGTCGTCGCCATTCTGTTGCTACATCCATACAGTGAAATCTTTATTTCAAATATTATGTTTTTCAGTTCTAGAATGCCTTTTTGGTTATGTTATATAGTTTATATTTCTCTGCTGAGATTTCTAATTGTTTCATTTGATGTGAGCATATTTTCCTTTACTTCACTGAGCATAGTTATTGTAGCTGCTATTTCCAACATCTGGGTCATCCAGGTTGGTCTCTGTTGATTTTCTTTTCCCTTGAGAATGGGTCAGAATTTTCCATTTCTTCTTATGTTGATTGTATTTTGGACATTGTGAATGTTACATTGAGGAGACTTGGAATATGATATATTTCTCTGAAGAATGTTGATTTTGTTTCATTATGTACTGTCAGGCAATCAGCTTGGTATGACTCAAACTGCAAACTCTGACTCTCAGGCATCAACTCAAACTCAGTTCATTCCTTTTAGCCGTAGCTGGGTTGCTTCAAGTCTGCACTTAACATGTGTGGTTCTGGGGTCAGCCAAAGATTTGGGACTTCCTCCCTCGGCTCTTCCTTTCTAGATTTTCCCTCTCACTTTCCAGAGGCTGTAGTTGCTTTGACTCTGTCCTCTAAGATTCCTCTGTCTGTAAGACTACAGGTTTTCTTTGGAGTCCTAGCTTCCCCACACAATGTCAACTGTACCAACCATTAGACTAAAAGCTGAAAATGGGGAGCACACCATTCCCATCTTCCAAATTTCAGTTCCCCTCAGAACCTGTGTGGTCCCCTCTGTCCCTCCTCCCATCACTCTTCAGTGCTTTCAGGTAGTTGTTTTTAAAAGAGAGTTGTTATTTTTGAGAAGGGTGACCCGGTAGGAGCTTATTCAACTCTCCTGGAAGCAGAATTCCTCAACCCTTTAACTTCTTGGTAATTCAGATAATTAATACTACTTGGTAGCTTGGAGAAAAACAGTAAAACTAGCCACCTATAGCCTGAGTTTTCCTCCTTCCCTATCTTAACACTGGTTTTTGATGTCTTTGTTTACAGCATGCCAGCCTGGTTATTATGGACCAGACTGTAAGCTTAGGTGCAGTTGCACCAATGGGGAGATGTGTGATCGGTTCCAAGGATGCCTCTGCTCTCCGGGACACCAAGGGCTCCAGTGTGAGAAAGAAGGTAAAGCAAGGTAACACTGTAGTCAGGGCCAGGTTCAGCATGTCTGAACCAAGCTCTTCTGGCATAATTCTTGCCCCACTAGCCCAAGATTCTTAAACTCCTTCTGTTTCCACCCTGAAGTAGGGAAGAATATATCCCATGTTCTAAAGGACAGCTTTCTGAATCTTTTCTATGGACTCTCACACTGGCCTTTCCACTAAGGAATAAACCATGTGTTCTTCGTAGCACATTAAGTGATAACTGGCCAGCTGAGAACTCTGCCTACCTCTTTTGCTCTCTTCTCTAGGACCAGCCTTTTCCCTGGATATCCACAACAGTGGAAGAATTATGTGGAAGGGATTTGGATAAAAAATATTTTTTAAAAGAAAGATATAATGAAAGGAAAAAAATGAAAAATATTATCCTCAAAATGAAGTTTTAAATAATTCTAGTTCAGAATTACCGTAGAGCAGAAGTCAGCAAACACCCACAAACCAAATCTGGTGTACTATTTTCTTAAAATAAATTTATTTATTTCATTTATTTATTTTTGGCCGTGCTGGGTCTTTGTTGCTGCGCACGGGCAGCGAGCGGGGGCTACTCTTTGTTGCGGTGCGCGGGCTTCTCACTGCAGTGGCTTCTCTGGTTGCAGAGCATGGGCTCTAGGCACGTGGGCTTCAGGAGTTGTGGCTCGCAGCCTCAGTAGTTGTGGCTCCTGGCTCTAGAGCTCAGGCTCAGTAGTTGTGGCACATGGGCTTAGTTGCTCCGCAGCACGTGGGATCTTCCCGGACCAGGGCTCGAACCCATGTCCCCTGAATTGGCAGCCAGTTTCTTAACCACTGTGCCACCAGGGAAGTCCCTTGTGTACTTTTTTTTAAAAACAGTTTTATTGAGGTATAATTTTTATACCATGAAGTTCATCCCTTTAAAACGTAAAACTGAATGCTTTTACAGAGTTGTGCAACCAGCACCATAATCTAGAATGTTTTCATTTTACCAAAAGAAAGTGTGTACCTATTAGCAGTAACTCCCATTCTTTCCTCCTCCCAGCACCTGGCAACCATTAATTTACTTTCTGCCTGTACAGATTTACTTATTCTTGATATTTCCTATTCTATAAATGGCATCATAAAATACATAGTCTTTTGTGGCTGGCTTTTCTCACTTACCATACTTTTTTTGAAGTTTATCTGTATTGTAGCACATGTCAGTATGTATCTCATTCCTTTTTAGATAGATAGAACATCTATCTGTTCTCATAAAAAAAAATTTATTGGAATACAGCCATGCCCATTTGTTTACAATATATCGTGTAAGGTTGCTCTTACACAACAGGGTTGAGGAGTTACCACAGAGAACATAGGGCTTGCAAAGCTGAAAATATTTATTATCTAGTCCTTTCAAGAAAGTTTGCTAACGCTTACCCTAGAATATACTTTTTAAAATCCAAAGAAGCATATTTTCAAAATTTAAAAATAAAAAACATATATTACTTTTTCAGTCAAATATAAATAACACATGTCCAGTGAAATCTACACTCAGAATAATAAGACATTTATGGACTTCTGCCTGTGAGTTTTAAAAATCAGAGCAAACATGTGGGGAAATACCAACTGTTTTCTCAAAGGCTTTAGCTTGTCAGCTTTATACTTTCTCCTCTTCCCCAGCGTTTGGACTTTGTTACAGGGCGGGAATCTGGGAGGGTCTAGGAAGGGAAGGAAAGGCTGTGGGCCAGAACATGGATTGAAAGTGGGCAATGAACAAGCTTAATGATTTGAATTTTCTGCACCACTTCCTCCTTTCTGTTCTAAGGCTGATGTTACAAAAAGTGTGAGAATCTCAAACTTAGAACCAGGTTCCGGGCTTCTGGGGAGCAGCTCCCTTTCCCTCACACCCTCTTCCACCCTCTAGCTGTTCCTCCACCCCCATCCAGCTGCAGAAACTGCAAGGGGACAATGAAGGAAAGATATGGTTTGAAAATGTCAAAGCACTTTGAAGAATTCCGATGGCAGTAATTGTGTAGGCTGAACAGTCTGGCAAATTTTCTAATCACAATCTCTCCAAGTCTGCAGATATATCAAGGAATTATCTTTGTGGCTATTAGATCCTTTTCCCTCCTGTTCCATACACTTTACCTGTTTCATTCTAGGCCTGAGAAATAGGATATCAATATAAAATATCAATATTGATGTGTTTACCTTGACCCACCGCTGATGTGGAGCAGCATGTAGGTGACGGCTGTTCTTTTTTGCTGGGAAGGACTAAGCCACTTTTCCAATGTTTCCCTTATTTGCTTTAAGTGCATCTCCGTCTCCTACATTCTTTACTAAGTGTTGGACTGTTTTCAGTCATGTCTTACATTTAGTTACACATGTTCCCAAATTCTCTAAGACCTTACGGTTCAGAATAAAATTGTTATATTTCAGGATTATTCATTCTCTACTCTGCAGATAACAAGCAAGGGCTCCTGATACCTTTGTTGATACCAGAGACATTTTTTCCTTCCCATGTTGGCAGCAATATTTTTTATTTGGCTATTGATGGGAAATTGATTTGGGGGGGTTTTATTCCACTTTACTTCTTCGATGTAAATGTGAATATAATTAATCATCGGCCACTTGCAGACTTCCCAATTAATGAGACATCTCTCAGATATCAAAACTTGACATATTGTTGATCGGCAGTATTGGGGGCTTGCAGAGTGAAAGAAGAACTAGTTTTTGTTCTTGTAAAAAAAATTCCCTTATAAAGCAAGAGAGGGAGTGGACAGTAAGATCTGCAGAGATGTGGTGCTGGTGATCTTTTCAATATTGAGACTGTATCTCCTGGGTCCACTGAGAAAGTACATCATTATGGCCAAAGAGTGTGAATTCTGGAGTCATAAAGATCTGAGCTTGGGCTTCCCTGGTGGCGCAGTGGTTGAGAGTCCGCCTGCCGATGCAGGAGACATGGGTTCGTGCCCAGGTCCGGGAGGATCCCACATGCCGCGGAGCGGCTGGGCCCGTGAGCCATGGTCTCTGAGCCTGCGCGTCCGGAGCCTGTGCTCCGCAACAACGGGAGAGGCCACAACAGTGAGAGGCCCGCGCACCGCAAAAAAAAAAAAAAAAAAAAAAAAAAAAAGATCTGAGCTTCAACCTGAACTCAGAGCCTCAGTCTCCTCATCTTTAAAATGGGAACCACAATAGCACCCACCCCACAAGTTTATTACGTGATGATAAAACAATATAATATTTGCCAAGTTCTTGCCCAGTGCATGACTTACTAAACGGTAGCTACTTTTATTATTTCTATTTCTGCTGTGTTAAAGATTAGATTTCACAGTGCTCTTTCCTTCATTCAGGCATGCCAAGGATGACTCCAAAGATAGAGGATTTGCCAGATCACATAGAAGTAAACAGTGGTAAATTTAACCCCATCTGCAAAGCATCTGGCTGGCCGCTACCTGCTAATGAAGAAATGACCCTGGTGAAGCCAGATGGGACAGTGCTCCATGTAAGAGTTATTCTTTTTCTTTTTTTTTTTTGTAGAACAAATTATAGCCTTTTTAAAAATTGAAGTATAGTTGGTTTACAATGTTGTGTTAGTTTCAGGTGTACAGCAAACTAATTCAGTTATACATATATATTTCTTTCAGATTCTTTTCCATTATAAGTTATTACAAGGTATTGAATGTAGTTCCCAACAACAACAAATCCTTGTTGTTTATCTATTTTATATATAGTAGTTTGTATCTGCTAGTCCCAAACTCCTTATTTATCCCTCCCCTTCCCCCTTTTCTCTTTGGTAACCATAAGTTTGCTTTCTAAACCATAAGTTTGTTTTCTATGTCTATGATTCTGTTTCTGCTTCATACATAAGTTCATTTGTGTCATATTTTAGATTCCACATATAAGGGATATCATATGATATTTGTATTTCTCTGATTTACTTCACTTAGTATGATAATCTCTAGGTCCATCCATGTCTCTGCGAATGGCATTATTTCATTTTTTTATGGCTGAGTAATATTCCATTGTATAAATATACCACATCTTCTTTACCATTCATCTGTCAATGGACATTTAGGTTGCTTCCATGCCTTGGCTACTGTAAATAGTGCTGCAATGAACATTGGGGTGCATGTATCTTTTCGAATTGTAGTTTTCTCCAGATATATGCCCAGGAGTAAGATTGCAGGATCATATAGTAGCTCTGTTTTTAGTTTTCTAAGGAACCGCCATACTGTTCTCCATAGTGGCTGTATTCTTAATCTGACCTCCTTATACTACTAGATATTTTCAGTGTAGCACTCACCCTGCTAAAGGCTAGATTCCATTCATGGCGTGCATCCTCCTAAGCTAGGGTGTTGTTAGCTTTGACAAAAAGCAGAGGAGAGTTCAGCATAACCCGTTTGACTCTAGATAGACCTGATCCCGCACCTCCAATCCAGAAACTATGATCCACGGAATCCCTTAGGTCTGAATACATACCTTGGGTCTCTGCCTCTGCACTTTGTCCTCACTGTTGGTGTCTACCACTGGTTAGGGTGCTATCACAACGTTCTTCTTTGCTGGAAAGGAATAAGCTACTTTTCCGATATGTTTCCCTTCCCTGTTCCAACAATCCCAAATGCAGCAGAGACAGGAACTACCTCAAATTTCTCTGTGTCACAAGTGATCTTCGGGAAATTGATGTATTTTCTTACCTAAGATTTTGAAATAGTTATCTTATTTTTCTCTCAAAGATGACTGAAAATCAACTTGACCAGAAGGCAGGTCCAAGTGACCTCTTGGGGGCAGGATATGTAGAATGTTCACACGTCAGATGTCCCTGATTCCACTCAAACAATCCTTTCGGTAGCAGAAGCCAACTGACCGCTTCCAAAATCTTGTTGGAGTATCCATGAGTTAGTGGAAGTCACAGCTACCATCTAGTGAGGGCTGACCATACTATACACATCTTACTCTACATTACCTGTCCCCTTTTTGCAGAAGTGGAAACTGGCTGCGTGAAGTTAAGTAACTAAGGAATTGGTCAAAAGTGGCAGAGCTGGGATGTGAACTCAGGTCCACGTGTCTTCGGAGCCCTGACTTTTTCCACAATACCATACTCGGCAGCCCCTCAAACACTTTAGGAAGCCATTTTGTCTTCTTACCCAGCCATCTCTGTATTGGACCAGAAAGGAACAAATGTTACCAGAAGCAGTTTAGAAGGACTTTGACTCTTTGCTTGGAAGTGTTTGCCCCAGTCTCCCAAACACACAAATACAACAGCAGGATCTGCGAGGGCATCAATCCAACATAAACTTTCAGGGCTACTACAATAGCTTTGGAAATAAGCCAATGCTTATACAAGCATTGCAATGATCTTCTTAATCTCCCCTAGAAAACTCCTTGTTTAACAATGCGATGGGGTCAGTGTTAAGAACCTTTGTGTTTATACCTATCTAGAAGCTTTTTTTTTTTTTTGACCTTTCCAGCCAAAAGACTTTAACCACACGGGTCATCTCTCAGTGGCCACCTTCACAATCCACCGGATCCTGCCCCCTGACTCAGGAGTCTGGGTTTGCAGTGTGAACACAGTGGCTGGGATGGTGGAAAAGCCTTTCAACGTTTCTGTTAAAGGTAAGGTCCATTTTCCAGGGAAAGAGCTTGTAACCTTGATGGTGCTGTGTTTATGTATCACTGGGTGCTGCTTCTAAATAGAAATGCTCTCTGACCACTAAAATACCTTTTGGATGTTCTCCAGGACACTAAGCCTTAAAAAAAAAATTATGTGCATTACAATGGAAAGGAGGGATTAAGTTTATGACCTTTGGAGTTACAAAGCCCTGGGTTTGGTTTTCATTGCTAACAGCTAGTAAACTTGGGTGTGGCCCTGAGCAAATGAATTTGACCTCTCTGAGCCTTTCTTTATTTGTAAACACAGCTTACTTTATCTACCACTCAGGGTTATTGCGAAGATTTGTTAAATAGTGGAATTGTGTCTGGCATAAAGTGTCTGGTAGTGAGTTTATTTTGTAAAAAGTTTAACTTTATCATTCTCGTGACTTCCTATTCACTGTAGAGAATAATTTGGAGAATCTTCATTTTGAGGACTACTCACTTAATATGAAGCCCAGGCTATGCTATACAATTAACATGAATGATTTTCTCCCATATTCAGAGTTCTGAATATTCTTCCTACTATGAATTAGTATTGCAAAATTCAGAGTTAAGTGGATGTGTGTACCTTTGAGGCTTGCAGGGAAGAAATAAAGTGGAAGTAAATCCAAGTTAGCTTGGTTGGTGTACAGAGCTACAACAGGGAATTTTAAATTTGGAAGTTACTTTTTAATTCATTTAGACAAAAACACCTAACAACTCTGTGGTATATATTCTAGAAAGGCACTGAGCTAAGTGCTCATTCATCTTATTTAAATTCTATGAGTACAATGTACAGTAGTATTGTTATCCCCACTTTATCATTCAAGAAACAGGTTCAGAAGGTTTAGGTAACTCGTCTAAGGTAACACATCTGGCAAACAGCCAATCTTAGTTTTGAACCTGGTCTTGACTCCAAACCCTGCATCGTCTTTTGTAGATCATTTTGCTTTCTGAGACTCCTGTGTTAAGATAAAGAAGCAAGATAACAGAAGCTGATTAGTATGTAAACTACTTCACTACCTGATTAGGAAGCTTTGGTTGTTCCCAGAGGTAATTTCTGTAAATGAACTGAATGTAATTACCCAGAATATATATATTTTTAAAAAAGGTCAAGAACAGTACGAGCATAAATACAGCCTCACAGAGTTGGATTCTCTGCCCTGAGAACCCATATAAAACACCTCAGAATCTTTAATGTTTTTTTGGATTACTGGAAAATCCCAGATCTATTTTATTCAGTAGGACATTAACACGATCAAAATAATTTCTTACATCATACATGTTCTTGGAAGAAAGGAAATGGTATACAGACAAGACAAATTATGTTATTTTTAAGCTTCTTGAAATGTTTGCTGCCCATGGGAAGTAAATAATAATAAGTAAAAAACCATGTTGCCAAGATTCAGAAGAGTTACTGATTCTAATTTTTATTTTTTAAATAAAAGACACAGCACACAACATCAGTGCACAGAAACCTCTCTAGTTCTAAGTCACTGGTGCCTCTGCACTGTCATATTGACAGATATAAGATGGAAATAGCCATTAGGTAAATTAAGCAGTGTCTTTAATCATAGTATTTTAAAAAAAAATAGATACAGAGATACAGTTGCCCTTCAGTATCTGTAGGGGATTGGCTCTAGGACCTCCCTGGATACCAAACTCCATTGATGCTCAAGTCCCTTATATAAAACGGCATAGTATTTGCGTTCAACCTACGCACATCCTCCTGTATACTTTGAATCATCTCTAGATTACTTAAACAATAATCCCCCCTTATCTGTGGTTTCACTTTCCACGGTTTAAGTTACCCACGGTCAACTGCAGCCCAAAAAATTAAATGGAAAATTCCAGAAATAAACAATTCATAAGTTTTAAATTGTGTACTGTTCTGAGCAGCATAATGAAATCTCACACTGTCCCACTCCATCCTGCCGGGGGATGTGAATCCTCCCTTTGTCTCGTGCATGCCACCCATTAGTCACTTAGAAGATGTCTAAGTTACCAAATCCTCTGTCATGGTATCACAGTGCTTACGTTCAAGTAACCTTTATTTAACTTAATAATGTGATGCTGGCAATTTGAATATTCCCTGACTGTGCCTAATTTATAAATTAAATCTTACCATAGGTATGTATGTATAGGAAAAAGCATAGTGTATATAGGGTTTGGTACTGTCTGCAGTTTCAGGCATCCACTGGGGTCTTTGAATGTATCACCTGAAGATAAGGGGGACTATTGTAACACCTAATACAATGTAAATACTATGTAAATAGTAACTATAATGTAAATACTTTGTTAATAGTTGCTGGCACATGGCAAATTTCAAGTTTTGCTTTTTAGAACTTTCTGGAGTTCTTTTAAATTTTCCCCCTGAATGTTGATCTGCTCTTGGTTGAATCTGCAGATGCAGAACCTGCATACAGAAGGCTGACTGTACTAGACTTTACTACCAGAGTACATACCGGAGCAACCACTTTGGAAAACTGGCAATATATATTAAAGCTAAGCATACACCTACGCTGTGACCTGATAATTCTACGCCTAGGTTTATGCTCAAAAGAAATGAGTTCATATGTTAAAAACAAATAATCTTCAGTAATGTTCTGAGGAGTTTTATTCCTAATAGTCCAAATATCCATCACCGTTAGAAAGGATAAGTAAATTGTGTTATATTCATATGTAATAGTTTGCTAGGGCTGCTGTAGCAAAGTACCCTAGGCTGAGTGGCTCAAACAACAGAAATTAATCTTCTCGATGTTCTGGAGGCTAGATGATCAAGGTAATCTCACCTTGATCTGAGATCAAGGTGTTGGCAGAGTTAGTTTCTTCTGAGGCCTTGCTCCTTAGCTTGTAGACAGCTGTCTTCTCCCTGTATCTTCTCATGGTCTTCCTTCTGTGTGTGTGTCCTAGTTTAATCTTCTTATAAGGACAACAGTCATATTGGATTAGGAATGGCTGTAGACCTCATTGTAACTTAATTTCTTCTTTAAAGACCCTATCTCCAAATACAGGTACTGTTTATAGAGTGCAAGGGAGAAAGGAACAAGTCAAAAGAGACAAATGATATTGGATGATGTAGGAAGTATCTAACGTGTCCCTTAATGACCCCTGCCTTGTGGAATTCATGACCTTGTGTAATCCCTTCCCGTTGCATGTGAGCTGGACCCAGCAACCCTCCTGCCATACAGGAAGAGTGATGTGCAGGGCTGGCTTCATGGGTTTATGACCTGTCCACACAGGGCCCTGCACTTGGTTTCATGTTCTATTGTCTTCAACTTGAAATTTTATCTTTGAATTTCGTAAGTGAAGTCCAGTGACACAATGGAGTGTGCGCATGAGCAGAATGGAGTGTGCGCACGAGCAGAAGAGATAGACTCACTATCTGTCTTCTTTCTTGGCCACCCCATTCCCATAAGTGTTCTCGATGACCCAGGGCCCAGGATTCTGGTGGACCTCTGACTCACGGGAGCTCAGTAAGACTCAAAGCAAGTTGGGCTACTTCTACAATTGAATAAATGGGGGTACTGACAGCCTGACAAGATGTCCTTTCCTTTCAAACCAGAATTTGCTTAATATTGTGGACATACTATAAATCTGTTTATATACTGTGGCCCTTAGGAAGGCCACAAACCATTGTAATATCCAAGAATTTTTCTTTCCCCAAGAACCAATTTTCACCTTGTTGGGAGTGCTCTTTCAGTCCCATTGGGGATACATCGTCTTTGACATGGGGAGATTTTTCTGGATTATCTGGGTGAACCCACTCTAATCACAGGAGTCTTTAAAGACTGTCAGAAAGAGATATTACAATGGAAGAAGGGTCAGAGACACATGACTCTGTTGTCTTTGAAGATGGAGGAAGGGACCATGAGTCAAGGAATACAGATGTTTTTTTAGAAGCTGAAAAGAAGGAAACAAATTCTCCCTTAGAACCTCCAGAAAGGAACACAGCCCTTGTTAACACCTTAATCTTAGCCCGGTGAGACCCGAGAGACAGACAGACAGAAAGACAGACTTAGTCTGGTGGTCTCGTAGGAAGACTGGTATTCAATAATCACACCAAATTGCTAAGGATAATAAATTCTGAAAATTGCAGTGAAGGAAAATGTTCTGTGGAAGGGTATGACACGTGAACCTAACCAAGGTTCTGGGATAGCCCCTGTGAGGAAGTCACATGAGAGCTGAGAGATGAATGATGAGTAAGAATTAACTGCAGAATCATGGGAGGTCTACAGCATTCCTTGCAGGAGAACAGCCTCAACAAAGAACCAGAGACAGAAAGGAGCCTGGTGCATTGTTAGTTGAATGAACTGAAAGGTCACTAGGACTGGAGGGTATTAGGTGAGGGAACGAGGAAGTTGGAGAGGAGGCAGGGGCTCTATCATCCCTGGCAGGTCATGGTATGAATTTTAGATTTTATTCGAAACGTAGTGGGAACCCATTGAGAGGTCTTGAGCAGAGGAGTGCTCGTATTTTAAGAAAGCACTTTGTGGATAGTGAGTTGGAGGGGCAAGAGCAAACCAGGAGATCACAGAGACGGCAACTGCATGGAATCTGAGCAGAGAACGCTAAGAGGGCTTTGTTGGGAGTGTAAAGGCACTCATCCTCTACCCCCATCTCAGAACAGCAGTAAAACCCCAAAGTGTAAGGACCGATCTGATTCTTGACACTTTATTTAGTTCTTCCAAAGCCCTTGAATGCCCCAAACGTGATTGACACCGGACATAACTTTGCTGTCATCAACATCAGCTCTGAGCCTTACTTTGGGGATGGACCAATCAAATCCAAGAAGCTTCTCTACAAACCTGTTAATCATTATGAGGCTTGGCGGCATATTCAAGGTAAGGTTTGGAAAGGAAAGCCTCCAGCTGGAGATGGGGCACCAGGAAAAAAAAATGTTTCCCCAAATATAGAAATCTTCTCTCCCAGTCTCAACCCTCTACCCCCAGTTAGGGGCTGTAGCAGTGGATTCCATTTCAGAGTATTCAAGAAGGAGTTGGGGGGCGGGGGGTGGTCCTCTGAGTTCTGGGGCTATCTTTTTGGAAGTCATGATGTAAAATGGGCCACAGAACACACCTGTGTCAGGAGTTACTATCTGCATCAATATTTCCTTTCCAGGCTTCTCTGGATCTCTAATCCCTTTTTGACTCTATCTTGCTTGGTCATGGTGAAAGATACAAGTTTATGCCATGAATAGGGTAACAGGAAAGTCCAGGGCCTGCTGGAAAGGCAGAGACTTAATTTGCTTACATCTGAGGGGTGATTGTTGCTGCTGTATCAAGTTGTTTATTCTTTTTCGTATTTGAGTCTTGCCCTGCCTGCAGGCTCCTAACTCACAGAGGTTCTGAGAGGAATTTGGACCAGAAAGTTTGGGCTGTGGCAGGAAGAGGAGGGGATGTGGGCAAAGAGAGGTACATGCCCCTCCCCCAACTTTTGGGGAAAAAAACCCAAAGTGTAATAAAATGTCAAAAGTTCATGAAAACAGTTAAATTTATTTATTTGTAAATTAGATTTATTTTGAAACAAAAATGACAATTCTGTTTGTTGCATGATGATGCAAAAATCACATTTTTTTTAAAAAAGAAAGCTGAGCATCATCTATTGAGCCGGCTGCTTTAATCGCACCATCTTATAGCGAGACCTGCCGCTGTCATGCTTGTAGGGAATGTGCAGCCCGCCACCAATACTTTAGTCTCACCATGGCTGTGATTTCCTAAAAAGCGCCCTCTACCCATGAGCTGTCGATAATCAAAGTTACAGAAAAGGAGAAGAAAAAGAGGGGTTTGGGCTTAATAATACTAGGTGATTTGGGTATATTGAATAATGTCTTGGTATCGTTACTGAGCTCTTCACATTCTCTTGAAGATTCAGCCAAAATTCAGAATCCCAGCAACATAAGGCTGATTTGCTGGACTGCTGTTTCTGTTGTGGATGGCTAGGTCTTTTTAAAAAGCAGCTTTTTAAAAAAACATGGTGTTCATAATCCATCCTCTCTTTGTGGACATCTACGAAGTGGTCTTCTAAAAACCCTTAAACACGGTCCAATACGTTTTCTTACCGACGAGGAATTTACCATATGGTAAGGCAAAAATCTACCTTTGCAATATCCACAGAGAAACAGTGGCAAAATAGAATAGCTAAGGAGAAAAGAAGCATATGTCATTTGCTTATGGGATCTATTTTCAAGTACTTCAGAATGCTTCATTTGTTAGGACATGACCATCACAAGTTCACTGTCTAGTCATTGTAAGCATACCCTCAAAGAGTCTCTTCTCTTGATAGGTTGATTGCCATCACTGTAGGTACTTGAAAACAGAGGTTATTTTGTATTATTCTAATTGAGTTTTTCCCCTAAATCTGATTGGTATTCCATATAGTTGAAGATTTGCGTGGTTTTACTCTACAAATGAAAAGACAAACACACTAGAGCAGAAATGTGTAAGTGGCACAGAGATACTTACATGAAAAAGCCTTATTTTCCTTCTATTAGGAACACTGAGGCCCTGAAGATGGGATTGCCTCTCTGTTCTACCCAGACATTGTATTTTTAAAAACCAAACATTAGTTCACCTCACAATAACAACATTCCAGTTTAAAGAATGTAAAAGATTGCCAACTTAAGTTTCCTGAACTTTCCCTCTTCTCAGTGACAAATGAGATTGTTACCCTCAACTATTTGGAACCTCGGACAGAATACGAGCTCTGCGTGCAGCTGGTCCGGCGTGGAGAGGGCGGGGAAGGGCATCCTGGACCCGTGAGGCGGTTCACAACAGCTTCTATCGGTCAGTGGAAGCAAACAGGCATTTATTCAGGAGCTGGGTGGGTGGGGGAGGAAGGGGAAAGAGGAAGGAAGACCAGGAAGGGTGGTGGTGGGTGAGTGGGATGGTGGTGGAAAGGGGTTTGCTTTTGAATGGGTGGGAAAGTGACAGGAAGGCTAGCAACTTGGAGCCAAACTGGTCCTTTATTTGGGCTGCACTCCTGGTCTGTCTCCCTGGGGGAGGGAGTCTGCAGCAATCCACCGGGACAGAGAAGGAAGCAGATGACCCTTCAGGAAGGCAGGGACATCCCTTAGGAGTTGGGATTTACTTAGCAGCAACTGTGCTCCGTCTTGGCTCCCGAGTTTTACCACCAGCTTCCTGTTTCCATCTTAAGGGCCCAAGACAGGCTCTTGCCGCATATGTACTCCAGAAGTCCCAGTTTATTTACTTTCGAAAGCAATTTCTAGTTTTTCGAAGTCATTCACGCACATAGTGAAAACATCAAATAGAATGAAAGGCTTTTACCTACAGAACAGCAGTTCTGGGCTTCCCTGATGGCGCAGTGGTTAAGAATCCACCTGCCAAGGCAGGGATCACAGCTTTGAGCCCTGGTCCTGGAAGATCCCACATGCTGTGGAACAACTAAGCCCGTGCGCCACAACTGCTGAGCCTGCGCTCTAGAGCCGGCAAGCCACAACTACTGAAGCCTGTGTGCCACAAATCCTGAGCCCAAGTGCCACATCTCCTGAACCCACATGCCACAACTACTGAAGCCCATGCACCTAGAGCCCGCGTTCCGCAACAAGAGAAGCCACCGCAATGAGAAGCCCACACACCACAATGAAGAGTAGCTCCCCCCTCGCTGCAACTGGAGAAAGTAGAGTCCCAGAGGGGTTAATAACTTGCCCATGGTAACGCATCAGGTACATTGCCATACTAGATCCTCAGACTTGATATCTTTTTGTTTCTCCTGGGAGAAGCAAAATATCCAGGTATATTTTACCCGGGAGTCCAAAGGCATGACGTCCTTATCCCAGTTGATGAGTTTTCCTATTTTTAGTCCATTTACTAAAAGCAGAAGGATATGGAATGATTTAGTGAGAAGCTAGGAAGAACATCAGGCTCTTCTGCAGGGGTTGTGCATCCCTAACAGAGACTCTCCCCTCCACACTCCCCACCTAGGGTTCATCTGACCAGCAGCATCCTTAAAGAACCAAATGAAACTCAGTAGCTACTCTGATGCTTGTAGAAACATTGCACAAGTAAGGAATGGCTTCCTGGGAACCCACCAGGTAGTAAATACCAAAAATAACACTGGAGACTACATATGACTTAGAGGATAAAGGAATCTCCATGACTGTGATCCAAGGGGCCCCTCATGTGTCATCAGGTTGCTGCTAAAAGGCGAATGGTAGTTAATTCTCTCTTTAGAGCGGTGCTGATGAATCAAAAGCGGAAGGCCATAATCTGACTCAGATGGAAAGTATTTATGGAACAGAACATAAAACACTTCACAGACCCGTACTGTGCTGTCTTCAGCTCTCAGAATATGTTCCAGCCAGGATGTATTTAGAGATGTCTTGGAATCTATTTCAAAGTAGTTCTCAGGGGTGGGCGGGAAGGGAATTCTTGAAGGTTCATCTTTTCCCAGCATTTGAATTTTGCTGATGTTTGTTTTTAAATTCATTTGGCAGCTGCACTATTTATAAGTGTGTTGGTTGAGTGATAAAGGCTGGGAAGGCCGGGAGGGGAGGGGAGAGAAGATACTCTGAACACACGGCAGAGAGAGGGCAGGTTGGGAGGGGTGAAGGGTAAGTTATGCTCCCAAAGGGAGGGAAAGGACCATTTATGGGGTTGCTCCTCTGTACCAGGCACAGGCGTAGAAGGTTTACATGTTTGCTGCACACCATCAGTCCTCCCTCTGTCTGCTGTCATCGTAAGCCTATCTACCCACTCCAGGTGGCTTATTTCGGAACTTAAACTTTAGAGAAGAGCAAAAGGAGGTGACATCACCTCTCTCAATTTGCAAAGGTTATGGAGAAAAGACCAATAAGACCTGGAGCATAATGCCCAGCAGGTGGCAGGACCTGATGACTGGTTCTCCCACATCTAAGGGTGGTCAGAACTGACCAGTGAGAGTCCCTCTCCCATTGGGTGGAAACAGACCCTTCCTCTCACCTCTAACCAAGTTTCTCAACCTTTTTATTTTATTTTTTAATTTTTTTAAACTTTTTTTTCATTTTATTGGAATATAGTTGATATACAACGTTGTGTTAGTTTCAGGTGTACGGCAAAGTGATTGTTATACGTATATTCATTCTTTTTCAGATTCTTTATCTTATTGTAATTTTTTAAATTATCACCCTCTAAAGAACTTCTTAGATAGTTTTGTCCTTAAGACAAAATCTCTATTTTGTCTTAATGTCTCTTCTGCCATGGATTGTAATACCACAGATCTGTTTATATATTGTGGGCCTTCATAAACAATTGTCATTCTCTAAAATTTTCTCATACCCCAAGAACCAATTTTTGCCCCCTTAGGGGCAATAATGTCCCCACCAAGAATGCATGAGTAGAGGATCACTATTCTATGTTTTGAAAATACTTTATATCTGAAGTTTAAAATATCAATATACTAATATTAACTGAAAATTTACAGATTCCTCCACTGTCCATTGGCCCAATATATTTTATGAAGGAAGGAAGGAAAAGAGAGAGAAAATGTTGACAGAGCCCCTAACACCTTCCAAGCACTTTCACCTTCACTATCTCATTTCTCCTCCTGAGTCTGGAAGATGAGTATTTTCATTTCATGCTACATGTGAACTCGTAGAGGTTATGAATTTTCCCAAGGTCACAAAACTAAAGGGGCATGCTCCTGCCTCTTTGATTTCAAAACCCATATTGTTTCTATTCAGTTACCTCTCTGGTAGCCCAGGTTCTTGGAGTCAGAGTTGGCGTGTGGTTAGAGTCAAACCTTGATGTGATCAGAGCAGTGCGAGGCCTGGCCCAGCCATCACAGTGTTGTCATGTCTGAAATTGTCCTTGCTAAGGGGAAGTAACCCTGAAATTGCTTTAAAATATATTACTCAAAATGGGAACAGAAACACTGAACCTACAACCCCAGAACCTTGGCAAATCCAGTGTTTCCATTTTTATCAGTTTCCTTCCTTTTTCGCCAGCTGTAGACATGGTTTTTACCAAGTGGTAAGCAGAGTTTTTTCTCGTGTGTTTTAAGTTTTGGAGGGGCTTTTGTACTTTTTCCAATAAACTTTTAATTCCTTGGATGGCTATATCATAATTTATTAAAGCATTTTCCTATTTTGAGCATTTTGGTTTCTTATGATTGTCTGTTATTATAAATAATGTTGTAATGGACATCTTCATGCACCTAGCTTTTCGCTTCCTTTGAGTTGTTTCTTCAGGATAAATCCTTGGTAGTCAGACTATACTCCCAAAGTATATGATCATTTCTAGAGCTCTTGAAAAATATTCCCAAGTTGTCCTTCAAAGGGGTTGTATTCCTGTCTTACAATTACTCAAGCTACATACTAGAATATTTTAAAGCTTTGCTATTCTGGTAGGAAAAAGGAAAAGTATTACGTGGCTGCTAGCATGTGTTTCTTTGATAGCTTGTGAAAGTGTATATTATTCTAGGAGCCAGGGTTATCCTATAAAGCTGTCCTTTGGGGCTGTTGTTACCTTCACCCTATATAAAAACAGTGATTATTCTGGTTTCTCCTAGGTCTTCCTCCTCCAAGAGGTCTCAGTCTCCTACCAAAAAGTCAGACCACTCTAAATTTGACCTGGCAACCCATATTTCCAAGCTCAGAAGATGACTTTTATGTTGAAGTTGAGAGGAGGTCTGTGCTCATGAATAGTGATCAGCAGAATATTAAAGTGCCAGGCAACCTGACTTCAGTGCTCCTTAACAATTTACAGCCCAGGGAGCAGTACATAGTCCGAGCCAGAGTCAACACCAAGGCCCAGGGGGAATGGAGCGAAAATCTCATCGCTTGGACCCTCAGCGACAGTAAGTACCTCATGATGCCCCAGCCTTGCCTGAATGACACTTGGCTGCTGCCATTTAGACTTAGCTCCCGTCACTTCAAGTCTGCTTCTTAGAAACCATAAAAGGCAGTTAGTTGTGAATGGAGGCTCATTAGCGCCCCCCACCAACACATCAAATCATTTTAGCAACCTGTAATATATACGAACGCTTCATGTGTTTGGATTTGTGATAATTCAGGCAGGACTGTGCTAAAGTTTACCTTTCCTTTCTATAGAGTTACTTATTAAGTAAATTAATGACATGAATAAGGTTTTCTAGGGCTTGTTGAATCTGTTATATGACAGTTTTTAGGATTGTTGCACACAGATGATGATTCATCTAATTCATCTAATCTTAAAAGCCAAAGAACTCTGCTTGAAAAATCTTCAAAACAGACAATTCTTGGCATTACAGTATATATATATATATATATATATATATATACTTGAGAGTAATATATATTTGAGAGTAATAAAACAACTTTTCTTTCAAAATATTCTTCAGTTCAGGCTTCTCTCAATCTCATATTGGTCATTAAAAATTAGTTGGAACTTCTAGGGTTTCTTTGTAGAATTGAAAGCTTTTTCGTCATGAGCCAGAGAGTTCTATTTTGATTCACTGCATTAGAACTGTCTGTGCATTTTGGAGTCCTTGGAAAGACTAGGCGTTTCTGGGTCACACCAGCCGTCACTTCTGCTAGGATCCTGTGGTCTCTTGTCAAATCCCAAAGTCAGAGGTTCTTTTCTGCAGCTGAGTTGCCACCTCCCCAGTAACAGGTGTGTAAACTGGCTCTTGTTTTTCCTGGCACTCTCTTCTTGTATCCATAACATGTGGAAGTCTCAACGGTTTTGTCTGTGTTTAGGGATGTCTTCTTCATCTTTAAAAAATTCTGACATTTAGAAGTTATAGGACAATGCAGAGAATAATACAACAAAAACCTACATTTCTACCACACAGAATTAACAACTCTTAACATTTTGTCATATTTGCTTTCAGCCTTTTTGTGGAAGTAATTCCACAATACAGATATACCAAAATCCTCTTTGACCATCATCCCCAATCTAATTCTCTCCCCCTCTCCCCAGAGACAACCAAAATTATGAGTTTATTATGTATCTTTCCATTCAATGTTGTATAATTTTAATACATTAAGTACATCCATAAGTGTGCACATGCATATATAGTCTCCATCTTGCTTTTTGAATATGTCTGCTAAGTGCTTAACATATTTTCTAACAAGTGCTTAATACGGATAGGCCCTATGGACCAGTGGCTAACTACAGACTAATAGGAATCTTATTTCTTCTACTTGAATCTATTTCTTAAAAGCTGTGTGACCTCAGCCAAGTCACTTAATCTCTCTGAGCCTCAATACTTACAGTAAGATTGTTATGAGGAGTCAGTGAGTTACTATATGGAAGGGCCTATATAAATGTCAGCTCTCAACATTTTTCTGTTTTCCTCAGTATCAAAAACAGTGTAATAGCAGTTTGTGGAGTAACAGAATTTCCCAGGTCTTAATTTAGTTTAAGGATGGCAAATATGTGATGTGTGTGTGTTGCCATTTTCTTGTCTCCAGCCACATGTCAAGTCTGCGTCGAGTTCACTACCAACTGATTGGAGTTACCCTCTGAAATAACACTTACTAGCCATTCGTGGTTTATGAGCTGATATTAACCCTCTCTCAGAAGCATAATAATCAAAGAGATGGTAATATATCTTAAGTAATATATTGTTTGTTTGTTTTAAATTTCTAGTTCTCCCTCCTCAACCAGAAAACATCAAGATTTCCAACATCACAGACTCCTCAGCTGTGATCTCTTGGACAATCCTGGATGGCTATTCTATTTCTTCTATTATCATCCGTTACAAGGTTCAGGGCAAGAATGAAGACCAGCACATTGATGTGAAGATCAAGAATGCCACCATCACCCAGTATCAGCTCAAGGGCCTAGAGCCCCAAACAGCTTACCAGGTGGACATCTTTGCAGAGAACAACATAGGGTCAAGCAATCCAACCTTTTCTCATGAACTGATGACTCTTTCTGAATCTCAAGGTTGGTAGAGTGGACAGGTATTTACATAGAATTATTTCTGGAGAGTATCAGAAAAGCCCCACTGTCTTACGATATCTACCCCATATTCGCATCATGTGATATAATAGGCTGGTAGGCGTCACCATCTCTAAAGAGGTCCTTGGAATGAAAATGCCCCTTGGAAGGATAACCCGTTGATCTGTTATCTATCATGAAAACTTAGGTGAACTTAGCCCATCAGCACTCCCCATCCAGCAACTGAAGCTCTGAGGGATATGAATGTGATTCCATGCAGGAGGAAGACAGAGGACCCAGCTTAGTGGAGACAGCCCTGCATGGTGCAGTGGGCGCTCCAGGAACCACACTCCACTCTCTCTCAGAACGAACCCTCTTTTAGCTTGGATGACACTATGGTAGTCCGAGTTTTCTTTTACTTTTCAGATCCAGGTTATGATGTCTCCACATCCACTGTTAACCTCCACTCCAGAGAGAATAAGCCCTTTGAGATAGAGATCGCCCAGAGTGCCAAGCACACGAGGCCCAGTGTTTGCGATTTTTTGAAATTGAAATATAGCTGATGTAATGTACAATATTATGTTAGTTTCAAGAGCACTACATAGTGATTTGACATTTGCATATATTATGAAATGATCACCACAATAAGGCTAGTAACCATCTGTCTCCATACAAAGTGATTACAATAATCTTGACTACATTCCATATGCTGTATATTACATCCCCGTGGCTTATTTATTTCATAACTGGAGGGTTGTACCTCTTCATCCTCTCCAGTGTTTGTGATTGGTAAAACCTGTTGAATGTAATTAGTGAAAAAGGACCCCGGGGGTGGGAAGAACTGCAGCTCCTGGAGAGCCTTCCCTCTGAGGTCTGTCTGAAATTGCACTTCCTTGCCCTCTGTGCTATACAGCTTGCGCAAGGGAATGTAGCTAGAGGGACATTAGAGGGAAATGGTGATTTCTGCAAATTTATAATTCAGACCAGAGTATTTTTACAGAAAATGTTATAGCACTAAACACTTCTTGGTTCTCTTGGGGCCTACCTAGGGCTTAAGAAGTAAAATCAAGCAAGCCCTGTTCTCAGTGCTGATTCTTTGGAACATGTTTGAAATATGCAAGGAATGATGGGTCTGCCAATCATAGAGAATTGTATTCAATAGTTTTCACCTGACACTCGTAATAAATGCATAATTTCAATAGTTACTTGTGTTTTGGTAAAACATGTACAGGCCCTAAATCCAAGTTATAAATAAAATACTAAGAGAAAAATTTTAAGACAAGATGTAACAAAACTAAACAACCCTCATCATCCCATTTCAGACATCTCTTTATGCACGTATAAAACGGAGATAGAAGGAAAGGTAGCTAATCACAAAAGAATAATTGTTAAAAGATAGGATCATGCTCTACATGCTGTTTCTCATAAAAATACATTGAATTTATCTTTATTTGAATTTAAATAAGGGAAAGAAGTGGAGGGGTTATACCATAGTCTTTAATAGTTTATTTTGACCTGAGCCCAAAACTTAATGGTTTTTCCTCTCTCTCTCTTCTTTCCTTCCTTCTTTCTTTGTCCCATTGGTATCCTCAGGTTTTCTCTATCAGCTATTTTTTTTAACATCTTTATTGTAGTATAATTGCTTTACAATGTTGTGTTAGTTTCTGCTGTATAACAAAGTGAATCAGCTATATGTATATATATATCTCCATATCGCCTCCCTCTTGTGTCTCCCTCCACCCTCCCTATCCCACCCCTCTAGGTGGTCACAAAGCACCAAGCTGATCTCCCTGTGCTATGCAGCTGCTTCCCATTAGCTATCTATTTCATATTTGGTAGTGTATATATGTCAAGGCTACTCTCTCATTTCGCCCCAGCTTACCCTTCCCCCTCCCCGTGTCCTCAAGTCCATTCTCTACATCTACATCTTTATTCCTGTCCTGCTCCTAGGTTCATCGAAACAATTTTGTTTTTAGATTCCATATATATGCGTTAGCATACGGTATTTGTTTTTATCTTTCTGACTTACTTCACTCTGTATGACAGACTCTAGTTTGTTTGTTTTTATGGCTGAGTAATATTCCATTGCATATATGTGCCACATCTTCTTTATCCACTCATCTGTTGATGGACACTTAGGTTGCTTCCATGTCCTGGCTATTGTAAATAGTGCTTCAGTGAACATTGTGGTACATGACTCTTTTTGAATTATGGTTTTCTCAGGGTATATGCCCAGTAGTGGTATTGCCAGGTCATATGGTAGTTCTATTTTTCATTTTTTAAGGAACTTCCATACTATTCTCCATAGTGGCTCTATCAATTTACATTCCCATCAACAGTGCAAGAGGGTTCCCTTTTCTCCACACCCTCTCCAGCATTTCTTGTTTCTAGATTTTTTGATGATGGCTATTCTGACAAGTGTGAGGTGATATCTCATTGCAGTTTTGATTTGCATTTCTCTAATGATTAGTGATGTTGAGCATCCTTTCATGTATTTATTGGCAATCTGTATATCTTCTTTGGAGAAATGTCTACTTAGGTCTTCTGCCCATTTTTGGGCTGGGTTGTTTGTTTTTTTGATATTGAGCTACATGAGCTGCTTGTGTATTTTGGAGATGAATCCTTTGTCAGTTGCTTCATCGGCAAATATTTTCTCCCATTCTGAGGGTTGTCTTTTCGTCTTGTTTATGGTTTCCTTTGCTGTGCAAAAGCTTTTAAGTTTCATTAGGTCCCATTTGTTTATTTTTGTTTTTATTTCCATTTCTCTAGGAGGTGGGTCAAAAAGGATCTTGCTGTGATTTATGTCATAGAGTGTTCTACCTATGTTTTCCTCTAAGAGTTTTATAGTGTCTGGCCTTACATTTAGGTCTTTAATCCATTTTGAGTTTATTTTTGTGTATGGTGTTCTAATTTCATTCTTTTACGGGTACCTGTCCAGTTTTCCCAGTGCCACTTATTGAAGAGGGTATCTTTTCTCCATTTTATACTCTTGCTTCCTTTATTAAAGATAGGTGACCATATGTGCATGGGTTAATCTCTGGGCTTTCTATCCTGTTCCATTGATCTATATTTCTGTTTTTGTGCCAGTACCATACTGTCTTGATTACTGTAACTTTGTAGTATAGTCTGAAGTCAGGGAGCCTGATTGCTCCAGCTCCTTTTTTCCTTTCTCAAGATGGCTTTGGCTGTTAGGGGTCTTTTGTGGTTACATACAAATTGTGAAATTTTTTGTTCTAGATCTGTGAAAAATGCCATTGGTAGTTTGATAGGGATTGCACTGAATCTGTAGATTGCTTTGGGTAGTATAGTCATTTTCACAATGTTGATTCTTCCAATGAAAGAACATCGTATATCTCTCCATCTGTTTATATCATCTTGAATTTCTTTCATCAGTGTCTTATTGTTTTCTGCATACAGGTCTTTTGTCTTCTTAAGTAGGTTTATTCCTAGTTATTTTATTCTTTTTGTTGCAATGGTAAATGGAAGTGCTTCCTTAATTTCCCTTTCAGATTTTTCATCATTAGTGTATAGGAGTCCAAGAGATTTCTGTGCATTAATTTTGTATCCTGCAACTTTACCAAATTCATTGATTAGCTTTAGTAGTTTTCTGGTAGCATCTTTAGGATTCTCTATGTATAGTATCATGTCATCTGCAAACAGTGACAGCTTTACTTCTTTTCTGATTTGGATTCCTTTAATTTCTTTTTCTTCTCGGATTGCTGTGGCTAAAACTATGTTGAATAATAGTGGTGAGAGTGGGCAACCTTGTCTTTTTCCTGATCTTAGTGAAAATGGTTTCAGTTTTTCACCATTGAGGATGATATTGGCTGTGGGTTTGTCATATATGGCCTTTATTATGTTGAGGTAGGTTCCCTCTATGCCTACTTTATGGAGAGTTTTTATCATAAATAGGTGTTGAATTTTGTCGAAAGCTTTTTCTGCATCAATTGAGATGATCATATGGTTTTTCTCCTTCAATTTGCTGATATGGTGTATCACATTGATTGATTTGCATATACTGAAGAATCCTTGCATTCCTGGGATAAACCCCACTTGATCATGGTGTATGATCCTTTTAATGTGCTGTTGGATTCTGTTTGCTAGTATTTTGTTGAGGAGTTTTGCATCTATTTTCATCAGTGATATTGGCTTGTAGTTTTCTTTTTTTGTGACATCTTTGTCTGGCTTTGGTATCAGGGTGATGGTGGCCTCATAGAATGAGTTTCAGAGTGTTCCTCCCTCTGCTATATTTTGGAATAGTTTGAGAAGGATAGGTGTTAGCTCTTCTCTAAATGTTTGATAGAATTCACCTGTGAAGCCATCTGGTCCTGGGCATTTGTCTGTTGGAAGATTTTTAATCACAGTTTCAATTTCAGTGCTTGTGAGTGGTCTGTTTATATTTTCTATTTCTTCCTGGTTCAGTCTCGGAAGATTGTGCTTTTCTAAGAATGTGTCCATTTCTTCCAGGTTGTCCATTTTATTCACATAGTTGCTTGTAGTAATCTCTCATGATCCTTTGTATTTCTGCAGTGTCAGTTGTTACTTCTTTTTCATTTCTAATTCTGTTGATTTCAGTCTTCTCCCTTTTTTTCTTGATGAGTCTGGCTAATGTGTTTATTAATTTTGTTTATCTTCTCAAAGAACCAGCTTTTAGTTTTATTGATCTTTGCTCTCATTTCCTTCATTTCTTTTTCATTTATTTCTGATCTGATCTTTATGATTTCTTTCCCTCTGCTAACTTTGAGGTTTTCTTGTTCTTCTTTGTCTCATTGCTGTAGTTGTAAGATTAGGTTGTTTATTGGAGACTTTTTTTTTGTTTCTTCAGGTAGTATTGTATTGCTATAAACTTCCCTCTTAGAACTGCTTTTGCTGCATGCCATAGGTTTCCTGTCATCGTGTTTTCATTGTCATTTGTTTCTAGGTATTTTTTGATTTCCTCTTTGATTTCTTCAGTGATGTCTTGGTTATTTAGTAGTGTATTGTTTAGGCTCCATATGTTTGTATTTTTTACAGTTTTTTCCCTGTAATTGATATCATAGTGTTGTGGTCAGAAAAGATACTTGATAGGATTTCAGTTTTCTTAAATTTACCAAGGCTCGATTTGTGACCCAAGATATGATCTATCCTGGAGAATGTTCCATGAGCCCTTGAAAAGAACATGTATTCTGTTTTTTTTGGATGGAATCTCTTATAAATATGAATTAAGTCCATCTTATCTAATGTGTCATTTAAAGCTTGTGTTTCCTTATTTATTTTCATTTTGGATGACCTCTCCATTGGTGAAAGTGGGGTGTTAAAGTCCCCTACTATTATTGTGTGACTGTCCATTTCCCCTTTTTTGGCTGTTAGCATTTGCCTTATGTATTGAGGTGCTCCTATGTTGGATGCATAAATATTTACAATTGTTATATCTTCTTCTTGGATTGATCCCTTGATCATTATGTAGTGTCCTTCTTGGTCTCTTGTAATAGTCTTTATTTTAAAGTCTATTTTGTCTGATATGAGAATTGCTTCTCCAGCTTTCTTTTGATTCCCATTTGCATGGAATATCTTTTTTTCATCCCTTCACTTTCAGTCTGTATGTGTCCCTAGGTCTGAAGTGGGTCTCTTGTAGACAGCGTACATATGGGTCTTGTTTTTGTATCCATTCAGCCAGTCTATGTCTTTTGGTTGGAGCATTTAATCCATTTACATTTAAGGTAATTATCGATATGTAAGTTCCTATTACCATTTTCTTAATTGTTTTGAGTTTGTTTTTGTAGGTCTTTCCTTCTCTTGTATTTCCTGCCTAGAGAAGTTCCTTTAGCATTTGTTGCAAAACTGGTTTGCTGGTTCTGAATTCTCTTAGCTTTTGCTTGTCTGTAAAGGTTTTAATTTCTCCGTCGAATCTGAATGAGATCCTTGCTGGGTAGAATAATCTTGGTTGTAGGTTTTTCCCTTTCATCACTTTAAATATGTCTTGCCACTCCCTGCTGGCCTGCAGAGTTTCTGCTGAAAGATCAGCTGTTAACCTTATGGGGATTCCCTCGTATGTTATTTGTTGCTTTTCCCTTGCTGCTTTTAATAATTTTTCTTTGTATATAACTTTTGATAGTTTGATTAATATGTGTCTTGGCGTGTTTCTCCTTGGATTTATCCTGTATGGGACTCTCTGCACTTCCTGGACTTATTTCCTTTCCCATGTTAGGGAAGTTTTCAACTGTAATCTTTTCAAATATTTTCTCAGACCCTTTCTTTCTCTCTCCTTCTTCTGGGACCCCTATAATTCCAATGTTGGTGCATTTAATGTTGTCCCAGAGGTCTCTGAGACTGTCCTCAATTCTTTTCATTCTTTTTTCTTTATTCTGCTCTGTGGTAGTTATTTCCACTATTTTATCTTCCAGGTCACTTATCCATTCTTCTGCCTCAGTTATTCTGCTATTGATTCCTTCTAGAGTATTTTTAATTTCATTTATTGTGTTGTTCAGTATTGTTTGTTTGCCCTTTAGTTCTTCTAGGTCCTTGTTAAACATTTCTTGTATTTTCTCCATTCCATTTCCAAGATTTTGGATCATCTTTACCATCATTATTCTGACTTCTTTTTCAGATAGACTGCCTATTTCCTCTTCATTTGTTTGGTCTGGTGGGTTTTTACCTTGCTCCTACATCTGCTGCATATTTCTCTGTCTTCTCATTTTGCTTAACTTACTGTGTTTGGGGTCTCCTTTTCACAGGCTGCAGGTTCGTAGTTCCCTTTTTTTTTTTGGTGTCTGCCCTCAGTGGGTGAGGTTGGGTCAGTGGCTTGTGTAGGCTTCCTGGTGTAGGGGACTGGTGCCTGTGTTCTGGTGGATGAGGCTGGATCTTGTCTTTCTGTTGGGCAGGGCCATGTCCAGCGGTTTGTTTTGTGGTGTCTGTGAACTTACTATGATTTTAGGCAGCCTCTCTGCTAATGGGTTGTGTTGTGTTCCTGTCTTGCTAGTTGTTTGGCATGGGGCGTCCAGCACTGGAGCTTGCTGGCTGTTGGGTGGAGCTGGGTCTTAGTGTTGAGATGGAGATCTCTGGGAGAGCTCTTGTCAATTGATATTATGTGGGGCCGGGCAGTCTCTGGTGGTCCAATGTCCTGAACTCGGCTCTCCCACCTCAGAGGCTCAGGCCTGACACCAGGCCAGAGCACCAAACCCCTGTCAGCCATGTGGCCAGGTATGCGGGGGGGAGTTTCTTGCCTTTTGGGAAGTCTGAGGTCTTCTGCCAGCGTTCAGTAGGTGTTCTGTAGGAGTTGTTCCACATGTAGATGTATTTTTGATGTATTTGTGGGGAGGAAGGTGATCTCTGGGTCTTACCCCTCCACCATCTTGAAGGTCCCCCTGCAATAGGAGCCTCCCTTGAAGATGCCAAACTCCACAAGAGCAACAGGTGCAGAGGCTTTTTTTTCAGAGGTTTTGCAGATTGTTGTTTTTTGTTTGTTTTCCTTTGTGCTTCGTCTAGTTTCAGTTTTTCACAGGGTGCTTCATGCAGAGGCCTTGCATCCGGCACTTCAGATCAGAGTGCGTAGTAAGAAAATCTCCATCAGCTCTTTAAAACAAGAAAAAAGCCAAAGCAGACACTTTGCTCTTTAGAGTTGCAGAGCTTTAAAGCTTTTCTAGGTGGTTAAATTGTGCAGGGAGGTTTAGTCACTTACCCGAAGTCATAGATCTAATTAGCCATTCTCACTATTACTCGGTAATGTTCATCTGCTTGGGCCTGTACTTGGAAGTGAAAGTTGAACAAAGGACAACAATTAGTGATTAGCATGTTGCCATTTTAAAAAAATGCCTTTTGCGCATTTCTTTGAACTTAGAACAGCCCTGTGAGTCATCTCCATTGAGTTCCAGAAAATAAATGAGTAGCCCAAGGTCACCTAGCAGGGCTCAGGCTGGGCTCAGGCTGCCATTACACTCCCATTACACTGTGACTTCTCCTGCAGATGGTCTTGGCCTCTCTCTCTACCAGACTAACCTGCTCCTTCTCCTGTGTTCTCCGGCACAGCCCCAGCAGACCTCGGAGGTGGGAAGATGCTGCTGATCGCCATCCTTGGCTCAGCGGGAATGACCTGCCTGACGGTGCTGTTGGCCTTTCTGATCATGTTGCAGTTGAAGAGGGCAAACGTCCAAAGAAGAATGGCCCAAGCCTTCCAAAACGTGGTATGTCTCATCTTCCTAATAGTAATAAGTGCAAGTCCACATATATGCAGAACCTTCATTTTAAAGATGTGGGCCAAAAATTTTACCTGTAAAGCAAATATTTCCCTTAGGCAAGTTTCATCTTTTCTTTGTCTTCCGTTGTGAAATAGGAGATAAATAGCATGACTATATGATTTCTTGTCCAAATCAGAACAATTCTAAGAATGAAAAGATTGCTCTTAATAAGTATGCAGGAGACCAAGCCTAAAGCAGGACTACTGCCCCGTCAGAAAGAGAATACAGTCATACTAGTAATAAGTCACCAGCGAGGGTAATCTTGTAATATAAGGAACTGAACATTTTTGGTAATGAAAGGGCATAAGGGTAACCAGACCTCAGAGTGATAGGTAATGAAGATTTGCACTAGACCAGTTTTCCCCACATTTCCCTGTTTCCAGTTTCCATTTTGTACCTCTAATACCTCTTTCAATTCTATTATCCCTCCTATATGTATGGATTACATATACGTGTGTATCTCCATTCCTGTGCACCCTTCGGTCTGCAGCCATAGTTCATGGTGCTTGGCATGGCCTCTTTCTTTCATCTAGGAATTTTGACCAGTAAAAAGTTTAGAAAATCATACTTTACCTATAGGCACCCTATTTGAGTCCTTTGCTCTACTACAGCCTGAACATTTCTCTAGTTCGTGGTTTCAGGCTCTGTAAAATTAATCTGTACCCAACTTTATTGATTCTGTATATGAAACATTGAGTACAATTACATATTCCAAATGAGGTATACCTTCCTGTACATGAGTCCCTGAGATTCCCTTCAGTACAGAACAGCTCCTTGCCAGAGCTGGCTCAACTCAGGCTGTCCCTGTAGAGGAAGGACCAGCAAGGGAGTAGAGAGTGCTAGAGTGCATCATGGTACTGGTGCTTTGTCCTGATACCATCAGCAGCCACTGAAACTCAGGAGAAAAGGAGACACCCTGTTGGGTTTTGCTCTAAGCATCAGTCATCTTGGGGCCAGTGTCTGCACCAGAGTGGGCCTGAGAGATTCTGAGCTTTAGGAAAAGTTGGAGAGAGTGAGTAAGAGCCAAGAATAGACCAAGATGACACTAGGAAACAAAGCTCTCACAGAGGTGTGTCCTGTGACTGACCCAGATAGGTCTCTGAGCTCTTTTCCAAATCAGAACTCAACACCGGCTCATTCCACAGCAGAGTAGAAACTCAAGTGTGACTAACTCAGGGATGTGCTATTTCGTGGCATACATGCTCTTATCCTCCCCTCCCTCACCTCTGCAGACATAACTAATTGATTGTGGCGTGCTTTGCCACTGAGGCCTGTGATCGTGCCCATGCAGCTCTATAGGCAGCCACTTCATCTGAATGGGCCTGTTCAATGAACCCTATTTCCATTTTCATTCTGGAATTGGATACAGTATTTCTTTTTTCACCCAGTGTGGGTACAAATCAGGAGGTATTATGTATCTTAAAATTATGAAAAATCCTGACACAAAACCATTATTTTTCTAGCGGGAAGAACCAGCTGTGCAATTCAACTCAGGAACTCTGGCCCTGAACAGGAAGGCCAAAAACAACCCAGACCCTACAATTTATCCAGTGCTTGACTGGAATGACATCAAATTTCAAGATGTGATCGGGGAGGGTAATTTTGGCCAGGTCCTGAAAGCTCGCATCAAGAAGGATGGGTTACGGATGGACGCTGCCATAAAGAGAATGAAAGGTCAGCGCTTGGACTGCTCGAGTCAGCATTTTACTAGGGTGGGGGGACAGCTTGACTTCCTGTTGAATCTTTCCTCTAAGGTCTTACACCCTTTAAACAAAAAATTGGCATGGTGTCAGATAGAGCTGTTATGTGCAACTGAAGGTGATGTTTCCTTTGAGGGTCAGGATGTAAACATGAAGGCATAAGCGATTTAGATACCGCTGTCTTGATTCCTTGGGATGTGAGAATACAGATTCTCTGTCATACCCTGCTGACTTTGGGGGAGCATTATTTTTCTTAATCCAGTGGTTCTCAAAATTGAGGATGCATCCGAATCACCTGGAAGGCTTGTTAAAAAACCAGATTCTTCGGCTCCACCCCACAGTTTTTGATACAGTAAGTCTGGCGCGGGGCCACAGAACTTGGATTTCTAATTAGTTCCCATGGGATGCTGATTCTGAGGCTTGGGAGACCACACTTGGCAAACCACTATCTTCATGGTTTATCTGCATCAACATTCCTAGAAATATCGTTAGAAATGCATCTACTGGGTTTCTCCCCCTCATGGTTCTACTGTATTCTAATTTCTGGGATGGCGCATGAAACATCTGTGTTTTTAAGCTTGCTTAGTGGCTCTTCTGCACACTCAAGTTTGAAAACCCTTGATGTATGGTCAACAGGAGCTAGATCTTTTCCAGTTGTGTTCAAGACTGCTTGGGGGAAGAAAAAAAAAAAAAAAAGACTGCTTGGGGCCTATCCATTTAATCAGATCTTCTGAGAAAGCAGAAAGACTTGTTCCCTGGCAATACTAGCTGTCTTCTCTTCCGGATGAAAGGACAGTTTAGAAATGACTGCGAAGCTGCACTGTTGCTTTTACAGCACACAGGCTTGAAAAGTGGCGTATTAGAGCCAGCAATGTAATTACTAGTTTCATTGGGCAGCTCCATAGTAAGGACTCTCTGAGGTTGCTGATGGGTTTTCCTTCTTTTTGACGGCAATATTAAGCCTAAGATGACAATTAACCCTAAATCTTTTCAAATCATTGTTGTTTTCCACATCGCTAGAAAACACTATGTCAGAAAATGAACAAAACAAAATAAACACAGTATCATTTATGCTTAGAGACAGTAATGTTTCTAAACACACACACACACACACACACACACACACACACACACATACACACACACACACACACACACACACACACACACACACACACACACACACACACACACCCCTTGCTTAGCATCCAGAAATCCCTTTTTCATTTTGCTACTTTAGTTACAGGGAGCTTTAGGAAGCAGTAAAAATAGTGAGAGGAGAGAGGGTGTAGAACTTCGTAGCATCAGTTTTTTTGGCATCTGACCTGAGCTGATTGTCTATCTCATGCCCATGTGAAGAGGTAGAATAGCTTAACAGGGCACCAGGGCAGACACTTTTTGCAGGAAAAGTCATGCATGCAAAGAGGGCAGCTACTGACAACCTTATTATAAAGAGCTTTGTTTTTTAAATGCTTCCAAGGTATTGACCCTCAGGTCCCTGTGGTATAAACAGGGTCCTTGACTTGGAATTGCCTACTTGTCAGCCTTATGGGTACCCTTAGCCCATATGAAACAATCCCATCATTTCCAAGCATGTTCAGGGATGCACATGGCTACCAGCTCCCTTCTCACCCTTTCCCCCAATGTTATTTCTTCAAAAAGCCATAATAGCATACTGTCACCGACTCAAGGCTGATCAGCCAGTTGTGCACTGGCCAAAGAGCTTTCTCTTCAGCCTGACTGGTGGTTCTCCCTCTGATCAAAGTGCTAGCGGACAGATGGAATGAAAGGATCAGAAATAAATGCAACCGTTTCCTGACTACCAAGCAACTTCTATGAAAATGTCATTGAGATTTGAGTTTTTTCAGTAGGACTGAAAAAAATTTTTTTTATTTTATGAAAAAAATAAAGTTATCATAATAAAGCAAGGTGTGTACACTACTGGTGATGTTTCACTACAACTTTGTTTTTATCCCTGAGCATATTTGTCTCTGGACGGTAGAGTTAGCTGGGAGAGCCAGAGTCTAAGAATGGACGCAGCTCCATCTCGACCACATCATTTCCCTGGGTATTTGAGAGCTTCAACAGGAAAACTTCAGAGCAGTGGTTCTCAAGCAGGGGTGATTTTGCCCCCGGGGGGACATTTGGTGATTTCTGGATACATTTTCAGTTGGGCTACTGGTATCTAGTGGGTCAGGTCAGAGGTGCAGCTAAACATCCTACTTTGTACAGGACAGCCCCCAACAATAAAGAAGCATCTGCATTATAGTCATCTCTGATTTCTATACAGTTTCCCAGACCTAATGGTGGCTGAGTGTACCTGAAGGTTCTGGGAAGCAGAGGGGGGACAGTTGTTTCTGAAGAGGTGTAACAGAAAGGGATCACTACTCTTTACTTTCTTCCCAGAATATGCTTCCAAAGACGACCACAGGGACTTTGCTGGGGAACTGGAGGTGCTTTGTAAACTTGGACACCACCCCAACATCATCAATCTCTTAGGAGCGTGTGAACATCGTGGTAAGATGCTCTTTTCCTGTCTTTCCTGCCAGATTGTTTTTTTTTTAAAAAAAAAAAAACAGGCACATTCCATATTGAAATTAGGAAAGACAGTCATGTAAGATTGTTATCTATCTTTTTTTTAAGTTGCAGTTTCAGTCTGAATGTCTGGTCCCATTAATAGATCGTGCTGAGATTTAGTATCTTTTTGAAGGTAGATCCCAAGGCTGAATCTTTTGGCCTCCGATGTGGTTCAGCTATTACTGCCCAAAAAGATCCATGGCTCCTACATGCCTCTACCTTTGCTAATCCAGAGGTTTTCTCAGCTACTACTAAGTGGATTGAGGCAGCCCTCAGCACCAGGAAGAGTGAAGTAGATTGGTTCTTGTTAGTTGCCTACCTTTTCATTTTCCCTCCAAACCCAAGGAACTGACATTCTGAATGTTAAATCTGTGAATGCCATTAATCTACTGTAATGTGAAAGCACTGGTGATGCTTAGGTTAAAATAATAATAAGCTTATATCTAATAGTATCAATACTTTGTTTTTATCCAAAACAATGTCCTGTGCAATAACACTGAAGTTTTACAACTGTCCTATGTCACACATACTCTTAAGTCCAACTTATATGATTAATTCAAGTATTTACTGAGTATTTCCTATTGTAATGCGTGTAATTGGCTGTGAGTGAGTAGGTAACAAGAAATCTTTCATGGCTTTACCTCTGCTTGCTACCTGGGTTTGTAGGTCTAAATCTATGCTTAATCTTAATTTCTCATGGAAAAATTTGCTCCAACAAAAAAGCTCCACACAGTAATTATTTACAAACTTGACAACCTCTTGTTGACTTTGCAGTGCAAATACCAACAATGGAAAAGAGACTACTTCCTTTTCCTCAATTTATTAAACTAAAAATACTGGTACTTCAAACAATATATCATTCTGTGATCCAATAAGGGTGTAATTCTGAAAGCCAGATCATGTCTCTTAGGTTAAATAATGAAGTAATGTCATTTATTTTTGAGCTATTTCCTGAGAACAGTAATCAGCATGGGACAGCAGTAAATGAAAGTTAAAAAAAAAAAGAAAAAGAAACCGACAACAACAGAAGAATGTACATCTTTTAAAATTTTGCTCTCTCGTCACATTATTGGTTGGCTCTTAAAATTTATAATTCAGTAAAGAAGTGAGGAAGCACATTCACACCAGAATTGAAGTATATCTTTCCTTATAGTACAACAAGATTCAGTGCTAGATTATATTGTTGTTGAGAATTTCACTTTCTTAGAATATCTTTGAAGTTTAAATTCATTCAACATTAAAAAAAAAACCCAAATAATTCACCTTTAAAAGACAGTAAAACCACTTTACTTTTCATGGGCTCCACAGATCAATGTTGTTATCAAAGCAGCTTACATTTTATTAAAAAGGAAAAAGGAGAAAGCAATTTGGAATAAAAATAAGACACTGCACCATAGTTTCCTCTAGGAACTATTTTGTTTTATTTTTTTCCTAAAAGGTTGGGTTTTCTGGTTTCTGTAAGCAAAAATGCAATCCCTGACACTAGACTCTGCTGACTAGTGACCTACTCAGCAATATAGTGACTTATTCCAGATTTTAGGGAGGAGCAGAAGGCAGGAGAGAGAGAAATTACCTGGTGTGGGTCCTTCTGCTATGGATATTGAATCATTGTTTTTTGATTAAAAAGAAAATAACCTCGGGCTTCCCTGGTGGCGCAGTGGTTGCGAGTCCGCCTGCCTGCCAATGCAGGGGACACGGGTTCGCGCCCTGGTCCGGGAAGATCCCGCGTGCCGCGGAGCGGCTGGGCCCGTGAGCCGTGGCCGCTGAGCCTGCGCGTCTGGAGCCTATGCTCCGCAAAGCGAGAGGCCGCAGCGATGAGAGGCCCGCGTACCGCAAAACAACAACAACAACAACAACAACAAAACGTCAGGAAAAGCTAGATTCATACTGGAATAACATGCCTGGCTCATATTAGGTTCTTGATATTCAATATTGATTGAATAAAAAAATGAAAGGTGATGTGGACTAGCTGTCTTCGATCGTCTGGAAGCAAATGCTTTGATTTCATTCTACTAGTGTCACCGAGTAGGTGACAGGAAGCCCTCTATGTTTGGTAGAGGTGGGGAGGGGAACCCCGAGAGCAAGCACTTTAAGTATTGCAGGAATGATGTCACTTGTCTTCCTCCTGGCCCCAGCATTACCGAGGTTGGTACCACTAGATGTGTAACTTTACGATAAAACAGAGGTTTATAAGCATTTCCCGAGAATCATAGCACATCTCAGAAATATCACAGCAGCTTAGGGTTACCGATAAAGTGGTGCTCTCTCCCTTCCCGCACAGGCTACCTGTACCTGGCCATCGAGTATGCCCCCCACGGCAACCTCCTTGACTTCCTGCGCAAGAGCCGAGTGCTGGAGACGGACCCCGCGTTCGCCATCGCTAACAGCACCGCCTCCACGCTGTCCTCCCAGCAGCTCCTCCACTTTGCAGCAGATGTGGCCCGGGGAATGGACTACTTGAGCCAAAAACAGGTTCGTCTTGAGGACCTTGCTTTGGACATCTTTCCTCTGAAGTTCTCTCTGGAATCAGAGTTTAGATAAGTTTGTACATTTGTTTTTGGTCGCTCTCTCTTCCTTAATTCCTTCTTACAATCTTCTAACTTTCATATCTTTGCTAATATTCCATCTCTTTATGTAGAAGTTCATGCCCAACACTGACGGTATGTTTATCTAGTGACTCTCATCATGTATATTTGGTGAGGTGCCTTCACCGATCTTAGCTTGGCATGGCTCTAAATAACGCACAGTAGCAGAGGCCATTCATGGCAGCTGGAAGATTTCATGACCTGGTTTTTCTCCCAGGTTGCTCCTCCAGAGACATGTGGATCATTCGGCAGAATCCACTCACTGAGCATTTAGGAGAGGAACTTTAAGGGAACTGGATTCTGGTGACTTTTGAAAACCCCTTTTCACACTGACCTCTCTGTTTCCCAAAGCTCTTGCCCCTAGGCAAGAAACAAAATGGAGTGAAAAAGCAAATGCGATGCTGAAAATACATGATTTTTTTTTTTTTAATTTCAGTTTATTCACAGGGACCTGGCTGCCAGGAACATTTTAGTTGGTGAAAACTACGTAGCCAAAATAGCCGATTTTGGATTGTCCCGAGGTCAAGAAGTGTATGTGAAAAAGACGATGGTAAGTTCAGAACAGACGCCGATGAGATCCTTCCGGGGCACCCCTCCCTCTCCTGATGTCGTTTCTCTTAGAATACCATCTTTCTGTGACGACTGAGGCCTCTGACCGTTTTCCGCATTCGATAATGCCCTGGCCCAGCAAACATCCTTTCTCATTTTTGATTCCTAAAATGACTGGAGGGTCCACGTTTACCCATGAAGAAGGCCCTGTCACATGTGGCCAAGTAATTGAACGTGCAAGCCTAGTGCTGCAGGGACCCAGGTCTACATCCAGCCCAGACCCTGAGGTCTGGTCTCACTCAGAAACCTCTGGAGAGTTCCCACAGTCCCCTTTTGCACAGCAAACTTAGGAGGGGGAAAAAGACACTTAATATACCTTCTAAAACATCAAGGAAATCAATGAATGGGGTTCCTAAATCCCAAGGATGCTCTAGAGAGAAACCTATAACTTCTAAAGGCTCATATAAGATTTCCCTCTTTGCCAAAAGTTCTCTGCTCACTTTTCAAGCCCCGATCAAATCCACTTTCACCTAATGATACCTAGTCTCCTAAACATTCATATTTTATCTTCAAATACGAGCTCCCGGGAGAACCTCACCACAGTGTTAGAAGAGAGAAGCTGGACTCATTCTGCTACTTTTGTCCGCCCTAGAATCATAAAGCCCTGGACATGCCACATTCCTGGACATTAGTGCTGTGCCGACAACATGCCACCACCCTCTGCTTGCCCTGAGCGGGTGGGCAATGCAGGGTGTTGGGGGTGACACACCCTGTAGTCTTTGCACGTGTTGGGTAGGTCCAGTCCACTGGCCTGGCTCTCCCAGCATTACCCGGGCTCAGCTTTCTTGGGATGACTCCGGTTCTTATAACATATAGAGGGTCCTTTTACTTTTGTGGGTACCAAATTGCCTCCTAGCAAGGCTCAGGCTTCTGTGTTTATCCTCAAGCTCAGGTTTCCTTTCTCTTCAATATCCTTATTTTAGTTACTGACAAGATAACACAGAAATAATACTCAAGAATGCTTTCAAGAGGAAATGGTCCACAGTTCACAACCTGGACACGATTAATTTATTTTATTCTTTACCTATTGCCTTCCCCAGACATACATTCTTCTCCATAGTTACAATCACAGTGAACCTAACCACTTTGGAACTTTCCACTCCCTTTTTGGATGAGGTTTCGAAGGTAGTCTTCTTTGGTTCTTAGAGACCACCATGCCCCTGGTCCTGTATACTTATTAACATCAGCACTTTTTGGAAGCCAGAGATGCCTCCCTGAAGGCTGGTTTCCAGGAAATATTTTTTTTTCCCTAAACTCTTCAGATTTGCCCCACTCAAAGCAGACTTTTCTCTGGGAAGGAGCTGGGCTGGTCTTAAAGAAGCAGGACCTACCACCACTCACCCATCTACTCTGGCTCTCCCCACTCCTCCTTAGAATCCTTTTACCTCCATCACAGAATCCCTCTCCTTCCTTCACTCTGGCGTGGGCGGGGTGGGGGTTTGCCCCAGATGAGGGGAAAGAGAGGTTAACACAGTTTAGCCCCGTAATCCACGCATCTTAGTTGGTTGCTTTCCTTAGGCCCCCAAAGCTAAGGTTGGTTTTCTTGGCATTTCATCAAGGGTAGGGATTTCTGTATCTTGGGGAGCTTAGGAGGAGTGCTTAGAGGGGCAGAGCCCTGGTAGGGCTCAAGTCTATCTCCCAGCGGAAGGGCAAAGTGTGCAGTGGCAGCATGGGGTCTGGGGAGGAAAAGGAGAGGGTGAGGGTAGGGGAAGGAAAGAGAAGGGATTGGAGAGGAGCAACCTCCCTGCAAGAAGGGTGCAGTATAGCAAGATACCATCTGAGGGCAGAGGAGCCACTTTCTCGGGCCTTTTTTTTTTTTTTTTTTTCCGGTACGCAGGCCTCTCACTGTTGTGGCCTCTCCCGTTGCGGAGCACAGGCTCCGGACGCGCAGGCTCAGCGGTCATGGCTCACGGGCCCAGCCGCTCGGCGGCATGTGGGATCTTCCCGGACCGGGGCACGAACCCGTGTCCCCTAGCATCGGCAGGCGGACTCTCAACCACTGCGCTACCAGGGAAGCCCTGGCCTATTATTTAAGTCAGAGATTTTCAGTTCCTATTGCACCTAGAGTCGTCCGGGGAAATTAAAAAAAATACAGATGCTGAGTCCTACGGCTTAGGTATGCTGATTCAATTATTCTGGGGAGGGCATCCTTCCTCCCTTTTTTTTTTTAATTCCCCCAGGCGATGCTAATACTGGAAGTGTTGCAAACTAATGTACTTAAGTGATTTGGGGTTTTACTATCATTGATTAATATTATCGATGCCGTCAGCATGGATTTATTTATTACTATAATGTTTCATGCTTGTGCTGGGTTTGGGGATAATATTCAGACACAGTGTTCTCCTTCAAAGAGCTCAGAGACACATAATGAACAATCGTAACAGTGGATGAGGCTGAGGAAAGTGCAGGTGCCACGGGAACTCAGAGGACGCACACTGAAGCTTTACAGTAAATGTCAAATAGATATCGGAGATGTAAGAATGAGGTGGATGACCTGGAGGACGCGGTATATATAAAAATCGAGAGGCAAAGGAAAGCATGGAACCTGGGGCCATTAAGTAATTCAGTATGGCTGGAGTGTGATGCAGAAAAGAGGGAGAGTTAAAATGCAAGGCTGGAACTCTCCAAGGGAGTGGAAAGTTCCAAAACGGTTAGGTTCACTGTGATTGTAACTATGGAAAAGAGTGTATGCTTGTGGAAGGCAATAAGTAAAAACTAAAATGCAAGGTTGGAGTTAAAACGCAAGTGGGGATAAGGTCCTGAAGAGCTTTGGATGCCAGCTAAGGATTTGGGGACTCACCTAAGCATCGGGGATCTTGTGACAACAGGGACATTAAAGAACTTTAAGGAAAGGAACCACATGGTTCTACTTGCCATTTAGAGTGATTGTGGTGTGGAGAACAGGTCATTAGGGGGTGAAACTAGAGGCTGGGAGGTCCGTGGAGAGGTGGTTTCATCCGGCAGGAGATGATGGTGGCCGGCACCAAGGTGATAGCAGTAGGGACAGACACATGTGGGCAGATCCAAAAGCAGTCAAATAAAAAAAAAAAGGAAGAAGTGTGCATGGAAATCAGTCATTAGGAGGTCCGGGGTCCGAGGTCAGCTGGTTGGGAGTAAATGAGAGCAAAGACCAAACAGGAAACGGAGACAACTCTTTCCATTCCATAGCTGTGAAGGGGAAGGGAGAAAAACAGGTGACCGATGGGGTGGGGCGGACATAGAGAGAAGGGAGGCGTGGATGTTGAGGAGAACACTGAAGATGTAGATGTGAGAAAGGATCCTTTTTTTAAAAAAAGAGCAGTTTTAGGTTCACAACAAAATGGAGAGAAAGAGGTACGGCGATTTCCCATATACTCCCTACCCCACACGTGCATACCCTCCCCCATCATCAACATCCTCTGCCACAGTGGTACCTTTGTTACAGCCAATGGACCTGCACTGCCGTGCCATAATCACCCGAAGTGTATAGTTTACATCAAAGCTCACTCCCGGCGTTGTACATTCTATGGGTTTGGAGAAATTTATGACGACATATGTCTTTAATTACGGCATCTTACACATTTTCACTGCCCTAAAAAGCCTGTTTTCTGCCTATTCACACCCCGAACCCGACCCCACCCCTAGCAACCATGGATCTTTTTTGAGAAAGGATACTTTTATATGTAAACCTTAAAGTACAGGACAACCGTTTGGGATTTATGGTCAGAAAGAGCTTCAAAATAGTGCCAGTAAATAAAGAACTGGGAGAGAATTTCACATTCAGGAGTAATCCTTGGGATCCAGGTCAGGGCTGGTCTCATGGAAGGGGAGTCTGGGAGAATGCCTGCTCTGGTTTTGAGGGGGGCTGAGACAGATCCCCCAAATACTCCTGATTTTGCCCCACCCACTGGCTAATGTAAGCTGAAATGCCACTGTTAGAGCTTGGACAGATCTCTGGGAGGGAGGGATCCATCTCTCAGTAGGGTTCATGTACTCCTGGGGTGGGTCGAGAGGAAAGGAACTCAAATTCATAGCAAATTTGAGGAAACTAGGAATAAAACTCAGAAGTCAAACTTCATATTTTCCAGTCCACATCTCATTTTCCCCAGCCTGGACTCAGTAAGCCAAGAAAGGGGGCAAACCTGGAGGGAGTCGGGGCCAGGCACCCAAAGGGTGGGCAAGTGTCTCTCACCCTGTCTCCAAGCCCAATGCACGTGGCACTGGCTAGAAGTCATCACCTCCTCTGTGAGTCACAGGCACACTCTTCCCTTTGGGCTGAAATGCTCTTTCCTCCCCCATCCACCTGATGGTGCCTACACATCTTACAGAACCGAACTCATGTGTCCCCTCCTCTGGAAACTCCTGCACAATCCCCTCCAGGCACACGCGGTCTCCTGGCATCACTTTAGCCTTTCCTGCACTACAGCTTACTTCTCAGTTCCTAGGCCTGTCTCTCATTTCAGACCTCTGAGTGCCTCTGACAGCCACAAAGGGAATAACTGAGTGACTAGCAAAAGGACACACACGGGCTTCCCTGGTGGTGCAGTGGTTGAGAGTCCGCCTGCCGATGCAGGAGACATGGGTTTGTGCCCCGGTCCGGGAAGATCCCACATGGCATGGAGCGGCTGGACCCGTGAGCCATGGCCGCTGAGCCTGCGCGTCCGGAGCCTGTGCTCCGCAACGGGAGAGGCCACAACAGTGAGAGACCCGCGTACTGCAAAAAAAAAAAAAAAAAAAAAAGGGTGCACACATCGTTATTTTTCTTTATATGAAACTGTGGTATTGGCCCCTTGAGGTAAGTGGGACACTCACACAATTTGCAGGTCTTTGAATTTAAAAGCACACTTGTGGGTGGGACATGGGCAAAACAGTTCCTGAGTCTGCCACGCCTTCTGTCTGGGGACCTCCCCGTGGACTTGGGTGAGCCCCAGCTTCAGGCCAGCGGCGAGCCTTGGGAAGGGGCCCTGTCCAGCCTAAGCGGCATCTCACCTCGTTCTCTCCAGGGACGGCTCCCCGTGCGCTGGATGGCGATCGAGTCACTAAATTACAGCGTGTATACAACCAACAGTGACGTGTAAGTAAAGCCTCTCACTGCTGAGGGATTTTTTTTTTTTTTTTTGTCCCAGAAAAATACCCATTCGACAGAGGTTTTAAAGAGAAGCAGGAATATCGTATCCGTCTGGGGAATAAAGCTAATCACTAATCCCAGACTAAATGAAGCCACAGAGGGGACAGTTTTCCCCGGTGGCAGGCTTTGGGTTTCTTTCTGCATGTCGAGGAGTGACCTCAAGTGGTGAATTCCTCACCTCCAGAGGAGCAAGGGGCATCCCAGCCTTCCCATGGCTCCACTCCCCAGACTGGCCTCAACACAAGGACCTAGATCAGAGGTGGCGGCCCACAGTAGCTGCTGGGGGTCAGAGGTGGCAGGGATGGAAAGCAGACAGACACAGTGGGAACCATCTCTGCTTGCAGCCTGCGTGACAGGTCTCAGGCTGGAGGGGGACGGAAGGGTTGGGATTGAGGCCTGAGCCCTCTTGCTCAGGTTCCCTCTTTTCAGGAGGAAGAACTGAGGCCCAGAGTGTTACTGTGTCTTCAGTGTGTGCCTTTATATGTTCTCTCACATCATCTCTGCATAACTTTAAGAAATGGGTGTCCCCACTTTTGGAAGAATACACTAAGAGGCCTCGGGAGTTCTAGTCACTTGTCTCAGGTCACACGAGTATCAGGTGGCAGCGATGGGATCCGACACAGGTCTGTCTGGCTTAGAATCTCCTGCTTCCCACCTTGCGTTCTCTACCTAAAGCGAGTGGGAGCTCCGGCAGAGCTAACACTGTTTCCCTGTTATAATCCTTCCATTGGCCGAAGAGGAGATACATGCATGCTGTGTGCAAGGCCCTAGCCTAGGAAACGGACGTGTAACTTTTCCTCTTCTGACCTAGGCTTAGTCGCCCTGGCTTTCTGGGCAGAAAGTTGACTGGGCAACATGCGCGCTGATTATTGGTTTCCCTTTTGTCCCTCTGCAGATGGTCCTATGGCGTGTTACTCTGGGAGATTGTTAGCTTAGGTGAGTATCCATGTCTACCTACCACGTGAGGCTCTAGGCAAAGGGAGTGGGCCCCTCCCGGACTCCTTTACCACATGCTTTCATGGATAACGTGTACTCAGTGCCAACAGACACCACTTGGGAAAAGAACCTTACGGGTTTCCATGTTTGAGTGTGTTTATTCCCGTGGTTCTCTTTATGAAAGCCCTGTGTCTAATGTCATATTTAATACTAATAACCTGGTGGTCAAGAACTTCATTCCGAGTTGTCTCTGCTTGTGCACAGATGTCACAGAGCTGTCATAAGTTTACTTCTACAACTTGAAGACAGTATATTATGAAAAGATATTTTCTAAGGCCATTTAATACCATGTGAAAATGTGCGTGCCAAAAACCAGAAAAAAATTCCCATAATCTGTTTTATAAATATTACACGTGAAAAAAACTGGCAGGACTACACAGGATTTTAAAAATGTAGTTTTCTGCATTATTTTTTATATTTTCCACAATAAACATGTATTGCTTTTCTAATTAACATTGATAGATAAAATAGGAATTGCATAACATAAATACAGACTTCCAATTAGGAAAAAGATCCATGTCATTGGTACAGTAGATGTGCTATGTGTAGACAGACTTGGGGAAGAGGAATAGCACGGGAAGGAAGGAGACTGTGGTGGATCCTCTGCACTAAGGAGACGCCGCACAGGAGCACGGTCTGTAGCCGAAGTCCAGCTGTGACGTGCGGTAGGCTTGTGCCGGAGGAAGATCACACCGGGCGCTCAGCATTGCTTGACACACTCCTGTCTTTCTCCCAGCCCCTTGGCTGTATAGCCTCAGGGCAGGAGATGCTGCCTTCTGCATCCGAGGGGGCTTAGGGCGCACCGTTTCCTGTCTTCCAGGTGGCACCCCTTACTGTGGGATGACGTGTGCAGAACTCTACGAGAAGCTGCCCCAGGGCTACAGATTGGAGAAGCCCCTAAACTGTGATGATGAGGTGTAAGTCAGGCCTCACCCGGGGCCATTTTATCCTAACTTTCCCCCTGTACCTTTCTTGGACTAACTCTAATGAAGGAGCTATATCTGATACATGCACATATGTTTACCTATACGTACACACAGGCACGCACACACGCACACCCCAGATAGTCAGAAACAAGGGGGTTCTTGAAATTAAGACTGTGATGCAATGGGCAGGGAATAACAGCTTTCTAGGCATAGAAGTCCAGGAGGAATTTAAGGTGATGATTCTTGGTTGAATCTTAAGGTTGAAATGAGAAAGGGCAACAAAGACAGAAAAGATCTGAAATAAATTCATAAAATTATCCACGAATAAATGTATGAAACCTTGAGACTAACTTTGGGGACAGAGATTTCAGAGCTGTTATATTAAGGAAGACAGATTTTTCTTCATAAAATCTTACTTCTATGAGGATTATTTTCCAGGAATAAGTATTCTTCTCAGGGGAATAATGACTATCTTTAGTGATGCTGCCATTCCCAGAACTAACCAATGTAGCTGCTGCCTAACTGGCATGATTTGAAGAGTGCAAGGCTCTAGGCTGAGCAAATAATTTACCATCCAGACCAAGCCTCTTCTAAGAGTGAAATAGGGTGTTATTATTGTTATGGTACAAGAGATATAAAACTAGACCATCCTGGGAAAACCTGCATGTATTTGAACCATCATTGGACAAAGTCCCTAAAATCCCACGTTTTGAGATTCATTCCCTAAGGAGTGATATTTTCAGCCCTTATGAAACTTCTGTTAAAGTACAAACTGTTCTATTGATAGAATCTCTCACACCCCAGGCTGATAGCGCTCTGTGCACTCCAGTTCCCCTCAGTCACTTGGTCAGCATGTGAAATCTTGAGCCCCACTGCCAGACATGATTCTGTACATCTAGGGTGGGTCCCAGGAATCTGCATTTTAACAGTACAAGTAGTTCTGGCCACATTTGAGAAAGTACTGACTTAGACCAGCACTCCCTAAACTATGTGGAAAGTGTGAGACGTAAATAAATGACACAAGAGTTCTGTGATCAGTTATGTCTGGGAAGCTTCTAGGTTAAACCTGGTTAAAAAGGTTGTTTGTTTTTAATGGAATGACTTCTCAAGATTTTCCTGGGTCGATCCCTAAGAGGAAGATGCGATGGGTGGCATTTTGCAAATTTACCTGAGCACGGGGCCATTTAAAAAAAATAAAACACTGACATTTTGAGAGGTGTGGTATTCCAAGGGACATGCTGCCCTAGACATGTAACTCAGTTCTTTCCAGATAATCAAAATAGCTGAGACCAAGATCCTGTGGGAATGGTACCTAAAGCAGGCACTAGATCTACTGGGAGAAGAAAGGGGACTTGGATGGGGAGATGGGAGGCCTAACAGAACCTTCCTAGGTGCCGTACTTTTGTCTTTTACTGGCTAAGCATGATGACCATGCGTTGGGTGGCTACATTCTCTTTTTTGCCATACCCTACACCTGGCTGTGCCTAGGCCTGAAGCGCAGTTGTAGCCTTAACCCTTTCACTGTTTTCAAAGGTATGATCTCATGAGGCAATGCTGGCGGGAGAAGCCTTATGAAAGGCCCTCATTTGCCCAGATCCTGGTGTCCTTAAACAGGATGTTAGAAGAACGAAAGGTGAGTATGGAGATCAAATTCTACATAAGTAGAATTCATGTGTCCACTGTGGTTAATAAAAAGTTGATACAAGTCAACAGGTTCCCCTGAGCATGACCCTAGGTGCTATAGGGACATAAAAGATGTGGACCCAACTTTGAGGAAGTTACAGTTTTGGAGGAAATAAGATTCCTATATAAGATACAGTCACACACAGTAGAACAACATATAGAACTGGCTTATTCGAGCTAGAAGGAATCTTAAATCTCATCAGTCATACAGCCTGACCCTTTAATTTTATAGAGGAAGAAACAGACTTAGAAGGGTGAAAAGTGACTTGCCCAAGGACAAACAGCAGGTAGACAACAGAGCGTGGTCTACAGGTTACTATGGGGAGGGTCAGGAATTCTATCAAAATTTCTAGAAAGTAGTTGACTATACAGATCTGAGGTTCGAAAGACAAATCTAGGTTAGGGAAGTAGATGTTGAACGTCATCAAAACCCAGTTGGTAATTAAACCAAAGATGTGGGTGAGGTCACACAGCAGGAGATGAGAAGCAGACAGAGAAAGGGGCCTTAGAGGATGTGGGGCATGTCAGGAGGGACCAGTGAGAGACCATGAGAAAGAGAAGCCGGAGACTGAAACAAGTGAGAGGAAGCAATCTTACTTGCAGAAGTCAAGGGATGCTTTTCAGGAAGAAAGTTGTTAAACACAACAGAGGGAATGAGGATAGAAAACTACCCCCCCAAGTATCTGCATTTGTGTTGAAACAAGCTAAGGAAACCAGGGTATTACTGTAACTGCCCCTGGCGGAGGCAGGACTGAGCCAGTTTGTGTCTCTGAACCACTCTTGTTCTTCTAGACCTATGTGAATACCACGCTTTATGAGAAGTTTACCTACGCGGGAATCGACTGTTCTGCCGAAGAAGCAGCCTAGGACAGACCATCTTCAGCTGTATATTCTGTTTCCGCTTCACCGGCATGAGAGACCCTTGAGACCTTGATGCCAAGCAGGCAAGCCTCTGTCAAGAGAGGTGACATGGAATATGGACGTGTATATAGATTGCTGTCTGTCTGGGACATTCACCGTAAGACCCCTGTGTGTGAATCTATAGTACCCTCTATTAGGACTGTATATACTGTTTTGAGTAAGAATGTGCTGGAATCAGAATGCCTGTTTGTGGTTTCATATGCAATAATATATTTTTCTAAAAACATGGACTTTACAGGAAGGTGTGAGAGTACAATTACTGTAGTGCATAACTCATTGTCCCAGATATTTTTGATATTTACCTATATATTGGATGTTATGTTTTGCTGTGTAGAAGAAAATATTGTAAACCCGACCCTGATAGCACAGGTGAGAAAAGTAGGGGAAACGTATGAGTTCTTACAGGACATGGATTTAAGTCCGTACCTAAGCGATATAAAAGAGCTTCTTCTATCTCTAAATTTTCCCCCTCACCTGTAGAAGCCACCCCAATTTCATTCCATAATTTGACAACTTTGTCAGGTGTTTCCAGAGCCCACAAGTCAGTCCAGAATGCTAACACTGAAAAACAGATTTAAATCTCGTTCCTTAGAAGCCTAAGAACTTTGAGAGAAGTATAAGTTTGATAAATAGGATTTAGTTTTAGTTTCTTTGATAACATTGATGTGTTTATTAAGAAATTAAAATAGGAAGCTTGGAGTTAGTTATATTTGGGAGACATGTGACATCATTTCAGATTAACATCCCTACCTGTATTGCACATTGTAAAAAGTTTTAGTTTTGATCATTTGTGAGTTTACCGTTTATACTGTAGGCACATGCTACACTGAGATCATATAGTAAGTGAATAAATGTCTTGCCTACCCATTTTGTCCAGGAATGTGTCTCATAGGTATTGCCAAACGTCTGTATTATACTTTTGAGAAAAACACCTTAAACACCTTAAATTATCATCCTCTACCTTGTTGGTAATATGCAGAGAGCAGTTGGTGGGTATATGCCACCAGACATATCTCAAGCTCACAAGATTAGAAATGTCTTCCAGAAGTATCCTACTGTCTAATCTGTTTTCTTGCACCTCTGGTAGTATTCCAATGTGAACTGAGGGCTTAGAACTAGAATCCCTTTTAATTGTGCTGCAATGTTAATAGTTCACCACACCGCATAATGGTCCATATTCCTGCCATCTGCTCAACTTTATGCATCAGAAACAATGACCAGGAAACTGTATTTGTCCCAAACGCTCTTCATCCACAACAGCATATGCAGTGGAGACACAACAAAAGCAAGACTGCTGTCGCAGCATTTATTTCATCAACTAAGTAGGGGCTCAAATGAAGAGCCATTGAAAGTAGGTCCAAATATATACATATATATACGTATATATATACGTATATATGTGTATATATATATATGTGTATATACATAAATAGTTCCTTTTTGCTTTTTACCCAAATGTTGTGGAGATACTCCTGACAGCTCTTGGTCTGCATGTACATGGAACTGAACAAGAACAAGGATGATCTGAAAAATGTAGATAATGTCTTCAAATTTTGCACGTGGCTTTGGAATACACAATAACAGCTGCTTTTTCTATAACAGCCTGACCTTCTTGATTACATATATTTAAAATACTTTAAATTTACATCATTACAAATTTACTTCACGTCAGGTGTAAGAGATGACTAAGGAAGTACTTACGGTATCAAGAAAAAGGAACTGGACTTCCCTGGTGGCACAGTGGATAAGAACATGCCTGCCAATGCAGGGGACATGGGTTCGAGCCCTGGTCTGGGAAGATCCCACATGCTGTGGAGCAACTAAGCCCATGCGCGACAACTACTGAAGCCTGCGTGCCTAGAGCCCATGCTCTGCAACAAGAGAAGCCGCAATGAGAAGCCCGCACACCGCAAACAACGAAGAGTAGCCCCCGCTCGCTGCAACTAAAGAAAACCCGCGCACAGCAACAAAGACCCAATGCAGCCAAAAGTAGATAATTAAAAAGAAAAAAGAAAAAAGAGAAAGGAATTCAGTGATACTTAAGATTTACTTGTAAATTCAAAGTACCAGAACAGCAAACCTGAGGTGTTTACTGAGGGCACGTCATCACCATCAACTTGAATTTACTCCTGGCACAGAGACCATACGATTGACAGCTCTGGGTCTCATCCCTACCCTTGGCAGAGAAACCTTTGTAGCATGTTAACGGCATTGATATTAAAGATTCATACTTACTCAAAGGTCAGTAGTCAAACTGAATAAAGTCATGTCATTTCCATGGGCCAGTTTCCACATTATCAAAAAGCAATTAAGAAGGAAAGAACCAACGGCTTAAAGGAAATTAGACAATTCCAGTACTGGGTATATCGATTAGATTTCAGTGTGTTTAGAAGAGCCATAGGACACTGCCTTAAAAAAAAAAAAAAGTCAGTGAGTTGTTGATATCAAAATCAAGTAAGAATACACCAGTTAGATTAAAAACACATTACACAACAGCCAAATGACCAGAGCTTTTATGTTACTAGTACACTGAAAAGCTTACATTTACTTCCATAGCTTTTGTGAGGAAAATCTCCACTTCTATTTCTATATTGATGATCTAAAGAAAACTTACAATTTTGTTAGGTAAAGATGTTTCTATCTCCAAGCAGTATAATGGTTCTAAGTATTTAGAGAGAAAAAGGAATTTAAGTAACCTGAGAAACGACCTTTGTGAAAGTCCTGGACCCATTACTTCAACTTCAAACCATCTTCCACTGCTATTTGTACACTGCCTATGAAGATGAGTCAAATTCCAAAAAAACCTAATTCCTTCCCCCGCTCTTCCCCAGTCACAACTTTAGAAATCACTGTGAAAATTTAACCTTTAAAATGTAATAAATAGACCTCAACAGTGCTTTTCCTTCTCCTCTTCTCTTTCAAAGTGTGGAGAAACCTCATGTTGTTATAGACCAAACTCTACTGCCAGCAGTGGAGGCCAAGTAGTCACGGACGCAATGCAGAGGTTTAAGATATTCTTGGGCAAAGTGGTTACTTCTTTCCTTTCAGGTCGTCTTTTACCTTCCAGAGTTCCATGCAGGCGGTTGCATTTTCACTTGAATTGTGACCTCCAAATAGTATAGAATATAAAATAGCACATTAGACATAGACAACTCTGTGATGTTACCCACGGATGGTCTCAAAACGAAGTCTTGAGTTTGAAACAAAATTACCACTGGCCACTTATCAATATTTCATTATTTCATACCAGAACAACCCCTACTGGTTGCTTTAGAAATGTTTTACATAAATCCAGATGAACAGGCATCTCCCTTTTTCTATGTAACCTGTCCTCAGTCATGTGGGCACTACATTGCTATGACTGGATAGCACATCAGTACCTTCTCCATGAACCTCGTTTCCAGGGAGATACACCAACAAAGTGACAGGTACCACTGAACGACAGAGATCTGACAAGAAGCCAGAAATAAGGGATGCTAGAAAAAGTACACCTCTCTAGACAAAGAGTGACCTTAGATACAAAATGACATGGTTTTAAAAAGTAGATGGGACTTCCCTGGCGGCACAGTGGTTGAGAGTCCGCCTGCCGATGCAGGGGACACGGGTTCGTGCCCCGGTCCGGGAAGATCCCACATGCCGCGGAGCGGCTGGGCCCGTGAGCCATGGCCGCTGAGCCTGCGCGTCCGGAGCCTGTGCTCCGCAGCGGGAGAGGCCACAGCAGTGAGAGGCCCGCGTACCGCAAAAAAAAAAAAAAGTAGATGAAATCTACCCAAAATATCAAGCCTACAGTTCTGGTGAAAATAATAAATGACGTCTGAGATTAAATGAGAAAAATCATATGGCCCACACTTCTAAAATGGTATATTATTGTTTATTTGTGTTATTCTGAGAGAACTGTGGTATTATATAACTTTTCGAAGATTTTGTTTTACATGGGGTATTTTTGTTGTTAGGTGAAATATTTTTGTGTCCATGGTTCCAGATTGTTTTCAGCAGAACACATTACAAATTTTATAAGAGCATTTTCTGGGAATTTGAGATATGAATATTTTTAACAAAGCAGATAATGTAAATTAAAGATTCTCTGCAAGATGGTTTTGGTTAGTGTCTAATAGACAGAGAATGAAAGAGTAAAGACCATAAAGTAAAATCTGTATTTTGTACAATAAATGACATGATCAGTGGAGCATCTGTAGAAACATCCAGCATTATAACATAATTTTAACATACTCAAAATTAACTTCCTTCTCCCTCTTGTGCAAAAGTGGGGCCTATATGGGTATACATGAAATGTACAGAGTAACTAACCTCCATTCCAAGCCAGACACGTATCTCGTGCATATCACAATGCCACTAACAGGATAGTTGGTGGCTGTACTTGTTGTATTTGATTAACTTGTTTAATGTTGGGTATTTTTCATCAGAAAAACCAAAAACGAAAAAAGTTCTGAGAGCAAAACCTCTGTACCAATCCACTACAGAGCAAGTGCACGCATGAATCGACTGAATTTGAGCTATACTTCTTACGCAACGCACGCTATTTACCCTGGGTGAGATAACTTGGACCCAATCCATTTTAGAATCTCTTTAGGCTTAACGAAAATCACATATGAAAGGAGGTACAAAGCAAAATTTAGAATGGAATTAGATCTCTACACCAACAAAAGTTTTTTTTTTTTGTGGTACGCAGGCCTCTCACTGTTGTGGCCTCTCGTTGCGGAGCACAGGCTCCGGACGCACAGGCTCACGGGCCCAGCCATTCCACGGCATGTGGGACCTTCCCGGACCGGGGCACGAACCCGTGTCCCCTGCATTGGCAGGCGGACTCTCAACCACTGCGCCACCGGGGAAGCCCCAACAAAAGTTTTATGCATGAATTCCAAGGTCAGGCGACTTGGTGAACCATGATGCAGTCACCAGTCTCAGTTTAATTGCTGTTTTGATGCCTGTGGAACATCTAGGACCATACCAGGCAGTGAGCATGGAACACTTTTTACTTAAGCAGAAGCTTTAGGATTCTCTACCCAAGAAGAGAACCCACAGGGCAGCATTTCAAACAGCAGACCTTTACCATGAACCTCCTGATTTACTCAAGTCAGACTTAGGATCCCGATTTTTATCACGAACAAGCAGGCTCTTACCATCATCCTGAATGATTCTCCACAGGTAGTCGGCCACTAGACTTTTAAGGGACCTTTTGTGAGGCGAGCCTAGCCGATGAGGAAACATAACTGTCGTGTCCACAGCTGAAGTATGAATTAACTGTCAAATGAAAGAGGAAAACTCTTTAGACGTTCTTCCCAAGGAATAAGGAAACTGATGGCAGTAACTGTAGCAGCAGTAACTATGCTACAAAACCAAGTGACATGAGCAGTTACAACAGGCCAGTCACTAGGCACTTAACTTGGATTATTTCACTACAACCTACAGAGTAACCTAGCAAGGTAGGTATGTTATTGTCCCTTTTTACAGCCAAGGAAACTGAGGCTTCGAGAGGTTAAGAAAGTTGCCTAAGCTGAGTCAGCAGGGTAGAAGGAAATCCAATCTCAGCAGCCTGACTTCCAAGTCCACGTTCCTACCAAGAGAGCACCACCAGGGGGAAGCATGAGCTCAGAGGTGTTCCAATAATTACTGGTGGGGTGAGGGGCGGTAAAGGGTGAGGCAGGCCCCTCCCACCTTGTGACTCAGCGGAGGTGCGGGGACACCTCACTCTAATGCAAGTCCCATTTCAGTGGTCTGTCTGTCCCTCGGGAGGGAGCATGGACAAGGATTAGTCCCATCTAGGTCCAAATCCCCTCTGCTTACACATGGAAAAAGGTGAATAAATTTTTCCTGATATTTAATAAAGTAGGAAATAGTGATACAATAAGAGAGGGGTCAGATAACTGAGAGCCTAGACTGTCAGGTACCAGTTTGGATTCCTTGTTAGAAGAGCTGTACTTTGAAAAAGCGTTGAAGAAGATTAGCCTCAGGACAAGAGTAATTTAAAGACTGATTAAGAAGAGAGGGGTTGGGGCTTCCCTGGTGGCGCACTGGTTGGGAGTCTGCCTGCCAATGCAGGGGACACGGGTTCAAGCCCTGATCCGGGAAGATCCCACACGCCACCGAGCAAATGGGCCCGTGCGCTACAACTACTGAGCCTGCGCTCTGGAGCCTGCAAGCCACAACTACTGAAGCCCGCGCACCTAGAGCCCATGCTCCGCAACAAGAGAAGCCACCGCAATGAGAAGGCCACGCATCGCAACAAAGAGTAGCCCCCGATCCCAGCAACTAGAGAAAGCCCGTGCGCAGCAACGAAGACCCAATGCAGCCAAAAATTAAATAAATGAATAAAAAATAAATTTATTAAAAAAAAAGAAGAACGGAAGTTTAATGTTTAGCACCTACTACGCCCCATCCATAAATGCTTTAAATTCTCACTTTTAATGTGTCAGCCACCTCCTGGACACTGGTTCCTGGCTGCAGAATACTGAGCACATGAAAGAAGGTGGTGGGGGAAATAGAGAAAAATAGAGAAATCTACGAGTAACCTGGGTGAAAGAAACAGACTGATGACAAGGAATAAAAAAACACAGTGGTTTCAAATTTTCTGGTCTGGGAGACAAGTGAATAGAACGGTTCCTGGAAAATGAGAGAAGGAAAGTCATGGTGAGAAACTGAGTCTGAGACAAGCTGTCGCTGAGGTGACAGAAGGCCATCCCTGTGAAGAGCTTTCTTACAAAAAGCTTATGTCCCCAACTCTCTTTGCTCACACTTGGGTGGGGTCTGGTGGAAGCACATTCCAGTCTCATCTGTCACATGCAGAGACAACAGTGCTGTGTGAAACAACTATCTATACTATGGTACCAGCTTTGCAGGGAAAGAGGTGGATACTCAGGAAAATTAAATGGCCTGACTTACATTCTTACACTAAAGAAGAACTAGCCCTTCTCGGCATGAAGGTAAGTCCTAGGGGTGGCTGAAACAAATAGTCAAGGTCCCCAAAGTTCTAGAGTTGCGCTGTGCAATGTGGTAGCCACCAGCCACATGTAACGATTGAAATTAAGTAAACAAAATGAAAAAGTCATTTTCTCGGTCACATTAGACACATTTTAAGTGCTCACTGGCCACATGTGACTAGTGTCTACCATATTGGTTAGTGAACACGCAGAACGGAGAGTTCTGTTGCAGAGCACTGTTCTAGATCGGGGGTGGCCACCAAACTCTCTCTTCCGAGTTCTAAATAGTTGAGGCTTGCAGGCCATACCACTTCTGTTATAACTACTCAACAATGCCACTGTAGTATGAAAGCAGTGACAGAAAATACATCCATGAGTGGGTGTGGTGGCTCTGTTCCAATAAAAAGATTTGCAAGAACAGGTGGCTAACATGGACCATAGTGTGCTGACACCTGTTCTAGAACATGGAGCAAAGAACAGACCATTTTAACCTGGAGTATTAAGGGGGAGATTTTCAAGTCTATCATGCCAAGAAAAATGAACATGCCATTTGATTTTGAGCCTACCTTACAGGTAGGCTTTATAAATCTACCTGACTTAATATGAAAAAGTATCTTCCAGGACGTGACTATAATAACCTATTAGATAAACGTAGTTTTACCCACTTGAATATTAAAGACAATGATCTAAGACCATGTCAAAAGAACGATTTTGGTTTCATCACAATTGATAATGGACTTCCGTTCTGATCTTGTTTAGCCGGATGACTTGGGCATCTTATACTTCTTCCGGTTTACAAGAGTTGGACAAAGTCATCAGCATAGTGATTCTTATCTTGTTTTGTCTAAAAGGGCAAATCAAGCATCAGTGATAACACAATGATAATGACTACCACATTAACGCATACAGTTTTATAAGAATATGAGCCTTTAACTCTTTACCTTAAGTGCATAGAGACTACCTTCAAAGCTATGTCCAATTAGTACAGTGTCAGTGCTGAACAGGTTCAACAAGGTGGCTTGCACATCACGGATTGAGGTTTTCGTGTCCTTCAAGTCATCTTCAACCACACCAGAAAACCTATCCCAAGAAGACACACAGTGCATGTAAGAGTACAACTAAGTAGATTTCATCCGTTATAGTTAGAACACATTACTGACTCAACGTGACGAACATTTGATGAACAGAACAAAGATCTTATTGTATGTCTGCCAACTATCCCTTTACTAGGTTATATTGATATAACCTAGTAAAATTTATAATTTGGATCAATCATGTAAGGCAGGGGGAGACATTATTACAAGTTCATAAAGTTCCTTTGTGAACTCTCATCTCTGTATAATCTGAGTTTTGTCAGTTACAGTTAAGTAGTCTATCTCCCGTTAAGGCAAAACTAAAGATGAAATGTGAGAAGCATGGAAAAGCAGAAGGAGCCCTAAGCAGAGTCTAGACAACCTGAGTTTGAGCTATGCTATGACTCTGCCATTTACTTATTATATTTGATTTTCAACAAGTTGCTTAGCCTTCTGGTTTCAGTCTTCTCATCTGTAAAGTAGGGTCAATTACCAATCTTAATGGCTTATAAGGACCCAATGAAAATACATGCAAACAGTGAAAATACATGCAGAAAACGGACTATCCTAGTGGTTTTCATGAAGCACATACTAAAAGTAAGTGTTCAGAAATGTGGCTACTGCTGTGCTTTACTGCAAATTAGGAGAAAAGAGATAAAAATACTGCAAACGTATTTTCAAGGTAAGCTGTATGTTCATAGTACTGTCTCCTGTAAGAACAAAAGATACCTGGCTCCATCATCTGGCTTAGTTAAGGAATGTGATGCATAATCAAATATTTGAATTAAGAGGACATTATCATGGATGGAGTACTTGGGTTCATTTTAAAAGAATGCAATGCATTGAATCCTTTTGACTTTTTTGTGTGTGTGTGCGGTACGCGGGCCTCTCACTGTCGTAGCCTCTCCAATTGCAGAGCACAGGCTCCGGACGCGCAGGCTCAGCAGCCATGGCTCACGGGCCCAGCCGCTCCACGGCATGTGGGATCTTCCCGGACCGGGGCACAAACCTGTGTCCCCTTGCATCGGCAGGCGGACTCTCAACCACTGCGCCACCAGGGAAGCCCCCTTTTGACTTTTTCTTTTAAGATTCAAGTTTTTAATTTTAAAGCAAGACCTTCAGTTCTCATTTTGCTGTTATGAGTTATCAGTAATTAGCAAAGCATTTCCTGACTTGTTCCAAAAAGGAGTTAGAAAAGATTCCGCTAAACCCATGGAAGAACAAGAACCAATAAGAGTACAGTAACTTTAAATATAGTACAATTTTGTTTGTCAGTTATAGCTCAATAAAGTAAAAAAAAAAAAAAAAGTAAAATATAAAATAGATGGCGCTATTAGGATATGGCCAAAATGAGTAGGAAAAAAAATCAAATGAGGTCAGGAGAGAGATTAGTAACAAAATGCATTTTCTGATAACAGCAACTTTTACTGAGTTTTTATGTATACAACCATTTTTATGAACCATGAGGAAATTTAGGTTAAAAAATACTTGTTAGCAGAATTCTTTATAATTATTCTCAAAATTTATCACAACAACTTTTAATTCACTTGACCACCCTGCCTTACTGTGCTCCAAAATTATGGACGTACACATATATAATATATATTATGTATACTATATATACTATAATACTATAAACTATGTACTATAGTATATAATGCATATAATATACATGTGTATATGTGTATCAAGTCATATTTGTTCATATATACATATACAAATGTATGTATATATGTGTGCATGTATACACACACACACACCACACACGTCATATTAAGTACCATTGGAGAATTTGTTAAAGAAAATTGAATAAATACAATCACACCAGTAATTAACACTTCTAAATTTTCATTGTACAATAAGATCAATGTCTTCTATTTTATATTTATTAAATAGATATATTTAAATAAATATATAAATATGTCACGTCATATGGCTTATGTGCCTTTAGGAAATCCAATTCAATTAATCAATGATATTGTTGGGTATTTTATAAGAGGTTTTTAAAAATAAAAGGCACATCTGTATCATACTATCTCAAGTTAGCATTGGATTTGGATCAGAAACATGTCCTACTTTAATAATAATAATAAAACAGAATTTGCACTGAACCAGTGTTCTGTATGCTATATCAAAGCTATGTATACTCAGTGACACGTCTACAGGATTATAGAAATTTTCATCTAATGGGAATAGTATGGTATTTTCAGAAGAAACTGATTAATGATTGAATGAATAAATGAATGAATAAATAACTTGTTCAATATTTTTGTCTGTCTCTCTAGCCTCCTACCTACCATTCCAACATGTAAACACCATGAGTGCTGAGGCCGTATCTCTGATTTCGGGTTGTTACCCAGGGCCTAATACAGTGTCTGCATAATTTTAGCAAGGTACTCAACAGAACATGAATAGTTTTGAATAAACAAATTAATTAAAAGAAAACAGTGTTAACTCATGCTCTAAAGTTGAATCAAATAAAAGTACCTAGGCTAAAACTCAAAGTACATGTTGAATGTTCTATAATTTCAAAAACAAACCCCTGTGTATAATGCATACCTAGTGTTATAGTCAATGACTTCTTCATCTGGTTTCACAGATGTATCATAGCCCACCTGGAGGCTGGGATCAACCACTGTCACTTGAGTAAGTTCCAAACCTTTGGCTGTATAGCGCTATAAAGACGGAAATATTAAATTTAAACATCATATTGGGCAAACATATTTTAACATCTTAGATATCTTAAAGGAATATTTCTAACTGGAATATACAATCTAACCCAATCATTCAGTTTTGGTAACAAAAGCCAGTGTGTGGATCTGACGGTCATATAAAAGATGTTCCAAGCTTTAATTTTTTCCTTAATGTTGGTAATATTTCTGCTAATAAAAATAATTTCATTTTCTTGGCATAGGCTTTACAATTATTTTCATTAGAGATCAGTGCTAGCCAAAAGAACCTTCTGTGAAGATGAAATGTTCTATTTCTGTCCCGTCCAATATGGTAGCCACCAGCCACAAGTGGGGATTGAGTATTTGAAATATGGCTAGTATGACTGCCAAACTAAATTTTTAATTTAATTTTTTATTGAGGTAACATTGTTTTATAACATCATGTAAGTTTCATGTGTACAACATTATATTTTGACTTCTATAAACACTACAGCACGTTGCACCACCAAAAATTTTGTTTTCATTCATCACCATACAGTTGACCCCCTTTACCCATTTTGCCCTCCCCCGCTTCCCCTCTGGTAACTGCTACTCTGTTCTCTATACCGACACGTTTGTTTGTTAGTGGATACCATATTGAACAATGCAGTTATAAACCTTGTTGAATGAAAAAAAAACATTTGATTTCTAAGCCAGAAACAGCTTTCATTGTCTGCAATTAAAAATCGAAGCTTAGGGCTTACCTGGTGGCGCCAGTGAGAGGCCCGCGTACCGCAAAAAAACAAAAAAACAAAACAAAACAACAACAAAAATCTAAGCTTAAAAACTGAACACTTCCCTTCTATATCTATTAAAATTAAACTCCACAAATCTGCTTTCCAAATATGCCACAGGGAACAAAAATTTAATTTTATTTTGTTAAAGATGACTGTTCACCTGATGTTTGACACATACAAAGCACTTTGCCATATATTAGTGTATCTGATTCTCACCATCACTGTCGGGTTATTATTAACCTCATAATTTACATATTGGAGCATCCAGGAGACTTGCCTGATAAGCAGTGGAGCTTCCGAGGTCTCATGATTCCAAGTTCTGTTTTTCCCCTACTGTTTAGTATTGATTCTCATATGGAAGAAGGTAACTCCCTATAAATATTTTACTGTCTCTATAAAAAAATAGCTTTTTTAAAATTAAAGCTTTTATGCTGATTTGGGGGATAACAGTAGTATTCATAACATTTTCCACCCCTGTAATTTCAGCAACGTAATGAGTAGGACAAGCAATGATTATATATAAATAAAAATTAATAGGTAAAAGAAAGAGGATCGTGGGCCAACTCCTGGCTCCATCACCAAGTGCAGGTATCCCACCAAGTCACTTAACTCTTTTCAGCTTCAGTTGCTTCATCTGAAAACGTGTGAACAACATCGCAGCACTGTGTGGGACTGAGAGAGAGAGCCTGGGAACGTTCCTTACACATGCATAAATAAGGCAAAACATACCACCAACGTACCACCTCACAATTCACGGCAAATACAACCGTGATTCCCGCTGCGGGGTGGGAACTTGACAAAAGTCTTCACAAAGCCTTCTAGGTTTTCTTTTTGGTCCTGAACGTGAAGCTGAAACGAACACTGCCAAATAAGTTACTGTATGTTTTGGCAAGAGCAACTAAGCTCATAAAAATTTCATCAACTGAAAATTAGTGGATTATACCAAATGCTTATGGACCCCCAAGGTCTGCGCAGGAGGCAGCAACTCTGGTTCTGAAACAAGCAGCATTCTGGGGAACAAGCCCTACCTTGGCGACCTGACACCCGGGGGATCGAAGGACACCTTCACAACAGCTGTACCGCCTTTCTGACCTACCAAGAACTGCAAACCACACGAAAAGTAAAAATCAAAACAAGCAAGCTTGACAAGGCGGAGTGGCTAACTCCCAGAGCGTCTCACGCACAAGGATCTTTAAGACTGCACCATGCAAGCGATCTGATGTAAAGTCTAAAACTCTGCATGGTTGCTTTTCTAGCCATTATGTAACAAACAGGAAACACTGACTCCTAGAAGCCGAGTTCTCAGAGGCTGCACTTTGAAGGTGAATTATAATTACCAGTGTCTTGAATGCCTTTCTCCCCTTCCTCCCTTTGCTTCCCCATATCGTGGCCGGGCCCCTCAGCTCCTCTTCTGATATCACTTCTTTATCCTGCTTTAACTCTACCTCAACCATCCTTTCAAAATATTCTCCTCCCTGACCTGCCCTCTGTGCTGAAGCCCCTGGATGATGGGCTCCGGCTACCACCCTCTCCCTTCCTGCATCTGACCCGAGGAACATCACCCAGTTACATAGACTGAGACCGTAACAAAGATGTTGTCTCCAACCTTGGCTGGACCTCTGAAATCCCGACACCCTCTTCTTCCACTGCCTTGGCCAGACACTTTGCACATTTTCACAGCAACAAGCCTAAGCCTTCATCTCTCTTTTATCTCTCTCACATCTTCCATCTCACCCGTACCCTTACCTACCCCAAGCCCTTCTTCCCTCTGGCCCAAGGTAATGTTCTCCCAACTGTTCCCTAAAAACCCCTCTGCCTACAGTAGGTTTTGCACCAGTTTTCCCATAAAATGTGGTTAGATTAATCTTCCTCAAGCACATTTTTCATTACATCACTTTCCTCAAATGCTTCACTTGTACATTGCTGATCAAATGCAGATTTTTCAGGCTGGCATTGAAGACTCTTGCTTAACCAACCTTCTATTACTCATCCAATCTTGACATCTCACGGCTTTATCTTACCTTCTCCTGTGATGAGAAAGGGAGGCTGAGGACCAGTATTAACAGAGCATCTGTTATAAGCCAGGAATTGGACACGTCAGCTCACTAAACTGCCACTCAAAGCTCATTCTATGAATGTGCAAACAAAAGCTCAGAGAGCTTCCGAAACCTGCTCAAGGTCTCAGAGAAAGTAAGTGGTGAAACAGCCCAAAATCTCAGGTCCGCCGGCTCCAAAGTCCCATTCTGTTCATTATGCTGTGTTGTCTAGTTATTCCACACAGTAGTTAATCTGCTACTTTTATTCTCCTTCAGTGTCTTCCTATTTTTCTTCCTTTTTGGAATTTACAGTCTCCCCACCCACTAAAACTAAGCCCTAAACACTTAAGTCAAACTTGTCTGATTTACTTTACTATTGATCCATTATTCTTATATTGATTCTATAATTCAGTCACATCCACTGTTCCTCTCTACTTCCTCTGCCCTGCTTTATTTTCTTCATAGCATTTATTATAATAGCTTTCGTATTCATTTCCATATCTACATAAATAATTCATCTGTTCACCCATCTATCCACGCAGATACTGACAGCCTGTATGCGTTAGGTACCATGCTAAGTGCCGGGGAGACATTCGGTCCCTCCAAGAGCTTGCAGTCTTTTGAAGATGGCAGATAAGTCACTAAATCATTACAAAATGCAGTTGGGTGCTGTCAAAGGCAGTGACAGTCAAAGGCCCTCAAAGGTTGTGATAGAAGAGGGAGGACCTATTTTAGATCACGGGGTCACGAAAGAACCTTGAGTAGGTCACATTTAAGCAGAGACCTAAAGGATGAGAAGGAACCAGCTGCGTGAAAAGGAGACAGCAGGTTAGAAGGCTCCAGAAAGTTGGCCAGTGTGATAGGAAAGAAACTGTGGAAAGGGTACAAGATGGCGGGCAGAGGCCAAATTCGGCAGGGTTGACAAAGTTATTGAAGAATTTTCATTATAGCAGGGGAGTGATGTAAACAGAACTGTGATTTAAAAATTATTCTGGGGGTTGTTGGGTGAGAAGTAGCTTGGGGCAGGGGAGTGTTAAGACTGGGAGGATGCTGCAGTAGCTTGGGAAGGAGATGAGGGTCTTGTGGCCCTGGTGGGGGGCAGCAGAGGTGGAGAAGAGACACTTTGGAGGTAACAGAACAAATGGGACCTGGAAACTGCTGAGATGAAAGGGCGCACCAGGAAGTTCCCTGGCGGTCCAGGGGTTAGGACTCGGTGCCCTCAATGCCGTGGCCCGGATTCAATCCTTGGTGGGGGAACTAAGGGCGCTGGCATAGGCAGAAAAAACGAAAAAGGGAAAAACAAAACAAAGGCCTTGAATGGGGGGGTGTGCACCAAGGGGAGACAGTGATGACTGTACCCAGGTTTTTTGGTCTGAGTAGGGAAAAAAACATCTGAGTTGACTGTAGGGAATTTACTGTGCTGGAGAAGAAATGGGGGCTGGGCTGGGGGAGAGGAAGCAGTTGTTCATCCTCACTCAGTGCAGGGCAGGGGCCAAGGAACTGAAGCTGTAAGCAATTATTCTAACGCTGGCCTGTGAAAAGCAGGTGAAGTCAGGAGGTAGCTGATTGACCTGAGGTCTTAAACAGGCGGAAGAGTCATCACAGCCATACTTCTTGAGCCAGCGAGCTCCAAAGTTAAGAAGTGATGGTCGGGAGTAAATGTTTGTAATGGAAACTTTTGAATCAATACAGTTTCTCTTTACTGGACTGTATTTAACAAATACACATTGAACTGAATACTTTATTCCACTTTTCTCCCCATCGCTTTGGCACCGGCTCGTCAAGTAAATGAAATGGAACGACCAGACACCTGCCTTTATGACTCACCAGTCGGCCAAAGTGGTAGTGACATTCCTCTACGCTGCTGTGTTTGCCTGCAGGAGTCACGCCATAGATCTTCCCACATCGACAGCACATCCTCCTAGAAGCTAAAACAGAACGTGAAGTAGAGTTATTCATGAATAGATTCGGGGCGGGAAATGAGGACCTGCATGCAGGGACTTGCCTTTGCATTCCTGATCCTCTCGTGAGCACAGACTCAGTGTGATCTCCAAGTAACAGGAAGAGGAACAGAATTATGCAAAGGAGTACGTGCAGGTGAGCTGCTTCCGCATCAGGGCTGCCACTGCTCAAACAGGCATTCTCCCACCTGCTTCCAGAGTCAGCCCAACGCCAGGGGATTGTGGTTTTAGCAGCACAAGTTGACTGTCACCAACTTGATCTGTCATCTACTCTAGTACATAGTAACTCCTGAATTAGGACCCATGTCTTCCTTTTAGACACATAGTGATCTGTTTGTTGTCACTGATAGTGTATCTGGGCTTTTCACTAGACCCGTTTATGAATACTTGTTTTTATTAATGACCCTCAAACTGGCTCTGATGACGATGATGACAGCAACTCTTTTATTTGGGTGTCTGTTATGCGATGACGAGGCAGGCACTGCACCAGGCACTTCAGATGCACTATTTTAACGGATTCTCATAGCTACTGATGGGGCAGCTACCATAATCTCATTGTTCAGAGTGGGGAAGCCGACACTGGGAGAGCGACTCATGACTTACCCAGCACCCAGACCCAGATTTGCCTTTCTCCTTCAGAGCCCCGTTTCTTAACTGTTAAGTGTACTGCCTTCCAATGAGAGGATTTAAAGGAAGGCCAATGAAAAATATTTCTATAACTGCATTTCAAACTCTGATGGACCTAACATTTGACAGTTGTGTTAATGTTAAATATTCTCTTGCTATCTCTTTTCTGGGGGGAGAGGGAGTGGGATAAATATATTAACTAACTATGCCCAGTATTTGGAGAAAATGCAAAATAATAAGACTAATTGGAAGTCTTTTTATAAGAATTCCTAGTGAAAGGGTATGAAGTATACGGAACACAGCACTGCCTACATATGTCTAGGGGTAAACGCAGAAGTTCCAGAGTCAGACTCCTTGGGTTCAAATCCTGGCTCTACCACTTATTTTCTGAGTGACCTTTGATAAATTATTTGACCTCTCTGAACCTTAGTTTCTTCATTTGTATAAATGGAGGTGGCAACAGTACTTACCTGAAATGGCTGCTAAGATTTAATAAACTGATTACATAAATAAAGCACTTAGATACTGGGAATAAAATGAAACGGAAAGGGAAAGAAAATGAGATGCAACAATGTCTTTACCTGTAGCCTAATGATGCGGCCATCATTTGTGGCCATGGCTGGCCACAAATCTTGTTTCGATTAGAAAATGTCACAACACTGGGACTTTTATTTTTCATATTTATTTATTTGGCTGTGCTGGGTCTTAGTTGTGGCACGTGGGATCTTCATTGTCGCATGCGGCATCTTCAGTTGCAGCATGGGACTTAGTTGTGGCACATGGGCTCTAGTTCCCTGACCAGGGATCAAACCTGGACCCCCTGCACTGGAAGCGCAGAGTCTTAGCCACTGGACCACCAGGGAAGTCCCAGAACACTGGGACTTTTAGGGCTCCAGTCTTAGCGTGTAGAAAGGATAATTTTTGGACCCATATGCTTATGATCATTTACAAGAGTTTTTGTCATGCCTGGGTTTAAAAGAATATTTCCTGGTTTGTCAGGGTTGGGTTGGGGGTAGTTATTTTCACAGAACTGTGCTTCAGTTAGAAGGGAGCCTTTAAGATGTCTGTAAAGAATAATTCTTGTGAGCACTAAGAGAAAAAGAAAAGCTGTCCAATAAAATTTAAATTGCTTTTTTTCCCTTTTTAAGTAGTGGTAGGGTTAGAGTCTACTAACCCTTTTATGAAATGCTAGGATTCTGATTAACATTAAGTAAGACAGTAGTCTAAAAGAATCCAAGTCTTCGTGTCCTTCAGTAACAGCCACAACAAATCAATATTGTTCCCTGGACCACGTGATGTCCTAAGCTTTGGATGAGAGATGGGAAAGTTAAAATTATATCAGTAATAGCTGGTGCATATTAAGCAGGCCGAAACCTGTTCTAAGCATGTTGATTTAAACTTTACATTAAGCCAGAATGGCAAGTGAACTGACTTCATTTTTACAGATGAGTTAGATGAGGCTCAGAAAAGTAAGGACATATGACCAAAGCCACACAGCACAGTTGATACATAAATCCAGGCCTTCTGGCTCGAAATCTGGCGTAACAGTTCTTAATACTCACTCAGATAAGAAAAGTACAAAAGTTTACAAGCAGGAGACAATGGGAACCCTGATGACTCTCACAAAGGCAAGATAGCTCAAGGATCTCTTCCCAACATCAGTAACCCAGTCCCAGATCCCCTCACTCTAATGAGCTCTCGAGAAAGTTTCTCTAATTTATTACTTTAGCAGAATTTACTAGACATACGTTAGCAAACTCTTTTGTAAAATGAAAAACTGTGTTATGAGAAGTATTAAGAGATTCTAAAAGCATCTACATTGTTTCAATTCTTACATGAGGCTTTTTTTTTTTTGTGTGGTACGCGGGCCTCTCACTGTTGTGGCCTCTCCCGTTGCGGAGCACAGGCTCCGGAAGCGCAGGCTCAGCGGCCATGGCGCACGGGCCCAGCTGCTCCGCGGCATGTGGGATCCTTCCGGAACGGGGCACAAACCCGCGTCACCTGCATCGGCAGGCGGACTCTCAACCACTGCGCCACCAGGGAAGCCCCTGCATGTTCTATTTCTATGTGCTATATTTAATATGAGAAAAAGTGGGGGGAAGCTAGAATGCCATGAAAATACTAATCTAAGAGATCTCATATATTTTAATACATGTATTTAAGTCTACTTAAAGTGCTGTACATTAAAAAAGTGCCATAAAGGAATTACAGATGAACAGTTTTTACATTCTTGAGAACGGAACAGACTTTCAAAACATGACACAAAACCCAGAAACCAATAAAAAAGAGATTGATTACACTTTGAAAATAACCTCTATATTATTAAAAAAAAAGTATAAATAAGGCTGATGCACAAGTGACAAACTAAAGAAAATATCTGCAGTATTATTAAAAGAGAATATGAATAGGACAAATGAATAGGACAATTTATAATGGGAGGGCAGAAGGATACAAAGAGCAAATTTAAAAAGAGAGAGAAATAAACATCTTCAACTTCGTAGTAATAAAATATATTAAATTAACTATTTTTTTTAATATACCTTTCCACTCTGAAATAGGATAAATAAGAAAGTTTGGCAGGGTGTGAGGAAAACCATACACTCCACCATTAGTGGGCGATGTAAATGGACAAACCCTTTCTGGGGTAGTTAACAATATTTACCAGGGCTTCCCTGGTGGCGCAGTGGTTAAGAATCTGCCTGCCAATGCAGAGGACACGGGTTCGAGCCCTGGTCCGGGAAGATCCCACATGCCGTGGAGCAACTAAGCCCGTGCGCCACAATTACTGAGCCTGTGCTCTAGAGCCCGTGAGCCACAACTACTGAGCCCGCGTGCCACAACTATCGAAGCCCATGCACCTAGGGCCTGTGCTCTGCAACAAGAGAAGCCACCGCGATAAGAAGCCCACGCACTGCAACGAAGAGTAGCCCCCACTTGCCGCAACTAGAGAAAAGCCCTCGCGCAGCAATGAAGACCCAATGCAGCCAAAAATAAATAAATAAATAAAATTGAAAAAAACCACAATATTTACCAATTTTAAACATGCAGAACCTTTCTGCTAGCTTCTCTGTGTATAGGAATTTATGCTAAAGATACATATGCTCGGGTTTAAGTAAATGTTCATGTGTTAACATCCTCACACATATTTATCACAGAATTTATACTCAAAAAAAATGTAAGCAATCTAAATACCCAAAGGCATTTAGTTCATCTATATTATAGATTCCATATAATGGAATATGTGTAGTATAGGTTCTATACAATAGAATTTCATGCAGTCTTTAAAAAGTATCATACAGATCTAGATATGAATGTGGATTCCAGGTTAACTGACAAAAGACTTCTATGATACCTTACTGAGTAAAAAAAGTTAGACACACTGTATATAAAATGATTGTATTCATGAATAGTATATATATCTCTGTAGTCATGTAAAGGAGGGTCTATATAAGAGATCTGGAAGATAGTTGTCTTTGACTGTTTTTTTAAAAGATGTTTTTCTGGGGCTTCCCTGGTGGCGCAGTGGTTGAGAGTCCGCCTGCCGATACAGGGGACACAGGTTCGTGCCCCGGTCCAGGAAGATCCCACATGCCACGGTGCGGCTGGGCCCGTGAGCCATGGCCACTGAGCCTGTGCGTCCGGAGCCTGTGCTCCGCAACGGCAGAGGCCACAGCAGTGAGAAGCCCGCGTACCGCAAAAAAAAAAAAAAAAAAAAAAAAAGATGTTTTTCCGTATTATTTGAACTCATGCCACGTATTCTCAACTGGGGTGGTACTGCCCCCAGAGGAGTAAAGTTGGCTTTTGGGGAGTGAAAAAAATCTTAGATATTACAATAGTATGTGGCTCTACAAAACCCAATTTAACTGATAAAATATTATCCCTCAGTACTTCATTTTACTGGGGGTGAAGGAGATAGAAAAAATAGGTTTATTAGGGGGACAATACTGATTTTTAAAAAGTTGAGAAGTACTGATACTATTCCACATGGAGGTGAATTACTTTTATAACCAGAAATCAAATTTAAATATATCACTGATAACCTCCTTCAGTGAGGTTATATTCACAACTAAGTTCAAGGCTAACTTGTTACTGTCAACAAAAAAATGCCACCTGCACGTTCGACTCAACAGAATATTTAAAACATACATTTCATTGAATATCTAAAAACAACGCTGTTAATGAAGAAAACAAATTCAGTGTCAGGTGTTAATCACAACTTTTTATCTTATCACTTAATTGAAAAGACATTACCTTGGTCTCTCAGCTTCTTCAGAGTATTTCTTGCTATGTTCACATACATATTTCGACGGCTACAGCATTCATAAATGGCCTTTTCTTCTATTTTAGCCTAAATCACAAAGTGAACAATTAAATGAAAATATTAAATCCAAAGTCTATGAACAATAAATGTCATTTGCTACATAATGGATAAATATGGCAAAATACTTACCTAACTTAAAAGACGGGGGGAAATGGTGCCACAAATAATAAGCAACTTATTTTACATTCTACGTTTATGTTTTCTGAGAAGAAAAAAAAAGCAAACTTAATCCCATGAATGTAATCCAAGAACCAGACACTTATCTTCACAAACTAGAGACCACTGTACGTTTGCAGACAGTGCATGGTGCAAAGCCTCCACAAGCCTACAGTGTCATGAACTCATTTGATTCTCAAAGCAAGGCCCTAACATATCAGAGGCACATACTAGTATCTCATTTAAAAGGTGAGGACGCTCAGGCTCAAAGTGGCTAAATAATTTGCTTAAGATCACACAGCAAAGAAAAGACATGATTCTCTTTTCATTATCTTTCTTCTATAAGTTACTTTCCTAAACCCATTAACTACTATTTTTACACCAAAACTCATTAAGATAGGTCAGTAAAAAGGGATGAAATGAGAGAACTGAATAAATAATACATTGTATATTATATTACTAATTTATTGTGCACCTAGTATGTACAGGTCTGGAATAAGCTCGTTAAAAGTTTTCTCATTTAATCTTTATTGTGATTCTATGAGTATCACCAATTTATATGAGGAAACTGAGACCGAAGGAAAGTCAGTATCTGGCTTACTGTTGCAGAGCTAGAAATGGAATCCGGGTGTGCTCAAGTTCCGAAGCCAAGGCTCTCCTCACTACACTAAACCATCACAGAGAGAACACCATAGGGAGGTTGGAAGACAGTACAGAAGACAAGACAGGGATACAGAAAAAGACAAAGCTGGAAGAAAAAGGGTAACATTTCTCTTTAAGAGGTTCCTTTTTTGTTTCTTTGCTTTGCCATTATTCTGTAACTTATACAGAATCCTAGAGGAGACAGACTTCCGGACTGGTAGGACAAGAACCTTCACAAACTGTCCCACAAAAACAATACAAATACTGGCAAAACAACTAAAACCAACCATTTCAAAACTCGGAAAATTAACCAAAGCCACAGAAAAAAAACTGAAAATTGTCTAAGAGAAACTACTGAACCTCGGTAAGACAGTGGTGTCTCTAACATTGTAGCTTGAGGCTATTCCCACCCGCCTTTCTCCCCAGCTTAGTGGCATCATAGCTGCAAAAAATTGGCAGCCTGATAGCCAACAGAAAGGACAGAACTCTTTTAGAGCTACATTAAAGGCATCATCCCCAGAGCACAGTCAGTATTTTGTCCGAACAAGCAGCTTCCTGGAAAAATCTCTATCCCCAGAGTGCCGTGGGTATTTGATTGGACTCAGAGCTCAGCTCATGGGAGGAAAAAAAAAAAAAACCTATCCCCAGAGTACTATCAAAACAATAGTAAATGGGTGGCAATATGGCAGCTACCTAAGGCTATGATTTCAGGTGGGTAAACAAGAACCTGACTAGGAATTTAAAAGGAAATCTTGGAGAACTAGATTTTGAAACTTTGAAAAGCTCTGACATATTCTAAGGGTGTCAAAGGTGACCCAAGAAAGATCTGGGAAAAGAGAAGCTCCCAATAACTCACTAGTGGCTGACCTTGAAACCCTGCACAAACAGGAAGTAAAAACTAAGGCTGTCTTATAAACTGCAACAAGTTTGAAGGCATGCCTTCTCACATAGATCCTCTAGTGGGAAGGGATAAAAAGGGTGGAAGACATACAGACAAGGCATTTAAGAAACTCTTCTAACCAGTCATTGGCTGACCACTAAATTGTACTGACACAGGATGACTCCTAAAATAAATAATAAAAGAACTGAAAAAAAAATGCCGCCAGAGGACTTAAGTGTCCACACACTGGAAGCAATACAGAATCTACAGAATTAGTTCAGAAAAGTCAGTAAGCAAGTAAGTAGCAACAAGAAAAACAATTACAAAAACCTAGCAACAAAATAAATACCTATCTGACCCTAGAGTTATTATGATACATTATTTAACTGTATAGTTTTCTACAAAAAGTCATGAGACATGTAAAGAAACAGGAAAGTATGCCACTAACAGGAAGCAAAAAAGCAGTCAAGAGAAAATGCTCCTGAGAAAGCCCAGATTTGGGACTCAGTAGACACAGACTTTAAATTAGCTATTGTAAATATGTTTAAAAAATTAATGGAATGATGTCTAGAGAATTAAAGGAAAGTGTGAAAATGATGTTTCATCAAATAGTACCAATAAAGAGAAATAAAAATAGAAAAAAAATTGAAGTTCTGGAGTTAAAAAGTACAAAAATTACATGAACAATTCACCATAGGGGCTCAACCACAGATATGAGCTAGCAGAAGAAATAATCAGTGAACCTAAAGATAGACCAAGAGAGATTATTCAGCTTCAGGAGAAGAAAAAAGAACAAGGTAAAATGAACAAAGCCTCAGATGCCTGTGGGACACCATCAAACAAACATACCTACATTCACATAATGTGAGTTCCACAGGAAAAGGAGAAAGAGAAAGGAGCAGAAAAAATGTTGAAGAAATATTGCCAAAAACTTCCCCAATATTATGTAAAATATTAACCCATACATCCATGAAGCTCAACAAACTCCAGGTAGAACTTATTCACAGAGAGCCACACTTAGACATGTCACAGTCAAACTGATGAAAGTCAAACACAAAAAGAAACATCTTGAAAATATCAATAGTAAGAGAAAAATGACATTATGTACAAAGGATCTTTAATAAGATTAAAGCTGATTTCTCATCAGAAACCATGGAAGCAGTGGAATGACATCTCAAAGTGTTGAAAGAAAAAAACTGTTAACCAAGAATTCTGTACTCAACTAAACTCTTCCTTACAATGGAGAAGAAATGAAGACATTCCCAGATAAACTCTCAGGGAATTTGTCATTAGCAGATCTATCCTGCAAGAATTGCTAAAGGGATTCCTTCAGTCTGAGAAGGACACTAGACGGTAATTTGAATCCACATGAAGAAATAAAGAACACTGGTAAATGTAACTTCACAGGAAAATATATGAGAATAAATATGTATTTGTTTGTAATCTATTTCTTCTTCATCTATTTTAAGAGACAATAACATAAAGCAAGAATTATAAAATTGAATTACAGGTTTTATAATATATAACAATGTAATTTATATGACAGTAATGGTATAAAGGAGGGGTAGAAAGAAATATACTGGAGTAAATTTTTGAATACTATTGAAATTAAGTTAGTTTTAGTTTGAACCAGATTGTCACAAATTAAGATGGTAATTGTAATCCTTACTATAAACATTAAGAAAATAATTCAAAAGATATAGTCAAAGAAATGACATGGGCATTTAAATGGTATACTAGACAATATTTAACCCAAAACAAAGCAATAATTGTAGAGGAAATAAAAAGACACAAGACATAAAAATCACATTGCAAAATGGATGATGTATCAATAAATCCTACTTTATTAGTTATGAGTCACTGCATTAAATGTGAATGGATTAAACACTCCATTTACATTTGGAAGAATGGGGGAAAATATGGGTCAACTGTATGCTGTCTACAAGACACACACTAAATTCAAAGACCAAATAGGTTGAAAGCAAAAGGAAGAAAAGAAAGATACTTTGTAAGCACTAATTAAAGATAGCTGGAGTGGCTGCACTAACGTCAGACAGTATAATCTTTAAAAGAGAAATTGTCACTAGAGACAAAGAAAGACATTTTATAATGATAAGAGTGTTAATCTATCAGAAAGACATAATGACTATAAACAAATATGCATCTTATACCAGAGCATCAAAATACACAAAACAAAAACTGACAGAATTGGAGAAACAACAATTCAACAATCAGAAACTTCAATGCCACACTTTCAATAATGGATACAAGTCAGAATATCAAGAAAAAAATGGAATACTTCAACAAAACTATGAAGCAATTATACCTAATAGACATCTATTGAATACGCCACACAACAAGAACAGAATACATATACTTTTCAAGTACACATGGGACATTTTCTAGCGCAGATCCTATGTTAGGTCATAAAACAATCCTCAATAAATTTAAAAGGACTGAAATCATACAAAGTATGTTCTCTGACCACAATGGTACTATATTATAAATCAACAGCAGGATATTTTAGAAATTCATTAATATGTGAAAATTGAATTACACATGCCTAAATAATGAACAGGTCAAAGAAGGAATAAAAGGGAAACTTAGGGGAGAGACCTGCCAGATGGCGGAGGAGTAAGACATGGAGATCACCTTCTTCCCCACAAATACATCAAAAATACATCTACATGAATCCTGGTAGGGGACCTTAGACTTCCAAAAAGGTGAGAAAATCCCCATGTAACTGGGTAGGGCAAAAGAAAAAAAGAGACAATGAAATTGGAACAGGACCTGCCCCTCTGGAAGGGAGCTGTGAAGGATGAAAAGTTTCCACACACTAGGAAGCCCCCTCACTGGTGGGGACGGGACAGGGGAGCTTCAGAGCCTCGGAGGAGAGGCAACAACAGAGGTGTGGAGTGCCGAGGGAGAATCAGTGCTGACCAGCACTCACCAGCCTGAGACACTTGTCAGCTCACTTGCAGGGGAAGGTGGGAGCTGGGTGCTGAGGCTTGGGCTTCGGAGGTCAGACCCCTGGGAGAGGACTGGGGTTGGCTGCGTGAGGACAGCCTTGGGGGGCTGGTGCACCACAGCTAGCTGGGAGGGAGTCTGGGAAAAAACCTAGGCCTGCCACAGAGGCAGGAGACCTTTGTTGTGGGGTGTGTGAGGAGAGGGGCAGCCCTGTCAGAAGAGCTTCTCTCTCTGTGTGCTCACAGATGGTAGGGCAACGCCTACATGGGCACAAGCGTGAGCTGTGGCTGTTATCTCGGACCCCAGAGGCTGCTGCCACTGCCACCAAGGGTCCTGTGTGCAAGGCAGGTACCTGTCCACAACTTCCCAGCAGCCGGTGCAGCCTGCCACTGCTGAGGGTCCTGCGAACCAGGGCCAACTTCCCCAGGAGAATGCATGGCGCACCTCCTTAGGCTCTTGCAACTTCACACCAGCCTCTGCCACTGCAGGCACTCCCCACACATCCCAATTATGACTATATCCCTCTCCCCGCAGCCTGAGCAAGTGAGCCCTAATCAGCTGCTGCTTTCACCCCCTCTTGCCTGGACGGGGAACAGACGCCTAAGGGCAGCTACATGCAGAGGCGGGGCCAAAACCAAAGCTGAACCCCAGGGGCAGTGCGACCAAAGAAGAGAAAGGGAAGTCTCCCCAGGCAGCTCAGGAGCAGTGATCAAATCCCCGCAATCAGCTGGGTAAACGCTGCATCTGTGGAATACCTGAATAGGCAATGAGTGTTCCCACAATTGAGGCTGTGGACTTAGGGGACAACTGTGGACTATGGGGGCAAGTACACGCAGGACTAAGGCCAGGTCAGAGTCTGAGCTGGCCCCACAGTGCCCACAGCAGGTCCAGAGACCCACCTAGAGGTACCAGAGGGCTTCCTGGGGAAGCAGGGATCGTCTGTGGCTCACTATGTGGCCAAGGACACTGACAACTAAGGCCACAGGAAAATATCACTACTTTTTTTTTTGGTTCTGTTCTTCTTTTTTTATTATTATTTTTTTAATTTAACTTTTTAATTTACTTTTCTTTTTATGCTTTTATTTTTAAAATATATTTTACTTGTTTTACCTAATTCTGTACTTTTATATTATGTGTTTTTTGCTTGTGTTTGTTATTTTCTTTCTTTTGCTTTGTTTTCTTTTTAACTGTATTTTATATTTTTCTATTTTTACTTTACTACTCTGTCATTTTGTATTTTTTCCTTTTGTTTTCATCTTTCATCTTTACATTTTATCATTTTTGTATTTGTTTTATGTTTTCAGTGCCTTTTTTTAGTTTGCTTTCTGCATTTGATTTGTTTCTGCTTTTATGTTTTTGTTAGTTTTTAGTGTTTGTTTTGGTTTTGGATTTGTTTATTGGTTTGGTTGCTCTCTTCTTTGTTTTCTATTCTTTTGTTTTTCTTTTTGTGAGTGCCTGTGTGTATGTTTCTTTGTGTGATTTTGTCTGTTTAGCTTTGCTTTTACCATTTGTCTTGGGGTTTTGTCTGTTTGTTTGTTTAGGTTCTTTTTTGTTTTTTCTTTATGATTTTGTTTTTCTTCTTCCTTTTCTTCCACACCGTGTGGCTTGCAGGGTCTTGGTGGTCTGACTGGGGATCAGGCCAGAGCCTTGAGGGTGGGAGAGCCGAATCCAGGATGTCAGACCACCAGAGAATTCCCAGCCCCATGGAATATTAATCAGTGAGTGCTCTCCCACAGGTCTCTGTCTCAATACAAAGACCCAGCTCCACCCAACGGCCAGCAAGCTCCAGTGCTGGATGCCTCACAGCAAACAACTAGCAAAACAGGAACACAACCCCACCCATTAGCAGACAGTCTACCTAAAGTCATACTAAGCTCAAAGACACCGCAAAACACACCACCAGATGCAGCCCTGCCCATCAGAGGAACAAGATCCAGCTTCACCCACCAGAACATAGGCTCCAGTCCCCCCAACCAGGGAGCCTACACAAGCCACTGAACCAAACTCACCCACTAGGCACAGACAACAGAAGTAAGAGGAAGTATGACCCTGCAGCCTGCAGAAAGAAGACCCCAAACACAGTAAGTTAAAATAAGACACAGAAATATGCAGCAGATGAAGGAGCAAGGTAAAAACCCACAAGACCAAACAAATGAAGAGGAGATAGGCAGTCGACCAGAAAAAGAATTCAGAGTGAGGACAGTAAAGATGATCCAAAATCTTGGAAATAGAATGGAGAAAATACAAGATATATTTAACAAGGACCTAGAAGAACTAAAGAACAAACAAGCAGTGATGAACAACACAATAACTGAAATTTAAAATACTCTAGAAGGAATCAATAGCAGAATAACTGAGGCAGAAGAACGGATATGTGACCTGGAAGACAGAATGGTGGAAATAACTGCCGCAGAGCAGAATAAAGAAAGAAGAATGAAAAGAATTGAGTAAAGTCTCAGAGACCTCTGGGACAACAGCAAATGCACCAACATTACAACTGCAGAGGTCCCAGAAGAAGAAGAGAAAAAGAAGGGGTCTGAGAAAATATTTGAAGAGATTAGAGTTGAAAACTTCCCTAACAAGGGGAAGGAAATAGTCAATCAAGTCCAGGAAGTGCAGAGAGTCCCATACAGGATAAACCCAAGGAGAAACACACTGAGACACATATTAATCAAACTATCAAAAATTAAATACAAAGAAAAATATTAAAAGCAGCAAGGGAAAGGCAACAAATAACATACAAGGGAATCCCCATAAGGTTATCAGCTGATTTTTCAGCAGAAACTCTGTAAGTAAGAAGGGAGTGGCATGCTATACTTAAAGTGATGAAAGGGAAGAACCTACAACCAAGATTACTCTACTCAGCAAGGATCTAATTCACATTTGAAGGAGAAATCAAAAGCTTTACAGACAAGCAAAAGCTAAGAGAATTCAGCACCACCAAACCAGCTCTACAACAAATGCTAAAGGAACTTCTCTGAGTGGGAAACACAAGAGAAGAAAAGGACCTACAAAAACAAACCCAAAACAATTAAGAAAATGTTAATAGGAACATACATATCAATAATTACCTTAAATGTGAATGGAGTAAATGCTCCAACCAAAAGACACAGGCTTGCTGAATGGATACAAAAACAAGACTCATATATATGCTGTCTACAAGAAACCCACTTCAGACCTAGGGACACATACTGACTGAAAGTGAGTGGATGGAAAAAGAAATTCCATTCAAATGGAAATCAAATGAAAGCTGGAGGAGCAATACTCATATCAGATAAAACAGACTTTAAAATAAAGAAAGCTACAAGAGAAAAGGAGGGACACTACATAATGATCAAGGGATCAATCCAAGAAGAAGATATAACAATTATAAATATATATGCACCCAACATAGGAGCACCTCAATACATAAGGCAACTGTTAACAGCTGTAAAAGAGGAAATAGGCAGTAACATAATAATAGTGGGGGACTTTAACACCTCACTTACACCAATGGACAGATCATCCAAACAGAAAATTAATAAGGTAACACAAGCTTTAAATCAGACACAAGAGATCAGATAGATTTAATTGATATTTATAGGACATTCCATCCAAAAACATCAGATTACACTTTCTTCTCAAGTGTGCATGGAACATTCTCCAGGAGAGTTCACATCTTGGGTCACAAATCAAGCCTCAGTAAATTTAAGAAAACTGAAATCATATCAAGCATCTTTTCTGACCACAATGCTGTGAGATTAGAAATTAATTACAGGGAAAAAACCCGTAAAAAACACAAACACATGGAGGCTAAACAATACATTACTAAATAACCAAGAGACCACTGATGACATCAAAGAGGAAATCAAAAAATATCTAGAAACAAATGACAATGAAAACATGATGACCCAAAACCTATGGGATGCAGCAAAAGCAGTTCTAAGAGGGAAATGTATAGCAATACAATCCTACCTCAGGAAACAAGAAAAATCTCAAATAAACAACCTAACCTTGAACCTAAAGCAATTAAAGAACCAAAAATACCCCAAAGTTAGCAGAAAGAAAGAAATCATAAAGATCGGATCAGAAATAAATGAAAAAGAAATGAAGGAAGCAACAGCAAAGATCAATAAAACTAAAAGCTGGCTGGTTCTTTGAGAAGATAAACAAAATTGATAAACCATTAGCCAGACTCATCAGGAAAAAAAGAGAGAAGACTCAAATCAACAGAATTAGAAACAAAAAAGGAGAAGTAACAACTGACACTGCAGAAATACAAAGGCTCATGAGAGAGACTACTACAAGCAACTCTATGCCAATAAAATGGACAACCTGGAAGACATGGACAAATTCTTAGAAAAGTACAACCTTCTGAGACTGAACCAGGAAGAAATAGCAAATATGAACAGACTGATCACAAGCACTGAAATTGAAACTGTGATTAAAAATCTTCCAACAAACAAGCTCAGGGCCAGATGGCTTCACAGGTGAATTCTATCAAACATTTAAAGAGCTAACACCTATCCTTCTCAAACTCTTCCAAAATATAGCAGAGGGAGGAATGCTCCCAAACTCATTCTATGAGGCCACCATCACCCTGATACCAAAACCAGACAATGATGTCACAAAAAAAGAAAATTATAGGGGCTTCCCTGGTGGCGCAGTGGTTGAGAGTCCGCCTGGCGATGCAGGGGACGTGGGTTCGTGCCCCGGTCCGGGAAGATCCTACATGCCGTGGAGCAGCTGGGCCCGTGAGCCATGGCCACTGAGCCTGGGTGTCCAGAGCCTGTGCTCCGCAACGGGAGAGGCCACAACAGTGAGAGGCCCGTGTAACGCAAAAAAAAAAAAAAAGAAAAAAAAAAAGAAAATTACAGGCCAATATCACTGATGAATATGGATGCAAAAATCCTCAACAAAATACCCGCAAACAGAATCCAACAGCACATTAAAAGGATCATGCACCATGATCAAGTGGGGTTTATTCCAGGAATGCAAGGATTCTTCAATATATGCAAATCAATCAATGTGATACACCATATTAACAAACTGAAGAATAAAATCCATATGATCATCTCAATAGATGCAGAAAAACCTTCTGACAAAATTCAACACCCATTTATGATAAAAACTCTCCAGAAAGTGCACATAGAGGGAACCTACCTCAACATACTAAAGGCCATATATGACAAACCCAAAGCCAACATCATTCTCAATGGTGGAAAACTGAAACCATTTTCTCTAAGATCAGGAAGAAGACAAGGATTTCCACTCTCACCATTATTCGACATAGTTTTTGAAGTTTTAGCCATGGCCATCAGAGAAGAAAAAGAAATAAACGGAATCCAAAATGGAAAAGAAGTAAAGCTGTCACTGTTTGCAGATGACATGATACTACACATAGAAAATCCTAAAGGTGCCAGCAGAAAACTATTCGAGCTAACTGATGAATTGGTAAAGTAGCAGGACACAAAATGCACAGAAACCTCTTGCATTCCTACACACTAACAATGGAAAATGAGAAAGAGAAATTAAGGAGACACTCCCATTTACCACTGCAACAAAAAGAATAAAATAAGTAGGAATAAACCTACCTAAGGTGCAAAAAACCTTTACTCAGAAAACTACAAGACAGTGATGGAAGAAATCAAAGATGATACAAACAGATGGAGATATATACCATGTTCTTGGATTAGAAGAATCCACATTGTGAAAATGACCCTACTACCCAAAGAAATCTACAGATTCAATGCAATCCCTATCAAATTACCAATGACATTTTTCACAGAACTAGAACAAAAAATTTTACAATTTGTATGGAAACACAAAAGACCCCAAATAGCCAAATCAATCTTGAGGGAAAAAAACGGAGCTGGAGTAATCAGGCTCCCAGACTTCAGACTATACTACAAAGCTACAGTAATCAAGACAATATGGTACTGGCACAAAAACAGAAATATAGATCAATGGAACAGGATAGAAAGCCCAGAAATAAATCCACACACATATGGTCACCTTATATTTGATAAAGGAGGCAAGACTATACAATGGAGAAAAGACAGTCTCTTCAATAAGTGGTGCTGAGAAAACTGAACAGTTACATGTAAAAGAATGAAATTAGAACACTCCCTAACATCATACACAAAAATAAACTCAAAATGGATTAAAGACCTAAATATAAGGCCAGACACTATAAAACTCTTAGAGGAAAACATAGGCAGAACACTCTATGACATAAATCACAGCTAGATCCTTTTTGACCCACCTCCTAGAGAAATGGAAATAAAAATAAACAAATGGGACCTAATGAAACTTAAAAGCTTTTGCACAGCAAATGAAACCATAAACAAGAGAAAAGACAACCCTCAGAATGGGAGAAAATATTTGCAAATAAAGCAATGGACAAAGGATTAATCTCCAAAATATACAAGCAGCTCATGCAGCTCAATATCAGAAAAACAACCCAATCCAAAAATGGGCAGAAGACCTAAATAGATATTTCTCCAAAGAAGACATACAGATGGCCAACAAATATATGAAAAGATGCTCAACATCACTAATCATTAGAGAAATACAAATCAAAACTACAATGAGGTATCACCTCACACCAGTCAGAATGGCCATCGTCAAAAAATCTAGAAACAAGAAATGCTGGAGAGGGTGTGGAGAAAAGGGAACCCTCCTGCACTGCTAGTGGGAATATAAATTGACACTGCCACTATGGAGATCAGTATGGTGATTCCTTACATAACTAAAAATAGAAGTACCATATGACCCAGTAGGACCATATCCTACTACTGGGCATATACCCTGAGAGAACCATAATTCTAAAAGAGACATGTACCACAATGTTCACTGCAGCACTATTTACAATAGCCAGGACATGGAAACAACCCAAATGTCCATCGACAGACAAATGGATAAAGAAGATATGGCACATAAATACAATGGAATATCGCTCTGACATAAAAAGGAATGAAACTGAATTATTTGTAGTGAGGTGGATGGACCTAGACTCTGCCATACAGAGTGAAATAAGTCAGAAAGAGAAAAACAAATACCATATGCTAAGGCATATATATGGAATCTAGAAAAATGGTACTGATGAACCTAGCGGTAGGGCAGGGATAACAATGCAGACGTTGAGAACAGACTTGAGGACACGGGGGGAATGGGTGGTTGGGATGTAGTGAGAGTATCACTGACATAAATACACTACCAAATGTAAAACGGATGGCTGGTGGGAAGCTGCTGCATAGCACAGGGAGATCAGCTTGGTGCTTTCTGACCACCTAGAGGGGTGGGATAGGGAGGGTGGGAGGGAGGCTCAAGAGGGAGGGGATATGGGGATATGTGTGTGCATATAGCTGATTCACTTTGTTGTACGGCAGAAACTAACACAACATTGTGAAGCAATTATAGTCCAATAAAGATGTATAAAAAAATAAAAGGGAAACTTAAAAGCTCTTTCAGATGAATGAAAATGGAAACACAACATAATGAAACATATAGGCTGCACCTATAGTGCTTAGAGTAAAATTAATATTGTAAATCGCTATATTAGAAAGATCTCAAATCAGTAAATTTGCCTTCCACCTTAAGCAACTAGAATTTTAATGGGAAACTAAACCCAAAGAATGCAAAAGGAATCAAATAATAAAGATTAGAGTGGAAATAAGTAAAATAAAGAATTAAAAATGAGATAATCATAAAAACTAAAAGTTCATTCTTTGAAAAGATCAACCAAATAGATAAAACTTTAGCTAGATTGACCAAGAAAAGAGAAGGCTCCAATTATTAAAATAAATGAGGGCTTTCCTGGTGGTGCAGTGGTTAAGAATCCACCTGCCAATGCAGGAGACACGGGTTCAAGCCCTGTTCTGGGAAGATCACATATGCTGCAGAGCAACTAAGCCCATGTGCCACAGCTACTGAAGCCCGCATGCCCTAGAGCTTGTGCTCTACAACAAGAGATGTTACTGCAATGAGAAGGCTGTGCACCACAATGAAGAGTAGCCCCTGCTCACTGCAACTAGAGAAAGCCCACACACAGCAACGAAGACCCAATGCAGCCATAAATAAATAAATAATAAAATCAATAATGAAAGAAGACATCATTATAGAACTTGCAGAAATAAAAAGAATTATAAAGGAATACTATGAACAACTATATGCCAATAAATTAGAAAATTTAGATGAAACAGAAGGGACACATACAAAAAACCCACAGTTACTATTGTACTTAATGAAGAAAGACTGAAAGTTTTTCTCCTAGAATGAGGAAAGAGATAAGCATGGCTCCTCTTATCACTTCTGTTCAATATCATACTGGAGTTTATGCCTAGAGAAATTAGCCAAGAAAATGAAATAAAAGTACCCAAATTGGAAAGAAAAAAATAAACTCTATTTATAGAAGATACAATCTTTTTTAAACAAACTTCCAAGGAACTCAATAAAAATGATTAGAACTAATAAACAAGTACAGCAAAGTTGCAAGATACAAGATCAGAAATCAATTGTATTTTTACACACTTGTAATGAATAATTTGAAAATAAAATTACAAAAACAATTCCATTTACAATAGCACTAAAAAGATGAAAACACCTCGGAATAAGTTTAACAAAAGCAGTTCAAGACTTGTACTCTGAAAAACTACAAAAACTATTGAAAGGATCTAAAGATCTAAATAAATGTAAAGACATCCCATGTTCATGGCTCACAAGACCTAATATTGTTAAATGGTAATACTCCACAAATTGATCTACTGATTCAGAACAATCTCTATCAAAATCCTAACTTGATATTTTTGCAGAAAATACAAGCTGATCCTAAAAGTTATATGGATATGCCAGGGACCAAAACGTTCTTGAAAAAGAACAACAAATTTTAAGAACTCACACTTCTAATTTCAATACTTACTACAAAGCTACAGTAATTAAGACTGTGTAGTACTGGCATGAGGACAGAAATAGAGATCAAAGCAAGAGAACCAGAGCTCAGAATTTATGGTCAGTTACTCTTATATTTACAACTGATTTCTGACAAAAATGACACAAAAATTAAATAAGGAAAAATAGTCTTTTCAACAAATGGTGGTATAACTGGATATCCACATTCAAAAGAATGAAGTTGGACCCACTACCTCACACATTATGCAAAACTCAACTCAAAACAGATCATACACCTAAGTGTAAAAACTAAAACTTTCAATCTCTTAGGAAAAAAAAAGAAATAACTCTTTGTGACCTAGTTTTCTTACATATGATACCAAAAGCACAAGCAACAGAAGAAAAATAAATTGGAATACATCACGGTGAAAAACTTTGTGCTGCAACTGATACCATCAAGAAAGTGAGAAGACAACCCACAGAAAAGAAAAAATATTTGCCAATGTTTTATCTAAGAGACTTGTATCCAGAATACATAAACAACTCTTATAACTCAACAGTAAGAAGACAAATAACGCAAAATATGGGCAAAGGATTTGAATAGACATTTCTGCAAGAAGATATACAAATGGCCAACAGGTATATGAAAGTATGTTCAACATCGTTAGTTGGTAGGGAAATGCAATTCAAAACTACAAATGAGCTACCACTTCATACACACTAGGATAGCTAGAAAGAAGACAGATAATAACAAGTGTTGGCAAGGATGTGGAGAAACCAGAACCCCTGTATGTTGTTGGTGGGAATGTAGTGATATAGTCACTTTGGAAAACAGTTTGTTAGTTCCACAAAAAGCTAAATGTAGAACTAGCATATAACCCAGCAATTTTACTCCTAGAAATATGCTTAAGGGTAATGTAACTATTTGTCCACACAAAAACTTGTACACAAATACAAATAAACATTCTGTACAAATGTTTGTTATTCATAATAGCCCCAAATGGAAATAATCCAAATGTCCATCAACTAATGAATGGAGAAATAAAATGTGTATATCTATAAAACAGAATATTACTCAGCAATGACACATGCTATAACGTGGATGACCCTTGACAACATTATGCTACGGGAAAACATTACGCCAGTCACAAAAGAACCACATATTGTATGATTCTATTTTCATGAAATGTCTAGAATAGGCAAATAAATAGAAATAGAGAGTAAATTAGTAGTTTCCTAGGGCTGGGAGATATGGAGGAGTGGGGGAATGGCAGATGAAGGGTAAACGGTGTCTTTTGGGGGTGATGGAAATGTATTTAAATTAATTGTGGCAGTGATCGCACAACCCTGTGAATATACTAAAGTTACTGAACTATATATGTTAAATGGATGAACTGTAGGGTATGTGAATCATATCTCAATAAAGCTGTTAATAAAAAGAATCCTTAAATTGACCCTTCCTCACTCCTAATGCATGAATCTCCTGTTGTGATGACAATTTAGCTTATATCCCAAACACTTTTAGCAACTGGCAGCTCTCTGTTTTGTGAATCTGTTTTAGGGACAGCATATCAGTTACAAAGGTCTTTTTCATGGTGATCTGAAATCTGCCTCTTGTTTCATCCACCCATGGTCTTTTAAAATAACCTCCAGAGTCATCTGAATTCACCTCAGTCAGAGGAAGGGCAGCACAAAGCCCAAATCTAGTGCTCGGACATGTATTTGTCTAACAGTGTTTTAAGTAGAGATTTTAAGATAAAATTATTGGAAGATTAGAAATCTGTACATTTTGAACTTGAATTTCCAAACTGCAATAATCAGATGGAGCCGAGAGGTATCTGCCCACCTTTAGATGGAACTTATTCTATCTAGTAAGCCACCATCCTCACCACTCCACATTGGATTTTGAAAATATGCATGGGGTGAGAGCTACAGCTATTGCCACTGATTTGAAAGGTTTCAATTTGGGAAAAAGGTTTTGAGTAGGAACTGCAAATACAGGTGTTGCCAAGAAACCAGGCATGGCTTATAAATGAGTGTAGCAGGTGTGCCTAATAGGGAGTGGTGGGGACTGTGGCTCACTAGACAGTACATAAAGGGGGAGACACAACTCAGATTAATAAACTACTTGCTTTGATATGAAATCTCAGGACTGACTAAGACAGTTTTACCACTAAAAGTAACCAGGGGCTTCCCTGATGGCACAGTGGTTAAGAATCTGCCTGCCAATGCAGGGGACATGGGTTCAATCCCTAGGCTGGGAAGATCCCACATGCTGTGGAGCAACTAAGCCCATGCACCACAACTACTGAGCCTGTGCTCTAGAGTCCACAAGCCACAACTACTGAGCCCATGTGCCACAGCTACTGAAGCCTGTGCACCTAAAGTCCATGCTCCACAACAAGAGAAGCCACCACAATGAGAAGCCCGTGCACCGCAACAAAGAGTAGCCACTGCTCGCTGCAACTAGAGAAAGCCTGCACATAGCAACAAAGACCCAATGCAACCAAAAATAAATAAATTAATTTTTAAAAAAACCTGATGAATCTCCAACATAAAGAGTTTAATTATTAAAAAAAAAAGGAACCAGAGTACTTTTTACAAATTACCGAGACCAGAAAAGTAATTCAAGAGGGAGAAAAAAACTAGGTCCACAGCCTGGCTTCAAAAAAGTAGTGGAGAGAAACTGAATAAAATTGTTTGCTAGTTGTGCCTCATGAGTTCTTTAGTCAAAGTAATAGTTACTAAGAGTGTGTGTGTGTGTGTGTGTGTGTGTGTGTGTGTTTTCAGATAAATTACATTATTTAGTATTGACCTTGTTAAAAGCCTCATCCTGTTTTATAAACTCCCAAATACTTCTCAAAAAAGAGGTTGACATAGCGTTGTCTTACTTCATCAGGTACTTTGGACGAGGATTCTGATTCTCCTATGGCCCTTTTCTGATGAGCCACTTTATGTTTCAACATCTTGTTAAATATAAAATTGATGAGAAAAGAAGAATACATGTGTGTTCTGTTTAACATTCCTACTATGTGTATGAAAGTATAACTATCTTAGCTAAGTTTTATATCCAAAATTAAATTTAAAAATAATTTCAAGTTTTAAATTCATCAGAAGTAGAATAAATGCAAGGCATAAATTATCTACACTCACAAAAGGGAGAAGGGGGACAGCTGCCTGTATGTCCACCATTATTAAGGCTGATCTGATTACTCATCTAATCCCTTTGCTGTTTCCATATCCAGATTCTTAGAACCATGGTTTGGTCCTCTGATCAGCGTATAAGAAGGTGTGTAGTTTACTATTCTTTTTTTTATAAATTTATTTATTTATTTATTTTTGGCTGCATTGGGTCTTCGTTGCTGCGCGAGGGCTTTCTCTAGTTGCGGCGAGCGGGGGCTACTCTTTGTTGTGGTGCGCAGGCTTCTGATTGCGGTGGCTTCTCTCGTTGTGAAGCACGGGCTCTAGGCACGCGGGCTCAGTAGTTGTGGCGCACGGGCCCAGTTGCTCCGCAGCATGTGGGATCTTCCCGGACTAGGGCTCGAACCCGTGTCCCCTGCATTGGCAGGCGGATTCTTAACCACTGCACCACCAGGGAAGTCCCAGTTTACTATTCTTATAACAAATATATGTCCCAATGCCTTTCAGTTACCTTTTCATTAAGAAAAATGTTTGGACTTAAATTTATGACAATCTTTGCATGTTCAATATTAAAACGATCCCAGCTAGAAACAAGGTGAGCATTCCTTTTGACGGACTTAAAAAGACTAAGAATTCTAGGATGAGTTAATCTACCTCACTTTTAGGAGGGACAAAGCCTTAAAACTGACCGGTAGTTTTCTGCTAAAGAATATTTGGTAAAAAGAAAAAAAAAAATCATTGCCACAAGTAGGGGAAAATTGACTAAAGAGGAAAGGTTGTACTATCATATTACTAGTGGGCATTATTTTCTAAAGGTCTGTCTCTCTGTCTTCTTGTCGCTCTCACATATGTACGCATATACACCCTTCAGTGGATGTGGCTTGAAAGGCATATTCCAATGTAAAACTTTTCTCTGAAAAACTCTGAGGCAGCTTAAATTAATCATAGCTACAGATATTTTAGGTCTGACAAAATGCCTAATGTTTCCAAGGATAGGAAAACCAAATTAACCAAAAGTGACACACAGGCACACATCCCATGATAATATGAAAATAACTATATCTAAGGGTAACCAAAAAAGGTTGAAATTTCTCTTCAATAGGTTTGGCATTTATCTGAATTAGGGGTCTTCGGAGAGAAGAATATACCCACTCTCCAAGGGGCTCTATATATGGGTAGGATATGATGGTAATTAGAAATAAAATTCTTATCTTCAGACTTAGTTTATAGTACCTTTACAGGAAAAGAAGCAATACTTTTCACAGGAATGTGTGATCTGTTTGGCTTTGCAGTTGGATTTTCCTTTGAAAGAACTACATCCCCATGAAGGCTGTCTGATGTACATGAATTTTCTAAGAAGTTTAAAATGAATGAGAGAAAAAGGAAAAGGTAAATCTTAATGTCATTAGTCTCAGATGATGAGTTCATTTCCATCATCAACTCAAAATTTCACAATGCTTCATTTATAGGCTTGATCTATCTATATATATACATATATATTTTTTTTCTTGAAGAAAACAAAATGCAAACACAAAAGGGTCCCAATAACCAACTCCAGTATAACCTAGAACAAATTTAAATAATTTATAAAGCAACTTGCTCCATGTAAGAATGCATGCAAAATACTACCATGTATTGCCTAGCATACAGAGATACACAGTATAAATGATTTAGATATCATGCTAATCGTATTATTTCATGTAAAGCTCTAGGTGATTGACTTAACTATAATGGGGACTATATGGACTTCATAAGAAACATTTTTAAAATAAGGTAAAACCTCATTTATTAAATAAGTGAGTTAAAAAAAAGATTTTCTCATACCTCCTGAGGCTTTCCTTTGGGTCTGAGAGGCTGGACATGCACATGTATTTTTTTTCTGTTCTGAAGTAGCAGCAACAAAAGCCTGCCCACCCTTAATGGCAGCCATTATCTGCACTGCCTGTTGCTGGGCCTGAAGGATTACAGTGTGACTAATTAATGGTGGGACTGGTCCCCTGGATGGGCTAGTGATCTCTTTACTGGTTGGAACCTATAGAGCATCAACATAAAACAAAAAAATCCTGATTTTAAAAATGGATAAGATGGATAATTTCACTTTCCTTTTGCACAAAAGCTCTTTGGAATTGACTACATTCACAATACTACATGTAGTCCGATACACACATAATTGGAATATTCCCAGAAATAAAAAAACTAAACAATTTAAGCATATAATTTAAGACATTTTTTCTTGAAATAACAGAAAATTAAATCTTATAAGAAAATGACACTTTGTATGCAGGTAAAAGTGGTAATAAGACATATCCTAATGAAGTTATTGAAATTCAAAGTTAAGGAAAGAATCCATTAGGTAACCTGGCAGACGTATCAGGTGACCCATACAGGGAGAAATAGCAGGCTAGCATCAGACTTCTCCACAGCAACGTTCATTATGAGAAAAGAAGGGAACATACGAAACAGTGTTCAGCTTCACTAGTAATCAAAGAAATGTAATATAAACTAAGGAAATAAAATTTCACTCAGATTTACAGGTTTAAAAAATGATAATACCCATTTTTTGTAAGGTTTGTGGGAAGGGAATCCTGGAACACTGTGTAGGACTGTAAATTGTTACAACTCTTCTAGAAGGCAATATGGTAACATTTTTGGTTTTTTTTTTTGGTACGCGGGCCTCTCACTGTTGTGGCCTCTCCCGTTGTGGAGCACAGGCTCCGGACGCGCAGGCTCAGCGGCCATGGCTCACGGGCCCAGCCGCTCCGCGGCACGTGGGATCTTCCCGAACCGTGGCACGAACCCGTGTCCCCTGCATCGGCAGGCGGACTCTCAACCACTGCGCCACCAGGGAAGCCCGGTAACATATTTTTTAAATCATAAAAATCTTTATCTTCTTTTGCCGAGTTACTTCTATTTGTGAGAATGTATTCTTAAAAAATTGCTGATGAAACCGACAATCATTTAAATATAAGAATTTGGGGGGAAGTTATACAGCACAGTAATGTGAAAACTAACCACCACATCACTCGCAATTAAAGAGAAACAAGGTTAGCCTCCTAAAAACCTTTTTCATAAGAGAGAAGGGGAGAGAAACTAGTTTAGTAAATATCTATAGTATCTGACCCCGGGATGTGCAGGTATTCACTATCTCCATTTCACGGATATGGAAAATGAAATAGAGAAATTAAATAATTTGCTCAAGCATGTTCAACTATTCTGTAAAGAACTGGAATTCAGGGTCTTATTTGCGACTTGGAAGCATAAAGTCTTTTTATGCCATGCAGAAGATTCTGCTGTCAGTATGTACCAAGTAAAAATAATACAGAGACTAGAGCAGAGAAATAAAGTTTGTGTTAAATAGCACTTTTTAACACAAAAGTGTTAAAGGAATAATACTCGCTGCAGTGTTTGTACAGTTTCTTTACATGTCATAAAAGAACTTCAGCATTTATAATATAAATTTACAAGAGGTTCAAATTGCTTTGAAAAACTACCGTCAATTCCCCTTACTCACGCTAGTTAAGTTCTATAGAGTCCCGCAAACAATGAAGTGGCAAATACTGAACCATTACAGGTGAGTATCTGGTCACAGCAGTTTCATCAACCAATGTTTCATAACCTTGTTATATGTGTGTTTCTGTTTAAAGATACTTCATTTAGTATATAATGCTGATTCATCAACACTGAATTTGTGGTCAACAGCACTAATAACTCGTGCCTGAACAAAGTTGTTTAACACACATTTTCTCTGTAAGGCACAGCACAGCCTTCTTGCACCAAGGAAGACTAGACAGCACTATACTTGGGGACCATTTTAAATAACAAAATCACCAACAAAACACACAAAAATGCAGAAAACATGGCACCAGACAGACGCAGGTAAGGACCTTGGTTAACAGTATGACAGCTGAACAAGAAGTCAGTGTTGCCTTGTTCAAACTTAGTTGGGAACGTGCATGTTAGGCGATTCAATTCAATTTTTTTGGCCACTGCGCCTGTGTACAGAGGACCACAAAAGCATGAGTCTTGATTTTAAAGTTACAAATTAATTTTACTGAAGAGGCAAATTTGCAAACACAGAATCTGAAAATAATAAGGTTTGATCATATTAATTTATAGTTAAAAGGTTATACAAAAACAACATACCTTCTTTTAATGAAAACGTTAGATAATGGGGGAGAAAAATGAAGGTTTCAGAAAATGCTTACAAGTAGGCAAGAAATTTATTGACTGCCCACTTGCGCCCCCTAGTGGATAATAGGATAACAAGTACTGGAATACACTTAAAGCTTGAAATGACAAGGTAGGTACTTCATAAACTGCTGAGAGAGACCGGGAGGGTGGGAAGTGGGAGAGAAAGAGAAACAAAGTGACTCACATCAAACTTGGCAGTGTGTGCAATCCTCCTTTTCGGTCCAGAAATGTTTTGGTAATATTGCATATCTAATTCCATTTGCTTTCCTGAAGGCTAATGGGAAAAAGATAAGACTGATCCAATTTCAGGGTAGTAAAAGCAAAGTTATGTTTCCTGAAGAGCCACAGAAATCCAAGCTACAAAATACTAGGCAAATTATTAAAAAATAATTCAGAAAAAATAATTTAATTTGGATAATCTGACATGCATAGATTCCTATAAAAGATACCTCTAATTTGGGAAATCAACTATAAGTTACTGTACATAATACCAGGGTCTCTGGAAAATGTCAAGTCTGCAAGACATGATGGCTGGCCAATTACCAAGGTTTTGCCTTATTTTAATACATTATTAATCATAAGTATTAGAAATATATATAATAGATGTTATATATATTCTATAGAGTTTAGAATATAGAGAATATATATTTAAGGGAAACTCCTTTAGATTTAGGAAAAGGATTTTTTAAAAAGTGACCAACCTGCTTAGCAGTCTCTCCCTTACGAGCTTTGCTTCGTGTGAACTTATTGAAAATTCGAAGACATTCCTTCACAGTGTCATCAGCATCAGAGGGAGTGTCATCTTCAGTACATTCCTTACCAAAATCAAATTCAACTAATCTGTTGTCTTCAAAAGTAGTGAAGTCTTGACTGTCGTCTCTTACTCTCAGAACTTTGTCTTTCACATGATTGTCTGAATAAGAGAACTGGAGTTGGCTTGGTGAGTATCGCCATTCAGTTTCTTCTTTTTGAGTATCATCAATTGTATTTACACGTCTTCTGCTCTTTGGATACCTTTCATTATGACTTTCCTTCTGTATTTCTTTGTCACTGAGAGGTGCACAAGTTATACTTCCTCCTGCAATACAGACATGCTTTTCCTCACCATCGAAGCTTTCCATCTTAGAAATGTGGTTTTTAACACCACACAAGTTTATGTTAGTTTTAGTATCTAGTGAGGTTTTCAGGTGTGATTTTGGTGGTTCGAACTTGTTACTGTCATCATCTGTTTGTGTGGTTAGCTGGGTTTCATCTATTTTTTCCTCTTCTATACCACTGATCTGAAGATTTCTCTCCTCCAGGGGCGATACTTGGATCTTTTCATCCATATTCTGATATTTAAAGCCTCTAAATGGTTTAGATTTCTTAGAAGTAGGAATGATTGGAGGTACATCCATTACAAGGTCATCTTCATCAGAATCTTGAAGATTTATTTTAATTCGTATTGGTGAAACATAAGGTCTTTGGCTCTCCAGGGACTTGTGGCAATTTCCACCCACAGATTTTTTCCAGAAGTGCTGCCTGTCAGTCTCACCCTGCTTTGCTTTAGATGCCCCAAGCAGCCCTGCAGAATAATTGAGCAAGGGATCATATTCAAGGTCAGTTGCTGGACATCTGTGGTCCATCACGTACTTTCTAGGCTGACTCTCTTTGCTCTTTGACGGTTCATTCCACTGTTCTTTTGGGAGCAGGCTATTTTCAGGAAAACCTTGTCTCACAATTGTGTCACTCAAGGAGGCCACGGGGCTTTGCGATAGCTCTTCAAGAGCTAAAGTAAACCTGGAGAGCCTCTTCCGCTTTTCTGCAACCTCAGCCTTGACTGACTCGATTTCTTTGTTGATTTTTTCCAATTCTTCCATAGTTGTGCCTAGTGTTGTTAATGGAAGATGAGTTTATCTTTAAACATCACTTAAGATGAAATGTGGACTCCAGAATATCCTGGACAATGAGTTTCCTATCACAAGGACATTAACTTTTCCAAACCCAGCCTTAAATGCAGGGAATTGTTGACTAACAGGTCAGTTCCTGGAATGAGAATGTCAACGGCTATCACTGATTAAGTCTTTCAAATGTCTAGCTCATTCCCATGACATTAAAGTACATTCGTGTCTTATTACTAGAGTAACTATACATCTGTGAGATAGGCCACGTGTATACATATTAAACTGTAGCAAACATGACACGGTTTGGATATACACTATTCACCTTATTATTTACCAAGCAGTGACAATTTGGTAATAGTTCAAATAGTCGAACGCCTCTTACACAGAACTGTACATAGTCTCACACACCAATATATCTCCTCTGTCACAAGAAAGTTTTTTAAAAACATTAGTTTTCTTAATTTAGTGGTTCTTAACATTCTCACTAAGGTCCCTGATATTCTACAGAATGCCTCAAACACCAAATTAAGCAAAACACACCCTTCCACAACCAACCAACCGTTAAAAAAACCTTAAACAAAATCAAAAAAAGAAAACTTCAGACCAGTTGGATCCACACTCCTGAGGAAACCCAGGATAGCGACAAGAGATCAGGCTGCTAGTCACGGCTCTTCACAATACCTGGCAGCTCCTTTCCTGACTTTTCACTAAGGAAATCCCCACCTCTTCCCTCTCTCCAAGATATACTTTCCTATGGAAATTATGGGATAATTTACATACTTCTCTCTTCTCCCAAACAAGAAATTTCAGATATGAGATGTCCAAATTACACTCGTTAAAACTCTGAATTTATTTTAGATAACCTACATGTTTTGATAACACACATGTGCTTCCTCTTTACACAATGAGCTTTCTCCTGGCTCGCTAGCGTTTCAATTTACCATTTGTTTTCTATTAAGAAATCAACTCTATTGAAATCCAAAACAACGTGTGTAACAAAGGTGTAGGGCATTTTGATGGAGTAGGAAAAAGGCGAAGAGCCGGCACAAGAATGAGAACTATTCTATGTTCCAAACATAAACAAATGGCTCTAATTGCTTTTTAAATACACTTGGAAAGGGGAGTAAACTCTGGGTAACCAGCTAGAACTGCATTTTGGCATAAGCTGGGTTTTATCTGGTTGCCATGATTCAGGAAAGGCTATTTAAGCAGTGCGTTGGGATGCTATTGAAAAAACAAACAAAAAGCTGTACTTTCCCTCCATGTCAGAAGTTTTAAAACTTTTTTGCTCCATCAGAAGCTAGATTTGGAGGGCAAATTTTGAAGTCTGAGGCACACTTACAAGCTTCGCTCAGGCTACAGGTGATTGGAAACAGCTCCTTCTGACTTGTAAAACCTCTTCGCCACAATCGGGGTCCCACCCCACCCATCACCTTTCCCCAGAGCCCAGGAAGCTCCTTAGAGTAATTCCATACTGCGGATGGGTGACAGGAAGAGAGGATAAAACCACACAAGACCACGCACGTGCATCTTACTGTGCATGCCTTTCTAGGATCCCGCGTTCCCAGGAGCTGGCATCACCGGTCCGCACACGCCGGTCCACAGCACACTCCTTGCCCTGCCTCCCTGGCCACGTGACTTTGGCCCCGCCCCGCTCCCCCCCTCCGGAGCCTTGGGGGCGGGGTGGCCACCCACGTAGAGCCGGCCTGGAAGCTGAGCTCTCTGTTACTGGGGCGGAGATTCTCTGCGGATGACCCGCCTAAGCCAACCATCTTCCCGAATGTCCCTGGGACGCCCCTGCTCCACGGTTTCAGGAACTGTGTGACCACCCAAAAGGCTCTCGAAGAACGTCCTCAAACAGGATCTTGCATAGCACCCTCACTGCTCGGTATATGTCGAACACACTTGACGTGGGAGGGGCGAAGTAAGAGGGACTAAGGACTAGCCCTTAAGGCTCCTGAACCTGGGTGTGCGATGCTGGGAAGATTTACTCTTGGGAACTCTTAACAACTTGGTTCCTCGTTCGAAGGCAAGTGCTTGTTTTCCTCTTGCCCATAATAGCCACTCTATAGGAATTGCCCTTAAGTAGGTAGGTGGGAGTAAACAGCCCTTTTTGAGGGCTGGGGAAGAGACAGATTATGGGCATCAAGGAAAGGAAATGCAAGGGTGTTTCGGAATGGGGGGAAACGAGTTAAAAAGGAACTGGTTTTATTTTGTCCTTTAAGAGGAAACAAACACATCAGAGGTCCAGACAACCTGTTTAGGAAATCCAGGTTTAGTCATGGGATGGAGGGTCAGCAGGGGACAAATGAAAAGACACTCCTCCTCCCAGCACACATACACACCAGCCTGGGCTGTATGACCCTCTCCTCGCTTCTAGGCTAGGGGACGGGGTAGAAGAAAGCGAACTTCAGTAAGGACTACCTGACATGCTTCATGCCCCGCCCCCAACACCATGACTGCACTTTACAATGCTACCTACAATGGTATCTGCAAGTAATGCCAACTGAGGATGAGATACCAATTTAAAAAATATATATAGTTAACATCCCTTTTGGCCCTTTTAGGCATAGTAAAGCCATATTGACTAATTTTCTCAAGGTACAGTACATTAGTACTGGAGACAAAAGCAACCCTTACACCTCTTTCCAAGCAAGAAAATTCGTGGTCCCTTCCAAGGGTGTGTGGAGTAAAAAGGTGGGAACGGTTCGTAGCCAACCCCTCCCCAAGCCCACCTGACATTCTACCCACAAGCCTTTTCTCACCTATGGATTCAACATGGCTCCGCTGCACTCCGAGCACCTCCAAGCTGCTGCCACGAGCTGCCTCACTCAGTTCCCACCGCATTTCCCGGTGCCTGAACTGGCAGCACAAACGCTGGCACCGACCCCCGGGGCTGTCAAAAGGGCATGGAAAATGGCAAAAGTAACCCACGGAGGGCAGCATGGGCTACTGCTCAAGGTCACCTCCTCTGGCTTCGAAAATTGTGTGCACTGACGGCAAAAGCACGCAAAGCTTAACACACACCCTGCTGCCTCTTCTCCAGCCAGGGTACCGCCTTATATAGTCCGTTGCTACTCGAAGGCGGAGCTTCGTAGCTTTCCCAGCCAATGGGGAGGTTGGGGCTGGCGTCAGGGGAGAAAATAACGAGGGAGGGAATGACCTAGAGAACAGATGGTAGGGCCGCATCAGGTGGGTGTAGTGTGTGTCTGTCCTCCATGGGGAAGAAGGTTCATAAAGACCTAACCTACAGGTAGAGAAAACAATTTCCCAAGAGCTGAAAGGACCCTTGGATTAAGGAATCTCCTGCCTTATGGATGCCTACCTTGTTCCTAAACAACATCCTTTGACTTATAATAAGTTTGGCTATTAACCTTCATGGATCATGGAGAGAACCTCAGCTGTGAAGCACATCTAAACTTTGCCTCTCTCTAGCAGGTGATCTTAGGCAAGGTATCTGACTTACCCGAGTTCTCCTTTCTTGATCTGTAAAATAAACTTGCCTTTCATAGGGTAGTAGAATTCAGTGTGCTGTAATGTACCAAAGTGCCTAGCATAAAGTAGGTGAGAATTTAGGAGGACAAGTTCTTTCCCTTCCCATCATCAACACATATCCACAAAGGACCTGGTACATGTCCCTAAAATCCTTCCAGTTGAAACTGATTCCTAAAAGGGAAACAGTTCCCTATTCCATCGTTCTTCTTTGTAAACTGAAATACTCCTAGGATAGATAGGCTCATAAGTCACTGATGACTTCAATTAGTCTTTGAGATGTTTGCTTTTCTTTCAATAGCACATACTGAGCCTGGGTGCTTGGGGGAAGAGAGAAGGAAGGGTCCTCCAGCTCTAAAAAATTCAGGGTCCATGGATCCCCCTCTAGGAAATTACAGGCTGGGATCCCTCCTTCCTTTCTTTTCTTCTGAAAAACAATGTTATCTCAAATGGTTATGGATACTTTAGAAGGTCCTAAATCTTACTGTCCTATGAGAGGACCCTGATGACTTGGAAACAATTGAAGAATGCTAAGAGTCTCTAGTGCTAGTTTTGTCTCTTGATAGGGCGCACCTGTTTTGCCAGTAAAACATGAACAGGTGTGTTTTTTTTGCTTTGGTGGTGGGGAGGGGCATAGTTAGTAGTGATTGGCCTGAAAGTCCTCAAAATGCCCCCAAGTAAGGTAAAAAACTAAATGTTCTCATTTTAAAAACAACCAGCCTAGAATGAATACTTTCCTTAAGTCACTTTCCAGGATCAGTTTTACTTGATGAAGTTTTCCACACCTTATTTCCTTCTATTTCTTTCCATTAAATAGTTTTTATAGCTGAGAGATTTTTTATTGAATATGCCCTCCTTTTAAAACACCAGAAAGTTCGAAGTTCTCAGCAGAGTTTCCAAATCATAACATGAGTGTCACCAAGCTATTTTTTATGACAAAAAAATTAAAGTTGTCTATTCATCAGTGGGTTCCTCTCTCTGTTCCTCACTCTGAAGTCTGACTCATCATTCATGCCTGTCTCATCGGAGCCTGTGGATAACATGTCCATTGTCCTAGATTTTGACCTTGTGTCTGATTTCCTAATTCTGAAGAAGTGGTGCCCCAAAATGTGCTGCTCTCAGCAGTCTTAGAGAAAGATGTGTCTGATACGCCTTCTAATGGATGAAAGTAAGAAAGAGTTGCCAGCTCTGGGTTGATAGAGTATTCACCACTCTGATAAGCTTTTTTATACCTGAAAAAAAAATACATACATCAAAAATTGTTTTTAATTGTGTACGTTTGCAGCTTGGCTTAGAAAAGCATCTTAAAGTGATATATGAATTCTATCCAATGTATTAGCTATTTATTATAACACTATATAAATGAATGAAAAATGTTAGACCCTACACAGATGTGCTATTTAGAACAGAGGTCATAGCCCTTTTGTTTCAAGGCTATTAAAAGAGAATGCATTTCTAGATTCTCTATATCCTTTCCAATTGACTAGGGTTGTTTCTATCTCTAGATGACTATTTAAAATAAAAGTCCAAGTGGGATATTCCCTGAGAGACAGCCCCATGCTCCTTTCCAAATAGGGGAAATGGAGCCAAAATGAATACCTTATGAACTTGGGAGTCACGTTTGCCTAGCACTCTACTAAAGAGAGCAGGTTGGGTGTTTCCTCTCATGTGTTTTAAAGACTCCAGAGGTCTGTAGACTTACTTCATTGTCTTCATTTTGTACATCACGGCACTACAGATTGCCAAGAGGATGACAAAAAGGAAGAGAGTCATCAACAAGAGGCCCAGCATTAACTTTAATTTGGCTTCCTGTAGTTCTGCCAGGTAGTCTTCATCTGTAGCACTCACATCAGAGTCTGAGAGGAAAGAAAGAAAATGCAATGGGGAAAGAGTGACTCTGTTCGGCACGCTTTCCTGGAGGAATAAGGATCGCAAAGCAACTGAAGAGAAGCCTTCACCACCCGGAGTCTTCACTGAATTCTCCCCGCTACCCTCATGCAATGCAAAGGAGAAGGCTATAGGCCACTCCCTACGGCCAAGTACTCTTAACTTTTTTACCTTTCCCCTTCACAGCAATCTTGGGGGAGCTGTCCTTTGCTCCATTTTCCAGGATCACAGAAGTTTATGGATTTGCCCTTGGTACATAGCTAATAAGTGGCAAAATTTGGTATCAAACCCAGGTTACCAGATGTTAAAATATGTATCAGACTTCCTCCCTGAATAATATAAAAGAAAAACAATTCAAGACTCTGAAGAGATTGCTATTAAAAATGTGATGAAATTACACACAAGGGATTAGTCCTTCAAGAGAGGAAGATGCAATTCTACTGTTGGGACATACGTTGACTTTCTTTTAAGCTAAAAGGATGATGTACTACAATGCTTTCTCCACAAGGCTTAAGAACTGAATTTGCGAGCTTCCCTGGTGGCGCAGTGGTTAAGAATCTGCCTGCCAACACAGGGGACATGGGTTCAAGCCCTGGTCCCAGAAGATCCCACATGCCATGGAGCCACTAAGCCCGTGCACCACAACTACTGAGCCTGAGCTCCAGAGTCCGCGAGCCACAACTACTGAGCCCGCATGCCACAGCTACTGAAGCCCACGCGCCTAGAGCCCGTGCTCCACAACAGAAGCCACTGCAATGAGAAGCCCGCGCACCACAACGAAGAGTAGCCCCCACTCACCGCAACTAGAGTAAGCCCGCATGCAGCAACAAAGACCCAACACAGCCAAAAATAAATAAGTTTATAAAAAAAATGAACTGAATTTGCCATTTTATTACTGTGATCAAATCTAGTGTACTTGATGTTAAAGAAATGGAAATTTAGTTAAATTTCTAAAATACATTATATAATAAAAATCATGTCTGGATCCAGAAACGTCAAAAGTCTTTTTACTAAAGTAATGAAAATATATCTTTACTGCCAAATTTTATATCTTCCTAAATATATGTCTGACTTAATAGGCATTTAATGGTGACTTTAAATAACCATGTTGCTATTTCTCTCCTTTCCCCCAACCTCCTACCACCCAAAAGTTCCAACGGTTTTCATGATTTTCTAGGTAATGATATTTTGGTAATAAGCAATGACAAGCTCCCATGTCTAACTCTCTGATATTTAAAAAACTTGTAATTGTCCAAGTGCAATCCTAGGCCAAGGGGAGTGAAATGTACACAGTTGTCAATGACTGATATCTTGACTTTGAGGGAGATTATTTTGGGAATAAACAAATTAGGTTAAAATGGACTGTGCTCCTGAATTGCTTTGCTATTCCTTAAAAGGGTGTTTGTAAATAGGTGTACTTATAGTACATTTTGTTTATCAAGGTGGTGGTCAAAACTAGAGAAGGGTTTGAAATTCCTAACCACTGGAAATTATAGAAAAGCGAATTACAAGTTTGGACAGCTTTTTTTTTTTTTTCCTCTAAGCCTCAGTTTCCTGATCAGTAAAATGGAGATAATACCAACTTTCATGGAGTTGCTGTGAGGGCTGACATAATAATGTATGTATAGTGTAGTATGTGCTCAATACGTAATAGAAAATCAGTGATGCTCATTTTAATTACTTGAAAAGACAAAATATTTCTAAAGCATTTGTCATTACTGTATATCACTTTTCTAAACAAAGAAGACTGACTCTGTTTTCTTGATGCACTGAAAGGCAAGTGGCTGTACTTGTCAAATAATCCAGTACAGAATTGAGGTGACAGGCCTTAGATGTATTATCAGATGCTATTTCTTTTTCAATGTCTTTTTGTAGGACAGAGGTTTGGGGAAAATTAATATATTGCCTTGTTATGAAATGGAACACCAATGGAAGATATCAATAACAGGGGAAACTGAGCAGGGGGAATATATGAGAACTCTGTACTTTCTACTCAATTTTTCTATAAGCCTAAAACTGCTCTAAAAAAGTCTGTCAATTTAAGACAACTGCATCCTAAATATTGTTCACTTGCCTACTCCTTCATTTGGTTTACTGTTTCAGGAATATAAGTTACAAAACAGGAAGATGGAAATAGTCATCTGCAATGTGGTCATTGAAGAACACTGTTTAGGAACCATAACTTTCCTAAAACTGTAAATGTCCTCTCTGGTATGATGTCAGCCACCATGCTACCTTGTTACATATTCTATACCTTACTGAGGAAAACAGTATCACCATGTAGACACTAAAATGTGTGAAAGTATTTATGTATCCCTTTAATTGAAGTATTTTGTTCTCACTTGGAATTGGGTGAGAAAATTGATCTCGTTGGTTGTCCTCATTGGTGGTTGCATTTATAGCTGTTAAAACAATAAATTGGTGTTACGGTAAACAAACTTCACTTACTTTTGTGTGTGAATATGTGTGTGTGTATACAGCTTATTCTCATTGTTCATGGTAGTCATGGTTAAGCTATGTGAGCACTGAATTAGTGAATACTGAACCATCATTGTTCCTAAGGGAAATACAGGGTTAGGTTCCTGTGAGCCTCTGGTCACTACTTTTCATCAACCAATCAATATCTAACCTTGTTTTATGTGTGTGTTTCTGTTTAGAGACACTTTATTTAGTATATACTGCTGACTCATCAACATTGAGCTCACAATCAACAGCATTATAACTCACACCTACATGAAGCTTATATAATACGCACACTTTTCTCCTAAGGTACATCACAGTCTTCTTGTGTTTAGGAACATTAAACAGCATTGTACTACTATACTTGGGGGCATTTAAAATAGCAAAATCGCCAACAGAAAGCACAAAAATGCGAAACACCCAGCACTAAGTAGACCACAAAAAAGGAACTTGTTTAAAGCATGAGAGCTGAAAAAAGAAGTCCTTTGTTCTACCTCAGCTCGGAACAAGAGCATCAGGCAATTAAATTTTTTTTGCTACTCTGTGTGTGTCCACAAATGACTGTGAAAGTTCTGCAAGTGGAGGGTTCCAGATAAATTTTAGATACAGGTAAATTCACAAATACAGAATCTGCAAGTTAGAATCCACTGAATATGGTATATATTTCACATTTATAACACATGCATATATGTGTGTGATAAATGAATTCTATTTATACATGTATGTATATATAGATGATATGCATGTTACATTTATACATGCATACATACAAATGCTATGCATGTTACATTTATACATGCATGATTGTACCTTTATGGTTTATATATTACTTTTATGCATGCATATATTTTGATATATACCTTGCATTCATTCATGCCTCTCCATGTGCATACTGCTCCAAATACAAAGAGGGATTATATTGAGCAAGAGCCTTATTTAACATTTTTAATCATAAAGTAAATGACTAGATTGCAACATTTGTAGGAAAATAAGAGTTTTGGGGAGAGAATCAGAAAATGTGTGACACTGATCAGATTTCTGGGTTTGTTTTGCATTTGCTATTACATGTGATGATGGCAGCAAAATGTTGACTTATTAATTCTTAGTATTAGAACAATTTACACTGATCTTGGCTTTCTTACAGAAGACTTTAGAAAACCAAAACATTTTCCCAGCTACCTAACTACTATGAGTTTACCTTTAGCTAACATTGTCCAAAATGCAGGCTCATTTGGACTCTGGATTGGTTCTGTTTAAAAAACAAAATAGAACATGATAACAAAATAAGGTAATTTGGCTTCAGTAAATTTTTGATAGAACATTCATTCGTTTGTTACTTTAGTCATCTAAAAGTTATACCTTGAGTTCCTATCATGTGCCAGACCCTGTGGTTGGCATTAAAGTTACAGAAATGAACAAGGTCTTATGCACACTCTCAATTTGGGAGACAGACAAGAATCACTGTTAATTATGTTGCAGGGTAATGAGGGCTTTCATAGAGATGCACAGGTGGTATGCACAGAGGGATCTAATTCAACTTCCAAAAGCCAGAAACACTTTGAGAGGGAGACGATGCTCCTGTATAGGCTCAGAGGACTAGAAATTGTTTGCCAGACAAACTATGTAAGAGAGAGGTCATTCCACTGTGAGCAAACTCAGGTGTCATAAGCAGGTTCGGTAAGCTCTGAGAGCTTCAGGTATTCTGGAGTGGAGAATGTGGGTGAGGAATGTGACCAGAGATGATACTGGCAAGTTCTTCAATGGTCAGATCATTTCAGACTTGAATGCCTGGTTAAGAACTTATAATATGACCCCAAACCTAGTAGAAAATTACTGAAGATATTTAAGAAGGGGCCAACCAGGATGATCAGATTTCTATATTTAAATATATCAAGAAAGTGAATAATATTAGAGTAATCATATGAGAAACATACTTGGATTGCATGAACTGGAGAACATAGGGTTTCATGTAATAACAGTCCACTGTCTTCAATTAGACCACTCCTCTTTCAAGACCTGAGAGGAGAGCCATCCTGGGTTGTTATTTTTTCACAAGTATTTTATAAGGAACAATATTCTTGTCAGAAAAAGTAAAATGATAATTTTGATTTTGTAAACTCTCACTCTGAACTTTCCCCCATTAATAATCTTAGGAAACACCAACAATTGACGCTAAGCAGAGGCAAGTTTACTTCTCAAGCATGTGATTGTTATATCATTATTTTAAAATTATATTAAAATGTATTAAATATATTTATATAAATATATATTTATACACACATGATATTTTAGATAAATATATATTTAATATAAATATAAATGTAATACATTTTACTAAAATAAAGTTGTATTTTAAAAAGAGCTCACTTCCTATCACTTGTCAAGTAAATCTGAAAATTGAGTCTTAGATTTTTTTACCATTTAAAAGATTTCAGAGTGACTTTAAATTGTAGTAGTACAAATTCTTTAAGCATGTTATTACTTTATGAAATACTCAGATTAATGAAAGTTAAATTTTTAAGTCATATAATGATAAGCTCCAGGTCTGACTACAGTATTGTAACTTTAATACCGTGAATAGTTTTTTCAATAGGTTCTTTACTTTCTTCTTCATTGCTGACTGTTTCAGGAGGTGGTAATGTCGTCGTTTCATTGACGAGTTCATCTACGAAAAGGCATAATGGATTATCAGCATATAAAAATAATGACTCAACATTTGTGATTAGGCAATTTTTAAGCTAAAAAAATAGAAGAAAAGGAGACAAAAAATATCAAACAAAAAAAACAAAGAGAAAGATGTTGACATTTTCCTGAGATACCTTAAAGGAGGGGAAAGAAGAAGGCTTTGAAGAATGATGTTTGTATGATAATGGGTTGCTTGAGGTGGGATTAATATGCCTCCAATTTGCAAGAGTGAGGAAAAACTGGGAGCGTGGAGCCACAGGCTTCCTTTGACAGTATGGAAGATCTATTGGATGAGAGACATTGGCTTCACATGGCTCCCTGAACAGGCCTTGAAGTGATACTGTCACTTCAGGACAAGTTGGTTGCTGGTCGGGGTGGTGACATGAAAGAGTTGTAACATAAATGTCCTTGCAAACTGGAAACACATGCATGTTAACTACTCAAAACAGAGTTTTGGCCCTAAAGATTTGGGGCTACAAATCAAGGATTTTCAGGCCTGATTTAGTATATATCTCAGTCTACAATGTTTCCATCTGGAGGTATGTCAGCAAGAGTGTATTTGGGAACAATTGTGACTGAAGGACCATTGTTCTCCCCACGAAGTTGGCACTTTCAGTTAAATTGCTTCATACAGGAGTCGATAAAGTTCCATATGAAGTACAGGCAACCCCACTTCTAGGAAGATTTCTACTGAGCCTACAAACAGCACAGGTATCTTGTTGGCAAGGAAGGATGGAAAAAAGAATCCGTTACCAGAGTTGACACAGATTCAGGCAGGGCTGGAACAATTGGTAAGTAATCCTTTAACTCTGCTATGCAACCTTCAGACTTGATTTTGGAGAAAAATGTCTGGATTGTCTCACTACTGCCTTGCTCTCATCGTTTTAGGGACTAAAAGAATTGTTAGTCAAAATTTTTCTGGAGATTTCCATCTCCTTGGGGAGCTTGCTCCTCCAGAATGTCCCCGCCATGTCAACATGTCTCCCTCTGTTAGGGCCCCTTTTAAAATGGCCAAAATTTCTTATCCCAGTACAACTTTGACAATCCTTTGGGGACCTGAATTATAGGAAGACAAGTTAGGGTTTTGGAATCTTTTCCATGGGTCCTGTGGTCTTCAATAATCCATTTCCTAAGGGAATTTGAGGTACCTGGTCTGTTTAAGAATTGGCTCTGTATGTCTTATCCCAAATGGCTCAAGATGTTGTCTGCTGTGTGCAAGCAAAATTCCCATGAGAGGTTTGTCTAATAAATGTATGCCCTTGAAATGTCCCTATCCATTTATGCCCCAAATTTTGGAATTGCTCAAAATATTTCGTTATTGTCAAGTAGCTTTATTAATAATTAGGCATTGCTGAGTCTGGCTTTTCCCAATATTGAATATTGTCATAGCCAGAAATATGCTCTCTTGCCTTATTTATTTTCATCCCCTTTTCCTTGTCTTCTTGTCTTTCATAGATATGAGCTATTGACACTTCAAGGTGAAAGATGTGGTATAGGTACTTTAGAGACTTTTAATGGCCTCCAGAGTCACATGCTGGCAACAGTTTTATCGATCAATAGTTACACTTGGTGGAAAGATGCAAAAAAGAAATAACATTTGAAGCTGAAAGTGCAAAGCAGAAAGAAGTAAAAATGTGGGTTTAAGAAAAAACAATTTTCTAGAGTCCTAAATTTAGTTATTTCATTTTTCTTTCCACACAAACCAAAAATATGAGGCTAAGAAATATAAGAACATCCTTGCCTTCTGAATTTATCAATGCAATGGCTATGGTGGAGTCTCCCTATTTTAGGAACTAAGACTCCCTGACGACATTAGCTCCACTAAGATCTTTTTCCTACCCAATACTCTGTAGTGCTATTTTGAAATCTTGCTTTAAGGGTTCTTCATATTTGCAATGGTACCTTTCAGTACATACAGTTTCTTAGAGAGAAATTCAGGTCAGTTGCTGCTCTCACAGATATTTCAGACCGTGTGTCATTTGGATTTTGTGTTGTAAACACATCTAAAAACATACGATCAAAAATTATCAGCAGCTTGCTAAGTCACTTCTTGTTCCTTTTACATTTTTCCTCACCAGATTTTTTTTTTCTTAAAACGTATGCACTAACTAATTCCAAGAAAAGAATAATAAAGTATTTGAGACATTCTTCAGCTACAAAATAACAAGTGGGGCAAGGGTCAAAAATAAAATTCACGGGGAAAAAAGCCAAACTAGTATCCTTATGCTAACTGACTCTTTCTGAAAAGAAATTATTAAGGAAATTACAAAAAAACATATATAGATGTATAATAGGTCCCAAAGGATTTGTAGATGTGTAATATTATCACTGTTTGTATTAACATTGTCAAATTTTAGCCAAGTAAGAAGCATTCACTTGCCCTTGAACCTTCTGTTAGACTGTAATAGTTCAGCTTAAAAAGCACATACTTCAATAACAATCAAGATCTCCCCAATACATTCACATTTACATATGCACATAAAGAATCCTGCTCTTAAGAGGTGTCAGTGAGGCTGGTTGTAATTCAAAAATAATGGACATACCCACCCAACCAGAGTCAAAGTAAATTGGATCAAGATGCCAGACTGAACATTCATATGCATGTCTCCCCTTTCTAAAATCTCGTGAAATGACAGAAAATTTTACACACATGAATGTATATGTGTGTTTAGTATATAAATAAATATATTCATTTCCCCAACACACACACACACACACACACACACACACACACACACACACACACACACTGCCATTAATTTTGAAGAATTTCTGGGCTAGATCTATGGAGAAATAAAAGGAAATCACAGCTCAATATTCATGTTATGAGTTACGAAAGTATAAAAATTAAAACACTATGGTATTTTTGTAGGGTAAAACAGATCAAAGAAACAATAAAAAGGTAGCAACTGACCAATTTCAAATGGAATTCAGATTATATTAAATGTGAGTTTCATATCAGTAGGGAACTAGTGTTAGACAACCGGCAATCCTCCTTGAAAAATGTAAAATTTTATGCATATTTTATGCCATATACAAAAATAATTGGATTTAAGACCTAAGAGTTGGGCTTCCCTGGTGGCGCAGTAGTTGAGAGTCCGCCTGCCGATGCAGGGTACATGGGTTCATGCCCTGGTCCGGGAAGATCCCACATGCCGCAGAGCGGCTGGGCCCATGAGCCGTGGCCGCTGAGCCTGCACGTCCGGACCCTGTGCTCCGCAACGGGAGAGGCCACAACAGTGAGAGGCCCGCGTACCTCAAAAAAAAAAAAAAAGACCTAAGAGTTTTAACCAAAATATAAAATTATCCAAAAATTGGGAAATAATTTAATATCTTGGATTGGATAAGGCCTACCTAAATAAGATACAAAATGAAGAAGAAATTAATCAAGAATTGATCTCATAAAATTTTCTCTGTGATTAAGATACCTAAATAAGTTTAAAGATAAGCAACAGCTTGGGAGAAAATACTTGTTACTTTTACCATAGAGAAAAGATTAATATACTAAATATAAAAAGAGCCCCTACAAACAAATGAAAATACAACCTAATAGAAAAATGGGCCAAGGATATGAACAGGTAAATCACAGAAGTAGAAATAAAAATGCCCAATAAATACAGAGAAAAATTCTCAGGTTCAAAAGTAATCAGAGTGCAAATTAAAACAGTAATGAAAAATTCTCACTTATTCACAAAATACGATTAACAATATTCATTGTATGTGATGTGATATTGTGGCGCATTCTTGGGGGATGTAAATTGGTAGATAAGTTTTGGAGTACAATTTGTGGTATCTATCAATATTTTAAAAGATTTATCCTTGATTCAAAAATTCCAGTATTAGGTATCTATCCAAAGAGAGATACATCCAAGTGTACATGAGAAGAATGTACGAGGGAAAAAACTGCACATAATCTAATTCTTTAATAAGATAGTGGATAAATTATGGAACATATTTTATGGAATAGTATATATCCATTAAAAATAATGAGGTAGATGTGAAAAGAGCTCTGGAGTTGTTAAATGAAAAAAGCAAGTCATAATATAATCCTTTAGTGTAAATATATGTGTGTGTGTGTAAGAAAGATTTTTTTCTTTAATCAAAATAATCATCAGGCTCTTGATTTATTTACCCTCTGGTAATTCAAAATAGAGGTACATCCTGAAAAGGAAATAACTGCATCATTTTGCATACAGTAGAGGCAGCCTGTGGTGAACAGACTGGATACCACTCCTGACTCTGCTTCTTCGTAGCTATGAAACCTGGCAATTGACCTCTCTGAGCATCAGGGATTTTTTTAACCTACAAAAGAGGACAGTGATTCACCAAAGAACATACAGAAATACAACTTACATATTATAATTTTCAAAGTACTTGAGTGTATGTGTATATCTTAATTGTATTTCTATTTTTTTCTTTGATTAATATTATTAAAGATTCCAGGATAATTAGATTTAATCTCAATTATATTTAATTTTTAACAAGAGTTTCTTATGAATTTTTCACATTTTACAATGGTGGACCTTGTAAGGACATGGAAAGAAAGCCCCATACGATGAACGGTGAATAAATTGAAGTTCAGTGGACCTTCCAAACATCTCAAAGTCATCTTGTTATGGGTTGAATTTTGTTTGCCCCAAAAAGCTATGTTGAAGTCTTAACTTTCAGTACCTCAGAATGTGACCTAATTTGGAATTTAAGTCATTGAAGATTTAATTAGTTAAGACAAAGTCACATGCGAGTAGGTGGGCTCCCAATCCAAAACGGTGTCATTATTGAGAAGAGGGAAATTTGGACATGGAAACACAGAAAGAACTTGTGAAGACAGATGCAGCGATTGGAGTTCTGCTGCTACAAGCCAAGGGACTCCTGGGGCTACCAGAAGCTGGAAGGTGCAAGGGAAGATAGTCTCCTAGAGGCTTTGGAGAGAGGCTGGCATGGCCAAAGCTTTGATTTTGCATTTCTGGCTTCTGTGAGAACGGTGAGAGAACAAATTTCTTTTGCTTTGAGCCCCAGTTTGTGGTATTTTGTTTCAAGAAGCCCTAGAAAGCTGACACACACCTCCAAATAAATTTTGGTTAACTCACCATACAATTAGGTCAATTGTTACTAATGTGAACAAATAACCATACTGCTAATGATAAACCCTATGTTAATTATAGACAATTACCAAGAGAATCTTATTAAACTTCACAACACCTCATGGAAAAAGTTGTAGGAGATAAGGATTTCATCTCATACGCTGAAACGTCTATACGGTAAGTTAAAATTTAAGTAGGAAATAAAATGATTATAGGAGTTTTAGAGTTAAAATAAATCCAACCAATCTAATCAAAAATAAATCAAACCAGTCCAATCAGCTTTTGTATATGTATTGCTATTAACTTGAAAAGCTTACATTGTTTTATACCTTTATAATAATTGTCAGTTTTCTCATTAGCAGGAACATTCTCCTTATTTTCTTCTTCCACTTTATGCGGTTGTTCAGCCACAGGCTGCTCAGGTAAGGGCGTCATCTCAGGCCCTGAAAAAAAGTATGACCAGAGATCAGAAATATGTTGATTTCTTTGACCACTTTCTTTTTCTAACTGCATTTTTTCACAAAGGATTTGAGTCAGAGATTTAAAATCTAAGTTATACCATATTTCCAACAATCAACTTTATATTATCCTATAGGAAATTGCCGCGGATTGTTGGAGAGGGTGTGGAGAAGAGGGAACCCTCCTACACTGTTGGTGGGAATGTAAATTGGTGAAACTGCTATGGAGAACAGTATGGAGGTTCCTCAAAAAACTAAAAACAGAGTTGCCATATGATCCAGCAATCCCACTCCTGGGCATATACCCAGAGAAAACTATAATTCAAAAAGATGAATGCACCCCTATGTTCACAGCAGCACTATTTACAATAGCCAAGACATGTAAACAACCTAAATGTCCACTGACATATGAATGGATAAAGAAGATGTGGTATATATGTATACAATAGAATATTACTCAGCCATAAAAAAGCATGAAATAATGCCATTTGCAGCAACATGGATGGACCTAGAGATTATCATACTAAGTGAAGTAAGTCAGACAGAGAAAGACAAGTACCAGATGATATCACTGATATGTGGAATCTAAAATATGCCACAAATTAACATATCTATGAAATAGAAACAGACTCACAGACATAGAGAACAGACTGTGGTTGCCAAGCGGGTGGAGAGGAAAGGATTGGGAGTTTGGGATTAGCAGATGCAAACTAGTGTATATAGGATGGATAAACAACAAGGTCCTACTGTATAGCACAGGGAACTATATTTAATATCCTATGATAAACCATAATGGAAAAGAATATGAAAAAGAATATATATGTGTATAACTGAGTCACTTTGCTGTACAGCAGAAATTAACACCACATTGTAAATCAACTATACTTCAATAAAATTTAAAAAAAAATTGCTACGGACTAATTTTCTAGGATAATGGATCATGTTTCTTATCTGCTATTTTGATGAAAGTTTTATATGCTCACCTTCATCGGTGGGATCCGTACCACTAATCTCTGGGTGAAAAGCCCCACATAAAATAATAAACAATATAAAATTCATTGGGAAAATGACGTGATTTATCCAGTGATCTACTGTGTCTCAGAGTTTCCTTTCTGTTGCCCAGCAGGTCCTATAACTAGCAGGGACATTATGATGTCACTGCCAAATGGAGATCAGAATGCTGGGAGGAATTTCCAAAAGCTTTGTGATTCAGTCTGATGTCTTTATCTTTGGTCCTACAATAGTTTTTAGGTGTTTTTTTTTTTTTTTAATAAACCACTATAAGATTTTCTTTGAAAATTAAGAGTTATGTTTTCATGAGGTAATGTAAATTTTTGGTTCCTGGATTTTAAAGAACAATTAATATTGCTGATAGAAAGATGAGAACAGACCTTTTTGGTTTTCAAAGCATTTACAATACCGTATGCTCTTTTGGATAACCACAAAGTATCTCCTAAAAAACTAATCACATACCAAAATGCAATCCAAATGCCCTGCAAATTCTGGTTCATGGTCTATCTTAACTGTAATTCTTTTTTTTTTTTTTTTTTTGCGGTACACGGGCCTCTCACTGTTGTGGCCTCTCCCGTTGCGGAGCACAGGCTCCGGATGCGCAGGCTCAGCGGCCATGGCTCACGGGCCCAGCCGCTCCGCAGCACGTGGGATCCTCCCGGACCAGGGCGCGAACCCGTGTCCCCTGCATCGGCAGGCGGACTCTCAACCACTGCGCCACCAGGGAAGCCCTTAACTGTAATTCTTTAGGGGAAAGTTTTTTGAAACATCCTTTTGGGGGGGGTTTAAGACCTATATTCTTTATAGAATATAAAATATTTGTTTTGCTAAAAACATTTTATCAGTGAAACCCATCTTTTACCTCACATCATACAGATTGAGAAAATTATCTAACAGTCAGAAGAGGACTTAGGCCTGGATAATATTATCCATACATTTTTCATATAATAACTCATATAATAAGCAATAAAGGCAAGAAATCAAATGGACAATACCACCAATATTGCTCTTCATATTAAAGGATCACCTAACATCCCCTTCCTCAATTGTAATTATTATTGATGGAGTCTCTCAGCTCTAGACAATATTCATAATTAAAATGACACAAGCATCAGGAGAAAAAGCGCACAAGTTTAAAAAGACTTGAACGTTTTTTCAGTATAATGAGGGCTCACAAATGAAGTCCAGCCAGTGTGGCACTGACTGGGCATACCTGAGGTACTAAAGAGGAAACTCGGCAGGAGTCTAATTGCTTAAGAGGGTGAGAGGAAGCAGAGTGGACTTGTCCTAAAGGAAAAGATGGTTAGGATCACAGCCTCAGTCCTCAGTCAACCAAAGGGAGGTGGTCCTGTGTGTAGTACTGTTTTTCTTTTAGGTCCTCCTGCCCATTCTTCCGTGGGTGCTGGGAAGTGGAGAAGAGATGTGAGTAAAGAGCTAGCAGGCTTCTGGAGTCCGTTACTTTGGCATCTCCCTAACAGGGTGCAACATAGAAAAGGGGAGGTACTTGGAGCAAGCATGCCCCTGGTTGCCCTGAACCACTGCACAGCTTTGGCTGATGGAGCTCAGCCATGATGAAACTCAGCAAAAGTCAGAAGTTCCAGGGTTGGGGAGGAGGGGGCATCCAGTGGAATTACCAGTTGTTCTCTCTGCAGAATCCTCTTATATTCCTAGAATAGTTATGCTTATTTTCAGATGGGACAAACCCTCTCTACGTGTAATGGAACTGGTAGAGTGAATTGGTAGATTTTTTTTTAAACATTCGATTTTATGAAACTAAGTTTGTTGAAAAATTGATTCTAATTTTCCTTTGTCCCATGACCAGTACTCTTTCTAGAGTATATCACTAGTGTTATGGGTTGAACTGTGGCTCCCCACCCCCAAGTTCTTATGTTGAAGTCCTAACCCTCCAGTACCTCAGAACATGACCCTGTGTGAGATGGGGTCACTGCAGATGTCATTAGTTAAGATGAAGTCATACTAAAGTAGGGTGGGCCCCTAATACAACATGACTGCTATTCTTATAAAAAGGGGAAAGTTGAACACAGACAGACAGACAGTCAGACAGACAGACAGACAGACAGACAGACACACACACACACACACACACACACACACACACACACACAGGGAGAATGCCATGTGAAGATGAAGCAGAGATGGGGATGATGCAGCAAAAATCGAGGAACACTGAAGACTGCCAAGAAACTACCAAAAGCTAGAAGAGAGTCACAGGACAGATTTTCCCTTACAGCCCTCAGAAGGAACCAACCCTACTAACACCTTGGTCTCAGATGTCTAGACTCCAGAACTGTGACTCAGCAAATTTCTGTTGTTTAAGCCACTCAGTTTGTGGTACTTCTTTATGGCAGCCCTAGCAAACAAACACTAGATAAACTCTTTGGGTTCTTGGGAAGAGATTATGGAAACTAAAATTGAATGTCTCCTCACTGTATATCATCAGTTTAGGCTGTAGTTATCATTTCCATGAATGTAAATATTCTATTACTCAATAGAGTAAAAACTTATCTTTAAAAAAAGTGTATGTTTACTTTCTATATATTAAACTATATTTTATGCCTTTGAAGAATGCCCTAAGAAGGATCCATTGCTAATACTAAGGATGTCATTAGATATACTTTCTAATCTATGATTTTATTTTATTTCCTGTTTCTTGACCATGTCTGGATCATAAGCCCCTTCCATTTCGGTGTCTTCTCCAACAAGAGCACTGGGCCAGGAGCAAGAAGGAATATATTTGGGTCTTAGCTCCATCACTTACTACCTATGTGATCATGAGCAAATCATCTCTCTAACCCTGAATTTCCTCATCTGGAAAATAAGTAAATTAGATATCATACCAAGTAGATATTCGAGGCATTTACTGGGTTGAATTTATTTCCTGAATTTATTTACTTCATAAAGAATTTATTTACTTTCTATACAGATAATTGTTTTTCATGCCTAAAAGGATTAGCGCTGGTGAGATTTTCATATACACAGCTTTTTAAGAGGCATGACACACCAGTACCCTACTAGGAAAGTAAATACAAGTAGAAAAAGTGATGTAATAGAAGACACACAAACATTAAGAAATGAGACCATGTTGTAAAATGACCCCAAACGTATTTTAAAGAATGTCAGTTGAGTCACCCTAATCTTCGAGAGACTCCATTAAACGCAGGTAGTTCCACAAAACGTACATTAGTTGTTGCAATCCATGAACATAAGCCTCCAACCTTGCTTAAAATATTAATTTGAATATTACTTTCCTTAAATCTAAATAGTAAGTTTACACACAACATAAAATAAAATAAATGATTGGTTATATCATTGTAATTTTGTAAAACCAAGAACAATGAACTCTGCTTCATCAGAATGGTTAGGGAACTGAGGTTCTTTTTAACAGACTCTCAAACTAAACAGAAGTTACCATTTCATTCAGGATTGCTAATTTTCAAAGAACTAGAATCTTTCAATAAAATATAAGAAAGTTCTTTTGAACAGAATGTAATCTCTTTTCTCTCTTTGTGGGACTGTCAAGAATTTATAGTGCCCTCTGGGTTAAGTGAGAACCTTGATTATCAATGTGTACTTTTGTGTATCATTTTGAGTATCTGAGCTTCTTTTCCCCAGGTCCAGATCCTTTTTATTTATATTATTATTTTTATTTATGTAAAGCTTTTTTTTAGCTTCTAGATAAATAGAAATATTGAAGTAATGGTATTTTACTAACATGGTGACTCATGTAGTAAAAGAGAAATATCTGCTGATATTAAAACGTTGGGTTTAAAACCAGATCCTTCATTCACAACTTAATAGAAGAGGCAAGGGAAGACTGCATGGAATCTGGCCAGGCTGAAGTTGTTTAATTAGGTTGCTATTTAAAAACTGCCACTTAACCTAAGTCTTAAGGAGGTTGCTAATTAATAGCTATCCAAAGATTCAGGATAACAGGGTGGATGCATTAGGACAGAGGGACAAGAACATTGAGGCTGCTAAGCAAAGAGTGGAAAAACTGATTTACAGTGAGGTCTGGAAGTTTAACACTTCAAAGCTCAACAGTGCTGTGTAATAACGAAGTCCAAAGGGCCTGGCTTCAGATTGCTAAATTAGATTAGAGGGGAAGAAGAACATTGGCATTGGGATGTAAATTAAGTAAAATGAGAGACCATGATGTGTTGTCTGGGGCCAATGAACTCCCTAGGACGTGTAAGACTTGGAAATGAGAGGAACTGTGGGAAAGTGGTACCTTGGTCTTTCGTGAATGAGACTGGTGTAGAGAATGACAAGAGATGATGGTGGTGGGTAGGGTGGTAGAGAGTGATATTGTTAAATGGCATAAACCTGGGAGGATAGGTGGTTTTGAGAGCACAAAAGCCAAGATATTGAAGAGCAAGAATGCCAACCACACCTCAAGGCACTGATATACACTGGGGTACATGAGATATAGGAGAAGGGGTTCTAGAAGGCTGCAGGGAAGAACCAGATCTCGGTGAGAAGTTGTACTCATACTGAATCTAGATGTTGTATTTATAATTTAACATTATAATATAAGCATTCTGACACACTTAATTTTAATATCTGTATAACATCCAATTCAGTGAATATTTATTACTTTTTTGGGTCATTTACCTTATCGTTGGTTAGGTTGTTTCCAGTTTTCCTTATTACACACAGTAAAGTAATGAGCATATTTATAGCTAAATTTTTTTCAGCATTTATAATGATTTCATTTAGATTGTTTCCTAAATGAGGAATTTCTACCTTAAAGCATATGAACATTTCCAGGCTCTTGATACTCACTGTTCCACACTCATCTTGGATTTTCCCAGCCCCAGCCGTGGAACCAAAACGTCATCTCTAAGAATTCCTGGTTCCTTTCAGGGGACAATAGTATCCACATGCCAAGATCTGGACACTAGATGTGTTCATTGAATCAGAACACCACTGTGGTCAGGTCCTCTCAGTGGACAGAGACAGGAATACAGTGTATGTACAAGTGTATATGTGTATGTAATATACGCATATATATACATACATATACTTACATCTATATTTATTTCTATATCTATCTATAGCAAAAACATGGGTTCAAACAGTTACTTTAATTTCAGACCAACACCTGTTTACATATTTATAACCCCCTTCTTTGATGGTGAGAAACCTGGCTTCCATTATACTTAATGGAGTATATTTACTTGTTTAACTTCTCCCTCCTCCCTGTGGTAGAGAATCAACCTTCCATTGCTGCTACCTCCCTCCCGCTGCCTAGATGCCCTTCACAACCCACACAGGCTCTGACCCCCTCTGCCAGGCTGCTCTCCCAGATAGATGACCTCCTCACCCCACTGGCCTCTGCCACCTCATGGTAGGCAGCCCTCCTACATACATGCCTGCCTCATTTCACCTGGGCTCTAATACACCATGCCAGGCTACCTCCCACCGCACCCCTGCATGGATTCCCTCCCGATCCTGATTCGGTTCCAGTATTCCATACCGAGCATCCCTCCTCCTACTCAGATGCCCTTCTCATCCTGCTTGAGCTCTGACACCCCATTCTGGGCCACATGGCTCCCTCCACCCCACCCTGGCACATATCCTACTGTGAGTGACCCTACCTAAGGCTTTGGGATAGTAATTTTCAGGAAGGTGAAGGGGGAAGTGACAATGTACCTACTTTCAAATTTAGTTGACTCAGAAACATTCAGAACTCCTGAACACTTGTTTTTTCTTTCTTCTCAATGGTCACCCTTGCCCCAAATCCTGCTCTAATTCCTTTCTCTCTGATCTTATATCTTCTCATTCAACTTGAAGTGACGATCCATGTTCACATCTTCAAAAGGGAAATTTACACAGTAAAAAGATTAAAGACACCAGAATAGGGTTTTCCTGGTGGTGCAGTGGTTGAGAACCCGCCTGCCAATGCAGGGAACACGGGTTTGAGCCCTTGTTCAGGAAGATCCCACATGCCACGGAGCAACTAAGACCATGTGCCACAACTACTGAGCCTGCGCTCTAGAGCACACGAACCACAACTACTGAAGCCCATGAGCCACAACTATGGAAGCCGTGCGTCTAGAGCCTGTACTCTGCAACAAGAGAAACCACCGCAATGAGAAGCCTGCGCACCGCAACAAAGACCCAACACAGCCAAAAATAAATAAATAAAGACACCAGAATGAATGAAAACTTGGGGGCCTCTAAACATACACTGAAGTTAAATGATCTGCCCTCCACAAAAGTGAGAATGTGAAGTTCACCTTCAAATGCAATGGGAATTTGAGCAGTGACCAAGCCTGACTCAATGAACAAGTTACCATGATATTTACACTTATTTTATGTGAACTTCAGCGCATCTTATCCCAGAAAGGATTTTAGAAAGTTTATAAGAGGTACAGAAAATAACGGCATAACATAAAAATAATAAAATATGGGGTGGGGGAGATAGAAAAGCAAGTTCAGGGACTCAGTTAAGCAGGAATCAGCTTTAAAAGGCAACTGTAAAGTCCCATGACCATGTTCAAGGTTGGCATAGAATTGGGTCTATCCTTCATAGAAAGAGATAATACAAAAAAGAGAATCTTGTCAATTATATGACCCATGGTGTTGAGAGAAATAAGAAACTATTTCTCAGAGAGTGGACCCCTATTCTTGGTGTTGGAATCAGACAGGCTCATTTTCTGTGTGATCTGGCCCCTGTTTACTTCTCTGGCTGTGTCTGTGCCACCCACCACTTCCCTCCCGGGGCCCCAGGCACCCTAGTGTTCCTTCAGTGCTTCAAAGAACCTGTTCCTGCCCGAGGGTCTTTTTCCACCGGGCCCTTTTGCTTGGAGGGCTCTTTTCCTTCTATTTGCTTGGCTGGCTCCAGATAAGCCTTAGTCGGTTGATTTGTTTGAAAATAATTTCTCCCATTCTGAGGGTTGTCTTTTTGCCCTGTTTATAGTTTCCTTTGCTGTCAAAAGCTTTTAAGTTTCATTAGGTCCCATTTTCTTATTTTTGTTTTTATTTCCATTACTCAAGGAGGTGGGTCAAAAAAGATCTTACTGTGATTTATGTCAAAGAGTGTTCTGCCTATATTTTCCTCTAAGAGTTTTGTAGTGTCTGGTCTTACATTAAGGTCTTTAATCCATTTTGAGTTTATTTTTGTGTATCATGTTAAGGAGTGTTCTAATTTTATTCTTTTACATGTAGCTGTCCAGTTTTCCCAGCACCACTTATTGAAGAGACTGTCTTTTCTCCATTGTATATCCTTGCCTCCTTTATCAAAGATAAGGTGACCATGTGTACGTGGGTTTATTTCTGGGGTTTCTATCCTGTTCCATTGATCTAATTTCTGTTTTTGTGCCAGTACCATACTATTTTGATTACTGTAGCTTTGTAGTATAGTCTGAAGTCAGGGAGCCTGATTCCTCCAACTTTGTTTTTCTTTCTCAAGATTGTTTTGGCTATTCGGGGTCTTTTGTGTCTCCATACAAATTTTAAGATTTTTTTGTTCTAGTTCTGTAAAAAATGCCATTGGTAATTTGATCAAGATTGCATTGAATCTGTAGATTGCTTTGGGTAGTATAGTCATTTTGACAATATTGATTCTTCCAATCCAAGAACATGGTATATCTCTCCATCTGTTTGTGTCATCTTTGATTTCTTTCATCAGTGTCTTATAGTTTTCTGAGTACAGGTCTTTTACATCCATAGGTAGGTATATTCCTAGGTTTTTTATTCTTTTTGTTGCAGTGGTGAATGAGATTGTTTCCTTAATTTCTCTTTCTGATCTTTCATTGTTAGTGTATAGGAATGCAATAGATTTCTGTGCATTAATTTTGTATCCTGTAACTTTATCAAATTCACTGATTAGCTCTAGTAGTTTTATGGTGGCATATTTAGGATTCTCTATGTATAGTATCATGTCATCTGCAAACAGTGACAGTTTTACTTCTTCTTTTCCAATTTGTATTCCTTTTATTTCTTTTTCTTCTCTGATGGCCATGGCTATGACTTCCAGAACTATGTTGAAAAATAGTAGTGAGAGTGGACATCCTTGTATTGTTCCTGATCTTAGAGGAAATGCTTTCAGTTTTTCAGCATTGAGAATGATGTTTGCTGTGGGCTTGTCATATATGGCCTTTATTATGTTGAGGTAGGTTCCCTCTATGCCCACTTTCTGGAGAGTTTTTATCATAAATGGGTGTTGAATTCTGTCAAAAGCTTTTTCTGCATCTATTGGGATCATATGCTTTTTATTCTTCAATTTGTTAATATAGTGTATCACATTGATTGATTTGCATATATTGAAGGATCCTTGCATCTCTGGGATAAATCCCACTTGATCATGGTGCATGATCCTTTTAATGTGTTGTTGGATTCTGTTTGCTAGTATTTTGCTGAGGATTTTTGCATCTATATTCATCAGTGATATTGTTCTGTAACTTTCTTTTTTTGTAGTATCTTTGCCTGGTTTGGGTAGCAGGGTGATGGTGGCCTTGTAGAATGAGCTTGTGAGTGTTCCTTCCTCTGCAATTTTTTGGAAGAGTTTGAAAAGGATGGGTGTTAACTCTTCTCTAAATGTTTGATAGAATTCACCTGTGAAGCCATCTGGTCCTGGGCTTTTGTTTGTTGGAAGATTTTTAATCACAGTTTCAATTTCATCCCTTGTGACTGGTCTGCTCATATTTTCTATTTCTTCCTGGTTCAGTCTCAGAAGGTTACACCTTTCTAAGAATTTGTCCATTTCTTCCAGGTTGTCCATTTTATTGGCATAGAATTGCTTGTAGTAGTCTCTTATGATGCTTTGTATTTCTGCGGTGTCCATTGTAACTTCTCGTTTTTCATTTCTAATTTTATTGATTTGAGTCCTCTCCCTCTTTTTCTTGATGAATCTGGCTAAAGGTTTACCAATTATGTTTATCTTCTCAAAGAACCAGCTTTTAGTTTTACTGATCTTTGCTATTGTTTTCTTTGTTTCTATTTCATTTATTTCTGCTCTGATCTTTATGATTTCTTTCCTTCTACTAACTTTGGGTTTTTGTTGTTGTTCTTCTTCTTTCTCTAGTTTCTTTAGATTTAAGGTTAGGTTGTTTATTTGAGATTTTTCTTGTTTCTTGAGGTAGGATTGTATTGCTATAAACTTCCCTCTTAGAACTGCTTTTGCTGCGTCCCATAGGTTTTGGGTCATCATGCTTTCGTTGTCATTTGTTTCTATGGTTTTTTTTTTTTTTACTTCTTTGATTTCTTCAGTGATCTCTTGGTTATTTAGTAGTGCACTGTTTAGTCTCCATGTATCTGTGTTTTTTACATTTTTTTCCTGTAATTGATTTCCAGTCTCATAGCATTGGGGTCAGAAAAGATGTTTGATACAACTTCAATTTTCTTAAATTTACAGAGGTTTGATTTGTGACCCAAGATGTGATCTATCCTGGAGAATGTTCCATGTGCACTTGAGAAGAAAGTGTAATCTGCTGTTTTCAGATGGAATGTCCTATAAATATCAATTAAATCTATCTGGTCTCTTGTGTCATTTAAAGCTTGTGTTTCCTTATTTTCTGTCTGGATGATCTGCCCATTGGTGTAAGTGAGGTGTTAAAGTCCCACACTATTATTGTGTTACTGTTGATTTCCACTTTTATAGCTGTTAGCACTTGCCTTATGTATTGAGGTGCTCCTATGTTGGGTGCATATATATTTATAGTTGTTATATCTTCTTCTTGGATTGATTCTTTGATCATTATAGAGTGTCCTTCCTTGTCTCTTGTAACATTCTTTATTTTAAAATCTATTTTATCTGCTATGAGTATTGCTACTCCAACTTTCTTTTGATTTCCATTTGCATAGAATATCTTTTTCCATCTCCTCACTTTCAGTCTGTATGTGTCCCTAGGTCTGAAGTGGGTCTCTTGTAGACAGCGTACATATGGGTCTTGTTTTTGTATCCATTCAGCGAGCCTGTGTCTTTTGGTTGGAGTATTTAATCCATTCACATTTAAGGTAATTATCAATATGTATGTTCCTATTACCATTTTCTTAATTGCTTTGGGTTTTGGTGGGTCCTTTTCTTCTCTTGTGTTTCCCACTTAGAGAAGTTCCTTTAGCATTTGTTGTAGAGCTGGTTTGGTGGTGCTGAATTCTCTTAGCTTTTGCTTATTTGTAAAGCTTTATATTTTTCCATCAAATCTGAATGAGACCCTTGCTGGGTAGAGTAATCTTGGTTGTAGTTTCTTCCCTTTCATCACTTTAAATATATCATGCCACTCCCTTCTGGCTTGTAGAGTTTCTGCTGAGAAATCAGCTGTTAACCTTATGGGAATTCCTCTTTATGTTATTTGTTGTTTTTCCTTTGTTGGTTTTAATAATTTTTCTTTGTCTTTAATTTTTTTCAATTTGATTACTATGTGTCTTGGTATGTTTCTCCTTGGGTTTATCCTGTTTGAGACTTTCTGTGCTTCCTGGACTTGGGTGGCTATTTCCTTTCTCACGTTAGGAAAGTTTTTGACTATAATCTCTTCAAATATTTTTCAGGTCCTTTCTCTCTATCTTCTCCTTCTGGGACCCCTACAATGCAAATGTTGGTGCATTTAATGTTGTCCCAGATGTCTCTTAGGCTGTCTTCATTTCTTTTCATTCTTTTTTCTTTATTCTGTTCCATGGCAGTGACTCCCACCATTCTGTCTTCCAGGTCACTTATTCATTCTTCTGCCTCAGTTATTCTGCTATTGATTCCTTCTAGTGTATTTTTCATTTCAGTTATTGTATTGTTCATCTCTCTTTGTTCTTTATTTCTTCTAGGACTTTGTCAAACATTTCTTCCAGGTCTTTGTCAAACATTTCTTCCATCTTTTCAATCTTTGCCTCCATTCTTTTTCCAAGGCTCTGGATCATCTTCACTATCATTATTCTGAATTCTTTTTCTGGAAGCTTGCCTATCTCCACTTCATTTAGTTTTTTTTTCTGGGGTTTTATATTGTCCCTTCATCTGGTACACAGTCCTCTGCCTTTTCATTTTGTCTATCTTTCTGTGAATGTGGTTTTAATTCCACAGTCTGCAGGACTGTCGTTCTTCTTGCTTCTGCTGTCTGCCCTCTGGTGGATGAGGCTATCTAAGAGGCTTGTGCATGCTTCCTGATAGGAGGAACTGGTGGTGGGTAGAGCTGGGTGTTGCTCTCGTGGGCAGAGCTCAGTAAAACTTTAATCCACTTGTCTGCTGATGGGTGGGGCTGAGTTCCCTCCTTGTTGGTTGTTTGGCCTGAGGTGACTCAGCACTGGAGGCTAGAGGCTCTTTGGTGGGGCTAATGGTGGACTCCAGGAGGGCTCATGCCAAGGAGTACTTCCCAGAACTTCTGCTGCCAGTTTCCTTGTCTCCATGGTGAGCCACAGCCATCCCCTGCCTCTGCAGGAGACCCTCCAACACTAGCAGGTAGGTCTGGTTCAGTCTCTATGGGGTCACTGCTCCTTCCCCCTCGGTCCTAATGTGTACACTACTTTGTGTGTGCCCTCCAAGAGTGGAGTCTCTGTTTCCCCCAGTCCTGTCAAAGTCCTGCAATCAAATCCCACTTGCCTTCAACGTCTGATTCTCTGGGGATTCCTCTTCCCGTTGCTGGACCCCAGTTTGGGAACCCTGACGTGGGGCTCAGAACCTTCACTCCAGTGGGTGGACTTCTGTGGTATAATTGTTCTCCAGTTCATGAGTCACCCACCCAGCAGTTATGGGATTTGATTTTATTGTGATTGCATCCCTCCTACTGTCTCATTGTGGCTTCTCCTTTGTCTTTGGATGTGGGGCATCTTTTTTGGTGAGTTCCAGTGTCTTCCTGTCATGATTATTCAGCAGTTAGTTGTGATTCCAGTTCTCTTGCAAGAGGGAGTGAGCACACGTTCTTCTACTCCACCATCTTGAGCCAAATCCAGGTTCTCCTGTTCTTATATAATGCCTTGAGCTTACCCTTGGAGGATTCGTCCTGATGATAAGGAGTTATTTGCATGCAAATAATGTTTCCTGATAATCTCCCCTTGCTAGAATATAAGCTCTGTGAGACCCAGTGTATCTTATTTACTGCTGTATCTGCAGACCCTTGCACATAGTAGGTGCTAAAATAAATGCTGAAAAAAAACTTCTGTGAGGCTCATTAATGAATTTCATAGGACTGTTTCTTATAACAAACCATTTTATAAGCTGAAGGACTGAGTGATTTGGAGACTAAGTTGGGGATATTGGCAAAAGGCCATCCTAATAAAAACTCATGGAGAACGTGCTACAGGCCCGGTAGGATTGTGCTGCACTGTCCTTTGTCCAATGGAACAAAGAGAGCCTGGAAATGGACCCTGGTGCATGGTTCTTACAGACCTGCCCACTCTGCTTCCTAGGTTGTCCTTCCGTACAGTGAGGGCATCAGTTAGGAGAGGTGAGGCAGCACAAAACTGCAGGTGTATAGCTTATTGTTTACGTGGACAGTATCCTGCACAATAGGTCTGCAGAACCCAAGCCATTGGGTTGTTTCATATTAAACTTTCTAGGCTACGAAATCCAAAAAACGGAGGATGAGTGCAAGGGTTGTTGGCCATTCTTTCTAACTTGTGAGAAGACTGCCTCGGGGCCTCGCTAAAGAGTCTGGTTCCTGCTGGTGGTGGTGGGCTGCCAGGGAAGAGCACTGAGGGGTGGGGGGAAGGGGCACAGGTCTGGGATTTAGAAAGAGCAGCCTGGCTTCAGTTTGTGAAGAGTGGGAGGGGAGAGGGGATTTGGAGGCAAGGAGAGTGTCTCCTGCCTTTTGTAGTGTTTGGGGCACGAGGAAGGGGAGCCTAGGGACAGGCAGAGGCCGTGCCGGTGGAGGAAGAGGGGCCTCTGTGACTCTGAGGCTAATTTTCTTTTTTTAATTAATTGATTAATTAATTAATTTAGGCTGTGCTGAGCTGCATGCAGGATCTTAGTTCCCTGACCAACGATCAAACCCGCGCCCCCTGCAGTGGAAGCACAGATTCTCAACCAGTGGACAGCCAGGGAAGTCCCTAATTTTCTAATAAGAGTTTTGTCAAATCTTTCCCCTAAGTTGCTGAATCTTATCTGCTATTTTGTCTTTCCATAATCTCATTGAAATAAATCTCCCCTTCAGGACAATCTAAGCGTGGTAGAGAAAAGGGCACAGTTTGGTTTCCAATTTTTCTGAATGAACACTTGCCGTTTCTGCTAGCCAGACTACATAGTCTGTTTTGGCAAAAGCTTTCCATTGGAACTAGCTGCTCTCTCCACTCCGTATTCACGGATCGGCTGTATTTGAACTCTAGCAGTTATCAGATGTCTCCTTCGTGTCCATAGATCTCTCCCAGCTGGCCTTAAGGCAAATCACATCTTAGTAGTTATCAGACGCGATTGGTACAAGGATGGATGCTGAAGAAGTGCACATAAATGGGGAAAATTATTTCTTCTCTAAGGGCTTCTGAACCCAGGGATGGGAAAAAGCAAAGACAGATGAGGGCACCCAGCCCAAAGCAAAGGAGCTGAGGCTTCCGTTCTCCTGCCCCAGCGAAATCTGCAAAATGACAGCATCTGTGAGTCCGTTACTAGGTTGATGAAGGGCCCTTGAGAGCGCTCAGCACTAGCAGGGAGGTGCTCGCCTGATGACTTGGGCTGAATTTCCCTATTTTCCAGTCTTGCCTGTTCCTTGGTATGTACTAGTCATCCCTGCAAGACTAAGTCTGATCAGAAAGGAAACTGTTTGGGGGACAACTGGAAGGTGTGAACCCCTCTGAATCAGAGGGGCGATTGTACCCCTGGCTGCTCTTCTGAAGCTGGCAGAGGCTGGGCTTCCGAAGCCAGGTTTTCTTCCCCAGGCAGCAGCTGGCTGCGCATCGGCAGCCGCTTGGGCATTAAGCCCACTTGTTTCCTCCCTTTGACCCATCGGTTTGACGATCTTAACTTTCAGGGGCATTTTCATCAGATTCACCCTTTCTGTTCTGTGCAGCAGGCATTCATCTCACCTGTGTAACTTCCTCAACGCTGCTTCCCCAGATTCCTCTGGGCTTTTCAGGGGCGACTCATGTTTTGACCCTCATGGTGAAAGAAGCTTTGTCACCAGGGTAGCAAGTGAACAAGGGAAAAGGAGGAATAACTTTTTAATAGCTGAAGTGTGTGTGTTGGAGCGATGTAACCTAGTGATGAAGAGCAGGGGGTCTGGAGACAGACTGCCTGGTTTCAAATCCCAGCTCCACCACTAACTAGCTGCATGACCTTGAAAAAGATTCTTGCCCCTCAACCTCAGTTTCCTCATCTGTAAAATGGGAATAATAACAATAGTATCTACCCCAAGGACTGGAGTGAGGATTAATTCAGATAATCAGAGTAGAATGCTTGGCACGATGCCTAGCACTGGATGAGAGCAAGGCCTCATCCCAGCTCCCCAGCCACTGCGCTCGGTCACCACATCTGCAACAGATTACGGATGGCTGTTGTCACCAATAGTTCCCTCAGGGAACAGTTGTGAGAAGGGGATGGGAGGAGAGATGTCAAGTACCAAACACAGTGCTTGGCACAAAGTAGATTCTCAGTAAATTAATTCCTAGCCCTTCTTCCCCCCAAAATGTCCTCCTAACCCCCTTGAAAGCACTCAGCACACCCATCTGTTTCTAGTCCTTTCCCACACGGTAACAGGAATCTATGAGCACCAGAGAATGTTCATGTAAAAATTCCCTTGAATTTTCTCTTCCTCTCGGCAGTGGGTGAGGGGCTTGGGTACCTTCCCTTCACGTGTCTCTATTTGAGTCGCTCCGAAGTCCTTTTTCAGTCACTTAGGAGAAAGAACGCAAATTTCAATGCAATGCCACGAGCCTAAGGGCAGCACAATCTTTTTCCTGAATGCTAACGTGGCAATAACTTACAGCTTACAGCTCTTAGGAACTTTCTGGACTTGCAATTGTTTATTTCTTTTATTTCAAATCCATATGCTCACAGGGTTTTACTGAATTCAATGTCTAGATAATGCCCTGTTAGTACTTAATACCAAAGCTACACCCGGTGTTTTCTGCACAACCTCAGGAAGCCCACGCTAAGGTTGGAAATGTGTTAAAAATTCTTCCTAGGAGTGTGAAATGGGGTTCACCTTTTGAATGAATTTTCTTTAACTTCCTTGGTTCAATTATTGCTGAATCTAATGAGTTACTATTAAAAAAAATACTCCCACTACTCACTCTTTTGACAAATGCTGCCTCTATGTGTGGAGGTTGAATCATTTCACGGATAATGTCCACGGAGCCCTAGGAACGGGAAGGTTAACATCATTCATCTCCTCGCAGCATACTAATTTCATCCAGCCTTAAAACATAGGCCAGCATTATGTCCTGACATATTAAAGATCTCCCTGTGGAACCAGGAACTTGTAAACATTTATGCTCTGCAGGACTCCTGGTGACCTCAGAGGAAGCTGCATAAGTCAGGTGGATGGAATGGAGGCTGCTTTTCAAATTCAGTGTGTTTCCTATTCATTTCTAAATTAGCCCATGGAATACATGCATAAATAAATCCCTCAGCCGCTCGTTGCTCTAGCCTCTCGGCTGTATATTTCTAATAGTTCCTGTAACCACATATTTTACATTATGGCTGGAGAATTAATGCATTAATTTTTTTCATAGAGAAGAAAAAGCAAAAATTAACTGTGATAGTTTCTCAAATTTCTTATTGTCAAAGCTAATCTTCTGCGTTGGGTGTTTCTGTTTATTAATTCTTTTTTTAAATTTATTTATTTTTGGCTGTGTTGGGTCTTTGTTGCTGCACGCAGGCTTTCTCTAGTTGCGGCGAGCGGGGGGGGCTGCTCTTTGGTTGCAGTGCGCGGGCTTCTCACTGCGGTGGCTTCTCTTGTTGCGGAGCACGGGCTCTAGGCGCGCGGACTTCAGTAGTTGTGGCACACCGGCCCAGCTGCCCTGTGGCACGTGGGATCTTCCCGGACCAGGGCTCAAACCGGCATCCCCTGCACTGGCAGGCGGATTCCCAACCACTGCGCCACCAGGGAAGTCCTGTTTATTAATTCTTAAAAGTCTTTTCGTTTTCCTCTAAGGATGAGTGAAATGCATGCTTTTATTCTTCCCATTTCACAGCAGGGAGCAAGACCTAGAAGTTTCTTATGTACCATTTCAATTGATCATAGGAACACCCTGCTCCCAACCTGGGTGATTCCTCCTGGACTTGCGTCCCCTGCCCACTCAGGGACCTCATCGTGGCCTCTGGTCTTGGCCTCACACCACTCAACACTCTGTGGACCAGTTATTCTGATCCTCTTGGTGTCCCCGTTAGATCTGTTGTCCCACCTGATCTCTGACTAAGGGTCCACTCTGTATGTGTGGATGAACATCTTGTGAATAGAAATGCTTTCTGACCACAGCTGGACTGGTCACAGAAGCACTGCTACAATCACATGAACAAATGGCCAGGAAAGAAACTGAAGGCTGAAGTGCTATGTGACGTGGCCGCGGTATCTATAGAGAGGAAGACCATGATGCCTCACGGTGGGGGGGGGGGGGTGACTCCTTTAGTGCAGAGTGTGGGCTCTGGAGCAGCCCTGTGTGACCTCACTTTCTTGCTTGTGACCTCAGGCAAATTACTTAGGTAACTCTGACTTTAAAATGGGGACACACATAGATAACCCACCTCATGGTGGCTTATCTCATCATAACCCACCTCATCATGACCATTAAATGAGATAATCCAAGTAAAACGCTTAGCGTGTGCTAAGAGTATGCACTCAAATGTATACTTTTGGTGTTAGTAGCATCTAATATTATCATTATTATGCATTGCTGTTAATTAATCTCTCTCTGATAGCACATCTTAATTAGGCACTTGTCTTCCATGTGAATTCATTCATTCATTCATCAAAGGTCTATTGAGCATCTACTATGTGCCAGACACTCTCCTCTAGGTGCTAGGTATACATCAATCAACAAAACAGAGATCCCTGATGACATGGAATTTATACTCTAGTTGGGGGAGACAGACGATACACAATAAACCTAGTAAATAAATTACACAACACAGATGCTATGGGAAGAAGAAAATTTGCCCAGAGAAAGGGGGACCGTGAGTCTTGGTGGGCAGGTGTGACCAGCAGAGGCCCCAGTGAGAAGGTGACATTCAAGCAAAGACTTGAGGGGAGAAGGAATTAGACATGAGGGTATTTGGGGGCAGAGCATCTAGGCAGGGGAACGGCCAGCGCAGAGGCCATAAGTATGAATGTGACCAGCATGTGTGACACCAGCAAGGAGTGGAGGGAGAGAGGGGAACTGAAGGCTTTTAATCCGAGGTTTTGAGCAAAGAAGGGACTATATTCTCATCCACAGACCGGGCAGGGGTGGGCGGCCCAGTTCCTCATGTCCAGCCAGTGTTAACTCCTCCCACCAAACTTCATCCTGTCTAAAAGACCTCAGCATCTTTGCCCTAAGTGAAATAATTAGCCTTTAGATAAATAAACAAGCCACAATGTACGATTTTTCTAAATGCTGCTGCCTCTTATGGGTGGATGTCCGCATGTAGTTTTTAGCAATACTAAATATATCATTGTAGAGACATTATATGCACAGTTATGGAGAAACAGTTATCCAAAATATTGTTTCTGGGTTAATAAACATAGGATTCTGTTGATACCTTTGTGCCTCTATGTTCTATATATTTCTTGAAAATGCTTACACTCTTATCCTTTGCTGATTTGGTTATAGGTGAGGTCACATCTCAGTGATATGATACGATTTCCTCCGGAGCAGTTATTCAACTTAATCTAGTATGCAGTAATATTTATAAGCTCAATCAAAGTTTAATTAGATTGAATTGGATGTCCTCATTTGGGTTTTAATTTATTAAGTACTGGGATTTTTTTTTGTCTTCATTAAAACTCAGTTAGATGATGAATGCTGCATTAAAATAAGAAGTTTCCGTTAAAATAACGTGTTCTGTTAAAATCTACTTCACAACGAAATAGAAAACTCAGATAAAATATGTAGTTGTTATAAATGACACTACGATTGCTTCCCAATGACAGTTCTTTATCATTTGGTCAATGTAGCAATGAAGTCTGCTTGGAAGCAAAGTTGAAATTTAAGAATTTAGGATATTGAAAGATTGCATAGATTTAATGATCAGCTTAGCGTCCACGGGAAGCAAACTTCTTATGGGAGTATCAATTTTGCTGTTGTTGGGTGGAAGGACTGAAGGCATCTGGTTTGAATTTATTGTCTTCTAAGACAGTTTTCCATTTATTATCATTAATACAATGTAGGTTACTAGGGAGAATATGATAATACACCAGGTATTCAATGTGTATGGGGATACATTTGAAAATTAAAATAGTGGTTTCCTCAGGGGCCTCTCTAGACATGGTAAAGCAGGGGCTGTGACCTGACATGCCTTAGGGGAGTGGCAAGAAATGTACATGAGTGAAGCATCCCAGTGTAAGAGGACAGTGGTACATTAGAGAGAAACTCCATCAAAATAGGTCAGCCACTTCTCAGCCGATTCCTGAAAACAAAAGCCTTGTGTGGCCAGATCTTCTGATTTTGTAAGAGAAGCCAGAAATTTTCATGTGTCAAATTTTCCGAGTTTTAAACATCGGTACTAGTTAAACAACAACAACAACTACAATCTTCGTAGGTCCAACAAAACACGCCTGCAGGACAAATTCCATCCATAGCCCGCCTCTCTGTCACTTCTTGGGATACATTTCAGACAGTGGAACTGAGAAACAGAGAAACCCTTATGTGTGTGATTGAGTTCCAGAAATCTCGTTCCTCACTGCCCTGTGTCTAGAAATCACCTCGTCACAAACAGCTTTCGTCAGACATAGTATTCTATTGTTGCTATTAGGAACGGGGCTACTTTTGGAGTCACTTACAATGATTACACAGTGACTGTAAATGTACTGATATCGATAATATATAAGTATATAGAATTTACATGTTTCTGCTTTTCCAAATATGTTAATATTTTAATCTTACATCAGTGTCCAAAAATAATTATAAGCTACGTAGGAACAAATCTAGGACCCCAGTTGCAGTTCATAACAATTCAATATACTACGCAAGGTCATACAGATAAGGTAGTGGCAAACCTGAGATTAAACCTCAGGTCTGTTTACTCTGGTTGATGAGTTTTTTCTATAATCTAGACTTATTACCTTTATATGTCAGGCTGTTACCAAACTTAATACTGAATCCTACTGCAAGAAAAAAGATGTACAACATTAATCTGTTGAGAAGCTACACAATATGCATGACACCCTCCCGGGAAAATTTGTAATAGAATAAAGGAACTTCTGCTAAAATACGGACATGTGCATGCGTTCTAAAATAAATTTTGAATTAGTTTTGTGTAGAGTTAACCTTTCTTTTCATTTATTTGTTCCAGGATCATTGCAGGATGAAGAATATGCTTGTTAAAGAAATAAAACAAACACATAAAAAAGACAAAATAGAAGATGGTTATGTGTCTTTTATTTGTAACATTTGAATTCCTAAGCTCACATAAAACTGATTTCATAAATATCCTTTAGTTTTATCTTGCATTTTAATTGTTTTTCATTGTTAGTCTGTTCTTAGAACCAAACCCTTAATTTAATCACAAATGGAACTAAAAATATGCTAAATCTTTTTTCTGATGCAATTAGAAAAGATACTGAAAAACTTTGAAATTAGAACATTAAAAGCTAGTAAAACAGCTTAACTGTCAGATTAGAAATGGACTCTTCCCTCTAAAAGTTACAAAAATCCTTATTTATTCATTGAAAACTGGTTACCCAGAATTAATAACTGCCCAGAGGGAAACAATGTGTTATAAGGTTTTTTGTTGATATATTTTTAAAAGCAGGGAAAAAAACCCCATTAGTTCCAAAACACGCTTTGTTTCGCTAATTCTAGGAGAGAATCACCTATTTCATTAAGAACGAAAATGATCAAAGCACAAAGGACAACAGTATTAACCAAGTGACACATCAGATTCCTTTTAGTGATTTTGCCTTTGTACACATTCCTTGGTGGCTGTACTTTTCCTATGATATTTCTTGTTCTCACAGTGTGATACCCATAGGGTGTGGAAGCGGTGTAAGGTTAGAGACCATAGGAAGTGATGTGCTTCCATTAATGACCAGAAGACATAATCACCACAAAAAGATAAGAGAAATTCTATCCACGTCCCCTAATGCTTTGCCAATTAAAGAGGAGATTAAAACAAAATAACTCAGTCTGATCTTACAGGGAACGCTAAAGGTAGGAAGGAAGGAAGCTAAAGAAGAAAAGCAAAATGGCGGAACAGAATATAGGTAAGGATTTAGTGCGGGCCAATACAATAGAAAAGAACATTTATAAGTGTATAAAATCAAGTCAAGAGTTAGCAAAGACACAACATAGTTTGGAGACAGCATGCAGTAATTTCTAATGTTCACTGCTAGTTACATCCATAATGCACAGTGACATGGAGAGCTTTGGGAAGGTTTCACGCTCAAGTACAGCAATGTTAGCAGTGGGGCAACGAGACTTCCAAGAGAATTCCACCATTGGGAGATGATAAATGGAGGAAGGCTGAAAGACAACTGGTAACAGTCTTCAAATATTTAGTGGCCATGCAAATAAAGCTCTCATTTAGTATGTTTTTACTTATACAGTCTTTGGATCTTAATGTGGGATACTAGAAAAGGTGAGCTGAAACGCATAGATAATAGTTTAACTCAAGTTGAATGGAAGGATTTCAGACTGAATCTGGTCTGTGGGTTATACCAGAGGATGCTGCAGAATTTCTGTGCCTGAAGTTCGTTGAGAGGAGAATTGGTTTTTCACCTGGAATATTATTGATGTGGTTTGGGAGGGTAGAAGGAATAGCTTAAGAAATCTCTCGCAGTTGCTTCCATTCATCCTGGCGCTCAGAAACGAGCAAACACCCCAGGAAGAGAAAATGAGAAATCTCAGAAGTAGAAACTGACTCCAGATGGGTATTTCTCAATTTTTTTAAAATTATCATCCTCCTAAAGAGCCTTTTAAGACATTTTATTCCTAATCATCTCCCTATCCCTACGGAAATTTAATACGACATATATACTTCATATCTGTATATGTACTATGGTCAGGCCATGACCCAGTGTAATATATAAGATTTCCTCCCCACCCAAATCAATTGTTGCACCCTTGGGCAATCACCATCAATGAAAATGCACGCTCTCTAAAATAAACCATCGGTCTGAATGGGAGGTCACTGAGGATGGGAGAAAAAAAAGTTATATATGTCTTAACTCTGGCTTCAGGGACCGCACAAATTCTCATTAGTCAGCATACTCATGCATTACCTGCAGAGGGAAACTTTTTGTGTCCTCTTCTGTTAAATGGGAAAAGATGAATTCTCTGTCACTGCTATATCATCTAACTGCAATGGCTGTAATCTTTTGGAGATCCTGGACCTCTTTGTGAATGTTAGGAAAGGAAAGCACATAGGTACGGTCTCACACTCTATAAAATGTATGCATACGGAACTTCAGATCTTTATAATGAATTATGGGAATTTATAATGAATGGATCAGGCAGACGACACCTCAACCCACTGATCAAGCTTAATATTTATCATAAAAAGAGACAACTAGACATTATATGCTTCCTGATATGATGCAAAAGGAAAGAAACACATCACTTACATAGTATTCTTGCTAAAAAATGTTTAACCTGAATCTAATAATGAGGAAACAATCAGAAAAAAATGCCAGATAGTGAAACATTCTACAAACAAACTAGCCAGAACTCTTTACTAATGTCAGTGTCATGAAAGACGCACATACACGCACGCACACACACACACACACACACGTACACACACACCTCACACATACATAAAAGAAGGACTCTAATCCACTAACTAAAGAGAATGACAACTACGGGTATATGGATGTCATTGTAATCTTTCCTTTTTGAAATTTCCACTTTGACATTTCTCAAAAAAAAAAAAAAAAGAAAATCATCGATACATGTATTACTCAACTAAAAACAAAAATAGTGGGAAATGAGGGAGAGCGAGCCAGGTTAGGAGGAAGAAGCAAGATGTCAGTCTCAGACCCAGAGAGTAGGAGATGCCTGAAGAGATGCCGGGAGCTCAGATCTCCATTTGCCAGGAGAGGTACTTAGGATGTAGTCAGGCCAAAGAGATGAAAGATCGTCTGTAATGATTTTCTTCAGAATTTGCCAAACAAAGTTCTACGGGAATAGGAACAGTCTGTAATTAAAACGTAAGAGTGGTTTGCCAGCACTTACCCTAGCAGTGCCGATTAGCGCAGCGAGCAATACAACCAGGGGGACACTGTTCCAAGAAGTTTTAAAAAACTCTGGATTTTTTTTTTAATTGAGTGGAAACTGCATATGCACAAACAGTTAACAGAAAATAACCTTCAAAAGACTTCATAACAGAAGTCTTCAGAGTCCAGCATCCTACTTGATCAGGCATTATTGAAATACCGGAACTTAGTCCACTTTTTGTTGTTTTTTTTTTGCGGTACGCGGGCCTCTCACTGTTGTGGCCTCTCCCGTTGCGGAGCACAGGCTCCGGACGCGCAGGCTCAGCAGCCATGGCTCACGGGCCCAGACGCTCCGCGGCATGTGGGATCTTCCCGGACCGGGGCACGAGCCCGCGTCCCCTGCATCGGCAGGCGGACTCTCAACCACTGCGCCACCAGGGAAGCCCAACTTAGTCAACTTTTTAATGCAAAAAAACTCCTGTGTTTTCCATTGTGCAGAGCTTCAGAGTTCCTCCCAGGGCCTGGGCTCCATGCTGTCATTTCTCTGTCTCACTGCTCAACACTCCCACGTGGCACTAACTGCATCGTGCATAGGTCGGGAAGACGGGCTCATTTGTCTGATCTCTGGAAGCTTAGGACAGTCAGATATGCTTTCAGCCAAAAATGATGCTGAGAAAAATCTTCGCCTATCTTGTCCTCTTGAAGTTACTTAGGAAGCAAAAAAACAAAAAGCAAAAAAGGTACGTTTGTTGTTGATCAGGGCGCAACAATATGGAGAGAGGTAGCAGCACTTGGATTCCATGAGACAACTTTGACGAGATACAAAGCAAGGGTCGGTTTGCCGGGTTAGGTCAACACAGAATGCCACGGTGCCCAGACAGTTGACCCTTTCTGTTTGGACCAAGAAAGACTTCATGCCTTTCTAGGCTCTCGCAGCAGCTCCAAATGGTTTTAACACATTACATGCAATGAAACAAAATCAGAGCTGTTGAGTTATTCTTTAATCAGTATTACATTGAAATGCCCTAATACATTCTTATCTACATCCCTCCACCAACTGCTATTTTGTCGAATTCAAATGCTCACTGGAAGTATCATCACCCCCTAGTCATAGGCTCTCAGGACCACCACGGTTTTGCGAATGAATCAGAGAAGGCAACATTGCTTCAGCTAAAAGTCACTTAGCTTTCAAAAGGCAGGATGTAGCACAGAATGATTCTGTCTACTGGGATAGAAACACTGGGAAGGATGGGAGAAGGAAGTTGGCTCCAGCTCCACCGTTACCTTGGCAACTGTGGCCCCAGCATCCTCCGGGCAGAAATTAACTTTGTGCCATAATATCATAAGGCAGAGGAAGGGAGAGCGCAGAGGAAGAGGAAGAAAACATCGGCTGGATCTAGAAGCTCAGGGGGCCGTCTGGGGCGATTAAGAATCAGTGGGCGGGGCATTTGAGCTACAGGCACCAAATGACCCATTGTACTTTTGTTGGGTTTTTTTTTTTCCACTGAAATTTCAGTATTGTTCGAAGATAGCCACCACACCCTTTAATAATGAACAAACACTGCACTAATTTGGCTCAGGGCGTCTGCTGATCATTCTTGGTCATTTATAACTTCCTTTTATTTCTCTCTTCGGGGAAATCAGGGAAAAAAAAAATATCTTGAACGGAAGAGACAAGGAATGGTGTGGTTATAAAAAGCACATTCTGTTGAGGGTGAACTGGTAACTAGTTAGCCTTAGGCTAGAGACCAGTCTCGTCCCTGCAATGAAAGTGTGCAGACCCTATCTGGGGCAAGACAAGCCACCCCGAGGAGTGGTCCCTGGTCAAACTGCTTATGGGGGAAACTGCACTGATGCTGTGGGACGGACCTCCCAGCCAAGACCACGGCATCAGGGCCAGAGCCTGCAGGGACCGCACGGGAAGGCTTGTTAGAGAAAAACGGGCTGTGCGTCCAGAGTTCCAAAATTCACTGGGTACTCAGAAAACACGTTACAGAAAAGGCAGCCGGCTGACGAGACAGGTAAGTGGAAAAGTACAGGTAAGTATCTCAGTCTCAAAACCTGAATTCCAGTAAAGCTTAGGTGGCAGGTCACAGGCAGAACTGCGACACGCATGTAAGTGCAGAGGCTTCCTTCCTCCAGGATGGGTGAGGGGCCGTCCTTCTCTCCTGGCCAGGTCCACAGGTCACGGCTAGCAGCGCTCAGACGGTTAAGAGCACACGAAATGAGCGGGGAACATCTCTCAGGAGTCACCGCCGGTCTCCAGCATGCCTGCTCCCGGAAGTAGGTGCGCCTTTTCAGCCAGGGAGGTCTCCCTCCTGCCGGCCCGGGACTCCAGGAGGAAACAGCTTTTCCTCTTTCTTCCGTAGGGTAAGATGGGGCGTTAGTGACACATCCTGCTCGTCATCTCTTTCTGGAAAGCAGGGGGAGAAGGATGGTTAGGAGTAACTATAAGCAGAGCAATGACTTGTTGAAGGATTCTGAAAATACCCTGGCAACCTCTGGAGCCTTTAAACCAGAGGTTGCAAGCATGGCCCAGGAATAAGGCTCTGCATACAGATGTGTTCCACTGGCTGCAGGCTTTTTTTTTTTTTTTTTAAATCAAAGCAATGTTTAAAAACCTCAGCTAACTTGCCAAAATTCCAGGTTGCTCTGTGTTTTGGAAAAATTGCAAGATCTGGAGCCACTGGGCAGCTGAGTTGAGAATTGCTGTCCTCTTCAGATGCAGAATACACTCTCCAGTTTGCCCTAGTCTCCACCACTCCCAGCAGTCTCCCCATCAGGAGTGAAGTATCACTTACTGGTTGATATGATCATTGGATTTAGACGGCTGTTTTTCTTACAGTAGAGCACAACTTCTCTTTACGTAAGTTTCAATCAAAGATGAAAAAATGAAGGATAGGTACAAGTCGAGAAAAGTGGGAGGAAGGACATTTTTTAATAGAAATGAAGACTATCCCAATGTGTCTGACAGTCAACCACAACCAGCTGGCCTTTCTATAAATGCTCTTGTGGGCATTTATAGATCCCAAATGTGCCATCTGTTCTCCTTCTCTGGGTCTCTGCACAGGCGAGACCCTTGCCCGTGGCCTGCTCCTACCACGCCCTGCTCTCTTGGCTAATTGCCATTCATTTTCCCAACTCCAGCAAGATGACTCTGATCTGCCTGGGAGGCCTTCAGGCACTCCCGCCCCTCCCACCGTGCATCAGCCACGCCCCCCACCTGTGCCCACCTGGAGGCCTGCGTGCAAGGAGCCAGTTTGTACACCTGTGTGTGTGTGTGTGTGTGTGTGCGTGCGCGCGTGCACACACATGGGCGACGGGCATGTGGGTTAGCTCTACTTGTGAGCTCCAAGGTGTCAGGAAGAAGAAACCCTCACTAGCACAGTGCCTGGCACAGGGCAGCAGCTCCTCTTTCATCCTTAAGAATGTCCTGGATCGCAGGCTGGGAAGGAGACTTGTGCCTTGTGGCATTTAGGAGGACACGTTTCATATATTTTAGTTAGATGAATGAGCCGCTTCTGAGGTCCACCTGCTGCAGAGCTGACGCCAGCTGCTACCTCTCTTGCACGCTGACCCCAGCTCACCCTCCAGCGCCCCCTATCAAATAGGAAACATCTGAGTAACAGGAGCTTGCGAATAGGCGTGCCAGCTGCTCAGAGACTCGATTAGAAAACGATACCAATGTGCTGGTTAAAAAAATAACCAAATATACAGAACAGAATCTAGGTACTTTTGCACCCTTATAATATTAAGCAAGGCAATTATGTAGAGATACGTATATTGAAAAATTAAGTGACCATTTACTTATGCTCCGTACTTGTGCTATGGACCAGGTGCCTGGGAGATGAGGTCACTGTTCTCAAGGAACTACAGTCTATCAGGGAGAAAACGATATAAAATACGATGACATAAATGTTAATATTTAGAGGAGGAGATGAGGCATGGTAGAACCCAATCCACCCATCCCACTCTGCCCTCACTACCAGCCTGTGTGACGTCCCTGAGCCTTTGGGTCTTAGCTGAAGTGGCCCTTTTCTAGGGATACCCTTCCGAACCTCCAGGATAGGGCATCACCTCCTCTTCTGCTCTTTCATAACACCCTTCTCCACAACCAGGATAGTCTTTCTGTTTCACTCCTGCCTCCTGGATTCATCCCTTGTAAGAGCCTGTGAGACCCACGGAGAAAAGGGCTGTGTCTGTGGTCTGTGCTGTGTCCCCAGTGCCTGGCAAGTGATGATGGATAAAATGTTTGTGCAATCCAGCAATGAATGGGCTCCCAGTGTCCTCATCTGTGAAGCAGACCAGTGATGCCTACTTGAGGTGAGTGGGAAGGTTAAAAAGTATTCATGGACAGAGTATGCATTCATTCCCTTTCCTGATCTCTCCAGAAGCACAAACATGGCAGCAGCCACTGTGTGCTGGGAAGGCAGAGCCTTGAGAAGACTTCTCTGATAATGTACCCACTGAGATGGACTCCACAACCTAGAGGAGGAAGAGTCTGACAGGTGAGGGTGGGAGAAGGGGGACTGGAGAAGAGGGGCTGTGGCTGGAGGGAAGCACAGTCGAGGTGGAGCCCGCCAGGGATCTGATGCTGCTGTGGCTGGAGCAGGGGGGCCAGGGCAGGATGGGGACGCAGCGGTGGGGAGACAGGTAAGCGCACAACTATTTGAATAAGGACCCACGCACCTGGTGTGGGGGGATGGAAATAGATGATGACAACCTGAAAAGGAATTTGCTGTTCCTCTGTTAAGCTTCCAAAGGTTCTTGTGTTTTTGGTTAACTTTTTGTGACAGAGATGGGAAAAATTAGGTGGGAATTAGGTGGGAATACAGTGTGTGTGTGTGTGTGTGTGTGTGTGTGTGTGTGTGTGTGTGTGTTTGAAAGAGTGAGAGCAAGAGAGTGAAGGAGAGATCATGGGATGAAGACAACTTTGCCTTTATAATTAATTCTCATCATTATTTGCAATGGGTCAGGATTACAGAAAGAAAGGAACTAGCATTTGTTAAGCCCCTATGAGTCGCAGGTGCTTCAGGTGGTTATATTACTATCATTGCCTCTGTAAAACTTTGACAGAAGAGGAATTCAGGCCTCAGAGCAGAAGTGATGTGCTCAGGGTGAACAGGTATGGTGGACAGTGAGCTGCCGAGCTTAAATGGTAACAGTTGCTTCCATCAAACCAAGGTTTGCTGTTGTTTAGTCTCGGTGTCCCTCATGGCTCTACAGATATCACTTCATGTAACCCTTACCCTGATCCTGTGAAGTAAGCTTTGCCATCCCCATTGGTCTGATGAGGAAACAGGCACAGAGACAGAGAATAACTTATCAAAGTCACACAGAAAGTGACAGAAGTAGAGATTTAAATTCAGATCTAGCTGGATGCAAAGGCCAGCTCTTTCCACTACACATGACCATGGTTTAAGCCTCTGAGACATTCTTATGAATATGCATCTGAGTGATATTGACTTATATTAATTAACAATTAATTGCAGTCGTTCCTGAATTTTCAAAATGCCAAAGAGATAGTTTTTCTTTATCCAGACTGATGCCACTTTGAGTTACAAGTGCAATCGGTAAATACTAAAACAATTATGCCACTAAAAGACTATAGACACAAGAAATATGGAAGGCTTTTTTTTTTTTTTTAAGGAAAGCAGAAGAGGGAAAAGATTGAGAGAGGATATGGGACTTAAGCAAAGCCACTGAGTTAGTCTGTGAAAAGCCAGGACCAGTGCTTTCCTCACCACACCGTGCAGCCTCAAATGCAGGAGAAAAACTGTTTACTATGAGGCCTCTCAACATTCTTACAGGGAATGAATGGTTGAAATAGATCTGAAACTTGAGGAAGGACGTCTCAGTTGGATCCGCCCTGCAAAAGCCTACAAGCCTTCACAGCTGTATTCTAGCGATTTCCCACTGGGTGGCGCCAATGGGCTGGCTAAAAACCAACTGGTTCTGAGGAAAAAAACCCAAACCAAAAAAAAAAAAAAAAAAAAAAACCACAAACCAGACAGGACTTCCCTGGTGGCGCAGTGGTTGGGAGTCCGCCTGCTGATGCAGAGGACACGGGTTCGTGCCCCGGTCCCGGAAGATCCCACATGCCGCGGAGCGGCTGCGCCCGTGAGCCATGGCCGCTGAGCCAGCGCTCCACAACGGGAGAGGCCGCAACAGTGAAAGGCCCGCGTACCGTAAAAAAAACCCAAAAACAAACAAAAACCAGACAGTATTGGGTTCCATGGCTTTCCTCTTCATCACAGCCCTCCTGCAGGCATCCAGCAGTGCCAACACACGTTCCTCCCTATCGGGGAGAGTGGCTTAAACAACTCCTATGCAGTTTGCTCTGTAGGGGTGAATTTGCCATTGCAGGAGTTATCTGAACCCACCATTTATTAAGTCCACTAAAGAACTCCAGCAGGCGCTTAAGAGGTTTCTGCAGAGGTAGTGTGAATTTTCTGAGAAATGTTCCTAAAGGCTGTATTTGGCTTGTACGTGAAGACTTTTCAAGCACCCAGATTTTAAAAAATCCATTCTTAAGGAAAGAGTAAGGTCAGGTTTTGGTTGTGCTCAGTCGGTACCATTGCGGCAGAACTTGATTCTGCAAAGTCCCTGATTCCCGACTCTCAGCAGAACAAAGTCCACACTCTGCAGCCTGGCAAACAAAGCTGTTCTTAACTGGATCCACCCACCCTGCTCACCTCCTGTTGAAGCCCGGCCCACTCACCACACCCATCAGGCAAACTAGACTCCTCCCCGTTCTCCAACAGCTCCGGTCTGTAACGTTTCTAGTAGCTTCTCATCGGCTGTTTCTTCCATCTGGCAAATGCTTTCTGCCCTTCTATGCCTGGCAAACTTTGATATCCTTCAAGGTCAGAAAGGGTTAATTAGCTCCCTTCCCGAGTTCCTCCATCACTTTGCACACACCTGCATCACACTGCTTTCTACCAGCACAGGAACTCACCATTTCATCTTGCCTGAATCTGAACAGACCCTTAAAACTTTGTTATATAGGTAATATACGATGAGGGATATTTTGGTCAAGTCACATAACAGTATGTATGGTTTGATCCAATTATATTAGGAAAAAATATAAAGTATGAGTCCAGCATGATCAGTTTACCTCTGGGTGAATGGAATAATATATGTTTTCTATTTCTGACATTTGCCTTTTACATATTCTCTAGCTTTTTAGATATTTTTAATATACATGTAATTTTTCCTAAAAAATAAGCTTCAGTCATTTAAAAAAAAAGAGAGAAGTAGGGGCTTCCCTGGTGGCGCAGTGGTTGAGAGTCCGCCTGCCGATGCAGGGGACACGGGTTCGTGCCCCGGTCCGGGAAGATCCCACATGCCGCGGAGCGGCTGCGCCCGTGAGCCATGGTCGCTGAGCCTGCGCGTCCAGAGCCTGTTGCTCCGCAACGGGAGAGGCCACGACAGCGAGAGGCCCGCGTACCGCAAAAAAAAAAAAAAAAAAAAAAAAAAAAGAGAGAAGTAGACCAAATCTCCACATTGAAATCATAGTTAGTTTTGGAAATGAAGTTAAAATGATTTTGCCTAGTCTTTGTGGGGAACGGTGGTGGTGGATGAAATCAGCGTATCTTCTGCATAAGATACTCAGCCACTTCTGATCTAAAACATTTAAAATTAAAATAGAGATCTTTGCTAGCATTTGAAAGTTTTATTTGTTTGTTTGTTTGTTTTAATATACATGGAACAAACTTGTGTGAATTCTACGAGTCAAATCTTCCTCTTATCTCTCAGTGTAGCCATTTTGAGAACTGGCCACGGAGGGAATAAACTGTCCGGAGAAGTAAAATGACTTATTCCGTGTCACGCAACTAATTTCTGACCCGACCAAGACTACAAAGAAACCAACTGACTTAGCTTACTACACCACACCATCACACATCCCAGTAATCGAATTTTCACATGGAAGAAAGAAAGAAATGTGATGTCTGCTAGGTGTCAGTCATCATGCTAGCATAACCATATGAATAAGTTAACATTAGGAATGATAAAATGAGCTCCAAAAAGGAGTGACAGAATCACAGGATCACGGACTATACTGTTCAAGCTGGGAGGACACCTGGATGTGATCTAGTCCAACACCTTCATTCCAGAGATGTGAAGACCCGGCTGTGAGGGGGGAAGTGACTTGCCGAGGGTGGGACCACTGATAAATGGCGGCGCCAGGACTCCTGACCTGTGGACCCTGCACCCCACGTTGATTTCAGAGAGGCAACTTGTGTACACAAGGATTTCTTAAGAGTCACCTCAGTGTGCTTCAGGAAAATCCCTCTTGCATTACTGGCTCTCCTCCACGTAAACCTAAAACCTAAATGGCTCTCCACAGCTTTCAAACTAAGTCCCAACTCTAGCATCTAGCCTTGGTGTAGACTACTCAACCACTCGGCCTTCACTCCCCAACTCTCCTTCTCTACCGTTGAGCCCACAGCAATGCCCCTATATACGCTTTCCTTTGCTCCTCTCTTCCCAAAACACCTTTCTCCCAACTCCAGCATCCTTCGAGACCCTTGCCTCAGGAACACCATCTCCTACCCTCCCCACCCCGTCCCCAAGAAGTCTCAGGTAGTCCTCTTCTGCTTTCCCTTTGTGCCCATAGTACCTCTCACATTGTTCTACGACACTTTATTAATTCCTGGTTCCAGCAAGAGATTGCTCTGGAAGAGATGAACCATATCTTGTTTCTGTTTGGACCCTGGTGCACAAGGCCTGCCACATACAAGGGGCTGTAGAAATATTTGCTAATTAGACAAAAATCCAATGAAGATGAACAATTATTAGGTCTTAAAGGCCCAGTGCAACGAGAGGTAGAGGAAAATACAAACTGAGTACCTACTGCGGCGGAGGCACCTATATGTATTGTGTGTACTTCTTGCTCAGAACTCTGTGAAGCAGGCATTGCTCCTTCTAATCTACAGATGAGGAAACAGGCTCAGAGAACTGAAGTAACGTGTCCAAGTTCACGCGGCTAGCCAAGTGGAAGGATAAGGGTCAGATTTGGTTGCCTCAAAAACAAAAACAAGTAAGCAGACTAAATACATCCTGCTTCTATTACTCCACTGGGAGGAGAAATAAAGAAAAGGACTGAGGTTCTTTGTTTTTCTAGTGTTTTAACATATATTGGGCACAGAAGTGCTACAGCAACAGCATTTTAAAGCCAATATCTTGTTTTTAATTCACCAACTTTCTGCTAATTCTGAGAAACAAGAAGGAGAAAGGGGAGGAAGAAATATTGGAAATAAAGCAATGATTTAGGAAGAACAGGACACAAAGGGACGAAAGGAAGGTGGGTATAGAAGGCGCAGCAGTGTGATAAGAATGAGAACACTGGGCCCAGCGCTTCGTGAAAATGACCTTTGTGTAAGCGGGTCCTTCCCACCACCAGCCACCATGAAAACAGGGTAGCTTGAAACACACAGCATATCGTTAGATCTGGCAGAAAGAGGGAAGTATTCAATCAACAGCCTCTCATCTAACAGAACATAGGTACACACACACACAGACACACACACACACACACACACACACACACACACACACTTTCCTTCTCCAGTAATGGAGCTCCACCAACACATTTTAAAGGCACTATGTTAAGGTGATAGTTGCCAAAAAGACAAAGGAAAACGGTGAGTCCACCAAAAAGGGCCAAGGTGCGGGGCAGGGAGAGGGGGGCCGGGGGGAGGGGTGCTCCTTTTCTAATGTGCTTCCTTGTGACCAATCAGCAGCACTGCCTCAGGGCCCCCCAGTTCCCGGCAGCCCCCTAAGCTGGAGCACGGCCACCCCTCACCTCTCCTCAGCCTCCTCTCAGATGAAGACAGATTTGGGAAAGTGGGTTTGAACTGCAGCGTGAATTACAGGGACCACATTTCTGGCTGGGCTGGGATATGAGTAAACCCTGTAACTGAGAAGACTTCTTCATTCCCAACAACTTGGTTAGGCCCCCGGGGGGGTTGGCAGCCAGGTCAGCAAAATGACTTTCTGCGCAGCCTTGCATCCTACAAATTCCACTTCTTAAAGACTTTAAAACCTCCAAGTTGTATCCATATTATCCATTTGTTTCTTTTGCTATTGGCTCTTCTCCCCTCCCCTAACAAGTGTGTGGATTGAAAATGTTGACCATCTCGAAAATTCCATTTCTCAAGGGTCTGCTCTCCCCACCACCCCATTCCAAACAAAGAGCTGCTGATGCCCATGCTAGGATTTCACCAGAACTACCGCTAACCCACCCGCCCCCTGGGGTCCTCAGCTCCTGACCATACCCATTTCCCTCTGGCCATCTTTCTACACCAGAGGTCAAGCAGATATTTTGCTATTTCCTTATCTCGGGATCTAACCCACGGGTAGCAAAGCAAGTCCCTTTGGAAACGGCAGTTTTCCTGGAGGAGCAAGGAGGATGAGAACCAAAAGAAAAGCGAGCTGGCATCAGCAAGGACGCTATGATGGTCAGCTGAGCCGCAAGGGGCAACGTGGGGTGATTCCTGAGTGCAGGCAGGGACAAGGGTTCAACGAGGACTCTTCTAGCATCATGACGCTGTGAGAAGCAGGGCCACACCAGTGTCAGAAGGACTCGAGGAACCGGCACGGGTGGCTTTAGGGAGGAAGTGATGCTGTGCAAGGTACTTGATGACGGGGATCAAAATCAGTTGCTGTCTTCGAATCATCCAGTTTGGAGGACTCAGAATTTCCCATGATACCATGCTGCCTTGTGATTCCAACGTGCAGACAAGGCCAAAGGCCTACACTCGCTAATCGCTGCTGGTATCATCAGCAGCGCAGGCTGGAAAGCTGCTGCTGAAGATCCAGAAACGCACAAAACTCGTTTCCACTTCCCTCCATCTCCTACCAGAAAAAGTCTCAGCAAATTAAGTGACTGCAGGACTCTGGGACCTGCCCCCCTCCAGCCTTGCACACACCTTGCTTCTGTTTGTTTCTGCACGAGAGCCCCGTTTCCTTAGCCTGCCCAGAACACACCTGTTCATCCTTTCACGCCCTGTGTAAGTGTCTCCGGATGGGAGACAGAGAACTCAGGGAAAGGGAACAGGCCTCAGGGGAAAAGGAAAGAAAGATGATTCCGGAGGGCCCCAGGGCTGGGTGCTAAGAATGTGGTCTGTTGGTTAGCTCTCCCTCAGACAGCGTCTCCCTTAGCTCTGAAGGGCAGTATTTCACTTCAAGGGGGAGCCCAGTAAAATACCAGGCTGTTTGCTGCAGGGAAATCCCTGGAACAAGAGAGAGGAGGAGAAAAGAAAAGCAAACAAGCAGGTACAAAACATCCCCAGCCACTCTCCTGCCCAATCCCTGTGGGACAGCTAGTCTTCAGAAGGTAGAAACAGGGGGGCAGCTCCTGCCACCCTCGGGCACAGGGCGGCCATGCATCTCACCCACCCAGAGGAGGCCAGCTCTCCCCTGCTGCAGTGTTTCTCCTCTCGCTTTCTAGAATCCACAAAGCTGCACCTATGACATTGACCTTTTCCCAAGTGCCTTGACAATTGCGGGGGCGGGGGGGGGGGGGGGGGAAGAGCAGGTAATTCCATGGGTGGGGCCTCCCAGGGCAGGACTCTGTAAGGAGCCCTCGGTTCCGCCCACACCGCGGGGCAGAGCCAGTGAGGATGATTAAGCCTTTGCCTACAGCAGGGCCACCCAACACGCTCCCCAGAAACGCGAGCCCAGTGCAGTCTCCTTGGGTGAACTGGACCATTCAGAGCTGGTTCCAGAGATCGAGATCGCTGAGGGTCTTCACTTGGGAGCTGCCCAGGAGTCTGCGTGGTCCCACCCCCTGGGTGCAGAGCACTTCCTTCTGCCCTCAGGGCCTCGAAGCCCTGAGGGTGCTGCTCTCCCCTGTGATCCTGTGGGCCAGGCTTCTGGGCCCGGAAGCTTCTGTTCCTAAGAACAGACAGACCACGGAGCAAAGAGCAGGTGCCTCGGGCGAGAGTTGCGCACCTGGCCTGAACGTTTTCAAAAACTTTTTTTCTTAACGTCGTTGTGTCTGTTAGACGGAGAAAGAATTCCAGGGGGAGACTGACACCAGCCACCTTAAATGATTTTTGGAACAAGGCTTTATACATATGAATAACTTGATGAATGAATAGATGAAGTAGTAGTGCCAGGTCACCAAAGATGCAGTGAGTAAGATGGGGCAGTAGTATCCCAGCCTTAATGAATCAACGAAAGTGTATTGTGCAGCTCACAGAGCAGTAGCTACACTTCCGGCCCTTCTTTCTATGTGCCAAACTGTGCTCAACGCTTTATACTCATGACTTCATTCAGTCCTTACAGCAGTCTCATGGGGTGAATGGTACTATCCTCATTTTACAGACGACAGAACTGGGGTTAAGTACCCTGGTCAAAGTCACATCATTCATTAGGGTAGCCAAGGTTGAAACTTGCAAACCTGTCTTCCTAACCAGTCTGCTATAACCCAAGGCATCGCCCCGAACGGATCTTCACTCGTATCTGCGTGTGCTTTCAGCTGAGTCTTCAGGTTGGCAGCCTTATAAAACCAGCCCCTGCCGCCGGGGTGGGGGAGGGCAGTGTGGACGGGCCGGGGCCATGACCGGAGGAGCCGTCCGTTGGAGGCCGACAGCCAGGGCTGCGGACTTCCCTTGCTGGCATCCCCAGGTCTGAAGTCCTTTAAGGCAGGCAGGGCAGCCAGACTGCAAACGTTTAAAAAAATTCTCCCCAATTCAAGTATACACGTGATCCAACCATCACACAGAAATTAAAAATGTTCTTTCTGCATTCTCTTAGGAATGTGGGTGGCACGTAAGCCAAAAGAAATAAAAATAGAAACATGGCAGGCCAGACCACCCTACACAGGAAAGAAAAATATTTATTTGATTAATTCTGTTCCTAAACAGCAGCCCACATCACTGCCACAGAGGGCGGGCCCCACGCGGGTGTGTGTGTGAATGTGTGCACACGTATGCACGCCCCCACATACATGTATACACATGTATGGATAGATAAACACAGAGACCTGCCACCCACAGAGAATATTTATTCATACTCATGCAAGAATCAAACTGCTCTTCTTTTCCCAAATCCTGCAAACATTAAAAATAAGTCACATTATGTAAACACATTCAGTCTCTTGATTTACACTTGTTCTTACAAGGGCAGAGCTGCACATTTTTGAAGCTCTCTCCTTTAACCACAGGAGATGGGATACGGACGCACGGCGGGCTGCCTCATGGCGTATCATGAAAGCAAGAGAATGAACTGAAAACGTTTCGTCATCACTGCATTTCTCAAGATCAACTCGGCAGACTGCTGCCAGCCCCCGATCTGCCACTCCGTGCTTTTTAATATCCTGATTTCTCTGCAGATCTACCAACCACGTCTTCCCCCATCCCATCCCGTCCCATCCCACTCCTCTCGCTGGTGCAGTGTTAGTTAACACTTGACCATGGCAGTGCATGGATCCAGCCTGATTTCTGCTCAAAGCGATGCTACTATAACCCAACAAGGCACAGTATTGGCCCTCTCTGGTGGTCTGCTGCTTCTCCCTCCTCCTTTCCATCTCTGCCTGCCCACCTCCTCCACAGCCTGGCTTGGGGTCCACACAGCCATAAGGGGTCTGCCTCCCTGCCTCCCATACCCTGCATCTGTCAGCACAGCTGGACTGGTTTCTGGTAGATGCTACTTAAGCCCCTTGTTTTGGGATGAGCCACGGGTAACTCAATGCACGCACACCCTTGGAGGGATGGGACAGATTTCAGTGTGGCCCAGTGCCCACCTCTCGGGCTGCCCGGTTCTTTGAGGACTGTTTGTGGGAAGGCAGGTAAGGAACTCCCCCCGCTTTGCTTCTGTCACTTGGCCTTTTCATGGGAGGCAGGGGTGGGGAGGGAAGAACACAGGCTGGGAAAGCATTCCCAGTCTAGGTTAGGCTGCAGGCACAGACTTCTAGTTATCCTGAGAGAAGCTAAACGCGTCCAGCTCTGGACGACATTCAAAACACCCTGACGAAGCATCATTTGTCATTTCGGGTGTAACCTGAAGTTCAAGGGCATGAGTCCCAGGAGGAAGAATTTACCGCCCCTGGGGAAAACAAAGGATTCCATAGAAGAGGGGCAGCCTGGCTGAATTCACCACAGGACAGAGCTTGCCATCACTTAATAAGACCTCTACTGTGTGTCTGATGAAAACATACGGAGATTTTTCTTCCTCAGTCAGCCTGTAATTTAGGAAATTTGTAGTTTCTTAGCAATCTCATACTTTTGGTAGAAACAAAGTATTATGTTGATGGGGTAAATAGACATGAAACAAACTTAATTTTCATTTTAATAAAATAAGACCTATTGCTAGGAGTTTGACTACCACCAACTGAAACATGTTCTCAAGCTCCCAAAGAGAGAAATATAGCCTCTCCAGAGCTTTAGGGCCTGATCACCATTTTGTGCCCCACTTTGTAACTTTCGTCTCTATGGGGTGGTCATTGTGCTTCCCCTATGGAGAAACTGAAACTTGCAGAGGTTAGTGACCTGCCCAAGGTTACATGGTTAATACCTGGCAGAGCGGGAACTTAAACCAGTATCTGTCATTGACATCTTGTCCATGGGCCTTGGAATCCTGTTTTTCCTCTACTTCAGGGACCTGGAAATTGCAGTCCTTGGCCCCAATCCAATCCACACCTGTTATGTATGGTCCATAAGCTAAGAATGACTTTTACACTTTCAAACAGTTGAAAAAAAATCAAAAGAAGAGTAATACTTCCTGATGCATTAACATTATATGACATTTAAATTTCAATCCTCATCAATAAAGGTGAAGTTGGAACCCAGCGACACCCTCTGCTTATGTGTTGTCCAGGGCTGCTTTCCCATGTCAATGGCGGAGCTGAGTAGATGCGGCCCACAGGCCCAAACACTCGATATCTGGATCTTTTCAGAAAAAGTTTGCTAGCACTGGTCTGCACCCCATGGGTACCTCGAGCAGTGGGACTCTATTGTTTTAAAGCCCATGTGGTTATAAACGGCCCCCCAGCTGCCTTTCCAAAATCGACCTGGTCATAAATACCTCTCCTATCCTGGGACAGCAGTGATGGTACATCAGTAAGACTATATATAAAATAGATAACTAATAAGTATAACACAGGGAACTCTTCTCAATACTCCATAATGACCTATATGGGAAAAGAATCTAAAAAAGAGTGTATATAGGTATATGCATAACTGATTCACTTTGCTGTACAGTAGAAAGTAACACAACATTGTAAATCAACTATACTCCAATAAAAATTTTAAAAAAAAGAAAACGCACGTGAGATAAGAATGGAGTAAACTCTGCACGTGCCTGACTCCCTGATAACTAAACTTCGATGGCTTTCAGCGTATGAGAGGAGGAAAAGGGCTTTTTTTCTTCTTCTCAGATTCCCAATTAATGAACCATGAAAACAACATGAATTTTACATAAAGGGAATGTGCTTTATAGGAATACAGTAATTTTTACTTGTTAGGCCTCCTTCCTCCCTTGGTCTTGATATTTGATTATGAAGCTGCAATTTTAGACATTTTAGCAACAGAGGTCATGATGTGCTATTGTTCTCCCAATGTGTTTTGCTCTCAGTATAAGAGGAAGTTGCCCAATGTATTGAAAGGTGGTAGGTAGTACCACTGCTTCAGCTGAGGAGAAATGAAAGCAGGTATCTTCTTCCTTTGCATACTTTTTGTTCCCCTTTCTGGCCTCTATTGCACATACTAAAGACCTGGCTTATATGTGAAAACAAAATAAAATAAAACAAAAATGAAAAACCATACCTATCAAGATGAAGATTTCTGGAGATGGACGGTGGTGAGGGTCACACAACAAAGTGGGTTACTTAATGCCCATGAACTATACACTTGAAGACAGTTACGATGGTAAACTTTATATTATGTGTATTTTACCATAGTTTAAAGTAAAACCAACCAAACAACAACAGAAAAGACCCCACAGATATCAGTTTTAGCAAAAAACAATTTCAAAAGCTTCAAGGAAGATTTTTATAGACAATTCCATTAAGAAAATGGAAAATAAAAAATCCCCAGGGAAGGGGTTTTGAAAGATTTGAAGCTTTTTCAGGAAAAAATGAGCATTAGTGTGTGTGTGTGATTGCACACTTATGCTTGCGTGTGTGTGCTTTCAAGAAAACATTCATGTCAAAAGATGCTCAACATCATTAGTTATTAGAGAAATGCAGAGCAAAACTACAGTGAGGTACCACTTCACACCAGTCAGAATGGCCATCATCAAGAAATCTACAAACAATAAATGCTGGAGAGGCTGTGGAGAAAAGGGAACCCTCCTGCACTGTTGGTGGGAATATAAATTGGTGCAGCCACTATGGAAAACAGTATGACGGTTCCTCAAAAAACTAAAAGTAGAGTTACCATATCCAGCAACCCAACTCTTGGGCATATATGTGGAGAAAACTATAATTTGAAAGGATACATGCACCCCAGTGTTAATAGCAGTACTACTTACAATAGCCAAGATGTGGAAGCAACCTAAGTGTTCATCAACAGATCACTGAATAAAGAAGATGTGGTATACACACACACACACACACACACACACACACACACACACACACACACAAAATGAAATACTACTCAGCCATAAAAAAAGAAGGAAATAATGCCATTTGCAGCAACATGGATGGACCTAGAGATTATCATCCTAAGTGAAGTCAGCCGGACAGAGAAAGACAAATACCATATGATATCACTTCTATGTGGGATCTAAAATATGCCACAAATGAACTTATTTAGGAAACAGAAACAGACACACAGATATAGAAAACGAACCTATGGTTACCCAAGGGGAAGGGGGGGAGGGGTATATATTAGGAGTTTGGGATTAGCAGGTACAAATCACTATATATAAAATAGATAAACAACAAGGTCCTACTGTATAGCACAGGGAACTATATTTAATATCCTGCAATAAACCATAATGGAAAAGAATATATCAATGTATATATAATATACATATATTATATACATATATAACTGAATCACTTTGCTGTACACCAGGAACTAACACAACATTGAAAATCAACTATACTTCAATAAAAAATAAACTAAAAAAAAGAAAACGTTTATGTCCAATTAATTATATTCCCTCTGTTATTGCTATCAATATTGGAAATCAAAATGTTTTCAAGAGTCCTTCTATGTAGAATAATCTCAATCTATTAATGCAAAATACCAAGCACCCTTGCACCAGAAACAGAAATCAGAATAAGGAGTAACTATGTCTGGGAACCTCTTAGAGCTCTAACATCTTTCACCAGTGACACCAAAGGAAAGAAACCACACCCAGTGAACACCTATTAAGATTCTCCTGTCGTGTATGTACAAAGGCTGTTGTACCCGCCCGGGAGAGAGTGAGCTCCAGAAAAACAGCAAACCACAACAGAAACCTTATCCTAAAAATGGAATTGAGATCTGAGTAGGAGTGCCAACCTTAATAAAAAAGTCTTCCTCTTCAATCATTAGGTCGTAAAACTAAAACCAGCCTATGTTAGATGTGGGCAAACTTCGTATTTGACTCCTGTGCATTTGCCAATGTTTTTCAAAGATTAATAAGATAAAATCCTTTGAGCGTGTGCTGTGAGTACTGTGGGACTTTCTGCCAGCTCCCCAAGCTGAGGTGGTGTGTGGCGGAGTTTCTGAAGGCTCTACTGTTTGCAGTAAGCACATACAATAACAATAGCTGCTTACGGCCCGGGCCTGGCAGCGACAGAGTCAATGAGCTAAATGCCAACTGGAGATGACACCGGTCACGTCAAGTGAAGCCAGAGACAAAGGGACAGATGTGCTCTGTGTCCTTGCTGCCTGCTGCAGTGCAGTTGCTGCAAACCAGCCATGGTGATGGAGCTCAGAGCAGCATGGTGTGATGCTGACACCAACTCAGTCAAATGCCCACTGTCTCGTCTGCTTCAGACAAACCCTGTACATCCCCCAACACACATACACACGCACACACACACGCATGCACACACACGCACGCACTGATGCTTCACTTCCTATGGTTGGCAGTGCTGGGCTTTCAAGATAAGGGAAAACTCTAAAAATAACTCTGTAAGTGCAGATACTGCCGATGTGTGTGTGGCCAGGTTGTAATGGGCCAGACCCCTCCTGCCCACTGCAGAATCTATATAAGGCAAAAAGATGGCGCCTAGGCAAATGGCACTCCTAGAAAGAGCCTGTTAGGTCTGTAGATATAAAAATAAATAAAATAGGGGCTTCCCTGGTGGCGCAGTGGTTGAGGGTCCGCCTGCCGATGCAGGGGACATGGGTTCGTGCCCCGGTCCAGGGCGATCCCACACGCCGCGGAGCAGCTGGGCCCGTGAGCCATGGCCGCTGAGCCTGTGCGTCCGGAGCCTGTGCTCCGCAACGGGAGAGGCCACAGCAGTGAGAGGCCCGCGTACCGCAAAATAAATAAATTAATTAATTAAATAGAATACAAGAACTGTTTGAATCAGTTGCCACCGTTTAAAATCCTGGTGAGGGACTTCCCTGGTGGCGCAGTGGTTAAGAATCCGCCTACCAATGCAGGGGACACGGGTTTGAGCCCTGGTCCGGGAAGATCCCACATGCCATGGAGCAACTAAGCCCACGAGCCACAACTACTGAGGCCCAGATGCTTAGAGCCCGTGCTCCGCAACAAGAGAAGCCACCGCAATGAGAAGCCTGCGCGCCTCAATGAAGAGTAGCCCCCGCTCGCCGCAACTAGAGAAAGCCCATGTGCAGCAACAAGACCCAACACAGCCATAAATAAATAAATAAATAAATAAATACATAAATAAATAAATAAATAAATAAATAAAATCCTGGCGAGTTCACTAGGTTCTTTTGATTTGGAAACACTGGCTTTTTACCCTTCACATACCCCATACTCTCCAGGGAAACGATTAGCTGGCGTTGCGTGGTGGCTCCTCCCACAACTTGCTTTTTCTCACTACCTGCTTGCTAACTCATCTTTGCTACCTGCCTGGCCTCTGAAGGCTTTGGGTTTGGGTCATCTAGAGATATGAAACTTCCTGAGGCAAGGGTGGTGTCTTTTGAGCTGCGCCAACACTCAGCACCACCTCTTCATGCACTGTCATCTCATTTGAGTCATTCAGCAAAGCACGTTCCTCGGGCTCAGAGAGCTGAGGTTCATGACATTGGTCTCACAGCTGGATGCTGTTGAAAGATGGACAGAAGCTTGGGAACCATCCCGCTGCTGCAGATCATCAGAACCCATTTGAGTTAGTGAGACCTCCTTAAGCAAAAATCCACCTCGAATGGATTTCCTCAGCAGAGGCTGTGTCTGGGATTGGAAGTCAGACTGCATACGTTCAACCCCTGCCTCCCCAGACCTGTGTGACATTGGACAAGTTGCTTCACCTCCTTGCCTGACGTTCCTTCTCTCTTGAGTGGAGATAAAAACAGTATTTATCTCATAGGACTGTGTGCAGATTAAACGAGGTAATATATAAACATATCTCCTACAGCACCTGGGTCATAGCTTTTCCCAAAATATTTCCCTATTATTATACCTTCAGAAGCTGAACATACCAAATTTTAAAAGTATATAGTTATTACAGACCATTACAGCATTCTTCTATGCTGAAATACTTTCATAAGACATAGACATAAATCACTACCATAAATCTCTGTTTTAAAATAATTATACTATGAGAAATAAATGAAGTAAAGGGAAGGGCAGTGACAATCTATGTCATTCTGGATCCACAATGTGCCAGAACTGGAAGGAAAGCTAAGCCTTCCCTAATCCAGTGGATTAACAACTTTTTTTAGCAGCAGAAACCATTTCTTCAAATGCAGTCTTACACCGAAGCCATTAATGAGAGCAGTGTGGCAGCTCTGAGACCAAGACTGACCTGTGACTGTATCCCCAGCACCTAGCCATGTGCCTGGAGCACAGGACCCTAGTAGCACTAAGGTTTGTGTGATGGGGGCTCTAACACAGGTGAGGTGCCAGGCTGAAAGGGTGAAGTCTGGAGGGATAGGCTTCTAGGGTACGGTGATGATTGCTGCCAGTACGGGGTGACAAAAATGCCATTATGGTCTAGACAGGGTACTGGGTGTGGGGTTGATTCTGGGGGAAGGAATGGGGTGGGGATAAGTAAGCCTGACTTAAGTAAACAAAAGTAGTAGGGTTAGATGCCATCTAAAAAACCCAAGACGAAGGAGCCACTTTTCAGCCAAGCATCTTGTTGAACTCCGATTCTGCCCAGAAATCTGGGAACAGATAATGATCGTTTCAAAGTGTGATGCCTGGACCATTTGCATCAGAACTGCCTGGAAGCTTATTAAAAATGCAAATTCATGACCCCCAAGAAGAATCACTCCATCAGAATTTCCAGTGGTAGAATCCATGCATTTACATCCTCCACGAGCTTCCCAGATGTTCTTGTGCAAAAAAAAATGTTCGAGAAGCACCATACTCCATCTCACTGGGGCTCAGCCACGGTGTCACCGAGAACCATCGGGAGAGCTCTACTCTGCTTGGGCCCTACTGTTGGAGATTCCGATTTAATAGGTCTGAGGTGGGGCCTGAGAATTGAGGTGCTTTCTGAAATCCACCTTCCCCCCACCCCGCCCCAGGGTTGTAGGGCAGAGTGGTTTATAATCATTCACAACTGATTGCCAGAGGGGAGGGAGAGCCTCCTGTCTCCCTGACATGAATCACTTCCGTTATTACAACCAACTGAAAATTGCCGATATTCTAATTGGCCCTTAGAGATAAGTTGCTACTTTTCCCTTCGGTTTGTCTCTTTAACCACTCAGGCAGCAGGAAGACAAAAGTTTTCAGCAAAGACCTGTCAAAACATTGCTCTCACAAATACTGAAGTTGCTTTTAAAATAGGTTGGGGATGCATTTACCAAGCATACTTTAAAGTTTATCAAGGTATATTTGGTTTTTAATAAAATGCTTTATTTAAATGCACAGTTTGATGCGTTTTGATGGATATATGCTTCCAGGTACCACCTCAATTAAGATACGTAATATTTCTACCACCTCTGAGAAAATTCCCTCTTTACTCCTTTGCGGTCAATCTCCCAACCCCACCCTTGGCCCAGGCAACCAATGATCTGCTTTCTAACACTGGATTAGTTTAGACTGTTCTAGAATTTGATATAAATGGCATCAAACAGTATGTACTTTATGCTGGGTTTCTTTTGCTCAGCACAATGTTTTTAAGATTCATCCATAGCATGAATTATTAGTGAATTATATTGTTCATTGTTTCTTCTCTGTTTCAAAAATAAGTGCATAGGGCTTCTGGGTACTACTTCCGGAGAAAGAGCAGGTTTCCAGAACAAATTGAAAGGGAAGTGAGAAAGTAAAGACCATGGGCTTCCCTGGTGGCACAGTGGTTAAGAATCCACCTGCCAATGCAGGGGACGCGGGTTCGACCCCTGGTCCGGGAAGATCCCACATGCCGCGGAGCAACTAAGCCCGTGTGCCACAACTACTGAGCCCGCATGCCACAACTACTGAAGCCTGCACGCCTAGAGCCCGTGCTCCGCAACAAGAGAAGCCACCACAATGAGAAGCCCACGCACCGCAACGAAGAGTAGCCCCCGCTCGCTGCAACTAGAGGAAGCCCGTGTGCAGCAACGAAGACCCAATGCAGCCAAAGATAAATGAAAGTAAAGACCATTGGCTAGATCGCCTTCTTCAAGGAGCTTGGCCAGGAAGGCGAGGACGAAGTGACCACACTGAAGTAAGGGGAGTTTTCACCTGGGCAGGTGATGTCTGGAGGAAGGAGCATGTGGGGGAGGTGGCAGTCCTGAGCTGCAGGATGTGGGAAAGGAGAGAAGAAAGGGAAATAAACTCAAGTGTCAAAGACAAACATCACCAGTTTAAAAAAATGTTGGTCTCTGTGGTGGTTTAAAAATATGTCCATTTTTAAAATAATTTTTATTGGAGTATAGTTGCTTTACACTGTTGTGTTGTTTCTGCTGCACAGAAAAGTGAATCAGCTATATGTATATTCTCTGTTTTTTAGATTTCCTACCCATTTAGGTCACCATAGAGCATTGAGTAGAGTTCCCTGTGCTATACAGTAGGTTCTCATTGGTTATCTATTTTATACATAGTAGTATGCCCACAAATTCTTTTCTTTCTTAAATAAATAAATTTATTGGCTGCGTTGGGTCTTCGTTGCTGCACGCAAGCTTTCTCTAGTTGTGGTGAGCAGGGGATACTCTTTGTTGCGGTGCATGGGCTTCTCATTGCGGTGGCTTCTTGTGTTGCAGAGCATGTGCTCTAGGTATGCAGGCTCAGTAGTTGTGGCTCGCAGGCTCTAGAGTGCAGGCTCAGTAGTTGTGGCGCACAGGCTTAGTTGCTCCGTGGCATGTGGTATCTTCCCGGACCAGGCCTGGAACCCGTGTTCCCTGCATTGGCAGGCAGATTCTTAACCACTGCGTCACCAGGGAAGTCCCATAAATTCTTAGATATTCCTCTTTTCAAGAGAGAGAAAACTTAATTTTCTTCCCCTTTCAGTGTGGGCTGGACTTAGTGACTCACTTCTGATGAATGGCAAGTGGTGGAAGGGTGGTTTGTCACTTTTGACACTAAGCCTTAGAGATACTGTAGCTTCCATCGTGGTTGCCCTCTTTGGGGTCAGGGAGCTCTGGGAGCAACTGGCAGGGACCTAACGTGGTGAATAGTGAAGGGACATCATCTCTGAGGGAGAGGAGGCTTGCAGGACGAGCAGGACTTAGGAGATGTGGAGGCCGAGAGACTGGCATGTACTTATAACCTGGAGGTGAAGGGACATGGCTCTTTCAGGGAACTCTAGGAAGCTCCCTTTTGAAGCCATCTGTGTCCCTCTCTTCATCCAGATCTACCTGTATGCATTTATTCTAAATTACTGGTCCAGTTACACTCAGATTCACAACACAGTAGGAATCTACTAGCACTGACCTCATGAAACTCATACCGATTAGTACCGTGTTCTAGTTTGACATTATGGCCTAACTGGCCTTGTTGGTGGCTTGGATAGCTAACCTTTATGCACAAAATTATCTCATGGTAAGAGGTGTCCTGAAGACCACACAGTGACTACAGAAGTCCTTAGGATAAGGACTGCTTATAACCTTATCCTCATGCTTTTATTGTGGTAAGACTGGTGAGTGGTGAGAGAAGATATATTGTTATATTTCAGTAAGTAAAACCTTCCTGAATTCAAATCCCAAGCTAATACTCATTTGACAAAGAATCTACTCTTGTCTGCCGGGAAATTTGAACTAGTCTAGGCCACACATAGCAGACAAAATTTGGCAGCCTTATTTATACATGGGCATCAAGCCATACTGACTGTTCACACGTTTATTCAAATGCTCAGGAAGATAAATTAATTCCTGCTGTGACTGACATTCTGCAGCAAGTTCCAAAAATGCAGACACAGTGAAGTGTAATTACGATTTGTAATTGATTTGTAATTTATGAGCATTCCTGAGGCGCTGAAGAGCCCCTGAGATGGAGATTCTGACATGAGACCTAGGGACAAACATTGAGCATACAGCTTCGAGTTTTATCTGTTTTTCATCTGTAAACTGGGAGAGAAGTGGTCTAGCAAAGAGAAGCAGACCATAATCAACGCTTAAAGAGCTAAATGGCAATGCCTCATTGAGGCAGCAGGGGGACAATTCTGAACACATCTGGCAGCCACTGGTGGGACAGGGTATTAACAGTATTGTAGGAGGTAACACTTGAGGCTGGAACCTCTTAGTCAGTGGTGTCCGACAGAACATTCCATGACGATGGAGAGGCTCACTATCCAATACAATACCCACTAGACATACGTGGCTTTCGAGCTCTTGAAAAGTGACTAGTAAGATTAAGAAACTAATTTTAGTTTTTATTTAATTTTAATTAATTTAAATGTAAATAGCCACAGGTGACCAGTGACTACTGTATTGGACAGTGCAGCTCTAATGAATGTGGTTGCATGGATTCTTTAAAACCAGGAGCTTCTTGAAGAATGGAGATGTACCTTACACGGGCGCTCAGCACATGTCTGACATATAGTAGGTTTTCAATAAATGCTTATTAACAGACCCTCAGTAGCTAGAAGAGGGCTGCCTTTATAATACGGAACGTAGATTGTTTAAGACTGTTCAGCTAGTATTTCCCAAAGGGTATCTCAAAGCTTTAGACCCACAAAATGCTCTGGAAAGAAAGAACTCCCTGATCAAATGTATCTGTATGTTCTATATCTTGCTTGGGGGATTAGGATACATGACAGGGTACTAAAGAAACTGGAGGGCTTCCCTGGTGGTGCAGTAGTTGAGAGTCCACCTGCCAATGCAGAGGACACGGGTTTGTGCCCTGGTCCGGGAAGATCCCACATGCCGCGGAGTGGCTGGGCCCATGAGCCATGGCCGCTGAGCCTGCGCGTCCGGAGCCTGTGCTCCGCAACGGGAGAGGCCACAACAGTGACAGGCCCACATACCGCAAAAAAAAAAAAAAGAAAAGAAAAGAAACTGGAATAGCTTTATTAACTCAGTTTCCCCTAGTCATTTGACCATGAAACCCCGTTTTCACATAATACCTCTGACATCCCCTAGAACTAGTAGATTCTGGGAAAAATACTTTGGAGGATCCTGAAATAATGACAGGGTAAGAGGAAGACTTCCAGTGAATTCCTTGAAAAGTAGGGACCCTGATTTCTAGCACATGGTCAGCAGATAATAAATATTTATAGAATGGTCTAGAAATGTCTCACTTCCAATCAAAATCAGAAGCAGTCTACAAACCATTCCCACTCAGCAAAGGTAAAGAAAGAAGGCAGAGTGTGGCTGGCAAATCTAGGTATTCTCAGGCGGCCATATTGGGTACCTGCCAAACCAGAAGATAATCTGACATGTATGAATTAGGGGTATGTAATAGCAAATTGGAACAGAAATAATAAGAGTTATTGAAATATACTAATATTTTAAGATCCTGTACTTTAAAAATTTAAACCAAGCAGCTAAACACTGAGAATTTGCTGTGATTTAGAATATCAACCCCCATAGAAAGGAATGACTAATCCAGAGATACAGGTGGTATAAACGAGGATGAAGCATGGGTCCCTGGGGATAGGAGAAGAGAATGGTCCTCTCTGAGAAGAACAATGAGAAAACAAGAACCTGACTGAGACCAGGACAGAAACATTTTCCTTAGTCACTTCTGGTCTTTAGTTTTGCTAGTGCCTTAGTAAGAAGGGATTGGAATTAACTCTAGACCCACACCATAGTTTCAGCTAAAAATTATTTGTAGTTATTGTACATACACTTACGCTTAAGTTTAATAAATTATATATAGGGCTTCCCTGGTGGCGCAGTGGTTAAGAATCCGCCTGCCAATGCAGGGGACACGGGTTCGAGCCCTGGTCCGGAAGATCCCACATGCCGCGGAGCAAGTAAGCCCGTGTGCCAAAACTACTGACCCTGAGCTCTACAGCCTGTGAGCCACAACTACTGAGCCCACATGCCACAACTACTGAAGCCTGCGTGCCTAGAGCCCGCGCTCTGCAACAAGAGAAGCCACCACAATGAGAATCCCACGCACTGCAACGAAGAGTAACCCCTGCTCGCTGCAACTAGAGAAAGCCTGCACGCGGCAACGAAGACCCAACGCAGCCAAAAATAAATAAATAATTATTTAAAAAAAACACCCCACTGTATATAGACCATTCTGTGGTATGGGTTAATCTCTTTTCAATAAATCCTTCCTATTCTCTTTTGAAACTTGAAGTTAGAAAAAAACAAGAATCTCTTCAGATCTAGTTAGGTAGAGGAATCTAGATGGGAGAAACTCCAACCAAAACCGTCAGTCAAGATCATGGTACCCTCTGCAGTGAGGTGCCCAGACAAAGCCTGTCCCTGCAGGGCTGGATGCGTTCCATGTGTGTGATCCACAGACTTCGTCATGTGCTTTAGATCTGCCCACTTAAAACAGAGGCTTCAAAATGAAAAAAGTGTACCTATTATAAAGGTAACATCACCTCAGTGTTTACAAAGATGCTGAACTCCCCACTCCAGGAGCGATCACCCCACATCCAGGGAAAGCTTAATTGTTTAGCCCATGTGATTGTGCACATCTGCCTCCAACTAATTCACAGAAGGGATGCACCAACGCTAGCCTGTTCCTCTGAGCATCTCTGTCACCTGTGGACCACCTTGTTCCTTTAAGCATCCCTGTCACCACAGCTCTGAGAAGGGGGAGGAGAGGGCACGGCCAGAGACAGGAAAGAGCTCACTCAAAACCCTTGGTCCTGGGCACACAGGCCACTTGTCATGTTTAGCTTTGGTCTTTGTTGGTAAGGCCTTTTAAAGCATGAGGTTTGATTTTTCTGATTATTATAAAAGTGATGCATGTTTGTTACAGAAAACTTGAAAAGTCCAAGTAGACACATATACAGAAGTATCACCCAAGAGAGTACTCTTGACTCTTTTTGCCATATTTCCTTTCTCTATGATTAGATGATTCTAGTAGACATACAAATAGACAGACATATGATTAGAGTGATTTTCCAATACGGTTTTGAATCTTGTTTTTATTACTTAATATTATGTGTTGTGATTTTCCCATGGGCATCGTATTCAACTCTAATTGATTATATTTTAGGCCCTGAAATAAAGCAGACCACATCTCACCCCTGACCCAGTTAAAAAACAAAACCAAACCAAAAACCAAAACCCAAAAACCAACCAGCTCCCATCGTACAAACCAGAAGCGAAAGCTCACTGGACATCAGCAAAAGATGAATAAGTAGAACTCACAAAGACATGCAGCTGACTTTGCTCCATTCCCGCTAAGGCAGCACAATGCCGTTCATTGAAAATAATCCCACATTCCTTTGCTATTTTTCAAACTGACGCTTTAAAATATGTCTGCCAAAGCTCCTAAAATGGTCTCTGGCAGGCTCTCCCATTCAGCTCTGGGCGTTTCGGTTGCCCTGAACAACCACCCCCAGCTGATGCCATGCTGGAGACAGACAGACAGATACACACACACACACCACCTCATTTGACAAAGTCCCACGAATGCAAAAATAAATAAATAAATAATTGGTTTTTTTTTAAAAAAAAAGGTCCAGCGACCCTCTGTGCCAGGTATACCCACTCTGCTGGCATGGTGGGCTTTAATTCATGAAACTTCACTAAGCAAAAAGGAAAGTCACCTTGGACCAAAGACAATAAGGCTGTTGACATACCGTGTCAAAGATCATAGTCTCAGTAAGTCAAGCCGGGGGGAACTCTTGATACGATCTCGTGGATCTCGTGGAAGACTGAGGTCCAGAGATATTAAATGCCTTGCTCAGCATCAGACAACGCATGTGGTAACATAATAGTGGAAGCATCCTTGCAAAGGCCAAACTGCCAGGCTTCAGACTCCCAGGCTGAAGCTCTTTCTTCTTCAATGCCTGGGTCCATGTTGGAACCATCTGGCTGAAAGTGAAAGAACCCGCCTGACAAGAAGCAGCCCAGAGGCCTTTGCACAGATGGTGTTTCAAAAGAAAAGATCCTTTCAAAAGCCCCACAATGGCTCTTCATTGCTGGCTATTTGGGGGAGCAGCTCTGGCTCATGTGACAGGCTCTGCTTCTTTTCACCGTCCTGACCTGATCTGGCCAATCCTGGCTACTGCACTCACCCAAGCAGCTCCAAGGGAAGCGTGGGCACGACCTGGCCACCTCATACGGGAACGCAAGGTCATCACATGCCTGGGCTTAGGTGGGCTGTGCTGGGTCTTTATGAGACAAGGCTTTCCAAGTCTTTGGTCTGCAAACTGTTGTTCATCCATCTGGCCCTGAAGTACCCATTTTTGAAGCAGTGGTTTTGGTGCTGAAGCCTAAGATCATTTGGTGTGTGAACCTCAGTCATTAGCCAGCAGGCACTGCCTACAAACTGGGGGTGGGGGTGGGGGAAGCTTGGGCGTGATAACATGGCAGTAAAGAGAATAACGAGGGAGGTTGAGAAACTGCCCACCACACCTGTTCGAAGTAAAGGTAATAAGTGTGGGGAACAGAGGAAACAATTTACGTGAAGAATGTAAGGGAACACCTGGAACTCAAGAAATGGAGCTATCGTTTATTTCCACAGCCACAAGGTAAAAACTCAGTGATGGGGTGTCATACAGGGAAGTGGGAGGGCTGAGGAGTGAAGATGAATGAGGCTGAGTTACTTTTCTTTCCGTGAAGCGCTCCCGTATGAGGAGTCTCACTTCCTTCCCATCTCCCTCTCCAAGGCTTCTTTCTTCCTTACCCCATGCAGCAGTGGGGAGTGTATGGCTGGGGCCAGGGTGGAGGCATGGAGGGAAAACTCAAAATCCAGAAACACATCACAGAGCTGAACAGTGTTGTCCCCGCTTTGTTCCACAGATCACAATCTCCATAAGATGTCAATGAGTGATGACAAAAGAAAAAAGATTTCAGCAGCTAAGTGGGGGGCAGGGGGCGCTACACAAAACCGAACCAGTTTCTTCACTGGATGACTTCGCAAGGCCTTTGATCTACGACTGTCCGTCGTGAGTCTTCAGGGGTGGAGATGATGTAGCAGTTCGAAAACTCATTTGATCAGGAAAAGAAAAACTTGTTTTCACTGATTATTACTCGGGACTGACATTTTGAGGAATACTCTTGGCCAGTGCTGGTCCTTAGATCTTTCTTCTTTGCTTTACTTTCCCACCTCACTGAACTGACCCCACCCCCCATCCCAGAGACTAAGAAGGGATGATGTGCTAACAATAGTAATTTTCAAATTTGAGAGTAATTGTCATCTAGAGTCGTGCCCCTCAGAGAGTGGTCTGGGAACCAGCAACATTGACATCACCTGGGAGCAAAATGAATTGCGCTGCAATCAGGGGTACCGGATCAGAATCTGCAGTTTGGCGAGATGCCGAGGTGATTCATACGCACACTGAAGTTTGCGATGCAGACCGAGGGTGCTTGGTACTGGGCACTAACCTCAATAATTCTGATTTGGGGTATCCAGGGTGAGGCCCGGGTACGCACATTTTAAAATACCACTTCCAGGACATTCTGATGCAGCTTGGTGTGTGGACCCCTAATGAGAAACACTGACTTAATTAAAAAGCTCCTATGGCCCAAGTGCCCTGCTATAGGGTAACCGAACAGCCCTGTGCTGCAGCACCTCTACAAGCTAGGTGATGGTATAATCACTTTCATTGTTAGAAATAAGGAAATGGATCCCTGGAGAGAGAAGGTGAAACTGCTGGACCAAGGTCACCCAGGGGTCAGCAGGTGCCTTAGGGTGAACAAGGACTCTCCTGTCTTTCCCCCCCTGCCTCGCCAGGCTCTCTCGTCTTCCTCCTCCCTCATCTGCTCTTTATTTGCCAGCTTCTGTGTCGCTAACAGCCTTCTGAATCTGCTTTTGTTTTCAGTGAAAGGCTAACAAAATACTGCTGCTCTCTGTGCTTGCTAATGATAATCCTGATTAGCTCCATTCTGTCAGCTGACTCCCAGGCTGCCCAGGGCCAACAGCAGCCTGCTTATTCAATCAGGGCCTGGCCCATTTGCTAATTATCATTTGGGCTCGTTTTCTCCAACTGTGAACTTGCTCGAGTTCAAGTCATCTTCAGCTGTTGCATTTACATGAGAAATAGATCATTTGTCACGTCTATGCCTGTCAATGCTCCAGCCTCCCCCTCGCTGTTGGAGACCAAATGAAATCATGTATTTCTCTGGGTTCCCAGGCTGCTGCTGACCAGCAGGTCCCAACGGGAGCCATGAGGCAAACCCTGTGGACAGATGGACGTGCTGGCCTTCCTCACTGGGCTGCCAGGGTGACCTCTTCCCAGCTTCTGGATTCCAAGCTGTATTTCCCCTCAGAGGCCTGATAGGGTGACCAACTGTCCCCGTTTGCCAGGGACAGAGTTTTCCCAAGACATGGGATTCTTTTGTGCTAAATCTGGGAGGCTTGGTCACTGTACACCTGGTCCACCAGGACACAGTGTGAGAGCATTCAACATCCTCCTAGGTGATATAGTTGGAATCTGGATCAGGGAACTGACGGAGCTGGGGTCCCAGCTTTCTCTGTCAGGCCTGAGGCGGAGGATGCACCCCTTTACTGCTCTGCACCTTATTTTGCTTTTAATCTCTACTGCTAATCCGATAGCATGAAGCTATATTTCCAACTGTGGATACGTGGAGGTCTGCAGGCATGTTCTGAGAAGAGGGTGGCACCAAAGAAGGAATGACTAGTGTGTAATCCCTTTGAATGGGGATCATCTTCAAAGTACTCTTCCGGATTCAAAAACACACTAAGCATTTATTAGGTGCTTGGCAACACAGGCAATACAAGCATACGTCCCGTTTACTCCCAGCCCTCAAAGAGTTGACAATCCTGTGGGAGACACTAATACAAATACAATGAACTATATCTGCTACAAGGCTACCAAGGGGATCCCCAAGATGGCAAAAGGCCATGGGAGCTGGGGAAGGGAGAATTAGGGTACCTCTGCTTACTATATGACAGCCACTGTACATGCGTTATCTCATTTAACAGCCAACGTTTCTTAAGCACCTATCGTGTGACTAACCCATTTAGTTTTTACAATTCTATTAGTATACCTATTCTACAAATGAGTAAAATGAGGGTTTGAAAAACCGTGCTCGAAATTGCGAGTTAGTGAATGAAGCGTCCAGGGTTTGAACCCAGAGAGTCTGAGCCTTGTGGTAAGCACTGTCTGAGACTGAATCTCCTACCCCTGTGGGGTGCTGTACCCTCAACACAACCAGTGCGTTGGGCACTCAGCCAACATCAGACAAAAGTAACAGGGCCGGCTGAGGAGCATGGCTGTGCGTGGCGGGAACATGGCGGAGGGAAACATGAGGGGGTGCTTCTGCATCCTACACTGCGGAATCCCGAGGCATGACATCGGGAATGTCCCACTGGAGGTGTGGCGACTCTGGAGCTGCTGAGGAAACTGGCCTGACAAGTGCTGCCCTTCTGACCCCTAGCTGCATTAGATTCTAAAGAAGGTACTAGAACATGAAGCCAAATGCCTGACTTTCATCATCCTTCAAGGACCAAAGATGAGTGACAGTCATTATTTTATATTTTTTTAGACTGCATGTGTCAATTCTCAAAAGCTTATCCTTCTTATACAATTAGAACATCTGAGCAACTTGCCTTGCATATATAGGGTACTTGATATATGCAAATCAAATACATATGTATTGATTTGATATAACAGGACTGATCTTAATACTACAGTATTGCAATAGTAGACTTGGAAGTTAGGTATTCCAGCACTTTCAATATTGAAAGTGCTTGTTTCAGTAGTAACAATCTACAAGTGCAATATTCTTAGTGGACATTGAACTGTGGTAAGATAATGACTGTCTTCGGAAACATCCTCAATATCTTTTTCTGTTACTTTATAGGTTTTGATTTGTGTAAAATGAATACATAATTTCAGACAGTTAAGCATTAAAAGCACTAGTTATTAATATGTACACGCATTGAAATGAATCTCCCTGTAATTAAAATGAACAAAACATAAAGGTAGGCTGTTTCAAGCAAAATTTAAAGAACTATAAGCTTCTGGGAAAAAAATGGATATCCCTTCTTGCTCACACCTACTGTTAATAATTCCTGGTTAATCCAATCATAGTTTGTTCCCCATCCCCCAAAATAGGCTCTTATCTCTTGATAGAATAAATGGGTTGTTCCAGCCCTTTCTGTGACTCAGACTTCAAGTCAGTTCCCGGCACTGCCAGGTGTTAGAATCCCTGGGGCCCTTCTTCAGTTTAGAGAATACAGTTGACCCTTGAACAACGTGGGGGTAAGGGGCCCCGACCCTCCATGCCATTGACAATCTGAGTATAATTTATAGTTGGGCCCTCCATGACTGAGTTTCCTCTGTATCTATGGGTCTGCATCCACAGATTCAACTAACCTTGGATGCAGTATACAGCGTATAAGTGGACCTGTGCAGTTCAAACCCATGTTGTTCAAGGGGCCGCTGTAACTGAGAGTGCTCTGATGGCAAAGGAAGGCTTTATCTACTTGTTAACTTACACTCGGCTTTGTCCTCCAATGGCCTTCATGCTTCCGAACGTAGATAAGAAATTAACATTCAGCTCTCTCCATCAGATGTTTCTGCTCCTTTAACTCAGAGAAACCCAAACTTGAGTGCTGAGGAGAGCCTCTTCCTTCCAGTGGACCTTTAGGGAAGGTGTTCCCCCTCCACCTGAACATGTCAACTGAAAGCAACTGAACCAAACTCCCCAGAAGGAGACCCATGTTCTCCTGGAGATCAGAGTGTTGGCTCCACCCTCTTCATTCACCTGCCCCTATCCACTCTGTCCTTAACATTTTCTGAAATTAGCTTTATCAACTCCTTTCAGGCCTTTAACTCCCTTTTGCTGTTTGTACAACCTTTTCTGTTTACCCAAAACAGCCTTTATACAAGACAAATGAGCAAAACCTCACCATGATTATGTTCTAGTTTCTTTCCACACTACTCGTCCAACTGAATTCAGAGACAACTTAGCTCTTGCCAAGAGCTTTCTAGAAAGTGGTTGTGAAAGAAAATGAAGAAAATAAATGCTTTAGCCAATGATATATCTCACTTGTACCCAGCGAGTCTTGCTTTGTTCCACAACTCTTGAGTGACACGCAGAAAAAATGGTTGTTTTTGCCATGTATTCACAAAGCGTACTTATAGATTTCAAGTTGAGAAACTCTAAAGGTGATATATAAAATTCCCCAACATCTTCTTTGCCAGATACAGGCACTCTACTGTATTAAACATGTCTTTTGGTTTTTGCGTTTTGATTCTTGAATGCCCCTTCCAGGGCTAACCAATTTCTAGAGATAGTAGACAACTCATCCTTGAGCTGTTTACTCACCAATCAACACAAACCAACCAATCCAGAACCCACTTTCCCAACCACCTCTGCTATGGCCTCTTAGGGCTAAAATCCCTTTGGCCTAATCACCATAGCACCAGGTGATCAGCTAGGGGCAGCCCCCCTGCCCCAGAACCTGCTGAAATTACTCAAATTAGTCCCTGTTTAGCCTTCTTACCCTGCCTCGCCCATTCCTTCCCAGGGAAACCACAAGAAAGGCTCCTGCCCGTGTTGTCCCTGACTAGTCTGCGTCCTTCCCCATGTGGTCCTCATACCCTGGTATACCCCCTTCTCTTGGGATCTGTGAGTAACACAAACTATCTTTTCAATGGCAGTCATGTCTTTTTTTTTTTTAATTAGTTTTCATTGAGTAGAGCTGCTTTGGCAGTCATCTCTTGATCTGTTGGCCTCACCATACATAAACAATTTAGAAAACCTATATTTTAAAAACATGTACTTCAAGAGAAAGGAAGACAGGCTAGCAAAAGACCGGTCTGGCCCCTGTGCTCAGGCCATTGTTCAAATGGAGTTGGATGAAATTTAGTTGTTCTGTCAGTTATATTTAGCAAAACTGCCACTTTTAACTGTTTCAGGAAAAAAGCATGATTTTACGATAAAGCACTGATTATACTGGATAAGACGGTCCTAGATAGAGTTGCTAGGGATAGCTGTGATGAGGGTACCATAGTATGATATATGTCACAAAAGATGTAGGGTTTCTAGGGGCCCTTGACTTCCAAAGCACAGTTTGAGTCCTACTGTAAAGATAGTCTATAAAGAAAATGAAAGGACTCCCCACTCACTTAAACAATAACAGTAAAGTTTTTTTAACCAAGTGTTCTAGATTCTCATATATTCCATTAAAACTGCATTGCAGGAGATTCAGTATGAAAAGCAAAGTCCCCATGATACTGTATTCTCATCTCGGGCTCACCTCTCTCTATATCTCTGGAGTAAAAGCTACTCAAAAACAGTTTAACTTGACTTTGTGTATCTAGCAGGTGCCTCCCGGTAGGTGCTGAATATTTATTCACTGACTGAAGAAACGTTTCTTACCTTCTTTGGAAAACAGTGTAAGAGATGACATAGAGCTCAAAGATGCCCATTTAAGGGGTTAAGTGAATAGGTGACTGGTTTTGGAGCTGAGAATTAAAGCTACTTCCTCTGGCCCAAACCATGACCACCCCAGGGAGAAATGTAAGACCTCTGTTTGATGGCCGCGCACATCTTGGCATCTCCTGCCCTTTAGCTGGCCTCTAACTCCTGTCCAATTCTGCGATCCTCTGGTTAGGAGCTGGCCATCAGTTTGCACGGGCGAGGCAGTGTTCTGTGACAAGTGGCTGAGCTCCTGGGGTGACCTGGGTGCCGCCACTGCACAGTGACACTTACCAAGGGCTCCAGCTCCTTGCGGTCTATGAGGTTCATCTCAGTGACGAAGTAATAGAAGTGTTTGTAGCAGGTGTTGACGTGGGCCTCCGCACCCATCACAATGACCCGGTCGAAGTGGTGGATGTAGACGTGTACGAAGACCCGGAAGAGGCGACACAGGATCTTCTTGCAGATCTGCAGGAAGTTCTTTGGGAAGGGAACACCTAGAGAAAGGGAAAAAGGGAACAAAACCATGATGGGGAAGCTCTGGCAGGCCCCGAGCACACGTGTGAGGCTGGAGAACAGTCCTGGACCCGGGCTTCTGGGCCAGCCTGCAAATGCCTGGCTCTGTGTGGGCAGCTGCATTGGACATTGTCTGAAAAAGTGGCTAAAATGGTGTTAAATTCAAACACCAACAACCACAAAAAGACCAAAAAAATGAACAAAGAGGGCCAGGTTTGTTTCTTTGGTTATATCTTTTTTGGTGCAGATAAACGCACAGAAATATTTATTTTTAGATAGAAAAAGACACTCTCCCCTCTTGCTTTTTTACTTTTCCCACTTTTTAGAGCCCAAGAAAGTTCCTTTTCCTCTTATTTCTAATGTAAGGAAACTGGTAGAAGGAGGGCGATGATCCAGGGAGACTGGCACTCCTTGACACAGAGTAATAGGGAGTGGTGAGGACTGCAGCAAATTAGAAAGCCGTTTCTCATCAAAGGAAGCAGCCGCTGCACAACTCAGTCAGTGGTGGCCAGATGGCGACAGAGGTCCGGGGCTGCGAGATCTGGTTTTGCAAGATGATTCAGAAATCTGGGGTTCTATATGAACTATCTGGAGTTTCATTTATTTTTTTTTTTTTTTGCGGTAGGCGGGCCTCTCACTGTTGTGGCCTCTCCCATTGCGGAGCACAGGCTCCGGACGCACAGGCTCAGTGGCTATGGCTCACAGGCCCAGCCGCTCCGCGGCACGTGGGATCTTCCCGGACCGGGGCATGAACCCGTGTCCCCTGCATCAGCAGGCGGACTCTCAATCACTGCGCCACCAGGGAAGCCCTGGAGTTCTATTTTTAAAATGATAGCAATTAACCTGACATTTAAAAAAGAAAAAATACAGCAGGTCAAAACAAAACATCTTCCTAGGATAACTCGGCCCGCAGACTACCAGTTTGCAAATTCGGATCCAAACGTTTTCTGAGATACACTGTTTCTGAGGTGGGCAAATGCAACAAAACTTCATGGAAACTTCGCATTATACTTATTGTCCCCTCATCTCCTTGAGGGAAGGTAAGAGTTGGGGGTTGTTTTTGATAACACAGACCGGGTGAGGGGGCAGAGGAATCACCCAGATTTCCTGTCTGATGACCACTACTCCCAGCTTGGTCAGAGCAACAAATAGGAGAATCCCAAGCCCACTTCCCTTCTGCCTCTCAGACACGGCTTCAACTCTTGGTCTTTACACTGTTCTTAAGTAGTGACGTCATGGATTCCAAAGTTAAATAGGCTTTGAATTCCTATTCCGCTCCTTTTCCAGCCGTAGGACCACAGACAAGTTATTTACCCTCTCTGAGCTTCAGTTTCTCCATATGTAGGATGCAGGTAAAATTGCCAATTGTCCTGAGGATTAGAAGTGACACCCCTGTGACTTTTGGTTTTTTGTCAGTTAAGGAGGAGTCAAAACAAGGCCTTTTTTGCATGGCCAGGAGTGTCAGCGTGACTAAAACCCTCCTACAGCGCCCAGGACAGAGTAAGCGCTTGCTAAAGGGAATGACACCTCCCCGGTCCCTGCTCTCTGCTTTGTAGATCTGGAACATCTAGCCGTTGTTATAAGGCAAGTAATTACCCTTATCAGGAAAAGGCAGACATGACCACCAGCCTCTTGGCAGAATTGCAGAGCTGCGCTCAGGGCATGTCCCTGGTCCCCAGCAAGCCTGGAGTTTTGCTGTCCGTGCCTCCACAGGGTCCCAGTGGCAGCTGTCTGGTGAGAGACACTCTGTAACGGGATCACCTGGGACACCGAGGACAGGATGAGCGACGGAACACAGCTGGCAGCTGGCAGAGGCAGGAATCTGCCTCCCCAGGGTCCGGCACTGATATTGGCTTTTCTTCCAAAACAAAGTGGCAACATATCAAATGAACCCAGGGAGAGACTTGGGCACAGCTTGGCAGCTGGCTGTCTGGGCAACAGATGCTGGGGGTTGGGGGTGGGGTGATGTAAAGCTGGCCAAAGGTGGAGGGCAGCTCCCCCCAGAGCGGATAGGTGTTTTCTCTGCTGAAGGAGGGGCCAGTGAAAACCACTGCTGCCAGCCTGGGAGACGGTCTAGAGGCTTCAAAGAAGCCTGAGATCCAGAGGTGATGGAATCCCCCATTATCCATATTCAAGTGTTGATTATGTTCCCATCAGAAGGGGAGTCCTGGAACCACACAGACACAACAGCAGAGGGTGACATGTGTTACTTTCGCAACCTGTCTGTGATGTAGGTTTTACTAGTCCTGAATTAACACCAAGCACAGATTAACTTGCTCCAGGCCACTTAGGTAAACAGTGGCAGGGCTGGGATTTGGACCAAGTCAGCCTGATTCTAAAATCTAACAGATCTGGTTATGTTTGGAGTGTGACTCTCTCTGCCAAGGATAAAAGCACAGCTTAATTGCTAAATGCAACGAGGCATCTAGAGATTACTCTTTGGTGGCACAGAAATATAATTTTAAAAAAGGAAAGGGGTGAGGAGAGAAGGGTGAGAGAAGTCCAAACCCTTGGAGCCACAGATCTGAGGTACTAAGCGGTCAGCTAATACTCTGAGGCCCCCAAGCAGAGATGTGTTTTCTCTGCTGGTGCCTTAGACCGTGGGCCTGGGACTAAGGGTAAAAGCCAACATTTACTGAGCGCGTAACAAGTCTAGGTACTATTATTGTTTCCATCTCATAAATGAGGAAACAGACTCAGAAAATTAAGTAGCTTACCCGGGTCACGCAGCTGGCAAATGGTGGAGGAGTTTGGACCCAGGATTGTCTAACTCCAAAGCCCATGAGTACCGGCTACTCTGAAATCTGGAGATGTTGCTCTGGGACTCTGCACACACTTCCAGCTCCCAAGCCCTTCCTTCCTGGGTGGCCTGAATCCCCCCAGGGGCGTTCACCTTTCACGTCACCAGCTGCTAGGGGACACCGGGGTGGGGGGTTTCAGCTGTGCCATTTCGTCTGCTTGACCTTTAAAGCCGGTGCCCACACCCCACACACGCTGACTGAAGGTAAGGCAAGATCTTGGACACACCAAGGATGTTCATGGCACTTGTTGGGTCCCTCTAGAGTGTCCCCAATCTGCATCCCCCCACACCCTTCAAGTCCCTACGTCTGATCAGCTTTGAGCTCTTGGCTCTGCCCTCCATTCCACACCTGGTCTCTGGCCTTGCCTTTGACCTTGAACTTGGTTTGCTCTTGCCCCTCGCATTTGGGCTACGGCTGGGAATGATCTTCACGGTATAGAGAAGAGCTGGTTTTAGAGTCTGGAAGACCTAGATTAAAATCCTAGCCCTGTAACTTACTAACTGTGTAGGCAAGTGACTTGATCACTCTATTTCATTACAAAATGGAGAAAAACATTTACTCTCTAAGGTTCTTATAATAGTATCTGTAATGTGTCTGGCATGTGGTGGGAACTTTGAGATGAAGTCCTACTTTTGTTATTTCCCACTTGAACTCCTTGGGTAGGTAGGACCCCAGCCTCAGATCTCTTGTCTCTGGCTGCTAAGTTGGCCCTGACTCTTCCACCATCCCCTTCCTTACATGTAATTCATTCTTCAAAGGTGAACATTGCAGGGCTACCCTGGTGGCGCAGTGGTTGAGAGTCCACCTGCCAATGCAGGGGACACGGGTTCGTGCCCCGGTCCAGGAAGATCCCACATGCCGCAGAGCGGCTGGGCCCGTGAGCCATGACCGCTGAGCCTGCATGTCCAGAGCCTGTGCTCCGCAACGGGAGAGGCCACAACCGTGAGAGGTCCGCGTACCGCAAAAAAAAAAAAAAAAAAGTGAACATTGCAAATGGTTCAAGTAAGGACATGATCAGCATGCACCACAGTCACCCCCAGGCCAACTTGGGAAGCTGAGAAGTCCTAGGCTGGATTCGTAGGGAGCCTAAGAACCCTGGTGGGTTCTCTGCTAAGCCAGAGATAAAATCGCAGCTCACAGAGTGTGGGGTTAAGAATAAGACAGCTATGTGGCATTTGGGAAATTCATTCAATATTATTGATGGTTCAGGGTCCAATTCTACAGTTTGTATACTATCTTAGCCCTTTTCTCCCTTTCTCTCCTGCCTTCCAAGTGTTCAGATTTGTGAGTGTGTGTGAAAACTTTAAATAAACCATCAGAAGATGGGAAGTGGAAGAGATCACCCCTCTGGATGTCCACCACTTTGGTGGACCCTGGAACTCTCATCCTGTGTAACTGGCCTCAGGGAAGCAAGACAGGGTAAGACTCAGTGCTGATCTACTCCTTTCCCTGACAGGCTCCAGAGGCACCAGTTCATGAAAATTAATTTATCTGAGGGTTTCTTGTCTTCATGGTGCCGGTAAGAAGTATCTAATCTCCATTAAATAGCCACAGAAAAATGAACCCTGAGAGAGGCCAGATATGTGTATGTGTGATGTCATTTATTCCCAGTGAAATCCTGAGCAGTGATATTATTATTTTATTTATTTATTTTTTAATGTACTGTGGCTTAGTTCAGCTAAAGTGTTTGCCTGTCCCCACAGATAAAAGGACGTAGAGTAGAGGTTTGGCTCCGACAACTCAGGCCCTTTCTTTGGCGTCCTGCAGTTACAGCTCCATGGCACAGCAAACCTCACTGTTAAGATGACCATTTTTTGACCTCCACTGAGCTCAGTACCTGGCTTGCAGAAGAAGCTCAAAAAAATGTTTGCTTGTTTTCGATAAATCCAGGCTAACAGTAGGAAGAACGATAGGCTAATGAACCATCTCAAACGGACACTGGACTTGTTATCATGGCAGCCTGAACCTGAGGAGAATATGCAAGGCTCTGGGCAGAGGGCAGCCTATGTGTTCCAAGGGGCACCAATGACCCAGCTCAGGACTGCATCCAACCCCGTCCTTTTGTCCCTTCTGTTTCTTAGAATACATAAGACACTGGGGACCCTCCACTTTTGTACTTCCCAAGGTCTGTGTTAAAAGTGACTAATTCTGGGAGGTCCTTAGCTAAGAAAAAGAGGATCATGGGGTCAGGTATACTTGTCAAAATGCTGCTTTTATAAATGTTTGCAATATACCTAAGCACAGTAAAGGATCTGAGAACTCCTGTAGCCAAAAGTCCTATTTAACTCTGGAACCTCCTTTTTCCTGTAATAGCTATTGGTTTAAAAGAGTCTGTAATCAGACTTCCCAGGTTTCATTTCTGGCTCTACTACCTATTAACAAGGTAACCATAGGCAAACGGCTTAGTATCTCTAAGCTGCAGTTTCCGCAACTGGAAAGAAACAGGGATATTTATGTTATCTGTAGCTCAGGGGGTTGTTGTGAGGATTAACTACACACATGTAAAAGGCTTTGCTAATACTTTGCAGATAGGAAGCACTCCGGTGCACTGTTAGTTTTAGTATCTCATTGACCAAATGTTCTTTGTAACATACTTTGGGATTAAATTCCTCCTGCATATTTATTTTCAGGAGGGCAGTCTTGGTATTAATCCATCAGTCCTGAACGTGCAAAGAATTTAGAGTGGTAGGTACTCAATTAAGCCCTGGATGATATTTGGCTTTGCGTTATTTTCTACAAAGTTCTCATATTTATGTCTTGTATTACTGTAAGTTCCCTGAACAAAGGGACTGTTTTATACTTTGATTCTATCTTTAAAAGCACCTGGCACAGGGCTAGGTAGGGAACACTCATCATTCAAAGTTGAATCATAAGAGAGCAGTGATCTTATTTAGTCAAGATGTGAATCCATCATCGCCTATTTGGGGGAAGAGAAAAGCCTACAGCAGAAATGATAGCTTTTGCCAGAGTCTTGATGTGGTCCTGGCTTGCAAGGCTACACAATGCTCTTCTATGGAGGAGAGCTCTGGGATGAAGAACATTTTCATCTAGCCTAGGGGGTGGGAAGAAAGAATCTGAAACTCCTTTTTTTATCATTAAAACCTCCCTTTTTCACCTTTCAATATAGTTTTTCGGGGGGGTGAGAGTTAATTTTCAGTCACTGTACTCAATTAGAAAGTTAATACCAGACAATATTAACCAGCAGTCATAACTGAAATAGATGGCATATCTGAAGGGTTTGGAGTTAAACTTTGACTAGTCTTATAATAACCCAGACAAACCTTCCGACAATAATCTCAGACAGATATGTATTGATCATATAGAAAACAACCTTTAGAATAGGTTAGAGAGGCCAGGCCATGCAGCATGCGGAACTTGCCAGACTAGGGATCGAACCCGTGTCCCCTCCATGGAAGCATGGAGTCTTAACCACTGGACTGCCAGGGAAATCCCTATAGAAAACAACCTTTGAACAGAAGGTCTCGACATGATTTGCAAGCACGATTGATCTCAGAGCCTCCCCTTCCTCTGCCCTACCCTGAGCCACAGCCCCTGACTCTCAGATTCAAGCTTGGAAATTTCAGACTCCAAGAAGCTGGCTCGAGATGAGAAGACGTGTTCAGATGAGCTTCACAAAGTGGTGATAGACATCTGGGTGCTCAAGGATAGATCTGGATGGCTCGGGGCAGGCTGTGTGGCTTGGTCTCTGCAAATGGGATCAGTGAGCCTAAAACGGGACCAGGCTGAACTCAGATTCCAGAATGAGCCCAGGCAAGGTGCCTGGGCAGAGGTCAGAATCCCAAACCAATCACTCACATGGTCCAGCAGGAATTTGCTCAACGATTAGACTCAAAGCAAGACTAGAGTTTGCTAAGTTATCGGGCCAAGGAGGAGGCCAGCCAGAGAGTTGGGGTGAAGGCGGAGGGTGCAGTGAGCCTGTGGGGCTTGGAGCCCCTCTTGAAGGCCCGACCAGGCAGCTTCACGGCTCTGTTTCTGCTGCTGGGGAGGACCTGGTACTCAGCCGGGAACCAGCATCTGACAGAGCCCTGCTGAGTTTATGAATGTGTCTAACCACAAACTTTCTCATCTCCAAGCCACATTGAGTGCGAGAGCTAAATTGAGCATGGAATATAATCATTTCTCTGGGGCCCCATGCGGATTTGCCTTTCATCTCTGACTCGGTAACTATCCTTTCTCCCAAACAGAACTGAATAAAAATTCCAGTAATTTCTGAGCTTCAATCCATTTTCTTTCTTCCTCATCCCCTCCCCTCCCCTCCCTTTCACTTAGCCCCCAAATGCCCCATTCAATCCTTCCTTTTCAGGCACCTCTGGAAAAAAAAAAAAACAAGAAGTTGTCTAAATGGCTTGTGTTTTTTTCTTTTATCCTGTTATGGAAGCTGCAAAAGGAGAGAGTCCCTCAGAGAATGCAGAGATGCTATGACAGGGCCACAGTTGGGAGATGGAGGTCCCAAAGTCAAACAAGACCCAGGCGGCAGTTTCCAAGCTAGCTGCTGCCCATTCTTGTTTTCATGGTTTTTCTCTGTTTTCTTCTGCAGAGAAAGCCAGATGCTTAGGGCTGAGAACCTGGTCTCTGACGACACTGGGTTGAACCTGGGCTGTGGAGCTCTGGAGAGCACGGCCTCAAAGCCTGTCTACAGGGACACCAGAAGACTGGCCCCAGAACATCCCAGGTTCCACAAGCAGCTGGCAGACATTCCCTCCTGTTGTTCACCTAGCTAACACCTCTTCCTTTTGTACAGCTCAGCTGAAAGCCTCCCATCATCCCCAGACTCAGGTTGCCTGGCGTGTGCCATCTGCTCCTGTAACTCTCCTGACGGCAACTGCACACTGATGTGTGTGGGTACCGGCTCAGGTCTGCCACCCCCTCCAGACTGTACGCTCCCTGAGGGCAGGGAGTGCATCCATGCTCCTCCCAGAAGGAGGCTTAGTGCCCAGAGCGGAGGTACACCAAAATCAAAGCTCAGAAAGGTGCGGGGACTGACTGGCCCGGGGTTTAGAGCTAGTCTGTGATGAAAAGGGGTCTGAATTCAAGACTGTCTGATTCCAGAGCCTATGCTCTTTCCACTTTGCCAGGAAACTGGATGGGATTCTTACGGCTTATTTCATATCTTGCCAATCCAATCGGCAGAATTGGAGAAGCCAAATCTGTTAAAAGACGAAGGTGGAAAAGGGCATATTGGCTCTTACTTCCCCAAGGTCATGTGTCATTCGTGGACACTGGTTAAGCGTCTGGCTCTGGTGTCAATCACTGGTTTCAGATTCCAGCTGTGGAACTCCCCTGATACTTGCCCGGGAGTGAGTTTGCTAACTTCTAAAAGTCTCGGTTTCCTTATCTGAGGAATGAGGATAATTATACCTGGTATTTGGTGAGACTGGGAGGATTAAACACGGAGCCCAGGGCCAGCAGGCTTTCAGAGGCATTCGGCAAAAGGCCGCTGATGTTATTACTGCTTTAAAAGGTGAGACTCTTCCTCATTAGAGTCCAGGGTGGGGGAGGGCTAATGAAACGGCACAGATGGAGCTGCCTTTTCTCTAAAGGACAAACTCTTCCTGGAAAGCAGATTTGGACCCAAGGTGATATATGGAAACACCGTGTGAACTGTCCGAGGAGCTTCCACGTGACACGGGATGAAGCCTAATGCCTTGGCTAATCTAATCCCTTGGGGACCCCAATGGCATGTCAGTAACAACAACCAGAAATGCCTATCTTGAGCTCCTTCACACTGTCACTCCTGTCTGAGAGCATGTGTGCTATCCTTTTGGTCTTTGGACGCCAGTACCAGGAGTGTGCATGTGAAAATCCCTCTACAAGTCATAAAAACCACTCATTCTCAATAGCTCATGAATAAAAACAACATCCCACACACGTGGGAAAAGAAAACAGGCCTCCTCCGGCAGCGTGGCTGAGAACATACCATTTCCAAAATACTTGCAAAACAAAACACAATTGGATCACAATGAAGAAAGAAAAAGAAAGAAAAGAAACCTTAACAACATAGACCTATTTCTTAAAAATCCTCTGCTCATAGTTTATTCTCTTGACCATTCCATCCACAGTCTCCTGCCTCCTGCAAAACGTATATATATATATATTTATGTAAAGAAGCCTCATACTCTTGCTGATGAAAATTCAGCTTTGGAGGACCGATCCTTCTAAGCAGATGTTTTGTGTTATCTCAGTGCATTCCTCAAGAAAGTGTCTGTACACCATGCCAAGGAAAACAATCCTGTGTAGCAAGACTTTGTTCCTCTGCCTGAAAAAAAAAAGTCCCCAAACAAGCTGACAGCTGCAAATGGTTAGAAATAAACTGGCTACTACTCTCTTCCCCAGCTCCGTCTGCCCAGTCCCAGCTGCCCCTCGCCCCAACCCCGAGTTACCCTCGGACCCATTATCACACTGGCTGGACCAAAAGGAGGGAAAACAGAATAGCAAGTGATGATACGTTCTAAACAGACTGTTAATTCTCTCAGACGTGCCATTTGCGAGGCGGAGGAAGTGCTGTTTCAGCCAGCCAAAGGAGCCTGCCTGTCACCTGCCCCTTCTTGTCCCCAGTGCCACTTCTCTGCTGCTGGAAGCTCCTTCATTTTTTTTTTTTTTTTTTTGCGGTACGCGGGCCTCTCACTGTTGTGGCCTCTCCCGTTGCGGAGCACAGGCTCCGGACGCGCAGGCTCAGCGGCCATGGCTCACGGGCCCAGCCGCTCCGCGGCATGTGGGATCCTCCCAGACCGGGGCATGAACCCGTGTCCCCTGCATCGGCAGGCGGACTCTCAACCACTGCGCCACCAGGGAAGCCCCGGAAGCTCCTTCTTATTCGCATCCCCATCTCCAGGTTGGCTGGCTGCCTTCCCTCGCTCTGTCCTGGTGTGGAGGTGGAAGTACATCAAGAGAGACCCAAGAAGACCTGAGAAAGGCATTCATTCACTATGGATTGGCAATAAAAGCCATTAAAGATGAACTCTAGCTAGTTCAGACCTGCCGCGTTTGCTGAAAATCAAATGGCCCAAATGAGATAGAGTGAGCTGAGAACATGGTGTTAATGAACCTCATTAGAACTGGAAAGTCAGACAGAAGCGCCAGCACTTTGATCATGAGCCCCAGTCAGAGCTTGCAAATGACTCAGCCTCCTGGTCGTGGATGAACTGTTGTGAGTATTTTCACAAATAAAACTTTTCTTTATTCACCAGCAGAATCTTTCTTCCATTATGTGCAGGGCAATGAAAACCCAGTCTTGTCTGAGATGTGGTGTATATGTACATATGTATGTGTATATACACATACGTATACACAATGGAATATTACTCAGCCATAAAAAAGAATGAAATAATGCCATTTGCAGCAACATGGATGGACCTAGAGATTATCATCCTAAGTAAGTCAGACAAAGACAAATATCATATGACATCACTTATATGTGGAATCTAAAAAATAATACAAATCAACTTACTTACAAAACAGAAATAGACTCAGACACAGGAAATAAACTTATGGTTACTAAAGGGGAAAGCAGGGGAGGGATAAATTAGGAGTATGGGATTAACAGATACACACCACTATATGTATAATAGACAACAAGGATTTACAACAAGGATTTATTTATTTATATTGAATATAGCACAGGGAACTATATTCAGTATCTTCTAATAACCTATAATGGAAAAGAATCTGAAGCTGTACACCTGAAACTAACACAATATTGTAAATCAACTCTAGTTATTTTTTTTTAAATACAGAAAAATACACACAAAAAATACACACACACACAGAATACCAAGTCTTGTCCAAATAGTTTCTAATCTATAAACTTCTCTCCAGCCCCACTGCCGCTTCCCTAGCTCAAGCCACCATCACCTCCTGCCTGGTTGGCTGTGGCTCCCCCTTAGTGGAGCTTCCTTTCTTTATTCTTGGATTTCTTCTCCTGTCCCCAGGCAGTGGCCTTTGAGTCACAGTCTGAAAACCACTGTGCTATGGAAAGATCCCCCAGGGAACTGCTATTGGCTCACGTTTAACCTTGTCAAGTCCAAGGCCATAAGGCTGCAGTGAAAATTAATACCCATTTAACTCTTCACACCTAGCAGATCTCAGATGCATCTTTCTATTAACTTTTCACCCATACTGGGAAAGAACACCTCCTCAGATTGTATTTTATGTTTATATCGAAGCACCTATTTTCATATAAATAGAAAAATATCAGGTAGGTCATTTTCCAGAGTTACTAAAGTTTGAAATAAGCCAGGATTGATTGAGAAACAAACAATCCTGGGATACATGATTGGGGAAGGCAGGGGAGAGGAAAAAGATAGCAAAAGTAATCCATCCTTTTGAGAAACGCCGGATCCAGAAAGAACAATGATTGGATCCCAACTTGAGGGGTGCTTTGCAGAGCCAAAAGGGAACAGGAAGAAATTGATCTGAGGCAGGGATGTAACTGTTGGGGGATCTTCTCCAGACAGAAAAGGTGTAAGAAAGGAAAACTTGCCAAAGAAGTTCAGAGCAGACTCTGAATGCAAAGACCCGCCCTGCATGAGGCTGAAGGGGATGAAAGTGGATGCAGATGACTCTTTGCATCTGAGCTGGAAGGGTTCTGGCAGGGACTGAGAAAAATTGGTGAGTCATTGCATTTGCATGTAAGACCCAATGAAGGTACGTTAGTGGGTTAGGGATGAAACCAGAAACGTAGCTTTTAAATCTGATCACTGGGTCAAAGTAGAGCTAAATTCATGGTCTGAACTGTATATCTGTAAAGTACTTACTTGAATATGGTCTTAACCAGAAATCACTTATTCAAATGCCTTCAAGGGTCAGAAAGGGACATAAAAGCGTCAAGTAGGCTGGCTGTAATACAATAGGGAATGGCACAGACTGTGACAACCTGGACAGTGCTTTATGCAGGAAAGAAAAAGTGTCTCAGCCTCAGCTAACTGTGTTGAGCAGGAATATGGGTCCAGGATTGCCAGAACTTCTGGTCTTTCAAGAGAATCGGAAGTCTAGATTCTAATGTGAAATCTCTTCATAGTTAAATGTTGGTAGTTTAAAAACATTAAAAATTTTTAAAAAACATTTTATTTTTAGTGTAATTTATTTTTACATAGTTAACTCAGCCTGGAAAAGTTGACTCTCTATGACAGCTTAATTTTTAAATTTTACGTTTAAAAATTTTTAAATTTTACATTACATTTTTAATTTACATTAAATTTTTTTTAATTTAAAAATTTTTTAAATTAAAAAATGTCTTGGTAGGAATGCGCACCTGCAACCTCCAGATCTTAGTGTCTAATACCGTTCTTCAAAAAGGGGAATCAGGGCCCCTTGGAGAAACAGCTGATTCTAGGGCTGGGGCAGGAAATGTAACAGAACACTCTGTAGCGCCAGAAAGAAAGGGAGTCCTCGATAAAAACACAACAATGGAGGTGTGTCCAAGGGACCCTGGAGGCAACCTGAAAGAGCTCCTGCAAGGCCAAAGCTGGAATTTGAGCAAGAAAATAAATGGAGTAGTATTAGATTATAACGGAAAGTATAAAATAAATACCCACGAGTCCAGACTGATAGAAATAAATGATTGAATAAATAAGTGGCGAACAGACAAATTGCAGCAGAATTCCGAAAAATTTACGTAGTTACTTTCCCCTGAAGGAGGTGGAACTCCTTTCCGTAGCCTTGACTGTGGGGTATGCCAGGTGACTTGCTTCCAAAGAGTGCAGTTTGGAAAGGGAGGTGGGAAGAGTAACTGTAAAATGGAGAAACCTGGCAGACACAACGTTGGCCAGGTAACTAAGGTCAATGCCATCGCTGATTAGTTTCTTGGCATGTTCTTGGCATATACCTTTGATATGATGTGAGGAAAATGTCACTTCGGCTCTGTGGACTTCTGACCCAAAACCCATAACCCCAATGGAACCATGAGAAAAATATTAGACAAACCCAAATTCAGGGACGTTCTACAAAACATTTACCAGCACTCCTTTAAATTGTCGAAGTCATCAAAAACAAGTAAAGTTTGAGAAAACGTCAGCTCAGAAGGGTGTAAGGAGACCTGACAACGAAATGTAATGTGGTATCCTAGATGGAATCCAGGAACAGGAAAAGGGCATTAGGGAAAAACTTCTAAAATCTGAATACTGTGTGGAGTTTAGTTAATGAAAATGCACTGATGTTAGTTCCTCATTTGTGACAAATGTCTTATACATGTAACATAAGATGTTCCTGACAAGGGAAACTGGATGAGTTATATGTGGAACTCTGTCTTATCTCTGCAATTTTTCTGCAAGTATAAAGCTCTTCTAAATAAAAAGTTTATTTATATTAAAAAAAGATAACCACTCTGTGGGCCAAAAAATATTCAATAGGGTCCAGGGGCCATGAGTTTGTACCCTTTGGTTTATGCACTGACAATTCGATGTTTCCTGATGACACTCTCCGATCAGAACTGGCTACATAATTTGCGGAGGCCCTTTTGCAAAAATTATAAAGAATTTCAAGATGGCGACAGCAAATATTAAACCAAGCATGGGGCTCTTCTGAGGGCAGGTCCTGTGTGACCATTCAGGTTCCATGTCTGGGAAGCCAACCATTTCTGATACACAGCATAGCCCAAACAGAGCTATCCAGTTAGTAGTAGTTATCCTTGCCAGATAAAACTCCCAGCACGTACTCTTATTTGTCCATTAACTGATGTTAAAAATTAACAAACACATATATTTGGGGATGTGCTAGATATTAGAAATATAGCAATAATCAGAGGAGCTAAATTAGACCGATAAATTATAAGGTCCCCTTATAATGTAAGTGAACCCTGGCACTGATCGGACACTCTTGAGGTTCCTCCCCTCACTCTCTCTAATTTCTCCTGTTTCAACTGCAACACTATTTACTATAATGGGACTTCTGAAGAAAGTGCATTTTTAAAATTATAAAAATGTGGAAAAGCTTCATGAGGTTATTTTATAACATTTGCAATTAAAAGTTTCCATTACGTTGGCTCCTGAGAGAAACTTAATTTCCTGAGCACCTAATGGCACCAGATATTAACATATGTTAAAATCATTCATTACCAAGCAAACAAGCCAACAAACTCAGGAGTTGTTTTCCCCACTTTGCAGATGAGAAAATGGGAATCACCTGTGCCCAAGTGACACAGGTACTAGGTGATGGAGCTGGAATCTCAACCCAGATCCATCCCACTGCAAAGCATATAACACACCCTCAAATAATACAACTAATACACCCTCTACCTTCATAATTCCTTTAAAATTATTTAAAAAATTAACCTCACCTTCAAGAACGTACCTCTGAATAGTTTTACAAATCCTCAACTGAAATAAATTACTGTAAGGCCATTAGCCAATTTTAAGGTCCTTAATGAAACATGACTTTTGAGAAGAAAAGTCTGAGAGTTCAGGACATTTGTCTTTTGGAATTTGGTGGAGGTGGACAGGAAGAGGATGCAGGTGACTAAAGCAATTGCCTCTCTTGGACTTGAGATTCTGAAGCAGAGGTGAGAAACTGTCGGCTGCAGGCCAACCTTAGCCAGAAGGCATGTTTTCTTTGGACTACACAGTATTTTTGAAATGCTGCCAACATTTAGAAATTGGGAACTACGATACAAATATTAAGAAGTCTGGCTTCTCTTGGAAAAACTCGAAAGACCTGGCACTAGTGGACTGAAATTCTCACACGGCAATAACTAAGTGATGTCTGCTCCCTGTAAACTGGAGATGCTGTACTTACCTGGGCAGCTCCATTCATTTCATTCATTTACTTTGCCAGCCTAGACCCTTTAAAGAAAACATTGTGTTTCTCTATGTGGAAGCAGGTAGTTAATACACTTTGTTTTGTTTTGTGAGGCCAGGTGAGGCTTGCTTGCATAGAAAATATCTATTGGCTATACTAGAAAACCATTACCCTAGGAACACCATCCTAGGGTACATAATACTTACGTACACCGTCCTAGGGTATGTAATACGTCCCTGAGTACGTAATACTTTCAGATTCCATCTTCCTTCCAGGCCCCTCTGAGCCCTGCAGTGGGACCGTCCTATCTCTAAAGTGCTCCATTTGACACAAATGTGCAGAAGGTATCATTTGCTTTTTTTCTGAAGGCAACACCACTGGGCACATTGATAGACAGACTCCTGGGGGTGATGGAAGCAAATGGGTTTGTGTTTTGCAACCCTACATCTTTTCTTTGGTAACCTTCCTAGGTGGTCCTCAAATTATGTAGGCTTGACTTTCTTACTGCCTGCATATTTACACAATACATGGACACCGCTAAACCCCCTTGGCATGGCGCATTTGGTCTATTCTACATTTACTACCTACTGTGGTACCTTGGTGATGTCACACAGAAACACTGTCAGCCAGCTGTCACTGGAGGAGAGAACAAAGGCCCCACCCCATGCATCCTGAGAGGATCCTAGAAGCCCCCCTGCCCGACCACCGCTGCCCATCCCCATGACAACCTTGCAGAGCAAGTGTCCCCTTGTCCAACGGCACCTCTCCCCAATTCCTAGGAAGGTTCTCACATGTCCTGGCCCCACAGGCATTAGCACTCTTTGGGACTGTAATTAGCAATTCTTATATGTTTTCGAGTTCTCTGAAAAAATCTCCTAACTTATAAACCTATGGTTTGTGTTTCAGACAGGTATTTGGGAACATAAATTTATAAAAGTAGGTGACTGCCTCATTTCTTTTGCTCTAATCATATGAGTAATGTTTAAGAAAATTTAGAAAATGCTGTCAAGTAAAGATACCATTACAACCCATAATCCCACCAAGAAATAACCACTGGTAATATTTGGTATGTAACCTTCCATTCTTGTCTCTTTGCATATATATAATATATAGTTTTTAAAAAGTAAGATTAGGGCTTCCCTGGTGGCACAGCGGTTGAAAGTCCGCTTGCCGATGCAGGGGACGCGGGTTTGTGCCCCGGTCCGGGAAGATCCCACATGCCGCGGAGCGGCTGGGCCCGTGAGCCATGGCCGCTGAGCCTGCGCATCCGGAGCCTGTGCTCCGCAACGGGAGAGGCCACAGCAGCGAGAGGCCCGCGTACAGCAAAAAAATAATTGTGGTCCCTGGACCAGCAGCACCGGCAGTCACTGGGAACTTGTTAGAAATGCACGTTCCCAGACCCCAAGTTAGAGACACTAAATCTGAATCTTTGGGACTAGGGCCCAGCCATCTGTGTTTTAAGATGCCATCCAGATAATCCTGATCTGGGCCGATGTTTAAAGAACACTAGCCTAGAATATTCCTTTGTGCATATTCCTGGCTCAAGGATACACAGCCTGCTTAACCAAACAGGGAGGCTCGCTGAAGATTCACAGAATCTGGTTTCAGACTGGAGTCTAAGTCTCTTGCCTGTCACTTGCTGGCTACGTGATTTTGGGCAAGGGAATTAGCCTCTCTGAGGCTCAGTCTCACCTCATTAGGTTGTTGTGAGGATTAAATCAGGGGAAAAAAAAAAAAAAGAAAGGTGTTTTCCAACATAGGTACAGCTTGATAAATATTTGCTATGATCATTACCCATCAGAAATACCATGATAGTTTTCAGGAGGTCAGGAAGGCAGCTTTGGAGGTAGAGGAAGCCAAATGATCTGGAGGTTGACCATCCAAAACAGATGTTTATTCCCCGACTTTTCTCTAGTACAGACTTGGATTTAGATCACACCAGCTGTTGGTGTGAACAGATGAGTCTCCCAAGATGAGACAATAAATCATTCTCCCAGGAGATGTCTTCAAACTGTGGAAGTGCTGAAGACATATGGCTAGAGACATGGGCTTGTGGACCTGAAAACTGCCAGGGGTGGGAGGAGGGGCATAGGAAGGGGACCCCCGCCAACACCTAAGCAATGTTTTCAAATGGCAGCCATAAAAGCATCTGAAGGGCTTGTTAAAACACACATTGCTGGGCTGCACCCCAGAGTTTCAGCGTGTTTGGAGTGGAGTCCGAGGTTTCGTGCTTCTAATAAGTTTCCCGGTGATGGTCATGCAGCTGGTCGGACCACACCTTCACAGCTAAATTGAAACCTAATGGAAGTGAAAGGCAACACTGAACTCTGCCCTATAAAAGTTTAAGAAAGGAAGAAATGTTCTCCAAGACTTTCACATTTCCTCTGTAAAATTTAAACTCCCCTGATGTACTATTTAGATTTGCCTCGGCCAACTTTACAGGCATGCTGATGGCCACGTTTTCATTTGAACGCTAGGTCCTTCGCAGGGGATTGGAGAGGTGGATGCACGGGCAGCCTCAGCCTCTGGTCCAGTCTCATAGGCAGTGGGAGGGTGAAAAATCAATCACTCAGTTGTACCTCCTCCTCCCAAGAAGCCGACACATATTAATCACTTAGTATATACTAAGTGCTTGTATGCACGTGTCATCTAGTCCTTTCTCCAATCCCGTGAGGTAGGTATTACTTGTATCTCAGTTTTACAGATGAGGAACTGAAGCTCAAGAGAAGTTAAATGTTGGACTTCCCTGGTGGCGCAGTGGTTAAGAATCCACCTGCCAATGCAGGGGACACAAATTCGAGCCTTGGTCCGGGAAGATCCCACATGTTGCGGAGCAACTAAGCCCGTGAGCCACAACTACCGAACCTGTGTTCTAGAGCCCACAAGCCACAACTACTGAGCCCGCATGCTGCAACTACTGAAGCCTGAGCACCTAGAGCCCGTGCTCCACAACAAGAGAAGCCAACACAATGAGAAGCCTGAGCACTGCAAAAAAGAGTAGCCCCCGCTCGCTGCAACTAGAGAAAGCCCACGCGCAGCGACGAAGACCCGATGCAGCCAAAAATAAATAAAATAAATAAATTTTAAAAAAAAGAGAGAGAGGTTAAATGTTCTGAACACACACAGTACTAAAGATTTCCAGAACTCAGATCTAAAAACCTTTGCTTTTCTCTTTCTGACCCACACAATGGGTAGAAGAGTCCTTGCTTGTAGGCTGAAAACCACGTGCACGGTTGGGAACGAACCAGGCATTGTTGGATCTGAGCTGGAGTGGGGCTGAGGTCATGGGAATGGACTTAGCATCAGGAATTGGGTAAAGGGTGCACAGCCTAGATTCCTGCTCACCTGCCCTCCAGCAAGCTCTGGTCGCAGCCTCTGGAAAACTGAACAGGAGGGAGAGGTGGCCTTGACCCCATCCAGTTCCTTACACACTACCCTCAAGGATGTGGCTAGGATGATAACATCCATCCCCAGTGCCACCTCCAAAGGGACACTGCCAGGGTTTAGTTCCAGGAGAATCAGAACCACGGGTCAGCTTAGGTGAATGACTAGGGGGATGAGGGCTGGGGATCTGGTGTGCCAGAGTCTCTTCCCCTCTCACCCTGCTGGCTCACTCCCTGGTTTTCTGGTCCATTCCTCCAGCCGCTGCCAGTCCTAATTCACTCTCTGACCCAGAACCACACCTGGGGAACCACGTGCGTCTTTGGGGATTATATGATTGGGTAGGGACGGAGCCTGGTCATAAAGTGATAAGGGAAACTGAGGTCTTATCATGTCGGGAGGCCAGGAGAAAACTGGAAAGATCAGGTTCAAACACTGAAACACTGTCATTTGGAAAATGAATGGGAGAAGAAAACAGCAAGCCACTCACCCAGGGCCACAAAGCTAACAAGTGCGGGAGAGGAATTCAAGCCCATTTCTTTCCGACTTCAAAGTCTGTTCTCTTTCCACTACTCTATTCTCTTTTTATGGCTGAAGGCAGTCCCTTTCTTCTTCCCTTCCTTAAGATCAACAGGAAGACACACTGTTGTACTGCCAGAGGTGTCCAAAAGGGGGATTCATTGCCTGGGGTGGTGGTGAGTTCCCCACTCAGGGAGATGTTCAAGTAGAGGCCACTTGCTCGTGTTGTTAGAGGGGATCCAGGTTAAGAGAAGGTGGTTTCCACTACTGGTTGCATATGACAATCACCTGTGTTTGTTAATAGGCCAGATTCCCAGTCCCCCGTCTAGTCCCCTGGGTCTCAGGTGCAGCTCAGTTATAGCTAATTTTTCAAAGCACCTTTGGGGACTCCAGTGCAGCTTTTGGGAATCGTTGGGGTCTCCTTCAACTCTGAGATACTATGACCATAGTGACTGTGGTCTAAGAGAGGGCCAGCTGTGGGGTGTCAGTGCTGGTGTTAACAGCGACAACTAGACTAGCTAAGTGTTGAGTGTTGACTCTGGTCCAGGGCTGGTGCATTACTTCATTAAGTACCCCACGAGGCAGGCACTACCTTCATGCCCATTTCACAGATCAGGAAGATTAAGTTTCCTGCCCAAGGTCACACCACAAGTGGGTGGAGGAGCTGGGCTGTGAGTTCAGGCAGGCTGGCTCTAGATCTTCTCCTCTTAATCAGAGGAGGGGAAGGCACCAAATGTAACCTGATCCAAAGCCATCCAGTCCACAGGTTCCATCCAGTCCGCAGGTTCCATCCAGTCCGCAGGTTCTGAATAAAACCCACCAGCAGCTAATCTCCCAAATCACAAAAATTCCACAGCACAGAAATGACCAAGAGAGTGAAACAGACTCTCAGACTATGAAATGACTATAACAGCTAAAAGTGTTGCAAAACTCTCAACGTATAAATCATAGGCATTTCTTTGGTCTTTGGTGTTGTATTCGACTTTTGACATTTAAGCTTTTCAACACAGCACGAGTGCACCCCAGTAATTCCTACTGCTATTCCTTCACTCAAAAACAAAACGTGCTCCTTAAAAATGGTTTTATTGGGTCCTGGAATGTTCAAACAAAATGACATTAAGTATATTGACACGGTTAAAACATTAACCCTAGTGAAACTCCTGATGTGCTAATTCAACAGAGCCTGCCCAAGCCTTTCTGGGAAAGGCTGGGTCACCTGCTGTACCTTGGCCAAATCCTCACCCACCACGTGGCCTGGAGGCCGGCTTTAGCACCAGGAGTGCGACTTTAGTGCAGGGACTTTCTCAACCAAATATGTTCTATTTCCTCCCTCAGGGTCATCTCAGTCTTAGGAGAGTCAAGGGCAAAAAAAGGAGATGTGATGTCTATACTCTGAGTGCTGAACTCACAGGGGACTTTCCAGGTTACGTGCCCTATTAAACTAACCCTCTCATTAAAGTTGACTCTGGGCAAAACTTTGGGAGGAACAGAGGAGGTCTTCTTACTGCCAAGCTCCTCTCCCCGCAACATGGCTAATTACCCTTGTTCTTGCTTCCAGCCTAAGGTCCTTAAGCTATTCTTGCTTTTTTTTTAAAATTTTTCTTTGTGGTACGCGGGCCTCTCACTGTTGTGGCCTCTCCCGTTGCGGAGCACAGGCTCCGGACGCGCAGGCTCAGTGGCCATGGCTCACGGGCCCAGCCGCTCCGAGGCATGTGGGATCCTCCCAGACTGGGGCACGAACCCGCGTCCCCTGCATCGGCAGGCGGACTCTCCACCACTGCGCCACCAGGGAAGCCCCTATTCTTGCTTTTTAATGATCCTCTCTCTCAAAGTTCCTAGCGCTTTGTGAGAAAGGTTAAAACTCACTGGAAAGAGTTGTAACAGCTTGAATGGAGTCAACTAGTCAGAGACATCTGGGACTTTCCCCTCTGCCTAAGGAAGCTCAATTTATCCTGGGGCTGGGAAGAGGCAGAGCCAAGGTCACCTTTTTAGACCCAGAAATCACCTGGGAAACCAAGTCACAACCTCTCACCAGGCTCCTGCTCAATCGGGGTGACCTTTGGAGAGGCTCCTCAGCTGACATCCACGAGGTGTGGCTGAGATCAGTGTGTCTCAAACTCTTCACTGCAGGCACTGAGGTGCTGCCGAGCTAGCGGAAGGAATAAGAGATCTCTTCTCCCACCTATCCATCCATGTCGATGTTCAAATTCTATGTAGGATTTCACTGGACAAAATTGGGTGACTTTTAAGGTCCCTTCCAGACCTAACATTCTATCATTCTGAGACTCTATTTCCCACTGAAATAGACAGCTGTCTCTGCAGCCCATGCTGATCTGAGGACTGCTAAAGGGTGGACACCTCTTCCCTGGAGTCCTGGGGGTATAAGTCTGTCCCTGCCAAGTGACTAGGAAGATGCCTCATTTTCTGCACATCCTGGCATCTCACGGGACCCTCAAAGTCCCTGGAATTCTGCCAAGTACCTATGAAAACCAAGCCAGATGCAGACAGCTGGGGTCTGGGTGGTACAGCCACTTCAAGCAGCATACCCCAGGCTGGGCCCCTCAGGGCACTGGCTGATTTGTGATGGAATTAAAGACGTTTTCCAAAATTTCAGCTATGGCCCCAGAATGTTCCAAGCCCATGAGAAGGTCATGTGAAATTGGTGAGGGTTGGGCATAACCTGATAAGAGTGGATGTTCTCTAGTCTGAAGCCTTGGAGTCAGAAAGCTCTGAGTTCATAATTCTGATGCCCCTCATTCCAGCTCTGTGGCCTTGAGCACATGATTTCATCTTTCTGAACTTCAGCTTTTTCATAGGTCCAATGGACAATGAGACAGTTTGGCACAGTGTCCGGCACTGCAAATGTTCTTACCAGGTCAATGCCTGGGCTGCCTCAAAATGTGATGACTAATAAAATAAGCCAAAAAATTAAGGGGCTCAAAGTTACCCAGCTGTGTGGATGGATACCCATTGCTTAAGGTATCAGATCAATTCTCTTTCTACGTGGGCTTCTCTGCCTAAAGTCCCAGGCTCCCCATAACACGTGACACAGATTCAAATGTTTCCAGCTATTCCCAGGGGCCTGATTCACTCTTTGCACCCAGAAACTGGAAAGCGTGTGTATTGTTCAGAAGATCAAGGCTAACCATCCCCCAAGTCCCCCACCCTCACTCCTGTGGCTCAGGGCGAGACAACCGCCTAATAAATCAAGGCCCGTTATGAGTTCCTTCAAGCTGATTCACGCACGTAGCTCCTTGGCTCCTACCTGGGCAGAGCAAAAACAAGACTGAGAATTCCCTGGACCTTGCCCTCCCAGGACGTGATAAAAACCTGACACGTGAGAACTTGCCATGATCTGTGGTTCTCCAATGTGCCATGAGAGATGGAGGGACCACTCATAATGTTACTCACTACAGAGCAGAACTGGCAGAAAGAAGGATGCTTCCTGACGTTCCCCAGGGATGTGACATGACCAGTGACCCTATCACCCCCCAATCCTATTCAAAGCCCCCAAACAATATCATAGACTTCTAGGGCTTGGTGCTGTGTGGTCTTTATGCGTTAAACATACAATTAAACGGGTAAAACTTTAGTAAGGAAGGTACTGGGGGAGGGGAGAATACATTGATGAATAAGACAATAAGAGAACAGTGGAGCAGATGGAACAGATGTGGAGGGAGAAGAAAACGTCCATCAATTTCACCTACCATGTGCCCGGAACCATTCAGGTCCTTTACAGCAGCGATCCTCAACCTTTCTGGCACCAGGGACCGGTTTCGCGGAAGACAATTTTTCCACGGAAGGGGGGTGGGTGGGCGAGGGGAGGGTTGGTTTCGGGAAGATTCATGGGCATCACATTTATGGTGCACTTTATGTCTATTATTATTACATTGTAATGTATAAGAAAATAACTATACAACTCACCATAATGCAGAATCAGTGGGAACCCTGAGCTTGTTTTCACTTCCCACTCACTGATAGGGCTGTGATATGAGTCTGCGAGCAATTGATTTATTATGGTGTCTGTGCAGTCAAACCTCTCTGCTGATGATAATCTGTATTTGCAGCCGCTCCCCAGCGCTAGCATCATCGCCTCAGCTCCACCTCAGATCATCAGGCATTAGATTCTCATAAGGAGCGCGCAACCTAGATCACTCGCATGCGCAGTTCACGGTGGGGTTCGAGCTCCTATGAGAATCTAATGCCGCCGCTGATCTGACAGGAGGCGGGGCTCAGGCGGTAATGCGAGTGATGGGGAACGGCTGTAAATACAGATGAAGCTTTGCTTGCCGGCGCTCGTTCACCTCCTGCTGTGTGGCCCAGTTCCTAACAGGCCACAGACCGCTACCTGCCCGCGGCCTGGGGGTTGGGGACCCCTGCTTTACAGGAAAGGCGGGAAGGTGAAGCAGTAAGAGTGTGGATCTGGGACCCAGCCTGCCCACATTCACATCCCAGCACGTGGTCACTTGGACGAGTTATGTGACCTCTCGGCGCTTCGGAGGTAATAAAAGAACCTCTCCCACAGGACTTCATGAGGATGAAACAAATGCATATATGCTGGCGCTCTCACTACAGAGCCTGGTGGGTAAGCTTTCTTGTTTCATCTCTCCATCTCATTTTGATCTTCATGAGGCAGGCGGGGTCCAAATTTTACAGTTGGAGAAACTGGAACACAAATAATGTATCTAGGGTCACGGGGCAGTAAGTGGAGGTTTGCGAATTCAAACCCGGGCTCCAATGATTCCAGGTCCCTTAGACAAACAACAGTGATTGACGAGGGTTTTGTGACAGAAGTGAGACAGCCTGTCAAAGGGGTGGACACAATGGGCCGTGGAGTCTCCAGAGTCAGGTCCAGAAAGGCAAGCAGGTCATTTATACGTGGGTGTGGGTGTAGAAGGACACCTAACCGTGGAAGCCGATTATTCTCCTTTTTAATCAGGACAGAGCACCTCTGTAAAGCTAGTAAGCTGGTACCTTTAAAGAGTATCTGGGAAATAGGTACCTAGGTACCTCTCTTGCTCAGGTGCTGGCGGACTGCATTCTTGATTTGCTATTGGGTTGGCCGAAAAGTTCGTTCGGGTTTTTCCGTAATGGAACTTTTCGGCCAACCCAATATTTATACTGTACTCTACCCAAAACATAGTGGGCATCTAGTAAATTGTTATGATTACCCATATTTGTTACCTTATGCTGGCCTGAGCTTAAATTTACATGTACTGCCCAGCATTCCTTAAAGTTTGTCCTCATGTAGTTAGATGCTCCTTAAAACAATAATGTAAAGCAGGGGTCCCCAACCCCCGGGCCGAGGACCGGTACCTGTCCGCGGCCTGTTAGGACCCAGGGACGCACAGCAGGAGGTGAGAGGCAGGCGAGCGAGCGAGCAAAGCTTCATCTGTATTTACAGCCGCTCCCCATTGCTGCCCATCACATTACTGCGTGAACCATTCCCCCCACCGTCACCCCTGCCTCTCCATGGAAAAATTGCCTTCCACGAAAGCGGTCCCTGGTGCCAAAAAGGTTGGGGACCACTGATTTACAGGACACCAAAGTTAAAGGAAATGCTGTGTATTCTATCCCTTTCCAGGAAAATTTCCAGTGTACATAAGCACCATAAAGGCTCTGAGAAATTCAACACTAAAGAAACCTGCTCTTTTTAATGCAGGGTTTCCTAAACCTACTTGGCCACAGAACCCTTTCCTAGATAATAGAAGATTTGGGGAATACTGAAATTGCTCAACTGAATTTTGACTTTCCTGCAAGCAGGGGATAATTATTCTCACTTTCCAGGTAAGGAAACAGAAACTCATCCAGTGGCTGGCAGAGCCACTGACACAAGCCCAAGTCTTTGCCTCTAAAATGAGAACACTCACATTTCCAAAACACCACACTGGAAAAGTCACCATCCCAGACATCATGTCTTTTGCTTTTCATTTTTTAAGTCTATAGGTAAAACTTAATGTTAGAAATAAGTGACTTGGCCAAAACCACAGAGCTGCTTAGGAGTGGAAAAGGGACTACGCCTACGTTTGCTAACTTCTTAAAAATCTCTAAACATAGAAACAAGCTACCATCAGTTGCCATGAATGGTTTGAGTGCACCCCTGCCTGAGCTAAGACATGGACCAGCAGCTGACATGCTGGCATTCAGGGTTAGTTCCAGGAATGGAACTGGGAGATCCTGTCCTTTCAGAGTTCAACAGCACAGATGATATCAGTCCATTCTTCCTGGCAATCAGCTGCTCACACTGGACTGATGAAAAAAAATCTGGTCATTGGGTAATAAAATCATCCTCATTAAAACGATTGTTCTGCCTTCTTCCATAGGAAAAAACAGTGGAAGCCAACGTGCTTTAGCACTGGAACTCACCCACAGCAACGCTCTCTCCATCAACACCTCCCTCCAGCATTTCCCTGGCACAGCTGAGCATGGGACAGAAGCCTCCCCCAGGCCTGCCAAGTTCCTCCTAGCAGAGCTCCCCCCCCCGAATTCTGCCCAGAAGTAGCCTCTGAAACAGCGGTGAGTCCTTCGGGCCATACTGCACAGCCTGTGCCCGGGAAGGGGAGCTTTGGTGAAGGAGGAAAGCTGACCCTGGTCCTCAGCTAGCAGCCCCCAGCCTCCAGCCCCTCTGCCAGATGATGTGTCACAAGATACGAAGGTTAATCAGGCAGCCCCTGTTAAGAGCAAGCGGGATGAGCATCTGTGGACCGCTAAGGGATGGAGACAGGCATCTTGCCCTAGAAATTACCATCAAGCCAAGACCGTTTAATTTCTGCTGCACAGACCTGCCACAGGGCAGGAAGCAGGATGTGAAGGGGAGGAGAAGGGAGAAAAGGGAGAGTCTTTAGAATATGTTTCCCTGAAGGTGTTTTCTAGCTGAGTTTCCTCCATGGGGTTTACCACACTCCTCTGAATTCTTAGGTTCACATTACATTTTTCACTTTTTTAAAAAAATTTTTTCGCCGTGACACTTGGCACGTGGGATCTTAGTTCCCTGACCAGGGAACGAACCCATGCCCCTGGATTAACCACTGGACCGCCAGGGAAGTCCCTCACATAACATTTTTTTTAAAGCAAAGTAGGACATACAAAAGGACAGTGATTATTTTTTTCCCAGTTCATGTTAACTCAATAAAAAATGTACTCACCACTTCCAGAGTGTCAGGCTCTGCGTTAAGGACCGTGAGACAGTGACAATAAGATGAAGAAGGTAGGCCAGGACTGACATGGTTTTGAAACTGTATTCTGCAAGTGTTACAAAGGTGCCTGAGGGGCCGCAATGGGGTGTGGGGTGGTAAGATGCTGAGAAGCAGGGTCCTCTCGGGCTCACCCGCCCTCTGGCCTCATTCATCCTCTCCCCACCAAATTAGGTAGCTCTACTTTGATCTGTTCTCTACGTTTCTTTGCAGGGAGAGCTGTTGGGAGACCTCATTTCCTGATGTTTAGAAGCCCTTGGCAATATGTGAAGGCCCTTCCTGCAGGACCAGTCCGGGACCAGACTCTTATTAAGCATGCAAAGACAGATGCCAATGTTGATTGCCCTAAGGGGTTTCTGGCAGAGGAAACATACTTATGGTTCAGGGTTTGCTGGGAGCTAGGAGCAAGCTCAAGTGCTGGCTGGCCAGGCCTGGCACGGCCTTAAGCACCTAATTGCTTCCCTAGACAGTCTGCTGTGGCAGCTGTTGGGATAAGCCCCAGGGCACCGTGAGGTTTGGGTGCTTCTGGTGTCAACCATTTAATGAAGGGTGTCTTGGGCCTAGTAAGGTTTTCAACCTTGCAAGCTCCAGACACCTAACTGCTGTACACACAAGCGCAAGAAGTAAGTACACGGACAGTCCATCCTGCCGCTGCGTTTCCTTAGGCACGTGATGGTCATGGGCGGAAGACAGCACGTAGCAGGTGGTAGGTACCCAGCAAAGTGTGGGAAATTCAAGTCCTGGCCCCGCTAGTGCCTCACTTGTGACCTGGGGCAGGTGACTTCTCTCTTTAAGCCTGTGTTTTCTCAACCGTAAATCAGGGGGCAGTGATTGTTCCCATCTCATGGGATCTAGGTGTTAGGTTATCCATGTAAAGTGATAACATAGTAGCTAAGTACCCGATACATCTTGGACATTTTTAGTATTATTATCATTATTATTGACACATCTGAGAGGAACAGCTCAACAACGCCCAAGGAAATGTCCCTTCACAGCCATAGCCCATTTGATGGACAGGATCCGCAAGCAATGCTTGTCAAAATGAAAACGAAAGCAGATTGAAGCAACTGCTGTGTTGATGGGAATTCTCTGTCTTCTCAAGAACAGCATGAAGATTTTTTTTTTTTTTCTGATCATAAGATGCATAAATGCAAGAAACTCCTCTCCTTAGAGAAATTCACCAGATGGAAGTTCTTTCCCAAGGAATTTCAGAATCTATCAATGTAGCACAAACGGGGTCAGGTGTTAACCCTGTATCAACTGTCATCACAAACTGTCATCACATTCTTGATGGCCCCGAAGGCCCAGTCAGCCCGAGTTTCACTGATGTTTTATTAGCTACAGGAATTGCATTTCAGAACATGTTTTGAAGGGAAATGTCATGAGCTTATCTTTCCAGGGACCAAGGCAGCAGTGAAAGAATCAGCTCATGACCCGTGTTACATCCTTCATCTAAGTGCATTTCCCTCTGCTATTGACGTGCTCCTGGAGGAGTTTTGGGAAAGAGTGTGAGCATTCATCCCTACTACATCACGAAAAGTCAGCACACCTGTAATTTCACAGCTGCCTGCAGTTGCTACAGTGACGGAAATGTTTGTGTTGGCCTCTCCACGCAGTTTGGAAATAGCAGCAAAAGGTGGAGGAGTTACTTCTGGGTACCAAAAATAAAGTCACAAGCCTGTGAAAATGAATCCCTGTGACTTAATGAAATCTGTGGCTTAAAAGTGTGTTTGCTAAGAAAATTGAAGTTAGATGCCTTCTTTAAACAGAACGAAAGGGGGTAAATGGATGAATAAATGAATGACTGTTTACTTGCGGTATTTATCATTGGTGGAAATTATAATTTCTCAAATACTTGAAACTATGGGAATTTTCTACCAAAGACACTTTGTAAATTTAAAAGTATAATTAATAATAAATATTAAAGATGATGCATCTTAGCAGGCAGATCATTTTACACCCACCTGACCCCGTGTTCTCTCCCATCAGACCCCCCATCCCCATTCCTTTGGAAAAACAGTCAAGTTACGAGGATGGACTTGGGTGGGGGTTAGAGTTCCTGGGTCTGAACCCAGCTGTTACTTAACTACCTGTGTGATCTCGGCGAAATCTCTACACCTCAGTTTCCTCATCTATAAAATGGGGATGATAATAATACTGCCAAAGTCACAGTGTTGCTGTGAGGATTCAGTGAGTTAATATTTTTAAAATCTATAGATCTGTGTGTATGGCACATTTCTGTATATAAGTTAGCTGCTATTACCATTATATTTATCCTTATCATAATTTCCATCAGACTCTCCCATCCTTCCTCCTACAGGCTGCCCTAAAGTTCCCTACGTCAGCAACATTTACAGGAACATTTTCAGGCCAGAGGCGTCCTCTCCAGAAGATCATTACAGCAGCTCCTTAACCAATGACCTGTATTAACATTTCAGATTGATTGAAAGTCACCTGGAAAGACAGGGAGTTCTGAGAGGCTGGGATAGAAAAAGTCCTATTCGATTAGGAATACAGTTTGTCCTGTGGCAACAGGAACCACAAAGTGGTTAATATGTTGAAGGAGGGTCTTCTTAGGGGAGTGCTTCTCAACTGGGGATGATTTTACACCCGGGGTGACATCTGGCAATGTCTGGAGGTATTTTTGGTTGTCACCATTGGGAGGCCAGAGATGCTGCCTAACTCTACAGTGCTCAGGACAGCCCCGTAGCCCCAGCAAAAAGTTATCCGACCCGAATGTCAATAGTGCCAAAGTTGAGAAACCCTAAACTTTGGTAGATCTTGGATGGAAAAGCACCTTGGCCACCCAGAAGCTTCCATCTTGGTTGGATATACTGTTAACCTCCAGCTACCTAAGAGGTAGTCTAGCTTCCAAAGGCACCTGACCTACTTTAAAATGGTTTAAAGGGGATGGTGCTCCTATAGTGCAGGAGTAATTTATTACCAAGCACTCCGGGTTCCCGGAGAGAGAAGACTGAGGAGTGGGCTGCGTTCCTGAGCACCCGGAGAGTTTTCATTTCAGCACCGACCGGGAGGCTGTGGCCTTCAGTCATTTTAGTTCAAGCACTGAAGCGTCTGCACGTAGTAAGTCCTGAGCCTTCAGAGATGGTCCTTCTTCAAATTTAACATGTCTAAAGCATGTCCAACTAATTCCTTTTCTCTCCCTCCCAAACATGCTCCTGCCCCAATCCTCCCCATTTTCGTAAATGCCTTGACCACCTTCCCTGCCTCTCAAAAGAGAAACTCCAACAACATCCTTCACTTCTCTTTCCCTCGCCCATCCATTCAATCTTCAGGCAGATCCCACTGCTGCCACCTCGATACAGACCTTGAACGCTTCCTCGCCTCTTGACTGCCACTGCCCTTGCCTGACCACTGTGAATAACTCCCTACATGGCCTCCCCATTTTCATCCTTGACAATTTCTAATTAATCCTCCATACAATGGCCTGAGTAATCACTTAAAAAATAATAATTAAGGGCTATGACTCTTGACATCCTTTGATAGCTTACCACTAATGCTTCAAATAAAATTCAAACCCCTGACCATGGCTTGAAAAAGCCTTACAGGAGGGGTTCTCAAAGAGTGGTCCCCAGACCAGCAGCATCGGCACCTGGGACTTGTTTGGAAATGCACATTCCCAGGTGCCACCCCAGACCTACTGGATCAGAAACTCTGGGGGTGGGGCCCAGCAATCAGGGTTTTAACAAGCTCTCTGGGGGACTGGGATGCGTGCTGGAGTTTGAGAATCACTGCTCTATGTGATCCGGCTCCTGCCTACGTCTCCCACCTCATCTTGTTCACTTTCCTCCTTCCTGATTACACTCTGTCAAATGGGCATCTTGTCAATTCCTTGACTGTGCCAAGGTCTTTTCTCCTTCAGGTCCTTACATAGCCTGCTCTGGCTGCCTGGAACACATTTCCCATCCCTCTTTTCATATCTCCTACTCAGGTACTTCCTCTGACCGCTCTTTCTAATGCAGATTTCTGTTTCCACCTTTAATTCTCTGTGGCTCAGACCTAATGGTTTTCTTCCGAGTACTCCCTATCACCAGTTGTTTCCTATTTTTATTTTCTGGTTTACTTGTTTTTGTTTTTTGGTTGTTTTTTGTTTTTGGCTGCATCCCATGGCCTGTGGGATCTTAGTTCCCCGACCAGGGATCGAACCTGTGTCCCCTGCAGTGGAAGTGTGGAGTCCTAAGCACTGGACCGCTGGGGAAGTGCCCTGGTTTACTTGTTTTTATTTGGCTCCTCCACTAGTTGTAACCTCCACGAGGACAGGGCACGTCTGTTTTGTTCATTAATGTATACACAGTGGATACTATAGTGCTTGGTACATAGTAGATGATCGATACGTTAGAGGCTTGAATTCACGCATTACCACCCTTAAGGTCTTTCCAGCAGAGTACAGGAAAAGAAAATACGTGGCATCTGTCCTCACTCCACCATCTGTATGAGGCAGACATGGCTATGTGGTCTCCAGAGTTTTTCCCTCTTACACCTGGATATGGCCTCAGAATTTTTTATGATACCTTACTCTAAGCATCCACTAAGAAAAAAAAAAATCAAAGTTGTTACTTTCAATAGAAGTGGAGGAGACAAGTATATCAAATCTCTAAACAATATTTCAAATAATTTAATTACTAGTATTATTTATGTACCAGACACTGCACTAACATTTCACAAGCACTATCTTAAGTCACATGAACACTATGTAGAATAATTATTATTCCCACTTACAGACGAGAAAATTGAGTTGTAAGATAATGTCATGTGCCCAAGTTCCCACAGTAAGTGGTAAAGAGAGGCTTTAAACACAGGACGGTCTGATTGTGACACCTGAACTCATTGCTGAATCCTTTCCCTACAGTGAGCATGACAGATGGTACAGGGCACGATATACCATACAGGACTGAGGGCAAGCACTGCAGCCAGGTTACGGTAAAGGTGTCAAAGGGGGTCCAGGGGGACTTCTGAGGCATGAGTGAGTCAAAGGTGTGGAAAACAAAGAAGCAGGGAAGCAAAGACTCACCCTGTACTCACTTACTCCTTTCCTAGAAGAAGTCTGAGCTGGGAAGAGAAGGGCTCCAGTGAAATGTGCTCAGATCACAGGGAGACGTTCAGCTGAGCATGTTCTATTCAGAGCTGCTGCTGCTATCCTCTCTCATCTCGGCCAATTCTTCAACAATAATCTGTTCTGACTATTGACAGGATACGTGCTCTCTGGAAAGTTTATTTGTACACATGCATACTGGAGTGTGGTGGGCAGTGCTTATAAATTCTCCTGGGGAAGGAGGCAGGGCTCTTTTAGCTACACGCGAGCCCCAGCTAATCGGATTCATCTCTCCTGGGTCAGTAATCCCTTCATGTAATGAGCTAGGTTACTGTTAAGAAGTCTGAGTTCCTATGAAAAATGGGATGGCAAGAAAACGTTTGGAAACCATAAATTATTAAAGTATTTTGAGAAAAGTAAGTTTATACTAAATATCCTCTCTGAGTGTGATCCAAAAAAAAAAAAAAGAGAGAGAGATTCTCAGCTGATTTGCACTGAAGGGAAACCTGCATAGAAGTAGAATTTATAGCACAACCTTTTAGTTCCATGGTAACTGACTGATGTCACATACAGGATGGAGACTTCCCCGATGGGCCCAGGATTCAGCTTTGGACGTATCATATGTTTAGTTAAGCATAAAAGTGATTTCAAATTTAGGAAATGAGTCTTTTTTTTTTAAGATTAATTTTACTTAAATTGATTTTGGAAGGAAGTGCTTGAAGCAAATCAGATGGTTCTTTTCCAACACTGTAATCAGAAATGAATGTAGAAATCTCATATAATTCACAAAATTGAGCTTGACAGGATGCCATGTCTCTATGGAAAGAACAAAGAATTCTCAGTGCAGAGAAGAGATAATTTCATATGATCCAGTGCCTTTATATGAGAGTTCCTGAAAGTATTATTCCCAGATGAGTAGAATCAGCGTCCCCTCAAAGGCTGTTAAAAACTCAAATTTGGGTCCTATCCAGCACTACTGAGTCAATCTTTCGGGGCAGGGCTCTGGAATCTGCAATTTTAATGTTTCCCAAAGAATTCTTAATAGAAACCATTTCTGGTGGAATCTGAACAAAGAAACAGGAAATATTCCTTTATCAGATCTGGGAGCACGTCATGGGAGCATCATTACAGCCTGATGAGAAATAAAGGCCGTAATCACATACGGCCTAATGGCCCATAGCCTATGAGGAGTATAACGGTGCAAACAGGGGCATTTAAACTATTTGCACGTTTTACTTTAAGGGAAGCAAAATGGTGTAGCTAAACTTCTGGGTGTCAAAAGCCAGCAAAATTGTAAAAATTGGGCAAGGGGAAATCAACATAAATCGTCTCCTTTATTTTGTCAACAAGAGCAATTTGAAAAGCCCCACCAACTCTATAATTTCATAAAAGAAAAGGCGTTTTTAACACCAAAAAAGAAATAAGCAGGAAAGATGTAATCTCAGAGTAAAGGACAGTCCTTTACCTAGAATAAATTTAGGAGTAAGCATGAGGCATTTTGTCGCAGAGAACACTGACTCTGGCACTGACATTTGGGAAGCTCTCAGGTAATGGAGAGACCAGGGTTTCATAAAGACAAATACCAGTGCTAAGCTCTGCCCCTTGCTAACTGTGATTTGGGCATCACGTGCATGACCAATTTGTCTTTTGTCTTTGTTTGTTCATCTATAAAACAAGGATGAACATCATTGTGACCATTGCTGACCTAACATGGATTAATCAGCTGCCACATGGAAAGGATGGAAGGGACTCAAAGCTGCCCTCCTTCCTTGGATTTCTCTTCCTACGGCTTTGCAACCTACCAAGAAGCCTGTTGGATGTGAGATAAAAAGACTTGAGATAAAGACTTGCTTGAGATAAAAAGGAGGAAAAAGGGCTGCTTCATTAATTGTTCCCAGCTTTTATGTCCCTTTTTTCTTTTTTAGCTTCTCTTGCTTTCGATTATGACGGAATTTCACATTAGACAGATGCTCTGTTACTTGATTGTTACCAACAATCTGAAACTGCAGTTCTCTGCTTGGTTTGTCACAAAATGCAAGGGGTGCAAGTAAATCCCTGCCAAACATCTTTGAAGTGTCTTTTTCCTTTTTTTTTTTGGTTATGCCTATTTATGAGTAAATTATTTCTCCAAAGCAAATACAGTCTCTGTGTCTATCTATAAAGTGTGCAGAGGTATGTGTGCTGAGAGACAGCGAGAGCGAGAGAGAGAGACAGAGAGAGAGACAGAGAGAGGGACAGAGAGAGAGAGAGAGAGAGAGAGAGAGAGAGAGAGAGAGAGAAGTGGAGGGTGAGAAGGAGGGCTGATGTGCTGCATGACTCCAGGACCCCAGTCACACTGTATCCTATATAAATGATGTCCCATTGTCAATCACGTCCCAAGAGGTTGTACAAAATGATGGACCCAGGCAGGGGGACGCACACAGATAAATATTATTCCACTAACAGCTCAAACACAGCTCTCCAAAGAATTTAGTAAAATAGTTTCATAGCTAACACTTTTTGAGTGCTTTCGTACCAAGCATTGTGCTAAACACTTGACCTGCACTATCACATTTTATCCCTCACGATAACCCTGTGATTATGATCCCCACTTTCTCTGTGAGGAGACCAAGTCTTAAGTGGTCTCCTGCCTACGATCACCCAGTTAGCTGGTCAATGGCAGAGGAAGAAATGGAGTCCATGTCTGGGAATCCAGAGCTTAAACTCCATACCAGTTTGCTAAACCACCCCTCCAAGCAGGAGAAAACAGAGAACGGAGATCTTGTTTAAAACTTGTAAATCTGAAAGGAGGGTTGTTTCCTCTTCTTTCCTTCCTGTTAAAAAGCAGTTGGCCAGGGCTTCCCTGGTGGCGCAGTGGTTAAGAATCCGCCTGCCAATGCGGGGGACACGGGTTCGAGCCCTGGGCCGGAAAGATCCCACATGCCGTGGAGCAACTAAGCCCGTGCGCCACAACTACTGAGCCTTCGCTCTAGAGCCCACGAGCCACAACTACTGAGCCCACATGCCACAACTAATGAAGCCCATGTGCCTAGAGCCCGTGCTCCACAACAAGAGAAGCCCGCACACCACAATGAAGAGTAGCCCCTGCTCGCCGCATCTAGAGAAAGCCCGTGCACAGCAACAAAGACCCAACGTAGCCAAAAATAAATAAATAAATAAGTAAGTAAGTGAATAAAAAGCAGTTGGTCAGCTTTGGCTTATGGCTTACCTCCATGAACACAGAAAACAAAAGCTTTTTGGTTGTTTTTTTTTTTAGGTAATTAGTGAGCATTTAACACGTCAGCTATAATTATAGCAGAGTGTACCAATTTATATTTCCGACAACAGTGCACCCATTTTTCTGTGCTCTTGTCTACGTCTGGTATTATCACTCTAACAAAAGCTTTTTGGAATAGCTCGTTCCTCAGTCCCCAGAGCAATGATGTCTCTGTTTTCCGTGCAGGGGCCTTTCGTACTTGAGGCTCTCTCAGAATAAGTTAGTCATTGTATTTCCTAAAGGGGTGACCTCTCTTTCTTCAAGAAGTAATCACTCCTGCCCTGCTGAACTGGACAGAGGGCAGTAGCCAAATATCCTGTCGTCAAGCGTCCTCCAGGGCAACACTGGTGCGTGGTCCTTGTGGAAGTGGCTCTAATCTGTCACCGTATGCAGCTTTGCTAAGACTCACTTTATGAGCTACCACCAAGAGCTAATAAAACATGTCAGGAAGTCTCTGTAAGCTGTAAAAACATTTCCAAAGGTCACTGCCGACACTCTGGACTTCAATGACTTTTGAAAGGAAAAGAAAACAGAGGCAGAGGCGTAGAGTTCCAAAAGACAGAACTACCAAAAGAAGCGGCCCCAAATGGACCGTAAAGGCCGACATCTCCACGCTACATCGGCCATTGAATAAACTCTGCCCAGAAGGTGTCTCGATGAAAAGGTTCCAAAGCCAGCAAAGGGTGGTGGGGATAACGACAAGGAAGGAAAGCAGGACATCCCAGGCTTGATCTCACAAGAGGGGACTTTCCTTTCCTTCGTTATTTAGATTCAGTGCGTGGGGCATCTAACAGCCAGATTTACTTACATTTCCGGCACCTACAATAGACTCCTTTATAAGTAATGCTGTAAGTGACAGACAAGTGATGAATTTTAGATTAACCCTAGCATATCAGGCATTTTTCTTAATAAATGCTTTTTTCTATTATAAAAGTAAACATACTTTTAAATGAAAATGCTAAAAAAAATTAAAGAGGAGCAATAATCATGTCATGTTAAAAGTTTCACATTTTATGTTTTGGGAGCCATGCTTTGACATTTGGGATGACCAAGAGTCAGTGGTTCTCCTAGTCTAGAAATATTAACCATCGTCAAGCATTCCATTTACTGCTGATGAACAGGCCCAGGCCCAGAAGAGACAATAATATTTTTATCCTGGCTTAGGAAATTTTAGACTTGAAATCTGAACTCGGTTTGGGGGGAAAAGGTCATCCGTGGAGTCAGTAAGTCAGGGTGTCATCTTGTAGAAGCTCAGCACAAAAAGACCGTTGATTTGCTAGTCGCCCCAGAGTGAGGGGCAGGTTCTGTCCTGCTTTGGAGTGGCAGCCAGCCTGCTCTCATGCACAGACTGTAGGTGGCTGTCCTTAATATTTTATGACAGGTTTCAATAGGGAGTGAACGGGAGTCAATTTCCTAAACATTACGACAGCTCAGTGAACTAGTCAATAACCGGAGATACCAAAGGGCTGAGCTGATCCTTCCCATTTGTCTTACTCTGTTTTCTTTCTTCTCTTTTATTTGCTAAGACAGGTAACATAGACCAGTAACAGGACTCCAGGCCCTGCAGCCAAATTGAGCAGAGCCGACTCCTGCTCTGCCCTACCTGCTTCCTAACTTTAGGCTGGTTCTCCCGCTTCTCTTAGTGGCACCTACACAGCGGAGGTAATAATAGGACTGGCCTCAAAGTGCACTTGGACAGTTAAAGGAGATACGCTTTTAAAGCTCACAGCAAGCAGCTTGGGACCCAGTGAGCATTCAGTAAATGAGGGATTCACCACATTGCGTGGCTGAAATGGGAGCTCTTTGAGCACAGGGGTCATGTCTCTTATTTCAGTTCCTGAGCACCGGGTGCCTGGGCACCCAAGGCGGGCATGGGAGGTGGGGGACTTAGGCTCAAGCAGGAGTGAATTTGGTTTGATTTAGTTCACTTTCATTTCCTGGTATAGTCTCCTTATTTTTTTCTTTTCCAAAATAGTAAATCACGTTTTCCCTTGATTCAAGCATCTGTATTGTTGACAGCTAGTTGAGGCTGTCCAATTCTTTTATTTTTTTACTTGTTCTAGAAGTATTTATCTTTCTTACATTATTTTTGAGAAGCAGCATTCCTTTCTCTCTTCCTCTTTTCATAGCTTTCCTCCTGGGGAGAACTGCTCTCCCCTCAGTTACTGGGGTTCTGGTGAGTCTGTCAATCTCTGACCCCCCAACCCCATGCCTACCCACCCCAATTGTCATATACGCAGGATCATCATTTCGCACTAAGGCTACCTGTTTCCTAATAAATCCTTTTTCCTACTCTGGTTCATCAGAGTCAGTTTCTGTGGCTTGTAACTAAAGGGCCCTAACTGATAGCTATCTTGTTCCTTCCTTTCTACTCAGGTTTCCTTTCTACTTCATGGATGGTTTCCCATATGTCTCCTTGACCATCTACCAACAAACTTAATCTCCTTCCGTGCCGAACATGGCAGCATTTAATCCATACAGTGATAAGGATGACATCACCCCTCTTCTAATAAGTTCAGCCTTCCTCTTAACTAGCACAGTGGCTCCATGAAATTCAGTTACCCTCAAGCAAACCTGAGTTCTTGCTGCACAAGATGTTAATGTTGGCATCCTAAGCACGCTAAGATGTAACTATTATCAACTTAACATGGTAATGCACAAGGAGAAGTAGCTGTCAGCTGCTCTATTCATTTTATAGTGGCAGAAAAGGAGGAGAGCCTTTTGTCCAAGGCCAAACTACCAGAGAGAGGACAGATGAGAATGCAGTCTCCCGATACTTGGTAAGGTGCTGTCGTCATCTTATTGGGCAACCTATAAGGAAATACTATTTTGGACCCAATCCAAATAAATGTTCTTTGTGAAGTAGAAAAGGCCTTTGTCACAGGACAATATCTACAAACCAGTCTCATAATAAAGACATCTAAGAATGGTTCAAAAGAAACGGCATTTAGGGAAGAAAGGAATGCAGGAAGAAGGGAGAGGGGTGTTAAGGAAAAACGCCTGATACTATTTCTTCTACAGGGAGATGCAGGATCCTCCAAAACGGAATCACTCCAAGTTGTCTGCCAGCCAACACATAGTGAACTTTTATGTGCAGTGAGCTGTTTTAAATTTGAGGGTTCTCTGCACACACAAAAGTAAGCATTGGATAACTGACCCAGAGCAATGAGCCAATCAAAGAGTTCTTTCTTTTAAATTCATATATGAAAAGTATTTAATTTTCTTTTATCCCCAAGGAACAAAAAATCATAGTCTCTGAAAACTCCCTGAATGATCAAGTGAAGGAAGTGGGAAGGGATATACACAGGCTTTAGAAATGCTGTGCATAACACATGCATAGTTCCCCAAATTGTTTGTTGATAACACTATAGAAATGTCATTATCCCCAAGTGTGACCACTGAAGGCACATGGAAATGATATGTGTCTTTAAATTTCTATGATCTAAAAATCTGTTCTGTTGCAAATATTTTCTAGACAGAAGTGTTGGTCATCATAGCATCTAGTGTATTAATTAGCCTAAAAATGAATGAAATTAGATCTGTACACTTGACTTCAACCACAAAATTAAATGTCTGTACAAGACAGTTGTAATTGACAAAAGGTAGGGCAGATACAGCTTTCTGAATTTTTTTGTTATAGGATCTAACTCAGAGAACTTCTAAATTCAGGGCTTTGAGAGTTTGTGGTTAACTGTTAAACACATAAACCAGGCTGGCTGTCAAAGACATGGCTTACATGTCACCAGGCTCCCACCGCACTTCCAAAGCAGACATCACCAACTGACCGCAGTGCTCATTTCCACTTAAGCCAGAGTCCCAGAATCTTCTCAACACAGTAGAACAAACAGCCATAGCGAACAGGGAAACACAAAGAATCCTACTTACCATTTCTCTATTAAACTACGCTGGTACTCATGCCTGCTTATTCAGTAGCTGGAATTTCCATAGTTGTGTTATTTAGTAAGTTCATTAATTATGAACTTACTAAATTTATAACGAAGAACCACATGCATCAGTTACAAATGGCTCTAAAAATGTGCAGAATGCCTGGGCCATTCATTTCCTCTGATTCTCAAGAGTACACAGCTGGGCCCTGAGGCTCCCCAAACACTTCAATTATCTACCCTAGCACTTTCCATAACATCTCACCCAACCCCACCTCTACAACTGGAGTAAAAATATCATCAAGTAAGAGAGAGTAATCTTTTTTTACATTTTCCAGCTCAGAAATGGATTTCTTTTCCTCTGTTCAAGACATAGCCCCTGACCTCTCCAATTTCATATCCTCCCCGAAATAAAACCCACATGGCTGGTCTAGGATGAGACACTATGATTATGAGTCTTATAGGATTATTCAGCCTCCTCCACCCCAAAAGGTAAAGATTGATATCCTAACAATCTCATTTAATTCAAGGCTTTTCTTGCATTGAACCACAGCACATTTGGAGCTAATATATGCATTAGAAAGCAATAACCAAATAAATGAAAATCAATAGGGTCTCCACTGATTATTATGTAAAGCAATACATTACAAGGGAATAAACCAATAACGCTTCAATATTTTGAATTTTCACTAATTCTGAGTGATTACCTCCTCTCCTTGCTCTGATGAGTATAAGTGTGTAAAATTTGACTACATCCTTTTTCTTGTTAAAATACACTTTTTAAAAAGTTTATAGAACCCTCAGAAGAAAATAATAATAATAGAAGCCTCCTGCTGAGAATTGCTTTTTATGACCAGATATTTTATAATTTATAGTGATTCTTTATGTGCAGGTAAGGGCTTCCGAAAGACTTGATACTTCGTGAAATTAACTTGTTCTTTTAGAGCAGTTTAAATGTTTTCCCAGCAAGTGTACTTTATACCAGAGTTTCTCAGACTCAGCACCATTCGCACTTGGGGCTGGATAACTGTAGCGAGAGGCTGTCCTGTGCATCGTGTGGCCCATTTAGCAGAATCTACTCACTAAATGACAGAGCAGCCTCCCAGACGTGACAACCAAAAACTGTCTCTAGACATTGCTAACTGTCCCCTGGGGTGCAGAGTCACTCCCAGTTGAGAACTCCTGCTTTAGGGTATTCATCTATTGCTTACTAACCTCCCCCATTTTTTGATAGATGATCCAAAGATAAATGTTATGGCATACCTCCTCCCTATTCAAAAGATTACCCTCCTGGATTATCTGAGTACAAAGCAAAGCAATTTTACATTCAATCACACAGCATCCCTGGGAGGAGTTCGGGTGTTATCTTCAATTCATTGTTGAGGAACAGAGTCCAAAGTCATACAGTGAGACAGGGACATGAGGTGTCTCCTGAAATGTATTCCCCTCCCATCCTCCCTCCCAGTATGGGCAGAGGGATCATCACCTCATCTATTGCCTTCTTTCCTGGGGGAGGCAAAATGTGCGCTGGAGGATTTAATAGTTCAGAGCAAGAACTAACAACAGCTATTATTATTATATAATTTGGGGCAAGTTATCTCAGCTCTGAGAGCCTCAGTTTTCCTGTTCATAAAAACGAAGATAGTAATTCCTGGTTCTCGAAGCTGTTGCTCAGAATTGAAGAAAATAGTGCACATAAAGCATTTAGCACAGAATCTGGTATACAGGTGTGCATAACAAAAGCTAGGTCTCTCATTCCCTATTCATGAGGAATCTCAAACCAAGGCCACCACATGGTCCCATCTGGAAGCCACGATGGAGACCAGAAGAGCTGGGTGCAAGGGCACATGTGCCCCCCTCCACGGATTTGGATGAACTGGGGAGGCTCAACATGTCTGAGAGGCAGAAGACATCTTTGAAGCAGAAATACTCACTGTGTAACACTGCCGAGTCTTTCTACAAATAAATAATTGTGTGTCACTAAATGCTCCGAGGACTTTTTAAAGTCATGTAAAATCTGAATTAAGGAAAAGAGACACCTCACATAAAATTTCTCTTATTGGGCTTCCCTGGTGGCGCAGTGGTTGAGAGTCCGCCTGCCGATGCAGGGGACACGGGTTCGTGCCCCGGTCCGGGAAGATCCCACATGCCGCGGAGCGGCTAAGGCCCGTGAGCCATGGCCGCTGAGCCTGCGCATCCGGAGCCTGTGCTCCGCAACGGGAGAGGCCACGACAGTGAGAGGCCCGTGTACCACAAAAAAAAAGAAAAAAAAAAAAGAAAAAAAATTTCTCTTATTTTCACCTCGCCATCCCCATCCCTGATGCCAGTAGGTTGAACCGCATGGAAATTGCTGATATTCGACTATTTTTTATCTGCCAAATGGCACTTTCTTAGGGATGAGTCTAAATTTTTGGAGCGGGGGAACAGACTACTTCAAATACCTAAAATGTTAGGTTCTCAAGTGGAGCTCAAAGAACTCATTCTTGGTTACGTTTGGAAAATTCCGAAGAAGCCAAGCCCACGTGAGGTGTACTATTATTACGGGTGAACATTCTATTCTTCATCTTTCTTTCATAAACCCAAGAGGCTAATTTACAGAGCTTTCAAAAGACCCTCCAATAAAAGAGGCAGGTGCTTGATCCCAAATCCCAGCAAGGCTCTGAATTAATCAGAAGAAGAAGGGAGAACTCACCTGAAACTAATACTAGGCTGTGACACAAAAGAGATGGCATATGTATGCCATCCTAGGGCAGGACAGGGAAGGGGTCACACGGCACATGACGGCAGGCAGAAATGCAGTTCAGACCATTATGGGTTTGGGATTAGTGAGCATCCCATCCTCCAGCTCACCCCTACCTGGATGCCCACGAAGGAGCAGAAAGTGCTGGAAAGTAGGATTTGAGCTCCAGGGAGTTGGCTGAAGGAGGCAAGTCACCGGATGGTTGTTCGAGAGTACTGCCTATGCCGACGGTACCATGACTGATGTGGTCTGGAGACCCTTCCAGTAATACAAACCTTGAGAACGGTCTTGCACACCTCTCTGAACTCTTCCACCAGTCAGGAGGACAGAGTGATAGAAATGCAAACCTGTATATTCCGTCCTAGTCCCTTTTCCAAGCCTCACTCCCTTACCTGACTGCCCGCAGATCTTCACCTTGATCTCGTATCAGGGTCTGAAACTGAATATGTCCCTAGGTGAAATCATGCCCTCCTGCCCATTCCTGCCCCTGTATCATCTATCTTGATCAGTGCTATCACTACTGACTCCACCTCTAAAGAGGAAAACTTTCAAATCGAGCTCCAGGTTCCTTTTCATTCTCTGCACACATTTAAATAATTTTGCTCCCAAGTGTGGCTTCGGCTCAGCCGCTTCTCTGGCCCCCAGAGCCACCACCCTGCATCAGGTACTTACGGCTCACCTGGACAACTGCGGCTGCCTCCCGCCTACCCTCTTCATCTCCCCTCACATCAGCCTCTGCTCCAAACCGCCTCGAGTCCTCGTCCCCAAAAATGAGCCTTAAAAACTTTACATTGGTTGCACGTTGTCCACAACACGTTTCCTTGGCTTTTTTTTTTTTTTTTTTTTGGTCACTCCACACGGCACGTGGGATCTTAGTTCCAGGGGTCGAACCCATGCCCCCTGCAGTGGAAACGCAGAGTCCTAACCGCTGGACCTCCAGGGAATTCCTGTTTCCTTGGCTTTTAATTAAATGAGAATAATACATATAGATGACTGACTTTGTCTCTGGTAGAGAATAATGAATAATACTTATAATAATTATCAATTACACTGTTAATTGTAGACACAGATATTCAAAATCTGGCCCCAATCTAATCTTATTACTGCTGCTCACCCAAGACATTCACTTCCCCAATTGTACTGACTTCTAGTTTCATGAACTCAACAGACCAGTTTTCAACGCCGTGACTTTGCACATTCTGTTCCCTCAGCCTGGAATGCCTGCCTCCCTCCCCACTTTCTTCCTGAAATGCCAGGCAAATAGTTACTCATCTTTCAACACTCAGCTCAAAAATCACCTCCGAGGTGAAACCTTCTCCAAAATCCTCAGGTGAAATTAGTCACTCCCTTTTCAGAGGAACACTTTCATGTCTCTGCTATAGTAACTCCCACATCTTATGGTGATGCATTGGTTTGCTGTTCTCTGCACGGTACAGTGAACACCCCAGGAACAGGTGCTGTGCTGCTCATCTTCATATACCCAGGACCTGGCACGGAGCCCGAGTTTGAGAAGGTCCATGTAATGCTGGGTGAAAGGGATGGCCAGTGGCTTGAGCATAATGATGGTTCTTCTAGTGGTACATTAACTGCAGAAAGACAATTACTTAACGGGGGCAGCTCTTCTTATATGCTTTCTATTCCCTCTTTCAGTGTTTCTTTAAGGATAGAATGACATGAAATATCTAGCTTAGCCTTCTGTGGAGAGGGCAGATGCATCTGAGGCCTAGAAGTAGGACTTCATGGGGTTCCTCTGTTCCCTTTAGCTGTGATACAAATTACCTGCTGTGAAAACCTGTGTTTTGATCTGTCCATTACAAGGAAGAGAAGCCTATTCAAGCGACTTAAGTAAATGAGGCACACAAGTCACACAGCACAGGCCAACCTACTGGTGGGCCTGGCTCAGGTCAGGTGTCCATCCTGGTCCAATCATCTGTGTCAAGGAGGGATGGGAGTCACATGGGCAGATGCCCTCTCATCTGGGGCTGTGAGCAGGGATGCATGATCTGAGAAGGGTCACAGGCATTATAGCCGTCTCCAAAGGTATATATCCCCAGGCCCCCTCTTGCCCTACACCTTTCTGTCTCATCCCTCATCCTCGATACCTGTGGTCTACTAGCATCCACAGTGCCAGACAGAGCACAATTAGGTGCCAAAAGTTAAACCCTCTTAGTACAATAATGAGGAATTAAAACCATGAAAGAACATCAAAGCAAGGAAAGCAAAAGAAAAACATACTGGTAAGCCGAAAGTTAAAAACGCATGTTGAATTTAGCGATCTATCTCTTATCTGATAGCAGATTTTGAAACGTGGCAACCACAATGATGCTGGGGGCTGAACTTTATTCCGTCTCTCCTCCACGTAACAGGTGGGCATCATGCTCTACCGCCCCCCTCCAATGGCCTGGCACACAATAGACAGTATTTCTATACCATAGAGAATACAGCACAAAAACGAGAGTCAGACAGACTGAATTCTGCTACTTCTCTGTGACCAAGAGAAAATCACCTAACCTCTTTATGTCAGTATCCCAATCTATACAATGGGTATAATAAAACCTACTTTGCAGGGTTCTTTTGAATATTAATGTTGATACTTACAAAGTACATCTTCCTATGCTTGGTATATAGGGAACAATCAATAAACAGTATTGGTGAATCATATGAAGTTGACATTTTGGTAGATCAAACTGATATTATATGCTTCCTCTCTCAGAGGACTTTTCTCATAATTATTGTGTAATGGTATGTTTCCAACGTTAAACTACGAGCTCTTTGAGAGCACAGACTCTGCCCATCTCACTTCCCACATAAGCACTTGCCAGACAGTAGGTGTTTCATCTCTATTTTTTTAATGAATGAATATTGGTGACGATTGTGAAGACTGCCTCTATCTGGGACAATATAGTTCTTTCTTCCATTGCCTGGCAAACAGTAGGGACACAATAAATGTTCATTAAAGGAATGAATGGGCGAACAAGCAAATGAATTTCAAGCCTAAATATAGAAAGTCCAAAGAGATTATCAATCAAGTAAAACTGCTATGAAGCAGGGTGCTGGTCGTGGCCGTCACAAAATACCAAGTGCCTTGCCTTCCTTTCCACCTTTCCAGCAGGCTCTTTGGTGCTGTGGAGACACCGTCAGCATTCACTTGGCCCCCTGGGCCTCCAGGCAGTGAGAGGGGCAAAGTGCTGAGCTGCAGCCTGACGAGCCAGGCAAGTTTAGGACCGTCGTGTGCAGCTTCCAGAAGCCTGCTGGCTTCAGTCTGCCCAGAGACAGCCAACAGCTCGCAGTTGTGCGATAAGCCTTTGTAGACAGAGGAAAGCCCCCCAGCCCCTCCATCCAGGCACTCTGTGTGGCTCACGCTACTTAAGGCAGTTTTTTGTCCGAAGAACATGCTTAGTTGATTCCCTGTACCCCTCATCCAACATTTAATCTTCTCTAGAGGAAAACAGATTAGAAGGGAGAATAGTCCGGGAAGAAAAACAAAAGAAAAGAACTGGTGTGTGGCCCTAGTGACAACCAGGAGAGCCAGAAAGAGCCTGGATTGATTGAGAAGAAAGGAAGGAAGGAAGGGAAGGAGGAAAAGGAAAAGAAAAGAAAGGAAAGGAAAAAAAGGGGAGGAAAGGAAAAGGAAAAGAAGAGGGAAGAAAAGAAAAAAGAAAACTAGTTACAGTGAAAACAGAAGACTTCACCCAGCCATACATCCACCTTTAAAATGTCAAGTTATATCTCTGGATTTTAGAATGAAGTCACTTTTAGAAGAGAGGAATGTTCTTCCTGGTTTTGACAACAAATAAAGGAGGAACAACATATGAAAGGTAGAATGTAGTTACATTTGGAAGAAAATCAGTCACTTTCAATTATTTAAACTTCAGGAAACCACAAATACACAAGCGTGGGGAGAAGGCAAGAAGCAAAGAATAGCCAAGGTCCACAAAGACAAATACACCAACGTTGTCTCGAAGGTTCTCCACACGCTTACTGCCTGGCCCGCACTTTGTGTCATCTGGAAGGTCTGGGGAAGACAGAAGTGCCCGGCATTTCACATCTGAGATTAGAAGAAAGCCTAGAGCAGAACATCAGGGAACCCTGCCCAGATGAGGTTAAGGATTGTTGCTGTTTCTCAGGATTCGGGAGCTGGTCTTTTCAGCTCAAGCTACTGTTAACAGAAGCGTTACCATAGGATTATAATGATGGGTTTTGTTTGCTTATAAAGAGGGTCTGAGTCGTCCATCGGAAGAAGAGGAAACACCTCCCTGAGAGGTGTGGAGTGACTCACGCTCCCGTCTCGCTGGAATTCCAGTGGTCCATGGATGCAGGCCAAACCGGGGCCCTGGAGGCCTGGAGAGCTTTGAGCTCCTGGAGGGCAGGAGGGCCAGTGTTGGACCCTGCCTCTCCCTCTTTTTGGAGAAGCGCTGGGGGTGGGGAAGGCAAGGACGTCTTGTGCTCCCCTGGCTGCTCTCCCACCCTGGCAGACCTCCTTCAGCTCCAGAAGCACTGGTCACTTTCCCCTCTCCTGCAGAGCATGAAACCGGAAGTGCTCAGATGCACAGAATGGGGACTGACTTGGCAAGGGGAATGTGGGGAAAGGCCTCAGAGACTATCTCTGGCAAGACACTGGGATTCCGGGGATGCTTATTTGCTTCCAATATTGCTTCCTCTCAACTTCTTTCCTCATCTTTTCTCCCATTCTTGGCTCTGATCCTGAAACGTGAGCTCTATATTCTTTGACAACCTGTCATACCTGCTTCTGGCTCCGGGGCCCCAAGCCCTGCTGCTGCCAGCCCTAGCTGGTACCCTCGCTGAGTGCTCACAGGCTTCCCCATCTCTAGAGGCTGTTTCTGGGCATTGAGCATGGTGCCTGGAAGGCCGACAGCTGACCAGTGCCCCAGGGCGTCCGGGTGATCTCTGGTCAGGGTTTACACAGCAGGCTTGAGTCTGAGCCTCTGAAGGAATGTGGTAAGCACAGAGTAGGACTTGTTAACCTTCTACCCCACGACAGCTGTACAGATCTATACAGAGGTGACTCGGCCGCTGGAATAATGCATGCATCACTTCTGAAACATCCCAGCAGGCTCCAAGTCGATAAGACAAACCACGCCGGGGGGGAAAGCAAAAGTTCTCCTCCTCCTAAGAGAAATCTGCTTGACACTAGCCAGCATCCATTCACTAGACACGTAACAGAACAAACAGGATGTAGACTTCAGCCTGCCTGAATTCCCAGGAATCTACATTTCTGCCCCCAGATGGAGATGCATTTTCTATCAACACCTGAGCAAAAGGGGAAATGCCCAGCTTTCCCCTCCTTCAGTCTACTTACTCCTGGACCTGGGATGTTAGGGTTCCGTTAGCATCTGGTTACATGAAGCTGCATTTTCCCAATGTGTTATTATGCGTCGTGAAAGCATGTGGGAGCTCTAGCTGCAAGACCCACTGTCAGTCATGGGTCATTAATCTCCACTGAGTGTTCCTCCTGCTGTGAACTCTCTGTGCCTGTTCTGGCTTAAGGTCCTGCTGGATGGGAGGCATCGAGAGGATGCCTCCCGGTTCTTCTCCCTCTGCCTGGCCCCCCAGCATCGCTGCCGGGGTGCGCATCTGCTCTGGGGAGCTCTGGGCTTAATGGATTTTTGCAGCGCTTCCCCTTCCTTCCTGCTACAAAGCTTTGGCTTAGCACCAAAGCTGCCCAGATCCCTGAAGACATGGCACCCTACCTGCCTCTTGAAACTCATCACCATGCTGCAGGCAGTGCTCAGCACTGGCCTATGTATGAAGCCCCCTGCTTAGTCATAACAAGCATCTTACTACCATTGACAGAGTGTCTACTTTGTGCTAGGCAGCGTGCAAGTGCTCTCTAGGCATTGCTGCATTTAATCCTCACATAACCCTGGCAGAGGGCACTATCTTTCTTCCCATATTATGGTTGAGGAAACAGAGATCTAGGTTATTAACTTCAGTCAGGTCACATAGCTAGTAAGTGACGGAGGTAGAATTCGTCCATTCATCAGATAACATTAAGCTCTTATTATGTGCCAGTCACCGTTGTAGGGACCAGGGATATATTATTGAACAAAACAGCCTAAAATTCCGGTCCTCATGGAACTGATTTCCTGCTGGGGTTTAAGCTCAAAGCTGTTTGATCCCAGAGCTGGGGTCAAGCTAGGGTTAAATTACACGACACTAGTTCAGAGGTGGGCACAACCACACAGAAAGAGTTGCTTTAAAAGGTTTGATCATAACCACAATGAGATGACACTTCACACCCATTAGGATGGCTATTATCAAAAAGATGGAAAATAACAAGTGTTGGCAAGGATGTAGGGAAATTGGAACCCTTGTGCACTGTTGGTGGAAATGTAAGATGGCGCAGCCATTGCGGAAAAGAGTTTAGCAGTCCCTCAAAAAGTTAGACAGAATTATCACACGGTCCAGCAATTCCACTTCTAGGTATATACCTCAAAGAATTGAAAGCAGGTACTTGGACAGATACCTGCACATCAGATACCTGTACACAAATGTTCATAGTAGCATTATTTGCAGTAACCCAAAGGTGGAAATGACCCAAATGTCCAGCAACAGATGAATAGATAAACAAAACGTGGTATTTACATGCAATGGAATATTATTCAGCCTAAAAAAGGAATGAAATTCTGATACATGCTACAACAACATGGAAGAAGCTTGAAAACATTAGGCTAAGTGAAATATACCAGATGCAAAGGAACAAATATTAGATAATTCCACTTATATGAGGTACCTAGAATTGGCCAATTCATAGAGACAGAAAGTAGAGTAGAAGTTACCAGGGGTTGAGGGGAGGGAGGAATGGGGAGTTAATGTATAATGGGTACAGAGTTTATGTTTGGGGTGATAAAAAGTTCTGGAAGTGGACAGTGGTGACGGTTGAACCACACTGTGAATGCAAAACATAGTGAACGCACTGATCTGTACAAGTAAAAATAGTGAAAATGGTAATTTTTATGTTATGTGTATTTTACCACAGTAAAAGAAATATCAATAGATTTTTAAAAAAATTTTGATCGTGAGAGAAATCAGCCTAAGAACGAGAAGACATCCGCCAATTATTGGGGGTTCTCAGGGTCTGGAGCACATGCCTATTCATTTCGTCATTTGATTTCAAAGTCAACAAACATTCCTACCCCAAGACACGTAGGAAAGAAAAGATGCCAGCTTCCCGCAAGGCCTCACTCACCTCATCCTTTATCCAGTGGGGGCCCTTTATCCCTAAACGTACAGGCAGTATAGGGCAAATGTAATAAATACAGTTCGACGAAGATGATAGCAAGGGAATACTGGAAACTGGCAAATTTGAGTCATCCAGTTCAAAAGAGTTTTTAGAGGCACCGGCTAGGCAACTGCTTAGAAAAGAGGATTTTTGAATTTCTGGAAATTCTTTCTTTTTTAAGAGCACATTTGCTCTTGTGAGAAATGCATATTTTGCATCTTTCTGGAAATAAGTACAGGCAAGCTGACTACTCAGGGGTTAACACTCTGACCCCAGCTTTGCACCTCCGTTGTTGCCTGGTTGGTCTCTGGGCCAGGCACATCTAGAAATAACACACAGATGTTTCCAAATCTTCCACATTTTCTAAGGTGAACATCACTAATTTGTAACCAGGAAAGAAACATAATAGCTTCATTTTAAAAGAAAGCCTACTGGCTTGGAGGAAGGGATACTACTGCGGTGGAGAAATCCAGCTCTATCTTGGTCCCAAAGAAGGTTCAAAATTTCTAGAAAGGAGCATTTAAGTGGTGAAATCAGTGCCCTCTAATTTTTCTAGCAAAGCGCTTGCAGATTTGAACTAAACTTTTGGGATTAAAGTGTGGAGATCAGAAGCCAGTGTGAGGCCTTGAATGGGCAAGGGAGGCTGGAGGCGCAGGACAGTCATCATCACAGTACACACCGTACCTATTTTTAGACTTTAAAAAAAAATTATTTATTTATTAATTTTGGCTGTGTTGGGTCTTTGTTGCTGCGCACGGGCTTTCTCTAGCTGTGGTGGGCGGGGGCTACTCTTCATTGTGGTGCACAGGCTTCTCATTGCGGTGGCTTCTCTTGTTGCGGAACGCGGGCTCTAGGTGCATGGGCTTCAGTAGTTGTGGCACGTGGGCTCAGCAGTTGTGGCTTGCGGGCTCTAGAGCGCAGGCTCAGTAGTTGTGGCACACGGGCTTTGTTGCTCCGTGGCACGTGGGATCTTCCTGGACCAGGGATTGAACCCATGTCCCCTGAATTGGCAGGCAGGTTCTAAACCACTGCGCCACCAGGGAAGTCCTTATTTTTAGACTTTTAAAATGTCTGTGTATACTTCCTCGCTGATCGCCCTCAGGATTTGGCAGAGTCTTTTGAAAGTTTGAAACCATGCCAGTTGTATTAAATGAACCCACAGGAGGGGCCTTGCTCACACTTGAGGTGTGACAAATATAAATCAGTAAGTAAGTAAAGGAGAAGGATGAAAAGGCAGAGTACAGGGGAGTTTCAGGGCAGTGAAACCATTCTGTTTGCTACTGTAACGGTAGATACACGCACTATGCATTTATCAAAAACCATAGAACTATAACATAGTGAACCCCAGTGTAAACTATGGACTTTAATTAACAATAACAAATCAATTTTAGTTCATCAATTGTAACAAACGTAGCACACGAATCCCGATATTAACAATGGGATAAGTTGTGAGGCGGGGGAAGGGTCAGACCAGAACGCCCCGTATTATCTGCTTAACTTTCTGTGAGCCCAAAACTGCTCTAAAAAAAAAGTGTTATTAATTAAGGGGGGAAAAGGCTGCCTATTAGCCCCAAGTAATTTACTATTCATGGTGTTTTATGCAATCTAACAAAGTAATATGAAACAATTCAGATAGTACGTGGCAGGATACCATGGAGTAAAGGTTATGAAAAAATGTCAGCTTTGCCTTGAAATCTGCCTTTTTGATTAAAAATAAATAAAAACAATCAAATAAAACCAAGAAGGAGCAGAACCCTTATCCGTGTCTAGTAACTCAGAATCCCAGGGAGCAGAGACAGGCTGCTTGGCCAGGTTCCTTTCCTCACTTTTTCCAAAGCAACGTCTTAAAAACTCCTAGTTGGGCTTCCCTGGTGGCGCAGTGGTTGAGAGTCCGCCTGCCGATGCAGGGGACACGGGTTCGTGCCCCGGTCCGGGAAGATCCCACATGCCGCGGAGCGGCTGGGCCCATGAGCCATGGCCGCTGAGCCTGCGCGTCCAGAGCCTGTGCTCCGCAAGGGGAGAGGCCACAACAGTGAGAGGCCCGCGTACCGCAAGAAGAAAAAAAAAAAAAAGTAAAAACTCCTAGTTAATGTCTAATAAGTGAGGGGACGGCTTCCTGATGAAGCCCCCATCTTCCCAGATTTAAAAGCATTATCACCACACAACAACCCCTTCTTGACATGTATTCTTTTTATATACTTCAGTGCCATGAGGAAACGTTCAGCACCACGAGTCAATTTTCTTTCTGTTTCTACAGCTTTTAGGGCTTCTTTCTTTACCTTTCCTCTGTTTCCTCTCCTTTCCTCTAAGTTAAAGTACCAACTTCCACTTTCCCCAGAGCAAGTCTTATGGACTTACAGCCATTAATCAAAAAGGAAGGCAGAGTTTTTATTTCTGTCACAGGAAGAGAATGAGGACGATCAGTCCTGAGGGCTAATGCAGCATCACCTCAGGATAAAAGTGAGGGTTACAGCCATCCTGCTTTAAACAGAAACAGTAACCCTGGCAGGTTACCTTAGCTTATTACAGCCAGACACTAAGTCATTAGCCTGCAGCTGTCTATTCCTTAGTTAGCTTCTGAGGACGCACATACACAGCCCATTGGTATATATACTCTATGGCAGTCCTACTTTTTGGGAAATCACCCCTCTGTGGCTACAGCTGATTGAACCACGTACAGCAAAGAATGTTGCTCACCACCTAGTTCATTAAGTCATTAGCCACTGCAGTCACTAACCGACAGTGCACCCGAAAAGGAATTCAGGATGAAAAACAGGATGAGGTACTCTGTGCTTTGGAAAAATAGACCCCTCAGACAGGTGTATGTATATCTCAGGAAGAAATTTTTTTAAATAAATTTATTTTATTTATTTATTGTTGGCTGTGTTGGGTCTTCGTTGCTGTGCGCGGGCTTTCTCTAGTTGCGGCAAGCGGGGGCTACTCTTCGTTGTGGTATGCAGGCTTCTCACTGCGGTGGCTTCTCTCGTTGCGGGGCACGGGCTTCAGCAATTGTGGCTCGAGGGCTCTAGAGCGCAGGCTCAGTAGTTGTGGTGCACCAGCTTAGTTGTTCCGCGGCATGTGGGATCTTCCCGGACCAGGGCTCGAACCCGTGTTCCCTGCATGGGCAGGCAGATTCTTTTTTATTATTTATTTTTATTTCTATTTAACATCTTTATTGGAGTATAATTGCTTTACAATGGTGTGTTAGTTTCTGCTTTATAACAAAGTGAATCAGTTATACATATACATATGTTCCCATATCTCTTCCCTCTCGTGTCTCCCTCCCACCCTCCCTATCCCACCCCTCTAGGTGGTCACAAAGCACCGAGTGGATCTCCCTGTGCTCTACGGCTGCTTCCCACTAGCTATCTATTTTACATTTGGTAGTGTATATATGTCCATGCCACTCTCTCACTTCGTCCCAGCTTACTCTTCCCCTTCCCGGTGTCCTCAAGTTCATTCTCTAGTAGGTCTGTGTCTTTATTCCCATCTTGCCCCTAGGTTCTTTATGACCTTTTTTTTTTTTTTTTAGATTCCACATATATGTGTTAGCATATGGTATTTGTTTTTCTCTTTCTGACTTACTTTGCTCTGTATGATAGACTCTAGGTCCATCCACCTCACTAAAAATAACTAAATTTCGTTTCTTTTTATGGCTCAGTAATATTCCATTGTATATAGGTGCCACATCTTCTTTACCCATTCATCTGATGATGGACACTTAGGTTGCTTCCATGTCCTGGCTATTGTAAATAGAGCTGCAATGAACATTGGGTACATGACTCTATTTGAATTATGGTTTTCTCAGGGCATATGCCTAGTAGTGGGATTGCTGGGTCGTATGGTAGTTCTATTTTTAGTTTTTTGAGAAAACCTCCATACCGTTCTCCATAGTGGCTGTATCAATTTACATTCCCACCAACAGTGCAAGAGGGTTCTCTTTCCTCCACACCCTCTTCAGCATTTATTGTTTGTAGATTTTTTGATGATGGCCATTCTGACCAGTGTGAGATGATATCTCATTGTAGTTTTGATTTGCATTTCTCTAACGATTAGTGATGTTGAGCATCCTTTCGTGTGTTTGTTGGCAGTCTGTATAACTTCTTTGGAGAAATGTCTGTTTAGGACTTCTGCCCATTTTTGGATTGGTTTGTTTGTTTTTTTGATATTGAGCTGCATGAGCTGCTTGTAAATCTTGGAGATTACTCCTTTGTCAGTTGCTTCATTTGCAAATATTTTCTCCCATTCTGAGGGTTGTCTTTTCGTCTTGTTTATGGTTTCCTTTGCTGTGCAAAAGCTTTTAAGTTTCATTAGGCCCCATTTGTTTATTTTTGTTTTTATTTCCACTTCTCTAGGAGGTGGGTCAAAAAGGGTCTTGCTGTGATTTATGTCTTACAGGGTTCTGCTTATGTTTTCCTCTAAGAGTTTGATAGTGTCTGGCCTTACATTTAGGTCTTTAATCCATTTTGAGTTTATTTTTGTGTATGGTGTTAGGGAGTGTTCTAATTTCATTTTTTTACATGTAGCTGTCCAGTTTCCCCAGCACCACTTATTGAAGAGGCTAACTTTTCTCCATTGTATATTCTTGCCTCCTTTATCAAAGATAAGTTGACCATATGTGTGTGGGTTTATCTTGGGCTTTCTATACTGTTCCACTGATCTATATTTCTGTTTTTGTGCCAGGACCATACTGTCTTGATTACTGTAGCTTTGTAGTATAGTGTGAAGTCAGGGAGCCTGATTCCTCCAGTTCTGTTTTTCTTTCTCAAGATTGCTTTGGCTATTCGGGGTCTTTTGTGTTTCCATACAAATTGCACAATTTTTTGTTCTAGATCTGTGAAAAATGCCAGTAGTAGTTTGATAGGGATTGCACTGAATCTGTAGATTGCTTTGGGTAGTATAGTAATTTTCACAAGGTTGATTCTTCCAATGAAAGAACATCGTATATCTCTCCATCTGTTTGTATCATCTTCAATTTCTTTCATCAGTGTCTTTTTGTTTTCTGCATACAGGTCTTTTGTCTTCTTTGGTAGGTTTATTCCTAGTTATTTTATTCTTTTTGTTGCAATAGTAAATAGAAGTGTTTTCTTAATTTCACTTTCAGATTTTTCATCCTTAGTGTATAGGAATGCAAGAGATTTCTGTGCATTAATTTTGTATCCTGCTACTTTACCAAATTCATTAATTAGCTCTCGTAGTTTTCTGGGAGCATCTTTAGGATTCTCCATGTATAGTATCATATCATCTGCAAACAGTGACAGCTTTACTTCTTCTTTTCCTATTTGGATTCCTTTTAATTCTTTTTCTTCCCTGATTGCTGTGGCTAAAACTTCCAAAACTATGTTGAATAAGGGTGGTGAGAGTGGGCAACCTTGTCTTGTTCCTGATCTTAGTGGAAATGGTTTCAGGTTTTCACCATTGAGGATGATATTGGCTGTGGGTTTGTCATATATGGCCTTTATTATGTTGAGGAAAGTTCCCTCTATGCTTACTTTCTGGAGGGCTTTTATCATAAATGGGTGTTCAATTTTGTCAAAAGCTTTCTCTGCATCTATTGAGATGATCATATGGTTTTTCTCCTTCAGTTTGTTAATATGGTGTATCACATTGATTGATTTGCGTATATTGAAGAATCCTTGCATTCCTGGGATAAACCCCACTTGATCATGGTGTATGATCCTTTTAATGTGCTGTTGGATTATGTTTGCTAGTATTTTGTTGAGGAGTTTTGTGTCTATGTTCATCAGTGATATTGGCCTGTAGTTTTCTTTCTTTGTGACATCTTTGTCTGGTTTTGGTATCAGGGTGATGGTGGCCTCGTAGAATGAGTTTGGGAGTGTTCCTCCCTCTGCTGCATTTTGGAAGAGTTTGAGAAGGATAGGTGTTAGCTCTTCTCTAAATGTTTGATAGAATTCACCTGTGAAGCCATCTGGTCCTGGGCTTTTGTTTCTTAGAAGACTTTTAAACATAGTTTCAATTTCAGTGCTTGTGATCGGTCTGTTTATATTTTCTATTTCTTCCTGGTTCAGTCTCGGAAGGTTGTGCATTTCTAAGGATTTGTCCATTTCTTCAAGGTTGTCCATTTTATTGGCATACAGTTGCTTGTAGTAATCTCTCACGATCCTTTGTATTTCTGCAGTGTTAGTGGTTACTTCTTTTAAATTTCTAATTTTATTGATTTGAGTCTTCTCCCTTTTTTTCTTGATGAGTCTGGCAAATGGTTTATCAATTTTGTTTATCTTCTCAAAGAACCAGCTTTTAGTTTTATTGATCTTTGCTCTCGTTTCCTTCATTTCTTTTTCATTTATTTCTGATCTGATCTTTATGATTTCTTTCCTTCTGCTAACTTTGGGGTTTCTCTGTTCTTCTTTCTCTAATTGCTTTAGGTGTAAGGTTAGGTTATTTGAGATGTTTCTTATTTCTTAAGGTAGGATTGTATTGCTACAAACTTCCCTCTTAGAACTGTTTTTGCTGCATCCCATAGGTTTTGGGTTGTCGTGTTTTCATTGTCATTTGTTTCTAGGTATTTTTTGATTTCCTCTTTGATTTCTTCAGTGATCTCTTGGTTATTAAGTAGTGTATTGTTTAGCCTCCATGTGTTTGTATTTTTTACAGACTTTTTCCTGTAACTAATATCTAGTCTCATAGCGTTGTGGTCAGAAAATATACTTGATACGATTTCAATTTTCTTCAATTTACCAAGGCTTGATTTGTGACCCAAGATATGATCTATCCTGGAGAATGTTCCATGAGCACTTGAGAAGAAAGTGGATTCTGTTATTTTTGGATGGAATATCCTATAAATATCAATTAAGTCCATCTTGTTTAATGTATCATTTAAAGCTTGTGTTTCCTTATTTATTTTCATTTTGGATGATCTGTCCATGGGTGAAAGTGGGGTGTTAAAGTCCCCTACTATGGTTGTGTTACTGTCGATTTCCCCTTTTATGGCTGTTAGTATTTGCCTTATGTATTGAGGTGCTCCTATGTTGGGTGCATAAATATTTACAATTGTTATATCTTCTTCTTGGATCGATCCCTTGATCATTATGTAGTGTCCTTCTTTGTCTCTTGTAGTAGTCTTTGTTTTAAAGTCTATTTTGTCTGATATGAGAATTGCTACTCCAGGTTTCTTTTGATTTCCATTTGCATGGAATATCTTTTTCCATGCCCTCACTTTCAGTCTGTATGTGTCCCTAGGTCTGAAGTGGGTCTCTTGTAGACAGCATATATATGGGTCTTGTTTTTGTATCCATTCAGCCAGTCTATGTCTTTTGGTGGGAGCATTTAATCCATTTACATTTAAGGTAATTATCCATATGTATATTCCTATTACCATTTTCTTAATTGTTTTGGGTTTGTTATTGTAGGTCTTTTCCTTCTCTTGTGTTTCCTGCCTAGAGAAGTTCCTTTAGCATTTGTTGTAAAGCTGGTTTGGTGGTGCTGAATTCTCTTAGCTTTTGCTTGACTGTAAAGGTTTTAATTTCTCCATCAAAGGTGAATGAGATCCTTGCTGTGTAGAGAAATCTTGGTTGTAGGTTTTTCCCTTTCATCACTTTAAATATGTCTTGCCACTCTCTTCTGGCTTGCAGAGTTTCTGCTGAAAGATCAGCTGTTAACCTTATGGGGTTCCCGTGTACGTTATTTGTTGTTTTTCCCTTGCTGCTATTAATATTTTTTGTATTTTAATATTTAATGTTTAATTTATATTTAATATTAATATTTAATTTAATGTTAATATTTTTGTATTTTGTATTTAATTTTTGATAGTTTGATTAATATGTGTCTTGGAGTGTTTCTCCTTGGATTTATCCTGTATGGGACTCTGTGCTTCCTGAACTTGATTATCTATTTCCTTTCCTATATTACGGAAGTTTTCAACTATAATCTCTCCAAGTATTTTCTCAGTTCCTTTCTTTTTCTCTTCTTCTTCTGGGACCCCTATAATTTGAGTGTTGGTGCATTTAATGTTGTCCCAGAGGTCTCTGACACTGTCCTCAATTCTTTTCATTCTTTTTTCTTTATTCTGCTCTGCTATAGTTCTTTCCACTATTTTATCTTCCAGGTCACTTATCCGTTCTTCCGCCTCAGTTATTCTGCTATTGATCCCTTCTAGAGAATTTTAAATTTCATTTATTGTGTTGTTCATCATTGTTTGTTTGCTCTTTAGTTCTTGTAGGTCCTTGTTAAATGTTTCTTGTATTTTCTTCTTTCTATTTCCAAGATTTTGGATTATCTCTACTATCATTACTCTGAATTCTTTTTCAGGTCGACTGCCTATTTACTCTTCATTTGTTAGGTCTGGTGGGTTTTTACCTTGCTCTTTCATCTGCTGTGTGTTTCTGTGTCTTCTCAGTTTGATTAACTTACTATGTTTGGGGTCTCCTTTTCGCATGCTGGAGGTTCGTAGCTCCTGTTGTTTTTGGCGTCTGCCCTCAGTGGCTAAGGTTGATTCAGTGGATTGTGTAGGCTTCCTGATGGAGGGGACTAGTGCCTGTGTTCTGGTGGATGAGGCTGGATCTTGCCTTTCTGGTGGGCAGGTCCGCGTCTGGTGGTGTGTTTTGGGGTGTCTGTGACCTTATTATGATTTTAGGCAGCCTCTCTGCTAATGGGTGGGGTTGTGTTCCTGTCTTGCTAGTTGTTTGGCATAGGGTGTCCAGCACAGTAGCTTGCTGGTCATTGAGTGGAGCTGTGTCTTGGAGTTGAGATGGAGATCTCTGGGAGATTTTCGGGCAGGCAGATTCTTAACCACTGTGCCACCAGGGAAGTCCCAGGAAGAATTTTAATGAGCCCAGATCCTTACATCTTCCCATACATAGAAAAGGACTAAAATCATTAATTGAGATATCTGTTCCTCGTGACTAGCAATAATCTTTTATTGAAATGCGTGCTTGACTGCAAGTATTCTGTGGCCAAAAATTGTATATATACTAGCGTCTCATCCTACCTCTTTGGAGCAATTCTCTCAGAAGCTACTGAAAGGCTGTTTCCTGGGCTATTGTCCTCAGCAAGGACTCTGAATAAAACTGAAACTCACAACTCTTATACTGTGTGTTTTCCTTTCGGTTGACAACCATGAGTGGACCAAGATGGACCATCCATTCATGGTTCCTCCCTTGAAAGGGTCACTCTGAAGAGTTAGCTTTATCCATTTGTAGGGCCAAATAGCAAGAGCCTATTGGCCTTCTAACTAAGTGATAACATTCCTATCTTCTGTCTCCTTTTCCCTCCCTGTGCTTTGACCCTGGCAGGGTCCCAAATGGCAGTCAGTAGTGGGAGAAGAAGTAAATGCCGGAACAGGAGTGGATTCCTGCTTTATTTCTATTGATCCACTCCCCTGAGGCAAACAGCTCAATTGTAACTATCTTAGCACGGCAGAGAGGTGGGGGCAAAGCTAGGGGCAGGAGTCTTATCTTTGCATGTTATGATTACCTTGGATTGGACTCATTCTCATTACAGAATTGGGACTTTTTTGTGTGTGATCTAAACTGATGTAAGATTCTTATCACCTGAGAGAGACTAGAAAAGCCACGGCCTGTAAGAATTTTATCCAGGAACAATGGGAGGACCACCATACCGAATATATATTTTTCAAGGGTGAAAAAGAATAAAGTCACATTTGGGTTACAGCATGAGTTATACCCACTAGAGAACCAGTTATGTACATGGCTTTGGTTTGTTTTAGAAAACTTACTCTTGGCTATTTTGAAGAGAATGGATTGGAGAGGGGGCAAGAGTGGTGTTGGGAGACTTAAAATTGGAGGGCACTGTAGTATTCTGGTTGAGAGATGATTACAGAAATGGCAATAAGGAGAGAGAAAGAAACCCGACACACATCGGAAGGTACCAGCAGTAGGACTGGAGGATAGATTCAAAGTGGGGGCAAGGGAGAGGGAGGCATCAAGGATTTGTCTAGGTTTCTGAGCAACTGGGGAGAAGATCTTGGCCGAACTGTGAGCTGGAGAACCCTGCAGGAGAAGCAGGTTTGGCAAAGGAAGGCGAGGAGGGCCCCCTAATAAATCCAAACTTTAGCAAGTTGCTGAGGCTAGTTTAGAACAGTCTTCCAAAGAGCTCTGCTTTCTTTGAGGTGTCTCAATGAACAGAAGACCAATGCTGGAACCTGAGATGCATTTTTAAAACTGACATATGTGTTGGCTAGAGTCAAGCTTTCATTGAGCTTGGGAGCCACAAAGTATGCTGTGACATCTCTGCACCCTGCTTTGCTCTATAAATCTGGGCTGGGTTCTGATGGAGAAATACATATGATCTCTCTCACTGCTGCTTCCCAAGGGAAGGCCTTGCTTTTCAAAGCATCAAATGTTGGCTTACGCTTGTCGACAGAGGCCAACATCTACAGGTACCATTTAATGGCTTCAGAGGACCTCAGAGCATGACTGGGAATAACCATCATCCCTGGCAACAGGCAGAGAAACTGCACATTCATTTCCCAGTGTTCAGGGCAGAAACAACTGTCTAAAGCTACAAGGTCTCGGTGGATGCGAGCAGCTGGGAACCCGTGGGGCTCATTCATCTTAACACCACATCGTTACAGATGCTTGCAGCTGCTGAGAGCCCAGTCCGACACTCATGGCCTCCATTCATCTAGGACTGGGCAGTGGGATGACCCTGAAGATTCCCCACATGAGGCAAGACCCACCTCCAGCCTCAGCAAAGCTAACATGGGGATTAGGTTTAAAACATCATTCTTGAACGAAGGGCAGTTTTTCTTGGCTCCTCTACTGAGGTTATACTCCCTATGGCCTTGGATTTGGCGATAAAGAACCAGTTACACATGGTGTGATTTTCAAAGTGCTGCCTCACTACTTAAATCAGCAACATAAACATGAGATGACCTAGTCACAAGTTTTCTTCCTCCTCAATAAGTCAAACGCATGTAGGCCTTCCAAGCAGCTGTTTGTAGGAACTGCTGTTCAGATCCCCAAAATTCTTAACCAAAATGAGGAAAAACAACAACAACAGCAACAAAAACCTGCGAGAGACTGAACCAGTCTGACTGCCAAGGCTGAACAGTCCTCTAAGTGTGGTTTTTAAGTCCTTCAGAATGAAGGAATTTTTATAAGACTGCTTTATGTGTACGCACAATCTGTAAAGACAAAATACCAGTGTTTTCTCAAACCTAGGCAAAAAGTGAAATGTTACCATTTGCTTTCAGAAAAATTATTAAAAATTATGACTTCACTAATGTCAACTTCCTTGGTTTGAAAATTGCTCTAAGGTCATGAATATGTCAACATTAGGAGAAGCTGGGTGAATGGCATATGGAAACTCTATGTCCTATTTTTGCAACTTATCTGTAAGTCTAAAGTAATTTCAAATTAGAAAATAAAATTTTAAAAATTAGAACTTGGTTCTGTAGTCTCTGAATTTTCCCAACTATGACTTCTTACTCGAAAAGTGTTCTAACCCATCGGTAAATATATATTTATATACGACCATCTTTGGACGGGATCATGAAAAAATAAATGAGGTGGGCACATGCATTTTACGTCAGTCTAAAGTTTGCAATAATTGACCCAACATGCCAGCAGAGCATCATCAGCTAACTGTGTAAGAAAAAGCCTCATTTTTCACTTTCAGATGGAAAAGGTCCTGGCTGATTCAAATGGATTTGGCTTTAGATCTGAAAACCACTGCATCCTCTGGGGAAAACCAAACAGATGTGTGTCTGCTTTGCTGAAGTGCTGCCTTGCTGAGAAAAATACAATTTCATCACATCTGGTTCTAAATCGCAAGATGAGTGGATTCTATCACTCATAAAGATTTTAATCTTCCGTTTCATGCACTTATTTATTTAGCTAACTCATGATGCAAATATAGGATCAGATTTACTTTTCATATGCTGTCACCACTGAGTTATCTATATTTAAACGTGGTTGATAGTTGGACTTGCAATATGTTTTTATCCTCTAATTATATGACAAAAATGTATTTTGTGTTAATATACTATACTGATAGATAAAACTATTATGTAGCATATACAAATATTATTGGATTCTGAATAAATTTAATAAACTGTACTCACAGAAAAAAAATCAAGGATTTCTATTAAGCGTTAAGATTTCCCTTCATGACCCTGAAGGACCTCAAGACTTATTCTAGGTATGCTTAAGAATCCGTTAATAAGAGAAATACAGTAAGTGGCATATCAGAGAAAAATGCTTTTCTTGGACTTGAATACAAGCAAATTTGGTGAAATGGCAATAACAGAGGGACCTCAGAGAACATTTGGTCTAATCTCCACGTTTGGGGATTTTAGGAAATTTAAATGACGGATGCTGAAAATCTGGGGCTGGTGTAGGTTACTAGACTTCTTTGACAATCTGATAAAGCTATAGATATTCTACCTAGAAGGTGCATTCTTAAACACTTTGAATATAATTTGGAGGGGTTTGTGGAACCCATGGAGTATTTTTTTTTTCTTTATTTTTGCAAAACAAAACAAAAGACAAGCACCACCATAAATTTGTAAATGTGTTTTTGACTGAATGGGCAAGGGAAAACTAAAGAAAGCTATACACTAAATTGTTATCTTCAGTTACATCTGGAGTTTGGGATTGGGGTGGGTTGGAGACAAAGAAAGAAACTTAATTTTATTGGAACTTTAGACACTGCTATTGGTTAACTTATTAGTACCAGGACATATTACTTTTGAAACACAAAAGCAGGAAATGAAGGAGTGAAGCAGGGAAGGAGGGGTGGGTGGAGGTTGGAGGGAGGGAGGGAGGGAGGGAGGGAGAGAGAGACCCTCTTTGGAATGAAATGATAAAGTTAGGTTTGAGTGATCTGACTGCAGCTCCTCTGCTGAAAGCCTTGTACCCCAGGCTCCAGGACCCAATAGCTCTTTTCTTTGGGAATTTACAAAACACCCTCTAAGCCTCTAGACTCCCTCTCAGAGTCCCCAGTGAGAAGGAAGAAGCCAGTACTTTGGACTCTCTTTACTATTAAAGAGATGGTGAAGGGAGCCATGTGTACTGAGCTCCAGCCAGGCACTTCGCATATATGATCTCCTGTGATCCTTACACAGACCCTTTGGGGAGAGAAAATAGGAAGGTCAACAACATACATCACTGACCCAGGGCCTGACGACAATAATAATCTCATCTATTCTGGGAGGCCTTTACCATACATGAGGGGTAACCTGGCACCCATTTTCCCTTCACAGGAACTAGAGGTATTCTCAGCTCCATTTTATAGGTGAGAAGTTGAGATTGCAGTCAAAGAGCTAGTTGAGAGCTGCAGAAATCACGCCCATCTTTTTGCTCACACCCACTGCTCCTCTCAAAACATGCTTGTTCCCCACGCAGCAGCTGGAGTGGTTCTTTTAAAAATCAAGGGAGATTACTTCACATCTCTGCTTAAAACCCTTCACTGACTCCCCACTGCCCTCAGAATAAAATTCGAAAACCTTACTGAGGCCTTAGATAATCTGACTTCCTTCAACTCTCCCCATCTCGTCACTGTAGCCACACCTTCTTGCTGTTCCTCAAACTTTCCAAGCATGGTCCCACCTCAGGGCCTGGGCACTTGCCCTTCCCCCTGCTTGGAGCGTGCCTTCCCCAATGTCCAAGGACTCTGTCTCTCATGCCATTCAGATGTTGTTCCAATATCACTTTCTCGGAGTGGCCCTTCTGCCATTATAAAGCAGCATTCTGTCACTCTCTAGTTACTGTTCTTCACAGCACTGATCACCAGCTGACATATTATAAATGTGATTACAGTGTGCCTCTCTCTTCCACTCAGCTATAAGCTCAAGGAGAGTGAAAACTTAGTGTTCATTATTCTCTGAATATTTATTTATTTATTTAGCTGCGCCAAGGTCTTAGTTACGGCACGAGGGATCTTCGTTGTCACATGCGAGATCTAGTTTTCTGACCGGGGATCGAACCCAGGCCTCTTGCATTGGGAAGCGTGGAGTCTTAACCACCGGACCACCAGGGAAGTCTCATGGGACCCTTTACTGCAGTGCTTGCACCTGGATAAATGTCCCCTCGAGCAACAGAATGCAAAGAAACTGTAAGGGCGTAGAAATAACTGCACGCATGCACAGTTGGGCCAAATTATGAACAAGATACAAAAAGGCCAAAATCCAACTGCCACTTCTGAGGTGCCAGGAGCAAAAGCCGGGTACCACGCACGATCCCTGTACACAGCACCACCAGGGGGGTGAGCAGACCACTAAGCCACCCCTCCAGTCTTACCCATTGATCCGCGCCACCCCCAACCCCATTTAAGGCACCAGCTCACCCCAGCTCCGGGAGTGAGCAAGGGAACCTGTTACACGTTTTCACTCCCTCCTGCTGCAGCATGAGTCTCAACAAAGCCTTGTCTGAATTCCTCATTTGGCCTTTTGTCAATTTCTATTGATTAAAGAGTCCAAGAACCCAGGTCGGTAACATCCCCAGTAAAAGTCAAAAAAGTGCCTGGAACCTGACAGGGGCTCAATCAATATCTGCCGAGTGATTGAATGAATAAATGCATAAATCAGTGAATGAACGCTACCTCTCCTCGGGGCAGTAAGTTACAAATGGAAAATGGTGGGACTGGATATTCAATTCAGCTTCAAAAACCTAAGCCTGAGCCTGCTCTCCAAATAGACGGCTGGCTGAGCGATTTACACTTCGCTTTCATTTCCCAACGTTTCCTGAGTTCATTCATTTAATCTTTTCTGCATTAAAATAAATCAAGTGCCCGTCATTTCACGCATAAATTAAATTCAGTCCAACTCTACTACTTACTTATAGAGACTTTTACAACAGAGGTATTTGGTGAATGTGAAATACGCTGCACACTTATCTTGGTGTCCTTTCTCTAATTCTGCTGATGTAGTCTGACCTAGGTTAAAATTGGGCACCCTGAGAAGTTAAAGATATCGGTGGAATAGAACCAAGGCATCATATTTAATCAAGACAGCTGAAGACAGATTTTATCTTTTTGTTTTCACGCTTTTGCAATATGTAGTTTTATATTTTGCCAAAAAATTCAGGGGGAGTGATGCACTTGTTAAGCTTTTTGTATGACAATCCTTGTGAGATCAGCCTCTGATGAATATTAATAGCTTTGAAAAGATTGGATCTGGAAGAGATAATCCTAGGACTGGTTGAAGTCCTAGGATTCAACCGAGGACTTCACTAATTCTACTTTGTACATCACTAATTCTACTTTGCCTGTAAATTGCAGTTACAGAAACAATTTGTCAAGAAACACTGTACATGATTTTTAAAAAATTATTAAATGTACTTATAAAATTTTAAAAGATGTACCTTGAAAATTAGTTTTCTATGTCTTGAATCTCTAGATAGAAAAAAGATGGAGGTAAACTGCTGCTGGGTGTTGACAGGGTCAAGAAAACAGTGCTGTTCAATTACCATCTGCAAAGAAGTAGTAAAAATAATCCTAATACTACTAAATAAGCATGAAATCTGAAAATACTACAGAGTTGAGGTCTTGCTTGTGTTCTGCATAGAACCAGAGAGACGACATAGGGAGTCAGAATGCCTGGATGCCATTCAGTCCAGCAAGTATTACGGGAGTTAATCACGTGTCAGGCACTGACCCTGCCTGTGACTTGGGGTCAGTCATTTTACTGCTGTGGGCAGTTTCCTCATCTGTAGATTGGGCGTAAATCCTGCTCTACTGACTACATCTTAGTGATGAGAATCAAGAAGAATGAACTGCTAAGCATGACAAGTCTTCTGGCTGTTGTTGTTATTATTACGATTGCAAGTAAATACAACAATTTCACCTGTTCTATAGATATCTTTGGTTCTCACACATAAGATAGTAAGGACAATACTTTTATTTTTCTTTTCTTTTTTGTTTTAGTTTATCATAGATTTAAATCACTTCGTGTTCCAAGCAAGCAACAATTGATCTGACTATTTATTGCTTGAAGACACTCTCACCTCTACTTATGCCCTGATCTTTGGAGAATATATGAAGTACTTAGTATGCAATATTTAAAGAGAAAAGACAATAAAGTTGGATTTATTATTACTGATCTCTGTTCTTCTTTTTAGAAAGCATAATGCTTGGGTCATAATACTCATCACATGTGTAATATCTTGTTTAACGTCTGTCTTCACCACTGAGACTAGAAGATACGTGAATTGTTCACCAGCTCAAACACAGGGCCTTCACAGGGTAGACACAAAATACACACAATAAATACTTGTTTAACGAATGAACAAGAATCTAACTCAGACTCTGTGCTTATAAAAGGAAAGTAGCAAACATTAATCTAGAACTTACTACATGCCACCTACTTTCTAAGTGTTTTTGTACATATAAACTCACTTAATCCTTACAACAAATATATGAAGTACGTGCCAGGATGGCCACTTTACAGGTGAAGAAGTGAGGACCCAGAGAGGTTAAGTAACTTTCCTAACGTCCTATAGCTAGTAAGTGGCAGAACTAGGACACAGATCTAGAAGGCTGGTTCCAGAATCTGTACGCTTTAATCACTGCACTGATACAGGGTGAATGTCTGTGGACACTGTCTGTGTATGTGTCTCAAAGCTCCAGCTTCCTGACAGCTGATCATCACCCACATTGATTTAGCCTCTTGACATTCCCTATGTCTATGTATGAATGTCCTCTTAGATAAGAGAAGGAGAATGGGAAAAGAACATTTAGAAAGGTTTTTGTGGCTTATCAAAGACGCTAAGACGAAAGGAAAATGAGTAGGCTGATTTAGAGCTTCATCCCAAACAGTCATGACCATGTAAAGCCAGGTCCCAGGGCATGATGGCCAGGGAAAGACAGTTAATGTGGGGTGAGCTGAAACTGAGGGTCCAAAAACAATACTGAGGAACATGTTAAGTCCTGAGTGAGTCCTTCTTTCAAATGGCTTTTTGCCATCTTTCTCCCATTCTGCTTCATTTCTCATAGATTCTTATGTGAATCAAACCCCACAACTCTAGGAAGATGAACTCTGAGTGATTTCTGCCATTGCCAAACCCACGGAAGGAACCACCAGGGATTGGTCACAAACTGCTTTGGAACCCAGGACTGCAGCTCAGAAGGCTGGGAGCACAGCAGAGTCTTGGAAGATCATCATATGGAAACCTACAAAAGTCAAATTCTGATTATGGGCTTAGTAAGAACGTGCAATCTGGGTTGGCCACCAAGCAAGGCACATATCAGACTGGAAAGCCAATCTGTGAATTGATACGTACATGTTAAGTTCCTACCACTTGCCACAGATTGGGCCTCCAGGGTTATAACTGGTATATCCATGGCAGCCATCCATGTTCATGCCCATGAGAACCAGAATTCTAGAGAGGGCATCCTAGGCTTCCCAGGCCTGCTTCCTGCCGCGCTTCTCACTACTGCTGCATTTCTGCCCCGAGGTTCTGCTCACCAGCCTTGAAATAAATTTCTCCCCCACCACCTCCAACTTATTGTTTGTTGGCTTAAACTGCTTCAGGATAGTGTTTCTTGTTACAAAAAAAAAAAAAAAAAAATCCCTATTCAAAGTCACTGGGGACAGATTTGGTTCTAGAAGTCAAAATTTTTCAGAATTTAGAATGGTAACATGGTACATATACTGCCTGTTACATAACACCCCCGGCAGGGCCAGGGACAGCATCTTGGAATCAAACATGTTAATATCTTCACAGTGAAACATAAGAATGTTCATACTAAGTTAAATAAATAAAGAATATAAGTAGCCTCATGCCAGATGAAAACACTTGTGGTTTTCAGACGTTTTCTGGATTCCAGAATGGCTGATAATGGGTTGTAGACCCACATTTATAACCCGAAGTCCAATACAGTGGGCTTTACAAACCTGGAAGTGGTCAGGGTGGAGTGGAAGACAGGGTTCAGTGTGTCTGTCAGAAAGCCTGTGGGCTTTTCCATCAGCCCTCTCCTCACTTCATTTCCCTTTCCTCAGCATCCTCCCCCCAAGGTATTCTCAAACTTGATGGATTTCAAGCATATATCTTACCATCTGTTCATCAGTCAAACTGCAGCTCAAAATGTGGGACTAGAAAAGGCACAGAATAAGTAAGGAAGACTGATGGGAAACTGACTTGTCCATTAGACAGCAGAGCACTGGTACATCCAGCAGGAGGAAGAGGCTGAGCTGTTTCTTTATGAACATCTTTTAAAAGTCTGATATTTACTCAGTGCTTACCGTAGCAAAGGACCATGTTAAGCCCTTAAATATAAAGTCTCATTTCATCTGTTCAGTAAATTTTAGGGGGTAGGTGTTATTATTACCCCATGTGATCTGTGAGGACACAGTGACTTAGTAAGGTTAAGTAACTTGCCTGTAAGTGGCAGAACTGGGATTCCAACCTAGACGGTGTGGACACCAGATCCCACACTCATCATCTGTTTAATGTTGTGTAAATAAAGTCATCTACACTGAGTGGGTACTCAAATCCAGTTTCCTCAGTTACAAGCATCACTTAGGGAGGAAAGAAGAGTCATATGCTTTGTTGTTGTTTTGTTTTCATTTTTGCTTGGTATGAACAGGACAGGAAGGGGTGTGTGTGTGTGTGTGTGTGTGTGTGTGTGTGTGTGTGTGTGTGTGTGTTCATAGGTGGGGAGGAATCTCATGGAGAAATAGTTTTTCAAACCCTCATTGGTTGAGATACCACATATACTGGCAGCACTTGTGCACAGAGATCCAGGCAGGTGACCAGGATGCTGTGAAGTGAATCTCTCGTTTGGGCACATAATTCCACTCCTGCGGGGTTTGTGAAGCTGACCTGAGAACATCAATGCCATTGCCCGTCACGGACCTCTAGTTCATGTCTAGGCAACAGCTGCTGCTTCTTCAAAAGAAATCCAGGCTCAGCTGAATTCCGATCTCAGAATAATACATGACACTTTCCACTCCCAACTCAGAATTCAAGGGGAAAATGAGCTGCTCCAGGATCCCTAAGATTCATTTCCCAGCGTGCACTATTTCCTTTTCTGCAGCCTCCTACACCTAGAAGGGAGGCCTGGCTTCAATCAGAATAGTCTCCCCTCCCCCAAGAGTGCTTTGGAAACAAGCTCTCCAAGTTCATTACAAGCTCAGAGAGGTGGAGGGGAATGGGCAGGGACACTTGATTTTTCTTGCAGAATCCCATGCCTGTGTAGGCAAGACAGAATTTGCAAGCACACACTGGATTATCCTAGGTGCCAATTTCAGCAGAGGAGTATCCAAGTTTGCCACAAGCAAGGGCAGAGTGAGTGCTACATGCTCCCCTACAAGCACATCTGGGCATTCCAGGGCAAGGAGAGCAGAAAGCCTCCAAGGTTTGACTTCTTGCCCATCTGGAAGAGTGGGTAGGGCAAGGAGTGGTGGAATTCAAGGTCACTTGATGCAGCCCTGAGACATTGCTGCTTCCTTTTTTTTCCCTAGATCCAAAGCTAAGCCTCTTTGGTACAATCCACAGACTTCATGTTCCACAAAAGAAGAAACTTCAGTAACTGATAAGGCACCAATGTGCCAGCGTCCCAAAAGAGCACCTGGTTATCTCCTAGGTAAAAGAAAACGCCAGTAAGAGTGAACACCTCACCTGCCAGACAATTCCTAGGTGGCCAACGTCAGACATTCCCTCAGAGTGACTGAGTTGAAGAGAGATGTCTACACAGACAAGCATGACCTTTTCACAGGCAGCTGCCTTTCTGCCCCAGCTCCTCAAATGGTGCCTTAATGTCAGTCTAGGAGTCATGTCTTCCATAATTAGGTGTGTAAAAGTCACTAATAGGGACTTCCCTGGTGGCGCAGTGGTTAAGAATCCGCCTGCCAATGCAGGGGACCCGGGTTTGAGCCCTGGTCCGGGAAGATTCCACATGCTGCAGAGCAACTAAGCCCGTGCGACGCAACTACTGAGCCTGCGCTCTAGAGCCCGCAAGCCACAACTACTGAGCCCACGTGCTGCAACTACTGAAGCCTGCGCTTCACAGGGCAGGAGCCCATGCTCCACCACGAGAAGCCACTGCAATGAGAAGCCTGCGCAACACAACAAAGAGTAGCCCCCCGCTAGCCACAACTAGAGAAAGGCCGTGTGCAGCAACGAAGACCCAACGCAGCCAAAAAAAAAGTCGCTAATAAAATCTCAGGTTTCCTAACTAACTTGAGAGATGAATTTAATCCATTTGCTGGCTCTTATCCCTCTACCCTCAAGTTCAAATGCATAAAAGGAATGCAGAGAACAATAAAGATTCTGTTCATATTTTTTGCCTTGTCTTTGATCTAGTTGGGAATCTGTGTTCCAACACTGGGTGGGAAGTGAATGCCACTGGAATTTCAATCTACCTGTCCAAACTTATTTCCCGTCATGCCTTTCAGGAACACTCACAGAGGTTGCCCTACCCACTCTTCTGCTTCGTTGGTTCAGTCTTTGCCCTCCCTCCTGGGGTCAGGCTCTCCAGCGGGCTTCCCAACCTAGCCCACCTGGCCCCATGTGGCCTAATAAGTTGGTTATTACATCTGTGGGCGTGGCCACCTAGCCTTAGCCCAGCCCACCATTTCTGGCTCACAGAGTCGTACCCCAACCCACCTCCAGTTTAGTAGCTCCATGTCACACTTTAGGTAAAATCCATCCTTTAATAGCAGCCACTGCAAACTGAACGTTTGGTCTCTATCCTTCTTAAGGGCTATCTATGCATTCAGCAGCTGTTTATTGAGGGGGCCATAGAGTAGGCACTGTGAAAGGAGACATCGTGATGGAAAAACAGTGGCCTTGTGATCAAGGAGCTCATGATCCAGTAGGTCTGTGCCTCTCACTCTTTGATGTGCACAGGAGCCATCTGGGGATATTGTGGAAATGAAGATTCTGTTCTAGCAATTTGATATGGGATGGGGTCTGAGATTCTGCATTTTTAACGAGTTCCCACGTGATCCCAAAGCAAATCATACTTGGAATACAAGGTAACAGGAAAGTGAATAGGCAGGCAGAGGGGGTGCCCACATGGATACCTCTAACTTGGTCAGTGATATTGCAGCTGAGACTCAGGGGATGAACAGGAGTTGGCCCGAAATAGATGGGTTTGGTCTGTGTGGGGAAATGAGGGGTGGCAGAGGCAAAAGATAAAGTAAAAATGTCCAGTTTCCATTCACTGCATTCCTAAAGGCTGAACAGAAGGAAGTGTTTCAAGATGATTTATCGATATGACTTATTGTCAGGGGAGATGCAACCTATCAAAGGTGATGGCTTCGGGGCATGTCTAAAATGACTGGGTCGTAGGCTCCAGGGCTCCCGGCCCTGCCAAAGATTCCTGTGCCCCAGTATTGCCACATATGTAGCACACTTAAGGGCACCGTGTGTGCTGGGACAATGGGCACAGCAGGGTAGATAAAGGACTGGCTGGGCTGACTTTGGCCCTGAGTCAAATCCTGGAAGCTTTGCCAAGCTCTGAGGAAGGATAGCAAGTCTCAAGAATGTCTGCGGCTAGGTTTCCCACCACCTGATAGAACGGGGACTGTACTCAGATATAATTAAATGAAGGAAAATAAACATGACATTCTATGGATACTCCATTCACACTGAAGTCTGTGATTCACACACACTTCAGAAGTTTAAGGAATTCAAAATGGTTTAATCTGTAGGTGACACCATAAGCCATTAGGAGACACTCTGGCTTTAGGTTCACACTACGGATGCCAGGGCACAAAGGGAAAGGCCCAGAGTAACACTCTGAGTGATTCTCACCAGCCCTAGGAACACCTCTGCTACACTCCCTTCAACTAACAGGTCTTGGTTGAGTTTACAACTTCAGAACAACCTTCTAAAATGAACCACTTGGAAAGCCCAGTTCGACACAGAGGTCAACACACCAGTGAACTGCATAGGCCCTCAATGAGATGTGAGATCTTTGAAAATACCCCCATGGGAGGAGGTGGTATGCACAGAATGACCAGCAGTCATTCTGGTCACTGTAGACATCCGCTGAAACCTGGTCTCTGAAGTCATTGGAGAGGCAAATAAGGGGGGAAACTCTTCTGTAATATTCTAAGCCCACTCAGAGCAATTCAGAATGGGAAACAGCTAAGAGAACGATATATCTTAAAACAATGAAAATGAACAGAAAACATACTCTTGGGAGCCAGAACATGATCCGTTTTCTCAGTCTGCCGTGGCAGTCTGTTAAGGGCAAGAGAGGGCTGGCTCTGGAGGGTTAGGACTCTGGGAAAAGGTGCACTCAGATGGATGTGGTGTCTGTTTCATGGATTCAAGCTTAAGCCGGCTCACCAGCGTTGCCCCTTCGCTGCAACAGAATTGCCTGCGGGGCCCCAAGAGTGTCACTTGACTTGTAGGAACTCTGCAGAGCTGTTCCTTAAACTACCCCACCTGATCAACCTTTCTGGCTGTAGGGAAACATCCCTACTTACTCCCTGACTAGGTACCCTCACCATCCTCACCTGCAGCCAGGCACACCTTCTCAGGGTAGATGGCAAGGCTTGGAGAACGTGCTGAGACCACAGACCATGAAGGGCTGGATCTGAGCCCCCCCCCACCCTCGGCCTCTTCTTTCCTTCTCAAGCAGCCTCTCTTGGTCTGTGACTCCTTCCTGACTCCCAAACAACAAGAAGGAAAGCAGGCCCTAGGGGAAATTATAGGCGGCAAGTGTTTACGGAGCATTTCAAACTGTGTTTCTTGAAGCTTTACGGTTCCACTTCATGAGTGAAAGAAGCTACTTCATCTTGGAGGAGTGGGGGTGAGACTCTGAGCCTTTCACCCACCACGGCAGCCAACGCAGATCTAATTTTACTCATCTTATTTAAGGTTCAAGGCCTTTTGTTGGTTGGTTGCTTGGTTGGTTTGAAAAATATAAAAAGGCTTGAAACCAAGAAAACGGTGTGTCTGTATCAGTAACATCACACCATATGTTTTGTAGTTACAACAACTAAAGGGTTGAAGTCAAGACAAAAGCAAAGTGGGTCCAGGTGGAATTCAAAGGAGATGGAAAATGTCTACAAGAGGTCATCACTAAATACAAAAGCCCATTGGGCCAATGATTTTGCCTATTAAATGAGGGGTTTTGTGGTAGCTGTTCTTAAGTATTTTGTGTGAAAGTAGGCACAATGACTCCTGGTTCCTGCCACGATAATGTTAACTTTCGGAACCCTTCCCCACTTCAGAACAGTAACCACATGGGTTCTGTCCCACAGTTTGTTAAGCTGCCGTCCTGCCTGCCAGAAAAAAAAATTTCCCAGTCAAAGATCAGATTTCACCTGAGACTCTTAGGCCCCAAGAATTTGGCCCCTGCTAATTCAGCAGTCATTTCTTCAATAGGTTCCTCCAGTTGAAAATGGCTGGGATTTTGTGCATGGCTAGCAAAACTGACTTCTGGGATAAGGGGAAAATTCAACTTTTTTTTTTTTTTTAAAGAGAGAAATTTTCATTTTTTCAGATGATTTTTCCATCCCGGAAAGGACATTCTCTATATTCCCAAAGGAGGAGATGCTGGATCACTCAACAATGAGAAGATAAACAAACGCCAGGAATCACATCCAAAGAATCAAAAGTTAAACAAACAACATTATTTTCCTCACTTTACTAGAGATTTGTGGTTTTATTTCAGTTGTGAAATCGAACTCTTGATCTCCTTAGAGATCTAAGTGATTTAATCACCACGTTTGCAGAGAGATCCCAGAAAGAACATGGAGACAGGGAAGGGGACAGATTAATCCTCCTGGCCGCTCCTTCCCCAGGCTTCACAGAATTCAGAGGGAGACCAACCCCGTAAAGAGGACAGTACTTTCTAGAAAGACAAGACTTCCCTTGGGAAGGAAAGCTTGACCTCGAGTGGCAACAGGAGCTGACTACTATGGAGAGAACATGAGGGCTAGTGATGTAAATCTTCCTTGCACACCAAAGTGCAACACCAATGACTGACAGCCACACAGCCCCTGGGCCTCTCCTCCCCACTCGCATCTTCTCTCGGGCCCCCTTCTAGTCTGGTGACATTGGTGGCGGTGACTGGGGGAGGTGTGAAGCTGGAAATGTAGTGATTTTGAAATGCAAAACTCTTGAGGCAGCCCCAGAGGAAGAGAAAGAACATTCTTTTCCAAATGACACCAGGCAGGCTGAAGTCAATTTATTTGCTCGGAAAAGGTCAGTAAAGTCAGGCTTTTCCCATTCAAAACTGTACACAACCGATCAACATGAGAGAGAAACACAGTTCCACGTACCAAGAGACCCAAAACATGCACAAAATTCCCCCCAACTCTCTAGGGTACCAGGCTTATGTGTCACACACACAGAAGAGATGAGTCTTTGGGCATCACAGTGCAGGGCAGTTTAAAACCGAGCTAAATCAGTTTTTTAGGACTGGAATAAATGAGCCCTAGACTGGAAAGAAAAGGTAACATTAGGAACAGTCCAACATCCTTTAGGTAATGTGCTTCACAAAAGCAAAAGACATCAGGCAATCAGCTGCCGTTTTCAGAAAAATAATGCTGGGACTTGCACAGCTAAGAGAGAAATTAATTAAGGGTGGAAGGCAGTCTATTCATAAAAACCGGTCCCAGAAGAAAGCAGTGGAACGAAGCTTTTACTCCTAGTCATTTCTGTAAAACTTATTTTGATCAACCAGCCAGATAGGAGCCCTCCTTCTGTTGCAGTTCTATAAGGTTTCTTTCTTTCTGTGAACTGAATTTCTTCCCCCATAATGCAGAGGGAGTCATAATTGCCTAACAGGATTGTTGCCTCATGATACACTAGAATAACCTGTACACCGAAGAGTTCTATTTAGTATTGTCATATTGGTACAGCTTTTATTTTTAATTTTCACTTTGAGGTGGTTAAGTTCAAGGGCAGGGAGCACTTGGGGCAGTTCTGTCTGTGCCCTGCAATGCCTCACCCGGGCCCGGCCCATCGTAGGCATTCAATGCCTCTTTTGAAATGAACTGAATCCCAGCCAGGGTTGCACACCCCTGACCCTTGTCATGCCCTCAGAGCAGGCACTGTCATTGGCAATCCTTTTCCATAATCGAATGTCAGCACTTGAGAGGACCCTGGAAGTCGTCTAGTTTCATCCCTTTCTACCTAACGATATTGAGAAAAATGCAGAGTTCCCAACTTTTAAATAAGGGTGGGATTCAATTCTAAGCTATGCATTAACTGTTGTCCCTGGAGGAGAACCTTCCTCCGCCCTCTCGACTTTATACTCTTTTGCGCAGGAAAAGGGGGTATCTCCAATTAAGGCTTCAAGGAGATGAGGGAGGAAAAGGAGAAAGGAAGCTAGTTTCCAACCTGTGCCCAAAACGCAAAAAAAATTCCCGATTATAACGAATGCTCAATTCATCTGGGAGACAGAGAATAATGCTAGGGAACAGGACCAGGGACATCCTTTTCTCTTCTCTGAGAATATTATCTTTCCTTTAAGAAAAATCAACACTTTCCTTTCCTTTCAGAATTTTTTTTTCTAAGTCACATTTGCTCTACAGACATAGAAAACAAAGCGATGGTTACCAAAGGGTTTGGGATTAACATATATACACTACTATATATAAAATAGATTAACAATAAGGACCTACTGTACAGCACAGGGAACTACACTGAATATTTTGTAATAACCTATAAGGGAAAATAATCTGAAAAAATATATATATATGTATAACTGAATCACTTTGCTGTACACCTGAAACTAACACATCATTGTAAATCAACTACACTTCAATAAAAAAATAGATAAATAAAATTTAAAAAAAATCAGATTTGCTGATTTTTCAACCAGGCTTCTCCAAAATTTTAAATCAGAAATGGTTCCAGTCCCTCTCTCCCTTCTTTTCTAGCTCTAAACGCATTTTCCACCCACCTCTATCCCATTGCTGTGCCCCTCACCTGTCTTGAGCAGCAAGATGATTTTAAACTGAGAGGCAGCCACACATCTGGACACATAGCGGTGAAATCTCTGTCAGCTGTTCAGTGGGAATGGGGGTGCAAAGCCCACTGACTGTCACAGAAGTCAGAGATGCGAAAAGTCTCTCAGAAAAACCAACCTTATGCCTTCTGCCTTAAAAAAAGAGAATCATTCCTCTCACTTCATCATACAGCCAAGGATACCAAAAAAAGCCTGCAAAGCCCCATCTCCACCCTTCCAGTTAATCAAGTCTGAAAAAATTCCTGGAAGCAGAACAACTAAGGGAGGTTGCACTATGAATTGTCAAGGGCTTTAGAATTCCTGTGATTTACAGGGAAGAATGAAGCCGTTCTGCGCATGTTGAAGGTGCACGGGGTTCTTAATTTATGGTTTAGGAGTTGCAGGCTGTACTACAGCAGTAAGCCTACTACGCTACTGAATCACTGCCAAAGGTGACCTTTAATGGAGCCTCCAGAGGTCAAGCAGTCTTTTCTCTGCGAGGCAAAGAGTTCTTGGCTTCCCAAGGCTCTTTTCGTTGAACACAAAAGAAAACCACTTGAATGAGCACAAACTAATGCAGGCAGTTTGATGGAAGGAAACAAGGGCAGGAAATGTCATCCAGCATCACGAGGGAACGGCAATGGAACTGGCAAGTCAAGGCCCATAGTGTTTTCTTTTGTAAATAAATTTATTTATTTGCTTTTGGCTGCGTTGGGTCTTCGTTGCTGCGCGCGGGCTTCCTCTAGTTGCAGCGAGCGGGGGCTACTCTTCGTTGAGGTGCGCCGGCTTCTCATTGCGGTGGCTTCTCTTGCTGCAGAGCACCGGCTCTAGGCGCGCACGCTTCAGTAGTTGCGGCACGTGGGCTCAGTATTTGTGGCTCACGGGCACTAGAGCGCAGGCGCAGTAGTTGTGGCGCACGGGCTTAGTTGCTCCGCGGCATGTGGGATCTTCCCGGACCAGGGCTCAAACCCATGTCCCATGCATTGGCAGCCGGATTCTTAACCACCGCGCCACCAGGGAAGCCCAAGGCCCATAAGATTGATCCACCCTCTCTGAAGACGCATGGTAGCTTCCCGTTTGCTCGCTCCTTCTCCTTCTGTAGACGGATGATGAAATAAAAATTCCTATTCTAAGGCAAGTCCAGGAAAATGTAAAACATAAAAATTTTTCTCTGCCTTTTGGCATCCTCTCTCCCCTCAACTGTGCCATGTGTATCTGCATTATGCATTGACCAGACCTCCCCACTGGCAGAAACACCTGCTCAGCCATAAAGAACAACCTTCTCGTAGCACCACCAAGATAACTCCTTAGAAGGTAACCTTTCATAATCTAGTAAGGAGCCACGATGACCCAAGACTCACACTACTCACTTTGTACACATAGACCTGGATTGTGCAAACTATCTGTGTCATTTAATGCACAGCCCTCTGTCTCAAAAACCTATGTAGCTAACTGTGCTTTGACCTCTAACAGGCAGAACACTTCTCGGGGCTTTCTGAGAAGCTGTTCCTGGGTTATAATCCCCAACTGGGCTCCAATACAATTTTCTATTTCTTTCTTAGATCGACTGATTAAATTTTTGTCGACTCCGACCTTCTCTGCTTTGGGAACTAGGAATCATGGGAGCTGGCTGGGCTCCGTGGGCCCAGACGTAGATCTGAATGTCTGTGGGAGGACAATGCTGCCTTACAAGTGTTTCTGACTCCCCTGGACTGTGGCCTGCGCCTCTCACTACGTCGATCTACGAAGTGCTTGTCTTTTCTGTGCTGAACTCACTTAGCCTTTCAACACCCTACTCTCTGCAGCACTCTCTTTCCTCTGCTCCTGTGACACCACTCTCTCCGGATTTCCCTCCTAACGCTGACTTCTCCCCAAACTCCTTTATCAACATGCCCCACCACTGAGTGTCCCTCCGGGCACTGTCCTAGACCTTCGCTCTTTAGACTTTAGACTCCCCGCCCTAAGTGATCTCAGCCACACCTACAGCTTCAGTACCCTTTACTTGCTTCACCTCTTTCCTAAGTTCCAGACCTGTACATCCAACTTGCCCGGTCCATATTCCTACTTGGATGTCTCAGAGGCACCTCAGAATCAACTCAGCCAAACTTCCCAGCCCCTCAAAACTCCTCGTCCAACATTCTCCACTCAGAAAACGGCTCTACTTAGTTGTTCAAGCCAGAAACCTAGGAGTTACCCTCTATTGCTCCTATTCCCTGCTTTGCCTCCATCACCCATTCTCCCTCCTACACCTCTCCAATCCATATAACCTCACACTTGCGTTTAAGCCCTCACCATCTGTTATCTGGAGCGCTGCAATGAGCTCCTGGCCGGTTTCTCTACATCCATTCTGCCCCTCCCTCGTTCACTACTTTGAAATTTTGAGTCTTACCACGTCACTCAGCTGACTTCAGAGGCTTCCTACATCAGTAAAATGAAGTCCAGAGTTCTTCTCGGGACCTCCATGATTTCTTGCATGGTCTCCAAGGCCCCACTACCTATGTGAACTCATCACGTGTCACTCCTGCCTCACTCACTGGGCAGCCCTCACATTTCCCTTCTTTCAGTTCTTCAGAGATACCAGGCTTTTCTCACCTCAGAGCCTTTGCACGTGTTGCTCTCTCCTTCTGCCCACACCACCTCCCTACCCTGCCCTTTCCACCTTGCTGAGTCCCACTCACCCTTCCAGTCCCATCTCAAATGCCCCCTTCCTCAAACAGCTCCCCCCATTAGAGATGTTGTATGTGTGTTCGAGAGTATTTGTATGCCTTTGAATTTTGTATATTTGGCACACTGCATTTCCCTCTGCCAAACTTTCACACTTGTAATGATTCATTTCACTCGTTCATTCATCAACTTACACAGAGTCCCTGCTTGTGCCAGGCACTGTTGTAGGCACTGGGGTTGCAGCATAGAATGGGAGAGATTCCTGCACTCAGGGAGCTTCCATCCTTTGTAATGTTTCCCTCCACTATGTGATTTTTTAGTTCCTCAAGGAGAAGGTCATGCTTGTTTTGCTGGCCGCTATGTTCCAGTGTTTAGCACACTAGCATACTGTCATGTGAATATTCAGTAGACATTAGCCAACTGTCTGATTGGCTTACTGAAGATACTACTGGGCACATAGTAAACAAATACATGTTGAATTAGACAAGTTCATTCAAGCAATCACGTCCACAGAAAAAGGTAATATTTCAGATTTATCGTGATGGTTTTCATTGTATCATTTGATTTTTAGTAAGGAATTATTGGTTCTCTTATTCCTGTTAACCAACATAAATGAATAAGACAAATTATTTCCGAATGAAAATAAAGTTAAGAAAAGGTAGGATGGCTGGAGTCCAGTGGGCAGGGTAAATGGTGCAAGAGGAGGTGGTCAGAAGCCTGCTCACAAAGCAATGATTTAGGACTTTTTTGTGGTTTCAGTGGGGAGATATCCGGGGGGTTTGTTTGTTTGTTTGTTTGTTTTGCGGTACCTCTCACTGTTGTGGCCTCTCCCGTTGCGGAGCACAGGGTCCGGACGCGCAGGCTCAGCGGCCACGGCTCACGGGCCCAGCCGCTCCGCGGCATGTGGGGGATCTTCCCGGACCGGGGCACGAACCCGCGTCCCCTGCATCGGCAGGCGGACTCTCAACCACTGCGCCACCAGGGAAGCCCAATATCGGGGTTTTTAAAGCAGACAATAAACATGATCTGATTTATGGTTTTTGAGAAAATGACCCTCTGCTATGTGAAAAATAGGCCAAATACTTTTGGCCCTCTTGGCATTAAGACCTCTTAGAAGACCAAAGACCACGATAGGAAAAAATAAAATTGTTTTGCTGTTCACAAATCTGACTTCATTTGGGGTTATTACATAATTTAAAAGGTATATGTTGACTTCAGTCCTTTTTGGTGAGTTTCAAGTCCTCACCTCCAGCAAGGGGACAAGTCTCTCATTTTACTGGACATTAGCCAGTTAAGGGGCCATAACTCTTATCAAGTCTGTTTATTTATTAACATGAGATCTATTTATTTACTAATCATTGATGAATATGATCCGTTTGATGGACACTTAAAAAGAAAAAAAAAAACAGTAGGCTCATTTCTGATAAACATCTCCCTTCAACGGCTACAAAGTACGTAATATTGTCACCAGAGCCTTCCTTCTGAAATTCACCGATGCATCTGACATTCGTCACACTCATTATTTATGAGCAGTGATCTATGCAATAGAAGTGAGAGTCATCCTTAGGGACACATCTGCCAGTCTTACATTTGAAACTGCTTCTCTCCAAGGAAAAAAGAAGATTTCTGCTTTCTTATGTCATTAAAAAAAATGTATTGAGGTAGTTTTAGTCCGGAGCCTTCTTAAAGCGTGGGATAATGACTCTGCTAAATCCTACTGGAAATAAAAACACATCTAGAAGCTATGGAAGAACAGAAGTCACAAGTCTGTTTCTTAAATTAAGGAGATGGCCTGCTGGACCAGATGAATAGGGGCCTCTTGATAAGATGAAAGATATACCAGATGCATTCTCCTTTTCTTATTTAGTTGCAACACCATTAAGACATTGTGATGCAAGTCAGTTTACCTTCTAGAAGCCACATCCATAGACAGCAGTTAGCAGTAACCGTGTACAGAGCCAAGAGCACTGAAAATTCTTTTAAGTTGGTGCTTTTAAGGTACCAACTCTTAGCCTCTCAGCCTTTTGACTCCGCTTCAGCTTGGGCAAAGGAGCAGGCCATTAACCTTAGAAAACACCTAAGCAGTAAGTTCAGGGCATTAGTGGCTAGAAGGGAATGGGATTCAAAGCCCTGTTCCTGCTGGAATCTGGGAGCCCTCACTTGCTCCCTGCTAAAAGCCTCCCAGCCGGAGGCTGCAGCTGCAGAACTTCTGCTGCTGCGTTGGTGGGAGGAGGCCCTCTTCAGTGGCAGGAGGTTGAGGAGCACTGATAGACCCACGGAGACGAGGCAGGTGCTTGAGGCAAACTCAGGAGGAGGTAACCCAGGGAGCCCTGGCAAATGGCAGGGTGCTGGGGCAAGAGGGGGACTGGAAGAGGAATTAGGGGCTGGCAAATGGTCTGCATGGAAGGGGCTAGGATCAAATAGTGGGGACCCTGTTCCTGGTCTGGACACCAGAAGTAAGACTCTAATACGGCACAGCTGGGCGACAACGTGGGACACCAGTTTACAAATATTGGGATACCAGGCAGAGCCCTAGGTAAGAATCCACTTCCCAGTCTTGGAATTCGGGGTATGGGGTTGGCCCAATAAATAATACTGGGAGAGTCCATCTTGCCACTAAAACCTGTGAAGAAGGTCAGAGCCTCTGGTGGGTCCGAGCCTGTAGATGGGGTTAAACGCTCCAGCTGTGGGAGCAGAGCACTCTGAGGGGTGTGGAGGGGCCCCCAAGGGGCAGGCACAAGGACCAGGCAGACCAGTCTTTGTATCCCACCCCTTAATACAGTACTTGGAATAGGCAGATGCTTAATAAGTAGTTATTGCATTATAAGCCCAAACTTGGTTCTGAAACGTAGCTTTTTCAAGAAACTCATCCTTATGGATCTATTTATTGGGTCATTAAAAAGGTTCACTTTGGGGCTTCCCTGGTGGCGCAGTGGTTGAGAGTCCGCCTGCCGATGCAGGGGACACGGGTTCGTGCCCCAGTCTGGGAAGATCCCACATGCCGCAGAGCGGCTGGGCCCGTGAGCCATGGCCGCCGAGCCTGCGCGTCCGGAGCCTGTGCTCTGCAACGGGAGAGGCCACAGCAGTGAGAGGCCCGCGTACAGCAAAAAAAAAAAAAAAAAAAAAAAAAAAGGTTCACTTTGATAACATCCCCTTTTCAAACTGTCCTGGAAAAGGTGACACTGTTTTATCTGAAAAACTTGAGCCCCACATTTGGCCGTATTTCTCGTGAGCCGACAGTGCCCCATGGGCCTTCCTCAAAGGCCAGCTGCTGGGGAACACGGCGGGGAAGAGGTGAAATGTACACCTGTGGCACCTGAAACAACATTGAGCCCAGTCAACCCTGTGAGTCATCACAGACTGATAAGGGCAGCCAGATTCCATGACTATTTTAAGAGTCAACATGTTTTACAGCTAAAACAATTTCATGGGCCCCAAAGTGTCAACTGTCTGAGGGATGGCAGAGAAACCATGGCTGAAAAGTCCACCCCTGCAGCAAGTCCAGAAACCTGCCTCTGACCCTGCCTGTCGAGGGCGCAGGGCCTCCAGGGTCCTAATTTCTGAGAGCCTCAATCACTTACTGGTATGTGCAGCTTCTCATATGGGAGAAAAAACATAGTAACTACTATGCAGAAATACAGTATTGACAATATTGTTAGTAATCATGTAAGCTGATATTAATCAAACGTTTTCGACATGCCGAGCCCCATGTATTACTGAGACCTCACAGCGACCTTATGACCTAGGTCTCGTGGTGTTACAGGAGAGAAATAGGGTTAACAGACCAAGGAGTGGAAAGGGAAGGCAGTAAAAAGGGTCAGAGGGACTGCACACTGGACTGAAAGGTAAAAGTTGAAGACAATTATATTGTTCTGCTCATTTTCTCAATGTGGAACCATAGGGCATTATAGGTAGCTAGCAGGCATACCCTCATATTCTTTTATTTTTTCCTTATTTTCTGGCTAACCAGTGAGATTTTCACCTTGGGTGCACACACACACACACACACACACACACACAATCAGTCCTCACTACACACATGAAAATTATTGAACCACCTTATCTGTCTCACCTTATTTCATTTTTTTTTGGCTACACATGGGCTTTCTCTAATTGTGGCAAGCAGGGGCTACTCTTCGTTGCAGTGCACAGGCTTCTCATTGTGGTGGCTTCTCTTGTTGCGGAGCACAAGCTCTAGGCGCGTGGGCTTCAGTAGTTGTGGCACGCAGGCTCCGTAGCTGTGGCTCGCAGGCTCTAGAGCGCAGGCTCAGTAGTTGTGGCGCATGGGCCTAGTTACTCTGGGGCATGTGGGATCTTCCCGGACTATGGGCTCAAACCCATGTCCCCTGCATTGGCAGGCGGATTCTTAACCACTGTGCCACCAGGGAAGTCCCTGTCTCACCTTATTAATGGGAGCGTTTGTCCCAGTGACAGTCTCCCTAGTTTCAGCAGACCATGAGTCAAACCCACATATTTAAGGCACAATGAGAAAGGAACAAAGCCATGACTTGAAATATCTTATTTCATCCAGGCAGAATTTCTTCTGCAAAGGTCTCATGCATTGGTATCATACAGAAGTCAAATGTTTTCCTTCTTCCAGTTTATCCTTTCGTTTTTCTCCTCTCTCACTCAGTCTTTGAATATATTTCTGTCTTTGTGTTTATGCAAAGACATGCATGCACATGCCTAGAATGTGATATCTCGGAGGTCCCTGGTGTAGGGAAAAGACACAGTGGAGTCAGAAAGACTTGCTACAGGTTTTTATAAGCTATATGACCTGGGCCTCTCTGAGACTCAGTTTCCTCCCTTGGAAAAGAGGTAAAAAACACCTTTCTAAAGTGGTTGTAATGCACCTAACATATTATAGATACTCGGTAAATGGTAGACATCATTATTACATCAACTGCATAATATCAAAGCAGGATACGATATAATTTGCTCAGAAAGGCAGGTATGAGATTTGCCTCTGACAACCAGCAATAAAAACACATTTCGTTTGGCTAAGATGTTGTATAAACCCCATTCAAAAACTAGTCTGTCCACGGAGGGTAATGATATCTGTCCATTGGGGGTTGAAGCAACGTGACCATGTCCATCTAAAGCTGACGGGTGGTCACCTCCATCAGTGTCCCTTGTCATGGAGCTCAGTTAATGCTGAATTCAATTATTCACACTGATGGAAAGAGCAGAATCACAGATAATCCAAAAGAGCAACTGCTGTCTAAATCATTCATTTGCTTTCTTTTTCGTAACAGCTACCTTACGTTATTACTTAGATCTTGGCTAATGTCAGCATTCTATAAGAATATGTATCAGGCGATGGTGAAAGGAAACTCATAACCTCTCTCACCCAGACAGAAAGCTCTCCTTAACTTAAATAGTACTGCATAAAATTTGCAAGGTAACTGGTGGTGGTCTACCACCTTGTATTGTATAGCACAATAATTATATCACAGCAATTCCACTCAAACTTTAAAATACTTCCTATGTACACATCAAGGACCACCATTAAGTCTAGTCTAGTCTGAACTAGCTCATTAGGTTAGTGTGGTCACAGTGTTAAGGAAATCAGAGGGTGCGTTTTTTTTCAGAGACTAATTACCATCTTTCTTTTGGTGGTCCTACAAAAGTCTGTGACAGGGCGCCTGCATGACTCTGAACACTAAGGTGAAAAGCCATCAGTACTGCTGGGTAAATGCCACAGAGACATGTGTCCTACCGATCAATGCGCCCTAAGAATCATCTTGTCTAACTGTCTTATACTATCACAATGTCACCAATGACACAATCATGATACAATGCTGTACAAGGGACACTGTGAAACCCTCAATGCAATCTTAATTTGTGTTCATTCAACCAAAATCGTCAAATGCCCACTAGGTACAAAGGACTGGCCTCCTCATTGCTTTATCTACAACAGTGGTTCTCAAAGGATTGTATGCGTCCCTGGGGGTCCTTTCACAGGTACACAAAGTCCTCCCCTTCCCAACTACATATCTGTGCAAAGCTGGACTTGAACCATAGATTGAAATGCAGAAGTAGATAAGAGAGTCCAATTGTTTTCTATGAACTTAGACATTAAAGAGATTTGCAGGGACTTCCCTGGCGGCTCAGTGGTTAAGAATCCACCTGCCAGTGCAGGGGACACGGGTTCGAGCCCTGGTCTGGGGAGATCCCATGTGCCGCGGAGCAACTAAGCCCATATGCCACAACCACTGAGCCCACATGTCATAACTACTGAAGCCCACGTGCCTAGAGCCTGTGCTCCGCAACAAGAGAAGCCACCATGATGAGAAGCTCTTGCACCGCAACGAAGAGCAGTCCCCGGTCACCGCAACTAGAGAAAGCCCGCATGCAGCAATGAAGACCCAACGCAGCCAAAAAACCAAATTAATTAATTTTAAAAATAAATAAATAAATAAAGAGATTTGCAAAAAGTAAAACAATGCCACTCTTCTTACTCATTTTTTTGTTTGTTTTGGGAAACAGTTATTTCTCATTAAAATGTTATTTATGTTTATATGTGGTGCATTTATTATTTTTTAATGAATTAATAAATATTTTAAAACTTCCCTAGTTTTAATTTCTAATATGATAACAATTGATAGCTATAACCCACATAAAACAAAAGATCTTCAGAATTTTCAATAATGTTTAAGAGTATGAAGGAGCTCAAAGGCCAAAAAAATTTGAGGCCACTATTCTACATCTATCTTACTTAAATCTTACAGCACCCCAATTCCCCTTCCCAATGTTGTCTTTACAGAACTCATCACTACCTAAAATTATTTCATACGTTTATTTGTTATTTATCTGTTTTCTCCATATGCCAGTCATTCACTTATTTGCTCTCAGATCCATTCCCTACATAGGTTTCCCAGGCCCCTTTACCCCGGCAGGAGACTGGAGGAGGGAAGCAGACACCCAGGTATTTCTCCCATGGTCCCCCTTGGCCTCCAGCAGTGCTGCATCTTCTCCTTGGTTCCAATTCTGCTGAACAGGCCATGCTCCCAGCTCCTGCGGCACAGCCCCAGCTCCCAGGTGCTAGTCATCTCCTCCCCTCACTTGGTCTGTTCAATCCTAGGGAGTAGGAACTTGCAGCTCTTGTGATTACACTGGTACCTCACCATCCCACTTTGACATTTCAGCTCTCCCCACACTTTGGGGAAAGGAACTTACCTCAGTTTCTTCATTTGAAAATAGGGAAAATGATAATGTCAAATGGGGCTGCTTTGGGGGTTAGAAATAACATACACACAGGGAATGCCCTCAGAGTCCAGTGGTTAGGAATCGGTGCTTTCACTTCGAGGGCCCAGGTTCAGTCCCTGGTCGGGGAACTAAGATCCCGCAAGCTGCACAGTGCGGCCAAAAAAAAAGAAAAACACATAAAGGACCTCGCATGCTGTTGGGCCCAGAATAGGTAATAAACCTTAGCTAATGTTATTATTATTACTGTACTTAAACTTTGGAATTACTGCCTGACATAAAATATGGAATCTATTGATCTCAGCGAGGTATTCAAGTCTTGATTATTAACTGGCATTCTAATGGATGTGAGAGATTATTCTTTTTCCAAGATAACTACTGTAATTATGACATGATCAATAGCTTTTCTCAATTTTTATTCCAGTTGGAAAAGAAATTTACAGCGAATACTGCAGGAGAAATTCTCCTATGTCATGAAGCATTACAAACTGCAATAAATCAGTGGTCTTCCCTTTTTATATCACCATGAAAAGTAATAAAGCCCAAATGTATTCAGCACTTAATTCCCTACCAGGAACTCACGAAGAGCCTTGTGTGCATTATGACACTTAATTCTCACAACATTACAAAGTGGGTATAATTATTCATACCCCTACTTTCCACATGAGGAGACAGGCTCAGAGAGGGTCAGGGCTTCCCAAGGTCCCAAAGCCATGAGAGGAACAGATTTGAACCCAGGCTGATGATGAAACCTTACCTGTATACTATTTTTAGAAAGCAAAATAAAGCCATCGTAACACAATCCATGTTTTATGACAGTTACTGCTCACAGGGACTCTGGTACATATCATTAACATATTTCTCACATGTCTTTTCAAAGACACAGAAAGACAGATGCCCTCAGCTGTAGGCTTGCCCCCACCCCCCACTTTGGGATGGTGAAATATGAATGGTTTATCTGAAGGCTGAAACTCGTAAATCCCCAATGTTCAACACCTTTCTTCCCTCTGTTCCTGGAGGCCATGGTAGGATTCCCTGGCTGGGCCAGGCGACCCAGAAATGTTGAAGGAAGTCACCCACAAGTAATTCTTGGTGGTCCTAAGATGCTGAGGTTCCACTGTACTGCCACACCAGGCATTAGGGCTCTCTCACTTCAGCTGGCCCAGAAACCAGGTAGGAGCCAGTTGTTGCTGGCAGAATCCCGGGGGTGACGGCAGAATGAACGCTTGACTATCAACTGGAGATTCTCCCTTAATTCACCACTGCTCTCCAGTCCTAGGATCCCGGGCCAGACAACATAGAAACACTGAAAACCTATTGCTTAATGTGAAGAATGTTTCCTTTCCCTGAGAGACAACTAACAACTCCAGTTCATCTCTCCATGAAGACAAACATTTTAACTTCCAAAGGCCTGCTGTAAAGATCAATTAGACATATCACTAAGGAGGTATTCACACACTAAAAGGATTCTTTGCCAAGCTGTCTTTAAAATTCTCTCTGAGAAATGAAAATATCAGCCAAATGACAGAAATTCAACTGCCTCACAATTTTCAGGAAGCTTCTGTTCTGTAATATGAACTATACAGCATGAGTCAATCAATTTACACTTACGTAGTAGTAATTAGTTCACCATGTGTCTACTTGATGCAGAGCGTTATGCTGGGTGCTGCACCCTGTAGCAGAAACAAGAAGGTGGGATTGGCTTTGTGCAGGCCTCATATGCTATTCATGTGAACATCTTCTCAAGTTCCATCCGGGACCCACCTGGTTCCAGCCGTCGAGGCCAAGCTAAACATCCCATGAATGTTTACTATTTCTTCTAAAGCTTCCATAAGATATAGCAGAAGATGAAGGGCATGTGAATCGACTCCACGGCCAAATACTTGAAAGAAGTATGGATTTTCATCCTACCTTCTGTCCTTTCTTACCTTAATTCACCTGACAAGTCTAATTCATCACACTGATACCATGTGACATTGAGGGGATAACATCGAAAGCATACCTAGTCTATGTCTCCACACTGTGCTAAGTATTTTCAATGTAGCACGTTATTTAATTATCTCAACAGTCCTATGAAGTAGATCCTTTTATATGCATTGTACAGATGAGCAAACAGGCCCAGAGAGTGAAAATTTTCTACTAAAAGTTGATAACTGGGATTCAAACTCAGGTCTAACAGAGACTAATGCTTTTGATCCTTTTTACCAACACCCCACCTTCCCAAACTGGCTCATCTTCCCACAGCATCCATTTCACCAGAAGACTTAAGAGAAAGACATGATTACATGAAGGAAAAAAACATGGATAGAATTATCATTCAGAATATGAATTTAGCATGAGTTTTTTTAAGATGAAACACCAAAACGTTCTTATATGCAGAGGTCTTAACAGATACTACATGTCCTAAAACCTACAAAGGTCTTTTAAAAGAAAAGCTTGAGATTCACTCTCCACACATGGAGATCTAGGGCAGGACAAAAACTCAACCTCCCTTCAAAATGACACTGTTTAAGGGTACCTTCTCTATCTAGAGGGGAGGCAGAGACTGGTGGGGAGGGCAGAGAGAGAAGGCCTCTGGTGTCAGGGCCGCGCTGATACGCCCTACTCAGATAAACAAAAACCTGTGCTCTTTAAATGTCAGCTGGCACATCAGTGATAATCCAGCGTGCTCTTGGGCACCTCACCCTCACTTCAAGTGGCTTATGCAACTGTTCCTTCCAACTCCATGTCTGTTCTGGGCAAGAGTTCTGGTTAACTCATTTTTCTCCATCCCCCTGCATTGCCGGATGCATTTCCACATCCCCTAAGGCTTAGGTGCTGAGCTGGCTTGCCTATCCACGCAGCACTGACCTCCGCAAGGCAGCCTTCGTTGACTAAGGTAGGGCACCACGTTGACTAAGGTAGGGCACCACGTCCACAAGCACCAACCGAGAGAAAGCAGCATATACCCCCCAACCCCCATTACAGCCTTTGTTTTTCATCTCTGTTTTCCACTGAGTATCATATAGCCCAGTTCCCTTCCCAGCTGATGCTGAGATGTAACGACTTGTCATTTGAGATATGGCTCATTAAAATTACACAGCACGAGTAATGGAGACCTCAGTGCAGGTGGGGACAGCAGGTAACTAGCCTTAACTTACAGGGCAGTCTCTAGGCCCTCTGGGCTCCCCTCTCCACTCCTTTTCTCTGCTGCTTCTTAGCACACTGGTGGCCCTCACCATTTTCCAGAGGTATCTCTTGGGATTTGCTGAGTGGGGTGGTTATTTACCACTGTTCTTATTAACTCAGCCACCAAGTCACTGCAGTACTGGGTTAACAAGGTGGAAGTAGGGAACTGTGTCCCTCCACAAGACCATCAATTCGCCGGCGGCCAGCGGGGCTGAGGAAGAGTGGAGTCAGCTGTTTCTGCATGGTTTCCATGAATAGACGACTGAATAGACTAGGGTAGCATCAGAATCTAGAGAAGGCAAGTTCTTACCGCGAGCAGAACTTTAAGAGTTCCCATCAGTAAGGACCCAGTTTGCACCGGGTGCACCACCCTGTCTGTTTTCACATCCTTCCCTGTGAATGCTGGGTTTATCGTAGGACATTTCCTCAGGAGGATTTAACATGTGATGCAACAGGTAGGGGTAAATCAAGGGTGATGTTGATTCTGGGCTAAGAACATCACAGACACGAGATGTTGGAGTAGCTGAGAGCACAGCCTGTGGAGTTGGGCTACTTTGGGTCTGAACCCTAGCTCTGCTTGTGTGACCCTGGGCACGTTACTTCATCTTTTTCATCTGCGAAATGGACCTCATAATACCTGCCTTACGGGGTTATTTTACAGATTAAACGATATGATGCAGGTAAAGCGTGGAGGGTAGTATGTATTCAGAAAATTGTAGCTTTATTATGATGCCTTCCCAACGAGTAAATTCTTAGGGGGCCAGTTTATCAGATCCCAAAGGCAAAACATGTTTCCAGAGTCTTAGAAAAACTTGCCAGTTCAAAAGGCAATCTTGGAGGCTTCGTTCCTGGGCACTGAGAACTATCTCCCCATCGTCTTGAGAGGTCAAATCCAGGGCAGCTCACCCAGCACTGATTTTAATGAATGGCTTGTGTCAGATGTGACTAGTAAGCTCTCTCCCCTCTTCCCCAGCTAACCTGCACCCAGTCTCTGCTGAGGTTTGCCGGACTGACACTGGACGTGGGCACATTCAGTACTCAGTCTTCTGAAAACCAAGCAAAACGATCCTTCCTAGTAGCTTTCTGTCTAAAGGGTTAAGTGTTCATCCCTGACACCAGGAGTTGGTCTAGCTCCTAGAGAAACACTGAAATTTCCCAAAGTCTTGGAAGGTATTTATGACCCCCATCAGAGAGCAATTCAGCAACGATTTTTTAAAAATCATGTTGATTCTCTTACAATGTGTCTTGCTTTTTTCTGGGGATACCGTTCAGAAATCATCTAGTGGGATCCAAGAGTTTTGGTTGACAGTTAAGTAGAAACGTATGCAGAGAGAGAGGCAGCTGACACACATTTGTTTTTTTAGCACCTCTTATAGGGGCTTATGGCTCTGGGCTGGGTGTTTTTACTCACACTGCCTCATTTAATCTTTACAACAGTCCTGTGAGATCAGAATCTTTACACAGAGAAACGCAAGCTCAGAGGTTACGTGTTTACCAATGTCACACAGTATCTTGTAATAGCAGAGCTAGTCTCTGTCTACAAGCCCAGGGCTAGTCCTACCACACTGTAAATATATTTTGTTGACATACATGCTGTCTTACCAGTGTTACATAGATTTATATAAAAATAAAAAACAAAAAACCAGGAGGGAGACAATAGAAAAAAAAAGTTAAAATTTAAAGGCTAATTATAGACTCGGTTCCCCAACATCCCATGTCTGAAAAGCTCATCCCTATGGACATTTTTATAGCCTTATGTTTCCTGCCACAATATTTTGAGAGGATGAAACTCAGCTGTAGTCTCATGGACACACTCCTCAGGCATTTCAGGGGTGATTATTTAAAATAGGGGCAGGGTTTCCCTGGTGGCCCAGTGGTTAAGAATCTGCCTGCCAATGCAGGGGACAAGGGTTCAAGCCCTGGTCCGGGAAGATCCTACATGCTGCAGAGCAACTAAGCCCGTGCGCCACAACTACTGAGCCTGCACTCTAGAGCCCGCGAGCCACAACTACTGAAGCCCACGTGCCGCAACTACTGAAGCCCATGCCCCTAGAGCCCGTGCTCCACAACAAGAGAAGCCACCGCAATGAGAAGCGTGCGTACCGCAACAAAGAGTAGCCCCCGCTCACTGCAACTAGAGAAAGCCCACGTACAGCAACGAAGACCCAACACAGCCAAAAATAAATAAATAAAAAAATTTATTTTAAAAAGAATCTTATTTAAGAAAAATAATAAAATAGGGACAAACAGAAACAAAGAAAAGAATCAGTTCTTTAAAATTTATACCGAAAATCAGCTTTTCTGAATTTTTTCCCACCCTAGACAACCTCCTAAAACCATGATTGAGAAGCCTTTCACCACGTGAAGGAAATTTGCAGAATAACGATTCATGCTATAAATGGTAGTGGGTGACAAGGGCATAGATTTTTGGCCACTCGAGCTCAAACCCTGACTTCTAAATGACTGATTAGCTGTACAACCTTGGGAAACGCTTTACTTGTTTAAATGTCAGCTTCCTAACTGGTAAAATGGCATATTTAATTCATTCAGTTATTTTAAGAATTAAGAAAGATTAACAGTAGCATGTATAGTGCCTGGCACTTAGCAAACTCAATACATGTGAGTTCCCTCCCGGCTTCTCTCCCTTCCTTTGCTTCCTCTGCTTGCTCTCCCCTTCCCTGACACCCATTTATTCTAAAACCATCGAGGTAGGTGAGATCATGTCATTATTTTTTAAATTCCTCCTGCTCAAAGACTTTTTAAAAACATGAGTTGGAGGAGCGCTAAGTTTTCCACTCCTTTTTTTCTGTCAGATGTGAGATTTAAGTCCTATTATATAACAGAAAAACAGGGAACCTGGGGGCTAGAACATAAAAATTATTGTAATTAGACAGGCAATGGAATTTGAAAAAGTGGGTGGCTGTGCTTTCTATTTTTCAAACGTTACCTCTAAAAGTGGCTAAAGAGATACAATCAAAGAGAAGGTGGCCCTTGCTTCTGAAGTTACTGCTGTCTTGGGAGCTTTTGCAGGAACATCTGTTGGCTTTTTAACAAAGGAAGCTGGGAAGGATCAAGGGAGACTGGAGGAGCCTCTGGTTCACGAGGGAGCCACATCTGTTTGGTATTCTCCCAACTGAGAAGGCTCGACTTCTGAAATAGCCCGGGTATCCGAGTTAAACCAGAATCCAGAAACAGATGAAAGTTTTTCTTTCCTCCATGTTTCAATGGTAGAGATCAACAGCTGTTTATATCCTTTAATACCTAACTAAGGGTGAAGCCTTCACATCTGTCTGTATTTTCCGGTTCTAGTTCCTCGGATCACAGTGGGGAGGAGGGGAAGTTTCAAACCCTTCCAATTCCCAGGCAAGAAGACAGAAATATGCCCAGGATTCAACGCCGTAATGTGAAGCAGAACTCCCAAATTTCTCATCCACCCAGGGTCTGCTGTTGGCTGGGAATTCCTCTTTTACTTTATCCTGACAGACATCTTGATCATTTCCATGATAATGACTCATGGCAGCACGAAGATCAAAAAGAAGGAAAGTAGGCTGGAATCAGGGGGAGGAAGAAGAGGAGGAAATGAATTCTCATAGAGAAAGCGGCTCCTAAAAGGCAAGTTCTTGCAAAGACAGCAACAGTATTACTGTCTGAGGACAAATAGCAGAGGTGAGCAGGATACGAATGAAGACCCTCAGGGTGATGGTGGATGGTGGTGGTTTTTACTGACCCCTAACATTTTAACCTTGGAAAAGTTAAACAGACAAAATTAAACCCTGTGGAAGGCAAGGTATGGGAAATACCCAGGAATGGTGATAAAGAGATTCAGAGACATTTGTTTAACTTCACTTTGATCACCAGCACCATACACTTTATAAAGATTATTTTTCCATCCATCCATCCATCCATCCATCCATCCATCCATCCATCCATCCATCCAACAACTTATAAGGCACCAGGACTGGACTTAGTGCTGGGATATTCAAATGCATAAGACATATTTTATAATTTGAAGGGGCTTATATTCTAAAAGATGACAGTCTTCACAGAGGAGATGGTATAAAGTTCATTTTTAAAAAAAAATTTTTGGTCATGCCACACAGCATGTGGGATCTTAGTTCCCTAACCAGGGATCGAACTCGCGCCTCCTGCATTGGAAGCACGGAGCAGTCTTAACCACAGGACCACCAGGGAAGTCTGAAGTATAAAAGAGCATATAAAGCATGCATTAAGAATTCACTAGAAGGGGATTCCAAAGGAGAGAATGACATGGATAAAACCAGAGAGGTAAGAAACAAACTGTTCCTGGGGAGGAGGAAAAGCATTCTGTGTGGTTACAATAAACAAGAGGGGTGGGAGGAGCTTACCAAAAGTACAGATTCTTAGGCCTCACCTAAGAGATTCTGATTTAGTTGTTGAGGGGGAGGACAAAGGAATCTGCATTTTGAGAAGAAGGTCCAAGTAATTCTGATACAAAGAAAAGTTTGGCAACTCTATATAGATGAACATTTCCCAAAAGATGCTAATAGTGTTCCATTAAAAAAAAGAAGAAGAAGAAGGTACCAGGTTCAAATTAAGATACACTACTTACTAACATATTCTTTTCTTGGAGATGTATAATGTACATTAGTATATTTAAAGTCCTGCAGTAAAGAAATCAATTTCACTCTGCATTTCCCAAATTTGTTTTTCCATGGGAGAAAAAAGAAAATCACAGTGCACCTATTAAGAGCTCCCAAAACACTTTTGTACTGTGTGGCACAGATTGGGAAGAGCTGAAATAGAGGATTCTGATCAGGTGAGTGTTCCCCAAGCACAAGATGTTGGACAAGATGTCCTCGTATGATCTGCAGAGTCATTGGCAGTTGCTTGTAATGCTTTTGGAAAAGACAAATTCCTCCCAGCTCCAGAAGAAGCCTCTGACAGTCAATGAAAGTGCAAAAAGACATGAACCTAGGAAACTGCTACTCCTCCAAGGCGCCAATTATACAGCCAGGGGAGTTTCTGAAACCTTCCTTCTTCCTCCTATGCTGGTGAGCCAACCAAGGGGGGTTGTGCTGCCATACACCCCAGTCCCTGCCCTAACAAGGGCAGCAGAAAGTATGTGAGGAAACTGGACAAGTCAACACGAGGATTCTGAGCAGATTGGTTTGTGTGCTGAATGTTTCAAGATGGACATACTGCCCTAATCAATTTATATACATTTTTTTTTCTGGTATAAACATAATTACTTCCATACAGCCCACTTCAACTTTCCATATGCCACATGGGGACACACATGCCCCATCTAAAGGTGATTTCACCAATGTGTTTCAAACGCTTTTTTTTTTTTAATACCCCAACTATCTCAGAGCTTTTCAATAATATTTTCCAGCAGCATAAGTATTTTTTCAACCATTCCACAAATAGTTCCTGAGTGCCTAAAAGGTTCCAGGGCACCATGCTAGGTATCACAGGTACATCAGTGCAAAGAAGAGAATGCTCACCCTTATTGAACCTAAGGCCCTAAAAACTGAATTCTGAATTCAACCTGCCAGGCTTGCAGATTCAATGATCAGCAGCATAAAGAAATATAAGAGATAGGAAAGGTCTGGTCTCTCCCCTTGAAGAATTTTATGGCTCAGAGCACAAAGCAAACAAAAGCATTTGCATTTCAGGTGTCCGGGTTGGTCTAGCAGCTACACAAGGGTCCAGAGTTAATAGTACAGACTGAAATTAATACCTATGATCAGGAGAGGGGAGAAAAGAATGCCAGGATCTTATTTCTCCAAAATGCTAACTTCCTGTTTGCTTGATTCCCAAACAAATCCACGGATTCTCACACTGGGATTTCTTACCCTGAGAGACGAGTACCAATAATTGCACCAGAGTTCATGTAACTAGCTAGTTAATTAGCTCCAAATTAAAAATTTTACCAGGAGCTCTGGGTGGGTTCGGAGTCTAATCCTAATGAAGCCAATAAGATCAAATCCAACTTTTCATCAAGCCAGTGTTTCCCACTATTTAGGTCTACAAAATAATTCTAAGTGGTCTACGAATGATTTTTTTTTTCAATAAGGTCCTTAGATCCGGAAAAGGAAATTGCTGCTATGTGAGTGATGGAATTTAGGGAAACACTGATATAGGTGCTATCCGGCATTCAAAGGCAGTCCCAGAAGCAGCCCCTGCAAACCTTCCAAGCTTGGGCGGGAAGTGACAAAATAACCAGGAAGCTGGCCATGGACTTACCCACACACGTTGGAAATATGTCCTCATTGTTGATCTGGACTTCAATCCAATCCATGAGAAGGTTCATGTACTGGGGGGCTGGCAGTGCAGTCGGCTTCTTGTACTTGAGGTCATCCTGCCACCGATACTCGTATTTGGGGCCCCCTGACATCACAGGGCAGGTCCGCTCAGTGCAGAACTCACAGATGGTACCGTAGATGAGGTTGATCCGATTGAAGAAGTCCACCACGTGCACCGCCACCCAGTCGTTCTGGTCCTCCCCGCTGGGTAGCTGCACAGCTGCCCTCAGGTCCACGCCTGAGTTGAGGGATGCCTGAGCCCGTTTGTGGAGTTCGAACCTCTGTGTGCCAGGTTCAAATTTCCTCTTCGGCCGGAAGGTCTTGTCCTTGTTGAACACCTGCTTCAAGGCTATGGACATGGTCTTCTCCTTCTCTTCCTTCCCCCTGCAGGAAGCAAAAAGGCAACTGGGACTTTTCAATGAGAGATTACAACCCACCAGGGTTTTCCACTGCCAGCCCTCTGGCCCCAGTCTTGCGGTCTGCAGCTTTCAATCTCTTTTTAGACAGCCCCTTCCATCTTCCTCTTGAATGATTTCCAGGGGAACCTCATGTTTCTTCCTAAAGGCAGGAGAGAAAAGGGTCTCATTAGTGTCCCGTTTGCATTTAAGAAATGACAAAGGCTTAGACCTGACTTCCATCTCACTTCTGGCTGTGCCCACTTCCATCCAGGTATAAGGACGTGGAAGTGAAGCCAAACCCCTGAGAATCCGGATTGGTGATCAAATCATATGACCAAATAGCCAAAGGAGGAAAAGTATCACACCCTTTTTCTTCATGGCCTTGATCAAATCTCTGGAACTTTTCCCTGTGTGATCATAGTTTCAATGGACTGCTCCAAGGTGTTAAGGATGAGCATGTTAGTCAATGACACATCCCCATAGGCTCCTTTTTAGAGCATCTGCCCCACCCTGCCACTTGCCCCTATTGAGTAAGCATAAGGACACTACCCCCATCCTCCTGGATACAGCTGATTGGAGCAGGGGTGGCTATCACACCCAGCGGGCTTCCCCGGGAATTTCGAATCAGGATCCAGCCTTTGTTAGGCATTATCCCTGAGAAGTGATGAAAACTGGGTCTGCCTGACGCTATTTGCAATAGCCAAGACATGGAGACATGGGAACAACCTAAATGTCTATCGACAGATGAATGGATAAAGAAAATGTGATATATACATATACACATATATAGAATGGGATATTACTCAGCCATAAAAAAGAATGAAATAATGCCATTTGCAGCAACATGGATGGACCTGGAGTTTATTGTACCAACGGAAGTCAGTCAGACAGAGAAAGACAAATACCATATGATATCACTTATATGTGGAATCTAAAATATGACACAAACGAACTTATTTACAAAACAGAAACAGACTCACAGACATAGACAGCAGACTTGTGGTTGCCAAGGGGGAGGAGGGATGGGATTGGGAGTTTGGGATTAACAAATGCCAACTATTATACATGTATAACTGAATCACTTTGCTGTACACCAGAAACTAATACAACATTGTAAATCAATGATACTTAAACAAATTTTTTACAAAATTGGGTCTGCTTGAGCCCTATTTGGACCATGTGTAGTACAGTTGAGAAAGCTGGTCTGCAGAGAGGGGAGGGAGGAAAGGGGGAGGTGTTGAGGAGAAGAGGGGGAAGAAGTGAAGGAGGAAGAGGAGAGAAAGAAAGATGCCATATGCACAGACAGAGAAACAGAGCCAAGGGCACAAGTGACCACAGGCAGAGGAAGACAAGCGAAAGAGAGACAGTGGGGAGAGAGTAGCTTCTTTTGTTCTTGAGAGCCTTATAGGAACTGGTTCCATTTCCTCTTGAAGCCTAGTTGTGTTTCCAACCCTTGGGACACATACATTTTTCTTGAATTAGTCAAATATCTCATTTTACTCCAGCTAACTTGAGTGGGTTGTTTTTTTCTAAGAACCCCTAACTATGACAGCATTTACCACCCTTACAACATGCCATCCTTTACATCCTAAATAGTGCTTTGAGGCACTATCTGATAAAACTTTCTGTGATAACGCAAATGTTCTGCATCTTTTTTGTCCAGTATGGTACCCGCTAGCCACATGTGGCTACTGAGTACTTAAAGGGTGGCTAGTGTGACTGAGAAACTGAATTTTTCATTTTATTTCATTCTAATTAATTAAATAATTGATTGACTTAATTAATTAATAATCCAAAAAGCCACATGCAGCTAGTGGCTACTATACTGGACAGGGCAGCTTTGAAGTCTTCAGTGCTCTCTTCTCCATCACCTTATTTGACCCTTTTAAAATTCTGGTGTGATTTATAGCAGATTCAGAATAGGTGTAGTGGATTTGTAGTAGGTATCATTATCCCTGGGTCTCCAGGAGATAAAATTACTTGCTGAACAAGGTCCCATAGTGAGTAGGGACACGGCTAGGATCGAAATTCACTTTTTGATTGCTAGCAAATGCTCTTTCCACGTAGCCTTACGTTCTAAAAAGTGATGCTCTTCAACCTGTCCCTCCTGCTGGTTCATGAAGCCCCTTTACCTACAGCTTCCATCCACGTATTCCCCAAAGACCACAAGTATCGACTGGCTGGAAGTGCAGACGATGTCCTGTGGCCTGGAAACAGAGAGGAGATCACTGATCCATTCATGGGTCAAACCCTAGCAAAATGAGCCAACAGCTGTGGCCGGAGTCAGAAGAGTCCATCGTGGCATCAGTTAAAACGGACTTGAAGCAGGATCCACTGATCCACTCCTCTGTTACGCCACACTCAGACACGGCTCAGTGATGCATTCAACCTTAAGTTATTCCGGCAAAACAAAAACCAAAACCAGCTAAGACATTCCGACTGCCTCTCACAGGCTCTGCGCTTCACTCAGAACTGCTGATTATTCAGCTGAATGCCTCTTCTGGCCACTCCCTGCAGCCTCCCTGCATACTTGGTCGGCTCCCTCCCTCCCTCTTAAGCCCACCCTTCTTCCTATTAGGTTTTCACTGCAAGGCCATATTATCAGTGAGGTGTTCTTGTCCCTCCTCACCTGGCCTCGCGTGTACACACCCTCTCAGAGACCCATGTGGAAAAGCGGGTCATGTGACACCCTGCCTTTGGCTGTCTGTGAAATCACATTGGCGGTACTTCAGAAGATCACCAGGAAGGTTATCACCACACAAACTCTGCACACTGTAGCAATCTCTTCTTCAAAAGAATACCATCCCAGGGGCTTCCCTGGTGGCGCAGTGGTTGACAGTCCGCCTGCCGATGCAGGGGACACGGGTTCGTGCCCTGGTCCAGGAAGTTCCCACATGCCGCGGAGAGGCTGGGCCCATGAGCCATGGCCGCTGAGCCTGCGCGTCCAGAGCCTGTGCTCCGCAACGGGAGAGGCCACAACAGTGAGAGGCCCACGTACCGCAAAAAAAAAAAAAAAAAGAATACCATCCCAAAGGCTTAGCCTGCCTGAAAAGAGACTTAAGAAAGCCGAGGGCCTTCAAAGAGCATTTCCAAAATAAAAATATAAGCTAGAGGTTGGGAAGATAGGGAAAGGAGGACGAGAACGTTTATTTTCTCTTAAAAGAGACAAGTCTCTCTGTATCGCAAATGTTTAATTGCTGACAGTAAAGCAGCAACAACCCAACAGCCACCCCCTCATGTCTCCAGTAAATAAGACTTGCTGTTCTGTTATTCTGATAATGAGGGTACCATCAATCAATTCCCACGGTCCTCAGAGCAATCTCATCACCTTACATGACCCTCGTTATCACTAATTCTGCTGTTTCCCCAGGACCTGGCATGTCTGGGTGCACGGACACCAAAGTGGAAACCTTCCTCTGTACCAGTGCCAGGCTCTCATGGACACTACCAAGTCCCTCTGGCACCTCTGTTGAGAGCGTGTGAGTGAGACAGATAATCATAGCAAATCCTCCTCATCACAAAACCCACCAGTGGCTGGCACTCACTAATATTTAAATTGAAAAAAAAACTTCTTTGAGGTTTGGGAATTTTTCTTCCAGAGATACTTAGAAAACAAACTTCAAGACATCAATCTCTTGAAATGGATGGGTGTTTATTCAAACTTTTAACCAGCTTTAAAGTCACTCTTCCTTTTTGCTCCTGTATAACAGGCTTACCTGAGGGAACAGTCATCTTCGTAAGATTATTTCTCAACAAAGTCCCTTAATGTGCTGCTCTTGGCTACCATTTATTAAACTCTACTATGCACCGGATTTTTACGTATATTATTAACATTTTAATTCTCACTACAACTTTGCATGATGGATGATTTTATGACCGTTTTATACAAAAAGAAATTGAGGCTCAATATGAAATAATTTTGCAGAAATCACAAAATTAGTAGATGGTAAGGCTAAGTTTTGAATCCAGACCTCTCCAGTACTGAAATATATATGATTTTTTTCCTCACTAAAGTTGCTTTAAAATCTCATGAACATCCTTATGTTTTCAAAGCCCCTTCACAGGTAGATGTCAAAGCTCCTCACAAGCCTGTAAAGGAAGCTAGAACAGGTGGTATTATTATCTGCATTTTACAGATGAGGAAACAGAAACTCCCATCTCCTAACGCTGTCCCCAATGTGTTCATCATTCTAACATGCTCAGACACGTCTCTCCCGGTCAAACTCTTCTGTCTAGAATACAGTTTTCTGGAGAAGGGATAGGTTGGTCAGTGGGCCCCTGTGTTTAAAGACAATGGCACTCCAGGATGGATAAAAACAAATTCATCACACCACTGAATGACTGAACAAAGAGGCATCTGTCCGTGTCTTTATCTGAGCGTCAGATGCTCTACTGAGGCAGGTACACAAAAGAGTTTTGAAGTAAAAAGGCAACTATATGAAAAGGCAACTATATGAAATCCATCTATATGGGGATATATGTATACATATAGCTGATTCACTTTGTCATACCGCAGAAACTAACACAACATTGTAAAGCAATTATATTCCAATAAAGATGTTTAAAAAAAAAAAAAAAGAAATCCATCTAACCTTACTTTCAACCCAGAGCCCCAGCAGGACCCTTGCCCATAATTGACACTGTAGGCTTATTACATGGTTAGAGCAGTGCTTCTCAAATGTGAACATGGGATCTTGTTAAAATGCAGGTTCTGGTCCAGTAGGTCTGGAGTGGCGCCTAAGAGTCTGCGGGCCTAACAAGTTCCCAAGTGATGCCAAATCTATTGGCCCACGGATGACACTTTAAGTATCAAGGCCTGATCTAACTAAGAGAGCTTGCTAGAAATGCAGACTCTCAGGCCTCTCCCGAAACCTAGTAAACCTGAGTCTGAATTTCAACAAAATCTCAGAAGTATATGCTTTAAGGAGTACTGGGTTAGTGGGCTGCCCTACTGGCTGGGAAAGGGGATGACTAAATAAACTTCCGTTTGTTGTTTTGTCAACAGTTTGCTTCATAAACCTAGTTATCAGCTGAGTGTGCCTGCGTGTATGTGACAAAAACAATGAGAGACTCAGTGTTTTGAATACAATTGCCTTGACAGATAGTGACAGTGACCAGGTCTCTTGATCTGCATTGATTTGGAGAGCACAGCCCCAGAACCCAGGAGCTTCCCAGCGAAGACCTTGTCATAAATGCCAGGTGAACTGTGGCTGCTGCTCCTGCCATGGCAGCCTCAGGCACAAAAGCTGCTTTGGCTAAGGAAAATGTGGGACTAGCAACGGCACTGTCGTTATTCTCTGTCTTTGTCCAGTCTCCAGAAAGAAAAGAACAAGTCACCAGCTTTGCCCCGTGGCTAAAAACTATAGCAAATTCTATGTTATGAATAATACCCACTACAATGCTGGTTCTTAAGAAATGTTTGAGGCTAACTGCTCATTCAACCAATAAACCTTCACTAAAGGGCCAGGCACCAAGGACACAAAGTTAATTAAAACTTGGGCCCTGCCTTTGAAAAGTCCACAGCTTGCTGTCTAGTTTTGAGGTCAGTTCATGGGCTTTTGCTTTTTTAGCTGCAAAATTAAATGCCCCAACATGGATCATGATGGGATTCCTTCACGGTATTACTCAGGTTAGGAATGAAAAAGACAGTGAAGAGAAAAATTCTCTTAGATTTCAAGTAAACAGCATACATTTATTCAAATAAACAGCATAAAATTGACAGGCGTTCCATGTGTTCTCCATATTTTCTGCTAAATAGATCAATTATAGCAATAAAACATGTGCACTATAAAAATATGCAGAAAGCATTCAGCTGGGCTGCAAGGGAATGTTGACAAGGTAACTAAGCAACACTGGCAAGAAAAGTTCTTATTTTTCTTTTCCTACTGATGTCTTCTGACTTATTAGTTGAAAAATCAAAGACTCCTCACCAAGAATAAGGAAGAAATGAAACAGCTCTCCCATCCACTCCTGAGAGATGCGTCCTCTTCAGCTGTGACCACCTCTAGAGACGTTGGAGGTACAGAAGGGCAGGCAGGACAGAAAGTAGAGGGACCAGAGAGATATTAGTGGGGGAAAGGAGGTTTAATGTCTCCTCTGTGGGGATGAAGCACTCCTCCTGGCAGGGCAATTCACTACAGGAAGGCCATGAGGAAAATGGGGGCCCCAGAAGGACCCCACATGAGGCAGTCCATGCCATCTTCATTGCTGGGGTCCCAGGAGCTAGGATGGTGCCTGGAACAGAGCCGACTTCACTGAATGTTTGCTGAATGAATGAATAAATGACAGTGAATGAAGAACCCTTTGCATCAAAGTGAAACGACAGAAGTGAAACCAAATTGGACCTCCTACCTTTCATTATTTGGGGACTCCACCTCAAACTGTAAGTTTACTGCCTACGCACTGAGGTCAGATATTACCCACTGCTGGGCTGTCCTGAAAAGTCAAGACATCTGTCCAACTTCTCTTTCAAATGGGCTGTTCTTTCCCATGTGTTACCTAAAATTCCAGCTCTTCAGAATTAAAGAATAACTCACCTGATTTATTATCTTCCCACTATTTTTTTCTCTTTATGGCTAGAATAGTCCATGGAACCCTCCTCTCACACTCCAAATATTGAATAAAAGTAGATTAGGTTTTTATTTTAGAGGAGTGTGTGTGTATGTGTGTGTGTGAGAATAAATTCAACGTCATCTAACCTTCTCAGGCTCCAGTAAAAGGACTGTGCCTAAAAAGTGACTCTATCAACCTTTATGTAGTGTTTTACTCCTTCCTAGTCATTAGGTACTGTCTTTGCTCACAAAACAATCCAAAAATTGGAGAGATTCCTGCCTGAGAAGCCGTCTTGCCTCTTTCTTTTTTTTGGTCCAACTAATCTACTTCCTCAACTTTGAGCTGCCGTACTGTTGCATTTTAGACTAGTTGGGAGAGATAGCGCTGCCTCATTTTAAACTTCAAAGGCATGTATGATTTCAGAGCTTTAAAATGCCCAGGTTATTTCTGAACACAGATGAAATCAGTACAAACAGGTGCAGCCTTACAGAAGTCTGTTGCATAACCATCACTCCCCATCAATTTCTAGCTCTTCAATATCCATTCAAGTTGCATTCTCATTGTTTCATTTGCATATTTTAGTCACCAGGGTGGACAGTCTAGCATTAAAAATAGTAGTAAATATTCCAAAGATGAAAATATTGCATGCAAGCTGGTATACTGCAGTGGCAGCAACAACAGTGATTGATCAATGCACAGGTGTTTACAGCAGAGACCCACAAGGATTCTTCATTTCACAGACTCAGAAACATCACCATTCAGAAGAGGACACTTGGTGGTAAGAAAGAGTAAAAAGAGTGGAAGGATAGAAAAGGGTGGGATTTAGGGAATTTCCCGGTGGTGCAGTGGTTAAGAATTCGCCTGCCAAAGCAGGGGACATGGGCTCGAGACCTAGTCCGGGAAGATCCCACATGCTGAGGAGCAATTAAGCCCGTGCGCCACAACTACTTAAGCCTGCGTACCTAGAGCCCACGCGCTGCAACAGGAGAAGCCACCACAATGAGAAGTCCGCGCACTGCAACAAAGAGTAGTCTCCGCTCGCTGCAGCTAGAGAAAGACTGTGCACAGCAATTAAGACCCAACGCAGCCAAAAATAAATAAATAAATTTCTAAAAAAGAAAAAAGAAAGACCTATTTGCTTAGTTCACAGTTTTTTTTAAAAAAAAGAAAGAAAGAAAGAGAAGAAAAGGGTGGGATTTACTTGGTGTGGTTAAATTTACCATATACTCACACTGTGCTGAAGAAAAGACAGACTTTTAAAAATATATTTTCTTAAAGGGAATAAAAGTCTCTTAAATAAAGTCCTTCCTGAGCCCAGTAGAGACTGGCTTAGATTCCCAGTAACGAGGGAGATGGCAAATCTTTGGTTCTACCTTGCATAGGGTTGATTCAATTTTACCACAGTTTTAAAAATAAATAGTGAAAGCAAAATTATTGCAAGATAAATGCTCAGTTGACCCATTTAATATTCATGAAAGGCATCCTAATTATTTTAATAATTTTTAAAAGAAAAAAACTTCTCCAAGTTAGTAACCACTTGCTCTCTATTATTTCCAAATCTTTCGGCTAGCTAGAGAATACTTTTGTGGTTAGAAAAAAAAATCTTATGATTTGAGACCATAATACTTAGGCAGGTGGCAGTAGAGAAATGGAGGATGAGGCGGTAACTACAGATAGAGCTAATTTAATTGCTGAAGTAAAAAAATAAGGCAGATAAAAAATGTATTTTTACTTTTTAAAGCAAAGGTGTAGACCAGCTGGTGTGATGTCACTCAGAACCTCCATCGGATACTGGGATAAAGGTCATTGTCAATTACCATTTCCTTCTTTCTCTTTGAGACAGGATATGCCAATTCTTTCCTGGAAAAGTCTTGCTTTAAAGGAAAAACATTCAAATTCAAGGAAGTTGGTTCCTGTAACTATCAACAGACTTATTTACTTTTAGGCACTGTAAGTGAATTTGAGTCTCAGGGTCTGGAAAATTTTTATCCCTGGCACTATGGAAATTTATGTATGACATCTGGAACCACTGCAAGAGATCTTTGAAGGGCGTTAGAGAACACAAAATGCGCTAGAAGACTGGAAATTGGAAAATACATTTCTAATTTTCAAAAGAATACTATTTTAAGCTTGGTGGGATGGGTAAAACTAACACCAACTGCAGGCAAAATTTGGAGGCGATATAGCCCAGTAGCTAAGAACATAGCATCTGCAGGGTTGCTGTGGGAATTCCAGAGGGCACTTTGGTTAAATGTTTGGAACACAGCAGGCACTGAGTAACGTGGTTGCTGCTATCATCGTCATCATCCTTTGAATCACATTATGACTCAAGTTTTAACAGAGAGTCAGATTCTAGAGGTAGCAAACAGCCAATGAGAATGTTAGAATGGTTAAAATTCTACTCAACCTAATTACGTAATAGTAACAATAACTAACATTTATTTGTTTTGCAATTTATTTAAATAGAAAATTATGAGTTAGGTATTATTATCCCCATTTTATACTCAGGGAAACTTGAGATACAGTTGAGAGTAAAACTTGTCCCAGGTCATAGAAACAGTAAGTAGCCAAGCTGACTCCAAAACTCTCAACCCTAATTTAGACTGCCTCTCTAGACAGGTAGCTCACAAAAAAGACCAGAGGAACTTCTACGGCACATCTAAGGGGTTAGGGAAGAGGATGGGAGAAACACAGACCTAGCCCTATGTAAACGGTCATGTGCCACCCCCCAATGATACATATTTCTTGAACTTTTGTGGTCTGGAGTCAGGTCCTGGCAATGACTCTGACTGGCTACATCTTTGGACAAGACACCCTTTATGAGCCTCAGTTTTGTTTTCTTTAAAAATAAAGGTAAGGGCTTCCCTGGTGGCGCGGTGGTTAAGAATCTGCCTGCCAATACAGCGGACATGGGTTCGAGCCCTGGTCTGGGAAGATCCCACATGCCACAGAGCAACTAAGCCCGTGCACCACAACTACGGATCCTGCGCTCTAGAGCCCTCAAGCCACAACTACTGAGCCCACACGCTGCACCTACTGAAGCCCGCACGCCTAGAACCCGTTCTCCGCAACAAGAGAAGCCACCGCAATGAGAAGCCCGCGAGCCGCAACAAAGAGTAGCCCCCGCTCGTGGCAACTAAAAAAAGCCGGCGCGCAGCAACGAAGACCCAACGCAGCCAAAAGTAAATAAATAAAATAAATTAAAAAAAATAAAGTTGTGCACCACAACTACTGAGCCTGCGCTCTAGAGCCCCCAAGCCACAACTACTGAAGCCCGCGCACCTAGACCCCGTGCTCTGCAACAAGAAAAGGTACTGCAATGAGAAGCCTGCGCACCGCAACGAAGGGCAGCCCCCGCTCGCCGCAACTAGAAGCAAGCCGTGCACAGCTAAGGAGACTCAACGCAGCCAAAAATAAAACAAATAAAACATTAAAAAAAGATTCCCTAATACTTATAACACACTTAGCTTAATATTGTGAAGAAGTTCTTGTACTTCTGCAGTAATAAAATTTAGTGCAATATTATTTCATGAATTTTGATATACCAGGGCAAATTACATGCTGCATGCCCTCCCAGTAATCTCTCAAACACTTGTTTTGAATGGAATATAAAAGTTTCTCATTTAAAATTTTTAAATGCTTTACATTTAATACAATACGTTTGGTTTTAACCCAGCTATCATCTCTGTGTTGGTAACAGAATAACTTTCTCAACTGATTAGAACGTTACTCTTGTTATCAAACAGTGATCCAGCTGGAGGATTTAGGCTGCATCCCCTGAAACTCTCGAGGGGGAAAAGACAAACATCTAGCTGGGAGCTTTTCAACTCGAGAGGGGAAACAGATGGACAGGAGGATAATGCTGCGATAAAACTGAGACAAATAATTAATGATGCTATCCTCTCTACGTTCTTGAACACATCCACAGCTAAAAAAGAAGCTTGAAATAAAACTGAATCAAACAAGTAATTGTAAACGATGTGGCCACCTGGAGGACGGCACAGAGCCCTCCTTTAGAGTCAGAAAGACGTGGGCTTGAGTCCAGACTCTGCCCCTTAACGAGTTACTCTCCTGGGCTAAACCCTCCCTCTTTGAGCTTCAATTTCTTCTTTGGTTAAATGAGGGTACTAACGCAATATCACAGTGTGTTTGGGGGATAAGTGAGACGGTGTGAGTAAAGACAGACAAATTTCAAATGTTACATTTATTAACCCAGATTTCTCATAGTATTGGATTTCAAGTGGCTTCATGATCAATAGGGGTCCCAAGTATAACCTGGGCTGTTCTTTGACATCTTCTCCGTAAGACGTGACCCTCAAAACTGTACAAAATCTTGGAAAGTTTGAAGGAGAGATCCATTTCCCCATTCTTGGTTTTTATCAGGAAGAAGTTCCCCTAAGGATACAACTGGCCTTTCTCTGTCCTTGTACTAACGTTACCCCAGGGGAAGTGGAGGTACTAACTCATGTAACTGGTGAATTTGAGAAGAATCAACCGGCCACATGCTCAGCTGGCTCAGCCTTCCCTCCTGAGAGATGCCTGCCCTCAGGGAGTGTGCTATTTGCTGCTTCCCCAAAGCCCCTTGTCTCCAGTGCTGCATGGGAAAAGGGGGGTAAATCTAGGGTTTTGATGTGAGCAAACAAAGTTCACTAACAGACCTACAGCTACGTCCTATAAGCAGTAAGGCTGATCTGTTGTTACTTCAATCAATTTCTGCAGAAGCCATTTAGAGAAGACTGGTATTATTTGTTTCGAGGGCCCTTATGGAGATCCCAATGTCATGTTGTGCCCACAGGCTTGCCTATGCAAACGTAGCTGGTTTTTAGGAGAGCTGCACTACGACATCAATTCAAGGACGGCCCTGTTTAAGACATACCTTATTTATCTGCAGAAGGTCTGTGTCTGCACACCAGGCATCCACAGTCTCCTCAAGGGTAGACTCAGACAAGAGAGACCACCCACCACAGGGATCATCTCTCCCACATACTGTGCAGCCACAGCCGTGGACAGTGAGAATGCTAACAGAGGAACCTCTCATCTGCGAGGTGTTTCTAAACATTCCACAACAGTCAGTGAGTACCGGGCGCGACAGCCCCAGGTCGAAGGTGGCTACCATCCAGGAACAGTATACGGCCAGCCTTCTCCACGGGACATCTAAACACCTCCACCCAGATAAGGCTTCTCCCTTGCCCAGCCTCATGGCCTCAAGCTTCTCTCTGGATTAACTTCAACCTCTGGTATAGTAAAGGGAAAGAGGTAGAGTGGAAGGAAGAAAGGGACGGCTCACCATCTCTGTCCTGTGACTTCTACATCTTGTAGCCACCTCTCTCTCTCACTCACACGGTAACCTCACACTACACTGCATCCCTGTGCTCACACATCTGGCCCCTCTATCGGTCTGGGCGGGCTGGGATCCCACCCTAGACTTCATCACAGCACGAGGACCTAGCGCAGGACGGGGCACAAACAGAAGCTCAGTAAGTTGTGTGGTTGAACTGTGTGTCTCAATTATTGCTAATCGAATGGTGCACAGATACAACAGTTCCTTCTCCAGGTGAGAGGGCCACGCTCCCAGAATCATGATGAGAGGATGATCAACAAGAGAAACCTTTTCAGAAAACAGATACTTCATTCGAAGATCAATAGCAGCTACCAGATGTGCAGTTCCCCAGGCCAATCTAAACTGTGCCCACGTTTTCATTTTCCAGCATCTACTGAAAAGTCAGCTCCTTTGGAAGGATGCCCAGCCTTAAAAGAATGTTTCAAAACTCATTGTAGATCTCTGTAACCATCTTTGCATGGTGCTGCAAAGTCCTTTACCTGTGTGCTTTGTTTAAAAACTAAGTTTAAAAAATATACCTCAAAGGAAAAATAATGGGGAAGAGAGGAGAGCAAGCAGCTTGGGGAATTTTTTTTTTTTAAATATAAGAAGAAAACGTATCACATCACCTCCTTTAGTGCCAACTCTACTTCTGTGACTTTGGTGACCATCCCCAAGCTTCTGCCTCTGCTGCATCCACCCTTTGCTGCCCTTCCCAGCGGGACGTGGAAGCAGGCATCCTGGCCCCTAAACTGTCTCCTTAGATCATCCTGCACAATACCTTAAACTCACGCTCCTCAAGCCATGACCCTGCCACCCACCCCACGCATATGCTGGGGAGGCCTGCGAGCGAGATCACTGCTGGGAGGTTTCATAGCGGGAAGAAGTCTCGAAAACCACTTAACTCAATTCAACCTCTTAATGTATTAAACACAAAACCAGAAACAAACACACCTAATGCCCAGAAAGGTGCCAGGGTTCTTTCCACTAAGGCAGGAATCTCTTAAATGTTTATGCAGACCTGACACCTAGCTGCCCTTCCAAACTGCCCCCAAGTTCACAATAACTATCCCTTTCAACACTTCAACACAAACCATATATATATATATATATATATATATATACACACACACACACATATTATATATACATATATACCCACACACGTGTATATGCTTTTATGTATAGATAGTATATATACATGTGTGTATATATAATATATACATGTGTATGTATATATTATACATACAGTTTTTTTAATTCCCCTGGTAGTTATTAAGTCTTTTTTTGTTTTCTTTAGCAACATAGACGTTTTTCCCCACATGAAGTCTTATGCAGGACACAATTATACAAAAATAGAGAAAAACTCTCTCTTCTTCAGTTGAAGCAGGGAAAAGGACCCTCACTCTTAGTCTACCCACCCTCAACAGACGCTGAAGGACCTTCAGGTGTGGCTCTATGAATCAGATGACTCACCTGACCCCTAATGCCCACCGCACTTGTCAGGGACTAAATTTCTGCCCCAGTCCTCTCCTAGGCTTGCCCACCTGCAGTCAGCCTTCAGCCTGCAAGGCCCGGACATCTGTCACCCCTCCAAGCAGCCTCTCCTGACTATGCTGTTAGAACTGACTGTTGTTACTCCTTTGCTCCCAAAGCTTTGAATGTGTAACTGTTCCTCTGTGCCAAACAGTCTGGACCATTCTTTATTCTCACACCTCACACCCACCTCCCCGCCCATCTACCATGAGGGCCCACCCATCCATCTGGCAGCCCCTGCAGGTTCATCAAGACAAGTTTCAGACCCAAGCTGCCACGCCGGGGAAGGCTCAGCCCACCCCTTTGCCTCCTCTCCTGACCCTTCCCAGATCTGACTTTTGTTTCTGCTCATCCTTTTTCTTTTGCTGTGGGAATTTTTTTCCCTTTATTTATGTATTTATTTTTTATTGAAGTAAAGTTGCTGTACAATATTACATAAGTTACAGATGTATAATATAGTGATTCACAATTTTTAAGGGTTATACTCCATTTATAGTTATTATAAAATATTGACTATATTCCCCATGTGGTACAATATATCCTTATAGCTTATTTTATACCTAATAATTTGTACCTCTTACTCCCCTCCCTCTGTATTGCCCCTCCCCCTCTATTGCACTCATTTTGAACACTTGATTCTCAACAAATGTTTATGGATTTGACTGGCTTTTCTGTATTCTCCACTGTTCCCCTGCACTGCCTCCCATTTGTTCTTTTTCTCTTTCATTTTCCCCCTCTTGAGCCCTGGGGACTCTGGTAGAGGTGGGTGACTGCTGAAGAAGAAAATACGACCCCTACTTGCCCAGAACCATCTGTCCACTGACTATTCAGTTCTCCCTGGGCCTCCTGGGCACCCTCGGAAAAAAAAAACAGGAAGACCAAAATAACCCTGGGTGCTTGTTTAAAATGCAGACCCTGGGGTCCCACCCCTCACTTTGCATATACTGACTGATGCACTTCAGTGTCTGAGAACTCCCTGAACTGGAGAGTTTCACACACTAGGCCTGGCTTACCATGGAGTCCACATGGGTCAACAGCCATTTATTGAGGAGAATGGGTAGGACAGAAATGTGTTCACCTGAAGCACTGAAGGTCCAGCAATAAGAACGACAGAAAAAGTCCTTAGGGGAAAGGAGGGCTAGCTGAAATCGCACTGAGCATGGAGAGTGCAGCCCTCCCCCTGACTGGTCCACCAGCTACACCACTGATGGCGAGCCTGGCTAGATTCACCACCTCCTGTGTTCTGCGTCTGTGGGCCCCCGTATGGAGCAGAACGGTGGTGAAGTCAGGGAGTCTGAGATCAGACTGCTGGGTTTGACTCCCAGGGCTCTTGAACTTATTATATAACATTGCTAAACTTTAGTTTCATAAAATTATCTATCTCTTAGCGTTGTTATGAGAGCTAAACGACATTATCCAAAGAAAGCATTTGACCCAGCACGAGGCACAAGGTAAGTTTGTAATAAGCACTAGCTTTTAATTCTTATCATTAACATAACGCTTTCTTGACCTTATTCATATAGACATGTGTCCCCACTTCTGGACAGCAAACTCCATAGGCTTTCCACCTTCCTTCTCTTATAAACACACTCTTACTAGATTACACCTCGAAGGATCGCGGTGGTAATGGAATAAGACAGGAGGTGAAAAGATGTCTGCAGTGGGTCTAGCGCACCGTAGGCTCTCAGTAATGGCAGTGGCTATGGAAAAGGCTGACCCACCTCGACCAGTTCTGGAAGCGAGGAACAGCAGGAACTTCCTCCTCAGGTCTGATGCTCTGACACCTCCTTCCACTCACTAGGCACAGGAGCCTTTCAGGCGGGCAGGAGCCCTGTTCAGGAGGCTTCTCCAGGGACCACATGGATAAAAAGCGGCCAGAAAGCCTGTGTTGATTGGACATTTATGCCTATTATGATAGGAATTCGAACTCTCTCAGGGCAGTACCAGAAAAACTCATCCTGAGTCCAGGGGTGCTGTTTCAATACCAAATATCTTAATTCTGACTGTCTTATGTAACCACAATGTGTAGACTTGCCAACAATATAAAAATAGAAGACAACCCAAAAAAAACTCAAAAGAAAAAAATCTTCTTGAAGTTTCTAAACCAACTTGCATGGAAACATTTACCCCACAAAAGGGTGACGGGTATAAATTTTTTCATTCATTTAGGGGAGTGGTTTTTGTTCTTCCGGTTTTATTTTTTGGGTAGGTTTATTTATTTATCCCACACTATTCTTTAATGACAAGTGAGGGTGACACCACTCTTCTTAAAAACAATGAAAGCGCAGATTTAAAAAAAAAAAAAAAGCCCTTAAAAACCTCCAAAGGCGCGGGGGAACTTTGGTTCCGAGACGTGTGCTGCTCAGGCCAACGGCGGAAAACAAAGGCCTTCAGCCAAATGCCTGCGGTGAGGACTTGCTTTATTTCTGGTCCAAGCACAGAGGCCAAGAAGCCACATCCACTGACTCCTTTTTCATTTAAGATTCTACATTCACCAGTATGTCTTGTTGAGAAACCCTCCATTAGAGATTTCCTCTATTTGTTCAAAGAAAGAAGAGGAAAAACAGAAACACAGCCACCACTCCTAGAAAAACAGCACCCGCCTACCGCCCTGCAAGAGACCAAAACAGGTGTTTGATACTATTGCCTTAGACTGCATTTTATTTTCTTTAAACTGCGTTTTATACTTAAGGAAAAAAAAAAAAAAACAGCCGAAAGCAACTCCCTGAGTTTAAACAGTTTTTGATTTTACATAAAAGCTAAATGACTCAAATTCCTTTTGGAAGAAGGTGATGTAGCAATCTATAAAAACCCTGAAAAGCATAAGCACAAACATTTCTCCCACCAATTTTAGCCAATTAAAAAATATATAGTAAGTCTTGAATCCTCTTCAATAAGTGGTGCTGGGAAAACTGGACAGCTACATGTAAAACAATGAAATTAGAACACTCCCTAACACCTTACACAAAAATAAACTCAAAATGGATTAAAGACCTGAATAAAGCCAGACACGATAAAACTCTTAGAGGAAAACATAGGCAGAACACCCTATGACATAAATCACAGCAAGATCCTTTTTGACCCACCTCCTAGAGAAATGGAAATAAAAATAAAACAAAAACAAATGGGACCTAATGAAACTTCAAAGCTTTTGCACAGCAAAGGAAACCAAAAACAAGACGAAAAGACAACCCTCAGAATGGGAGAAAATATTTGCAAATAAAGCAACTGACAAAGGATTAACCTCCAAAATTTACAAGCAGCTCATGGAGCTCAATACCAAAAAAACAAAAATCCCAATCCAAAAATGGGCAGAAGACCTAAATAGACATTTCTCCGAAGAAGACATACAGATTGCCAACAAACACATGAAAGAATGCTCAACATCATTAATCATTAGAGAAATGCAAATCAAAACTACAATAAGATATCATCTCACACTGGTCAGAACGGCCATCATCAAAAAATTTAGAAACAATACATGCTGGAGAGGGTGTGGAGAAAAGGGAACCCTCTTGCACTGTTGGTAGGAATGTAAATTGATACAGTCACTACTGAGAACAGTATGGAGGTTCCTCAAAAAAACTAAAAATAGAACTACCATATGACCCAGCAATCCCACTACTGGGCATATACCCTGAGAAAACCATACTTCAAAAAGAGTCACGTACCACAATCTTCATTGTAGCTCTATTTACAATAGCCAGGACGTGGAAGCAACCTAAGTGCCCATCCACAGATGAATGGATAAAGAAGATGTGGCACATATATACAATGAAATATTAGTCAGCCATAAAAAGAAACGAAATTGAGTCATTTGTAGTGAGGTGGATGGACATAGTCTGTCATACAGAGTGAAGTAAGTCAGAAACAGAAAAATAAATACCGTATGCTAACACATATATCTGGAATCTAAAAAAAAAAAGGTTCTCATGAACCTAGGGGCAGGACAGGAATAAAGACACAGACGTAGAGAATGGACTTGAGGACACGAGGAGGTGGAAGGTTAAGCTAGGATGAAGTGAGAGAGTGGCATGGACATATATACACTACCAAATGTAAAACAGATAGCTAGTGGGAAGCAGCCGCATAGCACAGGGAGATCAGCTCCGTGCTTTGTGACCACCTAGAGGGGTGGGATAGGGCGGGAGACACAAGAGGGAAGAGATATGGGGATATATGTATATGTATAACTGATTCACTTTGTTGTAAAGCAGAAAGTAACACACCATTGTAAAGCAATTATACTCTAATAAAGATGTTAAAAATATATATATATAAATATATATAGTCAAAGACTGAAAAACAGAGTTCCACAAAAAGAAGACTGTCACATTAAAAAAGGAAACACATCTGATAGCCACTTCAGCACATCTTAAACGCAGATTTTTACATAACTGATCAAGATAGGAACCGTTTGCAAGTGTTTATATTTTAAATCACAAGATGGCTGGTCCCAGACCCTAGAAATTGAGAGTGATTATGCAATGAGCCGGGCCGAATTTCCCCTCCCCTAATTTGCCTGAACCCAGCAGGGTTTCTAGAAAAAGACAAAACCTGACAGAGCAGGGCAAGGATGGCCAAGGAGCCCTGATTTACTTCAGTTTGAAAGGCCGCTCCACTCGGGTTCTCATTTCTGCAGGGAGTGCAATCCACAGGACTGGGCTCGCTGTACCGAGTCAACCACACGTTTTTCTCATCTAGCGGAGTGATCTTGTGAAATGTGATCACAGCCTGCGCAGGCGCCTGAGGGGAGGGCAGAGGGGCAGGGCAGTGTTGCCCCAGCACGAGGAATCACTCCAAGTTTGTTAAGCTTTGCTCATGCAGCACCGGGCTCGCAGGAGGGCCCAGACAGGAAGGAGGCAGGGCCTTGGCTCTCAATTTGTCCAGTATGAGAAGCTTTCCAAGCGGACAGCACAAGCAGAGGTGGAGTTGCTGCCCTGAGAGCTAGGCCCCTAAACTGTTCTACATCCAAAGAGGGCCTCGTGGCTTGTGGGGACCTGAAAGTGGAAAATCAGGCCGGAGCATGGGGAATTCCAGTCCCTTCTCCAGCCAAGGGGCTAGCCACAAACAGGGAAGGTCCATGACGGCCCCATCAAGCTGTTCCCTAACATCATCAGAGGTCTGGTACTCCCCGCAGCTCCGCACCCGAGCCCACCCTGCTCACAGGAGGAAGGCACCTGCGCCTGCATTTGGGAAGCTGTCAAGAGAGCCTAAGCTTTCCGCGGGGGCACCCGCCCTGATGGCAGCCGTCCACACTTGGAACACCTTTGTTTGGTCTTTATAATAGTCTCAATGTAGAATGTACTTAATTTTATAAAGCCAGCTAAAATTGTGTGGGAAGGAGATAAAGCAATTCTCCTGATATTGCTTTCCCTCCAACCTATCCAAGTAAACATGAGGGGCCTTTTTTTTTTTTTTTTTTTTTTTTTGCGGTACGCGGGCCTCTCACTGTTGTGGCCTCTCCCGTTGCGGAGCACAGGCTCCGGACGCGCAGGCTCAGCGGCCTTGGCTCACGGGCCCAGCCGCTCCGCGGCATGTGGGATCCTCCTGGACCGGGGCGCGAACCCGCGTCCCCTGCATCGGCAGGCGGACTCTCAACCACTGCGCCACCAGGGACACCCGAGGGTCCTTTTAAGTAAAGGTGCTTTCGGACTAATGAAGAAATAAATGTACACATCATCATTCCATGGCCTACCAGAAACTCCTGAGGACAGAGGATTTAGAAGAAATGATTCAAGTGGAGTTTCCGTAGTCCTCATTGGCCCCATCTACCCTCTCCTGGTCTATCACTCTTTCATCTCTCTCACCAAGGCTGGCTGAAAAAACCTCACTCAAGCCAGCAAACAAGTGAAGGCAATGACGTTTCTCAATGGCAGCATACCCAGGTCAGCATACCCTAGACTAGTTGCCATGATGATGAGAATGGCATGTATCTGCTGGTTAGAACCTTCCTATCATTTATGTGACAAGACACACAGCTATTTCCTGTTGTGGGAAATTTTGGAGGGGTGAGAAAAAGGAAGACAGGAAGGGAAGAGAGACTCCTGACAAAACCTGGCAAAGGCTCTTTGAGGATTTACAACCTGTCCCTCTCAGGCAATAGCAAATAGTCCCATCAAAATGAACTTTGGAGTAACACTTTTGTAAAGAAATCTTATAGTGTTTTGGAATTTTATTTTATTTTATTTTTATTATTATTTTTGGCCACACCATGCGGTTTGCAGGAATCTCATTACCCGACCAGGGATCGACCCCGGCCACGGCAGTGGAAGCCTGGAATCCTAACCACTAGGTCACCAGGGAACTCCCTATACTTGGAATTTTAAAATATGCATACTTCTTCATTCAGCAAACCCACCTTTAACAATCTTTCAAAAGACAAATATGGGGGCTGTTGCGGTAGGCAGACTTCTAAGGTGGCCCCCAACAATCTAAGTAAGCCTCATGGTATCGACAGCACTTGAATAATCCTCTTTGCCTGAGTAAGGGACCTACTGACTTACTTCTAGTGAATAGAATACAGCAAAAGGGATGGGGAATGCTGCTGAGATTAGGTCATAAAAGATTGTGACTTCCGTCTTGCTTGCAAATTCTTCCACTCTCTTCTGCCTGCTTACCTTGACGAAGCCAGCTGCCATGCTGTGAGCTCTCTTTTGAAGAGGACCACAAGGCAAGGAACTGAGGGTGGCTTCCAGTCAATAGCCAGTGAGGAGTGAAGGCCCTCAGGCCAACATTCCATCAGGAGCTGAATCCTCCCCACAACCACTGAGTCAGCGGAGAAGCAGATCGTTCCCCAGTGTATCCTTGAGATGACTAGCCCCAGCCTACACCTTGCTTACAGCCTTGAGAGACACCTTGAACTGGAGAGCTCAGCTAGGCTGTGCTCTGACTCCTGACCCAGATATACTGGGAGATAATATACGTAGCTGTTTTTAAGCCACCAAGTTCTGGGGTGTCTTGTTACGCGGCAAGAGATAAATAATATGACTTTTAAGGATCATCGTTTACAATCACACACAAAAAAGGGAAACAACGCAAAAGTCCATTCTGAGGGAGCTAGTTCAATCAAGAATGAAACACCCATACAAGAAATACTGGGCAGCCCACAAAATGTAATGAGGCAATATATCTGTATTGAAATGGAAAGAAGTCCACGAAAAGGAAAAAGCAAGTTGCAAAACAACATGGAACTTTTAAAACATAGCAGAGATCTAGATTTTGATTCCTGGAATCTCCAGACAAGCTCCTCATGCAGTGTTCCCATCTCAGAAAATAACAACTGTAGTTAATCTAGTCACTATAGGCAAACAAACAAAAGCAAAAAAGAAAGGAGAGATCATTCTTGACTCTTCTCTTTCCCTCTAACTGCTCAGCTAATCCATCAGTAAATTACACAGTTTACCTTCAAATTTCCGCCCCTCCCACACTTCTCACCACCTCCACAGTGACTTCTCCCATCCAAGCCACCAACCTCTCTTTCTCAGGCAGCTGTAATGGACCTGACTCGTAGCCCTTGCTCTTCTGCAATCTATTTCTAGATAATAGCCAGAGTGATACTTAAAAAATATGAATGACATTAGGCCACTCCCCTCTCTGAAGCCTGTAAAGTTCCCTATCACAGTCAAAATAAAAACCAGAGTTGCTATGTTGGTTCACAAAGTCATGATCTACAGATCTGGGCCCTGGATATTTCTCCTTCCTCTACAAGTCTCCCTCTCACTTATCTGCTGGGTCCCCACTGGCATCCTAGATGTTCCTACAACACACCAAGTTCATTATCATTTCAGGGCTGTATTAGTTGGCTTGGGCTGCCATAACAGAGTACCACAAGCTGGATGGCTTAAATAACAGAAATTTATTGTCTCATGGGTTTGGAGGCTAGAAGTCTGAAATCCAGACGTTGGCAGGGCCATGCTCCTTTTGAAGGCACTAGGGAAGGGTCTCATCTATGCCTCTCTCCTTTCTTCTATGGTTTGCTGGCAATCTTTGGTGGTCCATGGCTTGCAGACACCATCATTCCGATCTCTGCCTTCACCTTCACATGGTGTTCTTGTCATGGGCGTGTCTGTCTCCAAATTTCCTCTTTTTATGAGGACACCAGTCTTAATGAAGTAGGGGCCCACCCTAGTCCAGTATGACCTCATCTTAACCAACTGTATCAGCAATGACTTTATTTCCAAAGTAGGACACATTCTGAGGTGCTGGGGGCTTAGAACTTCTACATATGAGTTTTGGCGGCATATAATTCAACCCATAACAAAGAGCCTTTGCAATCGCTGTTCCCTTTTCCTGGAAAGCTCTTTACTCAGTGTGGTTGCCATGAGGACGTGCTTCACAGCCATCCAAATTACAAGGAGCATAACTGACCAGGAGTCATGGCTACCATGCTCTGAAATCCATCTCTGCATTTGTGATAAAGTCATACTGTCCACAAGCTACTCCTGGTCAGTGACTGGGCAGGGCAAGATTGCCAAGGCAAGCCTATTCCTGGGAGATGAAAAATTCACCTGATAGGGGACTTTGGCTCAAGCGCTCTCCCCCAGCCTTGCCAAACTCTCTCAGAACAGCACAGAACTCTAGGAGGCTTCCCCTCAACCTTCTGTCCCCCCCTCTCCTCTTCACCTGGTCTCAGACTTGCATCATAATCTGACAGCGCTCCCAGGTTCTCGCCAGGGCTCTCCCCATTTTCCCTCCTAGTCTGAACAGAGCGCTCAGAAAGGCCCTGAACTTGACTGAATGCTTTGCTGTACCTGACTTGAAATCCTTAATCAGTTAGTTTTTGAAAAAGAAGACTCACATTTGCACTTTGTACTGGACACCGGTCTTGTTCACAGGGGTTGCTTTAATAAATCTCTTGCACGGCTAATCCTGCGTTAGTGTCTACTTCTTGGAGGACCCAGACTGACACCCCAGATATCAGCATGACTCTTTACCACTTCATGTAAGCCTCTGCTCAAATGTCACCTCCTCAGAGAGGCTTCCTTTGCTGTCCTAAATATAGCACACTCCACCCAACCCAGTCTCTCTTTCTCTCTCATTATCCTGCTTTTATTTTCTTCATAGCTCCCTCTGATTTTACTGCATCTTCTTATTTATTGTTTGTTTTGTCTTCCCCTTGAGAATGTAAACCACACAAAGACTTGTTTTGTTTAGTGTTGTACCCCAACACCTATAACAAAGCCAGGCTCATAATAGGTAGCCAAAATTGTTTGTGATAAATTAATATAGTTTAAAAATCATATAAAAATCACCTAGATCTTCTTTCAGTTCCAAACATATATAAAATATAACCTAGTGCGACCATCTTGAGAACGTACTTCACATATCTATAAAATATAACTTTTTAAAAACACAGGCCATAAATGAAGAGAGAATCCGAAGCCAAAGCAGGAGGCATGAGAGCAAATGCTGCACTCACCCACAGGGGGGCTGAATCTGGATACAGCTGCATAGGGGCCTGGGGCTGGAATTTTAATGCTCAGGTAAGGACAGGTAATGTGGCTGGGCCCAAGCAAGGTAAGGGACTGGAACCGACATAACTGCATACAGTCAGAATTCTTGAAAACCTGCCTCTACATGAAAGTAGGACCAGAAAAACTACCACCACTCCCTAGTAACTCAGGAAAGAGGCCAGTAAGTGTGTATTCTGCCCTAGTCTCAGGGTGAAAAAAACGTATCTCATGAAAAAACAAAACATCAAGCGTGTGCCATGTACAGGTGTGCTACCCAGATATACACTGTTTAAATTGTGCAAGAATCCTGAGCTGATAAATTACGATAAAAATGTTCCCAGGACCAGAGAAACCTTTGCAGGAGCAAACTCAAATTGTCCTGTAGAAATGTCTTCATAACTCAGGACTCGTAAGATTCCTTCAGAATAAACAAGTCCTGATGAACAAACCAGACAAAGAAACAAACCAGTCAGAGGGAGAGGCCACATACATAACAAGCAGAATGATTAGCACCTCAAGAACTGATGGTAATAGAATAATCTGATGGAACTATAAACTAAATACGTTTAAAGGTATTTTTAAAGTAAAAGAAGGAATAAAAACTATACTGAAAGAACCAGACTCTATGAAAAAAGAAAGGACAGCTTTGGGGAAAAAAAAGAACTAAATAGAATTTTTTTTTTTTTTTTTTTTTTTTTTTGCGGTACATGGGCCTCTCACTGTTGTGGCCTCTCCCGTTGCGGAGCACAGGCTCCAGACACGCAGGCTCAGCGGCCATGGCTCACGGGCCCAGCCGCTCCACGGCATGTGGGATCTTCCCGGACCGGGGCATGAACCTGTGTCCCCTGCATCGGCAGGCGGACTCTCAGCCACTGTGCCACCAGGGAAGCCCCTAAATAGAATTTTTAAAATGAAAAATACAGTGCTAGGTTGAATGTTAGTTACAGCTAAAAAGAGAACCAGTATCATGGAAGATGGGTCTGAGGAAAGTACTGATAATGTAGTAGAGAGAGAAAAAAAAGAAATAGAAAAATGTGAAAGAGAGGTAATAAGACATGGGGAGTATAAGACATGGAGAGCATTTTATTTGAGAAAATAAAATATCCTTTTAATTGGAGTTCCAGAAAGAAGAAGTAGGATAGGCAATATTAAAAAGATAATGGCTGGGAATTTAATAGAAAAAGTAATACGTGTGATGTTCATTGGAACCATCACAAGTCCCAGGTAGGATTCAAAAGAAACATACACACACAGCTCAGAACCAAAGAGAAAGTCATGAAAGCAGCCAGATAGAAAAAGAGGTTACCAACCTAATAATGGCAATTAGATTACACAGGAGTTTTCATCAGTGACACAGAAGCAAGAAGATACTGGAATAACATACTCAAAGTGACAAAAGAAAATAAATACCAAACTAATATTCTATAACTGAATTCCTGCTCAAAAATGGGGGTGAGGGCTTCCCTGGTGGCGCAGTGGTTGAGAGTCCGCCTGCCGATGCAGGGGACACGGGTTCGTGCCCCGGTCCGGGAAGATCCCACATGCCGTGGAGCGGCTGGGCCCGTGAGCCATGGCCGCTGAGCCTGCGCATCCGGAGCCTGTGCTCCGCAACGGGAGAGTCCACAACAGTGAGAGGCCTGCGTACCGCAAAAAAAAAAAAAAATGGGGGTGAAATAAAGACATATCTATACAAAGAAAAGAATATCCAATTCACAGAGGCTCCCTGAAAGAAAATATTAAATAATAATAATACATTTCAATTTAAAGTAAATTAAACGAAGAACAAAGTAAGATAAACAATGAGCAAAGAAGATAAAAATAATAATAAATTTATAAACACCCATACTATTTAAATTTTTTAAAGATTAATGGAGGGGAGAAGTTATAAACACCTTGGAACTAAAATATTAGATAGCAATAATATGGAAGTATGGTTACCTTAAAGTATTTTAAGGTCCTTGTGTTGTTTGGTAGAAGAATAGCAATTCTGAAGAATAAAAGTTTTTAAAGCTAAGCATCATATTATAATTTTAGGGGAGATGAGAGTGGGGATGGGGAAGAAGAAATGTAATGTATAACTTCCAAAGTAAAAGTGGGGAGGAAAAGGAAAAAAAAGAACACTCATATGAGAGGTGTACAGATACATAAAATCAGAAAGAATTTGCCATGGGCAGATCCTCATTAAAGGAAATTTAAAGACTGTAGTTCAAGCCAAGGAAATTGATCACAGATGAAAGACATATAAAAGAAGCTGGAAGAAGGAACTGAGCGGATACAAGAAGATACAAGATATAAGATCCCAAGCTATAAGGAAGTTAAGAGGACAGAAAGTGGTAAATATATAGGCCAATCCATACAAGCATTGACTCTATGGAAGAATAAAAGAAGCAATACCTTGTGGGATTTTTAAAAGAAAAGAAATATATAGACTTAAAATATACAAAACAACTAGCATACAAGGGGGCAGAAATGGGAAAGGTGTTGTTCAGAGTACTGATCGCTTTAGATTTTGGTAAGTAAAAGATACAAGCTATAATTACTAGGTTAACCACTAAATGGATAAAAAACAGATGGTATAATTTTCAAAGTGGTACAGAAAAAAAAAAGTGGAGTGAAACAACAAACTCAGTCAACCCAAAAGAAGACTGGAAAAGAGAAAAGAAACATAGAACTTGGGGGACAAACAGAAAGCACAAAAGACTCTGGCAGACATGAATTAAAATATATCAGTAACGACGACAAATGCAAGGCCATTACATTTTCCAGTTAAAAAAATGGTAAATTTGAACAACTCCTGGGGCAGGCGAAGTCACATAAATGAGTAAACAGCAGGTACAGGAAAGCCACAGCTCAAATGAAAGGGTAACTGATACCTCCTCAGGGCAGGGGAGACAACAGAGTATAGTAGGGCCTGCGGTAAACTGGTGAGAGAATATCTGTCTGAAGAAGGCTGTTCTCCCGGACTGCTGCCATGTGGGAATATAGTCCAGTGCTATGTATGTCAACTTTCAAACAAAGCTGGAAATTCTGAGTTTTATGGGAAATCTGATTTTTAAACATAGGCTATTACTTTTTTAACAAAGCAATCCTTGAAAAAAAAAAAAGAGTATCCTATTAATTCAGTGAATGGAAGAAAAGGAAATAAAATGAAACAAGCAACCAAGCAAAGAAAAAGCACAATAAATAAAATGAAGAAACAAAAACATAAAACAAAAGAAAAAAAGGGCCACCTCTGGAAGCCTTTGCAGCACAAATGGAAGTGATGGCTTCTACTAAACACCCACTGTGATCCACACCCTGTAATTTCCATCCTGTTCAACCTTATCATTTGGCTGAAGAGACCTAACATTAAAGGATGGGAAAAACACTGAATAATCCAAACATAAAGTACACGGAGCACCAGTGGTGACTGAAAACTCCAAATAATGTCTAGATGTTTATTCCATCAGTTCTGCTTACACCAAGTCTCCTCTGGGGCTTACTGGATACCTGGGCTCATCTATCTGTTAATAAAAATAGTGATGTTAAAAGATACCTGAAAGGATGGAGGAGGAAGCAAAGAAGGGAAAAGAAGAATCAAGGATGTTCACCTTATGTGACTCTGAGTCTGCTATTTGAACCAGTTCCTGGAATGTCAGTTCTTCCCCATGGCCTGTGAGGTAAGGGCCCAAATGTCCAGCGTGGCTTCCAAGGCCTTTCAGACCTGGCTTATTGCAGCCCCTGTCTCCACACCTCTGCCCAGGCTGCTGCCCCTGCCAGGATTCCTGTAGTCTCCCCGTTCACACATCAGACCAAACCCACTCCCAAGTGAAGCATTCTCTAAAGGTTGCTTAAGGTGCCTGATGAAATCCCTGTATGAGGAATACATCGCATGGCTATTTTTTTTTTTTTTTGCGGTACGTGGGCCTCTCACTGTTGTGTCCTCTCCCGTTGCGGAGCACAGGGTCCGGATGCGCAGGCTCAGCGGCCATGGCTCACGGGCCCAGCCGCCCCGCGGCATGTGGGATCCTCCCGGACCCGGGCACGAACCCGCGTCCCCTGCATCGGCAGGCGGACTCTCAACCACTGCACCACCAGGGAAGCCCCTCATGGCTATTTTTAAACTTAGTCGGGCTCTGCAAAAATATGTGGAATGAGACAAAGACAATTGTGTTCATCATAATTCCAGAAGGCCTGAGGGTAAATGCATTGGCCTGATGGGGCTGCTCCCAGCAAGGGATGCTGCTACGGTTGGGACTGGACTCTTTTCCTGGAGGTTCTTGCCTGTGGACAGGCCTCCTGCTGAAGCTGTCTCACCAACCGGAAAGCAGAGCTACAGTGCCTATGGTCTAATCTCTATGGGCTGTACCTAAATATTCTAAGGCTTAGAAGAGAATACAGGCCTTCCCTCATGGCGCAGTGGTTAAGAATCCGCCTGCCAATGCAGGGGACACGGGTTCGATCCCTGGTCCGGGAAGATCCCACATGCCACAGAGCAACTAAGCCTGTGTGCCACAACTACTGAGCCTGCGCACCACAACGAAGAGTAGTCCCCGCTCGCTGCAACTAGAGAAAGCCCACGTGCAGCAATGAAGACCCAACGCAGCCAAAAAAAAATAGATAGATAGATAGAAATTCACCAAGACCTAAATAAAAAAAAAGAGAGAATACAAAAAGAAAAGCATACAAATTAGCAAATGCTTAAGTAAATGTCTATAAATATATGATGCTTACTTGTTAATTTTTAAATCTAATATTCAAAGATACTTTATTCTATATGGTAAATTACATTGTCTCACTTTTTTTTTTTTTTTTTTTGCGGTATACAGGCCTCTCACTGTTGTGGCCTCTCCCCTTGCGGAGCACAGGCTCTGGATGCACAGGCTCAGCAGCCACGGCTCACAGACCCAGCCGCTCCGCGGCATGTGGGATCTTCCCGGACCGGGGCACGAACCCGTGTCCCCTGCATCGGCAGGCGGACTCTCAACCACTGCGCCACCAGGGAAGCCCCATTGTCTCACTTTTTAAAAACACGTGAATGCGTAACTCCTGAGAAATCAGAGCAATCATGAATTGAATGAGTTAATTATAGTCAGCTTCAAAAGCCAAATTATAAGAACGCTTTTCATTTCTTGCAGCAGAAACTACACTTAACGTGGGCTGTGGGCAAACGTTGAAATGTTCGGCATGTGTGTGGGCAGAAGAGGACTCAGGGCCTCAGAAAGAAGGCCATGAAGACCTGGTCCCGTTCACAGTTGGAGGGGACGCGGAGGGCTGATGGGACATGAAGCAGGGCAGGGGGCATGGCAGAGGGCTGGTCATGGCTGAGGTGGGTCCCTCCTCTACCCCCCACCTCTCATGAAACCATTAATAAAACTACAGGCCCAGGAAAATGCTGATTTCCATTGGATTTCTTGCAGAAATGGAACAAGGATAAGGCTCAGAATCCAGGTAGGATTCTGAGTAAAAGTGAGGAGCCTGCATGATTCAGCAGCAGGGGCAGAGAAGGAAAAGGGGGGGCAGAGGAGGGGTGAGGGGGGCAGAGAAGGAAAAGGGGGGCCAGAGCAGGGGTGAGGGGGGCAGAGAAGGAAAAGGGGGGCCAGAGCAGGGGTGAGGGGGGCAGAGAAGGAAAAGGGGGGCAGAGGAGGGGTGAGGGGGGCAGAGAAGGAAAAGGGGGCCAGAGCAGGGGTGAGGGGGGCAGAGAAGGAAAAGGGGGCCAGAGCAGGGGTGAAGGGCCATGTTGAACTCACAGCACCAGGAACTGGGGTTCAGGCCAAGTTCTCCCTAAGCTTTGAGGGGCAGGAGTGCTCCAATGAGACATGTTACCTGCATTTCATGATGGATGTTCTTCTGAAAAAGTGCCACCAGTCAAGATTGTCTGGTGCTAAAGACAGATTGGAAATAAAAGTGATCAGGCGTCCTTCATAAGGGCTCACCTTCAGAGAGTCAAGCTAATGAAGAGAGAAGGGGGAGGGGCTCGACAGCAGAGAAGCTCTTGATCCAACAAGGTCTCCCAGGGCTTCCACGGAGGCCTGCTGCCTACCAGGTGCGGGCTGAGGAGGCGGCCTTCATGTTTCCAGTTAGAATGGACCAATATTAAAACCAAAGTGGAACAAAAAACCTGGGTGGGGCAGGAAACCATAGGAAGTGCATGTTTCTCCCTGTGCAAAGCTGATGGGTGGGAAGCAGAAAACAGAGTAGACTAAAGTCCATTATTGTGAGCTTATTTTTACTTTAAATAAAAAACATAAAGAACTTGGAAACTATTTGCTGTCAGCCTCCAACTTCGAAGCCACTCTAACCCATCCACATTAAAGGGCCACCCTAAAGGCTCCCCTGCAGCAGTCCCAGGAGGATTCCCTTTTGTTTGGTCCAGAGGTTGTTCCTGCTGCATTTCAGGCCTGCCCACCTCCTGAGCCCTGTACCTGCCCTGTGGGCTCGATACCTGCACAAATCAACCCCTATGCCCCCTCCATACATTTCTTCTCTTGCTCTCTCAGAACTCAGGATGCCATGCATCCTGGGGCTTTGTCTGCAGGCACTCATATCCAGGTATTGGGCTCACGAGGGGACCAGCCAGGTGGTCCCCTATCAATACATCCACACAGCCAGGTCCAGGTGCCCACCTTGGAAGGGCTAGCCTGGGACTCTGAGACATACAGTGACAGTGACCATACACCTCAGCCCATGAAAACTTGACTCAGCCTTTAACAACACATGAACCACCCTGGAAAGTCAGCCTTGCTGCTATTTTTTTGAACAGACCACTCATCCAAGCTCTAGCCTGGCATTTTCCATTGCCAGGTAGACAATTTCAGCGGGATGTCTCGTTGGCATCCAGTCCACATGTTGATAACATGCCAATAACAATAAGGACCATAGTCAATACTCCTATATATCACTTACTCTATATTATTAACTATTGTTAGCCATAAAAGTACAAACTCCCTGAGCTGTTATTCAAGCCTCTTTACAATAAAAGGGTCCAAAACCTACACTTAATCTGTCCAATCAGTATTTCTTGAGCACCTGCTACGTCAGGCTGGGTTTGCTGGGGTGAACAAAACAAACATAATTCTTATCTTAATGGAGCTTATAATCTGGTGAGGGAAAAGCCATTAAACACACACACACACACACACACACACACACACACACACACACACACATGATATATAATTACAACTTGTGCTGTGTGCTAAGAATGACAGAGCAAGTGTTACAAGAGAGTACAGTGGGGCAAGGGCTAGTTTAGATGCTGGGCCTAGAACTCTGGTTTCCAAGTCAATGCTCCACTAAGCATCCTGGAAGCAATGAAGAAATAATTTCCTGTATCATGGGCAGTCACGTCGCAAAGGAACAGAAGCAGAACTGGATCAAGCATAATTGATGCTAGTCCCGTGGCATCCAAGCATCAGGGTTTCATGTTTGATTATACCTTTCACCTGGCCTTCAAGGTCCCACATTCTGACTACAACCTAGTTTTCCAGCTTTGTGCCAGTTCTGCAGTTCTAAAGGCGAGGAGTAGAAAGCCAACTGGGCTAGTGGAAGAGGAGAGTGGTGCTTTTAAGAATATAACAGCAATAAGGAAAACGTAGCACTTGGTCTGTTTGAATTGGAATGAGAGCCAAGGCAGCTTGAGAGTCCTCAGTGTAGGGAGACAATTCTCCATGTTGTTTCTGCAAGTCTGATCCCCAGACTATCTCTTCTGGAATGTTCCCCTTAGCAAACGACCTAGGAAGCTAGAGACAGTGTCCCCCTGCAGATCAGAGGGCACATTTGTTTCCTGATCAGCAGAGTAAAGACGGGGAACAACCCCAGCCCAGAGAAGATCTGTCTACACTCCAGGGTAATAAAGATAATGGCACTGTCTCTGGAGGGGAGGATGGGTGGGTCCCCCTATAAAATTGGGGGTTTCCTAAGTTCAGTGCTGCTGAGCTGGGGAATAGGCCCCTGTGTGCACAGCACCCACCTGGGCCCACATCCGCCTCACCCCCATGGGACTTGAGAGGCAAGGGGAACTCATGTGAACAGGAAGTTCACACTGCCTGAGGGACCACGAGTCATAAACTACCCAGATGCTCGTGATCTAGTAGCTCCCCTCTCTAGCCTGCTACTTAGGGACTGCTTGATCTCTTGACCCTTAGGAGCGCGAGTTTGAAGATCTCCACTCTTGCGTTTGCTGTTGATGACTCAACTATTTCCACAGGTTCTCCATGTACATCTTTCTCACTTCGAATGCTGTGTATCTTTTCTCTGCCTTATAACGTGGTTTCTGCCAAATCACGGTTTCTGTCTTCTCTAATTTGGTTTGCTTATGGCCTTTTAGGTGCATCCTTTCAGCTTTCACTGCTGTCTGATAATCTCCATTTCCAATATCAAATTTCTGAGGAAAATAACCTATTGCGCCAACCTGTCTCTGATGGGACAGAGATTTTCAAGCCAGGCCAGTCCATAGGTCTGTTAATATGCAAACTGGCTCCCCTTGAGTCAGGGGATGATTATTTATCTGTTGTCTTTCAGCCTCACAACCACCCTCCTTTACTCTGCTCTGTATCACCCCTGGGGCTGGAAGTCTGCAAATGACTTTCCCAGAGTTCCTTACCAACTGGTTTCCTATTATGTTGTAAACATGGGAGGAGAGGAGGGAGAGCATCAGGTAGAATAAAGACAAAGTCTTCCTGAATTTAGTTCTTACAGGATCCTAACCATCCCACCTAACTCGGCTCAACATTCAGCCCAGCAGTTATCAGGGTACCGTGCAAACATGATTTTTTACACAGAGATTCAAGATTGCTGTCACATCTACAGAGAGTTCATAATACACCCACTGAGTGGCACTGACTTAACCACACAGGGCGCTCTTTTGCATACCCAGCAGAACTGCATAACATCGTGGTGGGCACACTGGGGGAAGCCCAGCTTACAGAACGTACGTTTCAAGGCTGCCTGTGTCCGCTTACTCGCGCCAGGGTTAGGAGGAGGACTGGCCCAGGGTCGTAGCCATCCTATGGCAGGGGCTCAAAATCATTCCTACTTATTCTGGAAAGACTGGTAACTTGCACAGACTAAAGGGGCGAGCCATGATGTTTCAAACGTCTGGTGGGGATTTCAGATAATTTTGATTCCCATCTTCATTTTGGAAAATTTAGATGCTGCCACCAGGTTTTCTTTCCAGCCATCTTGGGCGTGTTTTTCAGTTTTTCTCTGCTGTTTCACACTCACATGCATCTTTCTGCCCTAGCACAGCCTTTTGTCAACTGTATTCCCTTTTACTCCTCCTGGTCTGTCCTCCTCTTTCACTTGTGAGTTTCCTCCCTTGTCATTTAAGCTTTCTCAGCTACGCACAGAAACCCAACAGAAGCCTTTTGTGTGTGGGGATTCCCTCCCTCCCAGGCAGTTCTGAAAGCAACAGGTGCCCCTGCAGAGGCTTCGGTTGGACCTTAGACCTATACCCAGCAGCTGCTAATCCTGGGCTCTCACTCTTTTTTAAAAGCAGTAAAATGGACTTCCGTCAAAACCAAGTGTGCTGGAGGTTAACTCCCTCATCTTGAACTCAAGCCACTCTTGCCTCGAAATTTTCCAAAAACACTAAGCTCATTTCTCTCACCATGGGAGGAGAGAAAGACTATGCCGCTGGTACAGAACACTGCTTACGTTGGAGGTGGCATGGATTTCCCTAATCAGCAGATACACGCAAAGTGCATGTGTGGGTGGGGTGGGAGTTGGAGGGTTCTTTGCAGGGTGCCAGAGCTGCAGGTAAAAGCATACATTTCCCTAGCTGGGAACAGGCCCTGGAGAGGGAACAACGCCACACCAGATGAGAATCTACTTCCCCTTTGTCCATGAAGGCGTTAAGGCTCAATATCATAAGAGTAATGTCCACCTGTAAAAGAATACACAAACTAGATTCTCTATACTATCAACACAGATGTATCTCCAAAACAATCATGAAAATTAACAAAATATATATAAAACTTGATTTTATGTTGTTTATGGACTCATTCATATATACAGTAAAAGTAAAAAAAAAAAAAAAAATGCAGGGGATCGATGCTTACCAAGTGCAAGAGTTGCTACTCTGGAGAGGAGTAATAAAGAATGGGGGTGCAGCTTTAGATGTATCTGTAATGGTTCATTTCTTTAATAAAAAGAGAGATCTAAGCTTTTGCAGCAAACTGTTTACGTCTGTAGATGTAGGCTGTGTGCATTTAGGTGTGTACCATATTATTTTCTGCAAAATACTTTGTTTGAAATACTTCAAGACATAAATAATTAAAACATGAGAAACGGGGATTGTACAGTGGCATTCCCCAAACTACACACCTCCCGTTATGCTCTGGAAGATGAGACTGATAGAGAAAGTCATGAAATCACATTCACTGAAATGTAATAGAGAACAAAAGACAGAAATAGGCACACATCTGTTTCAAAAATTATTTAGGATCCACAGATTCAATGCAATCCCTATCAAACTACCAATGGCATTCTTCGCAGAATTAGAACAAAAAATTTTACAATTCGTATGAAAAGACAAAAGACACCGAATAGCAAAGCAATCTTGAGAAAGAAAAACAAAGTTGGAGGAATCAGGCTCCCTGACTTCAAACTATACCACAAAGCTACAGTAATCAAGACAGTATGGCACTGGAACAAAAACAGAAATATAGATCAATGGTACAGGATACAATGCCCAGAGATAAACCCATGCACATATGGGCACCTAATTTACGACAAAGGAGGCAAGAACATACAATGGAGAAAAGACAGCCTCTTCAATAGTGGTGCTGGGAAAACTGGACAGCTATATGTAGAAGAATGAAATTAGAACACTACCTAACACCATACACAAAACTAAACTCCAAATGGATTAAAGACTTAAATGTAAGACCAGATACTATAAAAATCTTAGAGGAAAATATAAGAAAAACACTCCTTGACATAAATCACAGCAAGATCTTTTTTGACCCACCTCCTAGAGTAACGGAAATAAAAACAAAAATAAACAAATGGAGCATTTTTATCATAAATGGGTGTTGAATTTTGTCAAAAGCTTTTTCTGCCTCTATTGAGATGATCACATGATTTTTATTCCTTAATTTATTAATGTGGTGTATCACATTGATTGATTTGCATATATTGAAGAATCCTTGCATACTTGGGATAAATCCCACTTGATTATGGTGTATGATCCTTTTAAAGTGTTGTTGGATTCTGTTTGCTAGTATTTTGTTCAGGATTTTTGCATCTATGTTCATTGGTGATATTGGTCTATAATTTTCTTTTTTTGTGATATCTTTTTTTGGTTTTGGTATCAGGGTGATGGTGGCTTCATAGAATGAATTTGGGAGTGTTTCTCCCTCTGCAAATTTTTGGAAGAGTCTGAGAAGGATTGGTGTTAACTCTTCTCCAAATGTTTGATAGAATTCGCCTGTGAAGCCATCTGGTCATGGACTTCTGTCTATTGGAAGATTTTTAATTATGGTTTCAATTTCATTACTTGTGATAGGTCTGTTTATATTTTATAATTCTTCCTGGTTCAGTCTTGGAAAATTCTACCTTTCCAAGAATTTGTCCATTTCTTTGTGGTTGTCCATTTTATTGGCATATAGTTGTTTGTAGCAGTCTCTTATAATCCTTTGTGTTTCTGCAGTGTCAGTTGTGATTCCTCCTTTTTCATTTCTAATTTTATTGATTTGCGTCCTCTCCCATCTTTTCTTGAGGAGTCTGGCTAAGTGTTTACCAATTTTGTTTATCTTCTCAAAGAACCAGCTTTTAGTTTTATTGATCTTTGCTATTGTTGTCTTCATTTCTATTTCATTTATTTCTGCTCTGATTTTTATGATTTCTTTCCTTCTATTGACTTTGGGTTTTCTTTTTCTTCTTTCTCTAGTTGTTTTAAGTGTAGGGTTAGATTGTTTGAGATTTTTCTTGTTTCTTGAGGTGAGATTGAATTGCTATAAACTTCCCTCTTAGAACTGCTTTTGCTGGGAACTGCGTCCCATAGGTCTTGGGTTGTCCTGTTTTCATTGTCATTTGTTTCTATGTATTTTTTTTACTTCTTCTTTGATGTCTTCAGTGATCTCTTGGTTATTTAGTAGCGCACTGTTTAACCTCCAAGTATTTGTGTTTTTTACAGTTTTTTTCCTGTAATTGATTTCCAATCTCACAGCATTGTGGTCAGAAAAGATGCTTGATACAATTTCAATTTTCTTAAATTTACCGAGGTTTGATTTGTGACCCAAGATGTGTTCTATCCTGGAGATGTTCCATGTGCACTTGAGAACAAAGTGTAATCTGCTGGTTTTGGATGGAATGTCCTATAAATATCAATTAAATCTATTTAATGGTCTATTGGGTCATTTAAAGCTTGTGTTTCCTTATTTATTTTCTGCTTGGATGATCTGTCCATTGGTGTAAGTGGGGTGTTCAGGTCCCCTACTATTATTGTGTTACTGTCAGTTTCTCCTTTCATGGCTGTTTGCATTTGCCTTATGTAGTGAGGTGCTCCTATGTTGGGTGCATAAACATTTATAATTGTTATATCTTCTTCTTGGATTTATCCTTTGATCACTATGTAGTGTCCCTCCTTATCTCTTGTAACAGGCTTTATTTTAAAGTCTATTTTATGGAGCTCAATATTAAAAAAACAAACAACCCAATTAAAAAATGGGCAGAAGACCTAAATAGACATTTCACCAAGGAAGACATACAGATGGCCAATAGGCACATGAAAAGATGCTCAACATCACTAATTATTAGAGAAATGCAAATCAAAATTACAATGAGGTATCACCTCACACAGGGCTGAATGGCCATTATCAAAAAATCTAGAAACAATAAATGCTGGAAAGGGTGTGGTGAAGAGGGAACCCTCCTGCACTGTTGGTGGGAATGTAAATTGATACAACCACTATGGAGAACATTATGGAGGTTCCTTAAAAAGCTAAAAATAAAACTACCATATGATCCAGCAATCCCACTACTGGGCGTATACCCTGAGAAAACCATAATTCAAAAAGAGACATGTACCACAATGTTCATTGCAGCTCTATTTACAATAGCCCGGAGATGGAAACAACCTAAGTATCCATTGACAGATGAATGGATAAAGAAGATGTGGCACATATATTCAATGGAATATTACTCAGCCATAAAAACAAACAAACTAGAGTCTGTCATACAGACTGAAGTAAGTCAGAAAGAGAAAAACAAATACCGTATGCTAACGCATATATATGAAATCTAAATAGAAAAAGAAAAAAAATGGTACTGATGAACCTAGTTGCAGGGCAGGAGTAAGGATATAGACATAGAGAATGGACTTGAGGACACGGGGTGGGAGGGGGAAGCTGGGGCAAAATGAGAGTAGTATCCACCTATATACACTACCGACTGTAAAACAGTTAGCTAGTGGGAAGCAGCAGCATAGCACAGGGAGATCAGCTCGGTGCTTTGTGATGACCTAGAGGGGTGGGATAGGGAGGATGGGAGGGAAGCCCAAGAGGGAGGGGATATGGGGACATATGTATGCATATGGCTGATTCACATTGTTGTACAACAGAAACTAATAATTGCTTCACAGTATTGTGAAGCAATTATACTCCAGTAAAGATCTATTTTAAAAAAAATTATTTAGGAATGGTCTGAGCCATCCTGCACACAGAGTACCCAGAGTGCTCTTTCTCAAGCCCAGATCTGATCAGGACCCCATGCTCAGGGTCCTCAAGGGCTCTCTATTGCCTTCCAAAGCATGTCGCCGTGGCCTAGAGGACCTCTTCTGATCTGGACCCTGCTCACCCCTCCTTGAACTCAATGCCACCATATCCATTCCTTTGAACTCAACACCCCAGTCAGAATATACTTCTCAGCTGCCCCCAGAGCACCACTGTCTGATTCCTGGGTGTTTGAGCATGCAGCATCCCCTGTCTGCCTTGAGCACTGTCCCCCTTTGGCACTCCCTGACCCCTGCCCTTGGCTGCCTCCCACCCACTCTTCGGTTCTGAGATAAGACCCACTTCTGGGAAGCTACCCCTGCCTCCCCAAATCTGAATTAGGTAACTTTATTCTGTACTTCCCACATCATAACTCTTATCACAATGGAAGCCAACTGCCTGGCGGTCTCTTTTCCCACTAGAGAGAGAGCTCCACGTCAACAGGGACTGTATTCTGCTGTCCTCTGTATGCCTCGCACATGGCGTAATGCCTGGCACCCAGGACTTGTCCGTAAATATTTGTCGGTGAGTGGGAGAGTGCATGAGTGACTGGATGAATGAATGGATCTAGAAATGGGACTAATTAGCTTTCCTAGTCACTTCCAACCCAGTGTCAAAGGGCCCAATAATCGGTTCATTTTCTGACAAACATAATAATCTTAGTGAAAATCTTTCAACCATTTTTTGTTTTCTTAAAATGATCACGTTTTAGTTCATCAAATCTCGCAGGCCAGATTAAAAGCTATCACGGGATTATTCAAAGCAAAGGCTATTCAAAACTGGTAGACATTGGGGCAAAGAATAAGATAACATTTTACAAATTTATTATAATAACCTCCCAGTGATTACTCTATTAATTCTTTACGGTAATGTAACAAGACGTCAGGACCAACAGCACAGCTAAAGCTCGAAAGAGGGAATGTGTGTCTTGTGCTCACCATTATGAAACAGCAATGCAGCCAAACTTATGCCACTGACACACTTTCCCTCTGTGCTGTACATAAAAAGTATCACCTGGCTGGGCCTCTGTTGACCGGGGTCCTCTTATTTAAGGTCTCTGACCAACATAGAATTCCATGGCATTGCTTTGACACCATCTGGTCCAATCCCCCTACTGCAGATGACGAAACTGAGGCCCATGTCTTAGTGAATAAACAGGTAAAGAAGACCTACTATGTGTCAGGAGACGTTCTAGGCCCAGGGGAGACAGGATGAATGAGACACAATCCCTGCCCTGAAAATGCTCGTGGTTTAGTGAGGGTGGTTTAAACACAAACACATACACACACGTGCACAATCACAATCACAATGACATATTGAAAGTATTATCTTGTGTGTTTGCAGAATTATGAGTTTGCTCAAAGAGGAAGAAGCCACTAAGAGTACTTAAGAGGACTCAAGAAAAGCTTCCCAAAGGCGATGAGATTTGAACTTGGTCATTTAAAGATGAGTAGGAGTTTGGTAGGAGAAAAGAAAGGGCATTCAGGGCAGAAGGAAAAGCATATAGACAAAGACATAGTGTGAAAGCACTTGATCTGCTGGGGGAGAAGCTAGTGGACTTAGCGGATGGCAGTACAGAGTGGGGAGAGGAGGTTTAGAGAGATTACATTATGGCCCTAAGGTTTCATAGTAGAATAGCTCTAAGGCCCACCTAACCTGGTTTCTTGACTCTCCTTCTAGGGGTCTTTTCACTGGACCTTGAGGCCTTTACTGCCAATGAAATGTAGCCATCTGAAACTACGGTCATATGTAATAAATACCATCAGATGCTGTGGGCACAATGGGAAGCTCAAGGGGAGGCCAGATGGAAGCACAGAAAGTGAAATAGGAGGAGGATTATAACAACAATGACAACAACCACCACAAAAAGATTATTTATCGAAGCCCCAAATAGCACATCATATAGCCATTTTTTTTAATTTAGAAAATTAAGAATACCTGGGCAGAGGAAGATGATAATAATAATGATAATAATTGCAACAAATATTCCTTGTACTTTACACTTTTAAAATCCTCTTTTACCTATATTATTTCATCACAAGAATAAGCTCATTATATAGTATGAACAAAATTAATATGTGGTCCATGTAAAAAGAAGATATATTAGATATATTATTTATAACTGTTCATTTGAGGCTGTCACTGCTGTGAAAATATAAAACGGATGCCTTTATGCTGAGAGATTTGGCACCAACTCCAAGTAAACCAGAAGGTTAGAAAAACAGAAAATAGAAGTGTATCTATGCTCTTTATTAAGGAAGAGAATGTTTTCTTCTCAAATGATGAAGTTGTGCAAGAGAGCACAGCAACAGGCTCAGAAAAATAACTGCAGCATCTTTTTAGGACACTTTAGGTCCCACTATAATTTTGCCAGAGTAAAAGGCATATTTTCTTTCTAAAAATAGTCACTGCCCATAAACCTGCTTTTGGAGAGTGGGGGAAAAGACATGTATCAGGATCAACCATTCTTTTTCTATATGCCAGATTAGAAAGGTAATTCCTTAAAGATCAATATAAGCATTTTTATATTTTATAAGTACCTTTTTTTGTTTGTTTGTTTTGTTTTTTTTTTTGCGGTACGCGGGCCTCTCACTGTTGTGGCCTCTCCCGCTGCGGAGCACAGGCTCCGGACGCGCAGGCTCAGAGGCCATGGCTCACGGGCCCAGCCGCTCCGCGGCATGTGGGATCTTCCCGGACCGGGGCACGAACCCCCGTCCCCTGCATCAGCAGGCGGACTCTCAACCACTGTGCCACCAGGGAAGCCCCCAAGGGAACCCCCTATAAGTACCTTTTATTTCACATCATCACTTTTATAGGCATACCTCCTTAAACTCCAGTCTGAGATACCTAAACTGAACATAGTCTTCTCATCCCCCTGCCCCTCACCACCCCGACTCAAATTGAGAATCCCTGCAGCGAAGAAAACAGAACTTTGCAAATGAGATTTGAGAGTGGAGGAAGGGAAGCCCATGACCTATCAAAGGCACACTGCAGAGTATTTTTTTGTAAAACTGAAAACACTGCATGTGCGCGTATCTGTTTGTGTATGTTTGCATGAGGAAGGAGAAAGGTGTGGAACAATTCGGGCCAGTCCATGGAGGAAATGGGAGGAAGGAAGTGGGAAAGAAAATTAGAGGAGAGATTATTAACTTTTCTTCTTGTATCCTCATAATGTTCACACTTGTTACAATGGTCATAAAATGTCATACTTTTCTTTTAATTGAATAGAAAAAAAATGGAAAGAAAAATAGAGCCCATGGATTTTTTTTAAAGTCTTTAAAAAGTTGATTCAATAAGCATTCCCTGAGTAAAATATATCCCATAGCAAACAGTCTCTTAAGGCCCAGGTATCTGACAGGTAATCTGCCAGCCAAATACCACCCAAATGACCCCCAAGGTGGAGCCTACCAGAAGATTTTCGGAGACATAGTTCATCTACTATCTAGCCCCGTAAGTAAGCAGACCAGTGGGGTTCAACCACTGATCCAAACTGCATTTGAGAACTGCAAGTTTAGAGTACTTATTAATTGTATTTGGAGTGGAAGAGTATTAACTCCAGTTTTAGACTGTTTGGGTTAAGTGTACCAAATTTCTCTTATGAAACTGAAGTGACAGATTAAAAAAAACGAAGTGTAACACAAGCTTTCAGGGAGGTGTGTCTACAGTACTGGGGAGTCTGTGTGGGTCCTGCCGGGGAAGGAGCAAAACTTTGGAACCAAGCAGTCCTCGGTTTGCGTTCTCGCTCAGTTACTACTTGCTGCGTGGCCTTGGACACATCCCTTGACCTCATGAGCTTCTGTTTCTAATGTGCAAAACAGGGGTAAGTATTACTTTCTTGTGGGTTGTAGAGAGAAGTAAGATCGTATACTTAAATCACTTAACAGCCACACTGGCAAGCCACAGACACAAAAGAAAGGGAGCTATATTACTAAATTATTCCATCACTCACTGATCTCGTGTGGGCTCTCTCTGCTCAGACTTTTAAGAATATACATTTGTAATGGTTCCTCTTCCCCATTCACATACGAGTTTAAATCATGTGACAAAATTTGGATCCTGGAGATCTTGTTAAAATGCAAAATATTGGGTTGGCCAAAAAGTTCATTTGGGTTTTTCCATAAGATGTTATGGAACATTTCCATAAGATGTTATGTGTTTCCGTAACATCTTATGGAAAAACCCAGATGAAATTTTTGGCCAACCCAATACTATTCAATAGGTCTGGATGAGGTCTGAGATGCTGCATTTCTAACAAACTGCTAGTGATGTGAATGCTGCTGGTCTGGGTGCCACAATTGGAGTAGCAAGGCTCTAGGGTAAAGCAGTTATAAACTAAAATAAAATAAATTAAGCTGAGGGAGATGGGATAGACTTTGAGGCAGTATTAGCTACTCTATCCATGTGTCTGTACACATTGAGCACACTTCCACTGTGGCACTGAGCACACTATCGGGATTCTCCTGTCTGCTCTATGGGTCGAGAGCACCCATCCTTAACGGCCTCAAGTGTTGCTGCACTCAGGTCAGATATTCAATCCAGTTATGCATCAATAAGTGAATGGATCCATGAATGTGGTGAATGAATGAAATTCAAGGAAATTGCTGTTGGTTAATATATAAAAGTCTATATGAGTCTGAACTTCATACTTCTTAACTGCTAGGCTAACTTCACTTAAAACTAATGTTGTTGGGATTAAGTACTTTATCTAGTTTGATAGTCATGCAAAAGAACCACCAGGAAAGGTTAATCCTGTGCATTCACCCTAGAAATATAAAGTTGAAAGAGTTTCCTTTATGGTAGAAAAGAAAAATCCAGAACTCCCCTCTCAAGGGAAGTCTCCTGTCCTCTGGGAACAGTAACTACAATTCCAAGTACCTCAATGGGACAACATCTCTTACAAGACCATCATGCTGGTAACACATTATATTATAATGAGCCTAGATTCTCTTTTAAGTCATGTGATATCTTTATACCTCTACTACTCTACGTTATAGGTTTTCTAAGTAATTAAGGATCACTAAAAATAAACAAAAAGCCTGCATTGCTTTTATTACAAAATACAACAAGTTTTCCAACTGGGGCTTCACATCAGTATCAGCTTGTACAATCAAGTCATGTAGTCTTTACATTGTTTATCTTACTGCACAGATAACTGGAGATTAGATTTGCCAAGGAAACGACTGTAGCAAAATCTGGTTTTCTTGCTAGGAGTTAGAAACCTCATTAAACCAGAAGGACCACTAAAAATTTAAGTTTCATTAGACAACACTAGGAAGCACTTGCCCAAATTTGATGTATTTATATAACTGATTTTTGTTTTTGTTTTGCGGTACGCGGGCCTCTCACTGCCGTGGCCTCTCCCATTGCGGAGCACAGGCTCCGGACGCGCAGGCCCAGCGGCCATGGCCCATGGGCCCAGCCGCTCCACGGCACGCGGGATCCTCCCGGACCGGGGCACAAACCGGCGTCCTGTGCATCGGCAGGCGGACTCTCAACCACTGCGCCACCAGGGAAGCCCTGATTTTTTTTTTTTTTTTTATCAGAGCCTCAAGTTCTAATTCAATTGGTCAGCTCAGGCCTGTCTTCTTATGGCTCTTTTGTTGCAAATTGGGACATTGTGTGTGTGTGTGTACAGTCGGTACAATATCTACTTCTAAACGTCTCCAGATATGTTTAAAATTTTAGTTTTACAGCCAAAATGTTCAAAAAATTGGGTGTGGTAAGCTGTGACTCATCTTCTCAATAGAATAATGGGATTTCTATAAATATGGTACATTACATTTACAATAGGGAAAACTGTAATTACATGCATCTTTAAAATTTAGCTCTGATGTAATCAACTCACTCCAGGTTGTCAGAGGTACTAGTTTTTGTCAGTACAGGAATCCACCTATTCTAAACTGAATCTTTCTCCTGGGGAGCCTACAGCACACACTCTCCCTAAGCTTACTGGAGAACTTTTAAGTCATTCTTTAATTAATGCTTTCAGCACCCCTGTGACCTCATTATGCTCTTGTTATTAAGCATTTGATCTTCTTGGTCCCAAGAGTTCTCAAAGCAAATACATGCACCCCAGCAGACATCTATCTTTTCTTACAGAAGAGTTGGTTTCCCATGCACAATATAAAACAAATGCTAAATAGCATGATGGTTAAGAGGTCCCAGACTTTTTCCAAACATTTTCATAGTTGGCAGCATTCCCCTTTCCTTTTCCTGAAAGCCGAGAAACCTAAGTGGTTATTCTTCTTCATGGGGTAAAAATATCTAGGTAAAAGCAGTCAAAGGATATTCAGAGCAGCCTCCCCATACGGCATCCTTAGAAAAGCTCCCTATTTAGGGCTCCCATAAAATGCCATTGGGAGATTAAATTCCTACAACCTTTCTGGAGGTCACCATAAGCCCAGGTATACCCTTTGACTCCCAAGTCACTTTTGGGTATTTTTCCACAGAAAAAATCATAGATGTGCAGAGAGCTTGGATGTGAAAGCTTATGAATGTCTGTATCACAACACTGTTTATCACTCAAATTTGGAAAAACCTATCTTTCCAAAAATAGATCAGTCATAGGGTATCCATACAGTGTAATTCTATAAAGACTTTTAAAAAGCTTTAATGTAATACGTGATATGAAAATATGTATGATTTAGTATTACACATAAACAAGTAGATAATGAAATAGCATATCTAGAATTATCTCAATTTCCTAAAAAATATACATATGTATATGACTGAAAAGGAATAAATGCAAAAGTTAACAATAATTAAACAGTAAGGTAGGGTGATGTTAAATTTCTTTGTATTTTCATGAATTTTTGTAGTTCAACATTTACACTAAATATGTATTATTGTATAATACTTTTGTAATTAAAATATAAAATGTTTTCCTCATTTTGTTCTCTTATCAGCATGACTATAGCCTTCATACATGTGAAATAAATTAATCACTAGATTCGTAGGAAATAAACGGGAATAAATAAAAGTCAGTGAAATGAAGTTAATGTACTATATAGATTTGGCATTCGCTTCTTATATTTATTTATTTTTTATTTTTTTAACATCTTTATTGGAGTATGATTGCTTTACAATGGTGTGTTAGTTTCTGCTTTATAACAAAGTGAATCAGCTATACATATACATATATCTCCATATCTCCTCCCTCTTGTGTCTCCCTCCCACCCTTCCTATCCCACCCCTCTAGGTGGACACAAAGCACCGAGCTGATCTCCCTGTGCTATGTGGCTGCTTCCCACTAGCTATCGATTTTACATTTGGTAGTGTATATATGTCCATGCCACTCTCTCACTTTGTCCCAGCTTACCCTTCCCCCTCCCTGTGTCCTCAAGTCCATTCTCTACGTCTTTGTCTTTATTCCTGTCCTGTCCCTAGGTTCTTCAGAACCTTTTGTTTTTTTTAGATTCCATATATATGTGTTAGCATACGGTATTTGTTTTTCTGTTTCTGACTTTCTTCATTCTGTATGACAGACTCTATGTCCATCCACCTCACTACAAATAATTCAATTTCGTTTCTTTTTATGGCTGAGTAATATTCCATTGTATATATGTGCCACATCTTCTTTATCCATTCATCTGTTGATGGACACTTAGGTTGCTTCCATGTCTTGGCGATTGTAAATAGTGCTGCATTGCCAACACACACATGAAAGGATGCTCAACATCACTAATCATTAGAGAAATGCAAATCAAAACTACAATGAGGTATCACCTCACACCGGTCAGAATGGCCATCATCAAAAAATCCACAAACAACAAATGCTGGAGAGGGTGTGGAGAAAAGGGAACCCTCTTGCACTGTTGGTGGGAATGTAAATTGATACAGCCACTATGGAGAACAGTATGGAGGTTCCTCAAAAAACTACAAATAGAACTACCATACGACCCAGCAATCCCACTATTGGGCATACACCCTGAGAAAACCATAATTCAAAAAGAGACATGTACCGCTTCTTATATTTAAACAAATTTCTCCCTGTAGATTCTCTACCAACTAGCTCCAATTTCTAACAGCTCATCCTTTTTCTGAAGCAGTTCAAGGATTCTTCGTAAATCCAAGACAGTCAAGGAAGTAAAATGTGCAAAGGAAGCTGGCCTTGGCACAACGGAGAGGGGTGGAAACCATGAATATGAATGGACGGAGCTTTCTGACAACAGGATAATGGGAGGAGGGAAATGCTATTCAGATGCCAGCTGCCAGCTCCCTCTCCCTGCCTGTCACTCCCCTGCTGCCCACCGTCTCCTCCCAGCCTTGATTCTCAGCCCATAAGTATGCTGCAGTGCTTGTAGCCTTTGTGGCGTTCTCACACTCCAAAAGCACAGAGGATAAAAAGCCACAGTGTTGAAAGCTTGTGCTTCGGGAGAGTAACAACAGTGCTAAAAGTGCTTAAGAATACCTTGCTACTTTTCATATCAATCACAGCATTTGCCAAGCTACTCCCCAACCTACTGGGAGGTACAAGGGTGAGCTCTGTTTAATTAGCTTCGGGAATCTTACGAGCTGTGCTAGACCATTAATTAGAGGAGTTGTAGGAATAAGTGTGTGATGTGTGTGATGTGTGTGTTGGGGAGGAGAGGGCGAGTTAGGCCACGGTCTTGGGAAACCATTTGCAAATGCACCTTTGGACAAACTTAAGAGAAAGTAGGAAGTTAGGAGAATTCGCTTCTTACTAAAAAATGTTGAAGGCAGCAGTACCCTAAGTTTTTGTTCTGGTACTCAATCTCTTTGAATACAAATACCACTTAACGATGCTTAAATTATTTATTCTCAATGCCAGAATTTTCTCATCTAAGCCAACAGAGAAAACTGTGATTTGTATGAGCAGGGTCTCATACTCAAATGCTTTTAGCTGTCAGGCAGATAAAGGACAAACAGGGCCAGGGCTCATGTGCCAGTTAAAAGTGGTCAGGGACTCAGTACCAGAAGCAGTTGCTAATGTGGGGATAAAGACCTAGAATTGCTGGATCTTCTGATTTTCCAAGAGTAACTGGAAATTCAAATGTTTATGGAAAATCTGTGTATTTTTACAGGTTGACAACTAAAAACAAAAATCAATGCTTTCTAAGCACAGACAAAACATCTCTGAGGACCAAAATAGGCCTGTGGACTGCCAGTTTGCAATTTCTGATTCCAAAGAACAAGATCTTAACATAGGATTTTTAAAGTGCATATGACTAAATTTCTCTGTATATGTATAAATGACCATCCGATGAACAGACTAGAAAAGAATCACGAGGGAACTTCCCTGGTGGTCCAGGGGTTAAGACTCTGTGCTTCCAATGCAGGGGACACAGGTTTGATCCCTGGTCAAGAACTAAGATCCCACATGCTGTGCAGTGCGGCCAAAAAAAGAAAATTAAAAAAAAAAAATCATGAACTTAAATTCTAAACTGCCTGACCAACTTACCCTAATCAAGTTCCTAAATTCCTCTGGTGTGTGTTTTCCTCCTTTTATTAAAATAGGAGTAATGGGGTTTCCCTGGTGGCGCAGTGGTTGAGAGTCCGCCTGCCGATGCAGGGGACGCGGGTCCGTGCCCCGGTCCGGGAAGACCCGACATGCCGCGGAGCGGCTGGGCGCGTGAGCCATGGCCGCTGAGCCTGCGCATCCGGAGCCTGTGCTCCGCAACGGGAGAGGCCACAACAGTGAGAGGCCTGCGCACCGCAAAATAAAAAGGAGTAACGTACTAAGGTTTTACAATTTAAATATTTTACCCGAGAACTTACAAGAGCAAATGCATTTATTTTTACACCTCAGAGGTACTAATGACTTATTTCTTTGGGGTATTTAAAAAAAAAAAAAAAGGAGGAAAAAAGGAAAATCACATAGAAGCCAAGGGATGAGACTGGAGTTCTGTCTCCTCACAATTCAACAATTAAGAACCTTCTCTAGGGCTTCCCTGGTGGCGCGGTGGTTAAGAATCCGCCTGCCAATTCAGGGGACATGGGTTCGAGCCCTAGTCCAGGAAGATCCCACATGCCGTGGAGCAACTAAGCCCATGCGCCACAACTACTGAGCCCGTGAGCCACAACTACTGAGCCCGCATGCCACAACTACTGAAGACCGCGCGCCTAGAGCCCATGCTCCGCAACGAGAGAAGCCACCCCAATAAGAAGCCTGCGCACCGTAACCAAGAGTAGCCCCCGCTTGCCACAACTAGAGAAAGCCCACGCGCAGCAAAGAAGACCCAACGCAGACAAAAATAAATAAATAAAATAAATTTTTAAAAAAGAAAGTAAAATTAAAAAAAAAAAGAACCTTCTCTAAAGGGATGAGTAAGAAAGCAAGCCTATTAACCCTCTAGGTTCATGAAGCAAGTCATCATGTCAACCAAGTACTATTCTAATTGTCTTGGCAAGACAAACTCAGGTCCTTACTTAAAACACATGGAAAGGAAATGTGTCAGGTTAAGACATTTTTATCTCTTTAATAACTGGAATACTAATCACATCTAATCCAAAGTGCATATTAAGATGAGTAACTCAAACACTGTCCAATTTAATAAACATTCTCAGTTTCCTAGGACAGACACGTTATTATTTACAAATTTGCTTTCCACTCATGCCATTTCTCATTAGAAAGGCGACGTCCGGTCTGTGAGGGAAATGAGTCATACTGGGCCACTATCCCACCTTCTGAGGGACAAGTCAAAGCAGGAAACGATTGGTTTTCTGTGTGTGTGTTGGTGTCAGTACAGGAAAACCGTGTATTCTAATACTGAACGATCTCAACATTGGGGCATCATTGTTTTCTAAATATTGTTTGCAACTTTCAGAACCATCTTATATTGGACAGAATTATAATTTTGCCCTTAAGTTTGATATTGAAGTGATTCATAACATACAGCTATCACTGAATGTTGATGATGAATTTTTCATCGAAAGTCAAGCTTTTAAGATAGTCTCATGTTAGATTTCTGTTTATTTACACCTAACTTAACTTCATCTTGTTCTGAAATGCTGTGGCATACTTGACCTGACCTCAGGATTGTGGAGAACTTCCAATGATTGAAAAATCACCATTAAAGGGAGTATACCAGAAACCAGACATCCAGCACTGAGTTGCCAATTCCCTTTAACTGAGTCTGGTTCACCTTCTTTAGTTTCTGCCTTTCTGTGTCTCAAGTTCTCTGTACTGGGAACAAAACTGTGACTTTTTACCTATAAGGTATCTTGCGAGGAATGCCAAGTTCTTTGCAAAGCTGCCTTATTATGCAATCCAAATAACAGAAAGCACAAACAGGAGTCTTACTGAACACATGGAAAGAGTCCTCATTTAAAACTCCAATTACAGCAATAGGACCTTTCTATTAAAAAGGCACTATTGGGACTTCCCTGGTGGCACCGTGGTTAAGAATCCGCCTGCCAGTGCAGGGGACACTGGTTCAAGCCCTGGTCCGGGAAGATCCCACATGCCACGGAGCAACTAAGCCCCTGCCCCACAGCTACTGAGCCTGCGCTCTAGAGCCCGCAAGCCACAGCTACTGAGCCCGCATGCCACAACTACTGAAACCCACGTGCCTAGAGCCCCTGCTCCGCAACAAGAGAAGCCACCACAATGAGAAGCCCACACACTGCAACAAAGAGTAGCCCCCGCTCACCGCAACTAGAGAAAGCCCGCATGTAGCAACAAAGACCCAATGCAGCCAAAAATAAATAAATAAATAAATTTATTAAAAAAGAAAAAAAGGCACTATTTATGAGATGAGGACTACATGTTGAGCAAAGTAATGTACTTCCAGCAAGGGTAAGTGTCAGAGAATTGATTGCTTTAGGGCAGCCTTTCATTTCTTGCTTTACAAAAAGAGACGCTGCTAGAGAAAACGAAATTGTAAAATTGCAGTTCAAGTTTTACCTTTAGCCCCCAAGGCTCTTTCAGGAAATGCACACCCTCAACCAAAAGGACAAAGACTGGAATCTAACCCTGTTTGCCTTGTACTCTTCTGCCACCAGTTCAGCTCTCTTGTTTCTTCCAAACACACACCATCCCTCCCCTAACAAGTCGGTAGATCTCTGGTTTCCAATCATTTGCTAAGCATTTTGTTGTAAGCTCTTCTTTCATACTTCACTGCCTGCCATCAGGTCAAATGAGGTAATGAGAGAATTCTCCACTTCAAACCCAAAACAACCTTTATATCAGCAGGTCTAGCCATATAGGACCTAGACCTACCTTGGTGGAGTCACTGGTCTGTGTTTCCTATACAATATCAAAACCAAAGAATATTTACACATTCTAATTCCACCATCTCTTATCCACTCAAGAATATGCTTGTTTGAAGATTTAACTGTCCTTCATTTTCTTCCTGAAGTATAGGGTCTAGACAGACAATTACCTCTTTAACTTGCCATGCTACATTCAGCATTTCATCTCTGAATAACTCAGTACATCCCACTGGATTAAAGGTAACTATTGAATATCTTCTAAAAACAACAAACAAACAAACAAACAAAAACCACCCTTCAGACAAATGAGGGCTGTTGGTGGAAACTCTAGTCCAGAGATGGCCAAACACACACCTTCCCCGGTGCACAGCCAGGGCAGCCATCAGCCAATCAGACAGAGGCTCTTTCAGAATCTTCCCTAACTCAGCATCTCCAGGTCACTGCTCCTGATGGGTCAGACTTGGTTCTCTGGATGAAAAGCCTTTGTCAGGTGGCCTCCAAACCCTCAGTCCACCAGGATGCAAAAACTAAATTCTTATTACAGCCAGGAACATCTTCAGTCTTTTAAGGAGAACATCACAAGGAAGTAAGCACAGATTTTTTTCTTTTTTTTTCTCTTTCTTTTTTTAAAAGTGAGTGATGTTGGTTTTTTAAAATTTATTTAATTTATTTAATTTTTGGCTGCACTGGGTCTTTGTTGCTGCACTTGGGCTTTTCTCTATTTGAGGTGAGCAGTGGCTACCCTTTGCCGTGGTGTGCAGGCTTCTCATTGTGATGGCTTCTCTTGTTGCGGAGCATGGGCTCTAGGCGCGTGGGCTCTAGAGCGCAGGCTCAGTCATTGTGGCTCACGGACTTAGTTGTTCCGCGGCACGCGGGATCTTCCCGGACCAGGAATCGAACCCGTGTCCCCTGCATTGGCAGGCAGATTCTTAACCACTGCACCACCAGGGAAGCCCCTTTTTCTTTTTTTAATCTAGTATTTAAGCCTAAGCATTGAGATCAGCAAGTATAAAACATGCTGACAGCCCTTTGTGACAAAGTCCTCTATTATCCTGTTCATCTCTCTGCTGATTTCTTAGCAGCCTCCCTCAGAGATCTGCCGACTTTTTTTTTTTTTTTGGAAGGGGTGGGGTGTCTCAAAGCCCCTAAGTGTGAGCTGATCAGTTATTTCAGAGAATGACAGGTGCTGACCCCACTGTTTCCCAATTCAGGGAAGTGGGAGCCAGACTCCAGGCATCTAATGGTTTATGAATAAAGAGCTAGGGGTGACTAAACTGGAGAGAGAACCTGATGTATGTGTGGGGCCTAAGAATCAAAAGGAAAAAGGAGGGCAGGGGAGGAGCAGGGAGTTGACCAAATTTCACTTTTCTTTACAAGGTACCTACATTTTACTAGAGGGAAAACTGACCACAAAATGTCAGACCCAGCAACTTTTTATTTCATGTTTTTGTCATTTTCTCCATCTGCTCCAATTCAGAGTCCAAGTGCCCTAAAAGGCCAAAGCAAGACTAGAACAAGACTTCAACTTCTCTCAAATTGGCAAGTTACCATAAATGAACATGCAAGTGGAGGCAAACTGGGCCCAGCAGCCTGCTGCCCTTCACTCTGGGAAAAGGGGGGTGCTGGCTCAGAAGGGGCCCCGCCTGCCCCCTCCAGCAGTCCCAACCCTGGCTCAGCAGCCTGAGAGCTCTCCCGTGCTTTGGTCTCTTCTTCCTGATTACTTTGCCCCAGATTCCAACTTGAGCATTGCTAAAAATAGTGATCAGACCCCTCTAGAGTTTGGCCGTCTGGTGGCACCAGAATCGTAGGCTAATCATTTAGTGGACCCTATAATGTGCTGCCCAGATGCCTTTAGGGCAGGAGCATTTATTCCCACAGTTGCAGGGAGTGTTGGAGGCTGCCAGCTCTCAGCCTCTTCAGGAATTACAGGTAGTTAGAGCCACCTTGCTGGAGGGAGTTGCTGGCTAGGGTCTGAGCAGAGCACATCCAGTGCCTAGTTGGCGGAGGGACATAAGGCCTGGCCCCCTGCCTTAGTGCAGTCCAGTTCCAGAGCCCCCATGCATCACAGTCAACCTCTCCCTCTGCCCAGTTCTGCTGTTCTCACTTCTCTGCCAGGCGTTGTTGTCATAAGCAGTTCCCCATAAATCCCCTACATGCAAATCGCAGGTCTCAGAATCTGTTTACTGGAGAACTGACCGGTGGTCATCAGAAATGAGGTACAAAAAGTTCCTCACTAGCCTCTGCTGCAATTTAAATGCATACATTATTTACTGACAGCCCTAACCCTGTATCAGCCACATTCAGTGGATGAATGAAGGCACGGCCAGGCTGACCGCCAGTCCAGCTGTAACAACTACACTGCAGAATTTGTGCCATAATAGCAACAAATGCAATCCTCATTTTTGCACAGTTCTGATATGCATGCATTTCAATGACTATGGTTTGGTTAAATAATACCAGTCCCACAATAACCCAGTTCAGATTTCAGTTACCACAGTATCTTATAGCAGTAATTGCCTTAAGGACAGAGAGGGCTGCTTGCTTTTCCATCCACAAATCACAATGTAAATAACAGGTGCACATCATGACCAGTGAGCCATCACATCATTTCATCCAAAGCTTGTCGGTGATTGGTCACTGGACATCTAAGCAGGACAAGCAAGAGCTGGAGTGATGTTTGGGCCCAGGGGGTTGGGGAGGTGGAGGAAGGACAGCAAGAAAGCAGGGCCCCCTGGCCAGATGGTGGCTATTTACAGGCCTCTCCCTTGAGTGTTAGTGTCCTGAAGGTCTGAGAAGGGTAAGGCAGTATGTTAATCCATCCACCTTCAAGCACAGAAGGGTGGGCCCAATATCAGATCCCAAGTATTAGTGTCCTATTGTTGCTATAACAAATTTCCACAAACCTAGTTGCTTAAGACAACACAAATTTATTATATTATAATTTGGAGGTCAGAAATCTAAAATGGGTGGCAAGGCTGTGTTCCTTCCAGAGGCTCCAGGGGAGAATCCATTTCCTTGTCTTTTCCAGTTTCTAGAGACTGCCTGCATTTCCTGACTCACTGCCCCACATCACCCTGACTTCTGATTCTGTCCTTGAATCTCCTCAGACTCTCACCCACCTGCATCCCTCTTATAAAGCCTCCTGTAACTACCTTGGGCCCATCCTGATAAATCCAGGATAATGGCCTTTCTCAATATCTTTAATTTAACCACACGTGCAAAGTCCCTTCTGACATGTAAGGTAACATATTCACCAGTTCTAGGGATTAGAATGTGAAAGACCTTAGGGGGCCATTATGTGGCCTACCACACCCCATTAGGCTTTTCCAAATGATGGGTGCTCTCATGAACAGTGACCGCCATTTGGCTCCTGGAAAGGCAAAGCTGCCTGCAAACATCTGTGTCTGGAGCTGGACCCCCTGGGAGAGGGCAAGAACAAAGAAATGATTTAGCCTGGTATTTTGGTCCTGAATCAGCTTTGCTCAAAGACCTGCTCAAGCCACTAGTCCCTAGATACCTTCTACATCAAAAGGTTCCCCTTTTTTTTTCCTGAGGTATAATTTATTTAAAATATACTCATTCAGAATGCATAGTTAAGGGTATTTGGACAGTTATATACACCATGTAGTCATTCCACATCAAGATATAGAACATTTCATTTTATAATTTGTATGGAAACACAAAAGACCCCAAATAGCCAAAGCAATCTTGAGAAAGAAGAATAGAGCTGGAGGAATCAGGCTCCCTGACTTCAAACTATACCACAAAGCTACAGTAATCAAGACAGTATGGTACTGGCACAAAACCAGAAATATAGATCAATGGAACAGGATAGAAAGCCCAGAGATAAACCCACACACTTATGGCCACCTAATCTATGACAAAGGAGGCAAGAATATACAATGGAGAAAAGACAATCTCTTCGATAAGTGGTGCTGGTAAAACTGGACAGCTTCATGTAAAAGAATGAAATTAGAACACTCCCTAACACCATACACAAAAATAAACTCAAAATGGATTAAAGATCTAAATGTAAAGCTGGACACTATAAAACTCTCTGAGGAAAACATAGGCAGAACATTCTTTGATATAAATTGCAGCAAAATCTTTTTTGATCCACCACCTAGAGTAATGAAAATAAAAACAAAAATAAACAAATGGGACCTAATTAAACTTTTGCACAGCAAAGAAAACCATAAACAAAACAAAAAGACAACCCTCAGAATGGGAGAAAATATTTCCAAAAGAAGCAACCAACAAGGGCTAATCTCCAAAATATACAAACAGCTCATGCAGCTCAATATCAAAAAAACAAACAACCCAATCAAAAAATGGGCAGAAGATCTAAATAGACACTACTCCAAAGAAGACATACAGATGGCCAAAAAATACATGAAAATATGCTCAACATCACTAATTATTAGAGCAATACAAATCAAAACTACAATGAGGTATCACCTCACACTGGTCAGAATGGCCATTATCAAAAAAATCTACAAATAATAAATGTTAGAGAAGGTGTGGAGAAAAGGGAACCCTCCTACATTGTTGGTGGGAATGTAAATTGGTGGAGCCACTATGGAGAACAGTATGGAGGTTCCTTAAAAAACTAAAAACAGAGCTACTATATGATCCAGCAATCCCACTCCTGGGCATATATCCAGAGAAAACCATAATTCGAAAGGATGCATGCACCCTGACGTTCACTGCAGCACTATTTACAATAGCCAGGACATGGAAGCAACCTAAATGTCCATTGACAGAGGAATGGATAAAGAAGACGTGGTACATATATACAGTGGAATATTACTTAGCTGTGAAAAGGAATGAAATAATGCCATTTGCAGCAACATGATGGACCTAGAGACTGTCATACAGGGTGAAGTTAAGTCAGAAAGAGAAAGACAAATATCATATAATATGACTTATATGTGGAATCTAGAAAAATGGTACAGATGAACTTATTTGCAAAGCAGAAATAGTCACAGATGTAGAAAACAAACTTATGGTTACCAAGGGGAGAAGTGGGGCAGGTAGGATGGCTTGGGAGATTGGAATTGACATATATACATTACTACATATAAAATAGATAGCTAACGAGAACTTACATATAGCACGGGGAACTCTACTCATTGCTCTGTGGTGATGTAGATGGGAAGGGAATCTAAAAAAGAGGGGATATATGTATATGTATAGCTGATTCACTTTGCTGTACAGCAGAAACTAACACAACATTGTAAAGCAACTATACTCCAATATCAATTAATTTAAAAAAACCAGACTGTCTTAAGAAATTTAAATAACTCCCTCAAATAAGTATAAAAAAATAAAATTTTTTAAAAACAAAAACGGTGAATTATATGAATGGGCAATTCTACTTCTAGGTGCATAGATGAATACTGGAGTATTGTTGGTATTAAAGAAAAACTAGAAACAACAAAAATGTTCAAGGATAGAGAAATGGATTAATAAACTACGGTATATCTCATACAATGGAATTCTAAACCAGAGTTAAAATAAAGATCTAGATCCACTCTTATCAATACGGAAAGGGGTTAGAAAGCACAATGTTGAATAAAAAAGCAAGTTGTAGAAGAACAACAACAAAAAAGATATAGAACATTTCCACCACCCAAAAAAATTCCTTTGTTAATCCCATGCCAAGCCCCAGACAACCACCGATCTGCTTTCTATAAATACAGACTGCTTTTGCCGGTTCCAGAATTTCATAGAAATGGATTCATGTAGTATGTATTTCTTTGTGTCTCACTGCTTTGACTGGGCACAGTGTTTCTGAGACTCAGGCATGTCGTTGTTCATACCTATAGTTCAGTAAAAGGTACCACTTTCCAGGGAGTTTGGGAAGTACTGCAATTATATTCTCCCTCCTTGGGTGCTCACAATTCACACTGGCATAATCAAAGGTCTTGAGAAGCCCGGCAGTAAAAAAAAAAACAATTTAACTTGCTTAACCATGAGTTTTATCAATTTGTTTTTCACATAGCATTGCATGAACACTTTGGGAATGACGCACTAGATTGTCCTCCGGCCCAGGTCAAGGCCAGGGAAACAGCTCTGCAGGGAGTCTGCACATCCCTCCAGCTTCTCTTAGGAACCTAACGCTGAAGCCCTCCAGCTGCGAGGGAGAGGCTCTTCCCTTGCACCAGTCCTCAGGTGCCTGTTGGCAAGCCCAGAACCTGTCTACTGACTCACATGTACAAAGTTTGTGAAGGGACACATTCTTCAGGTGTCTCAGTTCTGCCTGAAGACTCATTTCCTGGAGAGCTGAGTTGTTGTGGGGTTTTTTCCCCTTCCTCTCCTTTCCCTCTCTTTGACTTGGCTCTCAAAACTGAAGGGAAGAAAAATGACCAGGAAATAACGTGTCACCAAATACACTCATGAGCTTTGCTTCCCTCTGTTACCTGTCAAATCAAAGACTTGGGCAGATTGCCACATGAAAACTACAACGCTTTCTCCTTCTGGCAAATGGGTTGTTATCATCAAAGCAGACAAAAGGGTAGTCATTGCCTTGTTATTGGTGTGCTCCAGGCTGTAGTTCTGGAGCTCTATTGCCTGGGCTGTTTGAGTCACTGCGGTCTGTCTCAGGAATCACTGGAACTTTTGGGGGAACCACAGAAGGAGAGTCAGAAGGAAACGTGGCCATCACCCATTTGATTTTCTCCCAGAATCCTGGAATCTTCCTTTAATAGCTCTAATTAAGAGACTCTTCCTTTAAATGTCACATATTTTACAACCAGCATCTACCTTTCAACCATTACTCACCTGAACAAATCTTCTGTCCAAGAGGACTGAGTAACTCGCCAAGCCCAGACCAGGCTATGTGCCTCCTCCATGTGCCTGAGATGCCTTCTCTCATCTATCACACTTTCCAATAATAATAACAGGAGACATTTACTGCATGCCTACAGCATGGTACGCACTGTGCCGGGTCATCCTACTGCATCTTGACCACCATCCTATGATGTAATACTGCTACTCTGTAGACAAACGCACCAACCTATCTACTGGGTGTCTGTATTTACTGATATCATTTACTGAGTGTTCTCTGTATTTCAGACACTGAAATGCCAAGCACTTTACATTTTTATTATCGCATCTAGGAGTAGAAGTTATGGTTACTCTTTTACAGGTAAAGAAACTGAGCCTTTTCATCTATTAAGCTAAGGAATCCAAGTGTAGGGATTGACCAAGAAGCCTTAGCAGGACTGTGGGGGAGACTAAAGGGGTACGTTCCCTGGGAATATGGCCTAGACACGTCTAGAAGAGTAAATTCATAGAGGGGGCCTGCATCATTCAGAGCAGGAAATCAAAACTTTTATTATTTCATGTTGAAGGCCATTTTTCTAAAAATAAATAAATAATAAAGATATATTAAACTATTGACACATACAGAAAACAATAGAGAGATAAGGCATTGGATACTCCTACCAAATGCATAGAAGATATCAAATGGGGTCTCAGATGAGCAGGCAGAAAACTGTGCTGAGTTTAAATTGAATTTGCCACCAGAATAGCTCTTTGTAGGCAGAAGAATAATACTAATATAAATCTTAAAACCATACAGTATGGCGCAGTGGTTAAGAATCCGCCTGCCAATGCAGGGGACACAGGTTCGAGCCCTGGTCCGGGAAGATCCCACATGAAGCGGAGCAACTAAGCCCATGCACCACAACTACTGAGCCTGTGCACTAGAGTCCGCAAGCCACAACTACTGAGCTGGCGTGCTGCAATGCGTGCTGCAATGCATGCCTAGAGCCCGTGCTCCGCAACAAGAGAAGCCACCACAATGAGAAGCCCATGCACCGCAACGAAGAGTAGCCCCTGCTCGCCACAGGGGAAAGCCAATGCGCAGCAACAAAGACCCAACACAGCCATAAATAAATAAAATAAAATTCAAAAATTAAAAAAAAAATCTAAGTCTACACAATCAAAACTGTCGAGTGACTAATACAAATGTCTTTAGTTTTTGGGGTTTTTAAAAAAATTTTATTTATTTTATTTTTGGCTGTGTTGGGTCTTTGTTGCTGCACGCTGGCTTTTCTCTGGTTGCAGTGAGCGGGGGCTACTCTTCATTGTGGTGCACGGGCTTCTCATTGCAGTGGCTTCTCTTCTTGCGGAGCACAGGCTCTTGGTGCCCAGGCTTCAGTAGTTGTGGCACGTGGGCTCAGTAGTTATGGCTCGCAGGCTCTAGAGCGCAGGCTCAGTAGTTGTGGCTCACAGGCTTAGCTGCTCTGTGACATGTGGGATCTTCCTGGACCAGGGCTTGAACCCGTGTCCCCGGCATTGGCATGCAGATTCCCAACCACTGCACCACCAGGGAAGCCCTTCAGTTTTCTTAATGTTCATTATTCACATAAAAGATACATTTATTCATCCAATTAAAAATACATATACACACACACTAAGAGATACTGAGTTTTGTAGTTCTAATGCCAAGCCTTAATATCAATATATATTTGCTACACACAGGCAGGCAGGAAGGAAGGAAGGAAGCGGGGATATATTTCCAGTTCCCCCAATTTAAAGAAACATCAAATAAAATTATCAGCCCAATAAATTTATGAAACACCTTTTAGTGACAATATGTACTTTATTAATACCTTTATCCTCCCTTCAATGGGATTTTAACACATCTTGTGAAAAGAATAAACATGACAATTTCAAGTGACTTACTTGAGGACAGCAAGAAGTTTATGTAGTAATAGAAAAAGAAAAGGGAAAAGAAAACAAAAAAAGAGGAGCAAAAGGCATTTTACAATATAAAAGATATGAGTTTTTCATACTCCTGTTTAAAACGAAAGAAACCACTGGGGTTACGATGCGATCATTTTCACTGTCTATGTTGCCTAATAAAAGAGTAATCTTATAATCCTCCACAGATATGATGTTTCACTGGAATTTGGGCATTAACTTTACGTATTTTCTAGTATTATCTTCTTTTTTTTTTTTTTTGCGGTACGCGGGCCTCTCACTGTAGTGGCCTCTTCCGTTGCGGAGCACAGGCTCTGGACGTGCAGGCTCAGCGGCCATGGCTCACGGGCCCAGCCACTCCGCGGCATGTGGGATCTTCCCGGACCAGGGCACGAACCCGTGTCCCCCGCATCGGCAGGCGGACTCTCAACCACTGCGCCACCAGGGAAGCCCGTATTATCTTCTTTTTATGCCCAATTTAAATCACAAAGTACATTCCCCTAAACACTGGCTCCTCAGGATATTAATAAGTGTGACATATTTTTTTTAAGTACGTGGTCAAATAAGTTTGTTATACCATGGGTTAAACAAGCTTAACAGGTGTCTTGCTGTAAGACTATAGAGACTTTTAATATGCTCATGTACACTGTGAGTCTACATTGAACATACAAAGTTTCCTAAATTTCTTGAACAACAGAACTTCTTGCAAAATTAGTGTTTCATGGAACCAACTCTGGGAAAACAGATTTGAGTCCTTTCTGCACCTGAAGATGCTGTGTTGAAATTGCTCCAGCCCGTCTTCTAACAGCAGGATGCTCTGGGCCGACGCAGAGCCTGTCTCTGCATCAGGACCCCTCTAGCTGACTTGAGCTAGGAGCCAAGCTTGCTTGGTGCAGCCCCAGGACGCTCGTCATAGTCTGCTTCTCTGTGGAGACCCTGACGGGCCCCAGCTCTCGCCCCTTCTCACAGGGCCAGCAGCGCTTTTCCCTTCCTCTGCCACAGAAGCCAGAAGTGCATTCCAGCCACACCCTAGAATCATACTTGCCTGGTCTTCCACGTCCAGTCAAGTTGCAGGGACTCATAAACAGCATCCAGAATCTACACTGACCACATGGAGAGGGAAAAGGTCTTGCCCTCCACAGGCAGGAAAAGGGACCCGAGTGTGTTCGACTTATTTTGTCACAAGTCAGGAGCCTTGCAAAGTCTTTTCTCAAAGAAGCCTTTAAGACGTTAAGGCTATGACAAATTTTCTTCTCTATTTAAAAAAAAGAAAGAGGGCTTCCCTGGTGGCCCTGGTTGAGGGCCAGGTTGAGGGCCAGTATTTCAACAGTACTTCTTCTACTCTTCAGAAAATAAATAAATAGGGCCTCCCTGGTGGCGCAGTGGTTGAGAGTCCGCCTGCCGATTCAGGGGACACGGGTTCATGCCCCGGTCCAGGAAGATCCCACATGCAGCAGAGTGGCTGGGCCCGTGAGCCATGGCCGCTGAGCCTGCGCGTCCGGAGCCTGTGCTCCGCAACGGGAGAGGCCACAGCAGTGAGAGGCATGCGTACTGCAAAAAAAAAATTTTAATTAAATAAATAAATAGCCTCACTAGAAAGCTGCCTGTGGTCGACACTCCAATTCTCTTCAAATGGATTTTAAAAAAATCTTTACTGGGTCTCTATAATGTGTCCATCACGCCAGCCCAATTCCCAAGCCAACTCATACCAGTGCCAACACATTCTGAATGCTAGACTTTCTCCAAATGGATCAGCAGCATGGCAGAGACGGGTAGCTGTTCATCAAAGTAGTCCCTCTTCTTCCTGGGCACATGGCTAGACCGAATTTCCCAGTATCCCTTGCACTTAGCTGTGACTAAGTTCCTGCCAAGGGGATGTAACTGCAAGTGATGTATGCCTCTCCAAGCCTAACCCGTACAACACTCCCATGCATATCCCTCCAGCTCTGGCCATTTTACTCCAGCTTGATGAAGATAAGCTCTGAAACCTTGGAAGCCACGTGGAAGATGGCAGATCCACAAGATGCAAGGTGTCTGGTGCCTGATCACTGCTTGGAAAAAAGCCAACCACAGCTCAAGTACCTCTGTTCCAAACTTTACATGAGTGAGAAATACTCCTACCATGTTTGAGCCATTTTATGTTTTTGGATGTGTTTATTACAGTAGCTGGTCTCTGGAGCATGTGGAAGTCCTAGGATTTTTTGCAGAATTATGAAATACTGATAAATTATTTGTAAAACAATGAATCTAATCCTTGTGTGCCAAATCAGGCGCTAGCTCATAAAATAACTAAATAATCTAGAACGAAGATAACACTGCAGCCTAGCTTCTACTCCAGGTTAACCATCAGAGGTGCCAAAAGTTTAAGAAAAATGTTGTTGAAAACCTTGAAAGGGACTTCCCTGGTGGTCCAGTGGTAAAGAATCCGCCTTACAATGCAGGGGACGCAGGTTCGATCCCTGGTCAGGGAAATAAGATCCCACACGCCACATGGCAACTAAGCCCTCGTGCCACAACTACTGAGCCCGCACGCCTCAACTAGAGCCCGTGTGCGGCAAACTACAGAGCCCACGTGCCCTGGAGCCTGCGTGCCTCAACTAGAGAAGAGAAAACCCGCACGCCACAACTAGAGAGAAGCCCGAGCACCACAACAAAAGATCCTTCATGCCGCAACGAAGATCCCGCGTGCCGCAATGAAGACCCTGCCTGCCGCAACTAAGACCCGATGCAGCCAAAAACAAATAGATAATAAATCTTAAAAAAAAAAAAAAGTTTCTGTGACACAAGAAAAATCTGTCATTGCTTGACTTTAGTGATGAGAACACCTCGACCCAGCCTATCAAACACCTGTGTTTCATGGAAGTATAGTCTGTGTCAGAGCAACACTATGGACTGGCATTTCTGACAATTAGACATTTCTGAGACTTTTTAGAAAAACCAAATTGGAGAGAATTGGAGTTGTTGGCTACAGGCTTTCATCTATATTTAGTAAATAACAGATTAGAATCTCTTTCTTAACTTCAGAATTGTATGATTATATTGATTATATTCCATTATGATTTGACTATAGATAGTAATCCATGATTTAAATTGATCATGAAACACATGATTTTATCTAAAAATGTTAAAACGTACAGGGATATGTATTTGTTTTGTGTATCAAGGGACACTCAGAAACTTAAGCCTCAAGCTAAACCTGCGAAATTCAAGCTTCAATCCCAACCCAGGTCTAATTAAGTAAATTATTTATTTTGTTGTCTGAAGTATAAGGGACTTACCCCAGTTTAAGGCCATCCAGTTAAAGATGTAATGCCAAATGAGATTACTTACTGGTTATCAAAAACCTACCGGTGTTATTTCAGTAAAGACCTTATAATGGCGTTTCTGGAAAACGGCCTTTGGTGATCACAGATGTTAGCCTGGACCCAGATACCTCATAAGCAGCTTCTCTCAAATCATCTTATTCTCTGGAAAGATGAATGGCGTTTCTGGAAAACGGCCTTTGGTGATCACAGATGTTAGCCTGGACCCAGATACCTCATAAGCAGCTTCTCTCAAATCATCTTTTCTCTCCATCTCCACTGCTTCTACCCTTATTCGGCCACCACAACTCTCACCCAGCCTGCTAAAATATCTACTCTCCACCCGGGTTCCCTGCTTCCATTCTTGCCCCTTCTCCAAACTGCTCCCAACAAGGAGGCCCCAGAGTGATCTCTTTAAAGCACAAGTCATATGACACCACTCTCTTGCTTAAAATTCTTTCATGTGTCTTCACTAGTCTTAGAATAAAATTGGAACTCCATCATGGCCTGCCATGTCCTACCCAATCCCAACATATCCTAGCACCAACCTCCCCACTCCCTTCACTCCAACACAACCAGTCTCCTTTGTGTTCCTTGAATATCCCAAGCTCTTTCCCATGAGAGCTTTTGAACCTCCTGTTCTCACTGCCTGAAATGCTCTCCCCTCCAGCTCTTTACATTGCTGATTTTTCCTCACCCTTCAAGTCTCAATTCAGTCATCACCTCCCCAATTACCCTCTTACCCTGTTTATTTCCTTCATAACACTTATAACACCCTGAAATTTTATTCTTTATTGTCTGAAAATCTGGACACTCTATGAGGACATGAACCGCTTCACCTCTTTTTCTTTTTTACTATCTTGTTTCAGTCATCATATCCTCAAAGATGAATAGATGGATGGGTGGATGAATGGATGGATGGATGAAATTATAGGCACTAGATAATTACAGCATGCTTTGTCCCATGGACCATTCATGAGAAACTGTTTTATCACATTTGGCAATGAGCGTTACTGTACTCTCCCAAGGGGGATGGGTATAGGGCAATGCCAATTTCTGCTCTCTTAACTGCATCACTCCTGGAAATACAAAGTTTTAGCTCTGAGGCCACCCATATGTGAGTTCTTTTCTTAAATAAAAAATGCTTGAGTTTGCAAAATTAATAGTCCCAAGAGGATGTCTTAACATTTAATTATCTATAATATTTGGGGACACAAGGCTGTCTTCACTTTGAATTTTAAGCTATCCAACTTACGAAGAAGCTCTTTCAGGAGAGAAAAAAGTCCCCGCAATGCAGAGTAAAACCACAGGCTGCTTGCTTGGATCCCCATATCCAGGACGAGCTCCCTTAGAGGAGTGCAGCAAATCAAGCCCACGACCATGTGGAAGCCCAGCACACACTTCACTTTTGTTTATGGCACTGGGTCAATCTGACAAAATAGTTGTTTTCCCAGTTCTGACTAAATGGAGGAGAGTCAGGCCTGGAAATAGTTTTCCCCAAAGTTCCTCTGTACATATAATAGGAAATGCAGGATTGGATCTGGGCAGGGACTCTGGAAATGTCAGGGCAGTCTCTCCACACTGAATGCCCTGAGAATGCCAACATGTGTGACTATCCTTTTCCGTCCTTTGAGCCCTGATGAAGAAACGCTGTCCCAATCCAGAACTAATGAACTCCTTCTGCAGCTCAGCATGAGAAAACTCAACAAGCCCCTGCAGAAAGCCTGCAAGAACTGTGGCCTGGCAATGTGACATCTGCCTACACGGAGGGAGGTTACAAGACTCAGCCCTGCAATACACGTGGTGGTGATGGTGGTGATGGTCACTCCTGTAAGGAAGTTGCTGGGGTCTTTGCCCAGGATGTCCCACAGCACTCTCTTCCAGAAGGCCTGCAGGACAACTTCCCCCCAGGACTCAGTATCAAGAAAAGCTTTGCTTCTACAGAGGATTTAGCTTTGTTGCTAGTTTGTTTTATCTTTTGTATACTGTGGTTACTTTAACAGGTCTTCTTTCTCCTTTGCTTCTAGAAAGCCCAGGGACAGATTTGCAACTCTCTGCCATAATGACACTAGACAAGCATGCTTATGTTCAGACTGTACCCCTGATTTCATCTTGTTTTCTTGCTCTTGTTTTCTCTCAAGTCTAATTTCTTTAACCATTTTTCTTTTTTTTTTTTTTTGCTGTACGCGGGCCTCTAACTGTTGTGACCTCTCCCGTTGCGGAGCACAGGCTCCGGAAGCGCAGGCTCAGCAGCCATGGCTCATGGGCCCAGCCACTCCACGGCATGTGGGATCTTCCCGAACCGGGGCACGAACCCGCGTCCCCTGCATCGGCAGGCGGACTCTCAACCACTGCGCCACCAGGGAAGCCCTAACCATTTTTATTCTCTTGTATTATATATATTTATAAGCTGCTTCAAATCCTTGCGGGAATGAAATACATACAGATGGTGGATTTTACACCAAAACTTTTACAACCCTAGACCTCGTAAAAATACAGTGTGGCCTCCGACAGACCTGGGTTTGAAACCTAATTCTGTGGATTTCTAGATATGTGATCTCAGGCAAGTCATCTAATACTTCCAAGCTTCCATTTCCTCTTCTTTAAAATAAGGGTAATAATACCTACATTGTGTAGTGGCTATGAGAATTAAAGGTAATTTATATCAAGAGTTGGTACTTAGTAACTGCTACATAAATAGTTTCCTTTATTATTATTAATAACTATGCAGACTGTTACCGAAGAATACCTAAAGGCAACGTCTGGAAGACATAGGGACAGACAAAAACATGGTGAATGTCATGGGACTACGGAGGCAGAGACTGGAGTGATGCTTCTCCAAGACATGGAACACCAAGGATTTCCAGCAACAACCAGAAGCTAGAAGAAGCAGGGAAAGATGTGTCCCTAGAATGTTTGGAGGGAACCCGGCCCTGATGACACTTTGATCTTGGACTTCTAGACTCCAAAACTATTAGAGAATAAATTTCTGTTGTTGTAAGCACATTGTTGTTTTGTTTGTTTGTTTTGGGGTTTTTTTTGGCCACGCCACACAGCACGTGGGATCTTAGTTCCCTGACCAGGGATCCAACTTGTGCTCCTTGCAGTGGAAGTGTGGAGTCTTAACCACTGGGCTGCCAGGGAAATCCCAGCCACGTTGTTCCTGGAAAGTTACTACAGCAGTCCTAGGAAACGAATACATTCTCCAACTCCTGTAGCCCCAAACGGCAGAAGTGGAATAACCAAGCCAACTTTCAATGCAGTTGACATCTGCCGAGAACTTACAGATACACACCTGGCATGTTCCATGGGGGCATATGCTAGAAAAGAACAAAGGGGGGAAAGCGGGAGGGACAGGCTTTGGTTTCAGGCTTAAATGAATCAATTCCCCTCTCTGAGCTTCAAGTATCTCATCTATAAGATGGGGTTAGGTCTAGATTAATGATGGCAAATAGAGTTGAGTTGAGAATGGCTGTCTTAGGGAGCCATTATGAGGAATTATCTAGGTAGAGAGGCAGATGAAGAGTCAAAATACTCCATCCTCATTCTCCTCATGCCTCTGTGACCATCCTCTTCAGTTTCTCCTTCCACTGCCCACTCTTTAAATGCAGGCTATGCTTAGGGTTCTGAAATTGGCTCACACTTCTTTTTGCACTCTACATGTCCTCTTTAGACAGACAGACCCATTGATTCATATGGTCTTAATTATCACCCACAGCTTCTAGCGATACTTTCAAATCTCTCTCTCCCACCTGGATCAGTCTCCAGCCCTCATCCAGACCCATATATCCAACTGCCGAATGGACATCTCCACTTGGCTATCCCATAGACAACTCAAAGTAACCCATCTATAACAGAACCCACCAGTTGTTCCCCCGCAAGCCTGCTCTTTCTCCCATATGCTACCTCTTAGTTGGTGGTACCACTGTATACCTAGCTAAAAAAATGGGGCTTCACCCTGGTCTATTTCCTCTTTCTCCCCCCCCACTCCAAATAAGTCACCAAGACCTGCCAATCTTACCTCCTAGATAATTCTCTTCCTCTCCATACCAACTATCACCATGCTAATTCAAACTCCACCAGCTTTTGCCCTTCAAGACTCAACTCAGAACAACAAGGTCCTACTGTACAGCACAGGGAACTATATTCAATATCCTATTATAAACCATAATGGAAAAGAATATGAAAAAGAGTGCCTATATATATGTATAATGGAAGCACTTTGCTGTACAGTAGAAATGAACACAACATGGTAAATCAACTACAGTTCAATAAAATAAGTTTTAAAAAAGACTCAGCTCAGATATCACTGCCTCCAGGAATCTCTGGAAGGACAGGGACTATATATGTCTTTTCTACTCCTGAACTCCTGGAATTTAGCATTGTCTTTACACTCTAGGCAACAGATAATGATGATGATGATGATAACGATGCTAACTATCATATTGACCACTTACTATGTACCAGGCACTGTTATTAGCAATTTACATCTCCACAACCACCCTTTGGGGTAGGTACCCTTATTATCCCTATTTACATACGAAGTTCAGGAAGTTTAAATGACTTGCTCCAAGTTACACAGTTCTACCAAGAGGTAGAGTTATTGAACCGATCTCATACAGTATACTCATAAGATGAAATAGTGACACACATACTTAATTGTTCAATAAATATTTATTAAGCATATGCTATGTGCTAAGCACTGGAGATATGATGGAAAACAAAGAAAATAAGTAAATGAGTCCAGAAATAAATTTCAGACATGGGGGAAACCTCTCAGGAAACCCATTCCAGGTTTCTCTAGGGCAACCACTTTAGTCCTGAACTGACCTAGGAATCTGGGAGGCCTAACAGTTTTTATTTGCAGAATTCTAAGTAACTTTGTAGAAATATTAGGGGTGTCAGACAACTCAGGGTTTCCTCCTTTGCTAACTAATGGCTCCCTCACAGAGCCAAAAAGCCCTTGTGAAGTACCAGAAAGAGCTTGAGTTATAGCATCCTTGTCTGACTTCAAATCAGAGAAAGCCTCCAGAATCCCCTTTCTTATGGCTGCCGGAGGGCATCTCCTCTCAGTGGAAGCAGAGCGAAGGGAGCTCTCTGCTTACTGATGAAAGACTTGCAGTGACGGCCTTGAGGCCAGAGGACCTGGGTCTCAGCCTGACTTTGCCCCCAAGTATCACTGTGACCTTGGGCAAGTCACTTTACCCCTCTGACCTCAAGAGTTTATCTCTCAGTGTCCTTCCAACCCTACATTCTATGATATAGAGTCTGCACTTCACAGACTACCTAGGGGCAAGGGTGTTGTCAGGAAGAAAAGAGGCCCCTCCCCACTGCCCATAGCTCTAGTAGATTATTCCAGACACTATCCTCAAACCCAGGCATTGCTCAGACCAAAAAAAAACCCTAAAATTTGGGGCATGTGAATCTTCTGTCAGTCAAAGAAAAGCCCACTCGGGACTTCCCTGGTGGCGCAGTGGATAAGACTCCGCACTCCCAATGCAGGGCCTGGGTTCGATCCCTGTTCAGGGAACTAGATCCCACGTGCATGCTGCAACTAAGGAGCCCACCTGCTACAACCAAGCCCCAGCGCAACCAAATAAATAATAAAAATTAAAAAAAGAAAAAGAAAAGCCCACTTAAATTTTTCCATAATAATACCTTTCTTTGCTCTTCATAAATGTCAGGAAACCTTATGACCACATTCAAACTCATAGTTATTAAAAGAAGCCACAGTCCTCATCTCTGCCACGGCAATTCCTTTCAAAATATTTATCCAAGGGCTTCCCTGGTGGCACAGTGGTTGAGAGTTCGCCTGCCGATGCAGGGTACACGGGTTCGTGCCCCGGTCCGGGAGGATCCCACATGCCGCGGAGCGGCTGCGCCCGTGAGCCATGGCCGCTGAGCCTGCGCGTCCGGAGCCTGTGCTCCGCAACGGGAGAGACCACAACAGTGAGAGGCCCGTGTGCCGCAAAAAAAAAAAAAAAATTTATCCAAGACAAGAGGACATCTCTGTCCATCACTCACTCCACTCTTGTTTTTCCAGACTACAGGCACACTCAGATATGGTCTGGGAAGAAATCCACATCTACTCAGTGGGTAAAGGGGAGCGTTATTCTGGTAGGTGACCTCTCTCATCTGAAATGCTTACCACCATCTCAGAAGTGAAAGCCCCATTAGGGTTCAAACGGACCAAAAGAAACAACAGTGGAATAGGATTCAGATGGAAGCCGTTCTGATAAACCCCAAACTGAGGGTAGGTTTTACTGATGGTGCATATTTATTTATTACATACTTATTCCACCACGTTAAATCTCTATTTATCTGGGGTCATTTTCTAAAAGCTAAAATTATTCCTGTGTAGGAGGTTACTATGTGCATAATCTGAAGCTGGGCTATAAAAGCGAAGCAGGGGTAAGTCTGTCCACTGAGCCTTCAAAAGGGTGATATACAATGACAGTTACCAGGAGCAATTAATACAGAGAAGTGGCAATATTCAGAGGAGCGGGGGAGGGGATGATTTTGGAAGCGCTCAGTTTTTTCAGCACAGGTTAATACCCGAACTTGAGAACCATAAAAAACAAATCACACGGCCTTCTTTTATTCAACAAACATCTGATGTCTTTATGTAAGAGGTGCCGAGTATACAAAACTGAGTGAGACACACGTCTTGTCTGGAGGGGAGGATGTATGAGTTAACCAATCAACACAGACCTGGGACTTCCCTGGAGGTCCAGTGGGTAAGACTCCTCGCTCCCACTGCAGCGGGCGCAGGTTCGATCCCTGGTCGGCGAACTATATCCCACACGCGTGCAATCACCAAGAAGTCCACATGCCGCAACTAAACATGCCGCGACAAAGATGCCACGTGCCTCAACTAAGACCCAGCACAGTCAAAATAAATACATATTTTTAAAAGAACAACTAGAACTACATGATACCACCAGAGTAGAGGTACGATGGTGCTCATGACCTAACCAGCCTCGGGGAATCCCAAAGACAAAAGCAATGGAAGTAGGAGGGGACACTGAACGAATGCTTGAGCTGCCATCTACCATTCTGTGAACTTCTCAAGTTTCCCCAGCACCTGAATTTGTCCTCCCCGTATCTCTACACCAGAAGAACTAAACCACCAAATAACTTCCCTGTCACTGAGACATGGCTTCATTATCTTCCCTTGATCATCCAACAAATAACTATTGAGCACCTCCTATGTGCAGGGTGTTGTGAAAGGCACCTGGATCTGTCTGATCCAGGTCTGATGAGCCATTTATACTGGGCTTCACATTCACAAAGGGTTTATAACATAGATTTTTCAAATGATATCCAAATGATATCATATATACAGTCACAGGAATACACTTCCAGGCTTGAACTTCAAAGCATGTCACAATTTTTATAATCCTGTTTCGGCAATTTTTTAAAAAATACATACAAGTCCCCCTACTCCCATGCCACGTATCACCCATGGAAGTGGTCCAGATGTCTCTGCATCTCTGTGAGCCCTGTGGGCATTCAAGAACGAGCAGCAAACAAGCCAGTTGTTGGACATGCGCTCACGGAACTTAGTGTTTAGTGGGGAGACAGATATCAAGTAAGGACATACCAAACTGATAACTGTCGTTACCGCAGGGGAGGAGAGAGGCATGACGGGAGGCAGAGCTGGCAAGCAAAGCTTTCACTTTATCTGAAATGTTTAAATTTTTACTATATGGACACATATCCACGTATTACTTGTGTAGTCACTATAAATTTCTATATCAGGTATGTCATTAAGAGAAGAACAACCAAGTAAAGGGACTAGAGGACCAGGGAAGAGGGGACCCCAATATGGGAGGCAGTGGGAATAAGTGAAACACCCAGTTATTAGAGCTTCAGGGTTGGTCTGGGCTAAAAGAGCTGCACATGACTTTGTGGTGACCGCTGTCTGCACGCCATATGGAAAGCACTGACAGGTATGGACACAAGGCTTCCCATCTCTGAGCTCCTTCCTGGGCTCAATCATCTTCTGACCCCACAAACAGAATGACTGACTTTCATGCCCTGAGTCACACGGATGACCCACATGTTACTCTCACCCTGGTTCAAAACTTGCCTTTTCCCGGAGAGCTATCAATCTTAACCATACGATGCCAAATGCCTGTGAGCTGAGTCACAGCTATCTTGTCTAGACTGAAATGTCTCATCTCCATTTTGTCAAACAAGTTGCGTCTTGCCCATTACTGTTAACCATGTCATCCACATGTCAAATTCACACAGTTCCGTTGACAACAGGGCAGCCCCTGCTAATCAGCTTTCCCCCTGAGGAAAGTCTGACCACATAGAAATGATCGAGAGAAATGAGAGCAGGTACCATGTTAGCATGTGAAAATATAGCCCACAGTTTCAGACTGGGCAGCTGTGACAGACAAATTCTGGAATAAAAACGATTCCTTACACTGCCATTCTTTTCACCTTTCTAATTATATTTTGAGATAGAGTCAGATGGCATGGCTTTTACAGAACAGAGGCATGACCAATACTGATCATGCAATAATGCTTCTGATCACAACAATTATGTGAGAGAGTACGTGTCTGTGCTATTCTGTCTCAGTGTGGCAGGTACCCTCTTCGGACTGTGCACAGTTGTTAGGGATGTGTGCACAAGTAAAACCAGCACAGAGAAACACAATCGAATGCCCCCCTGCATAAGGTGGACAGCTAGCAGAGGAAAAGCTTCCTGCAGAGGCCTTCATGTCTGAGTTCTGCTCTAAGAGGTCAATGGGAGCCAGCATGGTGGACAGGGTTGCCGGATAAAATACGGGACGCCCCATTAAATTGGAATTTCAGATTAAAAAATTAATGATATTTAGTAAAGGTGCATTCCAAACATTGCATGGGTCTTCCATATTGTTGTTTGCTAAATCAAGCAATTCTAATGGTGGAAGAGGGGACAACAGGCATGTCCATCATCTTTCCTTTTTCGTCATGAATATGGTACATGAGGAATGAGGTACACGCTATAGGGAGGACCTATGAATTACTCCTGTACCTAAGACACTCAGAACATACCTACTTCTCCAACCGCGGACTCCTTGAGATCATGGACTATACCTTATCCCTCCTTCTTCAAGACCTAGCCCAGGGATTGGCATGCAGTAGACGCTAAAAATACAGTTTTGAATAAATGAGGATACAATATGGAATGACAATAGAGGGAGGGAATATGGGGTGAGGGGGATAAGATGACAAAACTGTACATGGCAGAAAATACAGGGACCTTCAAGACGGTTGACAACGGCCAAATCTCCAGCCACCTCCATCACCCACGGGCAGAACCTCTTAGCACAGAAGGTCAACTGAACAATCTCTTAGCTTGGTTAGTACGTTTGAACTGTCTCAAGCACGAACTATGCTAAGCACCCTGGGTGGGTGGAGGTGGGGGGCACACAAAACTGGGAGATCAGCACTTACACAATTATTTACTTTACAAAGCCAGAATTAAGGAGGACAAAGTACTGTAGAAGCCCAAAGAGGAACAAGCAGTTCTGACTGCGACAATTCAAAAAGCTTTAGGTATAAGAAGTTAAGTGAGGTATGTAAGAAGGTCTGGCCCTCAGAAGAGATTTGCATTTTATAAACTCTGTGTGTGTACGTATGTGCAATAATAAATACATGTATTATATATATATATACATAAACCTATATTCTTTATATGCAAAGTTGTAACAATACTACACTGAACTCCCACGTAGTCTATATTATTCATATCAACTGAATTAGAACTGAATCTCAGAGAAAATTCACATCTCCTTTTTAAAGTACCCTAGAACGGAAATGTTTACATAAATAAAGTAGTATTGATCCTACTGCAGATGTATAATATCTCTCTTTTTCAATATATTTTGTTTGAAAAATAGTTTGCCTTATTAAATAAGAAATACTTGCTGCCTATAGAAAACTTTAAAAGTCTAGGTAAATAAAAATACAAAACTAAAAATCACCCATTATTTCTCTAGTCAGAGATAATGACTCAATATTTGTAGCATATATACTTCTAGATTTCTTCTGTACATATATGCATATGTTTATATTTAACAAATAAGACTATATACTACCACGTAAACTTGTTTTTAAGCTACGAAGTGTATCCATCCGAGTAACCAAATATATTCCCACAACATAATTTTTAATGCTTGCACAGATGTCTTCTACAGATGGTTTACTTAACCAAGTACCTACTGCTGAACATTTAAATTGTTTTCAGTTTTTTGCTGTGATGAACTTCCTGACAGCTAAGTCCTTAAAAGACATCCACCGTTATTTCTTGGAGATAAACTCCTAGAGGGAGAATTGCTGAGTCAAAGATTATGTCCATTTTTAAGGCTTTTGATACACGGCACCACCTTGCTCTCCAGGAAGTTTGTGTCAATTTATATTCCTGTGTAAAAGGGCCCATTCTCCTAATTATTTTTCTAAGTTAGTCATCCCACAAAATATCTCTGTGAAATCAGAATTTATACAGAGAGAACACATAGAGTAACATTATGTAGCAGGTTTTCTTCTCATAGTAACAGTCCAAAAAGCCAGGATTTTAAGAAGTCTCACTTGTCTACAATTAGCCTTTGGTGTAGCCAGCTAATTTAAACACAAACATTTTAAGCAATTTTGCAGTCCAAGTCTGCCATATTTATGGAACGGTGGTTGCTTACCATTCTAAAATGATTTTATTGAAAATTAATGCATTTCTTTTTTTAAGGTGGTAATTAAAGCTAACCTTATTTAATGACATCCCATTTCACATTCCTGGAGAAAGAAATTTTCTTTGACCATAACCAGAAGAAGGTTATCTGGTCAAACAGGGTGAAAACCATAAGTGGTGGACAGCCATTATTACCACAGTAATACTGATCCAGGTGGGAATTAGCTTGGCTAAAATGGGTGATCACCTACTCATATACCTCCTCAAAAACAAACAGGAACAAACAAAAAAAAAACCTTTCCAGCATGCAGAACCTCTAAACAAGAAGGAAAGACAGCTAAGTTAAAGTTTTAAAATACTGTCTAAACCATATCTAAAAGTTAAACAAAAAATGCATGATACTACAAGAGAGAAGTTAATGAGGCAGAAAAATATTCCCCAATATACAACCCTCTGGAGAACTTCTAAGAAAGAGATCAGATCATACAAAATGCTATGCGGGAGTGGTAAGCACTGGTTCAGGTTTAACTAAAGGAAAGGACAGTTGGAGAGTTTCAACATTTCCTAATGGCAACAGAAAACTAAGCTGGCCTAGTCTGTTCTGTGATAAGTGCCATGCTCAACGACCCACTCTGTTTTTCATCTTTTTTGAGGCCCAGAAAAGTCAAATAAAAAGAGAAAACATCCAAACATAGAAGTTTAATTTAAGGACTTCCCTGGTAGCGGGGATAAGAATCCGTCTGCCAATGCAAGGGACAGGAGTTCGAGCTCTGGTCCGGAAAGATCCCACATGCCGCGGAGCAGCTAAGCCCATGCGCCACAACTACTGATCCTGCGCTCTAGAGCCTGCGAGCCACAACTACTGAGCCCATGTGCCGCAACTACTGAAGCCTGCACGTCTAGAGCCCATGCTCCGCAACAAGAGAAGCCACCGCAAGGAGAAGCCCAGGTACTGCAACGAAGATCCAATGTGGCCAAAAATAAAAATTAATTAATTAATTATTTTTTAAAAAGCTTAATTTATCAAGATTAGAAACAACCTAACCTATGTTATGTTCTAGTGGTCTTACAATCAAATAATCATAGTTATTTTGTCAACGTCTATGATTAACTCAATGAGAGAAGATGTTCGGCTACAGGGTCAGGTAAAAATATTTCCTTGGAGGATTGCTCTCTCTTATGTAATAGTGTTAGGTAAGTAAGTGTATAGAGTCCCAGTTTTCAGTTCTTTCTGAAACAGTCTGCATCAGGCTGGTTCCGATGATTCTATAGTACTGGGATGGATCACCCAGACGCCTAAGATAACACAATGATAATGCTTTGCTCACTTCTCTGAAAAAAAAAAAAAAAAAGATTGCATTTCCAAAGTCAATGTAGTCACCCAAAGTCAAAAAAGCCTCAGAGGCAAAGGGGCTGAAACCCTGAGTACCATAAAATGACGAATGAGAAAACTCCTCCCCACTGAAGATACCCAGGTGTATAAAAGGCACACGAAGTAATACTTAAGACCTAAAACCTCACTCACTGTCAACCTTGAGTCTTGTGGATTTTTCAGCTAAGGGGGTGAGGAAAAACAATGAGCGCCGAGCCTGATGTGATTAGAAAGTGTATGTGGCCGGTGTGCCTCATGGGTCTGTTTGTCACCGGCATCCTCTCTCTGGACTGTAACTTGCTGAATGTTCACCTGAGGAGAGTCACCTGGAAAAATCTGAGCCTTCTGAGAAGGATGAGCAAGTCATTTCCTATAGAGTGTCTAAGAGAAAGCAAAGCTTTTGAGTTGCCCCAAGAGATCCTCTCACACACCCAGCCTCTGACGAGGGACATTAAGGAGGCCTTCTATGAAATGTCCAGACAGGCCTTCCACATCTTCATTCAAGACACCTTCAAATCCACTTGGGAAGAGAAACACCTGAGACAAGTCCAAATTGGACTTGATCAACAGCTGCAATACCTGGAACAATGCTTGGAAGAAGAGGAGGAAAACGAAGGCATGAGAGAGGTGTCAGAGGATGAGCGGACACAGTCAGGAACTCCAGTCCCCCAGCTGAGCAACCTAGAGCTGAGGAGGTATTTCAACAGGATAGACAGGTTCCTCAAAGATAAGAAATACAGTCACTGCGCCTGGGAGATCGTCCAAGTGGAAATCAGAAGATGCTTCTACTTCTTTAATAAATTCACAGCACTACTCAGGAGGAAATAAGGTATATTCTTAGAATTCAAATTCCATTTCTCTCCAAAATCTCCTTTTCCTTCTCTTCCTCCTTCATCCTCTGTTTAAGGATTACTGTGCTATTCCAAGGCTCCCCTCGGTTGGATTGGTGGTGGTTTAGGTAATGTTCACTGTTTCTGAAGTTTGGCGGAAAGAAAGTGATGCTAACCACCTCCTGGGTGACCAAGAGTCTTGTTAGGAAGTCCTGAAGACAGTTTTAAAGGAGGATTCCCCCTCCACCTTCTACTCTCTGTTCCTCTTTCCTTTTGCTCTTTCCTACTTGCTTTGCTCTGTCTCTCACCTTCGAACTCCACCAAAACAATGGCTAGAGGACACGGATCAGAGAATATTGAAAAATGGAACACCTCAATGACTTAACCCTCTTGCTGCCAAGGTTGTTTATTCCAGGAAAGTTCAGCACGTTAAAAGAGCTTATACACGCTCCCATAGAGTTAAAACCTTTCCTGTCTCCCTATTGTTAAAAAAAAAAAAAAAAAAAAATTGAAATTTCTGGCCCATTTGCTTCTCAAGTTGGTTTAGTTAAAATGATACAAAGTTTGTGGCTTGGTATTTTATTACTTTAAGAGAGTGAAGATCCATGGTGATATTGGATGGTTGAATTAGATGCCTATGATTTAATGCAGAGAGCATTGTTCATTCCTAATGCATACAGTGTGATTTTTATATCTAAAGGCATGGAAAATGCTACAGAAAAGTTTAATATCTGCCTTTCATTGTTTTTTGTTTGTTTGTTTTCTGCCTGGAATGAAATGTCTACAGTCAGACTATGGAAGAATTTCAGATTGGATTTTCCCAATTAGAAAGCCACTTTCTATCTGTTAAATCAATTTAATAATACATGACACTTTAATAGACTTTATCTTTTTGAAAGTTATTTTGTACCTAGATTACCCGGATTGTTTACTTAAATTTTCTTGTGTGGTCCTTCATCTGTATTAATTCACCTTCTAGCTGAAATGAATCTTCTCTTCCTCTCTCTCCTCTACCCCATTTCAGAACCATCTACCTTCAAGCAAGAATTAACAGAGACTGTGCCTACCCAAATGCATCAAAGAGGGTGAAATGTACCCGGTTCAGCTCTTGGAAGGCTTCTCCTGCTATTACTTTAACAGCACGCTGCTAAACTGTTTAGATTCAAGATTCATCCAAGTACAGGGCTCCAACAATGTAGTCAAACTGAGAAAGTCTTATGATAAAATTGAGGCAAATTCAGTCCAAAAGTTAGAAGAAATGTTTAAAGGCACAAGAACTAGATGCTGGTTATCAGTGGAAGGATCAGACAATAAAATGAGTTAGTATAATCCATTTAGAAAAAACAACTCATCAGTAGTAGTTCTAAATTTTAAAAAAGCATTACAAGCTACAAAGGAATTAGGGCATGCAAGCTACTGAGCAGAAAGTATACACTTAATATTTTCCATGAATTTCTCTAATAATGCCTTTGCATGGTCTCCCTTGTAACTCCACTGGGACCGTGTCAGTTACTTCAGCAAGTTATGGTTGCAGTCTTGCTAAATGCTTGCAATGCAAGAAGGAAGAGAATTGGCACTTCCAGTCAATAAAGATTGTCTGATTGTACTGGCAGGGGCAGGAGTCAGACAGGATGCTTTAATTACGAGCACCATTAGTCAGAAAAAGGAGAACACTCTCACTGAAAAATAGGTAAGGACACAAACGGGCACCATCACAAAGAAATACTAACAGGCGATATGAAAAAATGTTTAATCCCATTTATGATTAAATAGATTCAAAAGAAGACAATAAGATACTCCCCTCCCACCATTCTGGCAGAGATAAAAAAGAGTGATAATATAGACTATCAGTGGGGTATAGGGTATAGGGAAAAAAACTCCTGTGTATTGATGGGGAGAGGTTAAACTGGCAAATGTTTCCTACGGGACAATATGGCATCTTAAATATCCTTAAAAAGTACATTAACTCCTTAGACCTGGCTATCCTATCTCCAGAAATTTATTCCAAGGAAATACCTGGATAAGATTGTTTAATGGAGCCTTGTTTATAATATCCCTCCTTCCTCTGTTTTAATTTTCACCTCTCTGTATTTTCTGGGTTTTTCTACAATGCTGGGGAGGGTTTTCTTTTAATTCTAAAATTAAAGAAACTGTACAAGCTTATCTGTCACTGCAATTACCCTGTTTTCCTTGCTGGAGTAGACTGGGACAGACACTGCCCTTTCACTTTGTTACTGACGCCCTTAGACACTTCTTGAGCAACTCAGGTCCTTCTTGTTTTTCTCCTGCTGCTGCTGCTGCTGCTAGTTTCAAAGGACTCCTTCCTTGGGGATCACTTTCATAATGAAATCTTTGTAAAGTGCCTTCTGGCGCTTCAAAGATTTTGCTTGCTTGCTTTTGTTGGTCCCACTGGTAATATTCAGAAGTCACTGGAGAAAGTGCTCTATGTGTCCACTCTCCTGACTTAGTCTCCTTTGTTCTTCTTTATTAAATGGAAGCTCAAAAGTTCTAAGTCCAGTAAAGGGAAAACTTCTGGAACTGGGCAGAGGCCAGTGTGCAGTTTCTACTTAAAATGCTTGAGTGGGTACATCGGTCACGAGTGTTCAGATGGAAGCTTCCTCCCTCCCCTGTCTTGGGGCAGGGATCAAATGGTGGAGGATAAAAAAAGGGTGTAGTTGAGTCTCCTTGGAAGGGGACTGATGGGGTGTCAGTCAGACAGAAAAGGCTGACAACACCAGTATATGTAAGACTATGTGCAGGTATAGATTCCAACAGGTGTACAGACACAGTCTCCTCTCACAGTCTAACCGACTCTAGGGGCACCAGCTGGGGGCCCTGCCCTCTCAGAGTGGCTACTGTGCTTCGGCCCTAGCTCTTCCCCCACCCCGCCCCCGCCCCCGAGGTATAGTTGATTTACAATATTATATTAGTTTCAGGTGGTAAGTCCTAGTTCTTTAATAATCCACAGTCATTAAGAATAAGCACCATGTGTAAGCAAACAACTTGATAGGAAAGGCAGAGAAACAGGGCCACTATAATCTCACAGGCGCACTCACAGGAGAACTCTGTCTCCAGACACCGATTCACAAGGCCTGGGTATCGTGAACTCGGCCCTGGCAGCGTCTGCACTGGGTCCTCCGGGTCCGCTTTTCCTAAATGCCGAGAGGGGACCGGGACTTTACACTTGGAGCCCTGTGCGAAGACAGAACTCCAGGTTCATTCTGGAGGGAGCCACTTCACTCCAGTTTCTAGACAAAGTCTCGAGGCTTCCTAGGTTATTTGCATATCTCCATTCTCTTTAAGGCGACTCGCCTGCCCTTCAACCCTTGGAAACTCGCAGACCTCAGAGCCTTAAAGCTGTCTGCCTACCAGAAGTGCCCTGATCCCGTCCCGCCGCCTGGCAGCGGGCCGGCCACACGCCTTTAGGCGGAGATCGGAATCCACTGGAACCCAGCAAAGGACACCCAGATTGGGGCGGAACCTCGCTTCCACTCTCTGCCGAAAGAGGCACCCATCCCGACCTGCGCTCTTCGGCGCGCTGGGGATAAAACCTGAGAAATGCGCCCAGGGCCATAGGCACCCGAGGAGGCGGGGAAGGAACAACTTTCCCTCCGCCCTCTAACCGCAAGGCCCGGGTGAGGCGGCCCCGCTGGGGTCGGGCTCCTCTCCTTCCCCAGGCGGGCTCCCGGGCGCGAGCTGGCCGGGTGGCTGGTGTGGAGGCGGGGGGAGGAGGACCCGAGGGGCTTCCTTGTCTCCCGAGCCCCGCCAGATGTGAGAAAGGCAAACAATAGGGGAAACGCGGAGAAACAAAAGGCTATTCGCCACGATCTCAATCGGCTCTGTCGCGTGGTCCCTGCGGGGAGGACGTCTGGGAGGGGTCAGGAAGGTGGGTGAAGGGGGATCTTGAGGAGTTTGGGGTCTCTGGTACTTACTTGCCAGGCGCCGGGAGTCGGCCCTTTACCCTTCCAGGGGGGTCCAAAGGCAGGGAGGGGCAATTAAAGGAAAGTTGAAGGGTTTCCACCTTCTTCCTCAGTGCAGGGAAAGGGAGGGGCTGGGATTCCAGATATTTGACAGTTGTTGGCCCAGGGGTTCGGCAGGATTTGTACGTCCTTTTCACACCCTCTCCCTCCAAGAAGCAACCACAGTCCCCGGGGCGACCTTGCCGATGGAGCGGAGTCCCCCTTCGCAGACCCGAGCCGAGCCTCCTCCTTCAATATCAAGACGCCCTAAACGTGGTCCCCCTGCCCAGGCGCACTTTTGTAAAAGTTTGTCTTCCCGCCACCCACGGCCCCGCACGCACCCTGCAGTCATCTGGGGGACAGATCGGGGACAGACTTGTACCCCGAAGAAGATCGATATTTTTGACAGATCTTTTAAAATCAAGGCCCCGGAGCCCGGGGTGGACTCTTGTTCACACCCGGGAAGGGCGCGGGAGGAGCCGGCCAGAAGCCAAGACGCGGGCAGGGGTCTGACGCGGATTCCAGCCCCGGAAGCCAGCGAAGGGCTGGCGGGGAAACGGGGTCCGCCGCCTCCCGCCCTCCTGTTGCACCCGCCCCCAGGTGCGCCCCGCACCTCTACCCTCCTCAGCGCGACCCGGCGCGAGCGGCCGCGGGCAGCGCCACCTCCCCTCGCTTGAAGCGAGCTCTCACTCACCGTGGGGTTTTTACCTTCTGCCCCGGGGCCCTGTCGGCTCCCCGCGCCGGGGCAGCTGCAGGCGGCGCGAGAGGAAGAGGATGAGCTCGGGGCAGGAGGGGCGACGCTCGCGAATCCAGCGAGGGGCTCCCGGGCCAGCGCGCGCGGTCTCAACGAGCGCGCGGGCGAGCGAGCGCGGGACTCCAGCTGCAGACGCCGCCGCTCCAAAGCAGCCCCCACCGGCACCCGGCGCGCGGCTACCATGCGGAGGCGCGTGCGGGGACCCCCTGGCGGTCGCCCGCGGAATGGCAGCTCCGTCGGAACGGGACGTTAGGTCGCCTTTGGGTCATCTTCCCTCCGGAAAGAGGTGGGGAATGGACAGTCTGAGCAGGGCTCCCGGCCTTGCGGAAAAGACATTGACCCTGTGGCCAGGGCGGGGAGTAGGATATCAGATCAGAACGGGTGAGTTCTGGGTCCACCAGGGCCACATCCAAGGCACCTAGAGAGGAGGAAATTGCTTACCTTCTCCAGGATTTTCTGACTTGTTGAAAAATGCTGTGGACTGCCCGACTGAGGAGAGCATTAGTCGTTGGAAAATACTTTGAGATTCTAGCAATTTGCTAGAGCAAGCTGGGAGTAATGGAAAGAGCATGGACTTTGAAGCCCAGCCCACAGCCTGCCACTTTCTATTTGTGTGATCTTGGTCTATGACCTCTACCTTGTAGTATCTACCTTGCAGGGTGGTAGTAAAGGGTAAAGTAAACATAGAAAGTATTCCTAGTTCATAGTAGGAGTCATTAAATATAAGCTTCCTGAGGAAAAGAATGAGTCTTCCACATCTTTTAATTCCCCGTATGATAGCATCTTAGTGCACATTGAATGAAAAGTACCAAATGACTAAGTATTGCATTTTACAGTTCTTACTACACACTTTAAAGAAGTATAGAAATATATTGAGTAGGAACTAGAATACACAGAGAAAACATCCCTCACGCAAAAGTTGTTTCCACAACCACCAAGTGAGACCCTCTAAAATCACACCCATCCTTTGCAATATCAAGTCAATTCTGATATTATAAGAAATATTTAATAAATAGTCATGGTCTAATGACATCAACCCTGGATTGAATGATTTAATTCTGTGTCATTTGGCAATGCAAAGATAATGAATATTGTGAATATAAAACTCAAACAAGAGAAGAAAAAATGGTCAGATACAAAAACCCAGCCACTAAGCAATGTTTCTGTTCATTGTTGAGTCATGCAATCTCGTTTCCAAATTGTCTCAAACCCCATTCACTGCTTTCAAGTTCCTTTTGTTCCTGGGCTCCCTGGCAATCAGACAGCACTTCATCATCCATAACAATCAGGGTAGAAGTATCTCTTAATTACTCTAGTTTACCTTTAATAGTCCTTGTCTAGTACTCACTTGCCCCTAATTAGGAAGAGGCTGTTGCCTGCCCCAGAATTCTCATTACGTGGTCTTTTCTGTTCTGTCAAGAAGAGAGGAAAAATAAGGCTTCCTGTCTCAGAAATTAAAGTAGAACATTGAGATCCAACTTCTGCCTTCGAAGATAGGGTTCAAGCTCCAGCGCACAGATGAGCAGGGCATGTGCAGGGCAAATAAGGCATTGGATTCTAATCAGTAAGCATGAATGGAAGGGTCTCTGCCTCTCTCTTTGGGTTTCAGCCTTGCCTGTAGGGAAAAGAGAACTTTCATCCCACTTCATCCCCTTAGTGGCCCGTTCAGTGGGGAGAAATGGTGAACCTGGTGGTTGGGAGGAAGGCTTCGTTATTTCCTCGGTAACTTTAACCAGTGAGTGGGGTCACATCCTATTTCTCACCCACCCTTGATCTAGCTTCCCTGCCTGTGACCTGGTGGCTGGAAGAAGATGGCTCAACCTTCAGAATCTGCTCTGAAGGGCCAGCATTTTAAAGTCAAGCCTTCTTTGGTCCTGTTTCTTAGTCTATTCAGGCTACTAAAACAAAATGCCATAGACTGGGTGGCTTATAAACAGAAATTACTTCTCACAGTTCTGGAGGCTAGGAAGTCCAGGATCAGGGCACTGGCAGATTCAGTGGTTGATGATGGGCCGTTTCCTCATAGACATCTTTTCTCTGTGTCTTCACATGGCAGAAAGGGACAAGGAAGCTTTCCCAGGCCTCTTTTATAAGGGCACTAATCCCATTCATAAGGGCTCTGCCCTTGTGACCTAATCACCTCCCAAAGGCCCCACCTCCCAATGCCATCACCTTGGGGGTTAGAATTCAACAAACGAATTGTGTTTGGGGGGACACAAACATTCAATCTATAGCATCTTGGGCTATATCTCTTCTCCAATCTGGCTTTTATCAGAGCCCTGTATTGTACAGCAAACTGGCCCCATCATGATGTGAAGTAGATATTGTTTCCCATCGGCTATTATTCCTTATGTGTATGTGTCTTTGCTCGTCTGGAAAAGTACTCTGAAGGAAAAGAATGGGGGAGGGAGAGGATTCAGGTATCAAAAGTTCACCCACACTGAATGGATTCTGTCAGACTTGCTCACACTGCTGTCTTCCCCCAACTCAGGGAAGGGCCAGTCCAACCTTTCAGTTGCTTAAGGCCCCGTGGAATCTTCTTTGACTTTTCTCCTTTTCTATTCCACCTCTACTCTATCAGAAAAACTCATCGGTTTTATCTTCAAAAGATATCCAGGGGCTTCCCTGGTGGCGCAGTGATTAAGAATCCGCCTGCCAAATGCAGGGGGCACGTATTCAAGCCCTGGTCCGGGAAGATCCCACATGCCGCGGAGCAGCTAAGCCGGTGCACCACAACTACTGAAGCCCACGTGCCACGTGCTCTGCAACAAGAGAAGCCAACGCAGTGAGAAGCCCACGCACCACGCACCGCAATGAAGAGTATCCCCTACTCTTAGTTGCTGCGCTCGCCACGTGCAGCAACTAAGACCCAGCACAGCCAAAAATAAATAAATAATTAAAAAGGAAAAAAAAAAGATATCCAGAAGCAGACCTCCGTCCACCACCTCCACAGTTACCATCCTGGTCCAGCCACAAATACCTGCAGCCTGGAATACTGCAATAGCTTCCTACCTGGTCCCCGTGCTTCCTCCCTGCCCTGCGTTTGTTTTATTCTCAATACAGCCGCCAGTGTAATTCCCTTAAAATGTATGTTTCCTTTCGTCACTCTGCTACTCAAAATCCTCCTGGGCCTTCCTTTCTTACTCAGAGTAAAAGCAGCACAAAGAAGTACCCCTTTATCTCTGACTTTGTCTCCCATTACCTTCCCCATCACAAATTCCGCTCCATCCACACTGCCCTCTTTGGTTCCCACCAATGCCAGGTAAGCTCCTACCTTTATACTTGCTGTGCCTTCTGCCAGGAACACTCTTCACTCGGATACTTCAAGGCTTACTACCTCACTTCCTTCAGGTCTTGGTCAGAAGTCACCAGAGGGTCCCCCTTTCTGCTCTATTTAAAATTACAGTCAACTGCCACCCTCAACACTCCCTCTCCACATTCCCCGCTCCAATTTTCTCCATAGAATTTATCGCCATGCGATATACAATATATACACTGCCTGTTTTCATTTTCTACGGCTGCTGTAACTAATTACCACAAACTTGGTGGCTTAAAATAATACAAATTTATCTTACAGTTCTGGAACTTAGAAGTCCAAACTTAGGTCTCATTGGGCTAAAATCAGGGCTGCAATCCTCTTTTAAATCTATAGGGGAAAATCAGTTTCCTTGTTTTTACTAGCTTCTAGAGGCCACCCGCATTCCTTGTCTCATAGCCCCTCTTCTCCTTCTTCAAAACCAGCACAGGCAGGTCAAATCCTTCTCATATTGCATCACTCTTGTATTTCTGCTTCCTTTCTTCTACTTATGGGGAAATGACACTGAACCCATCCAGATAACCCAGGATTATCTTCTTATGTTAAAGTCAGCTGATTAGCAATGTTAATTCCACCTGCAACTTAATTCCCCTTTGTAGCTTAACATATTCACAGGTTAGGGAGATAAGGCAGTGGACATCTATGACAGCAATTATTCCCTCTATACACTGCCTTACTCTTTCCAGCAGAATATAAACTCCCTGAGACAAAGGTTTTTATTCTGTTTGGTTTATTGCTCTATCCCTAGACCAGCTCAATAAAAGTATAGAGAATGTATAGATACTTGCTATGGACTGAATTGTTGTCACCCACTCTGTGCCCATCTCCATCCCCCCCACAACCTACCGCCCAATTCATATGTTGAAGGCCTAATCCTCAGTGTGATGGTATTTGAAGATGTGGTCTTTGGGAGATAATTAGTGTTAGATGAGCCCTCATAGTGAGATTAGTGGCTTACATGAAGAAAAAAGAAAAGACAGAGATTGCTGTCTCTCTGCCATGTGAGGACATCAGTGAGTAGGGGCCATCTGCAGGACAAGAAGAGATTCCTCACCAGGAATCAAATTGTCTGGCACTGTAATCTTTGACTTCTCCACCTACAGAACTGTGAGAAGTAAACGTCTATTCTTTAAGTCATTCAGTGGTATGGTATTTTGTTGCAAGAGCCTGAACAGACTAATACAGCACTCAATAAATATATATTGAAATAATTAATGAAACTACCTCACTGTAGGCATTGCAAATACTTAATATCTATTAAGCACCTACAATATGCCAGGTACTTGCTAAACACTTTACATGGAATATCTCATTTCATACTCAGAAGATCCCTAGGTAGTAGGTACAGGTGAGGAAATTATAGACTAGAAAAGTTTGAATTAACTTGCCCAAGGTCATGCAGCTAGTACATCATGTAGGCAGGTTTTAGACTGGGCAGTGTGACTGAAGCCCATGGCCATAACCCTCACACTTTCTCGCCACTATCACATGGCAATGGGCAACCCCGGCTCTTGCCCTCGAGATGCTTACAGTCTAGTAAAAGTGACAAGAGAAACACAAATAGCAATAGCACTAATTGGAGCATAGAGATGGGACAGATTCATTCTGGGTGGAGCTGATGGTAGGGAGCTTCAGGGAGGACGTAGCATTTGAGCTGCACTTAAGACGGTGGACCTTGCTGCAGTCAGATGGAAAGGCTGTTTCAGCTAGAGGGAGCCACAGCAGTAAGGACACAAGAAGGGAGAAAATGCTAGGTGTGCTCTGGAAACCAAGATACAGCTAGTTTTCATGCAGTTAGAGGATAAGGGCTGGGATTCCGAAAGCTAGGCTAGAGAGCAAAGGGATTTAATGATTTCTGTTAACAGTTTTTAATGGAGAAAAATCAACTCAAGGAGCTTCCAAAGTAATGTCTGAAGCTGTAACTCAAAAGGCAACAAGTAGAAGAGAAAAATCAACTTTTCTTGTTGAGTATAATGTTTTCATTAGACTGTTAACTCTGTCTGCTGCCTTATAAAAGGGCAATCATGGACCTATAAATCTGAGTCCAGGGCATAGACTCAAATATCTGAGACTCAAAAGGTTCTAAAAGAGGGCAAAAATGGATAATGAGAGCAACCGTCCATTCCCGACCTTCGGACAAGTATGGTTTTCACCACTTCCGTTTCACAGATAAAGTAACTAAGGCTGGAAGGATTAAGTGACTCACCCAAGATTACACAACTAGTAAAACTGGGACATTGATTCTGTGTCTCATGACCATTAGTGTTCTGTCTGTCTTGATACCTAAGTGGAAAAGGCCACAAGGGTGCATTTGTCCCAGATGACGTTGTCAGCGTTTCAGCTGTTTCAGATAATCCTCTCCAGGTTCCTATGGGACAAGACTGAGGAATTTGGATGGGACCACTCATGAATCTCACTTCCAAGCTTTTCTTGGGAAAAGAGAGAAGCCAGGATCATCTGAAGGATGAATTATAGAGAGACAAGGTGCATGGTAATTAAGAGAATAGTCTTCAGAGTCTGAAAGATCCATGTTAGCTCTGTCTAATCTCTCTGAGTCAGCTACTTCATTTTGTAACACGGGGTAAGTAATATAAGTAATCGTATGGACTCAGTGAAGGGTTGCATGTAACATGCTTGGCAGAGTGCCTGTCACTGTAAGTGCTGACAGATAAGTGCTCGAAAACACTACCTTCTTTTCTTTCCAGCATGTCGTTCTCACACCACCCTCATGTAGCCCCTCCCCCTTGAGGGTAAGAGATCCCAGCACCCAGCATGTGTTATATGCCACACTGAATCCAAAAGACTCACTGTCCCTTGGGATGACATCTCCTGGAATTGGGAACAAAAAGAGAATATTTCTGGTTAGGTTGATACAGGGTGAATAACATTCACATTCCTTGCTCAAGTCAGTGCAACTTATTTTTCATCATTTTCAGTTCACACTTTATACATTCTTGGGAAGAGGAAAGCCCTGCTGGTCTTCAATCACGTGTGAGAAAAGTCCCAGAAAGATTCTGTTGCCAAACCACTTCGTCACAGCTTCCTCTGAGAGGGTACCAAAAGAGCAAAGGGATATCGGGAAGGTGTCACCATAGCAACGTCGTAACAGTCAGATTGCAATAGAGTAAAAATGGAGAAAGCATGTTTGCCTAGTCATTGATGAACTTAGACCCATAATCATGTTGCTCTGCAGAGCAGTACTCAGAGTTCAAGGGCTACTCCAATTAGATCTGGTGAGAGGTAAGATTTTGTGAAAATTCTATTCATTTTGGCCGAGTCTGATTACCCAGTGTCATTGTGCCGCTAACTGCGATTATTACAGGCAGCTTACTAACAAACAGTAGATGTTCTCAGAGTCTTTCCTTTCATCCCAAGCAAAGAGAGTTTGCAAATCTAAGTGTCTACGTAACAAATCAAAAGTAAGGAGCACTTCTGGCTTACCTACTTTGATTTTGTTTTCAAAATTCTGACTAGTCACAAGGTTAGAGGAATTGTCTCAAAACTTTGTGGGATCTGTAATACTAGCATTTATGTTAATGAACGTTGGGTCCTGGAAAGAAATCTGCATGGCTCCTCCTAAGCACTGAAATAATGGTAATTCAAACAATGTATATATTGGGTTGGCCAAAAAAGTTCATTCGGATTTTTCCGTAATATCTTATGGACAAACCCAAAGGAATATTTTTGGCCAACCCAATATTTCAAGCAATTTCAAACCATGACAAGAATCCATGTTACACATGTTATCTTTATAATGACACTAGATGTCTATAGTCATTTTCGGTGAAATCCACATTAGACCAATCCCTTTTTTTTTTTTTTTTGCGGTACGCGGGCCTCTCACTGTTGTGGCTTCTCCCGTTGCGGAGCACAGGTTCCAGACGCGCAGGCTCAGTGGCCATGGCTCACGGGCCCAGCTGCTCCGCGGCATGTGGGATCTTCCCGGACCGGGGCACGAACCCGTGTCCCCTGCATCGGCAGGCGGACTCTCAACCACTGCGCCACCAGGGAAGCCCTAGACCAATCCCATTTTATAGGAGTGGGACTGAGGCATAGAAAGGTCATAGTCTGAGGACTGGAAAGAACCTATGATACTGTTCAGAGTTATATCAGTGCAGCTGAAACAAAGATGCAGTTTGGAATCATAATGGACAATTACCTGCAACTCTATATGAATAGAGTGCGTATTCTTTCCTAAGTCGTTTTAACATCAATTTTATTGAAAGGAGACTGTGATCTTTCTTTCTGTTTTTAAGATCTGTTTGTACTTTTCACAGTGACCCAGTACTCTTTCAGATCTTCCTAATAGACTGTGGGTTTGGGGTTTTTTAAATCATTTGAATCTTGAGTGAGGGACTCTTCTTCTCAGGAGATAAGCTTGACGTTTTTGCTGTGGCCTGACACAAGCCAGGTGTGGTACACTTGTGGTTGGCCTCAGCACTTTGAGTAATTGAGAGGAACTGTCTCACCATTAAACAGGTCAGCTTAGATATGATCCAAGGAGGGAGAGTTGCCAGGAACACCAGCATCTAATGTAGTCTTATCTGAGGACACCGTACGTAGTCTGGATCCCCAAAGTCAATTTAAAAGTAAGATTTGAGGACCTTTCTCAAGTGGGAAAATCAGACCGTTGTGTGCTCAGTGGATTTGGGAAGTTGTGCTTCACAGCAATTCATACAAAAGGGCATAGGAAGATAGAGAAGAGGCTGCTGTGTCATGGATGCTTCAAACTTGATCACACCCCCCCTTCCCTCTTCCAAACAGGAACATAGCAAGGGTCTCAAATAGCCTTTCTCTTGAAGGGGGGAAATCACTACAGTACCTTTGTGTTCAGTGCCTACCCACTACCATGGTTGATAAGTCAGTCATTAACTCCCAACTGCCTTGTATGGCAAACCAAGAAGCCGTCTGTGACTATTCAGCTCTCCTTGCATATCTGTACAAAGAAATGAAAGAAGTAAACTTTCTACTGTCAAACGGAAGGTGCACGGAGGAACCTCTCCCAACCAACCCCTGCCCTCCTGGCATAAAAAATCAACAAGATTTTCCTTTTTACATCATAATTAAGGCAAAACACAAAACTGAGGGCATCACTCATTCTGCCCTACGTTAGTCCCCGGATGTTTTACCTACTCAGGACCCTACTTCCTCAAGTTTCCAATTCGATATGCTACACTGTTCAATATTTAATTTCCTCCTAAGGAGCTACCTCATCATTTGGAAAGCCCCTTGGGTTGAATAATTATTTAATTTCTGAATGGCCTCCAGCCAACCTCAAATGTGATAGTGTTTCATGTCCAATTAGATGAAAGAGACTTGCCCTGGGCATTGAACAGCCCAGATGATGCTCTTCTGAGGAAGCACATCTCTCTGAAAGGTTTTCGGGAAAGTTTCATTTTAAACTGGCCCTGAGTCTTATGGTCTAATTCCCAGCAGAGTCCCTGCTGGATAATTTCCTTCCTTCTTTCTTTTATTTATTCTTTCCTTCTTCCCTCCCCCTTATCCCTCCCTCTTCCCGTCCTCCTTTCTTTCTTTCCCTTCCTTCCTGTGTTACTTTGTTCCAGAGAGGATTTATGACAGCTAGGTCACTCAGCAAGATTTCCACCCAACGTTCCAGAAGAACAAATCTCCTTTTTTATAAAATTGAATTACACTTTCATTCCCTTTCCTTGGCTTTTTGCTTTCCTGCATTCTTTTCTGTTTATCTCAGCAGATGCTAAATCAGGTTTTCACTTGAAGTGGTTCCTCACTGCTACTCAGACTGGGGGTAGAGTCCTCACCAGAAACCCAAAGGAAAGCACAAGTGAAGAGTTGGAAGGACCTTAGAGCTGGTTTGCCTCAGCGTCTAGTACAGCTCCAGAACTTTCACAGGAGACAGAGGGCAGGGGATTCACATTTATTGAGTGCCTATTATGTGCTAGGAGCTGTGTTGGGCATCTTCAATTATATTAGCTCCTCTTATCTTCACAGTGACCTTGGATGGTAGGTATGAGTCAGCTTTATACTGGCCTTTCCTCTTTCTCCTTTCAGTCAGCCTGCTCTCTCACTCCTGCTTGCAATCACCTCCCAAAGAAACTGACTGCCCTCGAGTCCTTGTCTCAGGCTCTGATTTGGGGGAGATCCAACCAAGATCCTTGGGTTCCTGGTAGACTGGAAATGAAGACCATCTTGTGGGCTGATGAGTAAGGGAGAAGGTTATCGTTGTGAGGTCTGTAAGAAAATGGGCTAAACCAGAGAGAGACCGTGAAGCAGAGTAAACAATTCCAAGCCGGAAATTCTATTACGAAAATTTCCCTTAAGTAGAGCTTTCTTTGCGAAAATCTATGCAAAGTGTTCATTCAACGTGCCTGGGAGACAATACATCAAAACATTAACTGTTTTTCTCTTCTGAGTAAATTGTCAATAGAAGTTCCCCTCACTTCTTTTTATCTCAGTCTTCACTGCACCCTGGGGAATCTCAATTCCAGTCATTGGAGATAATGACCTTTTTTTCCTTCTCCTTACACCAGGTAGAAGACACAACCATCATTCTCTACCTGGAAGGTAGCACAGCATGTTAGTTAAAATAAGTTGTGGGCAATAGAGGCAGCTCAAGTTCTAGTCAGCTGGGTGACTAACAGGTTTTGCTGCAGAAACAATCTTCCAAAGTCGGTGGCTTAAAACTGTAAGGCGAAGGTCTCGCTCATGCACCATGCTCACGTTGGGTGGATAGGAGTGGGTGGGGGACTCTGCTCCCGTGGCTCCCACTGCAGGACCAAGGCTGGGGAGCGGCCACTTTCCAGAACGTTAATGGTCACTGTGGCAGAGTGAGAAGGAGGCAAAGCTCACAGCGGTTTTCTTACCTTCCATCTGAAATCGACACACGTCTCTGGCTCAAATTTCGTTGGCCATTCGGGTGGCCATGCCTGAGTTCCACGGAAGGCGAAAGTACTATCCAACTCCTCGGTGAGAAAAAAGAGAGAGAGAGAAAAGCAGAATACTTGTGAGAAATGTCTATCACATTTGGACAATCATTTAACTTAAGTTTCAGTGTCCTTGTGGTGGACCTTGGGGATACTCTTATCTCCAAGGTCGTTGTGAGGGTTAAATGAGAAATTAGCACGTAGCCATTACTCAATAAATGAGGCTTATTTGACCACGATCCTTTGTACACCTGAAATATAGTATTAAGTTTTACTGCAAATAATAGCAAGTTCTTTAACCCTTTTCCATAAATTGCATTTTCTACTCTTTAAAAATGATTCCTGTGCCCTTTCTCTGAATTTCCCCAAGTTCTGTCTGTTCTAAGATGTGGATTGTAGCACAGTGCTCCCAGCATAGAAAGGACCTCACTACTACTAAGAAATGAGAAAGTACTTTTTTTTTCTTTGTGGAAGGGGAGCTATTCAAATATAAAATGGTGATCACTGTATTTATTATTTATAGCAAGTATTGTTCTAGAACAGAGATGAAACTCTGCATAAGTTCATTAGAACAGTATGGGTCTCATCAGGAAGAACATATTATTATGATGCTCGAAAAACTCAGGCTGGGAATGAAGTTACTATAAAAGGATGGGCTTAAAAAAAAAAAAAAAGTATGGGCTTCTTTGGCCAGTATGTTATTACCGTTTCAGTGGAACCATTATCTTGTCAACAGACACATGGTAAAACCTGCAGGGTCTTCCTCTGACTTCATGAGAGTGAGTAGCCTCTGACTTTCCCTAGGGAAGGCAGGGTCCTGAGGCACAGGCTGTACTCACGCCCCACCCCCGATCCCTCATCATTCTAGCTTTTGGTTGGGAAAGCTGGCATTTTGAGTATCTAGTCATGAGACTTTCTCATTTTCCCACCCCTCCCACCTCCCCCACCTTTTTTTTTTCACATCATGGCCATCGACTCCTACTTTTATAAAGTATTTTTTATTCTGGAAGAATTTGGACCAGGGACTCTTTCTTTTCAGCAAATGGCTTGGCTCACGTGGACTCTGGGTTTGTTTATGTTTTCAGGACCTGCTGTTGCGAAACTCTAGTTTATGTTATGTAGCTGGGTGGCTTTAACCAGAATGAATTCATTTGCTCAAGTTATTTTTAAAATGTGCTTTTTCCTTAGCATATTAGAGAAGCTCTAGTCTCCTGTTTGTGTGGGTCTAGGTCAGAAAAAAAATTCCGAGTCTATTGATGGAAGCCAGAGAAAATGTCTGGCCAAAGTGGCTCAAGGGAGGCTCTCAGCTTTGAACAGAAAAGCCTCTCCTCCCTGAATGCTGAGTTGAAACACGGAGTGGCTGGTCCCGGGGCTGAAATCCTTGATGCTTCCAGAACCGAGAAGGTCCTGCAAATGAGTCTCAAACTGCTCCTACAGGTGTGTGGGAGGGGGCTTTCAGCTGGATATCCACGTGGCAAGAGACAGCCGCTGCAGACAGGTGGAGCCCCCACCGTCCAGCAGCAGGGAGACTGCTTGAGGCGCTGGGGCTGTAGAGACACAAGGCCTCTACCTCCTCGGGCCACATGGGCTTATTCAACAGACTACCTTGGAAACATCTTTTGTGCGTGCATGGTTTTTCTTTCCTTTTTTTAAAAAATATTTATTCAAGTATAGTTGATTTACAATGTTGTGTTAATTTTTGCTGTACAGCAAGGCGATTCAGTTATATATAAATATGTACATGTTTTTTCATATTTTTTCATTATGGTTTATCACAGGATATTGAATACAGTTCCCCGTGCTATACAGTAGGACCTCGTTGTTTATCCATCCTGTATATAAGAGTTTGCATCTGCTAACCCCAAACTCCCAATCCATCCCTTCCCCTTGGTAACCACAAGTCTGTTCTCTGTATCTGTTTCTCTTTCACAGATCAGTTCATTTGTGTCATATTTTAGATTCCACATATAAGTGATATCATATGGTATTTGTCTCTTTCTAACTTACTTAATATGATAATCTCTAGGTCCGTCCATGTTTCTGCAAATGGTATTTTCATTCTTACTTATGGCTGAGTAATATTCATATATTTGTGTGTGTATATATATATATATACCTCATCTTCTTTATCCATTCATCTTTCGATGGATGGTTAAGTTGTTTCCATGTCTTGGGGCTATTGTGAATAGTGCTGCCATGAACATACGGGTGCATGTATCTTTTTGAGTTATAGTATTGCCCAGATATATGGCCAGGAGACGAATTGCTGGATCATGTGGCAACTCTACTTTTAGTTTTTTGAGGAACCTCCATACTGTTTTCCATAGTGGCTGCACCAATTTACATTCCCACCAACAGTGTAGGAGAGTTCCATTTTCCTCCACACTCTTTCCGGAATTTGTTATTTGTAGACTTTTTAAAGATGGCCATTCTGGGGACTTCCCTGGTGGTCTAGTGGGTAAGACTCTGCACTCCCAGTGCAGGGGGCGCAGGTTCATTCCCTGGTCGGGGAACTAGATCCCACATGCATGCCACAACTAAGTCCGCATGCTGCAACTAAGAACCGGCAGAGCCTAAATAATAAATTAAAGAAAGAAAAGAAAGAAAAGAAAAAGATGGCCATTCTGACAGGTGTGAGGTAGTACACACATTGTAGCTTTGATTCCTTGCAAACATTTTATTTCACAACTGGTTTTTACATATAACTCTTTAGGACATAGATTCCTACCTTTGAGGGGAATCAGAAACCCCTCTGAGAATCTGATGAAGGCTATGACCCCACCACCCAGAAAAATATACATATGTACAAACTTTTGCTTAAAATGTCAGTGGTACCATTGGGATAACACTCAAGAACTGCCAAGAGGGGTCCATAAATCCTATTGCTTCAGAATTTGGAGAAACTTCAAAACTGAGACTAACGGTATGTGGATACCATTCATTCTTTCAGAACCTGCTGAGTTCCTGTTTCATGGCTGGTACTATGCTGGAAGCTGGGGACACAAGGATATATAAGACAAGGACCCAACCTCGTGTGTGAAGCTCACAGTCTAATGGAGACAAACAAACCCATGATAATGGTGATAATAATGAGTTAAGTGTTATGCTAGGCCCATAGGCATAGAGACCTACAAGAGCCCTGAACGGAGGGTAACTAATTCAACATATACTTAATAAACGTATTAAGTGCCAGACAATTAGGTGTAACCTAGTGCACAGACATGGTCCTAGCCTCAAGGAGCTTAAAGTCTGGAGGCTCTAAATCCAAACTTGAGGGAAGGGACTGGAAGAACAGGACACCAGACACAGGTAAATCCTGATGGACAAGTAAGTCCATCCAGGTGAAGGGCGTGAGTATTCCCGGCAGCGAGAGCAGTGATGAGAGTAAGGTGGGTGGGGAAGTACAAACCTCATCAGGGCCCCTGAGTGAGGGGATGCGCTGCGAGAGAGAAGGGTGGAGAGGTTTGCTGTGGTCAGATCCCAAAGGCCCTTGTGCTTCACCCAAGGATGGCAGGCCTTCTATTGTGTCAAAGCTTGTCACGGAGGATTTTTTTTTTTTTTTTTTTTTTTTTGCGGCACGCGGGCCTCTCACTGCTGTGGCCCCTCCCGTTGCGGAGCACAGGCTCCGGATGCACAGGCTCAGCGGCCATGGCTCACGGGCCCAGCCACTCCGCGGCACGTGGGATCTTCCCGGACCGGGGCACGAACCCGTGTCCCCTGCATCGGCAGGCGGACTCCCAACCACTGCGCCACCAGGGAAGCCCACGGAGGGTTTTTTAAAGCAAACGAGTGGGGCCAAAGAGGAGATGATATTAGAAAGATCACTCTGCCTTCTGTGGAGAAAACGGATTGGGGCGGGGTAAGGGCATGGAAAGGAGGGCGGTTAATGGGTGAAAAGATCAGAAGTGGGGAGCTGTTGATTTAACGTGGATGAGAAATAACGGCAGTGGAACTAGAGCGGAGAGATTTGAAACACAGGGTGAAGCGTCCAGATAGTACGTTTCATGGCCTAGAATGACCTTCTCCGTGGGCGACACTCTACTCTGTGCGATCAGGCAGTGATGGGTTCACAGTAATAAAATAACCTGGCTACTAAGGTGGTATCACCTAGAATCACAGCTGTAGAATTGTTGTGGTTTAAGAATCAGATATGGGAACTTTATATTCAGTTGCTTAATGATGCTGATAATGACACGGATACCACTGACAACAGCTGCAACTAGATTTTATTGTTCACTTGCTCTGTGCCCGTTACCCTTTCAGGCGTTCTGCATGTATCAACCCACTTATTTTTTCAAACAATCCTGTGATGTAGGTTCTTTTATTCCTGTGGAATAGAGGAGGGCATTGAGGTAGCACGGAAACGTTCAATACCTTGCCCAAGGTCACACAGCCAAGAAGTGGAAAAACAGGGATTTGAGCCTTGAGGTCTGGTTCCAGGACTCACGCTCCTATCAGCTCTACTCTCTGCCTATAATGATAGCTATAGTGTCTTTTCCCATAAAAATCAGTATGAGCATTAAAAAGGAGTTTTTCAATTTGCTCTGAACACTGTAATCACAAAAAAAGGTTTCCATGCCACTCATGTCCTCTAGAAGTGTAGTAGAAGAGGTACATGAAGCAAAACGCTGGGTGTGAACGTTTTTGCAGATTCAGGTTCCAAAGAACAGAAAAGGAGAAAAAACAAACAATGGTGTTTTTAAACAATGAATGCTGTTTTCCTTTAGCCACAAGGGAGTTTTAAAACTTGACAAATCCATTCAGCTTTCAAAGCATTCCACATTCCCCACCCACAAGCAAATGCCAGAAGGTGCCAGTTTGAGCCAACTCTGAGCTCAGGAATGATTTTCTAAATACTGGATCAGATTTCTTGAATGTCCACGTTCCACAAATGGATACTTACCACTGTCTTAATGGGTCTGATGAAAACTGCTTAGCAATTTATCAAGCTATTCATTTAAAAAGAACATTTCAGCAAGAGATGAGATAGTGAGACACAAATGCAGAAACAAAATGACAAGGTCTTACTACTTTGAAGGGACTGAAAATCACCGCCTTAAGATCTTTGAAATTTTAGAGCTGGGTCGTGCATAGGCTGAGTTTTAATGGACTCTCTGGGGGAAAAAAGCTTCTGATTACAAAAAGAAAGTAATTTCCTTATTTTGCAAGAACTAATTGTTTTTGGAGAGGACAAAGAAAATAATATTTAATAAACTCAATATATTCATTGAAGTAACTTTTTTAGAAGCACGCCCTGTGCCCAATACCATGCTAGACACTGAGATACAAAAATGAAGACATGTATCTTGTTGTCTAGCCTAGTGGTGGAGAAAGAGAAGCAAAGAAATGGTATAATAGACGCAACAAAAGAATGTACTAAGAAGTTAGAAGTAAGACAGTGAAAAGTGAGGTTAGAGGGATGAACAGAAACTGTGTTGCAAAGATTTGGGACTTAGATTTGTGAGTGATGTACAGCCACTAAACAGAAGTGATCATCAGATTTAATTTTAGAAGGATCATGCTGTTATCAATATGAAGAATGGGTTGCAGAGGGGAGACATCAAAGGCAGGATGAGTTCCAGTCTTCATAAAAATCACTCCACTACATTCTGATACATCCCTTTCTGTTCTCCAATCCATTTCCTCTTATCCCCCAGACACATGATTTAGAAATTATCTAATCTTTTAAAACTACTATTTAGTTTCCAACTATTTGAGGTTTTCCCAGATATCTGTTATTGATTTCTAATTTATTTCCACTGTGGTCAAGAGAACATACTTTGCAAGACTTGAATCCTTTTATGTTATGGAGGCTTGTTTCATGGCTCAGAATGTGGTCTATCTTGGTACACATTCCATGTGTTCTTGAAAAGAATGTGTAATCTACAGTTGTTGGGTATGGCTATGTTCTATAAATGTCATTTTCATCAAGTTGGTTGATAGTCTTGTTCAAGTCTTCTATATCCTTACTAAGATTTTTTTTTCCTGTTAAGTCTTTCATTAAAATTGAGCCTATGCATAATGTAGCTCTAAAATCTGTCTTCTTATTCTATCAAACATTGAAAGAGGTTTTCAAATCTCCAACTATAATTGTAGATTTGTCAATTTCTCCTTATAGTTTTATCAGTTTTTACTTCAAGTATTTTGAAGCTGTTATTAGGATTTTTGTGTCCTCGTGCTGAATTGACTCCTTTAGCATTGTGAAATAATCTTTATCCCTGATAAAGGGATTGCTCTGAAATCTACTTTGCCTGATTTTCTTAATTTTTTTTTATTGGGGTATAGTTGTCTTACAATGTTGTTAGTTTCTACTGTACAGCGAAGTGGAGTTCCCTGTGCTATACAGCAGGTTCAGATTAGTTATCTATTTTATACATATTAGTGTATATATGTCAATCCCAATCTCCCAGTTCATCTCCCCCCACCCCTGCTGCTTTGCCCACTTGGTGTCCATACATTTGCTCTCTACATCTGTGTCTCTATTTCTGCCCTGCAAACCGGTTCATCTGTACCAGTTTGCCTGCTATTAATATAGCCACTCCTGCTTTCTTTTGATTGGTGTTAATATGGTATATCTTTCTCTACCCTTTTACTTTTAATCTGTCCTTTATTTTCTACATGTGGTTTTTGTTGGTAGCATATAGTTGGGACTTGTTTTTTTTATCCAATCTGACAAGTTCTGCCTTTTAATTGAGGTATTTAGAATATTTATCTTTAAATCTCTTGAAAAGATAATTGGCTGTTTAAGCAAAAATAGTAAGCGTGCAGCTTATAGCATATGTAGATGTAGAATGTGAGGCCCCAACAGCACAAAGGCAAGAAGAGAGAAATAGAAGTTTTTCATTGTAAGGTTCTTAAACTGTACGTCATGTGGTATATCACTTGAATGTAGACGGGTATGTTAAAGATGTATATACTATAACCCTAAAGCAATCACTGAAATAAAAGAGTTACAACTAATAAGCCAACAAAAGCGATAAAAGGGAATCATGAAAAAAATACTCAATCTAAAAGAAAGTAGAAAAAGAAGAAAAAAATAACAAAGAACAAATGGTACAAACAGAAAACAAATAGCAAGATGATAGATTGACATATCAATAATTACATTAAATGTAAATGTTCTAAACACCCTGATTAAATGGTAATGATTGTCAGATTAGGTAAAAGAGCATATGAAACACTCATCAGGTACTGAGCTAAGTACCTTACATAGTCTCACTAAGTCCTCTTTTTTTCTTTTAATTTATTTAAATTTATTTTTGGCTGTGTTGGGTCTTTGTTGCTGCACGTGGGCTTTCTCAAGTTGTGGCGAGTGGGGGGCTACTCTTCGTTGCGGTGCACAGGATTCTCATTGTGATGGCTTCTCTTGTTGCGGAGCATGGGCTCTAGGCACATGGGCTTCAGCAGTTGTGGCATAAGGGCTCAGTAGTTGTGGCTCACGGGCTCTAAAGCACAAGCTTGGTAGTTGTGGCGCATGGGCTTAGTTTCTCCGCGGCACGTGGGATCCTCCCAGACTACGGCTCAAACATGTGTCCCCTGCATTGGCAGGTGGATTCCCAACCACTGCACCACCACGGAAGCCCTCATTTAGGTCCTCTTAACAATCATGAGGTTATCATCATGTCCTCATTTCAAATATTTAACAAATGAGCCTCAGAGAGGTTAAGTAACTTCTCCAAGTAGCAAAGCAGGGAATCACACTTGGGCACTGCAGAGTGCTAGTAAGCCTGTATGTAATACTTGCTTCCTTCCCCTCCCTCCAATTCAACAGCACTGAGTACCTGCTACAAGGAGGAACTGTCCCAGGAGCTGTGCCACAGGACAACTCTGGTAACTGTTTGGGATGAAATCCAGCTTAACCAACTGAGTGACCACAGGCTGTGTATTATACTTCCTTAAGCTCTAGTCTCCTCATCTGTAAAATGGAATTAAACATACCTGCCTCATAGTGTTGTTGCGATGATAGATTCAGAAAGTCCAGTGGATAGTGTGTGTCACGTGGGGGTGGTGAACTGCTTTTGGTACTTTAACCTGCAACCTGCAGATGACACAAGAAATATCAATTGGTACAATTCCATGTAAAAACCAAAATAGTATTAGAGAAGAGTGACATTCACTGTCTTCCTGTTTGACCTGCAGCACTACAGAGATAGACCATAGAGGTCTCATTTTTAACTTCCAGCATTATATGAAGTTTGGGTTTCTTCTCTGAGAATCTTAGCAATGCAATGAATCAGTCTTCTTCTAGAGAAACCTTTCAACTCAACTATTACATTTATGAATTAATTTTGTTTTCCTGGAGTAAAAGTGTCAATCTTATTTGTTTTTCAGATTAAGGGGTTTAGATTCCTTACACTTTCACTTTCATACTGGACACCTATACTGGGGACCTGGAAGGAATAACTTCAACTTAGATTGTATTAATATTATTATAACAATAATTTAAAAAAAGAATTTACACAAGTATTATCTTATATCTGATATATTAATATAGAAATTAAAAAGTCAAAATGCAGTCCTGGGAGTTAAGCAGACAAAAAAATAAAAAACAAAACAATCAAACCACATATAATTCCAGCATCACACAGAACCTTTAAATATATTTTCTTTCAAAAGAGAAAATCAATTAAAAAAATTGTTTAGATACAACATGACTGTCAGCAGAGCAGGAAGCCAATCAGTCTTTCAATATCATAGCACTGCGTTTCCAAGTAAATAACTGAAAGACACAAAATTTCAAAGATCTTTTATTCAAAATTCTCCATCTAGGAGAAAAGATATATAACAATGTGCACACATGCTTTAATAACTTATTTCACTGTACAACTTGCATCCCATACAATGGTACAATAAATCAGCAAAAGAAAATAATTAGCACTTAAATAATCTATCATGTAAATAGCACTGAATACAGCGTTCAACAAGGTGGAATCTGTACATTTTTTCATGACTGAGCCAGAGCATCTGTCAATCTAGTTGGGTATGTGTCTAAAAATCGAGATGTCTACACCTTTATTAGTGATGTGAAAGGCTATTAGGACCTATGTTGGTTTGGGTTAAATTTGGTGGGCGAGGGCAGAGGGGCTCTATCACTTTTATCCCTTTCTTATAAATATTTTTTCTCTTTAAATTACTTCCACAGTTTTAAATAAAAATATATTTTATGCTTGTGTATACTATTTTGTCAATACTGTTCTAGCACAGAATTATGTTAATTGGTTATTTTATAGCTAGCAAAATGGTCCAAGCACATTAAGGAAACAAAAGAAATTGACCACTTAGTTCTGCCAAAGTAGCACCTAGTAAAATAGCATGTCAGTAACGTTTCTCCTGCTAGTCCTCCTACGATGCAGGCAAAGAGACGTGGCAACAACTTCAAAAACATGGGCAGAAATTTAAGGAAGAAGATACTATTCTTGTTCCTGAAAAAAAATCTTACTAGTTAGTATTTCTCTATTGCATTTAATAATCTCCGAGTTACAATGACTGCTAAATCAAAGGAAGACTATACAAGAGGAAAACAAGATAAAAATGAGAGACTAGTGAAATCCGAACTTCTTCCAAGAGATTATATTTTCCAAGAAAAACAAAAGGCACAGGAGGTATACATTTCAATTTGGCTCAAAAATAATGAAAATTAACTGAAAAACTTGGCAATAACTACTGAAACATAAAATCCAATTCTCTACATTTTCTGTGACAGTGCTCAACAAACAAACAGAAAAACACCCTGATTGTGGTTCACCATAATCGGGACTATACATACTGCCTGACGTTTCTACACAGACTGAATCCCAAGGACTAAGTCTGCAAAGTAGGATCGAACAATTGATTTCAATAAAACATCTGCTTGATCAATATTTTCTTTCTAAAACTTAACCTATGTTCAAGCTAACTTCCTTTTGTGGAACTGAAATGATTTGAACGCTCTAATTTTTAGCTGATTGTAGAAGTATTACAGTAATCCCCCAAACCAAGGAACACCAAGAGATGGAAAGTCAACTAGTACAATATCTGTGAAAGCTAACTCAGATTTCACTTGGATACTTGTAAACCATGAATCATAAGTTTCAAAAAACAGTAGCTGTGGTCAAGTTTATATACTATATCTTTAAAAGATAGCAATAATATTTATTATAATTGTAAACATACGTCTGTCTCCCAAGAGAGCACATCTAGGAAAAGGTGCATTTATTGTAACTGCACCTAACATCCCCTTACAGGCTTTCTGTGACAACTGCAGTGTAACTAACTACCATTGCTGAGCAGGACTCTAGGGCATAACCCGAGGGAATCATGTCTCCCAATACCACGGAGCTACTTTACCAGCAATTATGATCGGGACGCAATATTAACAAGTTACACATTTAAAAAGTCATTAGAACATCTCGTTCTTGGACACTAGTATAGAAAGGTCTTCCAAAGATAAAGGAATGGAGGCCTGGTTTAATTTTCTCAGCTAGAGCCATTATTATGTTAAGATCGCCCTCTGCTGTTAAATCAAGGTCTATCTTCAGGTTCCGAAGCGATTTAAAGGGCTTTTTCCCCTTCTGCCTACAAATAATAATAAAAAAGAAATTATAATACAGAAAATGTCCAAAGGGAACAAAACAAAAGCAACGTATGAAGGTTTTTCTTCCATTTAGGAGTCTGACTTACGTATCATCTTCTATATATTTTATTAGTGTCAAGGCTTTTCTGTGAAGGACGAGCAGAAACTGTGCAAGGAAAGTACTCCTGAGAGACAGACCGGGTTTCAAATGAAAGACCTGCAGGATAATGAAGCGTTTTTATAAATAATTTGCCCCATTCTACTTATACACAGCATGTTTCTGTCTCAGCGCTGACAGTGCCTGGCAGATGACTCACGTTAGAGCAGCTAACCACTTCCACAGATGCGCCCTGACACACAGGAGGAGGTGGAGGTATGGGTCTAGGAGTGATCTAACAGTTCTGTTTATCTTTAAGAATTGACTCAAATTTTTCCTTCTGCCTTAGACTATATTTGTGTTCATTTTATTTATTATTAAAAATCATGATATAAGTTACTTTTAGCTGTGTTATTTAAGTTTTCTCTGCCCACATCTTCAAATAAAATTGGAGCTACCAGAGGTGAGCCATGCTTAGACTATGGGGTTTTTAAAATTTATTTATTTATTTATTTATTTTTGGCTGTGTTGGGTCTTTGTTGCTGTGCGCGGGCTTTCTCTAGTTGCGGTGAGCGGGGGGTACTCTTCGTTGCGGTGCTCGGGCTTCTCATCGTGGTGGCTTGTCTTTGTTGCAGAGCATGGGCTCTAGGTGCGCGGGATTCAGTAGTTGCGGCTCGCGGGCTCTAGAGCGCAGGCTCAGTAGTTGTGGCGCACGGGCTTAGTTGCTCCACGGCATGTGGGATCTTCCTGGACCAGGGCTCGAACCCATGTGCCCTGTGTTGACAGGCGAATTCTTTACCACTGCGCCACCAGGAAAGTCCTAGACTATGGTTTTGAGATATTCATATTTTTCTATTCTGGGGGGGTGGGGGTACATGTGTAGTGGTAGAAGGATTTTATTTCTGCTTGGGAAGCATGGAATTACATGACTTGGAATTATCCTTGAACTTTGCAATATGTCACAGACCACAGACCTGGATCCAAAATTCCTAGTCCACCTAACGATTATGTTATTTCAAAGCTACATCTATGACACTATTTCTTGGCCTGATCCCCAGAAAGATAATTATGACAAATCTCTGTTACCTTAAGAAATAAGACCCATATAATCTAAAATTTTCTTCAAAATCTAGATTTTTTTCCAAAGGAATGAGACAATAAAGATGCTATCATGTAAATAAGTTTTAAAGACATTTTTTGCTCAATTAAGGCAAATAAACATTTGTACAATATCCCCCTTACCAAAAGAAAACACCCTTGGGTTATAAGTTAGTGCTTAGAATTAAAACATTTATTATTTGAACTGGGGGATGCTGCATCTTTAATTGTTAATATACAGGCTACTCCCCTCTAACAATTCAGAAGAAAAATAATTTTGACACTTTAGAAAGATCAGAGACTCTACAAAAGGACTTAATTCTAAATTATATTACAGGTAGTGTGGGATATATTGAAAAAGAAAACATGTCATACCATTCACTCTGACAATCTCAGGTTTAACATTTACCTGATCCAGGAAGGCTTTTACTAGAGTGTCTCTGTGTAAGACATCTTGAAAAATATTCCTATGAAGAAAACAGGACAAATGTTGAAATGATTTCCACAACCTCTCACACCAGCCAATAAATTAAATTCTTAGAAGTGGGATTATAAGAATTAGATATATATATTTGAAAATATAAAATACATACTCATTTTAACTCAAGGATACATTTGTCTATTACTGGAGTTTGTCAGGCCACAAAGTAATTATTTTCTCTTAAATAGTATAAGCAGTCCCAGGAAGGGTATGTATGTATCTATCATACACATTATAAAAAAATACCAATTGCCTTAGGCAATTAATAAATATAATTACCAATTCCTGCCATCTCAAAAATATAGAACAGCAACAAAAATAAACACATACCACTACCACCAAAAACCAAAACAAAATAAAAGGTTAACTTCACATACTAATAACTTCTAATAAGCAGTTTAGGGAGAAAAAAAGGTAAGAGGACGAATGCTGGGAAACATTCAGGTGGGATTAAGGATTTGTATCCACGAGCCCATCATCTGGCAAGTAACATGAATCAGCTACCTAAGAAAATGTTAGCTACACTGGCAATGAGCAGAATAAGAAGTTAAGTTGTGATTCACACTGGAGATGATGTTTACCTACCACACAACCTAGGATACAGTAGGTTCTTAAAAAAGACTGTCCCTTTCCCAACGCTCTTTGATCTTTTCTCTTCTTCCTTCCCTTTCCTTGCCTTCTACTTCCCTAAGGAATTTACTGGGATGCTAGGTTATACTCAAGTCAGAGGGTAATATAACATTTACTAAGGTAAGCAATTTTTAACTGAAAAGAAAGACTGAAAATAGCAGGGATCATCATATAACTGACAGGAGTAGCAGGGAGGGAGGTGTGTGTGCGAAGGTAACAGGAAAGTACCTAAAATTTCCTAGTTTTAGCAGATGGGTGTTCCCTACTACAGAAGAAGGAAACTCAGAAGGGGGAAAAATCAGCATTTCACAATTACTGGCTGTCCAACTGGTGGCCAGTGTGGGCACTGACAACAACCTTTCTCTGGCTTTGGAGAGAGAATTCAGCTATTTAAGTCCAGTGTTCTGAATATATCTGTTTCATAAATTGCTTGTATTGGTCATATGTGAATTAGGTGAAGCAAAGTGTTAAAAAATTCCCCCAAAAGCGCTCTCCAGGAGCCCACCAAAAAATAGAAAAAAAAAAACCCCAAACACTTTAGGAAAGAAGAAAATGCTTGAAGGATCAGATTAATTTTGAGAATTTTGACACGGGTGCCAAAATTACCTATATGTGAAAACTTCGGGACCTGAAATTCTTATTGTTTTGTTTTCTAAACCAATTCCCCTAAATCTTTCAAAGGACTCAACAAGAACACCAGAGAGCTGGGAAAAGCTGGGTCCTAATGAAGCCATCTTTCTGCACCTAGAGACACATGAGGCTGGGAATTCCTTGGACATGGTGTTTCCTTACTATGCTTTTGGGCAACACCTTCTGTCTGACTATTGGTGCTTCACATGTCTGTTGCCTCAGCTCAAAATTTTTCTTCAAGACACAGGACAGGGTTGCTTGCTCCAATTTTACTGCTGCCTTATACACTCAAACCTGGATTATACTAGTTAACATTTATTGAGCACATTCTATGTGCCAGGCATTTTAAACTGATTAAAGAGGACCATGATAGTATACTACAATTTCTTTTCCTGATTTCAGAACATCATTTAAGTGTTTTATAATTCAGATTTATCATCTTTTTTTTTTCTAGTTGAGTCCACATTCAACATGTTATTATCATTACTTTTTTTCTTGTTAATTTACTGATCAGACTTTATGGTAAGAAATGAATAACACAATATAAAATGCAAAGTAAAAGAATGCTCTATTAATATATTTTGACAGTTTTGCCATATTTTATATTTATATATCAAGGAAAAACAGACTTAGAATTACCTCTTTAGTTAATAAGGTTTAGTTAATCAGCCTTTTATGACTCTTACACACTAGTCTATAAGCAATGTAAGGAGCTGGGGCTGTCTGGCTGGCCACTATTAACCTTAGCACCAAGTACTGAGCCTAGGGGCTCAATATACATTTGTTAAATAAATACTTAAATACTTATTTTTAAGGACTAATCTAACCTATCTTATGGGAAACACAATTATATTAAGAAAAGCTGACATTTAAGAAAAAACGCTTGATTAACCAAATACTTCTTCCAGTATAATTCTCCTAGTAATGTTTCTTTCCTTTTAAACAACAAATTGTTTGTTTTCTTTCTACTCATAAAAGATAGTTTCCTAATATTGCTTAATGACAGTATCAAAAAGCAAGGCACGACATACAAATCAGGAGTGAAGCTTTCGTCCGTGTAGATGATGGTATCCTGAGCCATGTCTTCTTCTGAAGTGGCTCTCCAGAATGCTGCCAGCTCTGATCTCATGTATCTACGCTGATTATAAATATGTTCGTGACAGGGTGGCATCTGCTTGACGGTGTTGACGTCCACATCTATGTGTGTGGTGGGATAGGGCGCGTACATGACTTGCCGGAAGGGAAGCACAAAGCTTCCAGTTGAATCCTGTTATAAACGAAAAGAAAATTTACGAGAGAGGAACCAAGATGGCCGAGTAGAAGGATGTGCTCTCACTCCCTCTTGCGAGAACACCGGAATCACAACTAACTGCTGGACAATCATCGACAGGAAGACACTGGAACTCATCAAAAAGGATACCCACATCCAAAGACAAAGGAGAAGCCACAATGTGACAGTAGGAGGGACGCAATCACAGTAAAATCAAATCCCGTAACTGCTGGGTGGGTGACTCACAGACCGCAGAACACTTAGACCACAGAAGTCCACCCACTGGAGTGAAGGTTCTGAGCCTCACGTCAGGCTTCCCAACCTGGGGGTCCGGCAACAGGAGGAGGAATTCCTAGAGAATCAGACTTTGAAGGCTACTGGGATTTGATTGCAGGACTTTGACAGAACTGGGGGAAACAGAGACTCCACTCTTGGAGGGCACCCACAAAGTAGTGTGCACATCAGGACCGAGGGGTAAGGAGCAGTGACCCCAGGGGAGACTGAACTGGACCTACCTGTTAGTGTGGGAGGGTCTCCTGCAGAGGTGGGGGGTGGCTGTGGCTCACCGTGGGGACAAGGACACTGGGAACAGAAGTTCTGGGAAGTACTCCTTGGCGTGAGCCCTCCCAGAGTCTGCCATTAGCCCCACCAAAGAGCCCAGGTAGGCTCCAGTGTTGGGTTGCCTCAGGCCAAACAACCAACAGGGAGGGAACCCAGCCCCTCAGCAGTCCGGTGGATTAAAGTTTTACTGAGTTCTGCCCACCAGAGCAACAGTCAGCTCTACCCACCACCAGTCCTTCCCATCAAGCCTCTTAGATAGCCTCATCCACCAGAGGGCACACAGCAGAAGCAAGAAGAACTACAGTCCTGCAGCCTGTGGAACAAAAACCACATTCACAGAAAGACAGACAAGATGAAAAGGCAGAGGGCTATGTACCAGATGAAGGAACAAGATAAAACCTCAGAAAAAGAAAATTTACTGTCTTTTATGCCAAAAGGTATGAAGAGCTATCTTTTAATTAAAAAAAAACAACTGGCTTTAACTTAGCAAATACAGCTCTAGAAATTTATCCTGGACAATGAATCATGATTGTGTGCCAAATTCCAGTGATGTGTGTGTTACAGCACTGGGTTAGATAGTAAAACGCCAGAAACAACCTAAGTATCCAAAAAGAGAAGTGATTAAATAAATAAAAATGTTTTATTGTTTAGCTGCTAAAAATTAAGTTGCCAATGTTTATGTGTTCATATTGAAAGATGTTCACAATACAGTGTGAAAAAGGAAGTTAAAACATGCGGAGTATAATCTAATTTTTTTTGGGGGAGGGGAAGATATGAAAAAAACACTAACAGAAGAAAAAAAGACCAGAAAGATATATGCCAAATGTTAACAGGGGTTATTCATTGGATTATGAGATTACAAGTGACTTTTTACATTCTTCTTGATTATTCATATATTCTGTTAAGTCTCAATGAATATGTATTTTTACAGTAAGTAAAAAATGTACTTCTTTCCAGGTATAGTCACTTGGGTAGCCAGCTGCCATATAACAAGTACCTATTGTTATAATGTCAAAGTATTCTCTGGGAAGCTATACAATTTAAACTTGCGTGGAAAACTCTTAACAAATATTTTTTCATTAAATTACAGTTTCAAGTTTTCCACTACGCATTTGGTATAGGTCCCTTTTAGGGATAAAATTATACAATAAATGAGATGATGCTGAGGAAATAAAAGTACTAAGTACCTTATTATGCCTTTGATAGGAGAAGTTCTAATTTTCAGATTTGTACAATTCAAATCAAAAATGAGTTCCCTTTAAGTAGTTTCTGTATTTAAACAACACTATTATTCTCAGCTCAGAGCACGCACATTATTGAAAATGTAAAAGCTGAAAATAATTTTTATTTGCAACAATTTTTAGTATTTTTTTCTTTCATTTTACTATGCCTATATCCTCAAGAAAGCATTCACTCTGAGAGACTCACATAGCCATTAGGAAATCTACTTCTTCGCACCTTTGACTATAATTGAAACATCAATAACAGATTCAATGAAGTGAAGAACAATTCCCCATAATTATTGAAAATAATTGCTAATTTATATTTATGTTTTGCTCCTAGAAGAGCAGACTCAAGTAAATAAAGGAAAAATATAAAATAATTTTTTCTTTTGTATATATGTGTGTGTATACACACACACACACATACATACATCCAGGAATTGCTTGAGTCCTGTACACTGTTTCAAGATAGGAAGCAGCTTAACATTTTTTTCAATAAATGAATATGGTACTTTAAACATAAAATGGTAACACAAAAATTCAAATCCGTTCAGTAAAAAAAGAAATGTTCCCATTTAGTTATGGAACCTGATTCAAGCACATATTAAAAAAAAAAATCCTGAGGCCAGACAGGCAGCTACAGGAAACCAGAGAGAAACACAAAGAACGCTATTCTGTGATGTTTCACAGATACTAACTATAAATTCATATGACATATACTCCATGTTCAGACCTGTGTAAAGGAAGTCAGCTCCTTGGCATATAAACATGAGACACATTAAATGCTAATGTTCAAAATATATGTATAAAGATTCTCAAAAATGATTTAAAAAAATTGGGTTCGGGCTTCCCTGGTGGCGCAGTGGTTGAGAGTTCGCCTGCCGATGCAGGGGACACGGGTTCGTGCCCCGGTCCGGGAAGATCCCACATGCTGCAGAGCGGCTAGGCCCGTGAGCCATGGCCGCTGAGCCTGCGCGTCCGGAGACTGTTGCTCCGCAACGGGAGAGGCCACAACAGTGAGAGGCCCGCGTACCACAAAAACAAAACAAAACAAAAAATTGGGTTCACCCGTGATAAATGGAAACTATACCTTTAGTAGGCCTTGTACAAAGAGCCCTGACTCGTATTTAAATGATGATTCTGCTTCACATAATCTGGAGCATTTTCTCTCTGCTGGAGTCAGAAAAAGGCATAATGTTCTTACTATCTGTAAGTGAAAATATTTTAGCATTAAAATATGAAGTAAAAAGGTCACTGGTTTGCTTATGAAAGAGATCTGAATAGAAATTTCAATTGTTATTGTCAATAAAATCTATTCTGAGAAATAAGTATTCCATAGTCACCTGGAATAGTCTATGGGATATCACACTTGTTGCTTAAAATAGGTATTCTGTGGTCAAGTAAGTTTGGGAAATGTTAGTAAATTTATTGTATGGTATCTCAAAACCTTTAACATTTGAATACATATTGTGACTCTCCAGGTGACTGAAACAATATGCAGACTTTTTCAAACTTACTTGACCATGGAACCCTTATTCCTAATCTTATATTAGGAAATAATGACCTAATATAATTATTGATTGTATCTCCACCCAGCAACAAGTGTATTTCAAACAAGTAAACCGTTTGGACGAGAAAACTAAATGCAGTTAAATCAAGAATTATGGCTTCTGTTAATAGTTCTATATGTAAAATCCCATTACAATGAATATCTAAGTGTCTAACTCCTTCAACAGAATGAGAATTAATTCTTTCAAATTTAATTTAAAACAAGCAAGCCATTGGTTGGGGATTAGAAACCTGTCATTCTAACAGGATTTGATCATAGTTCTATTAGGAAAAATAAAAAGCCATCTAACTACCTTGGAATTCAGACTATATTCAGAGTTTTTATATTAGAGCAGTGGTTTTCAAACTAGTGATGGCAACCTTTTCTTAAGTTAAAAAGAGAAAAGATAAAAGAGAAGTTATTAAGCTAGAAGAGGATATGGGATGAGAAAAATGTTTGAAAAACAGAGCCCCAACCATAGAGGCTTTCTCCCTCCAAGAAGCAACTGGGAAGGGCCTGTGGAACCTGAAGGCTTTGGAGGACACAAATTGAAAGCTACCTTCCTTGGGTAACAGAAATAATAATAAGTCACTAGATGCAATATAATAACAGAGGTAAGCTAACCTGTCATAAATGGTTGTACCAGAAATATAATTTTGGTAAATCAAGGGTCAAGTAATTATACAGGGTAGCGTATTATATTACAGAAAAAAATTATATTTGTCAAGCAAATAATCATTCCTAATATATTTCCTGTGTAAAACTTAGAAAAATTAGGTTTGCTTAAATTGATAGATATGTGCACTTTTCTCTGTCTAATTAATCATCAGTGAAGAAAAGTACAAAATTCCTTAGTTTATTACCTAATGCTTGGAAAGGAAACTGTTCATTAATTATTTATTAACTCATATAGCACTAAAACAAATGGTCACAAATGTTACTGAATAAGATATAACCTCCATCGATCACTTAATAGCAATAGGTCCCTAAAAGGAATAGATTTAGGGGGAAAAGCAAGATAGTGAAATCAAGATGAATAATCAGATACCATTTCTTTGTAATTAGTACCAAAAGTACATGGCTATCTTCACATTTATTAAAGATAACATTAGGAAATAGAAGACAAATATTTTAAAAAACATCTGACCTTAAAATATTCTCAAAACCATTTATACAGTACTGAGACAAGTATTTATGAATTACCACAATGAAACTGATAAATGACTTCCTATTCAAACAGTTTACTTTAAACTCATTTTTGCCACAGGGTGTCACAGTACTTTGGTCAGATTATATTGCCTCCTTATACTATTAGATCATCTTGATGGCAACCTAACCTTTAAATTACAATCCATAATATGTTAGCAGTTTTAAAAAGTCAGATCGTTTGCTGGTTTATAAAATAAATTACCTTATTTACTTTCTCCGCACTGCTACCTACTACAACAGAACAGCCACACGTCTGCAAGTGGGAGCTGATGGCACTATAAATTGAAAAAAAAAAAAAAAAAAAGATTAAAAACACTGACTGTAAAACAATTTCACAAACTAAAAAAAATAATAATAAAGTGAGCTTCAAATAACTCTGAATAGCTTTACATGATGAACACCAAAACTCTGATTATAATGTCATCTTTTATTTCTATAGTACTTTGCATTTTCCACCACATGCCTCTCACAGATTCTATTTGAACCTTAAAACAATGCAGTTAGTAAAATATTACCATTTTATCGTGGAAGAAACTGAGGTGTAGAGAGGTTAAGTGGTTAATTTAAAGTCAAATGGGATTAAAAATAACATGAATGGCTGACACTGATCAGAATCAGGACTGAAGAGCTCCTGATTCAAGCCACGTAAGGCCTGGAGATTAAACAAACTCACACCTCTGAGACTCCATCATGAACCTAAAGAAGAAGACTGTAGACATAAAAGCAAATACTTTATCCTTTCACTCCTTATTTTTTAAAATAAAATTTTGTGATAATCTGTAATTGTAAAGAAACACTCAAGTAGGAGATGAGATTATACATGTAGACGCAGTACTCAGTTAAGGGACTTAGCACATAGGCACTCAATAAGTACTGGCTATTATTATTGTTATTATCATTTTCTTAGAAGAAATATAAATAGAAAATGTAAGCTATTAGCTATTATTATGTGCTTATATGTGCCATGCACTGTTTTAAATGCTTAATATGATTTACCTCACTCAAGGCTTACAACAATCCTATGAAGTAGGTACCACTAATATTCCCATTTTATAAATGAGGTAATGGAGGAACAGAGAGTTCAGGTGGCTTGCCCAGGGTTACACGGCAGTAAGCCAGGAAGTCTGGTTTTAGAGCTCACACTTTTAAGCACTGAAATCTGTTGTAAAATGGAAAGGATCAGTACAAATATGAATAATTGTCTTTTCTAGGCCGAAATAAGTCTATCCACAATGCAACTTAATTTGAAAGGATTCTTAGTTTCAGCTTTAATGAGAAGAAAAACAAGAAACCGGAACCAAACAAGGGTCCAAGAATTCTTGCCTGAGTACTACGGAAATTCAGCTTCTTTAAATATTAAATAGAGTAACATCAAATATATCATAGGCATGTGATAAGTAAAGAAGTAACACAAAACTAAGCAATAGTTCAAATATGCATTTTTGACCCTAGAATAATGAAGGTAGGCATTCTGTTATTATTTTCTTCCTTCCCAATTTTGTCACAGGTGAGCGTAAGATTTGCATCTGCTTCACCCAGCTTTTACAAAAAGAAACAAAATTCTTACTTGAGAAGAAAGCCTTCATGACAACTGTCACCAATATCATCATCATTGAGAACTGTATCAGCTATCTAAAATAAACCAAAAAAAAAAAAAAATTTATTCTGGCTGTAACAAAATGCTGAAATAACACTTTTTTTTTTTTTTTTTTTTTGCGGTTCGTGGGCCTCTCACTGTTGTGGCCTCTCCCATTGCGGAGCACAGGCTCCGGACGCGCAGGCTCAGCGGCCATGGCTCACGGGCCCAGCTGCTCCGCGGCATATGGGATCTTCCCAGACCGGGGCACGAACCCGTGTCCCCTGCATCGTCAGGCAGACTCTCAACCACTGCGCCACCAGGGAAGCCCTGAAATAACACTTTTAATAGACAAGTTTTCTGAAGTCTAGGCTCAATATAACACACTGCCCTCATTTCTGAGCATCACAAATCCCCATAAAACAATCTGTGTGCGTCACTATAAACTTGCAGAACAAATGATGTGAAAGCTGGTCAGACAGCTTAAGCAACAATGTTTACAAGAACAATTTCCTCTTCTGAGCTGTCACAATCAGGAGACACATCTTAATTACCAAGTCAGGGAGCAACAAAAATAGTTTCCTAAAGATTTCTCTATACATGCATAGTGTGTAATTCCTAATGTCCTCAACAAATGAATGATTAAGGAAATCAGATTAGTGAAGGTGAGTGAACTTCCATTAACTGCCAGTGATTCGCACACTGCTTTGTTACAAAAAGTACTGCATTAAATACTGACTGATTCTCTAAGGTCTGAAATTCTCCCGCTTAGGAAATGCAAAAGTGGAGAAATTAACTTCATGAATTTAATTTTATCATATTACCATTACTGACCAAAAAGCCTCTGGCCATAAAATTCAGGATTTTAACTGTGTTTGTTAAAGTGGCTAATAATTCATATGAACAGTATCTATGACAAAAAAATGTATATTACTAAAATTAGAATATTACTAATACACATCATAGTAATATCCTATTTAACGTTACAAGTGAGAACTTACATCTATTTCTTCAGGGACACTGTGGGATTTCATAGATGAAAGCAGTTCCATGACAGGAATTACCTCTCCAGTAAGCATTGGAATAATACTCTGACCCTGCATAAAAAAGTAAAATGACGTGAAGAAAAATCACACAATATAGGATAAAGTGGGCAATAAAAAACTGAAAGCAAAGAATAACACCCTTTGATAGAAATACTTGATAACTGTTCAAACAGCCCCAAACAAGTCTACTACTCCAAAATATTTCTATTTCTAAAGGATTTACATGCTGTTTAAAACTCCTTTTCATTCTTCCAGGAATAATTTTCTTTTTTTCTCTTTTTTTTTGGCTGCACCATGCGACATGCGGGATCTTAGTTCCCCAACCAGGGATCGAACCCATACCCCCTGCATTGGGAGAACGAAGACTTTTTTGTTGTTGTTAATTAAATATCTTTATTACGGGAAAGTTTCCCATATCCCATAGTATGCCTAGAATATGTTACTCATTAAAAGTATATATATATATATATTTTTTATTGGGGCTACAGTTGTTTTGCAATGTTGTGGGAGCATGGAGTCTTAACCACTGAATCGCCAGGGAAATCCCAGGAATAATTTTCTTTAGTCAGAATGGAATCATTGGTTTATCATTTACACAAAATAATTAAATCACCACACCAAATTTAGAAAGGTTCTCCTTTGAAATTTTGAGATATAAGAACTTTTGTTAATCAAAGGTCACTGATGCATTTTATATTAAAAATAAGGAAAGCCAAGCATAAAAAGGCTTTGAAATCCTCAGCAGATAACTCAGTAGTAAAGTGTGAATCGATACTCAATCTCAGGACTTCCATGGTGGTCCAGTGGTTGGGATTTCGCCTTCCAATGCAGGGGGTGCAGGTTCGATCCCTGGTCACGGAGCTAGGATCCCACCTGCCTCGCGGCCAAAAAACCAAAACATAAAACAGAAGCAGTGTTGTAACAAATTCAATAAAGACTTTAAAATTGGTCCACATCAAAAAAAAAAATCTAAAAAAAACCCCTCAATCTCTACATTCATAATAAGGTATAATCTACCCAAATGCAAATCAAAGTCGTAACATATATTTTTAAGAATCAATAAGGCAGACAAATTTCCTTCAGTGTTCTTTCAAGGTAATGCTACTACTTATTACATCTCAAAGATGTAATTTTAAAATCTGCAGTTTCTAGAATGAAATTGAAAATTCAGTACAGAACACCACACACATAAAGTGTCTCAAATACGGGTGCTCCCTCATTTATTCACTGCCACCACCACTCCCCCAAAATGTTTTGCCCATCCTGAATACGTAAACTTTTAGAGGCAGATGAAATTGTCATATGTCTATCAATCTTTAGCTACGCATGTTTTAAAATCACCTATTATTTAAGATCTAACAATAAAACTTTCCCCCTCATTCACGTTTTATGAAATGATTATATTCAAACTCTTTACATGCATATTCAAATTAGAACCTCTGTCATCCTTGCAGTCAGTCCATTTTTTGAGTGACCAAACCTAGTTTTCAGAGCCCCTTATCATATAAGTTGCTTCAGAATTTAAATGTGATGCTGTCTCTGGAAATTTTATCCTAATAGGCCCCCTTGCATCACACAGGAGGTTTTATTATTTAAAAAAAAAAAAATCCATCCTGTAGTAACTTACAAACATAAAACCACTCATTGTTTTTGCTTTTCAAAGTAATTTTTTAAATGTCTGCTTACAATTACAACAATCAACACATGCAATTCAAGAAGATTAATAACTGAAGCTACGTTAAATTTGCTTCCTTGTAAAATGATTTTACCAGATGACAGCTATAAGCATCTAAAACTAGCACTGATTAAAGTTGTTTTAGACTAAGTATCATCCTCAAACAGTATTTATTGTTCAAAATAGAGTCACTGCAAGCACATGATATGAGATTTGCAAGAACTCGATTATCAGGTGACTCCTCCTTTTCAGAAAGGATAGTTATGGGAAAATACCTTCCCTTAGGTGTAGGCATATATAGTATGTCATACACAGCATCTCAGACATTTATCATCATAAGCAAATGGCTATGCTCATTGAAGCTTAACAACAATGACAAATCCTAGACGGCTGAACACAGAAGAGGCTCTAAAAGAAAATGCTTCCAGTTATTTCCTCCTTGGACTTCTCTAACTTGAACTTTTCAGCAGGTGAACGTTTCCCCTTTAAAAACCTCCAGTTTGTCCAAGTATACTTTCCTCCTGACATAGAAGGGATAGGATAACATTTTCAAGAAAAGCCCTTAAACGAGAAATAAACCTAAATGTTAAATAGTGGTCAACTTTATAAGTACAGGTTTCTGGTTTGAAAAAAAATCCCAGAAAAAGTAGAATTTTACTGGGTCTTAAATTTCGTTATTTTGAGATAACTCTACTAGTTACTCCGTAACTAGCAGGTACATCTAGAAGTTGGTGAAATTCATCCCATTCCTTGGCACCCTGCTTACTGACCAGCAAGCAAAGGCTGGGCTTCTCTGAGTAAAGGGAAACATTTCCTTGTAAGTCTTAGAACTTGTCCCATAATTACCTCCTTCTGACTTTTGTAAAAGTTATTTACTAAAGTACAAACTTAACAATTTTGTAAAGAAGATCATTTTATAGGGTTTTGTATTTCCCTTGTTCATGTTCCTGTATTTTGACAAACTTTTAGAAAAAGTTATTGTTTAAAATATCATTTGTCTCAGGCAGGCTAAAGAGCACCAGGGAGAAGGCTTGTTTAGACTGGAGTTTTAACAGAGGAGCAAGGAGGGTGGCCAGAAGCAATGAAAGTAAAAGCAAAGAACACTTTTTCCTTTGGGGATTCGCCTTCCAAACGCCTCTGCCCTAGGCTGAAATGTTTGCAATTAATTTCCATAAGGGAAGCCATACCCTTGCAATCATGCTTCTCAAACCCTGGTGCCTGCTCCCTAAGGATGTTCAAAACCATGGGATAAACACAGCATGTTTTCCTGGAGACTTGATACCACTGGAAGCCCAAGTGGTAAGAAGGTGAGGAATATCACTGGCAAACTGTAATATTAAAACAAAAAGATATATCACGGAATAAAATGTAAATTGCATGAGTTTTAAAGATACAACACGAGACTTCAAAGAAATATTATGCTTAGAGCTGTGTCTGTACCCCCAGATACTTTAGGGGCACTCACTCTCCTGTTACAACTACTTCTGTGGAAATGTTTGAGAAGCAATACCTTAAAAAAAAATAAAACTTATATAGAATTTTAAATTTTTACTATGAACAAGTTATCCAAAACTTGTCCCATGCAAACAGAAAAAAAGGGAAGCAAAATATTAATTTGTGGATGCAATTATTATTATCCTTTACTTATTTAACTCTTCAGGTCTAAGATATGGAAATTTTCATCCAGTTTATTCCATTTATCTCCATAAAGATTCTGTTCGTGCTCAGGCTCACTCTGTCAAACTAGTAATGTCTTCAAGGCCTTAACAGAAGCAGCCCTTAGCTTTATACAGACATATGTAGTGGGTTTGGCAGTGTCTTGTAATATGCAATCTGCACCTTACCTGATCTTCCATTCTCTCTGTGCCTTCCAAGATGATCTTCTGGACATTTTCTTGCCTTTCCTGAGAGAGAGAAAATTCATTAAAATAAAAAAAAAACACAACATTTTGATACTTGTTTATTTTTCACAATACAGTTAAATGGCAGACATCTTCTTGGGTAATTTAGTTCATGGGAACAACATGTTCCACTTTAGGGCAAAAAAAAAAAGGAGGGGGATTAACCCAACAAATCCATGCTCTCACAGACAATATGAAATAAAATAAAAACACCCTTTTTATCTGCAGTTAAAAACAGATAATGTGACAGAAAGAGTCAATGTAACATCTGTGTAGTTTCACAAAGGAAACTAATGATTTGTACTTTTCAAATTAGATAAGATCCAGACGAATCTAGTGACTATACAGCTTCCAGATTTTAAATGATTTTCATAAGCACGTGAGAAGAAAGGAGGCAAGCCTGCAAACACAGTAAAAAAAACTCTTCTTTTAAAAGATACTATTTTTCCTTACTATTTGGTAAAAGCCTTATAAAATCAGTAAGGCTTTAGTGGACTTCCATGTTAGTATCAAACTGCAAAGCAGAAAGGAGAATTAAATTTGTTCTTCTCATCTGCCAAAATTACAGTATATGGAAATATAATTATCATTATATATTAAACTATAAGATTAGGGGACAACAAAGATTTCCTCTACCTCAATCTACAAAATTAAAAGGAATATCCCCTGAAAACCATTTGGTCCAACGTCTTCATTTTACAAATTTGGGAACTTGGCAAAGAAATTAAAGGGACCAAAGGTTATTTGGGCAAAGACTTACGAAACTATTGTTCTGAACTGCATACGCCCACACAGTGGTAAGTGAAAGACAGGGTCATGCAATGCAGAAACAAAAAGCTTTTAGAGTCAAAGGCTCCCAAAACAAATCCAGACTCTAAAACTTATGTTTCCTTATTTCTCTAAGCTTTGGCTTTCTATTTACAATGTGAAGCTATCATCTCCTACTTCCCAGAGTTAGAAGACCACAGACATCAGCCTAAGATCTATCGGTACCTAATAGGGTAGAAGCAAATAACAGCTCCTGTTTGAACTTAATTGCATATAATTTCTAAAAATTAGATAAAATGTATCAGAAGGTAAACTTTCAGTAGCTAGGTTGGCATGCTTAATACGCTTCCAAACCCACTCACCTTGTGCATCCATATCCTTCCCTTCCGGATAATGTGTGTTAATCTATCCACACACACTCTGTGAAGTGGGAGATAGAAACTCAGCTCCGTCTGGGGAAGTATAATTGATAGTCCATAGGTGCTCCTATCCCCATTCCAGTTTCCATCGAAGATTAATGACACAATAATTACTCCTTTTTCAGACAAGACAAAAAACTTTACGTCTATCGCCCCACTCTCTGCATTTCGAAGGATTTCTCCATTGAGGGTATGGTTGGCAAGAAAAGTTATTTCTCCATCGCTTAGAAGTAACTGTTCTGTCTTTGGAGCCCAAATGTGCCTTACTCTAGGACCAAGAATATTGTCCCAGTAAGCAAAGGTTGCTGCTAATAAAGGGGATTCACCACTTAAAGCAATCTCTGTCTTGGCAACAGCTGGAGAAGGTGGTGGACAGAGAGTCGACATCACTGCATCCCAACTGTCACATTATCCAAAAGCTCCAAGGTTATCTAAACAATGACAAACAAAACGAGTGATTAGGTTCAGCGATTTTAAGCCATCCATCAAAAACGCATATTCTGGGACTGACATATATACACTACTATATATAAAATAGATAACTAACAAGAACCTACTGTATAGCACAGGGAACTCTACTCAATACTCTGTAATGACCTATATGGGAAAAGAATCTAAAAAAGAGTGGATATATGTATATGTATAACTGGTTCACTTTGCTATACAGCAGAAACACAACATTGTAAATCAATTTTACAAAAGAAATAAAGGGCATTCTAAGGTCAAAAAAACCCCAAACCCTCAAATGATTTACGTATATGTGGTTTTCTCCTCTTCAGTCAAAACGATTTGGAAGCATGTCTCCTACATGAAAGAGATATTAAACTAGCATGGCAGGTGCATATTAAGTGTTTGCGATATGATGATAATGTACTACCATACATAGTAACATGCCACTTATATTCAGGGCATACACTTAGAAATCCAAAATAATAATGGCCTTAAAAAAAGCCTCTGAACATTAATATAAAATATTATATACTAAAGCTCATAGAATAGATCCTCACTGTTTCTAAATATCCAGCCTATATGCAATTCTAGTATGATTGGATATTTGGTTCCTAAACCATAGGAACTAAAGAGAAACAAATTGAGAAAGGGAGGGCTCAGCTAGAGACCATGACACTTCTTGTGGGCTGAACTATGTCCCCCCAAAATATATGTTCAAGTCCTAATAACCCCCTGTATCTGTGAATGTGACCTTATTTGGAAATAGGTGTAATCAAGTTAAGATGGGGTCCTAATCCAATGGCTGGTGTCATTACAAGGAGAAAGATTTGGAGACACACAGACAGGGAAAACAGGGCCATGCGAAGACGAAGGCAGAAACTGGAGTGACGCAGCAACAAGCCAAGTAATGTGAAGGATCGCTGGTAACTATCAGAAGCTAAGATGAGGCAAAGAACGATTCTTCCGTGGAAACTTTAGAGGAGCATGCCCCTGCCAACGCCTTATTTCAGACTTCTAGCTTTCAGAACAGAGAGAGAATACATTTTCCTCATTTTTACATCGCACACAGTTTGTGGCACTTTACTACAGCAGTCCACACCTGACAGGAGAAAACCTTAAAAGCTGCTAAGAAAAGAAAAAAAAAAAAAAAAAAGGCAAAAGCTTGCAAGAATACAACAATCTAGAACCATAAGAGAAAATAAGCAAAAAGTCCTCAATGCACTCAATGATGCTCTTTGGGTAAAGCCCAATACTGGTGTTTAAAATGACAGATAAATACATTTAATATGCTATTCAAGACAGCAGCGTAGCCTTTTATCATTGCAAAAAGAGTTATACTAAACGGGTAAAAAAGCTTCAGTTATTTAAAACATGTAGAGAACTAAATGATTGGATGGGCCCGGTCAACCTTTCAATCTACTGAGAAAACAGAGAAGAGGAACTGCCCAAGGTCACCAAGCCAGGCTGGAATCCAGGTCTCTTGTATATCTTAACCCACCCCATTGTATCACTCTGAAAGTGTACATTCAATGTGATGTTAATGTAAAATGAATCATTCCTGCCTAGTGTTAAAATTGAATACCTATGCATATTCAATACCAATTTCATTTAAACAAGTCTAAAATTGTGGAATCTATTCGTCATATAGTGGTAAAGGATAGTAGTTAATAATAGGTGAACTATGATATATCTATCTTTGCCTGTATGCTTGCTTTGGGAATTAACATTTTATCTGTAACTAAATTCATGTCAAAGTAAACCATTTTACTTAAAATAAAGAATTTGATCTACATCTTGTCAGGAGAGTTCAGAGACTGATGAAAAGCAAAAAAAAAAAAAACCCAACAAAAACCGACTCTAATTTTAGAGTACTGTATGAGCACTTTTATCATGATGTCAAGAACAGTTATACAGTGCTTGGCAAAACGCTTTACAGTAGGTATGTGGATATGTGCAGAAATGGCTTAACACAAGAACAGTTCTTGTGTATTTTTTATTTTAGAAATTCACTTAGGAAATATTCACTTTTTTAATGTGTTATATCAATTTAATAGACTTAAGAGACTATACTGGGTATAAGTTGTATAGTTTGTTTAAAATATCCACTGTTATGGATACAATTTAAACAGTCAGTTTATAATGACAGAATATAGGAATATAATCTGAATTGAAACCGTAATGATGTTATGATAATTAACAATAGCAAACTGGAGGCCAAGGAGACGAATTAAGTAAACACAGAGCTATAAAATTATATGGTAACATATTCTTCTTTTGTTCTTCCTTTTTGGATAAAAAAGGTGAATAATCATAAAGGCAATACTGCTATTCAAACATTTCATCATTATGTTGAAAATAAAAACACTTCCTTAAATGGAATTGAGCCCTGGAGCAAATATGGTTAGATTATGGGACAACTTTTTACCTGATTGTGAAAACTCAACTATTATAGACCACTAATTACATTCAATCTCATTGCTAGTATCATTAGAAAGAGAATAAGGGACAAAGGCTATGTTGAATTGTTTAGCTTTAAATCCTGCCAAAAGTCACAGAGGAGTACACTTAGGAGAGTAGTAAAATGAGTCTACTAACACTTAAGAGTCATCATCTTTGGTAAAGACAATCCATACATACAGACATGGCTCAAAAAAATCAGTTCAAAACCAAGAGTCTTTTATCTATATATCTTATTTACATGCAGTGCTGGCTACACCAGACAGTTATCAAACAAAAGCCGTAAGAGTCTTTGAGGGAAGCCAGGATTCAAATTGGGTGACACAGTGGCTTGCCACACTCCTGTAAACAAAAAACAGGGTTCAGGAGGATGGACCCAATATACTTCCTGAAAATCATCCAACGTATGCAGATGTAAAGATTATACTAATTATCATCTGTTAAAACTGTTAGCACAGGGGTAGTTTTGAAGTTTTGCTTTTTCTTAAACCTTTGCTAAAAATCAGCCATCTCTTCTCTGATCGATATTTAGAAAGTTGGTTGGTCCACTGCTGTTGCAAATCAGAATTCAACCATCATAAGGCCCACACTTCTTGTAACCATGTTTTCTGTTTATTTTCTCCCAGCTCTAAGAGAAGCAGGATCCTAAACCAGCCCACCTTCCAAAACAGGAGCTGCCCAGACCAACTATTGACAGTGATCTGCTTGTAACACCAGATAGTTCGCAACACTTCAAGACTCAGAGGTTAAGTTCATCATTTCACTATCAGGCCATCTCTCACAGCTCCAGTTTCTCAAACAGGCAGGCTAACCTACTACTCCTTAGAATTCCTTAATTAAAATAGAGCCCAAGGGCAGGCTTGAAAGATAGGAGTCTCCTCTGGTTTTCTCTCTCTCTGAAAGTAAATTCTGAACTGCTAACAGGGCCAAAGAAAGACACTATTTTATCAACTTTAAAAGGTGGGGAAAAAACACTTTAGCCCCCATGTAACTGTTTCCTTGGAGCAAGTTAGTCCTGGCATAGTGCACAGTCTGCAATGTGGTCTATCACTTCTCTTGTTTTTGTTTCATATGTGTAAAGAGAACAGGCATCATGAGGTAGTTTCCAACTGATTCAGGGCTTTCCTAGACTGCCAAGGTGCTGGCAACAGTGTCTGTGTCACATAACACCATCATACTTCAAGTATTCTGACTCCATATTATTAATTTCCCATATATTGTATTCTTGCTTCTGTGATGTTCCCTTTATGTTAAAAGTTTTCCAATGTCTAAGATCGTATCTAACAGTATTTTCCAATCTCTTTGTACAAATTAAAGTGCCAGATGTATTGTGTCCCCTTGCTCTGAATCACAAGAGAGATGAGAACAGTTTGAATTGAAATTTATCCACTGGCCACAACCAGACTGTTTTAACGAGAGCCTAACAAACTTCATTGTTTCTGAAAGGGCCATGTCTCTCGGGCAAGTGCATGACCTCCTGGTCTCCTGAATACAGAAGCCTGGTGGAGTTCACCGGGGCCAGTCAGACCCTGAATGGTCACAGCAGACGCGTAATCAGTGCACTTCTTTTTGCAACCGATACCATCAGTCAAGTGATGCCCAAGTCATAATGGTCAATTCTTTTAAGTAAGTCTGTGTATCCTCGGAGAAGTGAAGTAAGCAGGTCATGAACCACAGAACGGGAGCAAAAGACAGTCTAGAATTGCTGCCCAAATTTACAAGACAACAGCAATCCTTAGAAACTTCAACTTCTGTAGACTAGTAGTATTACCCCACGCCACGCCGCTTTATCCCCTCTCGGACCCCGACTTGGTACGGAGCAGCCGCGCGCCGCCCGCCCTCTGGTTTTCCCCGGGCCAGGCCTCTCGGTGCCCGAGGCTCCTTTCCCTTGAGCCCGCGGCACAGGGGGTCCGACGGGTCCCTCTGAGTGTCACGCCGGGACCCCGAGAAGAAGCCAGCTCGGGGACTGTGGGCGGAAAAACGGACCGACCCCTATCCCCCTGCCTCTGCGCCGCCACTGTCAGAAAGCCCGGATGAAGGCAACTCCACTGGTCGCCGGGCTGAAATTCCCGATGCCGGCTTTCGATCAGGGAAGAGAGCGGCAAAGAGAGGACCCGCCGAGCAGAGCCTTGGCGAGAGCCTCCGCCGCCGCCCCCGCGCGGTCCAGGTACCCGGAGCCCAAACAGCCACCTTACACGCCGGCTTCTCACTCACCTACGCGCCACCGCCTGCGCCTCCACCGCCTCCGCCGCCGCCGCCGCCGCGGGCATAGAACCGCAACCGCAGTCCCGCCCCCGCGGCCCTGGCCCCGCCCCCGCGCGCGTTGCGTCCGCGAACCCGCTTCACGCCGTGGTCGTTTCCCGCCTTGTGCTCTTCTGGTAAATTTTATCAGTTCTTTCCTCATTCACCCTTAGCGAATACTGTGAGAGCAAGGGGAGGAGAGAAAGGGCGGGAAAAACAAAGCCACACACCTCCTAAACACACCCCCTGCTCTCTCTAGGCCCCGCCCCCCTAAGGAAGAAACCGGGCAGCAGGGATGGCTGACGCGTGAAGCGCCATCTTTCACGCGGGCGGAACAAGTCGCTGTTGCTGCACTACCATTTCCTCGTGGGACACCGTAGGTACGCCTTGGTGTTTTCGAGATGCGATTATACGTAAACGCACGAGGTCTGCGCAAGGCGGGGTTCGGGGCGTAGTTGCTCTGTCCCTTTGCTCAATGGCGCGGTCGGTAAATTTAGCGTAAGCTGATAACCAAGATAGTTCCGTTCTTAACGGGGAGGACTTCTGGGCCCCAAGAAAGCAAAAGAGTTGGTGGTTGTGAATGATTTTGTTTGTGCTTGGCAGGTAGCAGGCGCTCAACAAATATTTGATGAACGAATGGATTTGGGTTTTTTTTTATGACACAGTTCAGTACGCTGTAACTTCACCCCAAGCCTCGTTAGGTAATTTTCTTTCCCACAATATATAATCACGACAATTTTGTCTTCTTTACATGTAAGCATTTTCTCAAGGATGATTTTCATGTCTTTAAACATCCTATAAGCTAGTTGCACAATGTGGATGAGTTGGGTGGGTTTTTTTTCACCTTTGAAAATGTACTTTATTGTTTTGTGATGTGCTGTAAGATTTTTTTTTTTTAATCTCCAGTTAAATCAGCCTTTTGGTCTGCAAGTGTATTTTCAGGTTATTCGCTACAGATGAGTGGCACTTAACATTTTTCATCTTTAAAAATCGCGTAGGACATCTTTATCATTCAGAGGAAGAAATACACAAAATAACTCCCTCAAACCTATACCCTCTGCAGAAATAGACCCTTTACCTATGCTTTATGCTTATATCAAACACCAAAAAATCTACCATTTATCTAGTTCCTACTGTGTCTTTGGTATTGTGCTTCTCAGCCTACATAAAGAATTACACTCGGGGCTTCCCTGGTGGTGCAGTGGTTAAGAATCCGCCTGCCAATGCAGCGGACATGGGTTTGATCCCTGGTTTGGGAAGATCCCACATGCCACGGAGCAGCTAAGCCCATGCGCCACAACTAGTGAGCCTGCACTCTAGAGCCCACGAGCCCCAACTACTGAGCCCACGTGCTACAACTACTGAAGCCCACTTGCCTAGAGCCGGTGCTTCACAACAAGAGAAGCCACTGCAATGAGAAGCCCGCGCACCACGACGAAGAGTAGCCCCCGCTCGCCACAACTAGAGAAAGCCCGCGCACAGCAACAAAGACCCAACACAGCCAAAAATAAATAAATAAAATAAATAAATTAAAAAAAAAGAATTACACTCAATCCTCCTAACACATTTAGAATATAGATATTATCATCCCTGTTTTACAGAGGATATGACCAAGGTTCAGAGAGATTATTTACCCAAAGCCACTTAGCTAGCTGATTCAGGCCAGTTTTGTGCAGTTCCAGAGCCCACTGAGTCCTGAGGACGCCAGGCTGGTACTGAGTGGATGACAGCCTTTCTCAGAATACCTTTGGGGGACAGTACCAACACCTCCAGTTCAGAGTAAGATTGGGACTCAGATTAAGTGCCTAAGAGAGGAATACAGTGCCAAGAACAGTTTTTCCTACTTCAAAATTCTGCCTAGGGACAAAATTTCCCTTGTCTCCAATTCTGGTTTTGTGCAATATCAACCCTAGAACAACTATGCTTCCTAAGAGAGAATCAAACACCAAGGTCTAAATTCTGCATGACCATGAGAATAAGATACATATTGAAAGTGGCTCTGCATGCATGATGCTTTGTAGTTAGTGAATGTGCATTTTCCCCCTCACATCTAACTGAACAATTGTTTAGGCATTGTGTAGCAGTAGCTTGTATGTCTTTCAGTGGATCAAAGCAGGAAAAATCCAGTCGGAGGGAAAAAGTAGTTGTGACTTAATACTGTGGTTCAGAGTATTTTCATGCTCAAAGGGGTAAAATAGGAAGACAGGTATCCTAGCACACATTGCTTCTAAAGGAAACCAAAAAAAAAATGATGTTAAGTATGTAGTAATGTGATCCACACTAGCAGCACCAAAGGATGGTTTGGGAGGACTTTAACCCTTAACCCCTCCAAATTCTGTTAATCATTCCAAATAAACCACCCCAAATAACTATACTGTTTAAGTGAAAATAGGTTTTGCTATTGAAACGTATCTTCAAGCAAGAGCCCTAGTTCCCCATTTCCAACCAGGATGATAGGCCTAAGACCCTATTTAGAAATGTTTGAGCTAACCACCAATCCACATATAATTAATGAGCAAATATACAAAAAGGCTTTACCCTAGGGGAGCCGTGGAACACACGTTGAAGAGCTTGGGCTCTGGCATCAGAGTTGTTGTAAGTATTGTCTCTGCCCTTGATTAGTTATGAGACTTTGGGCAATACTTAACTTCTCTGTGCCTCAGTTTCCTCAGCTGCAAAATGGCAAGCAGAATAATTTCCCGAAGGGTTGTTGTGAGGCTGACCTGAGATCAAGCAAGCTAGTAATTTAAGACAGACAGTCAAGAAATTGGGGCTCTAATCTCAGTAACTATGCAGGGATAACAGAAGCAATAACAAATTACAAACCACGTAAGCAATGTACGTATTTATAATTCCAACAAATAGAATGTCAGAACTCAGAGAACCTTCTTGCTACATCATGAATGTCAGTTATGGTCAGAAAGCCTTTTCCCCATCCTCTTTTTATTAATGTATTTCAGAAATGTGTTATGTGTTGCTTCGGAGCTGGAGCTGAGGACTTGTTGATTACCTCCTATTTACCAAGATTACAGCAAATTAGATTTAACTGGTGAACAATCTGACTTTGGACATGGAGGAGGAATATTGCTGAATAAACCACAGTGAGTTTAATTTCTTTTAAGTAATAAGATTTTATGTGGTTGCCTTAATCATTTCAGACTTATCAATATGCAATTTATGTTACCTTTTGGTTGGAATATGAATGACCCAACACCCAACTGAGGTACTTCCAGTTGGAATCTTGGTTCCTGGATATATCAAGTTAGTGAGCTAGTGTGATATAAATGGTTTAGAAAGCTGTAGTGGGTCCATGATTGGAGCTAACAGTCTATAGTTCTAATAATGCTCAATGTAGGCAGTGCCCCTGCAAAGAGAACATCATTAGGATCCAATATGTATTTCTTTTAGGGTCCTCCTGGGACTCACCATTCTATAAACAAGTCAGTAAGCCTCTCTGTGGGAGGAATCACATTCTTGGCCAGGTATTAACCTCTGTTCCTTCCATACTGGTGATCTGCAAGCAACAGTTGTGAGTGATCTAAAGCCTCAGATAAAGAGTCTTCAGGTGAAGAAATTCCTAGTTCACTGCAGCCCCATGTAACACACAACAAGAAAGACAAGAAGTGGGAAGACAAGCTGACCATTTTCGAAAATCTTAAGACAAGATCATTAGCTAATTTATTATAGAAGACAGATTATGAAGTTTTAGCTTGATGAGTTTATCATATGTTTATGGAGTTTGGATGGAATCAGCAGTGCGCAGTGGTGGTGTTGGTGCTGCCCTACTGGAGGCCTGAGTTGCAGTGGACCAGGAACAGATGAGCGAAAGCGCTCTCAACTGCAATGACTCTCTCACTAGCCATAAGCTTCCCAGACCCACCTCAGAATGTGCCCCGGAGCACATCTGCCTGTGGTTACCCCTCTGCTTGCAACTCTCAGCATGTTTTTGTGTTTATACCTGCACTTTATTGTACTTACTAGGATGTTGCTTTGTAAGTAGGTTCCTTATTTCCCGTGTGACTTCTGCCTCTCAGCTTTGTCCCAGGCTATCTGAGACCCAGGGCAGTGTGCTTACAGTTTCATGTTCCGACTCCTTTGTTTTTAGCTCATATCAGATGATGGGCAAATGCCAGGTGGCTGATTGAAGCTTCACTCCAACTGTTATTATCCTTAGGTCAGGCTCCTGTGGTGTAAGTGCTTCTTTTTGAAACTAGCTTTTGTCTTTGTTTAAGAGTCGGGGTCGTTCTGTTTAAGGATCAGGGTCACTCTGATTTAAAGTGGATGAGGAGCTGTGAAGGAGACCATTTCTTTTTTGTCATCTGTGTCATTTTTCCTATCTCCCTTCTCCACACTATTTCTTTAACCCAACAAAGAAATATAAAACCACAACTAATGTCTCTGAGCCAAAATCACAGGTCACTAAGTTTCTTTTTTTTTCAATAAGTTACAGGTGTACAATATAGTGATTCACAATTTTTACAGGTTATACTCCATTTACAGTTATTATAAAATATTGGCTGTATTCCCCATGTACAGTATATCCTTATAGCTTATTTTGTACATAATAGTTTGTACCTCATAATCCCCTACCCCTATCTTGCCCCTGCCCCCTTCCCTCTCCCCACTGGTAACCACTAGTTTGTTCTGTATATCTGCCTCTGTCAGGTCACTTAGTTTTAAAATGTTTTAACACCTGGGCAGTTTTGACATTTATTCTTTTTCTTCTTCAGAATCATTTTGACCAACTTGGTCATTTTTCTTCTGTGAACTTGAGGACCGACTGGCCTGTAAACTTCCACAAATAACCTTTGTGAGATTTTTATTGTTGTTGCATAGAATTTATAGATCAGTTTCTTGTCTTTCCATTTATGAACATGGTCTATCTCTCTACTTACAACTTCTCTTGTACTCGTTAATTAGGTTTTATACTTTTCTCAGAAAAGACACTTTACATCTTTTGTGAGATTTTTCGGAGTTATGTTGTAATTGTGTTGCTATTGAAAATTGTTTCTTCTAAAAATGACATTTTAAATTATTTGTTGCTAGTGTTCAGTTTACACTAGCTTTGTATGTTCATCTTGTTTTTGGCAACGTTGCTAAATGTTCTTATTGGTTGTAAATAATAATTAAAAACAACAAAACAAAGAAGTAAGCCTCAAACAAAAAGGTACTAGTCATTTCAATTTCATGGTCTTTAACTTGCAGTAGCTGCCCATATTTTTTATAGTGTCCAGGGTCCTTAGTATGGCTCTCAAGGCTCTCCCCAATCTGCTTCCAGCTGACTTTTCAAGACTTCATTCTTACTGCCCTTTCCCCTCATTGCCTTCTGATGCACGAGGGTTCACTGTTCTGTAACCACTCAGTTCTCTCAGCCTGGAATACCCTTATCCTTCCAATTCTGTGCGAGGAAATCTTGTTAATTGCACCACATGTTGCCTCCTTCAGGAAGGAAAAGATGTGTCTTGTGCACCCTTAACTTCCACTATTAATATAAAAACTAAACACCTTGTATTTATACTTTACATGTTTAGGGCAAATAATGGTCATATAATATTGAAGTTAGAAACTTTTGGAGATGGTTACAGCAACACAATGTAGGGTTTAAAGGTATCAGCTTTTAGGCTTGAATCAACCAAAGCTTGAATCCTGGCCCAACCACTTTGTAACCTTGGGTGAGTTACGTAACATCTTTTTTTGCTTTTGTTTTTTGAAAAAGGGTTTCAGAAATAGGTTATAGACTAAGAATTGGAACAAGAGATTTGCAATATCATCCCACATCACAAAAAAGCATTGTTTCCTGACATCATGAATTTGGCTCTGTCACAGCAAACAGCAAACTGACCAAAGTCAAACAGGTGAGGAGGACTTTGTGCAGGCTACTGCAATAGGGAAGAGAGACAGAAAACTCCATTGAAAGAGAAGTTGGGAACTAAGGAGCCGGCAAGCCACAACTAAGGAGCACATGTGCCGCAACTAAGGAGCCTGCGGGCTGCAACAAAGGAGCACATGTGCCACAACTAAGAAGCTGGCAAGCTGCAACTAAGGAGGCCACCTGCCACAACTAAGACCTGGGGCAACCAAATAAATACATAAATAAAATATTTAAAAAAAAACAAACTGACATGGTACTTGTAGAAAAAAAAGAGTTGGGAAAGTTTTTAAGAGCTGAGGTCTTTAAGACCTGAAGGGTAATCTTAGGTTACCTATATTTGTTAACTGGCAAAAGGAAAAGCAATCATTCCCTTATCTTTATGACAGGAGGTAGTTTTACAACCTGGAGCAAGGCTGCCTGCCTACTGAAGGTGGGCTCCTACCCTCCTACAGAGACTGGGAGATGGGCTGCTATCTTCCTTGATGAATATATTTCAAAGGTATGACCCCAGAAAGACATTCTGTGTTGTAAAACTTGCAAGAGGCTTTTAAAAATTTACATCTCAGAAGGGAAGATAAAGAAGTGACAAGTTTTCTAATGTAAAGACTCTAAGAAAAGGGAGATCGGGGCCTAGAGTTAGAGAGAAGCCAGTTTGAAGTTTAGTCGAGCTGATGGAAACATTAAGGCCATCTTCCCATCTTGATCAACTCATAACAGCATTACTCCTTCAAAGTAGAATGAGGGAGATGGAAGCCAGTTATGTTCCTGCAAAATAGACTGTTTCTGAGTATAGGGGTGTGTGTGTGTGTGTGTGTGTGTGTGTGTGTGAGAGAGAGAGAGAGAGAGAGAGAGAGAGAGAGAGAGAGAGAAAGGGAGAGAGAATGAGATGGAGATAGAGTTATTTTGAGATAATGGGTACTGCTTCCAAATAAATATAAATCAGAATGTTAGTAAATACCAGCAAACCAAAACAAAGCAAAGAGCCATTGAAATGATTAGAATTCTTGAGATCCAGAAAGACTTAAGAAAATTTTCCTTTATATTTACTAGATCTGATTAAATTAATTACTAAATAATGTATTTGTCAACAGGTATAAGTTTTTCCAACAATCTTTTCAAAAACAAATTACCATTTCTTTTTCAGTCTATCTCCAAAAGAAATGGTGTGTCATCCAATCTTAATGTAAGCACTGACTATACCACAAAGAAGGGAGTAAATTCAATGTCATTCTTTTTATCCCCCTCTGTGGAAATGTGTGAAACATCTCCACGTAATATTTAGTTTGACAAAGATGCAAACATTTTCGTTTTTAAAGTACGTCTATTTTAAGTGATGGTGACTTTTTTTGTGTGTATGGAGGAGAGTAGATTGTTTGAAGTGTAAAAGTAGAACTTCTTGATGATAGAACACCAAGGTTAATGACATTATCCTTTTTACAGACCCCAGTTTATATAGCAACACACACAAATATGTTTGTTTATTTATTTGTTATAGGTGATGGTCACAATTTACTAGGCAATAGTACACTATTTTCTTATGTTTCTTAGTAATGCACTGTGTTTATTTAATCCTTTTTTAACCTTCGACCCACTTCGCCCATTGCTCCCACTCTCCCCAACTCACCACCTCTGGCACCCACATAATCTTTTCTTTGCATCTATATGAGCTTGTTTGTTTGTTTTTTCCCAGATTCCACATATGAGATATAATACAGTATTTGTTTAACTTGTTTCATTTAGTATAAGGCCCTCAAGTTCCATCCATGTTGTTGCAAATGGCAAGATTTCCTCTTTTTTATGGCTAAACAATATTCTATTGTATATATCCACAATTTCTTTATCCATTCATCCATTGATGGACACTTAGGTTGTTTCCATATCTTGGCTATTGTAAATAATACTGCAATGAACATGGGGGTGCAGATGTCCTTTCGAGTTAGTGTTTTCATTTTCTTTGGATGAATACCCAGAAGTGGAATTATTGGATTATGTGATAGTTCTATTTTTGATTTTTTGAGGAACCTCCATACTGTTTTCCACAGTGGCTGCATCAATTTACTTTCCCACCAACAGCACAGGAGGGTGCCTTTTTCTCCATTTCCTCATCAACACTTATTTCTTGTCTTTTTGATTACAGCCATTCTAAACAGCTGTGAGGTGATAGCTCATTGTAGTTTTGATTTGCATTTCCTGATGATTAATGACGTTGAGCATTTTTTCATCTACCTGTTGGCCATTTGTGTGTCTTCTTTGGAAAAATGTCTATTCAGATCTTCTGCCCATTTTAAAAATCAGATAGATTGTTTTGCTATTGAGTTGTATGAGTTCTTTATATATTTTGAATATATACACATATATTTATATGTATCTTAACCCCTTATAAGATATATGATTTGCAAATATTTTCTTCTGCTCACTAGGTTGCCTTTTCACTTTGTTTATGATTTCCTTTGCTGTGCAGAAGCTTGTTAGTATGATGTAGTTCCACATACTTATTTTTGCTTTTGTTGCTTTTGCTTTTGCTGTCCAATTCAAAAAATCATTGCCAAGACCTTTGTCAAGGAGCTTACCACTTGTGTCTCCTTGTAGGAGTTTTATGGTTTCAGGTCTTATGATCAAGTCTTTAATCCATTTTAAGTTAATTTTTGTGTATGGTATAAGATAGTGATCACGTTTCTTTCTTTTTCATGTGGCTGTCCAGGTTTCCCAGTACCATTTATTGGAGAGACTGTCTTTCACCATTGTATATTCCTGGCTCCTTTGTTGTAAATTAAATGACCATATATGTGTGGGTTTATTTTTGGGCTCTCTATTCTGTTCCATTGATCTGTGTATCTATTTTTATGTCAATATCATACTGTTTTAATTACTATAGCTTTGTAATAGTCTGAAATTAGAGAACATGATACCTCCAGCTTTGTTCTTCTTTATCCAGATTGCTTTGGCTATTCAGGGTTTTTTGTGGTTCCATACAAATTTTAGGATTATTTGTTCTGTTTCTTTGAAAAAAGCCATTAGAGTTTTGATAAGGATTGCATTCAATCTGTAGCTTGCTTTGGGTAGTGTGGACATTTTAACAATATTGATTCTTCTAATTAATGAGCACAGAATATCTTTCCATTTGTGTCTTCTTGAATTTCCTTCATTAATGTCTTATAATTTTCAGTATACATGTTGTTCACCTCCTTGGTTAAATTTATTCCTAGGTATTTTATTTATTTATTTATTTTTGCGGTACGCGGGCCTCTCACTGCTGTGGCCCCTCCCGCTGCTGAGCACAGGCTCCAGACGCACAGGCTCAGCGGCCATGGATCACGGGCCCAGCCGCTCCGCGGCATGTGGGATCCTCCCGGACCGGGGCACGAACCCGTGTCCCCTGTATCGGCAGGCGGACTCTCAACCACTGCGCCACCAGGGAAGCCCCTTTTATTCTTTTTAACGCAATTATAAATAGGATTATTTTCTTTATTTCTCTTTTAAAAAAATTATTTATTTGTTTGTTTATTTATTTATTTTTGGCTGTGTTGGGTCTTTGTTGCTGTGCGCAGGCTTTCTCTGAGCGGGGGCTACTCTTCGTTGCAGTGTGTGGACTTCTCATTGTCGTGGCTTCTCTTGTTGTGGAGCATAGGCTCTAGGTGCGCAGGCTTCAGTAGTTGTGGCACGTGGTTCATGGGCTCTAGAGCTCAGTCTCAGTAGTTGTGGTGCATGGGCTTGGTTGCTCCGCGGTATGTGGGATCTTCCCGGGCCAGGGCTTGAACCCATGTCCCTTGCATTGGCAGGCAGATACTTAACCACTGCACCACCAGGGAAGCCCTCTTTATTTCTCTTTATGATAGTTTGTAATTGGTGTATAGAAATGCAGCAGATTTTGTGTATTGATTTTGTATCCTACAACTTTACTGAATTTATTAGTTATAATAAATAATAATGAGACAAAGATGGCATTACATGATGATAAAGGGGTCAATCCAACAAGAGGATGTAATAATTGTAAATTTTTATGCACCTAATATTGGAGCACTTAAATATTTAAAGCAAATATTAACAGACTTAAAGGGAGAAACGGATAGCAATGCAATAATAGCAGGAGATTATAATATCCCATTTATGTCAATAGATAGATCATTCACACAGAAAATCTATAAGGAAACATCAGCCTTAAATGACATGTTTGAACAAACCTATATAGAACATTCCATTCAAAAGCAACAGAATACACATTCTTTTCAAGTGTGCATAGAACATTTTCCAGGCTAGATCATATGTTAGGCCACAAAAAGGCTTAATAAATTTAAGAAGGTTGAAATTATTTAAAAAATCTTTTCTGCCCACAATGGTATGTAACTAGCAATTAATTATACAAAGAAAACTGGAAAATCCACAAGTATGTGGAGATTATATAACATGCTGCTGAAAAACCAATGGGTCAAAGAAGAAATCAAAAGAGAAATGTAAAAAAATACCTTGAAACAAACAATGGTAGAAATACATCAAAATTTGTGGGATGCAGCAAAAGCAGTTCTAAAAGGGAAGTTCATAGTGATAAATGCCTCCCTCAAGAAATGAAAAAAGACTCAAATAGGGCTTACCTGGTGGCGCACTGGTTAAGAATCTGCCTGCCAATGCAGGGGGCATGGATTCGAACCCTGGTCCGAGAAGATCCCACATGCTGTGGAGCAACTCAGCCCGTGTACCACAACTACTGAGCCTGCACTCTAGAGCCCGCAAGCCACAACTACTGAAGCCCATGCACCTAGAGCCTGTGCTGTGCAACAAGATAAGCCACCACAGTGAGAAGCCCATGCACCGCAGTAAAGAATAGCCCCTACTCACCGCAACTAGAGAAAGCCCATGTGCGGCAACGAAGACCCAACGCAGCCAAAAATAAATAAATATATAAATAAATAAAATTAAAAAAGACTCAAATAAACAACCTCACTTTATACCTCAAGGAGCTAGAAAAAGAAGAACAAATGAAACCCAAAGTTAGTACAGGGAAGGAAATAACAAATATTAGAGCAGAAATAAATGAAATAGAGACTAAAGAGACACTAGAGAAGATTAATGAAACTAGGCGCTCGTTCTTTGAAAAGATAAACAAAATTGACAAATCTTTAGCTCGACTCACCAAGAATAAAAGAGAGAGGACTCAAATAAATAAAATCAGAAATGAAAGAGGAGATGTTACAACTGATATCACAGAAATACAAAAGATCATAAGAGATTGCTATGAACAATTATATGCCAACAAACTGGACAATCTAGAAGAAATGAATAAATTTCTAGAAACATATAACCTACCAAGACTGAATCATGAAGAAATAGAAAATTGGAACAGATCGATTACTAGTAAGGCGATTGAATCAGTAATCAAAAACCTCCCAACAAACAAAAGTCCAGGACCAGATGGCTTCATGGGTGAATTTTGCCAAATATTTAAAGAAGAATTAATATACCAATTCTTTCAAAGTCTTCCCAAAAAACTGGAAGAGGAGGGAACTCTTCCACCTCATTTCATAAGGCCAACATTGCCCTGATACCAAACCTAGACAGGGTTGCTGCAAGAAAAGAAAATTACAGGCCAATATCACCGATGAACATAGATGCAAAAATCCTCAAAAAAATATTAGCAAACCAAATTCAACAATACATTAAAAGGATCATATATCATGATCTAGTGGGATTTATTTCAGGGATGCAAGGATGGTTCAACATCTCAAATCAGCCAATGTGATACACCACATTAGTAAAATGAAGGATAAAAATCATATGATAATCTCAATATATGCAGAAAAATCATTTGACAAAATTCAATATCCATTTATGATAAAAACTTTCAACAAAGGGATATAAAGAGAACATACCTCAACATAATAAAGGCCATATATGACAAGCTCACAGCCGACATCATATTCAATGGTAAAAAGCTGAAAGCATTTCCTCTAAGATCAGGAACAAGACAAGGATGCCTCACCACTTTTACTCAACATAGTATCAGAAGCCCTAGCCAGAGCAGTTAGGCAAGAAAAAGAAATAAAAGGCATCCAAATTGGAAAGGAAGAAGTAAAACTCTCACTATTTGCAGATGATATATTATATGTAGAAAACCCTGAAGACTCCATCAAAAAACTTTTAGAACTACTTAACATCTTTGAATGTCGTTTTTTCCTCTTGAATATGGTATTGCTTTGAGGATTAAAAGAGATGATCTATGTAAAATGTTTACCCTGATACCTGCCACATGGTAATTGCTCATTCAGGTTGGCCACTAATATCATATGGTAGATACTCAATTGGCATTTGTTGAATAAATCTATTCCCAATTCCTAGTTTACAGATGAAGATATTGAGAGGGCAAAAAAGAGACCTTCTCAAGGTCATACCTTTAGTTTAGGGCAGATCTGTAACTAACACTTTTGTGTGCTAACAAGTAGGTGTGGGCTCTTTCTGCTTGATCAACATAAGGTGAACATAAGTTTATCTCCTCACTAGACTAAGCTTCCTGAGGGCAGGGAGCTTCTCTGATTCACCTTTGTCTGCCCCTTGCCTGCAAGCACAGTGCCTTGCTCATGTTAGATTCTCAGTAAATGGTGAATATAATTTAACCTAAGAAAATTCCCATCAAGAACAAGAATAAATTAAGAAGATTCCTTTAATCAGTGCACAGATTTGACTTTGAAGAATTTTGCTAAGCTCCAAATATAGCACATTATCAGGTGATCTTAATAAGGAAAAGCTTAACTTGAATGTTAACTGCATTTTTAGGTGACACAAACAGGCCACTTGCATCAAGATTTCTAGATAAACATTTCTTATACTGCTAAGTGAAAAGGATGAGAAATTCAGACACGTCATTTTTAACTGGTAATTGTGCCCATGGCATTAATCACCAGTTTAAAATTTGATTATGAAAGATGAGAAAGTATAGCCTTTACGGAAGTAATGGAATTTGAAGAGTTGTTATCATGAAGGTTAATTAGGAGTCTTTGTGAGAGCAAATAACTGAGTCACAGGCAGTAAGTCTATTTTCAAAAACATAAAAAGGAATGAGTTATCATGTCATTGTTTTTCATCTTAAAATATGTAGAGAGATATTTATCTTTTTAGTAGCTTGCCTGGGAAATTACAGTGTCTTTTATTTTACCATAATTAAGATTTTGCAAATTTTCATATAAATTATAAACATACAGACATGCATAAATCATTTAGTATAGAAAAATAAACTAGATGGATAGATGAGAGGTAAGTTATTACTATGAAATCAGAGTATTAGTTCTCTCCAAATTTATTTTCCTGCCCCAAAGTGACATTATTTGCTTGCCCACATCCCATGTGCAGGGGTATAAAAGAGAAATAGTGCTCAAACATTGCTCATTGCATCTCTTGACTATCACCTGCTTTTACAAATAGTGCTTTAAGAATGAAAATGCTGTATGATAAATGGCATAAGGATCTAATTCTAAAGCACTTTTTCCACTAATGAACTGTACATTATAAGTCAGGCGATATGCACATTTCTTTTCTGAACACAGGGGAAAAAGAAAATAAAAACAAGTGACCCCTTTGATGAATAGCAAATACCTAATACCCTTCTGGTTTTGCTATACCAAGATCCAATTATCTCCCACATTTCTTAACAGTTTTTACAAACTGCTTGTGTATTCAAGTAGAATTACAAGAAAAAAATCCAAATGAAAAAAAAAAAAGAACAAAAGTAAAGTTACAGTCTGTATGATTTTAAAGGCCTAAATAATGTCATTGTGAAAGAAAACACCATAAAAAGTGCAGTTCAAATTCACAGTTGGTCTAGGGTACCTTGTATATGGGCCAGCTCAGTCTGCCAAGTGCTTGTTAAATTAATTATCATACAGCAGCTTTCACTCTCTAAGTGGAACTCACAGAAAATGTGCTTAGAGTGGAGAAATGTAAATTGGCTTATGAGGTAATTTTATACTCTAGGGATAGATTTTTTTTTCATTACTTCATGTTGGAAAAGGTTCATTATTATTTATAAAGCCCCAAAGCCAGCCCATCTCCAACCTCATTGTCACTTTCTGCATTCGAAACACCACTAAATTCCCAAATGAGTAGGCTAATTCTTTCCTGACAGAGCCATAAAACTTGCTTGGGGTATTACTAACTTAGGTGACAGCACTTTATTCAAAATAATTCTTATTCTCCAGGAAAAGCATTCATACACTTTATTTCTATGTGGCCATAACTCTGGTGGAAGATAAGTAGGCTTGTCTCCTGATTATCAATACTGAATATTGTTTCTTTGAGCACCTGGGTCCTACAATGATGGAAGCTACTCAGGTACTTCAGAGTGCATGCTTAGAAGACAATTCGCATTCTACTTATCATTTTACGTGTTTAAGATGCGCTACTGAAAAACGTTATTTTTCAAGTGAATTTGATCAACTAGATGATTAAATGGTACATTTAGTATAGTATGCTGTAATGTCCTATTTTGCAATTAATCTAAACATTGTTAGCTAATTAATTATTTTAAATGCAAAAGTGACAAAGGTTTGTTTAGAACCCAATAACAACAACAACAACAAAAACATTACTCATTGTCTTGATGAGTTCAGCAATGGGACGTTTTTCTCTTCTGATCTAGAAGTAATTTTCCTTCAGTATTTATTTAGCTCTATTCTACACTATTGATAGTTATCTCTCTTTTTTTAACTTCTATATTTGTGTATGTTTTATTTTATTTTTTAAATTAATGTATTTATTTTTGGCTGCGTTGGGTCTTTGCTGCTGCGTGGGCTTTCTCTAGATGTTCTTCATTGCGGTGCGCAGGCTTCTCGTTGCAGTGGCTTCTCTTGTTGTGGAGCACGGGCTCTAGGCACGCAGGCTTCAGTAGTTGTGTCATGCAGGCTCAGTAGTTATGGCTCGTGGGCTTAGTTGCTCTGTGGCATGTGGGATCTTCTCGGACTAGGGCCCGAACCTGTGTCCCCTGCATTGGCAGGCGGATTCTTAACCACTGCGCCACCAGGCAAGTCCCAGTTTCAGTGTTTTGATTCTTTCTTTGATAGTTGAATTGCTTATGTATTTCCATGATGCAAAAGGCTATGTTTTAGCATAAACCTAAAATAAAACTGCATATTTTCAAAGTTATCTGTTAATCCCCAAAGTCTCTGGGGCACGCCTATTAGGCTGTGGTAGGTCAGGAATTGGGGCACCTGCAGCTGTGAACGGACAAGCAGGAGCATCATGGGGCTAGGTATTGAACCTGTGAATCTGTGATAAGGTGTCTATGACTGTGTTGCTCAGGCCAGGAGGTGATGCCAGAATTAGGAGGGGGACTGAGGTCTTAGCCAGGTGGAATGGGAGGGGCATCCAGTGAGAACAAATATAGGACTTTGAATGAAGTATAAGACACTGCTCACCAAAAAGCAGGCAGGTTATTTCCAATGTTTTAGCAAGTTAAATCTGAGAACAGCATGCTTTAGAAGAGTCTAGTCTATAAGTGTGGACACAGTCCCTTCTGCTTGAAGCTGCTGTGGGATTGTATGCCTTTAAAATTTAAATTAATAGCATTCTTTTACAGTTTGCTTTTTTCCCATCTCAAGATGCTTTTGAGATATGTCAGGATAATACATATTGTTTGGGCGTAGAGAGAAACAAAGTGAAAGAATAATGCATGACCCAGACACATACCCACTGGGAGATGGAGGGGAAGGAATACAGAGGGTGGGAGTGGAGCTTTAAATCTGGGTTTAAATTGGTTGCTTTAGTCTCTGGACTTTCCTATATATTTAAAATTTTTATTTTTAATTGTGGTAAAATACACATAATATAAAATTTACCATCTTAACCATGAAGTGTACAGTTCAGTATTAAGTATACTCACATTGTTGTGCACCCAATCTCCAGAACCTTTTCATGTTACAAAACTGAAACTCTGCACCCATTAAACCAGGGGTCCCCAACCCTCGGGCGTGGACCGGTACCGGTCCGTGGGCCTGTTAGGAACCAGGCTACACAGCAGGAGGTGAGTGGCAGGCGAGTGAGCGAAGCTTCATCTGTATTTACAGCCGCTCCCCATCACTCGCATTACCGCCTGAGCTCCACCTCCTGTCAGATCAGCTGTGGCATTAGGTTCTCATAGGAGTGCGACCCCCTACTGTCAACTGCACATGCGAGGGATCTAGGTTGTGTGCTCTGTATGAGAATCTAATGCCTGGTGATCTGAGGTGGAGCTGAGGGATGATGCTAGCTCTGGGGAGTGGCTGCAAATACAGATTATCATTAGCAGACAGGTTTGGCTGCACAGAGACCATAATATATCAATTGCTTGCAGACTCATATCAAAACCCCATCAGTGAGTGGCAAGTGAAAACAAGCCCACTGATTCTGCATTATGGTGAGTTGTATAATTATTTTGACTACCTTCATCCAATTCCCCCTCCCCCCCACACCCCTGCCTCTGGTAACCACAAATCTGATCTCTTTTTCTTTGAGTTCGTTTGTACGTTTGTTTGTTTTTGAAGTATGTTTGACCTACAACACTATGTTTGTTAATTGTTTTGTTTTTTAGATTCCATATATAATTGAAATCATACAGTATTTGTCTTTCTCTGACTTATTTCACTTAGTGTAATACCCTCTAGGTCCATCTATGTTGTTGCAAATGGCAAGATTTCATTCCTTTTTTATGGCTAAGTAGTATTCCATTGTATATATGTACTACATCTTCCTTATCCATTCATCTATTTATTGGCACTTAGGTTGCTTCCATATCTTGGATATTGCAAATAATGATGCAGTGAACATAGGGCTGCATGTATCTTTTCTAATTAGTGTTTTTCTTTTCTTTAGATAAATACCCAGGAGTGGAATTCTTGGATATATGGTAGTTTTCTTGTTAATTTTTTTTAAAATAAATTTATTTATTTATTTATTTATTTTTGGCTGTGTTGGGTCTTCGTTGCTGTGCACAGGCTTTCTCTAGTTGTGGCAAATGGGGGCTACTCTTTATTGAGGTGCACGGGCTTCTCATTGCCATGGCTTCTTTTGTGGAGCACGGGCTCTGGGTGCCTGGGCTTCAGTAGTTGTGGCTTGCAGGCTCTAGAGTGCAGGCTTAGTAGTTATGGTGCACGGGCTTAGTTGCTCCGTGGCATGTGGGATCTTCCCAGACCAGGGCTCAAACCCATGTCCCTTGCATTGGCAGGTGGATTCTTAACCACTGCGCCACCAGGGAAGTCCCTCTTTTTAATATTTAAGGAACCTCCATACTGTTTTCCATAGTGGTTGCACCGATTTACATTCTCACCAAGAGTGCAGGAGGATTCCCTTTTCTCCACATCCTTGCCAACACTTGTTATTTTGTCTTTTTGATGATAGCCATTCTGTCAGGTGTGAGATGATATCTTATTGTGGTTTTGATTTGCATTTCCCTGATGATTAGTAATGTTGAGCATCTTTTCATGTGCCTGTTGGCCATGTGTATGTCTTTTTTGGAAAAATTGTCTGTTCAGATCCTCTGCCCATTTTTAAATCAGGTTCTTTGTTTTTTTGAAGTTGAATTGTACGACTTCTTTGTATATTTTAGATATTGATCCCTTATCAGATATATTGTTTACAAATATCTTCTCCCATTCAGTAAGTGGCTTTTTTCATTTTGTCGGTAGTTTCCTTCACTGTGCAAAAGCTTTTTAGTTTGATGTGTTCCCATTAGTTTATTTTTGCTTTTGTTTCCCTTGCCTGAGGAGAAATTTCCGAAAAATATTACTAAGACTGATGTCAAAGAGAATACTGCCTCTGTTTTCTTCTAGAAGTTTTATGGTTTCATGTCTTACATTTAAGTCTTTAATTCATTTTGAATTTATTTTTGTGCATGGTGTAAGAGAGTTGTCCAGACTGATTCTTTTGCATGTAGCTGTCCAGTTTTCCCAACATCATTTATTGAAGAGGCTGTCTTCTCATTGTATATTTTTGCCTGCTTTGTCATAGATTAATTACCCATATAGGTGTGGGTTGTTTCTATTAATTTGATTACTCTAGATACCTCATATAAATGTAATCATACAGTATTTGTCTTTTTATAATTGGCTTATTTCACTTAGCATAATGAGTACAAGGCTCGTGTGAGTAGTTGCATGTGTCAGAAATGCCTTTCTTTTTAAGAAGAAAGAAATGCCTTTCTTTTTAAGGCTGAGTAATATTCCATTGTATGTATAAACTACATTTTGTTTATCCATTCATCCATCACTGGAGACTTGGGTTGTTTTCACCTTTTGAAAGCTATTATGAAAATGCTCCTATGAGAATAGGTGTACCAAATATCTCTTTGAGACCTTGCTTTCAATACTGAATAGTGTAATTGCTGGATCCTATGGTAATTCTGTTTTCAGTTTTTTTTGAGGAAATGCATACTGTTTTCCACAGTGGCTGCATCATTTTACATTCCCACTGATAGAGCACAAGTGTTTCAATTTCTCCATATGTTTGCCAACACTTATTATTTTCTGTTTTGTTTTGTTGTCTTTGAATAGTAGCCATTGTGATGGGTGTGAGGTGATATCTCATTGTGATTTTGGTTTGATTTCCCTGATGATCATATATCTTTTTTGAAAAGACTGTGTCGTGGACTAGGGTGAGGGAGATAAGTGGAACTCAGCCAGTGCTGAGGAAGGGGTGGAAGAGACATGGGCCCAGTTGGGCAGGGAGAGGGGAGAGAGAAAGGCTGAACCCTTCTGTGTGCTCAGCAGATGCAGAGGTCTCTATGAGCGATCAGGACCAGAGTGAGCTGAGTGAGGAAAGAAATGGGGCAGAGACTGGAGGCATTGCCTGAGATAAGTGAGAAAGAATAGTGCTGATGCAGGAAGGGCCAGGGAAGCACTGTAATTCCTGGTCGTTAGTTATATTTTCAGTGAAATTGAGTTCAAGGGTGTTGCTTGGTAACTGCCAGTAACAATTAGGCTCCTTTCATAAGTAGAAACCAGTTATCATCTACTCTGGGGTGCTTGGATCCATCAGACTTGTATGATGATTAAGTTAATGAAATAGTTTGGAGGATAAAAAGGTGTGTACTGACACCCTGTCACAGGGTCTGTGCATGGGGGAGCTGGGGCAATGACTTGTCCCTGGTACACGCTCTGTCTTCTGTGTCCTCTGAAGAGATACACTTCCACTTGTCCCTCAGAGACAAAATAGATGCCTAGAGTTTACCAAAGAATAAGTATTTTTCAATCAGGAGGGAATTGGCTGCTTCTTGGTGGGCATTGTCTCTAAGGGTTTAGGAGTTGTATTATCTGTTGCTGCTGTAACAAGTTACCACTAACTGGATGGCTTAAAATAACGGAAATGTATTCCTTCACAGTTCCGCAGGCCAGAAGCTCCAAATCAGGGTGTGGACAGGGCCGCCCCCGCTCTGAGAGTCTCTAGCAGTGAATCCTTTCTAGCTACTTCCAGCTTCAGATGGCTGTTGGCATTTCTTGGCTTTCTTGTCTTGTGGTCACATGGCTCCAGTCTCTGCCGCTCCAGTCCCACATCACATTGTCCTCTTCTGTCATTTTAAGGGTCATTTGTCGTTGAATTTAAGGACCACCTGAGTAATCCAGGATGACCTCATCTCAAGACCCTTAACTTAATTACATCTGCAAAGAACCTTTTCCCAAATAAGGTAACATTCTTAGCTTCCAGGGATTTTCACATGGACGTACCTTTTGTGGTGGAGGCATTATTCTACAGGAGTATAGAGCCTTTGGGGGAAATAATAGCCCTTACCCACTGACATAAATATACTCACTCTGGCAGTGGGAAGAGATATTGGGGCCTGCATGCCTTTGTTCAAATCTCTAACAGACATCACCCAAAGTCAGTGGTGGAGTAAGTCAATTTGGCACCTGAGTCAATTTAATGTCCCCACACATGTTGGTAGGTGCTAGAATTTCAAACACATGTTTGCAGTGCTCCCATTTTGACTGATTCCCAGGGACATAAGGCTTCTTCTGCTCCATCCTTTACTCATCGCCCCTGCCCAAAGCCCTACCCATTCACTGTATCCTCTCAGTTCTGTGTTGGGGGCAGGAAGCGTGTCATACTTATTGAGCCTTTCCGGGTCCTCAGTAACCAGGGAAAGCTGAGACAGAGGAACCCAGCATCGATACTCTTACAGTATCTCATTGGAACCTGCGTAATGAAGAAAGTCCTTCCCAGTTGTGGGTGTCTTCTGAATGCTGCCACGCCAGGGCCAGTTATGTGTGTAAGGACAGTAAGTCTACAATTTTATAGAAATGGTTTCACATCAATAGAAACATCATTATACAGCACAAGATCCATATTTCTGATTATCATGCTTAGTGATATTGTCTGAGAATGACCAGAAACTGTCATTTATATAGAGCTGTGTTCCATTTTGATAATGCTAGAGAACAGAGAATGACTTGGGAGAACATCAAGATTCATGTTTCTAGGGTCAATATTTACCCCCTAGTCAATGTAATATCAAATCCACTAGTACAGTTTACTCGAAGGGAGACTCAATCCTCCCAACCCCCATTTTTTTGGTCAAAAATAATATATTATAGGAAGTCCTATGTCTGTTTCATTTACTTTGTAAACTTTTTAAATGGAAGAGTATAACACATATTCAGAAGTAAGCACAGTTCATAGATGCACAGCTCAGTGACTTATCACAAAGTAAGCACACCTGTGTAATCACCACCCAGGTTAAGAAAAAGAATATTAGCGGCCTCCCCCGCTCCAGGAGGGACCTTCAAGCCCATTCTCTGTCACTAACCCCCTCCCGTCACCTTCTCACTGAAAGTAGCCACTGTGTTGACTGCTAACAGGTTTGTTTTGCCTGCTTTGGAATTTTATGTTGCATATATTCTTGAAGCCTTTTTTAATCAAAGCATCTGGAAACTATTCCTTTCATGACATCCCATGTCAGAGGTAGAATAATTGTTTCTTTGTAGGTAGCTCTGTCAGGAAGATGAATAGCTAACCCCATAAATCATTATCATAAAAACATTTGTAATTTACATGAGACGTCAGCATTGAAGAATAACATCATGACCTTGCTATCTAATACATGAACACAAATGGAATTATTAAATACAAAGATAAATGAGCACCGAAATTTTCAATTTATGAATTAGCTGGTTCTCCTTGCTCTAGACTTTCTCTCTTGATAGTAACGTGACTCTAACCCTAGGGACATAGTAGCATTCTTTTGATCATTTAAAAAATTTTTTTCTGGGGGCTTCCCTGGTGGCGCAGTGGTTGAGAGTCCACCTGCCAATGCAGGGGACACGGGTTCGAGCCCTGGTCTGGGAAGATCCCACATGCCGCGGAGCAACTAGGCCCGTAAGCCACAACTACTGAGCCTGCGCGTCTGGAGCCTGTGCTCTGCAACGAGAGAGGCCGTGATAGTGAGAGGCCCGCGCACCGCGATGAAGAGTGGCCCCCGCTTGCCGCAACTAAAGAAAGCCCTTGCACAGAAACAAAGACCCAACACAGCCATAAATAAATAAATAAATAAATAAAATTAAAAAAAAATTTTTTTTTCTTTCTACTAACTTGTTCTCTTGTTCAAACGAATTTTCCATAACAAAATGTTTTAGTATTTAACAGTTTAAAAAAGAAATGACTTCAAAGCCAATAATATGTAGAGAGGCTTATATTTGGTGACATACTTCTAAAATGAAGACTGACCCTAATTCCTGTGAACCCATGTGAGCATTATATTTACTCAATTCCAAGGGGAAATCAGGTGTGAGCTGCAATGAAGAAGGAAAAAGAGCGACCACATGGAATGTACCAGTCAGGTAGAAGGTATCAACCAGTTTCAGAAATGTTGAAATGTGTGTGCATTGGCGGAGAAAGTACATCTTGGAATTCAGGAATTATATTAGTGCCATTTGCTGATGATATCAGCAGATGATATTGGCCAGAGGTGGTTTGATGTTGGTAGAGTTTCCTCTAGAAATAAAAAATTGGAAAAAAATCAGGAAGTCACTCTGGAAATTTATATTGCTGTCCATCAGCTGCCACTGAGGGTAGGAATGAGATACCCTTTAGAGGTAATGGGGACATTTGTGCAAAGTGTCATTTCAGGAGTTCTACAGAAATGCCACTTGCCCTCAAATGTTTGTCTTACTGTCTACCCTTCTTTCCTGCCACCTTAAGAACCATCCACCTTTTGAGTCCTTCTTTGAGTACTGTTTATATAAGATGTCTGGGAAGGGAAACGGGCTCCCGGGTTTCTCCCCTAGCTTTCTCTTACTTCACTTGCACGACTTAATTGTATGTGTTTGCTAATTGTCCCTATTAAAAGCACAGATCCTGACCTTGAGGGAATAAAGTGCAGGATAGATACCTCTTAATTTCCTGACTGCTGTCTTAGTTTACTGAGAATAGAAAACTCCCTCCAAGGCCTGTGAGTGCTCCCTTAACACAGAGGGAGTTTCCCAAGAGTGTCGAAGAGAAAGCCCAACAGGCCAAGTAAGCTATTTCCCTACGCTGTAGGTCTAAGTTTGAGTACTACCTCTTTCATAAGCTTTAAGGAGTGACCAGTACAAATAACTTATTTGAAGCTGTTTCACTTTGACTTACCAGTAAATGGATGTATTTAATAGTGTCATTTGCCATATTCTTGTAAATATCCAAGCTATTACTTTCTTAATATTTTTCTTTAAATCAGTGTTAGTTTTTCAGGAGTAATTTGTTTTCAAGGAAGATTTTATTTCACTTTTATAAATGGAAAAACACTATCACTTCTCCTAAATAAAAGTTACATATTAAATAAAGGCATATCTTTAAACCATCTCCTACTTTGGGAAATGGCTTAGAAGAGTGAATTTGGGGTTTTGGAATCAGAGGACAAGAGTTCTCATCTCATCTCGGCTACTTACAAGTTCTTTGGTTTAGGGAAAATCACTTAACTTCTTAGAGTACCAGTCTCCTCAACCAAAAAAAAAAAAAAAAAATGGGGGAAACAATACTAATGCCCTTTGCAAAGAGTTATGAGGATTAGAAATGACACATGATAACTGGCACATTTTAAGGGTAGTGACTCAGAGGTTGACAACTGTTTTTATAATTACGCCCTTGGTATTATTAATCTATGAACTGGTTGTTTATCCTTGCTTTCTTCTGCATCTTTGCCTTCTTTCTCTAAGCAACATTGGCTAAATCAAGTTACAAAGGAAAACAGGTGATTTCTTTTACTTTTAAGCCTAAAGTCAAGCAAGTATGTGGCAAATGGAGTTCACCTGAAGTGCAAATGCCCATTCATGCGTAGTGGTGCCTGGATCACTTGATCAAGAAGGGTTGTGATAACAGTGCTGCGATTGAGTAACGCTGGCTGTGTGCTCCAAGCGTGGGAGGGGAGAAGGCTGGTGCTGCATATCTGACAACCCTCAGCTCCTGCCTCCTTTTCACCAAGCCCTCATGGCTTGCCGGAATCTAGATCTTGCAAGGTACCTCTATTTCAGCCTGGACTGCTTTCTCAAAAGAGCCCCCAAAGTCACTTCAAGTAAATCATACTCATTAAGTCTATTTTCGACCCTAAAACAGTCTGCTAGAACAAAGTCCTCTCGGGTTCTTTTGATTCTATCACCTCTTTCCCAAAAGAACTCACCTTCCAGTCCAGCTAATTCTTGTTGATGAGAGAGAGAAGAGCCGCCCATGTAATTATGGCTGTTCTATCACTTTCCTCGCTCTGTGATATATCATAAAGGTTTAGCAGGGACTTGCAGTTCCCCCTTGCTGGGGCAAAGGAGAAGTACGTGACGCCTGTGCTCCGGTTAGTGCTGAGGTCTCTGCCGCAGCTTGCCGAATGCTCATTTACTAGGCTCTGCAAACAGTTTCGGGCAGTGCTACCAGGAGTGACACAGTGGAAAATTATGGAACATAAAGAACTACTTAGGACACTTCCCTTTTTTCCAGCTCACACTCTGAAATGAAGCAGTACACAAATCATTAAAACAAGAGCAAAATTCTTCTTCTGGGGTTTAAGGCTCTGTCCTAGTAGGAAAAGAGCACTCTAGAAAGAAACTTGACAAAGAATGCTTAGAAGAACTTAACTTTTTCTTTTGTTTTTTGGTACGCGGGGCTCTCACTGTTGTGGCCTCTCCCGTTGCGGAGCACAGGCTCCGGACGCGCAGGCTCAGCGGCCATGGCTCACGGGCCCAGCCGCTCCGCGGCATGTGGGATCTTCCCGGACCGGGGCAGGAACCCGTGTCCCCTGCATCGGCAGGCGGACTCTCAACCACTGCGCCACCAGGGAAGCCCCAGAACTTAACTTTTAAATGATATTTTGATACCAACAGATTCTAAAAGCTGACATCGACGTTTCTATATTTGTCCATTACTGTTTAATACGATAGGTTAAGTGTTTCTTCAGGGAGCTTGGGTTGTTCACTTCCAAGAAATGAGAAGATACTTGTTATTTTCCTTACTACTTCTCTTTAGAATTTGCATTGCTCTTATTGTCCAAAAACTGCTCCTTGGTAATTTTTATTAGTAACAGACTCACAACCTGATTGGCTTTTCTTGAAATGGAGGGTATTGAGAAGTCACTCAGGATATAGATATGGTGCTGATGGGATCAATTAAAATGAGTCATAGCCCAGGGAAAGCTGTTTTGTGGAGCATTACAGTGTGACAAAGATGAATTTAGAAATAATCGCTTGTTTTATGACCACATTTCACAATCTTGTTCACCCAGATATTTGTGACAGTCACATTCTGGGCCAACATAAAGGGTGAGACAGAGGAAGACAAACCGTCAAACATTACAATTTAAAAGGAATTGATGTTTATGGATGAACGCTTCATCATTTCAGAGGGCTTTTAAGGAAAGGCATCTTCTTTTATAGACGATGAAAGGGGACTGTTAATTCAGATGGCATCATCCAAAAGCTTTTCCACACCTCCTACTTACTCTACTTTCCATTTTCTTATTCTTCTCCCTATTAGAAATCACAGCACCTCTGTGCAATTGCATTTGAAAATGACAAAAAAACTTAGACTAAAGGCCAAGGTTAATTGGATGTGTGAGAATGTGCTGTTATTTTTTTATTGAATTGAGTGGCTGAGCTGTATAGTTTTGTGGTATTATTTGGGAATCTGAATTTAATGACTATGTGAGAATGTTCTAACATAATGAGAGGTTTAAGTAACTCACTATTGGAATTTTCCTCCTTAACTTCAGCTTTCATCCAAAATCTTCTTTACTCAGACTCTTTCAAGGGGTTGCCTTATTTCTGAGGAACTCCGCCTGGCTTTAGAGACTCAATCTCCTTGCATCCCCTCTGTCTTTCGCCTCCTGCATCCTCATCAGGCTTTCTCTGTAATCTTCCCCAAAGTGCATCTTCTCCTCCTCGTGTTCCCTTTCTTCCTTCTCTCTCCACTTTCATTCCAGCAAGCCATTTCCCAGATTTGACTTGCCTTCTACTCTCTTTGCCTCTCCAAATTCAGCAAGACATATTCAAGGTCCATTTCTGCCAGCGGACCCAGATTACTCCATCCTCTGTAAGTTCCCATTCCTTTGAAATACAGCTTTTAAAGCCATGTTATCTAATAGAAATAAAATACAAACCCTATATGTCATTTTACACTTTCTGGAAATTTAAATGAATTTTAGTAATACATTTTATTTAATATTTCCAAAATATTTTCATTTCAGTCTGTAATCCATTTAAGATTATAAATGAGACATCTTCACTTTTTTTCCTGTCTTAGAAATCTGGTTTATATTTTATTATTGTAGCACATCCCAGTTTGGACTAGCTGCATTTCAGGTACTCTGGGTGGTGAGTGACTACTGTATTGAGCCGTGCAGGTTTTAGAGTCTGTACTATGTTCTCCAGCTCTCAAACGTGTACCTCCTTATTTCATATCTTTTCACCTGGACCAAATTGCAAACAACTCCTTGGAGTTGGAGGCCACATTTTATACTTCCTCTGCCTTCATACTTCATTCCTGAGTGGACTGTAAGCTGTTAGTAATTGCCTATTGATGGATTGGTAATATTATTCTTATCTTTGACCCCTGTTTAAGTAAAACTTACTTCTACTACAGTGTCCTCATGCTTGAAATTTCCTTCCTCTTTCCTATATATACATGATTCTCTTATCATATTACCTCTGTTTTGTTAGATTTGAAGCTTTGGGGATATGTTGGATGGGATTATAAGAAATAGATGTGCATTTTTTGCAGTTCTATTGCAGTAGAGAGCAGCATTTTCACAGAATACTCATCATTCTGACAACTCAGGCAAAATAGGATTTATAGCTGAAATCAATGGAATTATTGCCCCCATTGTTCTGTTTTACTTTCCTAGCAGAGACTGGCCAAAAACTCACAAGAGCCTCCTGGTCACGGGACCCAGCCAGGATGCAGAGGCTCTCCAGTTTGGTTACATGATGGCAAAGACACAGTTTTACAAGCTGAAACCAAATCACCAGGATGGAAATAGCTTGTAAAATTGCAGGGAGGGAAGGTTGTGGGGAAGAGATGGGAACCCTAGAGAGTACCAGGGACAGATGGGGGATCTGAAGTAGGGGACAGGATGAGGACGGTTCCAAACTCTGTCAGGGATGCTAAGATGGGGGGCAGCAGCAGGAGATGACACACCTTACCTATTCCACGATTTTATGAACAATGTACTGTTGTGTATTATTTCTAGACCTATCATCAGTTTAATTCAAGGCAAAGGTCTCAAAGATAGAATGCTGGAATTATAACTCTAGAACTGTGCCAATAAGCAATAAATCAAAGCCCATGATTTTTCTCATCACATAAAATTGTCATATTAAAGTTACAAACGTTATCTCCATGCAGTCTAATGGTTAACACGTCTTACAATCTTTATTAAGAATCTGTCAATTGGTTCCTACATGACCTAGTTATTTAATTCTAAAGTCTTGTTTCTGTTTCTTATTGGTAATATCAATCTTAGTTCCCTGTTGAATTTCTCTGCATATGATAGCAAATGTATCTGCTACTGGACAGAATTGCTTAGCTGGGCTTAATTTTACACTTTAAAAATTTCCACATTTCATACCTTTGGTACCTTCATGTGTTAGTAAACTCTGACAATAAGGTCTTACTATCACAGCCAATTCCATGAAAGCAGAGGCACGAGTCAGGACCCCCATGGCTTCAAATCAGGGGCTTGGGAGTTTACTGTGACTGTCAAGCTTCTGTTGCTGACATTTTTCTCCCAGGACTGAGCATGCTGCCCATGGCCTGGACGACTCTCTAATCCAGAGAACAGGCCTGGACGTGTGTACGCTGACGTCTGAGGGGCCTGGGAAACACCCCTGTCTCAGTGCATACATACTAGCCACCTGATGCCCGGCGCTCCAAATCAAAGGCAGCTGTCCTTTCACTTACATATGTTGTCAGTGGCAGTGGAAATGCCCACAGGTGAAAGATTTGGCTTCGTAGTAATTTATGCCCGTGTTTGGTAAAGCATAGTCTGCAGACAGAGCCCTGTGGTGATTATCTTTTTCTACATTATGTTTGCTTCGATCTTACTGCTTGAAATGTAATTTTAAGTTTCTTAAAGCCAATAATAAAAAATTAGGACTCGTATTTTGTACGTCTTTGATTTTTAAATTTCATTTTCTAGTAATTTGTTTTTATTGTGTTTTACGAAAGTACTGGTCTTCTTCTTGGTCATAGAGAATTTGAGAAGCACTGATTTTATTCTTTAGTGTGTAGAGGTGACATGAGATTTTTTTTTTCGGCCCTGAGAGTAGATTTTGATACGGGACAGGAGAAAGGTGACACAGAGCCCTGGAGGGAATAAAGGAGAGAGAGTAATTGTTTCAATGAAAAACATGGCTGCCCTCATTATTTTGCCTGAGGCTAGCCCCTGCATATATTAGCAAATCGACCATTCTGCAAGCTTTTATTGAATGTGGAATGTGTTCTATATTCAAGGCATTGTCCTTGGTGCTGCCTCTTCCTCTTGCTAAAGCTCTAGGCCAGCGGTTCCTCCAAACTTGGCTGCTGTACATCAGAATCGCATGGGAAGCTTTATAATACAAAGTATAGGTTCCTGGGCTCCACCTGAAAACCCACTGAGTCAGCATCCCGGTGGGCGGCATCTCTGAAGTTGTATCTTCAAAAGGTGATTTTGATGCTTGGCTTGAGTTGGGTAGCACTACTTTAGCCCTTAGTCATCCCTTGAAATGAGGTAAAGAGAGATCAGCAACTGTTAGAATATGAAAAATGTAACAAAGCATTTATTCAGTACTTTGTTCTCCACATGATGAATACAAAGAAGTTGTACTAGCCAGAAGAACACTGCTAGATGCTATAACCAGAACACTCACATCTCAATGGCTCAATATAATAGAACTTGATTTCTTGCTCTTACGGCATCCAGTGCAGATGTTCCTGGTCAGCTCTTCTCCTGGTGAGTACTTCTCAAAACAGTGAATCAGAAATCCAGGCTCTTTAAACTTGGTACCCAGCCATCCTTAGCACATGGCCTCTAACTTGCCCATGAAGGGGAAAAAAGAGGAGGATCATGCCTGAGGGATATTTTTTTTTAAGATCAGACCTGCAAGTGTCACGTATTCTTTCCTCTCACATTGCCTGTCTAGAAGTAGCCATAACACCTCAATTAGGTGAAGGGGAGCAGAGAAATCTTCCTAAGTATCCAGGAAGGAAAGGAAATGTTTTGGTGAATACATAATGTTGTCTCTTCCACAGAAGTGTAAAGTGTAGTCTTTGTTAATATTTTAAGCAGTTTTATTTCTTCCAGGGTAGTAGGAAATAAGACCACTGAAGAGACATAGTTGAAACAAATACAAGCTCATTTCAGTAGCTTCTATGAAGAGATCTACAAAGCGTGCTCTGCTCTTAATTTGCCATTCCAAAGAGTAAATGGTAATACAGGCATTTGATTTTGTATTGTAAATTATATCATCAGTACCTTTAATAAGACATGTGTATTGGCCACCTCCTCTGGGGTCTCCAAATGCTGCTGTGGCCATCATTCTCCATTCTAGACATTTTGAGGTCAAGTTCTCTTTTGATCTACCTCATACTGTCTTTGATCAAGATTCCTCAGTATACAAAAGCATAAGCAGTACTGTTAGAGAAATCAGGGAATCTAACTCTGTAAAATCTGATTAAGTCATGTAAAAAATAAAATCCCCACACTTGAACTCATGAATTTTGTAGTATCTTTGGGAGATAAGTCATCATACTTGAAATAATAAGTGTATAGTATTGTATATAATAAAATACTAGTATGAAAGTTGGAAGAGCTTACAATCCCAGGAGAGCATAGAGAAAACAGAGGTCTGTCAGGCTTGAAAGATCTTGGAAGATTTTATTGACTTTATGATGACTAGTGACAGTGCAGGAGCAAGCTAGATCTTAAGTCTGAGCACAAGTGACTTATGCAAAGTCTTTCCAGATGATCTCATACATTATCTTCCCCAGCCTCCTCAAAGTTCTATCCTTTCTCATTACCATTACATTCCATCTCCTATAGTAAGGTCCTCAGGAAAGTTTGGCTGGGAGAGGGTAGGAATCATTATTTGTATGTTATATTCCATAATAAACAGTACTGCCCGTATATTTATTTGGATTTGAATATCTTCAACTATTCTAATTTTCTAGGTGCCCAATATTTTAAGATTAACATTGAACCTTGTGGACCTAAGAACCAAAAAAGAGGAAGAAGGAGAGGCCAAGACCAGAGTGTCTTGCCTTATAGTCTGAAGCCCTTGAGTTGGGTATAAATATTAGTTTTCTGTAAGACTTCTTTAATATTAATTTTCCTCAGACTTATATAATATCAGTTCTCACTGATACTTTCTCATTTTTATTCTTAATTATTCCTGAGTTGTTATTTACTTTTGGACCAAAAATCTGGATTCTAGCTGCATCCTACTGAAGGGCTCTTTCTTGAGCCCATTTGCTTCCAGCCATTAAAAAGTCTAGTATGTTAGCCCCTCCCAGGGCCATCATCTCCTTTACAAATCTTGACTGCTAACTGATTCCTTACTTGAGCAGACACCAGGTATTTGGATGTTTTAATATGTTCTTTCAGTAAACTTTTTTTCCCATTAATCCTCTTATCTCGTGCCAGATGACCCTGGTCTTTCAATGGTACGTCCAACATATGTTGTACTTCTTCCATCAGCTCATCAAAGTTGGTCTCTGGTCACTGCATGCATGAGGACACTTGAAGGAAGATTGTCCTTTTAGACCTCATAATAAGAAAGCCTCTTGTGAATTCACTTTTCTAGTGTGGTGGTTGATATGTAAGTCTGAAGACTTGGCACACACAATCCGGTCTTGTCCAATATAAAGGAACTTAAAGCTCAGTGAAATTAGGTGACTTAAGCAGTCACTTAGCTAGTTAAAAAGTTAGGTGAAGCTATAACCACTAGGCAGTCTCTAAATCCAAATGTAAACATTTTATTGGGTTAAGAAGATTGGCCACTTAAAATGGTTTTCTCTTATTAAGATTGTGTGCTGAGTAATAATTACCCTTCTGAGTAATTATCTTTTAAAGTAATTACACTCCTGGGATATATCCCTGGGAAAATATAACTTAACAGAAAAAAAGTTACACGTACAGCATTATTCATTGAACCATTATTCAAAATGGCAACAATTTTTAAATGACCCAATAGCCAATAAGAGATGAATGATTAAATAATTGATGATGCACTCAAATGATCGATTACAATGTAGTTGTTGAAAATGATAACTGATAACTTTGTAGCAACTTGAAATAAAGTCTGTGACATAAAGTGAAATTAAAATATCAGGATACAAAGATGTGGGTTTTCCCACCTAGTAAGACAAAGATTCACTAGGAAAGGGAGGAACCATGGGAAGCAATCAGAGGATGATGAGGTAAGGCATAAAATCTGTCATTTCCATGAAGCTTGAAATATGGACAAATGAAAAGCAAGAGAGGCTGGAGAAGTTGCAGCGTGATCCACTCATTAGCTTTAATGCACCAGCATTGTTGTAGATCCTGTGAGGAAATAAAGAGAGAGGGTTTTAAAATTGTTCCTCCGTGGATACTTGCCTATACAAGATCACGATTTCATTGAGAGCGCTTTGTAAACTTGGGAGCATTTCAGTTAATATATTCAGTTGATATTTGAAATTCCTCAACAAGGTGCAATTTATCTTTTCAAATGATAGTCTTTTCTAGAACACACATACTGCACATACAGTTACCAAATATTTGAGTTTTAGCAGTTTTTAGGACTGCTTTCTGCCCTTGAACTGAATTTTGGTTAAATTGAAATCTATCTTCTTTAATAGCAAAGCAGAGGCTAGGCATACACCAAGGACTCATTATTTTGCCACTAAACAAGTTGCAGAAATTATATTTATTAAGCTCCTGGGAGCATGTGTTAAGAACAAAATAAGTTACTCAAAAGATGTTGTGGTTTTACAAGTAGCATACCTTGACTTTGGAAGTGGACGGGCAAGGTTGTAGCACAGAATCAAAGGTCTAAAGGGGGCTTGAGAAATCCTATTTTCCATTACCTGCTTTCATGCAGAACCTCAGCTAACCCAACCAGAAAAGCAGGACCCTGGTTTTAATGATACTCAGCGAGGCATATTGTAATCATATTGAGGGATGGCTTTGTGAATGGACAATAAATATGTCTGCATATCGGTGTTACTGCATTTGAAAAAAACATTGCTTAGCTATCGAAAAAGCCTCAAGGGTTAAAAAATGCCTCTGTTAGGCACTGGCTCTGGGGTGGCAGCTTGTTTTTCAGGATTTCTGTGGTCTATGTGCAGGGAAGCAAAACAAACTCATATCACAAATTGTGCATACTGATAACACACACGGATGCTTATTATTTGTATTAATAAAAATAACAAAACTGCAACCATTTCTACACAGGACTCCATAATTCACTGTAGTTTTATCATCAAATAGTGTGTTAAATATCTTCAGAACAGCTTAGAAAACCTAGTAATCTCACTCATTTGCTTAGTTAATAAACATCTATTGAGGCTCTTTTATGTACAAAGTATCATCTCAGGTACTTGGAAGCTTATATACCACAAAAAAAGGGCCCTGCCCTCAAACAAACTTGAGGTTGGGGAGGAGACACAAATAACACAAACCAAGGAAATGTGTAATGGAGGACTGAAACGAGAAGCAGCTGAAGCTGTTAGGAACCTTAAGATTGGCCTTAAGGGTCAAATGTTCTCCTGGTAAATATAATACATTCATTCTCTCAACAAATACTTATTCAATGACTTGTGCCAGGCCCTGTGTTGGTAATGAGTGTATGATGGTGAAGACAGATTTGATCCAATTCTCTTTACACTTACAGGAGCTAGGCCTGAAACAGGCATGCTCAGCTGATTTCCGAGAGTGAGAGCCTCACTTATCGTTGCCAGTGGACTGGAGGCTGAATCAACTTCTCCCTGAAGCCTGGCAAGGATGTAAGTCTTTTGTGCAACAAAGTTTAATTGGAAAATGATACTGTAAGGCAGCTTCATAAGCACTAGCTTTCTGCCAAAAGTTACTATTTAGGCTGTTCTACTGCAGAGAAAAGGGGAGAAAAAACCCTTCAGGGTTCACCTTTGTTATTACTGTACTTTGATCGCTTTACCATTAGAAAGAACCTATCCTCTTTTTGACATTGTGGCTGATTATATAAGTAAGTCTGGAAAACATTCAATAATTCTCATTGCTCTAGTCTATTATACCATACATTATTGGCCTCTTCCCATGAACGATAATATGTGAAAGTCTATGTCATTATCTATAGTGTCCCATTTAGTCGCATTATCTGTAGCATCTCCTTCTTACTATAGCACCACTTCATACTCCTGGATGCTGATTTATAGTGGATGCACTGCAATGAAATTGTATTTAAAAATAATGATCAAAGCCAGGAGCGTTACACTTCAACGCCTCACCTCTCAGAATACCTGAGCCTCTTCCCTTTCAAGATGCTTCATTAGTGTGTATTTATTATTCCCAATTACACTGCTCGCAGCGATCATGTATTAGTTTTTGATCCAAGTAATTTGCCGCACAAGTTATCTCATAGAGGGATTTGAGACGATCCCCAATGTAAACTTAAATAGTTAACTCTGGGTTATCTGTATTTATGGTGATAGGATAGCGTGAATAAATCAAACTCAGAGATAATGACACAAATGTAACCCTGAATCATTGATTCTCAAACTCTGCATCAGTCTTGGGAACTCTTTTCATGCCCGATGCTGTGCATTAGCCTGATGAAAGGGGAGCTACTTTGATTATAAGGAGGGTGGAAGCTGGAAACTCCTACTTCTCTAGGCTGCAAGGAACCTCCAAGGAGCCTCAAGGCTTCTCAAAGTTCTGAAGCCTCTACCACCGGCCAGGGATCCTCAAAGCATGTGACCCATGGGTCCCAGTGGGCCTTAGGCTTCCTCCTGATGGGTTGTGAAGTAATCATTTTCATAAGAACATAAAGCACGTTTCTGTAGATTTTAATCTTCCCTGTATGTCGCTAAAAGCTACTTAATTGTGATCTATCCCTGTGTTATTATAAGATACAAAAATTTGGTACTGTGTACCCTCTCCATTATTTTTGCCTTTTTTTCTTTTTAAATTAAATTAAATTGTTGAAGAAAAATAACTGAGTTCTTTCTCTATTCAGAAGTGGAAGCCCAAATTGTAGGTGGATCTCAGGTCTTTTAGCCACAAGGAAAAAATGTTTGAAAATCTTTCCCATCAAAATACATTCAATTTCTTCACTGTCCACTCTTGGCAACAAGTAGACAAATGAGCATGTTTTCATTCCAGTACATTTTTTTCCCTCTGGAGGGATGGAGGTGTGAAAAGCCAAAATGTGGATAGCTGGAGGGAAAAGTAGAAATAGCAGCAAAGGGCCCTATTAATGGAAGTAGTGATACGTGAAAGAGCTTTTAGATGCAGAGGACGCAGATGTTGTGTAGCAGTTTATTGCTCTTTGTGTTGTGCAAATTCAAAATCAGCAGGATGTCACGGTCCAGTTCCTGCCTATCTCCTAGCCTCTGTAGTCCTACCCTTTGCATAGCCTAAGCTTCCTGGACCCCCAGACACAGTATCAACCCTACCCTCATCTTAGGAAGCCATCCTGAATATAGCCAGGAGGGGCATAAGTGGCTGCCTCATACTCTGACATCTGCATTACCTTACTCTTCAAATTCTTATCCCGTTTTGCCACTGATCTGAAAAGTGGAGCTTCTCTTTGCATAGTGTCACAAACCTTCTAGAACCCTGCTACTCAAAGTATGGTTCAGGGACCAGTAGTGTCAGCATCAGCTTCAGTCTTCTTGGGAAATGTAGAATCTTTAAGCCCCATTGCAGACCCACTGAATCAAAATCTGCATCTTGACAAGATTTCCAGGTGACTCCTATACACATTAATGTTTGAGAAGTACTGGTATAGAGTGCATTTCCTTCTCTTTCCATCCTAGTGGCTGCCTCTAGCCTTAAACCATTCCCAGGGATGCACACCTCCCCAATGGTGGTGGCCAGTCCACCTGCTTACCTGTTCTTCTCAGGACTGCCTACTCCCAGATTGGCCATGAGGATGTATTGGGCTCAGCTCTTTCAGTACTTTGCCATCTTGCCTCAGATAGTGTTTCCCCTGGTTTGCCTTCAGGTGTCTGCCTTGATGACTTTCAGGAACTATTTATATGTCCAACTGGAATCTCTTCCAGTACCTGGAGCTCTACATCCACCCAGTGCCTGCCTACCCAGTCCACTGTTCCTGAGTATGTTAACCAACTCATACTCTTACCTAAGAAACGTCTTTAAGCCAGTTATTAACCTGAAAAATTCCTTTAAAATGATTTTCTGAAGTTCTGCAGTGATTATCACGTAAAAAGGACTAAATAAAGTTTCATAAGTTTTTAAAAATGTGTTTCTCAGGGGGCTATTCAGAATGCAGATGAAATATATGTGTATGTAGAACTTGGCTTTAAGGATATTAAAGTAACTTAGGTATAAGATGTAAATAATTAAAGAGTAAAGCAACATAAAGATAAAAATTAAAATATCCGTAGGATGAAAGATAACAAAAACAGAGATAAACAGACAAGCATTAGTCTGGGAGAAAATATTTGCCACATATATAAAAGACAAATTATTAATACCCTGAATAAAGAGCTCATATAAATAAAAAAGAAAATGATAACAGCCCAAGAGCAGAAAACCAGAGATGAATAGGCAATTCACAGAAGAAGAAAAGCCAATGACCCATAAAACAAAAGAACAAATGTTTAACTTCATTAGTAATTTGGAAAATGCAAATTAAAACAATGTGATGTTTTTATCCCTCAGATTAGCATTAATTAAAAGTACTGATTGTAGAGGGAAGAGATCAAGATGGCAGAGTAGGAGGATGTTGAGTTTACCTCCCCCAGTGAACACATCAAAAATACATCTACATGTGGAGCATTTCTCACTGAAAACAACCTGGAGACTGGAAGAAAGACTCATATATAACCAAGCCTGTAAAGAAGGATCCACACAGAGTCAGGTAGGAGGGAAGGGCAAGCAATCAGGTTGGGACCTGCACCCCTAGGAAGGGACACAGAAAAGGACAGGGTTTACATGGGCTCAGGGATCCTCCCTGGGATGTGAGCAGTTTGAACCATGTATTGGGCACCCTAGCCCTGGGGTCCAACACCAGGAAGATGAGTCCCCTTAGCTGGTTTGAAAACCAGCAGGACTAACAGGAGGGCTGTAAGAAACCTAGATTCCACTTGTGAAGAGCATGCAAGTGCTTGCTTACTCCCGAAACAAGTTGAAGGAAGCAGATTGAAACAAACTGCCGGGGACTCCAGCCAGTTTCCTGCAACCATCCCAACATGTGCTCAGCTACTTTTGCTTCGAGGAGCAACTCCCCAGTAGGGCAAAGGTGCCCATTGCCAAGGAGAGTGCATATTTGTAGGGAACAAAGCCAGCTCAGACCTGGCACAGCATCTAAATGGGGTGAGGGCAGCCATTACTGACATTCATGGAGATGACAGATTGGGAGTGGTCTGGAGCTCTAACTGGTGTGCTGGGACCACCTCAGCACATGCCCCAACCCATGCCGAGTGCCCACTCTGACCTCTCTTGACTCCAGCATTGCTCCCCTCTGGAACAAAGGTGTGATGCTGGAAGGGGAGAGAGCACATGCTTAGAGGGAATGGAACCAGCTTGGACCAACCCTTAGGGCTTCTGCTTCAGCACCTTGGGACACACCCCTGCCCCTGATAGGGTGGTGTCGGCCACTGAGCAGAGGAGAAGGCTGCACTCACACCTGGCTCTGGCTTTAGTCCCTCCACCATGAGCCCCACCTCCCACCAAGGAGATAGCTACCAGCACAGCCTGAAAGAAGATAGAATTTATGCTCACATCAGATCCAGGTCTCCCACCAAAGCCAGTGGGATGTGCAGACAGTATAGGGATACTCCCACAGAAGGACACCCCTTCAAGACCAGGATAGGTAACTGTTTCACCTAATATCACAGAGACAGAGAAAGTTAAGTAAAATGAGAAGACAGAGGCATTTATTTCAAATCAAAGAACAAGAAAAAAAAATCCCTGAAAAAGTAACTAATGAAACAGAGAAAGATAATTTACCAGATGAAGAGTTCAAAGCCATTAGTAATAAGAATGCTAACTGAACTAGGGAGAAGGATAGATGAATACAGTGAGAATTTTAACATGAAACTAGAAAATATAAAAAGGACCCAATCAGAAATGAAGAATTCAGGACTTCCCTGGTGGCACAGTAGTTAAGAATCTGCCTGACAATGCGGGGGACATGGGTTTGATCCCTGGTCTGGAAAGATATCACATGCCACAGAGCAACTAAGCCTGTGCGCCACAACTACTGAGCCTGAGCTCTAGAGCCTGCAAACCACAACTACTGAGCCTACATGCCACAACTACTGAAGCCCGTGCGCCTAGAGCCCATGCTCTGCGATGAAGAGTAGCCCCCACTCGCCACAACTAGAGAAACCCTGCATGCAGCAATGAAGACCCAACACCAAAAAAATTAAAACAATAAAAATAAAAAATAAAAGAAATGAAGAATTCAATAGCTGAAATAAAAAACACACTGGAAGGAATGAATAGCAGACCAAGTGATACAGAAGAAAGCACAAGTGATCTGGAAGACAGAATAACAGAGATCATACAGTCAGAAATGCAAAAAGAAAAACAAATTAAAAAAATGAAAACCATTTAAGAGCTCTCTGGAATAACATTAAATGTACCAACATTTGCATTATAGGGGTCCCAGAAGAAGAAGAGGGATCAAAAATGTATTTGAGCACTTCGTTATAAAGCAGAAATTAACAACCATTGTAAAGCAATTATACTCCAATAAAGATGTTTAAAAAAATGTATTTGAGGAAATTATGGCTGAAAACTTCCCAAATCTGAAGAAAGAAACAGACATCCAAGTACAGGAAGCACAGAGTGTCCCAAACAAGATGAATTCAAACAGACCCACACCAAGGCATATCATAATTAAAATGGCAAAGGTTGAAGATAGAGAAATCTAAAGGCAGGAAGAGAAAAACAAAGAGTCATAGACAACGGAATCCCCATAAGAGTATCAGCTGATTTCTCTGCAGAAACTTTGCAGGCCAGAAGGGAGTGGCATGATATCTTCAAAGTGCCGGCAGGAAACAACCTGCAACATAGGATACTCTACCCAGCAAGATTATTATTTAGAATAGAAGGAGAGATAAAGAAATTCTCAGACAAGCAAAAACTAAAAGAGTTCATCATTACTAAACATACCTAAAAGAAATGTGAAAGGGTCTTCTCTAAGTGGAAGAACTAAGAGTCTGTAGGAAAGGGAAAATCCCACTAGGAAAGGCAAATATGTACTAAGGACTGAGGATCAACCACCAAAATAAGCCAGTATGAAGATTAGAAGACAAAAGAAAAATTGTAAAAGCAACTATAATTACAATAAACAGTTAAGGAAGAAGCATGGAGATGTAAAATATGATATCAAAAACATGAAAATGTGGGGGGGGGAGTTAAAAATGTAGATATTTTTAGATTGTGTTTGAACTTATATGACTACCAGTTTAGAACAAGTAGATATAGTTATAAGTCAACATATATGAATCCCACAGTAACCACAAATAAAAATAAAAAAATACAACAGATACACAAAAACCAAAAAGAAAGGAACACAAGTATACTACTAAAGAAAATCATCAGACCACAAGGGAAGAAACAAAAAGAAGAAATGAACAAAGAAGAACTATGAGAACAACTGGAAAACAAGTAATAAATGGCAATAAATACATACCTATCAATAATTACTTTAAATGTCAATGAACTAAGTGCTCCAATCAAAAGATAGAGTGGCTGATTGGATAAAAAACAAGACCCTTCACTCCCTTGGTGGTGCAGTGGTTAAGAATCCGCCTGCCAATGCAGGGGACACAGGTTTGAGCCCTGGTCTGGGAAGATCCCACATGCCACAGAGCAACTAAGCCTGTGTGCCACAACTACTGAGCCTGCACTCTAGAGCCCGTGAGCCAGAACTACTGAGCCCGCATGCTGCAACTACTGAAGCCCATGTGCCTAGACCCCATGCCCCACAACAAGAGAAGCCATTGCAATAAGAAACCCGTGCACTGCAACAAAGAGTAGCCCCCGCTCACTGCAACTAAAGAAAGCCCATGCACAGCAATGAAGACCCAACACAGCCAAAAATAAATAAATAAAAATAAATAAAAAATAAGACCCTTCTATATGCTACCTACAAGAGACTCACTTCAGAGCTGAATAGTGAGGGTATGGAAAAAGATATTTCATGCAAACAGAAACAACAAGAAAGTGGGGATAGCAGTACTCATATCAGACAAAATAGATTTTAAAACAAAGACTATAACAAAAGACAAAGAAGGACATTATATAACGATAAAGGGATCAGTGCAAGGAGAGGACATTACACTTGTTAACATATATGCACCCAATATAGGAGCACCTAATTATATAAAGCAAATGCTAATAGACATAAAAGGAGAAATTGACAATAATACAATAATAGTAGGGGACTTTAACACCCCACTTACGTCAATGAACAGATCATCTAGACAAAAAATCAATAAGGCAACAGTGGTCTTAAAAGACACAATAGGGGGCTTCCCTGGTGGCGCAGTGGTTGAGAGTCCGCCTGCCAATGCAGGGGACACAGGTTTGTGCCCCGGTCCAGGAATATCCCACATGCTGTGGAGCAGCTGGGCCCGTGAGCCATGGCTGCTGAGCCTGCGCATCCGGAGCCTGTGCTCTGCAACGGGAGAGGCCACAACAGTGAGAGGCCCGCGTACCGCAAAAAAAAAAAAAGACACAATAGGGACTTCCCTGGTGGTGCAGTGGTTGGGAATCCGCCTGCCAGTGCAGGAGACACTGGTTCGATCCCTGGTCCGGGAAGATCCCACATGCTGTGGAGCAACTAAGTCCATGTGCCACAACTACTGAGCCTGCACTCTAGAGCCTGTGAGCCACAACTACTGAGCCCATGTGTTGCAACTACTGAAGCTGCATGCCTAGAGCATGCGACAAGAGAAGCACCAAAATGAGAATCCTGTGCACTGCAATGAAGAGTAGCCCCCACTAGCTGCAACTAGAGAAAGCCTGCGCACAGCAACGAAGACCCAACACAGCCAAAAATAAAATAAAATTAAAAAAGCAAACAAAAACATGAAACGTAAAAAAAAAAGAGACAATAGATCAGTTGGACTTAATAGATGTCTACAGGAAATTCCATCCAAAAAACAGCAGAATATACTTTTCAACTGCAGTGGAATGTTCTCCAGGATAGATCATATGCTGGGCCACAAAACAAGTCTCAACAAATTTAAGAGAATAGATATTATATCAAACATTTTTTCTGACCACAGTGGTGTGAAACTAGAAATCAACTACAGAAAGAAAAATGGGAAAAGAACAAATATGTGTAGAATAAACAACATGCTACTAAAAAACTGTTGGGTCAATGAAGAAATCAAAGAGGAAATCAGAAAATACCTTAAGACAAATGAAAATGGAAACAGAACACTCCAAAATCTGTGGGATTCAGCAAAAGCAGTCTAAGAGGGAAGTTTATAACAATACAGGCCTTCTTCAAGAAACTAGAAAAATCTTAAATAAACAACCTAATCTGACACCTAAAGGAATTAGAAAAAGAAGAACAAATAAAGCCCAAAGTCAGCAGAAGGAAGGAAATAATAAAGATCAGAGAGGAAATAAATAAAATGGAGATAAAAAAATAGAAACGATCAATGAAACCAAGAGCTGGTTTTTTTGAAAAGTTAAACAAAATTGGTAAACCTTTTTCCAGATTCACCAAGAAAAGATAGAGGACTCAAACAAAATAAGAGATGAAAGAGGAGAAATAACAACTGATACCACAGAGATACAAAAAAAATAAGACAATGCTATGAACAGTTATATGCCAACAGATTGAACAACCTAGAAGAAATGGACAAATTTCTAGAAAGAAACAATCTGAACAGACCAATCATGAATTTGTAATAAAAGACTCCTAGAAGAGAACATTGGTAGAACACTCTTGGACATAAATTACAGCAACACTTTTTGGATTCATCTCCTAAGGCAAAAGAAATAAAAGCAAAAACAATCAAAATTAAACCTAATTAAACTTAAAAGCTTTTGCACAGCAAAGGAAATCATCGAAAAAATGAAGACAACCTATTGAATGGGAGGAAATATTTCCAAATGATATGACCAATAGGGGTTAATATCCAAAATATATAAACAGCTCATGTAACTCAATATAATGACAACAACAAAAGACAAAAACAGGGCTTCCCTGGTGGCGCAGTGGTTGCGAGTCCGCCTGCCGATGCAGGGGACACGGGTTCGTGCCCCGGTCCGGGAAGTTCCCACATGCCGCGGAGCGGCTGGGCCAGTGAGCCATGGCCACTGAGCCTGCGTGGCCGGAGCCTGTGCTCCGCAAAGGGGAGGCCACAACAGTGAGAGGCCCGCGAACCGCAAAAAAAAAAAACCCCAAACCCCCGCAAAATTCCATATCAGTACAGCTGCTTCCAAAGTGTTTTCCAAAGTGGCAGTGACATTTGCATTTCCACCAGCACTGTATGAGAATTTCAGTTGCCCTTCATCCTGGTCAGCACTTGGTATGCTCACAGTTTTTTTTTTTTTTCTTAATTTTAGTGTTTAGTGGTACTTCCTTGTGGTTTTGATGTGCATTTTCCTAATGCCTGATGATGGTGAACATATTTTTATGTGCTTATTTGCTATCTGAAATGGATCAGAGACCTAAAATCAAAACCTAAAAGTATAAAATGGCTAGAAGAAAATATAAGAACTAAGCCTTTTGATTAGTTTGCTTAACCTTGAGCTAAGCAAAGCTCAGCAAAGATTCCTTGGAACAAAAACCCCCCACAAAACCAAAAGAAAAACATTGTTAAACTGGACTTCATAAGTGTTACAAACTGCTCTGTGAAAGACACTATCAAGAAGATGAAAAGATAAGCCACAGACTGAGAGAAAATACTTACAAAATGCTGATCTGATAAAGGCTTTGTATTCAGAATATATAAAGAGTTTTTACAACTCAACAAAAAGAAAACAACTGAATAGAAAATGATCTAAAGATTTGAATAGGTGCTTCATCTGTTTTTTTTAATGTTGACTGAAATAAATGATGAACTGTTCTTCTCTGGGCATTGATTAGTCAATAGCTGGTGATTAGAGTTCTAGTGCAGATGTAGTTATTTTTGCTATAATGTCCTTTTATGATTCTTAGCTAGAATTTGTAATAAAAAGTGATTTGCCTGAGAATGGCTCATTTTTCACTACAAGTAAATAATTAACAGAATTCATAAACACTATGTTTTAAAGTTTAACTAACTAGACGTTCTATACAAAGTGTGAGCTAGCTTTGTCATTCACCCCTTGACAAGGAATTAGCAGACATTCTGTGGACTGAGTTGATTAGGTAATAGTCTCAGCTCTCAGCTTAGCTTTCTTCTTCTCCATGTTTAATAAAGTAGGAAATTTACAATATAAACCCATCATTTCTCCCTTTGTTTTGGAGCAGGAGGTGGTACAGTCTAAAACAAAATGGCACTAGCATTTATTGGTCAGTCACCTACATGCAATCAGGGAGAACGTTCTAGGGGAACTTTTGGTGGGTGATGTTTCTTAACCAACCCAGAATCCACAGAGTAGCATCAATTTGGGTGTGGATTCTCTGGTCTCTTCAGCTTGTTCCTGATTCTCAGCGACAACATACCCTCTGGTATTAAGAGCAGAATTATCCTCAAGACCCTCTCTCTTGCATCCTCTCTCTTTTCCTCTCCCCAGCAGCTCCTTCTTCAACTATTTGCTCCCTCCTCTAGGGAACCTCTAGGTTTTGTCTTCCTTTGAATCCAGTTCTAATGAGGCCCAGGACCCCCAGGACCTGTGGGTGAAGGAGAGGGGAGGGAAAGGGTCTGGTCTCAAGGTGAAGCTGACCTACCCCTAATATTTCCAGATTCCCAGCAAAAGTGCAAATGGAGACTCCCATATAGTCTCATTGTTTGGATTGATAATTAGTCCTCATTTAGTTAAGAATGTGAAGCTGTTGGAATTTCGTTTGACCTTTTCATGTCATGAATTCAGTGTAAATAATTTGCTTGCTTATTTTTATTGTTTAGATCAGTAATTAAATCTCCATTACATAAGAAATTTGTAATGCCCTGTTCACAAATTTTAAGTGTGTCATGCTCAACAGATGTCTGTTCACTCCCATTGTTTTTAGTTTTTAAAAATTTAAGCAGGCTGTCTCTTTTAAGATTTTCAGTTTTCTCTTCACCTTTTTTCTTTTTGAGCTTCATGTTCGTATACTCTATTGCTGTTATAATCTTGTACTCATTCTCAGTTATTGTGGTAGGTAGAATAATTATCCCCTAAAGATCTCCATGTCTAAACCTCGGACCCTTTTTTATGGTGAAAGGGGAGTTTGCATGTGTGATTAAGGTTAAGGGTCTTCAGATGGGGAGATTAGCCTGTATTATCCAGGTGGGCGCAATCTAATCACTCCCGTCCTTAAAATTGGAGAACCTTTCCCAGCTTTCTCAGAGAGAGAGGGAGTGAGGGAGCAAGAGGGGAGAGGGTGTGGGGGAGAGGGGAGAGGGGAGAGGCAGAGAGAGGGGGAGGGAGGAAGAGAGACAGAGAGAGAAATGAGGACACAGAATAAGGGTCAGAAAAAGAAAAATGTGGTGAGGAATCACTCTGCTATTGCTAACTTTGAAGATGGGGGGAAGGCTGCCACGAACCAAGGAAAAGGCAAGAAATGGATTCTCCCCTAGAGCCTCCAGAAAGGAACGCAGTCCTCCAGTTAAGCCATGCTGGATTTCTGGCCTACAAAAGGGTAAGATGATAAATTTGTATTCTTTTAAGCCACCAAGCTGTGGTAATTTGTTATAGTAGCAATAGAAAGCTAATGGTAAAGGATCAAACACTCAAACACAATTAATTACATTTAAACTGTAAAACATTTAGAAACATTTTCATCTAAAATTTAAAGTAAAATTTTAAAAATAAAATTTCATTTTCAAAAACCTTTCCAGTAATATTTACTAAATATTTGATAATCCTATCAAAATTTTACATGAAAAGAAAACATACAAATTATAATGTAAACATTTAAATATAATTAAAGTTTTGGATTTTTTAGTTTATTATAAATTTAATAAAATCTTAAGTATTTTCATGATAATAAAAGTTTTTGCACTTCTCATGTTCAATTTCCACCTAATTGCTAATACTTAAATCCCATTACATCTGAGCTTACATATACACGAATTTAAGACTAATATGAAATGTTCAATATTGCAAAATGTTCTTAAGCAACCATGTTTAATTTTCAAAAACTGATCTAATTCATAAGTACCTCCAGAACTATGAATCGGAACATGAAGAGAAGCAAAAAAAAAAAAAAAAGATGCATGTCACTCTTGGGAAACTATATTTCATTATGCAGGAATCTATTGCATTCACATTATCTGAGAGGAAGGATTTGACAAGTTAATTTGTCTTTTCCCTTACTTAAGCGCTTCTGCCATTCAAACATTCCCCATCTAAATCAATGTTTGTATCTGATTTCAACCTGCACAATTCACAGAATTCAGGTGCATTTGCCTTTGGTGTTGAAGTCATAGGGCAAGATATGTGGAGAAGCATCTCTCTGGGGCCTGAATGGTGTGAGTCGTGAAAGCAGATCTTGTGGTTGTCAGTTGTGCTGTGCCAGTGCTGAGCATTGGATCCCAAGTGACAGAGGCACATATGTGTTCTTTGATAAATGTATTTGTTTACGTCTGTGATATGCCAGGCTCTATAAAGCACAGGGCACAGAGGAGTGGCACCTCTTGTGGGCTTTAGGGCAGTATTGAAATATCTAACAAACCAGAAGGTCTTCTAGACCATGAAGAGTAATCTCCAGCTCATTGTGCTAAAAGAGTGTTTCCTTCAGGGTTGAGTTATATTACAAATGGTCCGCATTTAATTATCTTAGTACCAGAGGTGCTAGGTTCCAGAAAGAGTGAGAGTAGGCGTTTAAGAAAACCCGTTTCCTCATACTAGTGAGTATGACTCACTTTACTGATTATCTCCAGTATTTCATTACTTGGGCTTTGCCCTGTTGGCTCCAAATCCTTATGATTGAATTTGTCCCCTGACTTTCATAATACACTCATTCTTTCTTTTCTTTAATTTCTCTCTCCTGCTACACATCTCTCCTGTGACTGCACATCAGGCATTGGCAGTGGTCTCTGGCATCTCTGCTGTCCTAGCTTTCCCCAAGACAGCTCCCTGTGCCCTAGGCTGCCCTCACTCCATGTTGTCTGGCTCATACCTCACTGCATTTACTTCCTTATTCTGCTGGGCTTATTTTTATTGCATTGAGAAACAAGGGAATGAGTCCCAAAGAAGATCCTTGCAATCTAAGTTTTCATTTGAGAATTCTTTCCAGTGGTGGAATGAAGGTGGATGTTGTAGGTTTTCTACAGCAGAAAAGAAAGGAAAGTATCGTCCACGTGCAAGCGTTCACCTGAGAGCTTTAGTGTAAATGATACAGCGGGGCTAATCAGCAGCACTGCTCCTTGAACACCGGTGAGCATATTGGCAATCACTCCTTATTATAAGTCATAGTTCCTTACCTAGCATTTATTTCAACAGGACTTAGTGACATTATAAAAAAAATACAAGGATTGTTCAACTATTGTAGGACAGATAGCAATGTGGCCTCAGCTCAGCCATTAGTAAGCATCACTAATGCTAAAGGCCCTCTTGGTACGACCTGTCTCTGCACTCAGTTTGCATACTCTGACCACACATTCCATTTGCACAGTCAGAGGGTTGTGTTATGCCTTGTGGAACTTTCCCAGGAAGATCAGGCTCAGTAAGCAAAGAAAAGCCTTTCTTTAGACTGCCTCTAGGTTGTCTCTCTCAGAAGAGCTTGCGGAAGCAAAGACTTGCCTGCCTTGGAACTCCAGAGCAGGGCAGCAGGCTGACCTGTAACTCTTTACTGCCCACTCTGTATAGGATTTAGGAAAGGCAGTCATGATACTATTTTCAAATATTTGAGGAACTACTAATGTTCCCAAGCAATAATTGGCAATCTCAAAAGACAAGCATAAGAGAAGGCTTTTAAAAAGTGAAAAAGGAACCAGCAAATGAAAACTTCCTCTTTTTTTTTAATGACAAAGAAAATTTTAAAAAAATCAGGAGTTCTGAAATTTCTCAGTTCTTTTTTCTGTTCCTTTTTCTGTCTTGCAACCTTATTAATATAACCACAGCATAAAATTCTAAGACTGCCAAAAAAAAAAAGTGCAGCTAAAACACGTTATATTGGGGTGAGTGGATGTGATCTGCCAAACCTAGTCGCCTAGGCTTTTCAGCAGTTGAGGACATTTGATCCACCTCTGTGAACTCAACCCTGAGCCCTGTCCCATGTTTTAAGAGTGATCCTTTTGAATAAATTGATAGTATTTGTCTTTTTCTCCCCAAGTCTAGCTCAATGGTTCTCAGCCCTAGCTGCATCTGAAAAACAGATAAAAAGCTTTTACAAAATACTAGTGCCTAAGCTCCACCCCAGACCAATTAAAGCAGACTCTTTGCAGATGGGGCCAGGGAATCAGTGGTTTTAAAAGACTCTCAGGTTCTGCTAATGTTCTACCAGGGTTAAATACCACTCTTCTATTCCAGATCAGTGGCTCTCAACTAGGGGTGATTTTTGCCTTCCAGGGGACATTTGGCAATGTCTGGAGACATTTTTGGTTGTCACGACTGGGAGGGTGCTACTGGCATCTAGTGAGTAGAGGCCAGGACTGCTGCTAAATATTCTATAATGCATAGGACAGCCCTCTACAACAGTGATCTGGCCCAAAATGTCAAAAATGCCAAGGTTTAGAAACTCTGATTTATCACATAAAACAGGAGAGACAGACCTGCTACAAAATACATCAGGGTTACGTGGGTGGCTTTCTCTAGGATAGACAAAGGTGAAGTTGAATGGGTTCTTGTAATTTAAGGGTTATAGTTCTGCCTACTTTGGATGGTCCTAGAGTTTCTGCACATGAAGTAATTTATTTTTCTGAGACAGGAACTTGAGCCATAAGTACTGCGGCGAGGCTTGTGGGCAAAAGCATGCAACTAGTGAGTAAACCTAGCTGACAACTCAGCATCTGAATATTGGTATTGCTGTGTTCATTCATTCATCAGGGAACAGTCTAATCCTGGAGATTCAGAGATTAAGAGACCTTGCCCTCACAGAGGAGACATAATAAACAAGTAAACAAATAATTTAATCTCAGGTAGTGATAAGTACCACAAAGAAAAATAAAGTGGGATGAGGGATAATTGTACGTTATGATGGGAAGGAGGGTGCATTTAAAAAAAATTTTTTTTTAATTTATTTATTTTTGGCTGCATTGAGTCCTCATTGCTGTGCAGGCTTTCTCCAGTTTCGGTGAGCAGGGGCTACTTTTCGTTGCGGTGCACGGGCTTCTCATTGCAGTGGCTTCTCTTGTTGCAGAGCATGGGCTCTAAGTGTGAAGGCTTCAGGAGTTGTGGCACGTGGGCTCAGTAGTTGTGGCTCACGGGCTCTAGAGCACAGGCTCAGTAGTTGTGGCGCAAGGGCTTAGTTGTTCCGTGGCATGTGGGATATTCCCGGACCAAGGCTCAAACCCGTGTCCCCTGAATTGGCAGGAGGATTCTTAACCACTGAGGAGGGTGCATTTTTAATATGATGGTCAAAGAAGAGTTCTCTGAGGATGTGGCATTGGATAAAAACCAGATTGATGGGAAGGAGTAAGCCATGTTGCTGCCTGAGGGAACCAAAACAGAGAGAACAGGAAGGGCAGAAACTTGAGCTCAAGAAGCAACAAGAAGGCTGTTAAGGATGGAAGTGGAGTGATGAAGGAGAGTGGTAAGAGGTGTGTCAGAGGTGAGCAGAGGCCAGATCAGGAAGAGGTGTAGTCCATGAAAAGGAGTGCCATCGGCAGCCATTGGAGATTTTGAGCAGGGGCTTGACAGGATCTGAATTAAATTTTGAAACATCGTCCTGGCTACTGTGTAGAGAATTGACATGGGGGTGGGAGGAGGGGAGTTGTAGAGCAAGAGTGAACAGGGAGAACAGTTAAGAGTCTATTGAAACAAAACAGGCAAAAGATGTGGGTTCTGGACCCGAGCAAATGGGAAAATAGCAATGTCATTTGTTGGGATGGAGAAGACTAGATAGGAACAGTTTTTTTGCTTGTTTTTGAAATATTTTTTGTAACAATCTTAAATTTAAAAAATGGTTGTGAATATAAGTAACTTTTTTCCCTGAACCATTTGTAAGTTGCCAACCTGATGCCACATCATCATCTTTGAATACTTTAGTATACTTTAGTGTTCAAGTTATTTAGTAATTCAAAGTATGCAGGGGCTTCCCTGGTGGCGCAGTGGTTGAGAGTCCGCCTGCCGGTGCAGGGGACACGGGTTCGTGCCCCGGTCCGGGAGGATCCCACTTGCCGTGGAGCGTCTGGGCCCGTGAACCATGGCCGCTGAGCCTGTGTGGCCAGAGCCCATGCTCTGCAATGGGAGAGGCCACAACAGTGAGAGGCCCGCATACCACAAAAAAAAAAAATATATGCAAAGTATTTATACTCAAAGTGTTTACTATTTTTTTAAAATAAATTTATTTATTTTTTGGCTGTGCTGGGTCTTCGTTGCTGCACAGGCTTTCTCTAGTTGCGGCGAGCAGGGGCTACTCTTCATTGCGGTGGGCGGGCTTCTCATAGTGGTGGCTTCTCCTGTTACAGAGCACGGGCTCTAGGCACGTGGGCTTCAGTAGTTGTGGCATGAGGGCTCAGTACTTGTGGTGCATAGGCTTAGTTGCTCTGCGGCATGTGGGATCTTCCCCAACCAGGGATTGAACCTGTGTCCCCTGCATTGGCAGGCGGATTCTCAATCACTGCGCCACCAGGGGAGTCCTGTTTGTTTACTATTAGTATTTTCACTAACAAGGATAGTCTCCTAAATAACTGTAAAACATTCGTCAAAATTAGGAAAATAACACTGATATACTTCTACCATCTAATTCTCAAGCGATGTTCAAGTTTTCCCAGTTGTCCCAGTAATGCCCAGAAGGATCCAGTTCAGAATCATGCATTGCATTTTGTTGTAATAATAGTTCTTTTGTCTCCTTTAGTCTGGAAGAGTTTCTCGGTCTTTTGTTGACTTTAATTACTGTCTTAGTTTTCTATGCTGCCTAAAAAATTAACACAAATTAGCAACTTTAAGCAACACACATTTATCATCTCAGTCTCTAGAGGTCAGGAGTCCAGAAAGGACTTAGCTTCAGGGTCTCACCAGGCTGCAATTCACATGTCAGCCAGTGCTGTGGTCTCATCAGAGGCTTGACTGGGGGAAGATCTGCTTCATAGCTCCTTCACATTGCTGGAAGAATTCATTTCCTTGCTGCTGCAGGACTTCCATTATTGATGGAGGCCACCCTTAGCTCCCGCAGTTTCTTGCCATGTGGGTTTTTTCAGCATGACCACGTCATGGCAGCTTCCTCTTTCAAGGACAGTGAAGCTGAGACTCTGCTAGTGTGATGGAGTCTTATACGTACTGTAATGTAATCATGGGAGGGACATCCCATCACCTTTGCTGTATCCTACTGGTTTTGCTCAAACACAAGGGATAGGATTGCACAAAGGCATGAACACCAAGAAGCAGAGATTATTGGTGTTCACTTTAGGGTCTGTCTGCCACAAGGACCTTGATGCTTTTGAAGATTACTTTGTAGAATACTCCTCAATTTGGGTTTCTTTGATATTTCATCATGATTATAATAAAGTTAAGAATATTTTTGCATATTACAGGTATGATTTACAGGTATGATATTACAGGTATGATTTTGAATTTTTCTCATTGCATTGTGTCTGGCAGCTCATGATTTCAATTTGCCCCATTATTTATGTTCACTTTGGTCATTTGAATTAAAAGATAATCTGCTAGGGCTTCTCTGCTGTAAAGTTAGTCTTTTTGAAATTAATAAGTGTTTTGTGGAGAGTTACTTGAAAACTATCCCATTACTCTTCACACTTCAGTCAACAAATTTATTCAGTATGGACTTATGGTTTCTGATTAAATTCAATGGATTATAATCCATTACTATACTTATTTATTTTGATGCTTAAATTATCCCATACTTAACCATTGGAAATCCCTTCGAAATGGCTTCTGTGTTCTTTTGACATATCATCATTCTTTGAGTGCTTCCTTACTTTTGGGAACAGGTAACTCTGGCTCAAGTACTTTCCTTGCCCCAATGCTGAAATCACCCATTACTCCAAGGAGCCCTGGACCAACAGAGAAAGGCATATAGAAACCCAGATCTGGAAGCTAGTTGTTCTCCTTGGTATTGGGGATTGCTGCTCTGAGGCCCTCTAAGTGGTCAGAGCTAGGGAGTATTTGTCTTTCTGTCTATCTGTCCTCACATTTACATCTATGTTTCCGTTTCTATATTAAAAATCATGAGTTTGCACCTATACCTCCAATTTCAATCCAATACTACAAAGTTTTAGTTTTTCCCTTTACATATTTGTAACTCGCTTCTTCAACAGTGAGAAACTGGCTCCCATTAGCCTTCTATATTGTCTGATCAGTTATCCTATATCTGACCAGTCTACCATTGTTGCTGCAGTATCCCATGGAGATACCCTTCTTACCCGACACAGGCTCTGACATCCCTAGCTGGGCTGCTGTTACCCACCACCCCTCCCCCTGCCCAAACCATGGGCAGCCTCATCAACTTCCTCATGCTTCAACAATCCAGTCTGAGCCACACCACTGTGCTGATCTTCCTTACTCTGGGCTCTGAAACCTAAAATCAGGTGTTTGTTTTAATCAAGCTTTTGTTCCTATTAATTGTTGCAGTTCTTTAACACAAAGTGACAGATTTTTTTTTCTTTATGGAAACAGCCACCACTATTATTATAACATCCCTTGATTATTAAGGATCAGCTATATTTGTTGATTAATGATGGAAATAAAATGAATACAACAAGAGAAATCATGATAGACAAGTATTCCATGACTCTAATGAGTTGTGCATTCCACGTTCACATTTGCTTCTTGATGTCATGGTGCTAATCCCTCTTGAAAATATCTAGAGAAGAGAAAAAATATTACAAAAGATAAGGAATCTTTTTCTTGTAGCAGCTGCCTTCCAGAAGGAAAGGATGCAAGAAACAATAGACCCACATAAAGTTTGGATTGAAATTCTTTGTTTGTGAAATGGTAATAAACTTTTTTACTAGAAAACAGTGAAGCTCTTTAAGAAAATTAGTAATTGGGGATCATTAAGTCTTCAGAAGTGTAAGGACTGATACTTGAGGGTGATGAATCCTACAGAACTCCTTGTGGTTGTAAAGCCAATTTCTTCAAGAGACACTGCAGCTGAATAAGATAACTTTTTACCATATACCCTGGGGGGAAAGTATATTGGAGATTCAAGGTACATCTTTTGTTGAAAAGTGCAAAGGAAAGCAAAAAAATTAAGAAACAAGGCATGTTTTATTGTCAGCCATTTTATGATTCTGCTAATCTTTTGTAGCTAATTTCAACAGCAGAAATATAAGCAAAGCAAGCTCTGCATTTGATTGGATTACAGAGCCAGGTGCACATTGAAGACAGTTTTGGAAAGGTACTCTCAGTTTTTACAAGATCATTTTTTTTGCTTTTCTCCAATATTTCTAACATGCACAAAATATACTTTTAAAATCAGAATCCTTTCCCTTTCTCGTCACAAACAGACAAAAACAGTTACAGAAACAGAAAGACATTTGGGCTTAGTTCCAGGATGCATCTGGTGTTGTGCCCATCATACACCTCCTGCAACGTTGGGACAAGGGTAAGGGATCAGCTACAGTGAAGAAATGAAACTAGTTAGACCAATAGTTCTCAAATTGTGTGTCAGTATCACCTGGGAATTTAGAAATGCAAATGCTCTAGCCTCACCTCAGAACCCCAGAATCAGGAACTCCAGTGATGAGGGCCAGAAATCATATCAGGTTTGAGAATCACTGGGTTAGATTAAGCTACAATTGACAAATGTTGAATTCAATAGATTGTCTTTTTTTCCCCCCCTCTTATTTGCTTTTCAGGACATGAATAGTTTCTATAGCTCTTAACACCATGGAAGCTACTAAGTTTTGAAAACATAACTTTTTCTTATGTATTTAAAAAAATACTTTTCACACTCTTTTCTCACACATGGCCTATATACTGCTTAATACAGAACTGGTGGGTAGTAATGACTCAGTAAATAGTAGTTTTTCTTATCATTAACCAAAAGAGATGGAGATATGATATTGATATCCCTAAATCAACTGAAGGTAAATTCACTGAGTAAATTAATAATTATTCTTTACATAAACTGTACTCTTTAATATTCCAAATACGATAATTCTAAGAGCAAAGCAAATTAAATATATTCTTTATCTTCCTAAACAGCCAACATGTCTTTATGTCAATAGAGTGATTTAAAAATTAGGATTAAGCATATATCTCATTTTTTTCTGCCATTTTTATATTTTTCCCTTAAAAGCAGAAATTAAATACCCTGTCCTCATCATCATTTCAAAAATTTCTAGCACTTTCACTTCTTTCATGGGAAGTACCTATATGAAGGCTGTGGATATCTAGAGGGTATTTCTAATGGTCTCCAATGTTTGCATCCTTTGACAACCCCCATTTCAGATAAATGTCAATAATGCTGATATGCCACATTCTATTTACTAAGGAAGAACCTCCAGGATACACGAGAATACCCACATTTTGCATATCAAGGAGTTTAAATTGTACCAGTGTTTATCTCAGCTTACCTAGCAATGGTTCTTAGTCCTAGATCTGTGTAAAAATCGTCTCAAGCTCTTGTTTAAAAATTAAGAATCTGGGGCTTCCCTGGTGGCGCAGTGGTTGAGAGTCCGCCTGCCGATGCAGGCGACGCGGGTTCGTGCCCCGGTCCGAGAGGATCCCACATGCCGCGGAGCGGCTGGGCCCGTGAGCCATGGCCGCTGAGCCTGCGCGTCCGGAGCCTGTGCGCCGCGACGGGAGAGGCCACAGCAGTGAGAGGCCCGCGTACCGCAAAAAAAAAAAAAAAAAAAAAAGACTGTTCACCTATTCAGATTATTGATTTAGTGTTTGAGGAGTGAAATCCAGAGGAAGAATATGTATTGTCAATAAGCACCTAAGCGTTCTTTGTGGGTCTTCTGGGGACCACACACTGAGAAAAACAGTCTGGGTCTCTCCCTTGATATTGTACCTATTTACAGTCCTGTTGGCTTGTTGCTAGTGCAGAAACCCTCATTCCTACCACCATTCAGACATCACCCTATAGGTGGCAGTGGGTGGAGGGGTTAGGAGGGTCCTGTGAATGGATGGTACCTTTCCAGAACCAGGCTCCTTGAACCGGTTTTCAAACACTATGGAAGAATGACATAATGTCAGGAGCTCTCTTCATGAGATTCTGAGCACAGTAAGCCCTGCAGAGCTCTGTGACAAAGTGTACCACAGACAAGGAAGAAAGCCGCCTTTTCTCATTCTAGCTGCCTTTAATTGGAAACTCTGGGAGTATCCAGAGACATCCTTTGTGTGGACAGTGCTGTTCTCAGAATGGCTAATGTGGGTAATTAGTCGGCTAATGAGGTTTTTCTAGCTGACTCTGGAAACGTGATATGGTTGGTGGGGACTGGATCAGAAAAAGGAGAGTCGGGGCTCTGAGTAGGGACTGTCCTAACTTGGAGTACATTTGAAAGACTTCTTTGGAGAATATCAGAAATAATAATGGGATAGGTTGAAGGGAAGGCTAAGTTCTTCACATTATACTGGCTAGGTCTATTAAGGCAGAAGATACTTGGGCCTTATATTTTATGAACACTGGCCTGTGTGTTTTAATCTATCTTAGGGGAAGCCACTGTACTGGAGGAGCACCAGTCTCTGAACTGGGTGTCGTTAGATGTTCACTCAGGACAATTAAAACCTGTCAGGTACCATACAAAACTTGGGCAGTATTATTTCACTGCAGGAGCCGTTATCATACCTGGACTCTTGAGGAGGTGCGTCAATGACCGACATGCCAATCCCTGGCCCATAGGTGAATTCAGCCATTCTGAAGCCAGCAGTGTCCTGGCTGCAGGTGGTCCACCGTGTTCTTTATACCAGCCACCAAAAATCAATAATCATACTGTGTTCCTGAAGTATTTTATTAACATCATAGATCAGTAGAGACAATTACCTGGGGTTGATGAAAAATAACATCCTCACAAAATATAGAGAAAAATCCTTGTGCTATAAGAGACATCATGAGAAGGACAGAAAATTTGCATCAGAATAGAAAGGACCCAAAGCTTCTGACTTTGGAAGAATGCAGCTTTCTGACACAAATAAGAGTTTCTTTCACTAGAGCTACCTTGGATCATTTTTGTCCTGGTGGACTCATTAACATATTAGGTGGTGTGGATGGTGGGGTAGGGCATTCATAGATGCCTGTTATCATCAGGTGATGAATCATTGAGCCCTTGTAGTTTCTTGGAAGTTTCCTGGAGACCAGGAAGAGATTCCTGTGATGGAATATGGGATTGCTTCTACCCTTATGTACATCAGTGATTTCTATCTGGGAGAGAGAATGGGCTGCTACGGCCCCAAGGGCATTCTTTTACTTTTTTTAAAAATGAGTCCTTGGCTTTCAAGTAGACATAACTAAGCATCCAGAGAAGCTACGTCATAAACAATAAAATGTATCTAAAGTATATGTACACCTGTGAACTGCTTAATAGTTTAAATTAGAGAAGAAAAATAACTAGCAAGTTGTGCCTTTTTTTCTCTCTTCAAGGTCTCTCAAACTTTTATCCTTCTTTCTTGAGAACTATATAAAAATGATGAATCTTTTATAAAGATGAAGATAGTAAATGTTTTCCTAATACAACTAACTATGACACATGAGTATAATAAATTACTAGATTCCATTAGATGATGACTAAGTTAATTTAGGTAGATGCATGGAGAATCTATGTTATATAATGTTAAATAAAAAATAGTTTGAGGGCTTCCCTGGTGGCGCAGTGGTTGAGAGTCCGCCTGCCGATGCAGGGGACACGGGTTGGCGCCCGGGTCTGGGAGGATCCCACACGCCGTGAAGTGGCTGGGCCCATGAGCCATGGCCACTGAGCCTGCGCATCCAGAGCCTGTGCTCCGCAACGAGAGAGGCCACAACAGTGAGAGGCCCGTGTACCGCAAAAAAAAAATAGTTTGAACACTTATGTAAATGGTGATTTCACTGAAGGCCAATGATGTCTCTATAATGATATGGATTGGGAGGGGCCCAGCTTTATGATAAACATATTGTTTTAAAATTAACATTATTGCAGTATAATTAATATGCAATAAAATGCACCAGTTTTAAAAGTGTTCAGTTCAGTGACCTTTTGCAAATGTACACAACTATGCGACTGCCATCTTTTTTTTATTTTTTTTTTATTTTACTTATTTATTTTTGTTGCGATACGCGGGCCTCTCACTGCTGTGGCCTCTCCCGTTGCGGAGCACAGGCTCCGGACGTGCAGGCTCAGCGGCCATGGCTCACGGGCCCAGCCGCTCCGCGGCATGTGGGATCCTCCCAGACCGGGGCACGAACCCGCGTCGCCTGCATCAGCAGGCGGACTCTCAACCACTGCGCCACCAGGGAGGCCCGCGACTGCCATCTTAATCAAGACCTTCGCATTATCCCAAGAAGCCACCTCATAGGCCTCTTTCTGGTCAGCTCTCCCCACTACCCCTGACCCTAGCCTCAGACAACTACTGGTCTGCTTTCTGTTACTATAGGTTAGTTTTGCTTTTTCTAGAATTTCAGCCTATCTAGAATTTGCTTTCTCTAGATAGGCTGAATCATATAGTATATTCTCTTTTGTGTCTGGCTTCTTTCAGCATAATATTATTCATTTGTTGCATAAATCAGAACTTCGTTCCTTTTTACTGCTTGAGTATTATCCATTTGTGGATATGCCGCAGTTTGTTTTTATATTCTGTTACTGATGGACTTCTGGGTTGTTTCCAGTTTTTGGCTATTATGCATAAAGCTTCCACGAATATTCTTGTATGAGTCTTTGTATGGACATATGTTTTTATTTCTCTTGGATAAATACATGGAAGTGGAATTGCTGGGTACATTTTTTTTTTAATTTCTTTGTATTTTGTTTATTTTCCTTGCATATTTTGTGATTTGGTCTATTTTAGCCTCTAATAAATACCTCCTTATTTGTATTACAGCCATTTGATCAAAGTTCTTCTGATAGAAAAGAGCCATTGTCTAATTTTCTTTTTATCTTAGTTGTTTAACTTGTTAGGCTCTGGAAGTAGTCCAGATCCACTGCAATTTCTTTTGTAGTGTTGCTTTTATTTCTGGAACTGAAAACATGTCTTAGTTTATAAGGGGAAAAAAAGAAATACTCTCTGTGGTAAAATTTAGAAAGACAAGAACTGGAGACAGGGGGACAGTTGACTGCCAGAATCATCAGCATATGAATTGGGTGGAAATACATGGTTGGGCCAAAGGAGTAAGATGAGCACAGAGGAAGGAGACAAATCTCTTGAATAAACACCAAAGTGGAAATGGATGGAACAAACTTCACCATCATCCATCTTCAAGACCTTTCCATCTTTTAAAATACCAATGTGTCACTTTACCCTGGGTTCTTTAGAAGCTCTCAGAGATGAAAACTTTTAGGTATATAATTCTTTCTCACACAAAGAAAGCAGACATAGGGTGTTTGTTTTTTATTTATTTTTTGAGTTATCTTTCTTATTTTCTTTATTGGATTTTTCCCTCAAACTAAAAAGCAATACATACTTTTATTGCCTTTTATTACAAGTCCCCCCAAATCCTAAAAGTATCAAAGAAAAACCCAACAATATTTGCCTTCCCTATGACCCTCACTCCCACCACCACCTCACCCTGAAGAGGATAAATGTTAACAGCTTAATGTCCCCATTCTTCTCCACATTCATAGCAATGCACCCAAATGAAAATCTTCACACCAATACAAGGTTTTTCTCTGATTTTACAAAAATGGGTCATGCCACACACATTTCTCTTTAACTTGTGGCTTTTCCCACAGGTCAATACATGTAAATCAAACTCCTCCTTTTGAATAGTTATGTAATATTCCAGAAATAGGGACATGTCACAGCTTATTCAACCACTCTCTAGTGTTTGTTTTTTAATAGCACATTATGTTGGGTGTTAGAGAATTCTTCCATATCATGATGCTCAGAAGTTGTTCTTTTTCCTACAAAACACATTTTTTTCTTTCCTTATATTAATTCCAGATATAAGCTAGTTGATTTACTGCTGTATCTTGAAAGCATCTTTTAACATGGTGTTGTAATCAGCACTTGTTTTCTTAAAAGGCACAGTCATATCAGTTCAAGTATAAAAGAAGTACACGGAAAAAATATAAGGTTATATCACTAAATTCAGGGTAGGAAATATGGCCAACTTTCATGGGCACTGGTCCAAGAGATGGAAATCCAGTGGGAACTCAGGAGTTCTGTCTCGGACTCTGCCATTCTCTGAATCTCACTCTGTCTTTATTTCTCCCTTGCCCTGTGTCTACTGCACAGTGTGTTCTTTCAACTCTACCATTCCCTGCAAGTCTCCTTCATTCTCTCCTCTACTGGATGGTTTAATCTGCTGATGCATAGGCTTATTAAGGTGACTTTCCTTGATACCAATTCTGATCTCAACTCTACATGGCCTTTCAGCTTTTCCTGACAATAATCTATGTGTTTAAGAGTTTAACTTCTTACTGGAAGTGGTAGAAGAATTGTCCTATTAGGCAGCAATCACCTGATGCTTCTCTGAAGTCCAGTAGATGGACAAGCAGCCAGCACTATCAAACTAGACAGTCAGTCACACTTTAAACTTCTTAGTCATTTTGAAAGAACATTCTTTCCTCAAGTCTAATCAAAATTGGCTAGATTGCCAGTGGCCTGCTAACTGACTTGACTTAAAATGACTACCGTTAATGCATATTGGATAAAACGTGAAGAATAAGCAAAGAGGTGCTTTGTGGGATAGTGTCTCAGAATCTGCAATAGCATTGAAGAAAATATCTGAATTTTGTTATATTTGCTGAACTACCATCATCCCATCTAACAGTTTAGGGTCCAAGCCATGAACCTGAAGCCTGTATTTTGACTAGTGTAATGTGTCATACTACTTGGATTTAATGGGAGCCAGCTATCAGCTTTGAGTTACTTTGTCTTTAACTCATCAGGGTGTAAACGGGCTTCAAGGTAATTTTTAATCTATATGTAAATTAGCTATTTCTATAACAGCCGTAGTATGAATGTGAGTGTGTGCAGAAAAGAAGAATTGGGTGCAAGCAATATTTTGAAAATAATGTCAAGAAAGAGGCTGTACAAATGATACATGACATTCAGTGAATTTGAATAGAGTTTATATTAAGACACCTTCAATGAAATTATTGTCACTGAGAATTTTCTGGGGCTGATAATGCATGAAGTAATGTATAGAACAGAAAAAGAAAGTAAGATTTTATTGTAGGTTGTTACACTGTGCTAAAGGTCACACAGTAAAGAGCTTCCATTTGGCAGATTTTTATACAAAATTTGATTGTATTTTTACTGAATTCATTTTTTTACTCAGAGAGTAAAGTGACTTAAATTCAAATCGATTAAAACTCTTTTTTTGTTTTGTTGATATGAAAATGGCATGCTTTGTCTACTATTTAAATCTAAGTTTGGGGCTTCCCTGGTGGCGCAGTGGTTGAGAGTCTGCCTGCCGATGCAGGGGACACGGGTTCGTGCCCCGGTCCGCGAAGATCCCACATGCCGTGGAGCGGCTGGGCCCGTGAGCCATGGCCACTGAGCCTGCGCGTCCGGAGTCTGTGCTCCGCAACGGGAGAGGCCACAACAGTGAGGGGCCCGCGTACCGCAAAAAAAAAAAAAAAAAAAAAAAAAATCTAAGTTTGTTAGTCAATAAGCTTGTCTTATATTTATATCTGTAGTGTGGCATGCTGAAAATCATGAGAACCCTATTTTTTTCCTAATTTTAATCAATGTGAAAGCTGCATTAGTATTTGATCTCCTAAATCGTCTAATCAATTATTTCTTTTTTAAGGAACAGTGTAGCACAGAGAAATGTTCTGAAGGATGTTAATAAAAGTTACAGGCATTCAAAATTCATTCTAAAGTTCAGTGAGTGTTAGTCTCCAAAGCAATTGTCAATCACAAGGAACAGAATAGAAAGCATGGGAAGTACAGAATGGATACTATTTTCTACTCTCTAATAATTTAGTTGAATAGAAGGTGGAGTATTATGTCAGGGGTGGTGTCTATACTAAAATTAAGTAGTAACTTCAAAATAGAACTCAGACCATACAACTTGAGTTTTTTTAGTTAACAACTGGCTCTAATTCAGTATGCTTTGAATTTATTTCCAGAGGGGAATAAATACATTTGTCAATGATTTGAATCATTGTCATTAGGATTGATCTAGATCTAAAATACAGATCATTGTCATTAAGATCAATATTAAATACCCTTAGGATTAAAGAACTTCTGTACTTAACAAGTTAGCATTTTGATTGTCCAGAGATGTTAAATACCCTTGCTCTTGAAATATCAGCTCAAAGAATTGTAAACATTCTGACTTTATTTGTATTTGTATAACCCCCTGGCGTTTAACTATTGTGCTGGATGGTTCTCACTGTGAAGTGACTCTCATGAAACTGTATTCTTGCTGGGAAATGATTTTATCCCATAAGAAAATGAATGTGCAGAGACCAGTGAGCTGCGTCCGCTGATGAACTATAATTTACAGACTGTGATGTCAAAGCAGATTTAAGATTTGTGACAACAGTTGGTGATTGCACTGCTCTACAATTCTGTGGCAGCAATGAACCATGCCATGCACAACCTCATTCCACGTTTTGCATACGTAAGTTCAGTTTACGTAGTCATGTGTGGAGAGCTTTCGTGGGCATAGGAACTATTAGCAGGGATTTATGTGTTGGTACTGCATGTTGCATTACAGTCCTGGTAGCACTGAAACGTATTTCTCCATTGTCCAGAAGGAACAATTGTATCCCATTCTATCAAAGAACTGAGAAAGGGGATGCTCACAACTGCCTATATTAAAGGCGATTTACTACTGAGCACAAAACAGTAGCTATTATTATTACTAAACCTACTATCAATGTTTTTTGATGACTTTGCCTTAAAAATAAGATGTGTTTTTTGTTAACTTGTGCGTTATTAAGTACTCTCTTTCACAGCTCGAAACAGCTTGGTGTAAAACAAGTTGATGGGTTACCTTCCGAAGAAAGAGGCACTTCTGCATAGGGTTCTTTTGGTACTCAAAATTTGGAAGGTTGCCTGATGGTTTTGGCAGCCACATTCTTTTATAGAGCTTTTGTGAGTCCAGGTTCCCCAGGAAACAATGATACAGGTGGAAGGCAGAATTTTGCCCCCCATGAACTCTGCCCTCTGATGGCATGCTGTGGTGACGTTATGTTAAATGGCAAAAGGGACTCTGCAGATGTCGTTAAGGTTAGGATCTTAAGATAGGAAGGTTAGTCTCGATTATCCAGGCAGGTTCAATCTAATCACATGAGGCTTGAAAAGTGGAAAACTTTCTGGAGAGCTTGCTGGAGTCAGAGAGAGAGATGGCAGAAGAAGAGTGGACCGATTTAAAGCATCATAGGGACTCTACTGTCATTGCTGGAGGAGGCCACATGGAAAGCATGAGAAAGGATGTGGGCAGCTGTTAGGAGCAAAAGCTATCCCCTTTCCCTATGTACGCAGGGTTACAGCAGCAAGGGAATGGGAACGTCAGCCCTGCAACAGCCTGAATGGGCTTGGGGCCAGATTCTTCCCCAGCGCCTTGAGGAAGGAATGCAGCCCCACCAGCACGTTGATTTTGGTAGTGTGAGATCCTCAGGAGAGCATCCAGCCCAGTCTACCTAGACTTTTGACCTTCAGAAACTGTAGGATAATACATTTGCATTGTTTCAAGCCATTAAATTTGTGATAGATTGTTATAGCATCAATAGGAAACTAATACAGTGTCCACCCCTGAGAGATCCGCAGATATAGGTCTGGTATTTCCACTGGTCAGATTTCATCTACTGCCCTGGTGATGTATTCCTCACCATTTAAATTCAATTCTTGTAACTCCTGGTCCATCCAACAACTTCCTATAACAATCCTGTAATTTGGTATAACATCCATTAGTATCCTGTACCTTCTGTGATACATACAAGATTCCTATAACACCTGTAATAGCCTATAACTTCTATGACATACACAAAATGAGTCTACAAAGATAGGAAGCATGGCTGGGGAAACCACTCATCTGATCCAAGTAACCTGTATCTCTGGAAAAATGACTGAATTATATCAAAATCTATTTTTAAAACATGCTAACTATCTCTTTCCCACCTTCATACTTTCTGCTGACAGCCTCTTTCCCTCTAAGCAATTGATTTTTAGTGGTATGTAATTTAGATTTAGAAAACTGAAATTTATCATATGAGACCATAATGTTGGGCTACTTCAAGGTTGTCATTAACAAACTCCAATACTACTTACTCAATAGAGAATTGCCTCTCCTTGGTCCACTTTAGCTCAGAGAGCAAATTAACTCATTTGTTTACTCAGAAATTTGCTTCTGGAGTTAGACGGGAAGAATATGAGTTTACAGCTGAGTTCACACAGCTATGAGAGCCCTTTCCATTAATTGCTGGCTATTGCAGGAAGTGTGTTATGGCCATTATTTCTGTTTCCTTTGCCAAATTTTGAAAACACTCGGAGGTTTAATAAATGAATGTGCCTTTGCATTCTGAAATAAATAAGCAGGACAGCTAATTGAGGATACATGCATATGAATCAAAGAATTTTTTTCCACGTTTGCGCTTGCAGAAAAAAAAAGTTCTAGAGGGCATTTGTAAAATTTCCCACAAAATGGGGAGTGTTGGGAGGTTCAGTCGAATTAGGAATGGCTACTCATTTCCTTGGCTTTGGAGTCACAGAGCTGGGATTGAACCCCAATTCCATCACTTGCTGACTGTGTGATGTTGAGTGAGTTACTTAGCTTCTCCAATCTTCAGTTTTCTCATTTTTGCCATGGAGATAATGACACATATCTTGAATCTTTAAAGTACTTGGTATAGTTCTCCCAAATGATCATCAATTCGAGGGCCTTTTCTTTGCTAGTTCTCCACACACAGTGCATTCTATGTAAAACTTTAATCAAATGGAAATCTCAGCTCATTTCTCCCCCTAAGCATGGTTAAAGGTTTTCTATACCTCTCAAAAAGAATAAGGATGACAAAATGAAATGGACAAGAAAGAGAGGACATAGGGAAGGAAAGGAGCATCATGAGGACAGGCTGTATATGGATACTATCCTATATAAGCTCTTGGAACAATTAATGTTTAAATATCACTGATATTTGTCCCCTAGAGCCAAATTATTTTGAAAAGTCTTTAAATATATTTTTAAAATGTTTTGTTTTTCAGGCACCATGTATGATATGTTAACATCATATCTTTCAAGTCAGATGTCAGACTTGAATCTGAAGTTATTTCTTGAGCATCTGAGAATAGAAATTGAGCTTCTATGTGCTGTGTTTATGATGGTAGTAGGGCGTGTCAAGACAGGTCTGAACATAAAAGGAATTATTATTTCACATTTTCTGAGGATCCCAGAGAACTGTCTTCTTAAATAGAGTACTAATATTTTTCCTTTGATAGAAACTTAAATTGCAAAAAAATTCCATTTGTTAAAACCTACTTTCTTTCTCTGCTTAGATATCCTGCCAGCGGCCATGTGGGAATTTCTTCTTTATCTTAGTAGAGGACATTATGCTGATCATTTTAGGTTAAAAAAAAAAAAAAAAAAAAAGGAAAAAGAAAAAACAAACAAACAAAAAAAACCCCCAAAAAACCTTCCTAGTCTTTTAAACAATAGTTTGTTAGAAAAAGAAAAAAGCATATTATTTTCTCTTTAAAAATAACTTAAAATATGAATCAGATGAGTTTTTCTTAGCTGGCAGAGAAGGTATGTTAAACTGTTTGTAATAAATAAAAGTCATTCTTTTATATGAGGTGGAAAACCTTTCCATATCAGAAGTACTGACCCTACAGTCAAAAGTCATAAAAACCCAGAATTCACCCTAAATCCCCTATCTCGCTTACCCCAAACACTCAGCATCGTTAAGTTCTACACCTTTTTCCTTCTTCCCATCTATTCAAATCTTCTTTCTTTTTTTCATAAATTCATTTATTTATTGGCTGTGTTGGGTCTTCATTGCTGTGCACGGGCTTTCCCTAGTTGCGGCGAGCAGGGGCTACTCTTTGTTGCAGTGCACGGGCTTCTCATTGCGGTGGCTTCTCTTGTTGCGGAGCACGGGCTCTAGGCACGCAGGCTTCGGTAGTTGTGGCATGTGGGCTCAGTAGTTGCGGCTTGAGGACTCTAGAGCGCAGGCTCAGTAGTTGTGGCGAAGGGGCTTGGTTGCTCCGCGGCATGTGGGATCTTCCCGGCCCAGGGCTCGAACCTGTGTCCTCTGCATTGGCAGGCAGATTCTTAACCACTGTGCCACCAGGGAAGCCCTATTCAATCTTTTTTCATCTCTCCAACCCCACGCCCCCTCCATTTCCTCCTGCCTAGACCTTGCAAGTCTTCTAACTGGTTTCCCTGTTTTCAGTGTTACCCCTGCCCCTTCCTGCCATCACCACCATTCACCTCTGTAGTTCTGTTGATGTGATCTATCTGAAATGAATCAGATCAGGTTGCTCTCCTACTTGAAAGCTTACTGGTCTCTATTGCTTAGAGAATGAAGTCCAAACTTCTTGCTTTGCTCTGTCAAGGGCTCATGGTCTGGCCTTTGGCCATTTCTGTTTTTTCAACCCTACCCTCAAGCCCCCCCCTCCCACCCCCACCCCCAGCTTTTTATTTCCAGCATCTATCAGGCTGTTTAATTCTCTGTATCTTTGCTCAATCTGTTTTGATTAACCTCCCATACCCCGATTTTCCTTATAAACCTTCATCTTCTAGACTGAGCTCAATACTAGCTCTCTGACTCTCCCTGTCCCACCCACATAGACCTGCCTTCTCCCCACTTCAAGTCTCCCCTACATTCTGTAGAGACCTCTGGGCACAGTGCCTGCCATATTTTTTTGTATTTGTTCACATGGCCATTTCCCAGTTCTAGACCTAATCTAACTGAGATTAAGGCTGTATCGTATCTAGCAAGTACTAACGTGCTTGGCATCTAGCATGCACTTAACACATATTTGTGGAAAGGAGGAAGAAATAGAAAGATCTGGGATGAAGTTGTATGCTTGCCAGGTATAAGAATTCTGAGAAGACATGTAACCTCTCTGAGCTTAATTTTACTTACTTGTAAAGTGACAGTAATATTTTCAACCCTTTCATTGAACTTAAAATAAAACCCTTCATACATGGCCAGTTAGTCCCAGGCTTAAACACTGTCTGCCCTCTCCTTTCCTCTGTGACCTCATTTCAGGCCTCTATCTCCCTCCTTCCCAATTTTTTTCAGAGGAATTTACTTTCTGAGAGTTTCCAGAATGTGCCAAGCTGTTTGTCCACCCTTCACAGCCCCCTTGCACACACCACCTTTGACCTTGCTGATTCCTCTGAATGGGAGGTGCCTGGGGAGGTACCCCAGCCTTTGCTGGGCTGCCTGCTTCTCATCGGACAGCACCTCCTCGGAGGGGCCTTGACTCATCTCCTCTCTAGAGTAGGTCTCTCTATGTCTGTCTGCTTATTTTTTTGCTTTATAGTACTCTTGTTTTCTTCCCCTTTATACGGTACTCTGTATTTAAAGTATTTGTTTACTATTTTTTTTGGTTGTATTTCCCACTGTAATGTCAACTTTAGGTGGGTGGCAAAGATCACATTCATCTTGTTCACCATTTCTTTCCTAGAGCCTGACACAGAGCAAGTTCCTCATAAGTATTGATTCCTCATAAGTATTAGTTCATTAGTATGAACTAACCTCCAAGAATGGTTTTGAAGATCGAGTACAGTATGTGAGTAAAGTTTATAAACCAAAAGTGCTATACAAATGTGAAGCATGGTTATTATCACAACTGGAACAGACATAGAGGAACCTGGGAAAACAAGTGCCAACTTCCATTCTCCCAGGAATGAACGTACAGCTTGATAACCAGTAATGACTCATTTTCTGAGTGTGGACTAGTCCAGCAGGAGAGGGTTCTTCCAGGCCAAAGGCAGGTACTTTTTTTCTTAATACATTTTCTGCCATAAGCTGACTAGAATACTGGAGATAAAGAGGGGATACTGGTATTTTTTCTTTTTTTTTCTTTTTTTTTTTTTTGCGGTATGCGGGCCTCTCACTGTTGTGGCTTCTCCCGCTGCGGAGCACAGGCTCCGGACGCGCAGGCCCAGCGGCCATGGCTCACGGGCCCAGCCGCTCCGCGGCATGTGGGATCTTCCCGGACCGGGGCACAAACCCGTGTCCCCTGCATCGGCAGGCGGACTCCCAACCACTGCGCCACCAGGGAAGCCCCTTTTCTTTTTTTTAAAAAAGATACTCAAATATGTCTTGAATTTTAACTAGATCCTCTATACACACATTTATTTGCTACTGAGAATTGAAATAGCACATCAAAAATTTTATTACAATTCAAAATTTTGAAAACCAGAGAATATAGTTAATACATCCTGTTCTAATTATTGGCCAAAGTACCCAATGTTTTCTTTACATTCCTTCCATACAAGTTAATTTGCTTCAAATTCTTGATATTGGGTTTCATCTTCCTAACTTCAGGCTTCTGAAACCGGCAGTCCTTGAGACCTATTAGTGCTTCTTTTGGTCAAATCAAAAAGTGGAACTAAAGTATATTCAAGTCATTCAAAACCAAACTACACATATTCTTTATAAGTTACCTGTACTGAGGTAGAAAAGAGATGCAAGAGAAGACATCTTAGAACTTATATCATAGGTTATCAAAATATTGGCACACAGTCTGTCCTAGTATAAAGTAGCTTTCCCAAGCTGCTGCACAGTGATCCTAAAATTACTAGCAAGAAAAAACAGTACAAGAATAAGGTTTATGGCTAAATTGACTGTGTCATAATTATTCTCCATGTTAATATCCTCAGAGAGATCTCTATGATATAGGCGATAATGACAGCTACATCTAAGCCTTTCCATTCTTGATTCAATCTCAACTTCCTTCTGCCGTGGTTCTCTTTGAAGCAGAGGAAGTTCGTTGAGGTAGCGGTATTCAATAATTCACATCATCTTTTTTCCACCCTTTCTTTCCAAGTAGTTAATAATGTCCTCACTCCTCTCTTCCTGTAGGGTATGCCTCCACCCTTGTAAGTTCTGTTCTCTGTCCTTTCTACCCTGTTGGGGTAGATATTCCTCATACTTTCATCTACTAATTTTAGCATTCATCTGTGGATATTGCCTACAACAATTTGTGGTGTTTTAAGAGTGGCTTTCTATTCCTTCTTTTTTTTTCACATTTATGAATTGGAATTCATCTGAAGAAAGAGCTATCTCTTCCCTTCCATTTACTTATTTATTCAATTATATATTTATATCAGTACAGACCCATATATATTAAATTACTTTATTCTGTGGGTCATAATACAATGCTATCATTATTTTCTTGCTCAAATTGTTTCATTGTTTGGCCATTGTGAGCTCTTTCCGGTTGGCTCCTGTGCCCTTTCCACATCCTGCCATCCTTTTTTGAGCACTTGTTTACTTTTTAGAATTATAAGATGCTCCAGACTCATCTGGTATTTTCCCTGCCTCATCCTTGGAATTAACCACTTCTCCAAAGAAACCCTCTGGTTTCTTTCATTAGAGAATGGTTTTTAGAAACTAAAATGTGGGTGATGACTGTGCTCATTGCTACTAGGGTATCATTTTTCTTCCTTCTTTCCTTATTTGTAACTTCTTTTCTGAGCATGAGAAACTTGGTCCTTATTATCGACAATGTATTTACCTATTTTGTTCAACTCTAGTAAAAGATAAAGTGGTTTCAGAATTGATAGCCCATATCTCTGAGGAACAAAATTACTGACTAGAGTACAGTATTAGTTCATAATTTTAAAAAAGTTCATGATACGTTTTGTGTTAAATCACACTCACTATCTGAATGGTAATCATTGTTATGATATTTGGCTTCTGTTTTTTTTTCAAGGGAGGAAAATCTTTGCAAAGAGTATTCCCACATAAACTAGAGGGTGTTTCACCTTCTTCATTTCCTAAAAATTTCAAAAATACTCTTTATCTAGTAAGTTTGTTTGGAAGTGAAGATTGGGAGAGTTTTTTGTGTATATTCACACTTCACTGTTTTAGAAAGTTTATAGTTCTAACTAACAAGTTGTAGTTGTCACATAATTCCTTTAGTTTAGTTTGCTTTTTTTTTTAAGTCAGGAATAATAGCATCCTTCCCAGAATGTGAAGCTATAAACTTGCTGTAGGGAAGCATTACAACCGTACTCAAGATTCAGGCGCCCAGATGAACAGACTCGGTAAGTAACAGCTCTTACAGAATGAAGGCAATTCCTGTTTGTGGGTGGGTCCACACACATGTACATATGTGGAGGCACACACGTGTGCACATACACATACATGAGCACATATGTAGTCTAGACCAGTGGCTTATTTTGCAAATCAGTTTCCTCATCTATTTAATGGAAGAAATGTGTTCTTAAAATTGCTCTGTGTTTTAAACATCTACACATTTTGAGGAAGGAACCTTGTGAATGTGTGTGTACAGTTATCTAAAATATTTTGGAATTCTCTTTTGCCGTTGTGTTCATAAATGGCTTACAAGTTACTCAAGATAATAATGTACTTTATTTTATTTTTGACTGGGTCGGGTCTAGTTGCGGCACCCAGGATCTTCATTGTAGCACACAGGCTTGTCTCTGGTTGTGGCGTGTGGGCTCCGTAGTTGCGGCGGGCGGGCTCCAGAGAACGTGGGCCCTACTGTAGTTGTAGTGCGTGGGCTCCAGACCATGTGGGCTTTGTAGTTGTGGCACGTGGGCTCTCTTAGTTGTGGCTCACGTGCTCAATATTTGCGGTGTGTGGGCTTAGTTGCCCCATGGCATGTAGGATCTTAGTTCCCCAACCAGGGATCAAACCCATGTCCCCTGCATTGGAAGGTGGATTGTTAACTACTGGACCACCAGTGAAGTCCCTAAGGTACTTTACTTTATAGTCATATCTTATATGTTGATAGTAAAGGATATTATCCAGTTTGATCCCTCATTTTATTTATTATCCTTGGCTCTGAATAACTTTTGGCTACTTCAGATATGATTTTAAAGGTAAAATTTTCCTTTAAAATGAACCTTGAGGATGTTAAGAATGTTTCCCAGGGTGATGGTGATTCCAAAGAGGACTCTCCCCGCCCCAGACCGCCCCTCTCCCCTAACACAAGATTTGAAGCAATTGCAGCTTTGTTAAAATATCTAGTCATTAAAAGCTCATCCCTTGTCCAAGGATACATGTTGATCGATGGTTTGTTTTGCTGAGTCACACCTTGGATGTAGAAGAAATCTCAGAAGGGTGCAAAGTACTTAAGATCCTTGACCATATTTTTGTGAGTTGACTACGGATTCTCCATTCTTGCTCAGTTTCCCATTTAGAGAAATGGGATTCCCAGAATAATAAAAGCATATGCCTTTAATAGCAAGCCAGTGACAAGCCATTCTATGTACCAGCGAGGCTGCCACTGCTCCTGTACTTCCATCTAACCCTCAGAGACTTGATGACAAGGCAATGACAAAAGGTTGTGATTGGTGGGATGCATACTAGGTTGGAATCAGAAGACCAGGTTAGGAATCCGGGTGTTGATCAAATGAGGCGGTGCCTTTGAAAGCACCTGCACAGTATCTGACACCCAGCTGGCCCTCAAATGTTGATTTATGAATCTGAAATTTAGAAGTAAAAGGTATAAAAGTCAAAGCTTACTATATTGTATATACACAGTTTAATAATGGGATAAAAATATGTACCATAAGAGGTCGGGTTTTTAATAACCCAATACAGTGAATCTCTTAATTCTTAATTTAAAAAGTGTAAAAAGGTGAAAGAATCTAACCTATAATTATTCTGCCAGGTTATGAGGTATAAGGAGGTAATTTTAGAATACTCTGTAATTGTACTTTAAACTACAGATTGCATTAAGTCAGAGTAGTAATTTTTCAGGTCTCCTATGGCAGGATTTATTTTCCTCAATATAGATTCATCATGCAAAAATGTGTATATAGGTTAGACCTCTTCTCCATGCCCCCAAGTTTCCTTGCTTCCATCTACTCACACTCATCCACAGTATACATGCAGTGCACATGTGCATGCACGTTCATACACACGCGCATGCACACAGGCACACACACACACACACACTCCTCAGTACTTACAAACTAAAGCTCAGCAGGCATAATTGGTCACCTTTTGCCTTATAATTTGGATGGAAAAAAATCCTTCTCTCTTCTATTTTTCTCCTTTTGAGAAAACTATGGAGAAACGTATTAGCATCCTCAAATTCACTGGCCTCATGCATTCCCTTTCTTCCCTCGCCTGTAAGCCTTGTAGTCTTGCCAAGGTTTTCTACTATCTGCCTGTCAGATGCAGATTACAAGCCCCCAGGGGCTGGATTCACACTGGCTTCTTGGCATTTTACAGAACCTTACATAGCCTTGTCACTAGCTTGTTGTTGAAGCCAAGAATGCCAGCATCCTTAGTAAGGCCTGTGCACTGAAAGCCGAGGAAATTCAACCACAATAAACATGCCGAGAATAAAATCAGGCACTGCTGTAATTATTAGGTCAGAAGCAGGTAAGTGCAATTATTTCTGTACTGAACAAAGACAGGTGGGGAGTAGCTGGCTGTACCACGAGAAGGCAAGGTGGGTGAGGCCTGGGGATGCTCTGTCGATAAGCCCACACGCGTCCAATGCCCACATGCTGCCTCCTATGTATTTTTCCCATCTATGCTATTCTTTCTCTTTGTTTTTAATGGCAGTCCTAAATTGCTTAGCTTTTTTTCCCCTCTTCACACTTTTGTATGTGCTTGTGGGCAAGGACAGTAAATCAAGCATATCTAAGGATTGAATGTTCAAAATCACCTTGGATAATTGGCTTAAGGAGTTGAAGCACGATTTTCGCTCCATCTCCTAGTCCTAAGACTACTTCTCCTCCGAGGGTGCATCTGTCAATAATTGATGGCGCTTTCTCGGGTAAATGAGCTGTTGCTTGGGACGTTATAAATCATATTTGGAATCAAGTTTATTTTCAAGCTGCTTTTAAAGTCTCGATGCTGTGCTAACTGAATAGAAAATGCTAAGTGATTGAGGGAGTAACACAAACCCTCAAGCGCTAAAGGCATGCATGAGATGGACTTAAGGAAACAAATGGAATTTGTACCCTCAGAGAAAACGAGAACACATCTGTTGTATCAGAAAAGCACATAGGTTTGGCAAGGGCCTTCGGGAAGGAAACTGCTTGCGTACCTGCTGGGTGCTGAGCACCGTGACCCATGATTCCCTGATGGTGCCTGAGTTGACCCTCAGAACTGACTCACCTGGCAGGTGTTGCAATCACTCTTGTACGGATGAAGAAACGAGGCTCAGAAAGGGTGATAACATCCTCAGTGCGTGAAGTAAGCAAGTGGTAGACTCGAAATTGGAATCAGTTGGACTGTGAAGTCCTTTCCCTTCTTACTCCACCCAAAGTCAGACATACTCTGTGACAGGGTCTTCAGTCAGTGGCATCCTGACACTCTTTTCATGTTTGACGTTGAGACTGATGCTAGTGGCCCCTATCCCCAAACCTAACAGCTCTCTCAGCTCTGCTCCAAGCAGTGCAGCTGCACTTTGATCTATTTTTCATTTTATTATTTTTTAATTGAAGTGTAGTTGATTTACACTGTTTCAGGTGTACAGCAAAAGTGATTCAGTTATATGTGTGTGTGTGTGTGTGTGTGTGTGCGTGTGTGTGCGTGTGCGTGTGTGTGTGTGTATATATATATATATATATTCTTTTTCAGATTCTTTTCCATTATAGGTCACTACAAGATACTGAGTATAGTTCCCTGTGCTATACAGTAGGACCTTGTTGGTTATCTAATTTTATGTATAGTAGTGTGTATCTGTTAAACCCAAATTCCTAATTTATCCCTCCCCCCACATTTCCCCTTTGGTAACCTTAAGTTTGATTTCGATGTCTGTGAATCTACTTCTATTTTGTAAATAAGTTAATTTGTATCATGTTTTTTAGATTCCACATATAAGTGATGTCATGATATTTGTCTTTCTCTGTCTGACTTACTTTGCTTAGTATAATAATCTCTAAGTCCATCCATGTTGCAAATGGCATTATTTCATTCTTTTTTATGACTGAGTAATATTCCACTATATATTTTTATATATATATATATATATATATATGCTACATCTTCTTTATCCATTCATCTGTCGATGGACATTTAGGTTGTTTCCATGTCTTTGCTATTGTGAATAGTGCTGTATGAAGATAGGGGTGTGTGTATCTTTTTAAATTAGAGTCTTGTCCAGATATTTGCCCAGGAGTGGCATTGTTGGATAATATGGTAGCCCTATTATTAGGTTTTTTTAAAAAATTGGAGTATAGTTGCTTTACAATGTTGTGTTAGTTTCTACTGTACAGCAAAGAGAATCAGCTATACGTATGCACATTTCCCCTCTTTTTTGAATATCCTTCCCATTTAGGTCACCACAGAGCATTGAGTAGAGTTCCCTGTGCTATATAGTAGGTTCTCATTAGTTATCTATTATATATATAGTATCAGTAGTGTATATATGTCAATCCCAGTCTCCCAATTCATCCCACCTCCCCTTCCCCCTTGGTATCCATATGTTTGTTCTCTATGTTTGTGTCTCTATTTCTGCTTTGCAAGTATGATCATCTATACCATTTTTCTAGATTCCACATATATGTGTTAATATATGATATTTGTTTTTCTCTTTCTGACTTACTTTACTCTGTGTAACAGTCTCTAGGTCCATCCATATCTCTACAGATGATCCAATTTTGTTCCTTTTTATGGCTGAGTAATATTCCATTGTATATATGTACCACATCTTCTTTATCCATCCCACTGTTGATGGACATTTAGGTTGCTTCCATGTCCTGGCTATTGTAAATATTGCTGCCATAAACATGGGGTGCGTGTGTCTTTTTGGATTATGGTTTTCTCAGGGTATATACCCAGTAGTGGGATTGCTGGGTCATATGGTAGTTCTATTTTTAGTTTTTTAAGGAACCTCCAGATTGTTCTCCATAGTGGCTGCACCAATTTACATTCCCACCAACAGTGCAGGAGGGTTCCCTTTTCTCCACACCCTCTCACACTTTTATCTGTTCTGTATAGAGAGCTTTGGCATGACATTTATCAAAAATTTTGATTAAAAGATTCTGCTTCTAAAAGAAGTTTGAAAACCACAACTGCATGAGAAAAGTAAAAATCTATCTTATAAAGACATTAGAGTGTGTAAGAATATGTCTGATATGTAAAAAATTGGGAAATATTTTACTCCTTTCTCTGCTTCAAAAGACACACCCAAAGAACAGTGTAGCTGCAGGGAGAGAGCTAAATGCAGACTCAAGATTCTAGGTTTTCAGTTTTGATCAGACATGAACATACTGTGTACTGATACTTTCCTCAGTTTTCACATCTGTGGGCTGGAGTGATAATTACTTGCTCAGAATCAAAGGAGACCAAAGATAAGTAGTTCGAAAAAGAAAGAACATGGCTAAAATATAAGGTATTTTTACTACTTCATTTTCTGTTTTTTAGTAATTGATCTGAATATTTTAGTTAAGCTTTCAAAGACAAAATGTTAAAAGAGCTGAGGGTATTTTAGTATGGGACAGATGGGGACATAAACGGCATGAAACCATTTTTAGAAGCTCATTTTAAAAAAGCAATTATTTTAGAGATAATGGTTTATTAAGTTCATAATATCTGCCCTTGAGTTTCAGTTATTCACAGTCTTGGCTACTGCTAATTTTTAAACATTCTAGTGAAAAGGTACAGTATGAATCACTCTGCCCCTTTTTCTCTTTCCTAATTGTCAGGGCAAGTGTATACGAGATTTGAAAGGATGAAATGGCTGATTTGAGAGCAAAATTACCATCTGACTCAAGGTGATTGAGATGAGGAGTTGCTTCCTGAATGTCTCTTGCTTGTCATTCCTTTCTCTTTCCCCTCCCTTCCTCCTCGTTTTCTTCCCTCCTTTCCAGCAAACATTTATTAGGCACCAACTATACGCAACATGAATAGAATACAGTCTCTGCTCCAAAGGCGTTCAGTCCAGCATCTAAATAAATACCTGCTTCACTGTGATCAGTACTATGTAGATCTGCCTTCCCCTTACGTGACACCATTGCAAACATCAGGGGAGCCCAGAGCACGAGATGCCCTGTGTGCCTGGTAAGGTTGGACAAGGTTTCTTGGGGAATGTTTAGCTACTAACAGAGTGGGTGATTTCATCTCCACATTTCTTCACTTCCTTGTTTCTGATTACTATATTTCAACCCACTTGAAACCTACTCACTCTCTTGGGTCTTATCAATATACAAGGATATTCCTCTCCTAAAATCCTGAGAACTTTGTTTATTTCATGCTCCCTCCGTTATCCCAGCTACATCTCTTCTTTGACCTCACAAAGACCTCAAATCTGTAGACACCTACCTCCCTGATTCTTCTTTCCTTTCTTCCTCTGTGCCTTCCTGCCCTCCCACTCTTCTCCTTTTTCCTCTTCTCCCTCCCTCCCTCTTCCTGCCCTCCCTTTGAGAAATTAGAAACAGGAAGGTTAGGTTGGTTATGTTAGGAGATCCGGGGACAATGGGTGGAGATAGTTGAGAAGAAAACAAAATTGAGAACGAGTAGTTGAATATTTTAATCTTTTTCTCATTCTTTAGCAAATCCTCTTCGGATTTTCTGTAACATTCTAGAATTTGATGTTCAATTATTTTGGCCCAGAGAAGAAGCAAATTGTCTCCAAGTAGTACCTATGGGGGCAAGCTCTTCTGCTTACAGACAAGATTGCCATTGATAGTGCTAGTCTGGGTTGTGCAATTAATGTCCCCTGGCACAACCAGACCTGTCTCTTAAGGATTCTGTTTTTTGAAGGCGTTCTGTGTTTCTGCCAGTTTAGGACAATAGCTCCAACAAGCACTTCTTACAGCAGAGGCCAGATCTTCAGCACACTTCAGTCTAAGGGGTTTGTTTGCTATGAATTAAAATGAGAAATTACAGAGGAAGAGTGAAATGAAAATTGCACACGCCTACTCTATGCAGGCCGGTACCTAATCATGTCCACTTTTCCCTGCAGGGCTGTTTTTCTTTCTTGAATCCAGGTGGCAGGCCCACGCTGTCACGTCAGGTCTGGGTCAGGGAGGACAAGTCCTCAGGTCTCAGGGAGGTCAGCTGGCTTTCTGTAGAGGTACACAAAGCGCACAGCCTTTGGAGCCACACTGCCCCGGTTCAAATCCCTGTTCCATCACTTACTGTCAGTGAACTTGGACAAGTGACTAAATCCCTCCAAACCTCTTTTTAAAAGAAAATTTGTAAAATGAACAAATAAAATGATCCTGTTCCAGGGTTGTGTGAGGATTAAATGAGATCATGATAGCTCTCTGTAACCCATGATAATGATAATACCTGGCATTTATTGTAGGTATTGCAGTTCCTACGGAAATCAGTAATGAGACTTAGGACACTAAACAAAAGCCTTTCCTGATTCACCTGAAGTGAGGTGTTTGTCCGGGTAAATTTATATAACTCCTTTTAATGTTTGTTTTTCTTAGAATACCACCACATAATCATAGTAGCTGACACTGAGTCAGATGCTGAGATGACCATTTTAACTTCAATAACTCACTTAATTCTCCTCATAATTCTGCAAGGAAGGTGAAAGTGTTCCCATTCCAAAGATGAGACTAGTGACGCTTAAAAATATTAGGTAATGTGTCTGAGGATTCCCACCTAGGTCTGTCTGCCACTAAAGTCTACATTCACCTCCCACACCACGGTTTTTGATCAGCCAGTTATTATCACCAGGTAGCCTGTCTTTTCTGAAATCACCTGCCACTTCCTTACTAGACTTTGAAATGTCCCCTTTTCTGCCTCCTTGGGCACTTACTCAAAATTCTAGCTGTGAAACATTTGATAATGCAGTCTACTAGAGAAGCTTCGAGGTGACAGGCACCCTCATACATCGCTGCTGGGGATGTCCCATGGGAATTTGACATCATCTAGTAAAATCACATGTGCATTTACCCTTGGATGCCATACTCCTACTTCTAGAATTTATCTCAAAGACACACTGACAAAAAATATAAAAGGATATATACACAAAGTTATTAACTGCAGAACTAAAAGCTAAAGACTGGAAATAAGAGTCCCTCAGTAGCAGACTGAAACATCCACCCATGGAGTTGTAGGGGCAGAAAATGTTTCCCTTCTTCCTTTCTAGGCTTTTTGTCTGGTCCAGTAATTAAACTGACATGAAACAGATTAAAAGGACAAAAACAAATTTAAATTTCATACATACGCGAGCTGCATAAAAATGAGACTCAAAGAAGTGACCAAAGCAGGAAGCTTTTATGCGTTTTTAGACAAAGAAACAATAAACATGTGAAGAATTGAAAAAAAAAATTCTAGCTGTTCATTTATTCATTCCTGTGTCTTCCATGAATTCAGGGATCCGTATTCTTCTGGCTGTTTGCCCGTAGCAGATGCCCTTTGCAGATCTAAACCTATTCTTTCTCTTAGAACTAGGACATATCTCTAAGAAATAGCTCCCCTGTAGTTAAGATGAATACTCTGGGGCCACATTGCTCTCCCCTTTTATGAATTCTTATTTGTGCCTTATAAAAAGTATAACATTGAATGGCACTTAGTCATATTTTATTTTTTTTTAATTTATTTCTTTTTTGTGGAACGCGGGCCTCTCACTGTTGTGGCCTCTCCCGTTGTGGAGCACAGGCTCCGGACGCGCAGGCTCAGCGGCCATGGCTCACGGGCCCAGCCGCTCGGCGGCATGTGGGATCTTCCCAGACTGGGGCACGAACCCGTGTCCCCTGCATCGGCAGGTGGACTCTCAACCACTGCGCCACAGGGAAGCCGCAACTATTTTCTTGAAGATGAAGTTGTGCATAAATGAGGAGATCATTAACAAGGAGGTTAAGGAGACAAAGGAAATTGCAGTCAATGTAACCTGGTTCTCTGCATGTAAAATCAACATAATCACAGCAATTGCTCGTATGTTTACTGTACGTCAGGCTCAGCTCTAAACAACTTTCATGTGTTTCGCTTATTTAATCCTCACAACCACCCTACAGGGTAGGAATAGTTTTCTTCAGATTATCATAGATTTATAAATAGTCTCAGAGAGATTAAAGAATGTGTCCAAGTTCACACAAGGCCAAGTGTTATCACTTAGTTGGCCTGATACCAGTGGCCAAATTCTAACCACTTTACTGTCTCTGGCCAGCTGGAGCTGGTGGGTAACTTCTCCTTTCGGGTCTTGGTGGGGAGGGGACAGGAAAGAGAACAGAAAGACATAGGACCTGTCTAGCATTTGTTGAACTCCAAGGACCATGAAGGCACTTTATATACCTAAAACGCCTTAAGATAAGCATTATTTCTTCACTTTACGGATGAGGAAACCGGACTTCAGAGGGTAAGTGCTCTTCTCAATGTCACTCTGTTGGCAAGTGTGGAACTCAGCTTTGGATCAGTCTGTGCTCTTCCTGCCACCTTGGAAGGCTTAAACAGGAGACCCTTCTTGTTTCATAAGATATCTGTGATCCACGGCAACATTTAAATTCTATGCTCATTTCCTTTTGATAAACAGCTTACTTCTCGGAACCCTATTTTGGTAGAAAGTATATTTGCTGAAAAAAATGATTTAATAAAATTTGGGTTGTATGGTAGAACAAAAGGTCACTCACTGGATCAAGTTTGATAGATGGTGCTTTTCAGGGTTTTCTGTCCTGTCCTCAACTCTTTCATCAACTGGCTATTTGGGGAAGTCAGAAAGCCACCGCCTCTTCCTGGGGTTCATTTTCTACAATGGAAAAGCTGGATGAGATGGTCTCCCTGTCCTTTACAGCCATAGAATTCTGTGATGGATTCAAGGCCACACTGCATAGAGTTTGAGCTTTGGAAAGGCCCTTGAGAGCCTCAATTCCATCTCCCATACCTAACGCAGGCCCTCATATCTCTTGGCTTCTTACTGCAGTCTCTTAGTTTTCCTTTAGATTTCCAGTCTTCCTTCAACATCCCAACCAAGTATCCTGTTTGAGACATTTTTGTATTACACATGACTAACCCATTGCAAAAAATGTTGAACTGTTATGAAGTTCTTTACTTACTGGAGGAGGTACAGAACTATCACGAGTATGGGATATGGGCCACCAGCTCTCACCTCAAACATTTCAGTAATGATACGTCTTTATCTAAAGCACAGATCTGACCAGGGTACTTCTCTGCTTAAAATCCTTTAACGGCTTTGTCCAAAGGATCACATCGAAGTTCTTTTCTCCCTCTCCTCTGCCTTGTCCTTCACGCCCAACGCTCCTTGGACACAGCATGCAGTTTCTGACCTCTGTGCCTGTGCCCTCTGCCTAGCCTGCTTGACCACCTGGCTTGTTTCTCTTCATCCATTATGTCTCAACTCTAGTGCCACCTCCATCAGGCCACTTCCCTCAGGCTAGGGAGGTGCCCTGCCTTGTTCTCCAGATGATACAATTGCCTCTGTTTATATTGCAATTAGTATTTTCTTAGTTTCTTCCTCCAAACTGGGAGCCTGTTAAAGGAACAAGGTCTGTGTGTTACTCATCTTCATATTCCCAGTACCTTGCATGGTCTCTGGGGCAGAGTAGATGCTTGATAAATGTTTGCTGAGTAAATGAATATGTTGACCTTTCAGTGATAAAGAAATATCAGCTTTTAGTTGCTAAGAATTCTTCTTTATATTCACCTGAAAGTTCTTTCTCTACTGGCCCAAATTTTCACCCCTGGGATTATTCAGAACAATTCCTTTTCTTCCACCACAACTTTTTAAGTATTTGAATTTGGTTAAATCATCTGTTCTTTAGGCTAAATATACTTAGTTCTTCCATCTAAGCTAACTATGATTAGTTCTTGCATGTGTCTTCCTATGCCTAGAGTGCACATTCCCTCACCATCCTGCCTGGCCTCCTGTGCTTGTGTTCTCGCTGTCCCTTGTAACATGAGATGCCCAGATCAGAACTCAAGGTTCCAGGAATTATTCCAAGTGGCAACTGATCCCAGGGGAACAATCCCCTCTTCTGCCTTGTATACTAAACTTAAAAGTTACTGAAAAGTTGCATAAGGTAGCAACTGACTTGGCCAATATAAAACATATAATAAAACATACATATGACAAAATATATTACCATATTTTCAACGTAATAAAAATATAACAAAGATACCAAAAAGTTCCTGGTGCTTTATCTTGTGAATCACTGACAGTAACCCTGGAGGGGGGTAGGTAATGCTGTTGTTATCACCGGTTGAAAGATGAGGAAACTTCCATCTTTCAAGCAGTGATAATGTTACTTTTTGAAAGGCATAATAAGAAAGTGAGTAGTGGAGACAGAATTGGATCCTGGACTGACTTGAGATTCATTTAGAGCAAGTCGCATGTTCTAAACCACCAACTATACACTGATGACGTATAGGCCCTCTGTGAGCTTCCCAACTAAGTGCAAAATGTACTTGTTTCTAAGGTGAAGTACTTAATTTTTTATCATGCTCTCAAAGGAATCCTCGACCCCAAAAAGTTAAGAATCATTGTGTTAAATAAAGGTAGACTGGCATTGAGCTTGTAGCCAAGTTCATTTTCCTATACGATATACCACTCTTACTTATCTTCCTGTAACTTGTATAACCGGTTTCCTGGGTCTACCTTTAGCATGGTACACTTATCTCTGCAGAATTTCCTCTCAGTAGTTCCATCTGTCCCAAGGCCATTTCTTTTCATTATCACACTTCTGTTAATGTATTTGCTATTTTAAAAATAATCTGATGAGCATTATCTCTTGATCTTTATTGAGATGACTGCTGAAAATGAGGGCTTACCCAGGGGAGGGTAATGGCTATAAAAATGGTTTACCAGCCTTTGTCTCCTTTGCATTTATTTTTCTCCTCAAATTGCTCCTCGGGAGAGCAAGAGTATTAATGTCTAAATAATCTGTTGTTCTCAACCAATGGCAGCCTTGCTACATCTCTGATTCTATATTTCTGAGAGTCCAGTCGCCATGTTTTGTACACGAGATTTTGTCTCGCGGTAGGGTGTTACTCTAGCATTCTTTAGAGTGTGAGCGTTCCACAGGCCCTTCCATCAAAGGCCTTCTGATTAACCGGGAGTTGTTTTCTTCTTGTAACTCTTTTGAAGTATATCCCATCTTCCCACTAATCCCCCAGTCATTTCTTAGAAACCGGGCTCCTGTGTACTATCAGTCCCAATTTCTTCCCCCAAGTTTCCAGGTCATTTTAAAGAAAAACAGAACTCTGTTATTAAGTGTGGGACAGATTCAAGTCTTCCTGTTTATTTTCCAACGAATTTGCAATATTGGCTGCATCTAGAGATAGCAGAAGATCCCTTCAAGTATACATATTTTCAATCCTGGAAGAAAAATGATCAGTGGCTTTAGATTTTTCTGCAGGTGTTAAACTGAATTTTTTTTTTCTTCTTTGTGATTGGTAATAAACTACATCTTTGTACTATTTTTAATCTTGTAGGTCTCCTACCTACATTTGTCATCTCTGATTTTCCTCCTTATTAACAAGTGTTATATTCATGATTTTTATTTATTTTGCCCCGTTTTTCAAAGTGACCTTTTCCGATCAAAGGCTGATTGAGTCTGATTCTCCCATTGAACTTCCTCTCCCCCTACCTTTTCTAATAGCATTTTGAACCATTTTTTCCCCCAATTTGATGTGAATCGTGTTATGGTTTTGTTACTACTTAGAAAATATGTTAAGTGTTGGCTTATGATTACCTTTAACTTTTAATAGCTTTCAGCATCACCCCCAAGTTCACAAGCAAGGAAGTGTGTAAGTACCTCCACAGCAATCACCGATTTGCTCATCCTTTTCTGAGTTGGATGACACTTGGCTCTTCAGCCTTTATACTAGAGTATTATGGGGAAGATGTTTTAAATATTACTGTTTCAAGGCTTGCTTTACAAACGTTTTCATTATATACTGGAAAAAAGAACTAGACTTCAGCACTAGTAAGACTGGAGCACTTCTAGTTTGGTTCCATTGGGCACCTCACTTTACTTCTGCAGTCTCAATGTCCCCACATTTAACATGGGGTAGCAATGCCCACCTTGCACTGCACAGGGACTATCGATAGGACCGATTGAGATGAACAGCGTGAAACACTGTAAATCACACAGCCCCCCGTAAAATAGAAGGTACCGTGTTTACAGGCAAAGTAATGCTAGGAATGACTGTATATGCTCTGGTCATTCTCACTTATGCTAATAAGTCTTTTAATTCTATAATTATAGGATTTTGAATTCCTGTTTCTGCTCATACGTCTCAATGCCGTATCCCATTTCTTCACGATAATTTGTGAAGAAGCCAGTGGTTACACAAGCATTTTGCTGGCACTTGCTGAAAAGGAAAAGAGGGAAAATAGAAGTAAAAATATATTCAATTTCAGACTAAGGAGTTCCATACAAAACTTTTAAAAGTGATGCATTCTGAGGCTTCCCTGGTGGCGCAGTGGTTGAGAGTCCGCCTGCCGATGCAGGGGACATGGGTTCGTGCCCCGGTCCGGGAAGATCCCACATGCCGCAGAGCGGCTGGGCCCGTGAGCCATGGCCTCTGAGCCTGCGCGTCCGGAGCCTGTGCTCCGCAACGGGAGGGGCCCCAACAGTGAGAGGCCCGCGTACCGCAAAAAAAAAGAAAAAAAGTGATGCATTCTGAATAGCCTAACACTTGTATGAGGCTCTGCTTCCGCAAATCACAATGCCACAGTCACTTCTCCTTAATGACTGAAGGTGATTCAAGAGATGGGTTACCCACCAGAGAAGGCTCTTCATGCTGAAAAAATCTGTGCGTTTAAAAATACATTTAAGACCATGAGTATGAAAATTATCAAGTAGCAAAAGATATGGAAAGACTCAGGAACTGTCACAGCTTGGAGAAGACGAAGGACACAGCAGCTATATGTAATGTGGAATCCTAACTGGGTTGTGGAACTGCAAAGGGATATAAGGGGGAAACTGAAATTTGAAGAAGTCTTTAGTTCAGCTGATAAGAGCATACTAATATTAATTTCCTGGTTTGATCATTGTACTGTGGTTTTGAAAATTATAAACTTTACGGGAATCTGAGTGAAGGGTATGGGTGAACTCTCCGTGCTATATATTTGCAACTTTTCTGTAAGTTTAAAATTATTTCAAAAAAAAGATTTTATTATAGAAGAAAAATATATATATATTTAATAGCATTTTAGTCATTACTTCCCTAGACCTCTATTATTTATGAAACTTCAGTTTTGCCTATCATGGTACTTTTCAGGATTATAAACTCTGAAACTAGTGTTCTTAAAGGCAGGGTTTAAGGTCAGGTGGTTATGACATCTACTGTATCCATTTTCTACGGCTACAATTAAAAGGTACAACCACCACAAAACTTCAGGGGCGTACAACAATAAATGTTTGTGTCCACATTCTCGGTGGCCAGAGAATGGCATCTCGGTGGCATCTGCTCTACTGATCTTGGCAGGGAAGTTTACATATCTGAGGTCAGCTGGTAGTTGGCTGATAAAGGTTGGCCTCAACTGGGGTGACTGTAACATTCCACTCTAGCCCACGTGTCACTCTTCCTCCTTCTGGGACCTGCAGTCCAACCTGGGCATGTTCACACAGCATTAACAGCCCAGTCACACGATAGTTTTCGGGGCTCTGCTTCTGTCACATCTGCTAATATCCCATGGGCCGAAGCAAGTCACAATACTAAACCTGGAGTCAGGACAAAGAATGGATGTAAGGAGACATGAAGAGTCCAAGTCAAGTCCTGCTATTTACCACACCTAAGACTCTGTCTATGGAGAATGCCTGGGCAGGGCTGAAGCACTGATGGGCCTGGGCACCAGCAAAATGCCGAATGGAATTTAAAGTAGGGACCAGGTCCTGAGTCCTCAGTGAGAGAGACTAAGAAATGGAAAGCTTTTTTTCCCCCGGACTTGTTCTCTGATCTATGTATTGATAAGTTAACATATTTGATTTCTCTGTCCAGCCTCTGTAGACCCACTCACCGTGGTCTACAGAAGGGGAGAGCAGTACATGGTCATTGGGTGGAAAGACAGTATGGAATATCACCTACTTCTACCTCCTTTTAATCCTGTGACCCTGCCCCGTTTCATTATGTGAGAAAGCACGGGAGGCTGACATTCCACATAGAGAGGGCAGTCAGGGAGCACACAGGATGGCGTGTTTGAGGGGGTTTGTCAAGGGGACAGAGAAATAGATGTCAAATTTCTGAGTTTTAAAATTACGAGTCTCAAATCATCTTTCCATATTTTTCCTTGATCTTTCCTTTCTGTCCCCCCTCCCTCACTACACAAAGATGCTCCCAGCTGAAGAGGGGGAAGAAGGTTGGAAACTAATAAGGAGAGAGAGACACTGAGTTTAGGGCTGAATCTCCATTTTGAGCCAAGTCCCACTTAACGAGCTAAGTAGTGGGCAAAGAGACTGTAAGACCCCCAGGAAGTGTAAGGGCAGAGGGAACCAGAGCTGCAGAAGACATTGCTACAGTGCACTAAGATTTGGGCCCACTCTTACTCTAGGCATATGGGCATCGTACTTCCCCTCTCCCTTGGAGCTAGGCATGACCCTGTGGCTTGCTTTGGACAATACATTGTTACTGGAAGTGACATTGGTCACTTTTTTTTTTTTTTTTTTTTTGCGGTACGCGGGCCTCTCACTGTTGTGGCCTCTCCCGTTGCGGAGCACAGGCTCCGGACGCGCAGGCTCAGCGGCCATGGCTCACGGGCCCAGCCGCTCTGCGGCATGTGGGATCTTCCCGGACCGGGACACGAACCCGTGTCCCCTGCATCGGCAGGTGGCCTCTCAACCACTGCGCCACCAAGGAAGCCCGACATTGGTCACTTTTGTGTTGAAACATCTAATTGCTGGTGCTAGATTTTCCAGTCTGCTTCTCTCTTCCTAATCTGGAAGGCTGAGCCAACGTGTGGAAGACAGCTGTCAGGGAGAGTATTCTTTTGAGTGAGGAATGAAATTTTGATCTTTTGGGCTTTTTTACTACGGCATAACCTACCCTATCCTGAGTAGAGTAAGTGTTCTGTTTTCCATCTGAATGGCTGGAAGAGAAATCACAAAGATTCTCATGCCATTCAGCATGGGGTGTCAGAGGTAGAGGGGGCTTGAAGACAGGCCCTAGTTGTCCCATTGCCCTGGGGAGATGTGGGGTAACAACTGAACCTTCCTCAGGTCTGGAATAAGGATGTATATTTTATTGGAGAGAGAAATCCAGGTATCCAAAGAGGTCTCAAGGTCAAGACAGGGGATGCAACTAGAAGTGGCGGCATGGGCCATGCAGTCTGAGACCAGCTGTGTGGAAGCCTGTTGGAGGGTGGCAACATGAAGAACCAGATATGATTTCATATATATACATATATATGTATATGAATGGATGTCAACTCTGCATAACTACAGAGACACTCTCTCATAGATATTACATTACTGTGTAAACAGTTGAGTTACAATCAAACCCAGAGAGAAAGGAGAAACTCCATAATTTGACTGAGTATAATACAGATATAACTAAGAAATTACTGAAGTGGTTGAGTTTACTTAGAAGTGACCTGATTCAGTTTTCTATCAGCAAACACACAGGGCTTGTGATTGAAATTATTTCAGTTATAAAGAAAAAGCTCTAATATTTGCAGATCTGAGCCTGTGGCTATGAAAATCAGGCACACCTCATATTTCTGTAAGAGGACTGAACTGAACAAAAGTTTCAAAGAATGGGATTTAAGGATTTTATAGAAAAAACACAAAGCCATGCTATTTTACAACTTTCTTGTGGTGGTTGGTGAGGAATTAGTGTGTGCCCTTACCCAATTAGAACCCTGCTTGGCCTCTTGAGAACCTGGGCCATTGGATGTTGGGCTGTACCTACCCAGCTGCCCCTATGTGGTCAGCCTCTGTGGCTCAGGCATTTAGCCCCTGGCTTCCTGTGGTGGGTGGGCCTCTATCCAGGTGCTGGCTTCCTTAGGGATAAAACCGTGGGATCAGGCCACTTTGCCAAATGATCGGCCTGCCCACTGCCTCTTGGTGTTCGGTGGCCCATAACATTGGGCACTAATGTTGGATGTGTCAGGTTCTTTTGTTGGTTAACACTTCCTGGTTGATGTATAGACCTTGCAAAAAAATTTTAAAAATCTACATGTGAGATTAAGATACAAAGGTACAGAACAATGCCATCGTTCCTATCATGCTACACATTTGATAAATACTCAGAAACATAAAATTAAGTTGCAAATGCTCTTAGATTAACTGGTTAAAATAATCTTTCAAATGCCAAGAATGTGGCAAAAAAGAAAAATAGCATGCCTGGAGTGATGTAAAAAATCTCAAAAGAAGTTGAAACATGAGAGCAAACTGTTTCGTAACCATATTATTTTATTACATCTACTTAACGACTTTATGAGAACGATTTATGTGGATAGATGAGAAAATTGAGATGCAGAGAATAGCTCATTAAGGATTATGTAACCAGTAAAGTAATAGAGCTGGTTTTTGTTTTGTTTTTAACCATCAAATCTCAGCTCCTTCTAATTTAGTGCCTTTCTGTATAGATTTCGTACCATCTCGTTTAATGGTTTGGAGCATCCTATCAGTGCTCCTGATAGGTGAGATTGCTTTAGATAGACTTGGACGAATATTATCAAAGTATTCATTTACTTTTTCTTGGAGGGACTGTGGTGTGGAGAGGCAGCTTCAGATGCTAAATAAGGGAAATAAAATTCCCATATGAGTTTGCTTAAGTCAGTGTTTCTCAGCCTTGGTTGTGTGTTAGATTCACCTGGGAAGGTTTTTTTAAGCGCTACTGATACCTGACCCACTTCAGTCCAGTTAAATTACAATCCCTAGGGAATGGAGCCTGCACATTTAAAAAGGATCCTAGGTGATTCTCACGTGTAGCCAGGCCTGAGAACCACTGGCTTAAGTTAACATTTCGACGCATTGAAAATCAGATTCTAACAGGATAAAGCAATTAGAACAGGTGCTAAGTCAACCTGCTAAGCGATCTGTGATATCAAAACAAGTAATCTTCCATAGGAGGTAAAGAAAAGAACTCTAATCAGTCATTAAGAAGGGCCGATGGGATCTGTACCTCAAGATGTTATTCCGGAACGTGAGAAATGAGTGAGCTCTCAGTTTCAGTATTGGCGTTGAAGTCTCTTACTAGTTCAGATTTTAAAAATGAGAAGAGGGAAAATAAATGAGGAAATTCTGTGGGGACTGATGCTTTGGAATTTTCCCGTGCTTTCGTATTTGTGAAGCAGTGTCTGATCAGGAACGGCATGTCTGCATATTGATAGAAGTGCAATCAGAGAGGAAGCCTCCTGTACCAGGCACGCGCGCGGGGCTGGGGACACACCGAAGCCCATCCCTGCCTGAGAGAATTTACAGTCTATCTGGAAAGACTGGATATGTATCAGGAGTGACCCTAAAATAATGTGATAGAATCCTCCAAATACATTTAAAACCTGACTCCTCATTTAAAGTCATATCTTGTGGTTAAACGATGTTACAATTAATCATTGTAGGACATCCTAAATGCTAAATGAGTGTTACCTACCACAAATCATATCATATTGTGAAAAACATTATCATTACCTGTTTCCCTTATCTGTGCTTCCATTGAATACCAACTCGTCAATTTTACCTTTTTAAAAATTTTTTGAAGTATAGTTGAGTTAAATGCTATATTAGTTTCAGGTGTACAATATAGTGATTTGATATTTTCATAGCTTATACTCCATTTAAAGTTATTATAAAATATTGGTTATTTACTTTGCAATATGACTCAATTCATCTTCGCTTTATCTTCAGTGTCTTTAGTTTTGGCATTTCTTACTTGGACCATAGGAAGAGTCTTGTGCCGGCTTCTAGCTTTTTTTAATTCTAGTCACTCTCAGGCTAGAGAAACCGGAAGGTGGTTCCCCATTGTCTACAGAAAAAGGTTTAAGACCTAAAGCATGGCACACAGCCTTATTATTCCAAGATGATTTTCAGACTAGCCGCATTTGCCTCATCTGGCAGCTGGTTAGAAATGCAGAATCTCTGAGGCTCTATTTCATACTGCTTCAACCAGAAACTGCATCTTAACAAGATCCCTAGATTATTGGTGCATATAATAAAGTTTGGGAAGCACTTGTGTGTCATAGAGCTCTTATGATCTGGCTTCAGCCTACTTTTCTTTCTTTCTTCTTCTGGCCATTGTGTGTTCCAGAAGTATCAAGCATACCTCACAGGGACCTTCTCAACACTGTCCTCTTGGCAAATACCAACTGTTCTGTAAAGATCTCTCTCTGGAGTAATTTCCTCTGTCAGGTGTTCCCTATCACTTTCTAGAGAGTCAATCCTACCCTATTCTGATGACTTCCATTGTGTATGGGAGACTCTAGTGGTGAAATTGCTTTGTTACCTGTTGCTTTCACCCACCAGATGGTTATTGCCTAAAAAGCAGCGTTATGTGTTTCTCACCTCAGTATCTCTGGTTTGTAGTACAGCAAGCCACATGGCACTCAGCATTTCAGATTTATTGCTCAGAATTTGGTCTGATAAAAGCCTTTACCTGCAGTTGTAATTCTGCTTCAGCTTCTGGGATAGTCAAGCCTGAAGAGTATTTTAAGCTTTCTTAGTCCTTGTAAGTTGAAGATTAGTATTAATTTTCTTCAGTTAAAACCAGTGGGTATCCATATTTTTCCAACTTAATAGCTTTCCTCTTTATCCACAATGCTTCATTTTGGCCCAGCCTTTTGAATTGGGCTTTTAGGTTGTATCTTAGTTTTATAAATTGGAGTTGTAACATAGCTCCAACATCAATGGGAGAGTAGGGAACAGCTGGTCAAGGGTCATCTGTCCTCACTGCCCTCAGGGCTGGCAGCCCTCTGCTCTCTCCTTGCTACCTTGGACCCTGGGGTCTTTTGCCAGGCTGCTTATGGTTTCATCTGCCTAGACACTCTCCCTCCTGCTTTTTCTAGGATGCTTTGCCTTTTGTGTGAATTTCCCTATACCTTTTATTTCCTCCATAAACTATTCAAGTTTTCCCAAGGATAGGGTTGCCAGGTTCAGCAATTAAAAATAAAGGATATGCAGTTAAATTTCAGATAAACAACGAATAATTTTTAAATATAAATATGTTCCAGATTTTGCATGGGATATGCTTATAGTAAAAATGATTTGTCATTTATCTGAAATTCAGATAGAACAGGGTATCTGTTGTTTTATCTGCAGCTCTTCCAAGGGCTTAATCTTTGAAAAACTCACACCCTTTATCTTCCTGGAGTGAGGAAGTAGAACTGTTACCAGTTTGAAAGAGAAAGGGAAAAATCCAGGGGGAAACAGTCACATGTTAAGATTTCATGATATTACCCAGTTGAAATAACTGTATTGAGCATATATAACGTACACATTTCCAAGCAAAAGAGAAATCTTTAGTGGTATACAGAAACTTTGGAAATCTTTCATAGGTAATTTGCATTTTCAGTGAAGTTGGCTTCAGTAAAGTTGGGCGGTAGCAGAGAGTAGCAGAGAAGGGTGCGTGTTATGGACTCAACCCCCTGCATTCTAATCCTGACTCCGCCACTTACTAATTGTGTAAGTGGGAGGGGAGGTCATGTCTTCTGGGCCCCTCAGTTTTCCTCATCTGTAACTGTAGATAACAATTGTATCTGCCAAATAGGGATGTTTTTGAGGATTAAATGAGCTAGTCCATTTTCTCTGGCACATGGTAAGTACTCAATAAAAGGTTATCTGCGGGTACTACTCCTACTACTAAATGGTTATCTCTAGTCAGTGTGCCGAGCCTGTTTCTAGGAAGCACTTTTTATTCGAATACCAGTACATTTGAGAAGAATAGTATGGTGGGAGCAGGACTTCAGGCACAAGTGTGGTGTGAAGTTTGCCCCAGGTGATTTAGATAAAGTGCCTCTGGTCTTCCCCAGCCCGGTTGACTACCACTGACTTGAGGTGTTGCATAAAACAAAGTCGCACAGAATGTCTTATACTCCTGAGATCCAAGTGAATAGATTCTGTTCACATGTATTCAGCATCTTCATCAAAATGAAATGTTTTCAACTGGCTTTTGCCTTTTAAGAGGTATACAGAGGACAGGGTAGAGGAAATAGAGTAAACGAGGCTCTCTGGTTGTGTTAACCTTATTTTCCAAACAAATTAAGAGAAAGACAGATGCACTGACAAAGGCATATTTTATTAATTTTTTAAAATATTTATTTATTTATCTGGCTGTGTCAGGTCTTAGTTGCGGCACGTGGGATCTTTGTTGCAGCATGTGGGATCTTTCGGTGTGGCGTGGGCTCTTTGTTGTGGCACGTGGGCTTCTCTCTAGTTGTGGTGCACAGATTCTAGAGCACGCAGGCTCCAGAAAGCGCAGGCTCAGTAGTTGCGGTATGCGGGCTCTCTAGTTGTGGCGTGTGAGCTCTCTTGTTGTGGTGTGTGGGCTCCAGAGCACACGGGCTCAGTAGCTGTAGCACGCAGCCTCTCTAGTTGTGGCACATGGACTCTTTAGTTGTGGCGCACGGACTCTAGAGCGTGCAGGCTCAGTAATTGTGGCACATGGGCTTAGTTGCCCCTCAGCACGTGGGATCTTAGTTCCCCGAGCAGGGATTGAACCCACGTCCCCTACATTGGAAGATGGATTCTTAACCACTGGACCACCAGGAAGTCCCATATTTGATTAATTTTAAATGCATGCTAAAATGTGTTCATTTGAACAATTTTAAACTTAAATTAATATATGCCTTTTACTTAGGATTTTTGAAATTTAAATATATAAATAATCCTTGAAAGTTATAGGAGAAAAGGCAGTGAAGATAAATAAAATAGGAAAAAACCCCACAAAGATGAGATGGAGATAAGCAGTGGAAATATTTTGTTGTAGACATGTGATGTTTTAAACAACTAGATTATCTGTACAATGTAAATATATATATAAAACCAGCGAGCTGTTTTATATGTTTTTTTTAGCCTGATTTTATCACTTAACTTGGTCTTGTAAACATAAGTTATTTTTTATATGTAAGTGTTATTAATGCAAAAGACTACAGTAGTCTAAGATAGTCTGAAGAATTCTGAAATGCATAGTTATTACATGGGTGAATTTGATCATCATGTTCCAAATGATCTGCCTAATATTTTAGCAAGTAACAAAACCACTAGAATTTTCACAAGACAATATGCGAAATGGTCATAATTTTGTAATGCTAAAATAATTAAGGCAGTTTTCATTATTTAATGTTTCTGTTAAACGTTAATACCCTAGCTCATTCACTTATTCATTTATTCTTTTATTCGGTTATTCAGTCAATCATTTAAGTATCATTGAGGACATTATAGCTGCTAGGTCTATAGTGGTTAATGAAATGGACATGGTGCATGCCCTCCCAGAGCTTAAAATCTAATTTGACAGTAGATAATAAACAAATATACAAACAAATTAATGTATAATTGAAAATTTTGATAAGAAAAATCATGTGTTTTGATTATAGATAATCTAGCCTAAGATTAGTGATTAGGCTTAGACATAGTATGAAGTATAAGAAGTACTGTACTTGTTGCTCAATATTCTAATTCTCATCAGAAGAATTCTCAACAGAAACCAGTGAGGAAGGTTTTATTATATCCATTTTGCAGATGGAGAATGTGAGACTCAGAGAAGCCACATAAACATACCAAATTATGCTACCATAAAATCTAATCGTGGTGTGGGTTGTTGTTTTTACTGCTTACCCACTAGGGCTATTCCTGTTAATTGGGGTTTGTGTAATGCCAGAGTAGCCTGGAGTGATCACTGGAGGTTAAAGTCACCAGATGTCCATAATTAGTAGTCACAGGCTCCATTCAATCTTCATTTCCCATCTTTTATTTATTTAGGAAACAACTCTGAAATGCATTTTAATGACAGAGAGAACTAGTGGCTTTAGGACAAATTTTAGAATATTTGCAGAATGGATACATGAATGTATTTTAGCATCTTTCACAAACATGAATTTGGGCAGCTGAGATTTTGGGAAGAATAGAAGAGGGTAGTTCAAAGTCATCATTGCTACCAAGCACCTGGGTTATGGTGACTACTGTGGAGGGTAGATCCCTGTGCTTGGACAATCAGTGGTGCAGCAGACAGAATCAAGGTCCTACAGAAAGAAAAAAACAAAAAACGAAAAACTCCCCCAAAACAGGAATCTAAGATATGCACTTGAGTGGGTGCTCACATCCCATAGGTTTAGAAACCAGCCTCAGAGCACCTGCAATCAGGACTAGAATCTTCCTCAGAAAACTGTCCTTTGTCTGCTTTAACACGGAAGTTTGGCTAGGTAAAGGAGTCCCAGTGTTTTGCTGTGTATCATGGCATGATCATAGTGTATTTATCTTAGATAATTTCCCATACAGGTATTTTCAATTTTTCTTCCATGATTATAAACAAAAAGAAAACCCAATCAATAAGGCATCTAATTGAATAGTATATCTTGTTGAACCTGGAGGAAACAAAATAATTAGCTGTAAAGGGCTGTTGGCTGTAAACCCTCTGAATGTTGGAGAATATTTTTCTACCTGGAGAGGTCTTGGAAAGGGTAGCTATGGATGACACCAGAGGACTTTGTCCTCCTCCCTTTCTATAGTTAGAGAGATTGAGAAGGGGCCGCTGATACTCACCTTGGCCAGAAGCTTACCCCTACGGAGAAGTCCCCTCCATAGCAGAGTGCCATCCTACTGCCGTTGTGAGGAATGTACAACAATTTATTAGCCATCGGACCCACTGAATTGGTTTATATGCAACCGAGACACCTTCATCTTAACTCCGAAATGGTTAACTAAATCCGTAGGGCTTGGGGTGTGTCTTAGATACTCTCTAAACCTTCTTAATAGTCAAGGGCAGGGGGCAATGGGATTTGGACTGGAACAGGTCTTGAGAACTGAAAGACCATTTATTGGTACAGTCTGTAAGGCAATTTAAGATTAGCTGGTAGAATTCTCTGTGTCCCAGTAGAGAAGTTGGATGTTAAAAAAAATAGCAAATTCTGCATCAGGTCACCTTTGAGTACTTATTATGAAACTTTAAATACAAGTTACTTTCCTTCCTAGTGGGAGGCTGCTGAAAATTGCTAAGGTGACTCCCATTTATAAGGAACTGATGTAAGAGAGCGCGGCAGCTATTGTTCCTGGTAATCAGTTGCTTATCTCCTATCCTGAAATTACTTTCAAGGTAGTTCCTGAACAGGTTTACGGTTATTTTGTGGCTTGCTGTTTAATAGTACCTCCCCAGTCTGAATTTTCTCAAGATATTTTACCTTACCAACAGGGCTTAATTTATTGGCTCTATTAGACACGGATACCAAGTTAAAGAAAGCTTTGAAGTAGGTGTTTTTTTGGTAAATTACACTAATAAGTGGATTTTTAGGCTCATATCTGTTACCTTGCATTTGGCAAGAACCAAGTCTATATTTTCCTTGAGAAAGAATAAAATGTGATTTAATTCCAGTACCTAAACTAGTACCTGGTATATAGTAGACACCCAATGAGCACCCAAGGAACATTTGTTTATTGACAATTTATTTAAAAATGTATTGGTTGCTTACTTTGACCAGGCGCCACGTCTTACTCATAAAGTCAGTATAGTCAGTGCCCCGTACTTCTATAGATGAAGTCTATAGGTCTATTCAAGGTCATTATTATCCATGGAAGAAACATCTATACAAATAATGGTAGAACTAAGTGGAGTAAGGTGAATGTTTGATGGCTAAAACCAAAGTATAGAGAAAACATTCAGGAGGGAAAGATTACTTCTCTCTTAAAGTAATAATGATAAACTTCATAACGAGAATTATCTCTGTGCCCCTACAATGTATGTTGCCAAGTTTCAGGTGTAAATGACATCTGTCACCTCACTGTGACACCTAGGCTAAAGGAAACATTTAATATTGGAGCTATCCATGTTTATTTCCTCAACATCATGGAAGTTTGAAAAGCTTTGATGTTTTTAATCACAGAGCTCTTTAGTCTGAGCTTCAACAGATCTGTCCCAGATGCTCACAACAGTGGTTGTTTTCTCCACAGAATAATGTGAGTTGTTAAAAAAAAAAAAAAAGAGGAAAGTGAGGGAAAGGGAGAGAAAACCCGCTTTGTTGTGACTTGAGGAGTTCTCTAAATCAGTGGTCCCCAACCTTTTTGGCACCAGGGACCGGTTTCGTGGAAGACAGTTTTTCCGCGGACGGGGTTGGGGGGGAGGGGGGATGGTCAGGCGCTAATGAGAGCGACGCGGAGCGGCAGATGAAGCTTCGCTCACTCGCCCACCACTCACCTCCTGCTGTGCGGCCGGGTTCCTAACAGGCTGCGGACCCGTAGCAGTCCGTGGCCTGGGGGTTGGGGAACCCTGCTCTAAATGGACAGCAGTGATAGAACATCATACAGAACTTGAAAAAATGATACAGATGAAGGTTATGCGAAATCAAGGTCAATTACTTCTGATCTAATTAATCACAATTGCTTTAGGGTGGAGAAACAATTTTTTAAAAAATTTCAACAACATATTTTAACTATATTTTAACTATAAAATATTAACTATAAAACTATTTTATTTTAACTATATTTTAACTATAAAAACATAAACTTTATTTTTTAAAGATAGAGTTGACATTTAGGAGAGACTGCCTTGCAGGGAAATGGATCCCCTTCAAGATGGCGCCAAGGAGGTGAGAGAAGATCTGTTTACTTAGCTTTAGACATTTTGTCGTAGATGATGGAGAAATACTTTAGCTCCTAATCATGGTGCACTGTTGTTTCCATTCGATGGGTGCTTATAATACCAAAGTGTTTTCTGAGAGTGTTCTGAAACCGTTCTAGTCTTAGCGGGTTCGAGGTCTCACAGTTCAACCTGGGATCCGTGGCTCATTGGAGGCAGGTTAAGGAGAGCACACAGAGCTGACTGCTCACGGAGACATCCCGTTATTGACACAGACAGAGCTCAGTCAGCACTATGACTGGCTGATGTGAATTGCAGAGAAGGTAGCTAGGAATAAACTTCTCCAGCCAAAGTACCCACTAGCGTTAGAAATCCTCAGGGATACAAGTCTGCCTAAAGTCAGTCAGTAACACTTTCCAAGTGTTAAGAAGATGCTGTGTTGGGATGTTGTATCATCTCTTTCCAGGATATGGCTGACTCTGCATTAGGATAAAACAAACACAAAACCACCTAAATTCTTTTTTTCTAATATATCTTCCAGAAGAGCATACCAGCAGTTAAAACTTCTCACTAATAAGTCCGACTTATAACACATAATAGATTTATAATATAGGTTATTTGTATAGGAATAATAATGATGATGATGGCCAGACTCCGTTCTTAGAGAAATGGTCTATTTATAAAACTTTCCCTTTATGCTTTCAGATCTAAATTAGCCCTTTTATGTTACATGGCACAAAACTGTAGAATCTCAACTTATTTCTTGCCAGAACAGATTCAGAATGCCCTCTTTGAGCAGAACTTCGATCTTTATTTTTGATCCCTCTGAGACACGCTTATATATGGGAGTCTTAATCTTGTTGGTCCCAACAAGGCTGACTTGTACTAGGACTTCAGTACCTGTTTGTTAAATGAAATAAATAAAGGCTGATTTCTTTCTTCCTGTCTCCATAGCAGCTGCGTGTTGACGCTCCTCCACTGCAGTTGTGTCTGAAGTGTCTTGGAGGCTTGACCATGGCTGGGGTGACTGTCATGCCCCTTTAGGTTCCCTTTCTCTTGGGGGAGCCAGCCTTCACTTTTTCCTCACCCTTCTCACTCTGCATTCCTGCCCCTTCTCTTTACATTGGATTCTGTTCGCGGCATGGTCTTCAGCTATGATGCTCTTGTGTGTCTCTGTGGTTTGAGTACCTTCCCCTCTTCTTTCCCTGGAGGGGACTTTGGAGGAAATGTCGGCCCAGTTTCATTTCTGAAGCAACTGGCATCTCAAATTCTGCCTTAACCCAATTTAAAGCTTTCTTGTCCTCACAGCTTTTATAGGTCAGCAGCATATGTATTGCCTACCCGTCAGATCTAATAAGAGCAGACAGTCTTTTCTCTCTGAAGGTTCCTGTGGAATTGTCCTGCATCCATGTGTCATCTAACACAGAACATTTTGTCAGGTTAGGAAAGTGAAATTCAAGAGTTTAAAAATAGAGGACATCCTCAGTGGAGTTGCAGCCATGCCAGAGATACACTTTGTTCAAAAAGGGAATGCACAAACACTGCCTAGCTGGCTGGAGCAACACAGGACGTGTTGTTGACTCCCTTAGAGGCGATGTCTAAGACCACTGGTCCATCTGGCACTGACACTGGAGTCTTGACCACCCGTTAGCACATTTGCCGGGCTGAACATTGCCCTGTGGCTGAACCCTCTAAACACAGTCTAAAGCTGCTGTTGTTTAGACCCGAGTGTCCTGTCAGCACTTTCTGTTGTTATTGTATTGGCCTCCTTTGGTTCAGATGCCACAGTACCATCCCGATAAGAGAAAAATAAGCAAAAATAAATGAACAGGCTGGAGATAATTATGTATAGCATAATTACCATTAGGTTAAAAATAGGTCCTGTGTTAGAAGGTTGTATCACCTCCTGAGAGCATAGAGATAACTCTGAATTAGGATAAAGCAAAAACAATAGCTCTTAAAATTCTGTTTTCTAATATGTCCTCTGGAAGAACCTACCAGCCGTTAAAACTTCTCATCAATAAGTTCAGCTTGTAACACACAGTAGATTTATAATATAGGCTTGTTTTAATAATAATTATGAGGATGAAGATGAAGGTACTTACAAGGTTATAAGCATTTAACTAACATATAACTCCTCCTTCAATACTCTAAAGAGGCCTATAAGGAGGGAATTATTACCCCCCTTTTACAGACGACAGAACTGAAGCTTAGAGAAGTGAATTCCATGACTTCACTCAGCTAGTCAGTGCAGGAAAACAGGTGGTCTAATTGCAGGCTCTTTGTGTATCAGTTAGTGTTTTATCAGGGAAGCAGAGTAGCTGTAAGTAAAATTTATTATAGGGATTAGATCTTTCTGAATTATGGGAGCTGGTGAAGTCTAAGGAAGCCATTGGCCCTGCATCTCTAGTGGTAGGTTTGAAGTCACTGTTGATAAGTCCTGAGAATTTGCTAGAAGGGCATAGAGGTATGTTATGGAACTATGGGCCCCAATAAGTGCCTACAATCAGCAACTGGCAAGGCATCATGAATCGAGGTGCTGGTTGGTTCTCTGTCTGTCTCCTTCACTCTCTCGGCACAGACTTTTGTCTCCATTTCCTTCTGAGCATTTGCTGCATCTTCTCTTTCCCAAGGTTGACTTTTGTTTTTCTCTTTTGTGCATATGGTAGAAGGCAGACACTTCTATAGCTATCAAATGTATAGATCTTACATCAAGTGATCAACAGAGAATGACTTGATGCTATGAATCCTAACACAGATTCCAGGATACAGAATCTCATTGACCCCGCTTGGATCAAGGGTCCAATCAACTGTGACTAGGGAGGAGTAGAATGAAGACACGGAGGGTCAAGGGTGGGCAGCCTCCTCCAAAAGTATGTTATGACTGGGATGGTTCTGGCCCTACGTAAATAGTGAATAGCAGGAAGTGGTAACGGAAATGGGGAGGACATGCTTGCATCCACTCATTTCTGTAATTTGGGCCAGTGCAGTAGTGTTGGAGGTGGAGAGAGGTGGTCAGATTTTGGACATTTCTGAAAGTTGACAGGCTTTGCTACTTGTTTCCGAGGCTGAGTCTCCTGAAACTGATCAGACAAGGGGGTTGACATTTTACTTTTTAAGCCAATGTATTTATTTCCAAGTGGATGTGAAAATGAAAACTACCTTGGAAGGGTTACATTCTATCTGGATTTTCATGGTTTTCAGATAATTGTAGAATTTCTATAGAGATATAACCCAACTTCCACTTCCTGAATTTGTGAAAAGAGATCAGAGATACTGAGATTACAAAACCTTTTACATTTAATTATATTTTTAACCACAATCCCTCATCCAAATTGCATAGATCCTCTTGGAATGTGTTTAGAAAAGAGACTCATTGATCAGAACTCCACTTGACAGATTGGGTTAAAACTTTAGCTTTGCAAGCAAATTGGGATTAAGCTGAATTATTCTCACTGTACTTTTAAATAACTACTCTCCCTCCCAAAAAGAACATGCATTTAAGTTGACAATTTCTTGGTTCTGATTCTGCAGATGTCTCTAGTTTGAACATACGGTGATTGTACTTACCACCTGTGCTGAAATTCTTGCAAACACTGGGGATTTGAGACCAAATGTCAGCTCCAAGTTTGATATTTATTGGCTTCAGTAACTCTTTCCTCATAACCTTCATTCAACCTTTAAATACTTTGAGATTATTATATTTGTTGGAGTGTTAGTAAAAATGTCATTACACTGTTGTGGAGAACGGTATTTCAGTAACTGTGATGACTTGTTTCAATTCTAGAGTATTATACTTTTGTCATTTGGGGGATTTCTAAGCCAGTAACTCCTCTCCTTAATATATTGTAATAAATATATTTTTGTATTTTGTTATTTTCATTTTTTTAATAATTTCATCATCTTAAGTGAGTTTAAAGTCATTTGCAGAAGGAAAAAGAGTAAAAGGCTCTCCTTAGGCTCCAACGCATTTAACTTTCAGTACTGAAACACTCTTATGCTGTTCTTATTTTATTGCACCTATTAATATTTATGTATAGTTAAATTCCTTTATAATATTTTCCAAGAGACCAATCTTTAATATTATAGGCAGAACAATGTGAAATGTATAATATAGTGAATACTGAGACAATTTACAATAGTTAACCTGCAGGTAAGACACTTCTTAGCATAATACCTCAGAAAAAATATATATCGTGTCTTATTTCACAGACTCGAAATGGTCACTATAGCAAAGCAGGTTTGAAAAGAAATGGTAACAAGCTTTATAGGAAAGGGTGGAATAGAATGAATAGAATAATCAAGGGCTGAGGTGGACTACATTGACTTGATGTTCATGGACTTATTTTGGTCAGATGTTAAAATTTTTTATATCTGATCAAATGGGTACATGTGGATACATTTCAATTAGGTGATTTTTTTGTTCCTCTTTCATAAATGTTGAACATGAGTCGTAGACATACTAAGCAGCTTGTCCAAAGTCGTTTAGCAGTGAACCACTAAAGGAACTAACATAAAGAACAAAGCATCACATCTTAATCCTTAGCTTTGCCATTACGTACTTGTCCCACTATAGGCAAATGACTTATACGAACTTGGCCCATACTAGGTACTAAGTAAGCACTTGTTGATTGACTAAAACACCAAGCCTCAGTTTTCTCATCTTTAAAGTGGGAATAATAAATTCTACCCATATAATGGAGAAAAATTATGATTTACATGAAGATCCCTGAAAAAGTTTATTGAGAAGGCAAACAAGAGCTCACTTGCCATATTATTATTATTTTTTTAAAGGGATTTTGCTTTTTTTAAAAAAAAATTTTTTTTTAAATTTTTTTATTTATGGCTGTGTTGGCTCTTCGTTTCTGTGCGAGGGCTCTCTCTAGTTGCGGCGAGCAGGGGCCACTCTTCATCGCGGTGCGCGGGCCTCTCACTATTGCAGCCTCTCTTGTTGCGGAGCACAGGCTCCAGACACGCAGGCTCAGTAATTGTGGCTCACGGGGCAGGCTGCTCCGCAGCATGTGGGATCGTCCCAGACCAGGGCTTGAACCTGTGTCCCCTGCATTGGCAGGCAGAGTCTCAACCACTGCGCCACCAGGGAAGCCCTGCCATATTATTTTAAAACAGAATGTAAAGCCCTAGGAGATGTGTATCCTTGTGATTAGTCAGCATGTGGTTGTAAAAGGAGAATATTGAAAACATCGTAAAAATTATGGAGAAGGAAGAGAGGCCATGCAGACAAAGTTAACCTTGGGAAGCACAGAGGGTGACAGGAGCTAAGGATGGCAAATGCAAAGTCACTGCCCTTTCTCTGCACTGGGAATCGGGGAATAACGTTTCCCCTTTGCTTCTGAGTTCTCTGGTGCTCTGCTTCTGTTTCTGCTTTTCACCTGCACTTTTTTTTTTTTTTTTTCCCTAAAGCATGCCATCACGTCATCCCAGGGAGGTTGCGGGTTCACTGGTCGGTTAGAGTGCTGCCTTCATATCTCATTGCCAGCATATGGTCTATGGGGAATAACCCCTCTATTATTTGCACAGCTGTTCAGTAATATTACGTTAAAACATTACATGCACAATTATGTTCAATTATATAAAATGAATCTATTTTACCTAATGCTTATTCTCTAGGGTTTGTGCATCTTTAGTTACAGGAAGTTTAGCGCAGAACAGCAGATGGTACAACACAGTGTTTGTCAGCTAATAAATTTAAATGTCATGGCATGCTACATTTTTTAGCATATATCTCTCTATATCTCAGTCAAATGCCTCAGCTTGCTTTTGAACAACTGTACCGAGCTTCACGCGTTTATATCATTCTTCGGTGTGATGATGTGATTTTGGGGTAGGAGGGAGAGTGGCAAGAAGCCGTAACATTTTCTCCTTTGTACTTTGGCTTGTCCCTCTTCCTCAAGGACTCCACCTGTCAGAGGCACTTCTGTGACATCGCTCTGTCCTTTCTCTAATAGGCTTTTCCAGTCCCTCACTTGCCCGATGATCGTGACACTGCCATCACGTCTATCCCTCAACGCAGTTTCCCTGCCCTGGCTAGGCTGGCTGTGTGCTCTGCTTGCAGTGATTCCAGCAAACCCTTTAGTGTTGCCCTGTAGCACGGCATATTTACTCTACACCTTGTCACTTTTGGAATCTTTCCGTTCTACTAGCTCACGTGTTGGCTGGGGAGACAGGTTGTTTGTATTTGACATGCAGACCATGGCACAGGTATAGGTGGTCCCTCTCTCACTGAGAAGGCAGAACGCCTCTCCTCCAGTCCTTCCCTCCTGCCTTCTGCCCTGAATGGAAGCCCGCTTTTCTGGGAACTTGGTATTCTTATGCCTTTAAGGGCATCTGTTCTGAAACTGTCTGGCCAATGGGATTGTTAACCAACATTTCAGAAATGGACAACTCATTGAAATTTTAAAAAGGGCGTTATTTGCGGTTTGTTAGGACTTCAACCCGGGAGACACAGATTCAAGGGCACTTGAATTGTGTTCCACTGCACTACAAAATGGGAGAGGCTTACAAAGGCAAAAAACTGCAAGGTTACAGTTAATTGCATGAATTTTTTATCAAGAATTATAATTGGAGCTGGCAAGAAGTAAGGGTGCTTATTAAGTAAGGATTGGTGGGGGTCTGAACAAGGGGAGACCTTGAGACCATAAGGTTGCTGCTGACGGATGTTGTTCTGAATACTGCCAGTGGTGTCCTTGGGTCTGGTACAGCTTAGAGAAATTTCAGGGTTTCAGTAGTACAGGGATATGTCTGGGACCAGATCCTCAATGGCTGCCTGATTCCATTTGTTTATACCTGAACTGTGGTTACTCCGTTATAATTTCAATTTGTCATCAGGACTCAGACTTCATTTCTTTGAGACTAAGGGTTCACCTTCTACCTGGATCGGAAAACTCCTGTGAGAGCATCATGCTTTTGAAATCATCCTGCTTTCTGCCTTCCGATTTGGCAAATTCCTGTGTATGTCTGGCTACATGGGCTGCAAACTTTCTGAGCTTACATTGCCTTACATTACAGAGGATGCCTAATGCCAGTGCACCAGGGTTTGCACTGTAGACAGTAATGACATACCTGAACCCCAGGCTGTGCTAGGTGGTCTGCCTGCGTTGAAAGTCTATCTCCGTTCCCTTTCCATCTCTAAGACCTTGCACCGAGTAACTGCATGGTGAGATCCACTTTATATGAAGAAGTTCACCCCATCGCCCCTTCTCTTTATCTACATCACCTGTTGTGATTTATGGATTATAAATCAATTGAGTTTCATTGGCGACTGGGGGTGGGGAGGTGAAGGGCAGGACAATGAAATGATTAAGAGCCCAGACCATGGGGGTCGAGGTCTGTGTTTGAAACCTAATTCTGTCACATGGTGATTTTCTAACCTGAGTCAAGTTTTTCCTCTTTCGGAGTCTCCGTTTCTTCATTTGTAAAATGTGGATAATAAATTTTACTTCAGAGAAATGTTGTGGAAATTAAATGAAATAAATCATTTCAAGCGCTTAACCGTGGTGCCTGACACAGAGTAAACACAAAATAAATAGTAGCTATTATTACAATGGAGTGAAACTAATTGGGAATCCAAATTTATTTATTTACTGAATGAACATATTGGGCTAATAATGGATAGCTAACATTTATTGAGCATGTGTGTGACCCATACTCTTTTGATGCTTATATTTTTCTGTGGAGTTTATGTTCTAGAATTTCTGCAGTTACCTCAAGTGTTGACTTCAGTGGACTTCTGTATGTGAATCCAGCTGTGTGGGGTGGGGAGAAACTGGGTCCAAGTTCAAATGTGGCTCTGCCACTTATTTTCGCATGGTTTTAACAACTCACTTATCCTTTCTGTTTTGCTTTCCTTATTTTCTGATGGTGAAAATAACAGCTTCCTAGTAGTGAAATAGTAAAGGTGAAATGCTTGACCCATGGTAGGGAATAATACCGCCTCCCCCCACCCCCATTCCTTTTTCTTTACTTCCTCACTTTTCTCTATTAAACTGGCTTCCATATTTCTGAAATTCCTCAAATAGAGCTGCAGGTTTCTAGACTTTAAGTAGAAATTCCATAGTCTTCAATTAAAGAGATCCATGTTTATCTATAGCATCAGGGAAGCTGAACTTGTTGCTCAGAGAGGGCAGAGATTTGACCTTGATCGTGTGTCTTTGTCCGGTGAGTTGTGATTCTGAGCTGAGTGCTAGAGGAGAGTAGTAAATGCTTAACTGGGAATTGCCTTTTTTTGTAAATCTGCATCTGCATCTTCTTACTCTTCCTCTCAAGTCCTAGAACATGAATTTCTGTGTGTTTTTATCCACATTCTAGTCAAATCCTACCAAAGAAGACAAGACATTATTTTTAACATAGATGAATGGAAAAGAAAAAATAGGGGCTTCCCTTGTGGCGCAGTGGTTGAGAGTCCGCCTGCCGATGCAGGGGACACGGGTTCATGCCCCGGTCTGGGAGGATCCCACATGCCGCGGAGCGGCTGGGCCCGTGAGCCATGGCCGCTGAGCCTGCGCGTCCGCAGCCTGTGCTCTGCAACGGGAGAGGCCACAACAGTGAGAGGGCCGCATATCGCAAAAAAAAAAAAAAAAAAAGAAAAGAAAAAATAGATAACCATTGTTTTTTGTTTTTTTTTTTTCCCTTTTTAAAACAAGTCTGGATAGCTGCAGTCTAGAGGTTTGAAGCTTAGGCACTGTCTTCTCAATGATATAGAATCATCTAGAAGTCTACTTTGACTTTTGCCCCAAACTGAGTACTGCCTTATGCCACACCTCTTCTCCTGTGTCAGCAAGCTTTTGATTTTGTGTGTGTCCATCAGCTAGGGTATGATGGTAGAATATTTGTGGGGAGTCTCAGTTCAGGTGACCTTGATGCTTAGAGCTAATTCTCCAGGGCTGTCCAGTATCTGGGACTTCTGGCATCTGGCAAACATCACTAGCTTGGAGTTGCCTCCGCTGTGTGAACTTGCGTTTATTAAACAGAAACCTAATCTTTAAACTTAATAATTTTGTTGAAGGAAGGAAACATTTCTTTTTCCTGGCTGGGGCTTTGGGAGGGTGTGCGTCTTGTTATTGTTCCTCTCAGACCTTTCTTGCTTTATGCTTTTATTGAGAGTTTGAATAATACTTTCAGTCTCCTCTCTTTCCTTCAGGAAAAGTCATTTTTTCCCCCGCTAAGTCTTAAAACTATGAAATAATGGTGATGGGGAGGCATTGGGACTTGAAGAAACTAAAGAAGCTAGAAAGAGAGCGGTTCCATTTTAGGACATCAGGGGCTCAGTGAGGTGATGGAGTTGTCCGGGCAACTGGAAAGAGAAGCTGGGTCTGGACCGAAAGGAGAGGAATCTACTAATCCTAGCAGGAAGTAATCAGTAGTAGGAAGTAATCAGTCCTGAAAAGTCAGGACGTAAAAGACCCAGACTTAGAAAAAACTGCCCTCAGAGTGCTGGTCAGAGTCGTCCAGGCTGTGACAGGAGCAAGTGGGTGTTATTTTCCTGGTGTTGGATCCCGGAGGGAGAGTGTAGGAATGACCCATGAAGTATAATGTTAGAAAGACATTATCTGGCCTCAGTAAGGATAGGAAGGAAACGGAAGGAAATTGATTGAAACTGCCTTCTTGATTTGGGGCTTGGGTATGAACCTTTGGTTACTTTTTTTGAGAAATAGTTTTTTCATCTGTTTTAAGAGTTCACACTCAGACATTTCCCCCACTCTGTGCTCATAAATTGCAATGGCAGGGGACAAGAATATTGCCTGATTGGAAGGGGATATGACAAAATATTTTAAGAGCCATGAAAGGTTTATGCTTTGATACAGGGATTTCTCTCCTGGAAATTGCTCTTAAAGAAGTAATCCGATAAAGGGACAAAGCTTTATGCGCCATGATATGCGTTGCAGTATTGTCTGTCTTGGAGAAAATCTGAAAATTGCCTAAAAGTCCAATATTAGGAAAGCATGGAATAAGCTCAACAGATCGATGGACTGCTCTATAACCATTAGGAGTTATAATTGAAGACTTTGCAACAATAGTGGAAAAAAATGTTTATAACCGAAAATGAAAGAAAACCTACAAATATTGTATGAAAGCTACATCCAACTGGGCAGCATTTATTTTCATGTATATACAGGGATTAGAAAATGAAAATAAAAACTTAGTGATGGTGATGGGAAGGTAGGTGATTTTATTTTTTTATCTTTTCAATGTTCTTTACTACAATGTCTGTGCAACTAGAGAATGTTTTTTTGACAATGCTAAGGAGGAAGTGGCTTCTAGTGATTCTTACTTCCTGATAAAGGTGACCTAATTGAGATTTTGTTTACTCTGTTCAGTAACTCCTTGCTATTTTCTTTTGCAAGAGGCTGGGGTCAGTTATTGGGGGGAATTCCAGTGAGTTAAAAGCAAAATCTCTTGAAAAGCCAAGAAAATATTTGTGTTGAAATGTAGTTGCAGCAGAAAGACACCGAATGTGGGTCAAGGAGCAATTTTCCAGCGGAAGAAGTTGTTATTGTTCTTGGAGATGCTTATGAAAATATCAGGTCTGCTGGATGTCAGCTTTCTCTGGGGACAGTATCATGGATGAGGTTGGAGTGTTTGACCTTGAATATCCTTGAGAATGCACTGAGACTGAAAGCTATCCCTGGCTTGATGTAAGTGGGAATTCTTGTAGAGATTTTGCAAATTCTAGTTATCCCATGGTCATGGTCAGATATGTCTCTGGGCTAAAAGAATACACCAGCTCAAGGATAAGACTAGGCCTTAAGAAACCTAAGAAAGGCTGGTGCCCAGTCCAATCAGGAACTGTTGTCGAAAGTGGAAGCAACTGGAAGCAGAGGAGGTGAGAGAAGCTGCCCTAGAGGTCAGCACTGGTCACCTTCTTCAAACAGGTGTGAGTGGGGTGGACTGAGTTGACCCCTGTTTAGGAAGAGGGTTGTGATAAGAACCTGGGCCCCTCAGCGTGGGGAGAAGGGAAGCATGGCAGGTGGACATGGTGGTGGGACTGTTGTAGCTATTGTATTTCCTGAGGGTGCAAAATATGCTCTCAGGGCCTTATGTCTGCAATCTGCTCCTGCAGAGTCCCTGGATTAGAGGTCTTTACCTCTACACAGCCTGCACATGTGTAAGTGCACAATATTTAAATGAATTCCTTCCTTTTTATGTGCTTCAGTGTGTGTGTGCCCACTAGGGGAACAGAGAGGAGGGGTAATTAGATATCATTTAGTTTAATATCTTCCCTTTTTAAAAGAAACTGAAGTTTAGTAAGAGAAAACATAAAAGCCCTTCCCCTTCCTGTCCTGGGTCTCAATTCTCAAATCCTCGCCCACTGGCTGCTTGCCTCTGCCAGGCTTTGATGCCAGCCTGATGGCCACCATCAGGGGTTGGCATCAGTAGTTGTGTTTTCTGATTAAAAATACGGCTTAGGGAAGACTGGCAGAGGTCTAATGTACTGGGATGCGATTCGACCAGGCTTTTGGATGAGATTGTGAAGATCTGTATGATCCCAGGATGAAGCACAATGGAGGTATGAGACGCAGCCAGGTGATCTGGGGAGAAGGGGTGGGGAGAAATTGAGAGCCTGGTGAGTCCAGGTGAGGGTGCGTAGAATCAAAGCACCCACCGGAGCCTAAAACACTGAAATACTGATTGCCCAGGTTTATGGAAAATGCAAATGGTCCTGAGAAACAAGCACCCTTATCTCATGGTGCAGAAAGATTGTGGTCCAGGCAGTCTGGTTTATAATCCTGAAAACTCTCCTCTTCATCTGAGCTCCTAGGGCCTGGGGTTCTGTTGGCACCCTTGGTGATGTGTACTGGTCTTCAAAGTAGGAAGCACTTCAGAAATAACATCTGATCTCCTTTGTCTTTTTAAGGGAAAACATTCCTTCTTTTTTCTTTTCTTCTCTTCTCTCTTTTTCTTCCCTCTTTTTTTTTTTGGTACGCGGGCCTCTCACTGCTGTGGCCTCTCCCGTTGCGGAGCACAGGCTCCAGATGCGCAGGCTCAGCGGCCATGGCTCTCGGGCCCAGCCGCTCCGCAGCATGCGGGATCCTCCCGGACCGGGGCACGAACCCGTGTCCCCTGCATCAGCAGGCGGACTCTCAACCACTGCGCCACCAGGGAAGCCCTTTCTTCCCTCTTTTTTATCCTTAGCCTTGCACCCATTTGTTCTTCTGATGGACACAATCGCAGATGGGGCCAAGATCAACCATAGGCAGGAGACCAGAGTAGATGCAGGGGAGGGGAGTGGACCTTTTGTGGGAAATGGGGAACCAGGAAACACGGGCCACGTGTGGCTGAGTTTCCGTTTCCTGAGTTAGGCCACTGAATCCCATCAAGGAAAGGTGAGTTGCAGACTTGGTGAGAGCCCCCAAACCCTGGGCTTTTTTAGTTAGGGCAGGACCGAGTTGCCTGTTGGCATAGTCGAGTGGCAGCCTTTGGAAAGCCAGTTTCAACAGCAGGAGAGAGAAAGCAGTGTGCGTTCAGAAAATGAGAGCCACCTCTGGAGCTTTGCACAAAGGGCCTCGTGTGTCTTGAGAAGGCACGTGGACTTTATTTGGATGTCGACGTGGACCCCTCTGGCATCAGCCTCCTGAGTGGGATGGGCAGTGGATTGGTATGCCTAGGACAGAGGTGGAGGGGAGCTAGAGCTGGATGTTGTTAGGAGGCTTAGCGGAAAGCCGAGTGGGAAGTACAAAGCCCTGACCTGAGGCAGAGAGAGGATAGAGAGGCAGGCCGTGGAGAGGGAGAGAGGCTCAGGGCTTGTTCCAGGGTGAAGGAGGGGAAACCTGACAATCACTCCCCACCCTCCGAGGATGAAAATTTCCTCCAAAATAATTTATTCAGAAGAAACCGAAAGGTGTGGAATGAGTAAATGCTATCCCTCATCCCCAAACTGAAGTTTTAGATGAGTTAGAGAAGAGATGAGGAAAGAAAGTGGAAGAAACCAGGAGGAAGGGCTGTCACTTCTAAACAAAACCTGAATCTTTGGTGGCAAAACCCTTCTGGGGATTATGACCACCTCCAGTAGGTTCTCAGGCCAGGGGTGTGGCACAAATGTGCCTTTCTTTAACAAACCAGGCCAGATCCAAGCGAAGATTTAATGAAGCCAGGGAGAAGCAAAAGGGAAGTAAATATATGGTGATATGCAATCAGAGAGTCCAGTTTACAAGATATGGTTGCCTGCCAGGGACACGGAGTCAATCACCTCAACTCCACAACATCCTGATTTGACAGGAGACCCAGAGCGAAAAAGAGGCCAGTCCTCCTGAAGACAACCAGTGACCTCTTTCCAGTAACCCCCTCTTCCCCAGTGACTGACGTGCAGAATGCACAATAGCAATTTTCTACTGGGGTGACTAGATAGATGGATGATAGATCCATAGGTGATTGATGAATAGATACAAGGGACTTGCAGGAATCCTTATGTTTCTTGGCCCTGTTACATCTTGCCCCAAATTCAGGGGAGCCCAAAGTCTCAGGGAATGAGTCACTTCAGAACAAGGGAGACATCTAACTGTGATGTTTCCCAGTGTCTCAGTGACATCCATCGGTTTCAGGAAACAATTTGTAGCATCACTTCTGACCAATTAGCAGAGGACCAGGTCTAAGTAGCTAAAGGTGAGAAATGGGAGTTCCACAAGTACCAGTGGGATAAGCTGTGATGTGACCTCATCGATGAATAGGACACATGGGGCCCAGGCAGATATGGAGCAGCAGAAGGTGAAACACTGAGGGTTGGTCCCACTATGCTCTGCATCATGTCTGAACCCCACTCCTCCTTGTGAATGCAACTGGGATCCTGGTATAGACAGAGAAGATCTCCAACGTGCAGAGAAGGAGACCCATTCCTGGCAGGAACTGAGCTCTCCCAAGGATGTAGATCTAACACACCAGGGGAACTGTGTTTATTTTCCCTTCTCACCAGCAGGGGAACAGGGAGAAAAGCTTTAAATCCAGATGGCTAGGACTCTGCTGGAAAGAAGGGCCAATAGCAAACCATAAAAAGCAATACAGACCTTTTTTCCCCCCAGTCCAATCTGGCCCGTGGACACTTGTATAGTACTAACAACAATAATAGCTCCCAATAACTGTTCTCTTAATTTGTGCAATGCTCTTTACGTGTAGTACTTCACATAATTTCACAATGACCTGATAAGGAAGGCATTATTATCCCAATTTCACACATGATGTATCGGGACTAGAAAGAATCTATAAGTTGTTCAAGGTCACATAGGTAATAACTGACAAAGTGGTTATTAGAACCTGGTCAGTCTGACCCCAGAGTCCTTGTTACCTGCCCCAGTGCACAACCCTGGCTCTCTTAGCCATTGATGTCCCTGCTTGTCTTGGCTACAAGGAGAGAAGTAGAGTAGCAATTCAGGGACAGCAGAAGCCCTTCTGTGCACTGGGATGACCGTGTACCCCGCTACAGACCCAGTCACCACACTTCTCAGGGGACCCTGAGACACCAGAGCATGTCCCCAGCATTGCAACTGTGATGAGAGAAAGCCCAGAAGTCGTTCTTAGTTAGGAGAGAGTAAATCAACCAGCCGGTGTTGATGCTGCCTGTGGGAACTGTCAAGAAGGAATCGTGCAAGTACTGGAAGGACTTTCCAAGGAGAATAGGGGTTTGTCTCTGGTCTGTCGTATAGATTTCGTTTCACTGTAGGAACATACTGTCAAAGAGCTGGAGTTGTCCGTAGGGGAGATGGGCTGCCTCTTTTCCAGTGTCCATCAGACATATTGGAAAGATGATTTCTGTTATAGCTAAGAATCTGGGCAGATAGCCTCCAAGGTCCCTCTAACATGCAAATTCTAGTGTCCAAAGGTGTTGAAAGAGGATCTGTTTTATGCCCATCTAGCTGAGTGCTTTGCTAGATTTGTTGCTTGAGTGGATGGGTGAAGCTGGCCCCCGGGTGCTCTGCAGTAGCCTGGAGTGTGCCTGTAGAGCGCATTCTCCCCACCCTCCCCCCACCGTCTGTGATCTCGCTTCCAACAGGCAAAGCTGAGACTCTCTCGCTCAGCGCAGCCCTGCACAAGGCAGAGGTATCCTCAGGCATTTATGCAGGCTCTGAGAAGTTCAAAGCAAAAGGGCCAGGTGCGTATTGCAGCTCTGCTGGGATGCAGTTGCCCTGTCAGAGGCAGGTTCCTGCCCTGGGGCAGAGAAGAGAAGCGCAGCCTCTGGGTGAGACAGCCAGAGGCCAAGCCAAATGCACGACAGGAAGTGATGGCAGCCACAGGTGGGGTCAGGACCTTATTGTCCTTGGGGTGATTTCTGGGGTTCTGGAAAGCTCTTTACAGAAACCTTCATCTCCCCAGCCTCCCAGGGGCTGAGGTAGGTTATGAAGGGGAGAAATGGGGAAAAGGTGGGAAGATTCTGCACCCTGAAAAAAGGGGCCGTGGGAGAGGGACTGGGCTGCAAGATGACAGGAGCAACTGAGGCTTCTGAGGACTCATTTTTCTTGCCTCAGCTAGAGGGAGAAGGTGGCAGTACTCCCAACTTGAAAAAGGTCCCATAAAATTGACTACAGAAGGTAGAATTTATAAAATGCTTCATGCCTCAGGATTTTCTCTGAAATTTTGGCCTTGTAAACTGTGCCTGGGAGATTTTGGCCAACCCTCAAGTATGTCCTGAGGGATTCTCAAGAGCTCTGTACCCAAAGAGCATCTTCAGCTGTCTTTGGAGACGGCTCTTTCTCTGCTGCTGCTGCTTCTCATCGGAGCCACTCTGAACATCTGCCAGAGGGACCTTCCTCAAGGAACACCTGCCAAGCACCATCGGTGGCCTTGTACTGCTCACGGAAGCAAGTGGAGAAGCTCGGCCCTGCCAGAAATGTTAATTTCCTTGGAAAATGGAAATGTCTCATAATAAATGCTTTTTTCTAACAATTTTATTTTTGCTTTTTATACATAGTAGAGTCACAATTTCGACGCGCAGGCTCAGCGGCCATGGCTCACGGGCCCAGCCGCTCCGTGGCATGTGGGATCTTCCCGGACCGGGGCACGAACCCGCGTCCCCTGCATCGGCAGGCGGACCCTCAACCACTGCGCCACCAGGGAAGCCCGAGTCACAATTCTGATGGGTGTGGATATGAAAACTCCACACATGATAAAAAGTATGATTATGTATTTAAGCAGACATTTTAAGTGGCTGGAATTTTGGTTTCCAAATGCATTCATTCCAGAGTAAGCCTGTTACTTCCGGCTAAGGAACTTCTAAGGCTTCCTGTTGTGTCCAGCGTTAAGCCCTTAGCTGCTCAGATTGGCAGCAGCCTTCCATTTCCATACTCCTCTAACTCTCCCCTGTCCTTCAAACTGCACTTCTCCACTCTGGTTGGCTTTTATATTTATCAAGAATATCATCTCTTCATCTTTTTGCTCTTTATTCTCATCCCTCTCATTCTACCTGAGGTCTCCCTGCATCTGAGAAGCCATCCCTTCCCCTTTCCTCCCTTTTCATCCTAGAACACTTACAGTTTTACCACCCAATTCAGCTTGACATTTTTTTTTTTTTTGTTTTCTTTTTCCTTTCTGAATATCCTAATCAGTGTTCTTGTCTCAGTGGAGCGAGGGCACCTCTAACCTGGAGCTTTGGACTTAGTACAGACATGACATTTTCTTTAAGGTGAAGAAGATCAATTAATCTAACTCCTACCCACCCTTCAGCCCCTTTATTCATACAGATGTGGGAGGGGAGTGATTTATCTGGTTGGTAAGTTTGGGAAGAATAAACCAGGTACAAGTACCTAGTTCTCTCTACCCCCAAATCCTTCCTCTCCCCCTTGGGAAGCTTTGCTGCAGAGAATATTAATTCTCCACTGTTCTTCCAGAAGAGAGTCTTCTCCACTTCTACTGGGAAGTGTGTGCAAATTAGCCTAATTCTGTGTTTCACTTCCTAGCCTATGTGGCTTTCTCACTAAGTTACATCCTTCAATTTGACCTGCATCAATAATGAAAGTGAGGGCTTCCCTGGTGGCACAGTGGTTGGGAGTCTGCCTGCCAATGCAGGGGACACGGGTTGGAGGCCCGGTGCGGGAGGATCCCACATGCTGCGGAGCAACTGGGCCCGTGAGCCACAATTACTGAGCCTGCGCGTCTGGAGCCTGTGCTCCGCAAGAAAGGCCACGATACTGAGAGGCCCGCGCACCACGACGAAGAGCGGCCCCCGCTTGCCGCAACTAGAGAAAACCCTCGCACAGAAACAAAGACCCAACACAGCCATAAATAAATAAATTAATTAAAAAAAAATAATGAAAGTGATCTTTTGAGCCTCAATTGCCATTCTTTGTTTTATTTTTCAAAGTATTTAATGCTCAAATGAGGAAAAGGTCAGAGATTATTCATTAGAGACCCTAAAACCAGGCAGTAATGGCTTTAGCATAGGTGGGTTGAGGCAGGAGGCATCCATCACCCATAGTGCATGGCTGTGCTCCTCCGTGCTGCTGGATGTCACTGCATTTTGGACAGGCTGAATCTCAGGATGAGTGGACCCTCCGCTCCCAGGTTGGGTCATCAACAGAGCTTTTGGGTGTAATTTGCTTGGATGCTTAAATATCCAGGCCAAAAGAAGAATTTTGGTTTTAGCACTGTGAAGGCTTAATTCTTCCTTCTGTTAAAAAGTGGTCAAGAGGTTCGGCTGCTTCTGGAACCTGAAATTGGCCCAGGTCAGTGGGAGATGCTGGCCTTACAGTTTACCATGGCCAAAGACCCCAAAGTCCAGCCCATCTCAACACTGGACCCCAAAGGTAAGTTCCAAGTTAGAAGCAGAGTGATCAGGATCAGATTTCACATGACTAAGGATATAAATTTTAGAGAAAATATATCCCCAATCTATAGCCTTCACTGCCTATTTTTCTTGTCGCCCGTGTACAGAGTTAGGAATTCCAAGAGAAGCCCAAGAGCCCTGTATCTGGGTTCAGGTATTGCCATTAGGTCTATAAGAGCTTTAATGGGTTTGGGATTAGAGTCTGATAACAGAGCAACAACAACCCTGTGAAATGTCCTAGGTTGTTCTTAGGGGATTTAGTTACCAGATGGATCAAAGAGCAGCAATGGCTACAGGGAGAATGATTAAGCTTTATACCCTCCGGTATTTCAGGCAGAGCAGTAGATTGAATGACTGCAGGCCAGCAGATGTCTGAGAAAACCTAGTACCCAGGTTTTGGGAGACTTTGCAGCAGACAGATGGGTCTGTAATTTAGAGTCTTGTGCATGGTTCTTTTAAGAGGCTGCATGGACAAACTCTGCTTACGTCCCTCCCGTGGGATTGTGCCCAAGAAGTGAAATAAGTGTTTGACTCTCAGAGAAAGCTTTTCACTTGGATCTCCACATATCCCCTGGGCTCCAGTTCTGCATTCCCAGCCCTAGGTACTAGAGTCAGGTGCTAGAGCGACTAACTCCTCCTAGTTTGCCTGGAATTTTCCAAGTTTTAGCCTTGAAAGTCTGGCATCCTGGGAAACCTCTCAGTCCTGGGCAAACCAAGGTGTGACATATGAATGAGTGGTCATAAAATGTTTCTTGAGAGGATGAGGACGTATGAGTAAATGCCAAAACACCAGAGCAAGTATCATATAGAGGGAAAAGCACAAGCTTTAGCCCGAGATAGACCTGGGTTAGAATTCTCGCCCCCACTTAGTAACTGTGTGACCTTCAATGTCAGGTAATGTATATAAAAATCTGAGATAGTGCTTTAATATCAGGCGTTCAATAAATGGTAGCTATTGTATGATTTGAGACATAAAAGTGATAATTGCAAGAAGATTGTGATCAGATGCTCCTCATTCTGAAAGTACACAGAGACCTAAAGAGGGCTGTGAGATGAGGGACCTCTTTGAGGTCTTTGAGGGTAGTTTTATGATCTGAGTCTTTCTAGGTTATATAGATTTGGAGGTATCTCTGTTTTGCTCTTCATGTCACGGTGAAGACATTTAGAAGAGGACGAAGGACGGCAGGTTTCCCTCTACTCTTCCAAAAGCTTGTCCTTTATGAGTGCCGGTTTCTTGGGGGCTCATGGCAGCCGATGGTAAGCTACCATTTGGTGTGGTGTGGACAGAAGGTTACCAGCCCATGCTGTGGGGCACATAGTTGCATAGGCTTGAAGAATCTTGGAGACTGGAGAGGTCTCAGAGTTTATCTAGTTCAACTCCTCCTTTTTATATGTGAGTTAACTGGGTGGGACCCAGAGAGGTAAAGTGATTTGTCCGATGTCATACATTGAGTTAGTGGAGAGCCAGGACCAGAACTGAGGTCTCCTGGTAGTTGTTGAGCATGTTCTCCACCATACGTATGTCTTCCTCTTGCACCACGGCCCTATCTTCCTTCATTTTCATTCTTGTTCATAGCAGACTTTGAGACTGGAATTGAACTTTGTACTAGATTTTTATTTTTGTGTAACAAGTTGCCACAAACTTAGTGGCTTAAAATGACACACATTTGTTATCTCATGGTTTTTGTGGGTAAACAGTCTCAGCACGGTTTAGTTAGATCCTCTGCTCAGACTCTCCTAAGGCTGTAATCAAGATATAGGATAGGCTATGCCCCTTTCTGGAGCTCAGGGTCCTCTTTCAAGTTCACATGCTTGTCTAAACCTCAGTTGCTTGCAGTTGTAGGATTAAGTTCTGTTTCCTTGCTGGTTGTCAGCCCAAAGCTGCTTTCTGCAACCAGAGGCCACTCACAGTTCCTTGCTATGTGACCCTCTCACAATATTGTAGCTTACTTCTTCAAGACCAGAAGATTCTTTCCCTTCAGAAAGGGCCCAGTCCCTCTTTTCTAAGGGCTTGCATCTGATTAAGTCAGGCCCACCCAAGAGAATCTTCCTTTTGATTAATTCATGCTCAACTTAATGACATCTGCAATATCCCTTCACCTTTGCCAGATAATATAACCTAATCACAGGAGTGAGATGCCATCATAGTCATAATCCATGAGGGTGTCCTGCCCACTCTCAAGGAAAAGGGCTTATACAAGCTGTGTACACCAGGGGGCAGGGATCTTGGAGGCCATCTTAGAATTCTGCCTACCACAGGGGTAGAGATCAAGGAAGACTGCTCATGAGGAGTGATGCCTGAGCTGAGGAATGGAAAATGACAGCGATTTCTAGTTTTCCCATTAATTTGCAAGTTTTTGAGGATACATTGCTCATGCTTCTTTTTAAAAAAAATCCCTCATGCTTAGCGCCGTGCCTAGTATATGGTTAAGCACTAAGTTTCTGTTGTAGAATTAAATATACATACAGAAAGACCAGCGTGAGCAACGCTTAGAGATTTGAGAAAGCATTTTGAGTTCTAGGAACTAGCACAGGGACAGGTTCAGGAGAAAGCAAGAGAGAGAGATTATAAAGCCTCTGTGGCAATTTGGTCCACACTATTGTTCATGGGTTAAGAAACTCAGATTTTCAGATCTGCTTGCTGTGGCCCATAGTATCCCTTTATAAAGTGACCTCGATACAATGTTTCCTGCAGTGCTTTGGTGGAAGAGCCCAGGGTTTCTACTGCTGACCCGGTTGACTATTTGCTGCACAGTCACTGGGTTTTCTTCACTCCCAGATCCCTCTGTATCCACTGAGGTCCTGAGACATATGGGTTATTAACCCAAGAATCAAGTGATGCCCTTTTTATCATTTCCTGAATATTTGAAGGAGAATCGGGATTACAGTTACTATTCTTTAAGCTTAGAATGAGCTTCAGTCAAGAGGAGGAAGGAAAATTACTTAAGTCAGACCCCACAGCTAAAGGTAAAAAGATGCCTAGAGTCTTTGAAAACTTTAGTTTGACTAGTTTCTAGTGCCCAGCTCAGCTAAAGGGAAGGGTGCTTTGTTACAGAATACAGTGACAGTTCTGGAAAATAGCAGCCTCTATGGCTTGCTGGCACCGGGAACATAGATGTAGGAGGGGGAACAGTTTTGTTGAAACCTACCTCATTTGAAACAAGTCTTGGTTTAAGTGACATAAAAAGGGCCCTGAGCTTTGTAAGTTTAGAAATAAACAGAAACAGATATTCCTCAGCAAACCTACTTAGTGTGTGTATGTGACCAGGATAAGAGGGCTGTGTTGCACTTTTTTTTTCTATACAGGGTTGAAAATATCTAATTCTGATGGATATTTAATTTAACTGTTTACCCACTTTCCATTTTTTCCTGTGTCCCTTATTCCAATTATATTTCAATGATTGTTAAGAGAGACTGGTGGGGATTTCCCTGGTGGTGCAGTGGTTAAGAATCCACCTGCCAATTCAGGGGACACAGGTTCGATCCGTGGTCCAGGAAGATCCTACATGCCGCGGAGCAACCAAGCCCATGCGCCACAACTACTGAGCCTGAGCTCTAGAGCCCACGAGCCACAACTACTGAGCCTGTGCTCTAGAGCCCACAAGCCACAACTACTGAGCCTGTGCTCTAGAGCTCACAAGCCACAACTACTGAGCCTGTGCTCTAGAGCTCATGAGCCACAACTACTGAGCCCGTGTGCCACCACTACTGAAGCCCACGTGCCCTAGAGCCCGAGAACCTTAACTACTGAGCCCACGCGCCGCAACTACTGAAGCCTGTGTACTCTGGGGCCCGTGTGCCGCAACTACTGAGCCCGCGTGCTGCAACTTCTGAAGCCCGCATGCCTAGAGCCTGTGCTCCACAACAAGAGAAGCCACCGCAATAAGAAGCCCGAGCACAACAGAAGCCACCACAATGAGAAGCCCGTGCACCACAACAAAGAGTAGCCCCCGCTCGCCGCAACTAGAGAAAGCCCGCACGCAGCAACAAAGACCCAATACAGCCAAAAAAAAAAAAAAAAAAGAGAGAATGAGTAGATCTCTCTGGACTACAAGAATCCATATTTTTAATGGGCATCCATCCGAAGATTCTGATTCAGGGGGTCCACATTGAGAGAAATATGACTGGAACATATATTTAGGGGTACAGAGCCACTTTTTAAGGAAAACATGAAAAGTTCAGGAAGGGTACTTGTAAATAAGAAAATAGGCATTAGGTTCATTGTGAGAGTCACTGGTGGAGTCACTCTTGCCCATGCTGTTGTTTTTAGATGTATATATTTTTTCCCATAACTCCAAAAGCAGACACTCTGAATCTATATTCTCAGAGGCCTTCCTAACACTCAATAAGCTCTAAAACTTTGCTTGAATAATGCTTGACCTTCTTCATTTCCACCTCTGCTGTGCTTTTCACTTATCCGCCTTTTTTGTAGGTCAAAGAGAGCTGACTCAGGGGTTCTGGGAAGGTCCATTTGCTTAAAGAACAAGGAACTTCCTTCCTTCTAGCATACTTAATTTTCTTCAGGTTAGGGCAGAAACAAGGGCGCCAAGTGACGTTTTTAGCTTCTGCTAAAGGGCACTTTTTGTGTGTGTGTGTAAGATCCAAAGCTTGTCCAGGGCTCTAAATTTAAAGATTTCTTCCTTTGTCCTCCTGCAGTTTTGATCAAATCATCCGCATTCTCTGAACAAGCGCTCTAGAAATCCACAACTATTTTCACATGAAGTGAAATGAAAATCTCCTAAGCCTCTCCATGACATTTGCTGACAACCCTTTTCGAAAAGGAGAAAAGGAATTAATTTTTCAAGGAAGCTAACTGTTACAGAGCATGTTGACTTCCCCTCCCTCCCCTGGAGGCCTTACCCACCCGACTGGCTTCAGCTGACCCACGTGGAAGTTTCCCAAACCCATAGCTCTGGCCCCGACTTTTAACTTCAACCCCACCCTTCCATCTGATTTCTGGCCGTTTCCACTGACTCCACCTGCCTTAGCTGGGAACCTCAACAATAATAAAACACACTTATTATCTTCCTCTGTGCAAACCAGTCGCCCTTCCTTCTCTACTTCTGTTATCCATACTCAGCTCCCAGGGTAAGAAATATGAAGTCATATTTCATTCCTTATTCTTCCATAATTCTACAGATTGTCACTCACAAAGTTCTGTTTTCCTTCATAACCTCTTTGATACACCTTTTTTTTTTTCTGTTGCACATCTTAAGCTCTTAATATCTCACATTAGAAATATTGCAAGAGGCCCTTAGACCCTTAATGTCAATTTCAACTTGTTAATGACTCGTCTGACACAGCTGCACAAACCCACATAGGATGAATGGGAAGAGACCTGGATATTATTTAGTTCTTGGGAAGAGAGTCTCTCCTGAGATTGTGATGTATTTAAAAAATTCTGGGTTCCCAGTTCTACGTATTGGGTTCACCTATTTACTATATATAGCACAGTAAGTATTTCCACATTTTGGAAATCTTTCCCTCAGCTGCAGCAACCTCGGCTGTAGTTAGTTTAGCTGTCAGAGGAGATTAGTGTACAATTCACCCTGTTGCACACTTGACTGCTTTGTGCAAGCCCACCCATTGTCTCTGCCAGTCCCATGGTGGTCCCTGTCCTAGACCAGAGCCATCAGACCTCCATACAGGAGAGAAGAGCAAGGTGGGACAGTCTTTAGAATCTCTGAGAAGGCTTGTGAAGGCAGGTAGTCAAACAGCAATCAACCACTCCACACTGGGGGACGAGAGCACGGAAAACCTGACAAAATTGTATAAGCTCAGCCCTGTGTAACTCAGGTGTTGGCTGGGGTTCTTGTAACTTTTGTGGTCTGAATTAAATTGCCTTGAATCTCCCAATGCCGTAGACTGTGGAAGTCCTAAGCCCTCCTCTGAATTTCTGCTACACCTCAAGTGTGTCTTGTCCTCCCCTTACCCAGTTTCATCCCCAAACTCATGCCATTGACAATGAGTTTACTAGACTTAGGGGGAAAGTTTTGGTTGGTCTTGGTGCACGGTATAGTTTTCTGTCCTCACACTGAGTGAGTTTCCTATCTTCTCCCTGTCCATGTTTTCCTGCCATTGCCTACTCCCTGAGTTACCTTCGGAAGCTCCAAGTTCTTCCTTCAGTTTTACAGTTTTCCTTCCTCCTATAAGGCTTGGTGTCGGCTAACCCTTAGTCGTTAGTTAGAAAGGGGGAGGTGAGGGCTTATTTCCCACCCAAGGACTTAGTAAGATTTTATTTTTTCCAAGTTTCTCCTTTCCTTGACATGAATTGTCATGTTAGCTGTTAAGTTGAAAACGTTTACTCCGTGTTGATATGTATGATAATGACATATTAATATGTATATATGCATATGTTCAGAATACATATACATGTATGAGGAAAATCCCAAATAGAAAAATAAAAAAAAATTCTCTTCTCCCCCCAGCCCTCCCCACAAAGGAAATACACTGAGGAGTTAACAGTGGTCATCTCTGAGTGGTGGGATTCGGGTGGTTTTATGTCTGTACCCATCTTTTACTACATGCAATTTTAATGTTTATATATGTATTTGTAATATAAAAAGCTAGAAAATATATCTAAAATGTAACGGAGAGAGTGCAGTGAGGTACCCAGAAGCAGGCTTGCTGTCACAGACAGTGCTCTGCCCCAAGAGGCGGGGGTGGGGCGAGGCCTAGTCCTGGCCTTGCCCATTATGACTTGGGGGTCATTTCTCCTCTCTGAACTGTTGCGAACAGACTGACCATTGTGGTGGTCCTTGGTGATTTTGAAAGAGCTGTTTGAATGCAGTAGTGGGGACGATTCTGATTTCCACGTGGGTTTATGTATAGTCTGCAAGAAATAATTGATTTATAGTCTTGTAGAGCAATAAGTACCTTCAAAACCTTAAGAAGTAGAACATGTTTTTCTTTATTTTTCTCGACATGAAAATCATATAATGTGGTCCCCTGAGTGAGAGCAGGTAGGGCAAAATGGCCTCATTGTGGGTCTTGGAATTCACTGTAGTTTTTCCTCTGTGAAAGGCACATTATAACTTCCTTTGCTGTAGCTGACATTTAATGCTTTTCTTTTTTTCTGTCACTGATGAAGGTGATGCTATTTATCATCTGAGATCGGGTCCATGGAGTCATTTCTGAAAAATTAGACGGCTTTTGAAACATGCTTCATCCCTCCTCATGTGTCTCCTTTTGCGACTAGGGAAGCCATTTTCAAGACAGCCAACCAGGCATGAGGGCATATTTGTGCTGTTGAGAACACAAGGTTTGAATCCAGACAGATGGGGATTTGTATTCCAAGATTAGCACTTGCTGGCTTGCTACCTTGGATAAGGGCTTAATCTCTGGAATCTCAGTTTCCTCATCTGTAAATGGAGGTAATGATGCCTACCTCATTGTTTAGTTGGTGGAATTAAATGGGACAGCATATGTACACCAAGGCACCTTGCAGCCATAAATGTCAGTTCTTTTTCTCTAGGGAGCAGAGCTTTTCTACACATGCCCTCAGAGGTAGATTTGTGATCTTGGCCCCCTAGGCAACACCAGCCCACTGGTCCAGTTGATCATTTAAGCCATCCATTGTGTCACGTGCATTTCCTGTTTGGAGGCATTTTGTCATGACATTGTATTTACCTGCGTCAGGTAAAAATCACTTACTGGACTTTTGTTTTCCCACTCTGATACAGAAGCAGAGGCTGTCCATATGCCACAGTGTCGACTATGCACATAGGCCTCCGATCAGCCAACATGACACACATCAAGTTGAACAGGAACACCCACCGGGGCTTGGAGAAGATGCCATTAGGAATCGACAAGAAACTTTTCGTATATTTCCAATTTTGGCTTTCCCATTCCCCCCCCATCTCAAAATTTAGTCCCTAAAGATAAAGCATATCATTGGGAAGGGGGCTAAAAAAGAGGAGGTTAAAGGTATTCCAGCTTTTGACCCTCTTGTAAGTGACAGAATCCCAAAGTGAGCCGACTTCATTCTCTAAAGTAAAAAGCAGAGGCCCCGAGACAACATTGCTGCAAAAACGATGCAGGGAGAACCAGCAGGTGGCGCTGCCGCTCCATGTGTCTCTTCTGAGGCCCACAAAATGGCTTAGAGAAGAAAGTTGCGTTTCAAACGATGGAGTAGTGTTTTAATGATGCCCATGCAAGCATCTGCTAAAAAGAGTAGCCCCTTACCGTGTCAGTCAGAAGTAAGCTCCTCTAGAAGGGGTTTAGCTCATTTGACCTTGGATACCAAAGGGTTAGCTCCACCCAAAAGAATGGAAATCAGAGGGAGATTTGCAAAGAACAGAGCTTTCCATTCCCCTACCGAGAAATAAGGTTAGTGGTCTGGAGACAGCAAGCAGAAAACAGCACAACTAAAGATATTAGCCTGGGAGAGCCCTGGGGTTAATGTGGTTGATAAGAGCCACAAAACCCGACTACATGCTAACTGCTTGGTTAACTCATTACATCCTTGAGGGGCTGTTTTTTTTTTGTTCTTTTTTGTTTTTACCTCTGGACTGGATGAAGAATTCCCTTGAGCCACAGATTTTTGTACCAGGAGATTAAGTAGCATAGAAAATTACAGCCCTGCATTTGTGCTGTTGGAGTTAAGGTGGTGTCAGCATTCCTATTTTAAGCTGTTATTTTCAAGGGTGTGAATGTGCCAGGGACCTACAGATTCAGCCCGGGGAACACCTCAGTGCAGGACACATGTGGCTTGGGGACGGTTCAGGCAGACAAGCAGAATCTCTGCAGGGGAGATGGGTTATTGGCATTGACTCACTCTCACTCTTAAACAAAAAACCACCACAGAAGTAAGTTAAAAATCTACTGCAGAAATATGTAATGAGTTAGAAAAAATGTTGCAATAAGATTTGTAGTGCAAAGATGTAGTACTCATGCATGACAACAGAATTGACAAAACACATTCTTATTAGCTTTTAATCATTACTTGGGTCAATGGTCTGTGAACTGAGATAGATTTCCATGAGACTGTAATGGCCCTAGAGGGTGTCTGGGTAATAAATACATATTTTAAAAATTGGGTAGCACATGGCCATGAGCATTACTCTGGAAGGCCAGCTGGCTGGATTATGTGATAACACAGCCAAAATGTCTGGAAAAAAAAAATATGGCATCTCATATATTTTATATATATATATATATATATATATATATATATATATATATATATACATGTGGCATCTCATATTCTCTGTGTGTGCTCATGGCAATCATGAGAGTGGGGAGGTAATACACACTTGCAGAGGTTTTATTATGGTCCAGACTCTATTCCATATATTAGTTTACTTATTCCCACAATGGCTCCTGCAGTAATCCCTGTATAATAGGATTTATTATTCCCATTTTAGGGATGAGAAAACTGAGCCTTCAGTTTCAGGTGGAGCAACTTTCCTTGAGTATTTAGTTGGTGGGTGCTTGGCATTTAAACTCAGGTTTATCTGGTCTGAGGCCCATGATCTTTCCACCATAATACCTCGTGTATCCGCTCCTTAGAAGATATTTCATTCCAATTCAATTTATATATGTTTTTGACAAGGCAGCTTAGTCTCAGTTTCCTCATCTATAGAATAAGGGTAATATCATCAGCCTCTCAGGGTGGTTGTGAAAATGACTTAGCCCAGTGCCTGACACGCAGAAGCCACTCCATGTATGCGCCCCACCACTGTTGCTGTTACATTTGAGGGAAATGGAAATAAGGCCTCGGTAAACGATGTGCTTTGATTGCAGCTAGACCTTTCAGCTTTTAAGGGAATTGTGCCACAGAAGTGTTAGTTCCCTCAATTTTCTCAGATTCATGAGGTGTAAGAATAGAGTGCATACATCGATTTTCTAGCCAATAAGTAGACAAAGACCAAGAAAGGAAAACAGGCATAGAAAATTGCATGTCAATACTCAGAGAAACAAGTGCTGGCAGTAATTGAGTGGAACCAGATGAAGTCACGTGTGTGATTACCGGCTGCCCTCAGGGTATCAGGACTATTCTGGTCTTCATGGTCTTTGAATGGACAAGGAGGGATCATGTATATATGACACCTTGCTCTCAAATCAGTAGGGTCCATTCTTCAACGGGCTATTGTACACATGCTATGAAGTGGTTCCAGAGAAACAAAAATGCCGCCAAGCATTCTGCCAACAGTAAGTCTATGTATGTAACGGCGGTCCAGCCTTTCACAAGGCCCACCTGCCTCTCGTGGGTGTCATGATGGCAGGAGGTCCCTCTGGCTTTGGATTGTGGAGGTCCGCAAGATGCTCTGGGGACAGAGAGTCTCCAACTGGGGGAGATTCTTTGTCCCCAAAGCATCTTTGTCTGGAAGGAGGAAGCATTTGATGGGGAAAGGAGAAAAGTAGAAGAGTAGAGAATGGGGAGAGAGAAAAGGGTAGGGTAAGAATATAGAAGAAAAGTGAGAGTGAAAAGTGACCCAAAGAATAACCTGCCCAGGTCTTATGGTTTCGGCAGTCATGGATGAGAATTTCTGCACAGTGGTTTCAGACTCACATGCACTGTGCGCACCCATACACAGCCCATGAGTTCTAGAAAGAGAGATCTCTGAGAAAGGAGCTATATGTGCCTGACAACGTGCTTCTGCCTCCATGAGCTAAACTAATCCTACTCCAGTGCATCTTTCATTTTTCCGTATTAGGTGTGAGGAAACTGCCTCTCAGCCTTAGGTCACATGGCAAGTGGCATGCCCCTGAACTCGTGCTCTTTCTAACTAGCTCGGTGATAGGTAATTGCTTCATTGTGCCACAAGGTGTTGATGGCAGCACCTTTCTCTGAGGCTGGATATGAGAACAAAAATGGACACGGTCATCTATGTAAATATATACATATATATATTTATAAAGCCCCCAGGACATGGACTTGTCTGTAGTAAGTGCTCAAGAAATGTTACTTTATTTTCACTAGCTCATTAAGCAGTCAGGACACACAAAGCCCAATGCCTCCCAGTCAGTCGCCAAGCTGGGCTTGATTCAGACCCTTGTACTTTGGGGGGAAAAGTTTTTTATAGGAGAAAAACTTTAATTTTATGAAATAGCCTCTAACAGACCTGGGAGGTTGCTGAGAATCGAGTTCTCAGTTTCGTTGTCTATAAAAACAATAGGAGCTGCTGGACCGGCAGGGTAATCAATTACAGGTGACTGTCAGTTGTATTTACTGGGAAGCCATCTAGAAGCACAGCAATATTGAAACACAGTGTGAATTGCATGTTCCTTAATGGCTCTGGCCCTCTGGGTACAGGCAGATGTGTGGGATGTGGGCTTCTTTAAACTACATTATTCCACCTCCTGAGGGATTTCAGTTCATCTTCAAGAGCTCGCCTGCATACCACACAGGTCGTCGCTGGTAAGAAAGTGTGTCTTCCGAGCAGACCATGGTAAGACTTGAATAAGGAATAAGCCACTGTTTAATGCAAATGAAACACTTAAGTAGAGGGCTGTGCAAATTAACACCATCAGTGTTAACTAGGTCACTGTTGACAGAGTTTAAAATTGCTTCTGCAGTTAAAGAGCCTGAGGAAATCTATATGTTTGGGTCTGAATGAGGACACACCAAATAGTGAGGAAGAGTCCCTTTTTCTCTAAAAATAAAAGAAGGAGGGCTTTACTTCCTACATTTAAAGGGAAGGGACTGATGTGAGGTAACCTGACCCAAGCGAAGCCCCATCCAACATCACTGGCAGCGGCCTGTTTGCTAAGCAGCCAGGTCACACCACCACCTTCCCAGCAGATTCAACCAAGCCTTGGTGCATTTCCCTGGCATGGAAGGAAGGCAGCCTTTTTTTCTTTCTCCAGGGCTCTGTGCCTTGCGCTGAATAAATACTTGTTGTTCTATGGTCTCTGTCGCTGCATTTTACAGAATAGAAAATTGAGGCATGGAAAAATCCAGAGTAATGGCCAGTGAGTGGCAGAGTTTGCATCAGATGTGTTTCGCTGCTCTGTCTCCAGGGAGGGTGCACACAGGCTCTAGATTTGGAATCGGGCTTGGTAGCAGCCTTTGTTCTGTATCGATTAGTGACTCTTGCAGGGTGGCCAGGGTGACCTCTGAGTGTAGCATCGGTGTCACATTACAGACATGGCTGGGGCTGACCCAGACTCCTCTCTCTTTCCTCCTAACAATATATCTTAACGAAGAATTTATTTGAGTTGAATTATTTAACTTTTGGAAATAAAGTAAGCATCAAATCAGCAACTTCATAAAGAGGCAGAACTCCCCACGCTATTAAATACCAGCCGGGAATGTCCTTCCTTCACTGGTGAGGTTGGAAGCCTGGACCTCTAGGAGTCACCCTCCCCTGGCCTCCCCTGAGTGTGTCAGCCATGGTGCTTCACCGTCCTCATTCTTCAGCATCTTCACCATTTGTGACAACGTGTCTTCAGAGAGGGCTTACGTTCCTGGAAGTTTTTTTTTTTTTTTTTTTTTGCGTTACACGGACCTCTCACTGCTGTGGCCTCTCCCGTTGCGGAGCACAGGCTCCGGACGCGCAGGCTCAGCGGCCATGGCTCACGGGCCCAGCCGCTCCGTGGCATGTGGGATCTTCCCGGACCAGGGCACGAACCCGTGTCCCCTGCATCGGCAGGCGGACTCTCAACCACTGCGCCACCAGGGAAGCCCCCTGGAAGCTTTTTGAAACCAGCTGTTCATGCCTTTCTTTGTGCCGTTCCTTTCCTCTGTGATGCACCTTGATCCATCTTTTCTGTCTGATTCCTCCCTGCCTCATGTCAGGAGCTCTTAAGTTGGGGTCCACCCATGGGTTTCAGAGCGTCCACAGACCCTCAGGAATTGCATGCAAATTTGTATGTGTGCATGTCCACGTATTATGCATATGTTTCTGAAAAGAAGTTCTATGGCTTTAATCTGATTCTCAGAGAGGTCTCGTATCCCACCATAAACTTAGCTTGCCTGGCTCTGTGACTTTCCCTTGAGTGAGCAGATAGTTTCTGGTGTACTTTGGGTCTTTTCTTTTCCTAATATTTTGTCTCCATTTTATATTCCATTATATCTGATTTTTAGATTTCTATAATGCAGTAGAATAAGGATGTCTGGCTGTTGCTGCCTGCTTATTAATTTTGGACTCCAAAATTGTGGGAAAGTTTGTGGAGGGTAACCTGTATTTTTATTATTTTCCTAAAGTTGCGGTTGCATATTGGTTACCCACGGGTCAACTCTGACCTGGAAACAATGTTTTTTAGATGATTATAATTTTTATTAATTGGGGTCAACAGTCAGAAATTGGGGACATTTTACATTAAAATAAAGATTGTTGGCTTTTCATAAACACTTGGAAGACCTACCAATGCTGGATTCCTACATGAAAACACAGGCCAGGGCTGTTTGCTCTCCAGCTAACCAGTCTCTACCTCTCCCTACTCTCTCCCTGATGCCAAGTTCACCTGAGTCTTATTTATGATGGCAGTGTATTTTTAATTCTTACAGTAGAGAAATATTTCTCTGTACCTGCAGCCATCTCCTTCATTTCCATGCCTCTTCCTGTAGGCATTTAAATTGAAGATCCGTGTTCTAAAGTGTAGTGATGAGAATATGAGAAGAAAGGGAAAAGGAGTGAGTTTCTATGGTAAAAGCTTGGTGTCCAGCTCAGATCTCCCTTTTCAGGCTGGTTCCCCTCCCCCAGCTGCCCTCAGTGGTGGTTTCTAACAGCTCACAGACCCCCTTCTCCCTCTGCCATCTTGCTGGGAAAGTTACTGCCCTTCCAGCCCCATGTCCCCTCCCAACACACACACCCCTCAGCCCTCAGCCCTCAGCCCGTGACTGGTTAACCCAGGATACAAAGGTAAGAGGGACTTTGCTGTGCAGTGTTTGCTCCAGAATTCCTGTGGGTTGAGGCTAATACAGGGCTCCCGCTGAAGCCGTCTTTGCTCAGTTGCTCTCCCTCCCTGCCCTGCTTCCCTGCTCCCTGTCTCCTAAGGGTACCCTCCATCAGTGACTTGTGGGAGAATTCCCGCTTTAGGCTCCACCAGGAAACCCAACCTGATGAGGTGCTGTTTGTGGAGTCCCTAGAAGCAGTTGCGATCCTGTGATCAACCAGCTTAGGTTTTGTGATGGGAAAAGTGAGAGCCAGAACTGAAACAGAATATTTTAAGATCCTCGAATGCCTTCTTTACCAGAATAATTCCTATTGTAGGGATGACAGATACATTTTACCTCTCATCCCAATGCTATTAAATGAGCATTCCGTGCTTAGTACTTTTTTGGAAATTTGACGTGTAGACTCAAGTGGACAGAATGCTGTGAATGAAGATAAGGTCTGTTGGAGCTCAGGGTGTGGAGCGGTGGCACGCACGATCTTCCTATCCTACTCCTTTCTGCAGGGCTCCGCTTGGGTGTCTTTCTTTTCGGAAGCCTCCCCGGACCCATGAGTTAAGAGTAGGTGCCCTTTCTCTGAGCTTCTTTAACAACTTGTGATGACTATATTGTCACATTTCCCACATTGCGTTTTAATAGTTTTGAGATACAATGGATGTACCTATTTAACTTGTACAGTCTAAGTTTTGCTGTCTGAATGTCCTGTAAACCATCTCCATAATTATGTTAATCAACACATCCATCCCTTCCAATACTTTCGTTAGGCCCCTTTGGAATCCCTCCTGGCAGAGTCCCTCCCTGCCCCTTACCCAACCCTGGCCTCCCCAAGCAACCACTGATCTGCCTTCTGTCACTGTAGACTAGTTCAAATGTTTGAGAGTTTTATATAAATAGAATCATTTACTATGGATTATTGGTTTTTTTTAAATTTGGCTTCTTTCAGCATAATTATTTTGAGATTCATCAATGTGTATATTAATATTTTATTACTTTTTATTGCTGAGTATTCCATTGTATGGACATGCCACAATTTGTTTATCCATTCACCTGTTAATGGACATTTGTACTGTTTCTATTCTGGTACAAGTAAAGCTGCTGGGAACATTCATGTACATGTTAAAAGAATGATGAGCCATGGATGAGGAGAAGATAATTGCAAAGCATATATCTGAAAAAGGACTTTTATCCAGAATATATAAAGACCCCTTAAAACTCAGTAGTAGGAAAATAAACCAATAAAGAATGAAAAAAAGATTTGAACAGAGTAAGATATGGAGATGACAAATAAGCCCACAGAAAAGCACGTGAGAAGATGCGCAACATCACTGGTCATTAGAGAAAATTTAAATCAAAACAAGATATTACTACACAGTGATTAGAAAGCAGTTTGGACATTTCTTAAAAAGTTAAACGGACCTCTACCGTGCGATTCAGCTCTTCCATTCTTAGATATTTACTCAGACCGAATTTTGATTTCTGATTATTTGGCTTTTTCTTTCACTAGAGTGTAAGTGTAAACACCTTAAGATTAGGAACATTTTGGTTTTTTTACATCTTATTGTATCATCTTTTTATTTTCATGTGTGTATTCCTAGAATCAAGTACCCTGTCTGGAGTCTGAGAGTTGCTCAGTAAATGTAATCTTGTGAAGCCTATGTCATCTTCTGATAGAAAGGTGGGCAGTGGAAAGTATTCCAGAATTTGAGTGTCTGTGGAGGAGGAGTATCAGTTTCAAAAAAAAAAGTGAATGTAGAACTGCACCCTTCAGGCTCTGCCATGATTTCCTTTGCCCTTCCAGCGAGAGATTTTCCAGGATCCCCTCCAGAGTGGCCACTACCCACTGCCTGTCTAGTCACTCCCCAAATAATAGTCTCCTTGCCTCCCTGGGTGATACTTATCTACCTAGTTTCATAGTTATTAATGAGTATGAGACTAAGTTATTTAAGGGTAGAATTCAGTTCTGATTGAATTTTGTGTCCCCCACAGCTTCTCATTTAGCAATTTGTTCATATATTGGCTCAACTGAATACAGTGATTGGCTGAATTAAACACAGCTTGTTATCCCAAGCATGATCTTTTAGCTCTCAGGAAATATGGGAGCTATATACAAAATAGATAATTATACTGTCCTTATGCAATTTATCTAAGTATTGGTGCTATCTCTGACCGGACTCAGAAAGCTTTAAAGCAAAATTGTTAGTGGAAAAGTAAATGTAGTACCCATCTTTTGGGAGGACAGTCTGGCAATCTACCAAAATTTTTAATTTACTTCATTTTTTTTATCTCGTATTTCTACTTCTAGAAAATTATCCTAGCCTTCCAGGCTTTCTCCCATGAACTTTTTAGTTGTGATGGGACATGATTTTGTATCCACTTTCTGTCATTTAACACAAGATGATTATAAAATAATCATTTCCTTGTGTTGTTTCAAAGCCATTTACATAACATTCTTAACGCTTGCATGGCTGTCTATCATGAGATGGTACCACAGTTCTCCTCTTGTTAGTCATTTGCTTTCTTTGCTGGGATGGGAGTAGCTTATAAATCTTGCATGGCAGATATCTTTAGAATAAAGCTTTTTCTATATATCAGGTTATTTCCTTATTTATGCATATTGTTTAATTTTTTTAACATCTTTATTGGAGTATAATTGCTTTACAATGTGTGTTAGTTTCTGCTTTATAACAAAGTGAATCAGTTATACGTATACATATGTTCCCATATCTCTTCCCTCTTGCGTCTCCCTCCCTCCCACCCTCCCTATCCCACCCCTCTAGGCGGTCACAAACCACCTAGCTGATCTCCCTGTGCTATGCGGCTGCTTCCCACTAGCTATCTATTTTACGTTTGGTAGTGTATATGTGTCCATGTCACTCTCTCACTTTGTCACAGCTTACCCTTCCCCCTCCGCACATCCTCAAGTCCATTCTCTAGGAGGTCTGTGTCTTTGTTCCCGTCTTACCCCTAGGTACTTCATGACTTTTTTTTCCCTTAGATTCCATATATGTGTGTTAGCATACAGTATTTGCTTTTCTCTTTCTGACTTACTTCACTCTGTATGACAGACTCTAGGTGTGTTTAATTGTTCTTCAGAAAGGTTTCCAAAAGGAATGTGCCGTTAATTGTACCCCCAGAAATGCATGAATATTTTTAAGGAAATTTAATTGCTTTCAGAAAGTCACTTGATTCTGAGTCGAGTACTTGACTTGAGGTAAGAAGGGACAGGCTAGGACTGATGGTTATTTATTCAGTCCCTGACACCAGCTAAAGAGCATCTTTCTGCTATGTGCATTTTATTTTCACTATTTGCTTATTAAATAAACCAGAAGTTTAAATATAGCAGAAGACGAATGATTCTTTGCCACAGTTGATGTTCCATAGAAGTTACAAGCACAGATGAAGGATCAAAAGAATCTTGCAATACTGTGCTCTAATTTTTGCATCAAAGCTTTCATTTGGCACTCAAACATCCTTAATGATATGAAAGTAAGACAAGCAATATCCTGATTAATTTATTTTCTCTGGTTTATACTGTCTCACTGCTTGCAGGTAGCTACCAGAATCTCCTGAAAAGTGGAATTGAAGGGATTTAATGATCATATTGCAGATAAACAAAACCACCAAATTTCTAATCTAAGATTTGCCTTCGTTCAAGTTGCATGGCTTTTCAGATTTATGGAGAGAGAGGTACAGCTGTAATAGGGGTAGATGAAATGGCAGTCATCAGTATGGTATGGGCTTTGAACTGTGAATAGGAGAAAAAAAGGAATAATAAGAAACGTAGTAAGAGAAAGTGAGTATCAAGCTTTCATCTTTCCTTTTGAGAATACTGTTCGTTCTTACCTTTGTGAAGGGATTCATATTTTCTTTGTTTTCACTGGAGATATTTATTTATATCTTTATATTTCTATGTATGTACGTATGTATGTATCTATTTATAAATAACAGTGCTAGCTGTCAAATGATTGCTTCTTGGCTCCAAATCTGCTGCTCTTTGTGATTTTGTGTGAACACTAAACACTTCACCTTTGAGAGCTGGTTCAGTGTTAGGTTTTGTCAATAGAGGGGGCTAGAGGAACACTGCGGCAGAGCAGAGAATGAGGCTTTTCCTGTGCGCTTTGCTCTTCTTCCTTCAGCTGCCCAGCTGCTAGCAATGAGTGGGTGGTCCAGTGGTTTTTATTTCCAATTATATTCTCCTGCACTTGGTAGAAGGCTTCCCGCACACCAACTGCAGTCTATTGGCGCTCCCGTGGGCAGCTTCCAATGGACCAGCTTTACCCCGTGGCACCCCCATGAACTTCACCAAACTCTACCACTTGACCTCCTGCAGCTCCGCTCTGGCCCACAGCACCCAGTGAAGTTCTCTGCTATTCAGCAGGCCGCAGTTGGACCCTCTCCCACGAGGTCTAAATCTCAGCCTCAAGAGTGAGTTGGTGCTCCTCCATATTTTGGAGTTTCTTTCCGGGGATACTGGCTTGCACCTAGGGTTGTAACTGCTCCCAACATTTGCTATGAGTCCTCGTTAGCCCATTTAATAGTTACTTTTCACTACTTAAGAATATTTTATATAAATTCTTTTCCTGTTCATATTCCTAGTGTGGTTTCTTGTTCCTGACTGGCCCCTGATGGATTCAGTAACACAGAGTGACTGAGCTCCTATTACGTACCAGATACCACGCTGGCATGATTCCTGTCCTCAGCACCCCTGCAGTTTCCGTGATGATCATGTCAGGTGTGAGGTGTGGCAGGGAAGCCTGTTTCAGGATGAAAGTCATAGGGTAGGGTCAACATGTTCTACTTAAGGAAGTGACACTTCAACCCGAACTAAAGACCAGTAGAAAGTGGCCAGAGAAAGAGGTGGGGAAGAGTGTTCCAGCAAAGGAACTTGGTGCTTATTTATCTAAGACCAGTATAAGAACTGAATGGAGGTTTGAATACCTGCCACTTGGAAAGCACACTGCTGAGGGGCTGGGAGAAGGGGGAGAGATAGAAGTGGAGGCCAGATCTCTGAGGGCAACCACAAACCATGTTCGGGATTCTGAACTTTACTCAGTAGCCATGAGGGGTGTTGAATCATAATTTAGAGTGGTGGTTGCACATTTGAAACATGTAGGGTACTTAAAATCTGGCCTGACCCCAGACTAATTAAATCAGTCTCTCCAGGAGTGAACACAAGGTATCAGTAACTTTTAAAGTTGTCCAGGTGATTCCAAAGTACAGGCAAGGCTGAGAGCCACTGGTCTTGAGGAACGAAAAAATAACTAGGCCATAATGAGGATTAAATTACCGATTAAAGGACAAAGCCCATGTGTTAGTTGATGAAAGTTTTCCAGCCTAAAGATGAAATAATCTATAATTCTGCTTCATTATGTCAAAGTCATTTAGAATTCCAGAGGCACTGATTTGGCATTGTTGCTAAATAGAACGTGGTTACAGGTGGCAAATATTTTTGTTGTAAAGTTCCTCAAATACTCAAGGCAAGAGTGATATCACTATGGAATTAGGTAAATGTTTAAAATTAAGAAAATTAATGCAACATGGAATTGGCTAATGAATTTTGCTTTAGTTTAAAAAAGAAGGCTTTAGATGGTTAAACAAATATTTGCAAAGTGAGTAAATGAATGATCTCTGTAATTTGATTTTAATTAAACAAAAAGGAGCATATCTACCACCTCTTAACTTGACTAAAATTAATTAAACATTAACTTCTCATTGGAGATTAACCTCAAGATAAACCAGCTCTTAGATCTGTGTTTGACTAACTTAGGAAAATCTATATTTAGCGCGTGGGTGAGGACTACCAGTACCTTTGATTTCATTTTTTCTGACACTCAAACTAAAGTCACTTTCAAAAGAATCTTAAACACTTTGTTTGGCAGCACAGCTGCTTTCTAACCTGATGTGCTGACCTCCAAACCACACTGTTTTCCTTACTTGAGAGGCCGGATCAGATGCACCACCTCTGGAGACGGCGCAGGTTAAAGAAAATAAAAATCGTTAGGCTTTGCATTATAGAAGCATTACCGGGAATGAGGATTGACATCATAACATAGCCACGGTAGATTCGCTAATCTCATTCAGATGGACATGGTTCTTGTATCCTGATTATGTGGCCTGACAGTGGAGGCACATATGGGTGGCTGTCAATAAGGAAGAAATTAATTGATTATCAGGGGTACTCTAGTCAATCTATAATGTGGCTGAAACATGAAAATTGTTATTAAAATTCCCATTCAATATTATATCCCCTTCTGTGGTACTTATTATCTCTTCTGTGTCTTTTGCCCCTCTATTTTATTTTATTTTATTTTTTTATTTACATCGTTATTGGAGTATAATTGCTTTACAATGGTGTGTAAGTTTCTGCTGTATCACAAAGTGAATCAGCTATATGTATACATATATCCCCATACCCCTCCCTCTTGCGTCTCCCTCCCACCCTCCATATCCCACCCTCCCTATCCCACCCCTCTAGGTGGTCACAAAGCACCGAGCTGATCTCCCTGTGCTATGTGACTGCTTCCCACTAGCTATCTATTTTACATTTGGTAGTGTATATATGTCCATGCCACTATCTCACTTTGTCCCAGCTTACCCTTCGCCCTCCCCATGTCCTCAAGTCCATTCTCTACATCTGCGTCCTTATTCCTGTCCTGCCCTAGGTTCTTCTGAACCAATTTGTTTTTTTAGATTCCAGATATATGTGTTAGCATATGGTATGTGTTTTTCTCTGACTTACTTCACCCTCTGCGATGGACTCTAGGTCCATCCACCTCACTGCAAATAACTCAATTTCATTTCTTTTTATGGCTGAGTAATATTCCACTGTATATATGTGCCACATCTTTTTTATCCATTCATCTGTCGATAGACACATAGGTTGCTTCCATGTCCTGGCTATTGTAAAGAGTGCTGCAGTGAACATTGTGGTACATGACTCTTTTTGAATTATGGTTTTCTCAGGGTATATGCCCAGTAGTGGGATTGCTGGGTCGTATGGTAGTTCTAGTTTTAGTTTTTTAAGGACCCTCCATACTGTTCTCCATAGTGGCTTTATCAGTTTACATTCCCACCAACAGTGCAAGAGGGTTCCTTTTTCTCCACACCCTCTCCAGCATTTACTGTTTGTAGATATTATGATGATGGCCATTCTGACCGGTATGAGGTGGTATCTCATTGTAGTTTTGATTTGCATTTCTCTAATGATTAATGATGTTGAGCATCCTTTCATGTGTTTGTTGGCAATCTGTATATCTTCTTTGGAGAAATGTCTATTTAGGTCTTCTGCCCATTTTTGGATTGGGTTGCTTGTTTTTTGATATTGAGCTGCATGAGCGGCTTGTAAATTTTGGAGATTAATCCTTTGTCAGTCGCTTCATTTGCAAATATTTTCTCCCATTCTGAGGGTTGTCTTTTGGTCTTGTTTATGTTTTCCTTTGCTGTGCAAAAGCTTTTAAGTTTCATTAGGTCCCATTTGTGTATTTTTGTTTTTTATTTCCATTTTTCTAGGAGGTGGATCGAAAAGGATCTTGCTGTGATTTATGTCATAGAGTGTTCTGCCTATGTTTTCCTCTAAGAGTTTGATAGTGTCTGGCCTTATATTTAGGTGTTTAATCCATTTTGAGTTTATTTTTGTGTAAGGTGTTAGGGAGTGTTCTAATGTCATTGTTTTACATGTAGCTGCCCAATTTTCCCAGCACCACCTATTGAAGAGGCTGTCTTTTCTCCATTGTATATTCTTGCCTCCTTTATCAAAGATAAGGTGACCATATATGCGTGAGTTTATCTCTGGGCTTTCTATCTTGTTCCATTGATCTATATTTCTGTTTTTGTGCCAGTACCATACTGTCTTGATTACTGTAGCTTTGTAGTATAGTCTGAAGTCTGGGAGCCTGATTCCTCCAGCTCCGTTTTTCTTTCTCAATATTGCTTTGGATATACGGGGTCTTTTGTGTTTTCATACAAATTGTAAAATTTTTTGTTCTAGGTCTGTGAAAAATGCCATTGGAAATTTGATAGGGATTGCACTGAATCTGTAGATAGCTTTGGGTAGTATGGTCATTTTCACAATGTTGATTCTTCCAATCCAAGAACGTGGTATAGCTCTCCATCTGTTTGTATCATCTTTAATTTCTTTCATCAGTGTGTTATAATTTTCTGCATACAGGTCTTTTGACTCCTTAGGTAGGTTTATTCCTAGGTATTTTATTCTTTTTGTTGCAGTGGTAAATGGGAGTGTAATCTTAATTTCACTTTCAGATTTTTCATCGTTAGTGTATAGCAATGCAAGAGATTTCTGTGCATTAATTTTGTATCCTGCTCCTTTACCAGATTCGTTGATTAGCTCTAGCAGTTTTCTGGGAGCATCTTTAGGATTCTCTATGTATAGTATGATGTCAACTGCAAACAGTGACAGCTCTAATTCTTCTTTTCTGATTTGGATTCCTTTTACTTCTTTTTCTTCTCTGATTGCTGTGGCTAAGACCTCCAAAACTCTGTTGAATAATAGTGGTGAGAGTGGGCAACCTTGTCTTCTTCCTGATCTTAGTGGAAGTGGTTTCAGTTTTTCACCATTGAGGACGATGTTGTCTGTGGGTTTGTCGTATACGGCCTTTATTATGTTGAGGTAAGTTCCCTCTGTGCCCACTTTCTGGAGCATTTTTATCATAAATTGGTGTTGAATTTTGTCGAAAGCTTTCTCTGCATCTATTGAGATGATCATGTTTTTTTTCCTTCAATTTGTTAATATGGTTTATCACATTGATTGATTTGTGTATATTGAAGAATCCTTGCATCCCTGGGATAAACCCCACTTGATCATGGTGTATGATCCTTCTAATGTGCCGTTGGATTCTGTTTGCTAGTATTTTGTTGAGGAATTTTGCATCTATATTTATCAGTGATATTGGCCTGTAGTTTTATTTCTTTGTGACATCTTTGTCTGGTTTTGGTGTCAGGGTGATGGTGGCCTCATAGAATGAGTTTGGGAGTGTTCCTCCCTCTGCTATATTTTGGAAGAGTTTGAGAAGGATAGGTGTTAGCTCTTCTCTAAATGTTTGATAGAATTTTCCTGTGAAGCCGTTTTGTCTGGGCTTTTGTTTGTGGAAGATTTTTAATCACAGTTTCAATTTCAGTGCTTGTGATTGGTCTGTTCATATTTTCTATTTCTTCCTGGTTCAGTCTTGGAAGGTTGTGCATTTCTAAGGATTTGTTCATTTCTTCCAGGTTGTCCATTTTATTGGCATAGAGTTACTTGTAGTAATCTCTCATGATCTTTTGTATTTCTGCAGTGTCAGTTGTTACTTCTCCTTTTTCACTTCTAATTCTATTGATATGAGTCTTCTCCCTTTTTTTCTTGATGAGTCTGGTGAATGGTTTATCAATTTTGTTTATCTTCTCAAGGAACCAGCTTTTAGTTTTATTGATCTTTGCTATTGTTTCCTTCATTTCTTTTTCATTTATTTCTGATCTGATCTTTATGAGTTCTTTCCTTCTGCTAACTTTGGGGTTTTTTGTTCTTCTTTCTCTAATTGCTGTAGGTGTAAAGTTAGGTTGTTTATTTGAGATGATTCTTGTTTCTTAAGTAGGATTGTATTGCTATAAACTTCCCTCTTAGAACTGCTTTTGCTGCATCCCATAGGTTTTGGGTCGTCGTGTTTTCATTGTCATTGTTTCTAGGTATTTTTTGATTTCCTCTTTGATTTCTTCAGTCATCTCTTGGTTATTAAGTAGTGTATTGTTTAGCCTCCATGTGTTTGTATTTTTTACAAATTTTTTCCTGTAATTGATACCTAGTCTCATAGAGTTGTGGTCAGAAAAGATACTTGATATGATTTCAATTTTCTTAAATTTACCAAGGCTTGATTTGTGAGCCAAGATATGATATCCTGGAGAATGAGCACTTGAGAAGAATGTGTATTCTGTTATTTTTGGATGGAATGTCCTATAAATATCAATTAAGTCCATCTTGTTTAATGTATCATTTAAAGCTTGTGTTTCCTTATTTATTTTCATTTTGGATGATCTGTCCATTGGTGAAAGTGGGGTGTTCAAGTCCCCTACTATGAATGTGTTACTGTCGATTTCCCCTTTTATGGCTGTTAGCATTTGCCTTATGTATTGAGGTGCTCCTTTGTTGGGTGAATGCATATTTTCAATTGTTATATCTTCTTCTTGGATTGATCCCTTGATCATAATGTAGTGTCCTTCTTTGTCTCTTGTAATAGTCTTTGTTTTAAGGTCTATTTTGTCTGTTATGAGAATTGCTACTCAAACTTTGTTTTGATTTCCATTTGCATGGAATATCTTTTTCCATGCCCTCACTTTCAGTCTGTATGTGTCCCTAGGTCTGAAGTGGGTCTCTTGTAGACAGCATATATATGGGTCTTGTTTTTGTATCCATTCAGCCAGTCTATGTCTTTTCGTTGGAGCATTTAATCCGTTTACATTTAAGGTAATTATTGATATGTATATTCCTATTACCGTTTTCTTAATTGTTCTGGGTTTGTTATTGTAGGTCTTTTCCTTCTTTTGTGTTTCCTGCCTAGAGAAGTTCCTTTAGCATTTGTTGTCAAGCTGGTTTGGTGGTGCTGAATTCTCTTAGCTTTTGCTTGTCTGTAAAGGTTTTAATTTCTCCATCAAATCTGAATGAGATTCTTGCTGGATAGAGTAATATTGGTTGTAATATTGGTTGTAGGTTTTTCCTACAACCAATGTTGGTTGTAGGAAAGAGTAATATTGGTTGTAGGTTTTTCCCTTTCATCACTTTAAATATGCCCTGCCACTCCCTTCTGGCTTGCAGAGTTTCTGCTGAAAAATCAGCTGTTAACCTTATGGGGTTTCCCTTGTATGTTATTTGTTGTTTTTCCCTTGCTGCTTAATATGTTTTCTTTGTATTTAATTTTTGACAGTTTGATTAATATGTGTCTTGGCATGTTTCTCCTTGGATTTATCCTGTATGGGACTCTCTGTGCCTCCTGGATTTGATTAACTATTTCCTTTCCCATATTAGGGAAGTTTTCAACTATAATCTCTTTGAATATTTTCTCAGTCGCTTTCTTTTTCTCTTCTTCTTCTGGGACCCTTTTAATTTGAATGTTACTGTGTTTAATGTCTCAGAGGTCTCTGAGTTTATCCTCAATTCTTTTCACTCCGTTTTTCTTTATTCTGCTCTGCAATAGTTATTTCCACTATTTTATCCTCCAGGTCACTTTTCCGTTCTTCTGCCTCAGTTATTCTGCTATTGGTCCCTTCTAGAGAATTTTTTATTTCATTTAGTGTGTTGTTCATCACTGTTTGTTTGCTCTTTAGTTCTTCTAAGTCCTTGTTAAACATTTCTTGTATTTTCTCCATTCTATTTCCAAGATTTTGGGTCATCTTTACTATCATTATTCTGAATTGTTTTTCTGAAAGACTGCCTATTTCCTCTTCCTTTGTTAGGACTGGTGGGTTTTTACCTTGCTGCTTCATCTGCTGTATATTTCTGTCTGTCATTTTGTTTAACTTACTGTGTTTGGTGTCTCCTTTTTGTAGGCTGCAGGTTCGTAAGTCTCATTGTTTTTGGTATCTGCCCCCAGTAGGTAAGGTTGATTCAGTGGCTTGTGTAGGCTTCCTGGTGGAGGGGACTTGTGCCTGTGTTCTGGTGGGTGGGGCTGGATCTTGTCTTTCTGGTGGGCAGGGCCATGTCTGGTGGTGTGTTTTGGTGTGTCTGTGAACTTAGTATGATTTTAGGCAGCCTCTCTGCTAATGGGTAGGGTTGTGTTCCTGTCTTTCTAGTTGTTTGGCATGGGGCGTCCAGCATTGGAACTTGCTGACCATTGGGTGGTGCTGGGTCTTAGCGTTGAGACAGAGATCTCTGGGAGAACTCTCGCTGATTGGTGTTATGTGGGGTTGGGAGGTCTCTGGTGGTCCAGTGTCCTAAACTCGGCTCTCCCACCTCAGAGGCTCAGATCTGACACCAGGCTGGAGCACTAAGACCCTGTCAGTCACACAGCTCAGAAGAAAAGGGAGAAAAAAAGAAAGAAAGAAAATAAATAAATTAAAATATTAAAAAAATTTTTTAAATAAAAAGATAAAAAATAATAATAATAAAGAAGAGAGCAACCAAACCAATAAACAAATCCACTGATGATAACACACACTGAAAACTGTACTAAGGTAAGGATAAAAATTAGAAACAAGTCAGTCGCAGACAGCAAACCCGAAGTCTACAATTGCTCCCAAAGTCCACCGCCTCAATTCTGGGATGATTTGTTGTCTATTCAGGTATTCCACAGGTGCAAAGTACATCAAGTTGATTACGGGGATTTAATTCGCTGCTCCTGAGGCTGCTGGGAGAAATTTCCCTTTCTCTTCTTTGTTTGCTCAGCTCCTGGGGTTCAGCTTCGGATTTGGCCCTGCCTCTGTGTGTAGGTTGCCCTCAGGCATCTTTTGGGAAATCTGAGGTCTTCTGCCAGCATTCAGTAGGCGTGCTGTAGGAGTTGTTCCACATGTAGATGTATTTTTGATGTATTTGTGTGGAGGAAGATGATCTCCACCTCTTACTCCTCCACTGTCTTGAAGGTACCCCTGTGGCCCTCTATTTTAGAATGTGCTACATATTTCTTTAGCCCTTGGTTGCGTGCTTGCAAATAAATCTCCTAGTGTGTAAAATCCTTTGAGATTACAGTACCAAGCTCATTGTAGAATACTTTTCTTTTACTCACGTGCCTAGTGGGGAACTAGACTCAGAGTTGGGATGTGCAGTAAGTGCTTTTTGAATTACATTGGATAGTTGCTTGGTTGATAGGTCATTCCATAAAGAAAACACGTGACCAAATCACTGGTATTGTAAAATATTACAATATGCTGTATAATAAAAGACCACATCATCCCCTAGGGTTTCACTGTAGCTCGTTTCATACTCACTTAGCTTCTGCATACATATTTCATAGCTAAATCACTGTGATATAGGAAGCTATGTGTAATGGTATCTGAATTAGAAAAAAGTAGCAAATATGGCCTGAGCATAATGTATGCTATTTGAGTGGTACCTGAAAACTCAAGAACAATTCTAACTGGAACAAAAAATTAATTGGACAATGTTATCTTCTTGACTGAGGAAATAAGGAAATCTCCCAGTTGCTCGAATGAGGCTCACTAAAGCCCTCATAGGGTTCCACTGAGAATTATGACTATTTATATGTTATTGTCTATACTGACCTCCATTTCACTTCTGGGAATACAATGCTAGGTTCTTCTTTTTTTTTTTTTTCAGGTGTTAGAGTTTATTTATTTAAGTAGCAGTATTTTCACTTCATTATCCAAAGGCAAATGAAGACATAGAGTCTCTACATCTTCCCAGAAATATATCACGTCCTCTTATAACTTGCATGAAAATAATCAGCACCCAAAATCATTAAAAATTTGGATACAAAACCAAAATCTAAGAAAACCTTGCCGTGGCAGGCAATAAACTATTCTATGTGGTTAGTGTGTCAATGGTTTTGTGCCATGATAAGTTTTATTGTGCAAAAAAACCCTTGTTTTGAAAACCTTTTAATATCAGAGGACACCGTTTTTATCTTCAGTGAATTGACCATTTCTATAACCTTTCAAATATTACTCATAGGGCAACTAGAGGGACCCAAGAGAGGTGAGTGACTCAGGAATGAGAATAAAAGAATATAGACTTGAAAAATTACATGTGTGTGTGTGTGTGTGTGTGTGTGTATATCTTTTACCCAGAGAGAATCATAGTTTGGTTTTCTGGGTACCTCTCTGTACAAGGATAGTGATCTTTTATTCTACATGAAGAGGAACCCCATTTGCATTTAGGGGGCTAGTAGCGGAGCTGGCACTTACCAGCTCACAAGCATGCTGAATGTTTGTAGTTTTTCCCATTCTAAATTCAGTGCCTCGTGCTGTAGCTTGAAATCGGCCATGGTGAGAGTATGTATACCGTGGAAATCAAGAAACAGTAGAAATCAGGGCCGTTTCTTTTTCCCTGGAGACAATTGTCAAACATTTAGGAACACACCACTGGGTCAATGCTAGGTTCTTCCTCAGTCATCCCATCACTTACATCTGATATTAATAGTCCCATTGGAGAGGGAGGGAGAGGAAAGAGAAGTGGGAAATGTAGGTTCTAGCTTAGGCTGAGCCACTGAATAACTATGTGGCCTTTGGAAATTCCGTGGCCTTTTGGGAGGAGATAGAGATTTGGAGGGGATTCTAGACTTTTTAGCCAACACAGAGCCGTCTCTACTGCAAAACCACTTGTGAATTCAGCTTCATTGTAGGTACTTTTCCCTTAAAGAAAGAGAGAGCTCATTATTTAATGATATAACCTTTTCTTTTGCTGGACAGCTCCAAAGATTTGAAAGATTTGAATTACATTGAGCTAAAATCTATTCATATATCACATCCATCTGTTGGTGCTAGTTCTTGGAAAGAGGGGGTTTGGCACAAAGAAAACACATATAAGTGTTGGTCATCATTATCATCATAACTTTTATAATCCCATATTACCTCATCACCCTTGGAAAAAAAATTGTCTTTGAAAAGCTAATATAGCAGTGGAAAGAACCAATGTTTGGAGTTAGAAGACTTTAGTATGAATTCTACCTTCAGTAATTAATCTCTTGCTTCTGAGCCTCAGTTTTCTTATTTCCAATGTGAGGAGAATTTCTACCTCATAAGAATATTCTCTGTATAATGCTACGGTTGACATTTCTTTTTCTTTCAGATTTTGGTTTGTTACCATTTTTGTGGTGGCAATCGTCTCATTCCTTATAAGCTCCTCCCTCAGTTTAAAGACCTATAAGGTGAACTCTGAAATGGCAGCCCTCTGCAGCCCATGCCCTTCTCTGAGCCATACCTGTGGTCCCTTCTACCCTTCTACTAGCATTTATTAAACCATGTTGATGTTTATTTCTACAACTGTCTGTTTGTGAGCTCATTGAGAGAAGACTTTACATCACTGCTTCTTTGCATCAAACTGAATTAGTTTACCTATAAGGAGGATTAATGTGAAGATCACATGTTATATTGCAAGCGAAAATAATTTTGAAAAGATGCTGTCATGTGAAATTAATACTAAATTGTTGCTATTGTTTCCCCATTAAAGAAAAAGAACTCTTTTAGCAGCTAAAAAAACCCGTGATGCACCGTGTTTTACACCTGAAACTAACACAATGTTGTATGTCAACTGTAATTCAATAAAAATTAAAATGGCAAAAAAAACACCCAATGATGAAGTAGAGAAGAGCAGAAGCATGTTATTTTCAACTGATCTAAGATGGCTTCATAAACTTTTGTGTTTCTGAACCTAATTGACGATCAACTTTGGACAACACACAAGATTTTACTAGTTCTTCTTTTCCATCTTATAGACCATTTCTAAAGGACCAGGGTGTTTTGTCTAGAACTGTGTAATTCTGGAATTTTTTTCTCCTTCAATCTCTTTACAGACAGACTGCAAATCTCCTCTAAGTCTCCATAAAAATGATTGGTTTTTTTGTTGTCAAGGAGAGAACTTTTCTCTAATTTTTTGAAATTCATAATACAAGTTTCTTCAGCCTAACACAACACCATTTCACATTTTTTATTTAGTTTCCATGCCAGTGTCCCCTTGGACAGGGTCAGAACATTTTCCTGTAAAGGGCCAGATAGTAAATCTTTTTTAGGCTTTATGGGCCATAAGTTCTCAGTCACAGCTACTCTCCTCTTTCCTTCTCAGTGCCAAAGTAACTCTAGACAACATGTAAGCGATTGGACTTGGCTGCATTTCAATCACACTTCATTTACAAAAGCAGGTAACTGGCCAGATCTGGCTTTCAGGCGGCAGTTTGCTAACTCCCGATTCAGTAGTGGCTACTTGAAGTGTGCTCTGTAGATCAAGTGTCTGCATCTCTTAGGTGGGAGCTTAGTAGAGAGGCAGAATCTCAGGCTCCACGGATACCTAATCTCTGGATCTGCATTTTAGCAAGATTCCCAGGTGATTCCCAGGCATGTGCAAGTTTGAGAACCGAGACTGTAGATGAATAACGCAAAGGAGACATCTGGGAGCATACTGTAGCACGCTTTCTGGGGTGGGCTGCGTTCTCAGAATGCAACTTGTGGGCCTTTTTGAGTCTCTCCTTCCTTTGCCAGTTTTCTTCCCCTGGTGCGTTCTCACCCACTAACCGCATGCTCTGCTTCGGCTGTCAGCTTGGCTCGCTACCTCCTCAGCCAGCAGCTGCTCATTTCCCAGGTTCTCTGTGTCCTCGGGGGAGGGCGTTGGGAACTCGTGAGATGGAAAAGGTTGTGCTTGCTTGCAGCGCTGCTCACTGTATGAATGTGACTTGCGTGTTTACCCAGCGTCCCTGCCCACCCACCACCTTCTCTGTGCCCACCTCTCCTTTCAAGTGTCGATATAAATGGAAAAGGAAGCTCCAGGAGCTGAGGCGGTTTCCCTTCCATATTGTGATGCTGAAGGGCCTATGCTAATGATGAACGCTTCTCAGTAAAATGATAATGGCAACAGCAAGAAAAACTTCTAAGAGTACCAGGGAGCAAAGCAATTGAGCTGTTCCAGCATTTTCTTAAATGGAACCTGGAGACCTTAATTATGATGTATGTGTCTTCAGGTAAGACTTTCAAGCGATTTGGAATAGGCAACTATGTAATTTTCCTGCTGTTCTCCCCTCCCCCTTCTCTTTTATCCTTCTTTATTAGTATAGACACCTATCAGAATGAAGGGACCCACACGCAATTTTGCATCGATTCAAGTGGGTGCAAGTTGATTATTCAGCCTCGGAATCTGATTAACACTCTAGGTCCCCTAGAATAGCTCACTCAGCCTCAAGCTTTTCTGGGGTGGAAGATGCACACTGCTGGCTTCTGCTCTCACCACGTGGTTGCCCATCCCACACCTAAATGCACGCAGTGACAGGCAACTTGTCTACCTGGAGCCTGGTACCTCTTACATAGTAGGTCCTTGATATGTGTTTATTGAAGGCATGCCTTTTCTTCTAGGGCAGTGCTTGACACCTGGTAAGGGACACTTTACTAAAAAATCTCTTTTCCCATAATGTCTACCTATTACTCTTTCTACTATCTTGTGAAACCCTATCATGGGTCCTAGAAAAAAACACCAAGTAAAAAAAATAGTTATAATTTATGGTGCCTGTCACTGTACATTCATTTTCTTACTTATTCTTCACCATAAGTAGTTACTATTATGATCCCTACTTTAAAGCTAAGGAAGCTGAGGCTTTGAGAGGGTAACTCATCTGAAGTTACAGTTAGAAAGTGGAGGAGCCCAGATTTGAATCCAGACAGTATAACTAGAAAGGAAATCCTCTTAACCACTAACAACACCATAGGGCTCATGGTAGAAATTCAGGGCGTTTGGCGTTCTCCAAGGACTAGCATTTCCAGAAAGTTGCAAGTATCAGTTGCAAAGTGAGTCCCGGATACTTGAGGCCTATGCACAGGAAGCTGTTATGCACGGGTCATCAGGAAAGGCATCGAAAGCTGACTGTGACATCCTCTTAGTCCCACTGAAGTACAGCAATGCAAACATCCCTCCATTTGTCAGGGGTCCCAGTACAGTCAGAAGCGTGGCTCTGGTAAACACACAAATAGTGGTGGTTCCCTGCAGAGTTAGCCAGTAGAGTCCCGGTAATCACCTTTCACTTTCTTCTTGATGACAAGACTCCAGGCTTCTCACCAAAGCCTCTAATGCAACCCCAGGATTGCCAGCTGTGCTCCTTGGTGTAAGCAATGCATTAATGGTGTGAAAAATTGCAGCTCAGAAGCCCTTCCTTGGACAACTGTGGTGACAAACAGGCTGCTTTTGCTGCCAAGGGGCCAGGTCTCCTGGTAGAGCATGCAATTCAATGTTCACCTCAAATGCATGGAAATTGGCATTCTGTTCACATTTCTGTGGTCACCAGCCTGAATATTTGCCTGGAGCCCTGCTGTTTCAGGCAGTTACTGAGGCCAGTAGAGCTGGGAAAAAGAGGAGACTAAACAGTATCTCAGCTACTCTGCAAAATCAAACCTGAAAGAGAGGTGAAAAACAGCACACTAGTTTTTCTGTTCCTCTGATAGTGACATCAATCCATTATTTATGGGTGAGTGCCACAAAGGTTGCCTTTCTGGATGGTGGAATAAGAAATGTGAAATCATTTTACGAAGTTCAAGTATTATACAAAGGCAAGATGGATGCTAGTGTGGTGAACACTGGATTGGCCTCTGGCGGAATAGGAGGAGAGAAAACAGTGTGGGGGAGAGACCAGGATGTACATGTAAGCTGACAGCAGGTTCTGCCTTGAATGGCATGTGTAAGCATAGGAAGTTACTAGGGTGCTTTAAATCCATTTCAAACCAGGCTGCGAGCCATAACTTGCAGCCTCCAGCTCTCCTGGGGAGACGTACCTGTCACTGAACCAGGGCATTTGTTTCAGTCTGTTGACTTCTGTCAGACAGCATCTAACTTCCCTCATGCTCCCATGCTCCCATTGCTAGCCAACACCCTTCTATTGATACCTTTTAATTCAGATCCATTTGATTACTCAATAGATATTTATTGAACCCCTACCTTGTGTCAGGCACTGGTCTACACACTGCCCAGATAAATAAGATGTGGCATTTCCCTCTATGTCTGGTAGGACGAGAGACAAACATAGGCAAGAAAAAGGTATTGCTGGTCCTGTGAACTTACCTATATAGTGTATAGTTGGGGAAAGAAGGGAGAAGGGATTCAGTCCTCTCTGAGAGGGAGTGGGATGGAGGCAGATCAGGAAATTCTTCAAGCGGGTCCTGTTTTGGCCTAGAGGTGGTTATGGCTCTATCAGGAACTTTACATATTCCTGGCCTGATCTGCTTCATCCAATCCAGAAGGTAATCTTGTTTTCCTTATTTCCAAACCAGTATTGGGTACCTATTTTGTGCCAGGCACTGTGCTAGGAAGTATGGATTTGTGAACTTACAGTCTAGTCTTGATGCACACATTATAATTAATTGTCTCTACAGAAGGGAAATGCACTCCTGGAAAAAATTAGTTGGCCTTCACGTGTGTTATTGCCTTAGAATATGTCTGGAATTCTTTGCCCCGACCTCCCCTTTCACTTCATGGGACTAACTAGTACCCTGATTTCATGGTTGGGCTAAGTTGTTACTTGCTATGCAAGTCATTACTGAGCCCCCAGGAGGACTGCGCTTCCTGGTTGGGTGGGGCCACATGATCCATCTTGACCAATGAGAAGTGAGCAGAGTGATGCGTGCTATACAGGTGGACTGTTGGAATGCTAGTGCCAGGCCCTCAGTGCTCAATTTGTTCCTGTGTCTTAGCATTTACTGCCGTTGGAGGTGATGGCTGTCCTATCACCTGGGTCACCATGATTAGCAGAAGCCCCTCAAAAACTGCAGTGGACATCTAGGGTTAGTAAGAAATAAACTTTTGTTGTTTTAATTCTCTGAGATTGTGAGTTGTTAATTACCACAGCATAACCCAGGTTGCTTGGTGATACGTTTTTCGGGGAAGGCCACCAGATTCCACTAAATAGGTTGGGCCTCTCATCTGTATGCGTTCATTGCTCCCTGCACACACTCTTTCATTAAAAAAAAATCATGCTTTATTACATGTTTAACTGGTTAGGCTATAAAAGGAGAGGAACCATACTTGTCTTGTTTATTACCATATCTCTAGGGCCTAGCACAATGACTAGCACATACAAAATAAATAATTGTTTAAAGAATTAATAAGTGAATGAGTAAACAAATGAACTGGGGCTTGTTGCATGGAATCATACGTTTTTGAAGAGACTCAACTCTTCATATAAATACTAAACAGCTTAAAGTCCTGGGAGCCTGTCAATAACTTCACAGCATTTTTCTCCTCCCGCCCCCCACCCCCAAATGCTGTCCCTTGGTTTTAAACAAGCTGAAGGTCAAATAATTCTAACTCCGATAGGACAAATTATAGTTCCCAAAGGAATCAGTTTCGCATGACCTATTTGGTGGGAACACAATTTTCCCTTCACTGACCCAGAATTTGCTCCATTGCCTTCACCTACATTGGAGGACATACTGTTCCTGCAAGATGTCACCTTTGGGCCTCCAGTTAGACCATGAGCCTCTGATATGGACGGTGGCCCACAGACTCCGGACCAATACACGTCTCTTGAAAACATCTTTGAAGAGGTGACTCCCCTCCCTGCACGAACATGACCGTTAACTAAAGCAGGTAAAATTGTGTCTTGGGAAGATAATGAGGTTTACGTCCCTGCCTGTATCATTTTGGCTGTATGTGTCTGGTATCCTGGCTTGGATCTCATCCAGCTCACCCCAGGGGGATCATAGCTGGTATACTCTATAGGGCTTTAATGAAGCGCCTGCCTGTGTTAAGAAAATATCAAAGTTGCTCCAGCTTTAAAACAAGTTAAGTTTCGGCAGCTGCAGTCTGGGGGGGCATTATGGGGAACTAATGACAAGAGCACAAGAACCACTGCTGTTGTGTGTCACGTGTACCCCTGAGCCCTGAGTCTTGGCACATCTATTTTATACGTGATCCCTGCATTTAATCTAGGACATGGGAGGCACAGGGGAGAGGCAAGCCAGAAGGTCCTTCCACGCTGGCTCGTGGTCAAGAGGCCTGTGTTCCTTGAGGAGACTAGACAGGCTGGGACGTGATGCAGCAAATGCCAGGTCGCCCCTGCCAATCACTTCCAGCCCCCTCTCACCTGTTCCTCTGCTGGCCTCCAGGTGACTTGACAGTCTGTTTTGCCTTGGGTATAAACTTATTTCCAGCTCTCCCTCTAAAGCCTGCTGAGCATTTATGTGCAGAGTCACTGGCTCCGTGGCTGAAACAATGGCCCGTGCTCACTGCCACCTCTTTTGTTACGCTTGCTTCCGGCACATTCATCTTGTTGCTAGTTTTTGCTTCCCTGTTTGTGATTGCCTGTGTTCTGCCATTGTATGACCACGCATCCTAACTTTCCAGTGACAAGGACAGTTTCCTTTGGACAATTAGGGGCAAATAAATACAAATTGCATGACTTATAGACCAGAGTGCCCAGTGGGGAAAAACAAACTCTGTGACCTCTGTAATGTTAATCTGGAGATACAGACGCTCACAATGTCAGGAAATGCAGAAGGTAAGTTGTCCTTTGCAATGCTGTTTGCCTTCAACTTGGAAGGACAATTCTATGTGATACTGAAGAACTTACGATAAAGCTGTGTCAACACGATAGCTAATCCATTTTGGCACATCTGCAGTGGTTGTGCCCAGCTGGTGAAAGCATGATGCTAAGGAAGGATGGCAGTTCAAGCCCTGGGTAGCCCTGTGTGTTTCCGTAGATCCTATGGCCAGAGACAGCGGCTTCATCCTGGACTTCATTGTCCAGAAAGGAGCCAGGGCAGGGGTGGATATATGAAGACATAAATCAGTATAGGTATATTAAGACAGTGCATACAGTGTGCTTAAGAAATCCAAGCCATATGCCTAGTCAGTATCCTTTGGTTGTATCTCAAATCCAATGTTTTGGATTCAGTTGATTGGAGGCTTCTGTTCAGAGTTTATTTGTGGTTCTGAGCCAGATCCCGTTGAACCACTCAGTCAGCAATGCAATCCTTTTGTAAGCCAATGGAGAGCAAAGGGCTAATGTGTCTTATTTATCTTTTTTTTTTCCCCAGTCCTTAGAAGGAAGCTGGGCACATAGGCACTCTATAAGTGTTTGTTGAAATTACTGAACTACTGTATGGAGAAGGAGGATATACATAGTGCTAATACATAGTGAGCACCTACTGGGTCCCTGGCATGCTAGGCACTGATAATACAGTGATGAATAGAACCATCTTTGCCTCGAATCCATATTCAAGTCTTTCCTCATGAATAATGGATGTAGAAGATGATCTGGACAATGTAGCACTGACCTCAGGTGCTCTAAGGTCAGCTTTGGAATTGCCCAAGTTCATGATTAATGACTTCAAGGAAGTTTGTGGTACCTTCTTGGCCATCTCTTGTTCTGCATATATCCTTAATCTGCTTGGAGAATGGAGTGTGTAGGCCTCTAGCATGGACTTAGATATGGCAAAAAACTCATTGGCCAAGCTGGTCCTCTTCAAGAAGTGCTGATTCCCTGCCTGGGGGTTGATGGCTGGGAACATCTCACAAACACACCATGGATCATGCATGTTCAATAGTTCATTGTTCAATAGCTCTCATGTCTAACTCTGTAACCTTAGTGAAAACAAGGCTATAATAGAAAACACCTAGGAAGCTCTGACTCATCCCTTCTTGTGTTCCCACCAGCATCTGTACACCCCTTTCCCATAGAAGTTATTATGGTAGAGCACTCATATATTGCTGTCTTCTTCCCTTGGCTGTGAGCTCCTTGAGGATCCAGACTACTGTATGTATAATTGGCCCAGAATCAACCTGCACAGGGAGCTCAGAGCCACGATGCTAAGGGCTGAAGCTTTCTTTGGGAGAAGCAAAGCAGTTCAAACCTCTGACTTCCACTTTCTCTTTTTAGGTTGCTCCAAGCTTCAAGGACATTTCTATTTTGGTCACATTTTTTTTTGCTGATAATTTGCCGAGATAGGCCCAGGAGTCCTCTTTACCCTTTTGAAAAAGTCAAACAGGAACCAGAGTGGGTCCTGGGAAAATCATGCAGGAAGAGAGAGAGGTTAATGCAGGGCCACTTGTTGCAGTGGCAGGAGTACCAGTCCCATTGAATGTAACGTAATGTGAACGGTGCGCCTTGGAGCTGCTTCTGTGAACACTTGCCTCCTCCCTCGTCAGTGGCCACTCCTGCGCAAAGGGGCAGCCGGTTCTCCAGGATAAGAGAGAGTATGGGGATGTCGAACCACAGCCTTAGCAGTGTTCGCACCATCCTGCAGTGTACTGGAGCAATGACTACGCCTCAGGGCTCTGTGGTGAGGACAGTCAGCAGGAAGAACGCAATCGTAGCCACACTTTACCATCACTGATAGTCATTGTCTTAATCTCTTATTTATCTCATTATCAGCAGTTTTAGGCACCCAGCACATGGTAGATATTCAACAGGTGATGGGTGGGACTCACTGGATGACGGCAGCTCGCCCTCCATAACTCCTCTTACATAATTATGCACAGTAAGAATCATCAGTGAGGTAAGAAGGCTTAAGGATATGTGCAGATATTTGCTGCCCGCTGATGGGCTGGATTTGCTGCTTTTGGTCTCACATATTCCATTCCGAGCATTTTAAAAAGAGCATAAACTTTAGAGTCATTTTCAGATTCTGGCTCTCCTGTTTATTACACGCAAGACCTTGCACAAGTTCTGAGCCACATTTTCCTCATCTGAAAAATAGAGATAATATTACCTAGCCTAGGTGCTCAGTAGTTATTATTATGCTTATTATTATCGTCAAAACATGGATCTTTGCCTCCCATGTGTCCAACACCTAGTTACCCTTTCCCACCACGTTTGATTTCTTTCCCACAGACTTTTGGTATGACCGTGGCGTGCCACTGAATTTCTAGTCTTCATCCTGACATTCTGGATCTGTATGGTAGCCACTAACCAGATCTAGATATGTAAAATTTAAATTAATTAAATCTAATTAAGAATTTATCTTCTCAGTAGCACTGCAGCCACATATTGGCTACCATATTGGACAGCACAGCTATAAAATATTCCATCGCTGCAGAAAGTTTTGTAGTTCTGTGCTGCCCTAGATCTTATTATCTCTGACATCTGGACTGTCACAGATTGAGTCCCCCAGGAGAGAGACTCTGAGGCAGAGATTTACATTCAGGAAATTGATTTGTGGGGGGAGTAGTCTCGGGAACAAATCTGGAAGGGAGTGAGGGAAATAAGATTAGGCAAAGGGAGAGGTTGAACTGTGAAGCAGTCACAAAAGAGGCTTCAGTATATCCCAGGGGGACCTTTGAATCTGGGATGGCTCTTCAGAAATTTCTGGAATTGAGGCAAGGGGGCCAGACCTCTGTGCCCCTTCTCCAACAATCACTGGATATTGGCTGCCCCACTCTCCTCCTGAAGAAGGGGCATATACTTGAGGGAAGCCGCTTTCTTTTAATAAGGGGGAATGGCAGGGAAGGACACAGGACTGGGCTGTGAGTTGTCAGATGCCAACAGTACTAGCAGCTGAGGAATAAATGCCTCCATCCTGAAGGAGCAATGGAGTGGCTCACCAGTGTCCCCTGCATGGGCCCGTTGGAGCTCTGATGTGCTGTCACATCTCAGCCTCCTGATACCCGAAGATCTTGTGCTCAGGGCTTCTGCCTCATCAACTCTTTTCTGTGGTTGTTCCTGCTCAATGTAACACAACTGATGGGCCATAAATGAGAGAGTTTTTCTGAGACTCAACGTTTCTTCTATCTTTCAACTGATGGTGCTAATTAAAGCCCAAAGCAAGTGGTGTTGGAGCCATATATACGTTATCTCTGTGGGTCTAATCTTCTCACCTTTAAAATGAAAACAAAAGGTGGAGTGAATAGAACTAACTCTGCAGCTAGGCTAGCACTGGCATTTATCCTTCTGCAGTCCAATGTGAGCACAATAGTCGTCTTTGGATGATTTTGATTATAAGTAATAGAAATCAAATCAAGTTGATCTAAGCAAAAGGGACATTTACAAGAAGGATACTAGGGTATCTCATGGGATCCAAGGGCAACCCAGCTGGAATCACATCCATGCCCTTATTCCAGCTATTGTCATGTTAGGGTAGAACCACTTTTTCCCCCAATCAGCATGTTCCCATGTGGAAAGACTTCTGTTAGTGTAGGACTCCTGGCTCCTTTCTACCCCCTCACTCACTCCTCCTTGGGGAAGGATGACTTATCTAATTGGTGAGTTTGCAAGAATAAACTGGGCATATTTGACTCATCCTTTTCCTTCTTTTTGGGATCTATCTGCTTGCTGAGAACATACACTCTGCTCTGCTCCTTCATCCCATATGTTTTAAGATGCCTGCAAGGTGCTTGTAGGGAAAACCTGTGGTGGTCCTTTTACTGTGACTGGAAGGGTAGGTCTGCCTAATCTGAGGTTATGAACTGGGAAACCAACTTTGCCATATACCTAAAGCTGTGATCGCTAAACTGTATCACAAATAAAGGGGGATATTTTGATTTCCACATGTATCCTGAGTCTCCTGCTTGGTTCAGAACTCAGGCACAGAAGAGGGATCTTTGTATTGAGGCTTCTCCAACTCTAACACATCTCTCTTCTTTCCATTTTCTTCGGTTCAGCTCTTCCTGATTTTTCATTCACATGGAAGATGACTGTATTTGCATCCATCAGTTCCTAAAGCCACTTGCAGCAACTGACTGGTGACCTTTCTATCTCAATTCCAAATTCATAAGATGAGTATCTGACTGACTTAACTTTGGTCGGATGTCCATCTTTGTTTGAAAAAACTGGGCACAACTGGGGGAGGATAAGTTTACATATCATAGAAATGACTTTTCTGGGTGGTGAAGTAGTTGGCAGAAAGTGAGGTAGTTGTGACTGCCCAAAGCAGTCTTTTGCACAACCATGGCAAGGGTTAGGTATTTTGGACCAATTAAATGTTTTCATTAGACTGATTAAAAAGTGACTTTTAAGTCTGTTCTTGTCATGGTGGTCTTCATGTTTCTGTTGCTATGAATCTATATTCTTTTTAAACTGAACTTTCAGCTCAGAGCTGTTTACGTGCCTAACTCTAGAGGGAGCCCTGAGAATCATTTGATTAAATAATCTCTTTAATCTGTTAAAGGTCATATGCTATTGAAAGTTTTGCTGGGTCATTGTGTGCAAAGGAAAAGAAAAAGGGGGAAAAGTCAACATTTCATGGGACATAGGTCAAGCCAACAGGTAGTACACTGCCATCCAGAAAGACTTTCCTTTATTTAGAATCAGATATCACCAAACTTCATACGAATGGTAGCTTTCAATGGCATTTCAGACCATCAGATAATCTCTTCCTCAGATTGTGATGCTCCATAATAAAATATATTATCAAACCAGAGCATCCTCTATGCTTTCACTTCAGAGTAACTCTTATTTTCTAGAAACCCAGAGCCAGCTCAAAGTAGTTTTCTTTAACAATCGTTTAGGTCATCTGACCTGTCTCACACCAAAGGCAGGATATTGATGGCGAGCCACGCTTGCTGATAAATTAATCTTCAATCAACACGTGTATATGTGTCCTCTAGAAGTCACCATGGATATTGCATGTTTTCTTTTATTGTAGAACTGAGGGGCAAGTTACATGTCAAGATGAAATCAATGTGAAATTGATGGGCTGAGAGGAATTTGGTCTTAAGGGCTTTGCAATGGTGTTAACAATCAAGTTATTCTTTCCCCTGCCTTACTGAACTATTTTATTTTCAGTAGCAAATTCTCCACAGAAAATTCTATATACACTTCCAACATAATTCCTTTTTTTCAAGTATTTTGAACTTCATCATTATATTTATTTCTGTTTTTATTATAACATTGGTATGTGCTCACTTTATAAAGCTGATAAAATAAAAAATAAGAAAGATGAAAAATTATTCATAATCCTACTACTATAACATTTTAGACTGTTTCCTACTAGTTTATTTAGGCTTTCAAAAAAACAAAATTGAATTTATTTTGTATCTGTAGTTTTGTTTCTGCTTTTTTCCTAACTGCTATTATAGCAGGCATTAACTGTATTGTTAGAACTACCCTTAACACCCATAATTTTTAATGACTGCTTAACCATTCTCCTTTTGTTGGATATTTTGTTTGGTTTCACTTTTTCATATTTATAAAAGATTCTATAACTTATAGAGCTGTATGGATGATACCACAATTTGTATATTAGTTATAAAAAATGTATATATGTATATATGTATTTTTTTTCCTTCAGATTAATTCCCAGAAGTAGAATTGGAATTACTAGGTCAATGGTTTTTTAAAATTAATTTATTTATTTTTGGCTGCATTGGGTCTTCATTGCCGTGCGCGGGCTTTCTCTAGTTGTGGTGAGTGGGGGCTACTCTTCACTGCAGTGCGCAGGCTTCTCATTGCAGTGGCTTGTTGCAGAGCGTGGGCTGTAGGCACGTGGGCTTCAGCAGTTGCAGCCACGGGTTTCAGTAGTTGTGGCTCGCGGGCTCTAGAGCTCAGGCTTAGTAGTTGTGGCACACGGGCTTAGTTGCTCCGCGGCATGTGGTATCTTCCTGGACCAGGGCTTGAACCCGTGTCCCGTGCATTGGCAGGAGGATTCTTAACCACTACACCACCATGGAAGTCCCATAGGCCTTCCTATGTTTTTTCCTTTAGATTAATTCCCAGAAGTGGAATTGGAATTACTAGGTCAATGTTCCTTTTTAATGTTCTCTTCTTCTTGACTCAGGCCCAAAAAGATTTGCTGGATGCTTGAGAAAGATACACTTTCTTGGCCTGAGATTCCTTGGGACAAATCAAAACATGTTCTTTTCATTTCAGTGGTGATGATTATGTCCCTTTTTGCTTTGGACTGTTTTGAGATGCTTTCATTCTCCCCGCCCCCTACCGCCCAACACTCAGAAAACGCACACTATTCAATCATGAAAAATGGAGAGTTTCTGCTTATCTTGTCCTGGCTGAGAAAGAAATCTCCTAGCAATTTTAAACAATATAGTTGAAAGTGCAGGAGTTCTAAGTGATTTTAAGGTGTTTCTTTTTTCTTTTTCCTCAGGCATGCTGTACACATTTGCTGCTAAAATCAGTGACCTCAAATGCCTGTGGAGTTATAAACACTTGGTGGGCACTTGTGGGATGGAGGAAATCACACTGGATTTGGGTGGGAATATCTGGCTCAGGCCCTGGTGCTCTGCCACCTTTGTGTCTGTTTCACACCACGTGAAGTACTTTATTTGAAAGCCATGGCCTCATTCAATCCTTATGGTGACCCCCTGAGCTAGCTATTATCACTCCCATTATATGGCTGGGAGAGCCCAGGTTTAGCAGTGAGGCATGGCTGCCCAATGATAGACTTTAGGAAGATCAGAATTCTGATCCCAAACATTTGCTGTTCCCATTGTCCCAGGCTGTTCTTGTTATCCATGTTTCATTGAACAAGTACTTAACCCCTCTGAGTCTTACTCTGTTCCTTTTAAGTTGTAGATGATTTTATATATACCCCATAGGGCTTTTGTGATAATCAGGTGAGACAATTTAAACTGAGTGTGCTATTTAAAGTGGAATATGAGTGTTAGGAATTATGAGTATGCTAATGAAAAAGGTAACTAATGTTGTTGTTTCTCCCCCCCAGGGGATATTGCTTTATTTATTTACTTATTAATTTAATTTGATTCGGTTACCGAACCAAACTTGGGTCCACTTTCCCACGTGTAGTAAAGCCAATCTGCTGATACTGAGTTGTGGTGAAGGAAAGTGCAGCGTTTATTGCAGGCGCAAAGCAAGGAGTCCAGGACAGCTAGTGCTTAAAAGGCCCAAACTCCTCAAAAGCTTTCAGGGAGAGGTTTTTAAAGATGGGGCGGGGGCGGGGGTTGGGTTGTGGGCTGTGTGGTCAGCTTGTGGACATTCTTCTGATTGGTTGGTGGTGAGGTAATTGGGAGCCAGCGTCATCAACCTTCTGGTTCCAACTGCTCTAGGGTCTACGTGCTTGTGGGCAGCCGACAGTTAACTTCTTCCACCTGGTGGGGAGTTCAGTATCTGCAAAACAGCTCAAAGGACACGGCTCAGAATATTATCTAGAGCCCTTGAGGAGGAACTAAAGGTCCTTGACTTTGTTTACTGGCTAAACTATTATTATTTTGTCTTGCTTGACTGTTTTCCTTTCTTTCTGCATTTTCTCACTTCCTGATTCAATTTATTCTTTGGTGAAAGTTCTTCTACAGACAAGAGGCAGGCAGAGGACATGGGGGTAGTGCTGTTCCGGGAAGGCCCCATAGGGTCTTGCTCGGTTACAGTTTTATTTTTTTAATTGAAATATAGTTGATTTACAATGTTGTATTAGTTTCAGGCGTACAGCAGAGTGATTCAGTTGTGTGTGTATTCCTTTTCAGATTCTTTTCACTTACAGGTTACTACAAAATAGTGAGTATAGTTATAATGTTTACTTACACTGACTCATATAGACTTCTAAAAAGTTTGAGATTTAATTTTTTAGTTCCATTTTACAAGTTTTCATTTTATCTGTTTTCTTTTTTAAACAAAAATTCCTCTGATAAGTCCCAAGGAAATGATGCAAAAGCATTTAATAATTAAATGTTAAGGTACTGGATTTAAGCAAAGCAAGAAGTGAGTTCTTTAATATAAGTTTCTCTGTCTCATCACTATTGACATTTCTGGGTGGGATAATTCTTTGTTAGGGGGGCCTAGCCTGTATATTGTAGGATGTTTATCAGCATTCCTGGCCTCTGCCCGCTAGATGCCAGTGGCACCCCCATCCCAATTGTGACAATGACAAATATCTCCAGATATTGCCGAATGTCCCTTGGGGATGGGGTATGCAAGTTTGTTCCCATTTGAGAATTACTGCTTTAACAGAACGTCTGTCTCATGAGACGAAAATTTTATTCACTAGGATCTTAGTTTGAGTGTCTTTATTCCTTAATATGTCGAAAGTATAACATAGGAGAGGTAATTCTGCGAAGGAAACTATCTTTCGCATTTGTTGCCTTGGTCTGTTCAAATTGTGCAGTTTTGTTACTAGATTACCATCACTGTTGCCCTGACTGCCCAGACAGTTTGCACTGACTGCCAATACCAAATCTGAACACGAGATTATAAAAATCAAGAAAAGAAGAAAAAGAAATGTCCACACAATTATAATGAGAAGGCCGTTCTAGGGATAACAGCTCCTGTAAAATTTCCCATTTCGATTACCATTTTGGTCTCAAGAATGGATTTGCGTCGTGCCATTTTCAGCTCTTGTTACCATCGTTGTCATAACGGGGAATGAGCCAAATTGCAATGTGGGGATAATCTGTCGCCTGCAATAGTGTGGGGCCCTGCTCTGACCTTCGTTTATTCCAGAGGGACGGAGAGGCGCAGTCGCTGTCTGGGGAAGATGTAGCACTCTGGAGAGATCAAAGGCCACTGAGGCCTGAGGGGCGTACAGTTTAGCACCGGGGGTTCTGTTTAGCAGTCTAAATTGCAGCTGGTCCATCTGTCCAGAGAGCAGTGTGGCACATAGGTAAGCGACATCACTCAGCTTAGCAGAAGGGAATCCTCATCAAAGGAAAGAGGAGACTAGGAAGAGATCTAGTATTTCTTAATACCTACTACGTGCCACTGGGCTGAAAACTTTACATGTGTTGGTTCACATAATCTTCACACCAAACCTATGATGTAAGTATCGGTATATCCAGTTTTTTACTCCAAGAAGTAAAGTAACACGTCTAAGATCAGGTGGAGCTTGGAGGTTCAGATCATGGCTTTAAAGTCTCTAGTTTTGCTAAATCTGAACACTTCCAGCTCATGACCTAATATTACTGAGTTTTCAGGTCTGCTCTTAGCTCCCAGGAGGCTCAGTTGTTCTCCTGTTGTTCAGTTGTTTTCCTGCTTTAGATTCCAAGAGATTTATAACCTAACACCAAGTTCCTCTTCGGACTCTAGTTAAAATTAAAATGGGTCTCTCATCCTTCTATGCCAATGGGCTTGGGGCAAAGCATCTGGCTCCACTGATCTTCCGATTCTCTGAACTTCCCGTTCACTTACTCTGTGCTCTTCTTTTTCTAAATCCATCAGGTTCTACTTAGCTCTCTCATTTGGCTAATTCCGCAGGTGTGCCCATTTTCTCAACAGATTATAAGCTCTTTAAGGGTAGAAGCAATACCTCATACTGGGGAGGCAGCATAGCATACTGGTTTAGAACGTGGACTCTGAAGGTAGACCTCCTGGGTTCAACTACCAGCTTTTCCACTGTATCAGCCAGGATAGGCTGGAGTATGTGCCATTAACAGACAACCCTCAACTGTGCTGAGGCTTGACATACCCAGCACAGGTGTGTTTTTCGCTCATGCTAAATGTCCTACTCAGGTTGGCAGGAGGCCTATACTCATCGTAGTCACTCAGAAGCCTAGGTTGATGGAGACTCCATTCCAATACCTACTCAGTGATCATCAAGCCAGGGCAAAGAGAAACTGGTGGATCAAACACTGGCTCTTAGGGATTCTACCCAAGTGCAGTTCTATCATGGGCCTCCAAGGAGAACAGAGATATTTACAACCAGCTCTTAAGTCTTCCGTAATTTCTTGCTAGCTGTGTAACTTGAGGCACGTTGCTTAACCTCTTTGTGCCTCAGTCTCCTTTTCTTTAAAATGAGATAACAGTAGTACTTACCAATTGTGAGAATTAAATGGGATGATATATGTAAAGTGCTTAACATTGCGCCCAGCTCATTGCTAATGCCATAGGAGGGTTAGCTGGTGCTACTTGTAAATACTTAAAGTCTAAGCTACTTGCTTGATTCTTTTTATTCACATCTCTACCTGGAAATTGAAACTTCTGAAGGTACCAGCATTGGCATGCTTCAGGGATGACATCTTGATAGAATTACTTTCTGATCTTCTTTCATGTCTTATTCATGTAGGGACAGAAATTTCAGCTAGTGGTTGTGCTGTTCTCTTGCCTTATAGCTTAGCTTTCTTCTAAACACTCGATCGTACTACAAAAGGCCATCCCTTTCCCACTGCAGCACTCACCCCGCCTTCTGCAGAAAATGGCATTCTAAACAACTGTTGATAATTCAGAAGAAAGGAATACACATCTGTTAGCTATTCATTGTGTCCATAATCACCTCGAGAAAACAAACCTCACCATGAGGGCCACATTAAGTGTCTGCCGAGGTTTGGTTTAGAGATTTTTATTCTCGTTTTCTGGGTAGACCCCCCTGAATAACTTATCACATCCTTAGCACTATCGGGAAGGAGTTCTCTAGGGGCTCAAACTGCTGTGCTCAGCATTGCTTCGCGGGGAGGGGGTGGGGAGGAGGGGGAAACATAGGGTTCCAGCTGCAGAGGCCTGACATTGCTTTCAGACTTTCTATCAGAAAGTATTCTACTCAAACTGAGCACTAGTTAGAAAAAGAAAAGAAAAAAAAAAACTTTAAAAAAGCTGCCTTGAATAATAAAACATGGCCTCTAGCCTAATAGAGAAGAAATGTGGTTTGGCATCCACAAGGGAGTGGATAAGATGCAGTGTAACCAGAAAAACGCAGCCTCATCATGTGATCTAAGAAGTGTTCTTTTGAATAGTTAGTTGCTCAGATATTTGCTTTAGCACACCCACCAGGGGGCCTCAGTGAATTTTTTTTTCCCTCTCTCTCCATGAAGGATGGTAAATAGCACTTTGATCCATTGGGTAAGTGTCTATTTACATGGTGTGCCCAGCTTTCCCTTTCTAAGCACACAGAGCCTCCATCCATTCTGTCTAGGGCTCTGCCAAGCCCAGGAGAACCAGGGGATGCACCTGGTGATCGGTGCCCCCATGCCCTGCCTTGAACTAAACCGTAACCCGATTCAGCTGTTGGTTTTTTTTTTCTATATTGTGCTTCTAATTTCTCTGGGATGTTGCCTCTCTGTTCACTTTTCTTTCAGTCATCTTTTGTAACCTTTCCTCTCTCACCATTTCTCTTGATCTCTACTGGTCTAGCTTGCATCTCGTATTTTGCTTGAGTGTCATTCAGCTCAGCAGGCTGGGTATTATTTTGTTCTGTTGCTTGATGAAGGAAAATAAGGTAAGACTAAACCAGAAGAAGGTGTGGGTATCTCAGAGTAGCTTCTGTGGATGGTACTTTCCAAATCCTATAATGATGAGGTAGATCTGGGCTGCAAGTTAGGACTAACTAGCGGGTAAGTCACCCATTGACTGAGGTTTGACAGTGTTGCGTGCCTTGGTGCTACCTGTAGCGTATCAACTCAGTGAAGTATTTACCACTATTATGCCCACTTTACAGATGTGGAAAAGGAAACTTGAAGAAGCTGAAGGATTGCCAAAGTCACACAGATATGACTCCAGAAAGTCTGATTCTGAAGCCTGTGATAAAATGGATATTTGTGTCCCCTACAAAATTCTTATGTTGAAACCTAATCCCCAATGTGAGGGTATTTGGAAGTGGGGCCTTTGGGAGGTGATTAGGTCATGAAGGCAGAGCCCTCATGAATGGGATTAGTGCCCTTATAAAAGAGACCTGAGAACGCTCTTTTGCCCCTTTCGTCATGTGAGGGCACAGCGAAAACATGGCTGTATATGAACCAGGAAGCAGGCTCTCGTCAGACACGGAATGTCCAGACACCTTGATCTTGGACTTCCCAGCCTCCAGAACTTTGAGAAATAACTTTGTGTCGTTTATAAGCTACCCAGTTTATGGTATTTTCTTACATCAACTCCAACAGCCTAAGACGGAGCCCAAGCGATAAAATGCTGTGTGAGACTCTAGCCTGTTTGGATCTCAGTGTCTTCCTATATAAAATGAAAGAATGTACTAAAATTGGGATTTTTCAACCTCAGCACTACGGATAGTTCGGGTTGGATCATTCTTTGTTTTGGGGTTTGCCTTGTATATCGTTAGATGTTTAGTAATATTCTTGGCTTGGACCTGCCAGATGCCAACAGCTCCTCCCCACCCCTTGCCCAGTTATGACAAAGAAAAATGCCTCCAGTCTTTGCCAAATGTCCTGGCCAAGGCAGGGTGTGGGGTGGTGCTAAATAATTTCCATGGTACTTTCTAGAATGAATAGTCTATAGTTCAATGTGTGCTTCTCTGGTTTCCTTTTCTTAGTTCTTCTCCTACATTTTTTTTTTTTTTTTTTTTTTTGCGGTACGCAGGCCTCTCACTGTTGTGGCCTCTCCCGTTGCGGAGCACAGGCTCCGGACGCGCAGGCTCCGGACGCGCAGGCTCAGCGGCCATGGCTCACGGGCCCAGCTGCTCCGCGGCATGTGGGATCCTCCCGGACCGGGGCACGAACCCGCGTCCCCTGCATCAGCAGGCGGACTCTCAACCACTGCGCCACCAGGGAAGCCCTCTTCCACTTTTTTATTCCTTCACTTTGCTTAGTTTATCCTTCTGTAAATTAGGGACAATGAACTTACCCATCTTCACATACAGTTGTTTTGAGGATAAAATGAAGCAATGGTACCAGATCCTAAGGACGGTCTTTGGCATATGTAAGTGCTCAGTAAAAACCATCTGTGTTGTTGTTAAAATTCTCGTCCCTTTGAGCAGATTAACCATATCCCCATCTCATCTGAGACAAGCTCTGTCCCAGCTCACTGTGAGAGGAGAGGAGAAAGGAACACATCCACTCTGGAGACCCTAAAGGAAGCTCTTCTCTTTCCTTTTGGCCTGCAGCCCATTTGTAATATTGCAGGCTAGAGGTTCTTGTGGTTTTGGGGAAATGAGAACAGACTTCAACCGTAGTCAATTAATTGACGCAAATCACTTTCCTTTCAGTCAGACTTAGGTAATGGCATATCTCAGATGACAAACCCTGCTATTTGTCATCTTCACTAAGAAAAACCCTCAGCTGCTTTCCAACCGTAAATTCTGAAGAGAGGCTGATAGGTTTCCCTCGTTTGAATATAGCATAGATGCATTTTTAAGAACCCATTCTATCTGAAGGGAATGGAATTGACAGACCTGGACCTTGAATGCTCATTTGATATACTGATGCTCTATGGAGCTCGGCAAGGCTGTTTTTTTTTTTTTTTTTTAACATCTTTATTGGAGTATAATTGCTTTACAATGGTATGTTAGTTTCAGCTTCACAACAAAATGAATCAGTTATATATATACATATATTCCCATATCTCTTCCCGCTTGCGTCTCCCTCCCTCCCACCCTCCCTATCCCACCCCTCCAGGCAGTCACAAAGCACCGAGCTGATCTCCCTGTGCTATGCGGCTGCTTCCCACTAGCTATCTACCTTATGTTTGGTAGTGTATATATGTCCATGCCTCTTTATCGCTTTGTCACCGTTTACCCTTCCCCCTCCCCATAGCCTCAAGTCCATTCTCTAGTAAGTCTGTGTCTTTATTCCTGTTTCCACCCTGGAGCATTTTCAGTTTCCTTCCTTGGTTCTATTTTAGACTCTTACTTTATATACTACCTGCAACCAAGGCCAGTGATTACCTTCCCCAGATTGAAAACCAAGAATATTTTGCTTCTGCAAAGTTTTAAGATCCTTCTCCCTTCTCAACTGCATATCCAGGCATGTGCAATGTCCCCATTTGCCCAGAATACGATTGTAGCTTTGCATTCTAATCGTTTTCCATACTACAACCATTGGGTCAACTGTCTCTTCAGGCAACATCTTTGTGGTGAATGAGGCCTTGTGAGGGTTGGGCTGGGCCAGAAATCTCTCCTTTGAGGCCCTTGTTTCACTTGCATGTTTACTTGTTGAGGCACCATCTTGGCCTTCAGGAAACAGTACCATGCATCTTCTCTTGCAATATCTTGCCATCTTCTATCCTTTCCAGTTTCTGTTCTGTCCTTTTCATTAGGCTCTTTATTTCCTTCTCACTCTCCTATGAACTTCATTCACCATCCACAGGAAGAAGAGGCAAAAGAAGTGTGTTTCCTATTGCCCTCTTGTCCAGAGATAAGTCCTAGACAAAGGCACTTTTCCCAAAGATTTACTCCATAGTCAATCATTGGATCTTGTCATGGAATTAAGATGGAATATTGGGGGGTGTATCAAGTGTGCTGTGTTAAACATTAGTAATTTTTAAAAATTAGAGCATTTCTCAAACTTTTGAACATGATCATGTGAAATTCTACGAAGAAAGATAACATACAAGTTTCTCAAACTTATATGATTGCATATCCCTCATCTTTACAGTGGAGCATCTTACAGTTTTCTGTGCAGCACATTTTGGGAAGCACTGTTCTAGGATAGTTTACTTGTATTCTAAATGCTCCTTGGAGTTCTATGGTTTTGATATTTTAAAACTAAAATTTTCTTGCTTTGGAATCAAACAATGGACCTTCTGATGGCTAGAAAGAGCATGAATTTACAAAAACAGCATAACCTAGGTAGCATTCTGTCTTGAAAATTATTAAAGCACACAATGCTTTGTGTTACTGATGTAATCCACGAGGTGAACTCAGTGGGAATACACCCATGCAAAACATTTTACTTCCTTAATCACGACTTTAAAAAAACAAGAGCAGTGCTGACTTGCCCACGTCTACGTCTTCTGTATACCCCATAGCTTTCCAGGCACTTTCAGTTAGAAAATACAGTAGCAGTAGTTCCCCCTCACCTGCAGTTTTGCTCTGTGTGGTTTCAGTTACCTGTGGTCAGCTGCCATCCAAAAATATTAAATGGGAAACTCCAGAAATAAACAATTGATAAGTTTTAAATTGTGTGACATCCTGAGGAGTGTGATGACCTCTCCCTCAATCCTGGTCCAGCCTGCCCAGGATAGGAATCATCCCTTTGTCCAGCGCATCCTGCACATTATTCACTTGGTTATCAGATTGTTGTGGTACCCCAGTTCTTGTGTTCAAGTAACTCTTATTTTACATAATAATGGCCTCAAAGTGCAAGAGTAGTGATGCTGGCAATTTGGATATTCTCTTACTGTGCCTATAAATTAAACCTTACCATTGGTATGTATGTATAGGAAAAAACATAGTATATATAAGGTTTGGTACTATCTGCAGTCTCAAGAATCCATTGAGGGTCTTGGAAGGTATCCTCTGTGGAGAAGGAGAGATGGCTGTACTGTCATTTAGGGGAATTAAGATTATGTATACATATACATATATATATATATATATATATATATATATATATATATATATATATATATACATTTGTCTGATTCAGGGCAGTGTAAACCACAAGTTCAATCTCACATCCAGTTCAACCTTCTCCCTTCTCTCTAGCAGGCTTGAGTGGTGGCTTGGGGACTTGTAATGGGGCATATATGGCATGATTATTCTGCCTTACGATCTCCTGTTCTTTTATTTCGCTTGTGTATCCTTCTAAGTCTTGTAGGTGTGGAGGAAGGAGAAAGAAGTCTAGAGAAAAAAAGACAAAGGTCCTTTTTTTTTTTGGTACGCGGGCCTCTCACTGTTGTGGCCTCTCCCGTTGCAGAGCGCAGGCTCCAGACGCGCAGGCTCAGCGGCCATGGCTCACGGGCCCAGCCGCTGCGCGGCATGTGGGATCTTCCCGGACCGGGGCACGAACCCGTGTCTCTTGCATTGGCAGGCGGACTCCCAACCACTGCGCCACCAGGGAAGCCCTGACAAAGGTCTTTTGCTTTGTCTTATTGCTGCTTGCATAGTTCTTGTAACTGTTTATGTTCTCCATGATGGGTGTGTAAATGCTGGCTTTTTTTTTCTGTCTTGGGCATTGATGGACAATTTGGAGGCTGACTGGACCACCATATTGCCCCCAGTAAGGGCCATGCGCTTTCTAGCTGATTTCCTGTATCTACTCCTACTGCTGGCTAGAGTACTGACAAGGTGGCCCATTTATCTTCCAAGGCATCCACGTAGTTCTCCAGAAATTGATGCATCCTTACTGGGCAATCTGTCTTTTGCTATGCCATCACAGGCTGCTCCAGCCTGACTCCTACCTTTGGAATTCTCCAGATGAGAGGAAGATCCAGTGTTTATGACTGTGTATGTGAAATTTCAGTGGACACATGTCAAACCCTCCTGAAAGCTCCTTTTATGCCCTTTCACTTGGGTGAGTGCGCTGGTTTAGTTCTAAAAGTATCTGCAGCTCAGCAGACATCTAGGTGAAGTGAATAATGCCAGCCTTCTTTCACACAGAACTATCACTCTGGATACATTTTTGGACGCTTCTCTATTAATTTTTCAGGGGGAGGCATTCTTTATCCTCCCCAAACAGAGGAGGGAAAAACAATCCATAGCACTTTTCACCTCAGAAAAATCTCCTATCTATTCTCTTCTATCACCTTTTGGAATTTCTAGTTTTCCTTACTGAGGCTATTAGGTAGGTGATGGGAATTAATGATCACTGGGCTGCTTCTTATTGTTATATCATGGATGAAACTAGCATTCTTTTTTTTTTTTCTTTAGGGAGTGATGAGGTATGAATCTTTATTACTTTTATTTTTAGTATAGTTTATTTTGTTGCAAGCTTACATAATTTAAATTTCAAAGGTGGTTCTATATAATAATCAGCTCACAAAATTCCTGCAAGTTGAACAATTGGCTCTTGTGAGCCAGTGTGAGCTGGCTTCAGCACACCGCTGCCAAAGTGATTTTTTAAATTAATTAATTTTTATTGGAGTGTAGTTGATTTACAATGTTATGTTAGTTTCTGCTGTACAGCAAAGTGAGTCAGTTATACATACACATACATCCACTCCTTTTTAGATTCTTTTCCTATATAGGTCATTACAGAATACTGAATAGAGTTCCCTGTGCTATACAGTAGGTTCTTATTAGTTATTTTATATATTGTAGTGTGTGAAACTAGCATTTTTCCTTGGTGTTACTTACCATCTATTGAATTGCAGTAGACAACAGGAAAAGCCTGATTTAGTTCCTAAATGCAAATAGTTTTCATAATATTTTCTTTTGTTGGTATTAAATAATTTCTAAAACAATGTCCGTTGTTAATCAGTTCATCTTCCCAGGAGTGGCACATCTAGGTCAAAGGGCATCAAGGACTTCCCAGCTCTTGCCACTCTATGGCTGAAGCCCAAAGTAAATGACAGCTGTGTTTAGAATTATTAAACTTTTGAATAATACCACAGTATACATGCACCAGAGTTAGAATAGTAAGCACTGAGTGGATTTTATATTTAATTTCAGTAAATGAAATGGTCTAATTAGACAATTCTAGCTAATCATTTTTTTTAACATCTTTATTGGAGTATAATTGCTTTACAGTGGTGTGTTAGTTTCTGCTGTATAACAGAGTGAATCCATTATACATATACATATATCCCCACATCTCTTCCCTCTTGCGTCTCCCTCCCACCCTCCCTATCCCACCCCTCTAGGTGGTCACAAAGCACCGAGCTGATCTCCCTGTGCTATGTGGCTGCTTCCCACTAGCTATCTACCTTACGTTTGGTAGTGTATATATGTCCATGCCACTCTCTCATTTTGTCCCAGCTTACCCTTCCCCCTCCCCATATCCTCAAGTCCATTCTCTAGTAGGTATCATTTTTAATTTTAGCTACCTAGAACTGTATCCCCTTACTAATTCTGTGACCTGGCTGGGCCAGTTTCCTGTACATTCTCTCTCTCCCTCCCTCCTCCCTCTCTTCTGTTTTCCCCTGCTGTTGTTTGCTTAGTCTCAAGTCTCCAATAGTGTCATTTCCTGCTGGCTTCTCCAGCTGTGAGTCACTCCCTTCCCTCCCCTCCCCTTACTCCCCAGCTGTCTCTATGGGCAACATCAAACTGCTGATTTTAACACATTTGGTTAGCATTTAGCTGGGGCCAGGAACTCTGGGTTAACTTCTAAAATGTGTTTATGATGCAAAGATATATTTTGTTCTTAATTAAGCCTTTCACTTAGGGGAAGAATAAAAGGGCCTAGAGGTTTGAGATTTTAAATAGCTGGTATCCCAGAAAAGGGCAAAAAACAGTCAAATAAGTAATACAAGAATTCGAAGGAACCGGAAGCCCACATCTCTGTTTCTCATGAGCTGGGGGCTAACATTGTCTTGCCTTCACTCAGGCTAGGCTGTCTACTGGGAAAGCAGCAGAAGTACCTGTTAGGCAGGGACCCCTGAAGTGGACAACACAAGAAACTCCTTTTGTGAAGGCACTGATTTTCAAGTGTTCCAGTATCCTGGAGGTATGTTGTCATTTTTGAAGCTTTCACTACATGCGAAGGCAAGAAAGAGACCCTTTGTTTGCTCTATTTAAGGAGGAAAATTGAAATGCAGCTGGGAGAGGCAGGAACCATGCAGTCAGCAAGATAGCAAGGAGAATTTATATTACATGGCAGCTTGCGAATGCGTTTGCTTTAAGACAGACACAGTGCTGCTATAAGCAAGGCAGGATGTAAATGATTTTTTAAAATACAAGTGTTAGCTCAGATTTTGACTCGAGATGGTGGCCCATGAACCTTGGTATTCAGTAAAAGTATTCTGAAGGAATGGGGAAGGCTCTAGTGCAAAGCTTGATACAGAGTAAGCCTTCAATACAGTTCGCTGACTTTCTTGCTTGCTATTTTAAAGAACCCATCTGACCATGCTCCCTACTCACCTTCCTTGTTATAATCATCTCTCAACCTCCTTAACCTTGACCATCTCTCAAGGTCCTTCTGCTCATTCATAGAGGATTTGTGCTATCTTCCTCTTCACCCCTACTTCTGTTATTACTTTTGGGAAGTTTCTCATTCATGTGGCTGATTTATCAATCCAGTCCTCTGGCTGATCAGTTAGATGAACTGTTCCTGCTTCTAGCTAAGGCCAGCCTCTCCTCTCTACCCAGCACTGGATCCTTCCTCCATCTGCTCATGGAAATGACTCTTAAAATGATCTCTTCTTTTCTGCATTCAAACTGTGTCCACTTACCACTGGATTATTCCTATCGGTTGGTATATTTCTCATCTTAATTACATCAGACATAATATTAAAATAAATATTTTTCGTTCTAAAATAAGGCCTCTGTCTTGATTTAACACTTCCCTTAGCTATCACCCCATTTCTCTGCTCCCCTTTATAGCAAAATGCCGCATTTACGTCTTTATGTCCTCACTTCTCTGGGTCTTTGTAGCCATTCCAATCAGGCTTTCATCCCCTCTACTTCATTAATTACTAATACTGATTTTTCCAAGGTTACCGAGAATCTCCATGTTGCCAGACACACTGATGACTTCTCTCTCTCTCTGCTGGAACTGGTAGTTCTTGCTGAACTTCTTAGAAAAATTGGACATAGTTTATTATGCCCTTATCTTTGCAGTATTTCCTTCACTTAGAAACAGAATCGCCATATTCACTGGTTTTCCTGCTCAGTCACCTTTGCTGGCTCCTCCTTCATTCCCCCTCCCCAGGTTTATTGAGATATAACTGACAAATAACATTGTGCAAACTTAGGGGGTACAATGTAATGATTTGATATATGTATATATTGCAAACTGATTACCACAGCATGGTTAATTAACACATCCACCACCTCACACAGTTACCATTTTCTGTGTGTGGTTAGTATATTTAAGATTCTACTCTCTTAGCAAAGGTCAAGTATATAATACGGTATTGTTAACTATAGACATGGTGCTATATATTAGATTACCAGAACGTATTCATCTTATAACTGTAAGTTTGTATCTTTTGACCAACTTCTCCCCATTTCTTCTACCCTTGAGCTCTGGGCAGTCGCCAATCTATCTGTTTCTATGAATTCGACATTTTTAGATTCCACGTATAAGTGAGATCATGCAGTATTTGTCTTTCTCAGTGTCTGACATTTCATTTAGCATAATGCCCTCAAGATTCATCCATGTTGTTGCAAATGGCAGGATTTTCTTCTTGTTTATGGCAGAATAATATTCCGTTGTATATACAGTCGGCCCTCTGATATCTGTGGGCTTCACATCCAAAGATTCAACCAATCACAGATCTAAATATTTGAAAAAAAATTCCAGAAAGTTCCAAAAAGCAAAACTTGAATTTTCCAGCAACTACTTACATGCCATTAACATTGTATTTATGACTTTTTACAGAGCATTTACATTGTGTTAGGTATTATAAGTAATCTAGAGATGCTTTAAAGTATACAGGAGGATGTGTGTAGGTTATTTGTAAATACTATACCATTTTATATAAGGAACTTGAGCATTCTCAAATTTGGGTATTTGCAGGAGTCCTGGAACCAAACCCCAACAGATACTAAGTGATGACTGTACCTTCCTTCATTTTTTGAACTTTGAATGTTAGCATGCCTCGCGGTTCAGTTCCTGACTCTCATATTTCTCTGTTTACACTGACTCCTCAGCTGATCTCATCTAAACTCTTCACTGATCACTACACTCCTACATACAGCAGCCTAATGACAACTCCACCAAATGCATCTGAAACAAACTGTAGCCAAACAGCATCTTTGGTTTTCTTCTACCTTAACATCTGGGCATATGTACCTACACACAAACACCTCCTGTGTTCTTTCTTCATTTAGGAGATGGTACCATATTCCCTCAGTTGCCTAGGCCAACAACCATGGGGCATGTTTAATTCCTCTCTCTCCTTTACAAACTGTATCCTTATGCTTTGTCAGTAAATCCCGTTAGATCTAGCTTCGAATCATATCCTGAATCTGACCTCCTCTAGCCATCACCACTGCTAGCATCCTGTTAATGGCCACCATCATTTCTCTCCTAGACTATTGCACTAATTTCCTCAATGGTCTTCCCTTTCTTACCTTTTCCTCACTACTGCTTATTCTCCACATCATAGATTTTGTAGAAATGAAATCACTTTGTGCCCCATGGGGATGGCCATAATCACTCCAGGTAAGTATTTCAATTTAGTTGAAAGAAAAAAGTATTACATTTAATAAAAACTTACATTGAACTTTCCATCAGTTTTTCCTTTTCATAAGTCTGCACATCTATGCACATGCTGTCTCTGAAGCCTAGATAGATCTTCCCACTGCCACACCCACCCAAACTTCACTTTCAGATCCCTGGCAAGAAATACCTCCTTTTCCAAGTCTAACATGATTCTCCCAAGCAGAGTTAGTTGCTGGATCATTTGTGTCTCACTGTATGTGGTTTTCCCCTCTTCATGGCCTCTGCCTCACTATTTTTCAATTCTTTTTATCTATCAGTTTTCTTCCATTAGACTATTAGCTCCTTATATCCCCATAGTTTAACATGGTGCTTGGCACATAGTAGGATACAGTATGCGTGTGAAGAATAATTACCAGTTTGGCGTACAGAATTTCTACCTCAGTTGTAGGAAGAATATAATCAGTCAGCAGGATACTGAACCTTTTCCTAAAAATAAGAACGAAAACAGTCCATTTAGGACCAGTCACTAAGAGTGCCAAAGGTTGTTGTCTCTTCATTAATGGAATCAGTCAGAAGCATGTGTAAGGAAAAAAATACCCATGAGGTCTAATCAAAAAGACTGTAAGTGGATTTACCTAAGGAGAAAATCCTAAGGTTAGTCATATATACCTTGGTTATAAAGAAATAACTATAACTTTTCCAGCCTTTGAAAATAAAGGATATGAATCTGTTTGCTGACTTTTAACAGATACTTTCTTATATTCTGTGGCTTCATTAATAACTTCTATCTTGGTTTGGGGTAAAAGTAAACAAAAAAACCAAAAACCGTATGTTTGAAACAACCTTTCATTTCAAAATTATCGCTAAACTATAGACTCATTTTCCATTCATTTTTAAAAAACAATGTCTGCTATGTTTAGTAAATAATATTTTAATCTTTTCTGCAGAAGTATGAGTGGTGTGCACACTAAGGGGTGATTCTGTAGGAATAGACTTTTAAATTCAATTCAGCACTTTTATTGAGAATGGAGAAGCTTAAAAATTAAGCCAGCAGGCATCCAAAGCCTCAGAGAACACTACTGGATGCATTCTTAATTAAAGCCAATAAAGTGTGTTTTTAGGGAAAGCTTTCCCACCGAAAGCTCAATGGCAAAACTCAGAAGAAGCAAACAAATTAAATTCTCTATATTAACTGCTTGGCACACTGCTTCTCATGAGTTGTTTATCCCAACATGATAGTTGACAAAATTTCACTCTCCAAACTCCAAATAACCCTGAGATAAACTACCAACTACTTACATATTTTCCCCTAATACCCAACAGTCCATACTAATTTCAAATCTTCCTAGGATACTAGAAAAAAAAAGAGAATGCTGGAGTATGATGAGTTGAATGATGGATGAAGCCTCAAAAATCTTGGATTTTGTTTCCATCACTAGTTTTTTTTTTCTTTTCTTAAAAAAACTCAGTAGGCATATTTATGTTATGACTTGGAGTATTTGTTGACATGCTGTATGACACCCATGCAAGTAAACATGTACTGTTCAGAGGAGGTGGAGCTTCTGGGAGGTACTGAGTACTGTATTTCAAATATGATGTCATAAGTAGCATTTTAGACTTTTTTTGAAGACATGTTAGTGGTGTACACAATGTGGTAAACTGGTTACCAGACGAATAAATTAATCTGAGCATTTCTTTTCCTCAGCTGTGCAATGGAAGTATTTTCAACTCATAAAACATAAATATACCTAACGATTTAAATGTAAAATCTTATAGGCCATTGTGTGATTATTCAGAATATTTTAGAATATTTTAAGTGTAAAAGGTATTAAGAAATAGATTGAAATGACATTCATTAGAATGTGAGTTGCTGAGGCCATGTGCTTTATCTCATCCTTCCACTGATTCATTCATGTTTTCTTCCAGCAAATGATTTTTTAAAATCTTATTTCTTTTTTTTTTTTTTTTTTTTTTTTTGTGGTACGCGGGCCTTCCACTATTGTGGCCTCCCCCGTTGCGGAGCACAGGCTCCGGACGCACAGGCTCAGTGGCCATGGCTCATGGGCCCAGCCGCTCCGCAGCATGTGGGATCTTCTCAGACTGGGGCACGAACCCACATCCCCTGCGTCAGCAGGTGGACTCTCAACCACTGCGCCACCAGGGAACCCCTAAAATCTTATTTCTTAATTCCCAACACCTTGTGCAGAGTCTTGCATGTAATAGGTATGCTTCTGTCTTGTTGAACATATGAATGAATGAACAATTACTAGTCACTCATCAAGACTTGTTTTCCTCTTAAAAGGCTTCCTAAACTTCCTTTAGGAGGAGGTATATTGAGAAAATTATTTTAATAGGCCTCTGCTCCTATCATAGTACTTTCCACTTCAGTGACACTAAATAAATATTTATTGGGGGCAAAACTCAAAACTATAAGATATGGGGAATATTTAGAGAAGAGAAAGCTCAGCTTCAACAACATGGAGGTCTTCAAATATCTAAAATCCCACTACATTTGGGAGGAATGTTAGACTTACTTTTATATGGTTGGAAGTGTTTTAATGAGGACCAATTGTTACCAAACCAAACTTGGGTCCACTTGCCCATGTTCAGTAAAGCCAGTCTACTGACACTGGGTTGTGGTGAAGGAAAGTGCAGCACTTATTGCAGGAGCCAAACAAGGAGTCCAGGTAGCTAGTGCTTAAAAGGCCTGAACTCCCCGAAGGCTTTTGGGGAAAGGTTTTTAAAGACAGGGTGAGAGAGAGGGGTTGTTAGGTATATGATCAGCTCATGGACATTCTTCTGAATGGTTGGTTGAGAGGTATTTGGGAGTCAACATCATCAACCTTCTGGTTCCAACCAGTCTGGAGTTTACATGCTTATGGGCAGCATACAGTTAACTTCTTCCACCTGGTGGGGGTATAGTATCTGGAAAACAGCTCAACAGATATGGCCCAGGATATTATCCACAGCCCTTGAGGAGGAACTAAAGCTCCTTGACTTTGTTTAATGGCTAAACTATTATTATTTTGCCTTGCTTGACTCTTTTTCTTTCTTCGTTTTCTCACTTCTCTGATTAAATTTACTCTTTCTAACTGAAGGAAGGCCTAGGAGGCTAAACTTTTTCTATAGACAAGCAGGCAGAGGACATGGGTTGGGAGGTCTCTTCCGGGAAGGCCCCATAGAGTCCTGCTTGGTTACACAATGAGTGAAATCTCCAGGGAGATTTTAGTGTATGATCTAAGGATGTCCTAAACTGCTTTGTGATACATCAATTTCTATTTACTTGGAAGAACCTAACAACAGTGGAATAACATTTCAAGAAAGCTGAGGAGAGCATTTCAGCCCCAGATGGGTGTTTGAAGTGGATGATTTGTAAGGTCCCTTCTAACACTAGAATTCTTTGGTTGAATGGATGAAGAACAGTGTGATCCCCCAACTAAGACTCTACTTGAGTAAAAGCACCAGATGCTTTAAAACTGTAAGTCTCCCCATAGCCTTTCTGGAAAAGAATTTTCTATCTATCTTCCCAAAGATCAGGTAAATGCAAAACTAGGGAGAAATATTACTTGGAAAAGGCACTAATCTTCCCTGATTTCTTCCAGTAGTTTAAGAAAACACTTTTAGGTCTGTCATGCTTTTCATCAGCTCCATGTAAGCGTTTAGTTCCTACTGCTCCAAAAAATTTTGTTTGCATGTGGGGGTGAGGGGTAGGGATGGTCTTAGGGGTTCCTAAGAGTGCCCCCTTAGATCTTTAAGGGGGAAATTTGTAAAATTCAGTTTATGTTAGTGTTTCTGGCTCTATAAATGTGTATAAATATGAGACTAAGAGCTGGTGTTTTATTTCCTTGATGAAAGAGTTTTCCAGATATGTCTTTTAAGCTCATGCATATTGAATGGGCATTAAATAAAAATAGTTAGCTTCTATATGAATAGAGAACTCAGTCTTCTAAGCATATCAATCTAATTATGTTTTGAAGAATTTCACGTGAGTTTGGGGTTAATTATTAACCAGCAGTATAGGTCAACTCTTAATGTTTAAACTGTTATTAGTTTACACATGATTATAAGCACAAAAATGTTTTTTCCTCTGAAAGGCAATACTAAAGAAGAAGTAACATTATTATTTATAAAATTCCATTTAAGCTCAATTTCTACATTAAATTGCCACTGAAGAATTTAAATCGACTACATTTATGTTTATTGCACAGCATAAAGCATGTAAACAGAATAATACTATGTGCTTCAAAGTAAGTACCTACTAATATAATAAGTACCTGAAGAAATACCTAATTATTTTTTATGAACTTGTAATGGTACATGTGGTATTTCATTATTTTATTGCTTAAATAATCAATTATTCTTTTACCCTTAAAATGGAAAAAAGGGACATTGATGCAATTTCAGTGGAGATTGTTCAAAATTCTAACTAAATTATTGATCTAATGAAATCAATGAATAAAATATCATAAAATTAGAGAGAGCTAAGGGAGCCAAGAAAAAGCAAATATAAAAGACTCTCCTGGAATTCATCCAAAAGGCAGAAAATTAAGAAAATTCACACTTCTCAATGCAATAGGGAGAAAAAGAACTGCATGAGGTCCTGTGGTTCTGAGTAAATGTTACATTGCATATGGTTTCAATAAATATACTGAAGACACTTGATAAAATTTTAGTAATCAAAAATACATATGAACAATAGGAAATTTATTGATAGAAATCTCATATTTTTTCATTAGATTACACATCATTTATTACTTGTTTTTTATTTAAAATTAATTAATTTGCTTATTCTAATTTTTTTTTGGCTGTGTTGGGTCTTCATCGCTGTGCGCAGGCTTTCTCTAGTTGTGGTGAGCGGGGGCTACTTTTCATTGCAGTGCATGGCCTTCTCATTGCAGTGGCTTCTCTTGTGCAGAGCATGGGCCCTAGACGCACAGGCTTCAGGAGTTGTGGCACGGGAGCTTAGTAGTTGTGGCTCATGGTCTTAGTTGCTCCGTGGCATGTGGGATCTTTCTGGACCAGGGATCGAACCTGTGTCCCCTGCATTGGCAGGAGGATTCTTAACCACTGCGTCACCAGGGAAGTCCCATTACTTGTTTTTTAAAAAGTCATATTTTTGTCTTTATAACAACAAATTAAAGATATGGTGGAAAAAAATCCACGAGAGATTTGTTTCTAGTTATGGTGGAGTAACTTGATGATCATTGCTATCACTGAGGACAATGAATAATGCTGAATTTTTAAAAATCTGATTAAAGACATGAGAGAGCCGTTAAAGTAAGCAGGTCAACAGGGGCCAAGATTGTTGGAAAAGGGTGACTGCAGACAGGTGAGCTGAACTTCTTTAGTGACATTAATCCTGGAGGCATTTGCTGATTGTGGGTACAGGGCAAGAGGCTGTAAGAATCCGTGGTTTTCCTAGGCAAAGGGGCTGTGTTGAAGGACAAAGTAACCAGCAGAGGTTTGGGAGGTCTTATGGGGCTGGAGAGACATAATTGGAGACTTTGGGGGCCAAGATCCCAGTGAGAAGGGTGGTATGGAGAACAGAGCCTGATTTCCTTTTCAAGATGCTTGTTGAATTCTGAAGCTGCAAGGAACAGGAGGCCACAGAACCAAGCAGAAGGTCTCTGAAGAGCCACCAAGGTATTTCACCAGCCTCAAGGTACTGATGTGGATAGATTCAGGACTCACCAGGTGCACCAGTCTCAAGTATGAAACCCTGGAGGCTTACACCCAGGAGCAGAGGTGGACTAGAGGTAAATGGAAACTTACCAGACTGTTGCCCAGTTATGAACCAGTTCAGTCTCAGAGGAAAGGGTGTAACTTTTCTGAAGGAAAATAGTATTGAGACTGTATATATTTTTTACAGATGATACCTGACATTCAGTAAAACGTTACTAGGCATGCCAAAATACAAGGCTATAACTTAAAGTATAAGATTAAAAAAAAAGTGTTTAACAGGTGATTCAGATATTGGAGTTAGCATAATAAGAGCTTTAAAATAACTGTAACTAATATGCCCCCCAAATAGAGGGAAATATAAGTGAAATACATAAGGACATGAAGGATCTCACGAGAGTATTGGAATATACAAAAAAGAATTAAATAGACATTTTTGAATTGAAAAATACAATAACTTAAATTTAAAAAGTCAGTAAGAGATGTTTTAAACAAAAGGCTGGACACAAGAGAAGACAGGAATAGTGAAGGTAGCACAATAGAAACCAAACTGAAGCTCAGGAGGAAGAAAGCAGAAAATACAGGGAAAAAGCGTAAGAGACATGTTCCAGTGAAAGAAAATTTACATACATTAAATAGAAATCCCAGAAGGAGAAGATAGAAATAATGGGGCAGGAGAATGTTTGAAGAGTTAAAGAACATTGGAAGGAAGGAAAATTACAGTCCAATTTCTCTCTCAAAAGCTTAAGCTGAAGAGTTATGATTTGTGTTCTTTTCTGTATTCATGTTTCCCTTAAACAAAAAATGTTAAAAGGCCAAATACATGTCTTATTAAAACAAAATTTGAAGTTCTTGCCATACTAGCACTTAACAGAAGAACTGAAGCAGAGTGGCAAAGGTTTTTAGTTTTTTATTTTCTGACTTAAAAATGGTTTAAAATTTTACCATATAAAAACTATATAGTAGAAAATGAAAACCTCTAAGATCCCATTATATGTATTTGTATGCATTTATATATTTTCCAACAAGAATAGAATCAAATTACACATAATATTGTGTAATTTACATATTTTGAGTTAAAAGTGTATGATGGATATCTGGTTATGCAATTACTTCATTTTTACTAATGGATACATAATATTCCATGACTTATTTTTTAACAATTTGGGTTGAAAATATTTTTCAAAAAATATTTCTTCTTATGAAAAAAATTGCTGTTCTCTCAAGGGAGGTGATCAATATTTCCATCTTAGTGGTTCTTTTTACTTCCTCATAAATGTAATTTGCAAGTAGTTTTCCCTTGGTAGTAATAGCACACTTGGTTTTTCATCCATTCAAGTATATTGATGGTTTCCTTCCATATACCAGGCACTGTGCTAGATAGTGAAAGTAAGAGTAAACAAAACACACATATTTGCTGCCCTCAGGGGATTTAGTGTCAAATGGGAACACATACATTGGACATGCTCCAGTGATGTACAGCAAGGTCTAGAGGGAGGAGCGGGTGATGTCAGGAAGGTGTTCCCCAAAGAAGACTCAGAGTATAAGTTTCCAAGCGAATAGGGAAAGGGGAGAGGTCTGTGTATGTGAGGCGAGATGATTAGGTTCAACAAAGGCTATTTTACATAATCTCAAAGCCTCATACAGTAAAATTTCAAAAGGAAACTTTTTTTCTAGAAATTTAAGGTGCCAATGTACATCTGTTGTGTGTCCATAGAAAGTTTATTGACTATAGAAACTGGTGAACGGTTTATATGTAATATGGATATAAATTTGATTCAGATAAACATATTCATTTTTTTTCAAAGAATTTTGGAACAGTCATTGATCAAAAGTCATAAGAACATGGGGACCTAAATTAAAATTTTATTTAAAGGTCTGATTTAAAACAGCCTGTTGTGAGAAGAAAATTTCCAAATATCCCCTTATTTAAAAATACAAAATACTGTAGTCTATGAGGAAAATGAACGTGAGAAACGACACTTATGAATCAAGGGTTGTGCTCTACATCCCATGTTCTTGGGCACAGTTTGGATGATTGTGGCGCCTGACCCTGGGCTACACAGTGTGAGAGTGCTGTCACTGAGGCCACACTGTGCCAGTTCCCTGAGATCTGGCGAAGAGCCACAGTAGAGCTCAATGCAGCAAGAATCCACAGGACCCAGAACTAGGATAAGGGCGTGACAACACAACTCATGTAACTGAACAATCTCAAACGTTTTCTTGTTTTTTCCCCAGAGGGACAACTTGAATAGTGAAATTCTTGCAACTGAAATGCTTTCGCTTAGAGGTTGGAGAGACACTAGTACTGTTAACCTTAAGGTCAAACAAGCATGCAGAACGGTGCTCCTGAAAGTGCTGAACGGTTCAATTTAGAAAGTGATCACAGTAATGTAATTGCTCCATCACTTCCTATTTTTTAAATTTCAGGGCAGGGAATGAGAGAGGAAAATATGGGTAGAAAGAGATCAGCAATAAGATAATACTGCTAAGTAACAAGAGAATTTGTGTATGAGACCTGTGACATGCATTCTTCCATCATTTATTTATCCCCTGAAGCCAATGAGATTTTAAATAGAGAATTCAGTGTGTGTTTGACAATGTATTTGGTACTTCCTATAAATTAGATAGTGGAGAATTCTACAATAAGTTAGTACTGCAGTTGTTGCCGCTAATATTTTCAAAGCTAACTAGCTTGGTTATGCTTAATTTGTTTTATTCTTTAGTCTATGGGTATAGTGGATTATATTAATTGATTTTCAAATGTTAAACCAACCTTGCATTCCTGGAATAAATCCCACTTGGTCATAATGTCCTTTTTATGTATCACTAGATTTGATTTGTTAATATTTTATTAAATATTTTTCGTCTATTTTCATGAGGGATATTGGTCTATAGTTTTCTTGTAACTACGTGTGGGTTTTTTGGGGGTTTTTTGTGGTACGCGGGCCTCTCACTGCTGTGGCTTCTCCCGTTGCGGAGCACAGGCTACGGATGCGCAGGCTCAGTGGCCATGGCTCATGGGCCCAGCCGCTCCGCGGCATGTGGGATCCATCCGGACCAGAGCACAAACCCGTGTCCCCTGCATCGGCAGGCGGACTCTCAACCACTGCGCCACCAGGGAAGCCCTCTTGTAACTATGTTTTAAGTGTAATGCTGTAATGCTGGTCTCATAAACTAACTGGGAAGTGTTTGCTCCTCTTTTTTTTTTTTTTTTTTTTAAATACGGACTCGACATTATTTCCTCGTATTTTTTTTCTTGAGGAATAAACAATCAATTTTATTGGTCTCAGACCAGCAGTCCCTGGGTCTTGAGGACCTCTGTGTATTTGTCAGTTTTTTCTCCATGTTCTTTTCCACCTGTTTCCTTAACCTCATGAGCTGCCTTTTCTTCCTGTAATGGATCTTGACATTCTTTCTCTTCTCCAGCACGGCTGTTACTGCCTGGTACTTCCAGCCAATCCATGTGCCTGACTCCCTAGGAAGGCAAACTGGTGGGGGTACGGTGGGGTGCAGAAATAAAGTGGTAAGGAAATGAAGCCAGGGTGCCTAGGGTAGGGGTGTTGACAAGTTGTCCTAGAGGATCCCAGGAATGTAGTAATCCAACTTTTCTTAGGAAGCCTAAGCTCAAAAGACATAGCTACCCCTGTAAAGGCTCCCTCCTCTTCCTGGCATGTTATTTCTTCTTTAAATTTTTGATATACTTTATTGGTGAAGCCATTTGACTTGGAGTTTTTTGTGTTGCAGTTTTTAAGTATGAATTCAATTTCTTTAATACACCCAGGACTATTCAGATGATCTATTTTTTTCTTCATTGAGCTTTAGTTAGTTTATGTCTTTCAAGGAATTTGCCCATTTCATCTAAATTATTAATTTTATGCACATAGAGCTACTTGTAATATTTTCTTATCCTTTTAACATCTGTAGGGGGTCTTTGTAATGTCTCCTCTTTTATTCCTAATATCATTAATTTGTGTCTTTATTTCTGGCTGGAAGTCTATCAATTTTACTAATTTTTTTCAAAAGCCAGGTTTTGGCTTTATTGATTATTATAATTTTCCCTTTCCAATTCATTAATTTCTACTCTGTTGTTATTTACTTCTGTGTACTTGCTCTGGGCTTAGTTTTTTTTTGCAATTTTCTAGTTTCTTAAGGAGAAATCTTAAATAACTGGTTTGAGATCTTTACTAATGGAAGTATTTAATACATTAAGTCCCCTGCATACGAACGAGCTCTGTTCTGAGAGCACATTTGTAAGTCCAATTTGTTCTTAAGTCCAACAAAGTTAGCCTAGGTACCCAACAAACATAATCAGCTATACAGTACCAGCTACATCACTGCTGCTTTTACGCTTGGTTCTGGACATCATGGGCTTGAAATAAAGATACTCTACTATTTTATTCTATACAGTACTGTACAGTAAATTACACAAAAGCGCAACCACTTGTAGAGGATGCACACATGACAATGTATTCCTGACACGTGAACTAACTTATGTGACTGGACATGCGAATGCATGTTCACATCTTTGAAAGTTCACAACTTGAAGGTTTGTATGAAGGGGACTTACTGTATTATAAAGTTCACTTGAAGCACTGTTTTAACTGTATCCCACAAATTTTTATGTTCTATTTTACTTTTCATTCAATTAAAAAGATTCTCTAAGTTCCCTCATAACTTTGTTTCTGTTAGAAGTGGGTTGTTTAATTTTTGATTATTTGGGGATTTTCCAGATATCTTTCTGTTATTGATTCCTAGTTTAATTCCATTATAGTCAGAGAACCTATTTGTAAGATTTCAATTCTCTTAAATATGTTAAGGTTTTAGGACCAGAATATTCTATTTTGGTGAAAGTTTCATGGAGACTTGAAAATAATGTATATTCTACTGTTATTGGTAGTGTTCTATAAATGTCAATTACATCAGATTAGTTGATAATCTTGTTCAGGTCTTCTATATCCTTACTGATTTTCTGTCAACTTGTTCTATTGATTGCCGAGAAAGGAATGCTGAAGTCTCCAAACAAAATTGTGGAGTTTTCTGTTTCTCTCCTGTCAGTTTTTGCTTCATGTATTTTGAAGCTCTACTGATAGGTGCAGAGATGTGTAGTTACGTTTTCTTGGAGAATGGACCCTTTTATCATTTGTAATGTACCTCTTTATCCCTGGTAATGTTTCTTGTCCTGGAGAATGTTAATTGTTTTTGTGATTGTTGATGTTTTTAGGAGGTTATCAACCTGTTCATTTTCACATCATAGGTTTTCTTTCACCTTGGATAGTGTTTCCAATCTCATTTGTTTGCTGTGCTGCTTCATTTCTGTCCTGCACCTGTGACTCTCAGATGTTCTGTGATCTGAGTTGTGGTTGGAATCTTAGGTATATTCCTGAAACCTCAACTCTACTGCTTGGGTCTCTCACACGTGCAGACTCAGCGGTGAGGCTGATACTTACCTTCAGAGTAAGAGTTATCCCCTACCTTAGCTATCTCCTGTCTCAACATCCCCCACCTTCTCCAACCTACCAAGCCCTTTACCCCATTCCTCTGGTCAGAAATAGGATGTTTATATTGACATTTTAGCTACCTGAATTACAGCTCAGTCACCGTGTAGTTTCCTTCCCTAAGTTCTCTCTTTCCTCTACAATCCACCATCTTTTATTTACTTTTCAGAGTCCTCAGGTAGCCGTTTTCTGTATTTTGTTAAGTAGTTTTACTTGTAATGAGAGGTAATATAAGCTGTAGTGGAATTTTTCCTACCATGCTGGAAGAGGAATCTCTGCTCTCTTTTGAAAAGTATCTGAGGCAGGCTGAAAATGCTTTATTGTTATGGAATCATCAAGAATATGGTGAAACCTTCCTGAGTTGGGGAGGATCAAGAAAAATTATGGTCACAGGGGCTGTGGAAAGCTGTAGGGGCAAGGGAATATAAAAGATCCAGGCAGAGCTTTGCCTGTAACTGCTTTTCCTTCTTTTTCCCCCCCTGCTCCAAAGAAATTTACTGATTTTTGCCTGTGAAACTATTTGAAGAAACTCTGAGCCCCATATGTTCACAGAGGATATAAATCTATTGTTCTAAAAAGTCTGTTGCCCAAATTTGGAATTGTTCATTCAGTTGTTATATTGCCCCTTCAGGACCACTCTTTCCTTCTTAGGGTGGGAATTGATTTTTCTTCTCTTATTTTGTCATGTGAGAGTACTAAGTATATTACAACAGCAGAATTTTCACACATTATTTAAAAACCTGTTCACAATGTGAGAAGGTCTTGCACAGGCTTGTCTATACCAATGTGTAAAAACCTCCAGCTGCCTCTGAAATTGTGACGACAAGCTCTGTTCCTCATTAAGTGCACAGATTAATGTCTGAGGAAAGCGAACGCTTTCTACAGATGTTTTCCAAAATTTGAAGTTTTCTTTTTTTAAAGTGACATCACCCTAACCTCTAAGTTTATGCATGCAAATTATTGGATTTTTCCTACTCATAATTATAATAGTTGCTTACAAAAAATCCATCTAGGCATTTAAAATTAGTCAGGACTTAGTAGATATTTTTGATTTATATAAGTTAATGCTTTTTGAATAAGCAAATCTAAATAGTTATACTCAAAACATTTATTTGCATAAATCCTGCATACATCAAAATTAGGATGACAATTTAAAGGCTGGTTTTGGAATTGAAACACTAACTGATCTATACTTTCAGATTTAGCTTTGCTATGTTTGAGCCTATGTTTTATTTGGTCCCTACCCCCCAACTTCCTTTGATTCTCAACTTTCAAATAGTAAGCTATTCAAACCCTTTTTTTTTTCTGTCAGTGAAATAAATTGAATTGTTCAAAAAGGAAAATTCAAAAATAAAGTATGATGGCATTTCCATAGCATTGTTCATGAAACGGGCTTCTGCAAATATGGTACAGACTGGACTCCCCAGAAAGAAGGATTGGAAGGGGCATGGGTCTCCTGTCCTCTCAAAATGGTATGTCTGGGCACAGCTGGCCATGTTCTTGGAATAGGATCTAGGAGGGGACCTACCCCCTTACTGTACATTTTTATGGAGCAAGTGTGAGAGCTGCCTTGCCACTGGAGACATAATTGAGATAGACTGCCAAATAGTCTGAGCTTTAGAGCCAGTTGTTTATAGGATTTATTGGAGACCTTGGGGGAAGGTGAGGTCATGTCCAGCCTCTCCTTCTAGGGGAAAGGCAGCCCCCAGGCCCAGCTAGCTGATTGTCAGGCAACTCAGAGAGAGCTCTAGGGGGCTTTAGACATTCCTGCTTATCCTTACATATCTATTTTTAATATGCTTTCAATTTTTAGATAATTCTACATTTACAGAAAAGTTTCAAAGATAGCTGCTTTAGACTGAATGTTTGTGACAACCCAACGTTTATATGTTAAAATCTAATCCCTAATGTAATGGTATTTGGAGGTGGGGCCTTTGGGAAGGGATGGTAATTTTGTTATAGTAGCCTGAACAGACTAAGACAATAGTCATTCTTCACTCGGTTTTCCATAATTGTAACATTACTTTGGTACATTTATCAAAACTAAGAAATTAATTACTATTGACAGAACTTCAGAATTTATTGACTTTGTCATTTTTTCCACTACTGTCTTGTTTCTGTTCCAGGATACCATATTGCATTTCATCCGTATCCAGTTTTTAGATGGAAGGATGAACGTTATAACCTTCTGTCACTGATAATTTTCTGATCGTAATCCTCTGGATACAGTCATCAGCAAATTGTATGTAAAAGCTAACCGATTAGAAAATTCAGTCAGGAGTCAGGGACACTTCTCTTTAAAGATTTATCCAGTCCAGGTGCCAGGTCTTGATCAGAATGATTGGAGGTTGGGGACATATCTTTATTCAACCCATTGTACTTAGCACAGTGCCTTGTACCCCAGAGATATGCAGACCTTGTTACAAAATTAATGAACAGATGAGTGTCACTCGCTGAAGCTTACTCATCCTGACCTAGCCTAATGTTTCACCATATCAGTGCCAGTTTATTTTTAGAATTCAGATGGTGTCCTGGTGAATCTTTAGTTTCACAACAGTATAAAAATTATTACAGAAAAGTGGAAATTATGCTTTCCATGTTTTAAAAAAATGTTTTTTTAAAGCAAAACCAATAAGTAAAACTATAACTTGACCCATTACTCATATATAATATAGATTCTGTTGGATATTACCATTCACCACATCTACCTCTTCCTCCTCTTCCTGTTTTTCTTTGTTTTTTTTTTTAAAGAAAAACTAATTTATTCAGTGAGATTTTGAGAAGTTCAGCATTAAAGAAGATTGTGGCTTGTCCACTTTCATGGATGAGGTTTAGTTATAGATTTCTACAGAGTCAAATTACAAATGTAAAGAGATGAGAGATGAACTAAGCTAGGATGATCAAAAGTAGTCCTGGAATTTTTCTTTCTGATAATTAGGAATGTATATTTATAAAGGGTGTTGCTGATACTGCCCAAATACACACACACACCCCTCTCAAAATCAACTGCTCTGTCAACACATTTTGAAGGAAGCTCTTGTAATAAGAGTAAGAACAAGGCAATGAAGCCATCAGAAAATGTGTTTGAACAGAGAAGTCACTAGCCACGTATAACTATTTACATTTAAATTAATTTAAATGAAATAAAATTAAAATCCAGTTCCTCTGTTGCACTATCCACATGTCAAGGGCTCAAGAGTTGCATGTGGCTGGTAGCCACTATTTGGGGCAGCAAGAACAATTCCATTATCACAGAAAGTTCTATCTTCAAAGCTACTTGTATGACATTTGGCACTGTTTGAGAATTAAACTTGAGTGATTCTGAAATTAAGGGAATCTGGTTCATTTGGTTAAGTTTAGAAGTTTTACTTTCATTCTGCTTAGGTTCAATCTGAGCAAATATCCCTAATGAGTGTTAACCATTCTAACCAGTATTTTCCACTGGAGTTGTACCAGTTTCTCCTTTGGCAAGGCAAATGGACAGATTTCCAGTATAGACCTAATATTCCAGAAATAAATTTCTAACTTTATGCTCTAGTCTAATCAAATACTCTTGCCTTCCTCGGGGTTTATTCTAGTTACGTACCATGCTTCAGGAAAAGCGATAGCTCTACACTGTGGTTCTGTTCATAATCCACAGAGATTATTTTTTAAGCCCAGTTCTTTCTTTCATACTTTACTTTTCATATTTTACTATCATTGTTATGTGTTTGGAAAGGCATGGTGGTAGTGGGTACAAATATACATGAAAGCATTAACTTACTGCACCATTTGTGCAGAAGAGAGTTACCACAGTGTGCCTAAGACTATTATCTCTAGAAAGACCTACCTGCAGAGTGGCCTTTGGCTGACAGCTGGGAACTTGGCTGTCAGAGCATTCCTGGTAGTCAACATATAACTAACTGGTAAGGTTGGTGTATTGTGCCTAGACTGTGCAAATATGACTTATGCTAAATACTTGTATTCCTTCTGGGAATCTGGAATTTTGGTATGTTCGGGGCGGAGAGTGCCTATGTGACCAGCCCCAATAAAAACCCTGGGCACAGATGCTCTTATGGGCTTCCTTGGGTAGAAACATGACAACACATGCTGCATTTTTGTTCCTGGGGGAAGAGTGTGCTTTGTATGACCCCTCATGGGAGGGAGGGAAAGAGCACAAGAAAACCTGTATGTGGATTCCTCCAGACTCTGCCTGCCTATTTTCCCCGTATGGTCCAGCTGTTTATTCTTACTACTTTGATGTGATAAATCTTAGCCATGAGTACAACTATATACGAGTCCCATGAATCCTTCTAGTGAATCTCTGAATTTAGGGTAGTCTTGGGGACTCCTGACACACCATCCTTAACAGAATTCTGTTTTTATTTTTTAGAGAAATGATAGAAAGCCTTTTGTTGTGGGTTACTAAGAAGTCCCAGTGCTCAGATTGAAACAGACTTATAATTCCATCCAAACTTCAAATGTTGTCCTGAGGACGATAGAGAAAAATAATATTTAAAATATATGTCAAGGTACCCAGCACATAGTAGGAATTTAAATATTATTACTTGTATTTTTCTTTCTCTTATTCCTCCCACCCCCCACCCCATTAGAAAGCAATGTTTTTCGGTGGGTGGACATTATGACACATTTATGTTGCCTGTTTTCCTGCTGCTATTTTCTTTGCTAGAAAGCACACAATATATTTAAAAGTTAGATCGTTAACCAGGTTTGTTCTTTTGGCATCTGGTATTTAAGGCAGTTTCAGTTTTCACTCCAGTTTTTTTCATCACATGTTTCTACCAATTGAATCTCACTTGCTCTTTCTGAAAGGAGAAATATGAAACACAGAGAGGGATCATTTTATGGTTTCAAAGTCATCAGGGTCAAGCAGGAGAGCTCATAATTGAAATCTAAAATGTGTGGCTTTTCTCTTCTTTGCAAGAAAAGAAGAGAAGAGGCCATGACCCAAACCACTAGCACTTTGGTTGGTGGAGAATGGTTGACACTGAAGCAATTACTAGAGCTTAGATTTCAAGTCTGGGATGTGTGGGAAGACACATAGGCACTTACCAGGGAAGTCATTCAAGAAATTTTCTTTTCCTAACACTGGGTCCAGTGATTTTAGTTTTTAGCTACTTATTTTTTTTATCATGAAATGCATAGAATAAACACAGTTTATAAGTTGGGTCACTGACCAACTAATGATCAAAATATAAGTGACAAGTTTAAGGACATGCAAGGTGATGCTCACTTCTCAGAAAAGGATATTCTGGTCCCTGATGTGCAGTTACTAGTGACCCATTTTCATTTCTACCCCTTCTCACTTTCACAAACCTGCCTCTCTTTTTTGAACTTGAACCATACCTTCATAGTGTCCTACTGAATACGGATATCTCCATGTAACAGTCCCTAGGCATCTCAAATTTACTGTATGCAAAAACGAATTTATTTCAGAGAAGGTGTCAACCTTTAGAGAATACCTATTATGCATCACTTGCAATATAGAGGCTATCTACATACATGATCTTACTTGATCTAGTTCCATATCTGAGATATCATGTCATGTCCCTGTAGGGGAACTAGTCTTGCAAGTAAATATCTAAGGGGTGAGAGAAGCCTCAGTTAAGCATCTGGGGATGTTCCTTCAGTAGTCCGCTGCCACTTCAGAGGTTGCATGGATTGAAATGGTGCCTATTGGCCATCTTCCACGTGTATAAAGCAGTCCCATGTGAGACATGGGAGGCCTTCATCTCTGTCCCTCTACCATCCCTGTAAGTACCTTGCAGTCAGCAGGAAAATCACTCAATCTAGCTCTCCATTTCCAGTGTGGCTTCTTTGATGAATGACACAATTATAAAAGGGTCAGAAATACTCAAACTCAGTGTCACAGATTCCCAGCCCAGCAAACACCCGGCGGCCATCTCTCAAGTCTGAGGCTGTTTATTTGAAGCTTTTTGTTCCTTATCTCTCCCTCCTGCTGCTGCTTCTTCTGGCTTCTGCCTTACCTGTTGATCACACATTGACCTTTCTGATGCCAGACACTTCTAAGCCCTGTAGCTAACTTCAGATGTTATTATCCCTCCTCTGACTGCAAAGTTGCCAAATGTTCTACCTCACAAAACATTGGCCAGGAGTACATCTGGTTATCTACCATTTGCTCACACAGGCAGCTTGTAGTACATCCATTCTCTCTTAATGCAAACCTCTATTTTCACACATTATAATCCACTGGCTCAGAGAAAAGAAGGGGGTAGATGCAAGTGCAGGAGAATTTAAAAAAAGAAATAGAAAAAGGTGGGTACATGATTTGATATAGCTCTGAGTACATTAACCATGAAATTAAAATTGTAGATCTCTAGAAGCTGTGGAATTTTTACAAACCATGAGTGTCATGGGATTCCAGTATACTACCTACCCTGTAGTCAGTCATCTTTGATGTAGCTGAGGTTAGACAGGGCTGGAGGAGGAGTGGCGCAGAATAACAATTGTCGAGTGTCTACGGTGGCTCTGTTATTTCTTAGAAGATGAGTGTTTGGTGAGAGTGGTTATTTAATCTGAGCCCATCACCTGAATTGTCTATGAAAATAAGTGTCTATGAGTAGAAAAAGGTGATACTGTAGCTTAGGGGGTCAGTTTTTTGTTTTTTTGTTTTTTTTAACAAGAGCTATACAAACATTTCTACATCAGTGGGATATTTTTTGCTCAGATCAAATAGGAATATTTACAAAACACATACTCTTGGGCACGTTCTGGACATCCTCAGAATAAAGACAAGGCTGGAGCCTAATTTGTGTCTTCTCTTCTCGGAGACCCCTGATATCATACCCCAGAACCCTGGGGCTTCATGGAGCATAAGGCGACGGTGTGGTCTGGTGGAGAGAGAACAATTCTCAAATCAGATGGACTGGGAGTTTGAGTCCCAGTTCTGCTGATACTACCTCTTGATCTCAGCAATTTATTTAATTTCTCTGGACATCTGTTTTCTCAACTTCAAAAAAATAAGGGCAAATAGTATCTATTTTAAGAGATAGCTGTAAGGAGTGAATGTGATATGTATAGGTGTGGCACACAGTTGGTATTTATCAGATGTTAGTTTTCTTTCCCCTGTCCTTCAATTAAAGCCCCTCCTTCAAGTTAGAATAAAAACGAAGAGCTTTGGTTAAAACATTGAGGATGATATTTGAGAGTGAGGTTTTGAGTACTGCCTTGGGTCTTCTTCCACATATGAAGATTGCTTTACATAGGGTTAGAAAGCTGGCTCAGAGAAGATAAGAATGAGAGCTGGTCCAATTAGGCAGCAAGGGATGGGAAGAGAAAGCTTGCCGACAGGAAGACGGTGCTGATGGGGAGCAGCGAGGTCTGGTGAGGGTGTCCTTATGAGGTGTAGAGGACAGTGAAAAGTGTCTGGGGTAAAAAGGGAACATTATAGATTGATGTCCAAGGGAGGGGATCCTGATTAGATTGTAAATTATAGACTTCCAAGATAAATTTCAATAGTTGGGAATTGGATGTTGAGGGGGTAGACCAGTTGTATCACAGAATCACAGAACTTCTGAGCTGGAAGGGAATTTATCCATCATATGGTCCACCTCCCTTGGTTTATGGATGAAGAAATGAGGCTCAGAGAGGTTAAGTGGCTAACGCAGGGTCCCTCAGTAAGTTAGTAACGGGATTATGGTTCTGGTATATTTCCTCTCTCATATATTACCTACTCTTTTAGACTTTCCTCTTATTCCAAGTCAGACTGCACATGATTCCACAGTCTCTCTTAGCAACCAGTTATAATGTTCATGACTCAGAATATAGTTCACAAATAAGAAGTTCTGTTTTAGGGACTTCCCTGGTGGTCCAGTGGTTAAGAATCCACCTTCCGATGCAGGGGACGCTGGTTCGATCCCCAGGGAACTGAGATCCCACATGCTGCGGGACAACTGCCACTAAGCTGGCGCGCCACAACTAGAGAAGCCTGCGTGCCACAACAAAGACCCAGCACAGCTAAAAAAAAAAAGAAATTTTGTTTTACTTAGATTTAAATCTAAGCCAGTAAACGTACTTTCTGATCTTTTTTAAAAGCTACTCTACCTGCAATAAACCTGAATGCCTTAGATAAATTAGTGGTGTGTTAAATGCAATAACCCCTTATACACGAGGAACAAATTCATATAGATAAAAAGAGGGAGTTTTGACAAAGAATAAAATCAGATTTCAAACCCCTTGCCAAAGAGAAGACATAACAATCTGATCAGGAGTAGAAACACTAAGATACCTCTCCAAGTATAGATCTAATCCAATTACAATCAAAGAACGTCTTCTGGTTAACACAGGAAAAAGCACAGAAGCTGGTTAATGACTTCATGAAGAGTTTTAGAAAATATATGAAATTTTTAAAAAGTCAAATGAAATAAAAATACTTTGGTATAAAATCCACAGAGATTAAAAATCATGCCTGTTATAGTTTGAGAAAGCAAACAGTAAGGCAGTCCCTGGAGGGAGTGGAGGTTGGTGGCACATTGATGTGATGGCTACCTTCTAGGGGAGATTATAGAGCTCTGGGGAATGTACTCATAATCATAAAATTCACAAGCAACTGGTGCACAAATTGGATGTCACTTTGTTAATTTTTAGTGAAAAAATATAATTGTCACAAGGAAATTTAAGCTTGCATGATACATGCATGTTCTCAGTGTGGGTAGTCTATAGTCTGTGCCTAAAAACCAAATAGTAACTAAAAACTAGCTTGGAAAATGTACAATGAAAGTTATTTGGATAATGTTCATGGTCAGTGTCATCAAGCTATGGTAATCTGATGAGTCTGTCTCCCTCCTATAGGAGTAGGCTCCATACTGACCTGATATCTATTTTCCTAAGTAAGGGACTCTTTTTCCTGGATGGTGCTGGGAACACAATATTATATATCTATATACATAAACATAACAAAAATTACAATACTGTTGTGAGTGCTCAAAAAGCAGAACATCTCCCTTATGATTGATATATGTTTTCATCCATTGATTCAATAAGTATTTAATGAACACCTACAATTAGTCAGGCATTGTGTTGATGCTGGGCATAAAAGAGGAGCAAGACAGATACAGCCCTACAGAGATTAAGATCTAGAGATTGAAGATACACAGTTAAACAGGCTCTGACCACAGTCTGTAAGTGATTGAAGATACACAATTAAACAGGCTATGACCACAGAGTGTAAGTGTTACAGTAAAGGAAGTACAAGGTGCTGTGGAAGTGAATGAGGGGGCACCTAACCCAGACCAAAGATTGCAGAAGTCTTCCTGTGGGAAGTGGTATCTCACCTGTGACTTGGTTGAGTACCAGTTAGCTAGGTAAGGGGCAGAATATGTCCCAGGCAGGGGCCAGCGTAAGCAAAGATCTAGAAGTAAAAGGAGGATACACTTAAAACAAAGTAAAACACAGTGAGATATTCCTTCTTGACAAGTGTGCAGAGGTTTGTTTTTTTGTAGATAATGTGCTTTGTTGGTGAGCGTATGAGTACATACTCTTTTTTTTTTTTTTTTGAAAGTTACTCCAAATTTTGTTGATCTCTATTTTGAGTACATACTTTTATACAGGGCTGATAGGGGTGTAAATTGATGTGAACTTTTTAGAAGGTAATTTGGCAATATTATGCCAAAAGTTTAAAGATACGTATACATTTGATACTGTAATTTTAGATATTTATTCTAGGGAAATAATTATAGATGAATAAAAAGATAAAATATCCTAGGTTTTGGTTTTATAAAGAGAAAAATTAGAAACAGAGGAATGGATAAATAAATTATATATACCAAAAGACATCCTATACAGCTAATAAAAATATTGTCAAAACATCTAAGCTTCTAAGCCATAGCAAACTCTAGCCAAACTATGGCAACAGCATGCCACCTGCTTTTTTTTTTAACTTTTTATTTTGAAATAACTATTGTTTCATAGGAAGTTGCAAAGACAGAACAGAAAGGTCCTGTGTATCATTCACCTAATTTTAACCACTGGTTACATCTTACATAGCTGTAGTACAATATCAAACCAGGGAATTGACGTTAGTACAATGTGTGTGGATTTCTATAATTACAACCACAATCCAGATAGAGAACTATTCCATCATCACAAAGATCTCTCTGTGCTATCCTTTGATAGTCATACCTACCCCTTCTCCCTAACCATGTCTAGACCTTGGCAATCATTAATCTGTTTTCCATCTCTGTAACTTTTGGGAATGTTATGTAAGTAAAATCATATAATCTATTACCTTTTGAAATAGGCTTTTTTTTTCTCACTCTGCATCATGTTCTTGAGATGTATTTAAACTATAGGTGTACTGATAGTTCATTTCTTTTTAGTGCTGAGTAATATTCCATAGTATGGATCTATCAGATCTTGTTTAACTATTTACGTACTGAAGGGGGCATTATGGTTGTTTCCTCTTTTTGGCTGTTACCAATAAAACTGCTGTGACCATTTGTGAATAGGTCTTGATGTGTACACAGGTTCTCATTTCTCTGGGATAAATGCCTAGATATGTGATTGCTGGGTTAGATGGTAAGTATATGTTTAGCTTTTTAAGTAACTGCTGAGTAGCTATATCGTTTTACAATCCCCCAAAGAATGCATAGAAGATTCAGTTGCCCTGCATCCTTGCCAGCATTGGGTATTGTCATTATTTTTTATTTTAGCTGTTCTGATAGGTCTGTATTAATATCTAATCAAGCAAGTTCTTTGTTAGATATATGGTTTGTACTACCACACAGTCTTGATTTCTGTAGCTATAAAATACATCTTAAAATTGAACAAAGTGATTCCTCCCACTGTAGTCTTCTCTGAAAATTGTTTTAGCTCTTCTAGTTCCTTTATCTTTTCATGTGAATTTTATAATAACCTTGTCCATATTTGCCAAAAAATTTGCTGGGAATATGGTAGGAGTTATGTTAAACCTGTATATCAGTTTAGGGAGAATTGAGATCTTAGCTATGTTGAGTCTTTCATTCCATGAACACAATATGTCTGCTACCTGTTTTTGTAAATAAAGTTTTATTGGAATGCAATCATGACCATCCATTTACATATTGTCTATGGTCACTTTCTTGCTATAAAAGTAGAATTGAATGGCGACAAAGATCGTATGGCCCAGAAAGCCTAAAAAAATTTACTCTCTGACCCTTTACAGAAAAATTTGTCAGTGTTTGGATCAGATCAATGTTTATGTTGTATTGTTAAGTGAAAAAAGTATATTATAAAATAGTATAAATGGTATCGTACCACTTTAATTTTAAGTATAAATTTTAATCACACATATATTTATCTACATATATTAAAATGAAAGACTGTAAAACAGAGATTTTAACCTTGGTTCTTCCAGCACAGTAGTATCATGGGGATTTTAAAAAATCTGTTTTGTGTGTGTTTTTTTGCACCTTCCACTTTCTATTCTAGCTAGCAAAAAAAAAAAAAAAAAAAAAAAAAAGTATCAGGTTAAGGAAGGATTCTACTTCCCAATCTGTCTCTCACCAATTTTATGACTTGTTCATTTCAGGTAAAAAGAGACTTTAAAATTATAGCAGGTATGACAATCAATTGTTTGTGTTAGGGATAGAGAATAATGCTTTTCCAATATGCCTTTTCAAAACACAGATGAATTCTTACAGGTTCATAATTCAAGCATACCCTTAGTCAGTAATTGAAGATAAGAAAATGCCATAGATATTGAATCTTAATCCTTGGTGTTTATTCATGATAATAACAATGGAGTGCTCCTCCCTTGAGATTTATTTACCAGCAGCTCCATACAAATGTCACATGCTTAAGCCTGCACACCAAGATGAGCAAATTGCTTATCCCTAAATGACCATTTCAAATTACGGAGACTGGCAAAATGAATACTTGCATGTTTGCTGCTCTGACCCTCTGTTAACAATTACTGACAGGCTTCTTCCAGTTCTGATGGGGCGTCAACATAGATACAGACAGATCAAATGGCAAGTCACACCATGAGAGTAATCTGCCATTTGAGAAACCAAATGTAGGGCATAAAACACAGTGATTACAGCTATGCTTTCATCTGGAAAGGGCTCTGATAGGGTCATGAAAGACAAGAGGTGTTTGGAACAGACATAGGTCCCTGACAGGTTAATGACCCACTTCACAGAGTCACAGTGCACCTCAAATGACTGCATTCTGTTCCTGGAGGGATTCTTTCTTAAACCCTAACCTTGATTTTTAACCCTACTCTAACTCCACTCTGTGAATGCTCATTTATATGGTATGAATTAACAGAAATTAACATGACTTTAATAACTCTAGGAATTATACATTAATAGTTCCCTCATCCCAACCACTGAAGAAAGGTGGTGTGGGGAAAAGAGATGAAATTCTAAAAGGCTCTGATACTGCTCAGAAACAGGCACAAATTTTCTCAGCTGAAAACATGTTTATTACATAAAGACTGCAGATGCTCGGAACAGCTTGTCATCCGTTTGCTTTCAGGTGATGCCCACACAGTACTAAGAATAGCAGAGATGTGGAAATTTTCTAATTAAACGTGATCAATATTGACAACCAGACGGCATCATTCTGGCCCCAGAGTAGATTTGTGGGCCACAGTGATCCTATTTGTCTGTCTACATCGCTCACATTACCTGGGTAAATTGGCTGATCAAATCTCCGCTTCTGTAATACCAGCCTGGAGGAGAGAGGTTTAGGGAATTGCTCAACAGTAGAGAATGAATAAAACGTGTTCATTCGTTCATCCTTTTTTTTTTTTTTAATAAAGTTGACAGTCACTTCTGCTCTACTTGATATATGGAAATTACAAAAATGAATAAGGCATGGATCTTTCTCTACAAGAGGCTTAGAAATTATGGTAAAAAAACAGGATGTATAATCCTGAAAGTATGCTCTAAGGCAGATATGTCATAAGAAATATATAGATGCAGTACAGTAGGAGTTCATAGGATGAAAACATCACTTCTGTCTGGGAGGAATCAGAAAAAGCTTTCTGAAGGAAGTTGTCTTGATCAGGGACTTGAGGCAAGATGTAGAATAAGGCATAAGCCACAGAAAGGGATGCAGATTAATTAACGAGAGTAAACTTAAGAGATAGCAGAAATTAATTATTCTAAGGATTCAGGGGTGTTTTGGGAGAACACAAAGGCAGACATGCAGCCAGGCCTCAGGAAGGAATTGGAATCAGGGATGGGAAGCAATCAGGAACCTAGGGAGTTCTTTCTAATTCTCCTTCATTCATGTCTGAACAGACTTGCTTTCTCTGCATCTTCATTCACACAGTGGACTATGGCTACTCCCAACTCTTTAATTGAAGAGAATAATCTTGCCCTACATTATGTCAGTTTCATGAACTACTGAAGGCACACATATACAGCTTCCTGGGGAATATCTAGAAGTTCCTAGATAAGGGGAGATGACTTGCATGGTGATCAGACATTCCCTAATGAGTATGTGCTGTACTGTGTACGGGGAATTGTAGAACAGTGCAATTGGAATACAAATTTGGAAGGGCAGTTAGGGAAAGACAAGTAGGACTTCGGGGCATCACTGAGAAGCATAGTTATATGAAATAAATTATACTCTGGACAATCAATTTGACAGCACTGAGTATGATAAAATTAAGTAACAGATTTCTTTTTGTCTTATTTTTGTGTTTGTTGATCTCACTGCTTTATAGGCACTTTTGTAAGCCACTTTAATTTCTTTTAGCTACAAGATGCAAGATGACACAATAATTATCAATATTAAAAAAAAGAGTACAGATGATAGGTGAGAGAAATTCAACTTAGAATTTGTGTTATCTACTAATTGGTTCTGTGACCATTGCATGTCCCAAAACCACTCAGGGTCCAAGTTTTCTAGCTTCAAAAATGTGAGAATTACATGGGCTTCTCTTCTCTTCAGGAAGAGTAATTGTTACTTATAGAGTATCTCCCCTACAACCAGAAATTCTGAGTGATAGAATCATCTTCCTTGACAGAAAGGCACTTTGTGAATGTTATGTGCTCTCTCTTTATTTCTTTGAATTTTAATATTTTTTTCACTATTTCTCTTAGCATTTCAAAGCATCCAACTGATCTGGGTATGAATCCCAGATCTGCTACTTACCAAATGTTTGATGTTAAGCAAGTGAAATAATGTTGTTAAATAAGTAATAACACTCCTTTAAATTTTTGTCAGAGAAAAGTTACTCAATAAAATGAGTTTGGGAGATCATTTGAAAAAAAATGTGAGGATTCAATTGGAACAAAAATGGCTCTTGTCATCCCACTTGTCCCATCTAGACAGTATTAAAGTCCTTGGCTTTTTCCCTCTAAGGTTAGACCGGGCCTCACATTCTTTCTCCATTCCCAGGCAGCTCATAAACACCAATCCACTGACGGTGTCATCTGAGGCCAAATTATTTGCCATCCCTTGACTATGATTGTAAATTGCTAGGTTTTTATAATATCACAGTATAACGATAGGAATTTTTGGCCAATCCCCTTATTTCACAGATGAAAAACTGAGGCCCAGAAAGAGTGACTGGCATAATATCACACCACCTAGTAAGCTACAGCCCGAAACCAGTCTTCTTTCAGTAATTTTAATGAAGTAATTGTCTTTGCTGCTATAATCCTTCCTGTACGTGATCATTGAGCTTTGGTTTGGAATTGTTCTTCTAAATACATGCAATTGAACTTTCTGATTGTTTTTTGAATCTTGTTTTCTAACAGACTGATGGGACACAACTACTTGAATTTACATTTTCTGTATAATGTAAACTGACGTTCAGTGGACCACCACTGACATATGGGAATTTAGCAATTAGGCAAAAACAATTACCTTAATATTGGCAAATTGGAACTTTAACCTGCGTATGAATAAATGAACGTTTCCTATTTGGTGGCTTGTCAAAAAAAGAAGATATAACTCTTAGTGAGCATTCCCTGGTTTGCTTAGCCATTCTGAGGACTGTCCCTGTGTTCCGTTACTCTTGTATTATTTTCCTCTTCTGGCCCATGTGCCCTGATTTTTCAACAGCTGGGGGAGTGCAGCCCCAGAATTCTAGAGCTGCAAGGTTTTCTAAGAGGTCTACTGATCTGGTCCTAGGAGTCCAGGAGACGAACTTAGTCAACCAACAGAAAACTTCTAAACTTCTTCTGAGTGAACTCAATAGACACAGACGAGATCAGGATTTTATATCCTTCTTTGGTACAGATATCTGTTTTAGTTTCTGAACACCCTTTAGGCGGCACTCATTGCATTGTGCTGCAATTCTTTGTGCACCTGTTTACCTCCCCTTGGAAGTACCTGAGGATAGGAATGCATATTCATCTTGTAGAGCAACCGGCACATAATAGGGGCTTGCTAAACGTCCATTGTTCCATACATGGTGCAGGTGGTGACTGGAATATTCCAGTTTGTTATAAAGCCTAGTGGAAGCCTATATCCTTTTGTTTTGCACCTTCAGAAGGGCCCACATCCCCAGCACAGGGACTAATACAAAGTGACCAATCAGGTTGGTCATGTTGAATGAAATGTGTGTTGAATGAATAGGTGAATAAAAGATGATTTCACACCTCTTACAAGTCTACTCATACATTCCTTCTTGTGTTATCCTTTATTTTCCCAACTTGTATTGATGTATTTAAGACATTTTTCTCCATATAAACCTGTTCATGCCCTGTTAAACTTCAAAATATTAGTCAACTAGGAGACATAATAGGCAAAGAATCCCAATTATGTCGTTGCTTCTTATGCTATGGCCTTTCCTTACATTGCCAATTAAATTTAACAAGCAATCTTGAGCATCTCTTTGTGCAGGGCGCAGGGGATGAGGCAGATATTTAAAGATTTATCCGGGGAGGAATGACTTGTCCAAACACCCACACCCTGTCACTTCCTCAATGTGACCAGTCCTTACTGACTCCTTGACAATTAGCCTGTTTCCTCCCATGTCTGGGCTTCCTCTCCTGCTGTTCCTCTACCTAGGCAGTGAAGCATCCTGCTCGCTATTCAGTCACATAATCCTGGGTTTGAATTCTGACTGCTACTATCTAGTTGTGTGATCTTGGACAAGTTACTTAATCTCTGACTCTCAGTTTCTTTGTCTATAAAATGGGCATAATTATACTTCACAGGGTTGTTGGGAGGAGGAAATGAAGTAATGCACATCAAGTGCTAACCAGAGCACCTGGCACACAATGAATGCCAGCTGTTTTCATTATGAATGTAAACGCACCTTCACTCTCCATTTCCTCATCCCTACCCCATGTTCAAGGCCCAGCTCAAAGGCTGCTGCCTCTGAAGATTTCTCTGATGCCTGCCAAAGTGACCTTTCCCTTTCCAAGTATCTTTTATGTTCACTCATTCCACCTCCCGATCACTCCCTCGTTACATGGCACTATGCTATTCTCCAGTGGCCTGTGGTACAGTTTAGCACTTGGGCATGAAGAAGTTCAACAGCATCCTGCCTTGTTCATCATATAATTATTCCCTGAAGTTGTCTTCTCCTCAGACAACATCTAAGTAACATGTGGGCAAGGACTGTGTAAGGCAAAACACAGGATCTTAAAAAACACAACTGAAGGAGCTGGGCCATGCCTTAGCTTTCTCTCTCTCTCCAATTTTCTTCTCATGTTAACTCCTGCTTTCAGTTAGCTTTCTGATTTAAATGAGCCCATTTTTCTTTTAAAAGGCTGCCACAGTCAATTTCTGGGCATAAAACACTATGAGAGTCACTGGTTTGTGAAGGTTTTCTGTACCAGATTCACCCGTCTCCTCAGTCAAAAGGCTCAGCATTCTGCACAGCTGTATGGAATTGGCATTTCTATATTAGCTACATCAAAGCAGCTTGAGAAGTAGCCAAGTCCAGGGTCTTTATCTATTCATTCAGACAGTTCTAGGAAAATTGCCTCGAAGACTTGTCAGCTACCTGTGGGCTATGCAGGACAGAGAGCTGCTTGCAGTGTTAGTGGGGATCTCATCCCCTGCTTCACCCAGAGTTTCCTCGCCCTCAGCTCAAGGTATCCCAGCAAACTGTGAAAGGAATTACACACACAGATTCCATAGAGTGGTTACGTTTTGGGATGGGAGGTTGGGAGAGAGAAGGGACACGGGAAGGGGAAGAGTAAAAGGGGCTTTCCAAAACAATACTAACATTCTCTCCTTTAACTTGTTAGTGGTTACTTGGGTGTTGGTTGTATTGTTACTTTTTTATACTTTCCAATGAACAATTTTGTATATACTTAATATATAATTTTTTTAATGTAGAAAAACTGGTAACTGTAATCCTATTGAATATTATTTATTCCCTTGCCATCTTTTTCCTGCATTCAAAATGCAGAGTCATCCAAGAATTCTAAACTTACTATGGAAAGGTCATCTGGTGATGCCCACCTAGTCAGCTTAGTTTTCACTACCAATTCCTAGGATTCTATCAGAGGTGCCTCAAGCACCATCCCAAGGGGCAAAGGGAAGTCAGTAGGTGGGGCCTGGGCGTGGAGCCTGGGCTCATCACTCCTTTCAACCACATGTGATTCTGTTTTACATATTAAGATTCCAGGTAAGAAATGGTTAAGGAGCCAGGAGGGAGGTCACAATAGCTCTTTTCTAATTTTCAAAGAGTATCAAATGAAATTAGGCTGATGTTTATGGCTTCCAAGGGAGACTGAGGATAAATGGGTAAAAGTTCTTGGGAGATAGGATTGAGTTGCTACAAGTAGGGTGACTACATCGAAGTTCGCTTGAGGTAACCCAAGTTCATGGCTTTATGCCTGCTGCCCAAGGTGGTTACGAATAGCACCTTCTTTCACTCTCTAAGTGTACCAGTTTGAATAATAAATTGTAAGGTCACTCCAGTTACAAGGAATACTTTTCTAACAGTTATATCTAAGATTATAATGAGCTAGTTCCCAAAGCTGGAGCAAGAAGTGAAATAGGGCTTCCCTGGTGGCGCAGTGGTTGGGAGTCCGCCTGCCGATGCAGGGGACACGGGTTCGTGCCCCGGTCCGGGAAGATCCCACATGCCGCGGAGCGGCTGGGCCCGTGAGCCATGGCCGCTGAGCCTGCGCGTCCGGAGCCTGTGCTCCGCGACGGGAGAGGCCACAGCAGTGAGAGGCCTGCGTACCGCCAAAAAAAAAAAGAAAAAAAAGTGAAATAAATGATGACCAATTAAGGAGCTTTCTTGATCAATTGTTTTTTGAACTTTTTTTTAAGTAGAATTTTTTTCTGGTTCTCTAACTGTTTCCCCTGAGGCATAGTTTGCAGATTCCTCACCTCTTGGTCTCTCTGCTCTTGATATGTTTCCATTTTTCTCCCAGAGTCTCCAGAAACAAAAATGATAATTCAATTTTGGTCTACTCAGAGTGGATTGAAGAGGCTTTCAGAATTGTAGAAGGTTTGTATTAGAAGGAGATAAAAGACCATCAAGCTCATCCCAATAGGAGCAGGAATATGGTGAACTCTGACGTTGGGCCCTTACATTAGAATCGCTAGAGAGTTTGCTGTGCATACGTATTTCTAGGCCTGTCCTGAGAGATTCTTATTAGGTTGTTCTGGGATGAAACCTGGGAAGCTGAATTTAAACAATATCTTCGGTGTTCTGTTGCTTGACCATTTTTGGGAATCTCAGGGAGCCCACTGGTTCCCCAGTGGTGGGCCATGACTCCCAAGGGTGTATAGGATATGTCGTTATTTTAGTTATTCTAAATACTACCTTTTTTTCTTATCAAATAAGTATTTTTCTTCCTCATATTTATATTTATCAAATCTGTAGATGCTATTGTAATTAATAAAATACATGTTTAAAAGTTATCCAATTCATTATAGCTATTTGTTTTTTGTTTGTTTTTTGTCTTTGTTTTTTCTTAACAAATAAGTACTACTGAGAATATAAACTTTATCACGTATATGTCTAACTTGCTTTATTTATAATTAATTGGGTTCTTACACTCTAATAGGATGAAAACTTTATATAATTCATTTAACTTTACAGATAAAGCCAGATAAACCCAAACCAAGGTCATGGCCAGAGGTGTCCTGGTAAATGTCTAATAAATAGCTGTCTGTGGAAGGCTGGGGAGAGAAGTGGGGGGTAGGGGGAGGGAGTAAAGAAATCCCTGATCTGTAAAGTTTATCACTTTCTGTAGTGTAAATATTTTTACCATGGCTACCAACCTGCCTTTATTCAATGAGGATTTGGGAAAAGAGGCAGGCGGTTGACTCTTGTTGAACGAGTGCAAGCTGGCCCCAGCAGACCCCTGGGCTAACTGAAAATCTAGTTCTCGTGACTCCTAGTTTAGCGGTCTTTTCATTACTCTACAAATAAAGCTGGCATGGTAAGAAGTCCTGGCAGCACATTATTTGTGGAATCAGGGGCTATCATTTTGTATTCGAATTCCAGGGCCACACCAATGTAAAATCATCCGTATCTGAATTCCTGTGGATGTTCCTCTTGCCTCCATGACACCTTATTCTGACCTTATAGTTGCCAATTCTGGCTTCCCAGGAAGTTTCCATGGGCTTTCGTTCCTCCTTAGCCTAGTTCTTTCGTGACAATCTAATATATCTTCAGGGTAGCCCCTCACTAGGACTCCACTTTGGTGAGGGTCAGCCTGCTTAACTATGACTTTAAGGTTCTATCAGATCTGGTTTCTCAAGGATCATGTGATGACTTTGACAAGCATCATTATCATAGACTGTTAATTTTCAACAGCGCTCCTTAATTCAGTGCTTTCCAAAATGGCTTCTAAAAAGCAGTAGTCATTATAGATGTTAAGTGAACAAAAGGGTTTCATGTTCGGATATGAATGGGAAATGTGGCATACTACTATCTTATAGCTACTCCCCTCTCCCTACCACGCTGCAGAATCAGTCTGTTTTCACAAATTAATGACCGAGCGATCTTGTAGAGAGAAATATACTTACTTTGGTCTGATTTAGCTTTTCCAAAATTTATTCAAACATGGAGTTCGTCACTGATCCTTATTTAAGTCCCATGAAATACGCTTAGTGAAATACTGAACTAACAGTTCATAGTAGCATCTACCTTATGGCATTTCAAAATCCGTATTCCATGTTGGGTTACTTCTTATTTCCCCATGTCTGAATGATGGCCACCTGGCACCATTTGGTTTGCTGATTGGAAAAGATTGATGTATTCTGAGGTCAATGATTGGCTCAGCTCTTCAGGTTTCAGTGGCCAGCTCTGTCTTCCAGGGTCCATCCTACTTTCCAGTTGGACCCTGCATAAAAGAATGGTCTTTAATATACAAAACCTTTCTCATATGAAAGAACTACCAGACAACTTCCATTTTTCTTCCTCATACATACTTGACTAGAATGGGTGGCATAGAATGGGTAGCTGTGAGTGAGGATAAGGAAGTATGGGTAGAAGAAAGAAGGGTAATAGGGGACCTTGATAGTCAGGCAGAGGAATTTATTTTTTTTATTTTTTAACTTGGCCACACCTTGCAGGATCTTAGTTCCTTGAACGGGGATTGAACCCACACCCTCGGCAGTGAAAGCGCGGAGTCCTAACCACTGGACCGCCAGGGAATTCCCAGGCAGAGGAATTTAAATGTGAAGATTTTAAGAAACAGGACATGGAACAGCTGCCCTCTTCTGTTTGAGCAGCTCCTTCAAGGGAGAGAAGTTATGCTTTGATTGAATCAGCTCATTTAGAAGGTGTTTCTTTCTTTTCCTTAGATAATAGCATGGCTTTAAATCTGAGTAGCAACACCTAATGTGACCCAGGTGGGCTTTTGTAAACCTCTTACTGCTCCTCTTACTGAGGTAAGGTAAACCTCTTACCTCAATACTCTTGCATCGGTAACCCTTGAGTTCTTTACCTCTTTCTCAAGTGGTGTCTCTGTGCTTGATTCATTGCAACTGTGCTCTCTGGTACTTAGCCTCAGGTCCCATGGCAGTAGTCATGAATTTCTTCATTGAACAGGGTGATATCCCTGGAGAATCAAACCTGCCCCAAAGGAACAATAAGGTTACTAGTTTTTTGTTTTTTTGTTTTCTTTTATGAATGCCCAGCGGAATTATATTCTTGCTTTGAATTTCTCTCTGATAACACTTCCTATCTTTGGGGAATATCTGTTCTGCCATTGGTTAAATCTATATCTGCAGGGGATAGAAATGCTTTGCCACCCACGATTGCTCTGAAGATATTTCCTTGTCCCAAGAGCCAATGGGAGAAATGTGAGAACCTTTTAATGCTGCCTTCTTCCACCGCCTCAGTTACCCATAACTGCCTTGAAGAAATGCTTCCTGACATGAGCATCCTAGAGCCTGCCTCCTCTGCCAGCCTGGCCATGTGAAGATCGCCAGACATGGGACTTCCCTGGTGGCGCAGTGGTTAAGAATCCACCTGCCAATGCAGTGGACACGGGTTCGAGCCCTGGTCCGGGAAGATCCCACATGCTGCGGGGCACCTAAGCCCTTGCACCACGACTATTGAGCCCACATACCACAACTACTGAAGCTGGCGTGCCTATAGCCCGTGCTCCGCAACGAGAAGCCACCGCAGTGAGACGCCCGCGCACCACAACGAAGAGTAGCCCCTGCTCGCCGCAACTAGAGAAAGCCCATGCACAGCAACAAAGACCCAATGCAGCCAAATAAAAAATAATCAAACAAATAAGAAAAAGAAAAATATTGCCAGACATTTCACCTACAACCCACTCATTGCTAGCCTTCTTATTCTAATATTCAGAACTTCTCCAGTCTAATGTCGTTACTTTCTGTGTGTACCTGCTTTTACAATATAGCAGGGCCATGGTATGCTCATCTGCTTATGGGACTTCCTGGGACTTTGCTCTTTTTTTTTTTTTTTTTTTTTTTTTTTTTGCGGTACGCAGGCCTCTCACAGTTGCAGCCTCTCCCGTTGTGGAGCACAGGCTCTGGACGCGCAGGCTCAGCGGCCGTGGCTCACGGGCCCAGCCACTCCGCGGCCTGTGGGATCTTCCCAGATCGGGGCACGAACCCGTGTCCCCTGCATCGGCAGGCGGACTCTCAACCACTGCGTCACCAGGGAAGCCCGGACTTTGCTCTTTTACTCAAACCTGATAGCAGATTCGATAAGACAACTGATTCTTTACAAAAAGACACTTAATTTGGAGAGTATATGTTGAAACCTTCTTAATCTTTTGGTTCCCTTGTGACTTAGCTGTTTCTAGGAACTCCCAGTGGAACGTAGAAGGAGACCATGGCTGGAGTTCCTAAGTGGTTATAAACTGTTGAGTCTAGTACTCCCCAGTGACTAGCTGAGCTGAATACACAGGTGTACTCAGTTCACTGAGCATACAGGTGTTTTGCATAGATTTTAATTATTCCTATGTTTTCTCTACCTTCTTATCCGTGGTCCTATATAACAGTTGGCCTTCCCACCCATAATGCATCTGCAGGCACCAAGATGGCTCCATCTACAAGGTATGCTCTCGGTACGGGATCAAGGCCCTCTTTCATTTATACTGTGCCTATTGCTTCTTGTGCATCTCTTTGATACTTTGATCTCTGACATTTTCATGTGGTGCTCGCCGTTTCTTTTGGGCTCTGTTTTTTCTTTTGACCATTTGGATTCTTCTCTGGCTTATGAACAGTTTTCTGTCATAAGCTTTTTGCTGGGCTTACTCTCTGATTTATATAGTCCTCAAATTTTTTTTTCTTTCTTTTTTTTTTTTGCGGTACGCGGGCCTCTCACCGTTGTGGCCTCTCCCGTTGCGGAGCACAGGCTCCGGACGCGCAGGCTCAGCGGCCATGGCTCACGGGCCCGGCCGCTCCGCGGCATGTGGGATCTTCCCGGACCGGAGCACGAACCCGTGTCCCCTGCATCGGCAGGCAGGCGGACTCTCAACCACTGCGCCACCAGGGAATACTCCTCAAAATTTTGAATGAATGATGCTCATAATCTCCCTAACCTTTGTGAAAGCCTGCTAGCTGGGCTGGACTCCTTAAACTAGGGAGGAGGGAGTTTTGAAGTTTTATTTGAAATCCGAAGTCCTTAGTCCTTCACCTATTGCAGCCAGGGACAGCGGATGAGACCATCAAGACACTATGATAATGTGGTTCTGGTGGCACTCATGGCTTCGCTTGCATAGATATGGTTGGAGCTACTGAGGCTTCATTTGCACACATTCTGGGATGAAACCTCTACCTTCCTCACCCTCATAATGCTATTGATCCTGCTGCCAAAGAAGTCCAGACATCTGTCTACAAGTTCATTTTCATGTGTAAATTCAGGGTTTTGGGTCCTATGAGAACTACATTGTCTTCTGTTTGTTGGGGCGTGGGGAGTGAGCAATATATGATTCCCCTCCAACAGCCTGGCAGTATCCCTTTGTGGTGTTGTACCAAGTTCTAGCCTGTCTTATGATTGACATGGTTTCTGGGCTCAAATGGAATTGAGGTGAACAATGCCCTTATCTAGCTGAAGAGGTAGGAGATTGGCTTTCCTATTGTGATCCTTTGTGTTCTTTTGTTTAACTCTTCTGCTTACCATCCTTTATTCTTCACTTTAGGATAGGGCCATCTGCTGTCACTTTGTATTCTTTTTGGTTGAAGGATTTTTACAGGCCCCTTTGTGCCTGGGTTATAAATAATCACCTGGTTGCCATATGGGGCTGTATGTAGCTCATCTTTGATGTATGGGTGCTGGGCAATGGGGAGGAAACATTTGACTTTAAGTGATAGCCTTGGTGCTGAGGTAGCTGAAGCGCTTGGGTCCATCTGGAAGCAGTTAAATGGCTAATTGGCAGATGCTGTGCCTCACATGATAAAGAACCCAGGAGAAGTTGGGAATTTGAGAGGACCCTCATTTAGAAACATCAAATACTCCTCCTCTGACTTCTTTGCTAGGCTCTTTAAATTACAGGGTAATGAGAGAAGTGAGAAGAAGCTAAATTGGGAGTGGATTGCAAAAGACATGTTTTCAATAGAAGTTTCTGTTTATCGAAATAATTACAGATTTACAGGCAGTTGTAAGAAATAATATAGAATGATCCCTTGTATACTTTTCTCTGTATCCACCAGTGGTAACATTTTGAAAAATTACAGTATAATATCACAGCCAAGATAGTCATATGGATACAATTCACTGATCATTAGATTTCCCCAGTTTCACCTGTCATTCCTATGGGTCTGTGTCTCTGTCTCTGTATGTACTAAATTCTATGCAGTTTTATCACCTGCATAGGTTTGTGTATCCACCTCCAGTCATGATACTGAACAGTTCCACCACTATTAGTATCTCTCCTTGCTCTTTTATGGCCACACTGACTGCGTCCTGTCCCCATTTCGTACCTCCTCCAGTCCCAAACTTTGGCAACTACTCATCTGTCTTCCATTTCTAAAATTTTGTCAATTCAAAAATGTCATACAAATGGAATCATACAGTATGTAACCTTTCAAGATGGGCGTTTTTGCTGGCTAATTCCCTGGAGATTCATCTAAGTTTTGCGTGCGTGTGTCAATTTATCTAAGTCTTGCGTGCATCAATAGTTCATTGCTTTTCATTGCTGACTAGTATCCCATGGTATGTATGTACTACAGTTTATTTAACCATTCATTCCTTGAAGGACGTCTGAGCTGACTCCTGTTTTGGGTTATTACAAATAAAGCTACTACAGACATTCATGTAGCAGACTTTCTGTATGGATTTAACTTTTCATTTCCCTAGGACAGATACTCAGGGGTGACTTTGCTGGGTCATATAGTAGTTGCATATTTAGTTATTAAGAAACTGCCGAACTTTTTTTTTTCTCAGAATGTTTATCATTTTACATTCCCACTGCTTCATTGCTGGCATTTCGGTGTTTTCATTATTTTTTATTGTAGCCATTCTGACGGATGTGTGGTGAGACCTCACTGGGGTTTCAGTTTGCATTTTTAATGGTTAATAATGTTGAACAGCTTTTCATGTGCTTATTTGCCACTTGCATATCTTTTTCACTGAAATGTCTCTTCATTTTCTTTGTCTCTTGCACATTGTCTAATTGTGTTATTTTCTGTTGAGTTTTGAGAATTCTTTTATATATTTTGGATACTAGTTTTTGTTACATATGTAGTCTGCAAATATTTTCTTCCTGTCTGTAACTTGTCACTTCATGTTCTACATATGGGCTTTCACAGAATAAAAAAGTATTTTATTTGGGTGAGGTTCAATTGATCAGTTTGTCCTTTTATAGATCATAATTTTAATGTGAAGTCTGCATCCCTAGTTCTCAAAGATTTCCCTTGTTTGTTTTTTGTTTTCTGGTTTGTTTCATAGTTAAGTTTATGATCCATTTTGAGTTAATTTTTATTTAAGGTATAAGGTTTAGGTTAAAATTAATTTTTAAGATTTTTTTTGCCAATGGATATCCAGTTGCTTTAGCACTATTTACTGAAAAAGGTGGTTCAGTGTAAAAAAGGCCTAAATTATATTAGTGTCAGGAAAACAGTATCCTTTAATCTGGGTTTGAGATGCTACTATGCTGCTCTGTAGTGCCCGTGTTCATTGTGACGTTTTTAAAGGTCGGTAAGATCTTGAAAAGGAAGGTTCTGATTTACTTTGTACTTTATGGAGGACATTACTTATAAGGGTTTCAGTGACTTGAAGCTCAGGCCAGGGGTTGCTTGGTAATCATTCATTGTAGAATATTACCCTTTCATCAGAAGATTGAGTAGAATGAGATGAAAGCCTCGTTCTAATTCCAGAAGACCAGGAAGGGCTTGAAGTCCACTGCATGATCAATAGCACAGGCAAACAGACCTCTAGCTTCAGGACCTGTGGAAGCCAGTTCATCCTCCAAGGGACAGGTCTCTGTAGCCTCTGTGTCTCAGAGGGGACAGAACAGCATCATCTAGATGACCAGCCAGTAGAAGAAAACATTCTCTCAGGATGCTGCTTATGTTTTAGGGTCTCCAGGATGTCAGCAAACTAACTCATCCTAGTCTAAACGATCCCGGCTCCTCTGTTACCTCCAATTCAAAGGTCTTTCCTCTCACTCAACTGTCACAATAAAGGTTGGCAGGAGTGTATTTTTCAACTCTAATGCTAAAATTTTCCGTAGCAGTCAAACAAAACACACGCCATTACTGGCCAAAAATCAAGAAATACCTTTTCTCGGAAAGGTCTTCATTTCATTGATCTTTGGACAACTGCATTCAGCTACAAGTGCCCAGGGAGTAGTGAGCTATGGGAGAAATGATACTAGATTACAGCTAACAGGTCAGGAATAGAGTCTAGTCCTCGTTGGCTGGTGAACCTTAGATAGAGCCTCTGACCTCTTTGGACTTCGGTTTCACTTTCCTCAAAATGGCAATAAGACTTGTCTTACCTACTTCACTGTGCCATTGTGAGGCTCAAATTAGATGTAAGTGTGACAGTTCTTTGAACAGCTCACAGTTTTCCAGGTTGAGAATGGCCCTGATGTGTGCAGCAGAAGGCTTCCCTGGCTACTCGAGCCCTGAGTGCTGTCTCCCCACTCTCCCTCTGCAGCCTGGGCTAATTAAAAAAAAAAAACACAAAAACCTTTAATCTTGAGGTCAAGAGCTTGAACACAGTGTCTGCTGTCTAAGTGTTCAATAAATCCTAGCTGTCATAATTCTGTCATATTTCCTTGTACCTTACCACCTTCTGGATGACAAAGCTTGGTTGTGGGCTGTGACATAGATGGCCGACCGTCTGCTAGATAGCTGTGCTCCCTTCTGTAGCACACAGTTCTCACAGGGAAGTGCTGGCCACCATTGACCACATTTCCAGAGCACGCTTGCAGTGAGGCATGGCCATGTGGTTGGGTTTTAGCCAAAGGCATATGAGTGAAAGTGATGTACGCTACTTGAAGAACCTGACCCTGAGAACTCCTGTGATGCTCTATGCTCTTGTCCCCTTCTGGCTGCCTGGATTGGTGGTGATTCCCCAGGAGGCTCTAGAAGGAATGTAGAGAAAAAAGCAGAGCTTCTGTCAGTCTCCGTGACATGCCTGAATGTCTACACAGAGGAGGACTGCTCTGCTAATCTGTTTACCTGCCTAAGAAACCTTACTTGAGCAAGAAATATACTTCTGTTGGGTCTGACTAAGTGCATCTTTTTATTTATACATTTTTGACAGCAGTTAGCCTACCCTAAGTAAGTCATGGTTTGCTTTCTCATTTTCTATGTGAACATGTTGAGGGACTCTAGACATAGGACATATTGTACTTTGCTCTTACTTTTCCCTTATGACATGTAAAAATCAAATTACACAGAGCAGTAGCGTCTTTGGTTCAAATAAATCAATCAGAACAACTTTTTATAATATAGTCTTTCAAGACTACATTTTTCTAGAGTTGACTTTATTAAGTAAAATGAGTGTAACCCACAGATGTTAGCCACACCAATTTTTGAGCTATGAAGAAGGCATTTTCTCTCCAGAAGGAATTTATCTAATGAAATTTTCTTCATATGGCCCACATTTGGTGCAGTCACCAAAACTGTAAACTCCTCTGTCTTTATTTTTTATTCCCCCCTGGGTTTGTCAAACACAATGCCACTGCTGGCCCTTTAGATAACGTTAGAAATCTTGATTTGAACAAACAAAACCCTAGGGCTCGGAAATGCTAAATATCACAGGGGCATTTGAGTGTTGTTGTCCCCTCAGCCTTTGAAGCCAAAGGGATCCAGGCTTAGGTCCAACTTTACCTTCAGCAGATCAGTCGTGAACCAGTGAAAACTGACCTAAAGACTCGGTTTCCTTAGCTGAGAGAAGAACTAATAATAGTAGTGTGGGATACGTGGCATAATACATACAGACTGCAGATTGCTTAAAAGGCACCCAGTGAAAGTCAGCTGTTCTGTTTGTAAGCACTCTTTGTTAATAACTGCACCAACAGCAATTTTAAAACATTTCTGCCTCTTTATTAAAATGAAACGATTTTGCTGTAGAAGGACAGTTATACGACCAGCCATAAAACAAGCAAGTCCACTAGGAGACTCCTATCTGGATGGTGACCAGTGGTATATATAATTGTATGTGTGTGCGTGTGTATTTGTGTGTGTATGAGAGAAACAATGAAAATGCACATGGTAGGCAATGGAAGAAAGTCTCTGAAATATTGGAAGAAAACAAAAACAACTTTCCACCCAGAAGTGAATACCCAAATGAATTTTTACCTTAAAAAAATTTTCTTTTATCACTCTCTTAATTTCTTTGTGCAGATCTAAAGATCTTTGGCCTGATGTCATATTCCTGCTGCCTGAGGAATTTTTTTTTTTTTTTTTTTTTTTTTTGTGGTACGCGGGCCTCTCGCTGTTGTGGCCTCTCCCGTTGCGGAGCACAGGCTCCGGACGCGCAGGCTCAGCGGCCACGGCTCACGGGCCCAGCCGCTCCGTGGCATGTGGGATCTTCCCGGACCGGGACACGAACCCGTGTCCCCTGCATCGGCAGGCGGACTCTCAACCACTGCGCCACCAGGGAAGCCCTGCCTGAGGAATTTTAACATTCCTGTAGTCCAGGTCATCTGACCATGAATTTTCTCAGTGTTGTGTTTGTCTGAAAGTCTTTATTTTGGCTTAATTATTGCCCAGTGTAGTTATACCGAGCACTCTGCACTCTGTCCTGGGAGGAGGTCCCATCACTACAGCAGGGTGAAAATTTCCCCAAAGCACACTATAGATTCTATAGATTTTACTTCTATCTCTTGCTTCTTGTCCCCTAGAATGTCAGTCCCATGAGAACAGGAGTGTTCTCAGCACTTAGTGCAGGACCTCATCTCAGCCACCCTTTCCTCTGCAGACACCATCCTCCTTGGTGGCAGCTGTATCCTGGTCCCCTCGGCTGTTTCCACCATTACCTCCAGGGCCTTCACCATCTGTCACTGCCACCCACCCCTATCACACCCTTGTTGGTAGAAGGGTGATGTGACAAGGCTCTACTATCACATCTGCCCTCATGACAGCAAAGCAGCCAGCCACTGCCTATGGTGGTGAAGGTGGAGAGAGAGAGGAGGTGATGGGGTAAGAAGAAGACAGAGGTGGCCCAGGGCAGGACCATATCAGGGATGGGCAGGATGAAGAAGCTGAAGATCCCTATTACTCCCTGGAGGCAGAAAATGCCCTTCAGAAGGAGGAAATGGGACTGAGGAAGACGGTGGCACTCGGGTCAGAACCTGGTAGGGACAGATGTGTATGTGTGTATGTATGTGTTTAAATTTAATAGAATTCATGGTAAGCTGATTGGCTGGAAACAAAACTTTTAAAATATTAAGGAGCTATTTACCAGGCAAAGGAAAGAGCCTCTAGACTAGTAGTAAAGAGGGTGTTAGTGATACTAAGGTGTAGTCTTGGACCTGCCTGCCGATTATGAGCTGTGTAACCTCTCTAAAATCTCACTAAATCATCTGAAAGATGGAAAAAAACACTACCTACTGTAATGGTTTATTTATTTTTTTTGTAGCAACTTGACCGGGCCATGGAATGCCCAGATACCTGGCTAAACATTTTTTCTGAGTGTGTCTGTGAGGGTGTTTCTGGGAGAAATGAGCATTTGAATCGGTGAACTGACTAAAACAGATGACCTACCCCAGTGTGGGTGGGCACCACCCCACCTACTGAGGACCCACATAGGACAAAAAGGTGGAGGAAGGTTGAGTTCTCTCCACCTGACGCTTGAGCTGAGACCTGGGTCTTCTGCTCTTCGCCTGGAACTCGCACTATTAGGGTTCCCAGCTCTCAGGGCTTCAGGCTTGAACTGGAATTAAACCATGGGACTACCGGTTCTCCACCTCTGAACTATACCGTCACCCTTCCTGGGTCTCCAGCTAGCCAAGGGCAGGTTGTGGGACTTCTCAGCTTCCATTATCCCATAAGCCAATTCCTTAAATATATATTCCTTATATATGTAGGCTGTTTCTTCTCTGGAGAACCCTGTCTAATACACCTACCTTACATAACAATTAAATGATGTATCTAATACCCTTGTTCTGTACTTAGAACCCAGAAGCTACACAGTGAATGCTACTATTATTAAGCACATAAACTTGGAAATCACCAAGAGTTTCCCCAAAATAGGATTTGTCTGTCTTTCTAATGTAAAGAGGCCTACATATTCATGACCTCCATGCCTCTTTGGGGGTTTATCTACTCTATGTGAAGTCCATGATTTAATTCCCTGGATTTTGAGTAGAAGCTCTCATTTGCATGCCAGCCAGACATAGATAAATGCATGTATAGAAAAAGCTTCAGTAGTCTTCAATGTATTCTAATTATTCATCTTGGTGATTTTGTTTCATGAAAAATTCCTTGAAGAATTGAGCATCATCATCATTTGTCTAAATTAAGTAAACTCAGAATGTTTGGTAGGCTGTTTGCCTGTGCAAATAGAACTACTCTACTGTTACAGAAATAACAGAAAGAATGACTTAGCCCATATTAAGTCGCCTTCCTGTGTCAGACTTTTTTCCCCTCACGTTCAGCTTTGACACTTTACCAAACTTGAATTTTTAAAGCACACGTCGGAGTGTGTCTCATCTCCAACCCAGACCCCCCCAGGGGCTCCCCACTGTCAGATGGCTTGGTCTGACATGCCCGCCACACCCTTCCAGCTTCAACTCTTACAATGCCCCTCAGAGACCTTATGTTCTAGAGAAACTGAGACATACTTTATACCATGTCCCATGCTTTCCCGGTGGGAATGTTTAAATTCTACCCATGCTTGAAGGCTCAGAAAAAATGGCACGTCTTCCTTGAAGCTTTCTCTAACTCCCATTCACCAAATCCAAATTATCACAGAACTTTGTCGTACCTGTCTTGTGTCATATTGTACCTGCCTGTTTGCCTACCTGCCTTTCTCCTTTCCTAGCTCCCTCCCTCCCTCACCATGTACACCTACTATGTGTCACGTGCTGAACATGCAGCAAGGAGTAAAGCAGGAAAGATCCATGTTCTTGTGGATGTGGGGAAAGACAGCCCCTAATCGACCAAAAAGTAAATTTATAGTTACAAACGTAGTTGAGTACTGCCTAGGAAAGTACAGAGGACCATAAGCTAGCAGAACAGAGGAATGCATTTAGAATTTTCAATAGGGAAAGAAATTTTGGTCAGGGAGGTGGTACAGACCTGGCATAACATATACGAAGGTGCTAACAAAGGACGCCGATAGACATCATACATTCGGGTGTCCTAGCCCCCAACCTACAGCAAAATAATTATGATCTCCTGGAGGATTTATTAAAAAACTGACATTATTTTCTTTGGTGTTCATCCACCTGCCCAAGAGCAGAACACCTTGATTAGCCCTTAGGTGTTCATCAATTTATCCAAAATTTACTGTTCTCAAACTCTCTATGGGTTTCCCTTCTCCCCTTCTTTTCTCCTATGAATCCTGATACTGTTGTTACTAAATAAAATCAGTTAATAATAATTACTAAGTTATTTTTTGTTTCCTTTGCATATAAGTAAATGACATGTTAATAGATATCTACCTGTCTTGGTTTTTTTTTTTTTTGGCAGAAATTACTGTTTACTGAACTTTGTTTATGTAGCAGTGTTGTGCTAAGAGGTTTAAATATATTCTAATTCTCACAACAAAACTCTAAGATCAAATATTATTCTTTTATCATCAAAACGGAAACTAAAACACAGAAAGGTAAATCAAGAGAGGACCAGTATTTGAATGTTCTATTTGATTCCAAAACCTGTGCTTTTCACCATAATGCCATACCATTCCCAGGTGTACATGTTTCTTGAAGGGAAGAAAAATATTTCATCCATAGAGTCCTGACATGTGAGATGGAAAATCAGGTGGGATAAATACACTTGTTACCATTATGTTTTAGAAATACAAGGGCTTGTGCTGATTCTCTGAAAACCAGACTCTCAATTTTAAGGACCCAAATCAGTCAAAATTCAGATACAAGTTTTACATAATAACTAAAATAAGTCCAGCTTGTAAGCAATAACTCTAGATTTTTTCAAGAGAACTATTAGATGATATTGTAAATATGTTTTCCTTGTTTTCTCTCAACACTTTGACCAAATAGATTTTTTTTTTTGCTTTTTCTTTTTTTTTTAACATCTTTATTGGAGTATAATTGCTTTACAATGATGTGTTAGTTTCTGCTTTATAACAAAGCGAATCAGCTATACATATACATATATCCCCATATCTCTTCCCTCTTGCATCTCCCTCCCTCCCACTCTCCCTATCCCACCCCTCTAGGTGGTCACAAAGCACCAAGCTGATCTCCCTGTGCTATGCTGACGAAATAGATTTTAACCTATTTTTCTATCCATGTATCTGTCTGCCTGTCTGCCTTCTTTCTTCTTTTCTTCCTTCTTTATTTCATTCCTTTTGTATTTCCTTTTCTTTCCTGTTTCTTTTCTTTTTCCCCTCCTTCTTTCATTCCTTCTCTTCTCCATGCATCCATCTTTTTTTTCTCATTTAATACATGAATCAAGGAGTGACAAAATAGTTGAAATTTCCAGAAATTCTAAGCATCCTTGCCTCCCACAAAAATGGTTCTCCATGCATTAGCATTCCCATAGCTGGGTTCAAGAACTGGCATATGAGTTAGCTAAGTTGAATGGTTTGTGCATCTCTTGTTGAGGGTGATTTGTAGCTTTATTTGGAAAGGAGTTTTGTTTTCTATAAAAAAAAAACAAAGGTACTGCTTGCTCCCCACTAGAGAGAATTTCTAAAGCCTTCTGAAAGCATTCTACCATGAATGAAAAATAAGGCTAGATGATGAATAGGTGGACCTTGAAACCTTAAACACTGAGATCCTCATCTGAGCCCAAGCTCCGCTTCAGTAGAGTAACCTGATTAACTTCCAAGGTTTGACATTTGCTATCCATTCAAGTCAGAATATCTCTAAGGAAAAGCCACTTTGCTGTCATATTGGTGCCGTGCTTCAAAAACTCAAAATGGTACAGACCGAAAGTAATCTTAAAAATTTGGTAACATGTACTTGTAAGTGTGTATTTAGCTGTACGCATGCAGGATGAAACTTAGACGTGATGGCATCAAAAGCAGCCTAGTGATGTGGCATCTCCTTTTTATTTATTTATTTATTTATTTTTTTGGCTGCCTTGGGTCTTCGTTGCCGTGCGTGGGCTTTCTCTAGCTGTGGTGAGCGGGGGCTACTCTTCGTTGTGGTGCGCCGGCTTCTCACTGCGGTGGCTTCTCTTGTTGTGGAGCACTTCTCTAGGCGCACGGGGTTCAGTAGTTGTGGCACACGGCCTCAGTAGTTGTGGCGCACGGGCTTAGTTGCTCCGCGGCATGTGAGATCTTCCCGGACCAGGGCTGGAACCCATGTCCCCTGCATTGGGAGGCAGATTCTTAACCACTGCACCACCAGGGAAGTCCCTGGCATCTCCTTAAAGCAATACTCTTTAAAGGGTTGTCTGACATGTAGTTAGTAGTATAGGAGAGCATCTGACCTCCTATTAATAAAAACTATTCCTCTCTTTACGTTCAGAATAAGAGATTTATTAAATGCACTGGATAAAATTTTTAAAGCTTTTCATAACTATTTTCTTCTGTGGCTTTTAGCCATTCATAATTTAATAATGTTTCTTAGTTGCATTCACTAAGGAAAGAAGTAACTTGCATGAATATGGCTGCAGGTTTGTTCAGAATATTAAGTTTAAAAGTATTTTTTCTTTTCTGTTTCATGCTGGCTAAATATTTCCAATTTTACTGTGGTTCTATTTGTTTATCTAGTTTTCCATTGTTGTTTAAACTGGAAACTTACATCTTTTTGTTGTTGGAGGGGTGGTGGTTGTTTTTTTTTAAATTGTATTTGATTTAAAATGTCATTCATTTCTGCTGTACAGCAAAGTGATTCTCTTACACACACACACACACGTGTGTGTGTATATATATACATTCTTTTTTAAAATATTCTTTTCTATTACGGTTTATCACAGGATATTGAACATAGTTCCCCGTGCTATGCAATAGGACCTTGTTGTTTATCCATCCCATGTATAAGAGTTTGCATCTGCCAATCCCAAACTCCCAGTCCTTCCCTCTCCCACCCCTCTCCCCCTTGGCAACTACAAGTCTGTTCTCTGTGAGTCCATTTCTGTTCCCTAGATAAGTTCATTTGTGTCATCTTTAGATTCCACGTATTGATGCCATATGCTATTTCTTTCTCGTTCTGACTTCTCTTAGTATCATCATGTCTTGTTCAAACCATCTATGTTGCTGCCAATGACATTATTTCATTCTTTTTTTAAATTTTTATTTATTTTTTAATCTTTATTGGAGTATAATTGCTTTATAATGTTGTGTTAGTTTCTGCTGTGCAACAAAGTGAATCAGCTATACATATATCCCCATATCCCCTCCCTCTTGTGTCTCCCTCCCACCGTCCCTATCCCACCCCTCTAGGTGGACACAAAGCAGCAAGTTGATCTCCCTGTGCTATGCAGCAGCTTCCCACTAGCCATCCATTTTACATTTGATGGTGTATATATGTCAATGCTACTCTCTCGGTTCATCCCAGCTTCCCCTTCCTCCCCCCTGCCGCGCCATGTCCTCAAGTCCGTTCTCTACACCTGCGTCTTTATTCCTGCCCTGCCCGTAGGTTCTTCATCTTCACTAGTACTGTTTTTTTAGATTCCATATATGTGCATTAGCATATGGTATTTGTTTTTCCCTTTCTGTCTTACTTCAGTCTATATGACAGACTCTAGGTCCATCCACCTCACTACAAATAACTCAATTTTGCTCCTTTTATGGCTGCGTAATATTCCATTGTATATATGTGCCACATTTTTATTCATCTGTCAATGGACATTTAGGTTGCTTCCATATCCTGGCTATCATAAATAGTGCTGCAATGAACATTGGGGTGCATGTATCTTTTTGAATTATGGTTTTTCTCAGGGTATATGCCCAGTAGTGGGATTGCTGGGTCATATGGTAGTTCTATTTTTACTTTTTTAAGGAACCTCCATAGTGGCTGTATCAATTTACATTCCCACCAACTGTGCAGGATACTTCATTCTTTTTTATGGCAGAGTAATATTCCATTGTGTATATGTATACCACATCTTCTTTATCCATTCATCTGTTGATAGACATTTAGGTTGTTTCCATGTCTTGGCTGTTGTGAATAGTGCTGCTATGAACATCAGGGGAATGCATTTAATTTTACAAATTTAGATACATAACATTTCAATATAGCATGCACTATATCATACTTTCTTCTGTGTTTCAGATTTTTCTTTGATTTTTGTTTGACTTTCAGCTGACTCCTCTCAGTGCTGATGGCTTGACTCCATATGCATGGAATAGAAGATTTTTGCATCTGTAAATTTACAGCTAACAATGAATATCTTCTGATCTGAGTTTTCCCACTAATTTTAATTATTTGATCTGTTTTTGCAGAGCTGAGAGAAGTTTTCACATTTTTTCTCCCCTCACATGGCAAAGAGGTTTTCATGCCTGTGGATTTATGGAAAGAAAGTTAAATCTGGCAGGATCCTCAGAGATCGTATGATCAGGCTCATTAGTTTTGTGGAATAAAAGAAAATCAAGCTGGAACAGGTGATGTGAGGCCTCCTGAACCTCCTGAAAGAAGTCACCTGTTTATCTACAGGAGGACGATGATTGTGCTGTGGTCCTTTTGTGTTTCTCCTAGTTTTGAAGCTTCAGTGGCAGCCAGGGAGTTTGAAAGCATCAAGAGCTTTCTGAATGTCTCTGTTCTTTAATTCTGATGAAGCACCACCTTGCAGTCTGGGAGCCAGATGTGGGAGGAGATATAAATAGAGCTAACCAAGAATTAGGTAAATACAGTGTAAATACTATGGAGAAGTAGAGTATATGAAAAAGAAGCAGGGCTTCCCTGGTGGCGCAGTGGTTGAGAGTCCGCCTGCCGATGCAGGGGACACGGGTTCGTGCCCCGGTCCGGGAAGATCCCACATGCCGCGGAGCGGCTGGGCCCGTGAGCCATGGCCGCTGAGCCTGCGCGTCTGGAGCCTGTGCTCCGCAATGGGAGAGGCCACAACAGTGAGAGGCCTGCGTACTGCAAAAAAATAAATAAATAAAGAAGCATTCGACCTTGTCAGGCAGATTGGGGAAAGCCTCCAAGAGGAAGGCTCATTTAAGCTGAAACCGCAGGGTGATTTGGAGTTGTCCAACCAAGGGAAGCGATTTCATTAAGAGCACTAGCATGAAAACCATCCAGTTGTGCTTAGAACGTAAGGTTTGGGACCTTGGACTCTGAGGCTGACTGCCTGCCTGAGAGAAATTCTCTCCTTTAACAAGTTGTCTGTGTCTGTGGGCAAGACACTGACGTTCTCTATTCCCTACCACTCTTTTGTGTAAAATTAGCATAGCAATACTATTGGGGTACGATACTGTTATGCTATTATGACAATCGCTTATAAGGCTTGACTGAAATAATGCCTTAAAGCACGTTCGTATAGTGCCTAACACTCAGAATAGGACAACTGCTGGCCATTATTAACCCAGAGCTTTGCAGATTACAAAACACTTTGATAGGCATCATGTATCATTTGATCACCATGTTTCCCTCTAGTACCCAGTCATCAGTACCTCTGCTAATGGTACTCTGATTATTTTTGGAGAAAATGAGTAAGCTCTGTGGCCCCCTAGTAGGGGCCAGGAGTGTCCCAGAGAGAGAGAACAGAGATAGAGCCTGGGTCTCAGGGTCTCAAAGAATATTCAAGAATCATCCTGTCTAGACTGGAAGCATGTCAATTCTTCAAATGCTTAGTAGTATCTCAGGAAGAAAGGAAACACATTTAAGGGACTAGGTTACATTAAGGATTTTGAAAACATGACATTTACGGCTTAAGTGCCCCTCAGGAATCATGGCCTCAAACTGTTCAATAATGGTGTAAAATGCGTGAGCAAACAATTTAAGTGTTACTCTAAGATAATCTCGGTAGGAGCACAATGTTGTAAACAGTCCTCTCCACATCCCAGTTCTGTGAAGTAGCTGTTTGTTGTTGTCCATTTATTGCTTTACAGCTATAAGTCTTTGACTAAGTCGCTTAGCATCTTCTAACGATTTTTGAAAGATTTTCTGAGGAAATCCAACATAAGATGGCGTGGGCTATTATACTAACCATAAAGCATGTGATTCCTATTGTAAAGAGCATCTTTTTCCACTGCACACATTTAACCTCTTTATGTCTGGTGTTATGGCTCATATGAGGGAAAGAATGGTGGCATTCATTGTCACAATTCTACAGCATTTAACATTGGTAGATGATTTTACTGTTGATAAAATACATTACCCACTTTATCACATTTGATTCTCCAAACAGCCTTTCCCAGTTTTTACTTAGTGAAACTGAGACCTGGAGATGTTTAAGTAAGTTCACATAGTTGGTTAGTGACAGAGCCAGGACTTGAACCCAACTGTTTGGTCTCCAGATAGAGTTTTCTTGTCACTAAACTGATTTTTGCCTTGTTTGCAAAGCTTGCGTGTGAAGACAAGAGCAAGCGTTTTAGAGTTGTAAGATTAGTAGATTGCAGAAGACCGTCTTTCATAAGTGTGTCTTGGAGGACTCCACTCAATGTAGATTCAGTTCCCAGGAAATATTAAGACTTCAGAGGCCACTGGTGAGCAAGAGAGACAATGTTGCAGCAGCCATTATGTGACCTACTGATCCCCTGGAAGGGAGGTGTTGGGGGTACAGAGTTAGACTTGGCCACCTGGCTCTCTTACACCTTCCACCCTGGGGAATTCCTCAGAGGCCAGGAGGCAAATGTTCTCTGAAGGTCTTTGGGGGTTTCCAACTCTGTTGCAGCAGACAATTTCCAACCATTTCCCCCTTAAGGCAGCCACTGACAAGTTGCTAATGATTCCCTTAGGGTCCCTCACTTCAGGCACTTTAAGGATTCTTTCACTAGAATTTGAATCAGGGCACTTTTAAAAGAAAAAAAAAATCCAGCTTGCTTTTTACCACCCTCCTTTGGGATTAAGTTAAGGAAACTAAAGCCATTATCTGCTTGTGGCTTTGCTGAATCAATGAATTTTACTCACTAGAAAGTCACACGAAGTAGTTCTTTTTCATGAAAAGATGGCATAGGCATTTTTGAGCCTTGAGTTCTGAAGAACACACAGAAGGCTGACAATTAGCGCTGGCATCAAGGCGGGTACATGAGCAGTAGTGGAGCTTTTCCTTTTCTGACACATTGAGAGACAGAGGTGCACAAACTGTTTAAAGTAAAATAATAAAAAGAGGGACAAGGTTAGCAAGGGATTAATAACATCTGCAAATCACAGGAAGGATGTGCTTTTCTCTGAATGTTGCTCTAAACGGTACCTTCTTTTCGACTGCTTGAGATACCTTTGTTCAAAAGGAATACAGATTCAATAATGCTTTTCTGGGGCAAACATAACGGACTGCACGCATGGCTCAGGCTGAGCGGTGATAACTAGGCAAAGCTACCATATTTTTCAAAATCTAAGACTCCATTGATTCTCAGATGTACTATATTATATTAATGTATCACTAAGAGAGAGAAAAAAAAATGCTAGCAGTTGGCCACATCAGCCTCCTGTAACTTTGACTTGTGTCTTGTCTTTTTGATGGTATTCGTGCTTTCTCCTGCCTTTATTTTATTGCTTGGCACTTGAGAGGCACGTCTTTTGCACACGTACCAATAACAAAACCACTTCATTTACATCTTGGTTGTGGCTTCATCCAAAGAACATGTTTGTTGCCTTGTAAGAAAATGGGGAGTTTCAGTCATTACTTTGACAATAAGTATTTGCTTCACAAAGAATACCAAATTTACATGCAGTGGCTAATTTCAACAAAATGACTCTGTTTCAACAATAAACAATAGTATAGTCTTTTTGAGAGCCGAGGAGTTAGGACATTTGATTTGTCATCACTGCCACTGGGCAACAATGATGATAAGACACTTCCCAAATTTGGAAAAATTAAAATGTGAAAAGAAAGTGTGACTTAGAATTGATGAACTATGAGAGTTCATCAGCCTAAACAGCCAAGGGAGAAGACCATCCAGCTGTGGGAATTTCAGTTCCAATGACAAGAAAGAATCAAAGCAGGGAGCTAGTAAACCAGAAGGCCTTGACGTTCCTCTCACCTTGACTAAACTTTAGACAGATTTCTTCATGACTGTGGGCCCTGACCTCCCTTTTCTTAGTGCAAATACTGTAGAAAATTGCAATTTTAAATTCTTTCTCTGCCCCTTTGAGAGGTAAGTTTTCTACAACCCAGAAATGTCTGCTCGAGGACCATCCCTTTGAAATGTAATCATTCAAAGAGACTGTGTGCCTCTGTGGGAGGGTGGGAGCCTAAGTTCTATAGGCACCAATTAGCAAACACAGATGGCCTAATCACGTTGGTCAGTCTCCCTGCCAAGTCCTCCAGTATGTTTCCATTGGCTCACCGCATTTCTTAAGAATCACCCACCTTTTATTCAGCAGAGTTGTTTCTTCTTGCTCCTCTATTGCAGTAGTCTTGAATAAAGTCTGCCTTGCCTGTTTAACTGATCCAGTGCAGTTTTTCTTTTATACTAAGAACTCAGTTCTAAAGAAATAGTCAGCATTCAAATGATCCTTTATGCATACTTAGAAAGTCACAATTCAAAGTAGAATGTACTTTTTTTTAAATGCACATTCTTTGGTCTCCCACACAGTTTGTGTAGTTTATACGTTTTTGAGACTAAAATCCCTGTAATATGTTTTCCCCTGTAGTATTTCCTTATTGTAAATGCTTCAGTGCAAGTGTGTTGAGAATTAAAATTCGCAGAACTGTTCATTTTTATTGTTTTTAATCACAGGAGTCAAGGGGTGAAAGGGTGTTCTTTCTGATCCAAGTATCTAATTTTTCAGGCTCATATTCTGTGGCACAGAAATACAGCCTTTCTCAAGATCACATAGCTAGTTCAACCAAAGACAAGCCAGTGTTGTTTCCACTAGACCAATGACCCCACACTGAACTGAGCATTTACACACCTGGAGAGTTTGAAAAAAATGTTGATGTACTTTAAAAAATCAGGGTCCGTTGATTCAGAATCTCTGGTTTTCGGTCTAGGCATTTGTGATTTGTAAAAAGCACACAAAGTTTGTTTGTTTGTTTTTTAAAGTGCATCTAAGATGTAACCAGGTCTGAGAGCCACCGGAATGAGCTTTCTCCCTGTACGTAATATACTAAAACCAAGCAAGGAGCCAGCTGCTGTTTTATGTCCTGCACAGAGGAGCAGAGGCTAAATTGTAAATGCTTTTTAGCATTTTTGCACTCACCAGTTCTCATCCTTAAAACATCCAGCACTTCTCAGTTATTTCTTCCATTACTTTCTTGCCCTAGAATTGTGTAAAGTTGCATGTGGTACAACTGCTTGACTGGTTATGGTAGCTCACAGAACCTCGGAAGGTGGCCTTTGTGCCAGAGCAAATAGTACTTGATGTATCTTTGAAGCTGGTCTGTTTGCAGATTGGACTGTTAAGCACAGAGGGAAAGAGTTTTCAATGAATATTTCTATAATGTTACAAATCTACTAGACTACTGGCTCACAAGTCTGTACAGGTGATAGGATATTTTTTTGCAGGTGAGATATGCTCCATGAGAATGAGCTCCTAGGAAGAAAGGAATTGTATAAATGCAAATAATTATTTCTATTATGCAAACGAATGATCCTAATACAGTAATAATAGCAATTAAAAAGCAATCCAGGTCCCTATGCCCTAGAGAGCAACATCTTTGTAAGGAAATCTAACGAACTTTTGTAACTATCATTACATGCCTTAACTGCAAGGTTTTGAGTAAGAACCAAACTTTTAAGTGGGTGGTGTTGTTGTTTTTAATCCATTAGACATAAATTAAACCAAACCAGGAGATTGAAGTGTTTCCTCCTTCTTCCTCCTACACAACTGTGGGCTTAACCTTAATTTGCTGATGTTGGCAGTATTCGTACAAGCACTGCTATCTTCTAGAGCAAAAGCAATGCTACTGTAATGATTCAGGGAAAGAATTAGAAACTATATATTTAAAAATCTTTCCTTTTATGAGCAATTTAAATTGGCAGGAAAAACACAATTAAGCAATTTCAAAGGTGTAATTTTATGGAGAGTTAAACACTACATCTCTAAACACTGTTTTTAAAAAGACATTGGTAATTAAGTTTTTCTATTTTTTATAGTTCTAATCTAGGGGAGACAGTGGTGAAGAAAATTGCCAAGAATGTGATTTTTTACAAAGTACAGTTTGAAAATTCCCATCCTAAAATGTTGAAATGGAAAAAGATGACAGTGACTAGAGATTTCAGATGTAGAAAAGAGCAGAGATGTCCTCTTGGCATGGCTCTTTAGATCATTAACTAAGGGAGTCCTGCAAACTCCATCCCTCAGCTGCTGATGGGAAAATGTTGCAACTGCAAATTAGAGAGATCTTGCTGGAGATACTGTAGAAGGAACAGGAAATTACCAGATGTCTTTAACCCTTCCATTTTCACACCCTATCTTTGTAACCTTCCGATACAAGGTTTCATTTTATAGTTATCTCTGGCATCAAGATCTTCAATTACCCAGAGTAGTGGGAACTCCTAGTTTTTTTTTGTTTTTGTTTTTTTTTTTTTTTTGTTTGTTTTTTGCACTATGCGGGCCTCTCACTGTTGTGGCTTCTCCCGTTGCGGAGCACAGGCTCCGGACGCGCAGGCCCAGCGGCCATGGCTCACGGGCCCAGCTGCTCCGCGGCATGTGGGATCTTCCCGGACCGGGGCACGAACCCGTATCCCCTGCATCGGCAGGCGGACTCTCAACCACTGCGCCACCAGGGAAGCCCGGGAACTCCTAGTTTTTGAGTCAGTTCCATTGCCCAGCTTTGCTGGTTGCAAAATTTTTTAGTGCATCAATGAAAATCTGATTCCATATTATTTTTTTTCCTGAAGTTGCCCCTCTTTATAAGTCTGTGTTCAGTGACATCAGATTAGAGCTTAAATCTGCCACAGTGAGATTGTTCACATCAAGGAAATCTGTAAAGGCTGCCGTTAATCTGGGAATCTTGGGAGAGCTGGTTGTTAGGTCTTTGCCGGCACACCACTGTCTCTGGAACTAGCTGATAAGTCTGCTTCCTCATCTCTACAATGGACTTTCAAACATGTGAAGGTTTCCTCCCTGTCCCTCAGAAATCTAGGCCACACATGTTGGGAAGGACCCTGGTAAGGTCTGTAGCTCAGTCTAATTCTGGGCAAGGGGTATGTGTCTTTATCTGTATGTATATCTTCTTCCAGGACATATTGCTTATCTTATTAAGCTGTTTCAGTAATGAAACAAAATGATGACTGCAAAATGCTCAGCCTTTCACATAGTAAGACCTTGGGTACTATTAGCTATTATTATCTTTAGGGTGAAGGTTTATTGTACCAGAACAACCTTTGTTTACTCCCCTCTCCTATCTAAGGAGGTTAAAAGGTATACCATAAAACGGCTTTTATTTTTTCCAAATTGTTTCTTCTTAAATTTGTGCAGTTCTGATTAGACACCAGGGCTAGGTATATGTTTATTTCCAACTTTAAATTGAATACAACATCCCATTAGGACACTTGGTGGATTGTTAGAACGGGGACCTCAAAGTCTGTCTTGCTTTTCTCTTGCAAAGAGAGCTCCAATACAGTTGAAAATACTTCAACATAATCTCTCATCCTGACAGCCTCATCTTTAGTCTGAGGAGAGACTGAGGAATGCATAGATTTCCTATACTATTCTTCTTGGTCTGCCTTTCTATCTCACAGAGCCTATAACCCACTCGACCCTCTGTCTATGATTACCTACCTTTCCTCACCTAAAGTCCTTAAGACTCGTGACACTCTCAACACCAAAAGAGGAACACAGCTATGGTTGGTGACATGCTAAGATGGCCCTCAAGTTTTCCTCCTCCTGGTGTATATGTGTTATACAATCCTCTCCTTTTGAGTGTGGGTGTGACTAATATGATGGGATAGCACTCCCATGATGAGGTTATGTCATATGGCACAGTTGACTTTTGAGGAGGGAGATTGCCCTTTGTGAATGTGTCCTGATCTGGTGACTCCTTAAAAGGGATGGGAAAAAACTAAAAATGGAGTTGCTGTATGATTCTGCAATACCACTCCTGGACATATATCCAGAGAAAACTATAATTTGAAAAGGTACATGCACCCCAGTGTTCATTGCAGCACTGTTTACAATATCCAAGACACGGAAGCATCCTGTCCATTGACAGATGAATGGATAAAGAAGATGTGGTATATTTATACAATGGAATATTACTCAACCATAAAAAAGAATGTAATAATGCCATTTGCAGTAACATGGATGGACCTAGAGAATATCATATTAAGTGAAGTAAGACAGAGAAAGATAAATATCATATGATATCACTTATATGTGGAATCTAAAATTTAAAAAGATACAAATGAACATATTTACAAAACAGAAATAGACCCACAGGCATAGAAAACAAACTTACGGTCACCAAAGAGGAAAGGCAGGGAGGGATAAATTAGGAGGTTGGGATTAACATAAACACACTACTATAAATAAAGTAGATAACCAACAAGGACCTACTATACAGCACAGAGAACTATACTCAATATTTTGTAATAATGTATAAGGGAAAATCTGAAAAAGAATATATATATATATTCTATCTATATCCATCTATCTATCATCTATCTATCTATCCTGAGTCACTGTGCTGTACACCTGAAACTAACAACCTTATAAATCGACTATACTTCAATTTTAAAAAAGCTGAATTAAAAAAAAAAAGGGACTGGGCTCTTCCTGAAGTCTGAGGTTTTGAAGCACGAGATGGATTCCCTGGGAGGGAGATTGTCTGTTGCTGTCTTTGAATTAGAGAAAGTCAACTTTTAAGGGTCTGAGACGAACCTGCAGCCAACAGCCAGCCAGAAAACGGGACCTCAGGCACACAGCCTCAAGGATTTCCACCCCCCCCCCCCGGAGCCTCTAATAGAGAACTCAACCCACCTCACATATTGAGTGCAAGACCCTGAGTAAAGAAACCAGCTTAGCCAGGATGGACTTCTGACTTACAGTGTGATGATAAGTGTCTGTTGTTAAAAGCTGCTAAGTTTGTGGTAATTTCTTATGTAACAATAGAAAACCAGCCTACTAACTGTCATGTGTTCTCATGATAATATCTTCTCCAGTCGAAACAGCTTCAATCTGGTCACCATATTGTCAGGTTCTCATCAGCCATCTTCTGGGTTGTTCCTACTTCCCTAATGTTTTCTCTTGAAGTGAGTGTAGAATGACTGCATTTTGTCAGCATTTTGTCTAACTCTGGTTCAATGATCATTCTCTGCACAGGTAGAACATTTGCTAAAATGATCCAAGGGATATTCCAAAATGCAGTAAATGTACTAGAAAAGACATAAACTTCTGAAGAGGCACACGCAATTTACCTCAGCATGAAAAAGTAAATCTTTTCTGAAACAGAGCAGGATAGAAATAATTGAATAAAAAAACCTCTGGCTAAAAATTAGACCCATCTCTCTATCATGGCATTCTTTCCACTGCCACGTGATTATTTTCACTTTGGTCTAGTGTATGAACTTGAGAGTGAGGGTCTGTGCTCTATTTATCTCTAAACTCTAAGTTTAGTACTCGGTATATTTAGGTGCTCAATAAGCATCTTCTACATTTACCTGAAACAGAAGCATTTGCAAATGACAGGATTTACAGCTTGCTGAGATTAATTGAAGTTTTTCTCCAAAGTTGAAAAGCAACAAAGAGGACAATCTGTTCAGAAAGATGTGAAGGGCTGAGGAATGTACTCGAGAGTAAATGCTTTCTCAGAATCACAAAGCAATTTTTATGAAGCAGGAGGTGTTGGCGAGCTCTTTCTGGGTAGGAGGTGAAGAATAGAACAAAAATAAAAATGAAACACCTTAGAATTTTCCATAGAACAAACAAGACAGGAGGTGATAACACTGATAGTTCAGAGCTGCTCTGAAAGCATATTTTCTCTCAGGGAGGAGCACTGTTTCTTCCTTGAGAGACACTAGGTTATACACACAGACGTAGCCAGGGGGATTTGTCCACAGTATAATAGCCAAACTAATATTAAGAGAAGAAAATCCACTCACAGCCGAAAGATAAATGGAACAGAGAGGTAGAGGCTGAAGTGCTGCAGGCAAGTCTAGGCTCCCCTACAGGGAACCCAATTAGTACTTTCCTAACTCCCGCTGCCAGTTTCTCAGCGTAATCTGGGGAACATCTGAGGGCAGCAGGCAGTTGTGGAATAACAATAACCAAGAGCAAAACTGATGTTACTATTTGCAGTCTATATATGCATGCATATGTATAATATCAGTAACAGTTTCACCATTCTTTAGATGGGGAAACTGAGGCTCACCAGGTAAGTGACCTGCAGAAGGTTGCAGAGCTAATAACTGATAAGGAGGACTGGAACTGAGTACAGGAATTTGGAGTCAATCTCTGTGCTCTTCCAGAACATCAAATTGTCTCTCCAAGGAGAAAGAATAGAAAAATATTACGCACTTTGAAATTAACACCCAAACTCCTCAGGGCTGCTGTGAGAATCAGATGAAAGAGTTATGTTCTTGGGAAAGTCATTTAATTTCTCTGAAAAAAATTCCAGTAATCCATTCAACTCTGATAATCTTTGACTGCCTGATTGGCCTCTAGCAATTTACTGGTACCTAAAATGGACAAAGCGCCAGGCCTGAGACATTATAGGAAATATAGAAATACAGACTCTCTGTGCCTGCATATCAGTTATTTAATGGACATTTATTAAAAGTCTTCTTTGTGCCGGGCAGATACTCGGAAATACTCTACTAGATTCTGTGACATTTTCCTTCATCAACTAATTATGCACAGGTTTTTGTTGAAATTTGGCTGATAAATTCCCATCTTCTCTGATGTCAATCCTATATCAGTGATGTTCCTACAAACAAATCAAAAGATGTTATGTGTTTTATAAATTTCCTTTTAAAAGCAGGAAATGTTAAAAATGTCACATTTAACTTGAGAGTAAAAATTGCCTTTGTTTTTCAATAGCTACAGGTAATAAACCACTGACTGCCACTTTTTATTACAGAAAAGATCAGTCAATTTAGGATACTTGTTTTTGATTTTATAGAATATTTTGGAAAATGAAAAGTGTATGATTTATCTTTAAGGGCTATCACTCTTTTTTTTTTTTTTTTTTTTTTGCGGTATGCGGGCCTCCCACTGTTGTGGCCTCTCCCGTTGCGGAGCACAGGCTCTGGACGCGCAGGCTCAGCGGTCATGGCTCACGGGGAGGGCTATCACTCTTAAAAAAACAGACTTTGCCACTGTGAATATCTGAATGTCTGTGTGGTACACAGTTATGATTACTCACCATCTCATTACAAAGTATTGCATTGCTTCTATTGTTTGATATGATATAATCTTCAAATCCGTTGAACGAGGCAGACATAAAGTGTAACACCACCCTGTAAGTCAAAAGCGAACAAATGAACGAGGATGCCACTCACTGTTACCTCCTCCCTGTGGTTGAACTTCCAGGATAGTTGGCTTGCTATAAGCGGTAAGCACTTCTCCAACATCAGGACAAGAAGCCGTAAATCGAAGTTCTCATATTTTCTCTCCTTGCCTGATACATCAACTTGTACCATCTTATACCAGCACAGTCATCATTGCCTCCCTGACACTGTCCTCCCTCCCTCCTCCCAGGCAACTGCAGCTCAGTTTGGAGAGCACTATTTAAATAATACATGCTGACTGCAGAAAAATTTAACAACACGTGTATGTGTAAGGAAGAAATTAACAGAACTCCTAGCACCTCAAAACAAAAGTATTTGACCCAACTGGAATTTTTGTGTTTGTGGTGGTTAGTGGGTATGTGTGTGTGCAGTCTTTAATATTTTTATTTTCATATCTCAGCACTTAATAACACATTTTTTCATTTCTATAGGATTATTAATATAAAGAGAAACTATTTTTAATATTTATATTTTATTAAATTTATATTTTATCTGACCATCTTACTAAATTCTCTTGTTACTTTTTTTTTTTTTTAGCGGTACAAGGGCCTCTCACCGCTGTGGCCTCTCCCGTTGCGGAGCACAGGCTCCGGACGCACAGACTCAGAGGTCATGGCCCACGGGCCCAAACGCTCCGCGGCACGTGGGATCTTCCCGGACCGGGGCACGAACCCGCGTCCCCTGCATCGGCAGGCGGAGTCTCAACCCCTGCGCCACCAGGGGAGCCCTCTTGTTACTTTTTTTTATTGGAGTTTAAATTTCCCTAGTATATGGTAAAATATCAGCAAATTGTTTTTCAATTTTAAAATCAAATGACTCATTTTCTAGTCATAGAGCATTGTCTAGAGCCTATTCGATAAACTGAATTCAGTAAATATATTTAGCAACTACAGTGCAACGATATTACTAAACAGTCTATGTTATCCATTGGATTTAACTCTGTGTACTGCTAGGTTCATGGCTTGGTTCATGGCTTAGTTCATGGCTTACTGCTGATTCCTCTATTTTTCATCCTCCCTTATCTTGAGGAAATCTGCCTGTTCAGCAGATAACTTTTAATGTGCATGAATGGGATCTGGTTCCTGGCCCAGTCTAGTTTTGTCCTCAGTATAATTTTTGCATGGCCATTTCCTTCTTTAACTAGTGGCGGTAATAGGGAAAGCATTGCTTTGCTCTGATCATCTGGTCTTTATAATTTCATGGTCCAACAACAGGGAATCTGGTACCTGTCAAGTGTCAGGAGTCAGGGAATCTGGCTGTCTCTTGATGCTAGGATTCTTGCATGTCTATCATGATGATTCTAGTATTGTCTGGCATGTAAGACATCTATCTCTTTGCCACTAAACTGGCTACATTTATTCAGACCACGGACTAGTGATTTCGGTCACGACATTAAGTTGCTGTGTCATTTCCTTTGCTTTTCCATTGTTGACATAATTATTTGTCTGTAATGTCTGTATGAACTCTGGAAGTCTAGATAGGGTGTCCCAGCTGTGAAACCAATGTTTATATATGAAAGTCTATGAATATTTCCAAAGGCAGAATAAAGTAATGGACCCATGGTGTCTGTATTTGCTTTTGATACAAATGTGAAACTGAAGTTACCAGTTTTCTCTGTATGTGTCTATAAACAAAAAAGCTGAAAAAGCCTTTTTTCTTAAAAAAAAAAGAGATTTTTTTCAACAGTCTCTTCGTATTTATAGCGCTTTTTGTATCTATGGCTAGATCTCTGTCTCTGTCTCTATTGAGCGGAGGCATGCACTCTTATCTTTCTCTCTCCCCCAGGACCTTTAGAAATTAGTCACAATAATCTGTTATTTCTGTGCACTTCAGGGAGCTCTTATTGGGATATATCTGCCATTTAAAGGGAAATGTATACAAAGATGGAAAGAATTTAAGAAGCAAACTAGTTTTCGTTTGGCTCGGAGAACGGACAGATCTAAGTTCCAAGTGAGTTTTACTTGTTTTTTTTAACAATGTTTGTATAAAAAATATGGGGTAAATTAAGAGGATGGGATTAACAGATACACACTGCCATACATAAAATAGATAAGCAACAAGGATTTACTGTATAGCACAGGGAACTATACTAAAATAAAGAATGAAAATGTATTGAGAAAAAAATGCAGATTGAATGGAAATGATTACTTCTGGTTTACCCTGAGTTTCATGTCCCTTCATTAAGACCTGAAAAATCTGAAGTGCTCTGAGTGCATAACCTTTTCAACTCTCTTGAATGTAATAGAACAATTTTAAAGAAACTCACAAATGAGCTAAATCAGATGTGAGGAAAACGTTTGGGTAGCTAGAACAAAGTGGGAAAAAAAACCTTAGAGTTCAGACTCTTTCTTAATGGACAATTCAGGTGGGCAAATGTTAGAGAAGACAGCTTCTGTGAAATAGGGAGAAATGGCCCTAACTATAAACTCCTTCTATTGGAGGTAGGAAATTTTGTTCCTAGACTAAGATAACTGCCCAAGCATCAGTACCAGGGAAAGTGACTCTATTACAGGGAATATCTACCTCCAAATTTCCCGACCTTGACCAAGATCTTGATAAGATTCCTTTACTTTGCAAGTGTACATGGTTTCCTGAGCAAATAGGTTGAAATACGTTTACCTTTTTGGGAGGGGATTAATAACTTACATTATAGAGACTCTTAAATATAAAGGAGTTTCTATTTGGATTGGCTTATAGAGTGTATTTAGTACTTCCATACTCCCAGGATAAGAGACCTCAAAAATTCCTAGATTACAAAGGAACTAAACTTCTATGCTTTAAATGTCCTGGCTTTTAAAGAAAGCTCTAGACTATTGTTGAAGTTATAACTCAGGGAGAGAAAATTAATGAATATTGTTATAGTAAGTGATATCCAGCTTGTAAAACAAAACAAAAACAAAACAAAACAACACTGGGAGAGGTTTAGTATTAAGCCTAATTGAAGAATTGTCTTCTTCTTAGTTTTATTTCAGAGTAAAAAAATGAATATTCTTGACTGTAAGAGACTTGATGCCATTCATCATACTTTCCTGTGCCTTTTTCTACCAAGTTCTTTCACTTAAATTCTTCAAACTGCCTAATTATACCAGTTCCAAACAATTTCAATGGTTGACAGCAATCTTTTCAACTCTTGGGTGGACATCTGACCCCAGACTTCTCTTGTAAAGTTCTTATAGCCATATATATATATCTCCATGTTCCATTTTATGGTCAACACGGAAATATGACCACAATAATTAACTGCTATTATTAATATCTTACAGAGCCTCAAAGAAATTCAGAGGAAAGGGGTAAAAATGGGTATGAAATTATATAAGCTATGGTCCAATTATTTCTCATGAAGCTATGCAGAGATCATTATAAGATCTGTTTAATTCACCAGTTTTTGTCCTTTACCATAGTCAAACCAGTAAGGCTGGAGAGCAATGGATAGCAACTGTCTGTTGTAAACAGCACACTTGTATACCTTCCAGATGCAACTCCCAGTGTGTGTGTGTCCAGATTTGTGGGTTCAGATGGCCCTCCTGTGCTTACCACATCAAAACATGACCTGTACTTTTGATACGGTCATCTTGCCTTCCCAATTCATTCAGAGGCACCCTCCCTCTCCAATTAGTACTGATTTATTTAGAGCCTGACAGTAATTTACCGGGATGCATCTGTAACACTGGATATCATTAGTTTGTTTGGTTAGGGTTAGGGTTACTTATTTCAAAGTTTCCAAACTAGAATGTCTGATCCACAGTTTAAGAAGACTATGGCCCAGAAAGCAAATGAAGCAGCTTAAGTATTAGAGACCTAACTTATACTAAACCAGCAACAGTAGTCCAGTAGTCCAGCTTAGACCTAACCAGCAACAATAGTCCTGGATAGTAGATTTTCTCTTAACTATTTACTGGCCAATCACAGCAAAGCATGCACAATGTCTAAAATACTGTGTTGTGCCTGGGTAAATACTTGAGGAAAAGATGGAAGCATCATGAACTCAGAAGAAAGGCCACTTGATTATTTAAAGTTAACTGCCGTTAACCATGGGACTTATTCCCTTGGTTAGGTCTAGGCTGAAAAGAACACTACATACAAACTAGGTTCCAATTTTTCTAATGACTTTTTGATTGCCCTTTTCCTTTTTGACTTTCTCCTCTGTCTGATATTATAGTTGGTTAAATGTTACTATGCAGCCAATATTCTAACCAATATTCAGTGGATGATACAGAATCAAAAAGAGTCAAGGTGTCCATGGCCAACTCAATTCATCAGGCATCTGAGGTGGACTTAAAGGGAGACTGAGAAATTAGGAGGCAGTGGTGTGGACCTGACTTAACTGAACTTCCGAAGACAGGTCATCAGCAGCCCTAACTCAGATACGGCTGACTACACTCCTGAAACGGCAGTATTTCTTAGAACCCCTGAAATAATGAAAACTGCATCTCTCATCAGCTCCATCCACTGCTAATGGGCAAACTCTCCTCTTTGGCAGATTTCAGCCAGTTAGGTGTGTTAAAGTGCTGCATCCCACAGACCTTCTGCAGTGTTGCCTTGCCTTTGTGCAATGAGATGACCTATACATGTTTGGTCTCCCTCATATATGGGTTAATTCTACGTGTACTCTAACTCAGGGGTGGGCAGACTTGTTATCTAGTGTCAGATTGTAAATATTTTAAGCTTGGTTGTATGGTTTCTGTTGCAACCACTCAACTCTACCGTTATTGGCAAAATGGCCATGGATGATACGAAAGTGAATAAGCATGGATGTTTTCTAATGAAACTTCCTTTATGGATATCCTTTAGATCCATATGGACATATGAATATTAATCTTATATCTTGAGGTATAATGAAGTACAATTTTATTTTTTTCTTTCCAGTTTTATTGGGATATAACTGACATGCAATACTGTATAAATTTAAGGCATACAGCATAATGATTTGTCTTGCATATATTGTGAACTGATGGCCACAGTAAGTTTAGTGAACACCCATCACCTGATATGGATCAAAAAAAACAAAAAGAAAAAAGTTCTTTTTCCTGTTATGAGAACTCTTAGGATCTACCTTCTTAACAACTTTCAAATATGTCATACAGTAGTACTAACTATAGTCATCATGCTGTACATTACATCCCTAGTACTTTTTAATCTGATAACTAATTATCTTATAACTAGTACTTATTTATCTTAAACCTTTTGACCATCTTTATCCAATTCACCCCCCCCCCCCCACACACACACACACACACACACTGCCTCTGGTAATCACAATCTGATCTCTTTTTCTGTAAGGTTGGTTTTTGCTTTTCTTTTGTTTGTTTTTAGATTCCACATATAAGTGAGAGCATGCAGTATTTGTCTTGTCTAACTTACTTTCCTTAGCTTAACGCCCTCAGGGTCGATCCATGTTGTTATAAATGGCAGGATTTTCTTCTTTTTTTTTTATGGCCAAATGGTATTTTATTCATTCATTTCAACTTCTTTATTCATTCATCTATCAATGAACATTTCAGTTGTTTCCATATCTTGGCTATTATAAATCATGCTGCAATGAACATGGGGGTGCAGATACCTCTTCAACATAGTGTTTTCATTTCCTTCAGATAGATTCCCAGAAGTGGAATTGCTTGATCCTATGGGAGTTCTCTTTTTAATTTCTGAGAAACCTCCATACTCTTTTCCAGATGCTACACCCAGCAGTAGGTGGGATTATGAATTATCTCCCCTGCCTGGGTGGAGCAAGGGAGGTCTTCAAGCCTGGAAAGGCTCTTTGTTTGCGGCCTTGACTCAAGCCAAGCAGCTCCCCAAGTTCCTTGGCTGAATGGTGCCCCTGGCTGTGCTCTTTAGATGACCAGTTCTGCCCACTGTACTCCCTGCTTGAACATTGCTGGCTAAGTAGCTTCTAGATGTTCTGGTTAACCTTTTTGGTTAGGTAGGCCCAGAAGCTACACTTAACGGTGAACCAGACTGTGACTCAACTTGCCTTTCTGGGTGGGGACAGATCAGGCTCCAGGGCTAGAAGGGTTCTTCCTTTGAGGGCCTGAATCAGGCATCCTGCTGAGTTACCTGGTCAGATGGAACTAACCTCCTGGCTCTGCGTGGGAGCAAAGCTGCTGGTTGTGACTACTACTTGGACACTGCAGGTACGAAAGTGGTCTGCTCAGATCCAAGTTCTTGTTGTTGTAAGGCCCTTCCCCCTTCTCCATCTCAATCAGATTCCCATTGGTCAAGCCCTACAGATTCCACAGAGATCCCTGAAGGGCACAACCTGAGTAGAGAATCCCATGAACTGACTCACAGTGCTGGAGAAGCTGGATGTCCTCCCTGGGCTCTCTTTTCCTACTGGAAGAACTATAGGCTCAGGGGAGACCTCTTGGTGTGGTATCATGTTGGCCTGGGGGAGGGGGATGTGGTCACCGTGTAGCCACTTCTCTTACCCTTCTAACGTAGTCTGTCTTTAGTCTCTGTGGTGCAGTGGGTGTGCTTCAGCCTCACCCCTGTGTTCTAGGATTTTCTCAGTGGTGTCTTGTCCATGAATAGTTGTTAGTTCTCGTGATGGGGAGAGAAGTCAGGCACGACCTATGTGGCCATGTTGGCGATGTCACCTATTATTTATAGATAGTGAAATCTGTTTTTTGTATATAGTGTTCTGTAATAAAAGAAAGAAAAATATTATTATTTTTTATTTATTTTAACCATTTGTAAATGTAAAATATTTCTTAGCTCATGGGCTGTATAAAAGCAGGCAAAGACTGGATTTGGCCCATGGGCTGTAGTTTGCCATGACAACTACTCCAACTGAGTATTTCTGAGTTGTTCTTTGTCAGAGTGTGACACGCAGAAAAATATGAGGAAACGAGTATCTTAAGGGGAAAACCTCCAAAGTAAGCTGATTGTGTGAAAAGACGGATTGCCTGCTCGGAAATGTTCACCCTGAGGACATTCTTGGTAAAAAATAAGAAACGGCAAGGAAATGAACTGCAAGATGGGTTAAATATTTTTCTCATTTCTCCTTTTATTTATTCTTTTTGCATTTGATGGATTTAGAGCTTCACAATGGAAACTGCTATCACCTGCTCATGTCATAAACGGACTGCAAAAGGAGTTAGAAATACTATTTTGAAGTCATCCAACTCCTCTGGTATACATGCACTGTAACCTATTTACATCTTTCTGATGGGCTTTTCACCTCCCATGCTAATAGTGAATTGAATTTTTGTCTCAAAGAAGCAGTGCAGCATAAGCTTTTCTGAAAAATCGAGACAAACAGTGCCAATGTCTAGCAAGTGATTTGTTCCAGAGAGCTTGTAGGAAGCGGAAGAAATAAATGAACATTGTTGAATGGCTACTATGAACTGAATATTGTGCTTAAAGTGTAGAATGCTCAGTATAGCGTTTAGCACAGAGCCAGCACTAAAAACATTAAATACAGCATATCAGTTATAATGATCACATAGTGTCTTTTTTGATCTTCACAAAAACAACCGTGTGGTTGAGATACTATGATGTCTGTCTTGCACTTGGAGAAAATAAGCCTTGTTGAGAGTAAGTAATTTTTCTCATGTTACATAATTAGTAAGTGGTAGCCCTGGGTACATAGTAGGCTCAACAGGTATTTGCTTAATTTTGTTTTTATTGTGATGAGGACACTTGGCATGAGATTTACGCTCTTAAATTTTAAGTGTAGAATACAGCATTGTTGACTATGGGCACAGTATTCTACAGCAGATCTCTAGAATTTAATCATTTCAAATAACTGGAACTTTTTAATCTTTTAAACTTTTAATGAAATAGCAACTCTCAAATGGTGAGTTACTAAATTAGCGAAGGAGTGAATCTACTGGATTTGAAATCAATTCTGTCTAATGTGAACCTTTCCTGCTTCTACCTGGCACAGAGTGTAGTCTATGGTGACAACTTTTACACTAAAGTAGCTCCCTGATGGGCTACTGGGGTGGTACCTGATGAATTCAAGAAAAAAAAAGTTCATTAGCAGCTGAGGGAGAGTGAGCTTCTTGACCCAGAACAGATGATGCTGTGACGGGATTAGCAGTGCCGTGTGTAGAGTTATGATTAGCTAAATAATTGGAGACACTTAACACAGGGCTTTTGCTAAGAGGGAAAAAAATAATGCTATCTGTTGTTCATATAATTAGATTTTTCACCTTAAGTGAAAAAGTACATCGAGCACAAGATGCAGCAGATCTGAAGTGACTGCTTAAAGGTGATGCGGGTCTTTAATTACAGGACTCATCAGATGTAGGACTTCAGACTCACCAGATGCTGCTTTGAATTCAAAAATGTTAAAAGCTCCAAGACAACAGATTACTGGTCAGCTCTGTAACCACTCTGGCCACCAGGAGATGAGAATCCTTTATACTGGCACTTCATGAGGGTGTGTAAATCAAATCCCACTTGAGGTGCCTTGAAATAATTCCACTGCTTTGCCCTGGAAACTTGTGTCAGTCAGTACGCGGGGCTGCCTTTCCTTCCCCCGTTCCTCTCTCCAGCTCGACAGCCCTAAACCTTTGCTGTCAGAGATTCGCTGATGCATCAGCTCAAAGGCACACCTGTTACGTTTGCTGTGCCCTCTCGTTTCCTGCCTCTCTAGATACTACCTCTCTAAGGATCCATTTCAGTGTCCCTAGTGATTACCCACTCCTGAGACAGGAACTAGGAGACAAACTTCGATGCGACTAGCCTCTCATTTTCCAAAATAGGATCTCCTATTGCCTTGTCTGAGTGTTCTGGAAAATCATATATTTCCTGTGCTATATGATACTACAACCCAAACTAAGAGGAGTCAAAGATTAGGAAGAGGACGATTTTGTACTTGGGGAATGAGGTAAGGAAAAGGACGAGTATTTTGTGTTTCTTTAAAATATAACTTTCATAACAGTCAATCACGGACATAGTTACCTATAGCATCCAAGTAAAAATGTATTTTCTGATAGAATAATTTAATTCCAACAAATCACCTTTTTCAAGTCTCCTAACTAACTAGAAACTGAAGAGTAATTCTTTTTGTTGATATAATGATGTTCTTCTTTGTGCTGTTCCTGAAGTTTTATATTTTTATTGTTTTTTTAAAAAAATTCAGATAGAATCCCTTTGTTTTCTGTATTTCTGGTATCTCTTTATTTTATCTTGTGAATATGTGCCCATATTTTAGTGTGAGCTGCCTCAACACTTTTTGAAAGTGGGGATGTATAAACGATATCCTGAAAAAGAGTAAATCCCTCAGACTAAAAACGATCTAACAATTCAAAATACATACAAAAAGCCCTTCTCTGGTTCTGATTTAATATTATTTTCTATGGTCAGCTCTGACTGGTTATTGAATAGTGGGCTTATATTTAATAGATAATGGATACACCACTATTTGGTTTACATAATCCTGAGTTTTACTTTAAGCCCTGCCATGTGTTGACGTGAACATAAAATTTGGCCTGGCAGGGTCTGTTCATCAGAAAAAAGCCATAGTAGAAGTTCCTGAGCCATTGGCTGAGAAACCTTGAGGACATTTGTAGAGATGACTGGGTAGAAGAGAGGCCAGAACATGTCCCCCTCCTGAGAAGAGAGGGATGTGAGAGGTCGCAGGGACTGCATTAGGAAGTGTCCCTAAGGGGAGAAGAAGTTACTATGAACAATATTGATATAGCTATTTTAACTTTAAATTGCCAAATCTATGGGGCCCCAGTGGAAGGTGATTTCTTAGGAGAGATTGGTTATATTATGAAAGAGCAGATCTTAGGAGGATAAGAAAAGGATGCTTTCTCCCTCTTTAAATTTGATACCCTGTTTTCTTTCTTGATCGCACTTCCCTTCATTCTGTCAGCCTTTACTTTTGTTTTGCTGTTACAAATTAGGTGAGCATTCTTCCAGCTTTGCCTAGGAGAGGTAGGGTTTATTACTACTGTCCCAGTATAATTATGAATAGCATCCCCTTTCACTTTCAAAAGTGTTTCACCTTGGATGATAAATCACATACGCACTCAGGAGGTAAAATGATTGGTCCGTAGATTTTTCTCCCCAGAGGAAGAGATCGAATATAGAGTGAACGTATATGGTGGCTCTGCTTGGGGACCTGTATGCGGTGTAGAGGACTGTGGGATGAGGAGAGAGGAAGGCGATATGGGGCATTGGTCCATAGCACTGGGTAACAGCAGCCGAGCAGGGCTCCATCCCCTGGGGCCTGAGGCAGGCTGACTGAGGGAGAGGTCTCAGCCAGGCAGTTGAGCAGGGGGTCTGCCTGAGGAGGTGGTGCCTCCTTAGCTCCTTTCCCCCAAGAGAGTTTTCCCTTTGGTTATTGACTTCCTTGCCATGGCAGTAAGACATAAAATAACCCCAGAATCACACACTTTGGCAAGTTGCCGAGGTTTAAGAAATCTTACAGAGTTTGCATAGCCCTTAGCCTTTTCTCTGTATTCATATACATGAATACCCGCAAGTTCTCTTAACCTTCTGCTCCCCTCTCTTATTTCTGAGGGCAGATTCATCAGATTCCACCCTTTCCCAGGCACATTGCTTCCTTCAACCTGGTGGCCAACCCCCTCATTCAGTGACAATTAGTCCTGAGTCATTGACGTGGACATTGGTCCCTTTAGGGTCCATTTGCATCTTGGGGACCACCGGATGTCGCAAGCCCCGTGCCAATGAGGCCTGGTATAGCTCTTCTTCATGGTTAGCCACACAAAGGATAATGAATCCCTCCAAGCAGACCTGTAAGAAATCTCAGAGACCTTAAAGAAACTGGAGGGTATTGAATCACCTGCTTGACAGAGAAGATTCAGGAAAAGCAGACTTCAACAGTTGAATATACCTAGATTTATTTTGATACCCATATGTGCATTTATTCTTTTACTCATGAATTCAGCAAATGTTTATTGAACATTTATGGTGTCATTGACTGTGCTGGATCTTGGGGACATAGAATTGAATAGATGAAGTTCTTGACCTTAAGTAACTCATTGTCAAGAGAAGGGGGAAGAAAAGAAAACCAAGGTTTATTGTGTGGTGTGGTGTGTCCAGATGAGGATGTGCATAGATTGCTATGGAAGCAGAAGAGGGACATCTAGATCAGTTTTGAAAAGTCAGGGAATGCTTCCGAGGATGGCTGTATTTTGGCATAAAACCAGCAATCAATGAGGTGGAGGTTATAGTGAGAAGTGGTGCTGGGGTTGGGGAGAGAAAGAGAAATAATAGTAATCTGACTGCGGTCAGTTGGAATGTGCATTCACTGGAGTGCTGTCCTTTCAGCAGTGCTCTTTCAGGGAAATAAAATTCCACAGTTCTGCTGCGTTAATATTGTAATTGATTTTTTTTGATTTACCCACTTTTTAAAAATTGAAATAGAGTCGATTTACAATGTGTGCCAATCTCTGTTGCACAGCAAAGTGACTCAGTTATATATATATGTGTGTGTGTATATATGTGTGTGTGTATATATATTTGTATGTATATATATGTGTGTATATATATGTGGGTGTATATATATATGTGTGTGTATATATGTGTATGTATGTGTGTGTATATGTGTATGCATATATGTGTGTGTATATATATGTATGTATATATATGTGTGTGTATATATGTGTGTGTGTATATGTGTATGTGTGTGTATATATGTGTGTGTATGTATGTGTGTATGTGTGTGTATGTGTTTGTGTATATATGTATATGTGTGTATATATGTGTAAACATGTGTATATATGTGTTTATATATGTACACACACATATACATATATACACACACACACACATTTAAAAAATATTCTTTTCCATTATGGGTTATGCCAGGAGATGTAATTTATTATTTAAGTTTTAAAAAGGGAGGAGGAGGAGGAGTTGCCTTCAGTGCCCCAGACCAATCATATTCAACACCTGCTGGTATATCCCACCCTCTACCAACTCTCTTCACCAGTCATCTCAAACTGGTAGCACTTGGGAGTATTGAGTGCTGGATTTGCTCTTTTATCTCAGGCAATCACCACTGAAAGCATCCCTCCCATTGCCGTCTCACTCCTTCTTATCCAGTACTTTTCCAGTGCTTTAGACAGAGAAGCTGGCCTCTCCGAGGTCTGCATATAGGGAGAGAGAGTAACCCAATGACTTAAGAAAAGTCTCTCACTCAAATATAATTTCATTTATTAAGGGAGACATGAAATGTCTATAAAAACATAACCCAGGAAAACATTTTTTTCTATTATACCCATTAAAGACTCTAATTGAAGATTTAATCACATTTCATTGCCATGTGGCTTGTGTTGTATAATCCTGACAACTGACACATGTCAAAATCAAGCATCTGGAATCTTGTTATGACCTTCTAGTTATGACTCTTCAAACTCCAAGAAAGAGAATCTATAATGCTATTCTGGTCTGGTATGCTGTTAAAACATGTTTCTTGTGAACATTGCCCTGTTCTTAAGACAAATTCATACAAGGAATGACAAGTCCATCTTGCTAATAGTTAATTCATTCAGAAACTCGATTAAGGCAGAGGTTTTCTAACACTCAGGATGAGCTTAAATGTTTAGGATTCAAGGGAGATAGGAGATATCAAGGGATTGAAATCGATGGAATTGTATAGCAATCAGAACATCTTTAACAGCCTCCATCTCCACCTCAAGCAGATCTTAGAGAATGCCTTCTCAGTTTGTCCAATTGTGATACTTTGATTAAAAGTAAATTGGGTTATTAGTGAAAATGAAGATTTGATACCTCAGAGGAGGTGGCTGTGTTGCAGAAGGAGGGAAAGGAAAAACACTTTCAGGAAGATTGACTTTGGGAAAGTTGTGTGTAGTCAATAACTTAGTTACTTGCTGGGAGTCTGAAATCTTTGAATCTAAGAGCATTTTTTTCCCTCATAAAATCTCCAAAGCCCTTTGGTAATGGTGGTTAACATTGAGCATTTCAACTGAGAGGAGTGCTTGTTATCTGTGCCTAATTGGGAAATTTTCTAAACTGAAATAACTCACTTAATGTAATAACCACAAATGGAAGAGTTTCTTTCAGGCGTCACCGTTGATTATGACATCTTTGGGGATGGATGGCTCAAGCATACTTAAGCGGTAATAATAAACAGGTGAATGCATTCACTAAGCAAAGGGGAGCTCCTCGCACAGAATTAGCAGCCGTGGTGTGCAGTTCTTTTACATGGGACCAAAAAAGGAAGGCATGCCTTCATGTAACTAACATTTATTGAAACAAACCATATGTGTCAGGGTAAGTATTAAAGACACTGTAGTATAAGCTTGACTAAGTCACACTCCCTACTCGGAAGGGTATTGCAGGGGAGAAGTCAGAACGAGAAACAGATAAAAGATACTTCAGTGTGTGCTGTGCCCTCACAAGGGCCTCAAAGAGTGCAGCGGAGCTCAGAGGAAGGAGCTACTTATTTGGTCTGAGATTGTAAAGCAAAGTTTTCCTGAGGAGATGGCATCTCATCTGGCCCTAAAGGTAGAAAAGGAGATAAGAGAGGAAGAGGGGAAGGGTATTCAAGGCAGGGGGAGTATCAGGGGTTCAGGCAGAGAGTGCTGAAAGGACCTGATGAGTTGTATTACAATGGCGACAGAGGCGATGGACCAGAGGAGGTGGGGGAGGATAAGATAGATGCTCCTGCATGCCAGGTTGAGGAGTTGGGTCTTAATCCTGTTTACAGCAAGAGCAATTGCTTTTTCTTGAAATATAGGCAGTTGGGTGAACAGGAAGTGCTCATTAGGATACAGTCAGGAAATAGCTTAATTCCACCATTGTCCTCTAAATCTGCTCTGTTTCTCTGCCTAAATTGGGAAGGTTTCACAGCATTTTGTCACTTTCAGAATCGCATTAGAAACTCCGATGTGCTATGAGTGAAAATTCCAATTTCTCTTCCCTTGACCACAGCTAAAGCCTGACCTAGGTGCTGGAGGGGACGGGGCAGGCATGGTCTCCGAGCTTGCAATGGGGTAAGCTCCTCCTTCAGTCTGGCCCCCAAGGTGCCTCTCTGGCTTCACCCTCCTCTCAGCCCTGCCTGTCCTTTTATTTCCCCAGCCTACCCCACCCACAATCCCTTGCCCTCGCTTCCCCTCCTCTTCCATTCACGATGCTGTTTCTGGCTGCTTCAAGGTTGGGAAAGAGAGGGAGTGGCAGAGAGGGCGAGACATGCCTTTCACTTGGTTGGTGCAGTTTGCTTCTTGACTGTTAATGCCTTTGCTCATTGCAGACACTCCCTGTTCTTTCAGGGCACAACTTGGTGGATTTGGGGGAAGCCTCTGGGCCTTAACAGTTGACAGTTTCCTGATGCGCATATGCGTTCTCCAGCTGGCATCTTTTGACTCCTGGGGGAAGCAGATTCACCCGGAGGCTAACGATGCCTCAGCTTCAGAGCCCCTCACTTGGACAGGCTCCGATCAAGGCCCTGGGAAGGGTCCTAGCAGTGTGCTCACATGGTCATGTGCTTTTGTAGCATGTGTAAGAGTAAAGCTGTTTTGAAACAAGCAGCTGTGTTCACTCTGATTTTCCCTCTGAAATACTTCCCCTTATCGCTAGCGAGCTTGAAGGACTTACGGGAACTTTGGGGAGCTGACCAAGGGGAAGTTGATTTGAGATTCATTTAGTTAGGGTTTAGTGGGATGTATCTGTGTGGTTCAAAAGTCACAAGATTTTGTTAGCTACGCAGTGTGAAATGGCTTCTAGAAATATTCCAGTCGTTCACTGTCATAAGCAAGGTTGCGACGACAGAGTCTTACTAACATTGTGTCCGATGGCACCTGGCCTTGGAAGCATGTGGGTCATAGAGAAGAAACTAGATTTGAGGCTCAGAGCTAGTGTGTGAAAAATTCTTCCAAATATTACAGATACGAAGGAAACTGGTCACAGAGTTTCCCCAATTTGACAACAATTCTAAAAACTTACATGACATGACCAAAGTAAGATAAGGGAGAGAAACTTTCTCAACTATCAACAATTTAAAAAAATCAACTCAACTGCACCTGAGGAAAGACTAAATGATCTTTCAATTCTTCTGTTATTGTCATAGGGAGCAGGTTTCAAAAATACACAGCCAATATTTTTAGGGAAAAAACTATTGTGGAAGAGTGTCAGACAATTAATTAAAATATTATTTTCTGGATTTATGGTGTTTGAGGCATTTTTCAGCTTTTAAAAATTTATATTTCATTATGTATTTTCTTATTCCAAATAAAGCTTTACTTTTGTGGCTAGTTTTGTATATGTAAAAATAGAACCCCTCCAAATTACATGTAATTGAGGCCCCATGAAACTTCAAATCACCCTTTCTGATGGGCTCATCTTTTATTTATTTACTTGTTTTTGATTTTTTTTTTTTTTTTTTTTTGCGGTACGCGGGCCTCTCAGTGTTGTGGCCTCTCCCATTGTGGAGCACAGGCTCCGGACGCGCAGGCCCAGCAGCCATGGCTCACGGGCCCAGCCGCTTCGCGGCATGCGCGATCTTCCCGGACCGGGGCACGAACCTGTGTCCCCTGCATCGGCAGGCGGACTCTCAACCACTGCGCCACCAGGGAAGCCCTGTTTTTGATTTTTAAACGTATTTTTTAGTTTTAACTTTTATACTTTCCCATAGAAACTTTTTTCAGTTTTAATATTTTTTTATTGAATTAGACTTGATTTACAATGTTGTGTTAATTTCTGCTGTACAGCAAAGAGATTGTTATACATATATTCTTTTTTTAATATTCTTTTCCATTATGGCTTATCATAGGATATTGAATATAGTTCTCTGTGCTATGCAGTAGGACCTTGTTGTTTATCCAGTCTATGTATAAAAGCTTACATCTACTAACCCCAGCCTCACACTCCATCCCTCCCCCAACCCCTCCCCCTTTGCAACCACCAGTCTGTTCTCTATGTCAATGATATCTTTTCAGTTGGGTGTCCTCTTCAGCAGTAAGCTTTCAAGATGACTCAAGCTCAGTGATTTTCCATGTTACCTAGGCCGCAGGAAATATTTGCATCCCTGTACTGCCAAACTCAGGAACAGTGACTTGCTTCAAAGAACTTATTCTCCCTCAGCTCTGATAGGCAGGATCAGAGCTGTATGCGCTCAGCTCACCAAACCTCTAGCCTGGGGCGCTCAGTCCCTCTGGCAAGGACTCTCCTATCCCCCATCCCATCCCCTATACACTGTGCTGCTTTTGATCCTCCTTTCACTTACCTTGAGGCAGAGGAGAACAGGGGATGGGTAATGCCTTAGACTCATCCTCCGAGGTCAATAACTAAATCACTGCAAATAAATCTGCTCTGATTATTCTTCTCAGTGATTCTCTAGCCTTCTTGGATGTGTATGTTGGACAAACCAATTTCACTTTCTTTAACAGGCAAGTCCTATAAGGTGTCTAGCGGATCTTGTTAGAGAATGGGGACACTTGTTATCTATTATACGCAGCTGCAGGTTCAGGGGAGGCAAATTGGGGGGTAACTACTTTTGTTCAAATATGTAGTCCTTCCTTGGACCAAGGCTTTATAATTTTTCCTGTAATCAGGGAAAGAATCAATCAAACAAAAAGGAATTCCAGGCAGATGATTCGAGCCTTTCAAAGGCAGCAGGAACAGAAAGAAAACAGGCTGCCTCTGGGGGTTCCTGGGATGTTAAGGCAGCTGCAGCAGAGGGTGTATGAGATGAAGTGCAAAGAGAAGGTGTTAGAAAAGGGCCATATTGTGACCTTTTGTAGGATATTTGGTTGTTTCTCTAAAGGATCAATGATGAAATCTGAGGCAGCTCTTTAACCTTCAGTAATTTCCAACATTCATTTTGTTTCTTTTATAGTTCCTTTACCTTCCTTACACCCTAAAGTCTAATTTTGTACCTCCACAAAAATTTCAGGAATCTGCTTTCATGTCTTTGGGTAATTGATTGCCAGAACATATTTCTTTGCTTTCTGAATCTCTTCCTCTCCAATTCGTCACAGACTTTGACCACTTCTAATATCAAACCTCTTTCTGTGAAAAGATTTAGCGGCAGAGGAATGAAGAAGCCCTTCGTGGTCTTTTAAGAAAATACTAAGATCTGGAATGAGGAAACTGGAATTATATTGATTGATTTTTTTTTCTTGTACTGTGCTAGGAATGTCACTCTCTGTGCCTCAGCTATTACAATGAGTTTTTGGTATTTACGATATTTTTTTCATGGAAAATGAATATATCACCGATTTTGTATCATTTAAAAAATTTTGGTTGGCATACCATATAGTATCTTGGCTGAAGTACAACAGCAGATGTCTACAGACTTTTGAGTTACTCATTTGTGCAATGAAAGCAAATATGCACATACAGATGTCTAAAAGCGGGAAAGGAAAGGGCTCTAGGACACATCCAAAGGATTGCTAATTAATGGGAATGGAGACTTAAAAGGAGGGGGTTTGGAATCTCTTGACTGTCAAATAGCAAGATAAAACTAATTCATTCCAAACAGATTTGATTTAATTTAACAAAAAAATTTTTGAGCACCTACCATCAGAAAATATATGAGCACTAAATACTCCAGGGTGGCTCAGTGGAGAGTGTGTGAGATAAGTAAGAAATCTGTGGATAAAGTTCTTTATAGATTGGGGCCTGAATGATATGGGACTTAGAGCCTATGAACATTATTCTAAAGGCAGTGCAGAGCCACCAAAATTCAGAAGCAGAGCATGGAATAAATTAGAGGAAAGATAGGAGGTAAGGACATTACTGGTGGATTAATACACATTAGGTTAATAGTACAATAGTACAGTAGTGTAGACCTTTAGGAAAGCTAAGAACCAGAGCAAAGACAGAGGCATTGTGAATTGAAAGGGTTGGGTGGGAGATATAAGAGATATTGAGAGGTGCAATTTCTAGAATGTAGCAACTGATTGCTAGCAAATAGAGACATTAAAAGGTATTTTCAAGTACACGTAACCAGGAATATACTGATTGCATTATAAAAAATAGAATGTCTATTGATAGATGAATGGGTAAAGAAAACATGGTGCATATATATGTAATGGAATATTATTCAGCCGTAAAAAGAAGGAAATTGCGACAACATGGATGGACCTTGAAGGCATTATGCTAAGTGGATAAGACAGAGAAAGACAAATTCTGTCTGATCTACTTGTGTGTGGAATCTAAAAACAAACAAACAAACAAAACCCCCCAAAACTGAGCTCATGGATATAGAGAAGAGATTGGCAGCTGCCAGAGGCAGGGAGTAGCTAAAATGGGTGAAGGCGGTCGAAAAGTACAAACTTGCAACTATAAAATAAGTAAGTTTGGGGGATGTAACATACAGCATGGTGGCCATAGTTAATAATATGGTATTGTAAATTTGAAAGTTACTAAGAGAGTAGGTCTCAAAAATACTCATCATGAGAAAAGAAATTGTAACTATGGTGACAGATGTTAGCTAGACATATGTGGTGATAATTTCGCAATACATATAAATATCTAATCATTGTGTTGTACACCTGCAACTAATACAATATTATATGTCAATTATATCTCAATTAAAAAAATTGAGGTTAAAGGAGGAAGCATTTGGGGAATATGGCAAGTCATGAGGATATTCAGGTATCATTTTCTAATAAGTGGGTGAAGTGTTATTTGTATGGGACTTGGTGAAGAAGATGGGACATTACAGTATATATTTGGGAGTGTTTGGAGGCATTACATTTATAGTATGGTGAAAAGAGCACTGGACTTAAGAGCTAGGATTAAATTTATAGACGTGGCTACTTTCTATCTTTGAGCCCCCTGGGCAGGTGACTTCACCTGTCTGAGTCTCTCAGTTTCCTTCACTGTAAAATAAAGAACAGTAGGTTGTTGGGAATATTAAAGGAAAGGCTATGTACATTGTCTAATCTTCTAGACAAAGGTAAGGTATAATTATATGGAGAGAGCTGGTAGTGAATTTGTGACAGGAGAACCAATGAGATTGCCCAGAGAGTAAGTAAAAGGAGATGCAAAAAGACGCTTGGGGAATGCCTACACAGATGGGATCTGGGGAAGCGTCTCTGGCAAAAGAACTGAGAGGGATTGGCCAAAGATGCGGAATCACCTTAGTGTCATCCAAGGCAAGAGAGTCTCAGGAGTAAGTAGGAGGTCAGTGTTACCAAATGGTATCAAAGATGACTTGGAGGATCCTATTAAAAGGAACCTATCGAATATGATAATTGGATGGTCACCAGTGACCCTCAGAAAATCAGTTTCAGTGAAGGTGTGGCAGCAGAAATCAGACGGATAAATTTGTGGGAGGTGAGATTGCTTTCTGATGACCTACTTTTGCCATTCAGTAGTAGCATAGCCCCTCAGTACACACAGGGAGATGAAGATGTTCCTCCTTCTGGCTCTCTAGCCCTCTGTCCTGATAGCCTCAGTAGTCATCTGAGAGGTACAGGAGAGACAGTGGGAGGAACAACAAAACCAAACCTTCGTAGCTGCTTTCCCTGCGAATGAGTATGTGAAACCATTTATTTGGCCTTTACTGTTGTATCTGTAATTACATGAATATTCCACTCACTTCTCCATGTAACTAACCATACCAAGAACCAAAGGCAGAGTGTACTGAAATAGTCATTTGTTTCATTCCGCTTCGTCACCAAGCTCCTGCTGCTGTGTTCTGTATGGCAATAGTTCTTCATATTCTGAATATTAGTCCTTATAAACTCCCTAAGTCCTAATAGCCTTTATTCTTGCTCTTTATACCTCTCAGTCGAATTTGAGTACGTTTCAGTCTGTGTGTACGTGTGGTAGTCAGTTAGTTGTATGGTTGCCCATTGTTCTATGGAATGATCCACTCTGCCTTGCTTACAATGCTTCTGATTACTCTTATGGAGTGATTTCCTTCTGTTAAATCACTTCTTACTCAAAAGTAAGAAGTCACCTTCCTCCTTCCTAACCAAATTGTACCCTGATAGAGAAAAATAAACTCTAGTTTTTGAAATTTCCATAAGTGAAGATTTAAAAAATTTCTCCCGCTTACTTCCAGTGTGATTTTAACAGCACTTGTTATAAAGTTTTAAAAGTCTGTGTTCTGTTCACGTATTTTTTTAAGTTTTACTTTTATTGATTTATTTTTTATTGAAGTGTAGTTGATTTGCAATGTTGTGTTAGTTTTAGGTGTACAGCAAAGTGATTCAGTTATACATATGTATATTCTTTTTCAGATTCTTTTCCCTTCTAGGTTATTACAAAATATTGAGTATAGTTCCCAGTGCTGTACAGTAGGTCCTTGTTGGTTATCTACTTCATATATAGTCATGTGTATATGTTCATAATGTTTTATGAAATATTTGGGATCTATATTTTGTGAGCTGCGAGAAGCCAAAATTTGCCTTCATGTGAGAAGAAATGTAAATGACTGTTGGCTTTGTCTTTTTCTCCTTATTATGGATAAATCCCAAAGAGGAAATTAGCGTGGTAGAATATCCTGTATTAAGAATTTACTTATTATCATCAGTCAACATCCTAACAGTGCTTAAAATCCTACATGTACTCATAATCTTTACTATGGTTAGTCTTTTATTGGGACAGCTTTTAAAATGTCCATTTTGTAGCACAAGTCATATGCAGGTGAACTGGCTGATCTGCATACGGCAGATAGGTGTGCCCAATCACATGCATTATCACTCATTGATTTTATTAGTTCTTAGGCCCGATAGACATTGACAGGCTAAAGAGATCAGATGGATCTACGTAAAGGTTGTCTATGATAATACATTGTCTTACGCTTCTCAAGTTTTTACGTTTACAGTAGTTAGATGAATTTGTGGCACAGATCAAATAAGAGTGTCTTGTAAAGAATATTAGAGTAGAAGAGGTGACTTAAAGCCTTCAATTCCAGCTCTATCGCGAACCAACCACGTATGTGACCTTGGGCACATCTCTCCACTTCCTCTGGCCTCATTCAGCTTCTTCAACTGTAGAATGCAAGTTTGACTACATCATCTCTAAGGGCCCTTCCAAGTCTGTGATTCTCTCTTTAAGTTTTCTTTCTAGCTGAAAAGATGAAGGATTGAAGGACTGCCTTAACACTGGGCAAAAGAACGCATGATTTTATGCTTGCCTGTCTCTCTGAAAGAATTCACAGTATGAGCTTCAGGCCCTGTCACCGTGGCACATCGTGTTTGAGCTAGCTCCCTGGTGCTTTTGTCAGCCCTGGGCTTTTCTTCACAGAGAGTGCCTGCAGGCTGGAGCACTCTCATCTCTCAACTATTTGAACACCTCTTGCATTTGTAATCCGTTTTTTGTTTTGGTTTTTTGTTTTGTTTTTTAGTACTGGTTTTCATTAAATGAATTAAGTCACCTTAAGTGGCTATGAACAGTATGCTTCCCTATACATCCAGGGATCCCTCAGGTGGCCCCATTCAGATTGCTTCAATTCATGCATACCTGCTAATTGACCTACTCAATATTTTAGTACTCTTTCCCAGGTCCAAAGAATACTGAAACACATGAAGCTAATTTCTATACAAAAATGCCTTTATTCTTTGCCATCTCATCTCAATCTTCCCTTGATTATGGGTTCCTAGGTCCCTCAGCCTTCCAGGCTCCCTCATCTTCCATTTGTACCCCTCAGGAGACTAGTAAACTCTTCCCTCTTCAAGGTACAGCTGGTCTCCTTTCCTCTTAGATCTGGTGTTGTCATAGAGGCACACCAGAGCCCAGGTTCCTCAGCACATTTATTTCTGCTGTAAGTAACCCACCCTCTGATGGCATCTTGGGCTCTGTTACAACTGAAAGTAGGTGAAAAGGGATCAGATAAATCAAGGGATTCCTAAATCCCCTTTCTAGATACGCTGCCTTCACATTTTGGTGTCTGAGTGGTCAATACCCATTACTTTGTGTACTCATTCACATCACAGTTGTTTCTCTCTTTCTGAGGAAAGCCACCTCCTTTTCCTATGCTCTCTGCTGTCCTTCAAGCCTCTGTTACTACAAGGGGACCAACATATAGATACCCACTGAATGCAAAAAGATAGATTTCCCCAATCTGCCCATAGATCTCTCAGAAACTACCTCCAATAAGTCCTCCGAGTGCTAGAAATATCATGGCACATTTTGCCAAGTCATCTTAAAATAAGGGGACTCCCTGTTACAGTTACATTCAGGCATTTTTATCTGCCAGCCTGTATTCACCTCTTCTCTGAGTGCATGGCCTGTCTTTGCAACCGTTGATTTAGAAAGAATAAACATTTTGCCCATTTTAAACAACCAGCTCCATTTTGGTTGTGAGGTTATATGAAAGCCTGTCAGGAACCGTATTTGTAGAGCTCCAGAAGGTAACAAAAAGCAGGACATTTCCTTTTCTGACCCTCAAAAGCTTATAATTCTGATTCTCTCTTTTTTTTTAAACATCACTTTATTTTGTTTTATTTTATTATTAATTACTTTATTTTGGGGGGGCCTCACCATGCAGCATGTGGGATCTTAGTTCCCTGACCAGGGATCGAACCCACGCCCCTGCACTGGAAGCGTGGAGTCTTAACCACTGGACCACCAGGGAAGTCCCTGATTCTCTTTTTTCTTTGAGGATCCCTTTAGTTTGGTCTTTGCAGAGCTGAGGTGATTGAACCAGTATCTTTGGAAGGCAGACATGCCTGGTAAATCCGCTTCTTTGGTTATAATTTATTTTTTGTTTTCAGATTCCCTAGCCTTCATTAAGTCTTTGATCTTTTACAGCTAAGACTGAGTTATGAAGAGAAGCACTTGTTCTTTCTTGGGTCAGAATGTTGAAGGGGAACCAGGTCACACTCTGTTTTACTACCTTTTTGTAGCTGTTGTCATTGATTAGCAAGAATTTTAGGGCTATCTGTTACCTGGAGCTCATGGTTCTTTGATGATATGTGTGGAGAGAAGGGAGAGGAATCCAAGGATATCAATATTCCATGCATGAGAATAGGTCTTTTTCTGAAAGGGGCACAAAGTTTTCATGATATTCTCAAAGGGATCCATGTCCCCCCAAAGTTAAGATCCACTGTTGTAGAACGATGCAAATCTGGGAGTAAGTTCTGGTCTGTAATATCCAGTGGAACTTTTCCCTCTATCGTAAACTGTAGAACATACGATTCTAGTTTTACCAAGAGTGGTGAAGATTTATGCCTACCATTCTTTGATACCCTGACCTGTCCTAATGAAAGCTTCCATCTATATCTATCGATTCCAGGCAGCAATGAGGCCCTTAGCTGTGTCACTGGGCTCATCTCTGGTTTCTGCTGTTCCCTGCTGGCCAGATAAGTTTTGAGGCAACTAAGAAAAACTAAGAAAGGCAGCAATTTGTAGGCCGGTGATCAATTTCTCAGCAACCTCCAAAGGGTAGCACGTGGGAGGGAAAAAGTTTACTGAAAATTTTACCTTCAACGGCAACTCATGGTCCAGTCTTTTCTATATCTAAGTTAGATTTTCAAACAAAGAAGAAAGTTTGTAATTCTCCCTTCTTTGACCACATTAGCCAAAATAATCGCTAACTTATTTGTTAGACTAATTCTGTCCTTTTGGTCTGTCTTTCTGTCTCAGGTCAGGACCTACTGCTGGGAAGGAGAAATAAAATTGCTATTCTAGTGTTAAAACACCAGTAGAAAGAGCAAATATTTCTAAATGTATGCTAGCCAATAGGGTCTCTAATGTCATTTAAGATCTTTATAGTTTCTTAAGGTTCAGGGAGAGGAAAGTATCATGTGCAAGTAAAAAAGTAGCCCATGGGGCAGTCTCGTATCATTGTGTCTTTTTCAAATGGATGAATCTTGGCTCCTAGGAAGCCTATTGGCCAGTTCTCTGGAAAAACATTCTTTATACATTTAACCTCTACAGAAGGTTTAGGAATTTAAAAACAAGCAGAATCTCTTCTAGACTCTACAAAACCTTATCCTCGAGGCCCATGGAGAGTTAGAACTTCATAAGCTTGATTAATAAGACTGCCCAAATTAGAAGTTCTAACCTGGTGAGACCCAGTGCGGACTTAAGTCTTATTACAAATAGCCTACACTTATTACTGCTGCTATGACATACACTAAACTTAGACAACTGAATTGGGGTCATATTCTAACCAGCTCCTCTTCTTTTTTTTTTTTTTTTTTTTTTTTGCGGTACATGGGCCTCTCACTGTCGTGGCCTCTCCCATTGCAGAGCACAGGCTCCGGACGCGCAGGCTCAGCGGCCATGGCTCACGGGCCCAGCCGCTCCGCGGCATGTGGGATCTTCCCGGACTGGGGCACGAACCCGTGTCCGCTGCATCGGCAGGCGGACTCTCAACCACTGTGCCACCAGGGAAGCCCCTCCTCTTCTTTTTTTATCTTATTTATTTACTTTTGGCTACTTTGGTTCTTTGTTGCTGTGCGTGGCTTTCTCTAGTTGCAGCGAGTGGGGGCTACTCTTCGTTGCGGTGCACGGGCTTCTCATTGCAGTGGCTTCTCTTGTTGCGGAGCACAGGCTCTAGGTGCACGGGCTTCAGTAGCTGTGGCACACAGGCTCAGTAGTTGTGGCTCACAGGCTCTAGAGTGCAGGCTCAGTAGTTGTGGCGCACAGGCTTAGTTGCTCCGCGGCATGTGGGATCTTCCCGCACCAGGGCTCGAATCCATATCCCCTGCATTGGCAGGTAAGATTCTTAACCACTGCACCACCAGGGAAGCCCTAACCTGCTCCTCTTCTGATTGCCTTCAGGTCTGAGCCAGATTTGGACATGCTTAGACCTCTAAAGAAAGCAGTCTCGTTAATATTCAGCACAAAGAATAATTACCAGAAAAAAACCACTGAAAGGAAAATTTGTGATGAATAATTCCCAGAGCTTACACAGGGTTGGAAGATAATTGAATCTGACCATTCAGACTGCAGAAACTTTGTAGAACCTGGGACCCTCAGTAGACACACCAAAATGATGTCCTCTTTGTAGTAGTAAACAACTCCCACAGTGCTTTCTGGATCTACCACTAAAATATTAAAACAAGGCTCAAAAATCTCAGGATAAGATCTATCTTCCAAAGAAAAACTTACCGCTCTTTAAAAAAAGACAAGATGCAGGCACTCATAACATAAAATGTACAATAGAAAATTACCAGACATGCAAAGAAGCAGGAAAATATGACCTATAATTAGGAGAGAATACATTAATAGAAACAGATGCAGAAATGGCAAGGATGATGTAATTAGCAAACAAGGACTTTAAAACAGTATTATCAAAATGTTCAAAGATTTAAAGGAAAACATGAATATATTGATAAGAGAAATAGAAGATATAAAAAATAACCAAGTGGAACTTCTAAAGCTGAATATTAATATCTGAGATAACATACTGAGAAAAAAGTTTTAACAGTAGATACGATACAGAGAAAAAAAAGGTCATTTAACATAAAGAGAAATAGAAAATATTCAAATAAAAGAATTCACACAGAAAAGGCTAAAAACCACTACATTGAGTCTCAGTGACCTGTGGGACAATGTCAAGCAAACTAAAATGAATACAATTAGTGTTCCAGAAAAAAAAAATATTAAAAGATATAATGAGAAAAATTTTCCTTCTTGATTAAAACTATGATCATAGAGCTCCATAAAGCTAAAAGAATCTAAGCAAGATAAACACACACACACACACACACACACACGCACACACACGCACACACAATCAGGGCATATCAGAATCAAATTGCTGAAACTCAGTAATAAAAAGAAAATTTTAAAAGCAGTGAAAAGGGGGGAAGGGGACACTTTTTATCCAGGGAACAAAGATAGGAAGTATTTTTGACATCTCATTAGAAGCAATGAAAGCCAGGTAACAATGGAATGACTTTTTTTTTTAACATCTATGTACTGATTATTTACATAGATTATGTCTTCACTGTATATAATATCTTTTTTTAAAACATCTTTATTGGAGTATAATTGCTTTAAAATGGTGTGTTAGTTTCTGCTTTATAACAAAGTGAATCAGCTATACATATACATATATCCCCATATCTCCTCCCTCTTGCGTCGCCCTCCCACCCTCCCTATCCCACCCCTCTACGTGTTCACAAAGCACCGAGCTGATCTCCTGTGCTATGTGACTGCTTCCCACTAGCTATCTATTTTACATTGGGTAGTGTATATATGTCCATGCCACTCTCTCACTTTGTCCCAGCTTACACTTCCCCCTCCCTGTGTCCTCAAGTCCATACTCTACGTATGTGTCTTTATTCCTGTCCTGCCCCTAGGCTCTTCAGAACGAATTTTTTTGTTTTATTTTTAGATTCCATATATGTGTTAGCATATGGCATTTGTTTTTCTCTTTCTGACTTACTTTACACTGTATGACAGACTCTAGGTCCATCCACCTCACTAAAAATAATTCAGTTTCATTTCTTTTTGTAGCTCAGTAATATTCCATTGTATACATGTGCCACATCTTCTTTATCCATTCATCTGTCCATGGACGCTTAGGTTGCTTCCATGTCCTGGCTATGGTAAATAGAGCTACAATGAACATTGTGGTACATGACTCTTTTTGGATTATGGTTTTCTCAGGGCATATGCCCAATAGTGCATTGCTGTGTCGTATGGTAGTTCTATTTTTAGTTTTTTAAGGCCCTCCATACTGTTCTCCATAGTGGCTGTATCAATTTACATTCCCACCAATGGTGAAAGAGGGTTCCTTTTTCTCCACACCCTGTCCAGCATTTATTGTTTCTAGATTTTTTGATGATGGCCATTCTGATAGGTGTAAGGTGATACCATGTTGTAGTTTTGATTTGCATTTCTCTAATGATGTTGAGCATCCTTTCATGTGTTTGTTGGCAATCTGTGTACCTTGTTTGGAGAAATGTCTGTTTAGGTCTTCTGCCCATTTTAGGATTGGGTTGTTTGATCTTTTTGACATTGAACTGCATGAGCTGCTTGTAAATGTTGGAGATTAATCCTTTGTCAGTTGCTTCATTTGCAAATATTTTCTCCCATTCTGAGGGTTGTCTTTTTGTCTTGTTTATGGTTTCCTTTGCTGTGCAAAAGCTTCTAAGTTTCTTTAGGTCCCATTTGTTTATTTTTGTTTTTATTCCCATTTCTCCAGGAGGTGGGTCAAAAAGGATCTTGCTGTGATTTATGTTGTAGAGTGTTCTGCCTATGTTTTCCTCTAAGAGTTTTTTTTTTTTCTTTTTAAACATCTTTATTGGAGTATAATTGCTTTACAATGGTATATTAGTTTCAGCTTCACAACAAAATGAATCAGTTATATATATACATATGTTCCCATATCTCTTCCCGCTTGCGTCTCCCTCCCTCCCACCCTCCCTATCCCACCCCTCCAGGCGGTCACAAAGCACCGAGCTGATCTCCCTGTGCTATGCGGCTGCTTCCCACTAGCTATCTACCTTACGTTTGGTAGTGTATATATGTCCATGCCTCTTTATCGCTTTGTCACCGTTTACCCTTCCCCCTCCCCATAGCCTCAAGTCCATTCTCTAGTAAGTCTGTGTCTTTATTCCTGTTTCACCCGTAGGTTTTTCATGACATTTTTTTTTCTTAAATTCCATATATATGTGTTAGCATACGGTATTTGTCTCTCTCTTTCTGACTTACTTCACTCTGTATGACAGACTCTAGGTCTATCCACCTCATTACAAATAGCTCAATTTCGTCTCTTTTTATGGCTGAGTAATATTCCATTGTATATATGTGCCACATCTTCTTTATCCATTTATCCGATGATGGACACTTAGGTTGTTTCCATCTCTGGGCTATGGTAAATAGAGCTGCAATGAACATTTTGGTACATGACTCTTTTTGAATTATGGTTTTCTCAGGGTATATGCCCAGTAGTGGGATTGCTGGGTCATATGGTAGTTCTATTTGTAGCTTTTTAAGGAATCTCCATACTGTTCTCCACAGTGGCTGTATCAATTTACATTCCCACCAACAGTGTAAGAGGGTTCCTATTTCTCCACACCCTCTCCAGCATTTATTGTTTCTAGATTTTTTGATGATGGCCATTCTGACTGGTGTGAGATGATATCTCATTGTAGTTTTGATTTGCATTTCTCTAATGATTAGTGATGTTGAGCATTCTTTCATGTGTTTGTTGGCACTCTGTATATCTTCTTTGGAGAAATGTCTATTTAGGTCTTCTGCCCATTTTTGGATTGGGTTGTTTGTTTTTTTGTTATTAAGCTGCATGAGCTGCTTATAAATTTTGGAGATTAATCCTTTGTCAGTTGCTTCATTTGCAAACATTTTCTCCCATTCTGAGGGTTGTCTTTTGGTCTTCTTTATGGTTTCCTTTGCTGCGCAAAAGCTTTTAAGTTTCATTAGGTCCCATTTGTTTACTTTTGTTTTTATTTCCATTTCTCTAGGAGGTGGGTCAAAAAGGACCTTGCTGTGATTTATGTCATAGAGTGTTCTGCCTATGTTTTCCTCTAAGAGTTTGATAGTTTCTCGTCTTACATTTAGGTCTTTAATCCATTTTGAGCTTATTTTTGTGTATGGTGTTAGGGAGTGATCTAATCTCATACTTTTACATGTAGCTGTCCAGTTTTCCCAGCACCACTTAGTGAAGAGGCTGTCCTTTCTCCACTGTACATTTCTGCCTCCTTTGTCAAAGATAAGGTGACCATATGTGCGTGGGTTTATCTCTGGGCTTTCTATCCTGTTCCATTGATCTATATTTCTGTTTTTGTGCCAGTACCATACTGTCTTGATTACTGTAGCTTTGTAGTATAGTCTGAAGTCAGGAAGCCTGATTCCTCCAGCTCCATTTTTTGTTCTCAAGATTGCTTTGGCTATTCGGGGTCTTTTGTGTTTCCATACAAATTGTGAAATTTTTTGTTCTAGTTCTGTGAAAAAGGCCAGTGGTAGTTTCATAGGGATTGCATTGAATCTGTAGATTGATTTGGGTAGTAGAGTCATTTTCACAATGTTGATTCTTCCAATCCAAGAACATGGTATATCTCTCCATCTATTTGTATCATCTTTAATTTCTTTCATCAGTGTCTTATAATTTTCTGCATACAGGTCTTTTGTCTCCTTAGGTAGGTTTATTCCTAGGTATTTTATTCTTTTTGTTGCAATGGTAAATGGGAGTGTTTTCTTGATTTCACTTTCAGATTTTTCATCCTTAGTGTATAGGAATGCCAGAGATTTCTGTGCATTAATTTTGTATCCTGCTACTTTACCAAATTCATTGATTAGCTCTAGTAGTTTTCTGGTAGCATCTTTAGGATTCTCTATGTATAGTTCATGTCATCTGCAAACAGTGACAGCTTTACTTCTTCTTTTCCGATTTGGATTCCTTTTATTTCCTTTTCTTCTCTGATTGCTGTGGCTAAAACTTCCAAAACTATGTTGAATAGTAAGGGTGAGAGTGGACAAACTTGTCTTGTTCCTGATCTTAGAGGAAATGCTTTCAGTTTTTCACCATTGAGAATGATGTTGTCTGTGGGTTTGTCATATATGGCCTTTATTATGTTGAGGTAAGTTCCCTCTATGCCTACTTTATGGAGGGTTTCTATCATAAGTGAGTGTGCAATTTTGTCGAAAGCTTTTTCTACATCTCTTGAGATGTTCATATGGTTTATCTCCTTCAATTTGTTAATATGGTGTATCACATTGATTGATTTGCATATATTGAAGAATCCTTGCATTCCTGGGATAAACCCCACGCGTATGATCCTTTTAATGTGCTGTTGGATTCTGTTTGCTAGTATTTTGTTGAGGATTTTTGCATCTATGCTCATCAGTGACATTAGCCTGTAGCTTTCTTTCTTAGTGACATCTTTGTCTGGTTTGGGTATCAGGGTGATGGTGGCCTCATAGAATGAGTTTGGGAGTGTTCCTCCCTCTGCTATATTTTGGAAGAGTTTGCAAAGGATAGGTGTTAGCTCTTCTCTCAATGTTTGACAGAATTTGCCTGTGAAGCCATCTGGTCCTGTACTTTTGTTTATTGGAATATTTTTAATCACATTCTCAATTTCAGTGCTTGTGATTGTCGTGTTCATATTTTCTATTTCTTCCTGGTTCAGTCTCAGAAGGTTGTGCTTTTCTAAGAATTTGTCCATTTCTTCCAGGTTGTCCATTTTATTGACATATAGTTGCTTGTAATACTCTCTCATGATCCTTTGTATTTCTGCATTGTCAGTTGTTACTTCTCCTTTTTCATTTCTAATTCTGTTGATTTGAGTCTTTTCCCTTTTTTTCTTGATTTGTCTGGCTAATGGTTTATCAGTTTTGTTTATCTTTTAAAGAACCAGCTTTTAGTTTTATTGATCTTTGCAATTGTTTCCTCCATTTCTTTCTCATTTATTTCTGATCTGATCTTTATGATTTCTTCTGCCAACTTTGGGGTTTCTTTTTTTGTTCTTCTTTCTCTAATTGCTTTTAGATGTAAGGTTAGGTTGTTTGTTTGAGATGGTTCTTGTTTCTTGAGGTAGGATTGTATTGCTATAAACTTCCCTCTTAGAACTGCTTTTGCCACATCCTATAGGTTTTGGGTCATCGTGTTTTCATTGTCATTTGTTTCTAGGTATTTTTTTATTTCCTCTTTGATTCTTCAGTGATCTCTTGGTTATTTAGTAGTGTATTGTTTAGCCTCCATGTGTTTGTATTTCTTACAGATTTTTATCCTGTAATTGATATCTAGTCTCATAGAATTGTGGTCGGAAAAGATACTTGATACCATTTCAGTATTCTTAAATTTACCGAGGTTTGATTTGTGACCCAAGATATGATCTATCCTAGAGAATGTTCCATGAGCCCTTGAGAAGAAAGTGTATTCTGTTGTTTTTGGATGGAATGTCCTATTAATATCAGTTAAGTCCATCTTGTTTAATGTATCATTTAAAGCTTGTGTTTCCTTATTTATTTTCATTTGGGATGAACTGTCCATTGGTGAAAATGGGGTGTTAAAGTCCCCTACTATGATTGTGTTACTGTCGATTTCCCCTTTTATGGCTGTTAGCATTTGCCTTATGTATTGACGTGCGCCTATGTTGGGTGCATAAATATTTACAGTTGTTATATCTTCTTCTTGGATTGATCCCTTGATCATTATGTAGTGTCCTTCTCTGTCTCTTGTAATTATTTTAAAGTGTATTTTGTCTGATATGAGAATTGCTACTCCAGCCTCTTTTGATTTCCATTTGCATGGAATATCTTTTTCCATCCCCTCACTTTCAGTCTGTATGTGTCCCTAGGTCTGAAGTGTGTCTCTTGTAGACAGCATACATACAGGTCTTGTTTTTTATCCATTCAGCCAGTCTGTGTCTTTTGATTGGAGCATTATCGATGTGTATGTTCCTATTACCATTTTCTTAATTGTTATTGTAGGTCTTTTCCTTCTCTTATGTTTCCTGCCTAGAGAAGTTCCTTTAGCATTTGTTGTAACGCTGGTTTGGTGGTGCTGAATTCTCTTAGCTTTTGCTTGTCTTTAAAGGTTTTAATTTCTCTGTCAAATCTTAATGAGATCCTTACTGGGTAGAGTAATCTTGGTTGTAGGTTTTTCCCTTTCATCACTTTAAATATGTCCTGACACTCCTTTCTGGCTTGCAGAGTTTCTGCTGAAAGATCAGCTGTTAACCTTATGGGGATTCCCTTGTATATTATTTGTTGTTTTTCCCTTGCTGCTTTTAATATTTTTTCTCTGTATTTAATATTTGATAGTTTGATTAATACGTGTTTTGGCATGTTTCTCCTTGGATTTATCGTGTATGGGACTCTCTGTGCTTCCTCGACTTGATTGACTATTTCCTTTCCCATATTAGGGACGTTTTCAACTCTAATCTCTTTAGATATTTTCTCAGACCCTTTCTTTTTCTCTTCTTCTTTTGAGACCCCTGTAATTCAAATGTTGGTGCATTTAATGTTGTCCCAGAGGTCTCTGAGACTGTTCTCAATTCTTTTCATTCTTTTTTCTTTATTCTGCTCTGTGGTAGTTATTTCCACTCTTTTATCTTCCAGGTCACTTATGCGTTCTTCTGCTTCAGTTATTCTGCTATTGATCCCTTCTAGAGAGTTTTTAATTTCACTTATTGTGTTGTTCATCATTGTTTACTCTTTAGTTCTAGGTCCTTGTTAAACGTTTCTTGTATTTTCTCCTTTCTATTAACAAGATTTTGGATCATCTTTACTATCATTACTCTGAATTCTTTTTCAGGTAGACTGCCTATTTCCTCTTCGTTTCTTTGGTCTGGTGGGTGTTTACCTTGCTCCTTCATCTGCTGTGTGTTTCTCTGTCTTCTCATTTTGCTTAACTTACTGTGTTTGGGGTCTTGTGTTCGCAGTCTGCAGGTTTGTAGATCCTGTTGTTTTTGGAGTCTGCCCCCAGTGGCTAAGTTTGGTTTAGTGTGTTTTGTAGGCTTCCTGGTGGAGGGGACTGGTGCCTGTGTTCTGGTAGATGAGGCTGGATCTTGTCTTTCTGGTGGGCAGTACTGCGTCCGATGGTGTGTTTTGGGGTGTCTGTGACCTTATTGATTTTAGGCAGCCTCTCTGCTAATGGGTGGGGTTGTGTTCCTGTCTTGCCAGGTGTTTGGCTGGGGTGTCCAGCGCTGTGGCTTGTTCGTCTTTGGGTGGAGCTGGGTCTTAGCGTTGAGCTGGAGATCTCTTTGAGAGCTTTTGCTGTTTGATATTACATGGAGCCAGGAGGTGTCTGGTGGACCAATGTCCTGAACTCGGCTCTCCCACCTCAGAGGCACAGGCCTGCCACTCGGCCAGAGCACCAAGACCCTGTCAGCCATATGGCTCAGAAGAAAAGGGAGACAAAGAAAGAAAGAAAGAAAAAATAAAATAAAATAAAACAAAATAAAATAAAGTTATTAAAAACTTATTAAAAAGACAAAATCAAAAAGTAATAAAAATAAAGAAAGAAGAGAGAAACCAAAGCAAAAAACAGATCCATCAGTGATAACAAGCGCTAAAAACTATACTAAAAAAAGGACAGACAGAACCCTAGGACAAATGGTAAAAGCAAAGCTATACAGATAAAATCACACAAAGGAGCATACACATACACACTCACAAAAAGAGAAAAAGGAAAAAAAACAAAATATATATATATATATATATATATATATATATAAAAAAAAGGAAGAGAGCAACCAAATCAATAAACAAATCTACCAATGATAATAAACTTTAAGTACTAAACTAAGATAAACATAAAAGTAGAAACAAATTGGATAAGGAAGCAAACCCCAAGTCTTCTCTTGCTCCCAAAATCCACCGCCTCAATTTTTGGATGATTCGTTGTCTACTCAGGTATTCCAGAGATGCAGGGTACATCAAATTGATTGTGGAGATTTAATCCACTGCTCCTGAGGCTGCATGGAGAGGTTTCCCTTTCTCTTCTTTGTTTGCACAACTCCTGGGGTTCAGCTTTGGATTTGGTGCCTCCTCTGTGTGTAGGTCTCCCGAGGGCATCCGTTGCCCAGGTACATGGGGAGTTTGTTGCCTTTTGGGAAGTCTGAGGTCTTCTGCCACCGTTCAGTAAGTGTTCTGTAGGAGTTGTTCCACATGTAGATGTATTTCTGATGTATTTGTGGGGAGGAAGGTGATCTCCATGTCTTACTGCTCCACCGTCTTGAAGGTCTCTCTGGTTTGGCTTCTTTAAAGGCTAGAAGGAAAGGAAAAAAATGTCAAACTAGAATCATATGTTCAGCAAAACTATGTAAAGGAAGGCAAAAAATAAAGGGACATGTTTAGACAAGCAAAATCTGAGAGAATCTTTTTTTTTTTTTTTTTTTGCGGTACGCGGGCCTCTCACCGTTGTGGCCTCTCCCGTTGTGGAGCACAGGCTCCGGACGCGCAGGCTCAGCAGCCATGGCTCACGGGCCCAGCCGCTCCACAGCATGTGGGATCTTCCCAGACCAGGGCACGAACCCACATCCCCTACATTGGCAGGCGGACTCTCAACCACTGTGCCACCAGGGAAGCCCTCTGAGAGAATTTATTATTAGCAAACCTGTACTACAAGAAACATTAAAGGCAGTTCCTTTCACTAAAGGAAAATAATACCAGATGAAAATTTGGCTCTAACAGAGATGAAGAATGCTAAAATGGTAAATATGTGGATAAATAAAAAAGATGTTTTCTTTCTAGTTTTTGTTTCTTTGAATAATAATTAAATGTTTAAATAAACGACAGTGTATTATGGGATTTATAACATGTAGAAATAAAATACATAATAATACAAATGGTGGTGGTAGGGTGGGGTTATAGAATATGCTATTAACAGATTCTTACATTTTACATGAAGTGATACAGAATTAATGAGTAGATTTTGATGAGTTCAGAATGCATATTATAAAACCTAGAGAAACGACTTAAAGAAATAAAGGTGTACATCTAATAAACCAGTGGAGTAGGTAGAATGGAATGTTAAAAGTACTCAACCTGGGCTGCCCTGGTGGCGCAGTGGTTGAGAGTCTGCCTGCCGATGCAGGGAACACGGGTTCGTGCCTCGGTCCGGGAAGATCCGTCGTGCCGCGGAGCGGCTGGGCCCGTGAGCCATGGCCGCTGAGCCTGCGCTTCCGGAGCTTGTGCTCCGCAACGGGAGAGGCCGCAACAGTGAGTGGCCCGTGTACCGCAAAAAAAAAAAGTACTCAACCTGCTCCTCCCCCTCTTTTACTCCCCCCCCCCCCGCCAAAAAAAAAAAAACCGACAAAGAAGAATAAGAGCAGTAAGAAAGACATGACCTTTCTTTTCTCTCTGAAGTTGCAATGCTGCTGAGAACTCATCTGCTGAGAAGTGAATTCATCTGCTGGACACTGTTTGAAAAAGAATAGGAAGCAGGGAGAAGGACTCTCCACACAGAAAGGGCCCATCTGAGGATGGTGAGTATAAGTTTGTAGTGACATTATTTCACATGGTTGTACATTTTCCTCCAGCAGTGCTAAGCCATTTAGATGAAAGGAAGGGAAGCGAAGTGGTTAGGTTGATATAAGGTTGTCATGCTCGAAAGCCAGACAACAATGAAATCATGGGAGTTAATGAGTCGAATGATGGTGAGGTCTAGGCTAAATATGTGAGAAATTATCTCATTTGGGGCTCACAGTTTGGCAGAATAAAGTGTTCAAGGAATTAGAATTTTTAATAAGGTTATAGAATAGGTATAATAGGAGTGATAAAATGAGAGAAGTGAAGTCATGTAGATTTAGAGTGGGAAACTAGAGTTTAAGTTTCAGAGGTGGAACAGTTGTGGGTGTTATCAAAAAGTGAAGTGCAAGTGTCAGGTGGTGGGGTGAGGTTGTCATTGATTTTTGTGAGGTTAGCATTTTGGGGGGACTGTCCAAATGCACTTGCATATTACTTAAGATGATGGTGAGACTTAAGATGAGTTAGAAAGAGTGTGAACCAGGTGTCAATAATCTGTCATCAGTAGTATTTTCAGGGTATAGGAGTCAGTTTTTATTTTTAGTTTTCAATTTGTTTCATTTTTTAAAACCAATTTCTCAAGGTATAGTTAACATAAAAAGCTTTAATGTGTACAACTTGACGAGTTTGATGATATGTATACACCTGTGAAACCATCACCACCATCACTGCCGTAAACATACCCATCACCTCACAAAGTTTCCTCCTACCTCTTTATTATTGTTATTATTGTGTGTGTGTGTATCTGTCTGTATGTTGTGGTAAGAACACTACACATAATATCTATGCTCTCAGCAAAGATACATATGCTAGTTATATATACTGCAGTTATATTTTTAAGTTTTTGAGGAACCTCAGTACTGTTTTCCATAGGGTTTGTATCTGTTTACATTCTCACCAATAATGTGCAAGTGTTCCCTTTTCTCACCATCCTAGGAGCATTTTTTTTTTAACACATAATGAGATCCGTGATTTTGACCTTCCTGTGTTTTGATCTAGTCAGCTCAACTAACCAGCTACAGGTACTTAGTAAATATGGAATATCTATGATGAAAGAACAAGGGGGAAATTACTGGAAATCTCTATAATGGAAACATTCATTCGCTACTAATGCCTACCTGAACTCTCTTTCTGATACTGTGTTAAGAAGTATACAAAACAAATGAATCGCTTCTACCACATATTATTTAGAAAATTTAGAGGAAGACAGTATTATAAACATTGACATTTATACTTGGATATTGTATTTCATGGGTCATTATGTGATTTAAAGGAACGGCTGGAAGGAGAAACAACATCGATTTTCAATGGGCTAATTACTAACTTATGCGCTTTCTACTTGTATAGTGATGTTTAAATACTTACAAACACTTTATAGATGAGGAAGCGGAGGTTCCAAGAAGGGATGTCACTTCACTGCATTGTAATAGGGTGATTTGGAGAAATTTTAATCACCTTTCTATCTGGAAGAGTTATCTGAAAACAATTCCAAGTCTGAAATAAAATTGATAAAATTGCTTCTGCAGTTGTTAGGGACTTTTATTCACTCTTTTTGTCATTGTAATTAGAGGTCTGCAGAGGGAAGGGAATTACAGATTTGGTAAAGTTACCAGTAGCTTTAGCCCTTGAGCTAAATTAATAATTCCCTTTAACTTTCATTTGAACTATTCTACTAAACTCTACAGAATGACAAAGAGTTAGACTTCTGATATGTGATCTACTTTTTTCCATATATATTTCTTTCTTATTTATTTGGACTATGTTTATTTTTCATACCTAATATTGATATAAGCTTGTGGTTGGTTGCTTGCTTTAGTGGTTGCCTCCATGACAAATAATGATGGTTTGCCAGTTATTTTAATAATCAATATCTGTCAAAAATATGTTGTTCGCCTTGATTTTGTTCTTTCCTTTTCACAGATAGATAATAAACCATGGTAATTTCTAGAAACATTTTTTATAGACACTATTTAGTTTGGGCCCAAATTTTAAGTAGAATAACTTGTTGAGTTAAAAAGGAATGAAATTGGGTCATTTGTAGAGATGTGGATAGACCTAGAGTCTCATCATACAGAGTGAAGTAAGCCAGAAAGAGAAAAACAAATAACATATATTAATGCATATATGTGGAATCTAGAAAAATGGTACAGATGAACCTATTTGTAGAGCATGAATACAGATGTAGACATAGAGAATGGACATGTGGACATAGGAGGGGAAGGGGAGGGTAGGACGAATTGGGAGATTAGGTTTGACATAAATACACTACCATGTGTAAAATAGCTAGTGAGAACCTGCCATATAGCAGAGGGAGCTCAGCTTCGTGCTCTGTGATGACCTAGACGGGTGGGACGGGGGGGTGGGAGGGAGGTCCAAGAGGGAGGGGATATGTATTCATACAGCTGATTCACTTGTCATACAGCAGAAACTAATACAACATTGTAAAGCAATTTTACTCCAATAAAAAATGTTAGGAAAATATTATATCATTTGATGTTTACTTCTTTATGTAGTTCTTAAGTATTATCAAAGTCTACAGGTCACCTGAATCCTTTTCTTACTGGAGCTCAGTATTTTGCAACAGGGGGTATCTGCTACTCCTTCCTATTTCTGTCCTTTCCATTCAGACCTGTATCTCCTCTCAGGCAGGGCTAGTATTCTTCCCTCCTCTATCTGTGATATTGTACAAAGCAAGATGATCTGAGTCCTTGTTCTTCATAGCAGAACTACTGGAGTGTGGCACTAGGGAGGAATGCAGATTATATATCTCTGGTTACCATAAAGAATAAAAGAAGGACTAAAATTAACATTTATTGAGTCTACAGTTATTCCATCACTACTCTAAGTGATTAACATATATCATCTCATTAATCCCTATATCAACTACACTATGTATAATTTTCAAATTATTGAGAAAAACTGAGGCATGGGGAAGGTTTGTCTAATTCCAAAGCTCATTATGTTTCTTCTGTCACATTCTATTGCCTCTAAAATAGTTTGTAGCTGAATAGGTAGGTTTGGAAATGAGAGAAAATAAGAGGTTGAGAGCCCTAAGGGTGGCAAATTTTTAATGGAAAATAAAAGTTACCAATGTCAGCAACTATAAAGAACAATAATAACACAACATAAAAGATAATATAAGGTTAAATAACTAAACTGTATGGAATTGATTAAGAGATTAGACATGGTTCTCCACCTTTAATTTGAATTAGTCAACTGTGGTGTTTGATCAAATAGAAATTCCTGGGGCCTGACTCCAGGCCTCTTGGATCAGAAACTATTGGGATGGGTCAGTGATGATGATGGCCTACATGATATATTTAAAAGACACTGGTATAGAACAAAAATTAATGAAACAAAGGCATACCAGGTTAAAGAGGTGAAGTTGATTTTTCAGTTTGTTCATCAAATGTCGAATGAATTAATGGGAACGCTGACGTCCTCCTGCTCAGGCCATGCTTGGTGCACCCCCCATTTTTCTGTGGCTTGTGGTCGGTGAGATCAGAAGGTTCTGGCTCATTTTTCTTTGGTCAGAGCCACAGGAGACTGCGTGACCACCTGGCTCTAGGCCTCCACTGCCCTCTCGTGGCCAAGTGCAGTACTGCTCACACCTTGACTCCACTTTGGCTGGAAGCTGTTGGTCAGGCTTAGCAGCAAGAACTTTGAAGAACAGGACTAAGGTGAAAAACCTGAGAATAAACTTTCATTTATTTTGGAGTGAGAGGGAAAAGAGTAAGTAATAGACTTACTGGTTGGGGATGGTGGTGTAATATCAACATATGATGAAATGAAGGCCTTGTGACTCAAATCCTAAATCTTTTTTTTTTCCCATTAAAAGTGCACTGCAGATTAAGGATCACACAACTAGCATTATTAAAGAAATAGAGTAGAACAGGGCCACCGCCACAGGATTCAACTGTCCTGGTCAGTATTAATAATTTAAGAACACTGATAAAACTTCAGGAGGGATTCCTGAATAATGCTGACGATCTTAAGGATATACAGCAAACAAGAAAAGGGTCAGAGGCAAAGGTGGAGCCAGGTAGCCTTGATTTTCCAAAATGGAAATATAGAAGACTCTGGAAAACAATCTAGTAATGCTGATGCAGCCCCTAGGGAAAACTTTATTAAGATTCTTCATAAAAGCTCTTTTAGATACACTTAAAAGGATGCAATAATCATGAACGTGAGTGTGTCAGGAGCAAATTAGGTCAGATAGAAGTCCACTTCCTTCTTTAAAGGGCTACTAAATTAGCGATTCCAGGGGAGAGTAGATCTAGGGCATCTTGCATGTACCAAAGCATCTGAATTCAAGTCTGTAAAGCCATAAAAGTTTTAGGCATCTTTCCTCCTTGGCTTACTTAGTACCCTAATCTTACATCTATTTTCAGTTCGATCAGGAGTCGCAATGTGGAGAAAAGCAGAGTGTTCACCGGGCAAGTGATCATTGTGGCCTGTCTGGGATGCCTGTCTGTCAAAGTAGACAGAGAATGGCAAATGACCACTTCATTACAAAATCTAGAGTTTTGACATTTTTGGTAGGAAATGTAATTGAGCCTCCCCTTAAATTAACTATTTCTATTTCATAGTATTTTTCTCACTGTTATATGCCTCAGTATTAACTGTTTGTTTCTATTCTTAAAAATAAAAATAATAGACATTCACACTTTAAAAAGTTAAAGTTCATAGAGGTACTAAAATTCAGAAAAAATATCACTGAGTCCTCAGTCTCTAGCTCTTCTCTTCAAGAAACACTGCCATTAATAGTTTTAATAGTTTTCCAGAAAAAAATGTATTTCCCATATACTTAAACAGGTTGAATCATACTATCTATATGTACTCTTTTATATCTTTCTTTTTTGCATTAAATAATGTCTGAGAGATCTTTCCATATCTACAGATATGAAAATTCTTATTCTATCATTTAAATTCATAAAATAGTCTATATGGTGTTCAGGATCTTAGCCACCAGCCACACTGAGCACTTGAAATGTGGCTGGTTCAGCTTGTGAGTGCTATTTATGTAAAATACACATATTGAATCTTGAACACTTAGTACAAAAATATGTAAACTATTCCATTAACAATTTTTCTATATTATTCACCTGTTGAAATTATATTTTGGAAATATTTAATTGAACAAAATATTATTAAAATTAGTTTTACCTGTTTTACTTTTTAAAAAGAGGCTAACAGAAAATTCAAAATTGCATATATGGCTCACATCTGTGGCATGCATTATATTACTATTGGGAAGTGCTGTTGTATATATACAAAAATATCAATATAATATATACTATATGGTACAAGGAATAAAAAAACATTCCTATATCCAGGACTATTTATTATTCAGATGGTAGGCACGAGTGTGGCGATAGTGACTGTGGAAGGGTGTCCATACTGACGGGTAGGTAGCTGCTGATCTGAACCTCCAGGTGCTTCCCTTACCACCCCCCGCCCCGCCACGCCCCATCTCTTTGGACGTGAACCTCTTTTAAGATTCAGTTCTTAAACATATAAAGCCTGGAAAGCAGTCACTGTTTGGACTCTGATAAATTACTATAGCATTTGTCCTTTTAGATTCGTTGGTAGTTAGACTGTTTGGATTATTGCATAATATGTTTTGAATATCAACCCTGCCTATACCTACCACCCAGCTTAAGAATAGATTACTAATATTTCTGAAGCCCTTTATGTAACTTTCCCCTTAGGTTTTCATTTTATTTCCTCTCCTCCCCTCCCATAGGGTTAGAAATTCTTCTTTATAGTTTTACTATAAAATTTGCACCTATAAGTGATAAATTAGTGCTGGTTTCAAATCTATATATAAATGCAATTGCAATGTGACTACTTTTCTTCAACTTCTGTTTTGCATTTAACACGTTTCTGAGATTCATTCATGTTTGAGACATATAACTACAGTTCATTCTTCTGTTCTGCTGAATAGCATCCCACTTTACCAATACATTGTATCCATTGTCTTATTGGTAGACATTTGGGGTTTTTTTTTTTTAAAGCTTTTTTGTTGTTAGTCCAGTAGTGTTGCTGTGGGCATGCTTGAACATATTTCTTCACATGTTCAAGTTTCTGTTGAGTGGAGTGTTTCAACTTTTATTTTTTATCAGGACTCAGCATTACATAGGTTTGGCAATGCACAGAACACATACACACACACGATCTATTCTACTCTCCACTCTTCTCAGCTCTTGTCCTCTGTCTTTTCTTCTGTTCTCATTTTATGGTGAGGTAAGTTCCACACTACACTCTTCTTCAAGAGGAGAGTTAGTCTGTTGGCAATGCTTGACCCTTTACTGTTCCATATAAATTTCATAGTAGGCTTGTCAACTTCCATGAAGTTGTCCTTTGTCAAGATTTTGATGGGAATTGAGTTGTCTAGAGATTAATTAGTGGACAGTTGATCATCATACTCTTCAGAAATTTGTCTAAGTACTTATTTTTTCCAAATAATTGTTGGCTTTATTGATCATCTTCTTTGTTTCATTAATTTCTGTTCTTCACATTAATTTTTACTTTTCTTCTTTTCTAGCATGAGCACTGAATGCTTAAATGCATCATCTATCTATTTTGGTATCTCTTCATAGTACAACCAGATGATCTCCATAATTATCTGAGTCTTGTATCCACTTTCCAACAGCCAGGCTGTTTCAGCAAAGAAACATATTTGAGTGTTTTCCTTACTTAAACATGTGTCTCACACAGTATTGTGTCCACCTTTTGTCTTTCTCTTATCTCCCAGCTTTCATTTTGAGTAAAACATACATGGCAATTACTTATAAGCTAGCTATCTTAAAGACATCTTTTAACATTTTAATGAAGTGCTAAAATCCTTCTAAAAAGTTGATGTGTCCTTCAATAGCAAAGTGCATTTTTATTAAAAAGAATAACATACCGACTAAAATGGTCAACTTATCTTGGCCTCAGAAGCAGTGTATGTACATACAAGAGAGTCTCAAATATGTGGTACTTTTGAAAAGTCACCGTATCTCAAGCACTCTGCTTTGTGTTGGCTAATGGTGAGAGAGCTCTTTTTGAGGCTGGAGTTGTTCAAATCTGAATGTTGTCACCATGGGGATAAACAGAGAGCCCCTCTCCATCTTTTTATGACAAATTATCAGGAAACTGATCACCAGGTACTTTGTGGGAACCACATCTCGTGGTATGCAGATATATTTTCTGAGTAGACTGCTCCAAATTCACTTCAAATTGTTCCAAATTCTGTACCAGTTTGACTGTAAAAATGTAAAAAAGAAATTCATGTGCAGGTTGAGCATTGAGTACACTGAGAATGAATTTAGTGGGGTTTTTTTTCCAATGCATTTTTCACCTTCTGGTATGCAAAAGATGAGTTTTATTAAAAAAAAAAAAAAATGCTGAAAGAGCCTGGCCTGACCAGGTGCCCACGTCTGTGTCCTGGGTTCACTTGGATGGCCTGAGGTAAGTGTCTAGCCCCAGAGTATTCCCTGCCTGCTCCTCTTGCCAGGATCCTCCACACCCTGGCTGAGGGGGCCATTGTTTTGCTGCTTCTACTTTATTTAGAGGGAACAGGCCTGGGCCCCACTCTTCCACAGCACCCCACCCCCAACCCTTGCCCCAGTCAACTGAGAGCACAGGGAATCAGTGTGGCCCATGGGGACTCAGGGCCTGCCCTAGATGCTTCGTCCTGAACTGCTAAATAAAACTTCTCGAGACACCAGGACAACATGAACATACTTATCCCTAGAAGAGGATACATTTTTAGAAAAATTAAAGGTGTATTTTTTGGAAGGCTGGGAATGTGATTACCTTTATTTCATTTAGAAAATATGTTCCTGGATGTACTGACAAAAAAAATCAGCAAGTACTGATTCTTGGCTCACCTCGGTGTTTAGAATGCATGGGACAACTATTCCGGTGAGTCATTTTTCCTTCTTGAGTTTTAGTCCAGAGTCAGGCACTGGGAGGGCCCTCAAGAAATGAAGAGTAATTCTTTCTCCCCTGATAGGCAGCTATGCTGTGGAAGAGGTGACATTTTTGTTACATATCTGGAAATAATGGGGCTGAAGTTCTTCTGTGGCCTGACGGAGTTTAACCTGTATTTGTAGAGTGTGCTCATATCCCCAGGACGCCAGCGAACGCTGTGAAGTCCCAGATGAGCATTTAGCTAGAACAACACTTCAAATAAGTGAATGCTGACATTTGCTGCTCTGTTCGATAAGAGTACAGGATTCTCATACCGTTTTTGACATTGTAACCCCATTGTAGACATATTATTGTAACCACTTGCTCAAGACTCGAGAACAAGGTAGCGTTAGGAAAAAGGAATCCCAAGTTTTCAGAGTTTTCAAGAGCTAGATGGATCTCTGACCTGGAAGCAGAATCAAAAGGAGTATATCTGTGCCTCTCAGAGAAGCTGTCCAGGAACTTACAGGTGAATGCTGGAATCCTTCTCTGGGATAGAAGTGTTGATGGCCTGGGTTTAGCTTTCTCTGTGAAGTGTGGAGAGGGAGAACCTAGAACTAATGACCAGTCTCATGGCAGAGTTTGGAAGAGATGGAGGAGGTAGAGGAATTGTTATTTTCTTGCTAGGTCTCTTAAGGACCTGCAGATGATCTAGCCCTTCGAGCACCTCTCTTCTGAAGACACCTAAAGCTATTCAAAACTTGAAGTTGTAAAACTTCTTAAAGACATTCATCTTTTGACACTTCCCATATTTGATTCACTGCATGTTATCACAAAGGGAGAAACCAGTGAAATTAAAGATGATACTGTAGTTAGGCACCTTACCAGTCCTCCAGCTTTTTAAAGGTAGGACAGAGGCTTAGAGAACTGAAGCCCTAAGGAAGAGCAAATAATATGTTTCTTGCAAGTCTTTTTTATTTTCCTGTCATGACTGTTCTGATGAGCTTGTGTGAAGCAAAGCAAGCCATGTATCTCAGCAACCTATCTGTTGGAGTTCAACTGGTATTTATAATTACTTTCAAAGTCTCCAGAACACGGAAATCTAAAATGTATTTCCTATTACAAATGGCATGGAAAGGGTGGAAGAGTAGAAATTGGAGAATGGTGTTACTCACTGTTCTTTATTTTTTCTTTGTTGGAGTAAAATTGCTTTACAATGTTGTGTTAGTTTCTGCTGTACAACAAAGTGAATCAGCTATATGGATACATATACCTCCTCCCTCTTGGACCTCCCTCCCCCCCACCCCGCCCATCTAGGCCATCACAGAGCACCGAGCTGAGCTCCCTGTGCTATACAGGAGGTTCCCACTAGCTATCTGTTTTACACATGGTAGTGTATTTATGTCAAACCTAATCTCCAAATTAATCCCACCCTCCCCTTCCCCCACAGTGTCCACACATCTATCCTCTATATCTGCATCTCTGTTCCTGCCCTGGAAATAGGTTCATCCGTACTATTTTTCTAGATTTTAAATATATGTGTTAATACACGATAGTTGTTTTTCTCTTTCTGGCTTACTTCACTCTGTATGACAGAATCTAGGTCCATCCACATCTCTACATATGACCCAGTTTCAAACCTTTTTACGACTGAGTAATATTCCATTGTATACAGATACCACATCTTCTTTATCCATTCCTCTGTTGATGGACATTTAGGTTGTTTCCATGACCTGGCTATTATAAGTAGTGCTGCAATGAACATTGGGGTGCATGTGTCTTTTGAATTATGGTTTTCTCAGGGTATATGCCCAGTAGTGGGATTGCTGGGCCATACGGTAGTTCTAGTTTTAGTTTCTTAAGGAACCCCCATACTGTTCTCCACAAGTGGCTGTATCAATTTACATTCCTGCCAACAGTGTAAGAGTGTTCCCTTTTCTCTACACCCTCTCCAGCATTTATTGTTTATAGATTTTTTTATGATAGCCATTCTGACTGGTGTGAAGTGATACTTCATTGTAGTTTTGATTTGCATTTCTCTAATAATTAGTGATGTTGAATATCTTTTCATGTGCCTCTTGGCCATCTGTATGTCTTCTTTGGAGAAATGTCTATTTATGTCCTCCGCCCATTTTTTGATTGGGTTGTTTGTTTTTTTGATATAGAGCTGCATGAGCTGTTTGTATATTTTGGAGATTAATCCGTTGTCCATTGCTTCATTTGCAAATATTTTCTCCCATTCTGAGGGTTGTCTTTTCATCTCGTTTATGGTTTCCTTTGCTGTGCAAAAGCTTTTGAGTTTAATGAGGACCCATTTGTTTATTTTTGTTTTTATTTTCATGACTCTAGGAGGTGGGTCAAAAAGGATCTTGTTGTGATTTATGTCATAGACTGTTCTGCCTATGTTTTCCTCTAAGAGTTTTATACTGTCTGGCCTTACATTTAGGTCTTTAATCCATTTTGAGTTTATTTTTGTGTATGGTGTTAGGGAGTGTTCTAGCTTCATTCTTTTACATGTAGCTGTCCAGTTTTTCCAGCACCACCTATTGAAGAGGCTGTCTTTTCTCCATTGTATATTCTTGCCTCCTTTATTAGAGATAAGGTGACCATATGTGTGTGGGTTTATCTCTGGGCTTTCTATGCTGTTCCATTGATCTATCTTTCTGTTTTTGTGCCAGTACCATACTGTCTTGATTACTGTAGCTTTGTAGTATAGTGTAAAGTCCAGGAGCCTGATTCCTCCAGCTCTGTTTTTCTTTCTCAAGATTGCTTTGGCTATTCAACGTCTTTTGTGTTTCCATACAAATTGTGAAATTTTTTGTTCTAATTCTGTGAAAAATGCCATTGGTAGTTTGATAAGGATTGCATTGAATCTGTAGATTGCTTTGAGTAGTATAGTCATTTTCACAATGCTGATTGTTACAATCCAAGAACATGGTATATCTCTCCATCTGTTTGTATCATCTTTAATTTCTTTCATCAGTGTCTTACAGTTTTCCACGTATGGGTCTTTAGTCTCCTTAGGTAGGTTTATTCCTAGGTATTTTATTCTTTTTGTTGCAATGGTAAATGCCCTCCACTATTCTTGACGTACTCAAGATGTGGGGATCTTGTGGGGAGTTCCTGATTGGATTGTGCGGGGGCCCAACTATAGCCCAGAAACTATTTCCCTTGTGAGTAAGAAGGTGATGAAGCAAATACTTTTCATAAGTTTTGCACAACTTGGGAGGCTAATATTAAATGTATGGTATTTAGAAATCTACATAGTTAAGTAGTTCTTTGAATCTATATAGAATTGCTAGGACATTTCTTAGGAACCAGGCAAAATTTGTGGGGAGGTGATTTCTGTTTTCTTGCTACACAATACTTTTCTGCCCTAGATTATTGATTCTTGAGAGAATGTTTGAGACTCTTATCTAAACCTGAATGGAATAGGGGAAATATTTGTTTTTAAATTTCAATCTTAAGTCTCAGCATGATAGCAACCTTTGTCCTAGTGATCAGCAGAAAGAACTGTTCCCTAAATATCCCCCAGTGAGAGAGAGAGGCAGGAAGACAGGTCCCTAATTCCAACAACTGCAGTAAGTGAACAGAGACCCAACTGGGACCTTCTCTCCTTGCACAGGTGTTGAAGTGGAATATGGATTTGCTTTGATATTAAGCTTTTCCTACAGGAAAAGCCTCCTTGGTCCTTTTTGTGATGTGATTAGGGATTTCAGTGGGTGTGATTTGGGGATTTCTGAGGTCATCAGCCAGGGAGTTCATCTTTCTATAGTTCTTTCATAGCTCTAGAGGTCTGAAGGAAAATAGGGTGCTGAGAAATCTAGATGGGTGTGTGGTGGCTCTTACAGAGATGAGCCCAGAAAACCAGCTAGAGTTCTGAACCAGTGTTTGGCGCTGATGGGAACACCTTGGATCCCACAGGCTTAGAGTTGGTTAGAATCTCAAATAAATGTATATATACTTGGCATCTTCCTGAATGAAACCAGATTTTTCAGGGTTGGCAGCAAAGGGAGAATTTCCATAAAGAAGAGACTTAGCTAAGGCTCTATAACCAGACGTTGTTTCCTTTCTCTAGGGTGTTTCTTGAGGATTTTTATTGCACCATTTTGTAGATGGCATAGATGTATGGTATTGTTTCCCTTTGAACTTTCTTCTCTAAGAGGGAATCTGTCCTTCTATTAACAGTTAGGCTAAAGTTGGGATATTTATATTATTTATGTAAGACTTATCTGTAAGTTGGGCAATAACAAAAGAGAAATAAATGGAGAATAACATGTAACCATGGTTTACAAGGGATGACTGGCTTCCATGAGCATATGACAGATTACCTGAATTTTAGAAGATGGAGGCATAGAGGAAAAAAGCCCTTACCTCCTTCCCAGATAATTGATGACAGTCTCCAGGGGTGACCATGCCTACCTTTAAGATTAGAAAATCACACAGTGATTGATAATTCCTAAGTACTAATATAAAGTCATTAAGTTTTGGAGCTCTGTGGCATCTCTCTGTATTATTTTTCTTTATTATGTATTGAAGTATAGTTGATTTACAATATTTGTTTCAGGTTACAATATCAATAGTGATTTGATATTTTTATAGATTATATACCATACAAAATTATGATAAAACATTGACTATATTTTCTGTGCTGTACATTACATCCTTATAACTTATTTATTCTATAACTGGTAGTTTGTACCTCTTAATCCTCTTCACCTATTTCACTCATCCCCTCACCATCCTATTCTCTGGAAACCACCAGTTTGTTCTTTGTATCTATGAGTCTGTTTCTATTTTATGCTTGTTCTTTTGTTTTTTAGATTCCACATATAAGTGAAAACATACAGTATTTGTCTTTCTCTGTCTGACTTATTTCACTAACCGTAATACCCTCCACCTGTGTTGCTGCAAATGGCAAGATTTCATTCTTTTTTATGGTTGAGTAATATTCCATTGTATAGTATACCACACCTTCTTTATTCATTTGTCTATCAATGGGCACTTAGGTTGCTTCCATATCTTGGCTATTATAATAAAGTGCTGCTATGAATATTGGGGTGCATATATCTTTTCTAATTAGTGTTCTCATTTTCTTTGGATAAATACCCAGGAATGAAATTGATGGATTATATGATAGTTCTCTTTTTAATTTTTTGAGGAACCTCTGTACTGTTTTCCATAGTGGGTGTACTAATTTACATTCCCACCAACATTTTTCCATAGTCGCTGTACCAATTTACATTCCCAGCAACAGTGTACTAGCATCCCCTTTTCTCCATATCCTCACTAAAATTGTTATTTGTGTTCTTTTTGATGATAGCCATTCTGACAGGTGTGAGGCAACATCTCATTGTGATTTTGATTTGAATTTCCCTGTTTCTGAGTTTTAAGAGTAAGAAGTTTTGATGCTTTGGCTATGCTATTTACAAAAATCTCAGATTATCTTAATGCCCAAAAAGGTGGGATTCTATAGCCTCTTAGGGAAAAAATGTTTGGGATTCTAGAATGGCCCAAAGTAGGGAAAGAGGAGAAGACAAGGCTTAGGAATTAAAGGGTGTAGGAGCATCTCCATGCATGGCTATGAACTTGCTGACATCCAGTATCAAGAGACTCTGGTGATGGGCCGTATAAAAAATAAAGACACTATTATTGTGAAATAAAGAGAACATTATTGCAGATTTGGTGTTTTGTTTCTTCTGAGTCTTATCCGGGCATAAACTTTGAGATTGCTGGGCTCCTGGGTAATGTCTAAGTAATGTTCTGGCTTTTAAAGTTACATGCTAGCAATAAATGTGTTATCCCAATGCAAAAAAATGTATTTCCAGGATATGGGTTGGTTTTTCTTCCTAGCAATAGCAAAACAGAGTAGAAGAAGGAAACAACACTTAGCAAATCATGAGAAGAAAAGATCTTGCCTAGATAGTCTATACTGACATCTTTGTTTTCCCCAATGGGGCACTTTCTAGTAGAAAATAGTGTGTAAATGAAGCTACTGTCATCTGTCCTATTGTCTACTGTATTTGTAACAATACGTTTGAGTGTTGGGCACCCAATTTCACCATGGACATTTAAAAACTTGGTGCATATCTAAAGAAAAAAAGACCACTATAGTGAAGAGGCTAGAATTCAATCAGATGAAAAATCTTTGAAAGTATTAGGAGTATTTAAGTCAGAGAAGTGAAGACCAGAGCTCATTATGCAAATAGTGTAAGCATTTCCCAGTGAAAGAGAAGTTTGTTCTGTATGAGTCCAGAGGATATGCTGGCTACTCTTGCCTTCATGGTAAAATTTAAACAATTAGAGATAACCCTGCACAAAAGAAACTCAAATAGTTTTGCAGCTCATCTGAAGACAGCCAACATACATATTAAGATCCAAGCATACACATTTTCCTTTATCATACACCTTTTCATCATTTCATTGATTAAAAATAGTCACTAAGTGACTTGTTGACAATAAATGATTATTGAATGCCAGTGATGTGCCAGCTCAGTAGCGACCATAACAGCTATGGTCTCTTTTCTTGCCCCTTGAGCAAAATCCAGAATATTTTATAAATATTACCTCTAATATCACCTCTTTTGTGATCCTACTAACTTCTTTTAATCACCCCTTTCACCATGATATATTCATTTAGTAAAGCATATTTCACATCACATTGTGTTTATTTTTCATAGTTATTTAAGAGTCTGTTAAGGTTAATTTTCTCTTTAGGTTTATAGCCCTATATCCTGGTATATATCAGGTGCCTAATAAATGACTTATTAATGAAAGAATGGAATTACAAACGTGTCTTCCACGTCCGCATATAGTAGGCCTACTTAAGGGGTATCTCTAATGCTTGAGTCAAAGATAAAATTTAAATCTTCCTTTTCTCCATGCTTTTTATAATCAATGTAGATTGTTCTAGTGTTGGTACTGCCCATACCAGAGAGCGAAGGATTATCATGGGAAGGAACAAACCAAGGTCCTACTTGATCTGCTATTAAAATTCAGTCTTTATCAGTACTTATTTATACTTTTCATTCGCTAAGAAGTTAAAAAGTAGGTGCTTTACAAACCATGTCTTATGTAACTTAATTCTCATAGCAACCTGTAATTTGGCACCTTATTAAGATGTTGGGCTAAATTCTCAGAAATTAAATTATTTGTCCCAAATTCTGTTCCTGATATGGTTGCCAGAGTAGAAAATTATGGTGTAGCACTGAACTGGTCTATCTGAGTAGACATTTTTAACTCAGATCATGAAAGCTTTTAAAGAGGGACATCAGGTAATTCTTTACCAGCCCATGCCTATTGAACTTTAGCGGGAAAGAAATAATAATTGTTGACCTATTTTAGACCTTCTTTAACATGATGGAAATAATCATATTTATCTCAGAGGCTGTCAGTTACTCAAATTTGATTAAATTCTTCTCTTATTGGTTAAGATGGCTGTTCTGTGGAGTTTCCTGAAAGATGTAATATTCTCAGTTCTGGGCTTTCATATTGATTTCCATGTCTGGCATTGGAATTACCCAAAATGATCCTGTCAGTAAATGAGAGCTAGTTTAGCTCTTTGATTTCTTGATCAGCATCTATACCAGGGTCATTATTTTTTTGGAGATGCATCTTTTGATGGGATGATGGAAACTTTTTTGTTTCCAATTAGTTCATGTATTCCTGTTATTGCTAAATGAGATAAGGATCAACATCAATTCTATTCCTATTTTTTGTTTTTATGGATGTCTGAGAAATATTATTTACTGAACAGTAGGTGGGAATGGAAGGAGCTTTGTGATGGAAGTGTCACTCAGTTTGAAATCCTTTTGAGACACATGACAAAAATCATATAATGATTAATCATCAAAAATACTTTTTATGAACACCTGTCATCTGGTAAGTTCTTCAGTCAATCTAGGTGAAAGCAAAGAATTGGAAACTCCTTGACTTATAAAAAGATTTAAAAAAAAATCCCATCACTAAAGTCATTCATTTTCTCAACGCTCATACCAATATTTAAATCATCCATTTGTTTGACAACTTAAGCTTCTTTCTGTGTAAAATTTGAATAATAGTTTACCTATTTCTTCGGATTATTGTTAGATATTCATGAATTATGCATCTATCATTGTAATGAGAAGAGCCTCTCAACAAGTGGTAGCTATTTCATGATGAGCTTGGGCCTGATGTAGGTAGGCAATCTTAACTAAGCATGAGTGGGGCACAGCATTGAAATGTTCAAGAGCAATGACTAAACAGAAAAGAGATAGACAGCACTATCAAGATTTTGGTATCTTTTACAATTTAAAATAGAATTATGTCCAGTGGAAACATCCCATCTCTTTGGGGAGGAGATTGGCCAAAACTGGGTTGGGTGTCCGGAGTCCAAAACATGGGCTTAGGTTAAGAGAAAACTCTAATTTCCAACAGGAACGAAGTACAGAGAAGAAAAATATCCAGAAACTCAGTTTCAGAGGTGGGACCAACATAGCAATGTACTGTGGAAATTTAAGGGTGGCTATGGATGGGTGTGCGAAGCTAGGTTTCATCCTCTCCCTATATACGTGCACACATGTATAAACACGTGACAAAGAGCCTAGAAAAGGGAAGGCAAATGAGTATCATCTTTGGTTCTAATTTCTGTGTGTTGATAGGGGATTTCTGGAATGGTGAGAAGGGTTTTTAAGGCCAGATACTGGTTTATTAAAGATAAACATTCTGGTGGGTGGAGTTAGTTAGCATTCAGACTTCTTTGGCATGCCAGGCCTCTAGCAATAAAATTAATTCTATTGATGGTGATCAACTGCTTATTGAACTCCTTATCTTGCTCAGGATTGGTTCAATACCCATACAGGAAGAATTTTAATGAAATAAAAGAGCTTCCTTAATTATGTTCTGAATTCCTTAGGTGGAAAGCAGTACAGAGTACAGCTATCTATCCAATCCAAGGCTGCATGTAGAGTACAAACTGATCAATGATTGTCACTGACTGTAATAGTTTCCCGAGAATGCCTTAGCAAGGTACCAAAAGCTAGGTGGCTTAAAAAACAGAAATTTGTTTTCTCACAGTTCTGAAGGCTAAAACTCCAAAATCAAGGCATTAGCAGGGTTGATTCCCTGTGAGGACTGTGAGGAAGAACTGATTCATGATTCTGCTCTTGTCTGACAATCTCAGGCATCCCTTGGCTTGTAGATGGATTCTCCATGTGTCTTCACATCATCTTCCTTCTGTACACGTCCCCCTCTGTGTACAAATTTCCCCTTTTTATTAGGACACCAGTCACATGGGATTAGGGCCCACGCTAATGACCTCATCTTAACTTGATCATCTCCTCTATAAAAAATGTATTTCCAAATAAGGTCATATTCACAGGTCCTGGGAGTTAGGAAGGACTTCAACATCTTTTTGAGAGCTATAATTCAACTCATAACACTGATATATCCTTAAGTAAGAAATAGGCAAATCTTAGAGCCTTAAAAACACCCAAGGATTTCCCTAGAAAGTGGAAGAACACCGATTAGGAATTAGAAGCTTTTGTTTAAGCCCTACATTTGTCACTTACTGACTGTGACAACCCAGGAAATAATTCAAAAGTTTTAATCTCAGTTTTCTTATCTCTACAGTGGGAGTAAAACTTCATAGTTTTGTTAAAAGCATTATAATAAATGAGAATAATAGGTAATAGTGATTTGTAAACTGTGCTATACAGATACTATATGTAATTACAGCTTTTATTAATGCATTGATTTTGTGCCCTATCATTCCTAGATTATTCCAAGCACTAAGTAAAAAAAGTTGGAAGCTCTAAAGTAGCTAAAAGACAAGTAGAAGCAGGGACCATTATCTATATAATTAGTTATTGAATTAGCAATGAATTTCATTATAAGCATTAACATAGTTTAATAACTGTTTTCCATAAACATAACTTAAAATACATTGCTTGTCTCACAGTTTCATTTATGGAATGATTTTCTTTATTAGTGTATAGAATGTTGAAGAGCCAAACAACATTTAAAATATTTGCAGATCTTTGGAAGAAAAACACTGTGTTGAACGCCCATGGGGGAAATATACAGTGTTAAAGAATACACACACACACACACACACACACACACACACACACACACCCCTTTCCTGTGTCAAAACAATGTGGGCGTAAGAGTGTGCAGGGTCAAACAGGGCTCTAAGTGCTGTGACTTAAACTTCTACAATTGGCTAAATGAATTTCCTCAGTCGTTTATTCTGCATGCTTAAAGGTTTCAGGGGCTGACAGATTGCTATTATGACCACTGCAGACATTGAAAAATGACTTAGGAGAAACAGCCACTGCTAGGGGAAGACAAATAGCTTCCCAGGAGAGAGAGATTCATGCAAGAGGTCATTAGCACATACTCGACTACTTGAACCTCAAATACACGTAGACAGTTCAGTATTTGGCAGAATCAGTACAGAAGTTACCTTCTAATTTCTCCTATTTTTTTCCCTCTCTCACCTTACCTTTCTTCTACTGATTCTGATACAACTTCTCCCCTGCTCTAGTCACCAAACAGATAGAATCAATACTAACCCTACAAGTTGAAATGAAAAGACTAGACAGTAAGTCAAAGCTGTATAAAGAAATGAAAAGCTCCGTGAAATTAAATGCAAAACCATTTATAAAAGCTAGTGTTATTGTAACTTTTGTTTGTAACTATACTTTTTGTTTTGTATATGATTTAAGAGGCTAATACATTTAAAAATTAGTCTAAAAGCTAATATTATTGTAACTTTGGTTTGTAACTACACATTTTGTTTTCTACATATTATAGAGATTAATGCACAAAAAACAAGTATTAGTGTTTTTAGACTCACAATGTATAAGGATGTAATTTTCTGAAATCAATAATGGAAAGGGGGTAGGGATAGAGCTGTATAGGAGCAGAGTTTTTGTATGTTGTAAAAGTTAAGCTGGTATAAATTCAAATTAGAGTATTATAATGTTAGGATGTTAAATGTAATCTCCATGGTAACCACAGAGAAAATAGCTATAGAAAATACACACAAAAAATGAGAATTAAAATGTTTCACTGCAAAAAAAAAAAAAAAAAAACAAACCAGTTCAACATAAAAGAAAGTAGTGTAAGAAATGATGGACAAAAAGCTATAAAGCACATAGAAAACAAAGTGACAGAAGTAAGTCTTTACTTATCAAAATTACTTTGGGGACTACCATGGGGATGGAGAGATTAAGAATCTGCCTGCCAATGCAGGGGACATGGGTTCAATCCCTGGTCCAGGAGGATCCCACATGCTGCAGAGCAAATAAGCCCGTGCGCCACAACTACTGAGCCTGTGCTCTAGAACCCGAGAGCCACAACTACTGAGCCCACGAGCCACAACTACTGAAGCCTGGACACCTAGAGCTCATGCTCCACAGCAAAAGAAGCCACCGTAATGAGAAGCCCGTGCACCCCAATGAAGAGTAGCCCCCGCTCGCCACAACTAGAGAGAGCCCGTGCACAACAATGAAGACCCAACACAGCCAAAAATAAATAAAATTATTTAAAAAATTACTTTAAATGTAAATAGATTAAACTTTCCAATCAAAAGACAAAGATTGATAAAATGGATAAAATTACATGGCCCAAATATATGTTGTCTATAAGGGACTCACTTTAGATCTAGAGACACAAATGGGTTGAAAGTGAGAGGATGAAAAAAGATATTTCATAGAAATAGTAACCAAAAGAGACAGGGATGGATATACTAATATCAGACAAAATAGCCTTTAAATCAAAAGCCTATTAAATGTAAAGGTTACAGGGGACAAAGAAAGGCATTATATATAAATAAAAGTTTCAATACAGCAAGAAAATATAACAATTATAGATGTTTATGCACCTAATAACACACCAACAAAACATATGAAGCAAAAATGGACAAAATTGAAGAGAGAAATAGACAGTTCTACAATAACAGTTGGAGATTTCAATACCCCACTCTCAGTAATGGATAGAACAACCAAACAGAAGAGAGAAGCAAGGAATTAGAGGACTTGAACAACACAATAAATCCATTAGATCTAACTTTTAAGGAACACTCTACCCAGCAACAACAAATACACATTCTTCTCAAGTGTACATGGGCATTCTCCAGGAGAGACCATTTGTTCGGCCACAGATTAGTTCTCATTAGATTTTTTAAAAAATTTATTATTTATGTGTGTATGTATTTATTTAAATAGGTGCAGTTTATTACATGTCAATTACACTTGATATGTGGGATCTTAGTTCCGGGACCAGGGATTGGACCCACGCCCCCTCCACTGGGGACACGGAGTCTTAACCACTGGACTGCCAGGGAAGTCCCTCATTAGATTTTAGAAGCTAGATATAATACAAAGTATCTTCTCTGACTCACAACAGGATAAAGTTAGTTATCAATAATGGGAGGAAAACTGAAATTCACACATTTGTGGAAATTAAACAACATACTCTTAACAGCCAGAAATAAACCTATTTCTTTAACAATAGGTCAAAGAAAAATATCATGAGAAGTTAGGAAATATCTTGAGACAAATGAAAGCAAAAATATAACATACCAAAACTTATGGGACACAGTGAAAACAGTGCTAAGGGGGAATTTTTGTGTGTGTGTGTGGTACGCGGGCCTCTCACTGTTGTGGCCTCTCCCATTGCGGAGCACAGGCTCCGGACACCCAGGCTCAACGGCCATGGCTCACGGGCCCAGCTGCTCCGCGGCATGTGGGATCTTCCCGGACCGGGGCACGAATTCGTGTCCCCTGCATTGGCAGGCGGACTCTCAACCACTGCGCCACCAGGGAAGCCCTAAGTGGGAAATTTATAGCTATAAATCTTTGCTTTAAAAAGGAAAGGAGATCTCAAATCAACAACCTGACTTTACAACTTAAGGAAATAGAAAAAGAACAAACTAAACCCAAAGCTAGAAGAAAGAAGGAAATACTAAAGATTAAAGGAGATACAAATGAAATATAGAAGGAAAACAATAGAGAAGAATAGAGAAAATCAATGAAAACTGAAGTTGGTTCTTCAAAAAGATCAACAGAATTGATAAACATTTAGCTACATGGGCTAAGAAAAAAAGCCTCAAATTATTGATACTAAAATCAGAAAAAAATACAGGCTCCAGCAGCTGGGTTTGCACCAGTTGCATGGGCCCATGATCTTTCTCAAGCCTGACTGCCTGGCTCTGAGCCATGGTGCATTCTGCCCATTCTGGCCCTCCTGCACAGCTCAAGTCTTCTGCCCTTAGTCCTTAACACTTGGCCTTTTAAGAATGCAGTTGAAGCAGTGTGGAGGACAGTAGCATCTGCAGGTTCTCTCTTGGATGCAGTTGAGAGTGGCTGTGCTGTGTGTGAGAGAGCAGTGTGATGGCACTGTAGGTTTTGGGGGAAGTCCTGATGAATTTTGAAAATTCTTAAGATGAGATGTGCTGCTACTGTTCCATCTACATATGTTATAAAATTAAGAATACATGGTCAACTAGGAGATTTGCCAATCCCTGGAGCAGGGCATAAGTTGATGATGCTATGGGGCCAGCCTTAATCACTGGGGATGGTGATATATTGATGTGTTTTCCACCAAGCTACCAAGCCGTAGAATATATGAGAAGACCCATTCATTGCTTGCTAAAAAGTGATTTCAGGAATTCAGAAGTATTTTCCAAAGTTCTTTGGGGCTGTTATATATTCCAATGTAACTGGAAGCTATGATGCTGCTTACAGTAAGCTTCCAACATTTTCTCAGTTTAGTTTCATTATTTATAATTTTCTAAAGAATTCGCCAACTGAGGAAAAAGTACACTGCATCTAATCCATCTTTTCTGTCAGCATCTATATTTAAAGAAGAAAGAAACAAAGGCTAAAAAGGTTGCTAGCTATCATCTTATAGTGTGCCTCAAGTACTCTAAATTCTGTGTGTAAAATAAGCACAAAAATAAATTTATTGTGAGTATTAATAAACATTACTACTGATTATATAGAAACAAAAAGGATTCTAAGAGAGTACTATAAATAATTGTATGCCAAAACATTGCATAATCCAGATGAAACGGATTTCTAGAAACACAGAACCTACTATGACTGAATCATGAAGAAATAGAAAACCTGAATAGAACTAGAACTAGTTAGAAGAGTAAATCAGTAGTTAAAAAAAAGTCAGCCAACAAAGACAAGCTCTGGGCTTAATGGTTTCACTGGTAAATTCTACCAAACAGTAAAACAAAACAAAACAAAAAAAACACCCTAAGCTAACACCAATCCCTCTCAAAGTTTTCCAAAAGGTGGATGAATAGAAAATACTTGCTAAATCATTCTATTTGGGTCAGTGTTACCCTGATCCAAAGCTACATAAAAATACTATAAGAAAATTATAGGTCAATATCCTTTATGAACATTAATGCAAAAACTCTTCAACAAAATTCAGCAAACCAAATTCAGCAGTGTATCAAAAGGATTTTACACCATGACCAGTGGGACTTATTCTTGGAATCCAAGGATGATTGAAATATGGAAATCAATCAATATAATACACCACATTAACAGAATGAAGAAAAAAATCATCTCAATTGATGTAGAAAAACATTTGCCAAAATTCAGTACAGTTTTATGACAGTAACACTCAACAAACTAGGAATGGAAGGAAACTACCTCAACATAATCAAACAATGTATGAAAAATCCATAGCGAGAATCATATTTAGTGGTGAAAGACTGAAAGATTTTTCTCTAAAACCAGGACCAAAGCATGGGTGGCTGCTTTTGCTGCTTATATTCAACCTATTACTGGACGTTCTAGCCAGAGCAATTAGGCAAGAAAATGAAATAAAAGGCATCTAAATTCGAAAGGAAGAAGTAATATTATCTCTGTTTGCAAATGATATGGTCTTATATTTAGAAAACCCTAAACACTGCAGGAAAAACATGTTAGAACTAATAAATAAATTCAGCAAAATAGGATACAAAATCAACATGCAAAGATCAGTTGTATTTCTATGTGCCAACAATGAACAATCTGATAAGAAAACTAAGGAAATAATTCCATTTACAATAGCATCAAAACAAACGGAACACTTAGGAATTAACTTAACCAAGGAGGTGAAAGACTTATATTATTGGGCTTCTCTGGTGGCGCAGTGGTTGAGAGTCCGCCTGCCGATGCAGGGGACACGGGTTCGTACCCTGGTCCAGGAGGATCCCACATGCCGTGGAGTGGCTGGGCCCGTGAGCCATGGCCGCTGAGCCTGCACATCCAGAACCTGTGCTCTGCAACGGGAGAGGCCACAACAGTGAGAGGCCCATGTACCGCAAAAAAAAAAAAAAAAAAAAAAAGACTTATATGATAAAAACTACAACATATTGCTGAAAGAAATTAGACAAGACATAAATAAAGTCATAGCATGTCCATGGAATGGAAGACAATCTTGTTAGGATGTCAGTGTTACTCAAAGAGATCTATAAAGTCAATGCAATCTCTATCAAAATCCCAACAATGTTTTTTGCAGAAATAGAAAGAAAACCATTCTAAAATTCATATGGAATAGCCATAACAACCTTGAAAAAGATGAACAAAGTTAGAGTACTCACATTTCCTGATTTCAAAACTTACTACAAAGTTACATTAATCATAACAATGAGGTACTGGCATAAAGACAGATATATAGGCCAATGTAACAGAACAGAAAGCCCAGAAATAAATTCTCACATATATGGTCAAATAATATCTGACAAGTGTGCCAAGACTATTTAATGAGGAAAAGACAATTTTCAACAGATGTTTCTGAGAAAACTGTATATTTACATGCAAAAGAATGAAGTTGGACCCTTATCTAATACCACATATAAAAATTAATTTGAGGTGAATCAAAGAGCTAAATGTAAGAGCTAAAACTATAAAATGCTTAGAAGAAAACAAAAGGTTCACAACATTGGACTTGACAATGACTTCTTTTTTCTTTCTTATTCTTTATTTTTTTTACATCTTTATTGGAGTATAATTGCTTTACAATGGTGTGTTAGTTTCTGCTTTATAACAAAGTGAATCAGTTATACATATACATATGTTCCCATATCTCTTCCCTCTTGCATCTCCCTCCCTCCAACCATCCCTATCCCACCCATCTAGGTGGGCACAAAGCACGGAGCTGATCTCCCTGTGCTATGCGGCTGCTTACCACTAGCTATCTGTATTATGTTTGCTAGTGTATATATGTCCATGCCTCTCTCTCACTTTGTCACAGCTTACCCTTCCCCCTCCCCATATCCTCAAGTCCATTCCCTAGTAGGTCTGTGTCTTTATTCCCGTCTTACCCCTAGGTTCTTCCTGACATTTTTTTTCTCTTAGATTCCATATATATGTGTTAGCATACCGTATTTGTCTTTCTCTTTCTGACTTACTAGTTTTTTAAGAAACTTACTAGTTTCTTTGGAGAAATGTGTATTTAGGTATTCTGCCAATTTTTGTTTGGATTGGGTTGTTTGTTTTTTTGTTATTGAGCTGCATGAGCTGCTTGTAAATTTTGGAGATTAATCCTTTGTCAGTTGCTTCATTTGCAAATATTTTCTCCCATCTGAGAGTTGTCTTTTGGTCTTCTTTATGGTTTCCTTTGCTGTGCAAAAGCTTTGAAGTTTCATTAGGTCCCATTTGTTTATTTTTGTTTTTATTTCCATTTCTCTAGGAGGTGGGTCAAAAAGGATCTTGCTGTGATTTATGTCATAGAGTGTTCTGCCTATGTTTTCCTCTAAGAGTTTGATAGTTTCTGGCCTTACATTTAGGTCTTTAATCCATTTTGAGCTTGTTTTTGTGTATGGTGTTAGGGAGTGTTCTAATCTCATACTTTTACATGTACCTGTCCACTTTTCCCAGCACCACTTATTGAAGAGGCTGTCCTTTCTCCACTGTATATTCCTGCCTCCTTTATCAAAGATAAGGTGACCATATGTGCGTGGGTTTATCTCTGGGCTTTCTATCCTGTTCCATTGATCTATATTTCTGTTTTTGTGCCAGTACCATACTGTCTTGATTATTGTAGCTTTGTAGTATAGTCTGAAGTCAGGGAGCCTGATTCCTCCAGCTCCATTTTTCGTTCTCAAGATTGCTTTGGCTATTCGGGGTCCTTTGTGTTTCCATACAAATTATGAATTTTTTTTGTTCTAGTTCTGTGAAAAATGCCAGTGGTAGTTTGATAGGGATTGCATTGAATCTGTAGATTGCTTTGGGTAGTAGAGTCATTTTCACAATGTTGATTCTTCTAATCCAAGAACGTGGTATAGCTCTCCATCTGTTTGTATCATCTTTAATTTCCTTCATCAGTGTCTTACAATTTTCTGCATACAGGTCTTTTGTCTCCTTAGGTAGGTTTATTCCTAGCTATTTTATTCTTTTTGCTGCAGTGGTAAATGGGAGTGTTTTCTTGATTTCACTTTCAGATTTTTCATCATTAGTGTATAGGAATGCAAGAGATTTCTGTGCATTAATTTTGTATCCTGCTACTTTACCAAATTCATTGATTAGCTCTAGTAGTTTTCTGGTAGCATCTTTAGGATTCTCTATGTATAGTATCATGTCATCTACAAACAGTGACAGCTTTACTTCTTCTTTTCCAACTTGGATTCCTTTTATTTCCTTTTCTTCTCTGATTGATGTGGCTAAAACTTCCAAAACTATGTTGAATAGTAAGGGTGAGAGTGGACAAACTTATCTTGTTCCTGATCTTAGAGGAAATGCTTTCAGTTTTTCACCATTGAGAATGATGTTGTCTGTGGGTTTGTCATATATGGCCTTTATTATGTTGAGGTAAGTTCCCTCTATGCCTACTTTCTGGAGGGTTTTTATCATAAATGGGTGTTGAATTTTGTCAAAAGCTTTCTCTGCATCTATTGAGATGATCATATGTTTTTTCTCCTTCAATTTGTTAATATGGTGTATCACGTTGATTGATTTGCATATATTGAAGAATCCTTGCATTCCTGGAATTAACCCCACTTGATCATGGTGTATGATCCTTTTAATGTGCTGTTGGATTCTGTTTGCTAGTATTTTGTTGAGGATTTTTGCATCTATGTTCATCAGTGATATTGGCCTGTAGTTTTCTTTCTTTGTGACATCCTTGTCTTGTTTTGGTATCAGGGTGATGGTGGCCTCATAGAATGAGTTTGGGTGTGTTCCTCCCTCTGCTATATTTTGGAAGAGTTTGAGAAGGATAGGTGTTAGCTCTTCTCTAAATGTTTGATAGAATTCGCCTGTGAAGCCATCTGGTCCTGGGCTTTTGTCTGTTGGAAGATTTTTAATCACAGTTTCCATTTCAGTGCTTGTGATTGGTCTGTTCATATTTTCTATTTCTTCCTGATTCAGTCTTGGCAGGTTGTGCATTTCTAAGAATTTGTCCATTTCTTCCTGGTTGTCCATTTTATTGGCATAGAGTTGCTTGTAGTAATCTCTCATGATCTTTTGTATTTCTGCAGTGTCAATTGTTACTTCTCCTTTTTCATTTCTAATTCTATTGATTTGAGTCTTCTCCCTTTTTTTCTTGATTTGTCTGGCTAATGGTTTATCAATTTTGTTTATCTTCTCAAAGAAGCAGCTTTTAGTTTTATTGATCTTTGCTATCATGTCCTTCATTTCTTTTTCATTTATTTCTGATCTGATTTTTATGATTTCTTTCCTTCTGCTAAGTTTGGGTTTTTTTTGTTCTTCTTTCTCTAATTGCTTTAGGTGCAAGGTTAGGTTGTTTATTCGAGATGTTTCCTGTTTCTTAAGGTAGGATTGTATTGCTATAAACTTCCCTCTTAGAACTGCTTTTGCTGCATCCCATAGGTTTTGGGTTGTCATGTCTCCATTGTCATTTGTTTCTAGGTATTTTTTTGATTTGCTCTTTGATTTCTTCAGTGATCACTTCTTATTAAATATTGTATTGTTTAGCCTCCAGGTGCTTGTATTTTTTACAGATTTTTTCCTGTAATTTATATCTAGTCTCATAGCGTTGTGGTCGGAAGAGTTACTCGATACAATTTCAATTTTCTTAAATTTACCAAGGCTTGATTTGTGACCCAAGATATGATCTATCCTGGAGAATGTTCCACGAGCACTTGAGAAGAAAGTGTATTCTGTTGTTTTTGGATGGAATGTCCTATAAATATCAATTAAGTCCATCTTGTTTAATGTATCATTTAAAGCTTGTGTTTCCTTATTTATTTTCATTTTGGATGATCTGTCCATTGGTGAAAGTGGGGTGTTAAAAGTCCCCTACTATGAATGCGTTACTGTCGATTTCCCCTTTTATGGCTGTTAATATTTGCCTTATGTATTGAGGTGCCCCTATGTTGGGTGAATAAATATTTACAATTGTTATATCTTCTTCTTGGATTGATCCCTTGTAGTGTCTTTCTTTGTCTCTTCTAATAGTCTTTATTTTAAAGTCTATTTTGTCTGATATGAGAATTGCTACTCCAGATTTGTTTTGATTTCCATTTGAATGGAATATCTTTTTCCATCCCCTCACTTTCAGTCTGTATGTGTCTGTAGGTCTGAAGTGGGTCTCTTGTAGGCAGCATATATATGGGTCTTGTTTTTGTATCCATTCAGCCAGTCTGTGTCTTTTTGTGGGAGCATTTAATCTATATACATTTAAGGTAATTATCGATATGTATGTTCCTATTCCCATTTTCTTAATTGTTTTGGGTTTGTTATTATAGGTCTTTTCCTTCTCTTGTGTTTCTTGCCTAGAGAAGATCCTTTAGCATTTGTTGTAAAGCTGATTTGGTGGTGCTGAACTCTCTCAGCTTTTGCTTGTCTGTAAAGGTTTTAATTTCTCCATCAAATCTGAATGAGATCCTTGCTGGGTATAGTAATCTTTGTTGCAGGTTTTTCTCCTTCATCACTTTAAATATGTCGTGCCAGTCGCTTCTGGCTTGCAGAGTTTATGCTGAAAGATCAGCTGTTAACCTTATGGTGAGTCCCTTGTGTGTTATTTATTGTTTTTCCCTTGCTGCTTTTAATATGTTTTCTTTGTATTTAATTTTTGACAGTTTGATTAATATGTGTCTTGGCGTGTTTCTCCTTGGATTTATCCTGTATGGGACTCTCTGTGCTTCCTCGACTTGATTAACTGTTTCCTTTCCCATATTAGGGAAGTTTTCAACTATAATCTCTTCACATATTTTCTCAGTCCCTTTCTTTTTCTCTTCTTCTTCTGGAATCCCTATCATTCGAATGTTGGTGCATTTAATGTTGTCCCAGAGGTCTCTGAGACTGTCCTCAGTTCTTTTCATTCTTTTTTCTTTATTCTGCTCTGCAGTAGTTATTTCCACTATTTTAACTTCCAGGTCACTTATCCGTTCTTCTGCCTCAGTTATTCTGCTATTGAACCCATCCAGAGTATTTTTAATTTCATTTATTGTGTTGTTCATCGTTGCTTGTTTCATCTTTAGTTCTTCTAAGTCCTTGTTAAATGTTTCTTGTATTTTCTCTATTCTATTCCCAAGATTTTGGATCATCTTTACTATCATTATTCTGAATTCTTTTTCAGGTAGACTGCCTATTTCCTCTTCATTTGTTAGGTCTGGTGGGTTTTTATCTTGCTTCTTCATCTGCTGTGTGTTTTTCTGTCTTCTCATTTTGCTTATCTTACTGTGTTTGGGGTCTCCTTTTTGCCGGCTGCAGGTTCGTAGTTCCCGTTGTTTTTGGTGTCTGTCCCCAGTGGCTAAGGTTGGTTCAGTGGGTTGTGTAGGCTTCCTGGTGGTGGGGACTAGTGCCTGTGTTCTGGTGTATGAGGCTGGATCTTGTCTTTCTGGTGGGGGGGTCCATGTTTGGTGGTGTGTTTTGGGGTGTCTGTGGCCTTATTATGATTTTAGGCAGCCTCTCTGCTAATGGGTGGGGTTGTGTTCCTGTCTTGCTAGTTGTTTGGCATAGGGTGTCCAGCACTGTAGCTTGCTGGTCATTGAGTGAAGCTGGGTGCTGGTGTTGAGATGGAGATCTCTGGGAGATTTTCACCATTTGATATTACGTGGAGCTGGGAGGTCTCTTGTGGACCAGTGTACTGAAGTTGGCTCTCCCACTTCAGAGGCACGGCACTGACTCCTGGCTGCAGCACCAAGAGCCTTTCATCTGCATGGCTCAGAATAAAAGGGAGAAAAGAAAGAAAGAAAGGAAAGAAAGAAAGAAAGAGAAAGGAAGGAAGGAAGGAAGGATAAAAGACAATAAAATAAAGTAAGAAAAAATAAAATAAAGTTATTAAAATAAAAAATAATTATGAAGAAAAATACATTTTTTTAAAGTAAAAAAACCCAAAAAAACCAGATGGATAGAACCCTAGGACAAATGGTGAAAGCAAAGCTATACAGACAAAATCTCACACAGAAGCATACACATACACACTCACAAAAAGAGGAAAAGGGGAAAAAATAATAAATCTTGCTCTCAAAGTCCACCTCAATTTGGGATGATTTGTTGTCTGTTCAGGTATTCCACAGATGCAGGGTACATCAAGTTGATTGTGGAGCTTTAATCCGCTTCTCCTGAGGCTGCTGGGAGAGATTTCCCTTTCTATTCTTTGTTCGCACAGCTCCCGGGGCTCAGCTTTGGATTTGGACCCGCCTCTGCCTGTAGGTCGCCGGAGGGCGTCTGTTCTTCGCTCAGACAGGACGGGGTTAAAGGAGCAGCTGATTGGGGGGCTCTGGCTCACTCAGGCCGGGGGGGTGTGGGAGGGGCATGGAGTGCGGGGCGGGCCCGCAGCGGCAGAGGCTGGCGGGATATTGCACCAGCCTGAGGCGCGCCGTGCGTTCTCCCTGGGAAGTTGTCCCTGGATCCTGGGACCCTGGCAGTGGCGGGCTGTACAGGCTCCGTGGAAGGGAGGTGTGGATAGTGACCTGTGCTCGCACACAGGCTTCTTGGTGGCGGCAGCAGCAGCCTTAGCGTCTCATGCCCGTCTCTGAGGTCCGCGCTGTTAGCCGCGGCTCACGCCCGTCTCTGGAGCTCCTTTAAGCAGCGTTCTTAATCCTCTCTCCTCGCGCACCAGGAAACAAAGAGGGAAGAAAAAATCTTTTGCCGCTTTGGCAAGTCCAGACTTTTCCCCGGACTCCCTCCCGGCCAGCTGTGCCGCACTAACCCCCTGCAGGCTGTGTTCACACAGCCAACCCCAGTCCTCTACCTGCGCTCTGACCGTAGCCCGAGCCTCAGCTCCCAGCCCCGCCCGCCCCAGTGGGGGAGCAGAGAAGCCTCTCGGGCTGGTGAGTGCTGGTTGGCACAGATCCTCTGTGCGGGAATCTCTCGGCTTGACCCCCCGCAACCCTGTGGCTGCGCTCTCCTCCACGGCTCCGAAGCTTCCCCCTCCGCCACTCACAGTCTCCGCCCGCGAAGGGGCTGCTAGTGTGTGGTAACCTTTCCTCCTTCACGGCTCCTTCCCACTGGAGCAGGTCCCGTCCCTATCCTTTTGTCTGTTTATTCTTTTTTCTTTTGCCCTACCCAGATACCTGGGGAGTTTCTTGCCTTTTGGGAGGTCTGAGGTCTTTTGCCAGTGTTCAGTAGGTGTTCTGTAGGAGTTGTTCCACGTGTAGATGTATTTCTGGTGTATCTGTGGGGAGGAAGGTGATCTCTGCGTCTTACTCTTCCACCATCTTCCTCCTCTCTCCCTCGGCAATGACTTCTTACATATGACCCTTAAGGGCACAGAAAATAAAAGAAAAAAATAGACAAATTGGTCTTCATGAAAATTAAAAACATTCATGTATCAAAAGACAGTATTAACAGAGTATAAATATCAATCACAAAATGGGAGAAAATATTTACAAATCATATATTTGATAAGGGATTAATAACCAGAATAAAAAAAGAATTCCTAAGGCTTAACAACAGAATAACCAACAGGCTCTGAGGATGATACAGTCAGCACTTAAAATGGATGCTCATTAGAAGCTGAACCCTCAGGCAGCAGTTTCTAAAGCAGGTAGTCCAATACCTTCCAGGGGAAAAGCTGGGAGATGGGTGTTTTGTGCCTGGTCTCTCAGTGCGGAGCATTGGGGGAATAGATGTGACAAGTACTCATGTACCAGTTAACAACTGCTTCATAGTTTGCTATAGTCATGTTGGATTTGTGGAACGTAAGCCTCATTGACTTTCAGAGCTAGGTGATTTGGGGTCCTGTCCTTTGGGTAGCAGTGTTAAATGTTGGGGCACTAGATGTGTGGTCCAAACCCTTCATTGCTCAAGAAAAAGCTGGGAGTTGGAATTTTCCTCCCAATTGTATGGCTCTGTGTTGGCAGTGGGGTTTATTGCAAGAGTGTGTTACCAGTTTTGATATAAGTATTTTCTCAGTCACCCAATGTGTAGGAGTCACTCAGCTCGTTTCTGGATCTCTCTCAGAGAGAATTGCTCCATGTGTGGCTGTATATTTGGACCATCCATGGGAGGAGGGATGCTCAGGAGCTTCCTATGTTGCCGTCTTTGTCCAGAGTCCCTGCTAGGCTCTGTTTGAAACATTTTAGAGATATCAACTCCTTTAAACTTTACAAGAAGCCACCCAATAAGAAGGGCTCTGTAGACAGGGAATATACAAATGTGGCCTTCAGTCATAAAGGTAGGTGGTTTTGGAGACTAGGTCCCATGACCTGCCACCTGCAATGTGGAGACTTAGGAAAGTCGGTGGTATAATTTAATTTGAGTGTGAGTCTGAAGGCATAAGAGTCTGGGAACCAACAGTTAAATCCCATCCCAAGCGCCAGAAAAGATGAAATATCTTCTGAGATATCCCAGGTTAAGTAGGGAGTCAGGAAGCAAACAGGGCCATTATATCATTTTATATTTATCATGTATTTCTCTGTAAAACTTACTGGGCTGTACAATTATTTTTTCATTAGTTTTCGTAATAGTTCCTATAAAGTTGGCCAGACAAGAGCACCCTCACTTCATAGACCAAAACATACTCTCTGCAGTTCTAAAGTTGTCACCGTTCAAATAACCACACCAAGAGATAAATATTGTTATATTAAAAGTATCTGTGAGAGGAGGGAGTTTTCCTGTATTTCCAGGATGGAGTAAATGTGGCAAGGTTTTTAAAGCTCCATAAGTTAAGATGCGTGTACTGACCAAAACCATCTGACCATGAATCATGAGAGTGGCACATAGACCGTCAGTCCAGAGACTGGGGGGCTGTGGGTCTGAGGAGGCAGCAGGGTGAGTCAGCTTTACAGTGAAACCCTTCAAGTCAGGCATGAGGTCTGAGATTTCAGGCCAATAAGTACCCATAATGCATTCCTGCAATGCTTAAAACATATTTGACACTAACTAAATGAGTAAATTTCTAATTTATATAGAAGGGAAGCAATGACATGCTTCACGTGTGCCTGGGAAAGGGGAGCCCATTCACAAAGGGATATGTGTTATTTAAGGGCATCATATAGGACAGGGGTACCCAACCCCCAGGCCGCCCAGCAGGAGGTGGGCAGCAGGTGAGTGAGCGAAGCCTCCTCTGAAGCTCCCCATCACTTGCGTTACTGCCTGAACCATCGCTGGCGTTACGACCTGAACCATCCCCCCCCCAGCGACCCCGTCTGTGGAAAAATTGTCTTCCACGAAACCGGTCCCTGGTGCCAAAAAGGTGGGGGACCGCGGAGGTAGGAGATATTATTAACCTTCTCTAATCGCATGCAAAATGATATGTGCTAGTTCAGGATTCAGATGAATTTGCTTAATATTACCCAAAGGAATTCTTTTACTCAAGATTTTGTAGAGATAGCAAAATAATGTGGAAGGACTAGAACCCACAGAACGAACGGAACAGTGCATACTAAACAGTTAATAAATATTTTATGATGTGTAGTTATGTGGTCTGCTGTTCACTTCCAGTTTCTTCTTACCAGAATTCAAATGAACCTCTACTTTTATGCAAACTACAATAGAGTCAATACTTTGATCCTGGTCTTCATAGCTTTTATTCCATTACAATCTAATTTGGTGGTAGTCATCAGTGTTTCTCACAGACTACATCCAGCTTTCCACCTTCAAGACACATGACAGAATTGAACTGTTTGACTTCCTTGTGGTTGATAAGGACCAGATGACTTTGATAGGGACTATGTGGTCAATTCTGATGAAGGAGTTTTGGGCAGAAGTGACATGTGCTACTTCCAGGTGGAGTTTTTAATTATCTGTAAGGAATTCTACAAAGTGTTCTTTTCCCTTTGGGATGGCTATTGGATTGATAACACTCAAGATGGTCACTTCTCCATCAGCCTGGGTCCCTCAGTGATGAAAGAGTCCCCCTGCAGACCCACAATGAATATGTAGTGTAAGAAATAAATATTTGTTTTTCAAGCCATTAAGAGTTGGGAGATAATAACTGTAGCATAATCCAGCCTTTCTTGACTGATACCCATGCAGTGTTATATTTCATACTGCTAGACACAATTTCTTATCAGGCAGGTCATAGGTATATACTAATTATGAAGTGTTCTCAGTCTCTGCTTTTCTTGTTTCAAGTTCAGCTTTTAAAGTACAGAAAACTTCTGCTCAGACATAGCAACCTACAAAATGAATCTATTGTTCAAGGATTTTAGTGACTACTTTCCATTGCACAAATGTGTACAGATGCACAAAATGCTAGTTATATGAGTGAGACCACATATTGCCCTCTGAAATAATGCCTTCTTCAAAATACCATAGCTTTGATTGCGTATGATTTATAGGCCTTGATGATATGCAAGTGATAAATGGAAAATGTTTGGACTGAGTGTTTTCTGGGAGAGTCTCCCATTCCTTAGAAAACCTTTCATCTACTGTTATTCTCTCTTACACAAATAAGTGAATCTTGGCTATAGTCACTGGTTGTGGCTATTTTGTAACAACAAAAAAGTAGATTACATACATACATAACATAGTATGAACAGTATTGAAAGGAATTTTAAGACTATCCAGTCTTCTTTGCCTCTGTAAAGACTAGGAATTATCTCTTACCAAGCTGTCTTGCTATTCCTTTAAACATCACCAAAGCATTGGAAAAAATCATTACGTGCATCAGTGGCTTATGTAATGGTGACGTCATTAAGAAACTAGAGTGACTGCCTCTGTTGGGAGGAAAAAGTCTTGCATTCCACAGAACGGATGCTTCTATCAAATATGACCTTGATAGAGAAAAACCAAGAGTGCAGTGCCTATTTCGAAGGGTTAGAAACAGTCACAGTAAATGGAAGAAAAGAGACTAAGACTAGTAAGGGGAAGGAAAAAAGGTTAATGCCACCTACATATAGCTTCATGGAATAATATCTAAGAAAAAGAAAAGCTTTTGGAAACTTCATTTATCTAACCACCAGTTGAAAGTGACATATGAACCCTACTAGAACCAACAGGATATAGATAGGTATAGATGTAGATTAAAGACATAGATTATAGATATATAAGAGGAGATTTATTATGGGAATTGGCTCATGCAATCATAGAAGCTGAGATATGCCACAATCTGACCCTGCCATTTACCAGCTGAAGAACCAGGAAAGTTGGTGGTATAATTCAGTCCAAGTTTGAAGGCCTAAAGACCAAGGGAGCTGATGATGTAACTCCCAGTCTGAGGCTGAAGGCTTGAGAAGGGATGGGGGTATATGTGGGCTGCTGGTGTAAGTCCCAGAGTCCAAAGGCTGGAAAACCAACCAGGAGCGCCAGTGTCTGGGGACAGGAGAAGATGGATGTCCCAGCTCAAGAGAATGAGAATGCGCCCTCCCTCTGCCTTTTTGTTCTTTTCGAGTCCTTAATGGATGGTGCCTGTCTGCATTGTGAGGGTGGATCTTCTTTACTCAGTCCACAGATTCAAAGGCTAATCTCTTGCAAAAACACCCTCACAGACGTCCAGAGATCAGGTTTTGCCAGCTGTCTAGGCATCCCTTAGCCCAGTCAAGTTGACACATAAAATTAACCGTCGTAAACACCATCCCTTAAAAATGCTAATCATGAAATCCATTCCTGTGGGGCTGCTATTTTTTCTTCTTTGGGTATCAGTATTTGCATCGCTTCCATTGTCTTATACAACTCAGCAGTTTTATCTTCAGCTACTTGCAATATCAATGAACTCCTCTCATCATGCTTTTCACACAAGAATTTGGTTCACATGGCTCCTAGCCAGAATACAGTGAGTTTTTCCACAATTATTAAGTATGCCTATCATTCATTCCTGGAGTATTTCTGAATTTTACCCAATACATTTGAGAATGAGTGATTTTTATATACTAGTATCTTTCATTTTATTTCCAATTGTTTACCGTAATGAATCAAATGGGCTACTCTTTGGCAAACAGCTGACCTTTAGTGGTGACCACATGTTTCTCTAGAAGGAGATCTATGGGAAAAAATCTGATAAATTCCACCAAATCATTGTTCTATTTTTTTAATCATGTAACTCACAACCATCCCATTTTGGGGACACTGTTTTATTTATATAGTTTATTTTGTCTGGAATAATTTATGTAACTGATTATATAAAGAGATTAAAATTAATTTGGGCAAATAATAAACTTAACATTTTTGTCTCTCCAGTATTTTTGAGTATTTCAAAACCAAGAGAATTCTACAATGACCAGTTCTTAGATTATTAGAGTGTGAAGGGAAACTTTGATATCTTCTAATCCATTGCCTTCATGTAGTTGATATCTGTTGTTTTTTTGCACCAATATGTGTTTGCATTTTCTCTTCTAACGGCACCTGGACTTCCTTTGAATTGTATTTGGCGAGCATGTGACTCAGATTCAAGCCAAAGTGACTGTGTCTCATCTTGGTCATGGTTGTTGGTTCAGGAGTTGATGTGAGCTCAAGTTAGGTGAACAAAAGGTGATAAATACCAGCTCCAGGTCCTTTGCTGAAACTGTTGGGAAATATGTTCTCTCCTTCCACTATTGTTACACAACAGCTAGAATATAAGCCTGATGTTTCTAAAGGCCATTTTTGTCTCCCGTTGAGAAGGGCCTCTCTGAAAATGAAGCTCGAAGGACACTGAGTGAAGGGTGAAGAGAGACAGTTCAGTATTTTACCCCTTAAGCACCTAGATTCAGCCCTTCCTGAGGTCTGCTACCTAGAAATTTTGATTATGTAAGAAAGTAAATCCAATTTTTAAAAATTAAAGCATTTTGAATTGAGTTTCTATAACTTGCAGGCACAGTAAGCCCAGTTTATATGCTCTATTGTGTATACAGAGGAGCTATGACCCCCCAAAACACTGTGATTTACTTCCGGTTCACAGCCCTGAGCCAGAATCTAAAACTGAATCCTGCCAATCCACACACAGCCTTTCCATTTCACACCCTTCCTCTTTAGAAGGGGACTGTTAGGATCCCAGTTTGGGGAGCTGACAACTTTCCGTCTTGTTCTGTGTTCATTCTGCATCACTGCCTATATCAGCCTCCTTGTGTCACACGTAGAACGAAGTTCCCAATCGTTCATGCTTCTGACGCAGAAGACGATAGATTGACAGATAGAGAAGGAATGAAAAGATGTCTTTTATTTCTGGATGTTTGTCTTGTCAGAAATAAATAAGGCTGAGCTTTGCTAGGATGCCTTGTAAATAATTCTTAGGTGGAATATATAGAACGCTCACTTTGCCAAATCGATGACAGCTATCATGAATTGAGAGGGTGTGCTTTCTCTGACCCAAACGAATTTGAAAAATTGAATATTTAATCTTTCTTCCAGTATGAAGACTTGCAAAATTCTCCCTTAGAAATTCCAAAGTAAGGGCATTCTGTATGACTTATTTTTGGTGAGGATCTGACCACTACATTTAATGGTCTAACTCTAAATTTAGGAAAACATAAGATGTTATCCTCTAGGTAAAAGGCATATGAGGCATAATTCAAACAAACCTTTAGTTTCCCTGCATGGCCCTATAACTACATAAATATTTAGCAGTTTCAGTCAGCCATCAGGCCAACTCAGAAAAAAAAAAAATTCAGCCTTTGGTGCTTGAAAAGTTGGTCTTGACTTGGAAAAGTTTTGCTGAAGATTCTTGTTGCTGCATTCCTGATCTGTCAGAATACTTGGGCGGGCACTCATGATATTAAAGTGAACTTGTCTTTTATTTTGCTGGTAAACAGAGTTTGCTCAGCCAACAGCAATGGCGAATGTGGTGTGGTATTTCCTGCTGTCTTTCTGCCTTTATGGAATCATAATCTTCAAGGTGGCATCAAGGTGACACCAGTGTGAAAGGAGTTAACTGCCTGTGAATCAAGCAAAAAAAAAAAACAAAACTCAAACAACTAAAAACAAACACACAATACAGAAATTCCGACTTTAAGAATTTCTGTTTCCCATCCCCTGAGTGGGTTAATGGAAGGCAGAAATGATTTTCATTATAAGAGTTTTTCTTATACATTTGTGAATAAAACTTCTGTTGTTTATCTTAAATGCCGCTTAAATTCGGTTAGAGAGTTATACTTGGCTCACTGTTTTTTAAAGTAGGGCCAAGGCTGTTCTCTTTTGATGCAATTTGTTTTTTTTTTTATAAGAGTGGTTTCTTTCTCTCTGAACTAATACATAACCCCTGCCTTCTCAATTTGATGCGACACTTGAGAGTTGGCAGTTGGCTGGTAAGAGCTACCTGAGAAAGGAGGAGTTAATCTGTCATTCAGGCCAGCTGGAGTGGTAGGTGCTGGGGGCAGATGCAGACCTAGCCACACTGCAGGCACATGTGATAGTTTGTTGAACCAAGGGCTACAGTTTACTTTAACTTCACAGGTGGAACTCAGTCCCTAAATGCAGTTTCTTCACATTTCTCCTGTCTCTGCATTCTTACCATCTTCCCAGTAACGTGTGGGATAAGAGGACAGTAGCTTTCAGAGGGACCTAGGTCCCATTTGAACTATGCAGAATGAGAGAGAAAAGAGAGGTTCCATCAGTTTTGGAGTCTGGGGAGTCATGGAAACAAGTGTCCCTGGGTTGGACTCACTGATTTCTCTGAACTCAGTAGGAGGGGTGGAATTAGGATTATTTTACATTCACTGAACCCAGTTACTTGGTTAGAGATTAAGAATTATTGAAGTGTGTGTGTGTGTGTGTGTGTGAGTGAGAGAGACAGAGACAGAGAGGGACAGAGACAGAATTTGTGTTTTATGATATGCTGTGAAGGAATTTTGAGACGGGGCACCACCAAGCCTCTTAAAACATAGCTTCAATGGTATCATTGAAGTTCTTGCTGGTTCTCTAAAACATGAAAACCCTTTGAAAAGGCATTGCTATTCTAATTAAAGAGGTTGGCAACCAATATTACAGAAAGGTTGGGGAACTTCTTTGTCACCGATTGCCTTGATTGATAAGCCATATCAGAAGCTTCACTCATTTCAGAAACAATAGGCAGCCAATAATATCCAAAGAACTAACTTTTATATTTTGGCCCTTTTGGAAAGGTCAAAAACACCCTAAAACACACAACACCAAACCTCAAACAGGACGAACAGAAGGAAGTGTTTCCTAAGTCTCTGAGAGAGGAATAGCGCAAATCGATTTTGTGAGACCTGACGAGTAGGCTTGCTCAACGTGACACATCATCCTCCCAGAAAAATGTTGACTTGAGAGATGCTTTGGAGAGTGCAGGAGGCAAAGTGTATGACTTACAATGAAATCAGTTGATCATTCAGTCTCTAATGGTTTAATGAGATCTTTTGAACGCCTTTCTTTGCTTTGGGCACGTTGTTGCTGAAAATTATCTTCAGCTGTTTGCTGATAGATGCAGGTCTTTGTTATTTCTGGGTAGCTGGCATCTTGGCAAATTGGGAAACTGAATTGCTCTAGTAATTTAACATTCTGGCCAATGGTTAGACAGCTGCTTTCTCCCAACATTAGGATCATCTCTCTTTTTCTCTGTATGTCTCTCTGTCACACTCTCTTCTCTGCCTTCTCTTTTTCTTGCAAGTTTTCTCCCGGGATGTCCATAAAGAACTAGGACTTTGGAAGGACAGAGTTTGCTCAACGTGGCAAAAAGGACACCTTGGCAAAAATGTAGGCGCTGTATTTCGCAGATATTTCAGAGTCCAGTTATAGACCAAGGAAAAGGAATAGATGAAGCAGAGCTGCTCAGCAATGGAACAGGCTAACCTAGATGATTGTGAATTCTCCTACTCCTGGAAGTTCAGAGGAAGTGAAGCATAGCGCTTAACAGCATGGATTTGGGAGACAGACTGCCCTCGTTTAAAACCCTGGCTCCAACCCATGGCAGCTGTGGGACTTGGGCAAGTTGTTCACCCCGGGAAACTTAACTCTCATTTGTAAAACAGGGACAGTAATACCTATCTCACAACATAATTTTGAATATTAAAATACAGTAACTAAAGATTCTTATAAAGTGACACATAGTAGGAACTATGTGTAATTGTTAGGACCACCTATTATACATATTGTAGAAAGAGTCCTATTTAAGCAGTTTAACATATTTCATTCTACTGTTCTTTCAGGAAAGAATTATCTTTCTGGTATTGACTTTCATTCTATCTCAAGAGCTTACTCGAAGAATACATGGTAACTGTCATTACTTGGCTAATCAGGATTTTTTTTTTTTTGTAGGAGTTAGCCACCTAAACTCTCAGTCAGAAAGTGGCAAGAATTAAGTGAGTTAGTACTTTGAAGTATTATACCCACCACCCCAATTCTGCCATTAATATTTTACTAAACTTGCTTCATCTCATAATCTCTGCATCCATCCAGCCATCAATTTTTTGATGCATTCTAATGTAAGTTACAGATATTAGTACATAGTATCCCTAAATATCTCAATATACATATAATTATAGTTTAATTTTTACCATGCTTTTATTTAGACAAAATTTACATACAATGAAAGGTACAAATCTTAAGTGTACTATTCTATGACTTTTGACAAATGCATAACCTGCATATCCCAAACCACAGTCAAGATACAGAACATTGCCATCACCCCAGAAAGTTCCCTCATGCCCCTTTCTAGTCATGGGTTTACCTCCAGAGGCAATCCCTGACTTGATGTTTAGTTCATCCTGTTTCAGTTTGGCCTGTTTTGGAATTTTATATCAAAGTCTAGGATATGTACTCTTTCGTGTAAGAATGCTTTCATTTAGCATACTATTTTTGAAATTCATGCTTTGTTATCATTGAGTAGTATTTGATTGTATATGAATGTAGCACAGTATTTTATAAAAGTATATTCTCTTGTTGATAAACATTTGGGCTATTTCCAATGTTTGGTTAGTATGAATAAATCTATGAAATGTCCTCTACATGACTTTTTGTGGACACATGCTTTCATAGCCCTTTGGTAAATGCTTATAATTTTTACGAGCTACAGTTGCTGTACTTCCTTTTCAACAATTGGAGTATTACTCTTAATTTTAGCTCTTCTGGTGGGTGTGTAGTAGTATCTCACTGTGGTTTAAGATGCATTTCTATGAAGTGTGATTATATTGAGCACTTTTTTATGTGCTTATTACCCATTTTATATCTTTTCCAGAGTGTCCAAGATTTTTGTCCGTTGTTTGAATTGGGTTATTTGTCTTTTATTATTGTTATAAAAATTCCTCATGCACCTTCAGTACTAATCCTTTATCATATATGTTTTGTGAATATTTTTTCTCAGTTTGTTGCTTGCCTATTTATTAATGGTGTCTTTTGATGAGCACAAGTTTCTAATTTTGATGAAATCTAATATATCATTTTTTCTTTTGTGGTTATTGCTTTCTGTGTACTGTTGAAGAAATATTTCCTGCCTTCATGTGGTAGTTCTACACTCTTAGAAGCTTTCAAATTTTAGCATTTACATTTAGATGTATAATACATCTCAAACTTTTGCATATGGTGTGAGGTAGGGGTCAAAGTTTATTTATTCTGTATGAATATCCAGTTCTTTTAGTAACATCATTTGTTGTAAAGACTTTGATTTCTTCATGGATTTCTTTGGTGCATTTGTGAAAAAAATCCAAAATATAAAGGTGGGCCTACTTCTAAACTCTGTTTAGTTCTGTTGACTATTTTGTCAATCCGTATGCCTGTAACTTCTTAGTAAGTCAGCATCAGGTAGTATTTGTCTTCCAATTTTATTCTTCTTTTCAAGGTTGCTTTTGCTATTCTATGTCATTTACATTTCCATATACATTTTTAAATTGGCTTGTCCATTTCTACAAAAAGCCTAGTGGAATTCTCATTCGGATTACGTTGATTTTATAGATCATTTTGGCGAGAATTGACATCTAAGCAATATTGACTATCCTAATCCATAGGTACAGTATATCTCTCCATTTGTTTAGGTCTTCTTTAGTCACTCTAAGCAGAGTCTTGCAGTCTTCATTGCAAAAGTCTAGCAGCCTTTTTTGTTAAATTTATTTCTTAGTATGTATGTTATATTTTTGATGCTATTATAAATGAAATTTTTCTTTTAATTTTCCAATCAATAACACTAGTATGCAAAAATATAATTAACTTTAAATATTGACATTATATCCTGCAATCTTTCTAAGTTTAGCTGTTAATTCTGATAGTTGTTTTGTAGATTCCTTAGAATTTTCCACATAAGCAGTCATGTAATCTGTGAATAGAGATAGCTGCCCTCTTCTTGGATGGTCTTTATTTCTTTTTCTTGCCTTACTGCACTACTAGGACATCCAAGAAAATGTTGAAAAATATATCAGGAATGGATATCCTTGCCTTGTTCTAAGTTTCAAGAAAAACACCTTAAATATTTCATCTTTAAGTGTGATTTTAGCTCCAGGTTTTTCAGAGATGTCTTTCATGAGGTTTAGGAAGCTCTTTTATATTTCTAATTGTTGAGATGTTCTATTATGAAATGGATTTAAAATTTGGTCAAATGTTTTTCCTACATCTTTTGAGATGGCTATATGTATTTTTCCTTATTCTGTTAATGTAGTGAATTAAAAATGACTGAGTTTTGAATGTTAAAACCACCAAACATTTCTGGGGCAAATCCTCCTTGGTAATGATGCAATGCCATTTAAATATATTTCTAGAGTTGAAACTATTAAAGATTTTTGGGTACTCAAATATAAAATTTTTTTTATTTATAAAACTCCTTTAAAATAATTGAATGGCTAAACAAAAATAATAACAATACTTCATGAGAAGTAAAACATATGGGCTTCCCTGGTGGCGCAGTGGTTGAGAGTCCGCCTGCTGATGCAGGTGACACGGGTTCGTGACCCAGTCCAGGAGGATCCCACATGCCGCGGAGCGGCTGGGCCCGTGAGCCATGGCCGCTGAGCCTGAGCGTCTGGAGCCTGTGCTCCGCAACGGGAGAGGCCACAACAGTGAGAGGCCCACATACCGAAGTAAAACATATGACAATAGTTCAAAGAATGAAGTGTAGATGAAATTATAATCTTGTAGCAGTCACACATTTTACATGACATGTTATAATATTATTTGAAGTAAAATTGAGGTATATTAAAGATGTGTATTGTAAAGCATAGCAAAACCACTGAAACATAAAGCAAAGAAGTAAGACCAATTAGGTAATAGTGGAGAAAAATGGAACTGTACTCAACCCAAAAGAAAACAGTAAAATAGAAAAAAAAGTAACCAAAAAAAAAAAAAAAAAGAACAGAAGGGAGAAATAGAAAACAAATAACAAGACAGTTGATTTAAACCCAATGATATTGATAATTATATTAAGTATACATAGTTAAAACATTCCAATTAAAAGATGGAGGTTGTTACACTGGATAGAAAAGACCCAACTTTTGTATTCCACGGAAACCCATTTTACCCCCATGATACTATGTTATAACTTCTACTTTAAGCAGTCATGTATTTTAAAGAAAGGGGAAAAATTAATTTCTTTTGATAGGAAGTTTCTGATTTAATGAAATCTAATGTGTAATTTTTTCTTTTATGATTATTGTTTTCTGTGTCCTGTTGAAGAAGCATGTGCCTGTCTCCAAGAGGCACACGGTATTAGAGTAGAAGGCACATTTTCTGGTTATCAGACCAGTGATATTGTCACTATATCATGGTGAAATTCTGTATACAGGAGTGCTGTGTTCATTGTCAAGCAACCCACAAATGAATATAGCATGTAGTTTTTTTGAGGGATCCCTGGAACACAGCTGTTTCAGGAGGTACCTTCCAGTCAGTGGTCTCCAGGAGGTTAGAAGATGTGCCCTCAGCAGCTGGACACTCCTGCCACGGGAGATTTCCAGTCCACGTGTCTGGCTTATGAGAGCTTGCAGCTATTTTTGCCTGCCAGAGGAGAGCTTCCATTGGCAGGTGCTCAGAGATGACCATTTGGCTCTCCCTCCATTCCAGTCCTGTTCCCCACAGTCTCTACCATTTCATCAAACAAATGGTGAAACATAGTGTGCACATGAATGTATAAAGTACAAACATGGGTGAGTGTGCCCTCCTCCTGAAGCAGGGGCAGGGAGAGGGTAAATGGTGAAAAACCTTCAGTGTACGGCACATGTAAGTCTGTTTGGCTTTAGAGTGGACTGAGGGTGTCAATGTCTGGTGTTTCTAAATCACAACCTCACAGAGAAATGAGTTTCAACTCCCCCCCCACCCCAATTTAGCAGCATTCCCCTTTTTAAATGAAATTTTATACAGAACGCTATTATAGATAAAATTTCACCTCTGTCTCTGTAAAAGCAGGTAAATGGCTTAAAGGTCTACTCTTTACCCTCCGTGGAAGCCTTGAACACAGTCTAAAATGATAGGAAAGATAATTTATTGTCAAGGTTGGGAAAGAAATCCAGTCAAATCTGCACTGTGTTATGCTTGTTTACCTGGATGAAGCACTAAGTGCTCATACAAACCACTAATAAAAAGATGGGAAGCCTTAAAAAAATAAGAGGAAAACATGTAAAAGTCAGTTTGTAGAAAAAAATAAATGCAAATATTAAAATAACTCAAAATATGAAATGAAGCTAAACTTCATTCATAATTAAGAAAATGCATATCAAAACAATGAGACACATTCCCCCTTTTTCACATCCGATGGGAAAAAATTAAAATGGTTAATGGTATCCAGAACTAGTTGTGAGAGCGTGGGTAATGGGAATCCTTATACTTTGTTTCTGAGAGAAAATGGGTGCAACCTTTCTGGAGAGAAATTTAACAATATTAATGAAGATAAAAATGACCTGGAAGTTCCTTTGCTAGGAATTTACTCTATGGTGGTACTTGGAAAAAATTTACCAAAGCATACGTTTTGGGGGAGAGAGGGTATCCCTTCTTCTACACTCTGATGTTTTCTCCCATGTTGGAGGAACTTCCACCACCATGAGACTGTGGCCTTTCTTTGCTCCCTCATTCACTCTTCCCAAGAGGAGGTGGAGTGACATATCTGATTTGTGAGCTTGGAAGGAGAAACAGACGTGTGCATCTCTGCCCCACCCTTTCTCCCTTCTTTAGGAAGCTGCCTGCCTACAGGGAGTATACATTCCACTCGCCCCTCCATGCTGTAGTTTTGGTGTGTGTGTGTGTGTGTGTGTGTGTGTGTGTAAATCTTCCAATTCTGCATTGAATTATTAGGAAGCCCTGTTGCAGACAGTTTTAAGCCAAATTCTTCAATGTTTGTAGTAATGCAAGCGATATTTTGCCCTCTGTATGCCTCAGTCTTTCTTGTCTCTCTCTTATTTAGTTGAGAACTGGGGTGGGACAAAAAGGATAAACCTTGAGAAATATGAAAGGAATGGAATTTCAGCTGCAAAAAGAACCATAAACATTTTTACCTTGGCAGATTGATGTGACGTTATTTTGGATAACGGGCTGCCTTTCTAGAATCCTATCCTGTTTTTAACTCCTCCAACTGGAATCCATAGATTTCAAGACTTATTTCATGTGATATTTTGACTTTAGCAACGTGAACCAGCTTGTGGCATGTTTGTCCGCTAGCTAATGGTTATTTTTATATGTGTCACACTAGCCTTAGGCAAACACGCAAGGGCGTTAGGAGAAGACACAGGCCTTAGCAAACATGTCAGCCTTAGCAAGCGTACATAGCCCTGTGCCTACAGTTCTCCAGAGAGAGAATTTTGCATAAGAGGGATCAGCTTTGCAATAAACCTTGACTCTCTTAGAGCCAACATCAGTTGAGCACCTATTTGGATTCTAGTGATCTTGAAGGATCAGTGGGATAAGAATACAAGGGTCTTGGTTGCTAAGCAGATAATAAGTTAACACACAGCAGAAACCCTAGTTCATTCAGTTATTTATGAGTCTAAGGTGGAAGTAGAAATAGAGCCTAATCTCTGACATCCCTCATCTTCTCCTCTCATCAGGGTACTCCTTCTTCTTCCATTACCTATGCTGATGCCTTGTCAGAGCAAATAAAGATAAGACAACACCACCATGATTCTTGTGTAAGGGGCTTTGCTCTGTATGTGTACCGCCCTGCCCGAACTGTCCTTCTCGCCCACCTCTGCCTATCCAGACCTCTTATATTCTTTGAGGCCCAGGTGACGTGCTACCTGTTCCTTGAAGCCATTCTTGATGCTTACACTGGTCTTCTTTCTTCTATGAACTTATTAGAACTTCATATCAAACAGCCTCATGTTTTTCTCTAGACCCAGACGCCATGGGGGCAGGATTTTACTTGTACCTCTTAGCCAAATCACAGTGCTCTGTAGTTTTAAAAGTACTCTACGATTACAGGGTGGTTTATAATTTAACAGATTATGAGTCAGTGGTATTTTATTAATATTTGAAAAGTTAAAAGAAAAATTTTAATTTCACTAACCATCACCAGGAACTTTTTTTTTTCCTTTTTGAAGATGTTGTTGGTAGGAGTTTATTAATTAATTAATTAATTTTTGCTGTGTTGGGTCTTCGTTTCTGTGCGAGGGCTTTCTCTAGTTGTGGCAAGCAGGGGCCACTCTTCATCACAGTGCGCAGGTCTCTCACTATCGCGGCCTCTCTTGTTGCGGAGCACAGGCTCCAGACGCGCAGGCTCAGTAGTTGTGGCTCACGGGCCTAGTTGCTCCGCGGCATGTGGGATCCTGCCAGACCAGGGCTCGAACCCGTGTCCCCTGCATTAGTAGGCAGATTCTCAACCACTGCGCCACCAGGGAAGCCCACCAGGAACTATTTTTATTTTAACTGTATTACCTGTCTTTCTTTCTAAGCTGATCTCCCTTGCAGATCCACCTTGCATGTAGCGTTCTGCATTATGCTTTTATCCCCTTACCAGATAGCATTATGTATAAGTCCATGCATCTATATAATTCTCAAGATTATCATTTTTATTGGCTGCATCATATTCTAGCTTGTCGATAGACCATAATTACCGTGTCATTCCCTTTTGTTGGGCGTAAAGATTATTTACAGTTTCTTGCCACAGTGTAGAGTTAACATTGTCAAGTGTGTAACTTTTTGGGTTTTGCTATATTTTGAGGATAAATTCCCAGGATGTTGTGTGATTCATAATAGGTGTCAATAATTGAATGCCATTGATTTTGTCCCCAAAACACTTTTGAGTAACTTTGTGGGGTGAGTCACTTATACAAGTTACTCATTTTCTTTTGGTTAACAAGATCTGCAAAGAATATTTATTGATTATTAAATAATTTTCTCCTAAGTTTCAATGTCCAACTTCTTTGGGAAATGTGGAGGCACTGGAATTAAAGTCTCCCAGGACATATACTTTTTCCTTTGGAACTTCAGAACACCAGATACAACAGCAACAAAACCACCCACACTTGGCTTGCAAGGATAAAACTGTCATGCAGAAAATCCTGTAACCCAAATAGCATTGTCTCCAGACACATGGCAAACATAGCAGTGTGTCCAGAGAAATATGTATTGGTCCCTCTCATGTCTTCATCCGCAGTTCAGTTTTGCTGGCTATTAAAAATGCAAGAAACCTTGTTGGGATTTATCATAGGCTTACCAGCCTTCTTTAAAGGAATGATCACAAACTATAAAACATGCAAGGATTGAAACAGAGTGGATGACACTCATATAAAGATGGTTGTGATTTAAGAGACAGGAAATGTAATTACATGCTGCTGAAGTTCTTGTCCTTGCTTATGCAAGGGCACAGTAAATATGAAGTTTCCATACCCCAGGCAGGGCAAAGTCTTGCTATAACTTGTTGGAAAGGTCTCAAGAACTGAGATCGAGAACCATTTTTTTTCCTGACATAGCATTTTGTGGACTGCCGTAAATATTGTAGATTTGTATTTATTTTAGATGTGTTGTTGAATCGAGGAATAAGTGGATAAGTACCAGAAGGACGCATCTCCAGAACTCATGCAGAGGTAATATGGTATCTCTCTTCTTTCGTCCAGGATCTCTGGGTCATACCTCTTTCCCACTTTGTTCTGTCATAAATCCACCTCAGTGTTCTGCAACTTATGGACTAAATGGGAGAGAGAACCACCACAAACATAGCTAATATAAGTAGCAAGGGAGAGGGAGCGGAAGAGAAGCAAGCAAGGGCACACAAGGAGAGGTACCATCTTGATTCTACAGAGTTGAGCCATGAGGCCACAACTGTTCCTTGTTATTTGCTATTTTCATTTCCCATTATTAACTGTTTCACATTCCCCTTTTCTCTGTCCATTATCTCAGATAGTCACAGTTCCTTGCCTGTACGGTAATCTAAACATTTACTTCTGAGAAGACAAAGTGTGTGGTGGTCCCAGCTATGTGTAGTTTGAGAGAGTCTGCGCTTAATGTTTACAGAGTGAAACAGAAGATGGTTTACGGTATACTCTGGGTTTAAATGCCTTGTGGCCCTCACTGTGTTGGAACAACAATATTTCCTGTTACTGTCAGTGTGAATCACCTCAGACAAGCCCATGACCTCCTTTTTTTTGCATAAGATACATGATCCCCAACTGTCCATACTGAAACTCAGATTTCATCTAATGGAAATATTATCTGTTTTCAAGTAGAAATGTCCCTTGCAGAGGTATTAAACCTGTGAACGAGCAGAGTGCTGAGTATGGGATCAAAAGGCAAACATTTTGAGTGTGGACTATTAAATGCACCATTGAGAGGTACCATCCACATTTCTACTCTTTGGTTCCCAGATGTGTTCATTTGGCTGGGGGTGAAAAGCCATGATATATTGGCCTTTGGTTTAGACATATACATATGTTACAAGACATCACTCCAAGTCTACAACATATTTTCTCCCAGGTGGGACTATATTGATTTTCAATGACCTATTTTAACATTTCTCAGTATCAGCTACTTTTGGATGGTGAATAACATGATAAGACCCCTGGCTTCAAACGGGGTTTAGAATGGAGAGCCTGGTTGTCACACAGAGCGTCTTTAAAGAATTTACAATTGAATTGAGAGTTAAGCCCTGAGAAGTCATTTGCTAGATAGAGGGAGGGAGGGGCAAGAGTGTTCCAGGCAGAGGGAATAGAATATGCAAGGAGCTTGTGGGGGGAGAAAGGATAGTGTATCTGAGAAACCAAAGAATGAATAAGAGTACAGAGAAGCACAGAGACTGAACAAAAGAGAAGTATGAAATGAGGGAAATGCGGATGGAGGTATAGGCGGGGCCAGAGCATATAGAGCCTTATAGACCGTGTTAAGTATCTTTGGTGTTTATCCTAAGAATAATAAAAAGCTATAAAAGTGTTCTAAGGATGTGTGTGTGTGTGTGTGTGTGTGTGTGTGTGTGTGTGCGCGCGCGCACGTGATGCACATAGAAAGGAAAAGTTTTGACATAATCAGATTTGCTCTATAAAGCGTTCACTCCAGCTGTAGCGTGGAAGCATGGAGGGCACATTACAAGGGTGCCAGGAAGCATACACAGAGACTACTTGGGGACCCAACCAGAGTATGAGAAAAACATGGTGGCAGATTGGTGGCAATGAAGACTGCGATGAGTATATGGAATTCAAGAGATTTTCAGAATATAACTGAAGACATAGAAATAGATGCGATTACCCAAGGAGGTTGTATAGAGTGAGGGACCGAAGGATGAAGCTTGAGACTTGAGGAACTTCAACAATTAATGGTGGGATGGAGGAGGATAAACCTGTGCAGGAGGCTGATAAAAAGATCATAGAGAGGTCGGAGGAAACCGGGAGAGACTTCTGTCATGGAAGCCAAGGGAGGAAAGTGTTTTAAGTGATGGTTGTGATTAACAGTGTAAAACGCTAGTGAGAGGTAAAGTAAAATGAGTGCTAACAAAAATGTTCCTTGGGTTTAGTGCCAGAGAGGCATTGATGATCCTTAGCATGAGCAATTTTGGTGGATGGATGCAGGTGGAAGGAAGAGTGGGAAGTGAGGAAACAGAGACAAAGGGATAGCAGCACAATATTTAAGGAATTCTGTGAGACGAGAGGGATTAGTTTCTGGGGAGGAATGTTGGTTAGTGGATAGTGGTTTTTTGTTTTTGTTTTTTTTTATTGCGCTACGCAGCCTCTCACTGCTGTGGTCTCTCCCCTTGCGGAGCACAGGCTCCGGACGCGCAAGCTCAGCGGCCATGGCTCACGGGCCCAGCCGCTCCGCGGCATGTGGGACCCTCCCGGACCGGGGCACGGAGCCGTGTCCCCTGCATCGGCAGGAGGACTCTCAACCACTGCGCCACCAGGGAAGCCCCGATAGTGTTGTTTTAATAGGAGAGTTTTGTGAAAAAGGACACCCGATAGTGTAAATTTGCTGAACTAAACGAGAGACAGGATTGAAAGAAGGAGGGGGCTGGACATTTCCTCTGTTGTGATAAGAGGGAAGTGGGTTTAGGGTTGGGAATACTAGGAGTTTGATAGCAGGAAACTGAGGAGTTCCCATTTGAAGGCTTTTTAATTTTTGTGCAGTAGACGTTATCTGCCGGGAGTGGAGAGCCATGGGGAAAAGATTGGAGATTAGAGAGGAGTTTTGAAATTGCTATTAGGGAGAATGGAAGAGGGAGATGATCAAAGGAAAAAAAGATGATAAAAGGAAAAAAAGATGATAAAAGGAAAAAAAAGATGATAAAAGGAAAAAAGGACCAGAGCAGGACTGCTGGGCAGTGTTGGTGATTATGAATATATACATCTGAATGAATAGGCTGATGGGTAGATTATGGAGGATGGAGAGATAAGTTCAAGTGAATTTACCTAGGCGAGTGGTGCCCAGACTGTGTTGAACAGGTCTTTTGTTAAATACCTAAGATGTGAATAGATACTTTGCTAAAAGTAGAATCGCATGGCAGGGGAGGGGGAACCTAAAGAGTTCTGTCTACCGTCTCCCTCACTTAGAAATTCACGATGTCCTTCATTGTGCTGTGTGTCTGTGAGAAGGCTTAAGCTTGCTCAACTTTGTTTAAACCAGTTTCCCCCTAGAGAGTTCTTCAAGATCAGGCCTCTGCCTGACGACCTTGCCACCTGTCAGTCTCCTGATCTACTGCCTCCCCCCCCATTTCTCCTGGACTATTTACATTTCTTTAAAATGCCCCGATCCTTCTTTCCTCAAGTCCTTTGCACAGGGTGTTCCCTTAGCCTGGAACATCCTTTTCCCCACCCACTTTTCATATGACTGTCTCCGAGTAGAAACCACTTATGCCAGAAAGCCTTTCTCCGACCGCCCAAGCTTTGTGTCGGTTGTCTCTGTTTGTCTGGTCTCCTGTTCTGAGGTCAGAGCACCCTAACTCCCTGTTGGCTTCTGGCCTCTCCCACTGGACTGTAAGCAGCTTGAAGCAAGGAAATTTGCCTTCTTTAGCCCTGTTTCCCCAGCACAGGGTTCATTCAGAGTACAGGCTCTGCAGTGGCTGGAGAGCCAATGATAAATGGTTCTTCCTTTCACCTTGTGCAGGGGAGTGGGGAGGTGCATGATTGCGAGGAATGCTGCGTCAGGTGGCTCTGGCGCTGGGTGGGCACTGAGTCAGCAAGCTCTGGGCTGGTGCTGGGGGTTAGCTTCGGCCATTGTTTTCTGCACACAGTTATATATCTGCATGTTCCCGTCATGCGTGTGTAACACACATGCACACAATTTGCATTCTCTCTCTTCTCAGCTTTCACTTTTATCTTCTCCATCTGCCCTAGATTGCTTATGGAGTTACGGTTGTTTTCATACTCTTTGTATTCATCTTGATCTCTTTCCCTCCCCTTATAATGTTTTCCATAGTCATTCCTCGGGGCCTTTTGCCCTTTTATTTTGTCTTTTATTTCTTCTTCTTCTTTCTAGGCTGCTTCAGGCGCCTCCCAACAGACTTTCAATAGGAATACAGAGGCTCACTTTGACGGTGCAGGTGTTAAACAATGGCAATGTTCAGTGCTTTCCTTTTTTTTCTTCTTTTAATACATGTATTTATTTATTTATGGCTGCAATGGGTCTTCGTTGCTGCAATCGGGCTTTCTTCAGTTGAGTCGAGCAGGGGCCCCTCTGTGTTGCAGTGCACGGGCCTCTCATTGTGGAGGCTTCTCCTGTTGGGGAGCACAGGCTCCAGGCACGCGGACTTCAGCAGTTGTGGCACACGGGCTCAGCAGTTGTGGCACATGGGCTCAGTTGCGGCATGTGGGATCTTCCAGACCAGGGCTCAAACCCGTGTCCCCTGCATTGGCAGGCGGGTTCTTAACCACTGCGCCACCAGCAGTGCTTTTCTTTTTTCTCTTTTTTTACTGCAGGGACTAGATGCATACAGTGTTTCACTGCTCATTCTTTGTAATAGTACTGCCCAAGCAAATTGTTAATCAGTTATGGCAGCAGAACTAATTAAAAAGCATGCATTATACATCTTGTGGACACAGTCTTCGTTAGCATAGATTCTCAGCATTACACATTCATGTCAGAGGGAATGAAAAGGAAAAATTAAAAAGACATACATACAGAGAACCAGGCACTTTGGTTTTCTTAAGACTTTTGTCAAGTGTATCTCCTTGTGGATTCAAATGTCCCTTTCATTTTTTGTGTGATTTTTAAAAGAAAAACACGATGTCCTGTTTTTATATATTAAAAAAAATCCAATAAACCGTATAATGACAAAGTTAATCCCACCTTTACCCCCTCAGAAGCTTAAATGATGCTCAGTGAATAGGTTTCTAGAAACAGAAACATACCTTTAATTTAGCTCTTCCGTAACATTTCCTAATAGACATTTGACTTGAGTAGCTCAGTCACTGGACTCTCATATTTGCAATGCTGTTGCTTTCAACTCAGTTCTTATTCCAGAGCCCAGCTTGGACAGTAGCAAGACAGGCCGAGTCAAGGGAAAGGGCAGCTCAGAATTGCCATCGAGTTCCTCCCTGGTTTTTGACTTCTTCCTTAGGAGGATATGTTGGCTCGGGCTTTTTGTGACAGTTTGGGCTTAAGGATACTCGACCACGTATCTTCTGTGCTGGCAGAGTTCTCTTGTGCATAAGCACTTCTCATAACTTTCTCTGTAGACACATTCACGTGGAAACCAATCTGATAGACAGTAGAAGTGCTGATATGAGGATGACCAGGCATCCTTTAGTCACTGAGCCAGGTAATGTGATGATTGGATTCTGCTTTTAACCATGAGTATTCATATCACTTTTTAGTGTCTTGCCTCCTTCCAAAATAGGATTCAAGAGCTTGAAATGCCAAGTTGATGACACTGTAATAAGAGCTTTGCAACTCATCTCCCTACATTTACTCCTGGCCCATAGTCTATTCTCCACTCGACAATTCAAGTGAGATTTAGAAAATGTAAATCAGATCATACTGCACCCTTGTGTACAACTCTCACGCTTCCCATCATTTAGGAGAAAGTTCAGTCTTCTAAATGGCCATCTAGGCCCTCCTTGGTTTGGCCCCGTCTCTAATCTCATTTCTTACCGCCATCTGTCTTTTCCACTTTGCTCTAATAACACTGGCATTCCTGTTCCTTGGACATGTCAAACTCAATTCCTCCTCAGGACCTTTGCACATGCTCTGCTTTTTCTTCTGACAGTCTTACCCCAGATGTAAGTATGCTTTGTTCTGTCAGTTCATGCAGGTGTCTCCTCAGAAGGAACTTCTCAGACTACCTTTTCTGGAACACTAGGTAGCTCTTATGGCTACCTGATCTTTAGTGTATATTTATTTGAAATGTCTTCTCTCTATCAAAATGCAAGCTCCTTGTGGTTAGGGGTTTTATCTCTCTGACTCAGTGTTTTTATAGCACAGTCTGGAAGAGTACCTGGTACATAGTATTCACTACACATTTATTGTATAAATGAATGAGTAAATCTTCTGTGGTGTACTTGAGTGAATAGTGGTATTTAGATTTGACCAGTTCCCAAATTCGAAAGGACCTGTTAGACACATGCCTCTTAATGTGAGAGCATAAGAGGAAATTACATAGGATAGGACAGTGAAAAATATTGTAAAGAGGTGGGGCTGGTATTGTTGCAGGACAATAATGCAGGGTCAGGTGGGATCTAAGTATATATACTTCATATAAAAGGACAGAGTGACAATATTACAGTTGCTTTCATCAAAACCTAAAATGGTTCACGAGCATTCAGGGATAAGAGCCCTCTTCTACCCAACTGCTCAAACTGTAAATTGGCATCTCTCTGGTGTCAGTATTTATCAAAAGCCTCAAAAAGTTGCATTATTTTTGACTCATCAATTCCACTTCAGATAATTTAGCTCACAAAATAGTTAGGATCATGACACTCCTAATTCGCTCCCAAGACACTCGGTACAGTCATTGACAATAAGAAAAAAAATTGGAAACAACTTAAATATCCAACCGTACGGCTTTGGTTAGATAAATTACAGTATGAATAGACAATGGAATTCTGTGCAGCCAGTTAAAATAGAAAGATATTCACAGCAAAATGCTAAGTGAAAAAAGAAGTTTATGAAACAATATGTACCCATTAAAAATACATAGGTATGTAGTCAAATTGGTTTACGCTTATGTTGATTTAACCACCTAAATGTTACCAGTGGTTATCTCTTCATTTAGGGTGATTGGAAATTTTAAGTTTTCTATTTTTTAATGATTCTATAAGGAACATTTGTTATGTGTGTGTTTGAAAATAGACACCAATAAACCCCACAGAGAGTGAATGATTTGTGAAAGAGCTTCCTGCATAGAAGTTTGTCCATGAATATGCTTCTTCATGCTGTGACCTGTCTTTGGGTTATGCGCCCATTTATCTGGCACACACTTAGTGAGCACCTACTGTATGCCAAACTCCATATTAGGTTATCCCTCTACCGTGGGGATGCTGACTTCACACAACCCTTCCCCACCACTGTAGGCATTTCCCTGGGACAGAGGGGATGCTCTTTCACACACCCCTTTATCTCCCTTTCCTTGAAGATATTTCCAAAATGTAAAGTGTCTGTGTTAGCCCAATCCCAAGGCTTTTCATTTTGGACAGGCCACTGTACTGAGATTTTTTTTTTTTTTTTGCCCAGAAGAGCTGCTCCTTGATAGTAAAATGGAATGTTTGATCTGCAACAGTTTCTGTTTGAGGTCGTCTCCCAACTGTGTCACTGGACTATGTGCCTGGTCTAGCTTCCCAAGACAGAGCTGATATACTTATTTTGTTTTCTACTGTACAAGATGGACAGAGACAGGTATAAAAGGCACCTTGCTGAATGACTTCCACACAGAGAAGTAGCTAAAGGACAGGCAGTGACGTGATACCTCCTTTTCTAGGTGTCTTACTTGAAGTGGAATCCCCAGCATATTAGCTCACACAGAGCAGGCACTCAGTAAATACGTAAGTGATTTACAAAGAGTCCAGATATCAGCTTGCTTGTTTCTGATCTCGCTGAAAGCACCCTAGAGGGGGGCCTGTTTCTCCATATACCAACTCAGGAACATGTGAAAATGTAAGGAATTTGGGAAGAGTACTATGTAGTAACTCTGACAAATGAAAGCATGCTATGGCAAAATGACCAAGATGAGAAGGCACATAAATAACCCATGTTGCACGGTAAAGATTGCAAAAGCACACACAGACCATTGGCCTTGGCCCTGCTTAATGTGCAGGCATTTAACTGGAAACCTAAATAATAAATTAAGCTTTCTGTGTTGGAATCACTCTCTGTCATTCTGCTTATCTGTCCCCTGAATGAGATGAATTTCCATAGCACGCTTAGATTGCTTTATTCGACACCAGCAGGCAACCACTGTTAATGCTTCTTTTCTCTCCTGGTAACTGGAAGGGAGTTTTCATCTTCCTGGGGGAGGTGGTTGAACCAGAGCTGCCCCACAGAGTCCATCTGCATCATTAACCTCTAGGAATAGAGAGCAGTCTCTGCCTCTCTCCTTCCCTAATTAGCAGAAGTTTCCACTGTACTTAATACCCAGTGTTCCCAAATTAGGCACATATGCTTCTGTGTTTCATATATCCCAAGACTTACCGTCCGTCTATAAAAAAAAAAAATTGAAGGGTCTGCAGAAGAGAGATGATTTCCCATATAAAGCACATGAGGTTTCCTCTACCTATGGGTTGCACAATCTACTCTTATCTTCTGTTTTACTTCAACTCCAGGAAAATCCCATTCTCATCAAGAAAAATGTGTCAGAAAAAAGAACCCAGACTACTCTTGTTGTATGGGGGTTATATAACCAATTTCCCAAACTAGCTAATAAAAGGAGGCTTTATCAACATGAAGACAGGAGAGCTTTGAAGGTGATCAGCAACAAGTTTTCTCCTGTGGCGGCTATGATCACAATCATGAGATAACTTCAGAGGAAGAAAAACGCTCCTTTGCCCTTTCAGATAGTCAGTAAGCTTTTGCAAGCAGGCACCAAAGAGTCCACTGTACTCTCATTTAGGTTTTAATTAATATCAAATTACAGTTGTGTTTTCACAGCATTCCTAGTTAGATCCTCATTAGGCGTAAGAGAGTTCATCCGGATGGATGTTATTGTGAAGAACGGGGTTGAGTACGAGATACAGGGCTGGTGCAGGGGGTGGGAACGGGGGCGGAGGGCACATGTAGAACAACAGTAGTCACAGGCCTCCTTGTGACATGATTATAAGGTCTTGTTCTACTTAGGAGAGTTTCAGAGTTGAGGGGCAGCATGGCAGAGCACTAAGAGGAGGATGTTGAAATTGGACAGCATCCGGTACATATCCTATAAAATGAGAAAAACTAGTGGTTGCCAGTGGGGAGAGGGAAGAGGGGAGGGGAGAGATAGGAGTATGGGATTAAGAAACACAGACTACTATGTATAAAATAGGTAAACAACAAGGATATATTGTACAGCACAGGGAAATACAGCCACTGTGTTGTAATAACTGTAAACGGAGTATGATCTCTAAAAACATTGAAGCCCTATGTTGTACACCTGAAACTAATACACTAGTGTAAATCAACTGTACTTCAATTAAAAAAAGATGGTGCCCATCCACATCTAGGGTTTCTGGGAAGATTAACGAGCTTGTTTTTGTAAAGTTCCAGGTACAGGGTGGGTGCCCATTATTGCCTCTCATTTGCGTCTGTAAATTTCAAAGAGGGTCATATAGACTGGGCTGAGTAAGAGTAATTTTTTTCAGAAGAATGTGAACTTTTAAGGACACAATTCCCACCACGATCACTGCAGAGGATTTTCTCAGACCCTTTTTTGACGCCCTGAATGAGGGGGTAGGCAGGTTATTTCTCCTTTCTGGGCTCTTTCGGCACTTCACCAGAGGCCCTGGAGTGTTGAGTGGAGAGAAATAGCAGGAAGTGGAGGAGAAGGGGTGGGGGCGGGAATGAATCATGGCGGTTGCAGCAAAACCTTCCAGATCTCTATCTTAAAACAGAGTTTACTCTTTAAAGAAGACTAAGAAGTATTGTACTGGGATAATAATTGTGATTGCCTTTCAAAGATAGGCGTATAAAGGTTGTTTTCTTTCCTGTCCTCTCTGTATTTTCTACAATGAGCCGGCATATAGTACTTTTATAATTAGAAAAGATAAAAGAAAACAGCCCCTTGTTAATTACTTCATCGCGCTAAGTCTCGTTCTGGACTTTTGAAGGAGTAAAGTTTGAGGAGCTTAGCGGACTCATGGTCAGATGTACATTAATAGGGAATGAGGGGTTTAGAAACTCAAATTCTAGCCTCAGAAAGCGGCACAGCCCCAGTAGGCTAGGACCCTAGACCCCTTTAGAGTTTATAAAAGGCAAGGACAGAGTATTTAATATGAAAGGATCTAGCTTCGTAAACATACCTCTAATCTCGGAAAAAGAAAAGTTGGTCCCTCCCTGATTTCTGGAACATTTTGTTCCAGCGTGGGACAAAGTCTAGTGGCCTAGCCTCTGATACAGAATTTTGGTTCTCTGGGAACCTCAGCGAACATGAGTAACTTGGACAATTGCTGGCTTATCACACTGAGCCTGGCACCCTGTTTGTGTACTATCAACAAACCCAGTAGGAATGGCTACAGGGGAGCTTGGGAGCATCTTGAGTGAGTTTTAATTTAGGCAGTTATCTTCTTCAGACAGACAGTTTGGGACTCTTTAGGTCAAGCAAATGGTCTTAGCAAATACTGTGGTGCTTGTTTAGACAAGAACACTTTGATTGACGCTTCTGCACCAAAATAACTATGGAGAACAAGCCATTAGCCTGCCACTTAGCTCACATGGGTAAGCCAATCTGCATACTGAAAATGGTACAGCTGACCTGGAATGTGAGTACATTTTGAGTAAATAAGAGAGAAAGAGATTTAAGAGGCTACGATTTTGCAGAATTATAACATAACTCTGGGGATGTGTCGTGAAAAACCAGAAGACACAGCTCTTTAAGGACTTTGATGCAACAGAATGAAAAGTCATACGCAATTGCAGAAAATTAATGACAACTAGGCCAAGGTCCTGAAGAGTCAAGGAGTAGTAAAGTAAGTGAAAACAAGGAGAGGACTTTTGTAGTTGTTGAAATCCCTTTTCATTCCAACTTCATTTGCTTATATTGACTTCACTGACTTGTCTTCCTAATGTTGTTAACAAACCAGGTTCATCTCCCTCATGCACAGCAACTCAAAACCCTGAGACTCCAAGATTTGCAGCAGAGAAGGGGTTTATTCACAAGGCAGTCAAGTCTCAGATCCATCTCGCTAAAGGAGAGGGGCTTGGGATATTTATGGGATAAAGAAGCAAGGTGGTCTTAGAAGTGGAGAGAGGTGATTGGAGGTAGGGAAAAGGGGAGGTAATCTGTGTTCTTTGCAGGCATATCTGAGTTACATGCTTCTTCGTGGGATGGACGTTTAAAAAAGGAGGTGCTTAGCATGATCTGAGGGTGGAATTTTTGGCCCTCTGACATCAAAAGGTCATTCATTGCACACCTGCACGGGCCCAGTTTTAGGGTGAGTGGTCCCAACCAGACTTAGCCAGCTTGAACTAGACACAGCTGACTCCAAGTTCCTGAAAAACAACTTTGACAAACATCTTATTGTTTGGGCTAGGTGAAGGTTGCAGGGTATACAGTTTACAACAAAATAACTAAGGCAAGCTTGCTCAGGGAAGGTGGGCTGCAAGCAGATGGGATTTTAGCAAGCTGCAAGACTAGCTCAAGAATTTCTGTTAGTCACCAGTTTCTGTAAACCCTACGGTGCACCATTTCAGGATAGGTTTTTTAACGCTATGGGTCATGGTTTCAATATTATATACCATCTCTCATGCTCACAGTAAATAAAGGTGATGGAGCACTTGATTAATGTGCAGAAACCAACTGCTATGGACTGAATTATAGCAATAATTCACTATAATAATTACAGCACTCCCAATTAATAAGTTGAAACCCTAACCTCCAATGTGATTGTATTTGGAGATAGGGAAGGAAATACCCTTTTAGAAGGAAATTAAGGTTCAATGAGGTTATAAGAGTGGGGTTCTAATCTGACAGGGTTGGTGGGCTTTATAAGAGGAGAGATAGAAAGAGACATCTCCCTCTCCCCATGTGCATGTACCGAGGAGAGGCCATGTGAGGACACAGTGAGAAAGTAGGTGTCTGTAACCCAAGGAGAGAGCTCTCACCAGAGGCCGACCCTGCTGGCACCCTGAGGGACTGCCCAGCCTCCAGAACTGTGAGAAACAAATCTCCGTTGTTTAAGCCACCCAGTCTATGGTATTTTGTGATGGCAGTCCAAGCTAAGACATTAACAATGTTTATTTTCTTGTTTTGGTAAAGTTTCTTTAAATGACTATGGCAGAATCCTGGCCCAGAAGTTTTTTAAAAAATCAAACTTAATTGTTTTCATCTCATTTCCTAACTGACAGAGATAACATCTCATGGTTATTTCCCATCACTTGCAGTGACATTTTTTGCTGGAAAGAAAAGAGGTCATGTTACCATACACCTTGGAAGGCCTGTTTCTTCACACCCATCTGTCTTAAGTGATTCCACAGTCAGCCTTGAATGTGGATCCCTCAGAATGGGTTCTTCTTAAATTTTTTCAATTCTAAATCTTGAACAGTTTTATTTTACTGTTTCCCAAGTAGATATAATTGAGTTATACCAATGAATGTAGGAGAAGGTTGAGCTTCTATTATGATTAAAATATGATAATAGTGCAACACTATTAATGAAACATTAAAAGGATGAAGAGAAGAATAAATGGTATTTTAGAACATTCAAAAACCAAATACCTTTTTTTAGGAAAGTATTTTATTTTTGTGTCTCAACAGATGAAATTCATAACCTTGTTTTCTGATAAGACAATTCAAACGTACAAATCAATTACAACAATGTGCTTATCAGCTCCCCCCTCCCACCCCTGTATTTGAAAGCATCTGACAGTTTTGAAGGACACCAACACAGTAGGGCTTAGCTAAACAATATGGCAATTAAAATTGGCCCTCTAAGAAAATAATTACAGTGGTTGTTGAAAAGAATTCGTCCTTTGAGCAAAACAGACAGCATGAAAAGAAGCATCATGAAACGGGTGGATTTTAGCTTCCCTTCCAACAAAAGGGAAAAGAGGATGTATGTTAAAACAATGGTACAGAAAGCTGGGGAGTCAGACTGAAAACAACAGAAAACCCTAGGCAATAAATTTCTCCAATGAAATGCATCCCCTTGAAGATATCCATTCAAACTCTTGTTTTATATTGAAATAACTACCCCCAGCACCTGGAAGGGAACCATTTTATTATCCTTTGTTAAAATTAGTTTAATAATTTTTCCACGCTAACGTCTCTCAAAGAGAGGGAAATTTGTGATGAATCTTGTAGACCTCATATTAAAGATAAACCAAGCCAACTGATGGTCAATTAGATTCTAATTGTATTAGGGAGCAGACCTGGGCCTCCCAGGGGGAGAGGGGTTCATACTCAATGACCTTGTCCAGGCACTCTAAATCCTGTAGCACCTTTGTATTAGCCCCCTATTCTACATACAATTCCCTCATGCGTTTACTATAAGCCTCACAGCACCCTTGTGAGGTAGGTAGTGTTACGGTCCTTTTGAGAGATAGGGATGCAGAGATGTTAAGTATCTTGCCCATTAACATGAATCCAGTGACAGAGCCCTTAGAACTCTTACTCCAGATCCTTGTCTTTTCAGTACTTAACTACACTGACTCCCTGAGAGTGGATCATTAAAGCAGGTAGGTCCTTAAAGCCAGATTAGTACCTGGCCATTTGGACACTAAGGCCCGTCTCTAAACTACATGATTTGGAATGTGAAATAAGTTGTGATCAACTGTGAAAGCCAAAGTTAATATGGAGAAATGCAGGATTAAAGTTGGGACTACAATTTGGGAACAGTTTTATTTATTGATGTACTGTTGAGTTACTATGATAATGGATACTCGGTAGATGTTACATGATTAAGTAGATGAATGAATGAATGAATGAGTGAATGAATGGAGATTGTGCTTGGATAGGTGGAAAATTAAATTTTGTACATGTTTTAAAACTAGAACTAGAGAAATCTGATTTCCAATTTCTAATCAAGAATGAGAAGGAAAGAGTTCAGTAGATTCCTGAATTTTCTGTGGGCATGTATTTGAGCTAATACTGACAGCATTTAAAAGGATATAGATACACAGACATTTAAAATAACTTTTAATATAGAATCTGTGTACTTACTGGTTTTGAATCCAAACTATGAAGATCAATATTAGAGGCATTGCCACATACGTAAAGACCATCCATTTCCCTTCAAAACGAAATTCCCTTAAGTATACCTATTTTCTCATTGCCATTTATTTGAAAAGCTTGTGCTCTCCACTTCTTATCAAATCCTATTTTGAAAATACATTGGACTAAAACAGTGAACTTCTTCTCTCTTGACTCACCAGTCAGGGAACACTTTTCAGTTACTTTCCGTTTCTGTGAACCTATTTTTTTTTTACTCCAGAAGACTCAGGACAGAAAACAGCTGCCATGTATTGAAACCAGCCCTCCATTAATACCAGCAAATTTTTCTTTTTTAATTGCAGTGCCGTGGAAGGCTCTTGAGACCACTAAAGTGGAGGCAACTGGATTCTCCAGGTGTCGCTAAAATAGAAGAGCTGATGTAAATCGAGATGGTGGAGCTGACTTGGTAATCTCTTTGCATTCACATTTGTTCTGTGTTCAGTAAATTAATTCCCAGTAAGATGTCTGAACTGATACACAGTGAGGCTTAAAGAAACTCTGGACACTATGGTATGGGTTTGTTTGTGTATGTGTGTGTGTGTTTAAAGAAGTGTTTATCTAACTTTCACGAGAGCCCTGAATGTATGTAATAGATGTAACCTGTTAGTCTTTTGTACATCCAGCTAATAGCCCATGAGTGAAAGAATAGACTAAATGTAGTGAATTGTCTCTATGCCATGGTACCAGCATGCTTGATTTCTTGTGCTTAAGAATATGAGGAGTGATGCTGTCGTTAGAAAAGGCTTATATAAATGAGGAGGATCTGCTAAATAGTTATCTTCCAATGTGACAGTGAACAAAATTATTCAATATATATTCAATATACAACTAACTTTTGCAATAATGTTTAAGATATAGGTCTTCCAAGTAAAGATGTAACCTATGTAGTAGTATGTTGTTTCTCACAGAGACTTTCCGTGGGTTTTCATCTTTCAGACCCTATTTTCTTAGTGATTGAGTTCTGTTCTTAGTTTTCTTTATTAGAGGCAAACAGAATCGTGAGAATCCTCAGATAAACCATATATTTTCCATCTGCCTTTTCTTTTTCCTTATCTTTCTCCTGGTAGTTGTTAGTAATTGTGTGTGTGTGTGTGTGTGTGTGTGTGTGTGTGTGTGTGTGTGTGTGTGTGTCTGGCATTAAACTACATGTACTATATAGAGAGACTTATTGACATGTTCTGACATTCTGATTTACCCAGTTCAGAGTATTATGGAATGAAACAATGCCTGTAGAGCTATAACAAGAGTTTTCCTTTCAATCCAGAGTTTTTATAGAGGGTCATAATTTTTGCATTTAGTTGTTTATAAGAGTTGATGAAAGGCACCGAGTGACAAGCCCTACAAGCCAGTGTTTTCACATTTTTCCATCCATCGGTGGCAGAATTCCTAGGTGAATTTCCCCTCAGGAATCCCATTAAGGTTTCTCAGTTTTTTCCTCAACTTGGCCTTATTCCACATTAGTCTTCACATCCTGGGTTTTAGGTCTGACAATGAGGTAATTATGAAAAGAATATTGGGTTCTATAACATACTTATCTGCCTTAACGGGAGTATGTAGGAACTCATAACTTTTATTTATACTGTCTCAAATGACACAGAAACATTAACAGCTGGAGCAGGATGCCCATGACTAAGGAAAATGAGAGGGAGAAAAAGACCAACAAATGTCCCCCCAACTCAGAAACTCAAAACTCTGATGGGCTTGAAGCATTTATGAAGCTTGAAATTTATGAAGCAACACATGGTCAGAATGTCCTCATAAGGACAGAGCCAGAAGCCAGACTGCTAAGGGTACATTTGGCTCTCATTTAAACTTCATTATATTGTCTTCTTTCCTCTTATCCTTATTTAAGAAAAAGTCCTGAAATATTGGGGCTATCTTTTCCCTGATCAGGGAGTAACTTGATCAGGGAACAGGTTACTGGACAACCTAACTTGTGATGTATTAGTTGGTAGAGATGTATTCCCAACATACTCAAAACTATACTCATGGAAGATCTTTCTCCGTTTTGGTCATGCTAGTTTAGTGGTATAAAAGGAAAGCCCACTGTCAGAGCTGTGACTCTTAGTTACGCAGCTTTGGCAGTACCAACAAATCTTTCAGGAGGAGGAAGCGCCTTTCTGGTGGTGAGCTCTTCATTCTGCAATTAAAGAATAGCGAGGCGGCCTTTTGTGAATTTCTTGCTAGCAGCCTCAGAGTTTGAGTATCTGCTGCTGCCTGGAGGTGAATCTTGGACTTTCTTGTATTTAGCAGTATGGCTTCCAGGTCCCATTCCTGCCAGGTTTCTGCTTCCTCCACTTACTCTCTCTTCACTGGAAGGCATCTAACAAGCTCTAGGGGGTGAAGATGAAACCACAGGATGACGCTCCCTGAGCACACCTCCCTAAAGCCTGTTCCCTTAAGCACCAAAGGTGAGGAGAGAGCACCTTTGCTCTCAGAAGAAAGAGTGCACAAAGGGCAGTTTTTACATTTTCAGTTCTTTTCCTCTTTTACACTAGACAGTCTTCTTTCCTTTGTTACCAATTTGCCTGAAGACGAGAGAAAAGATTTTTCTCTTTTTAATATTTTGCGCCTTATCTTCCACGATGTCTCGATCGTAGATAGTTGGCTGAGTGAAAGCTAACTCAGGGAAGGTGACTAGATGATGATGTTGTGTGTATGGCTTGCTGAACCCTGCAGTTCTTGATCAAATGTATTTCATATCTAAAGTCATGGCCATTACTTGCTTTTGTAACCAACTCAAATGGATGAGATGATTTTGCAAGTGATACAGGATTTATCTTCAGTAAGGTAGAATATATTTCTAGTGCGGTTGATATGACCTAAATTTGGAATATTCAGCGGCTCAAGTCATGGCCCCTTGGAATTTTGCTTACAATGAACCTGAAAACCTGGCCTCTGATTCCCTTCTGAGTGGTTTCCATTCACCCCAGCAGTAGAATCAGATTGCCCTGGGCCTGCTGCTTCTCTGACTGGAATTATCTGTAGATTATCTGTTCTAATGACAATGTTAAAGATATTTATGCAACCTCATATTCCCGGTAAGGCTCATATAACCTACCTCTCTCAATAAGGAAATATTTTCTGATAGATGACTCCAATTGTCTTTTATTACATTTCATTTCTCAATAGTACCCAAATGGATTTAACTGAGATGTCAGATACTTAAGCCCTTTACATCAATAAAGAAAACATGTGTTCTTAACTTACTTTACATGTTAATAAAATAAGTTAACTTATTTTTACATGTTAAAAATAAAACATGCCCACAATAAATCAATATAGTCAATGAGGCATAAACCTAAATCAAGATACTTTTGTCATTAGCACTAATTTTTTTTGAGAACAAAAACAAGCTATCAGGCATTTAAAAAAAAAGTTTTCTAGGTTGTTGGTTAGTAGCTTCCAGTAATGGGATGGTCCCAGAATAAGACTTTGATAAGACATTAAAGAAAAACACAGACACACAATTCTGTTGTTGTTTTTTTTTCTCCTGCTCAAGCTTATCAACTTTAAAAACAGTTACATTTTATACACTTAAAAAAAAATCCAATCACCCTCCCCCTCATATTTATATATGTATATATAAACAACAGCTTTTAAACCGATTATTTGGGGGCATTTCATACCATATGGAAAAGGATAAAACGTAAGAAGACAACTGACTTGCATATCAAAGCAACACACATGTATGTGTGGTACACCTGATTTTATAACTGGGGAGGAAAAGAGCATGTTTCCTTCCAAAGAGCCTCTAAAAAGTTTGTTCATGACTCAGTTCCTCTCTCTTGCCATCACATAGATATGTATATGACTCAGTGTGTTGCTGGACACACACTGTTGTAAAGATTGAATTCTTTTTGCAAGTCTCAATTATCCCCCTGCTTAGTCTTCATTTGTTGATTACATGGTATTACAGATTACATTGATTTCATTGTAGTGGAGATTAAAAATACTAAAGCAATTTAGAATAGGAAGTTTTCAAGAAAATGAAGGAAGTTAACATGGCAACCAAATGTCTGGGTTTTTGTTTTTTGTTTGTCCTTGTAGAATGGACCCAGCATCTTTGACTCTGACCCATTTGTAGTATGGAAAGTTATCTTTTGAACTTTATTGGAGTGAATACAGTTAACCAATTTAGGAGAATGTGAATTTGCATTTTTGTTGTCGTCTAATGGCTATTTTGCGTATTAAAGGCAAAGCCTTCCTTAAAATGTGCAGTACTCTCTTGATTATGCCAGCTCTTTGCTCATCTGCTAAGGCTATAAATAAAGCTTCTATTTAAGGCTGGCATTATATCAACCCACCTGCTTCTAGAAAAGAGAGAGAAAAAAAGTCAGAATCACTCAACCTGCAGATTGCTGTCAGCTTGTGATTATGTGAATGGTAAGTCTTAACTTTTAAAGCGTTATGTGAGATAGGCTGGAGGGCTTTTTAAAAAAAGCAATTTCCAGTTTAACAATTGCCCAAGAATTTCTGAGTACTAATGAGAGGAGACTTTTCCCTGGGGAGAGCATTCACTGATGAGGTATGACAGCAGCTGGGGGGTGACAGTGGTGGGTAAGGCAGAACTGGAGAATGAGGGATCATTTCAATTGTAGTATCAGGAAAGAAGGCAGGAATGGGGGGGGGGGTACGAAAGCTTTCCTCTCTCTGTGAGCTGTCTCAGGGGAGTTAGTAGCCCCTGATCTTTTCCTCCTTCCTATTCAGAATGTTCTCCAGGGAGAGGGGCAAGGGGAGGGGAGAAGAGGTATTAAAGACTTTGGCCAACTGGAGAAGGGCAGTCTGGGTACTTGCAAGCTTGTCTTGATCAGATTCCTATATTTTGAAAGAGGAACATCAGCTTCAGTTCAGGCCTGTTTTAGAAAAACAAAACTTTTACAAACTTCTTAATTATGTCTTTTTTTTTTTTTTTTTTTTTTTTTTTGCTGCAAACATTTTATCCTAGACAATCTGTTGAAAAGCTCACAACAGGTAAGCAGTTTCCATTCTCTAACATTTTTGAGAAAATATGCAGAGCTACATTTACTGCTACCAAAACAGAAAAGCCAACTTCAGATTCGAAAACCTGTCATTCATTGTTGATTTAAAGCATGGTTTACTTGGCTAAATCTTGCAAGTCTAGGCCTATGGCTGCTAAACCCATTTTTTGTTAGGTAACTTCTTAGCTAAATATCATGGCAAATCAGCTCTCATTTTGATCTTATTGACTTAGACTGTGAAGCTGTCCTTTCCCTGTAGCAGGACTTTTGCTGGAGTGAGACTGAGAAGGCTCTCTTTGGAACGGCTTTTGGAGGAGTTAAGGGAAGAGTAACAGAGATTCATGTCAAATGTTTGCCAAAGTACCAGGAAGCACACTCTGCTGCCTAACACGCAACTCTAAAATCAACAAGTCAGGTAATGATTCATTCCTCAAGGCTTTCCACACACGAGGGCAAGGATAACTCCAGAACGTCCTCAATCAGAAGAGAGCAAGGATTTTAGAAGAAAGGATGGGGCTCTCAAAGCCAATGGTGGAAAGTCAATGGAAATCACCAGGCACCTCGTGTACTGATATTAGTCTAATGGGAAATGTTTCTAGGACTTTAACCCCAGGAATAAAGGGGATAAATCTTTACCTAAATACTAAGTAGAATGAATAGCTTTGGCCTCACATGCTTTGTTACTAGGTTCACATGGCATAAAATCCATTTGGAATGGCTTATGTGAGCTATATAGGTGTGACCAGGACATAGGTAATAGGGACAAAAAAGACACTGATGAAAGTTAAAGAAGAGTATAACCTCTGATGTTTCTTCAGTTAGAAGATAACTATAAAAAATAGTAATAAAGGAAATAGGATTAAAATGGATTCAAACGTCTCCTTCCAACCCTTCTTTAAACTTCTGATATTTTTTGGGTCAGGTCTTAGCCTTCTAAGTTGAAAATGATGTGTATTTCTTTTCTTTCCTAGAAAGCCTCAAGACATATTCTGTGGTGTTGAACAACTTCTGAGCACAGTCCCTGAAGTTAAAACAAATGTCTTGATGTGGAGATAAAGAGAGACCCTGGAAGGGTAAGTTAATCTACATGGGGCTCAACTCAATTTTTCTTCTCCAAGATCACATCCTGTCGTTTGTACCTTATAATATATAAACATATTTGTTCCCGCTTGAGTCATGGAAAATGACAAAGGTCAGGCTTAAATGCAGGTGAGATTTAAATAATTCTTTTTTGAAAAAGTCCTGGAAGACTGTAATTTCTGGACTCCTCTGAGAACTGAAGAGAACAGAATATTTGACAGAGCAATGGAAAAAGAATCCACCTTGAACACTTTAGAGCAAATCCTGAATGCCTTTATACTACTGGGGAGTTGTTGGTGATAAGCAAAAGTTCTGAGGAACTTGAGCAGAACCAGAGCTCTGAAAACGTCCTCTGGGACTAGGAAATACAAGTCTTGGCAATTCTTGGTTTACATTTTCAAACTTTGAGAATATCTGAGAAGCTCATAATTATAAATGCAATGAAAATGAAAAAAAAGTAAGTAACATGAGAACCTGAAAAAGTAGAAATCCCTTGCCAGGAACACGTTAGGCCAAATCGTTTGGTGAGTTATCATACTCTAATAACATGTATTTCAGACATTTGGGGGCATGGATCAATTCTCTGGCCATTAGGGCTCTAGTCGGGGAACTTTTCTTCTAGAAATTTAATGCCTAGGAAGTATAAAATCTTCTCTGAAGATGCTTAATATGCACACAGAACTGGTCAACCCAGAGTTAAATGCTGAGCCAAACAACTGTATTTCTTCTTAGGACAGTTTGAACAAATACTCTGGGAAGATGATGACCCTGAGATGACTACTCAGGGGAAAATTTGGCCCACTTGCTGATCTAAACTGCTGTTGGTTACCACAGTCTAGTTGGACCTGACAAAGAGGTAAACTGAGGCCATAAGGAAAAATTCCCTTTGTGAAATTCAGTCCTAGAGCCCCAAGATTCTAGTCAACGGAACCCAAGATCAGAGCTTTGCAGTTATAAAAAGGAACCCAAGATCTGAACAGATAGTGAGAACGTAGAAAATTAAGTGGCCATTCAGTTACCTATAAATCCTTTACTATGATGCTTCAGACAGAAAGTCACAGATTCTCCTAGAACTATCTGGCCAGTACATTTTTTATGATCAGATCACTTATCCAGGTGGCATATTTCTTTTTTTTTGTAATCTATTGGAGCCCAATTCAAATAGTAATTTTACTCTTCTTGGAAACATTGGGTTTAGGAATAATTCGGGAGAGTACTATTTTAGTGCAATGTTGACCAAACTGGGTTCTGTGGAACTCTAGTTTTTCAAGATGTTTAACAGTTGCATCATGAAAAGAAGCGCTTCATGCTCAGATAAGTTAGAGAAACCCCAAGGTAAACAAAATTAAACAGGATTCTTGTTTATTGGACTTTTCAGAGGATTTATTAGGCTCAAATAGATATTGAACCTCCACGAGGTGGTTACAGAATGCACCATTTTCCCAACTTATTAGTCTATGGGACTCTTTTTTGGGAAGAACGCTTATTAATGTCTTAAATAACTAGTGTTCCAGGGATCAGAGTATGGAAACCCCTGAGAGAGTGCAATCTCTTTTCTTCCTGTGGAATAATAACTAAATCTTTTCACGGATGAGTTAACTTTAATCCAATTTCATTTGACTAAGCTTTTTGGTCAACTTCTATTTTGACAGAAAATAGCAGTTAGAATTATAAAGCCCTTTTACTAACTGCTAAATGTTTCTCTCTCTCTTTTTGTTGGCCAATTAGTTAAGTACTTACTCCACGCAAAGTACTCTCCACTAACTTTTGGAAGACTCTCTATAAGTTTGTTCATTCTTAAGTTTGAAAGACTCCATTCCATTTGCACACAAGTTGGAATTCTGATAGAATTTGTAAGATCTTGATTTGTATTGTTAGATATAAATAAGGTAGTTAATTGCCATAAGAGGGAAATGAATTTCTAAGTGATGTATGATAATCATCAGGAAAGTCAAATGAAAAATGATTCAAGCAGGCAATTCTTCAATCTTTCTATCTCATTTTCCACCCTTTATTAAGGGAGAAATGGGCTTAACCATGTTGCTATCCAGTTGGCAAACAATTTCTGGACCTGTCACTTTTTTATTGGGGTCAATTTAATTTTATTGAAGTTACTCAAAATTTCAAATACTCAAAAAAGCCAGCTTTTTGAATGTCAAACCTCCAGTCTGCTATGTCAAGAAACAAACCCCAGAGACCTTCTACTCCAGCTTACATGCTGTCCAAAAGGGTGCTCTTTTTTAGGTCTCTCTCAAAATGTGAAAAGTGTAGCTATCTATCTGTTCTATGCTAATTACATATATCATATGTCATGAATACACTCTATATATTCAGTGCTTTCTCAGATCACATAAATATAGTTGACCTTGAACAACATGGGTTCGAACTGTGCAGGTCCACTTATACACAAATTCTTTTCAACAGTAAATACTATAAGTACTATGCGATCTGAGGTTGGTTGAATCCATGGATGTGGAATTGTGGCGGCTACACAGGGCTAAGTTATATGAAGATTTTCAACTGTGCAGAGCATCATCATCCCTAACTCCCACGTTCAAGGGTCAACTGTATATGCTTTGAAAACCACTGACTCAACCTTTAGCCAAATGGAATTATGTCTCATTTGAACCAGGTCACTGGTGGTAATGGCATGACGCCATTGTTTTTAAACTATAATATTTTAACTTTGAGTACCAATCAGCAACACGAACTGAATTGGATAAACAGCCTTCATTCAGAGGGGTGAAAGTGTCAGCACGATTTAACCTATTTGTAGGGGTAAATCTTAGTTTTTCCTCAGTGGAGAGAAAAAAAAAAAAATCAGTAAGTGCTGCTTAATCTACCTTGTTTTTCGCCACGTCTCTAAAAACAAGACAGATTCTTCTTGTCTGCACCAGACAATTTTCAAATTAAAAATCAGTATCTATTTGGAGAGGAAGCAGGGAGAAACCCTGAAGTTGTCCATTTAAGATAACACTGTGGGGCTTCCCTGGTGGCGCAGTGGTTGAGAGTCCGCCTGCCGATGCAGGGGACACGGGTTCGTGCCCCGGTCCGGGAAAAAAAAAAAAAAGATAATACTGTGTTTAAAGTATTTAAATAGACAACAGCAGAGTTGCAGTAGCTAGATGATTCCTTAGACTGGAAGCAATCTAGCCTTCAGACAGCTATCATATTTTAAACAGATCCTTAGTTGCATGGATCGTGTAATGCATGGATCACCCTGGTCTGTGCTGGAATCTGAGAAGAACTCCTCCTTATCCAGAGAGCTTTTAAACATCTGAATAGTTGATCTTAGCTACGCGCTGAATAGTGCCCTACGAGTATGTATAACAAGCACATCCTCTTCCATTTTCTGTTAACCCATTAGTAGCAATCGATGAAAGTAAAATCAAGCTGTGGTTAAATGAATAATTTTCATTATTAACACCTACCTTGCATTTTACAGGTATAAACAGTGGCACACCACCTTCTGGAGAAACCAAGGACTTTGTAACAGTAAACTGGTCCAGTGTGATATCACAAGTATAAAAAATATTCCATTCTGTATCAAAACTAGGCACATGCCTTTATTTATAGTAACAGAAGTTAACAGAATTGAGCATTTTTGCCTTGGGTCCTATTTCTTGGCATCCTACGTCAGACAAACACATCTTTCAACATATATCCGCCCATAACTCCAGGGATCTAGTCTCAGGGTTATCTCTAAGTAAAGGAAGGTGAAATCACGCTTGGATCGATAGTGGTGAGTAACTAAAAGCACAACCTCTCGTTCATATTGCTTTAAAACATACAGCATATATGTTTCAAAAAAAAGAAGAGTAAAGAATACATTGATTTCTTTGTGGTGTTGAACCAACAATACGGTATGATGCAAGGCTTTAACAAATGAGAATCAGAGATACAAATTTTTCTGTAGAGTATGTTTTGGACAAATGTGTCTTTTTAATATGTAAATCCTACATTGTAGGTTGTTCCTTTTTATTTATTCTTTTGTTTTTGCAGTGGTAGAAAATGTTGAATAACTGTCCACGAGCATAAGCCAAAGGTCAGGTTCATTACTGAGATCCCCAGAATGCCAATATTTGCAATGCAAACAATTAGTATCCCACTGTGTGAAGGGCTCTGACACATGCCTGCCTTGAGGCGGCGAGTCTCCATCCGAAGTTCTCCTGCTTCCACGGACCCTGCTTTGACACAGGGGCAGCGGCACTAGGCTGCCTTTTAACCTAGTGCTTTACTGTGCCAGGCTGTCTTAACTGGTTACCAACAATGACACGGAAACCATAGCTGGAGTGGTCGACCCTCAAATCATTTTCATGTTGAACCTCCTGGGTCCAGCCACCTCCCCTTCCACAACAGCACCATTGTTTTTTCGGGGTACATACTCAAGGTCAATGCTGTTTTTGTGTTTGCCTTTCCCGCGGCTCCACACAAAAAGGAGGAGAAAACAAAATAAAACCACTCCCAGGAATGTGAAACAGCCCATGGCTGTAGACACCAGTATTGTTTTAAGGTCCAGGGAAAAAGTATTGGCATTGGTGCCATTGGAAACGGTGTCATTGGAGTCGGTCATGTACATAGGGGTCCTGTTTGCATAAAGGAAGCGGTCTGAAGTGAATCCTTTCACAGTTAAGGAGGCTGCGTAGGTGTCATTCCCAGCGGCGTTGCTAGCGATGCAAACATACATCCCGCTGTCTTGATCCTGGGCAAAACGGATTTCCAAGGTGCCATCGCCCAACACAGTGGCTCTTCCATTGGACTTGGCGGTGATGAAACGCCTTCGAGGTGTCACCCAGGAAATCACAGGCTGTGGGTCTCCATCAGCATTGCATTCTAGCTGGACCGTCTGCCCCTCATCCACTAGCAGATGCTGCAACTTCTTTTCACGGATTTTGGGTTTTTTGCAGGTAAAGTAAAAAGAAAGGGCAGTGCTATGGAAATCCTTGAATGACCTCTCACGAATGGTGTCTGGGCCAGCACACATGGGCTGCTGGCCACCGAACTGCAGGGTGGGGTGACGCTGCAGGATCCAGAGAAGGCGGCAGTCACAGGCCAGTGGGTTGTTATTAATGCTCAGGACCTCCAAAGCCCTAGGGGAGGAGAAGACATTCTCTTCCAAAGTTTCCAGTAGGTTCTGAGACACATTGAGCACACGAAGGAAGCGGAGCCCTTGGAAGGAGTGAGGCTCAATGGTGCGGAGCTGGGCCCCCACTATATGAAGCTCCTGAAGGCGGATCAGGTCCGAGAACATGCCTGCTTCGATAGTGCTGATGGGATTGTAGGAGAGGTTAAGGTGGGTCAGATAGACCAGGTGTTTAAAGGCAAGGAAGGGTACAACGGACAGGTTGGTGCTCGTGATTGACAGGGATGTGAGGTTGAGACCATAGAGGCTATTGGCAGGCATCATATCCAGTAAAGGCCAATAGTCAATCTCTAGATGTTTCAGGTGGAACAGTCTTTTAAAGGCATACACGGGCATGTTGTTGATATTGAGATGCTTCAGATGCAGGCTGATGAGGCTGCGGAGATGGGAGAGGGCTTCTGTTGGTACCGCTGTTAGGTTGCATTTCTCCAGGGTGAGCTGCTCCAAGCTAAGCAGCCCACTGAAAGCCCTATGTGATATATAAACCAAATCATTGTCCCCCACTTCTAGAGACTTCAGGTTATGCAAATCCTGGAACATGTAGTCCAGTAAAATGACAATCTTGTTTTCACTAATGTCAAGCTTGGTGAGGTTGGCGAGGCCCGTGAAGACCCCCAGAGGGACCAACTTCAGGCGATTGCCCTTCAGGCGGAGGGAACGCAGGTTGAAGAGGTTGTTAAATGCTCCTGGCTCCACATTGGCGATGATGTTGTCACTCAGGTCTATCTCCTCCAGCAGAGGGTATGAGATGAATTCTTCAGGGTTGACACTTTTCAGCCTGTTCTTGCTGAGGTCCAAGATTTTGGTCTCGATGGGAATGCCCTCTGGGATGGCGATCAGTCTCCTTCGGTGGCAGCTAACAGATTTGTTCTGGGCTGAGCACTCGCAGCGAGCAGGGCAGCCAATGGTGGATCCCATGAAGATTAAGACCACAGCCAGACCCAGGAATGGCTGCCAACATGATAAGGCCGTGTGAAGCATGACTCCCCCTCTTAGTCTTACACCTTGGTCACGGGCCTGCAGGAGAAGGGGCCAAAGAAAGGAGGAAGAGAAATTGAGTTAGGACATAGATAGGTAAAGAGACGTAAATGAGACAGTGAGTACAATGAAGAAGACCCTGGATTCGGAACGCTACAGATCTGAGCTTTAAACCTGAGAGCTGCCATTGTTAGCTACACGATCTCAGGTAAGTTACTGCGTCTCCCTGTACTTCAGTTTTCTTGGCTGTAAAATGGAAATAAGGGGGATGATAATAGTAGCTTCCTAGAGTTATGACAATTTCAGTATTGGACAACTGCAAAGAGCCTATGACAGTGTCTGGCACAGACTGTGGAGCAAGACAATACATTTCACAAAAGGTTCTGTTTTGAACTCAAAGGACCGAAGCAGAGGTCAATGGCTAAGAGGACACCTGTTCAGTTTGAATCAGTGTCTGCATCTCTGATGTTTGGGAATGTCATCCTCTGTTCAGAATGAAGCTAACAGAAGCTTCATTCAACATCAGGCCCTTGGGTTCCAAGTACAAAACAAAGTTACATTCAGAGAAAGAGGATGAGACTTTTTACCTTCATATGTAAGTTTTCTATTTAAAAAGTCCCTTTCAGTTAGAAGGTGTACCTCTTTCATAATTCAGTAAATTTTGATTTATGAAGGGTTTTTCTTTTTTGAGGTAAGCAAAAAGATCCTCAAAATCTCCCTGTACTCTTCGTGTTCATCATAGAGATGAGGCAGAATCCAGGCATCATAGCGGCTATGATGATGAAAATGCTTTCTTTAAGATTTTGGGTTAAATATGTAAGAGTGAGAAGAGTCATCATTTTAAGGAAAAAAATGTTTTTGAATATTAAATGGACTATCATTTCTTCATATTTAAATTCAAACCCAGTAAACATGTTAACCTGAATTTAAATAGGTATCAAATGAGATTGGAAATGAGTATGTTTTAAATGTATATAGTTAAGCAGACACTGAACTTACGGCTCAGCTGAATAGCGAGGGGTGTGTTATGGAGCAGTGCTTCTCAACCTGAGATCCCTGGGGGTGCACTTCATCCAAAAACACCATATTTTACTCAAAGGTAAGTTGTTTAAGACAATATTTTTAGATAAAAAAGTATTTGATGAAATTTCAGCATTTGCTGCTGAGCTGTAAGAGTATAATTCTCCAGTCAATGTTTACATATATGTCTCTGTCTGTATGTATAGCTATGTCTACATCTAAACAAATCTATCCATAAAAAATAACAACTAGGGCTTCCCTGGTGGCGCAGTGGTTGAGAGTCCGCCTGCCGATGCAGGGGACACGGGTTCATGCCCCGGTCCGGGAAGATCCCACATGCCCTGGAGCGGCTGGGCCCGTGAGCCGTGGCCGCTGAGCCTGCGCGTCCGGAGCCTGTGCTCCGCAACGGGAGAGGCCACAACGGTTAGAGGCCTGCGTACCGTTAAAAAAAAAACAAACAAACAAAAAAAACAACTAGGAACAAACAATACTGAATCACTAGAAAAATGGCCTTAAAGTGCAGAAAAAAGTGAAGATGCAAAAAGCGCTAGCAAAATCAATTATAGAGGAACACAGATTTAGTTTTGCCACATCTTTTCCAATAATGCTATCTTTGTAGATCAAACCAAAAGAAATCAACTGAAAAATTAGAACAAAGAATAAGTAAATTAACATACCACAAAATGAAAATAATTTTCATATATATAAATCATTTAGAAAATATTACTGTGTAAAATGATTCCAGTCACAGCATCTCTGAAAAAAATCAAATTCCTTACAGTAAACTAAACAAGAAATACACAAAGTATTACAACCATTCAGCCCTACTAAGGAAACAAAATAAAACTTACTAAAAAGAGGGATATAGTATATATATTTCAATAGAAAGATTCCATATTATAAAGACATTAATTCTTAGTAAATATATACATTTCAAAGAGATATTTTTGACTTGAAAAATTCTAAAGTCATTTGGAAGAATATAAATATGAGAAATATTAAAAATGGTAATGAAAACAGACTTACCCTACAAAATATTTAAACATAAATTACAAAAATTAATAAAAAATAGTATCATGCTGACACAAAAATACAGAGTTAATGAAACAGAAAGAGTAAGGAATTATATCTAAATACATTTGAGAAGTCAATATATGTGAAAGGTGGCATTTAATCCAGTGAGAAAAATATAAGTGGCTAGATATTTAGTGGGAAAATTTGCACATCAACTTCACTGGTTCCAGTAAGATAAATTCTAGAAGAAAGTTTAAAATGCAAGAACAAATAATGAATCAGAAGAAAATTCATTAATATTACAATAATAGAATTGAAAAGCCTTTTCTGTGATGCAACCTAGCAACCATGAAAGAGAAGAATCTATTCAATTGTGTGTAGTTAAAAAATTATAACACACAAATAAACAACAGACACAAACACAAAGGCCATTGCTAAAATGGAGAATATCTTTTAGGCTTATAATAGATGAGGGATTAAACATGGTACTAAACAAACGGTTCTTGTTAATCAATAAGGACAAGAGGTGAATGTCAATAGAAAACTAGGCAATGAATGTAATAAAAACTAAAAGCAGCTAATAAATATGTGAAAAGCTGGCTAACTTCACTAGTAAGCAAAGAAATACAAATTAAACAACAGGGGTATATCATTTTGCTTCTCAGATTGACAAAGTTCAATAATTATTTTTGCCCAGAATTAACAAGAGTAGAAGGAACTGATATAAGAAATATAAACTGGTATAATCTTCAGGAGGTTGAGGCACAACAATGAGGCGGGTAATGGATAAATTAAACTAAAAAAAAACTAAGTTCAATATGTTCATCCCTTTGAACCATTTTTTTCCTTGTAAATTTTATTTATTTTTTTAAACCACTTTATTGAGGTATGACTGACATACAGAAAACTGTACGTACTTAATGTACAGAATTTGAGTTTGGAGATAAGTATATATCCATGAAACCATCACCACAATCTATGCCATAAACATATGTACCACCTCCATAAAAAGAGGGTAGATCTTATGAAGCTTTTCTTTTTTCCTAGCAACGTATCATAGGGAAATAATTTAACATAGGTGTACACAGATGTTTGGTACAGGCTTGTATAGAATATAGGAAAACTGGAAATATGTAATAGTAGGAGTTTAGTTATACATTAAGATACAACCATACTCTAAAATATCACGTAGCCAATAACACATAAGACTTAGGTCTATACTTATTAACATGGGAAAATAAAATAGATATATACTCCTATTTGTGTGAATATATATTAATGTTTATATATATGAATATATAAATATATGTAGGCAAGGACAAAATTGGGAGGACATAATGACAGTGTTGACCATTATTATGAGATTGTGGGATTAAATGTGATTTCCATTTTCTTATAACTTTACATGCATTCTCTTTCTTTCCACAATATACCTGTATTACTTTTACAAATAGAAAAACAAAACTACTTTGATTTTTGAAATTGCTTTGACATGTCATGGATATATTTTACAGTAAGGGATCAAGTTTGCATTGATATTTTTAAAGGTTATTTAAATTTTTCATATAAATCTTAGCGTCACTTGCCAATTTCTAAGAGTGCTGGGACATTGATAAGAGTTGTGTTGAATCTATAGGTTTATTGTGGAGAATTGATATTGTAACAATATTTAGTTTTCTAGCCCATGAATGTGGTACTCTCCATTTATTCAGGTCTTCTTTAATTTCCTTCAGCAAGTGTTTCTTCCTTTCTAACTTTTATGCCTTTATTTTTGTGCCTTTTTGTGTTTGCTACTACCTCTATGATAATGTTGAATAGAAGTACTGAAAGCTATCTTCCTTACTTTGTTCCTAATCTTAAGAGAAACCATTCCTTTTTTTTTTTTTCACCATTAGGTTTGATGTTAGCTGTAGGTTTTTTCTTTTTTTTATATAGATGCCCTTTATTAGATTGAGCAAGCTCTCTTCTCTTCCTAGTTAACTAAGAATTTTTATCATAAATGAGTTACTGAATTTTGAAAAATGCTTTTCTGCATCTATTCGGGTGGTCTTGTTATTATTCTTTTAGCATGGTAAATAATATTGATTTTTTTGAATGTTACACCAACTTTCAACTATTGGGATAAACCCCATTTATATAAAGTGTGTATGTATATATATACACACACACACATTTTATTGGGTTTGTTTTGCTAGTATTTGGTAAATCTTCTGTTTCATGAGAATTTTTTCTCTGGTTTTTAGATCTCTTGTGATGTATTTGTGTAGTGTTACTATGGGTAATAGAGATCTCATAAAATCAGTTGGAAAATATTTCCTTGGCTTCTATTTTTTAAAGGGTTGGTGTAGGATTGTTATTTCTTTCTAAAATATTTGATAGAAATTACCAGTGAAACCAACAAAGCCTCGAGTTTTCTCTGTGGGAATGTTTTGACAGGTAAGTCAATCTCCTCTGCACATATTGAAATATTTAGATAATCTATTTTGTGTGTGTCAGTTTCGGTAATTTGTTTCAGGCATTTGTCTATTTCATCTAAGCTATCAGATTTGCCTGAAGCCATAAAGTTCCCTTATTATTCTTTTAATGTCTGTAAGCTCTCTAGGTCATCTCTTTCATTCCTGATATTGCTAAGTTGTGAATTTCTTTTTTCTCCATAAGTTTAGCTAGAATTTTGTCAATTTTATTGAACTTTTCAAATACAAACTTTTCCTTATATTTTCTCATTAATTTCTGTTTTACGCTTCTTATTTCTGTCCCTCTATTTACTTCGGGTTCAGTTTGCTTTCTCTTTTTTTTTTTTTAAACTTCCTAGGGTAGAACCTTAGATCACTAATTTTGGACCTTTTTTCTTTAAGCTTTTAAAAGTATAAATATCCCTTCAGGATATTTATACAGGACTGCCATAGCTGCACTTCACAAATTTTAATATAAGTTTAAAAGATTATCATTCAGTCAAAAAGTTTTTCAAATTTACTTTGTTGTTTCCGTCGTTGACCTATGGATGGTTTAGTTTTGAGTTAGTTTATTTCCAAGTATTTAGGTCTTTTCTAGATTCTTATTGTTTTTTATTTCTAATTTAATTCTGTTGTGGTCAGAGAACAAACTGCAAAATGACAACCTTCTAAAATCTACTGAGATTGTTTTATGGCCCACCATATGCTCAATCTTAATTACTATTCCATGTGTACTTAAAATAAATATGTACTTGCTGTTTTGGGGTGTTGTGGTCTGCAAAAGTCATGAAGATTAATATGGTTGCTTGTGTTAATAAGGATTGGGAACTTTTTCTATCAGTGACAGAGGTGTGTGTTAAAATCTCCAGATATGTATGTGAATTTGTCGATACCTCCCTCAGTTATGTAGGTTCTTGTGTCACGTATTTTGAAGTTCTGATATTAAGCAGATGTTCAGCTTCTGATGTATTGAATTTTTTTTTATCATCAGAAAGAGTCTGTCTTTGTCTCTGGTAATACTTCTTGTCTTTAAGTCGCTTTGAATGATTAATATAGCCACTCTAGCTTTTCAAGCTTAATGTTTTCGTGGTATATATTTTTCCATTCTTTTATTTTCAACATATTTGTGTCTTTGTAGTTAAGAGCATCTCTTGTAGGCAGCATGTGGTTACATCTAGCTTTTTCATGGCTGATGCTATCTGCAATTTCTGCATTTTGTTAGATTGCTTAGCCCGTTTAAATAGAATATAATTACTATTATGGTTGCATTTAAGCATGCCATTTTGCTAATCTCTTGAATTCTTTTGCTCCTCTCATTCTCCTGTCTTCTGTTTTAAACAGGTAGATTTTAGTATGCGTTTCAGTTCTTCTTTCTGTATTTATTTACATTACTTTTATTTGTTGCTGTATGGATTAGAGTATATACCTCTCTAACTTAGCACAATTTACTTACACTTTTTAAAGAATTGCTTCAGGTAAAATATATAGTAGCCTTGCAACAGTATATTCTCGTTTATAGCCTCCCCCCACCATCCTTAGTGGAGGGAGGTATAGTGAGTTCTAGACAAAGAGAACAGTGTGTGCAGAGACATGGGAACAACTGGAGAACACTCTGTGACTGGGGAATTAAAGTATGTAGTTCAGAATGGTTGGAGCAAAAACACAAGAGAAATGGAGAGGAAAAGAGGCTGAGTGGTAATTAGGGGAATGATTTACAAGGGGCTTGTAAAGTGTGATAAGCTGTTTGCACTTTATCCTGAGGGCAATGGCAAGCCATTAAAGTGGTTTATGCTCAAGAGTGATATGAACAGATTTACATTTGGGGAAGATTAATCTGACTGCAGCATGAAAGATAGACTTGCAGGAGGGGAAACCTTGAAGCTGGAAACTCAGGAAGCTGTTCTGGCTTAATTCAAGCCAGAACAAAGTGGTCTCGAGCAGGGTCATAGGAGTAGGCTTTAGTAAATGGACAGATTCGAGAGGTGTTTTGAGAGAGAGTAGAAATGCTTTCTTTATGGATTGACTGTGAGGGGTGGAGGAGAAGAGGCAAAGATGATGTCTAGCCCTCTGTCAACCGGATGGGACCTGGTGTCATTCACTGAGATGGCGAGCTTAACAGTAACAGGATGAGGAATTCCTAGTTCCCACTAATGTGCCCATCACTGGGCCAAGACGTGTGGGCAGATAAATGATTTTCTACTCCTTGAAAATAGTATTTTTCAAATATTTGTTTGGGTATTTCTTTGGTAAGGCAGGGAAAATGTACTGCCTATTACAGATTTTACGTTCAAGATAAAAGTTTTATTACACACCCTGTACTTGTCAGTTTATTTTGACGTATGGTAAAGAATGAGTTATTATTTTTTATAAATTCCACTGCAGAGTGTAGTCTTTTCTGGCAGAGTCTGTCCAATCTACATATCACCAGTTAGAGAAGGAGATAACTGACATCCTAGCTGATTTCTTTCAGTGATGTTTTAGGGAAAGATTATTTTATTGCTTGGATCCCTTAATCGGGCTCTACGTCCAACATGGAAATGACAGTATCTAATTCAATCATGGCTGCAACTTAGCCAGAAAGGAGTTCAACTAAAGGTGGATAGAAGCAAGTATCTTGTTCCTGAAAAAACTGGTACTTTTGGTTCCAAAGTGAAGGACCATCACAAAGAAGGATGGATAAGGGCTCAGCAAGCAGGCAGCAGAAGAGCTCTCTTCTGGTCTGGACAGCTCCCCCATTCTACCTCCGTCTTTCAGCTAAGCAGAAGTAGATAATATGGGGCCACATCTCATCACAGTTCTTTTGATGTGGTTTGGAAACTGTGTAGGAAGGTTGTGCTTTATTATTCTCATCACAATATTTCTGTTTCAGTCTAGAAGGGCAAACTGCTGACTCCATTTAGCTTCCACTGTCAGCGGAAGTCTTGTAATCAAAGCTTTCTCTTAATGTCTGACTGTGACGACGGTTTGACAAGATGAACTTCATTTCATTAAGAATAAAGCTGGAAACTAAAATCCACAGGAAGCCGACTAGGGCCTTTCTATTAATTCTGATCAAGGGGACCCTTAGGCGCAATGAGGAGTACCTTTTTAAACCTAGTGTGCGAAGTTGGATATTTTCATCCTTCAACTTTTTGTGTGCTGAGTGTATTTTACAACTCATTCTATTAAAGTATGAAACAAACAAAAAACGACCATAAAGGACTTAAGGAAGCAATGGAAAAACAGAAACAATATTTGGACGCAAATACGTGGCTCAAACTGAGTTTGACATTTGTTAGACGTGGGACATGGGTAAGCTGATACTATATGGGATTCTCTTTATCTTCTACGTTAATTTGTGGTAATAAAGCAGGATAAATGTGAGGATTAAAGATGGTGTATGTAAGGTGACTAGTACATAAAGAGCTGCCATTATTGCAAATTTTTAATGGGATAATGGTTTGTTTGTTGAAACAGCATCTGTCAGAAGGCATTGCAAAGAAGACACGGATTTCCTCTGAGGACAGATTTGGAAGATACTGGAGAAGGAAATCCGCAAAAGGATGATACAGTGATAAAGAGAAAAGGAGAGTTTCAAACAAACAAACAGCCATCATTTAAAAAAACAAAAACAAACATAAGAAAGAAAAGAAAGAGGTGATGGTGGTTGTATGTTGTTGAAAAAGAAAGCTTAGAAGAGAAACAGCTGCTTTGATGATTGATAAGGTAATGATAAATTTCTTAGCCTGGGAATTCTATGATTAATTTAGTTTTCTGACTGGCACCTGAACAAGGGCACAAAACAATAAATGGATAGCACAGAAATCTCTTTAAATCTTCACACTACCAAATGATAGATTCATTTGTTTATTCATTTCCAGTAAAGCTATTTCCCAGATGGAGAGATGTGGGTGACGAGGGAGGTAAGGTGGGGAAGAAAAGAAAGTAGAGGATTTAATGAAAAAAGTGTCCAAAATATGTCTGAGATGGTAACTTCCAGGTTTCTAAAACCACAAATTCATAAATACTGGTCTGTGCCCAAATCAGATACTGAAGAGTTGTGAAAGTTGTATAAGACATTTGAAAACCAAGAGAAATCAATCTTACTTTAAGTCTTTAGTGTACGTCACCAGGGTTACCTCAGTTCTTCGAAGGACCTGAGTGAACTTGAGATTGAACCCCAAAGTCCCCGACCTGGCAGGAAACATTGGACTTGAACTGTTTTTCTGCAAAATAAAAATTATCCTTCTATGTGATCTCTAATTAACCTCCAAAGTATTGTATTTTTACCTTTTTCTCTCAACTTGTTTTTGATAGGGAGGAAAGGGAAGCTTTCAATATCAAGACTCTTCTTTAACATTCAAGGGGGAAATGGAAACAGCCAACATGAAAGCCAGGTTTGGAAGGCATCTGATGTCTTATATTTTTAAAACAAAACTCACAAGTGGAATGATAAAATTACTCAGTGGCTCTTGCAGGTAGGGAAACAGCTATCCACCATTGTAGATACCTCTCAATTAATCATATGCAGATGACCAATTCTGTAAATAGCTAAAGATAGCATTTTGATCTTGAGTCACTTGGATAGAGACTGTTAGATGCTTGCAATTATCATTTGATTTATAGTCTACATAGATCTGAGATTCTATCTGTACGAAAATTAGCTGTTAGTGTGATTTAATGCAATGAAATTTATGTGAAATGATCATACAACTAGTAAACTGAACAAGCAGGACTCATGGATGTCATCACAGAGCATCTTAAATTTTACCCTCAGTTTTCCCTTTATGGTTAATTCAGAAGGGGTAAGGAGATCAGGAAAGTTCTTATTTAACTAGAACCGTCATAGATAACTTAATGTTCTCTGGGACTTGTAGATTTTAAAGCTGATCCCTTTTATGTGGCAATTTCTAGGGCTCCTTGGGAGCCACAATAAAGGGATATCTCATTCGTAGTTCCCTTGACCTGGATGAGTCAGTCTCTATTCTGGTTTGTTGAGTAGTCATCCCACAGTCCCCAGGAATATTCACCTCCAGCTAATGTTTGCTGAGGTCCCATTATCCTCCCAGATGGCATTATAGTAGAGGACCTAAGACACTGTCCTTACTGGCTTTCTCATGCATGTTGCCCTCATTTGGTATGGGGAAAACTCATTTGTCCAGGAAAAACCGCCACCAGTGTAGAAAAATCCCAGTACAGCAGCAACTTCCTTTACTGTGCCACAGAGAGGCTATCTAGCTTAACAATTGTTCTTTAGATTTCCCAGGAGGAAGTCAGACTGAAGTCATGGTGTGTTCTTAACTACAGTGGAAGACTCTGAAGGATTCCTCAAAGCCTGTTGAAGCACTTTCCTCCTGACTTGAGGAGAAGGCGGAAGCACCCTTCTTGCCTGCGAGTCATTTACCTGAGATTATATAGCCCTAGTCAGTAATGGAGCCAGAATTTCTGTGCAATTTTTACTTCAAAGGCAGAGTTCTTACAATTTACCCGCTACTACTTCCATCCTTTCTCATACATTTGCACTAAATACAATTCATCTCAAATAGATGATAGCAACTGTAACTAACTAATAAAATTTTTTTTTAATAGTAATGCTTTTTTAAAAAAAAGAACAGAGAAAAACAAAATTCCCTCATCTTCCCTCTCAGCTAAACTTTGGTATCTTTTTTTCATGGTTCTGAAACAGCTTTCCACTGGACTGTATCTGCTTCAAAACATGAGTTCATTTTGCATTCAAGTGACTAGTAATCTTTCCTGAAAGTGGAGCGCCCTCTGTTCTTGTGTTTATTTTGATCTCTTTGAAATGCAAATCATTTGCTCTTCTGCTATAGTTCTGAGTCTCCTTTTGGCCTACATAGAAATATTTGGACATACAGAATATGCCTGTTCTACTTAAATCTTTTACAGATGAAAGTGGTTTTTGTCTAGCTTTGAGATGTGTCTCTTTGAAATTAATATTATTAAATATATTGTACTGGCTTCTGATGGCTTCACAAATATATTATGTAGTGCTCCAAATCTGTAAGGCAGTATCAGGTAATGGCTAAGAACATAGGTATGCAACAATAAAAATGTGTTTAAATCTTAGCCCTTTCTTAGTCTCAGTTTTCGTACCTCTAAAATGGGAGTAATTGTAACTAACCTACTGGGTTATTGTGAGAATAAAACATGAGAGTGTATATGAAGTCGGATCTCTATACATGTTAACTATTATCATTATTATTTAGAGAAAGGAAATATTACAAATGATATCTCCTAGACATCTAAAGTCTCCATTGAAGGGAGTACTTACAACCTTTCCTGATTAAATAGTCACTTTCAGGGAAAGGCGATCTGGAAGCACTGGATTAGTTTATTAAGGTAGATATTAATGTCTATTAAAGTATCTCATATTACAAATGAGAAAACTGAGGTAACCATCTTTGCCAGATAGAGAGTTGCATCTAATATTTCCATTTATGTGCCTATTCTGTTAAGAATACTACGTCATACTAATAATGCTAATAATGACTTAGTATAACTAAGTATACTAAGTATAACTAAGGCTAATTAGTACAACTAGGTATAACTAAGTCATTATTAGATTGCTGGGTGATAGGAATTTTATCATTTTTCTAGCTACTTTGTAGATGAGAAAATGAAGGCAAATGAAGCTTTTATTTGAAAGCTATAAAGCAAAAAAGCTAAGCAAGAACATGTAATTTTTATATCTCAAGACACTTCTAATAGATTTTTGCCTCTAACTTTAGTAGATACTTGCCTTTATTTTAGCAACTGATGGCTGCCAAATGATTGCTTGAATTTCCTCCAGAAAAGAGTGGGAAGCTACCCAAAAAGAAAGTATATTCAATTCAACTCAGTAAACACATTATAAGTACCTCGTATGTTCAAGGCAGAGAGCTGGGGACGTAGAGTTAATACAATTCTTGTTCTCAAATAGTTAATAGTCTAGTAGGGAAACTGTCCGGTAAACAAATTAATGCTTCAGTTTTCCCAAATTAGAATCAAATTACAACTTTAAACAAAGATGCATTTTACTACATTATTTAACGTTAAAATATTACATAAAACAATGTCCAGTCATGGAGAAATAATTACATTATCTGTAATTCGTCTCCTTAAATGATTATGCAGGAATTAAAATCATGGTTATAAGAGATATTTAATAACTTGGAAAATTTTTACATGTAAAAATGTTAAGTAAAAAAAGTAGGATATAAATTTGTATCTATACTATGAATATAATTATAGGAAAATAGCCTTATGCATCAAACAAAAGATTGAAAAGAAATACACCAAAATAAATACCCATTACTTGTAGCAACAATCTATCAATTGTGGGATTTTTTTGTTTATTTGTTTTTGTTTAAAAAATGTTTTCACCGTGCATTACATTCCTTTGAAAAAATGAATGAACAGAACATAAAAATACAATGAAAGCCTTTTGAAATTCAATCACAGCAAGCCTCTGTTCTAGTGGATAACTGAGATATAGACATGAACTGCTACAGCTTTTACTTAATGGGCCACATCATTACCAAGTTAGGAAAGAAGGCAGGTCCCCTTTTCGGTTACTCTTTCTATTTTCCCTGTCAATGTTATAGTGCTCTATAACTACCTTATGATTTCCTACCATATATTATGTATGTACATATCGTATCTTCTCTACTAGAATCTGTGCTCCTTGAGTTGGCATCCAAGTACCTTAATGGAATAGCAGTTCTCAACCATGGTGCCTCCAAAGCACAAATCTAGGGTAAGTCAGTGGAAAAGGACTCAAGTCATAGATGCTAGAAAGGGAACTGCACATAAGCCTCAGTCTATATGATCTGTGCAGTAGCTCTTTTCATACATGAAGGTGCCTATTTGCGTCCTGAAGGAAAAAGGGTGAGGACAGTGTTCTTGTGCTCAACACAGTATCTTGCCCAAAGCATGGTAACCCTTTTCGAATAGGTACTAAGAACAGGAGCACAGTGTTTCCAGATGCCAGTCCTTTGTTACCATGGCATGATTTTTGTTAAATCAGTGTGCACTATTATTTAAATCAACTCATTTTTAAAACCTAAATACCCTAAAAGTAAAAATTTACCGTACGATTTTACATGGAAAACCAGGATGGAAAGTAGTAAATGGGAAATAATTTTAAAAACATAAACAATGGAAACAAAATAATATTACGTTCTAGCTAAAATTCCTTATCTTCCAAGGCTCTGAGCCAGAGACCGGATCTCCATTTGGGACAATGGCCAGGGTTGGAGAGGTCTTAAAACCGAGTCTTCCTTGTAATCAGAAGATTGACAGTAAACTCAAAAGGGAATAACTTTATCCTCATTAATTCAGGGTTACTCAACATTCTGTACCTGCTAACATCAGAGGATCGCATTGGAATGCATCCCACACTTTGGGAAATAGGCAACAAGCTTTTCACTTCCGATATTTCAGTTAGAATTGTGTAGGAGGAATGAGACTGAAAGGATGATTTCAGAGTCAGATACCTGACAAATGCTGGAATAGGGACGCGCACTCAAGCCCTCTGCCTACACTCTCAACATTCTCTAACTCGCGTCTCCTTCCTCTAATACCCTCTCCTCTCCATGCAGCCCTGGGCATCTCCTTTCATCTTATTGCTTGGCATCAGTTGCTGCTGATAAGAGTATTCATGAATATTCTGTCCTTCAACTGAGTAATTTCTAATGAGGGATCAGAGAAATCACATCTCAATTTCTTGTTTATTTCTTGCCATTGAAAATATATACACAAGGCTGAGAACTTTAATTTTATATATACATATATACGTGTGTGTGTTTTAGATTGAGTTGGTATCTGTGTGTCTCCCTGGAGATTACACATTCATATTATTTATGTTTAAGACACACTATGTATACATCATGGATACGTGTGTGTATCTATCCATCTATCTATAGATACATACACATATTAAGGAGGCTTACATATGTTTGCCAGTTCGTATTTTGGTAAACATTTCTGGAATCATAGGGAATCACATCTTAAATATTATGGTTACCTTTATGTAATATACATGCTAATTATCTTCATTTGGATAAACTGTGTAGAAAGAAAACCAATAAATGGCTCAGCAAACTGAGATTTCTTTATGACTAAAAATGACGGTGAAAAACAGATAAGGTATGAAAGAGCTCAGAGAGTATAAGACAGCATACCTAAGGAAATAATTCTACAAATTCTAAATTTGTTTCATGGAAAGCAATGTCATTCGAGGTTTTTAAGTCAGCCAGTTCAGGGGTATAATTCGTAAGTTATGTTTATGTGAACCTTTGGTTGACTATTTAAAACCAGGTGAAATCTTAACTTGGTTTTCAGATAAGACCACTGTGATTTAAACTAGGCCAGTTAGTACCTAATAATATGGGTCCAGAGAAAAGGCAATCTTAACAATTTATAGGCCTTAAGTATCTCCCCATATTATATTTCAAAATGATGACAATTAAAATATTTATTAGATGCTTACTTTATATGTATTATATTATTTAGTCGTCAAAATAACCTCCCTCTGAGATAAGAACTGTTCTTGTTACCATTTTCTGTAGACAGGAAAACTGAGTCTCTAGGTTATATTTACTCATCCAAGGTGGTGCAGCAAAGAAGTGGTACCAGTGATATTCAAACTAGGGTCTCTGTGGTTCTAAAGCCCTAGTGACACTGGTAAAAACAACCCTGGGTGGTAGGTGGTATCATTCCTAGTCTCTTGATAGAATGTGCAATTGAGCCTTAGGGAGAGCTGAGCAGCCAGGTCAAGGCCATTCTTGTAGCAAGTGGCAGGGCGAGGATTCTAACCCAGCTCTGTCATTGACTCCAAAGCCTAGCTGGGCTTCCTCTGCCCATCTCTGCAAAAATGTAGGTCTGCCATAGCAGAGAAACAAAGAACTGCTATTTTTCAACATATTTTATGAATTACATAAGCAGCATTTGTTATATAATTGGTCTTAGCTTTACTAAGGCCTCAGCTTTACTAAGGCAAAACCCAAGGTTGGGGGGAGGTACACCTGTGTCCACTCTGGTGATTTAGGTTTTATACAGGTAGAGTGACCATAGAGGATACCACCCAAACTGGGACACTCCTGTGCAGCTGCGGGGGGGGGGGGGGGGCACCATTCATAATATTCTGGGCAACAGGTAAAAAAACGTGAACTGTCCCAGTCAAAGGAGGCATTTGGCCACTATCCCGGAAGCATGTAGATTTCCCTCCTGATGATGACAGGCTGGGGTTTCCCTTGGTTCAGGGGGTTCTGTTACAACTATTCTTCCCCTGGATGCTGACCTCAAAACTGAGTTCTTTCAACATCAACATGACGAAAAATATATTTTTTGATCTTAATTGATTAATCTAGTTTTAGGAAAAAATTGTCTAAGATTAAGTAAATGGTGTGGGGTTAGAACTGAGCAAATTCTCCTGACTTTTGAGGGCTACGTTATCTTTACAGCCAGGGGACTGGAACAGTAAGAAGTTACCCTAAGTAAACAACATTGATTTTTGTGTTCTGTTTTTGCCCTGGGAAGAGCGATGCTTTTGACTTCTATTAAACCTGAGGAAATACCGCCTTTGACTCTCAATCCTTGTTCTGAACTCCAGTGTGAGAAATTTGTACAGTGGACTGTGCTATTTTCTTTCAAAAATGTTATAATGGGAAGCCAAGTTCAAAGACTTGGAATTGGCAACCAGCTATCAAGAAACCAGGCATAATGGTATGCTATGGAAACAGACACATCATGAAAATAGCTGACATGGAAAGGGAACGGGAAAGTTTGGACAGTCTTACCTGACTCCAATGCCCGATCTTGCAACTGGGGAGAAGTATGTTAACCATGGCCCGTAAACTCAGGGAGTCTCAGTTTCATCATGTCAAGGATAGTATCTCTACCTTTCAACTACTGGTTGAGATTTTTAGATAAATTAAGTACATAGAGTAGTTGGCAGATAGGAAGCCCTTACCAAATCTTGGTTCTCTCCTCTTTTTACTTAAAGTAGCAAAGTCACACTCCAAGTTCTATATAACAAGCCTGTTTAACTGTATTCTTCACATCAATCATATAAAGTCACAAGCTCTCTTTCTTTTCTCATCCCTTATCTTTCTTTAGTCCTCCCTCCCTCCATTTTTCCTTCTTTCTTTCTTTTTCTCATTCCATCTTCCTCCTTTCTTCCGACTCTCCCTTACCTCTTTCCCATCTTATTTAAACAAAGACTTAAGGTGGCCAAAGTATTATAAAATGTGACCTCCTGCACACAAAAAATAATTTGATGGAATTAGAAATTTGACCTTTCAAGAATTAATCATTATCAAAATAATTAACCATTTAATTAATCATATGTCAAGTTTGTTTATAAGACCTTTTGGGAAGGATTTCAAAGACCACATCTCTTATGAAGCTAACACTTAAAGAATGTGAAAACTGAGGACATTTTTCCTCTGGAGAATAAAATTCTCTGTAGCAAACAGACACATGAATATTAACTTTAGATAAAATGCTCTTCAAATTTAGTTTGATTCCTTAAAGACAAATAAAAAATATTAGACTATGTACATATTTAAGTCCTTTACTATCCTTAGATGGAGACTTCTACGTTAGTGTTTATGTTTGTTTTTATTCTTTTCTTTGACACTCTCGCCGTGGGACTTCAATAATGGGTCCTGGAATGGAACCAAAGTCACAGAAGGATTTATAAAAGGGGAATGAAGGTATGTAGGTAAAAGAAAGAGAAGGATGTTGAGTAATCAAACTCCTTTGTCTTGGTTTAGGAGACGGTGAGGGCATCTAAGGATTTATTGTATGAATATAATTTTCCAGTATTTTTTAGCATCAGCAGCTGGGTTCTGGTAATTGAACTCTGATTACTGCATAAAGAAGTGAAAAATAGATGTTAATTAGATAAAGTTGTCTGAAGAGAATAGCAATGTTTAGGAAACCTGGGACACGAGAAAGGCTTTCTTCAAGTTTGTTTAACAAGGGAATGTTTCCCCTCTTCATCCTAATCCTCCTTTCTGTCTTCTCAAAAATCCTCCTCAGAGTCCTCTAACAACCTGTCCTGAACAAGTCAATGCTCCAGTGTGCAGGGTCTGGGATAACACTGACCTGTCCAGTGATGGAAACCTTGGGATTTGAAGGTGGCTCACCACCACCACCAATCTATAACCTCTTCACCAGCGAGGCCAGTTTAAAGAATAAAAGGCCTTACTGTCTTTCATCCAAGTAGAAATTTTGGGGTATTCCAGATGAGAGAGCTGACTTTGTATTTTCTGGACCAGTGAGAATGAAGGTCCCAGGCTGCTATGTTGGGGATGCAGGAGAGAGGCTGCTCTGAGCTGCTGTCCTCTGTGACAACACCATCTGGGTCCCTTTATGGTCTTTCTGGGATTGAGGTCAACAGCTCCAATTGAAAACCTTTTATTTCTCTGCACTCTTTTATTAGGAGTCAACACAGGTCTCTAGAGAAAGCTTTTGGGTGGGTTTCGAGTGCTGGGGAACGTGTGTAGTTTTGCAGAAGGATAGGAATGCATGGAAACATAAGGCAGAGTCAGCTTCCTATTAAGTCACCAAAGGCCTATGGGTACTATTTACTGGGATAATGGGAAAGTCCTTGACAAACCTGCAACACCATCCACACAAGGCCAGTCACCATTGACGGCGTTCCTTGCCACATAGTAATGCATGCTTTTATTCAGGGATTATCAGAACACTCAAAGTTCCCAGAGTAAAAGCACTATTCTTCCTATTTACTGAAGGTAATTTTTGACCATTGATAGTTGGGTTTCACAAACAGGGAGTAGGTAATTAAAATCTCATTAAATGAATTTGATTTACTCAAAAGTTGAAACTGCAGCCATCATTAAGGTGAGTGAAGAGAAAGTTAATTTATCACTTTAGGGCTTAAAAAGAGTCACTAGGAGAAATATATGAATACTATTCTCAGCCTAATTGGGGAATTCCAAGCCTATTTAATGCTAGAAAATCCCCAAATGCTACTTGTTTTTGGAAAATATTTTCTGTAAGACTGAAAGATGGGAGATTTAGAAACACTGTGATAACTTATCAAATCTGCCCCAGACACACTCCATATGCTTCATTTTGTTGCCAGAGAAGTTATTAAATGTCTAGACTTCTGATATGCATTCTAGGACTATAAGAGTAAAGAGCTGGGGACACTTTTTCTTCCTCATGGGTTTAGCTTTGGGGACTCTGACTACAGAAGTAGTTATTTAGATAATAGCAAAGGGATAAGAGGTCAATTCTGTGTGACTAATCCACATTTTTGGTTACTGGCAAGAATTCAGTGATTAGCGTTAAGAAGTCAATACTGTGATTAACTCTCTGCTTAATGTGCCAGTCTTAGCAACGTACTATTTAAAATATCTTTCTTTTTAAAAGTGCCCTTTAAGGAAAATGTGTGTGTTTGGTTCAGGACACCTGACCTACTGGAATAGTGGTGTGCTGGTAAATGTTTAACAAAAGAAAAAGAAAAAAGTACCCTTCCAAAAGAAAAAAGTACCCTGTTTTCTAGCCATTACTGATTTCTATGGTGTAAATACTCCCACTAAAGCCCATGTCTACCTGACATGATATCAGCATATTTATATCAATCAGCATATTGATAATTTTTTGTGAAAAATTATCAACTGACTCTTGCAAAACTGGTACAATTTGGATTGAACACACATAAGTAACTGAAACCTACCACTTTGAATTAAATAACTTCATATATATTAACTAGGGCAGTATTTTATATATTGTACATAATTTTGTATATAAACTTTATGTGATCAAGTGTGCTAACAAATTCCCTGTATTTAAAAAAATTGTTATTGACCGGAGGGTGGAGACACAAGATGGCAGAGTAGAAGGACTTGAGCTCACATCCTCTCACGAAAACACCAAGTTGTGACCGAAGTCACAACTAACTGCTGAACAACCATCAACAAAAAAAGACTAGAACCTACCAAAAAAGATAGTCTACATCCAAAGACAAAGAAGAAGCCATAATGAGATGGTAGGAGGGGCGCTTTCATGAGAAAATCGAATCCCAAACCCACCACGTGGGTGACCCCACGAACTGGAAAACAACTATATCACAGAAGTTCTCCCACAGGAGTGAGAGTTCTGAGCCCCATGTCAGGCTCCCCAGCCTGGGGGTCTGGCATAGGGAAGAGGAACTCCCAGAGCATTTAGTTTGAAGGCAAGTGGGGCTTGAGTGCAGGAACTCCACAGGACTGGGGGAAGCAGAAACTCCACTCATAGAGGGTGCACACAAGTTTCATATGCACTGGGCCTCAGGGCAAAGCAGTGACTCCATAGGAGCCTAGGCCAGACCCACCTGTGGGGCTTGGAGGGTCTCCTGGGAAGGCAGGGGATGGCTGTGGCTCACTGGACACTGGTGGCAGAGGCCCCAGGGAATATTAATCATTGTGAGCTCTCCCAGAGGTCTCCATTTTGGCACCGAGACCTGGCCCTCCCCAACAGCCTGTGGGCTCCAGTGTTGGGACGCTTCAGGGAAAACAACCAACAGGGTGGGAACACAGCCTCACCCACCAGCAGACAGGCTACCTAAAGTTGTCCCGGGCCCACAGCCGCCTCTAAACACACCACTTGACATGGCTCTGCCCACTAGAGGGACAGCACCCAGCTCCACCCACCAGGGGGTAGGGACCAGTCATTCCCACTAGGAAGCTTGCACAAGCCCCTGGGCCAACCTTACCAATCAGGGAGCAGACACCAGAAACAAGAGGAACTACAGTTCTGCGCCTGCAGAATGGAAACCACAAACACAGAAAGTTAGACAAAATGAGATGGCAGAGAAATGCGTTCTAGATGAAGGAACAAGACGAACTCTCAGAAGAACAACTAAGTGAAGTGGAGATAGGCAATCTACCTGAAAAGGAATTCAGAGTAAAGGTAAAAAAGATGATCCAAGATCTCAGAAAAAGAATGGAGGCATGGACTGAGAAGATACAGAAATGTTTAATAATGAGCTAGAAGGTTTACAGAACAAACAAAAGGAGATGAACAATACAATAAATGCAATGAAAAATACACTAGAGGGAATCAATAGCAGAGTAAATGAGGCAGAAGAACGGATACGTGACCTGGAAGACAGAATGGTGGAAATCACTGCCATGGAACAGAATAGACAAAAAAGAATGAAAAGAAATGAGGACAGTCTCAGAGACCTCTGGGACAACATTAAACACAACATTCACATTATAGGGGTCCCAGAAGGAGAAGAGAGAGAGAAAGGACCTGAGTAAATACTGGAAGGGATAGTAGCCAAAAACTTTCCTAACATGGGAAAGGAAACACTCAAGTCCAGGAAGCACAGGGATTCCCATACAGGATAAAAACCAAGGAAGAACATGCCAAGACACATATTAATCAAATGGACAACAATTAAAGAGAAAATACTAAAACAACAGGGAAAAGCAACAAATAACATACTAAGGAAATCCCCATAAGGTTATCAGCTGATTTTTCAGCAGAAACTCTGCAGGCCAGAAGGGAGTGGCAGGATATTTTTAAAGTGATGAAAGGGAAAAACCTACAACCAAGATTACCCTACCCAGCAAGACTCTCATTCAGACTCCATGGAGAAATCAAAAGCTTTACAGACAGGCAAAAGCTAAGAAAGTTCAGCGCCACCAAACCAGCTTTACAACAAATCCTAAAGGAACTTCTCTAGTTGGAAAAGAAAAGGCCACAACTAGAAACAAAATTACAAATAGGAGAGCTCAGTGGTAAAGGCAAACATACAGTAAAGCTAGGAAATCATCCACACCACAAATATGATATCAAAACTAGCAATTGTGAGAAGAGGCGAGCACAAATGCAGGGTATTGGAAATGCAGTTGAAATTAAGAGACCAGCAACTTAAAACTATGTATCTATATATATAGCTATATCAAAACCTCATGGTAACCACAAGCTGAAAATCTACAATAGATATACACACAAAAATGAAAAAGCAGTCAAAACACAACACTAAAGATAGTCATCAAATCACAAAATAAATGAAAGGAAACAAAAGCACGATGATGCAAAACCTATGGGCTGCAGCAAAAGCAGTTCTAAGAGGGAAGTTTATAGCAATACACTTTTACCTCAGGGAATAAGAAAAACCTCAAATAAACAACCTAATCCTACACCTAAAGCAACTAGAGAAAAGAGAACAACCAAACCCAAAGCTAGTAGAAGGAAAGAAATCATAAACATCAGAGCAGAAATAAAGAAAACAATAGAAAAGATCAATGAAAGTAGAAACCGGTTCCATGAAAGTAGAAACTGGTTCCTTGAAAAGATAAACAAAATTGATAAAACTTTAGCAAGACTCATCAAGAAAAAAAAGGGAGAGTACTCAAATCAATAAAATTAGAAATGAAAAGGAGTAGTTACAATGGACACCACAGAAATACAAAGGATCATATGAGACCACTACAAGCAGCTATACACCAACAAAATGGACACCCTAGAAGAAAGAGACAAATTCTTAGAAAGGTGCAATCTTCCAAGACTGAACCGGGAAGAAATAGAAAAGATGAACAGACCAATCATGACTACCGAAATTGCAATGGTGATTAAAAACCTTCCAAGAAACAAAAGTCCAGGACCAGATGGCTTCACAGGTGAATTCTATCAAAAATTTAGAGAAGAGTTAACACCTATCCTTCTGAAACTATTCCAAAAATTTGCAGAGGAAGGAACACCCCCCAAGCTCTTTCTATGAGGCCACCGTCATCACCCTGATACCAAAACCAGACGAACAGTATGGAGGTTCCTTAAAAAACTAAAAATAGAACTACCATATGACCCAGCAATCCCACTACTGGGCATATACCCCGAGAAAACCATAATGCAAAAAGAGTCATGTGCCAAAATGTTCACTGCAGCTCTATTTACAATAGCCAGGACATGGAAGCAACCTAAGTGTCCATCAACAGATGAACGGATAAAGAAGATGTGGCACATATATACAATGGAATATTACTCAGCCATAAAAAGAAATGAAATGGAGTTATTTGTAGTGAGGTGGATGGACCTAGAGTCTCTCATACAGAGTGAAGTAAGTCAGAAAGAGAAAAACAAATACCATATGCTAACACATATATATGGAATCTAAGGGGGAAAAAAAAAGTCATGAAGAGCCTAGGGGTAAGACAGGAATAAAGACACATACCTACCAGAGCATGGACTTGAGGATATGGGGAGGGGGAAGGGTAAGCTGTGACAAAGTGAGAGAGTGGCTTGGACATATATACACTACCAAACGTAAAATAGATAGCTAGTGGGAAGTAGCCACGTAGCACAGGGAGATCAGCTAGGTGGTTTGTGACCACCTAAAGGGGTGGGATGGAGAGAGTGGGAGGGAGGGAGACGCAAGAGGGAAGAGATGTGGGAACATATGTATATGTATAACTGATTCACTTTGTTATAAAGCAGAAACTAACACACCATTGTAAAGCAATTATACTCCAATAAAGATGTTAAAAGAATATTAAAAATAAAGGCCATATATGACAAACCCTTAGCTAACATCATTCTCAACAGTGGAAAGCAGAAAGCATTTCCTCTAAGATCAGGAATGAATCAAGGATGTCCACTCTTGCCACTTTTATTCAACATAGTTTTGGAAGTTCTAGCCATGGCAGTCAGAGAAGAAAAAGAAGTAAAAGGAATCCAAGTTGGAAAAGAAGAAGTAGAACTATCACTGTTTGCAGATGACATGACACTATACATAGAAAGTCTCCAACATCCTACCAGAAAACTACTAGAGCTCATCAATGAATTTGATAAAGTTGCAGGATACAAAATTAATACGCAGAAATCTCTTGCATTCCTATAAACTAACAACAAAAGATCAGAAAAAGAAATTAAGGAAACAATGCCATTTACCATTGTATCAAAAACAATAAAATACCTAGGAACAAACCTACCTAAGGAGGCAAAAGAATTGTACTCTGAAAACTATAAGACACCGAGGAAAGAAACAGAAGGTGACACAAACAGACGGAAAGATGTACCATATTCTTGGATTGGAAGAATCAATATTGTCCAAATGACTATACTACCCAAAGCAATCTACAGATTCAGTGCAATCCCTATCAAATTACCAATGGCATTAGAACAAAAAATTTTACAATTTGTATGGAAACACAAAAGACCCCGAATAGCCAAAGCAATTCTGAGAAAGAAAAATGGTGCTGGAGGAAGCAGGCTTCCTGACTTCAGACTATACTACAAAGTTACAGTCATCAGAACAGTATGGTACTGTCACAAAAACAGAAAGACAGATCAATGGGACAGGATAGAAGGCCCAGAAGTAAACCCATGCACCTATGGTCAATTAATCTCTGACAAGAGAGGCAAGTCTAGACAATGGAGAAAAGAGTGTCTCTTCAATAAGTGGTGCTGGGAAAACTGGACAGCTACATGTAAAAGAATGACATCAGAACATTCTCTAACACCATACACAAAAATAAATTCAAACTGAATTAAAGACCTAAATGTAGGTTTGAATACTGTTGATACAAAACTCTTAGAGGAAAACATAGGCAGAACACTGACAAAAATCGCAGCAGTATCTTTCTGGATCCATCTCTTAGAGTAATGAAAATAAAAACAAAAATAAACAAATGCCATGTAATTAAACTTAAAAGCTTTCGCACAGCAAAGGAAACCATAAGCGAAATAAAACGACAACCCATAGAATGGGAGAAAACATTTGCAAACAATGCAACTGACAAGGGATTAATCTCCAAAATACACAAACAGCTCATGGAACTCAATATCTAAAAAAACAAACAACCCAATCCAAAAATGGGCAGAAGATCTACATAGACATTTCTCCCAAGAAGATGTACAAAGTGACCAAAAATCACATGAAACGATGCTCGATATCGCTAATTATCAGAGAAATGCAAATCAAAACTGCAATGAGGTATCACCTCACAGTGGTCAGAATGGACATCCTCAAAAAGTCTACAAACAAGAAATGCCGGAGAGGGTGTGGAGAAAAGGGAACTCTCCTTCACTGTTGATGGAAATGTAAATTGGTACAACCACTATGGCGAACAGTATGAAGGTTCCTTAAAAAACTAAACATAGAACTACCATATGACCTAGCAATCCCACTCCTGGGCATATATCCAGAGAAATCCATAATTCGAAAAGATACATGCACCCCAATGTTCATTGCAGCACTATTTATAATAGCCAAGACATGGAAGCAACCTAAATGTCCATCAACAGAGGAATGGATAAAGAAGATGTGGTACATATATACAATGGAATATTACTCAGCCGTAAAAAAGAATGAAATAATGCCATTTGCAGCAACATGGATGGACCTAGAGATGATCATACGAAGTGAAGTAAGTCAGACAGAGAAAGACCAATATCATATGATATCACTTATATGTGGAATCTAAAAAAATGATACAAATGAACTTATTTACAGAACATAAACAGACTCACAGGCTTTGAAAACAAACTTATGGTTACCAAAGGAGAAAGCTTGGGGGGAGGGATAAATTAGGAGTTTGGGATTAACATATACATACTACTATATATAAAATAGATAATCAACAAGGACCTACTGTATAGCACAGGGACCTCTACTCAATATTCTGTAGTAACCTACATGCGAAAAGAATCTGAAAAAGGATGAATGCATGTATAACTGAATCACTTTGCTGTATGCCTGAAACTAACACAATATTGTAAATCATCTATACTCTAATATAAAACAAAAATTAAATTAAAAAATATTGTTATTGAGTACAAAATCCTGGTGTGCCTCCTTTTACAAAACTGTTTCTGAAGAGCTGCAAGTGAATTGAAAAATTCTCAAATTCATTACAAGAGAAACTAGTATAATTTTATGTGCATTTCTTAAAATGAAAATTTCTTCTGTTTAAAATATACATATTTAATTTTTCTTTTGTGTTACTACATTTTCACATTTGGGAGCTATGTAGTAAAGTGAGAGAGGCTCTTCATCACATGTGGTGCTGATGATTTGAGAGCAAGTGTCTATTAGGCCTCATCTTGAGGACTGGAAGGCAGTACAGACTAATGGTTAGGCCTGTGGGTTCTTGAGTCAGACTAGTTCTACCACCTGCCACCTGAATGAATGAAGTTGGGAAGTTACTTAACTTTTCTGCTTCAATTTTCCTTCTGTCAAATAGGATAATAACAGTATTTACCTCATAGTATTGTCACAGGCTTCAACAAGTTTAATATATGTAAAGTGCTTAGAACAGTGCCTGCAACCTATAAGGACCACATACTGCTGTTTTTATGGCCCCTCGTGATGTATTTGGGGAAGGCAGTTGACTTAAGCTAAGAGTACAGTACTTAATACATATTGCCTTAGATGAGTTGTCTCAAGGTAGTGGGCCCAGCAGTCTGTGTTTTAACAAGCCCTACAGGTAAATCTGATGTACACTGAAATTTGAGAACCACTGTTTGAGATTACCACGAGGAATTCCTGAGTTCCAGAAGAGTTAGCTTTCTTTCCAGAGGATGTGACTGATCATTTGAAGATTAGCTGTACCAGAATCACCTGTAGAGCTTGTTTAAAATGATCCACGTTTGTGTAAAATATGAGAAAATACTTAAATATGTCTTGACTGTATGTGAATAAAACAGCTCTGGAAGAATACAAAGATAATATTGGTGACTTCCATGGAAGGGAACTGGGTAGATGAGAGGCAGAGGTGGGAAAGAAAATGTTTATTATATCTACTCTTGTCCCTTTTGAATTTTGAATGATACACAATTTAAAATTTGTGCTATAAATATTATAAATTAAATTTTATATATGTATATATATAATATAGATCTGGGGGTTCTATCCCAAGCATACTAAATTGGAATCTACAATAGCACCTACCAAATCAGAATGCTTGTGGTAGATTTCTAGAATATCTATGTAGTTGCCTTGGTTAACATGATGGCATATAGGCAGATACCTATCCATTGCTAATTTCCATAGTGTAAATACTCCCACCATGACCAATTTTTAGCTGTGCTAGTGGTTTGATGTTGCTAAATTGCTCTCTTCATTCGGCCAACAGAAAAAAAAGGAGACGTATCCATATGTGGACAGATGAAAGGCATAGTTATGGCTTGTATCACTTGGAAAGCCTTTATATATGACGAGATATTATTGGGACTATGAGGTAGGAGCCTTGGCTTCTATCTGATCCTGACACTAACTGGGTAAGACCCTTAACTTTTCCATCCCTCAGTTTCCTTATCTATCAAATGGGGACGTTAATAACTGTCTTACTTACATCACTGGGTCAAGTGGGATTAGATCCAACACAACTTCTAGGATGCAAAGTTAATGAAAAAGGTAATTAAAATTGGCTTTGATAAATCGATTGCACATTTAGGGCATTTTAGTAACACTTTGAATTTAGTTGGGACAGAAATCTCTTACACGCCAAATGGGACGTGAGTTTCTAAATAATTTTAAAATTGTAAAAAAATATGTTTAAAAATCTCTTCCTCCCAATAAGAAAATGCAGGGGAGATTAGTTGCCTGTCTTTAATCCCATTCAGGTTGTACAAAGTATGTGGATTTTATAGTATCTCTAATACTGTGAAAGAGTTTATAATTCCAATAGAACTGGACACATTCGATTAAAATTGATCCACAATGTCCTTGCCAAAAGAAAAGCATTCACTTTAACTGAATTATTACTAATTAGCTTTTTACTAATTACACAGGCTGTAAAAGTGCCACATGTGAACCCGCCCAAACATCAGACGGAAGTAAATGAAATGATGGCTCCGGCAGTGAAACAGAACAATACGGGAAGGGGCTTTCCTTCCTGGCACATGGCCTGCCTCACTATTCTTTTGTTACAGCAGATGAAGCTGGTGCCTGAGTTCGAATGTCACGTGGAGAGCTGCTTGGCCTCCCCACAGAGGGACCTGTCCTCAACGTCTCTGCCTGAAGTCAGCTTTCTGGGAAGGATCATGGACCATTCTTACAAGACAGACTTCTCCAGTTTTGAACCAGAGTCCCTCTTTGCAATAGAACTGTTACATCATGACTTAAACTACCCCTTTCTGCTTCGGCACAATCCAGAGTTTATATTTCCATAGAATAATTTTTGAGGCCACATTACCTGAATTCAGAAAACCTCTGAATAATGAAATAGCTATAATTTCTATGCCAGACACTGTGCTGGCTTCTCTGTGTATCATCTCATGTACTCCTCACAACTGTATGAAGGAGGTACTGCTGTCATCTGTTTGCTGGATGACACGATCGATTCTCAGAGCCCTTAGGAAATGGACTTGATGTCACATGCTCATAGTAGGTCTGGCTCTGTCATCTCTACTTTTATCCACTGCACTGTACGGCCCCCTCTTTCTAAAATAAAGACTATTCAAACATTTTACCTTCATTTTTTCAAAGGATTTAAGTTGTAGGAAGGAGATTCATTAAGTTGTATGAAGGTGCAAATCTAAACGTTGTACCCTTTCTACAGTTCCCAAGAGAGCAGATGCTGGGCCACGAGTCAGCCTAGCTGGAAAAGAATTCTCTGTGTGACAGGAATACACTATGAGCTGGACCACTCCCATGATATTTTGCAGAACCTTCTGTATATTTTTTGATCTAAGTTTGGTTTCGAGCACAGAAATCTCTGTGAGAAATCCCATGAGAAGATTCCACTAAGGCAACGACAAAGACTCGTGTTCCAATCGACTTTTTAGGTAAATGGAAAACAAAAATGAATTGGAGGCACACACCTGAAAATTCATAAGAGGCTCTCTCTCAGTAATTATGCAATATTCATGGAAATAGACTCTAGGCATCATGCTAAAAGTAGGACTTTGTCTCCATTTTTTCTCTTTCAAAAAAGCAGACGACCAGAAGGGAGAAATGGTGCTCACAACCACACTATAGGCACGAAGACGGGAGGTGGCATTTCACAGTCACTCCTAACGGTCAATATCTGAGAATTAAACCTCCCAGACAACCGGGGAAGCTTTGCCTGACGGGAATATTCATGCCCCTCTGGGTGACTAATTCGTTACTTCAGGAGACAGAGAACTCGAAGGGCAACCGACAATTTTACTGTGGCTTACCCTTATGTCCTCAAAAGAAAAATATGTTTTGCTTTTGCACTTCCCCAGGTTACCATGACTCCCCAGCTACTAGTATAAATAGAAATAAACTATTCAGAAGCATCTATTACAAATGATAATATTCTAGGGAGAGCTCTTGATGACATATCCTCAGGAGACAAATTTTATTAAAAATAAAAAAGTGTGGGTACGTTAAACAGCAGCTCTATCACAGTACACTTTTAAAATATTTATTTAAAATATTACTACTATGTTAGTGAAATATTTAAAGTGATTATCTGAACTGCTCCCCAATCACATGGAAGCCTAAACATGTCACCAGCCAATACAACAGTCTCACATTGGCACCATGCTTTCCAGAAAACAGTTCATGCCAAAGAGTGACTGCAACTGTTTTTACCAGGAAAGAAATACATCTCAAGTAAGTGCTGAGACCAGGCATTAAGAGATGCGTCAAGCTGTTTGCCCCCGATTCAGGCTCTGCAAACAAGCCCCAGTGGGCATCAATGAAAACATTTTTGGTTCAGTCGAGTGTGTGCTGTACTGCTTTTAGCTCCCTCTTCCTGGATAGCATCTCCGGAAAGGACATCTGATCAAAGAGCCTTTTCGACCTGGCCACACTTTATATTGTTTTTGTCTCTTGTACCCTTTGCTTCTGGGATGGGATGGATATAAGAACAATTCATCTCCAGATTCAGCTTTGACATTGATTCCATCCTGAATTCTAAACTCCTGCCAGGCTTCTTTAGCCTCTAAATGAGCGATCTTTAGCTGAACTGCAATTCAATGCAACAATACTTTGGAGGGACACTGATCACGTGGCTGAAAAGAGACAAACAGGTTCTACCTGGGAGAATTTCTTTCTTTCTTTTTTTTTTTTTTTTTTTTTTGCGGTACGCGGGCCTCTCACTGCTGTGGCCTCTCCTGTTGCAGAGCACAGACTCCGGACGCGCAGGCTCAGCGGCCATGGCTCATGGGCCCAGCCACTCCGCGGCATGTGGGATCTTCCTGGACCGGGGCACGAACCCGTGTCCCCTGCATCGGCAGGCGGACTCTCAACCACTGCGCCACCAGGGAAGCCCGAGAATTTATTTCTAAATGGAGTCTCTCCTAGACTTATTTTTAATATAGAATCCAGCAACAAGGCCTGAGATGCCACTGAATAGCTCCATAAAACTCTCCTCACACACATTTTGATAAACCCAATGCTTCAAAGTTGAAAAGTAGAAAATACAGAAAAGTGGTGGATTCTTTTGAATAATAATTGATATCACTCATTGAGAGGGTACTTACTATATGCCACGCACTGTGCCAAGCCCTTTACTCACCATTTACCAACCCCAGAAGGAAAACTACCGTCTATTTTACAGAACTCAAGGCTCAGAGGAGTCAAGTCACTTGCTCAGGGTCACACAGCTGGTAAGTGGTGGAACTGGAAGTTGAACATTGATGAATCCTATTCCAAACTCCATGCACTTAACTGCTAAACCCAGAATAGGAAATATGCTTCACATTGTGTAACAAATCTAATCCATGGGAACGGCTACCCGAAGCACTGGGTTGAGAAGGCTGTGTGTGTGGGCTCACCGGGAAAGAGGATCAGATCAACTAGCAGTGCAAGGTTAGTGGAACTCTTGTGCCAGGATGTGCCATCCTCATTTCCATTTTACTGTCCCTCAAGTCATTGATCTTTATGTCCTATTTCGGTTTCCTGTGAGCTTAACACACACGGGAAGGAAATGCAGTGAAGTGGGAAGACATAGGGTTAACGTACTCCTGGGTCACTCTTTCACTCGGTTATCTGGGAGAGGTCACTTAGTCTGTTTTTCATATATGTCCTGAAGGAACTGAACTGGATGATCTTTAGGATTAAATATCATGTGTTAATATATATTTTAAAATGATCGTACCAATGAAGTAGTTTTTAAATTATCTTGTGAATTTTGTTTTATGTCGTTTTCTATTCTCTTTCTGCTAGTAACCTACTTCAATGGAAAAGAAAAAGAGAGGTGTGATAAAGTACATAATCTTTACGGAAAGCAGAAGCATGCATTTTACTTCCCCTCCAGCTCACTTCTGCAACGTCAAGACAATTTGGAAGAACATTCCACTGTGATCCTTTGATATTAAGGACAATAAGAAAATGAAAGCTATCCCGTCATAATAAGTGGAAGAATTCTATTGTCACATATTAAAGGACAAAGGCTTACAAAGGAAATACTAAAGCCAACTCTTTCTCAGAAATAAGCAAACCAAACCCTTAATGTAAATGAGAACCAATTGAAAACCAGAGTTGTTCTAAAAGTGTTGTTCAAGGACCTACTGTGTAGCACAGGGAACGCTGCTTAATATTATGTAACAACCTAAATGGGAAAAGAATTTGAAAAAGAACAGATACATGTATATGTTTACGTGAATCACTCTGCTGTACACCCGAAACTATCACAACATTGTTAATCAACTGTGCTCCAATATAAAATACAAAGTTAAAAAAAAAAGAACTCCTGCAAATCAGTACTAAAAAGACAGACAACCCAATGTAGACACAGACAAAAAACTGAACATTTTGACAAAATTGCATATTCATATGGCTAACAAATAAAGGAAAACACGTTCAGAGAAAACCAGTGTGGTTCCTGAAGAGGAAGAGTCTCATTGCACCTGGGTAGTCATCCTTTCTCACTAATTAAGGGAGCTGGGTTCCCGTTCCAGCCAGTGTTGACATACGAAGGGGACAGGGCCCAGGGTACTGAGTACCTGTTTCCAACACTAGCTATTCAGGGTGCTTTAGCTTCTCTTTCACTGGGTGGCAAGAATCTTGTTTTGATGCTAAGAGACAAAGGTGCAAAGGAAGGATTGCTGTTCAGTCAGAAGAAACGAAATAATGTATAGTATTTGTTATACAGCAGAAACTAACACAACATTGTAAAGCAATTATACTCCAATAAAGATGTTAAAAAAAATAATGTATAGTAATAAAGCCAGTCCAAAACAGAGGTAGAGAAAGGCACAGCTCTGGCTATAATGTCCTCAAACTTGCAGGATGCCCAGTACCTTTCTATGTCATTTATTTATTCATTCATTCATTCACTTCCCTGGCAATGAACTAGCAAGAAAATTCCCTAATGAATAATCCATTTTGCTGGTTAAGTCTGAAGCACTCAGATTTCCAGAAAGATAGCCAGTACCAGATAATCATCCAGGATTCTGGACATCCAGTACTTTTGCTTCTAAGTCCAAAAGACAGAATATATTGTCACTGCCCTTAAAGGGACTATCTTCAACGTTTGACCACCATCAACAAGACGATTAGCATGCCTTTCACCACCTTTATGAAACTACAGATGTTTGCCTTGGCATTTTTCCAGGCCTCCTTGTGTCATCAGGCCTGTAATGCCTTCTTCCTTAGTTGGTGTGCTATTCATTTCTGGTCCTGAGTGAGAGGGCTGTCTCTTGACACCACTATGCAGTTGCTTTGATTTCAAATGTAAGAGGTTGGCCAACCTGGGGTGGGTGAAGATATTCCTTTGGCTCTTACACACATCAACCATGAGGGGGCTCAGGCAGCTTTGGGGGATAAGAACGCAATAGGAGAAGTGCCCCTCAAGTGGTCCTTTTTCTGTGTTCATGTTTAGCTTCTAATGTGATGTAATGAATTATGAACTAAAGGTACTTGGAAGATTTGTGCCCTCTGTGCAGAACAGAAGTGTCACGTATGAAAGCAAACCACAGGTCAATTAGGAGAGTTGATCACTCTTTATATTGCTCTTTAATGAAAGGAAATAACCCTGATAGATTTTCCTGGGGATTGCTGATGAGTGTGTGTTTGTAGTCAACACATGGGGCATTTTATTGATCTCAGTCAAGTTAAAATTTTATTAACAAGTCAGATACTCATCTGTACTTTTCTAGAAGTTCTCTCTCTCTAAAAGTCAGTCAATACAAATGCCTTCTGTTTCTCTTCCTCTCTCTCCCTGAACTGACATTTAAGTACCTGATCCTGATATGTGCTGAATACTTTCCCATGTATAATCTCATTTAATCCTCCTGACAACGTTGTAAATTACTATGTTTTATCTCCATTTAAAGATAAAGATATTGAAGCAGAAAGAGGATAAGTGAGTTGCCCTTTATCACACAGGTAATAAAAAGCAAATCATGGACTCAAACAGACCCAGTTTTCCCCGACCCTGAGGTTCATGTGATTTCTGCAACCCCATATGGTCTCCCAGAGGCAGAATGAGGGTAGTTTTGTAGCATGGCCTGATCTGAACGAAGATGATGAGAAAGATGAGGCTGACAAGGAAATGCACCCAACCAGGCAGCCTAGGAGCTGTCTTAACCCACCCAGGAGGGCCCTGGGGCTGATGCTGCTCCAGCCTGGTTCAAAGAGCAGAGTCTCCTGTGCATCTAGCATAGTGAAGGGCCAGCAAATCAAACCTGGCACCTCTAAGTCAAGTGATAGAATTCAGCACGTGTGACCCTAAACCTTTTGAGACTCAGTTTGGTCCCTTGGTTTTTAGCGGCTCTAAAGCAGATACAACTTGTATTTTGAACGGTATTTCTACTCCCTGACTGTCTGGATTGAGTCTCCTCACTTTGTTCAAAGGCTGCTTTTAGACATCTCCAAGCAACAGGAACCACATTAGAGAGTCTGAGGTTTAATCAATAAAATTGACTAGGAAAGAACTCAAAAGCCACACTGCCTGCTTCCATGCTTGATACACTGGGCAGACACTTAGTTCTCGCCTTGTGTTTGATCTACAGACTCTGTGAAAACTGTAAGTTTCCCTTCCTGCATGATATTTAAAATTAGAGCTTGCATTACGTTCTGTGGGCTGCAGGGTTACTGCGGCAATCAGCTCCTGAAGCACAGGGATTTTATCTGAGAAGCACCTTAATGAAGATTACACTAGAGGTCAGGGTTTTGTCTGTGTTCCTCTTCTACACGTTGGGACCCTGTTCCCAAATGGATGCGCTGATGCATACTCACGATCTCCTCATAAATACACTATACATAATTTATAATCAGGCTGCCGCCAACAATCAGCTCTTTTGATGAAAGGCAGTGAAATGTACTTTAGGAGCTAATGTGTGAGAGATTTCCAGAAATGTGAGAAACAGTTCAGTCTAGTGAAAACACGCACACGTGCGCACACACACACACACACACACACACACACACACACACACACACACACACACTTACTATTTCCTAACATGCTGGTTCTAAGAAAATTTTCTAAGAAAATTATATGCATGAATGCAATTCCCCTGAACACCCAATGTGGTAAGTTCTATTTTTCTTCCCATTTTGAGAATGGCAAACTAAGGCACAAAAACATGACATGACTTGCCTTATTTAGCTCACACAGCTAATAAGTAGCAACACTGGGATATTAATACTAAGCAATCTGGCCAAAGATGATATATCCTTAATTGTTCTACTATCCTGGCTCAAAATTTGTTCTGAGAGCAGAGAACCTAGCTGGGAATCTCAGATCCAGCTCTGTGATCTTGAGCAAGTCACTTAAATGATGCTTAGCCTCAGCCTCCCATCTGTAAACTGGTTAACAATAATACCAACGTCTCATGATCGTTCAGAGGAGTTAATCAGAAAACAGGCACGTTTTGTAAACTGCAAAGTGCTACATGCGTGTCATCAATCAGTTGTGGATACAGCACACGATACACGCTGTGTCTTTCCTACTTTGTTCTTCTCTGTTGCCCTGACTCCATCCCATAATACACTAGACACATAAAAACACGTAACACTTAAAATAGTAATTGCTAATTAAATACAACCAAGTGACCTTGAGATATCTTCCTAAATCATGATGCTAACAATAAGGGTATGAATGCATCATTTTTTTCTCAGAGAAAATGGGGAAATAATTTTAGAGCAATGGGAACAAATTGTGCCATCTAGTTATGAAAAATACACGCAGCTTAGAGGCTCTGTTAACATTAACATCTGAATGTTAACTCAGAGACACTAGTTAACGGGCTTCCCTGGTGGCGCAGTGGTTGAGAGTCCGCCTGCCGATGCAGGGGACACGGGTTCGTGCCCCGGTCCGGGAAGACCCCACATGCCGCGGAGCGGCTGGGCCCGAGAGCCATGGCCGCTGAGCCTGCGCGTCCGGAGCCTGTGCTCCGCAACGGGAGAGGCCACAGCAGTGAGAGGCCCGCGTACCGCAAAAAAAAACAAAAAAAAAACTAGTTAACGTTAGAGATATTCTCACCATTAAAATAATGACATGGTTGAGGACTGGTATTCTGTACCTTTAGTGCGTGGACTAGAAGTGCTTGTCAATCATCTGAAGGGGGTGGGACATTAATAGAAAAGAGGCACAGTGAGGGAGTGAGATACCAAGTGGGATAGGCCATGGGCTTTGGCTCTGGATTCAGCAGCCCAGGTACAAGTCTCGCATCCATCCAAAAGCCACTGGGTGCTTACACGTGCCAGGCCCTGTCAGGTAGGTACCAGAGATACAAAAGCACATAAAGACATGGTTCCTGCCTTCCTAGAGCTCTCCTGCTTACCCGATGACCCTGCCTTCCTAGAGCTCTCCTGATCACCCGATGACCCTCGGGACTTTATGTCAGTCTTTTCATCCTACTGAGAAAGGCCTTGGTTTCCATATCAATAAAAGGGAGCAAGTGAAGAATCAGAGAGGTGAAGTCACCTTTCAAAGTTTCTACAATTAATTGGAATGAAACTTTAGATTTCTAATTCAGTGTTTTCTGCAACCGGATCTCATGGCTCCTTTTGCAATTTGCAGCACTGTTTGTTGCATTTCTTAAGTGTGGGTACAATATGCCAAGATATAAGTGATTCATTTGTTTCACATTCTGCCAGGGTTTACTTTTTATTGCCATATCACTTTTTTTTTGCCCAAGATTAACAATTATTTCTCTTTGAAAGAAATAGTTTTAAAAAAGCTAAGCCACAGACTGGATAATTTTTGCAACTATATCTCTGACAAAAGGCTTTTATCCAATTTATAACAAACTGTAAGTGATTAATTTTTGAGTTTTCCCAGATTGTTTTCTCTGCTTACCCACTAGAGATTTCTGGCAAGGTCTACATTAGAACCTACCCTTCTCTTCAGCTGCAAGATGTAGTCTTGGGCAGTTCCAGGGCTGTACAGTGGGGAAATGATAGAAAAGCAGGCAGGGGGAAGCAAAAACAAGGGCTGTAAGAGTTTTCACTGGTTTGAGAAGCAGAGCTGTACTGTGTGTGGCAATGGATTGGGAAGAACCTGGAAAGGGATTCTAAAATTTATTGCTGGGGGATTTCCTGTCCCCTTCATAATATTGAGTAATGCTAGTTTGAGTTGTTTTAAAATTATTCCCGGTTGCTGCGACTGTGTTCATTTAAGCACAATATTGCTCTGAAATTGATCTATGAGGGTCACAGGTTTACGAGCCCTGAACAACCATTGCCTTCATCTTATTAGCAGTGGGAGGCTGTGTGTGGACCTTCCCAATGCATCTTGAATGTGAGAACCAACTAGGCTTTAATAGGTGAGCAATGAGCTGTAGCACATCTGGCCAGGGGAAATGGTGTCAAGAAATGGAATGAGTCTTCGGAACATCTGTCTTGTTAAGTACATACGTTCCTACTTCAAAACTTCATTTATTTATTTTATCCCACTACTGGGCATACACCCTGAGAAAACCATAATTCAAAAAGAGTCATGTACCAAAATGTTCATTGCAGCTCTATTTACAATAGCCCGGACATGGAAGCCACCTAAGTGTCCACTGACAGATGAATGGATAAAGAAGATGTGGCACATAGATACAATGGAATATTACTCAGCCATAAAAAGAAACAAAATTGAGATATTTGTAGTGAGGTGGATGGACCTAGAGTCTGTCATACAGAGTGAAGTAAGTCAGAAAGAGAAAAGCAAATACCGTATGCTAACACATATATATGGAATCTAAGAAAAAAAAAAAAAAGGTCATGAAGAACCTAGGGGTAAGACGGGAATAAAGACACAGACCTACTAGAGAATGGACTTGAGGATATGGGGAGGGGGAAGGGTAAGCTAGGACAAAGTGACAGAGTGGCATGGACATATATACACTACCAAACGTAAAATAGATAGCTAGTGGGAAGCAGCTGCATAGCACAGGGAGATCAGCTCGGTGGTTTGTGACCACCTAGAGGGGTGGGAGGGAGGGAGATGCAAGAGGGAAGAGATATGGGGATATATGTATATGTATAACTGATTCACTTTGTTATAAAGCAGAAACTAACACACCATTGTAAAGCAATTATACTCCAATAAAGATGTTAAAAAAAAAACTTCCTTCAAAGCTCTGAGTAGAAGGGAAACACATCATTTCCTCAATGCCACCTGGTGGCTGAAACTAACAGTCACTAGGCCTGCGCCTGGGCTCTGGCTTAAGGTCTGAGAGGAATACAGAAAGAGCACGGTTTATTTTACACATAATAGTTTGCACCTCTTAATCCCCTATCCTTGTTAGGCCCCCCTTCCCTTTCCCCACTGGTAACCAATAGTCTGTTCTCTATGTAAGCTACAAAGATGTATTGTATAACACAAGGAATATAGCCAATATTTTATAATAACTATAAATGGAATAACCTTTAAAAATTGTGAATCACAGTTGTACACCTGAAACATATTACATTGTACATCAATTATACCTCAATTAAAAAAAAAAGAGCACCCTGCTTTTCTGGGCTAAGGAAATGGAAATCCACTATAGGACACTGACTAAGTCAGCATCATAGTTAATCCATTTTCTGTGCTTCTAGCTCTAAATTAGACATCATAGCTAACTCTTGCTCTAAATGTTTACATTCAAGAAGCAGAGTGGGGTGAGGAGAATGGTGTTACTAGTTTATATTCATCCTCTATTACTTTTTAAAATCCTTACGACACCATACGTGGTGGTATTAATAGTATTCCCATTTTACAAATGGGGAAAGATTTACAGAGTTTTAATGATCTGCTTAAGATGTAATTATCACAGTAGATGTTGGGGAGGAGAAGAGAATGGGGTATTTAGTGATGAGATAAAAGCTGTAAACAATGGTGTTTTGGGGGGAGAGGCTAATCTAAAGTAAGCACTTCTGTTTAAAAAAAGCAATTAGTCACGTGTCTCTTGACTCTGAATTATTTTAGTTTGACAGTCTAGGTGTGATATAAATGCATGGAAATGAGACAACAGAACTGTTATGACATTCTTCTTTCCAAGTGAGGAGAAAGGGTGTGTCTATCAGTGGATTCTCATGCCTCAAGATGGGTGTCATAACACATCAGCCATGTGCATCATGTATACGCATGTATCTATTTTTTCTCTACTTCTCTTTGGCTCTGGGTTTGCTTTGATGTGAATGTGTGAAATTTTAGTTAGTCAAAATAATATTTCACAATTTACAGTTAGGCAGGATGAGTGGGTTCCAGAGATCTGCTGTACAAAATAGTGCCTACGTGCAACAATACGTTATCCTGTACTTAAAAATATGGTAAGAGGGTAGATCTCATGTTAAGTGTTCTTACCACACAAAAACAAACAAAAGAACAAAAGGACAGAAGAAAACTTTTGGAGGTGATGGAAGTGTTTATTACTTGGACTGTGGTGAGGGTAACACAAGTGTACGTGTATACGTTAATCGTGTCCTAACTCACTAAACTGTATACGTTAATCATGTGAAGTTTTTTGTATACCGATTATACCTCAATAAGGCTGGATAAACAAACAAACAAATAAATAAATAAAACTATGTCTCTCTTTAAAAAAATTAGCAGATCCATAGCAAGGCATCAGGCATACAATTCACAGTATGCATGCAACATAAAAAGTTAGAATACCCCCAGTTTCTCCCTTGAGCAGGTTCTCCCCAAAGTCTCTGAAACCATTCTCCAGATGATGTAGAACTATATATTCTAAAATACATGGTTTTAAAGGCAATATGTGACGTGATGATTTTTAAGACTATGGTGAAAGGAGCTAGAGGATGGAGAGATATGTATAAAGGTAGAAAAATGTGTGGCACTGTTTTTCTTTTCTTTTTGGAATGTTCTCCCACCATCTAAAAGGATAAGTGGCATGAAAGAAGCCTCCCTGTAGGTCTTCTCAACTCAGAGTCAGGAAGACCTGCTTTGGGGGCTGTTTTCTATGGGTGAGAAGTAGTAATTCCCACTTCTTCACGAAATCTCACTAATGACCAACTTGTTTTGTGAACCTGAGGTAATTATTAACTTTCCTGCATTTCAGTCTCCTACTCAATATAATGGAGTTCAAAAACCCACCTGAAAGCATATATATAAGGATAAAAATGAGATGATTTTTACACTGAGCCAAGTATCTGTTATATCAGATCTTTTTTTTTTTTTTGCAGTACGCGGGCCTCTGACTGCTGTGGCCTCTCCCGTTGCGGAGCACAGGCTCCGGTCGCGCAGGCTCAGCGGCCATGGCTCACGGGCCCAGCCGCTCCGCGGCATGTGGGATCTTCCCGGACCGGGGCACGAACCCGTGTCCCCTGCATCGGCAGGCGGACTCTCAACCACTGCGCCACCAGGGAAGCCCTATCAGATCTTCTTAATAAGCAGTTTTTGATTTTGAATCTGAATGCTAAACACTTTCAAGGTGGTGGAGTATGTCTACAGTCAGGGAAGTTTCTCTTTTGTAAAAAATAATTGGTTTAAGTATGAATTAGATTTTCAACATCAGCATGGAAAGTACCATGCCCAGAACAGCTGAGATAATAGCTTTAGACTGCTGTTATATTAAATAAACAAGATATTCGATTTGAAATTATTTACTTTGAATGCCAAAAAAAGTCATTTGGTTATGGGAGAAGTGGGATCATATGTGAAGCGACCCCTGGCTTTATGCGTGAATGATACTATCTGTTGCTCAGACCATAGCCTTGGAAAGAGTCCATAAAATCATGTGGACTTATATAGTTCCACTTACAGAGTGAGGGGCCCAGCTTCATTTATGACTCTTTGAATATCAACCACCACCCCTCCCCCCAAAAAAACACCCCAACTGACCTCCCCGGAGACTTGCTTCTCCCTGACTCCTCCCGTCTCCGTAAATGGCACCCCCAAGCATCCGACTGCTCAAGGCAAAAATAAAGAGCTATCCTTGATTCCTCTCTCCTACATGCCCCTCACCCAATTCATCAGCAATGGGATGGATCACTCTATCTTCAAAAGGTAAAGACTGAGACACGAACTACTTCTCACTGTTTCCACCACTGCCACCCTAGTTCAAGCTGTAAGTATCTCTTGCCTAGATGAATGCAGTCGCCCCTCCACCTCCTTCCTCTATAGGCGCTCACACGCTGGCCTTCCTAATTTCCACTCAACACCCAGAGCGATCAGGTCACCCTTACCCCACTCTTCACCCTCGTTTCCAAGTCCACACAAGAAACTCTTGTTTTTAAAGCCAGGTTTACAAGGTTTATATTGTCATTTTTTTCTGTCCTCTTCCTCTATTCCCTCATCTCCAGCTACACTAACTTTATTGATATTTTTGAATGTCACCAGATCATTCCCATCTTGAGACATTCGCAATCTCTCTTCCTTCTGCCTGGAAAACTCTTTCCTGGATCTTTGCCTGATTTGCTCCTTCACTAAGTTCCGGATTCTGATCAAGGGTCCATCTATCATCCTTTCCTCTCATCCTGATTTGTTGTTCAAAGCTTCTGTCACTCCCTGGAACTGTATTATATGTTTATTTATTCATTTTTGATTGTTTAGTTTCCCAATGGAAATATAAGCTCCATTCAGGTGGGGACTCTATCTTATCCATTGCATCGTCCTCAAAGTATACAGTGTGTTTGCAGTAAGTACTTATTAAATGACCTATTGAACTGTGTGTGTGTGTGTGTGTGTGTGTGTGTGTGTGTGTATGGGAACTACAGAAGAAACTACACCATGAAGGGAAGGTTCTGGCAAGCACTGGGGGACGAAATGCTTTGGGCAGACATGCTTTGGGCAGCCATGAAATGCTTTGGGCAGATGTGGCCACAAGGCCATCATTATTATCATTCATGTGGCAGTTGTACTGTCACTATGTGCTACTGGAACCAAAGCCCCATGACCAGAACAAAAGAACACAGATAACTGTGGGTCAAACACTGTCCTGCACTCTTTCATATATATTGTCTCATTTAGTTCTCACCCAACAAGACTGACATTTTTCTCATACAGGCCAGATGAGGAAAGAGAGACCTGAAAAGGTAAAAATCACTTGACCAACTTCATTCAAAAAGTGGAAGAGCCAGGATTTGAATCCAAGTTTTATGACTTCAGATCTATTGTTTTCCCCCTATTGCTTCTTTTTCCTTTTATTGAAGTAGAGTTGACTTATTAGTTTCAGGAGTACAACATAGTGATTCAATATTTTGATACATCATACACCATACAAAGTTATTATGATATTACTGACTGTATTCTCCTCTTGCTTCTACATTGCTACCAAAGATAGGAAAGCTCATTAGGATGCAAGAGAAGAAGAGAAATAAAGAATGAAGAGGAGTCCCAGCTTCAGAGGCTTCAATTAAGCCCCATTTCTATATAAGTCCACCCCTGTTGCTCCAGCATGTATTAAGTAGTCTTTCCTTTGAATGAATTTTTCATAACTTTCATTTAGCAAATAGTACATGCTTTCTCCCACCTTTACTGATGATATACACTGTCTAGTTATTAGACTGAATCTTATGAAATTGCTAATATTCTACTATTCTTGACTCACAAAAACAGCAGTTCAACAATTAAAACTCAAATCTGTCTGACACAGAGTCTGTGTGCTTAACCATTCTGATATATTTCATCACCTCTGACAAAGAGGCATCAAGTGCTTTGCTCTCTGTAGGAATAAGACATTCGTGCCATGGAAATAAATATCACACACTAACTGCTACCTGGCATCCATTCTTTCCACCGTACCTAAAAACAGAGAACTGACTTTGCTCTGCTGAAGAAGCCAAGAAGTTCAGGACCACCGGTAAAGAGAGTCACTTTCCAAGTGGCAAGAATCCTTTCCTGCCTACTTCCCACTAAGTACATTTGAGCAGGTCAGGACCATAGCAGGTAAACTTCACACTACACAGAACAGCCATCAATGAATCAAAAATCAAGGAAAAATAATACAAATTCTAATGATTCCTCTAAGCTCTGTTCTTTCTCAAAGTACTTATAGTAAGGAACTCACGCCATTACATATGGAATTTGGTTAAGCAAGATAAACAAGTGGAAGAATTTCTGTGTACTGCGTTACTGGTGGTGTCTACTGCTTTCTCTGTCAGAGCTAAGAGAGAGGCTAATTTTTCCTCTCTGGGATGATTCACTTGTGGTTTCGGTCTTTTTACCTGAGAACAAGCAAATGGACTAGGTGACCTCGAAGGTTACCCCCATAAGCCCTCAAGATCTGTGCTCAGATGATAACACAAAGATAGCTGAGAGCTTCACTTGGGCTCCTCTTCTCTGGGAACTATAATTAGTGCCATTCTCTCAAGGCTGGGCAGAAGCCAGGTGTAGAAACATTCTTAGTTTTAGAACACTGGAGTTGGTTGCCCATGAAAAGAATACAGACAAAAAGGGAGGAGCAGACAACGTGAAGGGCAACTTTGAACACATAGGAACACAACTCAAATGTTGATGATGAGTAACAACATCGCTGGCCATAACACAGCGACTATGTAACTTCACATTTGGCAGACTAGCTGTCTCTCCCACTTTACAGGATGCCTACGGAGGTAGAGCATTTCTGAAGACAAAAATTGAGGAATATGATTTTCTTTATGTAGTAGGAAATCCCGTTATGTATTTACATTATTTTGTGGGGAATGGACCATCATATTAAAATATTATGTGTTTCAATGCCTTCCATGAGTCAGCTGAGCTGTCTTCCATTTCAAAAACGTGTCCCTGTTCCCCATCTTCTTTCGCCTGCCTCTTGATTTCCACAAGGTCCCAGCTGTCATCAAATCCATAGACTCATTTTCACTGCTTTCTCCAGCTAAACCCACACCTTGATTATGGGAAATTCCCACCCTGGGTATTCAGATTGATTTATATTGCTTTACTGCTTCTTTCAAGTTACTTGCAAAGGTGATAATAATGCAGTTGGCTGTGAACCTCAGTAACTCACCATCAGTTTGATGAATTTTGATTGAAAACGCCTTTCCAGTCTTTTGCCCTAACCTATTACTGACAACACTGTCAGCTTCATACACTGTCTCAAACCCTTATATTTTCTAAACTTTGAGTACTCATTCCAAGAGGGGTTATATATAAGTGAAAAAAATAAGATAGCATTCCAATCATAGAAACAGCGGTTACATAAATTATGACATAAGGCTCAAAGTAATGTATGCACCATCGTTAATTTATTTAACAATTATTTATTGAATCTCTGTGCCATACCCTGTGCAAATCACTACAGCAGAGGCAAAAGAAACTGTCTCTTGGTGGAAATAGTCTAGTACATAGGGAAAAGAAGCAAACAACAACAACAAAAAAAACACGTAAGTTATACAACATGGTAAATGTTAAAATAGAGGTGAGAATAGCATGCTTTGGAAAAATAGAGAAGGGAGCCATCAATGCAGCCAGAAAACTAGTCATTATAGAAGCTCTTGTAGCAACTAGGATAGAGTTTTGTTTTTTTTTAATCTTTTAAATTGAAGTATAGTTGATTTACAACGTTGTGTTAGTTTCTGCTGTACAGCAAAGTGAATCAGTTATATGTATACAAATGTCCACTCTTTTTTAGATTTCCTTCCCATTTAGGTCACCACAGATCACTGAGTAGGGTTCCCTGTGCTATATAGTACGTTCTCCTTAGGATAGAGTCTGATGATATAATGTAAAGTGAAAAAGAATAAACTTGGATTAATACTGTGGACACGTTATATGTACATACGGATGAGCATTAGAAGGCAAGGAGGGAAGATGACGCTAATGGGCTAAAGTGGTAGATTTCCAGTTGGTTTTCGCTTTGCTTTCTCTGTAATAAATGAACATTTGGTGAGGGAGTGTTAACTAAGTAAATGGAGCCTTGGCTGAAGCATCGCTTTCTAAAATGGATCTTGTCTAAATAAGAGGCAGTGCAAAAGCAAACTGACAGACTTCCTGTAACGGGCATGTGAAGCTGATGGGTGGATCCATATTAACGTCACTGAAAAGGCCACATGTGGAACCAACGGAACTGTTTTTTTTGTTTCTTTGTGTTTTTTTTTTTTTTTTTGTGGTACGCGGGCCTCTCACTGTTGTGGCCTCTCCTGCTGCGGAGCACAGGCTCCGGTCACGCAGGCTCAGCGGCCATGGCTCACGGGCCCAGCCGCTCCGCGGCATGTGGGATCTTCCCGGACCGGGGCACGAACCCGTGTCCCCTGCATCGGCAGGCGGACTCTCAACCACTGCGCCACCAGGGAAGCCCTTGGAACTGTTTTCTCCGTATATTAGTTGGAGTATGTTGTCATTAGACAGGAAGTCAGCCGTAGAATCAATAATTCTCTGGATAAGAGGCATTAACCACTCGACCATTGTTAATGAAGAGGATTTACTGACTAATATGAAAAATTACAGACGATGCTAACATTTGTCCAGTTTTCTGGAGGTAAGGTTAACGTTTGAATTACAACTTAATTTACATTAATATAATCTATAGTGTATAATACCATACACTATGTTTGGTGATTTATTCCTCTTTTCCTTGGCCATTTCAAATGTATCCTAGGTCAGGAAATAGATTTTCTTTGCCTTTTTGGTAACTAGCATTTTGAGGCTGGATTGCGGATCATTTGAGTATTATTATCCTTGGTTCCTCATGAATAATATGTCAATATTAACTCTGAATTCTCCCTCTTCAAATACTGTCTATCACTAAAAGTCCATATCAAGCTGCACTCCCATGAAATCTTTTCTGTCAATAACAAATCCTAAATGGGAGCTCTTTTTACTTTTCTTAATCTATGTTTAAAGAGATAGGAATTAATAAGTGATCATTTCTTTATATCTAAATATTTATATGTACTCGTCTTCACCACTATACTTAATTAGAAATTCCTTAAAGGGAGGTAATTTTATATTTTAGCACTCACCCTTAGTACCTAGCTTAGGGCTAAAAGCATATAAAGAGCTCAACAAATGCTTATTTTATTTTAAAAAAGATTGATTTATACTTTCACAGCACACACATACATATCTGTTACTTTCAGCTCTAATGGACACAGCTTTCAAAGAACCTCTTGTATAGGGATATGTCCAATTGAACTTATAATCTCCCAAAGAGGAATTTAATACTCACACACATTCAGCAAGATTCCTTGCAAAACTATCGGTTATTTCTGACACATAATGGTTCTTGCTGGTTTTATACCAAATTTAATCAAAGCCCAGGACAACTGGCTGCAACATCTGTAACTGGGTGAACCACATAGGCTGCTCAAGGTCAGGCCCAATTATCCACATTTGCACTCATCTGGCGATGTAAAAGACTTAAGAGTTTGCATGTGCTCATTAATTGGGGGGCAAGCTCTTCTCTGCAGAATTCAGCAAAACTCCAGCTGAAATATAATGGCATTCATTTTGAGGTAAGATTCCTAGGTCATTAAGCACTTTGAGATATGACACTCTCTCTAGTAAGAGAGAATTTGGCTCTTTTCCTAAAAGCTGTGTGACCTTGGGCAATTCCCTTCCCCTTGCAGAGCCTCAGACCACTGCCTATAGCACAAAGTTGTTTTGCTAATGGATCACTAAGTTCTGTCTTTGATCAGACTATGATTCACTATTATTTAACTGAATACCTAGATCTAATTTTTATTGTGCACTTACTATGTGTGAGGCAATATATTTTTATGAGTTTGCACTGTGCACCAGGCTGAAATTGGGTTTAACCACCATGAAGATATATTTGCTAAAATATATCTGTTTGCCTTGTCTGAAAGCTACCAATAAGCCAGTAGTTTGTTCTCTCTTTAAGATCTAATGGTTCTAAAACAAGTTGGATGCTACTTTAATGCAGTCATTTTCCAGCCACTAAGCAAGTCATTCATCCCTAAATTGTGTTCACTGGAGCAGCTGATACTCCTTTCTAAGTGTGGGTTTTCAAGGTGTTTATTCTAAATGGATTTTAGGAAATGAGTTCACATAAGCTTTTTTTCTGAAGTGGACATCAGTCTATGATTTAGTCGCTATTTTAAAAATTATAATGTGTTAGTTTTCTATAATACACTTTACTTGATACTCACTGTGGTAGCTTGTCTCCAAGATGACAGCCATCAATACCTTTTTTCCCTGTACACACTTCCCTTGAAAGGGAAGTTCTACTACTCTTCCTGCTTGAATCTGGGCTGGCCCAGATTCAACTACTTTGATCAACAGAATGTAGAGAAAGTGGTACCGTGTGACTTCTGAGGCTAGGTCGTACAAAACTTTTCAACTTCCACCTGAGTCTTTTGGAATGCCCACTTTGGGGAGGCCACCTGCCATATAAGAAGCCCAGCTGCTCTTAGACCATTATGCTCTGGGGAAGTCCAAACTAGCCATGTGAAGAAGCTTCACGTAGAGATGCCTGACCAGGCCTCAGCTGTTCCAGCCCAGGCACCAGTGAGGGAATCTTCAGGTGACTCCAGTCCCAACCAGCATTTGACTGCACGTGTACAAGGACCCAAGCAGGTACTGCCCAGCTGAGGCCTTAACTACCAGTGCATGGGACAAGAATAAATTATTACTTTAAGCCACTATATTTTGGAGTGGTTTGTTACATCACACTAGATAAACAGAAAAAACACTAAGCTCAGAAGACCACAGTGGATAGAAATTTATTCCTTATGTCCCTTAAGTGCCTCAGATTCTACTAGAGTGTACAGATTAGGGTCAACCTAGAATTCCATCTTATTTTTTTATGCTGGTTAAAATGTTGATAGAATAGAGAATTCAAGCACACTTAGGAATGCAGAATCAAGAGTCAAAAGGTCTCTTTTGAGACCAAACTCAAATATACCTAGAGGAAGAAAGACATTGGGCCTTAGACCTCAGGTTCTAGATAGTGCACCTGGCTGGAAATTAAACAAACAAAACAAAACAAAAAGCACCAAGACAGAGAAACTAAAGTGGATTAGGAAGGCCATAACCAGAAAGCGTAAACCACGTAAACTATCATGGAGAAATGCCTGGATGAGACACTGATGGGAGAGAGAAAACAATTACGCTTTGTGTGCAAGTGCAACTGGCCAGGTGACGGACGATCTGAATTCACAAACCCATTCAGCTTAATCACAGCGTCTAATTGTGAGAGTGTATGCATGTACGTATGTCGGGGTGTGGGAGGCCTGACGTGAAGGATACTCATTGGGCTTTCTGCCCTGGAGGCAACAGATTTATGGGTGGGTGAGTTGTTTCCTCTGGGGGAGTTGTTTCCTCTGGGGTCTCACTGGTGGAGACTGCCACTCAGGCTTCTGGGATGCCCTGCCAGAAGTCTTCGTCTGAATTGTTAGCGAAGTCATTGTACATGATAAGGGATATCCCTAAGTCCAATGAAACAGAGGCTGTCCTAAGGCTTGTTACAGCTTGAGAGAGAGAGACAGAGAGAGAGAGAGAGAGAGAGAGAGAGAGAGAGAGAGAGAGAGAGAGAGAGAGAGAGAGAGAGACAGAGACAGAGACAGAGAGACAGAGAGAGAGAGAGAGAGAGAGAGAGAGAGAGAGAGAGAGAGAGAGAGAGAGAGAGAGAGACTGATTTCTAGGACTGGAGAACTCTCAAACACATGTTATTTAACATAGATATAATGGAAACTGTACAGGAATAGAGGGCAGAATGGATTTTAAATGACAAAATTCTCCTCTCACCCAATATGAGATCCTCTATCAAATCACTGTGATATCAAATAATTGTTGTTATGGTACTTGATTAGCTTTTGAGGGGATTGGATTGTTTTCTAAAACCTCTTTCTTAGATATGTAACAATGATGTGATATTGATTTTAGATACTTAACAGGATAAGCTCAATGAAAAGACCAGGCGAGAGGGAAAGAGAGCCTGAACACCACCAAGAATTGCTCTGGGGGGGGTCGTATTAAAGCTTGAGGAGTAGGACAGAATGGCATTATTCCAAAAGCAATGTGTGAGTCATTTTCTTTCTAACTTGTGATAGGTTTTTAACTGAAACAGCGTTATAAAGGATGGTTAGCTCTATCGGGCAGCCTTCAGTAAACAGTCTCAACATATCATGTAGGCAAACAGTGGTATTAAGAGGCCTAAAAGAAGGAGAAAATAAAAAAGAGAGAGAAGGAAGACTGGGTGTTAGCTTCCTTTTGGCTCCTTCATTAGAAATTTTAAAAGTCTGAGTCAATGGGGTTTGATTAAATGCTTTAATAAAGATATCGTGGAAAATCCTTTCTTGATACATGGGACTTTTAGATGGTTCTGTGCTTATCATATGGTCAACTGGATTTGCTAGAATACAACCTCTGTGTTCTCGGCACACTGTTCAATCAGACGAGCATCTATTGAGCACCACCTGAAAGCCTAGCGCTGTGCTAAGTGCCATAAAGCAATAGTTCGGACATCAGTGGGTGAAATAGACTTACAGAATCTTAAAAAGTGGGGAAACTATCATAAAGTTGACAAGTTTTTTTATTTTCCAAGAAAGCAGATATAAAAGAAAACAACTGCTACCTGTTCTCATAATTATTCTTCACTGCAGCCTGTTAGGAACTTTACTCAGACTCTCAATTGGAAGTCACTGCACTGTGCAGTACCTAAAATTCATATAAAACATATTCCCACCTGCCTAGTCATTTTCTCCTGACATGTCAGCTTAATTCTTAGTTGAACAGTGACTAAAACTGATGTTCCCTGCAAGACAATTCCAAATTACTTTCATAAAATATTTTAGATTGACTGATTGTTACACACAAATCAATCTGTTTAATTCTAGACCATAATCACCGTCAATGTATTTTTACACAATTTTAAAGGACGTTTCTTAACCTACTATGAAAGGTTTTCAAATTTTCTTTTAAAAAACATCGAATCCTTTCTTCAATTAAAATCTTATTCAGGAAGGGCTTCCCTGGTGGCACAGTGGTTAAGAATCTGCCTGCCAATACAGGGGACACAGGTTCGAGCCCTGGTCTGGGAAGATCCCACATGCCGTGGAACAACTAAGCCCGTGTGCCACAACTACTGAGCCCACGCTCTGCAACAAGAGAAGCCACCGCAATGAGAAGCCCGCGCACCACCACGGAGAGTAGCCCCCGCTCGCCGCAACTAGAGACAGCCCGTGTGCAGCAATGAAGACCCAATGCAGCCAAAAATAAATAAATAAATTTATATTTTTAAAAAAAAATCATATTCAGGACGACCTGTATCTAAAATAGATCAGGGCTTCCCTGGTGGCGCAGTGGTTGAGAATCTGCCTGCCAATGCAGGGGACACGGGTTTGAGCCCTGGTCTGGGAAGACCCCACATGCCGCGGAGCATCTGGGCCCGTGAGCCACAACTACTGAGCCTGCGCGTCTGGAGCCTGTGCTCCGCAACGAGAGAGGCCGCGATAGTGAGAGGCCCATGCACCGCGATGACGAGCGGCCCCCGCTCGCGGCAACTAGAGAAAGCCCTCGCACAGAAACGAAGACCCAACACAGCAAAAATAAATAAATCAATTTAAAATGATATAAAATAGATCAAAGTGAGCTGTTCTGATTAAGCAGTCTGCTGGGCTCCCCTTCCCAGCTTCTCCATGCCACAGTGGCCCCCCAAAGCACCTCCGCACAACTCTCAGGGCTGCATAGAGCAGCCTTGAATGGCTCCTGATTTAACAAAGCTAGAGACTCGTAGAACTTCTAGGTCAGAAGATACCTCAGAGACGATCATAAATGACAGAATACTGAGTGAAGTAAGTCAGACAGAGAAAGACAAATATCATATGATACTGCTTGTATGTGGAATCTAAAAAAAGTGTACAAATAAACTTGTCTACAAAACGGAAATAGAATTACAGATGTAGAAAACAAACTTACGGTTACCAAGGGGGGAAGCAGGGGGTAGGGTGGGATACATTGGGAGACTGGGACTGACATATACACACTACTATATATAAAATAGGTAACTAATAAGGACCTACTGTATAGCACAGGGAACTCTACTCAGTACTCTGTAATGACCTATATGGGAAAAGAATATAAAAAAGAGTGGATATATGTATATGTATAACTGATTCACTTTGCTGTACACCTGAAACTAACACAACGCTGTAAATCAACTATACTCCGATAACAATTTTTTAAAAATGGCAGAATAGCAGAGCAGGAAGAGTCTTGGAGCTCAACTGGTTTACCCACCTCAATCCACAGATAAGAAAACCAAGGCCCAGAAAGGTAGCAAAATATCCCCCCCAGTGTCACATACTTTGCTACTTAGTGGCAGACACATGGCTAAAAATTTGGACTCTTTTGCTCCAGTCCAATGTTTTTCTTATCTTATTTGCAACTCTTTTGGAGGTACTATGTACAGGGAAAATGGCAGGAGCATTTGAAATGGAATTATTTAAAGTAGAGACAGTATCTGGCAGAGAAGAGGAAGCCTGAGACAGGCAGGAAAAGAATGGACAAATGGATCCTATCTCTTACTAGTTCCTCTTATGTTCAAAACAAGTAGCAGCTGAATCACTGTCTTCAAGAGGCTTCCAATTTAGTTAGGAAAAAACAAAGAGGTAAAAAAAGAATGCTTATGACTTCTGTGATGTTCCAAGAAGACCAACTCCAAGTGATAAGAAGTCACAAAAATCTTGATAATGGATAAATTGGAAGTTACACAGATATGTGAGGAAACGTTGCTGCCCCATAATCATAGTGGTTACAAATGAAAGTCAGACCATCATCTGACAATCGAGTTTATAAAAGCTTAGTTATTCATACACTTTGGGAGGGGGTGCTTGTTGCTTTTCAGGATGCAGAGCTGAACTGGGGCACAGCTGGCCCACCCATCAGACTGAATATTACCATGTGAGCACCACTGACGTGGACAACCCATGAACATAGATAAATGAGTTCTGGGAGCATGTAGGCTGCTTGATGTACCAGCATTGTTTTTGTCCAACTTGAACTCACAGAGCTCAATACATATAAATTCTCTCTTCCCTATCCTCCCTCCATTCCTTTTCTTTCTCTTTCAAACTTCAACTTATTTCAATATATGAGAAATAAGTGTATGTGTGTGTATGTTTAGAATCACTAACTTGATAGAAACTCAATATTTTTTCCTAATCTTTAACAGCAATTTGTATTCAAATTTCTACTCACATTTAAGAAAATGGTGTACCCATGTCTATAAAATTCATCCATTAGCAAGTGGTTCTAAGTTAGAAAGCACTACAACTGAGAAAGCAGAAGCAGACCTTCTATTTGTGCCAATTCATTAATTTTTCTTCTGTTAAAAACCACTATAATAATATTCAAGAGAATTTTTCAAAGAGGAAAAAAATCATTCTCATGTTTGTATTATAACTATTCCCATGTGTCCATGTTCCCATTCAATCTGTTCTTACATTCTTACATATTTTTAAAATAGTTGAAATCATGATGTGTCATGTAATTTTGCTTTCTATTTTGATCATTTTGCATACTGTAAGCATTTACCTATGCTGCTACCTAGTCTCTTTGTCAGGGTAGACAAAGCCAGTATACATGATGGGGAGATGGAAGGACATAAAAACTAGTGATCCTGGTTGGAACCAAGTTTCTCTCTCTTTTGAATCCCACTATATCAAAAACTCAGGATATGCAAACATTGCTGATTTTGACATATTTTTTTTTAAATTACCCATCTAAATAAAGGGTGAATTTGAACCCATTGTGTGGGTAATTTAACCAAAAGGTAACATGTTTTCTTTTTAAGGACAATGAAATAACTGAATTAGCCTTCAGTATGAGAAATACAACTTGTATGACATCCATATTGGAACACTGGAAACACTAGCTTTTTATTAACTTAGCTTTATGATACAGTGCATTGTTTTTAAAAAAGGAAGTATTATGCAATACAATCATTGTGATAAACCATATTAACAAATTGAAGGAGAAAAACCAAATGATCATCTCAATAGATACAGAAAAAGCTTTTGACAAAATTCAACACCCATTTATGATAAAAGCCCTCCAGAAAGTAGGCATAGAGGGAACTTACCTCAACATAATAAAGGACATATATGACAAACCCACAGCCAACATCGTTCTCAATGGTGAAAACTGAAACCATTTCCTCTAAGATCAAGAACAAGACAAGGTTGCCCGCTCTCACCACTATTATTCAACATAGTTTTGGAAGTTTTAGCCACAGCAATCAGAGAAGAAAAAGAAATACAAGGAATCCAAATTGGAAAAGAAGAAGTAAAGCTGTCACTATTTGCAGATCACATGATACTATACACAGAGAATCCTAAAGATGCTACCAGAAAGCTACTAGAGCTAATCAATGAATTTGGTAAAGTAGCAGGATACAAAATTAATGCACAAAAATCTCTTGCATTCCTATACACTAATGATAAAAAATCTGAAAGAGAAATGAGGGAAACACTCTTATTTACCATTGAAACAGAAAGCATAAAATACCTAGGAATAAACCTACCTAGGGAGACAAAAGACCTGTATGCAGAAAACTATAAGACACTGATGAAAGAAATTAAAGATGATACAAACAGATAGAGAGATATACCATGTTCTTGGATTGGAAGAATCAACATTGTGAAAATGACCCTACTACCCAAAGCAATCTACAGATTCAATGCAATCCATATCAAGCTACCAATGGCATTTTTCACAGAACTAGAACAAAAACTTTCACAATTTGTATGGAAACACAAAAGACCCCGAACAGCCAAAGCAGTCTTGAGAAAGAAAAATGGAGCTGGAGGAATCTGGCTCCCAGACTTCAGACTATACTACAAAGCTACAGTAATCAATACAGTATGGTACTGGCACAAAAACAGAAATATAGATCAATGGAACAGGACAGAAAGCCCAGAGATAAACCCACGCACATATGGTCACCTTATCTTTGATAAAGAGGGCAAGAATATAGGGTGGAGAAAAGACAGCTTCTTCAATAAGTAGTGCTGGGAAAACTGGACAGCTACATGGAAAAGAATGAAATTAGAACACCCCCTAACACAATACACAGAATATATCAGACACAAAAATAAACTCAAAATGGATTCAAGACCTAAATGTAAGGCCAGACACTATAAAACTCTTCGAGGAAAACATAGGCAGAACACTCTATGACATAAATCACAGCAAGATCCTTTTTGACCCACCTCCTAGAGAAATGGAAGTAAAAACAAAACAAAACAAAAACCCAAATGGGACCTAATGAAACTTAAAAGCTTTTGCACAGCCAAGGAAACCATAAACAAGACGAAAAGACAACCCTCAGAATGGGAGAAAACATTTGCAAATGAAGCAACCAACCAAGGATTAATCTCCAAAATTTACAAGCAGCTCATGCAGCTCAATATCAAAAAATCAAAAACCCAATCCAAAAATGGGCAGAAGACCTAAATAGACATTTCTCCAAAGAAGATATACGAAGTGCCAACAGACACATGAAAGGATGCTCAACATCACTAATCATTAGAGAAATGCAAATCAAAACTACAATGAGGTATCACCTCACACCAGTCAGAATGGCCATCATCAAAAAATCTACAAACAATAAATGCTGGAGAGGGTGTGGAGAAAAGGGAACCCTCTTACACTGTTGGTGGGAATGTAAATTGATACAGCCACTATGGAGAACAGTATGGAGGTTCCTTAAAAAACTAAAAGTAGAACTACCATATGATCCAGCAATCCTACTACTGGGCATATACCCTGAGAAAACCATAATGCAAAAAGAGTCATGTACCACAATGTTCATTGCAGCTCTATTTACAATAGCCCAGACATGGAAGCAACCTAAGTGTCCATCGGTCAGATGAGTGGATAAAGAAGTTGTGGCACATATATGCAATGGAATATTACTCAGCCATAAAAAGAAACGAAATTGAATTATTTGTAGTGAGGTGGATGGACCTAGAGTCTATCATATAGAGTGAAGTAAGTCAGAAAGAGAAAAACAAATACCGTATGCTAACACATATATATGGAATCTAAAAAAAGAAAAAAAAATGGTTCTGAAGAACCTAGGGGCAGGACAGGAATAAAGACGCAGATATAGAGAATGGACTTGAGGACATGGGGCGGGGTAGGGTAAGCTGGGACGAAGTGAGAGAGTGGCATGGACATATATACACTAGCAAATGTAAAATAGATAGCTAGTGAGAAGGAGCTGCATAGCACAGGGAGAGCAGCTCGGTGCTTTGTGACCACCTAGAGGGGTGGGAGGGAGACAGAAGAGGGAGGAGATATGGGGATATATGTATACACATAGCTGATTCACTTTGTTATACAGCAGAAACTAACACACCACTGTGAAGCAATTATACTCCAATAAAGATGTTAAAAAAATAAATAAAATGCCAGACAGAATTACAGTGTATTATTTAAATATAGCATATTTGTGAATGTACAGAAGACTATTAGATCCTTAAAGGTAGGGATTTTTGTCTGATTCATTGTTCTTCTCCTCACAACTTACAGCACTGTGATATACAAGTAGTATATGATCCATAAAAGTTCATTGAACTAAATTGATCTTAGCTTCAAAATAATCAGTTAGCAGGGGACATAGCTTTCTGACAAATCTGAGCCAGTTTGTAACCTAAGTTCTGACACTTATCAGATGAGTCATTTAGGGCGTGTACCATTCAACTTTGTTGGTGGAATATATACGCTCAAATCTGAAAAGCTATTACCTTGAGTAATGTTGCCATTTCAGCCACGGAGTAAATCAATTAACTGATTGCTGACCCCAGCAGCATTCAGACCACGTGGCCTTTTATATTCTGTCGCTTTGTTTAAATTCAGTTTGAGTGTGCATATTTACCTTATAGAGTGTATATTATATAATACCCAGGTCAGAAAAGAGTTCCAAATGAAACCCACGGCCCCTGCTGTATCCTCTCAGAGGACTGGCCCCCTGGTAACCCCTGTCTCAGTCTGTAATCGTATATTTGTGTGGTTACCTGGTTATAGCACATACCCCTCAGAGTCTGTAATGACCATGAGAGCAGAGGCTGCATCTGTTGGTGTATTATTTTATCCCTAGAGTTTGGTACAGTCTCTGGTCCATAGCGCATATCCAAAAAAGGCAGCTGAACAAATCACTGAAATCCAAGGGAAAACACAATTGGAGCTGAGTTTTGAAAACAGGTGAAAGAATTGATCTAGCAGCAAGATGAGAAAAGCCACCAAGTAGGGTGAGGGCTTGAAATGGGGTTGTGGGTTCGGGTAGAAAGACTGGAGAAGATCCCTAAGGAATGCCTCTTAATACAGCAGGCGCCTCTGTGTCTTAGGAGCAGGTATGTACATAACAGGAGTTCCTTCCAGAAACAGGTTTGTGTTTTTATCTGACTTGATTTCTAAAACCATCAAGAAGCCCAGTAATACTGAGTAGGCATGGACATGAGAGGCTTGTTTTCTTAGACACACCTTTGTCATGCAAGAGGAGGAAACTTCCATGATGCCCGTAATTAGGCAGTGTTTCTCAAAGTGGCCAGTTACTGCTTACTGTGGTTTCCCTCCCCAGAAAAAGGAAAAACTTAACCATTTTCCCAAGAGCACATGACTCTCACCCAGGTAAACTTTTTATTTCCCAAAGGGTGTGATCAGCTGAGATCATACAAATTTAATGGTCCTCAGTCAAATAGCCATGTCAGACATTTTCCACTATTCTATAATGTTCTGTGTCCACCATGGACACTTTAGAAGTTTGGAACTTGCGTAGCCATGTCACCCTTGGGTGATTTGATTACCATGTTATTTTATCCTGGTCTGGTGAGGGAATAATCATATCTTGTGCTTCCCAACTCCTCTGAGATGATGTCAGAACAAATTGAGGGTTCCAGAATTTTCCTCAGGTCCTCCTTTTCCCTCTTCTCTCTCCCTTTCTCTTGCCAGTTCTGTTTCCCATCTCCTTCTTTTCCTCATAGTTTATATCTATGTCTCCATACATCCTCAGATATGCGGTATCCAGCGTCCCAAATTGGTGTACTTATTTTGTACATAGAAAGTTCAATTTTTACCTCCTCCCAAAGTTTTATTCAAAGAATATGGCTGCTCCCAAGTGTCCCATTGGGCTGTAGGCCTATATGTTTTGAGTGTGTTATGTTTGGGTGATTTCTGTCTGAGATTCCTTTCAGCTACTGGGGGAAGTAAAATGGCCACAAGTTGGATATATTTTGTATATATTTTCAATCCATCATCTCTTATTTTGATTGTAGCTTTGACAGAAATGCATTTTGCAAATCCCCACCTCTCCAGGGCAGGCAAGTCCGAAGAGGAAGAAGAAAAGCTTTGTGAGAAAGCATCCAAAATGCATAGGTGGCCTCATCATTTTGAGGTAACCAACCTGGCCCAGTGTTCCTTCTTTGTCTGATTTCTATTAAAGCTATTAAGAATGGATTCAGTGGACCGCACTTTCTATCTTCCTAGAGACGTAAACCCCTGTGGCATCAGAATCATATGAATAGGACTGTATGTACCGAGAAGCAATTATCACTGGGGTAAAAAGAAGAATGATAAGGTCTAAGACTATCACAGGGCAAAGACATAAAGGTTTATTTCCAGTGTTATCAGAAGAGCTTTGCTTAGCCATGCAAAGCTCCTTCTGGGAGAGAAAAAGGAAGAGAAAAGCATAAGGGTAGATTATATTCCTTGCAAACACTTATCAATCAAAACAGGAAACTCTGAATGCAAAATTGAAACACAATCACAAAGTCAATTTTAAATGGGTGGAAAAGCCACAGAAAGCATGGGCCTTCTGAGAATTAAAAGGAAGAAATCCTTATTTAAGATTAAAAAAAAAATCCTTACCAGAGATCAAAATAGAGAGGGGCTATGAGAGAGAGGAATTGTGAGGAGATTGCTTTTACAAATGATTTGGGATTGAAATAATTTATATGGCTTGTATTCTGCCATTGAACACAAGATGGAAAATTTATAGAACTGTAGAAAATGGCCTGCATTAGATCAGAACTATAAAAAGTAGAACACAAGCTCAACTCCAGGGACCCAGTGAGATTTTTTGTTGTTGTTGTTAGGAAATACAAGTTGTTCACGAAATGCAATTTTAATCATGAACTTGAGGATGATGTACATGAATTCCAACAAATCCTTTTAACGACAGTATCTTTTGCCCCAATAGGTCGACAATGATTTCTCAAGGAAAGATGAAAACTCTATGAGGAAACACTTCCTACTTTGTGTTCTTTCTTAAGGACATCCTGTCTGAAATGAAAATTTCAAGGCATCAGCCAGTTCAGAAGCTAACTAGCAGATCAAAGAATGCTAAAATGGTTTATCACAATCAACCTCCACGGTTCTATGTCTCAGAAATGCCTTCCACTGAAACTGACAGCAAAACTTAACAAGTATTTAGGACTGAACAAATTTAGGGAGCCAATGATCCTCATATACTGAGCTAGTCTCATTCATTTCATACATTCACTCATTGCAACAATTATTTTTTGAACACCTGATACGCGTTAAGCACTGGACTAAGTGCTGGGGATGCTGAAGTGAACAAACAGACAAGACCCCTGCCCTCTTGTGACCTGTCATATAGCAAACTTGAATTTCACTACCCTGTTAGTTTGCAGTTAAATTTTTTCTAAGCCAAGAACTCCTTTTTCAAACAAATTCACTTATAACGCATAGAATAGCAGACTCTTATACACAGAAGGGATATTAGAAAAAAATCTCAGATGCAGGTCATCTAGCCCAAATCCTTAACCTAAAAAAGATGTGAAATCTAGAGTCCCTTGTCCTGGGTCTTATCTTCATCACAACGAGTCCTGAAAGCCAGGAAATGATGATACGCACAATAATAACTGAAACCTGAGAAAATGCTTTATAGAAGAATTTAAACAATTGCATTGGTAGCAGAGGTAGGCAGGAAAGGCAAAAAGACAGAGCCATGCATGACAAAAGCAAAGAAACTGTCTAGTAGCAAACAGAGCCTTGAGATTACAATGTCCAAAAATGAGCGGTAAACCTGACTGTGAAGATGTCCTTTTAATTATTTTCTCTCCAAAAAGATAACCCCACTTATCTTTATTTCTGGAGCCTAAAATGGCTCTATTGAGAGTTAAAATGAAATGTCCTTGGTGGACCCTCTCTCAGTCACTAAATGCCCTTATGAATAGACAAAACGTTGGAAAAAAGTGATAGGAAGTGATTTCTATCATTTTTACAGCTAACTTCTGACGAGTTAACTCATACCTATTCAAAGTCTGTACCACTGAAACTGCCATACCTGAGAGTTGCAGAGCAATGTATGGTTTCCTAAGTACTTCTTAAATATAAAAATTATCACATTTTATTTTCCTAACAACTCTCTGATGGTTGGATGGACAGCTACACCAATTTCTATTCTACTGATGAGAAGAACACTTAAGTCAAAAGAAACCAAGATTTTAGATCACGTTTTCTGGCTCCTGGTTTGGTCTTCCTTCCGTTGTATCACAGGGCCACTCACCAGCAGCCTAACGTCCAAAAGGCTCAGCAGCTGGACTCCTTCTCTCTTATAACGTTCATGCAGCATCTTCCAAGGAGCTTGGGCAGTGAGGATGCTCAATGCATGTTTACTGAATAACCATTTTTACTTTGAAATCAGGGTCTTTTATTATATATTTTAACATTGCTCCCAGCTTATACATCTGTCTGCAAAATTACCCCACCCGCCTCTCAAGAGAGGTCTGCAAAGGTGGGCAGACTTTCTGTGAAAAGCAACAAAGTAGGGAAAAACTGAAAGTTATTATTTTGAGTTGCAAACTGATGGAAAATACTAAAATTTAACCTAATTTCCTATGGTATTTCTCAGCATTCTGGTATTTATCTGCCCTGTAACCATAACTTGTCGGCTCTTACAAAATACACATCTATCTTTCCATTTTATATATATGTGACAAATAATATGTATAATATATAATATAACTTACGCAAATATAACCAGAAGGGCACAGTGTACACCTCCCAAATCACAGAAAACATCAAAGCTAAGTATAATTCTACTCTCACTATCTCTATTCAAATTGTGCTGGAGTTTCTACCCAGGGCAATTAGGCAAGAAAAAGAAGTAAAACTTTTTGTTGAACATATATGATCTTGCATCTAGAAAATCCAAGGAAATCCACTTAAAATATCAGAGCTAATAAATGAGTTCATTGAGGATTCAGGATATCCTGTCTGTCTGTCTGTCTGTCTATCTATCTATCTATCTATTTATCTACCTACCTACGTATCTATCTATATTAGTTATATTTGTGTGCATTAGCAGTGAAAATCTGGAAATGAAATTAGGAAAACAATTCCATTTACAAGAGCATCAAGAAGAATATAGCACTTAGGAATACATTTAACAAAAGAAATGCAAAACTATAAAACGTTGTTGAAAGAAGTTTTAGCAGACATAAATAAATGGAAAGACACCCTACATTCATGGATTGGAAGATTTAATATTGTTAAGATGACAGTACTTTCCAAAGTGAATTACAGATTCAGTGTAATCCCTATCAAAATCCCAGTTGCCTGCTTTGCAGAAATGGAAAAGTTGATCTTAAAATTCATATGGAATTACAAGGGGCACAAGTAGCCAAAACAATCTCGAAAAAGAAGAATAAAGTTTGAAGACTTCCACTTCCTGATTTAAAAACGTACTACAAAGTAACAGCAGTCAAAACATTGTGGTACTCACATAAGGATAGACATATAGACCAATGGCATAGAATTGAGAGTCCAAAAATAAATCCTTATGGCTATAGTTACTGATTTTTTGATAAGGTGCCTAGACAATACAAAGGTGAAATAATAGTTTTTTCAATAAATAATCCTGGCACAACTGGGTAGCCATATGCAAAAGTTAACTCAAATGGAAAACATAGGATTAAATCTTAACCATCCTGGGTTAAGTAAAGCCCCCTTAGATACAACACTAAAAAGCACAAGTGATGAAAATAAAAGATAAGTTGTACTCCATCAAAATGAAAAACTTTCGTGCCACAAACAATATCATGAAGAAAGTGAATAGGCAACCTAAAGAATGGGTGAAAACATTTGTAAGTCATATGTATCTAATAAGGGACTTTAATGTAGACTACACAGAGAACTCTCAAAACTCATTAATAAAAGATAACCCCATTAAAAATGGGCAAACAATTTGAATAGATACTTCAAAAAGAATATGTAAAAATGACCACTATGTATACGAAAGGACGCTCAACATCATTAGCCATCAGGAAAGGCAAATCAAAACCACAACAAGGGCTTCTCTGGTGGCGCAGTGGTTGAGAGTCCGCCTGCTGATGCAGGGGACGCGGGTTCGTGCCCCGGTCCAGGAAGATCCCACATGCCGCAGAGCGGCTGGGCCCGTGAGCCATGGCCGCTGGGCCTGCGCGTCCGGAGCCTGCGCGTCCGGAGCCTGTGCTCCGCAACGGGAGAGGCCACAACACTGAGAGGCCCGTGTACCGCAAAAAAAAAAAAAAAAAAAAAAAAAAAAAACACAACAAAATACCACTTCACACCCAGTAGGATGGCTATAATTAAAAAAGACAGACAATAAAAGTTGGCAATGATGTGTAGACATAGGAGCCCACACACATAATTGGTGGGAATATGAAATAGTGCAGATTCTTTGGAAAACAGTTTATTTAGCAGTTCCTCAAAGAGTTACTGTGGTAACACAGATTTACCATATGCCTCAGAAATCCCATTCCTAGGTATACACTTAAGAGAAAATATATATCCACACAAAAACCTGTATGTGAATATTCGTAGTACCATTATTCAAGGTAGCCAAATGTAGAAAAGTAGAAACCCAAATGCCCATCAACTGATGAATGAATAAATAAAATGTAATATATCTATATAAAAGATTATTTGGGGGCAATAAAAGGAGATGAAATACTGTTCTATGTTACAACATGGATAAACCTTGTATATGTGATATAAATCAATCACAAAAGATCACATATTGCATGATTCCATCTATATAAAATGTCTACCAGTGGCAGAAAGTGAATTTGTGGCTGAAAGGAGCTAAGGCATGGGGGGAATAGGAGGATGATAGCCGAAGAGTACAGGGTTTCTCTTTGGGGTGATAAATATGTTTTAAAATTGATTGTGGTGATGACTGTATAGCTCTATGAATATTCTAAAAACCACTGAGTTGTAGAACAAGAGTTGTATACTTATGTATATGTGTATTCAACAAATTTTGGCCATCAAGTTGTGCTAATTAAACAAAAAGTTAAGTATAACTGACTTGTAGGGAGGTCATTTGTCTGAGCTGTGAGAACATTGAGTTAGCAACTCAGCAAAAACTTTTTTTTCTGAGTAAAATCTTACATGGCAACTCAGCGTAGAAAGCAGAGTTAAAAGCCCCGTTTCTCTGGTTCAAATGGGGACGAAGGTTCTAGATCCCACTCATGCAGGTTTTATTCCTGAGTTGGCCCCTACAACCTCAAGTGGTCAAGAAGCCAGTGGGCTCCATTGTGTTCCACAGAACACAGTTTAAAAGCGTTCTACGTGTGCTCAAGGACGCCTTCCAACCTCAACCATGTCTACCATCTACTACCATAGGGCTCTAGTGCTCAGCAGGTGTGACCCATGCTTCCAGGAAAAACTGGGTGAAGATCAGGGATGTTAAATCCGTCAACTGGTCTGTGGAATGGGGGTGTGAGTAGGGAGGGATACAAGAGAATAAGGAATAAAGTCAAAAGTCAAGAATCGGGTCAAACACATTTTCAGATTAGCAGTGAGGAACAAAGGCCGGACGTTTGTGGCATGAAAAAAAAAAATCAGCTGCTGGCAGCAGCATTCTTCTGATGGAGGGAAATATGTTTGTTTAGGAAAATTCTCTTATAGGTCCTTTGGGAGCAGAAGATGTGGCCCTAAAGGCATGAATATTTCGAGCAAAGGAATCAAATATTGTGCGCATTGTTCTGCATCGGAGAATAGTAGGAATTTTAGAGAACGGTGGGGTGTGGGTCCAAGAAAAAGAATAAGAATCCCTGACTTGGAAACATGGATACATAGCTGAAAAGCTTTTTAAGAAGAAGTTGTTTGCACTTCTGTGCTGTAAGTCCCTCTCTACTGCCCCAAATCTTGACTTATGTTTGCTGCACACACACTCATGCCTAGAGATTTAACAGTAGAAGGTCAGACAAATGGGTGAGGTTATATGGGTCATTCTTCCATTCTTTTGCCTTAGAAGTGATGGAATCTTATTCCACATATATGTGGGTTAGAAGCTTCATGACCAAAGGGATTGCTGAGGTCTGTGCCTTGTCGTCTTGCTGGAGAGATGAAATACTCTACCTATAGTCACAAACTATGAGGCAGCCTCAGGCTATGCATTTCTGATCTTATTCCCAAAGAGAGAAGTGGCTTGATGAGGAGGGAGCCTCCTGTGGCAGAGAGCCAAAAAGACAGAGCAGGAACTTGGATCCAAGGCAGCCTGTGTGTACCAACAACTGCCCTGCATGTCCAGGGGACTGTGGGTCTTACCTGGCAACCCCATGCCTCTTAAGGATAGTCACACTGTCACTCATATGATTAGAGCATTGTGAAATGTATTTCTCCTTCTAGGACCCAGTGGAACTTGGTGATTATTTTCATTGAAACCAGTCTTGTGTCAATACAACCTCATGACCCTTTTTTCCCATGTGAGTTTAGTCAGAACCTCACTAAAGCAATAGGACTCCTATTATTACAGTGCAAAATAAAGCACCTTTCCTTCTCTGTCTTTTGGGTAGTGGTCGGGGCAGGAGAGCAATAAGGCAACATGTGTTAAGTTCACATACGTGTGAGTTCATTCATGTGGAGGGTGTGAGGGTGGGTAGGAGTTGGCCTCTTGTTGATGTTACGCCCTTCCTACTTCTCAGAGGACAGAGTGTTTAAAAAGTGCTGGCTTACCTTGCTTTTTAGGTATGAGCAAAAGGGTTATAGATTTCTCATAATTTACCATTCAAGGTTAAAAAAAACAAAACATGAAGGATTGTTAGTCAAAGTCAGGGTTTTCTAGTTTCGAGCCTTCTCTAACTGCTTTTACCAAAGTTCATTCAAGGGCAGTGAGTGCAGTGTGATGCTGGTCCTGTGATCGTACTTGACTCAGCCTTATCTCTTGCTCTTGAAAGGATCCCTCCAAGGCAACAGCCCCTCCCCGTTGTCACCCAGCTCATCTCTTGCCAACCCCTCTAGACTGCCTGTCTAAGTCACTTTTTAAGCCTGAGTCAGGAGAAGGGCTCCCCACATTGCCGATGATTGGAATTTATAATAGGAGTGGGGTGAGAAGGAAGCACCAATCTGCTATAGTCAGAGAAAACTCTGTTGTTGTTAAACTAGTGTGGTCACTCCTTCCTTTAGCCACTCATTCAGGAATCCATCCATCCACCCATCTATCCACCCATCCATCCATCCATCCTCCAAACATTTAGCATGACCCTTTAATCAGTATTTTTAGCAACTATAAAATACACCTGTCCAGAGGAATGTGGAAAAGATGGGTAGAGGGTGAGCAGAAGCTGACAACTGCTCTTCCACTAGTGCCTTAATGTCTACACTGGCTTTCCATTTGGAAGCCTTGGCTCTACCCTGCCAACAGGACGTAGAGGCTTCCCACAAAGAAGGAATTTATAGTTTTTCTTTTGAGAAACTCAGATTTTTACTTGGACATCAGTAAGTGAAAAATTATTTATTACCTTCCTCCTCTTAGCACTGCAAATTGGCCCATGACAGGGTTTTAACTAGTCTTTTAAATGTAAGGATATTTCTAGCTAAAGAATGGTGCATTCATTGGCCTTATTTTCTTTTCAATTCTTTCTTCAATTCCTAGGAAGGACTGAAACTAGTTACATTGCTAAGGTGAAGAGGTACACGCTCTGGTATCCTGCCCTGCAATTTCTGCAGTGAAGGTCGTGTGCCTTCACATCTTGCAAGCTCACATGTCAATCATCATTTCTAGCATGCACACTGCTGTGGAGGATGCGGTTACCACCCAGAAATTATAGCAAGTTAATTTAAAGGCTTTATTAAATCATTCTTAAAAACACATGAACACAGTTGGTGTCCTTGAGCATTTGGAAAATTAAATTATTCTTTAGAATTAGCCTACTGAGCTAGAAGAAAATAAAGAACACTCATGAAATGGGAAAAAAGTGACAAAAATTCCAATGACGGATGGTTTTTAATTATAATTGCATAAGAGTCTCTTGTTATAAGTGCCACTTAGTGCTTTGATAATTCCCACCACTGATCCATTAGGCCCCTTCATACATGTACAGGCACCCAGAGTAGAGGACAGAAGAATATCAGAATATTCTCTAACTGCACTCGAGTGCCTTGAATTAGATCAATTTAGTGGCACTCCTAACCATCCTACTATTAGCAAATGCTGGGAGAATGAGAAATGATAAGCCACTTCTAGCTAATATTCTAGTGAATAGTTTTATGCTGGGATAGAAAAGAAATAGAATATAACAAAGGTAACATTTAGTTTGTGGTAATATTTTATTGTTTTAAGTTCCTGATGATTATGAATGATGCTGCTACAAACATTCATGTACTAGTTTTTATGTGAACATAAGTTTTCATTTCTCTAGAATAAATTCCTAGAAATTGGATTGTTGGATCACATGGTTATTATATGTGTTGAGAAAGTCTGACTTTGAAGAATCCCCATGAGATACCATCTGTCTGCGATGGCGGTTGTATTTGTCGTATGTGTTAATTACTCATAGAACTATGTGTAGGCGTTGAGTCCACAATTTTTTAGTGGAGAATTGTTAAAACTTTTAATAATAAAAGTGCGTGGGACAAGCACATAGTGAGGCAATAACGAATTGAAAATGTTAAACTAAATCAAAATCTTTACCACCAAGTCCACAAACAGCAAATCAATGAAGAGAGAAATTTGAGGTCTGATGTTTAAATAAAAAGAGTGGACCACTACTCTTTCCTCTATCTTTAAAATGCTAAGTGTTTACGATTGTCTGGAAATTTTATATCAATAAATATTACCTGTGATGTTGGCAATTTTCAAAGCCCTAAATATATTAGGAAAAGAGTTTTTTGAAAGAACCAGACATCACTTCCGTGAGAGGGCAGAGACACAGAACAGAGCAGTTCTGCTTTTAATAAACAGAGTAAGTCAGATTATGCATTTTCACAAATAATATGCCATTTCACGGCAATAATTATAAAACTGGAGCTATCTTTGTCCCTTTTCTACACTCAGGAGGAGCCATCACTTAGATGATGATCCCAACTTACCTTAGGCTAATGCTAGGATGAGAGATGAGACGTGAAGAAATCTTGAGCTCTTAGTTTTCATTCATTGATTTGTTCACTTAACAAATATATGTTGGATACAACTACGCAGCACAAACTGAGTGTTTGGGATTCAGTGGTGAGTGAATTGGAATCTGACTTAGCAACAGAAGAAGCCAAATGATCACGCAAGCATTTAAGTAGAAACTGTATTAACTATTTCACAGAAAAATAAAAGGGACCCCCAAAAAGATGCATCAGGGATATTTTAGGGGAAAGTATCTTTTCTGAAGTTCAAGGAAGGCTTCCTTGGAGAAGTAACATTTGAACTTAATTTTGTGACTGCTGATCTACAGTTCTTCATTCCAATTTCCTTTTTCCTCAGCACTCTGGCTAATATCTATGAATAATCATCTCAGGGTATTTGCTTTAGGTTCCAAATGGGACCTAAAATTATATTAAAACCTGGCGGTAGAACCAATGGTAGGGGCTGAGGTGGCACTGTGAGAAGCGGGCTAGCATTACCCACAAGATTTCTGATGAAGTTCCACCACTGAGCAATATTTACACCAGACTATCTGAGGTACAACGTGAGATGCAAACACTCTTATCCCCTAGGCTACTCCGGTGCTCTGAAAAAAGGGTTTAATTCTTAGATGTGTTACCTGGGAACAGAAAGAAGAACATGACGTGTATCTGACAAACATGACGTTTCCAATCAGAGGTAGAAGCTCTTCTATTGAGAAATACCAGTTTCCAACTTATGAAACCCAGGGGAATTATTTTCCCCATTATCTAGCAATGGATTAGCAAACTAAAAGCTCACTATAGCTAGGGAGCACTGGGTAAAGAACTATGGGAAGAAACAGAGGAAAACTAGAAACTTGATCTGGTCCTTCATGTTACTCTCTTCAGGAAAACACAAAACTCACCTATTAAACAAACTGAAGGTAATGACAAAAAATATTATAAATGATAAATAATATAATCAGACATTCAATCTGAACGCCAAAGAAATACCACATGACAAAGTAGTCAGATACATAAAAATTTAACAGGGTTTCTCGTGAAGTGGTGGAGTTATGACAGATTCCTAATGTATTCTTTTTGCTTGTCTATACTTTCAAAATTTTCTTCCATAAACTATTTTTCTCTAAGAATACAAAAATAATAAAAATTTTGTAAAAAAATTACATTACTATGAACTTCAAGTCTTCAACTTGATTATTTCTTTGGCTGTGTCTAGTCTACTAACAAGCCCATCAAAGGCATTCTTCATTTCTATTTTTGCTTTAGGGTATTTTCTTTTGATTCTCAGAGTTTTGATTTCTCTGATTACATTACTTATTTTTGCATGTTTTCTACATTTTGCGTTAGAGCCTTCAGCATAGTTATTTTAAATTTCCTGTCTAATTCCAAAATCTTCATCATATCTGAGTCTGATTCTGACGTTTGCTTTGTTTCTTCAAGACTGTGTGTTTTCTAGAGTTTTAGTATGCCTTCTAATCTTTTGTTGAAAGATGGACATGATTTATCAGGTAATAGGAACTAAAATAAATAAACTTTTACCCATCAGTTTAATCTTTATCTGGCTAGGAGTTCTGCTTATATGTGAAATCTAAAAAAATGATACAAATGAACTTCTTTACAAAACAGAAACAGACGCACAGACTTCAAAAACAAATTTATGGTTACCAACGGGGAAAGGGATAAATTAGGAGTTTGGGATTAACATCTACATACCTCCTCCTCCTTTTTGCCTCCTACTTAAATGGAGCCTATGCCCTGCAGTTATTTCAGCTGTAATCCACTGGAATTACGCTGTAGCACTGTCAGTGTGGTAGTAAGGTATGTGGAGGAGAAATGCTCCACAGTCTTACAAATATATCTCAGTCTTTTAGTGAGCCTGTGTTTCTTGGCCAAGACCTTCACGTGTGTTTCTTAGCTTCCCTACCTATCCGGTGAAACAGGAAAGCTAGAGGGTGCCAGAGTCAGAGAAATGTCCTTTTCCCCTGGAGGGATAAGGCTCCGGTAAAGTCTTCTCTTAAGTGTTGATATTTGTTACAGAGACCGCTCTGGGCATATTTCACAATGGTTGGTCCTCCTCTCCCCTGCCAGAGCCAAGAGGAAATCTTCCTTGCCTCTCTTCACTGTGAGAACCTGGTAAGGTCTCTGGAGGTGAAACCGACAAAAGTATGGAGGTGCCCCTAAGACTGTGACCCTCAGGAATTTCTCACTCTGCAGCTCGTCTACCCCATGGCCCTAGCAATTCATCAGAATTATCATCTAAGTTTCCCTATCAGTTTATGGCTCTAGAAGCTTCTGTCCCAAGTAAGCAAATCTCAGCTATGACTCTTCGGATTCACCAGTGTCATGGACTGAATATTTGTGTCCTCCTAAAATTTACATGTGGAAACCCTAACCCCCCATGAGATGGCATTAAGAGTGGGCCTTTGGGAGGTAATTAGGGTTAGATTCAGTCATGAAGTTGAAGCTTCTATGATGGAACTGATGTCCTTGGAAGAGGAGGAAGAGACTGGAGTGTTCTCTCTCCACCATATGAGGATACAGCAAGAAGGCGGCCATCTGCAAACCAGAAAGTGGGCCTTCACCAGACACCAAATCTGCCAGCACCTTGATCCTAGACTTTCCAGCCTCCAGAATTGTGAGAAGTAAATATTTGTTATTTAAGTCTTTCAGTCTATGCTATTTTGTTGTAACAGCCCAAAATAGACAACTTGTCTCCTTAGGTTTCAGCGTGGCAGTTTGCCCGGCATCCTTAATTCTCTGACAGGTCCAAGGAAAGTCACTGATTTTCAGTTCATTCAGATTTTTCTAGTTATAACAGAAATAACCATTGCCAAGCTGTCTGAATGGAAACCAGAAGTGGCCCCCTTTTATAATTACATATAACTAGTAATACCTTTGAGCAAAACTGTATGATTTTAAACATTGAAGTGTTTTAAGGGCTGCTGCCTACAGTTGCGAAATGTGTGCTCTACACAAGGGCACCCAGCCTAGGAGGCAAGCAGGGATGGCATTTAACTTGCGCAGAGGTGCCCTGTGGGCTGACAGCTGACCCTGCTTTGCAGATTGGAAAAAGGGAGATCCAAGCGGGAACCTGTTAATGACAGCCATCCCACAAAACTGTCCAGTGGCTCTTCCCAGCCTAGTTTGTGGGGTACATTCAGACCTACCCTTAGAATTTCTCCAACCTGATGAGGACTTGATAGAACTGGACCACCAGCACAGAGTCCTTGCAGATCCTTCACTAATTTCCAGCCTCACTCTCTGGGAAGGTCAGAGCCTCGCCTGACAATTTCTTCATCTTTATTGTGCCTCCTGCTGCCTCTTGCCTGCATGGAGCCTGGTTGACTAATAACAATTGAAAGCAACAAGTGTGTCCCCGTGTTCTACAATCATAGCCCCTTAAATGGACTCCCTCATGGTTCTGGGAAGCCAAGTGGCGAACGTAAACTTGGGTGGAAGAGAGAGGACTTGTGCAAGGCAGCCAACGTCCCCAGTGTGGAGCCAAAGGTTGCATCTAACAGGGGGGTTTGAGCAGCATTTTCCCAGCCCTAATGATTAAATCAGGCCCTTACAAGACGGGAGGGGTTGGTGGTATAGAACCTAGTAATGATTCTGGCCCTGCACCAGCAGTGGGCAACCCTCATTTGTTTTGCTGCCTAGCGCTAGGGCAGGATCATTGTTTTTTATGGCTCCAAGGCAGTAATCATTTCACATAATGTGAAGATTTTTTTTTTTCACTCAATTTACTCTCATGCTTTGGGCTGATGAGAATAATAATGACATGCTGATTACTGGTCCCTTGACAGATGATGCTCGCAAATGCAGGCCACCGCTCCTTCCTACCCTTTTCCCCCTCAGACATCATAAGGCTGTGATTTGGAATCTCATTCAGTCACTACTTTCCCATCCCAAGGTTTCTGATACTGAGAAGACCAAGACAAAATATTTCTTTTAGGGGCCCCCAATTCCTGCAGTCTGCCCTATGGGGTAATTTATGCTGATTTGTTATAAGGAGACAGGCATACATAATTCATGTCCTGTGCATTGTGGCTTTTAGCCATTGAAAATACTATCTTTCTTTTGGCAGTGCTTGCAGGAACTAGTTACAATAAACATGTCATACCTCAGTGGACACTCTTTTCTCAGCTAATAGGAGCCTGACTTAAATGTAGACTCCATCATGAGAGGAGTGTATTTAATGGTGAATTCAGCTGAGCATTTTCATTCCTTCCAAAGCATAAAATGAGTTTATTATCAGTATCAATAGTTGGTTTTTTTCAAAAGGAGTCAAGGTGTGAAAGGGCATGAAAGGAAAATTAAAATGAAACTCTCGGTAGTTTCATGGTTGGAGGCCCGTTGAAAACTCAAACTTAATAGCTGCTTTTGAGCTAGCCAGGAGAATTTTAGGGTCGGAAAACACACAGATTTGAAAGGAAGCATCAGGGCTGGGCTCACCACCCAGAAGGCAGAGGCTGGACAAACTGGAGGTTCCTATGGGTTTCGGGAGCACCGCTAAGGATGGCTGAATTTATACCTGTGAAGATTACAGCGGCATTAAGTACCATCTACACCAGTAGAGCCAAAGCGGTCTTTTAAAAGTGCAAATCTCAACAAGCTCCTCTTCTCCCCCAGACCCTTCCCTGGGCTTTCCATTTCACATGGCTTTGTCCCAAGGCCAACAGGCCTGCGTGCTCAGGTTTCTGCCCATGTCCCATCCACAGCAAGCCTCCTCTTGCCCTTCCTAACTATGCGCTAGCTACTCGGGCCTTCTTTTGCTTGTCCACAATGGCATACTTTCACCTGAAAACTCTTGCTCTCACCGCAAAATTCACCCTAAGGAAAAGTTCCCTATTTACTCTGGCAAGTTTAAGTCCTTCTGTTAAATGTGCCCACGCACACTTTTGCTCCTGTAATTGTTCGATTGTTTGAAATTTTTGGTGTTTGTGTCCTTCCACTAGACTGTACGCTCCTTAAGGACACCTGGACCCTGATGCACAGATGTAGCCTCCCAGGGCATAATCAGCCCTTGATAAATAGTTGCTATATGAAGAAATGAATGAGGGCAATAGTTCTCACATTTGGGGGGCACCAGGAGCACCCGAGCAGCGGGTTAAAGCACAGGAGTTCCGATCCATGGGGGTGAGACCCAAGACTCTGCATTTCTAACGGGTTCCCAGATGGTCCTGGAACAGCACTTTGAGAACCACACAATATTGGGAAGCCCTTCCACAAATGTGCTCTTACCATGGGGGTCCCAAGTGAGGAGATGTGCATTCTGCATCCATTACTGCAACTAACCAGCTGGAGGTCCTTAAGCAGTCCCTGATATTTTCTTCCTAGTCAGTTAATCCTTTTGCTTCTTCCTTTGCGGTATCCCCGTTCCTCCCCTTCTAGATGGGAACCTTTTAACCTTACCTTTGGACTATTATAACCACATTCTAATCATTTTCTTGGCCCCCGCTGCCTCCTGCCCTATGAACCCCTCATTGACTTTACTGCCAGTTTTAAGTGCTTCAGAGACCATCACGACCATGCCCTGCCTTTATCTAAAATATTGATGGAGATATCAGCAGTCAAGGTTTTTCACAACCCGGACTTCCTGCCCTCCTGCCCCAATTCAGCATGAGACTCCCCATAGCTTATTGCATTTACCTAATCGCCCATCTTTCCTGACAGGCTATCAGCTGCATAGAAGCAAGCATCGTGCTAGTCTTGTTTAACTGACATAAACTTGACCCGTATCTGTTGCATCATAAAACATTACTGAACAGAGAGGTCGCTGAACATTAGATTTTCCCTTCTGTACAAAAACAATAATCCTAGAAAGCACTTAACTTGGGTTACTCTAAGCCAGATTTTTTCTAATCACTTTATACATATCAGTTTATTTAATCCTTACAACAAGCATCCCCATTTTACAGATGAGAAAATCGAGGCACAGAGAAGTAATGTAACCAAGGTCTTACAAGTGGTGACTCAAGGATTCAAATCAAGGAATCCGGTTGTAGAAGTTCATGATCTGACCTACCATGCTATACTGAACAGAGGAGTAGCCCAAATGATGCCTAAAATTACGTAGACTACCAAGAATATATCTGTGCCCGTTTATTGCGCTACACATAATCACTCACACACAAAATTTATTATGTGCAGGGGGCTAAGACACATACTAGGGAATCAAGCATGAATGGTAAACAGTGAATAAGGTGAGAGGCAGATGGAGTCAGACAAACCATGTTCCGCCATTTTCTGAGCTATGTGACCCTGGGGAGTTACATCAGGCCCCAAGGTAACCATCAAACGCTGCACAGACAAGTGCTTAGCAGATGCTTACTAGGAAGGCTCACAAAAGCTTTCAGAAATAGGACTGGCAGGCCTAGATGAGACTGAGTATATAAAAGGCCCTCTATGTAGAGAACTCCAGCATTGTGTCTTTCTTGCTATGAAGACACCTATTTCTTATTTTGTTTGATGATTTTAAAATGTCTGAAAAACAAGGCCAGGTTAAGAATCAAGTGGTAAAACAATTTTTATCTAGAGTAGTGATTTTCAAATTTTATTGTGTATTACTATCACTAGACTCTTGCAAGATGGCAAGGTCAGACACACCAAATCATCATTTCTTGAGACTGGGATCCAGGAATCTGAATTTTAACAAGCAACCCAACTGTTCTGCTGCCTTTGATCCGTGGCCAACACATTGAGAATCACTAAGGTGTAAATTAAAAGCAGACAGGGTACTCCTCAGAGCTATTCAAAAGACAGAGAGGAGAGAGAAGATGCAAGGCTTGCTGATCTGTTTGGGAGAAGAAATGGTTAAGCCGCTTCGAAATTGAGATGCAGGTGGAGAAATTTAGCGCTCAGAGTGCCAGCACAAGGAGGGGCTATGAAAGGAACCACATTTGTAATACAAAGAAGAGTCAAAAATAAGATGAAGGAGATGGTGTTAGGAGATAGGAAAAGTGACCTGAGATAGACAAGAATAAAAGATAAATTTTAAAGGCACAGTCAAATCTTATAATAATTAGGAAACAGGTAGTAGATTGTTATTTTGATTATTGTTTCTTTTTTTTTTTTTTTGCGGTACGCGGGCCTCTCACTGTTGCGGCCTCTCCCGTTGTGGAGCACAGGCTCCGGACGCGCAGGCTCAGCGGCCATGGCTCACGGGCCCAGCTGCTCCGCGGCATGTGGGATCTTCCCGGACTGGGGCACGAACCTGCGTCCCCTGCAACGGCAGGCAGACTCTCAACCACTGCGCCACCAGGGAAACCCTGAATATTGTTTCTTTAAAAACTTCTCTGGTTATTTTCCTACTTAAAATGAAAACATTTTCCCCCTGTTGTCTAAATAAAGTCCCCCCACACCCCAACACACACACGGACACATACCCACATATGCATGGCTCTATAGGTTCTGCATTAATTTCATCACTGGCTGATGGGAATTTTTAGCTATTTTATAGATTAAAGGTAACTTCCATGGGGTGCTGTGAAGATTAAATATAATAACGTGTGGGAAGATCTTAGAACAGTTTCTGGCAAGTAGAATAAAAAAAATTGTATTTATTAGTATTAATTATTAATGTGCAATTATGGGACTCGGAGAGCATTTCCTGTTAGTTGGATCAAGGTTGTAAGCTAGAGAGCAAAGCTTAAAGGCACAATAATCCCATAGTCTCTAGAGAAGCAGCAAGGTTCCTATTGAAGCAAAGTACAAATTTCCAGTGATAAGCATAAGAAAATCAATTTGGAATCCCAGAAATCAGAGAGGACGATGCAAGGCCACCAGAGAGCAGAAACCTGATCTCTCAGGAGAAGGTGTTCTGACCTGTTAAAATCTTCCTTACACTTCAGGCCATAACTGGCTGTCACTGAAGCTGCCGGTAAGGCCAAAAATTATGGGGAAGTAGTAATAGCGGTAGGTGTGACCCTGGCCACGAATGGTTCATGTTCAACACAAATTGGGACATGAGAAAATGGCCTTCTTTGCCTGAGGCCACTTCTGAGATCCTGAGATAGAAAGTGCTTATTTATATACTTTTATGTTAATTTCCTTTTAACAAATAATGTGGACTTTTAATTAATAGACGATATTTACGTATTGACTAGTAAGTATCACACCCTGAGCTAACAGACTCACTGTTATTTAAGGAACTAATTTAGAAAAAGTCTTACAAAAACTCCTGAGAAATATAAAAAGCTTACTACTGCATGCAAGATGAAAAAACACAAGGGCCCAGCTCATTCATGAGCTAAATATCTGGCAATCACAAACAGGCAAACTGGATCGGAAACACAAAATAAAGAAAGCATCGAGTAGCCAATGTGCATTAAGTATCTAACAGCAGACAGTAAGTGTGCAGGGTCCTGGGATCACAGTGACCCTGCGGGAACGTGCCATCACTTCAGCCTGAGGGAGTGAGTCACACACAGGCTTTTCTCTGAAGCTAATTAGTAGTATTTGAGGCACAACTCTAACACGTTCTGACCCTACCATACATTATAAACAACAGGCCAGAATGTAGCTTGAGAAGGTGGTGCTGGTAAGAACAGAAAGTGACAGGGACCCGTCCCTTAGTGATGGAAACAGACAACCTGTGAAACACAGACACGGATTCAAAATGACACTGTGAAGTTATTTAGTTACTATTTCCAAAACATTATAAATTCATGTCCTTCTTTTACAAATGTGGAAACAAATCAAAGCAGTGGACCATAGCATTCCTTTGTTTGCACACTATACATGCTTCCTTCGCACCTGCAGAGACTCTGATATATATCTTGAGGTGCAAGTAACGCCTCAGCTAAGGGTTTGTAGTGATGTCCCTCATTCATAGGTTAATTACTTACATAGGCAGCTAATAAGTCCCTACGATGTGCTAGGCGCTCTTCTAGGGGCTGGGAATACTGCAGTGAACAAAAGAGAAAAATTCCTGTCCTTGTTTTGCTTACATTACGTTGCGTGAGTGTGGAGAAATCAAAATAATTAAGATGCATAGATAGTCTGTCAGTGCAAAGTACCATGGAAAAAATCAGGGAAGGAGGAAAGGGGGTGCCAGGTGGCGAGGCAGCAGTTGTAACTGGGAGGCTAAGGAGAGCCTCATGTGAAATGATCTTTGAGGGGCTTCCCTGGTGGCACAGTGGTTAAGAATCCGCCTGCCAATGCAGGGGACACAGGTTCGAGCCCTGGTCCGGGAAGATGCCACAGAGCAACTAGGCCCGTGCGCCACAACTACTGAGCCTGCGCTCTAGAGCACGTGCTCTGCAACAAGAGAAGCCACTGCGATGAGAAGTCTGTGCACTTCAGTGAAGAGTAGCCCCCACTCGCTGCAACTAGAGAAAGCCCGGGCGCAGCAACAAAGACCCAACGCAGCCAAAAATAAATAAATAAAATAAATTTATATTTAAAACAACAGCCCCTCAATGGACAGGTTTAAAAAAAAAAATCTTCGAGCAAAGACTTGATGGGAGTGAGGCAGGGGGTGATATCTGGAGGAAGACTATTTCTGACAGAAGGAACAGAAGATGCAAAGGCCCCACGATAGAGGCAATCCTGGCCTGTTTGAGAAACAGCAGGGGGCAGCGAGAACAAGAGAGGGCACAGGGGGAGACAGTCAGCGAGATGAGCCAAATCATGAAGGTCTCCGTAGGCCACGTGACCTGGACATAGCTGGACATAGCTGCAAAACCACTGCAGGGTTTGACGTCTTACAAGTTCAAAGGATCACAAGAGATTCTAAGGAGGGAAGGGCAGAAACTTTAGAAGGCTACTGGAATAATGCTGATGAAAGATGACGTGGCTTGTACCAGCAGATGGAGGTGAAGGTAAGAAGTGGTCAGATTCTGAATATATAATGAGGGAGACTTGATAGGCAGTGGGAGAAGAAGAAAGGACCCAAGATTGACTTTGGGGCTGAACAACCAAAAGGATAGAAGTCGTCAACATATGCTGCTCAACAGTGTAGGCAAGTATACTTTATCCACTGAAAAAGATTCCAATTCAGAATGGATACCATGACACTAAGTTTGGTGCTTAAAAGCCTCTGTCACAGGATCCCTCAGTCCCCAAAGATATTGACTAGAAGAGACACTGTTGTCTTTCAAAATCAGGCCCTCCCTTCTACTGGGCCTTTCTAATTTGTTACATTGCAATACCAATGGTGGAATTAAAATTCAATTTCTTCACATGTAATAATACTAACACATGGCAGTTGACAAACCTATTTGGTCCACACAGTACAGATGAATCTGGAATCACGTTGTTCAGAGGAAATTAGGTATCATCTGGTGATTCTTTAATCCTCTCCCCACACCCCAGGGCTGCCCATGTGGTCTTAAGCATTCATGAATGGAAAAGTTGTGACGTCTTGAGAAGAAGGAAATTCAACGTATATGGACCTTTTCTAAAAGGAATCATATCTTATCCGCCTTTGGATTTCCAGGGCCTAACACGGGGCCTGACACATAGGAGGCACTCAATAATTACTTCCGGGTGAAATATTTAATCTGGGTTTGGGGGTAGGAGGGCCAGATGTCTGTCTGAACCAATGAAAAATCTGAATTAAGACAGTTTGTTTTCCTAAGATAGATATATTCAGGAATGTTTACTTAATAAAGTTGTACCTAACAGAGGTCCTCAAGGGAGCAGCCTTTAATGAAAAGATAAGAGTGACTTAAAATTAGTATATCAATCATTTGCATGTGAATACATGCTTGGAAGCAATTTATTCTCTTGACTAGCTTAAATATTCCATTGCAAGTGTGTTTACCTGATTAATTTGCTTAGCAAACATTACCTTCTAGTCAGTACAAAGCCTAAGTTCAGCCCACACTCCTGTCTTGATATGCAGAAATTCTGAATCCTGAATTTACTTGTGCATTTTTGACAAGCTGCTGAACTTCCCAGGGCCATGGGGCACTTGAGGGAGTGGAGGAGGGGGAGAGAGAGAGGTTTCTTTTTGAACACAAGGACTTAAATCATACAGTCACTTCCATACTTTTTTGATTCTGATGTTTGATTCTATGATAGTAATGAATGGAGTCTAGTTTAATGAAGCTTTAGAGTGTGGGGTCAAGTTCTCCCCATATTCAACCTTCTTCTTGGCTAATCAATGAGTCTTTAAAATGGAAAAAGCAATAACTCTTCCTAGAGACTGAGATCCTATAGAGGTGTGATTTCTCTGATATATTGAAAACATCAGTGGTGGCCTTGTGTTAGGTTTTGGGGACACTCGCTAAAGAAAAAGGGATCATCCCATCATGTTTTACTTTGTTATGCACGAGTTGAGCAGTCAGTCTGTGCTTCTACCCACTTCAGTAGAAGTAGATGGCTTCTGACGGAGTCAGATTGCCTGCGTTGGAACCTGGGGTCTGCTATGTGCTTCCTGTGTGACCTTAGTTACTTAACCTCCCAAAAGCTGCATTTCCTCATCTATACAATGGGGACAATGAGACATCTGCTACACAGCGTTCTTGTTGGGGTGGGATTAGTTAAGATAATTATGACCTGCTCACGGGCGTCAGCTATGATTACTGCCTATCCAGGGCTGCTGTGGTACATCTGGGAGAACCCTGCCAGTTCCCCTTCAGGTCTGCATTGCAGTAAATTGTCCAGAACACACACTCACCTATCAAAGGAAAACAAATGACTACAGGGAGATATTAGCGATTCTATTCTTAAAACTATTGGGCAAAACCACACCTCACCATAATCCTCAGAACCCTCCTTAAAATACCTTTAATCTGGTGTGCTATTGAGGCAGCCCACAGCTGGGAAGGTGGGCAGTACCTACTAAAAGTTGTTTGGAAATTAATTTTGTTTCTTTTTATGGCTGAGTAATATTCCATTGTATAGATGTGCCACATCTTCTTGATCCATTCATCCGATGATGGACACTTAGGTTGTTTCCATCTCCGGGCTATTGTAAATAGAGCTGCAATGAACATTTTGGTACATGACTCTTTTTGAATTATGGTTTTCTCAGGGTATATGCCCAGTAGTGGGATTGCTGGGTCATATGGTAGTTCTATTTGTAGTTTTTTAAGGAACCTCCATACTGTTCTCCATAGTGGCTGTACCAATTCACATTCCCACCAACAGTGCAAGAGTGTTCCCTTTTCTCCACACCCTCTCCAGCATTTATTGTTTCTAGATTTTTTGATGATGGCCATTCTGACTGGTGTGAGATGATATCTAATTGTAGTTTTGAAATTAGAACTCAGAGAACAGCTGGGTACCTTTGTTACCGGCAGGCTGCTGACTCAAAATCATGGGAAAAAAAAAAGCCTCACTGGAATGAAGAGAGAGAAAAACTGCAGAGCTGAGGGTAGAAAAAAAAAAAAAAATCCAACCAGCTCTTGGCCTTTGAAAACAGATTGCTCTGCCGTCCTGTCATGAAGTAGGTGTACAGGCATTCACAATTCCACACAGGGCCTACTCCAATTTTGGGGGGGAAAAACCAACATCAACAACATGATAAAAACACAGGGCCAGGTGCAGGCTGTTTCCTCTTGCTGCTCTGTCTGAGGAGGCATTTGTTGTTTTATTTGTATTACAAAAGTCCACACACTTCCCTCACTCTCTCTGCCCAGCCCCACTTCAGCCTCCTGGGCGGCAGGAATGCTGATTATAGAAAGGCTCCCGCCAGGGAGGGAGAGGAAGCTCCTACCCTGTTGACAATTCAATGTGATTCACATAACTAAGTGCTCACACCTCATGATTCTAGGCACTCGACTCTGTGTGTGTGGATCCCGTTATAACTCAGGGGCAGGTCACAGAAATATCTTCCATCTCTCAGTGCCTTCAGGCACTCTCATTGGGTCTTTTTTTTTCCTTAATATATTTATTTATTTATTTTTGGCTGCGTTGGGTCTTCGTTGCTGCATACGGGCTTTCTCTAGTTGTGGCGAACGGGGGCTACTCTTCATTGCGGTGCGCGGGCTTCTCATCGCGGTGGCTTCCCTTGTTGCGGAGCGTGGGCTCTAGGCACGCGGGCTTCAGTAGTTGTGGCGCGTGGGCTCTAGAGCACAGGCTCAGTAGTTGTAGTGGACGAGCTCAGTTGCTCCGCAGCATGTGGGATCTTCCCGGACCAGGCATTGAACCTGTGTCCCCTGCACTGGCAGGCAGATTCTTAACCACAGCGCCACCAGGGAAGTCCTCACTGGGTCTTAGAGTAGCTCACCAAGCCAGGCAGAATGGAGTTTCTTAACCTATTTTACAGGTGAAGATGGTGAGACCCAGAGTGGTCAAGCAGCCCACCCAAGGCCACAGAACTAGTGGGTGACAGACCTGGAATCCAGGGAAAAGAACCTGTAACTCACTACTGAATATACACTGACATAGGGAGATCCTGCCAGAAACACGCTCCTACAACGTCATGACGAACAAACACTGCCATCTGAACGTTCTACGTTGGTTAAGTCATCTAGTGCCAGTGACATGAGGGGAACAGCGTGCAGCAAAAAAAAAAAGAAGGGTACAATTTTAAAACGAAGCCTTTCATCAAGCTTCACCTTCTCTTGTGTAAGAAAGAGATTTGAGCCTGAACGTTTCAGGAGAGAGCACTCTTGCTATCCTCATCCTTTCTCTGATTATTTGTCCAAATGAATGATTATTTGTCCTGCAGCTCTCCACTGAGATGAGCAATGTGCTTGCAAACTAGAAAACATGGCATCGACAGAAGCCAGGACTACTGCAACCGACAACACAAAGCCTGTCCCCTTCGGCCTTTGCTTCCTTAACCCCTTTAGTTACTTATGCGACCTCAGTTGTACATGTGAAGATAGACGCATGTACTCCCTTTGTACACGTCCACTGGGCCCAGCCCAGTGTGTTACCCTAAATAGCTATTTATTCGTTCTTTAAACAAAATGCTCATTGAAGAGTTTTGGAGACACTGGCAATTTTAGGCAAAGGATCTTGTATTAGGAGTCATCCAAGGCTCTTGCTCTTGCCATCTGCACTGGCTCACTGCTCTGCCGTACTTCTGTTAATGGTAGGCAGAAGCATAGCAGTAGGGGTGTAAGTTGCCATGTTATAATTTTAAAAGGCTCCCAGAAAGTAAATACATCAAGATATCAATTAAGGAACTTCATCATGTAAGCAGCTCTTTGCAGGAAACTGCCCTCAGCAGGAAGGCCCTTTTCTTGTCACTTTAGCAAAGTTATGTTGTAACTAACTGTTAAACTGAGGACCCGCATGCTCTACTTATCTCCAGCCCAAGCACGCCTTTCAGATCTTTTAATCATACAATACCTTGCCTAACCTGTCATTTTTTTCCCATAGATCAAAGAAGTAGAAATGATGACCAGATCTCTTCCCTAGCTTCCCTTTCAGGAATCTCACGAAAAAACTGTGTGGCCAAACTGTATGAACACGGTAACATCTAGAGGATGGTCACAATGAGTCGATGAGGCTGCCCGCAGTGGGGGGAGGGTGACAAGTCTGACACCCCCGCATCTCAATGATTAACTGAGATTACTTCCTTTCTTCCCTTTAAAACTTTCATGGCCCAGCAGAATCTTCGGAAGTGGTTTTTGGGGGACACTGAGTTCACCATCTCCACAAATTGCTAGTATTCTGATTAAAGGCACCTTTCTCTTCTACCAACATTTGTCTCTCTCTCTCGTATTGATTTTTTGAGTGGCGAGCAGCCGGACCTGATTGAGTAACAATCATGGACTGATTTTTTTTCTCCTAGTTTTTTATAGTTTGAGAATGAATTCCTTTCATATTGGCAAAATCCCAACAATGACATGAAAAATTTTCAAGTGTTTCTATTCCACCTAGGATTAATACCGTTCTGCATGAGCTTGTTTCATCTGTGAAATATGAAGAAGTGTTAAGAAATAACCAGGATCATCTGCTAAATCTATTAGGAAGAGGGCAGAAGACTTTGCTGAGTTCAGTTAGTCAGAGCTTGGTGTGAATGTGGCCCAAGTCGTGTGTTTCGTCTCCTTGAAGGACGTTTGTTTAGCACATGATGATTTCACACTCCCTGCCCTCTCTCCCCCCAAGCCCCACCCCGCTCATCACTTTCCCCTGGGCACTGATGGATTCTATTCTTGTAAACACAACTTTAAGTATCAGTTTCTCTAAAAAGGTGCAGTTCATTTTTATGAACGTCTGAAGGCCTTCCTTCTACGAGATGCCTTGGCGAGGCCTCATTGGCTCTGGAGGTCTTGGGCCCTCCCCATAGTTTAGCAGGCTCTTCCCAAGTGAATCAGCTTCATTTCCCCTGTTGCTCTACCTTAAACCTGGGAGGTGTTTGTTTCCTGGGGCCAGGGCTTGCCGGGCGTTCAGCTGCCTGCACACCAGCTGCTACTCCACTCCCGGGTGTGCATTTTGTAACCACACGGCTCCTTTGCCGGTTGTTGAATAGGGAGAGGGGCAGCTGTGAAAGGGAGAAGGCTGATTATTCATTTTCTTTCCTTTGGAAATTCTGCTTTGGGATCCTGTTCCTACTTAGAATGTTTCCCCAGCAGCCCATTCCATTTAGCTCTCTTGCTAGGGAGCATTTTCTGTCAATTTTCTGAAACGTATATATTCCAGGCAGTTCGTTGGAGGGTTTACAGAGATCCTTGTTAGCAAAGCTCAGCCTGGCCTTACTTTGTATTCCAGAAGCCTAGCATTTTAGCAACTCACAATGAACTCAAGTATCCTTATGTGTCATACTCGAAGGAGAGGGCTTTGCGAATCAGCCTAGAAAACAATGATAGCATCTCTTGGCCACAGAACAAACAGAGAGTTCCTCCCATCTCCTTGGCTTGAAGACCAAGGATTTATCTCCTGGAACAAGTTCTCAGGGAGGATAGCCAGTGACCTGACATTTTTCTCATATGAGTTCAAAAACAATATTTAAGCTAGTAATTGCTATCTTCTCTTCTTCAGAACTCATTTTTTTCCCCCTCTGACTTGTTTTGGCTCCAGTCTTTAAAAGCAGAACCAAACTACCATTTCAGGTGGATGAGCTGCACATTAAGGGTGCAGGGTGACTGTGGCTAGCTGTGAGCCCTGGAGCCCCTTCCCGTTCCACAGATATTGCAAACCACAGACCTAACTACATCCATGCAACTCCAGTGCCTGTTTGGATATTCAAATATTTTCTCAAGCAACAATTACATACTAACTTACAGCACCTGCCCTCCGGGGTGTTTGGGTATAAATGGCCTGAAGTTGCTTTTATTTTCCTAGTTCTTGTCAGCACTCTGCTACTCAGCTGATACGTGTTTTTTTCTCTGTTTTATGATTTATGCTTCAGAGGGACTTGTATAGGCAAAGTGGATAAAGCCATAAATTTTCTTATAGGGCGTATTTTAAATATTACTTTGAATTCAGAACCTGTGTTCTCGCTGTGGCTATAAATGCTTTTCTCAAAACAATTCAATAATTTCAAGGGCAGTGTCTCATTTATGAAGGCCTTTCACAGTTAATAGGACTTCCTCTGACAACTGTCAGAGTGTTTCTGGTATGCTACAGTATATTATAGAATCCAGTGTTAGCAACTATGAACTAGTAGAATTTCTGTTAAACTCAACATAATTTGATAATTAACCACACATGCTATTATACATTACCCATTCACATAATTAATGAATGTTATACAGGTCTGTCTTCAGTTGAAGCATTTACTTTACATATCGTATTGACTTTCCCCTGAATAATTCCATGTATTTCAGGGGCAACATTATTAGTAAAATTCTAAGACTGTGTTAGGACATAAAAATTGAAGTGACATCAATCTTTCCAATGTACAGAGCTGACACCACAGTAGGGGTATGTATATTGAGAATGTATTTGTTAAGAGTTAGGAGGGTCTATATGAATGTAAAAGCTTATCATTATTGGCTTTTATATATCCTCTTGCTTTGAATTGCTTATTATTTAAATGGAATGGAAACAGCAAAACTACACAACACGTGCATATACAATACTAATACTGACTCATCAGGTATTTGATCCAATGTGGTCATTCAATATCTGTCCTTCAATGTTGAAAATTATTGTTGGAACAATGCCAAAGATAGGAATATAGTTTACTTATTTAGTAAAGTGCTTTCTTAGGAAGCCTCTCTGCTGAATGTCAGGAAAGAGTTAAAGAATTTAAATGAGCCCCAAAGGGATTTTCTATTGGGGAGGAAACAATTATAAGAGAAGCCAAAGCATCACGTATTAAACAAGACTGTCTTGTTTTGTAGGCAAAAAGGGAAGTTTTTGAAAGGGAAAACAGACAAAGACCATGTAGAAATGACATGCTGTTCTGAGGCAGACAATTTTCTTACCAGCAATTAACTAATTAGTTATTTCTTTTTAGGAAAGCAACAGGGTACAGAAGTGTCCCAGGTCATGGGAAAGAAGAGGAACCATTAGAACAGGCTGGACGCATGTGACATCCCGGGCAGAAGTAGCTTTAGCTTGGTAGCCAGGTTCTTTATAGGGGCTCCTGGTTAGCCAAACTGTGCTTGTCCGGAAAACCACAAAGACTGAAGTTATCAATCTAGCTCTAGTAGACCTACGGCTGGGGGCAGAGTTTGTAATCGATGAAGGTAATAATCTTTTGGCAAAAAATGGTTTTCATTAGAAAAGTGTCCAAAGAAAAAGTGCTGCTTTGGGAAAGCTACGAAGAAAGACAAGTGAAGTGAGAATACGTTAACCCAAAGATTGGTGCAACCTAACCTAAACCAAGATGCCTCCTAAGTACTTAATTAGATGGAGGGAAGTGGTTCCCTTTCAGCACTGTACTGAAATAGCATGAATGGAAAAACGCAAATAGGCACGTGTGTAAGATGGAAGACAAGTTAAGGGAAAGGCTCCTTAGCAACTTAGTTTAAAAAAATTCAGGAGAAGGGTGAGAAACCAGAATATTTCTAGAAAGAGGAAATGATGACTAGCTTAGTCCGGACAAGAGGTTCTAATGAAAACTTGGATCCAGAAGTTAGAAAAGTATTAATCTCTACAAATGAGGAATTGGTGTTTAAATGGGAAAGGTGTAATGCTTATTGCAAATAGTTCTGTCAGGGCCTCTGCACACATCTTGATATATCTGTGTGTAATTCGTTCATGCTGCTGCTCTGCTTATTCTAGAGGAATTCCTATTTCCAAGGTTCCAAACTCAAGCACTCCATTCAAATGGTGCTAATGCAGGAAAATGAGGAGTATGGATATAACTAAATAACTGCCTGGTCACGACTGCAGTCTGCTCAGGGTATGGAGGCAACTTTGAGTTGGGGCCCTACTTACATACACACTAGATGTGTAATAAACGGCAGCCTTCTCTGACTTAGATCTATCTTAACAGGGCTGACAGGTCTTCATGGCTCCCACCCACTGGTCTAGCTCCATCTCTTCCCATTTCTTGACTCAAACTCTATATTCCAGTAAGACTAAATTGCTTGCTATACGATAACTGTGTACGCTATTTACTTTGCCTGCAATTGATTTCTTCCAATCATTTGCCTAGTGGGTGCCTGTTCACCCTTCAACAACTCAACTAATCTTTCATCTCATTTAGGAAGTCTTCCTAGAGTTCCTGGACAATATTACCTGGTCCTTGTTTTGCATGAGCTTTGTACCTTATAGGCTTAAAAAAAAATTCTTGCACTTTCTTGCTACATTTTGTTTGTTATATGCTCTTTCCCTCTGTAATCTGGGGACTCTTTAGGGTCAACAACTGTGTCTTATTCATCTTTGTGCCATGATTGCTGGCATAATGTCATAACTGTCATGGCAGGGGCTCAATGAATCACCACGGAATGAGTGAACGGACATATCAGAACCCAGGAACTCAAATATGAATCACCGAATAGGGTCACCTTCAAGTCTACCAACTTTTCATGTAATATTTGCAGGACAGCTTCTTTTAAAAATTTTACTTTTTATTGAAGAATAGTTGATTTACAATGTTGTGTTAGTTTCAGGTACACAGCAAAGTGATCCAGACACACACTCACACACACATATATATATGGACACATATATATTCTTTTTCAGATTCTCTTCCCTTATAGGTTATTACAAAATATTGAGTAGAGTTCCCTGTGCTAAACAGTAAGTCCTTGTTGGTTATCTATTTTATATATAGTAGTGTATGTATGCTAATCCCACCCTCCTAATTTATCCCTCCGCCCCCCCCCCTTTCCCCTTTGGTAACCAGGACAACTTCTACTTTCTTTTGTGTATGGGGGGGGCAGTTATTTTGTTAAGTGCCAGCTACTCTGAGTTCTTTACATGAATGAACTCATTTACAGTGTTACCACAACCTCATGAGGTTAGAATTACAAATATTCTCTTTTTAAGTGAGGAAACGGAGGCATGGCAAGGTCAAGTAACTTTCCCAAGATTAAAAACAGACAGTAGTAGCTGGACTAGGGCTGAACCATGGGGGAGGAGCTTCAGAGCTGAGCTCTTAACCACCAGGCAGCTCCACCCTAATTGTGAGACGATTGATGAGTGCAAGCTTTCCTTAGCTACTTCTGGAAAATGAGCCTGCAATTTCATTTTCTGAGATGATAAGAGGCATTTTAGCCTAAGCAACCCAACATTTATAATGAATTTAACTTGAGACCATGCCAGGACAGACATTTATCATGGTTCATTTAAGTAACTGTTCATTAGGTGATGGGGAAAAGGAAACCACTATGAGACCAGAAGGGGCCTCTAATGAGAAAAAGAGAGGGATGTGGGAAACCAAGAATATGAGGTATTGGGAACATATATTGTAGAAAATTGTAGAGACGTGCACATGCTCATATTCATAAGTTTTAAAAGCACTGCTTATAAAATCATAATACACGTAGTAGTACAGAACCCTGTTGAGGTCACAGAAAAACACTCCAACAAACAAAATCTATTTTCAAAAAACACAGATTTTTTTCACTTGTATTTTTCAAACACTGGGAAGGATATTCACAAACCACAGCAATATATTCAAGTTCCCATTTGTTTTCTGTATTCGCTTCTCTGAGACACCATGGTTGCTTGCTTCCCAGCATTTGCCTTTAAATCTCTTCTGAATGAACTTTCTGAATTTCCTTTTCCTGTACCACTATTCTTCATGATTCTGTGCCATGACATCCCAAAAAAGGAGACTGGCATTGAAAGAAGGCAAGGCAGGAGAAAGAGTTTAGGGCACAGCCAGAATCCTTTTAGCAGGCAAAGGGAAGAGGACTTCTATATATTAACAAGTGTTAATATATATATATTATATATATATTAATTATATTATATAATATATTTATATTATAAATATATAATAAATAATATATAATAAAATTATATATATATATATATATTATATATACATGCCCTTCGCAGAATTAGAAACCGAGTGCGAGCTGCCTGCCAGTGGGGCTGTGCCGACTGGACACTCATGAAGTGTAACTGTCTATATAAATGCTTCTCAAAGGCATGAGGCTGTGCCCTTAATTTCAAGAAACGAGGCGAACAACAACAACAATAAATCAACACATTTGACTACGTCATGTTAAAGTTTTTGAAGCTCTACAGAAAAAATTTAAATGTAAGGAGACCCTGAGATTTTCATTTAGGCAAAATGCAAGAAAAGACGCATTACTGCATACACATTCTAACTAATAATAGAGGCACAATTAAAGGTGGGGAGGGGCAGGGGAAGTCAAGTTCACCAGAGGAAATGCCTTCTAGGCTAGCTTGAAGCATAGCAGGGGTGTGTGTGTGTGTGTGTGTGTGTGTGTGTGTGTGTGTGTGTGTGTGTGTGTGTGTGTGTGTGTGTGTGTGTGTGTGTGTGTGTGTGTGTGTGTGTGCGCGCGCGCGCACGCGCCTGTGTAAAAGTATGAGTAGGACAAAATAAAAGTGGGGTCCCTTACGAATCCATTGAGCACATTTAAGTCTTTAGGGCCCTGTGTGTAAACAGCCTCACATCTGGGTGGACCAGCTCTTCACCGCAGAAGAGGAAGGGATAAGAATATTTGTGAGTCCATGGCGTTTACTCTTTTTTTTTTTTTTTTTTTTTTGCGGTACGCGGGCCTCTCACTGCTGTGGCCTCTCCCGCTGCGGAGCACAGGCTCCGGACGCGCAGGCTCAGCGGCCATGGCTCACGGGCCCAGCCGCTCCACGGCAGGTGGGATCTTCCCGGACCAGGGCACGAACCCGTGTCCCCTGCATCGGCAGGCGGACTCTCAACCACTGCGGCACCAGGGAAGCCCATAGCGTTTACTCTTTGAGGGAGTGAGGGCTAACTCAGTCACAGCAAATCTCAAATCCTGACGTCATTTGATGAGAGAGAACAATTTAGTCTTTCAATAGTTTCCTAATGAAAAATTTGGTCCCTCATAGACACAAACGCCAGTGCTCTGCTCATCTGGTGTTGGGGCCCATGAGGAGGTGTATTTCTGCTGTCTTTTCTCCCAGGAGATGCCCCCCTCTGACCCACGACCTTGTGCCTTCTGCTAAAACATCTCCACGGGGTCGCAGATGTGTTCCTCTTTACACATCTGCCACACTCCCTGAAAATGTGAAGTTTATGAAAACATATGCCAAGCCGGAGCCCATGTGCTCATCAGCATGAGATAAGGTGAGCAATTTTATTTTGGTCCTGGGAGATTTTTCAAAACCACTTTCCTCCATTCCTTGCATTTACAGTGTAAATCAAATATTGAATGATTATCACTCCCTTCCTTACAAACTACATTGTGCCTTCTTTCCTGTTAGTTTTTGGTTGATGTTAGCAAAACAGACTGCTTCATTAAAAGTTAGTTGTGGTCTTTTCAATTCCTCTCCAAAGAATTTATGCTAGTGCAGCAAAGGCAAACTACTAATAATCCGTCTTGAACATTATGGCTTCATGTTTGACTGGGAAGCCTTCACAACTGAAAATGAACCCGGATATCAGAAATGGAGAAACTGCTGAATTGGAAGTCTCCCAGTAATAGCCCAGTGTAACTTCCTTTCCATCTTTTACTGGTTTAAAGACTGCTTGAAGTCTTCTTTTTCTTTCCTTTTTTGGGGCAGGCATCTTCTCACCTCATAAGACAGACCACTCTTAATTGTTAAAACACTTTTCTTTGTACTTTAAATGAAAAAAATTCTTTCTTCCTGATAGGTTCATGGCAGTTTCCTTCTCTACTATGACACAATGGTTTATAACCCAGCTCTTGATAATAATTCTATTGTTCTAACATTTATTTAGTCCTGCCTACCTCCAATATTGCTGCTGTTGGCTATTGCCCAGTGAGTGCCCACAGTTCAATAGCTGCTTTGCCTATACTGTCTCTAAACCTTAAACAACATCCCAAGAAGTTTTATTCATCCCATTCTACTGATAAGAAAACTGAGGCTCAGAGAATCGAACCAACATTTCCTAAAACACACAGGTTAATTAGCAGAGCCAGAACTTTGAACACAGGGATGCCTGGCTCCAAAATTCATGTTTTTTTTTAACCCCACCACAAAATACATGCTGCTGTTTACTTGATGTACTGCCACTATGTATCAGGCACTGAGTTGGGTGCTATAGCAATAAAGGGATGTCTACAGTACATAGTGGGCTCTTGAGAAGTTATCAATTTGGCAGGAAAGACAGTCACATACTGATAGTATCTGTGGCAGGAAGACTTCGTCAAGCTAAGAATCTCATTCCCTCACTAGGTGGAATCATGCCACAGCATTGCTGGTTAACATTTCCTCCTTAGAACCCAAAGTCTATATACAATGAAATGCCAAAAAGTTACCACTGTGGACAGCTGAAAAAATATCCTCTCAAAAGAATATCCAAGACCTGCTATGTCTGAATCTAACATCTATTTCTTCATACTGCATGTCACAGTCTGGTTTCTGAGAGCTTGGAGGTAGGTGAGGCCAATATAGCCTCATAGCAAAGCAGCCAGAATTCTAGACTTGAGTCCAGATCAACAACCTTCCATGAGTTCACAAGGGGTGGTAGAGGACAGTGGGATGGACAGATGGGCTGTTGTCTTAATGTTCAAGTTGTGCTGAATAACTAAACTGCCTGGAATTCCTACTTATCTGTGTGCTTTGTGTCTGAAACCAACTCTGAACTGCCCTTCTCTGAGTATAAATAATAATGCTAATTGTACAGAGTGTGCTGGGTGTGTGTGTGTACATGTATGCAGTGCGTGCATGTGTGTGTGTGAGACTGAGAGAGAGCAAGAGAAATTGGCTAAAATGGAAGGTCACTTTAAGAAGATTTTTAAAATCCAACCCAAATGAGCATTCATATTTTTAAAAATCTCAATTTTTTTTTTTTAAAGTTTGACAAACTTATTGGTATTTTAGTAAAGACATTCATCTCAGTCGTTTCTCTCTCCCATCTTCTTTTTTTAAATTGGGGTATAGCTGTTTTACAATGTTGTGTTAGTTTCTACCGTACAGCGAAGTGGAGCTCCCTGTGCTATACAGCAGGTTCTCGTTAGTTATCCATTTTACACATTAGGGTATATATGTTAATCCCAATATCCCAATTCATCCCACCCACCCTTCTCCCCTTGGTGTCCATACACTTGTTCTCTACATCTGTGTCTCTATTTCTGCCTTACAAACCGGTTCATCTGTACCATTTTTCTAGGTTCCACATATATGTGTTAATATACGATATCTGTTTTTCTCCTTCTGCCTTACTTCACTCTGTATGACAGTCTCTGGGTCCATCCACATCTCTACAAATGACCCAATTTCGTTCCTTTTCGTGGTTGAGTAATATTCCATTGTATATATTTACCACATCTTCTTTATCCATTCATCTGTTGATGGACATTTAGGTTGCTTCCATGACCTAGCTATTGTAAATGGTGCTGCAAGGAACATTGGGGTGCATGTGTCTTATTGAATTATGCTTTTCTCTGGGTATATGCCCAGCGGTGGGACTGCTGGGCCATATAGTAATTCTATTTTTAGTTCTTTAAGGAACCTCCATACTGTTCTCCATAGTGGCTGTATCAACTTACATTCCTACCAACAGTGCAAGAGGGTTCCCTTTTCTCCACACCCTCTCCAGCATTTACTGTTTGTAGATTTTCTGATGATGCCCATTCTAACCGGTGTGAGGTGATACCTCATTGCAGTTTTGATTTGCATTTCTCTAGTAATTAGTGATGCTGAGCATCTTTTCATGTGCCTCTTGGCCATCTGTATGTCTTCTTTGGAGAAACGTGTATTTAGGTCTTCTGCCCATTTTTTGATTGGGCTGTTTGTTTTTTTGATATTGAGCCGCATGGGCTGTTTGTATACTTTGGAGATTAATCCTTTGTCCGTTGCTTCATTTGCAAATATTTTCTCCCATTCTGAGGGTTGTCTTTTCTTGTTTATGGTTTCCTTTGCTGTGCAAAATCTTTTAAGTTTAATTAGGTCCCATTTGTTTATTTTTGTTTTTCTTTCCATTACTCCAGTAGGTGGGTCAAAAAAGATCTTGCTGTGATTTATGTCTAAGAGTGTTTTTCCTATGTTTTCCTCTAAGAGTTTTACAGTGTCCGGTCTTACATTTAGGTCTTTAATCCATTTTTTATTTATCCATTAATTTTATTTATTTTTGGCTGTGTTGGGTCTTCGTTGTTGTGTGTGGGCTTTCTCTAGTTGCAGCGAGTGGGGGCTAGTCTTCGTTGCAGTGCGTGGGCTTCTCTTTGTGGTGGCTTCTCCTGTTGCACAGCATGGGCTCTAGGCATGTGGGCTTCAGTGGTTGTGGCTGGCAGTAGAGTGCAGGCTCAGTAGCCGTGGCATTTGTTGCTCTGCAGCATGTGGGATCTTCCTGGACCAGGGCTTGAACTTGGGTCCCCTGCGTTGGCAGGGGGATTCTTAACCACTGTGCCACCAGGGAAGCCCTTTAACCCATTTTGAGTATATTTTTGTGTATGGAGTCATGGAGTGTTCTAATTTCATTCTTTTACATGTAGCTGTCCATTTTTCCCAGCACCACTTACTGAAGAGGCTGTCTTTTCTCCATTGTATATCCTTGCCTCCTTTGTCATAGATTAGTTGACCATAGGTGTGGGGGGTTATCTCTGGGCTTTCTATCCTGTTCCATTGATCTATATTTCTGTTTTTGTGCCAGTACCGTACTGTCTTGATTATTGTAACTTTGTAGTACAGTCTGAAGTCAGGGAGTCTGATTCCTCCAGCTTTTTTTTTTTTTTTCTCAAGATTGCTTTGGCTATTCGGGGTCTTTTGTGTCTCCATACAAATTTTAAGATTTTTTTTGTTCTAGTTCTGTGAAATATGCCATTGGTAATTTGATAGGGATTGCACTGAATCTGCAGATTGCTTTGGGTAGTATAGTCATTTTGACAATATTGATTCTTCCAATTCAAGAACATGGTATATCTCTCCATTTGTTTGCTTCTTCTTTGATTTCTTCCATCAGTGTCTTACAGTTTTCTGAGTATAGGTCTTTTACCTCCTTAGGTAGGTTTATTCCTAGGTATTTTATTCTTTTTGTTGCAATGGTGAATGGGATTGTTTCCCTAATTTCTCTTTCTGATCTTCCATTGTTAGTGTATAAGAATGCAAGAGATTTCTGTATATTAAGTTTGTATCCTGTGACTTTACCAAATTCATTGATTAGCTCTAATAGTTTTCTGGTGGCTTCTTTTGGATTTTCTATGTACAGTATCATGTCATCTGCAAACAGTGACAGTAAAAATCTCAATTCTGATTTAGTGGAACTTACAGTGCGTCAACCAGGAAAAGAGAATCACAGAAGACAAAGATAATTTAGACTTAACCTAATAAATTATCTTGTATTTGGCAGCAATGATCTGGGCTCAGAGCATTTAGACATTTGTTCAAGGCCACACAAATAGTTAGTGACAGACTATAAGTTATGAACTTTTTCCGTGCCATGGCACCTCACCCTACAACATACAAGTCTCCAGTTATAATTATTGCAATATGGAAACTTTTACAACTCCCTAATGCCTGGAGTAAGGCGTGTAAGACATAGGCGTCAACCATAAGTAACAAGAACTGACATTTTGGAACATTCTTCTAAAACCACAAACTACTTTAGCACTATCTCCTTTACAGTAACGGAGTCAGTGAAGTACAGTAGAAAGGAAACAGGTATTACATTCAGACAGAGCTGCGTTAGAAGCTTAGCCTTGTGACTTCTTAGTTATGATTGTAGCTAATTTACCAAGCTTCTCTAAACTGTTTCCTCACTGGAAAGTGGGGAGAATAAAATGTACCTACGTACATGTTTCTAAGGGTTTAATTAAGTGTGTGAATTACCCAGCTTAGTGCTGGTACAAATGTTAGAGCCTGCCTAAGACTGGTAAAAATGGTGTATACAGATAAGACAGAAACTGAGCATTTCATATTTCCTTTTCTTCCATTTGCTTTCAGTTCAAAACTCTGAAGCATTTCCTGATAATGGCTGTTCTTCAAAGAATGAGATCAGAAAATTCACTTCATTACTACCTTTTAATCTCCACCACATTCATCACCTATAACTTGCCCCTTGGGCTCTCCTCTACAGAAATCAACGTGCTCCTTACTGAATTGTCAACTTGCATAAAACTGTCAAGGCCAATGATACGGTTTTGGGAGAAAAAGATATGAAAAAGTCCCTGGTACACACTGGGAGTTTGATGATGAGATTTGTCTTTGACTGTAATGGGTATCTTTTTAATGACATTTTTCTGGTTTCTTTGAATTTTGTAGAGATGTTAAAGAAGGTGACATAACCAAAGGCCACCATCTTTCACGCTTGAATCCTGGAATTAGTTTGTACTGGGTATGAAAAGAAGCTATAAAAGTCAAGGGATTTTTTTCCCCCTACACATGGAATTTCATTGTGTTCTTTATAGAAAAATTCACATCTTTAATCTATTTTTTAGTATTTTGTCTCCATTTCAGAATCCCACCAGAATCTCAAGGTGATAATGTACTTGTTCATTCATATTCTGCAATGAACAATATCTTACATTCTTTACTGTCCCTCACTTTCTCTCCCATGTATGTTACCTTTGCGCCCTTTCCCCCTTCTTCCATTTAACAAATATTAATGATTATGTGAATGACAATTCTGAATGATATTGAGAGGGGAAGAGAGATGAATGAAATGTTACCTCCTCTCATGTCAGTGGGGCTGGAATTGCCAGATACCTGGTTCAGTAGCACAGGGAGAGGTGAGGGGAGGAAACAGTGTAAACATTTCTAAAGAAAGCAAGTTCCCTTCGGGGGTCTAATGCAACGTGACGTTAGCACATTTCATAGATCGAATAAAAACTGTGCCCGGATAGCATGCATGCTCAAACTGGGGCACCCTGCCTGGCCAAGCCCCTGGTGTTAATGAGACACTCTGCAGCACATCCTGGCTTCACCAACCAGAAAAGGAGATGCCAGTGTATGCCCTCCGGGCATTAGAAGTTGGCACTTATTTTCAAATTTCCTTCCTGCCTGGCAGAGGAAACACTTTCTCAGACACATGATAAAACTGCAGCATGGAGTGGGATAACGAGGCTCTGGCAGGGACTGTTTCAGAGAACTGCCGTGCTCGCCAGCTGCATTGACTGTGTGCCCTCAACACACACACACACACACACACACACACACATCACTCAAGATCACGGATGACCTCTTTTTACCCCACAATGAAGAAGAATTTTCATCTGACATGGCTCACCCAAGAGAAATTTGTCAAGTGCTATATAGTATGTAAGAGGAATGTGGTTGAGGGTAGGGGGCTGGGGGATTGGAGACTGGAACCAAAATCATACAAATGCGTATTTGCTTAATATTATTAGAAAAAGAACTCTTCCTTGCTCAAAACTCAGGAAGCGTAGGGAATCCTATTCCATTTTAGAAAACATTTCTTTATGAAAAGTTTCAAACATATACAAAAGAATGGGAAAACGAACCCCCAAGTACCCATCATCTAGCTTCAGCAATGATCAAATGATGGCCAATTTCATTCCCTCTATCCTCCCGACCTCCACCTAAGCCTCTACAATTGATTCTATTTGTTGTCATTACATTGTGTTTGTATCAGGATTCACCTAAGGTTATTACATTGCAACTGGTTGTTGATACATACTTTAGCTTTCTTTTAATCTATACGTTTTCCCCATCTGGTTTGAAGTAGCCTTTGAATTCTAAACTCCGGGTCCTTGTACTAGGAGGTACAAATCTGCCTTTAAAACAACCTGTATCTAACAAACGTAAGGTAGATAGCTAGTGGGAAGCAGCCGCGTGGCACAGGGATATCCCCTCGGTGCTTTGTGACCGCCTGGAGGGGTGGGATAGGGAGGGTGGGAGGGAGGGAGAAGTAAGAGGGAAGAGATATGGGAACATATGTATATGTATAACTGATTCACTTTGTTATAAAGCAGAAACTAACACACCATTGTAAAGCAATTATACCCCAATAAAGATGTTAAAACAAACAAACAAACAAACAAAAAAACAACCTGTGGCAACTTAAATGTCTAAATATGGAGGAATGGTTAAATAAACAGTGGTGTATGCATTGGGTTAACTATTGTGCACAATGTGGTTGAAAGAATGCCCTCTCTGTGAAACCTAGGGCAAGGTTTATTTTTGAGTCTCAATGTATCTATTTGTAAAATGAGAATAAAGGATTAAATAAATTAAACCCAAGGATTAAATAAAGTACATACATCTCCAATCACAGTGCTCGTTACATAACACCAGAGCATACAGGGGTGTTTTGATATCATTTTAATATATATAATACTTATAAATTTTTAATGGACATATTTTATTTCCCCCTAAAATCATGTTAGGCTGCAGCTGAGCAATGAGGTTGGTGCTTCAGGGAAGCAGAGAATGGGGACTGCCTCATACATCATGGCATCATGGGTCAGCCTTAAGTCTCACAACAGACTTTCCTAAGAGCAGTGACAATCTGAAAGCCAGGTTTGTGGAGCGACAGCACGGGTTTCTAAATTTTAAAGTTCTCTTTCCTTCATATCAAGAGTTTGGCCTTACCAAAGTGTTCTCTGTTTGGTTTGGTTTCATTTTCTTAAGTGTAGAAAAAACACAAAATAGTATGGTATGGTAGTTGTAACCAGACAGGAAGAGGAAAGAACTGTTCTATCTGTGCTGACACAGGGGAGAGTCCAAACAAGAAGGGAGAAGAATTTGGGGAAGAAGGTGGGAAGCTCGTGTGTCTTGACTTCTCTGAGGCAGGTATTTTAAGGGTGGGGAGACTCTTGCATAAGTTGATAAAGAAAGTTGAAAGCATCTGTTGCCTTTTCTCCATTTGAAAGAATCTCACCTCAACTAAGGACGGCACCCCAGGTAATGCAGGAGAGATGGTGTAAAACTGACTGATGAATATGGCTAGACAGATGACCTTAAAACAGTTCTGACTCCCTCCGAATACTGCGTGTGCATCCCTTCTGGGGGCCCCAATGTCTCAATTGGCTCAGGAGAGTGAATGTGGGGTTTCTGAGAAGGCCAGTGAACCAGCAGAAGCCGGGCACCGGAATAGATGGAAACGCCTGAGACCTCTTCCCTCATCACCATGGTCTCACATAAGCCATTCACCTACCCACTCCACCCAACCCCCCAAAATCCCCACCCAGATGCCATCTTGTAAAGAAGACGAGGGACAGAAATCTGAAACACTGAGCATTTTTCTGCAATAAACTCAATTGAACTTACTATTTCACAGATACAGACTGTTTAGCTGGAAAAGACTAAGCTATCATTAATTGCCAATTTTTCCAATTACCTACTAGGTCGATGAGAAAGATCGTTAGCTCCAGAAATTTAAAACTCTGTATTCTCTCTGCACATGTGAGTGTATCGTATAATCCGATGCCCTAATCTACAATGAAAAGGGAAAAAAGCAGAACGCCAAGTATGATTATAACCATGTAAAACGAAGCTTTAGAAAACGGGAGAAAAGATCGAGAGTCATTACAAATGTAATCTGAATAAATGTAAATTTGTCCAAATTACAAAATGGAAATAGTGGTTGTGTTTGGTTTGGGCAGCCTTGGGTTCTAGTCTTCTCTGTTTTATTTAATCACAATACTTTGATTTTGTATGAAAAACATATTTTGAAACTTGGAGAACTTATTACCTTAAATACATTATATTTAATAAGCAATGACTGAGCACTAACGTTTCACAGGCATTGCACTAATCACCATGGAAAATACAAAGATGGATGAGATATGCTCCCAATGCCAAAGGAACTCACAACACGGTGGAAGAAACAGATGGCTAAGTGGCAAAGGGAATTCAACATCTACTGTTTCCCAGCTATAAGAAATTTAGTTTTTCCCATCTACTCCAAACCACCTCCAGAGGACTTCAATTCACTCTGATGAGGAAAACAAAAGCATGAAACTAGTATGATAATTTGCATTTACATATCTATCCTTGGAAAAACAATACACATATAATGAGGGTATGCCATGCCTTTACTAGTGGATACAGCTTGCTGTGCACGTATTAGAGACCTCCAACCATTTACTGGGACCACTTTATAATGAGGTCCCTTTGTTATTTCAACAATGAACTTCCCTTAGGTGTAGTACACGATTAGTATCACACTGACCGATATAAAAGTGTACTGCATGACAAACAGTAAGAAGAGTTAAACTTCAGAGTTTTAAGAAACATTAGACTTTATCTAGGTTAGTAGTTTTCAAATTTTAGCATGCATCAGGGACCACCTGGGTGGCTAGTTAAAACACAGACTGCTGCCTCATCTTAGTTTCTGATTCGTTAGTCTTGGGTGGGGTCCTCTAATTTGCATTTCTAACAACTGTGGTTTCTGGCTGATTCTACAGTCGTTGGACTTGCACTTTAAAAACCATTAATCTACATCAACTTCTTTTGCAATTTAGAAATCACTTTTCTGTAACCTTTGGTCTCTGCTCAAATAATTCAATGAATGAGGCACTCACTAAATTGCAAGGAAGCCAGTTTCCCTGTTGGACAGGCTAATTCTATAAGAATTTACTGGAGTCAAAATATGTTTCCTTGAAACCTTTGTTCACCACATGACTATTCCTTCCTGCTCCAGACAACTCTTCAGATGTCTTCTCTTAACCAAGCTGAAAGTTCCCATCCCTCAACCATTTATTCTACATAATTCCTCTTTATCTACCACATTATCATCCCCTCCTGAAACTCCCAGTTATAAAGACCACTCTCAAAACAGGGGGCTGAGAACACAGCATTCTAGATACTGATCCACTGGTACTATCCCCTTCCATAAGCTGACGTCATAGATCCATTAACAAAGAACTGGGTTTTATTATTTTGTTTAGAGCAATCGTGCCACTTTAGTAGTCGATACTCCATAGAAGGTCTGAACTCTTTCACATTCTGAACAGACACTGACCTTTCTCTTCTTATCCACTTGAAATAAGAATTCTGCTTTTATTCTCGCTAAATTTCATTAGCTCATAATTCCAGTTTACCAAGTATAGGATGGTGGTTAAGAACAATGCCTTTGAAGTCAGACAGTCCTGGGTGCAAATCATAGCTCTACCGTTTAACAGCCATGTGGCCATGGACAAATTACGTGACCAGCATAAACCTCGGCTTCCTCACAGGCATTATGGTGATAACAGTAGCTACCTTACAGAGGTATTTCATGAGATAATATATACAGAGCGCTTAGCATAGTGTCTGGTGCATATTACATGCTTAGTAATAGTTAGCCATTACTATTTTATTAAAAGCAATCTAAAACACTAAGGTTTATGCTGTACAAAGTAAGAGCAGAAGTCTTTTACGGAAACTTACAAACCCTTATTAGAAGTTTTCAAAAAATTAAATAGGTATAGTTTTTGCCTCGATGAGACTGGAAATCATAAATCTACATGTTCACTCCAAGGATATTTACAGACTTAGCACAATTTCAATCAAAATGGCAACATGGGGCTTCCCTGGTGGCGCAGTGGTTAAGAATCCCCCTGACAATTCAGGGGACATGGGTTCGAGCCCTGGTCTGGGAAGATCCCACATGCCGCGGAGCAACAAAGCCCGTGCGGCACAACTACTGTGCCTGTGCCCTAGAGCCTGAGAGCCACAACTACTGAGCCCACGTGCCACAACTACTGAAGCCCGTGCACCTAGAGCCTGTGCTCCGCAACAAGAGAAGCCACCGCAATGAGAAGCCCATGCACCACAACGAAGAGTAGCCCTCGCTCGCTGCAACGAAGACCCAATGCAGCCGAAAATAAATAAAATAAATTTTAAAAATGGCAATATGATTTTTTAAATTGCAACAAAATTTGTATGAAAAATATGAGAAAAGGCAAAACTCTGATAGACAATCCAAGCATGAGAAAAGAGAAAGAAATCTAGCCATATCAGACATTAAACTTATACAAAAGTATTAGAACTTAAAACTGTGGTATTGACGGAAACACAGAAAGGCACACCAACAGGAAAAGGTGGAAACATTAGAAATAAACCCAAAACATATGTGGAAAGCTAAGTCAGTTTTCCCAAACAGAGGGACACAGAAGGCTTATTTAATAAGTTGCATTAAGATAAAATAGGACAATTTAGAAAACCAAAGTGTTAGAGCTACACCTTACACAATACAAGAATCCGCTGAGGAAACGCAGAGGGATGGATGCGTTGCCACTACTGAATATACGGAAACTGAAAGCCTCTGTAAGTGAAAATGTTGTAAATTAAATTTTGTCCTATAAAAACAACTGATTCAGAAAAATATTTGTACTGAAAATGTCAGGTAAATTAACATTTGTAATATACGAAGAGTTCATTCAACTTCAGAAGGAAAAGCTCAAAACCTAAAAATCGAATAAGCCATGACATTAACACAAACATTACATAGAGAAATATCAGTAATAAAGAAAAACAGGGGAAAAGACCATCCTTGATGGAGCCTGGAGATACCTTTAACCACCTGTTTAAGTAGCTAATAAATTTTTAAAATGGTAGCCATTGCTGGTTAAAGTGTAAGGAAGCTGTTGTTTTCACTTATTTACAATGATCATTTCAATTGATACATTCTTTCTGGAAGGCAATATGTTAAGAATAATAAAGATGGATATACTCTGATCCCAATTTAGACTCCAGAATTTCTCCTCATGGCATAATTCAACAGAAACAAAAACCTATGCACAGAATAGCTATCTATGATTCCAAAAGACTGAAAAAAAGCATAAATGTCCAAGATTACAGGAATAGATAATAAAATTAATTCAGCAAAATATTACATGGTAATTAAAATAATTATGAAGACTATATAGACACGTCTAAAACACCATCATTAATGAAAATAGCTCATGCATGCATTTTTCTTTTTGCGTTTTACATGCCCACAGGATGTATTTTATCCTCAGCGTAACAAAGTAAATGCGGCGGTCTGTAAAATGAAAAAAGGACTCACAGTAGAGGAGAATTATTTTAATTTTAAATCATTATTTACTTAAGCACTATTCTTGAAAAGTTTTACATTCTGTTTCAGGTGCTATGATGGGCCTAGGACTGCTGACAGAACTGTCAGCCACCTGAAGAAGCAGGCTGGACCAGCTTCAGTTCCTCTCAGGACTGAGGAAGAATCTGAAAATTCCTTACTGACAAAGATGCTTCTGTAGTGGGTTCTTTCAAAGATTTATTCAGTGAAGCTCGCTCTGAGTTTCAAAAAGCAGCCAGCAACTTGAGAGATAACTACCAATTTGCACACACCAATGTTGAGTCTCTGGTGAACAAGTATGATGATGATGGAGAGGGTGTCACCTTGTTTTGTCCTTCACATCTGATGAGCAAGTTTGAGGACAAGACTGTGGCATATACAGAACAGAAGATGACCAGTGGAAAGATTAAAAAAGTTTATTCAGGAAAACATTTTTGGTATCTGCCCTCACATGACAGAAGACAATAAACATTTGATACAGGGTAAGGACACGCTAAACGTTCCAACTACTGGAGAAACAGAGTGATGACGGTGGCAAAGAAATTCCTGGATGCTGGGAAGAAACTCAACTTTGCTGTAGCTAGCTGCAAAGCCTTTAGCCATGAACTTTCTGATTTGGGCTTGGAAAGTGCCACTGGAGAGACTGCCGTTGTTGCTATCAGAACCGCAAAAGCAGAGAAGCTTGTCATGCAGGAGGAATTGTCGCGTGACGGCAAGGCTCTTGAGATATTCCTGCAGGATTACTTTGATGGTAACCTGAAGAGATACCTGAAGTCTGAGCCTATCCCAGAGAGCACTGATAGGCCCGTAAAGGTAGTGGTAGCAAAGAATTTTGATGAACTAGTGAATGATGAAAATAAAGACGTGCTGATTGAACTTTATGCTCCTTGGTGAGGTCACTGTAAGAATCTGGAGCCTAAGTATAAAGAACTGGGAGAGAAGCTCAGAAAAGACCCAGATATTGTCATAGCCAAGATGGATGCCACAGCCAGTGATGTGCCTTCTCCATATGAAGTTAGAGGTTTTCCTACCATCTGCTTCTCTCCAGCCAACGAGAAGCTAAATCCAAAGAAATACGAAGGTGGCCATGAATTAAATGATTTTATTAGCTATCTAAAGTGAGAGGCCACAACACCTCCCCCCACCGGCCCCCATAATTCAAGAAGAAAAACCCAAGAAGAAGAAGGCAGCACAGGAGGATCCCTAAAGCAGCAGCCAAATATACCACTTGGTAAAAGGACTCTTCCAGGGACTTCCCTGGTGGTCCAGTGGTAAAGAATCTGCCTTCCAATGCAGGGGATGTGGGTTCGATCCCTGGTCAGGGAACTAAGGTCCCACACGCCGCAGAGCAACCAAGTCCACGCGCCACAACTACTGAGCTCGCGTACCTCAACTAGAGCCCACGTGCGGCAAACGGAAAGAGGCCACGCAGTCTGGAACCCACAGGCCCCAACTACAGAGCCCACGTGCCCTGGAGCCCACACGCCACAACTAGAGAAGTGAAAACCCGTGTAGCCACAACTAGAGAGAAGCCCTCACACTACAACGAAGGGCCCACGCGCCACAACAGAAGATACCGCACGCCGCCACTAAGACCCGATGCAGCCAAAACTAACAAAATAAATAAATTAAAAAAAAAAAAAAAAGGACTCTTCCACCAGAGATGGGAAAACCATTGGGGAGGACTGGGACACATATGGGATTATTACCTCTCAGGGCTGAGAGGACAGAATGGATAGAATCTGAATCCTGTTAAACTTTCTCTAAACTGTTTCTTAGCTGCACTGTTTATAAGAATACCAGAACCAGTTTGTGTTTGTGGTTTTGGGCAAAATTGTTTGTGTTGGGGGCAACGTTGCGGGGGTGTGGGGGAACTGCATTGGGAACTTATTTTCTGTCTTTTCTTTTTGTACATTTGGGAACAATGACAATACGTGCGCCCCCTCTAAAAGAAAAGACAATACTGAATTCGAGTTCTGTCACACAACTCAGTTACCTCTTTCGACTGCAAATCTGTGTCTGAAAATTTGCTAAGTGTATACAAAGTCTTTATACAAGCCAGCCATGTGTAACACGGCAGCATCAGGAGCTCTGTGGTCTGTCATCATCCACCGCACTGACCCGGCAAATATTTACTGAGTTGTTACTTTGACTCTACTCTGGATATCTAACAAGGACACGATATGGTCTCAGCTCTGGTGGTCGAGTGGGAAAGACAGACGTACAGATATATAGAGTGATCATTAAATTATAATGTAGGTACAGCACTAGAGTTATACCAGGATATTTATTTATTTTTTTATAAATTTATTTATTTATTTATGGCTGCATTGGGTCTTCGTCGCTGCGCACGGGCTTTCTCTAGTTGCGGCGAGCGGGGGCTGCTCTTCGTTGCGGGTGCGCAGGCTTCTCATTGCGGTGGCTTCTCTTGTTGCAGAGCAAGGGCCCTAGGCACGCGGGCTTCAGTAGTTGTGGCACGTGGGCTCAGTAGTTGCGGTCCACCGGCCCTTGAGTGTGCGGGCTCCAGTAGTTGTGGCGCGGGCTCTAGAGCTCAGGCTCAGTAGTTGTGGCTCACGGGCTCTAGAGCGCAGGCTCAGTAGTTGTGGCGCACGGGTTTAGTTGCTCCGTGGCATGTGGGATCTTCCCAGACCAGGGATTGAACCCGTGTCCCCTGTACTGGCAGGAGGATTCTTAACCACTGCGCCACCAGGGGAGTCCCCCAGGATATTTTACCTAATACCTAATTTTACCTTGTACCTAATCCAGCACAAGATGTAATAAAAGATACCAGCTCTGAGCTCTACAATGCGACAAGAATAAACGGCTGGGGGAAACGTGTTACATGCAGGGAGTAGGCATGAAGGTAAGAAATAGCGTGGTGAGTACAGACCACCTCGGCAGGGTGGAAAGGCAAGGCCTTCAGGTTCGTGTTTAAGTCCTGCTTCTACCACTTATTAGCTGGGTAATGCAAATCATTTCCTCATCTGTAAAATGCAAATAATTCCACCTACCTCACAAACTGACGTAAGGATTAGAGGAGATGGTGTATGTAAAGGAAGCACTAACGTGCCTGACATGTAGCTGGCCCTCAACAAATGAAATGCTGTTTCAAGGGTTTCAGTGGTAACTGGAACAAAAGGTACAAGGCAGGATGAGATACGAAGTAGGAGGCAATCAGATCATAGAGGGCTTCCTTAACAGGCTAAAGAGCCTGGACCCCATACCATAAATCACTGATGCCTTTGAAGGATTTTAATCAGGAAAACAATATAGGCAGGTTTGCTTTTTAAATGGGTCACTCTCAAAACTGGCTAGAAGTTGGATTTGATGGGGCTGAGACTAGCAGTAAGAAGGACTGTTAGTGGGTTGCTCTAATGGTTCCGGAGAGGATGCTGGAGGCCTAATATAGGAATGGAAATGAAGGAAAGGTTGGAGGAAGATTCCGCAGGTATAACAGGTAGGGCTTTGTGATTACTTAGAGATGGGAGGAAAAGGAGAGGAAAGTGAGGCGTCAAGTTCATTAACTAGTTTCCCGGTATGGGTGGTTGGTGAATGGTAGTACAGCAACTAAAATTAGAAATGAAAAGAAGGAACAGGTTGGGGGACGATGAATTATTAGGTACCCACATGCAGCAGGCACTGCTGAGTTCTGAGGTTACAAAGACGCATAAGACACGGCCCCTCTCTGTAAGAAGCTCACAGGCTGGTAGGAAAGACATAAAAATGAAGATGAATAAAATACAGATTGTTTGTATAAAGTCATCTATCTGGATTCTTAATAAAAACCATTAAATATCTAATCATGAGGAAATAATCAGACAAATCCCAGTTAGGAGATATTCTGCAAAGACAATCTGACTCTTCACAAGTAATATTGTGAAAGATTTTTAGAAAGTGAGTTCAATGTTGAAGGACAATAAATATGCATGACAACTAAATGCATGTATGATCACTGGTTGCATACTAATAAGAATAGTTCAAAGGACATTAATATGATAACTGGGAAATTTTGATTATGGAACACAAATCAAATAGTACTATCATATCACTGTTAAATGTCTTAGGTATACTAATGCTATTGTGGTTATGTAGAACAGAGTACTAGGTATTCAGACATAGATGTTGAGATAGTTAAATAGGGTAATATGCCATGATGCCTGTAACTTATTTAGAGATATGTATGTTATTTGTATACATGTATATTTATACATATAGATATATGAATACATGTACATTTCATATATATAGATATTATGAATATATAGAGAGAGAGCACGTGTGAATGTGGCAAAATGTTCAGATTTGGTGATTTTATATTCATTTTATTATTCTTTCTTCTTTCAACTAAAATCACCAAATTTGGACATTTGTATATTATCCTATCAGTAACAAGTGTAGGAGAAATATAAGAAGATGAAACAAAGTTTTTCAGTTAAACCCTTCCTCCAAGATTTTCTCCACGGTTCTATTTTCCTACACATGATACTCTATGAAAACCTTTACTTTGCAAGAGTTCTGGCTTTGACAGTTAGGTGAGCCACATTCCAGGGTATCATGGAAACAGACACCATTGATGTCATAACTCTGCACAATCAACCAGTGTAGCTTTCGTTTCCTCCAATGGGAAGACTGTGCCCATGAGAAAGGATGTACTCAGACACATTACTGGGACAGTTTCATAAGACATGTGACAAATCCTCAGTCTCCTGCAGAAAATTTAATCCACTTTCAAAATGTCACTCGACAGCATTCTACATCCTGAAGTCTTGTCTACTGAGTAGATTTTTCCTGTCTCTCATTAATTCTGGAAACAATCCTAGCAAGTTCCATTTACTGAATACGCCTGCGCACCAAGTACTGTGGCTGGTATTTTGCATATATGATATTCATTTATCCAAAATGTATTTATTAAGTCAATACTATGGGCCAGTCACTATTCTAGGCACTGGAGACATAGCACTGAACAAAACAGATATAAACTTCTGCCTCTTGGAGCTGAATACATCTCAATGATCTCATTCAAACATCATTAATGATTTCATTTAATCTTCACAATAAATCTGAAAGGGAGCTTTGGTAAGATTTCAAACCTTGCCTAATGTTATCGTTGAATTCCAACTATACTCTTTCAAATTCCAAGGTACCATTTTTCTTCTATGCCATCCTTCTTTCCAATAACTCAGCATCACTGGAATTTGAAGAACTTGCAAGGTGATGTAGTTAAACAAAGATCTGATCAAGAAGAAAGATATACTTTTCACAGAACCCAAGTTAATAAAAAAATAGGATACACAGTCCATCTAAAATTATGCAAGAGAGTCTGGGGGACAAAGTTTGCACAGCAAAGTGTTGGAATTTCTTGTATCTAACAGTAAGTATATAAAATTCAAAATCACAGTTGCCCTGGGCACTGCAGGTATTCCCTCAAATTCCGTGTGTCCTCTCTCTCATTATACAGTTAGGGTTGTCTCTTGCACTGTGCTCTCTGAGCTCCTATCACTTTGATATGCTAAGCAGCTTTGCATCAGCAGGGGTGAATTGGGCCCAGTCAGTGGTCCCGATTTAAATTTTAATTCATTAAAGAAGCATGCAGTTCTCTGTAGTGAACTGAGCAATAAAAGTATGAATTCTGAAAAAGACAGCCCCAGTTTATTCCTTTGGCAACTTGATCTTTGACAAAGTTGGAAAGTGGTGAAAGTTTGAGAGCTGCTTAATAATGAAAGTGACGATAATCATGGAGAAGGGAAATGTAAAGTCCTAATGCCAGCAATTAGAAGTAATGACTAGTTTATTAGGCTATCATTTGAGCAAAGTTATTTCCACTTCAACACAAAGCACATTGGTCACATCTCATGCGTAGGAGTCAGTATCCACTGTAGGGAATTTGGGGGCTTCCAAGAAGAGCTTAGTTCTGGGACCTCTGGTTCTCACTGTTAAGCACATCAGTTCCCAAGATACTCCGGGACTGGCTTTAACACCATCTGTCAGAGAGAGCGTGATACAGCCCAGGAAGTCCTTTACCAATCACAATAGCAGACACCTAATTTTATGTGAACCTATGGCATGCATCATCAAGGATGGGACTGAGAAATTAGAGCTCTTTTCAGCCTAAGCTATTCACTCCCAACCTTTCTGACAGGAAGGGCCTTACGATTACAGATAATGAATTAAAGCCCAAGGAGGCCAAGATAAGTGGGAGAGAAGTGACATCTATTAGTTCTCAAATGCATGACATCTGGCATGAAAGGGTTTCCTCAGAGGAAAACACCAATTATATGACGATTTTAATGTGAAAGTGATCTGCGCTTGCAAGAGCTAGATAACTGATACCACAGTTTACTTGTTGTATGTGTGCATAAATAAACATCTGTATTCATATAAATTCAACAGATATTTATTAAGCATCTACTACATGCTTGGCAGTATGTAGAAAATGGGGATGAAATGGTAACTATTACAGGCATGCTTCCTGTTCTCATGAAACGTATAGTCCAGAGAGGAATACAGAGCAATACATAAGCAAGACTATGTGACAAGGCCTAGAGAGACGAAATGTAAGGTGTAATGGGAGTCACAGGGAGGCTTCCTAACTCGATGTGGAGTCAGGAAAGATTTAGCAGAGCAAATGGTATCTATACTAAGTCCAAGAGAAGGGACAGGAATTAGATGAGAGGGAGGGGGAGAGAGTGGATCCGGCAGTAGCAACACTATAGGCAAAGAGAAGGTGAAAAACTCGGGGAGGATTGCTGGAAGTTGAGTACGGCTGGATCTCAGGGTGCAAGGAGAGATCAAAACGGATAAAACTGGAACACTAAGGAGAAACAAGGTGATAAATGATGGCCGAGCAAACATTGGCTTTTGTGAGCATATCTTTTCTAAAGAATTTTAATTGTATACAGTTTAATATATATTTATATATCTGTATTTATATCAAAATTAATAGCATAGAAACCAAATCTGGTCCAACTTTTAAAGAAGTACTAATCCCAACTTCAAAGAGTCTAAGGCCTCACCTGATGGTGTCAAGTTCTGAGTTCTTTCTGGAGATAACATAGTTTGCTTCAGTTCTGGCAATATTTACCATCAAGGTATTGTGGCCAGGGTCAGGGGTTGCCAACGATTAGACTAGTGGTTCTTAACTCTGGCTGTAAATTAGGATCACCTGGAGAATTTAAACGAAAACTGCTGTCCAGGTCTCACCCTGAGATTTTGAATTAATAGGTCTCTATTAGGATTGGATATTGGTATTTTTAAAGAACAGAGATGTAAATGCCAAAGGCAGGAAAGAATCTGAGCTACTCTCGACTTTCAGAACTGATAATATCTTTTCAGCTAGACCATGGGCTGCTTGCAACTGGGGACTATGGTTCCTGATTTTTTGTTATTATAATTATTGTTACTGTTATTATTTTTTCAACAGCTAGCTGCAGAACAAATATTCAATAAAATATAAACAACTATTGATGAACAATAGCCATGGGGGAGAAAGGAAGGGCAAGTACTATACAGTCTGTGTTTAGTATCAGTTACCAGTTGATGAGGGTCTACTCTAAGTCCTTCTGTAACTCCAGCACTTAGCACAAGATGTGTCACAATGTAGGTGCTTAATAAATATATATGGAATGGATAAGTTAATTTCTGTCTCAAGGATGAGGAAAATGAAGCTCAAAGCTTCTTATTTGGGGGTCAAATAATCACATCCTTCAAGACAAAGCTGATCACGCTCAACTGACTCTTTCTATCACACCATGTTCATGAGATTTATCCAGGGCACTCTATGGGCAACAACCCTCTTAGATATCTTGCCTTTCAGAGTCATGGGGAATGTCTGACCCATTTGCCGCTTTGCTGAAAACGTTATCCCCTCTACTAGCCAATGGTACCACTCAAAAATGTCTCGCCATTACAGACACATCTCGGTCCACCTCCTCCCACTGACCCAGCACTCTGCTGGGGGTTGTGGGGGGAAGCGGGGGGGACAGCTTGTAGCCCAGGTGACAGAAACAAAATCCTGGGAGTGGATTTGCTGATGTAACGGAGCTGCACGGAAGCGTGATGTGGGAGGGGGACTCTGGTGAGAGAGGAGGGGGAGCCTGTAATAGAACTCAAGGTGTTCAGGCTAGAGGGTCACTGGGAACCCTGGCCCCTCCCGTACTTATCATCAGGGTAGCAAGAGAAATGTTGACCACAAGAAAAGAAGGAGGGCCAGACAGACAAATTCGTAGAGGACCAGGAACCTTCTCTCACTTTCTTTTACTTTCACTTAGTTGAGCCACAGGAGCTATAGTTACATCTTAGTCTTTCCTTGTGACTTGGCATTTCTGTTGGTTTGGCTATTTTTACCACTATTACTTAGAGACTACGGAGGGTGTAATTCACAAATGAGGCAGACATTTGATAAGACCTGCCTTGGTTTCCAAGTGTTATCGCCACACCTGCATACATATATAGAAGCTTCTTCCTATCTACACCTTAACTGACAAAGCATCTACTATGGGTTTTAGAGAATTAATAATATGTTATATTTATTGGCTGAAATGTGGTGCTCCACAATCTGGGTTTATCAGAATTTTAGAAATAAGAAACTTAAACCTTTTCTATCACCCCCTCTTTTCTTCCTACCTCTAAAATAGAATAAAGCAAGGAACAGGCCTTAATTTGAGTCTGTCTTTCCTTGTGAACAGGTTTTATGTTCTATAAGCTAATTTACTAAAAAGTATAGTAAATAGTTTTATAAATAAAACCCAAAACCATCATATTGATATTACCTATGGATATTGAATTTTAAGTAGAGATGATCATATTAGAGTATAATTTCCAAAGATTTTTAATTTTCAATATTTCCTTAAGCTTTGATACTGAGCCTAAGCTTTTGATTTTTATTCTGTTAGTTTAGAAATATAGGTTTATAACTACCTAAGCCCTATTTTCACACATTCCTCAATCTTTGAGTGCATGCCTCATACTGCAGTGTTATATAAATGAATGTGTCCTCTCCTTTTCTCTAAAAATGTAAATCCCTTACACGGGCATTACCAAAACATAATTTGCTTTCTGATTAAAACGAACAAATAAAAATCCCACACAAGTCTACAATAAAATATACAGCCTCCCAGAGGGATCCTAGATTTCAATCAAGGAATTTCCAGAAACCATAGTATGGTTTACTTACGGAATGCATTTCAAAGCAAAATGCTGAAAACTCTTCCTTCCTTTTCCTGGTGATTTACCTTCATGTATGAATTGGTTTTATGTCTTACATTCCCACAGACTTAGTTCCTTATGAATAAGGAGCAGGCCTCAAATTCTTTTCCTTTGCCTTGTGCTAGTGTGGTCTTCTGCTTTGTTTATAAATGGCTTAGCAGTGTCCTGACAGAGCAGATGTAGGTGGTGGGGAAAGGACAGCTCAATGAACAAGTCCCAGCCATGGATGCTGAAGGGCTAGGCCACTGTGGGCACTGCCCATTTCCATCACATTCAATACTGTATAAGGGCATTTGCAGCAAGACTAATGCATAAAGCATTAAAACTTATGGAAGAAGGGGAATAGGGCCCAACTTTAGTAAAATTATGAAGAGATTTTGTGGCTTCCACATTGAATGGGACTCTTCACTGGAATGTTAGGACTTCAATGTATTTTCTCATACTTTTTCATCTATTTCATGGACTTAGGTAAAAAAGCAGCCTTGCTTTTAAGTTAGGTTTTCATGGAAGAAAAGAACTTATGGAAACTTTTTCGTTAACCATCTGCTATGTTGCTTAAAAATTTTAATTATCTTTTTTTAAAGATATATACTCAAAATTCTGTTTCTCTTAAAATTTAAATAGCTTTCTTTAGTTCTATTTGAAGCCTATGGATATAATTTGATTTAGAAGAAGTGTAAGTTTTTACTTATTCTATGTGGTCACAACCTGTATTGGTTTGAGTAGGTATATGGCAAATGTTAAGAGTGTATGCTTTTGGGGCTTCCCTGGTGGCACAGTGGTTGAGAGTCCGCCTGCCAATGCAGGGGACACGGGTTTGTGCCCCGGTCCAGGAGGATCCCACATGCCGCGGAGCAACTAAGCCTGTGTGCCGTGGCCGCTGAGCCTGCGCGTCCGGAGCCTGTGCTCCGCAACGGGAGAGGCCACAACAGTGAGAGGCCCGCGTACCGCAAAAAAAAAAAAAAAAAAAAAAAAAAAAAAAAAAAAAAAAAGTGTATGCTTTTGTCCTGTCTTAGCACTCTTTCCATGGGTAAACTATCCTTCCCACATTCTTGAATAAATATTCAGAGCTCATGAGGTTCAGCTGATCAGCCCCACTACCCCACCCCTTCACATTCCAGAGATGCTCCAGTGATTTGCATATGACTCAGGCCTGACTACTCCACTCCTGGCAGTGATTCACCCAAGCCAATCAGCCCATGGCAGGAGCTATCAAGGTAAATGCACTATAGGATCTGCAGCTCTAAGGATGATCTTGGTACTGCCACCAGTCATGCTGTTGGTTTTTGAAGCGGAAGAACCAGGCCCCATGGCTTCAACTTGTATGAGTTGTATTTTTGCCACTTGCAACTGCAAAGAATCCCAGTCCATACAGAGAGAAGTTGAGGGGATAGCATTTGTTTTATAATGAAGCGTCACAGTATATTTGACGTGTGCAAACTCACTCAGTCCGTTCTTTTCTTTTAAGAATGATAGAATGTTTATGACCTTATATTGAAATACTATACAATTTTCACAGAAATATTATGTTGGATTTTAAGGGATTATCTTGATTTAGGTTAATCTGAGAAGTGGTTTCCATAGATGGTGCTATATAAAATGACCGAAGAACACCATGAAATAAAATAAAAATCTACACGATGATATGAGGTTTGCTATTCTCATTTTGGAGTAGCAGCTGTTACACTTATGAATGGGATAACTGATGATCCATTACCAAAAAATTCAAACTAACTTAAGCCAATTTGTCCTTGTCTTCCTGATAAGGTATTGGGTATACTAATTTTATTCCAATTTATTAGGGGTGAAATATGCCCCATGCCTAACTCATTTTGGAACCACTAAGTTAAACAAAGCTAAAGTTGTTGTTGTTGTTTTTAAACTGTATGCCTTCTCAGAACTTAATTTACGTTCATGTGCATTTTAAATCTACAAGAAGGAAACAGAATATTCGGCCTTTCCTAAGCTTATTTAACCATGGATGGAAGCATTTACTACTAAGCATTTTCAGGGACTAGTGTTCTACAAGATACACTTTGGGAAGTTCCAATCTATGTTGTTAAAATGAGCCTGTATATAGTGCTCGACAGTTGCTAATGCATACTAAAATAACTATCCAAGTAAAGAAGAGATCTCTCTTCTTCGTGCATTTCATAAGGCAGGATGGTACAGAAGCAAGAATACAGAGATTTGAACACCAGTTTTACTTATTAACTGCTCTTTAAGCCTGTAACATCCTAAGTTTTTGGTAAAAATCAGATAGGATCTTCTCAGTGTCTGGGCTACCCTTCTACTTCTATGTGTAGTTAACTCCTTATCCTTCAAAAATCAGCTTAATCATTGCCACCTTCCCTAATGTCCTCTTTGCTTCTGTGTCCTATTACATCATAGCACAGATCACACCGCAACGTAACTCTTTTTATCGATTGATTTCCCCTATTAAACCTTGAGCTACTTCAAAGCCAAAAGTATAATTTGATCATTTTTTTATCTCTAGAGACAAAGCATAGTGCCTGACATTTAGTAAGTTCTCAGTAAGTAGCTGTGCCAGTCAGAAAGTCATCCCTCTTAGCTGTTTATGCTTGCCGGTGAATAATTCCAGCTGCTAGCTGATAGGAAAAGGTTTAAAGGTAAAAGTACTTGATCGTATCATCATGAAAATCAATTCCAGTGGTCTCTAAGATGGGATGCTCTCACTAATAGTGGTGGGCGGAGAAGGTGTGATGCCATCACTGCCATGCTCAAAAGAAAATATATATTATAATTATATATATGCATTTTATAATTAAGAAAAAATTTTAATCTGTATGGATATATGACATACTCATTTTCACCCATATATGGTCCATATTTCAAAAGGTATCCAAGGTATTTTTAGGCAAAAGAGGAAGTGCTACCATACAGAGGTATAAAAACAGGTATAAGAGACCTAACTCATTCCTTGTTTTTCAACACACTGCAATTGCTTAAGTAAATGTACAGTTTCTATAACCAGGCTTAAACAAAATAAGTGTCACAAAGTAGACAAATGGTTTTAAAAACTTCCTTGCAAGCAAACCAGAGCTTGAAGATAAGGCAAAAATGCAAATTATATAAGCACAAATGAACTACAAGAAACTTGCAGAATTAAGTTGCCTCCAATTTCTAGTATAAACTTTCAACCAATTTAAAAGGTAAACACAGTAACAGTCTAATTAGGGGGAAAAAAAACCTCATAAAATTCCCAATCGATCAAGAAATTTTGAAATATGAACTTAAATCATCTCATAATACATTAGCTAAGATTAGTGGATGATGGAATAAAGAAGAAAGACATTTCAGTTTCTAAGACATTGAAAATATAGATTATTCCAACTAAATCTAGTCTATTTAACATTTACTATTTTTCTTAGGTATGCAACAATTGTACATATACACTAGTTATTATATATTATATATTAATATAATCCTTATTATTATATGAGATGTATTATTAATATATATATTTCTTAAGCACTGGGGAAAAATGGGATGGCTCTGGGGTATGAAAGGTATTCTGTCTCATTGTGAGTAAGTCTTTAGACCAATGCTTTGTCTAAACTTCCCAGAGGCACAGGCTTGATAAGTCCAGATATTTAAGTGCAGAAACAGAAAAAAGTAACTCAAGGCTGAAAGAGAAGTGGGATATGGAGAAGCTGCAGACTGAGATCTGAATCTGATACACCTTGTCTGATTCCCATGGAATGCGGTCCTCCCCAGCATTGCTCTATGATGCCACAGCACTAGGGACTACCTTCTGCTCTCTTCCTTTTTCTCTATTAGAACGTTTAATTAAGGAATCAGTATTTTCCACTTCAGAGCCATACAACCGTCAGTATCTACCCAGTTCTAGCAGTGTATTCCCTAATACATGGATGAAAGTGTAGTATAATTTCTAAATGTACCTTTTTGGAATGACAGTTTTACTGAGATATAATGCACATTTAATACAATCCACCTATGTAAAATGTACAATTCAGTGGTTTTCAGTATATCCGTAGAGTTGTGTGACCATCACCACATTTTCATCAGTTCTCCAAAAAGTCCTGTACTCATCAGCAGTCATTCCGTCTTCACTTTTCCCACCCACAGCACTAGGCAAACACGAATCTACTTTCTGTTTCTATACGTTTGCCCATTCTGGACATTTCACATACCTAATATATTTTTAGTACTACGTCTATTCCTTATCCCACACCGCAAAATTCTACCCGGGTTCAGAAGGATGTAACTTTGCTCTGACATTCTCTTGCCCTGACAGAAGAAAATCATAGACCCAAGACAAAAGAAAGACCCAAGAAAGCTCTCTAGTATCTAGTATCAGGCTAGTAGTAAACTAGTATCAGGCTAGTTTCTGGAATAATCCACAAGTTGCAGAATATAGCTAGTAATAGTTCATACTTGTTTGTCTGTATGGAAATGGAGGAATGTAATAAAATATCATGTATCACTACAAAGTCTTTTGTTCTTAAGTCTTACACGTGATTGTAAATACTTAATACCTCTGGAACATTTTTCTGGAATACTGTGTTTTAAAAATGTAATCCAGTTAGTCTTTCACATAATATTAATTGAGCCATAAAATATATGCCAGGCACTATGCTTGATTTTTACAACAATCCAGAAAGTAGGTCAGTATTATTATTCCCATTTTAAAGATAAGGAAATTGAGGACTTCCCTGGTGGCACAGTGGTTAAGAATCCGCCTGCCAATGCAGGGGACACGGGTTCGAGCCCTGGTCCGGGAAGATCCTGCATGCCCCAGAGCAACTAAGCCCATGCGCCACAACTACTGAGCCTGTGCTCTAGGGCCCGCGAGCCACAACTACTGAGGCCGTGTACCACAACTACTGAAGCCCGCGCGCCTAGAGCCCATGCTCCGCAACAAGAGAAGCCACCGCAATGAGAAGCCCGCACACCACAACGAAGAGTATCCTTTCCTCGCCGCAACTAGAGAAAGCCCGCGCACAGCAACGAAGACCCAGTGCAGCCAAAATAAATAAATTTATTTAAAAAAAAATAAAGATAAGGAAATTGAGATTCATAGAAGTAAAGTGAGCTGCCCCCAAATCACACAACTCATACATGGAAGAAATAAGAATTGAATTTAGGTCTTCATTCTCCATCGTGTACACTTTCTATCATGTTACATTTTCTACCCTCAAACAACCACAGTCCTTCTGGTATAAAGACTGTGCAAGAGCTAAGTCCATAGGAAACAATTTATACTCTTCCAAGACCATTTTTTAAAGTTACCTATGATTATAGTTCAGACACTTCTATATGCAACAGAAATGCTTCACTATAATTGATATTGTGGGTCTGAGGACCCAGCATCAGGTTAAAAAAAAAAAAAATGCCTCTTTCCTGGTTTGCTGCTTCCCCCAGTGGCCCCAAATGCAGAAGGGCTTAGACATTTGAGCTCTAGAATTTACCATTCTCCTCATTCACACCTCAATACACAATTCTCTCTCCTGGTTATTAAATCCCAGTGGGCTTTTTGCAAAGTAAAAAAATAACCTAAGACAAAAAATAACATGCAGTCATTTTACACAGAATCTGGCGTTAGAAATTCAGTAGGGGGAGAAGAAATGAAATGAGGGGCAAAGAACTGGCAGATTACAAGGTCAGCCCCCATCAGCAGCAACAGTGACATAACAATATCAGAAAAATGTCTGATCACCTTACCAATCATTGTGGGCTCTTGCTGTGTTTAGTGCAGTGTGTTCCGAGTAGATTGCCGTTTTTTTAGCTTCTAAGTGCCTTTGGCTTAAAGACACCAACATTTCCACGAGGTGTACACATTTAACTCGGGGCAGGAATCATCTTCTGCAGTAAACAGGGCTGCCTTATGCAGGTGGGGTTTCCAGAGCCCACTGGCACAATTCCTCTGCGAGCGGACACAGGCCAAAACAGGCAGGACCGCATGGATGCATCAGCTGGGCTTGTCTTGATACAGTAACCTAATAAACTCCAACTGTGCAAGGCACCACTGGTGCTGAGAAACCTGACTGTTCATAGTAACAGGACTTTCTTCAGTACTGTTGGTGAGAAATTCAAGTGTCCTCTCTGCTAGTAATTTCTGGGGCACTACTTCATTTAATTAACCCCCGGAGGGCTAGCCAAGGCACTGCTCTGGTTACAAAATAATGGGTCCATCAGGCACGATCAGTACCCAAGTGAAACATGGCAGTGTGCATGAAAACGATTGAAGTCAACAATTTCAGGCGCTGAAAGGGGCTCGCTTCCTAATTAACCCTTAGAAGGCTCATCTGTTTGCCTGAACAAAGCCCAACCACAAGCCTTTGCCAATTGGCATGATGGGGAAATGGTTTTTGCATCAGATCTTGCTAGGCATGGCACTGGCAAATGGAAATGACTAATCCCCGAAGACTTACACCATAGAACACCTGGAAAACACACAGGGTTCAGTGAACATATTAAAGAGTGGATATATGATGGAGAACGAGTCCTAGAAAGAGTCTTGGAAAAATCCAAATTCTTGGAAGAACAGCTTCCCTGCCCTTGCTACTTGAGGACAAGACACGCTTTCTTCTCTCTGACAGCTCCATAGAAATTAGTATAAGACCCTCCGTGCAGGATGTGTACAGCCTAACTTGTGGGTGTGATTTGTTTGAGAGCGAGATTGGAAGTGATAAAACTGTTGGGTTTTTTGGACTCTACATAAAAAAATAAACCAACTGCTGTCTCAATATCCATTTTTCTAAGCACATTTTAACTCTGTATTCTGATGAGTGTTGCCTTTGATTATTCTTTGCTATATTGCTAGCTCCTGGAGCAATTCTCAGTACAAAGCAGGTGTTTCCAAAAATACTTGTCGAATAAACGTGTGAATGACCTCAGAAGAGGCTACTGTGAATGAGGGGGCAGAGGAGTGGGCAGCAATTATCCAAAAGCACATATTTAACAGGTGCATGGATAAAAGAGTAATGCTTTACATTTGCTATGTTGTGTTGGGTCTTTATTACCTTTAACAGTATATATATTTTTAACTATCTTTTCAAAATATACACCTTCTAAAAGTCTAAGAGGGTCAGATTCAAGATATTGGTTACTAAATAAACAAAACTCCTCTATTACTCCTTAGATTTTAAGTCTTCCTGGGAATAGGGGTGAGCATGTGTTGGATGCAACGCAGTGTGATGGTAAAAGGTGGCACCTTTGGAGCCATAGCCCCTGATTTTGAAAAACTGACTTTGCCAAAATTTTGCTATGTAAACTTTAAAACGTATCTAACCTTCCTAAACTATAGTTTCCTCATCTATAATAAAATGGGGCTAATACCACCTACCTTAATCTCCATGTAAAGGGCTCAGTAATTGTTCGTGATGATGATCATGATAAAGTTTTGATTCTCATGAGAAAGAAACTTACAGCAGCAGCTCACAAATTAAACACAGCAATATTCAATTGTTCACAGGCACAGGAAAGAACTTTGACTGAGTTGTATATATGCGCACACAAAAACACATTAACGCAGACAGCGTTCTCGATATAGATCTTGACAACATACCAAAAATAAGACCTAGCCAAAGAGGCTCTCTTATGGATTCTATTATGCCCAAAACAGCACCTCAGAGAAGCATGTCCTGAACAAGGATGCCATGGTCTGATTTGCGCAAAGCCCCTGGAAATCTTCAGTGTGGCAGAATCAACACCTGTTCCCTTATTTACCCCATCGTTAAGCAAATGAAGCCTACTGACTTGGGTATACCAAAGAGAGAGCCTGGATTTCCCCATGATTTTGATGGCCGGATCGGCTGCCATGTATCATATTCTCTCTATGTTTGTGGTCAGCAAGAGAGAACACAGCTTGGAAGTTATCAGTGGTTGCTTATGTTTCATTTGGTCAAAGGAATACTGAGATCCTGGCTTTTACTTGCCTGTGTGGCATGAGTTCAGGAGTGGCACCATGGCAATCACAGTAAGAGGCCATGATCTCATGCTTAGAGGAAAAGCTTCTCAGCTGGGCTCCTTGTGGTCCTGAAACTGTATCGTGACCTCAGCCCCTTTGGGGCTTCCTAGGCGGAAATCTTAGCTAGGAGAATAGGAATACTCCAGAGGATGGCCCCAGGTGCCTTTCCACACGAGGCTCAACATTCTGAGCTTAGTCTTCCCTTATTGAACTGCCATTGAATGATAAGATTTAGAGGGAAGAAATGTATTTCACTCCAGAAAAAATTATCTTTTGTTCTTCCTCCAAGGCCGACTTAACAAGGTCTTTAAAAAATAGAAGGGGTCTTAGAGAAACCCATCTGGCTTCTGAATGCCAAATTTGCTCAAAATTCCTGGGACTCAGGCTACACTGTCAATATACTCTGAGCTGTAATATGTTCATGTTTCTCTGAGGTCGTCAATGTCTTTGCTTGCTTTTCTTACCATTCCTCAGAATAACGGCGCTTAGTGAAGCAATTTCTTTTTAACTCCTACCATGTGCCTAGTTTCAGACTATATTCAAAATTCTATTTTAAAATTCTACCTCTCATCACCATTCTTCCTCCAGAGGTTTAAATCCAATCTAGACCTCTCCACCCATCTTGTTACTTGCTTAATAACGAATATCTACAGATAATGGATTAGGAACCTCAGTCCTCTTCTTATATGCCAGCACTCAAAGTTTCAAAATATTCAGGATCACACACCTTTTAAAATATTTACAAGCACAAAATATTTTTATAGTACCAGGCCATTTAAAAATCTTTGTGAGAAATTAAATACCAGCCAATCCATTCTCCAGGGACGCACGATTAAATTGCACCTTGAAAATAAGTTACGAAGAATATCGCACGTTTACCAAAACTTAAAGGTACTAGAAAATTCCACAAAAATCTCAGATGTTAACTTTATTGGATTAAGTGTGACAGTAAGGAATACTAGGGCTCATTGAAAAAGGTATTGTATTTCAAGACGAGAGCACTCAGATCTTTGTGCTTTGCTGGAAAAAGGTCCACATCTGGAGTCACTGAATATGTGTTAGGAACATGTGCTAGGAACCCAGTTGTGCCACTGGGTCCACTGAACATGTGTGGAAAAAGGTCCACATCTGGAGTCACTGAACATGTGTTAGGAACCGAGGTGTTGCATCAACAAGCTGGGTGACCCTGGAAAGTTCACTTTGCCTCTATGGGCCACTTTCTTCCCCGCAAAACATGGCTCACAGGATTGTAGTGTGGACCCAAAACTTACTACTCTCAATGAACTCCAGGATGTTAGGAATTTCTAGATCGTAAGTAAATCTGGGGTAAAAAAATGTCATTTTGAGAAGCAAAGGATGTGGCACAAACCACGAGTCTTTAATGTCACGCTACTACTGCTAATATCTCACATTTTATTGGCAATTAATAACTTAAAGGTCATTTATCAACACGTAAACTTCTCTGATTATTACAACAATGCTAGGAGGTGGATATGCTTGGCATTCCAATCTCCATTTTACACATAAGGCAATAGAGGATCAGAGAGTTCAAGTGACACCTACTGAGACCTCAGTCTCTTAATACATAGTTTATTTTTTTTAACATTTTTAATGGAGTATAATTGCTTTACAATGGTGTGTTAGTTTCTGCTGTATAACAAAGTGAATCAGTTACACATATACATATGCCCCCATCTCTCTTCCCTCTTGCGTCTCTCTCCCTCCCACCCTCCCTATCCCACCCCTCCAGGTGGTCACAAAGCACCGAGCTGATCTCCCTGTGCTATGCGGCTCCTTACCACTAGCTATCTGTTTTACGTTTGGTAGTGTATATATGTCCATGCCACTCTCTCACTTCGTCCCAGCTCACCCTTCCCCCTCCCCGTCTTAATACATAGTTTAATTCTTTCCCTTATGTCCTGAACTTAGGAGGAAAGCTGATCTCGGGAAATGTACTCAGCAAAGTTACAGCACAGCACTTTTAAACATCAATTAATTTTTCTGAATGACTGAAGCCTTTGTCCCCTCTAGAATGCCTTTATTTACCTCTTGATTGAATCACTAAATTGCTCAAAGTTCATGGAATCCTATTTTTTCCTTCTCATTCATTCATTCATGCATGCTACCTTAGCTAAGGCTGCCATGACAAAATACCTTAGACTGGGTGGCGTAGACAACAGAAATTTACCACAGTTCTGGAGGCTGGGAGGTCTAAGATCGAGATGCCGGCAAGGTAGATTTCATTCTGAGCCCTTTTCTCTCAGCTTATAGGCGGCTGCCATCTTGCTGTGTGCTCACATGACTTCTTTGTGCCCCAAGCAAAGTGGGATGAGGTGGTGGTACTCTTTCACATCTCATCTTACAAGGGACTAATCCCATCTGGAAGGCTCCACCCTCATGACCTCATCTGAACCTAACTACCTCCCAAAGACCCCATCTCCAAATACCATCACACTGGGGGTTAGGGCTTTAACATACGAATTTTGCAGGGACACAAATGTTTAGTCCATAACACATGCATTCATTCATTCAACAGTAACCATTACAGGGTTAGTTGTAACAACTTTTACTCATTTAGCAGTGAACAAACAATGTTATTTTCCATATACATCCCACTAATTTGATCTTAAAAGCAATTCTATAATATGTTAAGCAAAAATCTTATTTCCATCTTCCATATTAGGAAGCTGAGTCTCAGAGAGGGAAAGTTAACTTTTGAGCTTGCTTTTTAAATTCAGCACTTCTGAGTACAAATCCAATTCTCCATACACAACACAGTAAGGTAATGTGAAGGATGCAAAGGTATTCATTCGTTCATTCATGCAAAATATTTATAGAAAACCTGTATTTGCCCACTACCGTTCCTGGGGATACCCAGTAAACAAAACACACTGAATCATGCTGTCCTTCTGAAGCTTGTATTCTAGAACTTTTACCATCAGAAGCATGCAATTTGAAAGGACATGTGCAAAAAAACATACAGTACAGGGAAGAAGATAAACAGCCACGTGAGCAGGGAATGTGGGAAAATGTTACAGAATTTCGAAGCACACAGAGACTGTTTCCGGTAGGAAAAACTCAGAAAAAAATTTCACAGAATGGGAAGCCCTTGAGGTGAAGTTTGGAGGACAGGTGGAAAAAAGACCTAAGCGAGCAAGAGAAAGAGAATAGAGGGTTCACTAGACTGTCAGTTCCCTGAGGAAAGGGGTTTTGTCCCTTTTATTAAGGGCCTAGGACAGTTACTGGCGTTTAGTAAGTGCTCAATATTTATTAAATTAGCAAAGGATAACTCCAAGCATAGAAATAATATGAATGGCATTCTGAAGGAGGGGAGATAAATCTCAAGGTATGTCTATGGGAGCTTCCATAGAAAGAAGAGATTGGCTGCCTCTAACCTAAGGACCACAGGGAATATATACTTATTCACTTCCCTTAAAAATAATAATAATGTGGGTATTTGTATCTCTACTTGACAGATGAGGAAATTAAGGCTCAAAGATATTGTGTACCTCACCCAAAATCAACCTATAAATGAGTGATAAAAAGTGGATATATGTTACATATCTACGTCCATCTGATTCTAAAGCTTGAGTGCTTTCTGTGATGCTTTCTCTTCACTCTGAAAATAAATATAAATGTAGACATGAATATAGATATAAATATAAAAATGTATGTAGGAATTGTGTTTGTTATCCTAGAGTGAAAACAAAGAGAGTCAAAGACAGATCATTAATAAAATGACTGTATGACTTTGAATCATTCAGCTCTCAACGTCTTTGTATCCTGTCATATGCCACATAAGCCCTCCTAAAATGTACACATAATGGTCTAGGTAAAGCACAGATTTTGCTGGAACAAGCAATGACCATCCTATCTTCATCACCCTCCCTCACATAAGTGCTTACTTACAAATATCCTCTCTTCCATCCACCAGCACAAAGCATGATTTATTTAAATGAGTAATAAAGAATGCTGAATTCTTCTATTTCCTGTTCATGTGGTTTCTGGGAGGAAGACTTGTTTAATATTTGTATTTATTGACACCTGCAGTTGATGTCTTGCACACACTGTGGACAGAGTCTGGACACTCTACTTCTCTATTCTGCATTCTGAGAATGATCTTCCTAAGAAAACACAGCTGTAGGCACACCTTTCAACCTTCCTCTTTGGGGTGGTTCCCAAGAGGTGGCCATGCAGGGGAACGGTAAGTAGAGATTACACCTCTTTGCCTCAGAACGTTTCCCATCTCTGAGTATTTAGCAGAAATAAACGCCTTCAAAATCCCAACCACATAGCTTGCTTCATGAAGTGACTGCTCAGTAAAGAAATGAATCTTGACAACACAAAGTAATACTTCACCTAGACTACACTTATCAGGCCAAAAGGTTTACTCCAATTTCTTTGGAGTGAAGAATCATATATGCCTTCCCAGTAGGGCTTCAAAATATTCCATTTTCTGATTTGAGCTTTTAATCAATAACCACTTGGTGAACGAAGCAGAAACTCTCCCTCTGGATTGTTTTTTGTTGTTGTTGTTGTTTTTGGTTTTTAATTGCCAGGAAGTGAGGCAGGAACACAGCAAATATCTTTTGTTCATTTCATCTGTAACTTCACCAGTATGAAATACCCTGGGGTTTTGCTCAGATATTATTGCTGAGGGGCCAGGAGCTATTCTGTTTTTTAATATATCTGAGGCTAGTCCACTTAAAGACCAGAAAGGGCAGGGATTGGGACCCGACCAGTACTCACGGTGCTCTGATAACACAGCACGCCATTTGGGGTTTCCTGTCTTTTCTGTCTCAGGTCTGCATTTGATGGTTCAGACCTGTCTCTGCTCTCCAGTGACCATGGACTGCTTTGGTATTTACTTATACTCCCTTGGTCTTTGGTTTGGCTTCTTAGTTCACATCTTCATCCTGATTCATGATGTCTTCCACACACACACCCTGGTCCTGAGCTTATTTGATCTGGATCTCAACAGACCCCATCTCTAATTCTCCTTCTGACCACCCCCTTGGCTTCTCAGTGGTTTTACTGGCATTTGAAGGAGCAGAGTGCACATGAAGTCCAACTCCTTCTTAAAGCCAAGGCCATCCCTTAGTTGGGCCACCTCAAAGTAGTGACTTAATTTCTCCAAGTCTCAGTTTGTCTTTTCAGTGAGAGTGGAAATAACCGGCCTGCCCCAGCTATGTTGCAGGGATGCCATAAGTTGATATGTGTGAAAGAACTTCATAAAGCATGAAGTGCCCTTTATACAGTTAAAATACAACAGAAAACTTTTTCAGGTTAGCTCTCTGCTGCCCTCTCCTGGCTCCCAGTTTCTGTAACTAAGATTTAACAGTGGGAATTAACACTTTTGATAGGAGAAACTGTTTTACAAAATATACTCCTGTTCACATATACAGAAGGTGTAGGCCACACCCACTGGTTAAGGTCTTCCTAAAGTCTATTCACATTTAGAGTACAACTCTTCTGAATTACTTTTAACTCACATTTCTTTATCTTTGTGTTTTTCAAATCAGTCTTATTCTCTGTGCCATTAAGGTCATTTTTTGATGGAGATTTTCTTAAAAGGGTGCTCTACGACGTTCTCCAAGAATGTCTTCTGAAATATATCTATTTTACTATTTCTGAAGCTGGGTTTTCTTAATTGTATCAGATTATTTCAATGAAAGCTTTTCAGAGAGGACAAGTAAGACTCATTCTTTCCTTAAATGATTTGTTGACTGAGACATCAAAGGAATTCTATTGTGTGTCATGCCACCAGGAATAACAACTAAGTTTATAATCAGGCAATGACAACTGCATTGCGAGTGCTCCCTGGCTGACAATAGTTGACAAAGTTGTCATCTATTGCAAACAAGACCTACCTTGAGTTCAGAGGAGACAAAATGTGAAAAATATATTTCCTAAAATTGATGAATGTTTCATCTTTTTGATATTTTATTATCCACGATCCCTGCAATGGTGGTGGTAAAACCATCCAATTGGTTTTATAATGACTTCAGGATACGATGAGATTTTAGCATGCCCATCATTCACTAGCATATAATGCCAGAATCCTTTACTCCACTGACCACCTACCATATGTCAGGTAATTCACACCTATGCACTGCAGGTATGCCCTTGAAAGACATGGCTTTTGCCTTTCAGAAACAACAGCTTGTAATGTGTGCGCCTGTCTAGAGGAGAGGGCATTCAAGTTATAGACCAGATTGGCACATAGAAAATTACTGCAGGGACAACTCTTAGAATAGTCTGCTGATCCAGGCATCTCAATTTAGAGATGAAGAAACTGAGGCCTGGAGAAATTAGTACCTTACTCAAGGTCAGACACATGCACTAAACAATGATAATTGTATGTACTGTATGTTGATTGTTTTGTCCTGGAATAATTTAATTTGATTTTAACTAAAAGAACATTTGTAATGAATTTATTTCATTTTGATGGTTTTATTTTATATAAGGATAAGTGATTAGGGTACAGTATGAGTAATTTAACTTTTTTCTTTTTATTCTTTTAAATTATGGAATTTTATTTTTAAATTATAGAATATTTATACTTATGAAATTATATTTATAATGTATTATGTATAAAATGTATGAAAAGTGCTAAAAGAACACCCACGTTGAGAAATAGGATATTTCATTTATCGTTGAAGCCCCTTATGAGGCTGTTCCCCTCTCTTCCCCTCTTAGGTCATCAGCATTCAGAACTTTTATTATTCCCTGGCCATTTCTTCATATTTATAATACATATGCATATAGCCTGAAGTATTATTTTTACATATTTGAAAATTTTATACAAGGAGTATCAAAGCACATGTATTCTCACATTTTTTTTTTCTGTTCAAAGTTATGTTGATGCGACTCATGCTGATTTAAGGAGCTGTTTCATTCATTTCACCGCTGTTTAGTTAACACTGAACCAAAATTTACCTATTCATTCTCCTGTTGATGGAAATTTGTTGCTTCCAGTTTTATTATAATCAACGCTGCACATTTATTCTGCTGTACATATGTAGAACTTCTCCTAGCTTATATGCATAGGAAAATAATTTGTGGGTCATTAAATGCCCACATCAGCAATCTTACCGGATAATTTATACACATACCAGAAACGTAAGAAAAATCTCCTTTCTCCACAGCTCACTAAGACTTATTATCCTACTTTAAAAAAATTTTCCAATTTTGGTGGGTCTAATATTATCTCATTGTGGTTTTAATCTGCACTTCCTTGATTAAAAATGAGACGACATCCTTTTATGTATTTCCTGAAATGTTCAGTTTTCTCTTCTGTGAAACGCCTGTTTATTCTTCTGCCTTTCAGTTTTTTCTAAGTAGCTTGTCTTTTTCTTACTAATTTGAAGAAGTTCTTTATGTATCACAGATACTAATTCCTTTTTGGTTTTACATATTGTAAATATCTTCTATCATTTTGTGACTACTTTTCTCATTTTTATAAATCCTATGATGAATAGTTTACAATTTTAAGGTAGTCAAATTTAAGTTTTCTTTTATTATTTCTAATTTTTGTATCATGTGTTAGTTTGAAGGAAACAGCCAGGTTTTCTTGTTTTTGTGGGGTTTTTTTCCAGACAGATTAACAATTGTTCCAGTAATGTCTCCTGAATAGCTCATCTCTTCCCTAGTGGTCTGCAAGATTATGTCTGCCATATTATTCTATGGTCTATTTGCATATTCCTTCACCTGTGTGTCATGTCTTAATTACTACTGTTTTTAATCAATTTTTGATATTTGGTGCTACAACTAACCCTGCATTTTCTTCTTCATGAATTAGCTTGCACTGATCCTTTGTTTTTCTGTATACATTTTACAATTATATTAGGATTTACTTGGAAATGCATTTGATTAATCAGATTTTTTTCTCATTTGATCTTTTCCTTCTAATGGTTTGATATTTATATATACAAATTACAGTCTGTTAATTGTCACCATTAAAGTGTGACTCTGAATACTTAAAGTCTAAAGTTAATCAGTGTCTTTAACCTCCTCTCAAACAGCAAAAAGATCTTAGAGTACTTTAAATTCTGACCCCCTCCTGGCTTACCTTAAATTGCTTTTCGACAGTTTACCCTAAGCTTTTTTAAAAATATTTTTAGTCCTACCAATTAGACATTAATTACTATGTTCGTCTTTTCAAAGGACATTGACTTAAATCTACCAACATACATGTCATTTTCTTTGCTCACTTTCCTTTTTGCATCTCAGATTTTCCTCTGGTATCAATTCTTTCTTTCTGAAATATATTCTTTGGAAGTCAATTTTCTATAATTGAATTTGTTTTACCCTGGGTCTTGAAAACATAGTTCCATTGGGTTTAAAATTTTAGATTGACAGGTTCTCTTCAGTATCCATTAAAGATTCATTCCACAATCATCTTCTGGATTCCACAACTGTTGTTGAAAAGTTACCTGTAAAAACTTGTCGCTGATGCTTTTTTTTTTTTTTTTTTTTTTTGCGCTACACGGGCCTCTCACTGTTGTGGTCTCTCCCGTTGCAGAGCACAGGCTCCGGACGCACAGGCCCAGCGGCCATGGCTCACGGGCCCAGCCGCTCCGCGGCATGTGGGATCTTCCCGGACCGGGGCACGAACCCGTGTCCCCTGCATCGGCAGGCGGACTCTCAACCACTGCGCCACCAGGGAAGCCCGTTGCCGAGGCTTTGTGAGCCATCTTTTCCCTCTGGCTGCTTTTGAGGGCTAAACCAAGGAGTTCCTCCTTGAAATTCTAAACCCTGCTCTTTCATTTTGGTCTTCAACAAATGACATTGGAAGTTGTGTAGTAAAGTTGGAAATAGGAAATATGTAGTAACCATGGCAAGCAGGAATACTTTTCACTAACATTTTTCACATGACTGAATAAGGTGTGACTGCAGAGCTCAGAGGGTTTTTTCTCATATAGAACTATAGTGAGTCACTCTAAGACATACTTTGCTGATGTAGACATATGACCAGAAAAAAAGTCTGACATTGTAAGAACACCGACAGTCAGTGGAACACCAAGATGTATTCCCACTAAATGGTATAGACTTATACTACTCATTTGTAGAGTAAATGAATGAATATTCAGCCCATGACTTAAATACTTCAAAATGTTCTATAAGAAATAAGAGTAAGTCTAAATAAAGGGATAAAGTGCATTGAATATGACTGATTTCTAAAAATCACATATAAAATATGTTTTTATCTGCTCAAATGAGCCATAATAAAATATGTTATGTTTTATATACTAGCTTATAGGAAAGGATAGGAGTTAGCTGATGAATTTGTATATAAGTTGTATATTTGTCAAATTTTATTAGCTATATTTATTCACTCATGGATTTATGCATTCACTCAAAAATACTAAGTTCTTCTGTGTTCTGGGAAGCCATGTTCCTATTTAATTAAATGGATCAAAGCCATTCCCGTATTTCTTCACAGAGAACACAGAAACCTCTTAGGCTACGAAGGAATCACAACATAAGTGTGCTATTTAAGCGCCACTGGGGAAAAGTAGTTTCATTAAAATGCCAGCTAAATTGAGTAAATGAGTTGCAAAAACTAATAACCAAAACTCACTCCAATGTTACCCAGATATTTTTACAGGGCTTTGCTGTATTCTTTGATATAATTGCCAAAAAGATGGATAGAAGGAAGGAAGAAAGGAAGGAAGGAAGGGAGGGAGGGAGGAAAAGGGAGAGAGAAATCATAAGAAAAGGAAGAAAACATCCCCAATTTGATGATAAACTCAAGCTCAAATTTCAGGTACTGTCCAAATGAATCTATCCTACCATTTCTTTGAAAGAACAGAACTAATCCGATTATGATCTAGAGAATGAAGTGGTTGTAATTTATCTGTCACAAATGTCATTATAGTTAAGTGGTGGTTAAAAGTACGTATTTTTGAAAACTTAAAGCATAACAAATAAAACAAATAAATACGGTCCCTGCCTAAAAGTCTGCTGGTGGTGTACTGACAAAGCAAAACTTAACTCCCTTACTCCTACTTTGAGTCCATCATCTGTACCAATGAGAAGGATGCTCAAGCTGGTAAGAGACGGCCATGCCTTAGTGCGAAGATACGGAACCCCAATCAAGGTGACGTCCCTCTCAAGAAGTGAGTGTCTCCTTCCCAGATGGAACTGAAGCTTAGACTGCAACGTTGCTGACAGCAATATCTGAGAAATATGTAGAGAACAGGCACTAAAGGACCAAATGGGACAATAGCTTGACTTTCAAAAAAACCTTAGTGAACTTAAAGACACTTCTCAATATGATTTTAAAATAGACTATTTTAAAAAGAGTTTTGTGAGCAATTAGAAAAAGCAATCATGGGAGCTAGCAGATATTCTCTGGTAACTTATAACTGACCTTGCTTGATTTAGGGGTAAAATCTCTAGACTTTTCTACGAGTGACATCTTACAGACAGAGTGGGAGAATATTTCATCTAGACAGTTTGCTTAAAAAAGGGGGGGGGGGTAAAGATGAAAATATAGTTCAACACTTGGCGGATACATAATGGACAGGAACCAAGGTATGCTGTAATATCCAACAGGAGGGAAATCGCCAGGGAAATGGTGAAGCCCTTCAGGTCCTCGGTCCTTGTCTGATCAACATTTTTAGTAAGACTTGTGTTAAGACACATTGGTTAAATTTTCAAGTAACAGAAACAGGAAAGAATACTAATATGTTTTATAGCAGAATAGAGTTTCAAAAAAACCTCAACAGCCTGTAAAGATGAAATTAGATACAGATAATTGGAAAATCTAACACTTGAATGTAAGCATGACTTATTTAGTAAAATTTATCAATTTAGAAGGTAAAAACATCAGGGTTTTAGAAGAGTGTATTCAATACAAGAATGTGATGATAACATTCACTTCTACTCTCTGCATCAAAAAGACCCCAGGAAGGACCCAGTCAGTAAAAGTTAATCTCTTCAAAGGCACTGTAGGCTATCACCTTTTATTTCAGGTTTCCCATACTCTTCCCGTCAGTTACTCTAAAAGTACTATTAATGCTACCTTACATATGTTATACTACTTCATGCTTTTACAATTTTCTCTCCACCCTCCCCCCACTTTTTGTTTGGTTCATTGCACACTAAATAAGCATAATAATTTTTCAGATCTCCTCTGCTCCACGTACTACCTCTTGTCTACTTGTCTACTCGCAGTTATTTTTATCAAGAATAGATGTCAACTCCTAGAGGTTGGATTTCCCCAAGTTTCTTCCTAAGTCTCTTTCTTTTCTCTATAAACGTATGCTTCCCAGGTGATTCTGGTCAGCTCCAAGGTTTTAAATGCCATTTTCATGATGGTGACACCCATATTTACTTCTCCATCTCTGATCTCTTCACGGATCTCCAGATTCACATATCCTGAATCTTTGGCGCCTTCACTTGAATGTCACAGTAAACGTAACACAGCTCCAAACAGATCGTGTGATATTTCCTTCTCTGTTCAGCTGTCAGTGTCTACATCTCAGTAAACAGCATCATCCCCTACCCAGTTGCTCAAGGCAAAAATCCGGTTATCACCTTTGATACGTCTTCTCCTTTCAACCGGCTCGTCACCAAGCCTGTCAGCTCCACCTCCAGAATAACTTCTGATAACAACCAACTCTGTCCATCTTCACTGATACGCCATAGTCTAAATCCACAAAATCTTCCTTATTTCCAAAACCTTCTATGTGTCTCCCCAATGCCGCTTATGCCTCCCTTAGAACATTCTCCGAAGAGTAGCCACAGTTATCTTTCAAAACACACATCAGATTTTCCCACATTCCTGTTGAAAATCCTATAACAGCTTTTCATCGCAACAAAAAGAATATCTCAATTTCTACCAGGGAATATGAGCCCCAACCTGATCTGGCCTGGTAGAATTTTTTCAGCTGCTTTTCCTTTTGCTCTCACTTACTCATCAGAATCAAACCACACCGGTTTTCTTTCTATTCTTTGAACATACCAGATTCATTCCTGCTTTAGGGACTGTGGATTCTTCTGCTCCCTTTGCCTGGAATTCTCTGCTTCTAGGTTTATAAATGGTTGTCTTCTTCTTGTCATTTTGGACTGTGTAATTCTTTGCTGTCAGAGTCGTTCTGGGCTTTGTAGGATGTTTAGCAGTATCCCTAGCCTCTGCCCACCAGATACGATCATACCTTTCCAGTTCTGAAAACCAGAAATGGCCCCAGAAGGGAGGAGAGGCAAATCACCTCTGGTTGAGATTCACACTGTAAAGGAGTTTTTTTTTTTACGTTGATCTTTTATTTACATCTAGCTAATACACAAAATTATTTGGAAGAAATCGCTTCTTATGATGAACCATTGCAAAATCCTCAAAAAGAAAATAAAAGAGAAAAAAAAAGGTGCCTGAATTTTAGAATTGGTCCTGGTTTTTATGTTGGTATGTAATAGGAATGTTTATTTGGGCCCAACTGTAATACTCAGAACTTAAGACGGGTATTTGTTCGGTTACAATTCATGGTAATTTCAAATACAAGGCTCAGAGAGGTTTGGCAGTATTCTGGATAGAGAATGGACAACATAGATGGAGAGAGCTGTTGCGAATCTCAGATCTGCTACTTGCTAGCTGTGTGACCTTCAGTGAATCTACTTAATGGACCTGAACATCAGTCTCCTCCTCCATACAATGGGAAGTGCAATCCTTCTATTTGAGACGTATGATAAAGATTAAGTGAAGTAATGTATGAAAAGGGCCTGGCTTGAGTTTGTAGCACAGAATAGATTCTCTTTGAGTGGTAGCCATGTTTTCCAAAAGTAAGTGTGCTTTTTCTTGTACGTCATACAAAAGTAGGAAGTCTAAATGTGTATAATGATACAGAACCAGTATGCAGCGAAAACACTGAGGGGATGTCTTTATCATTTCCATGCAAAGAGAATTGCATGGAAAGTCAAGTATCAATTAACGTGCTGCTTTCTGATTACACGTTGGACTTCCTGATCATAGAAATCTTCTTAATTAGATCTGATCTTTACGCTTGACATGCGCTATCACCCGTTCAAATTCCGATTTAATAATTTCATTTTGTTGAGCTATGCCTTCCTGCAAGAAGTAGGTGTGTGGGGGGGGTGTTCCTATGTCACCTTGGTTTTCGAAGCACATCAAAGGTGAATAAAATAGAAAATCACCCTCTGAAACCTTATTAAGACAGATGAAACTTTAGGGCTATCACCTTCAATTGCTGATTTTGAAAGACGTCATCTCAGATTTGCAGTGGAACATTATGTCACATCAGCACAAGTACGATAACCAGTTCGTCTCCAAACTCAGTACAAAGCCTTCAATATGATTATGAAGAGTCAGAGTAGAAAAAAAAAAAACAAGAAAAAATCTTGCTGTTGATTGTCTGATTGAGGGTCAAGCCTTAGAGGTCTAGCATGGAAATAAGTCACATCTTAATAAAACTTTTCCATTCTTACAATGAGCGGGTATGGCCTCTAGCTATAAAACATGCGCATAACATTTGGGCAGGGCTTTCCAAGGAAACATTTTGGAAATGTCAATAGATAAATGGCAAATAATAGAGATCTGAAAGCTTTAAACTGGGCTATCAAAGCCTCTATTTTTTAGTTTCTCTAATCTGAATTTTATTATTTATTTATTTATTTTTTTTTTTCCCCGGTACGCGGGCCTCTCACTGTTGTGGCCTCTCCCGTTGCAGAGCACAGGCTCCGGACGCGCAGGCTCAGCGGCCATGGCTCACGGGCCCAGCCACTCGGCAGCATGTGGGGTCTTCCCGGACCGGGGCACGAACCCGTGTCCCCTGCATTGGCAGGCGGACTCTCAACCACTGCGCCAGCAGGGAAGCCCTACTTAATATCTTTAAACTAAATTCTATTCTCATCACAGTAGGGAATACTCCGGTTAAGAAAAGGGAAAGTTCTCTCCCTCCTCTCACCTTCTCTCTGTCCCTCCCTCCTTCCCTCCCTGGATCTCTTCCTCTCAGTCTGAATTTTTCTGACTCTTACCATTTCCTCATTTCCTCTTTGTCTGAATTGTCCTACCATCTCATCATCCTTCAGCCAGGAAGATCAGAGACAAAATTCTAGATGCCTTGGTAGGGATTGCACAACCTTCTAAGGCCTCAGTTAGTGGGCTCCAATCTTCCCTCTGGCATCACCATAATGATTTACACTTGTCACTTACTGTTCCCACCTCCAGGTACACTCGGGTGCTCCCAAAGCACCAGGTGCTTACCTCTGCCTTGGTACTGATCCATGATATTATAACTCTACCCCTTCCTTGCCTGCTTCCCCACTCAATTAAAAGCACCTCCCAGGTTTCAGCGCCCATCTTCAAGGATAGGACTGTACTCTAAGACTCACATGCCTTGCTAACCATCCTGTCTGTGAGCAAGGCTCCCAAACAGGGTATGCTTTTGTTGAGCACAAGGACCTCCCCGTGGGTAAGAAGTCTGAGTACTTGATCCGAGACAGCACTGTGAGGCTCTATAATCCCTGGCCTTGGCCTAAGTCCCCCCTTTGGGCTCTGTAGACCAAACCTGGCTGCTTTAAGGAGTGATCAGTGTTCAATAGGGCTGAGCCACTGGGTGGTGGTTAGAACCTACTTCTAAAAGGCGCTTTTGTTTTGTTTATGAAAAGACCCTCCTTCAGAGTGGTCAGATTTCAAGAAAAGCTGCCACTTCCTCCTCCTAATAGGTTGACTATTGCAATCTGTTTATTATTGAATTGACATCAGTGTTACACCATTCTAAAATTTCCTTTGCATCACAAAGGGAAAGCCGGGCATGACACTTCCCTTCTCTTTACAGTTCCAGGTTAGAGCTGGCCTCTATGAAGGTTAAATAAAGTAACGCATATGAAATGCCAAGCACAGTGCCTCGCATGGAGTAGCTAATCAATTAGAGGTCTTTTTCTCTCTCTCAGCTTTGGATACTGGTGTCATATTAAGAGCATACATACCAAATCTAACGAATGTACAATATTGAGAAGGTCATCAGACATATTTGTTTATCCATAGTGATCACTTTTTCTTGAGAAGTGTTAACTATAATAATGGCAAAGCCTGGAACTGACCTAGTAGAAGTGAAAGTGAGGGACGAATAAAGAACAGTTAAGATGACACGTGTTGGGAAATTCATGTAAGAATACTTGTACACTGCGTGTCACGTCAAGATTGGGATCTAGTTTTTAATTAACTAATCATGATGATGCTGTCATTTTTACTCTGTTGTGCCTATCTTCCTAGACCTTCTTGGATCTTAGAGCACAATCTGATGAAATATTAATTAAAAGAGAACGGGTGCATTCTGAAAGGCAAGGTTAGGAAGGCAATGGCTATACACACAGCCCCACGGCACACTGACTTAAAGAATTTGTTACAGTCTGCTTTCGGGTTACATTTTTCTAAAAGAGACAACCTTTGTTAGTACCAGAATCACTCTAACTAAACTCTTTGTTTTCTTGGCCTTTAAAAAAAAATGTTAACTTGGCATCTACTATACACCTTCAGGTGCTGAGCCCTCACCTGACAACTCAAGGCAGGAGGATAGAATATAAATAAAATGTTTGTAATAAGGAAGCAGGCTATCTCTCCATTCCAACAAAATAACTACATAGATATCAATCACACATGCTGAAGGAAATTATCAGTTAACAGGCATGTACAGGCATGTAGTATGTGCCAGGAACTCATCAATATTATTTAATCCCTCAAACTAACCAATGTATTTTGTTAAAAACGTATGAGGTAGGTATTCTTATTCCCACTGAACACACAAGGAAACTAAGGCTCATTTCCCCCAATGCTACACAGTAATAGATGAAAGAGAAGGAATCCAAACCCTCTGATGTCAAATTCTATTGTTTATACTACGGTATTTTACCTCAATTGAAAAAAAAAGTGAAACTCTTGATTAGTTGTGTAACGCCAAAGAATTGCCTTGAACACTGTAGATGCTTCGTCTAAGGCTACTGGGCATTGTTGAGGTCTCTGAGCCAGAGTCTGGATATATAATTCCCTTTGGAATGGAGAAAGCCAGGGGTTAAGATGGATTTCAAATAGCTGAGGATCCCTGGAGGAGGAAGATTTGAGAGCATCTTTTGCAGGAGCTGATAATACTGGTCTTTGGTTGAGGGGCACAGCTACCATTGACTATTGTATCAGATGCTCTGTGACCATTTTATACACAATATCTAATTTAATCTTCAAAAGAGCCCTTGAGCTAGGAAGTATTATTAATCTTTTCTACAGATGAGGACTTGGGAGACTTACAATGGTCAGATAACTTGACTCAGGTCTCACAGGATCCAGCTAACCCTGAATTTCATGCTCATGAACGTTGTACAATAGGTTAAAATTAAACATTATGTTGTATTCTACAATATAAGGTGCTTAACAAAAATCTGATTGCATTGACATATAAAAGTCATACCCTAGAAGTCTTGTTTTATCTGCACCTCCCAGACCATGAGAACAATAGCAGGAGAAGGGTACCTTCTAACTGACCCATCCTGGGTATCTTCAAAACCATTGAGATACCCAAGAATGGACGAGGTACGGCTTTGATGTATCAACCTTAAATGGTGCCTTTTCTGAGGGGCTCTGAGGAGCTAGAGCCGTCACAGTCTGGCTTTAATCTGAATAAGCCAGCAGAATAAGAGAAATAGCTTAGCACTGACGAAATACGTTTCTGATGTGTCAAAAAACAAAACAATAAATACTACTGGGTCAGAAACTGAGAAGCAAGATTGTCCAATGTGACTGACCTCTGCATTACTGGAACCAGTGCTGGTCAGTTTCAGACTCAGTGGCAAAGCTGAGGCAGAGCAGCCCTATGCCATGGGAAACATTCCAGCTCTCCCAGAAAGTGGGACATGGGAAGAAAGATGGATACCTTGTTACCTCATGTGAGTCATCAAGATGGCAGGACCCATCTGGGACAGATAAAGTCCCCAGTATGGAAATAGGAATACCCCAGAATAACATGTGGACAACAGGAAAAGAGAGACAAAGCAAGGGGCACCTGAGAAGTATATCACCTGGAAAATGGGATGTGTTTGTGAGTAAAATGAGGCTGCTCTCTCTATACTGAGATGAAGAAATCTCTAAGGAAAATTATTAAGTGAAACACATAAAGAACAATGTACACAGCAGTTTGTTTGTATTTATATTAAAATAAGAGGTGTAAACAGCTTATAAAACTATTTGCTTCTGCTTATATATACTGTATACATAGGACAACTCTGAAGGAATATGTCCCATGTACATCTGGACAAGGAGCTGGAGGATAGCAGTGTGAGGGAAACTTGCTTTTCACTAAAAGCATTTTATGTCATACCACAAGCACATGCTACCTTACCTGAAAATAAATATTTTTAATAATAAAAGAAAACATCTGTGTGTTTAGGTGCACAGATGTTTCTGAGCCAGAAAAACAAACAAAAAAATCCCAAACACCCTGGAGAAATGCTGCATTATTTTCGGAATGAAAAGTTGATGCTGGTTCAGATTCAAAATAGAGGATACAACTCGGAAACTAGAGAGAAGAGAAGCAGCCTGCATTCCATTGCTCTCCCCCAAAGCCATGGGTCCTGAATTGCAATTTTTACAAGATAGGCAGCCAATATAACTAACTTGAAAATTCAGTTTCACCTTCCCAAACACCTCCATGACTTTACCTCATTTGAATCAAAGAATATTTATGGATGTTCCTATACATGCAAGCTGAGCTTGATTAGGTCCCCATATCATTTCTCCTGCCTAATAAAAAGTAAAGAGTCTTTAAAACTAGTTCAGATATACTTTGTCTCAAAGTTAACAACTCTGAATTTATATATGTCAAAAGTGAGCTCGGCAAACATTTTTTAAAGAAAAAACTACATCGCAAATAGAATCATGCACAATACAGCAAACGCTGGGTGACGGGAGGGTGAAGACCCACATTCCACCTCAGCCACATGCTTCTGAGACTTCTGTGGAGTCATTATGTTCAGTTTTCATATCGTTTACCTCCAGGCTATCATCTTACTGCAGTTTCCTTCAGTACAGGGAAAATTTAAATACCAAGTGTGCTAGATTGATTGCAAAAACGGCTTCAATTCTTTCTCTCCCTGTATCCATAATCCTTGCAATATGACTTTGAAGTCCCTCCCATTAAATTCTACTTTCCCAACCTTCAGATTGGGGCTGCCTCATGACTTGCTTTAACAAACATAGTGTAGTGAATGACAATGTCAGCGGCAAGCCCAGGCCTCACGTGGCCCTGTGTGCTTCTGCTCACTCTCTCTTGTAGAACAAGTCCAGGCCAGTCTTCTGGAGAACAGGAGAACAGGTGCCGGACAGCCAAGTCCCAGACCAGTTAGCCCCTAGTCCATCTGCCAGCTTACTACAGACTTGGGCTGAGATACACAGATTAACTGAGCCCAGGTTAGGTCATCAGAACTGCCCAGCTCACCCATGGACTCATGAATAAAAACAGCCAGTTGTTGTTTTAAACCACTTAGATGCAGGGCTGTTTGTTATGCAGCATTATTGCAACAAGACATAAATTATACAGCAAGAAAACAAGGCACTTTAAAAATTTTACGTGTTTTACTAATATTTGTTCCAATGATCACTTCTATGAACATTTCTATTCAAGAGAAAAAGCACTTCTAAGCAGAATTATAAGTGGAATTCATTTAGGAGAAAATTATTTTTCTATTGGGTTCCCTAAGTGTGAAAGTTTACCTGTCAATTAGAGTCAGATTCTTCCATTCCTCATTCAATCTTGGTCCTCTCTGGTGATCTTTTCCTGGAATGACCATGGAATAGATCCCTATGCATAGTGTTCAGAGGAATAGCCAAGAGGATCCAACATACATCTCTATCCCTTTTCTCCACCTACTCCCATGCCTTTGCCAGCAGCTTTGAGCCAAGTACACAGAGGGTCCTTACGTAGTTCTTGAGACACTCACATCTAAAAGAGCATCTTAACACACAGGGCCAAATCACATCACATGCATTCACTACACTCGTCCTACCCCATCTTTGCCCCTAAACAAAGGGAAAAAAAAAAATGCCCTGTGTATTATGATCTTTTGTTGTTATATTATTTAAATGTTGCTAGTGTTTTTCCGGTTTTCATTTTAGTGGATAAAATTCGTATTTTGAACTCTGAATGGCGATTACCACCACAGCCTTAGTTCCTCGTAGTGTACCTTAGACGAAAATCATTGTTTTACTTCCTGATTACCCAGTTTTTGAATATGGGGAAAAGGGATGGAGGGGGTGGGAGAAATAGAAATAGGATAGGTTGTGTATCATTTCCATTAGAGAAATAAAACGGGAGGGAATGCTTGGCCAATATGGTTATTTTTAGCCAAATCTGCTTTAAAAAAGAAAAGGGGTAACCACTTCTTCATCTGTGAAATGAGAACAGTACCTGTCTTACAAAGTTATGAGTTCAGGGAGACCATATGTGTGAAATACATACACATAATGTATGTATTATGTTTCTTGTTAATTACAAATGTTATAAATGTTACTTCCCATCCTAACACTCTTTTACCTTCCATGGATTTGCCTTGACTCTGGAAATCTGGGTTAAAACTTAGATGATAACTCTTTCAGTGACTCTTACTCATCTTTTCTTGTTGTTTGTCATCATTAAGATGCAAATTATAATAAACAAGTAAGTCAAATCCTTAAAAGTATTTAAATTCCTGTTAAAAACTTGAAAAAAATATTCTTACCTAATTTAGTTGAGCTTTCCTAATAGAAACAATTGGCTTATTCCCACTTCTATAATCAGTTTCTGTTTGACTCCTATACACTTAGCACAATGTGAATTTCATTTGCGCATAATAGAATCATAGGGTGTCAGAGCTAGAAGTGACCTTACAGAGTATATAATTCATCCCCCTTGTTTTACAGACGAGGCAACTAAGGCTCAAAGGTGAAACGAGTTGTTCAAAGCTATATAGTTAATTAGTGAGAGCCCAGACTGGGACATAGTTTGATGGTGAAAAGTTTCAAGCTGCCTCTCCAGGGAGGTCTCAAGTGTTTATTTTTTCAACTATTTTTTCTTCTATACCATAATCTTCACTACATATTGAATGACACTTCATAACTAATACAATAGGACAATCTTAAATACATATAGCTTCAAATTGTACAATACTACATTAATGTTTGGGTGGTAAGATTCTATTTTGAAGTCTAAAGTTTTGCAGAAGTGCACATAGATTTTTTGGCATTTACCACATCCTTGTGTATCATTAGTGTAACATTGAAAATTATTACATATTTTGTCATTCTGTCTATACTTAGCAACAAATTTGCATTTTTTATTTGATGTAACAAAGGCTTTAATGTAATTTTTGTTGGAAGAGTTTGCATTTTTTCGTTACCGTTATACTTTATCTAACCTGACAAAATGACTGATTCTTATGTCGTATTACTGTTGTGAATAATCATGTGAAATGTGTGAGACAGAGTACTATATTTGTGAATATAATTTTATGACTGTTTTCATTTAGTAGAAACTGTTCCAGCAGTATGGAAAACAAAGAAAATTGCTTTCTACTGTAGAATCTGGCAGTCATCATAGATTAAAGACTACTTTTCTGTGAATAAAACTCATTCAATAAAGCACTATTCTTTAAAATGTTAAAAAAAAATAAAAGAGCATTTTATTGGTTCATGTTTCCAGACCTGTGACATGAGTGGCCCAGCCACACCTGCTAGCCTTCAGTACACCCCAATTTCCTCCACTGCCAGCAAGGCTAAGACTTTAACACCAGTGGGAGAAGCCCTTTGGTTGCAGCAGTCCCAGTGGAATATGGAATACCCAGACGTCTGCAAACCAGAACTTAACTTTCTATGCTGGCCCCAGAAAAGAACTAATCGTCTTGTCTGCTCAGCAGAGAATCCAATGCATGAGTTGCTAACAGCCAGTTAGATCAATAAGTAGTCTGTGGAAGCTTTTCTTTTAAATATATACACAGTTGACCCTTGAACAACTCGGTTTGAACCGCATTAGGTCCACTTACACGCAGATTGTTTTCAATAGTAAATACTATAATATCAATACTAGCTGATCCGTGGTTGGTTGAATCAGGGATGTGAGGGAAATGGGGTATGACTACAAGTTACTGTAGATTTACCATCGTCGGACGGTCAGGAGCCCTAACACCCCCTCCCCTCAACATCGCTCAAGGGCCAAACGTATATAAAACGACTTAGTACAATTAAGGGCTAAATAAACAGCAACAGTGCTGACACCTAAAGTTCAGATATGTTCTAGCAACACACTAGACCTGCTTCTAGGCTGCACATTTGGACCCTGGCTGAGACTGCCATGCCTTACAGGTTCTGGCTTTCACCATCAAACTACTATGATAAAATTTAACACCAAATTATATTTTTACAAATACCATAGTAATCACTATTCCATCTGGTTCTGGCTTTCTCCCCTCGCTCTCCACCTTGTGGTCCATGGATGAAGTTCTGGCATCTCTCATGTCTAAGTCCTCTGATAAACACATAGTGTACAGTGTATAGTAATGGCCATATAAATCAAACCCTTAGCATGGGATTAAGATCAAATCTGAAAAACTGAAAGGCAGTTTTCACTATCCAAGACCAAGCAGCCTCTTTCCTTACTTGTGTGAGCAATAATAAGAATGTCACATCCTTTAATGATAGTGAATAGTTTATAACAGAGGGTCATAACAAGTTGGTTTATTGAGCTCTGATGCACCAGGCATGGGACTAAGTGCTTTATACGCTTATAGTTCATATCACTTTATGTGTTAAGTGCTATCACCATTTCCATCTTATGGCAGGGATAAGTGATGCCAAGAGAGGCTAAGTAACTTGTCCAGGGTCACAGAGGTAGCAAGTGGTAGCGATAAGATTTAAACTCAGGTAGTTAGACCTCCAAGCACATGCTCTTCATCTTTCTGCTAGTTACCCTAGCTGCAGTTTGCAGTGGGGCCGGGACTCTGCCTTTCTGCGAATTGTGAGACGAGTTCTAAGACTCCACTGCCTAAGAGATAGGAATGTAAGAGGCAATTTATACAGTACATTTTCTTCCAGAATGAAAGGACTCATTTCCTTGTCACAGTGCTGCAGACACCTCTGCGGAAAAAAATCCCTGGTCATTACGAGGAACATTAGTGGCAATCTCCCACAAGAAGCAAAGGTTTCTTTGTTCTGATAATGACATAGATGGGCGTTTGGGTGAGGCAGGCTGTGACACTGCAATGTAACTTGCTTTCAGCATACCAAGATCTTACGGTCACTGTGAGACTTAAGTCATTCACCGACTGTATTTATTGCAGCAATTAGCACATAGTAAGTACTCATTAAACATCAATTTTCTTCAACTGTCACCTTTGCCAAAACTTGTAATATTTTTCCAATTAAATATTAATGTCAGTCACATTATGACACTTTTCAACACTGCAGAAACCCTTTTGTTCCTGGAAAATGGCATTTTAAAAGCCCCAGCTTCTAGCCTGAAAATGCAGTGTACTGCTAGCCTAAATAATCCCTTGCCATTAGACCATCACTTTTACACTCTCAACCCAGGAGCATTACTGTTGGCAGACGGAGGCAGGAGAGAAAGCAAGGGCTGCTGACCGCATCCCGGGAAGATCTTGAAATGTGAGTGCCCTTCCTAGAAGCTAAACATTTTTTATGTGACCATTTACAACCATGCATAACTTTGGAGATCCAGTCACAGCTACTTTTTAGGAGATTCTAATAAAGATACATGCTTGAGGAAGAAAACTCTGTTGTGTCACTTGCCACATTTATTGAAAATTCTGAATCCTCCAACGCATCTCGGATCTGGTACCCAGCAGAGGACCTGGCACATGGTAGGCACTCAATAAGTATGATCTGAACCGGGAACTCTTGGGAAAGATCAAATGGCTGTGTTATTTCTAATTAGTGTGAAATATCTCCTCAGAACTAGAATTATTTTCCAAAAATTTGGTATAATGGATGTGACCTATTTAGAGAAGAAAATGGCCAAGAGATACATAGACTGACTGCCAGTGGAGGAAGAGTAACTTAATTAAAAAGACTATGTGGATAAGATGCTGAAGACAAAGTTAGCTAAACGTTAGCTAAACGTTACCAACTGGGTACTTCCCTGCGGTTGCTCACATTTTAATAAGCTATGAGAAGCCACAGGAAGTAGTTTGTCTGCATTGTTGAAGGTCCTTCCCCCACCCCCACGACCTAGAATCTCCCAAAGTAAATTCAGTATATGCCACAGCTTATATTATAAGAAAGACGTCTTGACCATATCCTCTAAACTTGGTAAAAATCTATCACGCCATATTTTGCATGATGAAGCAACAAAGAGAGGAAAAGGGGAAAACATAAACCTTTCATTTTACTTACATGTTTTAGACTAGGAAAACCTGTTCCAATAATATTACGACTTTATGCATTTCGTAACCTATGGAAAGGGGTATGTGCGTGCTAAAGGTGAATATTAATATAGTTTTCCATTAGGCATCCTAATACACTTAATAAGCTATATATTAAACCAGTGCTCAATTTTCATGTTTTTCATTAACATTTCAGATGAAACCATGCTGAAAAGTAGGACTCCCCTGTACCAAACCTCTTCTCCCATTTGATCAGGCTCTCAAAGTTCACTGTGAACTTCTGTAACAGTACAGTAGCTGAAGTCCTTCCAGTTAAATTAAGATTGCTTGGAAACATAATGTGCCCTAGGTGGCCTTTTATTAGGAATAGGAGATAGGACATATGTGGACACTAATTGCATAAAATCCATTTCAGAAGTAATTAGAAGATAATCAGACATATCTAAACCAATAACATGATATTTTAAAAATTTAATACCAATCTAAATGTAATTCTACAATTGAAAGTTTAGCTTCCCTGGTGGTGCAGTGGTTAAGAATCTGCCTGCCAATGCAGGGGACATGGGTTCGATCCCTGGTCCGGGAAGATCCCACATGCCGCGGAGCAACTAAGCCCGTGCGCCACAACTACTGAGCCTGCGCTCTAGAGCCCGCGAGCCACAAATACGGAAGCCCGCGTGCCTAGAGCCAGTGCTCCGCAACAAGAGAAGCCACGGCAATGAGAAGCCCGTGAGCTGCACCTAGATGAAGCCCGCGTGCAGCAACGAAGACCCAACACAGCCAAAGAAAAAATGTCTGAACTGCAGAAATTTTCCATTCATATTTTTGGAAGAAATTAAATATTCTATTTGTCCTAGAAGACAGAATAATACCTTCAGTGTGACCTCCAAAAGCCATTAAAGAAAATTATACATACAGTAGCATGAGAAACCATACAACCTCCATCAGGGCCCACAATCACTGCAATCTTCTGCTATCTTCACAACTCAGTTAGCACTGGGTACAAGGACAATCCCCTCCCTCTCAGCTACTCAGTTATCAACCTCAGCACAAAGGTGCTTTTCCTCTGGTAAGCAGATGGTAAATGACTTAAAGGTAGGTTTAAAAATGGGGGAAGCTGACAGGAAGGGGGTGAGATATGCTGGACACTGAGCTTAAAGAATGTCTACAAACAGGCTTTGGTCAACGCTTCTCTTGGTTTGTTCTAAAAACATATTTTTAAAAATCTATAAAGTTCCACATTTCTTTGTCGCTCTTTATTTCTTAAACTTGCCCAACTGCTTTGGTGTGCACTCAGCTGGCTTCTGTCAACTCTGTATGGTGCCCTCCTGTTATATACTTCTTAGCACCCAGCCTTTCCTGATATAATGTAGTTACATCCTTAGCGCATGGATCCTCCTCTTGTCCTCTGTGTGCTTGATGTCCTCTGTTTAATTTTGGTATTTTTATGTGGAGACATTGCAAAACAGAACAAGATCCCGTGCGGCCCTCCTGGGTACAAATCCTTTCTGTGTCTCCCGTTTTTTGTTTGCAGGAAATAGGCTTCATTCAGCCTCCTTGACCTTCCCTGAATTCCAAAGGGCAGATTCAAACAGTTGCTTATCAGGGAAGGGAGGGAATACAGAAACAAAGGAGGAGCAGTCAGGAAACAATAGTGCAGCTGTGGGGCAGAGTCCTGGTTCCTCCTCAATGAATATACACAAAAAAATACCTTTGAGTTCTATAGGAACTAAGGCTCCCACTCAGGTGGAGGATGGTAACTTCAGGCTGAGCATAAGATTACTGGAGCACAGCCCTGCTACCTCACCACCAACCAACCAGAAAAAAAGTCTGCACACAGTAGAAAATAACAAAGACTCTGACCTCCCTTTAAAAACTTCCATGGTTAAACAGAATCTTTGGAGTTGGTTTTTGGACACGAGTCCACCTTCTGCCCCGGTTGCCGGCCCCCTGAATAACGCAAACTTTCCTTTCCAACCAGCACTCGACTCTTGAGTATTGGCTTTCGAGCGGGGAGCGGCTGAGCTAGGGTTTGGTGACAACTGGTCACTGGCAAAGGCACATATGTATTGAAAAGGTCAGGAATTCCTGGCTCCCTGTGGAGATGTTTAGAGTACCAATTGGTACGTGTTACGCATTATAAGACATCAAGAGTTTACAAGAAGGTAAGGATATTATATGGCAGCAAGTAGGGCAGCCAAAGCTTGCACCCATGTTGACAAGGGCTCATGGGTTATTTGGGACACAGAACGTTTCAATAACGAGATGATACTGTGATGAGGAGAAATGGCAAAGATGTTTGTATTATGGACAAGAGGGGATGACTTTTACATAACTTTCAGGCTAAGGGTACATATCTCATGCTGCAATGATACTAGTGGACACCAAATATTAAAACAAGCCCTATTGAAACTGTAGGTCACATTTACTTTGAAGTCAAAACATTATGCTCAAACTATAAAAAGACCATATATACTAGGCAGGGCGACAGCAATAATAACAGTATTACTGGTTTTAAGAGAATATCCAAGGACTCCTCAAATTGATTTTTGAAATGTCAAGGTGATTTTCTTTTGTGTATATCTTGTCACCTCTTCAATGCTATCAAATGTCCTGAGACTAAGAATATCAGTGGGGCAAAGTAATAGCAACGATTTTTAAATGGCCATTTGAATCATTACAACAAAGTCTCAGGAAACAAAGAGACTTATTTTGAAAAGTGTTTGTGACATTTATCTATCATTTCTTGGTTTCTTTTCTTTCATTTGTTTTATTTTCTTGTTATTGCCAAGTATGAATTCCATGAGGGAGGCTTAAATATCGTGTGGGTAAAGAATAGAAGAAACTAAACTTCATGCTCTCCCTTAATTCCTACATATAATCAGTGAGTAAATCTTGTTGATTTAGCCCATTGGCATATGTTACTGTCCATTCTCTCCATCTTAACTGCCACTACCCTGGCCCAAACTATCACTGTATGTCACCCTCCTGCCACCTCACATTTATTTTTGCTCCACTCTCCACGTTAAAGCCAGAAGGATCTTAAAACTGCAAATATGATTATATTTAACACTCTTAAAACCCTAAGTATGCTGTTGGGATACTGACGACAAAGTGGCTTTTGAGGCCAAGAATAATGTGATCCTAGCAAACCTTCTCCCAGAAGTCACTGTTGGTCTCCCTGCTCTTACCCTCTCGTCCAGGATAGGCCTTTCCCTCATCATTTCCACAAGGAACACATTCCTGCCCCCAGAATCTACTGTATTCTCTGCTCTCATAATTCCATGTACTTCTCTTTTTAGCATTTGACACAATTAAATTCAAAATATATATGTGGAATAACTTGTTTTCATTTTTTTTTCCATTAGACTGTAAACTACAGGGGGCAAGGACTTTGCTACTCACTGTTTTATGTTTTACACCTAGCATTGTACCTAAAACACAACAGGAGTTCAAAAAGTATTTGACAGATGAGGGAATGAATCAAATCAGTAAAGAATGCCTTAATGAGAGCCTCTCCCACTGTACTACTTGCTGGATCACTCAGCATAGAGCAACATGGGACTCTTACTATGGGCTCTTGGTATGGGCTAGACACTACATACACAGAGATAATGCAATGCTCCCTGCTTTCAAATAGCTAACTCCTAGTTTAGTGGGGGGTAGGCAGAAGGAACAGTAAATAGATAAGCCAGAGTATAATGTAGTAAATGCTAATGTGAAGATTTGAACAATGTTGTGTGGATTGCAGAGAAATGAACATATGCTGAATGAGGAATTAAAAGCTCACTGTTTTGTAAGGATGGAAACTTAGTGCAGTTCGAGTCTCGAAAAGAAAACTAACAATATTCAGTGTTCAGAAGAAGCCAAGTCTCATGAGCCAACACTGCTGTCTAACTCGTTTGTGGCCATTAATGGCTCCTTATCAATACAGAACCAAAGCAAATGGACCTCTGTGGAAACTGAGGCTGCAGTTACCTTCCTCAACTCAGGGAACATCACCTTTCATCCTCCACTCTCAGCTCTCTTGTCTTCATTTTGAGTTGATTCAACTCCCATCCCATAAACTCCTTCAGTAACTAACTTCTAAGATTGAGGGCTCCACTGGGAGTTTTGCTTATGATTTCCTTCACTCTAAGTTCTGTTTTGGGGTTTGCTATCTCTTCCCACATCTGAAAAGTCCATTTTGAGAGCATTTTAGAGTCACTGCACCAGCCGATATATGAGTGAGTAAAGTCATGGAGCTGTGGGAGGAGGTGAGAGGAAGCTGGGGGAGAAACCGTTCCCCTCGAATACCTTCTACAATTACACAATGAAAAAAACGTGGTGGTAATAGGTTCACATGACTTTTTTTTTTTTAAGAAAGGATAAAAAGAAGTTACTGGAGGCCTCATAAAACAAAGGCCATGAGACAAGGAGAGACAGCAGTAGAATGATGCTCGTTTTTAATACCTGCTAGCTCCCTCTCCAATCCAACACCAGTGCGGTTCCCCTCCCACCTCTGGACTAATCCTCTCTATTGTTAGTCGTTGCCTATTCCATTGATTGGGTATTCGTCTATGCCACTGATGCAGTATTCATCCCAGATGAAAATCTTGAATATAGATACATGGTTTTCAGCTTTTGATTCATCAGTCCTGAATTTGCTAGAGGCTATGTATTTCTACTAACAGAGAAACCAAATGTTATTCAACAAAATTAAAGTAAGACTGCACTTCAAAATAAACTATAAACATGATTTTAACTAGGTCACTTCAAGGCTATGGCTACGGGGAGAAAAAGGCTTCTAATTGCTTGCTATTGTACATGCTGCAAGCCTAATACCTCACAGTGTGAAGAGTAAATTAGAACAACTTTTCATTGACAAAGATTAAACTTTTTCATCATTCCTAAATTCCTGGGGATTTTCCCGCTGCTTCTATGTGTTTTAAGCTTTTCAATTAAATCTCCTGGGTACTGGTCGTAAGAATGCCCACTGACAAGGGAATATTTGTCTCCGGGAGAGTTAAACCATTTTTAATAGCAGCTTGTCTTGGTTATTTCTGTATACGCTGAATCTCTCAGTGCTGGTCCCTTATCAACACACACAGCTACAAAGCCAAGCGCAGCTTACATTACCCTGCCATCAGAATTGAACTAATGATAAATTTAGTTTGGGAAGAGAAAGAGATCGTGAAAAGTCAGGAAGTCAAGAACAGTCAACCTTGATAACTCACTTGTTTTCTCTGGGATAATTTATTTTGACATTTAGGATTACGCACCAGGAATATATAAAACCTGGTGGACATGGCACTGTAGGCTGGTGTGACAAATACAAGCCCGTGCCTTCCAATTTTCCATCAGCCTTGCCTCCAATTCATCTTGATCCCTCCCACTGAGTATTTGGAATGCTTTAGTGGGCTGCCACTGAGATCATGCTGGAATCACAACTGTTTTGGTCTGTCCCTGGGCTGGAGCAGTCAATTAAAATCAGCTTAAAAGGAGCCCTGGGAAAGGTTGTATTTCTTTTATATATATATATATATATATATATATATATATATATATAAAGTATTTCTGGTGGGGCTAAGGGAAAAGAGAGCTTTCAATTTTAAACAGTATATATGCTTGAATGAAAGATCAAAACAGCAATGTGGGAAACTGGCAGTGTGGAAGGCTGTGGTAGAAATAACAATAATATTTTAAATTCAAGTATTAATTCTGATTGAAAAACACAAACCAGAGAAGGGGATCCCCAGCTGCCAGGAATGAGGTAAAAGATGAATTCATGTAAGAGATCTTTATTTTCTAAAACTCAAACTTGCCTTAAGAGAACATTTGCGGGCTTCCCTGGTGGTGCAGTGGTTGAGAGTCTGCCTGCCGATGCAGGGGACACGGGTTCGTGCCCCGGTCCGGGAAGATCCCACATGCCACGGAGCGGCTGGGCCCGTGAGCCATGGCCACTGAGCCTGCGCGTCCGGAGCCTGTGCTCCACAACGGGAGAGGCCACAACAGTGAGAGGCCCGCGTACCGCAAAAAAAAAAAAAAAAAAAAAAATTAAAAAAAAAAAAGAATATTTGCAAGATATTACAAATGGGAGAAGAGGGCAAACAGATCAGTAATTTTATTTTAAATATGCTGTATGTGTTTAACTAGTTTCAAAACAAGGATTAGTGTGAGAGACTGCAGCTGGAAAGGCAAAGGAGTTATCATTGTTTTTAGTTGAGCAGCTTAAAAATAAGCTCAATTCAGATTTGATAGACACTTAAAACCCACAGCCTCAGTGATAAATTGGGCATCTCAAACTATAAAGAGGCATACAATTTTGATCCCTTCTTATCACTCATATGCATGAAAAAAATTCACTAATATGTTTTCTAAGTTTTATTGATAATAGCTTGTAGCTACTATGACTACTTTAAAAAATGGGACACAGGAAAAACTAAGGGACACCCTTCCATGGAAGGCTGGTAGTCTGGTATTTACCAAAAAAACAGATTTGGAAACTGGAGAACTGTAGAAGCAGTGCGTTTCAGGGTGATTATTCTGAAGATCTCTGCTTGAGCAGAATGTTAACTCCAAAGGATCTGCAGTGAATTCTAGATACTCCTTGGTTTGTTTTACTATATGTTCTACTGAGTACAACTTAAAATATGCTTATAGCTGGGCCATTAGCATTCTTCCAAATTTACACTGGTCATGAGTTCAGGAAAATTTCTTGGTACAGATTTCTGTTAACATAAAGTATTTGGAAGTGAAGGTATATGATCTATAAAAATAACGCCTAAGATTCCTTGGATTTTTACGGACAGTTGAAAAGCACAATTAAGTTAAAAAGTAAAAAAAAAAAAAAAAAAAATGCACCTGCATTTTTGTTTATATGGATTGTGGCAGATTACAACAACGATTATGATTCTTTCCAGCTCCTCTTATCAGGAGGTAGAATCTTTAGATCTTCATCTCTTCAGTGGGTTGACTTGTGTTTTGTTTAGGCCACAGGAATGTGGTAGAAGTGAGGCTGTGTGAGTGCTCAGTGGGGGCCCCAAGAAGCTTTGCCTACGTCTATTCAATCTTATAACCCTGAGCCACCATGTCAGCAAGCCCAGATTAGCTTCCTGAATGATGAGAAATACATGGTCAAGTTGCTCTCATGCTCCCATAGCCAACAGTCAACAAACCCAAGCAGCAGAGGTGCCAAACTGATCAGCTGCTGGGTCTGCATTTATCAGAGCCACCGTCTAGCAGAGAGATTAAAATGATCTCCTTTATAAGTAATTCAAGTTCTCCCTCTTATGACCTCATTTTTGGTCTGAGGTACAAAACTCATCCAAATCTCTCCCCCAGACCTTCTCCCAGTGCAGAGCCCACTCGGGGTGTTACCTCTAATGAACATTTCATTTGACTTACTTTCTTTTCACTTATAATGTCACTGTGATATGATGGAACACTCTAGCTTCTCCATTCTTGTGCTGAAAATAATGTCAATCATTCTGTAGGTCTGTTTTCTTTCTACCTCTTTCCACAGGACATATACATTTCTTCCTGAATTTACCCTAAGTGAGCTCTGATTCATCCTTGCTAACCTTGATGTTCTTCCTTCCTTGATCATGACAGTCTGATCAATACTTCTCATTCAAAAGAAAGAAATGTTGTTTTTATTCTAGAAATATGTTCTTCATAACTAAAAGATAAAATATAGTATGGTAAAAAGAAAGGTAGAATTCCTCCACCCCACAATAAAAAAATGAATGTGCTAATAAGAGATTTTAACTGCCGGGCTCACTGTATAATTGAAAACATCTCCTTTTAGGCATTGATCAACTTGCCATATGCACATCCTCTGAAGCATGGGGACCCTAGACTTACTCATCATTTCAACCTGATTGCAATTAGAGTGAGGAAGTCAGATTGGCATACTTTATTCTCTGGGTATGCACTAATGGATATCTAGAGAAAAGGTAAGAATATGCATGAACAGCTGAAGACAAAAATACTCCACCTCTGTTTACCCTCTCAAGAACTGTTCTGAAACACCAGGGGGCTGGTTTTTCTTGTACTGATGAGAAGTCACATTATTAGGAAGTATTCGGAAGACGTGCTTTGCAACTAGGCTCTCAAAGAATATAAGCTCTTTTTCTCATTCAGCAAATATTCTCTGGTGGCCTGTTCGTGCCAGGCACTGTTCTAGGCTCTGAGAGTATCATGATGAACAAGACAAAATAGTGCTCTAATGAAGCTTATATTTTAGTCTGGGAAGATAAATAATAATGATGATGAAAACCAAAGAGAGAAATAAATGAACAAGAAAAATACCAAATAGTGATAACTGCTACCCAGAAAATTCAATAGGATGATTGAATAAACAAAAAATGGAGAGGTGCTATGGGCTGAATTGTGTCTCCCCCCAAATTCATATGTCCTAACCCCCTAATGTGAATTTTTTGGAGACAGGTCTTTAGAAGGTAATTAAGGTTAAATGAGGCCATAAGGATGGGGCCCTAATCTGATAGGACTGATGGCCTTACAGGAAGAGGAAGAAAGATCTCTATCTCTTCCTCACATCTCCTCCATGTGCACAAACTGAGGAAAGGATCTGTGAGGTTGGAAGCTTGATCTTGGTTTTCTAACCTCCAGAACTGTGGGAAAATAAATTTCTGTTGTTTGAGCCACCCAGCCCACGGTATTTTTTTCCAGCTTTATTGAGATATAATTGACATGTAACATTGTGCAATTTTAAGGTGTATAACATGTTGATTTGATACACTTTTATATCGCAAAGTGATTACCACCTAAGTGGTAGCAACTACCTCCATCATGTCATAATTACCATGTCTCTTTTAAAATTTTTTCTGGTGAGAACATTGAAAATCTACTCTCAACAACTTTCAAGCATATTAGTAACCATAATCACTATGCTGTACATTAGATCCCAAGAACTTTTTTGTCTTATAACTGGAATTTTGTACCCTTTGGCCAGTATCTCCCCATTTCCCCCACCCCCTAGTCCCTGGTAACCATAATTCTAGTCTCTGTTTCTGGAGTTGCGGTTTTTTTAGGTTCAGCTGGAGATATTTTGTTATGGCAACTCCAGCAGACTAAGACGAGGAGAGCTCGCACAATTTTAAAAAGAATCCTTATAAAGTTTGCCTTATTTTTCTTTCCAAACTGGACACAAAGACAGGAAGTATTCAAGCCTGGTAATTGTTCTTACTATAAATATCAAAATTTTTAATTGCCTTCTCTTGGTGCAGTGCACCGCATCCTTCCTCAAGTAAACACCTGGAGAGAACAAAGAAGTCTGAGCAGGTAGACAACTCCTTATTTCATCTCACTCCTGACCTAGAAATTTACTGTAGACGCTACGTGGCTATGGAGTGATGTACATACTCCTGACTCACGTACACATTCCCAATTCATTGCTCTTGTCTGACTTGCTTATTCCCTCAACATCTCTTACCAACTTGTTCACTCTCTTCCCCCTTCTCCCCTCCCCACCATCCCCAGAAGAACCACAATGTATACTGAAATTTGACAGTCCAACCATTCTGTTCACTACCTGTGAAGCCTTTGCCAGTGATTTAAACTGTACAGATCTTAGTTCCCTTATCTGTAAATTGGGGAAAGACCAGTTGGATCACGGAGCTATTGAGAGGAATAAATAAAATAACACAAAGGTGCCTTGCCCATGGAAAAAGGAGTGCTATTTTATTTATCTATATTTCCCCTTTCCTATCTTAGTCTGGTCTCTCATGCTAGTACAATTAGTTTCTACAGAAGCAAGAGATTCTGGGTTTTCTCACAGTATTTCCATGGTGTTTCTTTATCTGGAATGTTCCATGCACCTCTCCTCCATTCCTTCATTCCTCCTCCTGGTGAATTGCACTTCTGTGTGGTTTTTCACACCTCACTTGACTCCTCTGTTATAGGTTTTCCTAACACCACGCACCTCTCATAATTGTCTTTACGCTTACTTGTATGATTGGTATCTTTCACCCAAGAGTCAAACCTCTATGAGGGCCAGAATTATATTTGTTTTGTTCCATATTATATCCCCAGCACCTGTCACAGTTCTTAGTGTATAAAAGGTACAAAAAGTATTTTTAATAATTCTTAAAACCTGCTTTTTAATCATTTTTTCTTCAGTATTACCAATTCAAATGTCATATTTTGGAATATAACGTGACTTTGGGAAAGTTACTTAACTTTGTATCTCAATTATTTTTAATCTGTAAATCATGGGATTGGGTTGATAGCTAAGGTTTCTTCTGCAGCTACAAATCTATGAATATCTCTACTTTGCATATCTCTGAGCCACCCCATCTCATTTGTTCCAATAATTCTTTCTTCATTACTTCCAATAGTTGCCCATTTACCCTCAATAGTTATAGGACAGAGTGTTCCTTAATAATTTGAAAGGCTAAACCTTTTCTTAGCCACCTAGAGAACAAAGCAAGGAGGACCAGTGCTAATTCACCAAGACAATTTCAACTGTAAACCTCAGTCACTGGGTTTGCTTGACCTCATTCAACCTCATTTTTACAGGAAGTATACACATTTTTTCCCCTAGATATGAAACATCCCATATCCTTCACCACTTTTGAAAACAGGTGAGTCGTAAAAGTCTAAAATTCAAAGCTACTGAAACCTCCCCTACACTTATCCCTTCTAAGAAAAAGGAATCCATTTTAGAAACCCACTTCATGTTTCAGGACACAGAATTGAAGGGCCTAAAGTAGAGTCTATGAGAGTTGTTCTAAAAGGAACACAGATATGAGAAAAACAGCAGTACAAGTCCATTGATGCTCAGACACAAATGTGAGGAAAAAGCCAGTGGCACTGCTACAGCCTTGCTCATATGGGTGCAGATAGAGGCCTTAAAGGTTTCCCTGAATGAGCTTTCCCATTGGGAGCGATTCTGAAAGCGCTCTCAAGGCTACAATACCCAGCGACTCAATACCAAATGCCATCTTTGAAAGGGAACACAGACTCTGAGGTCCCTTTAAAATTGTAATTAGGTTGTTTCCCTTATGGAAAGACTGGAGGAAAGGGGTATTAGCCAACTCTCTCTTCTCAGATAAAATGACCTTTGAAGAATCTTCAGGCAGCCAAGTGTGCTCAAACTACTAAATAGCATGTCACACCTGATGCGATGATTTAAGGCTCTGGTACACTTCCACATAAGGAGAGCACAGTGGAAAATTCTTTTCTCCTTGCACGGGCCACTGATCTTTTATACGCACTTCATGGCACCTTCATCTCACTTAGAAAGGTCTGCTAGTAACATCAACCCAGCAAAGAGAGAGGGAAGAGAAAGAAGCATTAGACTCTCACTCAGGAGTGTAACTTTTTGGTCCAGAGGCTTCTCAGTGCTGCTCAAGTTACTTCTGTTAGGTTTGTTAGGAATAAAAAAGACAAGAAATAGTATAGACTGCAACCTGGATCTATTAGTTTCTGGCAGCAAGAGTCTCAAAGGATGAAGACTAATAGTCCTTGAATACTTGCTAAGTGTCAAGAACCATTCTAAACGCTTTATTAGATGTTCCCATTTAAGACACCAACCCTTTGAGATAACTATTTTACCCATTTTTTTATAGACTAGGATACTGAGTCACAGTAAGGTATAATAATGTGCTGAGGTTCACACATCGGGATCAGCTTCAAAGGCAGCCCAGGTTTGAGACTTAAGCCTGTGGTTTGTCTCCTACTCTATGCTGTGGAAAAAAAGAAAAAAAAAAAAGGATGGAGAGGCTGAGATCATGAATTGCAAGGAGAAAAATGGCTCCAGGGAACTTTTAACTCTGACCAGCTATCTCATTAACTTATAATCATATTTTAGAAAGGGAATAATTAGAGTGAATGTGGCCAGTTCAGAGTAATTGTTCTTCTAATTATTCATTTATTCATTCAACAAATATCTGTCCCTTTCCTCAAGGAGCTTAAAATCTACTAGAAATGGGGGAGACTGGAAAAAGGTAATTATAGTGCAATCAACGTAATTTAATAAGATAACAGGTAAAGGGCTTCCATGTTAATTGCTCAATGAAGTGTAGTTATCTTCTATTATCAAAAATAGGAAAGAATGCTGCAATAGAGATATTCAGGGATTTTTAGGGGCACATAGAGGAGAGGGATAAATAATTTCTGGAGAAGTCATGATATACGAAGGTGATATTTAAGCCCCATCTTACAGGATGAATAAGTGTCCTATGAGCAAGACCAGGCTGAAGAGTATAACAATAAAAAGAAATGGAACTATAAGAATAAAGGCATGAAGAGCGAAATAATCAAGAGAATGCAGGAGTGTAGACAGTGTGGAGGACTGGCAGGAAAATACTTCAGGTCTTAGTTCTCTAAACGAACAGCAGATTTTAGATTGGTTTGAACCTACTTGGATGTCATATAATACATACAATACAAAATATCAAGTTGTCTCTGTATTTTCAGAAACCTTAATGATTTTTTTCATCAAAATTAAATTAGAAGCATAATGTTAGTTTAATAAAGGTACGGCAGTGCTTTTAACAGTGTAGTAACACTCAATAAGCTATCCAATTCTGGGGTGGCAAGTAGAAAGAATGTGGTTATAAGGAATCAGAGAGCTTGACAGTGGGCATGATGAGAATCACATGATGGTTCATTGTGATTTTTGGAAGGCTTAGTAACTGATATATAATCTTCACAGAAGAACAAAATAGGGGTAAGTTCCAATAGCATTACACATACACAGGTGTATGTATATTCAATACTACCACAAAAATTTAATGCATGCTTAATAAGTGTTAACTATTTTGTGTTAAATTTCTGAATATTTAACTAAAATGTATCATGCAAGGTTCTTAGCAAGTATATGGAGTATACATCTAGTAGAGCAGAAAATACAAATGCCCAATGAATACTGTGCAAGACAGAAATAATCCTTGCCACGAGTCTGGGATCTTAATGGCAAAAGAATCTTCTTCTATTTAGTGACCTAAGGCAAAAAATTTGGAATGATTTGCCATCTTATATAGAACTTAATGTTACATATTTATGGTGAGGGCTTTGAAATTAATTTGAAAATAATTTGCCCTTGGTCCTTGAATTTTTACCACCCTGAGTTCAAGAAAATTTTGGTTAAAACATTTTACCTTTAGCAACAAAGTAAAAACTAGTGTGTGTGCTTGTATATTTAAGAGGCTCATTCCTTCCGTGAGCCTGTGATAATAGAAGAACGCACTTTGAATAAATTCTGGCAAAATCTGAGTCTTGAAAAGGAGCCATGAGTCAGTCAAAAGATTTCAGGACTTAGGACAGCAACCACAAAACCTGATAACCTTGTCAGGGCTCCTAACCTAGAAACTTCTGAATCGTAGAAAGCTAGAATCAGAGGCTGTTGGAGAAAAAGACGTCAGAAAATCTCATTTTATAGATGAGAAAACTGAGGTCCAACAGCCATAACATAAGCTCACTCAGGTAGTTAGTAGCTGAGATAGATTTAACATCCATCCAGATGTCCTTATTTCTACTGAAGTTCTTTTCCCCTTATACTCTTGTGTCACTCAAAAGCTCTAAGCCAACCCTTTGAATGCCAGAGCCATATTTGGGCCATTTTGGTATGCCCACAAGCCTAAGTCTTTGTACACATTAAGAACTTAGAAATGCAAAGGATTAATTAAAAAATTCTACAGGATAAAGTCACAGTTCCCAGTTTATTACCGGTCAGTCCACCTGGACCTGTCTTGGAATTCCAAGGTGCATGCATTAGCAATTGTCTGTATAAAATGCAGTCCTGTGTTGGCTCAGGGAATTAGAGACTCATGTTGAAAAGGCTGGGGTTAGGGGTCCAAATTATATGTAAGTTGGTTCATATTAGATTATTTGAATGCATAAGCTACTATCACTAGCCGGTCTCATTCTCAAAAGGAAAACTAGAAAGTATTTATATAGGTTCACTAAAAATATCTCATTTCTTTCCTGAAAAATTTCTTAAAAATATGATACTTAGTCATAATGAAGTAGTTAAAAGCATAGGCTCTGGAACTTGAATGCCAGAAATTGAGTCATAGCTTTACTACTTAATATATGTGTAACCTTGAGCAGGTTTATATAATCAAAGTCTCTATCTCTTCATTTTTCAGTGAGTATAATAAGAAGTATATGATGTATAGGGATGTGGTGATGATTAAATAAGGATCTAAGTACAATATTTGGCACTGTGGCTGGCACACAGTAAACTCTCAATGAATAGTAAATTTGATCACACCTTGTACCTGATAGTTAATTCTTCCTGTAAGAACTATGAGTTACTCACCCTCTGGATTTATTAATTTTAGAGGATTGCTGATGTATATATAGTCTGGCTTTTGATTATAGAGGACTTGATTAAAAGTCTAAAATATATTTATCAATCTGTCTCTAGTAAAATTTTAAACCAATCGCCTCTATTATTTTACTCTTAGAAATATGAGTCAATGAACTGTGGAAAACAAACAAAAACCCCTCTGGATTTCTAGTCAAATTGGAAACAATTCAACCTCAATTCATTTATTTTACAGGTCAAACCCCTGATTAAAATACTGTATTTCCTTTCTTCCCATATACATATTGTGGAGAAGATGGGGGCAGGCGGAACAAATTTTTAAAATGCAGCTTAATTTTGAAAGCTTTGAGCTATACTTAAATTTCAGTTGGGAGTGGCTCCTTAAAAGATAATATGGCAACTTAACAAGTAAATTTCCCCTAAAACAAGCTGGAAAAAAAATAGGATTAATGCTAATGGGATTGAGGAGGGAACTAAATAGACTATAAAAGCCTAGGCTACAATCCCAAGCACAAAAAAGATGTGGAAAACCTATCTAAGGTAATTCAGCTCATCACAAAAACACATTGTCCAATTGGCGGTACTGTGAATAATACCTTAACGCCCGTCACAATAGATGGCGATGGTCTTTCTTTTATTCCTTTATGCTGAGGCAATCTCTCTGTGCTACTTTATTTGTATAGCTAACAATCTGAATGGGAGAGCTCTTGTGAAGTCTTGTTCACTGTTACTGTTGCCAGGGAAACTGGGTCTTAATTTCTAGTGGCTGAATGCCAAAGAAAACAGGCTACCTAGAGGGGAAAACCTTGGTCACATTGAATTTTTTGGAGATTTTTCAGCGTTCAAGGGTCCTGTTTTGGGGCCCACAATTTAAAGTCAAATTGTAAGCTCCCCCCTGCACTCCACGGTATTCAAATGCTCTACCAAGTAGTAGTTTGATTTTTATTTGATGCAGTAAATACAGTGATTGTCAGTCTCAGCAATTTGAGATTTAAAATGGAAAAAAATTAATAATGAGTGTAGGTCCTTGTTCAATTCCAGTGCAAACAACACATCATTGTTTTTCTGACAGCTCAAACCAGCTTATGGGGAAAAGCCTATTCTTTCAATTTACAAGGTTCTTCTTGCCCAGACCAGTCAGCTTAATGTAGGTGCTTTTGTGAGGTATTGTTTAATGCCTCACAACAGTGAGTATTTTGTGTGGAACAGAAGAAAAGGTAAGAAGCAAACCTGCCTGGATTTTCTAAAAAAGAAAACAAACCCTCAAATCGTTATACTCAGAAAGATCCGTTCTATATCGCTTTATTTAGAATCTATTTCAACTTGAATTTTTTTGTCTTATTTCTCTCAAAATTATATTTTAGATACATTAATAGTACACAATTTTGCAGTCCACTGGCCCAAATAAAATCTAGACTGTAAATTTATAGCAAAAATAAATTCTGTAAAAGACACAAGAAATAAGAATAAAGGGAAAAGAAAAATGGGGGAAAAAATGCTAGGAAGAGAGTGTGTATATGCTACCTCTCAGAGCAGAGATTTTTTCTAGCAGCATACAGATTCGTTGAGAAATTTATGTAGCTGTAACGAAACTGAAAGTAGCTTCTGAATATTAGTAAATGTCTGGTTTATTTCACCCACATGATGGAGGCAATAACCCAAACATGCTCTTATAGGACTTTTGTTCTTTCCCTGTTCTCACAAAGGAATTTAACCTCCTCAAAGTTTAAATCCTTTATCTTTGATTATCCTTACTGCCTTCTGAATTTCTGCCTTTTTTGTTGTTGGACTGTAGCACTTCCATGAAACCTTCAGCAGAACAAAAGGACTAGCCCTTTTTGTGCTTAGAGCTACTGCAGCCAGCAGATAGATTATCTAAATGACATCAGCTGGGTCTCTTGACAGAGAGCCATGAAAGACAATGGAACAATAGAGTCTAAAATGTGTCTCTTACCAGAATGTTCCTCAGAGAAATACTCAAAGGGTTATGAAATATATTTTTGAGAAGACTTTTATTTAAGAAAAAAAAAAGTAAAGCTCATCTAAAGACTAGTGAATAAAGAAAAACTGGGCACTTAAAAACTACAATTTCTTGTCATTACTCCACTAGAATATGAATCAGTGAAAAGCATCATGAAAACTTTAGAACTACTGAATTATATATAGAGCCTTTGTGCTATTAAAAATAAATATCTCACAAAAATGTAATAATTAATGCTCTTTTAAGCTCCTGAGGATTGAAAAATTCACAGTATTGCCAAAATAAATGCCACCATCCTCATTTTATATATGGGAGAAGATAAACTAACAGATGAATTCACTTACCTGGAAAAAAATCAGAGGAGAGGACATAGTTTCTGGTCTCATAAAACTAGCACATGATACTTCTCTTTACTTAATTTCTTAAATTCAGTATCTTCAAGCATTTTGAGATAAGATAGAAGAAAGTTTAACACAAAACATTCAGTGGTATATGTTTTCTTAGTGTCCAGCTTTGGGGATAGATAACTCGTTTGAAAAGCCATTAAAGCAATTCTTAGGAAAGATAAACACAAGCTATAATTGTATTATTATTAGAAGTACAACCATTTTTTTGAAAAAAATTATGAAAATGTGTTAAGAATTAGTAGTGAGAGCTATATATACAAACACAGGGATTAAGAGAAGGAAAATAACAAATGTTTAAAGTCCACTACATGCCAGATAAATATAAAATCTCACTGAAATGCACATTTTGTAGGGTTGATTTCAGCACTATTATTTTGTAAATGAGAAAACAGAGAATCAGGATTTTTCTCTAACTGTCCAGAGACACATAGGCCTAAATGGAGTAAGTATCAGATATATTTGGTTCCTGAACTCTTATTTTCCCACCATGCCACAGAAGAGTGGCTTTATGGGGTTTCATTGTGAAAATTGTTCAATCATTCCTCCTTCTGGACTTCTTCCTGGGAATAAAAATCAAGCCATCTCCAAATGATATTGACTTAGCCTTTTTTTTTTTTTTGACTTTTCCATTTCCATACCACCATCACAGTATTAACAAAACACAAGTTATGTTTTATAATGTATGTAGCTTATTTCATGTGCTTTTGAGAGTTCTGTTACATTTCCAACTACTGTTAATTCTTTACTCCTGACAAACCTGTTATGAAGAGGGTATGTAGAATATATACCTACTGGTGTCTGTTTTCTGATGTTAGGATTAGAAATATCCAATCGGCCAGAATATATGTATGGCATATAATTTCTTTTCTATTCTTTTTTTTTTTTAACTCTTTGGGCTACATATTCAACATTAAAAATTACTAAGTTACTTGTCAATATTTTTGTTTCTCATTCTTGAGCTCATTCATTTTTTATTGGGACCAAAGTTGAATCAAATAGTTGAAGAGGCTTAAATAATGCTGAATAGAGGAAAGGTACCACTTCATAGTTTTAAAATTAAAACTAAAGATAGTACTATTTCTCCTAGCTTCAAGGAGGTAATCTTAGGAAACCATATTCAGGCTTCAAAAAGGAAATCAATTTAATTAACAAGACATGGAGAAGCAAACACCTACAAACTGCACTATAAACTTAGATTTATATTGCAGCATTATTCACAATAACCAAGATGTGGAAACAATCTAGCTGTCCATTAATGAATGAATGAATGAAGAAGATGTGGAATGGAAAGGAATATTAATTCACAATGGAATATTATTCAGCCATGAGAAAGAAGGAAATCCTGCACTTGTATGTCAAATCTAAAAAAAAAAACAGTTAAAGTCATAGAAACAGTAGAAAAGTGATTGTCAGGGGCTGGGGAGTGGGGAAAATGGGGAGAAGTTGGTAAAAGTGTACAAACTTTCAGCTATAAGATGATTAAGGTCTGAGGATCTAATGTAAAACATGGTGATTAGAGTTGATACCACTGTCTGGTATAATTAAAGTTTGTAGCTTAAATGTTCTCACCAAAACCAGCAAAAGATAAGTATGTGAGGAGATGGATGTGTTGATTAACTAAACGGGGGAATCCTTCCACAATGCATATGTATGCCAATTCACTATGGTTTACACTTTAAGTACTTTACAATTTTAGTTGTTAATTATACTCAATAAAGATTTTGTAAAAAACAGATTTACTTCCGTGTGAACGTGAGGGAAATGTAGATTTAGCTCTGGCACTGACTCCACCGATCAGCCTATCTGCAATGTCTTTCTCTCTCTCCCTCTCTCTATCTCTCTCTCTCTCACCCTTTTCTCTGGTACATCTGTGTCCTTCTCAAAGCTGCATTCTCGGGAATGAAAGATAGCTTTTGAAGATACGAGGGCCTACTTTTAGTCCAGAGTCCACTCATTTATGTAGTCCTCATGGCACAGAGCGTGGTGTCCGGCACATACTTGGCACTCAGAATGCTTTAGTAATTGCACTGTTTACGGAGATTAAACAAAACTATGAGCCTTTTTCTAAAAGAAAGACAAGTAACCTTTGAGTCTCCCAAATTGACATTTAAAAAATGACTATTCTTAGCATGGAAAAAGCAAAATAATATTAAGGGATACCTCATGGGATAGGCCTTGTCTTGGTCTATTTTTGGCAATATAAATATAATCCCCATTATGATGGAGATGTCATTTGTAGCTGCCATATCAACGTGGATTCTCTCAAGGCATGGCTTTACAGACACAGGGCCTATTCCATGATGCATTTTCTTACTAATAGTCTTCAAGATCCCATATGTCTTGGAAGCCATTAACCCTGGTCATAATTGACAGTTCTAACCCCGTCTGGATTCCCGAAATCTGATTCCACCCTATTACTTTAAGAAGTATGTTTGAAATTAACCTGTTAAAATTATGCACTAAAGTTTAGGAACAAGATCTAAGATAAGACTGCGGGATATTTCTTTTCATAGGCATGGAGGATTGTACTTCAGTTGTTTACCATCACTGGTAATCTCAAAATCAAACAGTTGCAAAGAAAGAAAGTTTTTCTTGAGCACAGACATATTACATGTATAATGGTACACATTATACCATCTGTACACTCCTATTAAAAGACAAGAAAGGACCTCGTGGACGAACTGCATTTATCTTGTTCTTTCATTCTCTTTTGAATAGTTTCACACATATGGTCCAGATATAATTTTTTATTTACCTCTGAGTAAACAGAGCTCAAACTTCTTCCCTTTGCATGTTAAAATACTGGCCTCATTGGTAATACCCCATTGGCTGTCTGCGAGATGGGATCACTACCTAGGCAGCTGCTAACACTCATTAGCAATGGATGTGCTGGGACACAGACCAGCTGTTAGAAGGAGGTGGAGCAAATGCGGGAGGAGAGAAACAAGAAGAAAGGAAAGCTGATGCCTTCATTCTACGGTCCTCACCCTGGCTTTTCATTCAATTCAGCAATCTGTAGCAAATAAACAGAAATAATACCAGTAACACTGTGAGTGACGATTGCTCAAAAGATGATGACATGTTGTGTCATAAAACAGAGGACTGTGTATGACTCACACTAAACCTATAGGATGAGACATATACTCATGTAGAAGGAAGTCTGGCAGCCAGCAGTCTGCTGAATGTCATTTCAAATCTCTCAGTGTCAGAGGGAGTTGTACTTCTGGTAGATCATCCAGAGCTGTGGAGCCTGAAGATACAGTCAAGCACATATATATTCTTCAGCAAAAATACTGGAGAGAGTAGAAGGAGGGAGAGAAATGTGTGTATCCATGGGCCATCTGGCTATTTAAGCTTCCTGGTGCTACAGGGAAACTGGGGCAATAAATTGCTTAAGACCTTTCAAAAGCCCAAGGAACATGGCAATGCATTGGTTTAAAAGAAAATAATGGGCATGTGGTTTCTTCCACAAATAAACATACACAATAGATGGCTCAGATGAATAACTATTTCATATCATATATTTACAAACATAAGTGAGAGGGTACTATAAACAGAACAGCTCAAATGTAACACATATTAAAAACCCTTCTTAGCACACTTACATGTTGAATATTACAGTGGCCCTCTGGAAAGAGAGTAGGGTGGAAACATCTGTCCAAGTGCTGAAGCTGGGTCTGTGGTTCCCCTAGTATTTTTCTGGAGCCAAATTAGACCCAACCTTAAAAATGTATGCTGGTGACCGTAGGGCTTTCTCAGAGTCTCATCCCTGGGACAGAAGGGGCTTCAGTTCCAGATCATTAAGGTGCACTTAGATTTCCAAGCCCCACACTCAGGGGAAATAAGAAAAGAAATACAGGGGAAGAAATTGAGTGACCCTTTTTTGTGTGTGGAAACAAAGAGAATGTGGGCCGAACCCATGAAACTAAATGGTGACATTAATGAAAGACAATAGGGACCTCCCTGGTGGTCCAATGGGTAAGACTTTACACTCCCAACACAGAGGCCCCGGGTTTGATCCCTGGTCGGGGAACTAGATCCCAGACACATGCCGCAACTAGGAGTCCACATGTCGCAACTATGAGCCTGCATGCCACAACTAAAAGATCCCGCACGCAGCAACAAAGATCCTGCATGCTGCAGCGAAGACCAGGCGCAGCCAAGATACATAAATAAATAAATAAAATAAACATTTTTAAAAGATGGTTAAAAAGGTAAATTTAAAAAAAAAAGACAATAATACTGTCTAAGGTTGATCCCAAATCACTGACAACAGAGCAGTCACTTCCAAATCCAGTTCCAGAGCTTCAGTTTTTACATTCCCCAAATGTCTCTAATTGCTAGCGTACTCATCCCATCATTTCTGATACTCTCCAGTGAAAACTGAGTACCCACCACATTACCCCCGTACTCCATAGCAATAGGATCTTAAATTCTAATCATTCAGATTAATCTGAGGATGGCTGACCTAAATGAAGTGCCTTAAGTGTGAAGTAGCTCAATAACGTCAAAAAGAAAAATTGTGATGATAGACGAGAAGAATCTCTCTCCTCTGAAGCAGGCTTTCATAGCCAAAGTATATGATGTTAATCATATTACATGTTGTATCTCAGCAGAGTGAGTTACAATAAAAATGCATTTCTAAAGATTCAAAATTCTACATGTCTATATTTTATGAGCTGTGGCCACCATAAAAATGACCTGGAAGGACCATAGAAGAGTACTTTGTCAGGGTATTTGGAGGAGGTTCAATCAAAAGAACATAGCCAAAAATGATGGCTATAAAAGGGAGAGAAAGACCCTCCTGACGGATCATGGAGATTTAGATAAGCCACTGAGGGTTCTTTACCATCTCACAGGGAATCTTCCTTAATGAAGAGATGTCTCTGTCCCTTTATTTCCATGTCCATGTGAAAACTACTGCATGATATTCCTAAATATGAATTACATGTTTGAGATGGTTTGACTTAAACTACAGGCTAGTAGGTAGAGATTAAGTTCACTTTGGGGTTCCCTGCGGGTGCCTCAAAGCAAGAGGCAGTCTCACAATTAGAGGCTTGTGACTCTCCGTGGGCAGAGACTTGCCATATGCATTCACAAACCAACATCCATCTTAAATGTAAGTGACAAATCAAAAATCACAGCAGTGGCACTCCTTTTTCCGGGTGTTAAATTTGTTTGTATGGTTAATAGCTCTTCAACTGGACGAGCTCAGTGGTGATCTCGTTTTTTTTTCTTTCCGTAGATTTGTTTTTTATATTGTTAAGCTGCAACATACATGGTTTAATACAACAAAAAATTTAATCAAGTGAAAAGTAATAAACTGAACAATAAACAAATAAACACTCAAAACAAAATATTTTCCATTGGAAACATGTTAAGATGAATACGGGGTTTCATTACCATCTTACTGCAATTTTCTTATGTGTTACTAGCCTATATACCCCATGTTTTCTGTAATCATGCAGATGTGAATGGAAGTTTGAACGATTAAATAAATGCAAAGTCCATTTGCTGCAGAGAATCATTTCACAAGGCAGCCAAATTTGGTTTAGAGAACAAAATTATTCAAGAAATTCTCCACGTATTTAGGTTCATTTTAGAATCCATGAACCTTAAGCTGTTCCTCCTTGACAATGCCAACCTCCAAGAGAAACTGGCAAATGTTTTTTCTTTGGTCACCTTGAAGCCAAATAACCTCTCCATATTCAGGATGTTCAATCACAGTACCATTACAGGCAAGGTGAGGAGTAAGATATTACTCTCCTTTATAGAAAGAATGCTCTCTACCATTACTTTGATTTGTTCTTCGGTTGCAGGGTGGGGGGGTGGTATCAAAGGAAAAGAAAAGGAAGTAGGTGTTTAGCATTTTTTGTGAATAAAGTATTGTGTTAGATACTTCACATGCATCCTTTATATTACTCCACACAATCTCAAAATAAGCTATTTTAAAGATGAGGCAATGGAGACTCACAGAAGTCCCTTAGGTGTTAGGTGGAAGAACTTAAATTGGAGCTTAGGTCTGTCTGATTCTGTCTACAAAGACTGGCCACTAGCAGTTTCTTCCTTCACTCTCTGTACATGCCACTGCTCTGATCTAAAAGTGGAGACTAAGGTCTCCTCCCTTGAATCTGGGATGGCTTTGGCACAGCTTTGGCCAATAGAATATATATAAGTGATGCAATGGGACTTTGGAGGCTGAGCCTTAAGAAGCTTTGTAGTGTTTGCTTTCCCCCTTGGAAGACAGTCACTATGTAAAGTATAACTACTTTAAAGAGGCCCTGGAGGATGAGAGATTGCACAGCCCCAGTCAAGCTTCCAGAACACACACCATATGAAGCGGAGATAAGCCATTCCTATTAAGCCCTGCCAGACTGGTGAATTATGGGCAAAAAAATGGACACGTACTAAGCCACTAAGGTTTGGAGATGTCTGGTATACAATAATAAATAACTTAAAAAGATGCCAAAACTCTATTTCTCACTTCATGGTGCTCGCTTCCCTTTATCCATACTTTCTTAACTATAACTTCAGTAAGGAAACTTTTGGCTGAGTCCAAGGGGTGCTCAGCATGTATCAGTGGAAAAGAACTATTCTAAAGCTTCTTGTTATTTTAAACAAGAATGCGTGGAGTAATTACATAGTGCCTGGCACTATTTCAAGGCATTTATGCTCACAACAACCCTGGGAGGTGGATACTATTTTTATCCCGTTTTACAGGTGAGGAAAATGAGGCACAGAAATGTGCTTGGCAGCTAGAAAGCTGTAGATCCAGGATCAAAACGTTGCATCCAGATTCCAGAGTCTCACTCTCAATTCTTGAGCTATATTACTGGAATCCAGTCAACTGAAAAAAGTAGCTGTGGAAAGAGTTCTACTTTTATAACTGAAAACTGTAATGCTTGATTTGCAAAAGCTGGAGTATATACTACCCTGAGGAACTTTCTTTGGAAAGGAGACGTAGACAGTGCACCAAAGAGTACTTAATAGTCGTAATGCCACAGACACAGAGTTAGGAGACAGAGGGAGGCTAAGTCAAGGAGGATCAGACAAAGACATCTAAGAATAAGGAATGCAAGGAGACATTCAACATGGCAGAGGAGGGGCTTCCCTGGTGGTGCAGTGGTTGAGAGTCCGCCTGCCAATTCAGGGGACACGGGTTCGTGCCCCAGTCCAGGAAGATCCCACATGCCACGGAGCGGCTGGGCCCGTGAACCATGGCCGCTGAGCCTGCACGTCCAGAGCCTGTTGCTCCACAACAGGAGAGGCCACAACAGTGAGAGGCCCGCGTCCGGCCAAAAAAAAAAAAAAAAAAAAAAAAAGATGGCAGAGGAGTAAGAAGTGCAGATCACCTTCCTCCCCGCAAATACATCAGAAATACATCTACATGTGGAACAACTCCTACAGAACACCTACTGAACCCTGGCAGAAGACCTCAGACTTCCCAAAAGATGGCCTCAGGCAACCTACATGCAGAGGTGGGGCCAAATCCAAAGCTGAACCCCAAGAGCTGTGTGAACGAAGAAGAGAAGGGGAAATCTCTCCCAGCAGCCTGAGGAGCAGCGGATTAAATGTCCACAATCAACTTGATGTACCCTGCATCTGTGGAATGCCTGAATAGACAACGAATCATCCCAAACTGAGGCGGTGGACCTTGGGAGCAACTGTAGACTTGGGGTTTGCTTTCTGCATCTAATTTGTTTCTGGTCTTATGTTTATCTTGGTTTAGTATTTAGAGTTCATTATCATTGGTAGATTTGTTTATTGATTCGGCTGCTCTCTTCTTTTATTTATATACACATTTTTTTTTCCTTTTTCTCTTTTTGTGAGTGTGTATGTGTATGCTTCTTCGTGTGATTTTGTCTGTAGAGCTTTGCTTTTACCATTTGTCCTAGAGCTCTGTCTGTCCATTTTCTTTTGTTTTGTTTTAGTACACCTTTTAGCTCTTGTTATCATTGGTGGATTTGTTTTTTGGTTTGGTTGCTCTGTTCTTTCTTTATTACTTTTTAACTTTTTGATTTTTAATACCTGTAAAAAAGTTTTTACTTTAATACCTTTATTTTATTTTTTCTTTCTTTCTTCCTTTTTTGCTCCCTTTTCTTCTGAGCTGTGGGGCTGACAGGGTGTTGGTGCACTGGCCAGGAGTCAGACCTCTGCCTCTGAAGTGGGAGAGCTGAGTTCAGGACACTGGTCCACCAGAGACCTCCCGGCTCCACATTATATCAAACGGCGAAAGCTCTCCCATAGATCTCCATATCAATGCTAAGACCCAGCTCCACTCAACGACCAGCAAGCTACAGTGTTGGACACCCTACGCCAAAACACTAGCAAGACAGGAACACAACCCCACCCATTAGCAGAGAGGCTGCCTAAAATCATAATAAGGCCACAGACACCCCAAAACACACCACAGGACACAGTCCTGCCCACTAGAAAGATCCAGCCTCATCCACCAGAACACAGGAACCAGTCCCCTCCACTAGGAAGCCTACGCAACCCATGGAACCAACCTTAGCCATTGGGGGCAGACACCAAAAACAACGGGAAAAACGAACCTGCAGCCTGCAAAAAGGAGACCCCTAACACAGAAAGTTAAGCAAAATGAGAAGACAGAGAAACACACAGCGGATGAAGGAGCAAGGTAAAAATCCATCAGACCAAACAAATGAAGAGGAAATAGGCAGTCTACCTGAAAAAGAATTCAGAGTAATGATAGTAAAAATGATCCAAAATCTTGGAAACAGAATGGAGAAAATACAAGAAACGTTTAACAATGACCTAGAAGAACTAAAGAGCAAACAAACAATGATGAACAACACAATAAACGAAATTAAAAACTCTCTAGAAGGGATCAATAGCAGAATAACTGAGGCAGAAGAACGCATAAGTGACCTGGAAAATAAAAGAGTGGAAATAACTACCACAGAGCAGAATAAAGAAAAAACAATGAGAAGAATTGAGGACAGTCTCAGAGACCTCTGGGACAACATTAAATGCACCAACATTGGAATTACAGGGGTCCCAGAAGAAGAAGAGAAAAAGAAAGTGTCTGAGAAAATATCTAAAGACATTAGAGTTGAAAACGTCCCTAATATGGGAAAGGAAATAGTCAATCAAGTTGAGGAAGCACAGAGAGTCCCATACACGATAAATCCAAGGAGAAACATGCCAAGACACATATTAATCAAACTATCAAAGATTAAATACAAAGAAAACATATTAAAAGCAGCAAGGGAAAAACAACAAATAACACACAAGGGAATCCCCATAAGGTTAACAGCTGATCTTTCAGCAGAAGCTCTGCAAGCCAGAAGGGAGTGGCAGGACACATTTAAAGTGATGAAAGGGAAAAACCTACAACCAAGATTACTCAACCTATCAGAATCTCATTAAGATTTGACAGAGAAATTAAAACCTTTACAGACAGGCAAAAGCTAAGCGAATTCAGCACCACCAAACTGGCTTCACAACAAATGCTGAAGGAACTTCTCTAGGTAGGAAACATGAGAAGGAAAAGACCTACAATAACAAACCCAAAACGATTAAGAAAATGGTAATAGGAACATACATACTGATAACTATGTTAAATGTAAATGGATTAAATGCTCCCACCAAAAGACACAGAGTGGCTGAATGGATACAGAAACAAGACCCGTATATATGCTGTCTACAAGAAACCCACTTCAGACCTAGGGACACATACAGACTGAAAGTGAGGGGATGGAAAAAGATATTCCATGCAAATGTAAATCAAAAGAAACCTGGAGTAGCAATTCTCATATCAGACAAAATAGTCTTTAAAACAAAGACTATTACAAGAGACAAAGAAGGACACTACAGAATGATCAAGGGATCAATTCAAGAAGAAGATATAACAACTTTAAATATTTATGCACCCGACATAGGAGCACCTCAATACATAAGGCAAATACTAACAGCCATAAAAGGGGAAATCAACAGTAACACAGTCATAGTAGGAGACTTTAACACCCCACTTTCACCAATGAACAGATCATCCAAAGTGAAAATAAATAAGGAAACATGAGCTTTAAATGATACATTAAACAAGATGGACTTAATTGATATTTATAGGACATTCCATCCAAAAACAACAGAATACACTTTCTTCTCAAGTGCTCATGGAACATTCTCCAGGATAGATCATACCTTGGGTCACAAATTAAGCCTTGGTAAATGTAAGAAAATTGAAATCATATCAAGTATCTGTTCTGACCACAACACAATGAGACTGGATATCAATTACAGGAAAAGATCTGTAAAAAATACAAACACATGGAGGCTAAACAATACACTACTTAATAACAAAGTGATCACTGAAGAAATCAAAGAGGAAATCAAAACATACCTAGAAACAAATGACAATGAAAACACGACGACCCAAAACCTATGGGATGCAACAAAAGCAGTTCTAAGAGGGAAGTTTATAGCAATACAATCATACCTCAGGAAACAAGAAACGTCTCAAATAAACAACCTAAACTTACACCTAAAGCAATCAGAGAAAGAAGAGCAAAAAAACCCCAAAGTTAGCAGAAGGAAAGAAACCACAAAGATCAGATTGGAAGTAAATGTAAAAGAAATAAAGGAAATAATAACAAAGATCAATAAAACTAAAAGCTGGGTCTTTGAGAATAAAAACAAAATTGATAAACCATTAGCCAGACTGATCAAGAAAAAAAGGGAGAAGATTCAAATCAACAGAATTAGAAATGAAAAAGGAGAAGTAACAACTGACACAGCAGAAAGAAAAAGGATCATGAGAGATTACTACAAACAACTATATGCCAATAAAAAATACAACCTGGAAGAAATGGACAAATTCTTACAAAAGCATAAACATCTGAGACTAAAGCAGGAAGAAACAGAAAATATAAACAGACCAATCACAAGCACTGAAATTGAGACTGTGATTAAAACTCTTCCAACAAACAAAAGCCCAGGACCAGATGGCTTCACAAGTGAATTCTATCAAATATTTAGAGAAGAGCTAACACCTATCCTTCTCAAATTCTTCCAAAATATTACAGAGGGAGGAACACGCCCAAACTCATTCTACGAGGCCACCATCACCCTGATACCAAAACCAGACAAAGATGTCACAAAGACAGAAAACTATAGGTCAATGTCACTGATGAACACAGATGCAAAAATCCTGAACAAAATACTAGCAAACAGAATCCAACAGCACATTAAAACGATCTGCACCATGATCAAGTGGGGTTTATCTCAGGAATGCAAGGTTCTTCAATATATGCAAATCAATCAATGTGATAAACCATATTAAAAAATTGAAGGAGAAAAACCATATGATCATCTCAATAAATGCAGAAAAAGCTTTCAACAAAATTCAACACCCATTTATGATAAAAACCCTCATAGGCATAGAGGGAACCTACCTCAACATAATAAAGGACATATATGACAAACCTACAGCCAACATCATTCTCAATGGTGAAAAACAGAAACCATTTCCTCTAAGATGAGGAACAAGACAAGGTTGTCCACTCTCACCACTATTATTCAACATAGATTTGGAAGTTTTAGCCACAGCAATCAGAGAAGAAAAGGAAATAAAAGGAATCCAAATCAGAAAAGAAGAAGTAAAGCTGTCACTGTTTGCAGATGACATGATACTATACATAGAGAATCCCAAAGATGCTACCAGAAAACTACTAGAGCTAATCAATGAATTTGGTAAAGTAGCAGGATACAAAATTAATGCACCGAAATCTCTTGCATTCCTATACACTAATGATGTAAAATCTGAAAGAGAAATTAAGGAAACACTCACATTTACCACTGCAACAAAAAGAATAAAATACCTAGGAGTAAACCTAAGGAGAGAAAAGACCTGTATGCAGAAAAGTCTAAGACACTGCTGAAAGAAATTAAAGATGATACAAACAGATGGAGAGATAGACCATGTTCTTGGATTGGAATAATCAACACTGTGAAAATGACTCTACTACCCAAAGCAATCTACAGATTCACTGCAATCCCTATCAAACTACCAATGGCATTTTTCACAGAACTAGAACAAAAAATTTCACAATTTGTATGGAAACACAAAAGTCCCCGAATAGTCAAAGCAGTCTTGAGAAAGAAAAACGGAGCTGGAAGAATCAGGCTACCAGACTTCAGACTATACTACAAAGCTACAGTAATCAAGACGGTATGATACCGGTACAAAAACAGAAATATAGATCAATGGAACAGGATAGAAAGCCCAGAGATAAACCCACGCACATATGGTCACCTTATCTTTGATAAAGGTGGCAAGTATATACAGTGGAGAAAAGACAGCCTCGTCAATAAATGGTGCTGGGAAAACTGGACAGCTACATGGAAAAGAATGAAATTAGAACACTCCCTAACATCATACAGAAAAATAAACTCAAAATGGATTAAAGACCTAAATGTAGGGCCAGACACTATAAAACTCTTAGAGGAAAACATCGGCTTATCTCTACGACATAAATCACAGCAAGATCCTTTTTGACCCACCTCCTAGAGAAATGGAAATAAAACCAAACAAATGGGACCTAATGAAACTTAAAAGCTTTTGCACAGCAAAGGAAACCATAAATAAGACGAAAAGACAACCCTCAGAGTGGGAGAAAATATTTGCAAATGAAGCAACTGACAAAGGATTAATCTCCAAAATTTACAAGCAGCTCATGCAGCTCAATATGAAGAAAACAAACAACCCAATCCAAAAACGGGCAGAAGACCTAAATAGACATTTCTCCAAAGAAGATATACAGTTTGCCAACAAACACATGAAAGGATGCTCAACATCACTAATCATTAGAGAAATGCAAAACAAAACTACAATGAGGTATCACCTCACACCAGTCAGAATGGCCATCATCAAAAAATCTACAAACAATAAATGCTGGAGAGGGTGTGGAGAAAAGGGAGCCATCTTGCACTGTTGGTGGGAATGTAAATTGATACAGCCACTATGGAGAACAGTATGGAGGTTCCTTAAAAAACTAAAAATAGAACTACCATATGACCCAGCAATCCCACTAGTGGGCATATACCCTGAGAACACCATAATTCAAAAAGAGTCATGTACCACAATGTTCGTTGCAGCTCTATTTACAATAGCCAGGACATGGAAGCAACCTAAGTGTCCATCAATCAGATGAATGAATAAAGAAGATGTGGAACACATATACAATGGACTATTACTCAGCCATAAAAAGAAATGCAATCGAGTTATTTGCAGTGAGGTGGATAGATGCAGAGTCTGTCATACAGAGTAAAGTAAGTCAGAAAGAGAAAAACAAATACCATAAGCTAACACATATATGGAATCTAAAAAAAAAAAAATGGTTCTGAGGAACTTAGGGGCAGGACAGGAATAAAGATGTAGATGTAGCGAATGGACTTGAGGACATGGGGAAGGGGAAGGGGAAGCTGGGACGAAGTGAGAGAGTGGCATGGACATATATATACTACCCAATGTAAAACAGATAGCTAGTGGGAAGCAGCCACATAGCACAGGGAGATCAACTCGGTGCTTTGTGACCACCTAGAAGGGTGGGATATGGAGGGTGGGAGGGAGATGCAAGAGGGAGGAGATATGCGGATGTATGTATATGTATAGCTCATTCACTTTGTTATAAAGCAGAAACTAACACACGATTTTAAAGCACTTATACTCCAATTAAAATGTTAAAAAAAAGATTGCATGAGTGTATGTGTAGGCACCTGTGTGTTGTTATTATTATTGTGTATTGTTAATGCCCCTGTTGCTGTGAACTATAATTAGAGGTGATAAATTAGGAGGCTGAAAGAAAGAATGTTAGACTGGAAGAGAGTGAAGAAACCTGGATCAGACAAAAAGGTGGGAAAAAATGCAGAAAGTATGATTCTTCAAAACTCAAGAGAGAGACTTCAGTCATACAGCGTTTTCATTAGGGGTCTCCATTTGAACAATCTAATCAGATTTATACTGTCCCAAATCTCCAGGTGTAAAATCCAACTAGGCAGTGCTTTATTAAATATTCTGAAAAGCTCTAGTCACATGTCAGTCTTGCTTAAAAGATTCCTGGGATGATTGATGAAAAAATACCCATGGAGATTATCTGGCTCAACCCTTTCATTTCACAGATGAAGGAAGATCAGAGAGGGAAAGGGACTTGTACAAATAGACCCAGGTTGTGAGTGACAAAACAGACACCAGGACCAAGGTTTTCTGACTCCTCAGTAAGGGATCTTTCTATCAAAAGTTTTTCTCAGGTGAAAAAAACATAAGTTGAAAATAGCACTGGTTGGTATTGGTGATTATCACTGTGCCCAAATTAAAATTTGTCACCAAACGCCAAACAAATTAGCATTTCTCTTATGTGTATGAGGTAAATATCGGCCCCATCATATGTCCCTGGCTTTGTTTTTCTTAGTTCCCTACTTACTACAGCACACAGTTCTAAGACTAGACCTAACTTAATGAGTAAACATTTATAAAGTCTCAGCCAAATTCGGGCAAGGGTTTTTTAAGAGCAATTTATTCTTCCTGGGATGTGACATTCCAAAGCAGGCTACGGGTCTCCTGGACTCAACATCTCTACTATTCTGACCTGGGGCGGAGCCAGTGCTGACAGTGAACTCTGGGGACGTACAGCTGTCACCAACCCACAAGGCAAGCCAGATGACAGAATTCCCTTTGTTCCCCATGTGTGGTTCTTGTTCCACTGTGTAACTTAGTACTCCAAAAACCTGGGGGCCCTGCCTCACTCCTCCCAGTGTCCTGAATTCTAGAACAGTGTCCAGGCACTCATCCAATGAGAGATACCCAAGTGGACACTCTTGGTCAGACTCTTGGAACAGCTTATCCAACCCTATCTGTCCTACTAGTCCCCAGAATAGGCCAGATCCTCTCTAGGTGAATGGATTTAGGACCATTGCCCTGACTCTTCCCAAACGCACTTTACCTGTCTGCTGGTAAGCTATGACTCATCAATTGCCTGAACTAAGGCAATATGCGGGAAAAACAAAAACTTAAATAGCCAATTCGTTTCTATTAGTTGTCCGATTGCAAATTTGGAAATTTTCATCGCTGAAATGTACAGATATTTGGTGTATACATATACACCAAAATTGAAAATGAAATTATGATGAAAAATGATTGAAAAAATGATATGAAAAAATGATTGAAAAAATGATATGAAAAATGAAAAAAATAAGTCGTAAGTTTTTATTTTTATTATAAGTTTACTTTTGGTTTATAAAATTGAATATCTTCATAATACTTGGAAAATAAAAAAGCAGATAAGAGAAACATGTGCCTTTCTTTTTATAGACTGAGAAATAACTCCAAAGAGATCTTTAATTTGACCCAGAACATACGAATCTTTGTGGTATCATAACTGATGTTCCCATGGACTTCTGAGTTGACTTTTTTTTCTCCTTTAAATGCAAGAAGTCACAGAATAACCTCTTCAGACTACTTCACGTGTTTCAGGGTCCCATAAATATATTTACTGATCTTCAGCCTCTTGGGGATTTTGTCAATTCTGACTTCGATTCCCATGGGCAATAGAGGACCTTTCTAGATTTAGAGTTGTACCTCCATTTTAACTGCTAGTTTGAACTTCAGACCCTCTAAGATCTTAAGACTCCTCATCAGATTTCTGAAACGTGCTGGTTATTTTCTGATTCAACTGTATTTGTTCTGCTATGACTGTGTTACTTTTGGATTCAAGAAGGTCAGCCACCCATAAGTCTGTTATTCGATTCTCCCTCTAGCTGTGAGACTGTAGAAGGTATTTAAGCTTCCACATAGAAGGGGTATGTTAGGAGGCACTGCCAGCCTTGCTAAACTTTAGTTCTTTTTCTTCCTGATCTAAATGCAAGTCAAGCCTTTTGGGAATCTCTAACCATGTGTCCAATGACAATAATCTTTTAGGAGTGTCTATAAAAATAGGGTATTGTTCCTACCCCTAGGAGTTTACAGTCTAGCTGGAAAAACAGGCCACATACACATGCTAATAAAACCAACAGTATCAGAAAGCACATTATGAAAATCATTTAAAAATAAACTATAGTTTGTGCTATAGTATGGAAATTAAAAGGTGGGGGAGTTATCTTAAAACTAGTTTGCCCAGAACTCGGGATAATTCAGCAGAGTAAGGTATTATTCCTGCTGGCCGATATCCTGGACCAAATGTGCAGAGATGGAAAAAGTTTAGATTCTGAGAAGTAGTCCAGTTCGGCTTCAGAAGAAAGTTTATGCATATATGTCCCTATGAAGCCACTTTCAAAATATGGCCCGTATCTATATTTGTTTCAATACTTTCTTTCCAATTAGAGCCTGCACAATAGCCAACCTGGTATATTTGGAATTCCGCAAATATGTCTATGCTTTCCCATCTTTGCCTTTGCTGATGTTTCTTCCTTATCTCTTCCATCCTCTCATTTTCCATCCATCCCCACCTTCCTCCGTATCGCCTCATAATGAGGATTACAAAAAGCAAATGAGTTTGCTCTCTGTTGCCAAGTCTAGTAAATTGACAGGGTTTTAGGGGGTTAATGTATAGGAAAAGATTTTAAAGTCACTTTTAGATTCAGAAAAATCAAATCCACGATTGACTAGTGACCGAGGTGTGACTTTGAGTGGTACAGATGCCATGTATTTTGCCCACACTGTTCAAGGCCTAGAGAAAGTACCCGCCTGGGTCATAAAGCTTTTGAGGTCCTCTTCTGGACATTTTCTCCCTCGAAATCTCTACTGCATTTTCTGTTTCTTTTATGCACTTAACCTCCCACTTTATATGCTTGCACTTGGCTTATCACTGGCAAGAGACTTATGCTCCTTAAAAGTAAAGGCTGTATCTCACCAACATCTCTTTTATCTCCCCCAAATGCTAGCATAGAAAGTATATGCTTAATAAATATTTCATGAACTGAATATAATGTAGGCAAGAAGGAGGATCTAAAGTTGAAAAAGCAAATGACAGAGGGGTTATCCTTACAGAAGCATAAATAAAAGTTCAGCTGGTAATTGTTCTACAGTGGTTTCATATATATTAGTTCTATGCACATAATAATCTGATGCTGGAGGGCAGAGGCCCTAAATACATCCTCATTCACAGATTCCAGTGATAGTAGGTTACTGACCCACCGTCTAGGCGGGTGAGTCCTTGAGCTGGAAAGAGTCAAAGGCAGCAAAATTTGTTAATGCATCCCACCTCCAAGGGGCTTTCAGGGAAATTTGCATTTTGGGAGTAAAAAGAAATTGAGCAAACAAGGAAAGATATACCTAGAACGAAAACTCCTCAGCACACTGTGAGAGAAAAAGCATAGATCTAAGGAATCAAGACTTGAAATCCAAGATCAGATTTCAGCCGTACTGCCCAGATCTCAGCCCTACTACTCATCTCTGCCACTTTACCATTGTGCCCTTGGGCAAATTAGGTAACTTCTCTGAACTTCAGTCTCTACCATTGTCAAAGAGGTATGGTTATACTAGTGCCCAAGAACTCAAAGTTAAATATACAGCCTAATGTTAGTAACTTATTTTACTAAATTTACTAAATATGTAAAGCTTGCCTATGTACATATGATCTTTCCCCATGTTATATATTTACCATCTGTGTTTCCACTGGCCCTGATTTTATTTTCTGGTTTATTGACTGAATTATTGAAAACCATCTCAAAATTTTGTCAACATAGATGGGCTATAAATATATAAATTGAGTTATACCTGTTGGTAGAGCTATTGGAAAATAAAATGAGATAATGTCCTTAAAAAGAAATTTTCACATAGTTTAATAAATGTGATTTTCCTAAACCCTATTATATCTCCTCATCAAAAGCATGCTTTAAAGAGACTTTCTAAGGCAAGAAGGCAAATGCCATGGGCTGTGGCTGTCAGAGCGATAACCATTTCAGGTACATCAACTAGACAACTTTCATTTCTATGGCCAGTTCTTCAGATTCCTGAAATTACATGGTTTGACAGATAAAAAGTTTTCAAGTACAACTTAAATTAACTAGTAACTGCTTTATACATTTTTATCCCTTTATGTCAAAGCCTATCATTTTAATAAATCAGGTTTTTCACATGTAATAAAACTACAAATGCTTTCGGTTTTCGTATTTTGACTCAGGCTTTCATATTTTGACTCAATGAAAAGACTGAGTTTAAGTTTGTTGTTCCATGAAGGGGAACCGTACTTTGTGTCATAAAGGTCCCAGAGCATCTCCTGCCCTTCCTTTGGATGATACACTTTTCAAGAGGAAAACAAAGCTGACCTTGACCTGTTTGCTTGCAATGGGCACTTTTGTGAATATCAACAGCCGACACTTGTTCCAAAGAGATACCACATCAATCTGAGCAGATACTCTTGTCCATGAAAAGGTAATCTCCAGATTCATAAAGAAAACTCAGTGAGCTGTGGGTAAGGCTTTCAGTGCATACATATTTTTTAAACATAAATACCCTAGTAATAAGCAACTTGAAAGTCACAAAATCTAGAGGAAGGCAGAAATAGGCATCTGCCTCATTATGTCAAAACATAAAGCAGCTGACATTTATTTAGAAGATTATTTGATCAAAATTGTTTAAGAAAGGTACGATTGTCCTATTCATAAGTAACCTTTGAAGAGATTAAGAAGATAAAACAAAAAAGGATATGAAATATTTAACTATGCTATTTCTTGAATACGTATATTACTAAGGAAATACCAGATATATTAATGCACATTATACACTGTGCAACTATGCTTTATTTTGTATTTAAATTGGGGAAGGGATTTATTACTATGGTTTATCATCAAAAACTAGAAAATAATTACCTATTTTCCATATTAAATGTCTGCTCTATAATTATGGAAATATGTTTGAAATCCTATTATCTATTCAAGTAGAGCTGTCAATTAAAAGGATGACATATGAGCTCTGAGAAAAGGTCTGGACTAGATATATGAAATTGAAGTTAACGACATACAGATAGTTTGAAAAATTAAACCTAATATTACTTGCCAGGTAGACCTGCACACTAAGAGTGAATTTCTGAAGTATTAATTATCTTAGGTCACTGAGCAGAAGAACAGTATGTTGAGAGAAAAGCTCAGAGAGCACTGATGGACAGCTTGGAGGCATGGGTCACAGAACTCATTCCTTTTGAGTGAAATGGTTTCTGTCCACCTCATTGCTGCTTCTCTTCAATTCTCCTTTGCTGGCTTCTTTATTTTCTTTATTTTTAAATGTTGGTGTCCTTTAGGGTTTGGTTTTAGGGCCTTGAAGAGTCATTAAACTCTCTCTAAATATGATTTCATCAAATGTCCTATTTAAAATGCCATCTGTAATTTATTGATACTCAAATGTACATCTCCAGTCTACAACTATCAACTTTAGTTTCAGATTTGCCATTTCTTCTCAGATGTCTTAAAATATTATCCAATACACTAAAATGCCACATCCAAAACGAACCCTCAATAAATAGCACCACCATCTATCCTAGTCCCCCCAAATCTAAAAAACCATAGGACTCCTCCAGTATTACTTTTTCTCCCTACATACCACTCCATCCACCAAGTCCTACCAGATTTGAAATACAGCTCAGATCTAATGACTTACTGTCTGGCTGCCAGGCTGTATGTAGTCTTAGCCACAATTATTGCTGCCTGGACTACTGAAGTCATTTCAAATTCTTCTCCTTATTTCTGCTCTTGTCTCCCACAATCTATTTTTCACTTGGCAGCTACATGGATCATAAAAAAAAAAAGAGAGAAAAAGAAAATCAATATATCAATATAACATGATTATAGAGCTCATATAGTTATAGCTTACCTAAAAACGGCTCATCACTCCTCTTGGAGACCATTAAGCATAAGGAGAACAAAGAAACAAACACATATACATTTTAAAAAAACCAAAAATCACTCAATTTCTGTTTCCAGAAATATTAGGAAACAGAAACTACAACTCCAAATAATATTTTACTGCTGCTAAGATTTTAATGCGGCTAAGACCTTGCAGAGCCACCCAGAAGGCTCTGGATGAAAAGTACCTAGAGACTCAGAGGTAACAGATTGATTCCCAAAAGCACAGCATGGATACACCCCCTAAGTGTGAGTAATCCCTTGAAATGTAAAATCTAAAGTTGACACTGGAGCTGCAATCAACAGGACTGAGACTAAGGAGGCCGCCATCTGAGAACAGCTATCAAGGTGCTGTGTCTAATAGTAGTGGCATATCAAAGACAATGCCACTAAAAACATATCCTACAATTGAAGATTGCCTTGGACGACAAGGATGTTTCCCCTTAAAGCCTGCGGCTGGTGAAGGAACAGGGACAAGGGTATGCAGAGATGGCAGCAGAAACTACTGGATACCTTAGGCTTTGAGGGCTAAAAGGAAGCTGGCTATACAGGAAAGAAACAGTCTAAATCTGAAAAGAAGGGGGAGCCCTTGAACTGCAAAGCTACCCACACCACCAAACAGGAACCTCTTGCAAATAGCTGATTCAACCACAAGTAACAAAACAGTACTGAACACAGCATAGTCATAAGGATACTCTATGAAGAAGGTGTTAAGCAGCAAAAAATACTAATGGATGAAATATATTCTCAAAAAAATTCACAATGGAACACGTAAAAATTGTTATCAAGTATTTCACCACAGAGTTAAATAAATGTATGAAGCGATTGCCATGAAAGAAGACTCTTAAGGAAGAAATATAAGAACTCAAGGAAGAGATGTTTGGACAATGAAAAGAGATGAAACATGAATTGGTAGAATCCAAGAGATAATTCTTTTTCGAGAAAGTCAAATCACTAAAGAGAAAAGGCAAGATTGAGGGGAGCACATGAGAGAACAGAGACAATGGAAGACAGAAAAATGAACTCAGGACGAAAATGGGGAAAGAACAAAGCAAAACCCTCTTGCACTGTCTCATTTGTGCACTCCATGGCTCTGTTATCTACTCAAAAGTAAAATTCAAAACAAAAAAATTATAGCATGTCACTACCATTCTTCAAACCCTCCAAGAGCCACTGGTGGATGTTAGAATGAAATTCAAATTCTGTGCCATGGTCTGTCTTGCATTACTGGCTTTCACTCTTGCCAGTTTCAAGTTTTCCCCCTCCCTCACTCAGCCACATTGGTCTTCTTTTATTTATATTCTTCCTCAACTTCAAACATGGCTCTCCAGAACTTCCCACAGCTGAGTCTCAACATATTGTCACAAAAAGGCTTTATGTCCATGCCATCACTAACATCTAAGGTATTTACTAGTAATTCTCTTCCATCATACTGTTTCTTTCCTAGCCCTTATCATAACCATAATTATCTCATTAATTATATTGTTTTCTTAGATGTTGTTTTTCTCCCTTCACAGAAATGTAAGTTCCCCAAGAACAGAGGCCTATATAGTCAAGCACCTAGCACATAATCAGCCTTTGATAAAGTCTGATGACTAAAGGAAAGAAAAATAACTTATTTCCAGGGTTTCTTCTAGTTATAATGTGCTAGTACTGACATCTAGCACATCACTTCGTAGAGGCTGACTGAATCCACCAAAAACACGCAACAAACTTTAGGTCTTTGCACACCTTGAATTATCTAGCAAGTAATCACATTATTGATTTTGCATATCTACGTTTCAATCTATATAAATATATCTAGTATTATATATATTCGTTCATTCATTTATCCATCCAGGCTACTGGTTCACGTTTACCTGGAGAACTATGGCTACTATGTATTTTGGTACTGAGAGTGGTTCTAGAGGAACAGAATGTTCAGGATTGTTTTCTGAATTGGCTCTGGGATTTCTGGAATTGGCTCTCGAATCTGATTAGATTTAACGACATTTCCAGTAGTTAAAGAAAGTACTGATAATACATGGCATGATCTGCCAATAGGGGTCTGCAAAATATCTCCACTGGACACTCCTTGTTAACCATTTATTAAGAAGTACAGAGCTGAGTTACTGGGTATATGATACTTTTGAACACCTTAGGAAAACTAATAAATTACTGAGATTGGCTTGCAGCTCCCAATGTCACCGGACAAAGTGGTGAAAGAAAAGGATGAGCTCAGGGATTCAAACTCCCAGTTGAAGCACTGCACAAATGACCTGAAGCCTTTTATGTGTGCCCTGCAGCAGACCTTTGTTTCCTATAGCCTTAGGGCTGAGCTTCTTGAAAATCAAAAGCAGAATCTCATCCTGTGATTGGCTGAGTTACAAGGCAAGTTGAATTTCCAGTCTTTCAGGGTGCCTACTTAATAGTAGCATTGATTGAAAAAGAATGGGATCCTGTAAAGTGGGGACATGTGGGAAGACTCTGATGAAACCGGAGACATTGAGACTTTACATTCTGATGCATCTTCTTTGCCAAAGAGGCCACCCCAACCCCAGTGGGAGTAGCCTGCCCACATCCAGTTAGAAGTGGCCTCCCCAACCCCAGGGTAATAAATAGACTCTCCACTCCCGTTTAACGGGATTAACTTTCATTGCCGGAGGAAACAGCGATGGCCTCCTTTGAGGCCGTTGTCAAGCAAGACAATGCCGATTTCCCTCCGGATATGCTACCCATGTTTGAATCTAGACCTATAACCAGATTCAAGTTCCAGCAGGTCCCTAAAGGTGAGGTACAAACTACAACCATGAGGAGGTGCTCTACACTCCAAAAGAACTATCTGAGCTTTCTAATGTACAAAGACAGATCTGGGGAACGTATGTTGGAATAGATATTAAGGTTGTGGTATAATGGTGGAAGAAATGAAGTTGGATTAGGCTCAATTTATCAGTATGGGCTTATCAAGCAGAGATTCTACATTTAATGTTGTAGTTCACAGAGTTAGGAAGGGCTCTAACAATTTGGTTGGTTAGCTGAAATAGGGACCAAAAGGTGTCCCTCAGTGAGTGAACTAGAAATGCCTGACCTGACTCGGTTTAATGTAAAGGAAGGGATTGAGAGGTTTATGGAGATTAGATGTTAGAGTGGATTTGTCATTTAAGACATACTCACCCACGCCAGGCCGTGAGATAAAAATTTGTGAGCAGAGCCCTGATAATTTTGAAGAATGATCACTGTTCTCTGTAGGCCAGTGGAAAACAGTGAAAATTTCCAAGTACAATGAAAAGTACAGTCACTGAATTGGGATATTTAAATGCAGTGACAGTAACTGGATCCTGGGGCGGCAGGGGCCAAGTGGTGGCGCTCAACTGCCTAAAGCAAGGTGGACATAGTTACTGTGATGGACAGCAAAGTCAAAGCAGCAATCCAGACTTACGGCATTGGCTGGTTGTTTGTGCTGTTCTTAGGAATGAAATGATAGAAAACCTATTATAATTCTCACTTGATCTTTATAAGCAGAAAAGTTCTATGTCAAGTGAACAAAAGTCTAACCTGAATCATAAAAATTGAAAGTCACAGCCTCTCACTTCCGACTATTGAGCCAGTTTGCAGACCCAGAACCCTTTGAGTGAAGGGGAGAACAGGTTTCCTTGAGGAAGGACCCAGGTACATTGCCCAAATTTTATACTGTCAATCTTTTCCCAACCTTCACCAAAGGGACCTACAGCCTTTTGCCAAGGTAACTATGCCCTGGGGAAAAGAAAATAATCAGACCTTTTGGGGACTAATGGATACTGGCTCTGAACTGACACTGATTCCAGGAGACCCGAAACATCTCTGTGGTCCACCAGTAAGAGCAGGGGCTTATGTAAGTCAGGTATCAATGAAATTTTAGTTTAGGTATATCTCACAGTGAGCTCCAGTGGTTTCCCAACCCCATTCTGTGGTTATTTCCCCAGTTCCAGAATGCACAATTGGAACAGATGGCAGAATCCCCACGTTGGTTCCCTGACCTGTGGAGTGAGGGTTATTATAGTAGTAAAGGCCAAGTAGATGCCACTACAACTACTTCTACCTAGGGAAAAAGTAAACCAAAAGCAATACTGTATTTCTAGGAAGATTTTAGATATTAGTGGCGCCATCAAGGAGTTGAAGGGTGCAGGGGTGGCTGTTACCACCACGTCCCCATTCAACTCTATTTGGTCTGTGGAGAAGACAGATGGATTTTGGAGAATGACAGTGGGTTATCATAAATTTAACCCGGTGATGACTCCAATGGCAGCTCTGCTGTACCAGAGTTGGTTTCATTGCGTGAGAAAATGAATGCATCCTCTGGTGCCTGGTATGTAGCTATCGATCTGGCAAATGCTTTTTTTCTCCACACCTGTCAACCAGAAGCAGTTTGGTTTCAGTTGGTAAGGCCAGCAATACAACTTCACTATTGTACCTCATGGATATATCGATCCTCCAGCCCCAGTTCATACTTCCGTTCACAGGGATACCCTGATATCACACTGGTCCCTTAATCTGATGACATTATGCAGACTGAATCTGGTGATCAAGAAGCAAGCAACTCCTCTTAGACTTACTGGTCAGAGGATGGAAAACAAAGGCAACAAAAATTCAGGAGACTCCTGTTTCAGTAAAACTTCTAGGGATCTAGTGGCATGGGGTATATTGAGATATCCACTATAAACTGAAAGATAAATTGTTGCATCTGGCCCCTCCCTCAACCAAAACAAGGGGCCAAATGCCTGGTGAGGCTCTTTGGATTCTGTAGGCAATATATTCCTCATTTGGGGGTGTTACTCTGGCAGGTTTACCAAATGACCCAAAAAGCTTCTATTTTTAAGTAGGAATTAGAATAAGAAAAGGCTCTACAACAGGTCCAGGCTGCTGTGCAAGCTCTTCTGCCACTTATCCACAGGACCCAACAGATCCAGTGGTGTGTGAAGCGTAAGTGGCAAATGGGGATGGTGTTTGAAGTCTTTGACAGACCCCTATAGGTGAATCACAGTGCAGGCTCTTAGGATTTTGGAACAAAATCTATTGCAGAAAACTACTCTCCTTTTGAGAAACAGCTCTTGGCCTGCTAGTGGGCCTTAATAGCAACTAAACACTTAACCATGGGCCACCAACTTACCGTGTGACCTGAGCTGCCCATCACGAACTGGGTGTTATCTGACCCACCAAACCAGAAAGCTGGTGGTGCACAGCAACATTTCATCATCCAACGGAAGCAGTATATACATGATCAGGCCCAAGAAGGCTCTGAATGTGTAAGTTACATAAACAGGTAGCCCAAATGCCCAGGGCTCCCACTCCCGCTACACTGTCTTCTCACTCCCTGCCTGCATCTATGGCCTTATGGTGAGTTCCCTAAGCTCAGCTGACAGAGGAAGAGAAGCCTTGGGCCTGGATTGCAGATGGTTATGCACAACATGAAGGCACCACCCAAAAGTGGACAGTTAAAACACCGTAGCCCCTTTCTGGGACATCCCTGAAGGACAGTGGTGAAGGAAAATCCTCCCAGATGGCAGACCTTTGAACCCTGGTTGTTCACTTTGCTTGGAATGAGAGGTGGCAAGATGTGCAATTACATACTAATTCATGGGCTGTGGCCAATGGTTTGGCTGGAAGGTCAGGGACTTGAAAAGAATATGGTTGAAAAATTGAGAACAAGGAAATCTGTGAAAGAGGTATGTGGATAGAACTCTCTGGGCAAAAAACATGAAGATATTTGTGTCCCATGTGAATGTTTACCAAAGGGTCACCTCAGCAGAGGAGGATTTTAATAAAGTGGATAGGATGACCTGTTCTATAGATACCACTCAGCTTCTTCCCCAGCCACCCTTGTCATCATCCAATGGGCTCATGGACCAAATAGCCATGGTGGCAGGGATGGAGGTAATGCACAGGCTCAGCAGCATGAACTTCCACTTACCAAGGCTGCTTTGGCTACAGTTACTGCCAAGTGCCCAGTCTATCAGCAGCAGAGACTAACACTGCATCCCCATATGGTACCATTTCTCAGGGTAACTATCCAGCTACCTGATGGCAGGTTAATTACCACATCTACCATGGAAGAAGCAGCATTTTGTTCTTACTGGAATAGACACTCTAGATACAGACTTGCCTTCCCTTCATGCTATACTTCTGTCAAAACTGCCATCTGTGGACTTATAGAACACCTTATCTGTCATCAAAATATTCCACACAGCATTGCTTCTGGTCAAGGAACTCACTTCACAAGGAAAGAAGTGTGACAGTGGGCCTGTGCTCATGGAATTGACTGGGCTTACTATGTCAGCCACAATCCTGAAGCAGGTAGCTTGATCGAGCGACCTTTTGAAAACTCAGCAGGAGTGTCAGATAGTTGGCAATACCTTGCAGGTCGGGGGAAACGTCCTCCAGAAGGCGGTGTATATTCTGAACCAGTGTCCAACACATGGTGCTATTTCTCCCATAGCCAGATTCATAGGTCCAGGAGTCAAGGGGTAGAAATGGGCACTGCTCACTATTACCTTAGTGACCCATTAACAACACTTTTGCTTCCTGTTCCTGTGACGTTATGCTTGCTTGCCCAGAAATCTCAGTTCCCAAAGGAGAAATGCTTTCACCAAGAGACACAACAATGACTCCATTGAACTGCAAGTTAAGACTGCTACCCAACCACTTTGGACTCTACATGCCTCTTAACAGGCAAAGAAGGAAGTTACTGTAATAGCTGGGGTGAATGATCCTGACCCCTAAGGGGAAACTGGACTACAGCTCAACAGTGGAGATAAGGAAGACTATATCTGGAATACAGAAGAACCCTTAGGATGTCTCTCAGTATTACTACTTCCTGTGATTTAGGTCAACGGAAAATTGCAACAACCCAACCTAGGCAGGATTACAAAGGTCCCAGACCCTTCAGAAATGAAACTCTGGGTCACCCCACCAGGTAAAGAACCATGAACAGCCTGGATGCTTGCTGAAGGCAAAGGAAATACACAGTGAGTAACAGAAGGAAAAGATAAATACCAGCCATGACCATGTGACTAGTTATAGAAACAAGAACTATATGAGTTTTCTCCCTTTATTTTGTTATGAATGTGTGTGTGTGTTACGCACACTCTTGTGGAAAAGTAGTACTTTTTTTTCTTTTTAACCTCTTTATTGGAGTATAATTGCTTTACAATGGTGTGTTAGTTTCTGCTGTATAACAAAGTGAATCAGCTACACATATATCCCAACACCCCCTCCCTCTTGCATCTCCCTCCCACCCTCCCTATCCCACCCCTCTAGGTGGTCACAAAGCACAGAGCTGATCTCCCTGTGCAATGCAGCTGCTTCCCACTAGCTATCTATTTTACATTTGGTAGTGTATATATGTCCATGCCACTCTCTCACTTCATCCCAGCTTACCCTTCCCCCTCCCCATAGTAGTGTGTTTTTGGTTACAGGCAGGATAGTTATATCTTGTTAGGTAGAGCTATGATCTTGTTATAGTCTTTGTTTGAACATTAAGTATGATTTAAAATGTGTATGGATGTTGAGTTGGCAAGGGGTGGACTTGTGATGGTTAATTTTATCTGTCAACCTGATTGGGCCATGCGGTGCCCAGATATTTGGTTAAACATTGAACACTATTATGGGTGTGTCTGTGAGGGTGTTTCCGGATGAGATTAACATGTGAATCAGTAGATGAGTAAAGCAGATTGCCCTCCCCTCTGTGGATGGGCCTCATCCCATTACCTGAAGGCCTGCATAGAACAAAAAAGCTGAGTAAGGGAGAATTTACTCCCTCTGCCTGATTATCTTTGAGCTGGGACATTTTTCTCCCGCCTTCTGATGTGGTCTCCAAATACAGGTTATGTCATTAGCTCTCCTACTTCTCATGCCCTCAGACTCAGACTGAAACTATACCGTTGGTTCTCCTGGGTCTTCAGTTTGCCTACTGCAGTTCTTGGGACTTCTCAGTCTCCACAATGGCATGACCCAACTCCTTATTACCATATACATATGTATACAGTCCACATAGATATTACATATTTTTACTATATTTTATTGGTTCTGTTTCTTAGAGAACCCTAATACACACATTTAACATCATTTAATAAAATTTAATATAATTGTATGCAAGTTGCGTGTCAGTTGCAATATCTATTTAAACATATTAATTTAAGTCTTAAAAATTTTGAAGGGGAGCCAAAGTGCTTAATAAAGTGGTCCCGAATATCTTGCCAACAACTCTGCTCTTACAAGAGTTTAATTAAAGCCAGGCCTTCAGAATCAACCTCCCTAATTTTCTTCCCAGCAAGTTGGTTTATTATTCTTCTTCTGTCCTTGTCACTCATATTTAGTTAGGGTCTGGAGTACTGGGTTTGCATGAGTCATAGATCTAGAAGTTTTCTGGTATAATTTAGGCTGGAGCATATATCCTTTCATGATTTTAAATATAATTTTATGGTTATCTTTACTGGAATTTTTTAACATAAAAAAGCCAATAGCTATTTGATAGAAAAGTATTTTTCTAACGTCTTATTTGCTCTTATAATAAATGAAGAATTATTACAGTTTTTTATAATGGTAGACATAGTACCTTTTAAGTTTTTGATCATTTAAACAAAGTAGACATATCAAACTTTATCTAATGATAAACTTGTTATCTTTCCTTTAAAAAATATTCTGGTATATCTTTGGTCCCATGGGGAGAGAGGAAGAGTTTCTAGAGAATTCATGCAAAGTAAATCGCTCACACCTGGATAATTAGACAAGCTGAACAAAAGAAACTCCACGTGAGGGTACATTTCTGTTCAGTTCAGGAATTACACATTTTCAGGAAATAGTTAGAAATAAAATTCCTCTTATATAGCCACTATTAGCTTTGAGGCTAAATACTTTATATATTTTTTCAAGTTTATCCTTATAAAAATCCTAGGAGGTAGATATTGTCCCAATTCTATAGATAAAGATAATAAGCCTCAGAAAAGTTAATAAACTTGCTCAAGACGACCTTGACACCTAAATCAAAGTAACCAGTCACTAAGGTCTGATCTTAGCCCCCTGTAACTCAAGACGCTTAGTCTTCACCATCCAATTTTAGTGAATTTCTCCAAAGCTTAAAAGGCCAACAGTCATCAATTAACCCAGAACACAGCTCAGTTTCTCCCCCTGGACTCTTCAGATTTTTTTCTTTCTTTTTTTTTTTTTTTTACTTCAATAGCAACTGCAATAATTTAGAAATCCCTACCTCTATTAAAATACATAGCTGAAGATTATAAAATGTGCTTTGTCTACCTGTATACTATATGAGAGACAAAGAAAGATGCCTTTCCAACACAATTAGTCAATGACAGAGCTGGGAATTAAAATCTTTTAATTCTGCTCATCTCATCAAATGCAGAATTGGTGCATTTTTTTTCATGAGGCCATTTTTCACATTTGAACCAAAGATAAGCGATGTAGTGAGATAATGTAATTTTCTTTCACTTCACCAGTCTTTGATTAAAGAAGTTATAGCCTTGCTTTGAAAAGCAGACATTTTTCAGTGACTCATTAAAATAATCAGGAACTTTACTCCACTTCCTTTGATGGTGGTACTTATATCCTTGACCTCTTCCGAGAACATCATATAAAAGGCTAATAATGCTAATATTAACAAGCATATAAAATAAGTGTTATAATTATCAATCCTAAAGAATTTATATAAACTAGTACATTCATGGTCATTTTAATGAATCTACATCAGTAAGTCTGCACAAGATTGGAATTCCGAAAAGCAAAACCTTCCCCTACATTCCACAAACGAAAAAGCAAGAGACAAGGAAGGTGAGAAAAGTATTGCCATATCTAATATGAAAGACCTATCTAATATGAAAGACCCTTTATTTAATATGAAAGACCCTTTATTTGTCCAAGAAAAGAATGGGTCATTTCTCCCCTAATGGTCAATTTCACTAAAAATTTGTCCCTTCAGCTATCAGTGATCCTTAAAAGGCTTAGCTTCTAGGAGGGAGTGGTCTATTCAGTCATGCCTGAAGCTATTTTTCAGGTTAGTTAAGTATCAAAAATCTTAGAGTAGCCCTGCTGAGAGCATCATTACCTGCTACCTCAGAAGGAGAACCACAATTGTCCAACTCAGTGATGCAGGGTCTGGACCTCAGCAATGACTATATTGGCATCTCAGTTATTACTAAAAAAGTCACCAGAGTTATAACCTTGACCAGCAGCAATTTACTCGACAAAAGAAAGCTTAGCTTCCAACAGCTTTCTGGAGTTGGTTAAATTGCGGGTTACATACACTCTTATTTATACAGTATACATACACGTGGTGGGTACATATGGATACGGAATAAGGTCTCCTTAACTCAAATTATGCAAGTGAATATATCCTTGTTTTAAATTTATTCCCTTTTCTTATTATCCAGTTATGACACAAGCCTTGCAGCTACAAAACTGGATATGCACTGGGGCACAAATGCAGAAAGCAAAACTGATAAGAGGAATGCAGATTTTAATTAAAGGGCAGAAAGTGAAGCATTTTTCATGGTTAACAATAGAAATGCTTAGATTCTTGGCTCTTTTCACTGAATTTTTTTCTTCCCACTGTGAGATTTAATTTAAACTATAAAGGAATTTTACTTCCAGAAAGGTTTACAGAAATTGCTTACAAAATACATTGAGATGTGCATACTAGAAATTAAGAAAGGTATCACAAAATTTAGAAAATGAGAGAAAACAAAATGAACATTACAAGTACTGGCAAAGAGAAATCTATGCTTTCATTTTGGGGGTAAAAAGCAAAACTGGGTCATTCTGAATACTCCAAAAGGACCATTGAACTCATTTATTAATGAACGTGGATAACATTTGGTCTCATGATGATTAATTGAAGTTATTTATGCCTATCTTTCAAGTCATCTTACAAGCACTTCTCAAATTTCTTGAAATGTCTTTGAAGTAAAAATTATTTTTATATGAGAACTGTGTGCATGCAAATATAGACAATAATTTCAAGGTAACCTCGGTCCCTCAAGCAAAACAAAATCTTAATGTTCCATCTAAAAAAATCGAAATCTTCAAGACTTAAAGAGCTGGACTTAAAAACCAGCAGACATATATACACTACCAAACGTAAGGTAGATAGCTAGTGGGAAGCAGCCGCATAGCACAGGGAGATCAGCTCGGCGCTTTGTGACCCCCTGGAGGGGTGGGATAAGGAGGGCGGGAGGGAGGGAGACTCAAGAGGGAAGAGATATGGGAACATATGTTTATATATAACTGATTCACTTTGTTATAAAGCAGAAACTAACACACCATTGTTTAGCAATTATACTCCAATAGAGATGTAAAAAAATAAATAAAAATAAAATTAACTTCCATTCAACCACTAAAAAAACAAAAACCAGCAGACATCACAAGATAAAAAGAAAATAAAACTTCTGGGTTATTGTGAAAAGCTCATTAATATTCTCCATCGACACAGAGCTGAGGGAGGCCAGGCAATGAGGAACTTTTCCCCTCCAAATTTCCAAAACATGAAAAGTTTGATCTGTAACACAAACTCAGAGGTGTTCACTGAGTGGGTTAGGTATGATTAACGCACATGATAGCGTGATTTAAAGTCTTCATACTAATTAAATCACTTGTCCCTGTCACCTACAATTCCTCAGCAGACGTTATATTTACCAGAAAGCAGGAGCCATACTCCTCATCACATAACCTTTGAATGTACACATATCACTTTATCTCATTTCCTGTCATTTCTTTCTATTCTATCCTCACTGAGCTACTGCTATTTAATACCTCTGTACATTTGCCCATGAAGTTCTCTCTCACTGCAAACCATTTTCTCTCTAGCAAACTTCTACTTGCATCTCAAAATCGAATTCAAGTTCCACCACCCCCTGAATTTTCCCATAGCACTTTGTACATACATTTTCTACATTACTTAAGAAACTATCTGGTCATTATTTGGTTAATATTCTGCCTTCCATACTAAGTTGTAGGCTCCACAAAGACAGGGCCATTCTCAAACATGAATGTGTCTCTAATGGCTATTATATGGCTCAACACATGGTAGAAAAAATCAAGATTTTTTAAATAAATGAAAAGCGTTCTTTGATAATTTCTTTATTGCATAGTGTACTTAATATAATCATTAATCATCAACAACATAAAATTAGAGTTCATATTGGAAACATATGATCTTGAGTCCAAACCAGTAATGTTCAAAGTAAAATTTGACTGAGAATCCTAATGAAGAAAATTGCCTCGGCTATTCAACATTGATGAGAAAAGGAAGTTCTTGTTAGCTGATTAGAGAAAGGTTAACTTATTTCTGTCATGGTATTAGCTGGAGTTGAGATCTAGGACAGGCCTTCATTTACCAATATTTCTGAAATAATGGGCCTGGCGCTCACTTTAGAATTTTTAGAAATGTACCCTTTACTAACTACTCCTGCTTCCTTTAAGTGATTGTCAACTGGGAGCAGAATCGTCACCCACAGGAGGATATTTGCAAATGTGGTCTAGGGACACTGGCTGTCACAACACTGGAGGATGCTAGTGGCATTTAGTAGCCAGGAGCTTATATCCTACAATGCTTGGGAAAACCCATGTAAAAAACAAATGTTCCCCCCAAACCATAATACTTCATTATGTAATACTTCAAGTGATCCAAGAGTCATTTTGTATTGATTTGTATTACCAACTTCTGCAGACTTTATGACACCATGGGATACATTCCAATCTCATGTTAGTCTACGCACGTAATGACATTTCATTGTCATGCACAATTCTTAGTTAGAATTGTTAACCAAGTAGAAGTCTTATTGGAAAATTGTAAGAAAAAAAAAAAATAGATACGCTTCTTCAGCACATTTCCAGGTTGCCCTGAAAACAAGACTTTCATGGATGGATTACTAAAAGAAACTGCCTTTGTTGCCCAACTTTCTTCCTTTATTTGAATATTTCAAAGACCAGTTTCCTTTGAAACTGATCAGGGTTTACTTTCTTTTTCTGTGGCAATTAAAGTTACATACCATACATTATTAGCTTACACTGTTAATGATAAGATGTTTCCAGAAATCCCTAATAATTTTATCCTCTAAGAATGAAAGCAATGAAGCCAACACCTGAAATCAGATATGTGTAGTGTTTCCTTAAAATAAGTATCTTAAATAGAGAAAGAAATTAGTCATGGGTTTATTGATAGATCTGGGTTTGAATCCTAACTACAACATAATACATTTCATGTATACAACAAAGGGTCTGGATCAGAAAATGGTGGGTAAGGCGAATAATGTCAAAGAAAGCAAACACCTTATCAACAGTTTTACATATCTGAAGAAAGACTAGGTTAATGAAATGAAGTAAAGGGAATCTCAATTTATTAGTGAATAGCTAGCATTAATTTGAGGAAAGAATTCTCTGACCTTCCTATCCCGAGGATTTTGGTTTAATTGGCAGAAATTATCCCAAAGTATTAATGATTCCATCTGATGGGTTAAGGACACTTGCCCTTTAGACCACCAATAATTCCATTTATATGGTTCCCTTCTTGCCAAGTAAATTTCTATTTTGCCTTTTCATTCTGGTTTTCCTAACTGACCAGATGATCTAAGAATTGTGACTCAGTTGGCAGTCTTAATTCTCATTTTGGATTAATAACTTTCTATTTGGTTTATATGGAGTTTTGTTACTGAAAATTTATTCAAGTAGATTTCAATTTGACCAATTCCAGATACATGGGCAAAATTGAATTTCTGGAATAAACACTCTCAATTGGCTATCTGTCCAGATCCCACCAGTTAGATGCCCCCTAGCTGAGTGGCAAGTGAGTCCTACTCAGAAATCAACTTGCATTTTCTATAATTGCAACAATAAACAGCAAATTTGGGGAAAATCCCTAACTGGGTATACATTAGATCCTTTAGCTTTGTGCCCCAATGGGAATATTCAAATTCAGAGTCCTAGAGAGTCAAAAAAAAGCAAAACTGGTAAGTCAAATGCAGATTCTGATGACTGAAAAATGAAGAGCCAGACAAACACTTTAGATGGAGAAAGGACAGTGTTATTTTGGTTTTGCACAGATATTTCACATCTTGAAGTTGATAATCCCTTTCATATGGAAGCCCAATAAAATCACATCTGTTCAGTTTCAAATAGCAGAGGATCAGAACTGCAAAATATGTTGAAAGGAGCAGGCAAATGAGCAAATAGGCTTAAATGGGTTAAGGAAATAGATGAACTAGTGAATCAAATTGTTCAACATTTTCAATATGGACTGAGCAATGACTAAGAAGAAGGAGGTTTTCAGTTTAGTTTTACTTGTGAAAGATAAACATTAAGGGAAAAGAGGAGGTATTTAGCATAGAACAAAAGCATATAAATAGAAGACCCAGTGATAAAAATGAGAAAATGAAGCTTTAGAATCAATAGCAAGTAAATATTTCTAATCACAAGAACTGCCTAGTAAATTGCTCATAAGAAAAGGCAACAAACAACTCAGATTCCCAAGAGAAATTTTCAAGAGCTATTTCAATCCAAAGGAAAAATGCAGTTAAATAAGAAGTAATTCTTAAACCTTCTCGGTCAAAGTAGTTTTTATAAAAATTTTGGTTTTGACTTCTAGCATATACTTAACTTCGAAAGGATAAACTATTTGTTCAGGAATGCCTTAAATCAACAATGTTAGTAATAGATACGTAGGATGTAGATAGGTAGGTGAGTAGGTAGTCAGATAAAAGTATGGAGACAAATAGACGGATGGAAGAGTATACAGAAAAACAGATGAAAAGATAAAATTAGTTTAAACCCTTTGAAAATTAATTGATTAAAAAATTTTTTTTAACTTATTGGAGTATAGTTGCTTTGCACTGTTGTGTTAGTTTCTGCTGTGCAGCAAAGTGAATCAGCCGTACATATACATAGATCCCCTTTTTTAGATTTCCTTCCCATTTAGATCACCACAGAGCATTGAGTAGAGTTCCCTGTGCTATACAGTTGGTTCTCATTAGTTATATATTTTATACATAGTAGTGCATATATATCAATCCCAATCTCCCAATTCATCCCACCACCCCTCGTCACCCCTTGGTATCCATAAGTTTGTTCTCTACATCTGTGTCTCTATTTCTGTTCTGCAAATAAGTTCATCTGTACCATTTTTCTAGATTCCACATATAAGCGATATTATATATTTTTCTCTAATTGATCTTTAGAGTTCTTTAATAATTGCATTAAGGGTCTTGCATTATAGAAATATCTGCAATTTCCTTTAAGCTTGATTGTGAATGACATAAATTATTGTGAATGAGAAAAATACTTTTTTTTATTAGGGTTTCCCAGATATAAGCTTATCTTGGTTGGCACAGTGTTTCTCAAACTTGGCTACAAACCAGAATTCCTGGGATGCTTGTTAAAGGTACACATTCCCAGGATCTATACCAGCTCATTCACAGGAAACAGAATCTTCCGGGGGAGGAGTCTGAGAATAGGAAGTTTTAAAAAGCACTATTGAGATTCGTATGGTTCCAGGATTCAGTGTAACAGCATCCATAAATCCAGGAATAAGAGTTTCAATATGTAAACTTTTTCTAAGAGTCAATTTCAATTTTAGGGAAATTGGGATAGTAAGTGGTAGACTTTATCGGCTGGGTATATATTCAATTCAGTTTCCCAAGAATGGCCTAAAGCCTACTGACTATGTTTAAACCTCTGCTAAGTGCTCGAGGATGGGGGCAGGGTAAGAGGAGGTAGTAATAACCAAACAACAACAACAAAAGACAAGACTCCTGCCTACAGAGAGCTTACAGTCTGGTTTGGCAAACGTGAATAACAAAGACAAATGGAAGCTTATGCAAGACAGTATATGATAAAGCATTTGGGGATTGAGGAAATACAACGAGAATGTAAAAAGAAATTGTGGAAATTGATGAACAAAAACATTACTTACCAGTCAACGTCAATTGCATTACCAACAGGAAGAAAGGTACTGTTCCATCTCCAACAAGTAAGAAGAAGGTTACTACTTTACTACCCAACTGGAGGTATTCCCCTCACCTGGCAACAGCCCAGCCAGTGAGAGACTGTCACAGTTCAGCCAATGAAATGCCAGTACACTTCGAGCTCCTAGTTACTTCCGTTGGACACTTTGTTTATAATAGCCCCTCTGACCTCCCCCTTCTCCTGTATAACACAACACTCCTCGGCTTCCTTCCCTGGACTTGTCTGTGGTCACCACAGATTGCATGTCCCAAACTGCAATTCTTTGCTGTTCTGAAATAAACCCGTTTTGCTGGTAAAATAACTAGCTGTTTTAATGGTTTAGGTCAACATAGTGATATCAGTGCGGGCTTGAGTTGAACCCCAGTTAAAAAATTGATGGACTCCTGTAGCTAATTTAGTCCAGTGAGGATATTTTGCAATAGAAAACTCTGAAGGGTAAGATTGCAATACCCAGGTATTCAACCCACTCAAAATGAACACAGTGAAGAATAGAGGCAGGAACAAGAGTGGGGAGCCGTCAGGTCATGAAGGAGGCCAATCAGGCAGAAAAACATAGAACCTTCTCTTCTCTTTTCTTCTATCCTTCATTGTTTTGTTACAGTGTTCTCCAAACCAGTATTATTAGGCCAGAGAAAGAAATGCTGTGCTCTTACCTGGTTTCAAGAGGAGGGCATATGAGAAACCCCCAGTGATTACTAGAGGATATTGGGGGAGGTAGGGAAGAGGTGAAGGTTGAGAGCAGTAGAATATGCAGTGTTCACTACAGGGAGTTTTTTATACACTCGATCATTCATAGTCTAAACTATGAGGTACCAGGGATTTATTTGTAGACTTTGGGTATTTTATTATTTATTTACATTTTTTTTGAATTTTATTTTATTTTATTTTTATACAGCAGGTTCTTATTAGTTATTTATTTTACACATATTAGCGTATATACATCAATCCCAATCTCTGAATTCATCCCACCACCACCCCCCACACCCCCATACCCCACCCCCACCACTTTCCCCCCTTGGTGTCCGTACTTTTGTTCTCCACATCTGTGTCTCTATTTCTGCCCTGCACACCAGTTCATCGACTTTGGGTGTTTTAAGCAGCTCTGTAATGCTGCAGAGACTGAAGTAGCCTATAAAATTATGTTTTTATACAGTATTTTCTAAGAACGTCAAATTGCTTTCTCAAGACCACCACATTATAATCTCTCCTTAAGGAATAAATTTTGATTTACAGCTAGAGTCAGAACTTGGTATCTGTACTCTAATTCAGTTCCGGGATATGCTTCTGACCTATTGTTGTGAACACTTGGAAAACATTTGCTCCATGTTTGAGCAAACTATGTGTTAATATCCTTTCTTCCTCCTCCCCCGAGCTTTTTCTCTCTCGCCTCAGCAGATATGAAATTTGAACATAAGGTCTTGAAGTTCCCAGTTTTATGCATTCTTTAAATATTTTAAAATAAATTTTATATTTAAAAAATTCTTCCCTTTACCCAAAACCCCCCACCCACCAATGAATAGCTTCAACTAAAGTGGCATAAACTATTCTATCCCAGGCTCAGTACCCTAAGATTCCTTGATCAGAATTCTTTCTAATTAGGGCTCTCTCTCCCCCAAGCTATCGGGGCCTGAGGCCCTGTGGCTGATTTGCTCTGTGCTAAGGTTAGTCCTGATTTCCATGTCTTTGTTGAGCAGACATATGGGAAGGGACAAAATTGTACTTCACTGTCAAAAATGATTCAATAAAGTTCCACTTTTTATTTTTAAATAGCATCTTGAGAGAAAGTTTTATCCCCACTCAGCCCCTCATATGGTAGCAATCACCACAGGAGCACACAGCCCTCATTGGTTATGAACTACCAGCCAGTCCACAATCAGCCCCCTTCAGATGTAACTGCCCACAGGTCAAAAGTGAGCAGTCGGTCCTAAACTTCCTGGATAGTCAGACAGGTTGCTATCTCTGGGCTCCTTTTTGCAACAATCTCTACCTTTAGGATGTGTCAGAATTGGGAAGGAGAAGAGCCAAAACAATTCCTACATAATCATCCTACCCTACTGCCACCCACAGTAATCTCAATGTTTTTGAAATGAACGCATAAACAGTGCTCACTGTATGTGATATGCTAGGCACTCTTCAGAGCACTTTGGCAATACTGACTCACCTAATTCACTCGATCCTCATAATAACCTTAGGAAGTAGCTACCATTATTATCCCCAATTTACAGATGAGGATGCAGACGTATAAAGAGGTTAAACAATTCGTCCAACATCACACAGCTAGTAAGATTTCCAGAAAAGGGAAATTAGGTCTTCCCCCTCAAAAGACAGATGTTTGATTTTCCGAAAAACCGTGTGAATCAAATCAAATTAAAATATATTCCTGGGGATTCTTTTTTGTTTTCTATGCCTATAATTTATTCATCCCTAGAAATGTCAGGTCAGGACAAAACTATAAATCAACTCTAGTTAACAAGAGGCAGTAGGATGGATAAGAAGATGGGTGTTGAAATTCTGAAAAAGTTCACCAGTGGTATCCTTTTGGTGAGGCTGTAGTAGCCAGGAGGATCAGGTTAATCTCTAGAAAATTCCCTCTAAAAATCTTTTGCCTTCCCTATGGATTAAATTGCAACTCTACTACAGCAACAAGAACTTTTAGGACTTATCTTGCTTCTTACCTATTGTCAGGTGGAAGATAAGAGAAGCTCTCTACTGAAGACTTGATGGAAAACAGAAAGAGAGAAAAGAAGAATTAAAAGCAAAAATAAGTTAGGAATAAAAACTATGGAGTTTGTGCTTTAAAGAGAAACTAATACAATGAATTACCACTAGTTAGCCTAATATAGCAAAGATAGAGAAAGTACAAATACTGATTGTGGTTTGATAAGGGAAAAGAATTGCAGTTATAGAGGAAATTAAATGTTTGAAAACCTAGATAAAATGATTGATTTTCTAGGAAGACAAACTACCAAAATTGACTTAAGAAGTGATAAAAATACTAACAGGTCAATAATCATGGAGGATATTAACAACGTTTTCAAAGAGCTACTTTCTGAAGTAGTGCCAAACTTGATTTCAAAATTAAATTATTTTATTCTTAAAAAAACACATAATTCCTATGATATTTAATGTATCTCAGAATATAACAAAATAAAGGAAGATTCCTAATTATTTTACAAATCCAGAGCAACATTTATACCAAATCCTGAGAAAGTTAACACACTGAAATGACAAAATTACACTAATTTCACTTTTTATGATCAATTAAAAAAAAACTCTAAACAAAACCCAGTAGTATATTGTGAGAATAATTCATTATGACCAAGTTTGACATGATTGAAAAGCAAAGATATTCCAGCATTTAGCATATCAATAATTGTAACTGACTGTTGGAGTAAATCAATAAAGACCATATAATCCCTTTAGTAGATGCTTAAGAAGTATTTGATGAAATCCAACATTTCCATTACAAATGAGGATTATGTAATGCTTTCTTAACTAAACATGAATTTATATTTATGCATGCACACATGTACCTACATACACACTAAATATATGTATAAAATACCAAAGGTCAATATGATGTTTAGACTTGATGGTGATATTGTAGAAGCATTGCAAATAAAGTCAAGATCAAATTAAGGGTAACTTTTATCATCAGTGCTATTTATTATTATTCTGGATGTACTGACAAAGTTGGACACTAGTACTATGAATATTTTAAAAAAGAAGAAAATATGGGGCTTCCCTGGTGGCGCAGTGGTTGAGAGTCCGCCTGCCGATGCAGGGGACACGGGTTCGTGCCCCGGTCCAGGAAGATCCCACATGCCTTGGAGCGGCTGGGGCCGTGAGCCATGGCCGCTGAGCCTGCGCATCCGGAGCCTGTGCTCCGCAACGGGAGAGGCCACAACAGTGAGAGGCCCGCGTACCGCAAAAAAAAAAAAAAATGACATTTTAATTTAGTAGAAAATAGCTATTAACTAAGTGTCAATGGGACAATAGGAAGCAATTTGAAACAAATAAAGCTAGAGCCTTTATTTCTTACACAAAATTCAGAGTGGATCAAATATTTTAATGTAAACAATGAAAATACAAAAGTTCTAGGAGAGGACTTCCCTGGTGGTGCAGTGGTTAAGAATCTGCCTGCCAATGCAGGGACACGGGTTCGAGCCTTGGTCCGGGAAGATCCCACATGTCACGGAGCAACTAAGCCCGTGCGCCACAACTACTGATCCTGCACTCTAGAGCCCCTGAGCCACAACTACTGAGCCCACATGCCACAACTACTTAAGCCCGAGCGTGTAGAGCCCGTGCTCCACAGCAAGAGAAGCCACTGCAATGAGAAGCCCACGCGCACCGCAATAGAGTAGCCCCCACTCGCTGCAACTAGAGAAAGCCCACGTGCAGCAACGAAGACCCAACACAGCCAAAAATAAATAATAAATAAATTTATTTTTAAAAAATGTTGTCGGAGAAAATTTAAGTGGATTCAACTTGCTGGTAGGAAATGCTTAAAACATGACAAAATCTGAAAGTCATAAAAACACTGATAATTTTAAATAAAAATAAAAATCACCTATTAGCTTACCTTAAACAACATAAACTGATAGGCAACAACTAGAAACAAAGAAACAACTAGAACAACTAGAACAACAACTAGAAACAACTAGAAACCAAAGGACCAATATCCATAATATACAAAACACCTAAATATCAATGAGGAAAAGATAAATAACTGACAGTCCTCAAAATTATTAATAAGGTTATAAAAATTTAATCAGAGAGCTCACTGTTTGTTTCCTATGATAAGACATTTATTGTTTCTGGAAGTTTAAATTAGCACAATCTCCTACAAGGCAGTCTAGCAATATCTAGTAAAATAAGAAATATTAATAATTTAGACCTAGTAATTTTCACTTAGTGAACATTTGTATCAGTGCAGAAAGACATTTTTTCCCCCAAATTGTCAGGCATTGGAAACAGCCTGAATGCCCATTTGTGAGGGTTGCATATATATGCTATAGTGTATCTCTATACACGGAGATAGGTCTCCGTGTGTGGAAACAGTAGTAATATATATAAATATATATATAAATTTTTATATATATATAAATATATATATAATATATAAATATATATATTATATATATTTAAATATATATATATATAATATATATAAATATATATATATATCTCCGTGTGTGGAAACGGTAGTAATATATATAAATATATATATAAATTTATATATATATAAATATATATATAAAATGTAATATATAAATATATATAATAAATATATATATATTTAAATATATATATAAGTAATATATATAAATATATATATATTTATATATATATAAATATATATATAAAATGTAACATAATAATTATAGAGTATAGGCCTTGTGTAGATTATTTACTGTTATAACCCAGAGCCTAGAACATTGATGTTCAATAAATGTTTGCATGTTGAATGAACAAATGTGTCATTATATGTTAAAAGTCAACTGTAAAATGACACGCAGTGTAAAATCATATACGTATAAAAAGTCTATCTCTTTAACAGTAGCATAGTAGTCTTCAAGAGATTTTCACTTCCTAATTTGTCAATGTCTATAATTTTCACATTTTAATAAACATGCAAATATCTATGATTAAAATATTAAGAGGAGAGAGCACTTCTCTATGCCTCTATACTAAAGCTATGCTATTTGGTCCCGCCTAAACTTAAATTTGTTGGGATTAAATTAACATTAGGTAGTGGGATACAATATTACAGAACGATGTTATATTCTGGGAAAGGAAAACAAAGAAGAACATGGTTAAGGCATTTTCATTAAAGAAAGCAAATATGATCGAGACAAGACAATGAAAAGAGCTTTACCAAGCACCTTCACATACACATTCATTTAATTCTCATAGTAGTATTTGTCTTTTAAAAACAAGAAGAGTAATGTCTAGAAAGAAGATCCAAAATCAGTACTGGAGAATCAAGACTTGAGCTTGCTTTAATCACCCCATTCTATTTCTAGTGCTCTGACAATCATCACTATGTAGCAGGTGCCTCTAGCTGGGAAGATGGTATCTTTTTGGGTGGTGGTGAAGAAAGAGGGGGAGGCAGGGGATTGGATAGGGAAGCCCAAATTTCTATCTAAAACATATTTGTATAGCCTACTAGTTATTACCATGGCTATTTGTTTACTTGCAATATTTTTTTTCACCCATAAAGAAAAATTGAGACTTTGGGTCAGACTACTAAGGCAGTGTTTTTCTACTCAAAATAAAGCTCGCTCCTCTCCTGTGCGGTCAAATTTCAATTTGTAAAGGTTATAAATCAAACATGAACACATGCTGATCTAAATGTAAAGAAACTGCAAGAAAAAATATGGTGTTTCCATTTCTGTATTGTTTGGTCTGCTTGGACACATGCCTATGAGTGAGTTTTTATTTATAAAGACGCAGGATAGCTTGTATATTATTCTTCTGATGGGGGGAAATTCACAGGCTTTATGCACACAGTATTGTATTTCTGGGCATCAAAATTACTTTCTACCTGTATTAAATCCCTGTGTTTCTATAATGAAAAGAAAGCCTTTGTGCTCTAATGAATGACACTGTGCAATTTATAATCAAAGGTTATGAATTTCCACTTTGCAGCAGTCCCTTTTCAAACACCTACAGACTTTCAATATGTGTTCCAACTGCACTTACAGAGATAACAATCTCATCCTAATAATGCCCTAATATTGGATTACAAGGAAGAACACAATATTAGGTTGGAATGAAACACAGTTTTTCTCCAATGAAGAAAACTGGAAAGACAAAACCAGAAAACTCAACTTGTTTCATTTCTTACTTTTAGGAGAAGCTTTAGAAATAATTTGGTTTACTTTTCAATCACCGACTCCCCAGCTGTTCGGAGGCAGAAGGGAAAAATATGAGTATATTGCAACTGCTATTGAATTTTAATTCTCCTCTGTGAATTCCAGTCAGAAATTCTCATCATTGGTACTTTATTTATTGGTAGCTTATTTATTTGGAGAGAAGCTCTATGAGAGCATTTAGATTCATTTAAGAAAAATATGTAAGCCATGGACACATAATAGTTTCCAGCTTTGGAGAAACAAGTTTACCTTGATAATACCATACATTTACTATAAGAATCTAGTTGCTCTGTACTTCGATTTCCAGCAAATTCAATAACCTGGAGCCAGGAATCCAGATGTAACAGGAAACAGAAGCCACATGCAACATGAAAGGGTCAGGCATGAAAAGTTATGCCTCTAAGAGGGTCCCATACGTTCCTACTTAAACTCTCTTAGTTTTCACCTTTGCACACAACCTTAACAAGTCATATTTCCTTATGTCTACTCTTTTTTCTTCAGTGTTCACCCTATAGTCAGAATGGTCTTTTTAAAACACAAGATTGTTTACACTACTTCCAGCATAAAACTTGTGCACATAGGATATGCCCAATATGTGTTTGCGGAAATGAATTACTTCTTTTTCTGTAAAATAAGCTCCACTGAAATGACAGAATGAATTTTAAATTAGATGCCAGTGTACATAACTATTTATAATTAAAAGATAAAATTGACTCTGGATTTGAGGAAATAGATGATATAACGTAGTATGCCCAGATGACTAACCACTACTGATTTGAATCCCTTCTTTCTAATGAATCATTTACTAAAATAGAAAAGATCTTTATTGAAACAAATATCTAAGAAGATTTGGGGATTCTATCCTTGCTTGCTGGGTCTAAAGGTTTTTCTCCCATTTCCTCTTACATACCTCTCAATTATGTATTAAGGGGAACAATAATATCAGACATGATGGCCTCAAAGTACACAATATCCTCCCTAAACTGGAGGCAAGTCCAGAAAATGCTACTCCCTTCAACAGAAACTAACAGGAGTCAGTATAATTCAGTGAGAGTAACCACTCCAAGGAATGTCTTTTTAAACATGCAGTAGATCCAGTTAGCACTGTTAAAGAAACTATTATGCACCAGGCAGTGTACTAGGCATTTTAAAACAGATGCTCTCATTCAATCCCCAAATATCCACATCCATTTTATCACACAGGCATTTTAATCCCAAGTTTGCAAATGAAGTTCACAGAGATTGAAATTTTCCAGTGAAAATAATACACCTCTCAAACCTCAGGCAGATGAAAATATAATTTATAAAAGTTTTTTCTGGGATATTATAAAGGAAGAAAATTGCTAATTTGCATTGAATCTAGGAAGATGAAGATCAGACAGGAATAACTTATTAGTACTTAGCCAATAATATCCAGTATATATATATATATGTAATATATAGAATATCCATATATATATAAATATCCACTGCCTCACATAAACTTGAGCATACCAACTGCTAAAAGAGTGAGCTCTTTGCAGGAGCAAGGATGCACCTCCAGGCTGCTTAGATGAGTCATACTCATGATGATGATGATGGTAATGCTATGGTAATGCTGGTAATGCTGGTAATGATGGTAATGCTACTGTAACTTACTGAGCACTTTCTAGATGAGAAAACTGGAGCTCAGGGAGTGTAAAGAAGTTCTGAGAGGAACAAAAACTTTGGATTGAGGTTACTGTGAGTCCAAACTCATGTTCTTTACTCTAGCATGGGTACTACAACTGTCCAACTGCCTGCCCCATATCCATGCCCCTGCCCTAATGCTGTGCTCACCCAGCAACCTCCTGGTTAGACATTTGGTTTCCCAAGTACTCAGCCAAGATATTAGCCTAGATAATGAAGATTCGAGCACTTTGAAGGGGCCACACATATGGTACCTAAATGGATTGGCCTTGTTAGGTTACTGACTACACGGGATAAGTTTAATTATTTTGACTCTTATTTCCCTCCGAGTCTTCTTACTCTGGGAGCAAATGAAAAAAATCAAGTTTCTGTGACTGAAAAGCTCAGAAACAGGAAGACTGCCCTCCTGTGAACCCCGACAGCTCAGATTGTCTCTTCTTGTAATTCTGAGTAGTTTATCAACAGTGGTTTTCTCACAGTCTGCAGACACAGCAGGAAGCCTTCTAATGAAGTACCTCACACTCCTGCCAAGTTTATCCACAGGAATTTCCTCAGAGGAGATGTTGCTATCAGAAGCAAAACCTCTGAAGTACCGGTGAAGAGCCTTGAGTAAGAGAAAAGGTAGTAAAGGAAAGCCAGAGAAAGGAGGGCCCTTCAAGATGGTTAGGGAGCCTGGAAGACAAGGAAGCAGGCCTCACCTCTCCCCAGCCATTTCCTCCCTCAGCATGTCATGTGTCTTTCCTTCAGCTTATCTCCTCCTTCTCTTTCAAAATTGGATTAGAACTACCTCGGAGCTCAGAAGAGCATGTCTAACGACAAGGCTATGAGTGGGAGGGAAGCTTCTATTAGGATACCTCTGGGGGTGACAACGAAGGGCCAACCTGGGCATAGACAAGAGGGGATTGCCCTTCCAACTGCTACTTCCACTTAGAGCTCCTTGGCAGGGGAGTACAGCAATTCTCAAGGATGCTCTACGAATGAGTTTCAGAGGAAACAATCTGACTGTGCAGTTACAATACAGCTAAGGAACCATCCTTCACAAAGTACCCATTAAGGAGGAATTGGCTAGCTCCAATTTTCACTTCCACTGTAAATACTTATAAAGGACCAGCTTCAGAAACAAGTCTTTATTTAGATTATTCCTCATTCCTTTATTTTGTTTGCAAAGTACGTGTATAACAGAATGCTATACAAACTAGTAAAAGGCTCAAAGAAAAAAATAAGAGTACAACAATAAAACAGCTAAAAGAAAGTTGCACACAGACCTACATATGAGGACAGACTTGAATAATTGCTAAATTCTCAGATAATTCATCATTTTCATGCTTGATTTAAGGGTATAACACACTGCTTCACACGTACATAAAAATGGTGATGGTAAATATTTTCTTATTTTGTCACCTGGACTGCAAATCGGCATAGAATGGAAAATATTTTAATTTTGTTTTGTGAATTATTTAAAAAGTGATCTGCACAGTATTTTCCCATACGTATTATAAGCGTGTAAATGTCTGAGGTGAATCCACAGAGAATTAAAATACTGAAATAATGTTATGGTACATTTTAAAATGAAAGTTCCCTTTGCTCAAAAATCATAACAGAAAAGGTATCTAATTCTTTGTTTCAAACAGGTTTTAATGGGCAGATTTCCTTTATTCTTAATTAATTTATGAATGTTTTTCTGATATAAATTTGATTTTCATATCTGAACATTAGAAATATTAATTTGAAAATACAAATAAACTTTTAAATTTCTTGATAGCCTTCTGGGGTTTCCTGGGATTAATTATTTACAAATCTGATAAAAAAAACAAATGGGGCTCCCCTGGTGGCACAGTGGTTGAGAGTCCACCTGCCGATGCAGGGGACACGGGTTCGTGCCCCGGTCCAGGAAGATCCCACATGCCGTGGAGCGGCTGGGTCCGTGAGCCATGGCCGCTGAGCCTGCGCGTCCGGAGCCTGTGCTCCGCAATGGGAGAGGCCACAGCAGTGAGAGGTCCGTGTACCGCAAAAAAAAAGAGAAAAAGTGAAAAAGATGAAGAAAAACTGAAACACCAAATTCTGGCTGCCAAATTATTTACTCCCTGACCTACATCTAGTAATATGGACAACATATCATGCGAATTATCTACTACCTTTCTGTGACTTTATATCAGACTCCACTCATCAAACTCACATTTCCAGATTGTCCTGTTAAAGATAAATGTCAGAATCTCTGTCTTTTCTGTTTCACCCTTTTATCTCCTCTTCTGCTCATGCTCATCTCTGCAATTTGACACTCTGCAAATGTGCATTGTTAATTCTTTCATCCTTCTACAACCATTCATTTATTCACTGAGTATTTAATGATAGCTTCTAAAGAGAGGTAAGTTGTTCCTCTTCTGTTCATTATTCTGTGTTGAGTGCCTGGAACAGTACTTGATAATATCAAATAGTAGTTACTGAATGAATGAATGAACTGTCAGGCACCATACTGATTGCTGGCTTGTGGCTGCACATTCCCATTAATCAGACTCTTTAATCCACTGGGATTCTACTATCTTCTTGATTATCTTACTACTGTTTTGAACATCCATGTCCCTGCACAGTGTTTGATGTTATTCAATCTTCCAGTTGCTATCTTGCCAGTGTTTTCAGGTGGGGACTACCCCATCAGCCCTGGGGCCCACAAAATCTCATCCATTGCATCAATAGCTGGAACACTGCACCAATGTTCCAGACAAAGGTCGAAGGACAGAGAGGGCAAGATTAATAATATACATACATAATACTTTACAAAGTGAAGTAACTTCTAATAGGCTCTAAGTTGTATAGACACAACTGTGTTCTTATTTGTAAAAACTCACGGGCAATACCATCACGCAAGTAAAGTCAAATGTGCCTTAGAACACCAGGACCGCTTGGGGGGCAAAAAAAAAAGAAGAGCTCATAGCAAGTAGGGGCACAAGATCAGGATGCGTGATGTTAAGAATATAATTAAGAGGAAAAAATGTTGGCAATGAACTTTAATATTGTTATCCACAATTATTTTTCCAATTAATGTACAAAAGATATAAGTATAATGATTTTTCATTTGAAAACAAGTGAAAGAAGTACATATTTTAAACACAGACTCATTAAAAATTACTTGGTACCAGTACAAACTAAAAGATAGTATTAGTCTCATTTGTTGAAAAAAAAAGACAAATTGAGTGACCCTCCTAAAGCTAGAAAGGAAACCAATTATTAGTTTCCCGTCTCTATTTATATTGCAAATCGAGTGAGAAGGATTCGTGGATAAAGAAAATGTGTTATGTAAATGTATATGTGTGTGTGTGTATACTTATCTATAGGTATCTATGTGTGTACACACACAGTGGAATATTGTTCAGCCTTAACAAAAAGAAGGAAATCTTGCCATTTCTGACAACATGGATGAACCTGGAGGACACAATGCTAAGTAAAATAAGCCAGACACAGCGAGACACATATGGCATGATCTCACTTCTATGTGGAATCTAAAATAGTCTAACTCATGAAAGCAAAGAGTAGAATGGTGATTACCATGGGCTAAGGGCAGGGGGAAATGGGGAGATATTGGTTGAAGGGTACAAAGGTTCTGTTATACAGGATCAGTAGATTCTGGAGATCTAATATACAGCATGGCTACTTTAGTTAATAATATACTATATTATATAATGGAAATTTGCTAACAAGAGTTGATCTTAGCAACACACACACACCAAACTTACTGTGTGAAGTGATGGGCATGTGGTAATAACTTCACAATGTATATGTATATCAAAACATCACTTATATACATTAAATACACACAATTTTTATTTGTCAAGTATACTTCAATAGCAGTAGGAGAAAAATATGCTCCAACAACAGCAACTATCCCTAATAGTAAAGTGGAAGCCATATTCTGAGAAATCCAGGAAGAATTGAGTGGTCTCCTATAAATTCAAAATGTCTTCGGAGTTTTATATCCCACAATTTCAAAAACAGTTTGGATCAAATTCCTTAATATATCCATATTTTTCCTGCACTTTTTCGGGAACATACGACAGAAAACAAGATCAAACTAATTTAGGCAAAAAGGGGATCTTCATTAAAATACAGGAAGAGCAAGATACTTGCATCACGTTAAGTGCCCCCGGCTTCCCTTCTACACATGAAGAAGGCAGTCTTTCATGTCCCAGTATTGTTGAAAAAATCACAAGAAAAGGCTCTGACTCACCTGGCTTAGGTCAGATACACACCAGATCAACCACCTGGAGCTAAGGAGGCAGAAATACGCTGTAGTATTTGAAACACATGGCTTCTATAAAGGACTAAGCCTTTCCCCATTCAAGGAAGAAACGCTAAGGAGCTCAAACGGCACAGAGCAATTCTACTACACTTTTCACAAATATGAAATGTAATTATTTATTTACTGTGGGTTAAAATTTGTGTTTTAGGAAGACATTTTGCATTTTCTCTGCATTATTTTATCTCCTTATATACTACTCTCTATTCTGCAGAAGGCTCAGCTGTGGCAGTCTTAATGGGGTTCTAGGGTCCCACCATGTGGCCGCAGAAGCTATCACTTACACGAGTCTTAATTTAGATATGATCGTTCATGCGTGTTAGCACAACCGTAATACAGTGGAGCATAGAGAAGACTGGCATGGGCATGTGGGAGAATACTTTTTTTTTTTTTTTTTTGCGGTACGTGGGCCTCTCGCTGTTGTGGCGTCTCCCGTTGCGGAGCAAAGGCTCCGGACGCGCAGGCTCAGCGGCCATGGCTCACGGGCCCAGCCGCTCCGCAGCATGTGGGATCTTCCCGGACCGGAGCACGAACCCGTGTCCCCTGCATCGGCAGGCGGACTCTCAACCACTGCGCCACCAGGGAAGCCCCGAGAATACTTTTTGAGTGCACTGTTAAACACTGGTGAGAATGAGGTGGAGGTACGGTGCTGCTCGTGGAAAGCCAACTGCTCGGGTCCTCTGAGGAACAGGTTGGGGTGTTTAGATTGTACTCCCTCGGCAACAGAGATAAGTTAGAAATTTTAAAGCTGGAGAGAGTTACATTCATATTTGTGTTTTAGTAAGTAACTCTCAAAGGAATGTGAAAGGTCAACCAAAGGAGCCAGAAACCAGAGGCAGAACAGTCACTGAATTAGTCTATTATAAATATTCCAGACAGGAGGACACTGAAAAGGAGGCATCAATAGAAACTGTGGTTAAGTGGGGTTGAGTAAGAGAGAACGGTCAAAGGTAAGGGAGACTGACTGCGAGCTCCTGGGAAGAACCGTCACACTAAGAGAATGGATCATTTGTAGATACTTTGTGGTCACCTGAAATTAATGTGATACAAATGCAAAGTCTCCCTGCCTTGTTTTGATACATTGTAACAACATGTGAAACAATCCAACGGTTTAAAACTTTCCGAAGGAATTCTAAAACGCACTCAAAATAACCTGTAGAATTCAGATGGAAAGATAGGAAAAACTGAATCAGAGGCCTAAGAGTAACGTGTGATGGTACCATGTGCTGTTTCTTTCAATAACTTTTTGGCTCGTTCTTAAGCAAAGACAAAAATAAATAAAAATAAGAATACACGTTCGAAGACCCACTAGCAGCATCAAGATCAGGAGGCTGAGTTACTTTTCCTTCTCTGTGGACGCTAGGGTCCGCCCCGTTGTTCAGTAATCACCGCCACACCCACCATATACCTATGGCACAGTTTCCTGCCTCAACAGGAGCCAACCTGCCTACTTACAAGTCACTGGACTTCGCTGAAACTCTGTTAAGAATTGTTCCACTGATTTGACTTCCTGGGGTAACCAAGAATGGTTCCACAGCTGCCCCAAATTAAGATTTCTTTTGGCCCTGGCTTGTAACATTGCATCAAGATGTGATTAAGTAGGTCAGCAACAGTTGTTCAGGAAATGATTCTGCCTATACTTTTACCTAAAGTCAAAATCATCAGGAAAAACACTTTCTTTAAACTTTAGAAATTTTTCTTTGTGTAAATGCAGTAAAAAAAAAAAAATTCCACTAGCCCTATCATAGATTGGAATTAACACTTCTGACAACTTTTAAAAAGTGGATGGTGCCTATATATATTGTTCATTTTTATCCCTACCAGAGGTGACTATTTTGACCTTTGCATGTACTTTACAAATCTGGGATTCATGACCTTTCATTCACCAATTCACTAGATATTCACAGATCACTGAAAATGTGTCAGGCACTATACTAGATATTACGGTAAAATATAAGATGATAATGAATATATTAATTTTAAATGTTACTATTCTAAGAATTTTACATTTATTTACTTATTAAATTTTCTCAAAATATTATGAAATCTGGAAACTTTTAACAACTCCATTTTAGAGATGAAAATATAGAAGCGCAGAGAGATTAAATCATTTGCTTACAGATACACAGCTAAAAAAGTGTTGAAGCTAAGATCTGGAGCCAGGTTATCTGTTCCTAGAGCCATTCTACGGTAAAAGATGAATAATACTGAATTACACTGGAGCATTAGAGATAAATGTCTCAAGAGTAAAAAGGAAGCAAAGATCACCTTGAACATTGGGAAATCCAAAAAGCCATCAGAGGGGGCAACGTTTGCAAAGTATTGGGACTAGTTTACGCCTTTGAGCTGGCTGGTCCACTCCCATACATGTGGCTGGCACTACTGCATCAGGGTAAGCTCTTGGCATCTCGGCTAAGGGTTCCAGCCCCAAGCCTTGAACTACTCCTTCAATCCTCTTGCACTTTCCTGACTGGTTTCATGTCTCCCGTCCCCTTGGCTCCCTGTCTCTCTCCTAGTATACTGACAGAGGGCTCCCATTCATCACATTGAATTATTGCTGAATATTTCTCCTTCCTTAACAATTTTGACTTTCAATTGAGTATGACTCCCACCGGCCCTTGGGCAAGCTTTGCCTCCAGCCACTCGGGCTCTTTGATGCAGTGAAGCACCAATGTCATCTCCCGGCAGCTTCTAGGTTGGGCCCTTCTTCCTCCCAGTGAATCCCTAAAACGTGAAACTAGACATAAAGGCCTCTTAATTTTTCACTTTGTTTCTAATTTTGACAAAGACACTTTAAGTGCAAACCCAAACTTCTAAAATAAGGACAAGTACAAAGTCATAAAATTTACAGTTTCTCTAAAGAACAATATTTCTTACGGTTCATTGTACAACATTTGTTCAAACCAGACGTGGATCAATAGTGTTTTATTGGTCCTTTTCATGCTAAACCTTTGTTAATTGTACACTAAATTTTGTTACTTTGCTGCACTTCACCGCACAGACCCTCTGACACGCTGGGGAGATTCAGGGCGCAAAGTTTGGGGTTAAGAAGTCTAACTGTGGAGGGAAGCGAGGTACAAAAAGGATGTGGGATAATTCATCACTCTCCTTCCACTACTCACGCCGAGGTTTTACATAAAAGATGCCTGCTTTTCTCTGTTCAAGCCATATAGTAATTTAACTGAAAAAACTCGCAATTTCAAATTCTTTATTACCATGCCATTCCCTATTCATTTTCAGCTTTAAAATAAGGGAAAATAAATGCACGAAAATGAGTTCTGAAATAAAAAAATCATTGAGCCTGTTAAGCTTGTGGTTTTGCCTGTAATTGTCTTCCTTCTTTTTCCTTATTCCCCTTGAACTGGCATTTTTCCCTCTAGAGGAGCTGAGGGAGGCTGCTTTTCAATGACTCTATTTTCCTCTCTCAATTTACCAAATCTGACTCTATAAAACAATTTCGTGTTTAATGATGAGAATATTGATCCCTAAATTGGCCAGCTCTGAAAACATAATCTATTTCATGTGTCAAAAAAGTATATTTGGTTTAGAAATCTTAGCACAGAAAAGAGAATAATCTTAAAAAAATCAAAAGCAATTTAACACAACTGATATTTACTAAACAGAAAAGCACCAAACAACACATCAATAAGATACCTCCTACCCTGCAGGCATCATTTATACCTAGTATGAATTATAACACCATCACCTTTCAACAGATACTTATAATTTTCATGCATGAATTCATTTATTCATTCAACAAATTTCTTCCAATAACCAGCTACCAACAAAACACTATTATTAAGTGCAGGGCATACAAAGATGAAAAAGACACAGCCTTCATGTACAAGGAGCTTCTAATCAAGAAAAATAGACAAAGTACTTACTGTTGTGGAGCTGAAGAACTTGTTTTCTGGAGCCAAACTGCTTGTGTTCAACTCGCGGTTTTGCTACTTACCAGCGCTCTGAGCCGCAATTTCCTGAGTAGAGAAAGGGGTGGGGGGGTAATAAGAGTTCCCATCCCACGTGTTTGTTGTCACGGTTAAATGAGATACGGTTCACGTGTGCTTGGGGAAGTACCTGTCTCACAGTGATTAAGAAATATGATTACGGTGAAAAATTACTACTTCATGATACTAAAATACTCTCATTTGTACTCATGAAAGTTTGGAAGCCATGGGACATTCAAATAAAACGGTTCAGAGGAGGGATGATCCCGTTTGTTTGGTGTTAGAAGGATGCTCAGGATGACTTTATGGCATTTATGACAGACAGTAAAGGAAGAATAAAATTATAATTTATAGAGATGAGGCAGGGTGCAGGAAAGGGAGAATATAAATTCAATGTAGAATATTTTTGAAAAATGTAGAGAGCAGAAGAAGTGTTACCTGCCAGGACTGCAGAATTTGACACCAGAAAAATATGTAATGGGGTTTTCTCTAATCAACGCTGTTATCAATACTATTCTCTTTTATTTTTTTCTCTCTTAAATTCTGGCTTCATGTCCTTGTATCCCGGGGGGAAAAATGGGCTTTTGGATTCTATCGGATCCTGACTAAATTAAGAACTACTGCTTCTCCTACTAGGAGTATTCCACACTAGTTGAATTACCTGCTCAGGTGTAAGTAGTAGAGACCCTTGTTCTTTTGCGGTCTCTGCTAAATGTCACGGATGGTCAGTGAGTACTCTCATCTCCACCCAGCCAGAACTGAAACTTCTCCCAATTCTTTGTGAATCTGGGACCTGTCAGTAATAGAGCTTCCTGGTTGGCTTTTCTCTAGCCTGTGGAATCTCAACCTATGTGTACATGGTTTATCCTTCAGGAGGAGATTCATGGAAATGTATATGCAAATTCCTGGAGCTTTTTCTTAATAGCTCCTTTATCTCCAGTTCTTTGTGCTGTAAATTCCAGAAACCTCAGCTTCCTCAGCCTCTGATCCATGTCTTCTCAACTTTTTAAGACCTTAAGACCCTCATGCTCTGCTAGGACTTGTCATTTCTGCATCATGATCTGTAAAGTTCCCCTGGGCATAAATTCTGGATAATCATAGGACTCATCTCACTTGTTTCCCCTCTCTAAGGAGCACAGTCTTTCTCTGATGCCGTCTAATTTTTTAAAACAATTGTTTTATGTATCTGTCCATTTTTTTATTTGATTATGGTGAGAGAATAAGTCTGGTTCTAGCTCACTCCACTGTGACTGAAGCAGAAATTACTCAAATTGGCATCCTACGGATGAAGAAGCATCCCAGGTGGTTCTAATAGAAGGCCAAGATTGGAAACCATTAGATGGGGCATAGTAGTCATCTCCTTCTCTACATATTGGGAAGCTTCTCCACAGCACCCCTGTAGCCTTTGTGGGGGACTGACTATTCCTTATCTTCCCCTGGGGGCCATGCTTATCCCACATCAGCCCCTGAGCATAACAATTCACTGGCCACAATGATTTGATTCCATCAGACTTATGTTTGACATAAGTTCTTCTGGGAAAGAGCTTTCCTTTTTGCCCTCTGGAGGGGAAACTGGCATGCCTTAGGTTTGAGGAAGGTGTCTTAATGGCATCATTTGTGCCCTGCCTCAAGCTGAGCTTAAAGCCAGACGCACTTGCTACTGTTGTATATTTTGACAATCCAGCTCTCTTTCCCACAAACTTGAGGCAGCAGCACTCGTACAGAAAAAATCACCTGATCAAACTCAGGCCATTATCCATAAATGGTGAATGACTGATCTTTTTTTTTTTTTTTTTTTTGCTAACATTGAAATATTCTTTAACATAAGTATAGTCCGTGAGAGAAGTTAAGAGCCATTTTTTTTTTGTAAAAAACAATCATTTTCACTGTATTTTAAATATAGTAGTCCAGAAGCCAAAAAAAGCCTTTCAGAAGTTAAGACTTCATGGAAGCGAAATTAGAAGAAAATATACTTAATGATAACGTGTCAATAAGTATAGGAATTCTAACTCATTTATTCTTTCAAAACATTATTCACTAATTTGTCCACTAAAAATTATTTGTCAGGTGCCTATTATTACCTAAGCACTATTCTAGGTTCTGGTGATATAGCAGTGAATAAAATGGACAAAATCCCTATACTTATGGAGCTTGTAATTTACTAGGGGAACAGGCAAGAGGCAAACAAATAAATATGTATAAGACATAGTCCAGGACATAGACAATATACAGAATGAAAGCCAGCAATGAAAAATAGAATGGTAGCTGGAGGGGACAGTGGGTTAAAAAATGAGTTGGATTATTTTGTTTACTAGATGAGAGAGATAATAGCATGGACTGTGCAGTTGGAACTCTCCCCATCTGGATTGCTTTCATTTTCCCCCAATATCTGCAAGTCCAGTTCTCTTATATGTTCTGCTCAAATGTCACCTTTTCAGTGAGGCCTTCACTGGTCACCTTAGTTAAGACTGTACCCTTCTCCAGCCACCAGCACTCCCTATCTTATCTATATCTTCTACATTTTCATTATTGCTTCTGTTTATTTTCTGCTTCAGCCCCACAACAATGGAAGATCCAGAAGGGCAAGAATGACTTTCTGTTGAGTCCACCACTAAGGCTCTAACACCTGAAACAGTTCCAGACATACACCTGGTATTTAATAGATATTTCTGGTTGAACCCAAGTGAGCCAGCAGAAGGTTTGACATATGTTTGAGGCACAGAAAGGAAGTTGGTTGGAGTGAACATAATGAAGACTGTAGTGAATAATGAACAATACACAGTCCCTACCATTAGCACCTACTTTCTAGTAATATGAAATAACTAAACAGACAATCCCAATCCAACGTGCTGAGAGTTATGGGTGCTCTGGTAACACACATGGGTTCCCTTCTCCGATGTGGACTCAAGGAAGTCTATCCAGGAGGGTTGATACCGGAAGACTTGAATGTAGGGCTATCCAGGCAAAGAAAGGGGAAGAAGCCCTTTCTAGGCAGAGAGAACAGCATGTGCAAAATAACTGATGATAAGGAAGAGTGTGCCACTTCTGGCAACTGTAAACACTTTAATATAGCTGAAGCCTACAGGGTCTTTGATGACCTCTGAGGACACTGGACTTGATGCAGAGGGCAAGGGAGAGTCACCGAAAGGTTTTACACAGCAAGTCACAAGATCATACCTGTGGTGTTGGCGAGAATGATTGGAATGTGGATACTGGCATCAGTTATGTTGGCATTAGGTGATGGGGGACTAAACCTACAGAGTGGCATTAAGGATGGAAAGAAGCAGAGAGGTTTGGGAAGTCTCGTGACAGTCAGTGCATGGCTTTCCCTGGGACAGGAACAAGAATCTGTAGTTCAGGAAAGAAGGAACAAAGAATACTTTACTGCCTTTCTCTGGTCAAATATGTTGTTTGCAAAGTTAAGATTAACTCCTAGAAAAATTCCATAGCTGAACTTTTCTATCTGTTCTCCTTGAAGTACACACAAATTTACACTGCTCCTCAAATTATCACTGTCCATACATGGGGCTTCAAGGATAAAATTGGGGAGGGACTCTAGTTCTGTTGTGTCAACCATCGGAAGCACTAGAATGTTAAAGCCTCTTTTGCAGAACCAGCTAAGGTGTTAGTCTAAGAAAAAAAGTTGTCTGGAAGAGCAGAAGACATCTTTATGGACCTTTCTTCTTACTCTTACTGTTTTCTCTAAAGCCCTCATTCCTTTCTTTCCCTTGACTTCACCCAAGAGCATTACGTTTTTCCTTAAGACTGACATAAGAGACATTGTTGTATTCTGTTCAATCTATAGTACTAATTCTGCCACTTTCATCACCCTTTTCTCTTTCTTCTCTTCATGTCTTACTTATATATCTCACACACATGCACATGCACTCATACACAGGCATGTGCATACACATAGACACACACACACACACACACACACACACACCCTGTATTTTTACACTGGAAGCTCCACCATGATACTATGGTCTATCCTTCCTGATTTTTCATCTCCATCATACAACACAAGTTCTACTCTCCAAAAATGTTGGTAGAATGAATGCATGTATGTTAGACATGAAATGAAGAATGGTGTTTCATATTTATAGGAACACATCCTGAAATACCCAGAGCTGGAAAAAAAAAAAAAAAGCAGAATAACAGTACCAAGAGGAAGAGAGGAGATGCCACTATTGTACATGTGTCTACTGGGGGTCTTAACAACAAAAACATATTTTCTCACAGTTCTGGAGGTTGGGAAGCCCAAGATCAAGGTGCCGGATGATTTGGTTCCTGGTAAGGACTCTCTTCCTAGCTTGAAGTCAGCTGCTTCCTCACTGTGCCCTCACATGGTAGAGAGAGAGAACTTTAGTGTCTCTTCCCTTTTTTTTTTTTTTTTAATAAGGGCACCACCCCTATTGGATTAGTGCTCTAACCTCATGAGCTCATTTAACCTTTATTACCTCCTCACAGGTCCTATCTTTAAATATAGTCACAATGTGGGTTAGAGCTTCAACATGTGAGTTTTAGAGGGACACGATTCACTCCATAGCAATATGCATGCTTACTGAATCTTTGACAATGTTCACATACCCAGTGCTTTCACGTTACTGTGTCGCCAAGATTTTTCATATCATTACCACCTTCTAAAATATCATGCATTAGAAATGGGGGCAGTGCTCTGGAGACTAGTGCTTTGCTGCACTGAGAGTCTGCATAATGACCTAGAAACAGACTTAGTGTTAAAGCCAAAGACGTACATTTGAATTCTAGCTTTGACATTCCCACTTTTGGATAAATTATTTACATTCTCTCACTCCCACTTTAGGACAAGTTATTTACATTCTCTGAGACTCAGTTTTCTCACCTGTAAGTTGGAGATAATACATCCTACCCTGTTGTTGTAATGCCTAAATAAGTATAACACAGAAAAATTTTTGAGCCATGAAAATTGGGCAACAAGCCTTTCAACTTCATTCAATCTAGTTACTTGCCTCAGTGACAACCATCAAGGTTGTACATCTTATCGGTAGGGTTCATAATAATTGGCATTTATTCTGTGCCAGACATTGTCATCAGTAACTTTACACACATAAGTAATAATACATGTGGTATTATCTAAATTAATACTCACAAAAATTCCCATGAAGTAGTTATTATCATTACCCTCAGGAAATAAAGACAGCTTCTACTGACATGTAAGAGGAACCTAGTGGTTATTCATTCAGCCTACTCAGAGGCAGAAAAAAGCTAGAAAATGTAAGGCAAGAGGTCCCTAAACTTTGAGAAGCTACTTTTGATTTCTCTGAGGTCTTGGGACCACAGAGGAGGGTAGCTTTCCTCCAGCAACTGCCCCTACATCCAAAAGGGGTCATTGCTGCTGTAACAAATTTCCACACATTTAGTGGCTTAGAATAACATAAATTTATTCTCTTACAGTTTTACAAATTTATTTCCTCTTTAGGGAAGAATCCATTTCCTTGATTTTTCTGGCCCCAAGAGGCTTCCTATGTTCATTGGTTTACAGCCCCACATTACTCCAAAATGCTTTCATCATCACATCTCCTTCTCTGACTCTGCTCTTGCCTCCGTCCTTCCTTTATAAGCACTCTTGTGATTATATTGACCTGACCTGGATAATCCAGGAAAATCTTTATATCTCAAGATCTTTGTTTTAATGAAATCTGCAAAGTCCCTTTTGCTAGTTATGTAACACATTCAAAAATACTGGGGTTTAGGACACGGAATTCCTTGGGAGACCACTATTCTGCCCACCACAGATGACTACAGGTACCATCCCACAACAGCTTATAGACCAGTGGGTAGACACTCAACCTAAACCAGGCCAAGCAGCTTTGTCCTCCAAAAATTTGGTAGTTGGTTATTAAGATGCTGAGGTTACCCATAGGATCAGACACTGGAACTTCTTATAGAAACAGGGCCATCATCACCACAGTAAACCAAAACCAAGTACCACCTGAAACTGGAGAGATGAGTTAGGTAGGGGCAGAGACTATGAGGAAACAAAGAATCCCAGCCTGCAGGGAGGAGAATGAACAAATTCACAGAGGGAAGCAGAGTTTTAGGATGTCTTTCATTAACAACCTCTTTATTGCTTATTAAATCTAGCTTTAAAATTCCTGCTCCTTGCTACTAGACCAGTGTTAATTAGAGCCATGCTTGAGCAGGGTGGAGGTTGTACCTGAAAAGTCTTCCACCAATGCTAAAACTCCATCAAATTGTGGAGAGCAGTTGTTGTAGGCATCACAGAGGGTGAGTGGCTTGGAGGCTCCCAGGAACACTGAAAAGATAAAGCATCTTAGAGCATGAACAGAAGTCCCAAAATTCAGGACCACAGGATTTGCGTACTATCCAAATATGTACTGGGGCTTTCACTATTCAACAATCTGTTGTCATTATTTCCCCTCCCAATTCCAACATTGTACTGTGACCAAAGAAATGAACCTCTGGATCCTGTGAAGCCCTCGTGGTTGAAATACAATGAAAACAGCATTTACTAGCACTGCAGTAGCAGCTGCTGCTATAGCTAACACAACAGAGGATTCACCAGTGCTATGCTAGCACTTCCCATGTGTTATCTCACTGGGTCCATATAAGAACCCCATAAAGTGGAAGCATCGTTATCTTCATTGTAAACATTTCAACACTGGAGTAATGTTAACCTACATGTTGACTATTTTGTGATTAAAAACACATTAATCTTTGAATAGTAAGTCTATAATCAAACCCATATGAACACTCACTTGAAAAAGGAGATTTGAAGGGAAACTTTCAGGGAAGAATGGAGAAAGCAGTGTTAAGAGTTCCCACTGCCGAGAATGTATGGTCTGGCTTCTGTTCATTGTCTTTAGGCATGATTTCCTTAAAAGAAAGTTCCTGAAGCTTTTTGTTCTAGTTCCAACTCCTTTTTTTTGTCTTTGACAGAAACCTCTCACTTTTTTGTCTTCTACAAATGAATGTTAAGGAAAAGAACACGGGTTGAAACACTGCCCTTTTGCCCATGGCCTATTGCTTATACGCATGCACAAGTCTTAACCCTTTAGCATTCAGGGACTGGGGTAGCAGAGGGAGGCCAACCTCCCTCCTGGAGTCTAGCATATTTGATTACAAACTCCGTTGAAACTATTCTCTTTGGCTGTTAGATTCAGCCACCGAGTGCTCAACTGTTTTAAAATTGTGCAGTCTGAAGGCTCCAATTCAGCAGAGGCAGCTTCCCCTTCAGAACACTCTCTTTGATTATAGTTTTAAAGACAGCTTAAGATTTCAAGTGTCTTCTTTTTTTTCTATAAAGAATGAGATGTTTTAGGTTTACTGGAGCTTATCAGTGAATTAGAAGTGGAAAACAACGATTAAGCATCTAATAATACTCTGCCTAAATCCCAGCTTAATTTTCCCCACATCCTTCACCTTCAGTTCCAAAAAGACCTGGCAGATCACTCTCCTTAAAATGCATTTATATCTGGCATTTGCTCTCTTATAAGCTGGACTTGATACTGTGAGGCAGACAGCTGAACTCTAGGGGAGTGGAAAATTGAAAAGTGAGATATAACAGGAGAAAAAAAATTGAAGAAAAAACTATTTTTGTTGAGGCTTAAAGGGGATAGAACCAACATTTCTGGGTTATACACGGAAACTAGGAGACCATAAGATGAGCAATTCATCTACCACCAGATAAAGAGAAGGTGCATTTCCAAGGACGAGGCTGTTCCAATGGGGACAGGCCCCCCATCCATTTGAAATTTTGGTGAATATTCTCTTATAGAGAAACCATGAAGATTCAGTCCAGATCTAGAAATGCCATACAATACAAGTGTTCTACCACACAGGCCCACAGAACGATTATCAGAATGTTTCAGTTTTACTGTGTGTATAACTAGTGAGGAAATATTTTTCATTTATTTATTTAGCCTAGTATGTATATGTTAACAGTCTGATATATACTGTGCCTGATATGTTTTATCTTGTTTATCCACTGGGTAAGTTTTTTGTATTTCGGGGGATATAAATTATTCATTTAAAGTCAGAAAACATTAACTTCCTTATCCACCTACGTTTTCAATGGCTAACATACGAACACGGTATTAGAAGTGGCTGGTTACTGAAAACTCTGCTTAAAGATTTTATTAATTCTTTTTTTTAAATTGGTAAACAAAATGTTTATTCAAAAAACAATTTATTTTTTATTGAAGTAGAGTTGATTAGATTGTATTAATTCTATATAGTCTACGTGGTTAAGGAAATTATATCCAAATCAAAGAAATCTATGCTATATAAAACTGAGATCTTTTCACTTAGAAGACAATAAAATAAATACTTGCCAAGGTATCAATGTGGATGCATTAAGCAAGGGCTTACCAATGCTGGCTTTTTACAGGAGAACGCAACAATGAAAAAAATGCACATACCATGTTTCTATTAATCTATTCCAAAGGCCGCTTGCTCAATAGAGGATTTAGCTTAGTGGGGGTGACAGCTGCTTGGTGTGAACCGCGCCATCTCTAAAATGAGAACCGACTCAGAATTATAAGCCTTCATTCCTTGCATTAATTGTAAACGTGCAGTAAAAAAAAAATGTTCCCTTCTTGAAGATGGAGATGTAAACTAAGAAATCAACATAGAATGCTTCAGAACAGCACTATGTGAAAATACTTTCAGTTTACAAATTGTCACTTGCTCATGACTCTTTGTACATGTTGTTCCTTCTTCCTCCCAAATCTCCCTCTCTGTTACTTTCTCTGTCACACACACACACACTCCACATAAGCATATGCACTTCTTCCAACTAGTTATTACTCAACTTTCATATTTCCGTTTAGACATAACCTCTTATAGGGAGATGACTCGGACTCAAGTCTATTCTTATGTACTTCTCCTAGCTTCTATCGCTGCATCCTATACTCCCATCATAACACACATCACACTGTACGGTGATCGTCTGAACACTTTTGTGTATCTCCTAATAGATGATAAGCTCTGTGAGAGGAGGAACAATATCTGTTACACTCCTAGTCCATGACTCTGCTCCCTGAAGGATATTCAATAAATGTTTATGAAATTAATGCTTCAATGAAAGAGCTTTAAAAGAATGACTTGTAGTCTATAACGAAGCTTATTGAATTGATGAATGTATTTAATGACAAAATGTGCCAATCAGTCAAGGGTAGGTTGGCCAATGACAGAAAGATGATTATCACAGAGGCAAAGGGTAGAAGTGACCTTGCAAACTGCTTCTAGGAGAAGAAGCACCCTCACCAAGGCTTCAGTTCTGCTGGTTTTGACAGTAGATGCATGTTCATTACTGAAATGAGTGTGTCAGGCTACCTAAGGCTGATGTCACTGAACATTTGAATCATATAAAGAACTCTTTTGGATCTGTTTCCAGGTGCTCCAAAGCAAACTTCTGAATACAAATCAGGTATAGGGAATTATAATGAGAGACTGTCCCATGAGAGAGACAGAGAGAGAGAGAGCACACATACCTCACCCCTACTCTCTATACTTATGAATCAGATTCCTGGGCCTGCAAAATAGAGAACAAGACCCTAGACTAGAGTGAGTTCATGAAAGTAATGTCTATAATGGTCTGTCCATCTGTGTGGCCAATTGAGAATTCTGACAAAGCAGTCGTCTGTCTTGTCATTCAAACTTCTATGTTAACAGCTAAACAAACCAGAAGCCCTCCAAATAGCTTTTGAAATGGAAAAACAAATGGAAATCTATGAATCATCATACATTTCCTGTTATTGTTAGCAATCTTAAAGGTTTTATTGAGCATAGAATATGCTCAATTCTTAACTATGCCACATGAGGAATATATGTGATGTACTAAATAATATTTTCCAAATTCAGAATTCTTTAAGGAAAAAAATATTTTGCAGTCTAAATTATGTCAATTTACTCTATTACTTACCCAGAGTGTAAACTATTAACGCTTAAAGTCCTTATACAACTATAAAAGAAAACTAAATTTTAAAATTAAATGCAAATAAGACTGAAAATCTAATGAAATTAGAATTAACAAAATTAAGCATAATGAATGATATTGCTTTTTTGAAAGCAAAACTACCATTTGTAACTCGAATACGAAAGTTATGGCTAGGGAAGTTTCTTTTGCTTTTTGATGTGCATGTTCTGTTATGTCTTATGTAATGTAAGCTCAGGGAGAAAGAGAGTGGTGGGGGGAGGGAAGGCGGGAAAAAGGGAGGGGAGAAAAACACTTTATTTTGTTAATCACTCTGTCCTCGAGGTAAGATGCTTACACATGGTAAGTGCTTGATAAAACTTGTACAATTAATAAAAAGGAATAAATTTTCTGACTGCTTTCCTCTGTTTAAATTTCTGTGCAGCCACTGTTGAGGCAGTGATATAATTTGTCATTTACTCAGTGATAATGCTTCACTTTCCTATTCAGTAACTTTCTGTCCTTTACTCATTAGTCCAGGGCAATAAAATTAGTATTGTTTGGCATTATTGTAAATTCAAACACGGTCATCAAAACCAAGCGCTGAGCTTTTCTTATAATGTGGTCGTTAAGATGAGCCGATGCATATTTAAATTCTTATTTTCAAACCATAAAGATAAGAACATAATTCTGGATTTGATCTTGGAACAGAAAAAGAACATTAATGAAAAAACTGGTAGAAAGCAGGCTGGAGTTTAGTTAATAGTAATGAACCAATGTTCATGGATTATATTCTTATTATATATATATATATATGTAACTAATATATATATTAGTTCTTAACGTTTTCACAGTTTCTAATATGTATAACCAGTGTAGCCATTGCTTTAAAATGCACCATGTAAATATAAACACATCCTATCAAAATATGCATATATATACTGGCAGGTAGAAAGCAACCTGCCAGTATGTATATGCATATTTTGATAGGATGTGTTTATATTTACATGGTATGTATTGTGTGAAGGTGACTGGCCACACCTGTATCAGTCAGTGTTTATTAAGAAGAATTCAATCTACTCTATGTATTTCATACATAGCAGGTTTTAACACAGGGAAGGGGAGGCTTCCATAATCATTGGGACAGCCAGGAAAGCTAAGTCACCCAGAACTTCAGCTTGCAGCAACAAAGCCTGTGGTTCTCAGAGGGTCACCCAGAGAACCTCTGGAGGCATCCGTCAACTATCTCAGTCCTCAGCCTAAATGCAGATGATCTTCAAGATACACCTGGAAGCCACTTCCAACTCTACACTTGCTCGTGTGCCTAACTGCAGCTCCAGAGAAGACTGGCCCACACTTCTCTTTTTCCTTCCAAAGCTCTCGTAAGTTCCTCTCATTGGCAGACACTGACATGGAACCATGGGAGAGGGAGGTTCTCAGAATTGTAGTTTTAACCTCTCTGTGATTCAGACAATCCAATACAACATCTTCGGTGAAACACTGGTAACCTAATGAGTGGCATCTCATTGTTATAAGAATTTTGTTCTTTTTCATGTAATATAAATGACATACCAAATATATGGAACTCTGTTCTAGAATGTAGTGACTATGAGATATGATCCTTGGTCAGAAACAGACTCAGTGGGACCCCAATTCGGGAATGCACTTCTGAACCACACGTGGCAAGTCGTTAGGGCAAACACTGAGTTAGTTTTACCTGGTCTGCAAGATAAGGAAGTGCCCAGGTCTAGTTCACTATTATTAAGATGTTTATTCTAGAACCTCCCCAGTACCCTTAGATGTTTGATCTGTAGATGACCTGCATTAGCTCCAATAACTCTAGACTGGATGAAACTCTTATTCTAGTCTCAGCCTAGGTTCTGGTCCTGATGGTGAAGGTTAAGGAACCAATATATCTGTGTATACATTGATATGACCTTCTTAGTCCAAGAGAAACATCTTAAGGGCAGGGATGACATCACCTTCACTCTTACTTCTCTTCCAAAAACAAACAAACAAACAAAAAAGATCTATGTCACTTACCTGCTGAAACTATTTCCACCCACAGCATCTCACAGTACTCAAGATGAAACTCCCACTCTTAAGTATTGCATTCAAAAGTCTTTACTCATAACCTTCCATCCTGTCTTCTGGACTCATCTTCTCAAATGTCTTTGACAGTCCAGTCACAAGAGACTACTTCGTTATGCTTTTGTACTGATGTTCACATAGTCCCTTCTGCCTGGGCCGTTCTTACCTAGAATATTTTCTTCCTTAAAAACTCCCTTCACATCTTTCAGAGAAGGCCCAATATACCACTTTCACCTGAAACTTCTCTAACAAATGGCCTCCTTGCTCTGAATTAATGGTGACCCTAATTTCTACAACACCAGAATGCTTTGTACATTCTAGTAGCAGTTTTTGTGCTGAATTTTAATCATGTAGATAAGATACATATCTTCTCATTAGATAGTTATATTGTTGAGGGTAAAATAACCTACAATTTAGTCTTCGGATTCGTATCACCAAGTGGATTATGCTCAATAAACTTTTAATTGTCTGAAATTAATAAAAATCTGACATTTGTATAATACTATAGTTTACAAAATGCTTTCACATGCATTATTTCACTTAATCCTGATAACACCCCAATGAGGCAGATTTTTTTTTTTTTTTTTTTTTTTTTGCGGTACGCGGGCCGCTCACTGTTGTGGCCTCTCCCGTTGCGGAGCACAGGCTCCGGACGCGCAGGCTCAGCGGCCACGGCTCACGGGCCCAGCCACTCCGCGGCACGTGGGACCTTCCCGCACCGGGGCACGAACCCGTGTCCCCTGCATCGGCAGGCGGACTCTCAACCACTGCGCCACCAGGGAAGCCCCTGAGGCAGATATTTTTTATTATTTCTATATTGTAGATGAGGAAACTAAAGCTCAAGAACACTTAGTATCTGATCAGCACACCAAACACCATCAATACCTCTTGATTGATGGCTCATTGTAGACAATTGCTCACGGCTCTCTGTGCTTTTACAGAAAACAAAACCACCCGCAGTCTTCATGCCTGAACTTCGTGTCAGCAGCCTGTGCTTCATATATATTATTCAGTCATTCAGAACTCAAGAATCACATTTTCAATCTTTCATTACAGCTCCCTACACAAATATGACTTAATATATGGTTCTGACTTCATCTTGGTTACCTTTCCTGTAAAATCAGCACCATAAAACTGACCCACCTGTCAAGCCTCCTGAATTGTGATTTGATTGAGGTAGCATTTACCAAGTCTTAGGCATCCCTTAAAATGTAGGGGATGTGTGAATGCAAATGTTATTATGGAAAGACGGCGATGCAGCTATAGAAGGTACATTTCTTATTTCAGCATGAGGAATTCCCTCTTTTCATCTGATAGGATTTTCCTACTGTGCTGTTTATTTAGATACAATTACAGACCACCTCTGTAAAGGATGGGATCGTTGAGTACACACATGAATAGAAACACGACAGAAGACCTTGAGTATAACCAGCTGGTTGTCATGGGGCATACAAAAATGTTGTGAATTGGAACTGGCCAAGGTTTGAAAAGACTTTTCACTCTGCAGCCCAGGCACTCCCAGTACTCCTGGAGAATCAGAATTTACAACTTCTAGTTTTCTGAAATCAGTTGCTTCTGGAATTCTTGGTTAATGGATATATGTCCAAATCTCCAATCCACTACTGACTTTTATGCACCTCTCTGATTATCAGCATCTCATTCTTACAAAATCTCTGAAGGAAGTTTTTGTAGCATCCCCGCTTTATAGACAAGGAAACTCCAGCCTAAATAGTGGGTGATTTGGAGGTCTTACTCATGCACTATTACCCGTCACAGGTGACACTGCCAACAATTCATTATTCGATAGCCAACCACTTACTCTTTGCTTTTTTATTCTTCTTTACAAGGGGCGTCTGTTTTAGACCTCCCACTCTCCACCTGGTGTTTTGAAGTCATCCAAGAAACTATGCAAATGGAGATGCTTCTTCCTTTCACTGCCCTCAGGAAGGATCCTGAAGTCCTAGGAGCTACGAAGCCCACTTGTAAATCATCATCAGCTATCAGCCTTCCATCACTTTATCCCTGTCTTGCTCCCTGAGCTTTACCAGGCGGAAACTGACTGGCACAGCACTGTCTATCAGCCTGACACTTCAGAGTATAAACCGTGGGGGGAAATCAAGCTGCAGACACTAGCAGCTCCCGCAGTGTTGTGATAAAACTTAAACTACAACTCAGAGAAGACAGTGTATACATTATATGAAAATGCCTGGGCTCTTACATATGGTGAGAGGAAAGTTGAAACCACAGCTTACAGTCTCGCTGAATTTGCAGAGTGAAATGCTTCATATGAATGAAATATGCATTCAAAATACATAACAAAATGACAATAGATGCTTCTGCAAAAACTTGCTAAATATTAAATATGGATAAAGGATCTTGGTTAACTTAGATACCAGAGGTGTTTTGGTTTTAAAGTGCTACAAGCATTAATATTCATTACGGAAATAAGATTTGATAACCAGAGAAGGAACCCGAACAAAGCTTTGGTGATAAGAGGAAATTATCTTCTCAATGTTCAGAGAACATTTTGCTCTCCATTTTCACAAGTCAGAGTTGACACTAAAAGTTATATTCCCTTTAGACTGGATTTTCTTCTATAAGAGTGCTCTTTTCATAGCTGGATTCTTGTGTTTTAATTTTAGCTATTACAATATAATTGATTCCAGTAAAATGCATATCATAAACGCTATTATTGATAGCTGGAGGGTTTTCAATCCAAGAAACTTTCCAATGGGAAAGAGGAGTCAAGTGAATAGTCTAGTGCAGCAAAATAACTTCTATTAGCTTCTTTTTAAGTTGGAAATGATACATACTCCATTTTCAGTTTTTCTGAATCCATGCGCCATTGGGCAATATCAGTTTTCACCTTTAACATCAGCCAAATAGGTTCGAAAGGAGATAAATTGAGATTCAAAGAATAATGTAGTTTCTGAGGATATAATAAAGCCCACTAAAATGAATTGAATAGCAGCTTGGAGCAAGTGTTAAAGATTTTGTTTTATACGTGTAATTGGTATCTGCTAGAACCACTTATTTAAAGGTCCTCCCATATTTTATTGGAAACTCATACTTGAAAGGATTTATAGTATTGCCAGTAGACTCACTTAGAGCTGGACCACTGTGTTTGTGGAAGCATTCAGTTTTACCTCATTTTCTTTTATATCATATAACAAATGCATAGTATTTTCCCTTAAATAATCACTTACAGAAACACACTGAATCCTACGTTTACAATGTCTTACTCACCTTTTTTTTCTCTTTCTTACTTTTTCCTTACTAGAAAAAATGTGGTTTCTAAGAGTACCTATTAGACAGGCATTCATGGCTAGGATTCTTTGGTACCTTAAATTTGAAAAAAAAAAAAAAATCAAGTAACTCCTAAAATAAAACTTTGAAGTGAATCAGCTATTTTCTTCTTTGAATGTATTGTTATAGGCACAACTTAGGTCATCGCAGCCTCAAAAGTCTATAACATTAGCCCTCCTCTCTGTATTTTCTGTCCGTGTCATTGATCTGTCACTCACTAGGTGACCTTGGGCAAGGAGCATTCTCCTGGTGCTTCAGTGTGGATTAGGGAAGTGAAAAAAGATAATTTTTCTATAAACCATAGACAGCACTTCAAAGTAGGAAAAGCACTGGGAAAGCAGGGTAGAGTCTGTTTTATCAGCGGCCACTGGGCTGCCTCCATTCCAGGTGCTGACTCCCTCTGGTGAACTTTCTTTCAGTGGTTTTGTGGCCAGGTGTATCTTCAGAGATAAGGAGGTCCCCAGTGAACTCTGCAGCACTTTGCTGGGGCATCTGTCCTATACATTGGTGTGAAGTTTTCTATTTTGTGGATTTTAAAAGAAATTTCCAAGTATCTATTATATACATGTGTATAAAGCTATGTGCGTGTGAAAAGCATTTCCAAATCCTGTCCTCTGTTTAGCATTAGCGCACTGATCACTAGGGTTTGTCTTAGGCCCAAAGCAGAAACGGTCCAGTTCCTGGGCTTTCTTTCCCTATTCTGTCCTCTTCACCTCCCTTCTCTATCTTTGTGTCCTCTCTCCCATTTCATCTTCTCTTCGTCCTCACCCAGGTATAAATGATTGCTAACAGCTTAAAGGTCCACTTTTCCAGACAAAACAACATGGTTCCAAACATAGAATTCAGGCAATAGCTGGTGAGTAAAAGCTGTTTTGGAGGAAATAAGGATGGCCACCAATTCCACTTATTCAAGTGGATATCACTTTCATTCTTTCTTCTCTCCAGAAAGAGAACCCTAGGAGTGTCCCATATATCACACACATATATACACGCATAGGATGTGCACTATTTGCATAAGAGATGGGTAAGCAATCGATGGGTCACTAGTCTAGTAAGTGTGGTTAAATCGGTAGTTATATGCCAATGTAGTCTATGTACTTTCATGGAAACAAAATCACATGAGATTTTGAGACTGTATTAATAGGTGAGGACATCTACTGTTTGATTTTTATGACATTCTGGTACAGACTCATTCCCCTAAACCTCTGCTCTAGAGGCTAAGGTAAGTTGTCACCACTGGCCAGCAGAGATGGATAGACCTGCAGGAAGGCAGCCAGCACAGGAAGCCTGCTGGTCTGCGACTCCTTTGAGCTGCAGCTCTTACCACCAAACAGCACTTCTGTGGACCTCAGGTTGTATTTTCTGGGCTGCCTGCAATAGACACCTAGCTTGCCAACAGGAGGCATATATTAGTTGATCAAGTAGAAATGTTGTGCAATAACCTTTCTACCAGCAGGAATCGGAGGATGAACCAATACCATTGCTGTTTGAATAATGTTTTCTCAATATTGAGCACCTTAGATTTTCTAGGCAAAAGGGACGGCTTAGGCCACTGGTTCTCAAAGTATGATTCCCAGGCCAGCTGCATCCATATCCCCTGGAAAGTTGTTAGAAATGTAAATTATCTGGCCCCAGCTCAGACCTAGTGAATTAGAGATGCTGATGGTGGTGCGGCAATCTGTGTGTTGGCCCTCCAGATGATTCTGATGTACATTCAAACTTGAGGGCCATCAGCATATGCAGTTTTGTGATGCTCAGTGAAAACTTTTCAAACTGATATCGGCCAAGCCCTGCTTAAAGTTCATTGAAAGTCACAGAACGTAAGGTCTGTTCAGAGTTCTTGAGATTGTCAACAGCAGGGTCAATTCTTGTGTCCCAGTGTCCAGAATCATTGGTGAGTTACTGTGCACAGAAATGTAGCTTTTATGCAGGGGTCAGCAACCATGATGCATGGGTGAAATCTAGTTCACTGCATGTTTTTGTAAATAAAGTTTTATTGGGACACACCCATTCATTTACTTAGTATCTACGCTTATACGCAGCAATGGCAGAGTTGAGCAGCTGCGGCAGAGACCTTGTAACAGGCGATGAGAGTTGCATAATGTGAGTGGAGAAAACTGTTGCAAGGTCAGTGCATGAAATCCTATCATTAGATTTACATCTAGCCTATAAATATGTAAAGTGTCCCTATAAGTATTATACAGGGCACCATCAGCCAAAACTGTTGTCTTCTTGGGAATGAACTTATGTAAAAATGGGCTATTTTGGAAGGCCACAGCAAGAGCCCAAGAAGATGGGGTCAGCCTAGTAAAAGTTGGTTGGGAAAGGAAAGAGGAAAAACAGGTTTGGAATAGGACTGGCAAATACATATGCTGCAACTTAACTTCTCATGCAAAAGACAGACAGCACCAACAATCTTGATGTTCTTATTCTCAGAGCCCTAACTGGGCCTTATGACTGTTCTCTATACAGCTCTCTAGGCAGCCTCTATGGATCTTTTGGAGTTGTTGCTTTAGAGGAACTTATTAGCTCTCCTATTCCTGGATTAAAGAATAGGATTGTCAAGGGCTGCCATGAAGTGGTTCTCTGGAACCTATGTGGGAAATTTCTGGGGAACACAGGAGGGTGTTCAGGAAGGAGAGATCTCCTATGAGGAATATTAATGAGAAAAGAGGAGGTAGGAGGGAAAGAAAAGCAAATTCTTTCACTTCAGCACTTCTATATATGCTGTTTCAACAATCCTCTTTATGGGGCTTCCCGGGTGGCGCAGTGGTTGAGAGTCCGCCTGCCAATGCGGGGGACACGGGTTCGTGCCCCGGTCCGGGAGGATCCCACATGCCGCGGAGCGGCTGGGCCCGTGAGCCATGGCCGCTGAGCCTGCGCGTCCGGAGCCTCTGCCCCGCAACGGGAGAGGCCACAACAGTGAGAGGCCCGCGTACCGCAAAAAAAAAAAAAAAATAATAATAATAATAATCCTCTTTATGCTCCCACAAATTAGATACCACCCTTTTAGGGTAACCATAGCTCTTAAGTAACTTGCTGGACGTAACACAACCAGAAAGTAATAATGATGAGGCACATCTGGTGTGACACAAAAGCCCGTATTTTTCCACTATGACTTCTACCACTATACTGGTTTGCCTAAGGCTGCACTATTCCTTAATTTCACATTTGAAAGTGAACTTGACAGTATGGTATATCAAAATGAAGGACACAGAGAGAGAGAGACAGAGAGACAGACAGACATTAAGAGGCAGACAGACAGAGAAAAAGGTAAAGAGACTGGCTGGGGACATAACTCAGAAAGCATATGGATATTTCTTCTAAAAGGAGAAAGTAAACAACAACAAAAAACTTTAACATCCACCATTCACTAAGTAGGCAAAATGGAAAAAGTCTAAAATAACCATACTCCTTACACATTGCACAAGAAAACATCTGCGGCCTCGTCTGACCCAGGAGGCAAGACAAATATTCATGCAGAAATTCTTCATTCTCTGGAGAGCATACTAACGGTGTGGTGGCTGATGACAGACAGGAGGAATTAAAAACATAAACTCTTCCCAAAACTGTGGAGAGACTAGATCAGAGCTGGATTTATGGATAGGGGAAGTAGGTGATTGCTTTGAGAACTGTCAGGAAGGCCCAGCTACTCTAAACTAGTACCCATTATAGGTACCAGTTTTCCTAAAACAGCATCTTATGAAAATTATTCCTTCGATCTAAGCATTGCCCTGTTCTGGATTGCCTTTTTAAGGTAAGTACATTTGGAAGTGATAGCATGTTCAGACAAAATTCACCAGTGGTCGAATGACAAAGGGTGAGCAAAAATATCTTGCCACGTAATTTTAATTTTTTCAATGTTATACACAATGCAAAATGCCTGAAGCATCCTTCCTTGCCTTTACAATTGTGCTAAATTCTGTCTTATAAATACCATAACACTATGCCAGTGTTAATCAGATGTGTTTCCCAGAATACTCATTCTGCATAATTCTCCTTGATTAAAGGGTATAATGGTAAAAAAAAAAAAAAAAAAAAAAGTGTAGAAAATGTCTATTTTATTCCCTTCATGATATACCACAATCAGTAACAAGTCATAGACGGCTCTGAGAAGCCCTACAGTAATGGGATTTAACCAATATTTGCCCAAACGTATTGTCCAAGAGAATCTTCACTCCCACTCCCCACTATTAGCACTCATTAGAAGACAGTTCTGGAAGCTGGACTGTCATAATACAATCTCTACCAATTCTTTCCACTCACAAATTTTTTTCTTAGTCACATCTGAAGCTTTGATGGCTAAAGGCACTCCTATGACTTTATTGCCCATAAGAATTACATAGAAGACTTTTTTAAAGTTTTGTTGACATTGTTCTGGATCAGTTATTCTAAGGACTGGTGAGAAATCTGGACTTTTATATCTTATAGTCTGACAAATAACTTATATAAGACTCATTTCTAAGATTATATTTTGAGCTATAAAGGGAATAAAAAGGTATCTGCCTTAAGCAGCCCAAGTTTTGATCATGAAATGATCTTATCTTGGTGGATTTGATAAAATCCGAGAACAGAACATCACAGATATTAGATTCTTTTGGGACCCACCTATCTTCATCCCTCCTCCATTTACCTGGCTAAAACCTCTTTCCACCCTCTGATTCCTGGCCCCATCATACTATTCTGGATCTAGCTTGAGGTCACCTTCTTGATTTTATTGTATCATTTCTCTTTGACGGAAATGCAACTGTTACTCATCCATGTCCCTGGGGTCCACAACTACATCTCCTTCCTTCCAAGCAGTCTCCGGGTACCAGATTCTGTTCTCAGGGTGGATCCATGGGGCCCCCATAAGCATGAGCAGGCTCAGGCTTCTTTTGTGCTTCTTCTAGAGGGACAGAAGGGATAAAATGACTTTACTTCCTCTGAGATGCTGGATCAGAGAAGGACTGCCAGGTGTCAAAGGATCCCTTGGTTTATCTGCCCTTCACCCAGTCATTCACATCCCTCCTGGTCTCTGTGCTTGCCTTGACATCATCTAATAGAGGGACTGGAGAAGTCTGGAGAGAGAGAGAGACTCCTATGCAAACTGATATTCCTTTAAATGAGAAGATGTTCCTATGATATGTAGGGCAAGTCTCATAGAGGTTTTATCTTACTCTATGATACTATGAGGTTACAACAAATAGAATTATTGTTCCAGTGTCTATTTATCTTCTATCCATCCATCAGGATGGATAGAAGATAAAGAGAGAATTCAGAGATGACTCCAAATTTTGGACTTGTACAACAGATGGGAAGGATTGCCATTAACCAAGAAGGGAAAGAGTGGGGGAGGAGCAAACTGGGGGTGTGTGTGAAGATCAGGCGATCAATTTCCATATCTTTTGTGTTAGGCAAATACATGCATACTTACTAATTTAGACAATGGTGCATAATTGATCACTTCCTAACACACACATAACAGCATGATCTCTAAGGCTTTTCCATAGTCTAAAATTGTGATTTAATTTCATGCTAGAACTAGAAAAAAAAATACTAAAGCCTGGAGACCCCTAAGTACTTGGTAATTGCCCTATAATCCTAAACTATGATTTTCTTCTTTATCTTCTCCCTTGTACTGGTCATCTCAGACGCTTACATAGCTTCTGGTCTCAGATAGCCAAGCTTGTAATTAGTTGCTCCTTAGAATGGGTTCATTGGCCCTTTTAAATTTTTCTCTGCTATTTGCTTTGGACTCTAAATGTTTCTACTTGGCTTGTCTCCAGGTCAAATCATTTCTTCTGCTGTCCAAAGCTCAAAACCTTTGTGTGAAACTGAATGGCTGAAGGACTTTTCCAATGAGCTGCGCCTAGGTTAACTCATAGTTAACATTTACTTAATCACTCAGAGCTTCTCCTCTGTACGAGTGAACATTACATTTGACTACCTGTTTCTTTCATTGTTCAGATAATTCCTTCTAATAACAAATAACATATGGCATGTCTTTTAAAAAGAGAAATTGTTTCCTTCTCTCAGGTGCAGCATATCCTGACTTGTTAACATCGGATGTATAAACAGCCTCTATTTATTAATGGCCATGCTGTCTTACCACCAGCTCCTAAAGTAGAAGTATGGCAATGGCAGGGGTGATGAGGCCAGAGGCAAGAGATTTGAGACTACTTCTTTCTTGTAATTTTGTCTGGGAAAAGCTCTGCTCCAGGAAAGGAAAATTTACTATTATCTTCTCCTCTATAACCCAAAATTGGGATAAGTGACTTTTTTTCCTACCACTTTTGGACCTAAGAGGCACCCAGAAAGATGACAGGAATTTCTTAGACAGTCTTATGGTTTCTAAGGATAATGTCTGGAAGAGGGGGCCAAGCCAAGGAAAATGCAGCAATGGTCACCATATCCATAGCATATGATTCTCTATTCCCAGAATCAAGAAATAATGCCAAAGAGGCCTTTTAGGCTGGAATGCAGCCACCATCATTTATGTATGCTTACCACGACCAAATATGTTCCAAGCTCAAAACAAAGGACTTCAAACTGATTTTTGGAACACAATCGATCCTTAGTTTTGGGAAGGGGGAATAGGAAAAGAAAAAAAAAAGAAAATGGGTCTGAAGATTTGTATCAATTAAAGAGGGAATCGTGGCAAAGATTAGAGGCTTTGTCTTAGAAAGTTCACATTCTGAGGCCAACTTTTGTGTTAGGTACAGGCTGTCCTGCAGGTTCAGAACACATTTCCTGAGGTTATTCTTTTTATCTTCCCAAGCCACACCAAAGTGAAAGATAACCAAAGCACTAATCATTTTTCTAATATTAATTAGGAGTGAAAGAAGCAAGATTTAAAAGATGATTAAATAATTTTTAATGCTTCAACAAGTGCCTGATATTCCATGGAGAACAGAAAGCTTGAAGCTGTTGTCATCAAGGAAGCCACTCTGGTTGTGTGGGGTGTGTGTGCGCGTGTGTGCGCACAGTGTGTGTGTATGCACTCTCACATGGTGTGCAAAAGGGGTGGTTGGTAGTCATAAGGGAAAAAGAAAGTGAACAGACGAGGGTAAGAAAATAAGTAGAACAGTATTTTCTATTGCTAAGAACAGGACTACTTACAGAGGGTGCAGTGAACTAAACCCTCTTAATCTACCATCCATGGACTCCCTAAGCAGTGTCTCAGACTGTACTATTACAAAGTTTTCAAACCTTTAACAGACACAGAAATTCTGATTCAGCATGGGCAAGGAAACCATGTTTTCAGTCGTTTCCCCAAGTCCACAATGATTCTAATGCCAGGTCATCTTGCACATACCTTCAGAATTTCTGAGCTGATCTTTCTATACATGGGGTTGATAAACACCCCAAACCGTAAAATTCACGATGTACCTGCATTTTTCTTGGGAGGAAATCCATAGCTTATACAGACTCTCATGGGGCTCCATAATCTCCCTAATATGCTAAAAACAGAAACAACAAAAAAAGAACTGAGTCAAAGGAAATCAAAGTTGCTGGTATTTGCAGTTTTTCTATTTATTAGATCTGCAGGTACAAGGGAAGCTATTCATCAGAAGAAGCTGGGGAAGGGCAAACCAAACAAGGCCAAATTAACTGAGAACATATACTTGTGCTGAAGAAATATCTAAATAAAAATAGAATGATATTAAAGAATTATAAGAACTTAATAACTAATGTACCAAACAGATGTCTGCTCTTGCTATTTTGCACTGCACTGACCAAATGATCCGCAGTTGCATAAGTAGAGAAACTGAATTATCTTGCTCTTTGCCAGCCAGGTGCCAATTAACATTTGAAGGCAGCCTGTCTTAAGCATCAAAGCAGCTGCTCAGTCTTTATTTCTTAATCTGTTTAAAATAAATGGCCAGTCCCCAATCACAGCTCCCTGAACAGAGGTTAAGAGAAAGCATGGGAAAGGTCCAGGGCTAAACTTGCTGGAGGCATGCAAGGCTGGGCTGACTGCCAAGGAGACATCTATGTGTAAAAATAGATAAAGGAATAAAATAACTCCTGGTCATATTGGTGAAGGAAGGAGGTATTTTACAATCAAGTGTGCAGATATTCATTTTTTTGTAAATGTCTGACTATTTATAGGAAAGCTGTATAAACCTACACCATTATATATAGTTCATAAAGGTAAAGTACTGATCTATTGGTAAACTAGAATTCCTTAAATCTACTGCTAAGTGACCTAATCCTATGCTTGTTACCTATGATTTCATTCCCCAACCAACATCTTACAAAATCAAATATCAATTTTTGTCTAGGCAAGTAAAATATAATTGATTATCATCAGTTTATTTATCTAGCCATTCCTTCCTTCTTTTTCTCCTTCCTCCCACCTCTCCTTCCTTCCCTGCCTCTCTCCCTCTACTTCTTCCTTTTTTCTTTCCTTCTCCTCCATAAATATTTAATAAGCATCTATTATGTACATGCTCAATGTCAGAAACATAGTATGAGCTCAGGAAAACTATATGGGATGAATAAATGTCACCAATAACTTATATGATGAATCCAGTGGTAACATCTGTATCTTCATCTTCCTTGACCTCTCAACAGCATCTAAAGGTTTAACCACTCCCTCTTTCATGAAACAGTATCTTCTCCCGACTCATAAAATTATAATGACCTGACTGTCCTGACTCACTGGCAACTTTCCAATAAATTTTCTAGGTCTTCATCCCCTACTTGATCAGTAAATATTGCCCAAGTGCATGTCCTAGGTTACCTTCTCTTTTCTATCCAGTTGTTTTCTCTAGTCCTTGGGCTTTATATATCATCTATATGCTAATAACTCCCAATTCTTCATATCCATCCTTGGCCTCTCCACTGAGCACTAGATTTGTTTATCTGACTGCCTACTTGATCTCTAAATAAGTATATCTAAACGGAATCTGAGATTTAATATGATCAAACCTAAACTCCTATTGCCTCTTCCTCATTCTTCCCCATCATAATAAATAGCACCACCATTTTCCCATTGTTCAAGTCTAAAATGTAAAACTTATCTCTCAAATGTATGTATGTGTATTATATATATGTGTATATGAATACTCATATACACATATGCTACACAGATGTGTATATATATATATATATACACATAATACATATACATATATAGAGAGCTAATATTTTAGTGGTTTTCCATATTTCTCAAGTATATAAAATAGGAACCCAGCAAATGTATATTGAAATAATTACTTAATTAGTAAGTCTTTAGCATAAGTAACCTTCCTCAGAATAAATTCCAACTCAGTGGAACCCTGTCTTCCTAGATATTTGGCTACATGACCACTGGCTTATCAGTGACCATGGTTCCTGCCTATTTCCTTGTAGCCTCCTGCCCACCGTGCCCTTTTTTTTTGGTCTCTGATTATGGTATGCTATAATTCTCTTTCCTGGTTCGTGGTGACATGTCTCTTCTTCATATAGATGAGAATCCAAAGTCAAACTGTTTCTACATACTTTTAAATGTTATCACTGCAAGAATCTGTGGGTCAAAAAATTTTAAAACACTAAATGCTTATGCATACTGCTGGTTTTATTTCTGATCAATCAGTTTATAAGAATGGCCAAACTGGGTTCTCTTTTGACACAATGCATACAAAAACAATATTTGATATGTGCTTTTGGCTGCATAGTTTTGAAAATATAATTTTCTGTGATAAAACTTTGTCTTTGAAGCTGCTGCTTCCTTCCCATGTGGTATAAGAAAAAATAATTCCAACAGTACCCACTGAGTCACATACTAAAGACATTAAGGGCAAGGGATAATTGGGAGACAGAGAAGAATCTAACTAGTATGTCATAATATACACTGCTGAAATGTTCACATTTGATGATTACTGACTTAGTAGAAATTTAATTTATTCCTAGAGGAATCAAGACAGAAAGATATATTACCCTGATACTCTCAAAAATTTATGCTGGGAGTTCAAATGGTTTGTGAAATTCTTTTATGCTATGACTAATAATATTATAAACATGGTTTCGATCCCCTTGCTTTTTCTCAGAATAGTCCCATTCATTTTTAGATATAACAGCTAGATTTACATTTATCAAGGCTATCTTCCATTACCATGCTATTTTAATGCAAAATATAATTAGGAATTTCTGCTGCAAACTCATACGTGTTGCTCTTCGATTTTCTTAACTAAATTATTTGAAATGTATGAAAAATGAATTGTCTCCTATGATTTCTTAAATATTAAAAAGTATATATGGAGATAAAAGATAAATTTATTTGTATGACAGATATGCAAAATGCACTTTAAGTAGACAATACTGTGTCATTAATATTGACTGCAATCAGCAGAAATGTTTTTTTGAAAACTACTTAAAAGATCTCTATTTTTCAACTATTTTCAGCAGCGAGGCAGTGTATTAATGAGACATGTACACAGTGAATAGGTTGCTAAAGAGATATGATTTAGCCAGAAAAGACAGTTTCACACTCTATAAGCACACCTTACAAAGTGGTATAATAGGGTTAAGAGATATGTAAGGAAATATCAAACAAGAAAAATTCAAAGAGTTTGAAAGTTATAAAGGTAAGCACTAAGTAAAAATATATACTACAATTGGACAGTGAAGGAAGGGAGAAAGTGGAAATATATTACTCACATCAAGATTCATAAAGGGCCAATAGATACTGTCTCAGGAAATATAAGATTAAAAGTATTATATAAAATTATTGCTATAAATATAACCACTAGAACCAAAATACAAACCATTTGTTCCAGTTAGCTATTGCTGTATAACAAATCATTTAGAAACTCATTGGCTTACGACAGTGACAATCATTTTATCATCTCTGTTCTGTGGGTGGGGCATTTGGAAATGACTCACCAGCAGTTCTGGTTCAGAGTCCCTTATGTTATTCCAATAACGTGGTGGCTGGAGCTGGAAGAACCTCAGAGCTAGAGCAAATAGAAATTGTCCAGGCATCCTGTTCTATCTGGTTTCTATAGGCTAGTTTGGTCTTCATTACATCATGGTAGTCTCAGTGCAATCAGACTTTATATGGCAGCTACCTTTTTCTAGAGTGAACAGCCCAAGAAAGTGGAGTGGAAGTGCATGGAATTTTTATGACTTTGCTTTGGAAATTGTAAAGCACCTCTTTTACATTAATTTATTGGTCAAGGTAGACAAAGCCCACTCCAGGTTTACAGGGAGGAGCTATAGACTCCATCTTTCCGAAATAGGATTGTCAAAGTCCAACTGCAAGAAGACTACATGGAATGAGAGACACTGTTGTGGCCATTGTTAGAAAAGACAATCTGCCACACTTTCCATTTTATCAGAAGAAATACATAATAAAAGAGATGGAATACAGACTGTAAAATTTGACTTAAAATATAATTATAGTAGCAAACACTATGTGCCAAGCACTTTTTAAAATTCTTTACAAATACTAACCTAAATAATCCTCACAATAATTCTAAAAAAGATACCAGTAGTATCCCCATTTTATAGATATGGAAACTGAGGCAAGAGATAAAATAAACTGCCAAAGTCTCCACAGCTAATTGATTTTTGAACTTTTTAAAACTGGAGTATAATTGTTTAAAATGTTGTGTTATTTTCTGCTGTACAATGAAGTGAATCAGCTATATGTATACATATATCCCCTCCCTGTTGGATCTCCTCCCATGCCCCCCACCTAGCTCATCACAGAGCTCTGAGCTGAGCTCTCTGTGCTATACAGCAAGTTCCCACCAAGCTACCTATTTTACACATGGTAGTGTATTTATGTCAAACCTAATCTCCCAGTTCATCCCACCCTCCCCTTCCCCCACTGTGTCCACACGTCGATTCTTTACCTCTGCGTTTCTATTCCTGCCCTGCAAATAGGTTCATCTGTATCATTTTTCTCAAACTGACATTACACCGATAATAGTAATAGTTATGTAGTTATGACTTCCAAAAGCACAGACATAAATATAACCAAGTAAAGACCTTCACAGTTATTTTGTGTGAGCTGAAATTCAATTTTAAGTATCAGGTAAACTGAATTTAGGGAAAAAGAGAGACCTCCTGTGTAAAATGAAATCTAATTAGAAAACAAATGAGCAAACAACGACAACAAAACACTCTCCAAAAGAAAAATGCTCTACCTTCACAAGTAACACAGAGCTATCATGGGATATATGATGCAATAAGTATTTAAGCTATTGTAGTTCCTGCCAATAAAGGTTCTAACTGCAAAACAGTGACTAAGATAGGTAACCTTTCCTCTAGAGTTATTTTAAGCAAAAAGATAATGCTTGTGTCTAGGTTTGAGTTGGACTCACTGACTTCTCAAACTTCCTTTCAGTTTTATAATTTTATTGCTTTTTGGAGGAATAAAAAAGGGCTCCAAATTTAGGAGAAGAAATGAGACTCTATGTTTCTGACAGGAAACATAGTGGCTCTATCTGGAGTAGCATCCTCCTTGAATAAAAGAGAACTAGGTCATGGAGGTTACAGCAATGACTACCAAAGCAGAGACAGTTTTCTTAGGGAAAAATCAAACATTTACATATGGCTTCAAAAATGCAATTACTTCTAAAAATTCAGGATTTAGTCAGAATATACTGTCTACAAAGATCTTACTCACATTGTCCAAGATGTTCTCGATAAAAATCTGCATGTAAGTTTAGTTGTTCTGTGAAGTTGAATTTAATTGCAATAGGTCTATTTAATATAGAAAGGATAGAAGTGATACAAAAATAAATAAGTATCCTCCAAGCATCTATTTTGTACTACAAATTCCTGCATGCAGAATAATACCAGCATTTAAAAATTTCCATGACAAAATGTCAGAAAATAAAGTGAAAGTCATTCAAAGTGACTTTGGTTAAAGACAGTGGATTGATTCCTATGTATTTAAATAATAAGGTAATTCTACAGAGATGATTTTTTTAAATAAATAAATTACCATACAAGAACTCTGCCCTGGTTACCAGCTTTAGCTACTGGGCTGGAAGATTCAGGTTTTGAGTTTTATTTCCCTATTATCTCCTTAATTCCAAATCATACTGCTATCTTTGAGATTCTAAAGTCTCAGTTGTCTTTTTTTTTCTTTCCTAAAGAGGAAATTGTGCCACAAGAGCCAGCCCTCTGATGTTGTGCTCCGCCTCCCCTCACAACCCTCTACTCTTCTCCCTCTCCCCTAGTCTTCTCCTGCTTCTCTTCTTTCTCCTCTCTCAAAATTTTCCCACTACATTAGAGAAAGACATAAAACAAGCCCCGGCAGTCACTGCGACACCTATGGTCCACCGCTCTATCTCATGAGTTGATGCTAGTTCATTGATTCTCAGACTTGAGCGTTCACCAGAATCATCTGGGATACTTCCTTTTAAATGCAGGTTCCCCCATATTTCGGTGTGCTAGGGCTGCTGTAGCAAAGTACCTTCAAGTGAATGGCTTAAATCACAGAAATTTATTGTCTCACAATTTTGGAGTCTGGAAGTCCTAAATCAAGGTGTTGGCAGGGTTGGCTCCTTCTGAAGTCTGTGAGAGAGAATCTGTTCCCCATCTCCCTCCTAGCTTCTACTGCTTTGCGTGTCCCCTGGCTTGTGGACAACTGCCTCCATTTTCACATGGTGTTCTTCCTGTGTGTGTCACATTTCCCCTTTTTATTAGGACACCATCCATATTGGATTAATGGCCCACTCTGTTCCAGTATGACTTCATCTTAGCTTGACTAATTACACCTGCAATGATCCCATTTCTGAGATGGACATATTCTGAGGTACAGAGGACTAGAATTTCAACATATGAATTTGGGAGAGGGGACACAATTCAATCCATAACACCCCTTTTGAAAGTTTGATTCAGTTGGTCTGAGGTAACAACCAGCAAACTGTATTTTAACAAATGTATCTGGAAATTTTGATGCGAAGGGTTATCAGCTAATCACTTTTGAAAACCACTGAAAAGACTGGGAAGCAAAAGCTCACTTATTAGTTTTTAGAGTAGTGATTCTCTCCTGGAGGTGGTTGCAATATTTCTTCTGACTTTTTCCACTAGAAAAGCTTGGCACTATCATTTCCTTTAGAGTCATATATATTGTTTAGAAGCAAAACAAAAAAGAGGGACTTTCAATGCAGAAATCCCTGGCTCGGATTCTGTTCTTGTGGCTTCTTCAATCATTAGTGTATTATCTTGGGCAAGTAACCTAATTTTTGTGAGCCTCTACTTTCACAGTTATATAATAGGGATAATCTCGGTTGGGAGAAACAGGAAAAGTGCCTGGCACAAAGCAAATGCTCAAAAATGGTAGCTATTGCCCTCTACCCTAAGCTTAAGTCATGGCACAAAATAATATTCTTGTAATATCTACAGGAATAGACACTCCTCAGACAAACAGTCTCTATCTAAACATCAAGTAAACAAACAGAGGGTGGGAAAGCTCATTTAAAATAATTCTTAGTTATTTTTTTATTGCACAAATAGTGCATGTTTGTTGTGTATTAGAATGTAAACTCTGTAAGTTGGGAGCTTTGCTTAGACCACTGTTATCACCTTAGTATATATTGCAGTACTACCAAGTAGTGGCTCAATAAATAATTAAATACATTTACAGATAATTAGAGAAACAAAAAAGCAGGAAATAATTCCACTCTTCAAATTCCAAAAAAGTATAGCCTTCCATATATAATGATTGAGGCTATATTTTATATAATATTGGGTTGGCCAAAAAGGTTATTCGGGTTCTTTTTCTGTAACATCTTATGGAAAAACCCGAACGATCTTTTAGGCCAACCCAATATCATGCAGTGAAAAAATTATGTGACATTAAGCATTCTTATAAAAGACAGTTTTAAATGACAGCATAGTATTTCATTGTGTTCAGGTATCATTATTTAACCACTTTGGGGGGAATTTTGGTTTCTTTCTAATATTCATTCTTTTAAGCAATGCTTTGATATTGCTGGTAAATATTATTTTCTTGTGATAAACCCCCTGGAGAAAATTTACTGAGTTAAGGAAGGAAGCACCTACTTGGTTTGGGCAGCGTATAGATGGACTCCAGCCACTGAAGTATGACAGTACTAGCAGTGCCCCTTCTTGTGGACTGTTACAAAGAGGGGTATCCCTTCTGGCTTAAGTTCTGAAGAGGGGAAACAGGAGGGGAAGGTAGTGAGTCATGTAAAGAGTGAGGAACCTGGAATGATACATGGAAGGATTTGGAAAATCAAAAAGTCAAGGGCTGAACTGTGATAAGCATTGCTCTATTAATTAAGGTTTCCATAAAGAATGTGAATTGACTCTCAGGAAATATATACTGTAAAATAAGACAACAACAAAATAATAAATAGAATTAGGAAAAATGCCATATCATACAAAGTATTAGCATTAATGGAATACATCAAATAGATACATCTGCATCACAAAATGTTATAAATTAGAACACTTGTTATGAACTTCCTGAAAGCAAACAGCACTAGGCTTCTGAATCCCAGAGTATTCAGTGCAACACTATTTCATGGGGATATAATGGGTGTAAAAAGAATCAAACATAGGAAAAGGGATTATGTGACCAATGCATTTGGGAAATAATGGGCTAAAAAAATCCACAAATTTTTTTCCTGTGGTTCATCAGAGCCTGTACTATTCTGGTATGCACTCCAAGTCTCCAAAAAGGGTCACAGAGTGTATATAACCCTTTCAAAACTTCTTTGACACCAAACATTTTTATTCACTGAATGTCACCAGGGGCTAGTGTTCCATGGAACACCTTTTAATATTGGCTTCCAGAATATTCAAAGCCAGGTTACAATGTCACTGTAGCAACTATTGTTCACTTAGTTGTACTTTTCCTAGACTTCATTTGCATCTCTAGCTATACATGTATCTATATTTATATCTTTGTGTGTGTGTGTGTGTGTGTGTGTGTATATATATATATATATATATATATACACACACACACATTTCTGTATATATGTCACAAACACACACATACACACACACACACACACACACACGTCATCTTATTTTATTGTATTTATTTCCTGTGAGTCATTTTGAATCTTCTATGGAATTCTTTGTGGAAAGAATTCATTATTAGTTATCTAAATAAATAATGCTTATTATTTTTACATTTGTCCTATAACAAAAAGACCTGCCCAGACAAACTGTGGAATAGTAATGCTCTTTCTCCAAATGGATTGGCATGTATAGTTTTCCTCTGTTTTTGTTATCATCTTTTCCACTATAGTTCCATGGTCACTTATTCCCATCATGCTCTCAAGTTAATTGTTAGCTATATTTCTCCTTACACAGTCATATGTCACAGCTGCCATACTGCAAGTGGCCAGTATATGGGAGTAACACTAAATGACCATCCCTCAGTTCCAGAAACTGGATTGACATTTTCTTCATCAAAGTATTATTTAGGTTAATTGCATTACTAAAAACAAAACTGTTCCCAGGAGAATTTGTGTATTTATTGTTTAATCACAGAATCTGATTTAAGTCCTATGCCTTACATATTTGCTATTATTCATGACTTTTTTTAATATTTGAATTTTATTTTATTTTTTTTATACAGCAGGTTCTTATTAGTTTTCCATTTTATAAATATTAGTGTATTTATGTCAATCCCAATCTCCCAATTCATCTCACCACCCCCCTCCCCCCACCCTGCCCCTTTCCCCCCCTTGGTGTCCATATGCTTGTTTTCTGCATCTGTGTCTCAATTTCTGCCCTGCAAACTGGTTCATCTGTACCATTTTTCTAGGTTCCACATATATGCATTAATATACGATATTTGTTTTTCTCTTTCTGCCTTACTTCACTCTGTATGACAGTCTCTAGATCCACCCACATCTCTACAAATGACCCAGTTTCGTTCCTTTTTATGGCTGAGTAATATTCTATTGTATATATATACCACATCTATTTTATCCATTCGTCTATTGATGGGCATTTAGGTTGCTTCCATGACCTGGCTATTGTAAATAGTGTAAATATTTTAAGAACTGAAGGAGAAACTTGAGAGTTTTTTTTTTTTAATGAAACTTGGCTTTTCCTTATGTTTACATGGGGCCCAAGTAAGTAGGTTGGAAATGTGAGGTCTGCTTTTTGGCTTAAGTGAATGTTACCAATTGGATCTAGTTTTCAAGCCCATCTCAGAATGTAACTCCTTTTATATTGGACTAGTGTCCATTATTTTGTTGCTGGCTTACTTTTTGTTAAAACTAATGTAAGAATCTTACAGTTGTTCCTAAGAATGTTTAGAGTTTATAAATATATGCTTGCCAATTTATATCCCAAATGCAATTAAAAGAGACTTTTATGTTTAGAATTTTCAGTTTGACTTTAAAAATCACCATAAACCTTAGAGCCAAAAATAATAGTCCTCTACTACAACAGCTCCTCAGGGGGGGAGTCAAATGCAACTCAATATTTTGATGGAAATAACATTTTGTTAAGTCCATTTAAAGTATTTTATGATGATATATCTTGAGGCAGTGGATCTTCTTTATTCATTGCACCCATTTCTCCAAAGAAAGAATGAGAAAAGAGGAGACTGGAATTATGAACCTTTTATTGCAGAATTCTGGTGGTGGGTAGCTAGGGGAAAAGAATCGTGTGTAATTTGGGGGAGATTCACGGTTAATTCTCATTTCCTGTGTACAGAATGGTCCCTAGCCTTCCATTTATTGTATCTGGTTTTTTGGAGAGCTTTCCTAATTTAATTTCTATAGAGATTAAACCTCCTGTCTATTTTAGTTGAGTGAAGAGATCTGGGCTTCTAAATGCTTTTTGTACAGAATTTCAAATGATACACCAGTTTTCAGACTCATTCCATTCACAGGCACACAATATCTATAACTCCTGAGCGTTTGGGTAGCCTTGAATCAGCTCACTTCACACCTGTGTCACCTTCTGTAGGTATTTAGGCTTTCTGTTCCTCTGCTCTCCTAAGTCCTTAGCACTTGGTCATCGACTTTCCGTTTCCCACCATTTTATTGACATCACTTCTCTGCTGTTATCTTCTCTTTCATTTTCTTTGTCCTTTCTGGGTTTGTCCCTGTATAGCTAAATTAATGAAGTTTTAGGAAGGAGTAGAGATAAATGGATGTGTTCCATATGCCATATTTCTTCCTAATCCATTTATCACAGAGTGCAAAAATTTCTGTAATAAGCTTATGTAAACTTGAAAGCCATTATGAAATTGTGCTGCCAATCCCCACGCTCTGTACTGTTTTTTAAAAAAATAAATTTATTTATTTTATTTATTTATTTTTGGCTGTGTTGGGTCTTCATTGCTGTGCGCGCGCTTTCTCTAGTTGTGGCGAGCGGGGGCTACTCTTTGTTGCAGCGCGCGGGCTTCTCGTTGGGGCGGCTTCTCTTGTTGTGGAGCACAGGCTCTAGGCGCACGGGCTTCAGTAGTTGTGGCACTTGGGCTCAATAGTTATGCCTCATGGGCTCTAGAGCACAGGCTCGGTAGTTGTGGCGCATGGGCTCAGTTACTCCATGGCAGGGGGATCTTCCTGGACCAGGGATCGAACCTGTGTCCCCTGTTTTGGCAGGTGGGTTCTCAACCGCTGCGCCACCAGGGAAGCCTTATACTGATTTTTTTAAAAGCTTCCTCTCATGGATCTTATTTACCCACCTTCTAAACATTTGATGAGAATACTGACTTTACTTTTAATACGTTAGAGATTTTCATATGTCAAACATATACTGAATGCCTGATATATGTGATACATGTGTTGGTGCTAGAAACATTCTGTTAGACTCATTGTACATATTATTCTTTCTGTCTCACTCTGTTGGTAGGAGTCATCTGTCCTGAGCACATAAATCTTAAGAACTCTTTCCAGTAGCTCCTAGCTTCAGTTTCCTTTGGGAATTTCTGTTCAGACTGCAATTGGTCTCATGACCCTATTGGTACTTTCTGGTTGTAGTGGCCATATTTTCTGAACTAAAAGTCAGTGTCTATTGTCTGATGGTCTTACAAAGAATTTTTGTGTCCTGACTTGTGGATTTATTTTAAAGTATAACAATCAAATCACTGTTAGTAATAGTTCAGTTTAATAAAACTTTTGAATTCTGGGTCTACATTAAGCTAAGACGAAAAAATAAAGATATCTCTGTCTTGGAGGAACTTAGAGTATAAGTTCATAGTTAATAAGTTGCCCATTTTGAAAGAGTACATTTACAGGAAATCAAAACTGTCCTAGAACATTTCAGGAGTATGGTGAAATGATGTAATGATATGGCTTGGTTAATGAGTAACTGGAAAAATTTCAGTAAATGAACACCTTTCTTGGTGTAATTTACATTTTACTTCAACTGATAAGAAAACAGATTCACCCTCCCAGGCTTATAATCATGGGAAGACAAGCTGTGACACTACTCACACAAAAATAAAAAATTCTACCAACTTATCTTCTTAGCTTTAGGGCTATAAGCATAAATAATTCAAAAGAACTTCCAGTGAGCTTACTCTAAAGCTATTCTAATCAAACTAAAAGAAATCCTAAATGACTTTTCTTCATCCTATAATGACAGAAACAATCCATGTTCTTCATGCCACAAGTACCTCACATTGACATTTTTATATTAAACTCAAGCCCCAGTTATTTCAGTGTTTTCCCAGTTTCTAATAGCTTTGGGTTCTTGATGGTGGCTACATCTCCAGCCATGTTTCTCAAATGACTTAAGGCATTGAATCAGTAGATTTTAAATAAACAAATAACGCTCAAGACAAACATTTGAACAATTTCCTATACTTTAGTAGTCCCTGGACCACAGATTTGTGAAGTAGAACCCAATAGAGTAATTGGGAATTGTATTATTTTCTATCCTTGAATTCCATCAGTTTAATGGGATAATGTTAATGCATGGAAACTTTAGCTGAAAGAATAAAAATATTGCTTTTCTTTATAATAGATGCTATTCATATGAGCTAATAAGCTGAGAGAGATACAGTAAATAATGTTTTTGTGGTATTATAATTAACTGCAAGTTTTGTATAACTCTTCTAAAAAAAAGAGCCACATTACTTTAAATGGAAGGACTGTATATGTGTTCTTAATAAAACTGAATTCAAGCTTCCACACCCGTGTAAAATTTGAGTACAGAAGAGAATCAAAGCTATAAAATTGGTAGAGTTCTACGAATGTTGTACTCATCTCTGTGTTCTGGATACTGATTGTTTCTGTGGATATTTTGTGGTGTTAGCAAAAATGTTATGTTTCTTAAATTAATTTCTTCATGAGACTCCTATTCAGTTAGACAAGATGTTCAAATGTAAGAGGAAGTATCATATAACAAAGAAAGGAGCGTCATCCCCAGAAAGCCTCAGGAAGGCCATAGTAGAGCCAGGAACTGAGCTCCAGCCTAGAATTCTATTATTCATGCCAGACTTTGAATGATGAGGATTCTCCCATGATGCCATTGCTTGTATTTATCACTTGGTGATGGAGAAAATGCATAATTTAATAAGCACTCTGAATTTCCTGTTTAAAATCAATCTCTATCTTCTTAATTAAACCACATCTGTAAACTTTTAAAAAACTGCAACAAATATATGCAGGTTATATAATATTTATTTATTTAGTCTACCAATCATGGACTACACAAATATAGATTACTCAATGAGCTCTTGCAATTAATTACTATAGCCCATCAGGGCTCAGTTACTTACCAGTTAGTAATCATGACCTAGATTACTTGAATTTACCAAGAAAATGTCAATTCCATCTCTGTTTTTTGTTTTGTTGTTTGTTTTGGTTTTATTGGGTTTTTTGTTTGTTTGTTTGTTTGTTTTCTTTAGTTTAAGGGCAACTGTATTTCCTGCCACTGAGTTATAACATAAATCACTCTCATCTCTAGGGAACACCTATTAAAGGGTTTACCACTCAGGTAGTGGAATAATTTTGAAGGTGTATTTCCAAGGTCTTTCTGCCATGGTTAAACATAGGTGAAGGGACTTGTTGGTCCCTCTTGCAGTCAGGCTTTTGTCTCCCTACCCCTACTCCAAGGAAGAAAAAGTTGCTGATTTGACTAGTCTAAGCCTGACATAATGATGGCAATGAACAGATGTGGGCAGAATTATGTTTTTTTGAAACGTGGGAACCCATATTCTATAACCCTTTTCTTGCATTTAGTGTTTGAAATAGGTAAGCAGAGCCAGGCAGGGCTTGAACCTTAGGGACAAGTCACTTATATTTGTGTGTTTCATATTCTCTCTTTCTCTCTGCCATCCACCCCCCCCCCCATTCCTTCTTTCAAAAAGTAGCAAATGTATGTTCCTCAAATGTAGATTCAGGGAGAATTACTCCCCCTTCTTTCTTGCTTTACTCTTTTCTTCCTTTCTTGCTTTCTTATACTATTTTAAAGGTCAAGGTTAAGATCCAGCTTAGTATTCTCATGCTTAAATGTGACTTCAATCACCTTCTGGGTGACATACTTGTAGTTGAGAATGAATAGTTTAGACTTTTAACTGGAGGTCTAATGGGTTACTACAAAAAGAGGTAAATTGGTAGAAAGAAAAGAACAGGACTTTAGAATTAGAGTTATAATTTAAATTTTGGATTAGTTAAGTGACCTTAAATATAATGACTTTGAGCTTCAGTTTTCCCATCTGGGGAGTGTAGATAGTATTTTAAATAGAAGTGATATGAGGATTAAATGAGTCTGAATGTATGAAGATAACACCATCATGAACAGGATCATCATCACCACCATTACTTCTCTGTGTCGAGTGATAAGCTTGGTATAGACATGATTTCATCATTAGTAGCCCCAATTATAACTTAGAAAATGGAGACTCAAAGAAATTTAAATATTTTCTCTAAGATAAGACGGCAAATGGGGGTGAGAGACAGGATTTGAACTCAAGTTTGTCATATTCTAAAGTGTATACTCTGAACTACTATCTAATATGGCCTCCTGCATGTTCCCTTTACCAATATAACCAGTTTCATCCTGTTAATGCACAATGTGTGCATGAACTGGATTTAGGGAAAGAATTGTGCATCCTCTTTTAGCTCTGGATCGCTGAAGGTACTTGGCTACATGTATACTCTGAACAAAATAATGATTTAATCATGTCAAGTTGAATTCATATATCAGCTAGATCTGTGTTGTCCAATGCAAGAGCCACTTTTACAAGTGGCTATTTACATATAACTTAATTAAAATGAAATAAAATTTAAAAAATTCAGATCCTCAGTCACACTAGCCATATGCCATGTGCAAAAGCCACACGTAGCTAGTGGCTATTGCACTGAACAGCAGAAATACAGAATATTTCTATCACTGCAGAAAGGTCCATTGGACAGCACTCAACTAAATGAATTTCAATGGGAATGTGAAGAAATTTGTTTATCGAGGAGTTCCTTACCACAAATCACAGAAGACACTTAATTAGATAAGTCTTGTGTTACCTCTTAACATACACACGTACACACACATAGGCTCACAATTATGTAAACCAAATATAGAGACTTAAAATTCATTCTGTAATATTTTTCTTTATGGTCAACCTGAGTCTGATGCTGCATGCAAAGCTTTGTCCTGTGCAACAACATTTTTAAGCAAAGCATAGCAGGTACGTTTCTGTTATTACTTACCCAGTTCAACAGAATCTGATCTTGTATACTCCAAAATACATAGGCCTGTGAAACTGCATAAACATTAGTCATCCTCATTATTTGAAAGTTCCTAGAGAGTTCAATTTGTTGGAGAAGCTTCAATAAAGGAGGAAGGGAAGATATTTAAGACTCCTTGTGTTTTTCTGGAGGAAATTTAACAAGGCAGGGGAGATGGCATTCTGATATATCGAGCCAATCTTCAGAAATAGTCCATACAGCCATAAATATATGGAAAATGAAAAGCCAGAGTGATCAAACAATTCCAAGAAAATAAACAGATAAGCACAAAAAACGAAATGAACCAGCATGCCTTTCTTCTGCCTGGTTTCCTGAGGATCTATAGAGCAACGAGTGATAGAAAAGTGACTTATTAAGAAACACATCCATTCTTTGTTCCTGGGTCCTGCTTTTTGTTGTTCTTGTTGTTTTTCTTTTCTGTATAAAGGCAGCAGGGGCTATTTTTGTTACAAATATTTATCATTCTCTTTTTTCCTGTTTGTTGATAAAGGTAAAATTGTTACCTCAGTTTAGAAGCAGCCACTTATCAGTTACTTAATAAAAAGAAATATCTCTAGGAATTACCAAATATAAGTATCTTCTAGAGTTAAACATTTATTTTAAGCATTGTATGCTTGTATTTATTATCTGTGTAGTATTGGATTCATTTACCTCTGGAAAATGGCTTTTAAAAATCTTACTACCAACACAGTAAGGTGAGTGTGTTTAATGGAAAAGATAGATATCTTCTAGCTTGCATTTTGTAATTATCAATTACATTCTAAGTATGCAATATTACCTAATTCAACCTTCAATGTCTATATTTAAAAAGGAAGGACAGAGTTTTACTATTAGGTATACACTTAAAATGTGCTTACGAGAGACAGAAAGATTATGTTTGACATTTACATTCAGAAGAGAAAACTAAAATGAGCAAAAATAAAAAAGAAATGTTTTTCCTAACCTCAACAGAATTTTGAGATATTAGATAGGAGAATACAATTTTAATGTTAGGTTAGAGAGAGCAAGAGCTAAAGACAGAAGTTTAAAAAAATGTTGGTATTCTTAGTAGTAAATAAAATAAACTCTTCTTGATTAAGGATTCCATTATATTTGCACTCATAAAATCAAAATGGATTAAAAATTGCTGATGGACTGTGACATTCCCTTTGTTTGGATATCTACTCTTGTGACAGCTGACAGTTGCTGAAATCTTGCAGATATTAACAGGAGTCATGCCCAATCACTTGGAAACACTTTTTTATCCAAGAATGTTGCATCAATCTGTAGAAAGTCTCATCTACACTTGAAAATACACTAAAGGATTCTGCCACCTTCCCAAAGAAAATTTGTTTTAGTTCAACTATTGAATTCCATTTTTTCCAGAAAAAAATGTTATAGTGTGTTTCAAAAATGTCCCTCTGGGGACTTTTCCAACTCTGCCTGAAGGTGATATGAAGATGATACTACAAGTCTGTCTGGCCCATTTCTTCATTTTGTATTCCATTAGCCCATACTGGGAGTGCACAGAAATGTAGCCCTAGAGCAGAATCTCTGGGGAACAAAGAAAATGATGGCAGGAACTAGTATAGCTATTGAATGCGTAAAATAATCAGAAAAGCTATAGGTCATAATTATCTACATATAAGTGAAAATACATTCTCTGAGAGCAGGGCCAATGGTGTGCATATGTCCATGCTGCTTTGGCAATCTGGTGTTACACTAAAAAAGATAACCTCAAAATAGAGACAAATCAGTTCATTTCCCTAACTTGTCTGTAAAACGTAATTATAACCACACAGCAAGAGCACATTCCAAGACTCTAAAAACCAGAGGTTTGGGCTTCCCTGGTGGCGCAGTGCTTGAGAGTCCGCCTGCGGATGCAGGGGACACGGGTTCGTGCCCCGGTCCGGGAAGATCCCGCGTGCCGTGGAGCGGCTGGGCCCGTGAGCCATGGCCGCTGGGCCTGAGCGTCCGGAGCCTGTGGTCCGCAACGGGAGAGGCCACAACAGTGAGAGGCCCGCATACCGCAAAAAAAAAAAAAAACAAAAAAAAAACAAAAAAAAAAAACCAGAGGTTAAATGTGAACACCAGAGGGATCCAGTGTGCATCCCTACTGTGCTTTTAATAACATGGAGAATTTTAAAAGCAGAAATTCTCTTGCTTCTACAGGAAATGCCAAATTCTCCTCATTGTTGTTTGGCTGTAAGAAAGTCAGGGACACACTAAGTGTGGCCACTACTGCTGCTCTTTCACTACCAGGGCTGGGATGTTAGCTGATAGAGATACTCCCAAAACCCAGAAGACAATTTCAGCGGTGGGTTGTCTGGCTCTGGTATCCAGTATTAAGGTCCTTCTTTAGAATTCATTCAGACATTTTATACAGGAAAACAAGATACAGAGAGGTCATCACCCCACTTCATTCCACACCTGCAAGACTTCAAGGTTTCTGTTTGAGGGACTGGGACACGGTAGAAGGGCAAAGTACTGGAAAAAGCTCACCTAATGAATTACTGTAGGAAAATATGGGCAGTCAAGGATGGCCATGAAAGTTTCAAGAATCAACAATGATTAGAAGTCAAGGGGGAAAAATGTTATGCAAATAGCCGTCATAAATTGAAATGTATGCTCACTTGCACATATGAATTAGCACTTTATAATTAAAGCAAAAAACGTTCACTGTGGTGCTTGAATCACCTTTTTGACCTGGAAGAACAAGTGCATCTCTTCTTTTTATGTATTGAATGGTTCAATCTAATCAAACAACTGGTAGGCCAAAGAGCTAAACAATAAATTCTGTGTAAAAGCAATGTTACCAAGCATTGTGCTTGAGTGTGTGTGTGTGTGTGTGTGTGTGTGTGTGTGTGTGTGTGGTGTGGACTGAATTGATGGAAATGTCTAATCCATTACATCAACATGGTTATGGCAGCATATAAAATACACAGGACCAGAACTCATCATGGAAACACTCTTCAAAGTCACTGTATTGATTTCAATTATGATATCTTTCTTGCTAATGCATTCTACATACCTGGCGGTAGGCAGAGGGAGCAGGTTTAAATCAAACTGAAAGCCATACCTAGAGCAAAAAAAGGCTTCGTGGGGCCCAAAGAAAGAGGAAAGAAGCAAACGCTGTGAGCTAGGAGAGCCATTCAGAGAAATGTGCTCAATGGCATGGAGTTTAAAATCGCCCACAAAAATGAATACATTATCCATCTTTTTCTCTCTTGGCACTTCTGCAGTTGACATTACCACTGTCTGCTGTGTTAAGATTGGGAGAACTAAGCTGGAAACTGTGATAGCAAATCCTTAACTCAAGCAGCAATATACGAAGCAGACTGTTAAACTGCCATGTTAGCAGAATGCATAAATGTCAACATTATTTTAGAATGATTTATTACATCCATAACAGTCAAAATAAATAATGTGGTCCCATAGTCCACAACCCATGGATGGCTTTTCTAATTCAGGATTCTGCAGATGACATTTTCTATCAGGATAACATTTCAGACATTTAAAAACAAAATCTGGAATTTTGCTGGGGATTTCTAACGTTCTCAGCATATTATTTCAATTATTCTGGAAGGAAGGGTTGTGGTAGAAAAGTGCTATCAAGTAGTTAAATAAAGGAAGGGAAGAATAAAGAATGTGTGACCTAATTTGCTTAGATATCTAATCACTGCAGAAATGGCAATTGCAAAGGTGATTGCATTGTAAAATGTCTTTCTTCAATCTGATTGCTGCGTTGAACAACATAAACATTCCTACAGATGAACTTTTACTGAGCAGAAATTTCAGAGGAAGAATAACTATGTGGGTTCAGAATGCAAAATAAAAAATTATACCTGCATATATATTTAAACATTCTTTTTTTAGCATTTATGGAATACAGCATATTATCTATTGGGATTTTTAAATTAAAATATAATAAAGGATTTCACTGGCAGCAACATTTTTTTAGAACTCAAATGGCTCATTTATGATCATTATGAAAGTTGCTGCATTTCATAGTTTGCCACCTTTAAAATCAGACACCATTCATTCTAATAGGTGGATCAATAAATGAGAAATTTTCCATAATATGAAAGAGAAAAAGATATTCGGAAGTATTCAGATGATTTGTTTTGCATTTTATAGACAGAAAATGGTATTAAAAATGCAAAACACTTGTTTTAGATAAATGAGAAGGGCCAAATAAATAGATATTAATATAGTTAACACAAATCATTGGTGTTGATGTCATTAAACTTATTATAATACATGTAGTACATATAATACATATCTACTATATATAGTACATAATATAAATGAATTGAGTGATGTATTGTTTTTCTACAATTATTTTTAAGACCACAGTACCCGATTTTGGGTGAACTTCTGAAATAAGAAATCCCAGTAAAATTAATTAGGTAATTTAGCCTTTAAGTTAACAAACACCACACGTAAGTGAAATAGTTCCTCTGCCTTTCTGGAGTATATACTATTATATATGTACTATATATACTATATGTTTTCTGGAGTGTATACTATTAAGGAATTTTAAAAGAAGTTTTGAAGTTGATAAAAAAAAAGGCACATGAAATGAAAGGTGAAAAGAAAAAGAAAGGTTTGATAAGTTTGTGCACATTTTCCAAACATAGCCGTTCCGTTCATAGACTTTGCTCAGAATACTTTTTACATTTGTCCTCTGTATGAGCGAACACCACCACAGAAAAGTTGGTATTTTAAAACAGAGTCCTGGAAATGATTTTTCGTGAAATATTTTCTTTATATTTTTCTTCTTCTAGTGCCCTTATTTTCTCAAACTACAGTTTATATTGTCTCCTTTACTGCCCTGATGTCCAAAATAGCCTTCAAATTTGGAGTCTTATAAAGATACTTGGTGATTTACAATGGATCTTGGTCCAAAAGACCCCCCTCTAACATTTCAACTCTCAGACATTGAGAAAATCCACGACTACATGAAATAGGAACTTTTCAATGTATGAGATTAACAAGGAAAAAAGGAATATGTGACCACAAAAAGATGGGATATTTTTTATTTTGTGGTACTCTTTTTGTTACTTTTTGTATAAGGTACGAGGATAGAAAAAAAAAAACAGGATAATCACCTATTATGAGATTGAGGTGAGGAGTAAACTACATATCCTAATGAAGTAACTTGGAAAAAGAGGAAGGAGATCTATTCTTGTTTTTTTTAAGATATTAATTGGATCCATATTTTTTTAGCATTTAAACAAAATTTTTATTGGAGTATGGTTGCTTTACAATGCTGTGTTTGTTTCTACTGCACAGTAAAGTGAATCAGCTATATGTATACATATATCCCCTCTTTTCTGGATTTCCTTCCCATTTAGGTCACTGCAGAGCACTGAGTAGAGTTCCCTGTGCTATACAGTTGGTTCTCATTAGTTAACTATTTTATACATAGTATCAATAATGTAAATATGTCAATCCCAATCTCCCAGTTTATCCCAACCCTCCCAACCCTTTCCCTCTTGGTATCCATACATTTGTTCTCTACGCCTGTGTCTCTAATTCTGCTTTGTAAATAAGATTGTCTATACCAATTTTTTTCAGATTCCACATATATGCATTAATATATGATATTTGTTTTTATCTTTCTGACTTACTTCACTCTGCATGACAGTCTCTAGGCCCATCCACGTCTCTACAAATGACCCAGTTTCGTTCCTTTTTTATGGCTGAGTAATATTCCATTGTATATATGTACCACATCTTTATCCATTCCTCTGTTGATGGACTTTTAGGTTGTTTCCATGTCCTGGCTATTGTAAATAGTGCTGCAGTGAACACTGGAGTGAATGTGTCTTTTCAAATTATGGTTTTCTCAGGGTATATGCACAGTAGTGAGATTGCTGGATCATACGGTAGTTCTATTTTTAGTTTTTTAAGGAACCTCCATACTGTTCTCCATAGTGGCTGTATCAATTTACATTCCCACCAACAGTGCAAGAGGGTTCCCTTTTCTCCACACCCTCTCCAGCATTTACTGTTTGTAGATTTTGTGATGATGGCCACTCTGACCAGTGTGAGGTGACAGCTCATTATAGTTTTTCTTTTCTTTTTTTGTTTTCTTTTGGTACGTGGGCCTCTCACTGTTGTGGCCTCTCCCGTTGTGGAACACAGGCTCCGGACGCGCAGGCTCAGCGGCCATGGCTAATGGGCCCAGCCGCTCTGCGGCATGTGGGATCTTCCCGGACTGGGGCACGAACCCATGTCCCCTGCATCGGCAGGCGGACTCTCAACCACCGTGCCACCAGGGAAGCCCCTATAGTTTTGGTTTGCATTCCTCTAATAATTAGCGATGCTGAGCATTTTTTCATGTGTGTGTTGGCCATCTGTATGTCTTCTTTGGAGACATGTCTATTTAGGTCTTCTGCCCACTAGGAGATCTATTCTTAAAGCAGTCTAAAATATAGACTAAACATAAAAGCTAATTTGGAAAGGGACAGAGGTGAAGGTGGAGTTACAGATATGCATATCCAGATCTGAAGACTAGAGTCTGGGTTCTTCCTCTGATATATGATATTTAACCCTATGTGAAGTTACTAATTTAATCTTTAATTTTCAATCAGTTTCTTCCATTATATAAATGCAAATAGAGTTGATTCAAAGAAAAATGAAGCATCTAAGCTGATCAAGTATGCACTTACAATGCAGACCACATTTTCCAGTGACTCAATGTAACGATTAGGGCCAATCTGCTTCCCAGCTGGAAAATCAGTTCTACCCAGTTCACCCAACCAAGCTTGATCTGTGGTGCAAGAGTCACATGTTCTCCACCTTGAAGACCAGAGATGACTAAGCATGGCCTCTGGTTCTTCTGTGTCATTTCATACCCTGATGTCCCTTTGCCACAACCCTACCTCCTATGACTGAATTTCTGCCCTGGACCTTGGGTGAGGAACATGAGATCCTGATATGCTCATGTTCATTATTCTTCTCTTGGAGACTGAAGTCCTTCCTTGAGCCTCCATCCCTTCACAGGTAGTTCATTTGTCATTACAGACACAAGGACAAGGCTTCTACTTCTGAGTGTTACTTATTTCAAATTTCCTTTGACTACACTTTGCACATTGGCTTGAACAACCTGCAACTTTTCTTCACTGGTGACCATTTACCAGAGTCCTCATCACTTGCCCCTTTGAATGTCATCTGAGCCAGGCAGGCAGACGCTCAGATCTCCTAGTAGCCTCCACAGCTGGATTGGCTTTTGTAGAGTTAAGATGACTTGACCCAATGTCTACTGGTGAGTCAGTGGCCCCATCCTGTTAACTATCCCTGGACCTTTAAATTCCACTGAAGTAGTGAAGAAATATTTTGGATGCCTTTGTACACCAGGTACCCTTGTAGGCCCTGGGCATATAGAAGGGAACTATGAAAGAATAGTCTGTGCTTTCAAGAGGCTTAATACTCAGAAGCACTAGCTGTTTTCCCCATACTTGCTCTTTCTTTAGTCTGTATAAAGAATGATGTTTAACTTGTGGCTCATGATTTAGTTACATTCCTTTATATTTCAAAATAATAGATATGCTTGCCTTATCCCTTATTTTAGAGTTTCTTATTTTAAGGTCTCATAAATAGGAAAAATAGTGCCAAGTAAGATTTCATATTATTGCTGTCAAATTGTCAATATATTTATTTTTCTTGTTGGAGGCAATGTGAATACATATTCCTTAAATTATGATTTTCCTACAAAATGTCTGTCACACAGATCTTTTATCAAAATTATATTAAGGTTCTGTTTTGGCAAATCAGTTTAACATCCTTCAAAAAGGTATCATGAAACATAATCTAGATAGGTGGCTTTTCTGGTGGTGAATTTTGTGTTTATACCATTTATAGTTACTTACGCATATTACAGATAACCATTCTGCAAAGTGTGCTCTACAGAACACTGGAGCTGCTACGCAGTGTGTGCAAAGAAGTTTTCATAGGCTAATAAGATTGTGAAATGCTACACACCATATTTTCCTCTTAGAGGTTCTCAATGAAGATTAAAGTATTAAAATTCTAAGTACTCTTGTAAGAAAAAAACCCTGCTTGAACTTTAGCACAACATTTTCCAGACTTATTTAACTATGGGATTCTTTTTTAAAAAGTTAATACTGCTTTTCAGAACAGGTTAACCATGCGAAATCATCTTGCTGTTCGTCTCCTGTCACGCAAAATTAAATTCCCTGAGAAAGGGACTCTTGGCACCAGTAGTATAACTAGGCACTCATCTCGATAGGCACAAATGAGTGAATACAATACCACTATGAATATTTTTAAAAATAGTGTTATTTGGAGTTGTATTCAGAAATGGTTTTGACCAGAAGCTCTGAATATGGCTTAAAAAGCGTTGAAGTTTTTACTTTTCAAATCAACTTGATCTCTTTATTGTTTGTTCACCCATCTGGTGAAACTGGTTTGTTCAGTTCCCAAGTGGGTTGGTTTAGATTTTTCCATTCTACAAGGTACCTAAATCCTAGATTTCTGACCTATAAAATCACCATCAGACACCTCATAAACGCCCACAACTGATCTCCAGGAAAAGAGAGGTGAATGTCACTGCTTTCTGTTGCCAAATCTGTACCTCTATTGCAAAAAAATTAAGCAAGACAAACAAGTACACTGCCACTTCAAAGGAAAAAGACTAAAAAAGAAACAAACTAAAGGTATGCATTACGATACATTTGATACTCCTAATTGCAGGTGGGTAGAAATGGGGTCAGAATCACCTTCCACAAAGAAAGCACGTTATTTTGTAGTTTGTAATTATGTGAGAAGTACTCAGGGAATTTTAAAAAATACCAGTAATAAAAGGGGATATTAAAATTCTCAATTATTGGTCTGAATTTTAAAATACAGGCAGTGTGAATTACAGCTCTTTCTGGACAAAGGGTGAAACTAAGATATTCAATGTTTCCTCTTACGACATAAGAAAGATGAAGAAATGCTGCAAATAAATCCCTGATCATTCTTACAGAGTCAGGAGGTGCTTTGATTATCTCAACTTTATTTCACATTCACGAATATACCCAGTTATCCACTATTTTAAGACACGTGATTGCTTCTTTCCTACAGAATACACTAAGGCCTTGTTTGGAGTTCCATCAAAGTAAATAAATATATTAAGTAAGGCACTTCCACCTCTGAATATTCTAGTCAAAATCCATTTTGGGAAAATACCCTTCACATTCATCAGAAAATTTTATCTATATTACCTTTTGTAAAATGTGTATGGGTTTAGGTTTGAGATATGCTATGAATCCCACTTCAAAAGGGGAAATCCAGGGGCATGAATATATTCATTTTAAAAATAAAAATGAAATTCACAGAACAAAGGAAGACAGAAATATATGCCAGAACAGGTTTCTTGTTTGACTAGCTATTCAACAGTAACATTTCTGTGGCAGATATGTTTCCCATTCAGTAATTTTGAATCCAATTCTACTCCGATAAAAAATGTGGTAAATGTAAGGAAGCACTGAATATTACTTTTTAAATATTGCTGTAACTTGGTATAAGTGTAATTTAAATACTGCATGAAAATAAATGGCATTTTCAGGTATTATATGACATTGTTCCTATAAAATTCCAGTCTAAGTCATAAATCACAGCTTTTGAAGCAAACACCTAGGTGCAATGATGCATTTCTAACAAATAACTCATTTTAACTATAGAAAGCCCATTGACATGCTGGATTTTGTAATCAGAGGTTCTTAGCTGCTCACCTTGAAATTAAAACTTGAGTTAGGTAAGGGAAAAGTGAAGAAATCAGCATTACCTCAGGTTTTATTTTAACCAGGGCACCTTCTGAATCTAATCAAAATTAGGCATTTGTTTCTTAGTCTGAACCACTGGCAGTTCCTGTGATGACTGGGTCTACTTAATTTGTTTTAATAAATATTTAAGAAAATCTTAATGTGTACAAAACACTGAGTAGAATGAAAGATGAGTAAGATCAATAATGAAAGATGAATAAGATCAATAATGAAAGATGAGTAAGATTGGTCTCTGCAGTTAAGGAGCTGAAAAATCTAGAAATGGAGAAAAGCCAAGTACATGAACAGCATAATATTCCAGTCTTACCATGGTAAGTTTCCAAAATTAAGATATGAGGTGAGGGAGATATCATACGGTTTTAACAGTAGGATTGACTAGGTAGAGGTGAGTAAGAAAGTACTCAGAGGAGTAGCTGGAGTATGACCAGATGAATGAAATTATCAGATATTTCTAGGGAACAGAATAGTCCAGATGCAGGATAATGCAATGACTTGAAGACCAGAATCACCTGGAAAGGAGAATGAAAAGGAAACTGGAGTAAGAAGGTCTTGCTTTCTAAGTTGAGGAACTTGTAATCAGTTAGGCAAGTAGCCACTGTGGACCATCGCAGGGTCCTGAATACAGGACAGACTGAAATGATGTTGTGCCATGGAAAGATTAACAAGTTGGTTATCAGACTGGATGGGATGGGAGGAAAGAAGATGGAAACAAGAAGACAGGTTTAAAGATCAAAGGAATAATCCAGACAAGAGTTAAGGAGAGCACAAACTCTGGTAGTGGTTATGACAGTAGAGACAAGGGGATGGATGTTGGAAACTTTATAGAACTTAAAGCTTAAAGACCTGGCTGTAGATTGCATATAGAAAGAGAGAGAAAGAGAGAAAGACAAAGCTGGCTCTAATATTTTGAATTTGGATATATATGGTAATACTATTACCAAAACATGGAAGTCAAATGTATGAATTTATCCTCAGAAATAAGATAATGAGTTTGGTTCTGGGTATTTTGAATTTGAGAGTGCTAATGGTATCTAGTAGAGAAGGCCACAGGAAATTATAGGCATGGAGTGGGTTAATATGTAAATGTGGAAGTCACCTACAGGTGGTAGCTGTAATCATTGGGATGGATGAGACAGCACAGTTAGGGTATAGGAAACCTAAAGATAAAAGTGTTTGAATATCCATATTTGATGGGGTAGGGAGAAGATCAAGAAAAGGAGTCAGTAAATGAGAAAGAAACTAGCAAGGAAAAAGAAAATACCTATAAATTGATTTAAGAAGGAATGCGTTAGATTTAAATTTTTATTACTGAAGGATATAAAATATTATTGGGAAGTATTTTTTTAAAAACGTGAATACAGGGATATATCATGCTCCTAGGTGATGAAACTGAATATTTAGAGTAACCACAGATGTCAAATTTCCTCAAACTACAGTATATGTTAAATGTGACGCAGATCAAAACACCAACAGGACTTTTCTAGCAATTTGATCAAATTATGAGGATAGCCTAACTTTGTAACACCAGAGAGTCTAAACGATAATATTGACAGTTTAGTGCAGTGAAAATGAAAATTTCTTAATAAGAAAAAACAAAACAGGTAGCCACAGAAAGTGGAATGATGGAGGAGATTAAACCAAAGGCCCAAGATTAAATCAAGTGACCCAGGAACAGTATGGCTAGTTAGCTTTTCGGTGGTTTTCACCAGAAACAGGGAATTTAATGTGCAATTGACATTAGTAAGTCCAAGGCCAATTTCTCAAAAAATTTTAGACCTAGATATGGTTTTTAAGATTCATATTGTTTTCAGGTATATAGATTTGCTCTTTGGCAGGCAGAGGTTCTAATGGTAGTATCAGTTGGGTAAAATTTCTAACCCACTGGGTTGTTGTGAAGATTAAATGAAATAATACATGTAAAGTGCTTAGAACAGTGCGTGGCACATAGTAAGTGCTCAGTATATCAATGGGTATTGTTATTACATGGACTATCCCCTCCAATTTCAGATGAGGAATTTGAAGCTATGGTAATGGACATAAATCCAATAGGAGCTGGCAGAACAAGAACTAAAATCCAGAAATCCCCTGAGCTCACCAAGCAATTTTAAACACTAATAAGCTTTTGGCTCTCCTTTACTAATACCATGAACTATGACTGCCCTACTGTGTAGGGCAGGGGTCCCCAACCCCCGGGCCATGGACTGGTACTGGTCTGCAGCCTGTTAGGAACCGGGCCACACAGCAGGAGGTGAGTGGCCTTTGAGCAAGTGAAGCTTCATCTGCCGCTCTCCATCGCTCACATTACTTCCTGAACCATCCCCCTACATCCTCCCATCCATGGAAAAACTGTCTTCCATGAAACAGGTCCCTGGTGCCAAAAAGGTTGGGGACCGCTGGTGTAGGAGATATAGAACAGGGGCACAAGTAATAGAAAAATAGAAGTTCAACTTCTCTTTCCTATTTTCCTCTAAGTTCTTTTTGCCATCTGGCCCAGCTATAATTTATGTTATATTTAAAAGCGAAAATGGTGCATTACACATTTAGTGACAGTTTTCTAAAATGGAAATCCAGAATCTATATTGTTCTATTCTTCCCCTCTACGTGGTTGGTATGTGCTCTTTAACAATAAAAGTGGTGTTCTTTTTTGTTATGTTAAACATTAAATATTTAGACTACACGCCCAAGTAACATTTGAAACTTAGCGATTTAAAAAAAAGGGTAAATTGGCTCCTAGAAGAACTATTTAGAATCCCTCTAGTTAACAGTCACATACTATGTAATAGAGTTACAAACAGATCTTCCACCAGAGGGCTTTTGCTTTGGTTACAACCCTTTTGGGGATTCCAGTGTGAGAAGTAAGGATGCTTAGCTTACCATCTGTCTGGCATACGAAGGAGGGTTCGCTTGGGAAAGATGGCAGCAAAGAAGCCACAGCATCTACTGAATACCTGAACTGTAAGCTTCTCCTTTCCATCTTGCAGCAAAAGCCTGTGACACTCTGATGGACAGTAATTAGGGCTTTATTTTTTTCTCTAAAATAAATAAATAAATACTTGCTCGGTTTATGTCAAGTCTCATCTTACAGGTTCCATCTAGTTACAATTTACTAAGCAACATATTAGCCTTGAAAAAAGGGATGAATCCTCTATTTCTGAGCCAGGTACCCACCTAAAGGAAAGTTCCCTACTCTTAAAATAATCTAGTATGAACTCCCTCTGCACAATATCTTGAGAAGCAGGCACAAACTCACCTGAAGAATACTTGTACTACATTTTATGAATTTGTAAGGCAGCTCTGCCTCTATCTTTAGAATGGTCTCAGTGTTAAATAGATCAACTTTTTATTCATCCAACTTTCTATATAGCTTCTGCCTTTGATCTTGGTTTTGCCCTGTGGAATTACACAGACTAACTCTGATCCCTTTAGCACACAACAATATCATGACTTCACTCCTCATGTACATTCCTTCTTTTGGTTTAAATATCTCTTACTACTCAGGGGAAAATGTTGGGATTCAAAACTTTATACCTAGAACGTTACTGTTTCTATTAACAAGCAATATAGCGATATTCATAGATAAAGCAAAACTTCAGAAAATATTAAATCTACGTGCCATTCTTTAAAATACTATCTGAATCTGCATTTAAGTAGCTTGATATTTTAATTTAAATTAAAGAATGGGGAGATATAAACTGCTTCATGATAAATATCAAAACTACTTAGTTATAAAGTTAAATCTAAAAATACCTGAAAATGTGCTGACAGCACTAAATGTGTGAAAAATTATTCTTAAAATAGAGTAAGATTTAGAATAGAATACAATTTTAAAATATTTTGGAATTCTAAATATACATATTTAAAAAGAAAAGAATGGGGAAAATAAAAGTATGCAAAATTCCTCCTCTTACCTATAGCAGAAGTTAAAACATATGGTTTTGTACTTATTTCATTAAAAAGGTGAGTTAAAAAAAAGTTAAGTAGAGAAGTTCAAACAGTGTATATACACCTTCCAAAATGTTGAAAATAAGCAAATAATCATGGATTATAGCAATAAATATGTGGTAAATTTCCAAATAAAAATCTCTGATACCTTTAGAAGGAAAAAGAAAAGAAAATTCTAATATATATGGTTTACAAGAAAATCACTTAAAAGTAGAAACAAATATTAGAGTAGCAAAGAAGAAGAATAACAAAGCTCCAGGAATGACAGTACTAATTTTAGACAGAAAATCAGGCAAGTAGTACACACACACAAAAAGTGTACCTGAGTAAATATAAAATACCCAGTGACATAGTCACAAAACTTGTGAACTGAATAACTTAACATCAAAGTGTATACAACAAAACTTTAAAAGAGACAATGATGATCAAACAGAAATACATTATTAGTAGGAAAATTCAACGCATTCTTTCTCAGTTTTTTAAAAAATTTTTAAACTTAATTTTATTTATTCTTTTTCAGTTTTTTAATGATGAAGTAAAAAAACAAATATCAGGTCATAGGAATTTAAATAAGATTAATAAAGTAAACATTGAACCATGTACCATCCTAATAGATAATTCACCTCTTTTCATGTATCCATAGTTCATTAATAAAAACTGATAATAAGAGTCTACTGCCAAATAAAAATAATTTAATTTAGTTCCATAAAAGAATATCTTGTACAGACCAGTGATCAATAAAAGGCAATCAAAGAAAAATAACAAAAATTCCAACAAACAGACAAAAATTCCTTCCCAATTCTCTTCGGTTTAAAAACAAAATCAAAACTGCAGTTGCACAGCTGCAGGTTGTATTAGAAGAGAAAACAATTAAAATACTTTTTAGAAAAACTTTTGAGGTATTAACCAAATATCCTCTCAATTTCACATTTATAGCTTTAAAATCTTTTTACACAGACAGCATAATAAAAGGAATAAAGGAAATTAAGCTTTATAGTAGAGAATTTAGGAAAAAAATTCAGCAGATTCAATGAAAGAAGATGAAAAAATTATTTATATTTACATACACACAGAAATCAATTCAAATGTGAAAAAGCATTGAATTGATAAATGAATTTAAAAATTGGTTCTTTGAAAAAATAAAACAGGTAATCTCCACTAGGAAAGCTACTCAAATATTAAAAGTGTAGCCAGATTTCTAACACTAGAATGGAAAAGGGAATAGATGTCATCTTTATTATATAAGAAATTATTCTATAAGTTCTGTTTCTGAGGCCCAATATCTTTTATAACCTAATATCTTATGTTTCAATTACTGTGGCTTTATAATGTGATTTGATATTTGATAGAGCCAATCCCCATCTTACTAACTTAAAATATATTGAATATGACTACCCAGTTTTTACCATTAATACATTTTAATTTTAAATTGTTGAAAACCTCAATATTTATTGATATTTTAACTGCGCAATAAGTATATAAAATAATTCACATTTGTAAAGTTTCGTCTTCCCATATAGGAAATGGATTTGTGTACTCATTTATTTCCATCTTCCTGTATGTCTAACAAAAATGCTTTGTTTTTTCTTCGTAACATTCACATATTTCTTACTACAGTTAACCTTAAATATGCTTTATACATTTTGACATCAAAATTTTCTCCATCACATTTTCTTGCTTATCTTTAATGGCATGTAGAGTTAGATTAACAAATCAAAAAGATGACCAAGCAACTTAACTAGTGAAACAAATCATGCTTGGTTTTTTTTTTTTTTTTTGACAAGTAATCAGAATTTCAAGTATGGCCATTATTTATTCATCACATTTCTTGAATTCCTATCATATAAGACAGTGAAAACACATAACATGGAGATCTCAAAATATCATTGGAAAAGCAGATCAGGGTTAAACAGTGGAAAGTTTGAGGATAGAGAATAATGAGATCAAGAGGTTAGGCTTGGAGAGAAAGATGCCATCTCTACGATCAGAGAAAAATGGTAAAGATACACCAGGATATCATTGAATTAGAGGGTGAAGGGGGCCTGGAAGTTGATGGACTTTAGAATATGTGCTTAAAGCGGTACATGTAGGCGAGAAAATTTTTCCCTTTATAGAAGTCATTCACTGATAATCCATTTCCAAGTAAACTTGAACTTTTAGAAGAGTGATGTGGGGAAATTAGTTTTTCTACTGGAATTAAAAAGTTATAGATACTAAAATTTTCTGAAATATTAAAGGAATTTTAGATATTTCCATGAAAAGGAAGAAATCTAGAATTTAGTAATTATTCTAACTTCTAATATTAAAGAGAAAATAAGATTAATATCTCCAGCAATCTCACACATCTGGAAACCAGCATAAGATATCCTGAGTTCTAAGACATCTAATACTCTCTTCCTTAATGTGTTTAAAAGGACATCTTCCCACATAGATATAGTAAAACTTTATATTTATGTAATGGTTTTGAGAGGCTTATTGAAAAGTCCTATTACCCTCACCATATTCTGGGAGATAAGTAAGGAAAAGGGGCCATTAACTCCATTTTACAGATGAGACCATCAAGACACTCAGTTCCAATGATTAGTAGAAGACACTTAGCATGCTTATGATGAAAAGACCAAACATATTCTGAATTCTAGCCATCTTATCAAGAGGATACTTCTCTTGCTTTACTTATATGTCTAGCCCTACCCTTCATACTAAAATTTTCTCTAATATTTTCAGTGTTAGTATTTAAGGTTTATATTTCACGAAAAAAATAAATTTAGTACACAATCATCCTTACATTCTCAAATTCAAACCCCATGCTAATAATGACTCTATAGAACTAATTCTCTTCCATATGACTTCTTTTTCATGGAAACTCAGCAAGGAAAAAAGCTGAAAGGTAATGTTATTTGGAAAGAATGCTGTGTCAATTGCATTGCTGTGAATATTAATAACAAGCCACCCATTCCAATGGGAAATACCCTAGGATCATCCAAATCTTTAGTCTTTTATGATTCCACAACCAAGAAAACAAATTAAGGGCTTATACTTCTCATAAGAGAGATAGTATGACATTTAAAGTATATATGTTTCATATCTCCATTAATATAAACATACATACTACCCTAATATCTTTGTCCTCTGCCCCATCCCTTGTAAAAAAATGATAGATGGCCTAAGTAACGGAACAAACTTGAGCTACAGTGAGTTTGGGCAGCTAAACATACTCTACTTCCTATTTGAAAAAATTTTTGATATTACAAAGGCCATTAGCGTTTTAAGTCAAATTATCAGAAGTTTAGGTATATCTGGAACAGAGAAAAGGCACTCCCAAACACCCAACATAAAGTACGATGGAAGTCACGTAATCTACACATATATAAAAGCCTGACTTGATTAAGAGGGGAAAGTAAAATGATATGTATCATTTTAGAATAGTGGAGTGAGTATAAGTTTGACCTGCAGGGTCACTTCCATTTAATGCTTATTAAAATCTCCTGTGTTGATTCAACAAGTGAAGGTAGGTTTCTTATTTAACCATGCTAGAGTTGAGAAATAGCAATTTTTATAAACAAATTAGAACTAGAGATCAGGCCTCAATCAACTTTTGGAATCCCAAGCGGAGAGACAGTTATTATTAATCTAAGTCATCTGTGAAAGGAAAAAGCCAAATAGTAAGTTTTGTAGAGCTACTACAGACCATGGAGTCATTCAGAACACCTCCTCCCCCCACCCCAAACACATATACACACAAATGTGCACAGCTATATATATTAACTTACATGATTTGTGGGAAGACTTTTTTTAGGAAAAATAAGACGCAGAGTATATTTTACTTTAGAAAATACCTTTTCAAAATTCTATCTATCTATCTATCTATCATCTATCTATCTATCATCTATCTATCTATCATCTATCTTCTATCTATCTATCATCTATCATCTATCATCTATCTCTCTATCATCTATCTATCTATCATCTATCATTTATCTATCTATCTATCTATCTATCTATCATCTATCATCTATCTATCTATCTATCTTCCTAAACTCAATTTGGTTCATGTGGCTATTTAATCATAGGAAAATCTTTTAAGTTCTACCAGAAAGTTTTACCGCAAACCCTCTAGAGTAATTAAACCTAGAAATGTATACTTATTCTGGTGAAAATATACTTTTTATGCTAAAAAGGAAGTTTCAAATATTTGATATACTCAGGCCAGTGACTGAGTTTGGATCAGGATATTAATCTTTATTATTCAAGTTTCTAGAATAACTGTGGCTAGAAATGTGTTTAATAAGCTTATGGCAAGTGAATTGCAATAAGAATTATTTAAAACTAAGAATAATAGTAGAAGGAAGGAAAGCGATAGGATAGTCTTTTTTTTTTTCCTTTTACAATCATGTGCTTTACAAAGATTTCTTAAATTAATGGGCCATAAGAGGTTTTTCTGGATTGAAGTAGGTTGATTGAATAATCAAATTCCACAGCCTAATGGAAATAATAAACCTCCTAAAGTCCAACCTTACACAAAAAACCCCAAAAACCCACTTGAGTTTTATTGGAGAGAATTTTATGTCAATGCTCAATAAGAGGGTGAGCACACATGAATAATTATTTACTTACTGTTCTCATTAAAGCAAAAAATGAGTTATCATTCTTTTAGTCAGAAGTAAAAATTCTTTCCCTATCATTACCATTAACTTGACTTGTTTTATAATTTAAAGAAGAAATCCTTTTAAATTCTTCCCTGAAATGAAAGAAGGAATAGGCAATTTTAATCAAATAAAAGGGGGCCACTTTTTCTTTGATCTAACAATTATGTTAAGTTTTTGACAGAAGTGCTAAAAATACCCTGATGGGAAGGGCAACATTTGGGTGCCATGACTATTATCCTTCACTTTAACATTCACTCCCAGACATGAAAAACCTGACTATAAAGACAAGAAAATGTTCTGTTTTCTCACTGCAGGAAGGACTGAAAGTTGACTAAAAGTGAGTGATACTCAAAGCCCCTGTCCTCATGGACCTTACAAATTAGTGGTTAGGAAAGTAAAGGATTTGGGTTGTTAGCAACATCTTTTTGAGTTCTCATAACACAGTAACTTCCATGCCATTATTTACAAAATATGCAAAGAGACTTCTGCTTCTGGAAAGATGGAATGGATGTACTTTCCCCTATTTCTCCCACTAAGTGCAACTAAAAATCCTGTAGAGTATATACAAAGCAAACATAAGAAGAGCCTGAAAGGTGGACAGGTGGATTTTCTTTTTCCCTCATATATGCAGATTTAGAGCTGCAGAAGCCAGTAACACAGAAACACGAACAGGTGCTGACCAAAAAAGCACCAACAAAAGTCTGCCCTCTAGTGAAAGGACCAGGAAAGGGGCAGTTTCTCAAGACAGGAAACTTGCAGAAAATAATGACTCTACTCCAGCCAAACACTACAGAAAAATCTCTGGCCTCACCGTCACTCATGCCAGAAAAGGCTGAATGGGAGGCCAGGCGTCCACTCTGGAGAGGCTGTAACAAAGCATCCCAACACCCTCCCCAGGGTGGTGTCAGGCAGGGAGCTGAGATTTTCATCTCTGCCAGTCAGTAAGGAGAGGCCCGTGGAGACTCCCCCTTCCCTCTGAGGGGTTGACAGAGGATGAACTTTCACCTTTACCCAGTTGTAGCAAGGCTATCCCCACCATGGTGTCAGTGGAGGCCAAGCGGGGAGCAGGAACTCCCACCTTTATCCAGCAGTAGAGGAGCCTCCCATCAGGTAGCACTATAGGCCAAGTGGGTAACCTAGATTTCACCTCCACCTGGAAGTAATAAGGTGCCTTCTCCCTTTCTCTAAGGGTAAATACAGATTTTAAAAAGAAAAAAAAAGAAGAATTTCCCGTGGTGAGAAAATGGAGACTTTTCCATCCCCCTTCGTTTTCTTAGAGAATTTACTTAAGAAAACTTGTACCTGTGATTTCTTTTCCTGCCCCTTTGAGAGATATGTGAATCTTTTTAAAAGCTAAATAAACCTCTTGCCAGTTTTGAAACCCAGGAATCTTTTTTCACAAGGACCTGGGTGCCACCTCTTCGAAACTTAATTATCAAAGAAGATAGCACCCCCAGTTTCCTTCCATGGAAGGACACGAACCTGAATTTCTCAGCATAGCTGCAAAGCTACCTCCTGTCCTAAAGAGAGGAGAAGTTTAATTCTCATTTGGATAAAGGTAATTAGTAAACACAAATTGTCACCCCAGTTACCAGGTTCATTTAGGATGAACTATGTGTGACAGATGTTAAGTCCTCTCACTTGAGGATTAGTTATCATTTATCCTGAAAACACGGATGCTATGCATTGTATCCACCTGGTTATATAAAAGGGTGAGATTTCTTTCTGTCTTTGCCGATTGCCTGTGATACACATCACATTCCGCTTTAATGCTTATTCAGTGATAAAACTGTTCTCTCATCTACCTTTGTGGAGAAGTTTTCTGGGTTGGCAGGAGATTTTATTTTTGATTATATTTTCCCAAGAATTAAAAAAAAAAGGAAAAATGGCTATATTAATATACTGATATTGAAGGGGCTCAGAACAAGCCTCCCCCAAAGTGTCACTGTGGCATATGAATTACTTTCACCTGAAGTTACTTGAGGACCAAAAGACTCAGGAAGAGGGTTTTTGTTTTGTTTTGTTTTGCTTTTATCTTCCCCTTAACTGGCTAGAATAATTTGGATAGCTGGCCTGTTAAGGAAGAGAACTATCACCAGAGAAAACTGCAAAGTGTATGGGCCAGGTGTGGTAGGCTGGCGGGGAGCCCAGAGGGCCTATTTGGTCAAAGTGCTCTCTGTGTCCACTGTCTCTGCATGGCAGGACAAACATTTGCTTACCAAATATTTGCACTTCCCCTCTTCTGGTGAATTGTCTTCCTTTCCTTTGATGCCTCACACCCCTACCCCATTTTTTCTTAGCTCAGAAGGGCATATGACCCTCAACTGCCTGCCTGTCAGGGAACCTCTCATTGTCTTTGTGGGTTTCCCGTACATACGTAATTAAATGTGTTTTTCTCTTGTTATTCTGTCTTATGACAATTTAATTAATAGACCAGCCAAAAGAACCTAGAAGGGTAGAGGGAAATTTTTCCTCCCCTACAATATATAAATTAATATATTATCTATTTATATCTAATATCTAATATAAAGTAATATAACATATAACACTAATATATATAACTAACAGGTAAAATAAACTTCAGAATTGAAAAACAAATCAGAGACAGAGGACAATATATAATGATAAAAGGGTCCGTTCTTCAAGAAGGCGTAGCAATCCTAAAAGTGCCTATACCAAACAAGGGAGCTGCAGAATATGCATAGAGATTATGGGTGAGACTGTATCTCTGGAGTTGTTCTCATTGGGGAAGTAATTTTAGAGCAGAAGGAAGAGCGGAAGAGAAGAAAGGAATATTAGAGCGAGAGGAGATCTTGATTCATATATAAATTCTGTCACTAAACAGCTATGTGGCCTTAGACAATTCACTTAATCTCCTTGAGTCTCAGTTTCTCCATTTTCTGAAAAATCTGCAGTTAGATGACTCACAAGTTTCTTTCCACTCTAAAATTTTAGATCTCTCCGAGATCATGTAACTTTGTATGTTCTGGAAATAGATAATTTTGAGAACAAGCACAAATATTTATAATGAGGTTTTCTTTAAGTAGATTTTATTTTTTATGTTCCTAAAGAATATTCAGAATGGTTCATACAGAGATAACTATGTAGATGGAATGGAGGTTAAGCAAACATAGTCAACAAACTTTAAAACAAACCACATTGTAAACAGCTTACTCTGAAAATAGCATACCACTTTTAAAATGTCCTTAGAATATACTAAATTGCACCCCTAAGTGTAATGCTCAAATTCACAAATGAATATGCAAATTATTTTAAAATGGGAGAATGAGAAAATTCAGTAGACCATATTTTTACTCTAGGCCAACATTATTCTGACCTTGAATCATGAGTCATATTTCAAGATAAAACTCAGTCAAATGAGAGCAGTCAGTGAAAATACATATGTCCTATATTTATTATACATAGTAATATATATGTATACATGTACTCTCTGATATATACTATATTATAATATAAATACTGTAGTATATATATTACACAATATAATAGTATCAGAAAATATTACTCTATTAAAAACCTTAGAAATAATCTCCAACTCCTACTTTGTACCAGTGAGGAGGTTAATAACAGAGTTACATAGGGAGTAGTAATAGTGCAAGATGAGGGCTTCCTGGTGTTTCATTATGTCTATATGGAGTCCACCATGAACATGGTCAGGTCAAGACATAGACTGGGCATTAATTTAGAGTAACTTAAATAAACAACCCTACATTTCCCATATTCAAACTAATGAAACAAAAGAAGCTAGCATTTAAAAATAAAAGTTCTATAAAGTATGTATTGAAATGAAAGGTAAGTAACAAGTAGGCATTTTCAGAGCAACTATCAAACCTAACTTCCTCATGTTTCAACCTGCTAAAAAAATACACAGTTATTATCTTCCTCTATAAACAGGTGGGAAAAGTAAAGCAGAAAAAAATAAATGGATATTTTCAAGTCATTATACTACATATATTGATTTTCATGGGATATTAGAACAGATGCACATTTCTTTTTACACGAGTACAGTTTCATTAAATCTTAAAAGTACACTGTAGGATACTGACAGGTGCCCGGTGAGAAATTCTGTCAACAGACATTTTTTGATCACTTAACTCTGCAGGGCACTGTACTAAACACAATGAGACGTCACAAAAGAAATGGAAGGCATGACCCTTGGCTTTATGGAAATTAAAAACAAAGGCTGGTGCATACCAATTACTTTAGAATTTATGATAATCTGTCGTAGTAGGTGAGCAAGGAAACATTCTTATTTCCTTCACTCAGTCAAGAGGTAAATATATTCCTAGGTATTCTCAGCAGTAAGCTAAATGATTACTCTTACTTGCATTATATTTTTGTAACCATGTTTTAGTAGTTCCTCCTGGAAATTAAATAAATGTTAAATGAAGAAAACCTTTTCTCAGATCCAAATAACAGAATTGATTAAGATGGTAGGAGTTAAAATCCCAGGGTTTGGAAGCAGTCCAACCTGAGGCCAAATGCCATTTCCATCACTTGAACAATGTGGCCTGGGGAATCCAACACCCCCGTCCTGGTCTCAGGTCTCATTCTCTCCATTTGTTAAATAAGGACCATAAAAGGCCAAACTAAGAGCATAGTTGTATAAATTAAATTATATATATAATTATATATTAAAGTGTTTAGCATGCTACCTAGTACATAATAGTTGCTTAGTAAATTTTAGCTATTATTAATATTAATAATACTATTATTATTTCCAAAATTTGTCAGAATATATTAAGGAACATTTATATTGGGTTGGCCAAATAGTTCGTTTGGGTTTTTCTGTAAGATTACAGAACCTTTTGGCCAACCCATAGTTAGGTATGGTTTCCACTGTATTATTGGAATATGACAATAAAATGGGATTTAAAAAAACTAAAATGCGCAGAAAGCTTTCCCCTAACTATTCTCTCAACTCTTTCTTAATATACTATATCCAGTTTTTCAGAATAAAAAGACTACTTTCAGGGCACTTGATTTATCTGCCTAGATGAAAGACAGACACATATGTATTTATTTCACATCCGGTGCAAAGAATATATCATCACGACACTCAGTGAAGAAAAATCTTATGGTTTGTGCAATTGATGGCTTTTAGCAGCACTTTAAATCCCATGAGAGGGATCACTTTCATCATATCCATCTTTTAACTTATTTATAAAGGTTCTAGGGAATCTGTCCTTTTACTGAAAGACAATTTTACTTTTGGCTAGAAGGTAAAGTTCCCTGAAGGCTGTCACTCAAACAACCATTTTACAAACAACCAGTAGGAACACCAAGTATAATACATGTAGAACCTAAATGTACTACAGTTCATCATTTACTACCGTCTCTCCATTACTTGTCTTGGAAAATGATACTTCTTCTTCTCAATTTTATGTGAAAATAGATTTATGTATAGCCCAGGGAAATTGATGGATTTTTTTGGTCTTGTTTGGGAGACACTCAAGATTACTTAGCTATTTCTAGATTTAAAGTAACATCTGTACAGGTGTTACAGTGTCCCCTCATTGGGAATGTCCTTCCCCCTCTTTAGTGATTCGGACCTTACCCTCCTGGAGAGTAGCACTCTACAATGGCAAAGAAAGACTGAGCCAGATTTCTTAGGGTTGAAACCCTGCTCTACCACTAATTAGCTGACTATCTTGGGCAAGTTACTCAACCTCTCTAATTCTCACGTTTTTAAATAAGTTAGGATTATTGTGAGGATTTTGAAAATATGATGTATTGTAAAGCACTTAGCTAGTACTTGAATGCACTTGATAAACACTAGCTATTACTTTATATTAATTCTTCAACATATAACTCAGCCACCATCTCTCCCATGAAATGTTTATTGACCCGTTTCAGCGAGACAAATACTCATCTCTGACTTAGCTTTACATGAAATTCTATGCTTTCTCGCCAATTTGGAAAATTCCTTTACTTTTCAACTCCATATTATTATCCTGAGATGATGATAACTAAATGTGATCTTATATGCAATATGCTCTCTCTGTGAGAGGCTAATTACTCTTTTCTTAGACATAATGTCAAATCCTTGGGGAAGATTTTTAACTCAATGGATCTCAAACTTTCTCATTTATGTTTCCCAGATAGGCCAGAACAGAAGCTTTTATTTTGTAGCCCACACACCCTTTGAGTGGACTGTGAATCTATAGAAACTGAGAGAAAAACTTCATGGACATGACCAGATGTACATGAGTGTTTTTCTGACAGAATGTTTCAGATGTCTTATTGGATCTTCAAAGTTCATAGTCCAATACAAAAAGATATGGACCACAGATTTAGAGACAGATTTGTGACCCAACTCCAGCATGTGAATAGGACTTGTTGGCATTCAATTTATAAGCTATCTTCACCCCGTGCTTCATTTTACTATTTTAAGTTACTTAGTGCTCTTATTCTCCCTCAAGAGTAAAATGCATTTCACCCTACCAATTGCTAAAACACAGTAGGTTCATGTGAGTTCCTGTCTTCTCAACATACCTGAAGTTTTGATTTAATTTTTAAGAGAACTTCTTTTTATTTAACAGATATGAATCTGGTGCCTTCTTTATGCAAGGTAGGGTTCTAGGACATGGGAACGTAAACAAGAGAGGCAAGTTTTCTGCTGCATTTATAGATTTCTTTACTAATGTAATAGACTGGAACTAAACAAATAAATAGATTAAATAGTAGGTTAACAATATAATTTCAGGTAGCATCATGAAGAAAATGAAGCTAGATAATGGGATAAGAATGATGGAATGATTGGGGGTGGGGTGGGCGTGGGCAGTACATTCCAGAGGATACTTTTGGAAAGTTTCACTGAGAAAATGATGTTTGAGCATAGGCATAAAATGATATAAAGCAGCCAGTCACAAGAATAGGAAAGGAATATTCCAGACAGAAGGAACAGCAAGCACCAAAGAACAAGCTTGATACACTTGAGAAACTAAAGCAATTCATTAAAATGATACCAACAAAGTAAAAATCTTAATTGTTTTAGGTTAACTAAGGCAACAATATATTCTTATTGTAGAAAATCTGAAATGTGCAGAAAAACCTAAAAATAAAATAAACATTTTACATAAAGCCTTTTAAAAGTTTTGTTATTTTGGTATATATCTTTCCAGAATGTTTAGATACTTATATAAAAAAGGGAAAGGCATAAAATACCCTACTGTGTAAAATTTTTGTTCTACCTTTTTTTTCTACTTTATTAGGAGGAGCATCTTCCTGGATCATTAAAATTATTCACAAACATAATTGCTAGTGGCTGCATATGATTCCATCATACAGATGTAGTGTCTTTTATGTAACCAATTTCCATGTTGGACCTTTAGGTTGTTTTTATTTTATTTTTCTATTTATTTATTTACTCTGAAATAAATTCTGCAATCAATATTTTTAGGAAAATATCTTTGTCACTATTTTTATATAGTTCCTTGGATTGAAAGTCTGGATGTAGGATTCATTTTGATCTTAAACATCAAAATAGCAAAGAGCCTGTCTTAGACTTATTAGACTCAATGCACATTTAATATAAAACAGAATCTTTAAGGAGCCTTTTTAAATCTACCATTTTGTCTATCTGTCAGGTTTATACATTTATATGCCCACTAGTCTTTTGAAAGAATTTATCAACAGAGAACACCATTCTAGTCTGCTGGAGAGTGGTCATTAAAGAAGAAAGGACTCTGTGATTTAAAAGATGTTGTTAGTGAAAATGACCTCCCAGAGACTCACTAAAATTATGACTACCAGAAGTCTCTGATTCAAGAATTAGGGGGAAAAATTCTTGATTTCTTTACAATTCAGTAACAGAAAATAATTTCAAAGGTAAGATAATATTTTGGCAATGATGGATCTATTGAAATTTCTACTTACAGCTTTACTTTGAGCTACCTTGATCTCCACATGTGTTTCAGCAACTGTTTCTGATTCACATGCTTATTTATTATCTTTCTATCTTATCCTAGAGATATTTCTGCCCAGTGGAGGAGCAACATCAATAAACTACAAGAGTCTATTAGGTTTAGCCAACAAATGTTGATCTCTTCTGTTGGGTTTAATTTGTTGGTCTATTATCATGGTGGTTCTAGTACATCATTTAATGACCTTTCCTTATCTATATTCTAGAGCCCACGTAACATTAATCCTTTTATGTACTTACATTGGAGAAGGAATTATTGATGTGCAATTGTCATTCCTGATAATGATGGTGGTGTTGATTAATGTATAAAAACAGACACAAAGCTTAGCAACCAAGGCAGTACACTAGAAGCTACAGAATAACAAGTTTTATTCCCTTGTCTTCCATTGACTTGGAAGACCAACTTGAATAGGCAACTTAACCTCCTTCCTAATAAATACAACCTTATGATGATGCATCTATGTTACCTGTCAAGGGGAAATGATGTCTTGTATCGATTTTTTTCCTTAGATGATGGAGTATGTGTCTAATCAAGCTCATTTTAAAGCACTTTGCAAATACAAAGGCTATAAAAATCCTTCATAAGGCTGCTATGTTCACTGGAGTAAAAATGCTTCCTGAGAAATATAATTCCAACTAAGGGTTATAAGATAAAAACACTTCACTTCCATCCTAGGAGAGAACCACCTCTGTGACTCTTCCCTTATTTTTTTCCAAGAGTGAGAACTGAGGAAGAAATGTAGAGCTACTGGGATAAATACAAGATATCTAAAGTTGAATTAGACACCTTCTTTTCGTATAAATATACTGAAAGACCATTATAGAAAACTGTGTGGGCCTAAAAATCACTGAAAACACACGCATCCCAAGACCATTAGAACTGTGCAGCTCTTCTTTAATATTCTGTTCAACTTAGTCTTCTTATGTATGCTTCATTAAAAATATCTTCTAGGAATTTCTTCCCAGTCTGTTGAGACTAACAACTATCTCACCAGAGAGCTTTTTCAGGGAGGTTTAGGAATAAATCTGAATGCCACAGCCCAATGGAAGCTCTGAACTGCACCATGAACATCTCTGACAGACACTGGGGTATTTCTTTTTCCCCTTCTCGTCTGTACATTCACTGACTTGCCAACCATACCAAAGCTTAGACCATGTGTATAACTCATACCCAAGAGGAATTACTTTTTTCTTCTGAAGCCTGGACGCCGAGGCATGCATGGCTTTAACTTTAAATGGGCAGTGAATATTTCATAAGGTAAGCAATTTAAGTTGTTTTTTTTTTGTTTTCGTTTTTTTGTGGTATGCGGGCCTCTCACTGCTGTGGCCTCTCCCGTTGTGGAGCACAGGCTCCAGACGCGCAGGCTCAGCGGCCATGGCTCACGGGTCCAGCCGCTCCGCGGCATGTGGGATCCTCCCGGACCGGGGCACGAACCCGTGTCCCCTGCATCGGCAGGCGGACTCTCAACCACTGCACCACCAGGGAAGCCCAGAAATTTAAGTTTTAAGGCAAGAAAATCACAGGAGGATTGGTCCCAGATCACCTTTATTTGTCTTTTGGGTATATATGTATGGGTTTTGTTTTATTTTATTATTTAAAATGCTTACCCTTTCTAGAATGTCTGTATGCATGTGCAAAGCACAGCATGCCCTGATGAGAAAAGGCTTTGTTCAGGTGCTATCCTGTGAGAAGTGATGCTTTCCTGATCCCCCTAATCTTGGTACCAGAATCTTGATAGAGCCTGCCAGTGAGAATACACACAATTTCTCTTTTATAATACCCACAGGGGTTCCCAAATATGTGACAATCAGAATAAAATGAGAGTCAGCTGAGATTAATTTAAACCAAAATATATGATTGTGGTAGGGTATACATATACATTCAGATCCATAATTCAAAGCCTTATTATTTTCTTTTTCTTCTTTTTCTATGTGGTATTGGAAGGAAGGTACTGGAAGAAGACATATTTTTCTGGAAAGGTTTGGGGATTAATTTCTCCCAGCCCTACAAGAGAAGGAATTATACTTTTGCTTGCTAATACTTTGGAATCTGGATTGGTAGGCCATATAAGGTCTACTGGGCAAACAGAAGAAGGTTTGTCAGAGAGAAGGAAGAGATAGAGGGAGGGAGAGAGAAGAGGAGAAAAAAAGGAGAGAGGGAGAGAGAGAGAGGAAGAGGAGAGGAGAGAAGAGGAGAAGGGAGAGAGAGATTGATTCACTGAAGGAAACAAAGAGAAAAGGCTTTTCCTCAGATTAAAAGGAAACCAGTTGCAGTAGATGGGGTAGGAGAGGCTATAACCTGGTCCTGAAGATCCCAGAGGAATTATTTAAGAAGGGACAGACTAATGAGTGAAACTCAAAAAGAACATTGAAAGAGGTATTATCTGAAGCTCCAGAAACCGAACAGTAGCTTGGTCAATATGTATTAACCACCAGCCGTGATTAGAGCAAAGACCCTTCCTTTCCTGATTCTAAAGGCTTGGACAGCTGACCCCCCCAATCTGCACCAGGAACTGACATCTCACAAATTGACCAACCTAGCAAAAATGATGACTCTCTTTGCCACAGAGTTTAGCAATATGTCAGCAATATTGTCCCCTGTGGGCACCCCATTTTTAAGATGCCTCAGACACCTATAAGAGCAAGAATGAGCAGTGGGCACTCACAGTTAATACTAAATGTGGGATGGACCAGACTTGAAAAAACTTCAGACTCCATAAACTCAGAGCAGATGATGATAACCCCAACAAATAATGAATATGTTAATTGTCCTAAAGAGTGAATGTATGTACAATCATACATACAAAGACTACATATACTATTCAGAGTGGGCCAGATGGTAACTTAAAAAATAATTGTTCCCACTTGGAAATTGGTGAAACACTTAGGCTGAACGGCCTAAGGGAACTAACTCAGTTCTTGAAACTTCTCTGTATCATCTGCTAAAGCTTTTCTCTATTCCATGTTGCTCCAAACCCTATCCTGATCTGTGTCAGAATGGTGACTGAATTAGAACTTTTAATACTAACTTCAGACATTTCTTAGGCTCTCTAAGACACTCAGATCCACTTTAAGAACAATCTTATCATAGCTGAACAGGGACATTCAGTCTTGTGAGACAGACTCTTTGAAGGCCACGATGCTTTGCTATCATAAGTAGTTATGTGCTCTCATACCAGGATGTGGACCTGAGAGAGGCACACAGGTTTAGATCCTGGTGGTAGAAACATATATTCAAACAAATCTGCACCAGAGGGTCCTTTCTCTCTAGCTGGCTCTATACTCACAAGCCCTGGCACAGACGGATTTATTTCTTGAGTTTCTCCCCTCTCATGAATCCTCTGAAAGTAACTGATGCCTTATCTTAGGTCAGCTTCTCTCTTAGTCTTGCATTCTGCTTTCTCCGCAATGCAGTTGATGGCTGGGGTTTTATAAACCAACCAGGACTTCAGCGGTATGAAAATGAATTCCACACGGAATGCTGCCTGAACAGAATTTAGTAACACCCCTTGCGGCACCCGTCAAAAATCCTATGTCACCACCAGAAATCCTAGGTCTGTTTAAGGATTTAATGCACGCAGTCTGAGTATCATACATGTAAATATGCAGCACGATATCGTAGAGCAGACTGCTTTATCAGTGGCACTCTACTTAATGCTCCATGAGGTATAACTCTGCAACTATATGGGAGTAGATTCTTCTCTAAAAACAGTAACAATTTCAGACAGTTCGATCCTCATATAACATAGTAATTTAGAAAATGTGAATTATACTTGTTCACAATGGTAAACGTAATAAGGGGAGTCTCCTATACTACTTAAAAACAAAAATTAACAATTAAAATGAATCTAAACTGGAAGGGGCTTTTAAAGTCTTCCAGGCAAAGATAAATTCCATTTTACTCTTTTTCTAGTCATGCTTAAATCCTACCAAGAACAGTGACATCACAAGTCCATAAGAAAGCTCATGGCATTTCCATTGTATTTACAATAACATCTGAATCATTACCTCTATCCTTGGATTTGAATGCAACAGGACTTTCCTCTACTATATAGGAGATTTGTGTTCACAAAATCTCACTATAGCCAAATCTGGAAAAAAAAAATCTGGACAATCCTTTCCATTTTCCCAATAAGACTCCTTTAGATTTCAAATTTTTCAGTCAGACTAAAGAATTGCCTTCCATTTCTTACCAGGTGAAAAACACCCCTACAGAAAAAATAACCTGCCTTAAAATTGGATGACATCATGCCACTGAAGCAAAGAACCAGGCCATTGCCCAGTGATGGTGATTATAGACTGCAATATAGACAATTAATATTTGCTAAGCAATGGAAAATTTGATATGTTAAGCTGTCATAACAGTGGGTTTTATTATGAGAAGATGTTGTAGTTTAATGGACAAACTTTGGACTTGATGTTAAAAGGTCATAAATTAATTCTGTAATTTGGCAACCATCTTGCTAGTGATCATGGACAAGGCACTTAATTACTTTGCTCCATCATCTGTGAAATATGAACACTCAGATTTTTAAAGGATAATTTGAATTATATATAAAACAAATCCATTTTTGTAAAGATACCAAGCAAAAATTAGAAAACAAAATATCCACCTGCACATCATCTGGGTAGGATCTTACTTTTAGGACTATTTCATCTTCGTGTGCCTGTTTTTTTTTCTTAAAATGGATACAGTAAGAGTACTTACCTCTTTGAGTTGTTAAGAGGAATAACTAGACGATGCTTATAAATCGCTTAGCAAAGTATCTGGAACCTAACAATGCTTAGTGAATATTACTTTTATGATTATTAGTTATTACTTAAAATGCCCTACAAAAGATGAAACTTTTTCTAATGTTGAGGATAATTGTCAAGAAAAACCATGGGATTTGATTCCAATTTTACTGAGAAGTAAAAAAAAAAACACCACAACTGAGCCATGAAATTATCCTTGGAGGGTGGGAGGGAGGCTCAAAAGGGAGGGGACATGGGGATATATGTATGCATATGGCTGATTCACTTTGTTGTACAACAGAAACTAACACAGCATTGTGAAGCAATTATACTCTAATAAAGATGTATTAAAAAAAGAGTATAAGGAAACAAATGGCTTATTTCAATATATAAAGTTAGATGTACATAAAAGTCCTTTACAGTTGCTTTCCAACTACACAGCTTTTCTCTAAAGTCTCGTATTTTTCTCTAAGACCTCCTAACAGATCTGCCAAATAGTAGCACTAGTTCGAAATGTGTTTTGAAAACTAGAAATAATGTAGGCTCTAGGGGTAAAAAAAAGGGTACAATTTACCTGTCTGTTCTCATTAGAGGTACTAATTGAATGTGAAGGTATATGTGCATAAAAATGTTATGCTCCAATAAGAGGGAATAAAACCCAAAATACATTTTCAAATACTTATTACAGATTCATAAAGGTCAATGAAATTTTAAAAGCCATCTAGTACAGGCTTTTCTTTAAGGTTTGAATCATTTCTGGAACATTTTTGCTAGCTGGTCATTTAGATTATATCTGCATATCATCAATGACTAGAAATTTACCACTTCCCAAATCACCCTATGCTGAATTTGGGCAAGAGAAGTACCATGGAGGTAGCACAGGTTTTGGAGTGGGACACACTGTGTTTATATTCCGGCTCACTCATGCATACTGAGTGTCCTCCATAAATACAGTAGTGCTAAGTCTTGGACTCCTCACATGTAAAATGTGGGTGATGATCTCTACCCCTGATAGTTTTCTGTGTTAACTTGGCTAAACCAGTTATTTAATTAAACACTAATCTAGTTGTTGCTATGAAAGTACTTTGCAGGTGTGGCTAGCATCTACAGTCAGTTGTCTTTAAGTAGATTACCTTAAAAAATGTGTGGGGGTCTCATCCAAGCAACTGGAAGGACATCAGAACAAAAACTGAAGTTTCTTAGGGAAGAAGTTCTGTTTCAAGACTACAGCATCAGCTCCTGCTGAGTGACAAGACTACCGGCCTATTCCACAGATTTTAGGCTCAAGACTCCAACATAGTCCTGGCAAAGTGTCCAGCCTGCTGGACTGCCTTACTGGTTTGGAACTTGCCTTCCCCCACCCCCATCCTTCCATCTATCTTGTTCATTTGTATATGTGTATATATATGTACACATATATATACACATGCATATATATACACACACACACCCCCCGATATGTATACATTTATATAAAGGGATTTTGAAATCTTCTAGGCAAAAATAAATTCTATCTTATTCTTTTGTCAATCATGCTTAAATTCCATCAGAAATAGTAACATCGCAAGTTTCTAAGAAAGCTCATGACATTTTCATTGTGCTCATAACAATATTTGAATTGTTACCATTATCTATCTATCTATCATCTATCTATTTATCTATCATCCTAAGTGATAATATATCCTATTGGCATTGTTTCTCTGGAGAATCCTGGCTGATAGACCATCTCACAGCTCTTCTGAGGATACAAAGGTACTCAATTCATCTGACTCCATGGCCCCTTTCCAAACATTATCTGAAAATTATCTCCCCTGTAGTCTCCCCTGTTAGTCAAATTTCTAATACAATAAATGCAATATCTGATCCTAGATTGGATCTGGTACTCTAAGCAGTACGGTTAAGTCAATTGACAAATTTGATATGGACTATAGATTAGGTAAAAGTAGATAAAAGTATCACCCTTAATACACTGCACTTATGTAAGTGAATATTCTTATTTTTAGGAAATACACACTTAAGTAATTAAAGGGTAGAGGGGCATGGCGTATGCAACCTACTCTCAAATAGTTCTGGAAACTATGTGATACATAGAGAATCATAAAGCAAATGTGGAAAATGTTAACAATTGTTGATTCTGGGTAAAGAGAATAGAGAAACTCTTTGCACTATTCTTGTAACTTTTCTGTATGTTTAAGATTATTTTAAAATAAAAAGTTTAAAAAAGGCAAAAGTAAAACGTAAAGAAAATGGCAGAGATGGACCCAAACCAAAGCCCTGCCCTTATTAGCACCGCTCCCAGAGCACCTGAACTAACCGGTAGCTGACAATACACTTTAGCTAAGCTTAAAGGCTTCAACCTGTCAGGCTCACTGACAATCCTGTTGCTCACACACTGACTGAGCCAGAGTCACATTCAAAGTGGAAAGAGGGGGTCAGCCTACAAGATGATCAGAATGGAGGGTGAAGATGCAGAAGCATGTGGTCATTCTTCCATCACCAGCTTATATTCTCATATGTGAATGATTTAATATTACTTTTAAGACTGGATGTAGTTTAATAACACAAACTCAGTCTGGTCTTTTCCTTAACATACATTTCAAGATGCTTCTTAAGTTCTAGATTGTTAAAGCTTTCTCTTGAGTGAAACGAGGCCCCAAGATAACACAAAAGGCCCCATTTGATGGAATACCCATGGAGGGCCATTTACTTTGGGGCATCGTAAGGAGGCTGTCATAAACGCAGCACATCACTTGAACAGTAACATGTTTCACAAAGACTAAACTTTACTCAGAGGACTACTTCAAAAAGGTTACAACTTTCAGATGAGCTGTCCTGTCCTCTTCTCCGATACAACTAACTGGGACCCACCTAATGGAAAGACAAGGCCATACAGATCCTGCTGTTTTCAGAGCTAACCTGGAATCTCCCAGATCTCTCAAAACTTAGCTTCCTAGGAAACTTACATTTGATTAGACACCCTACAATTTCAAGTCCAATGAACAAAACTGACAGGGATTTGCCTTTTCTCTTGTCTACCTCAGAATTCTGTCTGGATGTCCATCGCATGGGTTGTTTATTCTCTCTTCTTGATATCTGATGTCTGTGTCCTCATGAGACACAGGTGGTCCAACCAGAAAGCTGAAACCCAAATGAGGTTCAGACCATGCTTTATGCCTCTTCAGAAACTACAGGGACTTGGGTAAGAATGTCTGTTACAGGCTGAAAACCTCCCCCTGCTCAGTCATTCCTGGTCCCTGTGCCCTGAGTAAGCTACGACCATTATTAATGCCCACTTCAAAGTAGGACATACATCATTATTCCACACCCCGGGACAGCCACGAACATCTGAAAATGATGTACTAACTGTGCCCCACTGTACATCTATCTTGGAAAAACCTGTCACCAAAGTACAGAGGAAGAGTTAAAGAACTGTGTTACTCATGGCTTCAGAGTACAGGAAGGAACTAAAGAATGGATTCTTCTTCCAGATTTCCAGATGGTGCAAAAAGTTCTGTTGTGAAGGGAGGGTGAGATTACCTTCATAACCGTACCTTTTCTGCTGTAGCAAAGCTCCAGATTTTCTCAGTTTCAACTTCAGAGTTAAGACGTTTCACAAGTCTCTGTTCCTGTTTAATTCTGTTTTTGTTGTTCTTGCTGAAGGATTTAAATCCTTTAGAATGCCAACCTTTTTCTCCTTTCAAATCTTTCTCATTCTCCATCTAATCAATCCCACACATAGCTGCCTAATTCATCATCCTTCATTTTACTCCTTTGCTTGAAAAATGACTAAAGAAAAAATAAAACCACAAACCTTCACATACAGGACACATTTCAAACTCTTTTATCTGGGCTTTAAGGTTCTCTAGAAATTGCTATAACTTCTCTTCTAATAACTTTCCTTCTGCCCTTTTACACCGACTCCCCACTCCACTCCTGACACACCGCTTCAAGTGTTGTCTTCCAAGCACACCGTGTGCTCTTCTAATGGCAATCCCGAGTCTGCAGTCATCTAAACCTCCACTTGAGAAAAGCCCACCAATCCTTAGGCTCAGTTTCAATGTCTCTTCTTTTATGAACACTTCATAATCACCCCAGACATAAACTCTCTTCCTGTTCTGTATTTCTGAAGTAGTTTCCACATGGCTACATGAACTCTCTTCCCATCATGGGCTCTAGGGAGTCCTAGTTTCCTCCCAGGGACTTGACTCTTCCATTTCCCGGTTCATGATCTGAGCAAGTTACTTAATCTCTGTGAGCCTCAGTTTTCTCATCTATAAAACAGGTATTTTAAAATGTACCCACCTTATAGAAAAAAACTAAATGTGTAAATATTATAAAAAGCACTTGGACTACTGCCTTACAACACAGTAACTGTCATGTGAGTATTTGCCAATATGAGTATTATTCGTGTATACCCCTCCACACACGCAAACACATAGTGTTTTGCCTATAGGCACTCTAAAAATATAGGTCAGACAAATATAAAACGAATCCAGGCAGTTTTTGAAGATGTGTTCTTGATTTTCTACAGTAATTCTTCTAATGAACTGACAAATTTGGGTAAGCTGATTTTTAAGTGGATGATGTCTAGTTAATGATTTTTTTGGCTAAAAATAAATAAAATTTTAAACTAAACTGAAAAAAGATCAATCTGTGAAGTTATCTGAGGTAAGGAATCTTATAAGACAGATATTCAGAGTCACGCGAGAGAACTTGGTGATATACAACCCTCAAATAGAGTTTGCATGACGTAGCAAAGAAGATAAAATGCCACCTTCCAGCTTTGGAGGCTATTGCATTTATTGAGCTTGGTGGTCTTATATGAAAGTCAATGTGTCGGAAGCCAGGGATCCTAGATTGTATCCCTGACCTTATCAACGAGTCCATTTTGAGTGTAAAAAGCTTCTCTTTGTTGCCTAAAATAAAACCATGGTGATTTTTTTCCAGAATGTTTTTCTGGTTTGTAAAATAAGATATATCAAACTGACACAAGGGTATAAAGTTAAATCACATTATTTTGTTTTTAATCAATTGCCTTTATGAAAAGTACACGAGGTCAGGAGTACATAACCACTGAACACATGTTTTCTTTTCCAGCTGCTAAAGTAGAACTACAGTGCACTCTTCAGGCATTCGACCTCAGTATTTGGAGAAGCAATTAGCACAGATTACTATATTCTTTTTTTTTTTTTTTTGTGGTACACGGGCCTCTCACTGTTGTGGCCTCTCCCGTTGCGGAGCACAGGCTCCGGACGCACAGGCCCAGCGGCCATGGCTCACAGGCCCAGCCGCTCTGCAGCATGTGGGATCTTCCCGGACCGGGGCACGAACCCGTGTCCCCTGCATCGGCAGGCGGACCCTCAACCACTGCGCCACCAGGGACGCCCAGATTACTATATTCTTTAGTTATGCATAATTGACGTGGAAGAATAAATTTTGAATCCAGAGTTTGGTGTTCAAGTCCTGCTGAATTTCCCACTGTCTTTCTGATCTCAACCACTCACTTCCCTCATCCACAGCACAATGTACTGGCCACACGGAAGTGCCTGCACTCCTCGGAAGGCACCTTCTCTTCCCCACCCCTTTATCTCTGCACAGGTACACATCTTTTTCCCTCCTGTCATGTCAACTCCCACATATCCTTCCAGTTCCAGTTCAGATATCATGTTGTCTCTAGATTATTTTGAGCGGGGTTAGCCATGACCATCTCTCGATAGTGCCATGATCCTATCTCTGTTTTCCTCTTACTACAAAGACTTATTTACATGTTCTTTTCTTGATTTAACTGTGAAGCCCCAGAGGACTGAGACATGGATCAATTCATCCCTCAGTCCATCGTGTTCAGTACCAAGTAGGTCTTTAATAAATACTATTTAGTGAGTTCATGGATAAACTTCTATCATTTTTTCTCAACGGAACTTTAAGCTCCCTGTGTCTGTAAATCTCTTACAGATTTACTATATCTTACCTTTACATAAACCATATCTGTTTTAGTGTTCATTTAGAATGCCACGTCTGTCACAAATGTCCATTTATACTTTTGAGGATGATTTCTTTTTTCATTCTAAATTCTCCCCAAAATTACTTGGGGGTTTTATGGACAAAGTAGCTGCTCACAAACTTAACATTATGACCTGAAGTTTGTCAACAAAGCAAGTTTTCTGAACTTCAGAACTGTCTTTTTAACAAATAATTCCTCCCGCCAAATAGCCATCTGATAATTAAAGCATATTCCCATATGCACCACCATCCATGGTACTGAAGTATTTACTTCCTCACTCATGACCCATTCACCAACCCATCTGTCCATGTAGTCAACAATTGCTACGTAAACCCTCAGAGTCTACCAGGCACTGAGCTCAGGGCTGGAGATCCAATGATTAAAAAGGCAGAGGACTTGCCCTCACACAGCACACAGAAGAGAGGCTGGCCCATGACAAGTACCACAGCAAAAGATGACACAATGAGTTAAGCGCTCCTAGAGAAACATGCCAAGTACAAGGGGTGAAATGCAGGAAAGAGGGGACTGGGAGAATTTGTAAAGAAAGATCTGAAAGTACTTCATATGCCATACCTCTAAGGGTCTGAAGAAACCCTGGTGTCACCCCAGATCATCCTTTCCACTGACTTCAGCCAAGGAAAGGAACAGCATTCTAACTTTTCCACAGTCGCTCTCTCAGTTGTCCTCAACGATCGCTGGGAAGCACTTTATTTGAAAACCAGAGAGCACTTTCCCTTTCAGCCAGCCCGTGGGGTGATGGGAACATGGGAGCTGAGCCTATCAGTGCTTCTATCAATCAGCTGAAAAAGTTGTAGCCCATGAATCACGGCTCTTTTCATGTGTTTCCAAGTCTGTGGGAGGAAAGGCCTTTGGCCGGCAGCACACTGGCAATCTAGCACCTATGCTGATCACTTGGGGGAAAGAAAGACGCTAGAACCACCAAGAGAGCTACATAATCCTCCCACCTCCCTCAAGTGTGCATCTCCCCAATGCCATCACCAGTCCATGCCTCAAAATAGCGTGAGAGCCAAAACCCACATTTTCAAAAAAAAACAAAGGGACAAATAAATTAAGCTTCTGCCACCCACCTCCCTTCTGTGCGGCTAAGGAAAATCAAACGAAATAAAGAAGCAAATTAGCAGCTGGTACACGAGCTTCAGATCATGAATATGTTTTGAAGCCTCTGCCAAACAGTTCTTCCTGAATTGGGTTTGTTCTTGTCGAGAAAATAATAATTAGTAGTCATACTACTCATATTAATGCTTAACACCTATTGAAAGCTTACTGTGTACCAGACACTCTGCTTACAATTTACATGCATACCTATTTAACTGACACAAACATGAAGTACTACTATAATCCAGACTTTGCATCTGAGTCTGAGGCTCAGAAGGGCCGAATCAATTTGCCAAAGTTCACAGGTGTAACAGATAGCTGAGCAGACCCTATGCCCACTAATGTCATAAACCTGTTGCTCTGAAACAATATACTTCCCTTAAAATGAAGGAAAATATGAAGGTAGGATTGTTAGAAACATAGACATTGTTCCCTATCATAAAGTAGTAAGCGACCTATAAATTCATGTGATGTTTTTGCAATTCAACAACATAGTCCCCTTGACCTACAGTCATTCCCCCATGCTTTGTATTTGTAGGAGAGAACAAAAAATACTTAGGACTTCTAAGATAATTAAGCACGGAGGGAAAACATTTTCTCTGTTGTTCCTAGTTTGCTTAGGCAATGTTTTAGTCAAATTACTACCTCTACATACATGCATTTACAAATGCCCTTTTTTTTCCAAGAAATTAGTTTTAAATTATTTAGCAAAATTTAGAATTTCCCATAGTTTTTTATAAGTTTACTTATTATTTTATTTTATTTATTTATTGTTTCTGGCTGCGTTGGGTCTTCGTTGCTGTGCGTGGGCTTTTCTCTGGTTGCGGCGAGCGGGGGCTACTCTTCGCTGCGGTGTGCGGGCTTCTCACTGTGGTGGCTTCTCTTGTTGTGGAGCATGGGCTCTAGGCACGTGGGCTTCAGTAGTTGTGGCACATGGGCTCAGTAGTTGTGGCTCGTGGGCTCTAGAGTGCAGGCTCAGTAGTTGTGGCACATGGGCTTAGTCGCTCATGGCATGGGGGATCTTCCCGGACCAGGGATCGAACCCATGTCCCCTGCAAGGGCAGGCATATTCTCAACCACTGCACCACCACGGAAGCCCTAAAATTTCCCATATTTAAAGAGGAACAAATACTTTCAATGTCTGTAGTCTGCAGTCTAAAGGGCTCCCAAGTGAAGAAAAACATAGCTCTGTTAAGTATAAATAAGAAGCAAGAAATGGGTATTTTTCTTTTAACAATTATTACTCTTCCTCAGAGACAACATAGAACGTGTAAACAGTGTATTATAGATTAACCTCAAAATATTAACGACACCTGGAGGGAAAGTGATTTAAATAGCTTCTACCATTTTTATATTTGAATTGGAAATCTACCAAGAACCAGCCCTCTAAGGAGATAGCAGGGGCGTCAGGTGGGCTAATAGATAGACCAAGGAAAAGCCTTTCCTTGGTCCTCTGAATGGCAAAGAAGGAAGAAAGTAAAATAGGGGTGCACTCATTCTGATGCCTTAAGTACTGGGGGGATTTGGAGAAGAGAGAAGGGTCTCCAAGGAAGTCCCTGAGGACTTCCTACTAAGGGTGCTCAAGCATCATCCGTGTAACCTGGGAGTTCGTTAGGCAAGAGAATAACAGGTTCTATATCTCTGGCCTTTTGAATTAGAATCTGCATGTTAACCTAATGCCCAAATGCTTTCTCAGCATGCTGATGTTTGAGAACCACCACTGCAAACATCCCATCAGAGCCTGCTCTAAACACCTGCCAAGGGTAGCAAGGGCTAGTGTCAGCTCAAAACAATGACAATCAAGTAGGAAATTCCCTGCATCCTTACTTCTCCTTCCCACCTCCCCCAGGTCACCAAAGGCCAAAGCATGTCCTACAAACTCTCTAGCTTACCTGTGTCTCCCATATCGCCCTGTTCTTTCTTCTCTTCAAACATGCTTAGCTTATTCCTGCTTTCCAGCATCTGTAGTTGCCAAATCTCCCATATTCTTAATGGCTTTCTCCTTCTCAGCAGTCAGGTTTCAACTTGAATGTCTTCTCCTAGGAGATGTCTCCTTAACAACTCTCTTCCACACTTCCCTGAATTTACTTTCTTGATTCAATTTACAGACACTGAAGACATTTTATTTATTTGTATACTTTCTGTACAAGAACAAGGACAGCCTTTGACAACTGCCTCTCTTCCTTTTTATTCTCTTTCTCCTTTTTATTCCTATGTCCCCTGATGCTGAACCTTGACTAACCAACAAATGGCAAAGTTTATAAAAACAGGTTTCAAAAGAAATGTTCTGACAGTTTTTTGAGTGATATTACAACAATGGCCATGAACAAGAGGCCCAAGGACCAAAACAACATCCAGCCACTCCAACAATAAGAGTTACAGCAACTGAAGATGAAAAGTGATACCTGAGTCAGACCATAAGAACAGGTACCCTGTCCTCTTCTCATCCCGTAAAATCCCAACTCTGCTTCAACTAGGAGAGTTACCTGGTCTTCAGGTGCTGCCTGAGCACATCAGTTGAATAAAGCCTTTAACCTCTCTTTGAGTCGCTTAAATTAGTTTTTTTTGACATTTTATTATATGCCTTCTCCCATTAGAATTATGGCCCTTATCATTAGGATTGATCTTTCCAGTTCTCTACCATCACTAGAACTTCGGATAATGCCTCTCACATGGTAGTGGCTCAATACATATTTGTGGGCTTTTATTTCAGAAGGGAAACCAACTGTTCTGAACTCCCAATATAATTGGGTTTTGCCTGTCATGTGAGCTGATCACGTGTCCTCTTGCTCTTTGACCTCCTTCCTTGGAAAAGACCATTTATTTCATACCCACTAGTTATCTTGCTCTTGAGTGAAGCCCTAGTAAGTGAGGTTCTTCATGATCCTATCTGCACTGGTTTTTATGGCCTTAATTACCACCTAATCCCGCCAGTGGAAAAAGAAGAGTGGTCCTTTGGTATAGACAAACGGAACTGGGCTAAAATTTACCACATTTGAAAAAGAGAAGTCACAAAAACTCTCTGGAATCTTTCATGCAGGAAAAAAGATCACTTAGTATATTGGTAACTAAATTCTTAATAGTGAGCATTATTCCACAAGCTCCCCAATACCTCAGAACCCAGGGAATTCAGTGAAGCACTACACAAAAATTTCCAAGCTACCCATAAAAAGGAGGACCTCAGCTTGAATTCTGCCATATTGTGCCCATTTTGCTTTGCTCTCTACTATTTCATCTAATTAACTCCTTCTCTATAAGAGGACGTTGGGGCTGTTATTATGACTTTGGGTAACCTAGGGCCCCGTTAGGTCCAGGGAGGGGAGGAAATACAAATACCAACACTAGGACTTAATCCCTTAGCGGAAGCTGCATGTAAGTGAGTGGTTCCTGGCATCCCTATTTAAGGAGTAAGCCTGACAGAAAACTGTGCTCTTCTGACATGATAATATTTAGACTTATAAACCCAGACACCAGGGCTAGAACTAATTTCCTTAGCAAATGTACAGGCATAGCTATCATCCCCCTACATGGAGAGCAATGGACAAAGGAGGAACTCCACTTTCCTCCAGATACTAAGCCCCGTATGATGGCAAACAGACTGAGCAGGGGTCAGATCTGAGGTATGGAGAACAGTTAAGAGTCCATTACATCAATCCAGGAGCAGAGAAGATGGGGGGAATTGGATATATTTGAGAGCTAAAATGGAATTACAATTAATATTTACTGCAAATGATGGAATACATGAACATATTTGTAGAATTCATGTTACAATATTACCTCAGTGACACAAGTATAAAAAATTAGTTCCAACCATAAATATTAAAATAATGTTTCCTGGAGACATTTATTTTCAATCATTCCTCTATTCCATCACTGTGTCTTATCAAACCTCTATTGTGTTATTTCAAAGCCCATTTCTTAAAGGACATTTAAAAGAGTAACTAAGGTCCCATTTATGAGGATTTTTTTTTTCTTCTGGAAATCTGAAAATTCATGACTAATGTTTGGTTTAAACTGACATCAAGGAGTATAGGATAGCACATTCTAATGTTTTTTCACTGAGTTCATAAATAATTTGGAAAATTTCCCCATTTACAATTAGGAGAAAGCCACCATGCATAATGCTATTTGAACTGTGTAGTTTGAAGATTTTCTTTCATTTCTCTCTTAAAGGTGGATTTATCTACCAATTATTTCAACCCTCCAAAACAAATTCACACACTTTTTTTCCCACATATGTATTGGAGTATAATTGCTTTACAACGGTGTGTTTGTTTCTGCTTTATAACAAAGTGAATCAGTTATGTATACATATATCCTATCCCACCCCTCTAGGTGGTCACAAAGCACCAGCACCGAGCTGATCTCCCTTTGCTATGCGGCGGCTTCCCACTAGCCATCTATTTTACATTAGATAATGTATATATGTCCATGCCATGCTCTCACTTCGTCCCAGCTAACCCTTCCCCCTCCCCGTGTCCTCAAGTCCATTCTCTACATCTGCATCTTTATTCCTGTCCTGCCCCAAGGTTCATCAGAACCGTTTTGTTTTTTTTTTTAGATTCCATATATAGGTAAATTCACACACACTTTTATTAGAATGTGATTTCTTTGTGGGCGATTCTTGCTAAGTCAAACTGATTTGGTAAGATGAAGCGTCGTTAAATACGCTTTACATAAAGCAGCCAGAAGGGGCAGCAAAGAAGCTTGCTTCTTCACAGGCGCCCCTTTAACAACATCCAACACGGGAGGGTGCTTCCGTCTGCCAACCAAGCTCAGGAACAAGATTTCCCAGTTACTACTCTTACCCTTTCCTTAGTAGCTTTTGCCCTTGGCACTTCTCCACTGTCTTCACAGCAACTTTAACAGGGTCCTTGAAACGAATTAAGTTAGGTGCTCACAGGTACTTAGACTAGACAGAAGGTTCCTCCTCTTCAGTAGTAGTGAAAGCCTTCATTGATTTCCTGTCAGGTGCGTGTCTTCATCTCTAAGCCCCAAGTCACATCTATTCCCAGTCCAGAAGGTTGGTCTTATCTCTTCCGAAGTCCGTTTTCTAGGTAAACTAAGTCAAGCCTAATCACTTCACCCTCGTGGTGGAGTCTTCAATTCCAGTCTCATCTATCATCAACACTTCCTTTGCCTGCCTCATTCTCCTTTATAAAACCCATTTCCTTTCTCCCTTCTTATCTCCTTTAACGCTTAAAGTCCTAGGTCACTGAAGGCACAAGAATGTGTCTTTTGTTAAAGTATCAGGCACACCATCTCCCACAGCATTAACATACCAAGGTGAACCACTCAAGTATACACGATGTAGGCAGATTCATCAAAAGGCACCAAAATAAGAAAAAAAATGGAGAATTCCAGGCCGGGGTCTTCAAATAATATGCAGGTAAACTGAACATCATTAAAAAGAACTGATTTCAAAAAGTGAGAGATCACCATTAATGTTTTTTCTATCTTTATGTAATATGCAATCACCATTATTTTATCCAAGGAAATAGAACAAAGTGGGGAAAATGCAAGGCCAACCTAACCCCATTGAGATTAGGTTGTTGAGTAAAGCAAAATTAGAAAAGGTGACGTGTAGTGGTTTGTGAACCACACACATCTGCTCTCAAATCCCAGCTCAGTTGTTACTGTGTCGCACTGGGCAAGTTACTTAGGCTCTCTGAGCCTCAATTTTGATTTAAAGAAAATAAACACAATAATACTTCTTCATAGAGCTTTTTAAAATTAAAAATAAAATATCCAAAGTGCTTACTGCATGGCTATCAGTCACGGGACTATTCCTATCTGAAAAATTCTGAAATCTTCACATTAGGAGCTTGCTCTTTTTAGATTTTTGAGATGATACAGCTCCAGGTTTCTTGAATTTTGGCCCCAATATCCAGTTCTAACTCAGTTGCTCACTATCCTCTCTAATGTACACAGAGCTACAGTCAGTCACAGTGCTATGTTCGTGGTCTCCCATGAACCGGAGATCACAGATATTTCTTCTTTGTCTTTGCTCATCTTCATCTTTCAGTACTGCCTCTCCCCATTACCTTCCTCTCTCTTTAGAGAGCTAGATCCAGTTCTTCCTGCCGCATGAAGATTTCCTACATTGCACCGCAGTTCAGTTAACTCACCTTCCTGTAAATATCTGTTACGCATGTAACCTGTCACTTGCTAATACCCGATGTTGAGTCTTGCTGCAGGTATTCTGAGGTATCACCAAAGGGAGTCAACATGGATTCAAAACTATGTCTAGCCACTATTATACTTTTCTGTTCCTCCTTCCCTCTTTGTTGATAACACTGAGAGTTCAGTTAACCATGGCTACCGCCACTGGGTACTGATGCCCCTGCATGACACCTGTGATGCTTCCAGATACTCCTTGTCTGGGTATCATATTATCCAGTGATTAACTGCACCCTCCAGTTCCCACACTGGACAATATTCCCAAGGCAGAATCGAAGACAAGGCCTTCATCCTTTTTTCTTATCCTCTACTAAAGGATAAAAGCTTTTCCCAATATCTTATAAGATTGATATCTCATGAATATTAATATCTTACACAGTAATTTCAGTTCTATGTCACAGTTCTTTGTTTCTCCCAAAAATTCTCATATGAGTCAGTGGTGAAAGGAAATGCTATGCTTAGAGATTCATTCAAGCAACTCATCACGTCACTCCTCCCTTCTGATGACTAAGACTTACTTATTGGGTCAGATTTTTCTATTGATTCTCTTGGTTTAGACTGTATCCTTCTAGGAGGCCCCTCAATCCTTCAAGCCAACCAGCTCTGGCCACAGCCCCCAAAGAACCTCATATTTTCCCAGATATGAATCTCCTGGATGGACCTAGCTTAGCATAATCTTAAAACACACTATATTCATATCATTTATGGTATTCATTTTACGTTTAATCATTACCCCTTCATTTTGTAATTTAATATTTTATGTGGTTTTGTCTTGTCTCTGCATCTAGACTGTAAGTTTTTTCAGGACACTGAAGGCGGTATACCAAGCCCTTAGAAGCAAAGCACTGTGTCATGACATAATAAATATTAATCTGTATCTTCTTTGTGATTTTTTTGAGGGAATATTAAATGGAGTGATGAACAGAGTTTCAAAGCTATTTCAAGATGTGGATGAAAGTCAAAGAACAGACATCTGAAGGTGATGCAGGAAGTTCTCATTAATTAATTCAGCATTTATTGAGGAGCTACTAAATGTTCAACACTTCATCAGGCTCTGGACTGCAATGTAAATTAGGTACCCCAGCACTACAAGGAGCCCTCAGCCTAACAAAGGAGTTAAATACGTTCAAAAGTACAATTTACTGCCTTAGTGACTATAACAAATATAAATTTAGGGTAATATGAGAATACAAACATGCAAAGAAGCCCCAAAATATTAGAAGTTTGTGAAATTCAATTCTTACAAATAAACACTTGGAAATTATTATTATTATTATATATATAATAATAATTATAATATTAATTATTATTAACACTTGATGAAATTATTAGATCACCGGATGTATGATCACCTATGTGTGATTTCCCTTTCCAGTTTAGTTCCATTAAAGACAACCCCCCTTTTCTCTTCTTCTGGGCAGAGGGTTCAGAGTAGAGGTAAACGTTAGGAAGTTGTTTAGATATCAGAGTGAACTGAATGGTTGGTAATGCTTTGGGGGCAGGTCCTTACGTACCTGGCAGTAAATATGCATGGCGCTCTTGCCCATTTCACAAAGAATGAAAGAACTGGGACATTCTCCCTCACAAGTTGCGAGTAAGTAAATGCAATGTGCCAGGCCAGTGCCCAGTTTTCTATCAAACAACCACAAAATATGTTTCTCTAAAAGCCATTCAGCCAGTGCCTGATTCTTCTCAGGAGAGACCTTGAATTGACTCAGATTAGAATATTAAAACCCAGTGATTGTTTTATGTACAATAACCCTAGCACTTATTTCCCTGTTTTCATTAATAACGGTAACAGATACAATATAAGATTTATTATAATTGTTTGCAGTAGTCCTTATTTATTTATTTATTTTTATTTTATTTCCTTTTGGCTGCACTGACTCTTCACTGCTGCTCAAGGGCTTTCTCTAGTTGCGGTGAGTGGGGGCTACTCTTAGCTGTGGTGCGCGGGCTTCTCATTGCGGTGGCTTCTCTTGCTGCGGAGCACAGGCTCTAGGTGCGCGGGATTCAGTAGCTGTGGCCTGCGGGTTTCAGAGCGCAGGCTCAGTAGTTGTGGTGCACAGGCCCAGTCGCTCCGTGGCATGTGGGATCTTCCCGGACCAGGGCTCGAACCCGTGTCCCCTGCATTGGCAGGCGGATTCTTAACCACTGCGCCACCAGGGGAGCCCTGCAGTAGGTCTTTTGAAGAATTTCATTCAAATACAAAAATATCTGATCTGACCGGAAACCTCTGAAGAGTAGCTGCTTAAATTTACTTTCAGACACGGGGTGAGTTACTGAAAAACATGGTGAGTTGAATGTGGATGCATGGGCACAACAGGGTGAAATTTACAAACACCTAAAGGACACTATGAATGTCACTTCTTGCCAGTAAGAAGATAATTTTATTTAAAAAATGATAGAATATATAACTTAAAAATACTGGAAAGGAATTTTACTCTAATGTTTGAAATGTGTTCAAATTTGAATTTTCAGTTTGATTTCTATAGTAAGCAAGAGAGTGCATATCTTTTTCTTTTAACCATTAAAAGCCTCTATTGACTATTAAAACATTTTCACTGTGATTAAAATGTCATATGCTTATTATTTTATTATCAATGCATTAATTCACTCATTCATAAATACACTATACACATTAAGGGACTATTAGGTACCAGGTTGTTTTTTTGTTTTTTTTTTTAATGAGTGAATATTACTACAATAGAAAAGAACCAGTGCCCATCCTAAGATTTATATATTCTGGTGGGGAATGGAAAAAAAGATGTGGACAGCCCCTAATACAGGGGAAGTAACGTCAAAAAGACACTCTCTTACTAATTGAATCACACTGTCTGAAGGCAGATCTGGCAGATATGCACGCACGTTCACTTCTATAGATCTGCATTACTTGATTTTGATTTGTGACAGACTTGTTTTTAGACTTAAATTGTAAACGCCTTCCTGGTCTATTCAAACCACAGTTACTGGGTTTCTGCATGTGAAAAATGCATGCTTGAACCTGTAACTGTTTCCAAGCAGGAAACAAATGCCTTGTGGAAAAGGCAAGCTGAATTTGCTATTGATTTTCAAAACCCAAACATTTGGGGGAACTTCAATGTCCAGTCACAGAGCTCCATTTAAAACATGCCCTTGATTAAGTCTCAGAAAGAAAGCCAGATACAGAGGCCAGACACAGATTCACCTGGGTGAGATATGATTAGACTTGGCAACTAGAACGGTACTTAATGCAATTACCGTATGATTAATTAGAGACCATAGTTTGAAACAGTCAAGTTATTTCCAAGATATGAATCTTTCAGTAGTAAATGCATCATATTGATGAGAATGAGTTATGGGACATATCTCACAAGGGTGAGACACTTATAACTCACAGGTGAATGATGTACAGAATTTAGGACAAATGAGATCAAACTGTAATTTACCATCCCTTTCAGGACAGGACCTTTTGGAAGGTCTCCAAATCATGTATTTCAGAAGGTTCTGGCTTGATTAAGAATTTTATCTGATGAAAGATCAGATGGAGAAAACACTGCCTTTTCAGCTGGTAAAGGGTGTTTTCATTCTGCTAAATGCCCATGCCAGGAAACAAACATTTTTCAAATAAAAATTATTATAAGTTAGCTGAGTTAGACATTGTACTATAATAACTGTATCTCCTTGGCTTACAGATATAATCAGATTTGCATCAGCTATGTCCAGGAGATGCTCAGGAATAGAGTAGGAGACTTTCTATTTGGTACAGATTTGAGAATTAAAGAAGCTGGGATTTGGGACTAGGAAATTCTTCGATGCCTCTTCCAGTGCTTCACATTTGCCAGCCACCAACTATAAAAACCTACATGCAATGCAGTTACTTTTGCATAGCCATAACAACATGCATCATTTTCAATTTTTAAAATCTAACTCCTAGTAACTAAAAGAATGTATGTAGTTATTTGTACCTCAATTATTGCATAGGGATTTTTTGTAATTCTTGTGATTCTATTCATTATATTTTCTTACTTGCATTACAGGAGTAGTTAAATTATGTGGCAGGGAAGAAAAATGTTAAAATCCAAGACCTTAGGTACACTTTACTTAAGTCATGAAATGATGGGAACAAACGGGTTCATAGGTGTATCTAACATTGTGAAGGGTTAGTTTTTAATTTTCTTTAAGACTTTTTAGATTAGAGGTCTAGACAGAGATGGCATACACGTAATACTGATTATGGTTTAATCCAAGTAGGATATATAGGGGGAAATTTACTGAGCTTCAGAGCCTAGCTGAATTCCAGTAAAGTAGAATCATGAAAAAATAATTTAAACTCTTAAAACTTTTCTATCAGAATTAGTTTTCAATCTACTTTGAATTGTTCATATAAATACCATCACCTTTATGAAATCACATTTTTGAGTCACATTTCAATACCATCTGCAATATTTCCAGTGCTAGAGATAGAATTTTTGTTTTCAATCCTGATAATTTACATCATGTTTGCCAGCCCACATCATTTATACTAGACATTCTATATCTCCCTGTTCTTTTTAACCATCCCATAATGGCATTTCAGCTAAGTAAAGGCAAACAGGAGAGTAGGGTTTGATTTCCAGTCTTCAAAACTGACAAAGAATTATGTGATTTAGTCTTGATATAATTGATAAGAAAAGGCATACCTACATGTCAGCTCTGTGAGATAATAACACTGTGGGAAAACAAAAATGAATAAGAAATGGTCTCTGCCTAAGAGTACTTACATTCTAGGGAGAGAAACAGATGTGGTAGAAATATGTTTGAGGGGTCAAGATGTACACGATAGGGGATGAAAAATACTGTGCAACAGCCATGAGGCCAAACAAGGTGCATGCCTAGGAGGTGTGAGTCTCGAGAGATGAGAAGTTTAATCGCGAGAACTCCCTATGACACAATAAACAGTATGGGAACATCATATTAATATTTGCTTTTGCTTTTAGTAAGAGAATTACTACTGTTTCTTTGAGGCTCAGCTCTGGTTCACCCCCTTCATGAAGCTTCCATGAGGCTTCAGGCCCACCATGACTTTCTTCCTCTGAATCTCTGTAGTTATTGCCATCTACCCAAGTTCCTGCCGGACAGAGTACGTCCTTTTTCCTTTCCTGATAATATTGCATATCTGTTCTGCTTGTCACTGGCATCATAAACTCCTTGAAGATAAAGCTAACATTTGAGAGTAGAAATTTACAATATTGCATTAGTTTCAGGTGGATAGCAAAGCGATTCAGTTATATATATGTATATTTTCAGATTATTTTCCATTATAGGTTATTATAAGATATTAAAGTAAGTCTAGGCCATGAGCCACTAAGCTATGAAATAAGAAAAAAGGGGTAGAGACTGTCTTTAATGTATGTGGAGGTGAAAGCAGACTGAAATTGAGACTGTTGCACAGGGCCCAGTGACCCTGCACAAGAAGACCCTCAGCAAAAATCTCCTGCTGATGGTGATAATAATGGAGCCTGTCAATAACTGGCTTTGGCTTCATAATTAGGCTGCATTTTGAATGTGTAAAATGTAGCCTGTGCATGGAATTCTATCTACTACCAAGAGTGTGAAAGTGAGGTTACCCTCAAAAAAGTAATTTCCCAGTAAAAGGAACTCTATCTATAGGAGCTGCCTTAAAATTACAACGTCTCTCTTGTCAAAAGCAGGGAGAGGGAGAACAGTGTCTAGGCTTTGCTTGAACAAATAAAAAAGATAATGATAACCTCAATGATGGTAGTAACACATATAGAGAAGGGATATGTTACTGGACAAAATGGTCTGTTTTTTTTTTGTTGTTGTTGTTGTTTTTTTACTGTACGCGGGCCTCTCACTGTTGTGGCCTCTCCCGTGCAGAGCACAGGCTCCGGACGCGCAGGCTCAGTGGCCATGGCTCACGGGCCCAGCTGCTCCGTGGCATGTGGGATCCTCCCGGACCAGGGCACGAACCCGTGTCCCCTGCATCGGCAGGCGGACTCTCAACCACTGCGCCACCAGGGAAGCCCCAAAATGGTCTGTTTTGATTGAAATGCA